>NC_091702.1:40403111-50403111 GCF_041296265.1 Equus caballus
CCCCTTCAATCTGATCTATTTCTACTTTGCTAGACTTATCTCTTAATTGCTTGCTGATTCCAGAAGACCCATGTGCATTTCTTCCTTTGTGTTTTGCTCGCTCAAATTAGTATGTCCTTCCTGCTCTCTGATCTGATTGACTAAATGCTCCCCAGCCTATCGGGCTTGAGAAACATGCATGTCCTCTGAGGCTGTTTAGGTTTGGCTATCACAAATGCCACACATGTGGTGAGCTCTTATTCCCAACCAAGTGGTAAAAGGAGCCATGAACTTTGTGACTTTTCATAGATGTACCATCCAATGCAATTTTCACTGACCATACATAGCTATTTAAATTTTAATTACTTTAAATAAGTAAAATTGAAAATTCATTTCCCTATCACACTAGCCACACTTCAAGTCCTCAATAAGCACATGTGGTCAAGGGCTACCATATGGGACAGCAGAGATATAGAATATTTCCATCACCTGAGAAGGCTCTACTGGACAGCATTGATTCAGACTGATGGGACTAAGAGGTAACCTTGCCCAACCCTTTTGAGGTCAAGCTCCTGGAAAAAGCTATGCCATTGAAAAGGCTTACACCCAGTACTTACTCCATGGTACATGTATACACCAAGAGCATAGAAAAAACCCACAACTCCAAGGCAGGCCAGGAACACTATGAACTTGAAGGCATCACTGTATAGTTTGAAGTTCAGAGGCCTGGGGTAGAGGATGGATCTCACCAAGTCTCCTTTTGCTGTATTATAACCTACATGAAGATAATCACAGGTCAAGTAAGGTCCTTTAATACAGTTTCATCCCAAACCAAAAATAGTTTGCATTGAATTAAGGATTGGTTAATAGAGTCATTTGAATATGGAATGAACACAGCATTGCTGTGACCTAACAGTGTATTTACATTTATTGTTCTTACAAGTCACCAGAAACCATAAATGGCGTTCACTTAGTGCTGCTCCATTTCTTTTGCTCTGGGGGTCGGTGCTTCAGTGGCTCACACAGTGCCGCTCTGCACTTACGCATGGGGTTGGGGAAAAGAAGACTAAGGAGCTGATGACTGTGGTGACCAGGTAAGAGGAGCCGCTGAGAGAAGAAGGCTTTAAAGCACAGATATGTGTTGAATGTAATAGGAAATTAAGAGAAAAGGAGAGCACAAGGCAAGTCATTTCTTAAATAGTATGCCTCCAATCACGTCATTCTTATGCTCAGAAACCTCCCAGTGCCCCTATTTTTTAAAATCAAGTTCAAATTTCGAGGCATGGCATTTGAGATCCCTTTCAGTCTGATCTCCTGCTACCTTGCCAGACTTATCTCTTGACTGCTCACTGGTCCCAGAAGACCCCTGTGCACTCCTTCCTTCGTGTTTCGCAAACACAAATTAGCATGCCTTTCCAGCTATCTGATATGATTGGATAAATCCTTCCCATCCTATGAGGCTTGGCTCAAAATGCCATCTCATCAAATAAATGCTTCCAAAATTCTACTCCCATACCTCATATCAAAAATAATTTCTCTCACTCTTTGGAGTTCCTGTAACACTTGGTGGTTTGACATCTATCACTGCTTTGTGTTTTAGTTAACTATGAATCCATCTGTCTCCTGCACCAGACCACAATCTTCTTTAAGGACAAAGAGTATCTCACATTTTTTTTCTTTAACCCTCAGTACATTGCCCTTAGTAGATACTCATTAAGATCTAAATTATTGGCAAAAGACATTGACCACTATATATTTTAGATATCAGTCAGTACTATAAGTATAAAACATGCCTTAATCCCTCTGCTTAATGGACATCTGGTCTCCTCAAACAAAGCTTTGCAGGCTTTGGAGAAAAGGAGGAGAGTCTCCCCTAACCTGTAGCCTTAGAACTTTACAAGCTCAGGTCAGGCAGGTTCCATGATCACCGCCCACTAGCTACTGCTGATCAGCAGGCTGAGAGATGTTCTCATGCCCACTGACTACTTCGAACATAAAACAAAACTTAATATTTTTAATTTTAAAAAAATCAGGTAGAACAATTGAATTATAGACTAAACTAAAACATAGAGATATCAAAGTGCAAGGCATGTTTTGTATCTGTGTGGGTCGTGTAATGTCATGTGAAAGATTGGGACTAATGTTGGCAGTCTTGAAAAGTTTTTCAGCAAGGTGTGTATGAACTGTTTCAAACCATGTTTTAGAAATGTGACTTGATTCAGATTGAGGGATAGGTTAAAAAAAGATGGAACAACACAAGAAAAAGTGTTTGAAGTAAAAGTTGAAAGGGAACAGTCAAAAGAATATTTTTGTTGTTATAGCTTAGGCAGGAGATGATGAAGGTCGGAACAAAACACCAACCATGGGGATGAGAAAGAGGGAGACGAGACCCTGCAGGTCTTTGAAGAATTGACAGGATGTGGTGTCCTATTTGCTATGGGAGAAAGGGGGAGTCTAAGATGACGTGAAGAGGCTAGCTAGATGGTGATGCTGTCAAGAGAGAGGCGACAGAGGAGGATGCTTCTCTTCGGATGCCTTGACTGTGAAGTGTCTGTAGGGAACCCAGGCAGAATTATCTAGCAGAGACCTTGAAATAACAGCCCAGCAAGCAACTCTTTGAAAGGAAAAAGTCCTCAAATGATAGCGATTGGAATTTGTTTTCTTGGCAATCACTTAAAAAGGGTGTAGAGGGAAAAGAGAAGAAGCCTGTGGACACAAGAAAAAACAAGAACATAGTTTTGCCTTTGAGGAAATATACTTCATCCCTGTATACGCTTCGTCATATATGATGGTTTTAACAACGAACCATTCAGTTGGAAATGGTGGCGACTTAAAATAAGGGTCTGACTGGAAACGAGTGTGCTTGGTAATTCCAGAATGTGACAAACTCCATAATCTTAAACAAGATTTCCCTAATCCAGCTCCCCTACCTCCCGTCATGGACTAAATTTACAAAAGCGGAATCTACTAACCTGTTTGCAAAACGACTGCTCTTACTGGGCCCTGCCCAGAGGGCTTGACTTGGATCACTTCGGTTCCACAGAAAAGGACATGTTTCCGATAATCCTCCAAGCTGTGGGATTTCCAGGCACTGGTGTTCTCCGTATGGGGCAATGGTGTCTTTGTGACAGGTGTACTTTCTCCTAAAGAAGATTGTATTTTGTTGGTTCTGGGCAAACTCAGGTAGTTACTTAGAGTTCGCACTTGCCAATTTCAAGAAAGTATACAAACCACAGCTGACCCAGTCTTCATGCCTATCCCATGAGTCAAAGGACCGTTCTTAGGGATGCTGGTGGTGCAAGCAATGGTACATTTGATTACATTTCAAATATTTCTTCAAAATCTGCCTACCCTTCCCACACCTGGCCAGCATGGTTTGTTGTTATAATCTAAAAAGTGGCCCATTTTCACAAAGAGAACTGTCACTTAATCACTCTCCCAAGTGTTCCTTAAGCCCAGCACTATTCTAGGCAACAAGGGAGCAATAAAGCATGTGCATAGTCATTATTATTTACCTTTCATTCACTCAGTTGCCCCCCCATTCATCCATTCATTCCACAAATATTTTTAAGTGCTTATTCTGTGCAGGCACAGCTCCAGGTGCTGAGAATATCATAATGAACAAGAGAGACAGAAACCCCGCCCTCGTAAAGCTCAGGGAGCCAGGCTAGTAAATAGCAGTAAATAATTAAAATACAACAAAGTAAGTATTTTGGTAGTAGTACTAGGAGATCGGAAGATCTAAGCCAAACAGATGATTAGAAAAGATTTCCCGCACAATGAATAAACGACACCTTGAAAGGAGAGTAGGGGCTGGCCCCATGGCCGAGTGGTTAAGTTCGTGCGCTCCGCTGTGGTGGCCCAGGGTTTGGATCCTGGGTGCGGACATGGCACTGCTCGGCGGGTCACGTTGAGGTGGCGTCCCACATGCCAGAGCTGGAAGGACCCACAACTAAGATATACAACTATGCACTGGGGGTTGGGGAGATAAAGCAGAAAAAAAAAAAAAAAAAAAAAGAAAGGAGAGTCAGGCCAGCCAGATCCAGAAGGAGAGGAAAGTGCTCTTGGAAGAAGTGAGAGAAAGAGCATGGGGTCCTCCAGGCACTAAAGATAGCTCAGGATGTTCAGGACACTGAGCGCGTGGGTAGAGGTAAGGAGTCCTAGAAGTACAGAGATGAACGAGAAATGATGCCTTCACAAAATCTACAAAATATTCTTCATGATCTTTGTGGAGCTTGCAGTGAAAGATAGAAACTGGTTTTCTGCTCAGGGAGATCAGCTGGAGACACGATTCTGAAGAACAGAACTGTTACACTGCCTTTCCCAGAAGGGTCAACTTAGTCTCCTTCCCAGGGTAACCTGGGGCTCCGTTTCCCAACTATAGACTACAGGGCTGGAGAAATCCACGCTCTGCCAACTGTGAGAGTTGGTGGTTTGGGGTTGTGTTTTGTTTGGATAGGTGTAGAAACCATTCCCATATTTATAAAAAGATGTAGTGTTCTCACTGTCCTCTGAATCCAAAGCACCCCATGTGCCACACCCATCAGTTAATTAGTCACATGTTGTGTTACACTTTTATTCCAGTTCCGTATTTATCGTGGCTTGATTCTCATATTGTTAAATGTTTCCTGTTTGTATATATTGAGTCTCCATCTGCACACATAGGTTGAGCATGTCTCCCTCCCCGATCTCTCACCATCTTAGCATGAGCCTGGTATAAAGCGGGTGAGTATATGTTGACCTGCTTTGCTAACACTTGGCTGAGATGTTGAGCAGGAAAGAGAAAGCTCCACAACAAGTGCCTACCTGTGAGCATGCCTTCATCCACCACACAGCTTCCATCAATCAGAACAGCATCACATGGCAATGAAACTTTGCCGGGAAGAGTAAGAATATCTCCGGGAACCAAGAGACGGGATTCCAGCTCCTGCAAACCTAGGCAAAACAAATTGTCCATGACTAGCTGACTTTTTCCTGTTTTTACCTAGGAATCAAAGTGGCTGAGAACTCTTATCAACCCGTTGGCCAAGAGCTACTCTGCATGCTGACCTGCTCCAGCCCCTTCCCACACGATCAGAAATTCCCAGAGAACCAGGATTAGGGAATTGATTCCTGGGCCATAGCAAAGGATTCGTTCAGCATCAAGATCCCATCTTGATCCTGGTACCTGGGACAGCGCTCTGCCCACAGAAGATACTCCTGGTCAATGAAGTGTCCCTTTGCTGCTGCCTACTCTCTTTGGCTGGGTTGCCCACCCTCCGTGGCACACTCTGTCCTTGGATTGGGGCCTAGTGTAAACCATCCAGACAGCTTTTGCTGCCCTGGGGTACAGCTCATCACTCCTTGCAGAGGGCTGTGGCCACTCTACCCCAGGCCAACTCAGAGCAAATGCCAGGTGTCCAGCCAGCCATCTACAAGCCTCCTGCAGGCCTAATTCTCAATGACAGATCAAAATGTAGGACGCAGGGTCTGTTTTGGAGGGTTTGTTGGGCAAATAAAATGCCTTAAGAAGACTTATCCAGTAACATTCAAGTGAGTGAAATATGGAGGGCAAAGGGAATTTGAAGTAACCTTGACATTGGATAGAAACGGTTCAATCAGGGCTAGACAAGATGAGGTATGCAAGGTACCCAGGGTGCAAAATTCAACAAAGCACTCATGTTCAGGGTCCTATAGGTACAGGTCAGCTTTGCATGCCGTTGCCCCCTTAAATTTTCCATCTTAGGTGACTCGTTTGCCTCACCTTAGCCCCAGTCCTGAATTCAATCAGAAAAGACTTTTTTCTCTTTGACTAATAACAACAAATGAGAACAATTCCACCCTGAAATATTAGGATGCTGAAGATGGCAGAGCATCTCACTTACCTTTGCCTTTTACGACGATTGTAACCCGGACTTTGTTGTGATCCTCCACAAGGTTGTGCAGCTTAACTGATTGCTACCAATTTAAAGTCAAAGTTTAAATATTAGATGTTCCATATTCTAAAAACCACATGATCTCAATAAAGTAAATGTTGAGCCTGATGTCACAGCCAAGCTGATTCTGGGCAAAGACTCAAGTTTCTCTTTTGATCTTCCTGCTTCCTTGACCCCAACCTCTACCCTACCCAACCCCCTGCTAGCAGCAGCAAATATGTTCATTAGTTTAATGCTATTTCAACTCCAGGAAAAATAGTGCCCAGCCGCTGCACCCCAAAGACCCAGGCAAAGGCACCGAGGTTTCACTTCTGGAGGATGCACGATTAGACGAGGAAGAACAAGACCACAAATAGGTTACTTCCCCTCTCCGTGCCTCTGTTTCTCTGTCTGTAAAACGGCAAAGCTGAATTTGATCTGTGAGTGGCTTTCCATTGTAAAAGCCTGTGAATATTTGCATCGTTTTCGATTGTATGTGGGACAGCCATTTCCTCCTTTATGACCTGGTAGATTTGCATGTTGAGTAAGTCTGCAGACTGGAGTTACGCTGCGCTGTTTGGAATCCTGGTGCTACCACCTATAACTTATTTAGCTGTTTAACTTCCTTCTCCTCATCTGGAAGTGGAGACAATAACAGTATTTATTTCATGGGGTTGTTTCAAGTTCGCTAGTGCTTATCTTAGTTATCCCTTCAGATAATACTCATTACTGTGGTAAGAACTCAATGAGTGTTAATGATTAATAAGAAAGCTGTTGTTGAAAAAACAATTGTCTGAGAACATCAGTTGGAAAGAGTCACTTGAGGTAGAATTCATTGAGATATGACTTGTGCAAAGCGGAGGGAATAGAAGCAGCCTGGGGAAGTGGAGACAGTATCTCGCAGGCGAACTCAGAGGACAAGGCAGAGGTGTCCACACAATTCCCCAGACTGACAGTAGGGGGCGCCATCAGCTGGAGAGAGTGGGATGCTGGGCCAGCTGGAGCATCACCGGCTGGCTCTGCCTCTCTCTCTATGGATGTCAGTTACTTGGGTACCATTAAGTGGAGAGGTCTGAATACTGTCAGCGGTACTTAAATACAGCTTAACCCCATTCAGATATAAAAGATTTCCTTTCAGATGTTACAGTAAATTATTTTTATCTGTTCTGTTGATGATTTTTAATGTTACAAATGTCACCAGGCTAAGACAAGCATTACACACAATTATGCAACTTTCCTCTTGAGAGAACATAATGAATTTAATGTTAATATTTACACAGAACAATTTATTATTTATTTCAGTTTTGCTTGAAAAGGTAAACTTCAATCATTTGGATCAATTGAGTGGAAGAAGTGATATTACTATTGGCACGTATTCATTGCCCTAACTTGACTTCCTGAGGCATGCCTGTTGGGGCTCCATTTTAATGATGGATAACAATGAGAAAGTCAGCCGTGATTCTGTGGCAAGAACACTGGATTTAGTCAGGATTCCCGAGTTGTAGGTCTGGCTTACCCACTAACCAGCCATGTACCCATATATAGGAAATTTCACCTTATAAGTTAGTTGTTTCCTTTGTAAACAGATAACATTGAATTGGATCATTTTCAAGTTCCCTTCAACCTCTAAAATGACATGATATTGATTTATTTTGCATACCAGAGACTTATTCATAACCCACCACTTCGTAGAAGAAATATCTAAAGTATATAAATGACTCAAATTATTATTATTTTTAAGCAGTTTAGAACATTAAGAGGCTACTGTGTGTCAGGCACTGTCGTAGGCCCTTGGAAAATATTGCTTGATTTTTTTAATCCTCAAAATAATCCTACGATGAAAATGTTATTCTCCCCAATGCATATAAACAAACCAAAACCAAAAAAAACTGGGAGTTAAAAATGACTTAGTAACTTGCCCACAGCCATTTACTTACTAAGGATTAAGATCAACCATCAAACTCAGTCAATCTCATCTGACTCTCAAGCCTTTTCTGTTGACGAATCTGTTCTCTGAAAGTGCTTGAAAACAGCTTTTTTCCTTTAAGAAGATAAACATCCTTCTTTATAAATTTCTTTAAGTTCTTTTCTTGCATTGGCAAACTCTCTTCGTCAATGCCGTGATAACTTCAGCCTAGCTTAAGAGGATGATGATCAACACATTTGCAAGTAGTGAAGTAGGAGTTAATAATGCTTAACTGTAATTCTCAAAACTCATTATGGCAGAAAGCTGGCTTTGTTTATCACACTTGGCATTCCGTGTAGCCCTCCACGCTTCCGTGCCTTTGCTCAAGCTATTCCCTAGAATGTTCACCCTGGTTTTCTACTAGCAAGTTTCTGATCCTTCACATAAAGCCTGCTCGAATGTCACCTCCGCACCATGAGTCCCTAACATCCCCAGGAAGAATTAATTGTTCTGCTTTCTCCATTTCCACGTGCATTACCGTACTGATCACATTCCATTACAGCTAGCTGTTTTCTTGTCAGATGTCCCCTGCATGTCAGGCGGTTCAAAGAAGGGACCGTGTATTCATCTATGTATCCCTGTGGTCTCTCACATAGTAGGCCCTCAGCAAATATCTATTTAATACAACTGAATTATTCTACTCTTCCTAACCACACTGGAGTAGGATAATGTAAGCATCCTCTTTGAGCTAATATGCTCAGAAACTCTACAAACACAGGTTTCTATGACAACCAACCAGCTAGGAAAAAGCAAATGCTTGATGCTTGTCATGATTTCCAAGCTCGCTGCCTGATTTTCATTAGGCTCCCTCTGGTGTCTCCAGTCCCTGTTCAGTGGGACCAGGATCAATTTCCAAGTCTAATATGCATATTGTTATTATTCAGCAACTGTTGCTGTGTGTCCTTGTGTTTGCTGTGGCTGGATTTCCTCTGGAGATAAGTAATGAGAGCATCCACTCAGGTGTCTCTTGAGCCAGACTCACTTCTGAGTGGAGGCAAAGCACCATGGGCCTGGTACGCTCAGCGCTATTGCTAGCAGCCGCCCATGGAGTTAGCAACGGAGGGTGCAATACAGCTCCATGTAAACAGAGCTGAGTGCCAAGGTTCGCACCCATGCCTGCACTAGGCTTGTTAGAAAGGGACTGCAGCGGGTCTTTCTTGGCTTAGGCAAGGTAAGCCGTCTCTGTGCGGCATGACCTGGGCTAGAATACATGCAGGAAGATAGCTTATTTCTACTCCTGTGCACAGCTCCCCTCTTAGTTTTCAAAAGCATGGCTCTGTTTAGCTAAATTGGCAATTCAGTGAAACGGTGAACATCGACGTGGCTCAACAGGAGGAATTGGAGAGGCGGTACAAGTTCCTTCTTCCATTCCTGCCAACCTGCTTCCTCTGATCTGCTTTCTGTTGTATAAAATTATCAAACCATCATTTACTGCTGCAAGGAAGCTCTCGGGTCACTTTGAGATTCTGCTCAATGGGACAGTGTGTAGTGCTTGACTTGGAGTCAGGAAACCCGGGGCTGTGGTCTGCTGCCACTGTTCCTAGGCGAGCCCCTCCTGATCGCCCGTCCCTCCCTCTCAGGGCATGGGAGGATAAACAATCGTATGTGTGTCACTTTACAGTTTGCCAGGCCCCGCACAAGCACATACATCATGGATGTGGGAGCCCACTGTAAACTGTAAAGTGCTAGGCAGATATTGATCGTTGAGGATGTATGATTTAAACTGCAAAGATACAGTTTCAGGAAGCTGGCCCATTTTGTATAGTGTTACAAGATGCCTTAAAGGTTGGGTCAGATAAGCTTCTATTAGCAAATACTGTCTGCTAATGGAATAAATGTCTGTCCTCTGATCCCTTTTCTTCTTTCTAAAGAAATCTTTTGCAATACTGCCATTAAGTCTGAAGTTCCATCTCTGTCATTGTTTTGAGCAAAGGCATTTAAGGATTCTGTTAAGAAGCAGAACCTGAATGTTTAAATTCCATTAAGGATTTTAAAATGAATATTAAATGAATTATAAATAGATAAAACAGAGAATATCTAATTTTGGAAGAGGAGAACTTTATAAGCAAAACAGGAAACCTAGAAACCATAAAGAAAAGAGAAACCTATTTGACTATACATATTTTTTTTGTAAAGATTTTATTTTTTTCCTTTTTCTCCCCAAAGTCCCCTGGTACATAGTTGTATATTCTTCGTTGTTGGTCCTTCTAGTTGTGGCATGTGGGACGCTGCCTCAGTGTGGTTTGATGAGTAGTGCCATGTCCGTGCCCAGGATTCGAACCAACGAAACACTGGGCTGCCTATAGTGGAGTGCACAAAATTGACCACTCGGCCACGGGGCCAGCCCCTGACTATACATATTTTTAAATGTCTGGCAAAAGGCAAGGTCAAGAGAAAAAAGATAGAAAAATAAAACTTTTCCACGTATATAATGGATATGAAGTATAGTAAATAGAAAAGAAAAATGAAAATCTCTTAGACAAAGGAAAATGTGTCTAATCTCACTAGTAATCAGGGAACCATAAACTAAAACATCCAGGAGATGCAATTTTTAAAAATATATTAGATTGATAAAATTTTAAATATCAATATAGAAAATGAAATGCTGGTGAGGAACTTGGGCAGTGGGTACTTTCATACGTTGCTGGTAGGAGAAGGAATTGTTTAATTTGGGAAAAATGATATAGCAGCATCTATTAACATCCAAAATATACATATCCTTTGATACAGCAACCTGACTTTGGCTGCTTTGCTAAAAAAACCCCACAAACACTAATATGTAAGGACATACCTATAGTGTAGTTATGTTTAATTCAATATATTTGCAGTGGCAAAAATTGGGAGGAAACCCCTTATTTTTCATAAATAAGAAAATGGTTTAATAAATCATGGTATGCCATGGAATATCACACCATTATTTTTAAACATGATTTAGAATTATTTGTTTACATGGTGGGTGGCCATTACATAGCATGTAAGTGGAAAACACAAGTTCCAAATTAATGTACATAGTAAGATCCTGTTTTAATAAAATGTGATATTAAATACATAAATAAATCTCCATATAAACTTGGATTTCTGTGCATCTAATAGAATAAAAAGTGTGAAAAAATATGTTCAGCTGATGGTGACAGTAATAAATAAATGATGTCCGTGGAATCTTAGTGTTTGAATTTGTCCTTTGTTGGACTCCCTTATAACATAGATCTTAAAGCCTTTAGAATGTTTAACAATCACCTGTTATGAAACCGTTAAAAGTGCAGATTCCCGTCATTACCCTGGATTTTTTTTTTTTTTTGAGGAAGATTAGCCGTAAGCTAACATCTGCCAATCCTCCTCTATTTGCTGAGGAAGACTGGCCCTGAGCTAAATTGATGTCCATCTTCCTCTATTTTCTATGTCGGACACCTGCCACAGCATGGCTTGACAAGTGGTGCCTAAGTCTGCGCCCGGGATCTGAACCGGCGAACCCCGGGCGACCAAAGCAGAGCGTGTGAACTTAACCGCTGTGCCACTGGGCTGGCCTCACCCTGGGTGTTTTGATTTAATGGGTCAAGAGCTCGGGAATCTCAAGTAATTCTCTTACGGAAACATTGCCCTCTGAAGTGTAGAATCAAATCTAATTTTTCTACAATCCTTCCCCAAACTCCTACATAGGAATTTCTATATTTCTTTTGGATTTCCTTAAAGAAAGCTATGCCTGAGTTTCAAATGAAGAAATGGACATGGTAAAGGAACTTTAAAAGAGTAACTGAAATTTGTCATAAACATAGATGGGAAATGTGTAAGCCACAAGGAACAAAGTAGTTTCAGGTTGCCACAGCTCTGGGTGTGCCCAGTTCCCAGAGTGAGGAGTGAGTGCATGTCAGGCGGTTCAAAGAAGGGATTTAAAACCTGCAGGTACAAAGACAGCATTTAGGTCACTTGCATGGAACTTAGTGGCAGTCAAGATGATGTCATTTCTTTATAGACTGGTTTTTCCAATTTTTTACAACATACAACAATCTCTACATTCCATATCTGTCAGAGAAAAGGAAGCTGGAGAGAGTAACCCAAGTTGCTGGGTCCAGCCTCTTGGCAAAGTACCTCTGTACTTTATGTCCTTGGGTCCCATGCGTTACTGGTGCATATTTATAGTATATACCTTTTGTACTTGAGGTGGTTTAAATAGGTTTCTATTATTTGTACCTATCATGACTGAGCAGTTTAGTTACTAGTGATAGTTACTCCAACACCTCTTAGGCTTCTGCAGGAATCGACTCCAGCCTGCAACACATGCTCCCAGATTGCCAGTGGCCAGAAATAAAGTTTTCAAGGGCTCTTTTCTCATGTCTTTTGATGACCCTGGTGAAACAGGATCCTAAAAATGTGGAACCTAAAAAAACCAGAGTTTCACCTCTACCATTTACAGCTGAGGAAACTGAGGCCCAGGGAGGACTCTCCAGGGAGAGTCCCCAGCGTCACACAATGAGTGAGTCAGTGATTGTTGGAAGCCATGTCCTGGGATGTTCGATGTTACCTCCTTGCTCAAATTATAGGACCCCTCCCTTCAAGCTTTGTGCCCCTCCCAGCCTTTCATCACCTACTTTCCCCATTCCAGAAATAATGATAAAGACAGCAATGTCAGTGATAATAAGAACTAATAATATGTGAGTGCCTACTATGTAGTAGGAACACAAGTGTCTGAAATTCATTATTTCATCTCATTTTTTGGACTATAACATCAAACGCACACAAACGCACATCAAGTAACAAATAGTGTCAAGTTATACAAATAGAGTGGTAAGAGGGAGATTGGAACTTGATAAGATTATCCGGCCCAAAATCGTCAGAGGGTTCTGTATTTTCCCTCTGAACACTGAGATGGTTTGTGATGATATTTCCTGGTCATTGTGTGTAACATTTTCCCAATAGATTGAAGCACACGGGGGAAGGAACTACATTCACAAGGTTTGACTTAAGCCAAAAAGCATATGAGTGGCTTGCAGGTGTCAAGTTAGATATTCGATTACTGCAAAGATTTCTCAAAAACCAGAAACTAGAAGTTCGACTTGGGGGCTTCATATTACATACCTTTCTCAAATGACCAAGGGAAAAGTTTGGGACACTGTAATTTCCTACCATGACTAAGGGGAACATGTCAGATTTTTCATTGTCCTGGCGTCTGTTTTCATGCGTTTGCTCAAATGCCCAGAGGTCACCAGAAGGACAGTCACACTTCCCCCTGACTTGGCAGCCAGACAGAAAGTATTTGCCACCATCAAAGGCAGGTTACTGGTCACTGTTAGTATTTTTGTGATTTAAGTTAGTTCATGAAGAAACACACTCGGGCACTCATTTACAAAAAAGCAAAAAACCAAAAACAAAGGCCTTCCAGGCCTCACTCCCTAGCTCAAAGTGTCTTCATTCATTTAACTTTTCATTTTTAGATCCTGTTTCCTAACTCTTTAAATACATTTTGCCTTACTTTCATTTCTCATTGAACGCTTTGTAACTCAAAATTTGTAGGATCTAAAACCAGATAAAAAGCCAGTATTAGACCTAATGTTTGCTGAGTGATGAAATAGAGAAGGAGCAAAATTCTCTTCCAGCTAGGCTTGCTTAAACACCCGCATGTCTGCCTTACTGACACGTGCCCAGAGTCTACCCCACCGACAGCTAGGATTCACCTCTCCTCTCACACTCACGTTAGACTCTCAGCCCCAGCTCTGATGCTACTTTGCAAAGGGCTTTCTGCTAAGAAAATACTGCACATGCAGAAGAGTTTCATGTTATGAGGAGCCACAACCCCTGACTCTGTCACAAACCCACTTGATGACCTGGAACAAGTTCTGTGTGTCTTAGTCTCCCCCTCTCCAGATGAAATATGAAGTTTGAGACTTGATGGTTTCAACAGTTCACCGGAGTTGATGGGCTGACACAAGTACCCACCGTGTCTAAAAAGCTAATTCCACAGTCAAGTTCATAAAAGTATGCAACCAATACAGTGAGACTTCCTTTAGGGGTTGCCTCGTGATTCAGTCTGATGAATCTTAAGCAAAGTAATAGAACGTTTTCTAGAAAGATGCTGTGGGGAGCTGAGACTTAGAGGATCTGTGGCGTTACAAGTAGCAGTCAGCTAAATTCTATTTCAGAATGTGTTGTTATATCACTTATAAGACTGATTTTTTGAAGAAGGAAGATTTTCACTGGCTATAAGATGAACAATGATGGTGAGAGAGGGAAAGGTTATGAACTATGAACCTACTATCACCTGTGAGAAGAGTTTACATTACAAAGGAGTCTAGGAATTAGCAAGACAGCCTAAGAGGGGCTTCAGGAGTGAAGGGAAATGGGAAGCTCTTAAGAACCATGTTCTGATTAAGGCTGTGCTTACATGAGAGACAGAGGAAGCATCTAGTGCAAACTAAACTGGAGTCCAAGGTGGGAGAACATTTAGGAACAAGGGAAAATAGCGTATCTTGCAATGTGAAGGAACATAGATTGAAGAACCGAATCAAAAGAGCTTGAAGAAAGAGGGTTTGGAGACATATGAAAGCACGTAAGCACCGCCATCTTCTGCTTCCAGCTGGGCCAACCAGGATCTTTCGGGGGATATTGATATGGACGCTAGTAAAGAGAAGACCTCTCCCTTCCTCTGAGATCATGGGCCCTGAAGTCATATATCCCATCTTTGGATGCTCTAGGGCCATCTTTGTCAGTACAGAGAGTCTCTATCTAGGTGTAAAGACCATATATAGTAAAACATTTCTCAAACCATGATTACTAGAAAAGTGATCACACATTTGGATGGTGTGGTAATATCAAATTGCTAAAAAAATTTACAAACGCCTACTCTCGTACTTATTGTATCACAGACAGATAACCAGAACCAGTCTGCAGACCATACTTTAAGCAGCACTGTGGTAAAGCAGGGTTAAGAGATAAAGAGAAACAGATTCCTAATCATTATTGGAGTGTCTGGATCCATCCATGGCCAAAGTAAAACAAATACCCCTGAAATGGCTTATATAAGTTACTTAATTTAGCTCAAGTTGGGTTTCTCCCACTGCAAACTGAAAGAGTCTTGACTAAAATGCACGGTTAGGCTGCTGCCCCTCCTAAAACTACGGCCAGCCTCATTAATCCATCACAGTATCTTCCCCACCATACTCAGACACGGCCCCAGAGTCCTTCTAAATATAGTATTCAGTGCAGCCTTCAGTCGATAATCAGAGTTTGCGGACATTTGAATCTCCTTGGTATTCCGGAAGCCCTCTTCCTGAGATTCCACTTTTAGTAAGCCCTTGATTTGTTGGTTTTTTTTGTTACGACTTATGTTTAACAAAGCAACTCCTTGCTCTTAATGGAAATTCCGTAGGTTTTGTTTCTCTTGCAGCCGAAAGCTAAATAGAATCCAACTGTGATTTCAGCTCTTACCTGTCGCAGATCATACACACTTAAGGCAATGGAGATAATGGTCAAGATGATGATGGCCACAGAGTATTCTAGGTAACCTTGAGACAGCCACAAAGTTAGAGTAAAGGCTTGGAATACATAGAATGGATTTAAAACCTGCAGGTACAAAGACAGCATTTAGGTCACTTGCATGGAACTTAGTGGCAGTCAAGATGATGTCATTTCTTTATAGACTGGTTTTTCCAATTTTTTACAACATACAACAATCTCTAATATTTAAAAATTCACTTTGAACTCCCTTAATTTTGGTGGGGACAATGTCAAGCACATAGGATGTAACGTGGTGGAAGCAAAATTATTTTAAGCACTCAGAGCTATGCCCACAAACCCACCATTCTTATTTACTCTGAATTTTCAAAACTATTTTACCAATAACAAAAATCCAACAATTTACCTTTTTAAATAGATTTACCCATAATGGAGGAGACACGTGATTCAGTTTCTTTTTAAAACATAGTTCAATTTTGAACATTTTTATTGCAGGTTTCTTTGTCACATGATCACACACCACAGACTTAGTCAAGTTGTACAACGAAAATTAAAGATTCGACGTTTATCCAGGTTATTTAAAAATAATATACTCTTTGCGTCACAGGCCTTAGCAAGATCCTCTGAGGTTCAGTCAAGTCAGCACGGGCCTTGCCTTAAACAAGGAGGAGGAGTGAAGAGAAAGGCCTTACCCGAAGCTGCAGTGAAAACCATGGCAGGATGGATCCTCAGCCCCCAAGCTGGTCGCCATGCAGGTATTTTTGGTAATACCATCAACTTTTTTTATTCTCTCATTTCCCCCATTTTGATCCTGCTGACACCACTATTTTTTTTTTTTTTCTCTTTTAGGAAGATCAGCCCTGAGCTAACATCTGCTACCAATCCTCCTCTTTTTGCTGAGGAAGGCTGGCCCTGACTAACATCCGTGCTCATCTTCCTTACTTTATATGTGGGATGCCTACCACAGTAAGGGTTGCCACGTGGTGCCAGGTCGGCACCCAGGATCCAAACCGGGGGAACTCCGGGCCGACAAAGCGGAATGCGGGCACTTAACCGCTGTGCCACTGGGCCGGCCCCTGACTCCACTACTAATACTAATAGCAGAGAGGGGAACCTGAGGGAGCTGGAGAAGCTCACGTGACATACACGCATAGTATGAGTTCAAGAGCTCGCCTCAGCAGTGCAAGGATTCTTTTCTTGGTGAAGTGCTCTCTATGAATATTATGAATTAGATGAAATATTACCTAAAACACTGCCACTCTTTCTTACCTCTACTTTCTATAATTCTCTAATACATTAAATAAACTTCTACTTTAGTCCTAAAAATGAACCAGCACCTGGTTAATAAGTTAATAGGCTGTATCTCAAGAGTTTCTTAAACTCTTAGAAGTATTTTGTACATGGAAAAAGCTTTTGTTCCTTAACATTTATTATTTCCATTGCAACATGCTTCTCTTACAAATTATAGCTCTTCTGTTGCTTGGCATAAAATGTTCTAATTGTAGATTATGCACTGACGATAATACAATTTTCAATTTATATAATCTCAGGAGAAAATTGGTTAAATACTTCTTGTCGAAGAAACAACACCATCATAATTAATTTAGCTCCCTTATTCAATATTCTTTTGAAACCAAATGTGAAGAAACAGTTTTACTTGCTTTTTTTCTTCTGAAGGCCTAGTAAATAGATGCCAGAAAATACTAGCTCTAACTTTCAAACTAGACCAAATTGACACTTGGGAGAGTCATTGGCAACTTGAAAATGTACTTGAATAAAAAGTTTAAAAAACTGCCTTCTTTTTTTTTCTGAAGAAGAGTCACCCTGAGCTAACATCTTTGTTCATCTTCCTCTTTTTTGTATGTGAGCCACCACCACAGCACGGCCACTGACGAATGGTGTAGGTCCGAGCCCGGGAACTGAACCTGGGCCGCCAAAGTGGAGGGTGCTGAACTTAACCACTAAGCCACCCGGGCTGGCCCAAAAGAGCTGCCTGCTTTTCGATAGCGGGAGAGACTGTGCATATGTGGGGCATGGGGTATATGGGAAATCTCTGTCCCTTCCACTGAATTTTACTGTGAACCTAAGAAAAAAGTCTAGTGAGAATTTTATTTTAAAACAGATACGACCATGCTCAAAAATAAAATGACCATCTTTTTGGGTTAGAAATAGACTAGAAACATGCAGCATTGCATGGGCACTAACATGACCAGTCTGCTGGGTTCCAGACAAGGACTGGAGGGAGAAAGCTAGGAGCCCAGTTCTAGGGGGAGTAAGACAGAAAATGCCCTATAAATGGCAGGGGATGAAGCCCAAGCTTGCAGAGGAAAATAGGGGTGGCAGTGGGCTTCTTCTGCCCCAAAGAAGAAGCTGATAAAAGTCATATTTAGCAGTGTTTCACCAGCAGAGCGTGGAAAGGGAAAGAACAGAGTACATGGGCAACTGTGACTTGGCCACGCCCCACGCTGGCTCAGGGCCTGCATCTAACAGATTCCCAAGGGACAGAGCCCAAACCTCCAACATAAGTCCTGGTTCTGAACTGGGGACCTATGGAGACCAGGGAGAGGGAAATGCAGAGCCATCAAACAGCAAGAGAGAGCACAAAGAGAAGGAGAAAAGTGGAGGAGGGAACAGCCCACGTAAGGGGAGTTAACCAAAAAAATAATAATAACTTCAAAGCACGCAAAGAAAATATTCCTTAAAAAAAAACCCCTGCTAACAAAGGATGAAGTCACTCTCAAGAAAATGGAAATAATAGATCAATACGAAAAAGAGCAAAATAATACATTCTAAATCCTCAAAGAGATGATAGAAGTAATAACATTGGGGTCATTGCCACCACAACTACCATCAAAAACTTAAGAAAACAAAACAAACAGAGAGGAGATTATGAAACAGGAATCTTCCCTCGCACTGGGAAAGGGATTTTTAAAGTGATTTGAATTTAAAACAAGTGGTGAGGGAAACAGACCCCTTAGAAAGCCTGGAACAAATATACATATATATTTGTCTGTGTATTTATTTTTCTAAAAAGACACCTCAATAGATAGGAAAAGCAAAGACTAAAAGCAACAAGGAAATAACAAAAAGAAATTGCATGAAACCCAGATTTTGTTCACATCAAGGTACCCATGTGTTGCTAAAGATTCCCCTGAGTAGTAGGAAGTGAAAAATCAAGATGGGAATTATGTTTTTTTCAAAAATAAAGGAAAACAGTTAGTTACCTGTTTAACAAGCAGCTTCCATATGGGTTGAATTTCAACCTCAATGGCATTGGGCCCGCACACTAATCTTCTGCAGGAGATTGATCATCTGTTAGTGTCGCACCTACAAGCTCATTGATAAGTGAGTACAGACCAAACTAAGCAGAAGTCACTTCTCTACCCTTTAGAGATTTCGTGCCTTCAATTAAAAATTAATGTGTAAATCTTAAAATGCTAATATATTTTTTAAACTAAAGTCAGTGCATGATGGATAAAACTGTTTTTCTTATTAAAAAGTATCTTGAATATCTCAGAAATGAAGTCAGAAAGGCATTTTGAGTTATTTAAAAAATTATTTTAATATACTCTAAGAGGATCTAAAAAGACACAGATATGAAGATGTTCCTGGAACTCTCAGGCATTCTGGATTGCTCTGATGTTAGAGATCACGTCTATCTTGTCTTGGTATCTCTAGCACCTAGGACAGGCTCTTAGTATATGACCTCAACAAACACATGAATGAATGAGCTAAGGAACTGAAAGATGATAGATATGTGGTGTTCACGGCTAACACCTTGTAAATCCACACATATGTGCATTTCAATAAGAAGCCTTCATGTTTGTATAGCATTTTTCAATTTACAAAGTTGTTACAGAAGATTCTCTCATTTGATCATTACAATAGGCCAAAAGAAAGGGCTAATATCCCCATTTTGCCAATGGGAAGAGCTATTTAGCCCTAATGTTTTGCCAAAGGTGCACATATCTAATATTAATCATGACAAAGCAGAGATGACATTGTGAGAAACTGCACTTAACCTTTTATATGCATTATCTCCTTTAATCATCGCATTATCCCTATGAGATTTCATATCGTCATCTTTATTGTAAGGCAAACTGAAGATCAGATAAACTAAGTAACTTTCCCAGTGTCTCAGAGCTAGAAAGAAGCAGAGCCAGGGTTCACAACATGGTCCCTATGACTCCACTTCACACTCTGCCTCAGTAAGTTCCAACGGCGAAATCTGCATGATGGATCTTTGGTCTCAGGTATAACAGAGAGCTGACCCAAGTTTGTCTGACTTCTAAGCCATGCCTTTCCAAGTACAATTATCACTCACAAGAGTCAGGTCTTCTGACTCCTTGCCTTGAGAACACTGAGGTTCAGAGATGTTGGGAAGCAGACAGGTCAAACAGCATGTGCTACTGTTTGACTTCACAAGTCCCTAAACCTCACACTGGGAAGAGACCATCACTCAGGCCACTTTGGTGCTCAGGATTCTTTTCTAGAACCCATGGAAATAACCTGCTGTTGGCCAAGGGTCAAAACTTCTCAGGCTCCTGGACTTGGTCTTCTGTCTTTCTGCTTGGAATGCCCTTCTCATATTCTTCACTGTGTAAATGCCTTCTCAGCCTTTGAGAGCCAAATCTGACAATAGAGCCAAGTGGCTGAGAAATGTGAGATCCAACAGACCTGGATCTAACCCAGCTAAACCACTGAGTTGGTGGCTTCCCCGACCTCGGACCAGTTTCCCCACATCTTTGCATGGCTCACTTCCTCATTTCATTCAGATCTCTGTTCAAACACCACCTCCTTATTGGTGCCTTCCTTAATAATTCTACTTTAAATAGCTACCCTGACCCCCAAGTCAGATTCCTTTTATCTCCCTATCTCATTTTTCTTTATAGTGTGTTTGATAATATGAAATTACACTTTATTTTTTTACGTGTTAATATGTATGCAAACAATCGACTGCATCCTCCACTATAATATAAGCTTCAGGAGGACATTGATATATCCTGAATGCCTAAAACAGGGCCTAATACATATAACGCACTCAAGAATTAATTTGTGAATGAATGAATAGATGACTGAGGGGTGAGCCTTGGTAAAATGGGTTTGAAGATATATGCCTAATAAAATTGCTATCACTAGGATATGAGATAAATATGTAAAGCATTTAACAAAAGTGCCCAGGACACGACAAGTTCTCAATACATGCGAGTCATCACTGAAATCCTCCCTATTCCTGGAGCACACTTAACTGGATGTTTCTCTCTTCCAACAACACTTCTTTTCTTAGTGACTTTGAATTGTAACTTATAGTTACATGTCTTTCTTCTCAAATTTGCCAGATGCTCTTTAATGGCAAGAATGGAGCTTTCTCAACTGTGTTTGCCAGCATCCAGAGACACAGTGTCTAACACAGAGAATGTTCCCAATCATTGAACTTAATTAATGAGGATCTTGTGACCCATGTCTAGAATACTCTTTCCCCTAACAAGCCTAAAAACCAAGTTTCCAGAACTACAGGAGCACACAGGCTGTGCAAAGCCAACTGAGAAAGCAGCAAACCAAGTGCCCAAAGTTCTTTGGCTTTCCCTGGCTGGGGAGATGGTTTCTGATATTACCAGTAAGGGAGAGGAGCTCAGCGCCCGTGAGGACTGAGATCAAGAGGATTGATACTTGCCTATAGACTACCTTCCTCAGGGTTCATCTGGGCCAAGTTTGAACCAAGTCTAGCATGCCCCTTGCTGCTTCATCTTTTCCACCATCTCTTGTCAAAAAGTCTTGTGTGCTCAGGGCTCGTGTACTCATCTCAACCTCAGCATAAGCCAAGCAGATTTTTCAGGGACATTAACCAATGGCTGAGCAACCAGAAGGAACACGAAGCTTGAAGCTGGGTCCCACAGGGAAAATTCCAAGGAATAAAGGAGAGTACATGCCCTGACCTTAAAAATCTGACATGCTGGCAGGAAAAAGAAGCCCTACAATTATTCCAGGTGGCCTCATAGAACTAAATAGGCTGAATAAAACTAAGTAGACTGCCTAATATTCAGAACTATTCAGTAGGAGAATACTTGCTTTGGAGATATAAGATCTCGCTCCAAAAGAGATTGAAGAATTTCTTCGCAGGGAAGTTGTGGAGGACGTTTCCGCACTGCCTATGAGCTAGACTTGGAGGATCACTGAGGTTTTCTGCAATCCATGGATATTAGTAAATCTGCTGGAATGCATTTATTTCTGAAAAACCAAACGTGGATGACTAGGAAGACTTTCTTTGGGGGATGGTCTATGACCTTTTTCAGTTTGATTTTTGCTCATTCATTAATTCATTCCTTTGTGTATCAACTTATTCACTAAATAGTTGTTGAGAATATGTTGTGTGCTAGGCACTTTAGGCTCCAGATGGTGAAGGCTAGAGAGAGGGTCTTCAAGGAGGCAGGAGGACCGCGTCAGAATCACTGCTGAGCTTTTGCAAACTGCACATGACCACTGTGCTTCCATCCTGATAGCCACCAGTAGAACTCTGGGCAGGGAGAGAGACTTGTAGTTTTCTGAACAATTAATGCTGAGTCAGGGGATTCTGGCACAAGCTGCTTCTGTGAACTTTGGAATTTTTAGGGAGCAGACTTCTAGTTTTAAAAAGTTCTGAGGTGATTCTGCTAGCCAATCCCTCATTTTTCTAACACTTCTGCTTTATAAAGGAAAAGAGAGCCAAGAAATCCATAGATGCATAGAATGAGGCATCCAATTGCTGGGACTTGGGTATGGTTGTATAGTATAAGAAGTACGTTGGTCTTAGAGCCCTCCCATTAAAAAAATTAATAATAACAAGATTGGTATGTTTAGAGACATTGCTTTCTGGGAGAAAAAACACTTTATTTGAGCAGGGCTTGAACCTGCTTCTACACTTCAATGAAGCATTTATACAGAGAAGCTCCATTTTACAGAAGACATAAGCGGCATTTTAATTTTTCACATTAGTGACCATCTATGATGTGCCCATTTCTTTCATTTCTGAAAGCACGTTTCCAGATAGCCTCAGAGAAAGTCAGGCGCATGTGAGGTGCTTCCAGTCAGCTTTTTTAGGCAAGGATCTGAGAGCAGAGGGCCAGGAGGGCATGGGGTACAGGCGGGGGTGGAAAAATCCCAGGCAGGATGTCCACAGGGACACCCAGGACTTGGGCTTACTGACGTTGCCATAGGGCTTTGCTCTGAAACAAGGCACTGAAGTTAAGTGATTTCATACATTCAATGGCTCCAGACCCATAGAACCAGGGGTCTGACAAACCCAATTTATTCAAAAGAGAATGTTGATCTCAGTAGTCTGTTTAATTTTTGTTAAACGACCTATGCAAAGTCATATTTTTAAGTAACTTATTAACTTCTAACTGAATGCTAAGAGTTGAGATAATCTTATTGGTTTCCAAAAGAATGAGTGAATTCTCTCTCTTCTATTGCAACTAACCCTCCTTTGCTCCTTTCCAAGGAACTGATCTGATGGCCCAGTGTCTACAATCAGGCTGTTTCTGAGGGATGGAGCTTTCAAAGGGGATACAGTTGATGGTATATAAGCATGATTTCTTTTCTGACTTTTGCTGCCTGCAAGACTGGAGGAGTAAAAACGTAGGGTCTCATACCAGCCCTAATTTCCTTCTCTCTCTCCTGCCTCCTTCTTAATTCTTCTTTCCCTCTGTTCCAACATTCTCTCTTTTCCTGGAATAGCTTCCACTGGCTTGGAGCTGAGCACTGGTGGAATTTCTTTCCTCTGGTACTAACAGGCATGGCTTTTTTCTCAACGGTGTGACGAATGTTGAAAATTAAGTTTGGCCCTGCAGAGTCACTGACCCATTGGAGTAGTCCCATTATAGAAATTGGCAAACTCTACCCATCACAGTTTGTTGTCTCCTGGAGAGCTGGGTTATCAACAAGGTTATTGGTGGTCTGGAGCTGAACCCGAGTTAGGAGGTGCCTACTATCTCTGCTGTCAGAAAGTTCCCCTTCTATTTTAAAAGTGGCAGGGGAAGGTGGGCTGAGTGAAAAGAAGATGAAGAGATGCTCTCCTTAAAAACTGTCTTCATAGGAGGACTACTTGGATGGATGGGGAATGAAGTAGGTGTGCTTTTTTCCATGGGCTCCTGTTTTCCTAAGATAAGAGAATTACCTCAAGTGTCTCTGAACCTGTCTAGGACAGGTACTAAGAGGAAAATTTGCATTCATTCGTGAATGAAGGAAGCCAGGATCACGGAACCTCCTGGAATAATTTTTTTGCTTTGTTCCTGATGCCCTCTGACAGTTTCTCTCCAGGATAAAGTTCTCACTCCTGATGTCCTGATTTGCTTTTTGCTGCTGAAAAGTGAGAACTACGTAAATCTGTGCATTTTCCTTCTTTGCCTAGTTGCTAGGAAGCCTAAGGGAAAGTTGGATTTAGACTCTGTGGCTTGTCATCACCAGAGATTTTTATAATTCTCATATTGTACCCTTGCTTTTCATGCAAGCAAGCTCGAGGAAGTTGCTATCACTCACTCACTCAATCAATCACATTTATTTTTTTTAAAAAAGGTCTTAGTCTTACACTAAAAATTGAGGTGAAAAATTAGGGGGAAAAATACTCCACCTTCTATTTCTTCTCTTTACCCTCCAAATAGATAAGCCCATAAAATAAAATATGCCTATATGTTCAAAAGTAGATTATCTCCTCTCTTCTTCATAGTTGGGAAACTATACTCTTTGTCTTGCTTATTAGATTGTCACATTCTTTATTGTGTGGACCAGATTTAAATTTAATTATGCATGATGTTTATTAAAGCCTGACACTTGATAAATAAGGACAAACGTGAGGTAGCTACACTGATGGGAAATCTTTCCTGCAGAAATGGTTTCCTAGGCAGCGTATATCTACATTTATCAGTGAGATTTCCTAAATGCCCTAGATATATCCTTTAAAGTCTTGTGCATGGTGCTATTACATCAATATGTTTTTAATGACTTTGAAAACTTTTTGTATTTCAATATATTAAGCATTGCATCTGATATCTTATATAATGATACCATTTCTAAGGCATTTTGCCATATTGTCATAGTCTAGATGCCCGCTTCATTTTTCATAGTGTTCAGGCAGAGGGAAAACTTAAAGACAACAGATCGGTAATTCTCAGACTTGGTGTGTATATGAATTATGGAGATGCTTGCTAAAAATGCAGAGTTTCTTCTTTCACCACTACCCCTAGTTCCCACTTACTAACTCAGAATGATGGGGGAGAGCCCGAGAACCTGTATTTTAAGTACCAGATTGCTTCTTCGCTTAGAATCAGTGTTTATGATTGTGAAGAAGGTCAGACAGATAATGCCCCTAAAATTGGACAAGAAATGAATGTGATTATAAGATTCTGGGGAAGGCTTGCAATGGTTCCTTTCAGACTCGCCAGGACTCACCATTTCAAATTACAGATGAGGGAGCAGGGACTCTAGACCATTGTAAGTTAGTGAGTAGCATCAGAATTTCCTACGCTATTATGATTATACTACTATGTCCTAATCTGTGTGGCTCTATAGATATTCTTCTCACAATTGTACCACTATTCTTTTTCTCTCTGTCCCACTAGTCAGAGAATGTCTCTGGGACAATGACAAAGTCTTATTTATCCTTAGATTCCTAGTGCCTTTCAAAGTGCCTGGCATATTACAGGCATTTAGTGAATAGATCGATGAACACATTCATTTATTCATTCATTCCACAAATATCCATCAGGCTCTGACCAGGAGTCAAGCACTGTTCTAGGTGCTGGAAATACAGTGGTGAACAACACAACTAAATGAACAAACAAAATCCTCATCTCCAGGGCTGTTTCTCCAAAGTAAAATGCAATCATAATATTGTCTTTCTGTCTCTCAGAGGAGTTGGAGGATGAAGAAGCTGATGTTTATGAAATGGCTTAAGATTTTTCGAGGAAAGACTAAAAAAGACAACACAGAGAAGATTGATCTACAATCCTGAGAGAAAAGAGAAAATGTTATTTGATTGCATTGTTCTCTTTTCTTTCTAATAAGTTTGCCCACGAGGTGAACAATTTAGAATATCTCCCTGATGCCAGTAAGTGAACTGGGATTATAGGAAGTTGGTGAAGCATTATGCTAACAATTCACTAATCATAAACCATTTGATATTTCAGTTTCTGCTGGCAGAGTTCACTCAGAGAGTACCGCAAACCCTACCTGACCTCTTGCTCCTCACTGGTCAGACCTGGTCCAAACGTATGATGGATGTCGTAGCAGGTGTTGCTGTCTTCCAGCGACCTAGGATGTGGGCGCAACAGGAACCACACCTCAGTTCACGGTACTCAACAAACGGTGTGCTTCCTTTATATCCTGATGTAGTGCTGAGAAAAAGTCACTTACCCAACTTTCCGAAATCTCTTCTCCAAGTTGTCCCAAACATACCTGATTTTCTGCACTTGGATATATCGTAGCTGCAATGACAAATGTGATAGAACAGATGTTATTCACAAAGTAAAGCCCATCAGGGGAGGGGAGGGTTGTTAAATGCAGGTCCTCAGGCGGCTCGCACTTTCCTTGATACAGAGCTGTAATTGCCAGCCCAGTAGTGTGATACTCAGACTTTCATCAAATAAACACTGACATTATTCATTTTTAGCAAAAACATGCCATAACAAGGCATCCTTAAAATCACTTACTTTTAATTCTGGCTTCGATACGGCTTGGTTTATGACAGAGTGGCGGTCAACCACCAGGAGTTCTTCTGGATTCTTGCTTATAGGAAACTTCAGTGTGGATAAGTAGAGACAGATTACCTTCTTCCTTATATATCTTTGAAACTCGTCCTAGAAAAGACAATCCAGCCCATGCAATTCTCAAATGTTATTCAATAAGGCTCTCAATTAACCAAATATCTACCAAGTGCTAGACCAATGGTTCCCAAAGTTTGGGCTGCAGACAGGAGCATCAGCATTACCTTGGAACTTGCTAGAAATGCAAATTCTCAGTCCCACCTCAAACCTACTGAATCAGAAATTCTGGAGATAGGGCCAGCAGTCTGTGTTTTAAGGAGCCCTCCAGGTGATTCTGATTTGCACTAAAATTTGAGCATCAGTGTGCTGGAAAATAAAGAGAAAGACACACTTTGCGGGAAAGTTTTATATCTAGAAAATAGTTTCTGGCTATCTTAAAATGACATTTAGAAATTTAAAATGTCTCATTTCTCTCGAAATGCATATATTTGAAAAACTGAGCAATCATTTCCTTGTTATGTCTTAGAGTTCTAACACTGACAACCACTGCTCATGTAATGGCTAAGAGCACAGCCAATTAGCCTGACATGGTAGAAATTTCCCCAGGCTGACATGGAGGAAATGTCCTTCATTCCTGGGTCAAAATAAGAGATGGCAAGTAGATTGCAGGGAAAGTCTTGCCATCTCCTGTTTGCGGACAGGAAAATTTTTTAAATAGAGGAAGATATACTCTCTGGAATGCTGGCCAGGCATTGGTTGTGCCACAGACGCAACACAGAAGGGCACGCACCGTTGTCCTTAGCAACACAGTGTCTGCTTCTTGCAATGCACACGGGATGCAGTTGGCCCACACCCACCACTGGGGTCTCCAGATGAACGCCAGCAGAAGGACCCCACAGGTCAGCACAAATCCTATAAGGCAGAAGGCTCTGCGTAGATTCTGGGTCTTGTAACCAAACACCTCCTGGAGAGTAAATAAAAGATCCCTCTATTTTTCTTTTTTTCACATAAACACATTGTTTTGTTCCAAGAAACACAAGCTTTAGATGCAGGAGTGTTGGTTGGGAGGGAAATCTAGTTTTGGCTGGTTGAATCAGATTGATTGCTTACAGCTGTCAGCTGATATAATAAAAAAAGAAAGACTCATTTTGTCACCCTGGCATATGAACCAAAACATAAGACAGCAGGGGCAAGAAATGGGCAGACTTATTTGATTCTAAATACTCTTTAAAAGTCACCTAAGATTTTTGTAAAATACTTCACGTTTTGGACCAGATTTGCCTTCTTTAGCTATAAGGTTTTAAAAAGTTTTTAATATGAATTTACTGCAGGAAGATGATAAAATTATGGTAGATATGATCCACGCATATATCTAGCCTTTTTCAAATTCAGCTTTGTCTTATAATAATATGATTGAGAAGGATTGAAAGTACGAATAAGTGTACTGTTTCTAAAACAGTAGAATGAGACAAATTAAGAGATTATCTACGGACATGAAAGATTTTTCGAAAGACAGCTTATAGGTATTCACCCTGAGGGTAACAGGCTAAAATGTTTCTACTCTTAGTAGTAGGTTAGTTAACGTTTGTCATGAATTGAGGAAAGACTTCATGTGTTTTTAGGAGAAAACAAATAACTAAAAAATAGACTTGTTTATTTAAAACAAATTTCCAGTTTCCATCATCTACAATGAAGTTTCACAGCATTGTTTTTTAAATTTCAAAAACTAGTTTTTTAGTGTATTTGGAAAACCAAAAGAGATGCTGATTATAAATGAAGTCATCACTATACTATTATTTTAGGCTCTGCTGTTATTTTTCATGTGTTTTTCCTATGACTCTGAACTGCTATGTCCAGATCACAGAGCTGTAATGTCAAGAAAATAGGTTTTTACGGAGTTTCTATCGCGTTTTTCAATGATGGAATCTCCTGAATTTCATGCCCGTTTAGATCATGTTACAATAAATCTGTTGGCTTAATTCTTTGGAAAAGTTTCAATTTTCAATAAGGTCATTTTCATCATTTTTTTCTGAAAAAGAACTCCGTAGTAGATCCAGATTTTAATAACAGTTGTTGACAGAAATCCTTAAACGTAGTGGAAAGGTCACAGGCACAAGTTTGAGTTAACACTCTGCTAGCTATCAACTATGTGGCCTTAGATCAATCATTTCATCTCTAGGGAATTCCAATTTACTCCTCTACAAAAAAATTAGAAATACGTGCCTTACAGGGTACTTGTACTCAAATAAGATAACGTCTCCTTAAGTGCTCTGAAAAGTGATTACAGTTTTAAGAGTTCCTTTCCACTGCTCCTCAACACTAACCCACCTGGGAAAAAAACGTTCATTATGTTTAGTGATGCAGACACTCTATTTTGAGATTATTCATGCAAGATAAGGTTTAAGTGTAACTCAGAAACATGTATTCACTCTGCCCTTAAGCATATTTTCAGTTGGGTCTCCTTTCTCTCTTCCTATCTTCCCTCTGATTCTATAAATCTGTTTTGGTTTTATTTGTGAATTATAGTTTTATTAGACTCAAATAAAATGTATATGCAAGTTCACATACTATGTCGTACATATGCGTTCTTTTACTCAGTTATTTATGGGGTCTTATTGCCAAAGCCCAAATGTGTGCAAAGTAGAAGCAGGACAATTTGGAATTTTAGTCCAGCTTGTAGCTGAAACGAGCACATTCATAAATGGCTTTCTCTTATTCTGTTTACTCACACACAGAAATGGCATTGGTAATCATAATTCTGACTCTCCTTCAGTTCTTTTCTGTATAGGAATTTTTTTTTAATTAAAAAGGGAACTCACAATGCTAGCAAGACTACAATGAAATCACTACAGCTACACACTGCAAATAACCTTATAAATTGGAATAATTCTTTAGGGAAAGCAAGATGACAAATTGTATTAAGGATTATAAAAATGTTTCTATCCCTTGAGTCCGTAATTCCACACTTGGAAATATACTCTAAGGAAATAACACATAAAGTAGAAAGTGATGTATACAAAGATGTTCAGTGCAGCATTATCTGTAATAGCAAAGTTATTGGAAGAACCAAATGATAGCTAATGGTTCAATAAGACGTGAAACATCAAAACAAGGGCTATAGTGGAGCAATTAAAAACAAAATGTATGAAGTGAGTGTAGAAACATGGGTCATTCTGTGATATAATATTAAGTGAAGAAAAGAACAGAGAACAGATGGAGTATGTGGAAAACAAATAGCAAATTATAAACTTTAACCCAAATATATCAATAATTACATTAAATGTAAATGGAACTAATATTGTGATTGAGAGCAAAGATTGTCTGACAAGATAATAAAAGAAAACTCATTATATGCTGTTTACAAGAGAAAGATTTTAAATATAAAGAAGCAGAGAGATTGAAAGGGAAAATATACCATGAAAAGGCTAACAAAAGAAAATTGGTATAGCTATATTAATATCAGACAAAACAGACTTTAAGGAAAGAAATATTATGAGAAAAAGGACATTTCATAAGTTAAAAGATCAGTTCAACAGTGAGACATAATAACCCTAAATTTTTGTGCATCTATAAACACAGTTTCAAAATTTGTAAAACAAAATTGATAGAACTTAGATCCACTCTCATTACTGGAGTCAACACACTTTTCTCACTAACTGATGAGACTAGTAGACCAAAAAAAAAAAAAAGAAGAAGACTATAGGAGGTTTGAACAATTCCATTAGCTAAATTGACCTAATTAACAAATAAGAAAATTATAGCCCAAAACTGAATAATTCAAATTCTTTTAAAGTACACATAAAATATTTACCTAAATTGACCACATTCTGGAACACAAAGTATGATGACATTATAATTAAACTAGGAATTAACAACAGGATGATAACTTAAAAGTTTCTAAGTGTTTAGAAATTAAGCAACATATTCCTAAATAACACACGTGAGTCAAATAAAAAATACAGAGAACATTAGGAAATGTTTGAACTGAATGAAAATGAAAATTGACAAATTAAAACTGGTGTGATGCAGTTAAGACAGTGATTACAGGTGAATTTGTAGGTTTAGATGTATATTTTAGAAAATAAAAAAAAAATTGAAATCAATAAAGTAAGCTTCCAATTCAAGAAGCTATAGAAGGAACAACCAATTAAACTTTATAAAAGTATGAGGAAAGAAATAAGATAAGAGCAGAAATGAATAAAATAGAAAAGATATACAATAAAGAAAATCCATAATGCCAAATTTCCTCTTTGAAAGGTTAATAAAATTGATAAACTCATAAATAAATCTGAGTATTTTTCTGGTTATTAAAGAAAATTAATGTGTAACTAAAAGCTTTTCTACAAAGAAATCTTCAAGCCCTGATGGCTTGTCAATCTTTTCAAACATTTAAGATAGAAGTGATATCAATCTTACACAAACTCTTTCATAAGTAGAGGAGATGGGAATGCTCCCAACTTGTTTTACGAGGCCAGCATACTCAGACACCAAAATCTGATATATACGTTACAAGAAAGGAAAATTACAGGCTAAAATATGTCAGAAAAATAGATGAGATAACCCTGAAATATATTATCTAACTAACTCAGCGATATATTTTAAAAAGTAATACATCATTACCAAATGGTGCTTTCTCTAGGGTTACAGGGCTTTGAAAATCAATCTATGTGTTTTGGTATGTTAACATTCAGCAGGAAAGTCATAAGGTCATCTCAATAGATAAAGAGAAATACTTTCATAAGATTCAACAGCAATACATGATAAAAAAACAAACAAGCAAACAAACAAACCTCTTAGCAAACGAGGAAATAGATAGGAATATCCTTCAGCTAACATCATGCTTAATGATGAAATATTGAACATTTCCCCCTGAGGTCACAAGCAACATAAGATTATCAACAAGCACCAATAATATCTGATATAGTACTAGAAGTCTCAACCAATGCAATAAGGCAAAACAGAGAAATAAAGTTTATAACAATTGGAAAATAAGAAGTAAAAATACTGTATTATATATTTAAAAGTTGCTAAGAGAGTAGATCTTAAATGTTCTGACCACAAAAAAGAACTGGTAATTATGTGGGATGATGGAGATGTTAGGCAACACTACAGTGGTAATTATTTCACAATATTTAAGTGTATCAAATCAACACATTGTACACTTTAAACTTACACAATGTTATATGTCAATTATATCTCAATAAAGCTGGAGAAAAAGAAGTAAAACTCTATGAGTAGATAACGTAATTATGTACAGAAAGAAATCCAAAACAATGTACAAATAAATTATTAGAGTTAATAAGTGAGTTTATCAAGATTACTGAATGAGTACGGAAAAACCAATTGTATTTGTATATACACGTAACAAACAATTTTAAAATGAAGTTAAAAATCATTTGTAATACCATCAAGGGAAAAAATTAGTTACCTGGTAATAGTTCTGGCAAAGTTGTGAAAGACCTCTAAATTGAAAACTACATATTATTGCTGAGAGCAAAGATCTAAATAAATGGATAGATATACTAAGTTTGAGGGTTAGCCATTAGCAATCCCATTTAAAATCACATCAGATATTTTTTGCAGTAATTGATGTGCTAATTCTAAAATTGGTATGGAGATGCAAAGGTCTTAAAGTAGTCAAGACAATTTGCAACAAGAACAAATGTGGTGGACTTCCGGCACCAAAGCAGAGGATTTACTACAAGTTACGATAATTTAGAAAATGAGGTATACACAAGTATACACACAGAGTGAGAGGATCGGAATCTGAAACCCATTATACACGGTTCCTTGTAGTAAAGTGAGTTTTGCCACCTATTAACTATGTGACCTTAGGATTTAACGTCTCTAAGTCTCAGCTTCCATCTCTATACGTTTCTTAATAACACACACCTGGCAGAATAGTTGTAAAGATTAAATGACAGGTATAAGGTGTTGAGCCCAGAGCAAGCTCTCTATCAGTGTTAGCAGGTGTTTAGATAATGGGGTCAGTCAAGGGAGGAAAGAAGTGACTATTCCAGTTTTGAGTCAGCGTTGGTAATGGAAACAGGCTGCTTTCCATAAGGTCGGGAGCCCAGATCTGCCACCGCCTATGAATCAAGTTGAATAGCACAGAAGCGGTGCCCATCTTCACACAGACCTGAATTGTATTCCCTTTAGGCAGTGAAGTCCCCTCACTTTTTTGTTTCCCACTAGAATTCTGGATTCCAGATAGCAGTAGAGGTACCACAGACCTTATGGTCTTTTTCTAGACCAAGAGTACAGCGGGAGCAGCCACGATTAGCAGTCGCAATGAAATAAGCACATGCCTTTTGACAGAGGTTGTGCCTAAGGTCACAATTTAGAGCCCTCTCTGGGTCTATCAGCAGAGCCTCTGTTCATACTCACCCCACTGCCTTCTCTCACTTCTGCTCCTTGCTCCATCACTTACTAGTTAATGTGATCTGGGTAAATGATTTAAATTCACTGAACTTTAGGTTCCTCGTAAAAATGCGGCTGGTTGTAAAACACAACAGAAATAGTCTGGTGTAGCAGTTAAAAGCTGGGGATATGGAATAAGAAAACCAAGTCCAAATCATACCTCTACCACTTAACCACATGGGTGACCTTGGGCAATTCACTTTACTCCTGATGACTCAAATTCCTCCTCCACAAATGAGAATAGTAACAATAACTATCTTCTAGGGTTGTTGTAAAGAAACTGAGGTAATACATGGAAAGAATTTAGTACAGTTTCTGAGACATTTTGAGCATGCAATGTGTGTTAAGATTTAATACTAGCTTGGATAGTGTGCAGTTCAACAAAATTTCAGCAGATCGAAAGTGACTAGTCCTATTGGCCTCATCATGAAGTGATTTGACCACAGGCAATATTCAGAACTAGATGCAATTTGCCAAAACCATAAGTTGTATTTCTAAAATTTCAAAAAAATTGATCCAATGGCTTAAATAGAATTTTTGCTTTTCCCACAGAGTACAAACTGTCAAAATTGAAGTCAAATACACACCAAAAAGAAAACTGCTTGCCTTTGCAATATGTGAAGCTAGGGGAAAGGCTTTAGGATAAATACCAAATTGATTCAGATATTGACTAGATGTAGTAACTATATACACGAGCGTGCGTGCACCCACACACATACAAAGCAGCCCAATCATTCTTCACTCATACAGGAGGTGAACAGTGTAATGGACCATCCTTCCTATGATACTTAGGTGATGTGACCTTGTGTATGTTACTTAACTGAGCCTCAATTTCCTTAGTTGTAAAATGGATATCTGAGCAGCTAGCTCAGGGATTAAATGAGAACATACATGAAGTGCCAGCACATAAAGGACACTTTTAAAATTATTTTCCCTTCTTTCTTTCCTTCATAGGTAGCTCTTTCAGTTACCATCAGAGACAGAACGAAGACTAGCCAAATTCTTCAGGAAAGGAGAATTACAGGGTGTACCTTCATCTCAACATGGTTTCTTCCCCAAATTCCCTTTTTGTGGGATCCTCTTAGTCATAGGAACCCATCCCCTGGGATCTCTGCCTGTCTTTGTTCCTGAATTTTCCTTGCATCTGGAGCACTAGCATCTATGCACAACTGGTCTTGTGAACAGGTCCTTTTTAGTTTTTGTAACTCCTTTTATTCTTATCTTCACTGTTCATGTGTTTAGCCATCTAAAATATTTCTTGCACGCCCACCATGCACAGGCACAGTAGTGTGCGATTCAAATTCTTTGGAATAGATATTTTGCGTTACAGTTCACAACACTTTCACTTACTCAAACCAAGATTCTCGCAGAACAAAGTTATAAATTTACTTACTCAACCAAGACATAACATAGATAACTCTCAGTACCACAATTACGCTCTGTGAATGGCAATGCCGGTTTTTGGCTGTATGTGTTAGGCTTTTCTATGGGTGAAAATATTCCAATAGACTTAGAGCAAGCTAGCCTTTTCTGTGTAGACATCATCTTTTAGTCCCTTGAATCATGGTCAAGGAGATAATATCTCTGTGCCCCTTTGTGAGGCTAGAATTCACTATGATTCATCTTCCTTTTTTTTTTTTCAAAGGACAATCACAGCACCAAGTTTCTATTCAGGGTTCACAATCTCCCCTTTGTTGTCTTTATCTGGACATGCCAAATTGTGTTCCTTTATGTGTCAGATAGGAGGACTTTCTTAAAACTCTGCTCTCTTATAACTCTGCTCTCTTATCTCTACCTCTGCCGTGTTTCAAGGTTCTTTTCTTTACTGTTAGGATAATATTGTCTCTAGTTAACGGATCATGTTAGTCAGGTCATTATTCCTCAATCCTCTATTACTAGCTTGGTTTGGCCACATGTAGCAATTTGTGTTAGTTATCACTAACTACTAAGCATTGCTAATTATAGTTTCATATAGTTTGCCCTGCATTCTGCCATGGAGTGCCCTTTGAGTAGGGATAAAGTATGTGGAGTCTCTTTCACTTTTGTGTACATTTGACAAGGAGAAGTAATCTTTCTTGAGCAGTTACTTAGGTGCCATTCAATCCTCATAGCCACCCTACGAAATAGGCATGATTATTTATTAAAATAGGTGCTATTATTAATAATATTTATAAATTATTATGTGTAGATCAAAGAAACTGGGTCTTGAAGATGTTCAAAATAATTATTGAAATGGTTCGACCCAGTCTTTAGGGGTGTGAACCAAAACCCAATACCAAGGAGAGGAACTTATTATCACTGTCAGCTCCAGGCATCCCCGTAAAGCCACCCAAAAGGACTTTCTGAAGTAAAAGTGCAACTGAGGAGCCTTGTATGATGACGCTAATGGTGAGAGAGGAGTGAGTGTGGATCAAAAGGTAATGCGATTCATGGGCTAATTAGCAGGGACAATTTCTGGAACTAGAATTTGCCCTAGATCAAGGACATGGGGCAACATGGCATGTTCTGTTAAAGTTTATTCACGAACAAGAGCATCACTGAACAAGAGGGATATCTCAGAGATTATTTGGTTCAAATTCCTCTCTTGGAAAAAATAGCTGTACGCCAACCTCACAGATGAGCATCGATTGTCTGCTTAAGATAGGCCACCCGTAACTCACAGGCCGACCTTCTCCTGTTGGATCGCTGTGACAGAGGCCCCCATTCTCTTGTTTGTTGTCAGCCAGAAGCTACTCTCAGTTCTCAGAGACCGCTCAGAGTTCCTTGCCGCATTGAACCTTCCATCTTCACAAACGCAACAAAAAAGCTCCCTTGCATCAAATCCCTCTCTTTCTTTAAATCTCTGACTTCATGCAGGGCCCAGTCTCTTCTCTGGGCTCACCTGATTAGCTCGGGCCCATCCAGACAATCTCCCTTATCTTAACTCAGCTGAGTCCATGTTGATTACATCTGCGTAATCACTTTCTGCCATACAATCTAACATACTCGCAGGAATTATAGCTCATGATATATGCAAGTTCCACTCACACTCAACTGGAGGGGATTATACAAGGGCAAAGGTCATTGGAGGGGTGTTGTGTTAGGATTCTGCCACCACAGATGGTTAGGAAGTTCTTCCATAAGGAAAATAAATCTAGCGGGAATCTGCCAACCTCTACTGTTCCCCACGTCAGCCACTCAACTGTGGGAAAACAACTGTCATGATTGTTCTTTGGGGAATTATTCCCAGCATCTTATAAACAGTACTTATTTGCGACATGCAGATATTCCTCCAAACACACTATACTTCTTGTGTGAATCTTAGAGTTAAGTGGAACTCCCTAGGGGTTTCCTAAATAATACAGATTATAGCAGGACTGTTACTTCTTCTATCATGCAGAACAGACTTCTATTAAGACAGCTAAAGACTAATTTTTTTATGGCTATATCACATTGGCAACTAAAATTCATTCACAACCAGATAAAGCTCTTCAATTACTTTCTCATGCGTGGCCACTAAGCCTGAGCATTGACACCCTCACCTTATGTTTTTATAATGACTTAAAACAAAATCTCGACACTGAGGCCTGTCACCTGCATTTTCCCAGGTTCTCTCCTACAATCCCACTGAGAAAACTTGTTGAGTCTTGATTCTGTCGCCTATATTGTTATCTCTCCCTCATAGCCAGGTGAATGCTGAAGATCAGATAAACCAGACTTCAAACAAGCTGTTCATATAAATGTTGATGGAGGACAGGAGAGAACCAAGAGGCCCTACTTTTTAATTTTCAGTTTTAATCCTTTGAGTTGTTTTTCAGTCCTTTAACGGAAGATGAGGAATACATGACGTTGTTTAAAATAATTTTCACATGTGATTTGTTTTTATAATGGTAAACCTCAAACAATTTTCACTCTCCAAGTTTAGTTTGAAAAAGGGGAAATGTTCTCAACATCAATTTCACTTAATACAAGTATTCCTGCATTTTTCAAACTGCGCATCATAACTCCTGACTCCTTGGATGCAAATGAACCTTTTATATTTTCAGAGCGCTTTCAAGATTTCATATGTGACCCTTGCAAACCTTGTGAGTCAGAAGGGGTAAGTGATGTTGCTCTCAGGCAACTAGCAAGGTCTGAAAAGGTGCCCACAACCACACAGTTAGCAGCAGACCCCTTAAAGCCCGGAGTTTCCGTCTTCCAGGGCTCTTCCACTATTTCCTAGAAAAAAGTTACCATGAATTGAAGTTGATGCAGGGTTGGCGAGCTGAAGAGTCGAAAGAAAGATTTCTTGGACTCTCAAGGTCTGTCAGTAGTACTCTTTTATTTAGAGAATAATGTGGAATAGCATGGGGACAGGACCCATGGGCAGTAAAGAGCTGCTGCAAACATGGGTTGAGGGTAGGGCTAAAGTTAAGGCATAGGTACGTAAGTTATCTCTTTACAAAACAAAGGAAAGTATGTGTAAAACGAGTTGTTAAAACGGTATCAGTGCTGGTAGGGTCGGTTATTGGGTGGTCCTATAACTTTTAGATAAGAATCAAACCGGATTAAGTAAATGGCAGAAGCCATCACCTTAAATATTATCCTCAGCTAAAGACAAAGGAGGATGTTAAAGGGGGGAGGGGTCAGTTACATGAGGTTACCAGATAAGCACAATAAACAAGATTTAAGTCCTTGCTGTCCCCATTAAGAGTTTCTAGAAATAAGGTCATCCCCCTTCCTCCTGGTGCAGAGAGGGAGACAGCCCCACAGATGGAGACTTCCTTCACAAATGCAAATGTCTCTCATCAAAGGGCAAGCAAATTCCACTCCTCAGAGCCTCCTTCCCATCTGCAGTTTTTAAAAGTAACCAGCCTAAAATAATCCTCATCAAAGTGCTCTCCTATCAAGCCTGTATCCTCCACACCAACCAGCCATTTTGCCTTCTGAGGCTCTGCTCCCACTTGTAATTTTGACACTTAGTTGGGGGGTGTTTGTACAGAGCGGGAGCACCAATAGGATGGATGGGCTTTGCCACTGACATGAATAAAGCAGCATTTGTGTCAAGACTATCTCCAGAAAGTAAATGCAGCAAGTGTGGCCAGAGAGGACACCGAAACAGAGGCTGAAGTGCACATGTGTGCCTCCCCATATGCCTTACTGAGAAGAGATATGATGACTTTTTCCCTCCCAAGAAAGGTAATAATGAGAAAACCACAGCTGTCACTCACTGAGAACATTCCAATCCTTCCTGTGGTGGTTCCATGAGACAGTAGTCATGAGAGAATCGGCACACGCACGCACACACACACACACACACACACACACACAGGAAGGAGTCCATGGATCTGTAAGTGTGGGAAGTAGAGCCCACTGTAATGCCCCTCTTAGAAATTCACAAAGACTCATAATATACTAAAGGCTCTGAGAGACTCTGCTGTTATCTGCTTACCTGTTTCACCTAGTATTTCTCAAACCTTATGGATAGGGAGAAAAAGGAGACTTTTTATATAACACCTATTAACAATATTATTCTACAGAAAATACTTTTAGAAAGGCTTCATTACCTCATTTGATCTTCACCATGACTCCAAATGGTAGATATTACTATCCCCATTTTACAAATGACTCAACGAGGTTAAATCACTTGACCAACAGGATGAGAATTTAAACCCGGGTCTGCTTGAGACCAAGTCCCATTCCATCAGGCACTGAGCTATACAGCCTGAGGGCTCCAGGCTCATTTTAGGTCTGATGTTGTGAAGGATCCTGAGGGCTATTTGTGAAGCTGTGGGTCCTGAAAGGACCTTAAGAGAAGACAAGAAAAGCTGACCATGAATGGAGGGGCTGATGAAACACTTGGGCAGGGCAAAGTTTTAGAAAAAAGACTAGCGAAGGAAAAGGAGACTATTTGAGCTGGGTATTGGTGGAGAGGGTGAGGAGTGGGAGGGAGGAGGTTTGGAAGGACAGTAAAGGCCTGGACAGTGAAGGTATCTATCGCAGGAGCTGTTGTGAGGGTGACATGAAGTACTGTTTCTCAAGGGCCCAGCACAGTGAGTGTAAGCTGCTCCCTAATCCTGGAGGTGTTGGGACCAGAGAACAGGGGACAGGAATGACAACAAGATTCAATTCTGGGGGCTAATGCAATACTTTATATCTGTGCTGAGCTCAGCAAAATGGCCCAAGACCGCTCTTCAGTAACGTCCTAGGCAATCCCCACCCACTCAGGTCCTTCGTGGGTATTTGATGGAAAGAATTTGTTATTTGCCTCAACAGTGTATAGTTTCTACCTCAAATCCTCTCAAGCAATCACAAGTGGTGGTTCACTTGAAGTGACGAATGCCCAGTAGAAGGCAGAGTGGGCCATGGGGACCCTTCGGGAAAGAAAGGAAGAGCAAGTGGGGACAGGTTGTAAAAGTCACAGCCTAACAGTCCCTAAGGCTGGGACTAGACCAGGCCTAGGTTTAGTTTGGCCTACTACGATCTGAAAAAAAAGGAATTTGTTTCCAAAATTTATAAGAAGGCTATTTCACGTAAGCATACAGATTTCTGGCTTCCCTTTCAAACTCTAAAGACAGCCCTGGGCCTGTTCACTTGAAGGAAGGAAGATCCTTGGAGCTGGGAAACAGCTTCCTCTTCAGCCTGTGTACCTAGATGACTCCTGTCAGCCAGGCCTACCTAACTCAAGTTTCCTGATCCGCCTGCCCAGGTAGAATTTGTATCTGTGCTCTCTTTCCACAAGGGTAAGATTAATAAGCGTAGTGAGATGCATAATAAAGCTTTTTGGTGCATGTCTCTAGAAGTGTTTGATTACCAGTAAAAAAAGAAGGAAACTGTGATGCCTGGCCCGTTATTTAATCTTTTGATACCCATGCCCCCTCTGTGATTAAGAAAATTAAAATACCAGGCTATAAAACTTTACAAACACAGCACCTAGTGACACAAAAATAAAGAGCAACCAAAGATTTTCATGAACACTCATCTACTTATTGAAAAAACATTCAAACTGGCACAGAGTTGTTCGGCAGTGTACACAGGTGATAGATTTTAATTCTTTGAATCCCTTCAGTCTGAAGATGTTAAAGCTCTGTACCATTATCAAGATCGGCGTGGTACAATGATGTAAGCCACTGACGTGAGCCACGCTTGTAATTCAAAATTTCCTAGCAGCCACATTGAAGAAGTAAAAAGAAGCAGGTGAAATTAATTTTCATAATATATTTTCTTTAACCAACATATCCAAAACATTATCATTTCAAGTGTAACCAATATAGAAATTATTAATGAGCTATTTTACACTCCTTTTTACTAAGTCTTCAAAATCCTGTGCATATTTTACACTATTGCACATTTCAATTGGGATCGACTATTTTCTAGTGCTCAAAACCCACATGTGGTTAGTGGCTGCCTTATTGGACAGTGCAGGTGTTTATGAAACCACCCACTTTCCTTAGATCAACAAACAAGGGTAGATGGAGAGAGGGCAAGGATGGGTTTCCCCCAGATCTCATAGGGAATGAGGAGGCTAGGCGGGAAACTGGCACCCTTCTGATACATGAACCAGATCTTCTGGGTTCCTTTCCGCCCCCACAGTGCACCCTCTGTGTCCCATCCCCCTCTCTCTTTGTCACCCTTTCTCATTGCCTAACTAGGGACACTATTGCAGTGTGAGCCGCGTGGGGCATGAGGAAGGAAGGAATGGGCTAGATTCCCAGCCTGCCCCTTGCAGCCTGAGGACCTTGAGCAAGTTACTTAACCTCTTTAGTCTCAGATTTCTTTTCTATGAAATAGGATTACTTTCTTCAGGGCTGAGTTCTGAGGCTCAAATCAAATAATAAAGGTCAACTCATCAGCACCAAATAGACACTGTAGGAGTTTTCAAGCGTTTAATAATTATTTTTTAAGATTTATATATGTTTGGTGGAAGAGGCAGCAGGGAAAAAGAATTGGAGAAGTGAGGAGTTTTTGAAAAGATCTGTGCTAAATCCCAGGGCAGCCTCTGTTCCTTCTTCAGGAGTTGGTACTTAAAGCCTCTCTCTGCTTTTACAAGGCGTAACTTCAGCCCAAAGCACTCTGAGCCTGAGTTACGCAGATACACTAAAAACAGAAGAATTTGTTTTTAAAAAAGAAAGAGTTTCAGTTTTTGCCAGAGTTTGTCCAATTACACGGAGACCCAGATGATAAGGGGGGAACCCCTCAATGAGCACATGAGGGAGTGCACCCCAATTACATACTCTGCAAAATGTCTGAGGAGGAATCTTCGCCCGGTCCAACGCATGTGAAGATAGCAAGACACTATCATCTAGCAGATACGTCTTTCTCAGCCCCTGCAGTTTCCCTTGCTATAAGGTAGTGCCCAGGACTCTCCAGGAGCCTGACCAGACTTAACCTCTCCAGGTCCTAAAGCTGGAACCATCCCCAGAACGCCAGTCCACAGCCTCGGCCGCTTTGAGAAGACTGTAATAAAAACAAGAGAGGACTCACCAGCTCATTCTCCTCTCCTGGGTTGAGCAAAGCCCGATGGTTCTTACTCTTCTCCTCCATCTAAACCAGACCTCTTAGGGTGCTCCCCAGCTAACTCCTTCTGAAAATGTCAAAACCACTGGAGCTTCTGTGAACTCAGCAGACTCATGTCTTGTCATTGCTGTTCTCAGGTGCTTTTAAACCTCTTAGCACACACCTCACCTATTAGACTAACAAAGGAAAAAGGAAACTGTAGCTGCCCCGAAGCAGGAAGGATTAATAATCACTGGAAAAGGCTTGCCAACAAACTGTGACCCGGAGGTGAGAAGGCCGGTTAGCCAATGACGAGTAAGACCACCAGGGGGAGGCAACCTAAGCCAGGCATCGGTCACCTGGGGACACAGATGGACACACGATATCGATATCGGGAGCAGGAGGAGCCGTTGTCTGGGAGGCCTTGCCTGCTCTGAGATAAAAATATACGAGCACCGCAAAAACATGATAATATCAAAACAGAGGCCGAGGGAAGTCTCCTTGAGAAATCACTAAGAATTCTTGGCATTCGCTAATTACTTCATCCAGAACACCTGTGTATGTTTAACAGCTGTAAGCTATGTATATATTGAAACGCTGGTTATAATAAACTCAGAGTGGCCATCAGCCCTCTCCGCATCTATCCTGATGTGTACATTGGATGGCGACACCGACAGAAATAGTCTCCTGGCCACAGAATTGGTCTGTTAATCTACCTGCTTGTTGCGTTTTTTTTTCTTCCTAGTGTTTACTTGCTGAGCTAGTTGTGAGTGCCTTCAGACTGAAGTTGTCAAACTAGAAAGATGAATAGTTCCACGCGCTGCCTGTAAATGTTTCAGCCAATGAACGGGCATGGCCGCTTTGCCAAAAACCTGAGACAACAGGAGTAACTGGTGAGAAATGAATAGAACCCCTGTGGACTTTGGAAAAGTAATGGGCATACTGGGGGTGACAATGAGAATTGAAAGAAGGGAGGTTAGCTCATGACGAGGAATGTGAGAATCATTTTGGAATCAGAAAAATCAATTCTAAACCCTGTTCTAGTGATGACCCTGGATAAATCACTTAAAATCTGAAGTTTAGGTTTCTAGTACGTAAAATGTCAATAATAATCATAGAGTTGATATGAAGATCTAAGGTGATATTTGTAAAAGGCCAACCCTAGCACCCATCACAACAAGAGATGGATCATCATCATCTTTGTAATCATAATACTAAAAAAGAAGAAAGAAGTTTTTAAAAGTAAATTATAATAATAATAATTTGATTCAGAGACTCAGGCTTCTTCCATCTTGTGGCTCCACCATCTTCAACATGGGGCTTCTGAGGCTGTGATGATTACACGAAAGGGGCCTGCTTGGAGAATAGCTGATGAAGATTTTGATGGACTGCTCCTGTACTTGCACTAGAAGGTTGCCTGGAACTCAGTTACATGACCATACCTAATCCCAAAGTTGACCAGCAAATGTGGTCCAGCTGTGTGTCAGGAAGAAAAGGAAATAAATTTGGTGATCGTCTAGCAGTCGTCCCACACCCACCCTGTGATGATCCTAGTGAGGGGTAAAGGGATGGATCAGATTGGATCTTTGTCCCTAGGGGACTCAGAGTCTGGCGAGAGAGGCAAAACCATTCAGAAGTGACTGCTATACAAGGCAGAAGTGACGAAGGCCTGGGTTATTGCAGACTCGGGGGAGCATACCTGAGAGGCCCTAATGGCAGGTGACAGGAGTGGAGTGGCCTGTGACATCTGATTGAGTAAACTTGCGAGCTCTTTGCAACAACCACAAGGTTGGGAAAAAACTTGAATTTCCATATATGACTAATCCTTCATCTGAAATATGGATTCAAAGATGTGGACGTGCATCCCCTCTTTAATTGCACTCAATCTGTTTATAGGCAGAGCCAACCAACCCTTGCCCCTTCCAACCCTAATTACTGCTGCACCAAAACAGCCCACATGTTCTCGCCGGGTGGAACAGAGCAGAGGAAGCTCCCTTTTGGAAACACAAATATGTGCTCTTCAAGGTGAAGGTATGGTTTGCCCATTCCCATTCTCTACCTTAAATTTCTTTTTAGGAGATCAGCAAATTGAGAATTTGGTAAATGTGTCAAAACTTAGAAGTAAAATCGGAACCATCTGGAGGCAAAAAAGAGCCCAGACTGTGAAAGGGGCCTTCTCTTATTACTCCTCAGCTTCTTCCTGTCCTGTTAATTCATTTAGCAAACAGCTTCTAAGCTCTCAGACCAGGCTTAGGACTGAATCGGGGGCAGAAATAAATCCAAAACTAATCCTGCCCTTAGTGTATTCACAGGCTAGTAAAGAAACAGGACAAAAATGGGACTCCCCTATAGGGGAAAAAATGGAACGAGCCAGAGGGGACAGACAGAGAAAAGACTATAAGACAGTGGCTCAGAATCCAGCAACTCAAGGACTTACAAAGGTGTCGAGCCCAGTGGCTTATTCCTCTTTGTGGAGTCACAGAGAGCTTTGAGAATCTGATGAAATTTGTAAATTTTCTCCTCCCAAGAATAAGACACATAAGCACATGTGAAAAAAATTTTACTTACATCAGTTTTTACTAACACCTTATCTGGGCCAATCCCTCCATGTTATAGTTCTTCATTAATTTGTTGAACAAATACTTAGAGAGCACTTACCTGTTATTTTTTTTTTCTTTTTGGTGAGGAAGATTGGCCCTGAGCTAACAGCTGTGGCCAATCTTCCTCTTTTTACTTGAGGAAGATTGTCCCTGAGCTAACATTAGTGCCAATTTTCCTCTACTCTGTATGTGAGACACCACCACAGCATGGCTTGATATGCTGTGTATAGGTCCACGCCCAGGATCCAAACCCACAAACCCTGGGCCACCAAAGCCAAGTGTGTGAACCAAACCACTACACCACTGGGCTGCCCCAGCACTTACTTTCTATAAGGCACTGTTCAAGGCATTAGGAGCACAGCAGTGATCAAAGCAGACAAAAGTCCCTGCCCCGTGGAGCTGACATTTCAGTGAGGAGAGACGGACAAAACAGGTAAAGAAGCAAAATTCACAGTTGGTCAGATAGCAATATTGCAACAGAGAGAAATAAGGCCAGAAATGTGAACAGGCAATTTTGGGGAGGTCAGGAGTAAGCGGGATTAGGGCAGAAGGGGATGAAGAGTTGCATTTTTTTAATTGAGGTCATATCAGCATATAGTATTGTGTAATTTCAGGTGTACATTATCATATGTCAGTTTCTGTATAGATTGCATCGTGTTCACCACCAATAGTCTAGTTTTCATCCGTCACCATACGTATGTGCCCCTTTACCCCTTTCGTCCTGGCCCCACCCCCCCTCCCCTCTGGTAACCACTATCCTGTTCTCCTTATCCATGTGTTTGTTTATCTTCCACATTTGAGTGAAATCATGCAGTGCTTGTCCTTCTCTGTCAGGCTTATTTCACTTAACACAATACCCTCAAGGTCCATCCACGTTGTCACAAATGGGACGATTTTGGGTTTTTTGTGGCTGAGTGATATTCCATTGCATATATATATACCACATCTTCTTTATCCATTCACTCGATGGGCGCTTGGGTTGCTTCCACATCTTGGCTATTGTGAATAATGCTTCAGTGAACATAGGGGTGCATAAGTCTTTTCAAATTGTTGATTTCACATTCTTTGGATAAATACCTAGTAGTGGGATAGCTGGGTCATACGGTATTTCTAATTTTAATTTTTTGAGAACTCTCCATACTGTTTTCAATAATGGCTGCACCAGTTTGCATTCCCACCAGCAGTGTATGAGGGTTCCCTTTTCTCCACATCTTCTCCAACACTTGTTATTTCTTGTCTTGTTAATTATAGACATTCTGATGGGTGTGAGCTGATATCTCATTATAGTTTTGACTTGCATTTCCCTCATAATTAGTGATGTTGAACATCTTGGGCAAAAATATTTGCAAACCATATATCTGATAAGGGGTTAATTTCCACAATAGATAAAGAACTCATACAACTCAACAACAAAAAAAGAACTACTCAATCAAAAGATGGGCAAAGGCTATGAACAGACATTTTTCCAAAGAAGATATACAGATGGCCAACAGGCACATGAAAAGGAGTTGCATTTTAAATGAAGTCTTCAAGCAAGGTACTACAAACAAGGTGACGTTCGAGCTAAGGCATGTGGCTACCTGGGAAAGAGGATTCCAGGCAAAGGGAATAGCAAATATAGAAACTCTGAAGTTGTGGGCCAGGAAGGAAGCCAGTGTGCCCAGGGCAGTCTGTGCAAGGGAGAAAGTCATGGGATCTGAGGCAGAGAGACAGAGGTGTAGTCCCAGAGTATTTGGCACCCAGAGCAAATCATTCTTTATATCTCCTCCTCTATATGACAATTCTTTTTCAATTTAACAACAATAGCTAGAAAATAAACATGGACACTAAAATGGTCTTTTAATTGTTTTTTGTACGCATAATAGTGCAGGTAAAAAGAATTTTAAAAATAAAGAATAAAATATATGCTACTGTACATAAAGGAAGAAGTAATGGATTACTACTTTTTAATTATATTAAGGTATTTTTACAAAAGGAGAAAACATGTCATACATTGTAATTAATAGTAACATTGCAGTAACTAATAAATGAATTTTAATAAAATCAAAAGACTTGCAAAAGGTAAACTTGGGCAATTATCAAATTGTTCTACTGATGTAACCCTTTATTTTTTGACCTATTCTTCAGTTTTAAAATAAACAATTAAAAATGTGAAAATAAAAATAAGTTTCAATTTTGAAGATATTATTCAAATTCAGTAAGATATTTCAAGTGTGAACTAAAATTTGCACTTACCATACACAGATATTTCAACTGACAATGTGCACTCTGTTTTACTCTTTTTAGGAAGAAAAAACTGCATAACTAAATTGGAGCCAGGGGATGGAAATCTGAACTGTCTAGCCAAGGAATTAGATTTTATATGGTTGGTAGGAAGCATCCCTTGGAGGTGTAATAGTAGCTCCTTGCCAGTGTCTTCAGCTCCTCTCAATTCAATTCTGCACATGCTTGTGAAAAGCTGCCATATACAAAGCACTGTCCTAGGTCCTAACATGAGAATCCAGAGATGAATGACGCCTGGACCCTGCCCTTGAGCTCAGTCTACTGGAGCCATGCTCTGGAATCTAATCTTCCGTATTCTCTACTTTCCTCCAGCTGCTCTTGTGACCCACCTCATCACAAAAGGGATTTGACAAGCTCGTCTCTCATTGACAGGTTCAGGTTCAGTTTGTCACTGATACGTAAACCATTCATTGCTTACCTGGATCCTTTGAAACATCTTCCTCCTATAGAAACGGAATGGTTCAGAATCTGGTGGCAGAAGTTATGATGTTTGAAAGTGAGTGATTGTTGGAACATCTGAACTTGTAATAGAAAACAAGGGCGCCCAGGGACTTCTGATAAGAGCCTGTGAAGCAAAAGGAAACAAATATTCCACCTCACCCACTTACGGCTGATCAGTGAGGAAAAGGCTCCTCTCCCTTCTCCCAGGACTTTTCTCTGGGGCCCTCATTTCTGCTCCTATGCTGGGCATGGCCACCCCTCCAGCTGCCTTCCATAGGGCCAGCTCTTCCACGGCCCCATGGGAGTCAAGTACAAGAACTTGGATCAAATCCTAGCCTCTACTTGGTCTTTATTGTAAAATTAGCTGTATATATTGCAGATACTGTAATTTGGTGTCAGTCACTGAAGAAAATATTCTTTTCTATTTAATTGCTTCTATTTGGGATTTAAAAGATAGTATCTCTTCAGTCAAGTAGCAATTGATCTACTCTATCATGGAGTCGATTCTATTTTTCTAATGCTTTATATACCCCAGGCTTGATGGCTCTCACTGCCCTTGGTTCCACCAACATTGCTTTGGACAATTCCCATAGCATTTTATACATAAGTCAATAATGGCTCTTATCACCCTCAAGGGAAAGAACCATTCATCTTCAAATTTAAGCATTTTGCTCAGGGAATGGCAGGTATGGTGGGTGCTCAATAAATATCTTGTAAATGAATAAATCGCCCTTTCCCCACCCAGAGAGTCAGCTTGACAATATTCTATTTTTCAGATTAGGTGGATGCTTACAGTGTTTCCTTTCAGTCAGGGGCAGAGTGGAACATAGACTATGGAAGATATTCTCTGTGGTCTGTTCGGATCCCCTTGGCTGCCTTCGATGCTTCCACAGACATTTGTGTGTTTTCTTCTTTTTTTAATTTAATTTAGTTTTATTTTTAATTGCAGTAACATTGGATTATAACATTATATAGCTTTTAGATGTCTGTTTAATTTAATATTCTGGAGGGCTTCCCAGATGACTGGCCACAAGAGCAAATCTACACAGACTACCAGTTGCACAGCTTGTTGGCCAAGCCTAGTAAATGCCAATGAAAATGATTGTCAAGTGTTAACCATGTTTGTCAGGTGAGTCACCAATCCGAATCAGACTAGTGGCCAAAAAGATGCCCAGTGATGTCAGATCAATACCTTGCTGAACACTAAACTCACATCTCTGCTCCCCTCACTGCTACTAAAAAGGCTGGTGACTGTCAAGACTGGTGAAGGATGCTGAACGAAAAAGCAATGGCAGTCCTGAAATTGGTGTCTTCTCTGCTCAAAGAACAGGGGTTCAGTTACATTTATCAATCCAAGAGGCTTCCCTAGGAAGAGAACAGCTGGGATGAGGTGGGATGATTGAAAAGATAGGGAATGGACTTAGGCGTTCTGGAGTGAATTGGATTCCAAGATCTATCCTAAGGAGAATATAAACCTCTAAAGTGATGTCCTAAAGCAAACTGATTTCTTACTAATCAATTCCAGATGATCTAAGCCTGTTGGAGAGGAGAGGATTCCTTTGAGATATTCAGACCTGGGCCTGGTCCAGGATTGGTTCTTCTTCCCTCCTCCCCCCCCCTTTTCCTAAGGGTGGATTAGATTGAATATCTTAAGGAATGGAATTTTCATGTAAATTTTCAACTAGCTTCAAGAATACAAGATATTAAACACCGTTCTAATGTTTTTGCCTTTGGCTCATGGCAATGCTTTCCCCACTGAACTTGGTCAGCAGGCGATTGTTTTGTCAAGAATAGAGTACTTAGAGCTCTAACAAGGAGCGGAGATAAATGGGCTCATCTCAAGGAAGAGAAGTCCATCAGCAGGGTTTCTTCCCACCAGGGATTGCTTTTATAATATGGAGTAGAGGATGCACAGTGACAAACATAGCATTTCCAAAGAAGATATACCACAGGATGGTCTCTCATCACTGCAGGAGTTGACAGGAAAAATGGAAAGTGAGTCTCTATGGGGACAACTGCAAGATAGCACATTTAGGGAAAACTAATCTAAGTTATTCTTTTAGAATTATAGTTCCTAAACCTGATTCATCATCAGAATTTCCTGGAGAGCTTGAAAAAGACACAGTTTACCAGGTCCTATTCCAGAAATTCTAATTGAGAATGTCTGAGTTTGGGCTCAGGACATTATTTCTAATAAGCTCTTGGGGATTTTCAGAATGGGTCGAGTTTGAGTACCATGTTCCCAAAAGAAGCCTATGAATTGCATATTCTATCCCCTGGGGAGAGTGGGCCAACATGTGACGTGACAGCAAAAAGACCAACTAAACACTACTGCCGAATAGTCTGAATCTGGACTGTTTAATCTAGGTCTTTGCATCTCCCTGGAGATCTTGAAGACTTGAAATCATCAAAGAAGGGCTAATTTAAAACAAGCAATCCTTCAGGATGGTCCAGTGGTGGGATGAGAACGGCTGTGAAATGAGATCTAAAAAGAAAGTTGACTCTTTTGAGGTGGGAGTAATTGATCCTGGGAACAAAGGCTAATGGTAGGTCACTCAGTATCTTATTTTAAATAAATAAGACTGGAAAGAATAAATAAAAGCGAATAATGTTAAACAACTAGTAAATCATGGGCAAGTACATTTTAATTAAAATATAATTCTATTCCTTCAATTCCTAGAAGTTTGGAGTGTGTTCATTAATTCATTCATTCTTCACTCACGCATTCGCTGATTTACTCTTTTACCGATTCACACAACACATTAAGTAGCTACACCGTGTGCAAGGACAAGACTTCAGGATCCTCCTTAAAGCTTGAGAGATGAGGGGAAAGAAATTATGTGCCACATCTCTTTTGGTTTTGGTAGTTATGATTGAGGTAATAAATAATATCCCCGTGCCAATAGTTAAGGGAACTAAGATGTAGACATCATGATCAATTTGCTCGAAATCACAAATCAGAGAAGTCTGGATTAGAACTCAGACTTATCTGACTCCTAAGCTTATACTCTTAACTGCTAAATGCCAGTGCCCAAAGAGACACTTTTGAGATTGAACTTTATCTATCTAAGTGTTCTATGTCCCCTACTGATGTGGTCAGACACGGGGTACTGGTCGAGAGTCCATGATTTCAGCTGGGGTGGCGGCTCCTGTGCACCCATAGGCCAGCTCTGCCTTCACACAGGCTCCAGGTGCAGGCCCAGACTCCGGCAGGCCTGAGCCATCCACCCAGTCCTGGGGTACCTGTGAATCTTCCCAGATGCTCTGCTAGGGTGAGGTGTGGGCAGATACAAAAATTTGGCTTTTCCCAAGTAGGATTCTTGGCATCCAGACAAAATCAGATTCTGGGATCCACCCAGGCAGAATCCAAACCTATAAAATTGTGCCCAGATCAAACCAGTTTCCAATTAGCCATGGATTATGACTGAATTCTTGAAGCTATTTAAGCCTTAATCAAATTCTTAGGGCTAACCTTAGGCTGAGTCAAGAGAGAACTGGCTCAACTTTCTGGGAAGAGCATCCAACCAGCTATCAAGTCACCTCATCCTGTACTTTGCTCAATTCCCAAGCAGACCAAGAACAAAGAGTGACCTTCGAGCTCTGCAGTGCTTTCTCAGAGTGCTTTCCCCTAAGTGGTTCTGCATGGATTTCACCAAATGGGCATTCACCTAATGGGAAGGAATCCTTCCTATCTTCATAACCTATGTTTCTCTAGTCACATAAACCTGGGACAGCAGTTAAAAGCAGGATGACAAGAGCCCCACCACTCTGAAGTCCCTCCTGAGTCATTGAGAAGGGCCACAGAAGCCCCTTGCACGTGATGCTGCCTGCAAGGCTCCTGGTTACTCCCTGTCCTCCCCTCCCCCAATTTGTGTTGGCTGTATGGACCATCGCCCACCACTCTCAGATGATCTCTGCCACCCTTATGAGGCTTCTGTGGGCCTTGCCTGACCCTAAAATTGGTTGCAAGGGACCCCAGGCTTCTGTGATTGCACAGCCATTCTGTGCTACCCCAGGCCATTCTCTGTCTCCCTTAGCCACTTTCTATATATCTCCCTTAGCCATTTGGAGACATGCTCAGACTGTTTATGTCACTATGTGTCTCTGTATGATACCATCAGCCACTAGCAACATGCATCTTCTACCTGTGCTCTCACAGTCACATCACTGCCAGGTGACAGAGGCCGCAGGTAGATTCCCTTTGCTCTGCTTTTTTTACACTCTGACGCCAGTCCACAGAGTGGGCGCCTCCCTCTCTCTTTCTATCTTCGTCTCTATTTCTCTGTTCGTCACAGCTTGCTCTCCCTCAGGCCCTTGCAAAAGTCCCTAAAGGTAGGGTGAAACCAGAGAACAGATTGAGAAACGTACACCCAGTTGTACTCAAACTTTGCCCCTGTCCTCTAATATCCAATATTTGGTTTTTAAACAAGTTTACTTGCCTCAATCTTCTCTTCCCTTAGGTTGAGTATCTTCCTAGGAGAGTCTTTGCCCTCATGTATAAACAAGCCTCTAGCATCCTCTCTATATTGAGATGGTCCGTGCATCATATACCTAGCCCTTCTAATTCCATGGCACACCTCCACATGCCCACCATATAAATGGACAACCAAACTTATTAAGCACAACGTTGGAATCACTATACTTTGTACTTTTGGTTGTTTTTATTCATAGTCCTCTTGTTTTACTTAAGCTTTGTACTGAATGGAAACAGATGTTCACAGACAAAGGGGGAGAAATAGATCAACAAAATCTCCCAGGGATTATATTTTTTTATTCAATCATGCCATAGCTGCTTGCTGAGCTCAACCATGGCCCCATGCTAGGTGCAGAGTGAGAAGATGAGATGAATCAGGCTTGGTCCCTACCCACAAAGAATGTGCTCTCTAGTTAAAGTGGGGCTGGAAGAAGTTGAAATACTACAGGACCATAATCCAAGGTAAAAAGATCCGCACGCCACACAAAGGATGGGTATGTAGTAGGTTGGGTGTGAAGATAAATCTCTCTTCTGGCATGGCAGATCAGTGACAGCCTAATTGGATTTGAGAAATGGGTAGGATTTGGATGTGTGAAGATAAAGAGTAAGAATTATTGATGCTCTAAAAGAGAAAACAGCATGAACAATGTATTAGGGTGGGAAAGTAAGTAATATATGCTGGGAATAAGTCAGTTACGGAATGCTAGTAATAACAAGTGAGTTACGGAATTCTGGGAATAATGGTTTGCTGCATTATAGAGTACAAGAAGGAGAACTGCCTGAGATGAGATCTGATGGGGCCAGTGCAAAGGGCCTTGAATTCCTTACTGAGCAATGTGTACTTTATTTGGTAGATAATTTAGACTACGAAGGGTTTCTGATCATTGATGTGAATGATCAGAGTTGGGCAATAGTATTCATAGAGACCTTGAGAAGCAAAAATCGAAGAGATACCTCAGTCGAGGAGACCAGTTAAGAGATTCTTATAATCATGCAGGTGGTGGCCAAGCACCTGGAGGAGAGGAGGTTCTGCATGAGAGACAGCCAAGAGAGAGGGCAGGGAGCTAGGAATTGATGGGAGGAGGGACAGGTGGGGACTCCTCGTTGCACACCTGTGTTTGTGGTTACGACAGTAAAAGTCCTCACTCACCCACAAAGCCTTCTTGATATCACACAGAGACATCATGTTTGGCTTGCAATACAATGTGAGTGGTGCTGCAGTTGAGACGTGCCGTGCATAATGCTTGCAACATGTGTGAGACCTTTCGACAACACAGTCACCCTCATCCACAACATCAAACTCAACAGAGTTTCCATAGTCGCTATGTGGGCAGCCTTTGTCACAGGCCAGTGCTTCAACAGATTTTTCACAGAATTGAAACACTAAGGGGAGAGAGTCAGGAGGAGATAGCAAGGAAATAGAGCTGGGAGAATCTAGATGACCACTTGAGTGCTGTTCACTCAACCATGGACACTGCCCTGCAACACCCTACATTCTTTTTCCCAGTGGATTAGCTGATCTGATTAGCAGAATCTGGCTAGGAGTGAAGAACATGAAAGAGTTGATTGGAAAGTCAGTGGACTTGGATGTTAGACTCAGGTCACCCATTTGACCTGAAGGAGAAAGAGTCAGCCATGAGGGTGGGGGTTGGTGGGGGAGCATCCAAGGCAGAAAGGATGGTGCAAACAGTCTTCCTGAGGAAGGAATAAGCCCGTGTGTTTGAGAAGGCCAGCGTGGCTCGCCTCTAAGACTCTCTCAACAGCTCCTGAAGAGGTGTGTTTTGTTGTTGTTATTTGTGTGTTTGTTTAATTTTGAAGGAAGTCATTTTGTTGATAAAGTTTAGAGAGTCATTTTAACAAGTCTAATGGAAACCAAAGGTCAGACAGAATGTTGCATGGCAGAAGTTTTCAAGCTTTTTTTAATGCATACAGACGTGACCACACTACAAAGCCAAGAGAGAATCCACAGGACCCTAAAAAGCTGTACAAAGCAGGGCCTGATCCGAGTTCAAGCAGAGATATGGGTTTCTGCTTCTGGAGACTGAAGTCATGAACCGGAGCTTTATCTGATCACCTGAAATAGTCACAGAGGGCTCTGGTTTTATGATGTTACTCTCTCAGCTGTGGGAGCTGACCTTTTCTGTGATTGATGGTCATGTTCAAGAGAATGTCTGTGAAAACTAAAAACTCTTTCTGGAGGAAATTATACTCGTGACGGCAATCCACTGGATAGCCACCTTGTGTCCTTCTTGTTTTTCAATATATTGCATGTATTATGCACATTTCCTCCAGGAGAAAACAACTTGGGAAAGTGACAGAGCAGGGAACTCACTGGCAGAGGTCCTGTGTCTGAATCCAGCTCCCAGTTCCTCCACTCACTCGCTGTGAGCCCTTGGACAAGTCACCGAGCCTTTTGGAGAGTCTGGTTCCTCATCACCAGAAGGAAGATAGTAATTCTTGCCCTGCCTTCCTCCTAAGATCATTCTGAGGCTTAAAAGAGACATCCAGTATGAAAAGTATCTTGCAGACTGTAACGCCCTGCATATAAAGCAGAAAACAATAGCATCTGCAGTATGAGGAAATGCCTGGAGCTTTGTAAAGGTGTCTCTTTGATTCAACATTCCTGGAGCAGACCACACCAAAGTGAAAGACTCCCCCGCAGAGACAGAGAGAGAGACATTGATGTTAGAACGACAGAATTATAGATTGCACTTGCCTCTTTTGTACAGAATAATTTATTATAGCACAAACGAAATACAAGGCTCTGAATAAATAATCACTTTTCCCAGTCATTGCATCTGCAATTGTGTCCACGCACACTTCTGTGAGCACATAAGGACACAGATGGCACAGCCGTATTTCCTATTCAGCTCATCATCTGTGTAGTGAGGAGAGCCCTGAGTCAGGGTTCTTCTCTGCAGGTTAGAGCTGTACACCTTGGAGGGAACATACAGGGGACCCTCCCAATTGATCTGGAGCAAATGACTGTGTCCTTTTCTCTTCCGAGTCCTGGTCAAGAAAGCGTATTGGGCGCAGGTAGCTCTGCCCTCGGGTTTGGGGCACTCTCATGTTCTTTTACTCAAAATTTGCAAACACCTCTTTCTAAGAAAACACACACAGCAGAAGTATTCCCCAGCTGTCATTTGGGCAGTCAGGACCCCTCAATGTGCACCCTCTTTTCTAGGCTCTTATCCCCATTAGAAACCACCTTCCAAGGTACACAGCAGTCAAGTCTGGTTGTTCACACCATGGGACCTCACAAGGCTGGAGCCCATCCCCTCAGCCCGTCTTCCCATGGGGATCGGTCTGGTATTCTGTGTGGGTAACAGTGGTAAATGGTTCACTTCACAGCACGAGACTGAGATGCCAGGCCTATGGAGCCTGGAAGGGATCTTGCAGGTAATTGAGTTTCATCTGATACTTGACTTAATTCTCTAATTGGTCTTTGAACATCCACCGGTACCTCCCATGTCACCGAGTGCACACCTTGTGAGGTCACCAGCCTCCACATCCATCAGTGCTGACTACTGGGGCAGAGGTCTTCATGTTAGCTCAAAGCCATTCCCACCATGTTCTTTACCCACTGGTGGCACCACTAGCCACAGGTGGGAGCCTTCTCTCCCATGGTAACCCTTCAAGCATTTTAATACAATTCTCACAATTCTCCCGACTGTTTCTCCAGGCTGAGCACTCCCTGCTCCTTCACTTATTGCTTCTAAGATGTAGCTGGTCTCAAACATAGTCTTCAGAATCAGCCTCTTTTGCCTAGATTTTAGGACTGTTTGGCTGGTGGAGAAGCAGAGTCCTCCATCCCTGTTCCCTGCCAGCCATGTGCCAACTGCTGAGGATGGAATCCCTTAGTATTAGACCAAACAAAAGCAACTCAGAGTCTCAGAAAGACAAACAGACCCTGTGGGTTTGGGTTTTATTTTTTTTGTTTTGAACACACCTGTAGGCCAAGCCTGGCAGGAGAACTCGCATTCATTTGAACAAAAGGTCCTGGCGTTAACAAAAGATTGCCTCCTTCCTCCTGGCAAAGAGCTCATTTGGCTGTCAGATCACACTGAGCACCCTGCTCTGCTGGAGCTTTGTGATCAGGTGGAATTTGGAAGCAATGGAAAGTTCGCTGAGAAGATGTGCGTCTGAGGCTGGGTCTGCTCTCCTCACCCTGAATTTCAATTTTCTCATCTGTAAGGTGGGGATGGTGAGTCTTTTGTCTGAGTCCCAGGAGAATTGTGCAACTCAAGTGGGCTCATGGAGGTGACAGCCCTTGGCAAAGAGCTCTTCTAATTAATTACACACACTGCTCTTGCTCATCACTAGGTTGTAGACCGTCTCCAATTTGCCCCTGCCCATGACCCTCCGCTTTTGAAAAATGAGAAAAACTATCAGTTCTAGAAAAAGACATTCAGAGCTGCCCTATCTCTGCTGAGGCTGACTTTGTAAAAGCAAGCATTTCTTTCTGTACCAAGGAAGACAACACTTCTGCAGCCTATTTTAATGATTCTTCTCACCCTATATTAAAACCAGAAGCAACAAGGTACCATTGTGGCTGAGAAACACTATGTTCTCAGCATTATCTGTAGTCACAGAGCCACCAACCGCACTCAGTAGTTCAGCCAGGGAAGGGAATGGTGGCAGATGCTCTTGATGAGTAGCAAAGCCAGCCTCTTATCCTGGGCCAGGACACTCCCCCCTGCCCAGAACACTCCCTTAGGACTTGACGTTCATAATTTTGCTTTTGCCTTATTATAGTATATGTGGATGTTCTCCCAGAATTCAGGGTCGTCTGCTGAGTTAGCAGAAACCTGAGTGTTTTCTATCCTAAGTGAATCCAATATAACCAAACTGTAATTGTGATGAAATAAGGAAAATTTTTGTTTTCTGAAAACTGAAGCCTCAAACTTAAGAAATGTGTGGGTTGTGTGAGGACTTATGTGGATGATAGCATATAATGCTGTAGCACAAGACTAACTTTTCTCAAAAATAATAGAGCAGAGAAGTGAAAATTCCTGGCGTCAGGCGTGTGAGATGAGAGGTTCTTATGACACAGAGAAGTTCACAGGGTTAGGAGGCGCAGAGCTAGGGGACAGAACCCTTTGATTTGGGCTGCTTTCCTCTCTTTCCCAGGAATACAAGCCAGGTCAATAACATAATTTGTGAGGCCCAGTGCGAAATGAAGATGTGGAAATCCTTGTTCAAAAATTAAGAATTTCAAGATGGCAAGTGCAGAGTATTAAACCAAGTGTGGGCCTTTCTAAGCATGGGGCTGTGTGTGACTACACAGGTCATCTGCCCATGAAGCCAACCCTAAATACAGGAGACTGCACTTCTCAGCTTCTTTGCCAAATCCCTGGTAAATGACGCTTAATGAGCCTAATGAGATGTGGGTTGTGCAGAAATGTGTGCTGCTTTGTGGGTGAAGTGGGGAAGAGCCCATGTGTGATCCTCAGTCTTCCTTCCCTTATCACAGTAAACATGGAGTCTTTGTGTTGAGTCAGTGGGGCCATGATACTGAAGCAGTCACCACTCCCAGGAGAGCTATTCTAAAGAGTCACCTGGACCAAGAAGGAAGCTCTTGTGTGTTAACCCATTCAGATACGGGAGTTATTTGTTATAGCAGCATCAGCTTAGCCTATCCTTACTAATATAGAAGGGAAGGCCAGAAGTAGAAGAAAATGCCTCAGATTTGAGAAGTATGACGAAGGAAAGGAAACCAGACAGTGAAGATTGGTGTGATGGTTCCCATGCATTTGTTTTTCCATCAGTGAAATAAGAATTCAAAAATGATCTTTAACATGTTACAATTCTAAGACTACACACAGTGCTACTTTCCCTCAATTCATTTAAAAGATATATTATCTAAGAAAAAAGATTGCATATTCTGCTTCTCTTTTAGCCTCCCAATCTCTTGGCCCATTGCCATTCTTGGCCAGCTCACTCTTAATTCACTGAAAACCTCTAATACCTTTAGAAGCCAAGAGGAAAGCAGTCTCTTGGGGCAGTGCTCTGCTCTGTAGAAAGTATTGTATCAAACAGACTTCAGTTTGTCACCATGATTGGATAGGTTTTTGATTCCAAAAACTCCAGCCGATATTGTAAGAGTCTCATTGCTTAAATATCACTGAAATTGGTCCCTTTTGTCATTGCTTCTATATTAGTTCAACATGTTTATCCTATTGCCTTCAAAGTTGTTCCTCATTGCTCTCAAAGACCGGATTGCTGTAAGACACTTCCCTGCCACACCCTGGACTGTGAGAGTAGGAGGTTTGATTTATCGGGGGCCAACTGGGGTCATTTGCCAAGGCCCTCTGCCATATCCGATACTGGCTTTTTGATTGATATCCAAAACACCTTTTGATTGCCATCCACAGGGCTCGGTTTTCAATAATGGCCTCCTGCAAAATAAAAGAGTTACTCTTTACAATCAGAAGTTAAGTGTTCCCAGGCTACAACTCCCCATAGACCATAACAAGGCACCACTTCACTGGCCACTTAGATTCAGCTTGACAAAGACCTTGAGCCCTGGACAAACAAATCCAAGGTGGTTCACGGCCTCTCAAACTTTTCCACTTAAAGAACTCTTCTGGGAGAAGAGAGAGGTACATAGTTTCAAGAATCTGGAAACATAGCTTGAAGTGGTCAGCCTCAAGGATGAAATTTCTTCTAAATCTTATATATAAATTAAACTTAAAATCACTCAAATTCTGCAGGCCTCTCCACACCACATCCATATTTGATTTAATAAAAAAATGATTTTAAATTACTTACCACCGAATGGTATTGACCCTATAGAAAGCTGTGTCACACGTACTATGTGGCTTTGGTATACCTTGGCACATCACTGCATACTCACGAATAGAAGTTGATAAAATTGAAATATGCACCACAGTCTTTGAGTTGGATGGATCTGGATGTGAGTTCCAGCTCTGACACCCACTACGGGCAAATTAATCACCCTATCTGAGCCTCAGTGAGTAGAAACAATCATTTCTTCCTCTTTTGTTTGTCATAGGGATTATGTAACTCTCCTTACAATGCAAGGTGTGTCATGGCATAGTTGCCTCCTTCACCGCCCTTCTGAACTATTCATTTAACAAATGGCTGTGCACGGTGGTCTGGTAAAGATATATCTCTAAACTTCACCCACAAATATTTCATTGCAATACATTTTTTAAGATTACAAAAGATATTTCTTTGGAAACATTTTGGACTGTAATTTTATTTGACGAGTTAGACTGAGCCTCCAATAGAGCCCAGGTTATAACTCACAATCCAGAATGCATGAAAAGTTATCACGTTAATTTTTCATTTTTATTATATTTGGTCACAGAGGTTAATCATCTTAGAAGTTATCATGAAAGAAACAAAGAGAATAATATGAGGAGCCAAGCTGTCCCACAGAATTAGAACTGGTTTTGGTGTCTATCACTGGCACCTTTGCTAAATTGTAAGAGTTAATTCTGTAGGAGTCTAAAAGGAACTTGGCCAGAGATAGTGGTTTTCGTAAAATCCACTCATCTTTAACATTTGAGTCCCATTGCTCATGGAAATGATAGAGAACAGCTAGTCTGAATCTTCCTCTAAAAACTGATCATCTGCTAGCAGGCTATTAAAAACCCACACAGCCATCTCATCGGCATCTTGCAAATCTCAGGGCTCACCTGCCAGACCTGTTATTTGACTTTCCCATAGCAAAGATTTTTGTCCGTCTTAATTGACAAGAGAACAGTAGTTTTCCTCATAGCTGGGATAAGGCAGGATCATTGGTATCCAATTAAAGGTTTTAAGATCTAACTTATCTCCAGGAAATCTTAGCAGGCTTTAAACAAAACAAATGAAATGAAAACACACACACACACACACATACACACACAGAAAAATTTTAGCGTTCTGTGCTTTGCCTTGAGCTCTTTGACAATTTCTTACAATTCTAGAAGTACGATGGCCTGTATCCCTTTGCTGCTTTGGAAAAGGGATCTGAAGCACTAAAAGATGATCTGTCCTGTCGCTCTACTTTGTAAATTAAATGCAGAGCTAGAAACAAAAGGAACGCCTTGATGAGATACCATTTCTTCAAAAATAAGACCACCACATGAACTTTTCTGACTGGCTACTCAAATAATTCATGCATATATCCATGAATACATATATACAAACACAAAACAGAGGAGGATTAAAGCTACCCACATCAGCCCGTCTGCCTGTTAGCTGGAGGTTAGTTGGATCATGAGACTCGGCAAAGAAAGGACTAGGTCTCACTTAAACCTGTTTGTTTTCTGGGCTGCTCTAAGATCAAGGTTAGGACTAGGGTTAGGGTTAGACCTCTCAGCAGACCAGACAATATTCAGGACTGCGCAGAAGGAGGCCAGTCATCCTCCATGCTTGTCTCCCCAAAACCTTTCTGGACCATCTCTGCCCCATGCTGACCAGGCAGTGTGGGTCAGCACAGCCTGTCACAGGAATCCTTAGTATCTTGGGACAGGCATACCTAGAGCCACCTGAGGAAAACATCTCGCTGCATCCACGATAGTCTGGGGTCTTTGCCTACTCCACTAGGCTCACCTCGTGAGGCAGAAAATATTAGTGCCCTTAATTCTCCATTGCAACTGCCTTTGCCAACATCTCAAATGGCTCGGGTTTGTCCCTGAGTGCCCTGATGACAGAGAAAGGCCTGACTTCAAGGAGGAGCCTAGAGGTGGCAGCTGGAACCTCATAATGTTATTTCTCAGAAGCTGCTGGGAACTCACACTAAACATCTTTGTGTGTGTCTCTATTCCTCATTCAACATGAGAACAGAAAAGAAACTTCATCTTTCATGAGTATCAGCTTACCCTTTCCATCTGCTGGGTGTGAGCGGGGTCACTTCTCACATTTAATAATTGAATAAACCTTGAGGCAGCTAACATTTGCATAAAGCAGGGTTTTAGGTGCCAGAGTTACTGAGATAAGTTCTTGCCAGCATCATTGAATGGCAGAAGAGTGAAAAAAATTTACACACAAATAACCTTAGCCCTTGTCCACTTGCTTCCTGTAGATCGTGAACTCTACCACTATGTCATCCTTATCCCTAGGGCATCGTGCCCTAGGACGTGGCACATGATCAACAAGTGTTTGTGGAAAGAGGGAATGAATAAATGAATGCCTGAATGATTGATAGACACAAAGTAAGAAATGGTAAGTTCCACAAGAGGTAATATAAAAATAACAGCTTATATTTACTAAACACTTCCTACACGCTTTTTCCTGTCCACATTTCATGTTCACAGTAACCCTATGAAGTAAGGTACCATTATTATCATCATTTTATAGATGAGGAAACAGAGTCACAGAAAAGTGGAAGAACTTGCCCAAAGTCAGTCAGCAGGAAAGGATGGAGACAGGATTCAAAGCAAAGAAGATGACTCTCAATCTTACGTTCTTAACTGAAAATACGCAACCAAGCAGACTTTGTGGCTTGATTACCCTACAGGCCATTCCTCCTGACTCTCGCCTGTCTGCCTAAAAGGAAAAAAATTATAAACAGTCTAAGCCAATTTATCTAACTTTTTGGCATAGATCTCCTTTCCCAGAATCCTTTTCTACTCAGGATGACAACGAGACACAGTTCTAACCAATGAGGCATAAGGGGAAGTCTGCTGGTGGGCTGTGGGAAATTTTTTTGTCTCCTAATCAGAGGTCCATACCTGAGGGAAAAAAGCTTGCTAGTGCCTCTCCTTCAGTTTTTTCCTGTACTGAAAACAGACATAATGCCCAGCTATGTGGAAGCTATCTGGGCACCACAATCAATAAGCACAATCATGAAAGGCCAACATCTAAGGATGGTGAGACAGAAAAGTGAAAGAAAGAGGATCCCCAAAGACACCACTGAGTTGCTAAACCAGCCCTAAAGCCGCTTACCTCCAATCTTCTTGTTAAGCGAGTCAATAAATATCCTTATTGTTTAAGCCACTGTTAGCTGAGTTCTGTTATTTGCCTGACTGATCCAAGCATCAGGAAAAATTCATGAAAAGGATAGTGCCACAGCTGTGCCATAGAGGATGGGATAGCCTTTCAATATGCAGAAATGGGGAAAGATATACTAGACAGAGGAAATAATGCCACCATGGATAGGGACAAGATACATACATAAGATTATCCCTTAAAGGGCAACGACCATCTTTCTGCAAATCAGTATGAGGACAGCTACGATGATGCTCTTTTATTAATTTGGTTGCTTTGGAGACCATATGGTTTAGCATAGTGCTTCTCAGTGTGGTTCCTGAGCCAGCGTCAGAATCACCTGACAACCCATTAGAAACAAAAACTTGTGCCTGCTCCAGACCCGTTGAATCGGAAATGCGGGGAGCCAGGCTGAACAATCTGTATTTTAACACACCCTCCAGGTGATCCTGATGCCCACTCAAGTTTGAGTTGCCCTGGTTTAGCATCTAGAGAGAAGCTCCGGTACATTAATTATTGTCCTATTCTGCCACCAGCTCCTGTTGGCCTTGACTTCCCTTAGTAGGGAAAGTTCACTGAGCTCCTGCCTACAAAATACTGCAGGGAAGTCAGGCTCCAGGTGCCCCCAGCCCACAGTAAATCCTCCCTCACTGGACCAAGCCTGGGTTTGTAACTGGGAGCTGGAATGGGGACAGACATGACAAGAGATTTTCTCATATTGAGGTATATGGGGTAACAGTTCGGGTTCAGAACTGATTCAGCTTGAACTTAAAAGCCTGACTTATGGCCTTTCAACCATACGTTGTACATCTGCTTAACCATTAAAGAATGCACTCCCTTAAGATAAGAATGCAGACTTCCCCTCCTCCGCCCTATTGGTAACTCCAGATTAGTCCCTTTCGTGACATGAGGGCGATGTTGACTTGCTAATTTGCAACCAAATACCTCTTTAAATTTTGATGAAAATGTATCCTGGGTGTGTTTAATGTATGTTCTTTGTTCTAGAAAGACATAAGATTGAACTGAAAGCCGTGCTTCTCCAGAACGCCCTCTAAGGCCTTCCTGGGTTATAATCTTCACTCTGGCTCATAATAAACTCACTCCAATTTTGATTTATTGGTTGGTTATGGATTATTTGCATCAGCAGATGGAATCCTGCAGCTCACCTCTCCTTCAAAATGGATGCCTCTTCCAGGGTGGCCCCTGCCCAATGGTGGGCTTTGAAGAATAGAGACTGTGTGTAACGGTGCTGGGGAGAAGAGTGTGAACCATGTAGCAAAAGCAAGGGGGTGCGCCAGTTCATTTTCCTGAGGAAACGGAGCAAATGGGGGCTAAAGAATACAGCCAAGAAAACCTCACTATGAATCTCATTTCCCGTTTGTAAAGTAAAAGTGATAGTGATTCTGTCACCAACTAGTTGCCCTGAGGAACTCCAGATTGGTTCAGATATTTTAACTGTTCTTCCAAATTGTTCTTTTTCCTTTCGTTATGTTAAGGAGATGTAATCACCAACCACCCTGAACCAGACCAAGCCTCAACTATGACCTTTGCCTTATTTTTAATGCTGAGATCTCTCCAGGAGGAGCTTAGGCCTTATTCCTGTAACCTGCAGTGTGTGTGGAAGCAAGTTTCCAGCTGAGTCTGCACAAGCGAATACCCCCCTCTCCCTTTTGAATAGTCATTCTCCATCTGAAATAAATGTCCCTGCTACCCTTTGTTCGGGGACGCCATGACTTCAGAAATGATTCCTTTTGGTCTCCTGTTTGCTGCAAATACCCTTTACTTTGAGAGACAACCACTTCTGGTGGAGAGTCTGATTTAACTTGCCAGGAGGGAATCCATTTGGGTTTCAGTAACAGTACAAGTTGTTAAGTGAAAGAAGCCTTTTCATGATGCCCTTTATAGGAAATATCCAGAATAGGCAAATCCACAGAGACAGAAAGTAGGTTAGTGGTTGCCAAGGGGTAGAAGAGGGGGAAAGGGGAATGAAGAGTGACTTCTAATAGGTATAGGATTTCTTTTGGGGTGATGAGAATGTTCTTGAATTAGCAGTGGTATTTGCACAACTCAGTGAATATACTAAAATCTCTTGAATTGTACATTTTAAAAAGATGAATTTTAGGGGCCGGCCCGGTGGTGCAGTGGTTAAGTTCGCACGTTCCACTTCTTGGCGGCCTGGGGTTCGCTGGTTTGGATCCTGGGTGCGGACATGGCACCGCTTGGCACACCATGCTGTGGTAGGCGTCCCACATATAAAGTAGAGGAAGATGGGCATGGATGTTAGCTCAGGGCCAGGCCTCCTCAGCAAAAAGAGGAGGACTGGCAGTAGTTAGCTCACGGCTAATCTTCCTCAAAAAAAAAATAAATAAATAAAAAATAAAAAGATGAATTTTATAGTATGTGAATCATGCCTTCATTTCAAAAAATGAATTGAGTTGGGTCTCTATTTGTGACTTTTAGAAATGAATAGGACCTTAGAGATCCTAATCCACTCTTTCCATCTCCACTTTACAGATGGGATAACTAATGCCTTGTTTGGAACTCATCTGAGGAAAGTACCATTGTTCGTGTTGCTAAGAGAAGGAGCCACTTGCACTGTTGAACCTTGTCACCTAAAGCTGTTCCTTTTTCAGACTCCCAAAGAATGTCCCTGCCCAGTGATCACCAACCTGAGGGCACTCACCTCCACAACAAAGGACACAATAAAATTGGAGCCAAGCATAATGATGATGTAGACCCTCCACAGGACAGGAGTGCAGAGCAGCTGGTGGGAGAGGAAGAAGCAAAGTTAGTCTGAAGACAAATATATGCTGGAAAAACATTCACATGTTCACAGCGCACATTTCCGTAGGTTATAAATCACTTATGTAACAGACACATGCATATATATATATATATATATATATATATATATATATTACATATATACATGTTATATACACACATATACATAAATATAAATACATTATATATATATTTCTGTGCATGTATGAAATTGCATGATCCCAATGATTGGGAACTATGACTATTGGTTTTTTATTTATTTATTCTTTTAAAGGTATGTGCTTTTTTTTGGTGAGAAAGATTGGCCCTGAGATAACATGTGCTGCCAATCTTCCTCTTTTTTTTTCTCCCAAAAGCCCCAGTATGTAGTCGTATATCCTAGTTGTAAGTCACTCTAGTTCTTCTATATGGGATGCCACCACAGCATGGCATGGTGAGCGGTGTGTAGATCCGTGCCCAGGATCTGAACCAGTGAACCCCGGGCCACCGAAATGGAGCGTGCAAATTTAACCACTCGGCCATGGGGTCGGCCCCTTGTTTTTTTTTCTTTTACCTCTTCTTCTTCTTCCTCTTCTTCTTCTTAGTTCCTCTGTAATTTCTAAGCTTACTAAAATAAATTTGGTCACTTTGCAATAAAAAATAATAATAAAAGTGTTTTTTGTGTGCTTATGTTGTTCTGTTGTTATGTGGCTCTGTTCCCTGGAGGCTCTGAGGGCACACGTGTCAAACTTCCACACAGGCAGCATTGCCTTCTTCTCTCTGGTGCCATATCTCCCCTCAGCTGAGCCCTGCTTTTGACCCTAAGGTCGGGGGGCCCCCTCAGGACTGTGCCTACAATGGCACAAACTGTGACATCACAAAGGTGCTCACCAACGGAAGAAGTGGGGCTGAAAACAAGTTGTCACTACTGTCTCTGCTCCCAGTTTCTCTGTATCTTCCCCAGTCCCTTTCCAGGCACTGGAATATCCATATTGAATGGATATTGAATATGGATATTGAATGGGTAGATGAGTGAATGAACGAATGAATGAAATGAAGCCAAGTGCACTCTATTGTACCTGGCACTGCCTCATACACTGGGGGGAGTAAAAACTGGTACAACTCTATAGAGATGCTGGTAAAATTGGAAGGTCAAATTCATTTCTAGGAATTTATCTTAGAGATATACTTGTACGTGGCTGAAATGACATATGTATCAGGTTATTTTACCTCAGCTTTGTTTGTAATAGTAAAAAATTGGAAACAAACTAAATGTCTACCAATAAGGGACTACATACAAATCATGGTACATATATACAATGAAATACCATATTAGCATAAAAAAAGAATAAGGAAGCCTTATGAACTGATATGGAACTGTTACGAAAATACACTGTCACATGAAAGAACAAAGTGCAGGACTGTGTGTGTGGTTGTGGCAACCATGAAAATGCTCCACTCGGGACTTCTGCTGCAGGAAGGATAAACAGCAGATGTGCCACTGCTACACTCACCTGAAGGCCCCATTTCCCATGGGCTGCTCACAGCTACTAACTATGAGCAGGTCTTCCAATCACACTCATTCTTGCAAGACACTGGGCACCTTTGGTGGACAACTTTGGCTTGACTTTCTTAGAAGTGCTCTGCAGTCTGAAACTCTACTCACGTGGCCCTCCTTCCTTCCCTCTCTCCTGCACAGGGGTCGGACCCACGTCATAGTGTGGCGCCCTTACCACCTCCTCTGCCTTCCTAATCTTTTCTCCTTCACAGGGAATTCCTCCAATAACTTTCTTACACATCTCATCTCACCCTGACATCTCCATCTCAGGAGACCTGGACAAAGGTAATAGTTTGCTACTACTTGTGTAAAAATGTGGGGGAATACACATATAAGAAATATATATATTTGTGTATATATGTATAAAATGTCTGAAAGTATGTAAAATAAACTGTGTCATCAGTTGCCTTCAGAGAAAGGAAGTGGCAGCTGAAGAACAAGGATGAGAAGGAGATTTTTGCTATATAACTTTTCTACCCATTGAATTTTAAGCCATGTGAATGTATTCTCTATTAAATAAAATCATGCATTTTTTCCTTTTTTTTCTGCTTTTTTCTCCACAAATCCCCCCAGTATATAGTTTTATATTTTAGTTGTGGGTTCTTCTAGTTGTGGCATGTGAGACGCCACCTCACCTTGGCCTGATGAGTGGTGCCATGTCCGCGCCCAGGATCCGAACTGGCAAAACCCTGGGCCGCCAAAGCGGAGCACGCAAACTTAACCACTAGGCCACAGGGCCAGCCCTAAATCATGCATTTTTTAAAATAAGCAATAACTAGATTATAAAACAGCATGATTATATTTAAAATGAAACAAACTTCATCAATCAGTCAATGCACGTTTATAATATCTGAATTTTCAAAGATGGAAGCATATAGTGAATAATGTTAAAATTTTCCTTGCTTATATATTCACGTTTTTGAAAAGGTATCCATAATTTTATGTAATAGGAAGAAAAATAATTATTTTTAAGGTGAACAATAATTCTTTGCAGACTCTTTTGGAGTCATGCTGGCAATGACCCACACAGGTTCCCTCCAAACCAAATATGTTCCCTATTTTGTTATACCAGAGGAGCCAGCATCTCTGAAAGAGTCTTCACTATTGGAGTATGACTAAACCGAACATGTGTTAACCTTAACTTCTGCAGGATTAAGAAGTTTTAACTCACTTAGAAGATGAGTGGGCAACGACTGTTTATCTTTGTGAGTACTTAATCTAATTCAGGAGGACATTTAACAACAAAGGCAATTGCACTTTTAACCACAGTAATACAATTAGAAAAATAAAAATTGAAGGTGGACGTTAGTTTATGTGTCAGATATCTAGGTGGATTTGTGAAGGTATTGCTGGTTTGGAAGGCACTGTGTGCACCAAGTGTTTGTCTACATCCAGGAAACTGATATACGATGACCAGTCAGTCACTCATTGCCATTATGTGCCATTTGCTATGCAAGGCACTGGTCATACAAAAATGAGTAAGATAGGATCTTGGCCCTCATGAAACTTATCTTTGAGATAGAGAGGCAGGTAGGCAGGTTCACGAAGCACCATTCCTTTCATCATCTCTTCTGTATTCTATGTATTGGTCTAAAGGATATTTAGTCATGATTAACCTAAAGGATAGGTTAGAGGAATCAGAATACATATTTTCCCTTGCTTGAATATATAAAATGTCTGTCTCTTACAGAGTTTCAAAGTTGTCTCAAAATCTAAGAGAGTTCATGAGGTAAGGTATGGCTCTTTGAAAGTAAGTTTTGCTGACATCAAGTATGAACATACAGAAAAGCACATTTTTAAAGAGGTAAAAAAAAAAAAGATGGAAATATAGACCTGAGAATTAACCAAGAAAGTGTTATAGGCAAAACTGTTTTAAACAGCTTCAAAACAGAAGCATTTAGGGGGAAAATTCTCTCACGTTTGATATTATAAATAGATTTTCCAGTCTTAAAGGGATCTTTTAAAAGAAAAATCTTCAATGCTTTTGAAATACTTGAATTCAAGACTAGGAAGAAGGTTATTTCCTGAGCAGCTTAAATAAAAAATATGAATAAATTCAGCATTCTTTTTAAATCTACTATCCCAAAAGAACAATCAATGTCAAGAACCCATGTCAATTACAATTGTGACCTGCTTTTTGAAGTCAGGGTGTTATATAACCGTAAACCATCATTGTATCCCAGAGATAAGACTTACATCCAAACGCCTATATAATTCTGGAATATCAGCAAAGAGAATGAACAGACACACACCCAGTTGTATGACCAACACAAGGACAAATATATCTGAGGAAAGAAGAACACAGCTGTCATTTTGAGAAACCAGAAGATCACGTCTGCTGATAGACATATTCTAGATTAACACTGACTAAATTTACTTGATTTCCACATCCAAACACAGCATAATAGACGGAAAGTACTCATTTCTATGCAGTGGGTCTCATCACTACAATTTCTACGCATGTGCTTGAGGCAAGTGGAAATTTTCAGATACATATTATAAGTTTCAATTAATAAAAGTGGGAATTATACAAAGGGTAACATTGACAAAATACATTTTCAATAAATGTCTTAAAGATATCCAAGTATTTGAATCTCTTTAATGCAAATCATCTGCCTCGAATCCTTTTCTGGGAAAAAGGAGGGCTGTAAATAAACAAATGTATACATTGAAATCATGTAGAGGTCAGCATTCAACTGCTTTCTCATTCCAAGAAGGAGAAGGACAAAGTAAATGTCTCTGAACAAGCAAATTTTATAAGGATATTGATTCTTCAACTTGTGCATCTAAATTTCCCCAGTTACAGGGGTAGTGATTGGCTCACTAGGTAGCTCACTTCTAACACACATTCCCACCCCCAGCCTAGAATGGAAGGAGGTGGGAAGTACTTTGGCCAAGAGCCTCCACACTCATCTCTGGTCAGGTTCCTCCAGGCTGGACCCATTCTCAGTCTACCAACCACACAATGCCATCCTGACCATTGTCTTCACGGCAGGAGACACATTCCAACTAAATGCCATGACTCTTCTCCCCACCTCCTCCAGGATGAATTCTGACAAGTACTGACAAGCGAGAAATAAATGAGTCTTCCCAGTTTGGAGTGATCCCATGAAAAGAGCTACAGACAAACTTCTGGTGAAGGCAAGAGGTGGAGAAAGAAACCTTAGTATTTAGTGCAGCTTTGAGGGAAGGACCAAAGGATCACGAGAATGAGGCTGCACAACGTGTTTGACAGGGCCCTGGAAAGATAGCCAGGAGACCCTAGATAAGTATCAACTCTGCAGCTGTTCCCTGAGTGACCCGGGTGTGTCTGTCCTCTCTGATGATCTCTCACCTGTGATCTGGTGCAGTTCTACTCACAGTTTGTATAGGTCGGCTGCCTAAATGGTTTTCCTTTAGAGAAGATAAGAGCCACAGTGATACAGTTGATTGTTCCCAAGAACCATATAGTAGTGTTCTCAAAACTTGTGAAGTCACTATAACTTCCATTTTTTCCTGGAGCAGCTGGAGATATGGTTAACTTTGAGATGCTTTTATTTTGCACTGTGCAGGCACTGAAAAAAAAACAAAGAAGCTAATGAAGCAAGACGACAGGTCCTTATGGCGTATTTGTATCTACAAGCCTCCATGCCCTCAATGCTTCTAAAATTGCCTACATTTCAGGAAGGAATATACGGACAAATAGGGAGAAAGAAACCAGCACAGATAGATCTCTATTTAGGATATAGACAGACAGATAGATAGATAGATAGGTGGATAGATAGATAGATAGATTTAACACTTATTTATTCAATAAACTGGGCACCAATCATGTATTAAGGCTATGTGGGAAAGAAAGAGATGAGTAAGCTATGATTCTTGCCTCTAGTGGCTTAAGATCTCTGCACATTTATAAGTAGGGTGACCATATAATTTATCATCCAACAAGAACAGATTTGAATGTGAAAGGAAAGACTTTCATAATTTCATTGAGATACCAGGTTTAAACTGGGGCTGTCCACACAAACTATAATGCTTGATCACCCTAGATATAAAAGATGGTCATAGATTCTTATCATACAAGAGAGGCAAAGATAAGTGCCAATGAAATGATCATCAGACTGTGCCACAGAGAAGAGAAGATTGCTGGAAAATTATCCAGGGGACACAAAGAAGCCAAAGCCTCTGGAAGAATGAAGACCCATTTGCCTCCCGTCACATGGGCCAGATGACGTTTGATAGAAATTAGAATATGAGAAGCTAAAATCGTGGCTGTGATCCTACCTCTGCATCTCCATGGAATACCAAGGCTGCCTCTGAACCAGAATGAAGCCCACAATGTGCATGGCCAGGCTGAGGAGAATGTTGAGAATCACAGAGAGCAGCAGAGGTGGGGAGACGAGCCGTCCTGCAGGTCTGAAAGGCACGAGCTTGGGGTAGGCACCATTCAAATTCACTACAAAATAAATTCAAGTTTTATATTTATGAGAGCAGGAAAACATATCCTTCCTCAGAAGGATGGTGTAACTTCTTGTGCTCACACATCTAAGGAGATTGACAAGTTGAAGTACATCACAAACTGAGGGAACAAAACAATGAACGGATTCAAACTCAAGTCATATGAGGAATTCTTAAGAGAGCAGAGACAGCACAACACAAGAGGCCTTTGTTTTGCCTTTTAAATGGGCAAAGACTATTAAATTATAGGGGAGAGAGTGATAAAATGCATACTCTCTCACATTGCTTGTGGGAATGTAAATTGACACACACCTTCTGCACAGCAATCTGGTAACAAATATGAAGAGATTGAAATGTTTGTAACTTTTGACATAGTTATTCTACTTCTGGAAATTTGTCCTAAGCTAGAAAATCAAAGATGTAGAAAGATGTTCATCACAGCATCATTTATGATAAATTACGGTACATCTATATAATGGAACAAAGTGCAGTCACTAAGAAGCAATGCTTCAAAATATTTAATGACAAAATGAGGAATGGCATCAGCAAAATGGCAGAGTAGGCAGCTCCAAGATTCCATCCTCCACAGACATCAAACAACAAGCAGAAACCGTCAGAACCAACTTTGTCAGAACTCTAAAAAATAGACAAAGGTTTATAGCAATCAACCAAATGCTGAATCAAGAAAAAGGCAACTTGACAACAGCAGGAAAGCTTTGTGGCATTTTTACTTGCCTTTGCCCCAACCCCTCCTCAACTCAGTTGCAATCTTGAAGATGTAGCCTGCATCCCCAGTGGAGGACCCTGGTCCCTGGGTACAGAGGGGAAAGAGCAGGCTTGACCCACAAATTATTGTGCAGGTCTGTTCTGACCAGTCTGGGGGTTACCTGAAGGACTGGTGCAAGGTGCTCGTCTCTGTTTCACCTACTAGAAAACTCACTCAGGGCGGAAAAGCAGCATACACTGCTTGAAAACATTGTAAGGCTAACAAACTATCTGTAGTCACCTCAGGTGAAAGATTACAGTTGAGAAATAAAATAACTGCCTAAAGTCTGGCAAGAAAAGCTAAAGAAAGTTTCTTTGGGAAATTTAGCATTCAAAACCATCTGTGTATTTTGGGAAACATAGAAAGCCATGTATATGCACAGAGCAAGAGGTATGCTCAGAAAAGACCACCAGAAAAGACCCTAAGGTTTCAGCTCTGGATCTCTAGACTCAGCACAAACCTGGCTAAGTGTTGAAGTGCACCCCACGGAAAACATCTGCAAAGACTGGGAGAAGTATTTCTTTGCTCATGTTTTTAAACTCATAGAGTTCAAGGAAATCTCTGTCAAAACACTAGCTTAACAAAAGCTAAAGGAATGGAGATGTCAGTGACCACATATGACAATCAATACAGTCTTTGCAAAAATAGTTTAGGAAAGTCTCTAAACAAACAGATTACTGCAGCCTTCAAAAAACATCAAGCCTTGGGGAAGGGGAAGAATCTGATTTCCAGAGTCACGACGCTACAAAACTCAATGAAAGAAAATAAATAGAAAAAAATTATCTCTGAGGAAGCCCAGACATTGGACTTACTGGGCAAAGATTTTAAAACAACAGTTTTAAATATGCTCAAAGAACTAAAGAAAAGCACAGACTAAGAACTAAAGAAAATCAGGAACACAATTTATGAATGAAATGAGAATGTCAATAAAGAGATCAAAATTATTGAGGAGCCAAAAGAAATTCTTTTTAAAGCTCCTTTTAATAATTTCGATCTCTTTATTGACATTCTCATTTTATCCAGTAAAAGTAATTATTTGGGCAAATATAAAAGCCTGTATTACTGCACTTTTGGTTTTTAACTCCACTTTTTATTCCTACATGATTTAAAAGACAAATTCATAACAAATAATTATATATCTATGTTATTGGGCACGCGATGGATAAAGATGTAGTTTGTTACAACAACAAGAACATAAAAGAGAAGACAGAGTTATAAAGCAGCAGAATTTTCACAATCTATTGAAGTTAAAGCATCAATTCAAATTCGATTGCTATAAATTTAGGATGTTACATGTAATCTCTGTTATTGTATATTATGCAGTGAAAAACCCAGCTAACATCATACTTAAGGGTGAAAGACAGAAAGCTTTCCCCCTAAGATCAGGAACAAGACGAGGACACCCACTTACACCACTGCTATTTGACATTGTACCAAACATTCTATCCAGAGAAATTACAGAAGAAAAAGAAAAGTGATCCAAATTGGCAGGAAGCAGTAAAGCTATCTCTATTCTTAAATGACATGATCCTATATGTTGGAAATCCCAAAGAATCCACAAGAAAGCTACTGGAGTTATAAACAAATTCAACGCTGTTGCAGGGTATAAGATGAACATATAAAAATTAGTTGTCTTTCTATACATCGGCAATGAACCATTTAAAAAGGAAATTAAGGAAACAATCCATTTTCAACAGCACTCAAAAGATTAAAAATGCCTAGAAATAAATTTAACTGAAGAGGGAAAAGATTTATACACTGAAAACTACAAATCTTTGCTGAAAAAAAATTACAGACGACATAAATCAACGGAAATACATTCCATGTTCATGGATTGGAAGACTTAACATGGTTAAGATGTCAAAACTACACAGAATAATTTACAGATTCAACACAATCCCTACCAAAATTTAAAGGCCTTTTTTTTTTTACAGAATGGAAAACTGATCCTCAAATTCATGTCAAATTGTAAAGGGCCCTGAATAATCAAAAAATCTTGAAAAAGAACAATATTAGAAAACTCACACTTCCTGATTTCAAACGTACTACAAAAACAGTAATCAAAACAGTGTGGTACTGGCATAAGGATACATATAGACATAAGGGTACATGTAGACAAATGGAATAGATTTGAGGGTCCAAAAATCTATGGCCCATACATCCACGGCCAATTGATTTTCAACATGAGTGTCAAGACTATTCAATGTTGGAGAGAACAGTCTCTTTAACAAATGGTGCTGAGACAACTGGATTTCCACATGCAAAAAAGAAAAAAAAAAGCGAAGTTGGACCTTAACCTCACACCACATATAGAAATTAGCACAAAACTGGATCATGAGCTAAAAACCATAAAATTCTTAAAAGAAAGCATTGGGTAAATCTTCATGACATTGGATCTGGCAATGGATTCTCAAATATGACACCAAAAGCATGAGCAACAAAAGAAAAAATAGATAAATTGGACTTAATCAAAATTAAAATTTTTGTACATCAACAGACATCAAGAAAGTGAAAAAAACCATATAGAATAGGAGAAAACTTCTGCAATCACATATCTAAGATTTTAATATCCACGATATATGAAGAACTCAACAACCAAAAGACAAAAATCCAGTTAAGAAATGGGCAAAGGACTTGAATAAACATTTCTCCAAAGAAGACATACAAATGGCCAATAAGTTCATGAAAAGATGTTCAACATGATTAGTCATGGTTAAATAACAAGTCATAATTACTGGTGAAAATGTAAAATGATATAGTCACTATGGAATAAAGCTTGATGGTTTCTCAGAAAGTCAAGTTTATGATTACTATACCATGCAGCAATTTCATTCCTATACCCAAAAGAATTGAAAACAGGGACTCAGATACTTTATGCAATGTTCATTGCAGCCTTATTCACAATAGCCAAAAGGTAGAAGCAACCTAAGACCATCAGCAGATAAATGGATAAACAAAATGTTGTATATACACATAGCGGAATATTATTCAGCCATAAAAATGGAATGAAGTTCTGATACATGTTATGACATCAACAAACCTTGAAAACATCATGCTAATTGAAAAAAGCCGGATACAAAGGGACAAATACTGTATGGTCCAGCTTATATTAAATATGTTGAATAAGCAATTTGTAGAAACAAAAAGTCAATTAGAGGTTGTGAGAGGCTGGGAAAGGGGCAATAGGAAGTTATTGCTTAATAGGTACAGAGTTTCTGTTTGGGGTGATGAAAAAGTTTTGGAAATAGATAGTGGTGATGGTTGCAAAACATTGTGAATATAATTAATGCCCCTGAACTAGAAAATTGTGAAAATGGAAAATTTTATATTATATATATTTTACAATAAAAAAGAATTAAAATATTTAATAACATTAAAAAGCAGTTATAAAGTTAAATGAAAATGCACAACTATGTAGAGAATAAAATTCAAATTTCTTAATTTATATATACAAAAAAAGAAAAAAACATCAAAACACTTTAATTGGTTAGCTCTGGATAGTAAAATAAAAATGGGTTTTCTTCTTTGTTATATAATGCAGTGTTTCCCTTCTTCTTTTCACAATGAATATATGTTAATCACTCATAAAAACAGAAAAGAATCAAGTTATTTATCAAAAAATGGAGAAAAACCTGGAGATACTTGTTCTGGAGAAGAGAACAATCACAAAAGAAATGAGAGCTGTTTTCAGATACCTGAAGGACTGTCCTGGGGAGAAAAATCAGACTATTCTGTGCCCCCCAAATAGCAGAACTGGGATGGGTGAAAGTCACACAGAGATAGCTTGGTCTTGATGCGAAGAACTCCGTTACCAGCAAGGACTGCCCAAGGGTATTCTTTCAATAGATTTAATGAACATTTAATGAACTCCTTTGATAAGACAGGCACTCTTAGAAGTATTAGGAAAACAGCAGTGACCCAGACAGACAAGGTACTTTTCTCATGAAGCGCACACTCTAGGTGAGGGGAGACAGGCAAAAGCAAATAAAAACATATGTTCAGTGCAGCATTATTCACAATAGACTTGGAAACAACCTAAGTTCCCATCAATGGAAGAATGGATAAAGAAGATGTGGTGTATATACACAATGGAATACTACTCAGCCATAAAAAGATGAAATCTTGCCCTTTGCAACAACACAGATGAACCTTGAGGGTGTTATGCTAAGCAAAATAAGTCAGATGGAGAAAGTCAAATACCATATGGTTTCACTCATAAGTGGAAGATGAAAACAACAATAAGAACAAACAAATACACAGATAAAGAGATTAGATTGCTGGTTACCAGAGGAGAACGGGGAGAGAGGAGGGTGAAAGGGGTATGGGGCACACGGGTTTGGTGATGGATGGCAATTAGTCTTTGGGTGGTGAACGTGATGTAGTCTACACAGAAATCAAAATACAATGATGTACACCTGAAATTTATATAATGTTATAAACCAATGTTATCTCAAAAAAAAAAAAAGAACACAGCAGAATTGTGTGACGCAGAATAATTAACTATTTAAAGTGACCTTTCCGAGGTGATGACATTTGAGCTAAAGTCTGAATAATAAGAAAAAGTCAAAGCCATATGAAGATCCAAGGGAAGAGTATTTTAGGCAAATAGCAAAAGCAAAGGCACTGAGGTGACCACAAGCTTGGCCATGCTTGAGACACAGAAAGACCGGGGTGCCTGGGACGAGTAAGCAAGCAGCAGTGTGGTTAGAGGTGAAGTTAGAGAAGTGGGAAAGAGCCAAAGCATGTAAGACCTTGGATTTAGTGGAAATGGGAAGCCACTGGAGCATTTTAAGCAAGAGAATGACAATAAAATTTACATTTTAAAAATAACACTCCTACTACTGTGTGAAAGGTACATGAGGAGGGAGGGGAAGGCAGTAAGTGTGGAACAAGATCAGTTGTAAGCTTATTACAGTAATCCACAAGAGAGGTGACATTGCTTTGTGACGGTGGCTACAGTAGAGGTGGAGAGAAGGGACGCAGGATCTATTTTAGAGGTGGAGCCAATGAGAATTTCATATGTATTGGATGTGAAGGGTAAAGAAAAGAGAGAAATTAAGAATGACTCCAGGTCTTTGAACAACTAGGTAGATGGTGGTGCTATTTTAACAGAATGTAAGCTGAGGAAAGGAATTTCTACTTATTGTTTTTTCACTGATGTATTCCAAGCGTCTATCACAGTAAGTAGTACAAAGTAGGCACTCAGCAAATACTTAATAATTTTGTTAAATATCAGGTCTAGTGGAATAGACTTTCGTTTGGGCATTTTAAGTCTGCATCCTGCTAAATATGTAAGATCAGATGCTGAGTAGCTGCATTTCCAGAATTCAGGATGGGTATCAAGATATCCCGAGATATAAATTAGGGATTCATGAATATATAGATGACATTAAAGTCATAGGATTGGTTGAAATCACTTAGGGAGATGGTTTAGCTTGAAGAGACAAGAGAACCCAAGAACAAGCCTTGAAACATTCTCAAAGTTAGAGGACAAGTAAACGAGCAGAGGCCAGCAAAAGAGATGGGGAAGCTGCATTCATTAAAGTGATTGATAATCCAGGAGTATGTGGTACCACAAAAGCCAAGAGAAGAAATCTTTCAAGGAAGGAGAGTGCTGTTGAGAGATTCAAGTACAATGAGAAAAGAGAAGTGGTCACTTGTTGACAGCAAGGAAGTCATTGGGGGGCTTCCCGAGAGCAGGTTCAGGGGGGCGGCAGCTGAAGCATAGATAGAAGGTGCTTCCCTTGAGCACATTCTCCAATAGCAGAGCTTTTGAACAAGTTTGTAAAATGATAAGTTGGCATCATAGCTGTTAAGATTATGATGAGAAGATATAAGAGGAAATAGTGCGAAAGCAAGACCATGAGACACGTACAAGAGGCAATCTAAGAGTGGTACTTTTTAATGCGTCAGTAATGTGTACCCTCCCAGCCAGTGGTGGCTGAGCTGGCTCTTACTGGCTCACAAGGGCCAACTGCTGCTAAATTTGCAAGCCAGTAATTAAACATAGGCTTTATTAAAAGCAAACTAGATAAACTTACAATTAAATAAATATATTAAAAACAAAGATAATGAATACTCAAAATTCTTAACTTCCTAATTATTTTACGACGTTTCAGTATTACCTATGTTCTAGAAGTTAATAATAGAGATTAAATGTAAAAGTATGTCACTTCGGTAGCCATGACATCATAAACAGTTTTGTTCAAAACTAAGGAAATAGTCTTCCAGCATTCAAGAACTATTATGTCATTCAGAAAATAAGTTGCTCAAATCGCCAACGAAGGATTAAAGTTTCGACATAGGTCTTGTTTTGCTCGTACAGGGAAAGAAAAACATCAACCAGCATTCATGGTGAAACTAATTCAGTCATCAATTGCAACCACGGGTTGACTATGGATACAAGAATTTGGCAAAACTCAGGGAAAGCATTCTGAGAGAAACAAGCGGCTGAATGGAATTTGCAAGAAAGAGTAGTGTATATTTTATTATTATTTGAAAATTGCTTATGACACATTTTTCTTTTCAGTGAAGTTAATAATAAACTTCCGTGCATATATATACAAATATTTTTTTGGAGAGCCAGTTGTTAAACATTTGACAGCATACCACTCCCTCCCACCTAACAACAGCACAGGCCCAGCATCCATATTCATGCCCTTGAATGTTAGCATCTGGCTGATTGCAATGAAACGACAACAGAATTAGAGATGCCAAGTAGAGAAAGCGGGTATACACAACTGTTTGGGAGGTTTGAGAATAAAGCGGACAGCAGCTAGCGGTGGATTTGGGGTCAAAGAAGAATTCTTAAAGGAAGAAGATACAAAAATATATTTATATGCTGATGGGAATGACCCAGTAGACCAGCGAAAAGTTGTTGATGATGGAGAAAGAGATGATTACAGGACCAAAGTCCTCAAGGAGGTAGGAGGGGGCAGAATTAAGAGTACAGGTGGAGCTCTTGGCATTTATACGTAACAGAGAGCAAAGGAGAGAATATGGTCGAGATGATGGTTAGTAGGGGGCTGGGGGAAAATCCCATAGCAGGGAAATTCAGGTGAGAATTCATATATTAGCCAGGAGGAGGCAGGTGGAAGTGGCATAATAGCAAGATTACCTTTAATCTCTGTTCTAAATCCTGAGAGGCTAGGATTTGGAGATAGAAAACATAAAAGCCACTGGCATCCATAAATTGGGCACATTTCAACTATACACCTAAAAGCATGCTGAAGTCAGTGTTCCTGATTTTCAAGGTGCTTTTTGCATTTTAAGTGTTTAGTGACCGTTTATGGAAATATTTTGTGGAAAACAGAAAAACAACTAGCCAGCTTTTCCTTTGCTAACACTTTCAGAATTAAAAAGTGAGGATTCTATTTCCTCTTTGTCTCTCTGTATCCACCTTTGGGAATAAGTCCCACATCACTGCTGCTACAGCTGCTGTCTCTCCCGTACCAAGCCTGCTGGGGTCAGGGAAGTAAGCGGAGGCCAGCACCTCTGGGAAGAAAGTTTTAAAAATGCCTTACTTGTTACACCAATAAGAGTTGTAATGGCCAGATCCTGGAACAGAAACTGGTAATTTGAAAGGCTGTTTGTCTCCTGAAAATAAAAAGGAAAGTGGCTCAAAAAAGTTGTGACCTTCTGGGTGAAGTTTGACGTCAATTGCATTCATTTTCTCACTGCAACATGGGATTTTCAAGTAAATTACCAAGCAGATGGTGTGATCAGGGGCCTGTTCACCTTGGTGGGAGCACTCAAAGACAAGGCTGTCAGGTTCTCTCTAACTAAGAGGATCACCCTTGTGTGCTTTCTGGGTGAGGTCCCTTGCGCATCAATGTCACCCCTTTTTGAGTGAAACGTCTCAGTCGAATACATTTATCTCTGCTCTATTTTCTAATTTTTAGCAAAAAAGTTGGGGTTTGGTCCGGCACAATAAAACAGTGCATTCCTAATAGTAACAAGTGACAAATGTGTCCTATTACCTAAATTTTACCAATGGAAAATGAGAATAACGGAACCCACTATTTGTATTCTTGGGTGTTCTTAGAAAGTCCTGATAAAGCACCTAGATATTCTTGAGGAAAAAATGGTCAGGTCTCACTGATTTCAAATAACCTTCTTCCTTGTTCCCCACCCCTTAGTGGAAAGGAGGTAATGATTACCCATGGTTAATTCTACTTTTAAGCAAGAATTACGTATTCCAAAATAGGGTCAAATTTCTAAAATAACCTCTTCTTCTCCAGCTCATTCACTGATGAGCAGGAAAAGACATAGGTAATCTGAAAATAACAGAACTAAAACCTTCAACCCAGGAGCAAGAGGGCACGACATAGACATGACTCTTGATATCTCCAGCACAAATAGAATTCACTTTCTCAGTTTTAGTTAACAGAAGCAGCTCACATGCTGAGCTCACAAACAACGATCATGTCTTCTCTCCTTTTATATTTTGCTAAATAGTGAAAGCCATCACAAGACCTACGTATTTTTTGCAGTATGATATGCCAATTTTCAAATCCCTATATTCAGGGAATCAGTGATATGCTGGCTCATGAGAGTCAGCTGCTAAATTTTTAGGAATTTTGTGATCTGGTTCTTAAACATAGCCAATATAAAAACTTAAATTATATAAATTTACCTTTAAATAAGTTGGACTAAAAACAAAGGTAATGAATACTCAAAACTCAGCACTTTCTAATCATTTTCCTACATTCTACTGTTATCTCTGCTCTTGAGGTTATTTACAGCTCTCATGTTTATGTGGTACGAGTACCACATAATGATATGTTACTATACGTCTCTTCTCAACTCCCTGTCTGGTGACATCAGGTAGACAACTTGAAACTAGCCAAGGTGAGAGTATTTACACCACTGAAATTGGCAAACATACATAATCAGGGCTTGTTTTTCCGGGGAGAGCCAGTTATGAAATATTGACCAGCCCCTGAGTCAGAGAATCATCTGTTTAATGGACGGTATGCTCAGGTAGAGCCACATTGGGATTGGGAAGTTAGAGACCTGGTCCAAGCAAGGGGAAAGCAACAGTGAGAGAGAAAGTGATACATTCAGTTCTGGTCCTCAGCCATCGTTAGCTAAAAAGCTTCCATGTCAGAGACTCAGAACATTGACACCAACAACTTTTCCTGTGTACCTGTGTCTATGTCTGATTTACTTTCAAAACTTTAAGTTTTAGAGGGGCTGTTGGTGCTCGAATATCCTATTTGCACTTTCTTCAAGATGCATTACAAATGGATAGCACGCCGCCACGTCTTTTAGTTCTCACTAACCAAGAAGCTAGGTCCCAAGTCATACCCAGTAGAGCAGCAGAACACCAACATACTGAATCATGCTGTACAGGGCCATGTACTTAAACATGCAAAATGAGGTCACGAGAGCTGCACGTCCTTCCCTGGGTGAGAAAAGAGATAAAGAAGCAATGAAATGACAGCAAGGGGAAGGAATGAGCTCAATTATTCTGTGCTGTTCAGCTGAGCTCAGGAGAAAAACATGTAAAGCCTGATTATTTGATTGTTTGTCTGACAGACTGGACAGCCTTGAGCCAGGAGAGCCGGCTGTCAGGATGCTCAATGACTGCATTTAGCATATTCCAGGCCAAGGTCCACAGGCCTTGGTGTAGCCCTGGAGCCCAGATTTAGAGCCACTCCCGTCCTCTCTGGGGGCATTATTTCAGCTCGGTGTCAGGGGATCTGGGCACTGGCTCCGGATCTCATGCCTACTCACTAACGTGATCTGGAAGGTCATTTCCCCTCTCTAGTCACAGTTCCTTTGTCTGTGAATCAAGGTATTTAAATAAGATCACAGGTTTGGAGGCTATTTTCATGCAGCTGCTTCAGAAATTTGGCAAACACTTCATTTAAATTTCATTTGGCAGTCCCAACTTTTTCTAAAACCGGGCTAAAAAAAATGCATGCTCAAAGTAGTCATCATATATGACTAATTGAAATAGACCAGAAACAGGCATGTTTATTTGCGTTATTGTTGATCAACTTTGAGGAAGTAGTACATATTTAAAGTATAAAATAGATTATTTGTGAAATGCTACTTGTACCTCTTTCATTTGGTGAAAAAAATAGAGTTGAAATTTGCTTCTGGTCATAATGCTTCCCTGGGATTCCAAAACTTGATCCTCAAACCAGGCTTTTTCCTGTATCAGGGCTTTGCTGCTGCCATTTGCTCCGCCTACAAGGTAGTTTCTGCTCATCCCTCACCTCGTTAGCCAGGCTTCTCCATACCACCTCATCTGAAGTGACCGATTCCACCTCCCCAGCCGTCCTCCTTCCTGTCACATTACCCTTGATTTATGTGTGCGTGTGTTTACTGCCCGACTTCTTCATGGAAAGAGAACTTCATGAGACACATTTGATTTCCTTGCTTCTGGGTTCCCACGAGCCTCCACCCATTCCTGGCACTAAGGGCCTACTCTATAAATATTTGTCAAATGCATTGAATAAAGAAATGAAAAAGGAGGAGGAGCTAACCAAATCAATATTTTCATGGTGGTGGAAAGCGTATGATAGATAAAACACATTTAAACTAAATCAATGCTAATACAAAATCCAATCCTATATGGCTGGGTGAGCTTGGGCACCTCAATTAAGGTCTCTAGGCCTCAATTTCTTTATTTGTAAAAGAAATAGTGACCATTCCTGCATCTCCAGGCTATTTTGAAGCATAAGACAATAGGCATTAAAGCACTTTATAAGCTGAAAATACATATTGGTTGTAATGATCCAAAGCAGCCATGATACTAACTATCTCTATCATTCTAATAAAATGTAGCAGAAGTACACACTCTGGGGACGAGGGGAGGGAACAACACACCAAGGAAAATTTTAGTAGAAACAGCAAAGACAAATAAATACTTTGAAAACTGAGGATGGGAAGGATATTCCGAGGAGGGATAAAGAGGCTAGAAGAAAGGAAGGCAAGTGAGGGTGAGGAAGTTTCTGTCCATCCCCCATTAGAAAGCATCTAAGGAGATACGTTTAAAATAAGAAGAAGAACATGATTGACACTTTCAAAGCAGTAACAAGTTCCAGATTCCAATCTTCTAAAGTAACCAACTCAATGATTTTCAATAGAAATGCCACTGTTTTCCCAGGGTTATTATTATTATTATTTTTAGAGGAAGATTAGCCCTGAGCTAACATCAGCCACCAATCCTCCTCCCCTTGCCAAGGAAGACCGGCCCCAAGCCAATACCCACAACCATCTTCCTCTACCCTATATGTGGGATGGCTACCACAGCATGGCGTGCCAAGTGGTGCCATGTCCACACCTGGGATCCAAACAGGCGAGCCCCGGGCCACTGAAGCGGAACGTGCGAACTTTACCGCTGTGCCACTGGGCCGGCGCTCCCAGGGTTATTTTTAACTCCTGGTAAGTCCACTGGGGACTAGAATGTTTGACTACATTTTCCACGAAGCACCCTCCCTGCCCAGGGACACAAAGTTCCCCTGGTCTCTGCCTGGCAGAACAATGGGCTCGGCACCTAAAAGTCAGGAGAGATTAAGACAATGCTGGGTGGAATGTGCCTACTTACTTGATAAGGTGAGGTACGCACTCAATGTTTGGAGTTTTGGAAGTGAATGGCGAGGCCACAGATGCCTCCTGCTCTGATAAAGAGATGCCCGCGTGAGCCATTTTCAAAGCCTGAAAGCAAAGAGTCAGCTTACTGTCCACGCACACTCCCATACATCTCTCCTGAGGCCACATAAGAAAAGGCTGGCTAAGCCGGCCACGTGGCTCGTGGTGCCTCATGGCCTGTGGGCCCACGTACTAGCCAGGAGATGAGTGGATTTTGTTCTGCCTGCTGCATAAGAAAGAGATGGCACTGAGGCACCTAGCCAAAGAACACATGGGGACCCCAGAACCAAATTCTAACCCATTTAGTCTATACTGACCACTGAGTCATTGTGTGGCTTGAATCAAAACCTTCCCAAACCCTCAATATCAGTTTCTCCATCAGGAAGAGTGGAGGTGGTATATATTCCAGGAGATCCTATCTCCAAAGGGCTCCAGGCAAGTACAGTTGAGTACTGTGGCCCCACACGCTGGCAGCTACTTACCCCACAGTCATTGGCTCCATCTCCGCACATACCTACAAAATAACTAAAAGAAAGCCATGTCAATTGTAGAGGAGATCAAAGCAATCTTACTTGCTTATTTCTCTAATTCAAAAGATAAAACGAGCTTTATTCCTTAGGTTTCAAACTTATTTATTTTAAGAGAGTTTCCTAACAGTCTGGCTTGACTAAAGGTAAGGTGGGACTCAGCAGTTCCTAGAATGGATTAAGAAGTCTAGCTACCCCTCCTGCCCGTGTTTCAGGGAGACCCTGCACTCCACTGCTTAGGAAGCAGCTTTGTCAGCTGAAACCAGGGATGCTCACAATTTGGATGGTGAGACAGCATGGCATGGTGAAGAAGGCACAGGATTTGAAGCAGAAGATCCAGATCTTTGATCTGATCAATTTACCGTTTTGACTATCATTTTTCTCCCCTACAAAGTGTTATGAGCATTCAGTGAGGTGCTGTACGGGAAAGTCTCTTATAAATTCTAAAGTGATAACTAAGAATTAGTTGTTGGTGCTGTTAATAGTAACATGAGAGGAAATCCACTGCCAGCAGTCATTCAACTCAAAAATGCAATGCCAGGCCCAGAAGCTGAAGAAAGAAAATACATCCCTGCTTCAGGATCACTTTTTGAGGCTGGGTGAATACTGCTGTCTCGAATTGTGAACAAAGATTACGGAGAGCCTGCTTTTTAAGGTAGAAGCTCACAGATGGCATTTACAAAATTCGCTGTCCTTCTCTTCCACTCTGCTATACGAAGGCAAGTAATTTACTGTCTAGGTTCTCAACCTTGTTGAGAAGACAGGGTTTTCTGAATTGAGAAGCTTGCCTAGTAACTGAATTACGTGAGTAGGATGGAGTAGGAGTGAGTAGGAGTAGGAGTCATGTGGATGTGGTCCATCGCCAGAAATTGAGAAGGCTCCAGGAGTCCATGGGTTTCCATTAACAGGAAATAAAGGATCTCAAATGATGGGCACTTTATTCGGACTGCCCATCCTGTCAATGGAGACCCTTTGTGTTAGAAGAGAAGTATTCTTCTGATTTAGGATAGAGAGGATGCTTTGGCATAAGAATGTTTTAATATTTTTAGGGTTATGTGAATCTCTTGTCATATACATCTCTCTGTATCATAACTGTGATGATAATTTGCAAAAATGAAGTCTAAATTTACATTGTACTTTCAGAAGCTGAGCTCAAATTACTTTTCCCGGCTTATTTCTCACCATACCCTTTCATGCCCTTTATGTTCTAGTTCGGTGGTCCTCAGCTCTGGATGCAAAATTGACCTTTGTGATGAACTTTGAAAAAAGAATGATATCCAAGCCTTATGTGAGCAATTAAATCAGAATCTCTGGCTGCTCGTGCCTTGGTATTGCTACTTTTTCAAAACTCCCAAGGTGACTGTCATGTGCAGCCGGGTTAACAACTGCTGCCTAGCTAAATTGAGTGACCTGTACTTCTAACACTCCCCACGATGGTTATGCCTCCAAGCACTTCATACCACCTCGACTGGTAAAGAACTCACTCCAGTTTCTGAAATTCTTCCACTAGACTGGACTTCTGCCCAGGAGACATTCTTGCAAAGATGGTCCCGTTGATCAATATCTGTAAGGAACTCATAAGGGAAAATTTTTATCAGGTCAGCTGGTTGTACATGAAATAATTGATAACACTCAGAACACTGACTGGGTAATGATATCCATGAATGAGAAAAAAATATGTTTCTAAGAAGTCCTCCTTCAGAATTTAAGACATACATTGAGAATTTGGGCATCGGAAAAGTGATCAGAGAGACTGTAATCAGTAATGATGACTACTTAATAAAAATATTTGATGAAAATGATGACCTACAAGAATTTAGCTCAGCTACTATGGATAATGTGGTTTGAAAAATTCTGAGCTTAATGGAAATTTAAACCAGAAGAATATGAGAAATTGCAAGATAATTCAGATCAGGAGCCCAGGAAAAGGAAAGAAGGCAACTGCATCTCAGAAAATTATTCAGAACCAGCAGAAAGACAGCCTAATGGTGGAGAAGTGACTATTTGCAGTCCTCGACTTAACCACACCACCTGGGCTTCACCAATTGTGAATTTCAGCTAACATCCCAAGCCTTATTTGGTCTATGGAACACTGAAGGTTTAATGGTATATAAACCTGTAACAGCTCCATCCACCTGAGCTCCAGTCTGCAGGGTCTAAATTCTTCTGTGTTAGATCTGTGCATTCCCTGTTCTTCTTGGCAGTAAACTCAGCTTAGTGTTCACTCAACCTCAAAGTCTTTATTCTTTTTTCCTTAAACAGTACCTAAGATGATGAGCAATTGAATACAAATAATTTTTATTTGGGTTACATTAGACACATTCTTTAACTAGTTTGTTCACATGTTATATATATATATATATAATTTACCTGTCCCCACTATGGGTTTGTTCTTCATGAAAAAAGTTTTAAGTGTGAACTTATTTTTTATACAGGTCTTCTATCAAAAATCTAATGGGATTCCTCTCTTCTTGGCCTGCCTTCCTGCATAATTGCTGAATTTCCACTATGCTGTGAAACCCCTAACCATGGCAATACAGTAACAGCTACCCAAAAGCAGTCCTTATGACTTAAGGCACTAATACTTTAATCCTATAGATGAGGGAAAATTGGCTAATCAAATTTACTTATTTTAAATCTAGTAGGAAATGAGACAACAGTAACTTCTGCAAAAATATCTGCCTCTCTTATGATACATTCAATAGGTATATCTTACCTCTTTAGAGGTTTGAAACTACTTCGGATCATGTTCTGTAAGTGACACTGTCAGCATCTTTACTGGGAGATTGGTACTCTCTTAGACCTTACCTTTGGCAGTAGGCTGCTGAAATGTTGACTTATAACCTGAAAGGATTTTCCACTTAGGGCAAAATGGTAACTTCCTTCTCTGCTATTATCAGAGACTTCTTCCCTGATGTTGATGTAATTGTCCTGCAAAGCAAGACACAGTTATTTTAGATTTGATAAAGTGGTTAGGCTATCTAAGCACATCTAAGAGAAGGCAATGATGACAGTCCAGAGGCTCTCTTTTTTACGGCCCAGATTCTTCAGAGAAGCCCTTTCTCTTTGCTGGATCAACCGTTGTACATCACAGCCTCTAGTGAATAGGAGAATATCACTTACTCATGTCCTGTTCTCATCCTGATTTGATCTCAGTGAGTTCCAAAGAAGAGCACATTTCACACGTTTCAAGTGTAAAATACAAAAACGCTGCAGCTTAACAAATCTCTCCCTGAAGTGAGAACTTAGAATTTTTTTCTTACAGAATTAATATTGTTCCACAAGGACACAATAGAGAGAGGATACTGACAAGATTAGAGATAAACTAATAAAACTTTTTTTCCCACCCTGAAGACAGTCTGATTTTCCAATGTACACAGCGGTGTCTCTCCTAGGAACTAAACCCCCTTTGAACCCAATGCAATGGCTAGTAAGCAAGGGAAAAAATGGAAAATTAGGTTCTCAGTCTCATTTACTATATTCTTTCTCATACACAGCCAATGACTTTTTTAAGCTTAAAAGCACCCAGGAAAGCACTGTACCTTAAAATTCAGTAGGAATAGTATGGGAAACTTATATAATTGAGTTCACTTAACTGCATATGTGTTAGACATTCGGGAGAAGTACATTGACCTTAGTTCACCTGTACACTTCTGCCGGTCAAAGCTGCTCAGTTGCCAAAACTGCGAGACAAGTTTGATATTATGGCAGAAGGTCTGTTTTGAGGCTTACCTGATTCCCGTATGCAATGTGTTTCTTCTCTTCTACCAATTTCCAAGATATAGATGCTGATGAGGACGCAGTGGCTTCATTTGCTTCAATAAGAATGACTTTCTGGCTTTCAGAAACCATTCCAGACTTCCTGGCCACTGTTATTGCAGTCTGAAGATTGTCACCTAGAAGAAAGGAAGAATATCCCAAGATGAGGTTGAAAGGATAGAACCAATTCATAGAGAGCCTGGAAAACTAGGATAAGGAGTTCAGACTTTATTTCAGGTATGAAGAGAAATAATCTCTAAGGCCTCTCTCAGCCCTGACTTTCTATGACTCCATAATTCCTTTTCTGGTTCTTGCTGCTTTTCATCTGGTTACATCATGACCAGCATATCTTTGTCAGAGAGTGGGAAGGAGAAGCAAAAAGGCGAAATTCTAATCTATTTCTGTCATTTGTTAACAGCTTGGTAAAAGCTTAACAAAACCCTACTAGTTTAATATAGTATCTGGGGGTCCCACTTTCAGTCAAGCTGGAGTCAGCCCACTATAATCTATCTCTCCCACTGATTACAGTGGAAAACTCTGGGCAAAATACAAAAAGCAACTACCCAAGGAGTTTGGAAAGTAAACATAAGCAGACAGAATGTGGAAGGGAGTTAAATTTGGAGAAACTATCTACAAGGTGGCGAGATTCTCAACTTTTTTTCTCTTTCCTCTCATATATGTGATCTGAGTGTGAGCCCCAGTCCCAGAGCTGTGCAGGTGGCTAACACTTAGAGAAACTTAGTTTTTATAGCCAGAGGAACCAGGAAAAGGGGCAGCTGAGGGCTGAAGAGCTATAGGGGAAGTCCTGGAAAGGAGAGAACTAGTCAAGGAGACCAATTCAGTGTATGAACTGTGTGAGCCCAAGGCTTAACCCAGACCTCCGTGACCTCCGCGTGTGTAGAAAAAACCCAAAGAAGGATAGCAAATTTTCAAGAAGTGAACTATGATATTAATTACCTCCCACATTCCAGATTTTTGCTTGCTAAAACAAAAATGTTCAACAGTCTCCAGAGGATTTTGACAGGATTCACAATCTCATAATATAACATTCAATATGTTCAGGATACTCAACATACAAAAAACCTGGAAAATCTGGCCAACTCTCAAGAAAAAACAATTCACAGTTGCCTATCTCAAGATAACCCAGATGTCGGAATTATCAGACAATGGTTTTAAAGCAGGTATTATAAGCCTCCTCCATGTGGTAAAGGTTAATACTCTTGAAATAAATGACAAAAGAGAAATTCTCAGGTGAAAAAAATATAAAATATAAAAATATGAAAAATATATAAAAATTCACAGCTGAAAAAAATTAAAAGCAGCTAGAGAAAATAATACATTAGATATAATGGAATGATTATTCAAGTTATCACAGACTTCTCATCAAAAACCATGAAGGCAAGATGACAGTGAAACAACATCTTTAAAGTATTGAAAAAAGAACTGTGGACTCAGACGCCTATAGCTAGTGAAAATATCCTTCAGGAATGAAGGAGAAATAGTTAGACATTTTTAGATGAATGGAAACTAAGATAATTTGTTGCCAGCAGACATGCTCAAAGCGAAATGCTAAAAGAAGTTCTTTAGGCTGAAAGGAAATGATACCAGAGGGAAATTTGTGATATAAGGAATGAACACATAGTAACAGAAATAATAAAGATCTGGGTAAATATAAAAGTCTTTTTCTTTACTTATGTTCTTTAACTCTTGACTGTCGAAAGTAACACCTTTAACGTTGTCTGGTAGAGTTTTCATTGTCTGTCATACACATAAGTAAAAGGTAAAGGAGAGGAGGGAAGGGACATTTGTGGTGGTAAGCCTTCATGCAAGGGTAGGTACAGATATTGTAATTCCTAGAGCAATCATTAAAAAATGTATAATACTACATCTGGCTGGCTATCCCTAAGATGGCTTCTCCCAGGTTTCTACCAAAATACTTATGAGGATCCTCAAAAGAGCTAACTAGTGCTCCACCCTGAGGTCGGAAGAGCACAGGGAGCCCTGAGAGCTGACAGGCTTCCTCCACAGGCCTCAGCAGGGCACCAGCAGCCAGTCTGCTTTGCAACACCGGCTCATTTTGCATCCACCACCCATGAGAGTTCTACTGTTTAGGATATGCAGGCCAGGCCTGAGCCTCAATCATCTGACAAAGGAATGTAACAGCTTATTTAAGAAGTCCCAGAAGCTAGATAGGAAAAGATCAGGTGAAAGAACCAGAACACACGACTGATGAAATAGAGTAGCTGCTAGAGAGAAATGAAACCTGCATTAAAGTAGTGAGCGCACTTAAGGAAACTCAAATGTAGTGTGTGTGTGTGTGTGTGTGCATGCACACACACACACACACACACACAAAGGTTTTCTAGAGCCACTCCCACCCCAAAACACGATTTAAGAACTTAACAATTCAATAAGTGATTCAAAGAAGATAATGGTTATTTTTGAGACCTGAGTTTGTGATTTGGAAAAAGTGAGTGCAAAAAAAATCTTAAGGCACAGAACAAAACTATAAAAATATGAGAGTCTCAAGAAAAAAGATAAGAGACTGAGAGGATAGATCCAGGAGGCCTGTCATGTGAATAATAGAAATTCCAGAAGGGAAAAAAGAAAGAGAAAGAACAAAAGCAATAATTAAATGAACAATAGAAGAAATTTCCCTGAGACAGATTAAAAGTGCTCGCTATGTTCCAGACTAAATTAATAAAAAATGATAGACATATAGACATACCCTGGTAACATTTCTAAACTCCAAATTTAAAGAAAAAGGATTATATGCAGAAAAGAACAAGTTACCTACAGTGGACTGGTATTGCACTTATAATATGCAACACCAAATACCAGAAGACCAAAGGATAACACCTACAGACCACTAATGAAAAAGGACTCTAAGGGCCGGCCCAGTAGCCTAGTGGTTAAGTTTGCACACTCCACTTCAGTGGCCCAGGGTTTGCAGGTTCAGATCCCGGGTGTGGACATAGCACCACTCATCAAGTCACACTGTGGCAGCACCCCACATAAAATAGAGGAAAATTGGCACAGATGTTAGTTCAGCGACAATCTTCCTCAAACAAAAAGAGGAAGATCGGCAACAGATGTTAGCTAAGGGCCAATCTTCCTCATAAAAAAAAAGGACTCTAACCCCCAAATTCTATACCCAGGCAAGACATTATCCCTTGTCAGAGCAAAGAAATATATTCCAAGATAGGTAAGAAATCAGAGAGCATATCACCCTTCCATCTCATCCAAGGACAATTCTTGAGAAAAAATTATAGCCAAGTGAGGAAAGAAACAGGACAAAAATTTCAATATGAGGGAAGAAGTCAAGAGGGAAGGTGGAAAGCAATGAACTCTTATTTCTACATTAATCTAAATGCTTAAAGATTATGAGAATGTGTAATATAAGTGTTAAATAAAGATTCTGAAACAGAAGGGTCATAATGTAAGGGAAATTCTAAGTAGTAAATTAACTCAGCAACAGCTAGAAGTTGGATGGAAATGGAGAGAGGAAAAACGACCCCAAATTCTCTTGGATTGTCGGGGGAGACTAGCGAGATGGAGAAGCACAGAGGCGGAGGTAAGAGCATTCTCCAGTTCCCAACAGTAGAACTGGGTTCAGGGGAAGTGGGGCGGGAGAAAGTGCTTTGGTGGGGAAATATTGTATCTTGTAACACAATTTAATAGAGTTAGATGTGTCTGCCTATGAGAGCAGTGAAAGGGAAGGCACACGCTCAAAAACTACGACTGCATTAGGAAATCATCTGTTCTCCATTCAGAAGCATTCACTAAGAAATTTCACACATTTCTCTTGCACAATCCTTTCTCAACACTCCCTTGGGTGTGTGATTTGGGGTTTGGGAGTAGGAGTAGAGGGGATAGTGTTTTTTTTTATCTCCAGGATCATAGATTTCATTATTGGTGGGCCTTAAGGGTAGTTTACAACCGTGCTGACTATACCTTCTTTTCCTCCTAACATTTAATGTTAAAAATCGTCATCATGTTTGTATGGCTCACATCCTCTTCTCCTCCAGATGATATCCCAAACGCCCCCTCTCAGAGAGAGCCTCATCTAAACTAGCTGGGCAGATACACTCTACTCCATCACCTTGTTTTGTTTTACAAACCTCATAATGCTTATGACCAGCTGTTTATTTGGATTGGTTGATGGGTGGATTGATTTTCTATCTCATCCCACCTGAATGGAAGCTCGATGAGAGCAGGAAGTCTGCCTCTTTCGTTGCCTGTCTCCAGCACCTAGAAAGATGTCTGGCCCATAGTAGGTGGTCAACAATAACATTGCTAAATGAGTGAATCTCTGTCCATTTCCACATCAAATTCTTACTGCTTTCTCGTCCACTGTGTTCTGTACCTGTGATCATTACAGTCCTTATCCGGGCTGAGATGAGCTCCTCCAGCACAGGTCTTGTCTCTTCCTTCAATCGATTCTCCAAGATCAGCAGTCCCAGAAATATCAGATCTGACTCCACCTTGTCCCTGGAAGTACATATGATTGAACAGAAATAGGACATTGTAATCTTTTTTTACAGGAAGCAAGACAAAAACAAAGACAAATATCATCCTGTCAGAGGGGTTCCCTCTCATCCACTCACGTGCTGTTCCTTAGACACTAAGTATGTGCCAGGAACTATCCAGGAAGAAGACAGAGGGGACATGAACGATGCTGAGACATTTCCTCTGACTGAATCAAGAGGAAGAAAGAGGATTTATTAAGCAGAAGATTTGCTTTAACTTTGTAAAGAATGAACTGAAGGACCGCAAAGGTCTCTTCCATCTGCTGTGGTGATTTCATCACCTCACCTGCCACCAACCACCAGAGAGGAGTGCCAGCTGTGGTACAAAATGTCATGAAAAATAAGTGAGGCACAAGAAAAATCAAATAAAATGCCAATTTTCGAGAAACCAAGGCTATAATCAACACTACTTTAGCCCCAGGAGATATGAGGCCATAATCTCAAAAAAAAAAAATGGCCCCTCTTTTAAGGCTGAGTGTCTCCTTCCTTTTGTCCCACAGCTGGTAGCATTGGCCTTCTGCTTAAAGTAGGCATGTTTCTGCTAGTAAGTGAGGCCTCTGAGGCTCCTGTTCACCACGAGAATATTGCCAAGACATTCCACAGGACTAAGTGCAGGGGAGCACATTTAGGGTTAGGGGTTCAAAGATTCTTCCATGATTCATTTACCTGAGACCCAAATACTTCTAGCAGACACATGAGTGAGACACCAGCACTGCCTATATCTGGCTGCACTACAGATGAAGCAGCGCCCAGAAAAGCCAACATGCCTTACTTGCCATGTGCATCCCAATGCTGGGCCTCACATAGGAGAGGTATGACCCAGAGTTAGTGATGCTCCCATGACACTGCTAATACCTCCACCAGAGTGGCAGGAAGTGGACACAGTTTGAACTACTTGCCTCAGAGCAGCCTCAAGAGGATGGAGTTTCCTATTCTTCTGAACTTTGCATTTAGTCTCTCCAGGATCGGTTTCCAAACTATCTTTCCAGCTTCATCCATCACTAAATTGTTCACCCACCCTAACCTCCAGCCAAGTTGGACCACTCACCATGGGTATGCTCTGTCCTCAGCCAGCTCTAAACATTTGCTCTAGACTGCCATGAGACATTCTTTATTATTTCATGGAAAAGGTTCGAAGTCCCCTAAGATCTACTATTGAAATCCTTCCTATATTGAGGTCCAACTCACATGCACCTCCCCATGAAGGCTTCCCCAGATAGAAATAATTGTTTCCTCAGCAGATTACTCCTACTTCAGTTTAGCTTGTTTTCATTTGTCCATATATTACCATTCTTTGCCGTCTGATCTGTCCCTCTGTCTCAACTCCTTGAGGGCAAGCCTGCCTGGTTCAACAAGTTCAATAACACCTACACGGTGCCCCAGACTGAGGAAGTGGTTGGCAAGTGTTTGCCTAGTTAAAAGCCTCTGGTGACCATTGTTTGTCAGGGAACCTAGGAAAATTTATTGCCTCTTTCAGAAATTCTACTGCCAGAAGGTTCTCACAGGACCGAAGTCAGACAGTCCGTCAAATCCATGACATTTACTGAATACCTAAGTACAAGGACCCAGGCTAAGGAAAAAGGGGAGAGAATATGCAGAGACTGCAGTGGCCCCTGACTCCAGAGACTTCATGTCCAACCCAGAGGACAAGATTAGACTTGACTATCTCAGTTATAAGGAAGGCTGGGAGAGTACTGTGATGATGCACAAATAAGAGTCCTATGGAGTAAGGGGTAGTCATTTCTCGATGGAGTAATTGGAGAAACCTTCGTGGAGAAGGTGATGTTTGAGCTAGTCTTTGGAGGATAACTTAGTAGACGCCTGATTGAGGTCCTCCCGTCTTTCTAGTAACCTTCTTAACCAGGCCTCAGGCTTCGGATGTGTTCAGAGATGATTTGACATGAGCCAACCACAAGGCACTAGATTGAGCCAAGAAGATGGCTGCAGGGTCAACCATCTGACACAGTCTGGCACTCATATTTACGGTTCCTCTGGCACATTGCCTTCGTAGGGTTCAATGCACAATAATCGGAAGACCAGAGTTCTAATCCCCGTCATGACCTTGTTGCATGACCTTGCCTGTTCTTTATATGTCAGCCTATTTCTTCTTTTGTAGAAGAAGGTGGTGAAATTAATGAATCTCCAGAGTCTCTTCTAGCTCTAACATGATATGATTCTTCTTTTCACACGTATTCAATCTGAGCCAGGAAATAAACAGAAGTAGTCCCTTGAGAGGTCTTAAGCTCTGCAACTTGGAATTGCATCCTATCTTTTCCTGCTTCCTACATAGATGTTATACCTCCTCCTGAAGCGTCCAAAAATAACAAGGAGTGGGGCATCTAATACGAACAAGCATTGTCATCCCTGTGATTATATCTCATGTTCTTAAAATCCATGTGATTATTAAAGGATGAAATATGCATAAAGCAGGCCAAGAACACTCAAAGAAATTATGATATCAGTGCTGGAAGCACTCTGAGTAACCACACGTGCGCGCACACACACACACACACCCCAGAGAGAGTGTTCTGCTCTAACCAAGGTTTAGTAAAGGTTAGGTAAACTAACTTGGCCATGAGTAGTGGTGATGTGGCTTTAATACAGGAGGGGCAAATTGAGAACCTAAGATCAGATCCTATTAGTGAACTTGTGTTTAGACCTTACCGGATTTTGAAAACTTGGAATTTCAATGACTTTGGCCAGGTCACGTACTCTCCTGTGTGCCGCAGCCCTCACCATTCCCTATTGCTCATGGGCCTCCACCAGGAGTGCTTTGTTACACACGCAAGCTTGAAGGCCATGAGTCTGAAACTTGTAGATTTGCAAATATTTTATTACAATCATCAGAAGCAGCAGCATAGTGGCCAGATTCTTGATGTATCCCTGTCAACAGGCTCTCAGGAAACTACCTTCCATCCCCAGTTCCTTCCATCCCCACATCCCTTCCCTGGACCCACGTTTCCTCTTCTTTAACATGTGACATCCAGTCTCAAAGTTCACTCTTAGCCCTCTGACTTGAGTGACCAGAGTTGAGTAAACTACAACGACTATCCAGAATTGTAATAGCCAAAGTTTTAAGGGTCACATTAAGCTGGCCTCAGGGAGAGTGGGCCAATAAGGCCAGGAATCCAATACTCAGGGACTTCAGATGAGTGACTCCCCCTCTGGGCCTCACTGCCCATCCACGAAGCGACAGGGTTGGGACACATCAGTCATTCTCAGGAGGGGTGGTACCGCCTCTAGAGGACATTCGGGAAACGTTTTAGACACCTATGTAAGATTTTCTGCATTGACCAATGCACAGTGAAGAATTATTCTGCATCCCACGTGCCTTTTGAATATTTTACAGGACATTCGTGGACGCTGAAAATTGTTTATACTTTCCTAAGCCAGTACAGGCCTACATTGTTTACATTGGACTAGATAGTGTACTGTATTATTACAGTACGTATAATACTACTATATTATGTTAAACACATGTAAAATTGTGTATACTTCCCCTACCTCTGTTTTACATATAAATACAACGTATTTTTGCACATTTTCAATATTCCATTGAATTTTCCAGGAATGTAACTACCACATAAGTTGAGAAAAGATTGTACTGTTTTATTCAGTTTTACGAAGAGTTTTGAACCACTTCACAGAGTCACCACACTGGCAGCAAGAGTGCTGGCAGTATTTGAGATTCCGGTGTCTGGCACACCTGTGTCAGTCTGCGTTCCTAGTTGTGGCTGGAATGACTCTACACACAGGTGCAAGCAATATATTGTTTCATTTTGTTTTAGTGGAGTCAGCAGAAACTTCATTGAACCATTCCTTCTTGTAATTCATTGCATTTTTTCCTTTTATTTTTACTATATAGAAGGGCACTCTATTTATTTTTTACAGAGAATACGTACAGATCACGTTACACATGAATTTTATTTTAGTATGTTAAAGGACGCGGTACAAAATATAGTCACAAGAAGAGAGGGTTGAGTCTGACAGGATTGAACACAAATATGTTAGACCTTCCAAATTTAAAATCCTAAATAACAATATAAGCCTTGATAATCTCCATAGCAGTGTTACTAATAGTGGGTGGTATAGGGTATTGGACATGGCATTGAAGGTGAAATAAACATGATAGCCTAAAAACGGTGGAAAATAAAACAACGAATAGATTTGAACTAATAAACACTCCAGTCCATTTCAGCCTTTGAACATCCCTATTAATCTATACCTATCAAAACTTTCTGTAGAAGGGCCCCTCTGAAGCTTTTCTTGTTTTTCCACAAATGCTACCTAGATTATGTAAGTCCAAGCTATATTTATTTGTTATATTAAGTTGTATATTTCTTATCAAGAATTTTTTCAGACAAATGTTTCCTAACTTTCAACTAACTCACCAACTACAATGAAAGATTAGCTACCTATATTTAGTTCAAAATGAGGGCACGACCACAATTTCAACCTCTCTGAAGCATTGTTATATTTATAGGTCTGTTTTCACAAAGTTTTACAATCACATGGTAGTTTACAGTTTATACAGCTATTACTCATGAATTCTCCCAGTCACTGTTCATATCAGCTTTGTGATTTAGGAAGAGAAGGGATGACTACATCCTTGTTTACCAAGTTCAAAACATTTCATGCACGCAAATCCAGCACGCTATGTTTCTGTGTCCGCTGCCCAGTCTGGTGCATCTTCCCACAAAACCATTCTGCTTTATCAAAATCCTCTCCACTTACCTCATCAAGGCAGTGGTGTGGTGGTCCATTTCCAGCTTTTTGTAGGCCAGCGCTATGACCCGGAAGCCCTGTGTCGTGTAAATCTGAAGTTCACTAACAAAAGTAGTTGGTACTGTTCAGAAAATAACACAAGATTAGCATGTAAAATTTACTCAGCTATTACTAGCATAGAAATTTTTTACAACCAGATCCAACTGTTGTCCAAGAAAACGTACCTCTAAAAAGGTACACAAACAAGTCAGTGGGAACACTAAACATACATTGCCAGGGTTGACATTGTGGGATCCAGTGAAGCCAAAATGAGAGGGAGGCATTCAAAAAAAAAAAAAAACAAAGAAAGAAAGAAAGAAAAAGGCTGGAAAAGGGGTATAATTCTTTTTTCTCTAGTTTAATCAGTGAACATTTATTGAGAGTCTATTCTCTGTCAGTCATTGGCTCTGGCTCTGCAGAGATTGAACTGTAGGCCCTGCCCTGAGGATTTCTGTCCAGTGGGGTAAAGGCTGGAAGGCTAGTAATACAATCAATACTATGATCTGAGCAATTGCAGCTGCTATGGAAGTACTTAGTGTGCATATAGCAGACTGGGAGAAGGTGGTTAGATGAAGGAAGGGAATGGGCATTTTGGCTCAGGGAGCATCACGTGCATAGGCACAGACTCAGCATTCCTTGAGTAGTTAGTTCAGCTCAGGGGAAGCACAGAATGTGAGGAGAGGAGTGGTAAGGCATATGCGGAAAGTTTGATAAGCGACAGATCATGAAGCCCATATATATGATCCTAAACAGGTTTGAGATTATCCTGGCCCCTATGCGAAGCAACCAGAAGAATAAAAGCAGGAAAGTGACAAAATAGTTAAGCTATGTGATGGGAAAACCAATCTGGTCACAGTATGAAGGGTGAATCAGCATAGGGGAGATTGAGGGCAGGGGTCAATTTATCAACTATTGAAGTGAGCCAGCGGAGGGATGATGAGAACCTGAGCTAACAGCGTGACAGGGCCATGGATCAGCAATTGAACAGATAAAGGCACTAAGATAGAGGTAGGAATCAGGGGAAAGTCCTAAACTAGGGGTAAGGGTGGGAATGTTGGTACCATTCACCAAGATGAGAAACATAGGAAGTGAGAAAGAGAGGCTTGATTTTGGTACTGAGTTTGGGATGCCAATGAGTCACCCAATTGGCAATGACCAGTAGGCAATAGGATTCATAGATCAAGTGCTGAAGGCACATATTTGAGCTGGAAATACAGATTTTCCAGTTGTAATACAAGTCTATTCACTTACCTGTCTCAGGGTGGCAAAAGCTGGCCACCTTCTCTGGTGCACCTTTCATAAAAGCCATCCGGTCACCCCCCATCTCTTGAACAATGACTGTCATCCTCTGCAGTGCTGATGAAAATGGGAACTGATGCAGGATTGCAATTCCTTCCACTGGTACCTGGTTGAGGGACGGGGAAGAGAGAGGGACACATCGACATAGCTTCTGACTATTGGGAATTAACTCCTCCTCCCTCGATCCTTATTTTAGCAAATAAGGGAAACAAGGTTTCACCAATTCCACATGTGGAATTCAACGGAAACACACCTGTGACCTTTCAAAATCATGGATGTGAGGGAAGCTTCCCTTTGAGTTTGGGTGTGGTGGGGTAGATAGCAGGCAAGGCTTACCTGGCTGGCTGTTTTGCAGGGCTTAACTACCATGGCGTGGGCCGGTACTCCTTTCACATGGAAATCGTCCCCAGAAGTAGCCATTTCCTATTTCACAAATAGGATATTTCATTGTAGGGATTTATTCCTTGTTCATCCACTGATACTATGCTCAAATCCTCCCCTTGAGAAAATCCTCACACCAATCAATGTTTTCTCGGCGTCTCTCCCCTCAGCTAGACGGAGGTGAACCAGCCTTATTTCACCACAGAAAAAAATAGTGCGTTAGAAATGCTGCAGAACTTGAAGGGCAGACACTTCTGAATTATTCATGCAATTTGTCCTGCTTTCTCTGTTGGAATGTGCTGTATAAAGGCTCATTCTCATTTCTGAAGAGCTTAACTTGAAAATAGTGCACATGAATAGCCAGATTTATTGTGTGTGAGGCAAGCACCTTACTGTCTTTCTTTTCCTGGAGTTCAGTGCTCCTCCAGCTCTCCCTCTCTGTCTAATTTGGATGGATGGTCCTCAATGTGCAGCAGGGCAGGGACTGTGATGTACATGGTTAATGTTCAGGAAACACTCCGTAATTGCTGTAATTTGTCGTTGTTAGCACTGTCGAGTGGATTCCAACTCTTAGCAACCTTGTGTACAGCAGAGCACAACCCTGCCCAGTCTTTTTGTGCCATCCTCTCACCATCCGGTGTTCTATCAGACAATGCTCCGCTGCTATTCATAGGGTTTTCATAGTCAATTTTTTGGGAAGTGAGTGGCCAGATCCTTCTTCCTAGTCTATCTAGTCCATAAACCCTGCTGAAACTTGTCCACCATGGGTGACACTGTTGGTGTTTGAAATACCAGTGGCATAGCTTTCAGCATCATAGCAACACAACAGCCACCACAGTGTGACAAGTGACAAACAGGTAGGTGGTTCCCTGACCAGGAAACAAACCTAGACCACCAAGGCTAGCTAATTGCTATAATAATGACCCTAAATTATAAACAAAGGAACCTTCTGAACCAGAGATGTCAAAATGCTTTGTAGCCATCTCACTGAGTGGCTGAAAAAATCTGAGAGAGGAAATTGCAATCCCTACCTAAAGATACAGAGATAGTAACCCAGAAAGAATGGCAAAGTTACATCAGATGGCTACAGAACCATGCCCTAGTAGAGCTGGAAAGGATCCTAAGGACAGTCTCCTTCAGCAGGTCTCACACATGTATCGTGGGGGTCCAGAGCTGCACCAGGCTACAGGGGGTGGTGATGGGCTTGTGGCTAAGTAGGTGGGGATGTGTGCCCTGAAGTTTCACCTTTACTCCTCAAATGCGCTCTCAACCAGAGCAACTCCAATTATTTGTGTTTTATAGGGTTCTTCTGAATAAGATTTCCTTTTAAGCAAAGATTCTGGCTTTTTTGTTTTGTTTTATGTGAACGCTGCGGGTCTAATTCAATGCCCTCATTCTAAGGTCAAGGAAGCCAAAGTCCCCACAGGAGAGATGACCTCCCAGGATCAAGCAGTCAGTTAGAGCAGAACCAAAACTAGAACCGGGAGAGCCATATTCCTCGTCCTGAACAACAACATTTGCTCTTAAATCAACTTCGAAGTTTCAACAAAAGCTCTCATGGTTTTCTTTTTTATTGTTTCCAGCCTTGGAAACAAAATCAATACTAAATGAGTAAGAATAAAACTCCTAGTCACAATAAATTATCCTAACCACTGGTGACAGTGATGTTTCCTCATCCTTATGTTCTAGAAAATTTTGAAACCAGACATTATTCCTACTACAGTCTAAAGAGTTGGAAATAATTATATAATAATTACAATTATATTAATATTATTGAGCCTGTAATATGTGCCAGGCACAGTATCAGGGATTTTTTTTTAATGCATCATCCCATTTAATCCTCACAATAATCCTACCACAGAGATACATTGTGCGGAGAAGAAAACCAGGCTTACATGATTTACCCCTCACTGCTACATACACTATAGTGGGGACTTCACATTTTATAAGTATTGAATAGCTGTAATAAAACCTGTGTTGCTCTGGCATTGAAGAGAGTTCTTAGAGTTTCTGCAGAGCAGAGGCTTACCCAGGTGGTGGCTTCAAACATTTTGAGGTCCAGAGGGTCTCCCTGGATGGTCTCATCTAGAAGAATCAGAGAGTGGCAGCTGGCCATGGCCGCACACAGTGGGCCCCATGGCAAAGCCCTGCCCGAGGCAAAGCTATGGACTTCCTGGAAGCTAAAGAAGAAAATAGAAAGAGTTTCAATCCTATTCTCCCGGGCCAAAATGGAGCTTCTGGAGGTGACTATCTTTTTAAAGAGTGGTTTAACATGCTTTGTTACATTACGTGACTACTCTCTAATCCCCCGAATTAACAGTGCTTCATTCGGCCATCATCCTTACATAAGTTCATTGAGTATGAGAAAAGTCTCTGAGATTCTTTCAAGTTCTTTCTTCCCTCTTTTTCCTTACCCTTTCTCTGGCCATGATTTAATTCCAGAGGTATGGAAAGAACTAGAAGTATCACCCTTAGTTCTAACCACATCCACTCCCACCCCAACTTCCAGACCACTTCATTTCCAATGCTGTGAGACAGAACAGGCTAGTTCCCACTATAGCTCTTTGTGTATGTGTGTCTCTCCCTCAATGAATCCTTCAGGACGGGGCTGTGTCTTCCATAGCCCTCTCCCCAACATGTCTGATGTTTGGTCCACAGTAGACAGTCAGCAAATGTATGAGTGAATAAATGAGTGAGTTGGTTACTGGAACCCCGAAAGACCATAATGATAAAGAAAGGAACTTTAAAAAACATCTTTGAGAATGTTTTGCAACATCCCCCTCTTCCACCCTGGCATCTAGTGTCAATATGGCAGCCATCATCCCCATCGCTTCCTATAGAAAGTGGCTTCATCTAAAACCCACTGAGATACAACTCAAATGTCGTAATCAGGGTTCTTTCACTAATCCAGAGTTGAAGTCATCAAGTTTGGCCTCGGGTCCGCTGGAGGGGTGTCCTCTGTAACCTTGTTGTCAGTCCCTTCTTAAATGTGTAGCACAGTAGGTGGTTCACAAAGCAGCCCATCCTATTTGGAGGACCTCTGAGTGCCAGAAAGTGCTTCCTGAACCGAGGCAAAATCTGCTTCTTCGAGCTAGTCAGAATCTGCTTACTCTCCCTGCTCCACATGGCCGCTTCTCTCAGATTTGTGGACCAGCCTGGCTCTTTTCCCTTTTGATCCCCCCTTTCTCTGGGGTTCCACAGGAACCTGTAGCCGTGCCTCCAACATGCAGTTTCTAGACCTCTCACCTTCCTAGTTCTCTTGCTTGGAAAAGTTTTTATTTGTCGTGGTTTGTCTTAAAATGACATCTCCAGGATCAGACTATTATTTCCCACGACGTGGACACTGCATTTCTTTAAATACAGCCTTAGTTTGCTCTAGTCTTTTGTTCTTGAAAGCATATACATCACAGTGTTGACTCATAATTCAGCCTTATTTCTTCCTGGCTGCCTCATTCAAGTTCAAAAAGAGTTCAAAAACCTCTTGGCTGATTACCCACTCTGTTGATCATATCTATTATTACATATCGAAAGATCGAGTTATCTTAGCAGTTTACAACATGTCACCTGGTATTTTAGTGAACATCTAAAAGGAAGTGATCACCTGCAGCATGATTAACACAGACATTTAAGCTCAAACCAAAAAGCAAACACAGATCGGGGGGAGAAAAATCTTATTTTAAAGATGGCACACTCACAGTCATCAGTAAGAATTCTGACTATGTAATTCTGAGTTCTTGAGGATCAAGCCAGATTGATTTGCACAACAGATATATAAAACTTTCTATCATCCCTGTCCTTGGATTTTTGTTTGAAGGTTATGATTTATCAAGCCCAGGTAGCCAAATAGCCTTCTGATGGTTCTTGAAGTATCTGGCACATTGGGCAGGCCATTTTTTGGAAGTTATGAATTATTAGAGATGGGCTCACCTTTCACAAGAAGATATTTAATAGTCTGTAAGTCAGGTGCTGACTTCTTGGCTAGAATTGAATCTTTTTTCTCTCATTTTGCTCATTAAATTTGCCAAGTTTTTTTTAAACTTTAAATTTCTCTTTTAGTCATTTGAAGCCAACTTTGACCTTTTTAAGGATGGAAGGAAGGGAGAGAGAGAGAGAGGAAGGGAGAGTGGTAGGCCTAATTAATTAATTAGTCAATCACCTAAATATTGTATCAACTGTTTTTATTTAAAGTTGACAAGTCACTCTTAGAAATAGAAAGTTTCAAAAGTCTTGTGAAAAATATGATGACAATTCAGTAAGTGGAAGAGCATTCAAAAGATGGAAGGTATTTAGTTCATTTCAGATGAACATTTACTGTGCGTCTGCTGTGTGTGCCTGATATTGGGCTACGTAATAGGGACACAAAGGTGAATACGACAGAGACCGCCCTCAGGATGCTCACATATTGGAATAAATGCATACACTTTTTGTAGAAGTTAAAACAGAAAAATACTCATGAACAAAGAGACCAGGTATACATCCAATCTATCTTCAAGGGAAAATGAAAATAACTTTAGAAAGTTTAACCCTTATAAGTGACTTAATCTGGAGACTAAAGTGGTTAGAAGCATCAGGAGTAATCTTTTAACCCAGGAAATAGACTTGTTTATAAATTATATTTTAATATGAAAATGTATTAAATATATATGATTAAAATATTTTATGGACAAATTCTATGTCTATGTCTTCTGCATTATGCAGGAACCACAATGTATCTTCTATGTATAAGACGCTTTGTGATTTAGGTTGTAAGTGTGAAAGGGAAGTATTTTCATTAAAAAATGAAATAATGTCAAATTCTTCCTGTTCTGATCACATTGGAAGCTGCAGGGGAGAGAAAAAGCAGGCAGAGAAACAAACTCATTCATGGCCACAAGAGGGCCCCAGCAGAGGGATGTGTACATCCACCACACCAAGCTGAAATCTACCCAAACTGAGTCTTCTCTGGCCAGAAAAGGGGGGTTTCTGGCAGCCAGAAGGTGGAGTTCCCAGAACTAGAATCCCGAGGCAAAGGAGTACACTAGCCACGGGTCCACAGCTGTTCCTCTTCCTGAAATTCAGCGCACACAAGTCAGTGCAGTGTTCTTCCCCCTAGCACACAGAAAGCCTTCAGTTTGTACTAGGAATGTCACCTCCCTGAAGGACAATGTCGTGGTATCATCAAAATTAGGGACCCTGGGCCAATTTCAGGCCCCTGACTAATATGCTAACAACACATTACATTCGAGCAAGGATTTGAATGCAGTGTCAAAACACCCCTTCATCTCCTAGGTTTGTGAGTGGCATGGGGCAGGGCTGGAGTGGGCGGAAATATGCATGCTTTAGTGAGACTCGGAAATATTCAAGAGAAGAAATTAAAGGAAAATACTCCAGCAACCACTGCTCACTAAAGCCAATGGCAGGATCTCTCCATGATTAGTTTTCAAGAGAAAACACAGAGTTCTGGGAAAAGCGAAACTAAATGCCTTTAGTCCAAAGTACTCACCCATTCTTGTCACAGGGCACGACTCCCCAGAGGTCCAAGCCATCTCTTGTTAAGGTGCCTGTCTAAACAGAAACGAGCACCAGTTGACCCTGAAGATCCAGCAGCCCCATAGTGATGAGTAATAAGGTAAATATGTGTCACAATCATATTATCAAGATCAGCTCTTCAAGGACGGACACAATATGGTGGGCTTCTGGAGTCCTGGGCAGAAACTTTGATGAGCGCATACCAGTTGTGTGACAAGCTGGCACTTAATCTCTTTGAATTTTAGTGTTCTGTGCGATATAAGGAAGAAAACAGTATCTGCCTGACATATTTCAGAGGCTTGTTTTGAGGATCTATGTAGACCAAATGGATGGGAAAGTCCCAGGTAAGGCTGTAAGAGCTATAAAATGGGTGAGTCCAGTTTTCATAGTAGAAGTCAAAAGTATCATCAGAAATAAATCATAGGAGTAGAATTTTTTACTGTTCTAAGGAAATTATTTGCTATCTGACACCTATGTGGTAAAAAGGTGCTTATTGGAATTTCTCTCAGTGCAGTATAATGCTGAAGAGCTTGGACTGGGTTAAAACCCAGCGGGGTAACCCAGGCAAATTATCTGATCCCTCTAAATATCAGAGCCTTTATCTGTAACATCATGATACTCGTAGAGGGTGAATGAGGTAATACAAATAAAGTGCTTAATTTGACGTCCGGCATAGAGCAAGAGCTGACAATAATGCTAATTCTCATAATTATTACTTGTTTTTTATTTAAATTCATGTCACAATTATCTCTCCCACCCCTGTTTCTTTTTCCAAGTCCAAGATGAGATGATCCCATAAGTAGAACTTCTTTCCTTATGATGCTAGTTTGATCACAAAATAATATTGAAATGGTGGCAAGAACTGTGTTAACCTTCCAATCTTGGTACATCTCTCTGATATTGCAGTAATTATAAAACACAACTCTGAGTCCCATTAGTTCTCTGCTATCAAAATCTTCAATGTGTGGTTTAATGGGTACAAAGTTTCAGTTTGGGAAGATGGCAAAAGTTCTGGAGATGGATGGTGGTGATGGTTGCACAACAATGTGAATACACTTAAAGCTACTTAAAAATGGTTAAAATGATAAATTTTATGTTACATATATTTTACCACAATAAACAAATATATTAAGAAAAAGTAAAGCAATGATAAAAAAAAGAAAAAACACCTTCAACAATTCCCCACTGCCTAAAGAGAATGTAAAAATTTCTTAGTCAAACATCAAGGTCTACAAACACCCTCTCCCATTACTAATGTCCTACTCCGGTCAAAACCATGCTCTATTGCTGTCCTGACTCCACGCTTTTGCCCATATTCACCTGCCTACAATGCCCTTTTACTGTATATGTTTTTGAGTTTTCTGTATGTTATAATGTTTTGACATCTTAAAAAGCCTTTCTGACTGGAGAGAGACTGCCTCTTTGAGACTCAGCCAATAGTATGTCTTTGATACGGAAACTAACCAGTCCAGTCGGGAGCCATACCTCCTCTATCTGGCCTTATTCCCCAGGAGACAGTATTTCTCTGCCTTCAACAACCTAGGGCCAGGTATCAGACAACTAGAGACCACCTCTACAGTTCAAAGCTCACCGAAATCATTCAAACTAGCCAATCATCGCTGTTTACCCTGCCCTGCCTTGCCTCCTGCAGAAACCCCAACAAAGGCCATTGCCTAAGCACTTCCATGGCTCCTGCTTTGTTTCTGATCAAAACTTCACGTTCCCCCTGTGGCCCTGCATGGTGAGCCATGCCTCTTCTGTCTAGGGGAACTGTACACAACATTAAACTTTTCTTTCAATGGCACTGATCTCCCCCTTCCATCGCTCAGTCGCCTTTATAAATTAAGACCCAGCCACAAAAGAGCCGTTCATGCCCATCTTCACCCCAGCACATGTGTGTACAGACTAGAAGATACATTCAAGAGAAGGGAGATGAAGAGGCTGTTTGGGAGTAACTGGTGTAAAATCAAGGAGAATTTTAAGCCATATACTGCAGATGGGAAAATACAGTAAGGGTTTGATTGGGGCTTTATTGTAACCAAGTCTCATAGTAAGATACAGCTAAATAAACTCTTAATTTTTTATTCATTCATTAACTCAATAAATATTTATTCAGCACTGATTATGTGTCAGGCAATATTCTTGGCATATGGGATACAGCAATATCCCTAAATCAAAAAGGTTTAAATTTTGTTGTTTGTGTGAGGGTTTTGACTATAGAGGGACAGAATGCTATTTTAATTAGTTGTGTTTCATAGAATATTGGAGCTGGAAGGACCCTAAAAGATTGACCTATTCAGTACCTACTCTCCCTTCTCTCAACCTTGGAATCTCAGTGCTCAAGAGATGTGTCTTTCCTAGATCACACATCCAATCAGAGATAAAATGAAGTCAGGTAGCCACATCCTATGTTTCCTGCTTCACAAGAGTGTAAATTACCTAAACATGACAATAACGATGATAGAAATGGGGATGAGAATGAGGATGAAACACACATACCTTGTCAAAGCAGACAAGGTTTAATTGCCCACATACATTGATCCTCTGGGGACTGAGGCAGAAGATGCCTCTCTTCTTGAGCCTCCTCTGGGCATAGATAATGCCAGTGGTCAGAGCAGCAGGTAGAGCGGGAGGAACTGCGATGGTGATAACATCAAGGGCTTTCTTCACCACCTCCTGGAGAGGTTCCTGGAAGATGAAGTCACTCTTTAGCTGTCGAAGATAAACCAGTCATGAACAGCTTTGCACATATGACATTTTTTGTTTGTTTAAATTCCTAGAAATGGTATGAATGGGTCAAATATGGGTATAAAAGGTATGAACACGTTTATGGCCCTCAATATATTTTGCCAACATGCAATGAAAAGGCTTGTAACAATTCATAGGGTTACCCCCAGAGAACAATGTACCAGTTTGTCATGACCTCACCAACAATGGGTATCTAGGTGTATTTAAAATTCCTCACTTAACAGCGACAAAGTATTACGTGATTGGAATAAATATATTCTCAGATTGAAAATGAAAAAATTGTGTAAGGAAAAGTGTGCAAGAGGAGACATGTTGATATCTCAACAAACAAAGTGTTTTATCCCACTTGATCTGATTGTTATTATGGAACTTCGTGATCAATTGCTTGTATTGGGGAGCTGGGAATATAAAAGCAAATTTCAGTATTTGGCTTTGTGTTCCAGGTTTGTAAACCATGCCTTAGATTAAGGTCAGCACTCAGAGTATAAAATCCACGTAGGTGAGCGTATGCGTGCATGTAATAAAAGAAGAGAAGCAGCTTACCCCGCTGAGCACGTAGACGCACAATGTATAGACCATGCCAATGGTGGCCGTCCCTACGAGGCACAGGAGGAACCTGATGGCGTCCCTGTAGAGCTTAAAATTCATCGGCTTGGGGTAGAGAATGGACCTCACAAGGTCTCCCTTTGCAGTGTTGAATCCTGAAGTGGCAAAAACACACCCCACACTCTCAGGTCGACAAATCTTACTGCCAGCATTCCTCTAAACCTCAACATTGCCTTCATTTTCTCTAGAGATATGTAAACAGTGTTTAAACCCAAACACAGTTAAAGAATAATTGGGCAAATACCTAGGCACTAGGATGGAAATATCTTACCTATTTCAGGGCTTATCACTCTCTGGCCTGCCTTCCCTCTGCTTCCAAAGCCAGTGCAGCCCAGAGATAGGAAAGCACCATACTGGAGGCAGAGCACAGCTTTTCCAAATATAGCTTCATTTTAAGGAGACTCAGGAATGCACACGCACACATGTGCCCACGCATGTGCACACACACACACATAATTCACTTGAATTTAAATTTAAATGGCCCAGTAAACACTGATGGATTCAATTTCTTTTCTTTTCTTTTTTTTTTTTTTGAGGAAGATCAGCCTTGAGCTAACTACTGCCAATCCTCCTCTTTTTGCTGAGGAAGATTGGCCCTTAGCTAACATCCATGCCCATCTTCCTCCACTCTATATGTGGGACGCCTACCACAGCACGGCTTTTGCCAAGAGGTGCCATGTCCACACCCGGGATCCAAACTGGTGAACCCGGGGCCGTGCACACTTAACTGCTGTGCCACCGAGCCAGCCCCTGGATTCAATTTCAAATGCTTCTTAGTGTCAAGTTTTCAGTTTCTAGTCCTGCCTAGAAAGAAGTTGGGATTTGGGGTTAGAAGACCTGAGTTCTAGGTCCAGTTCTGTCAGTTACTGGCTGTGTGATTTTTCTAAGTTCACTTGAATTGTGTGAGCCCTAGCCTATTTGTGTACAAAGCAGAGACAGTAGGCGTCTTTGTTCTGCTGGTTTGATAGGTGCAAATAGTTTATAAACTACAAAGCACAAAAACAGTACTTTTTTTTCTTATATTCTTTTTTTGAGAAAGATTAGCCCTGAGCTAACATCTACTGCCAATCCTCCTCTTTTTGCTGAGGAAGACCGGCCCTGAGCTAACATCCGTGCCCATTGTCCTCTACTTTATATGTGGAAGGCCTACCACAGCATGGCTTGACAAGTGGTTCATAGGTCCACATCCAGTGGACCTGAGCCGGTGAACCCTGGGCTGCCAAAGCAGAACGCGCGAACTTAACTCCTGCACCACCAGGCCGGCCCCCATAAATAGTAATTATTGTCATCAGTGTTATTTTTACTAAAAGGCATCTGCCATAGTTCAATTCACATTTAAAATATATAAATTTAACACATTTAATTTGTTATCTAAAGACTGCTCTTTACCTAATAAATTTAAGGCATTAGACAAACTAAGCGAAAATATTTCATTAAAATAAAATGAAGTAGGAAATGCTAACTAACCAGTCTGCAGGACCACGGCTCTCACGGTCCCGGAACAAGCTCCCTTGGCCTGGATAACTTCCGTGCCACAGAAGAGGACGTGTCGCTTGTAATCTGCTTCACTCTGTGTTTTCCAGGGCGCAGAGCCATCCATCTTGAGTAACGGAGTTTTAGTGACTGGAATACTTTCTCCTACAGAAAACAAGCATCTCATCCTGTGAGGTGGGGTCCCTTCACTCATTTAAATCATGCATATACTCTCTCATCATACAGCAGACATTTGTTGTGAGCCTGCCATGTGGCAGGGACAGCCCTGGGTACTGGGGATACAAGGAGAAACATAAGTCTTGTTTTTAAGAGGTTTGTAATCCAGAGAGGGAGACAGACACGTAAATAAACAAGTATAATGTCATATTAAAAATGCTATGAATATTGGGGGCTGGCTTCGTGGTCGAGTGGTTAAGTTCACGTGTTCTGCTGCAGGCGGCCTAGGGTTTTGTTGGGTCGAATCCTGGGCGTGGACAGGGCACTGCTCATCAAGCCACACTGAGGCAGCATCCCACATGCCACAACTAGAAGGACCCACAACGAAGACTATACAACTATGTACTGGGGGGCTTTGGGAAGGAAAAGGGAAAAAGAAGGGGCCGGTTCAGTGGCCGAGTGGTTAAGTTCGCGTGCTCCACTGCGGCGGCCCAGGGTTCAGATCCTGGGTGCGGACATGGCACCGCTCGTCAGGCCACGTTGAGGCGGTGTCCCACGTCCCACAACTAGAAGGACCTGCAACTAAGACATACAACTATGTGCAGGGGGGTGGGGGGTTGGGGAGATAAAGCAGAAAAAAAAAAAAAGAAAAGGGAAAAAAAATAAAATCTTTAAAAAAAAATGCTATGAGCATTGTAAAACGAAACATGGATGCTAAAATAGGCTGGAAATAACCATTTAGGGAACAGCAAGTTGTGCCATCTAGAATGTGGGGTGTGGGGAATAGGAGCCATGAGAGTTGTGTAGGAGCCAAAGCATGGAGGGCCCTACATGCGCATATCTAAGTGATAACTGTTTTTCTACAGGCACTCGTGGCAGAAGAGGATGGGGAGACGTTGAACTGTTCTATTCAGAAGAGTACGTCACATTTATGTACACAGGAGTGCACTCTGCCTGCAGCACACAGAATGAATTGCAGCCTGGTGAGGCGGGAGACTGGACATCCAGGTAGGAAAGATCACAAGAGCTCCAGTTGGAGAAGATGAGGTCTGAACTATGGCAGCTGGCAGTGGGAGTAGAAATAAAGTGCTGGATTTGAGAAATGAGGACATAAGAGACCACAAGACTTGGGGAGATTTTTATATTGGCAAGTCCTGGGGACAGAGGAATTTAAACTGGCTTTCTGGTTTCTGACTTGGGGAATGAGCAGAGGATGACGTGAGTTATCGACACAGGGACCATAGGAGGAAGGAAGAATTACCTTTTGGTCACTGTGAGTTGGGGATGCCTTGTGGAATGACCACGTTGAGATGCCTTGTAGGCAGGTAGAGATTTATTTGGGTCCGGAGCTCAGGGGAGGGTCTTTGACCAGAGATATTTAGTGAGAGTTCATCACCTTATAGATGATAATTAAGACCGAGAGAAGAGACAAGATTACTTAGGGACCAAGTGTAGGGTGAGTAGAGGAGAGGACCAGGACGCCTGAGCAGCACCAACAAGCAGGGGCATGGAGGAAGAGCAGGCGTTCAGGAAGCTGACCAGTGTGGTCAGTGGTTGGAGAACTTGGAGGGACAGTGCTGCCTTGGAAAGCCAGGGAGAAGAGAGTTTTCAGAAGGAAGGGATGGTCAGAGTAGTCAAAAGCAGCAGAGAGGTCATCAAGAAGAGAAATTTAAAGAATCCATTGGATTTGGCAAGTGGGACATGGGTGACTTTTGCCAGTGCAGGGGGAGGGGCAGATGGCAGTGGGTTGAAATGCTGATATAGAGGGAGAATGGAGTTGTGAAAGTGACGATGGCCTGTTCTGAGAAACAAAGCTTCTAAGACCTTCTGCTGGTCTTTGCAGAGTGGGCAGTATAACTTCAGAGAGATGTTCCCACATACTAGGGCCACTCTCATTAGGAAAATGGTACTTGGCATTGCAAAAGTTCCAGTACCAGGAGACTTATGAATCTATGTATTCCTTAGAGGAAGAAACCTGACCTACCACAAGTTTTTATCTTTTCGGTAAAGTTACGTACAAGGGAAACATATGTTCTTGTCTCTATTTCATGCCTTTCTGGTCTACCTGGGAGAAATGGATTCAATTTGGACTTTAATGGGAACCACAGTACGTCAATGTGTATTCGCAGGCTCTCATTCCATCTCTGAAAATGACTTTATGATTCTTCTTTCCCTCACAGAAATGTTGGCACTACATCTCCTCATAAATGCATATGCAAATAAGAACTCAAAGCACTATGACCTTGAGAAGTCACTTCTCTCTGGACCTCAGCTTCCATTTCTATGAGATGCAATGACCTCTAAGGTCCCTCCCAGCTCCAGCACGCTCTTTAAAAATGAGATAGTTAGTTCCAAATATCCAGTGTATATTTTGAAAGTAGTAGATTGGTTAATCCTGCATGATGAACATTTCAACATTTTCAAGCCAAGCCAGGAAGAGCTTGGAATTGACCTTGTGGCTTTCAGAATGTCATTAATGGTTCTCAAACCCTCCAAGTTTATCTGAGACATATTTTATAGACAAATAGTAAACATAAAAGTCACAGATGATCCTGAAACATCTAATGAGTTACAATCTTCTAAGATAAAATGACAGGGTTGTAATAACCCTTTGCTCAGGAAGGAAATGCTAAACATTCTACAAGTTATGACTGTATCAAACTTAGCCCATAGAAAGCAGCTTTAATTTGAACTCTCAGAATCATCCAGAACAGGACGGTTAAGTCAGATTTATGGGCATAGGAAGGTCCCACAGCAGCCACAGGCTTTGCCATTGTCATTCACGTGGAGGAGGAGCCTGGGAGAGCCAGCAGAGGCTGAAGTCATGAGCTAGAACTGTACCTGTCAGCATGCCTTCATCTACCACACAGCTGCCATCAATCAAGATGGCATCACATGGCATTTGCACTTTGTTCCCTGTCAGAATTAATAGATCTCCGGGTACCAGGAAGCGTGATTCCAGCTCTTGGGCTCCAGCTGAAAGTGTGAGAAGACAAAGTCAAGTCAGTTTTTTTCCCACAAAAGCACAGTCTGACATCTACCTAAATTGGAAATCAATGAAAAAGCAACCAAGGTACTTAAAATAAGGAGGTTATTCTTCAACATTGATTCAAAATCTGGAACAATAATAAAAAAAGTAACAAATTCAATTATATGAGATAAAAATCTCTGTGGGGCAAAAAAATAAATAAATAAGCCAAGAAAAAACTAATGACAAATTCAGAAAACATGTTTGAAACTTACAGACAAAAGATTAATATTCCTAATATATAAGGAGTTCCTAAAAAAAGAGAGATATATCAAAAGATTGTATAGGAAAACTGCTAGAGATGTTAAAGATAGTTCACACATACAAAATGCAAGCGGCATGTTAAACATTTGAAAAGATGCTCGTTCCTACTCATAATAAGAAAATTGAAAATTCCTGCTTTCCTGCCTTCCTTTACCCTTTTCCTACCTTATTCAATCCCAAAGTTATAAGGGGTTAAGCAAGGTAAGCATTTATGCAAGGGGCTAGGTAGGGTGGGGATGGAGGACCCCAGGCTGCTATGGGTGTTAGAGCCTAAGAAGGGTGGACGGGTGTTCATTATGGCCTGGTGCAGGGTGTCAGAGGCCAAAGAGGGAGAGAAGGGACTCCATGGTGGCAATGGCCTGGTATGGGATGTTGGAGTTGGAGCAGGGTGAAAATGGAGTCTACATGGGAGTAGGGTGGGGGATGGTAGGGCTATTAGCAGTGATGGATAATGGATGTCATCCAAGGGGGCATTGATGCAATAAGCAGATACAATGAGAGCCAGGTTTCTCACCAACGAAAGGAAATTACAAATATAGATAAAAATAGAACCAGGATAAACTCTGTGGTATTGGGATTAGAATTGAGACAACAGTGTGAACTAATGGTTTTCAATAGATAAAGAAGTAATGTAGATGCAAATGTGTATGTGTATAAGAAAGCATACATATATGATATATTTGCTTGTCTATTTTTATACATATATTCTCTAATTCTGTTCTCTGAGAGGGCCTGAGAGCAGTGCAAACCCTATAATAATGTGCACATCCAGTGCCTGAATTTTAGTTTCTAAATTCCATTGCCCTCAAAAAAGAATCAGGGTTCCACAAAGAAATGGCTGGTCACAAGGCTGGGCCAAGAAAAGTATAACATGAGCCAGAACATCTGGTTGTGCCATTAAGGAAGTGCTCACACAATGATGAGGGCATATCAAAAAGACACTGAAACCAATTTAAAGGGCTCTCGTGGACTAAATCTGTAACAGTTTGAACATTAGCGTAATTAATGATAATAATGAACTCTAACCCATTAAATAAAATAGGAATTCATGAGTCCATAATGATGTAAACAAATGAGGAGAAAACATAGTTCTTTCTTACAGTAAAATGGCAATTAGTTAATGTATAAGGAAAGATTAAACCAGAAAATCACCATCTGGCAACTATCAAAATAATAATTAATCTAGCCAAGAAATGTCAACAGATACTGAAACTAGTGGGTGAAAATTTGATGAGGATGGTTGATCTATGTAGTCTCAGAGTATCTCTCAACAAAACAACTATTTATTAAAAAGAGGAAAAAAGTAAATTTACAATGGAGAAACCTGGCAGACACCATTGAATTAAGCAATCCAAGTTAACATCACCAGTAATAGGACAAATTTAAACTATGTATCACCTGAGAGGAAGCATCGAGAACTGCTTGGCATTACTTTTGTGACTTTCCAGCCAAAAAGGCAGAAACCGATTTTAACCAGCAGGGAATGTCAGATAAAACCAAATTGAGGGGCATTCATAAAATAAGCAGAGGAGAAAGAGTCAAGGTCATGAAAGTCAAGGAAAGATTGAAGAAGATTAAAGAGATTTGGCAAACAATAGTATTGCGCAATCCTGGATCCTTGCCTATATAGGACATTCTTGAGACAATTGGAGAAATTTGAATGGGTCTGAGCATTAGTTGGTATGAAGATATCAATATTAACTTCCTGATATTAAGGTTTGCACTCTCATTTATGTAGCAGAATGCTCCTGTCCTTAAGAAATACACACTACAGTACGCAGGAGGCGGGGAGCCACAAGTCAGCAACTTATTCTAAATGGTTCAGGGAAAAAGTTATTTGATCCACTCTCGCAACTTTTCTGTAAGTTTTAAATTGTTTTCTAAAAGAAAAAAAAGAAGAAAGAAAGAAGAGAGAAATATATACGAGATAACACTACTCACCTACCTGATTAGAAAAATCTAAAAGTTTGCCAGTATATTATGTTGGCAAGGCTGTGAGGAAACAGGCACTTTCACACATTTCTGGTGCAAATGCAAACTGGTACAATATCTATGGAAAGAAATTTGGCAATATCTAGCTATCAAAAGTATATATGCATTGCGGCCAGCCTGGTGGCATAGTGGTCAAATTCACGTGTTTCACTTTGGTGGCCCAGGGTTTGCAGGTTCTGATCCCAGGCACGGACCTATACACTGCCTATCAAGCCATGCTGTGGCAGGCGTCCCAAATATAAAATAGAGGAAGATGTGCACAGATGTTAGCTCAGGGCCAGTTTTCCTCAGCAAAAAGAGGAGGATTGGCAGCTGATGTTAGATCAGGGCTAATCTCCCTCACCAAAAAGAAAAAGAGAAAAAAAAGCACATATGCATTTATTCTTTAACTCAGCAATTTTACTTCTCAAAATCTATACCAAAGATAGACTGGTAAAAATATGAAAAGACATGTGCACAGGCTTTTTATTATAGCACTATTTGTAATAGTAAAAGATTGAAAAAAAATCCTTTAATAGAGAGCTATTTGAATAAATAGTGGTTCCCCTACACGAGGGTGCCACGCAGCTGAAACAATGAATGAAGAATATCTGTATTCACTGCTATGGGAGGGTCCCTGGGAAACAAAATTAAGTGTGTAAAGCACATACACCAGGTAATATAAGTTAAATGTATATGATATACTCCTGTTATCTAAAAAACCCAGCAGTATAAAAATATATCCTACTCTGTATATATATATATGAATATTATGTATAATTTGTATTTTTTAAATGTAAGAACAAACCAAAAACAAACAAAAATGATCATTATTAAAAGAATGAGTACGTAAGGCAGAGAGAAGAGGGGTAAGAACTCGACTCCCCTGAATGTCTTCCGTCTGATGGATTTAACTTTCCAAACAAGCAGATATTTTATATAACATCTGTGCAAACGACTACAAAAATGAATTTGAAAAGCTAACGCTAAAAGTCTACAGCAAAATGAATGAGACGAACCTATCAAGTTGTTGGCATAACTATATAGAGAAGAATTATTTGAGTGACTTTAAAATATGATTTTTTTAAATGTATAATTTGTACATTTCTAATGGTATATCACAAACAGGGGAAAAGAAGAACTCTAAAAAATCTTACATTGTTTCTAGGAATAATATTGTTGCTGGGTGTTTTGGTTTGTTATTCTGAGATTATTGTATATGATGGGATAAAGCTAATGAGTAATTTCCTGCTGTCATTGAGAATCAGGACTTTTATTACGGAGAACGGAGAGACAGAAGTACAATCAATGAAGTTAAGTAAAAAGCCCATAGTTCTAAGCTTGAATTGGAAATGTCAGTATGTTTTGTTATTGTTGTTGTTATTGTTTTGATGAGGAAGATTGGCCCTGAGCTAGCATCTGTTGCCAATCTTCCTCTTTTTGCTTGAGGAAGATTGTCGCTGAGCTAACATCTGTGCCAGTATTCCTCTATTTTGTATGTGGGACACTGCCACAGCATCGCTTGATGAGTAGTGTATAGGTCCATGCGTGGGATCCAAACCTGTGAACCCAAGGCTGCCAAAGCAGAGCACACAAACTTAACCGCTACGCCACTGGGCCGGCCCCAATGGAAATACCAGTATGAACTCGTTAATGTATGTTATCTTTAAAATATTATTTCTTAGGTATGTCTTCTGAAAAATCCTAGAAACAATGACTAACACCAAAGAAATGAGCACTCCTAACACTCTGATTGAGGCCTCTAAGTACCAAATCTAAGAGCTCTTTGGAAAAATGGATGTGTCCAGGTTTGGAGCAGGAATTGTCCAAGATGAGTCTGGAATATCTTGTCATACCAGAAAGCAATAAAACTTTCAAAGACTGCTGGGTTCATGTCAAAAGAACTCAGGAGCCAATCTGAAAAGGCTCGAAATGGCTGAAGATGGGACAATGTGGGCAACAATAAGAACAAAAACTACAATGGATGGAAATATACCAACCATGTTAACAATATATGTCTATAACGACACTGGAAAAAAAAGGCTTTGGAAAATGCTAGAGGGTCAACCCATTATTTTGAAAGCTGTTAAATGAAGAGAAATAGCTATTTCTCCTCTTTTTCTTAAATAAACTGAATCTCAGAGTAATGAAATAGTTGAGGAGGGGTGTTTCTCTTTACTGAAATATTCTATTTGATCTATGAAGATGGCATGATAGAAGAAGAAATTTGAAACTCTGAATGAAATAATAAACCTAGATCATGAGCATTCAAGTCTGCTAATATCACAAAAAGAAGACAACCAGATATTATGTACCTCCCATGAGAAGTACACAATACCAACTATGATGTTTTCTTGCAAAAAACTCAAGCTTCAGAACTAACTATCAATTACAGGAAGTACAAGGGATAGAAAAATCATGTTAACTAACTCCATGAGTATGCAATCAATGTAATCTAAGCTGTGGAAGCCACAGGATGAAACAGTAGTTTCTTCAACAAAAATTTGCAAGGAAAAAAATAAGATATGGAGTGAGAAATGTGTGGATTAAAGTAAAAGACCTGCAGAGGATCCCCCATACACTGAAAGACCCATACACTGAAAACTGCAAAATATTGCAGGAGAAATCAAAGAATATCTAAATAAATGGAGAAATAAACCATGTTCATCGGTCACAAGAGCCGAACTTGTTAACATGTCAATTTTCCACAAACTGATCTATAGATTCAACACAATCCCAATCAAAATACCAGCATGTGTTTTGGTAGAAATCGACAGGTTGATTCTAAAAGTCATACAGAAATGTGAAGGGACCAGTATTGCCAAAACAATTCTAAAAAAGAAGAACAATGCTGGAGAACTAACGTTATCCTATTTCAAGACTTATTATAAAGCCACACTGTGTAGCATTGGTATAAAGACAGGCAAATAGATCATTAGAACAGAATATGTAGTTCAGAAATAAATGTACGCATACACAACTGATTTTTGACAAAGGTGCAAAGACAACTCAGTGGAGAAAGGATAGTCTTTTCAACAAATGGTATTGAAACATTTGTATATCTGTTTGCAAAAAAATTGAACTTCAACTCGAAAAAACAACCTCAAAACACGATACAGACTGATAGGTAAAACCTAAAAGTATAAAACTTCTAGGAGACAACGTAGAAAATCTTGATGACCTTGGATTAGGGAAAGATGTCTCAGATATAACACAAAAGCATGACCCACAAAAGAAAAAACTGATAAACTGGACTTTAGCAAAAGTTAAATCTTTTGCCCTTTGAAAGACCCTGTGAAGAGAATGAAAAGATAAATCATAGATTGAGAGAAAATATTTGCAAATCATGTCTAATAAAGGACTTATATCCAGAATATAGAAAGAACGCTCAAAATTTAATAATAAGAAAATCTAATCAGCAAAAGATTTGAACAGACAGTTCACCAAAAAAGACATACAAGTATCAAATAAGCAATTGAAAAGATGTTCAATGTCATTAGTCATTAGGGAAATGCAAATTAAAACAACAATGAGATATTACCACACACCTATTAAAACGGCTAAAATTAAAAAGACTGACCATACCAAATGTTGGCAAGAATGTGGAGCAACTGGAACTCCCATACACTGCTGGTGGAAATGTAAAATGGTACAATCACTTTGGAAAACAATTTGGCAGTTTCTTTAAAAGTTAAGCATTTATCTACCATATGGTTCAGCCATTCCACAGTTAGATATTTTCCCACAAGAAATAAGAGTGTAAGTCCATACAAAGACTTGAACCCAAAAGTTCATAGTTGCATATTTGTAACAGCCAAAAACTAGAATTAACCCAGATTTCCATCAAAAAGTGAATGGATGAACAAAGTGGTCTATCCATGCAATGGTCGTTTACTTAGGAATAAAAAGGAATGAACTATTGATATACTTAACAAAATGGATTGATTTCAAAATACTTATGAACTTTGATCCTGCTAAAATTAACCCAAAAATATATTATAAAAGACAAAAAATGCGTACTGTACAATACCATTTATCTAAAATTCTAAACATGCAAAGAGGTCGCCTGAGAATGGGGAGGAGTAGAGAGCGGCTGAGAGGGAAGATTCCAAACAGGTACAACATGACTTTTTGGGGTGATGGGTAGTCATTATCTTTACTGTGGTGATAGTTTCATGGGTGTGTACATATGTCAAAGCCTATCAAATTATACACTTTAAATATTTTCAGTTCGTTGCATGTCAATTTCACCTCAATAAAGTTGTTTTCTCTTAAAGATCAAAAGATCTCGAGTTCTTCATCACTTTAAGTAAATGCACAGGAAAAGATGCGTATGAAGATGGGAGTAGTAGAAACAATCAGAAAAACAAATTTAAATCCTTTTCTGATGCCATATGGACAACACACAGATATAAAACAAAGGGACTTACCTTTTCTCCCACATACTGAGACCGTAATGCTATTATGTGACTCAACTAGACGGTGGAGCTTTACAGATTGCTGAAAAAGAAGGGAAAATAAGAAAAGGCTTTTCTATTTGAGGATAGGTCTCACGTATCATTCAGTAAAGTGCTAGGCTTCTTCAGAGATGGAGCACTGTCTCATCACCAACAGAATACACTGTCTAAAAACAAGATTGAGTAGCCAATTACTCAGCTGGAAAAGCATCCAATTTGTCGTGCTCTTCACCCAGAAATAAGAAGTGTGGGTTCTTCAGTAGAAAAGAACTTCCCAGCATGCTCCATCCACTCAAAAGAGTTTTTGATAACCATAAATTTGTGTTTAGTTCTTGAAGTGGATAGATAACATCAAGAACTTTAATCATTCAAGATATGTGTTTATACCTAAATAGTTTCAAGAATTAAGCATTATTGCAGCTTTGGGATACCCCACATCGGAGTTTCTAATCTACAACTTTATAAGGAGTTGGTGATTCCTGCTATTTCCTCATGGTATATATTGTTCTAATATACAAAATATATGAGACACTGAGAGTGAATCAATAAGAGACAAAAAATATGTAATAAAATTACATTTGATTTTGCATTTATTAAGAAACTATTGTGTGAAAGGCCTTCTACTTGGTTCTGGGCGTTAAAGGTCTCAATCATGTAGTGTGTCCATTTTTTCATCCTGATTTTGTCATTTAGAACACCTTAAGGCTCCCAGCTTCAAATAATTTATAAATCTGATTAATATGTCCTAAGAATTATTAATAGAATAATATAAGGCGAAAGAGCGTTTTGCTGTTAACTTATTCTTTTACTCATTGACACATTCATTCAACATTTATTGAACAACCTTTATGTGCCAAGGACTATGTTAAGAGGTAGAGATAGAATGCTCAACAAAACAGAGTTCTTACCATCAAGAAATCTGCAACCTAATTGGAGAAATACATTTAATCAAATAACCAAACGTATTAATGTATCATTAACAATCAGTAATAATAAGAAAAAAATAATGTGCTTTTGGAGCATATACAGCCAATGGAACCAATAGAAATCTCCCCTGAAGAAGTGACACTGAATCAAATAGGTTGTTGGATCTATGAATCTCAAACTCAAAAGAGATATTTGGACTTGAGATATATAGAGATTTGAAAGTTATTAGCATCTACCTTTAGAAATCATCGGCATATACAGCCATAAGAACAATGAAGAATCTCTCAATGTACTTATATGAAGAGACCATCAAGACAGATCATTAAAAATAACAATAAGTCTAGGTAGGAAATAATGTAGTAATGCTACCTCTTACATAATAAAGAAAGAAAAACAAATTACATGTAATTGCATTTGCTTGAGTCACCTAAAAATTTTTGTTGAAAGAATGCACAAGAAACTAATAAAAATGGTTGCGTAAGTGGAAGGGCAGAGTAAGACGGAGCCTTTACGTTGTATACATTTTCATATTGTTTTGATTTGAGACATCCATTGAAAACAAAAAGGCCAAGTAGAGGAGGATGAATGGCAAAAGAGAACGGAGAAGAACAACTAGAGAGGATGGAGTGTGTTGTCACTGAAGCCAAGGGGAAAGAGTGCTTCAAAGCAAAGCTCTGGAGCGGTCTATGGTATCCAATGTGGCAGAGAGGTTTAATGAAATCTGTGCTGCCAAAAAAAATATCCTCTGTGGGAGGGGGACCATAAACTCAGCAAGCAAAAGACCAACAACCCAATAAAAATTAATGAAGGACACAAATACAGATCACAGTAAAATAAAAGTAACAGCAAGTGCTCAATTCATACGGGAAAATATGCTATTAAAGTTATGGGATTCTATTTTCACTTATTTTGGCAAAGATAAGGAAAAAAGAGCTCATCTACTGTTCAGAGGACTGTATATTGGTATTACTTATTTAAGAGGCATGTTGACAACATCTATTAAAATAATATATCTAGTTTATGATTAAGTAATTTCAAGTATAGAAAATGTTTATCTCCTTATTAATAAAGAAATATACAAGCATACATATAAACCTACTATATACATATTTATTGAAATATAAATTATATATACTTTTGATTTATATATGTATATTTATAAATACACATATATGTGGACGTGTGAAAAAGGTATATGTATAAGAATCCTCATTACAGCACTGTTTTAGTAGCAAAAGACTAGAAACAACCTAAGTATCAATCAATATAAGACTGGTTTAAAAATTATGGAACATCTAGAGAAAATATATTTGTGCAGACTTGGAAATATATTTAAGATATATTAGAAGAAAAATGCAGGGGCTGGCCCAGTGGCACAGCAGTTAAGTGCGCATGTTCTGCTTCAGTGGTCTGGGGTTCACCAGTTCAGATCCCAGGTGCGGACATGGCACCATTTGGCAAGCCATGCTGTGATAGGCGTCCTACATATAAAGTAGAGGAAGATGGGCACAGATGTGAGCTCAGGGCCAGTCTTTCTCAGCAAAAAGAGGAGGACTGGCAGCAGATGTTAGCTCAGGGCTAACCTTCCTCAAAAAAAAACAGAAGAAGAAAAATGCAAATACATAGCAGCATACATAGTGTATTTCCATTTGTGTAAAACAAATTAATGCACATGTGTTTAATATTGCTGAAAATACATAGAACATCTGGTTCCAGCAGATGTCTCCTGAAAGGGGACCCAGACACTGGGAGAACCAAGGTAGGGGAGATATTTACTTTTCATTTATACTGTTCTGTTTGGACTTTCTTATATATCATGTCCATATATTACTCTTTCTAGTAAGAAAAAACACTAGCTAGTTAAAAAAAGAATTTTTTTAAATTTTAAACTACATATGAGCCTTAGGATTATAGCAGTGACCTTAACAAGTGTTGTTTAAATGGACTGAGGAGAGAGGAAGCCAAGTCAGGAGAGCTGAGAAGTGAGAGGGAGATGAGTAAATGAAGACAGAATGCATAGAGCTCAAGGAGTTTTGCTGTAAAAGGGAGACAAGAGGTAGGGTAGTAGCTGCAGGCAAACGCATGGTCAAGAGAAGGGAGTGTTTTGTTTGTTTCAGGGTTTTTTTTTTTTTAAGTTGGGAGGAACTGGAGAACGTTTAAATGGGAAGGCTCTTGGGGAGAGGGAGCAAGAAGGAGTCATTCACTGACCACATAAGCACCCTGGGAAGGTGGGAGAGGTTGCTATCCCAAATACAAGCAGAGGGCACTTCCTTCTCTGCAATGAGAGGTCAGAGCAAGAAGGAGGTGGAGACAAGACTCATTTGGCAGTTGGAGAGTGGGGAATTTAGCAAATTCCTGTCTTATGGCTTCTCTTTGTGAAATCATCTACCGAATTAGAGGAAAAATGGAATACGGGCAGTTGGGATCTCAGAAACTTGAAGAGAGATTTGGTTTGAAACCTTAATTTCAGAGAATGGGAGAGCATGTTGACCAGAGACATATAGAAGGCTTGCCCAGATGAGGTTGGTATTTGTGGATTTATAGTGCAATGAACCAATCTGTTCTATGTGATTTCTTCCCAACAGCACCCAGATCCCCTGGTGCAGGCATAAAGAAAGCAAAGAGTTGGATTGGGGTTTCAACAAATGAGTACTAACCAAATATAAGGGGCAAAGGACTTAATATCAAACAGAGACTCCTCCACCTTCCACCCCTCTTCTATCATCTTCAAGATCCATCAGTATTCCCTTCATATATTTTGTCACTTATTCACAATTCATAAATATTTGCATATTCTCTTGGCTAATCAGCCTGAGCAAGCTAATGAGAGGGGAAAAAACAACTTGAAAGATTAGGGATTGCAATGTGAGGGAAGGGACAAGATTAACACTTGTTGAGCACCAACTATCGTGCTAGATATTTACAAACGTGGTCTTATTGGTTATGGAGTAGTCAATGACTATTGCTTGATTCTCCTTTCTAACAAAATTTCAATAAAGTCACTAGTGCTCCCTTTCTGAGACCATAAAATTGATAGAAAAACTCACCTCTCTGAGATCATATACTGTCAAAGCGATGGAAATGGTGGACATGATTATGATGGCAAAAGCATATTCCTTATAATCTTCAGTAAACCACAAACAGACACTAAAGAGTTGAAATATGTAAAATGGATTTAACACCTGTTGGCAGACATAAAAACAGGAAGACAATGGAGACATTTAGGCTTCACACTTAGCTGTTCGTTGACTTGTTTGTTTTCATAATTGCCTCCACGACATAAATCATCCCACATAATATTCTTATTTTTATTATATTTATTCAGCAGTTGCCATGTGCCAGACACTGCACTAAGCAACTTTACCTGAATTTGCTCATTTGATTCTCATAATTACCTTATTAATCAAACGTTATTACTTATCTCCATGGTAAAGATGAAGAAACTGAGCCTTAGATCTTGAGAAACTTGCCCAAGGTCACACAGCTGTGACTGTCACAGACCAAGACTTGAACCCAGGCAATCTAGCCTCAGAGCACTTACTTTTAATTACTGCTGCACCTTATAATTTACAAAGCATTGTCTCATGGATCCTCATGTTGAGCACCACAACTATTGTGTAAGTAGATATTATCATGTCTAGTTTACATTGACTGGCCTTCTGACGGGTAAAGTATTATTTCAGGTTTGCAAAGTTAAAATGCTTTCTAGTCTATTGTTCTTCTCCATGACACAAGTTCTGCCATATTTGAAGCTGTTAAAATGCTTTAGATTAACATACAAGTGGAAGACTACATTTTCTCAGAAGTAGAGAGCCAAGCTGAAAGGGTCACCTGTAACTGAGCATCTAGAACACGGTGGGAGAAAGTAGAGGTTACCCCAACAGTTGTAATCTTGCTTTGGTTTAAAACACTTTGTGCCCTTACTCAAATTCCCTCTAGTTGATTTCCATCTGTCTAAAACAGGAGCTGTAATCCTGCCTCTGGTTAGGGAAGAGGCATCCAAAAATGTTTCTTATCAGTTTCTTGCTTTCTTTCATGCCCGAAAGCCTGCTAGAAATATTGATAAAGTACTTGAGTTTAGTAAGCTTTTTTAAGGCAAGGAGGAGTGGAGGTGAAGTGCAGGAGACCCTGAGTACAGCTGTATGGTTACAGCTTCATAATAACCACTGTAAAATGAAAAATAAACCCAGTGATAGAGTCAAAGAGGAAAACCTCAACTTCGTAAAAATGGTGGTCAAATCCTTCTTTCTTCCCCAAACACACATTGAGATCAATAAAACTAATAAGGCTAAGCAGATACTTTTCTTCCCACAATTTTAGATATTGAAGAAATTGTACATTGCATCCGTAAGAAAGAGATTCAATTTTTTTAAAATTTTAAGTATTATTTTAGTTTCACAAAGTTGAGACAAGCTAAGGAGTGTAGGATTAAAAAGGAAAGAAGCAAAGAAACATTATGTTTATCCAGTCATTTAAGGATAAGTAGACACACGAGCATCATAGTCCAAAAGATGGATGCTAAGGAAAAGGGTAGAAAAGAGATGTGAAGAAAATATGCTTCGCATTCTTTTAAAATAACCCAAATTACAGTTACTTATTAACAAGTAGCATTCTTGATCATTTGACCACAACCAAACTTCTTTATTTTCTATCCAGCACCCAGAGACACTACTGATTACCTCCTTGATGAGCAGTTTCCAAATTGGTGTGATTTCAACATCGATGGTATTAGGCCCACATATTAACCTCCTAGAGTGAGAGATCACAGATCATTCAGTTACTAATAATAAAAATGAAACTCATTTCTCACCCATTCAAAAAAAGATCTATTCCACGTTCGCTTTCTGACTTGTGGGATCAACATAAGCCTTCCTCGTTACATAACATCCCCAACCTTCTCAAAATAACTGGGGTGTGGGAGGGTTCCCAGGTGCAAAAACAATAAACATGAACCTATTGCATCTATTGAACTAAACTCTTCCTGAGGTCTGAATATTCCCCTGATGGTAATTTGGGTATTTCATTTTAGCCATTGTTTTGTTGAAGTAGTTTCAGGGTTGACACTCTCTCCAGTCTGTCTCTCCCCAGCTCTGGCTCCGTGGAAGTGGGAGGAAGGGGTCATGCGGAGACAGTAGTTTTACTGGTAAGGAATCCTGTATCTATCCTGCTCCTTTCCAGGTCTAGGAGGCTGCAGAATTTATTTTAGTGTGAGTGAAAAGGTGTTGGGCTCTCAGAAATAGCTCCATACAGGTATATACGGCCCTTTAATTGAAAACCTAGAAACCTATTTCTTTCATTACACAGAGCAATGACCCTGTATGAGTTATCTTGCTGTTAAGAGCACTAACCACTCTCTCTGTGCCTTCTACATAGATGCTCAGATCAAATAGCTTGGCCAAATATCTTAGAGCGGTGCTTTTCATACTTCAGTGTTCACAGAGATAACTTCAGGATCTTGCTGATATAAAGATTCTGACTCAATAGGGGGGAGGTGTGGTCTGATATTCTGCGTTTCTAACAAGCTCCCCAGTGGTGCTGATGCTGCCACACTCTAGGTCTCTTCTAACTATCGGAAATGGGGTGGAAGGGAATGTGAGAATCATAAAAATGTAGGACCAGCAAGGCCATTATAGAGTCCTGACCTCCCCCCCACCTTTAACAATTAGGAAACTAAAGCCCAGAGAGAAGAAGCTATTTGCTCAAAGCCACATAGTGAATTAATGACAGCCCCTCGACATGCAATCCCGTGCCCTTTCTAAACCTTGCTCCTCTGCCCAGCAACTGATTCAGAATTGTGGAGCTACAGGTCTTGCATAATATTCTCCTGCTGCTCTACAATTATTATTTAACTATGTTATTGTAGTATAATATATATTTGCTGATTACAATCAAAATTGGCTCAACCTTATTAATATAATAACCCTGAGAAGCATGGTATAAAGTAGAAAGAGCACTAAACCCATAGGCAGAAGTGTGAGACTCATTTCTTCCTCTGTTACTTCCCATCTGTGTCACTTGTTCAGGCTATTAGACCTGAGCTTCAGATTCCTCATCTGCTATATTGAGATCACAATGATGATGTCTGGTCTACCTCCCCCACGAGGTTGCTCTGATGAAACGAGATAATATGTGAAAGCATTTAATGATATTAAATAGAGCATTATATTTTCTGATATTGACCAGTTAAGATGACTATTTACTGGGCTCTCTATTTGGCTAACGGGTAACAGTCCTTTTGAGCTGGCATAGACAGCAATATGCATGGTACCGAATCTCTTGTTCTTCTTTTGTGAGTCCTGATCCAAATTTTAGATGTATCTTGGCAGAACTGAGCCAGTCTTCCAAAGAGCTAAAATAACAATAATGAGAAAGACATATTTAGCAATAATATTTTTGAGATAATATTTTCCTTGTTTGGAGGAAATTGTTGAAACAACTTACCCAATTTTCTGGAACTGTCCTTCTAAGTTGTTCCAAACATATCTTATTTTTTGCACTTTTATGCATCTCACCTGTGAAAGAAAAGTACTAAGAAAGTCTCTGGTTTGAGGATCAGCGAATACACAGCAGTTCAGTGGCTTTTAAAGAAGCATTTGTGGAAGAAGCAAAGATAGGGCCATGTTACACTTATTTAAGATTTTATATTTTCCTAACTCATTCTATCCTTTTCTACTACACCAGTGGCTTTCTTTATTAGAAGTCATCATTCAACCAAAGTGTATCATGGTCCTGCTATATGGATAAGCATATGAATAAAACTCAGTCTCTTCATTCCACAACTTTATAACCTAACGAGGAAAGAAAACATATTACAAAAAAAAAAATCCACTATACCATACAGTCAAATATGTACATGTCAAAAAATAAAAATATAATAAAGTAAAAATTACACTATTGAAATAGTGTAGAAATATACAGAGGGCAGATGACAGTGGCATCATGGAGGAGATGACATCTGAGCTGCAGCCTTGAAGGATTGGAAGAATTTTGCTCAAGGGAGAAGGAAAAAGGGCATTTCAAAGAGATTATGCGCAAGTTAGTTGTGGGGGAGGGGCAAGTGAGTGGGCCTATTTGCCCACAGAATGGACAATGCGGCTGGAATGATAAATAAAGATCAGACCATGCAGCCTTAAATGCTAGGATGAGGTAGTTAGGACTTCATCTTGTAGGCAATAGACTTGCAGGGTAACCTGTAGAAGAGACACCGAAAAACGTTAGTCTGGCAGCAGATTCTAGAAGAGAGTAAAGAGGTTATTGCAAGAAAACGTGCTCCAGGAAGTGAGAGTCAGAGGATTTTGGCAGTGGAAAGGAAAGGTTAATGCTTATGACAATTGCGTCTTGTTGTTTCTGGTTTCTTTAGGCAACTTTATACATAAATCTGAATTTTCATTGACTATTGACCTAATTAAGCACAAAGAGAAACAGCGACACTGTCATATTGTTATGAAACAATAGTTATAACCTCATTTTGCCCACTGTAATCAAATGAGGGTGTTTTAAAAAATATGGATGCCTGGGTCCCATCCCCAAGAGATTCTGATTTCATTTGTATGGGGTATAGCCTGGGCAGAAATATTTTTAAATTTCTTCAGGTGATTCTAATGTGCAGCACAAGTTGAGAAACAGTTTCAAGACTTCCTTTTATAGCTACTCTGATAATTGTAGTCCTGGAGAAATTCAACTAAATTTCTCTGCACCTGAGTTTTCCCATGAATAAATTGAAGCAATTGGCCAGATCATTTATAAGTTCAACTGCAACTCCTCTGTATATGTTCTGTATCTATGAATATTATTGTCCATATAACTATTAGATAAATTCTAAAACTGGGAGGAGCCTATAGCTGGTGCATAATAACTGCTCAATACATTTTTTATTAAATAAATGAATGAATGCTTTGGACAACCACATGTCAGCTAGAAATAGGGTTTATGTCCCTAGGATCCAAGGCCTGGGTTACCTCAAATGAATCTTAACCCTGTTCACACTGTATATGCACATGGGTGCACATATACACACACACATTCATGGTTACCGGGTAAAAATGCTGCATTTTTTTATTTTACAGAATGGATTCATTCCAATACGGTTGAATGCAAAATAACCTTTAAACAAATAAATCCTGGGGGCCAGCCCCATGGCCAAGTGGTTAAAGTTCCATGTGCTCCACATCAGCGGCTCTAGTTCACGGGTTCAGATCCCAGGTGTGGACCTACTCCACTCATCAGCCATGCTGTGGCAGCATCCCATATACAAAGTAGAGGAAGACTGGCACAGATGTTAGCTCAGGGCCAATCTTCCCCACAAAAAGTAAATAAATAAATAAATCCTATTTTCCGAATGAATTTTAGCATAAAATTGCATTGAATCGCCACTAAGAATGATTATTCCTTCACAAGCTGTGAGTTAGACTGAGGAAAGAGCATTTGAAAGCGAGCCGCCTACGATGTGTCAGCCGTCATGGCCGATCTTGGAACTTGAAGTTTCTTGCCTCATCTCTTCCTTCCCTTTTCAGTGGTACCTGCAATTTTGCAAGTAGAGCTGGACTATAAACACAGTTACAGTTTATTGAGCCCTTTGGGGCTTTTCATACACTATCATTAGTCTTTCTCATCATCCTGTGGGAGGACAGATATTATCTTCATGTTCACTTCACTCCTGAAGTTCATTTTGTTTAAGTAACTTGCCCAAGATCTCACCTATTAAGACGCCCGGCTGGAACCTGAGCTCAAGCACATCTGTCTTGAAAGTCCACTCCCTCAAACGATCTAACAGTCAAGTTAGTCTCCGAAGAAGGTCTGAAAATCCCATAACTTCCAGGACTCAAGTTGTATAAACTGAGAGTTGCCTGCTTTATTAACTCTGTGAGTTCAAAAATCCACATGAGAAAATTTTGAAGGACAAGCTGTGGTAGAATGTGAGCCCCGACTGAGTCAGAGAACCCAGCTCAAGAGGCTGTGAAACCACAGGCTGAGACTGAGAATCTTAGAAAACATAATAGGTGCCAAGCATCAGCAGATGAAGGCAGCAATAATGAGGAAGAAACAGGTTACTGATAAGTTTCACCTCAGACCAGAAAATGGAAATTTCCATTGTCTCCCGACAATTTCTGAGACCACTCATCACAGAGTGAGAAGAAGGACTCCATCACAGATCTTTTAAACGTCTTCCCCTAGCAGGAAACATCTCTGCCGGGAGTTTCTCTCCTTCCCTCATCACCTTCGAGGCTCTGGAAGTTGGTAAGAGGATGTTAAGCATACTAATTGAAAGAGGTGAAGTTTATTTGCCTATTTCCTGGAACTTCAGAGCAGGAACCAGTAATTAGAAAATCAGGGATCTGCTGTGGGCTGTGATGAGCTGTGATTTTCATCTTTCTGCTCAAAACTAGGAAGCTTCCCCTCCCAAGGCTTCCTGCTCTTCGTTTCTTGTTGGAACAAGTAGTAAGAGCATCCTGTTTAACAGGTTAAACACTGAGTTTCAATTTTGCATGCAACCCTACAAAATGGTACTTACAGTCTCCTCTTAGCCTATATTTGCAAAGCTGACAAGGTTCTTTGCTGTGGTCTCCAAACTCCCCCTACATGGCCCTGAACAGTTATTACTTTGGTATGGTGTTAGTATTCTTATCGCCATCAGTGTTGTCATGGCTCAGCCTGTGACATCTCCTCCAATTTTATTTTATTTTATTTTTTCCTCCAATTCTCATGAAAGTTTCCATCCTTTATATGAATTTAGCTCATTACAGCCCACAAACACCTTAGTCATCCATCTTCTCATTTTAGGTTCACAACTGCCCTGAGAAATGGTCAGACAAGGGGTTATTACTCTCATTTTATAAGTAAGAAACTCAAGGCTCAGAGTGGCAGTAAATAGCTAAACTTCCAATGCCATATGCTGGTAAATGAAGATATCAAGCCCGGCTGCCAGAACTTTCCATTTCGAGACATCTGCCCTTTCCTCACATTTTGCTTGTCAATTTCAACATTTCTTCCACTTGCTTGTTTGATGCAATTAAAGATACTGGAGGTCAATACCACTCTGAGGCCGTGTCCACAAGGCTGACTTTGGGCCTCCTACTTCTCCAGGTGAGTGGCCACAGATGAAGCAGTCTGCTAGGTGGAGGTGTCTGACCTCCTTTGTTTGTGTTTATTTTGGCAACTAAGACAACTAAATGATAACAATTGACAGTAGAGAAACTGCTCAACAGTTGACTTTTATTATTTTAAAAAACTGACCTTGAGCTCATAAAACTAATTTAAACAGCTGTCTACACATATATAAATTTGAGAAAATACTCTCTTATAAATATGAATGTTAACTAGTCATAATCAAAATAGTACTAATTTAATAGGATGAAGACCTAATACCAAATACATTTGAATGGCAGAATTCAAAACAAGTTCATTTTGCAGACATCAGCAAACTCCCTGGGATAGCCCTGGGTAATCACCTTTACTGAAGGAGAAACCCTGTTACGTACAGTGCAATACAGGGCATGATGCTGCTAAGAGCTAATATGCACCAAGCGTCTACTATGTACCTGCCACCGTATTGATCTTTGTATTCCTTAATTTATAGAATTTCATCAATTAATATGAGAAGTAGGCATCATTATCATTTTATATGTAAGAAAATTGAGGCTCGGCAGAATTTAGTATTTAATCCAGGATTGCACAGTTTAGAAGGATGAAGCTGAGATTTGAACTGTCTGGCTCCAAAGTCCATGTCCTTTATAATGTTCTATGCTGTCAGTTGAGATTGGCACAGTGGAGGATTTGAATTTAACCTTACATGTTGGGGGAAAAAGATTGAATTTCTCTAGCATCAGCCATAGCCATAAATTTACTTACCTTTAGATCTGGCTTTGTTATGGCTCTATTTATGATATACTCCTCATCTGTGATGAGAGGGTGGTCAGGAGTGAGACCAACTGCACTGTTGAGTGCCGACAGGTAGATCCACATCACCTTTTTCCAAGAGTAAGTTTGGAATTCATCCTGAGGAAATAGACACCAAAACCCCCGTGAAGTTAAAAGAAGTCATCAGGCTAAAATTCGACCTGAAAAACATTATTTCAACATAATTCTGTAAGTTTATGGAGTGAATAAACATTCTAGATGGAATTATATGCCTTTGAAAGCTGGTGGACATAGAGTCTTGAGGGGAAACATCGTGCCATCTCTTATCGAGGAATCTGGATATAAATATCAGGCACAGCACATGCAACAAAGTTCAAGAGTTGGGAGGCTCATTCTCAGGTAAGAATTAGTTTCCCCTATTACCCTCCAACCGTGGGGCTACAGGCAGATGCAAAATTTCACAGAAAAAACGAACAAGAAAATAAGCAAGCATTCCAAAGAGTTTCTATAGGTCTCTCAGGCTGGGAAACCAGATCACGAAACATCCACGTGTTTCCAGGCTTCACTTCAATTCCACCTCTTCCAGAACAGCCCTTTTAACACACTCTTGCCGGGGCGGGGGGTGGGGGAAATTTCCCTATATCAACTCCAAAAGATTCTCACTGCCCCTCTCTTGTGCTCCTAATCACGTTCTGCTTTGTATTCTCTTAGTTCTTCTAGACTCTCTGAAGGTAGGGACCATGTCTTACTGTCCCCTATATCTTATCCATGCGGAGAGCTGTGACCTGCTCAATGAGATCTGATAAAGGGATGGAAAAAAGACTGAATACATGGACTGAACGTACCCACAGGTAATTGTCAGGATGTTGGCACAGGTAGGCTTGAAAAAGGTACCTTCTTGCATGACCCTAATTGAAGCTGCTCCCCTTTGCACTTCCCTGATAAAGCTTGTCACAGAATAAAACTAGAGGGAGCAGCACTGGATTGAGTAACAGGTGCCACAGTGGTCCCTTAGAGACTGATGTGATAGCAAGAGTGGTTATTATCTGAATGGGTAAATGCTACACATAAAATCTACTTGGGTGCCTGGTAAACCTCGGGAGCTAGGAAGGATGGCAAAGGAAATCAAGCCTGGGAAATAACCTGATGCCTGGGGAATGTAGGTCAGAGCTGAGAATTATCTCCACCACACCCACTTTTGCCATGAAGAGTGTCCAAGCTGACACTGCAAAAGGCAGAGAGGAGATTATATAGTACTTGTTGTAGCTAAATCTCTTACATCCATTCTCCTGAAGAGAAGCCCACCTCCATGCCTTTGCTCCTGCTGCTTCCTTAGCCTGGAACATACACCCTTCTCTGCTCTCTTTAAGTCCTCACACGGCTAGATCCTAATCATCCTTCAGGGTCTGGCTCAAAGTTCACATCATGGGAACTTCTCTAATTTCTCTGGGTGATCTTTCCTCTAAACCATCAGGGTACTTGGGATTCTTACCACAGTCTATCTCAGTGTGTTGCCCTTTGCCTGTCCACCTTATCGCTCCTCTTGGACTGTGTGGGTAGGGACTGCGTTGGATGCATGTCTGTGCTCTATGCAGGCCTAGCACAGATTCTGAGAAAGACAGAGTAAGAGAGACAGAAAAGTGGGAGGAGGGAGAGGAGGAGGGAAAGCAAAGCTAAGGAAGTGGGGAGGGCAGGGAACGAGAGAGAAGAGAAGGAAAGGAAAGGAGAGAAGAGGGAAGGAGAGGGAGAGAGAAGACGAGGGGAGAAAGGGGGAGGGGGAAAAGACCTTAGTAGAAATTCGAAAGTTAATGCATTTTAAAAGCCAGTAAAGTTGTTCATTATCTCATAAAAAAAGAAAGATGGCTAAATCAGGTCAAATTAGATTTGCATGGAGTTACCTTCAGAGCCTCCAAATAATCAAAGATGGCTAACTTTCCAAAGACAGAGCCACTGAACTGGTAGACCTGTTCTACGTATTGTGGAGCAGGCAACCCGCCCCATGGCATACACCTTGACATAGCTCAGCATTACTAGATTTGCTTTGACCACGTCAAAGGGGGCTTTGTTATCAGAAGAACTTTGCATTCTAATAATAAAAATAGTTAATATTTATTTAGCACTTATTATGTTCTGGGCACATAGTGCCATATTGTGTATTATTTCTTTTAATGGTCAAAAATCCTATGAGGTAGTAACTGATCATTATTCTCCCCATTCTACAGGTGAGGAAACTGAGGACAGTTGGTAACTATGAGAGAGGAGATTTGGCCCCTTCCAGACCACCTCCTACCCTGCTCTACTCTCCATTTTGTTTAAAAATACAATTTGATTGATCTGCCACTTTTAGATTCAGCCTGAACTGGGACTGCCAAAGAACAAAGTCTTAATGAAAAATTTGGTAAGAAAACACATAATTTGTAGGTAAATAGGAAAACAAGTTATAAAAGTGCCATCAAGACCAGAGACCTCTGGCCACCAAGTGAGGACAATTAGGAAGACAGCTACTCTGGGTCCTCTTAAGTGCATTAAAATAGCATTAACCACTAATTTTCATATAATTACTTAGCAGTTTACAAAAACTTTTTGTCAGTTATCTTATTTTAGGCTCACAATTCTCCAAAGTCGGTATTATCATCTCCATTTTGCAGATGAGAAAACTCTCCATCAGCAAGGCTGTAAATTGCTCAAGCCAGTCTGGTGTGGGTAGCAAGGGAGAACTGAGACCTGAGGCCAGGTCTTCTCACTCCAAATCTTATCTCCTTCCTCTTTGTTTCAACAAGTTGTCCCGTGGTGTTTGTGGTTCATGTGTGAAAATCACCTTGAATTCAGTACCACGTAACAAATAGCATCTGGTTTCTCACACTGTCTGCTCTCATGGTAGCAGAGAATCTGATTCCCGAAATCAAGCCATCACCCTTCCGCCCTGTGTGACAGCAAACAGAACTCTAGACTGTAACATCTAAAAGGGAAAGGCAAAGTGGACCATTGGAACTCCCCAGCTCTCGAAGGCCAGTGTTAGTTCATTGCACCAACTGCATGCTTTAGTCTAGCTGAGCGGGAAAGACTGAAATTCACCTATATGCCTCCATCTTATTACAGCCTGAGGCATAACCGAATCAAAGGTGCTTGGATATATTTGCCTTTAATCTCATTTCTTGTCATCCCTGTTGCCCCCAATATTAATTATAATTCCGTATAATGCAAAGTAGAATTCTATTGGCTACAAAAGGTACCACAGTGAGACAACCATTTTTCTTAGACAAGGCAATAATATTGACTTTTCTCTCGTTTACTACTCTATTAATGACTCTATGAAATCATCCATATTTTTTAAAAAATTTGCCTGACTTTTTCAGGGGAAAAAAAGACAAGGAAATGGAGGGAAAGTGTTTCTATGTGAAATGGGCACACAGGGTAACATCATTAACTTCTCTAAGTTTTGGGTTAGTGCTGTCCAATATGGAAAGAGCACAGGCTCCTTCTGAGCTCATATCTCAGTTCCAAACTGTCTTGAAAATCACGGCAACTCTCTGAGCCTGATTTTCTTTATGTGGTGAGTGGGGATGATAATACCACATTTCATGGATGTTTGAAGGATTAAACACAATAATCCATAATGCACCTGGTCTGAGGTCTGGCCCATAGCAGGGTACACAAGGGGTAGTTGGATATAGCTCTGTGCCTCATTTTCCACTGAATGTTCTTCTTGAGATCTTTCTGTAAACGTGAACTTATTTTCCCTTTAAGGAAACGAGAATCTCTGACAGTCTCTCTATTTATTTTTCCTTTCTGGAAAAGACGCCTCTTTACCCGGAAATGGCTATTTCCACTTCAGTCTGTTTCCCAGCTCTCTCAAGCTGTTAATGATCTGTAAAATACTTAAATGCACCAGAGGAGCTTCCACTTTAAATAATTGCTTTGTAATGCAAATCATCCAATCTGTTTGCCCAGCAAATCTAGACTGTTAACACCTCGAGTCTCATGGAGTACACTTTACCGCCTCTTTATCAAGAGAATTAACCAGAGCAGCCCTTGAACTCTAAAAGGGTCAGATTTGAAATAGTTCAAGACTGCATTTCAAGGAATTGAATGTACACCGGGGACCTATGTTTGACCTGGACAGAAAGATAGAGGAGGAAATCCCGGCAGTTTTTATTTCCTGTGGCCTTGCACTTTCTGAGCCTGCAAATACCAGAGTAACTCTTATAACTGAATGAAGTGAGTGACCTCGCTCATCTTCTTCTAACCTCTCGCTGTAAGCGCCTCATCTCGTGGAATTTAAAAGCCGCGTTAACAGTCACTTTAAGTTCAGGCCAATGCTGTGACTTATCCTCTTGTGTAGGCGTTCACTCTACAAAAACGTACTTCTGAGCTTGCTTTAAAAAGAAAAAAGTAACCCATTGCACAGTTCCAAAGAGATATTAGGAAATCAGTACTTTTCACTTGGAGATGGATCCATTGCAATGCTAAAAAGTTGAACTCAAGCTGAGGTGAAGTACTTAGAGGATTATGGATAAAGTAACGACTTACTTTTCTCAGACTCCTTCTAGAACACCGCACTACCTTTACAGACCCACAACTTGGGCAAAATACTGTTCTTTCTATATTTAAGTACCATTTATTCTTTCTCTTTCCCCTTCTTGGACCCACTGATACTCTTGACAGCTTGACCTCATATTCCCAAAGTTGCTTCGCTGGAAAAAGTGGACATTTGCTAGAATGTGAGATTTAGTTATAAAATATAGAGGAAGTTCTAAGCATTGGAGAAGTCTCACACTAATTATTCTCTCAGCACTCCTGGGACACAGCGACCAAAATAAAAAAAGAGGGAAGGAGGGTGGCCAAAGCAGAGAAGTTATATGGCAAAGGAAAGGCTGTACCCATGTTTGCATGAAAAAAAAAGAAATCCTGAACAACTCTGCATATGTTTTTGGAGAGATTGGGGTTTTTTGTTTGTTTGTTTTTATAATGTTTTTCTGAGGTGAGAGGGAGCAGTGAATCAGCCGGCTCATTGTCTAACATATCTGGAGATGCAGTACATAGTAAGAAGCAAGGAATAAAAAGTTAAAATTAGTTGAAAAACATGAGTAGTGACCAATGCCCATGGAATGCCTCTGTGCCAGGCACGGTTTTCCTCTCACCACGTTACACATACCACCTCATTTAGTCCTCACAACAGTGAGGGAGGCACTATTGTTAGCTCCACTGAATGGAAGAGGAAATGGAGGCAGAGAGGGGTAAGTAACTTGCCTGTTATGGGCTGAATTCCCCCCAAATTCGTATGTTGAAGCCCTAGTGCCCAGTGTGCTTGCATTTGGAGACGGGGCCTTTAAGGAGGTGATTAAGGTTAAGTGAGGTCATAAGGATGAGGTCCTAATCCACCAGGGCTGATGCCCGTATAAGTGGAAGAGACACCAGCGCTCTCTCTGTACCCCATGTGAGAACGTAGAGAAGGCAGCTGGCCGTCTGGGAGCCAGGAAGACAGGTCTCGCCAGAAACCAACCCTGCCAGCACCTTGGTCTTGGACTTTCAGCTTCCACAACCGTGAGAAAATAAGCGTCTGTTGTTTAAGGCGCCCAGTCTGTGGTGTTCTGTGATGGCAGGCTGAGCTAATACAGTTCCCAAGATAGGTCAAGAGCAACACTGGGAATCAAACCCAGGCAGTCAGGCTCCAGACTCTGTGCTCTTAAACCACTTCACAATCCTGCCTGTGTAGAGTCTGGTCACTGACAGGCCATGTTAAGAAAGATCTCTAGTTCCAACTCGAGATCAACTCTCAGTAGAAGTTCTGCTCTCACTGCTTACAGCTATGGACCCTGAGCATCTCTTTTAACTTCTCTGTGCCTCCATCTGTAAAACGGGGAAAAAAATAATCTCTATCAGTAAACATAGAATAAGATAAATGCAAATACGTTTCAAACTGTCAATCATCATATAAACAGATTTCTGGCTGGATGTCTAAGGAAAAACCAGACTGAAATGGGAGTGGGGGAATGAGATTCAGAAGAGGGAATGTGTACCTAAAAGAAACATAATACTATCTTCTCTTACTTTCTCAGACTTGACCTTTCACTGTAGTGTCTTTGTCATAAAGTGTTGATAGGGACCAGGAGACCATTTATTACAGATTCAACTCAATTTATTTAATTGAATTAAATCCATATTGAGCAGCTGCTGTGGCCAAGTGCTACGGGAATTAGGGAATGAAAAGTAAGCCACAGTCAATTCTTCAAAAAGCTTATAATCTAATAAAAGAAAAAGCTATAAAAAGGAATGTAGCATGGCGGGAAAAGACTCTGGATTTAGAGAGCCAGAAGGCAGGTTCAAGTCCTTTGTCCACACTATCCTCTTTACCTGGACCGTTCCCCATGCACCCCTCCCCACCAGCCACCATCACCTTTTAACTTTCATCATCCTTTGGAGCTCAGTAAAGACTTTCCTGGCTTTCTTGACTTGATCAAATCCCTATTCTATAATCCGACCACAACCATGAACTTTTCCTAAGTAGCACTTACAACAGTGGATTTTTATATTTGCTTATGTAATGTTATAATGAACTCCATTAGGTCAAGAACCCTGGTTTTAGTAATTGTTATACTCCCTGCCCCCTGCCCACGAGCTACCGCTGTGGCTGGCACACAACCTGTGCTCATCGAATTTATGAAGGAAGAAGGGAGAGAAAGAAGGAGAAAGGGAGGGAGGGAAATCCTGGCTGACACTTACTAGGTTGCAAAGTTACTTTTTCCCTCTGTATCTTCATCTGTACAATAGAGATGATAATGCCCGTTTTGCAGGGTTGTTATGAGAATTAAATGAAATAATCAATAAAATGCTGTTCTGTAAAACGTACAGGGAAAAGCATTTTAATACAAAGCAGACTGCAAAAAGCATTATAGCAGTCAGAGATGAAAATACAGAGCTAAAAGGGAATGAAGGAAAGGTGATTAATTCCCTCCAGAAATGGGCCAGAGAACGGATCAACAAAGACTGAGGGGCCACCCCATGGCCGAGTGGTTAAGTTGATACGCTCCGCTTTGGCAGCCCAGGGTTTCGCTGGTTTGGATCCTGGGCGCGGACATGGCACCGCTCATCAGGCCATGTTGAGGCGACGTCCCACACGCCACAACTAGAAGGACGCACAACTAAAATATACAACTGTGTACTGGGGGGATTTAGGGAGAAAAAGAAAGAAAAAAAATGACTTGATAGAGAAGTGGTATACGGCTGAGGAGTAAGTAGGGGTGTTTTTTCTTTATTTATTTTTGAGGAAGATTAGCCCTGAGCTAACATCTGCTGCCAATCCTCCTCTTTTTGCTGAGGAAGATTGGCCCTGAGCTCACATCCGTGCCCATCTTCCCCTACTTTATACGTGGGATGCCTGCCACAGCATGGCTTGCCAACCAGTGCCATGTGCACACCCAGGATCCGAACCGGCGAACCCCAGGCCGCTGAAGCAGAACGTGCGAACTTTGCTGCACCACCGGGCCGGCTTTAATAAGCAGAGGGAGGACAGCTGCTTTCTGTATTTACTCTCTAGAGAAGTGGGCGAGTCTGCGCATGTGTGTGCATGCGTGTGTGTGTGTGTGTATCAGGTGACTCCTCACCAGAACGTCACTTTGTAAGAACAGGAATTTCTGTTTGTTCATAGCTGTATTCCCAGTGCCTATAACAACGTCTGGTACATGATTGGTGCTCTGTAAATATTTATTGAATGAATAAATAAATGAATGAATGAATGGAGAGGATAGGGAATATCAGAAGAAATTTTATGAGTAAAAGCATAGACAAAACAAAGTGTCTGAGTCCCTTAGAAAATCGTGTTGATGTGGGGAGCCTGGGTGTGGAGAGACCAGGTTGGGGAGGAGGAGGAAGAAGATGAGTAAGGGATCCAGGAAACATGAGCACAAATAGTGGTGGCTGATGAGTACCCTGGCGAGCTCGTGGACTTGAGGTGCCATTTGCTGGGCTGATTTGTGGAATTTCTAAGTTTTCAAACTAAAGCCCCTAACGCTGACATCTTTAGGTGAGACTGAAGGAAAGCTGCTCCCCTTTAAAACATTGACACGAAATGCCCTGAGTCAGGCCTGAAAGCCACTCATCACAAAGTTCTCCTCTGCACATTGTGGGTCTTTGACAACATGTGACATACAATGACAGTGAAGGAAAAACTGCATTTGTAACTATAATAAAGATGAAAACGAGGGAAATCATCGGGAGCATCTGAATTCAAAATGCCAATGAATGTAAATCGTGTCATTTGCATAGAAATGTGGCTTCCATACAGATATTGCTTCCAATTTGGAAGTAGATGAATAATGAATAAAATGCCACTTTTAAAATTATAAAATAAGAGTGTAATTACTCTTATCTTTTGGAAAGATCTCACTCTTCGAGACGCTTAATAAGAGAAGAACTGAAAATAAACTAAGTGCTAAACACTTGCAGTCAGTACGTCGTCGCCTTTTTTTAAAAATGTTAAGAAGTGACGACCTAATCAGTATCTGTGATAATGATCTGGAATTTTACCAGTGTGGGATTGATGATAAATACCAAGTACTGATTTTTTAATAACATGAGAAACAGATAGACAACACATTTCAAGTGGGAGTCATCCCGTCCTCTGTAATGGAAAGTCTTCACAGTCCAGCTATTATAATATAATTCCAATAAAATCTTTTTAAAGATGTCATTTTAATGCAAATAACCTAGCAGCAGACTTTTAAACTATTGGTGCCCAAAGCTTATTTTTCTCTAAGGCTCGGATAGTAAGAGTGTTTGAAATAATTGAGCTCTTGTCTAATTACATAACGACTAATTTAGAACCTCATTTATTTGGAGAGACTCTGGCATAGCAAATCCATATAAAATGACACACAAGAGCAGGTAATTAAAAATTAAAGTTGAAATCAAGATGAAAAAGGCAACATTTAAGCTGGTTTCGACAGCTCTGATTAGTCGTGAAGGGCAGTGAAATGGGAAAGGGGCTTAACAGACTTTCAAAGAGGTCAGATGATGGAAAGCAGCTCCCTGCGGCACCAACGGCTTTTTGAATGTTTCCAGTATATGTCCAGTTGCAAAGCTGACCATGGGCATTTAGGAGGGGTGACTTGAGTATGGATGAGTGTTGGAGTTTCCCGGCCACAGGATGCCTTCCCCGTGTCACCTGTCCTGAAAGGGAATGCCCGTCCTCCTGGCCGATAAGGAGAGGATGATAAGCATGCAGATGAGTGGGGCGCTCACGTACAGTGCATCTGGTCTACAGTGAGTCCTTCCGTATAGCAAGCTAGTGGAGTTGCCTGAGCAATACCACACACATACACTATCAAAATGGTCTTTGATAACGCATTTTACAGTTTGCGAATGGCTTTTACGTACATAATCTCACTTCATCCTCACACCAGCCCAAGAAAGAACAAATACTTTTACTAGGCCCATTTTACAAGCGGAGAAATCGAGGTCCTGAAAGATTAGGTAACAAACCTAAAGTGCAACACACCTAAGGTGCTAGGACTAGAGGTCAAAACTTTTGACTCCGAATCCCAAAATGCACCATCTCCTTGTTGGTTGATACTTTTTGACTTCATTCATACTTATTTGATCTTTCTTTCTCTTGTCTTCCTTTTCATTTCCCTTTATCTACTTTCTTTTCCATTACTTTCATTTTCCTCCCTTCCTTTGCCATTTTCTTGCTCATTGCCTCTTAGCTCTATCTGTGCCTTGACTCTGCCAGCAACCTCAGAGAGCACAGCTCAGCCAGCCAGATGTCCTCAGATCTGAGGAGTCTGGCGATGCACTCTGAAAGGCAGAAAGCCTTTCTCTTTCTGACGTTTCTGCTGCAGCAAAAGCATACTCCCCAAGGACTATTTGGAGGAAATGGAAGCACCTGCAGCATGGAGTTAAGTACTTTCCTAAATCCCACTTTTAAGCCGGAAAATAGTGATCTCATAGATCCTCAAGTTCCCGTGGAGGGGGTTGATCTATGAAAGGATCCCAAAGATGTGGTCTTCCATAAGTTCTTATGTTCCCACTCTGAGCCCCAGAAAACAACCTCTCTTTACCCCTGCTCCAGCAAGACACTCAGGTTGTATGTGAGAGGACCACTTCAAACACTTTGCTAAATCTGGGTCATTTCCCTTGAGACTATATAAACGTTTATTGGCTGAACCATAAAGCAAATGCCCAGGCCTCTATTCCTCTCCCAAGGACCACGTGAGCTCATAAATGGGATTGATGACTATCGACAGCAGTGTTTTATAAAATATGGTCCCTTACCAGAAGCCTTAGGATCATCTGAGAACTTGTTAAAAATTCAAATTCTTGGGCCCCAATCCAAATCTAATGAACTAGAAACTCTGGGGGTAGGACCCAGCAATCTGCATTAATTAGCCCTCCAGATGATTCTGATACTGGCTGAAATTCAGGAACCATTGGTCTAAGTACAATCCATGAAAACAGCTGTGCCCTAGGAGCTAGGAGACATGGGACTTAGTCTTGGTCAGGCCACTATGCCTCCTCTCCAGGCCCCATTTCCTCATCCATCAAATGAGGAAGTGCTCCTTGGTGAGCACCAGTCATTCCTCTCACGGATATTCTGTGAGACTTCATGGAGTGAGGCGGCAGTGGAGTGGGGCTCCCAGCCCAACATCACCGATGTGACCTGCTCTGACTCCACAATAATCTTGCCTTCTTAAAGTCTTAAAGTTTCTTCTCCAAGAATCTTGAATTAAATTATAGTTGAACTTGGGGGGAGGTGCCTCAGCTATCATGTCAGCTAAGCTGGAGCATAAAACAGATGGTTCTTGAAGCAATCAGGATCCAGAAACAAAGGGTGGGGCTGACCCCAGTGGAGCAAGTCAACAAAGACAATCTTCACCCAATTCCCAATTTCACTGAGGTCCAGCTCCAATTCTGTTAGATTGAAATGTGGATTTTCTTGTTGTTGTTGAGGAAGATTAGCCCTGAGCTAACATTTGTGCCAATCCTCCTCCACTTGTATGTGTGTCACTGCCACAGCATGGCTGACGAGTTGTGTAAGTCTGCGTCCAGGATCCAAACCCATGGACCAAGGCCGCCAAAGCAGAGAGTGCCAAATTTAACCACTGCCCCACCAGGCAGGCCCCTGGATTTTTTTTTATTTTGGCCAGTTATAGGACTTGTTGCTATGTGCCCTTCTGGCTGTATTGAATAGAATGCTTATCAAGAGAGATTGCTCTATATAAAAAGAAGCTAACAGCCCAAAAGTGGCTGATTTATCAAGAATTTGGTTGTCATTCTGGGTCATGTGGGTTGATGCATTGCCAGAAACACTCAGTAAAAGTCAGCCAGAAAAGAGTCCTCTGTGAGACTGCACTTTGACTCTCATCAATAGGAACATCCACTTCAGCCTGTCAGCCGCCATACATTTATGGGCTCCCTGCTGCATGCAGGAACAGAGGATGCAGCCATTAACAAGTCAGAAATGTCCCTTCCCTGGTGGAGCTGACAGTCCCGCAGGACCGAAGCACACTGCCTAAGTGTAATGAGCGCTAGGAGGAAGTGTACTGGAGCAAACTCATGGAAACTCACCTAACGCCAGGACTTTGTATTAATAGAGAGAGGCGATGACCTCGGGGATCAGATGGCTGCATTTTTTACTCTAGCATAACTGGATGCAATGCACTCCAATCAATAACCATGGCTCTCTCAAATGAGTAGGGGAAGACAGCATCCTCCTCAGAGGGGTGCTCTCCGTCTCCTCCCTCACCTTTCCCCATGTCTTCCTCCAGTGTCACTCCAGCGGAGGGGGGCTGGCATAGGCATGGATATGTCAGGATGCAGGGGAAGGGTCAGAGTGAATGCTGTAGTCTGAAGCCCGACTTAACTACTTCACACTACCTGTTATTTTTAGCTATTAACATGGATATTCCCTGCTCTATTATTCACAAAACTCAAAATTTTTAAAGGAATACCCTGTAAAATAGCTCTTCTTAATCAAATCCCATCATACACAAATTATTGAATTCTTGGTCAATAAAGGCAAGGCTGTGACGGAAGCTGAGACTGGAGCCTCCACCTGCCACCTGCCTTGTGCACATCTCCCCACAGCCATCCCTTAAACATGATGTCCAGGAGAAAAGGCCACCAGGTACAAAACCAGGTACACACTTACTGTTGTCCTGAGCAACACGACGTCTGCTTCCTGCAAGGAACACGGGATGCAATTTGCCCACACGTACCAAGCAGGTCTCCAGTAAAACACCAAGGGGAGGATCCCAAAGGAGAAGATAGATCCAGCAAGGCAGAGGGTTTTCAGGCAGCCATGAGTCCGGTAGCCAAATATCTCCTGGGGCAGAACCAAAACAACCCTGAATGTTGGTTAAGCACAACAAATAGCAAATGAACAATTTGAGATTTTGGTGATGAAACTAGGGCCAGAGAGTACAGAAGTTGAGCAGGGTGAGAGGTTGAGAGAGTGGAGAAGGGTCCCTGACAAAGTATAAGACGTGATCCCAGGCCTCCAAGAAGTGGCAATCTAACTGGGAAATTTAGTTTCTACAATTTGAGCACCAAGCCACCCTGTGCCAAGCACTATGCTGGGTGATACGTTACCCTGTTTAAGTCTCACAAGCACGCCCTGAATAGGATAATATTACCCTCATTTCCTAAATGATGGGACTGAGCTCAGAGAGGATGAACGGAATGACTTGTCCAAAGCCACATAGCTAGGAAGTTCTGCTACCAAATTGAAACTCAGGTGTGTCAGCCTCCAAATCTTGAGCTCGATCCACAGCCTTCACAGACATGATGATGAGCCACATGACGGGAGGACCAAATGACAGCAGCGACCAATGATTCCCTTGGCTGGGACCAGCAGCCTTGTGGGCAAGAGGGACTAGAACCAGGCCTTGAGTTTGGAGTCAGGATTTGGTGAAAGTGTTTGACCACAAGAGGACGAACAACCAAATGCCCACCAGCCTTTGGGAGTTTAGGGTAGAGCTATGCATTCCCATCTCTTCTCTTGTTCAGAAACAAAAAGAATTTCACGTCAAGGGGGAAAAAGCATAGAGACCATTTGGTTTATTTCAACTCATGTTCACTGCGCACCTGCTGTGTGCCCTGAGGGGATACGAGACCCTGGAGGATACAAATACGAACAAGACAAGAGTCTTACCTCTACTAAATTTATCATCTGGACAACCTTCTTCCTTCCAAGGAAAGCCTGGGACAGAAGGGAAAGCTACCCCTGAAGTGTACGGCCCAGTCCCACAACTGTCTCCCACAAAGCCACAGGGACATGGCTGTAAACCACAGGTATCTGGTTACAATGGCTAAAATTGAGAGGAAGTAGAGAGCCCTGGTTAAAAGCACATTCTCTGCACTAAGACACTTTGGGTTCAAAGCCCAGCTCTGCCACTTACTGAGTGTGACCTTGAGCAAGTTATTTAACCTCTTTATTCCTCAGTTTGTCATCCATAAAATGGGGGTGATGATAGTACTCACTTCACAGGGTTGCTGTGAAGTTTAAATGAGTTAAAATGTGTAAGTGTTCTGTAAGTGTTTACTACTACTGCTGCTGCTGTTGCTGCTATCGTTACTACTACTACTACTACTGTTACTACTATTGCTACTGCTACTACTGTTACTACTATTGCTACTACTACTGTTACTACTATTGCTACTGCTACTACTGTTACTACTATTGCTACTGCTACTGTTACTACTACTGCTACTGCTACTACTGTTGCTACTATTGCTACTGCTACTACTGTTGCTACTAGCAGTAGTAATAACTACTAGTGGTATTGCTACTAGTAGTAGTATTGCTGCTGCTGCTACTGTTACTACTACTACTACTACTACAACTACTACTATTTTACTGTTTCCCCTGTAAACGAATGTTCAGGTCTAGAACATAGACCTGAAATTCTACCCCCTGGTTGATTAGCATTGAGATCTAGGAATTCCTCAAGTCAATAGTCCTGCTCTTGTTAGAGCTGCCTGTTAGGATAACAAGGGAGCTGGAACATGCCACTTGAAATCCAGCAACCTGATGAAGATTACACTATCAGGAAAGTTTCTGTGATCCCACACAGAAGCCGCTCTTGAGTAATTGTTAGGTTCCTTCTTCTATCAGCAGCACATCAAGGTGCTGAAAGGCTTCCTCAGGTATTGTCCACATCTGACACGCCTTTGATAAAGTGTTCACATTAACTCGGAAATAACAAGCTTCTGACTGAATTTGCAGAGCAGAATGTCTATCCTAACGTGAATACTCTTCTGTCCCAAGCTCAAGCTCTCCTGACGCCAGGCCTGGAAAGGCCCTGTTCCCTCCTTGTGCCTGATGCAATGCATTGTTGATCCCACACTGAGCAGGGTCCCATCCAAAATTCCATACCTGTCCTGAGTCCGTCCCACCATCTTTTCCCACTTGCCTTTTTATGTTTCTACGCTTTGCGATAGATCAACTTCTACCCTCCAACCCAGGCATCTTACTGGCATTTTAAAATATTATATTTAAAAGAATCTTTGTATTGCCATTGAACCCCCATGTAACATGCATGAGTTACACTCATTCCGCAGCCCAGACCTCCCTGTTGCCATGCGTTCTTTCCAGGCTATGCAATGAGAGCCCTCTGTAGTTCCCAAAGTGTCCAAAATCAAGTAAGGAGGAATGATCACCTTCGTTTCCCAGCTAAGAACACTGAAGTTGAAAGTTATATGTAGCAGTTATTACTAACAACTACTTGGTAACAATAATAGTAGCTAACATTTACTGAGCCCTTAAAAGCGCTTCACCAAGCACTTTACACACACTCCCCCATTTAGTTGAAAAAGATTAAATAAAGTTTCCCAAGGCACAAAGCTCATAAGTGACTCAAAACTGGGCCTCCAGCCTAGACCTTTGCAGCAAACAGAAGATCATGTGAGCTGGCCATTTCTGCTCTGAGGTTCTTCTTTCCTTCTGTTATTTTGCCAAATGTTTTTTGTACCCACCAAATAGCGGGCATGTACTAGCCACAGAGATGAATACAGCAATGTCTCTAGTCTCAAGAAGCTCACTAGTTTAACAGAAAGAGAGACATAAACAGAGACGATTGAACAACGTTAGAGCAATGAAAATGTTATACAAAGGCGTGACTATAAATTGTCATCTGAATGGGGTGCTATTGATAATAACACCGGAACAGCACAGGTAGACCAGAAGCAACCGGGCCAAGCCAGGTGACTACTCCGCTAGTTACACCAGAGCGTTCCTCTGAAAGCCTACCTGTGCTCAGTCCTGTGGACGCTACAGCCCCGGTTAGTAGCTCATGACCCATAATCCATTGTCAAACTTTCAGTAGAAAGGTGAGAGTAAAATGGACAAGGGGTGTTCAATTATTGCTTGTTGAAGTGAGTTGAATTACATGACTTGAAGTGAATTGCATTGCAGGGATTGTTAATAGATATTGAGGTTTAAAATTGCCAAAATTATCATGGCACTTTTTCTCATCACCCGGTAGCAATTTACTTTCCACATTGTGGAGTGCCTTCCATCTCTCCGAGCATGCTTGAGGGAACTGTCCCTGCTACCCTGCGTTCCACCTGCCCTTCTGTCCCACAAAAAGGAATCAAATAGCGAAAAAAAGAATATCGGGAAAATGTCAAAAGAATATTACACTCACAGCAGTCTACGTGCGCTGCAGAATCACACACTGTCCCTTCCTTTCTCCCCCTCCTACCCACAGATTGTTCTCCTCCCTGTGTCCTTGGGCATCTAGATCTTTTGCATCCCTAAGGGCGCAAACTTTGGCTTCCAGGTGTCCAGGCCATCTCCCCTGCAGAGTCTCTGTACTTAAGTCCAACTGTTCTCCCCAAAGCAATGGTTTAAACCACCTCAGCCGACAGAACCGCTTAAGAGTCTACAGACCCTCTCCTCAGAAAAATAAACAGAGACGCATACACATAAACTTCTCCACAGAGATTCAGGAGGTTCCCAGAGTCTAGATAAGACCTTGCCCTAAAGGGTTCATAAGGCTGAATCAAGGCTGATCTTCCAGAATTTATGCTCAGTGCTTTACCTTAGGGTCTGACACTAGGGAAGCACTCAGTGAGGGAGATGTGTGAAGACACGGGCACCTGGAAATGCAGGTGAGGGGACAACAAGAGCAGGGCAGTGGCTGACTCTAAGAAGCTTCCTGGGGTGCTTTCATCACCTGGGGGCTCACCAAGTCCTGCGCGTGGCTCTCAGCCTTGAGCCCCAGAGACTGGAGGCAGACCACGTCTCACAGGGAAGACTCAAGTCAACCAGGTCTCAGAGACTGAGGTGGAATGAGAACGGGAGTTATATGTAACTGTCACACCAACCCGATAAACATACAAGTAAGTATTAAGAGTTTGTTCTCTCCCCAAAGGCACCATCTCCACAGTCAAGATCATCCCACCAATGGAATCATACACAAGCATAGTGCTTAAAATGGGCTCTGGAATCTTCTCTGACCATCTCCCATCTTGAGTGACATGCCTCCTTTAAACATATTAACTCATTCAATCAAATTAGAGTCAAATCCTGTTGGCCTGGGAGCCATTTATTCTCTGTAAGACAATGCATTTCTCTATTGGATTCATTAAATATCTGAAAGTGTAAATGATGCCTTTTTTATTTTATTTTTTGAGGAAGATTAACCCTGAGCTAACATCTGCTGCCAATCCTCCTTTTTGCGGAGGAAGATTGGCCCTGAGCTAACACCTGTGCCCATCTTCCTCTACTTTATATGTGGGACGCCTGCCTCAGCATGGCTTGATGAGCAGTGTGTAGGTCAGTGCCCAGGATCGGAACTGGTGATCCCCGCGCCACCAAAGCAGAGCGCGTGAACTTAACAACTACACCACCAGGCCAGCCCCTAGATGATTCCTTTTTTAAAAGTTTAGCTCCCTGAAGATAATCTTTTCCCTTATTTCCAAACTTTTGGTGTGAAAAGAACGTTTCACTATAATTTCCATGCACTACAACAAATTGTGCTAAATGATTTCGATTTACCTCACTGCTTACCCCAACCCCAAACCCTATTCAAATTTCTACCTCAGTGGTTTCTTGTTTGCCTCTCTTTCATGGGAAAAGTTGATTTTCTAAGCATCCTCTCAGCCATTTGACTTCTAGATCCAGATGAGAAATTCTCAACCTGAATGACCTAATCCAGAAATCTTCAATGGGAGGCTCAGAAAGAATGGCCTGCAGACAGGCTTTTTGTTGGCCTGCCAAGTATTTCTTAAAACTTTAAATTGACCCCTCAGTTATTTTCACATAAAAATTCTGATTGCTACCTTTTCTTTAAAATAAACGAGAGATCGTGAGCACACTGTGCCCACCTTTTTGCACTGTAAGAGTCAGCTGGAGAGAGAGCACCAACAGACATGCACAAAATAAGCCAGGACCTAAGCCAACACCACGCAGTGTGAGGGGGCGTGGTGTCCTGCGGTGTGTTCACACAATGGGATCTCACACAGCCCTGCAGACAATCGCTGCCAGCAACAGCTGGCGATACGGACGACGCTCAGCAATGTAACAGTGAGCGAAAAAAGTCAGGGCAAAGGGTTAGAGCAGCATGATAACCCTTTCATGAGGTTAAAGACAACCATCATCTAAAATATATTTTTAGGATACACTTAGATAAAAGAAAAGCACATGGAAAGGAAGGCCAGGGAACGGTGAGCACGTGATGCAGGACAATGCTCACCTCTATCGGGACGAGGCAGAGAAATGAGCAGCCAAGCTGTCAAATGGAGGTTATTCTCAAGGTCGTGGCTTTTGTTTGGGGTGGTGGGGTCATCACATTATTATAGAGAACTAATTAAATAACTAACTAAATTAATGCATGGGCAAATAACTAGTATTATGGACAACCTAATTGTGAGCACCTGAAGTCTTAGGAAAAAAAGGAAGAAACAATCAGTCAGAGGGACTAAGAGAGGTGTCCCCCTTCAAATGAGCAGGTGCCCCCCAGTCCCATTTCCTGTGGTCTCTGCTATGCTTTCTTTTTTCCCAACACTGAGGCCACCTGTCATCTTTCATTTCACATCTCATACTAGGCTGGCTCATTGGTGTTATGGCCTCACACTGTAGGTGTAGGCAATGGTTCTCAACCAGGGTCCTTTTGCCCCCCAGGGGACATTTGGCAATGGCTGGAGACATTTTTGGCCACTCTGGACTGGGTGCCAGGTGCTACTGACATCTGACGGGTAGAGGCTAAGAATGTTGCTAAACATCCTACGATGCAGAGGACAGCTGCCCCCCAACCTCCACTACGAAAAATTATCTGGCCCCAAATAGTGCCGAGGTTAGGAAACCTGCTGTAGGCATTTGAGTCTCCTCACCTAACCTAAGCAGGTCTTGAGGTCCTAGTGCCTAGGAAGCTGTCCTCAGCACCCAGAGGAGAACTAGAAAATTTTGATATTGAAATCTATGGCAAAAAAGGATTTGTGCTTAATGCCAAGTGACCCCTTAGGTCAGTAGTAGTCACAGCAATTCATTTTGCAAATGAGAGAAAGCAAATTGCTCATGTGGTCTTCTCCTTCCTCCCTCCCCCACCCGAGCCACTCGCCCCCCATCTCACTCTGCCCCAGCCACCAGGACATTTGCTCGAACTTATTGAGCTCTTTCCTGACTCAGGGTCTTCCCATAGCTGCTTATTTCTCATCATTTTAAGTTACCTTTACATGTTTCCTTCTCAGAAAGATTTTAGCCAGTCTCCTATATAATTACAAGCCCTTGATCTCATACACTCTTTTTAACACTTTTTTAGCATTTTCACAATTTCCAGTTAGTATTTTCTGCTTGCTTTTCTAACTGTTCCTCCTTTCTGACCCCTACAACAACACGTTAAGTTCCGTCTGTTTGGATCCATTCAAGTTTGTTTCCACCAATACTGTTTACCCAGCACCTTGCACATTATCTCTGCATAGTGGGCACTCAGTAAATATTTGCTGAATGAATGAGTGACTGTACTAACAGAAAAAGGGGAGAAAGGAAGGACAGAGGGAAGGAGGGAACAGAAATTAATAAACGCTTACTCTCTATGTTCCTAGCCCAACAAGTTTAACTATATCCTCTTCTAGGACACCCTAAGAATGAAATCAGTCCACGGTGGGGGAGGGGGACATAAGCAACCTGCACCTACTGCTCTGTGTCTTTGGTCAGGAGGAAATGTTAACTATCTCATCATTTGCATTCCACTCAAGTTAATCTCTAAGGCCAGATTTCTCGAACAAGTGCTTTCATTTTTCTTTTTCTTCCTCCTCATAGTCTGTCTCCAGGAGTTGAAAAGATGCTAAAGGTAAGGCTGAGATTCACAAACTCCTGACCTTCAACAGAGCCAGACCAAAGAAGGGCCAGGGCTGGAAAGAACAAACTGATGTGGGCGTCTGCTGCCTAGGCTCCTGCTCTGGACCAAATGATGCGTCCACAATTACCTTTGGGTGAGCTGTGCTAATTTCCTAATCGTGGAAATTACAAGAAAAATTATTTTAAAAATATATGAAGAAATACTCTCCCACAGTGACTACTTAACAGCTGAGTCTCAATTTCCATTAACAGTGTTGACATCCATTAAGTGGTGCCAAGTGTGAGCCTTGAGGGGATCCTTAGGAGTCTAGTGGCCTCACTGCCATCCACTGTCCCTTGTCAGACAGTTAGATGTCATTTAAATCAATTTCATTCCTGGCATTGGAATTTCACTTCTCTCTCATTCCTAGCTTTGGAATGCCACCTCTCTGGCCATTCTCTTGCCACAACATCACCCACACGACTACTATGGGAAACAGTAGAATGACACCCATGTTAGTGTCAGTCCCCAGAACGGAGCAACTCAGCACAAAAATGTTTAGGTACTGGGGCTGGCCCCGTGGCCGAGTGGTTAAGTTCACGCGCTCCGCTGCAGGCGGCCCAGTGTTTCGTTAGTTCGAATCCTGGGCGCGGACATGGCACTGCTCATCAGACCATGCTGAGGCAGAGTCCCACATGCCACAACTAGAAGAACCCACAACGAAGAATACACAACTATGTACTGGGGGGCTTTGGGGAGAAAAAGGAAAAAATAAAATCTTTAAAAAAAAAAAAAAATGTTTAGGTACTGCATCCCCAGCATAAAGTCTCCGAGGTGTCTTTGCTTCAGGTCAATTCAAATTGCCTGCTGTGTCTAAGGCCATGGGTAAATTAGGTCTGCCGGAGATAAATTTCCCACCCTCAATGGGCTGACAGGAGACATGATGAATTAAAAAGTAACTGTATTTCAGGCCTTAAGTATCATAAGCCCTCTGCGTAGCTGTCAGCATCACAGCAACACCCAGCCACTACAGTGTGATAACTGACAGATGGGTAGTATGGTTCCCTGCCCTGGAAACCAACCTGGACCATAACAGTGAGAGTGCTGAATCTTAGTCACTAGACCACCAGGGCTGCCTGAAGATATCCTTCTGGGATGATAATTAGGAAAAGCTTTTCGGAATTGTTACTTGAGGTGGACTTGGGGAGAATTGTTAGAATTTCAATAGTTGGGAAAGGAGGGTAGGAGAAAGGGCACTCCAAGTGGAGAAACTAGCCTTGGGCAAAGGTGCAGAGTGTGGAAACATGGAGTGTATTTAAGGACAAGATGCCAGTTGAAGGTGTTCCAGGCCAGTGTCCTGTGGTACTACAATTAACCCAGTGATGTATGGCCAGACCATGCACCTTTGGGTGGGACTTGAGATTCTACCACATGCACTCTACTCCAGCTAGCCATTGGCCAGAAGAGAGTTGACTGAACCCTTAAAAACTGCACCTCCATCTTTTTGCCTCCACAACCAGCAGGTGGACCTCTCAGGCTTCCGTAAAGCTGGTGTCCTCAGGCAAACTCAGGGCAGCCTCTGGCCATTCTGTCTGGGCCACAAGCTGATTATGGAAACAGGGTGAACAGACGTCTGTGGAGCTTTAGTGTCTTTTGACTAATCAGAGTTTCCTTTTCTCAGCCCGCGAGGCCGCCAGCTGGGCTGTGGAAAGTCTTCCTTGTTACGCCAGTTGGCTGGGAGAGGAGCAACCCGTCCCACCTGTCAGCGGCAGGCAGGGTAGTAACACCCCGCCCTGTGGATAATTGTCTATCCAGACTTGGCTGAAACTCATGAAAACACACAGTTTGGGTGAATAATAATGTCTTATTATGTTCTAGTCTCTACAAATACATACTTCTCCATATTCTGCCTTAATCTTCACAATCCTCTAAGGAAGGTAATATCAGCTGTAGGTGAACAACAAGGTGAGGTCCCAGGAGGTTAAGCAGTGTATCCAGTCACCCAGCTGGTAGGTCACGGAACCAGGTCCTTCTTACTTAAAAATCCTTTCCTCCCAACGAGGCCTCCTCTCATGAAGACACTCCCTCCTCAGCGCTCTGATGGTCTCATCTGGCAGGTGCTGCAACTCTCGCTGATTGCTCTCCTTCAAGCTAATGGCTGTGCTGCCCAGACAAGTTCTCAGCTTCCCCTTCAGCAGGTTTTCACAAGCCTCAGACCGCAGAGTGAGAGGAAATCTGCAGGAGGGACTCCGCCCAGCCGCCAGATGCTGGTTTCTGCAGGCGACATCCTATCTCTTGGTCTACCTGTCTTGGACAGGAGACAATTTCTAGGTTTTCGTGTGTTGCTGAAATTAAAACTTCTCTTGCTGGTGACGTCTGAGCGGCATAAAACAGAGCACAGACAGGTCAGTGTCTGGGATGCCCATCCTGTCTGGGAGCCTACTCACTGCACGGGATAAAGACCCACGGCAGGGCAGAGCAGGGGCAGAGGACACGTTTAAAGACCAAACAAGGCCACTTACTAATTTCATCATCTGGAAGTCACTACCCCACCTGAAAAATAAGAATACTAATGCCTACCTCACAAAACTGTTACAACAGTAAAATGGACAACAGCGATCAAAGTGTTATTCAAATATAAGCTGTTCCTATTATGAGGGCAATTAGACTTAAGGCTGATTGATAAAACCTCAGTGAGGTCCTGACATGTCTGGTCCCTCCTTATCATTTGTATCTCAGCTTCCTGGACTGCACAGTCTAAAGAAGCTACCTAGTCCCTCTCTAGCACCTATATCATATATAGGTATCATATATATCACATATCAATATACATATATCATCCTATATATATATATATATTTTTTTTTTTTTGCTTGAAGAAAATTGTCGCTGAGCTAACATCTGTGCCAATCTTCCTCTCTTTTGGATGTGGGATACCGCCACAGCATGGCTTCATGAGCAGTGTGTAGGTCCAGCCCCAGGATCCAAACCCACAAACCCGAGATCAAAGCAGAGACCGTGAACTTAACCACTATGCCACCGGGCTGGCCCCAGCACATCATCCTATTTTAAATCTCTACAAGCCCTTATCTCTATCTGACATTTTTCTCATTTGTTGACATTTTTTTTTAATTTTTAATTTTTTTTTTTAGGAAGATTAACCCTGAGCTAACATCTGCTGCTAATCCTCCTCTTTTTGCTAAGGGCGACTGGCCCTGAGCTAACATCCATGCCCATCTTCCTCTATTTTATGTGGGACGCCTGCCACATCATGACTTGACAAGCAGTGCATATGTCCGCCCCCGGGATTTGAACCAGCAAACCCCAGGCCACTGAAGCGGAACGTGCAAACTTAACTGCTGCACCACTGGGCCAGCCCCTCATTTGTTGACATTTTTACGATCTGTTACTACAATGTAAGTTTCACGAGAGCAGAGCTTTGGTCTATCTTGTTCGTTGCTGGATCCCTGGCACGTAGTAGAACAGTTCCCTGCACAAAATAGGCCCACAAATACTTTTTGAATGAACAAATGGCTCAGATTACATTGCCGGGATTCCGATCTAAGGAAGTAGATTGGAATATTACTGGACTGGTAAACAGAGAGGCCAAAAATGACAATCACAGACTGTAAGCACCTAAGGAATCTCAGCAAATATCCAGTCAAACATCATTTTTCAGAGAAAAAAGCTGAGGTCTTAGGAAAATTCTCAAACAAGGACACAGAGAGAGAGAGAAAGCATCAGACAAGCAATGATCTCCTTCCAAAGTCAGGCTTCCACTCTTTGATCAGTCGAGAATTTATCTTGACAATAAATTGTATCCTCAAGTTTATTTGTCTGTATTCCAGGTATTATTATTAGTTACTTTCCATAATATTTAAGGGAATGAAAGAGAGAGAAGTATGGTATCGTGAACTCTGAGAGAGGGAAGGATCAGAGATGATGTGATCCTGTATTTCTCTCACAATGTGAAACTCCCACACTTCCAATGAAGCAAACTCTACTGCCTGGGAAGCCTGTTCCATTTTCAGACAACCCTACTAATAATCACACCGTGTGCCAGACACTGGGCGAGAGCCCAGACCGTGGTAGTCAGAGCGCCTCCCACTCATCATGTGCATGCACACACACACCACTTCCCTTTCATCGAGAACAACTCCATTCTATTTGTTCAAACAATATAAAGTCAGTATAAATGTATTGATCATCCATTGCAAGTTTATGCCTAAACAAGGGCCTATGTAGATAAAAATCATTTGAAAATCACCATCTTACCAAGCTCTCTTGCTGAGACGGCCTGAAATCTTTTCCATATAACGGAAGTGGGTGGAAAGCATGCTATAGAACAATGGCTACCACCCTTTTTTAGAACAAGGAGCCTTTCTTAACATTGCTGGTGAGAGATAAATTGTTGAAAGCATTTTGGAAAGCAGTTTCACATTAGATAGTAAGGTTAAAAATATACAGACTGTATGACCCAACATTCTGCTCCTAAATGTGTTCACTACAAAAGCATGTTCATGTATTTACCAGCAAGTGCAAACAAGGAAATTTAAAGCTGAAAACAATCCAGTAGTCTATCAACAATGAAACTGCCTCTTATAGTCGTACACTGACATATACCAATACAATGAAAATGAATAAACCACAATTTTATGTAATAATATGTATACGTCTCACAAATATAATAAGCAGAAGAAACAAAACACAAAAAAATATAATCAGTGTGATTTAAATCATATAAACTTCAAAAATATTGTTATGGGATGCATACAAATTTAGGAAAATTATTTTTTTAAAGCAAGGAAATGATAATTACAAAAGTCAGATGAGAGTTATTTCTGCATAGGAGGAGGGTGACAGAGATAGGTATAGTTAAGCAGGGCCCCCGGAGAACACCCGGAATGCTGGCAGTGTTCTATCTTCTGACTTAGGCAATGATCATATGGGTTTTGATTTATTATTAAATTGGTTGTATATATTTTTTGCACATTTATATGACATTTCAAAATAAATGCCACATAATCTCAAATTGTTGAGTTCTACTTTTGCTTATGAAGGCATTATCAATGCTTGTTGGGCATATGAGTCCTCAGACCCATAGCAATAACTCTTAAGACTTATCTGGAGTTGCGGCCCACAAGTTTGCAACCACCGGCATGGGGGAGAACAGCACTGGCTTGGAGATAGGGAAGCCTGGGTTCTAGTCTCAACTCTGGTCCTATCAAACAATCCCTTTCCTCTCTCTGGTCCTCAGTTTTTCCACCTGTAACAGAAGGGATTGAATTATACAATCTCTTGAATCCCTCTAAATTTTAATACCTATAATTCTTGTAACAATAGGAACCTCCTGAATACCACCTATGTGACAGCTTGCAGTCCCCTCATAAGTGCACATCTAAGGTCATAAATCCCTTCCACAGAGATGCCTGCCTCCATTTCAAAACTGGCCATGTGGCCTTCACTCAAGCTTTGACATTTCTTTAAGGAAAAATGAAGGGTGACTTCTATTGAGCCATTTGTGCAAATTGGTGCCACCATATTGTACAGACCACCTACTTGAGAACTATGAGACAGCCCTCTGGAGAAAGGAGCATGCCATATGGAGGAAGCCCCATGCTTGGTCCCAAGAATGGGAGTTAGCATGCCACTGTGTGACTTCCTGACCACTGTGCCATATTCATCAACTGGGCATCAGAAATCCCCAGTGTAACAAGACTACCTGATTCATATTCGTAACTGGTATTCAGACTTGAGCACAGCCTTGGGGAAGGTTTCTCGCAATTCTGTAAGGTGGTATCATCAAGTCATGATGCATGATTCTGGTTTAGAATGACAGAAAAGGGGCCCTCTAATCTGCTGGAAGATTTCAAGCAAATGGGAAGAAGAGGAAGATGGTGAAATTAGGGTGACAGGGAAATGAGTGACCTGATAAGAATGGAAAATTGCTTGGGAGAAGAGTGGGGCATAAGGGATACCAGGATTTCTGCCTTTTTCAAACATCCTGGGGTGCCACACCCAATGGAGACAGGGTAATTCAGGACTTTAAAGGCTGGGCCAGATAGCTATATATCATTTCAGGGTTTTCTAATGCTTTTATTATTACAGAGGCAATACATACACATATTAAAGATCAGAAAATAAAAATAAAAGTAAAAACTTTACACTCCCACAACCCAGAAATCACTACATTAACAACTTACGGCATATATGTTGTTTCTTTTACCAAAACAACACCATTCTGTCAATGAACTTTACTATCTGCTTTTTCATTCAATGGCCTCCATTTTTCCAACTGAGTGAGTTTTTGACTCAACTAATATCCAAACCATATTCAAATTTCACCAAAAGACTCACTAATGTCCACTACAACTGGTTTTTCCAAACTAGCTTGGCATTATTCTCTTTCGTAACCTAGATGATAGTTAACGAATGTTCATCTTGTAATTATCCATTAAGCTGTATGGAAATATTTTGTGCACTTTTATGTAGGTACAAAAAGTACTATTTATATATACAATAATGTAATTCCCAAAAAAAGAAAAGGGGAAATGTCACATACTTTCAGAAGATTATCATTGTACTTTTGCTGGTTCTTTTAATCTAGTTCCTTCCCTATCTCATGATAATGACTTATTGAAGGGCCAGTCATTCTGCAAGAGTTCATGTGCTAATAGCTACACTCCCACTGATTGCAGATGTTATACAAAGACAAAAGACAAATGACCTAATCTTCAGCTTCTTTGATTTTAATGTTTTGGGGTTTTTGTCTGTTTGTTTTAGAAATAATAATATTTATCCCACAGGAGAATGGTAAAAAAAAAAAAAATCCCAAGTTTTTGTTTATAACGAACTTAATCATTTCACACTATATATGTATTTCAAATCATCACATGGTACACCTTAAACTTACACAATGTTATATGTAATTATGTCTCTATGAACGAGAAAGGGAAAAAAACTTAATTTTTGTTTTGCTATTTTGCATTCTAACAAAAATTTAGGTGTAATTTTACGTCCATTTAAGTTTGACTCTTAAACAAACAAAAGAAGGGATTTCCTTAGCACAGTGCCTCCGAATCTTTACCATATAATGGCACTCATAGAAAAAATGGCAACGTTTGCACAGTGCAGATCAGGTTAAAAAAAGATGAGGCTGTTTAAAGCTGGAGGGGATCAATGTCTCAAGGTTCTGTAAGGACCTCTGTAATCCCTTGTAGTACCCCAGTGCCATTTGCAGCTCACCATTTGGGTAGCCTTGCCTTATTCTATGTTTATACAAAACAATACTTTTCTCTTCTCTTACGTCCCTGAGTCTAATCAGAAGCATATTGGCCAAAGTTGCACCTAAACTGAGTATGTCCTATAACTACACAGCATTCCTAGAAACACCCAATCTTACACACCAACATGCCTTTATTCAAGCAGGTTTTTTGTTTGTTTGTTTTTGCTTTTGTTTTTGTTTTGCAAATACCTGCCCCAACCTCCTTGTTCCATCTCCCAGAAAAAAATACCCTACCAATCTTTAAGGTATTATTCTAATAAAAGTATCTCTATGAAGCCTCCTCGATCAAAATTAATCACAAGTTTAGAACCCAACTCATTGCTCACACCCTCCTCTCTGAATCTCCACCACTACCACTGCACAGCCAGTTATGTGACTAAGAAATCTAGGGATTTCCTTTAATATTCTCCTCCTCCCTCAATACCTGGTGAGTCCAAGGTCTACTGATGGTTTCTCCTAGAATTTCTCAAATTGGTCTCCTCTGCTCCATTCCTGTTGCTACTGCCTTATTAGTTCCATCCCTACTCTAGCTAGAATCACCGCAAGAGCCACTGTTTCCAGTTCCACCTGTCTACGCTCTTGTCCACACTGCTATCAAATTACCTTCCTAAAACAGACATCTGATTTCAATTCCTTACTGGAGTGACCAACCGTCCCAGTTTGTCCAGGACAGAGGGGTTTCTCAAGATGTGGGTTTTCCATGCTAATGCTAGACAGTCCAGGCAAACCAGGATGATTGGCCACCTACTTAAAACCCTTAAATCTCTTTAAAGTGGCATGCAAAGTTCTTCCTAATCTTTCCCAAACTATCTTTTCAGTCTCAGCTCTCTGTTCTCCTTGTCCCACTCCACCACACACAGACATGCACCCCGTGCACCAGCTTTGCCAAGCTACATTCAGTGCTCCGAATGGAATGTGCTTCGTCCCTTTACATCTCAGTACCTTTGTACATTGTGTCTCCTTGACTTAGAATGTCCTTCATCTTATCTGGGCTAGCTGGTAAGCTCCTATTCATCCATCTAGATTCTTTTCAATTGGCACTTTTTCACTGAAATCATCCAGGAATTGGCTATAGCTCCCTCTGTGTTCTCATAGCACTTTGCATAAACTGTTGTGGTCACACTAGCCCACCAAACTCTATCCTCCATCAGATATTCAGACCTAGGACTTTTCTTTGTATACCTAATACCTAGCACAAGGACTTACACATAGTAAGTGCTCAATAAATGAAGGAGGGAGGAAGGAAGGAAGTAGGGAAGGAAGGAAAAAGAAACGAAGGAAGAAAGGAAGGAAGGGAGGAAAGGTATTTCCCTAGATCACTTCGCCTTCTGCATAGAACTTACATTCGAGTTAGTTGAATAAAATGTTTGCTCCTCCCAACAGTGTGTTAGCTCCTCAGGGGCAAGAACCGAGCCTTATCTATCTCTACAGCATCCACACTACAGAGGCTCATTCCACTTGTTCAATTGCTATGGTTGGCTATTGTCTAAGACTGAGAAAAGATGGTGACATAAAGGTCTTTGCTGGGAGACATGTCAAGAGGGACTGCAGGGATGCATAAATGTGGTCTAAAGGTATTAATTGACTGCTGCCCCTTCCTGAGTGTGACTGCCACATATTTCCATTTACAACAATCACTTCTTCTCTGAGGGAGAACCTCTTTATTGCTAAATAAATAGATGGGAGTGTAGAGAATTGGAATCTCCCATCTAAACTAGGTACTGGAAATAGTTCAAACAGCTCTACCCTCAATTAGGTTCTCTGCCTAGTCAGAGAAAATTATTCCTTGCTTGATGATCAGATAGCCCCTATTTTCAAGCCATAAGTAGTTACCTATACCAACATGCCTAAATGTAGGACTACCAACCACATGCATCAAAATCACATGGGCACTTTTTAAAAACGCAGGTTCCTGGGCCACCACCCCAAATTTCTGAGGGTAGGACCAGAGGCTTAGGGTATTTCCAGCTCAGTATCCCAGCTGAGGCTTTGGGGAACTGCTGATGGAAACATTGACAGGGACTCTGCCATTTGGACAAGTAATTTTTCTTTTCTCAGATGAATATTACAAAAGTAACTACCTCATAGGGTTGATGTGACAATTAAATAATATGTTGCCTATAAGGTGCTTACACAATGCCTGACACATGGCAAGTGTGTACTGCTCCTAGACTTTGAGTTCCTTGGTGAAAAGGACATGCCTTTTTCATCCTTTTATTCACCTTGGCATTTTGACATCCAGTATAGAAACTCATAGATAATAGGCCCCCAACAAATTAAATTTCACCAAATGTTAATCTTGAATAAGCTTGGAGGAAAAACTTAAAACAGGACATCATTTTTACTAAAATTGGCCAAGATCTTTGGCAAGGACTGAAAGCCAACCAAAGAGAGTTACAAGGGCATTTTTCTACAAAGTTGCACAAACTTTCTGGAAAGTAATTCAGCAAATTTATCAGAGGTCTTAAAAGTGTTCATAATTTTTGCTCCAATAATGCAATTATTATTTCTAGGATATGTCTTAAGGAAATAATCTGAAATGAAAAAGTAAAATTCTATATTTTTATACATAAGGTACAAAATGCAGAAGAAAGAAACTAAATCTTCAACATTAAGAGAGCAGTTAGGTAACTATGACACCTCCGCAAAATGAAATATTATTCAGCCATCAAATTAAAGTTGACAAATTTTTAATGACATAGGGAGATATTTATAATGTATTAAACGAACAAAGGCATTTATAGTTTGAGTCTAATAATGTAGAAGGAAATTTATAGGGAAAAAAAGCTAGCAGAAAATATGCTAAATGTTAACAATGATAGAACTATGGTGATGTTTACTTATTTTCTTATACTTTTCTGTGTTTTCAAAATTTTATAAAATATATTTTCAAATAAAGTCAGACAGTCATATTATTTTTAAAAGTACATGAGACTTTTATCTCTGGAAACATAGAGTAAACTTCCTTTTTTCTATTCCTGTCAATAAATTCTACTAAAATCCCTGGACGTTATATAAAAAACAAACCTAAGAAGACTCTGAAGGGTGGAGAGAAGGCAGACTGGCTAGGGAACTTGAGAACCACGGAAGAAATGACACAGTAGTGAATCCCTGGGTTTTCTATTTGTCTCACCTATGGCTCAGAGCAGAAGAAGCTGGCAACCTGAAAAAGAGAGAAGAGGAAAAAAACCACCCTCCCCACCAAAACCCTGACCTCTCTAGCCAAATGACCAGGAAAGGGTCCAAAGTTCACACACACACACACACACACACACACACACAAAACTGTGGCCCCACCTACCGACACCAGCAAAGGCCAAGTGGGGAGTCCAGACCACTCTCCTCACCATGTTATAAAGAGGGACCTCAACCTCTGCAGGGATGATGTCAGATCAGGCTAAGAAGGAAGCAGGGACTTTCATCCCCACAAAGTAGTAAGAAGCACCCTTTCACCTGTGGTGTCAGTGGAAACCATGTGGAGCCTGGAATCCACTCCCGACCAGCAGTAACAAGGCTCCCCTCCCTCTGCATGCTGAGGTGTTGTCAGAGGAAGCCTAGTGGAGAGTCAAGACTTTTCACTACCATCCAGCAGTAAAAAGACCCTATCCCATGGCATCAGTGGAGGCCATGGTGGGAGCAGTAGTGAGGACTCCTAATCCTCCACGCCAGAAGAGTATCAGTGGAGGCCCAGTGCAAAGCTGGAACTCCTACTCTCAGCTAGCAATACTGAGGACCCTCTCCCTCCCCAAGTGTCAATGGGGGCTGAGCAGGTAACCTGGACTTTCACCACCAACTGGCAGCAAGCAGGTGGTGCCCTACTCTCTCCCTACTGGAGCAGTGTCAATAGAAGCCAACGAAGATATAAGTTTTAAATACGATCTAGACTCTCATAACATAATATCTAAAATGTCCAGGTTTTAATTTTTAAAATGTCATACCCAAAGCAGGAAGATCTCAAACTGAATGAAGAAACACAATCAATAGATGCCAACACCAAGAAAACAGAAATGTCAGAATTATGTGATAAAGATTTTAAAGCAGCTATCATGAAAATGCTTTAACAAGCAATTAAAACCACACTTAAAACAAATGAAAAATTAAAATATGTCAGCAAGAAATAGAAGATATAAAGTAGGACCAAATGGAAATTTCAGAACTGAATAATGCAATATCTAAATTTTTTTTTTTTTAAAAACCCACAATGAATGGGCTTAGCAGTACAATGGAGGGACAGGAAATAAGCAGTGAAAGGCAAGGTAGAACAATAAAAATTGTTCAGTCTGAACAACAGAGAGAAAATAGTCTAAAAGAAATGTTGAACACAACCTTGTGGACCTGTGAAACTATAAAAAAATGACTTAATTATTCATGTCATTGGAATCCTAGAAGGAGGGGAGAAAGAAGGCATGACTGATCAAAGAAATAATGGCTGTAACTTTAAAACTTTGTCAAAAGACATAAATCTGCAAATTTGAGAATTCGAGCAAACTTCAAACAGAATAAACCCAAAGAAATCCACAAAAAGAAGTATAATAGTCAAACGTAAAAAATAAAGACAAAGAGAGGCGGGCCCAGTGGCGTAGTGATTAAGTTCACACACTCCACTTCAGCAGCCCGTGGTTTGCAGCTTCATATCCCAGCTGCGGACTTACACCTGACTCATCAAGTCATGCTGTGGCAGCATTCCACATACAAAATAGAGAAAGATTGGCACAGATATTAGCTCAGGGACAATCTTCCTCAAACAAAAAGAGGAAGACTAACAACAGATGTTAGCTCAGGACCAATCTTCCTCACCACAAAAAAAAAGAAAGAGAAAGAAAAAAATCTTGAAAACAACCAGAGAATAATAATACCTACCTATGGGGAGAAAAGCAATGTGAATGACTGCAAATTTCTCATCAGAAAACATGAAGGCCAGAAGGAAGCAGCACAACACATTTTCAAGTGCTGAAAGAAAAGAACAGTCAATGCAGAATCCCATATCCAGTGAAAATATCCTTCAGGAATGAGAGGGAAATCAAGAAATTCTCAGATAAAGGAAAATTAAGAAAATAAGTTGTCAGCACACCAAGCTTAAAAGAGTGGCTAAAGAAAATATTCTCTAAACAGAAGATAAACAAAAGAAGAAAATATGGAACATCAGGAAGAAAGAGAGGATATGCTAAGCAAAAATAAGAGCAAATACAGTAGAAATTTCTTCTCCTGTTGTGTTTTCTAAATTATGTTTAATGATTGTACAAAAATTATAACACTATTTGATGTGGTTCTAAATGTATGTAGAATATTTAAGAAAATTAAAATATAAACAGGGATGAATAAAAGGAGGAAAAGCTTGTTAGGATTTCTAAACTTCACTTGATCTGATAAAGAGATGACACCAGTAAACTGTGACAAGTTGTGTATATATAATACAGTACTAGAGCAACGACTGAAAAAGCAGTACAAAGAGATACATGCAAAAACATTAGACAGTGATCAAAACGGAATTCCAAAAATCATTTGAGAAACCCACTGGAAAGCAGAAAAAAAGAAAATGGAGAAATAAAAAAAACATGCGAGGGAGAATAAATAGAAAACAAATAATAAAAGGACAGCGATAATCCCTAACATATCAATAATTACATTGAATGAAATGGTCTAAATACATCAATTAAAAGACAGAAATCATCTGAGTGGATTAAAAGTATGATCCAACCATATGCTGTCTACAAGAAACTTACTTCAAATACAACAACATAGGCACATTGAAATTAAAAATGGAACAAGATGTATCAGGCAACATTAGTCAAAATAAGGCGAGTGGCTATTTTAACATCAGATAAATAGACTTCGAGACAACAAAGAAAATTACCAGAAACAGAAAGAGACATTGTATAATGATAAAAGTTTCAATCTGCCAAGAAAACATGGTAATTCTAAATGTGTACATACCAAATAACAGAGCTGAAAAATATGTAAAACAAAAACTAATAGAACTGGAAGGGGAAATAGACAGAGCCACAATTATAGTTGAAGTCTTTAACACCGCTCCCTCAAGAATTCATAGAACAACTAAACAGAAAATCAGCAAAGATATAGAAGACCTCAAGAACATTATCCACAAACAGGGTCAAATTGATATTTATAGAACACTCCACCCAACAACAGCAGAATACACATTCTTTTCAAGTGCTCATGAAACATCAAGGCAAACACCAACAAATTTGAAGAATTGAAATCATGCATAGTGTTCTTTAATCATAATGGAATAAAACAGGAAATTATTAACAGAAATATAATAGGAAACCATGGAAACTAAACAACACACTTCTAAATATTTCATGGGCCAAAGAGGAAGTCTTAAGAAAAATTTTAAAAATACATTGAACTGGATGAAAATAAAAGCACAACTTATCAAGATTTGTGGGACAAAGCTCAAGCAGTGCTGAAAGCGAAATTTATAGCACTAGCTGCATATATTACAAAAGAGGAAATTCCCAATACATTGATCTAAGTTACCAACTCAAGAACAAAGAAAAAGAGCAAAATAGCCCAATGCAAGCAGAACAAAAACCAATCAAATTATAAACAGAAAAACAATGGAGCTGGTTCTTTGTAAAGATCAGTAAAATTGACTAACTTGTAGGAAGACTGAGAAAGAAAAAAGAGAGAAGATATACAAATTATCAGTACCAAGAATAAACACATCAAAAGAAAAACAAGGGAATACTATGAAAAATGCTACACACATAAATTTGACGACTTAGATGAAATACACCAATTCTTCACAAAACACAAGCTACACAATTCATTCCATATGAAACAGATACTTTGAACAACCCCATAATTATTAAGAAAACTAAATTCATGCATTTTAAATTCCCAAAAAAGTAATCCCTAGGCCCAGGGGGTTTCACTGAAAAATTCTACTAAACATTTAAAAAAAATTAACACCAGTTCTTCACAATGTCTTCCAGAATATTGAAGAGGATGGAACATTCCCCAATTCACTTTATGAAGCTAGTGTTACCCTGATAACAAAATTACACAGACAGAATAAAAAGGGAAGGAAGGAAGGAACAGACAAATGAACAAAGGCACAAAGCAAAGAGAGAACGAAGGATGGAAAAAGAATGCAAGCAAATTGTAGACCAATATCTCTCAGGAATATAAAGGCATTGAGTCCTCAACAAAATATTAACAAATAGAATTCAGTAATATGTTAAAAGTATTATGCACCATTACCAAGTGGGTTTATTCTATGGATATAAGCTTACTTTGACATTCAAAAATCAATGTAATCTACCATGTTAACAGACTAAAAAAAAAATCTTTTGATCATATCAATCATTGCAGAAAAAACATTTGACAAAATTTCAGCCCCATTCATGATAAAAATTCTCAGAGAAATAGCAATGAAAAGGAACTTCCTCAACTTAAAGAACATCTTTAAAAACACACAGGGTACATTCTATTTCAGACTGAATGTTTTCCCCATAAGATCAGGAACAAGACAAGGAGTCTACTCTCACCACTCTTATTCAACACAGCACTGGAGTTGCAGCTAAACAAGAAAAAGAAATTAACAGCATCCAGAAATAAAATTGTTCCTATTTGCATATGATATGACTTCTATCTAGAAAATCCCAAGGAATCTACAAAAAAAAAAGCCTCTTGAACTAATAAGTCAGTTCACCACAGTCACAAGATACAAGATAAACATGCAAAAAGCAATTGCATTTCTATATCCTAGTAATGAACACATGGATACTGAAAATAAAAATACAAGACTTTCTACAATCACTCAAAAACCCAAATACATAGGTGTAAATCCAACAAAACATGCACAGGACTTGTATGTTGAAAACTACAAAATGCTGATGAAAGAAATCAAAGAATATTTAAATAACCAGAGAGACATACCATGTTCATGGTTTGGAAAACTCAATATAGTAAAGATTTTAATTCTTCTCAAATTGATATACTAATTTAACACAATTCCTATCAAAATCTCAGTAACATTTATTTGTAGATAGAAACAAGATTATTCTAAAATTTATATGGAAAATTAAAAGAAATATAATAATTAAAATAATTTGGAAAAATAAGAATTAAGTAGGAGCAACCTGTCTACCTGATTTCAAGACTTATCATGTAGCTACTTAATCAAAATTGTGTAACATTGGCACATAGATCAATGGACCAGAATAGAAACCAAGAAATAGATCTACATAAATATGCCCAATTGATTTTTGGTAAATGTGTAAAAGCAATTCAATGGAGAAAAAATATCCTTTTCAACAAATGATGCTGGAATAACTGGACATCACAGACGAAAAAAAAACGGATCTCAAACCTAACTCTCACACCTTATACAAAAACTAACATGATTAGTTGCACACTTAACTGTAAAACAAGAACTTTAAGAAAAAAAATCTCAGGACTTAGGGCTGCAAAGAGAATTCTTAGACTTGACTTCAAAAGCACTATCCATAAGAGGAAAAATTGGAATTCATTAAAACTTTTGCTCTGTGGAAGAACCCCTTAAGGGGAGGAAAAGAAAAACTATGGACTAGAAGAAATACTTGCAAGGACTAGTATCCAGAATATATAAAGAATTCTCAAAACTCAACAGTAAAAAAACAAACAATTCAATTAAATAATTGACAAAAGACAAAAAGATACAGATGGCTAATGAGCACACAAAAAAATGTTCAAAGTCATAAGCCATTAGGGAAATGCAGACTAAAACCATAATGAAATGTGACTAATTACCTATCAGGTTAAAGTAAAAAATAGTGACAACAGTCAATGGTGGTGAGGATGTGGAGAAGCTGGATCACTCGTACATTGCTGATGGAGATGTAAAATCGCACAGCCACTCTGGGAAACTGTTTGGTAGTTTTTTTTACAAACTAAACATGCAACTACCATACAACCCAGCAATTGCTCTCCTGAGCATTTATCCCAGAGATGTGAAAACTTACATTCACACAAAAACCTATACACAAATGTTTACAGCAGCTTTATTCGTAATAGCCAAATACTGGAAACAATTCAGATGCCCTTCAGTGGAGGAATGGTTAAATAAACCATGGCACCATAGAATGCTGTGGAACACTACTCAGCGGTAGAAAGGAACAAACTATTGATACACACAACAACCTGGATTAATCTCCAGAAAATTATGCTGAGTAAAAAAAGTCAGTCCCAAAGTTTTCATACTGTATGATTACAGTTATATAACATTCTTGAAATGACAAACTTATAGAAATAGGGAGCAGATTAGTGATTTCCAGGACTTAAGGAGAGGGTGCAGGTAGGAAGAAAACGAATGTCGCTGTAAAAAGGCAAAATAAAGGATGCTTGTGGTGATGGAAATGTTCCATACCTTGATTACATCAATGTCAATCTCCTGATGGTGGTATTGTACTATGATTTTGCAAGACGTTGTGGGGGGAAATGAGTAAAGGGTACACAGAACCTCTGTGTATTATTTCTTACAACTGCATGTGAATCTACAATCATCTTCACACACAAAAAAAAAAACTTAAAAGCCTTTATGTGTTGGACTAGATTATCACTAAGTGATTTTCTATATCTGAAATTCCATGATTTGGTGAAGGGGTGGGGTGGGGTGGTTCCTGAGGATCCATTGGCTCTTGGTTATAAATGGCTGCACTATTTCCAGCAGGTGAAGCTTCTTACAGATCTGAACACCAATGTTCGTGCTAGTAAGTAAGGGTCCAGGCAACCACGAAATGAGGACAAGTATCTAATTAAATCAGACAGATCCTACAGATCTACATGTATTTAGAGATGAAAAAACAGAGGCCAGGCAAGGGGAAATTCCTCACACAAAATAAACGGTTAATGGAAGAACCCATATTGGAAAGAACCCAGGCTTCTAAACAAGGCCCTTTCCACCACAGCAGTATGTAAATATGTGCTGACCTCATTGACAGCCTGTCCAAACCCTTAAGTTCCACCCAGCCAAAGACCTTTCAGAGTTCTACTAAACCAGCACTGGTGGAGGAAAAACCTTGGACAACCCTAAGTAACATTTTACTATGGCAATGAAAGAAAAGTTTAAAAGAAAAAAAAAAAAGGAATGAGACCATAAAGGAAAGGAAAAGAGCAAGAGTCAGCCAATTTTTTCTGTAAAGTATCAGATAGAAAATATTTTCAGTTTTGCAGGCTACACAACAACTACCCAGCTTGGCTGTTGTAGTGCAAAAGCAGAGACAGCCTGTAAACAAATGCAGGGAGCTGTTTTCCAATAAAATTTTATTTACAAAACAATGCATGGGCCATAATTCCCCCACAATCCATAGTCTGCAGACCCCTGCCATAGACAAACAACAGAACCAGTGTTTTTACCTGTAATGATAGTACCTACTTAATACTGTGGTTACTGTGAATTTAAAATGACATATCACATGAAAGTGCTTAGCAATGGGCATAGGACCTAGTAGGTAGTCAATAAATATTAACTATTACTATCGTTAGGCAGGAATCATACTGATCTAAGACCTGTCTGGATCTGAACAGACAGGTCTGAACTCCTTATCTTCAACAAACTTAGTGACACAGTCAGCGGCAGCTGTCCGTCCGTGTTCCTCTTGGAAGATGCCCCTTTATCCCAGAATCTCTGCAGATTTCAAAGAGAGAATCACACTAAGAGAGGGTTGCTTCTTTAAACCATCATAGGGGATATCTTCCCAAGACTTTCTGAGGTAAATTTCAAAGACCTATGCCACATGAAGAGCAGTTGAAGAAATTGAATATGTTTAGATTGGAGAAAAGATGGTGGGACGACAGATGGACAAGAACAATATTTAAATACCTGAGTTGTAGGACTGGAAGCTGATTTTTGACAAGTGGCCCCAAAAGGCAAAAGAAGTAGGACTAATGGATTCAGATTGAACCGTATTTCAGCTCAACATAAAGAAGAGAATTTTTTAATAGTCAGCTCTGTCTTACAAGGAAATGATTTGTCTTATGGTAAGTTTCCTTCTCTAAGGGCATTTAAGAAAAGGTTGGACGGGTGAAGTAAAGGGCAGGAGAAGGTCAGATCAACTTTGAGTAAGTTTGTGATCTGAGACTCTGTGACTCTATGGAATACGTGAAATAGAGTTTAGTAAATGAATCTTCCATTTCTCTAAATTCTAATCTTTAGTTGCCTTTGAATTTGTATGCTACTTCACATAATTTTGGAATGTAACTGTAACTACCTACATTCATCCATCGTTCATTCATTTACTTATTTCAAAAATATATATTATGTACTTACTATGCACCAGGCATTTACCTAAGCATTGGAGATACAACAGTGAATGGTTGATCAATAATCCATTAAAAATTAAATACAAAGTGCATCTTCCTTGGAATAATGAAATATTCCATTGTCACTTGCATATTCTTTTGTATTTTCTATCGGCCAATTAATTTATACAGGGACATTCTGTAGGTAATTATGTCAATGGTGTTTAAACTCAAAAATAGAGCCGGCCCTGATGGCCTAGTGGTTAAAGTTCGGTGCTCTCACTGCTTTGGTGGCCCAGGTTCATTTCCTGGTTGCAGAACCACACACCCATCTGACAGTTGCCATGCTGTGGTGGTGGTTCACATAGAAGAACCAGAAGGACCTACAACTAGGATATACAACCATGTGCTGGGGCTTCAGGGAGGAAAAAAAAAGAGGAAGATTGGCAACAGATCTTAGCTCAGGTGAATCTTTCCCTGTAAAAAAAAATTTCAAAAATAAGGTTTTTTTGTTCTGGGATCTTATGTAAAAGTTCAGAAGCAAGATGACTGGTTTTTTCCTCTCCTTAAGGTTGAAAACCCCCACAGTCAGGTCTTTATTAAAGAAGAAATACTATAGCTGTGACCACAGAGGATAGAATTTGATACCAAGATAACAGAAATTTTAGCTTTTACTTATTCTTCCTAGGGTAGAAACAGCAGGAGGAGGCTACATAGGAAACTTCTCTGAAATGAAATATGAAGGCCCCTCAATTTGTGGCCAGAGCCCTATCTACATCTGCAACATGTGTCTGCTGTGGTCAGAATTGGTCCTTTATATGCACATGATGCTTTTTGCCTGAGAAGCCTTTGAACAAATTGAAGCTTCACAATTTCCCGTTACACACTCCCTCTTCATAGTTCTCTGGCATGGAGAATGGCAAATGGCATTTCTGAGCATCAAAATCAGATCCGTTCAAGGCACTTCCACAGAAGTCTAGATCTCTACTCGAGAGAGGGGTATTCAAGGCCAACCTGACCTTACAAATGTGCAGACCTCCAAAGGATATGATTTTAGGTCACTAAGAAAGACTCTCTATCTTAACAAAAAAGAAAAAAATACCTCTAACTCATACAAAACCCAATAAGATTTATATTCATAGATGTTCACCGCAATGTTATTAGTAGTAGTAAATAGAAAGCAATATATATATGAATAGGGTAGTCATTAAATAATATTATATAGCCATTAAAATAATGTTTATTAAGTATTTTTAATAAAATGGCGAAAAGATATATGTAATAATATTAGGTGAAGAAAAACCACATAAAATTGTGTGGTATGATTTCAAATTTGAGATGGGTTCCGATGGATGGACAGGACTCTGATGGCCAGATAGCAGGGTGAAGATATGTCCCTGGCAGAGAAAGTGTATAATACAATCTGGGAAGAGCAAGCAGACCACATCTGGGTGATCAGAGAAGGTGGAAAGTAAAAAATTGTCTCTTGGAATTGACTAAAGGAAAAATCTACACAAGTTGGCTTGGCCTCCAAGCTAAAGGATCCTTGTTATGCTTGGTGATTCCAAGAGAAGGAGAGCAAAGTGGAAGGTAAATGTGTGCCATAAAAATCAACTTATTTTTCTATTAAAAAACAAGTAGAAGTAACCACTTATCTACTCAAACTTAATTCTTGCATACTTTTGTTTTTGAACTGGCCTCAAAACATTGATCTTTCCTCACAATATCATCTTCTCTGTACTAATTCTGAGACTTGAGTACAAGAGTCTCAGAATCCTCCAGTCATGGTTTCCTCAAGAAGCTAAGAGATTCTAGAAATGCTAGAATGATTATAATCTCAGCCAGGGCCCTGTGTGTACAACCACAAAAGTCAGAAAGTGTTCTGGCCTGAGGGACATCATATTTCTCTGGGAAGCACGCAGCACATTCGGGCCTCCTCTCTGTTCTTTCTCTGAGGGGGCATCTAGGGCACAGCGGTGCTCATTGCCCGTAAGAGTAGCCTGAGGCTGAGGATGGAGTTGAAAATGCGGTGTTCTGAGCTGCCTTTCAACTCCACCCAGGCAGCGGTTTTAGGCAACTCATGAAGGTTTACATTAGGCGCATCCAGAAATAGCTGCAGGCCATTTCGATAGGTGGTCCCGCTCTGACTAGTCTTCACAAAGCTTTGAAATAGCCACAAAGCCTTGAAACTGGCACCCAAGAATGAACCTCCTCTAGATACGTCACCAAATCACCAACTAACTTTTTTGAAGGCCCTGTGCTCTCTGTCTTCTGTGGAACTGAGGACACTATGGCGTTCAGCACTGGTTAATCATTCACCAATAAAATTACTCTTTATTCCTTTATTCATGAGTAATCCACACAGCAACTGCCATAAATTTCCAGTTCCCAGTTCACGTAATGTCTCCAGATATGTTCTCCTTTCCTTGACTAAAAAAATCTCACAGTGCTTTGAGAAAAATCAAGAGTATCACTTAAATTTCTTAAGATGTTTCACAGTGATTTTATCCACCTGTTTTAAAACTTTTTAAATCATATTTTTTGTGTGTTTTGGAGAGGACCTCAAGAAATCATCTGCATTAGTCCCTGTGTCAAACGAATAAGGTGTTGTTATCTCCACCTTGCAAATGAGGCAAAGTCAAAGAGAGGGGACCAGAGTTTACTTTAAGGTTGGAAGAATAAATAATGGCAGAGCCAACACCACAATGCTGGTCTCCAGCCTCCTAATGTTGTGTTTCTTTCAATTATTTACTGCTGTTTTTGCAACTGTTAACAACCAAAGTAGTGCGTACAGAATTTAGCAAAATCAAGAGGCAGTAAACCACTATGTTTATTTTTTATTTATTCATTTATTTTTGAGGAAGATTAGCCCTGAGCTAACTGCTGCCAATCCTCCTCTTTTTGCTGAGGAAGACTGGCCCTGAGCTAACATCGTGCCCACCTTCCTCTACTTTATATGTGGGACGCCTACCACAGCATGGCGTGCTAAGCAGTGCCATGTCTGCGCCCAGGATCCAAACCGACGAACCCCGGGCTACCGAAGCAGAACATGTGCACCTAACCTCTGTGCCACCAGGCCAGCCCCAAACCACTATGTTTAAAGTGGTGACTTAAACCATAGCCTGCCATTTACTTAGTCCATGAAGCTGGGCATGTCGCTTACTCTCTCTATGCCTCTGTTTTCTTGTTTATAGAAGAGAAATGATAATTCTTCATAGGGTTGCTGAGAGGATTAAATAAGTTACAATGTGTAAATTTCTTAGTTCAGATCAACCACCATATAAGTATTTGCTATTACTATAGCCATCCCCACTCCCACCTGTTCCTACTTTTCCCTGTGGGATTAAACAGTAGCATCGTCTTCTCCAACTGGACAAACTAGGAACCTTAAAGACATCTTTAATAACTACTCACCCTGTTTGCCCCTTCTCTCTTACCCCACAGTCTATGAATTACAAAGTCTTTTTAATTCTAATCTCCAAATATCTCTAAATCCATTCTCCACTCAGCATCCTCTCTGAGAAGGCTGTAATTTCATCCTGAATCTCTCACTTGGACTATTTCAAATACCTTCTTCCTGGTCTCTCCTCTTCCAATCAACCTTCCTCACCCCATGATGTAACATCCTTTGTAAAGGCAAATCCTATCATATCAGCCCCTGTTTCAAATCTTCCAGTGCCTTCACCATTCCTCCAGGCTGGCATGACAACCATTCTAACCAAGTCCAGCTCCACCATCAAAGATTCTAATTCAGTAGGTCAGGAACGAGGCCTAGGAAACTTTTTTTTATTCCCCCCAGTTTTATTCTGGCGCAGTTTTTTCATGGACCAATGTTTGGGAATCACTGGAAAGGATAAGATATACATTCATTAGGATGTCTTATAAAGTCCTTCACAATCTGGCCCTCACCTACTCCTCCGGGGAAATTAACTGCCATCCTTCCCCTTGAAATTTTCTTTGACTGAGTTGATCCTTCTTCTGTGCTCCCACAACTCTGTCTGCATAACAATCGCAATGACACCTGTTTTATCACACGTTCATTACATTTGCATCCCTCATTCCTTCACTTGTAGGGCCAGCTTCATGAGTGTTCAGCCCTACTCTCAGAAGGGCCATGAACTTGGTTTAATGCTCTGCTACAGGCAACCTGAAATTCTTAACAATTGTTGAACAAGTGGCACCTCATTCTCATTTTGCACTGAGCCCCATAAATTATGTACTTGGTCTTGCCCACTCGACTGTGAACTCCTTAAAAACAGAAGCTGTTTGCTATTCACTTGAAATCTTCCTCGGTTAGCACAGAGGACTCCTGGCACAGAATAGGGGTTTGGTAAACATTTGTTGAATTTGTACAGGAAGGGATGAAAGGAGAAAATAAGGTATCTCATAGAAAAATAGTGTAGTACGGCTAATTAACTCCGAAGAATAAGCTTTGTTTATGCTTGAAGGAGGGAGGAGTCAATTGATAAATTCACAAGATGATTGACCATCCAAATAAACATAAAATTCCTAGGTTTCGCTTTAAATTAATCAAACTGTTTTTTTCTTTGAGCTCTGCTGCCTCTCTATTCTTCTCAGAATGCAAAATTGCAGGTTAATGAAGCTTGCAATTGCGCTATCAAATATGGCCTGAGTATCTATGCCAAGCACTGTGCTCAATTCTGGGGAAAGGCAAGGGGGAGGCCACAAAAAGGTGAACCAAGCAGTGGCCTTGTCCTCCAGAAGCAATTAAATCTTACTCTTCAAGAGTTTATATCAAAGATGAGTTGACTTCATGGGAGTTCTGCAGCAATGAATCAAGAATAAAGACACTAGACTTGGCCAGTGGCCCAGCTTCCTGAACATTTCAATTGACAAAATGTCTCAGTCTGAACACAATTCCTCCACTATGAGATCTGTGGGTTCACTAGTTAACATTGGCAACCAATTCGGAGGTGCTCATGGAGCATAATAAATAAGTGGCTATTGAGGTGGGGGAGGTGCTTTTGCTCCCTGGTGTTAGAGAAGAAAAGATGAGCATCAGCTATCAAAGTGAGCCAAATAATTGGTGAGGACAGATGTCCCCAGCTCATGCTGAAGACACGGCAGGACTTCCAATGTGGCAAAGACCACACACCACTCTGCTGCCATGTTAGGGGCCCGTTGCAGCACTAACTTCTTGCTGTTCTCAGAAATCACATGGAGTTCAAAAAGAGTTCCTGTTGCTTTTCTACATTCACTACTTTTTAGTTACCCAGTCTACTAGTTGATACAACATCAGTGATAACATTAAGAGATTTTAGTCGGAAAAAATATAAATGCCAATACACATATAAAGAGACGTATTCAACTTCAAATTAGGGAAATGCAAAAGTAATACATCCATAAAGTATCACTTTCACTTACCAGATGAGCCAAAGTTAAAAAGATTGATAATGTTCAACATTGGCAAGCATAGTGGAGAAAGCAAATATTCTCAAAAGATTGCTAGTCAGAGTATAAATCGGTACATCCACAGTCTTCTGGAGGGCAATTTGGCATTACATATCAATCAAAATTTAAAACGCACATCCCCTTTGATGTAGCAATGCTATTTCTAGAACTTTATCCTGAGGAAATAATCTGACAGATACGAAAAAATACATGAATTAAGTTATCCATCACAGCCAAAAAAAGTGTAGAAATAACATAAGTGTGCATCATAAGAGATTTCCTTAATATAGCACAGTTCATCTAAACACAATTTAAACATTAAAATGGCTATGCGGAACTATAATTATCAAAAGGAAAATACACACATGTGTATTTTTAGGTGTAATGAAAAGGCCAGCTTAAAAAAGGAGTATAGATGAAATGACCCCATTTTTTGTTAAAAACAGAGTCATATTTATGAGTATGTGTGTGCATTCTTTTAAGATTAGATTGTAATTGATTTTATTTTGTTTCGGCATCATGCATATTGCAAATAAATGGATGATATCTGAATCCAATAAGGATATTATATTTGGATATGTATAGGGGAAAGAAAAGAGAAGTCTTAAAGAAGTATGTTTTGTGATGTGCTGGTAAATACTTAAAACCAGCCTTCAGGTGGGGCAGACTGGAAGTCCGTGTTGCATTTACTGATTTCTATGGCATAAATCCTCCCAATATTATTCACTTCCAGCTAATAATGTGACATCACTGGGTGCAGAGGTGGGATGAGATGTACAGTAGCACAGCATTATGTAATATTTCCATAATACAGACATAACAGATGTAAATGATTGCAAGAGCATAGATAATATTAAAATGTAGTAAATAATTAGAAAGTAACAAGTTTGGTGTATGCCTTTCTTATAAGTCTGGAAGAAGTCTGGGTGGAAAGTTCATGAATCATATTTACTTCATTCTTTAGACCTTTATATGTCATTTCAATGTTTTTACAACAAACATATGCTACCTTTATAATCAGAAAAAAAATTCAAGAGTTTTTTTCCCCATTTGCTAAGACCTAGAAAAGAAGAAAAATCAGGGAATGTTACTTTTAAAAAAAGTCTCACTAGAACAAACACTTCCCCAAAAGGAGTATGATTGCATTAGGGTGTAAGTAAGATAATGGCGGGCATTGTTCAAATCAATTAAACCATGATATCTTTGATCAGTCATGGTATGAGGAAATGAGCACTCAGCGTTTCTAAGACTTTTCACAATATAAATATGTAACATCATAATTCAAAGGAATGTGAACTCCCAGGCCATCTGATACTCTCACTTTATAAATAAGGAAACTGAGTCCCAAGACATGTAGGTCCTTTCCCAAAGTAAGCAGAACAAGGCAGGGTATAAGATAATTCAGCTCCTCTCCATTTATAAGTGGTCTCTACAGCTTGTGAATGCAAGTATACATTCCCCACTTGTCATTATTTAATGAAAAGAGATGAATTCATTTTGGGGGGCTGGTATTCATTCAATTGGTTAATTGCTAAAGCCCTGACTCCTATCTCTGTTTAGATAATAGCAGCTTATACATCGCCAGAATTTTATACTTCCCGACACACTTCCATATAGGTTATCTCTGTTGATTCTCATAAGAGCTTTGTGAGACATGTAGGGTCAGAAGGACCATTCCTATTTTACAGATAGGAAAACCGAGGCTAGAGATGGCAAGCGGCTAGTGAGAGCCGGGCCTCTGGTCCAGTCATTGTGCTGTCTGGGATTCAGTCTCCTCTTCGAGGCCTTTCTGGGGCAGTCATCTAGGTGAACCTTCTGTGAGTGTCACTTCCTCCCCTTGCCAATCTTGTCCTTCCAAAAAATTCTTTCTTCCATAGGCTCCTGTCTCGTTTTACACTTAAAGATATTACTTTCAGATCACTTAGAATTGCTCTTTAGTTCTTATTTCTTTTATTCTAGAATGGAAAATAGTCCCAGGCATCTTTAAGCCTGGAAATACTCCCATTCTTTACCTGACATGAGGACTAAACCATAAAATGTTGTTTTCTCTTGAAATTTGAAATCATTTCTATTATCAGAGGAATGACTTCTGCAAAGGTCCAAACTATATATTATAAAGGAAAATACTTTAAACACTGTGATGCGACACATTTCTAGACAATCTTGGTTTTCCAGAGGGATTCACATTGAAGTCAGAGGAGACAGACTTACTCAGGAAGTACAAATCGTACATAACAGAACAGATCCTGGGAAATCTGAGAAAAGCTGACCCTCTCCTAAGCTTTGCTTTACTAAGGGAGGAAGTGTGTTCTCCTGTTAAGAGTAGAATGTCCTTTGAAAGAAATGAAAAAAAGGTATCAGTGGGCTGTGTTCAGATCCAGAGACAAAAAAGCTACCAATTTAAACTAACGCAAGTGTTGCCTCAGCTCCTGGACTTATGTAACCTTAGACAAGCCAATTCTCAGAGCATCCATTTCCTCATCCTTAAAGATGGAAGCACAGCACCTGCTGCACAGGGTGTAGTGGAAGCTAAAGTAGCTAGTGGCCAACAAAATATTTTGTAAACTAAGAATCAATATGAAAATATGTGGAATGCATTTAAGATAGCTTGGTAATTTTTGAGATTTACTGCTCTGGGCGAAGGGGACGGAGGAGTGAGTTAAAAAAAGGACAGAGTGTCGACACCACAGCGGGCAGGTGGCCAGGCTTCTCCAGCCGGAACAGGATGGGGAGCTCAAGAGTGCATACTAATTGTGGCACCTCCGTGGAGGCAACGGGCCAAATGACTCCTCTCCAGAAAACACAGTGTCCCTTCCCATATCAAAGGCCCGCTCCTAACCAGGCTTTCATCTGCGTACAAAACTAAGTTGACACCCTGGTGCATCGGGTGCTGCTATGATGAAGATGAACTATTAACAAAATTGCTTTGCTGGAATGTGGAGGCTGGAGAAGAGATAGTAGTTTCCCTGAAACTAGGAACATCTGCTAGCGAGGAGATGACTCTTAATGACTCTCGAATGACAAATTGTCGAAGAGCAGAAATGAGAGTACAGGAAAAGAGTGGGTGTAATTCGATCTGAGGATTTGAGGCAAGATAAAAAACCATTAGAAGGAAGGAGACTCTGCCTGCTGATGAAGAGTATTCAAGACGAGAATCAAATTTTCAACTTAATAGAGAGAGTAATAGAATAGTCACTCTCTAAAGAAAACACTGGAGAAATAAGCATGATATCCAACATGAGGTCAGAAGGTCATTTCTGGTGACATTTGTGTAGGGCCTGAAGGCAATTGTCATTTGGTGGTCAAATCTGAAAGAAGTAAGGAGATGGTTAAGAAAGCCACTTAAATTTGGGTGCCTTTTATTCCTTTATAATATTTTCAGCTCTGATAGTAGAAGAGCTCTACTCTTGAAGGTCCAAAATATGTTGTTGCTATAGGAACAGGTAAGCAGATTAGACTTGAAAGACCAGTTTAGGAACAAAGAATTTAATAGTCAGGACTAATGCAATTAACCAAGCAAATATTTTAAGCAAATGTCTTTTGGGTGTGTTATTTATATATTAATACCAGGAAGATAAAATGCTATCATAGAATGAGAGCATCACATTTCAACATTTTAATTACACCATTACTGGCGTAAAAGACGATGCTTATACAATTAGCAGAAAGGCCTTATTAAACAGAGCACACATTTCTAACTCTCTCTTGATTACATCGTAATTGAGAAATACAGCTTTAAATTCAGTAAGAGCATAAGAATCATCTTTGAATTTCCTACAGTTCCCGAGAGGGGAACACATCTAAAATAAAAGAGACAGTGGACTACTCAAAGTTTCCTGTAACCACTCCCTATAACTAGGGAGCTACGAGTAAAATTCTAGAAGTAAACAGAAATGTGTGTGTAGGCTGATAATTGTTACCATTTTATGTTTTCCCTGTCCAACAGTCTCTGTGAATACAGATAAGTGAGAAGAGAAGAAGGTCAAAGAACCAGAGGCACTCCTTCACTATTGATGACCCGCTTCATCCTGTCAGGTAATACACTGCTCCCCAGTTTAGGGATTTGCAGAAATTACGAGAAGTTTTGAACAGAACGTGCTATGCTGGTAAGGCTCAAAAGCTCACGGTGAAGTGCCATCATGCTTCTCTCCCTTTCTGTTTTGCTTAAAAAGAAAACACTACTGATAAAATAAATGCAATATTTTCATTCTAGCAAGTTTCTCCTGTTAGAGGTCACGTGCGTGGGACAGAGAGATTCTTGGACATTATCTTTTCTCACACAATACCAGAGTCAAATTGCAAGGAAGTATGCGAGTGTGTCTGAGCGCGCGTGTGTGTGTGTGTGTGTGTGTGTGTGTTGGAGGCTGGGGTGTGGGAATGGGAAGAGGGGAATGTGGCTAGAATCTTACCATCTCATTCTCTTCTCCTTCATTGAGCAAAGCGTGCTGGCCCTTCTCAAAGCGGTCCCCCATGAAAGAACAATTCCACGCCTCCGCCCTGACCTTCCCGAGCAGACGCTTCCAGGACGAACTTGCTGAGCCACCACTGCTCGCCAGCTGACTGAAAGAGTTAAGGATCCTCCAGGTTAAGACTCCTCAAGTACACACCTTCTCTCAGCAAATGACAATAGTTAGCACACTGAACTCCTCCCACGAGTCACCCTCTTCTCGGAGGAATTTCTTCCTGCTCCTTGCTTACTGCATTCTCTCAGAGCAGCTGTCCCAAAGGAGGCTGCTCCCATGCTGATCTTTTTGTGCCCAAGTTACAGGGAAAGAACTCATTGCCTGCCCAGTGCCAGCCTGAGACATCTGACTGCAAATCCAACAGGACAAGGCAGAGTTGGCAGGACTCTTCTGAGGAGTGGGGAGCGGGTGCAAGAACGCCCAGGCCACTGCTTTATTCACGGAGGCTAAGGAGCTGGGGTCGGGGGAGGCTAACAGAGCTGCTGATCTGATTAATGAAAGGCCCCATCTATCGGCTCTTTTGCCTACAAAAGGTACAAATCATGACTAATCCTCTTCCAAAGGTATTTGTAATCACATTTCTTTGTGTATGCAAAAACATTCTACTTAATGTATGCGTGGAATGGTTTACTTTTTTGAAAAACACGCAGAGAAAGAACAAAGGTATAGTCAAACTATTTTATGCAGTCTTCTTCCACTAAAATATCACTAGTGGTTATATTCTTAAGGGGTCTATGAGGCCGGCCCGTGGCCAAGTGGTTAAGTTCATGTCCTCTGCTTCACCAGCCCAGGGTTTCACTGGTTCAAATCCTGGGCGCAGACGTGGGATGGCTCATCAGGCCATGCTGAGGCGGCATCCCACTTAGCACAGCCAGAGGCACTCACAACTAGAATATACCACCATGTACTGGGGGACTTTGGAGGGAAGAAGGAAAAAAAATGATTGGCAACAGATGTTAGATCAGGTGACAATCTTTAAAAAAAAAAAATTGTTAAGGGAGTCTAGAAATAAAATATTCAAATGACTCTATGGTAAGACTCTTTTTTTAATTTATTCACGCATTCATTCAATACACAAGCTTTGAGCAGAGGGATTGCGTATATAAATCAAGTCACATTTACTATCCGCAGACTGATGTAGGGATTCAAACATGGTAGAAGGTGGTTTTTTATTATGAAAGCTGCCACAGAAGGCTAAGATAAATGTCAGAAATCCCAATGTGATGTAGGGCAACACACATCGACCTTGGCTCTGGGAAAAACCCTGGATTCCAGCTGCCCACTGGCATTGGTCAAACTGTGTGATCGTTTAACCTACACCAGCTGGCTCTTCTCACTCGGTAATCGAAGGAATTGAATGAGGATTCGTGAAAATATATCATACAGCACTGATCAAGTACTCTTGGTATAATTAAACGAAACATCTGATTTAACAGCAGATGATAGAACATAGTGGTCAAGGGCATGTTCTGTGAATTTGGAGGGCCTGTGTTCACATCTGGGCTTTCTAGTTACGCCACCTTAGGATAACAAGTTTCATAAACTCCATAAGCCTCCATTTGGTCACATGTAAAAAAAGGTTATGATAATAGAACTTACCTCCTAAAACTGTTGTGTGAGGAATAGTGCCTGCGAAACAGTACGTTTCCAACAAAGGAGAGCTATTTTTCTCCTCACTGTGTTCACTCACTCCCCTTCAAGCTGTGTACAACTGTTGGCACGGATATCCCCAACCTGATGCTAGTAACCCTACGAAGACCAAGACTAAAGTGTGTGTGCGTGTGTGTGTGTGTGTGTAAAACCTTGAACAAATGGGGACCAGCCCAGTGGCGTACTGGTTAAGTTTGCATGCTCTGCTTCAGCAGCCCGACGGTTCACAGGTTCGGATTCTAGCCACGGACCTAGCACAGCTCATCAAACCACACTGTGGCAGCACCTCACATAAAACAGAGGAAGACTGGCACAGATGTTAGCTCAGCGACAATCTTCCTCACACATACACACAAAAAATCCTTGAGCAAATGGTAAAGTATAAGTAAGATAAACATAAAAAATAGTAAGCTATTGTAATAGTAATTACAAAATATATATATGCTGTTCTCTGAATTTCTAAAAATGATTAGCACAATTTAACCAGATAAATAAAAATAAAATTAACATTTTATTACAAGCTCAAAAGATGAGTATGGGATTTCTTTCGAGGGAGATGAAAATTTCTGGAATCAGTGGTTATGGCTGCACAATTTTGTGACTATACTAAAATTCAGTGAACCATATACTTTTTAAAGGATGAATTTTATGAATATGAATTATACCTCAGTAAAAAAGTATACCTCAAAAATAGTAAGTCAACATTTTAGAGCTCTAGCAGAGGGTCATTCAAACGTTTAGCAGAGAAAAAAACAAAGCAAGAAAATTTCAAACTTTGTCTCCACTGATGGGGATTAAAGAGTGTGAGTATGTGAAATGGTAAAACTATACCAGTGCTGGAATGCAGGTGAGAGAGAAGTGTTTTCATTCTGTTGTCTATAATTGGCGATACTTGCACTGTTTCTTTCTGGTTAGGTTCCCGAATACAATTGGCAACTCATGCACCATTGTGGGGTTAAGATGAGCGTGTAATTGACTACGAGTTATAGGAAAACCTGCACACAAACTTACCCCATTAAACGAATCTGGTTACGCCACAACAATACATAAGCCAAATTTGAATAGCAAAATCAGTGCCTAAGAACATAAACTTTTGTAGAAACTCAGAGCCCATAGAAAATCATTTTCAGCAACATGGTAGAACTGAGGACTTTGAAATATATAGTGAGAGAGTTTCTTCACGTCCTCAAGGAGTTCGCATGGTAAGACATCCAAGTCCTCTGAGGCAGCATGACTCATGGGCAGTGCTCTCTCTCGTTTCGCACTGTTGGTCTACAAACACGAGCGTAGCCAGAAACAGGGCTAGATTCCATGGGAAAGCAAGCAACATTTACTGAACTCTTGCATATACCAGGCACTATTGTAAGCATTTTACACACACTATGGCACGATGCTTACAATGGCCTCTGTGGTCAGAACTACTATGGTCATCTTCACTTAGCAGACAAGGAATCACAAGTGCGGAAAATAAATAATTTGCTTAAATCCAAGCAATTAGTAAAAAGTGAGTATTTGGACCAGGCAATGCTGCTCTCCCAATTCTGCATCCTAGTTTCCAGGCTAACACTGCTTCTACCGGTTTACTTGGAATATCTGTGAGGGATGTTGCATTTCTATGACCAGGAGAGCCTCTTTCTGGAGGAAGCATTTGAGAAGGGCCTTGAAAACGACGGGAAAGGTTTTTCAATAGGTGGAGATGCTAGGGCCCAGACTGGAAGGAGGCCACAGGAAAGAGCATTCAAAGCAAGGGAGCCATAGGAAGAAGAAACACACGGGCTTGTTCAGAGTAAGTCCATCACCTTTGCTGCATGCGGGCTGCATGCAAAGGAAGAAGAGGGGAGTTAGATGTATCAGGAAATACAGATCAGTGCCATTCCATGGACGTCTTGAATTTGAGTCTGGGCTTAATGCAATAAGTAACTGATAGGTGAAGGCGCACAGATGTCATAAATATGCATATTTTTCTTGATCAGCCTGTTCTTAAATATTATAGAAATCATTGCATAAGCAGGTTCTAAAGTGACTCAGTCTTTCTAGATAGTATTATACGTATATAGCAGTTTCCTTCAATCCTCTAAGTCAAATCTTCTATTTCCCTTTGGAGCATTGTTTGAAAGTTAAAAACAAAAATTTTTAATAGATTTGATTTTTTGAACAGTTTTAGGTTCACACCAAAATTGAGCAGAAGAGATAGTGATTTCCTATATTCTCCTTGCATCACACAACCTCCCCCACTATCAGCATCCCCCCGTGGAGTAGTAAGTGGTAGATCTGTGACAACTGATGAACCTCTGTTGACATGTCATTATCACCCAAAGTCCAGAGTTTACATCAGGCTTCACTCTTGGCATTGTGTATTCTGTGGGTTCTGACAAATACATAACGACATGTATTCACCATTATAGTATCATACGTGGTAGTTCCACAGCCCTAAAAATTCTCTCTGCTGTCCCTGTTCATTCCTGCCTCTCCGCTCACCCCTGGCAACCATGAATTCCTTTACTGCCTCCATAGTTTGGCCTTTTCCAGAATGTTATATAGTTGGAATCATACGACTTTTCAGATTGACGTCTATCACTTAGTAATATGCATTCAAGTTTTCTCCATGTCTTTTTGAGGCTTGGTAAATCATTTTTTAGAGCTAAATAATATTCCACTGCCTGGATGTACCACAGTTTATTTAGTTCACCTACCAAAGGACATCTTGGTTGCTTCCAAATTTTAGCAATTACAAATAAAGATGCTATAAATACTTATGTGCATATTTTTGTGTAGATATACATTTTCAACTCATTTGATTATGTCATTAAGGAATTGCAAATTAAAACAACAATGAGATACTACATACTTATTAAAATGGCCAAAATCCAAAATACTGATGATGTCAAATGCTGGCAAGGATATGGAGCAACAGAAACTCCCATTCATTGCTGGTGGGAATGAAAAACAATACAGCCACTTTGGAAGACAGTTTGGCAGTTTCTTACAAAATTAAACACCTTACCACATGATCCAGCAATTGTGCCCCTTGGTGTTTACCCAAAGGAGTTGAAAGTTTATTCTTTAATTTAGTCTGTGTTTTCCTTAATTTTGCCTGTTTAATATTTTTATTCTGCACTACATCTGCCTCACAGGGTCACATATGGCGTGGTGAGAATAGCAGATGTGGCTTTGGTGTGGTCTGAATTAGAATCTTGACATTTTGCTGACAGATTCCATTCATTTATTTACTTTGCACTTATTTGATTAAGTTCAGTACCCAAAGACATGTACCAGATGAAGAAAAGGGGCAAATAAAATATGCCCTGGTAGAGTTAAGTCTGTTAGGAAGCAAGACCAACACCAAAGTATAAGTTCTAACACATGTGCTAATTACAAAAGTTCAGGTAGGGAGTTAGACCAGGAAGGTTTCGTGGAGGTGGGGAGTTCTATGCTGGCCTAGATAAATGGAGACGGAGAGGGAAAAGATTGTTGGCAAAGGAGACTGCAAGCAAAGACCCAGAGGAGGATTTGTACACGAGCTCATTCAGAGACTACAAATTATACACATATATTGATACCTTAGAATTGAGAGGAATGTCCAAGAGGAAAGGTTGATTCAGCCATGCCCTGATTCTCTCCTTGCACTCATTCCCTCTTAAATACCATGTCTCAAATAGGAATGGAAAAGGAAAAAAAAGAAGAAGAAGAAAATAAATAAATCAGCTACCTCTTTGCCGATCTGATATCTCAGCTTGCTTTCATTTATCCCAGAAGCACGTCTGCTGCTCCGATCAGTTCTCAACCTCTTCGGGTATGTATAACACACATCAAATGGAAATAATGACAGTTTCTGCCAAGACTGCGGGGATGCTGATCCTTCACTTGCTTAACCCATTTAGATGATGTGAAGATAAGTGGGTAGTGATGTTTCATCATATATTAATTCGCATCTTTCATCTGAGAACTCCAGAGCAGATTACAAACATTATTCTTTGCAACATCTTTGTGAAGTATGGAGGTGAGTAATATTATTGCCCCCACTTGAGAGCTGTAGGAACTGAGTCACAAAGGGGTCACAAAGAACTGCTCAAGGTCATGTGTCTTCAGCTTGGCGTGGAACCTGAAAGAAGTGCAATATTTCTGCCTTGTTATCATTGACAGTGAGTCGCCTCAAGATTCCTCTTCAGTCCTCATTACCCAGATCTGATATTTGTAAAGTGCTTGAGGTCTTTAGTCACAGAGCTTCATCTAAACTCAAGGTTTCACTATTACTATCAATTACCTCAATCTGCACTAATGCCTAATCTGTGGACCATACTGGAGCAAGCAAGATGTGATGTCCCAAAGAGGAATTACCTGCCTCAAGGTGGTGACATGAAGTTTAATTGAATTAATTAATGTTTGTAAAACACTTAGAAACTCTTAGATTAAAGGGTTTAATACAAAGATACAGGGCCTTCTCATTAATTACAGAAGAAAAGAGGAGGCTAATGGCCAGCTTGATTTCTCAGAGGCATTGCTCTCACCTATCTCCGCCTGGCACTGGGTTCTGATCTTTCTCAAGGTGGCGTGAGGTGGCCCGTCAGTTCACATTCAGAAGAGCCCCTTCTTGCTTTCTGTTATTTCCAAAAATAAAAGATAACAAGCTGCTCTCTGGAGGTAAGGCAGCTCCCCTTCTGTGAAGATTGCCTTAGTTGGCAACTATCCTGACAATTCCAGGTCAGGAAGGACAGTCGATAAAAACAAAAGCCAAAAGAGTAAATCCCCAGGGAGAAACTTTATACCAGTGTACTTAATGCTGAGAACTTTTAACTGGCAATTTTCCATTGACAAAATAATACACGTTCAGGTGTAACTATTAAGTATCATGGAGTGTTACAACTAGACCTTCAGAAATTACTAAATTACCTTCATTGCTTGTCAGGTGAAGAAAAAGTTCGAGGAAGACTATATAATAATTTGTCCAAGGTCACATGAGAAGTGGGACTCAAATCAAAGACTCCAGTTTTCTATAATGTACTTCACATAGCATCACAAGGCCACCCACCTTTTGTAAAGGAATCAGAATAGTATTCTTTGAAACATTCTCTGTGGAATATTTAAAAGACAATTGCATTTGGAAAGTTTGATTTAGATAGAACGTTTCCAGAACTTGGCAATTGTGTAAAGCCATGGCCACGTCATAGAATTGCCAGGCATATCCACCTAAGCAGGATCAAGAGGGCGTGGGACGTGGCATTTGACACACCTGCTGGCATAAGAGTCTGCGCTCCGGGAACTGAAGAAATTGCAGCTGCTAATAAAGAAAGGTCAATCTAGCAGGCAATTGAAGCTCATGGCGGTCTGCTTACAGCTCAGGAGAGCAGTTGGTGAAGGGAGAAGGGAGGGATCCCATTAGACAGAAGTGGATACATTTCCAATAAGCAGTTCGAGTCCAGTGATGAGGAACATGGGGCAGGTGATATTTTAAAATCTTGATAGGAAACTGGCTCCAGGAGTCTGTCCTCTAGTGGCCAAGCCCAACCAGAGCTTTGGGCCTAGAGCAGTGTTCCATTTCCCCATGGGAGCCTGGCAAGGGAAAGTCTAGTCCTTACTCCTAGGAAGGATCTGGGGGTCAAGGCAGGCTGCCACACAGGAACTTGGGAACAGGATATCCACAGGGACCGAAGGCTTCGGAATGAGGCAGGAGCCCGATTAGCAGAATGAGGGCGCTGACTCTGGTAATACTTGCAGGGACTGTAACTCAGTGCTGAGCAGTGGAGAGCGAAACTAGGCTGGATTCAGGACCCACAACATGGGTCTGGGATGACCCAGGAACAGGGTTGAACCCCCGGTGAGAATCAAGAACAGGTCCTTGCTGGAGATGGAGAAGCTATGGGGCCTCTCTGTTTTCCCATCCTTCCTAACATCCACTTTGGGATGATTTATGCCAGTCACCACTGTCACCAGCAAGCAAGACCCTGCCCAGGAGGGAGGAGATTCTCAGGTGGATCCATCAGGGATATCTGAGGAAGGAGAAGAGATTGAAATTAATGACTAATGAAGTTCAGAGATTTTATTTGTTCATATTGCACAAGTCTTTCAAAGCCCTAAGCAAATGGGTGATGGGAAATGTTATCTCCTGATGGAAAAAAGAATGTAAAGTGGAACTAATGCACTCCTGGTACTCAGACTCTCCCCCAGGCACCTTGGCATCAAAGAGGGCTCTCTGAGGTTCTTGAGCTCTTCCTAAATCCTCTAAGAACCCTGCCACAGCACCTCAAACTAACAATCTAGGTAAAAACTGTTTGCCAAGCAAATACAACTTTCAGATAAGTCCCCCAGCTTCTAGTCTGATCTCTGTTCTCATAGAGGCCTTGCGGGGCTGTCACTGTCCTGGTGTTCCCTGCCTTTGCAAGTCCCTATGAAAACACACTGCTTTCTTCCTATGTCTGCCACAGGAATATTACTGTACATCTCCTCGCTCTGGGAACTGAGCCCTCTTCTCCCCTTCCTCTCAGTCTTTCGCTGGCACCAGGGCCCTTGTTATTGGCTGGTTGTGTGCTTCATTGTTGCTCTGTTTTTCCGTCTCTCATTCACCTGCAGGAGCCAGCCTAGAACAGCAGAAGGTCGTTACCAGTGATGCCTGGCAGTCACTTGGGGAGCTTTCCTAGACTCCACATGCCCTGGCCCCAACCCAGGCCTTCCAAATCAGAATCCTGGGAGGAGAAACACAGAATCTACATTTTTAGCAAGTATGGGTTATGCTGTGCTTCTACTACTTTTTTTAAAAAGGAAGATCAATGAATAAGGTAGATTTATCATCGTGGCAAGTTGTCCATGATACATAAACTGCAAAGTACTTAAGCTACAGAACACTATGTAGAATATAGTCCCATTTTCATAAAAGCATAAAATGTATTTACGTGTGCGTGATGCAATGTATATGTGTATTTAGTCAAAGGAGGCCTGGGTGAGATGATGCATAGAAAGGGCTCAGCACAGAGTCAATGTGTGGCAAACATTTGCTGTTACTGTTGGGTGCTCTGTCTTCTATGAAGTTCTTAACATTGGAAGAGGTAGTTTCAAATAAGGGTAGCAGGCATAGGAGGGCAGTTTTGGGGTCTGGGAGTGTCCAGGGGACTTTGATAGGCCATCAGAGAGCCCTGGAAAGAGAGAATCACAGCCACCCTCTGCCAGCCTCACTGTCGAATGCTGGCAACCTCAGCTTTTTCAGTGGGAGAAATTCAGAGCCAGATCATCTTGGCATTGGAAGGAGCTTTAGAGATTGCCTGGTCCGATTCCCATCCAGAAGTCCCACTCTATCCATGAGTGTCCCAGTCTTCCTCTCCTCCCCTCTCTCAGTGGCCCTGCACAGGGCACCTTCCCCAGCTGGCATACTTTGCTGGCATCTGGCAGCCAGGAGCTAGCATACTAAACACTATTAAATGGTCAAGTATTTTGGAATAGGAAGTGGGAAACGCATTCACTGCCTGTCTCTTGTTCTTCGGCTGTGTGATCTTGAACAAGTCACTTCACTGCTCTGAGACTCAACGTCCTTATGTGCATGATGAAACCAATATTATTTGCCCCATCCTTGTAATATTATGAAGTGCTTACTACTGCTCAGCACAGAGTTAAGTGTTCCATGAAGGGCAGGTTATGAGACTCCGGTGAGCAGCATATGAGGGAATGCAGGTGAAAGCAATATGGAACAGAATGCCTGAGTCCTCAATGCACAAACCTGTGCAGTTGCTGAAAGGAGCGAGTGGAAGAGCTTTCTTCTCCAGCAGGTAACACAGACACATTTTAGACCGTGATTCCCTGCAGGCAATGCGCCTGCCTTTCTTCTCCTAATCTGCTCCTTTTGCTATTGCCCTAAATTCCAGTTTCAACATTGAAATTTACTACCTCAGTGATCACCCTTAATTTTGGATCTCCAGGCTTTTCTTCGCTTTGATCTTTTTAACCCCTGTGATAGAACAGATGGTTTCTAGCTTATGTCTTCTCCATAACTGAACATTCCAAGTATCCGGACAGCCACTGGCCTGCCTCCGTCCCCAAAGCACTAGTGACCCCACTCCACTTGTATTCTGCCCTCAATGGTCTGTGACGCTCCTGGGTGTGCAGCCCCAAACCTGATCTGCTGGGGCCTCTCAGCCACAGGAAGATGTCAGGCATCATAAGAGCCTTGCATCCCTTTCCCTCTATCCCCACAATGTCACACACACATATACACATGCATGCATGCACACCCATACATGTACACACACGCACAATCCCAGCAGGAGCCCTGGTCACACTTCCATTAGATCCAATGGTAACATTTGCTTCACCATCACTTTCCATGACATTTCTCTTCCCTTTAACCTGCTCTTTGGGAGGCCTATTGCTAATTTCTTCTAGCCCTGTGGCCAAGACTCCATCTCTTATCCCAGATGTCATTCACAAAGCTTAGTGTGTGGTTTACAATATTTTCAATTACTACTAAAATATTTGATGACATGCTTATGTTAAGAGTGAAAAGGAGTTTCATGGAAGACTATTTTTTAATATTTATCAAGTAAAATACATTTACAGTAATCACACCTAACCTTCATTGAATGCTTGCCATGTACCAAACACTGTTATAAGTTGTTTAATTTGAATCATTTCCTGTCATTGACTCCATAAGAAAAATACTTTTACTGTCACCACTTTATTCTACTTCTAGAAATTGTTCTTAAAGAAATAATTTTGGCTATATTCAAAATGTATGTATGCAAATATTTATCACAGCATAGTTCAAACTGAATATATCCAATATGACGGAATACTATGCATCCATTATATATCAAATTTTTCAGGAATATTTAGTAATGTGAAAAACGTAATCAAAAATTAAGTGAAAAACAAGATACAAAATTTTATATGCAGCATGAGCCCAGTATTATCTATGGAGGCATAAATGAGAAAAAGAAGAAGAAATACAGCAATATACAGTGACTGTCTCGAAGTGGGAGAATTCTTTGCTTTATTCACTAGTCTGTATCGTCTAATATTCCACAATAAACATGCTTTAATGTCATAATCTGAAAAAGTAAATGTTATTAAAAGTATATTTTGCTATAGCATAATTTCTTTAAGCTTTACTTAACATCTCTGTGCTAGAGCCGAAGTCTCTTGCTCGCCCCACTGGGAACTTCACAGTGTCAATCTCTTTGGCTGAGCCCATGAGCTAGAAGTTAATATTATGCCAAACATAAGGAGATGCAAACGTAATGCAACTTTATTCCAATTATACAGGAAATATCCAAATAAAGAACCTGTGCACCTCACTTGATGGCAGGAAATGAATCCTCACTAGGGATTCACCAAACTTCCGGAACTGCCTGGAGCAGTGGAAACTTAGCGGCCATGTACTAGGCCTTCCCTTTTCTGCCAGGATGTTTCCTTCTTCCGGGATTTTTCGTCTCAGCGATTTTTTCTTTGTTTCCTCCCCACCAGCCCCTGCCTCTCCCAGATCCGATTGGCCCCGGTCCTGTTTGAAGCCTGCCCGGGGTCCTCCAGATAGACTCCCCTTCCTCTGATCTTGCCAGGCAGAGCAGGGCAGCCCGCCAGAGATCCTGCCTGGGTCCGTGGTGGCACCGGAAGCACCACCGATTTCCGTCGCTGCCAGAAAGCTTCCGCAAACAGTTGGTTCCGTGACAAAAGCTGCTTCTTTCTCTGGGGGAAGAAAAATGAAAGTAAATGCAAAATCTTTCATCCAGTTGCAGGCAGTAATGGACACTCCTCTTCCACATCAGCCATTATTTCTGGACATGAAAGGAGCTTGGATTTGTAGTCACCCCAAATCCGGACCCGAAGCCAGGCTCTACACCCGGCCGGGGCTAAGAACTTTACAGCAGCTAGTGGAAGAGTAAAAGCATACAAAATGTGTTCATAAGTGAACATAAATCTAGCACCCAGATCTTGGTTTCTGATACCATTCTCCAATAAAAGGAGCCAGAGCTCCTTGGGAAAAAATGGCTGATTCCAGGCCTAGGGCAGCAAATGTACCAGATAAGCATGGAGCCTCTTTTAGTTCCGAAAAGTAAGAAGTGTTCAAAAAAAACGAAACAAAAACAAACAGCACAATGATGGAGGTACATCAAAGGGCGCTGGAGCAACTGAGAGAGCTCCCAAAGGCCAAAGGTAAACAAAGTGAGCAAGGAAATTTAAAAATTGGACTTGGATTATAACCCAAAGTATAAAAGAACTATCCATGAGTCCACAATGATATAAAGAAAGGATAGAGTCAATAAGTAAATGGGGGGAAAGGGACCAATCTCTTATGCAGAAGAATTCAAATAGTTTATGTAGATACTGGCCCCTCGAGGAGAGTTACGTAGCTCCCCACTCCTTAAGTGTGGCCTGCTCATAGTGACTTCCTTCCAAAGAGTACAGCATGGGACAAGGGAAAAAAGAATAACTTTGCAGTGGAGAACACTGACAAACACCACCCCAGCCAGGGGATCAAGGTCAACATCAACAGTGATAAATCACGTAGATAGTATGTACCCTTCATATGACGAGATGAGAACGGCATTTTACCTCTGTGATGGTCCCCCCCAAAACTCATAATTCCAGTCTAAAAATGAGAAAAAAAACATTAGGCAAATCCCAACAGAGGGAAATTCAACTAGATTCCTAACCGGTACTCCTCAAAACTGTCAAGGTCATCAAAAACAGGGAAAGTCTGAGAAACTGCCATAGCGAAGAGCAGTCTAAGGAGACATGAGAACTAAATATAATGTGATATCCTGGGACCAATAAAGACCAGTGGGTTAAAACTAAGAAAACCTGAATAAAATAGAGTCTTCAGTTAATAGCAATGTGTAAATATTGCTTCGTTAGTTGTGATAAATGTGCCATATTAACGCCAGATGTTAACAATGAGGGAAACTGGGTTTGGGGCATATGGGAACTCTCTGTACTATTTTCACAATTTTTCTGTAAATCTAGAACTATTCTAAAATAAAAAGTTCATTTTCAAAAAGCAGTGTGAATACAATGTGTTTGTTACAGTAATTGGGAACTGCCTGTTTTAAATTTATAGCATCCCTGCTTTTGTTTATCACCCTGTTAAAATAATTGAAGCCACCTTGATGGCGATGTCAGAGTTGAGAGCTAGACCGAGGGTATAAACTGGCTTGGGCTGTACGAAAACACCCTTGGTTTACTGAGATAACTCTGCCCCCTAGTGGCTCAATATTTAATCTACGTTTTTTGGCAAAGGACAGCCTTCATGCTCTAGTCACTTGTGATGTTTTAAAGTCTAGACAAGAGTCAAGATATACTTAGACACTTTGATCTTCTAGGACCACACTCCCCTTTGTTCATCTACACAGGCCTTTACCCTCCTGAGTGGTCTCTGAAGAAAGACACATCCGTGTGAGGGAACAAGCTGGTGGGAATGTAACCAGCATGGCAGGCAGGAGGGCAGTTTGACGGTATGAATGGGAAACCTCAAAAATATTTATATACCTTCACCAAGTAATTTCACTTTTGGAAATTATTTCCCAGGAAATAAGGCAAGTTACAGAAAAATATTTAAAATACAAAAAAGTTACATATAACAGTGAAAAGTTAGATACAAGTGTTTAACAATCAGAGAATTGTGGAAGGAAGGAGGGAGGGAAGAAGGGAAGGAAAGCCTTATCCATATAATGGACTCTTATGCAGTCAATAAAGCCATGTCTGATAGAGATGGTTCAACATCCACAAATCAATCAATATAATACACCACATTCATAAAGTGAGTCAGAAAAATCACATGATCATCTCAAGACATGCAGAGAAGGCATTTGACAAGATCCAACATCTATTTGCGATAAAAACTCTCAATAACATGGATATAGAAGGAAAGTACCTCAACGTAATGAAGCCCATATATGACAAACCCACAGCCAACATCATATTTAACTATGAAAAACTGAAAGTCATCCTCCTGAGAACAGGAACAAGACAAGGGTGTCCACTCTCACCCTCCTATTCAACATAGTACTAAAGGTTTTGGCCAGAGCAATTAGGCAAGAAAAAGAAATAAGGGGTATCCAAATTGGAAAGGAAGAAGTAAAACTCTTGCTGTTTGTGGATGACATGATATAGAAAAGCCTAAAGAATCCATCAGAAAACTATTAGAAATAATCAACAGCTATGTAAATTTGCAGGGTACAAAGTCAACTTACAAAAATCAGTTGCATTTCTGTACAGTAATAGTGAACTAGCAGAAAGAGAAGTCAAGAATACAATCCCATTTACAATCGCAACAAAAAGAATAAAATATATAGGAATAAATTTAACCAAGGAGGTGAAAGACCCATACATGAAAACTATAAGATATTATTGAAAGAAATTGAAGAAAACATAAATAAATGGAAAGATATTCCATGCTTATGGATTGGAAGAATAAATATAGCTAAAATGTCCATATTACCTAAAGCAATCTATGGCTTCAATGCAATCCCAATCAGAATCCCAATGACATTTCTCATGGAAATAGAACAAAGAATACTAAAATTTATATGGAACAACAAAAGACCCAAAACAGCCAAAGCAATCCTGAGAAAAAAAGAACACAGCTGGAGGCATCACAATCCCTGACTTCAAAATATACTGCAAAGCTATAGTAATCAAAACAGCATGGTACTTGCAGAAAAACAGACACACAGATCAGAATTGAAATCCCAGAAACAAAACGACACATCTGTGGACAGCTAATCTTTGACAAAGGAGGCAGGAACATATAATGGAGAAAGGAAAGCCTCCTCAATAAATGGTGTTGGGAAAACTGGACAGCCGTGTGTAAAAGAATGAAAGTAGACCATTATCTTACACCATACACAGAAATTAACTCAAAATAGATTAAAGACTTGAATGTAAGACCTGAAACCCTAAAACTCCTAGGAGAAAATATAGGCAGTACACTCTTTGACATTGGTCTCAGCAACATCTTTTCCAATACCATGTCTACTCAGGCAAGGGAAACAAAAGAAAAACAAATAGGACTACATCAGACTACAAAGCTTCTGCAAGGCAAAGGAAACCATGAACAAAATGAAAAAACCTACGAACTGGGAGAAAATATTTGCAAATCATACATCTGATAAGGGGTTAATTTCCAAAATATATAAAGAATTCATATAAGTCAACAACCAAAAAACAAACAACTCAATCAAAAAATAGGCAAAAGATATGAACAGATATTTTTCCAAAGAAGATATACAGATGGTCAACAGGCACATGAAAAGATGTTCAACATCACTAATTATCAGAGAAATGCAATTCCAAACTGCAATGAGATATCACCTTACACCGGTCAGAATGGCTATAAGTAACAAGACAAAAAATGGCAAATGTTGGAGAGGATGTGGAGAAAAGGGAACCCTCATACACTGCTGGTGGGAATGCAAACTGGTGCAGCCACTATGGAAAACAGTATGGAGAGTCCTCAAAAAATTAAAAATAGAAATACCATATGATTCAGCTATCCCACTATGGGTATTTATCCAAAGAACTTGAAGTCAACAATACAAAGAGATTTATGCACCCCTGTATTCATGGCAGCATTATTCACAATAGCCAAGATGTGGAAGCAACTCAAGTGTCCATCCGCTGCTGATTGGATAAAGAAGATGTGGTGTATATATACAATGGAATACTACTCAGCCATAAAAAAGACAGAATCATCCCATTGGCAACAACATGGATGGACCCTGAGGGTATAATGTTAAGTAAAATAAGCCAGACAGAGAAAGACAAGCACTGTATGATTTCACTCATATGTAGAAGATAAATAAATACATGGATAAGGAGAACAGATTAGTGGTTTCCAGAGGGGAAGGGGTGGGAGGGAGGTAGAAAGGGGTAAAGGTGCATACATGTATGATGATGGATAAAAATTAGACTATTAAGGGTGAGCAATATGCAGTCTATACAGAAACTGATAAATAATAATGTACACCTGAAATTACACAACATTATAACCATTATGACCTCAATAAAATAACTGAAAAAAAACCCACAGGAGATCTTAAAAGTTCTCATCAAAACAAAAAATAAATAAATAAAATGCGGAATGCAGAGACACCTAGAAAAAAATAAAATAAAGACATGCCTAAGAATATTTAATGACATGATTAAACTATTCACGATATAATGTTTAGTAAAACTATAAACAGTGTGATCAAAACTTTAGGGAATAACATAGATGAACGTACATATTTACGTATACACACAAACAATGACACCATATTTCTTGGGTCACCGTATGAAGAAAATGTAACTTTTTTTAATCTAGATCTGATTTTTATTTTAGTCCCTCATTTTGCCTGACGGCAGAAAATGAATCTAGTCAACTACGAGTTCTCTCAGTCACCTCAGGGTACTCCTGAGCATTTTTGTTTAAACAGTCAATCAAGGATTCTCTCTTCCCTCTTCCTTCCAGTTAGATTGGCGTCTATGCTCACCGGATTCTGGTGTCACAGAGTGAGGAACGGCTGGTCTTTTGCCGTCCGCTGTCCTTCACTGGCATCAGCTGAGCCATCGCTTGTCTTTGCTTCTCTGGTCATAATGCATATAGTAGGCTTCTCTCCTTTGAGCCCTGTGGGGCCACCACAGGTTTTACCTCAGCCTTCTCTCAGTCCTTCACCATCTTTGGGACAAGTAAACTCGAGGGCACTCCTGAGCCTCCTGGGCCACAGGCAATGTGGGGTATGGTCTCTGGCTAGACTTGCCCTTCCTTGCTCATTTCTTCGCCGGTCCTGCTGTGACAAGGACTTCTCTGTCAGTGTCACTGCCCCCTCAGATTTCTCCAGGGATCAAGACACAGCTCTGTGCTTGAGGTCCCCATCCCCACCACTCTGGGACTTCCATCAGTCCGCAGGGGATGGGAGTGTCTCTAAGACCTACTCCAACACCAAACCCAACCATACTTCACAAATCTCACTTTCCTCAGCTGTGAAATTTGTATCAAATACGTGGCAGGAAAACTGGCTCTTACATCATTCATTCTCCCAAAGCCTATTATTTTTAAAATGAAATTTAGCTTTTGTACACAAAAGTCAGACTTGAGACTCAGAAATCCTCTTCTCTCAATAATGTCTCTTCCAGGAATTTCAAGTCTGTTTAGAAAACTCAAGTGTTGATAATTGTCTCATTTCTTTCCCTTTGCATTCTGCTGTAACTTTACCCTGAGTGCACACAGAAAAGTCTTGCTGGTGATGAAACAATCAGAGGAAGGATGGAAGTAAAAAGGAATGAATATATACAGGCATACCTCATTTATTGCACTTCACTTTATTGCTCTTCACAGATACGCAAAAAATAGATTTTATTTTTTATAAGACCCTCCACTAGCAAAAAGATTATGACTTACTGAAGGCTCGGATGATGGTTAGCATTTTTTAGCAATAAAATATTTTTTAATCAAAGAATATACATTTTTTTAGGCATAATGCTATTGCACACTTAACAGACTACAGTAAAATGTAAACATAACTATTATATGTACTGGAAACCAAAAAATTAGTGTGGCTCACTTTATTGTGATATTTGCTTTATTGTAGTGGTCTGGAACTGAATCCACAATATCTCTGAGGTATGCCTGTATACACACAAACCCACATATATACACGCATATAAGCATACATAGTTATATAAAGAATAGAGAAATCAAATCAACAGGGGCCGGCTCCATGGCCGAGTGGTTAAGCTCGCGCGCTCCGCTGCGGCGGCCCAGGGTTCGGATCCTGGGCGGGGACATGGCACCGCTAGTCAGGCCACGTTGAGATGGCGTCCCACATCCCACAACTAAAAGGACCTGCCACTAAGATATACAACTATGTACGGGGGCGGGGGTTGAGGAGATAAAGCAGAAAAAAAAAAAAAAAAAGATTGGCAACAGTCGTTAGCCCAGGTGCCAATCTTTAAAAAAAAAAAAAAAGAAATCAATTCAACAAAAGATTTTAGTGGTTGTCTATGCATTATTTTTTCTTTTTTGTAATTTTCCATATTTTCTATATTCCTGGAAGGAACATGTTTTATATCATCAGAAAAAGAAAATTACATACAAAAAGGGAAAGAAGAAGGTCGCTGACTCCCAGTATCCGCACCCCCAGTGAAGGAGGAAGGGTAGGAGACGCACGTCTTCTGTTGGCCACACCCAAAGCTCTCCTTCATCAGTGTCTGTGCGACTTGATCTCTGACCCTACTGACCACTCTCTTCTTGCAACCCTCTTTCCTCAGCTTTCAGAGCCCCAAGCTCTCTTAGCTCTTTTTCTAGTTCTCTAATCCACCAAAAACCTAGACCTCAAGTCTGAGTCTGATACTTTAATGGAAGGAGACTTTGGGGATTGTGGGAGGGGAAGAGGGTAATTTGTCTGTGGGAGTAATGTCAAAATTTGTGGCCAGAGAACGGACTGCGGTAAAATAAAGATGACCACAGATTTACTTGGATCTAACAGGCTCTGTGACTGCTTTAACCAACACAGCAGAAGTGACAGTAAAGGCTCAGGCCTTAACAGACCAGCAACTTCCACGTCCTGCCACGTGGAACCTTTTCTACAGGAGCCCTGAGCCACCACATGAAAAGCGATCTCGTCTGAGAATTCTGTGCTGTAAGGAGCCCAAGCTAACCAAGTGGATACGCAATTTGAAGAGAGAGATGATGAAATGGTTGTTGTTCTAAACCATTAAGTCTGGGCAGTTGTTATGCTGCAATAGATCATTAGAACAGCTTCCTCCCAATAAAGTGGGGTTAATACCGTAGCTACGGAGGAGCAGCTGTAGTGAAGATGGTGTAGCGGTAGAAAACTTTTTCCTTTTTCCCTTCTAGGTTCTTCAGCTGGTCTAATAATCGAATTGACATGAGACAGATTAACAGAAGAAAAACAAATTTTGTATATATGGGAGCCCCATAAAAATATGAGACTCCTCCGCAGTCAGGTAATTGAAACTGACATACCGTCCTGAACTAAGGAGAAGTAGGTAGGGATCTGGGGCTTCACAGGGGAGGAAGACAATTCACAGGAGGCTGAGAAGAGCAGAGGTTTGGTGCACAAATGTCTGCCATGCCATGCAGATATGTCTTTCAAATATAAAAAGTTATTTTTGGTAATAGTCCTCTTCCTGACACAGGCCCCCTATGTAAATTATTTTAGGCAGTTGAGGGGGAGGTAAAAAGTTGTTCCTGAGTTTGCTGGGCTGAGTTTTATTGTCTTCAGCTCAAAATAATCCACATGCCAAAGTGGCACATTCTAGAGTGGGGAATTCTGCTCCCCCTCAGTTGCAACAAGATTCAATTTTAAATATCTTCATAATAGGTTCCAGAATTACTATGGGGGAGGGGGCCATTTTTTTAGGAAAATACCTTGAGATGCCAAATGAGAGTAGAAGGTGAGGGGCCAGCCTGATGGCGCAGCGGTTAAGTTCGCACGTTCCACTTCTTGGCAGCCCAGGGTTCACTGGTTCGGATCCCAGGTGCAGACATGGTACCTCTCAGCAAGCCATGCTGTGGTAGGTGTCCTACATATAAAGTAGAGGAAGATGGGCATGGATGTTAGCTCAGAGCCAGTCTTCCTCAGCAAAAAGAGGAGGACTGGCAGTAGTTAGCTCAGGGCTAATCTTCCTCAAAAAAAAAAAAAATGTAGAAGGTGAGATCCTAAGGGGATAAGTTGGCACAGAGAAATAAAATGATATAACTAAACCACTTTGAATTTTAAATGGACAGGAATTTGGAGGAGGGGAAGAGCAGAGAATAGAGAAGTAAGTAGATATAAGAAGAAGTAGATGTAGGGAAGAAGTAGATAGAAAAGAAGAGAAATGGAGGAGGGGCTAGCACCTTGGCAGGAGACCAGAGCCCAAGTCGCAGAAATGACTGAGACTTTTGAAGAACACGGGCATCTAACAAATTTGATTTGGTTGCATATCCATGACAAAAATCTCTCCATTTCTCCAGAACTTCCATCAAATTTGCTACCAGTAGAGATACCTTTTATGACTTAAAAAAAAATTTTGATGGAAATTAAGAAAAACGTCTGAGTACCACCCACAAGTATGTTGACTTGGTTGAGAACAGGGACAATAGGTGCCAATTCTTACACTGAATTAATTCAGAATAGTGCTCCCCAACCAGGGGTGATTTTGCCCCCATAGGGAACATTTGGCAATGTCTGGAGACATTTTTGATCGTCATGACTGGGGCAGGGCAGCTACTGGCATGGAGTGGGCAGAGGGCAGAGATGCTGCCAAATTTCCTACAATATACAAGACAGCCACCCACAATAAAGAATTGTTCAGCCTAAAATGTCAACACTGCCAAAGTTGAGAAATCCTGATTTAGAGGAAACAAAAGATCTGAGTCAGACGTGAGAACCTCAGCCTCCTACAGAATTGTAGAAATCTTGGGGAAGACAGACATTGGACTTTCCACAGTCCATGGAATGAGGTTTGAATCGATCTCATCGAAATCATCAGCGCAAGGTGGTTCTAGTTAACACCTGGGTTGTGGCACTGAATAGGAAAAAAATGAATAAGTTAAAGTTCTAATTGCAAGTAACAGAAACTAACTCTGAAGAGACTGAGCAGGAAAGGAATGTATTAAGCAACAGTGGGCGGCCCACAGAATCTCTGGAAAGGCTGGAGAATGTGACCTGGAGGCTATGCAGGAAGGGAAAACTCATAAAAGCATAGTGCAGAACTGGCTTATGAAGATGTCAGTGCTCCCGACACTGGCAGAGACACTGCTGGAATGAAGGAAGTATGGATGTACTAGCCACCACGGTAGAATGGAAGCTTCAAAAGAGGAAAGAAAAATGAAACTATATCAAAAAAGTTCATTTTTAAAAGCATATAAATATCTTTCAGCCTTAAAACTAGAAAATGAAAATTCATCCATTTACGCTTAAAACTTCAGAGCCATCTTTGACCCCATAATCATAATCCAAATCAGAACTCATTTGGATAATTACAATGTCCTCCTAACTCGGCTCTCTGCTTCTAGTCTCCACCTTAAACCAATCCTGCCCTGGTTGGTAGATGACCCTCCTTTTGGATCATGGTACTTCCCCACAAAGAAATTATGTTTAAGTTCTTTTGCCACAAGAAAAATATGCAAACATAACTCAACATCCTCAATCCCCTCTATGATCTGTTCTGAACCTATTTTCCAGTTTCTCTCCCACTGCTTTTCCAGGTAAATGGTTTGCATACTGAGCCCTAAATACACCCTACACATCTAAATTACTGTATGACCTTGAGAAAGTTCATATATGTCTCTGATCTCATAAAAGTAAAAAATGGAAATCATATTATCTACACTGCCCACTGTTAGAACTGTTAGCCCTTGGGGCAGACGGGTAGGGGGATGGAATATTCCTCTACCCTCTAGTTTCTCCTGCCTGGTCTAAAAATTAAATTGACACAAGACAGAATAACAGGAGAAAAGCAAACAAATTTAATAACACATAAACCTTGGAGAAAGCCAGGAAAACTGAGTAACTTGCCAAAATAACTGAAGCCACCACCTTAAATACTATGTTCAGCTAAAGACAAAGGAGGATGTTGGGGGTAGTGGTTTGGGACTTCAAACAAGAGGAGGGCAATTCACAAGGAGATGGAGAAGCAAATGTTTGGTAAACAAATGTTTGCCATGCCTTGCAAAGACAGTGAGATGTGGAGATGACTCTGATCAAATGGGCCTCACTAGGTTCCTCCCTGTCTACCACACCTAGTTCATATTATACTAGGGTTACCTATGGTATCATCTCCTTCCTGAAACAGGCCTTCTGTCTTCCATTCTTTCAGGCAGTTAGGGGGAATGTCAAAGTTTCTTCCTGAGTCTTTTGTTCTTAAAAATAACCAAGGCAAGGGAACAGATTTTGGGGTGGTAAATTCCAATCCCCTATATCCTAAACCCAATGTCCTGAGGTAACAAGGGTGCGCACTAGAGCAGAGTCTTTCTCACACCTTTTTTCCTGATGCAGTAGGATTAATTTCCAAGTCTAACCCTTTATCAAACAGATCTCTAAGTTGCAACCTACCTTCTAGAAGGCTGGGCCTCACGATAGTCTTTTCTTCTAGGGCTCTTATAACACCAGGCTCTCTTAACAGTTCCATGGAACACTCCTGAAAGTTGAAGACACTTAAATCTCCTTTAACCTCTCTGCAGGGAGCATATATTTTAATGGAGCAGGTGTGAATCTCAAACTGCGAATTCAGGTATGTGAAAACTATTGCATTTCCTTAAATCAACTGAATTTTTTTTTTAAGATTGGCACATGAACTAACATCTGTTGCCAATCTCTTTTTTTTCTTTCTTTTCTTCTTCTTCTCCCCATAGCCCCCCAATACATAGTTGTATATTGTAGTTGTGGTCCTTCTGGTTGTGCTATGTGAGATGCCACCTCAGCATGGCCTGATGAGGGGTGCCAAGTCCACGCCCAGGATCCGAACCGGTGAAACCCTGGGCCACCGAAGTGAAGCACGTGCACTCAACCACTTGGCCACAGGGCCAGCCCAAATCAACTGAATTTTAACTCCAGAACCTCATTTAACTGGCTTCTGGGAGATTCAGCCACTGCCAATCTGGTGGTTCTCCTGTTATGAAGAGTAAAATAAAATTAGATTACTCTCCCATTATGGAGAATAAAATAAAAATAGGTTTCATGGTGTTTTAGAAACAGATGAGCATAGGTTACAAAGTAATCTAAAACTATAAGTTCAATGGAAATATAGATAGTAATACACAACCAGAAGAAAATATCTCATTCCAGGAGAAAAATAACATTAGTGCAGCTAATGCTTACAATGGCAGAGATAGGATGTCTCAACAAGTCTCCATGTCTTCCTGTGTAGTTTCCAGCTTTACTTCTGTTTATGTTGGCCATATGACTAGGCCCTGGCCAATAGGATGTGGGCAGAAATCTTTGACCTTATTAACCACTCTCACAGTCGTCACTCTCAAGCCATTTCTATTCTAGCCATTAAAAATCATCCCTGACAATCCTCTGTGCTCTCCAAAGTGACCTTGGAGGCCATATGCTTCAGAAGGCATAGGCTCAAGTGGGAAGCAACCTGGGTCTCTGAGTCTCCAGCCTTCAGGCGAGCCCCCCAAAGCACATCGGACCGTCATGTGAGAAGGATGTAACTCTGTATTGTGATTAAGTCCTTGAGATTTGGGAGTTTATTTTCTACAGCAGCCTATCCCATCCTCTGTCGGCTAAAACAATTATTAAGTGCTTACTATATGCCAGGCACTGCTCTAAATGCCTCACACATATTAACTCATTTTATAAGGAGAAAGACACATCAACACATATTATGATGTCATGGTAATAGAATGATGCATAAGTACAAACCTAAAATGGTCACTGAACCCCAAATTTACCACACACATCCTTATAGTTTCTTCCCTCATCATTTCTGCTTGTCTAAATCTCGCCTATTCCCAAGGAAGGACAAAATGGCTAACCGGGTAGAGCAAAGGGGACAAAGGAAGAAGGGGTTCTAATTTGTGTTTGTTTTATATACATATGTAAACCCAATCCTGCTTGTTAAGAACTTCTTGGGTGCTGTGCATTCCTCTCATCTCTCCTACTGGTATAACCTGGTAAATGGATCACCGTGAGCAGATTCATTTTGACTTCTCTGAATGCAAGCGCCACTGCTCCTTAGGTGGGTCTCCAGACTGGGAGATGGTTAGACTTCCCTCTCCCGGTGGTGTTTGTGAGCTGGATTTGGATTACAGCAGTTGTAGCAGGCTGCTGCCTCAACTGCTCATCTCAGCACTTCCTACCACGGAGGAAACTTAAGACCACTCGAAGTGTGAGGGGCAAGGAGACTGTCAACAGCTTGCAAGGCTGTGGGAGCTGGTCCCTCTGCCAGGTACCAGTTCAACCTACTCTTGCTGAGGAGGTTGCTAGCAAGCTGGAAAGGAGATTGGTACAGATACTATGCAGAATGACTTAAGGGCCAGTATATATTTCATTTCTTGGACAGGCCAAGTTTGAGAATAGGGAGGAGGTAGAGGATATGTTTTTAGTCTAAAAGGGAAACAAAGAGGAAATGTTCCAAAGCATAGAGCAAAAATACCTGCACGCTGGAGGAGAAGGTCTCAGAACCTGGGGAGTAGGCAAAAGAGATACTTCTGCAGACTTCAGGCATAACATTGGCCCAAAAGATGAGACAGTCATATAAGTGGTCAGAGATACAGGAAACTTCAAAACAAAGAAAAAACTCAATAGAAAAAGTTTTCAGTGATGGAAAGGTAGAAATGGAGTGAGGAAAAGAAGTGGTGTGTTGGTCAAGCATATATATGCATAACAGTGGTATGCTGGTAAAAGTTTAACTGGCTCTCCAAAAAAAAGTATACATATATATGCATACGTTCATTATAAATTTTACTGTGAATAAATGCTGATAATTTTGATGACCATTTCAGCAAAGAACTTGCTCAAATCATTGGCCTATGAGTTTAGATCTGCTATGATATTGATATTTTCCTATACATTAACAAGTAAGAGAAAGGTAAAACAATGAAGATGTATGTCAGAACTTAAGGCATGATGACGTGCATGACTCTTTCCTGAGTCAGATCATAGTTTTCAAATAGTGGAAGAATATTTCCACAATTTTCTGTGCTATTCACAATGGAACAATCACAGACACAACACACGTTCAAATTTAACCTGTAGTATTACCATTTTTTCCATCACTTTCTTAAGACTAAACAATCAACAAAACAATCAATCAAGCCCTGGTTTGTAGTGTTTGCTGATGTCTATGGTGTAAATACTCCCACCATAACTGACTTCAAGTGACCAAAAAGGTGTCACCGAACACAGAGTTGGGAAGAGAAGCACGATAGCACGTTGCTATATAGTATTTCCACAACACAGATATAATAAACCTAAATAACCATGTGCATAGAAAATGGTCTTTGTAATCAGTGATCATAGCTAACCTCTGGACTTCCTCAAATTCCTGTCCTCGTGACCCCTTTGAACCTGGATGTGTTTTTTCTGATCATTCTTAGGCTGAACCTTTGGTAGGGCTGAGGCCCCCTCAGAGTTCTGAATCTCTCTCAACTAGAGGAGGAGTACTTTTCCTCTTTCTAGTTTCTAGGAATCTCTACCCTCCGACTTTCACTTCTCTGAGGTCCTCTCTCTCCTCCAGGCCTCCTAACAAAATCCTGACACCAGACTTAGTTTTCAGAGAAAGATTTCACCAGACGAGCCTTTGAATTCTCCACACTTCTTTCCCGCTAACATCCCTGAGGCAGGGAAATTACAATAGCTGCCTACCTTTTCAATGGGGGAAGGAAAAGAGAAGTCTGCGGGGGGAAAAAATCCATAAAATCAGTTTCAAAAATGTATCTCACCTTGGTCATTTGTACAGCTGAAACAAGGCTTCAGTTTGAATGTTTACAAGGAGTCACATTTTCTCAGCCAACAAAGTATCTGACTAGCCGTCCTCAATGCGGTTTTTTCTAATTACTAAAATACATGTGAAAACAATAAAAATGTGAAAATTTATAACAGTGAGAAAAACCTCTAGCCAGAATCATGGAAGAATTACCACTAAGTACAAGATCTGTACAGCAGATTTAAAGATCTTAGCCATCAGTCAATACATACTTTGCCACATAAAACGAAGAAAACCCCCTGGCCTGGAAGAACAAGGAAGAAATAAAGACGAAGCCTGTGAAAAAATATTGTAGAAAGGAATGGAAAGTGATATTCTATGTAAAGGGTAGCATAGGGCCTAGCACGTTAAATGAGTGTCCACTGGTAAGAGAAATCACAGTAGTCATTATAATGGGAAGATCCAGAGAAAGATCGTGTCCGTAACTTTATTATCTATGAGTTCATTCATGATGGGGACAAGGAAAAATTTTAGACAATAATTTTGCATTCTTAATATAATGAAAAAAGCTTGACCTCTAAAATACAGACACAGAAAGCAATAAAGGTAAGTAAAGAAAATATTTTAAGATTTACAATGCAAGACTAAATTTAAAAACTACCTAGAGGGCAAGAAAAAGCCACATTGCCACTGCAGAAAATGAAATTTGTGACTTGGAATACAAACTTGAGATTTCTTTTTAGATTGCAGGAAAAAAAGGACAAAGGTATAAAACGCATTAAAAATAAGAAAATGGAGTGTGAAGAAGAGGTGAGAGCGACCCCTGGGCTGACCAAAGGCCACACACTGCTGCATCTCCACATCCAGCACCACTGTCCCAACGTCGCCAACACGCCCAAGGGAAAGGCTGAAGGGGATGCTAAGGAAGACAAAGGCAAGACAAAGCCAAGGCAAAGGACGAACCACAGAGGAGATCTACAAGATTCTCTGCTAAACCTGCTCCTCCAAAGCCAGAGCTCAAGCCTAAAAAAGCCCCTGAAAAGAAAGGAGAGAAGGTACCCAAAGGGAAAAAGGGGAAGGCTGATGCTGGCAAGGATGGGAATAACACTGCAGGAAATGGAGATGCCAAAACAGACCAGGCACAGAAAGCTGGAGGTGCTGGAGATGCCAAGTGAAGCGTGTGCATTTTTGACAACTGTGTACTTCTGGTGACTGTACAGTTTGAAATACTAATTTTTATCAAGTTTTATAAAAATGCAGAATTTTGTTTTACTTTTTTTTTTAAGCTATGTTGTTAGCACATGGAACGCTTCATTGTTGTTTTTTGGGGAAGGTCATATGTCACTAATAGAATGTCTCCAAAGCTGGATCGACATGGGGGAAAAAACAGCTTTCCCTTCTAGTTTTGAGAGACCTTCCTCTTGGTTCCCAGGAGGGATCTCTTGACGTTGACGCACATGAGCCACCTTGGTACTGGTGGCGTGGAAAAACTAAAATTCGTGTTGATGTCCTCTTCACCCTCTCCGCCTTCAGCATGTAACTGACTCCCTTAAACCCAGAGACCTCTTGAGACCTGAGCCCCCAAAATCGGTTACTGGTATGTCAGGCAATCTGGACTGTCCAGTGTCACCATTGAGATGGCATCCCTCAAAAGAGCAGCAGTTGCTTTTTTAGATTGTGGATCTTCAGATTGATAATTCTGCCATTTTCATTTCATTTCCTGAAAGTCAGGGTGGGCTTGTGAAAAGATGTTAAACAACATACTAATTGTGAAATGTCAACCCTCACTCTAAACGTTCTCTGTTCAGAGCATCACATGAAGACTTCGTCGGTTTTTATAGTGGCTTTCTGATTTTGGTAGTCCATTGGAGAAGGGAGTTTGAAGGTTGTTGTATACTGTTAACGATTGTCTGCCCATGTCCTAGCTGAAATATCATGATTGTTTATGAAAAGTATCTGTAATAAAGCTGGATACAGTTTGGCTTGGGAAAAAAAGAGAAAAGGATAAATATGAAGAACAAAGATTAGAAACATAATTTTAAAACTCCAGCTATTCCCAGGTGTGGCTGGGCTGGATAAACTTGATACTTTGTGACCAGAAACCAGGCAAGCAAAGGGTTACTGAAAATCTGATCCGTAGCTAAACACTGTCTGTCAAGTGTTTCCAGACAAGGAGAAAATGAAATGCGCTGTTTTTCAGAAGTTGATGTCCTTGTTTTTGCAGATGCTGCCATCCTACGGTGAAACTTACATGGTTGCAGCAGGACCCCTGCAAATTGCTCCAGCTCTAAATGGCACGTTGCATTAAAGCTGTTATGTACTGGCATTGAACCCATTAAGTAATGGCCTGCACACGTGCCCTGATAAGGCCCAGTTGTTACACAGTTGTAACATATCTGCTGCACTCTGGCATATAAAACCTCCAACTGCACTAAGCTAGGGGCGGGGCCCCGCTTTGGCAGCTAGTCCTGGTGTTCTCCATTGCTTGTGCAAGCAATAAACCTTTTTTCTTTACCCACTTCAGCCTTGGTTGTGCTTTTCTGTTCTACTCTCTAAAGGAGACAGACCCATTGAGCTCGAATTACAACTTCACGTGCACACACACTGATACACACATACACACACCCTTTCTCTCCCTAGTATCACAGAGAGATCAGTCAAAAGAATTTAAACGGAGCTATGTAGTAGGTAGAATAAAGTCCTCCACAAAGTCTGCATTAATCCCTGGAACCTGTGTGTTTGGCAAACGGGCATTAAGGATACAGATGGAATTAAGTTGTTGATCAGGTGACTTTAAAATAGGACGATTATCCTGGATTATCTGGGTGGACCCAATGTAACCACAGGGGTCCCTAAAAGTGGAAGAGTAAGGCGGAAGAATTAGTGTCAGAGTGTTGCAATCTGAGAAAGAGTCAACCAGCTATTGCTGGCTTTGAAGACACAAATGAGCCAGAAGCCAAGGAACGTGGGCAGCCTCTAAAAGCTGGAAAAAGCAGAAAAATGGATTCTCCCCTGGAGGCCCCTGAAAGGTCCTAGCACTGTAGACACTTGGCTTTTAGCCCAGTGAGATGCATTTACTTCTGACCTCTAGAACTATAAATAATAAGTTTGCTTTGTTTTAAGCCGTTATGGCTGGGGTAATTTATAACAGCAGCAATAGGAATCTAATACAGCTGGAATGAGTTCTCCACAGCACACAGGTTATTTGCCTTTCATATTCATCTTCTGCTCCTCCTTCACATTAATAAGACTGCCTTTGTCTCAGATGCATTTTATTTTCCCTCATGTTTTTTTACAAGAAACGTGATACATTTTTACATTTTTATAATGAAAACGTTCAAACACATAGAAAGTGAACAGAAAAGTATAATGAACGCTTATGTACCTACCACCCAGCTTCCACAGTTATCAGCATTTTGCATTCTTGTTTCATCTCATTTCCACCCACTTCAACACTCCCTACTCAATTGTCTTTTATAGATTTATGTAAAATGTACCTACACATATCAGAAATGTGAAAGGCATGAATCTTAGCTGTACATTTTGACAAATGGATACATCCATGTAACCCAGACTCCTATCACATGAACATTTCCATCTCCCCGGAAAGTTCCTCACTGTTCCTTTCCCACTTCCAACACCTATTTTCCCTGTTCTAGAACATCACATAAATGAAATCAGATAGAATGTCCTCTTTTGAGTTCAGCATGTCTGTTAGACTCATTCATGTTGCTACATGTATCAGCAGTTCATTCCTGTTCGTTGTTGACTTGTATTTCCCTGTATAAATTTGCTTCTCCATTTTCTTACTGATGAACATTTGATTAGGTTCCAGTTTCTGGCTATTGCGAATAACGCTGCTATGAACATTCTTGTGCAAGCCTTTTTGTACATATGTGTTTTTATCTCTTTTGGATAAATCCCTAAGAGTGGAATTGCTGGACCAAAGGGAATGTGTACATCGAACTTCGTAAAACATGCCAAATATTTTTCAGTGGTTGTACCATTTTACATTCCTCCCAGCCGTGTCTAAGAGTTCTGGTTGCTCTGCACACTCACCGAACTTGGTATTGTCAGTTTTTGTAATTCCAGCAGTTTCAGTGAAGATACAGTGCTATCTCCTTGTGGTCTTAATTTGCATTTCCCTGATGACTAATAACATTGAGCACTTGGTTGATGTGTTCTTTGACTATTTATATATATATATATATATATATATATATATATATATATATATATATGTCTTCTTTTGTGCAGTGTTTGAATTTTTTCCCCATTTTTAAATGGGTTGTGTCTTAGTCCTTTGGGTTGTTATAACAAAATACCATAAACTGGGTAGCTTGTGAAGAACACAAATTCACGTCTCACAGTTCTAGAGGCTGGGAAGTCCAAGATCAAGGTGCCAGCATGGTCTTGTTCTGGTCAGTGAGAGTCTGCTTCCTGGTTCATTTACGGATGCCTTCTCCCTGTAACCTTGCATGGTGGAAGGGGCTAGGGAACTCTGTGGGGTCTCTTTTATCAAAGGATGAATCCCATTCATGAGGGCTCTACCCACATGACTTAAGCACTTCCCAAAAGTCTCACCTCCTAATATCATTACATTGGGCATTAGGATTTCAACATATGAGTTTTGGAGGGACACAAAAATTCAAACCATACTAGGTTGTTTATCCTAATACTGAGTTGTAAGAGTTTCTTTTATACTCTGGATATGAGTCCTTTGTCAGATATATATTCTAAAAATATTTTCTCCCAATTTGAGGTTTGCCTATTCATTTTCTCAGCGGTGTTATTTGATGAGCAGTAGCATTTTAGTTTGATGAAGTCCAATTTACCAATTTTTTTATTTTATGGTACTACTTTCTGTGACCTAAGAAATCTCTGCCTACTCCAAAGTTGAAAATTATTCTTCAAAATTTTCTTCCAGAAGTTTTATAGCTTTTACTTTTACATTTAGGGCTATGTGTTTTACAATTTACAATTTAATTATACAATTTTTTGGTATGTATACTAGTTTTTATACATGATATAAAAATACTAAATTTTGTATATGGCATGTGTGTGGTATCTTTTTGCCATATGGATATCCAATTGTTCAAGCGCCAGTCATTAAAAAGACTTCTTCCTCCATTGAATAGCTTTGGTGCTTTTGTTAAAAACCAATTGACTCCACCAATGGAGATCTATTTCCGACCCCTCTATTCTGGTCCACCGATCTGTTTGTCTTTAGCCCAATACTACACTGTCTTGATTATAAGAGTTTTACATTAAGTCTTGAGGTCAGGTAGTTATAAATGCTCCAGCTTGGTTCTTCGTTTTGGACATTCTAGGCTCTTTGCATTTCTACATAAATTTTAGAATATTTTGATAATTTATACAATAAATGCCTGCTGAGATTACGTTGGAAATGGGTTGAATATATAATCTACTAATTTCCCCCACTAACTTGGGGAAAATTGGTATCTTAACAATATTGAGTCTACTAGTCCACGGACACAGCACATCTCTCCACTTATTTGTCTTCTTTAATTTTTCTCAGGAGTACTTTGCAGTTTTCTGTGTTTAGGATTTGTATATCTTTTGTTAAATTTATCTTAATTTTATATATATAAATATATAAATATGTATGTATACACCTATGTATGTGTGAGTGTATATGTATATTGTGTATATATATATATATATATTGCTACTAAGAATGGAATCTTTTTCATTTAATTTTCAGGTTGTATTAGTTTCCTGTGGCTACTATAACAATTGGCCAAAACTGGGTGACTTAAGACAATGGAAATTTATTCTCTCACAGTTCTGGAGGTCCAAAGTAAATGACCAGTATCATGAGGATGAAATTAAAGTGTCAGCAGAGCTGCACTACCAGTGGACATAGAGAATTTGTTCCTTGACTACTCCATCTGCTGATGGTCACCAGCATTCCTTGGCTTGTGGCTGCCATCACTCCAGAGTCTACCTCTGTCTTTGCATTGTCTTCTCCTGCGTGTATGTGTGAAATCCCCCTCTTAAAAGAATACACATGATGGCATTTAGGACCCACCTGGGTAATCTAGAATACTCTCCCCATCTCAAGATGCTTAACTCAATAACATCTGCAAAGACTCTTTTGCCAAACAAGTAACATTTACAAATTCCAAGTATTAGGACCTGATATCTACACAGGTGTTTTTGGAAGTTTATAGAAACACAATTTTTAAAAAATATTGGCTTGTATTCTGAGACTCTCCTTAACTAATTATTCCTAGCAGTTTATCTTTTTGATTGATTTCGTAGGATTTTCCAATGTAAACAATCATGTCATCTGAAAATGTTATGCCTTATATTGCTTTTTCTTGAATTATTGCATGCATGTAATAATTTTAGTCTTAAAATATAAACATTATAAAATAATGTGGATTTAATCACTTACAATTTAAAACTCTTGCACGGTTTCACAAAGGTTCATGTGACTCAGTTTCACCTTTATAGAGACAACTCTCAAGTCTGTATCGCAAACCTTACCTCCCTCTGGAATTCCAGGACTTAATTTCTAATGCCTCATAGATTTTTCCACTCAGATAACTAGTTAGTATCTCAGGATTAATCATCAACCCAAAGCCAGCATTGTCACCTCCCCTCCAAATTAGCTTTCTTATGTCTGTGACTGGCACTGGCACTACCAGTTCACTACAGTTTGAAACCCCCATCCTCTTTGATTCCTCTCCCTAATTCTGCACTTAGTTTTCCATTGCTTTAAATACTCAAATATCCTTTCATGTGATCTCTCGCTTCTATCCCCATTGCTATATTTTGATTCAGATCCCTTTCCCTTGACTTTCTTAATAGTCCCTCAGCTGGTCTTCCTGACCCTCAGTTTCTCTTTTCACAAATTCATCCTTTTCTGTTTTTCCGGAATTATTTTTCTTAAGCCCACTTGATCATGCTATAGTTCTGCCCTGTAGCAGAACTGCTACCTTTTACTTGGTCCTCAGCGTGTACTCCTTCCCATCTTTATCTTTTTATATATGTGTCTATCTCCCTAACAAGACCATGGTTACTTGAGAGTAGGGACTGGATTTTACTCTTTTTTTTTTTTTTTATCCTCAGGCCAGAATTCACAGGAAATGATTTAGAAATGTTTGCTGATGAAGATTATGCCATGCTTTTCTGAGCAGGAGGGAGAGTTTGATAATGATGATGGTGCAAATAGGTGTGACTTAGCAAGTTTCCCTCCCCAGGAAACCACAGAGGAAGAGTGTAGTGTCCAGAAACTTGGGCATCTCCCAAGATGAAGAATTTTGTAAAAGCTTCTATTGTAAAAATTTACATATAAAACTTAAGAAAACAAATCCAACTATTTCAATTTCCATTAATGTCTCCCATATCTCCTTTTCTGGAGATAGCTGATTCATTGAAAACTCTGAAAAGTTTCCTCTTGCACCAGAAGATGGAAAAACATCCTTACTGCCAGAGCTAGGCGATTCAGTGCCAAGAAGGCTGTGTGAACACCGTGTGCTTAGATCTTCACTAACTAAGCACTCAAGGCCTAAGTTTCTTTGTTTTGTCAACTCCTCACAAATTTATTGGTTCTTTGTCTAAAAAGTATAAAAGGTGCTGCCTTTGATCATCTCTTCAGGTTCTGTTCCTATGAGACCTCCATATACACAAATTAAATTTGCTTTTTTTTTCCTTCTGTTAATCTGTCTTGTGTCAATTTAATACCTAGACCAGCCAAAAGAATTCAAGAGTGGTGACGGGGAATTTCCCCCTCCCCAAAAACATCCACTTCTTTAAGTAAATAATACAGATGTTAACAAATTCAGAGTATAAAAGGGTTTATGATAAAACTAAGTCTTCCCTCCACTCATGACCCACCATCCTCAAGTCCTTCCCCAGCCCCTGCCTGGGAAGGAAAAACACTCCTCCTCTTTGTCTACTCTCTGAGTACTCTACTTCACTTCTGACAGTTCTGGTCACCAAACGTGCAAAGGGTGAGCTGATACCCCTACACCAAGCAATTCTCAGACTCTCCAAATACCAGCTGGGTGTCCTGCAATTCAATCCCATTCTGAGACTATCTACTTGGAGACAGCATCAGACCCCACAGGTTAAGGGCTCAGTCCCACAAGACTGGTCCCCTTCCTTATTTCAGACTCCAAGCACAAGTCCAGGTTGTTACCTGTACCTCTGACCAACCAGCTATAAATCAGAGGTTCCCATGAGCCCCTCCTCAGGTTCAATTTACTAGAGTGGCTCACAAACTCAGGAAAACAGTTTACTTACTAGATTACCAGTTTATTACAAAGGATATGAATTAAGAGCCAGATGAAGAGAAACATAGGGTGAGGTCCAGAAGGGTCCCAAGCACAGGAGCTTCAGTCCCCTTAGAATTTGGGTGTGCCATCCTCTAAGCACATGGATGCATTCTTGTTCACCAACCTCGAAGCTTTCTGAGCCTCATCCTTTTGTGTTTTTATGGAGGCTTCATTACTTAGGTATAATTGACTAAATAACTGGCCATTGATGATTTACTCAACCTCCAGCCTCTCCCTGCCTCCTCAGAGGTGGGGGTGTGGAGAGTCGTGCTGAAATATCCAATCCTCTAGTCTCATGACTGGTTCCCCTGGCAACCAGCCCCCATCCTCAGAGGCTTTCCAAAAGTCGCCCCATTAACATAAACTCAGGTGTGGTTGAAAGGGACTTGTTATGAATAAGTAGTCCTTCTTTTCACCTCTATCACTTTGGAGCAATGTCTAGAGGACAAAAAACACATAGTCTAAGAATAGATGCCCCTTTTGCTCTAATCACTTAGAAAAATACAAGAGTTTTGGGAGCTGTGGGCCAGGAAAGGGGACTAAGACCAAACATGTATTTCTTATTATAAATCACAATATTATACTGCACTTCACTAGGGCTGATCAACTCAAATACTTTCCTGGGTCAGGCATGTAAGATGAATAACATGGATGTTTTTGTTGCATGTGCCATCTTCAATTGTATTCTTTCGACACCACATAATTTACTCCCATAGTTATGTTCTTTACTTCTGCAAAGCTTCATGATATATAGCAATTGATGTACTCTTCAATTTCAGGAAGACTTGAGGAAAGAATGTGAACTGCTGGAGAGGACAAGCATGTCTGAAGGATAGAACCTATTTGGCTCTTTGTTGCAACTGATTTTTTTGCATGTAAGAATCAAGGATTGATGTTGTCAGAGCTGGTATTTTAAGAGAAAATAGAATTTTTTTAATGTGAAATTTCTTGGTTTTGACAAATCCAATAGTATTCTTAAAACACTGGATAGCCCAACATAAGCCAAATAAAATAGGACTGCAGGCTGAATTTGGACCAATGGTAGTAGTTTTATCACACAATATTCTGTGCTTTTTTTCTCATGTGATACTACATATTGGAGATTGTTCCTTATCAGGACAAAGAAATCTAACTCATAGGCTTTCTTGGCCAATATGAATATAACTTATTTAGCTCCTATCTGTGGACATTTATGTTACTAAATTAATTAAACAAAGAAGGCCATTAGTTTGAGGTGGTCTAATGCCTTGGCAGCCCACCAAGCAAACCAAACCCTAAGCTTGTAAATGTCTCAAGGTTAAGAAATTGAAACCTGAGACAGCTAATTACAAATAGCCAACCAGGTTTTCCCAAATAAGGCAACCACTTAAGCTATAGCTAATCAAATAATTTCCTTGCTTCACTTCCTGTCTTTTCTGCAAAAATCTTGCACCTAGCTCCTGTGGGTGGAGCACTCCTAACCACTTTAGCTTGAAACTGCCTGACTTGAATGAAGTTTTGGTCAAATAAACTCTTAAAATTTTTAATATGCCTCAGTTTATCTTTTAATCATGTTGAATCCAACCTTTTGCTATTTCATACAATGCAGAAATACACACCATCCTGCATACATCCTTGCACATACATGAGAGTGATTCAGTAGGATAAACGCCTAGAGGTAGAATTGCAAAAGAAGGGTTTTGTAGGGCCAGCTGGGCGGCATAGTGTTTAAGTTCGCTGGTTCAGAGCCCGGGTGCGGACCTATGCAATGCTTATCAAGCCATGCTGTGGCAGGCATCCTACATATAAAGTAGAGGAAGATGGACATGGATGTTAGCTCAGGGCCAGTCTTCCTCAGCAAAAAGAGGAGGACTGGCGGGGGATGTTAGCTCAGGGATAATCTTCCTCAAAAAGAAGGGCTTTGTAAAATGTAAGGATAACCCAGATATGAAAGGGGTTGCTATTATCTGGTTTCTCTCTCTCTCTCTTTTTTTTTTTTCTAAAACATCCAGGAAGTAACAGTAACAAAGGAAATTTTTGTACAACTCTACAATCCTGGAAAGATCTACAGTTTGCACAGGTCGCTATAGCAAGTTCCTATCTAGACCTGCCATGAAAATAGGCACCACAATAAATATAATAAAGAAAATTCCCAGAGTCCTGAATTTGGGGAGTTTACTCCCAATGGCTGGGTCTGTACTTGCTGGTGTTGTGAATAGATGGATACTGACTTAGGATTTTGATGATTAATGGAAAAGGAATTTTCCTCACACTTTGCATGTGTGGGGGGTGGTGCCCTTGAAGAGAAGGAGGGGCACAGGACCCTTTGATTTTGGTCCTGGCTATGCCACGAATTGACTTCTTTGCCTTTCACAGGGCCCATCCCTTTTATGGGCCCTAGTTTCCTGATAAAACATAAAATGATAAGAGTTGGAAGGGAAAAAGGTATTTAAAGCCATACAAGCGACTTAGATTACAGAAAGAGAAAATGAAGTTAGACAAAGGAAGGGGCCCAGGACCTCTGAGAGCTGGCACCCTTCATCATAGAGAGGTTTGGGAGAGGAGGAGGAACCAGCAAAAGAGGCTGGGCAGCAGCAGCTCCAGGAGAGAAAGGAGAATGTGATGGCCTGAAAGTGAAGAAAGGAAAGCTGACTCCGGAGGAGAGTGCTGGGCACCCAACATTCTGAGCTGAATGCTGACAGGTCTGTGACCACTGGCAATATGCAATTGTTGGAGACTTGACACAGGCCATTTGAACAAATTAAGAGCCAGATGAAAGCCAGCTAAAGAGTGAATGAACCAAATCACTTTTGATGCCTTTATAAACTGCATGAGGTTATTCCAAACCCATAGCTGGGCTAATTGATCTAAGCCTCTTGCAGCTCTGACCTTCAGAGACTCTAAAGCATTTAACCTGCCTATGACTCCTCCTCCTGTCTCCCAAGACTGTTGTGAAGATGAAAGCACTTTGTAAACAAAGACGCAGATGGAGAGGGTGGGATAAAGGAGCAAGCGTTGTTTTTCATTATTTTATTACTCTATTACTCAGTTGGGATTTGCTAGGCTCCTTCTGCTCCCTCAATACCTAAATTTTCTTAATTAGGTACCACCCAGTGAGAATTTATCAATCTGAATTTCACGTCCTTCACCCTACGTATCCCTGCTCAACCCTTCACCCCTCGACTCTCCAAGTCTTTAACTTGGGAGGCTCGAATTCAGAATTACCACACACAAAAAGGGCAGGGCGGGCTGCGGGGAAGGGAACTACACTGGTCCTCTCTAGTGGCTCTGAGCGCATGCTCCAGTCCTCCGCGGACCGTTTGTGCTGCCCGCCTAGGAAGGGCGGGGTGGTGGTTTGCCTGACGGACTGAGTACGGGTGCCGGGCCGGCTCTCGCGGAAGTCCGTGCGCCATTGAGAGCGCCGCAGTGGCTGCTCTGTGCCCTTGTTGCCGAGGGCCTCTTCCTGGGTCATTCCTGGAGCAGAAGCCTGACTGGGGCTGACACCGGGGCTCCCGCGTGGCCGTCTCGGCGCCTGTGTGACCTCCTTGCCGGCGGGATGTGGCGACTTCGCCGGGTCGCCGTGGCCTGGTAAGTGCGGGCACTGACTTTCTGGGGCCTCCGGAAAACCGGGTTGTCCCATCACTACCTCCTGAATGTGCAGATTTTAACTCTCAGCCTAGGTGGAGGGCGGTGGAGCATTCCGGGATATTTTTGAGGATCTGGAGTGACAGGAGCCGTGGCTGGGCTTACCTGAGGTGCCGGCTCCAGTGCTGGCCCTGTCCCTGTTCTGTGCCACGCGAAGATTCTGGGCGCCTTTGAGTCTTGGCCAGTCTCTATTGTCCTTTTGTCCCTGCCCCTTTCACCCTTCTGTCCTTGCTGTTATCTCTGTCTCTAGTTGCTTCTTGGTTTTGCCTTCTTCCTCCCCGGTCTCTGCTTCTATCCGTGTGTCACCGTCTCTGCGTCTCTCTTAACTCTCACAGTCTTTATCTTCTCCTTCCACGCCAGGCGTACATTGCTCTTGCAGGTCCTCTCACTCTTCTCCTGGGGTGAAAGGGACTCTGTTTCTTTCCCTAGTCCGCTGCGTGAACGTGATTTGGAGTCAGATCTGGAGCAGTGACGCATACGGTGTCAGAGATGGTGATTAGAGATACCCTCTTGATAGCAGCTTTTGACGGTGTTTAGGGAGGGAGCCTTGCTTTTGGATACAAAGTAGCGAATGTGGCAACACGTTTCTAATCACCTGTTATTGTTGCCCTGGCCTGGTCTAATCCTACGTAGAAAAATCATAGAAGTCTTTTCATTCTATGGCTTACTGTTTGCATTTTAATATGATTACATTTTACTTTATCTTTACATGTAGTTATGTTCTAATATCCTTAGATACCTTCAGGTTTAATTCATTGTTGCAGGCATTTGATAAGAAGTAATACGCATCGAGCAAGGTTGGAAAAACTTGGTTTTCCTGAATTAGCCTCTAAACACCTGTCTTGAATTTTTTTTCACAACGTTTTAAGTGGTGTAGATAATTTCTAGTGTTTATAAGGAATGGAATCCATTTGTTTTATGAAGGTTAACTGGAGTCTAAATTCAGAACTGGATGGTATACAATAGTTATAGTTTTAGTCAACTAGAATAATTAATTATTTTTAATCTCGTGGAATTTTAATTTAGGAGTAAATCCACAACTCCCGATAGTCAAGTAAGTTATTTACTACCTTTTTATTTCTACTCCTCAGTATTTACTGGGGAAACATATCTAATTTTCTTTAAATAAAAAGAGAAAAGACTTTGCAGAAAATAGCATACTTTGTAGGACAAATTAAGATATAGGAAAAACTTTAAAAATTGAGTTCAAAAACAAACGGATTGATAACTGATACTCGTTTATTCAGTTGTGTGCTTTTGGCCTAAATTGTTTCTGAAGTTACTATGGATGCCGTAGAATCATGGTTAAAAGTGTCTTATGTTTATAGCACAGTTTAGCTACCTGCAGTAGTAGAGATGTCGAAGCTCAGAAGCCCCAAGCTCTGGAGTTTGTCTTTCGCTGTAGTTCCTCTGCATGGTATGAAGGAGTACATTTAAAAATTCCTATTTTTTAATGGATAGGAACATAAACTTTTTTGACATACATATCTAATACATGTTCATAGACGTGTAAGAAGACCATTGACCAACATTTGTTTAGGTGTAATAAATATTTGTGTGAAATGATTGAAAAAGAATTACATATTATCTAACCGTATAGTGGTAGAGGAGAGAAAATAGATGATTTCTGAGGTGGGGAAAGCCTTGTTTTGCTTCACATTTGATTTTTAGTTTGGCTGAATATAGAAGTCTATATTCAAAATCTTTTTCTCTCAAAACTGTGAGGCTCCTTTGTTACTACTACAAACCATCAAGACAATCTGATTTTTGCATGTTTGTGGGTAGACTGTTTTGCCCATCATGGAAGCTTTTAGACGTTGGCTTTCTCTTAAATTTCTCAAGGCTTTGTCCAGATGTAGGTCTTTTTCCCCCTCTACTCTTCTGCTTGGTACTCACTCGGCCTTTCTGTTAAAAAGAATCTTTAGTTCTGGGAAATTTTTCTTATTTCTTTATTTTCTTCCTTTCGTTTTTCCTGTTCTTTTCTTTTTAGATGCCCATTAGGTGAATATTCTTCTTCTTAAATTGATTCTGTATGTCTGTGATTTCCAAAATGTGATCTGTGCCCATCAACTGTTAAAAAAAAAAAAAAAAGTGTGCATGGACTGCAAAATGTGTATGTGCACACTTATTTTTAAATTATATATGTGTGTACATCTGTACTAATTATTTGCATTATAAATCTACCCTAACATAATCTTGAAGGATGAGATACAAAAAATCCTGTATCTAGAAGCTTTGGTACTTTCTTTCTGAATCCCAGTGGATCATTTTTTGCACCGTTTAGGATTCATTCCGCACACACACCCACACCCACACCCACTCTAGGTACTGCTTTTCTGAGTCACTTCACTTTTCTCTCGTGGTTTCCACCTTTTTTCTTTATGTTCTAAATTCTGGAGAATTTCCTTAATTCATTTTCTGGTGGTGCTATTCTTTTTTTTTTTGGCCATTATGGCTTTAATTTCCATGCACTCCTTTTTAACATTTATTAAACTCTTAAAGGACATGTTTAATTCTAAAACTTTGTATTTGTTTGTGAAACTTTGTTCTTTGTTTGCTATTTTTAATAACAACCTGCTTTTATTTTGTATCTACAATATCTTTAGGAAGCCTCCTGAGAATATTAATTAGAATTTCATCTCTCTGCTTTTTCCAGGATTAATAATGTTGTTTATCTTGGTCCTCATTTCTGGTGTTCTACAAGAGTCTGGTTATCTAATCATATTTAAACATGAAGAACTAATGATTGACGTAGATGCCTTGTGGCTTACCCCTGAAGAGAAGGCTGATTTTGCAAGCTGTGTTGTAGGTGTGTGATGTAAACCTAGCAGGCTTCATTTTAGGGCTTTCAGAGAGTGGGCAGGTGATCTGATCTTGTTACAAATGCCAGTATTGTTGGGACTCACTCTGGAAAGGACCACAGCCCCCCTGCACACGCGTGCGCACACTCAGCCACTCTGGGGCCTTAGCTCTTGCCTGCCAGATTGCTCAGTCTCTGGGCAAGTGTTGCTGTTAATACTCAGCTACATTGGAATGGGGTGAACGTGCTTCAGTAAATCTCAATTTCTTCTCCTCTTTTTGCTCTCTTACTTGTGTCTCAAGAGGACCCTGTTGTGAAAAATAGTCTCTCCTGTGTGAGCGTCATCATGAATTAGAAGCTCTAGGAGTAATTCTTGACGATGCCCTTCCAAGTACTAGGATTTTGCTTTGAGTCAGTTGTCTTCTATCAGTAGACGAATTGAAGAACATTTTACATGTAGTTCCTGACTTGGATTACCATACGGTCTGTCCCTGTCCCCACCCACAGCTATCGCCACCTCCTCTGTGGAAATAGGAATTTTAGGGGGTTAGAAGTGAAAAAGAAAGGAAGTAATGAAAAGCCAAACATCTTAGGGATGTGACCACTCAGGCTTGGAGTTCATCTGTTTAGATATATATTTGGTTTTAATTCCTTCTAAAAAAAGCCAACAACTTTTTAGGGTTAAAAGACCATCCATTCATAAATTAGTGGAGGTTAGCGCAATTAATGGTAAGCAAAATAGACAGGATCCTGGCCTGATGAAGATTACAGTTTACGGATAGAGACAAACATTAATCCAGTAATAACATTACAGGCACACCTTGGAGATGTTGCAGGTTCCAGACCACCGTGATAGAGCAAATATCACAGTAAAGCGAGTCACACGAATTTTTTGGTTTCCCAGTGCATATAAAAGTTATGTTTACATTATACTATGGTCTGTTAAGTGTGAAGTAGCATTATGTTTACAAAAACAATGTACACTCCTTAATTAAAAACACTATTGCTAAAAAATGCTAACCATCATCTGGGCCTTCAGCGAGTCATAATCTTTTTGCTGCTGGAGGATCTTGCCTTGATGTTGATGGCTGCTGACTGATCAGGGTGATGCTTGCTGAAGGTTGGGGTGGCTGTGGCAATTTCTTAAAATAAGACATCAGTGAAGTTTGCCCCGTCGATGGACTCTTCCTTTAATCAAGATTTTTCTGTAGTGTGCGATGCTGTTTAATAGCATTTACCCAGAGCAGAACTTCTTTCAAAATTGGATCCAGTCCTCTCAAAGCCTGCTGCTGCTTTATCAACTAAGTTTATTTAGTATTCTAAATACTTTGTTGTCATTTCAACAGTCTTCACAGCATCTTCACCAGGAATAGATTCGAGCTCAAGAAACCACTTTCTTTGCTCATCTGTAAGAAGCAACTCCTCATCTATTAAAGTTTTATCATGAGATTGCAGCAATTCAGTCACGTCTTCTGGCTCCACTTTTTCTTTTTGGCGAGGAAGATTGGCCCTGAGCTAACATCTGTGACCATCTTTCTCTATTTTGTGTGTGGGAGGGACGCTGCCACAGCAGAGCTTGATGAGTGGTGTGTAGGTCTGCACCCGGAATCTGAACCCATAAACCCCAGGCCGCTGAAGCAGAGCACGCAAACTTAACCATTATGCTACTGGGCCAGCCCCTCGACTTCTAATTCTAGTTCTCTTGCTGTTTCCACCACAACTGGAGTTACTTCCTGCATTGACATCTTGAAAAAAAAAAGTCATCCATGAGGGTTGGAATCAACTTCTAAACTCCTGTTAATGTTGATGTTTTGACCTTTTCCCATGAATCACAAGTGTTCTTAATGGCATCTAAAATAGTGAATCCTTTCTAGAATGTTTTCAATTTACTTTGCCCAGATCCATCAGAGGAATCACTTTCCATGGCAGCTATAGCTTTATGAATTGTATTTCCATACCCTTCTCCCTATCTGGAATTTCTTTCCCAATTTTTGACTCTTTACTTCTCACCTGACTAGTAAGTTTTACTTTTTCTGGGAAATTTCCACTGACCACTTCAACCCTTAGGGATCACTTGCTTTCTTGTGAACTCTTGTACCACTTAACTGTCTCTACTGCTCCTTTGACATAGAGGCATTTGTCGTGTTATTAATTTTCATGTGTGTGTGATCGCTGGGACAGAGTCCATTTTGAGGCTAAGATAAGGACTTTGCTTTTTATATTTGCTGAGTTTGAGATCAGGTGAATTTAATTTCTTGTTTAATAAAAGAAGGCAGGAACTTACTTTTTATACGATGAGGGAAATAATAATTTATCTTGGAAGCAGAGCTTTAAAAAAAAAGTGCAGAATGTTTACCAACTTCTAAAAAGAGGATCAGTGTTTTGGGGACCAGAAGAACCTTTACATGTAGAATTGTAAATGAGCAGTGTGCCTAAACCTGCGATGTGTTTTTCTCCTACTGAGTCCCATTTTTCTCAGGTTGCCTGAGTTGGAGGGTTCCTGTAGAGTCTTGAATCAGAGCAAGGCCTAGTGTTATCCTCGGGGTTCCAGAGCAGCTGGCAAGTGCTCCAAAATGTCACCTCAGCCTCCTATCTGCGGTTGCACCTGTTTGTACATCCACTGCTTCTCACACCCTACCCACTGGTGTCTCTTGTGGAAACAGTTTGGCCTTTATTGTCAGACTGATCTGAGTTTCATTCCCTTTTCCACTGTTTACTAGTCATTCTACCGTAGGCAAGGCACAGTTTAAAAAGCAAATTGGTAAAATAAGGGTAGTTACCTTACTGGGTTTTTCTGAGAGTTAACAGTAGCATTTGTGAAAACATCTAGCGTAACACCTGGCACTTAAGTACCCCTTTTTCCCCCACTATCCTTCACAATGTTGTTCTGTGGTCCTTGGTTCCTTTTACTTAAGAAGTTTCTAGTCCTCTGTAATTAAATGAATTAATATTTTAAAGCCACTTAGAACCAGGCCTGACCCATTAAGCCCTCTGAATGTGTGTTGAACAAGATAAATAATCAGGCATATAGTTGTTGGTAAACTTTCATTCTCTGCCAGGAAGGAGAAGAGGGAAGAGCTGAGACAGTAGTGTGCACCTTTAGATTTTCTTCTTTTTTTTTTTTTTGCTACTTGCACCTGCCTGTGGAGCCAGGTGCCTGAGGGTGTTAACGATTTTTCCTTAATTTCCATCCCTGAGCTCTCTCAGGGTTGTGAGACATAGACGACAGGGCGAAGAACAGCTGTTCTCAGCTGCTGGAATTTTTGTGCTTGAAAGCAAAAGTTTGAATGCATTTTGCTTTCAACTTCTACTTGCAGTGAAGAGCAGTTAATAAAGTAAGCGTCCCCCATTTTCTTTCCAGTGTCAGTTCCTGGGGCCGGGATCGTAGCCCACGCACAGTAAATTAGAGGAGGCTCTGGAGTCCTGCCTGTATTCCTTGTATCCGTGTGCACTTGGGCAAGTTGCTTCTGTCTCGGTGCCACCTTTCCTCCTTGGTAGAGTGAGGATAGTAGTGGTACTTTGATCATAGGATCCTTAGCAGGATTAAATGAGGTAGCACGTGCTGCAGGAGTGCCTGGTGCCTGGTAAATGGTTAGTGAGTGTGAGCTGTTGAATGACATGGTGTGGTTGGTCCCGTGTGCTTTCCCTGTAGGATATTGCTCTTTCTAGATCACTTCCTTTGCATTGTTGCCCTCTCTGATCTTTGTCCTCTACTCCTTTTTCTTTCAGTGAGGTCTGCCAATCCTTAGTGAAACACAGCTCTGGAATGAAAGGAAGCTTATCACTACAGAAACTGCATCTGGTTTCCCGAAGTATCTATCATTCACATCATCCTACCCTAAAGCTTCAAAGACCCCAGTTCAGGACCTCATTTCAGCAGTTCTCCTCTCTAACTAACCTTCCTTTACGTAAATTGAAACTTTCTCCAATTAAATATGGCTACCAGCCCCGCAGGAATTTCTGGCCAGCGAGATTAGCTGCAAGACTCTTAAAACTTCGATATCTCATACTAGGATCTGCGGTTGGGGGCGGCTATACGGCCAAAAAGGTGAGTTTGACCTTCCTACTGCTTTTCCAATTATTCCAGCATGATTATTTTAAGGTTTTGTAATGTAAGTCATTTTTCTTTAGTGCAGTAGAATATAATCAGATGTTTAAATGTTTATTGTGTCTCTGCTATGTGTTAAGTAGTCTTCATGGTGCTGATAGGAACATCTGAATTTTAGTTAGAATTATAGGAGATAAAAATGGCCTAGTGGAAGGAGCACTGGGCTGGGAGCGAGAGCACCCAGGTTTGATTTTCAGCTTTGCCATTTGGTAGCGCTGACAGGAAAGTGAAGGGGTGTGCCCACGCAACCACTTCTAGGAAGCTCTGGGACCAGAGGCAAGGTGTCCTGACCTGGGTCTGCCTTCCTTTTCTTCCAGTGTTGTTTAAAGCCAAATCATGGAACCTGTTTGAAATAGGAATATATTTTGAATTTTTACATTTTCCATGTTTAATAGAGGAACATTTGCATGTTTTATAAACTTGCCTGCTAATTTGTTTTTAGAAGAGCTGAGGCCACTTTGTTTCTAAAAGTTTTGAACAGAATACATCGCTCTTAGTAGATTAGCATGTTTTAATTAAATAAATTAAAAAGTTTTTCTTGGTCTTTTTATGTGACTTTCAGAGCATTTGATTGGCATACTCTCTTATCTTTTAGACTTTCGATCAGTGGAAAGATATGATCCCTGACCTTAGTGACTATAAGTGGATTGTGCCTGACATCGTGTGGGAGATTGATGAGTATATCGATTTAGGTTTGTATCATCAATGTTAAAATACTTTTTTTGGTCATATATTTAGAAAAGAGAAATAGTTGTGTTGAGATAGTTTTTTAATTCATGAATTTAATGTTTTGTAGTTTTATTTTAATGATAAAAGTAGTAGAATATCAAAGAAAAAATTTGTAAGAAAAAAAAGTATTCACTAGTCCTTCACTTTAACACAGCCGCCACTCCCCTTATGGAGTATTTTCTTTTAATTGTACTTATTCTAGGGGCCAGCCCTGTGGCATAGTGGTTAAGTTTGGTGCACTCCACTTTGGTGGCCTGGGTTGGTGGGTTTGGATCCCAGGTGCAGCCCTACACCACTCATCAGCCATGCTGTGGCGGCAGCCCATGTATAAAATAGAAGAAGATTGGCACAGATGTTACCTCAGGAAAAAAAAAGTAAAAAATGAAATTATATGGTCATAGTGAACATACACTTCAATATGTTGTCTTTTACTCCCTAAGACATTTGTCAGCATTTCCCGTACTGCCAAGCAGCCTTCCCAGACATCATGTTCAGTGTTGTGTGCCACCCAGAACAGATGACTCGTGACCCACCTAACTAGCTCTTTTTGATTGGATACCTTGGTTACCTCCATTTTTTGTAACCAGGTTCCTTAAAAGTCTGCTAATGTCCAGAGTAGTTTCTCCCCATTGTCAGCCACTGTCCCCCGCTTCTAACCAAAGGTAGGTGAGAAAAAAGTTTATTTGGTAGCCATCATTGCCAGTAAGTCATGGTGACCTTTATTTATTTATTTATTTTGGATGAAATTATTTTCCTCAGTCTCTTTTTTTACATTTTGTCTAATTTCTTAGTTTAGGTGTATCTGGGGGTGGAATCAATCTCTCCATGCACTTGTTCACAGCACTTTCTTAAAGATTAGACCATGCTGCATTGAGAAAGGTATTTGCAGGAAAAGCACTCTTTCAGATTATTTTTCTAATATTCATGAAGGGAGCTAATTTTTTTTTTTTTTTTTGCCAGTCCCACAGTGTAGTGGCTGAGAGCCTGGATTCTGAAGCTAGACTGACTAGGCTTAAACCCTGACTCTCCCATGTCTCCACTGTGTGCTCAGGTCCCATTATGTCACCTCTGTGCCTCCGTTCCTCATCTGTAAAATGGGGTTGATGATAACGAGTTTGTAGAGTTACTCTGAAGCTTAAGCAAGCTAGTGCTCTTGTAGCACTTAGAATAAGAGCTGACAGGTATTCTTATTTTGAGAATATTTATATGTTTTGTTCTTCTTCAGAGAAAATTAGAAAAACCTTTCTTGATTCAGAAGACCCTGTAACGTTGTACCAGACTTTGACACGATTGTTGAGTGTTTCTAAACAGAAATAAATACTTTGACCGTGCTATAAATAAAGCTAGCAAAAATAAAATAGAAGCTGGCCTGGGCTCTTAGATTTTATTTCCGGTTGGTAACAGGTGTGAATCTTCTGAGAGACTATGAAAGGAGGGAGAAAAGTAATGGAATGCTGTTCTTGAACTTGAACTGGGATTGTGTCGTGTTTTTTTGGTTCAGGTCAGGTGCTATTGTGATGTTTTTCTCTTGTTCCTTTGATTCTTTGCCTCTTTGCTGCAGCTTGTCCCAGAAAGCACCTGTGATCCTAGTCCACTGTGCGCATTGACACAGTGCTTCTTTCTCAAGGCATTTAACTTGTAAATCAAAAGTATCCATCTAAGACATATGTTTGGTGAATCTTTTTAAAAAAATGGCATGGCTTGTAGAATATCAGAATAGCACATTGTTTCAGATATATGTAGCGGTTGTAGTTGTAATAGGGAGAAAAATGGAAAAATACTTTGAATTTATATATGATGATTATTTAAATTTGATGAATGTCTTAATAGTCAAATTCTTATTTTGAGAATATGTTTTTTTATTTTCTCCAGAGAAAATTAGAAAAGCCCTTCCTAATTCAGAGGACCTTGCAAAGTTGGCACCCGATTTTGACAAGATTGTTGAAAGCCTCAGCTTATTGAAGGACTTTTTCACCACAGGTAAGGAAGGACCTATGTTTGATCTCATTTAAAATATCAGGAACCACAGAGGAAAAATAATTAGATGTATTCATTTGTTTATTCCCATCTTTTAATTGAAAACGTTTAGTACAAATGGACGACAGGTTTTTGAAAAGAAGATTAACACTTAAGTTTTGTTGTTCTGTGATTTTACATTTTTTTATGCTTTTTTTGGTGAGGAAGATTGGCCCTGAGCTGACATCTTTTGCCAGTCTTCCTCTTTTTTTTTCCTCCACAAAGCCCCAGTACATAGTTGTATATCTTAGTTGTACGTCCTTCTAGTTCATCTGTGTGGGACACTGCCTCAGCGTGGCTTCATGAGCGGTGCTAGGTCTGTGCCCAGGATCCAAACTGGCAAACGCCAGGTTGCCAAAGTGGAATGCATGAACTTAACAACTACGCCACCAGGCCAGCCTCTGTGGTGATTTTAATTTTTGTTTAGCCCAATAAAATGAAAATATGCAAGAGCTTAAACTTGGCTTTAGTCTTTAGTCAGTCAGGGAAGAAATATCACTTGTTCTTGACAAGTAGATGAGACTTCCTATGTGTTTGCTTTTCATAATTAGTTAGAGCCAATTTGGTGATTTAAGAACAAATTTAATTATGATGGACCATAATAAGTAGAATTTACTAAGATTGATCCTGGTGTATTTGCCCAATTACTGCCCTATCACGATATAAATCTGAGATCTCAGACATCTTTGTTTGCTCATTCCTGTTAAATTTTACATTTCTATTTCCCTTTTTGCTGATTTTTCACAGGTCACAAATTGGTTAGTGAAGTCATAGGAGCTTCTGACCTACTTCTCTTGTTAGGTGTGTAAACAGACATTTTTGCTGACCTTTAACATGCCTTTTAAATGCTTCTAATAAACTAGTTGCAAATAAAATTGCAGACCAAATTTATAATACTGCTTATGCTGAATTTTAAAACCCCAGAACTATATTGGGCAAATTCATTCTTCTCTAGGTGGAAATAATAAAATAATTATTTTGTGGTAAAACTAAAATTCCTAAATATATGTATCTATATTATAAGATTAAAGCTATTAAAAAGAAAGTTTGCTTAACCAAAATATTTTCTTGAAATTTATCTGATTGTTTTCAATAATTAAAATGAAAAGTAATTTTAGTTTGTCTCATCTGTCCTGTCATAGTTGACATTTTAAATTTGATTTTTCACTGTATGTAGTCTGTAATGGTGGTGGTATATGGCCAAACTGTAAGTACTCTCATGTAAAATAATCCTTACCAAAGATTGTCTTATTTTTTTATTGCAATTTTCAGTGACATTTTAGAAAATAGGTTAGACATGTGTTACAGTTTTTCTAAATTTTCTGCATAGGTTACCAGTATGTTCCTTAAAATAGGGATAGTTTTCCAAAAAGTGATTTTTTTTTTTGCTCTTAAAAAATCCATTTACCTTTTAATTGCCTGGGCATAATTTGAAATTTAGTTGAGACTATTGATATCACTGGAGGATTTAAAGGATTGCATGTTTATTTTTAAGGTTCACCTGGAGAAACCGCATTTAGAGCAACAGATCCTGGATCTGAAAGTGACAAGCCTTATAGGAAGGTAAATATAAAGGCGAATTCTTCATGTAGGTAATCTTGAAAGATGTTAAGTTTTGACCTATGGAAGATCTGAAAATGGTAACATCTGAGGAGCAAACATAAAAGAGCAGCTAAGTAGACGCATTGTTAACTAATCCTGGTGCAGAATGCAAGGTACTGTGCAGCAGTTCTGGAAATAGAATTGGAGAAACCCGTTTCCTTCAAATATGTTCTGTGAAATGTTAATTTCAAGGATTGTCCCCAACAAAGGCTTTTGTTGTTAAATATGTGTGGGAAAAACTGGTAAAAATAAAATAAGCAGGCTTCTTTTCTTTTCCCTGGGATTTCTCAGTCCTTAGTATACTCGTGTGCCTTGTGAATCTCCAAGAGAAGTCAAGTGTACAGAGTTTTCCAGATTTATTTAGCAACAGAACCCTTTTCCATGAAGTATATTCTAGGGACTAGTGTTTCATGGCATATACTTAGGGGAAATATTAAGGGAATAGGAAATGGGTTATTAGGGGATAAATTGATTCTGTTACATTGCTAGTCAACAAAATTATGTACGGGATTATGTAGGGTATGTAAGTTTCAACACATGCATTAATAAAATCTGTATGAGAGTTTTTAGGAGAATCGCTGATGTAGAATAACGTATATATTGCTCTGTATTTATATTCATATGTTAACCTGACATTTTCTTAATCCTCACTCTCATCTTTTGAAATTGATTGAGATAACTGATTCCTTGAAAGTTTTTAAAAAAAATAATATCTAGATCAATAGATTTTGGGAAAAACTATTCTATGAACATTTTAAAATTAGATATGGAATATGTAGCTTTTCTTCTGAAGGTTATTATGGTTTTAATATATTGAAAGGAAATAGTTTTATCTTTATTTGGCAAGCAGGAAGAAAATAATTCCTCTGTGTAGGTTTCTGTCTCTCTCCCTCTCCTTCAACTTTGAACTTTCATGTGATATTCCAAGTTTTAATTATATGTCAAAAGATTTTTTTTCTTTTGCCTTTTAACTTGATCTTTTGGAGAAAACATATTTCAAAATGTGTGTGTGCATGTGTATATTTATGCATGTATATTTACCTCTCAACTTGACCTTTTTTGATATCTTTTCCATTGGCATTATTTTAACCAAGGGACACCCTTTATTATTCAGGCTGCTCCACAGAAAAATTTGAATAGAAATTTCACCTATTATGCACAGCTTCTGTTGAGGCAAGGCCTTAGCCCTTAATGCGGGTGAACTTAATGTGCAGAGAGGAGCTAATCTAGTGGGGAGACGGAGCCTCTGTTATAGGTACTGTAGTGTGGTGTTCGAGTGACAAGATTTCTTGTTGCCTAGATCAGTTAAGGGAGGAAGTCTGCACATCTGCTCTTCTCAGATATGGCTTTGGTGAATGAGAAACCTGTTTCAGGGCCTGACGCAGATAATTCCCTTAAAATCCTGTTAAGGTGATAAATGAATAATCAATAAATGATTTGCAATATAGAGGAAGCAAGAGACTGAATCTCCAGAAATTTAATTATATTTACAGATTTTATTTTATACAGTAGACATGAAAGCAAATATATTGCTTTATTTTATAATTTATTCCTTTGTTGTTTGAAGATAAACGCCCACATAGACTATTTCCTTTTAACTTTTCCCTAATTTATGGTGATTGTCTTGCTCATTAAAAACTCACCAATTATCATTTCCAACTGTTTGTTGGAAAGACTAAATCTAGAGTTGTGATTAAGCTGCTTTCGTTACAGGCTAAATCGAATTGTAGCAAATGCTAGTATAAAACTTTAGTATACAGAAAAACTATTTCCAGCCTCAATTAGTGGTGTTAAATTCTGTTAACATACAGCAGTATGTTTGCAAGGCTTGACGGTTACCTGTAATACTTAAGAATAATAAACCGTTCAGACAAGATGCAAATAAGCTGATTTTAAGAAACTTGTCTACAAATCGTTGGTTTATTCTCTGTGGAAGGAGAGACTTTAGCTTAGTTGTAGGCTTTGTGAAATTACTCTGAAACATCAAGTCTGAAAATGTGGGCAATAATCTTGGGCAATAATCCAAAGTTTAGCTGATACCTTTTCGACTGGTTCAGCCTGGTGTCTGAGAGCCCCAGATTTAAAATGGTGTTTCAGGGTTTGAAGCAGTCATGCCTTAGCTTAGTGGTTGTCTGGTTTGTACCAAAGTTTCTCGCTAGACCTCTATGCAAAATGTAAAAGTAAAAGTCATATTTTTAAAAAGTAGTAATAAATTAAAAACATTCCTACAACTAGAACTGAAAAAACGATTTGTCGTTTGTAGTAGGAGAACACATCTGGAGAAGTGTCGGCAAGTAGAGGAACAGTTAGAACTTTTCAGAAGTCAGCAGAAGTGAAAGTGACAGGGAGTTGAGGGAACATAGGTGTCAGACTGACGTGGGTCAGACAGAATGAACACCGCGGTGATCTGATTACCTCTGGTTCCCTGTCTGAGGTCACTGGACTTTAGGTGGCTTGGAAAGTTGTAATTGAGGTCTTCAAAAAGTCTACCAAAAGCATATATTTCCACATAATGCTGCACAGGCTAACTAAACGTCAGGTTTTTTTGACTTTGCCTGGATTTATATCCATTCAGTTTGTGGACAGTAGTTATTTATGTTGATAAAAAGTCCTGATATGTATCTTTGATAAATAAAAAATGGAAAAATACTGAATCTATTTTTTAGTAAGTGCTTTTTGTTAATCAGAAATTTTAAAACTTGTGTCTACTGGAGAAAATGTTAGAAAAAGCCCTTGGTGTGAACTGAATAATATTCTTAAGACCTAGAGACCTTCAGAACTACCTGAAGACACATTGGCAATGGGAGTAGTGAGCCTGTTTTTGTGAATTAATGGACTCATCTGATTTGTAAATCAGACTTCTGTGTATCGGTCATAATATATATAGGAGACAAGGCTACTTAGTGCATCTCCTATTTTAGATTCAGTAGGATTGTTGTGTTCTGGTGAAAATTAATTTGCTAAATGAGACATTTTATTATCTGTGCTTTTGTTCTCTCGTGTTTCTGATTGGTTGTAAACATCTCACAGAAGTAAGGAATATGGTCTTTCTACATGGTCATTCTGTAGGTGACAAGCACTCTTAGAGTTTATAGAAATTATTTGAAGGACCTTTTAAAAATCCAAATCATGAAAAATGGTATTACTGTTTTAAGTATAATTATTAAATAGTAATACGTTAATGCTCTTCCTTTCCACATGTTGCTCCAGTTCTTATTTGTGTGGCTTTATAGTTGTGTTGTACCTCCCAGCTAAAATCTCTTTGCTTTGCTCTGCCTGATGTCCACTCATCCTTAAAGCGCAGCTCAGTTGTCACCTTCATGAAGCCTTCCATCACCATTTTAGTTCCATTAATTATACTCTCAATGTTTAAAACCCTTGCCATATGAAACACTATTTATTTTGGCTTGCATTCTTACTATTTAGTGGGCTATTTCCATCACAGAAGCTCTGTCCTCAAAGCACCTGGAGTAGTGCTGAGCTCTTTAGAAAAATTAGTTGATTTAACTCAGAAGAAAGGCTAATTTAAAGGAAATAAATTAGATTGATGCCAACAAAACTGAGTCCAAAGATTTTATGTGATCTGTCTTTTTGCTCTGATTACCTGAGAATCTCCCTTGGCCTCCAGTATTTGGCAGCTGCTGGGAACAGGCACGTGGAAGCAGTACATGTACTCGGTGTTCTCACTTGAAACGAAGCCGTGCTGCTTAAGTACAGTTGCCGTTTCTGGGATTCCTCATGCAACAAATAATGCAGAAACTGTGGCAAAATGAAATTCTCACAAGCCGGCCCATCCAGTAACCACAGATACAGGAAACTTAAGTTTCCTGAGCAGCTAACAACTAGCAACTGTACTTGGTTAGTTCTCAGCCAGGAAGCCAAACCATGTGTGTCCTGGAGTGTAGTAAATGGGAAGCAGAGGAATCAGAGGAAGCCAAGAAGGGACGGTCTGCAGGGGGAAAGATGGAATGGCCAAACAGGCAACCTTATTTTATTCCTTAATAATAAGCATACTGCACTTTTATGTCATTTAAGAAACATTAAGTATAAACTGTGTACGTAACACTTTTTTAGTTAATAATTTAGAACATGGGATTTGTTAGAAATTGTAATATTGATAATAACTATTGGTAATAGACTGATTTGTTCTCTTAAAATTATTTGTAGAAATTGTCTAAATAATAAAATAGGGTATGGTATTTCTGAATTGGAGCAAGTTAAATAATCCAAGTGGAAAGCTGTCTTTCCTTCTAATAACCAATAATAAACATTTTTCAGTTTGCTATAAATATTATGAGCAGAGCTATATATTACTGGGAAGGAAAAAAATAGGAAAATGGTTCTCTTTAGTTAATCAAATAGCAGAATTACTCAAATTTGAAAAGTAGTTTAGTGGTCAGGAATATTTTTTAAATGGAAGGGGAAAGAAGATTTCACTTTCTTAAAGTTCTTTTCTGGACCCAAATTACTTTTAAAACTAATAAAACAGGAGTTAGCAAACTTTTTAAAGGGCCAGATAGTGCCTGTTTTAGGTTTGCAGGCCTTAAGGTCTCTGGGCTACTCAGCTAGCCCACCTAGTTTGCCAGCCCCTTCTCTAAAGGGTAATTTAAATATGCCTTTCAGTGTATTGGAATATTGCCTTTTCCTCTTTTAAATGTGAATTGAACCTGATGGGTCAAAGGCACTTTGAAAATAGTGAGACCTTAGTACTAACGGGATGATATTAGGTGCAGACTTTGAATCACACTGCCTGCCTTCAGATATTGCCCTTCCTACTTTCTGAGCTGTGTAACTTTGAACAAATTTCCTCTTCTTTTATAAAGGGGGGAGACTCTATTTGATAGGGTTGTTGTGAGGATTATGTAAAGCCTGTTAGCACAAGATGGGTACATAATAAAACTAAATAAATATGGATATTAGGATTCTATTGATAATGATGACAATGATCATTATTATCTTACACTTTGAATTATTTCATCAGATAACAGCATTTTAGCATTTTTGATTAATTTTCTCCCCTTAATTGTCTATGGACTCTGTTCTGGAGATTGTGAAGAATGGGAAAATGGATTGTAGGGTTGATGCGTGGCTTATTTATAGAATAAGGATTTTTTGGGAAACTCAATTTGGATTTTATGCTAGAAATTTGGCATTATTAGGTAAAAGAAGGTTGTAATTTGATTTATTCAAGCAACAAACATGTACCAATCCCAACTCGAGGTGCTGGCTGTAACATATCTAATGTGTCAGGCCTTGTTTTAGGTGCTTAGATATAAAAGCAAACAGGATTACCCTGCACTGCAGTAAATTTTTAAAATACTGTTAAAAAATATAGTGTTTTAAATTTTCTCACATATGAATGGCTTATAATTTCAACATTATTTTAAATCTTTTCTAACAGACCATTAACTTTTAGGTTATCGCAGCATTTTCAGTTGATATTTTGGTTTCTGGAGTTATCACTCATCTTCTTGATCCTACATAATTTTTTTAAAAACTAAGAACAATGTACATGAAATATGAGACTATGAGAGCTGCACTGTCAAACTGACAATAACCAGGAGATGTTAAGAGAGTATATCATTTGTAGTTGTTTACAATAACTATTTATTGATATTTATAAGTTATTACATTTTATATATAATATGTCATTTAAAAAATATGTGCTATTTCTTGAGAGAAAAATGTCTGAGCTTGGGAAAATATTTATTGAAAAAAATGTATTTTGTCCATTTAAGGAGTGTGTCTTGCACAATAGATACACATATTTCTTCCTCTTCCTTACTTTACTCGGCCTTAGCTTAGAAGCTGTGTGTCCCATCACTTGGTAATTAGGCTGAGTTTGATGCCTAAAGTTGGATAAGGGTGACCTCCTTTAGTTGGATAGTATAGAGTAAATAGTGTTTTCTGTGTCTAATTCTTGTTTTCTTCCTACTTTTTTCAGGAGGTAACAGTTATTTTCAACTATCTTCACATAACAGTGCTTCAGTACAGACTTGGAAGGAAAGTGAGGTGTCACTAGGAAAGAGGGTGTTTTCTTGTAATGTAATACATGTTAGAATATTTGCCATACAGTTTGCATATAGATGTAAGCAATGGATTAGAGAGAGGTGTTTAAGCCATAAATAGAAAAAGAAGCCTGTACCTGATGGACCAACACAGTTAAGAAATGTGGAATATTTTCTCACTGCTTTGGCATTTTATAAATTAAAATACTGGTGGTATGTTAATTAAAGCACAGGTACACTACTGTGTAAGCCAACAAAGGAAGCCTTCTTTAAAAGGGAATTGTTCTGTGAAATCTAAACACTTGGATGATTATGGTAAATGACGAAGTGAATAAAAATAAGTTCGATTACTTTTCTTTCTGCTTGATGAAAAGCAAAGGTATGAAATAATGAAAAATATGACATGAAAAATTATGGAAGGGAGCTGGCCAATCTTTTTTTTCCTTCTCCCCAAAGCCCCCAAGTACATAGTTGTATATTCTAGTTGTAGGTCCTACTGCTTGTGCTACGTGGGACGCCGCCTCAGCTGCCAAAGTGGAGCCTGTGGCCGAGTGGTTAAGTTCGCATGCTCAGCTTTGGTGGCCCAGGGTTTCACCGGTGCAGATCCTGGGCTCAGACTAGTACTGCTCATCAAGCCATGCCTAATATGTTAAAACCAAGAATCAAACAAAATAAACGCCCCCATATTATATGCTAATACTTTCCCTTAATTTGAAATGCTTTACTATAGTACTATCTTTTCTGTTTGTATTTACTTCTTTTCTGGAAAACTTTTTTGTTTATATAAGTCTTTGGGGTATATAAAGTAAACTATGTTATTAAGCCTCTTGGTGAGTCTACTAATTAAAATTTGAATATAATGTTAACTAGTATTTTATTTTAAGAGACTTTCTAATCTTATACAGAGCAAAATATTTTTGGCAGTTAATTTTAAAAAGCTCTGAAGCTATCTGAAACTCTTAATTTAGATTATTTTAATGAGTGTTAGTTTCCCTAACTTGTTTATTTTTATATCTTGGTAAAAATGGAGCCTGTTGTTCTCCCTGAACACTATTGTGCAAATTAAATAGTGACCTCAATCATTGGAACTTTACCTAGTTAGGTTTCTAATTGAGAAAATATTAGGCTTTGGCATTGCCAATTCTTAGATGTCTTTTCTCTCACATTTCTCAAGGTCAGTTATCTAATAGGCCAGCAGTTAAAAATATTGTACTGAAAATGGCATGTATTTTAGTTCTTGCTACATGTGAATATGTTGTGAGTGATAAAAATTGCACCAGATTAACCTTTCGTGATTATTAAATGGAATGAATTTTAAACACAGAAAGGTGATTATTTTGTGCATAGGTCCAAACTGGGTTTGGTTTCATTTTTAAGTTTCATATTAACTATATTTCTCCATATCTTAATTATGTTCCTTTATAGTGCTTTTGCTTTAGTAATTGATATATTCTTGTTTATTTTTTGAGAGGCTATCTTTACTTAATGTCAAAACAGCTGATAAAAAGTGATAATTCAGTCAAACCTTGATGTTGTATAAAATTAAAACAGTACCTAAAACATTTTTTAATCTGCAAAAAAACCCCCTAAATTTTAGTCAAATAAGCTTGTGTGCATAGGCATGTAAAATATATGAATTAATGTAAAACCTTGATTAACTTGATGCTCGAAAACTCAAATTGATAGTTTTGAGGGACTGTAATCTTAAATTGAAGACGTCAGATGTCAAGAAAAAATGTTTAAGAATAATAATTTAATAAGTAAGTAAGCTATGATGTATCCCTTTCAGTCCTATGGGAATTATGGTTGAAAATTAAAAGATTTAGGCCTGAAAGATCAAGACTGTGCAAAAAATGTTTTCCTTTCTTCCCCATATGTATCAAGTCAGGAGCATACACTCGTTGGTATTGGCAATTCAAAGCTAAGGTTTGAAGTGTTTGTTTTCTTGACTTTCCTGTGACGAGGAAATTCAGTTAACGACAGCGCTGCAGCACCGCCTTCCTTGAGCATCCCAGTTAGTCTAGGCTTACTACATGTCGATATTATATATCTGGCTTGTTTTATTCAGCAAACAGTTACTTACTGCATTTGCCTTTTCACTTTATAAACTATGTTGTTTTATATTTCTGAGACATCTAATTTTCCTCAGGGGAAAAATGGAAATGTGGTACAGAGCGCAATTATACAGTGGCTCTACAGGTCCGTAAATGAGTTTCCATTTTTGTTATAAGCCATTCATTCCTTCCTAACTTGCATCTATTCCTTGCTTGTGCCCTTTGGTTTAACATTGTTCTCCTCCCCAATTTTCCTCTTCTCCTCATTGTAAACTCATGGCAGGGTCTGCTTGGTGAGCTCATTCTCTTACAACAGCAAATTCAAGAGCATGAAGAGGAAGCACGCAGAGCCGCTGGCCAATATAGCACGAGCTATGCCCAACAGAAGCGCAAGGTGATGGATGGTTTAAGGGGGCTACTGATTGTTCACACTAATCAGCCATTTCTACCAGATCATGTCACCTTAATCCATTCATGGACTCCAATTATGAGAAATTACTTTTGACAAGTAAAAATATGAAAGATACATAATACAAATATGTAACTTTCTGGGAATGGATAAACAAACCCAAAATATTAAACATAGGAATTTATCTTCTGAAAATTAGATTATCTGCAAGGGCCCATGGATTTCTGTTTAGAGAAGAATTGTGAATTGCAGGTTACTTGATCCAGTTATTGAATCATCCTGAGTTTGTAGCCAACTTGTCAATTTGTTTGTTCTCCAAGTTTTCATTTCTAAAATGAAAAAGATTACTGTGGTTGACCATGTTAAGTTATTTAAAGAATGACATTTATTTGTTTTAGCTGGGATCGATCAGAAGAGGATGTTCTTATTTCTTATAGAAGAAAACTATTTTGATTTAACTTTAGAGCAAAGTCATTCTTATACACTTTGATAAATTCATTGCATGAAGTTTTTCCACATTCATCAATAAAGTCAACACAAGTAAATTTTCACTGTGGACTGCTGAAAGATTGAACATTGGAAAGTTGCTATTACTCTGGTTGCTAAAGAACAGATTCTAATGAAAGTCAGCATAAATCTCTATAAATATTTGCTTATAGGTGCAATCAATCAAGTTCTTAAAAATATGCTTTTGGCTGTTAGGTGATCCCACAGTGTAGATCCCAAGGTTAGTGTTCTAAAGAGACTTTTTGAGTCAAAATGAAATGAATGTAATGATTTTAAAGTTATACTCTGAGATCTTGAAATCAGCTAGTTATGTTACGTAAATTAGATCAGAAAAGTTTTAAAGTTATGTACAAATATTACTCAGGATGAAAGATTCAGTCATATAATTAGCTTCCTGTAGGTTCTGATATTGAACTTAACCAATATTACAGATAATGATTTAGTGCAGTAATTCTGCTGGCTAACCTTATCTCATTTGGTGGTGGTGAATACTTGAGTACTCATTTATTTTTTCAGTGTCATTTCCTGGCTTTTCTCAATTCCATGGCTGTGGAATCAACTCCTGTATATTGTTTAGCTTTCAGTGAATGAATAATATAGGCAGAAATAGAAAATAAGTTATTTTCCTACTTGGTTAAATTAAAGTAGATTTGTTAAACCAAGGAAGAACTTATTTTAAATGGTGCTCTAGCGTTCTCTGTCCTGTGTGCTGTGGCGAGTACCATTTAAATATTCCAACAAATCGGATGCTTAGGCTGAGCCATCTGTTCCTTAGCTTTGTTACAGAAAGAAGGGGAAGGAGCTACTGTGTTCTGATGTGTTAGTTAGAAGTATGAATATAGCTCTAGTTACAAGTTTTTCCTAAGTGTTTTTGCATAATGGTAAAATAATTTGAAATAAGTCCCATAGATCTGCCATTAAAAGATTCTAAGATGTGGTTTAAGATTATCGGTATGCTCTTGAATCAAATGGTTTAAGGGATATTAATAGTGAATACTGGTCAATTTCTACATTGCCAAAGGTTAATGTTCATTTGAGGCTTGCTTTACTAACCTTTTTTCAGGCTTAGAGATATCATTCATATTTCTAATATTTATTGGATTATCCATATAACCCTTTTATTCCTCCCTTTCCCCTAATGACTCACAGGACTGTATCTCCTTCCCTTTGGTTTATTAAGGCATACTTAATGGAGCACCAAAAAGGGCTTATTCCTGCCCACTTTGGAGTTACCTTGTGCAAAAGTAAATGGGATTTTAAAAACAATTTTTGCTCTTCTATAACAATATCATTCCCCGTACTATCCTGATGGATAGTTTCTTGCTATTTCTTAGCCCCTTCTCTCCCTGTAGTCAGTACACAGCTAAGTTATCAGCCCTTCACTGTCATAAGGATCAAAATCCTAATTCATGAGATTTTTATCATTCCAGGCATTTGAGTACCTGAGGTACAAAACCACAGCTACTTTTTGTTCCTTTTTAATCATTCTTTCTCCCTTACCCTCTTGAAAATATTAAGAATTCTTCATTTTTTATATCTTGCTAGTAGCAGCTAATAAATTTTCCCTGTATCTTCTGAGCAAAGGAGCTCATGCAAGCGACAGTAGATTAAAACTGCCAGTGGTAGTTTTGCCTCCCAGGAATACGTACACATACATAGAAATTTTTACCAGTCTTATATATATATATATATATATATATATATATATATAGGTATTTCAGAATGGCCACAGTGCCTTAGTAGGAAAAAATACTTAAAATTTTAAAATCAGGCTTGGTTTTGTGAGGAGCTAGTAAAGGTTTTTCTCTTTCAGCTTTAGCTTGTTTCTGCGGAGGATTCCGCTCTTTCTCCATCAGTTTCACAGCTGTGGAATTGTAGAAAAGCTCTGGTTTCAAGGCCATTGATACCCATTTCTGTCAGGGTGAGTTTTAAGTTAATTTCATTATGCAAACTGAATAAATTAAACTACAGGACAAGAACTTATTCTTGTCATAAGTAGCTGAATTTTACCAGTAAAGTACATCAAAATAAAATATTCCCAAATTGCTAGTTAAGACCTTGTATGTGACAGATTAAAAACAGCATGTTCTTTTCTCTTAAGAAAATGTCAAAGTATCTTCTCATTAATCTTCAATATTTATTTTGTAAACCTTAAGGTTTTCATCTTGTTTCCTAGAAAATATTAGATCTAATTCTTGACTCCATTACCTATCTTTTAATACAATATTAATTTTGATGTTCCATTAAACTAGCTGATAGGAAGTATATTGGTAAAACTATGCATGAGTTATTCCTAACAATCATCCCAGAAGGACAAATGATAAATCTAAATACTCATAAAAATCTTAACAGTCATGATTACTAAATACTAATATTAGCATAAAGGTTGTAGTTCTAATAAACTTATATTATTCTAATAACCTTACATTATTATTTTAACTTTTTATATACCCTTTTTATTTACCAAATTACTATGTTAATCTTTTATAGCCTTTGGCTTATAGTAAACATTCTAACTGTTTTGTGTGATTGTATTAGTTTCTTAATTATTGCCCCAAATTTAAAGTAATGTTGAATTTTCTATTGTAATTTAAGATATACGCACAAAATCGTTAAATATTCACGTTCAAAACTAAAACAGTTTATACTAATACTATTTATACAATTCATACTAATTTAGCTGCCATTGGATGAATATTTAATGGAACAGAGTAAATCAAAGTACCTTTTAAAATGAATTAGGAATTTAATCTGCATAACAGAGTTTTTATGACCACATTATTACAGTATGATGACATGCCATATGATCAAAATATGGACTTATTTGTTTCTTCATTAGCCTTCAGATTTTGTTGTTTGGGTTGTGGGCTCCTTCCCAACTTGCTTGTTTTCTCAATTTTAGGAGACTATTAATAATTCTTGTCCATTTTTCAGAAACACATAGTCAAATGAAAAAAGCTTCTATCTACAAGTCTGCTTGCTATGTGGAATGAGAAAACAGTAAAACAAAACTTCTTTTATATTATCTTTTTTATAATTACTATGTCATATTTGGAGATTTTTAGGCATAGGCTTTTAAGGGAAAAAAATATGTACCTCTTGTTTCCAGCAAGCATTGTCATTTTTGTTTAAAATAAATTTGAGGAAATTTTTGAGAAAGTATTTGGAAGTAGGAATTAAAATCTCAAAATAACTTTTTATTGCATGGATAAGACTTATTAATATCTACCTCAATAAGCAAATCATTTAAAATTTTTTCATATATATTTGCTATCATGATAATCTTGATTTCTTAAATAGCCAATGAATGAAGATGAACAAAGATTTACATGAATTTTAACTTGATTTTTGTCTCTGTGAAATAAATTCATGTTTACAAATTTTGATTGTCAGAAATTAGACAATTATTTTGAAAGACTGAGGATGACAACTTCGGCACCTCACGCAAGAGTCAAGTTAATGTGGATTTGTCATAAATGACATCATTGTATTACATATTTAGAATTGTATTGTGACTACTTTAAAGCCTGTTATACAGTAAAGTTCTTTGTTGTTTTTGGATATTTTAGAACTGTTAGCATTAGTAACAATTTGAAGTAGTTTCCACAATACCTGTGGATTTTATCCTACTTTTATCTTATGTTCAAATCAATTTTAGTTGCTTTATTTGACTTCATTGATACTGATGCATTCTCTGTATTATGGGTTAGCCAATCTTGCGCTGGAACTGAATTTAAAAACAAGTATCTGGCTCCACTTAAAGCTCTGAAAATGCAAGTTGTTCTTTGCATTTATTAAACACTTCCCTGCTTCAAAGAGTAGAAATGGACAATATTTTCTTTAAAGATACTCTATGACCAGTGAGCTTTTTCACTAGCTGTAAATGATAACATGTCTGACTCCCCAAAACACAGTTCTTAGGGATATCAGTGCTTTATTTCTCCAAGCATCCAAGTGCCTGTGCTTGAGTACAAACCAGCCTATGAAGAATACAGTCACCAGATGTTTGATCTCTTAGTTTTCTAACAAATCATTTGTAAGAAATGACTAGAATGGTAACAGGGAAATGATTGCTTTTTAAGTAATATAAAATTTTGATGTGCTATTTTTATTGATGAATACAGATTTTTTTACTTTCTTAAATAATTATTTTATTTAAAATTTGTTTTGATTACTATGTATATAAAGCCAGTAATTTTTACTCTTAAAAATACTTTTTAGAAAATTTAACATTCTATGTAAACCAAATAAAATTAATTTATTTTAAATATTTAGGTGTCAGACAAAGAGAAAATTGACCAACTTCAAGAAGAACTTCTGCATACTCAGGTAATTCTGATGAGTAAAAAAACCCAGAGACTTTTTCTTATACTTTCATGTAAGTTTGGTGATGTGAAACTAGTTTTTTAACAAAGCAAAATTTGGAATGGTTTAGTGATAGAACCTTATTATCAATAGATGCAAAAAATGGAAAGGCTAATTGAGAAATAAGGAATAAGGAAGGAACTTGATAAGTGTGGTTAACTCATTTATGTGTAGAAACCTATTTTTGAGTGAACCTTGTGATTCTAATTTTAAGGAAAAATACCACAGAAAAAAAAATGGGGAAAAGTGGCTTGTCCTTCTGTAAACCTGTGCCTGCATTTTTACACTGAGTAGGCTAAGAGATTTAAGTATCACTTAAAGAAATTGGAGTTGAGTCTACCCGCAGGAACTTTTCTCTTTGCTTCTCTAAAGCCCAAAACCAATCAGATAATAACTTCTAAAAGTATTATTGACACTACTGTGAAAAGCTATTCTCTCACAGTTGATGATGAAATTATCATTATTTTAAAGACCTATTGTTCTGTGCAATGTAACAGGTAGGTAACATTCTAGTGTAAAATTGCCTTGTCACCCACTCAGTCATTAGTTATTCTGTATAGATAACAATGATACGCAGTAATTAAGAAGTTATTTTTTTTTTAAGTTAAAAAGACATTATCTTGGGTCTCTCTTCTTAGGGAGAAAAAATACAAGGGACAATCTAGATGAAGTTAAACAACTAGTATATTTTGGGTCAGAGGTTTCCTTAATATCTGTGTGTTGATTCTCATAGCTGGCTATATGTTAGAATCGCCTGTGCTCTGGGCAGCACCACATATATTTTTAAGACTTCCCAGCCAGGTGATTCCGGTCTGCAGCCAGAGTTTAAGAACCACTGATCTCAAAGTGTGGTCTCTGGAGCAGGAGCATCAGTATCCTTTGGGAACTTGTTAGAAATGCAAATTATTGGCCTATTCCAGACCCACTGAATCAGAAACTCTGGGAGTAGAACTCACAAATCGTTGTTTTTAAAAGCCCTCAAGTGATTCTGCTGCATCCCTAAGTTTGAGAATTACTGGTCTAGAGCTCTGGAGGATGGCCCAGTAGCCCATCTGTGCAAGATGGCTATAGATTGGCACCTGTACCAAAGAAAGTTTCCATCCCCAGAAAATGTAGACCCCATAGTTACAAAGAAATGAGCCATTGGAAATCCTGCCACCCTTATATATCCATTGTTATCAACCCTTCAACTTTTGCAGTTGCAGTTGTTAACTACTGGGCGTTAACACAAACACTGTATGGAGAATTGATATAATAAACTATGGGGTTATCTATATCAGTGATGTCCGATAGAAATATAATGCAAGCCACATGTGATATTGTAAATTTTTACATTAAAAATGGGAAAAAGAAGGCCGGGCCGGTGACGTACTGGTCAAGTTCATGCACTCCACTTTGGTGGCCTGGACTCCACAGGTTTGGATCCCCAGCACGGACCTAGCACTGCTCCTCAAGCCACGGTGTGGCAACATCCCATGTAAAATAGAGGAAGATAGGTACAGATGTTAGCTCAGGGCCAATCTTCCTCACCAACAAAAAGAGGGGGGGAGGAAGAATTAGGTGGAATTGATTTTAGTACTATATTTTGTTTAACCCAATAGATCCCAAATAGTATTATTTCAACATGTAATTAGTATGGAAAAATATTCATGAGATGTTATATTTATTTACTGAATCATAGACATATGTGTGTATTTTACAGTTAACAGCACATCTTGATTCAGACTATCCCTGTTTCAAGTGCTCCATAGCAACATGTGGCTAGTGGCTGCCATATTAGACAGCAAGGATCTCATTCTTAGATACTACCAGACTTGTGTTGTATATACTATTACTACATATAAATGAATGAGTTATATGTTTGTAGTAGAATCAGGCCTACAGTTCTCCCTGTCTCATACTATATGGTTCATCTACATAATGTTTTTGTTTAATTTGGCTTAAGTTGAACATTCTCTGAAGATAGAACTATGATTCCCTGTTATTTACTTTGTTCTTGGAAAATTACAACAACCTAAAAAATTTTCTAAGAAATATTTTCTGTTGTTAAAGGCATGATATTATAAATTGGACATAAACATTCTGCTGGTTGTAGGAAGGAGTAATTCTTGATAGTTTTCTGAACATTGTTAATGTTTAGAGAAGAAATCATAGTGTAAAAACTGAGAAGGCCAATTAGCAAAGGACAAAATTTATTTGAGAAGAAATGTGTGTAGCCAAGCCTCTACTTTCACAAAAACGGCCTGTCTAAGCGTGTTAGTCTTCTTTAAGTGCTTTTCTATCAATATGTCAAAAATTAATGTGTAGTCTCTGGCCACGGAAACTTACCAAAACTTGGAAATTTAAGCCTTTGACTCAGACTTACATTCCAAACTCTGATTTTGGTCAGGCTACGAAGCCTTCCTAACTGGAGGTTCCTAATCGTACAGCCTTGGCCTCCGGGGATGCCTTAGGGACTAATGCGGGTGAAACCCTTAGTAAAGAGCCTGTCATGCGATACATGCTTGGGTACTGCTAGCTAGTATTATTTTATAACATAGCGTTTTAATCAAAACAGTAAATAACGTGGGGAATGGGAAGAATTTGAATTTTTGTCAAATGTCCCTGAAACGAAGGTTTAAAATTTTGATATGATAGAAAATATTACTTCATAGGGTGTACTTAAGAACTTGCTTCTTTAAATTCTTACGTTACGTTTTTGGTATTTTAAATAATTTAATGTCTTCAATGTAAACAATGAAGAATTTTCCAAAAATGCCAATTTATAGTAGAAAACTATAATGAATTTCACCATTTGTATGAGATAATATTCATAATTTATTCTGTCCTCTCAACATTTTCATAGGAACTGTTTAAATGAAATAATTCATTTTAAGTTAGTCGAGACATACAACTTTTGGAAAACTGTAATTTAGACTTAATAAGTGTTATTTATTAACCTTTTTCTTAACATAGTTATGTGTATTATTTGTTGCAGTTAAAGTACCAGAGAATCTTGGAACGGTTAGAAAAGGAGAACAAAGAATTGAGAAAATTAGTGTTGCAGAAAGATGATAAAGGCATCCATCATAGAAAGCTTAAGGTACTTTAAGTTTATCGTAATTTGGTAATTCTCAGAACTTTGCCACTTTACATTGTGCATTCATCAATACCAATTTTTAAGGAACTGTAAAATGTTCTGTCATCCTTCTCTTTCTAACCTGATTTCTTTGGGAGATAGGGAGATCTCTTCCTATGTTAAACATTTCACAAATTGTAGTCTCCAAACATTTGTTTTATACTATGCCCATAAAATCTTTATACTTATAAGAGTCATTTCTCGTGAATCAGTTTATTTTTCTGAAATACCTAGTTTATCTTTAGGCTTATTTAATTTCTATGGCTATAAAATCAGAATTGTGAATTGATAGACATTTAGATATGACTTATCATCACTGCCTTACTTGTATTTCTATTGAATGGTTAGGCTACTTTTTCAAAGAGTGAACATTTTCTTCTGGACGATTCCTTAGGCATTTAAAGAATTTTTGAAAAAGCATATGCTGGTATTGTTATCAGCACATTGGTAATTAACCATTATCAGTAAATTAAATCTTACTATCCCCCCCACACTAAACCAAGCTGTATGTGCTAAATTAAATTGAAGTCATCCTTTTAACTTAAATCTCATATAGGTAAACAGAATTTATGTCTAGTAAAACTGCACTAAGTCATGGCACATCCATTCTGTAGCCAAGGTCCAAAGAAATATAGTTCTAGTTTAACCAACATGTGTTAGTAGTTCTGACTCTAAATCATGACTGCGTAAGACAAATGAATAGTATGGCTTTGTTTACAAGTCACACATGTCAGCTGAGAAAAGTCATGTCCAAGTGTTTATGTATGTTGAGAGTTGACCTCAGAAACAGTATTTTCTCTCATAAAATAAAATGGTAATGAAAATTTGAAAAGTTTTTTGTTTGTTTTTAGGTGGATGGGACACAGTTGCTTTGCATTTAATTATTTCTAGGTGTTAAGAGATGAAAGGAATCATAGGCTCTCATTTTGTTCCTACCTCGCATTAAAACTTATCTTTAGTAATTAATGCTTCATAGTAGCCTCTTTTCCCAGGCCTGTTTATTTGTTCCTTTATTCATCAAATATGTACTTGAAGCTTGTTGTGTACGAGGCACCATGTTCAATCCTGATTCTACTGAGAGAAAGAATACAGGATATCTGCCCCTGATGCTCACGTTATAGTCTGCCCAGTTGTCAGAGCACGCTTAATCATTATTAGGGACGTGGCAGCCTTTTTGGTGATTCTTTATCTACTTTTATCCTTTCTTCAGTCTGTCTCCCTTTCCTTTTCTCTTTTTCTTCCCTCTCTCTGACACACACACAGAAAACTTGGTAGAGGTCAAGTTCCTTTCACTTGGTCACCTGATCCCTTGTTTGGCCTTTTTGGTGTTAGTGGTTTTCCTTTGTTGGGCATGTAATGTTAGCTCTTCAGTATTAAATAATAACTTCCCTCTTTGACCAATTCATTAGAAGGTTAGGAAATCCTGAATTAATGTACTTTAGTAAATCGATATATTTCTAAATTAGATCAATTAGATAAGAAGAAATGGAATTTTATTCTTACTGTTTTACTTTTTACTATAATAATGTATTTGTATAATTAAAAAAATAGTGATTATAGAAAAACATTTTGAATTTATCAGCCTTTTTTCTCTTGATGCATCTGTGGTATTTTTTTTTTAAATGTTTTCACTGTTTTGTTAATTTTTTAAATTTTATAGAAATCTTTGATTGACATGTATTCTGAAGTTCTTGATGTTCTGTCTGATTATGATGCCAGTTATAATACTCAAGATCATCTGCCAAGGGTAAGTGAAAAATTAATACCCAGTGAACTTGCCCATTAGCAAAATAAACACTAGGTTCTGAAAAAATTAAATGTGTTATTATACACATACACACAAGTATATACACAATAGATGTGGATAATGACATAGTAGATTTTGCTATATAACGTTTATTCATGTGTTCTGAGTGATGTCTTAGCATTGAATGTTGTTTGACTGTATTTATGTGTAATGAAGGAAGGCTATCAGATATTTGGCATTATGTATTCATAATATTCGTGATATTAAAATATCTGAACAGTGGATTAAGTTAGGCACATGAGTGACATTTAACCTCATAGTATTGAAAATGTCTTTGTAAAGAGTAGACTAGCAATGGAAATGATTTGTGGAACATTAATGATCTGATTTTAGAAATAGTGGTTTAAATTAGCACAAGTGGTTTTTTTTCCTTTTATTTTTTGGAGAAGATTAGCCTTGAACTAACATCTGCCGCCAATCCTCCTCTTTTTGCTGAGGAAAACGGGCCCTGAACTAACATCTGTGCACATCTTCCTCTGCTTTATATGTGGGATGCCTGCCACAGCATGGCTTGCCAAGCGTTGCTGGGATCCAAACCAGCAAACCCCGGGCGGCCGAAGCGGAACACACAAACCTAACTGCTGTGCCACTGGACCGGCCCTAAATTAGCACAAATTTTAAATAAAAATTTGGCTATGAACATTGGATCCAATTAATGTTTTGTTGTTTATGTTTTCCATGTGTATACCTGTATCAATTGTTTTTTTATAGATGATATTTTAAAATATATTTTTTTAACTTGGTGTTTTGAAAGACTAAAAAATCTCAGAGCAGCATCCCAAATCTATTTAAATTTAATTTAGTATCGAAGTTAAGAATAAATGTTGTTTGTTTTGTGGTAAGGTGGTTGTGGTTGGAGATCAGAGTGCTGGAAAAACTAGTGTGTTGGAAATGATTGCCCAAGCACGGATATTCCCACGAGGATCTGGGGAGATGATGACGCGTTCTCCAGTGAAGGTGAGAAAATGGGTCATCCGAATGAAGCTCCTCAGGCGAGTAATCGCTTCAGGGAGCTTTGATCATTGTGTTGAAATAAAGAATTTTAACTAGAGAAAGAACTGATATATAGCATTTGCAGTGATTTCTATTGTAGAAATCAGTGGGAGGTACAGCCAGGAGGCCAGTGTAACAGGAGCTGAGTACGGAGGGGAGAGCAGTGGGAGGGGAGGGCAGAGGTGCAGTGGGAGGCCTTGCTGTACTGAGCTGTCATTAGGCCTTGGGATTTTGTTCTGAATAAGATAAATGAGAGGCCGAATGAGAGAATGAGAATATTGGAAGTGGAGCCAGTAAATATAAATCATCTCTAGGTTTATTGTAAAAAAAGAGTAGAGAAATGCGTCAGTAGCAGTTGTAATATATTGGGACAAGGGAAGGTTTTTAAAGATACTTATATGCTGATTGTAATGGTCTAGTTGAGAAAAAAAAATGATGATGCGAGAGGGAGGGGACAGTTGCAAGATCAAAGTCATTGAGGCGGCAGAGGCTGGGAGTCATTGAACAAGCTGTCTGTCTTTAGAAGCACTGACGATTCAGGCATCGTCACAGGAAGAAAGTCTGTGGCTAGAGTCTTTCAACAAATATTTATTGAGTGCTTAATACATGCCGCAGTGTTCTGGGCAGTGTGTTGGTAAACAAAACAAAGATCCTTGCCATAATGGAGGATATATTCTAGTAGAGGGAGACGGACAATAAATAATAAACATAATAAATAACCAATTTACATAGTATATTAGGAGGTGGTATGTGTTATGCAAATAAGAAAAGGGAATGGGGGTGCCAGGGTTTTGGTAGACTGCATCGAGAAGGTGACATTTGAACAAAGACTTGCAGACAGTGAGGGAGAGGATCGTGTGGATATCATGTAACAGAGTGTTCTGTCAGGGAGTCAGCGCAAGGCCCTGAGGTGGTTAGGTGGCTCTCGCGGTCGAGGCCAGTGTGGCTAGAGCAGAGTGAAGAGTAGTAGTGATGAGGTCAGGGATGGTGGAGGGCAAGGGGAAGCAGGTCATTAGGGGCTCGTAGATCATTGTGTAGGCTTTGGTTTTTATTTTGAATAGATGGGGAGCCACTGTGGGGTTTTGGGCAGAGTAACAACATTGCTTTTTAAAAGGCTTGCTCTGGCCGCTGTGTTGAAAACAGATGCAGGCAAGATGGGTAGAACCAGAGAGACCAGGTGGGGGACGATTGAAGGGTCCAGGTGACAGTTGCGCCAGGGAAGTTGTGGTGAAAGTGATAAGAAATGGTTGGATTATGATCTGTTCTGAAAGAGGAATCAATGGGATTTCTTGATAGATTTGATGTGGAATGAGAGAGAGAGAGAGAGAGAGAGAGAGAGAGAGTCAGTCATCGGGATGCTCTGAGGTTTTTGGCCTGAATGAATTAAAGGCTGTGGTTGACATGGAGAAGTCTGGAGCTAGGTAGGTTTGGGGAAGAAGATCAGGAGTTTTGGACTTGCCTGAGGGATGTTAACAAATAAGCACTTGGATATACAAGTTTGGAGAGAGGTCTGGGCTAGAGACATAAATTGAGTCATAATCAAGTCTCTAAAGGTAGTATTTAAAGCCATGATCTTAAAAGAGGGAGTGACTAGTGACAGAGAAAACACAGGATGAAGGATTGCTTCCCCGGCACTCCCAGCGTTAAGAGGCTCAGGGAAGAGGAAACAACAAGAGCTTGTGAAGGAGCAACCAGTGCGAGAGGAGGGAGCCAGAACAGTATCCTGGGAGCCAGGTGAAGAAAACATCCAGGAGGAAGGGGCAGCTGAGGTCGACTGCTGCTGCCAGGTCACGGAAGATGAAGACTGAGAATGGTGGCTGAATTTACCACTGGAGGCGAGGAAGTAAGCTATGTGGAAGCTTCCTTCTGATTGCTTCCACTCCTCAGTGAAATAAGAAGCTAGATCATCAGCTGTTAAGTAAAGAGAGGGGAGAAGATATTGAAGCTTGAAGCAGGAGGGAAAGTGTGGAGTTTTTTCTAGGCAAATGGTGACTCCAGGAAGGAGTTGATGAGGGAATTTGAGAAATTAGGATTACTGAGTTGTGCTGAAGTCCCCATTAAGGTCTCTGGACGTAAATTTAAAGGGCAGCTGTATGGTTGTGGATTTTTTTTCTTTTGTGTTCAGCTGGTGGGTATAGGTATAGAGTATTTGGAGAATTGGGAAATTGAAATCACCAAGAATGGAGGCCCGAATAGTGGTAGAAAGTGAGACTCTGAGGCTGAGGCTAAAATTGTCAAGACATGAAGTTTGTTTATAAGTATAGCAAAGGGGTATTGGGCAGTCCAATGTGACTCATGCAGAGCACTGTTTTGGATCTGACTGTGAATTCAACCATGTTGTGTGAAGCTAGTTTCTTTTTAATTTCTCTGTGGTATTGGGTGAATGTACCACACTTTATAGATCCATTTTACTTTTTTTTGGTGAGGAGGACTGGCCCTGAGCTAACATCTGTTGCCAATCTTCCTCTTTTTGCTTGAGGAAGACTGTCGCTGAGCTAATGTCTGTGCCACTTTTCCTCTATTTTTTTTCTTTCTTTCTTTTTTTTGTGAGGAAGATTTGCCCTTAGCTAACATCCATTGCCAATCTTCCTCCTTTTTTTTTTTCTCTTGAGGAAGATTAGCCCTGAGCCAGCTTCTGTGCCAGTCTTCCTCTACTTTATATGTGAGATGCCTCCACAGCATGGTTGATGAGTGGAGTGAGTCCTCACCTGGCATCCAGACCTGTGAACTCGGGCCCCCAAAGCAGAGTTCATGAAAGTTCAACCACTTGGCCACAAGGCCGACCCCTTATCTTCCTCTGTTTTATGTGGGATGTCTCCACAGCGTAGCTTGACCAGCCATGCCCAGGATCCAAACCTGCGAACCCGGGGCCACCAAGGCAGAGTACACGAACCTAACCACTATGTCACCGGGCTGGCCTGATCCATTTTACTATTGCCGGGCATTTGGGATACTTCTAATTTAGGGAGGGGAAAAACCCGCTTACACCTCATATCAAGTGCTATAATCAGTTGTAAAAACATTGTAAACCTACCTTTTTACTTTGTTACCAGCACCCTAATTGTAGTGGCTCTGGGTGATGTTGTATTTCAGGAAGGAGTGTTAACTTTCTTCTGGCAGGAGGGTAGAGCATGGACAGATTTCCTTGCAACAGACAAGGCTGGTCTCTTCCCAGTTCGCATTACTCCCCTGGTATTTATCTGTGTTGACAGCCCCCAGGGATGCTGCTGATGTGTAGTGTGAAGGAACACCTGGATTTGTGCAATGTGGTGGCGCTGTCTAGACCATGTAAGTGCTAGGGGAATTCATATGAATTGTAAATGCATTATTAATCTCAATGTTCTGTTAATTTCAGGTGACTCTGAGTGAAGGTCCTCACCATGTGGCCTTGTTTAAAGATAGTTCTCGGGAGTTTGATCTCACCAAAGAGGAAGATGTAAGTAGAATTCATAGGAGGTTCATGTGTGTAACTTTACAACCTGTGAAAGCTTATAAAAGACAATTAAATGGAATGTTTTTAACTGAAGATTTTCTTAGGATTTTGTTGTTTTGCATTAATAGCTTGCAGCATTGAGACATGAAATAGAACTCCGAATGAGGAAAAATGTGAAAGAGGGCTGTACTGTCAGCCCTGAGGTAAGCGTTGCAATTCATTTCAACAGTGTTTTATGAAAATCCAATGTTTACACTTTGAAATAAAGCATGATACTGGCGTTGATGTTTAGATTGCAGCTGTTCCATACGTATGTAGTTGTTTTTTTAATATTCCAAATGATATATCACTTTTTGGGTAATTTTCTAGAATAATTACTTTTAGAGTCAGAAAAAGAATAACATTTTTCTGAGTACTGTATCTGGATGCTTGAGATATAGAATTTTCAGAATATCAGCAAAAAATTCCTAACAAACTGCCCCACGATATTAATTTTTTTTTTTTCTGAGTAGACCATATCCTTAAATGTAAAAGGCCCTGGACTACAGAGAATGGTGCTTGTTGACTTACCAGGTGTGATTAATGTAAGTGTACACAAAATAGGTATTTTATCATATTCCTATTGTGGAAAACATTTATAATGACATTTAAAACCTTTTTCTTCAAGACTGTGACATCAGGCATGGCACCTGACACCAAGGAGACTATTTTCAGTATCAGCAAAGCTTATATGCAGAATCCTAATGCCATCATACTATGTATTCAAGGTAAGTCTTATCACAAGATTTTCATTGCACTGATATGCTTCCTTTAACAACCCAAGCCTTGCTCTAAATATACACATCACATAAACATACAGGATAAATATGTTTTACTCCCTCCTCTTACTTGTGCATTTTATTAGTAAATAGAATTGAAGTTGGGAATATTTTTGTAAATTTCACTGTAGGCATCATAGAAATTTTTATTGGCTAGAATTTCTTTTTATAACTAAAATAAATGTGTTAAAATTTTTCTTACTATAATGTGGACACAAGGCTGTAGCTTGTAGATGTTTTCAAAATCCATTTTGCGATTATTACACTGTCACTTTTCATTTTGTTTTCAGATGGATCTGTGGATGCTGAACGTAGCATTGTTACAGATTTGGTCAGTCAAATGGATCCTCATGGAAGAAGGACGATATTTGTTTTGACCAAAGTAGACCTGGCAGAGAAGAATGTGACTAGCCCAAGCAGGGTGAGGGCAAGTTCTTTACTGTGAGAGAACAGTCTTTGTGTAAGCTCCAGCTGCGACCGCGACTGGTTGGTTAAAAAAACTCTTTATGGAATACTCTACTTGATCAGAGGTGGTAATGGAATAAAACAAAGTATTGGAAAGTTATAGTAAATTACTTAAGTGCAATTTTGAGGTATAAATAAAATTCCATAATGATAGTTTCAGTCATGTGCCACATAATGATGTTTCAGTCAGCGATGGATTATGTATCCGATGGTGGTCCCATTAGATTAGTACCATATATCCTAGGTGTGTAGTAGGCTATACCATCTAGGTTTGTGTAAGTACACTCTATGATGTTTGCACAATGGCAAAATTACCTAACAAATCATTTCTCAGAATGTATCGCCATTGTTAAACAGCACGTAACTGTAGTTCACTTTGGAAATACTTAAATTGCTAATGTTGCTTACTCTAATTTAATTTTAAAAATTTTGTATAGTGATAATCAGTTATGAACTTCATTTGTGGTGTTTCTTTTTTTAAATTATTTTTAGTTGATTTTCATAAATTAGTGTAAAACTAGTGACAGTGTAGATTCCTCTTGGACCTTATGTATATGCTATTTTTCTTTTTTCAGATGAACATTACCTTTCTTAACTGACTGAAGACTGTATAGCAGATATTTATAGTAGAGAAGGCATTGAATTGGGTCTCGGGCCTCAGCATTCTTAGCTATGCTCCCCCACCAACTAGCTGTTGGGCAGATCTTGTTTTCTTTTCACATCCAGTCAGTGCACAATCCAACCTGTTAGTCTAGTTGATCTCTAGGGTGCTTTCCTTTCTGAAATTGTATGACTTCTACGTATGGTGTTCAGTGTCTCACCCCACCCCCCCTTCCTGTAACAAGGGAAGAGCTTTATTTCAAGGAGACATTGTGTGTAAGTCTTAGTAGAGTGCAAATCTTGATTTAGGGCATGCTCATTACTCAATTATAAAGGCATAAAGTAGTGGTTAACAGGACAGAGTCTGTAGCCAGATTGGTTTCAGATCCCAGCTCTGCCATTTGCTAGCTGTGAAACCTTGGGTAAGTTAGCTTTTTCAGTGCTTAAGGCTTCCTCTCTGTTGGAAATAAAGATATTCATGCTACTGTCTCATAGGTTGTAAAGGTTTAATGAGTTAAAGGTTTAATGAGTTTGTTTTAAAGTGATTGACATAGTGTTTGGCAAAAAAAGGGTTATATAAGTGCTGGCCGTCATCTGTTATTATAATATTTTTATCCCCATAGAACAACAACTTCAGACTAAGGCCCATCCCTCGTACTACTGCTTACATTTCTCTCCTTCCACCTGAAACTTTCTGGGACTGTGCCTCTGTGTCAGGGGTTCCCAAGACGGACCACCCCTAGGTTCACTGATTCTCTAGAAGGACTCGACTCAGCACATAGTCATACTTACACCAAAGATTTGTTAAAGTGATAGGATAGAAAGCAATATCACAAAGGGAAAATGTACAAGAGGTGATGTCTGGAGGAAACCAGGCTCAAGTTTCCAAGAGTCCCCTCCGAGTAGGGTCACACCGATGTGCTTACTGCCCCCAGCAACAGGTTGCTCGTTGGAGACTCAGCACCTGAGCTTTTTATTGGGGGTGCTCATGTAGGCACCCTCAAGTACAAAAATTCCAGACGCCCAAAGGAAAGCAGATGTTCAGCATAAACCACATTGCTTGCACAATGAACCACTGTATTTAGGGAAATTTTTATATCAATGTAGGGAATTGTTTACCAGTTAAATTCCCAGATGCCAGCCAAGGACAAGCAGGCCTTTCTAAGGACAGCAGTGTTGGGCCTGCTGTGTTAACTCTCTTCCTCACAGCCTCCGTGACCTCCTCTGTGCCTTATTTTTAATGGTAAAGCCCACTGTGGCAGTATTGGTCCTGATATGCAGAATGGGAGAAGTGAGGTAGATGCAAATTTCTGTGCCTCTTTCCCATCTCTCTTCATTCCTTTCGTTTCTTAGGGTTGTAACTTGCTGTAGAGGACGGATTCTTACCTCAATATTAATCTGAATGGGCTTCTGGGAGTGGGAACTCTTTTACTTTGTGTGTGGATGATGGATCTCTCCGCAAATCTGCAGTTTTCTGGAGATAGAGTCCATAGTTTTTATTACATTTAGGAAAGAATTTTTGACCCTAAAAGAATTGAGAGCCAAAGGATCCAAATATTTAAAAAAAAAAAAAAAGTAATAAAAAGAGGCAGTCTAACTTGGTTAGAATTTAGGTATTTAAAGAAGAATATGGGGAAATAATAATAGTAGCTACCATTTATTGAGTGCTCTGCATGCCTGGCACACTGTGTTAAGTATCCTATCTTATATAATCTTCTCAGCAATCGTTTTGAAAAAGTTAAGTAACTTACTTAAGGCCACTTAGCTAGTAGGTGGCAGAGCAGGATTCGTACTAAGCCCAGACTCCAAAACACTGTGCATCATTCCAAGTTTTAATTTTGGTACTTTTGTTTTAATAATACTTTTTTTAGTATGGTAAAATTAAATGTATTTATTTTTTCCTCAAATAACAATTGAAGTACATTTTAAGCTTTTGTACAGATTTATATATTTAATTTACATGTTTAGCATTAAATTTGCTTTTTAAATAGTATATTTTGCTTTAAAAAATTATATAAACCTACATCTCACATTTGTTTTTCCCACTTTAAAAAATAGATTCAGCAGATAATTGAAGGAAAACTCTTCCCAATGAAAGCTCTAGGTTATTTTGCTGTTGTAACAGGAAAAGGTATGCAAAGATGGATTATTATAGTTTCAGTTTTTGTTGTTTTCAGCTATTAAAGATTAATTTTCTTAGAACTTTACCATCCTCTTTCCCTAGGAAACAGCTCTGAAAGCATTGAAGCTATAAGAGAATATGAAGAAGAATTTTTTCAGAATTCAAAACTCCTAAAGTAGGTATCTTGTTTAACTATTTCAAGATTTTATAGCTTAAATTGTTTTCACTTAAAAGTTTTTTAGCCATTAGTTTAACATTGAATTTCCAGAATTTTCCCCAAATAGTGGTCTGCATCTAATAAGCAAGTCCTCAAGCTACTCTGACAGAATTGGGAGCACTTTATCACGTGGTACAATACAGGCTGGCATAATGAACCGCCTCCTGGGATGTGGGCACAGAACACCACCACCGGCACCTCTGCAGTTTCACATAAAGTGATTTTTAAAAATCAATATGTGTGGGGCTGGCCCCGTGGCCGAGTGGTTAAGTTCGCGCGCTCCGCTGCAGGCGGCCCAGTGTTTCGTTGGTTCGAATCCTGGGCGCGGACATGGCACTGCTCATCAGACCACGCTGAGGCAGCGTCCCACATGCCACAACTAGAAGGACCCACAACGAAGAATATACAACTATGTACCGGGGGGCTTTGGGGAGAAAAAGGAAATAATAAAAATCTTTAAAAAAAAAAAAAAAAAAATCAATATGTGTACACATTTCTCTTACAGTATTAGGGAAAGTTGGAGTGGGGAGTGGGGATGTCAAAGGGGTATCCCTAAGTAGACATTGACAGAAATTGACAGAAAATAAGATACTGGCAGAAAACCAAATAGAATTGCTGAAAGGCAACTGAGTTATATTAAAATTTTATATGTAGAGAGTCTCTTGAAATGGAACAGTTTAAGCTTACCCCCTCACTATGTTTAAATAAAATTAAAACTTCAGTTTCTCAGTCACACTAGCCACACATTTCAAGGGCTCAATAACCTTGTGTAGCTAGTAACTACCATATGGAATAACTCAGGTACAGAATATTTTCTTCATCACAGAAAGTTTTATCAGACAACGCTGGTGTAAAATGTCTAAGTGGCTATTCTCATATTGTCATAATAAGCACATTCTCAAACTTACTGATAGTATTGCCCTTTTTCCCATTTTAATATACTTTAGCTCTTATTATTTTTTAATAGGACAAGCATGCTAAAGGCACACCAGGTGACTACAAGAAATTTAAGCCTTGCTGTGTCGGACTGCTTTTGGAAAATGGTACGAGAGTCAGTTGAACAACAGGCCGATAGTTTCAAAGGTAAGTTGGGTTTTTAAAATAAGTAAACAAACTTAGCATTTCTTTTAGCTGGCAGCCTTAGGCATCCATCAGATTCTTTACTCCCTTTCTTTAACAGCTGCTTTTTAGTTCATTTACTATTAGATAATATGCAGAAAATGGGGAGAACATAAATCTTCACTTGTACAACGACAGGATTTTCCCTTTCTGGGGAAACATTGCTGGGAGCACACTGCAGAGTTTAAACGGATTAGGACCTTTGTAGTAGTGTTTGGGAGAAAGAGGTTTGTAAACTGTAGAGAAGTCAGATGCCCTGTTTTTGTGGGGAAGAGAGGAAATGTGTTGGAAAGCAGAGCAGCCTGTGTTCCAGCTACACTGTACTAGTTCCTGAATCCCACACTTTCCTGCTCCACGGCTTTGCTTCCATAGTTTCATTTGATGAGAATATACCCGCCTTCCCTTTTCCCACTTGGAAAGCCTACCTGTTTATCCCATTTGGTTCCTCAGCACCCTTGTCAGTATTATTATTATTCCTGTTTTACAGAAGAGGAAACTGAGGCACAGAGTAACTTACCTAAGTAATGCACCCAGCATCACACAGGAATAGATAATAGACCCAGGATTTGAATTTTGGTGGTAGGACTCCAGAGTCCGTGCTCTTAGCAGCTGTACTAAACTGCTTCAGCTGTGTGTTTTGTGGATTGAAAATGGAGGAACTAGAGTCAAGGAGATAAATTTGGAAACGATTGCAGTAATGAGATTCTGAGATGTCGAGACCCCAGAGTATTCAGGAGTCGTAGCTGCACACTCAGAAATTAACTTAATACAGAAGATGTGCAAGATGGCTTTGACCACTGCATCTGGAAAGAAAGAGAATCCTCAAACTTGAATATGTTTCTTCCTCAGCAACACGTTTTAACCTTGAAACTGAGTGGAAGAATAACTATCCTCGCCTGCGAGAACTTGACCGGGTAATATTTGTGTACTTCATGATTTTGTGTAGATCTGATGTAATATTGTGTTCTAACAAAATTGGTTGATGAGCAAAATCTGGTGAGCTAGATTGCTTGGGTTTTGACCATGATTACTAATTTAGAGCTGCAAGAATTCATTTCCAGGAGCAGTTCTCTCTTCTACAATAATTTAAATTACTTATTACATAATACTAAACAGTAAGTAGGGATCATAGGATGTCACAACAAGGTTAAAAAAATGTTTTCTGAGCCAGCCCTGATGGCGTAGCAGTTAGTTTGGCACACTCTGCTTCAGCGACCCAGGTTTGGTTCCCAGGCATGGAACCCACACCACTCACCCGTCAGCCAATTTTGGCAGTGGCTCACATAGAAGAACTAGAAGGGCTTACAAATAGAGTATAGAACTACGTATGGGGGCTGTGGGGAGGAAAAGAAAAAAAAGAAGATTGGCAACAGATGTTAGCTCAGGGTGACTCTTTCATGGCAAAAACACACACAAACTGACAAAAAATTGTTTTCTGAGAAGGTGAAAAATATTCTTTCAAGGTCTTATAGAATTAATGTATTTTATCTAATGTAAACTTTTAAAAATTATACATCAACTTTTTTAATTTTCAGCATTTACCATGGAGAAATGTACTGATTTAGTGGGACTTAAAATGCCATCAGTTATAAAACAGCATCAGGTTACTAGTACACTAAATTAATATGTGCTGATACTTTCACATAACATTTGTTATGTGAAAAACTTATCTGAACAAATGTTAATGTGGAAAGCTGCATTCAGAATTGAGTGGATAAGGTAGACATATATCAGTTTCTCTGTCCTTATCTGAATATTGGCATTCCTAAAAGAAAGACTAGAAGAGAAGAGCATTATTTGCTGCTCATGCATGCTTCAAACCCAAGGTCAGCCCACTAGCCTGTCAGAGGCCTTCCTTTTAATTATCTTTGAAAATCATGGCAGGGCAAATTGACTATCTTATGAGAATCTTACTTATTTCTATCTATATTGTCTAGAATGAACTATTTGAAAAAGCTAAAAATGAAATCCTCGATGAAGTTATCAGTCTGAGCCAGGTTACACCAAAACATTGGTGAGTATTTGACCTTTTCCCAGAGACTTTACTGTAGGAATTATAATGAAATACTCAAATTTAGATTGATAAAGCAGTGATTTATGGTAGCCTTGGCTCATCCCCCAAAACACTTAGTAAATAGGCAAGAACATAAACGTACATGCCGTTTGCTAAATCTAACCACTATTCTAGACTAACCTATTAAGTATTTAAGTACAATAAATTGTATATTTATTAAGTATCTTTCAGAAAAGATGTTCTGAAAGATAGCTTTCTTCATGCTCTTTTAAAATCTTGATTTGTCTTAGGCTTTTCTTTATCATATACTTAATAAATACATAATTTTGATTTCTGTAAAATTGGGCAAAAGTTTCATCAAATTGTGCTTTAGATAAATATTAAACAGTCCATCAGAACTGATTGCTCTTATTGGATTAATCATGAACTATAGAGAAAATTGGTTTGTAAAGCACGAAGAGTGTATATTTTCTAGTTCTCATTTCTGAGTAAGAACACAGTTGATGTTTTTTATATTTGCCTAGTATGTTTTGCACAAATTACATTTCAAATTGAATCCTAATTGAGATTTTTTTTAAATAGCAAGTATATGCATCCTTTTGAAAAATGCTCATGCAAATCTCTTTCAAGGCAAGCTATCACCTTTAATTTATGTTTTATGTAAATTTTGGCACCCTTAAATTTGTTGGAATGGGGCACTGTAACCAAAATAGGTTCTGTGTACCTCAAGCAAACTCTGTATAAATAGCCTTGAAATTTCTGCAGTCATATTTTAATTAACAAATTCCTTGTGCATAAATTATCTTTCTAATAAAGCCTGTAGTATTTTTAAGAATTTATTATTCTTGGAGCAGAACTATCCTTACTGCCATTCTTCATAAATATTTTCTGTACTTCTTCTGTTTGGTCAGTTGAAGATGATCAAAACTGAGCCTGGACGGTAGTGTCCAGACCTGAAGTTTGCACTCAGCATTGCTAGTTTCCCCATTTGGTGCCCTTTCTTCCTCAGTGGTAAACCCTGTTTTCTCTTCAAGTAGTCAAAATATGCCTATTTTTAATCTCCTCTCCTTATCCAAAAAAGAATTCTGATTTTATCTATACTTGTTGGCTGATTAATCAGATATATATAAAACACAACTTGTTATGTTTGCTATTATTTGTATTTTAAGCCAGTTCTGGGGCTTTTTGAAGTTGCACAAGATAGATCATGTAGAAATGCACACACACACATACACAAAAGGAATATACTACTACTTGCCTTCCTAGGTTGTATGAAGATAATGTATACACAAAGTGATTTGTAAACTATAATAACTAGGAATGCTATTTATGGGAGGAAAATGTAGTGCCTCTATAAATTTCTGGCATCATCAAATGGAATGGTTAGTTTTGTTTGGACAGAACAAGTCTGATATCAGAGTAAACCTGTGCTAAAGTGAGCCTTGAAGATAAATTTAATTTATTTAACACAAGGTGGCTGAAGGGCATTGTGAAGGGACAAGACTTCTGTCTTGCCAGCTTGCCTATTGGGAAGGCAAGGCAGAGAACTAGGACATCTGGCTGCTAGAGATTTATTCTGTGAGCGGCTGGATCAGATGATTCTGTATCTTCTCATCAACTTCTTTTTTTCAAGCTCTATGGCTTAACACAAACATAGATCAAAATAGCAGGGCCTAATCTTAACTCTTCAGGCCATATTGAATTCAGCTGCATTGTAGCCAAAACATTTTATTTTTGTGATATAGTTGATGTTGTCTTAGGTAGTATCTTTTTGCTGCATATGCCTTATGTCATATTTTAGGATCTATGCCTAAGACATTTATACGTATTTAAGTCACAGGACTGTGTAATTTATATTTGGCTATCTGGAAGCAGTGTTACAAGCATTTTGTGTCCTAATGTGATAGTTTATTTACTTATAGACATTCTACTATACTTTAACGGTATTTTCAGAAAGTTATTGGGGATTTAGATTTGACATATGATGCATTATAGTGAGAAATAGGCTCTCAACGTTTTCACACAATATACCTGATCATTAGGAATCAATCACGTTAAGCAGGAGATATTGATATATCATTAACATTATGTGACCATGATTATAGGTATGTCTTTTTTTCATATGTTGTTTAGAAGGATGGCTGGCTGGATTTATAGAAATATACTTTTTAAAAAAATGATACCATGGCTTGCATTCAATTTTTGGCGAAAAATATTAAGTTTATTTTGTTGACGTTAAAAGAATGAAAAGAAAATGGGAATGCACAGTTGAGTCCCCTAACTCAGATTAGAGGAATCAAAAAGATTTCTGACACATAATCTGAGATCTAAAGGGTGAATAGGTGTTAGGTAAAGGCAAGGAGAGGAATATTGCAGAGTCCAGGAGGTGAGAGTGTGAAAGGTGACACAGGTCACTGAAGGCGGTTACCTGTGGCTTTAGCACAGGAAGAGGCAAGAGGCAGGAGATACAACAGTAAATGAAAGCAAAATACAGATTATTAAGAACCTTACAAGCCGTGTTCAGAAGCATGGAATTTATCCCATGAGCAGTGAGGGCCATTGAACAGGTTTAGGTCAGCTTTGCATTTTAGAAAGCTCTTTGTAGTAGGGAAAATGGACTACAGGTGGAGAAAACTGTGAGCAAGGAGACAGTTGGCTGTTGAAATATTCTAGATTAGAGGTGATGGCAGCTTGAACTTGAATAGTGATTGTGCAGATGGAGAAGAGGAGATATTTTTGAGTTGAGAGGTTACCTAGAAGGTATAATTGACAGGATTTAGTGATTGGATGTGTAAGTAATGGAGAAGACAAGTCGATTAAACAGTGAGTACATTTATGTCCATAAGTACATTGCTAGGAATCTATGGAAATGAAGATATGTTTGACAAAGATGAACACACTAGAGTCTTCACCACAGTTTTGTGTGTAAGTGTAAAAAAATTGAAAATTTACGTTTCCTATTTGGAATTACATAATATTTGATTTATCTATAGAGTGGATTGCTGTGCAGCCATTGGAAACATAGGATGTTGACATGGAATACGATGTACAATATACTTTAAGTTTCAAAAAAGTATAAAACAGTATGTGTAATATCCACTTTTGTAAACACACAAATATTTATGTAGGCTTTAAATTTTCTTGATAAATTGAGCAGTGAATAGTCATAATCTACTGAAGGAGGAATTATGGAGGACTTCTTACTTTTTCTGGATTGGTTAAAATTATTAAATGGAGCATATCTTCTGCTTTAAAAGAAGAAATTTCCATTTTGAAACAATTTTTAATTAAAATGGAGTATAAGTAAAGTTCCTGGAGATAAAGAGGGTAATAAATAGAACTATAATGTTAATCGTATTTTGTATATTTGTGGTTTTTATCCCCGGATAATAGCAAAATTTAGGATAGAGAGGAAGTCTACAGTCACAAAGAACGTATGCTGGGGAATTGGTCTGTGTAAGTAAGTGTAGCAGTTGGTAAAACCAGGTGGAGTGGCCTCACAGTACAGGTGTCTTTCCATGAGAGTTGACGACTAGTGGTCCAGAAGAGAGATTGTGGGGTGAAGGGAACACAGCTTCCATTTTCTGACTCTACAGCATATTCACCTAATGAGCAGCTTCCAGTCAGCAGAATTTGAGGACAATCACTGTGTGTAAGGGAGAGCCAGGAAAGGTTTGAAGATACAAGGAACAGGGAAAGAATAAGAATATAAAATGGTTTGTTTGCTACGGCACAGGGTATTGGGGGCACAATAAAAATTATTGTGAGGGAGGGGAGCAGGGGGAGTCTGGACAGAGGACAGCAGCTTGGTGATGAAATGGCAGGTGAGGCTCGGTAAGGATAGGTTTGGGAAGCAGCAGGCTTCTTTGAGAAAGTTACTGCAGGCCTGTCAGGATGTGGTGGTCTGGGATTTTGTTATGGTCGTCTTAAAAGGGTGCCTGGGCTGTAGATTCCTCGCCCACAGACTCCTAGGAAGAGATAACAGACCATGTCTGTTCTGAGGCAGGAACAGCGAAAAGCTCTGGTGGTCAGAGGCTGGATCCTAGTCTTCTGTTCATGTTTCAGAAATCTTGAGTTTGTGTTCAGAATTGTATCTGAATAGGAGGCCCTGACAAGCTTCTTTTCTTCCAACTTGCTCCTAAAATTCTCCCATTATCTGTCATTAATGTCATGACTAAATTGACTCGGTCCTTCTGCTCCTCAGTGGTATATCCTTTTCTTATACTCTTTCTTTTGTTTTCTGGTTGTAACCGAAAAAACACCTGAAAGTTAGCAAGGAGAACCCAGCAGCTAAGCTCACTGACTCAGTGGGCTTAATGTTACACTACTGTTGAGTGAGTGATCACGCATGCGTAGTCTTAGACAGGAGGAGGTGTTGACCTCCTCACCCAGGAAAAGCACAGCTTGGCTTTTAGACGTCAGGGAGGTTTCTGCTACTATGAGCTTTGTGACTGATTCTGGAGGGTTGAGGTTACTCTTAAGACTGACCGCTGGATAAGCAGAGTGTTTTTGTATATTGTAGTATTATATTACAGTAGAAATTAGTTTGGGAGAAGCCAAATAAATATTTTCTTGAGATTTCAATTTTTTTTCTTGATTGAAATAGTTGCCTTTTTCTTATTTAGAGAGCTGTGTTCTTGAAAGATGTGTTTTAAGGCAGAATTTTCAACTTGATTATGCATCTTTTATATTGTTACCTTAGTCATGAAGTGTTGAACAATTTCTCTAGGAATATCCTGTAACATCTCTTTGCTTTGTGCTATGGTCTGATAAATTGTTAAAATTTTACCAAGAAGTTTTCAGTCTTGAGCTCCACTTCACAGTCAACACGTACAAAGTATGTATTACTTTAGGCAAATAAGCACATGAAAAGATGCATAGAATTATTAATCATTAGGAAAATGCAAATCAAAACCACAATGAGATACCACTATAAACCTATTAGAATGACTCAAATTAAAATGACTACACCAAGTGTTAGCAAGGTGTGATGCACAGGTGTGCACATAGGTCAGAGCTTTAAATATGTGCAGTTTATTGTAAATTAATGATACTTCAATAAAGCTATTTTTAAAAACTTAATATTAGTGATCTTGAAACTTTTTTTTTTTTTAATTTTAGGGAGGAAATCCTTCAGCAGTCTTTGTGGGAAAGAGTATCAACTCATGTGATTGAAAACATCTATCTTCCAGCTGCACAGACCATGAATTCAGGGACTTTTAATACTACCGTGGATATCAAGCTTAAACAGTGGACTGATAAACAGCTTCCAAATAAAGCAGTAGAGGTTAGGATATAATTTAATTAAATGGGTAAGAAGCATTATCTGAAGGGAGTAGGAGCTGTGAATTTTAGGTTTTATTCCCATCACAGTGACTGTCTTTCTTTTTGGTCCTTATTCTCCATTTATTCTTTATTCCTCATCTCTGTGTTGGGATTAACCTTAATGCTGCTATCAATTACTACTTTTATAGAAATTTACTAATTGGTATGGTGTTGGTCTGACGGTATTGGTTCTTCTTCCAAAGATAGCGTTTAAAAAAACAAGCAAAATTTGCTTGAATGTGAAATATTTTTAGCTTCTTGTGTGGACAGAGATTCCATAAAGACAATGTTTGATGGATGAAACATTTACCGATTTTCTGCAGGGCTCGACTATACTTAAATAATCATTCCTTAGTTAGGATCCTGCCAGAGGTTAGACTAGGAATTATAAGAAAGTACCCTAAAGTTTGCATTTCTGTTACCCATGTATCTTGGCTCTACCCCTTAGTAGCTGTGTGATCCTGGGGCTAGTTGCTTAACCTTTCTGTTTCATCATCTATGAAATAGGGTGATAATGTTGGCTACCTCACAGGTTGTTATAAGGAGTAAATGAGTTAATGTATGTAAAATACTTAGACAGTGGTCCTGGTCCATGGTAACTGCTCCGTAAATGCCAGCTGCTTTTATGATAATGATGATCATTATCGTCATCCAAGTTGATTTGCCATGTATATTACTTTCAAGGATGATTGTTCTAGCTAAGAGTCAATGTATTCTGTGCTTCTGTGTGAAGGTGCTCACAAAATTAAAATCAATGTTAAAAATAACTTTGTTTTTCATACCTACCTTAGAAACAAAACATCAGTGTCTAATTATTCAGGTGTATTTCACCCCTTTCCTATCCTGCTGCAGTCCTAGCTTCTTCGCCTCTGTTCTCAATTTCCTCAGTCCTCTCTTTCTGAGAACTCTTGCAGCTGCTCTACCTAAGCTTCATGTTGCTGACCCTTGCATCAGTTCTTGACACATTTACCCCTAAATTAGAGGGCTGCTGCTACCACTTCACTAGATCTCACTCCTGGGCCAAACCTTTTTCTGGGCCTTTTGCATGATAGGATATTTTCATATCCTAAGGTTCAAGGAGTGGAGCTAGTCATGAAAACAGCAATGATTCTGTTTCCTGCTGCTTTCTCCTTCACGCTGGGGTGTGGTAGAAAGGTGTGGACCTGCTGAAGGTCAGGAAATGTCGATTTTAATACCTCGCTCTGTGTTCTTCGCAGTCACCTTTCTTTATGCCGTAATTTCTTAATGTTTAAAATGAAGAGGGCCAATATAAAATGCAACATTCTCTAGCCCCCTTAATCAGAAGTAGTTATAGTTCTTAATTGCTTTGGACACTGTGCTCTCCTGTTCACTGTTCAGATGATTAGCAGTTAGCTCTCACACGAGGCTGGGTAGTGCTCAGCTCTGTTGGAAATACTGCTGCATTGCTTCATATATTTGCATAAAGGAAAGATGGGAAGAAGACTAAATCATTAAGAAATTTTAAACTTTTTGCAGCGTGAAAGAAGCCTGCAAACTCACATGTTGTACAGAGTGAAATAAATAAATAAGTGAACCAAGTCTGGTGGCTGACTAGCATGCATGCCTTTCCAAAGGAGGCAGGTCCTGTTCAGCTCCAGCAGGTGGTGCTATGTAGGAATGTGAGTACAGTGTTGCCAGAGAGTTGAGAGAGGCTGGAAACGCAGGGTTTATGTGAAGTCTCAATGCTTAAATGTTGGCTACTAAATTTTAAAAATTTAAAGCACTGTATATGTCTAGCAAAACATGTCTGGAGGCCAAATCTATCCTACCAGCACCAGTGTGAGATCTCTAGACCAGGGTTTATATTTGCTGACACTTAAAAAAATGTGATTTTGTATGTGTTTTCTGATAAGCTGGTTTATCACATCTATTTGGCTTAAATTCATGTGTTTATTTTTCATGTTACACATTAAATAAAGTATGTAGTATAAAATATAACTTTTTTATTTTAAATAATTCTAGGTTGCTTGGGAGACCCTGCAAGAAGAATTTTCCCGCTTCATGACAGAACCAAAAGGAAAAGAGCATGATGACATATTTGATAAACTTAAAGAGGCTGTTAAGGAAGAAAGTGTTAAACGCCACAAGTGGAACGATTTTGCAGAGGACAGCTTGGTATGTCGCATGTATATTAGGGTGACAGCCTCATATTTTTGTATAATTTCTCAAATTAATGCTCTTTGATAGGAGACTTTTTATGTAACTGTTTAAATTAGATCCTGAATTTAAAATAATGAAGGAAAGAAATAGATTTACCATCTGTAGTCAGCCCTTTGACATTTCTCTGCCCTTCTAAAATCACCCTGTGTTTGTTCTTTCTCGGCTGTGATTTCAGGGAAAAGTCAAACTTCACAGTAAATAGGCTTCTCAACTTTCACAAATTGTCATCCACTAGGCATTACATGGGCCTGGACTGTAGACAGCCGCTTCTCATTGTACCCTTTTGGTAATGGAAGGAATTAGACACGTTAGTTTTCAGTGGGTTTGAGTCATAAAATGTTAGGCTCCTAACTTCATAACACTAACTACCATGTGTTGAGTAGCTACAAGGTGCCAGAAACTCTGCTATGTGTTTTGTAAGCATTATTTTATTTAGTTCTTAAGCAGTCCTATTCCTGTCCTTGACAAAGCTGGGATACTGGCCCCCTTTAATTACAAAGCCTGCCTCCTGACCTCCACCACCTGATAAAGCTTTTGTTATGCAGAGCATTCTTATCACCATATCAAACCTTGTTAAGCACCTGCTCAATTTAGACAGAGATGAGAGGCTCTGTTGAAAGATAAGATTGAGCAGTTTTCTAGGAAAATGTGAATCTCACTGTTGGCTGGTCGAATTTATTATTTTTTTTGAAGAAATGTTTGTCTTCATATTTGAAAACCCTATTCATTCTTGTTAAATGTCTTATTAAGACTGACTTTCTGAGAGAATGGTGCCATTTTTATCCATTCAAAAATTATAAAATTTGAAGACCGGTTTTCTTATAATAAATAACTAACATTTACTTATGATCATCTAAACCTTTTAAGCTTCCCTCCATACATTTTTGATTACTGTTAACAATGAGATAATGCTTATTATTATTTCTTCTCCTGTCTTTTTTGAAAATACTAACGTGTAGGTCGTATGGCAAAAAGAAGAAGTGCAAATGATCTGAATTATTAACTACTGAAGACTGGGGTTCTAGATGTTGGATTTTATGTAGCTAAATGTGTCATATGCCCCCTCCCCCCTCCCGCCCCGGACTGTCTTAGAGATGGTCGTCTCATTTAATTTGGGCTAGGAGAAAATCTCCGCTGTTTATTTTTTAGACAGAAAACTGACACATAAGCTGGCAGATAATAGGGCCTCCTGCGTTTGGGTGGCAGGGACTTATTTTTCTGTTGTTTTAGATACATCTCTTATTTTGGATATTTGCTAAACTGTCAATTTGAATAAAATTACTAAAATGATAAGACATAAATCAAATTAGCTGCTTTTCTTTCCTTGTTATTTCAGAGAGTTATTCAGCACAACGCTTTAGAAGACCGGTCCATCTCTGATAAGCAGCAGTGGGATGCAGCTATTTATTTTATGGAGGAGGCTCTTCAGGCTCGGCTCAAGGATAGTAAGTAGGGACATGAGTGAGTGAGTTTTGAGTATTCCCAGTGGGAACGGAGTCAGTCAACATCAGTGAGCATTTAAAAAAAAAAACGAATTAACATTTCAAATCTGTGTCGTTAGTACTATAGTTGAAATATGATTTGTGGAATTTTTCAGTTAACTACCTAGTAACTACTAAAAGCATTAAATAAAGTGGACACATGAGTTTATATGTACTCGTTCTAAAAAGCTGTAATTCAGACTATTTTAGTCTTTGCTACCATACTTATGAGAACTTTATACGCAATTGTACTTGTCATAGATTCTAAATAGATGTAAAGTGTTCTTATATATGTACCATATCAATCATGTATTTGTTTTTCATTTCATCTGAATTTTATTGATATAGCACTTTGAAGTAGTTAAGAAAGCAAACCTATTATTAGTTATAATTTATGTACTTGGTAAGCATTAAAATTCTTGATGAATTAGAAAATTTTTTTTTAATTTTTCTAGCTGAAAATGCAATTGAAAACATGGTAGGTCCAGATTGGAAAAAGAGGTGGCTATACTGGAAGAATCGGACCCAAGAACAGGTAAAAACAAACAAATCTCTTGTCTTATGATGATAGAATTTTGTTCATTATAATTCAAGCATTAAAATATAACCTTTGTATGCCTCTACTTAATAATTTCACCTGTTTCATATCGTCCTTTCTAAAATATAAACAATCTTAAGAATAAACAGTAAGCTACAAAAGAAAGGTTTTTTTTAAAGAGTAAGGTAGCTGTGTTATTAAAAGGCAGGGGAGATGAAACATGCCCCTTTTGTGGTTGATTTCTTTGTTCACTTCAGCTCCCTATTTGAGGTAAAATGAAGATTAAAGTTAGAAACAGAAGAAAAAATGATAAGGATTTCAGAGAATGTCGTATGAATGTGATTAGAGTAAAAGATATAATGACTTTTTTTTTTTACCTTATTCTAGTATATGATCTCTGAATTTTTCTGTTAGTTGGCTCTTCAGATTATTTGATTCCTTTGCATTTTTTGCACCTCTGTCCTCAAAACAAGTATAAAAATTCAGACAGGAAGTAGAATTGTAGAATTCATTCATTTAATAAACGTTTAATGAGCACTTCAGAAGAACAAAATGGTAAAGGCAAGTATAAATAACTACAAATGTGTGAGTAGAGAGAAAACATGTAAGTCGTTCAAGTCCTCCTCCCCAGCCTCCACCCCTTTTATTCTTCCTTATCGTTAAGGCTTCTTTTCCCATCCGGCGTTCCGTCTTACACCATGTCTCATTCTTATGTTCATTCCTTCAATAAAAATGAATATAAATAGAATATAGCATCAAAATATGTAAATAAAGGGAGTAACGAATAAGAAGAACAGGTGGCATCCAGTCCACTTTCTTTTCTTCATTCCTCAAATCCGTGGAATTAGAGAAAGGAGACCAAGGTACAGAAATATCAAGAGAGGAGATAAAGAGAATGAAAAATTACCGAATGATACGTCATTCCTATTTCCTTATATATTTTATTTGTATTTGTTTTTATTTTAAATACAGTTAAATTATGTGATCAGCACCCTATCTTTTCCTAGTTTCACGCCTTTCCTGTTTCATGAGCTTTCTGTCAGGTGTGAGTCCCCGTTTGTCTTAATAGCAAAGAGACAGTCTTCCTCTTCTCTTTGTTCTGATACAGTTTTGTGTAGAAATGGGTCGTTAAGAGACTGGAGAGGAGCTGAGGCAGTGTCAGAGTTAGTGGTTGGACCTCGCCTGTGCTCCGGGCGCACCAGTTATCTCTGCTCTACATGTGGGCTCAGAGGAGGAGGTCTGTCAGAAAAGAATGTCTGGAGGAGCCATCAGAGGTTTCTGCCTTCCAGACAGGGAGAAACATTGATTGGAAAGAACTGGTGTAAGGCAGATAAAGTCCAAAGAAAAATGGTATCTGACCTTCAAGGCTTAGTGAAATTAGACCTGAAGTCTCCAGAACAATCAATGATGGCAGAACTTGCCTCAGCACTTAGTGGTAAATATGCTTTGGCCAAACACTCTTGGAGAGAAATGATTCCTGCTTGTCAGTTATTTTTCTCAGGAACTTGAACCCATAGGGTGTCCCTTTAGGAGAAGCAGAGAAATTAGTTTTAGTCAGTGCAAGGATCTGTAGCTTAGAGGAGGAAAATGGAAACCCTTCAGAGAAGAGTCTTCTCCCAGGGTTTCAGGGAAGCACGTATAAGACCAGGCTGACTGTGGATCAGAAGCCGTGATTTGGAGTATTGAGAGGGGATGTCAGAGTCCCTCAGGCAGGCGTTTGTATGTCCATCTTTTGTTTTCTCTTTCAAAACAAAGATTTGTATCAGACTCGCTGAATCGAGTTCTCCTCTAACCTTTCTAACCTTCCTACTCCCACTTGAAAACCACTGTCCTAGACCTCATACCTGCAGGTTACAATGAGAAACAGATTCTAGAAAAGTTTGAGAATATCCCCAGGTCTCACCTTGCAAGTTTAGGTAGCTGTGTAACGATTCTTCTGTCTTTGAGTGACTGAATTTAGCAGGAAGAGAAACTTAAGATTGTCCTTTGTTGAAGATGAGAAATCCGTGCTCTGAAAACTGCTTTGTGCTTTTGTGTTGTTACTTTTTCCTTAGTTTTCTAGGAAAAACCCCTCTCTTTGAAACGTTCTCACTTTGAGCGAGGTGATTGGAGACCTTGGTCAGGATAGATGGGAGAGAAGTGTTCTCCTGAAGACCAAGTGTGGTGTGGACAGCCGAAAGTGAAATCAGGACAGGAGGAGTTGGGGAATATATCATAGTTAGAGATTCCTTCCTACCTCAGACCAAATAGCACATGTTTAAGGAAACAGTGACATTTCTCTTTATTAAATACATTTCTTCTAAAGTGTCATGTTCTCAGAGAACATTAATTGGTAGCAGTTCCATTTACAAGCCAGTTAATTTTGTGTAAATATTATCCTTGTATGAATACTCAGATTCTGTAGCTTGGCACAGTTTGGGGCAAAGTGCTACGACAGTAACTTGTTTAGAGTAGTCAGTGAATTTGAAGCTAGTTTCTTGTACCTGCAATTTTGAAAGAAGAATTGATAATGAAAAGATAAACTTAATTTGACACCATATAAGAGTCTTATGTTCAAACTTATCACTAGTGTGCATATGTTTTCCTCCTTTGGTGAAGAGATTGTGAACAATTTATAAAGAGACTGAAAGTGAATTTAAGAATCATAGGCACCTCACAGCAGCAGTGTAAAGCATGATTTTTAATGAAAAGACTTTTTCAGAAAATCAAACTGAATTTTATATTTAATTTATCAGAAAAGAAACATATGAACCACTACAAATCCTTACAGTCATCTGGTTCTTAGGCGTGAGGCGTTTACAGAACATTTCTATTCCCATGTATTCAGGGTACTTTTTCCTACACTGCAACCACACCCTAAGCTCAAGAAAGAAAGCACATAGTAAGGTGCCAGGTGCTGTAGCTTCGACAGTAACACATTTCAGCAAGAGTGAAATATAACACAGAGCTAATTCCTTTTTTTTTCTTTTTGCCTCTCCTAAGTCCAGGTGGTTCTACATTTGTAAGCCTGTTGCCCTGTGTTCATAAGCCAGGGTACTGTGTTCTTTCTTGTTTGTTATGATTGGGCTTGTGGCGCCTGTAATACGATAGCATAATTTAATTTTTATTAAAATTGAGACTCTGTTTTTATAAGTGTGCCAAATCATGAACCATCTAAACACAATCCTCTTTTAAACATTTTAAAGTTTGTTCACAATGAAACCAAGAATGAATTGGAGAAGATGTTGAAATGTAACGAGGAGCACCCCGCTTACCTTGCAAGTGATGAGATAACTACAGTCCGAAAGAACCTGGAATCCCGAGGAGTGGAAGTAGATCCGAGCTTGGTAATAATACTGCTGAAAAGCGTGAACTGGCTTCTTTAGTCTTTGTTTCTTGTAGTAAAATGTAACTGCTTCTAATGTGTTACTTAGATATTTAAGTGGTTAATTTGACTTTGATCATGTGTGCTTGGCTGGCACTGAAAGCTCAGTCATTTTAATTGTGTAAAGAGTACAAATTTTTTTCTCAGTATTGCTTTTTTAAGGGGATTGTTTTAAATATTATAAATGGGGGAATTGAGACTTGGAAAAGTGAAGTACCTGGGCAAGGTCAGCAGTTAGTTCTGGCAAAAGGGCATGAAACCCTCCCAGATCTCTGCACCACATCATACTGGTTCAGATTGCAAAATAGAATTTCTGCTAAAATATGACTCATTTATATATATGTATGTTTTTTAATCAAATATACCTTAATCAGGTGTGAGTGGACTTAGAAAAAATATGAACAATAAGTTTTTATTAAATTGGATAATGCCTTTGGGTTCTATCTCATTTTCCTCATTTATAATAAATATGAGGATAAAACTGATCACAGTTAGACTACTCTTTGCTTACCTTCATGAGGCTTATTTGGGGAAAATTGTTAAAAAACCCTTGTTTCTGGGCCTATGTTCCCTATTTAGGATACAAGGGATCAAAACCTCATTTTAATGTTAGCTTAAGTTAGCTTAAGTGAAACTCACTTAGAAAAGTCAGTCTAGTGGGGAAGACAATCATATAAGAAGTTTCAGAGCCACACGTAAATTCTTTTAAAGGTTATCTGCTACTTATGTTTCTGCACTTGAGAAATGAGTACTTATTTTAAATTCCACCAGAGATCAGAACAAGAAAAGAAAACTGGTGCAACTCAAAGCAGTTAAAGCTGTTTTACATCTAGCGTTAGACTTGTATGTGGCTGTAAGTGTTGACACTTTGGTTAATACAGTAGGAGGGACTTTGCCCATATCTTAGGATATGGATTGGCTGTATATCTTAATTACTTCTGTTTAAAGTTCTTGGAATGGACAGTTGTACACAGTTTAATGTTAGAGTAACCCCTAGGTGGCAGCAGACTGATGTATTTTGAGCATTTTCTTAGAAGCAGAAAGCATTTTAAAGTAGCCTTCAGGAGATGTAAATTCTAGTCCAGTTCCATTCCATTAGCTGGTAATATTACGGTCAGTCATTGACATAATCTTTCTGAGCCCCACTTTTCTCATCTGTCAAATGGTTTTGATGATACTTGTTTTACCTACATAACATTATTATTGTTATGCTCAACAAAAGACAATGGTATGAAAGAACTTTGAACACTCTGACAGACTATATAGTAATAACGTGATGGGGTCATATTGCTGTGTTAACAATGAAATTTAATAATCAGAAAGGAAATATTGTTGGGTTGATGGACGTGGTCTGAGACCAGCTTCTTAGTCCTAACTCTGTCCCTAGACAAGGCTCATAACCTCTTTTTGCTTTGGACTGCTTACCTCTATCTGGGGGAGGATAATCCCCACCCTATCTACTCTACAAGATGGTTATTTGAATATTAAAAACGATGCTTGTTAAAAACACTGCAAATTTTGAAGTACATAAACTGGTAAGGAGTCAAAGTAGTAGTAAATCTAATCTTGGTCTTGAAAAAAAATTTTAATGGACAAAAAAAGTTGGTAGAATAACAACATTGCCATTTGTTTTAATTAGCTTTTTTATAAATAAACTTTGTGTATGACTTTTCAGAATGTGTTCAAACGACCTGAAGAGAGTACAGTAACTCTTTGATCTTTGTTTTTTTATTTTAGATTAAGGATACTTGGCACCAGGTTTATAGAAGACATTTCTTAAAAACAGCTCTAACCCACTGTAACCTTTGTCGACGAGGCTTTTACTACTACCAAAGGCATTTTGTAGATTCTGAGGTAAGGTTTCCGAAAAACAAGGAGAAATGGTTTTTAGTGATATTTTTTAAGAATTAACTTTTTCATGTTAGAAAATACTTCATTCCCATTGTGGAAAGTAAATGCAATAAGTAAATGTAAAAAATATGCAGTAAGAAGTGGTCACTTATAATACCCTGGCCTAGAAGTAATTTTAGTTAACATTTTTATGTATTTCTGTTCCACTGTTTCTATATACAGTTGTATGTGTGTGTATAACGTAACCATCCATTTGCAATAATGGAAATCATACTGCAGAACAATTTTTATTGTGTTTTTCCCTTGTATTAGACTGTAATTCTTTCTTTATATCACTAAAATCTTGCTTTACGTAATTCTTTAAAAGATCTGTTTAAAGTTCTTGGAATGGACAGTTGTACACAGTTTAATGTTAGAGTGACCCCTAGGTGGCAGCAGACTGATGTATTTTGAGCATTTTCTTAGAAGCAGAAATGCATTTTAAAGTAGCCTTCTGAAAGAACTCTCTTAATCAGTGATCTTATTTGAGACCCCTAAAATGCTTTTGAGTTTTTAGCAGCTTAAAAGAAATTTATATTTAAACGCACCTATGTAAAAAGTAGCATAATTTAACTGTTGAGAAGATTTCTCTCTACAAAATAAGCTTCTTTTAAAAAATTTATTAACTTATTTTCATATACAGCTGAATTTCAAAAATGGCTTGAGTGCACACTCAAAGAAAAGAGGTTAACCTAAGGGCCTATCTAAAATAACATGGTTGTTAGTTGAGACTAAATACAATTTAAGGGTATATGCTGTGAATTTTAGTTGTATATAATGTAATGAAATTCTCTACTTCCCAAGTTTAATTGCTTTGTCATTGGAATTATAGCAAAGCTATATAGGTGTGGGGCAGACAGAACCCAAATCATACGGAATTTTATGGATCCTGTGCAGCAGTGATTTAGTAGCTTCTATCTGCAATAGGAATATATGCATTAGTAAACATGAGTATTTATTATTAAAGTTTAGAATATAGGTACTGACTTGAGTATCAGTTCCCCCGTATTCACAGTTTTGCTTTTCCAGGTTTGGTTTCAGTTACCCACAGTCAACTGCAGTCCAAAAATATGAAGTGGAAAATTCCAGAAGTAAACAATTTATAAGTTTTAAATTGCATGCCATTCTGAGTAGTGAGATGGAATCTCACACCATCCCTCCTGGGACGTGAATCATCCCCGTTGTCCAGCATAGCCATGCTGCACAGGCTACCCATCCGTTGGTTACTTAGTAGCCATCTTGGGTATCAGATTGACTGTCATGGTATTGCAGTGCTTGTGTTCAAGTAACCCTTATTTTACAATAATGGCCCGACAGTGCAAGAGTAGTGATGCTGGCCATTCAGATATGCTAAAGAAAAGTCAGAAAGTGCTTGCTTTAAGTGAAAAGGTGAAAGTTCTCAACTTAATAAGGAATGAAAAAAATCATATGCTGAGGTCCCTAACATCTGTGGTAACATTTATTACAGTATATTGTTATAATTGTTTTATTTTATTTTTAGTCATTGTTGTTAATCTCTTACTGTGCCTCATTTATAGATTGTTTTATCATAGGTATATATGTATAGAAAAAAACATGTATAAGATTTGGTAATATCCATGGTTTCAGGCATCCACTGGGGGTCTTCGAATGTATGCCCCATGGATAAAGGGGGACAGCTATGGTTGTATGTGTTTATAATCATGGTTTTCAGTTTTAAATTTGCATTTGATAATCTTGATTACCTAATATTTCAGTTGGAATGCAACGATGTTGTCCTGTTCTGGCGAATACAGCGCATGCTTGCTATCACTGCAAACACTTTACGGCAGCAGCTTACAAACACTGAAGGTAAGCCACAGAGGGACTGCTTTCTAATTTTGACGTCAAAAATAATAGTAATATCCATTTTTAATAGAAGAATGCCAATATACTTTCTTAAAAATAGATTTATTAGAAAAACTGAAAAATTTTAATTTGCCCTTAAAATATTAATGACAATCATAATTGAAAAAGACGGGAGATAAAACATACCAGGAGTTTCCCTTCATCACACAAAAACTCTGTTAGAAAATGATGCTTAAGCATCACTTAGTTTTTTTGGGGAATCTGGACTTCCATTAAAATGTTAGGACTTGAGACTATGACTTTCTCTGAGAATATGTGTTCGTTTCATTTTGATAAAAGTGCTGTATAACAGGTCGAAATTCTCCCTATAACGGTGAGAAGTCTGAATTTAACAATAGATCTCACATGAGAAAAATAAGAACTTACTCTCATATATTGTTAATTTTATTATCCTTGTACGTTCATAAAAATGGTACTCCTCAGGTCTTTTATTTACTTTGAACAGTCAGGCGATTGGAGAAAAATGTTAAAGAGGTACTGGAAGATTTTGCTGAAGATAGTGAGAAGAAGGTTAAGCTCCTTACTGGTAAACGAGTTCAACTGGCCGAGGACCTCAGTAAGTAGTTCTTCCTCCTTTTCACTTTCTCCCTTTCCATTTATTTTGTTCATCCATTTAATCTCAAACTTACAAAAAAGTATATACAAAGCACTTTTTTTGCCTGAAGTATTGGAGAGAGAGTTGCCGATCTGAAGCCTCATCACTTCCAAGTACTTTAATGTGTGCTTCTTAGAAATGGGGATTTTTCTCCTAACAACCTTAACGCGCCATCAAAATCAGGATGTTTATGCTGATACATCACTGCATCCAATGCTCAGACCCCATTCAAGTTTCACCTGTTGTCCTCATGTTGTCCTTCCATATAACAAGATGTTCCATGCTCATCCTGTACTTTCCCTGACCCGGCTTCCTGTTTTTGGAGAATGGCTTTTAGAAATCAAGAGTTGTGGGGCCGGCCCCATGGCTGAGTGGTTAAGTTCACGTGCTCTGCTTCGGGAGGCCCAGGGCTTCCCTGGGTCGAATCCTGGGCCCGGACATGGCACCGCTCGTCAAGCCATACTAAGGTGGCATCCCGCATGCCACAACTAGAAGGCCCCACAACTAAAAATACACAACTATGTACTGGGGGGCTTTGTGAGAAAAAGGAAAAATAAAATCGTTGAAAAAAAAAAAAAAGAAAGAAAGCCAGAGTTGAGAACTAGATATGCTCATTGTTTTTGGAATATCACTGTTCCCAGATCCTCTCAGTGTAAAGAACTAGAGAACAAATATTGTGTATGTGTGTGGGTGTGTGTAGATAGGTATATATATACATTTATATCTATATTCCAAATCATATAATATGTCTATATTGAAAACCATAAGTTGACACCGATAGTTTCCATTTTAATCCAGCAATACAGGATTCATTCTAGTTTTCTCCTTTTCCATATTTGTAACTCCTATTTGTGACAATGAGAAATCTGGCTCCAAGTTTCCCAAATATGTTTACTTATTTTGATCAGTCCTCCTATATGTGACCACATTTGTTGCTATCCCCTTCATTGCACAACGTTCTTTTCACCCACCTGAGGTTCTTATCACCCAACTCCAGGCCACCATCACAGTGCCTTACCCTGTGTTGACACCCTTTCCACCTCATCTAGGCTCAGACCTCCCGTGCCAGGTTGTCCTTCTTTTGGGCCCTTTTTACTGAGCTCATGCTCTGACACTGTGCCAGGCGTCTCCCCTCTCATCCTTCACATCCCCTACCTTCCACACAAGGACTCCCTCCTCTCCTGAAACCGTACCATGCTTTTGTGGAGACACCCTCTCATCCTGCTTGTACTCCCACACCCTGTACGGGACAGCCCTCCTGCACGGATGCTCTCCTCACTCCTGGGCCGGGCTACCAACACGCCGCGTGAACACCCTGGTAAACCTGCTTAGGCTTTACCACCTACACCAGGCGCAGATGGCTTTCCTTCCCTCACCCCTCCCCACCACCAGCCTAGCCTGACCTTACTTTGTCACTTTGTTTGGGGGGATATTTGGTTCTTTCTTGAATACTAGTGGGTTCTTAGCTTTAAGATGTTTGGGTTGTATACTAAGATTTCCTTAGATCCTTGAGAACCCAAGAAAATCGATGAAAGATTAATAGTATTAAATAAAAATACTGGAGGTTGGTGCTTTTGTTTGAGCTTAGCTTGTTACAAGTTTCCCTTATTTCAGCTTCATGAAGCAATGTACTTTTTCTTTCAATATATACTGAAATTTTCTGTCTTATGCATTTTCTCATATCCAAAAGAAAGCAAATGCTGAGTAGAAAGAAGTTCTTCAAATTTGAAAATAGTTTGTAAACTAAATTTACATCACTGCAGTATAGTCACTACACTATCCGAGAGGAACCAGGCAGAGTTTTCCTATTTTATACCCCCTGCCTAAGCAGCATGCTCTCCATCCACCGCCTGTCATCTCCTCTCCTCTAGTTATCTGAGGTCTTCATTCCTTTCTCTGTGCCTTTTCTTTCTTTCTTTCAATAATCTTTTTTTGAAACATATCTCATTTTAACTTTTATTTTCATGTTCTGTTGCTTTTCTTTTAGTTTTTTCATGCCACTTGGGCAATATAGTTAAGTGTGTGCTGAATTACACAAGATCTGTGTTTAAATGTGAACTGCCATTTACTACCTGTGTTATCTTAGGCAGGGTATCTCCCAGAGCCTTAGATTCTTTGTAAAGACAATTCCTATAATAGTTATTTCACAGGATTGTTAGGAGAATTAGTTCAGGAAACATTTGGAAGTCCCTGGTTCATAATTTTATGCTTAATCACTGCTGTTATGGAAGAAGTGTGTCAGTGTCACAACATAGACAAATACATTTCTTTTATATCCCTCAGGACATAGCTATCAGACAGTGAAATACTTCAGCGTATTTTACCAGCATTTACATTTTTAAGTGATTAAAAAATGATGTGTCTTTTCTCATGTTTTATATAAAGACTTTGTGTCACCCCATCACTCTCCACTGCCAATTTTATAATTTAAGAAAATGTATTACATGAATTTGTGCTCTGTCAAGCCAAGTCTTATATTCTCTTGCTGGTTTTCCTGAGAAAGTACTCATGACTCCCTTGAAATGGTTTACTACTTTTGTACGTATAAAATCATGATCATACTAATGTACCAAATAATGTCCTCGGAAACAAGTCTTTCGCCAGTGATTCAGCTTCATCAGTCACACTAAAGGAGCTGAGCCATGACTGTCCATTAGCTGAGAAAGTGTCTTGAGAGTACCTTTTCCTTACTGTTTATCTTTAGTCAAACACTTGGGAATATGGTCATGGATACTTTCAGCCAGAAAACTTTCAAAGGGTAACAGTTACTACTGTATTAGACGAATCCAGGTTTCTAGTATAGCATATTCAATTAGAATATAGTGACATTAGAGGAAGAGAGGCAGTCAAGAGAATTTTTACTAAAAATTCAAAATAGTATAGAGTATTTTAGAGATTGGTAAAAGCTTGATGCATCACATTTTTGCCAGTCTTAAACTTGCCCAATTTTAAATCATTTTACCACTTTACTTTCAAGATTCATCAACTGATTGTCCTTTAAGATGAGTACATAAGAAGTAGTGCAATGTTTTCTCATATTCTAGAGGAGATATACGATTTTCATTATTGAAATGAAGCCATGAAGCTAGAATTAGGAAGATCAAAGAAGTGGAAGAAGAGCCCACCTCTTGCCATCTTCGGAGGCTCATGAGAACAGGAGTCGTACATAGGAACCAGGATGCTTTGGAAATATGGGGGATTCCATCGCTGGAGCAGGAAAAGGTCACAGTAAACCTGGAGCATCTTAAGATGTAGAAAGTAGGGAAGTGTTGCAGGGTGATGGGGACATGTCAACAAAATACAGAAGCCAGCTTGAAGAGACTCCAGCTGACCAAAACTAGGACAATTTCGGTATCAAAATAAATAATTACAGTTACATATTGTAACACACTGAATAAAACAGGAATTCATGAGTTGATGATTATATAAATAAATGGATAAAATCAGTGATGAGGAGTGGGATGTTTGTATAATCACATAAAATAGCTCCACGCAAAATAATTAAAAAGGGAAAAAGTAATTTTACAGTGGAGCAGCCTGGCAATAACTACATTAATCAAGCAGTCAGAGTCAGTATTTGTCAAATCAGAACTATGTGCCACCTTATAGAATGCAGTGAGAAGAACCCAGCATCACTTCTAAGATATTCTTACCGAAGATGTATAACTGAAATCCAATCATAAAGATACATCAGACAAACCCAAATTAAGGCACAGTCTACAGAGTAACTGGCCTGTAATCCTCAAATATATCAAGGTCATGAGAGACAAGGAAAGACTGAGGAACTGTTCCGGGTTGAAGGAGATTAAAGAGCATGAAAATGAAATGTAATGTGTGATCCTGAACTGTATCTTTTTGCTCTAAAGGGCATTAATGCGACAGTTGGTAAAACTTGAATGGGATCTGAGGGTTACGTGATAGTAATACATCAATGTTAATTTTTAAACTTTGATAGTTAAATTGGGATTATTCAGGAAAATATCTGTAGCTAGTACACAAAGGAATAGTTGGGGCTGATGGGACATAATGACAGTAAATGATTCAGGAAAAATATGCTCTTCCAACTTTTCTGTAGGTCTGACGTTTTTACATAAAAAGAGTAAAAAAAAGTTTAATTTTGTTTTTATAACATATGGATCAGGGTCATATGAAAATAATTTGAAAACATCTCTGAAGATGTCAAAAGACTGAGTTACCTCATGGACAATTTAATGAGATACATGCATCATCTTTCCCCCTTAGTCCCTTGTTTGCAGAGTCTACTCACACTTAGGCTGTCGGATGTTTAAACATGCCCCACTATGACCTTGATGAATTTCTTTTGATTTTGTAGTGAATTTTATTTCAAAAGGTTTTTGTAGATATTTAAATACAGTGTTAACTTAGATAAAATCTATTTGGATTCCCAGCATAATTTTTAATAATATATCCAATCTGTTTATTGAAACAGACTGTAATTTTAAAATGCTTTCTTTGAGGAGGGGAAGATTGGTATATTATAGCTTAATTCAAAGTTTTTCTGTCTCTTATGATCTGTTTTATGATTTATAAAACCTATTTTATGATTGTCATCATATAAAACCAAGTAGTGGTGCTAACATCTTACAGAATTTTATTGGCGTTTGTTCTCCATCTCAGCCCTGAAACTAAGTATCGGGGCCCTGGAAACGACTGCTGGTAGTGTTGCTGAGTTCCGTCAGCACAGCATGAAATTCTTTCATTGTTTGCCCTGTGAACATTGTATCAACTCTTAACTAAGTTATCATGAGTTTTCGGGCCTTTATATCAATTGCTTGGGATTTAGAGCTTAGGTTTCTCTTTTAACTCTTGTTCACCAAAGCCGAGTTACGCTTTTCATTCTCTGTGTATATAATCAAAGAATCATTGATACCCAGGAATTAAATCACTCATTTAGAACACTCTTTTTAAGATCTCTGGGGTCTTTTCCTCCTTATTTTACAATATCATTTTTGTATCAGAACTTGAGACTGTTTATGAATGTGAATTAATATTTGAATACTTTTCCTGTGCCAGGTATTAGGTTTTGTGCTTGACGTGCATTCTCATAGGTACAGTCATTTTTCTTGTTTTATAGAGAAAGAAATGAAGGCTTAGAAACATGTAGATAACAAATGGTAAAGCCAAGATTTGAGCTCAGGTCTTGTAACTACTGTGCCGAACTAATTTGGAAAAAAACCTCAAGCTGTTGGAAAATATAATTACATAAAACAGTCCTTTATATTTGGAAGCTTCCGTAGTTAACAGTGTCTTTTACAGAGTGAGTCAGAAAGACATACATATTAGTCATGATTACGATCATGATCATCCCGTGTACTTCCTACACCGTGAAAAGCTTTGTAATTTAAACTTTCAAACTATATGAAAACTTTGATAGAATTAGAACATCTGGGTAAGAGAACACTACAGTGTAAACAAAGACACTATAACAGATTGAAGGAAGGTGATTTTCTTTATATGACTTGTGGACACGTTTCGATGTACCCTCTGTCAAATTCCACCCTAGTTAAATAGGATCTCAGTTGCCCAGAATTCAGACCCAGCTTTTCAGTGTGGTGTTTTCATGCTTAGAGACTTAAGGTCCAGCCATAACAGGTACAGAGTCTTTAATTGAGCATAATGGCTTTTGATCTAAGTTGAGGTTTTTTGTTGAGCTAGTCTGTGAGTATTGAAATGTTTTATAGCAAAAAAAAGTATATTTCTTTGTATTTCTTGTAGTTTATATGAATAGAAGATGTGCTTTAGTCAAAACTGAATACTTCATATTTGCATCTCACTTGCCAGTGAAATGTGAAAACGGTGGTAAACTCTTTTACTTGGGCTACTGTTGTAGAGGCTTGTTTTAATGATATAGTTTGATGTCCTTAATGTTAAAAACGGTATAGCTTAAAGAGGCTGGTAAATGAGAATTTTCCAATATCCGCAGCTTTTTTCTCCTGCGGTTCATTTGCTCTGCTGACTCCCTACGCGAGGTGGCAACAGCTGGCCTTTCTGCAGCGCTCTGGCGGGGATTAGAGAGTGGGAGTCGCAGCGGCGTGCTCGGCCTCTTGCCTCTGTTGACTGTTCTTTATTGTTTGATGCCTGAGCATCTCCCAGACAGCGGGCGATTGTTTCTTGGACCTTAAAGTTTGTTTCTCTTTGGAGTATACAATGCTGGTGGGGCTCATCTTTGTGTCTCCTCACTTTCCCAGTCTCTTCTTATCCTCCATCCTGTGCTTTCTCTTGATAATTAGAAAGGAGCAAAGATGCAAGCTTTGTATCTTAGTGTGCATCACATTCACTTTTGACTCTAAAAACATAGAAGTATAGACTACAGATGGAAATTTCCTTTTTCTCAGAACTACCAGATATTCAATAATAGAAATAATTTTTATAATGAAAACTTTGTTCCTCATAATTAATGTGCCAGTGCATTTTTGAAATTGTGGTGATAAAAAGGGAGCAGCAGCAGAATGTTCCAGTACTGCCATTTTTAAAGCTAAGTTTGGAAGAGAAATGTACCATAGATGCTTAAATCTAAAAAGATACTTTCATTAGTTCTAAAACATAATTCTGATTTATAGGACAGTTAAGAAATATATTCATGACACGGTAAAACTTGAATAGAAAGTAGCCAGAACATATGTAGATGGAACTCTTGGCCAAAATGGTTTTTTTGTTTCTCATTTAGAAAAGAAAAATATAAAGATACTCTTGAATTTAATTTCCCTTGGTTACTCCACATTCCTAAACTTCTCCCATACCTGCCATATCCTTGAAGGCCATTATGGGTGAAAATAGTGGCCATGAAGTAGTGTGAGACTGAAAATCCGCCTAGAAAGATTAGTTATGTTCAGAATCTGGAACTTAAAATTATGGAAAAGGGAAGTCGTATGTTTAAAACTATTTTTCCAGAGGTGGGGCTCTGGCATGCCTCTTTTGACAAATCTCCATAGGTGATTCTTCCGCATGCCGCTGCCATGCACCCACCTGCCCCCAAACCAGTACTCTGGGAAATTCTTCTCCTCACAGCAGTACCATTTGTCGTTTTATGAATTGGGGTAAAGTTGACATAAGTCTTCTTTTAGTAGAATCTGATAAACCGTGTGACTGTTGAAAATTTGATAAGTTACTTGAACCGTATCTGTAGTAGCATGTTCATTTTATTTCTGTAGACATAACCAAAGAAAATGAATTTTAAAGCATATAAAGGCGAGGGTGGCATTGAGTTGTAGAATTTTAAGTACCTAGGCCCAGAGAGGAATTTTTTTTTTCACAACATCACAATTATAGAGACTGGAGTAAGGTGCCCTGGAGAGAAAGCATAAACTGTAAGGACGGTAATCCCTGTAGTATCATTTATATCTAAATACTGTTGCTGCATTTCTTTGGCCAATAATTTTAAGACCTCAGTACGGCCTTTGGCGCATTTCTAAGCCGTCTTTTCTCTTTGTTTCTTCTTAGGTCTCTCACTGTGCCTTCTTCTAGATCGTTATTGCTTGGTCCTCAACCACTATTTTTCCTCTTCCCTACTTATTTGCCCTCTTTCAGTGATTAAAAACCTTAGTGAACTACTGCCAGTATTGTTTAATTGAGCAGAAGGCCGGTTTCCCACCATAGGCAGCTGTAGATCGACCAAAATAACCAATTTAAGGAAAAAATTTTTCATGTCTTTGTGAGTGGTCTGTTCTGCCAAAGTGATTTGGTTTCTTTCATAAATACACCATATCCTGTATGTTATGTAGTGTATGTGTTCAGTGACTCTTTGATCACGACCTTTTAATATAGACTATTCATTAGGCCCCTTCTCTTACTTAAAAAAAGAGGGAGAAGGAAGCTAACTCTTCTCATCATAAGGAACCTTTCCGGCACTCGGCCACACAAGAAAGCTGCCATCTCATGTCTCTTATAGAGCAGCCTGCATTTGCTGCATCCACCTCTCTTTCCACCTTGCGATCTGGCTTTCATCCCTAGAGAAACCATTTCTTTCTAGGTCACCAATGTTTTCTTAATTGTCAATCCACACAATTCACCAAAACACTTTCATAATTTTTTATATTTATTAGGAATTTTTAAGTCAATTGGAATATTTTCTTTTTTTTTTTTTTGAGGAAGATTAGCCCTGAACTAACTACTGCCAATCCTCCTCTTTTTGCTGAGGAAGACTGGCCCTGAGCTAACATCCATGCCCATCGTCCTCTACTTTATATGTGGGATGCCTACCACAGCATGGCTTGCCAAGCAGTGCCATGTCCGCACCCCGGATCTGAACCAGCGAACCCTGGGCTGCTGAAGCAGAACATGCGCACTTAACCGCTGCGCCACCGGGCTCGCCCCCAAGTCAGTTGGAATATTTTCATTCTCTTTAACATCTGTGTACTTTTTGGAATAGTTGTTAGTAGAAATGAGTATATTTGAAAAGTGGAAAGATTGGAATATTTCTCTTCTTCACTACAGAATAAATATAAATAACTTTTTTCTCTCTTATGTTACCAATGTTTGAGATGTTTAAGGAGTCTTTTCATGGTAAAAGTGATTGAATTTTTAAATTCTGTCTTTGTGAAATAATATTTTTCATAGTGAGTGAAATTGACAAAGCAGCTGAGGAAAATAGTGAAGGATTTTTTTTTTTTTACCTTGAGTCTGCATAGATAAAGTAGACTCTGCTTTGTGTTGTAGCCAAAAAAAAGAGAAAGAGAGAGTTGACACAAAGAATAAAGTAATCCTCAGGGAGAGTCTTCTGTGTTAGAGAAGTAGTTATTTACACGCAGAATTCCACAAGACGAGCCTGGGTGGTGTGCTTCCCAGCTTATTGATGAGAAAATCCAGACTTAAAATGGAGCTTTTAGAATCAGGCACGTTTTTCATGGCCTAAGTCTCTCTTTTAAAGGCAACATTGAAGGATATTGATAAATTGGTACAAGATTAAAAGGATATTTACTTCTCTGTAATCTTATACAGGCTGTTGATACTTAGTGCTTTACTAGCAAGTGTATTCTTTTTGCTCTAAACTCACATTTTAACTGATTACTGAAGAGACCTTTCTTATCTTTATTCTTAATTTATGGATTGAATTTTTTGTTTGTCATTTTAAAGTAGGTTTTATTCATGTTGTTGTGATATATGTTTATATGTGTATTCTTGTGTATAAAAAGGCCAGTGCACATATTTAAAGCTAGAAATGAAGCTGGTTTTTTTCCCCTCACTAATAATGCTTACCACTTCCCCATTGAGAGTTTAGAATGAAATAACGTCTTTAAAGTTGGGATCAAACTTTGATTTGTTTTATGTTTTAATTATGTTCTATGCATTTTCTCCATTTCTAAGATGGAAAAAAAATAGACTCCAGTCATTGAAAACTAAATCTAATCACAAAACAATCTGTTAGCCTGTGAAACAGTATATTAAAAAAATAAAATTAAGCAAGATATAAATAAATTTTTTTAAACAGAACAGTGTTTTGTTTTGTTTTTTTTTAAGATTTTATTTTTTTCTTTTTTCTCCCCAAAGCCCCTTGGTACATAGTTGTATATTCTTCGTTGTGGGTCCTCCTAGTTGTGGCATGTAGGATGCTGCCTCAGCATAGTTTGATGAGCAGTGCCATGTCCGCGCCCAGGATTCGAACCAACGAAACACTGGGCCGCCTGCAGCGGAGCGTGCAAACTTAACCCCTCGGCCATGGGGCCAGCCCTAAACAGAGCAGTCTTGAAGGACAAATTGATGCTCACTAAACTGTAACCTCTGTCAAGGAGGACTCTCAGGGGAGTTGGAGAATGCGTGTTAAGGGCAAAAGGAATTTTTAATTTTTTACTATTTTATACATTTCTAAACTGGTTTTTTCCCCAAATCAGCATAATTCAAAATTACCTTAGAAATGTATTCATATTCTTAATTAGCACCTTCATAGAAATGATGAAGCTAATTCATGATATGATCAGTCTTAAAAGTGACAGAATATTTTCCCAAATAATCTCTTGGTGATTGTGACACCAAGCGACATTTCATGGGATCATGTTGTAATTGCTCATCATGGTCTCTTCCTTAGTGGTTGGGGTTCACTTTGAACTTTTCTCATTTCCAGTAACTGCCCATCATGGATCTGTCATCTGTGAATGAATTTGAATCTTTCTTGAACTAAAGAAGTGTTCAAGCTTGTGTAACCTGTTTAAGATAATAGATTTTCTCTGCTTCATTGTTACCTACTGTGTATAGAAATGGTCCGTTTGAATTTCTCCTAGAATGGCTATTTCATCTATTCCTTAGCTTTAGTATTTTGAGTTGTAGAAAGAAGTTTGCTAATTTTTATTCACTTCAGTTAGATCTTTTTTCTGGGCCCAGGAATTCAGGGCTTTTTAGTCTCTCCCTTTATTGGCACCACTTCATCCTCTGAGTCATATGTGCTGACTGTACCTGCCGTTACCAAGTGTACTACCAGAATTTTAGGTGTTTCGTATTATTTTAATCCTTTTTGTTTTCCCGGAACTAGTACATATGCATTGTGGAAAATTAGAAAATATGGATGGCAAAATTTTTTAAACAATTGCCAGGACTCAGAGATAACTACTGTGACATTGTATTCTAAGAAATTTTTTAAATGGGTCTTAGAGACAGAATTTCTGTCATTTCTGAAATACATGTTTCATGAAGAGATCTTAGCTTGGCTTCCTCTTATACCCCGAGATCTGGAGTTCATTGTCATCACTCCTATTTCTGCTTTCTCATCTATCAGAGTAGGCTAAATTTCTCTTTCTTTTCTTCATATAGACTTGTTTCAAAAAGGTTCACTGAAAGGAATAGCCAGTAATTAGTAAAACAAAAACAAAAACAAAAAAAAACCTATAATACCACCTACTTTAAATAAGGCAGGTATTCCAGAGGCTATATTGTGGCATAACATGTACTGCAAAGCACTCCTTTGAAAGTTGATCTGCACCTGTAGTCGGGACCCTGCGCTTCCTGTGTGTTGTGCCTTCATTATGTCTCTCCTTTCTTCAAAGATGCTCAGGTCATTCCCATCTTAAAACTATCGGATTGATTCCTCTGTGCACTCTAGCTGCTTTTGATCTTGATTCTCTTTTACACAGGAAACCCTTTGACTGTTTCCCTGCTGCCTCCACTTTTAACCATCCATTCCCTTCTTAACTTTGTCATCTTTTATTCTCATTTCTACCGAAATTGTTTTTTCTAAGATTGCTGGCAATCAAGAGAAAGCAATGAGCCAAGCAGGCATTCAGGAATAAAAAATTTTCTCATGTAACTGCATCGTTTGGGACTTTGGAATCCAAATTCTACTTGGAACTCTCCCTTACATTTGTATAGAGCTTACACTTGATAAAAAATGTGTTATGTTTGTCCGTGTTTGCCTTGTAAAGGCATGTGAGGCTTCTAAGGTATTATCCCCATTGTTCAGATGGAGAAATTGAGTTCATTGAGGGAAAAGGATTTAGCCAGTTACAAAAATATTTATGACAAAGTTGGGGCTAAAACCATGTGTTAGAGATAATATCTTTTAAAATTTGTTTTGGGATTCTGTGCTCCATTAGTCTTTGGGTTTGTGCTTGCAGGTGACCATAGGTAAACAAATTCATGTAATTTGGCTTCCTTTTTTTATAATTTCAATGTGTTAGTTTTAGACCCTACTTTCCTTGTTAAACTAATCATTGAGAATCTAGAGCAAGGAATTTATCTCCTAAAGACATATGTAGTGGTTTCATTCTTCAAAAAACCCTAAGTTTATAAATCCATGTATTCTCATTGCTATTTCAATTTTGTAATTTTCCTTTTCTATAGAAAAAAAGAAATTGTGACTTAAAATTGAAACATGATTTTCTCCATTAATGAATATAAGAAATTAATTCTAAAGTTATTATTATTTCTTGGAGCCTTATTCTGACTTATGGTACCAATATAATGATACCTTCTATTGTGAGAAATAAGTGCATATTTATGAAATCAGCCTAACAAAACATAATGCCTGTTAGTTCTCCTTGTGATAAGTTTAATATTAGCTTGTCCTAATGCAGCATCTTATTTAAGTGATATAATTGTATTTCATTTCTGTTTTTTCACTCACTTAATTTATAACTTTATTAAAGCCAGCAAGTTATAATTCCATATTTTTTTAATAAACTTTTAGTTTGGTTCATAAATCAGAATTACATTCTCTGTTCTTGTATTTTTTGTTTTTACTTTTAAAATTACATTAATGAGCTGACTGTTTAAGAATCATTCTCATGATTCATTCGTCTGTTGCACCTCCTTTTTAAAGCTTCAGCACTGAAGGTCTTTTGACAGACCAATATTTATAACAGTTTGACAGCAGGATGAGGAACAGCGTTTTTCTTTGTAACAGCTTGAAGAAAGACCCTTTCCAGGACCCAGTCATGCAGTTACAATCTTGACCTCTTTCTTCTGCTGGGAACATACATACAGCAGCACCTCCCATGTGTTTTCTTGTCCCATTGACTGTCCATTCACTTCCCATCTGTTTTTCAGTCTTAAAGGAACAGAAGGGGCCCTCTTCTTATAAATCTGTCTTTGCAAGTGATAAATGATGTCCTGTCTCTTTAAGGGCTGCCTGGGTGGTTTTCCTTTTCTTAAAATGTTTCAACTTTCCTCCTAAAAAAATTCAGAGTCAAATAAGCTTTTAAGAATCAGAGGAAATAGAAAAGAAAAAAATGATGGATTATTTTAAAACATTTCTAATTGGTTGGGACCAAATATTTTACTTGTCATTAGGCTAAAGCCTTTTTAGCCTTCCCGATTAATTACCTAAATGGTATTTTCTAAATTATATTGATATTTAGATTTTTCTATGTGGACAAAAGGAATGTCTTCATTTTGAAGTAGTTTATTTATTTAAACTTTTTTTGGAGAAAATAAAACATTTCATCATTCATGTGTTAGCATATAAAATAACTTTTAAAGATTTTTTTCTCCATAATTTCAGTTGATAGATGTACCTAATATGGAACATTTTATGTACTGATAAGAAAATAATTCACAGTAGGTGATTATAATCTTATAATAGAATCTATCTAACTTTTACATTAAAAAAGACAATTATGAATCCCACAAAAATTTGATTTTTTTATTTTGTTGCTAAAAATAAATATTTTAAGTATAGATATTTATATCATTGGGTTTCTCAAGAATTGAGCAGAAATAAAAATAATTAATTTTTCCCTTATGTAGAAATTATTCATAGATTAAATGTGACAAATATTGTCCCCCAAAGTTTCTTAAACTACTGATTTAAGAAGTATTAGCAGTATGAAAAGACCACTTTTAGAATATTATGGCATATTATATGAATGACCTGCCTAGAGGTACAAACTAGCTTTTTCATTTGTTTATTAATTCCCTACCTTACCCCAAAAAGGATTTGAGGGAAGCTTACAAAGACCTGTCCTGTGCGAAAGGTAAAAATAGTTAAGTGAAAAAGTTGAGTGGAAGGAAAGAGAAAATCCAGGCAAGTGAAATAATGTGAAACTTAGGATGATTGTACCCCCTCAAAATACATTCTCAAGGGTTCTATATACTTTGCTATAACTAAGCTGCAAATTTAGCCCTGAGCTTCCTAGTGGCTGATGCAAAATGGGAAGCAAAGTTGATCACATGATTTATGGTGGCTGTCAGACAACAGCACAGCAGTTGCTTAGGAGAAGCATGGGTATTCCTGTACACACACCTGAGAGAGCTTTCATCAGTTGTCAGAAAGGAGCACTGAGTGAGGTGATGCAGTGAGTCAAATGGCTACATCTAATCATGAATTTCATCGGACTTTATTGAAATATTCCTCAGTGTAGACCAGTAGCATAAGCGATTCTGAGGGAAATCAAAATGATGCAGTCCAGATACATAGCTATTTGGTTTGACTTATCTAAAGATGAAATGTGTAGTATCTAGAGAAATAGATGATTTCTACATCCTCCATACAGTCTTACATAAATATTTTCTTGCAGCTGAACCTTTTAGTGTAAGTATCAGGTAGCAAGCAGTAAGTTTGAGGTTTTATACTGGTTGGCATTGACAAGCACCTGCATTGGTGCTACTCTTTATTAGTTAAGGACAGATTCATAAGAATTAATAGTTAGCTGAGCTGAAATTAGGATTGCCATGTACTAAGAAAGTTGAAGGGCCTAACCAATATAGAGGCTTAATGAAGTCTATTCTGTGTTCACCCATACTGAAGTCTATTCTGTGTTCACCCATACTGAAGTCTTTTGGGGAAAAGGCTTCAAAATATTAAGAAGGTATTTGAAGGAGTTTTGATTGTATTAGCCAAAAGGAGCCTGGTAGAAATGCTTACAGTTAAAAGAGCTCAAAAGAAAGAAAACTGAATTTATCCACAAGTTACTAATGAGCTATTTATATATTCAGCAGACATAAGTTATAATTTACCTCACAGACTTTCTTACAGTAGCTTGCTTTCTAAGTCATATTGTTTTGAGGTCTGAAAATAGCAAATTTTTAAATAATCATCTTTAATGTTTAAGTATTGGTTGAGTCAGACACTCAACAGTGAATGAGTGAACAGTGAATGAATATTCATGGGCATCTATTACATAGCAAGTGCTGTGCTGGGCCGAGTGATTTTTAAATGACAGACTTCTGTAAGTAGATAATTCATACAAGCAGTCCCACATTGATTCCAGCAAAAAAAATAAAAAACACTATAAAACGTATCTTCCCAAAATGAATTGTGTAGCCCTGTAAGAATAATATCATAATTTGTGATTGCATTTTTATTAGGAAATTACTAGCAAATAAATAAAAGATACTAAGAAATAAAAGAGGACTAACAAGTTTTAAAAGATGCAATTAGAACATATGATCAGTTAGAATAGAATAGTCCAGTCCTAAGTTTTAAAGTAATATGGGTTTTGAATTCTTCTGGACAGTTCTCTCATTTTATAGATAGAGATACTAGGACTGTGACTTGTCTGCAGTCATAAGGGTAAAGGCAAAGCTGGGACTAGAAGCTTAGTTTTCCTGATCACATTAGCTTTTAATGCTTTATGTTTTCATTTTTATAAAAAACGTAGAACTACCTCATTGATTATTAGAGATGTTTGACCAGGGATTTCTAACTTTTTTAATCAAACACTCCTTTCATTATTGTATACTCCTGTAAGGTCCATGTTTTAGAAGATTTGTCTACAATAATACACTTATATTCTTTATAATTAGAAACATAGGGTTACAGTTATACTTCCTAATCAGCCTAAAAATAATTACGTCGGGGCCAGCCCAGTGGCATAGCAGTTAAATTCACGGGCGCTGCTTCAGCACCCCAGGTTCGCTGGTTCATATCCCGGGCATGGACCTACCCACCACTCATCAAGCCATGCTGTGGCAGGCATCCCACATATAAAATAGAGGAAGGTGGGCACAGATGTTAGCTCAAGGCCAATCTTCCTCAGCCAAAGGAGGAGGATTGTCAGTGGATGTTAACTCAGGGCTAATCTTCCTTAAAAAGGCAAAAAAAATTGTTATGAGAGTAGGTGTAATTCTAGTCCAAACAAAGATTTCCGTTTGAACTTTTGAAACAATGAAATAACCCAGAGAACTGTCTTACCACCTTCAGAGACCCCTGGAAGTCTGGGACCCCAGCTGTGGCATTACTGTACCAGTCTCAAGCAGCTTTCTGGGACGTAGGAAAGGACACCTCCTTTTTCTATAATAAGCAGTATTCTATTTGTCTTCATTAATGAGTCTGTTTAAAAATAATCATGCCTATTTGTAGGGAGAAAAGTATAGGGCCAAGATTCAGAAGAGAAGTGTTAGATACAGCTATACACCTTTGACGATATCTCTTTGGTTCTTCCTTTCATCAGCTGTAAAAGGAACACATTTCTTCTTGTGCCAGATCTAAGATTTTAACTGTAATTTTGACAATCTTGTTTGTTTCCTTGTTTCCCTGTACCCTAGAGGATTCCTTTAGATACTAAACTTCTGAAGGTCACTTACAGTATAATTGTCTAATAAAAAGCAGGCTTTCTCAGGAATAACATATTACATTATGAGAAGTGTTCCTTTAATTTTCGGTCCTGTAGTGAACAGCTTTCTATAGCAGAATCTCACCTATAAGGTGTCCCTAAGCTTGGTACAAAGTGTGTATGCAGCGTGTTATAAAGCAGTTCTCTTAAGGTCCGTTTGCATCTTTGGATGTGTACACTGCGTTAGTAAGTTTACAGCTTGTTTCTTCATGCTTTCTTTAAAAACATCAAAAGTTATAAAAGGTTCATTTCAGTGCATGTGGTAGCGTTTTGTTTGTGGTTCTTTGTTCCTGTTCAAAACTGTTATTAACCACTGAAGTGAGCCTTCTCCCCGCTTTGGCCTTTTGGTATTCACAGTGTATTCAAAACCTAATTACAGATTAGTCTATATTTGAAACTTTTAGAGCAAGTATCAGAAAACTCAGAAAGAAAATGAGAGTAGTCGTATCGTTTCATGTGGAGATGAAGAGACCCAAAACATGAATGGGTGTCAAGTCATCTGAAGAAAAGAAAAAAGAGAAGGAACTTCATTCACTGAGCCTCATGGTTTATGAGTTGGGGATTATGGGAATATTCATGACTCAATCAAGAAGCACAATGAATTGATGTTTGAAATAGTTCATCTTTTAGGTAAACATTGGATAAATGGAACATAGACTCAGCATTCACTACATGTGGAATTGACTATTTCAGTGTAACAGAAATAGCAGTTTGTTAATCCCTTCCTGAGTTAGTTTAATTTAACGAGTAAATCACAAATTTTATAAGAATTCTTTTAACTATAAATATTTAATGCAAATATTTAATATAAAAAGGAGTTTGCTTTAGCCATGCTAATCTGTACATATATTTCTGTGGGAAAGTAATTTCTAATGGTGAAATAGTTAAATACGATAAGATTTTGGGATTTGAAAACACTGTAATACTGGGACATTAATTTAGAAGGATTAGAAAGTAGTTTTAGTTGCTAACATTCAACCTTGATTTTATGGATACTAGCTCAGTTTTCTTTGCAGCTGGATGGCGTAGTTAGTATACAAGACAGTGCAGAAAACTTCCATCAGGATTTAAAAATGAATGAATTCAAATATGGGAAATGCTGCTTATTATTTGTAATATAGCTTCCTTGCACAGCAAGAAATCAATTTACTTTCTAAAGCTACAAGTGTGTGTGTGCGTGCATGCATGCGTGTATAATCACCATATTTTAGCCTTCCTAATAAGGTGCAATAATTCAGTTGAAGTTTCTTTTTCCACTGGTATTGTACTGTGGGACCTGAGTGTTCTCAGTTCCCTGTTGCTTATGTTGTTCAGGTGACCCGCCAGCTTTCCTTGACCTGCATTGTCAGTCTGTGTGCTGCCTCCTGTCCCCAGGCTTGCTCTAGCTCTTCTGGCCCTGGCCTCTTCCCTCTTGGTCACTGGCGTAACATCCAGTAAGCCTGTCAAGTGATTTTTTTCTTCTTGATAACCTCCAGCCCTTATTTTCTGTGCTGTATTTTTGGGAACTTCATTTATCATTTACCAAGTATTTATTAAGCATTTATAGTAAACCAGACATTGTTCAAGACACTGAGGATGCTGAACTTTTTCTGTCCAGTTTCATGGTTCTCCAGGGTTTCTCCGAGTGTCTGTAGATCCAGTCTCCTCTAGAGGTGATAATTTTCAGCAGAGTATGAGAGTATACTGTACGTATTTAGTCATTCCTAGGCACAGAACTACCTAGGAGGTGCTTGTTAACTATTCTACTCCCTAAGCTTTACCAAAATATGTCTTATTTCACATAAAAGGTAAAACTTAGAACAAATACACTTGAAATGATAGCATTTGTTTTGTTACATGTGGAGTCTGCGTATGGTGGCAGATCTTGCATGTGTTTCTGAATCAGAGGACCGTGGGCATGGCTAACTCTCCAGGCTCAGTGTCCTCATCTTTGGCAGTGAGACCTGCAGGGTTGTATGAAGACCAAATGACATGTGGGATTTGAAATCACTCAAAACATAGTGGATGCTTCACAGACTTAGAAGGAGGTAAGGAGTAAGCAGAGAATGCTTCTCAAAGGCAGGGATGTCACCTGTGCCCCCAATGCACTCCATTAGGTGCATTGTGTCAGTGAAGGAACAAAGAAGGAAATTGATTATTTTATTTAGTATTATAAGGATACGTTTATCACAGTTATTCTATTTAAACATTTACCTCCATCCTCCCATCTCCTTCCTCCTCCCCCATTACTTCCTGGAACCTTACGTAAATATCCTTTGAGTCATTCCTGAGGTTTCAGGGTATGGTGGTATAGTGTCCTGATATTCTCATTTTACAATATTTTGTAAAAACAGCTTTTTTAAGGGAAATTTGGCAATTTTTTATTGTCATTTTTATATTAAAGTTAAATAGTCCTTTTACTTTCATTTAGGATAAAACGTTGCTTATCTCTAATTTTAGAAGACTGAATTGTTTGAGACTCCACAGTTAGACACCTGCATCAGAGTGGCTCTCGGTCTCTTTCCATACAAATAGATCTTGCTCTGAACAGTCTCTTGTGAGTGAGGCCACTGTACCAGCCACTCACAGATCGCCTGTCCAGCCAAGGATGGAGGTTATTGATGGGGCAAAAGGATGGATAGAGCTGGCTCTGCAGCGGCCCGCTTGTGCTCAGATCATGGAGCGAGTAGAATCGGACTTCTTCTCTTCATGAAGTCCAGCTTTCCACGTGGAAATGGTTCCCAGTGAAATGTTCAGAGGAGCTGCTGCGGCTCTAAACTCCGGTTCGATTGCCATGTGGTGTACTGTTGAAGCTGGATGATTTTTTAAAGACCCCATCCATTTCCAAAACTCTGTGAGACAATTTAGAAAACTTTTCTCCTCCTACCCTCCCCGCCTTTTGACAGTTCTCACCTGATGGACTGCACTCTGTGGAACTCTCTAGGTATTCACTGAGGGAAGTCGGTGAAGCTGTTTCTAAGCAACTAGATGAATTAATTTTAAAAATAAGAATGTGGCCTTATTTTGAGAAAGGAAGTGCGTTTACCGGTTTGACTGCTGGTTAAAAAATAGTACAGACTAGGAGCCAGGCCAGTGGTGGAGCAGTTAAGTTCACATGGTCCACTTCGGCCCCGGCATTTGCACCACTTGTCACCCACGCTGCAGCAGCCATCCCACATATAAAGTAGAGAAAGATGGGCATGGATGTTAGCTCAGGGCCACTCTTCCTCAGCAAAAATAGAAGCATTCATAGCAGGTGTCAGCTCAGGGCTAATCTTCCTCAAAAAGAAAAATAGTACAGACTACCGAAAAGTACAGACTAAACTTCCAAGAGTTGAGTTGGGATTCTTTTTTTGTTTCTCTGATTTAATTTTATATATAAGAATTAATGCCTTTGCAATAACCATTATCATATTTCCTCAGTAAATAGTTTGATTAAAACAACAGGGGTTTTTTTTTCTTCCTATAGATTTTGCATTAGTCTCAGTCTGATACCAAGAATTAGAAGTGTGAAATTACTGGAAAAGGAATATGAGGATGTTATGTTCTTTATATGCAACTTGGGTAGGCTTGTTGAGTTCCTGCCGTGCTAATAAAAATTCATAGAAAGCACAGTTCTTCCTTTTATTGGCTACTCATCACAAATGCTGTCTCACTGGTAAAAAGGGATACTTCTATCTTCATTTGCAGATTATTTATTTATTTTTAAATGTAAAAGATATAACTGTTAGACAGTAACGCATCTTAGATGGTTCTTCTCTAGACAGAAGGCAGAATGCTGGGCAGTTTTGCCTCTAGGTCGCTAGCTTTGAACCAGTTCCTTCCTTCAATTGGTAATTCCCATTCGTGTGTTAAATTGTGTTAAAAGGACAAAAATATTTGTCACTATGCTTGCTATAACCTGTATTTTAAAATAGGAGTTGCGTGGTTAAGTTACTGGTGAAGTAGAATAAATCGTGACTTTTCCGTTTTTAATATTAGGAGATTGATGTGCACTGTGAATAGTTTCCATTTGGGGAGGGAATCTTCATATTTCAGAGAGAAATTATAGATTTTATTTAGAAGTCTATACACGTGAACACCTAAAATCAAATAAAATAATGTAAATCTGTCTTTAGTGGCTCTGGTGTTTTTAAACTTCCTTTATTCATAGCTAAAAAAATACATTTTTATATGTATTTTCAAAGTGTTATTGCCTTTTTCATGTTTGTTGCAAGTATTTCCTACACTTACTTTCGTCTTTTAATTTTAGGACATTTTGATATATAAAGTGTACATTTTAATGTGGTCATATTGGTGGATCTTTTCCTTTGTAATTCTTTCCATTACTTTATACCTAGAAAGTCATTTCTTAGTCTCCAGCCAATGACTCGCTTGCGTTCTCTTTTAATTTTTGAAAGTGGTTTTATTATTTTATATTTTCTTCTGTTCTAAATGTCGCTGACTGTGAGTCGTTGGTTGGACGCCAGAGAATCTGAGAACTTCTTAAAATTCCGTACATAATCGTCTGTGCATCTGCGTGTACATTTTTCTGTGTAAGAGTCCGTAACTTTTCCTCAAGTCTCAGAGGGATCTGGCGCAAACCCCATGCCCTCCGCCTTCCGAAAGATCGTTAAGTGCCGCTGCTGGAAGCCCTTAGACCTTGATGTGGATAGAAGGTGATGTGTGGCGCCGAGGTGATTTTTTTCCCCTTTTCCCAAATAGTTCAAGTATCCTAGACCATTTGTTGAATAATTGTCCCCTGTGATTTGTGATGCCTTTGAGAAACAAATGTTTTTAACAAATTTATTCTCTCTTTTTATCTCTACAGAGAAAGTTAGAGAAATTCAAGAAAAACTTGATGCTTTTATAGAAGCTCTTCATCAGGAGAAATAAATCATAATGAGTGAGTAAAAGTCCTTTCACTACACTCGCACTAACTAAACACAAAAGCTGTATTTTAAATTTACCTTAATAGTTTATCATTCTACTTAACTCTATCTTGCTCCTTAATAGTAATTTTAATATAATCAAATAGCCTTAATGGTAGGAATAATTTTAATGGCAGGAATCTCTGAAACTAGATTCTAAATTTCATGTCTATAACGTTCCCTTGAATAATTTGATTGCCTTCTGGCTGAACTAGAACTCTCCTCTAGAACTCATTTTGAACAGAACAAAGGTGAACAAAGCTCAGATATTTCATAATATGCAAGCGGGTCCTAAATTTTCTGCATGTAAAGAATTAACTCTAGCTCTCATTATTTTATTCCTCATTATTCATGTTCGATGGCTAGTTATGTGTATGTTACCTCACAAAGCTTTTTATTTGGCTTGACTAAAAATTTCAATAATTGTTCTTAATCTTATTCTCTTATGTTTAAATCATTTAGATATACCCTTTTCCTGTTTAAAGTAACTTAGCCTTAGAATTTAGTACTCTGCTGAATGTGTGGACTCTCTTACCTAATTCTGTACTCTGGCATTATAAGCCTGTTCCCAATAAAATATTATATATTTAAAGACTTCCTTTGGGGCCGGCCCGGTGGCATAATGGTTAAGTTCATGCCCTCCACTTCAGTGGCCTGGGTTTTGTGGGTTTGGATCCTGGGCGCAGACCTACACACCACTCATCAAGCCATGCTGTGGCAGCATCCCATATACAAAATAGAGAAAGATTGGCACAGATGTTAGCTCAGGGACAATCTTACTCAGCAAAAAGAGGAAGATTAGCGACAGATGCCAGCTCAGAGCCAATCTTCCTTATAAAAAAAAAAAAAGACTTCCCTTAGTAGCACAGTTAATTGTTAATTATCACTGAAGAATTATAATTAGTAAGTCTTTTGTTTTTATTGAAGAAGTTGAGAGAAGGAAAATGCTATAATTAAGACATTGTCATTTATTTAAAATATTTAAGTAACCACTTTATCTGTGAGCCTTACCCTGTAGACAGCCTGCAACACAGTCAGGCCTGGAAGGAATAGAAATGTGAAAGATTCCCTCCCTAGCTGTATACTCTGTTCAGAAAAAGCCCTTAAACCAAACTGCCTACTTTCCTCTACTGTAGGGGTAATACGTCTGAGAGAGCAAGCTAGAAAGGGAAGCACAGCTCAGACCAACATCGCTGAGAATGCTACACCAGCAGTGAATGAGGGAGGAAGGAGTTAGAAAGCTTTAGAGTAATACCTTGTTACTTTGTATTATCTCTTAAGGCAGATGTATAGATATATACAAAAATATATCTAGAAACTAAATATCAGTCATCTTTAACACATGCCAAAAATAAAGCCAGTGTTAAGTGTCTTTGTTCATAAATGTTTTATACAACATCAGAAAATTTTCTTTTAAAGCCATTAAGTGTTGGGCCGGCCCCGTGGCCTAGTGGTTCAAGTTCAGCATGCTTTGCTTCCGGCAGCCAGGGTTTACAGGTTCAGATCCCGGGCGCAGACCTACATCACTCATCAGCCATGCTGTGCCAGTGACCCACATATAAAGTAGAGGAAGCTTGGCACAGATGTTAGCTCAGGGCTAATCTTCCTCAGCAAAAGAAAAAAAGAAAAACATGAAGTGTTATGATATCTTCCTTGTCATCACAATTACTATCAATAATTAATTTTGAGATAAACATTTTGAGAACCTTCTTGATTTGGAGATTCTCTTCTTCAGCATTGGAGTTCACTTGATATTTCTGGGGGGTTTTTTTTGTTGTTTACAAATGTGGTTTTTGCGGGAAGAAAATTCATGAAAGTCACTGAAACCCCATTAAAAATATAAACTACATTTCTGTCTTTTTAATGAAATGAGGACTCCCCAAGCCAGAAAATGCTTTACCTAACAGTGAGTGTCACTTCCCTAAGCTGGTCAGTGTAACATCTAGAGTTACCCTTGCTGCTGGGAACATGCCTTTTCCTGCCGAAGTGTCTGTCCCAAATGCAGACCAGGGCAGTCATAAGAGCCAGGTTGTCCTATTTGTATACAGGGAAACCATCCCAACTTTCTTTGTCCCCTACCTGTCTGGTCTCTAAGGCCCTTCCTAACCCTTGGGATTTATGACTCTGAACTGTTACAGATATCTATGAATTGGACAGAGGATCTATTTTGTACCCTCCAAATCCATTTAAAAGAATAAATCTGGCAAAATGATAGCCGTGCTTCATTCTGACCTTTTTATGGAAGTTACCAAGCATCTTCAGGAATAGTTTCTCAGTGGTCGTTTTAACATGTGTGGAGTTCCTCAGCCTGATCGTTTCAAGTAACTAATTCTGATGCTTGGTGAAGATGCTTATACCTAACCCAGCCATGTACAGATTCCTTCTGCTGATCCATTTTAATATAGTATGCTTTTAACTTTTTTCTGTAAGAAATGAATTGTAGTATTTTTTGATTCATATATCATGCTTGATAAAATTATTATGGTAGATGATATTTTAAATTTAATAAAACTAGAAAACTTAAGGAGTTAAGCTTCAGTAGTTTTATGATCATGCGGTAATAAAGTTTACTTAGAAATTTTGCACTTTGTCTCTCCAGACCTAAAGTTATCAAATGTGTTTATTTTTACAGAATCCTACTGATAATGTAATCACCTCTGCATTACATCTGAAGAAAGAGAACTCCAAAGTCTTTTGTCCTGCCTTTTTTTCTTCTGCTATTCCACCTTTCTAAACATAAAGTCATGGAATAAAGATAATTTATGCGTGTTAGAGGCACTTTAACGATCAGCTGCCCTTTGAATGGAAGAGCAGTGGAAATGGCACTAACATCCTATTTTATTGTATTGAAGTGATAAATTGGGCTAATATAAGTGGTATGACCATTAGGTCCAGTCCTTGAGGATCAGACACTTGCTCTCCTGCTTGTTGTCTCATTTGTGGTGGCACTAGTTCAACTAATTCATTAGCTGATGTTACTCCACGTCCGTTTCTTTTCCAGAAAGAGAATGCTTGGTGTTTTGAAATAAAACTTACAGCAATGTTCTAAAAGCTATCAATTGTATATAAAATGATGGTAACCTGGTGAGTTGTTATGTGTATCTGTAATGTTCTGTATCCAAAAACTATTTGGCCATGAGAATTCAGTTTCTGTTCATCATGTGAAAGGAAACAGTTAACAGAAGAACCCAGGAAGAGGTGAATTTGGACTGCACCGATTCTGTGTACAGTGAAAGAGATTTCAGCGGCCTGTCGACAGCTCAGCGAGTTGCCGTGGAAGCTAAGTCAGCAGCCCTTTACCTGTTTGATCCGGTTGGTGGTGTTGTACACTCTGTAACTGTTTGGAATTCACTCATTCTGGATGTTGTACACGTGAGCTAGGCTTTCTGTTAACAGTGTTGCTTTACCTGTTGACAAAGCTATTGGATTGTGACACAGGATAGGCAAGATTAAGAATAATCAACTGAGTGATTTCATTTAGACTATTGTCAGACATTGCAACTAGGCATCAGGAAAAGGCTTGTTTTCATGGACTGTATTTAAATAGATTATTTCAACAATTAGAGTAACGTCGACCGCCCCCTCTCAGCTGAGCGTTGAAAGAAGAACGTGGTTTCGTTCATTGCAGTTCAGTTACAACAATCCCTCACAGCACTCTCGTGTTTTGTATAAATTTTTTTTATTGGCTGAAGACTTGAAAGCAAAGAGATATGCTATTTTTGACTTAAAATGTCTTTCTCATTTAATTTGGCTCTTTGCTGCTGTTTCGTCAAGCCTTTATTATTCTAATAAAAATGCCCATTGTGTGACAGTTTTTAATTTACAGTTTACTTAATTTTACAATTTTCTTGGAATTGTGTTTTGGTAACAGTTCCCTTACCACCCCCCCCCCCCGCATTTTTTTTTTTTTAATACATTCTTCATTGAGATCTCAAGATCTGCCACTTCGTATGCAAGGTTGAAGGATGTCACAGAATATTTCAGAATTGAGAATTCGGTAAATACCTGTTTTATACTATTTGAAAAGCGTAGATGCGGTTTTCTGCAGCTAGTAGCAGCACACGCTGCATAGTGTCCACAGCATACACTGTTGTTTGGTGGGTGAGCAATCGAGAGCGTGTCGTGGGTCTGTCAGATCTAGGGCTAGTGCACGGACAGAAAGGGGGAGAGCCCCGCACCGTCTGGCACAAAGGTTGGGCGGTGGCCTCACTGGTTAGCTCCCTGTAAGCAGTGCTGGCCGGGAGGCAACCCCTCACTGAAGCAGACGTCATGCCAGTAGTAATTAACGTTTTCGCAGTTGTAAAACACACCCACTTTACAACTGCATATCTATTTCTAAAGGAAAAAGGGAATAGGACCATATTTATTTCTGTCAGCTATAGAGAGGAAAAAATGCCCTCAGCGGTATTTCTACGGATTTCTTCTCCCAAGTAAAATGCTGATGTTAAATTAGTAATTTTATCACATCCGTTTGTATAAATTTAAGAAAGGGGGGTGGGGTGTCTTCATTTCTTTGAGATCAGTATTTGTAATTTAAGTATATAAATAGGTGATAAAAATTAATATTAAAAGCCCCGTATAGGAGTCCAGACATTCCCTCATCTCCTCAACTATATGACTTCTTTCATGGATTATATATTTTTTTCGTTTTTAGCTGATCTCATACTAAGCATGTTTTCTTTTTTGAAAGCTAGATATTTATTAAATGTAGATGTCATTGAAAGAAATAAAATTCAGATTCTCAACAGTAAACCCTGTGTGTGTGTCTGTAGTTCAGAAATTACAAATGATTCAGATTTAAACAAACCACTTCAGATATTCGATATACAGAAGTTGAATTCCAAGAAGACCAGGAACCATTTGTTTTTCACGTCAGAATCTGCAAAGAAGAGAGTGAACGAAGTTCTGTGTGGAAGACCGGACCATTGTAAATAGATTCTCCCTAAAACTGACTCGCTCAGGTGGCCGTTCGGAGAGTCAGTGTCTGTCAGCTGCCCGCTGGACAAGCGGCAGTGCCTGCAGCTTCCGCTGGAGCCACCTGAGCTGTGCTCCCAGGTGCAGCAGTCAGCCCTTCTTAGCAGCTCAACTGTGTTCTCTCCTCTTTGTGTTGTCCCCCCTTTCAGGCTTTACTCAGCAGACTCCTTCCCACCAAGAATTTAGCCTCCAAATGCAAATGATAGTGTGAAAATGAGTGGGGAACCTTGCAGAGTGTCGTGCCTCCTAACCCTGCAATGTGGGGATTTTACATAGGATGGCAAGATTCAGAGTGTAGGTTTAAGAGAGAAATTCTGTAACTAGTTAATAATCTTATATTTATTTATTTTAGACGTATTTATCTTCGAAAAGAAATACAATATTTTAGTTTTCCGATAAAAGGGATCAAGGTAATGCGTTTTCTCTCAATTCTCTAAGCTGGTATGTGCTACAGTTTCATGTACTTGAGCAGTATGGAAATGTGCTTACAGATCTCTTTACCTTTTGAACAATCACGGCTGTGTTTAAATATTTAAGACTTAACTTTGTTTTTACTTGTGCACTGTGAATGAACTTTGTATTATTTTTAGAAACCTTGACACTACATGTAGACATCATTGCAATTTATATTTTGCCTGTGCTTGATCTAAGGTCATTTGTGTAGATGAGCAATTAAAGATATTTAAATCACATTAGAATTCTATACTGGAGAGCATCTTTTAAGTTTTCTCTGTTTTAATGAGGGAGAGAGAGACCTGAGGACCCAGGGTCATAATTCGACCCCACAGTATAACCAAATTCATGATCAAACCACCCTCTTAATGTGGCTCTTCTCTGAATCCTTGAGCTTTACACGCTTCCCATTTCACAGTTGTAATCAATGGTTAAACAATGCTTTTTTTCATGTCTTCATACTTGTCAAAACATTTTGGTATTTTCTTTGGTAAAATATATAAAAAATGTTTAATAGCATTTTGCTTCCACAGCCCTCATTTTCATTAGTGATGCTAACATGTTCAGTCATACATGAGGCTTACTAAAAAGTCTTAAGTAAGTCTTAGAAATGGAAGGAAGCTTCTAGATCACTTAATTCCATCTACCACCTGATTATGAACTCCCATTTCTCACTTTTTTATTCCTCCCGGAACTTTGCTCATACATGATGCTTATTCAATATTTGTTGATCATTAAATGTCTAAAATAAGGCAGAGGATTCACATAGTCGGCTAAACCAACCAGGAAAAGACTCAAAGTCACGATTGCTTCAGTAACCAGTACATAGTAGCTGGCATGTGGTGTATTTCTGGTGAATAAATGTCAGGAGACAGTCTTTGAAATCCGTTAGAAGGTTTATAGGGAAGAACATGTTCCAGCCATATTAGCATTTTTTCACTTATCAGTGCTAACAGACCAGTCCTGGTGTGAGGCCCGAAAAGTAGTTGTATTTTAAATTGTTTTCATCCTTTGTGCAATTCAAGTTCAAAATCGTCATGTATCAAAACAGTGTGAAGAGTTTACTTCCTGAAGATTTGATAGAGTATCTGTTTTCTTCCAATTAAAGAATTGATATATTTATCAAAGTGAAGTAGCACCATGTGCTTGTAAATAATACAGATGTATTAATTGATTATATTAAAAAATGTTTTACAATAATCAAGCATACCCAACTTGTCATAACTAAGACAGTCATATTTTCTGCACATATTAGACTAAGTTAACAGATGTAGAAAACTTGACTTAAGTATCCAAAAATTGTCCAAGATTAAAAAGCAGGAGAGTATGAGGAAAGTTTAAATGTGGGTGCTCTTTAGCCTGAAGAAGACAGTTTTATAAAGAACGGGTAGGAAAAATGTTCCTCATAAGGTATTAGGTTAATGACAGGGTTGAGTTACTAGCTTGAAAATTGAGAGTGTGTGTGTGCTGGCTGTCCGAAAGACTTCTCCTCAGCTTCACATTCTTGTCAGTGTCAAGGTTTATTCGGGGTCAAGTCATTGATGGGCAGGTAACTGCAACTTTTAAATGTTTTTAAATCAGTTGTTCATTCTTTGTGACGAAGAATTCTTACTTGTTTTGTTCTTAGCTACTTAATCCAGGTGTAGCCTGATTCCTATCCAAGTATTTGAGAAAATTCACAAAGTCGTTTTTTAAAAAATTGTAGGCCCGAGGCCCCACTGAAGACCCAGTCCCCCTGCGTGACACTGCCAGCAGCCTCCCACAGAGCGTGTCATGGCTGTGTTCAGTTACACGTTACACTCGATGTTCAAAGCTGAGTGTCCCTTCTGCTGCTTACCTTTGAAGTAACTAAATCACATAGCAACAAGACGGAAAGTAGAATTTTATCCACTTGTCAGAAAATACAGTCATAGTTTACATGAGCTAGCACTGGCTGAAAGCTTGTGAGACCTCTAACGTTTGTGAGAAAGTACGTAGGGAACAGGTTAACTCCGTCTTCTCGCTTTGCTAAAATTTATGTAAGAATTAGGCCAAATCATCAGAAAGCAGTACGGCCTGGACTATGTACCTTTACCTACCTTTTAGTTTATCTAATATTATGCCCTGGGCCCTCACAGACAAATACTGTATGAGACACCTATTTGAAGAAAATGCACAGTGTCTTTCGCAGAAGTAAAACCTAATGACATGTCTCTGTTCATTAAAGTGAGGATTACTAGATAATTCAGTGCCAGCAAAGTTTGCCGCTCCAGACAAATGTATATGCTGCTTTCCTTCCGTCAAAGAGAACTCAAGACCTTACCTCTTTCTTTGCTTCAGCTGCTAGAAAGTGCTGAAATTAATTCACCTCTTAAACTTAAGGAATGAACCTATCCATTTTTCTGCTCCCTTAGTTTGTGTCCCATTTTTGTTTTTAATCTCTCTTTTCCATATCCTGACACAGTACTAGTCATGTATCATTAACAAAATACAGTGCTTACTATTTCTCCATTAAGAAATGTTATTTACCTAGAAGGCTTAAGTTGAAAGTTCTCACAACTTGCAGTCGGTGATGCTCCAGGTGGTACACAGCCAATCCCCTTGTATGCCAAATGTATGTAATTTTTTTTCTACAATCAGTTTATTTATAGTAAAACCAGAAATCACCTTCCCTATGCGTTAGGAACACTGCACGACCCAGTGACAATAGTGAGCCCGCCTCCCTGCCGCCATGAACAACACTCTCAGGAAGAGGAGGGGCCTGATGTGTGTTGGGAGAAAAGGTGCAGAGAGATGCTCAGTCTGCAGCCGTTCCAGGCATGGGAACACATGCCTACTAAGGGCCCATTATTAAGGTCTTAGCAGGACTCGGAGCACAACAGAGAACTGTAGAGTCACTGGCCATTAGCATTTTGGGATTCATCTAGAAAGCCCCCTGAAGCCTTTTTAATGGTCCATATCTTACCAAGGATTGATCTCATGAAATGTTTTCAGTTTTCGTTTTAAATTTTCAAGTTAAGAACTTGAATGTAGAGCAAAGGAACCAGTATTCTTGTGTTTTGCATCCAGTATCACAGGTAGTATTATTTCCATTTTATAGATGAGGAAATAGGCTCAGAAAAGTTTTCAGTAACTTAACCAGGATCATTCTAGTGAGTAGCAAAGTCTAAATTTGAAAACAAGTCTGGTTACAAGCCTATGCACTTTCCAAAATCTGCTCGCTCTCAAAGATACTTTTAGGAAAATGAAGTTATTTATGAAATTAGGAGTACATTAGAGAGGGCCCTGATACACGCAGAAAGCGCAAAATGAGCAGACTTTACAGAAATGTCCCAGGATAGGTTTTCCCTAACTGGAGGAGGCCTGTGTTGCCTCACAAGAATGGAAATACTATGACCAACAGGCCCATTTAGAGCCAGTTCGAACAGACCCTGTCTCTTATCAACAAAATGATTAAGGATTGTCTTTCAGAAAATCTGCAGTCACATGGCCAGAGCATGCGTAAAAGAAACTGTGACCTGAGATGACCATGGAACAAAAGAGCCTCCTTCCCACAGAGCCCAGGACTGGGACACACTGGAAACTTAAAAGTCGGACTCTTATCAGAAGCAGGGGTCCCTCATTCAGGAGGATTGGTGTTAAAATTCCTTCCCCACCTCATCAAAAATGTTTAGAACCTCATCCTAAATGTTTCGAACCCTGTCATAAATATTTAAAACCTTACCATAAGTGTTGGAAGCCCACGCATCAAAACCTGTCCCACCAGCATTTCCACATGCCAGCCTGTTCTCCCTAACCTCTTAAATTTTGCCCCAAATCCTGAACTGGGGAGAGAGATCTGAGGGCACACGCCCCCCTGTCTCCCTGCAGAACGATCTTGCAGAATAAAGCTGATTTCTCCCCCAAAAGCCAAATCCAGAATTAATTGGTTTCTATTTATGCAAATCAGACAAGAGAACCCCACATTTGTGCAGTAACAACATCAGCAGAGATGTGTGGTTCCCTTTGGGGTCCCGGGGGACGAGATGCTATTGAGATTCAGCGGGCTCTAGTCTCATGTCTACCCCAGACCTGAAGTCTTAGGAGTAACGAGTTCTTTGCAATTTCTCAACAGGATGATCATGTTAATTTTCCCGTCTTACCTATGCAGGTTCTCTAAATCTTTTTGAGTTAGCCCAACTATTAAGATACAGAATTATTTTTACCCTAGTTTTTCAAACCTTGATTGCATATTTTATTTTCTCAAATTTTGACTGCCTTTTTGTTTCTAATAAATTTAACATTTGAAAGGAAAGCTAATTTTGACTAAATTTATTTTCAGGAATGTCATATATTCTTTATTTGATTTTCTTACCCTTAAAGTTTCTGGTTTCTTAAGACTATTAGAATGGAGATGGATGCTTTCCTGCCAATGTTCTCATGAGTTTATCTTTTCGTGTATCAGAACTTCCCTCATATGAATGTTCAGTTGAGCATCCTTGCCCCTTGCTGCCTCTCTCAACATGAGCACACACCACTCCCATTTTCATACATTCAGATTTCTCTTTTTAAATACCTAAGACATTTACGTTCTTGCTAATTATGCTAATTGCTATGGTCATCGCTGAATCAGGACTGTGGCATCGTAGTTCCATTCACGTCAAAAATACTGTGTTTTGTCCCCATATCAGTGGATGGAACATTTGGATCTCATTCTCCCCGTGGGGCGCCCCTGTCAGTGAGGTTCGCCAGCTGTGTACCCCATGATTGGCTGGGCTTTTGATGTGCAGATACTACAAGTTGGTCACAAACTTGTGTACAATGGGCCTGTTCTGGTTCATGTGAAAATCAACATCCTTTTTTGTGTTCCCGGGTGACAGGATGCTACAATACTATTAGCATTTGCAAAGAGTGTGCTCTGTCCAAGGGTGTAACCACAGATCGTGTGCTGCTCAGTTTGTGTTTCTCTATTATGTGAGAGACACAAAGAACCTGAAGGCTGGCAAAGGCCTGTCAAATCTTGTAATGTAGCGCTCGACCCCCAAACTCCACTTGGCCTCCGTGCATCTCTTGTTCCCGGTCCCACCCCTTTCTCTGAATGGGCTCTGAGGTAGGTAAATGAATTCAGAGGCCTGGTAGGCGGAGGATTCCTTTCTGACCTCATTCCTGTAACATTTGTTCGCAGGCTTGTAGGGGGAGAGGAGGACATTTTGGAATCCTTTGTGTGGAATAATTTTCTTGCAGGTTGGGGAGTTAATGGTAACTTTGTCTGAAGCCAACCAAGCAGAAAGCCTCCACGGCCGAGGCGTGGCATGCTCAACCTCCTCGAAACTACAAGATGAGAATGTGGAAACAGGGAAATTTCTAGAGCAGATGGATACATGGCACGTCTGCGTGTTCAACATCTGGTAATGGGAAGCTTAAATCTCCCCATGTATATATAAAATAGAGCAGTGCTTCCTTTAAAAAAGATTTTCCTCTTTCTGAACTCCCATGGCCTTTAAACGGATGCCTATAGTTTGGATAATCTTTTGTGCAACCGCTTATATATACTCTGGAATACTGTTAAGGCTTTCTACTACCTGGCTGACTGTTAGAGTGCGGTGTAATTTCTAGAGGGGTTATATCATTTTTTTCTACCCTTAGATTTACTTTGTTTATCTAGAAAGTGATTTTAGAGCATTGATCGCTCTTATTTTGCAAAAAAGAAGAAAAGGGCCCAGAGAGAAGCAGCAATTTGTTCGATTAGTGGTAGAGCTAGAACTCAGCTCTCCTGACGCCCAGCAGGGACCGTTTCCGTTCCCTGAAGATTTAAAATCAGGGACCAAAAATTCAAGGCCTCCCAAGCCAGGTATTTTGTAAAAGACGCTGAGGATCTAGATATTCACGTGAGACCTCCCTACTTTTAAATGTTAGCAGCTAATTTTAAAAGCCTTAAACAGTGTGTGAGTCAGACAGAAACATCTACAGTTAGCTCGCTGCCCACCCATGCGTCACCATTTGAAACCTCTGATTTAGACGGCGGCTTTCTGTCCCCCCTGCTCGCAACAGATTTGAAGGAAAATACTACTGAGGGTTTCTGAAAATACCATGATTTCTGGTCATTTTAGAGATGCATAGATTTTTAGCTTCATTTCGATGCCTAGAGCTTCAGCATCATTTATGATGAGGCTGGACAGAAGGGGAAATCTCATTGATTAAATGCCAGCTGCATTCCTGGCATTTTAAATACATTACCTTACTTATTGCGACAGCTTCCAAAGGTAGGCGTCATCACCGTTTACCAGCAGGTCTAGTTGGCAAAGTCTTTCTGGGATCCCATGTAGGTTTGACTGCCGAGCCTAGAAAAAGCAGCAGGTATTGAGTGGGCTGGCAGCACGCTAAAAGCCGCCTTCCTTTACCCGCTCAATGATCCCGAGACGGCACTTCCTTTCACGTTGTGGGCTGCCTGGCAAAGTGTGTGTATTCATCCAGCACGATGGATAAGTCACTGCTAAGATAAAGCCCCGACTGAATAAGTTGTACATACTTACATAAAAGCATTTTGGGAGGCCAGTGCAGTAGCATAATGGTTAAGTTCGCGTGCTCCACTTCAGAGGCCTGGGGTTCACAGGCCTGGATCCTGGGCACAGACCTACACACTGCTTATCAAGTCACACTGTGGCAGCATCCCACATATAAAATAGAGGAAGGTGGGCACAGATGTTAGCTCAGGGCTAATCTTCCTCACCAAAAAAAAAGAAAAAGCCTTTTGGTCTAAGTATTCAGAGCACATTCTATTTTTAAGGTTTACTGAGGAAGAGGTAGCCCAGAATCTTAGTGATTATTTTGTATTTCTTGCACAGCTTGAATAAAATCATCTCACTAACTAAAGGGTGTTTTATCATAAAGGAGAGACACTTGTCTACCAAGCATGTGCGTGTGTGTGTGTGTGTGTGTCCTGGATTTGTAACAAGGAGTTCATCTTTGGTTCCAGAAACAGCAATCCTAGTTGGAGAAATTCTACCAGGAAAGACAGTTGCTGCTGAGAAGGGAAAGACAATGACCTGCACACACACCCAGAGTTCAAACCCGTGTGTTCTTATCTTTGGAAGAACGAAAGCAGAGCACGGGACCGTGAAGCAAAGAGAGATGCTTCTGATCACGCCCTGCCGCCTGCAGGATAAGTGACCTTCTTAGAGCCACGTCCCTGTCCAGACCAGGTGCACGAAAGCACAGTGAGCTGGATAGTCCCAAAGGTTTCTTCCAGCCCAGATAGCCGATGAGTCTCTGCCGTTTATTAAACTCAGCATCTGAAGACATTCTCCCCAAACCACAGGAAAATGCCTCCTGGTCCAAGTAACTCAGGCAGACATTGTCCAGATTGCATTCTCTTTTAAGTGAAAAGCATTCTAATATTTGCCTCCAAGCCAGGCACAGGGTGTTTCTCTCTTGAGTCCTTCTCAATAATGATAGCTGACATTTATCAAGGGATTATATGTCTGGCACTGTTGTAAGCACTTAACCTATATGGATGCTGTTCACTTCCATGACCCGAGAGACAGAGACTGTTATTTTCCCCATTTTACAGATTAAAAAAAAAAAAATGGAGCCTCTGAGTTTTGAAGTTGTCAGAGTTTGCTTCGCTTTTCAATGGCAAAGCTGGGATTTCCACCCTGGAGATCAGGTTTCTGCTCTGTGCGCCAACCCACCGCCCTATACTATCAACCGTTCCTCCACTACAAATGGCCTGCGTTGCTCAGTAGGAAGCATGAGGAAGAAGTGACTGTTGGCAAGGGATGGCAGAGGAGTGTAAGAGGTTGTGAGTTCAGAGGACAGGCATTTGGGAGCTGTAGACAGGAGGGTTCCTGCGTCCTCGGGAATGTTTGCATGTAGAAACGGCTTTGCTGGCTCACTGGCACACCTCCCCACACCCAAGGACTTGAGAACCAGCAGCCCGTCCTGGGAGACCCCTGACCGCTAAGGAGGCAGCTCCCGGCCAGCAGCTCCTCCCCGCCCAGGGGACAGGGCGTGAGACGGGGATAGCCTGAGCTGGAACAGGGAAGGGCAAAGAGACCTAAACCAAAGCAGGTTGTTAAAGAGACTTGAGTGGCTGCCTGAGAGAGGGTGAGAGTTGTGTGAATACTTACTTTCAGGGCAGAAAAGGGATTGTTTGTTATTTCATAACAGCCCTGCTGCCAGGTGGTGCTCTGTCTACCACGTGGGGATAAGGAAATGTGGCTTTTGGGCATTTTAGAGTATTCAGTATAGTTGCTTGCATTAACTATTTTTACATTTTTCTAATTTGAACGTTTTCTCCTTCATTCTCATGTGATGCCATCGCTTGTACTTACTGTGTTCTGGGTACTCTGGATAGAGTTATTTAGAAATAAGGCAAACGAACTTTTAAAACGTCCTTGAATCCCAGGATCTAGAAATGAATTGGCATCTTCTGTAAACCCTATGTATCTATAAACTATACACTGTCTTTCCTTTCGCTCACAGCCAAGCTCCTCGAAAGAGAACTCAAGCCCCATTCATTCTTCAGCTCGCTCCAAGCCGGCATTTTCTTTTACCAGCTGGGCCCCCCTCCACCATGTCCTTGCTGCCACCACCACTGCCACACAGCCAACTGCCCTCACTAAGGCCACCAGCGCCCCTCATGATGCTAATTTCCCCAAACACTTTGATACTTAACTTGTTTGATCCCTAAAGACCATTTAATACTTTGTGACATCTGTACCCTTTCTCTCTCTCTGTCTTTCTCTCTATAAACGCTTATTTTTTTTTTACTTCTGTACTTTTGTGACACCACTTTCTCCTAGTTTCCCTTCTGATAAGAAAATGGCTGCTAATTTTCCACACTGTTTGCACACCTTCCTAACGCCGGCCATTCCTAGAGCTCCCCCCACTGCCTCTCCCTCTCTCAATCACACATTCTCCCTGGCCGGCCCACTCCCTGCCTTGTCTGCTTGTGACCGCCAATTCTCCAGCTCCATCCTAGTCCTCTCTCCAGGCTCCAAACCCCTATCTCCAACTATCTTCTTGCACGTCCCACAGACACTCTACACTCAACGTGTCCAAAATGCAACCAACCCGTTCTCCGTGAAACCTGTCCCATCCTCAGATTTCACTATTTTGGTGACAGGCACTGTGATAGCTGCACAAGACAGACACCAGGGCATCTCCCTTTCCCAGGTCCAAGCAACAAACCCAATCACCAGTTCTGTAGTTCCTATCTTAATACCTTTTGTACCCATCCTAGGCCTCTGCTCACATCAGGCGGCCCTCAGGGCTCACCTCCATTATGGCCCCAGGGCTTCGTTTTCATCTCTCTGCCAAGCATCCTCCAAACTCTTGCCAGAATGAAGTATTTAAAATGCAGATGTGATCACTTGACTAAAACTGTCTCCAGACAGCTTTCCAAATCAAGTTCAAAATCTTTCGCGCATAGCTTCTCATGATATGGAGCTGCCCATCTCTCTCACAGCAATTCCAACCATACCCCTCCTCCCACATGCACAGCAGGACCCAGAGACCCTCTTCTCTGTCATGCACTGTTCGGTCTGGAATGTCCTCCTTGCTCTGGTAACCCTCGTACACCCTTGGGGATCCTGAACCAGCGCCACCTCCTCTTGGAAACTTCTGTGACCCCTTCTTCGCCCACTTGTCTCCCACCCGAGGGAGCTGCTTTCTTATTAGCGCCCCAAGCGTATGACTGTCCCAAGACAGCATCGTGTACCAGAATTGCCACCCCGCTCACATGTTTCCTCACAAGACAGAAAGATCTTGGACGGCGGGGACTGACAGCTGTAAATCGCCATATCCCTAACACTTAGCACAGCGTCTGGACACAACAAATGTTGACAAACTATTTAAATGAGTAAACTGTTCATGTCTATAAAACATAATACATAGACATTAAGTTACGTACAAATTAATGGGCTTACTACTATCTGTACTATACTGTCTGTATAGATAGTATTCAAATTATAAATTTGAATAATATAAATTTATTCAAATGTATATGTTCGTGTGTGTGTGTGTGTGTGTGTGAGATCTCTTTTTTCATTTGCTATCTGGTATAAACAATTAACTTTTCACTTCAGTTGGCAAAAAATTGGACCCAGAATCAGGATCCGCTGTAACTGAGAAAGTCCTTCGCATCGTTGGTCTTAATTTCCTCGCTGATAAAATAAGACAGTTTGACTGGATGTTCATTAAAGGTCCTTCTAATGCTGACATTCGTGAAAACTTTGATTCTGTTTTTATATAAAACTGCCTTTTATAAGTAAAACTTCCCTTAATTAGCATATAGCTTTCAGACCTATTATCTCATTTGATCTTTAAAATATGCCAATATGGTAGATGAGGTAGTCATTGTGATGATATGAGTAGAACTCAGTTATTGGCTTATTTTAAGCATTTATCGAACCTTAATCAAATAGTTTGAGTCTAGAACTAAATTTCTGAAATATTTATGACTGCAGCACAGGACACATTTCTAATTCCTTTAGCTGTCAGAGCTGTTCTCAAGATAGAAAACATTTTCCGAGGGAAATCCTTGCCTTTTCTTTTAACGTCTGGAGAGTCTCTCTTCGACTAACTGCCTTCTTAGATGTCAGATCTTTGTCTAGACCAGCAGTTGATCAAGGGCGGTCTGTGGACCCCGGGGGTCCTCGAGACCCTTCCAGGGATCACCAGGTCAACATGATTTTACAATAATACAAATATTTTATTTGCTCCTTTCACTATATTGACATCCACTGGTTGAGCAAAAGCAGCGGTGGCTAACACTGCTTAGCATGAATCCAGGCAATGGCGCCAACCTGTACGAACGGCATCGTGCCATCTTCACCACCGCACGTGCACAGTTTTAAAAAAAAGGCCAGGGGCTGGCCCCATGGCCAAGTGGTTAAGTTCCCGAGCTCTGCTTCAGCGGCCCAGGGTTTCTCCAGTTCGAATCCTGGGCGCCGACATGGCACCGCTCATCAAGCCATGCTGAGGCAGCCATCCCACATGCCACAACTAGAAGGACCCACAACTAAAAATATACAGCCATGTACTGGGGGGCTTTGGGGAGAAAAAGGAAAACAAAAAATCTTAAAAAAAAAAAAGGCCAATTTTACTTAAAGAATGGCTTGATGAAACAGCAAAAATTTTCATTTATTTTATTAACTTGTATTACTATTTTATTGATTTTTAATTTTATTAAATCTCAACCCTTAAGTACATGTTTTTTTAATAGTCTCTGTGACAAATTAGGAGGTTCACAGAAAACCCTCTGCAGCTCAGATGATGGCCACGACCATCTTCAGGAAGAGTGCTTGTCCAGTTATTCGATCTGGGACCTAAACTACCACTTTTTTTGAGGAACACCATTTTGCTTAAAAGAGTGACTGACAAACTATAGTAATTCAAACTTCGTCATATGGCAGGCATTTTCTTAAAAATAAGTGGAGGGAGCCCACTGCTTCAAGGAAAACAACTCTGTTGTGCTTGTTGCCAATGATAAAACTTATACATTTAAGTAAAAATGATAATTTGGAAAAACATAATGAGCTTGATAACTTCTCAATATTTTTCTAATGAGATGGATGATAGTCTTAATGAATGTGTTTTCTGGGCATTTTTTGCTGTGTTGAGGAAGACTGGCCCCGAGCTAACATCTGTTGCCAATCTTCCTCTTTTTGCTTGAGGAAGATTGTCCCTGAGCTAACATCTGTGCCAATCTTCCTCTATTTTGTATATGAGACACCATCACAGCATGGCTTGATGAGCAGTGTATAGGTCTGTGCCTGGGATCCGAACCTGTGAACCCTGGGCCACTGAAGCAGAGCATGCGAACTTAACCACTATGCCACTGGGCTGGCCTGGAATGTGATTTTTTGATACTGTAAAAGGAAACATGTCAATTGGAAGATCTACGTAACCAGGGAAACCAATATTTTCCTAACAGCTAATGTCTGATGGGACCAAATCAGGTGTGGGGGGAGATCCTTTCCAAGTGGAAGGTGGACTGATGGATCTCAATTCACAGAGGATAAGTTCATTGAAAGGGTTTCAGATTCCACACTGCAATTAACCCAAGTCAAGCATCAGTGTTGTATCAAAGAAGATTCACAAGTGCCTGAAAAAGCTATTAAATTCTCCTTCTTTTTTCTAATTACGTTACTGTGCGAGGCCAGGTTTTCTTCATGTACTTCAACCAAAACAACACGCTGTAATAGATTGAATGCAGAAGCATATATAAGAATCTGATTATCTTCTATCAAGCCAGACATTAAGGAGAATTGCAAACACACACAAAAAAATTTTTTCTGTTTTTTATAAGAAATGTCATTTATGTTAACATGAAATTGTTTTATTTTTAAAAATTAGTAAATGTTACTTAGTTTCAATTTCCACTATGCCAGTATCAAATATTAAATATCAATACACATAACCCGTATAAACAAAAACTCTTCGGGGTTCTCAATAATTTTTAAGAGATTAAAACTTTGAAAATCACTGCGTTGTACAATGAGGCTTAGATACGGGATCAGACCCTTTGCTTAAAAGAGCAATGCATCCTCCTGAGAATTCTCTCTTAGTTTCCTAGCCTGAATTCAAGATGTATTTTAAATCAATGGCAAGTGTTAAAAGGCAGTCTAGCCAATGTCAGTGATGGCTGGTGTGTGAGTTGCATGTTTGAATCAGCTGTACCACTGGACAAGAACTACTCTCCCTAAGGACACCAGTGGCACTGATGTCACTACATCTTTGGACGGTCTTCAGGCCACATCTCACTTGACCCGTCACCGCATTTTGCACATTGACCTCTCCCTCTTTGAAACACTTGTGTCTCTTGGCTTCCACAACATCACACACTTCTGACTTTCCTCCTACATTTCTGGCTCTTTGTTTGATCTTTCTTTTGCCAGTTCTTCCTCCTCTACTCAACCATGAAGTGTTGGAATTCCTCAGAGCCCTGTCCTGACCCTCTTCCAATCTATACTCCCTCCCTAGATTTCATCCACTCCCAAAACTTTAACGATCATTTAATTAGCAATGACTCCCAAGGCCTAGTCAACATTATCACTGGCATTTCTCAAAGGGTCTTCACAGCTAAATTCATTATCATCTTCCCCACGTGCACTCACTCCATTCTGCCCTATTTCACTAAATGGCAATACTACTCACCTTCTTGTTCAAGCCAAAAACTAGGAGTCATCCTTGCCTCTTCCCCCTTTCTCAATGTCCACGCCAAATCATCCACCAAGGCCTATCAATCAGCATCTCTCAGTTGCATCCATGCCTCTCCATCCCCGGTTACTACCCCCGCTAGGCTGTAGAGCATCCTACCTCATGGCCTCACTGGCTTCCCTCTGCTGCAGCCAGATGATTTTCTTAAAGCACACGTGTGATTGTTATTCTGCTGCTTCAAACCCTTCCTTTGATTGTCACTGTCATTGTGATAAAGTCCAAAAGCACCAACAAGGGTTTTGAGGGTCCAGTGAGACCCACCCTTGCCTTCTTCAGCCTCCTGTTTCCTCGTGTTCCGTAGGTCTTTCACTACGCTGTATGCTGCCCTAGGCTTTTGCACAGTCTCTTCTCAATGCTCAAGCCCCCATTGGCCTAACTAACTGCCACTTATCCTCAGGGCTCAGCTGAATTAACACCTCCTTTGGGAGTGCTTCCCTGACTTACCCCTACTCAGCCTAATGTAGGTCTCCTTGATATGCCCTCGTGGTAGCCTGAACTTTGCCTTCCTAGCACGTCACATTTCTAGTTACTTATTCGCCGTCCATCTTCCCTACTTAGACTGTAGATTCCAATAGACGAGATGGAACATCTGATTTTCCCACCTCACAGTGCCTGGCACCATAAATTATGATCTAATGAATAAGCATATCTGAATGTTGCAGCTGCAAAGGATTTCAGAGGCTCAAACGCTGTTTGAAAACATGACAGAAATGAATGCCTGAAGGAGAACACAGCAAAGCTGGCTTGTTGCAGCAATGATCTCAAAACCACAGATTTCCAGGTCCCCTGATCCCCAGTATGGTTTTCCTCTCAGGATGGTATGTTGGTGGACACCCTGTGCCCTGCAAACAGACAGAACTGGGTTAAAATCCTGGCGCTGCTACTTGCTGGCTGTGGTGTCAGACAAATTCTCCCAGAAGCCTTGGATTCCTCAGCTTATTTGAAAAAATGTGGGGCCTGCCCAGTGGCGTAGTGGTTGGGCTCGTGCACTCTGCTTCGGCAGCCCGGCGTTCACAGGTTTGGATCCCAGGTATGGACCTACACACTGCTCATCAAGCCATGCCATGGCAGCATCCCACATACGAAAAATAGAGGGAAATTGGCCCAGATGTTAGCTCAGTGACAATCTTACTCACCCCCCCCCAAAAAATGTGTGTGTGTAAAGTTGACATCATAGAGTTTTTAAGGTTAAACTAATAATAACACCTTTAAACCACTTTCAAAGTGTCCAACATGTGTTCAAAGCTATTAGTTATTATTATGCTACCTTGTTGGTTTAAATGAAGAGCCAATCCATAGTTGTTGACAAACCCAAGAATAGGAAAGGCATCATAAATATTGATGGAATCCTGTCCCTCTCCTGCAGCGTCCACTCACGCTGATGCCTGGATGTTGTTCTCCAGACCTGTTTCCTCCGTGCTCCCTGTGGAGCACAGGTTTACCCCGATGTGACCTGTACACCCCCTGCTTCTCAGGTCCGGCCCCAGTGACGCCAGGGAGCTGTCCAGCTCTGCTCTGTGGATTTGTCCCCTTCTAACAGATGTGCTTGAGCCAGGCGCTGTGGCTTGGCCTCCAAGAGCAATCAGTCCGCTCGCTCACAGCCCAACTCTCTTGCATCAATGTGTTTTCAGGCTGCCCCTGAGGGTCTTATCTCACGGAACGAACTCAGCGAGCTGCACTTACGGATTCTGAAGAAAACTTGGACTGCCATACAGTCCTTTATCTCTCTTGAGAACCATTCAGAGAATTTAGTTTTAAACCATTTTATAGCACAGCTTAATGAAACTGTTACATTAGGGATGCCATTTTTCATGCAGCCCACGGTGTTTTTATTCGTGTGACAACCCTCCACCGTTAGAGGGTCTCAGGCCTCAGTATCAGGGAGAACCGTGCTTCCCCTCAGTAGCTGGTGTGCTCTGACCTTCTACTGACCACTTTCTCCTTTTCCTTTGGCTGCTAGGAAGCCCCAAACTAAATTCTCCGCTTACCCTTGCTGTCTTATGGAAACTTACATTTCCATGTCTATGCTATTAAACTTTCCCCTGCCTTGATTTCATTTTACCTCGCCCCCTCATTTATCTTTGATTTCTTCATCTGAATTTTTGTGAGTATTTCCACAAGCTATCTCCAATCCTTTTGCCAAGTGAGGTGAACATGTAAGTGCACGCTACCACCAGGGATGCGGGAAGTTTGCCCTGCTCTGTGTGCTGGAACCGGCTTCTTCCTGAGCAACAGGTTGTATGTCTGTAAGTTCTTTGTTGTTATTTCCTTTAATTGGTTTATAAAATAGGGACACGGATTAGCGATGAAAAGCAGTATAGCAATGCTTTACAAAGATCTGGTCCTCCGCCCGGCCTAGGCCAAGAATGGAGGAGCTGGCTGGACCCAGAGGCTGTGGGGCAGGAAGGTAGAGAGGAGGTTAGCTGGTGGGAAGGAGGGGGTGGCAAGCCCCCAGGCCGCCAGGAGGAATCTGCTTCTCTAGTGAAAGGGACCCTGCTACCCAGGGGATTATAAGAATATTCATGACCCTCGAGAGCAGCAGGTGAGGCTCAGCCCTCCCTACTCATCCTTTGGGCAAATAGTCCAGAGAGCCGAGGTTGCCAGGATGAGAAAGGAACAGTGGGAGTTGCGAGCTTTGGCTGCTTCCCTTGGCCCCCACCCCCCTTTATTTTCAGAGGAGGGCAGGGTGGGGGGGGCACTTGTCCCGAGGTGAAGCAAGGACTGTGTCTTTCATTTCTAAAGAGCAGGCAGCCAGGCCGAGGCAGAAGTCCCGTGACATGACTTGAGACACAAAATGGTATCTTAGCATCGAAGACCCCCTTTGACAAGAAGAAGAAAAGCCCTTTTCTTCCCGGCCCGGATTAGGCAAGGAGGGAATTCTCCGGAACATGTGTGCATTGTTTCGTGGAGGGCAGCCAGGCTGGCCTGGGGCTCGCCTCCCAAAGTCAGCCCGAGGAAGCTTGTCCCCGTGTAATTAAAAGGGAGGGAAACAGCAGGGAGTCATGTTCCGCTGCTGCCCACCAAAGTGGGGCCCCCGGGGGACGGTGTGGCCCAGGAAATTGGCTAAATTAATGGTTATTGGAGGCCTCACTGAATGTGTGGGCCCTGCAGGCAGAGAGAGGACAGGAGGGAGTCTCAGCAGAGCCCTTCAGATAAAATGGGAAAAAGAGAAACCCTCTGAGGGAGCAGAGATGGCTGAGCCTCTTGCTGCCCTGGGGACAGGGCACCTGCAGCGAGGGGTCAGCCCCTTGTGGAAAGCAGAGCCCCAAGGCGGCGTCTCCAGGCCCCCTGCTTTCTCCAGCTGACAGCAAGGCTGGGGGCCAGGAGGTCACAGGTCATGGCGGGCGCTGGGGCCCGGAGCTCACAAAGAGGCCAGGAGCTTCCCCCCCGTGACACGAGTTTCTGGAAAGCAGTCTTTGTATTTGTCAACTGTAAAGTGTCTCACTCAGAATTTATTGGGAGAAGGAGAACCGCAAACTGGGGGCTAACATGTTTGGCATTTATAGGGTTTGACCCAGGGATGGAAAAGAAATTTGGTTTTCGTAGGAAAAACAAAAGTTCTTCGTGAGGAAAAACTTTCCAACGGCCACATCCTGAACACTTCAGTTCAAGAATGTGAACTCAATGCTTCATTTTCCCCAGCTCCTTTCTCCCCGAATCTTGCAGGCTGCATTTACGGCGGACCCGAGGTGACCTTCAGCAGCAGTCTGGAAATTGGTGACCTCTCCGCAGCCTGGCTCCTGGGGTGTATGGGTAAGATCATGGTGACGACAGCCACGAAACAAGACCCCACACATTCCACCTGGGGCCACATACTTCGCCAAGGCCACAGCCCCACGAGCAGGCAGGCCTGCACCCTCCACTTTTTCTGGTAAGTGGTGGATCTAAGTCAATATCAGAGAGTAGATGTGGCTCCTCGGGCTCCGCAAATATTGGACCAACGACTTGAGCGTGACGATGCTGTTGACAATTACGAGATGGTGGCATTGTTGTCTTTGTCCTCATGAAGTGCAGCTCAGTGGAGCCTGGCCTAACACCCTGTGTACACAGAGGGGACAGTGTGCTCAGAGGCCCGTGTGTTTGCTCTGCCAATATGCACAGGCGGCCAGCCCGCCAAAGTCCCCCTCTCCCAGGGGCACAGCGGGGCGTTAGACATTACTGGCCCTCTCTCGCGTGCCCCAGGGAGCAGCAGAACGCAGTGTGTATGCCACACGCTTCCTTTCCTCTCTTTTCAGTTCAGTTTTTAAAAAATATATTTTTATTAAAGTGTAACATACATGTATTATCTGTACAACTCGATGAATTTTCACAAACGGCCACACCCTGGTATCAAGCAGGTCAAGAACCTGAACATTGCCAGCACCCACAAGCCCGCCTGTGCTCCCTCCCAGAGGTCGCCTCCGGCAAGTGTGGCCACTCTGTGGACTTCTCATATAGATTAGTTTTGCCTGTTTTCACCTCCTGATTTTGGAACTTGCCCTTGGCATTTGAAGCCAATGCACTGTTTGTCCAGCAGGGCACGGTTACAACGCAACCGGCACAGGCTGGTTCCAGCTCTGTCCCGACTTGGGCAAACCCCTTCCGGCTCTGACATTGGGGTTGGCTCTGTTAAAGGACAGAGTGGGACTCATGTCTCCTGGTCCCTTCCAGTGCCAATGTGTATGTAGTCCTTGGCTCCACCATACCGTCTTGCACATGAGGGGGTTGATGGGCTGACCAGGGAGGACTGTGTGCGCCTGTGTCAACACACAGGCTCAGGGTGTCTGTTCTAAGAAGGTGGTGACCGCTCTGCCCACCTGCTCCTTCCATACCACCATCTAGAAACATCAGAAGACAGGTCAGGTCAGGATTCCATCCACACCACCAGGACACACCTGGGCCTGGTTCCAGTCCTGAATCTGGTCCATTCTTCAGTGGGAAAATCATGCCAGGCAGATTGACAGAGAGACAGGCTGGAAACTTCCCTCTAAATACACCCTTCTGGGTGACACCTGGTGCCTTTCTGCATTCCTAAACCCTTTTCTGTGCATGTATGTGGGATGGGGTAGGAGACAGTATGAAACGGCTGATGAAAAGCATGCCAGAGCTGGGGGTTCCACTTCCTCACTCACAGGTGGGGAAACTGAGGCCCCAAAAGGAAGGGGAATTGCTTGAGGCTTTGGGGAGAGTGGCTGGGGGCCAACTCCCTCCAGGTTGCTCCACTCAGTCCTAGAAGGCTTTTAAAGAACTTCATTTTTAATGTCAAAGTACAAAAAATCACCGCTGCCACCCCTCCCACCCCCACCCCAGTCCCCAGGAAACACACACATTCGAACACACACAGCAGCAAAAACAACTGCTTCCATGCATGAGACTTCTTCATTTCATCTACCTCTCCCCTGATTTCACATCAACCTCTGCACCACTGCCCACCTCCCCGCAAGAGCTTTCACAGAATCTGCTCATTGCACGTCACGACCACCCTGTGCTCTACTACTGCGGTCCTCGTTTTCCACAGGAGGACCGGACGGCTGCGTTTTGAAGTGTGTTGCCTAATATCACATCGTGGGCCAAGGAGCTGGCTGGGCGATGCCAAGTCCTTGAGAGACTGCCTCTACCCCTCTGCTGGGCCAGCGCCCCTGGATTTCCTGCGCCCCCGAATCCGAAGCCTGGGTCCCGGCGAGCCCCACCCTCTCTTCGGAGCACACACGCTGGAGCCGCAGCTGCCAGAATGTCAAGAGACGCCACCGCCTAGAGGCAGAGAGGCTAGGCAGAGACCCCTAGCCCGCGGGCCTCCACGTGGGGACCCAGACGTCCTAGGGTCGCTGCAATCTTGGGAACTTAATAACTTCTCTTGTCCTGAGGCCTTTGCTTCCCTTCCCTCCAAGACACATGCCCGCAACAACCTAAAAGCCGGCAGCTGGGGTGCGGGCGGGGCCCAGGGAGGTGGCGGGGGGCGGGGGGCGGGGGGGCCGTCTGCACATGCGCCCACAAATCCTTAGGAAGGGCCACGTTTGCAGGAGCCGGCTCCAGGAGCGAGGGGTTCGGTTCCGCTCAGTTCTGACTCCTGCCCTGGGGAGATGGAGGTGAACAAAATGTGCGCCATCAGCTCAAGAGGCTCATATAGTTTGGTAGAGACTGAACCTGAGGAAGAGAGTACTAATCCTGATCACAGGCAAGAAGTAACTTCAGAGAACCAGCGCTATGAAAAGGAGTGTAGAGTGCCATGGGAAGTTAGGACAAAGAGAGTGGATCACCCTAGGTGGACTTTGTGGAGGAGGTGGCATGTGAGCTGCGTTGAAGGTCATCCTTCAAAAATGGACCTGTCATATTTCTCTTTTGGCATTATAAGACTGACTTAATCGTGGTAATTAAGAAAGTTTACTGTTGGGCTGGCCCTGTGGCTAAGGGATTAAGTTGACACCCTCCACTTTGGTGGCCTGGGGTTTGCTGGGTTGGATCCTGAGCACAGACCTACATACTGCTTATCAAGCCATGCTGTGGCGGAGTCCCATATAGAAAAAATAGAATGTCTTACAACTAGGATATACAACTATGTACTGGGGCTTTGGGGAGAAAAAAAAAAAGAGGAAGATTGGCAACAGATGTTAGCTCAGGGCCAATCTTCCTCACCAAAAAGTATACCTTAACAAAAAAGGAAACTTTACAGTGAAAATGCACCTAACATAGTATCTGGCACATAACAGTTGCTCACTAAATGTCATGCGGGGAGCTAGATAGCAGAGGCTGGCCTGGTGTGATCAGATCCAGGTATGCGTCTTTGTCAAGGAAGGAGAGGAAGGCTGGGGGATGAGATGGAAGAGTCCGGTTTGGGTTAAATTGTGACAAGCTAAGAGTTTAGGTATTTATCCTGAAGGTGATGGGGAGCCATGGAAGAGTTTCAAGCAAGAACGAGACATGATCAGAATTGCTTTTCCGAAAGATTGTTTTGACCATAGTATGGAGAGGAGAGTGGATTCAGAGATGAAGAGCTGGCAGTTAGACCAAAACTGGAAGCTGGGCGACCGTTTATGACTCTTTTACCATAGTCCAGGTGTGAAGTGACAAGGGTCCCAGATCGACCATGGTGGTAAGGGATGAAGCAGATGGGACCGACACAAGGGTTTACTGTTTGTCCATGGCTGGGCATACTCTCCATCAGTGTTGGTTTGAGGGGGCGTGCATTGGTGTGTTCTGCACTTGAATGGTTCCCAGAGAACGCCATCAGGAAGGATGCCCTGGGGGTGGGTGAGGGCAGCAGATAGACTGGGAACTGAGCAATAGCTGCCCCTGGCAGCATCCTGGTTCTGCTGAGTCATTGGCTCCTGAGACAAGGTCTTTCTCGGCTGCACTTTGCAGGGTTGAGATGGCCTCAAGCTCAGGAAACCTGGTTTTAGGCTCTTTGTTGCACAGCATGACTTTCACTGAGCACCCATGATTTGCCAGCATGGGGCATCCTTGCATATTTCTCATGATCACCCTCTGAGGGAGGTTTTGTTGTGCCCATCTCCCAGATGAGAAAACTGAGGCTCAGAGAGGTCAAGTCAAATACGTGGTAGAAGTAGAACTGGAGTTCCAGTCTCATGATTCCCTGTCCAGTGCTCTTTCCAGAGCACAGCCCTGCCAGTAGTCAGCAAGATGGAAAAGCAAGATCCTACAAGACCCTACAGAAAGAGATGCAAGAGTTTTTAAAAATATTTACTGCTTTTTAAAAAATAATTACAAAGATTATTGTTTTAAATTTGTATTGTCAACATAATTTCAAAGTTACAGAAAAATTACAAGAAAAGTGACAATAATTCCCATATACTTTTCACCCAGACTCACCAATTGTTAAAGGCTAATACATTTGCTTCATACATTGTCTTTGAATTCAGGAATTTAGGCCACTTCCATTTGATGTGATGTGTTGGGTTGAAATCTATCATCTTGATATTTCCTGCTTGTCTGAGTGAATTTTCTTCCCTCTTTCTTCCTCCTTTTGAAGTAATTGAATATATTTCATGATTCCATTTCATCTTCTTTCTTGGCAGATTAGCTCTACCTCTTTGTTTTGATTTTTAATGTTTAAAGATGTACATCTTTAACTCAAATAATATTATACTTTACATACAATATAAGAACTTTACAAAAGTACACTGCATTTGGTGCTCTCTCAACCTTTGTGCTATTGGCATCGTACATTTTACTTCAACTTTTGTTATAAATTCCCCAATACATTGTTATTATTTTTGCTCTAAACAGGCAAATATCTTTTTACAAAATGATCCTTGAAAGTGACTTAAGTACTAAGAAAAATCATATACATTACCCATTACTCATTCCTGGTGCTCTCCATTGCTTTCTGTAGACCCACGTTTCCATCTGGTATGATTTTTAATGAATTTCCTTTAATATTTCTTATAATGTAGGTATGATGCTGGTGAGCTCTTTCAGCTTTTATATGTCTGAAGAAGTCTTTATTTCACCTTCATTTTTCAAAGCTTTTTTCTCTGGGCAAAAAATGCTAAGTTGGTTTTCTGTTTCAGAATTTTAAAGATGTTGCTCCACTGTCTTCAGAGGTGCATTGTTTTCGATGTGAAGTCTGCTGTAATTCTACTCTTTGATCCTTTGTACATGCTGTGTCTTTTTTCCCTAATTGCTTGTAAAAAAAAAATTTTTACCACTGGTTTTAAGCAATTTGATTGGGATATGCCTTGTATTTTTCTTAATGTTTCCTGTGCCTAGAGATTTGTTGACCTTATTGGATCTGTAAGTATATAGTTTTTTAAAAAAATTAAATTTAGAAAAATTTCAGCCCTTGTTTCTTCAATATTTTTCTGTGAATCCCCTCCTCTTCTTCTGCAACTCCAATTCCATACACATTATGTCACTGGAGCTGTCCCACAACTCACTGACAGTCTGTTCATTTTTATCTCTTTGGGTTTCATTTTGTGTTTCTGTTGCTATGTCATCAAATTCCCTAGTCCTCTCTTCTGTAGGTCTTCAATCTACTGTTAATCTCATCCAGGGTAGTTTTCATCTCAGACCCAGGATGATGGGAACCTGGAGAACCTCTGTATGCAGCTGGGGGAATCAGAGAAGTTTTCACGGAAGAGGTGGGATTTGACATCAGCTTCAAATGATGGGGAGTAAGGGTATTTCAGGAAGAGATAGATGCAGATGGAAAAAGGAGAGTTCATCACTGGCAGAAGGCAGCAGAAAGCAAGGCACAGAGATCAGGAAGGGCCCTGCTGGCGTGGACACTAGCTGCCTGGAGAATGGTGAAAGGACAGGGAGTGGCTGGAATGGGATTGAGGAGAAACTTGAATGTCAAAGTGAATCTTTTACATTTATAGAGGCAAAGACATTAGACTGGTTTGCAATCAAAATCCCAACCCAATGCTTAAAACCGAATAAAATCAAAACCAGAATTCCTAAGAGAGGTAGAGTTACAGATTCCTTGCATCAAAGTCACTTCCTCTCCTTGGTAATCAGCTCATCTGAAACAACCGGGTTGAACATCACTTCTCCACTGTTAGGTATACATGATGTCTAGGCTCTCTTTGACTCTAAACGTGCATGACTCCACAAGTCAACCTAATTTTTGTAGCACTGGGGAGTCATTGACTTTTTTTGAGCAGGAGAGTGACAAGCTTTTTAAGGAGATGGATATTTAAAGATTTGTAAACAAGTCTGGTGAGTAAGTTCTCATTATGATAATGGTTAGTGAGACTTAGAGGGACGGTACTATGGGTACTATGTGCATAGATGAGAGTGTGTTTTTCCCATTCACTGAAGAAATAAAGATGAAGAGAGGGCCAGAGAGAGGTAGCATGAAGGATATGTTTTTGAAAGTCTATTTTGCAGTGAAGTAGACATCAAATGATGGCTTCACGTGTTGAACACAATCCACAACTGTTCCAATGGAAAATGCCAGCTGAAGGCTGTACCACCATTTATGACCCAGCCAGCTTGTTCAAACACTGTGGTGTCATGGTAGCAAGAATTACAGCAGACTTGGGTTCAAGTTTTTACATTATCACCAATGACATTCCGTAAACTGGATGAGTCTTGGTTTCTTCATCTATAAAATAGTAATAATGCCAAAATCAAAGATTTTTGGTAAAATTTAAATAAGATTAGCATGTAATTAAGGATATGAACTTCACCAATATCCCAGCAGATTTTTTTGTAGAAATTGACAAACTGATTTTAAAATTATAATGTGGTGCAAAGGACCTAGACAATGAAACCACGTTTCAGAGAAGAACAAACCGCAACAAGAGTAACAATACTTGATTTCAAGACTTATTATAAATCTAGAGTAATCAGAACAGTGTGATATTAGCATAAAGACAGAAAAATAGATCAGTGAAACAGAATAGAGTACAGAAATAAACCCGTGCATATATGGACACCTAATTTTTGACAAAAGGCAATTCAATGAAGAAAGGATAGTTTTTTCAACAAATGCTGCTGAAACATTGGATGTGCAAAAAAATAAAACAAAACCCAAAAACTTCAATTCACCATATACATAAATTTTCATGAAATGGATCATAGACGTAAATGTAAAAACTATGACTATAAAACGTCTAGAAGAAAACGTAGGAAAAAACCATTGCAATCTTGAGTTAGGCAAACACTGCTGAGATTTCACAACTAAAGCACCATCCGTAAAAGAAGAAATTGATAAATTGGACATCATCAAAATTAAAAACTTCTGCTCTTCAAAAGGCCCTGTTAAGAGAATGAAAAGACAAGCCACAGACTGGGAGAAAATATTTGCAAATTGTGTATCTGATAAAGGATTTGTATTCAGAATTTATAAAGAACTCTCAAAACTCAATCATAAGAACTCAAAAGATCCAATTAAAAGCATGGCGATAAATTTGAATTAAAACATTTCACCCAAGAAGATACATGATAGCAAGTAAGCCCACAAAAAGATGTACCACTCCACACCTGTTAGAATGGCCAGAACTAAAGACTGACCATACCAAGTGATGATGAGGATCTGGAGCAATTGGAATCTTTGTACATTGTTAGCAGAAATGCAAAACGGTACAACCACTTTGAAAAATAGTTGCCATTTTCTTAAAAAGCTAAATATATATAGTCTACCATATGAACTAGCCTTTAGCTAGGTATCTACCCAAGAGAAATGAAAGCTATGTCTGTACAAAGATTTGTACAGAGATATTCATAGTAGACTTATTTCTAACAGCCGGAAACTGGACGTAACTGAAATGTGCACCCACAGAGAAATGGATAAACAAACTTGGTATATCCGTGCAATGGAATACTACTCAGCAGTCAAAAAGAATGGACTGGTGATACATGCAGCAACAGGGGTGAATCTCAAAATGATGACTCTAACTGAAAGAAGCTAGATTAAAACAAAAGTACATACTGTGGGATTCTAGAAACCATGCATTCTAGGAATTGCAAACTAATATATAGTGATAGCAGATCTATGGCTGCTTGCGGACAGGATGAAGGCACTACAGAGGAGCACGAGGGAAATTTTGGGTTGATGAGTATGGTCGCTATTGCCACTGTGATGGTTTCACATATGCTGAAACTTATCAGTTGTACCCTTTAAACATGTGCAGTATATTCTATGTAAGTTACACCTCAGTAAAGAAACAAAGAATATAGGCTTCTCTGTTGCACAGACATGGATTCAAAACCCACGTTTAAATCTTAGCTCACCACTTACAGGTGGTGGGACCTTCAGGAAGTCACTTAACCTCCCCGAACGTCAGGTTCCCCTCTGTAAAATGAGGATGATTATATTCCTACCTTCCTTATAAGACTGTTACGGACATAGAATGAAAAAAATACATATAAAGCAATTAACAGAATGCCTGGGACATAGTAGGTTCTTAATAAATATTAATTATTATCAAAGTGCTTCCCACAGCACTTGGCATTTAGTAAATGCTGGATAAAGTTTCACGCCGTCTCCACCCTTACTGTCCCCCCTTGAACACTCTGTGTTTGGTCATAAAACAGTCTTGTGCTCTAGACGAAGAGGGGTCCTTAGCTGCACCAGGCAGAAAAAGCCAGCTTCTGAGTAAGACCGTCCACTGGGTCCAGGTCTCCCCTCTTGTCCCCAGCTGAATGTGGCTGATGTTGACACCACCAGGGGAGGGCTGGAGGCAGCTTCCCTCCCATCGTGACTTGGCCTAAGAGGGTCCTGGCGCAGCGGGGGCCCGAGCTCTCCTTTTCTGCTGGGCCTCATGGAACTTTCCACGTCCGCCCTTGCTGGACAGCCGTGCAGTGTGGGAGCCTCGGCTCTCCCTCCAGGGTGGAGCAAGCGTTTCGGACGAGGGTGGCCCTATTGTCCCAGAGGATTCTTTGGCCACAAAGGCCCTGCTGAAGTCTCCACATCCCTGGAACAAAACAGGGACTAGAAGTTTCATGAAAGAACAAGGCCTGCTCTGTGTGGCCGCAGCAGCTGAAACTTCAGCAGCGATGGCTGAGACCGCAACCCCACCGCTAACTTATTCTGGCAACAAAGACGTCCTCCTTTCAGTTAACCTTTCACTTCCTCTGAGTTCGTGGACAAAGGGCTGTGGAGTGGGGAGGGGTTAGAGCTGGGAGGTGTGGTCAGGACAGGGGTGGTGGCTGGGAGGGCTGAGCAGTTTTCAGATGAGTCTGGAATAAAGGGAGTTTGTTCGGCTTCTCTTGCAGGGAAGGTTTGCTCGTTTGCCTGGTGGCCAGGTGACGATGCCAGTTTTAAGTATCAGATCTGACCTACGAATGAGCCCTCATGGGAAGTGTGCTGCGCTCTGAAGGCCAAATGTCTTTGAAAGGATATGCAAGCATTGTCTGCCGTCTGGGGATCTGGGGAATTCTGGAAGGAAGGTGGCTTACATACCCCTGTCTCCCAAGCATATCGCCAGCATCTGTTTTAACCTCACACCAAGCCCATGAGGTTCATATTATTTCCAGATGAGGCAATGGAGGCTCAGAGTGCATTCGAGCTTTGGTGTCAGAAAGTCCTCTTTCATTCTTTTATTCGACAAGTATTCAAAATCGCACAGCGTGGGCAGGGTATGGGGGATACAGTAGGGAACACAAAGCAATCCCACCCCCAAGAGGTTTGTAGCATAGTGGTTTGGGTCCATTGTGTCTCATTGTGTGGCCTTGGGCAAGTTCAGCTGAGCTTTTTGGGGCCCTGGTTCCCAACTCTGATAAATGAGATGATCACCCTTTTAAAGGATTCCGTGAAGATGAAGTGGGATTAAATGAGATGATCTACGTCATAGCCCCAGGGTCTAGCACAGAGGAGACACTCCACAAATCTGGCCATGATGGCTATCAGTGATGAGCAGGTTGGGATCCAGGCTGGTCTAGTGTTCCCATGGGACCCTATATCAGATGGGAAGAGCCAAGACAAAGCCTGGAGTGAGGCAGCTGGAAACTTCCTAGGGCCCCATCCTGGGATAGGGGAACACCCAGGGAGTCATGCTGTCCAAATGTAGGTCCCTCACAAGCACAGAGCCCTAGCTTTCCCTAAGGGGTACTTCTGAAGGCACCCTTTAACTCTGAGCCACTCTTCCAGCCCAGTGGCATAGTGGTTAAGTTCATGCACTTCGTTCGCTTCAGCGGCCCTGGGTTTGGATCCTGGGCGCAGACCTACACTGCTCATCAAGCCATGCTCTGGTGGTGACCCATGTACAAAATAGAGGAAGATTGGAACAGATGCTAGCTCAGGGCAAATCTTCTTCAAGCAAAAAGAGGAAAGATTGGCAACAGATGCTATCTCAGGGCAAATCTTCCTCACCAAAAAAAAAAGAGAGAGAGAGAGAGGAGGAAATAAATAAGTGAATTTGGGTCATTCTCAATTCATTCCACAGGTATATTCATTAGCACCTTCCATGGGCCGGATGTGGGACATATGGAAGTTGTATGACACTTTTTAAAAGAATGTATGGTCCAGTGTGGGAGGTGAACAAGCCACAGGCAGCTGCAATGCCATGTAAGGAGGGGGGCACCCTGGGATAACAGATGATTCCGCCTTGGCATCCTGGGGGCTGCTGCCTCTCCCTCCCTCCTCCTCCCACCAGGCCGTCACCTGCAGAGGCCCCTTCCTGCAGGGTGGGTCTAAGTCTGCCCTCTCCTCGCTGTTGCCACAGCCCAGTCCACATCCCATTTGGCTACTGCAGTCACCTGCTTGTGGGTGGCTCCCTCTCCAGTGTCTCCCTTCCCCATCCAAAATGTCCTGCCACACCAACCGCGCTCAAACAGAACTTGCAACCCCTCACTTCTTTGCTCAGAAATCTTCAGGGGCTCCACTAATACACACGTCAAGACTTTATAAATACAGCCCCAACCTTCTTGTCCAAATTCACCTTGCACATTATCTCAGCTCCAGTAAAACCAGTCGCCATTTCACATTCAGACCTGCGTGGTTCCCTTCCCTAATGTCCTCCTGTCTCACCCCCTTCTAGCACCAGGAACACCATAATTTTATATATAGATCCCTTTTTTTTCCCCACTAGTCTTTTATTCTGTTAATTTTCAAATCAGTTTCTAACTATTGACGGTAATTGCTTGAGACATGACAGTTCCCCGCACGGGGGACCTTGCTTTGCAGTCATTTATACCTGTAATTTGTACAAAGCACTCTGCATGGACATTTACTTTTCACAGGTGCTCTGGGAAGAAGGCAGGCTAGATGTTATTATTGTTGTTATCATTATTATTATTATTCCCATTTTACAGATGAGGAAGGAGTATCAAAGAGCTAAAGTGACGTGGCCCAGTTAAAATGCAAATTCAAGATCTGTGAGCTCACATCCCATGTCCCCTCCCCCTGCATACAGAACTTTAAGACCAAATGAGTTCTTTTTCATTGGAGAGATTCATGTAATTAATGCATGTTTGTTAAACAAGGTGGCAGAGGAATCTTCCAGTCGGCACAGCCAATATCCTGGGAGAGGCAGGGGTGGCAACCAGCCTGGCTCAGCCTCCCTAGAGACTCACCCTCATGTTCCATCACCCGCCATTCCGCTCAGACACTCTGGGTACCTATTATGCATCAGGCCAGTGCTCGCAGTGGGATTCAGAGGTGTCTTAGAGCCCATCCCTGCCTTCCAGGAGCAAGCAGTCCCGGCAGTCAGTGGGAAAGCTACACATGCAATCAATTCTATCAGAAGATGAGGTACAAAAATGGTGTGGGCAGGTACGGACAGGGCTATGGTGAGGCAGAGGTTGCTGCCGGAGGGGTCAGGGACAGAACCCGGCAATGCTCTGTGGAGGCAGTGGGATGGGAGCCAGCCTGAGGGAGGGAGCCACTAGTTCATGGAAGGGGCAGAAGAAGCAGAGGAAAGGACGGCGTGCTCTGGGCTGGGGAGAGGATGGATGGAAGTGGAGGGAGAACGGGGAAGGGCGTCCCATTCCAGAGAAGCCACTTGCCCCCCTTCTACCTATCTGAATCCCTTCTCCCTGAATTCTCTTTCTTTCCTAACTTGGGCTGAGGCCTATCAGATACTATAGTTTCCTATTTAAAACATACATCTTTTATTACATTCCACACTCTTAATTTTGTCATCAGATAAATTGAAAGTCTAGGATTTTTGTTTAAACAGAAAACACTAGATGATTTTGAATGCACGTGATCCCTGATGGATCCTTAATAGAAACAAAAAACAAAAACAAAAAAACAAAAAGCAAGAAAACCCTCAAAAAAAAATGTTTTCTTGCTCTTGCTATAAACCAACCTAACACTTGAGATGAACTCTCTTTGCAGCCACATAAAAGGCAAGTGACTCCAGCGGCCAGCATCTTCTGCCTTCTTTATGGCCTGGCAGTTTGTCCCAGTTGGAGCCTGGGCTGCTTTGTGCCTGGCGTTGGGCTCCCCTGTCGCTGGGAACACAACACACTCCAGGACACCAGTCAGCCTGGCTAGGTGCGGGACGGAAGGAGTAGTGGGGGAGAGACCAGCAGGCGTGTGGAAAGTCCCTGGAGTGCCTGAGTGACTGTCCTCCTGGGGCAGGCAGGGCCCCCACAAAGCCCTGGAAGGAGCTATTGAGATTTAATTGTGCAAACCCACGTGTCTGATGGGAAGGACACAGGAGGGGCTCTAGGGGGCTTCTTTTTTCTTTCTTCCCTTTGTTTTCTCCTTCTTACTTTTTTTCCTGACTGATGGAATACAAAAGAAACGATGCTTCTGTCTGTTGCAGCCTGGGGACTTTCTTAGGGTTCTCTATGTGGTGTTATTTGAAAAAAGACAAAACCCTCAAACAAAACATAGTTGTATTAACACAAAAGTCCAGCTCCACGGTTGAAATCTCCCTTTCCATTCCCAGGGACGGCTTTCCCAAATGAACCCCGGCTCATCCGTGCAGACAATGGGGTCCCCAGGGAGCTGCACGTGATCAGAGCAGGGAGTGAGGGGCCAGTCGGGTCAGTGGGAGGGGAGACTCTCCCGGGCTGCCAGCCGGGCCTCTGTGACCTCCCCCACAGCTCTGTGAACAGCGCATGTGAGTTTTCCATTGTCAGCCTATGTCTTCTGCATTTAAACGTGATCCCAGATGCCCCAAGGATCAAGGGCCGGGGCATGTCCATATTATCAGCCCTGATGTCTCTCTGCTTGTCTTGTCTGCATCCTCCAGGAGACTGCCAGCCTGGCACCCAGCACACAGCCTGCGCTGAGGGCACAGGACACATTTTCTGAACAAATATGTATGAGTGTGTGCGCATGCTTACACAGGCATCTTCTCATGTTTTTTTTAAAGTTTGTAAAGATCCCTAAGAAAAAGACATTCCTTAGCACTGGAATCTGGGAAGCAGGTAGAAAGGTGGCCCCAGGAGCTAAAGTCGGTGTTTTCAGACCTCGAGGAATTTATGGGGGTGCTCCAGGCAAAGCTTTGGCTGAATTAAAGGAAGGACGTATGAACTCTCACCTAAATTGTGATACTAGCGAGGGAACTGAGTGCAGCTGAATTTGGGGGCCATAAAGACACACCTGAGGCTATCACAGGAAAGCTGAGTATTTTCTTGTTTTTGATACTGGGGAACCCTCAGTAAACAGCGGCCTCTCTCTTGGATAAAATCTCATTTATGTCTACCTGGAGCTACTGCATCTGGAGACCCAGGCCCTTTGGAAGTCAAGGTGTGGGGTTTACAGAGTCATAGGAGAACAGAGCGAAGAGGCTGGAAATTTCCTTCAGTCCCTTGTTCCACACATGTGGAAATAAAGGCCCCAAAGGAACCTCTACTTAGAAGAAGAATGGATTGGAAACCTCTCCTCCTTCACCTTCTCAGCCCAGGGCAAGTTTATCCTGGGAAGCTTCCAGTCCCCGGTTCCCACCCCTTAAGTTGTCCATTGTGCAGATGTTTTAAGTTATGAAGTTTGCTGGCTGGGCAAATACCTTTCCCATTCTCAGGCTTGCCCAGGGCTGCGGCCGCTTGAGAAGTGCTCCAGAGGAGCCCGGGGCTCCTAAGAGCCTGGGCCAGGGGGGCCAAGCGTAGGCACAGGGGCTGTCTGGGGGCTGATGTCCTCTCTCTCTCTCTGTCAATCTGTGTTCCATCTAAATGATGTTGCTGTGTGAAGCTGCCATGGCGATGGTGGTCCATGACCTTGCCTTCTTGATCTGGCTACATCCCTTTCCTTCTTCAAAGTACAGCTTAAGGGCTCTAAAGCTCCTGTGTGGCCTCGTGTAAGCCCTGCAGGCCCAGGGCAGGCCTGACTATCCTTTATCCTCCTCTCAGTCCGCATGACGGAGCCTCGGAGCCTCGTTGGCAGGCCTCTGTGAAGCCCTGAGCAGAGTGACCAGCTCGCGGCCATTGGGAGGACCCTTGCTTTCTCGCAGTCAGAGCCTCCAAATCAGCTTTGATAATCTGGGGCTTTCGCAGGATGAACATGCGTCCCGTTTGTATTTGCTGCTGCTGCTCTGCTGGGCTTCCCACAGTTTTCTGTTCTGTCGTGCTTTTCTTTTCCCCTCCTCCTCCTCCCCCAAGCCTTCCCTTCCCCCTGGTGTTGAAGGATGGTAGATTTTGAGGAGGGCAGAAGAACTGGCTCAGGAACAAAGACAGGAGGAAATGAGGAAGCTGCTCAGGGGCCAGTGGGACCAGAATGAACGTTTCACGAGGAGCTGGGAGAAGTGGGAAGCCCACGTCTGCACCAGGGAGCTGTGTGGCCTTAGGCAGGTTCCTTCCCTCCCCTTGCCTCAGTGTCCTCATCTGTGAAATGGGGCTCAAATAGCCCTGCTACATGGGTTTATCGTAAGACTGAATAAAATGATGGAGCTTTGCATAGTCACGTGGCCCAGGTCTGCAGCCTTCCATTGACCCACAGAAACTTCTCTGCAGAAGCCATACTCACAGACAAGGTGAGTGCTTTCTCTATGCTAATGAAGTGGTTTCGTGATTCTGTTCCAAGCCTCCCCAGGTGCAGTGGTTGTGGAGAGGAAATCTGATGCCCCCTGTGGTTGGCTAGCAAGCAGCTACAGCACGTGGGTCTGGGCTGTCGTCCGAGGATAACGAAGACGTTCCGGGAAACTCCTGAGTGTCTAGAAAGAGAGGATGAGCTGGGGTTGCTCTGACTTGCATGCAGCCTGTTGTGTATAAGAGATGCTCAGCCTACTCTTGAGAGTTTGGGGAATTTTTAAAATGACAGATACGAGAATTCCCATCAATTCTGGATGCTGAGCTTCATTTAAAAAATGATGAAAACCACTTCTTGAGGCCAGTGAGTTTCCTTTGGTCAAGCTCTGAGCCTGACCCTGAGTCTGTATTAGCAGGCAGCTGGGTGACTTAATCATAGCAGGAATAAACCACCGCAAACTTTCCTCCGTTACCTGCCAGCATGCCCTGCTGCCTAAAGTCACCAAGGAAGGGCAATTCCTCTGGTTCCTTTCGGAAGCCAGTCACCCAGAGAGAGAGGCCAAGATCTGTTGTCAGTCACCGAGCTGTCTCAGGGCTGAGCAGGGCAAATCATATTTTTTTTTATATACATGTATTGTTCTGCAGCTTGATCTTTTTCACTGAATGTATCTTGAATATCCTTCATTCCAGTATATGTAGGCTGCCCACGTGCACTTTTTATTTGCTGCAAAGAGAAGGAAGGACCACCCAATAGTCAGAGTCGTTTGCCAACAGTGGAGCAGCCTTACAAGGTAGTGAACGTCCTGTCACTCGAAGTAGTCAAGCAGACACAAGCTGTCCATCAGTCATAACGAGGATTCCTACATCTGGTGAGCAGGTTATAGTAACAAGAATAAGTAGTTGTCACTTACTGAGCAGTTACTACATCCCAAACACCATTCTAAATACTTTACGTGGGTTCTCTCATGTAACACAGAACTCTATGAAGTAGGTACTATTATTATTCACGTTAGTACAGGTGAGGAAACGGAGGCACGGAGAAGTTAAGAAACATGCCCAAGGTCACAGAGCTGGTATGTGGCAGAGCCTGGACTCAGACCTGGGTAAGATGCCTCCAGAGTCGGGGCCATCGACCTTAATACTGTAACACCTATTACAGAAGCCCTCCAAACAAGCACCCTTCCATCTTTGGGGTTCAGTGACTCCCTACTTTGCCAAGGGCAGATGCCATCGGTGTTCCTGTCAAGTTGGACTAACTGGCCGTGCCTTCCCTCTCTCATCCAGACGGTAAGGCCAAAAAAAGATATGGATCTCTGAAGGACAATAGGCTTCCCCTCCCTGGAAGGAGGAGACAGTAGGAATGTCCCCTCTGGGGCATGACTGGCCTAAGGGGGCAGGGGTCTGTCGGGTATGTCCTCCAGCTGACCCCCGGGGCCCAGGCCAATGGCCAACAGAGACTCTGTGGCTGTCACAGTCCTCTGGGGCTACCTCAGCTGCTCTGGGAGTTTTGACCTGGGCTCCACTGTTTGTGTGCACATCACTGGCCTTAGGCCTGGAGCGAGAGGAAAGCTTTCGGGGCCTGGCGCGTCTTGACTTGGCAGCTCACTGACTAGAAGCCAGCCAGTGCCAGAGCTCCTGGCCCGCTGACTACTGGCTCCTCCATGGCCAGAACGCCTTCGGTCGCTGCACAGGAACCATTCCTCCTGATCAGATTGCCTCACGATGGCTCCTAGATCCTTTTTAAAGAAAGGGTAGAAAAGTTAAAAAGCAAATTCCAGGGTATAGACTCTTCAGGCTAATAACAGTCCTACAAGCTACCATTGACTGGGCACTACTATGAACCAAGCCCTTCACAAAATGCATCTTCTACTGCTGCTTCTGCCTCTCCTCATCCCAGGTAACGTGGATAGAGCACGTGTGTCAGGCACTGGGCCGCACAGGAAACAGGGTGCAGTGGGTAGATGTGAGCCAATCCTGGCTTTTCCACTTGCTGACTGTGTGACCTTGGGCAATTTGCTGAACCTTTCTGTGCTGCACTTTCTTCATCTATGAAATGAGCATAAGAATAGTATGTTTTTCAGAGATCAAGAAAACACATATAGAGGGGCTGGCCTGGTGGCACAGGGGTTAAGTTCGCACGTTCTGCTTTGGCAGCCTAGGGGTTCGCCAGTTCGGATCCCGGGTACGGACATGGAACCACTTGTCAAGCCATGCTGTGGCAGGCGTCCCACATATAAAGTAAAGGAAGATGGGCACGGATGTTAGCTCAGGGCCGGTCTTCCTCAGCAAAAAGAGGAGGATTGGCAGTGGATGTTAGCTCAGGGCTAATCTTCCTCCAAAAACAAACAAACAGTGACATCAAAAGAAAAGACATATAAAGCACTTAGCATAGTAGCTGGCTCTTAATAAACATCATCTTCCTTTATTATTAGCATCTCACTCGTTGTCAGCAATAATTCATTATTGTTCAGTATTGTTATTATCTCCATTGCACAGATGAAAAGAGCAGGGCAAAGGGAAGTCGAGTAAGTTGCCCCAAGTTATGTAGCTAATAAATGACAGAGCCAGAATTTAAACCCGGGTTTTTCTGCCTCCAAAATACTCTTACCTGTCAACTGAGCTGCCTGCAAGGATCCCTAGAATGTTAACGTAAACTTTCAGGAGTGTTCCTGAACTTGTTTCTAGTCATTGGGGTTATGCGGAAATGTCAGATATTCTCGCTGATACCAATAGGCTGCTCATCTGGAGAAACTGGTTTAATTGATCAAAAGGTCAAGGTTCCTTCCACTTCTGAGGAAGTGGCTAGAAAGGAGGCTGAATGGGCAGACAAGGCCCTGATGTCATGCCAGCCATCGGCAACCGGTTAAGGATCTTGTTTGATCCTCAGGGTTTTAGGCCGACTCACAGTTTAGAAAGATGATCCTGACTCCATGGGGGAGATGAAATCAGAGGAGGTAAGAAGGGAAGCAGGGAGACCTGAAAGTCGCTATTGCAACAGACTGCTGCAGAGCTGAGGGTGCCCTGGCGTGGAGAGCAGGCTGTGGAGGGGGAAACAAGGTGAGAGGGAAGTTGACAAGGTGCAATAGGCAGGACTTGGCCTCCGGTGACTTGAAGTGGAGCACAAGTGGAGGAGAGAATTTAGTAAGTTGAGTGGCTGCAGGACCGTGCACTGACTACCAGCTGGGCCACACCCAGGGCCCTGAGCCAGGCCTTCTGTTCTTTGCTCTCAACACACGTTCTCCTGGGTGATCTCGTGCCCCTCTCTAGGCTCGCAGCTCCAGCCCAGACCTGAGCTCCAGGTCCATCCGTCCAGTGGCCAAGCGGCCATTCCTTCCTGGCTGTCTCTGAGCACCAAAACTCCAATGTGTTCAGCTGAACCGTTTGTCGTCTCCCACCCTCACCCTCCTCCTGGTCCTTTTCAGACCCTCGTTTCTGCAAATGGTACCACTTTCCATCCACTTGCAAACAGGCCGTCCACAGCCACAGGGAGCAGCATGTGTCTGGAAAATCAACGCACATCTCTGAAACTTTGGCTTTGGCTTAGCAGGCTGTCGTGAAGGGTAGGAGGGAGAGAGCAATTATCGGCCTTTGAGACTGCGCCTGCGCCGTTGGCAGGAACGTTTCTTTCCTGGGTGTCAATACAAGCCCAGGGTCATTTTTCAGCATTTGCCAATGGCTGTAATTGCGTAAGGCTGAGCGGCTCTCCAGAGATTCCCCGCCGTTCTCCATTCTCTCCTCCCCGACAGCCCTCTATAGACACGCCCCAGGCTATGGATCATGTTTTTCACATCACCCGTTAATTACTAAATAAAACAACCGAGCTTTCAACCTGATTAGCCCAGATTAATGGCCAGCAGCGGGTTTCACGTGCCTGCACAATTTATCACTGAAAAGAACTGTGTCTTTAATGATTTAGCTACCTGGCCTAGCAGGGCCGGCTCAGGGCCGCAGGCCTCCGAGAGGAGTTAATTGCTGTTCTTCGTTTCTGACCTGGAAAGGCCCAGGTGACAGTTCCCATTAGCCAGGCTTGGCCTGCTTGATGACAAAGGATGGCAGGAAGCCCTTCCCTCCCACTTTGTTCGGAAGATACATCGAGGTCAAGTGTCCCACCACGCCAGCTGCCAGCTAGAACAGGTTGAGTCAACCTATAGATTTATATGCTTTTCTCCCTCCCCTCCACTTCCTGCCCTTCCTTTCTCAGTATGTTGCAAGTGTGAATCATTTTTGTTTGGAATTGTTAAATTTCACCAAGAATTCTAGGACTTCTCATAGAAATGAGAAAAAAAAATCATTTTATTTCCTCTGGTTCGTTTATCTATACATTTTAGCGTCATTTGGCTCTTCTGTGGGGGAGACAGGCCAAGAAAATTTCTTTAATTGTTTACCATTGAAAGATCCTTTGAATTTGAAAATGTGAAGGCATAAAGATACATGCACCCCTATGTTCACTGCAGCATTATTCACAACAGCCAAGATTGGAAGCAACCTAGGTGCCCATCAAGGGATGAATGGATAAGGAAGATGTGGTTTATATACACAATGGACTACTAAGCCGTAAGAAACGGTGAAATCCAGCCATTTGTGACTTTGAGGGAATTATCCTAAGTGAAATAAGTCAGAGAGGGAAAGTCAAATACCATATGATCTCACTCATAAGTAGAAGATAAAAACAACAAACAAACACATAGAAACAGAGATTGGATTGGTGGTTACCAGAGGGGAGGGGGGAGGGAGGAGGGCAAAAGGGGTGATTAGGCACATGTGTGTGGTGATGGATGGTAATTAGTCTTTAGGTGGTAAATATGATGTAATCTACACAGAAATCGAAATACATTACTATGTACACCTGAAATTTACATGTTACAATCCAATGTTACTGCAGTAAAAAAATAAATAAATAATTTTTTAAAAAAAGAAAGATCCTTTGATTAAGAGCCTCTTCAAATGTCAGAACTGGTCACAAGCATCTGGTCCAATGCCTGCATTTTCCAGACAAGGGCTCTGAGGCCCACGGTAGGGGACATAAGTTATCCATGCTAACACAGCGAGTTAGTAGTAGCACTGATTACGAGGCCAGGGCTCTTCCCGACTACCAACACTGCCAACTTATTTATCATCATAATGATACTGCTGCTTATCGAACACATTCTGTGCCAGACATCATTTTATTTAATAATCACAACAACTTGTCAGATGGAAACTATCCCCATTTTTCAGGTGAGGACACCAAGCCCTTGTTTTGTGCTAAGGTCCTGTCCAGTGGAACTTTCTGCAATGAGGGGAATGTTCTTTTTCTGTGCTGTCCCATAGAGTGGTCACTAGTTACACATGGCTGTTGAGGGATTCAATGACGGCTACAGATTTTCAAATTGTTCAGTGCTATTATATAGAAATACAATTGATTTTTGTATGTGATCTTGTAATCTTGGTGAACTCAGCTACTAGTTCTAATAATTTTTTGTAAAATAATAGAGTTTATTTTTTAGAGCAGCTTTAAGTTCACAGAAAAATTAGGCAGAAAGTATGGAGAGTTCCCCAAAACCCTTCCCCAACGTCCCCCACCTTACACACAGTTTCGCCTATTATTAACATCTTACATTAGGGTGGTATGTTAGTTACAATTGATGAACCAACATTGATTCATTATTGTTCGTTAAAATACTTAGTGTAGGGATCACTCATTGCATTGTCAGTACTATGGGTTTTGCAAAATGCATAATGTCATGTATCCATCATTAAAGTGTCATACAAAATAGTTTCACTGCCCTAAAAATCTTCACCTAGACACACCTCTTTCTCTCCCTCAAACCCCTGGCAACACGTCTCTTTACTGTCTTCATAGTTTTGCCCTTCCCAGAATGTCACAGAGTTGGAATCATATACTATGGTTTTCAGACTGGCATCGAAGGGTCCATCACGTCTTCTCACAGCTTGACAGCTCACTTCTTTTTATCACGGAATAACATTCCATTGTACACAAGAAATGGGGTGCACAACAGTTTGTTTATCCATTCACCTGTTGAAGGACATCTTGGCTGCCTCCAAATTTTGGCAGTTATGAATAGGACTACTATAAACATCAGTGTGCAGGTTTGGGGGTGAGCATAAATTTTTAAGTTATTTGGCTAAACACCAAGGAGTGTGATTGTGGACTGTATGGTAAGATTATGTTTAGTTTTGTAAGAAACTGCCGAACTGTCTTCAAAAGTGGCTGTATCACTTTGCATCCCCGTCAGCAATGAATGAACGTTCCTTTTGTTCCACATCCTCACCAGCATTTGATGTTGTCAGTATTTTCAATTTTCACCATTCTAATAGATGTGTAGTGGTCTCTCACTGTTGTTTTAATTTGTAATTCTCTAATGACGTACGGTGTTGAGTATCTTTTCATATGCTTGTTTTCTGTATATCTTCTTTGGTGAGGTGTCCTTTCAGATCTTTTGCCCATTTTTTGATCAGGTGGTTTTCTTATTGTTGAGTTTTCAGAATCCTTTGTGTATTTTGGATAACAGTCCTTTATCAGATTGGTCTTTTGCAAGTATTTTCTTCCAGTGCGTGGCTTTTATCCTCACTCTCTTGACAATGTCCTTTGCAGAGCAGAAGTTTTTAACTTTAATGAAGTCCAGCTTATCAATTATTTGTTTCATGGATTATGCCTTTGGTGTTGTATCTAAAAAGTCATCACCGAACCCAAAGTCATGAAGATTTTCTCCTATGTTATCCTCTAGGAGTTTTACAGTTTTGCCTTTTACATTTAGGTCTATGATCCATTTTGAGTTAATTTTTGTGAAGGATGTAAAATCTGAGTCTAGATTCATTTTTTAGAATGTGGATGTCCAGTGGTTCCAACACCATTTGTTGAAAAGATTATTTTCTCTTCATGGGGTTGCCTTTGCTCCTGTGTCAAAGATCATTTGACTGTCTTTATGGGGGTCTACATCCGGGTCTGTCTTCTGTTCCATTGATATATTTGTCTGTTCCTTCGTCAATATCACACTGTCTTGATTACTGTAACTTTATAATAAGTCTTGCAGTTGGGAAACGTCAATGCTCTGAATTTGTTCTTCTCCTTCTATATTGTGCAGGCTATTCTGGAACTTTTGTCTCTTCATATAAACTTTAGAATCAATTGTTAATAGCCACAAAATAACTTCTCAGGATGTTGATGGGGATCGCATTGAATCAAGTTGGGCAGAACTGATATCTCAACGATATTGAGTCCTCCTAGCCACACACATGAAATATCTCTCCATTTATTTAGTTTTTCTTTGATTGTTTCGTCAGGGTTTTGGAGTTTTCTTCATATATATCTTGTACATATTTTGTTACATTCATACCTAAGTATTCCATTTTTTGAGGAGTGCTAATGAGGATGATATTATGTCTTTAATTTGAACTTCCAAGTATTCACGCTGGTATATAGGAAAGCTTTTGACTTTTGTATATTAACCTTGTATCCTGCAACCTTGCTATAACTGCCTCTTAGTTCCAGGAGTTGTTTTTGGTTTTAGGGGTTTTTTGGTCAATTCTTTTGGATTTTCTACATAGCCAAACATATCATCTGTGAACAAAGATGGTTTTATTTCTTCCATCCCAATCTGTAAGTTTGTATTTTCAAACAAACATTTGTTTTTAAATGATATCCACATGCTAGTTTTTTTGCCTTTTTAATATTTTCCATCCTTTTGTTAAAAGTTCTAAAATTTTAATACAGATAAATGGCAAAAAAAAGTCTTTAACCTCTAACATTTATTTTTCAAATCCTAGCACTGCGTTTAAATTGTTAAAGTAACATAAATTTGTATATAAATTGTTAATAATTAGAAACTAATACAGGAATCCTTGTTCTCAATGGAAAATCATTCCTTCTTAAAGCTCAGAACTTCCTGGCAGGATTATTTTCTTCCTCTGAAGTATTCTCTTTTAGAAATTCCTTTGGTAACTATCCTATTTATAGGAAAATTTCTCAGTTTTTATTTGCCCGAAAATGTCTTTATTTTGTTCTTTTCTTGGACGATAATTTAGTTGGATCTAAAATTCTTGATTGACAGTTGTTTTCTTTTAGCACTTTGTCTCTCTGTTGTCATCGCCCCCTGCCACCCTTCACAGGCCTCCTGACTCAGGTACAATGGGCTATGTATGCTTTTTCCTCCAAATAACCCATATCCTGTTCATTTCTCCCCTTCCAGTTCTTAGCACAGTTCACGGGTTTGGTGTGCGAATTGTTCTCCAGCAGTAGTATTTCTGACTTAATCTCTCTACCTCAGAACTAGATGACTCATGGGGTTTAAGAGAAAGGCACTTTTCCTAAGCCTTTGCTTCAAGCAATTATTCAGATAATGTCATTATCCTAAACCAAAGGGACTTATAGGTATTTACTTTTCCTGTGAAAGCAAACTCAGGGTTCTGGCTGTAAGAGTGAAGACAGAGGTGGGATGGAAAAAAATGGAGTGGGGAGTATAAGAGCAGAATAAACACAGTAGAGGGTATATGTTGGGGGGAGGTTTGTAAGGTCTCGTATGTGGGGTGGAGGGACCTAGATGGCACACCTGAACATCACTTTAGCTTGGATGAGCTGGTAAGCAAGGCCCAGGGCAGACGGGCCAGGCAGGAGGCCGAAGAGGGTGAGAAGTGGAATACAGTCTCCAAACAGCTCATTAAAGAAGGCTGCGAGAAATGTTTGCTAGAAATTAGAGGGGAACTTTTCACTTGTTTCTGTTCAATCATGACACAAACCCAGCCTTGATCAAAGAGTGAGAGGCCGGTGGATATGGTAAAATAAACCACTGCTGGAGGCGTGCCCAGGATTCCACCGGCCTGGGGGCCAAGCTGTGCGTTCCTCCTCTCTTAGCCCCTTGTGACCCCACCAGGCCTGAGTCCATCCTGCATCCAGATGCTCTCCGGCCCATCCGTGACTTTCCACTTCACAGAATGTCCAGATTGGAAGGGCCTTAGACCTCATTTATTCCATCTTTGCCCTGTATTTTATAGATGAAGGAACCAAGGGAACGGCAGCCCCTGGTTCCCATTCCGAGGCAGGCTCTTATTTTTGAGGGCAGTCCTCTTTGGCAGGAGAGGCCTGAGAGCAGGCACTGTCCTTGACCTCATGGGCCCTGAAGGCAAAGCGAGATTAGTCAGAAGTGTGCTTAGGGCTCGCCTCGGCATGGGGAGCACCAGCTTGTGCCTGGAGGAACACTCAGCCCAGAGTGGAACCCAATCCTCAGCCTGAGGGAGAGGATGCAGAGAGGGTTTTGAAGCCAGGCTCGACATCTTTTCTCACAAGGAGAGAGAAAACAAAATCCAGGTTGAACCCTCTCACGCTGCTAATGAAAAGAAGACAGAGCTGCTGGGGCGGGGGCGGCCAGGGAGGGCAGGACGAGGCATTTCTCCATTGAAGTTTTTCTGCGTATGCAATAGATCTTCATTATCTACACTGTCCTGTGGTTGCCCAGTTCCCCGGGGAGATGCTTAATGACACAAGCTGCTTAATAGGCGGTGACTGGTGCCCCCAAAGAGCTGACGGAAGGGGAAGGCAATGCCTTCTATCTCCGAGTTCAGTGCTTTTCCTCTCACAGCAGATCTTTGAGATACTGGCCAGGGTCAGAGACAAAGGCAGCCGGCGCCCCACACAGGCCTTCAGATTTGCTCTTATGGAAGCTGACTCCAGGGCCCTGTGGCCAGTCACTTTCCCGCCTGAAGGGAATCAAGGCCTCCATTCTGTCTGCTCTTCAGCACAGAGCTCCTGCTTGGGCACTGACTGAGGCTCCTCCCGGAAATCACGTTTACTTTGACTTTATTTACCAAACACTTTTATGGCACTCACTTTGTGCCAGGTAATGTTCTAGGCGCTTTGTAAATATTGAACCTATTTAATCTACAGAAGAGGGTTACAGAGTTACGTACTGTTTCTAAGCCCTTTTTAAAAATGATGAAACCGAGGCACAGAGGGGTAAAGTCTGCCAGCCCCCAGGAAGATGGCGGCTTCCATGTACTCCTAATATCTGTTCTGGGTGCAGACACCGCCTCAGTTTCCCTCTGCTGGCCATTTAGGTAGAGTCCTGCACGTGTTCCTCTGCCTCCAGAGGGCCCTCCCAGACTGCTCCCCACTTCCTGCTTTGCCCTTTTCTCTCTCCCAGTGCTGTAGGGGACATCTACATGTTTCTCTCATATGCAGGTCTCCCTCAACTTACGACGGGGTTATGTCCTGATAAATCCATTGTAAATTGAAAATATCATTATGCTGAAAATGCATTTAATACACCTAACCTACGGATCATCATAGCTTAGCTAGCCTACCTTAAAGGCGCTCAGAAAACTTACATTATCCTACACTTGGGCAAAATCCTCCAACGCGAAGCCTGTTTTATAATAAAGTGTTGAATATCTCATGTAATTTATTGAATACTGTACTGAAAGTGACAAACAGAATGCTTGTGTGGGCGCAGAATGGGTGTAAGTGTATCGGTTGCTTACCCTCATGATCTCATGGCTGACTGGGAGCTGCGGCTTGCTGTCACGGCCCAGCATCATGAGAGAGAATCGTACAACCTGTTGCTAGATTCAAAATTTGAAGTAAGGTTTCTACTGAATGTATATCACTTTTGCACCATCATAAAGTTGAAAAATCGTAAGTCGAAACATCTGAAGTTGGGGACTGTCTGTACATTCTCATTTATACGTTTCCAGGTAATTCGTTGTTCAAGAGTTTCCTCAAAGACCAAAAATCAAGAAGAGCATTTCTCTCCTAAGGAAATGACCTGAAAAAATGCCCAGAGATATTCTCCCAATCTCATTTGAAAGATTGAAAAATTGAGGAACAATCGTAGTGTCCATTGATAGGGGATCAGTTAACAAAATACGAAGGAGTATCATGCAATCATTAAAAATTCTTCTTTGAGAAAGCTTTTAATAAGGGACTCTGTTGATGTTTAATATTAAGAGTGAGCATGAGATCCACATTATATATAGCACAGGGCATAACTGTCATCAGTCGTAAGTGGGTGGGGGTAAGAATATTTTTATTACTGATATTGTTTAGAATTGCTGTCACATAATAAAAAGCACACAGCTTTTAGTGGATTTTATTATTGGTTTAAAATTTTCTGCAAACTATCCACCTCCTTGTGGCCTGTACTCCGGCCGACTGCTCCCACCGCAACTCCCCCTGCAGTGTGTCACTGATACTGTTTTGTCCATGAAATGTCATTTAATTGCTTGTTCCATGTCTGTCTATCTTCCAGGCCTTCAAACGCTATGAGGGCATTTCTCTGATGATTAAAGATGGTGAGCCTCCTTTCATGTGCTTATTGCCCATTGATATGTCTTCTTTTGTGAAATGTCTGTTCAAGTCTTTTGCCCACTTTTAAAAACAATTGGGCTGTTTTTTTAAAAAATACTGATTTGTAGGAGTTCTTTATGTGTCCTGGATACAGTTCTTAGTGGCACATTTTTTTTATTGAAATATAACACACGTATAACATTATATTAGTTTCTATGTATAATATAATGATTCTTTATAGATGGATAGATAGATAGATTGCAAAATCTTCACCACACATAGTTACCAATTCTTTTTCTCATGATGAGATCTTTTAAGATCTATTCTCTTAGCAACTTTCAAATATGCAATACAATGTTATTAACTATAGTTGTCATGCTGTACCTTACACCCTCAGCACTTATTTATTTTATAACTGGAAGTTTGTACCTTTTGACTCCCTTCACCCATTTCACCCACCCCTTACCCACACCTCTGGCAACTACCAATCTGTTCTCTGTATCTATGAGTTTGTTTGTTTTTAGATTCCTCATATAAAGGAGATCATATGATATTTGTCTCTCTTATTTCACTTAGCATAACGCCCTCAAGGTCTATTCATGTCATTGTAAGTGGCAGAATTTCCTCCTTTTTTTCTGGTTGAATAATATGCCAGTGTGTATGTGTGCATGTATCACATTTTCTTTATCCATTTATCCATCGATGGACAATTTTAGGTCATTTCTATGTCTTGACTACTGTAAATAATGCTGCAATGAACATGGGGATGCAGATATCTTTTCGAGTTAGTGTTTTCATTTCCTTTGGATAAATATCCGGAAGTGAAATTGCTAGATCATCTGGTAGTTCTATTTTTAATTTTTTGAGGAAATAGTGGCTACGCCAATTTACATTCCCCCAAGCAGTGCACAGCAGATCCCTTTTCTCCCTTGGTGGGACATTTTATTACACATATTTTGTCTCAGGCTGTGGCTCTTTTTTTTTTTCTTAAATTTCTTTCATGAGCAGAAACGTTTAATTTTGATGAAGTCCAGATTATTGATTTTTAAATTTCATGGTTAGTGCTATAGTGTCACCTTAAAGAAATCTTGGCAAACCCCAAAAACATTTTCTACTTTTTTTAGGTTTGGATCTAGGACCCATCTTGAATTCATTTTTGTGAGCTGTGTGAGATAGGGATCAGGGTTCATTTTTTTCTATATGGTTGTCCAGTTGTCCAAACATCGTTTGTTGCAAAGACTTTCCTTTTACCATTGATTTTCCTTGATGCCTTTGTCAAACATCAATTGATTGTATATGTGAGATATTTCTGTTTACAGATATTATGTCATTTCTGGGTCTGTTTTGATTGATGGATTTTTTTTCCTTATCCTAGCTTGTGTTTTCATGCATCTTTGCAAGAAACTCACAAGGCCAGACATTGTGAATTTTATCTTGTTGGGTATTGGATATTTTTCTATTCCTACAGTCTTTTGCTTTTGTTCAAGATGAGTAACGGGGACCAGATTTATCCTTATAATGGACTTTTCTTTGTACTCTGATTGATAGGCTAACAATTATGAGGTGTTCTGTTCTAGCTTTTGGGAACAGACACTATTCCCAACCTTGTGTAGCTCTGGTTTCTGTTCCCACTTGTTCTTTAAGGAGGTTTCTTCCTCAACTTAGGTAGTTTTCTCACATGATGACACCGATCAGTACTCAGTTAAAGATGCGTGGGGGACTCTCTGAGAATCCCCAGAGTTCTTTGTGGAACTCTTACCTCTCTGGTATTCTGCCCCATGACCCCTAGCTATTTTGGCTGCCGTGGATGCCCCCACCTCCATCTCCTCAACTCAGGGAGACCACTGGGCTCTATCTGGGCTCTCCCTTCCTGTGCGTCAGCTTAGAAACTTTCTCCAGGCGGTGAGCTGGGGCAATTGTAGGGCTCACCTCATTTGTTTCCTGTCTCTCAGGGATCATTGCCTCATGTCCAGTGTCTTAAGGGCCATTGTTTCATATATTTTATCTGTTTTTTTTTTGTTATTTTAGCTATAAAGGTAAATCTGGTTCTTGTTAACCATCTTGACCAGAAGTGAAAGTTCTGACTAGAATCAGGATTTTGATATGATGTGTTTTTAGTTAGCATTTAGATAAAAATATTTTCTCACTTCTCTTGTGATTTCTTCTCTGACCCTTGTCTTATTTAGAAATGTGTTGCTTAATTCTCAAACATTTGAGAAATTTCCAGATATCTTTCTGTTATTGATTTCTAGTTTATTTCCACTGTGGTCAGAGAATCCATTCTGTATGATGTCACACTTTTTAAATTTATTGAAACATATTTTATGACCCAGAAGATGATGTATTTTGGTGAATGTTACATGTACAAGTGAGAAGAATGTGTTTTCTGTTGTTGGGTGTAGTGTTCTAAAAATATCAAGTAGGTCAATTTGGGGATAATGGTGATCACATTTTCTTATATCCTTATTGACTTTCTGTCTACTGGTTCTATTAATTACTGAGAGAGGGGTGTTGAATTTGTCTAATTCTTTTTTCAGTTATGTCAGTTCTTGCTTTATGTGTTTTGAAGCTCTGTTATGTGTGTACACACAAGATCGTTATGTCTTCTTGATGAATTGACTCTTTTATCACTGTAAAATGTCCATCATTTTCCTTGTCTTAATGTCTACATTATCTGTTATCAAAATAGCCATCCCAGCTTTCTTATAATTAGTGTTTTCAACAGTATATCTTTTTGTTCTCTTTTTACCTCTTTATACTTTCATATTGAAAGTGAGTATATTATAGACAGCATATGGATGGGTATTGCCTTTCTTTTCTTATCCATTCAAACTATCTCTGCCTCTGAATTGGTGTATTCAGACCATTTATATTTAATGTAATTATTGACATGGTAGGATTAAGATCTACCATCTTGCTCTTTGTTTTCTATTTGTCTCCACTTTCTTTTACTCCTTTTTTGTCTTTCCTTGTCTTCTTTTGAATTGAATAGTTTTTAATATTACATTTTATCTTCACTATTGGCTACACCTATTTATTCTATTTTTTAGTGATTTCTCTAAATCATACACTACATATGTTTAATTTAACACTTTCAATTTATATTTTTCAACCTTATATAATGGAAGAACTTTACAGAAATATACCTCATTTCCCCTTCCCATTCTTTGTGCTATTGTTAATACACATTTTGCTTTATTATGTATTATAAACATGTTATTGCTTAAACAGTCAATAATCTCTTAAACAACTAAACAAAACAAGAAAAATAAAGTCTTTCATATTTACCCACACATTTACTTTCTATGATGCTTTTCATTTCTTTGTTTAGATATGAGTTTCTATCTGTTTTCATCCTACTGCATGAAGTACTTTAACATTTTTTGTAGCACATTTCTGCTGATGACAAATTCACTCAGCTTTTGTTTGGTGAATAATTTCTTTATTTTGCCTTCAATTTCGGTCTTTTTACCAGATATAGACTTCAGAGTTAATAGGGTTTATTTATTTTTTTCCCTTCTGCTTTAAACAACTCTTCCATTGTCATCTGCCTTTTATTGTTTCTGAAGAGTTCAATTGTCATTTATATAATTGTTTCCTTTGTATGTAATGTATCTTTGCTTTCTAGCTACTTTTAAGATTTATCCTCTGTATTGTTTATTTTCAGCAGTTTGGCCATGATGTGCCTGAATATGGTTCTGTACATATTGAACCAGTGTGTTTCCTGAGCATATTGGATCTGTATTTTAATGTTTTTCACTAACTTTAGGAAATGATCCAGCCATTATTTCTTCAGATATTTTTTTTCTGCCTCATCTCTTTATTCTCTCTCTCTGGGACTCTAATTACATATAGGTTAGACTGCTGGGTATTTTCCCACAGGTCACGGAGGCTCTGTTCATTTCTTGTTTTGATCTCTTTCATGTGTTTCAAATTGGATAATTTCTATTGATCTGTCTTTAATTTCATTAGCCCTTTCTCATGTTGTCTCCAATCTGCTGTTAAGCCCATCCAGTGGAATTTTTTATATTATATATTATCCTTCTCAGTTTTAGAATTTCCATTTGGTTCCTTTTAATGATTTACATTTCTCTGCGGAGATTTTCTATATTTTTCTTTAAGTCATTGAACATATGAATAATAGCCGCTTTAAATTTAAAGTCTTGGCTGTTAATTCGAGGACCTCTTTCACCTTAGGGTTCACTTCTATTAATTGATTTTTTTTCTCTGGATTTTGATGGATCGCATTCTCCTACTTCTTTACCTGTCTGGTAATTTTTGATTGTGTGTTCCTCAATATGAATAATACAGTGTAGAGAGTCCAGATTGTGACACTTTCCTTTGATGGGCATTGAATTTTGTTCTTGAAAGCAGTTAGATGATTGGAAGATCTTTTGGGTCCTGTTAGGCTTATTTTTTTTTCTATGTGAGAGTGGGTCTTTGTTTTGAGCTTAGTGTTGGCTCTATTTCCAGATCATGGTCCTCACTCTTAAGGCTTAGTCTTTCTGGGGTCTCAACTGAATCTTCAAAATACTTAAGGAGGTGTCTCCGTTCAGCTTGGGCCAGAATCCATTGTCTCTTGGCGCTGCAAGACTTCCAGTGTCCTGCTCCGTTCTTTGCTAGGCCCTGTGGATTCTTGGCTTGTGTATGTTCTCAGTTCTCAGCCAGAGACCCACAGTCAATCCCCATGCAGACTTGGGAGGCCTGCCTTTCTGTGATGCTCTTTCTTCTCTGATATCCTGCCCCACAAATTCCAGCCTCTTCTGTAGCCTGGAGCAACAATCTCTGCCTCCTCAGCTCAGAGTGGGTACTACTCAGCTTGGGCTCTTACCTCTCCCATAGCATGTAAGTTCCCTGGGCGGAAAGCTGGGGTGACCGTGCACTCTCCTTGTCTAGCTCACTTTCTCTCCAAAATCGCTATCTCGTCCTGCCTGTTATTCAGTGTCTGAAAACAGCTGCCTCATATGTTTTGTCCCTGTTTGTAGTTGTTTAAAATCGGAGGGCAAGTTATGTACCAGTTACTCTGTCACGGCCGGAAACAGAAATTCCCATATGATTTTAATTCTTTGCAATATTTGCCCTCCTGATGTTGCAGAGTGGAAGGGTCCAATTTCTCTTAAACTATTGTAATATTCTTTAACAAGTCCCCTTAGCTTAAAGCAAGAAGTCATGTGTCACTCCACCTTGGCTGACTGAGTGATTTAACTGAGAAGGTTTATGAGGATTAACTAGAAACTGGCCAAAGGTACAATAAAGAGAGAAGTGGCTGCTTTATTGCTAAACAAAATCTTTTCTGAGCGCAAGCTTTCAAAAAGGGAGAGGTTCAGCATTGGGTAGACTTAGTTTTCTAATTTTCTCTCTTATACCTAAGAAATAAATATAGTGCCAGAGCGCATGAAACCATTGTCCCCCTTTATATATCACCTTCTGCGAGAACCCCTATTTCTGTCCTGTGATAATAGAAAATTGAGATCTATTTGAACCACTAAGCACTGAATGTGCTGGAAAAAACCTATCTTAGCACCGGATGGCACTTTCTCACTGCCCCGTGTAGATTAGTCCCACCTGTTATTCTTGCTTCCGGCTCAGTCTTCTTTTACTTCAGAGCAGTTACAGCAGTTTATAATCACTCTTATATGTGTGTTGTTTGTTTTTAGTCTCCCCTAATAATTAGTCTGTTTATAATAGATTATAAGCTTCATGAGGGTGAAAACCTTCCCTGTAGCCCCAGTATCAGGCGTAGTGACTAGTAGAGAGAAGCTAAGAGTTGTTTGTTGAATGAATGAATAGGTGAACCAATCTGCTAATGAATGGATCCCTCTGGAATTAGACCAAAAAGGATAAAAATAGAAGGGCTTAAAGGATTAAGAGAGGAAAGGCTAGTTCCTGAATACCTGCTGTTTTCAATCTTCAAGACCCAAAGACCTCTTGACCAGAGATGACTGTGAGGAGCGACTTTTTGCTTGAAACAGACATTGTTCCTAGAGAAGCGTTCTGAAGATGCTGCTGCTGAGAGCTGGGCCTGAGAGTGTTTGCACTTTCCGTAGGGGCTTTAGTGACATTGGGTTTTGTCCCCAGACTACACACATATAAAGGCTCTCCCTGACAGTAGCCTGTATCAGGGAAGGACTTCTTCTTCTCTGTGGGAAGCCTCACCATGCCTGGATTTCAATATCTCCAAGGGTACTGAAGATTCCACATGTGGCCCAGAGGACATCTTGCCTTCTCTTGGTGATGGTGGCAGAAGGAACCAAGAGCAAAGGCAGGACATTCTTTGATTGAAGGAGCCTTGGATAAAGAACACTAAGAACTACTTGTCAAAATATCTCAGCCTGTGGGTGGGGAAACTTGTCTAGAGACCAAGATGGGACAGAATGAACCCAAGGTCACCTGATGAGTAAAGAGCATCACGAGGACTGCTTTCCAGGACATCTACATCTAGTTCAGGCTGCTACATTCGTCCACCTTCCCCGTCACCTCCCCTACCCACTCCTGCCAACGTACTGGGCTGTGTTTCAGCTTGAGTCTTTATACTTATAAGAAAGAGCGTGGTACTTTCTAATCCGGTGTGATGCGAGAAAGTCAGAAAAGAAGACTTTCTTTTTTGGTAACACACTTCTAGGAAAGTTAGAAATTTCCAGGGCAATGAGACGTTGGTCAAAAGTCCAATGACTGTTTAGAGTCAAGAAAGGCTTCAGTGGGGATCAGGGTAGAATGCAGAGAGAAGCAGCCCAGGAGTTTCAAGGCCTGAGCACATGCTCTCTCTGACCTGTTTCATGAGCTAGGGCAAGCCCTTCCCTTCTCTGCCTCTGAGTTGTACCATCTGAAAAATAAGCGGGCTGGAGTAGATAATCACTATCATTCCATCTGACTTATATCTTGTCCTAAAACCCACTTAGGAAACGTATACGGCCATGTATAGATTTATAGAATCTTTGTTTCTCTGTGTGTTCTCAGATACAGAACAGATTTCCTGTTTCCGAAGAAATATGCATACTGAAGCCTAAACTTGCATCCCAAACAAGCAATCTGAGAAGTTTTGTGATGGTGGATGTCCTGGATAAATCTACTGGGGTTTAGGATGTCAGGATTCTGCTCCCAGCTTCTCCTCTGACCGGCAGGCAAGTCTAATCAACTCCCTTTCACAACAGGGCTTCGTCCATAAGCTCAACAAATAAAGACCGAAACAAACTATTCACCACTGTTATTTGTATCCTAGGACGAGAGCTGTATTTGATGAGGAAAAATCTAAGTTCTTTAAAATGCGTAGGGGGACACGATGTTGCCAGTTCAAAGGTTCTATCAAGGATAGTTTTCTATAAAGTTCTTTTTAATTTCCACAAATCTTTCCAGAATGAGTCTTACAAAAATCTTTCTCACAAGCAGACACAGCCTCAGCAAATAGAACCCTGATGAAACTGATTAGTAATTGTGACCATCACAAAGTTGTCAGCTCTTACTATCCTCATGCATCTTACATTTTATGTAACAAGACCTGACACAGAGGTATTGAATATGCATTACTTAAAATATACAACGCATACTATTATGAAAACAGAAGAACATGTGCGTCTTCACGGGCTGTCAGTTCTTACAGAGGCATCCAGCAGCTGTCTAACATCTTCCTGAGATGTCAGCTAATATGGGCCTGGAGGCAATGAAGAATGCTGGATATAATTGACATGAAGGAGTTTCCAAAAGGCGGGGGGAAACATTCTGGGTATAATTAAGGAAACTGGAAACTAACAACTTGATGTCATTAAAAATGGGGGCAAAAATGGAACAAGACAGCCTTTTGGTTACACTTGACTTTAAAAAATATGTTTTTGTATGAAGTTAAAATGTCATTCTTAGATGGAGCTGGGCTTTTCAGTGTCCTGACTCTCAAGACACACTCACAAAGGGATGGAGCTCCTCGAGGAGATTCTCGGGGTCTCCTCCAGTAAAGGATTCTCAGAGTTGGGCAGAGGTAAGGCAGGGCCTTGACTGTGAAGTGGCCTTCTTCCTACCATCCTGCCTCCTCCCTCTGGCGTACTGCTGTCCTGCAAGCTCACTGGGCCAGACAAGCCGCTGGAGAACCAGGAGAAAGTGGGAGATTCCTGCTGAAGTGGGTCCAGGGCTGGGTGTGGATCACAAATGCCCAAGGAGGAGAGGCCCTTTGAGTCTGAGCTGGAATATCCTATCCTTCTCATCTTCCCAAGGACATTACTCCAGGCATTCTCCTCTCCTGCGTCCTCAACTTTCCCTTCTCTCTTAGATCACTGTCAACAGCCTAAACACAAGTGGTAAACAGGATCCCAAATGCCCCTTCCTCTATCACCCTATTTCTCTCCTTCCCTGTCCTCCCAAACACCTTGAGAAATTTGTCTTCTCACCCCATCACCAAATTCCACTCCTCCATTTCTTGCTTGGTCCTCCCACCAGACTTATCCCACCCCACCTCCCACCCTCCCCACCCAAACTGCTCTAATCAAGGCCACCGAGGGTCTCTGTGTGGCCAAATCCCATGGTCAATGCTCTCCTCTCATTTTTCTTGACTGCCGTCAGCATCTCACCCAGTGAATCAGTCCCTCCTCTCGAAATTCTTCTTTCGCTTTGCTTCCTGGACACCATACTCTCCTGATGTCCTCCTATCACCCTGTCTCAGTCTCCTTCTCATTCCTCCTCGTAGCCCCCACTTCTCTGGGTCTCCACGCTTGGACCTCTTTTCTCTCTTTATACTTGTCACTTGGTGAGCTCATTATTCTTATAGTTTTGAATAATATGCTCTCGATTTTATATTTCCAACTGCGTTAGTTTCCTTTTGCTGCTGTGACAAACTACCATAAAGTCAGTGACTTGCAACAACGCCAATCTATTTTCTTGTGATTCTGGAGGTCAGAAGTCTGAAATGAGTCTTATGGGCCTAAAACCACAGTGTCAGCTGAGCTGGTTCCTTCTGTTGGCTCCTGGGAGAATCTGTTCCTTGCCTCTTCCAACTTCTAGAGGCTGCCAGCATTCCTTGTCTTGTGGCCACTTTAATCTCTGCTTCCATCATCACAACACCTTCACTGACTCTTACTTTTTCTGTCTTCCTTTTATAAGAACCACTGAGATCACACCTGGATCATCCAGGAGAAACTTCCCATCTCAAGACCCTTGATTTAATCACATCTGCAAAGTCCCTTTTCCCATATAAAGTGACAGTCATGGGTTCCGGAGACTAGGATGTGGACATATTTGGCATGCTGCAGTTCCACACCAACCGAGACCTCTCTCTCACTCCAGTGTTGGGTACCCGACTGCCTCCTCTGCAACTCTGCTGGAATATCTAACAGGCATCTTAACACCAACGTGACGACAAATGAACAGCTCCTCTGCAGCCTTCCTCGTCTCAGTTAATGTCAACTCCTTCCTCTGAGTTGCCAAGTCCAAAGCCTTCGCAGCTCCCTTAATGCCTCTCTTTTTTTCCCTCATGTACCACATCCGATTTCAGCAGCAAATTCTTTTGTCTCTCTCTTCAAATGTATCAGAATCCTCCCACTTTATACCATCTCCAATGCTATCAGCCTTTCTCAACTCATGCTCAGCCAGATTTTTGCAATATCCTCCTAGTTGGGGCCCAGCTTTCTGCACTGCCCTGCTGCAGTCTATTCTCCACACAGCAGCCTGAGTGATCCTGCTAAGACCTGAGTCAGATCACGCTGTTCTTTTTCTTAAAATTCTCCAATGGCTTCCTGTTATACTAATAACACCCATCAGGCCTTACGTGACCGGTGCCCCATTACCTCTCTGGCCTCATCTCCCACCACTGTCTCCTTCACTTACTCTACCCAGCTACACTGGGTGTTCCTTGAAAATTCCAGGCACATTCCTGCCTCAGGGCCTTTGCACATACTATTCCCTCTGTCTCTGAGGCTCTTCTCCCAAATGTCATATAGCTTACTATCTCTCATCTGTCAGGAATTTTCTCAAATGCTACTTTCTCAGTAAGGATTTCCTTGACCTCCATGGATAAAAGTCCAGTCCATATCCTTCCCCACCCCAGCTCTATCTCCTTTTCCTGCTTTGTTTTTCCCCATTGCCTGTTTCTCCTCCAGCTGTTGCTATGTCTATTTTACAAACTTGTTTTGAGTGTTGTTTCCCTCTCCATATTGTTTGTTCTCCTCCTCTAAGCTATCAATTCCATGAGGAGATGCAATTTTATCTGCTTTGTTTCCTTCTGTAACCATGAACGGTGCCCGGCGTAGAGTAGGAGTTGATAAATCCATGGTGAATGGATGAGAGGAGGTTCCCCCTCGCGTAGGCGTGCAGGTCAGTGAAATGTGGCGTTTACTGCCCCCATTCTTCTATTAATTCAATCATTCAACATTCGCTGATGGTCTGCTCTGAACCTCGTCCTCAGCTCACAGTCTTTGGGGAAGACATATGTGCTGCGATATTGTGATTTATAATAAGAAATATATATTTGATCTTCATCCATTCCTGGCATAGAACTCCTAAAACCCTTGGAATTTCCTGTGATGAGAGCAGTAAAGGTGTCTTTTGTTATGTGAATGAGGTGACTTCTGGCAAATGCCTGGGGATGGGGACTGGTCGCCAGTGGAGTCAACCATCGGATTAGAGGGTTAGAACTTTCAGTCCCACCCTCTGATTTTTGGGGAGGGGAGAGGGACTGAAGGTTGAATCAATTACCGATGGCCAATGATTTAATCAGTCATGGCTTTGTAATGAAGCCTCCGTAAAATTCCAAAAGGATGGGGTTTGGAGAGCTTCCAGGATGGAGAATCGGAACGCATCCACGTGCTGCCGTGCCGGGCCCCAAACTCCAGGGGGACAGAAGCTCCTTTGTTGGGGAACTGGCCTTATGTATCCCTCCATCTGGCTGTTGATTTGCATCCTTTAATATCCTTAGTAAGATCCCGTAATCTAGTGAGTAAACTGGTTTCTTGAGTTCTGTGAGCTGCTCTAGCAAACTAATCAAACCCAAGGAGGGGTTCGTGGGAACTTCTGGTTTATAGCCAGTCAATCAGAGGCACAGGTAACCCCATGGACTTGCCGTTGGCATCTGAAGTGGAGGGCAGTCTTACGGGACTGAGCCCTTAACCTGCGGAATCTGATGCTATCTCTCGGTAAATAGTGTCAGAATTGAGTTGAGTCATAGGACACCCAGCTGATATCAAAGAATTGAAAAGCCCACACACTGGAATTGGTGTCAGAATTAGATGTCCAAACACCTAACTTTAATACACAACAGATTTAGAAGTGCTGCAGTAAGAGTGCCATGTGGGGCACAGAGGTGGGAAAGAGACTTTCTATCTTGCTGGTGGCTTTGGGGATTAGAGGTGACTTCATGGAGGAGGCAGTGTGGGACCTGTGCCTTGATGGATTTCTAGTTGTGCCCTGAGCCTCAGGAGCCACAGCTCAAGCCAGTGTTCCTTCAAAGCACAGCATAGGACCTGGTTCCATGAGTGTGATACTGATACCCACCAGCTTGACAGCACAAAGGCTGACCTGAGGAGGAGATTCTCCTCAGCCCGGCCCATCCCAGAGGCCTCTGGGGAGAGGCATGCAAAGATCACATCTGCCAAGCAGAAGGCAAGGCCTTCAGTACGGTCAAAGTAGAAGTGGTATCTTTCTGATGTTATCCCCAGGAGTCTGTGAGTGAATCTGGGCAGGAGATCAGAGCCTTGCCGTGGAGGGGTGCAGGCAGGAAGGAGCCAGGCCAGCTTGGCCCACAGGCTTTGTTGTGAGGGCTGAAGGGAGTGTCATTCAAGAGCAAGGGTAGAGTAACAGGCCATGCAGCTCTGAATGGCTCCCCTATCTCTGTCTCCTGGTGGCCTTGAAGTCCCATCTGTGCCCAAGAGGACAGAGGTGTTGTGGAAAAACAATGACTGGTTGCCCTGGCTCTCTCGGATCTGACCTTCTGTTCCCATTTCAAACTTCAGAGTGGAGTCAGCTTGGTTCCTTGTTTCTCATTTTCTTCTTTGTTCACTCAGATGTCTTCAGAGGCAAGCACAGAAACGAGTGAAATGGAGACTGGGTTTTATAACTGCTGTGGTTTGTAACTTCCCTGCCCTCTGTTGCTCACTTCTAGGGTCATTGGGCTTTCTCTCAGGTTTGAGCATGTTATGAATGAACCACAATGAGGGAGAAGCTCCATGTGGACGTGCCCCTTGACTGTGGCGATGGTGGTGGTCAGCAAGCACTTTCTAGGTGTCTGGCACAGCTCTGGTCTCAGTGGGGCTGCAAAAGAAGAAAAACGGGTGATGATCCAGGCTGAAGATGGTAGCGGCCTGCCGCTGGGTCCTGGCCACAGCTGGGGCTGAGCTGCGCTCCTGGCTGAGGGTTCAGCTGGCATGTGGAAGGGCCTCATGCCCTTCATAGCGCCCCCTCTGGTGGGAGAGAGCATGCCAAACACCTTCCTGAGGTTGCTGCACAGACAGCACAAGAGACTCAAGGTCTGGCCTACCCTGTCTCCGCACGGGTCCACCCTTTCCCTGGGAAGGCTAACCATGCTCGATTCTACAACCCTCACGTGAGTCTGCTTCCGACCGACTATGAAGATGAACAAAGGGAACTGGACTGCTACCCAGGCTCCAGTTTGGACAATTACTCTGCATGTGGAGCAGTGGTGTACAGAATCTTCAGCTCGCCTTCTTTACTTGTATCAAGTGATGACCAGTGCACTGATCTTCCATCCCTTTGCTTTGTGGCAGGATATGGCTTAAATAAATAACTTACCTCAGGGGGAGAAAAAAACGCAGTAAAATCTGTGCCTCTGTCCCAAAGAGTTCCCCTCTGTAAGTTAATTCCTAGACCCAGATGTTTTGGGCTGATGCAGATTCCAGTGTTTGGAGAGATGATGGAGCTGAGAGAGCTGGGACGGATGGAAAGAAGATCTCGGAGAGCAGGCCTGAGGAAGACGGGGGAAAGCCAACAGGCCAGGTGGGTCTCAGGAAGCCACCAACTTACACCCTGGCCCTGGACGAGCCCATGGCAGGAGATCCAGGGACAGAATCGGCAGCTTTAAGGCTGAACACAAGCTTGTCCACAACATCTGCTTGGTAAGCGATTTTTAAACAAAAATACCAAAATCTCTTTTCCTTATGTGATACTATCTCAAGCCTCCTGTGACTCTTCTGATTACGCACACATACCTTTACAGAGCTCCCTGGGGGCCAGACCGCCTGGGTTGCTACCCCCGCTCTGCCACTCACTCCCTGTATGATGCGCAAGAATCGTAACTTCTCCATGCCTCAGTTTCCTCCCTTCCTGTAGAATGGAGATAATGACAGAATCTACTTTTCGAGGATTGAATCGGTGAAATTCTTAGAATGCGCTATTGTATGGATGTGGAATAAAATCAATACCACAGACAGGTTAGTCAGCTTCCATCCCCCACACCTCACCCTCCCTGAGGCCTCCTCTGCTCACTGGGTTTGGAAAAATACAACCCATGCCTCTGCCCCAAAGAGTTTCCCCTCTGGAGGTAAACTCCTGGCCCCAGGAGGACACAGGCACCACAGGCACGTAGCACCCACACTCATCACTTTCTAGGCTTAAGGCTCTTCCGAGGCAGGGGCTGTCTTGTTTCTGTATCCCCTATGCCCTCGCAGTACGTGGCACATGGAAAGATCTCAGTAAATACTTGTTGGAAATAAATGAAACTCTCCTCCCACCTAATGATTCCTGAGACTGTCTTTCCTGACGATCTCACAGCTGTGGCGGAGTGCGGCAGGACTGGCATTACTGTCTCTATTTTTGGAGGCCCAGAGTGGGGATGCCAGTATCCAAGTTTCCATGAGCGGCCGGCCAGGGCATGGATGCAGGTCTCTGCCCAGGCCCCTTCTCGATGGTTTGGGCTTTCCTCTAACGCTTGTCACCATTTTTCTGCCAGTGGCTGCGTTCATCCCCTGCCTTATTCTAGCCATCCCAGCGGGCCCTGCTTATAACATGGAAGAGAAGGTAGCCCAGTGCCTGGAAGCCCAGTGAGGCAGGGCCTTGGAGAGGTGGCCTGGCTTAGTCCACTGGGCCGCAGACCACAGTGTGGTCTCAGAAGAAAGCTGTAAGCAGTGATGCGGCCATTCCCACCCAGCTGCTCTGGTGTCGCGGAGGCAAAACGTCTTCATGCACTAGGCAGTCTGTGCAACAGACATCCTGGCCCTTACCCATTCTTCAGCCTACCCCATCCCATTCCCGAGCCCCAGGGGGTGGGGTAGCGGTTACTGTGGTAGATATTATTTGATAATTAAGAATAAAACAAACAGAAAGAAGCGTAATTTTTGTTTGTTTGTTTTGGCTGTATCAAAATGCTTCTGGCTTCCAAACGGCCAAGTGGATTTGCCCCATCCTCCCCTCAGATGTAGCCTGTCTCTGTTTCTGGCTCCTGTGGCTGCAGAACTGAGTCAGCAATATCAGCTGTGAGGGGAGAGGCTGCCATGAATCTTGTAACCAGGGGCCCAAGAAGCACTGGAATAATAGTGCTTCATAATTGCCCATCCTATCACTTTCAAGGCACCTTTTCATCCGTTACTCATCTGACCCTCACAGCTCTCTGCCTAGGTCAGCAGGATATCACTAGGAGCAAAAATGGATTTTGAAAATCTCAGGAAGCTTAGATCGGCCGTGAAGCTAATCAAGATCCCTGGTGTGAAAGCCACAGCATAGGAATTCACTACAGCCTGTGAGGGAGTTAATCCAAAAGTCAAAATGTAACCTGGTGCAGAGCCAGCACACCTGGCTTCTAACCGTACTTGCAAATGAACTTGGGCAAGGCACAGCCTCCTCTGGGACGCAGTTTTCCTATCTGTAAAGTGAGATTTACGATCCACAAGCCCTTGCCCAGCTATTTGGATGAGGATACATCAAGAGATTACATTATAGGGTGATTAAAGACCTACTGTTGAGTCCTTCCCACACGCCACACACTCTGAAGTGGGGTAAATGTCTACTGAAATCAACGACTTCATGAACTTGTCCCCAGTGGTTATTCAATCAGTAGACATGCCTTTCTTAAGCATTTGATCCTCACTTCATTGTGTGATTGTCTTTTTAAGTTGATGGGTCCTGGTGCTCATGAGGGTCTCCTGGAACTTCAAGAGGGTTGTAAGAAGATGGGGGGTACCCAGCAGACCAGGGGAGCCTGTACATCGAGGCCTTTTTGATGTGACCCCAGAGAGTGATCTCCCTTCTATTTTCTTGTTGGCAGCAGAAGGAGAGGGGAGAGGGGAGTGGGACCCAGAGACCTCCGCTCACAGTCAGGCCCAAGGAATAAGCGGTGGATGGCCACTTCTTTCCAGGTCTGTGCTTATGAGGAGAGCTGCAGACCCAAAGCCGCCCTGCCTATTTGCATGTTCAAGCCCTGCTCAGGGTGGCAGGCCCGGTAGAGGGTGGTGAATTCACAGCAAGTCTGACTTGTGTTGTAAATCTCACCTTACTCCACAAATACCCTTCAAAACAAAAAATAAACGTAAGCTCAGTCATTTTGCCAAGCTCAAAAGTGTAGAGCTGATGTTGTGAAATGCCAAACCCTGTAGAAATGACAATTGTCAGCAGTTCAACGTACAAAACACAAGGTCGAAAAACAGGACTTTCAACATGTGTTTATCATCAGTGGACGTCACCCGCTTGTCACATATCCCTCTCGACTGGGCTGAAACCAACTCCTGACAAAGTGCAAATGAAGAAAAGTTTGATTTAGCTTTAAAAAGTAACATTATAAGAGAAAAAACTTACAATGATTTTATAAAATTTAAGATCAGTCATTTAAACAAATATAGTTTATTGAAGCGTTTATATTGTGATAATGTAGAAGAGGGAATTTATTAAAATAAGCGGAAAATTCCCTGAGTAAGCAAAATTGTAGTAATTGCTTTTGAATCTAACAGTGTTGTTCTTTTAAATTTAACGCTTCAAGTCCTTATTCATACTTTTTTTGTAACCCTTGCAGAAATTCTAATGTACATTGGTTATATGTTAGGCATAAATAGACAAGTCATATAAATTGGTGAAATTAATATTTATTATATCTCAAATGGATATAAAAGGTGTATTTTAACTGTGTTAATAGAATTTTAAAATTTATAGGAGATATTTGCTTTGAAATATAGATCCTAGAAAAGGAAATGATTTTAATGACTTAATTTGTATGTTTAACTTCAAAAGCTTTCTCACTTAATATATATATATATATATATAAAAAGAGGTTTTTACCATAGCTCCTGAAAATGAGAACATGAATTATTACAGAAATTCTTGCACCTGCCTGAAAGGAGTATACTGTATATTTTGAAAGAATAAACAAAATGAGAAAAAGCAGAGTCAGGCTGGAGAGTTTTCAGGAGCCAGCGGAGTCTGGTGAGGCCCAGGGAGGGCAATACGTGCCCACTTGCAGGTAAACTCAGGGCCTGACAATGCCGGGCACCAGCGTTCTGCCCTCCAGCGACAGCACAGATGACAGGCGTCGTCAGCCACAGTCCGTTTTCCACTGAGGAGGTTTCTTCAAATAAGGCTGTTGAAAGCACCAGAATCCAAAGGCTGGGGTCACAGGGAGCCACCACTCACACATCCTCCACCTGATGCCCCGCCTATTCTAGCTAATTTCTTTCATGTGTTGGGTATAAAGGGCGCTATATATAAACTCTGCACTCACATCGGATCTTTCATCTAACAATCGGCAGGGACGTCACGCTTTATGGAAGGAGCTTGAGAGGCAAGGGAGGTTAATGACTTGCCTAAGGTCACGGGGAAAGGAAGGGAGAATGGAATCAGCCTGTCTGCCCTGACAAGCTTCCCCACCGGGGTCCTCACTTCCCCTCCACCTCTGTTCTGTGACACACACAGCAACTGATGAGGAAACGAGAGGAAATAACATTTTTCCTTTTCTTATCCTTTCAGACTGTTGCAAAAAACTGCCTTGCTGAGACAGGGCCCAATTTCTTTCTAAAGCATTCAATATATAAGACTTCCTGAAAGTCCTTATGTAAATGGATCCACGCCCCTCCTTTCTTTATTACATTATTATTATCATTGTTGTCATTATCGTTGCTATGGTAATGGTGGTGGAAGTTCTTAGTAGTTTACTATTTTTAGGCTTTCTCCATCACAGCCCTTTAGAACCACAAAACCCCTTTAAGCCTTCTGATTTGAGGTTGTAAGGGCCACGCCTTCCACGCATCCTCATCTGCAAAGGCTCAGAGCAGAAGGATGCCTGTGGGCCACTTAGGAGGGACCCAACTGTCTGCTGGATTTAGCATCTTGGTAGGGCCTGATGGTGGCTATTATTTGTTTTTACCATTTCTCACTCCCTCTCCCAAGTTGGACACTTAAAATAAGGTCCTCGTAAACTCCTTCAGCTTGAGAGTTTCCAGGAAAGAGAATGTTAATTTTGTTGACAAATTCCAGCGTCCTGAAGCCCCAGGTCTTAATTCTTTGTGCAAACTCTCTGTCCTGAGTTTGCATGCCCTCCTTGTGCCCCTAATTAGTCTTGTCATGAGCTCCTGTGCTATCGTTTTAAACATAACCCTGTGTCCTGGGAGCCAAGGGGTCCTTTGGGGTGAGTAGTGTTGTATTTGTGTATATTTTTAAAAAATGGTCATCGCTCCTCAGGCTGCAGCCGCCATCATTTTTCAGCAGAGGTGTTGCCATAGAGATGTTGTCTGATCCATCTCTATCGATATCCCCCTTTAAAGGGGGCCCTGAATAGGCACTGAGGTAGGTAAATGTATGCAGTGACATTGAGCGGATGATTCTATTCTGAAAAATTCCTGCAGCATTTGTTTCCGTGCTTGTCTGAGGGCTGGGGCACGGTGTTGGGTGTTGTTGCACGCGCTCTCCCCACAGGCCCGGAGTTAATGCAAGTCTTGTTTGGAGCCACTGAAGCAGAAATTTCTCTGCTGCCAAGGACAAAAGCTTCACAGGCCACCTCAGAGGCTGCTTTGGGAAGGCTGTGTCTCCTGGGCTCCCAAAGGAAATGGGAGATAACATGGACCACGGAGGAGCGCCCTCAGAATTTGCCCAGCTCTCCTAGATGGGCCACATCTGGCCCCCCCGGAGTCTCTGGTGAAGGGCGCCCTTCTCCAATCAAGGGTTTTCATTTGATTTGCCTTTTTCCGGTCTGTTGAGAGAAATCATCTTGAAGATGTGTGTGCTTTTCTGTCTGTAGCGAGAATGTGTATTTGCGCAGCTCTCTGCTCTGTCTTTTCCCTCCCAGGAGCCAGAGGAGAAAACAATGACAGTTTTCTTAGGAAAAACAAGTACAGTTTCATTGGTTCATGCCTTTATGTTTAAACTAAATAACACCCAAGTCCTCTTCCCACTTTGAGAAGAAGGAAGGGAGGAAGGATTCATTGAGTGCCCTGCGTCCTGGAGCAGTGTCTGGGACTTGGTGAGTGGCCATGAGTGAATTTGGTTGAAGAATAAATGAATGGATGTTTAAAGCCAGGCATCATGCTAGGAGTTTCCAGAAATATTTTTTCCACTTACTCTTCACAACCCTGGGACACGGGAGTTATCAGCCGCTTTTTACAAAAGGGTTAAGTAACCTCCCCAAGGCCACACAGAGGATGAGTGGTGGCCCCTGGACTTGATTCTGGGTCTTTTTTTTTTTTTTTAAGAAAGACAAGCCCTGAGCTAACATCTGCCACCAATCCTCCTCTTTTTGCTGAGGAAGACTGGCCCTGAGCTCACATCCGTGCCCATTTCCTCTACTTTATATGTGGGACGCCTGCCGCAGCATGGCCTGCCAAGCGGTGCCATATCCACACCCAGGATCCGAACCGGTGAAGCCCAGGCAACCAAGAAACAGAACGTGCGCACTTAACCGCTGCACCACCAGGCCAGCCCCTGATTCTGGATCTTTTAACACCAAGCCCAGTGCTCTTCTCCCAGGACCACAGCGGCCCTGCCTCTCTGTGTTTGGTGGCCTCTGTCCGGGGCAGGAGTTGTGTGTGTGAGGTCACTTTCTCACTTCAAGGCACGAGGGAGGCCTGGGTGAGGCCACCCACTTCCTCATGCTCCTTGCCAACCCCGTCCTTGGCCGTTAGGCCGTGGCCAGGCCCTGCCTGATGTCAGCAGCACTGTAGAAGGGAAGGCCATGAGGACAAAAGCGGAAACTGTAAAGCTCTGTCCATTTCCTGAGCTCCAGGGTTGGGCCCAGGCTGATTCTGTAACGGTGGCTCTGGTCTGCAGATGCTGGCTCCTCTGTAAGGGTGCTCCAGGTGTGGGGCATGTTAGCTGAAGGCTGCGAGGGGGGAGGGGACAAGCTTTGTCTCTGCCTTGCAGAGCTTCAGTGTGTGGATTTGGGGACACAGAACTCCGGTGGTCATGATTCATTCATTCCCTCACTCATTTACTCTTAACCTCATTCATTCATTCATTCATACTCAATACACACTCTGAGTAGGAGATGAACCAGGCACAGGAGACTAGTGCAAACAATGCAGAAGTGAATAAGACCTGGGCCCTGTTTCCCATAAACTCAGAAATGTATAACCATAGCACCAAAAATAACAATAATTAACCTTTGCCCTTTATAGCTTACAGAATGCTTTTACATCTCTTATCCAATCTTCCTATACTGTGTGGTAGGAATTACTGCTAAGTTCAGTTTACAGATGAGGAAAACCCCACTCAGAGAAGTTGTCAAGAATCAGTAAGTGGTGGGGCACGAGCTTGAACCCCAGTTCTTTGATCCAAGGTCCCTATGATTTTGAACCGTTCCAGTCTGGAGGAGCTTTCTTAATTCCTCTGCCTGCTGCTTTATGACCAAGGAGTCAGCTGGCTTTGGATAATGAGAAGGCACCTGTCCTAGCTCTATCTGATTCCTTCGAATAGCTGAGGGGTAGCGACATTTTACAGAACTCTCCAGGAAAGACTGCTTTGGCTATGTTCTTGAGAGTTCAAAAGTTGCATGTCTCACTGTTTTGGACTAAAGTAGTGATTTTCAATTTTGACTGCATGTTGGGAACCTAGAAACACTCAGGCCTGGGCCCCATCCCAGAGACTGTGATTAACTGGTCTGAGATGGGGTCCAGGGACTATGTTCTTATCTGCGTCCATTCTAAGCCAAGGTGTGGTGTCCTCGGTCCTACTCAAAGAGCTCAGTTTCGGCCTGTTCTGCAGGTGTCCCCTGACAAGGAGTTTTGGGGAAGGGAGATGTATGGTCCAGTGGTGGGCTGGGCTAAAGGGATCTCAGGCCCTGCTGGGCCCCATGCCACAGTGTTGGGACCCTCATGGACAGTTGAGTGGACACCAGAAGTTAACATCTAACTAGCAGTGATCTGGGAAGTAGGACTAGTGACTGAGGTTAAAGATTGCCTTCAGCGGCCCAGGAAATTCCTGTGAAATAGTCAAATACAATTTCCCCACTTTTGTGTACAATATTTATAGAGGTAATAACACTATGCCCAGGAGAGGAGGCACGAGGGTGAATAAGACGCAGACCCTCCTTTCATGGAGCTCACAGTCTGGAGAGAAAATACACACAGAGATCATTTCAATAGAGTGTGACATGGAGAATGGGGTGGCAGACCCCGCCCGCAGAGGCTCCGGAAGGCTGCACCACAGAGAGGCCACTTGATTTGGTTTTGAAGGGTGAGTTGGATTCTTGAGGCCCAACTGTGGGAAGTGTGTTGCAAGTAGAAGGCACAGCAAGAAGAAAGGCAAGTCATGCTCAAGAAGAGCAAGAAATCCAGTGGGATAAGCACAGGGGGAGCTGGTGAAAGATGGGGCTGGGAGCGAGGAGGTCTGTGTCTTGGGAAGATCATTCAAGCAGTGGTGTGGGGAATGCACTGGGCTGGCAGTGATTCCAGGGGGCAGCAGATACTGGAGGGAGAGACCTGTTCAAGCTGTTGCAGGGCCAGAACCAGGCAGTGGCTGGAGTTTGGAGAGAAGGGGCCAGAGGAGGATACTCGAGCGGGGCCTCTGGAGAGGAGGGAAGGAATCATTCACAAGGAGCGAGGGGCTGGAAACAGCACCTGTAACTGCTATTGGAAAACGGACCTTTGCCCCAGGCAGGCTCCGTCCTCCACCCCAGCTCACTGGCCCCTGCAGCGTCATCTCAGGCGATGCTCCCCAGGGACCTGCTCCATTGCACCTCTCCTTCCAGCCTCTCTATCCTTTACAGGGGCCAAGCTGCCTTTGAACTTGCCGGGACAGGCCTGCCCACGTGTGGGCCATAAGCGTTGGAGTCTGTCTTGTTGACTAAATGCTCCAGGCTTTGCAGAGCTGAGAGCTATGAGGGAAACAAAGGAGAACCCTTCTGATTAGCCCCCGCCGCCCCCAAGCCGCACGTCCCTGCAGAGGAGGAGGAGAGGAGCAGAAGCGGGAGTTGTTCTGGTGGTTAGATACACCAGGGGAAAAGTTGAAAACATCTGGGCATATTTATACCTCCAGAGCCAGGACCAAAACACACGAGGATGTCAATGAGCTGAACCTTCCTCTCTGCTTTTGTTAGAATTGATTTGCAGACGCCCAGGGGGATCTAGGGGTGATGGAAAGCCTCGGGGTCTGCCCTCCCTCGCTCTCTGGGGACACTCACCTGACCCTCTAGCAAAGCCAAGGCATGGGGAGGCCAGGAGGGGGACTACTGGGTCTGAAAAAGGGACATGATAGTGTCACTCACAGCACCCTCTGTTTCTTGACCAAGTATATCACTTTATACCCAGTGGGCACAGGGGGCACCGAAGCTGGGGCTGCCACGACGGGCAAAGAGATCTCCAGCAGGTTCAAGACTTTCAGCTGGAAATTATATAAAAACCCACACCCAGGGGCTGGTCCAGTGGTGCAGCAGTTAAGTGCGCATGTTCCACTTCCGCAGCCTGGGGTTCACTGGTTCAGATCCCAGGCGCGGACCTACGCATGGCTTAGCAAGCCACGCTGTGGCAGGCGTCCCACACATAAAATAGAGGAAGATCAGCATGGATGTTAGCTCAGGGCCAATCTTCCTCAGCAAAAGAAATGAGGAGGATTGGCGGCAGATGTTGGCTCAGGGCTAATCTTCCTCAAAAAAAAAAAAAAAAAACCACCAAAACCCAAAACCCACACTCAACTTTCTGTAATACACAAATACATAGCCTCAAAAAGGAAGAAAAAAAAGGGAGCAACCAATTGTTAGAGATTTTTCCTCAATAGCCACTGGCAAACTCAAACGAAAGATTGTCTTCCCTTCATCCCAGAAGTATCTGCTTTGCAGCATAGGACAAAATTCAGGTGCCATTGAGACCCTGCAGAGTGATTGACTTAATGCCATTAACAAAGCAGAATGGCCTTTTCTGGAAGTTTTACCCAATATAAGACATGTATCTTACACTACAGCTACTCAGAAAAACCAGTAAATGAAGAAGGCCAGGTCGTCTCATGATAAAATGCCCAGGCTAATCTTCTGGAACAGTCACCTTTGTGCAAGTCCTGTCACCCCCGAGAGTCACAGAAGACACGAAGCTCCTCTCCAGGCTGATGCCACATTTTTCTTCTGTCTGAGAAAGACTGCTTTGCAAAAAGCGTTCGGAACCAATTGTGCCGTTTGAGAGAAGGCGAGGATAGAACAGAAGCCGTCAAGCTTTAATTTCTCTGCTAATTAATGGTTGATCATCTATCCTTTTATGACTCTTGACCCCAGAAGGAAAATTTATTAGTACTTTTAGGTTTTGCACAGTCGTGCTAAATGAGGCGTGTAATGCGACAATTTAGTGCCTCATTAGCATAAGCAGGGCCTCCCCAGCCTGCCCCGCTCCCCACGGAAGGCTTTCTCCGGATCCCTGGGGAATTTACCTAAGATAGGCGCCTGAGAGGCCATCGCCACGATGGGGGCTTACCCCACCCTCCCTGGGAGCTTCAAACGTTGGATTTGTCCCTCAAGTTAATGAGAGTGTTTATACCTTCCAGTCTTCAAGTTGCTTCACAACAGTGTCCTTGAGAAACCCCAGTTTACAGAAGGCTCAGCCTGTGCTGCTATATTTCACCATCTCAATCCCACTCCTCAAAGGAAAAACAAAATCTGACCCCCAGGGGGCCGGCCCCAGGGCTCCGCTTTGGTGGCCCAGGGTTTCGCTGGTTCTGATCCTGGGTGTGGACATGGCACGGCTCATCAGGCCATGCTGAGGCGGCGCCCCACGTAGCACAACTGGAGGGACCTACAACTAGCATATACAACTATGTACTGGGGGCTCTGGAGAGAAGAAGAAGAAGAAAAAAAGGATTGGCAACAGATGTTAGCTCAGGTGCCAATCTTAAAAAAAAAAAAAATCTGACCCCTCCCCCAGGAGAGGATTTCCGTTTGTTGAGATCCTGGACAGTTGGTGTCCCCATTGATGGAGATTCTATTTAATAGGGGCATTAAGTTTAGACATTTCTCTGGTGTAAAGGCCAGCACAGTAAACGCCCGGGTTTGCTGCATTCAGTATTTTTAAGCCCTGAGAAACACTCTCCCCATCGATGAAATCCAGGGCCTGGATTGTAAGAGAGGCAAGAAAACGTGGAGATGCTCACAGGGCCGGGGGCAAGGACGCCCCTCTGACTCTGCCACCAACTCCCCTTGGGAACGGCAGAAAGGCACCTGCTCCTTACGGACCTGTTTTCCCATCTTTTAAACCATCCATAAATCTTCATACCTAAAGCCTCTTCCAGTTTTGACATCCTGTCATTTAGCAAATTGGGAATGCCAGAGGCAGGCTTGGTGACCTGGCCACAGCAGCCGGCTTCATTAAGAAGAAGAGTTTTGAAATATCTGAAATCTTCAGAAAGTCCATATCTGTTGGCCGAGCAATTCTATTTTGAAGAACATAACCCAAGGAGATTATTAGACAAATGCGTGAAAATAAGTGTATTTATGAAACCACAAGGGATTGGTTAAATAAAATACACTGTATCTCTATGATGGAATACTATGAAACCATTAAAAATAACACAGTAGAATATTATAGGCATGGAAAGATGCTCACAGTATTTTGTTATGCAAAAATCCAGGGTTTCTAAATAAGAGCTCTCACGTGATACTAGTTTTGCAAAAATATATACAGATATGTGCCTAGACAAAGAATCTGGAAGGATCTCCACCAAAATGTTCATAGAAATCCTTGAGAGGTAGAGTTTTAGGGGATTTTTTTTTTCTTCTTTATACATGTCTATATTCCCAATATTTACCTTCAATGAAGGTACATTACTCTTAGAATGAGAAAAATAAGTAGAAATTATTTAAGAAAAATAAATAGAAATTATTTAAGGGAAATACAGTCTTGGCTCTGAATACATGTATTCTTTTTACATCTTGGTTTTCACACATACAGAATGGCAGCTACCAATAATTTCAAAGGGTCAGGAAATAAATGCTTTATTGGCTGGAGGTTCTTAATGAAAACTTTGGAGGACCCAAACTGTTTGACATCTACACAACTCTGGGGAACTTCACTTTAAAATCGCAGGCACAAAATGTGTGAATGTCTTCAAATGAAGTGCCAGTGGCCTAGTGTGCATCCTTATTATGATTCCAGAGTGTTGGTCCGGAGGAGGCCTTAGAGACGATCCAGGCCAGCCCCCGCGTTATGCAGACAGGGAAGGAACTGGCTTCAGCTCTAAGAGCTGGTTACAACAAAGCCAGGGCTACAAGCTGCCTCTCCACTCCCATCTCTGGACCGATGCTGTGAGGACACCTTCCCTCTCCACGTGCCTATGGAGGATGCAGCAGGTTGAGATTTCCTTCCGGAACTCTCCAGGGAAGAATTCTGAGGGCTCAGCTTCCTTTCCTCTCACTGGAGGTCCTTGGCTGTGGGATGAGGCCTCCCTGCTGATCCTGAGTCTGGAGTGGGCATGTCAGGAGCTGGGGCATCCACGACACAGCTGCTTCCGACGCACCAGGGCTTCAGGCCATGCTCTTTTCTCAGAAGGATGATGGCGGTGAAAAGTTTGTCTGTTTTCTTTGAAGTATGTTGCCCTTCTGGGTTAATTTGTCCTAAGGAGGGGTAGCAAGTCAAAATATTGCATTACCTGAATACCACTTGCAAGTTCTCCGAGAACATGCGCACTGCTGGAAACAGTGCTGGGTCGTTGGGTGTGGGGAGGGAGGGAGGAGGGGGATGCAAGAGAAGAACAAGATGCTGCCCCTGCCCTCAAGGTGCTCAGAAGCTACGAGGGCGGATAATCAAGGTGAGCAAGGAGCTGTAAAATAAAGCATTCTACACGGACCTGAAGAGGTGCAGACCGAGTACATGCTGGGAGAGTCAAAGGAGATTCTGTTCAGTCTGGAGGGAGGAGATTCCTGAAGGCTTCCGGGAGAAGGTGACCTTTGAGATAGGCCTTTGGAAAACTGAAAAGATTTCAACATTTGGAAGTAGAGGAAAGGGCATGTGAGGTTGAAGGAAGCAGGGGGTGACAGTAGGGCTGGTGTAGATGCAGAACAGCATGGGGTGGGGGGGACAAGGAACAGGGAAGGGACCAGAGTGGCTGGAGCTCACGTGTGAAAACACAGCAAGCAAGCCACGTGTTGGAGGAAGATGAAGGTAACGTCTGAGGGGCTTGAAGACCCTGTAGGGGTGTTTGGAGTGATCCTATAGGGAAAAGGAGGCATTGCCTGCAGGATTCTGAGCTGAGCTGTGTTTCAGGAAGATTTTTCTCACAGTGGAGGGAAAAGACTGGAGTCAGAGGCAGCGGTTTTAGAGAGAAGGAGGGAGACCCCAGCTCCCCTCCTGCCTTCTTCCAGGTGGTGCGAGGAGAGGCACCAGGCCCTTCAGTTCTTCTGGGACTTCTGGTTGCTCTCGCAACTTGCAGAGAGAAACTCCTGATCTGGCTGTTCCAGCAGCTTTAGCTGGGAGCCAGGAAAAGTAAGTGGTGCCCTTGGTGGCCCCTCTGGGGGCGATGGATGGCTAGTGTCCGCCTCACCACCATCCAGGAGAAATTCTGCTCCCACTTGAGAGCCGTGACCCCAGCATGGTTCTGAGTCTGCAACCGGAAAGCCACATTTTCCAAGGACGGGATGCCTCAGGAAATAATAAATCTCTCAAGATTTACGGGTCAGGAAATTCCTCCAGGAGGGTAAATAGAGAAGAGGTGAGGCCGAGGTGGGCTGGGCAGGGGCGTAGGTGCCGAGGATCCTCCTGGCACTAATAGTGGGTTTGGTTGGGGTGGGGGTTTGTCCATCAGAACTTATGGCTGAGAAAGACTTTAAAGGTAATCGAATAGGATCTCTGTTTTGTGCTTCCCTCACTAAATTCATGGTTCCTTCTCTGTGAAATAATGAGGATGAACTAGATGACCTTGCAGGTCTTTATCCCTGGGTCATTTGATGCTTGTAGGAAAACCAGCGTTCTCACTCTGGGTCCTGATCACTCTGCGTGTCTCACTCTCCCCAACTGAAAATGCAATCAGCTGAGTCTCGCACATCACACACGTTCGGTCTGAGGATTAATGAGAAGACATCTGGAAACTTCCCTTGGAGGAATACATCTGGGCCTGATTATCTTCTTATTTACTGTCGTTTTACTCTGGAGACAGTCCCATATACTCACCCTAACAAACAATAACAGAAGCATGCACACCATCCCAACACACCCTCCAGGTTACCCGGGCCCAGCATGCAGTCAGTCACCATGTAGGAATCCACGTACACACAAACTCGGGCACATGCATGTGCACACATATACACATGCATGCACATACACACTTCCTTTCTCCCCTTTTTCTGTCTGATGTCAGTTAAACAGTGAATGCCCTTCACTGTCGGAGATCCAGGACTTGTCCCTTTTGTTGGTAAATTCCTGCCTGTCCCTGGCCTCCCATTCCAAGCTGGCCACTAGTTTCTGCCAGCAGATGGCGCCCAGAGCTCTCGCACGGCGGGCCACATCCTCAGCCCTGAACTCCTGGCCTCCCCACCCCCACCCTTGGAACGGGATAAGTTGGGAGTCATCTGTGGGAGGGCTGCCAAGGCCTTAAATTTACTACTTGGAACTTGGATAAGTTTCCGCAGACAGGGCACTGGAGGGGAGAAAGAAAAAGGGAAGGGGAGCAGAGTCTCCCTGGGGGTGGGGAGCGGATCTGGCCAGGACCAGCCCAGCTTCAGCTCTGGCAGCCAGAGATGTCCTGCAAGGCCCCACCCAAAAGGGTGTCTGAAGCAAGGGCGGGTCACACCCTGGAAGGGGAAATGCTTTCACTGGTGTGAAAACGCAGGAGAACAAAAGGATTCACAGATCACAGATGAAGCCAGCAAGAACTTCGAAATCCTATTCATTCCTCCCACTGTCAGCCTCTGACTCACCTCTGAACCCCAGTTTCAACCTCACCTACAGTGTGAAGCCATCGCTGACCTGTGTGCCTCGTGTCAGAATTAATCACCAGCTTCTCCTTGGGTCTCTAAGGCGTTTATCTCCCTGGGCATCTCTCTCAGCTTGCCAGAGTGGGAGTTGATTTCATAAGTGTGTGTCCATCCCATTTGACGGTGGTTGCCCCCAGGGCAGGGGCTAGACACCCTCCATCCTGTAATCCCCATGGGCCCAGAGCAGCGTCTGCTCACAAGTTCTTGAGAGTCAGTGCTCAATTAAGGGCATTCTCCCTAAGAAGACACTTGCTTCTCTTGTGGTCATCACTAGAATCTGGAGAAGGTTCCCCTCGCTGGCATTGTGAGGTCAAAAGAGAAAATCCCTCTTAGGTTGGGTCACAGGACTCACATACACCCTTTTCTCCCGAGGTAGGTGAGATGCACACACGCAGACAGACACACAGCTCTCACAGCTCGCAGCTCCGGGAGCAGCAGAGGCAGGGAATGCAAAAAATGTGGTGGTGCCAGCCGCAGAGAGGTCTGGAAATGCTTTCTTAATTGAGCATTTCTGGAACAGGAGCAGAGAAGCGTAGGGAGGAAGGGCCCAGAGCAACGGCCCCTGAAATGGGGGCCTGGTGCTCCGATCCCGCCTCCTGTATAGTGAACTTAGAGACAGCAAAGACAACCTTCAGTTTCTTCCCGTAAAATGCCATTCTCTCAAGGATGCCCATTGAGAGAGATTTGCTCTATCCTTGAACAGTTCTATCTAAAAGAAAGTCTTTTCTAAAAGGAAACCAAGTCCATTTGCGTGCAGCCCTCAGCCCTTGGAACCTCCCAGGACAAATGTCCTTGCTTGGACAGGAAATGCATATGGTGGAGATGGGGCTAGGGAGCCCCTGCAGAGTGCTCGCTGAGTGCCAGACATCTTGCATATGTTACGTCTCTGAACAAGAAAACCCCAGGGGCATTGTTGTTATAGGTACTATTGTCCCCTTGCTGCAGATGAGGAAAGGCAGCTTGAAGTCTGTAGTTTGCTCAAGAAATATTCCACTTGGGCTCTCATCTGGCCTGTGTTCCAGCTTCCCTTCAAACAGCTGGAGACAGGAGTCTTGGCTCCACACACCCTCTCATAACCAGACTACACGCTGATGTCTTCGACTCTCCCTTCTAGCACGTCCTGGCCAGCTTCTGGGATACCCTCTGGTTGGTCTGCATCCCTCGACAGCAGACAGGGACATAAGCATGCTTGTTGCTTTGCTTGAAGAGCATTACATGATAGCTGGTTACCCGTGTACTTTATCGTTTGCTTGAAGAAATAACATGAGCCTTGACTCCTGGACACATGCTGCCCTTGGCCCCTGGGAGGGCTCTGGGCAGCAGGAGGCATCCAGTCTGAGGTCAATGGACATCATGACCATCAGCCAGGCTGGCTGAGACAGTGGCCTCTTCATCCTGCTCTCCCACTCCCAGGCCTCTGAGCCACTCCCCTGCCCCTTGGAATAGGTCACATTGTGTTTTTGATTAAATTTTATTTATTTTTTTGTAATAGGTAATACATTTTCATGGTTTAAAATTTAAAAGGTCCAAAAGGTATGAATGGAAGTTCTCTCTCCTATCCCTTAATCCCACCACTCATTCCCCCTCTCCTACTAACTGATGTTACCAGATGTATCTGTTATACATACAATACAGGCAAATGTGTATCCATTTTCTTCTCTCCTTTTTTTATACAAATGTCAGCATACCATATCCACTGTTCTATATCTTTTCTGTTTTCTTTTTACTGAGCATACGTATCTTCAAGTTTATGGGCTGGGGTTAAATGTACCCCCTTCTGCTCTATAACACTTCTGGTCCATGCCTGAGCCCTGTCCTATGTGCCCAGAATGCAGTGTAGATGAAATCTTCAGTCAGTGCTCATTAAACAAATAATCCCCACATAGGTATTAAGAAAGCATTGCAGGTGTGTTTTTTTTTCTCTTTTTTTGCTGAGGAAGATTCGCCCTGAGCTAACAGCCTCTGCCAACCTTCCTTTTTTGTGTGCGAGCTGCCGCCACCACAACATGGCCACTGACAGACGAGCGGTGTAGGTCTGCGCCCGGGAACTGAACCCAGGCCACTGAAGCAGAGAGTGCCGAACTTAACCACTAGGTCACCAGGGCTGGCTCACAGATAGATCCTTGTTTGCGTTTCCCATGAACATTTTCCAAGAATTCAAGAGACTTTGCACCAATCTTTGGGGGACATGACCCCTGCTTTATAAGGAAAATAACCCTCCAGGAATTGAAATGATTTATTCAAACCAAGTTGCTGCTCCATTCCAGCCACTCTGGTTTTGTGCTTTGGAGGCATTAGAATTGAGCTGCTGAGAAAGGAGACACTTGGCTGAGCTTTCTCAATAATAATTTCCATATACACAGACACGCTAGGAGGGGAGCACGCTGTCGATGTAATGTCGTCCCGGGACTCGACTTTCTGCTTCCACCTTGAACTGAACAGAACAGGCACCTGATCATTTTTTTTAAACCTTTCTTTTAGCCTCCCTGGCTGCAAAGCAGTGATAATTCAACGTGCTATTAGGATTTTAAGTGCTCCGAGGTATTAAGCACCTAGCATTAAACAGCACAAAACTATGTTAAAAAAAAAATACCAATTCGCAAAGTGCTAAGAATGACACTCTGTCTTTGCCTGAGTATATATTGTAAGAAATGGAAAAGCTGGCCTCTGGGGGGCTGTCTGCAGAGCCCCAGAGTCTAGAAACGTTCCATGATATATGTTCAATAACTTAGTTATACTGGAGAAAAGATCTACAACAGACATAGTTGTAGGGCATTCATGACAAATGGTTCTTCGCAAATTGAAGCTGATTATTTCTCTCCTTTGCATTCCCAAAGAGGTGGTCCCTGCTTTTAAACACGGTTCCTTTCTGCAAACTCCATCTTAAAGGGAAATCCTACTTTAATTGTCTGGTTAAGGGCCTCTCTCTTTAAACACATTCGATCTCATGAGGGAACTGAATGGAGAGAAGTGACGGGAAGGAGGAAGAGGTATTTTCAGGCCGTGTCCAACAAGAGTGGCAGAAACTGAGGCCCACTTCGAATGCTGCTCTGTGAAGAGAATGCAGTTTATTGTAACACACAACTGGTGCAGTTATTGAATTATGTAGATGGCCATTGAAATAAAAAAGAAATGCCCCTTGAGACACAGAGGAAAGCACTGAGGCACCCCTAGGAGATTTAGAAAGTGGTTGCCCCAGGAAAGCCTGGTCCGCCACCCCTCAGCTTTCTCCTCCCGTCCCCAGGGCCCTTCTTCCACGTACACATCTTGGTCCAGTGTAAGCAACCACCTTTCCGTGCCTCAGTTTCCTTCACAAGCAAGTGGCCTTGCAGTAGTCCAAGGAGGAGGGATAAAACGTCAGGAAAGGCCTGTGGGTCTCCTGGGGAGGAAGAGATCACATCCACCCAATGGTGCAGAGCCTGGAGACCAGGGGAAGGTAGGGCCTCCCCTCCAGGCCTGAAGGACCAGGAGCATTGGAGACCAGAAAACCAGAAAGCAGCTAATTAAGAAGTTAGCCATGGGGGCCAGCCCTATGGCCTAGTGGGTAAGTTTGGCCTGCTCTGCTTCAGTGGCCCGGGTTCGGATCCTTGGCACAGACATACATCACTCGACAGCAGCTATGCTATGGTGGCGACCCACACACAAAATAGAGGAAGACTGGCACAGATGTTAGCTTGGGGTGAATCTTCCTCACCAAAAAAAAGAAGAAGAAGAAGTTAGCCACAGGGCCAAAGCAGTCTATATTTGCCCCCTATTCCTTGTCTACCATTGTAAATATTAAATTTAAACATGTAAGGGCTTGCCCTTTGAACTGATGGACGGCTTAGACTCCCAGCAGAACAAATCTGGGGATAAAGCAGTGAACTCTCTCCCTGGAGTGGAGGGTACATGCAGACATGGGCTGGGGATCTCCCCCAAGGGGTGGGGAGGGGGGGCTGGAATGAAGCCACTGGAGCCTACCTGGAAGGAGGTGCTCACTGGTCCCAGACCCAGTGGCGAGCACCGTGCAGGGGCATCTCTGGAGTTGGGCTTGTGTCCTCGTAGGTAAGCTGGCATAGTTGTCTCTAGGGAAAGTGCCAGAGTGGCCTAGCTCAGAGCAAGGTGCCGATTTCACTTGCCTGGCATCATCTTCAGGAGAGAGTGATCTGGCAGATAGCATCTCTCCCCACAACTTGGCAGGTCTGGTTCTGTGTGGGAGATGAAGAGCTCTCCCAACAGGTGAGCACTCCCAGGTGAGCCAGCACACAGAGCTCCTTGTCTTCTCTGCAGACAGAGGGAAACTAGTGTCCACAGGAGACTCCTACACAACTACACACCATTCGTTGCTTCTCTCAACACACATGGACTGTATGGCAATCTCATCGATGTTGACCCAATATCCATCCCCACCTCTTCCTTAGCAGCAGATCTCAATTTTATTCAAAGTGGCAATGGAGTGGCCAATGAGATGCAAGCAAAAGTCATTGGGTGGGTCTTCAAGGGGACTGACAGTGGAAGGGACCATGTTGACCCGGGACCTTCCCCTTCTCTGGCTCTGGAGTGCAGAAGTGATGGCTAGAACTTAAATGGTCATCCTGGCCCATGATGCCCGAGGAAGTCATGCCCTAGGGATGGCTGAGGAAAAATCTAGAAGGAGCTCTAGTTCCCAATGATTGGAGGACTGGAGCTTATCTGCAGACATTCATTAGATGAGCAAATAAACTCCCAATTTAACGAAATCACTGTGATTTGGACCCTGTTACTAGTGGCCAAACAAAATTCCTAACTGATACAGGCTGACTCAGACAGCAGTGAGCTCCTCACCACAGAGATGTGCAAACGTCAGCTGTGGGGTCCGTGGGGTAAGGGGGCTGGTGGGGGTGAGTGGACGGGGAAGAGCAGAGTGCTGCCCTGGAAGCCTTCTGTATTTGATATTTGGTGACTCATGCTGTACTGTGCATGTACCGTAGGCAGCTCCTAGATGTTCAACCTCAGACTGGTGTGGCTCCAGGTTCAATGTTTTTAGCTTGAGCCTTAAAACAATAGGCTTAAAAGAGAGAGAAACTTCTCCACAAATTCGGGGCCAATTTGCACTGTCTGCTTCTAAAACCTGAGGCTCTGCACTAGAAGTCTTGAGGTGCCGGGGTGCAGGTGGCTGGCTCCCTGGACACCTCTCGTTTCAGCCTGACTGCCCTTTGGGCCTATAGGGGGCGCTAGGAAACTACAGGATCTCTGTCTCCTCTCCGACAGGGTCATCGCTCAGCTCTCCAGCCGTCCCTAGCCCAGGACAGTAGGAGGAATGGGGCTGGGGCTGGGTTATAATGGGTGGGAATGAAATCCTCTCCCTTTCCCCATTCTTCTTAAAGATCCAAAAATGCAGAGCGTCTGGTTTTAAAGTTCAAAAGAAAATGTCCCCACAAGCCCCACAATGAGAGCTTGACATTTCTGTCCCCGAATCTGAGACTGGGAAGGGACCTTGGAGACCGGCCAGTGCTCGCCGCTCATTTAGCAAATGAGGAAACTGGAGGCCTGAGCAGGGAAGCGATGGGTCCAGGGCGTTAGCGGTGGCATCTGGGCCTTCCGATTTCCAGCCTAGTATTCTTTCCGCCACACCCACCACCATGGCCACATTTGTTTTCTTTTCCGGCCCTTAGGGGACTCCGGCAGGGCTGGGGGTCTGATGTGAACTGGAATCTGTTCAATTTCACCTCTCATTGCTCCTGCCAGCTCGCCAGCTCTGGCTGACAGAGGCAATTAGAACCAGACATCCCATAAGGGCATTCCAGGGAGATCTCTCAAAATTCCACAGCAGCTGGGGACTTGCCTTTTCCTGCAGGGATCATGCGGTGTGTTGTGTAAGTCACAGGGTGGGAAGGGGAGGCTTACACGCACTATCTCTTTCTCAATACACACTCACCCACAGACAGAAAAATAGACAAATATTCAGTAGCAATCGCTTCCCTCCCTACCTCCCGAAGAGAGGTTAGGAATTTGCAGGCCGCCCTGGGAACGTCTAATTACTTGCTTCTGAGGGGTGAGGACTGTGTTTGCACTGGGCAGTGGGTGGCGGAGAGATGGCGGACATTCCTGTTTTCCTTCCACCCCCTGCAGATGGCTGCTCACCACTAGGTTCTGGGGGACAGCCAAGGGGTGTTGGTGGCCAGCTCAGCTAATACACAATCACAGGACTCTGGCTTAAAGGTGCCACCTCGGTTTCTCTGTGGGAAAGCTGAGCCTCCGTAAGACACAATGGCAGAGCGAGAAACTCCAGTGTAGGGCCACTGACTTTGACTCGTCCCCCTATGCTATCCGGGGACCACGCCATCTGAAACTGAAGGGCAGACACTGGATCATGGGTTGATGGCAGCCCTCTGTTTCTCAAGGCTCCCAATCCACAGCTGTCATCAGGAAACCTTGCTTTGGCCAACAGTGTGCTACAAGCTGACCAGTGTTTGAGTAAACCCCGAGGCCCTTTGGTTAGAAGGCCATGGGAAATGATGGCAGCCTTGGAAAGGGACGTGGGAAAACTATACACCTTTGATCTCAGGGTCACATAGGAGCACCTGATCGAACTGTAATTTACAGGAGGATAGGAGGGGATAAAAGGGACATTCTTCTGAAACATCTACATACACAATTGGTTGCAGAGCTTGGGCTAGAACTTCTGTTTCCCACTGTAGGATGTTTTCAACGCCCCTACACCACCACTCCCAGCTCCTCCCTTTGAGATTGGATATTTGCTTGAATATTCCAGAAGAATGGGTGTAAAAGAATAAAAAAAATAAATCAGTTCATGATTACTATGATTTTTATTAGACATATCCAATAACTCTGGTTAAATTTTAAAAAATACGTCCTGGGCTTTGTGGTTCATTGGTGATTAATTACCAACCCATGTATTCCATGATTTCACGTGACCAATTGACTTTCCATCTCTGGGTCCCCCATTATCCAGTGATCTCCACTTGCTGACATCCCTTAGATCTTCTGTCTGTGTTCTAGATGCAGCATTCTTTATCAACTGACACCCAGGGAGAGAAGAGGGAATTCACCAGTCCATTTTGCTGGGGACTTTTGTGTTTGGAAGTAGGAGCACATTCATTCCTTTATTCATTCAACACCAAACCCCTGCTGGGCATTGTAAAAGGTGCTGGGGTGGGGCTGGAGGAAGAGTGGGACAGAGGACTTGGTCCTGAGGAATTCAAACTTTGGTAAAGGGAGATAGAACATGCCCGTTATTAGCACTACTCTAGAAAATAGATCCTATAAGAGAAGGACAGATGAAGTGAGTTCAGAAGAGAGGAAACCACCTCTGTTGAGAGTGAGTCGGGGAACCATCAGGGAAGAGTTCCTGGAAGTGGTGGCATTGCAGTTGTGCCTAGAAGGCTGAGTAAGCTTCTGATGTGCAGACATTGTGGAGGTGGTGGAGGTGGGGCAGGCAGGGCATTCCAGGTGGGGGAAGGTAGGCAGGAAGGAAAGCAATGGCTTGTTGGGTAACCCGGACAGGGTCAGTTTGGCTGGTTAGGCTGGTCAGTTGGGGTCTGTCCTTAGAAAGTCACTGTTGGGGGAGGAACTTGGGCAGCAGGCATGGGGAAGCTGTCGTGGCTTTCTGAGTGGATAAGTGACATGGACATAGCTACCTGTGAGAAAGGTGAGCTGGCAGCAGTGCATGCAGACATGTGACCAGGCTCACCCACCTGAGTTTCCCAGAAGATCCCTGCAGAAAAAACCTGGCATCAATAACTCTTATTTGAACAGCACTTTACAGTTTGCAAAGAGCTTCCGCAGCCTTGACTCTTCTAAGGCTCACAGCCCTGCTGTGAACAACTTGGTGGCATTTCCACTTTATGTGTCAGGAAACAGAGGACTTGCCCCAGGTTGCACAGTGAGTCAAGGTTAAGGCCAGGATCCTGGTCCTGTTTTTTTCTGATTCCAAATCCTGGACTCTTCTGAGCACCATTCTGGCTAACCAGGTAAGAGTGGGGGAGGGAGTCCGTCCCCAAACCCCAGCCTTGAGATACTGTTTCCTTCATTAAAAAAGCATCATGGGGGCCTGCATGGTGGTGCAGGAGTTAAGTGCGTACATTCTGCTTCAGCGGCCTGGGGTTCACAGGTTCGGATCCTGGTTGTGGACCTGTGCACCGCTTCCAGAGCCATGCTGTGGTAGGTGTCCCACATATAAAGTAGAGGAAGATGGGCATGGATGTTAGGTCAGGGTCAGTCTTCCTCAGCAAAAAGAGGAGGATTGGCAGCAGGTGTTAGCTCAAGGCTAATCTTCCTCAAAAGAAAAAAAAAAGGCATCATGGCTATAGAATTAGTCAAACAAACAAGACAGTGTGTGTGTGTATGTGTATGTGTGTGTGTGTGTGTGTGTGTGCACATGCCCATGGGGGACTTTATATTAAGCTGAAATACTTGGCTAACAGGTTTTCTCTTCCTGTTTCTTCTCCAGAAGTATAGCTATGGCCCTTATCTCAGGGAAGTCAGTCGCAAAATGGTGGAGCCATAGTGCTCTCATCAACACCACATTTGGGTTTTTTTCCTGAAGAAGATTGGCCTTGAGCTAGCATCTGTTGCCAATCTTCCTCTTTTTATTGAGGAAGGTTGTCACTGAGCTAACATCTGTGACAATCTTCCTTTATTTTGCATATACAGCATGGCTTGATGAGTGGTGTGTAGGTCTGTGACTGGGATCCGAACCTGCAAACCCCAGGCTGCTGGAGTGGAGTGCATGAGCTTAACCACTATCCCACTGGGCCAGCCCCAACACTACGGTTTTGAGCAATTGAAATATTGTGCCTTGTCATTGGCAATACGATTAACGATGAGAGGCCATTGTCCCAGGGGGTCCTCTGCTAGTCTAGCCTATGAGAGAGAAAGGAATGCTTTCCGTCAAACACCTCCACCGTCAGTCACCAAGAAGAAGCCTCTGTCATTCACTGCCCACGTTCTCGGTTGTGACCTTTCATCTAGGGCTTTAGGGGCCTTGGTTTCCTCATTGTCAAATGGGCACAGATGTTGGGAGTAACGTTGAACCACTTGTTCTAAAAGGATCTTCCCAATTCTCAAAGGGGGAAATGTAATGTCACTTGTGCTTCCAAAATTGAAGGAGTGACTTGGGTGTCACGATGACGGGATGGATTCATCCGCATCTGGTTTCTGAGGATAGAGAACCACAGGTGGGCCTGGGGCAGCGGGTGCTCATTAACCCCAACACTGCGTTTCCCTGGGAGTTTGTGGGCCTAGTGTTGGGAGAGATTTAAGCTCTGAGCCACAGTCAAGAGCCTGAGAATGGCCCCTGTGGGCCACTTGGTTTAGGAAGACTGAGGAACTGGAATTCCAGAGGTCATTTGGGAAAGAGAGCAAGTGATCTGGCCCCTAGGCTGAGGGAGGGCTCAGCAAAGGACAGGGAGGCCTTGAGAATGGTAGGGAAGAGAAGAAAGGGCATCCACCAAATGGATACACGTCAGAGCTGCTAGGGCCACCGAGTTAAATCCTTCCATTGAACTAATGGGAACCCCAACTAGGGATGTGACTTGCCCAACATCACCAGCTAATTGGTAATAAAGTTGATTTTTGGGTGAGGGCTCTTTCCATCCCGGGGCGGCATGGCAGGCCCTTTGCAGGATAAAGGAGATGTTAGGATGGAGGTGGGGAGATGATCAGGAGGGAGCTGGGTAAGATCCCACAGGGGAGGTGGTCGAGCCCCTTACCATGAGGAGCACTGACATGCATCTGAGTGATGGTGAGCAGGAGGCATCCTCTCTCTGAGCCTGTCTGCGCTGTGAGAGGATGGACTGGGAGACCACACAAGTCCTTCCATGCTGGCATGCTCTGTGGTCCCACCAGAACATTGCAGAGGACCTGCTGTGGATCTTGGAGGAGAACTGCTCCAGGGTCAAAACTGCTGGAAGAACAGGTATTCACAGTCTCAGATAAGAAGTGGCAGAATGACATATTGGGCTAGCAAGACAGAACAAAGAAAAGTGCTATAAGCAAGACAGAAGACAGCTAAGGATGGCCTAATGAACGGGGGAGCGGTGGAGGGGGGCAGCTGGCAATGGAGAGAGAGAAGAGAGAGGATCGGCTCATTCAGAAACACTGGAGGAAGCCACAGCAGGCATCCGCAAGGGGCTGCCTTGTAGGGCAACAGCCCAGAGATGGGTAAATGAGAGACCTGGGTTCAAGTTCTGCCACACCACTTATTAGCTGTATAACGCTGAACAAGTCACAGCACCTGAGACTGAGTTTCCTCCGTAGTGAGAAGGGAAGAATACTCTCTACCTTAGAGGATTGTTGGCAGAGATAAATGTGGAAATGTTTAACACGGTTTACTCATACATGTGTTGGTTAATTTATTCATACATTCTGCAAGCCTGTGTTATGTGCCTACTGTGTGCCTGGAGCATAGTAGACACTCAATCAGTGCATTAAGAAAATAAAGTGGGGATAGAGAATGAATTCAAATTGTCTCACTTTGAAGTCTGCAATAACCATTAAGTATTAGGGAAGTTAGCATATGGATCCATCAAAAAGATAAATGAGTTGCTTGGTATTCATCGTTTTGGATGTAGGTTGACAGAGAGATCTGAGCTATTGAGCAAATACTGCGACTGTCAAGATTAAATGGAGGGAAGCAGAGAGAGATGTCATCCAGAGACGCATAATGGTTCTCTTTCGACAGAGAGGAAAGACAGAACTCTAAGATTTCTCAGCCTGGCTTGTGCTATTTAATCCAGCTCTGTAACACTTCTCCCCTAGTATAGGGACTTTGGGATTCTATCTTCTTCGGCCTAAGCTTCAGAACTCTGGACACAGATGGCTTCTTTAAAGATGTTTTACCCCGTTTATTCCTCCATTTAGGATCCTTAGGATTTTTAGGAGTCTATGAGTATTGCAGTAGGGATTTGCAACCTATTTTCAAAATTTCAAACATCCTATAAGAAACCACGTGTCCTTACAGTGAGGTTTTATTTGGCTGGAATAATCTCAACCAGGCATGTTAGCAGAGCCGCTGGTGTGTGCTTTGATGAATAAAAAAGAGTAATAAAACAAAGGCTGCTGAACAAGTTCCGTGTGTTTAGAAGTCAAAACTCTAACAGACATAGGGGCCTCGAGCAGTAAGGATATAATAAAAAATTGAAAATATAATTGAAAAGGTTGGCAATCACGACTTTGATTCAATGGTCCCATTTTCCACTTGAGGATCCAGAGGCCAGGGAAGCAAAGAAACCTGTCTGAGGTCACCGAGCTGCTCACTGGCAAAGCTAGAACTAGAACCCAGACGTCAGACCACTGGGCTTTTATTGCACCTCAGTGTTCTTAAGCGTGGCTTTGAAATCTGCTTACACTGGTGTGTGGGGATTAGGAAAAACAAATCACCTTCCTAAAATCACCGCCTGGGTATCAACAGGAAAAAGAATTGGACAAAGGGCTTTTCCTTGGGCTCCTCCTCATCCGAGTCGAGTCACCTGATGAGTTGTTAATCCAGCTCACGTTTGTCTGATGGAATTTCCCCAGGCAGGAGGATGACTGACAGGCAGGAACACCCTGGGAGGCTCTTCGGGGAGATGAACATCCTCCCTTTATCTTCAAAGCAAATGCTCAGGAAGAGAAATGGCAACACTTCCCAGAATTCAGGCTGAAGCAAACACAGATGACATAGCAAGCTGGCATCTCATCCACGAGATGGAGACCCACCATCGCCAGGGGTGGCCGAGGAAACTTCCTGTCCATAAATAACAGAGTGGGAGAGGGAAGAAACAGCTCCTGTCTGAAACAGGAGCACTTGGGTAGGTCGAAGTTTTCCAAACAGAGGGAATTATGCCTAGGGTCTCGAGGTTGTGAGCTGTTGAAGAAAAAGGTTCAGTTGAAATGTGTTCTCAAGGTTATCAGACAACAGCAAAACACATTTTAACTTTCATCAGGGCACAAGAATTCTGGGAAAATTAGGTGAGATGAATTTAGGTTCACTGTGGCCAAGGGGTTGAATATTTTCATTTGGGAAAGCCAGAGATGCCTCATTTGGTAACATCTAATGATTGCTTTTGGAACATGCAATTGGTTTTTCTGTTTGGGGGGGCTTTCATGATCTAATAAAATATTCTCTTTGGACGCCTCCAAGCTGTGGGTCTCTAGTTTCCACAGATTTGAGATTCCCTCTTGGCTCTGCTTTTTTCCACCAAAGGTGACATACTTTGGGTTCCATCCGGGTGTGCTTAACAGTCACATGGAACTTGCATTCACTTTTGCCTCCTCCATGTGACAACCACCTGGATCCTTCAGAAAAGCTAATCTGATTATGTCACCTCTCTCTGCTTAAAACCCCATGGTGGATTCCTATTGTTCTTAAAAGTTAAAACCTCTTAATATGTCCCATTGGGCTCTGCCAGGCCTGGTGTGTCCCTGCCTCTTCTTGTTCTGGCCACACTGCTTTTCTTTTATTCTTTTATAATTGTCAGGGTCCCTGCCACCATAGGACCTTTATACAAGCTGCTGTCTCCACCAGAAACCTTTCCTTTCCCTCTTCACCTGGTTAATGCCTACTCGTCCTTTAGAGATCAACCTACTTGTCACTCCCCTGGGAAAAACTCCTCCACACCCTTGTCTACATGAAATTCCCCATTTACATGTGTTCAGAGCACCATGAACTCCTTTATAGCCCCAGAGAGAGTTCAACTTTAATTTTGCATGCATTTATTTTATTAATGTCTTAATCCTCCATTAGATTGCGAACTCATGAGGACAGGACAAATGACTGTTGTTACTACTGTGTCCCAAGGGACTCGGACAGTGCCTGCTACATAGTAGACACTCAAATGTGTTCCACAGAACGAAGGGATGATCTCAAATTTGGCCCTCAGGAGGCGCTCATTAGAGTAGCTCATTGAAAGTGGGAAGAAGAGAATCGTTAGGAGTCAAAGGAGCTGAGTCCTAGCCCCTGACCCTCCACTAACTCGCTCAGTGCCTCTTCACTGGGCAAGCCCTGTCCTCTAGGCATCAGGGCCTCCTGCCCAAGGTGGGTGTTGCATCATTGTACTGTAATGCATGGGGTCCGAAGGACCTGAGGGTGGATCCTGGCTCCACCACCTGCTAGCTGTATGACTTTGAGCCTGTTAACATCACTTCTCTGACATATCATTAATGTGTTTAAGGTCCTTCCAAGTTCCAAAAGTTTAGAAATCTGTGATGGCCCAAACTAAGCCAGTGGCAATGAGAATGGAGAGGAGATGGATAAAAGAGAGAGTTCAAATTAAGTGATGAAATAAACCAGTGGGGTCTTGAAGCGTGGTTCCAGGCCCAGCAGCATGAGCGTCAGCTGGGAACTTGATAGACATGTAGAGTGCCATCCCAGGTCAACTGAGTTAGAAACTACAGAGGTGGGTCCCAAGAAGCTGTGCTTTAGAAGCCCTCCAGAAGATTCTGATGCATGTTCAAGTTTGAGAACCAGTAGAGTAGAGACTGAGGGTAAGGAAGAGGGAAATATTGAGGGCAGAGGAGATGCTAAAGGGCAATGTAGCCAGTTGGGACTATTACAGAGTTTGGCTTGCCTGTCTCTAATAGGATCGACTCCCTGACTTGTAGGAGCTGCCTGTAGGGCATTGGGGTGGAATAGAGGGACTTTTAATGTAGGTCTTCTACGGATAGAAAATTCACTTTTATGAGGGACATTAAGAGAATTATAATCAGGGAGAAACTTATGTCCTGATTTCACGAGATGTCCCAACACAGCGTGAAACAGGACAAGGCCCTGGGAAAGGGGACCATCCCATGCACCTGTGTCCTGGAGCATCTGGCAATCTCAGACACAGGGAAAGTCAAACAGCACTGAAGAGACTTAGCTATTTCCTTTCCCCGGAAACATCTTGGGCCTGAGTGATCCATTTGTGCCTGAGCAATCTCTCTCCTAATGAGGAGTTCAAATAGACACGATGCAGTGCACAGGAATGCTTTCTATTCCTGCCAAATAATCACAGCATTTAATAGGTAGGACCTTGAGGGGATGTCCAAACACAGTCTCACCCACATCACCACAACATTTTGCACAATAAACTCAACATCTGGTTTCTTGTCTGTGACATTACCATTGGGATGCTGTTGGGACCAGGGAGCCATTGTTGTAAATCCACAGAACCTGGAATCTGATGAACTCTTTCCTCACACTGTACTGATGTATTTTGCACATGCTGTGGCTATATTCCTTTTGTGTTTGTTTGTTTTAATCAATATGCTGTACATATGTATGTTGACAACAGTTATGTCTGTTTTTCTTAATCCTCTTTTGTATATGCCAAAGATTTTTCAAGGAATACTTATCATTATCATTATTTAACAGCTAGTGTTTGATGGGAGTGACCTCTGGAAGATAAAGATAGAGAAGCGTATTCATTTATTCAGTCATTTAATAAATATTTGTTGAGTACCTATTATGTGCCAAGTATGGAGGAGACAACAGTATCCCCAGTTTATTAAAATAAACAAAGTTTACCCTTCATAGAGCTTATGTTCCATTTGGGAATATAGACTATAAATAATAATAAATTATTAGATAAACATATTGTACATCAGAAGGTTATATGTGCTCCGTTAAAGACAAATGACACAGGAAAAGAGGCTGGGAAGGTCAGAGAAGGGGCTGTTACAGCTGGGTAGTCAGGGAAGGTGTCAGTGATAAGGAACCTAAGAGAAACAAGGGAGCGGGCCATGCAGACACGTGGGGGAAGGGTTTCCGAGACAGAGGGAATAGCAGGCACAAAGGGTCTGAGATCGGATCTTGTCTAGAGCATAGAAGGAGCCAGAGTGGCTGGAATGGAGGGAGCCCAGGAGAGAATGGTAGAGATGGGTTTGGGGAGCTTGTGAGGGGCCAGATAGAGTAGGACTTTTCAGGCCACTGTAATGAATCTTGCCTTTATTCTGAGCAAGGTGGCAATTATAGATTTGGCACAGAGGCGTTATATGATCTGGCTTCCGGATTTCGACAGGAGTACTATGGCTGCTATCTGAAAATAGTAGTAGTGGGACAAGCGAGGAAGCAGCAAGACCAGAAAGGGGGCTTTTGCAATAATCCCAGTGACAGATCAGGGAGACTTGATTCAGGATGATAGAAGTAGAGGTGGTGAGCACTCAGGGTTCTGGAGCTCTTCTGAAGGCGGAGACAACAGGATTTGCGGACTGGATTGAAGACGGCAGAGACAAGAGGCAGAGTCAACTATGACTCCAAGTTTTTGGCCTGTGCAACTGGATGAATGGAATTGTCTTTAATTGAGATGGGGAAGACCGTGGAGGAGACGTCAGGGAGGGACCATTGGGCATTCAGTTTGGAGAGTTTAAATTTGAGAAATTAATTACGCATACCAAGGCTAGAATTTAGAAAGACATACTAATGACTCTGTGGTTTAATGTGAAGGCAACATAGCAATCCAGTCTCTAGTGATCCTGTGAAAGATAGACTGGAGGCGAGCAGAGAAGACTAATGGCAGGGAACATGCCAGGAGGCCATGGCCTTAGGTGTTGACAAGCAGGCTCCCAACAAAGACAGAGGTGAATCAGGAGAGGAGGTGGAGTAGAGAGATATTTAGGAGGTAGATTCAACTAGACAAGGTGGCCAGATCAGATGTGGAATAGACGTCAAGGCTGAGAGATGAAGCCAGCCCAAGTCAGGTTCCCCAGCAAGACTAGGTTATGAAGATTTACAACCCATTGCAAAAGACACTGTGTAATAAATTCCCACCTTCCAACTAATGGCCCACTTCTAAAATCATACCCAGGACATCAAAACTACAGGGTCGCAGAGGCACTAAGGTTGTTATTTCAAGTTCTGATACTAGGTAAAATACAAGACACTATTCATTTGAATATTAATTAATAGTACTTAAAAGTCAATTTAAATACTTGAGCCTCTGCTTAAGTAAAAAGCGAGCAGAGTTTTCCTTTTACTATGTTGCTCTTCTGCTGTTATCTTCTTCTGGCAGTGACTTGCTTTCCTGTTAAAACTTTTAAGCTTTCCTCCTGTGCCGTATCTGTTACCCAAAGCAATACATAATGGACTGGACAGGATTATTGGCCCAAATGACAAAACCAGATGTAATATGGAAGAGTTTTTTCCTATAACCACATATATATCTTTGGCCTCACACAGCTGTTCATTCATTGTAAATAGGAAGATTCACACCAGGGACTCCGAAATGGGAAAGAAGAGGTGCATAATCACCTCTTCCTTTCACAGATTTCATGCAAAATCACGCACTACTTTGGGAGTAGGAAGTGGTGGAGGGCGATTCCTCAGGTCTCAGCTTCTGGCCCTGGTCCTCTCACACGGTTGCCCACAGGATGTGATTTGCAGATTGTGAAGGGATGGCTTTCTAGGAGACAGCGTGCTGGAGAAAGAGTGGGTTGGAAACCTGGGCCCTTGGGCTGCTCTGCCACTCCCGAATCTTGAGATTTGGGGCAAGTCTTGTCACTGCTCTAAGCCTCGGTGCCCTCACCCATGGAGCAGGGGTAGTATATTTCTTTTCTTAAATGTCTTTGCCAGATTTTTCTATCAAGAGTATGTTAGCCTCATAAAATGAATTGAGAAATGGGGATTTCACATCTATTTTTAAAAGAGTTTGTGTAGAATTGGTGCCATTAATTCGCTATCTGTTTGATAGAAGTCACCAGTGAAACAATTCAGGCCTGGAGTTTTCTTTGTGCAAATGTTTTTGACGAAGATTATGAATCGAATGTTTTTAATAGAAATTGGGTTTCAAGTGTTTTTAATAGAAATAGATTTTCTGTTTCATTTTGAGTCAGCTTTGGTAAGGTACATTTTTCAAAGACTTTGTCCACTCCATCTGAATTATGACTTTATTGGCGTAGAGTTCATATTATTCCTTTATTATCCTCTTAATGTTTGTAGGATCTAGAGGATATCCCTTCTTTCATCCTTGAAATTGGTGATTTGTGTTTACTCTCTTTTTTTCTTGATTAATTTCGATAATTTCCTTAATCAATTAATTTCGATTAATTTTGTTAATCTTTTCAGAGAACCAACTTCCGGCTTTGTCAGTTTTTTTCTATTTGGGATATGTGTTTTACTTCATTGCTTTCTACTCTTATGTAGATTATTTCTTTCCTTCTATATCAGATTTAATGTGTTCTTTTCCTAGCTTTTTAACATAGGAACTTAGATCCTTGATTTTAAACCTTTCTTTTTCTTTCAATATAGGTACTTACACTGTGAATTTTGCTTTAAGTATTTCTTTAGTTGTATGCCATAAGTTTTGATATACTGTATTTTCATTATCAATCAGCTCAAAATTTTTCTAATTTACCTTGTAAGTTCTCCTTTGACTCAAGTGTTACTTAATTTCTAAATATTTGGGGGATTTTCTATATATCTTATTGTAATTGATTTCTAATTTGGTTCCATTAGTTTAGGGAACACATCCTATCAGATTTCAATTGTTTGAATGTATTAAGACTTATTTTGGGGGTTGGCCCTGTGGCCAAGTGGTTAAGTTCACGTGTTCCCCTGCAGGTGGCCCAATGTTTCATTGGTTCGAATCCTGGGCACAGACATGGCACTGCTCATCAAACCACGCTGAGGCAGCATCCCACATGCCACAACTAGAAGGACCCACAATGAAGAATATACAACTATGTACCAGGGGGCTTTGGGGAGAAAAAGGAAAAAAATAAAATCTTTAAAAAAAAAGAAAAAGACATTTTATGGCCCAGCAAATGTTTGATCTCGGTCAATATTCTATTGGGAGCTGAAAAAGATGGGTATTTCACGCTTATTAGGTGTAGAATGTTCTATAAATGTCAATTACATGTTGTCTGGATCTATATCTTTACTGTTGGCTTTTTGGTATACTTGTTATATTAATCACTGAGAGTGGGGTTCAGAGTAATCTTTTTAAAGCGTAACTCAGAATATGTCCTTCCCAAGATAAAGCCCTCAAGGTCTCCTTAGTGTGCTTTGAATAAAATCCAAACTTCTTTGGCTCTATAAGAGACCACCTGATCCAGTCTAGGGCTCTCTCTCAGATTTCCTCTTTGAGCATCTCCACAACACGTCCTCCCCTCTCCCTGCTGCTGCACACTATTTATACTCCAGTCCTTCTGTCCCTTTTACTGTTCTCTGAACCCACTAAACTTAGTTCTACCTCAGGACTTTTGCATTTGCTATTTCCTTTACCTGGGATTATATCTGCACCCAGATAATCACATGTTGGCTCCTTCACACCTCTTCTGTCTCAGCCCAAATGTCACTGCTGCAGAAAGGCCTTCCATAACCTCTCTATCTGGGGCACTGTCTAGCACAGCACCCTGACTTATTACCTTTGTAGAACTTTTAACTATTAGAATTAATTCTGTTTTTTAATTTTCTTATTTACGGTTTGTATGCTGATTTTGTTGAGTGCCTCATCCCTGAGGCTGAGAATAGAGCTGGATTGTAGTGGATATAGTTTATAAATGCTTGTTAGATGAATGGATGGTGGACAGAAGGAAGGGTAGATGTCATTCAACATTATCTATCTTATTTCATAGACATTTCTGTCTAGGGGCGAGGACTGGACTGTGAGGCCTTTAAAAACAGAAATTCATTCAGCTTTATCTGTGTTTCTGACACAGCATAGCAATTGCTCAGTAAATACTTGCTGGACAAAAGCATAGATGGCCCAGCTGCTTCAAAATACTCTGTGTTCACCTCTGTCATCAGTCACTTTACTGCATCTCTCTTCTGAGTCGACTAAGCCAGAGTTTGGCACTGGGCCTTGTACATAATGTATGCTCAATATATGTTAGTAGAAAGAAAGAAGGAAAGAAGAAAGGAACGTAGGAAGGACTTGTCCAAGCTCTAACGGACACCTTGACTACAAGTTTCAAATCTGGGGCCCCAAAGCCAAATTGTCAGAAAATGATGTCTTGCCCCTTGTTTTCTGGAGAAGTCAGAAGAGCTTCAGTTCTTCAGCGGATGGTCCATTTCACTCCAGTCACAGGCACAGGAAGCAAGGGATGCGGCCATGAGTTTAGAAAGTAATCCTTCTTTCCCTATAGCCCTGGAGGATATTCCCTGGAGGATAGAACAGATGTCCTAGCGGTAGCCCAGAGAAATGGTGACTAAAGCATTTTCACGCACATCTGATTAGCCGTGAAGGCTGAATTGTTTCTTAAATGTTTGTTGGAAATGCGGGCTTACTAGTGAAGAAAAAGGACTGTAAAATGTGCGGCACAGACCATGAAATCCTTTCCCCCCGGACTGTTGAATATCCAGCGTCCTTTTCTTTTGAAGGATTCAAATTAACCTGGGAATTTTTCAATTTTATCGTTGTTCTGGGTAATACTGAGTTCATCAGGACTCCCAGGACTTCCTCCCCAAGGGGATGCAAACTCCCTGTCTGTAACAGCATGTTCACTTGTCTCCTCCTCCCACGCCTAGCCACATGCTAGACCCCAGGGTACGCTCAGCAAGTGGACTTCGGGTTGAAAGGATGCAGACTTGGAATCTGCATTGTTTCCACGTGAGGTGGCATAAATATTGAGATGATCAGTCAGCCTTTGTGGTCTAACTTTCCCTCCAACCCACATGCACCCACTGTGGCCATGCAGATCCCATGGTGGGGGCTGGCCATGTTGCTTCTGAACCTCCCTTCACTCACTTTGTCTAGAAAAGGAGGGGCAGCAGGAGTTAGGTGGGGTTTTGACATGTGATATTTCTGTTTCCACACAGTAACCAGCCAGACCATTACAGAATATTAGGTATTTTAAAGAGTGGAAAATCTACTGCCATTTGGCTTCCTTAGACAGATGTATAATTCTGGAGAGGCACAAACATTGGGGCTAACCTATTTCAGACCAAAAGCCTATGCTATATTCCAGCAATAAAAATCAGTAAATGCTATATGTAGAAAAAAAGGCTAACCAGTGCCCAAAAGCCAGAGCAGAAATTGACTATGATTGTAGAGCTAAATCAGGATTCAAATGGATATAATTTACCTACTAGTTCCCAATGTAATACTACTGCCAGATTCATAAAATCAAAATCTCTGATGTTACATTATAAAAAATAAGATTTAGAGTAAGAAATTAAAAAAAATTATTGAGGTCATATTGGTTTATAACATTGTGTAATTTCAGGTGTACTGTATGACATATCAGTTTCCGTATAGACTGCATCGTACTCACCTCCAATAGCCTAGTTTTTATCCATCACCATACATATACACCCCTTTACCGCTTTCGCCCTCCCCGCGCCCCCTTCCCTCTGGTAACCACAAATCTGTTCTCCTTATCCATGTGTTTGTTTATCTTCCACATATGAGTGAAATCATATGGTGTTTGTCTTTCTCTGTCCAGCTTATTTTGCTTAACATAACACCCTCAAGGTCCATCTATGTTGTTGCAATGGGATGATTTTGTACTTTTTTTATGGCTGAGTGGTATTCCATTGTATGCATATACCACATCTTTTTTATCCATTCATCAGTTGATGGGCACTTAGGTTGCTTCTAGGTCTTGGCTATTGTGAATAATGCTGCAAGGAACATGGGGTGCATAAATCTCTTTGTATTGTTGATTTCATGGTCTTTGGATAAATACCCGTAGTGGGATAGCTGGATCATATGGTATTTCTATTTTTAATTTTTTGAGGAATCTCCATACTGTTTTCCATAGTGGCTGCACCGGTTTGCATTCCCACTAGCAATGTATGAGGATTCCATTTTTTCCACATCTAGAGTAAAAAACAATTTTTTTGAGGAAGATTAGCCCTGAGCTAACATCTGCCGCCAATACTCCTCTTTTTGCTGAGGAATATTGGCCCTGAGCTAACATCTATGCCCATCTTCCTCTACTTTATATGTGGGATGCCTGCCACAGCATAGCTTGACAAGCGGTGTGTAGGTCTGTACCTGGGATCCAAACTGGTGAACCCTGGGCCACTGAAGGGGAGAATGCAAACCCAACCTCTGTGCCACCTGGCCGGCCCCTGGAGTAAAAATTTTTAAGACTAAGAAACTGGAGGAGCTAGCCCAGTGGCATAGTGGTTAAGTTCATGAGCTCCGCTTCAGGGGCTGGGGGCTCACAGGTTTGGATACTGGGCACAGACCTAGCACTGCTTGTCAAGTCAGGCTGTGGCAGCATCCCTCATAAAATAGAGGAAGATTGGCACAGCTGTTATCTCAGCGACAATCTTCCTCAATCAAAAAGAAGATTGGCAACAGATGTTAGCTCAGGGCCAATCTTCTTCACACACAAAAAAAACAAAACTGGAGATATTTCCTATCGTATATGACTTTCTAAAAGGCATATTCTTAGGAGTAGAGTATGTGTATCCATGTTGCATATTAAAAATATTTGGTTCACCAGCTTGTTTTGAAATTAGAGAAAAAGAATAATCTATCAGAAAAATCAGAGCTGGAAGAGACCTTCATGATCAGATTGTCCAACACTGTCTGTACAATAAGCAGATTGGCTTACAGCAGGGGTTTCTGAATGCTGGTCCTTGGACTGGAGCCAGGCTCCTGCAGTGCGTTGCACTACCTTGCAAGCTTATTAAACAGGCAGATTGCCAGGCGTCATCCCTGGAGGTTCTGAGTCAGCCAACCAGGTCTGGGGACCAATGCACTGAAGGCACGCTCCCAGACACGACACTCAAGGAACCGGCAACACCAGGCTTGGCCCTGCCCTTCATCAGCAGGATGGTCAGAGTGAGGATGGAAATGACATTAGGTGTCCGTCTGCACTGGGATGGGCCTCAGTGTTATAGAAGACTTTGGGTCCTCAGTATTTACTTAAACCCCTCAATTCATAGGTGGCTCCTCTGGTTACCGACTGCAAACCTATATTTCTAGCTGTGCTGATCTCATTCATTCATTTATATCACAAATAATTACTGTGTGCCGACTGGGAATGCAGCAGTCAATAAGTACAGGCTCCTCATAAGATCAGTGAGGATGACAGACGAGTACACAGAGAATTACACCCAGTGATTGCAGAGAAAGAGCAGGCTGCTAGGGGAGCACCTGGGAGGAGTACCTCATCAGATTTGGGGGAGTCAGCTGATGCTGATGGATGAATGAAAGTTAGTCAAAGAGAGAGGGAGAGACCTATCTTGGTCCATCCTCTGGGGACGGGCATGTTTTTACTTTAAGCAAAAAAAAGAGGGAAAAAATAAAGATTCTAGGGAGGCAGCTAGACAACCAGGAGTAACTGTCACAGAAGCCATCAAAATCCTTCAGTACCCAACGTTAATTTCTTAGTTCTGATAACTATATCATGGTTATGCAAGATGCTAGCACGAGGGAAGCTGGGAGAAGGGTATGCAGGAAGTCTCTGTATTATCCTTGCAACTCTTCTGTAAACCTAAAATTATTTCAAAATAAAAAGTTTAAAAAAATTATCATTCAGGATAGAGAAGACAGGGAACAGACCCAAGGTAGTGAGGGTCGGGGTGGCTGATGTAGGCATATTTGAGAGATACTTAGGAGGTAGAATGGAGAGAATTTAGAGATTGACCAAATGTGGGAGGATGAACGGGAGGGACGCTTTAGCCAACAGGGGGATATGGGGTACCATTTCCCGGACAGAGAACAGAGGAGGCGGGATCGGGGAGGAAAGACAAGGAGATCGAATGTGCACATGGTGACTTTGAGGTGTTTGTGGGAGCCTCAGGAGGAGGCTGTTGCAAGAGCCCTGGGCATCTAGGTCTGCAGCTCAGGAGGGGGGTCCACCCTAGATAAAGAGATTTGGGAATCAACAAGGAACAACGAGGAAAACATGACCAAGAAGGTAACTGAAATAATTGGAGTAAATAGAATATTTTTGAAGATGGTATATAGAGTGATAAATAAAAAATGGATGGAGGGAAGAACCTCAAAGAAGGAAGTGGACAGGAAAGAGTAAATTGAAAAGAACATCCAAAGAGGAAGAAGGAACACCAGCCAAGGATGATGTTGTGGAAGGCAAAGGAGGAAGGATTTTCAAAGATGAGGTGAGACCAACCTTCAGAAAGGTCAAGTGAGATAAGAACAGCACTGACTGGGTTGTTGACAACCTTGGTGAGTATAGTCTTTGCCCTTCCACTAAATGTTTTGGACAGGGCAAAAACAATATGGGAAAACCACTGAATATTTTTAAGTGCCTACTTTGATGAAGCAAGCCCTGATCATCAGCTAGCCTGGTATTGAGGAGAAACCATGTGTGAGCCTGGATGTCAGGCAGACCTAAGTTCAAGCTGTGGCTCTGTCACCTGCTGAGTGACCTCGAGCGAGTTATTTAATTAACCTCTTGAACCTCAGTTTCTTTATCTGTAAAATGAGGATGGTGATATGCATCTTGCCCTCTGAGGATTAGATAGATAATGTGTGTCAAGCCCTTTTCATGGTATCTGGTACATAGTAGGTGCTTAACAAATGGTAGCCATTATTATGGGCCAAGTCCTCTCCTTCTGGACTCTGAAGCACCCTGTGCATCCATCTACTAGGTCACAAACTACAAAGTCTTGAAACAACTTGGTCCTTATGATTCTTTCCCAAGCCCAGCCTCCACCAGACCATCAGCTTCTCAAGGGCATCGTTTTCAACTTAGTTTCTCCATCAGCCAACACCACAGATCTCCCGGACGGGACCTTCATTCTGCAGGATCGGAAGGAAGCATGGGAGGTGGGTCCTGTCCTGGAGGTGTCATGGGAAGATTTGCTCTACTAAGATGGCACGGGAAGCGAAGGTCTGAAAACAAGATAGTCGTGAGCCCACACAGGTCTGCCAGGAGCTGAAGGTCGTTATTCAAACTTTGCAAGCAATTTAATTCTGGAAATCTCAAGGGCAGGATGGTTAATCAGGAAAACTGATGAGGACATTTGGCACTAACAAGCTGGCTGATTCATCCAAACTCATACAATATGACTCCATAATTATGCAGAGTATATCTTTCTGAATCAAAAGGAAGAAAAGAAAAAGAGAAAAATAGGATACATAACCTGATTAAAGATTGTGGGTGGGTACCCAGTATAAGAAGGAACCTGAAAGAGTAGCATCTTGGATATCTGGGCATGGGAATTTTCAAGTCATCTGCATAGCTCTATGAGAAGCATCTCTGAAGCCCGGGCATCCTAGACTACCAACAAGGGAGAGTTCAGAGTGCTCGTATGCCCGCTGTATTAGTTTCCCAGGGCTGCTCTAACAAATTACCACAAACTGGGGGTTCAAACAACAGACATTCATTGGCTCATGGTTCTGGAGGCCAGAAGTCTGATATCAAGGTATCGGCAGGATGGATTCCTTCTTGGAGGCTCAGAGGCAGAATCTGCTCCACGCCCCTCTCCTAGCATCTGGCGGCTGCTGGCAATCCTTGGTGTTCCTTGGCTTGTAGATGCATCACTCCAAGCTCATCTCTGTCTTTTTTTTTTTTTTAAAGATTTTGTTTTTCCTTTTTCTCCCCAAAGCCCCCTGGTACATAGTTGTATGTTTTAGTTGTGGGTCCTTCTAGTTGTGGCATGTGGGATGCTGCCTCAGCATGGCTTGACAAGTGGTGCCATGTCCTCGCCCAGGATCTGAACCAGGGAAACCCTGGGCCACCGAAGCAGAGTGTGCAAACTTAACCACTCGGCCATGGGGTCGGTCCTTCTATCTCTGTCTTTACATGGCATTTTCCTGGCGTGTCTTTGTGTCCAATTTTTCCTCTTCTTATAAGGACACCATTCATTGGATTAGGGACCCCCCCGCAATGACCTCATCCTAACCTGATTACGCAGGTGAAGACCCCATACCAAAGAGGCTCACATTCACAGGTACCAGGGGTTAGGACTTCAACATGTCTTCTCGGGGGACACAATTCACCCTGCGAAACTTCCAGACCCTCCTGCTGGCCTTCCACCCTGTGCACTATTCCCTAGCCTCTGAGAGCTATTTGTAGTTCTTCAGACTCGCCATACTCTTGCACCTCTGAGTCTGCACACATGCTGGGCCTTCAGCCAGAAATGTTCGGGCTCACCCCTTCTCTTCCAGCTGGACAACTTCTAATTATCTTTCAAAATTCAAGGGACATTTCCTCTTTTCTGTGAGGTTTTTTCTCCCTCCCGCCATCTCTCAGAATCAGTTGCTAGATTTCCAGGTGGAATGTGACATTTAGCAAGGTGGACGGTGACAATTGTGGCATGCCTGCTCCTCCCGCTAGACTGCAAGCTCTGTGAGGACAGAGACCGCATGTTCTCATCTTTGTAAGCCCGGTGCCTGCTGCACAGTGGACATACAACCACATAAAGATCAGCCCTCGAGAGGAGGCTTAACTCAATGCTTGTGGCTTTCCACGGGTCTGATTGAACAGGACAGCTTGGCCAAGCTAAATTGTGCCATTCCTTCCAGCCCAAACCAGCACTTTCTGTGGGGTCAAGTGTGAGCTGCCAGTGAATTTCCAACCTGATTTCCTCTGCTCCCAGTCTCCCTGGGAGGTCTCCGTGCTGGACCCAGTTGGGCCAAGCCCGGTAAAGGCTGGAAGGCTGGAATTCTGGGCTGGTCACTCCCCCAGTCTGCTTTAATGGAGACTGCAAATAGGGGCCATTGGCCGATGGGTCCCAGTGCCACAATGCAGCATTCAGTGGCTGCTGTGGGGTGCCCCTGTGTGTGTGGGCAGCTTGTGGTCCAAGGCCAGCCAAGGTCCATAAAAATGTCAGGCCTGTGCAAAGGCCAGCGCTCTGTGGGCTTTTTTCTCTTCGTGCTAGTGGTTTGCTTCTTAGTCATCTGTCTCCTTAAAATAGGCCCTTCCTTCTCTCCATCTGTGGCTCCTGCTCTCTAATGTTCTTACTGACGAGCACAGCACAGCAGAGGTCAAAAGAGAAACTGCACAGACATTAACGGCATTTCAGAGCTTGAAAGTTCTCTAGGAAGAGAGTGTCTAGTCCAATGCTTCTCCCCACAGATGGGGAAACTGAGGCTTGGCATGGGAGAGGCACTTGGCTAAGATCATGCAGAAAACTGTCAAGAGAGAAGAATAGTCAAATTCTCCGTCTTCCAGACCAAGCCTCTTTCCCTTCAACCACACTGTCTCCACTTGTCTCTTCCAGGAACGGAGAGAGTTAAGGTTTAATTGCCTTTAATAGCAGAACAAACCATGAAAAATGTTCACTCAAACCCCTCCCCTGCCTTGTCCACTTAAAAAGGTAGTGACTACTCAAAGAGGTACTGTCCCCATCTGAAGGGACTTCGCCCAGGACAGAGCGGAGACAGTGTTTGCTGTCCAGGGCGGTGGCAGCAACACATCACGGTTACTGGAGACCACGTCTCATGGAATATTCTAGAGATAAAAATGTATTTGGATGTTGACTCCAAATTCAAAAGAAGCCAATTTAAACCTCTCATTAAAACAAAAACTGGCTCATTCTTCACCATTTGCTTTTAGGGCCTAAGCATTCACTTCAATTAGTGTCTTAAAAATAAAGGCAAAAAGGATACTTGGATTCCTTTGAAACACAAGTCAACAAAAGCCAAATTAAAGACCAACTCTCTCAGTTTGTGGGCGTTGATTCTGTCACGACTTTTCTTCAGCTCTTCCCCTCCCCACCACGCCCCAGAGCGAGTCCTCATGCTGTGATCAACAGAAGTTCATGTTCTGGTCTGCCACCCACTTCATCTGCCTCTACTTCCGCTTTCACACCTTGCCCTATTGACGTGCGTTCCTGCATTGCACCTGTCCTGCCTCTTTTTCTTTTCTTGGTATTCCCTCTCCTTCCCCCCTCCCTTTGCTTCAGTCTCTACCTGTCTAAATCCTTCATCCACTCTCCAGGCCGTAAAAGTCTTGCATCTCTCCAGTCTATTTCCTTCATGGACTGTCCAAGGCTCAGGATTTGCCTCTTCTATGGAACACGGGGCTTCCTGCCTCGTGATGGACTCTCCATCCATTCAAGGGTCCATCTATTCATTATTTAACAACCATTTGCTGAACACCTTTTTGGCACCCGCCACAGTGCCTGCCCCAAGGAGCTCACATCCCAACATGGAAGACGGAAGATGATTAGACAGAATAGCCTCTGCCACAAGATGACAGTCTATTCTGAAGGCAATGGGAAGTCATTGAGGGATTTTAAAGAGACCAAGTGGTGATAGGAACCGATCTGCATTTTAAGGAGTGTTCTGGGAGCAATATGGAGGACAGATTTGGTCGGGGTGGGAGTGTGGCCATGAGGGTAATGATGGTGCCAATGTGAGGGTTAAAAGGCTAATTAGGAGGTTATTGTGATAATCTCAGCAGAATATTAAAGCGTGCCCTAAGGGCGTAACAAAGGCATAGAGAGGAGGAGAAATGTGGGCTAGAACTGACAGAAAGTAGTGGTTGGAGGCAGGGATTCTGTGCATCTAAGATCCCAAGGTTTCTGGCAGGATCTCTTGTGTGCAGGATGGTGTCAGCCACTGGAACAGGAGCATGGGGGCAGGATCGGGTCAGAGGGAAGGGCTGTGGTGCTCACTCCTGCACACGTTGTGATTAAGGAGACCAGGCCAGAAAGATAGAGGTGGTGACGTCTGTGGATATGGAGCTGAGGTTCCCAGCAGACTGTAGATACTTAGGGACATATTTTCCCTACTGGTCCTGGAGGTCAGGAGCAGGAACTGAGAATTACTCCTGTTTACTTCCTTCTTCTCTTGAATATAGTAGATTCTCATAGGCTGTGTGAATCAATGGAGGATTGAAACTCCAAAATAGATGATATAAGTGGAGGGAAGGCAGCCACATTTATGGAGCAGAGTAACCACTGGGAGTATAATTGTTCTGGTTTGCCACTCACAAGGGCTCTCTGGCCCCAGTTACCTCACCTACACTGACGATGCTGATACTTAGGACACAGGACCACCATGCGGTCATGATATCATGATGGCAAGTGTTCTCATCAACCAGCCCCATGACTTTGTGGAGGAAGCACTGGTGTCAGACCTGGGAGTGTGTGGTTGTATTTCTGGAGATGCCTTTGGACGAGTCACTTTCCTTTGCTAGGTCTTACTTTTTCTCTTTTGTAAACTGAGGAAGATTGGATTGCAGGATCTGGAAGGCCCTCTCCAACTTTAAGATCCTACATTCCAGAGAGGCCATGAGAACATACTGATTTAAAGAATCATAATCAACCTGACACACCTGAAGCCTCGCTAAATGAGGAGAAGGATGGCAAAACGAATATCGAATGTCCCTTCCTTAAGACAGCCAAGTCTTGTAGAATTACTCACTGAAGTCTGCTACCCCCGAGGAGAACTGTGGTTTGCATTTTCTTTCCTCCACAAACAGGATATTAAGGGACCTCTTAGCTTCAGGGATGTCTATGCCTGCAGTGATGACAAATGAACTGGATCCACATTTCCCATAAAGTAACAATTCACTTTGTGTGGAGAATGCATAGACTATATCATTGTTGATGCCAGAGGAAGGGGATGGGGCTATGGAAGGACTGAGGCTGTGGATGGGGGTGGGGGCTTGTTGGGGACACTGAATTGATTCATGCGCTCTGCCCACGATTGCATGTGTTGGAGTGGAGAGACCATGGGACTGAACACCAGCCGTGATTGGCTAGAATCCTGGCTCTGCTACTTGCTCACAAAAGGACCTGGGAGAGTTACTCGATCTGTCCTAGCTTCTGTCTCCTCATCTGCAGACTGAGAACAGTAGCACCGACTCTGGGGAGTGACTGTAAGGAGGAAATGAGAGAAGGAATGTAGGACCTGGCAGAGAGGGCGAGGCCGGTGAAGATGAGAGGCCTCTATAGTTTTAGAAACGTTGTTCTTCAATCCCCTTCCACTGTTCCAAACCAAGTTTGGGCTGTCAGTGGCTGGGTGGAGGGCATGGCTGGCCTGGGGTTCTCTGGCTATGGTAGAAGACGGGGCCCTCCTTCCTGTATGCACACAAAGGAGTGGATTTGCTTCCTGCCCTCTTGGGGAGTCCTTTCATATGCGTCCGCCCAGGCTACTGGATTAGGCAAACACAGGCCACATTTTGCAAAGTGGCATGTTTGTCCGGGCTCGTTGACTGAAACTCTGTGGGGTCCCTTCTTGGCTGGTGGAACTGCACTGCTCTGATGTGGACACTTCTCAGTCACGGATCAACATGAGGACAGGGCCCAATCCATTTGCCTGCTCCTCCTGAGCCTCCCAGGGGTGGGGCACTACTTTGGATGATCCAGGGTTTGAATGGAAACTAGGACTTTGTTTTCTGATGTGGAACATAGTCGGAAGATGTTTGCGTTTAAATCAAGGCCCTCACTACCGCAGACCTCTTCCAGCCCCGGGCAGGCGGGGGCGGAGGTGTCAGAATGTGTGTTTAGGGGGTGGAGGCGTGAGGGCAGGGGGCCTTTGTGTTATTCCAGAATATAAAAGGATAAGCTCCATCGGGGTATTCAGTCAACATTCATTGACTTATCACCTACTTTGGGTGCTAGACACAGGTGGCGCTGAGGGAGAAGCTGTGGGGGGCTGTGTTAGTTTTTGCTTCAAGACACAGAGACTACGGAGGAAGAGGAAGAGAGGGGCTCCGCTGAGCTACGCTGCAAAGCAAGATACAAGACCCAAAAGGCAGTCAGAAGAGCGCTTTTGTCCTGGTAACCCAGCCTGCATGCCAGGCCACTTGCCTGAACACTTCTAGCCTCAGGCTGTCAGAGACATGCCAGCTACTTTCCTAAAAGAGTCTGTATACAAAGCACCTTAGTCTGGAAGGGAAAAAAAACCAGCCCCTGCCGGAGAGAGGAGTGGAACGTATTCACATCTTTATTCATTCCCTCAGTGGCCCCTTATGGAGCTTCTGCAGAACTGGACCTTGTCTGTTGCTTCTTTGATTTGTTCTTGGTTTTCATAGTGACCTGGCATGAAGGAGATCTCAGTTGCAGGCTGACAAATGAAGAATGAACAAATGAATGAATGAATGAGTGATACAAAGATGAGCATACCATGGCCTGCTGCAAAGGGACTCTATGGGGAAAAATCCAGTGTCCTCAGTCGTGCAGTCAACCACCTGCTCGAGCAGAGTCAGATGGACGCCTATGCTTCTGAACTCTGTATTGGCTGTACTCCCAGCAAGTCCCACATGGGGAAGAAGTCCAGCCTCCTGCCTGGGAGACAATGGAACTCGGATTCTTGAGCTTGCATCTCTCTGGTGGCAAAAATTACCAACAGCACAAACATATTTGCCTTTCAGTTCTCATGGGAGAGTCCAGCTGAGAATGTAAGTCTGAAGACCGGAATGGCCATCGTAGCAGCTTATCACGGCATTCAAGACCACCCACAGTCTGCCTCCACCTGCCCGTCCCTGCTCCTTGCTCACAACTTGCTTCTCTCACCCCACTGCTACCTGATCTTATCACTCTCTTCCCAACCACTCCTGCATTTCCCCACCTCCTTGACTTGGCTCATGGATGACTTTTCATTATCTCTGCCTGTTCAACCTTCAGCCACCTCCAGAAGTCCTCACCAGTGAAGTCCGCAATCCCTCCACTCAAGATTAATCTTTCTCCACTGTGTTCTTGGAGTCTGGTGACTGTACGGTGATCCAGTGGGCTCCAGCCATCTACACGGACCAGCTGAGCTGCTGTGGGGAGAGAGGCCGTGGTACTTTGGCTCCTGGGTGTGTTATTGAGGTGAAGACAAGGTCGGTCGTGTTAACTCAGGAGCCTGCTCTCTGTGGAGGGAAGTTGCAGGCCACGACAGTGTGAGGGACCCTAAAGGACGGAGTGTTCCCCTGCGGCCTTCCCATGAGCTTGTCCCCACACTGGATCCTTATACTAATGGTGGTCAGGTTGGTGTTCTTCCACAACGGCCAGGAGAGGCTGTGCAGGGTTTTACAGCACAGGGGCCAAGGGAGAGAGGCAAGGTAGAATGCCCTCCACTTCCTCGGCTCTGTGCTCTGCTGGGGTTTCACTCGTCCGGAGGGAGACACACGTTTTTCTAATCTGCACACAGGTCACGTGTGGGCTACAGGCCTGCCCCTACATCTGCAAGGCCCGGGGCAAGACTACAAATGGGGGTTTATTACTTTATGCCTGTTATTTACAAGCGATAAAGTAATAGCCTTAAAACTATTAAAATACATTCTAGCCTCTCACTTTGACAAATATATCTTTTATATATATGACCTGAAGGCCAAGTCCTGATTTAGGATTCTCAAATTCTGGGAGTTTTGTACCAGAACTGCTCTGCCCCTCCTTCTCCCCCTTCCCGCAGCGATACTCCTGTCCTCAAGGGGATCTGTACCTGAATCTGGATGCCCCAGCCCACACGTCCAAGTTCTCTTCCAGATCTCTTACCTGCAACGGTCCCTTGGCTGTGCCTGGGCCTGGGTCCACACACTGGCAGTGTATCCCTTGGTGACCTCTGGGCTGAGGGATGCGTATACTTGTGGCATGACCCACATCCGGGAGGACAGACCTGGGAAAAGGCCTGTGCAGGCCCCGGAAGTGGTGAGTAGTGTTTTGGCAGGGAATTTCGGGGTCCAGGTACCCAGAGTCAGGTCTAGAATAGGGATCGCAGGCGCCTGGTGGCCATGTGCCCTTGATTTCTTGGACTCCTTGTCCCTTGGAGATGAGTGTGGCCCTGTAAAGTGTCGGACCCCTCTTACCCAGGCCTGAGGGTGGGATTGCTGGACTGTGGCAGCCTTAGGGCTAAGTTCCACAGCTGGGCAGGTGGGGCAATGAGCCAGCCAATGGGGACCTTCATCTAACGCCACCCCATCCGCCCAAGGCCAGATGGTGACATTCAGGTTGTGCCTGTTGCCCTTCCATCTAGATCTTCAATGACAGGCACTTTGTCTTGTCATTTTCATACTCTTGGTGGCAACAAGCACTGCCCTTCAAGGCCTAAGTGTTCAAAGGGTACCTTTAAAATTTGCTTTTGTGTGTGCAGTGAAAACAGCTCTGGACTTGCAACTGGACACTGGGGCCCTCTCCCAGCTCTCTGTAGGCTAAACTTATCAGGTCCCTCCCCAGGCCTTCCATTTCCCCATCTGTAAAATAAGGCCGTTGGGCTGAACAACTTCCAAAGTCCCATTCCGATCCGAAGGTCTGTGGTTTATGACTCCTGAGAGCTCCGTTTTTCCTTATCTGTCAATCCTTCTCAAGCTGAGTACTCATTAAAATCACCTAGGAAGCTTTAAAAAATTACCTGGGCCCCGACCCCAACCCCGGAGGTTCCGATTCAGCCGTTCTTGGGTGGGGCCCAGGCAGAAAGCTCTCCAGAAGATTCGGACGTGCAGCCAGGGTTGAGAACCGCTGGTAGAGTTGGAAGGGAGTCTCCCCCGCCCGCCACCCACACACAGAGGAGGAAAAATGCGGCAAGACAGATGCCTGATGCGAAAGCAGAGCAGCTGTAAGCGAGGCTAGACGCTGGGATCCTGGGGTGGGGGACCTCCTGGTTCCTCTCCAGGAAGACGTGGATAAATAGAGCCAATTTCCTGGCCTCGCCTCCCATCCATCTTCCCATCCTGCAGCTGAGAACTGAGGGGGAGGAGGAGATAGAGCAGGCAGCTGTCTAATCTGGGGAGATTTTCTCATGGGTGGGGAGAGGCTGACTTTTGGCTCCAGTCTTCCTCCTCCCTCACAGCTGGAGCTGGAGCAGCCCCAGTGAGCGCTGGGGCGGGGATCCCAGCTGCTGGCAGTTGTTCCTGCATTATCTCCCTGACAGCTGCAACCTCCTGACGTGTTGTGTGTGCGTGTCCACGTGTGAGCGTGTACTCTCCAGCAGAAAAGACAAGACGAAGAGGTGGAATGTACAGCCCATGAGGTTACTATTCTTACTGGACTCCAAGACACCCCTGAAGCCTTTCCCAACCCCCACCCGCTTCCAGTCTGTGTGATGCCCCCTCCTCATTGCTCCCATCAGCCCTGGTGCCTCCCCTCATTGCGAATCCATGCCAATAGCAGCTTCAATAATTACAATAGCTCTCACTTATTGGGTGTGTGCTATGTGCCAGGCATTCTCCTAAGTGTATCAGGTCAACGATTCTATTTAGCACTCAGAACAACTCTGTGAAGCAAGTGCTATTCCTATTCCTATTATATAGATGAGCAAACCAAGAAACAGAGAAGTTAATATTTCTTCCAAGATCACACAGCTGACAAGATTCAAAGTCAGGAAATCTGATGCCAAAACTTCAGCCCTTTACCACATGGCTATTCTGCCTCCTGTCGCTGAGTATGCATGAAGGCCTGTTGGAATAAATGAGGTCTCTTTCAGCTCTGACACTCTAACAATGGTATTGCTCACAGCGGCATACATCTTGTACTCAGATTTTTTGTCGAGATTGAGGTTCTTAGCCAACGTTGGCTGAACTCAAAAGCCACAGGGTCAGAAGCACCTGTCATTCCCCCCGAAGGCCCGTGCTTCTAGGAGGATCATAGAAGATGCACCTTGAGAGGAACATGGTCCAGGGCAGCACCACCTACACTGGGCTCCGGGGGCCAAAACACTGTTGAAAAACCACTAAAAAAGAGAAATCCTGAAGAAGGTGTGGATCTGGACCTCCTGCTTGCAAAGACTTCTGCTCCCTGGAAGCCTGCGTGCACCCACTGGGTCGTTTTCCCAACGGAGGGGTTAGGTTGCGCTGAAATCCACATGCCATTGTTTTCCATGCTGGACGGCGTGCGTTTCCAAGACGGCAGACCAGGGCCTGGATGCAGCTTGTGACCTGTTGCCCATAAGGCTTTTTGATTTTGGTATTTTTACTGAGCTTACTGACCTAGTAAATGCGTGACTGTGAAGATGGGGTGATCTGCTGAGAGGGGAGTGACAAAGAGAACAGCCAAGATCTTCACCTCAGCATCCATGTTCTAAGGTAAGGAGTTATCAGTCAGATAGACGAAAAAAAGTAGACCATTCACTGCCTAGTTCAACTGACGCCTCCCCAGGAATCTCACGTTAGCTCCCAAATTGTTTTTTATGAGCTGAATTCCCTTTCTCCTCTGTCTTTAATCAGGTTTTATTCCCATTTGGTTAATCACTAGTTGTACGGACAAGTCCTTCCATTTTCCCTTACTAGATTTTAAATTTTCATTTATTGACACACACAAAAAACTAAAATGCTTTCCAGAGAGAGTTGAGCCTTGCCTTAGGAAAGTGCTTTCTTTGGTGTAAGGCAGTATTTCTCAGACTTTACTGTATGTGGGAATCGGCTAGAAGTATTGTTAAAAATGCAGATTCTGGTTCCTTCAATCTGGGATGGGGTCCAGGATTCTCCTTTTTTTTTTTTTTTGGTGAGGAAGATTGGTCCTGAGCTAACATCTGTTGCCAATCTTCCTCTTTTTGCTTGAAGATTGCCCCTGAGCTACCATCTGTGCCCATCTTCCTCTATTTTGTATACGGAATGATGCCCTAGCACAGCTTGATAAGTGGTGTGTAGGTCCACACCCAGGATCCAAACCTGGGAACTCCGGGCCGCCAAAGTGGAGTGCACAAACTTAGCCACTGTACCACCCGGCCAGCCTCAGGGATTCTCCATCTTTAAAAAGCTTCCAGGTGATGCCAATGCTGCTGGTCCCCAGACTATACCTTTTTTTTTTTGATAATATACGTAAAGCATTAATTTTTTTCAGCTTTATTGAGATGCAATCAACATATAACACTGTGTAAGTTTCAGGTGTACAACATGATGATTGGTACATGCATATGTTGTAAAATGATTACCAAAATAAGCTTAGTTAATACCTCCATTACCAGACATAGCTACCTTTTGTGTGTGTGGTGGGGAGAACTTTTAAGATCCATTCTCTGGCAGGCCCGGTGGCGCGGCGGTTAAGTTCGCACATTCCGCTTCTCGGCAGCCCGGGGTTCCTCGGTTCAGATCCTGGATGCGGACATGGCACCGCTTGGCAAAAAGCCATGCTGTGGTAGGCGTCCCACATATAAAGTAGAGGAAGATGGGCACAGATGTTAGCTCAGGGCCAGTCTTCCTCAAAAAAAAAAAAAAGATGCATTCTCTTAGCAACTCTCAGATATACATACAGTATTGTTAACTGCGGTCCCCATGCCGTACATTACATCCCCAGGACTGATTCATCCTATGACTGAAGGTGTGTACAGTTTTGGCCACCTTCACCTGTTTCCCCACCCCTGGCAGCTACCAATCTACACTGTCTCTATGAGTTTGTTTTTTTTAGGTTCCACATGTAAGTGAGATCATACAGTATTTGTCTTTCTCTTTCTGAATTATTTCAATTAGCATAATTCCCTCAGGGTTCACCTATTTTGTGAAAAAATGGCAGGATTTCCTTCTTTTTTATGGTTGAATAATTTTCCATTTATATACATAAGTATTAAATATATATACAAAACATATATCACATTTTCTTTGTCCATTCATCCATTGATGGACAGTTTTTTTTGTCTCTATGTCTTGGCTGTTGTAAATAACGCTACAATAAACAAGGGGTGCAGATAGCTCTTCGAGACGGTGAGTTCATTTCCTTTGGATATATACCGGAAGTGGGATTGCTGGATCACACCCAGATCACGCTTTGAGGTGCAGGCTGTAGAGAGGCTATGAGACACACTTAGCCAATTAACCATGATGCAGAAGACTGGAACCAAACAGTCATTCGAGCAATGCATCTACACTCTAAACAGCCCCACTGACAGGTGTGTAATGCAACTCCATCCCTAGAGGGAGCCCTCTCAGCCTCCTGCAGCCTGGCTTTCACATGGGGCCATCCCCAGTCAGACTGTCCCCACAGCCACATATCTGCACCCACATCTCTCCGCAAGTGCCTTGTGTTTTTTTTAAAGATTGGCCCTGAGCAAATATCTCTTGCCAATCTTCTCTTTTTTTCCCCTTCTTCTTCTCCCCAAAGCCCCCCAGTACATAGTTGTATATTCCAGTTGTAGGTCCCTCCAGTTGTGCTATGTGGGACGCCACCTCAGCATGGCCTGATGAGTGGTGCCACATCTGCACCCAGGATCCGAACCTGTGAAACCCTGAGCCACTGAAGCGGAGCGCGTTAACAATTCGGCCATGGGGCTGACCCCTCCTCAGGTGCATTTTTGTCCTGAATCCCTGAGGCCATGTTTTCTAGAAATCCTGGGCTGGCTAAAGAAACCCCCTCCAGTATCTGACAGATAACAGCTCCTCCCAAATCAGTCTTCTTTGAAAAGATCTCTGGCAGCTGGCAATGATTCACACAGACCACACCACACTCACATGCACACGCACATGCAAACGCACAAGCACAAGCACACTGCTTATGAGTTTTAACTCGCCCCAGGTTAGGATGCCCTGGGCTTTGAAAACAGCATTAAATCTTTCCCAGGTGATTCTGGATAGTCGTTCTTCCTGTTTGGGTCTGAAGGCAGGGTCTGCATGCCAGAGGAAGACTTGGGCTCCAAGGAGAAGAAAAGCCCGTTAGGAAGGGGCCCTGCTTAGTGAGAGTTAAGGCCTCCAATAACCTCCCCACAGTGACTCTGATTTCCCTATTAATCAGGGTGGACTATGTGAAATTTCCCTTTCTGAAGGCCAAGCTCATTTGAATATTGGCAATTTCTTATGGTTAGAGCTAGTACAGCCAAAACTGAGGTCCATCTCAGACTATACTGGGGCAAAGTGTCCCCATCCACAGAAGCAAGATAAAAGAATCCACAGACCCAAAGCCATCCAGAAGTCAAGGCAGAGGATAGACCCGCTCTGTTACGATTACATAAATGTGTGTGCACACGCACGGGCGCACTGCTAAACCAACTGCTGATTTGCTCTGATGCAGGTGTGAACTCTCGATTTAGACACAAGTGTGACTGGACTGAGGGGTATATTTTTTGAATTTTTAAAACCTTTTTATTTTTAACTAAGTTAGACACAGAAAAGTTGTAAAAATAGTATGAAACTCCCTTATCTCTCTCACTCTGCTTCCTCTAAAAGGAACCTCTTACAAAACCAGAGTATAATGACTAAGAACAGGACATTAACATCGGTACAATATTATTAATTAAATTTTATAGGCTTTATTGGAATTTCACCCATTTTTCCACTGATATCCTGCATTTTTTTTTAATAAAAGGAAAAAGTCGGACCATGTAGGGAGTGGCTTGCTTTTTCACTTTTTAAATTTTTTCCTCCACTTGGGACTCATATTATCTGAATGATCCTTCTACATCTATTCTCTATATCCCTTAACTTTTCTTTATATTCTCTATTCCTTTTTTTTATTGAGATACAATTGGCATATAACATTGTATTAGTTTTAGGTGTACAGCATAATGATTTGATACACGTGTATATTGTGAAATGATTACTGGAATAAGTTTAGTTTGGACTGAGGGGTATGTGATTAAGGTAACAACCTCCAGTGGCACCCGTGGCCTGAGGAATGAGGTCTGAACTCCTTGCCTGGCCTTGAAGCCTTCCTTCACCTTTCCAACAATCTGCATCTCTCTACACTGTGGCTCCAGCCACTAGGAATGACTTCTCTCCTGTCGAAGCTGGTGCTTCTCCCCTCCACGTCTTCGCTCACCTCTTCTCTCTTCCCAGAGAGCTCCCCCTGCCATCTCTGCTCAATGAAATCCTGCCCGTCTTTTGAGGTTTGGCTCAAAGGCCACCTCCTGCATGGAAACTCCTCTGACTTCCTTCATCCCTATCCTTCTCTATGCTTCCATAGTACTTTGAAGCTCTGCTATGACGCATTACGTCCCACTGTATTATACACTCCTTTACATTCCATTTTTCATTCATTCATTCATTCATAAAACATTTACCATCCTGCCATGTGCCGACTCTGTTCTTAGTGCTGAGTTTCCAGTGGAGGAGTGTTCCAGGCACAATGCTATAATGACAAATAAAGCAGGGTAGGAAGATAGAGAATGAAGGCAGTAGGGAAATTATTTTAGTTACGGTTTTCCAGAAAGGCTTCTCTGAGGAAGAGAGGTTGGAGCTGGAACCTGAATAAAACGAGGGATTGAGCTGTGAAAAGATCTGGAAAAATAGCACTGCAGGTCGAGGGCATGGCCGAGGCAGGGCCTGTAGGACAGGACAGAGTCCGGTAGGTTCTAGGGCAGTGCTTCTCAAACTTCTTCCTTTTTTTTTTTTTTGAGGAAGATCAGCCCTGAGCTAACATCTGCCAATCCTCCTCTTTTTGCTGAGGAAGACTGACCCTGAGCTAACATCGGTGCCCATCTTCCTCTACTTTATATATATGTGGGACGCCTACCACAGCATGGCTTGATGAGCGGTGCCATGTCCCCACCCGGGATCGGAACCGGTGAACCCCAGGCTGCCAAAGAGGAGCGTGCGCACTTAACCGCTGCACCACTGGCCAGCCCCTCAAACTTCCGTGTGCAGAAGAATCCCATGGGGATCTTGTTAAAATGCAGACTCTGACTCAGCAGATCTGGGGTGAAGCCTGAAATTCTGCATTTCTAACAAGCTCCAAGGTCTCATGACCACATTTGAGTAGTAAGAGAGCAAAGTGCCAGGTGCAAAAGGAAGATGGAAGGGGAGGGGGGCAGGAGATGAGGCCAGAAACTGGGCAGCGCCACGCCCTGCATAGCTTCCAGAGCCGTAGTATAGAATCGTGGTTTCTTCTACTTGCCTGGAGAAGTGGTTGGGGAGTTTTGAGCAGAGGAGTGATATAATCTGATTTTCATAAAAGGAGAATAGACTGGGGAGTCGGGGAAAGGGAGTCAAAATAGGGAGGGGAGGTAAGTGGCTGTTGACATATCCAGGTGAGAGAAGGGGGCCCGATCTAGGATGGTGGTTGCAGAGGTGGAGGCACGTATATTGTACAGAGAACTCCCGTCCTTGCACTCTGGAAACCCCTTGAGAGTAGAGACTGTGCCTTAACCATTCTGTCCTTGCTCCTTCATTCAGACTTCACCTAAGGTAACACCCCTGCTGTTCTATTGAAACTGCTCTCCCAGAGGCCACTGGTGACCTTTATATAATAAAATAATTCCATTTTCAAACTCTCTCTCACCACTTCTATTCAACATTGTACTAGAGGTCCTAACCAGTTTAACAAGGCATGAAAAGAAAAAAAGGCATACATATTGGAAGGAAAGAAGGAAGCTTGTCTTTCTGTGAACAATGTGATCGCGTATGTAGAAAACCCTACAGAATCTTCAAAACAGCTATTAGAACCAAGAAATGAATTTAGCAAGGTCACAGGACCTTAGATCAATATACAGAAATCAATTTTATTTCTATATGCTAGCAAAGAACAATCCAAAAAAATGAAACTTCAAAAATTCCATTCACAGTAGCATAAAAATACGTAGGAATAAATTTCTTAGAGATATTTAAGACTGGTACACTGAAAACTAGCAAAGAGTGCTGAGAAATTTAAGACTTGAACAAACAGAGAGAGATGCTATGTGCATGGTTTGGAAGTCTCAGTATTGTTAATTAGGGAAGACAATTCTCCCTAATTAATCTATAAATCGAGTGAAATCCCTGTAAAAATCTCAGCAGGCTATTTTGTAAAAATTGACAAGCTGATCCTAAAATTTACTTGGAATACAAAAGACCTAGATTAAACAAAAACAACTTTTAAAATTTTTAATTGTGATAAAATACACGTAACAAAATTTATCATCTTAACCATTTTTTAAGAGTATAGTTAAGTACTGTTAAGTATCTTCACACTGTGGTACAACCACTCCAGGAATGTCCCCCTCTGCAAGACTGACACTCTGTGCCTGTCCGCCAACAGCTCTCCCTCCCCCTCCCCAGCTGCTGTAACCATCATTCTACTTTCTGTCTCTGTGAATTTGACTACTGTCAATACCCCATATAAGGGGAATCATACAGAATTTGTCTTTTTGTGACTGACTTATTTCACTTAACATAATGTCCTCAAGATTCCCCCATGTTGTAACGTGTATCACAATTTCCTTCTTTTTTAAAGCTGATTAATATTGCATTATATGTATACACCACATTTTGTTTATTGACCTACCGATAGACATTTGGGTTGCTAACCTTTTGGCTTTTGTGAATGATGCTGCTATGAACATGAGTGTACAAATATCTCTTCTAGATCCTGCTTTCAATTCTTTTAGGTATATACTCAGAAATGAAATTGCTGGATCATACAGTAATTCTATTTTTAATTGTTTGAGGAAACACCATACTGTTTTCCATACCAGCTGCACCATTTTAAATTCCCACCAATAGTATACAAGGGTTCCAATTTTGCCACATTCTTGCCAACACTTGTTATTTTCTGTTTTTTGTTTTGTTTTGTTTTGATAGTAGCCACCCAAATGGGTATGAGGTGATATCTCATTATGGTTTTGACTTGCATTTCTCTGATGTTGAGCATCTTTTCATGTGTTTATTGGCCACTTGTATATCTTCTTTGGAGAAATGTCTATTCAAGCCTTGGCCACAAAAATTTTTTTTAAAAGAACGAAGTTAGAATACTTATACTACGTAGTTTTAATACTTACTATTAAACTACAATAATTAACACAGAGTGATATTAGATAATAATAAACTTATAAGTGCATGGAACAGAATTGAGAGTCCAGAAATATACCCACTCTTATATGGTCAATTGATTTTGATAAAGGTACCAGAATAATTCAATAGGGAAAAATATTAGTCTCTATAAAAGGTCTCAAAGTAACTGGATAGTCGTAAAATGAAATATTAACCTTGACTTTTCCTCACACCATACACAAAAATTAATTCAAAGTGGATCATAGACCTGAATATAAGAGCTAAAACTGTAAAAATTCTAGACTAAAACAGAGAAGAAAATCTTTGTGATTTTGGGTTAAGCAAAAATTTCTTAGATAGGACCCAAAAGGTACAAATCACCAAAGGAAGCACTGATTCATTGGACTTCATCAAAATTTAAAAACTTGCTTGGGGAAAGAAAATGAAAAGGTAGACCACAGATTGGGAGAAAATATTTGTAAACTCTCTGACTTGTATTCAGAATTTATAAAGAACTCTTCTTAATACTCAGTTATAAGAAGACAAACAACCCATGCAAAAAAATGGTAAAAGATTTGAACAGATATTTCACCAAGGAAGATACAGGAATGGTCTATAAGAACATGAAAAATGTTCACCATCTCTAGTCATTAGGGAAGTATGAATTCTAATCACAATGAGATACCACTCTATGCTCACCAGAATAGTGAAAAATGTCCAACAATAAAAAGTGTTGATGAGGATGCAGAGAAACTGGAACCTTCCTAAATTGCTAGTGGACAAGTACAGTGGTATAGCCTCTTTGTAAAATAATTTGACAATTTCTTTTCAAAGTAAACATGTGGTTACCGCGCAACCCAGCAATTCTACTCCAAGGTATTTCCCCAAGAAAAGTGGAAACATATGTCCTCCTGAAGAGTTATCAGTAAATATCCATGGCAGGATTATTCGTAATAATCCCAGACTGGAAACAGTGCAAATGTCCATCCACTGGTGAATGGATAAGCAAAATAAGGTATATTCACTACTCGCTATCAGAAAGGAACAAATTACAAACACACGCAACAACAAGGAGGAATCTCCCAAACAGGACCGAGAGAAAGAAGCCAGACACAAAAGACTATATAATTCTATTGGTATGAAATTTCTAGAAATGGCAGAATTATGAAGACAAAAGCACATCTGTGGTTGGCAGGGGCTGGCCATGGGATTGGGGATTGGCTGTAACGGGCACAAGGGAAATTTTAGGGTGATGAAAATGTTCTAAAACTTGCGTGTGGTAGCAGTTGCACAACTGTACAAATTTGCTAAAACTCATCGAACCATACAGTACACTTAAAATGAGTGGATTTCATTGTTGTAATTTATACAATAACATTTTTAAAAAAAATGTTAACATGTGAGAACTACCTACTCAAAAAACAAACAAAAAGCCCCCCAAAACCCACAAACAACTCTGGTGTGGACAACTGTGGTTCTGCCCTTTTCTGGCTTTCCTCATTCCTCCCCAGTGGTGTCCAGCCTGCTGTGTAGACCTCTCTCTTCTGCTCACCCAGCAACCACCACGCCCCCAGTGCAGCCCTTGGACCCTGTGCTCCAGCACCAGAGCCCCTCTCTGGGCCTTCTCACCTGCTCTTGTCATAATTCCCCACTATGAGCAAGTGAGTCTCAAAGGTGCATCCCCATCCTGACCTCTTCCCTGAGCCTCACACTCATTGATTCTGGGTGTTTTTGCAGCTATCACCTGCTGGTGCCTGTGGGAACCGATACCACATACTCCGTAAACACAAATTTCACTCGTCTTCTGCTCCCTTCCCCTACACTCCCTCTCACACCTGCCTTCGTGTCGCCACCACCCACACAAATGTTCAGGCCAGGAATGTGAGGGCCAACAGTCACCAGACCTGTTTTTTTTTTTTTTCAGATAAAGTTCACGTACAAAAAATGTTCAGATTTGAAATGCTCAGTTTGATGAACTTTGACAGCTATATATCCCTGTGTAGGCATCAGCAAAATAAGATGTAGAACATTTTTATCCTTTGAGAAAGTTCCCTCAGGCCTCCTAGTAGCCAATTGTCCCCACCCAACACGCTTACATGCTCTGCGTGGTTTCCAACATGATCCACTAGTTTTGTCTGTGTTTGGATTTCATATAAATGGGATCATATAGTTTATACTATTTTGAGTCTTAATATATTATACTTGTGTTATTCTTAGTATATTTTTTGCTGTTCACCCATGTCATTGCTTGTATCAATACTTTGTTCCTTTTCATTGCTTAGTGATATTCTGTCCTATGGACATACCATAGTTTGTTTATCCAGACACTTTTGATGGCCATTTGGGTTGGTTCCATTTCTGCAATATTGAAATAAGGCTGCTATAAACTTTCTTCACAATTTTATTGGGAACATATTTTCCTTGTACCAGTTTTTGGGAACATTTATTTTTTCAGGCAAATATCTAGACATAGAATTACTTAGTCATAAGGTAGATGTATATTTAACTCTATAAGAAACTGTCAAAGAGTTCTCCAAAGTGTTTGTACATTGACTCTCCCACCAGCAGTGGGTGAAAGTTCATTTCTCCACGTTCCCACTGGCACTTGGTACGGTCAGGCACTTTGATTACAGACATGCTAGAGAGTGTGAAGTGGTATCTCATTGTACTTTTAATTTGCATTTCCCTGATAACTAATGGTGTTGAGCACTCTTTCACGTGCTTGCTGGGCATTCGTGTATCTTCTTTTGTGAAGTGTCTGTTCAAGTCTTTTGTCCATTGTTTTACTGGAGCATATGTCTTTGTAGCTTTCATTATTTGGACAGTCTTATTGATTTTTACATTCTAAATATTTCTCCTTTTGGTCTCTTACTTTCCATCCTACTACAACTGCACCGTCTCAGGCCCTTCCCATGTCTTAACTAAACTATTACTGGAGAACTCCGACTAGGGTTTTTATGCTAGTTCTGCTCAGCTATATATTATGTCTTTGATGAAGGCAGAAAACTCTCTATAAATCAACCCCTGTCATTCCTGTGTTCCCCGTAACCTACAGGAAAACATCAGGCATCTTAGAATGAGGATGAGGCCCTTTGTATGTGTGCAGACTGACTTCACATCCTCGCCTCCCTCCACTCCTAGTCTCCGAATTTGCAGACCGGTAGTGCTAGTCACTTGTCATGGCTGCCACGCAGTTTCTCACTCCTGGGCCTTTGCTTTTGCTGTGCCCTTTACTAGAATACCCTCCCCACTTCTCTTTCTCTGACCCACTCTTTTCCTTCCTTCAAGAGACAGGTCAAATGGCATCTCTCCTGGGAAGTCTTCTGTAAACTCCCAGACTGAGTTGGGTCCCTCCTCTGTGCTCCCATAGCAACGGGGCGCACATCCATCAGAGGGCCTCTAGTTGTGTTGACATCCTCGGTTTCTGCTGCCCCTTTTCTCTGCTCCTCAGTGGTCGGGAGGCTGTCTTCTTTATCTTTAAACTTACAACCCCAACCCGTGACAGGAGATCAGCAAATGCCTGCTGGCTGAGTGAATCAATGGCAATTTGCTCATTTCTTGGTCAGTGATATCAGGAAAAAGCTACTCACACTTTTAACAAACTGGAAAAAAAAAAAAAAAAGAAGCTGTGTGTGGACAGATAGGCAGCATGGGGTGAGATAAACAGGTACAGTTTCCTCAGTTTGATGGGCAGGCACCCTCTCTGTTGGGAAAAGCTGGGGTACAGAGACGAGCTGGTTTGCTGTGCCCACCCTATGGAGTGATACCCTCTGCACTCTCACATGACAAGGTGACTGGAGGAGGTAAAGGTGCTCTGCTGCCCATGCGCTCCATTCTCTGTCCTCTTGCTCATAGCTCGTCACCTTGTGAAAGACAGAGCAAAGAGCTCACCCCCCGCCCCGCTTGCTGCTGAAGAGTGGTGTGTCAGCCCCCGAGAGGCATCAGCATGGGGCAAGGTGGAGATTCAAAATCCAACCTTCAGGCCTGCAGAGGGACTCCGCTTTCCTCCCTCTGCTCATTCCAGTGACCCCTGTGGGAGTTTGTTATTAATTTCCCCACCTGCAGGGCCGGGCCTCCCCATTCACACCTAGCCTGTCTGAATAAGAACCCAGGTGTTGGGGTTAGCAGCTCATTAAGTTATAGTGGGAGGAGGGGGAGAATCCAAGGCTCAGAGAGTGAAGCTTAAAGGAATAAGCCTTCTCCTCCTCCCGACGCTTGGTTCTTCTCTACAGCATCTCCGTCTGGTGGGCTTTCTATCCCCTACTTAAATCCTCCAGTGATGGGAGCTCACCACCTCCGGCTCATCCTGGGCCACCTTGGGAGAGCTCTGACCAGGGAGGCCCCTCAATTTCAACTGCAATCCAGCCCCTGGATTCACCCCCAGCACAGTGCATGTTCTACCCTCCGGGGTCTTCCCCATGACGCTCTCTCAGGTATGTGAAAATACCTCTCCTCTTCCCCAGGTCTTTTCTTCTCCAGGCCAAAGTTCTTCCACTCCTACAAATCTTCTCCATGTGACATGGTTTCAGGTTCCCTCAGCAACCGCCCTGCTGTTACCATGCCATCTGCAAACTTGCTTTGGCTTCCAGGGGATTCAGAGCTTGGACATTCTCCTTACTCTCCCAAGTCCAGTCATCTCACCGAAAGAGGTTTTTTGTTTTGTTTTGTTTTCATTGAGTTGCCCATGCTCTTGGCAAATAGACACAGGCTATAGAAGCTTACTCAGCTGCAGGACCTGCAGAAAGGACTGTGTCCCATTCACCTCTGTCTCCCCATGGCACCTATTACTGTCCTTGGGAATGGGTGGGGGCTAAGGAAATGTTTGTGAAAGTGAATTGAATTAAGAGAGCTGACTGGAACCTTGGAAAAGATCATAATTACATGGATTATCATCTATGTAATTGACGAGAAGGCTTTTTTTAAAAAAATCTTTAGCTCTCATCACCGATGTCATTACTCTGTAGGTGGTGGAAGGAAGGCAGACAAGGTCCTTTCAGCTAGGGCAGGTCCACAGAGTGCTTGCTTTGGGCCACTGTCTGTGCCGGATTCCACCCTAGAAGCATAGCTGTGCACCTTCCCTTCCTCAAGGTCAGCACAGGATCTACATCTTGCCTTCTTTCTCTCTTTCTGGAAAACTGCTTCTCAGAAAATGTGTTTAAATAAATCACTTTGGAGAGCCCATTCTTGGGTTTGCGATTCACATATGTATTAACGGCCCTGTAGAAAGGCACTGAGGTAGGCATCTGCCTCCCCGAGAAGAAGGATGCTTTCCCAGACATCTGTGGCTTGTCTGCTCTGGGCTCCAGACCTTGCCTTTCTCTTCCAAATAAACTGCCAGGAAGACTAGCAGTGCAAGGCAGGCCCTCACAACTCACAGAGGGAAGGGGAGGCTGTCCCAGCACAGGTCCTGAGTCTGAGGTCAGCCATGGGGCCTGGGTGCCCTGCGTTTGCCATCAATTTCCTTGGAGACCTTAGGCCTATCTCTCTGGAAGGCTCCACATTTGCAATGGGCCTAGAGACTCTGAGGAGTGGGGAGCAGTTCCCTGCTACTGATTTAGGGCACTCGGGTTTCCAGAAGCTCTCCACATCTGAAGAAGGAAAAAAAATCTCGTTGCCAAGATGAAAATTTCAGAATCAAAAGTACTCTTTTGTGCTTTTACTTTTTAGCTTTAAAAGTTGTGGCAAGGATGACCTTCTACTTCAACCTTGAGCTCCTTGCTCTGAAATTATTTTTTTCTTTTCTTTTAACTTTACGGGGGGCATTGAGAGAAGTACCTGAAGTTACCGAGTTTGCACACTGTAGTGCACCAGAGTGTGGCAAAGACCTACAGAAACCCAATTAAAATATAACTCGATCGCAAGACAAAAAGCCCTTGCAATTTCACACAAGGCCCCCAAGGCTAAGATTGGATTCCAGTCCATTCTCTCCGCAGAAAGTGATCGGCCCTATTTTCGCAGATCGTGGGAGGGAGGCACCCGAGGGTCTGAGCCAACCAGGATCACTCAGCGGAGAAAAATGCTTTTTGTGACATTCAGGTTGCATTTCTCTGGAGTTCCCACACATACCCATGGAATTTGGAAGATTAACAGTGAAAAATGACCTATTTTAACAGGTGTACACTTGTGTGTGAGTGGAATTTAGCCGAGCGTGGAATTATTTTAACATGGAAATAAGTGTGGACATTCGGCAACATCACTCTTTTGACCACACAGGAATCAGACGCATGGTCAACATTTGACAGTTTCTCAGGACTTGAAACGGATGTGTTGGTTGGATTTTTCCAGAGGAAGCTACAAAGTCGCAGAGAAATAAACACTAATGTCTACAAAACATGACCGTTCATGTTTGAATTCCTTCTTCAAAGCGTGTCCCTTTTCTTAGAGGAACAAGGGCAAGACTTTAAGCTATCAAATCTGTTTAGAGAAGATAATTTCAATGCCACCAAATAACAACAGGTGAAGTAAATCCACGTTGCTCAGCACCATCTTTTACCAGGTGCAGCAGTCCAGGGAAAAGAGCCGTGGTCAGGGAAGAAGACCCCGGTTCAACCCTTGTGAGATGCCGGACGCAAGGCAAGATGCTGAATCCCTCCGTGTCTTGACTTCCCCTCCTGTAAAAATGGGAATCCTGAGCCTGCCCGCAGCTCACCTCACAGGGCTTTGGAAAGAACGAATTAGCTGTTGAATGGAAGATGCTCTGTGAATGTCAAGCACTGCGCGCTTGGGTGCAGGCTGTCGTGGTCGCTGCCTCTGTCGTTTCCGTGAACGTGACTTGAAACTGCACGCGCAGTAGGCAGGGAGGCAGAGGAGGAATTGTTGTGTCCCAGGGGTGTCTCCAGGAGAAAATTATTGTTTTCAGGGTGAGGGCTGTTCTTCTCTGTGACTGGACTTTCCCAGGAATCCGTTCAGGGAATGTGGATATGGGAATCATCAGAATAGTCACGGAGTAGGCGGAAGCACATTCCTTCACGGATAAAGAATTGCAACCTGCCTTTTCAAGATAGCTAGATGATACCTTTTAAGAGGAACTTAACTAGCCCTAAAGGTAGCATTCGAATGTTTCTTCATCGTATTCTGTGTGTGTGTGTGTGGAAAATGCCTTGAAGAAAAGGTGACTCCTGATCATTTCTTTTGGAGAAACACCTTGGCTGTGTGACTTTGTTCAGGTCACTGAAAGGAGGAAAACTTAGCTTCGCCCTGTCTACTCTGGGGGTTTGTGGGTGTGCATACAGACATATGCACGTATTATAGGATAGAGAAAGTATGGTCACTATGCTGAAAGGACATTTTTTGTCTCTTCTACACACACACACACACACACACACACGAACATGCGCGCCCCATCTGAGGCTATGGATAAGGTGAAGTCGTTCAGAAAGTAGACTGAGTGTGCATATGGAAATTTGGTTTCTGAGGGGGGCTTTAAAAGGGTGTGAGTGAGCCATGTTTGATCAGGGATAATAGTTGTCACTGTGTATTTAATGCCTACTGTGTGCCAGGCACATGAGGAACCATGTCATCATTTAACCTTTACAACAACCCCGGGAGTTGGATATGCCTCCGTTTGGCAAACGAGGAAGCTGGGGCTCAGAGACGTGAACACTGACTAGCCCAGGGTCACACAGCCAGTGAGTGGCAGCGTTGGTTTAGCTCTCTGTCTCTTGCAGAATCTGGCCTCTCACCGGCCTCTGCAGCACAGAGAACAGGGGCGGATGTGTGAGTCAGGGATCCCCAGCTGTTCACAAAGAATGACAAAGTGGTTTCTGAGCCCTTGTGCCTTATTTTGTTTGTTTGTTTTGAGCGCATGTAGTTTTTGTTTGTCTGTTTTCCCTGGATCACTTAATCTTCAGTCTTTTCTGGTCTGTCTTCCAGTCCTCAGGCCCAGCTCTGTCCCTCCCCAGCCTCGCCTGCTCCACGAAGAACATTCCAGCTCCTGGCCTGCTCCACCCTCTCTTCCCCCACAGCCGCCCCAGGTGCCCAGGCTGCGGCTGCGTTTGCAGGACCCACAGCGAAGGCGATGGGAAGGGGGGCCCTTGCTCAGGAGAGAAGCCTCTCAGACTCCGTTTCCTGCAGCGGGGGGCTCCTGGGCCCTGGCCCTGGCCACCCAGGAGACAGGGCCTGCCCGGGCAGAGCGGCGGCTCCGAGGCCCTCAGGCTGCCTTGTTTCCCCGTTGCCCAGACTCCGAGGCCTGGCCTGTCAGCTCGGGCCTGCTGTGACCTGGGAAGTGACGGGGCGGGGGGAGGGGTGGTTTCAGTCGCTGATGAAAGCCACCGAAACCAGAACCAAACACACAGGAAAAGGAAGAACAAGAAGAGGCGCGAGCTGCCGGGTCGCAGGCGTGATTGGGCTTGTCCCCCAGGTGGGGAGATGGAGACAAAGACAGAAGCATCCCCACAGCAAGCTACAGAGCCTCCGCAGGGCTGCTTGTGCGCGGGGCTCCCAGGCCTGGAATGGTCTGTAGAAACCATGCCTTCGGCTCCCTGAGTTTCAAGCAACAGCCCCTGCCAGAGCGAGCCGTTCACCTCGGTACTCAGGAGGCCTGGTGTGGAGAAGCCTTAACAGTGTAAGCCGAGAGGTAGCACCATCGATTCCTGTCTAGACTAGATTTTTGGAATCCAGGTTCCCAAGATGAAAGGGTGCATTATGAAGACAGGGCATAAATCTACGATGCCAACAAGAACCATATTCACCTTGGATTACTTACGCCTTTTTGCCTGCCTCTGCTCCCTCCCTGTCCCACTGCAATCTACTTTCAAGTTGTGACAGAGTCACTTAATACATCATAGCTATAAGCAGCCAGTCGCATAGATTTCCACTCTGGAGAGGCCGGTGTGCCCCCTCCCCACTCCCTGCAAAGTTTTACCTTTTTACTTCGGGCCTTAATGCCACCACAGATGCTAAGTCAGGGAGCGTGTTAGTCATCAGCGCGTGAAACCTGGCTGGGGAGGGTCACCAAGTGTGTGTTACTAATTTGGCCTCCACCACACCCTTGGTCCCTTGCCCAGCACCTTGTGCGGCGGTTGCTCAAGGATGTGGGAAGCCACTGGAGCAAAGCTACTGACACAGCCCTTTGCAAAACTGCCAACCCAGGCTCCTTGGCAACCGGAGCTCACCATCTGCCCAGTCACCCAGGGAGAGCACGGAGGTCAGTGAACTTCTGCCAGGGCAGATGATTCTGGGTGCTGAAAACCGGCCGTGGAGTTCTGCCCCATGCCGAGAGCCAGTTCTCCCTCTCGCCCAGTCTTGGGTCCAGTGTTCCCAACTGTCTGTGGGACATCTTGCGACTTAAGAGCAAGAGGCTGGGTCAAGCCACATTATCTCTTGAGGCCTCTTTTTCCCCCGTCTTTGTCCTGAGAAGATTGGATTGGAGGAGGCTTCCATATCCTTTCCAGCACAGCGCGATGGGAAAAGAGCGTGTGTGGGCTTTGACATCAGAAATGTCCGTGTCCATTTCCTGGCTCTGCTGTGTGACCACAGGCAGCCCCTGAACCTCTTCCACCCTCAGTTTCCTTGGCTGTAACATGGAGGCAAATAATGCCTATTGGCCCATAGGTGTCATTATTCAGGGTCTACAGCAATGCTGATAACAGCTAACATTTGCTGTCTGCTCCCTAGGAGGCAGGCTCTGCGGTGAGTGCTTTGTACATACTAACTCAGCTCATTCATCAGAGAACCTCTAGCGAGTGAACCCCAAGGCTGAGAGGGCTTGCATCCTTCCCAAGGCCACGCAGCCATCGGGTACTACGTCCAGGATTTGAACCTGGCAGTCAGACCTTAACCATTACACTCTCTCCAAGAAGAACCTCATAAATGTCAGTTTCTGTTTCTTTTCCTTCCCTCTTTCAGCTCTGCACACTCTTTAATTTGGCGTCCAAAAGTCACATCCACCTGTTCTTCATGTTTTCACAACTATCCTTCTCTTCCCACACAGTCACCTGTGGCTCCTGCCATTCCTCCCAACCCCCTTAACTTCCACATGTAGCAGTGTTCCAGTTAGAGGGAACAGCTTGTATAAATGTCCTGTGGCAGGAGGGAGTATAGAGGGAAGACCAAGAGAGGGAAGAGCACAGTGGCTGCCTCTGGGCAGGCTGAGCTCAGTAAGGTGATGGGGCCCAGACACTCTGGGCTTTGAGGACCACCTGAAGGAGGTTTTTCTGTATGCTAAGAGAAGTGAGAAACTTTATAAGGATCTTAAGCCAAGGAGTGACATGATCCAGGCTATCTTTTTGAAATGCAATTTTCATCCTCCCAGAAACCTTTCCAAGGGCCAGCAGTGCCTTCTTATGCCTCTGAGTCAGAGTTCTCTGCCTCACATTCAAGGCCTCGTCTAGCAGCCAAGTGGGGCGTGTGTCTGGGTTGGGGGTAAGGGGAGGGGCTTTCTGGATGGGCAGGAGGTCTAGGTAGTATGCAAGACCTTTCCATCTGGAAAGTCCACAAGCTTGAGCACCCGGCTCCACCTCCTTCCCCTCCTGATGCACGGCTCCTCACCTGTTCTCCACTCTCAGCTGGCCCCTTCACCTCCTTCCACAAATTTCCAAACTTTCTTTCTTCGCAATTCACCTTTTGAGGTACTTGGAACCCTTCCTGATGAACTCTGGCCTCCATGTTTTCAGAGATCTCTACATCCAAACATGTGATGCTAACGAAGATGTTTCCTGAATACCTACCAAGTGCTGGGGCTGTGCTAGACTCTGAGACACGTAACCCTGCCTTGAAGACGCTCCCAGGCTGGTGTCAGGGGAGGATAAATCGTGTCAGCAGACAACGGTTACAACACAGAGAGGAGGATACACAGTGTGGTGGAGTTCAAGGAGAGGGAGGGACTGCTTCTGCCCTGGGGCTGCATAAAGATCAGCACAGTCAGGTCACGCTGGAAGAGCATTTGAGTCAGGCCTTGTGGGTAGATCTGGATGCTCACGCAGGGGAGGAAGGACAGCCCAGATGCAGCACACAGCAGAGCAAAGGCCAGAGGCAGGACAAGCCCTGTGCAGGCCTAGGGAGCTGTGTGAGAGGGGAGCACGCATGGGCATGGGCTCCCGAGAGACGTGCCTGAAGGGTTGCAGCAGAGTCCCCCAGGGGACGGTCCCATTTCTGCTTCACCCAGAGCTCTCCTCTTGCCTTTGAGCCTTTGAGCTCCTACAAGGCAGAGTCTAGCCATTCCTCCTTCTCTCATAGACAGTGTCGGCTCCTGGAACTGTAATCTGAACAGCACGGATGCTCGGAGATGCTGAGAGAATCTCATAGGCTCTGCCTTTGGGCCCCTCGGGAGGAGGGACTTGGGCCAAGATGTGGTGGCTGGGCCCTGGGATGTCCATGCTCTCTGCCTGTGCGCAGGCGGTTCCCACTCTCTGTGTTCTTCGCATCCATCACTTCCAATTCCCCACCCTCAAGTCCCCACTCAAATGCTACCCTGACCTAGGCCTTCTCAGGATCCTCAGCTGGAAGGCACTGCTTCCTCTTTGGGCCCTGGGAGCTTCCCCAGAACTGTCCTTTGCCTCTTCTGCACCCCTGAAGGCTCCCATCCCCCAGATTAATTGTCCGTGTACTGGCCCTTTCAGCCCTTCAGAGAGAAAAGTACTTAAAGCATCTCTCAGCACCTCTTCCTTCCTGACATCCTCCAAGACCCTAACACAGCGCCGTCACATATTACTTACACAAGAAGTGTGTGCTGCTGAAATGGTAGCTTTCGGAAGAGGCCTGACTCCTCCCTGGGCCCCAGGAGCTGTGTGCCTCTGTGCCGGGGGCGGGGGGTGGGAGGGTGGGGGAAAGGGGGTGAAGTCCTGGGTGGGGTCTGGGACACCTCTGGCATCACCTGGAGCTACACTTATCTGACGCCCTGCCTCCTTGGCAGCTGCCTTCTCTGCCCTCAAGAAATGCCTGAGACTTGATGGCTGAGTGCTGATAAGGGGGGCTGAGGAGGCTCTGCTCACCTGCCTCCTCACACAATGGAACCTGCAGTTTCTGCTCTGAGTCACTCAGGGAGGCACCCGCTCTCCTTGTGTTTTGTTGACCTCTCCCTCACATGCATTAAAAGCAGCAGGAGCCAAAATATATAGCCGCCAGGCAGCTGGGAGAACTCAGCCGGGCTGTGGGAACAAGGTAAGCTCTTTCTCTGTGGGATTTGGGGTATAGGCTTTTTCTCTTTGGGACAGAATTTCCTCACTTCCAATAGATGATTGGAGTCATATGAATCCATCTGTGTCTGATGATTTACAAACACCTCCACTCCTCCTTCACTTCTTGAAATCAGGGCAAGTTATCCATGACCTTATGAGGTATTTCTTGCCCATCTCCATGTGCCCAGTGGTGTCTTAGAGTTTCCAGAGAATTACAGCTCCAACCTGCCATGCAAGCCTCAGCTCCAATTGCATCCCAAATGCCCAGTGCTCAGCCACGTGGAGCTGCCATCTCTGCCCTCACTCTGCCTACACATCCCACTGCCAGCCAATTTTTTACTCACACAGTTCCCTCCACCTGGAATCCCCTTCCACCCACATTTGCTTGTTCATTTCTACTTCTCCTTTAAAGCCCAGCTCCAGATGAGCAGGCACCAGGAAATCCTAACTGTTTCCCTAGTCGGAATTCCTGCCCCTCACCCCCTTGCTCTCATTGTAGACGTCTGTGCCCCTCTTCAAGCCCCAGCCAGTGTCCCTAGCCAATACTCTCTCACACAGGAGGGATATGTCAGTGCTGTGAAGAGGGACACAAATACCCAGAGATCAAGAGACCCAGGTCCTGGTCCCGGCTGAACCTGGAGAAGGGTGGGTGACCTTGGACCCGGGGGTCTTCCTCTTCAGCCTCCCATCTGCAGAACGAGGACTTGCCTCGAGCGGGGTTCCCAGACCTGGTTCTGCGCAGCCCTGTGTGCTGGGGCTCTTGTGCAAAATGCAGATTACTGGGTGTCCTCACCCAACTGATGAAATTAGTCTCTCAGAGAGTGTGGCACAGAGTCTATATTATTCAAAAGCTTCCCGGGCAACTTGTCCTCAGCCCCTCTGGTGCCTGTCTCAGGACCAGGGTTGCAACTGCTGCCCTAGAGGACTCTACGACCCTGTGCTTTCTTGAATGATCAATTTTTTTCTTCATTTGATGCTCCCTGGAATAAACTACATCAAAATCACCTCCTGGAGAACCAGTCTGGTGCTTGAATGGGAAAACCCTGGGTTGTGACTCTGCTTCCATGTCTCTCAAGGAGCTACTAGTTTTTGTAGAAATTTCAGGCAGCTGAAAACACATGACTAGCACCAACCCAGCTGTCTTAGCTCAGGCCGCCATAACAAAACACCACAGACTGGCTGGCTTAAACAACAGACATCTGGTTCTCACAGTTCTGGAGACTGGGGAGTCTGGGTTCAAGGTGCCAACAGATTCACTTCCTGATGAGGGCCCTCTTCCTGCCTTGCAGATGGACACCTTCTTGCTGTGTTCTCACATGGCGGACAGAGAGAGAGCACTGGCATCTCATCCTCTTCTTACAAGGGCACCAGACCTACAGGAGTAGGGGCCCACCCTCACAACCTCATTTAACCTTTGTCATTTCCTCACAGGCCTTGTCTCCAAATACAGTCACATTGGGGGTTAGGGCTTCAACATATGAACGGGGGAGCGGAGGCACAAACATTTTGTCCATAGTACCATCTATGCCTGATGCTTTAGAGGAAGCCACGCTGACCAGTTGAATTCCATTATGTTCCTCCCCATAAGCTCTTGAGAAGTTGCTGCTGCTCCCTCTGCTGCACAAGTAATTCAGCACCTACAATTAGAAAGACAATGGTTGCTTCCTCTCTCCTGGTGGTGCGGGTTCCATTTGGCATCTGGTGTGCCCTCCTGGGATGCTGCTAGGCAAATTTTGGGGTGGTTCTGGCTGTCTGAACACCCCTTGTCGCACTCATTTCTCAAGCAGGATTTCCAACTCTTCTGCCTATTCTGTCAATGCCTCCATTCCCTCTTAACGACAATGTCTTTTCTACCTAAATCAGCTACAGTGAGTTTCTATTGCTTACAACTCAGAACTTTGACTGATACATATATCACATAAGGAACAATGGAAGGGGTGTGAGCATATGGTCTGAAGCAGGAAGTCTTAAGGAGTTGCTCTTTATCTACAGATATCTCTAGGGTTGTCATGTGGAAGAGAAACAGACTGCTTCTGTGTGGCCTCAAAAGGCAAAACTAGACCAACGAGGAAAGCTTTGGGGAGAAATATTTCAACTCAACACAAGGCAGACCCCTCCGAGCTGGTCCTCAGGAACCTGATGCCTATGGACGAAGTGAATTTGCTCCTGGTCACTATTGGGATCAGTGGAGGCTGGACCCTTTTCTCAAGGATGCTGTATAGAAAGGATCTATTCACTAGATAAGGTGCCTCTGCTTTTAACATGTATCTCCATTTTCAATTGCATTTCAGTACAATTCAGGTGCCATTTTAGTAATTAATCTGCCAGAGGAGGAAAGAAAAGGGAAGGGAAAGAAAAGGAGAGAGCCATTTTGTCTCTTGCTTATTAATTTTTTATAATCTTAATTTTCATGATGATAAAAAGAAAAAGTAAACCATGTGCAATGAAGAAATTGTGGCTACTATAGAAAAGTATGAAGTAGGAAATGCATGTCACCTATAGCCCACCACACGTTTTGGGGTATTTATTATCTAGTCTGTTTATGTCAATATATACATAAAATTTTCCGGTAACAATTTTATCAAAATGTAATTAACATGCATACAATTTACCCATTTGGAAGGTACAATTCAATGGTTTTTAGTATATTCACAGAGTTGTGCAACCATCACCACAATCAAATTTAGAACATTTTCCTCACCCCAAAAGAAACCCCCTACTCTTTAGAAGTCATCCTTTATTTCTCCCTTCTGCACCCCACACTAGCTCCAGGAAACCACTAATCTCCTTTCCACCTCTATAGATTTGCCTATTCTTGAATTTTATATAAATAGAATATTATATAAATATAATATGTGGTCTTCTGTGACCAGCTTCTTTCATTAATCATAATATTTTCATGTTTCATCCATGTGACATACATAAGTACTTTATTCATTTTTATCGCTCAAAAATATTCCAATGTATGAGTATGCCACATTTTTTTAATCCATTCTTCAGCTGATGGATATTTGGGTTGTTTCCACTTTTTGCGTATTATAAATAATGCTGCTATGGGTATTTGTGTACAAATTTTTGTATGGACATATTTTTTCATTTCTTTTGCGTAGATACCCAGAAGTAGAATTTTTAGTTCATATGGTAACTCTATGTTTAAACCTTTTGAAGAATTGCCAGACTGTTTTCCAAAGTAGTTGCACCATTTTACATTTCCATCAGCAGTGTGTGAGAATTTTTATTTCTCCACATCCTCACCAACATTTGTTATTATCTGTCTTTTTGATTATAGCCATTCTAGTGGGTGTGAGGAGTATAGCCATCCTCATTGCAGTTTTTATTTGCATTCCATAGATGGCTAATTACACATCTTTTCATGTACCTATTGGCCATTGTATACAATCTTTGGAGAAATATGCAGATCCTTTGTCCTTTTTTTAAATTATGTTATTTATCTTTTTAATTACTGAGTTTTAAGAGTTCTTTATACATTCTAGATACAAATCCCTTATCAGATTTATAGTTTGAAAAAATTTTCTCCCATTCTTTTGGTGTCCTTTCACTTTCTTGATGGTGTCCTTTGAAGAACAAAATATTTTTAATGTTTATGAAGTTCAGCTAACCTATTTTTTCTTTTGTTGCATGTGCTTTTGGTGTCATATGTAAGAAATCATTGCCTAATCCAAGCTCAGAAGATTTACCCCTATGTTTTCTTCTCAGAGTTTTATAGTTTTAGCTTTGCATTCAAATCTTCAATCCAATTTGAGTTAATTTTTCTGTATGGTAGGAGGAATGGGTTTAATTTTATCCATTTGCATATGATATCCAGTTGTATCAGCACCATTTGTGGAAAATATTATTCTTTCTTCTTTGAATTGTTTTGCCACCTGTGTCAAAAATCAATTGACCATAAATGTGAGGATTTATTTCTGGACTCTTAATTCTATTCTGCTGATCTATATGTCTGTCCTTATACCAGTACTATACTGTCTTGATTAGTTTCATAGTAAGCTTTGAAATCAGGAAATGCGAGTTCTCCAATGTTTTTCTTCTTTTTCAAGATTGTCTTGTATATTCTGAGTCCCTCAAATTTCCATATGAATTTTAGGATCAGTTTCCAAAGACTCCAGCTGGGATTTTGATGAAGTGAATTGAATCTGTAGATCAGTTTGGGGAGTATTGTCATCTTAACAATATTAAGTCTTCTGATCCATGAACATGGGATACCTTTCCATTTTTTTAGATCTTAGTTTCTTTCAACAATATCTTTTATAATTTTCAGAGTACAAATTTTGTATTTCTTGTGTTAAATTTATTCCTAAGTATCTTATTATTTTTGACATTGTAAATTAAATTGTGTTTTAGATTTTATTTTGCTAAACTCATTCATTAGTTCTAATAGTTTTTTAGTGCATTTCTTAAAATTTTCTATATACAAAATCATGCCATCTGCAAATAGAGATAGTTTTACTTCTTTATCTCCAATCTCAAAGACTTTATTTTGTTTTCTTGCCTAATTGTCCTGGCTAGAACCTCTAGTATAATGCTAAAAGAAGTGGTAAGAGTACATATCCTTGTCTTCTTCCTGATCTTAGGGGGAAAGCACTAATTCTTTCACCATTAAGTATAATGTTATCTGTGAGTTTTTTGCGGGTAACTTTTATGAAGTCTAGGAAGCTCCCTTCTATTCCTAGTTTGTTGAATGTTTGATCACGAATGGTGGAATGTTAGATTTTGTTGAATGCTTTTTCTGCATCTACTGAAACGATTGTGTATTTTTTTGTTCTTTATTCTATTGATATTGTATACTACATTAATTGCTTTTTGGACTTTAAACCAACTTTGCATTCCTGGGATAAATCCCACCTAGTCATAGCATATAATCCTTTTAACATGTTGCTGGCTTTGATTTGCTAATATTTTATTGAGGACTTCTGTGTCTACATTCACAAGAGATACTGGTCTATAGTTTTCTTTTCTTATAATGTCTTCCTCTGGTGTTGGTATCAGAGTAATACTGGCCTCATAGAATTAGTTGGGATGCATTCCTTCCTTATGTGGGTCTCTTAGGACTGCCATAACAAATAACCACAAATTGGTGGCTTAAAACAACATAAAGTTATTCTCCCACAGTTCTGGAGGCCAGAAGTCTGAAGTCAAGGTGTCAGCAGGGTTGGTTCCTTCGGGAGGCCCCGAGGGAAAATCCGTTCCATGCCTCTCTCCTAGCTTCTGGCAATTCTTGGTGTTCCTTGGCTTATAGATGCATCATTCCAATCTCTGCCTCTTTCTTCAAATGGCCTTCCCCTTTGTGTATCTCTCTGTCTTCTCTTTTCCCATCTCTTATAAAAATTTAGAGACCACCATAAATCCAGGATGATCTCATCTCGAGATCTTTAACTTAATTAGACCTGCAAAGACACTATTTCAAAATAAAGTCACATCCACTAGTTCTGGGGATTAGTACTTGGACATACTTTTGGGAGGCCACTATTCACCTGTCCCATGGACTGCCAGTCCTTGCAAGGTCACTTACTCACTCACTTATCTGCTCACCCCTTCAACGGTTACCCCAAAGATCACAGGAGGAAATGGGAATATAGTAATAAATTGGATAGAGTCCCTGCCCTGAAGAACACCACTGTCTAGTAAGGCATTGGGACACAAATAACTGAAATATAAAGAAGGAGATGGTATTTGGAAGTGAGGGATGACTGGGAGCAGCCCAAACGAGGGCTGGGCTTTCAAAGCAGAGGGTTACATTGTCAGCAAAGGCAGGTGCTAGAAATCAGAGGCGGGTCAGAGATTGCTGCAACTGGGTTTGGCAGGACTGCAGGGGAACGGGTGGGAAGTGTGGGCAAAAGGCCAGAGAAGCTGTCAACCTGAGAACTCAGACTCTGACCATCAGTTCATCTTAGTGTGTGGGCGGGTGGGCGGGTGTTCTGGCTGTGTGCAGAACTCCATATTCATACCTTCAACAGCCTCTAAAACTAGCCTGAAGGTCCAGGACTCCAGGTAGGGATCATCTTGAGCTGATCCTGCAGCTAGAAGATGTGGGCTGACCATGAACCTCCTGTACCCTCATGGGGGAGGCCTCTCTACATGACTCCCCAGAACCAGTCTAGCTCCCCAGTCCAGGCTCATGCTGAAGCCAATTCTGAACATCTTACTTCCTCACCTGGCAAGAAAATCCCTATAGCAAACCAATTCCCAAGCTTCACCTTCTCATGCAAATTTTGCTACAAAATCCTATCATGACAAAGAGAACTGGGCTGCTCCTAGGAGCTCAATGAATGTGGATGGACTGCACAATCTCACTTTTAGAAGTCAGAGTGGCAGCCGTTGGATGGGGGAGTATTGTTGCTCCAGAATCCTGTGACCAGGGTCCTGTTGAAGGGTCCATGCAGGGAGTAGAGTGTGAAAAGTAGGCTCATGCTGGCTAGACCCTGGGGCCCTTGAGATTCTAAGTGACAGACGTGTCACCTCACCCCATTGGACCTTATCCATGGCCTCTCCCCTCTGGCAAGCAAAGGCTGAGGCACAGAGGAAAACAGATTAACATCGTAAAAGCTTCTGGGTCTTCAGCCAAGGAACAGTGAGTCCCAAACAAATTGACACGAAGTTGTTTGAAGGGAAGCATGTCACAGAAGTGTAACAATAAACAGCTGTGTTGGGCCAGCCACACCACTTCTGCCACGGAAGAACAGGCCTAGGAGCCCACCTCCTGGGAGGAGGCCCCTTTAGTGGAACATTTAGACACACCGGAAGAGCACACACTGGTGGGGCCTTCCTCTCTGCAGCATATCTGAGTGAAAAGGAGGTCAGCATGCGCAGCTTCGGAAGCATGAGGTTATGATGTGGAACATGCAGGGACTTCCCTCTCCTAAGCCACGTTTTTCCCAGATTCGAAATGAATGGTATAATATCCTCCGCCCCCTGCCCCTCCTCTTCTTAGAGTGTCCCTTATCTAATTCAGTCTGGCGTCCTCACAGAGCCAGAAAGTGCTCCTGAAACAGGCAGAGAGAGCCTGCGCCCATCCCCCTGCATCAGTACCAGGGGGACAGCAGTTCCTGGAGGTACCGCCCCACACGCCAACAAAAGCACGTGCTTTGCCTCTGGAAGAACTGAGAACCACAATGGACTAGAGCCACAAGACTTGACTTCTAGCACCAGCTCTGCCACTAACACAACTGGTGGCTTGGGGAATGTCATTTAGCACCTCTGAATTTTCTCTCTGTAAAGTAATCCGGGGTTAAATGATTGTGTGCAGTGCCAAGCTCCTTAGAGATTCTGTCCAGGGGGCCACAAGCCAAGCTCAGCCTACTGGCAATTCTGTTCCTAGCCTGTTTTTTTTAAATAAAGTTTCATTGGAACATAGCCACACCCACCGTTTACATATTGTTTACATATTGTTTACAGCTGCTTTCACACTACATGGCAGAGTTGAGTAGTTGAGAAGGAAACCAACTGCATGGCCCACAAGCCTAAAATATTTACTATTTGACCCCCTATAGAAAAAGTTTGCCAACCACTGCTCTAGGCCAATGCTGTCATTTTAACTGCAAAGAAACGGAGGCATAGACAGGGCAAGCTAGGACAGAGGCCAGGACAGCCCTGCTATCCTGATTCAAGTCAACCAAAAGTTCTCCCCCAGCCTAACGCTCTCTACGTGATTCTAAATAATGGGTGGAAGCTGTGTTAGGGGAGAAAGCCTGTGAGGACAGAGGAGGCGGTTCCCAGGAAAGAAGTCTGTGGAGCTGGGGCAGAGCCCTGAGACTTCTGTGGCAGAGCCAGTCTTGGTTAGTGCTGTGTGGCGGGGCACAAGCTGGGTCAGTGTGGGGCTCTTGCTGAGTCTAACAGCAGAGCCAGGCAGCTCTCTTGAAAGAGCGGCATTGCAGGTGGGAATCAGATGAGAGCTGGCCTCTGAGGACATTTTAACCACAGGTCACAGATCTTGGTAAACTTTGGTTGGCTTTTGAACCACTGGGAGACATTTTTTTCCTGCCTCTTTACTCACTGGCTACTTCCTCCTTCTAGCATTTATTAATCTGACAGGTTAACCATTGACCCCAAATGCAGCCTCCTCTTGTTTCAAGTCCTGTTCTTGTTGGCTTCAGAAAAGAGCTCCCACTAAACAAACCTTCTTTTTCTTCTCTTTCTTTTCACAGCCAGAGTCAAGTGATAAAGGAGGTGGGGTCAGGGGTGCCATGTTTGCTGTAAGACACACCCCAAAACCTGGGCCCTGGGAGGGGAGGAGGCCCTTCCGCTGCAGGCCAGCCATGCTCAGAAAGAAAGACATCAGCTACAAGGCAAAAGCAACTTAATTTAATTAGTAGGGGGGCACATTTTAGAGATTTGTAAAATCGTTAGTTTATCTGATTTCTCAATCATTGAAGAAAGTGCCATATTCCCCACTTCTAAACACGACGACTATTTTGCTTTAATCCCCCCAGGTAAAGGTGGATGGTTTAGGGAAGGAGAACCACGAACATGGAGGAGGAAATAGAGGCAACTGCTGCGGGAGGGGAGCGGAGAGAGGGTCTGTGGCAATTCGAGGATGGTACCTTGTGCACTGAAGAGCCTCCCAGCCTGGCATCAGCCCCTCACCACTCTCCGTTAAATAGTTAGAATCCTCTAGAAGGCAAGCTCCACGAAGGCAGGGATTTTATTTGTTCACCACTGGGGTCCCAGCACCTGGAATGGCATCTGGCATGGAGAAGGTGCTCAAATACTTGTTGAATGAATAACTGAATGCATGCATGCATGCAAAATTAGTGGTCTGATCACTGGTTGCAGTCTTTCAGTGGGGGATAGAGGCTCCACAGTGGCTCATTCAGAAGCTGCTCCCCAGCTGGGACAGATGCCACCATGGCAAACTTCATGAAGGACAGGAAGAGGGACTGTGTTCTGAACCATTAAGACAAGCTCCAGAGAAACATCACTCCAAGGGCCGCGTTTCCACCAAGGACCCAGTGGTACCCAGAGGGTGACCAGTACAGCCCTTTCACTGGGAGTTTCTGCCTCTCATTGAAGGGGACCCTCTACCTATAGGAAGTTACACTCTATTCTAATAACACCTCCTACTTAGTGAGCACGTATTTTGTGTCAGGCATTTTACGTATATTTCCTCATTTAGTCCTGACAATACCTTGCTAGGGAGGTATTGTTACCCCTGTTTTACAGACAAAAAAATGAGAGGTTAATGAAGCTGCTCAAGGTCACACAGCAGAGTGTGGATGGGTCCTAGCCTCGTCTGACCCATGAGACAGTGTTCTTTTCACCACCCACACATTCTGCCTCTCACCAGCTCTGGGACTTTTGCAAGGCCTCAGTTTCTGTATTCTCAAACATGGGGAGCCAAGCAATACTAGGTAGAGAAGTTTCCCACATGTGGGTCTGTGAACAGGTCACTTCATTCCATAGTGGGTCACAACACAATTTTGTTTTTGGAAGTTGAAACACCACCACCGTTTATTGAGGGCAGCTCAGGATGTTCCCTGCGCACTCGGGTTGGGGGTGCCGTGCGTGCATCCTGGCTCTGCTTCCTTTTCTAAAGCAAAGAGCCCAGCGGGGCGCCCAGCATCAGCCTTGCTCCTTCAGTCACAGGTCTTTGCAATGATCCCATCATCTTTCCCACTTGTTTGTACAATGGTAAGAGCAAGCAGGCCTGTTCCGGGGACCTGGGCACAGGACAGCTCGCTGACGCAGCATGCCTGCGTTCTGTGAGCGCTTGTCTTCAGGCAGCCTCTTGGGCACCTGCAAACGTGTTTCCTTCCGAAGCTGAGTTGGTGGGGGGAGAAGATGGCGGAGGGATGGCTTCTGAAGGGTAATAACCCTGGGGAGCCAGCTGTGTTCCCGGCGGGGCTGAGAGTCTTAATTCACTTGTTTATCCTTCTGAGGACATAGAGAAAGTTCAGGTTCTTAGCACCAGAAGAATGATAATTAAATTAAACTTGATGATTAAATAAATGATTTTCAAGTTTTTATTAGCTGCGGAATCCAGTGCGTAAAACAATTAAAATCCCATGCTTCTGATTAAATCCAGAGGAAGGAGGCTGACAGCTCTCATCTCCCCTCTCCCCAACCTGCCCTGCTTATAGGTGGGTTCCAGGGATCTCCGCAGAGCACTGTGGGAAATTATTTTCATCTGACCAGGACCCCTGACTTTTTCACCCAGAGTCCTATAAGGTGAGCCATTTACCAAGCTTGACCATCTGGCTGGTGGCAACCCTGGAGCTCCCATTCAGGACTGAGCCACTGCTGTGATAAGTCAGCAAGGCAGTCAGGAAAACGGTCAAAGGTTGTGCTGGCCGATACAAAGGTTGTGCCGGTAGGACAGCACCAACCACATACCTGAGGACCAGGCATTTCACCTGGGCAACCATGAGAACAGGCCACACTGAGAGCAAGGCCAGTGGTGATGTTCCTGCTTCCCTCTACTCTGGGCTTTTGAACCTCCGAGTCCATTCTCTTACCAGGACATCCTTCCTGTTCTCCCCGTGCCTTGCTTTTTTACCTTTATTGCACCTGTTATGAAACCTCATCCAGATGTCCAGTTCCTTGGTTCTCCCACTTTCTCTAAGTCCATAGCTGTCTCCTAGTTCATTTGTTGTCATACCCGCCCCAGCTCCTGGGCTCCATGACTCCAGGCAATCTCTAACCAATCCCCAACTCCTTCACTCCTGGGCAATGCTGATCGAGATGTGGTAACTCAGTGTCCACATCTCCAGCCTTGACCTCTCTCCCAAGTTCCCACGCTGTAAACACACGCTGATGGGACTGGCCCATAGGTGAAAACAACAAGCCCAAGTTCTCTGCATCTAAAGAGGGAGGCCAATAACCAGGCACCGCCTGCGCTTCTCAAGCTCGACCTCACATTAGAATCACCTGGAGGACTTTTACACCATTAAGAAACTTGAACTCCGCCATAGACCAACGAAATCAGAGTCCATGGCGGTGGAGGCCCAGTATATTTTCAAAATAAACTTTTAAATGTAATTCTAATATATGTCAGAAAATTACATAGAAATCTTGGCTAATTTTCACAAAGTGAATACCCATATGTTCCTACCACCAAATTGAGGGACAAAAGCAACCACCAGCAGCATAAAGCCCCTGCGTGTTCCGTCAGCCCCTCCTCCCCCAACATGCCCCTGATTTCTAACATCATACACTTGTTTTGCCTGTTTTTGATATTTATAGAAATGGAATTGTAGAGCATGCACTCTTTACGTCTGACTTCTTTGATTCAATATTCACCTGTGTTGTTTTGGGTAGCTGTTGTTCATCTATTTTCACTGCTGTATAGTATTCCATTATCTGACTCTACACATAATACACACATCTATTGTGCTCCTGCTAAATGTGGATTGTTTGCAATTTTTAGCTCTTGCAAACAATGGTGCTATGAACATTCTTGTACCTGTTTTTTGGCATATATGTATGTGCGATCCAGTTGAGAATACATCTAGGAGTGGAATTGCTAAGATATGCAGATGTTCAGCTTCAGTGGATAATGGCAAACAGTTTCCAAAGTAGTTGTATCACTTTGGTGTTTTGCAAAAGCTCCTCAGGTGATTCTAACGGGTGGCTGGGGCTGAGAACACTGCCCCAGGCGAAACCAGCCCTGCTGCCAACCTGAAACCCTCCCCTCATCCAAAGACCTGTGAGGGGTGGGGGCATCATTGGCCTTGTTCCAGGGGAGAGGCTGGTCCTTCTCTGCCCTGTAGGGAAGGAAGGGGGATACATCCAACTCTGAGGTCAAGTGAGGCGGGGTCTCTGCAGGAATCTCTCTTGTGATTGGAATATCGTCTGGCCAAATGCTTGCTGGGGGTTTAACCTGAGACCCACGCTGACACCACCATTCAAATGGACTGAAGTAGGGCGAGAGAATTCCTGGGACAGCTTAATGCACGTCCCCTGAAGGAAAGGGTTACATGTGAGCACAGAGACACTGCCCACTTCTTTTCTGGCCTTGCCGGACTGGTTGGTAAAGACAGGGATTAGGAAGGACCAGGGAGTCTGTGCTGCAAAGGGAGAGACTGGCCCCTCCTCCAGCTTCCTGCAGCCTTCTGGGTGTGAGTCCCTGCAATTCCGGCTGCTCCCAATGAGCGAGCACAGAGCAGGAAAAGGACAGCAGCCACAGGGCTGTTGGCCAGCCGGGTGAGGGGGCTGAGTGGGGAGTGAGGGAGCCCCTCACAGAGAGGGAGCTGGGTGGAGATGCCAGCAGGGCCTGGGTCTGAGGGGTGCTCTGTAACAGGAGGGACCCACGTGAGACTAAAAACAAAACATTAACTCTTCTAGAAAGATGGCCATACTGGTAGAGGCCACCAGCAGCTCAAAGAACCAGAGGCAGGCAGGGACACCTCCCTACCACACATGAGGCCAGAATCACAAAATGACCCTCGCTTCCCTCGGCCCTCGTTCCTGCTCCAGCTCACAGAGAGAGGCCCAGAACAGGAAGAGGAGGCTGGAAAGAACTGGCCCTGTGCCCTCCCCACACAAATCCTTCAAGGCACAGGCTAGCCAACACCCACCACGGGAAGGGAAAGCTCGGAACCAGGCGTGAGACAGAAGAGTTAAAGGAGGGTCGACTGAAATTTTGTTCTAGATGAAATTTGTGTAACATAAAATTCACCACTTTAAGCATTTTGAAGTGTACAATCCAGTGGCTTTTAGTACATTCACTTGACTGAGATTTAATTAGCCAAAAATGAGGAAGTCTGTCCAAGATGCCATTAAGGACTAGGAGGAAAAGAGGAGAATTTTCCCTGACTGATTAGAGAGGCACGAAGAACAATTTTAGGACAATTCTATGAACTTTTACTAACACTGAGCTTCTCCATTCGTATATCCCTTCGGCAACGCAAACTCAGCATGCCCCAGAGTGAATGCATATCTTACTGTTCCAATCACCCCCCAGGGGATGGGGGAGAAACTGGAAGCTCCATCATGCACCCATCAACCAAGCCCAAATCCTGATCATCTTCCAGATTCCTACACCCAGACTTCTTGTCAGTCACAAGTCTGGGCATTCTACCACCTGACTCCCTCTCCGATTCATCCTCTCCCCTCAGCCCTCATTGCTGCAGCCTTTAATCTGAGCGTGACTGTCCCTTCCCTAGGCTGTGGCAGTAGCCTCCTCTCTGGCTGTCCTCCTCACTACACACCTGGCTCTACCTTGTCACTCAGGTGGCAGCAGAAGGGTCACTTCCCTGGCAAGGCCTTGCCTGCCCACCATCAGCTGCCTGTTCAGGCAGACTCCACCATGACTTAATGTTTTCATTCTACTTGTTCCATCTTTTCCACGCTGCTCATCACTGTCTGAGATAATCTTGCTGACTTACTTGTTTACTGGTTTATTTCCCGTCTCCACCCTTCAACCCTAGAATATAAGCTTCATGAGAGGAGAGTCCTCCCCTGCCTCCTCCTCCACTGTGTCCTCTGCACCTAGAGCTGCCCTGCCCTGTACACATAGCCATCAGCCACGTGTGTGTGTGGAGCTTTTGAACTGTAGCTAGTCTAAGGTGAGATGTGCTGTAAAGTACGAAATACACATCAATTTCGAAGACTTAGAATAAAATAATGTAAAATACCCCAATAATTTTTATATTGGTTACCTGTTGAAATGACAATACTTTGGAACTATCGGGTTAAATAAAATATATTATTATAAAGTTAATTCCACTTATTGCTTTTACCTCTTTTAAACATGGCTACTCAAAAATTTAAAATGACGTACAGGGCTCCCACTGCATTTCTATTGGACATCACTGCTCTAGACCCTTCCTGGCTCAATGGACAGGCAGATCCTCAGAGAACATTTGTTGAAGGAAAGAAGGTAGCCAAAATGACCTTTCTAAGAGCAAATCTCATCCTGTAACTCACCTGCTAAAAACTCTACTGGTTCCCCATTTTTGGCCAGACCAAATTTTTGTTTTATGACTTGACATATGAAGCTGTCATGACCAGGTCCTGCCTCTCCCACTGGTTTTATTACCTGCTCTTCCCCAACCAGGAGATACTGTCTCTTTGCACATGGTCTCCCCTCTGTTGGGCTGCCCCTCCTCCACCGTGTCTACTGGTGAACTCCCATTCATTCTTCCAGATGCTATCAATATCATCCTTTCAGAAAAATCCTTCCCTACTCTATAGGCAGAATCACCTCATCCTCTGCCAGAGCGACCAATCCTCTGTGAGGCTCATCGTTCCTGTGTATCGGATCCCATCAAGTCACCGCCTCATGTGTGCATCCTCACGGCAGATGAGGGCTCCCCGAGGGTGAGCAGGGTCGTGTCCTATTAATCTTTTATTCTTCAAACCTAATATAGCCAGCAGGTTGACTGGCTTCAGCTGCTGTGTGGTTCCCACTTGAAGTCTGGTTACAGTCAGAGGGAGGCTGGAACTGGGATCATCTGAGGCCCTGACTGGGCTGGGCATCCAAGATGGCTCCTTCATGCACATGCTTGGTGCCTCAACTGGGGTGGCTGAAAGAACTGGGGCTTGACTAGGCGGCCCTCTCCATATGGCTAGTTCAGGAGTCCTCACAGCGTGACAATCTCGGGATAGCTGGACTTCTTATATCAGTGGCTTTCCTCAAAGCGAGTGTTCCCAGAGACCTAGGCCACAACTGCAAGGCTTCCTATGACCTGCTGCAGAAGTCAAGCATCATTTCTACTGCATGCGATTGCCCAAAAGTAAGTCAGAGGACAGTGCCAGTTCAAAAGGAGGGCACTTCTCGAGGACAGGGATGTGAGAGGTTCATTTGGAGGCCATCTTTGGGGACCATCTGCCACAAATCTAATCTGAAACTTAGACCAGGAAAGACAAATGAAAACTCAGAAACCTTAAGTATTTCTGGGAACAATACAAGGTAAAAATAAATACTTAATGTAAATATATATGTTTAAATAAAATACTTTCAATAGGGCTTTGGGCCTCAGCCGTGTATCATATTCTACAGCATGCAAGTCATTGGGGTAAATCTATAACACTAGGGGACAAGCTAACATTTGTGAGTCTCTACAAAAGACAAGACACTTGAGCATTTTAGAGAGTGGCTGAATCATCTGGAGATATCTGTAGGAAACATTTGCCCCGTGGTGGGGCAGCACTTACCGCATTTGGTACAGAGTATAAGAATGTTCAACACTGTTATTTATAAAAACAAAAAATTAGGGCCAGCCCCGGTGGCCTAGTGGTTAAGTTTGGCGCACTCCTCTTCGGCAGCCCAGGTTTGGTTCCTGGGCGTGGACCTACACCACTTGTCAGTGGCCATGCTGGTGGCTGCTCACATATGAAAAAAGAGGAAGATTGGCTACAGATGTTAGTTCAGGGTGAATCTTCCTCAGCAATAAACACAAATAAATAAATAAATAAATAAATAAATAAATAAAATTAGGAGCGCCCTTTGGTATCCAATGTAACCACAGTGGACCATTATGCAACATTACACACTGCTTCATGAATTTTAATGGCAAAAGGCCTAACAAATTGTTAGGTGAAAAAAGCATCAACAGGCAAAACTTTGCATAAAACCTGGTTCCCATTATGTTCCAATATGAACACGCATAGAACAAAGACTATAAGGGTATACATCAAAGCTTCAACAGTGACTATAGCCACATAGCAGAATCAGGGGAAATGTTTTAGTTTTCTTCTTTGTGCTTTCTGTACTTTAGCCGGCACGTACTATTTCGATAATCAGAAAATGAAATTAAGAGTTAGATGAAACTCCACCGGGAAGCTGTGGCTGCAGCGTGGTCCCATGGGCCCCCCAAGGCTTTTGCCCGGGGCTTTCAGAGATCAATATAATTATCCCTGAGGCCTTCTCAGCGACTACCTTAGACCCACACCGGATGGACTCACAGAAGTTTCTTAACTTCTCTAGACTTTGGTTATCTACTCTATAAAATTAGGGGGTTGAACAATAAGATTGAATCAAGAACTTCAGAATTTACAAGCATTTCCCCTATCCTATAGATCACCACAATAGCCCGATGGCGGAAGCAAGTCCAATCTTCTCATCATGTGACATTTGACCCATGAGGGTACAGAGGCTCAGCAAGGTAAGGTCACTAGCCCAGGGCCACAGGAATGGTTAAGTAGTGGTCAGGATTTGAAACTATGTCTTCAGGCTTTACCCCTGGGGCCCTAGCTGCTAAATCAGCGTTCCTTTCCCATATGGATTGGAAACTCCTACCCTATGTAAAATTCCAGCCAAAATTTCCACCTTCTGCGGCCACATATATTAAAACTAATGTCTCTTCCTCATTTCCGTATTCCAAGGACCTTGGGGGCAGCTCTCCTGTCTCCTCTGAGTCATACCCGTCTTCAGTTCTGTCTGTTCTTCCTCAGATGGCATTGTTCCGGGGCCACACACCATTTTAGAATCTTAGAATTTCAGAATTAGAAAAGATCTTTAAAGGTCATTTGGCCTAACCAGCTCCTGTCAGCCTTTTACAGACACCTTCTCATCTCAAAACTATGTCCTTCAACAATGCCCCAGAGGGGGTGCTGGGGGCCGGAACAGGGTGATAAAGGTGCCCTTCCCCCCACTGAGCCAGCGGACATCTGCCAGGTTGCCTCAATTCAAAGAGGGAATGTCGAGGCTGCGAAGTGCAAGGCAGCGTGACTCAGCCTTTTCACGGGGACGTGGCGCACAATGGAAAGATCCGAGAGTTCCAAGGGAAAGAAAACCAGAAAGGCCAAGACGACCCACACACAGAGAAAGCCAGCTTAGAACAAACCCCAAGGGCCAACAAGAAACCAGTGGAAAAGCAAAAAATCTCTCTCCTGAGAGGGCTCTATTGTGTGCGCTCTGGGTCAAAAGAGGGGCTCCCCCACCTGCTGGGACTCTCCAGAATGAGTTCTTTTTCTTCTGTCTGGGTTCAGCAAACTTCCTGCTTCCTCTGTCGCAGGGCGGGGAGCCCCTTCTGCAGCGGTCAGCCAGGGCGATGGGGCTTGGCAGCGGTGATGGCAGCTTGCTGGGCACTGGCACCAAGTTACTTAGCCAATACCACAGCTTTGATAATTTCTTGCTTCCCTAGTCATTTAGGATTCTTTCCATCTATATCAAGAAAAAGAAGTTACACTTCCTTCTGCCCACAAATTCAGATGCTTTTATTTTGTGGAGGCCTCATAGAAAGAGATGCCTATTTCTAATATCAACCCATTGAGTGATATATTTTAAACAGATGGCAAGCAAAATATTTAAAAAGTCCCCTCCCCACCAAAACTTCAATGAAAGCTTTGTTGATATAGACATTCAAAAAGCAAAACTTTCTTCTGATAGAAATGGAAACACTTTATGTTGGAATCTCTTTTAACCAAAATGGCTTATATACGTGAAAAACTCGAGTACAAAAACCTTACAATTGGTTTCCCCTCCAAGTAAAATCCTTTTGTGTTAATAAATGTGCCTCCATTATGTCCAATTTTACGGAGCTCACAAAGAGATCCTCTGAGATCACATACTTTCATTTCTGGGATTCCATGAAATCATTTCATACAAGGAAAGGAATTCTTATTAGATATGTATGAACTGTAAACCTCGGCCTTCAGAAGTTTATTTCGCTCCACCCCATCTGACGTCAGAGCCCCTCTAAGGCTGTCCTGAGTTAACTGTGTGCCAGGCTGGTGCATGCTAGGAATTTGAATAACATTCTCCTTTAATGCTCACAATAGCCATATGAGAGAAGTGTAGTCTCCATTTTCAAAGGATGAATCCAAGTTGAAAGGTCAAGAAATTTGTCCAAGTTCACAGAGCTGGTTAACAGGAAAGCAGGGCAGAAAGACTCCTGAGGCCTTCTCCTTAGATGGTCAACCAGCCACTGCTCAAAGCCCTCACTGGTCAGAAACTCACCTCCCTAGACAACCTGTTCCAGTTTGAGGCCATTTTTGTTGTTTTAGAGAGTTCTTCCTTGTAGTGAGCTGAAGCCTGCCTCTGTGTGACATCCAACAATCAGTGTGATTCCATACTTGGGGCAGGAACCAGACCTGTCATTGAGGATGTCACACAGAGGGCATTCTAGGAGGTGTGAACTGGTGACTCACTTACTAGGAAGTATTGTTCCAAGCTCCGGGTCAGAAGAAGTTGAGGGTAGCCTACAAGGAAGTATCATCCTCGGGCAGTGTTGCGCCAAGCCCACAGCTTCCGCACGGCCAGGGATAAGGAACTGTGGGTTTCGAGAAGTTCTGGGGGACCGTTGACACAGGAGGGAGAAGCAGCAGACCATAACCCCCACACCACAGGCTCATTCACAGGAAGACAGTCAACTCGGGAGAAAGACACATGCTCTGATCAGACATAAGCTCAAGAACCCACCCTGCATTTGTCTGCAAGCCATTTCCTGGTTCTTGGATGGCAGTGACCTGGAAATAGGGGCCACAGGGGTCATGATTCTAGAAAGGTGCATGGAGGCATGCCAAGTTCCACAGCCACGTACGCACTCCACCTGCACAGCCCTTTGTATGTACCTCTTCACCACGTGGTCTCATTGTGAGCTGTTTGCATCAGTCTCTCCTCTGGGCTGTGACCTTGTAGCGTGGAGGTTAGCAAACCATGGCTCAAAGGCAAAGCTGTCCTACCGCCTGTTTTTGTAAAGGAAGTTTGTTGGAACACAGTCGCGCCCGTTCCTTTTTGTATGGTCTCTGGCTGCTGTCTCTACAACTGCAGAGTGGAGCAGTTCTCACAGAGACTGGACGGACCACAAAGCCTAAAATATTGACCATCTGTCCCTTTACAGAAAAAGTTTGCCAACCCCCGTTCTAGAAAGCAAGAGCAGGATCTTGTTCATCTCCATAGCCCCAAAGTTATAGCCATACTTCCTCTATATGTAAAATAGCAATGATACCTCTGTCGTAGACATGTAGTGAAGTATAAAGGAGACATCATATTTGGGAAGAACATATGTAAAATACCTAGCCCAGTGCTTGGCACAGGACAGATACTCAATAAGTATTTAGTGAGTAAGTGAACGAGGTTGAAGGTCAATCCACTCGAAATGATGGATATGAAAGCACTTCACAAACCGTAAAATGCTCTATGAGAGCATGGTGGGTTATCATCATCATTGTCAAATACAGAAATATTCTGGAGCAAAGCCTGCCCTCCCCTCCGGCTTCCGGGATCTTGATTTTATGAGTAAGATCTCACAGACAGTCTTAATTTAGGCTGATTCATATGCCATTTTTCCCATGATCCTCTCCATCCCTCTCTCTTGACACCCTCTTCTAGGTATGGATCCTTCGCTTAGGTCTTAAGATCCTTAAATAAGAGCTACTAAATATTGATTGCTGTGGTGGTTTTGTACTGGACCAGCCTAGCTAAGCTCAGATGACATTTCCCAGATTTCCCTTCTTTCTATGGCCTTCCTTCCAGTTGGGCACAAGAGAAATTGGCATGAGATTTGGAAGGCAGAGAGAGGGCACAGTGATTCCACTTGCAGATCAAGGCAGGACCACAGGTACCCATCACGGCTCAAGCATGCACATTGTCACTGGTCTGCTCGCTCATCTCTTTGAGGTGGGGAAAGGAGCCCATTCTGCAGTCTCTCCAGCTTCTGCTGAGTCCTGGGTCAGGCATGCGTGCAGCTTGATGGTGGATGGCACAAGCTTCTTCTGTAGGCTGCCCACATTGTCAGGGTTAGATGTGGTGAGAGAAAGACATGGGTTCTGCATTGTCCTTGCTCTCTCCTCCTTCAGATCCAGCTTGTCTTCCTGAGTGGCTGCCCGGCAGCTACCTCAGAACTACCAGGAGGCACAGAAGCAAGATGCTCCCCCCAAATTCGTCGCCAGTTGACCTTTGTGATCCCTGGTTTGTAACTCTTCTCTTCCAGACCTTTACTTCCACAGCTTCTCTCACAATTGTGTAAAGTCTAATCCCTATAAGAAATGCTTTATTTTGTATCACTGAGAGTGGCTCTGCTTCCCTGATTAGACCATGCGGAAGAGACTCTAAAGGATGAGTTCTCTGAATTAGTTCTGAAATTGTTTTCTGGAATGGATCCTCTGGTCTGATTATATTTAAAGGAAGTAATGATTCTGATGCTAGTGATAAAGGGGACACCGGTAGTCCATGGTATTCAGAGGCAAAACAGCTACTTAAATTATCACCTGTAACTCCTGTAATTAAGCGCCTATAGAAGGCAAGACTTTGGATGACCAAGTAGTTGCTACTGTGGAACATTTTAGTAAAAAGAAGGAGGAGAAAGGAATTGGTAGGTAGCTTGTAAGTGTGCTGGAGAACTTAGAGAAAGAAAATTATGACCTTAGAGCTTCAAGTCCCCAATTCAAGGTCTGGCTAAGGAAAACCCATAGCTGCTATGGCTACAGGGCCAAGATTTCTCAAAATGACACCCAAAGTCTAATCTTGGGCTGAAGAATGCAAATGGAAATCGTGACCTCGCAGGGTCTCTTGTGTTAGAGCATTGATTGGGAAGAAGCGGAACCCTGAAGACGGAGATAGAGACATACGGGCAAACTCACATAAAGCTGGGTTTGGCTCTGAATTTTGCTGAGGCTCCCTGGCCAGTAGTAGCAGCACTTCCTCCCTCACTGAAGAGCTCAGTCTCCCCTCTTCTGACGAAAATTGCATTGGACCTGGACCAGGACCAAGAACCTAAGGGGCCTTGCAGGAAACTCCTGATTCTCCTCAGGACCTGTCTCTACCCTCTCTCATCACTTCTAGACCTATGACTAAACTCAAACTTCAGCAGGCCCCAGAGGTTATGGATTAAAATATGATCCATGTGAAAATGTCATCTATAATAAAGGAATTGCAGAGTTTTGTCAATTTATATTCACAGAGAACTGAGGAGCATGCTTAGAAACGGATCTTACTGATGTTGAATCAGGGTGGAAGGAATAAAGGGCTGGATCAGGCCGTGTATGTCAATAGAGGTATGCTGAGCAGAGATTCTGAACTCAGTGTGTTACTTCAAGTAGCTTAGAGTGGCTCTACCAGTTTTCTCGTTTCATTGAACTAAAACCTAGGCCTAATGGTGGCTTATACCTAGTGTAATTGAAATACTAGAACTTTCTTGATATAATGTAGAAGGTAGCCAAAGACTTAAGGAAATCAGAACTCTGGAGTAGACTTATTATATGAGACTTGCTTACCCACTTTCTAATTACGTCCCCAGGAGGGACCAGAGGATATTCCCTTTACCAAAGCCTTATGATATGGTATGCATACCACAAGGTGAGCCCCAGTATCTTTGAAGAGCCTAGGATAGCTAATAACTACAGGCCAGGAATGACATTGGTACTGCTGTCATTGAAAGGGGCCCCACAAATTCATGGAGATTATGGGATGTCCGGGTGGCAGAAGCCAAGTGTAAGATACTTAATCACCAGAGACAAGGTGGTTACTGTAATAGACAGCAGAGTCAAAGCATTAATCAGAATGGTTTGACCTGTAGAGAGCTCTTCGGCATTGGCTAATTGATCATGGTGACCTGAAAACTGAAATTGATGGGTGGCCTACTCAAGTCTTACTTGATTTATATAAATTGAAAAGCTCTAGTTCTGGTGAATAGAGGTGACTTGATCACAGTAAAAATTATAGCCCCGCAATCAGTTCCCAGACTCGAACCAGTTCTCAGTGCCATGGTCATTTGAGTGAAAGAGAGAGTAGATCCTGTAAGGAAGGAACTGTTACTCAGCCCAAAATTTATACAATAAATCTTCTTTATAGCTTTCCCCAAAGGTACCTGAAGATATTTGCCTGTGTGACTTTGTATTGGTGAAAGGAAAATTCTGGGCATTAGCTCTGAACTAATTTCAAGAGACTGAAAATGTCCCTGTGTCCACACTTAGAACAGGGTCTTAAGGAGGTCAAGTGATCCATGGAGTTTTGTCTTGGGTCCATCCCATAGTGGGCTCAGTGTGTCCCCAAATACCCAGTTCCAGAATTGACCATTTTAAGAAATGACATACTCAGAAACTAATAAATGCTCACATCATTTTCCTTATTCACACAGCAAGGGCTATTACAATAGGAAAAGCTAAGTGGAAGCCAGTGGAATCACTTCTACTTATAAAAGATTAAATTACAGAAATACCTATTTCTGGAGGCATTGCAGAAATTAGTGCCCCCATCGTGGACTTGAAAGATGCAGAGACGGTGAATCTCACCATATCCCCATTCAGCTTGCTTATTTGGCCTGATAAGTGGATCTTGGAGAATCACAGTGGATTATTATAAACTTAATTGGTGACAACTCCAATTAAAGTTCCTTTTCCACATGTGGTTTGGTTGCTGAAGAAAATCAACATAACCTCTGGCAGCTATTGGTCCAGCAAATGCTTTCTTTCTCTATACCTCTTAAAAAAAGACCACCAGGACCAGTTTGCTTTCAGCTAGCAGGACTGGCAATAGGCCTTCACTGTCCTGCCTAAGGGCTATATTAACCCCCAAATCTACTGTCATAATCGAATCCAGAGACCTTGACAGCCTTTCCACTCCACGGGATCTTCTACAGACCTACTGTGCCGATGATATCATGCTCATTGTTTCTGGTGAGCAGGAAATAACAGCTATTCTGAAGACCTTGGTAAGAAAAATGCAAGCAGATGGAGGAAAAGGAATCTTACAAAAGATCAGGGACCAGCTATTTTGGTGAAATTTCTGAGTCCGGTGATCAGGGCATGTTGAGATATTCTATCCAAAGTGAAGGAGAAATTGCAGCATCTGGTCTCTCTTACCACTGGGGAAATGGCAGAATGCCCAGCACACCTCTGGATTTTGGAGGCAACGGTACTTCATTTGAGCATGCTACCTCATCTCACTCACTGAGTAACCCGAAGGCTGCCACTTTTGAGTGGGGTCCGGAAAAAGAGAAGACATTGCAACAGATCCAGCCTGTCAATCAAGCTGCTCTGACACCTGAATGGAACGCATGATTCAACACATCCATTTGTGCCAGAAATGTCTGTGTGTGGCAGATAAGGAAGGCATATGGAAACTTCAGCAGGTCCCAATAGGTAAGTCACAGCATAGACCTTTAAGATTTGAATGCAAAATTATGCCACGCTCTGCAGATAATTATTCTCCCTCTAAGAAAGCTTCTACCTTGCTATTAGGCCTAATAGATACAGAATGCCTTCCACAGGCCACCGAGTTACCATGAGACCTGAGCTGACCATTATGAACTGAGTTTTGTCCTTGTGAGTTCCAGTTTGTCCTTGCTCTCTTCTGCTACATGTCCGGGGTTTCTTCCCAACTGCCTTTCCTGGTGACCTATTATAACTCCAAGCCACCACCAATGCAGAGCCTTATGCAGATTTCTTTACCAGCATCATTTTGTGGTCCTTAGTGGGTGACTTTTCTCCAATCCTCCAATTGTCACCTTTCAGAGAGTCACTTCTCCAGCTTTCATCACAATTGTGATGGTCAAATTCCTGCAATAGATCCTTTATTCTATTTCACTCATGGTAGTTCTGCTTTCCTCATCAAACCCAAATTGATATAACAGCCTATTTACGTACATGGTTGCATTTACTTTCACAACAGCTCTGCCTGATAGATTTAATCCCCCAAGTTTTACCAATGAAGAGGCTGAGAACTGAACCTGCCAAGGGTCTCATTCTGAGAGCACTGGAATCAGATCCCACCCATGTGCCACATTGCCACCTTTGGGGCTCGGGAGGAGCATAAGGTCTTTGCCAAGGTGCATCCAGGTCCACCCTTGGGTGTTTGGTTTAGGTTGTTTTCACGGGCTCCTTGGTCAACCCAGCCAGTAAGACTTTGGGATCTGCCCATTCAAGTGCTCTCCTCTCCCTGTGCCCTGTTTGGGTGAATATTAAATATTAAAACATGTTTAAATTATGAAATAGTTCAAATATACAGAAAAATCCAAAAAATAATATAGCAGACGTTCTTGTACTCAACATCCAAAAATTGCCATATTTCCTTCATCTTAATTTTATTTCATATCTTAAAAAACATAAAAACAAAAAAAATGTTTGTTTCAGCATTCTTTACAAATATCCACCAATATAGGTGGATATTTGGATATAGGAATTGATAAATAAATGTGATGTTCAAATGCAAATAAACACCAGATAGTAATTAAAATTAATAAATTAATAAGCTAGATCAATATTTTAAGGGGAAAAGCCAAATTGTAAATGAAAAGAACAATATAATAGCATTTATGTACATTTTTAGAACCACCAGACCCATACCAATACAGCCATGCACCACTAATGACATTTTGGTCAAAGATGGACCCCATATACAATGGTGGCCCCATAAGACTAGTACCATACAGCCTAGGTGTGTAGTAGGCTATACCATCTAGGTTTGTGTAAGTACACTCCATGAGGTTTGCACAACTACAAAATTGCCTAATGACGCATTTCTCTGAACATCGCCTTGTATATGGTTCCAAAATCTGAAATCCTTTTCCAGAGCTGTTCCCTCAGGGCTTCCACCCTGCCTCAATGAACCCTTGATTCTCTCCATCCCCATGTCTGTTTCCATCTCAAAGACTTTTCTGAAATACTATTTTATCTCCTTACAACCCCACCTCTTGGCACCAACAACCCACCCACATCAGCCTGTTTCTGTAACTCCATTCAGAGATTTACAATAATCTTTTGCATGTTAAAGCATAATTACAGGCCTTCCCTTGAAAAAGGAACTCACTGTACTTATTTACAAAGAGCTCTTTAAACCTGAAATTGATCTGGTACTCATCCACCTCTGGTTATTTGTCTCCGATACCCTTCAAACCTCTGTTAGTCATAAAACATATGAAAAAGATTGGCGATACCAGATTTCGGTGAGTATGGAGGGAGGTGGGAATTCTTGGGCCTTGCCAGCGGAAGTGTAGACTGGGGGAACCACTTTGGAAGACTGTTTAGCAGTATCTACTAAAGATAAAGGTACACCTACTTTTTATGACCCAGCTATTCCACTCTCGGGAAAATTCCAACAGAAGTGTGTGCACATGGATAAGAATGTTGCCAGCAGTACCATTCAGAATAGCCTCAACATAGAACAACACAAACGCCTACTAGAAGTCAAATGGATAAGCAAATTGTGGTATATTCTTATAGCATGGTGGTGAAAATATGCAAACTGCAGGCTCACATCATAGTGTGTGTGTGTCGTTCCTGACGTTGAGAAAGGGGAGCCAGACACAAGAGTACATGCATATGATTCCAGAATATGGAGATCACAGACAATCAAAATGAAATCTTGGTGTCCAGGGACCAGGATGCCTAGGTGGTGGGAGGAGAGAAAATCAGGGAGGCAGTTGCCATAAAAGTCAAGACAAAAGCTATTTTTGGTGAGAAGAGGTGTGACAGGAAGGGGCAATGGGTGCTAATGACATTCTGTTGCTTGACCTGAGTGGTGGTTATGCAAATATTCACTTTATAATGGTCTGTTTTGCTGTATGTTTTATGGACGTTTACGTATGTATGCTGTTTAACGGTTTTTAAAACCCCACGTATCACAGCCCTCTTATAATTTGACAGTGAGAATGCAAAGGAGGATTTGCAGGATTCTTTTGAGAAACCGCAAATCCTCAAATGCCATTCTGGCAGTGATTTCCCCTGTAAAACTTCCATTTTCTGCCTAAGAAACAACACTTTCTTAGACCTCTTTGCTTTTAAAAGAGGCAGGTGTTTTTTTGCAAAAAAATGATTTTATCACTTAACAGAATTGTCATATGTGTTACCAGATGGAGAGCCAGAATGGGTGGAGTGAGCCCCACCCTCCTGAGCAAAGTGACCCACTGGGCACACCCTCTTCACAGTGCACCCGGTTCAAATTCCAAGTCACAGACCCTCGGGAACCCTGGGGGAATAACTGATACCAAAAAGTGCTCGGCCTCTCAACAGAATGATAGCCAACAGACTTACTGTGCAATTTGTTCATTCCCTTTGACAGAGGAGGAAACTGAGGCATGAGAAGTTGGTCAATTTCCTAGATAGAAATTTCCTAGAAAACCCAGATGTTGGACAGAGGCCCTCTGACTCGAGAGCCTGTGTGAATAACCACCAACCATCCTACCACCCCTCAAACACTGTCTAAATTGGGGATCAGCACATATTTGGGCATCTTTCAATTCTCCCTCTTCCCACGGTCAAACAATCAATTATTTTTCTTTTCCAAAATATCTTTTGATTCTGTCCTTGACTTTTCATTTCCTCAGCCTATGGTTGGCCAACCTAATTCCTCACCTGATTTATTGCAAAAACCTTTTACTTGTTCTATCTACGTCCACTTCCTTTCTCTTGGCTCCAAGTCTTCTTGATGGCTGTCCATTGCCTGCCCTGTCAAGTCCAGACCCTCCCCATAACTTAGAGCGCCTTTCATGGCATGGCCCCTGCCTTTTCCTCAAGTCTCATCTCCTATTCATTTCTTTGCATATCTACCTGCTAGTGACCCAAGACTATTTACTGTGCCCCCATGCACCAGGAAAGTTCCAATCACAGTGCTGTTCTCTGACAGCCCATCCCCCTGCTCCCCCCACCTCTCCAGTCCTATTCATCCTTCAAGACCCAGTGCAAATGCCAGCTCCTCTGGGAAGCATTCCCTGATGCCTTCCAGCCAGAGTCTATCTCCCTCATTTCTCTGCATCTCTCTTGTCATCTTGGTCACAGTCTGCCCTGGCTGATATTTGCACAGCTGTCGTCCCCACTAAACTGTAAACTCTTGAGAACAGGGATTGTGTTATTTACCTTCTGATCCCCAAAGTCTGGCATGGAGCCAGTCAGAGACTAGCTATTCAGTTAGAATAACTGGATCTATATCACCCACTTAAGTCTGTATCCAGTGGTAAGGACTTACACGGCACTATGACATTCTCTTGTCCTGACATTCTGGCCTGATTCCTCCCAGAGCAAAATGGCTAAAGCAGCAGTCAGGTGGATAGAGGCTTTTCCCAGCCAAAAGGAGACAACTGATACTGGAACAGCACAGAGGACTATTCATTTGGGGTGCAAGTCTGGCTGGACGCCCACTTGAAACAGACTTTCCTTGCCCCAGTCTGGGACTCCAAAGACTCCGCCAAGGTGAATCAGGACAAGGAGAAGTGGAAAATTCCTCATTCACATTGCAGAGAGAAACTTGAACCAGAAATCAATGTTTCAGACCCAGCCTGTCTCGTTTTCCCAGACAGGACTCTCAGATTCTCCGGTCTGCCCTGAAAGGAGCTGTAGCAGGAACAGCGCAAAGCTGCTGTAAAGACTTTCATGTGGCTTTCGCTGCTAGAAAACACCATCCCCCTCCGGACGCCTTCAGAACACAGATTCATTGAGAATCTGTCTTTCCTTACAGGCAGGGCATGGGGACTATTTTTCAAGGGAAAGCACATGCATAATTGCTGGAGAAATATACATGTTTAATTTCCCTTAAACCCTTGAAGGTTTCTTCCTTAAGTAAATCATCCTGCAAGATCCTGTGACCTGAGACCCAGAAGTGGTTTCGTCCTGGCCCCAAGCCGTAGCCTCCTGAGAGAGGGAGTCTGTCCCGTTTGGACGCCCACGTGAACACACAAGATGCTGCCTTGTTCTTACCCAAATGGGCGGACCAGATGGAGTTGCTAGAGTCTATTATCTGTAGACCTTTTCAAGAGCTGAGCAGGAACCTGACCACCTGCCTGCCGTGTAAATTAAAAGGCATGGAAACAACTACGTTGAGAGAGAGAATGAGGCCTGTAAGCTTGGGCAAAGAGATGACATGGAAGCCCCCGAGAAGCCCAGGGTCATAGTTGACAGGGACAGTAGGGATGTCTTTGACAAACCTCTCAAGTTACAGAGCAGATCACGGACATCCACAGAGGAAACTCCTGTCAGCAGGGTTTCCCCAGGACTGCTTGTATAAGATCCCCTGGGAAACTGGTCACAAATGCCACTTCTGGCCCATCCCAGACTCAGGGCCTCTGGGGACGACCCCAGGAACCAGGGTTTTAACCAGCTTCCCATGGGATTCTAATGTGCCCTGAAGTTTGGGGACCTGTACTAAGTGCTCTGACCTTTCTTCTTAGACGTGGCTTGGGTCCAACCTCCTCACAGACCTCAGCTGCTCTTTCTTCTGGCTCTGTTTGCCTGTGCCTCCATCTGCCATCAGTCCATCCTGGGCTTTCTTGCCTCCAGACCACTTTTCTCCCCTTAGAACGCTCTCCTCCCCAGCCCCCCAACTAAGGCTCCTGGCATCACAAGCTGCCAGTATCACCCCCATCTAACTCCAGGCTGGACAGGGCCCCAGAGAGGATCTAATGCCTCCTCCTCCCGGACCCTTCTTCCATACCTGTTCCTTCCTCTCTTTCCCCTTGTGTATGAAGTGATGACATTACTCATGGAAGCAACAGCACCTGCTGTGTCTGGAAGCCGGAAGCACTGTGTGGTCTCAAGACGGGTCTGTAAGATGATAAGGGCTTTCAAATTTGGAGACTTACTCAAGGCTTATTATAAATAGAGTCTTTAGATTATTTAAAAAGAAACAACCATTTTGCCAAACGTCTTTGTAGACTTCTGGTGTGTATGGCTTAGAGCATTGCTAAATTCATGCAATGAAGCTTTTGTTGTTATAATCTGTACCCTCCACCCACCCAGTTCCAGCCATCGGGCGTCAGTTTAAGTGAAGGTCATTTTGAAATTCCTTCGTGAATGAGCGATATTTACTTGAAGGCGGGCCTGTCTAGCCTTACAGGAAGCAGGGAAGGCCAATGGAAGCACAGGGCTGTGGTAACCCCGGCCACATTCCTGCTTTACCTCTTAAAGCTGTCGGACCTGGAGAACTTTCCTAGTCCTGCCTAGAGCTTCAGTTCTCTCATCTGAAAAGGGCTTGTCAGATCTACCTCACTGATGAGGTATTGGAAAGTCTAAAAGCGATGGGCCTGGTGCTGACACATAGTGAACATCCCTCTCCTGTTCCTTAACTTCACAAACCGCTATTTTGTTCCATGAGCTGCAAAATTTCTAGGCCTAGTTTTCTGTAATCTAAGACTCTTCCCGGGAGTGAGAGGGCCCTTCTGGAAAGAATTGTAAGTTGTTGAAGAGAGAAGAGTAGTTTCTGAGTCGTTATCATTGAAACAACAATATCTCACATAAGCACTTGGGATGCTGTCAGTCATGGCGACTGCCTTGAGAAGGTTAGGGACCAAGTTACCTGAGCTAGACTAGATTCTTCCCCTTCTTATGATTCTGTGATAACAAATTTGACTTGGCATGCAAGGTCCCTCAGAATCAAATCAAACCTGTCTTATAGACTCATCTAACACTTCCTCTAAACCCCATAATTCTTCCAAGCCATGCAGTTTACTATGTCCATGAATATCATACCCCTTCCTGCCACCAGACTTCTGATTCTTGTACTTTCCACTCCTCCTTCCTCTTTCCAGTGTTAAATTCCACCCATCCTTGAAGGGCCTCTTCCATCAACTCCTCCTGCTTCCCCAGCTGTAGCCCACCCCAGCCTTCCATCTGCACTTCTCTTACAGTGCTAATATTAAACCACTTTGTGTTCTAGGTGTGTGGGGACACAGTTTTCTAGACTGGGGACTCTCTGAGGACAGAGAGTGGGTCTCAGTCTTTCTCAGAATGCCCCCAGCACCTGGCACATGGAAGTTGTTCAAGAATGTTTACTCAGTTGAGCCAAGGCATTCCAATGATTAATTTACATACACTAAATCTTTCTTTGGTTTTAGTATCTTTCTTACTTAGGGCATGTTGGCAACAAGGATCAGGTTCTCTCTCAAACAGTTTCAAATGAAAAGAAGGGTTACTGAAAGGATACAGGGACTGTCGGTGGCCTCCAAGGACAGGAAGTGAGTAACGTTGGGTCACAAGAAAACAGAAAAGTCTTCTCTCTCTGCCCTTCAAGGGCTGCAGGATCTCCGTCTCTAACTCTTTCTGCATGTCAACGCCATTCTCCTCATGGCACACTGAACCTCTCGGTAAGACTCTTATTTCTCTCTCTTGCATAATTTAGGCTTCCTGTGGCTCTTGCTTTGTCATACGCAGTATTAGCTACTGTCCTGATGTCTCAGGACCTTTCAGTTCAAGCGTATTCTCCATACTCTTAGCTCAAATTCTCTCAAGAAACAAGCTGATTGGGGGTTGGCACAGACTGTGGCCCAATGCCATGTATCCATTCTCAGACCAGTCAACTGAGGAGGAGCAGTGGTACATGATACCACGATGACTTCCCGGGTCCACCCTTTCAGGAGGAAGGGAGTTTTGGGGGGGGGGGGGGCGGTTGCATTGCTTCGTAGTAATTAGTTGGATTGTCATCCCTAAATGAATCTAATACAACAATGTCTACAAAAAGCAGTGAAGGATACAGAGACTACAATATGGATCTACAAGTCTAAGTGTTGACTGTTTCCCAGTGGTTTCACGGGAGGCACTTGTAGGCTGCCAAACATGGGTCTCTGGGGTCTGTGGGAATTGAGGGCTAGATGCAGGTTGGCTCAATCTCCCTTAGAATCTTCTACTTAAATTTGCATTTCCTTTCAAAGAGATAAATCAATGGAGTGGACAAGCCTAACTAGATGGATTTTTCTGCTCTGCTCTGCCAGTAATGTGTAGAGGTGATGCTGGAGTGGACAGGATAAGGAACTAGGGAAAAAGGTAGAGAATAAAGATGGAGGACATGGATCCAAGGATCCAGGTGCAAGTCCACTAAGTCATGTAGAAGGCACCAGAGGAGGAAACTGAATGTCAAAGCAGGTTCAGGCTGATGTCTCTGGTTGATGCTTGGGCACTATACTTGCCTTCCTTCTGGATCATTGCCTTCAGCCTAAGACATGCTGTAGTATCCCTTGTCTTAAAAGAACCCTCAGCTAACCTCCTTTCACCCATCTCGGTTTCCTATTCAACTGATGATGATTCTCAAATTCCTCCTCCCTCTGGGAGAGCTGCCTACAGAACACGAGGATCAGTTCAATGCCGCAGAGATTTGGTCAGGCCCAGAGGATGGTGCTTTACATCCTTGGGGAGACTCTTACCCACCATTCAAAGCCCCATTTAAAAGTCTCCTCTTCTAGGAAGCCTTCCCTGACTTCACAGTCAGAACAAACCTCTCTGTCCTCTGGACTCCAGTAGGCCCCTGTTCCTCTCATGAAAGTAACACTTCTTGGGCTCTATTGGGTCTCACTGACAATCCTGGCTGCTCCCTGGTGGCAAGAACCACATCTCCCTCATCTTTGTGGTGCTTGACACTCACCAGCCTTTGAGGATTGGTTGAAGGAAGACCTGGATTCTTTCTTCCCACTTACTCTTTATGGGATATTAGGCAAGACTCAATTTCCCTCAAGCTTAGTAGGCTCATCTCTAAAACAGGGGCAGAAATTATCTTCACCCCACCTCCTCAAATCCAATGAGACTATTGATGGTGAAAGGTTTGCAAGTCCTAAGGAACTACAGGAGTGTGGGGATTATCCTTGATGCTTACTGCATTGTTCTCAGGACAGTCTGCTGACTTGGCCCAAGATGTAACGTCATTACATCCATGTAGGTTTTGGTTTCAAGGGTCTGATTACAAATCGTGAGTTGGCTTTGACCCCGAAGATTGATGCCAGCTGCACCCTCTCTTGCTGTGTGGATCCCTCCTCAGTCCTGGGCAATGGCCTCACCATAGCACCTGTAGTTTCACATGAGGAGCCTAAAAATTGTCAAAGGAAGGACAGAATTAGAGCCATTTTCTTAGGCTTCCTGTAGGGTTTGTTTTAGTCCCCACCCACAGGGCAGTGGTGTATGAAGCAACTTCCTTTCTCAAGCCCTTCATTCATTCATTCACTCACTCATTCAGCGCCCTCCTCATGTAAGCAAGCAGGAATCGCAGAGTCTGGGGTGGGGCTGCTCTGACAGGGCTTTGCAGAAGTTCTCCAAATTGTGCAGAGGAGGAGCGCCAATGCCAGATGCCAGGGAGAAGCTTCCTGCAGGAGGTGACACCCCAGCTGACTCAGAGACCCTTGAGGACAAGTTGCTCAGCCTGGCTGGAGTGTAAAGTGTAAGGGGTACGTGAGCAGAGATAAAGCCAGAGCAGGAGGCAGGAGCCAGACCAGGAAGGATCTTAGGAGCTGTGACTTGGGACCTGCTTGGAAAGATGCCTGAAATTCTACGGGTAAAACTTGCTGAAGGTGATGCAGTTAACCTGCGGAAGAACCCATCTCCAGGCTCCTAGTCCAGTGCTCACTGGCTCCTTCACTATTCATTAAGCACCCCTGGGGCTGCTGCCTCTGGCTACACACCAGCCCGAGCTTTGGCCAGGCCGCCAAGTGCGAGGAGCCCAAGCCCTGAGCCAAGCCTGTGAAGATGCCTTCAAACACAGGTTCTGCTGCTGCTGCTGACAAGGCATCTGAGCTGGAACCAAAGACCAGCGGGAGGCCGGCAGCCCACGTCTCTCCCCAAGCCATATGGGCCCTTTCCTTCCGTGGTTAATTTTCACTTTTCCTAAAGATGGGTTCGTTTAGGGGGCGGGGAGCAGAGCAACGCCTGATGGGGAGCACATGCCACCCCCAAAGCGGGTGCTTTGATCCTCGCCGAGGCCAGGCTGCAACATCTTGGTCCCTGCGCCAACCGCTGTCCTGGCGAGGCTCCAGGCGTGGGTGGCCTCGCGTGCAGGGAGCCCCGCCGCCCCCGCCACACGAAAGGCGGGACTGGAGCTGTCTCCTCCCGGAGGGGCGACGCTGGAGCGCAGCCCGGCAGACGCACACTCGGCTTCCAGCTAGGATCCTGGGAGCCACACAAAGGAAATGGCAAGATCGTGAGTCACCCCGAGGCCCGGCTGCTGCCTGGGCTGCAGGCCCACAACAGGACCTTTGTGCCGCGCTCCAGGAGGACGAGGGGGCCGTGCTGCAGAGAGGCAGACATTTCAGGGCGCTGAGTAATGCTCCGAGAGGGGAGGCATCGCCGCCGGCAGCGGGACTGGCTCCTGGGCGCCCACCACAACGCCAAGGGACCCAGGCGCCGCTTAGAGGGAGCCCCCTGCCGCCATCTTGTCACACCGCTTGTCCCTGGTGAGGGTACATCCTATTTTGTGGAGGTCTGTCTCCTTCACCGTGGTGTGAAGGGCTTGAAGCCTGGGGCATGTCCATTCAACTCTGTCTTCTTAACGCTGTAGCTAAGGCAGCACTGAGAAGTTGCTGAGAGTTTGTGCGATGGGTGGATGGGTGGATGGGTGGATGGATGGATGGATGGAATGACTCATTCACGCAAGTACAGCTTGTGAGGACTAGCCCAAAGCTGTTATTTCACACAGGAGGAAGTAGAGCCTCAGAAATGGGAATGGCTGGAGCCAGGTCCCACGGTGAGTAGGTGGCAGCTCCAGAATTTGGGTGCTATGCTTTGCCAGTCTGCTGTGCTCCCCTGGGTGGCTGCCCTGTGTGGCTCAGGGGACACCTGGAGGGCATGACTGATGTGTGGGCAGAGGTCAGGGTGGTGAGAACCCACAGCATGGATAAGACAACTACCGAGGGCAAGTCAAGTCCTAGGGACTTACTGGGAAGCGAAGGAGAGAAACCAGAGCAACAGGAGGCAGAGTTCCAGGCCTTAAGGTAATCGCATCTCTTGGCCTAGGCAGGTGACAGGGTTTACAGAAGATGGGGGAAAAAATCAGCATGGTTGAGCACCAAGTGTATGCCACACACAGATATTTAATGCTTTACACATCCTGAGGGAGGTATCATTACAGATAAAGAAGGTGACTGGGAGACCAGTGCCCTCCAGGTCAGTTGCCAGCTAGTCTGGGCCTCAGGGTGGCAGTAACTTGGTGGGGCTGCTGTGTGACAGGATCCAGTTCTCAGCCTGGCAGGCCCAGAAACTCCGTGTTGTCAGTGACCGGTCAGCATCTCAGAACTAACATCAACTCAGAATCTGACACGTTCCCGAGAGACTGGGGTGCCGATGATCTGAGCTTTTCTCCCTGTGAGGTGGTGAGCGCTGCCTGGGGCATGGAAGCAGAACCCGAGGTTTAGAGCCCAGGCCAGGGAGCTCTCCTCACCCAGGGCCCTCATTGCCATGGCGACGTGAACTGCCGCGGGCTGCCCATCTCAGCTCCTGAGGCTGGGCTTCCAGCGCAGCGTGCACACACGTGGCCTTTCTCTGGGGCCTTTTTTTCCCAAACCCGCGGGCCGACCATCCTCACCACGCTCCTTGCGTACAGCAGTCTTCTTTCAGCTCAAACGCACACAAACTAGTCGAAAGCTTCAGACCAGCTGCCACAGCCGCGCTCTGGAGACCACACCCTGGACGCTCTGATGAGATTCAGATGGTCCAGAAGTCCTTGGCTGCCTCCTGACAGACCACGGCTTAGGGCAGACGCTGTCCATACGTGACAAGAATCATCCCCTACCTCTGGCATTTCCCAATTCCTTCACAGAAGCTGATTTTAATTTAAGGAGGAGGGCACCGGACTCCCCCACCCCTCCCCCCCGAAACTTCCTAAATTAAAGGTGAGGAATTGAGAAGGTTAGTAAACTTGCTTAAAGTCACATGGCTAAAAAGTGATGGCACCAGGATTCAAACCCACTTTGTTGTATACACCTCCCCTTAAGACTGGTAATGACAGCAGTGATAATAAGGCTCCCACGGGCTGAAAGCTTGCTGTGTTTTTTCATGTTATCCTGACAGCAACAAGCAGGAGACTGTTCTTGTCTTTGTTTTACGGGTAAGGGTTGAAGGGCAGAGCGGTAAAAAAAATCTTGCCCAAGCCAGGGTTGCTCGGCTACTAAGTTCAGGGGCTGGATTTCAAACCAGTCTGTCTGCCTCTCTGCCCAAGCCCTCAGCCCTCGCGCTCCATGGCAGAGCAGGATTTCTGCAATAGCTCACCTCCTGCCCCTGGGAGAGGCAGTCTGCAGCTCTGAGCAGGAGCAGGGACTAGCAGCCCTGTCGCAGGGTTACCAAAGTTCAGAGTCTTGCCCTCAGTGTTGTCAGTTTAGGGATTAGGTTTGTATGGGCTTCCCAGAGAGGAACAGGTTCAGGCGGTCTGACTGATGATGACTCAGCCCCACGGGTCAGAGCCAGACCTAATGAATTGTTCACCTGTGAATACACCGGCCAGAAGGGGATTGTGGTTAAGAGGCTGGCTCGGCAGTCAGACGCAGCTGGGTCTAAAGCTCCCACCACCGCCTCCCAGCCCCAAGACTGCGGACGTGTGACTCACCCTCTTTGAATCTCAGTAGCCTCAGAAAATGGGGGAAGTAACGCCAACCTTGTGCGGTGACGGTGGCTTAGACAGATACTGTGTGTAAATTCCCGATACAGTGGTTGATGCTTAGTAAGAGCTCCAGGAATGGTAATACTTCTAATTTTCATGATTATTATTTGAAAACTGGGCTTGGCCACCTGATAAGGTCCCCGACCCTCTTCCCAGGTCACATTGTAAAAAACAAATTCCAGCTCAGAAGGCTGCCAGAAAGCCCAGATCAGAGGGCGGGGCCTGAGCCCTCAGCCTGGGATAGTGGGATGAAGGGCCCAACATCCTTCCCTCGCAGCCCCAGGGGATTTCTGTTGGAACGCCCAGTGCCTGTTTGCACTCAGAGCCCTGTCTTCTCCCGGACAGAGCTGCTCCGAGACAAAGTCTCCTTTCTCAGTACTTTCACCCCACTGAAAAGCAGGCCCCATGCCACCTCATCTCCGCAGCCCCTGGTAGGTAAACTCTTGTCCCTGCTCCAAGGCCCTGGTCAAGTGCACCTTTATCTGTGAGGCCTTCCCAGCCCCCTCGGGCAGAGGTAGATCGACCACACGCTGATCATGCACCGAGCACATTCTGAGCACTGGGACACAACCGTGGACAACACAGATGGCTCTTCTCTTTCTGGAGCTTGAAGTCTGGTGGGTCAATAAACAAAACAAAGAAATAAACCCCATCATTGCAGCTGCTGGTTATTGCAAAGAAGGAAATAGCCAGTAGGTTCTGATAGACAATAACCCTGGGGGGGATGGAGCGATCAAGAAATGCCTTTCTGGGGAGGTGGCATTCACCCTGAGGTCAGAAGGACGAGATGGAGCCAGCTTTGCCAAGAGCGGGGAACAGAGGGTTCCCCACATAATAACAGCTTTTCCCTCCCAAGGAGGGAAAGAATTTGGTGTGTTTCTCAGTGATCAGAAAAGCAAGCTGGAGCAGATGGTGGGGGTGGGAGGGGGCATGGCAGTCAACACAGGCAGAGGCCTTGCTATTCTGTGTGCCCAGCAGGATGTGTGATAGCGAGAATGAGACTGGTTCCCATTTCTTGAGCATCTGCTGTGTGCCTGGCACCGTGTAGGCACCTTCCATAAATTTGCTCACTTAATCCTCATTCTCCCCATCACTCCCACCCACTACACAGGACCCCTATTCAGGTCTTGTCTGGCTGTGTTGTCAGTATTTCTCTGCGGGTTTGTTTCTCTCCCCCACCCCCATTAGCCCATAGGCCTCTCTCTGAGGCATCTGGGACCCCAGCACATGGCATGAGAACAGAGTGCTGCCACGTCTGAGGGGTTTTCAGCATCACTCCTCTTCCCCTGGTCTTGAGCAGGTACAGTTTGCGAGGTCAGCAGCAGACATTGATACATTTCATGGAAAGTTTGTAGAAAACACATCAGGCATCTCGCTGTGATGATTTAAGAAAATCTTAGTGGCATCAGGAGCATGCTCAGGAGTATTATTTAGGGCAGCCAGTTCTTGGATACTGTACTCAGGGGGCTAATCCAGCCCTTTGTGTGTTTGTGTCTACTACAAAGGGTGACAGTCCCAGGCCTTCCCCCCTTGCCCCAGTGGAGTGGTGTGGTCTAGACAGGCCACATGGACCTGGCTGCTGAGAGCAGGAATGAGTCTGTTCTATTGAGCACCCACTAAGACGTCATCATTGAGCACCCACTATGTCTACATCCTATGGCAGATGTTCTATTGGACATAGAAATGAATTCAATGTCCTGTATTGCAGGACTGGCTGTGTGCAATGCTATGATGGCAGTACAGCAGCACAGTAATGAGGAAGTGACTGATACAGCAGGGGCCAGGTCACAGAGAACCTTGAATGCCAGTGAAAGGCTTTGGATTTTAGCATGTAAGTAATAGAAGGGGAGGGAACCTAAAATGTGGTTTTCATTTTTAATTTTTTTTTAAAGTAGGAAATTATAAATAGCTCTTTTTCCTTTTTCTTTCTTTCTTTCTTTTTTTTTTGGTGAGGAAGATTGGCCCTCAGCTAACATCTGTGCCAGTCTTCCTCTACTTTGTATGTGGGATGCTGCCACAACATAATTTGATGAGCAGTGTGCAGGTCCATGTCCGGGATCTCAACATGGGAACCCAGGGCTACCAAAGTGGAGTGCACAAACTTAACTACTACTCCACCAGGCCAGGCCCCAGCTCTGTTTTGAAAAGGCCATTCTGAGAGAAAGTGAAGAAAACAACAGACAAAGGGCTTGAAATAAGAAGCAAGAAACATGTCCAGAGGACAGCGTTTGCGATGTTAGGGGCTTGGAGCAGTTCACTTCCTCCCCAGAGTGAGCAAGCCCTGGGGCTGGGAGAGAGGGATGGATCAGAGTAAGGTGTTGAGGAATAAGTAGGTGTTGAGGAATAAGTTGGGGGTGGGCAGGGGCAGGATGCCACTGTGGAGCTGCCAATCAAAGTCCACCCAAGACTCCAGAAACCAAGGACAACTGAGACGTCATGATGAATGGAGAAACACTGACCTTGAGTCGGCATCAGATTCCCACCCAATCTCTGTCACAGATCAGCTGTGTAACTTGGAATAAGTCACTTCATTCTCTGAACCGATTTCTTCAATTGAACAATGGGAATTACAAGCTCCAGATCTCGGACTGTAATGGATAAAAAGATGTGTGAAGACATCTTTCACTGACCCCAAGAATCCAAGGCCTTTCTCCAGGCGGTCAGTTGGAATGACTCTCTTCTTCCTCTTTGCATGTTCCCATCTTACGTCACCACGTGACTTTGGGCAAAAGATGGGCTTCCAACTCGGTGATTCCTAAAGGCCTCTCTGGCTCTAAATTGCTGGGTTTCTATGACAAATTTGGATTTTCAGATTAAATTGACTCAGGTCTACAGAGCACCCAGATGAAGCTGTTAGTTCTATAAATAATAGAGCCATGTTGCATATTTACTCATACCTTACCAAATCTTGGCAGTCTGTGCAATCTATTCTTGTTTGATTTTCAAATAAAATGTTATTTATTTCTTAAAGGCAGACAGGAATGAAAAGGCAATTATGTTATTATGGCCATTAAAGACAGGCTATATATAGTGACTCCCCTGTAGGTCTTCTCATCGTTCCTAACTTGAAATTTCCTTCTCTGAAATTGACCACAACCAGCGAGGATGGTTTGTTTTGAGAGTGTAACACAGAGAAAAGAGAGAGTCCCGCCCAAGGAAAGGGCAGGTGGAGGGGATGGGAGGCCATCAGACAACTTGTCCAGGCCAGTTCGGAAGGCATTGGCAGCCCTTTGAGGGACCTCCGACCAGAAGGTGATGGAATGGTGGTGGTAACTTGGAGCCTAGGTTCTCCAGGTTGGTCCAGCGCCTCTGAGCATGGAGCCTGGTCTCCAAATGAGCAGACCACCTGTGCTCTCCACCTTACAGGAAATCGGGGACAGGGTGAGTCAGACTCACAGGTTCTCCTGCTTCTTGAACCACCAAATCAGAGTTCAGGGATCTAAAATGGAGGCAAGATGATCCCAATATGAAGGGTATAGTTAGTTTAAAGAACAGACGCTTCTACCTGGGGAATCTGAAATGTGGTTTTCTGTCTGCCAGGGGCAATTTTGGAAAAGAATAGCTAGGTTTATGAATGCCATCCTCACAGTAACAGGAGGGAGGAAAGTTGGGCATAAGGACCTGGAGAGTAGAGGTGACACCTCAGGAAGACGAAGAGAGAGGAGCTCCCGAGGGCCAATCCTTTGCTTTTGATCCACAGGTGTATACGGATGCCAGTGCTCCACAGTCATCATGAGGGGTGGCTGGGGTCCCACAACAAGCAGCTCCACTGCACAAGCTGGTCGTTTATTTTGGGAAGCGATCCCGAGAAACACGAGGGAGAGGCTGGGGAGAGTAAATGGGGAAGAGGGGGAGCCAATCCAAGGGTCAGTTAGGGACTTGGCCAGTCCAGTGGGAAGCCGGCTGAGAGGGGAGTAATTCACCACCACTGGCTCCCACTGATCACAAGTCATCCTGTCGGTTGTTAACCCCCTCCTACCTCCAGGCCTCCACAGGTGTCAGAATGGCAAAATAGGTTTCCTCAGGCGCTCCACAGGGTGGTGGCAGAGGAGTCCTGGGACAGGAAGTGAGAGAAATGAGGTGCTGGGAGCAGTTGTAGCTGGAGGCCAAGTTCTGCCGGAGTAAAAAGGTGGGCTGAGAGGACCAATGCAGGCGTGAGAGGTGCCCCCTCCATCAAGTTAGAGAAGGCAGCATTTAGCTTGAGCAATGATGGACTCGCCCAGTCAAATGTGCACTCCCGTCAGGGGTGGGGAACTGGTCTAATTTTATGTTTAATATTTTTAGAAGGTTCTGGAAGGGCAATTTTCTTAGAACGGAGAAGAGAATAAAAGAAAGAAAGAAGAAGAGGAAGGAAAATTACTAGAATTTCAGGCAATTGCAAATTCACTAGCTTCTTTTTTTAAAAAAATAAAGCAATTTAATTTTTGTAATAATTGCAAAGCTAATTCATGCCTACAATAAAATAAACACTTAGAATATACAATGAATAAGTTTCCGTCCTGTCCCAGGGCTCAGTCTCTCTGCCCAGAGGTAATTACTGTTGAGTTTTTTGTGCGTTCTTCCCGGGATATTTTATGCATATGAACACATATGTATGTTTCCTTTTAAAATAGCAACTTGAAATACACACATTGTGGACTTGACTTTCTTCATTTTTTTCTGCTTCAAAGATTGCTTCATATGAACATACGTAAATCTAACCCATTTTTTAAAAAACCCTTCATAATTCTCCATTCATTATTGAGCTAGTCTCCTTTTGACGGACAGGTAGTGTTTTTTCCTCATTGGTTACAATGACCTGTGGAATATTCTTGTGCATCCTTCTCTGTACACATGTGTAAGGATATTTGAAGGATACATTTCTAGGAGTGAAACTGTAAAAAGAAAACAAAAGTGCAGTTAAACTTTTGGTTGAGATGGACAAGTTCTCTTGAAGGATTCTTGCCTGTCTACACTCCTGTCTCAGCGAGAAGAGTGCCTGCTGGTGTCTCCACATTCTCAACACTTTGTGATCTTTATAAATCTAGTAGGTGAAAAGGAATCTCCTTGGAGCCAGCCCTGGTGGCCTAGTGGTTATGTTTGGTGTGATCCATTTTGGCAGCCCAGGTCCACTTCTGGAGCGTCAGTGGTCATGCTATGGCAGCGGCTCACGTACAAAAAGAGGAAGATTGGATGGTAGCTCAGGGCGAATCTTCCTCAGGGCGAATCTTCCACAGCAAAAAAAAAAAATCTTCCTTATTTTACTTTGCATCTGTCTAATTATGAGTGATAGTCATTCCATCATGTGTTTATAAGTCAGTTGTTTTCTCTTTCTGACACTGCCTGTCTAAGAGCCAAAATAACAGGCCAGCCCCGTGGCAGAGTGGGTTAAGTTCATGTGTTCTGCTTCAGCAGGCTGGGGTTCACCAGTTCAGATCCAGGAGGCAGATCTATGCACCAGTCATCAAGCCATGCTGAGGCGGTGTCCCACATTGAAGAACTAGAAGGATGTACAACTAGGATATACAACTATGTACTGGGGCTTTGGGGAGAAAGAAAAAGGAGAAAGATTGACAACAGATGTTAGCTCAGGGCCAACCTTCCTCACCAAAAAAGAAAAAGCAGCAAAAAAGGAAAAAAAGAGCCAAAGTAATGGACATACATGTGCTCTGTGTATAGGCTATGCCCAAATGAATCATGATTAATCTAGAAATCACCACTGAAGTCTGCGGCAGGCGTTGTGCCCAATGTGGGGTGACAACATGGTTACAGTGGATACAGCCCCTGCCTGCAGCACCTACAGTCACGGAGGGAGGGGACCAAATAACCCAGCGACTGAACTAAAGGCATTTAGGTGGCACAAGGGGAACTGGAAAGTGCACACAGCAGGGGCGAGTCATGTGACCTGCCTACCTTGCCACCATAGGGAGGGGGGTGGAGAAGTTAAAAAGACAAAGGGAATGGGGCAGAGCATTCTCAGGAGGAGCTGGAAGGCTGCAGGTGTGAAGCCCGAGGTGACAGACAGCCTTAATGAAAGAAATTCCCAGGGGGTGAAAATAGTGGGGGCGTGGAGGGGGCCTGGGAAAGAGGAGAAAGTGGAGTGATGCACTGGCCCAGCGTGCTGGTTAGCTTTCAGTGTTCCATCCCAGAAGCCCCTGGCTCATCCAGAGAAGTCAGTCGTCCCGGAGGGCTGAGGCCGTGTTGTAGGGCTGCTTAGAAACTGTGCCAAGGATTGTGGACTTTATCGTAAGGGCAAGAAGTGAACAGTTAGTTTTCAACAGGGAAGTGACAGTTCGGAGTTCCGTAGTTCAGGGTTCGGTGTTGTGAGTCTGTGTGATTTACAGGGGGCAGAAGGGGCAGTGTGACCAGGCTGGAGCCGGGGAGACCGGCTGCGAGGCAGTTCACAGTATTACAGGTGAGCGATGACGGTGCCTTGACCCGGGATATGGGCAATGGAGGCGAGAGCCATGGCGGATTTGAGAACTGCGTAGGAAGTAAAACCAGCGGGATTCAGCAGGACTGACTGTTGGGAGGGAGGGAACGGGAGGGGCCTTGGGTGGTGCTGGGGTTCTCCGAGCTGGGAGGGGGCTGTGAGAGGAGCTGCCTGGGGAGGTGTGAGGAGGAGGGAGCTGGAGCTGACGGGTCCAGGATTCACTCTGTGGAGTTGAGGGCCCCCCAGAGATGTCTGAGGGGTGCATGCAGGAGGCATTTTAACATCTGGATCTGCAGTTCAGGAGAGAAGATCTTGGTGCAGGTAAGATTTCGGGCAATGCTAAAAACTGCCAACTGAAGTCATTGGAGTAGAAAAGACCACCCAAGGATGTAGAGGAAAGTCTAACTCAGGGCTGTAAGGATAATGACATGAATTAAAAAGGAAATAAAAAAATGCTGGTACACGAGTTCAAAGTAATTCAGTTTAGAATAACTTAAAAATATCTAGTGGAATTGTCCTTTATGAAGATGTGTTTACGTACTCACGTAACTCTGCTGACATGTATGCATGGGGAGAGGCCTCGGTGTTTGTTAAGAAGTCTTCTGGATGAACTTGGAATCACACGTTGCTTGTCGCTAAGTTTGTCCCCTCTGCTTGCAAGAGGCCTGCAGGGTCGAGAGGGAAATTCTGAGCATGGAGACCTCAGGACACAGCACGCTGTCCTCAGCTGCCCAGGCCAGGGGCGTCATTTGTCGGAGGTCACATGGCTGGTCCAGGTCTCCTGATTGCCACGCAGTGCCCTCATTCGGACACCTGCTCCTGAGAGAACCATAATCTGGAAGGACTGGAAGAAATCCTGGTGGCTGAACAAGCCCACCGCCTCGTTCTACTGTGCAAGTGCAGTGTTTGTTGGGCGAGGGGAGGGCCATGCTCACTCCCATAGATCTGCAGGGACCAGCAAGGCCAAATAAGGCGAACAGGACATGGGAAGGGAGGCCATGGAAGTCTGCTCGCCACAGCCACAAGCTTGCTGCCTCCCCAAAGGCGCGTTGCTCTGTGTCCACAGTGGCCTGGCCCTGCAGGCTTTGGGGAATTCACTCATGCTCTCATTTGACAGAGGAGGCATCCTAGGCCTGGCCAGCACAAGCAGACTACCCAGGTGGCTGCTAAAGGAAGCATCAGAAGTATGAGGAAGGCCTGCCCGTCAGAGAATGCCATGGTCCTCTTTCTGGTCCACATCCTTCAAATGTGTACAGAGCTGTAGCTTTTCATAGTCGTTTCATATATAGTAACCCCTGTCAGAGACAAAGATACAATGTTACACTGCTAAAAAGTGGTAAAGATGGGACTTGAACCCAGGTCTTTTTTTTTTTCCTGGTGAGGAAGATTGGCCTTGAGCTAACATCTGTGCCAATCTTCCTCTATTTTGTATGTAGGATGCCACCACAATGTGGCTTGATGAGTGGTGTGTAGGTCTACACCCAGGATCCGAACCCGTAAACCCCGGGCTGCCAAAGTAGAGCATGTGAACTTAACCACTATGCCATTGGGCTGGCCCCAAACCCAGGTCTTTTTCATTTATTTCACCATCCATTCAACAATTACCATTAACTGGGCACCTACTAATTGCCTTACACTCTGCTAGCCCAGGATACAAAGAAGAGTGAGGCTCATAGCCACCCTCAAGGGCCCTACACAAACACCTTCCTCACCCTGCTCAGGCCAGACAGCCATGCCAGGTCGCCCTCCATGGGGACACAAACACCCTGCCCTGGACCTCCCTCCTGCGTGGATGCCCACCCACTCAGGCTCTGACAACCTGCATGGGGCCACCCTCCCAGCAGACCCTTCCTTAGGGTCTGAGTCCCCATGCCAGGACACCCAAAAGGGACTCTCCTTTCACCTTGTTTAAGATGCCTTTCTCACGACACTTGGGCTCTGACGCATGCGGGGCCACCCTCCCATGTGGACGCCCTCCTCTTTCCACATGGGCCCCAACCTCACCGTGGGCCCCCACCCCCATGTATGAACCTCTTCCTCACCCCAGTTGATTCCATCCTCCTGCTCTGGGCCACCATGGCCACTCCCCATTCAGATGCAGAGGCCTACCTTGTTTCACCTCACTTAAAGGCTTCTGAACAGAATTTTCTGGAAGGGAAGGGAAGAAGAAGAGAACTAATTCTCTCGGCCTGTTACTGTGTCCCATCCTTCTCCATTGTTCGGATCTCCTCTCTTCTGTGGGAACCCAATATTCCCTGGGACTGTTGAGTTCTCCAGTTCAGTGAGGGCTTCAATGGGTCCCACGAGGGCTGCCCTACCTTCTTGCCCATTTCTGTGCCATCCTGATGGCCTAGAACTCTTCAAGTGCCAAAGCTATATGGGGTCTGTTGGAAAGTGTGAAAGAACGCCTCAGCTCACCATTCCTCTTTGTCACTCTCTACTAAAGAAGTCCCCAGGCAGTGCTGCTTGGGCTCAAGGTTTTACAGTTTGAAGTCGAATAGCTTTTCCAGGGTGTACCTAGAGTGCTCTACTTGTGTTGTCCTCCCCCCTCTGGGATGGAGACAAATCTGGGTGACAGATCTCATGATGCGTGTGGGATTCCCTCCGCTCTTCCAGCTTAGACTTTACACCTACCAGATCAAGCTCGCAGTGCCCTGATTCCAACCCTCTTAACATAAGCCATCTCCCAGGAGGCTCCTTAGCCCTCACATGAACAGACGTCTGGTTGCCCACCGACGCACGCTCTAGACATTTCTAAACCCCAAACTGGACCCACTTCAATGATCTAGCTGAGCATTCTGTTCTTAGGTTGTTTCCCTTTCCCTTCAGTGTGCTCCATATACAGCAGGGTCTTTGTTTTGTTACCCAGCCACTGACTAAGACCCATGAGATACTGACGGCTGAGGAGTTGCAATGGTTCGTGGCAGAGACACATGAGGGCCCATCTGCTACAATCCGAGTCCCATGTCTAACCTGAAAGACAGCCTGGAATGCTTTTCCCTCCCACCCATCTCCCACCCATCTCAGCCTTTAGCCAGCCTGGAGGCAATTAGAATCTGTTTTCTCATTTTATGATGAGTTAAGGAAGAATTAGATAAAGGAACATTTAAGCTGCCTACGATCAGGAAACGCATCTATGGAGGAGATTCCTCAGACCACGGCTGTCTCCAGGGAAGGCTGGAAACCCCATTACTGCAATACACAGAAGGGGCCAGGCTAAGTCTTGGAGATGCTATCTTGGCCTGGATAACCCAACTCTGCTTTTCCATCTGCCATCCTTTTAAATTCCTGAATTCTAACGCAGAGTGGGCTGTTTTTAAGAGGAATGATGACAGAGACAGAATTCACTCTGTTTATGAAAGAGCAGAGCAAAAGTTTCAGCTGCAGAAGGACCCAGGCAAGGCCCTTGCTGACACTGAGGGCAATGGAGAGTGTGTGACCCAACTTAGCCCGAGCATGTCAGACAACCTCTCCGCATGTGAAGGACCCTTGGGCCCTGCTAGGAGTCCCAGGGAGTGACTCACCCCTGCTCAGAGACAATCTTACTCTCACCAGTGCTCCTCTGTCCCAAGGGTGCCACCATCACACTAGGCACTAAAGTCCTAGCCCAAGGAGTATAGAAAAGAGGCAGTGATGGGGGGAGGGGGTGGTCTCTGTTCATAGGCACGGGTCTGTGGAGGTCCTGCAAAGTCTTTGCGGGTTCTTAGGTAGCAGTAGCATGTGGGGGAGGGGCACAAATATCACACTGCCCTGTGCAAATGCCATCTGACTCTCTCTATGTCATTACACAAGCTCTTACAGTAGTGCTAGCCGACAGACTTTCTGTAGTGTTGGATACATTTTAAATCTATGCTGTCCAGTAGGATGGCCATTTAGCCATCTGTGACTATTGAGCACTTGAAATGCGGCTAATGTGGCTGATCAACTGAATTTTTGATTTTCTTTCATTCTAATTTATTTAAATTTACATTTACATGGCTGCATGTGGTTAATCGCTACTGTATCGGGCAGTGCAGCCCTGGACAGTGTCCTGCTCTGCTGGATGCCATCATCGCACTCAGGCATCACCAGTGATGGCCTGAATTTTTGGGGGCACCAAAAGGGTACCTCGTGGAGGAGTGGAGAAAACACCTCTCCCCCTGTATCATGCTCTGTTATAGGGGTCCCGAGAGTGCCGTTTCTGCCTTTTTTTTTCCCTTAAAGATTGGCACCTAGGCTAACAACTGTTGCCAATCTTTTTTTTTATTTCCTGCTTTATTTCCCCAACCCCCCCCCATACATAGTTGTATATCTTAGTTGCAGGTCCCTCTAGTTGTGGAATGTGGGACGCCGCTTCAACGTGGCCTGACGAGCAGTGCCACATCCGCGCCCAGGATCTGAACCGTGGGCCGCTGCAGCGGAGCGCGCGAACTTAACCACTCGGCCACATAGCCGGCCCCATGTTTCTGCATTTTTTTAAAGCCAGCTCTTTGTGTTTAATTCAGCTCCTGACTTTCCACTGGGCCTGTGAGTCCACAAGGCCCGGGGTTGGGCTGCAGTCTCCAGAGACCTGCGACTAGAGCTTTGTTACTGGATAGACCGCTCAGCCCTGGATCTCCTCTGCTCGGCAGACATCCTCTCCCAGGAGCCCCTCGGCTCCCTGCTGTTACCCTTCACCCAGGCCCGAAGAGCAGCTCCTTCAAGAAGCTCACAGACTCCTGAGAAGACACAGAGATTGTCTGCTCGGCTGAAGTCGAAATAAAACAACTAAACAGACCAGGGCAGCAACGGAGAGAACAATTTTCTCTGGAGCTGTGGTCCTCATGGTGTAGTCACTGAAAAGCACCATGAGTGTCAGCTGGGAACTTCTTGGAAATACAAATCCTGGACCCCGCCTCGGCTGTTGAATCAGAAAGCCCCGGGGTGGAGCCCGGTGATCTGTGTTTCGACAAGCCCTCCTCGCTCTGAAGTGTGGGAACTTGGGACGGTGGTGATGGGTGGGGGCAGAGGGAGTGTGGCAACCTCTTGGAAGAATCCAGGAAGAGCGTCCCCTGGGGCCCGTGGAGGAGCGCAGCCAGACGCGGGAAGGAGGGCATGCCCGCCCAGCACAGGACCCACTCTGCATCCCGCAACCACTCCCAGCTCGGCGTACCTTCTGATGTAGCTTTAAGAGTCTCGGAGTCATCACTTTGTTGATGTTGTGTTGTCTAGAGTAAACAGCGAAGAATTCTTTAGAGTCAAATAAGATTGCTTTGTGTTTTAAAAAAAGATCTCTTGGTTGAACTCCATTTTGTGTTCTACCTTTAAGTAAGGAGTATCTTTAGACTAATTTCTGAAAGTTACAAAATTCACCTAATGAACTCGTCCGACCTCTTTTCTTTGACTCCTTTAAAGAAAGCATATAGCTTTTAACACAAAAGTTCTTCTCAAAGTGTTTTGTTTTGGGGGCAAATTTATGCTCAGAGATTTGAGTTTGTCTTTGTCAATATTTTATTTAACGTGGGTTCACTATGGGAGTTATAACAACTTCACAAGCCAAGAGCATACAGAATAAGTCTCTTAATAAGCCAATAAAAAGATAATGTACTCCAAACCAATGATAAAGCAATCACACTATTGTTCCAGGCAAGAGGAGATAAAAGGAATAAAGTCCACATTTAATTGAGGTGTACAGTTTTATGCGTCGGCTAAACCAACCAAGAGCTCACTTCCAGCTGCCAGTGCAAAATAAAAGTTTCTCGCTGTGGCCCGTTGCTAGTGAATGCAGGTGCCGGTGTTGGCCCACAAGTTGCTCTCCTGCATGGGGCCGCTGTGCCGTTTGTCACCCCTACTGATAAGGGAGGCACCCTGACCTCAGTAGGAGCTAATGCCCCAAGGTCTTCGGCGAGTTTATGTAGGTCAGCAAAGCTTGCCTTGCCCAGACCAAAACTCCCGGGTGTTCCTCTCAAACCCGGGTATTTGGAGTCTAAATGTCCCCTTGCCACGTGGTTGCTACTCCACATGTTTTTACTAATAGGTTCCCCAGCAGTGCCCCTCATAAGCTGAGTGATGGAGTGCTTATCAATGACAACAGATAAGATGATAAATCCCAACACAACTTTCTTCATTCTTATATCAAAACAACAATAGTTGTCTTTGTCCTAAACAAGTAGCTTAAAACAATTTCGCTTAAGTCATAAACAAGTGGACTTGAAATCATATCAGACCAATACACAACACAAAGAAATTAAAGATGGATAGCTTAGACATTGCTTATGTAATAATTCTCTTCTCTTGGACATTTATTTTGTCTTTCAACTTTATTTCCCCTGCAATTCATGTACCCGCCATCTTGTCTCCAACCTCCCCACAGACTTCCTGGCTTTGAACGAGGAAGCCAGGTCACCAACCTGTTACAATCGTACAGAGTTAAGGGTGAAGCTCTAAGCAGGAGACTTTCTCCCTTAAGTGTCATGCATGGATGCTACTTTGCAATTTCATGGTTTAGTGAAAAAAGAGCAGTTTCCAATCAGACAAATTAAGGTTCAATCTTAGCTCTACCTCTCACGAGCTGGTCATTAAACCATAAGTCTGCGTTTCCTCGCTTCCTTGGCTCTAACACGGGGCTAAGGACGTACTGTGGGGGTAAATAAAATAATCATGTGTAAAGTAGCCGGCATGTAATAAACAGTGATTGTTATTGCTACCTTCCTGTCCTTCTTTCAGGATAACAGTAAAATGTGCAGAGCTCAGACTCAGAAGCAGATTAGCCTGAATCCAGTGCCACCACTTATTGATCGCGTGACCTTGGGTAAATGACTGAACTTCTCCTCATCTCAGCTTCCTGATACTTAGAATGGGGATGGTAAAAATAACCCCTACCTCATAGATTCGTTGTGAGGATTAAAAGTCCTGATACATGTAGGGTTCATGGAAGAGTGCCTGCAATATAGGAAGGCCTGGATATAGGCTAGCTACTGTTATTGCTGTTATTATTATTCTCAGTTCTCAACTCGTGTGGACAAGTGAGAAGGCCAGAGGAGGGACCTGCAGCTGAGTAACACACTCCCACTCATTGAGACTTTTCTGAGCATCAATCAGCTTTTTAGCACTACATAACTGTTTCCATGAAATAAGGACTCCTGTTCCCTCCAGGACGTCTTTATCATTCCTTGATTTCTTTAAAAAAATTTTGTTCTGATGGGTTTTGACGGTTCACTTGTTCTATATCACGTGACAGCCATTTCTCTACCAATTCCGTGAAATGATTTGGGGAAACTATTTTTTGGGGAAAGGGAATCGGATTGACCAATTGATTGTTTCTCCTACTTTGTTTCATAAAAGATTTAGAATGACAAAGCTGAAGAGTCCAATTTTATGCAAGTCCAGTATTTTCTTTCTAGATTTTTATCTATGATCCTTCAAAGAACCGACTCAGTCAAGTCACTGAATTAAATAAACCTGACTTAGGTTGAGTGGTTTTGCAGGTGTTGATCCTGTTCTAGTGAAATCCTGCCTTTAGCTTGGGGCTTGGGCTATTCTGACAGTTGCAGGGGTTGAGATCGAGTCCTGTCGAGAGACTCTTGTACTACTCTTCTTACCGCTGAATAACTTGAGTGTGAAATCCAAAAAGTTCCCTGCAGAAGTGAATATTCTCCGTTTATAAGGTTTTGCTCCCCAGAGTAGGAAGAACCCTACCCCTTCATGTCAGAATTCTTGGCCCTTTTGTCTAAAGTTTTATTACTTAATCTCAACCTTTTTTTTTCTCCTTCCACCAAATCAAGTCCCGAAATGTGGCTTACTCCTCCCTTGCCTCTTTATGGGATGCAGATAGCTGCACTTCCAGATCCATCCATTCCTGTAGGACCCTTCTTCCTAGGACAAACTCAGCTGCCCAGAGCTGCTCTGCCCAAGGCATCTGCTCAGCACCACCTGACACAGCCTTAGAGTGACATTCTATAATACACAGAAAACACCCTACTGATGTTCGCAAACAGACTTCTCTATCAGTGGTCCTCAGCTCTGCCTGCACGACAGTCACCTGGGAGGCTCTTAATCAATGCAGAGACCAGGGTCCCCTGCTATACTAATAGAACCACATTCTCTAAGGGTGGGGCCCAGGCATCAGCATTTTTCAAAGCTCCCAATGCAGCCGGGACTGGGATTCACTCCTCCAAATGGATGAAGCCTAAGGGAGCCTTAGTGACATGCAAGTGGTCCCCTCCGTACTTGAGGAGCCCTAGGAGGAAGTCACAGAGACCACATGATGGTGGGAGTCGTGGCGATGGCTCCTCAGTGTTGGAAAGAGCCTCTCATATTGCTCCATCCCATCTGAAAGTTCCAGACAAGCATCTAGCTTCTTTAAAAACATTTTTTTGTTGTGATAAAATGTACATAACATAAAATTTCCCGTTTTATCCATTTGCAAGCAGACAGTGCAGTGTCATTAAGAACATTCACACTGTTGTGCAACCATCACCACCATCCATCTCCGGAACTCTTTCATCTTCCCAAACTGAACCTCTGTGCCCGTTGAACACTAACTCCCCGTTCCCCCTCCCCCTAGCCCCTGAAAATCACAAATTCTGCATTCTGTCTCCATGAATTTGACTCTAGGTACCTCCTCGAAGTGGCATTATACCCTGTTTGTCCTTTTGTGTCTGGCTTATTTCATTTAACGTAATATCTTCAAGGTTCACCTGTGGTGTAACTCATATCAGAACTTCTCCCCTTCTTAAAGGCTAAATAACATCCCATTGTATTGCACTGTATTTTGCTTATCCATTCATCTGTCAATGGTCATTTGGGTTGTTTCTGCATTTTGGCTATTGTGAGTCATGCTGCTGTGAACATTGGTGTAGAAATACATCTGAGTCTCTGCTTTCAATTCTTTGGGGCAGGTACCAACCTCTTGTATCTCTGTAAAACTATCAAGGACTTCTCTTCCATCAGCTGAAGAAATGAGGGGTCAAGGTCTACCAAAGGGACAGACATTACATAGGTCAATGGTAGGCGGAATATGGCAGGATGCAAAAGGATATTGGTGGGAATGTTTTCTTAGTATGAGAAAATATGGGGAAAAAGAATCAGGAAAGCAACTTTGGCTAAAAATTGAGACGAGTTCCCTGGTCATGGACTGTCAGAGTGTCCCAGGCACCCCGGAATACAGAGTTCCCAAACTGGGGGGGCTCGGGCCGCGTCTTGTCCTCACATGTGTAGGTTTGACCTGCGCAATTTTTTAACTTTTTAAAATTAGTTACTTGCATTTGATAACAGGAAGATTTCATTTTAAAAATCCAGATTTCAGGGCTGGCCATGTTGCATAGTGGTTAGGTTTGTGTGCTCCACTTCAGTAGCCCGAGATTGGCAGATATGGATCCTGGGCGCAGACCTACACACCGCTCATCGAGCCATGCTGTGGCAGCATCCCACATACAAAACAGGAGAAGATTGGCACAGATGTTAGCTCAGCAACAATCTTCCTCACCAAAAATAAATAAAATCCAGATTTCTTGTTTCTCTTTAAAAATTTGATGCATTAGCAACACTGCCCACATTCCATCAAAGTGGCAAATGGCTGGAGGTGGTTGGCAGCTGCCCCCTCTGGAGTGGACACACACTCTCCAGGCAGCCACGGTCCCCATTCCTTTCCACTGTGAATTTGGCCTGTGTCATTCATTTGTATTTCCTTCCTGGCCCCTGAGAGAATTTGCATTTATCATCTCTGGTCTAACACAAAGCTTTCAGATCACAGGTGAAAAGCCCGAGAGCCGTGTGGACGAGTACTTTGGCCAAGGTGACATGGTAACCTGGATCCAGAGCTGGAAGGAGGACCCGTGTCACACGACCCCTTAGTCTGAGTGCTTTTTGTTTTTGTAATCAGGTACAATTGACATACGATAAACCGCACATATTTAAAGTACAAAATTTGATGAGCTTTGACATATGTATACACACGTGAAACCTACACCAAAATAAAGCTTATGAACATGTCCATTACTCCCAAAAGTTTCCTGTGCCCCTTTGTAGCCACTGCCTCCCTCTCCTCCCTGCCCACACCCCCTCCACTCGGCCAGGAGTCTCTGGGCGATCACTGATTGGCTTTCTGTCCGTCTAGATTAGTTTGCATGTTCTAGAAATTTATATAAATGGAATCAAACAATATGTACTCTTTTTCATCTGACTTCTTCCACTCAGCATAATTATTTTGGGATTCATCTATGTTGTTGTATGTATCAATGTATCAAGAGTCCATCCTTTTTTATTTCTATATAGTATTCTGTTGTGTAGCTATATCACAAATTTTTTTTTTTTAGGAAGATTAGCCCTGAGCTAATATCTGCTGCTAATCCTCCTCTTTTTGCTGAGGAAGATTGGCCCTGAGCTAACATCCATGCCCATCTTCCTCTACTTTATATGTGGGACGCCTGCCACGGCAGGGCTTGACAAGCGGTGTGTAGGTCCACACCCGGGATCCAAACCTGCGAACTCCATGCCCCGGAAGCGGAATGTGTGAACTTAACTGCTATGCCACTGGGCTGGCCCAACTATACCACAATTTTTTATCCAACCACCCAATTTTGCATCCAGTAATCACAATTTCTATTCAATCATGAACATATGAGTTATTTCCAGTTCTTGACTATTACAGATAAAGCTGCTCTAAACATTCTTGGACAATAAACTATTTTTTTTTTAAGATTGGCACCTGAGCTAACAACTGTTGCCAATCTTCTTTTTTTTTTTTCTGGTTTTTCTCCCCAAATCCCCCCAGTAAAGAGTTGTATATTTTAGTTGTGGGTCCTTCTAGTTGTGGCATGTGGGACGCCACCTCAGCATGGCCTGATGAGCGGTGTTCTGTCCACGCCCAGGATCCGAACCGGTGAAACCCTGGGCCACCAAGTGGAGTGTGAGAACTTAACCACTTGGCCATGGGGCCGGCCCCCACAATAAACTTTTATTTCTCTTAGATATAGACCTAGGAGGGAATGACTGGATCACGTGAGAGATATGTGTTTAATTTTTAAAAATAAACTGTCAAATTGTTTTCCAAAGTAGCTGTACCCACCAGCAGTTTTGCATTCCCACCAGCAGTATTTGAGAGTTCTAATTGCTCCACTTCCTCACCCATACTTGGTTTGGACAGTCTTTAATTTTAGCCATTTTAGGGGGAGACTAAGGTTTCACTATGGTTTTATTTTGCATTTCCCTAATAACTAGTGATGTTGAGCATTTTTTCCTTGCGCTTATATCTTTTTTTTTTCTTTTGGTGAGGAAGATTTGCTCTGAGCTAATGTCTGTCCCAATCTTCCTCTATTTTGTATGTGGGTCACTGCCGTAGCATGGCTTGACAAGTGGAGTAGGCCCATATCAGAGATCCTAACCCACAAACCTGGGCCACCAAAGCAGAGCACACCAGACTTAACCACTACACCACAGGGCTGGTCCAACCTTTTGCCCATTTTTTAATTGGCTTGCCACCTTTTGTGTGTGTGTGTGTGTGTGTGCAGAAGATTGGCCCTGAGCTAACATCTGTTGCTAATCTTCCCCTTTTTGCTTGAGGAAGATTGCCGCTGAGCTAACATCTGTGCCAATCTTCCTCTATTTTATGTGGGATGCCACCACGGCATGGCTTAACAAGTCATGCTAGGTCCACACCCAGATCCGAACCTGCAAACCCTGGGCTGCCGAAGTGGAGCGTGCAAACTTAACCACTACATCACCAGGCCGGCTGGCTTGTCTTCTTATCATTGAGTTGTAAGAGTTCTTTATGTATTCTAGACATATGTCCTTTATCAAATATATATTCTTCTAGTCTGCAGCTTGTATTTCCAATTTTGTAACAGTGTTTTTTCAAACAGCAAAAGTTTTTATTTTGATGAAGTCCAATTATTGTTTTTTTTTAAATTTTAGAGTTCATGGTTTTTGTATCAGATTTAAGAAATCTTTGCCAAATCCAAGATCATTAAGATTTTCGAGAAGTTCTATAGCATTAGCTCTTACATTTAGGCTATGATTAGCATAGGTGAAAAATCTGAGGCACATGTGTTTGAGTACTCGGCTAAGGTGACATGGTGAGTCAGATGCCAAACTGGCCCCATGTCACGTAGCTCCTTGTCCTGGGCACTTACTTTTTATTTATTTTTGGACTTAGTTGCAGAATTGAGTTCATCCTATTCCTTAATTCATAAGTGCACCATCACCAGCTGTCCAAGATAAGGTTCCTATTTTTAATTGTGTTCTATTATTTTTGCATTGGTTATTTCTTATTATCTCTGAGCCCAAGCCCATAATTTTATATTTTGATCTGTGATACTGAGGCTTGACCTCTAGGCTCATTTCCAAGATTACTTTGCCAGTTGGCTTCCTGGCAGGTTTTGCCAATGGGACGCACTGGTTGGAGACAGGAAGGCAGTAGGAACAGAAGAGCTGTCTTTCAGTTTTTCAGCTCCCAGCAGCCAAAGAGAGCCATGGCTCCCATCCGCAGCTTCCTTCATCACTCCCAGCACCAGGCAGCAGCACCAGTGGAGCCCCTACCTCAGAGTTCTGAGTACCAGACTTGCACACTAGCCATGGGGTTCCTTTCTTTGAACTCCTAGTTCTGATAACATGACCTCTTCTCTTTTGTCCAACCAGCCTTGTGTATGATAGATTTTTCTCTACACTTACAATGTTTCTGTTATCTCAGTGTCCGCTTTCTCGTCTCTCAGCCTTCCAATCTCCTTGTAATCAATTCCCTGTATTAAATCCTCTCTGTTTAAAATACCTGGAGTGGATTCTGTTTCCCTGATTGGACGCTGATTGATACATTATCCCCATCTCTTGCTGCTACAAAAGTACCTAACCTAATTTGTTTGGTATCCATCTTTGGATATGAATGAATTCTTGCAAAATATAGATTTTTTTTCTGTTGTGATTTTAGTTTATATGAATGCCATTGTGCTATATATCTCATTCTGTTTCTTTTCTTTCACTCAAAACCATTTTGTTAAGATCTATTCATGTTGGTGTTTTCCTTCTAGTTCTCTGTTTCTAATTACTGAATAATATTCCGTGGTATGCATTCACCTCATTTCATGTATCCTTTCCCCTAGAGATGGTCTCTGAGGTCGCCACCAACTCCTGGCTACTGCAAACAATACAACCTGGACTTACATGAGTGTTTCTATGGCATTTACCCCTGGAGTGAGAGCTGGCCAGACATCTGATGCTTTCTTTAGTTAAGTACATATCGCACATGAGGTTGCTGTCTACTTACAGTTGCTTATTTCCTTACGTCTTCACCAGTGTTTATGATCTGATATTCTAGTCTTTGCAAGTTTAGTGAAGACAACTATGATTTTGTAATTTTACTTTTCATTTCTTTGATTATTAGTGAGGTTGGGCATCTCTTTGTGTACTTGTTCATCTTACATTTTTCGCTTGTATGACTTGCCTACACATAGCCTTTGACCATTATTCCACTAGATTTCCCATCTTTTTCTTCCTGATCTTCAGGAGTTCCTTGTCTATCCTATTTACTCCCATTAGCTTAATACCTTGCAAACATCTTCTCTTCAGCTTTTGCCCTTCTTTAATCTTTATCTAATGTATCCTTTGTTAAACACAAAAATTTAACATTGTTGTAGCCAAATCAGTCAATATTTTACCCTAAGGTTTATGCTTTTGGATTCTTCTTTAAGAGTCCGTCTCCACCCCAAGGTCACAAATATATTCTCTAATCTTTTCTTCTATAGCTCCTTTTATAGCTTTATAATTTTACCTTTCCCATGTAAACCTTTAATCCACCTAAAATTCATGTTTTATATAGTATAAAGTAGGGATTCTAACTTTATTTTTCTTCAAAGAGTGGCCCATATTTCCAACTCTGTCTGATCTCTTCCCATTTTACAGTAGAAAAGTCAGGCCCTCCTCTTGGTAATAGAATTAAATCTCTAAGACAAACAACCTAAATTCATGATTGACTTAAATGTTTTAAGTGAGCTTTGACTAAACCAGGACCATAAAAAATAAGACAGGGAGATGATCATGTGCTTCAAGATCCCTCACCAGCTAGTTTTCTCTACCCCGTACAATGCCCCTCCTCTCTTATTACCCCACACTGAGGCTCCTTCTTTTGCCAGACATACCTCTGGCCATCCCCTGAGGGTCCCTTCCTCCTGATGACCTGCCTTCACACATGCCAGCCCTGTGGAATGTCCATGCCAGGCCACTTCCTTCTTCCCTGTGCCCCGCTCATCTCTCTAAGGCTGCTCGTGGGAATCTCTCCTGACCCACCCTTTCCGTGCGTTATTAGCACTGAAGTCTGCACTTGGCCCTAAATACCCTGGACTCATTAAGCTCAGGGTGTGTGTTTTGAGGGGGAAGCATCATAAAGATCTGCTTTTCAGTTTATAAAACCTTTTCATACTTTTTCACATTCTTACTCATTCTCACTCTCACTATAAAGCAGGCAGAGCAGTAAATGTTTCTCTCACTTACAAAGGAGGAAACTGAGGGTCAGAGAGTTTAAATCTCTTGAGATTTAGGCAAGTTGCCCGGCCATGTTGCAGAAACAATGAATGACCGGGACTGGACACCAGCGCCTCTAGTTCTAAGTCCAGGACTCACTCAACATACCCCATCTTTCTTAGCATGGGCACAGAGTCTGTCTGTGCAATTAGATGGATTGTGGCTCAAGGGCAAGGCAAGGTTGGAACCTCCAGAAAGCGCTTGCCTTACCTGACCCAAATGGACTGCAGGCGCAGAGGCCATTGCACTTGGAGCCTGGTCTTGAACTCCTGCTCTTTTGCTTGGGGCACTTACACTTGGCCCAGCCACAGAGCACAAGCCCTCTTCTGATACCATGTTCATCCTTGTGTAGCAGTGATCACAACTATAACTAGATCACCCCTGTGCCATTGGTATTTAATCCTGCCTCCCCTGCAAGTTCCATGAAGGCAGGGGCCCCAGCTGTCTTGTGCATAACTGTATTCTAAGTGCCAATTTCTGTACTCCATAAGTATTTGTTGAATGAATGCATGAATGAATGTTTCCTGTGCCTTCCAAGCCACTGCCTGGGCTCCTGTGCTGAAGGAACCAAGCACCTATATTAGCAATGCTGACACCCATATGACTTCAAGCCCCTCTACTGCAGTGTACCCCTTCCAGGTGGGCACCTGTGTTTGCCACATACCTTTAGGTTTAGCATGAAGTCCAGCCTGGGGACCAGTCCTACCACCAGGACATTTCTTTCAGCCCAAGTTCTGCCTGATCCCTGTCTGTTCTTCCTTGCTGGCCCTGTCTCCCTGGACTCTGTGTTCCAGCATGCCCTGCATCCAAGGTCTCCCAAATCAGAGTCCTCTCTGGCTCCTTCTAGAACCCAGCCTTATGGTCTGCACAAAACAGACTCTCAATAGATGAAGACAAATAATGAGCTCTTTATTCCTCTTGGGAGTCAGATTTTTAATCTGTCTCTTAGAAATGAATGGAAAACACAGCTGATTGGTAAGTAGGAAAAAATGCTCCCCACTTCCAGTAATGTGCCTACCCCGGACGAGGTTCAGAAATGTCAGCCATGAGAGAACACATCAGCGGTAAACAATCTCTCTAGAATGATTACTCTGGAAAGAAACATGGCTCTAAGCACTCCATAGGATGTGAGCCTGGTTAAGAGAACCACTAGAATATTCTCCCAGAACACCCAGGTCCTGCCTAGGTGAGCTTTCCATTAGATAGGGAGACTAAATCCTAAGACAGGTATAGGAAAACACACACACACACACACACACACATGCATGAGCACACGTACAGAATTGATCTAGAATGGCAGAGTGATTTTCGACGTAGGTCTTGGAGTCAGACAGAACAGAGTTCAAATTGCCTCTAATTTTTCCTAAGTAGTTTATCTAAAGCAAATTACTTCTCTGATTTGTCTCTTTATCTATGAACTGGGGTAATAATACTTAGCTCATAAGGTTGTTGCAAGGATTAACCGTGAGAGATAAAGTTCCAGGACTGCAGTAAGGGGCAGAGAAGGGGTGGCTGTTATTAGTGTCAGAGCTGGATTTTTAACATTTCAAAGCTGAGCGTGTAGATGTCAGGATGAAGCAGAATAAAGATGGGAGGGGATGGGTCCGGGGAGAGGGAAGCTCAGAGCTGGTCTTGGGAAGGGGGAAGAAAATGGTTTGGAAGAGAGAAGTGAGCAGGGTGTTGGAGGTGGGCACGAGGGCCCGTGAGGACACAGTGAGGAGCCAGCTCAGCTCCAGGTCCAGCTCTAGCTGTGGTCACTGCTGAATAGTCCCAGGGGGCAGTCTTGCATTTCCTCCGGATCTTATGCAATTCCTTGCTTTTTTTTTTTTTTTTTTTAACTTTCCACTGAAGTAGCCTTGGACATTCTGCCCAGCGGCCTGAGAGGCCTGAGTGCGCCAGGCTGACTCACGGAGATGCCCTGCCCTTGAACACACCCTCCGACCCAGCCGTCGTCTCATCCCGCTCACGGCTCAAGCGGACAAAGCTTGGGAGGGAGGTCAGGGAGCAGCAGACATCTCTGAAGTTCGTATGGAAAGACAACTCTCATTTTGTCTCTTGTCTTTTCATTTTAACAAGCCAGAGGAAATCTTTCTGTGTTCCAAAGTTTCTCTTGCTTGGGAAAAAGATCATATTGAAGGACTTGCTATCCCCAGTGTGGTCCTTACATCAGCAGCATCAGTGTCACCTGGAAGCTTGTGTGAAATTCTGATTCCAGGGTCCCACTCCAGATCTGCTGAATAAGAACTTGGGGGGTGGTTCCCCAGAATTGGTGTCTTTAACAAGCTCTCCAGGAGATTCTCACACACACTAAAGTTTGAGAAGCCTGACTTAAGGCACAGTGTGGATACATCAGCCTCTCTTGAGCCCGTGTACATCGGCTGTACCTACCTTTCACCATGTGATTAAAACAAAGTCTATTTCTGGCCAGCCCCGGTAGCCTAGGGGTTAAGTTCAATGTGCTCCACTTCAGCAGCCAGGGGTTGGTTCCCAGGCGCAGACCTACATACTGGTCCATGGCCATGCTGTGGCGGTGGCCTGCATACAAACCAGAAGAAGATTTGCAACAGATCAGAATCTTCCTCCCTCAAAAAGAGGAGGATTGGTGACGGATGTTAGCCCAGGGCAAATCTTTATCAGCAAAAACAAAAAAGTCTATTTCTATTTAAGGCAACAGGAAGTTCATGTTAAAACACAGTTGCCAAAGACTTTGTTTCAAAATATAGAAGATTCTTAGAGAATTCCACTGCGGATCAGCCAAGAACAATCATAATACAAACTGAGCTTTAGAAATGTAGATATTTGGATGGACCTACTGTATCAGTTTGAATTCTTTGATTGCAAGCAAGAGAAAAGGAATCTCTATCTCAAACAGAAGGAATTTAGTAGAAGATACAGGACTGCTTACAGAATCAGAATCGGAAGACTCAGTCTCAGAATGGCCAGGAACCGAGGCAGGCCCTAGGTAGCGGGAACTAATGGCCAGTCTGGATAGGGAGCTGCTACAGGGATTAAGTGACTTCGGTGGCTTTCTGGAGCTGCATCTGTCCGTCCAAGATGCAAATTTCCAGGAGAGAATCTGATTGGTCAAGGCACAGTCACCTCCCAAGCTCTGGCCCACGGAAGACAGGACTCCTTGACTGATGGTCCCAGTGCCCCTCCAGGACTGTATGCAATGGGTGCTGGACGGTTCCTCAAAGCAAAATCTGGTGCAGCTCCCAGACTTGAGTGGATGGAGCCGACAGGCCAAACAGCGGCTGCGCCCTGCCTCCCGAGGCTGGCTGGGTTTGCCTGGACATGAGCAGGAGCAATCCAGATGTGTAAACCTTAAAAGAGATGAAAGGAAATGGGAGAGTTTTCTTAGAGAGGCTGGGGGAGTTCAAAAGCTAGAAAAAACAGAATGGAGAGCATGGTATGATTAGGTGGAGTTGTGAAGGCCAGAGAGAATGACCTTAGGTAATGACTTCAAGAAGCCCAGCTTCTGGAAGCTGGCAGGGCAGAGGCACTGCATGCTCCTGAGAGACAGGGAAGGAGGCACGGGTTCAAAGAGGTGTCTGTGAGAGCCCCCCACAGGGTGCAGGGTCCTGATGCGGGCTCTGCTGGGAGTGCAGGCCCCCAACACCCACAGTAACATGAGCACCCAATGCAAAAGGACGTCACCCGTTCAGGACAATGGCGTGGTGGTGCTGTGGTGGGGTGGCCAGGGGGCACGGGAGGAGGCCTTTCAGCAACATTTGGGCTATGGGTGTGTGCCACATGACAGCAAGGACCCCAAAGAGACAACCTAACCAGGATATGCTGGAGACCATCCCCCACACTGCCAGTGTGTGAGGACTTACAGACCTCGATATTTTTAGAGAAATGTTGAAAATACCAACTTCTATCAAAAGATAAAAGCTGATCACAGCTATTGAACCTCAATTAAAGGCACTAGAAAAATACGTAAAAAGTGGAAAAATCAGCAGCATTTAATGAGCACCTACCATGTGGCAGACGTAATGCTTAACCCTTAATGTTATTTCATTTAATGCACAAATAACCCCGACACCTCTATTTTACAAATAAGAGTTTAGGTGACTTGCTCGTGGTCATGCAGATAACAGGTGGCAAAGCCAGTGTTTGAGCCAGGCACGTTTAACTGCAAAACGTGTACTGAATATTATGTTAGCAAAGTGTTTATTATTATTCAGTTTACTAGTAAATTGACTTGTAAAAGTTTCTCCATGATGCCATCAGAAATAATGCTTTTATAACACTAAATGCATATATATTATTCTACAAATAATCAGAGGAGGAAAAACCTACACTTCTCTGTGGTATTTGTTCACTTTTTACATAGTAGCTACTTTATGTACACAGGAGGCATTTTATATATATTGCTTAATGCTAGGAATTCATAGAGATATGTATGGTTACAGACACAAAATATATACAGTTATTTTATGTTCTAATTTCTTTTTAGCTGGCCAAGTAGAAAGAGAGCCCATCAAAAATTATATGCCTAAAAAACTCTTGGCCAACAGTGGCATAAAACACCACGAAAATCCAAAACTTCTCTAAAAAAAATTGTGAACTGTTTTAGTACCAAATAAGGCAGGGCCAATGGCTTAGTGTCTATTACACACTGACCCCCCTGAAGTCAAGTGAGGATGGGGTCTGAGAAAGCCAACAAACTCAGTAACTGCCCCAGGCTGGTTTAAATAATGAAACCAAGGCCCTATAGTTCACCTTCTGACTATTTATTCCTGAAGACCACTACACAGTCACAAAGTCAATGGGAACCAACGCTGGAGGTTCTGAAGTCATTCGAGGGGAGGTGTGTGCGTGGGGGTGTGTGTGGGGGGGGTTGGAGGGTGTGAGGGTGTTGAGGGGGCGGGGAGGGGTACAACCCAGAGCAAAAAATAGATGCAAGGCTTTGGAAAGTCCTTTTGGGGTGCAAGGATATCAACAATGTTTTCTCTAGCGGGGACTTCATTTTGCAGGGAATTGAAGTGGCCTCTCTGGAATCTTCGAGAACATTGTGACTCACAACCCCAAGGCCTGCAGCTTAAGTTTTAGGCAAAAGTTGCTCCCCGGAGTGTCATCCACAAGTACCACCCTCCTTGAACAGCATTTTAATAGCATCTCCTTCATTCTAGAACACTGACGTTCCAATTTGATAGCTGGACGTTGACAAGTTCCAGCGTCAGCCTATGCCCAAGGAATCCCCTTTCCCTGGCGTCCCCCCACTCCATTCTCCCACACATACTTGCTCCCTGCTTCTGCACTTCCCTCCCCAACGGCCGAGGTGTTTGGAAAGCGCAGTCTGTACAGGATTCACCCCCCTGCTCACGCCAGTGCTTAGCACTGTGCTTTATATTTGGCTGGTGCTGAATAAATGCCTAGAAAACGCTAAATAAAACAAATTCTGTGTACCTCATTTAGGAGCTCTTGCTGGCTTCTGGCTTTAGGGGCAGATAAACTTCTGTTTTTTTAATGCTCACCACAGATTAGAAGTGTGTAAACAAAGTGTCCGCACATAGTAGGTTTGATAAATATTGATTGACTGAATGAATAAATTAACTGAAGAATGCATGCAGGGAAAAGAAGGTTAGAATAAGCATTTTAGCAGTTCTCAAAGCAAGAGGAATAGTCAACAGTGAGGTTGTGGACATGCTTCATTTCATACTAAAATTCATTAAAAATCCACAATTCCACAAGTTGCACGAACAACTAAAACACTTCTACTTATCACTCCAGTGTCTTTATACTATATTATCAGCATATCGGGGCAAGCGCCTTTTAAAATATCTCAAGTTATCTTAACTTTCAAAATTATCAAATTTTTTAAAAGAAGAGGCTCCGTTCAAGGGAAACTTTGAAACAGAATTTAACTATAAACAAATGCACTTCGGTTCTTTCCTTCTAGATTGCAAAGGTCAGCCTACTTTCAAAGGTCTGGGTTTTCTTTAGTGAGGAAGATGTGCAAATTAGGAATTAAACGGTAAAGTCAGACGTCCTCATCTGCAAATGCGGCTTCTCTGCTCTTTAATAGGCCTCTCTCCTGTTTGGTTTGAGATAAAGTGGCCCCAATTATTTTAGAACCCTTTAAAGGGAAAGATATCCATAAATTAAGCTACAGTCCTCTCCTTCCTTCCCAGAGAAATTAAATTCTTACCTTAAATGACTTAAATCGCATTGCCCAGAATCAGACAAAACTCCCTTCTGTAGGATTACAAAAGATGGACACAGCAGCACAGAATTTTGGAGCTAAAAAGATAAATAGAAATAGATATAAACACACACCCCACTAGCAAAATTCAATAGTAAGATCAAAGCTAAACCTCCTCCTTCACAGAGCTCCTGTTAAGATTTTTTTTTGCCTCCTTTACACCATAATCTGAGTCTTGGATACTTTCGTTCCTATTCAGTCTCAAGATCAAACAGCTCACACACATCTGCTGGGTTTTTTTTTTCCAGGCATTCAATAATTGATGGGGGTAAGGGGAGAAGAGGAGTTTGAACATCAACATAAAGGCAACAGCAAAATACACCATCACACTCCTTCTGCCCATGGAAATGAGGGGTCCAGGGGGAGATGTGTGTGTGTGAGTGTGCAAACATTTATAAGAGGTAGTACCGACAGGTTCCAAAGAGAATTTTCTCAGAATACTTGCCCTACCATTTAAAATGATCTTTCTTAAAATAGAAAATATCATTTCTTTCATCTCTTTCCAGATGGAATCCTGCCCTTGACCTGTTCTGAGAGCAATGAGTCCAGAGCCTGCTCTCGGGAAGCATGCAGTGTTAGGTGGGAGCTGGGTGTGTACATATACAAGTGGAGCAGGAGGCAGAAGGTAGTCAACCGGGATCTAGTCAACAGGGATCTTTTGTGGAAGTTCAGGGCAAGAAATGCTGGGCTATGACTAGGGAATGGAGAAGGCTTCCTGGAGGAGGTGGTATTCAAAGAGGGCTTTGAATGATTCATAGGGTTTTGCTAGAGATGCAGATGGAGCACATCCCAGGCAGAGGGACTGGGAGGAGCACAGTGGTGGTGGAAAAATGCAGGTATGTTCAGGGTCCAGAGTAATTGGGATGCATGGGGTGGTGCTTGGGAGAGACCATGGAGACCAGTGAAAATTCTCGTGGCAGGACGGAGGATCAAGGACACAATATATGGCAATGCAGTATTTGTTCTTCACTTTATTTTTCCTCTAGTCCCAGGTATTCCCTGTCCCCACCCACCCCCAAATATTATCCTTCTGTTTCCAAATAATAGGATTCGGCAGCATGCTTAGGTTACCTGGGATAAATGATGCAGCTTAAGAAAAGCAATGTCCAGCAATGAAATATCAAAATAAGTGTGAAGAATCAAGCCTAAACAAGCTCCAAGAGGCAAGACTTCATAGTTTCTTCGTTTACTACCTTCTCTGTGGGTAATATGGCTTCTCCTCCAAATGCAACGAGCTCCGCTGTTTGAGGGGCACAGGCCTGGTCTCTCTGCCCCTCTTACAGCCCATTGTATTAGTCAGGTTAAGTAATGCTAGCTACTATAAAAAATAACCCCCAAATCTCAGTGGCTTAATACAATGAAAGTTTCTTTCTTGCTCAAAGTCCAGCACAGCTCAGCAGCTCTCCTGGGTGACTCTGCATCCGAGACTCAGGCTGTTTCCACCTGCCACTAACCTGCAGTGTGACCTTGGGCAAATCACTTCCTTTCTATGGACTTCAGAGTCTTCATTTACATGATGGCGCTTACTGTCCTTGCTCACCTACCTTATAGGTTTCTTATGACTGTCAAATGCTTAGTAAACAATAATTATAATTACAAAAACAGTTAATATTCATTTAAGTTCTTCCTACGCAAAGACACTGTACTATGTGTTATAGCATTGTTTCGTTTAATCCTCATGACAACACTGTCACAAAGGACCTCCCCTTATTATTATAATCGTTCAATGGGTTTGCTTTTGCATTCATAAGTGAGACGTAATTGTAAAAGACTATTCCTTGAACACATCAAGCACACTCCCACCTCAGGGCCTTGCCGTTGCTAGTCCCTCTTTCAGGAATGCTCTGCCCCCATTATCAATGTGACTTACCCTCTCCCTTCCTTCATGTCTCCAGCCTCATGTCGTCCTATCCACTCATCTATCCCAAGTATCACCCCTACCCCATCATCCTTCTTTATCCTCTGACTCTGGATTGTTCTTTACAGCATTTTAACTCGAACATACGGGGAGTTTGTATAATTATTTACTGTCAGTCTCCCTGAGTTGTAAGCTCCATGAAAGCAAAGACTTTATTCACTGCTGTATCTCCAGTACCTAAACCAGGACTTAGCACAGCGTAGGTTCTCAGTGAATACTTGTTGAGTCAATGTGATCCAATCTATATTCTATGCTGCAAATGAATGTGGGAAAATGATCCTTTGTTACTTGACTTCCCTTTCACTGCAAAGGAGCTGTATCAAAAAGACCACTCCAGTATTTAGAGGGATCTGAGTCTAAACATTGACCCCTTCAAGTTTCGGGTGAAGAAATCTACCAGCTGCAACCTGTCAGTTCTCTCCTGGTGAAAGGTTAGAGGGGAGCACGCTCCCTTCCAGCCAGTTCCCAGGCATGTGGGTCGCCCGTGCAAGCCTTAATCAAGTTATCATATCTGGCCAGCGTCTCCTGGATCCCGTCACTTCTGAATGAGAAAAAATTTGCAAACAAATTTCTAGCAGCAGGAAATTGGTGCTCTCCTGCAAGGCTGCCTGAAAAGCACCTGCACCGTCGGCAGCCTCCCTCCCACTCCTGCTGGGAGGCGGCTTCAAGCCTTTGGCTGTGGGACTGGAGAGTTCTCTGCTCATTCACTTCCAATCTAGCTGCCCCTCCAAAATACTGCTCCGGGACCAGAACTGCCCAGGCCAGGTCCTGATGAAACATGAACCCACGTCCAGGCTGGTGCCTCTCCCTGGTGGACTTTCCTGAATTGCTCTGGTCGAAGGAGAGGGCTCTGCCCAGAAATCAAGAAGCCTATCACCACCAGCAAAACCTGCCCTCCTCATTGTCCCCATGCTAAGGGGCATTTGATTAAGTGCCAGGAAAGTTCACTTTAACTTATAAGAACCCTTGTTCAGCTCTTCCAAGAAGGAAGGGCTGCACTGGCCTCTGGACTTTAGCTATATGTGTCCAACCGTTTTGATGTTTTAGTGAAAACTGTGAGAGAAAAATAAAAAGCCGTTGCCCCCTTCATCAGAAAAGAGAGTTTTTCCCCCCAGGAGTGAGTTTTACTGGAGAAAAAGAGCTGAAAGAATAAAGATATTGGTAGAGCTTAATGCCATAAATCTGATTAATTTACCTTGTGACACTCTCAACAAAAAAGTTAAGGGTCAGAGTCTTGCCTGTGAAGTGACCTTTCACCTGTAGCCAAGGCGGTCACAATGGGGGCCTGAGCCGCCTGTCACAGCTACCTGCTGCTTCCCACAATGAGATTGGACACAGTTTTCAACATGATGGAGAACACCTCTAGAGCAAGCGGCCTTTGTTCTTTCTGCCTGCCGAGTGGAAAGGGTCCAGGCCAGCATCTTCGCCTCCCAGTGTTCAAAGAGGACCAGACAAGAGCTCATATCTCTGGGACAGAGAGGAAGGAAACTAAAAGAGAGAGCTCCCTCTATGATTCCTTGCATGAACATATATTTAATAACTTACAGAAGATACAAAGATGAGTAAGCCTCGGTCCTTGCCCTAAGGGAACACAGGGGACCATGTCACCAGCTAAAACAGGATGTTACCAATGCCTAACACATGGGAGCTTCTGGGTGCCTGGTCACCAAGGATGAATGACTGAGTGATCCAGGAGGGCACTTTGTATGAAGGAAGACACTGTAGGAGATGGAGTCTGGAAATCCCAGACTGAGAAACTCAGAGAATGACCGCCAAGTCCGTCTCTTAAATTACGCCAGTGCACTTTAGGGATGGAAAGTCAGGTGACCGTCCCCCTCTTCTCACTTTTATGTTAAAAAAACATCTCAGATTGGTGAAGATCTCATGAGGCACAAACAGCTTCCACTGGCCCCCGTCCCGGCAGCACTTTCTGGGAACGTGTGGCCCCGCGTAGGATACTTACGTTCCTCTGTTCCGGCGTGTTGCCACATCGTGTTGCCAGCAACGCTTACAGCTTTCCAGTTTTGCGTTTCATCTCAGCTTTAGCAGAATGTATTAATCAAGGAGAACATCTGGCAGAATGGCATAAGAAATGGGAACCAGACGCTCCGTCAAGCGCCACCGAGAGCTGTTTATCCGTGGAATTAACCTTTTGTTCGACATTTGTTTTGTGGTGGGGTTGTGCTGTGTTTTTAAATTCACAATTCGCCCAGTCTCTTCTAAAGTTTTGCTGATTCAGCGCTTCGCACGCCTGGCAGAAGGCAGTTTTCAACAGCTGGCAGCCATGGAGGCTTGACAACCCTCCAGTGGGCAGCGGAATCTGGCTCCCTTATAGATTTACGAAGCCCCAGGTGGGCCCAGGTGGGCTCATGTGAGAATCCCAGGCAGGCCTAACTCCATCTGCACACCGAAATTGTGTCCAGACAGGAGGCTAGGCACACTCATCTTCCAAATTCACTTTGAAACAGCTCGAAGTGTGAAAGGAAGTTATTGCTGCTGAAAGTGGCATTCAGGCAAAACACCAAGAAGTGCTGGGGAAGAAGGGAGGGAAGGAGGAAGGAGGGAGGCATGTACCAGAGAGAGTACATGCCAAATTAGCCCAGAGCACACGATGCCTCCGTGCCTGTCCGGTCTCCTCAGTGTTGGTGATGGGAACCCCTTCTGAGGGGCACTGACCATCAGACAGGCTCTCCCTGAAGGCTCAGTTGCAAGAAGGAACGATGAGTCCTCATGGGTCAACCCCTAAGGGATCATCCAACACTAGGCATGGCCCAAAAGGGGGTTGTTATTGTTGTTGTTTTGCCTGGGTTTACATGGAAGCCCAAGATATAAAACAGAGCAGAGTGAACTGGCTCTGGCTGAAGCAGAAGCAGGACGTGGCCAGGAGTCCACTCCCTGAGACAGGTCTTCTCCCTTCTCCCACCCCCACCCCACCCCCCTCAGCGGGCCCACAAAAGACACCGAGGGTGAAACCAACCGATCTCTTCTAAGGCCCACGCTGATGGAAGGCATGAAAGGAGGGAATTGACTGACCTGTGAGTTCGTGGTAGCACTGGGACCAGAAGTGGGTCTTCTGTCTCTCAGGCAGGTGCTTTCCCTGATACCCCAGGCTAGGTGTGTGCCTGGGCATCCCTACTTCCTGATTCCACAGAGGAAGAATGGAGGCCTCTACAATTACAGGAGAAGCAAAAGGAATCACACTTAGGGCTGTGGGTCCTCCCCATCCCAGGACGCATTCCCAGCTGGGGGACACGTACTGCATGAGGCTGAAACATTCTAAAACCAGCTCTGGCCCAAGATTCAGACAACCAGACTTCGCCTTGGTGCCATATGTCTGGCATCTTAGAGATTTCATTTTACATTGAAAATATAAACATCAAAATAAAGGAAAAACTGAATTCATTCAATGCTTTTTCAATGGTTTACTTGTGATTTATTAATTTTTTTAAATACGAAAATCAAAGAGAACCACAAAACAACAGATTGCATATTCTCCAAGCAACTTATAGCCTGATGCCAGTGTGAGGCCTCTCTTAAATAGGACAGCCTTGACATGTTGAAAGATGTATTTCAGTCGAGAGAACATGATATAATTTGAACAGATGAATAACGTGAGCAAAAGAAGTTCCCTGGCTCCTAGAAGACGTTGCTTTGGAAGATTATCCAGACTTGCAATTTAATACCAGATGTTGGCATCTGGAGAGAACTTGATTTGACAATTTGGGAGGAAATATGAAGAAAACACAATGGCAGTTTAAAAAAAAAAGTTTAAAAAAGGATTACTGCAATGGCCCAGCGGAAAAGTCCTGGAATGTCAGAAAGCCAGAGTTTATCACCCGTGAAGCTCAAGTGATGTCAAGTGCAGCCTGGGCCCAGGAAGGCTCCGGAAGGTTGTCTGAGGGTGAGGAAAGGAAAGGTTCTTTCGTGAGCTCCACGAGGCAGTCAGTGGTGGGAGGAAGCGGGCCAGAGGGTATGGCTGGTGCCTGTGATGTGGCTGCAGGGCCGAGAGGAAATGGCCCTCCCAACCTGTTATTACAGCAGCTGTGGTTGGGCCCAGCCTGACAGCTCGGCGCTGGCAGAGAACACAGGAAGCTGGCTGCCCCAGCCATTAGCACAAGCGGGAACAGACAGCAGTTCCAAGCTCTGGATTCCAGGACACACCACTGCAAACTCATTCTAACAGCCTGACCGTCCTCGACGCTCACACCCTCTTCTCAACCAGATAGAACGTTGATTTGTACCTTCTCGTATAACTTACATGCAGTGAAATACTCAGATCTTAAGTGCTTGATTGGGTTTGACAAATGAATACACTCATGTGCTCCATACCTTGATCAAGACATAGAACATTTCTATCACCCCAGAAATTTCCCTCATGCTCCTTCCTGGTCAACACCCCTCCATATAGACACAACATGGAGCAATGACTCATCTGATTTCTGTCACACAGCTTAGTGTTGCTGTTCTAGAACTTTATCTAAATGGAATCATCCCATGTATCTCCTTTTGTGGCTGGCTTCCTTCATTCAGTGTGTCTTTGAAATTCATACATGTTGTTGCACGTATCAGTAGTTCCTTCATTTTTTTTTCTTTCTGAGTAGTATTCCTCTGTATGGATGTACCACAAATACCATAATTTGTTGTTTATTCATTCCCCTGTTGTTGGACATCTGGGGTGCATCCAGTTTTTAGCTACTATGAATAAAAACTGCTATGAACATTCCAGCAGAAGTCACTGCGTGGACATATGATTTCATTCCTCCAGAGTCAATACACAGGAGGGGAATTGGTGGGCCAGAGGGTAGATGTATGTTTAATTTTTTAAGAAACTGTCTACCATATTTCCAAGGTGGTTGTTTAGAAGTTCACATTTAAACTACTAACATCCTGGTGGTCCCTGTGCTTCAGGCTGTGTGAATGACCACACTGTGGTGGAGTGCGGGTGGAGACGTGAGGACAGAGGAGAGCACACTCGCCTGGGCGTTGGGACATCTGAGTCAGGTTTTTGCTGAAATGTCTGGGTCTCATTTTCCTAATCGGTTGAGTGAGGCGGTTGGACAGATGATGCCCAAGGGTATTTCTAGTCCCATTATGATATAATGAATCTTCTATTTCATCATTTTCTAGGAAAGTAAAACAAATACCTTAGTGACTATTCTCTTTAAAAGCCAATGTCTGCTTTGTAACCTCCTAATAGAGTGACTAGATTTGTCACCTAACAATTTCAGGCCCTGGGTCAGTTATGACACTTCTAACTACAAGGAGCGAAAGTCCCACTCAAAGTGGCTCAGCCAATAAACAGGAGTTACTGGCTCACGGACCTGAAACAAGCCCAGAAAGAGAGGCCAGGGATGGGGCATGGAACGACCAGGGTGCCCGCTGCCCTTCTCTGCAGTTCTCTTGTCTTTGCCCTCCTTTCTAGGATGGCTTCTTCCTTAGTTTGGTAGCAAGATGGCAGCAGTTCCAGGCCTCACTTCTACATACAGCAGAAGAGAAACTAACCTTTCCAGTAGTTCTTTCTTAACAATAAGGAAACTTCTTTCCCAGAAGTTCCTAGAAAACTTCCCCTCGTGTCTCGTTGGCCTGCACTCGATTACTCGCCTTCTCCCAACCAATCTCTGTGCGCAGGACAATGCCGTGAGATTACTGGTGCAGGCCTGGATTCCTGGGCCAGTCAGCGATCTGTTAGATTTATCAGCCCTACTAACAAAGCTGGCATAAGGTCCATTTCCCCTAAAGCAAGAGATTGTGTGGAGATGGGATAGGCACCTCCTAAAAAAGAAGGGGGGATGGATATTTAATAGGCAACCAGTGTCTGCATAGAGCCCTTCTTCACGAGTACAGAAATGCACTACACAGCCTTTACTGGGAGCTAATGGAATCTTAAGGGATTACACGGAAAACCCAGAATCAGAGGCAATTCAGGAAGTGAGGTAGGTTAATTATGATCACAAATACTTTTCAGCTCCTCCCATCAAATGGTGGAGTCTATTTCCCCATCCCTTGAAGGTGGGCTGGCCTTGTTTTTGCCAATAGAATGTGGCAGACACAATATTGTGTGCTGTTTCACCCAGGCTTGCAGCTTCTTCTCCTGTCCTCTTGAAACATTCCCAACACCATAAAAGGAAACCTGGGCTAGATGATCAGATGGTGAACCCATACAGATAGGAGGCCCAGTGACAGCCAGCACCAGGACCCCAGATATGTGAGTCAGCCATCATGGATCCTCTAGTTCCAGTCAAGCTGTCACATGACTTCAGTCACATGAGTGACTCAGGGCAAGAGCAGCAGAAGAACCACCCAGCTGAGCTCAGCCAACCAATGGAATCATGAGAAATAAGAAATCATTATTGTTCTAAGTCCCTGTGTTTGGTGTGGTTTATTATGCAGCAATAGGTGACTGAGTCAGGAAGGGCCTCTAAAACTCCTCCAGTCTCTCCAGTGGTTGATTATCCACTGAGCCTGTTAGGTACACTCGCTACTTGCTGAGATACGAAGCAGCCCTTTCATGTTTGGACAGCTCTACTAGAATGTTTACCTACTGGGAGGCAGACTCAGCCTCCTGATGCCTTAGCCCTAGTTCCCTGCCACTCACTGAGGCCCTAGAGAACAAGTTCAACCCCTCAGCTTCATGGGAGCACTTCAGCTCTCTGCATTCTTATCTATCCACAAAGGATAGTCTTTCTCCAGGCTAAACAATCTTAGTCATCAAACTTTTCTATCGCTGATGGAATGGAAGATAGTGAACCTCGAGGGCCAGACCAGTTAGGAGACCGTTGCAATACTAAATGATGCCATGATGGTACCCTGAAACCCTGGGGCCATGGCCAGAACATCTCCCAGGCAGAGGCTGGTCAGACCTAGGGAACCACCAGCCAACTTGGTCAGTATAAGGCGGGCTTCTAGAGAAGACAGTTTGCTAGGCTGCCAGAAGCTGAATAGGGCTTGAAACAGAGAGTGGCAGGGTGTCTGAAGGGGAGGCCTAGGGCTCAAGGGGCTGGTTCTCTCTGTGTGTGTGCTAGAGGTTGGAAGGGAGAGAACAGGAGATACTCGGCCAAAAATCAGATCAGCAGGGGGTATGCAAAGCAGAAGAAACAGGCAGACAAGAGGGTGCAGACTTTGGTCCTGGTTTAAGAGAAATGAGGCCAGCAAGAAGGGCAGAGCTAGTGCTCTCTGGCTGCTGCATGGTGGGTGGGCTGGAAGTAAAGACCCCGGCCCAGCAGACAGACACCACTGAGAGCTATGTGCCCTGGAGGAGCTGGCCTGCAGGCAGGGCAGGAGAGGCCCCTGGCTTTACAATATCTTCAGGCTGACTTCAGTCACTCCTTCTCCTGCCCCGCTGCCTTGTCATGGGAGTCCTGGGCCACTAGCAAATAAGCCCCCAGTCTCCCAGCAGAGAAGGAACCCATGGCAGTCGGCCCCAGGCTCTCAGAGAGCTGGGTGAGGACGTGTGTCCGCCCCAGCAGCCCTCAATTGCCCTAGGACAGAACCACATTTCTTTCTTCTCTTTATGCTCTGGAGCATACTTGAGCACAGGGCTTGTAGGAGGCTTTGATAAATATTTATCACGAGAACTCTGCTGTAGTCAAACAGAAACTGCACGTTGACATGCCTGGATGAGATTCCTTCAAGCTACTCTTCCCGCTCCAGGTTCTCAGCAACCTCTGGCATCAGCCTCCCACCTCCACCTGTGTGATCCTCAGCAGCTGAGGGGGGAGTCGGGGAGCCCTCCTTGGACTGGCATGTGGAAGGTGGCCCTGTTGAGGACACAGTGTGTCACAGGTGGAGGAAATGGAAGGCGTGGTTCAGGACCTGACTCCTGCAGCAGACTCCCCTGTCCTCTGAGGCCCCGCTTTATGCGGGGGCGGCAGGGGGCGGGGGAGGGGGGCGCCTAGAAGCACTCAGGCCAGACCACAGATCACAAGCCCAAAGAGCAGGTAGCTGTGGAGAAGGAAGGTAATTCCTGCTGTTCTGTGGGGAGACCAATGCCTTCCTCAGGGCGTGGTGGGCTCCACAAGGAGGATTCCAGGGGAAACATTACAAGTGTAAGGAACAGCGGTGCCGAGCTGGCTCTGCAGGGGGCAGGAGAGCAGCCAGACAGGAGCAATCTGAGTCCTGGAACTAATTCCCAGCCACCTTACCTCCTTCAGCCTTTTTTATAAAAATGTGAGGCCTCTGGGGCCAGCCTGGTGGCATAATGGTTGGGTTTGTGCACTCTGCTTCGACAGCCCGGGGTTCACGGGTTCGGATCCTGGGCACAGACCTAGCACCGCTCATCAAGCCACGTTGTGGCGGAATCCCACATAAAAGAGAGGAAGATTGGCACAGATGTTAGCTGAGCAACAATCTTCCTCACACACACACACACACAAATGATAACAATGTCATGCCTCAACTTTTCTTGGTTAGCCAGTCACAACATCCTGAGCTGCTGTGCACACCCTCCACCTCCCCCCACTCTTGGTGGTGTAGGTTTTCCTGAGATTTTACATGATTTCCCCCTCACAAATGATGATCTCCACACTCCTGGATCTGGAAATGAGAAAAGAAATTAGCAGGTGACTACAGACTTATCACTTCCTCCCTCTTCCTGTAGAAAATACATCAAGAGATCATTGTGAATCTTTAGGTGGAAATCACATGAATACTCTCCGTTTAAAACTTAATGAGGTGAAGAGGGTGAGATCAGATCAGTCCAGGAGGTCTGTGTGTGCCGAGGCGTTTGTGAACAACCAGAGAGCGAGGCCCTCAGCGAGGTCACTATTATCACTATTTGCCTCAAAATGTAAAGATGGCTTTAATAGACATAAAGGGAGTAGGAAGGCAGCTTTTCATCTAGGATGAAACTATTATTTTTTAAGCAAATCCTAAAAAGTCAGATCATCCCACAATACAGTGGGGGAAAGAAAGGGATTTGGTAAAAGTTATGTCATCAAAATGCTGAATTATCAAACCTAAAGACAGCTTTTGATAGCAATTAAGAAAAAAAAGCACCCTTCTGGGAACCAAAACTCTTTGAGATGAAGAAAGTGAGGCCCGAAGTGCGTATAAGTGATTTATCTACAATGAAAGGCATTTAATCTCTTTGCGTTTCACCCCACAAAATCACCAGGCTTCAATCAGAGGGCACGAAACCCCAATCCGTTTGTTTCAGGCACAGAAAGGGCTGAGCGCTATCCCAGGGCCAGGAAGTCAGCCTCGTGACCAGCAGCATCTAACAGCTTCCAAGTGCCCCCACCAAATGGTGCAGCGCGATAAGGGTTAAACCAGGCACGTCCGGAGCAAGCGCTCAGATCTGCTCGTGCAGAGGTGCGTGCAAACCGCCAAGGAGCAAGGCCCTTCTGACGAGTTCCTTCTCTTATCTTGATGGCAGGGGTATTCGGTGCTCTCTATGTAACCCCAAAAGCCTTGAGTCTGACAGCAAAGTTTGCAAAGACTGTCTCCAGGCTGCAGCCGTTGCAAGTGCTTTTGCAAAGATTAGGCTGTTTGATAAACAGATAAACTTGGAGATGGAAGGGCCTTTAGAATGTGCCCAACTCAGCTCTCTAGACCTTTTTTTTTAAACAGAGGAGAAAGTTGCAGCTCAGAGAGGGGGCAAGAATTACCCAAGGACACACAGTGACTTGCGAGCACAGGAGCCAGGATGAGAATGCAAAGTCTGCTCACTGCCTTGCACAGCCTCCTCTGGGGAAGGCTGCTTCTCAAAAGGTCCCCAGAACTCTCCTTCAATTCCAGCTTTCTCCCTCCACCAGTCAGCCCTGTCTCCTGCTTTGCTGTTGCTGACGTTGCATGAGGAGAACCGGGAGCATGAAGCATATTACTATTTTTGCCGATGAGTCAATCAAGTCTCAGCAGTTGAAGACATTCCCACTCCAACTCTAAAGTTAAAAAAAAAAAGTTTCTTAGGTGGCACCACCTGGGTCTGTTGCTGAATTCCAATTCCCTGAGCCCCATCCCGGTATAGAGGTTTGGCGAACCTCATTTTCAATCAGCACTTCTGGTGATTCTTCTAATCAGGCAAGTCTGGAAAGCCATCCCTGAACAGACCAGGTAGCTGTACTTCCATTTTGTTTCCTCTGCGTGGCATTCAAGGCTCTGCACTGTCAGGCCTCAAGCAGCCTTTTCAGCCTGCTTTCCTGGGGTTCTGCCCATCACATTCCCACGCAGCAGCCTCATGGAACCTTTTGGTGTTTAATAAAATTGCATTCATGGTGGTGAGAGCTACCACTTACTATGAGCCTCTAAAGTACCACACAAGCAACACCTCATTGCAATGCCTCTCCCAGGGGGATGAGGAAACGGTCCCCATTTTACAGTGGAGACCCAAGGGATGGGAAGGCAAACGATTCGTTCAAGGGCACAGAGCCCAGAACCCTCACTCCCAATCATTTCACAGCACTGTCTCCATGAACACAGACTTTTTCTCACGTGTATCTTTGTTGATGACATTCCCTCTGCCTGCCATCTCTCTTTGATAATGTCCAGGTCATTCCTCCCAGACAGCACCAGCTTCCTATGCCTCTTTCCAGGCTCTTCTGACTTTGTGCCTCATATCGGAGGTGTTTGTGGGCACCTTCCCCATTGGCCCCTGCTCCAGACCACACCTGGATGACTGCGGGAGATTCTGGTCTCCCCTCTCATTCCACACAGCAATGGGAGTGATAGTTTTTAAATATCTGTCAGGTCATGCCAATGTTCATCAGCACCAGTGGCTCCCATCTCCCCAAGAGTCAAGTCTCTCACCATGGTCTACACTTGGTGTCTGACCTCATTCCTACTTCTCCTCTCCTTGCTCACTCCAGCCAAGCACACTGGTTTTCTGCTCCCTCCAAGATGTTCCTGCCTCCAGAGTTGCTGTTCTTTCTCCACAGAAAGCCCCAGATATCCACATGACTCCCTCTCTTTCTTCCTTTAGGTCTCTGCTCAGATATCACTTTTTCACGGAGGCCTTCCCTAAATATCCAGTATAGGAAGGTAAGGAAACTCCTTCGGGACTACACCAGTGGGGAGGCCAAAGCCCAAAGTCATTATCCCCGTCACACATGAGCCAGTGGCAGTCAAGACTGGAACCTGGATCTCTCAGCTTCTCAGCAGCCCCTTTGCCACTGATTACTGTGACCAGGAGGTCCCAGCATCCGTTCCTCTAACACATGGGTTTGTCCCATTTCTGCCATGCATGGGCTGTAGATCACAGGCAGAGAGCTTTGTGTCAGAACCTAAATTTCCTTAAACAGAGTAGGAGAGCGGGTGTCAGGAAGCAAGTGGTATGGACATAGTTGGCCTTCTGAATAAAATAGTCTTTGTTGGAGGATCAAGCTTTGCTGCCTGACACCTGTTCCTCACCCCAGACAGATTCAAGTTATGTGGGGGCTAAAACACATAGAATTTTGAGGGCCTTTTATGAGAAAAAGAATACCAAGAAAAATACAAATATTAGGTACAAACATGGATATTTATTTAGAAAGCTCGTGAATATCATAAACATTCAAAATCCTAAAGACAACTGCATATTTTTAGTAATTAACTGCTTATAATAAGTCATGATATAGCTACAATATTTTTTAACCTCTATTTTTCACTACTTTTTGGTTGCCTCTTAATATGACAATGATTTTGTTATACTATGTTCAATAGAGATAAAAGAAAGATAATTCACTCTTTCCTCTAGCACGGTTGACTGGAGTTTCTTTATTATTGAAAGTTGCAATGCATAAAACTCACAATTTCTCACCAGACATATTGGCTTTTTATGGCACTCCTACAGGTCTGCATCTATAGACACAGCATTGTGATGAATTCTATTTCACACAATTCTCATTTTAAAAGAAAAAACTTATGGTGCATTTATAACTATAAATAATGCCTTATTAAGTATGGTCCTGACAGGAGAGAATGTTGCCTTTACCAGGCATCGTTGAAATGGAATCTTCCGTTTACAACTGTATACATGTGATGACTAGACACGGTTTCCACAGGCTGGCTTTTAGCTCCATACCTTGAAAATCTCGCTTCTCCTCCATTCCCCACAGGCCTCCAGTATTTAGTTTGTTGATGAGACCTTTGGTCTGCAACCCTGTGTCATGATGGCAGATGAGCTGGCACAGTGGAGGTGGCATTCCTGGAAGCCATCCCTACATCAGGAAGGCTAAAAATAACTTAATTGTACACAGGAGGGACAGGAAACCACATAAATACATCCCACGAAGCCCAACCAAAGTATCCGCAACTCCAGGTCCTCTTAGCTAGAATACTCAATTGCTCTGGCACCAACTTGAACACCACTTGACAGCCCCGGGGGGTATGATGGAAGAGGAGTCAGAGTGGAAATAACATTCTTAACCAACTGTGGTTAAAATATCTGATTTTTGCAAATTTTATGAGGACACAGGGCAATGAGAACACCTTGGAAGGTCCAGGGCCGATGAGAAGCCTCAACTTCAGTAGCCTCCCTGTGAATTTCCCCCATCCTTGAAGCGAAGGACTGCCCACTCCGCCTGCCTGTGGGAGGATGTAGCCAGGTTAGCAGGTGAGTTAAATCCAGGGAGAAGCCTCTTGGATCCCACAAGAGCATATTTTCCTCTCTATGGAATGACCTCAGCAAATGCCAGGCAAGAACCCAGCTGAAGAACAAACCCTTGGTGATTATGCAGAGTCCTGCCTAAAATATTTTGGCCTTGAATTTCATTCCCCGTGTTCAAAGGACTCCAGCATCATTTATAATCCTCATGACATTCTTGTCAGGCAGGTGGGTGGCGAGGATCATTCTTTATGGTATTGAAGCCGTGGTTCAAACAGGGCCAAAGTCTGGCAAAGGAAATATAATCACCAAGTTATAAGAAAAAAAAATATTGAAATCTTCACTTTGGATATGTTTTCTGCTTACCCTAAATACCATGTGCTGCTTTGTACGATTGGGGTATATAACTTAATAGCAGTATTTTCACTGGATTGGTGACAACTACTTTTAGAAAAGGTAAATTTTTAAAGCAATTAAATATCATTGGCTACCTTCTTAATATATTTCTTTTTACGTCCTCAAAGGGATTACAGAGTAAAATAGCTTGAAGATGAAAGAGCATGATTTTCCATTTAAGGAGCAGTCTGCCATTTCTGTTGGCCAGGAGATGGTTGATATATATCTGAAGATAAATAGTTAATAAAGGTGTTTGGATTGCAACATCTGTTGCCATTCTTGGAAGCTGGGACTTGATTGCAGACCGGAGCATCAAATCTTCAGAGGGTTTGTAAGACAGAGATTGATTGGGGTCACCAGGTTACCCAGAAGTAAAATCCCAATCCTTATCTTTAAAATGCAGTGTCCAATTGATTCTCTCTGGATCATTACACACAGCGCACGGAGGTAAAGCCAGGAGAGAAGTGGTCAAACATTCTCCTTTTCAAGATACTTTCAAAATAAACCCAAGTGGCGCTTTGATTTTGGCGAAGAGTCTCGAAGCGAAGTGCCAGCAAAGGCTTGGAGATGAAGCAGCAATCTTCCATTAACGAATACACCTCCCGCTTTTACGTCCAATGGAGAGGTGCAGCACCAGGAGCACGCTGTCTGCTTTCTGCCTTAGAAACTGGACCACAGACACCAAATCTGTCCAGCCAAGGGCAGCAGGGTGAAAAAACCTGTAAATCATAGCTGCCCTGCCATTAGCAATCTATAAAGTCAGAAGAATAAGTGAGATGCTTCTATGATTAAGGTGTGAATCTGCATTGATAGCCAGAGGCCACTCTGCAACTGAGTCAGGAGAACTGGGTTCTGGTTAGGCTGTACCGCTAAATCACCTAGTCACATTGAACAGGTCACCTTCCTTCCTGGGCTGCCATGGCTCCATCTCTAAAATGATGGAATGAACGAAATAATTTCCATTGTTCTTCTCGGAATCTGAACCTGAAGTTCTGCTATCTTTATTTTAACTGGTACGCATATTCTGGGTCTTACCTCAACAGCTTTCCTGGGGCTGAGGCCCCTGAATTTGAGAACCCATCTCCCCAAAAACAGAGCAGCCTAAGCCCTGGTCAGAGATACCATGGACCAAAGGACCAAGGGATGCGATTCTCCAGCTCTGAGTCTTACCTTGATGGTCAGTAGCTTCCAAAGGAGGCCAGTAAACACATGTCTAGAGTCTCTTTCATTAATCTCAGAAAATCCTAGAGAGATGGTGGCATTAACAGAAGATAAAATGCTGCTTCATCTACGAGAGCTTTGGGAAATAGACTTGTGGCTTCCTGGAGAATTTTATTTTCACTAGATTGTCCTTTTTGACAGACATATGAACAAAAACTCAAACGTGGAAGATAACTTCTAGGACCTGAAATATCAGAGAAGGCTGTTAGAGGAAACTATTTGATTCTAGTCGGTGACGGAGCCAACAGTCTCCACAGCATGGTCCTCTCAGAAAGTGCGAGAAAATACTAGGGAAAGTTCAGTGCTGTATTTTATATGCTCAGAAAAGAAGAGACATTCAGGGCGTCTACTGTTTGCCTTCTCTTTTTGACACATAAAAGGTCAGCACTTACAAGTTGGGATTCCAGTGGCCAAAAAATATCAAAAAGGGCTTCTCTGAAGAATCCTGCTAGCCTCAAGATGCCCTTAATTACCCTTTTTATTAGAACTAAACCATTTTTAATTTACATCTCACAACGGTCAATCAGAAAGTTAGTATCTTGTTACATGGATCACAAAATGCAATACTTTATATAAAATAGAAAAAAAATTTAAGCAGTTCTGTAACAAAGTTTACTGAACATACTTGTGATATAGTTAGAGAGTAGAATATTATTCTACTTTTTAAAATTATTGATTTTTTTTAAGTTTGGAAAATCTGCGTTTGAAATCGTTACATAATTTTATCATTTGTCCGCTGCTTATCCCAGCCTTACCAAACTGTTTGAGAGGCTGAGAAACATGAAATCTATTCATAGTACAACTATTTGTTCCTTTAAACACATACACACACACTCTCACACACACACATACACCCCCCTATTCAGATTCCGCCATAACTATTCAAATTTCTCTGGTCTTCTCTGATCTCTTCATGAGTTGGTTGCCTTAATTAGCTCCTGCTCGTTTTCAGAGATTTAGAAGGGCTAGAGATGGCTTGCTTCCATTTAAAGGCTAGGATGCTTTCTGCCGCTTGGTCATCCAGTAATATATTTACGCTGCATTGCATTGTATCCCAAGAAAGACGAGACTCTCACCGAGGAGACAGCTTGACTTTAGCTCCCCTTTTCCCTTTCTTCCCAGCCAGGGTGCTTCGGGCTGGCCCAGAACAAAGTTGAGCATATTGTGCCGGGCAGCCAGAGAAAGGACTCCTTAGTGCTTACACTAATCCTCCTCTTTACTAAATAAGCAAGTCAAGCTTCGGGGGTAGGGGTGGGAAGAAAATTATATAATTTGAGTTAATTGGTTTGGGGCTACCCAAAGCCCCAGCTGTCTTGAAGGGAATTGTTTGGTCTTCAAGACCCAATTAGAGACATTCAGCTGATGTAAAATAGATTTTATTCTTTTTTTGTCAAGAGACTCAGACTCCATACCATACCAAAAAATACCCTTTAATCACAGCCTCCTCAAACACATCCTGAAAACATGTCTGGAAGTAGGTATACCTAAAGGCATGAGGGGATATAAAGACATACTAATTAACTAGTTTATTTTACAAGTTCAAGAATGCAACCTCCAGCGATAAGACAGGAACTGCTTTCAACAACCCTTCAGGTACCATAAAATGTGTGTTAGCTAATCAAATTGTTTGAACAAATGGCCCAGCCTGTAGCTTTTTTTTCCCAAAATAGGGATTGGTTGGACAAGTTTGAGAAATTCATGTTTAACCTTCTCAGAGCCGAGACAAAACCACATGTGACTTCCATCTGAATGATCAATGTTTAAGGAATGGCCATGGCGACATTGACTTGCAAGCAATAGCGGTTTGAGTTTCCAGGTGTTCAGACAGAGCAAGAATTGTTGCATGTTTAAAACCATCTGGGAAGTGCTGGCTTTTTCGTCCAGCAGCTTAAGCAAATGATGCTGGAATAGGTTTTTGTGGATGACAACAGAGATCAGTACTTTTGTAAGGTCCATGTAACCCAGAAAGAAATTAGAAACAAGAATTATAAAGTGTAGAGACAGCACCTATGTTAAGAGAAGTACTACTTGATGCAACAGTTGTTCAATTCAGTTATTTCCTGAGAAAGCACCATGTGCACAGCACTGGAAAGGAAATAAAATTAAGATCAAGTTCTCATCCTCAAAGAAAATTCAGTCATACAGGGGTGGGAGTGAATGAGGGAATTATAGAAACAGTTGTAAAAGTTGAGAAAAACGAAGGATGGGTACGAATATGCATGCTGGAGGATGAGGAGGAAGGGAGCTCATCCAGTGAGAGATTTTATAAACAAAATGATGTTCAAGATGGGTCTTGAAAGCTCAAGATAAGTCTTTGAAGCTCAAAGTGACTCCAGCAGGCAGAGGAATCACTTAGAGCTTCCGTGACTCCTCTAGAACATCATTTTGTTGGGGAGGTTGTCCCAAACAGAGGGAACAACATGAAGAAAGGGGTGAAGACAGAAAGGTTTGGGGGAAAAGTCTAAGAAACATGGAGCAATGCAACAAAGAGCACTTGTGGATCGAATGGAGCTTGAATTTGGAGGGTTAAGTCAGGTGCAGATCCGAGGCCTTAGCCAAGGTGAGAAATGTTCACTTGATTTCCAGAGCAGTAGGGAGCCATCTAAAGATCTGAGCTGAGAAGCGGTGGGATCAGAAGAGTGACTTCATCTGGGGGGCCCTGAGATCCGTGGGCTGTATGGGAAGAGGCAATGAGGGCCTAGGCAAGAGCGAAATCCTAACCCCAAAGCGTAGGAACAGGAGCCAGTAGAGGTAACAATAAGCCATCCAGTAGGACAGCAGGGCATGCTGTCTTCCACGGCCAACCACAGAACAGATTCTGAGACCAACAAGGTGCCTTCTTGGGAAGTGGCTTTTGTTTCATTCGAGAGATGTGACTGAGCACCTACTGTGTGCTGGACTTTGCCCTGGCATTTGGAAACATCAGTGATGGAAACAGACACAGTTCGCTCCCTCGTGAAGGAAGCAGTTAACTCTCCCAGGCCCTCAGACTTCCTTCGCAAGCAGCAGAGGCGAAGGGCCAGTTTCTAAATAAGAGCTTCCACAAGTACATCCCTGTCCTCTAGGAGCTTAAAGGTGCTACTCTGTTGTACAGATCAGGAAGTACCAAGACCACGACATGCCTCCTTGAAAGTAAGGACCCTGAAGGGAGGCAAGTAAACTATGTGCGGGCTGTACACAGCTGAGCCAGCAGAGCCAGCAGAGCCGGTGCCCAACGGGCGACGTCAGGTAGATAGGGTACCCAAAAGCCAGAAGATGCCATAGGCCAGAAGCAGGAAGAGCCAGCCGAGGAGCAAGTGAAATCAAGGGCCTGGACTGCTAGAAAAAAATGAGACACAACTCATCAGGAAGCAGCACAGACAAGGAAGGACAGAGTGTTGGAATTTGGCATGGTTTGTGCAGCAGGAGAAGGACTCTAGTTACACACAGCTCTGCCCAGACCCTCGTGTGGGTGTCATATGGACATGGATGCATCAGGCCATTTGGACATGGTGCCTCAGACATAAGAAATCACCTCACTGCCCTCTCTTGCTGTGAAACTCTGCTTACAGGCAAGAAGCTGATTCCAGTTGGGGGGCTTGCCTACAAAGAAACGATGGCTGGACATGAGTTTCCAGTCCCCAGGAGAGGTCAATTCCACTTGCTAAGTAACCTGCTCAGGGTCACACTGCGGGGAAGTGGAAGAGCTGGGATGCAAGCTGAGGTTCTCCTGACTTCTGGCTATGCTGCTTGGGTAGCCAGCAAACCTCCCCAGGATTCTTCTCTGCTGACCACTCTTAGCACTGAACACACAGTCCATGTCAGGGTGAGTGCCACTGGGGGGTCCCTCGGGTGAATGGCCACTTCTATTACCTCCCCTTAGCAGCAGCGTTTCACTGTAGTCAAAGACCTGCTGCATGCACTTATGTCCTCTGACCCTTGTTAGAATCCTCAGGAAGCCAGGGTAGCAATCATCCTGTCCATCTGACAGAGCAGGACACGGAGATTCAGAGAGATGAGGCAGCTTGCTGAGACGGTGTGGCTCCAGGACAGAGACCTGCTTCTAGAAGGCATGACTTCCAACTGGGGCTGTTTTCCAGTGGAACAGGGCCTCTTTCTCTCATTGACACATATTTATTGGCACAGCTGGTGCCCAGCAGAGTGCCTGGCATGTAGCAGATGCTCAGGAAGACTTTGTGGGACAAAAAGAATGACATCAGACCAGCCATCAACCCATATCTCCAGTCTGAAACTGATCCTAACTTCACAGGACAGTCTCTAGGAGTGAGACCATGGAAGGGTACTTGGAAAAGCAGACCATAGAAATCATAGAATCTAATGCTTGCTTAAGGCTGCAGCGGCCGAGATTTTTCTCTAAGTGCGTCGTGTGCGTTAATGCATTCAGACTTCACAGCAACCCTGAGAGCAGGCACTAGCCTTGTTCCCATTTTACAGATGAGGAACTGGGAGACAGAAAGCTTCAGTGGTTTGCCCAGGGCCACACGACCAGTGAGCAGCAGCAGCAGAATCCAGAGTTCTTTCAGGTCACACAACCACGTAACCGCGTCACACTGACCCCTACACAAGTTGTTTCTTGCTGCCCCAAGAAACTACTTTCTTTTGAGTGTCCCTCTAGATGCCCTCCATGGGTCTCAGTCTCCCCACCCAAGAAATGAGGGGCTTGAACTCTGTCCCCAGGGGATTAGCCCCTTCTTCTCTACTAGATTCACGATGACCCCCTCTGGAACGCACGACCCCCTTGCTGGTATTCTCATTTATGCCTGTTTAGTATTACATTCAGAAACAGTTTCAACATCTCAAGACCCTAAGGAAGCCGAGCGGGAAGCCCACCTGTAACTCCTCTCACTCCTAAGAAAGAGGTGGAGTTTCCCTCAATACAACCTGCTGAGACTAATCCGTCATTAGGATGGGCCGGGAGCGGGGGCGGAGCTGCCTCTGTGGGGTCCTAATCGGAACCCTTGTGGGAGCTGCCGCTCTGAATGCTGCTCATTAACTCCTCACAGGTGCACTGGCCCCGCAGTAATTGGGCTCCTGTCAGCCAGGCCTGTGGGGACCACAGCTGGAGCACTCAGCCCAGCTCCCCTTCTCTTTCTTCTCTTCCCCCCACCCTTTTTATTTATCTATTTACTGGGTCAAACAATTGGGAAGACTAAATTCTAAACAGCCTTTGTTGTTTCTGCTCCTTTATCCCCTCTAAGTCAAAGAAGTGGAATTCAAAAGCAAAGCCAGAAGGCGTCCATCCTCCGGAAAGTCAAACAAGGAAGGTGGGTTATAGATGGCAGATAGCACTTGTTTGTCAACACCCAACCGAATAAAGACAGTTGGATGACGCACCAGCACCGAAGCCTGACGCCCAGTGGGCTTTCCCGGGGGGTAGGCCCCAGGTAAGGCAGGGCCCGGATCTTGGGGAGACAGCTTCAACAGCCCGGGGGACTCTGTCCGCTCTTAGCACAGAGGGGCTTTCATGAGGTCTGCCTCACACGTTTCCCTTTGGTCTGGCCCATGGCTGTGGAGCAAAGGCTGGAGGTAGTATAGACTCCTCAAGACAAAACAAAACTCCAAGCCAAGCTCAGGCATTCATTCTTTCAACAAAATGTATTGAAACACCTGCTCTGTGCCAAGTGCTGTTCAAGGTTCCAGGGTGAGAAAAGCAGACAGAGACCTCCGCCCTTACGGAACTCAGCTATTAGTGGAGGAGTTAGACAATACATCGACAGTCTATCAGGTAGTGAGAGGTGCTACGAAGGGAAATAAAACAAGGTAAAACAGGGCGTGAAGAGAGGAAGAGGGGGTGACGCTTTAGGCTGAGTGGTTGGGGAGGTGACATTTGAATAAAGTAAGGATGTGAGTAGCGCTCTTCTGGAATAGACTTGCAGGGACCAGCAAGGAGGCTGCTGTGGCTGACTGGAATGAGTCAGGGCGAATTTAGGAGATGCCAACCCCAGACCTTCTGCTTCTGGAGCTGTCCTAGGAAGAGGTGGGAGCACAGCATCCAATATTATTATCCTGAGAGGCCGTTGGGAGGAGCATTGTTGCTAAGATCTTTGAGCTCCCTTAAAGTGCATTTTGTTTAAAAAGGAGCAAACTACTATTCATTCAACAGTGTATTGAGTGAGCTGCCCTTCACCAGCTCTCGGAAGACCTCTGCACCCAAACCAAGTCACTCCTGTTCTCCAGAGGCCAACTGATTTGTGTTATATAAGGGAATTATTTTTGCTCCTTGTCAATTTGCGAGGAATAAATGGTTCAGCAGTGGTGTGCTGGTAAAGGTTTGACAACTGGACCTCTGGGGAAAAGACAGCTGTAAGTATATTGCAAATTTTACTAATATAAAGAATGTGTAGGGGCCAGCCCTGTGGCTGAGTGGTTAAGTAGGCACACTGCGCTTCAGTGGCCCAGGGTTTCGCTGGTTTGGATCCTGGGCGCAGACATGGCACCACTCATCAGGCCATGCTGAGGTGGTGTCCCACACAGCACAACCAGAAGGACCTACAACTAGAATATACAACTACGTACCAGGGGGCTTTGGGGCAAAGAAAAAGAAGAAAAAAAGTATTGGCAACAGATGTTAGTTCAGGTGCCAATCTTTAAAAAAATAAAGCCGGGGGCCAGCCCCTGGCCAAGTAGTTAAGTTTGCATGCTCTGCTTCGGCGGTCCAGGGTTTCACCAATTCGAATCCTGGGCACAGACATGGCACTGCTCATCAGGCCATGCTGAGGCGGTGTCCCACATGCCACAACTAGAAGGACCCACAACTAAAAATATCCAACTATGTACCAGTGAGCTTTGGGAAGAAAAAGGAAAAATAAAATCTTTAAATTGCTGGAAAAAAAAAGAAAGAAAGAAAGCAGCACACCTTGAAAAAAAACAAGAATGTGGAGCACACAGTTTAAAAATAACAACATACACAATCCTATTTATTGTAAATTTCATGTGGCCATTGAGTCTCGCAAAATGCTTTCACTGATTGCTGCTCAAATCTTGACCATGTAGGCAATCTATGGCTGCAGTTGACAAACAAGTATAGTTCTGACATGAGTGTTAGTTGATATTTTTATTTAAATTAATAAGTAAGACAAAAGTGAGAAATAAAGATAAATAGGAACTTCACATTTTCAACAATGTGAGAGACCTCTTTGCTGAATTGAATAATAGTTTTTGAATGCTGGAAGAATATTTCCTCAGCTTTCTGTGCTATTTACAATGTAATGGCTATAGACAGGACACACTTTTAAGTTTAATTTGAATTGTTAATATTTCTTCATCACTTTCTTAAGTCTAGATATCAAAAAAAATAATCACTCCCTGATTTCTAGTGTTTGCCCATTTCCATGGTGTACATGCTCACACCACGACTAATTTCAAGCCACCAACATGACATCACTGAATGCAGAGTTGGGAAGAGACAGACAATAGCACACCATTAGATGGTATCTCCATCTACCATGCAGATACGATAGATGTTAATAACCTCAAGAGTACGTGTAATGCTAAAAGGTAGTAAAATAATTAGGAAACGAGTTTTGAGTCTGTTTCCTTTTTAAAATGTAATTCATTTAATTGTAAACTCATATAGTTTAAATATTGGCTGTATTTAACCTACGGCCCACAAAATTCCTAAAACTTTAACAATTGACTCCATGAGCTGGTTATGAGCTAGCCCCAGCACACCCCTGTGTCTTAGTGGTGTCTGGCCCTATCTTCACAGCTGGCTTTGAAGTTTCAAGATCTTTGCCTCTTTTTCATCCTTCCTGCTGGAACTGGTGTGAAATAGACATTCATCTTCTAAAGGCCTTAATCCCGGGAGGGGCCCACAGTACTTCCTCTAGATGCTGCAGCTTCACAGATCTTGCAATTTAACTTGGACACCCAAATACTTAAGTTCTGAATGGTTGCTACTGGATGTGTAAGCATAGTACCTCAGGGCTGGGACGGATTTGAGGGGGCACTTGAGCCCAGCCTCCATCCAATGCCCTCCTTCTGTACCCCATCATACAATCTGTTACTCAGTTTATTAAAAATAATAGAAATAAAATACCACCATGATATTTGGAGAGCAATTATAGTAATTTGTGAACCATGTACTCTCTATTCTATTTGACAAGGATCCCAAGGCAATGTGTTCTGTGCTATTGGCCTGGATATTTGAAAGATAACGCACTAAAAAGCTAGTAAAAATAGATCACGGAGTCTGTCTCACCTTAAACTCCTAGCTTGTAGAAATATACTACCTACACCTGTAATGAGATCTATACACCTTTTTTCTAACCCCTGTATTGCTCTCCTTTCCCCCAAACTGCCATGCCGTGTCACACCTCTGTGATTTTGCCAAGGCTGTTCCTTCCTCCTGGAGCTCCCTTCCCCTATTTGTACTTGTGAAATCAAGGCCCAGGTCCACTCACATCCTCCTGTTCCCAGGAGGTACCAGCTGCTCAGAACGACCATGGCCTTCCATGCCTCCAGCATTCTGATGGAATATGCTCCTCTCTGCTGGGAATCATAATCACTTGTGAGCTCCTAGGAAACAGAGATCAAACTGTCTTCCTCTTGGACCTTGCTTTCAGGGTCCTCCATGGTGAGATAAATGACACAGCCAGTCCTCCCGGCCTCAGCGAAGAAGTCCTAGGGATGTGTTACTCGGATGCAGCTATGCCTCAGAGGATGCGCGAGCTTGGCCATCAACATGCAGCAAGCACACCAGTTTATCCCTTCTGCACTCTCAGCAGAGCCTGATTTTAAAAATCACTAAAAGGAAACCCGAATCACCTGAAGTTTCTACAAGGTAAATAATTCATGCTCAGACCACAGTTGCTTTCCAGAGGGACAGATTCCACTGCCTGAACTTGCCTTCCACTGGCTTTAGGTGGCCTCCCAGCTGCCTGCAGAAGGATAGAGCGTGTCACTGGGATGTGCACAGGACAAGGAACTGGGGTTTCCTGTTGATGCGAGTCGATAACAGCAATAATGATCCCCCCAGAGCCCTTGCCCAGGTCAGCAGGAGGCAGCAGTGCGGCGAGTCCAGGATCATAAAAACAGCCTGGCTCCATCAGCTGCCAGCTGTGTGACCTTGAGCAAGTCACTTCACCTCTCCAGCCTCAGCTTCCTCATCTGTGAAGTGAGAATAATAAGCACACCGATCTCATAAGCTTATTGTGAGGATTAAATGAATTAGTATATGTAAAGTACTTAGAACAATACCTAGAATCAGGTAAACATCCAATAAATGGTAGCTATTATTTATAGTAATAATAATAACAGCAACTGTTATCAGAGGGAAAACATTTCTTTTGGCCTCTTCTGTTGGGGGAGATGAGAAGGAGGGAAGAGACGGTGGGGTAGATAAAAAGTGGGGTAGAAAGATTAGTCGGGAGTGTGGGAATTTGGTTTCATGGCCTGGCTTTATCATGATTTAACTCTGTGACCAGAGGCAAAATCACTTCCCCTCTCTGGACCTCAATTGATTCTCCCTGGATCATTACACACTGTACATGGAGGTAGAGCTATAAGGTCATTGGATTAGATCAGAGTTTCCTAAACTGGTCTAACCATCGAAACCTTTTGGAAGCTTTTTAAAAAATCTAGTTTCCCAGGTCCCTCCTCTGGTTTATTGACTCAGGCTCTAAGATTGTGGAGTCCAGGAACCTGATTTGTTTTTCAAGCTTTCTAGATGAGTCTGATGCATCTAGTTAGTGTTTTGGAGCCACTGGATTCAACCAAAAGCCCCAACTTCAGGGCCTTTGCACTCACTGTTCTCTCCGCCTGGAAACCTCTCCCCCTAAATCTTTCTTTGACTCATCCTCTCATTTGTGTCACTGCATAAATGTCACCTCTCAGAGAAAATCTTTCCACTCAACCTATGTAACAGTTTCCTTCCCATCACTGTCCAGCCTCATCACGTGATTTCTTTTCCCCATAGTACTTCTCACTCTGTGGCTTGATGGATGGGCTGTCCGTCTTCCTCACTAGAACTTAAATTCCGTGAAGGTCGGGCCCGGATTTTGTCCACTAGTACAGCCCGGCACCTCTGGAATCATGCCTGGTACATAACTGGTACTCAGTAAGTCACTTTTGAATTAATCACTGAATGCACTGAATGGATGAATAAGTGTGTATCGACTTGGATTCTGTCTCCACATCAGGATGTGGAACTAACAGAGGTCAGTGAAGAGGTGAAGACCGTTGGCCTGCTCAGTCACTGGGAGATATTCCACAACTCAAGGCCTCACACGTGGTCACCCTTCATCAGCCCCTAAACTTCCCAGGATTGTGGGACACGCTTCTTTCTTTGCCCAAGGCAATTCCCCCAGGGAGAGGTTTTGAAATCCAGCTGACTTCCTCACGCTCTGCTTTGGGATTTCTTTGCGTTCACATTTTCCAGGTTCTTACTTTTAGAGAGGATGATGACAAACTTTTCAACCATTGCTTTAGGGAGGGGTGAGGAAGCCCAATCTCCATTACAGAACAATATGCACGACAGACATGAGGTCACTGGGTTTTAAAAAGGTGTTTGAGATGGAAAATGTTTCCAAAAGTATTTTAGGGGAGTTTATAAATGACTAATAAAATTTATATATGTGGGTTATTATCTAAAAAATATAGTAATATATGAAATACTTTTGAAGGTAAGGCTTTATGCGCTAGCATTATACGTCCAGATTTCTAGGGCTTTAAAAAATAAACATGCTGATCTGAGTCCACCAGCTTTGAAGGAAAGTCTCTTTTTCTGCAACACCTCTTGTTTGAATATTTCGAATATGTAACCCAGACACAGAGTTTGCTGGAGAGATTTAAATTATCTGTTTAATTTCTGCCTCTCCCAAAAATGTTCAGCTCAAACATCACATCAGTTGCCTTGATTCTGGCTGGTTTACAAGCCTAAAAGCTCTCTTTTTCCCTTCTGACTAGTATTTTTCCAGAACTTTGGGGAAAATAGATAAAGGTCAGATAATCATGGCCCTGAAGAGCACATGTTTCCAGCATTAATGAATATTCAGTGAAGAAGTCCCACTAATCAATTAAGCTTAGGAAACAGTGAGTTCATGAAAATTCTCAACAGGACTTGTCAGAGTCTTTAATATGTTAATGTGTGTGCGACTCTCCAGGAAGAATACTCAGACATAACATTTCCCCCAAAGTATTGGATCAGAGAACCCTTTGTGCACAGATTACCGTTTAGCTTCTTGGGGAGCTAGCATTCCTCAGAACCCAGTTCTGGAAATGGTGGCCTAAGGAGGACTACTCAGGACTGGCTTGAACTTTCAGAAACTATGGTTTGTTTGTTTGTTGAGGAAGTTGGAAGACAAGTCTAAGAATCACCCGGTGACTTTTCTGAACCCATCACGGTATGATTTTTGCCCTTTGCTAAGCCCATGAGAAATGAAGGAGACAGGGCAGGTATGTCCTTGGTTTGGAGGGTGGTTTGACAAAGGTACATATGGGTGAAATTCTACTTTTGGCCATCATGAAGTAAATTGGTACTGGATGTGCCTTCCCACCATAAGTAATGATTAAACGGGACAAAACATAGGAAGCAACTCTCAGGCCCTGAGCAATAGACGGCAGGACCATGATCCTCAGGACACAGGAAACTCATGAAGGGAGCCCTGCATGCAACCGGGCTTTCTGCATGGGGACAGACACCTGACCGCAGCGCAGGGAGGCGGAGCACAAGCAGAGTATGGCGAGCATGCTGAGTGGAGGAGGCAGAGGTCAGAGTTTGGGGATGCTGACACAGCTGGAATTTGCAGGGCAGGGTACCAGCTAAGAGGTAGCTGTGCAGCAAGGGTGGCCGAATGTACCGGGGAGTCCCTCTGCTTCCTTGACTGAGAGCAGGGCTGTAAACGCACAGGACGAAACTCTACTAGCCCTATCAGAGAACACATTCGATGGGGATGAAATCTAAATAGAGACACCAGAGGTCCTTAACATTGCAAAGGGAGTTCCAACCAAGCAGAGGAAAGAGACGTCTAGGTGAGCACCTCATGCATTCATGTGAGACTCCAGAAATTCCACACCTTCAGAGAAAGGATCATGCGGCCATGTCACAGAAGAAAGACCATGTCCCAAACACAAAACTCAAGTAGACCCACCATAACAAATCCTGTACACAAACCTCCACAAGGTTGAGGTATGTATATATATATACACCTGATAGATAGATAGATAGATAGATAGATAGAGAAGAAAGAGATAGATACTTTTATATGTATACATTATATATATATATATATATATATATGTATATATATATATTTGTTTTACTAGCTAGATGGATAGAGATTTATTTTAAGGACATAGCTCTTGGCTCATGCAATTGTGGGGCCTGGCAAATCCAAAATGAGTAGGACAGGCCAGCAAGCTAGCAAGTCTGGTAGGAATTGATGTTGCCATCTTGAGGCAGAATTTCTTCTCTGGGAAACCTGTTTTGCTCTTAAGGCCTGCAACTGATTGGATGAGGCCCACCCTTATTATCAAAGGTAATCTCCTTCCCTTACAGTCAACTGGTTACAGATGTTAACCACATCTACAAAATACCTTCACAGCAATGCCTAGATTCGTGTTTGACTGAATAATTGGGTTCTACAGCCTAGCCAAGTTAGGTAAACCAGTAAAGCCAGTAAAACTGACATAAAATTGACCATCACACCACCATAGCATTGACAAAAATACTAAAAGAAAATAAAAACTACAGAGTAACATCCTTCATAGACATAGATGCAAAAATGTCCAACAGATCTTATCAAATCAAACCCAGCATTATATAAAAAGGATGACAGATTATGACTAAGCGAGGTTTATCTCAGGAATGTGAGGTTGATTTAATATTCAAAAAGCAATAAATTTAATTCACAATATCAACAGTATAATAGAGAAATACCATATAATCATCTCAAAAATGAAGAAAAGGCATTTGACAAAAGTAAATATCCATTTATGATTTTAAAAACCTCTCAGCAAACTAGGAATAAAATGTCTGATAAAGGACAGCTATGAGAAATTCATAGTTAACATCCTATTTAATGTGGATTATAGAAAACTTTCTCTCTAAGATTAGGAACAAGGCAAGGATATCAGCTCTTACTACTTCTATTTAGCACTGTCCTGGAGATCCTGACCAGGGCAATAAGGTGGAATAAAAAGTACAAAGATTGGAAAGAAAGAAGTAAAACTATTTGTAGATGATGTGAAAATGTATATAGCAAATCCTAAGGGATCGATAAAGCCACTAGTAGAATTAATCAGGGAATTTAGCAACACAGCAAACTACAAGGTCAAATATACAGATATCAATTTATATTTATACACTAACAACAAAAAATTAAAAAATAAAATTTACATGGCATCAAAATACACGAAACATTTAGGAATAAGTTTGACTAAAAATGTCAAGACCTCTATATTAAAAATTATACAATATTGCTGAAAAAAATAAAACACATAGAAAAATACATCATATCATCTTCATTAATTAAAGGCTCAACACTGTTAATATGTCAATTTGTCCTCTCCCCAAATTGGTCTACAGATTTAATACAATCCCAATCAAAATCTCAACACTTTTTTTGTTGAAATTGACAAGTAGATTCCAAAATTTGTACAAAAATGCAAAGGAGTAGAGTGGCCCGAATAATCTTTAAAAGAGCAAGATTAGAGAACCCACAGTATCTGATTTCGTGACGTATTAAAACCCTACAACAATCAAGGCAAAGCAGCATTGGCATAAAGATAGACAAAAAATGGAGAGTTCAGAAATACAGCCACATCCATTCATGATCATATACAGTCAACTGGTCTATGACAAAGGCATCAGAGCAATTCAATGGCGAAAGGAAAGTTCTCATCAAATGGTGCTGGAACTACTGGACAAATTCTTGAAAAGAATAAACCTCAACCCTTACCTCACACCATACACAAAAAATTAATTTGAGGGGCTGGCCCCGTGGACAGGTGGTTAAATTCGCGCACTCCACTGCAGGCGGCCCAGTGTTTCGTTGGTTTAAATCCTGGGCACGGACATGGCACTGCTCATCAAACCACGCTGAGGCAGCGTCCCACATGCCACGACTAGAAGGACCCACAACGAAGAATATACAACTATGTACCAGGGGGCTTTGGAGAGAAAAAGGAAAAAAATAAAATCTAAAAAAAAAAAAAATTAATTTGACATGAATTACGGAGTTAATCCCAAAAGCTAAAATTGTACAGCTGCTAGAAGAAAACATAAAGGAATGTCTTCACAGCCTTGGGTTAAGCAAAGATTTCTCAGATGGGACACAAAAAGCACTAATCATGAAAGAAAAAGTTGAAAATTGGACTTCATCAAAATAATAAACTTTTGCTTATCAAAAAGACGCTCATAAGAAAATGAAAATGAAAGCCATACACCGAAAGAAATTCTTAGCTGTACATATACATTAGAAGAGACTTTTATCTAGAATATACAAGGAATACCTACAAATTAATAAGAAGAAGACAAACCAATAAATAATGGGCAAAAGACAAACAGAAACTTCATGAAAGGAGATACACAAATGGATAATAATCACATAAAAAGGTGTTCAACATCGTTAGTCATCAGAAAAATACAAACTAAAACCACAATAAATTACCACTTCATACCCATTAGGATAGCTAATGTTAAAAAGTCTGACAACACCAAGTTTGTAAGGAGGCGGAACCACTGAAACTCTCATACATTGCTTGTGGGAGTATAAGATGGTACAACCACTTTAGAAAACTGTTTGGCAGTTTCTTCATTTCTTAAAAAGTTAAAGAGATACCTAACATAGGACTCAAAAAATCCACTCCTATGTCACTGCTCAAGAGAAATAAAATATATATGCCCATGAAAATCTTATACAAGAATATCCATAGTAGCTTTATTCATAATAGCCCCAAATTAGAAAACCCAAGTGTCCATCAACACAAGAATGGATACATTTTGGTGTCATCAGACAATGGAATAATACTTATAAATAAAAGAGAGTAAACTGATACACTCCATGAACATCACAAATGAATCTGAAAAATACTATGTTGAGTGAAAGATGTCAGACACAAAGAATTCATACCATATGATATCATTTATATGGAATTCAAGAAAAGGGGAAACTAATCTGCAGTAACAAAAATCAAAACAGTGACTGCAGGGGGGTTGGTTATTGACGGATTAGGGAGGAAGACTTCTGAGGTGGCAGAAATATTGAATATCTTGATTGCTGTATGGATTAACAGGATGTGATACATCCAGTTGGACACTTAAGATCTGTGCATCTCCCTGCAGGTACATTTTACCTCAACAAAGTAGGAAGGGGAGGTGAAGGAGAAGGAGAGAATAAGATAGTAGAGAAAAATAAAACAAAATTAAATTATCCTTTACTTGAAAGCATGCACGCCAACACATACAATATGAATATGTGTAAGAACATTCGTTGTGAACTGGGCCAGTGTCGCACAGAGCACCACACACCTTACATCCATTTCAATAGATACCTTCAAATCTCATTTTGAGAAACGAGTCTTTCCTCTACTCATTTTTTCTCTCTCTTGGGCTTTATTACCAAAATACCCACACATACTTGAAAAGAGAGGGAACAGAAACACTAATTCTGAATTTCGCACTTATCAGAATCCAAAACAAATTGCTCATTGTTGACACTTTCAGATTTCATTTCCTGCCACGATTCTCCTTGGAAAAGGAGACTAGAAAGGAAATGACTCTCAGCTCCTCCCAGGCCTCCCAAATCTGGCCCCTTGATTTGAATCTAGAGTTTCACTGATAGCAGAAAAAATATTTTTCAAAAATAAATGTAGTTATTATTTCTTTCTAAGATAGCTCTTTAATTGACTTGATAGCACCTCCCCGTTGAGACCAACCAAGTGATGTTCTCAACAATAGCATCTCGCTTCACTGCTAAAGTGTCCTGGTCACATTAAAATGTAACCACATGGAAATGAATTTCCCCCTTTTCACATCTCTGTCCTGGGTTTCCATGGAAGAGGGCTAATTATCTTTTTAATACCCCTAATTGATGGGCTTACAGATCATATATTTCAGTCCCCACTTGTGTGTGGTGAGGGTGGGGGTGGGGCGGCACTCTTTTCTCTTGACCCCTCAGCTCCTGCTCTTCCTTATTGGAAGGAGGTTTGCTGGCTCATGAAAGGACCCTGCCTTGTGTTTCTCTGTTTGCAAGACTACCTGCAGCCCATTGTGCGCTGACCAGGAAGCCTCTCTTTGTCTTGGCCAATTGACACAGCTGCACACTCAGTAAATAGACTCAGATGTTGAGCTTTTGTTTGAAGGATCTTTTCAGATTAATGCAGAGAGAATTAGTTTTTAAAACTTAAGCTGGAGCCGGGATGAGTAGAATGGAACCATGAGCCATTCAATTCACATCCACAAAATGAGACCAACTGTCTTACAAGGGTGTTTATTCCCTATTCCTTTTGGAGGTAACACTAAGGGAAGAGGCTCCCACTCAGACCATTGTGAGGAGAAGATCCGACCAGTGATTACACCGGCTCCACCTTCATTCTCCAAGAGGAGAGAGCCCCACCCTTGGTAAGTAGACGCAATTACTGCAAAATATTTGTCTGCAATTGATTTGGGTTTTCTTATTTCCAGATCACAGGAGGTTCTGAAAAATGGCATTAAGAGATTCACGGCCTATGGCAAAGACAATGTTAACAGACTGGCAGACAGGACAACAGTCTGGCCTCCGTGCTGATTAGCATCTCAGATCTTTCAGTCTTCACCAGAATACCACTCAATCTACCCATCACCCATGGGCTCATTCTGAACCATTCCCTGTTGGGACATCAAGTATCAGATACAGCTCCTAAGCGGTGGCGGGTCTCTTGAGGGTGGGAGCATACCTTGGAGTTCTCCATTTCACTTAGCACAGGTTGGATTGTTAGTCACAATTTTGTGATTAGAAGCTATAGTACTTTTTGCCTCTCTGAGACTTGCAGACTCGTTTTTCTCAAGCTACAAATTGGGAGTGTTTTCTCGTCTTTGCTAAGTTCCATGCACTTAGGGAAGCAGTTTGATGGTGTGGAAAGAAACTTGGCTTTGACTCATACAGATCAGAATTCAAATCTTGCCTCTACCACTTACTAGCTGTGAGATCTCAGGCAAGCCACTGGTCTGAGCACAGATCTCCTCACCATAACAATTAAGATAGGATTACTTGTCTCACGGCATCGTGTTGGGATTGAAAGAGTTTTCTCATATACATGTGAAAATGAGAAGCACGCTTCCTAGAGTATTGTAGACTCCCCAACGTGTTAGCTCTTCCTCTCTAGCTCTCTGCTTTCCAAAGATTTTTTTTTTAAGGAAGTAACAAGATACCAGATGGAAAAAGCACCCAGTGAATCATAAAGTATGCACGTACAAAGCAATTTCCTTCATTACACTAAACATATGATGAATACTAAAGAGTGGCCATGGGTGGGCACTCCCAACTCTAACCTTGTCAAACACCCCCTTTTCTTCCTCCATCTCCAGTGTACGAGTGACTGTCACTTGCCACTACATACACCACGCAGACCACCACCTCCCCGTCTCCCCACACACACACTCACTCAGCTAAAAAAGAACTGCTGACAAAGCAGAAGGGATGAATCAGAGAGATGCAGAGAGCCATCCCAGAGGAAAATAGACATCAGCATTCCCCAAAGGTGACAATTTCATAAATGAAGTGTAGACAGGGCAGTATGGAACATATTTCCCAAAGGAGAATGGCCTCCTCCCTGATCCGGGCTATGAGACATAAAGAAAATGCTTCTTCCCCCTTGGCTTTATGGAGACACTAAGCAGTCTGGATTGCCTACCACATGTGCTCCATACAGCACTTTGTGCTCAAGAGTCGGGACACCAGGCCAGCCCTGCTGCTAGCCATCTATGGGCTTATGGCCCCAAAAAAGTACAGTTTGAGAGGATTGGACCATATGACCTTAAGGGCCCTTCCTGAGCCAAGCATCCAGGACTCTGATTCCCCTGCAGCTTCCTGAAAGGAAGGATGTGAGGGCAGAAACGTGGGTTTTGAACCAGCTCCAACGATCAGGAAGAATGCTGACAGGATGAGACTGCACTGTGGAAACCTACGTGGACCCCCAGGGGAGGTCAGATTTCTAGTTTTGACCAGCATGCCCCTTAGACTCTAAGAAATTAACCCTGGGAAATAAGTCTGTGCTTTGGAAAATAATGAGAGAAACTGTGGTGGATTGAGTTTTAAATTCCAAAATAGACCCCTAAACTGTACACGCTAGTGTCGCTTTCTTTTGTGACTTAGAGAAAAAGAGAAACTTCTCCCTCTGAAAGGCGACCCTGCAGTGGGAAGAACACAGGAAGGGGAACCAGAAGAAGGGCCCCACATCGTGTAGAGCCTTGAGCTAACCACCAAACCTCTTCTGAGCCTTAGTTCCCTTCTCTGTAAAATGTGGATGGAACTGCTCCCCAAGGACTCTGCATCCCACGAAGAAACACGGAACAGTTTGTGATGCCACATTTCCTGCCCGTCCCAATCCTTCACTTTAGAGCAAAGCAATAGGTCTATGTTCCTTGAATGGGCCATGTCCACCCTGAAGGATATTGACCACTTAGGCTTGGAAATGTTGGTGCTTCCCAACATGCTCACACTGGACGTCAGCACCAAGAACGTTGGCGTTAGATGCCCAGAGAGCAGAAGGCAGGCAGCATGCAGTAGTATTTGAGAACACCAAAGTAGAGTGGACTGAAGACAAGCACATGTTGGTGAATTGAAAAGGACAAATAATTCCGAGCATGTACCAGAGATGCAAAGGGAGACTTGACAACAGCACATGTCATCTGCCCTGCTTAAAGAAGACAAGTAAGGAGCACCAGGCTGAGAGTCAGGAGGCCCGGGTACTGATTCTGCCGCCTCCACTTTGGGCCTCCGTCTCTTCATCTGTAAGAAGAAGGGGCGGGAGCAGATGATTTCTGAGGGCTCATCCCTCTCTGGCATGCTGAATCGCCCAGGAAATCAGCTTAGTACCTATTCTCCTCATCCAGGGCTCTTGAGCCTGATTTCAGAAATGAAGAATTATGAAATCAGAGTCTCTAAGGAGCTACCTTTAATTTGGAGGCTTTTGGCCTTCAAGTGGAGTTTCGAAATCTCACTAGTTGGCCGTGTCCCAGATTCCTGCTTGGATCAATCTGCCTGGAGGTAGGCAAATGTGGCTTTCGTTGGAGCCCAGGGATTAGTGACCGGGGAAGGCTGCATTTGTGTTTCCTCTGCCCATGAGAAGGCTCCACAGAGAGGCAGCCTTTGAGCTGGGTTTTAAGGCATGAGTGGGAGAGGCACTGGTGGATGAGCATTCTAGGCAAAGGCAACAACCCCCACGCTCTATAGTGCTGTACATATCAGACTATGTCGCAAATTCGTAACAAATAGTCCCCCAAAACATACACTGGTTTAAGCCCCATAGACATTTATCGTATTCTCATACATAGGATGGGTGGGGCAGCTATCCTCCACCCATCACTTAAATTTTTGAGCTGACTGAGGCTCTGCCATTTTTAACATTTGCATCAAAAGTTGCCTGCCCAGAGGGTCATCTCCACTCCAGGCAACCAGACAGGGCAAAGAGCCCGGAGATGGCCCTTGTCACTTCCTCCCACCCAGGTCTAACCGCAAGAGGAGCTGGAAACTGGAGTCTAAATGTGTGCCCAGGAATCATAGGACAACACAGACTCTAGGAAATTGTCTGCGACCTCCGCCACAGTCTGCTCCATTCCTCAGGCCCTGCTCCTTTTGGATAGATCAGAAAGAAAAGCAGCCAGCGGCAGAGGCAAGGCAAGGGAAAGAGGAAGGAAGCTTCTGGCACTTGGAAGCAGCACTCTGGAGGCAGTCAAACACTCAGGTTGACTCAGCCAATTTCATTTTCGGTAAGGTGATTTCCCTCTGATGGGCTAAAAAGGCCTGGACCCCCATGGTGAAGGGGTCCTCCACATCTCTCCCCATTCTTTATGGGAAGGAGAAGCGGGAAGTGCGACAAGATTGACTTTTCATAGGCAAGCCATGGGGCCTCCCAGGGGGAGGTCTGGAAACCCCCTGGCTTTCCCCGGCATTGCCTTGACACTTGGTGCCTCCTCCAGCCCTGTTTCAGCGCCTTTTTCTGAGCAGGCTCCAGAGGCCAGACTGTCGCACGGCCTGACGCCTCGGCTCGGTGCCCAGCCTGCGGGCCACTTTGGGCTCGAGTTATCGGTGGGAGCTGATTCAGAAGCTTAGCCCAGCCCTGTGGCTTTGATGGGATTTCATCATCCAGCCTGCGCTCCTTGGCTGGGCGCCTGGGAGAGCGGCACAGTGTTGCCCCAGGCTATCTGCTTTCACGGAGGAGAGGCCCTCCCCTCTGAATACAGGAGAACCAGAGGCGAGGAGGTGAGGTTTGGGGCTCCCCAGTCTATCCAGCCTGAGAACCAATTCCACGCCAAAGCCATTTGCCGTCACCCAGCTTTCCCAAGGGGCAGAGACAAGATAAAAGACAGAGAGCATGAACACTGAACAACTTATTAGCGATTTCATTGCAGGTTGAGTAAAATGTCTCAAATAAAACTACGGGAGACCTTCTTTAACCTGACCGGGCTGTAAATATGTATTAACTCAATTACTATCAGCAATTAAGGCCTAGTTTGGGAACAGTGACCTGAGACAAAAAAAAAAGACATTATCATCCTGGGAAATGAATCTAGAATAAAAGGAATTTATTCCACCTTAGCTAATGAGCAGCTGTGTAGGGATGGAAATGAAGGCCTTTGCCTCGGAATTGCTTTTGACCGTTCACACAGGGAGAGGAGAAAAGGTTTGCCTGCACGCAAAGCTCTTGGGAGCACATTAGGGACATTGTTACAATGCAAATGAGGAAGACCGTTGTGTTTGGGTGGTTTATGGGTTTAGTAAAAGGAGTAACATTTCAATTAGCGGAGAAGGAATGAGAACCTGCCTCAAAGAGGCTTAATTGGCAACTTGGCTTTCCCAGGGGGCTTTGAAGTAGCATCCGAGAGGGACAGTTTTCAGAGATGGGTGGAGAATAGAGCAACTGTGGCGCCCTGGGCTGTCGGAGGACGCGGGCAGATGGGGATGCTCAGAAGGTAAAACCCACCGCACCACGCAAATCCCATCCCCGCCAGAGCAGCGCCCGCTCCAATCCTCGAGGCTTCTGAAGCCCCTCCCCTCGCCACTTCACCCAATTCCCCTCTGAGAGTCCAGGCCCTTCCCTTTTTAAAGCAGTCAGTCTCCGAGAAACCACCTCGCTTTTAAGGACTGCAGCCCTAACCTCACCAGTGTGGAATTCCTTTTTCCCTCTCAAGAGTCCCTTTTGCTGGGTCTCTAAGTCCAGCCCAGCAAACTGGGGAATTCAACTCCTAATTGCTGTGAGTTCTGGGGGGAGGGTGCCATATTGCATACAAATGTGTCTTTCTGTGTGTGTGTGTGTGTGTGTGTGTGTGTGTGTGTGTTCAAGGACTAAAGAGTCTGAAGATTCGAGTATGACCTGACCTCAAGGCAAGGGATCGAACCGGTGACTTTTCAAGGTAGACGCTCTCAGATTTTGCAAGTTGCCAAGGGCGTCCAGACCAAGTTATTCTGGCATGTGGTCTCTCTTTGCTATTGCATCGCATGAGGGCTTCGTCAGTGCTCAGGAGTCACTCAAATCTTCATACATCTTGACTGATTTAAGGTTTTATTTCTCAATCCAATCATTCACAGGATATGGTGAATTTTTTTAATGTGGAACAACCCTCCAAAGGAAATATTACAGATAACATGCCAAGATAATTGTTTGAAATGAAGTTTAGAAGAAAATTCAACTAACCCTGTGTTTTGGTTGAAAGATAGAAATGTGAGCAGGGGTTTGGAAAGCCGTCCAAACCAAGCTTCCTCGGTGCTGGGCTGGTCTTTCTGAGCTTGGAAAAAAAAAAAAACAGAATGAAGAACTTCCAAGTGACCCCAGGACTCTCTCCATTCTCTTGATGTTGACTTTGGGGAGAGCAAGCTCAACTCTCTGCCATGTGAGCATCTGTGGATGTGGACTGGGTTTTGCGTGAGGTCTTCCCCACGAACTCGGAACTGGAGGGTGCAATAACCCTCCATTTGAAGCAATCAGTCCCAAACATGCAGGACCTTGTGCCAGGCTTTCTTCCTCCATCCTGGCCTCTCCCGTGGGTGGCTTCTCCTGGAACGCTGGCTCATATCTCTGGAGCCTGTGGTTTGGGGATTGCCATTAGCCAACTACAGCAGGGCCTAGAGAGTTTACTGTGGGCCTAAAATGGGAACTGGACCCACCCTCTGAGTAATGTTCATCCTCAGTAGGGCTCAGTGGTGGCCTGCTACTGTACAAGTGACCCTCTTCCCACCACCCTCGCCCTGGTTGCCCCTGTAGAATAACCACTCCCCTCCCCAACCTCTTTCCTTGCTGCTTCCTCAGAATTGGGATGGAAGGAAAATATGGCACCTGTATGCACTCTGCACATTCCTGTGTCCTGGACAAGTTGGGCCATCAAGGAGCTGCTGTGGCATGTCCAATCCCCATGGCACTGGGGGCAGTAAATACCGGGAACTTAGCACAGCGACGTCAACCCTTGACTACTGCCTTGCCTGGACAGGAGATCTTGTGCCAGTAACAGGTCATTCAGCAGCATGACGCTCTCCAGTCCCTAGAAGGTATTATTGCTATGGGACAATACAGAATCCATGTGCGGGAAAGGACCTTAATAAAATCCTAACCAATATAAGCATGTGAAACTCAGGCCCCGAGAAGTAAAGAGACCTCCCAGGTACCTGCAGAGAGTGAAGGGGAGAGCTGAGCTCAAACCCAGGTCGGGGGACTGAGGCCAGTGCCTCCCTGCTAACAATGCCAAGTCTCAGCCTCCACTCTTCAGTGGGTTTCTGCCTTGGCTGGCATGAAAATTTGTTTGTAAAACCCTGCAAAGGAAGAGAGAGAAGTATGCTGAGAGGCACAAGGAGGGTAGCAGGCATCGGGCACAGGTCTGGGTAGCAGGCATCGGGCACAGGTCTTCCTGTAATGGATCATCAAGACATTATCACATAACTCTCGCCCTGCGGAAGGAGCATTTTGCATCCTGCCTCCTTATTTCTTCAAACCCCTTTATTTTAATCAAAGCTGCTTCAGTGGTGCTTTGGGTAATGCTCAGAAGAAAATTCTCATGCTAGACCATTATTTTCAAAATGCACTTTATCAGTCGCCAAAATATTTCCACCCCAACATCGCTCAATTATTACTATCTATTATCCTGGCTTCTACAAAGAGGAAATGGGTCTTCCAGAGGTGAAGTAACTTGCCCAAAGCCACACTGCTCACAAGTGGTTCCTACAGACCCAGAACCCCAGGCCTCCAGTGCGTGGCAGCATTCTATCCTCCAGCGGGAAACACCCTGGTTCAGACAATACCTCATCATTTATTGCTCCCCTTCGGGGGACAATGAAATCAATGTTCCTTTGAAGCATGAGAGTTTGCATAGATGACCACATGTACTCATCCCACCTCCCCTTCTCACCTCCATCTGGTATGCAGGCGTTGGAGAATATTCTGAGCCCACACCCCCAAGTTTACCCTCCCTATCTGGAGTCCAGGGCACCCTCAGTGCCTCTCTCACAGCCTGGCCTACAGCAGGCACCGAGCCACTGTTCTGGAAAGGATGAGCAGAGCTTTCAGCCTGCTGTTTTAAAGGAACAGGATGTGAGGAAACGCATCGGTCAATCTGGGGTTATGGAGAGGAGATAAAATCTCTCCATCAATTTTGCTGCTTGGGAGTTTCTTCTGGAACAGATGAGGAAAGAAGTAATAGCTAAAGGTGGAAAATATGAGCTAATACAGGGTGTTCCCTCCCCGATGAGAGTCCCGCCAGTCAAGTAGATAACAGAAAATATTTCAGAGAAGAGACAGGCAGCAAATACACCCCAAAAGAATAAAGAAGAATGACTTTCTCACAAATGTCTCCCAAAACAAAAGTACAAAGGACATGAAATGTGTGCTGCTTATATCTGACATATGAGACACGCACAGGGGTGAACTCACACTAGAAATCTCCTGCTAGTGAAAAGGTTTTTTTCAAGAGAGAAATGAACTCCTCTAGAACAATTCTACCTTTGTGTCTACCACGCTTAAATGGGCTTTTCTGTAGAACACTACATTAAAATCTCTGATTGGAAAATTGTGTATGTGTCCACACTATATGTAAAAGCTTGTATCTTAGTTCAAACTCTCACCCATCTTTCATGTGGAAGATGGCAATGACCTCAAAACTGGCCTGCCAGCCTCTGGTCTTGAACCCCCTCCACACTGCTGTCTAAACTGCAGATCTGACCACTTCCCCCTTTGTCAGGAACTGCCCAGGGTTCCCCCTCACCCACAAGATAAAGCCCAACTCTTAGACATAAAGTCCTTGCCTCCCTCTCCGATCTCAACGCTCATGGCTTCCTGCCTTACAGTTCCTGCTCCAGCAACACGGGGCTCTTCACAGTTCCTGCTCATACCACATGGTCTCTCTCCTCCATAACTCTGCTCACACTGGAACTTCCACCGGGAACCCCTCCTGCCCCTCCGGAAGCCTTCCCTAACACGTAAGGCATCCTACCTGCTCCTCGTTCTCCCATGTGCTCTGGGCATATCTGCCCCTGGTACTTAGAATGATCTGTTTCTGTGTCTGCATCTGCTACTATTCTTTTTTAAAAAAACCTTCTGTAAAGGACTAACATACATCAGAAATGGCTCAAAGCTCAAGTATGTACTGAATGTTTACAAATTTTAACCAGCATCCAGAACAAGAAGTGGTGGTTATATATTTGAGGTCAGAGGCTGAGTTTTGTTCATCTTTGTAACCTCAGCCGAGCACAGTGGCTGGCACTCTGCAAGAGCCTAACAAGTGGTTGCTGAATGAATCAGTGGATGCTTAGCTCCCTGTCTCTTTCTCGCTGGTCTACCCACTTCCCTTTTCCACCAATCCTAACTTTACCTGAGTTGCCCAATGGATAACTCAGCATGTTCCTGCCCAGGCTTTGAGAGCCTAAATTCTGAGTGATGACGGTTGTGAAGAAATGTTGGTGGCTGGGAGCAGACGGATGGGGAACAGCTTGGCTGCTGAGCACCAAACCTGGGTATGCAACTCGGTGACATCCAAGGCCTGGACTTGAAGCCATGATCACAGCTGCCAAAGCAAGTGGCAGTACTTACATCAGTTCAGAACAAATGAAGAAGTTACTAGAGAATAGCACCTTTCAGCCTTTCTGCATCAGATCTAAGAAAAAGAGACAAGTGGCATGTGTTTCTTCCACCCTCAGCTTCTGGTGCCAGGTGCCAGCATCACCTTAAGTCAACAGCTGACACTGCATCTGAGGAGGGAAGAGTCTAGTCTCCCTACACTCATGAAAGCAATCGTGGGGTATGTATCATAGAGTGAGTGCTTCCTAAATAGTTATGTGCCCATCCATGTACTTCTCTGTAGAGTCCACGACACGAGATAAGAAACCTACCATTTGCTTACCACTTACTATGTGCCAGGCAGTGTGCTGCATAACCACTTACATATATTATCACATTTATTCCTCACAGATACTCTGTCAGATGGGGGATATTATCCCCCACTTACAGATGAGGAAACAGCAATTAAAGCTGGGAATTGAACCTACATCTTTGATTGCAAAGCCTGTGATGATAACCCCTATGCCACGGTGCCAGCATTATCTCTGCTTCCTCCGTGTCCCTGCTAGTGATGAGAACATCAACAGTGCTGAAGTTGAGAAGCCCTGACCTAGAGGACATCCCCCAATGAACCTATGAATCTGGGAACTCCAGACAGACCGGATCCCTCTCCAGTTGGGCCTCACGAGCAGGGTGAGAGCAGGTCCATCTTGATGGCCCATTCCACAAGTCTCGGTCTCACTGCTGGGAACCCAGATTCAATGTTGCCCAAGGCTGTAGCCTGAATTCTTACGGTGAATTTCCCCTGAGGAGTTAGAGCTCCTCACTCATGTTCACCCAAGGCCTTATTTTGAAAGAAGTATTTTGGGGAGCTTCACCGTGCACTAGGATAGAAGCACTGAAAACAGCTACTTCCTCCCATGGGCAGCCAAGGGAGACAGGTCCTTTTGAAATGAAGAACTGCTCCCCACAGTAGCATCCCTGAGGTCAGCTGGGATTTCCTCAGCAAAAAGCTCAACAGAAAGCATCCTTTCCCCTGGCCTGAATGAGTGCCCCTTGAAGAAAGGCATGTCATCCTGGGACCACCAACACTCCTGGACAGCCCCAGGAAGGAGCATGCTGGCCCCCTTCAGACCAACCGCCAAGCCAGGGAGGCCAGCTCTTGCTCACCAGCATCCAGGCCCACTCCCTGGCTTGAGGACAGACACAAAGGCACCCTGTTCCCCAGCCCAGACCTCTAATGAGCCCCTCCCGCTCCCCACTGCTCAGACATCCCCTGTTTACATTCTACTCACCAGCCAGACCTAATCCCTGGGCTCCGGATCTGCACTTAATCCTGTTTCTGTATATCCTCTAGATCAATACATGTTAATAATAGGCATCCCTGTGGGTAAGAACCGTGTGAGGAATTCTGAGCCCTTCAGGTTCGGTGCCAAGAAGAGAAAATATGGAAAAGGAAACCCAAACATTTACAAACATTCCAGAATGTTTAGTTCAGGCTGCCCCATGTAAATAAGAGAGAGCCCAGGAGATACTAATTTTTCTGGGTCTTACTTATTTTGTCCCAAATAAAGAATGGCTTTAAAGAAAAAATCCAAGTCACCCATCCCTGCTTCTCTCTCACTTCTTGAGGCCATGAGATCTTTTTCATGTACTTTGCTTCAACACTATTGTATTTCTTCTGTGCTTTGAAACTGAGCCCCTCTCTTTGATGGATATTAGCAAAACGTGCTTTCGCGTCTCCCTAATGAACTTTCACTTGGAAAAGACCCCAAACAAGGAAGATGCTAGAAGCATAACAATATTTTGTTTAAAGCAAAGAGAGACCCTCTCTTCTGGTTTCCCCCTCTTTGGTCCAGCCCAGAGGAATAATCTGCCAAGAATCACAGACGGGATCATTTACAGTTTTACTTTCAAGCTCCCCAACCCTTTCATATTGTGTTTACTTGGTCAAAGCATTCAGACCAGCCAGGGTGGGCCTTGTGACACCCATCTTGCCTGGCTCTCAGATACTCTGATTGGGATTAAATCCATACTGATCTGTCAGAAAGTGACTGATGGAGAGGCTTCTTTGTGACGCTCGTGGTAAACTTGAGAGGATGGAAGAGTTCAGGCAATATTCCTTAGGAGATCCATCAGCCTTTGCCTGGAGTGGCCCAGTCCTGCAGTAATTACTGGCTAAACAAAAGGAAAATCCACCCAAAATAGAAGACAGCTTGGTGCCACGATGAGAACCCCCCTTTATGGTAGTGTCCTTTATTTATTTATTTTTAACGATTGAACCTATGGGGAACAATTTCCTAAAATGCAATCAACATTAATTGTCAAAGTAAAACTAAGTATAGAGGCAGCAAGTGAGCAATGAAACTCAAAGCCATTAGACATGCCTAGGTTGATTTTCTTGTTTTTCCCTCGATGGGTGTTTCCTTCAGGAGAGATTAGCTATAATAATTAGTATTTTCAGGAAGCTGGACAATTCAGCATAGATCAAATGCAATTGTCAAGAGCACCAACTTCTCAATGTGGCCCAGTAGATAAAGGATTGGATTGGACCTCAGAAAACCTGCGTTCTTCTCCTTGCTTAGTCACGTGCTAGTCGTGAGGGCACGGACAAGTCTTTGCCTTTCGACTCTCTGCTTCTTCATCTGTAAAATGGGGACTTTAAGGTTTGTCCTTTACGGGTTTGTTCTGGGATCAAACAAGGTCATGAAGGTGACAGCACTGTGGGATCCCTAATGAACGACTGGTTATCGCCACCCACCTTTGGTGTGAGGACTGTGAAGCAGAGATTCCCTCCTTGGTCAACGTCACCCACCGATCACCATTTATAACCTCTCAGCTCCGGGGTTCACGATTTCTCACCCCTGGGCTTTTGCTCCTGTTGTTGGCTCAGCCTGCAATGCCCACCTTCCATTTCTTTCTTCTGTATTAAATCCACTCCTCTCTCAAGGCTTGATCCAAATGTTAACTCCTCCATAAGCTTTCTCTGATTCTCCTGCCCCAAGTAGAAAATGAGCACGCACCCTCTGAGCTCCTTCAGCACTTCATCTCTTATAACTTCCAGCTGTCTTCGTCTTCATTCAGTCATTTCTGTACACACTCTGACCTCTCCTACCACTTTGCTCAAGTGTGGGGTCTGTGCCAGTTGTATTTCAGAACAGAGACAAGCACGGCACCCTGCACCCGGTGGGCACTCACTGTTTCTTTAAAAAATGAGAAGTGCTGTAGTTACGTTCTTTATCCCAATTATATCCAAAAGCAGCTATAGGTAGTCCTTGCTTTGCTCAGCACTGTGTTCACTGAAACTCGTGCGTATCAGATACGCGTTCTCACTTTGCGGTTACCACAGGAGAGTGCAAAGTGAGGACCATTCCCAACAAGTACATGTGTTCCTTAACTGGTATTGTGCAAAGCGAGGGCTATCTGTACCCTAAACAACAAATATGACATAAATGTGATCCATGTAATCATGTGAAAAAAAATACCAGCAAGCTGTGCGCACTGAGAGCAGCTGGTCACATACATTGAACACAGAACTCACACAGCATCTGATAAATCAGAGCCCTGGCAGAAAACAGCAATGCACGTCCAGTCCAATGGCGGGAGGGCCATAAGTGATGGAGTGACCATGTTGTTCCCATTTCAGGACTGTTGTAGTGGCTTATGGAAAGCTGTTTATGGAAGTCATTTCTGGGGACAAGAGGTAATCTGAAATATGTAGCTTAGATGTGGAAACACGCTCATTTCTGGAATATTTTAGTAGCTTCAGGGACAATGAGACAGGGTATTTATAATCTGTATGGTCCGTGGAATGCCTGAAACCCCCCCTAAAATTGAATAAACATCAGCCTGCCTGGTGTCCTGCCGCTCTCCACAGTGAACACTGTGGCACGAGAGACTCACAAAACAATACACTTGAAGCCACTACAGAACCATGAGACTGTGCAGCAAATCTACTTCGAAAGCTAAACGTGCTGAGTTTATGTTCTCTATAAAGGAAAGAGACACAGAGAAATGGTTAGAAATGACAGAAGATGAGGATAAACACGAGTTAAGGCAACTTTAAAGGGAGCTGGGCTCTCTGATAACGCTGAGGCCTGACTGGAGGGCAGAGCACGAGACCCAGGGTGAGGACCTTGAAGTTGTGCTTCTGACTCAGCTGCTGAGTTCCAGGAGGCTTCAGAGAAGCGGCTTCGCTGGCCTTGGTTCCCAGCACCTTCATGGAGGGTCAAGGGGAGGGCTGAGTCACGTTCAAAGTCCACCAAAGACAAGATGGAATGGAATGAATGTGGGCTTGGGAACCTGCACACCAGCTCAGTTTCCCAGCCGGAGTCCTTGGCCCATTAGATAACCTCTCTGAGACTCATTCTTGTGGTCAAGAGAGAAGAGCCAAGACAGGGAGTCAGGAGCTCCGAGTGATGCTCCCAGAGCCATCCTACGATGTTAGCAGTCAAAGAAATAGCATCCCGTCTCATCTCCATTTCTTCACCTGTGAAATGGGAATCAGAACCCTTTGCCCTTTGCAGGATTTCTGTATGAATTGAGTGAGGATGAAAACACTTATGTAAAAATTCGAACGAGTATAAGAAATTCTTAACACCACAGTCAATGGGTATTGGTAACCAGTCCAATTCTCTAGCTTCTGAGAGAAACAAGCAGTTAGACAACCATGAAAGAAACATAAGACCCTGTAATGGGTTGGATTATGTCCCCCAAAAAGATACATTGAAGTCCTAACTCCCAGTACCTGTGAATGTGACCTTCTTCGGAAGTAGGATCTTCGCAGATGTAATGAAATTAATGATCTCTTCTTATAAGGGCATTAGTCATTGGATTAGGGACCACCCCCAATCGAGTACCACCTCTTAATTTAAGATGGACCCTAATCCAACATGACTGATGTCCTTATAAGAAGAAGAAAGCATGTGAAGACAGAGACACACAGGGAGAACGCCATGTGACAACAGAGGTGGAGATTGAAGTGATGCACAGGCAAGCCAAGGAGTGCCGGCCACCACCAGAAGCTGGGAAGAGGCAAGGAAGGAGTCTACTCAGAGTCTCAGAGGGAGCATGGCCCTGCTGACATCTCGATTTCAAACTTCTAGGTTCTAGAACTGTGAGAGCATGAATTTCTGTTGTTTAAGCCACCCCGTCTGCAATACTTTGTATGGCAGCCGTAGGAAACCCATCCAAACCTCTATGCTCCTCTTCCCTGCTTGACTGATACTTGCTAACGCCTTACCCTGGAAGACCTCTCCAAACTCCAGAAGGAAGCCCCACCTGTAAGAAGGTTTACACTTCTATGTCTTATTTCTAAAGAACGTTGTCATTGTTTTAGCAGCTTCTCCCGAAATCTCTTTTGGGAAGTGCTTACAACACACCTTTGGGGTTGGTGCTTCTGGAACCACTATAAGCAAGAGGTCTGTCTGGACCTCCTGGGAAGTAGAGGAAGCAGCATGCTGCAGAAGAGGCGGGCTCGGGCAGATAAGAACACCATGCCACACTTTCGAAGGGCCTACAGTGGATTTGTCACTGCCCCTCTTCTTTAGCTGATGGAAAGTGGGCCCAAAAAGCTTTCTTCCAGCTCAGTTCACCAACAGAAACCAAATCTACCTCGCCTGGTGCCTGTGCGAAGAGGTAAACACCCTGAGTCCACAGGATGAGTCCTGGACTAGAAGTCCAGGACCCCATGATCCATTCCTGGTTTTGCCACTCACCAGCTCTCTCAGACTTTCTGCATCTATAAAATGGGTGTACCACCTCTACCGCCCAGGGTGGTCCTTATCAATTAAGAATGTGGAAGTGCATGGACAAGGACAAATCGTGAAGTGCTGTGCAAGTGGAAAGTGGTGAAATCATCATCGTCCTCATTCTCCACCAGTTGTCAACGCCTGGGGGGCGGGGGGCGGGGCAGTCCTCCAAGAGGACCAGAAAAACTAGATCAAAGTGTCCAGCTGGTAACAGAAGAGTGGGCTGCAGGGCCTGACCCTCTGGTATTGGCTGCCCAGGGGGAGAGCAGTTGAGATGAGCTCTCCCGGTGGGTAATAAAATGAGTCTACGTAGGGAGGAAGCAGGATGTATAAAGCCCAGGAGCCTGATCTGTTTCTGAGATCAAACAGAGCAGCATTGTACCGGGGTGTGGAGCTGATGTCAGCGTCTAGAATGCTGGTCGGAATCGCCCTGGTTACGCAGCTGGACCGGAATAAGGCAAGTCTGTATCTGAACTCATTAATTTTTACAACCAACTGAACTGTTCTGCCTTTTTTTTTTTTGGAAGGAGGGAGGGTTGGGGGCTGTGGAGCAGGGAGAGAAGAAGGGAAGGAAGGGAAAAGGGAGGGGCTGGTATGTATGGAACAGGGGGCTTCCCACCAGCAGACACTATCCCATTATTCCCCAGCAAACCCCAGCTTCAAACCTCCAGCCCCCTGGCCCGTTAGGCAGAGCCGCTGCAGCAGGTCCTGCCAGCGGACGGAGAGAAACGGGCCAATGAAACGTAAGGATAATTATTGTGGCACAAGCCGCTCCTAGGAGTTCAAGTTATGTCAATGTTTCCATTATATGCCTCACTTTTCGGGGGTTTATAACGGAGCTATAAAAACTCACGCCAGCTGAGAATTTGGCAGGCCAGGTCGCGGCAAAGCAGGGACTGTTTTTTTAATTCAATTCAGCTGCTCGTAACTCGGGGTGGGGGAGCACGTTGTACATTTGGATAACTCAAAGGAGCTGGTTTAAAGTATCGAGCACTATTTTGCTGTCTGATCCCCCCGCTCCTCCTCCTGTCATTCCTTTGTGCTATGGGAAAAGAAACGGCATTACAGAAACGCACCCAAACGCTTCCTGAACTGAGAATATACGGCGCTCTCCCAGTGCCAGCAATTCGGCTTTTCTCCATCCCCGAGAAGTATATGGGGCAACCCCTTCCAGCAAACATGCAAACCATTTCAGCCAAACCTCTACACAAAAGATGGTGAAGCCTCTGCAAGTGAACTGTTTGGTACAAGAGCCATTCTAGACAAATATCGATATTGGGGGCAGCCTGTCACATTGTGGTACCAGGACTTGAGCTGGTTGGTAAGTATTGTCCCCATCTCATAGCTGGGTTTGTTGGCCCCTCAGGCACAGTGGAGAGAGCTTTCTCCATATTTTATTCCATAGTCTCTGATTCAGTTAAAGTACCCAAATCCTGCTGGGTCCTTAACAACCCAGTGCATAGGCCACCTCCACCATGAAGACCTCTTCGATTCTCCCGCTGGAAGTCCTCTCTCTTACCTTTGGTCTCCTAGCCACTCTTTTCCTATAACATTTATCATTTGATTTCTGGTGTTATCAACGGCAGTTTTTTTGTGCACATTTTCTCTCTTCCTGTATGATGAGCTCCTTCCGACAGAGCCCTGAGCTTATTCATCTCTGCCTACTCCAAAGCACCAAGCTTAGGTGAACTCTGCTCAGTAAGTGTGGGTGGAATTAATTACTTAAATAATTAATAATGACAACCGGAAGCCAGGTGGCTGACAGCAGAGGTACAAGCAAAGCTCACAACGGATAGGGACTTACCAAGCCCTTCTTCCTTACTAGATGGGAAGACAGCACAGCAAACTGATTCCTTACCTTGTTACTGACAGTAACACTAAGAAGATGAAAAAATGGCAGGGGGTCAAGATCTCCAACCAGAAAAGAGTAATAAGATACAAGCAATATGCAAATAACTATGTTAACATATAATAGTGATAAAAACAAGTAAAACCACACGTGTACAAGTTCACATAACTATATCAACCTATGTGAACAATGAGATCAGTATACTTAGTTGATATGCACTGGTTTCCTTCTCTGTTGTAACCCAGTTGCCGCTCTTAAGGCTATGAAAGTGCCTTTTATAAACTATGGATGAGCAACTGTATAAATGGATGGTATATAGGACATTCAATAAATATTTGAGAAATGAATGAATGAACTACTTAAGGTAATTCAACTGAGATAAATAACACTTCTTCATATACTAAAGAAAATATTGTTAGAGATGGTAATTAATTTAGGTCCCATCATCAATGTCCAGCTCTGATGTAATAGCTGGTAATAAATGGAATTTCAGTCTTCCCTAAGGGTCCAGAGGGCTATGAGCCATCATCCTAACCAGGCAATGGGGGAACAGACCTATGTGTTAGTGTGATTGGGACACTGGTCTCTTCAATAAATTTGCACTAAGCTTGACAGCTTGAGGTAGCAGAGCTGGGAGGGCCCAAGTATGATGAAGGGGTTGGTGGGCTGAGAAGATATATCCAAGTCTGAGACTGGGATTGGCTTATAGAGAAGTCTGGGTCCAGTTGCATTTTCTGGGAGATTTCTAGTATTGCTCCATAATTTTTGGTTGATTGGAACTTCAAAGTCATCAAAGATTTGGAAGTATAAACTGAAGCGCACTTCTATAAGTTAGGATGCAAAGCTAATTCGAAAAGCTTCTTTCTGTAAGGGATAAAATCTGAACAAATGCAAGGTTGTCCGTTACAAAAAAAGATATCTCAAAGTCCAAATCCCATATATATAGATATATAATTTATATAATACATATGTAAATGTGAGTGAAATTAATTACTTAAATAATTAATGAATGACAATCAGAAGTCAGATGGCTGACAACAGCAGAGGTACAAGTAAAGCTCGGAATAGATAGGGACTTATCAATTTCTTTTTCCTTAATAGAAAACGGAATAATATATATATATTAGTAGGAAGAAATAATTAGAATGTCTGAGCTATAGGTCAGTGGAAAATGCCAAAGATTTATAATCAGGAAACTTGAGTTGGAATCTAAGCTCTACCACTATATATTGTGTCACCTTCATTTTTCTGAGCCTCAGTGTTTTCATCTATAAAATTGGTTAATATTGCTGATGCTACCAACATCACAGAACTACAACAGGTTGTATCAGTTAGGAGTGTGTTTGGCTGCAAGTAACAAAAAAAACGGATTATGGTGACTTCAACAAATGAGAGTGTTCTTTTCTCACATAAGAACAAGTTGAGGTGGGCAGTCCAGGGCATGCAACTCACTGAGGCCTTTGGGGATCCAGGTTCTTTCTGTATTTCTGCCCTAACATCCTTGCCATGGTGGTTCTCTTCCTCATGCTCATCATCTCTTGGTCACAAGATGGCTACTGTAACTTGAGCAATATGTACACATTCAGGAAGAAGAGGCAAGGGACAAAGCCCTTGCCCTTGTGAGTCTTTGTCAGCAGATTCACCCTCACATCTCTTTAGACACTGTGGGGCACTTGCCTACCTTCAGACCAACCAATGGGCAAGGGGACTGGGATTGCCATGACTGGTCTAGACCCATCGTCATCATCTTCAGGCACTGAGATAGAGACCTAACTCTGAAAGCAAAGAATCTTTCTGTGCCACCAAAACAAGTCAGGGCTCTGTCAGCAGCCAAGAGGGGATGGCTGCTGGGTAAGCAACCAACAGGGTCTGCCCCAGGGCAAAACAAGATAAAGCAGCAGTCCCCAGAGTGTGGTTCCCACATCAGCAGCATCTGGGAACTTGTTAGAAATGCAGATTCTCGGGCCCCAGCAGACCTCCTGAATCAGAAACTCTGGGTGGGGCCCAGCACTCTGTCTTCTAACCAAGCCCTCCAGAAGATTCTGACACCTGCTCAGGTTTGAGAACCACTGGGATAAAGTTGAGAAAAAAATTAGCAACCAAGCTTGAGGACTCAGCGATGTTACTGAAATGTATTCTTCATCAAAGCCCTCCTGTGGGAAACGGAGAAGAGAAGAGGGAAGGGAAGGGAAAGAAGGAGAAGCAGCTAACATTTACTGAGTATCCACTGAAGGGGGGCAATGTCCTTGGCGCCCTCACCTATCTCTTCTAACTTAATCTGCACAAACCCTATTTTCGCAGATGAGAAAACTGAGCATCAGAACGGTTAGGTGACACTTGTCCAAAGATATTCATCTGGCAAATGGTACAGCTCAGATTCAAAGTTTAGTCTGATTCCAAGCTAGTGCACTTCCAACTGTTACACCTAAAAGGGAGCAATCTTGGTAAACTTAGAATGACTCATAAAAATGTGATCTAAAAAAAAACTAAATAAATAAATAAATAAAAGTACAATTTATTTTTCCTTTCCTGGGTATTCAGAGCCCTCTGCAGTTTTGCTCTGATTATCTTCCATCTTTACCTTCACTCCAGCCCCCACCATCCCCCACTCGCACACACACCTCCTGGGTCAGAGCCACACCTGTGTCCTCCCTGTTTCTTGGGCATGCCATGCAGCCTCAAGGCCTCAACTCAATTCCTACTCCCTGGAATGCCCTCCCTTCCCTTTTCTGCCTGTTGAACTTTATTCTTCTGTAAATAATTAAACAACTACAATTGGCCCTCTCTGAGTGTTCATGGTATAGTGTATGAAACCAGTTTGGCATTCCACAATTGTCTGAGTAATAAATGAATGGAAGAATGCCTAGTTTGAATTCCTCCTCAACCAAGAGACATCTCCAAGTTTTCCTCTCTAACCCAACAGCATTTTGCTTGCGTTTCTAATTTTTCAATCTCTCCTGTGATAAGATGATATATACGTCTGTCTCCCAACAAGTGTGTGAACTCCCAAAGCCAAGGCCAGGTCTTGCTTATCTCTTTATCCTCCATGGCACCCAGCACGATGTCTTAGACTTAATAAGTGCTCAAAACCTAAATCTATAGGACTGAACCATATAATATGAAATGTACATCTGCCCTTCAAAGAATTGGATTTTTCAATTAGGTGATGAATCCTACCATTTTTAATAAACAAAAGTCTATTTCATACTCATGCTGTTGATGTAGGAGCAAACCTTTCCTTTGGTTCATTCCAGTGGATTTTACCTTGCCCAGGCCTTGGCTAATCCAATTCTGAGAATACAGCGTCACTGCTGGATGTTGAAATGGAGCCATTTTGGGAAGCTGAGCGGAAAACCTCCTGGTAGGAGTTATTTACGCACCTGCCGGATTGCTTATAATAAATGATACCGGCCAACTCACAGTGCGGTCCCTCGCACACCCTGTACCCTGGCCATTCCCTCCCTGCCTGAATTTATTGGATGACTTTCAAGAATGTTTGGAAATTAAATATATTTTGCAGCCTCCAGAAAGTATCAAGGGACAACTTTAAAAGTGACACTGAGCTGTAGATAATCACATTTCTTTTAAAAAGCCTTTCAAAGGACACCTTTTTACAATAAATTTTGAGTGTTGGGGGAATGGATAGTGAGGGTTAGACGGAGGAGTCAGAGAGAAAATGTGAAAATGGTTAATAAACTCTGGTACTTTGTAGGCAGATAATACCACCAGTTCAAAGAAAGCTTGTAAACATAGATATCAAAGAAAGCAGTAATTATATATTCAATTATTCTGTCGCTCCTTTTTGGATCCTTAGATATTCTTGAGCATTTTCTGGACATTCATTCCAAGTAAGTCACCGACAAGGATTTATTGATACCTTCCATACCATGGGCCCAGCCTATGAGAGGCAAAAAGAGAAAGAACATCAAAAGAATGATTGCCATTTCTTATCTTTTTTCAGCTTTTAAGAACTTAAAAATGCTTTCAAATACTTGCTTCATTCAGTCCAAGGTGTTCGGCTCATTGTACAGATGAGTAAACTGAAGAGCAGATGAGCAGGATCATGTGGTGATCATAAGTGGCTGAATCGGGGCTCAAGCCTTGGTCTACTAACTCCAAATTCTGTTCTCTTATACCTTTACCCCCCTGCCTACAAAGACTTGGGTTTTTTTAAAATAAATTTATAGCATACAATATACACTCACACAATATGAGAAACCTTAAAGCATGTCTTTCACAGACTCCTGGGTAAAAAGGCATTGGAGTTAATGTTTAACTTCTTCTACACCAGATCCCCTCTGAAATAACCTGAAGAAGAGTGAAAAAGAAAAAGCAATGGGGGGAAGGAGGACAGGTACAAGACAGTGTGCCTTCCACGTGGTGGAAAGTTTGGTGTCATCCTGCTCAACAATGGTGCAGATAGGAGCAGGGGGAGGAGACATCGAAGGCCACCTTGCAGCTTGGCCTCCTGAGAAACAGCAGTGGTTACAGGAGGTAAGCGGCAGGGAGACTAAGATCCCCACCAAACATGACTGGCCGCCCTTTCGATTGTGAAGTTTGGCGGGTCAGAGGCAGCAATGAAGAGGATGCTGGCCCAGCGGAGGCAAAATTTGCAAGAGAGTTAAGGGAACAAAAAAGCAATAGCTAATTAAAATTTTCATTAAAAGCAATAGAGAGAGGAAGAGGCATTGCAAAAAGTCACAACCAGAGGTACAGATGAGAAACTTGAAAAACTGCCATGAATGAGGAGGAAAAAGACAAAGTGATTAAAAATAATGAGAGAAAAATTGTTGGATTTGAAGAACAGATAATACAGAAAATGTAGATAAGAGATGTTCCTGGAAAAAAACAAAAGAGAAGAGAATAAATAAAATAAACAAAATAACCAAAAACATAAATGAAGAAAACTTTCCTGAACTGACATATTCATAAGGCTCAGAGTGGGCAGCCTATGATGGAATTGCAACAATAAGCTTCAAGGGAGTCTGGGAAATATCATTTTTATTCCAAGCAGCTATGTGTCCATATGAAAATCAAGAATTATGTTACTAGGAAGGAAAATGTGGATTTGGGGGGACCACTACCAACCTCTGACATAACAATAAAAATGTATGTTGGCAGATCAGAGGATCTCAAGAGTACTCATAATAATTACCTCAAAGACTACTGGATATAGTCAACCTCAAGAACAATAAAATGATTTTATAATTATCTAGGTGAAAAATACATTCAGGCTCACTTCAAATAGCTCTATAACATTAAATATCTGATGACAATAGAGAACTTCTAGTTTTGAGTGCAAAATATTGTCAGACAAGAATTCTAATCTCATCCAAGTTGTCTTTCATGTCTTAAGAAAATAGAAGAAAAGTTTCAGCTACTCAGAGACTACTAAAGAATATCACTCACATTCTTCTTGAACAAAGTACTTAAATTATACCCCAACCAACTGAGAGATGAATCAAAATAATGATTGGGGAAGTTCTGATGAAATGGGACTCATAGTGATTACCAAAATCAATTATATGTCACCTAAATAATTTTTAAAGTGTGATTGTAAAATAGTCTTTAAATACAAAACAATAATTATTGAAAGAGAAAATAATGTTAAAAAATAACACCTGGTATACATTTGTCAAAATTCAATGAAAATACACATAAGATTTGTGCATTTCATTGTTTGTAAATTTTATGTCAAAGGAAAAAGAAAACTGCAAGCAATTATTAAACTCTAGATAATGATATTTGTGCTGAAGTATTTAGGGAGGAGCACAGTGATATCTTCTATTTATTTTGAAATGCATTGATTAAAAGATGGGCTGATGGATGGATGAAGACTAGATAGATACATGATAATGCAAGCAAGGTAAAATGACATTAGTGGAAACTAGATGGTGGATACATGGGTGTTCACTGTAAAATTCTTTCCACTTTTCTGTAGGTTTGAAAATTTTCATAAAACAAAATGTTGAGGCAAAAAAGTAATATTTGAGTCTAAAATCCCAGATTAAATAAATAAAATAGGCAACTGAGTGAAATAGGGAAGAAGGAAGAAATAAAAGTGTGTTTATTTCTTAACCTTACAAGGGAGACAACCAATATGTACCACTTCTTTAAATCAATAATTAGGAAAATATAGGTTCATATATTTTTAAAATTTTCAAGGCAATCCAAATAGAATTTAAAAACAGGACTTACACATTCCACATCAGTAGTGAAAAAAAAGAAAATACAAACAACATAGCAAAAGACAATTTTTTTTAAAGATTTTATTTTTTTTCCTTTTTCTCCCCAAAGTCCCCCAGTACATAGTTGTATATTCTTCGTTGTGGGTCCTTCTAGTTGTGGCATGTGGGACACTGCCTCAGCATGGCCTGATGAGCAGTACCATGTCCGCGCCCAGGATTCAAACCAACGAAACACTGGGCCACCTGCAGTGGAGCACGCGAACTTAACCACTCGGCCACGGGGCCAGCCCCAGCAAAAGACAATTTTAAGTAAAGAACAATAAAACATTTTAAAAAACAGAAACATAAGCAACTTGACTGAAGTAACAACTAACATAGTAACCATGATAATAAATGTAAATGGCTTAAATTCTCATATTTGAAAAACTAAACCCATGCTATCCCAAGATAGGTACTTAAAACAAAGAAAAAAAAGTATAAGAATAAGGAATGATAAACTAGCAAATATATTATACACACAGACACACAATCTATAAAGAAATCAGGATCACAATATTTTTATCAAAGTAGAATTGAAAGCAAAAAGCTTAAGTGAAATTTAGATAAATAAATATTGACAAAGTGAACAACCCATAAAGAAAACATAACTGTCATAAACCCTTTTATGCCACATAACATAGAATAAAAATAAAGCAAGAATTCTTAGACATTCAGGGGAAAATCAATAGAAATATAATAGTAATGGGAGACTTTTAGCCAACATCTTTGACAGCTCAGAAAAGTAATACACATACAACACTATACTAGTAAGTTAAGAAGCACTCCAAGAGTATTTCAGTCAATGCCAAGTTGGTCAGGACAATAACTTTGCTCATTTTAGAGGCTGTATTTTTCTTAATAAAGCATGCTGTATGTGAGTTTCTTTGGCATCCCCATACTGTAGATTTACACTTGGCTTATGCTGTCTACAAACCTCATTTGCACATGTATTGCTAACAAACGATTCTCCTCTACACAGGAGATCTAACCAGACCCAGGAGCTATAAAACCTAGACAGGTTTCACTGTGGATTTGGAGGAAGAAGAAATAGTATGGGCTATAAGATTTCTTGTAACTATTAAACTGTGAGATATTTCAAAACAATGGGTCCTAGTAAATGATCAGATGCTAGAATGAGAAGGTGTGGGATCTTCCAAGTTAGTTTTCATTCCCTGAGGCTAGATCATACTTCCACAAACATAAATGAGGGAGATGGGAAGAGTGGCAAGGTTAAGGGGAATTTGATGGGTGCCCGTGAGGACATTTTGAATTTGCAGTAATGATGAGACAGCTCACTGGAGATGCTTTGCAGGCTGTTGGAAATGCAGAACAGGATCTGGGTTGGAAATATGGCTTGGAGAGTGACCATCACAAAAGTGAGTTAAAGCCCACAATTCAAGTAATTAGGGAGAGGACAGAGGATTGAAAAAGCCTGTGAAAGCCAAGTGATGGAGACATTGAAAGCCAAACAAGAGAAGTTTGTGCATGACATGGTAGGCAATGTAAAGCGAGCAAAGTTTTAGATCGGAGAAGTCATTCTAATTATCAGGAAATTCTAATTTTTAAGCCTAATTTCACCTCCCTACATGTCTATCAGCTGATGCTGCTTCTGCCCTCTGGGGTCACACAGACTGCATCTGCTCCCTCTTCCACATGACAATAGAGAGAAGAGCAGAAACAACACTCAGCCACCGTGAAGTTCACAGGACTCTCAGGCAAGGCCTTTTGAGAAGGCACAGTGCACTCTGAGAAAGCCACATTAATCATCAACCCGGGAAACTGGAACACTCTACAAAACCATTGCTATAAATTCAATATTTACACAAAATCTGGAGGTTGAAGTTCTTGTTACTACAGGGAAAGAAAACATGAAAAGCTGCCAGAAAGAGAAGCCACTTGCTACCTAGACTAATCAAATTCATACTTAGGTGCAACACTCTCATTTTACAGCGAAGGAAACTGAGTTGCCAAAAGACAGTGTCTCGACCAATAATACTTCCTTGCACTTTACAATTCCCACATGACTGTGCCCATTGTGAGTTGAGGAGACTGTAGCCCCCAGGGCACAATGACCTGCCCAGTGTCACACAGCACATAAGCATCCAAGATAATAGTTAAACCCAGTCTCCCTAGTACTCAACCACACAAACCAACCAAAGCACGCTGGACAGAAAGAGAGAAAATTAGCTGTGAGTGTCTAAAGAAGCAAATCCACATAAATCTCATTTGGTCTGTTCTTTCGTAAGATGAAAACCCCTGGTGATGGAGGAACCTGCATATACTTTGCTGAGTTTTGGGTGAAGTCACTAGGAGCCTCTCTACTGATTTCTACAAAGAGATAGTGTCTGTGAGCTTCCTGCAAGAAAGCTGCCCAGGGACCTTGTTAGAAGTATGGTTTGGCTGGAGCCTAGCCCAGCCTTCTTGGGTCAGAATCTCAGGGTGGGGCCCTGGAACCTGAATTCCTAACAAGCCTTCCCAGTGGATCTTACACAAACTCAAGTGCAAGAGCCGCTGGAGTTTACATACTTGACGAAACAGCACATGAAGAGTGAATCCAGATCTCAGCCCCAAGCCAGGGGTCAAACCAAACAGGGATCACCGTCCGGCCTTCAGTCCCCGGGCCCCCATGCACCCTTCTGACCCCTGCTCATTGCTCAGCTCAGCCCAGCCCAGAATTAGTCCTCTTGAAGGACACCCCTCTAACATTTTAATTTCCAAAACCTGTCATAAAAGCAGCTCGTCTCTCCTAATGAGGTAATTGGTGCCATAATGCCATTAGGAAGGTGCCCCTGGTGTGCGGCTCAATTAGGAAAGGTGTATTAAATGATTTAGATTTCTTTATTTAGCTAAAACCAACACCAGTTCTAGGCTTGCTAATATAATGTTGTTCATGAGCCAGAGTATGGGGCTCATTTAATTCTATACTGTAGCTCTCTAACTAATTGATGCGTTATCCTTTCTTACCCCCACTGCCCAATTTTTCTTCTCCCAATGCTGGAAACAGAGAAAGAGAGAGAAAGAGAAAGAAAAACACTGAAGTATCAGATGGCAAAAGGGAGAACCTACATAAGACTGATTGCCAGCCAGACTGTGACAGACCCACCTTCCGGAGGGATAGGACTCCCTATGTTAAGAGCTGACCTTGCAGGTTCATTCTGGGCATAAACTGAACCTAGACACCTAAAGAACCCCAGGATGGCGGGCCTGGTTGCAATGTCCCCAGCCTGTGAGCTCCTGCTGCTCTCTGGGCCAGCCTCAGGGAGGCCTAAGTTGGGATCATCTAGCCTTCTTACTAAAAGTGTAGCCCATGGGCCAGCATAGGCAGCATCACCTGGGAGCTCATTGGAAATGCAGAATCCCGGGCCCCACCCCACACTATTCAATCAGAATCTGGATTTAACAAGACCCTCAGTGATCCTTCTGCACTTTGAAATTTGAGAAGCTCTAGATCCTTCCAGTATAAATCAGAACTTCCCAGGACCCCCTCAGAGAGATCTACCTACCACAAGCCACTCCATGCCCACCCCAATGGCACCATTTTTCTTTTCTTAAACGTGGAACTGTTCTCATGGGAGAAAAATCTTTTTTTTCTTATTTTAAAGAAAAAGCCCAAAGAAACAGAAAAGACCAAGAAAGGGTTTCTGCACTTGAGAAGTTCAAAAGCCTGTATTTCATTTTACTCACATAACCACAGAAGTCTCCCCCATCACACCCAACGGCTGCAGCTTGGCCTCTGCCAAGCCACAACCAAAGGAAAAGCCAGAAGGAAAACACTTTCTGACACAGGAGAGCCAGGAACATCAATACAGAGACCAACCTTGCAACCTCACGGAACCACAGCGTGCGGGAGCGGGAAGGGGCCTTAGAAGTCATTGCCCATCCCTTCATCCTACAGAACAAGAAACTGAGGCCCACACGGACAAGTGATTGCTCAACCCCTCCATGCCCGTGAGTGGCACAGGCGGCTGGAATTGGGCCCAGGTGCCTTGTCTCCGGTTCTCTTTCCATCACACCAGGAGCACTTGGGAAATTTGTGCAAGGACCTCCTCGAGGCCAGTGGGCAAAAGCCATTTCACAAATTTGCACAATAGAAACTGTATTCTTCTTCAGCAAATGTAACATTAGCCGGTGGTAACCACTGCTGTGGAGAGGTGATCCTGAGGATCCAGTTTGGCTGCTGGTCTCCAGATTACAGATCAACCAGAACGTTACACAGAAAGTGAGAATTAGCCGGAGCCCGTCTCAAAAACACGACCGGAATTGAACATCAGGTTAGAAAATGGAGCCAATTTTCTTTTTACTGTCTTTTCTTCCTGCTTTTCTTTTTTCCCCACCTATCCCTCCCCCTGCCCCAAACCCCACCCGTCACACACATACCCACACACCCCTTCCACCTGCCTCTGGCAAACACCTATCTGTTTTGTTTCTATGAGTTAGATTTTTTTAGATTTCACATGTGAGTGAGATCCCACAGTATTTGTCTTTCTCTGGCTGACTCATTCCACTTTACTCTCCTTTTGTTAGCAGGCCACTGCAGTCTACCTTTGGTGCTGGCGCGTTGTGTGTGTGAGAAGACTGGCCCCACCAGCTCAGTGGATGCCTCCACAACTGGCTGATGGTTTGGTTGTCCCAAGTCATCATTTTTTTTCTTCAAATACACAAAGCCCAACTTGAGGACCAAGACAAAACAACATAAATGTCCTTTAAAGCAAAAGTCCCAACCCAGCAACCCAGAACCTAGCAGACCCCAAGGAGCTCAGATCCAAAATGACCTCGTAACGACAGTGGAAAAACCCACACGAGAAAACCTTTCGTGAGGAGGGTGCTTCATAAAATCCAGCTGAATAAAACCTCATTTCTCTAAACCGCCTTTCTCTGCTACCTCCAGAAGCCAGCCGCCTCAGGATCTCAACGTGCCCCTGCATGGTGACCATCACCTCCCGTCCTGCTATGTCTAAACTGCCAACCTCAGCTTCACGCTCATTCCCTCCATGAAAGTGCATGATTTCTACATCGAGGCTCCTGGAATTGCCCCCCTCCTCTTTTTCTCTTTTTTTCAGTCCTCCTTTTCCTTCTTTGGGTCCTGAGCACCCTGCCATTCTTCCAAAATGGAGAAAAGCAGGGGGGGAAAGAGGAGAAGCAAACGAAACTTCCCCACGGCTCTGTGAGTGACTGCTAGGTTTCCATGGCTCGCTTTCCACTGTTCCCGGTGACCCCTGCAGACTCCCCTTATGAGTGAGTGTCCCGGAATGTCTCTTTATTAGGTGTCTGGAGAAGTAAAGCTGTCCTGATGCCAGCGCCCCCACACTGAGGACTTTATTAGTTTTTTAATTTTCTGTCCGGGTGCTCCTGCTGCATCAAACTTTCCACAGCTGTTAGGAGCTATTAAGTAAGTAGCCTCATTGGCCCTTTCCCCTCCCCCACCCCCTTCTTAATAACACAAGAAACTTCTGGCCCTGCTACATGGAGCCTTTAAAATAAAGATACTTTGTCTCTCTGATGAGAAATCCTTGGAGGTCTGGGTGAGGAGAGGATGTCCTGCCGTAAGAAAAGCGCCTTGTCTCGTCGCTGTCTGGGCTCAGAGCGGGCTCTTCAGACGACGTGGGGAACCGAGCCGGGGTGGGGGGCCGGGCAGAAGGGAGAACCCACTCTTTCAGCCATTCTGCGCAGCCAGGAGGGGACCCGGGGTAGCTCTGACTGTTTTGAGGGCTGACTTGGAATCCCGCCCAGAGCGTGATGCCTGGTTCAAAGCGTTCCCTCCTGATGGACATTCTAAGACCTGCAGCGAAGGATAAAACGGAACGATTTGCTAACGTTCCCCAGGTAGGCACACAGCTGTGGTTCTGTGCAACAGGCCAGGGTTATTGCTCCTGGCTCCCCTGGGAAGGAAATCCTGATCCCCACCCACCCCCGCAGCCCCCTCCCTGCCAGCGTCTATGAGATGCCTGGCCATCCACAGGACTCCCTGTGTGTAACTCCAAAGATGGGTGCACACACACATACACACACACACTCAGGCACAGAGCGATGTATTATTAAACCAAGCAACCTGGCCCTTTCCCATAGCACCCGTGGATCTGGAAGGTTATGAGCGCTCGGCGGCAGAGGAGGACAGGCTAAGAGGCTTGAGAGCCCAGAGAATTCTTAGCATCCCTCCCTCGCGGCTCCAGCCTGCCTGGCAATTTGCTTTCCAATGGCTGCCTTTAAGCCTCCCTTTGAGAAGACCTTATTTGCAGGGTAAATGTGAAAGACTAGAGAGAAGAAAACCCTTTGGTGATGCCCGCCTCGGGAACCATTTTGCCTCTGAGAGCAAGTTGGTATTTGGGGTTAATCCTTTGGTGGAAACATTGGGTTGAAAGCCCAGAGGAGGTCAGGGGTCTGATTACGGCTTCTGTTTACATATAAACTTCCTGGTCCTAGGAGACAATCGCAGGGGTGGGGGAGGGGAGCAGGGAAGAAAAGAAAGAAAAGGAGAAGTTTTTTTAATTAAATGGCCTTCCTTCTTAAAAATAAAGTCAACAAAATAAGATGGAGCTTGTGGAATCAAGGTTTGATGTTAATGTCCAGGTACAAATATTTCTTTTAAATTTTTCAGTCAGGATTTACATAATCAGTTGAAGCATTTTTTGAAACAAAATTTGATATACTGATATATATGCATATGTTTATGTGCATGTATATATTTAAAAAAAAAAAACAAGAAGAAAGTAATCTTAGTCAGTTATCTCCTGAGAAGCAGAGAGACCATTTGGTTGTATTTTTGAGAGTGTGTTCTGATTTGATTTTCGTTTGGTTTGGTCAGAGAAAATCATGAAGACCCCACAACAGGCAGATGAGCTGAAATCTATGGTATTTAGGTCAATTAAAAACTGCTATAAACACACACATACAAGAAAAGCCTAGATGAGTGTTAAAGCCAAATAACCCCATACTTTTAAAAGAATTAAGAGCAAAAAATACTTCCTTCACATGCTCGAAAGAAGGCAAAGCTCAACTATGCAGTTGTTGGGAGCGGGGGCAGGGGGCGGCAAAGAAAAAAATGCCAAAATGGTTACCAAAAATAGGGCAGTCAATTTTTAAGGTCTATAACTTGAGCAATTTTTAAAAGGATAAAATTTAAAGACCAAATAGTTACCTTTTTTTGGGAAAGAGACAGGGTTTTAAGAGTCTGTCCCAGACATCTTTAAGAACGTGAAACAAACCATCCATGAAGAAATAGTGGAAAGCCTATTGCTTGGGACATTGACAACCAGATAAAACTCAGGTATGTAGGATTTAAATCCAAAAACATCTCATGATAAAAAAAGATCCAAATACTTGGTCACTAATTTCCTTTTGTGTTTCTAACTGGTAAGTTTTTTTGAGGCTTTTGCAAATATTAAAGATGCTTCTCACTGTTTACTTGGTCAAATAAAAAGGAAAGCATTTCTTCAATAAATCCTTATCTTTCCACTTTGAATCTCCTGCTAAAAAATTTTGGAAAGCCAAACATCAAACATTTTGAAAATGAATTTATCAGCAAACGTATCCAAAAAAAAAAATGAATAAAAGTTGAAATCAAATCATCAAATCCTAGAGGCTGTTAATTGCCCCTTCAAAAGAATCAAGAAAATTTCCAACTCTTTCATTTCTCTCAATACATTCTGTGATGTCCCTAATTCATCAGCTACTTGGTTCCTGGCTGGCTTGCTTGGCATTTTTCCTTTCATTTCTCTCATCCCCTAAAGGAGAGTGGTTTCTTGATATTTTCTAACGCACATTCCTTCAGAGCCTTTGACAGCAGGAAGGTGGATGTTCCAGTAGCAGGAATAAAAAGGATACAGGAGGAGGAGGAGAAAGAATGACACAGGCCAACAATTCAGCAGCAGACCAGCAGAGGCGGAGTCCAAAAGTGCACGAGCACAGGAGGTCCAGAAATGCCACAACTAAAGGCATGCATTGTAAAGGGACACCTCACACAAAAGGTCTCATTTCTTAGGGGCACTGATTTTCTGTCAACCCCCTTGCAGAACCACTTTTGAGAAGGTGAGGCATTTCGCCAAGCCAAATATGGTGGCTGAGCAAAGGGGAAAGAATTCGGGACCCACCGGCATATCAGAGGTTGTCAGAGAGCAAGTGGTGAGTCAAAAGGGGACATCAGACTCTGTGATGGGCAGAAGCAAGCCTCACAATGAACTGCCCTTTGGGCTCCAAAGTGCCAAGTGGCTGGGCTCTGGGGTCTGCAGTGGGATACAGTCAGCATGACCAAATAGTTTATTCCCCAAATTGGGGCACTTTTGATAGTAAAAGTGGCGGAGTCTATTAGAGTTATACTGGAGTAAGGCATATAAGCCGAGACTGCCCTAGACAAGCTGGGGCATTGCTGACCCTAATTATGAGTCCCTCCAAAGTCTAGGAGATAAAGTGTAGCTGTCTCAGGGTCTACTCCAGACAAAGCTGGGCATCAGTTGAGCTCCTTTTCCCCTGGTAAAAAGCCTCTACAATGGCAAGGTGTGGGGCATGAGGAGAGCCTTGGTCAAATAAGTGTGAGAAACGGACTGTTCATACTCTTACCCACTCTGGGAGATGCAAAATATATATAGAGAGAGAGCAAATTAGAGATCTCGAGAAGGCCTGCAGTAAATTAAACTGCTTAGGATTGCTCAACCCAATGTTTTCCCAAAGGTTTTGAGATCTTTTGTCTGCCAAACACCTAGAACATCCAGGCAAACGCTGCTCCAAACCTTTGGAGGCCAAGAGTCAAGGGAAGACTTGGGATTGCAGGCCTTCTTCGCTGGGAGATGGAAGCTGGAGAGGATCCCAGAGCTCCCAGCGCCCCTGAGGATGACACCAGGAGATGTTCAGCTGGTGAGGTAATAGGAGACCCTACCTAGGTGCAGCCAAAAGGCCAGCAGAAACATGTCTGAAGCCATCCCACACCGCGAGCAGGAAGCCTCTGAGTTCACACGAAGGCAGGCAGGCCTCCCTAGCCCATGCGAATCCATTTCCTCAAACGAGGACGGCAATAAGGGCTGCGCTTGATAGTAAGGAAATGGTGAGCCTGACCCAAACTCACTGGAGACACACACAACCTCTGTGTTCCTGTATGCATTTCCTCCCCGGGGGCCCGCGGCCACACCTCAGCCATCCTGCCACGTCTCTGGCATGCGTGTCCTAGGGGGGAGTGCCTGAGTGTGGGTGATGAGGCCCCAGTCCAGGCCACTCTAAATGAGAGGATGAGTGCTGGTAAGGGATGTGATGGGTGACCGCAGAGGCCAGGAGTCAAGCCGGAAGCGGCCCCAGTACCAGGAGAAGTGCATGTCACTGGGTGTGACGGGGCAGTACTGACACGCAGTCCGTGAGGCAGAGGCTGCTGGATTCATGGACACTCTGCAGTTCTCATCTGGATTTTCACAGAATCCTCCAGTGCATCTCCTTGTAGTTGGTCTCTGGCTATTTCTGTTTGTCCTTCATTTTGTAGCCGGAAACACACAAACTCACGCAGGTCTTTCAGAGTATCTCATAGTGGGTTGGGGGCAGGAAAGCCCTACAGAAAGGTCAAGGTGATGGAGTAGGGGTAGAGAGCAATGATTCCCATCAGCAAGGTCCAAACGTCTTCATATGGTGCCCAAGGCCCTTTACGAGGGCTCTCTAAGATGACTCCCCAATCTCTCCTCCATTTCTACCACCTCCACTGCATCCACTGTATCTGGCTGCTCTTGATCCCTAAATATACCACTCCTCTCATCATCCCTCGCTTTTCCTAATGCTGAGCCTTGCCCATAATTCCTTGTCTCCCTAGTAAAATCATGTACTTTAAGACCATCTGAAATCTCACCTTTTCAGCTGAAAAGCCTTCACCACTGCCCCATGCCATCTCTACTCAAGCAGAATTCAAGACTTCCTCCTCGGTGTGCCCACGTCACCTTGTTTGGCCCTGACCATGTGTCACAGGGGAGTCTCCTTGACTAGATTCCGAGTGCCTGGGAGCAGGAAGTCATCATACCAATTCCTTTGTCCTCGGTGCCTACCCCATGCCTGTCACTGAGTGGATGCCCAGCTAATGGGGAATGATGGAGCAACAAACAGAACTCTGTAGAATCACATTCAAGATTCAGTTTTCCCCAGGCTTTACCTTCTTAAATCAGAAAATAAAAGGCACCAGAAACAGGTCTTTATGCCAGAGTCTGAAAAGAATGATTAAAACGTGGAAATGAACCAGGACTTTACAACCATGGCTGAGCAAAAGGATGTTTGCTGGAGTTTTCCATTGTGTCAATTCATTTCCCAAGAGAAATTGTAGTCTGAGTGGCTAAAGCCATTTCAAAGGTAACTAAAGGCCACCCACCTCAGCTCCCAGCCAATATCCATGATCTCTATGAGTCCTTCCAGGAAGCAGGGGTAAAGACTGGGGTGGACAGGCACCTCCACCTCAAAGAGGAGAGATTTCTAAGATGGAAGAAATAGGGGACACGAGGAGGAGGTGAGGACTGAAGTGAGAAAAAATGAAATCAAGGAGAATGATGATAGCTGGGAGGTGAGAAAAGGACCAGAAGACTTGACAATAAAAACATGGAGCTACAAGTAACCCCAAAGTCCTGTAGAGAGGAAGGAGCCAGTCCAAGAAGTACATATGGCCCAAAGATCTAGAATATAGAAGTAGGAGGCGAGAAGAAATTATTCTCGGGGTGCAAAGCTGAATAAGCAAGCCTATATTTTTGCAGTTCTCTGGTTAATTTCCAGCCATAAAAATATGGCCCAGGACTTTGTGAAAATACCCCTAAAACATTCCACATGCTTCTCAAGGCAGAGGGTAATTGTTATGAACAAATCCACACAAATTCTTGTGCCAAGAGCAACAAACAGAGTAAAGAAGGAACAGGAAACATGAAAGAGGGGGCTAGTCCGAAACCAGAATGACAAATGTGGGCCATCTCCCCTCCCAGCAAAACCAGAGGGGAGTGGAGCTTCACAGCACCTCAAAGGCTTATCTCTATGGAGAAAGATCTAGCACGACAATCCTAAAAGACATGTTCATCATGGTGGATCACCCCCAACGTGTGCCGCCAAAATAGAAGAGTTCCCAAAGAGTACCGCAGAAGACTGAGGGGCCCTGATGGAGAAACCTTCATTTCCCCTTAATCAAATGAGACCCCAGTGCAGGGAAGGCAGAAATGGAAGGAGGCTCCCAGACCGGGTGGGGGTGCCTGGATCCCACGGCCTCCAACACTGGCTCTCCAAGCTCTTCCCGCTTCTTACATATCCCTGCTGGCATCTCAGGTCAGCAATCCAGCCACCTCTCTTCATGAAATCAAATGCCAGTCCTTTAAGGCTGGCCGTGGCCAGACTCTTCAAACAGGAGAACAACCAGAAGGAGCCAGGGCTGTAATATCCAAAGCATGAAAAGAAATGGCTCCTGGCCTTAGGGCAACACTCTGCCATTTACTGACCCTTTTTACATTCATCCTCCCCTTTGGTTCTCAGCATAATCCAGAGATACAGGCAGGACAGGGTTATTTTAATTCTCCAGATGGGGAAACTGAGGCCTAGAGGGGAGAAAGTGGTCTTCCCAATTTATACAACAAATCAGAAAAAAGAGTTGATTCTAGAACCACGGTCTCTGGTCTCTTTCTGATGGTCGTGCACGGATCTCCTAACAGACTTAAAGTGTCCCCAACTTAAACACTTTATGCATACAGCAGCAGCCCAATGAAAAGGCCTAAAAGTTGATACTTTCTGGGGACTTAACAGGGCTCAAAACAAGCAGCTTCTGTCCTACAGCTCCAGCCCTTAACCCGTGATGGTGCAGTGACATCCTCTGAGATAAAGGCCATCTGTGCAGGGCCCAAAGGAACACACAGCCACACCCTGGGCCAGGGCCACTGCAGGCCTCGCTGACTCAGGAGGAGCATTCCCACGGGTGACCATAGTCTGCTCCAGGCTGTTGCCCTGGGAGACAAGAGAATCAGCAAGCAAGGAGCTGCCCGCCCTGCCCAGCTTCACAGGGGCAAGAGCTTAGCCCCGAAGCTGGCAAGTGCCCACCACTTGGGTGTGACTCGGCCGGGTGCCCAGCCCTGCAAGCCCGTCCAGGTCTCGGTTCCCGGTAACACCCTCCTGCTTCACCCTCTTGCATGCGGGGGAAGAGTCATCAGTCTGGCGGCAGCCCAACTCAGCAGCTGATTGGAAGAAGGAACAGCAGAAATCTTCACCAGACCAACCCTTCTCCCACAAGCTTATTCCAACATGAGTTTTTAAAGCTCCTGTTTCAAAGGATTGAACATCAGCCTCCCAGAATGGGTGTCTTTTCTAAACAAGCACATTTTCTCTTCCACAACAGGAATACATTTCACGCCCTTCTAACTAACAACCTGGAAGAACAATCCTGTAGGTGTCATTCAGCGGGCCTTCCCCAGGTGTGTAGTCACACAAACGCCTCATGAGGGGATGGCTAGGGGCGAGGTGCTGTGCAAAGTGGGATGTAAAGATAGAAGAGAGAGGACTCAGCTCCCTCAGTTCACATCTCAGTTCTCCGATTTAATGGCTCTGGGACCTTGGGCATGTTACTCAACTTCTCTAGGCCTCAGTTTCCCTATCTGCAAAATGGGGATGCTAGCACCCAGTTCACAGAGTCCTAAGAATGAAATAAGATGGTCAGGGCCACAGCACTTAGATCAGTTCTAGGAATGAGATCAGCCCCTGACAAATATCAGCCACTACTACAGGAATGTTTTTACTTAATCCTTTCAATATCCCAATGAGATGGGAACTATTACTTGCTCCATTTCACAGGTAAGAAAATGGGTTTAGAAGCATTAACCAAGTTTCCTCAAGTCATAGTGCTAATAAAGGCCAAACTCAAGAACCTACACAGGGTTTGTCTGGATCCTAGCCCCATGCTCTAATTTACTGCTGAACGACACAAATGCCTCCCATGAAGGTACCGTCTTATAGGATTCATTTTCTGCCGATTAAGTGCAAGATGCTTTGTTGGTGCTTTACACCATATATTAACGTAAGTAAACAAACAACTCTGGTTCCAATCAAATCTTATGAGGGCCTCACCAAGCACCAAGGAAAGTCAGAGGAGGACAAGTGTCACACTGCCCATCTCTCCAGGCCCCATCAACTCTGCTTTCCCTCTTGGGGCTCCTCTTCTCTCCTCTGCTCCCGTGAGGTCTCTACGGCTCAGAAGGTCAGCAACCTCCTGGCCCCTGGGAAGGAGGCTCATGCAGGCAGCCATAGCATGATTTCTTGGCCCTATTCTGATTTCACCAAATATCAAACCTGTATACACATACCAGTGCAAGCACGAATAAGAGTTTTATTCAAATCTCTCCACCCCAACTGCAACCAGCCAGATTTCCAACAGTTTGGGGTTAACTCTGTCCTGGTTCCATCCTCAATAACCAGCATGGACTTTAAAAAAAAATGTTTTCTGAGGCCAACCTCATGGCCAAGTGGTTAAGTTCGCGCACTCCACTTCGGTGGCCCAGGGTTCACTGGTTCAGATTCTGGGCACAGACCTACACACCACTCATCAAGCCATGCTGTGACAGCATCTCACATAGAAGAACTAGAAGGACTTACAACTAAGGTATACAAGTATGTGCTGGGGCTGTGGGGAGGGAAAAAACAGAGGAAGATTGGCAACAGATGTTAGCTCAGGGCCGATCTTCCTCACCAAAAAAAGCAAAAAAAAATTTTTTCTTACCCATCTCCGAGGGGCAACTCAATGGGGCAAAATATATTGTAACGTGAGGCACTTCACATAATTAATATTACTGAGGATAGTAAGTACTCAGAAGAGATAGATTTCAAGGGAAAGGTATCTTCACTAAAACCTAAAAACGTGGATTTGAGCAACCATATTTAATACAAAGACAGAAGAAATCCATTTAAATGCTTCTTTATAAAAATTGGGGAAGCATTAAAAAGTACATAAGTTTAAAGTGTTCTTTTTGCATAATATAAACCTGCACATTCAGTCTTATCCAACTTTGTTCATATATACATATGCATACACACAGGTGCATAAATACCGAAAGCAAGAAATACATCAAAATACTATTAGTGGTTACCTCTGGAGCACGGGTTAATGGTAATTTTATTTCCTTCTTTATACACTTCTGTATTTTACAAGTTGTATACAGTGAGTCTGTGTTATTTTTACAACCTAGAAAGGGATACCAAAATTATTATTTCAGTTTTAAATTAGTGCAAAGGAAAACAGATTTGTTCATGTTAGCAACCAATATTTTAAACTTGTAAAAGAGTATAAGAATTCAACTATGATAGGAAAAGAATTAATTAAGAAAAATCAAGAAACCAGTAATGAAGATAATGGGAAAGTAGAATCCAATTTAGTTTTATAATCTAATTTAAATTTTGCAACAAAATACTAATGATACATAAGCAACAGACTCTGCTCCTCTGTTTGCATCCATTTACAAAAAGTATAATGCATGCAAATTTATCTCAAGCTTTAAGCAAGGATGTTTAACCTTGTGGGGGGCAGTCATAGACTCATTTGAGAATGAGAGGAGAAGCACAAACAATAAATCCCTCCCCACAAAGAGGGAAGAAACACACACACACACACACACATACACACACACACACATACACACACACAGCACAAAAGTTTACACGTAAATTTAGAAGCTTCCTGGTCCCCGACACCCATCCACCTCTCCCGCCAGAGCCCATGAAACACAGGTCAACAAACTCTGTTTCAAGAATTTTCTTCTCCAAATCTATTCCAAGTTTTTTATTATGAATAATTTCAAGCATAGAGAAAAGGTGAAAGAATAGAGCAATGAACATCCATATACTTTCTGCCTAGACCTAGCAATTCTTAACATTTTTGTGTTATTAGGTTTATGTGCCCATATTGTCACTGAAGTGTTTGAAAATTGTAGACATTATCACATATCACCCATAAACACTTCCGCATGCGCTCCTTAAGAATAAAGACGTCTGAGCCAGCCCTGATGGCCTGGTGGTTAAAGTTCAGTCCTCTCACCTCTTCAGTGGCCCGGGTTCCCTTCCTGGTCTCAGAACCGCACTACGCTTCTGACAGTTGCCATGTTGTGGCGGCAGCTCACATAGAAGAACCAGAACTTACAACTAGGATATACAACCATGCACTGGGGCTTTGGGGAAGGAAAAAGAAGAAGAGGAAGACTGGCAACAGATGTTAGCTCAGGGTGAATCTTTAAAAAAAAAAAAGGAATAAAGACATTTTTCACAACAAGCATATTACGCACAAGAACATTAACAATAATTCCATAATAGCCATTATCAAGAACCTTTTTAATATAATAAACAATCATAAAGAAGGTAAAGTCCCAGGAGAATGTAAAAAGCTGCAGGTGATGTTCTGCAAAGCTTGTAAAAATGCTGTCCCAAAAAAGAAGTGAGTAACAGTTCTGTCTCTTCTCTCTAGCATGTCTTGGGGCAGTAGCTGCCTTCCCCCACCACACCAGGCTCAGACAGAACATCCGGCCCAAGGCCTTGGAGCAGAGGAGGAGATCTCAGTGGGGCAACAGCCTTGGCCCGAGGTGGCCCTGCAGGGGCACACACGCTCCGACCTGGGATGGATGGCAGATGCAAGCGGTCCTCTTCCCCATTCTCTGCCACAGAGAAAGCCAATGACCCATTTCATGGCATCCAGCTCTTCACCTCTCAGAAATATAGCCATCAAAAATCTCAACCAATTCATGGGCTTCGGCTTTCTCGCCTTTTCCTGCCGACTCTCCAAAACCTCGAGGCAACCAAAAGGGTTAGCTGAACTCAGCCAGACCCAACAGATCTGGCCGGGCCGGTGTTAATCCTCACTATTCAAACTGGACTTGTCTTTTCAACCTGATGACGTTCTATAGTGATTTCTAGATGCCAGGAAATTGTAGAGTTCAAAGGTTAAAAAAAAAACACACACCCTACCTCTGCCCCACCACAACCTCGGCATCAGTTCCCAGTACAATCTCTTCTAAGATCCCTCAGCACCTGGAACGCAGCTTTGGATGCGGTTATTCTTTCGATATAGTTATTTAACTATTTGTCTCCCCTACTAGCCTGAACTCCTTGAGAACAACAACCCTGTCCTTTTCAACTTTCTACCCTCTGGATCTTGAACGGTGGCACCCAAAAAGATATGACCAAGTCCTAACCCCTAGTACTTAGGAATGTGATCATATTTGGAAAAAGGGTCTTCACAAATGCAATTAAATTATGGATCTCCAGATGAGATCAGCCTGGATTGTCCAAGTGGGCCCTAAATCCAATGACAAGTACCCTTCTCAGAGACACACCGAAGACAGACACTCAGGGAGGAGGAGGTCACGCCAAGCCAGAGGCAGAGACAGGAGTGATGCAGCCACAAGCCAAGAAATATCTGGAGCCACCAGAAGCTGGAAGAAACGAGGCAAGTTCTCTAGAGGCTTCAGAGGGAGTCTGGCCCTCCCAACACCTTGACTTCAGACTTCTGGCCTCTGGAACTATGAGGGAATAAATTTATGTTGCTTTAAGCCACCAAGTTTATAGTAATTTGTGTCAGCAGCCCTAAGAAACCAATATACCTTAGTAGCACCATGCTTGATAGATGGTTTCAGCAAAGCATATTTGTTGAAGGACTGAAAAAGCTGAGGGTGTGGCTTTATACCTTTCATATCCCGCGGACAAGGAAGTCTCTCAGAAGGCCACTGGACTCTGGCTTACAAATATGTAAGCATCAGTATTCTGGTGTCAACTGGACACTTTGTTCCCTTAATGAGGTGTTTGAATCTCACTTTATATTCATTGTTCCGCCCTCCTTGATTTTACTGTAAGTGACTGGATTGACTTTTGATGCTTTGCCAGCACTCCATAAATTATGAGCCTCTTTCTTTAAGTTTGGAGAGGGGAGGATCTCGACTTCCCTGTTCAGTTATTTCAGGCAAGGGTGGGAGCAGGTTTTCTGTGCCAGCAGCATCCTGATTATGATTCAGGATGTGCAGCCAAAGGCAAACAGTTCCTCTTCAAATTCAATCAAATAGGAAGGAGCAAAGGCGCAAACAAGAAAAGCCGGCTTCTCTTTGTGTGCACAGCCAAGGGGTCCTGGGAAGCTTGTGAGGGAGGACGCCTCGCTCAGGCTCAGCACGGCTGAACTGACGTGGTACTCAGGCACATATTCAGAACGGGCTTCCAATCCCAGCCTTACACAGTCACATTCTGGACAATCCCAAATCCACCACAGTGGACGTTATTTGCAGGCTAGAAGGATAGAGGTTAAACAGAATTAAAAGATCTATACTTTATCTCTTCTCCTTGGAAAAAACTCTATATGTAACTTTCTGTCGATGATGGCTATTAAGAGCCCAAATGATGCCTTCTGTGAACATTCTGTTTTGCTGATACACGGTGCAACTCAGAACAGTGATTTTTCACTCAATAAGTCATGACCCTCTAATGGACTGAGAAATTAATTTAGCAAGAGGTACCAGCACTTTTGCTCAAATGAAATAGAAGAGAATAGAAAATATCAGAGTGTATCTTGCATATAAGGGCAAGTATTGTATCATGAAATATTGCTTCAGTTTCATACATATGTATGTGTCACCGGCTTGTGATAGAAAAGGTACACCTCACTGCGAGTCACAGTCCAAAAAAGTATGAAAGCCACCGTCTTAGAGGATCTATTCCACCCCACCAGAAAGCGCTCCTTCCTCTCATCCACATCCCGGTTCCCGAGAGCACTGTTTGCAGTCATGATGGGGAGCTCAGTTAATGGAAATAACTCATCACACACCTCATGAAAGAGGCTGCCGTATGAAACAGGGAGCATCCATTCCCCTGTCAATCCACTGGCACGCCTTCCTCCTGTTCGAGTCCCACCACACCTGAAGCTCGTTCCCCTGACTCTTGGGGCCTTATTGCTACACACTGACAGAGCTTCACCGGGGTCACTTCCATCTTCCTGGGGCCCATTGTTCTTCCTCGTAGTCCTAGAAACGCCACAGCCTTTCACAATGACGCTGAAACAGACTCACACACGTGGAACTCCTGAAGTCTTTCAGTAGGGAAAGGAACTGCCTAATTCCTTTCACTAACCATTTCCTTTCTATATCAATGTGACCAATTTCCCCTTTGGCCATTTTGTCAGGAAGACAGTCACTCTGGCCTCCATTAAGGATTCTCTCTCATCTATGAGTTTGCTGACTCTCCTAGCCCGGTAGTCCAATACTCTGGCCAATGTCCCACCACTGTGCCCTGTCCCCAGCAGGGCCTGCCTCATGCATGTGCTACGGGTTTTCTGATCATACATAATTAAGAACTATAACTAACTAGGCTAGCTGAGTGGTATAGATGGAGTATGCGCTTTGGCATCAGCAGAACTGGGTCCAAGTTTGGTGCTGTTGTTTTACTGGCTGTTGACCTTGAGCAAATTGCTCAACTTCTCTGAGCCTCATCTGTAAAATCAAGATAATGCTAAGCCCCATCTCAAGGGAGTTGCCGAAGCCTGTTTTTTTTAAAGATTGATTTAAGTTTCTATGATGAATTCTTCTTGTGCATCTTATGAATGGATTTCAAAAAAAGTCTTTATGCTTTCAATGCTTTCAGGAATCTATATTATCTGAGGAAAATAGATAAAATAGAGACTTTCTGAAAAATATGTATCATCTAACGAGTCAAGCCATTCCTGACACATTAGACCTACAAAAAGTAAAAAGAAAGACACAGGAAGGAAGAAGAGAAGGAAGGAGGGCAGGGAGGAGGGAAGGAAGGAAAAGAAAGAAAATTCAGTGGATGGTCTGACCTCCTGCCACTGCGCCACAGAGGTCTTCTCATTCTTGCACAAACACCAGAGCGTGCACATTTTTCTGCCAGCAACATCGTCTGGTTTGGTGGATCTGCGAATCTGTTTCAGCACAAAATATCCACTTAATAGAAAGTAAGTGTGCTGACGAAAAAACTGCAAGCACATTTTCTCGTGCATTTTTACCCAAGGAAGAAATTATTCAACAACCCAAAATAACTGAGGTCATCTTTGAAGGAACTGCTCTATGCCTCTGGGACTGGTCTTTCTTCTAAGGTGGCTATGGATGATGTGGCATAAAAAAATACGCAGGTGATTTTAAAATGGCCTTTAAAGCCTTCAATAATGCATGAGTAGCACATCAACAGAAAAATACTAACGCTTCCATTGTTTAAAATGGTCAAAAACATAAACAGATAATTCAGAGAAGAAATAAAGTTGCTAAGAAATATATTAAGATGTTTGAGCTCATTAATGATTAAAGAAATATGTAAAAGACTAAAACTCATGTACTCTAATCAAATTTATAAATATTGAAAAAGATAATGAATGTAGGAATGATAAACCAGGCATTCTTCTCCACTGATGGGACTAGAAAACATAAACCTTTCTGACAGCAATTTGGTAATACAAACCAAGAACTTTAAAAGTTCCGTACCCCTTGGATGGTAATTTAAATTCCATGAATACATCACAGGGAAATAATCAGATATGTAGACTTATAGATGTGTAGATATATGTATAAAAACTGCTCATTGTAATAATTTTTGTAATAATGAAAAAATTGACAGCAGCCTACACGTCTAATAAGGAAATTGATAAATAAATGATGGTTCATCAATATAATGGAGTATTACACAGCCATTTAAACTATGTTTTCAAAAATTTTAATGGCATGGGAAAATGTAGAGTATAAAAGTTTGAATACAGAATGTTCCAAATTAGGTAAATAGAGACATAGATTAAAGAAGGTTAAAATGAAATAGACCAAAATATTAAAAGCAGTTATCTCTGGATGACAGGATTATGGGTAAATTTATACTTGTATATATTTCCCAACTTTTTAAATTGAGCACATATAACTTTAATAATTATGTGTTCGACTCACTCCCGTGTTATACCAGAGTTCTAGCAGGAAGTGGGTTAGCTCGTACATGGACTTTAGCTCTCAACTCCGTGTGCTAGATGTCAGGAAGGATGCATGCAGCACAAGTGATCCCATTGGGGGTATGATACGTACAGAGATGAACAATCTGGAAAAATTAATCAAGGCACTATAGGATTATGATCAGCGTAAAGCCTTCCACATAGTGAGTACTCCATAAACTATTTAATTTAACTTTAGTAACAGATGAGCAGAACGAGTGGTAGATGCTACTGGAATCAGATGGACGAGAATCCTGTGGCCTAGAGACAAGAACAGAACACAGTCAGGGAAGGCCTTGAGAGGGGCTGGTCCTTGCATTGCAGCTCAAAGCGGGGGCTAAGTGTGCACGTGTGGAGGACGGGAGAGAGAGGATCTGTGGTAGATAAAAGCATCTCTCGTGGGCACCCCGGAGGAATGGCCCATGGCCTCATTAGCCGGGCAGTTTCTACATGCTCATTTCAAGCCTTAGAAGTCTTAGAGCCTTCCTCAAGATTCCTCTTTTTCCCGGAGGCACGGGACTGTTGCATTATCAGCAAGTAGCAATTGCTGCACAAGGTGAGGTGATGGCCTCTGCATGTCCCTGCAGGTCAGGGTTTAATCTGAGTGCTGATCACAGAGGAGCCTGAGGAAGCAGCCTGACTGAATCCTCTTCTCGGCGCCACACTTCACAGTGCAGACAGCACTTCTCCAGTCTCTCAATCTCCCACCACCCTGTGCAGTGTTCTCAGGTGACAGTTAAGGTGACGGAGGCTCACTGAAGTGAGGACAGGTTTAAGTTCAGAACTGGCTAGTGATAAAACCAGGGCTTCAGTTTGGTCTAGCACTTTCCCCCTTGACTGCAGGATGAAGTTGTGACACGTTCCCAGAGAAATGCTCTTCCTCAGACACTATTGACTATCTCTTCCCTTTGCATTCAAACAAACGAACAAACCCTTCCAACACTTGGCCACATCTCCTCTGTGTCTCGAAGTCCTCAGGTACATCAGCATTTTGGACACCAGAAAGTAATACAAATAAAACATAAAACATGGTAGTTGAGGATCTCCAAAAGAAGCGATGAGCATCCACTCTCTATGCATGTTTTGTGGGAATCTATGGATGCTTCCTGGGGCATTCCCCCTTGTTTCCATCAAATTCCCATAGAAATCTCTGAATCAGAAAAGATGAAGAATCACCGAAAGATAATTGCAACATACCCAGGGCGGGCTTGTCTGGACACTAAATTCAGCTCTAAGCTTCCTGGTTACGAGGGGGAAATCAACAAAGTAGTGATAAGGCAAAGACTTTCTATTGGAAAATAACTCTCTCACCACCAAAATATAAACACCCACGCAGATGCATGCACACGCGCGCACACACACACACACATTGTAAGAAAATTGGAAGCCAAAACAGAATTGGCCTCTCATGCTGTCAACCTTATGGGGTTACAATGCAAGAAGTGGTCAGAAGGCAAGGAATTTCTTTTCAGTAAGGGGCTTAATCATTTTAATGACATTTAGAAATCTATGGCAGCACAAATTCACAAAGATTTGTAAGGCTGTCCAAGAAATCTAAAGTATTCATTTAAAGATGGAAAACTTGAAGCTAGGAGAAAAGAGCCTTGCCCCAAATATGTTTGGAAAGCTGTAGCTTTAGTATCTACACCCCCATGCTAGGGGTGCTCCTCAGATGCCCAAAAAAGGTCCTACATGAGCCATTTTTACAAATAGAAAACTTGTGGATTTCATACTACCATTCAAATAATTCACTTGCTGGAAAGCCGAAGAGTTTAATTTCTTAGCCATATAAAGGCTCCCCCGGCCTGACCTGGTTTGCTGTTAATCTACTTACTGTGTCTTTCTCAGAGGTAATGCAGTGGGAGTGCCTGCCTCCTTCCCAGGTATGTTTTTCCAAATCCAGAATTAACAGGAACCTAATAGATAAAAGGGTTTGTTGGTAGAATTGGGGTTTTGGTTTTGTGTTTTGGGTTTTTTTTTTTTAATTCAGGAGTTCTCTTTTCCTCGCTTGACTTAATCATGGAGAAAAAGAAGTGCAAAGAACATTCCTGGGTAAAGCTACATTCACAAAGCCAGCTGAACCACAAAACCTCCCCCGAGGCCTAAGTCTCTGCTCTGCGTTGTTTGCGCTGAAGGTGTAGAGTTAAGGGGTTCCTTCCTCTGGGCCCTTTGAAATAGCCATAATTAACACTTACACGGAGGTTTATGATACAATGGGATCATACACAGCAGGAGTTGGCAGACTGTCCTGAGGGGCATCCACAGTTGCAACGGAGACCATATGTCCCACAAAGCCAAAAATATGCACCGCCGGGCCCCTCCCAGAGGTTTGCCAGTCCCTCCATGGCTCTCACCTTGATCCTCGGAACTGCCTATGGAGAAGCAGCCTCTTGTTTTGATGGTCACTTGGGCTCCAGTATGAACAAGGATCTGAGATTCCTTCTGGAATACTACCTGCAAAGAATACCAACTTACTGGGGTGAAGGGAGTCAAAGGGCAGGGGATTGTAGGGGCGAGGGTTAGAAAAGTGACAACAAAGAGAAAATGAGCCCAAAGAGAAATTCTCCCAGTGACAGAGTGCTCCCACCGAACAAGATGGAGCCAGTGCTGCCCCTCATGCTCTCCCCTTGCCCACACGCTGCACCTAAATTTCCTCGTGCACGCACAGTGGTGGGTAGGAGCCAGCTTGCACCAGCTCAGGATAGACAGTTGTGTGCATCTTGTCCCAGCTCCGTGTGCAGTGACATCACATTAGTAGTTTGATATCAGCCATGATAGAAGTATTTACACCACAGAAATCAACAGAAGCTACAAATCAGAGCTTCCTCCCACCCCAGAGCCAATTGTTAAACATTTCCCAGCACACCACGGCACATACATACCTAAGTGTGTATATATAATTTCACATAAACGGCACCGCGCATGCCTTGTGGATGCTGGGTACACAGCCTGTATCCCCACAACCTCCCTCCAGCTGAAGACTGCTGGCTGCTGACAGCTTACAGCTGAATCCCTCTCCAGGAACTGCCTGAAGCTGAAGGGCATGGCCACCCCCCAGGTATGCTCCCTTCCCTGGGGCACCCTCCATGCAACTACTAGTCAAGGCTCGGATGAAAAAGTCAGACTTATCTCTATTCAGAACAACTCTAGCTCCAAAGATCCCCCTTGGGTTCAGCTGAGGCCTCTGTTAGAACTGCCTGAGAGTGAAAGAGGAAGAGAGACACAGACAGACAGACAGACAGACAGAGACAGAGAGAGACTGAGAAGCCCGATTGCTCACCACTGACTTCTTTCTTCTTCATCTTCTCCTATCTTGAGTTATCTGTTGACTGTTTCTTTGGCTTCAGGTTCTTTCTAGAGTATTTTAATCAGACACGTGCCTCTGTATCTGGGTGAAACATTTTTTTTTTTTTTGACCTAACCAGCAAGAAGCATTTTGCCTGGCTCTAGTATTTTGTAGGTGTGTCCAAGTTCCCATCATTGTAGGTGAGAAATGCGACACCCACCTCTTTCCTTTCCCGTTGTAATTAACATTTTCCTCTTTGTACCGAATGGGACAAGCGGCTCTCTTTACACCTGCTGCTCACGAATTTTATCTGGATGGGCTTGGGTACCTGCCTTTCAGACACAGGGAACTCAGGAGTTCTTTTTAAACCTCGAATCCAAGTCTTCACTCACGAAGACTTCTGTCACTTGTCTAATCATTCACTCTCCTTCCTCTGTTTACTTTTCTTCTCCTCCTGGAACTCTGACTACTGACATCTTGGGTCTCCTCCCAGTAGCCTCCTTGTCTCTGATTTTGCCCTCAGGATTTCCATCTCTTTGTACTTTTGTTCTGTGCTTGGGATATCCTCCCACTTGATCTGCTAAGCCCATATTCTGCTTTAATTCATCCAATGAGTAGTTCACTTAAAAATACGTTTTAGTTCCAGGAAGTCCTTTTTTTTTTTTGCACTGTGTTTGAACATCCTTGTTTCTTCTGCTCGGGTTGTCTATTCTAGCGGTGTTATTTCCTCGAGGGGCTGTTTGGTGCGTTCTTCTTCTCCCTCTCTCTGACCACTGAGCCCTCAGGTGCAGAGTTGTTTTCTTTTATCTGTTCTTTGAGGCCTCAGGGCCACCTCTGTGGGTCCCTTAATTGACAATAGCTCTGTGAGTAGCTGCAAAGAGGGTCCCCAATGGACTGGGCAGTCTTTCAGAGCAAGACCACCTTCAGCTCAGTGCTGAATCTCCAGCACCAGGCACACTGCCCGGCACCTGGGGGCCACTCAACAAACATTGGCTGAATGAATGAATGATTGTAGGCCCTCTCAGCTTACTTGGTACTAAAGGACATGTTAGTAGATGACATTGCTTGCTTTGGAGCCATCTTTGGCTTGCAATTCCATCTAAGTGAGGGAACAAAATTTGAGATGTGTAAGAAGATTGCAATTCAACAAAAGGAGTTCACACTTTGATTTGTTTAGGAAGATTTCAGCTCCTGCTGGTTCACACAGAAGGCTTCTTTCAAAGAGCTGAGTTCCCTTTCAGTAGACATGACCTAGAAGGGTTGGCTATCCCCCGTTGGCGGGTGATTCAGAAGGAGTCTGTGCTGGCTGGGAAGAGAGACCCGATGTCTTCTAAGTATCCTTCTAATACAAATTCTATGGCAAATGCAATTCCTGGTTGGGAAACCTTATGCAAATTTGTCTGTTTCTTCCAAATATACTCTTCAATCCTGAAGTCGTCCCTGGGTCTATTAAAACTCTCCTTTGAGGTAACCAAATATGATTCAAGGGAACGGTTGGGTGTGTCCTTGCAGCCACCAGGAGAGTGACAGGCACCCCTTAAGAAAGCCTCTTTTGGGCATCCTGGACTGGCCCGGAATCCGAAATAACAATCTTATGAAACTGTGTCCCTATTCTGCTCCACAGGTATCTGACGGGCCCAATCCCCAGGAAGACATGCTGTAAGACGGGTGATGTTTTAAGTACTTAACAACTGATACTGCATGGGCACCAGCCACTCAGAAACAAGGTGGCACTGGAGACATGGCATAGAACAGGACTTTCAGGCTTTCTGCATTTGGTCGCTGGATCCTGGGGAGGTCCTGGAGTAGGGGCAGTCACGGCAGCAGGAGAGTGCTTAGAAAGCTAAGAGCGGCAGCCTCTTGACAACTGGTACAGAAGGCTTTCAGTAGTTTAAGAACCAGAACACATACAAGCGCACACCAGCTAGACATCAGCCCTGCTCTACAACCACTTCTGAGCAGGCTGACCCTCTGGCAGAGGCTGCAACCCCACTGTTCCAAGCCACATTTTATGGAGTTCTTTTATTAGTCTCTTATGTAACCCATAGCCACATCATAAAATGAAACACCCCATTCTGTACATCAAGTCCACTGACTTCTTGAGCCCTGATTAGCACTGAGCGTTTCCCTTTGGGGGTTGTATTACAGTAACATTATAACTGACAGAAAAGGAATCTTTGCTGGGAGCAGTCAAATCCTTCAGGCTGTTTCAACTTATGCTATAGTCACTGTGTATCATGACTATTTCTCCAAAGCCCCTTTGCCAGCTTCCTGTCAATCTCTCTCTGCATCTTTCATTCCTCCCTGTAGGTCCCCTCCACTTCCCAAGATATGGGTGCTCAAATGCTTGCCTGGAGTCACTGGTCAGAGTAGCCCCAGCTCACCCCTGAGAATAAATTTAGCCCATGGGTGATATGCCAGACAGAGAGGTTATCTTCAGCCTGGCAGAGGCTGGGAGTCAGTCTGGGCCATGATGTGAGACAGCAGAGGGAGGGGGGGAAGGAGGAAAGGAAACTAATACTTGAGAGTCTGCAAGAATGGTGCTCAAGTGTACAGTCATATGTGGCTTCACGACGGGGACACATCCTGAGAAATGTGGCATTCGGCGATTGCATCGTTGTGCGAAGATCACAGGGTATACTTACACAAACCTAGATGGGATAGCCTACTACACACCTAGGCTGTATGGTACTAATCGCAGGGGAGCGTCATCATATAGGAGGTCTATCGTTGACTGAAACGTCGTTACGTGGCACATGGCTGTACTCAAGCGGTAGAAAACTAACAGTCGTGGTGAGTTTCCTGAAACATGAGGCTCTTCCAGGAACACCCTGGAATAATGGTCTGTTTCATTCTATCCATGAAGTAGGAACAAGTTTAATAGCAGAAAATATGGCTACATTATGGGCAGGCAGTATAAAACCACAAGCACACATGTTCTTTAAAAAAAGCAACAAACCCAGCACGATCGGTGGTTTTCAAGCTTCCCCACTCATATCTGTTTACTACTTGTTCATTAGTTTTGTTGCCTGCAGGTGCTAAAGGTTTAAGACTTAAGAAAAAGGTATGGAAAAAAATTTACATGGAAAAATTGCATTACCTGACCTAGGGCAAAGGCCACTACTATTGGATTTTAAAGGTGGGACATCTCAGTCCCCCTCTGGAATACCAAGGGCTCAGCTTGGCAAGAACTAGGACTCCGATTCCTGAACTATTCAAGACAGATGGCAGACTTTTTCCTGGGGAGAGGAAAATAACTTTCCTTATCATCCTGATCTAAGAAATCCTTTTCACTCACTAAAATCTTTCCTGCTTTCGTTAATATCCACAGCCTCTTGTTTGGCCTTCCTTATGGAACAATTGATCAGAATCTTTCATCAAGACAACTGAGCCCTTGCTAGTTATTATTAGGGGGCACTGAGGTCCTGGTTTGAACCTAAGCTGGAGTCTGACGTGTCTGAGCATGTCTGACAACTGTGTGAGAGGCCGAGGAGCCTCCTGGGAGGGAGTTCATTCTGCGGGAAAGGAGATCTGAGAGGCCCGGGGGGAGCCAGGAAGACAGTCCTGTTCATTGGAGGAGATAAACAATTAATTGTGAGTATCCCTTGGCCAAACAGACTTTGGATTCATATCTGAGTCCTATCAAGAGCAGCAGGACCATAAGGAAAACTGAAAAGACCATTGAGTTGGAGTTTTGCGGGAAACCAGAGTGCAGACAGAAGAACTTTGGGACCGCACAGCTGGAAGATCACACATAGGGAAGGGAGCAAAGAACCTTCTTCTCATTCCCCAGAGCTTTGGTTCCAGAGCACCTAGCGGTGCCCAGGGGTAACTAGAGTGGTGAGCAGGAACAGCCCCAGGGGGGTCCGAGGACAACTCAGAGAGGCTGTGCAGAGGTCTGGAAATCCTTTGCTACAGACAGCCTTAGGGTATAGTGCCACTAAGAAGTCATCTGTACTCAGGTGGGGAGACCTAGGGACACCTAGCTCACTTTTCCATGCACTTTAAATAATTAAGTCACCTTTTGTCCTTTTCTTGTCTAGATTAAATGATGCCAGTTCCATCAACCAGTCTATTGAGGGCACCCTTTATTGTAACATCAGGTGAATGTATTTGGGTTCTTCTTATTCAATTATAAGTTATCTTTTTCACCTCTATGACTCTCCCTCCTTCCAGTGTATAACAGAGTAACCAACAAATAACAGGACATTTATAAATACTTTAATGAGTCTACCCAACAAATAATCTGCTGAGCTCTACCAGTTATACTCATGAACCTCCCTGGCAGCATTTCCTATCCAGATCAAATCTGTGGCCAGCTCTGCCTTCGCAGATCCTGTTTCCACTACCCTTGGACCAGATCAGTCTTTTTCCAGGTAGTATTTGAGATATCCAGATTTTATTACTAAACAGTTTTTATTACTAAACGTTATTCAGAATGTGCAAGACAACTTCTCTAGTTCTCAAGGTCAATAAACCTTAACCCTCTTTTCCAGAGCACCAACAACCATAACAACATCACCATCACGTGCAAACGCGTTGAGTCTGTTCACAGCCACCTCATTAGGTCATGATAAGAAACACAAAAATATTGTATATATGTGTATATAGCATTTCTGGGAAGAGAAACTCTTGATGGCTGCCCTTGAGGAGGGAGAGGATGAGTTAAGGAGTCTACAGTGGGGGATAGAATTTTCATTGTATATCCTTTTGACTCATTTTAATTAATTTTAATTTTTAATTAATTTAATTTTTTCTGCTGAGGAAAAGTGGCCCTGAGTTAACATCTGTGCCAATTTTCCTCTATTTTGTATGTGGGACACCACCACAGCATGGCTTGATGAGCTTTGCATAGGTCCATGCCTGGGATCCGAACTGGTGAACCACTGAACCAGAGCACATGAACTTAACCATCACGCCATGGGGCCGGTCCCCATTTTAATTTTTAAATCATGTGCATGTACTACTTTTCCAATTAAATTTTTTAAAAGCTAGCTCTAAACAAACAAAAAACACAACAAAACACAAGACACCGCCCTGACCCCCTGAGCAGTGGCGCTGACAGGTGCTCATAGTTGACACCATACCCTTTGGAGTCAAATGTCCACACCACGCCAGTGGCCCTAGGAAAAGCTTCACTGAAATCAAGAAGGATTATGCAACGATCTGCCTGGCTCCCAGCCCTCACAGCCCTTCCCCATAACTGGGGCCACAAGACTTCCTGCTACACCCGGGCCTCAGGACTAATCCTGCTCCCAGTCTGGAGGGATTATAGGGGACTCTGAGCTTGGGTAACTCTGCTTTTGTGTTCTCCTGGCAGAGGGTGGTCCAGACCTTCTCTGATGGGGACACGTCGTCTCCATTTTTAGCTTGCTTGATTATGAAATCCATCAAGGAGTAAATGAGGCCCCTATGAGATCAGAAGCTTTCTGGATCTCCCATATTTATTCACCGAGCGCCGTCACTAAGGACCTCCTATGGGCAGGATATTAAACGAGGCCTGAGACAGAAGTGGGTAAGGAGGAGGGAGTCCACCAGTGCCCTCCAGGAACCCACCAACTAGTAATCAAGACAGATGGAAACCCAACCCAAGAGCTTCCATTTGTACAGGCAAGTGCAAGAGAGGAGAGGAGACGAAAGGATTGCTGTCGTCATTGGCAGGGAGATAAGGGGCAGTCCAGAAAGCTTCCAGGAGGTGATGACCATTGCTAAGACTTGAGAGCTGGTGGGATTTCAGTAGCTGCAGATAGAACCTTCCAGATTAAAGAAGGCCATCCCGTTTTCACACCATATAAAGGCTCTGCACTTCTGCTCTCTCAGTCCTTGGAGAAAGAATGCAGACCAGAAGGTGAAAGGAGCCACGCCCTGAGAACCCAGGACCACAGTGTAAAACTGCCTTCCTCTTACCATCATGTCTGTCTTGTGAATGCCGACCCTTCAAGCCCCAACCAGAATAACGCGTCTCCACCCCGCCCCCCGCCCCCAGAAAGCCCACATCGACTTTGCCTTGCAGGATTAGCTGTCCTGGCTGCTGCACGCCCTCAGCTCACTGTCTGTCTAGAGAGTCAGGGAAATTTAGCGGTTAGGTGCACAGGCTCTGTGGCATTCTGCCTGGGTTCAAAGCCTGGCTCAGCCACTGACTCTCTGAGTCCTCTTAGGCAAGTCACTTACCCTGTCTGGGCCTTAGTTTCACCATCTGTAAAATGGCATAATAATGGCACCTCTCTCCTCAAGTGGCTATGAGCATTAAACAAATTAATGCCCCCAAAGCATCAGCGCAGCGCCAGCCCCACGTCTGCTCCCGCTTACTCAGAACCCCGGGCTGCTGTCACTCTATACTTGACTGTCTGTCCTTATGACCTTGAGAACCTTGAGAGCCAGGACCACGGGCTCTTCCTCTCTGAATCTCTCTCTCTGCAGCGCTCACAGGTGTCCCATGGCAAGGTAGGGGTTTAATTACTATCCTCTGAAGGGACAAACAAAACGTGGTCATGACAAGGAAAAAAAAATGAGTCGAGTCCGAAGGCAACGAGAAAGCAATGAAGATGCAACGATGGGAAAGGAATGCCGAAAAGTCAAGGCAGAGGATGCGAATTCGCCACATCTTCAAAGGAGAAAAATTCCCATCACCCCTTTCCACCTAACAAGGGGACTGCGGATTTTTCTTGGAAGGGCATTTTTCTCTTCCTTCCCGGCTTCCGGGGCCGCCCTCCCTCCCCCGCGGGGCGGTCCCTCCTAGCCCCTCCCGGAACGGCCGGCCGCAGCCCTGACCTCGGCTCCCACGCGGGGCAGCGGCCGGCCAGCCGGCGGGCGGGGCAGGAAGGGGGCGACGCGGCTCCGGGCACCCGAGATCCTTAACTGCAGCTCCCAGAGCCCTGGCTGATCCTAATCAGTGTGGGAAAGGAGCGCGGCCGGCCCGCCTGCCGGCGACGCCGCCTCTTTTCATAAACTTTATCGCCGTGCACAGCCGCTGATAAGCCACCATAAATAAACGAGCGCCGGGCGTGCGGCTGGCCCGGGGCTGCCGGCGCGCACGCCCGCCGCGGCTCTGCGGCTCCCGGGGGACATGAATCACGCGCCAAGTTGGAAAGAGTTCCCTGCTCTCCTCCTCTCCAGACCAGAGCCATAAATAATCATGCATTCTTCCCCCACCCAGAAACCCCTCACCTTTGTTTTATGGCTTCCATCAAAAGCCCAGGAGTTTTCGATTTGAGTGCCAGGCCACCCCTCCTTGCTGGGGAGTGGCGTGTGTTGTTCTGGGCTATGCTCTTGCCTCAGGTCAAGCTCCTCGGGCCTGGGTTGGGCCTGTGCCTGTGACTCTGTTATCACAAATCCCCTTTGGCTCCTGCACAGCCAGAGAGGGGCTGGAGCAGGGGAGGGCGGGGGAGCAGAGGGGTGATCCGAAGTCTCCAGGGGCAGGTGATGCGAAGCTGTTCGCACAAAAGTGGCCTTGGACGTGTGGATGAATAGCTTGCTGCTCGGCCAAGTCATAGTAGGAGCTCCGGGCTCTGGGCTTGGCCTGCGCCCAGCGGGTAAGAGGCAGAGCGAGCCTGTAATAGCCTGATTGCAGCGGAAGGGAGGGACCCTCTCCGCTTAAATGGTGGCGTGTTCAGAAGTTCCTTCGATGTTATTCAGCAGGTCTCATGATCCGTATTCTTCAGTTCTTGAAATTTTGACTTGAGGACCCCCAAATTAAACTATGGCACATCTGGAGACTGAAGTCTGAGGAAGACTCCGTGAGCATGGAGGAATACAGAAACACGGGGATGTGCAGAGCAGCCCAAACACAGCAGCTCGCTCAGTACCCAGGCCTCTCTCCCAGCTCTCCTACCACGTGGCTCTGGGCCCTCCAGCAGCTACTGCCCTGCTCTGGGCTTTAGTTTCTTTATCGGTCTGTCTAATGAGTAAATAATATCTAAAAGGATCTTCCAGCTTCCTACTCTGTAGGAAATAACATCCTTTTTATAAATCACCTCATTTCTTTTTCTTTTCTTTTTTGAGGAAGATTGGCCCTGAGGTAACATCTGCCGCCAATCCTCCTCTTTTTGCTGAGGAAGCCTGGCCCTGAGCTAACATCAGTGTCCATCATCTTCTATTTTATATGTGGAATGCCTGAGACAGCATGGCTTGCCAAGCTGTGCCCTATGCACCTGGGATCCAAACCCAGCGAACCCCAGGCCACCGAAGCAGAACGTGTGAACTTTGCTGCGCCACCGGGCTAGCCCTAAATCACTCCATTTCTGAGATATCTTATCACAGGCCCCTCTGCAGAAAACACTGTTATGTCTCCTTGGAAGAAACCAGGGCTTGGCCGGTTTGTGAAACAGACCCCTCGTTAGTGAGATTAACAGTAGACTTTACCCCTCACAGAGGTTACAGAGATCCAGGGTCCCTCCGGCCGGAGGGAAGGCTGCCTGTGAGGCAGAGGACATTTAAACATCAATCCAGCCAAGTGCAACAGCATCAGCTCCGGCCTCTTAGGGCCCGAGGATAAGCTGCCTCCTCGTGACTGTGGTTCTGCTTCATGTGAGAGCAACTGGTTGGCTCAGAACATCTCATCTGGAAAAGTCAACGTTTCTGTCAGTGGAAAGCAAGGCTGAGGAGGGCGGGCGCTTCTGATGGCGGCTCTAGAGATAGCAGAGCCTGACTGGAGTCCTGATGAGCTTCTCTTTGGTTTAACACTCCTGGGGAATGTGGGTGGGAAGCCACCCCTCCAGCCAGGGCCAAGAGGAGGAGCTCACTCACGAAACAGAAATGAACAAAGGCCAGCTTCTTCCAGAACCCATTTCTGACACTACGACGTGTCCCAAGGGAATATGTGGTCCCAGACAGGCTTCATTTCCTGCTTTCTGGACAGAAGGCCGCTCAGTCTTGTTTCCTTCATTTGCATGCTGTCAAGAAAAATGAGTCACACTGAATTGTCATTTGTTAAGAAATATTGGCAAGAGGTTCCCCTCTGAGTTTGGAGTTGATTTCTCAAAAAGGAATGAACACTAAGTCCATCACTGATTTATCATGTGAATGCGACTGACTCTCTAGGCCTCAGTTTTCCCATCCATGAATCCTGGTGATTGTTAAGGTTTCTTTCCCCTCATACTGGGACTCTAACATACGTGGGACCATCGGGAGTAAAAGATTGTAAACTTTCCAGAACAGAGATAGGTAAGGGAAACATCTAAACGTGACTCCTCCACAAAATTGTTCTTGCTTTCAATTTTGTCTGCTGTGTGGAGGTCAGCAACCAAGGAAAAAAAGGACAGAACCTATCAAAAAAGATAGAGCTGAACGTCAAGATTGGGCTAATCTGCCAGTTATTCTATAAGATGCAGTCACAGAACTTTGTAGAACCTGATGAAAATCACATGCTCCTCTGCCCTCTCCCCAAATACACATACAAGTACATACTTGTCTTTGCAAATCATTTCACAGGTTCACAGACCCCTAAAGCTCCATCCAGGGACCCTGTTAAGAATCTCTGCTCAGAGGCTAATAAAATAATGACCCTCTATTTCCTTATCTGTGAAAAGGAAATACTACTCACCTCCAACCAGCTTCATGGAGGAGGAAGAGGAGGATGAACAGACCTGTGCTATTAAAACCTATTTGTTGTCTGCCTGGCAGACATGTAATATTGACGCAATCCTATTGCCATCGTCTTCCATAGTCATTCTCTATTCTGCATCATGGGATGCAAATTTCCTTGCAAGACGGAAGCAGCCCTGTCTGTGAAATTCCCGAAGTAAACCCTTCTGGTAAGCCAGTGCTGTACGTTTCACACTGGCCTGGTAGAAACAGAATGAGTCCCTGTGGAGACCAAAGGGAAGGCAGGAGGGAGCTCTTCAGGCACTCAAAGGGTAATAATTGCCTGGGTAGGAATGCACCAAATGACACCCTTGTGGCTTTAAAAGTCAATGTAACCTTCCAAAGAGTCTTCCTTTCTCCCAGAGTAGGTTGTAATATTAGAGAAATTACTCATTGAAACGAAACCAAGGTCTAGGGAAAAGCTTTTGATGAAGTTATTAGCTAATACATTACGTAGAGTCAGTCCATCTGGTGTCAGGAACCAAACTTCAGTTTCTGTATCACCAGTACAACGATAGGATTGGGTTAGATTCTGTGGCCCTTCACCTTCCTGGGTTCACAGATTCTTGGAGAGTCAGATGTAAGCTATGGCTCCTGACCCCAGAAAATACATATGCACTGAACACATACTTTCACACTATTTTACTTACAATTTAGGGGCTTTACAGAAGCCTGGCAGTTCCTCTGTGGACCTCTGCATTCACGGGAGCTGCCCTCCACCTCTCTAAGGCCTCTTCTGCCTTAATTGTGGAAGACTGTTGGGATCCACAGACGATTCCATCTGCGGCTTCAGGGCCAAGCCCTTGACCATTTCTCAGAGCCTCTGCGAACAGAGGAAGGGGCAGAGTGCTCTTCCTGTGTTTGCTATGAAAGTGACCATGCAGTAAACACTCTGTGTCGGTTATGTTTGGAAAGCACAGTCCCAGCAGCAGCTCTTCTGGACAAGGGCATGAAACTGCAATTTGATGGTTTCTTCCTGGGAGACAGGGATGAGGAGGGATGGGAGGCCTCGACAGTATAGATAAACAGTAATTGTGGGGCTGGCCTCGTGGCGCAGCAGTTAAGTTCCCACGTTTCACTTCGGCCACCCAGGGTTTGCCGGTTTGGATCCCAGGTGCAGACGTACACACCGCTTGGCAAGCCATGCTATGGCAGGCATCCCACATATAAAGCAGAGGAAGATGGGCACGGATGTTAGCTCAGGGCCAGTCTTCCTCAGCAAAAAGAGGAGGATTGGCAGCAGATGTTAGCTCAGGGCTAATCTTCCTCAAAAAAAATAAAAAAGAGTAGGTTGTAGTCAGAACATGTGGACAGTACAGTCCTTGGAGGAGTGAATGCTAAGAGTTTCGAGAAAGCCTGGATGAGCAGCAATATTCCCTGTATGGGGAGTGGTAGAGGAAGCTATGCAGCTTCTCAACAGACGGAGAGGCGCTTCCTACAGCACCTGTGGCCTGCCTTCCTGTGGTTCATAAATATTCACTGCCCCTCCCTGGGAAAGGATGATATGTCTCCTCCTCACTGACATCAGACTTAGCCGTGTGACTTGCCGTGGGCAGTGAAATGAGAAGTGACATCCATCACTGCCAAGCAGAAGATTCAAGAGCTAGCGCAAAGTTTACCGTGTACTCTTCTCCTTCTGCCACAGACTGGCCATATTCCAAATCTACCACTCCATCGGCCTGGTCCCAGAGTGAAGGTGACCTGGAGAGATCCTGTGGTCAACCTGTCATAGACCTGAGGCTAGTGCCAGAAAAATGTTTGGTGTTGTAAGCCGTGGAGATTTTGGAGCTGTTTGTGACTGCAGCAGAGCCAAGCCTAACTTACTGAGACAGCATCCTCCTTTGGAAAGAAAGAGAGGTGGGTGCTCAAAATGGCCCTCGCTAACCTGCAGGGCTACTGATGACAGCACCAGCCACTGTCAGCAGGGGTCATGTGCCCACTCCTCACTCTTCCCATCCTTTCCTCTCCCTGACACTGTTAGCGGTACCCTCCCTATCCACCATCACCCAAAGCACCCCAGAGCTAGGCCAGGAGCCAGGATCCATCAGTCATGCCGCCTGCAGTGGGGTTGAATGGTAGCCCCCCGAAAAGATATGTCTGTGTCCTAATTCCAAAAACCTGAGAATGTGACCTTACTTGGAAAAAAGGTCTTTGCAGATGTAATGTTGTAAGGATCTCTAGATGAGGCCATCCTGGATTACCTGAGAACACTCTCAATCCAGTGACAAGGGTCCTCATGAAAGATGGAGAGGAGAAGCCAGGGGCAGAAGTTGGAGTGATGCAGCCACAAACCAAAGAACACCTGGAGCCACCAGAAGCTGACAGGGCAAAGGGCATTCACCCCTAGAGCTTCTGGAGAGTCTGTGGCCCAGCTGACACCTTGATTTCAGACGTCTGGCCTCCAGAATGGTGAGAGAATAACATCCATTGTTTTAAGCCACACAGCTTATGGTAATTTGTTATGGCAACTGTAGAATGCTAATACTTCCTTCACCTTAGCAAAATATCTTTTCTTCATGCATCCCCGCCTTTGATGTAATTCTTAAAGGCAAGAACTACAAACCAGTATACTAATGGATTAGAGTGAACGCCTCTCTTTCTCCCTACCCCTTCCCCAGGGCAGGGCCTCAATTATGTTTAAAGCAGGGGAGATGCCAGCTCACAAAACCCGACTGGTCTACTTCCTCTTCAGAGGAGACACCAGCAGTGCGAGAGTTGAATCCTTGATTACGGGCTGTGCAGAACCTGATGCTCAAAATAAATAGCTCCTGGAATCAAAGCTCAGGGGACGATGCATAGAATTTGAGAGTCTCAAGGACGGAGACAGATCGTGCAGTCCCACATCTGCAGAAAGAATTTTTAGAGATATAAGGGAGCTTAAAGGATTTTTGCATATTTGTTTATTTTTTGGTTCTGTTAAAGAACCTTGAGGCCCAGAGAGGGGCACCATTCGTCCAGGGTCACAAACTCATTAGGGGCTGATTCCCGCTCCACCACCCAGCACAGGAAGATGCTTACTTCTCCACGAAACTCTGGCCGTGCAGTCTCTGTGGTACTACCTCCCAGGCACAGGGGGCTCACCGCCTAACTGGTCTGGCTGGCTTAGGTCCTTTGTAAGCTCTCAACTTTTCTAGTTGGAGGGCCCTGCTCCATATCATCTTAAACATCTTAAAATGCATGTTCATCCCACGTGAAATGTCATTTTTATTTTTAAAGTTTTTCCTGGTTCTCCAGTAATTTTTCCTTTTGAAAGTAATGGTCTGTAAGTAACTTCTTTGATTTTAGATTTTCTATAATGTTCTCAGCAGTCCTCATACAGACCCAGGAAAATCTAACATGGATTGTTTTCAAATGCAATGAAATTTTTGTGAATGCTAAATTTTATGATGAATATGATTGATAGCAAGCTTCCTTTTGTACAGACTTAATTCAATCAATACAGATATTAATTTCAAGTTTGTCTTTTAATTTGGGGATTGGGAAGTGTTCAGAGAGGCCTTCAGGTGAAGGATAGTGTAGGATGTAAGGTAGGCAGAGCGAGGTGGCAGCGCATGAAACATCTAGCAAACGGCCTGTGGCTCTGCGGCTGAGTGCAGGTGAGGGAAGTAGCAGGAGACTGGTTTTTAAGGATCTACCTCAGGTCCAGCACTGAGCCAGACACTCTGTAGCCGTAATCTCCTCTAAGATTTGAAAACCAAGCTGCGGCCAGATTGCAAATGACTTCACATGCCATTCTTACCTCCCCTTGCCACCTGCACCCTAGGCAGCCATGGGAGACATTCCTGGTTCTGGATTCTTGCCTCTAAACAGCTCCCTGGCATGACTGGGAGTCCTGTGCCAACCCACACCCATTTCCATCTGTTTTATGGCCCAAAGCCAGCTGATATAGGGCCTTGCTGGGGATGGAAGATAAGGCAGGCATCCTTCCAGGGTCAGAGGGACTGGGCTTCATCTTCCCAGGAAATGACTTTCCTTCACGGACCCCTATACCACCCAGGCCAGGGCACCCTTGGGGAGAAGGTTCTAGTCTGCATTGCATCAAACACCTGGGAGAGGCAAGAGCCATTTAAGCATATATTTATTTTATTGAAACATATAACTCCTACAGGCCACAGGCAGGACAGGCAGACAGATTTTTCAAACGGTGCCTCCGCAACTGATTAAGCCATCATGAAATATCAATGCACAGAATGATTCTGGAAAGTCTCTAGGAATGGAAGTCAGCCTACACTATAATCTCCCCCTCAGGTTAAATTTCATAGCAACTGCTCCAGATGGTAGGAGGGACTGAGTACCCCATGTTAAGCCTTAGAGCAGAAAGGGTACTCCCCCTAGGAGTGGAAGGAGCCGAGAAGACTGAAATCAGGTCTTCAGACTCTAAAAAGAGCCCCCTTTCTGTTGAGCCCAGCAAAGTCACCATTCAAAGACTCACAGCCTCTCAAAGAATGATGGGGATGTGTCAAAAAGACACAGAAGTCAGTTCGAAGGTGCTCCCACTGGTCTAAATTCTGGGACAGTTTACTTATCAAAATAAATAATGATAGTAACAGATTGTAATCATTGAGATAGGAATCTATAAGTCCATACTGATGCAAATACATAAATGGAAAGAATACATTTTATTACAGTAAAGTGTCAACTAATAAATGAAGAAATGAGGGAATTAGAAAAATCATCATTTAGCAGCCATCGTAGTGATAATTCAACCAAGAAACATCAGTAGATGTTAAACCCAGTGGGTGAAAGTTTAATGAGAAATGGGAAATTTGCATAGTTTCAGAATACCTCCACACGCAATTGTTAGCAATTACAAAGAGGAAAAGAGCAATTTTACAATGAAAAATCCTAACAGATACCACCTCAATTGAGTGATTAAAGTGAACATCACCAATAGTGGGTCAAATTGAAATCTCGTACCACCTGATCAGATCCCATGAGAACGCCTCATCACTTTTGTCGTATTCTTCCCCAAAAGGCATAATGTGAAAGTAATCAGGAGAAAGTATCAGACAAATGCAAATTGAGGGACATTTTACAAAATAATCAGCATGGAATATTCAAAAGTATCACATTTATGAAAGTCAAGGAAAGACTGAGGAACTGACCTGAGAGTCTAAACACACAGCACAAATGAATGCCACAAATGATCCTCAATTGGATCCTTCTGTCATAATAAACGTGATCTGATTAATTGTCAAACCTAGCATGGTATCTGAGGATGGGTGGTAATGTGTCAACGTTAATTCCCTTATCTTGATGATTGCATCATAACTATGTAAGAGAATTTCCTTGTTTGTAGGAATTACACACTAAAGTATTCAGGTTCGGGAAAAAAGTTCTTTGTACCATTTTTGCAACTTTTGTGTGAATATGAAATTCTTTCAGAATAAAAAATTTAAAGAAATTCAGACACAAACAAGTCAAAGTTGTGACTATTAAACATATTTTTGTCACTTCTTCCAGGAAATAGGCCGCCTCCTTCAAGGACAGGGTGGTAACGTGTCAGTTGAGGCAGCCTGGTGAGCTGCTAGAAAGACCTGTGTGGAACGACCGCCTGTAAAGCAGTCCTATATCCTCACGAGTTTAAACGGATGATGCCTGATGATCACCTGTCGTCAGCCTTTAGTTAGCAGTGGCTTTCATTTTACCTTTAAATCTGACCCATTCAATGAAAAAATGTTCTGAAAAACAAAACGCTTAAGGGTTTTGAAATGGTTCCCATTGAAAAGAACACTTTAATAAATGTCTTTTAAAAAAAAAACCCAAAATCTAATTTTGTAATGTGAATGCTGGTTTTCTTAAAAGGGGAGACCACCAGAAAAGAAAGTGCTGTCCTCAAAGTGTAAGATGAACAAAACCAACACCAGCTCACACACAGAACACTACGCCTCCCTGGGCTGAATTCTCCTGTGTTCTCTGCTGCCTTCCTGCTAAATGCTGCATTGCCAACGAAGTATTACACAGTGTATGTCTCTTCTTGTTTACCAGCGATTGGATTGCCCTCGCTCCCTCCTTTCCTTCTTTCCTTCCTCCTTGTCTTAATGCACTCAGCATTGTCTGGGTCGATCAGAAAGTCTATTTTTCTTGCAGACTTTAGGAAATCTACAACACCTAGTGAACCTATAATTAAGCTTAATATAACCTGGGGAAGGCAGAAGAGAAAGAAAATAAAGGCTGTGAATAAGAAGAGACATGCACTTAGCACATACCCATTTCCTCTGTGAGAAGGTGAATAGTCTGCAAACATCCAGCAGTTCCTATGTGTGCTGGGCTAACTCACATCTCTGGCTGTTTCAGCTCTTCTTTTTCAAAGACATAACACATCTGGGGAATGCTCACTGACCCTCCATTCTCTCCAAGTGGACCAGGCTGTCCCCAACTCAAAATCCTGCCACGTACCAAAAGTTCTTTTTAAAACTATTTTTTAGAGTTTGGAAATAACGTTACAAATTACAGTCTGATTTCCAGATTAGACACAAATACTCCCCATAATTAGTATATAAAGTAACCAACACACACCCCCAAAATCCCAGACTTCAACATCGGCACTGCTAAGGTGGCATTTTCAAGTAATGGCTGTGAGTCAAGGGTTCATAGTTCAGACTATCTTGATGTAAGTGATACAGGTTGACAAATGGCTCCTTCCCTTGCAATTCTGACGTGAACAAGAAGTGGCGAGGGGTTCACGCTAGGCCCTTCTCTCACTCACCCCCACGGGTATAGACCCCAAGAGCCTACACTGAGTTTTATGATACTCTGATCATTGTCTTGCTGTACTTTTTATCCCACCCCTCACAGCTCTCTTTCTCTCTCTCAGGCATAATCTGTTTCACTGAGCCCAGAAAATATAACATTTGGGCAGAAAATAAGGCCTGAAAGAAAACTAAGGAAAACAGATATCATTTATCATTTTACCACTAAATATGTATTTCATTTAGCATGGGCTTCTATTGATACTTAGTGGAATAAAACATCTTTAAAATATTTTATTTATCATTGTAATGAGAAAAAGGTACAGGAAAAATAGGAGAAAGACCTAAACAGCTATTTGTGTATCAACTCGTTGTAACCACACTTGGCTATAAATTTATTAGATGTGACATGATTTGAGTTTCAAAAAATGATAAGACCATCGCCAGGATGATCTCATTGAAAGCACAAATGTCCTTGAAATTCTTATTCTGTGACCAAAAACTGAGGGCAGATCTGTCTGGTATTCTCCCTACATGTTCTTCTTCAAGACAAAGTTTCTAAAATAATCTCAGACACGGTGGAACATTTGCCAGACAGCTGTTCTAGGGAATGCCAAGAAGATAATCCTCGGGTCTATCATCGTCTTTCGTATTTTTTCTCCCTTCAGTGAATTTTGGATCCAAGCCAGTTTATAGACACGTGTTCCAAAAGTTCAAAAAGTCTCTTTAAAGAAAATTGATGTTGCTTGAGGCCTTTTACGCTTATTCTACTGACCTAGTTGAGAAGGCAGTTTGTTGACTTCTTGGCAAAGGAATTTACCTTAACTCTGTTTCTGGAGGGCGAGTGGCTCTGAAGATGAAGCTTCCACTGAAGTTCACCAGCCCCAAGATGTACCTGGTCTGAATGCTCTCTCTCCATCCCTGAGATGGCTCCCATCCACAGTGGATGAAACCCTGGTTTCATCCTAGTAGATGGAACAGGGAGTTACAGATTTGTGGATCTTAGAACACCAAGAAAACTCGAGAGGGGATTGGCCCAGCATCCTTCCTTCCAACTTGGTGGCTACCCCCACTGCCTAGCAGAAATAAGTTTTCTAGAAAAGGAAATTCTTTCTACCAATAAACATGTTCAGAATCTCATAGAAATTTTAATACATATGACTTTATTTTTCATTCAAATGAGTTTATTGAAGGAATTTTAGACGGAGAAAAAGGGACTTAGTGTGTTTACATAGACCTAGATATGAAATCTTGAGGTCAGCTCTTCCTTCAAATCTTCAAATGCCAAAATCTCTGACGCTACTGCTTCTTAAATCTTCATCATCTGTCAGAGAACAAAGAAGACTGCTAACAGAAGAGGAGACAGAAGAGCATACGATGTGGACACAGGGACTGGAAAACAGATGCAAATCTCAGGCAGAGGCAACAGGGGAGAGAAACGTTTGCAGGTTTCTTTGAGGTCCTGACAGATTGTTGCAGGAAGCCAGATTTCTGGCCTTAGAGAAATTGTTTTCTCTTGTCACTAAGCTTTCTCCGGCTCTACCAAGAAATAGGTTAGTGTATTTGGTTTTTAGGGCTGCCATAACAGAATACCACAGTCTGCAGGGCTTAAACAACAGAAATTAATTTTCTCACAGTTCTGGAGGCTGGAAGGCCAAGACCAAGATGTTGGCAGATTTGGTTTCTTTTGAGGCCCCTCTCCTTGACTTAACAGATGCAGCCTTCTCGCTGTGTCCTCACACGGTCTTTCCTCTGTGCGCGCACATCCCCGGGGTCTCCTTTTGTGTCCAATTTTCCTGTTCTTATAAGGACACTAGTCAGACTGGATTAAGACCCACTCAGCCTCATTTTAAATTATTCACCTCTTTAAAGGTTTGATTTCCATATACAGTCACCTTCTGAGGCACTGGGGGTTAGGACTTCAATATATGAATTTTGAAGGGACATATTTCAGCCCACAAGAGTTAGAAAGAGTACTTTTCAAAACAGGGTGCTAAAATTCAACCAGTTAGGAGGATCTCAAAGTTTTCAAAACAGGTCACCTAAGAAGTGTGATTGAGTTCACACTGTTGTCCTGGGCTGAGAGGGGCCTGAGCTAAGAGCAAGAGAAAGATGGCCCAGTTGACGAAAACTGGGTCTTGTCCCTTCTAGCCAAACCTCTTGATCGGGGTTCCCAGACTTTTCAGATAAGAGTCTTGGAAACAAGACCAGCACTCAACAATGGAAATATAACGTGAGCCATACAGGTAATTTTTAATATTCTAGTAGCCACATTAAAAAAAAAAAGGTGGAATTAATTTTAAAATATACATTATCTAGCTCAATATATTCAAAATATTATCATTTCTATATGTAATCAATATTGAAAAATTGTTACGGAGATCTTTTACATTCCTATTTTGGTGTTAGGTCTTCAGGCTCTGGTGACTATTTTACCCTTACAGCACATGTCAATACTGACTAGCCCCATTTCTAGTGCTCAATACCCACGTGTGGCTGGAGGCTGCCGTTCTAGACAGTATAGATCTAGAGTGGTCAGGTCTACAGTGGCCCAGGAAACTGACCTTTCTTATGCTACAAACAGAAGTCTGAGGGTTTAACGAAGGGGCAGGGTTGGCCTGAAATTAAAGAGATTTTCATGAGGTTCTCAAGAGTAGTCAGTACCTTCTAGAACTCCTGGAGCTGCCTAGAAACTTGTGAATAGACTCCCATCAGACGGTGCCTTTCCAAACTCAAGACCTTATGGGCTAACCAAGGGCGTGACTCAGGAGCAGGGCAGCTCACTCCACTCAGCTCTGACTTGATAAATAGGACCAAGACAGGGCACCCACTTCAGCCTTCTGCCACTGACTGCCGAAAATTTTGGCCAAATCGTCTAAGCCTATGCCCAACAGGAATCGAACAGGCCTAACAAGAAGGGTTATGTTACCTGCCCTTGCCTCTCTTTCCTTTCAGGCTGGCTCTTCTAGTAAATCCATCACCACGGAGATGGGAAGGCGGATTTTTCCTGCAGACTAGCAAGTGTATTATGATGAAGCGATATAAGGAAATATTCACTGAGACAGAAAAATGAGGAAGCGACGAATGGTTGGTGAAAAACTTTGGAAGTCAAATGGCGTTAGAGGATTTCTGGCTTTGGAAAATTGTATGGGAAGTGGGGCATCCCCAACTCTCCAAAGGGTTTTAAAGGTTTAATCCATGCCCAGAGATAAAGCAAGTGGCCCAAAGCCTGCTTACCCACTATAACAACCCAGGCTCTCTGCTGTTGCCTGTCCTAAGAGAAGTTACCTAAGTGACTTCTTTCTAACCAGAAAGAATTTCATAATCATCTACAAAGTTAAGGCTTGCCCTGAAAGCACATTTCTAATAGTCCTAATATTGGCATCTCCCATTTACGTAGGACATCCATAATGTATATGAAGTCATTTACCCAAAGTGCATCCCTGTGAGGTAGCCTAGGAAAACAGGCTCGCAGAGTTGGCAAAATTAGTGGATTGTGGAGGATTTTGAAGCCAGTCTTCTGACCTCAAATCTACATAAATAGTACGCAGGGTTATTAACATGTAATGTATGCTTGGCATGTAGTTAATAAACACATAATAAAAGTTTATTGAATGAATGAATGAAAAGAAACTAAATTTCTTGAAATCCCTCTGAAGACACCATTTCCAAATTTAAGTATGAGATGACGCATCCTCAGGAAAGTGTCTTTGCCTGATTCGTATTGTTTAGGAATAGCAGAAGCATTTCCTCCCGTCTAGATTTCTTTGTAAAATAATTATATGAAGTAGTTTAAGAACACCCATCTCTGTTTCTCCAGGTTTCTTGCAACAATGTACAGACATCCCAGCAGTAAATGTTTACCATTAGGCAAAGCAGCCTTCACTGGAAAAATGTACTGTCACAGATGACTTTGATCAGCTGCAGAGACAGAGCCAGCCAAGCAGAGAAGGTGCTGGTTGAGGCAGCCTCTGCTAAGACCTGTGCTTTCCCCACTTACCTGAAGGTGGAAATTTCCAGGGAAGAAGACACTAGAAAGAAGGTCAAAGGAATTCAATACAGGCAACTAGGTAGGAACAAACCAGTTAACAGAGAAAATTGTCTGCTATAGACTATGTTTGTCCTTCAAGTTCCAATTCACTTTTCCTATTTCTGGGGAGAAAATGACATTCAAAGGATCCCAGATGGCCAATGTTCAAACTGGAAGAAATTTAAAGATGATAATAACTAATAGTTGCCTATCCCAGCCATCATCTAAGCACTTGACCTGTATTAACTCATTTAATCCCACAGCAGGTGCTCCTATCATCGCCTCCTCAGTGACCTCATCTCGTACAATCCCAAGTACCAGGGTTCACATTGTCTTTGAGAGCACCAAGTGAGTGGTACCCCTGGAGCTGTGCAACCCTGCAGCCTTGCTCATGTTACAGTGGAAGAAACATCACATCTCCAGCACCCTCATTTTACTGATGGAGAAACTGACGTTTGGTAACTCACCACACAGCCAAGATATTGACAGAGCTGATTAGGACCTTGACCCCTGGTTTCCAGCCTAGAGCCTGTGCAATCTGACATGTGCTACATTTTGGAAGCTGTGAGTAATTTCAGTGTCCCTACCTTTAAAGAGCTCACAACCAATAGAGGAGGTCCTGGTAACATAAGTACATAAAGGCCAGCACATCTTCACATTCAGGTTCTGGTGAATGGTCCCATTATCCTCCATTGAACTTGATTCTTCCTTCTTCAAGTCCCCCCTCCAAGAGGTGGCCCCCTCTTACATCTCAGCAGATCATAGTAGTCGAGGACATGCGCTCTGAAGTTACACCACGCATGACCTTGGGCAAGATTCTGTGTCTCAGTTTCCTCATCCAGAAAGTGGAGATAATAACAGAACCTATTCCTGAGGTTATTATGAGAATTAAATGAGTTAATGTTTCTAAAGCAACAAAAATAGTGCATGGCACATAGTAAGCACAGTATTTACGTGTTTCATAAAATGCTGGATTATTAAACAGCCTCCTAGCTTCATTCTCCTCCTACAACACCAAAATACTTCTTGCTGAAACCCAAGTCTGCTGACCACCTGCCAGGCTCCACATAATCTAGAGCAGTAGTTCTCAAACTTCAGTTTGCACAAGAATCCCCTGGAGGGCTTGCAAAAAATGCAAACTTCGGAGCCACTCCCTGGTTTCTGGTTTAGGAGATGGGGGTGGAGCTCAGGAATCTAGATTTTTAACACGCACCCACAAGAGATTCTGATGTAGGTGGTCCGACCCCACAATTTGAGAAAGGGAGGCCTCCTGGATAAAGTCCACTTTTAGCATGGCTTTCGGTGACCCTGGTCATCTGGCCCCTGTCCACCACTCCAGCCTCACTGCTCAAAACCCCGCCTCTAATCCTGCCAGCCAGACCTGCGTCAGGAAAAATAAAAAGCCACGTTCACGTCAAGCCCAATTGCGTTTCTCCATAGGACTGCTATTATATGTGTTATATGAGATTAGGAAAAAATAGCTGAGTTGACACCCAGCAAAGTCTCTATGACCATGCCGGTGGGTCGCCATGGGAACCACATCTCGGTGACTTAGTCCAGAGCGAGCGTAAAAGCTGAGAGGGACAGAACATGTTCTGTTTCTGAGTTCCTGTTCTCTTTCTCCATCTCCCTTAGAGACCAGACCCCTTGTTTCTGCTCTTAAAGTAACTCAAGGGACTGTCAGTCCTAAATTTGGGAAAAGCAAAGTAAGAAGGGGCAGAACAGAAACAAAAGGAGGCCTGAAGCCAAGGGGACAACACGCTGAGATAAACAGAAACGTTAGGATTGAGGACTGCCCCTGCTCCAAAACACTAATTCATCCAAAGAACAAAAACGCTTTTTTCTTTCATGGCAAAGCAAGTTAAACTGGCTTGATGTTAGACTCCCTAAAAACTAAGGCTTGACATACTAGTCCCCAAACTTTATAATACCTGTTTTCCCCAATTATACAATCCAAGCACTTTTAAAGGAGTTTAGAGTCGGAAAACAAAGGTCTCTGTTGAATCCCTCTGAAGGAAGCTTCCTTCTCAATGAACTCCAGGTCACACCTGTTTGCTTTTGTGTCTAAAGATGACGTCCTCAACTACCAGAGGAACAAACTTCATTCTCTGCCCTTCCTCCATTAAATAGTGTCCCCCCCGAAACACATGTCTCTCTGAAATCTGTGAATGTGACCTTATTTGGAAATAGGGTCTTTGCAATCATTATTAAAATGTAAGTTAAGATGACGTTGGGGCCGGCCCAGTGGTGCAGCGGTTAATTTCGCACGTTCCACTTCGGCGGCCTGGGGTTCGCCAGTTCAGATCCCGGGTGCGGACATGGCACCGCTTGACAAGCCATGCTGTGGCAGGCGTCCCACATATAAAGTAGAGGAAGATGGGCATGGATGTTAGCTCAGAGCCAGTCTTCCTCAGCAAAAAGAGGAGGATTGGCGGCAGATGTTAGCTCAGGACTAATCATCCTCAAAAAAAAAAGATGAGGTTGTCCTGGTTTTGTCTTAGTCCATTTGGGCTGCTGTAACAAAAATACCACAGACTGGGTGACTTATTAACAATAGATATTTATTTTTCACAGTTTTGGAGGCTGGAAGTCAGGGTGCCAGCATGATGGGGTGAGGGCCCTCTTCCTGGTTCATAGGCAGTGTCCTCAGATGGTGGAAGAAGTGAGGGCACCCTCAGGGGCCTCTTTCATCAGGGCACTAATCCCATTCATGAGGGCTCCACTCTCATGGCCTAACTACCTCCCAAAGCCCCCACCTGCGAATACCCTTACATCTAAGGGTTAGGATCTCAATATATGCATTTTTGGGAGACACAAACATTCAGAACATAGCAGATGAGGTCATACGAGATTAGAGTGGGCCCTAAATCAAAATAACTGATGTCCTTAAAGAAGAGGAGACACACACAGAGAGGAAAACGCCATGTGAAGACACAGACACATGGGAGAGAAGGCCATGTGACGACGGAGACAGAGGTTGGAGTGATACAGCTGCAAGTCAAGGAAGGCCGAGGAGTGCCGGCCACCACCAGAAGCCAGGAAGGGGCGTGGAAGGGTTCTCCCCTAGAGCCTTCCTCCAGAGGGAGCACGGCCCTGCCGACACCTTGATTTCAGACTCTGGCCTCCAGAACTGTAAGAGAATAAATTTCTGCTGCGTTAAGTCCCCGAGTCTGTGGTAATGTGATGCGGCAGCCCTGGGAAACTGCCCACCGGGTCCCTTTGTTGATGACAGAAAATTCCTCAGACTGATCATTGGACAATCATCAGGTCAGTTAAGCATGAAAACATTGCTAGGATAAGCTCAGATAATAGCAAACAGTAAAACTTATTTTTGAATCAGGGACATTTCCTTAAGCAAAGCCAGCGTGGGATGGAGTAAAGAACCTGCTGGGAGCAAGTCTTCCTTTTGATAAGCGCATTCCACTTCCCTTTAGGGGACCATCCTGTCCCCTCATTGTGTGCAGTTTTGGTGAGGTTGTCAAAGTTCCTTGACATCCCCTAACCAGGACTTGCCACATGACCCACACATTGCTGCTTGGACTCTCTTCTGGGATTTTTGTCCCAAGCTCAGTGCTACCGGAAGGAAGAGCTGCATGTCATCCCTTCAGCTGCTGAGCCCCAAAGGGACGGTCTACCAGGACCTAGATGCCGGGGTGGGGGCGGGGGGGTCACCAAGACTGGTGCTACTATCCCGTCCTCTGAAAGGCTTCCTCTTCTGCTGAGTTGACCAGAAGTGGTGTTTACTGCCTGTAACCCAAAACTGTGATGGAGACCCCTGCCTGGATGCAACGCCCCTAAGCACCCCCCACCCCCATCCTCAAAGGGTGAGGGACAGAAGGGAATTCCTGGGAGTGTCTGATAAAATGTCACAATTGCGCCCCACACATACATACACAGCTGCATCTGTTGCAAAAGTGCTGCTAAAAATACAGCATCATGTTTTCTAAAGTGCCTTGTTTACAGATCTTTACATGAATTTATTTTAGAAATCACTACAGTGCTCGATAAAGGCCCTCTCTTCTGACCAACTGTCATTTTTCTTTCTACCAGACAAAACGAATCACATAACCTGCTGTTTCTCTTCTAGCCACATGTCTTTTGGTTCAGAGTTAAAGCTGCTACCTGATCATAGTGAATCTAGTAGTTTACGACTTGAAGTACATTTTTCCTCCCCTTTTCCATTGTTTTTGATCTTGATGTTCATTTCAGACATTTGTAATAAGACCCTTAAAATCTCTTGTGGAAATAGATGAGATGGAAATCATAAATAAATAAATAGAGATGGAGGGAGATCAGGTGATCTCCATAAATCGTATCAAGTGAGGTCCATAAGTCATCTAAATTTAGCTTCTAGAAGCATTTCATTTATTCCCCAGACATGGATTGGGAAGAATGCGGATCAGATCACAAAATAAAACGTGCCCCACCCCTCTTCCTGGATGTTGCTAATGTTTTCATGTTATCCCCAAACTCTGACACCACTGCCTTCAAAGACCTGCCTTAGGACCCTGAAATATGCCCGGCCACGTGTTCAGCGGCATTCATGAAATAAACCAGACAAATTCCTAAATCGAGAGTCAGAGATCTCAGAGGCAAAGGGCCATGCCCCACCCGCGCCTCTCACCAGACACTTGTGAAAAGTACAGGCCACACTGGTCTGGTTTGGTTTTGTTTTCATATTTTTTAACTGAATCAGTGTGCTCACCTGAAAGAGCTGCCCATCAGGAAGGGATTTCACTGGGTGACCATTTGGCCAGAGAAAAGCCATCTTTGTTTTCCATCCCCCCTCCTGTCCCTGGGGCCTGAAAATAACACCAACACCAACTTCTCTCAAATCTGAGGAGCTATTGTGCAAACTTGAATAAGTCAGTTACTCTTTCTTCACCTTGGGGAGGAAGAAAAAAACCAAAACACAGACAGGACTCCTCACATAAACCAGACCATGGGGCTGAAAAGATTAATATTTTCCAAGGTCAGATGAAAGATGGTATGTAAATGCAAAATGGGTCACTGTACGTTATTAAATTTCTATTACACTTGAATTAGTTATAGAGTGACATTTTGACTGTTTCCTCCGTGTAATTCTCATAACTCCACCTGTCTGACATTTCCTTCCTCTCCGCGGCCCATGTAGAACAGGTCCCACTTTGTGGGAGGGAGGCCACCCTGCAGAATTTCAGGAACACATTCCAGGGAGGCTGTTGCTGAGGCACACACAGGAAATTTCAAACACTCACAGATATCAAGAGGTTAATCGCCCCCAGGACTTGATCATTCAAGAACTGCCCATGGACGAACAGAGAAAGTTCTTCATAAAAAAGAAAAAGAATTCCAAATCCTTTCACCTCCTTATAGCTCTCAGGGACAAAAACTCATTGAGTAACCAAAGAGACACTGCCCTCCTGATCTGAGTGGGCGCTCAGAGAAAAATCGCGAAGATTAAAAGCTTAGCACCCATTGTCCAGAAGAAATGCGGAGAGCAATAAGCGCGCTGGGAGAAAGGAAATTGGTTGCCAAGAACTGAGATTTATGAAAAAGAAAAGACAAAAAGCAATGATCTCAAACAAACATAACCTTTACTGCACTGAGGCGAACGGCAGGCAGAATGTCTATGAGGTGCCCACACCCCATCCCCACCCCGCTTCTTCCTTGGGTCACAGCCAGGAGTTCGAATGGCATCACGTATGAGGCCAGCAGACTCTAGCCCCAACCTCACGTTAAGATAACTGGATCGAGCACAGATTTCACTCTGATGCAGTCTTCTGTCTTGGATAAATCCAAGGGGCATTACCTATCAAAAGTTCCCGAAGGATCTTGTTATAATGTGATGGGGAGGGGAGGGGCCTGCCCCCTAATCCAGCTCTGTAGTATTATGGTGTCCTAAGAGTGATGTTAGTGCCCAGCCCTGAAGCAAAGGCATTAGTGGCTCTGCCATTTGAAGCCAGTGCTTCTTGTTTCTCCCAAAAGTATCCCAAATAGGAGAGGAAAATGAAATCATAGCCCCAGAGGATTGCCAACAAGGGCCCTGGGTATTTTATATTCTCACCCGCAACCTCCCTCCCAACTACACTCAAGCCCAAATTTTCCCTGAAGCCTGTGGTTAAGTTTAGAAATCCATGCAGAATTTGCACCCTACTATTCCATACTATATCTCTGTTTTACTCTAAAAATATTTCAAATTACTTACCACTAAATGAACTTATATCCCATGAGGATATACCAAGTTTACCCTGTGGATTAAGGTAATTCTCTGGTCACCACCCCAAAGGGAAACTGTGTACCTCAGTTTGAGGAACGTAGTCCCAAACAGTCTCTTCTCTTGGAGAAGCAAAGATCTGGCCAACCATGCTGGAGACACGTTTGGACAGCTGCCCTATTTTATTTTCAGTTGTCACCAAGAAAGGTTTTTGATAGGTGAGCAACATTCCTATGACTCGATGCAAAGGGGAAGCTTCTCCAGTGGTGGTATGTCTGACAGTCCTCTCTGGGGAAGCTGGGGAAACATGACCTGCTCATGCTTAATCTCGCAAAGCTTAAAATGGCCTGCACCACTCTGCACGATCTGGCCCCGCCCCAGCTCTCCAACCTCCTCTCACCATGATCTCCTCCTCTTGGATCACTGCATTCTAGCTTTGGTCCTAATGGGTTTTCATTCTGAAAGTGGTGCTTGCCTTGCTGAAAATCCCCCTACTTCAGTAAGAAGGCAGTGGTTCCACTCTGGGTCCATATGAGTCTGAGGCTCTTCTCTAATAACATGTCCAGTAACCAGCTCATCTAGGACTCGCTCTCTCAGGGACCTTCCTGCCACCAGTCCTTACTCTCCTGGACACTACAGTTGGCCTCCCTACCACCCAATCCACCCTTTGCCCACTTTCTAACAGTCATTCAGTCTAGTACAACTGGTCCCACTCTAGCTAAAGATCTAAATCAATCATAGTAATCCTCTTCCTCTTTCCACAGTTCAGGAGCGGGCCTACGACTTCAGATCATTCAGTCAGATGAAAGACCAGGACTTTGGCTTGACGATTGAAGGCCAACAATCTGTGCTTTGTTTCTTTCTCTGCATGTGGACAGAGAAGCAGGTATCCTGGGAACTCTTAGCAGATACTATATAACCAGAATGGGACCCTATCTTAGGATGAAGCTAACACAAAGAAGGCAGAGCAGAGAGGGCAAAAGAAACTGGGTCCTTGGTTATATCCCTGAGCCACTGAATTAAAGCAGTGTTGAGGCCTACCATCTAGAATATCTTTTTTCTAAGAGTCAATACACATCTTTGTTATTTAAGGCAGTTTGATTTGGGATTACAATAGATAAGTTTCCTGCCCTCATGGAGTTTATCCAGCCAAGGAGAGAGAAAAGTGCAGAACATAAGGAGCACTAAGCTGAAGGAAGTAGAGGGTATTAGGAGGCAGAGAGCTGGGCCACCTGGCCTAAATTTGGGATCCCAACTTGAAAGAATTGGCCAAGATTTGATGGGTGGATAAGCATTAGACAGGCAATGTGAGGGGAAGAAGAAAAAGAAGAGGGAGAGTGTAGAGCTCCACACAGACAGAGCAATATGTGCAAAGACTTACAGGACAAAGACCATGGTGCTTTCAGGCAACCAAAAACGGTCCCATGGTTTGGTCCTATCTTAAAAAGCAGCCACTGAGAGTGTGGTTACTGTGGATCCTGCCAGGGATTCTACCATCCCTTTTCAATTAATTGCAGCCTGATGACCAGACCCTGGTGCCATCTTCAGCCTACAGGCATCCTCCATGAGCAGGGCAAGTAGAGGCAACAGGTACTGACCCATCAGGTCTTTGAGAGCCACACACATGGTCTCTGTGCTCTTCCCCACGCTCCCTGTACTCGCCTAAGCCCTCCCTCAATCCATGTAGTCCCAATCCTCCTTACCAGCCAGGATGTGCACATCAAGACAGCAAGACATCAAGACAGAGGACTCTGGTGATATCCAGTTATAATCTATCCTCATCACTTGCCAATTCCATATTTGTAAATATTTCACTTACTTGAAACCCCAAAGTCAATATTCATGGCCCTTTGGCCATCATTCATGGATATTCACGGAGAGGCAAAAAACTTTAGTCCCTTGACACATTCTCAGCTGAGGTCCGTGCTCTGGCTTCTTGTTTCAGCTCTCATACTGTAAACAAGTGTCCTTTTCCCAGTCTAGTTAGTGCCACATTTTTTGCATTTTTGTGGGTTTTTTTTTTTTTTGTAATTTCATTGTTTAAAATTGGCCCTAAGCATAGTGCTAAAGTGCTGTTCCTTAGCACAAGAAGGCTATGATGTGCCTTATAGAGCAAATAATATGTGTGTTAGATAAGTTTCTTCAGGCATGAGTTATAGTACTGTTGGCTGTGAGTTCATTGTTAATGAATCAATAACATAGTTAAATAAGGTGTCTTTAAATAGAAGTGTCTTCTCACAGGATGATAATCCTGAATTTCTCCTATGAGCAATGGCTCCGTATTTGCTAATTCAGTATTCACAGAAACTATAAAACACAGTTGCTACAAATAACAAGAACAGACTGTCTAGGCTTATAGATCACAAAGACTAAAGGCTGCCTGTCTGGCTCAAATGTTTGTTCCTATATGAGACAGTGTACTGCTCTAGCAAACAGACCCCAATATTCTTAGAGTTCAAATGCAATGGCTGCTTTTTTCTTATTCACATATGAGTTTTGAACTGGTGAATAGGTCAGCCCAGGGACCCTCTTCCACTCAGCTCTGTAGGAATCCAGGCTAGATGGACTCTGCCATTACAACATGTGGCTTACAAGGGCACCCAGGCATTATCCTCATTCAGCCAAAAGGGGAACAGAATATGTAGGAGAGCACCTGAGATGTTTAGATGGGCCAGACATGGAAGTAGCACTTATCACTCCTGCTCACATGCCATTGGCTAGAACTCAGTCACATGGCCATGCCTTGCTGCAAGGGAGTCTGGGAAATGTAGTCTGTCTAGCTGGTGACCAGGAAGAAGAGAACAAGGTTTTCTTGGCTACTGGCAGTCTCTGCCACAGTTTGTTGGATTAAGGACTGATATGGAGTCAGGTTCATACCCTAGGCAGATTAATAATTTGCTCCTTCCCCTTCAACTCTTTAAATATTTGTTCAAAGTTTATCTTGAGAAGAAACTAAGATCTGTATGGTAGTAGGGAAGAAGAGAGCTGTATCTTGCCCTGAGCAATTTCTGCCCAAACCCTTGCTCTGGTTCCTGAGCTGCCTCCAGATCTGATGAAGATTCCCAGTCCCTCTCAGGGCTCCCTGAAAATGCAACATTTTCCTAATCCTCGTGCAAATAAGAGCCCTTGAGTGCCATGCAGCCCAAAGGCTGCGGGAGGGTCCTCCGGCCCCCTGTGAGGAGGTACCTCTGAGACAAAGAATCTCGCAGAAGAACCACATAGGCCCAGCAAGCCCATGCCCTCAGAGAGAGGGAGGCCACAGAGGACACCTGATTCTAGCTGGGGAGGCCGAGACCGTGGTAGTTCCCAGAGGTGGCAGGTCACACCCAGTCGACCAGAACTGAATTAGCTGTCTGAGCCCAGGCCACATTGTGAGAAACCTGACAGGCATGTCACGGTGTGAGAAGGAACTTGGGTAAGAGTGGCTTGAGTGAGAGCAGGAGACGGAGGGACCTCCTCTCCAGCCCATGTCCTAAGAAGGAAGCAGCCCCTCTTTGTGCTTCAGAAGCATTTAAAGAGTTCGTGCAGCTGCAGGCCACCGAGGAGACCTCCTCACCTTGCTGCCCCCACATGCTCCATTGGAAGTAAAAAGCACCAGACAGGAGCACTCTAGCCTCTGTTCTCCCTCTATACTCTCTCTCCTCGGTGCCAGATGAAAGACTGCTGTTCTATAAGCCAGCGGCTTCGTGGAATCTGGAAACAAGCCCTGAAAGAAAAAGTAATAATTATAATTTTATATTGACTGCCAGGCCCTATGATAAACATTGCCATTCGTGGTTGTACTGAATTCTCACAATGACCTATGAGATAGGTATTCTAAGCCCCATCCTACTAATGAGGAAACGAAGGCTCAAAGAAGGTAACTAACTGGCTCAGGCTCACGCAGCTAGAAAGAGGCGGAGTCAGGACCTTCTGTCCGACTGTGGAGCCTGTATTCTTAATCTCTAAGCTCTGTGGCTCTGACAACACGGGTCACTTACTGGGTGGGGCCAGCGGAATGCCCCCCTGTACACTTCTTAGAGCATCTGCGGCCCCCCTCCTGTCCATCTTTCTGGAACCACCCCCATGCTGACCAGCCGCAGAGTGGCCCTGTCACTTCTACGCACTCACTACACCCCGCTCTTTCTCTCCAGTAGATTTTCAGGTTTCTCCACAGTGTGCAGCCCATCCTGATGCATCTGTCAGTTCTCAGGGGCTCTGCCGAGGTCTGCTCCCCAGCTGCCTCAGCTCCATTGTTGAAGGGGTGTGTCTCTGGGATGCTAAAGGGAGCCTCAAGTGTCAAGGCTAACAGTACGAATGAACACTCTCGGCTCTTTGATCACTTCCCTTCAGGAAGCTCTTCTACCCACATCTCAGGACCTATGACTTCCCCTAACGTGCCTAGAGGAGCTCCAAAGGGAGCGTGATCCGTCACAGACGTTCAAGATTAGCCCAGCATCAGGCCAGGGGTCTCGCCCATGCTTTCACCTGGCAGGTGGCCATCAGTGGCTGTTTGAGCAACACGGAGATGCAGCCTGATCTTCGCCTGTGCAAACAGCCCTTGTGATGGAGTTCAGCCCTACACAGGCAGGAAAGAGCTGGGGTTTCTCTTGACCCTGCCACCATCATCCTGCTGCTGGAGCTTGCACAACATCCTTCCCTGCTCTGAATCTATGTTTTCCCCTTTTTGGGTGGGATAGACCTTAGGGGTCTGGCAGTTCTAAAATTCTCTGGAGAAAAAATAGTAACATTGTGAACTGTGGGTCCTTCAGTGGGTTTCCGTGAGCAGCTTAATTGATGCAGTTGGCGGTTGCTTCTTGGCCTGTTCTCTCTGAAAGCAGTCACCATGTCTGGCCTCATTTCAATCCTTTTCCTCCTTTTTGTTTTTTTCTTAAAAAAAACTCCTGTGGATTAGTGTGGGAAGAAACCAATGAAGATATCCTTGTAAAGGCTTGTTGTTTAGGGTAGTTCTTCTTTACATTCTTTCTAGGGTTTTTTTTTTTTTTTTTTTTTTTGAGGGGGTGCATTGCATAGGCCAAGCCTTTGTCGAGGTGTTGCTAAGCTGTGTCACACTTTCCCCAACCTTCCTGCCCAACCAGGACTTCTCTCCAAGGCTGTGAAGGATTTGGCAGAGAAGGGCCAAGTGGATGCCACAGCTGGTTTCCCAGGTGCCTGGGTCGTGTCTGGCTTCCCATCTGGGTTGGACTGAGTGACAGCGTGGGTTAAGAGATTTGCCAAAAATCACAGAGCTGGGGATGGCCCTCCCAGAGTACAGGGATACTGAGAGCAGACCAAAGGGCACAGACAAGTCCTGAGGCTGAAAGCGTCCAGGGAGCCAAGGAGGGAGCCTGGGCCCAACTCTGCTTACAGCTGCCTGGAGAACTCAGCCCCAGGCATCAGTCTCACTCGTCAGCTGGAAAACCAGCAGGCGGGCCATCTGAAGCAGACGGGACTGAATTGATCTAAGCTCCCTTCCAAGTTTGGGGATTCTCCGATGACTTTACAATTTAAGGGTCTGAAAATGCCCCCTATGCCTTTTCCTATTTGCATAGAGTGCAGGGGGCAGGGGCCGGGGAAGGGATACAAACCGAAAATGCAGCTCCCAGCTGCCCCCCCCTCCCCGCGCCCCGCACCACGCCCACTCTTCCCCACGTGCCCCCTTCTCCCGGACCCCAGCCCATGCCAAGGAAATGAAATTCAGACCATTCAGATCCATCTACCTCAAAGGCAACCAAGAACTGGCCTTGCAAAGGGGATTCAATGCCTCCAAACCCTTGATGAGCCTTCCACGGGGGGTGGGGGGGGGGGGGATAACTTTTAAGACTTCTCTCCCTCCTTGGGACCAGAAAGCTTTATTTGACCAACATTCAAGCCCAAAAACTTTTACCTGGAGCAACCCCAGGAATCTTAACCTTGGGGAACTACCCACCTCAGCCTTCACCAGACACCTCGCAGGGAGGGGGCTGGAGTGGAACGCGTCACACCCACTGCCTGTGACACCTTCATCCCCCAGCGGGAGAGCCGGTCCCAGCCAGCGTCAAGGAGTCAAAACAAAGCTCCTTTTCCATGTGCGTTTTCTTCCTCAATGGCTGACTGTAAAGTCATCAGGAAGCATGGTCTAGTGCTCCAAGCTCCAGACAGACAGCTTGACCTCTGTCCTGGCGGCCTGGTCTGGCCTGGGCCAGACACCACACCTCCAGGACTGTTTTCTCATCTGCAGAACAACTCGGGCCTCCCTAAGCCGGCATCGCCTCTCTCTGTAAAACACAGCCCCTCCCTCCTCCGCAGGAGCCGGCCATCTTCAGGAGAGGGGATCATTGCGGGGTAGGGGGTGGAAGAAGACAGCAGAGAGTAAGAAGAAGGTCCGTTGTACATGGGGTGAGTGGCCTGGGGAAGAAGGTTTCGGGGACTGTCTCTCTCGTGTTCACCTTCCCCGCTCTCCTGGCACCGAGGTGAGGGTCTCTGCTCTGGGCTCCCCCGCACGTGGGCCGCTTCCTTTTGCGAGGGAAGAGCCTGCTGGGCAGATAAACAGAGGGGCCCGCTGGAGGCTGTGGGGTGTCTCTGGGGATCAGCAACACCGTCATCAGAGAGGCGTGTATGTAAGCACTCGCTTCCCTTCCCCGCCCCCTCCCTTAAGTAAGCAGGCTGTTTCCGCTGCCCCTCGTGGCTGGTCACTTTGCCTACCTCAGGCTGCAGCCTGCCTACTCAGCCCACGTCAGACCTCAGCTGCCCTCGGTGCATCCTGCCTTCTGCTACTTATGAGTTCTCTTTTCACACCTGCCTTTAAAGAAGACCCTAGCCTGAACTGACCGTGCAGGAAAGCTTGTCTCCCTGTCTGTGCTGGTGTGACAAGGTTGTTTTAGAGCAGAGAAACAGGATGTGAGGCCATGAGGGGGCTGAAGAATGAGCCCCTTCACTGACCCTCCACCAGGCCTCTGGTGAGGATTTTCATCTGGTCCTTAATCCACCTCCTGCCACGACAGCCAAACATACCCAATGTGGCTGCCTGTGGTAGGTTCAAAATACCTCTGGCTCTCCTGCCATCAGATAAGGAAACTTCACCGCCCTTCATCACTGACACCAGGTGGGAGGATTCATCCTCCTGGGACGAAAGGTTAATAGGCGCCAGGGTGGAGAAGTTCAAGTATTTGAAGAGACAGACATCCTTGCTCCCAAAAGTAAACCACTGGCCGCAGTTTCATGGGCCCTTGGATAAGATCTAAGAGAGTAGTTCTCAACTCTGGCTGCACATTAGAATCCACACCCCCAGACCAATTAAATGGAAATCTTTAGGGGTGGGATCCGGGCATCTGCTAACTTTGAGAGCCACTGATCTAACACAGCGCCCCATCTGGCAGTTTGGAAACAGGAGAAGGAGAGTGGCGTGCCACTGTGACTTGCCAGTGGGGAGAGAGCCCTGATAGGACCCTGGGTCTCCTAGCTTTAAATTCCTCTCTCTTCCCAACATGGTTTCCCTTCTCGCTATTTTAGGGGAGAGAGTCTTAATCTCAGGTGCACGTTAAAATTATCTGGGGAACTTTAAAAATATATAATGGCGGATTTCATCCTGAAATTCTGATTTAATTGCTCTGGAGTATGGCCTGGGCATACATACATTTTAAAGTTCCTTGAGTGATTCTAATAAGTTGCCATGATTGAGAGAAGCCCTGCTTTAAAGGTAAAACCGAGAGAAAGAGAGAGGAAGACAATAATGCTACGGAGGTCGGCAAGGGACAAATTTTCCTATAGGAGGTATCTTGGAATCTATCAAAATAAATTATGTTGGAGCTGGATCTTGAAGGAGAAATGGCTTTAGACACTTGGAAGTGGTAAAAAGGGAGGGAACAATGAGCAGAGTCCCATAGGCAGAGATCTGAGAGATGTAACAGCTGAGGATTGGGCCAACAGGTAGACCGGGACCGGAGACGGGGAGGCCTTGAATTCCACACTCAGGAGTGTAGACGGAATTGTCTAGGCTGCACAGCAGAATCACCTGAAGGGCTGGTTAAAGCAGAGTGCGGGCCCCCACCCTCGGAGTCTCTGACTCAGTGACTCTGGGCTGGGACCCAAGAACTTGCATTTCTAGCAAGTTCCCAAATAACGTTGATGCTGCTGGTCCTTAGAAGACACTTTAAGAACCACTGTGTAAGCAAAGAGAAATCACTGAAAGTTTTGGCTCTTGGATCACTTGTAGGCTGTGTTTGAGAGAGACTTTAGTAAGACAGGAACGTTGATCTGGTGTGGAGGGAGAGCATGGAAAGTCCGGAGCAGCCTGGAGCTAATGCAGGGGCTTCTAGTAGAAGTAGGGAGCAGGGTCGTGAGGAGGGCCTGGGCAGTGGGACTGGAGAGGAAGGATGGCGTAGAGAATGGCCAGTGGATGTGTGCACAGAACGTGGCGATGGACTGGGTTTGGAGAGGGGTAGAGGCAGAGTCTAGGGTGAGTTTTGGAGACTAAACAGCTCAGGCAATAATGGTGCAATTTTCTGAGCTGAGGAGCCAAAAGGAGGAGCAGGCCTGGGGCGGCCCCAGGGGCTGGGCTGGAATACGAACACTGAACCCTTGTCTCAAGCTCCTGGCAAGCCGGTGACCTCTGACTCAGGCCTAGGGCATGCCAAAATGAAGACGATTTGGCCCTGCTCCCCTAAAAGTCACTGTTTCTGTCCTAAAATTCACACCCTCCTGGGCAGGGGGAGCTGAGCCAGTGTGACCCTCACCCACCGCACAGAGTTTTGGGCCTGCTTCCTATCCCCTGGGCTGGAGGACCGGGAGGCAAAAGTGTATCTCTTCCAGTCAAACCAGGGAGGCAAAGGGATCAAGCGTGGTTATGTCATTTACACAAAAACTCATTTTGCTCCAAACCCTCACTTTTTGTCAGCCTTCACATTTACAGAATGTTGTCCTAAAGCAGTGGTACTCAATCTTGGCCACACATTAGAATCATCTGGACAGCTTTAAAAATTCCTTGTAGCCGGGCTGTATCCCACCCCAATTAAAACAGAATCTCTGGAGTGGGACCCAGGCATCGGTGGATTCTTTTAAGCTCCCCAAGTAAATCAAAAGCACAACCAGGACTGAGAACTGCGCCCCATAGGGTGTGTATAGGTAACCTTCAAATAGCGTCTTTATGAAAATGACATTTCCTCCAGAAGGAAATGGTTTGAATGTGTCTAACGTCGCCTCGCCATCTCCCCCACTCCCTCCTCCCACACATGGGAACTGGCCAAGGGACAGGCGGGCCTCACTGGCCCGCAGGCCTGCAGTGCAGGTTGGGGGCAGGGGCTGTTTTCCACAGCTGTGGTTTGTCGAGCTGGAGGCCATGCCCTGGAAGGGAGAGGCTTCAACGCCCAAAGTCCAAGCAAGCCTTCACTCAAGGAGGCTGGCCCAAAATGGGGTGGGGGAGACATGTGGGGAAGGGTGGGGCATGATTCAGAGCCAAAACCAACAAGGAGGTTTTGAGGACCCAAGAAACCCCGTGGGAGGAACAGTGGGTGCGGGCGATGGGAGGTGCTCTGCATGGATTTGGGCAACTCCCACAGCTGCTTTTCAGGCACTGGTGAGTGTGGGGAAGGCAGGAGAGGGCAGAGCGTGACAGGAGCCCGGGGCCAGGTCCTCCTCCCTGACTCGGAGTCCCAGAGGCACAGAAGATGAGGAAGCTCGCTGGGAAGGATGAAGTCCAGGGGCCACTGGGACCTGGGGGTTCTGAAGCTTGTACAAGGTGGGGGCCGTCTTTAAGAAAAAGAACACAAAATGACAAGTACAACACGAAGCACAGGGCCTTGGAGGGGGCCCGGGCATGTGAGAGGCCCTGACTCATAGCTCCATTTCCTCCCTGTAAATCCACTCTGGGTGACACGCTAACTGAGCATTTCATTTCCAAATCTTGTACCCTCCACAGCTGGGCCTCTGTGGTCCTGTAGGTACTGCCATCTTTGGGACACCTGTCAGACCAGGGAGGCCAGCCATCCATTTTATTTCCGGGGAGGCAAAGGAGTGGAGATATGCGTGGTCAGTCACCCAACATGTCAGTGGCCATGCCACCACGAGTCCCTCAGTGCCAGCCCTGCACACCACTCACTCCCTCCACAGACCCGTGGCTGGGTGTGGCAAGCACCACAGTGACTCAGAGAGGCCCCAGCTCTCAAAAATGACAAGACCCTGCCCTCAAGGACCTCCAACAGTGGTGAGGAGGCTGACTTAGGCAGGTCATTACAGTGTGCACAGTGTGCGGAGCGCGGGAAAGACGTGTGCGGGGCGTCTGTGAACGTGGGAGAGAGGTATTCACCCCAGGCAGTGACGGCAGGCTTCCCAAAGGGGACACCAGGAGAAGGGAGCCTGAGAGGGCTGGGCTTGCCAAGAAAATTCACACAGCCAGGGAAAGTCGTTCCTGCACAACAGTATTAAGCACCTACTATGCGCCAGGCCTTGGACTAATCTTTATGTATATTAAGTCAGTGAGTCTGCACAGCACCCCCACAAGATGGGGCCTATCATTATGCCCATTTTACAGATAAGGAAGCTCAGACACAGTGAAGTTAAGGAGCTTGTTCTCAATCTCACAGCTATTTAAGTGGTGGGTCTGAGTTTTAAACCCAGGAAATCTGGCTCTGGAGCCCATGTGGGCACAAAGCTATGATGGGACAGCTTGGAGCATTTGGGGAACTGCAAGAAATTCAGTGTCTCACACACAGGAAGCACAGGGGAAGCCAGCAAAGGAAGGAGGCTGGGGAGGCCGAAAGGACAGGATGGATCCTGAAGGACCTACAGGAACAGGGCAAGGAGTGTGGGTTGGTCCTGCAAGGGGCAGGAGAGCTCCTGGAGGTCTTAAGCAAGAGCATAGCATGATCAGATCTAGCTTTAGAAAGGGTACTCAGTGTAGCAGATGTGATTATAGAAAACGGATTGGAGGCCATCCGAAGGGAGGAGGGAGACGTCTAAGGATGCGATCGCAGAGTCGTGGCAAGTGCTGATGGGACGTCAACTGAGGCTGAAGGACCAGCTCGAAGCTCTTCTCGAGGCTCCAAAGACCAGCATTACCAGCCTGGGGTGGAGGGACTGGGGCAGAGGAAGGTAGTAGCTTTATGCCACCAAAAGTGCTCTGGATTTGGAGCCAGGAGACCTGAGCTCAGTGACCACATTCCTGCTGGCCACCTTCGTGGACTTAGTCAAATCCCTTCACCTCTCTGAGTCACAATTTCCTCATCTGGAAAGTGGGCGTAATAATTCTTGCTCTACCTGACTCACTCAATTTTTGTGAAATTCAAACAATATAATGTATGTGAAAAATGGCCCATAAGTATTATTGACAGTACAATGGAAGCTTTAGAATGTCTGCACAATTATCTGACAGCCTGGAGACCAGGGGCTTCATTTTCTCGAGCTAACGTGGTTTCCTTTGCCCAGGCAACAGGCCTCCCAGCTCGGGCATGCCCCTTCTTCCCACCTCCACAGGACCCACCAAATCCTCTCCCTTCTTCGAAGCACAGCCCAAATGCCACCTCCTCCGTGAAGCCATTCCAAGCCTTTCTTCAGACCCCCAGCTGGAAACATCCTCTTCTTTGCCCGAAGGACTGCCACTTTCCGGCTCTTCTGGAGTCTCTCCTCTTTCTGTCTTTGATTCAGTTGCAGTTGGTTATGTCCTCGTCCGCCAGGGGCTGCTGGGCTGTAGTCTTTCATCTTCCTCTTGGCATCTTCCATTACGCTTAACCTACAGGCCAGCACAGAGGACACACTCGCATACATTTTTACTGACTGATTGAAATAACAGAGTGAGTGAGTAAATGGGCTGTGGTTCCACAGAGAAGTTCAGGGAGACGGCAGCCCTCACTCAATGACAAGGGCAGAAAGGTTCTCTGGGATGGCTGGAGAGGGTCAGAGGCATGCAAGGCTGCAAATGGCCTTGCAAATTCTACTCTTCTGCAAAGACATAGAAATCATAATAGTGAGAATAACTCTTGCTAACAGCTATTGAGTACCTATCCTATGATGATTTGCTAAGTGTTTGACTGAATTGTCTCACTTAATCTTCACAACAAATCTATAAGGAGGTAACTTTTGCTTTTGCTTTTTTTTTTAAGAAAGGCAGACTGCCCCACGCAGCACCTCATTTGGATATGTCTAGAATCTTGGAAGCTTGACTACCCTTCGTTCTCCTACAAATGGACCTTGAGAGCTTGTTTGGAGGGTCTAGCAGCCGAGCACAGCTACTCGGATACCCATGACGGAAGAACAAAGAATGGCCCTCCTCTATCTGGGAAGGCCATCCTCTCACACTGAGCCGCAGCTTCTGGAGGGATGCACAGGGAGCAGGGAAGGGAGGAGGGGGACACCCGCTGAGCCAGCCAGATCAGCCAAATCAACCCTGGCGACCCATGGGTAGCAGATTTCGTGGCCAGATCACCTTCACATCCACAGAGGTACCATTTTTATCCAGCACCTAGCACAGTGCCTAAGACAGAGATGAGGCTCAGGAAATGTATAAAAGGAAATGACATACGAGGAAGCTGGGCCCAGGAAGGTGCAGTAACTCGCCTAAGGTCATGCAGTTCACAGCCAGCAGAGTTGAGATTGAAACGCCTCTGGCTTAACTACCACTTCACACTGCTTCTCATCAAAGAAAAGACGCCAAGTTGTGGGCCCTGTGAGGGCAAAGCAGGCGAGGTGAGGGAAGGCTTCTTTCCTTGGCTTTGGTACAAGGGGGCTGGAGCCTGAAAATGCAGGAGAGAACCCTAAAGCAGCCGTCCTGCATGGCCAACCTTCCCCAGCCTAAGAAGAGTCAAGTATGAGTCTCAGGTTCCCCTCAGAGTAGGGGGGATGGTTTCAGAGTCGAAGTCCAGCCATGAGGAGTAATGGAGCTGTATTTGCTGGAGGCTTTTCCAGACATTTCCTTATCAGCTTTTCTTCTGGAAGGATCTTGGCATTCAGCTATATTATAGGTGCCCAGCCTGACAGAAACTCTGTTTACTCCAAGGGGTGGAGTGGACTTGGAGGGCTCCAGGTCTGTCCTCTTCTCCCTTGGCTCAGCGGGTTGGGAGAAGATGGGAGACGAGACAGAGAGGGTGGGACTGTGCAGGAGAAAACCCATAGCCTTTGCCTGGGAGAGTCGGAGAGGCGCAGATCCTGTCTGACTGATCCCAGACCCCGCCACTGCCCCTGTGACATTTGATAAATGCTTCCTGTGAAACTGTTTACCCGGGAGGAAATGGATCATGCTTCCCCTTCCTACCACGAGGGTGGGAAGAGGGGCTGCGCTGGTCCCATAAATTCCAGCAACTGTCGGTGCTCACCACCTCACCTCCCCAGGTGCCCCGAGGGGTGAGACAAAGGTGCTAGACACAGAAAGAGCTGTGACAAGAGGCAAGTACGCAGCCAGAAGGTCATGTCTGTAGGAACACATCCATGTCCATTTGTCACTGTTATCTCCCATTTTTTCCTCCATTTCTTTTAAATTAAGTTGCCATCTGTCCTTTTTTTATCTAGAAAGTCCTAAAGGAACCATCTGGAGCTGGCTCCTTTTCATTTTCCCCTGCTTGGGAGGTGATGTGATGGGCATGTCTAGCAAACTGTCACAGTGGATCTTAAATCTTGGGAGCAGAGGTGTCCATGGGCCTGGAAAAACCATTTCCTTCCCCAACAATCAGGGTCTCCTGGTTCCAGTATCAGCTGTGCAGCTGTCTTCTCTAGAGAGGCCGTTGAAGGTATTGAAAAGAGTGTGATATCAGGAGCCAGAGCAGCCAGTTCGGTCCTGGTGTCATCACTTATTCACTCTGTGACCTTGAGCAGGTCCCATAACTTCTCTGAGCCTCAATTCCCTCCCCTGGGAAATAGAGACAATGATATCAGCTGCAACGCAGTTTCCTGTGAGGGTCGAGTGAGGGAATGCATGTACAAATGCATGGAAATAGTAAAATAATGCAGTTATGGGTTTTTTTAAAGTCAAATAATTTGGCCGAGTTCTCCTTCTAACAGAGACAATAATCTATGTTCTCGCTTTCCCAAACATCAGGAGGACAGAAGAGGTAAGATTTGCAAAAGTATTCAAGATCTCGGGTCAGTTTTTTATTTCACCAACATCCAAACAATCAGAAAATGAAAAAGACCCCAAAACTTGCTTCAATTCTAACCGATGACTACCTCGGCCAATAATAGTGCCCTGAGGCACAGCACCAAAGACTAAGTTATTTTTTAAATATCAGATTCTCAGTTTCTAAAAGTTCTTGATACATCTTTCTAGCTTAGCTTGAATCTCCCTTTAACTAGAGCGCCCCAATTCCCAGCAGAAGTTCTACACAGTACAACTCACAGAGCGCATGTCTCAGAAGCAGCCCAGCAGCTTATTGAAAAGCCCGGATTCTTGTGATGTACTGAATCAGGAACTCTGGGAGACAGGGCCCAGAAACTGCATTTTAACAGGCACTTTAGGGCGTTCTTCCGCGTGCTGAAGTTTGAGAACCACTAATCTGGAAGCTCCACGATGTACTGCAGAAGAGTCATGGAAAACTTCTCTCTGTACGTCCTTCAGCAGCCAAACCCTGGACCCCTCAAAAGAGGAGACTCGAGTACACAGAAATCTGTTGGAGCCCCAGTCCTGTGGCCCCAGCTTCCAAGGTCCCACATCCATAGATTTAATTGTGGAAAAGGCAGATGGGAGAGGCCGGGTCCAGAGCCAAGTCTTGACCTGAGTTGAGACCACAGCAGACGTTAACACAAGGAAACACAGCTGATGCATGAGACTGAAGTAAGAAATACGGCCTCTATGCTCTGAAGGGAGGGATGTGGGCTCAGGGGACATCAGAGTCTAGGTTTCCAGGCAGCTTACCCAGGTCACAGGAGCAATGTTAGCGGGAGGCAGAGGGAGAGACGAGCAAGTCATTACAGATTCTTGGGATATAAGAGTTCTAATGTCTTGGATATTTCATTATCATCAATATATACTTTCCTCTGAGTTTCTAGGGACAAATCTTGACTCTTGGAGACCTCAGAAGGAATTGATGCATTCTCAAATGCTGGCTGAACCTGGGTTGGTCTATTCAGTTGACAGGATCCTATGACTCTTTCCACATCGTATTAGAGGTATGTATGGAGATGTTGTGTTTCCCCGTGGGGCTGACCTCCCCCTTATTCATCAAGATGACCTGAACTTACTGTCTGCCATGATGGTTGTTGGCAGCAGGTCTTAGTCATCCTGTAGTAACGTGGTGAGCATAAATGCATAACTTTCCAAATGCGTAATGCATAATGCATAAACTTTCCAATTTCATTATGTCCCTTGATGGCAGCCACAACCTATGTGAGTAAGACAGGCTGGGCTATCATCTCCATTTCTCAGGTAAGCGAACCAAGGGTCAGAGAGGTTAGAATGATTTCCTAAGTAACACAGTACAAAGTCCATAAATGGGACTTCAGGTCTTCTGGCTCAAATTTCCTCCCACTGCAACTTTCTTATTGTCTCAGAAACTTGACTTTTGAGATACAGCTAGGAGCTTTCTTCTCAGCACTTTGAAAAACCACAGAGCTGTTCCTTCTTGTTTTCCGGTTAAAAACAACATCCTTATTGAATACTTTGGCATATGAGTTTGAGTGACCAATCATCTCGATTTCCCCAGAACTATGCTCATTTTAGCACTAAAAGTCCCACATCCCAGGGATCCCCTCAGTCCCGAGCAAACGGTGACAGTTGGTCACCTTAGCGTGAGCTCAGACCATCTCGTCCCCTCAGCGAGTGTCCAGCCTCACAGGAGCCCGCGCCTCCTGACTCCCCATGCAGGCTCTGGCTCGCTCACTTACACCCTCTGCTCCCCAAGAAGCAGACTCTTCAGAGCACATATGACACTGGGAAGTCAGTCTCTATCCAGCTAGGCACTTCGGCGAACTTCTGATCACAATGGACCTATTAGCAATATACGAGAAAGTAGACAGAAAGCAACAATATGAGATTCGTCAGGACCAATTTCCCAATAACCGTATACATATTGCTTTATTGTGCACTGGTGCTGGAAGGGAAAAAATGATTCAGGACACCAACACTATGCTGCTCTATAGTTAATTTAGAAAAAAGTGTTATGTGCATGCATAATTACGACCACTGGAGCAGGCAAGCTGGTTAAATCCTGGCTCTGCCACTTAATAGCTGTGTGACCTTGGGCAGGTTGCCTAATATCTCTCTGTACCTTCATTTCCTCATCTATAAAATAGAAATAACAGAATTGCCTTCATAGAGTTATTATGAGAATTAATACATATCCAGTCAGGGAACCACTCCACCCATCTGTCCGTTGTCACACTGTGGCGGCTGCGTGTTGCTGTGATGCTGAAAGCTATGTCACCAGTATTTCAAATACCAGCAGGGTCACCCATGGTGGACAGGTTTCAGTGGAGCTTCCAGACTAAGACAGACTAGGAAGACGGACCTGGCCACTCACTTCTGAAAAACTTGGCCATGAAAACCGTATGAATAACAGCAAAGCATTGTCTGATAGAGCACCAGAAGGTGAGAGAATGGCGCAAAAGGTCCTGGCAGCCTTGTGCTCTGCTGTCCACAGAGTTGCTGGGAGTTGAAATCGACACAACAGCACTAACAACAAAATCATTAGAGAATGCCTGCAGTCAATAACTTCTGCTATCCTTCGTTGCCTCATAATCTACATACCACATGGCCAATGCCAATGGCTAAATATTAAGTACCATGCAAATGAAGCAGAGGATAACAGAGAATTAGTTTTTTTCCCAATAATTGGGAAAAGTAAAAGGGAGACTGGAAAACTGATTTCCCAGAAGAAATTCTTTCTTTTTCACTTTGAGAGTCATTGTATCCTCAAAGTGTTATTGCTGTCTTTAACCTCATGATCTAGGCTACCACAAATAAAAGAAGAACGATCAACTGGATAATTAATCGTCCCCCCACATTAGTACAGTACTTTATATATGTCAACTCACTTTTACATGTATCACCCCACCAGACCTATACAAACTCTTCCCATTACAAACCAGGTTCTTTGGCTCGTGTTGTCTGGCTGGTATTTACTACTACCATATATTTCCTGCTAAGCCGGGTACTGTGGGAGGTGCCGCAAAGTGTAAGAAATGGGAGAAGCTGACCCTTGATGCATTTACTGTTTATCGGGGGGACAAGCTCTCAGTGGGTAAAACAGTACGTACCAAGTGCTGGGTATTTAATAAGGACAAGAGAAGGCAGAGGTCACTGTGGCCTGCGGCAATCAAGAAAGGGGAGAAGAGAAATGAGCTGGCGTTCGTTGGGTGCCCGCTGTATCCTAGCTTTTTACACACATCTTGTTCAATTCTTTCTAACAGATGCTATCAGAGCACTGCCTGGGAGCCTCCAAATTCATCCTTTTAGTATGCTCCAAATTTTCCAACTACTGGTATCTGAGTCTCTGGGCCTGAGAGCTTCTTCCAGAATGGGAGCAGTCCAGATGAGCTACGAAATTAGCACTCTCTGAGAAATTAACTCCCTCTGGGGACCAGCCTTCAGCCAATGGCTGAGAGGAGCTAGTGTGTAAATACCCCAGCTCCCTCACCCCTCAAAGAGGAGAATTTTGAGACACGTGGTTTACACCTTTCTGGGAGCCTCATTGAGATTAAGCTGCAGTTGCCCACAGGGGTAACTGGCTTGATAACGAACCCTTTACTGGTTGCCTTCCCTTCCCTCTATCACTGCCCACACCTCTCCCTGTGCTCCCTCCTCCTTCCAAGTAGACCATTTGCGTTCACATCCTTGTCTCAGCATCTGCTTCTGGCCAAACCCAAACTAAGACAGTTGAGATGGGTTAAAACTGTATCCTTTTGACTAATGAGAAGACTCAAAGAGATTAAATAACTTGTCTAAGACCACATGGTGAGCATGTGGTAGAGCTCAGGTCTGAACCCACATCCTCTAACTCTAAGTCCGTGCCTGTCCTGTTAGCGTGCTGAGAGAAGTGCTCACATAAGCATACTGCTTGATCATGGGGACACAGCCCACCTCTACTGCCACACTCACCCCACTCAGGAAACTGGGAACGTTCCCCAAATCAAAGCTGAAATCTAGGCTGATGATTTGGTTTCGCTTAGTTCTCATTGACTTTTTATTCCTTTAAAATGTCTCCATTCCAGCACTCCCTGTGAAGTAAGGACAAGAATCATGCTAACAGGGGAGAAAAACTGCCATGTGGAAATCCTGCACTCAACATGTGAGGGGAGGTGAAAGCCAAGAAATAGAAAGATGTCCTTTCTGTATGTGGCGATGCTAAGGAAATGCTGTCTCTACATTGTTTATCCGGATCCACAGAAAATGACTTTTGCGGTCACACTTCATTTTGTAGCATTTTTTGCAAATCATTTGGATTAAGGTAGCACACAACCATGGTGTTGAACTAAGTGGAATGTGTGGCTGGATATGGAAGTTTACTGACAACCCAACCAGAGTTGGGAAGCTTGAAAGCTCTGCTGTGGCTCCGGGAGCTGTCTGTGAACCCAGGTGAAGTTTTGGCTCAGCTAAGAGGTAACTTGATCCAAGTATAAGCAAGATAGAATTATCATGGTCCGGAGCAGATGGATGGGGTGAATCACATGAAATCAGCCTAAATTTATCAGAAGCCATCAGCAAAGTTTCTTCTATTTATGTCTAGTGTTCTAGTTATCTATTGCCGCATATCAAAGTATCGCAAAACTTAGTGGATTAAAACAGCTATTTTATTATATTTCATGATTTGCATGGGTCAGGAATGCAGGCCGGGCTTGGCTGAACAATTCTGTTCCCCGTGGCACGAACGACGGTTACTCAGAGGTATTCAGCTGGCAGATGGGCTGGTGGGAAGGGTCTGAGATGGCTTCACTCACACATCAGGCTCACGGGTGGACCTTGCTGGAAGGTTGGGCTCAGTGGGCACTGTTGATCAGAGAACCAAGTCTCCTGTGAACAAAGTGGAAGCTACGTGGCTTTTTATGACCTAGCTTTGGAGTCATATAGGGTCACCTCTGCCATACTACACGTCAAAGCAGTCACAAACACACCCAGATTCAAGGGGAAGGGACTCAAACCCAACCCCTCAATGGTAGGCTGTGTAAAGTGCAACTTCCAATTTGGGTTAGAAGCTAAGAGGGGAGGTGCGAGCCTGCAGGCTTTCTCTGAGTCTGAGATCATAGCTGCAGCTGCTTTGCCTGGGGATTTGTGACCTAGGGCACAGGCAGGGAGGGAACTGGGAAGGAGGGATCTGACGTGGCTAAATCTCTGCTCTCCTGACAGTGCTCCCTGCTCCCGCTTGTGCTTGGCTGGCAGACAGCTCTGCACCCAGGGCTGCAGTCCTGACTAAAGAGCTGAGTGAAGGGTTTCTCCTGCTCCAGACACTGGGCCCCTGGAACTGAGAAGAGGGGAGGAGGCCAGCGTGGAAGGGTGTGTCTGATCTGAACAATGGGCAAATCAAGCAGGGATCAGGAGCCTGAGAAATAATGCCCAGAGTTGCTCATTACATGGGAGACCTGCAACTGAGGTTAGGCTCCATGGAGCACCGCCACCGAAGCCTGCCTCTCCCAAGGCAAGGCCACCACGCGGGCGTCAGACCTGATGTTACTGTCTGATCATGGAGCAGAGGAGAACAGCACGGCCTCCTACACACCTGGGGATGAGTGCCTGGCACAGGTGTGTCCTCAGAAAAGATCAAGGAGAAAATAAACGGATCAATTTAATGTTTGTGTTTTCCTTCTTTCCTTCCTCCCTTTCTTCCTTCCTTTCCTTCCTTCCTTTCTTTCTTTTTTTGTCGTTTACTACATTAGAGACCTAGAAATGGATCACAGCGGGGGGGTTGGTAATGAAAGGAGGGGAAAGAAACAGACCTGATGCTGCTGGAAACAACTTTCTGGCCTTGAATAGTGGCCCAGCCTCGTGGCTGGGATGGTCTGACACTACAGAGACCCCCTCAGCCCTGATCTCTCTACTCAAAATAGGTTTAAAATGTTTGCTATGGTCTAACTCTACTAATTATTTCCCTCCAAACTTGCATGGATTTAATAAATAGATGGATGGAATAAAGTACCATTTACTGGGAATTTACTATGTGGCTAACATGTCCTAGCACTTTCGTATATACTAATTCATCAGTCCTTACAAAAACTCCAAGGAATGGGTGCACTTATCCTTATTTCCCATGGAAGAAATTCAGAATGAATCAAGTAAACACCCAGATTTGTCTATTTCCTAAACCCCTTTCTATCGTTGCTCAGGCTCAGAGGTGATTCCACAGTGACCTGCTGCTCCATCACAGGGGCGGGGGCCCTTGGAAGCAAGGTGGGCTCCTCCCTCACCTCCGTGTCAGTCAGCAGGCAGGCTCCAGTCGTTCTTCAACCTCAGCATCCTTCCACCACTCACTCTATGTCAGGGGCCTCATTCTTTCGTCATCCTTCATCCTTTCTCTCCTGGACTATTGTGCCAGTCCCCCGGCCGGTGGGTCCTTCTGTCTCAATCCACTCCTGTCCATCCTCCACACTATAACCAGAGAAAGCAGGAACACAGACCTGAACACATAAGTCTTTTGCCCATAAAGTTCCAATCACTCCCTACAACCTACAGAATAAATTACCAATCCTTAAGCCTGGTATTCAAGGCTTTCTAGAATGTCCTCCTGACCAACAGTTCCCATCTCATCTACCACTATCCCTTTCACCACTGCTTTGCAAACCAGAGTCCAAAAAGATCTGAGCATTGTTCTGGGAGAAGACAGGAGTTCTACATGATATTTTGAAATTTTCTGTCTTTGTTTCAGCCGTAATCTAAATTATATATATACATACATAAAATATCTACCTTCTGCTCAATCCTGCCTCACTATTCAATCTCTGTACTACTCATACTTGTGTTTGCAACCTCTGATGTCAAAGGGACAACTCAAGTGACATCTTTTCTGTTTTTTTAATTCATAGGTTCTTTTTTTTTTTTTTGCTTTTTTGGTATGCCCTTTTGGTGAGGAAGACTGGCCCTGAGCTAACATCTGTTGCCAATCTTCCTCTTTTTTTTTTTCTCCCCAAAGCCCCAGTACATACTGTATATCCTAGTTGTAAGCCCTTCTAGTTCTTCTATGTGGGATGCCACCACAGCATGGCTTGATAAGCAGTGTGTAGGTCCATGCCCAGGATCCAAACTGGCCAGCCCCAGGCCACTGAAGCGGAGTGCATGAACTTAACCGCTATGTGAATAGGCCAGCCCCTCAGGTGACAGCTCTTAACCTATAATGCAGAGTTTCTCAAACAGGGTTTACAGAACATCTGAGGGGGCAGGGATGCTTGCTCCTGGGTCCTCCAGTTCTTCTCTACATTCCAGCTGTGCATCAGATCACAAATTCCATTTTAACCATATCTCTGCTCCATCACCTTGACTCTTGTTGCCCCTTTGCTTTAGAATGCCTTTCCACGTCCTCCATACTTGGCTCCTACCCTCCCCCCGGCCAAGCCTCATGGTGCCTCTCACTAGGGAGAGCTCAGCGTAGAGCTCCAGATGTAAAGAGTCTCCAGGCTGGAATGGACATTGCAGGTCATCTAGTCTATTGCACTCATTTTACAGGCAGGAAAATCTCGGCCCAGAGAAGAGCAGTAACAAACTAGGTCTAGAACCCAGGCTTCCTGACACCTTATATTGCTCTTTTCACATCTTGCAATATCCTGATCACTTTCCTTAAAGTTTCATCATCCATTTCTGCATTGAGTGCCTGGAATGGCCGCGTGCAAAGCAAATCCTTAGTTTCTCTATAACCGTGATGGACGGAGGCATAAAACCACAGTAATTACCTGAAATGTTCATATGTCTGAAGCATGATAATGGAATAGCTCATGTTGCTGCACGCCGGAAGCACTTTGCATTTCTGCCTTGGACAACAGAGGCTGCCCCAATTAACGCCAGTCAGATCTGCTCACTCTTGAGAAGCCCAAAATTATACGCTGATTTATTAAATCTACTAATATGTTCCAAAATCAATTTTTAAACATTTCTGCAATCCAGAACTTTATATACAGGCAACACAACAGTTAGTTCAGTGCTCTGAACTTAGTAAATATTCAATAAGTGTGAGTTGAATGAATGGATGCCTCCTAGGCTGAAAGCAAGGACACCCAAATGCCAGCCTCATTTTCCTACTTACTGGCCATGAAGTCTTGGGAAAATCACTTCCCCTCATTAAGCCTCAGTCTGTTCAACTGTAAAATGAGGCTCTTGGACAAACTCATCTTCTCTGAGGTAAATCCCCTGCAGCTCTAAAATTCTACAATTTCAGGAAAACGCTAAATTCATTTATACTAGTGGCGTCAAGGAAAAGAAAGATGGAACTAGTTATGATATTGGGATTTATAAGAAATATATATTTGGTCATTCAGGTGACCAAAATGTATTTCTCTTATATATTTGGTCTTCATCCACAGTTCCTGGCTCACAGCTCCCAAAAACGCTTGGAATTTCCTAAGTGTTGGGAATGATAAAGGTGTCTGTTGTTATGTGAATAAGGTGACTTTTGGAAGCACCTAAGAATGGGAGCTAGTTGCCAGGAGAACAAATCATGTGATTAGAGTGTTGGAACTTTCAGTCTCCCCCTCACCCTCCACTCCCTTCCAAACCGCACCCCCCCCCCCCCCCAACCTCCAGGGAAGCGAGAACCGGTAGAGATTGAGTTCAATCGTCAATGGCCAATGATTTAATCAGTCATGCCTATGCAATGAAGCCTCCATAAAACCCTAAAAGTACAGGGTTCAGAGAGTTTCCAGGTTGTGAACACTTGCAAGCTGTGGAAGAGTGGCGTGCCCAGAGAGGGCATGGAAAATCTGCACCCCTTCCCACACACCTTGCCCCACGCATCTCTTCCATCTGGCTGTTCCTGAGTTATATCCTTTTAAAATAAACTAGTGATCTCACAAGTAACATGTTTCTCTGAATTCTGTGACCCACTCTAGCAAATTAATCGAACCTGAGGAGAGGGGGTCATGGGAACATCTGACATATAGCCAGTCAGTCAGAAGTACAGGGAACAGCCTGGACTTGCAACTAGCATCTGAAGTCCAAGGAGAGGTTGTTGGAACCTCCAGCCTACAGCCATTCGGTCAGAAGCACAGCTAAGAGCCTGGGCTTGCGACTGGCATCTGAAGTGGGCAAGGGTGGCTGTGCAATCTTGTAGGACTGAGCTCTCAATCTGTGGAATCTGATGCTATCTCCAGATAGATAACGTCATAATTAAGTTGAATTCTTGGACACCCTGCTGATGTCTGAGAATTGCCTGTTGGAGGTGTGGGGAACTTCCCACCCACACGCTGCAAATTAAGTCTCAGAATACCAATTTACCAGTATTTATTAACTCTTCTTATTTTATGCTTCTTGGCTTATTTTATGCATCATTGTATTTCATTTCTATTATGTATTTCAGTTATCATAATTAACTTTTGAAGAAAATATTATTACGCTCTGTTTCTACACTTGGGGAAACTGAAATTTTATTAACTTGAGAAGACTTCAACTTCTAGTCTTGACAGAATTACAACAGCTTTAAGACATTGGGAAATAGGCGGTGCAAAACTGTGATTCCCCCCGAGGAAGGATCAGTGAGGTGAGCTTAAAATAACCCTGGATTTATGCTTGAGGTAATTTCTGTCTGGAAATCACAAGCACAGCCTGGCAGATTCACTAAGCAGAGGAGAGAGAGACTGGAGATTGGGGAAGCTGAAGTGGCTAGGAGTTGAGGATCACAATTCCAGAAAGGAGCGGAGATACACAGAAAAGGAGCACCATAAGTCTGCTGAGGTATCCTCTTGAGTCCTGAGTATTAGGCCATGTGCGTATGACATGAAATTCAACAAGACGAGGCAAAAGAAATAACCAGAGAGTAGTAAGCTGAGCAACCCAGAGCTCTCAGAAGGTGGGAAAATGGTTGTGCACCAATCAGTCAAAGGGTAGAGTCCCTGGTGATCCTCTGGGGCATTCAATGGAGAGCCCAGAGGAGTCACACCTGAGTAAAGTGGCTGAACTATTCCTGGAGTGAAGGTTACTCTGGACCCTCCATAACAAAGCTTAGAGAGGGACTCAAAGGCATCAAACAATTTCATGAGTAAGTTAACCACCTGCCAAAACAAAGTCTAACACTCTTTAAAAGAAGGCAGTCAAGTCCAAATAGTTAATGACATAGCTTCACAATGTCTACTATCTAATAAAAAATTACTAGACATATAAAGAAACAGGAAAATGTTTACCCACAACCAAGAGAAAAATCAGTCAATAAAAACAGACCAATAAATGACAGAGATGACTCACAAGTGTTTAAGTCACTGGTCAAGACCCAAAAAAGAGTCAGTAGAGAGTCCAAATTCAAACTAGGTCTCCTGACACTTTCACATGGCACTCTGTCCAGTACCTGTGCTCACTAGTCTCTCTGCATCTGTGGCAATTGATAATATTTGCCATGACAATCCCAATGCAATTTTCCTATGCTTCTGGTCTGCACTTTGGTTAGAACCTCTCAGAAGCTTACAAAGGCAAACACAGATCTGAAATCTGTGAAGGCCAGTCCCTGATCAGGGACCAGCACAGGCCATCCTCATGGACAAAATTTCAACAAGACTGTAGCAGAACTCCCTTGTGCCCCCTCTTCTACTCTGGCACTTGCACGAGAATTCCCCATAGCCATTCCTAGGTTATATCTCTGGCCACAGGAGCTCTGTCCCAGGGCTGTGGCTTAAAGGAAGGTGGGAATCAGTGTATGAACAGTGGGAGCACACACACTCATCAGCTTCAGCCCCAAGTTGGCAAAAACTTAAGCAAGAGGTAACAGGGAACACAGAAGCTGTCACAGGCTTCTGTCAGCCTGCAGAAAGTTGTACACACTCCCCCACTCGACTCTGGGCCTATATTCATGGGTGCACGGCCTGCGAGAGTTTGTGAGAAAATGGTTCGGGGAGTATAGACACAGGGTCACCTCCAAGGCTGGCGGTTCACTGGTCCTCCCTGCAATTTACTACACAAGTTGTTACCAAAGCAAATATCAAAGCCCCGCCATTTGCTAATTACAGGCAGGATCCTGGGCCTATGGGCCCAATTACCCACTTGTTCCTCATTTTCTGTGTGTGCCCTGCTGACTGCATCCACAATTACCCACTTGTCTTTTAACTGCCCCGAGAGCTGGCTGACTCACCTCCAATTCACTCCCACTATTACCTCGAGATGGCCTTTGGTATCATTTTGCTTTCCAGGTTTCCCCCCACTCACCTATTATCTCTCTCTGCATCACAGGCCAATGTCTGGTCTCCCCTAGTTGGAGCTCTGAAGAGACTTCCTGGTCCTACTCCTTGCCTAGGCTTGAAGGCTGTAAGGCAGGAAGTGGCTCCTGTTGGTCTGGGCATCTTGCCTAGCTCCCCTAAGGAAACTCAGGAGGCTACAGCCACGTTCAGCCTCTGCCCCCAGACGCAGAAGGAGTAAAGAAAATTACAGCTTCTCTTGAACTGACCCACTGCCCGAGCTCCTGCCCACACTCTCCATTGATGCCTCCCCAGCTCCCTACCTCAGTCAGGCTGAGGCTGATCCAGGGAGACTCATAGCCAGCCCTGGGGAAGGATGTCCCAGTAGCTGCCAGCAGTAGCTCTCCAGAGAGACATAAGTTGAAGAAAGAGAGAAACCCCTCACGAGTTTCTGCTTCATTTGGCAGGCTACCTGGCATGCCAAAAATTTCCAGCGAGCTTTTTTGTGTTTTGTTTCAAGGAAGATTGGCCCTGAGCTAACATCTGTTGCCAATCTTTCTCTCTTTTTTCTCCCCTTTCTCCCTAAAGCCCCAGTACATAGTTGTAGGTCCTTCTAGTTCTTCTATATAGGATGCCGCCACAGCATGGCTTGATGAGCAGTGCATAGGTCCACGTCCAGGATCCGAACCTGGGAGACCCAGGCAGCCAAAGTGGAGTGTGCAAACTTAACCACTCGGCCACAGGGCTGGCCCCCTTCAGCAAACTTTGTGATGATTTACCATGTCAATGGTTTCTATCATTTTTTTGTGTCACAGACACCTTTGCAAATCTGATGGAAGTTCAGGACCCTCTCCAGCAAGAAATGCTCATATTCATTTATCCATCCATTTATTTAATCATTCAACAAATATTTATGGAACATCTATCTGCTGGGCATGACTGCAGGAACTAAGGAAACATCAGCGACAAAAATAGACAAAAATCCTTACTCTCCTGGAGCTTACATTCTAGCAGAAAGAGATAGGCAATAAATAACAAATTGAATAAATAACTAAATAAACAATTTGCTGGTGCTATGGAAAAAGAAAAATTCAAGCAGGGTAAGAGGAGATTGATGGGGATGAGGTTGTGTTTAAATAGGGTATGCCAGGTTGTCCCCATTGAGAAGTGAAATATTAGCAAAGAAATGAAGAAGGTAAGAGGTTTCACTATGGGAGTATCTGCAGAAAGTGTGGCAGCCAGAGGGAGCAGCCTGAGGGTGGGGCCATGCTGGTGTGTCTCAGGAAAAGTGAGAAGAGCATGGCTCTCAGCGGGAGACCGAGGTCAGAGAGGCAGGAAGGGGGGGGAGGGGGCTGGAGTGGGGGCTGGAGGAGCAGGCGGTGGGATGGATATTGCATAGGGCCTTACAGGCCACAAAGACTTTGACTTTGAATTAAATCAGGAGCCATTAGTGGATTTGAGCAAAGGTGTAACGTGATCTAAGACTCTAAAATGTCCGTGGCTGTGGAAGGGAGTAAATGGTCCAATGGTGGCTTGGAGCAGTGGGAGCAGTGGAGACCAAGAGAAGGTTGAGTCAAGAGGATTTCCTGAATAGCTGCCGTGTGTGAGAAAGATGTGTATATATGACTTCACATACAATGGAACAGTTTACCAAGCTCCTAAATCCCATCCATGGATGCAGCTTGCAGGAAAAGGGCCCCTTATGAAATGCCAAGGGGAAGTGGTGACCCCAAGGAGGGAGGGGAAAGTGGTGATCCCAGTGCAGAGGCACAGGCTTAGCTGTATCTAAAAGTTTCATTTCTTTTAAAAAATATATAAGAAGATATTTAAGGCAAATAGGGTAAAATATTAACACCTGGTAATCTGAATGGTGGATACATGGGTGCCTCATAATATTTTCTGTATATTTAAGATAATTCATAATTTTAAAAAGAACTGCTCATCTCAGGGTTCTTCAGAAAGATTCCTGCTTGCTTTGTCAATGCCACGAGGGGAAATCAACACCATCAATTCTGCTGGTATTCTGGCTATGACATGTGGCTAGGCATACCTCATTTCTCTACCTTACTTTCTTTCCCTTCCTTCCAGGAGCTCAGAGTCAAAGGTGAGATAAGTTAAGGACTAACACAAAACCACACGATACCAAATAGAGTCTAGAAGAGGAAGAGCGGACAGTCATGTGCCACATAACGACGTTTCAGTCAACAACAGACTGCATACATGATAGTGGTCTCATCAGATTAACATCACACAGCCTTGGTGTGTGGCAGGCTATACAATCTAGATTTGTGTAAGTACACTCTATGAGGTTGACACAATGACGAAATAGCCTAATGACACGTTTCTCAGAATGTATCCCCATCATTAAGCAACACGTGACTGTAATAGTAACTGGGAAGACCAGGGAAGGCCTCCTGGCAGAGGCAGCCTTCCAGTGGAAGCCAGGAGAACGGGCAGACTAGGACTTGCAGAGAGGAGCGAGTCTTTCCAGCTGGAGGCTGCTTCAGGAACGAGGGCACAGTGAGGGGCGGGCGCAGGGCCCCGGGCACCTTCTCTGCTCTGTTCTGGCCCATTTAAAGGAGAGCAGGCAGATGTCTTCCTCCCAGTACTGAACTAGAGAGAAAAGCCCAGCTGGGAGGTGCTCTCAGAGCCCTGGAGCCAGTGGGGCCAAGAATGCCCCGTGACGGAAAAGCTTGGATCCAGGTCTGCAGCAAGCTGAAACCTGCAGATAAGGGTGACTTCAAGCCCCCAGGGATGAAGGCTACTGGGTGGAGTCTCCTCGCTGACGCTGACCCGCAGGGAGACCTCCTGGGGAGCAGGCGACCAGGCAGGCTCCCCCACCAGCTCTGCGTCAGCTCCCTCAGGCCGTGGCCCTCAGACAGCAGATTCCTCACCATCTGCAGACCTGTCGCTGAGCCTGGGGGAAAGTCCCCTGCTGCCCACACTTTGCAGAAACTTGCCGTGTCACAAGTCCTGATTAGGTGCCAAGAGAACCATTTCCCAGGCCACAGCTTTAACAAGGCCATGCTTCCTAATTACTAGTTTTCTCCTAATTAAATAAAATGGGGGGGACAGAAACCAGTGATTACCCTGCCTTATAACACCCCCTTCCATTTATGTGCGTCTCTCTTCACAGGAGCTCAAAGTGCTTCGTATATTGTTGTCTATTTTTCCCTCGTAATATCCTCAAGAAACCTAGGGGTGGTTATTACCAGACCATTTTACAGCTGGGAAAAGGGATGTAGCTGGGGTTAGGCAGACTGTCCCAGCGCCCTCACTGGCTGTGGTCAGTATTTTGAAGCTCTGACAAGAAACCTGCTCATATTTGAAAATAAAGCCACCCCCTGGGAGATAAGCTAGGCTAAAGCAACACATTTAGTCACTACTGCAAACTTTACAATAGTAATTAACACTATTTCATTCTCACAACAAGCCTATAAAACAGACAGTATTACACCAATCCTACAGATGAGGACAATGAGATTCAGAGAGGTAAGGTAGCTGCTGAGTTTTGCATAATAATGATAATCGTAGTAGCAGTAGTAGTAAAAACAGAAGCTAGTATTTATTAAGCACTTACCATATGCCAGGCATTTTACATTTATTAACTCATTCTAATTCTTACAACAACCCTTTGAACTGGTTATCAGTATTCGCACCATTTTGCTCATGACAAGACAGAAGCACAGGAAAGTTAAGTAACTTGCCCAAGGTCACACAGTAAGCCAGTGACAGAGCCACATAGGAACTCACAAAAGCTATGCATGCCCCATCCCAGCAGCACACTCACCTGAAGGAGTACTGTACTCTGAGGGTTGGCCTGGGAACACGACAGGCCCAGGACCGCTCTGTGCCCTTATCATCACTGTCCCATGGAGTGGGGGAGGGGGACGCACTTTCTCTGCTTCTGCTGTGCCAGGCCCCTGGCTCTAAGGGCCGTGCCGGCAGAGGGGATCATGCGGGAAAGGCTCTTCCACGGGACTGAAGGCAAACGTGCTGGGTGCGTGGCTGGTATAACACAGCACCTTAGGAGCTGTTGGCGCAAAGGTAGCGGAATCCGCAAGGCCGGATCAGGCTGGAGAGACGTTGGGCCCGGTGGAAGGGAGCTTGCTGCGGCGGGTGCAGGGGAAGACTGCAGCCTAGTTCTTCTGCCCTCCGGGGAAATGAGCCCCAAACCATCCCGAACCATTTCACTGCCCTCTCCTCAAAGGCACCGCTCATGACCCCATCCACTCCTCATATCTCCACACCAGGAGGGGGTGTCCTAGATGGGGACACGAATTCTGACGCCTCGACAGTCCAGCCAACCTTGTCCATCAATAAACTGGCCTGGCAGACTCAGGCTCCAGGGCAGGAGGCCTCCCAGGGCCTGGCACACTGCTGGGGTGCAGGGAGGATGAGACCAGGCCCCTCCGCTGACTCTCAGGTCAGGCCCTGGCTGGGCTGCCAGGTGGTACATTGTTCTCATACCTCTTTCTTCTCTTTTCGGACCAACGCCCGTAGCAGACCCACTGCAGCCTCACCTGCTGTCACTGCCTGGCCCAGCCCTTCCGAATAGGTCACACTGCCGGGGAGCCCTTCCTGAGCACGACAGCGTGAGCATCAACAGACCACCAACACGTCTGAAACAAACAGCACGTACACAATGCCTAGAGGGTGTTGGATACACCACCCCACGGTACCCAGCTCCTTCTCACCAAATCAGGTCGTTTAGGAAGGTCCTGACTTGCTGTCTGACTTCTAAACTTTCCAGAGCTTCTTTGTCCGCCTGGTTGAGATCTGTCATGCTAGGAGAGGAATTCGGGAAGACAGCATCTTTCATCTCGTCAGCATGGCAGGTTACAAACACAGGCTCTGCAACAAGATTGCCTAAATTTAAACCCCAGCCCTGCCGTTTACTAGCTGTGTGACCCTGAGCAAGTTGTTCAGCCTTTCTGTGCCTGTTTTGTTGCCTGTAAAATGGGGATAGTAAGAATTCCTACTTTAGGGGCCAGCCCGGTGGCACCACGGTTAAGTGCCCACGTTCTGCTTCAGCAGCCCTGGGTTCGCTGGTTTGGATCCTGGATGCGGACATGGCACTGCTTGGCAAGCCACGCTGTGGCAGGCGTCCCACATATAAAGTAGAGGAAGATGGGCACAGATGTTAGCTCAGGGCCAGTCTTCCTCAGCAAAAAGAGGAGGATTGGCAGCAGTTAGCTCAGGGCTAATCTTCCTCAAAAAAAAAAAAAAAATCCTACTGCAGAAGATTCATAGGGTTGTTGTGAGAATTAAATGAGTTATCCTATTAAAGTGCTTAGCACAGAGTAAGTACTCGATAAATGTTAACTATACACTATTACGTGGCCTCGAAACTTCTTTCCTGGAAAGAATCCATTCTTTTTTGTCCATGGCAACTCTGCACCTCAGTCCTTCAGGCAGGGAGAGGCGGCTCAGTCTTGTAAAAACTTCTATCCATTTTGGGAAAGGAGAATGATACTAGAAAGATTTCCTCTTGCAAAGGCTTAAATATCTCAGCCCTTGTTGGCCACATTCTATCAGCGGAGAAGGGGAAAAGAAAAGAAAAATCAGCCCCACGGAGGAGAATGCACCAGGTTCCCTGGAGCCTCCTTGAAGATCCGTTTGCTGTTTGCTGCTTTCGCCCCAGCCCCCACCCCTGCCCTCACTCGAAGTTCCAACGCAGATGTTCAGACCCTTCAGAAATGTAAAACCCGGGGAAGCGAAGGCTTGTGCGTTCCCAGAGCCTCCGAGGCACGCGGCCTCCCTCCCACCGGCAGCGCCTGAAATACCAGAGGACTTGCCAAAGATGGAACTGTTTGGTTGGGAGCTCGGGTTTCTCCCGCCGCAGGCTGAGCCGGTGGCGCAGCTGCTGGGAGGTCACGCCCGAGACACGTCCGCACAAGCCCGGGCGGGGGGCGCAGGGCTGGGGGCCGCGGGGTCGGGCCACCTTCTCCGGGGACCTGCCAAGTCTCTGTTCCCATCCTCATTTCGCAACCGTGCAACCGGGGAACATGGCTTTCCTCTGCCAAAGCAGATATGACTTTTGCAAAACAAAAGGGATGCAAAACAAAACGACCTTAAGGGAAAAGTAATGCTTCTTTGAAAATGATAATTGTGAGCTTTTTTAAAAAAAGAAAAGAAAAAAAAGGTTTTGGAATTCAGCCTGTCTCGGATCTGGATTTTTTTTTCCCAATAAATGGCAAAAAGAGAAAAACCTAAATGTGTCATAGGAAACCTGAAGCCGTTTAACCTTGAGAAGTTAGTCTTCATTTTCTATTACTTAAAATATCTGCATTTGTATACTTAGAGACCTCTACATACGATAAAAATAGAGGCACTGAACGGTCTAACCACCTGTGTTTTCCTTGGATTGCATACTTTCCATCGTAAACAAGAAAACAGATTGGAAATCCATTCATTCCTTCATAAGAAGTGCTTTGGTTGGGGTTTATTTGTGTTTTCAATCAATGGAAACCAAAACAACCTTTGCAAGATTAAGATATTTCAAGCAAAGAAAGACCAAGACATCTTTCTATCCCCTCTGCAGCTATTTCTACACAAAGCCCAAGATGTTTTTGAAGTGCAGTTAATAGTTACAATTACCATTTAGTTTACTGAGCACATACTACGCGTTTGACTTGTCATCTCATTTGTGAGAATGTTAGGGCGTAGTTATTCTTAATTCCTATTCTACAGATTAGAAGACATGCTCAGAGGGCATACGCAGCAGATTCCTTCAGCGAGGTTGGTACCAATGCAGGGAAGAGCTGAAAGGAGATTTGTAATGACTGTTGCCTCTCAGGATATTTGGCCTCGTGGTGAAACATAAGCTATAAATGCTGCAGCTATGACAGTGAATAAGAGAATAATTCTGATATTTCATGTTTCTAGAAAGGTGGAAGATCCATAGTATCGGCCTCCAGTATTTCTAAGTAAGACGATGGTTAAGAATGTAGAGTTGTATCTGATCTTTTCTCTGAATTTTCAGTATAACTTTTAGGGCAGGAGGCACACATTGAAAGGTTTCTAGAGCTGGTGCTGACTATATTATCTTGCCATCCAAACTTAGTAAGCGTCTGAGCCTCAGGTCCCCCTCTCTGAAATGATACATTATCTCTAAAGGCCTGTCAAGCTCTGGCATCGGAAGATGTATCCTAAATAAAAGCTCAGACTCTTCAGGCTGTTGTTGGACATGGCATCCTTTTCATGACTACTTTCCTGACTCCCTAGTTCCATTTATCTCACTCTGGAGTTCTCAACACTGGCTGCACATGCGAATCTTCTGGAAGAGCTTTTAAAGATACAGATGCTCAGGCCACACGCCCAGAGATTCTGATATAATTGGCCTGACGGGTGGCCCAGGCATTGGGATTTTTCAGAAGCTCCCCGGGTGAATGTGCAGCCCGGATTGAATACTGATCTAACCTAGTGAACTCCTCCAATTTCATGCACCCCTGTTGTGCTTTTATGAAAGTAGTTGCTGTGACTGGAATGCCTTTCTATAAAATCCCATAACGCTACTGCTACCAGAGTCGATCTCAAAACAGATGTGAGCTTTTTACTTTATTTGTGTAATTTGCTTAAAGAAGTTAAGCCATCTCACCACAGCTTCAAAATGCTGTAAATGTGTGTGTGTGCGTTGTTGAGATAATAGATGACGTTTTCTTCGGGGGTAGACATGGAAGAGTGTTACAATAACCAGAAGGTTCTAGGTCCATCTGATCCAATAATCGATTGGCCAGGTGAAAAAGAATCACACAAAATATTTATTTAACCCAAGGGTAATACCCATTCTTTGAAAACAGCCTATTTTAGACCTGGCCTAAGACACCGGCCTGAGCTGGAGTTAGTTGACGTATGGAAGCCTGGATGAAAGGTCAGCCCAGAGCCATTTGAATCCCAAAAGGCCCTACACTATTTTATGTACTCTTAGTCTCTCAATTTGGGGTCTATTAGAGGGGGGCAAATTTTCCAAAGCTCTCCATCTAAATGTGACCCAATGACATAAGTACCCGGAGAAAGTTCAAACATTCTTACAAGTCAAAAAAGACTTACTTTTTCTTTACGGAAGGATCTACTGATTTCTTGACACACAGAAGAAACCTAGAGAGTTTGTTTCATTAAAAAAAAGTCTGGGGGCCAGCCTGGTGGCGCAGCGGTTAAGTTCACACGTTCCACTTTGGCAGCCAGGCGTTCACTGGTTCAGATCCCGGGTGCGGACCTATGCACTGCTTGTCAAGCCATGCTGTGGCAGGCACCCTACATATAAAGTAGAGGAAGATGGGCTAGGATGTTAGCTCAGGGCCAGTCTTCCTCAGCAAAAAGAGGAGGATTGGCAGCAGATGTTAGCTCAGGGCTAATCTTCCTCAAAAAAAAAACAAACAAAACGCTGGTATAGTTTGACTATTCATTAAGCTTAAGCTTCTCTCTTGCTATTTTGCACAAACCTACAGGACCCACCAGTCCACCACCACATCAGACACACACACGCACATATGCATAAATGGACACACAGTTTTTTATTCAACCTCTGGTGACATAGTTCAGGTGGATGAAATACTACTAGGCAGTATGAGTTGATAATTGCGGTCAGAGCAGAGATTTCTCCGAACATCTCTGGTGGGACTGACATTCACACGGGAACATCAGGTGATTCTGTGGCCCTTGGGCCTCTACCTGTTTCTTGTAAACAATCTTGACCATACAGAACGGACACAAGAGTCTACTTGATGTAACAATGCATGAAATCGCCTTATATGTAGAACTGCTGTTTACCCTTGCAATAGAAAGATGAACATTTCTGTACAGGGAATGGTTTTGATCTTGCCTTCCAGCTACAGTATTTACATTCCTGGAAAGTTCATCTGGATCAGTTAATAGTCACATGAATGAATATGCGGCCCAAGATCATGTTCTTAATCAAGTTATCATCCAAAGAATGGGGAGTGGGGGTGGATTTATCCTAACAATCTAAAGATGAAAATCCCAGAAGGATGCAGAAATGTTCTCTAATGTGAATTTCTGTGATAAACTCTGGGTCCAAAAAAAAAATCATTTCAGGACTAGAACAAGGCAGAAACGAACTGATAAAGCTTGCTTAAATGAGGGAACTGGGAGGAAATATCTTGTCAATCCAGATACATTGTCCTGCATAGAACAAAGATGGGTCTGTGCTTGAAAAAAATTAAAATTCGGGGTTGGCCTCGTGGCCTAGTGGTTAATTTTAGTGCGTTCTGCTTCAGCAGCCAGGGTTCAGTTCCTGGGTGCAGACCTACACCACTCGTTGGCAGCCATGCTGTGGTGGCAACCCACATATAAAATAGAGGAAGATTGGCACAGATGTTAGCTCAGGGCAAATCTTCCTCAGCAACAAAAATTAAAATTAAAAAAATCAGTCTAGGTAAGAGAAAGGGACTTTAATAGGGAAGTTATCACTTCTTGTGTGAACTATAGGGATCAGATCAGAAATGCTAACCTTGAGAAAAAATGTTAATAGTACAGTTTCCAAAGAAGGAAATGATCTTTTTTTAAAATGTCTTTTACCTGTAATGATACATAGTCCAAGTCTGGGGAAAGAAGTAGCTTAATGAAAATGCAATTTGGGGGCTGGCCCTGTGACCAAGTGGTTAAGTTTGCACGCTCTGCTTTGGCATCTTGGGGTTCGCCAGTTCAGGTCCTGGGTGTGGACGACACACGGCTCATCAGGCCATGCTGTGGCAGCATCCCACATGGAGGAACTAGAATGACTTGCAACTAGGAAATACAACTATGTACTGGGATTTGGGGAGAGAAAAAAAAAAAGAGGAAGACTGGCAACAAATGTTAGCTCAGGGCCAATCTTCCTCACCAAAAAAAGCACTAAAAAAAAAAGAAAAAGAAGCTTGACACTCTTATAAAAAGATTGCCTTTAAAAAAAGAAAGAAAATGTGTTTCATTTCTGTCTAATCCAATAAACATTTATTGAGCACTGCCTATGTACCAGGTACTGGGCTAAGCATAAAGATACCAAGATGAGTAGGAGTCAGTCCCTTCCTCAAGACACTCGCCATCAGGTGACATTGCTGACAGTGGGAATTCATGGGAGGTATTACTACAACCACAGGTTCACAGCTCGTAAAGCTAGTTGCTCACAACTCGAGGCTTGGGGGTCAGGAGGGTTGGGGGTAACCGGAGCATGCCACCAGCTCTGATCATCAGTGTAATGGAACAAAAGCTCTCTCAGAGCCGACCCTTGGCAAGAACTCACGGGAGGTACCACGGAGGGTGTAGAGAGGAACCAGCCAGGGTCCCCTTCTTCCAGAGGTTCCCAACCAAGTTTCCAGACAGAAAGAAAAACTAGATGAGTAACTTTAATGATGACTCATTGCACGTAAAGACTGCTTGCTAATTGGTTCTCCCCCAGAGAAAGAAGCTAGAGAGACTTTTGAAATGCTTTGGAAGAATAACGCTTTAAAAGCACAATAGGTTAAAACACCGCAATGCCAAATGAGCTTTGCCAACCACTCACGAGCCGCCTTCCTTCGGCACATTGTGCTGATTAAGAAGCAGACATTAACTGGTGAGCCTCTCTGTCTCTGTCACAGATATATAGCCCTTTGCAGAGAGGTTGTAGGAGCCGTCCATGTGTAATTTAATAAGCTTTTCGGGGAAAGCAAAGTACTGGTACATTTCAATTCAAAATAGAGATGCTGGTAAAAAGTCACTAGCTACCTCTAGACAAGTGGTGGACCAAAAAGTATCATTGAAGGAAACGCTACAGCATTCCAACTGTCCGCGTCCACTCCGCCAGCTATTCCCTCATCTCCCCAGCCACCCCAGCCTGGGCGGCTATTGTATCTAATTCTCACAGTCCCCTGGGTCCCGCACCCCAGCCAGTTCCGTTTGGAGCTGTTCTCCGGCTGGGTCATGGCCTTCCCAATGAGTCTGTGAGACCCTGAGACTAGAGGGCCCCTCTGCTCTCCCCTCGGCCTCCCCCACTGCTCCTAGCCTCGGGCTGTCTGTATGGTACGGGCCGAACAGGGCCTGGCATGGGGAGCCTTATCCTTGGACAGGAAGACCTAGAGACCATGCGTGTTGTGACCACTGACTAGCTAATGACCTCGAAAATTAACTTCTTCTGCCTGGACTTTAGCGTGCCCATCTGTAAAGTGAAGAGGATGGTCATACATTCTTTGAGGCCTGTTCCTAATACTCTATGATTATGTGTTTTCTAGCAAAGGCCAAATCTCTCTCTCTCTCCACACACACACACCCACATACATGCACACACGCACACACATACCCCCTCCCACCTCACTTCTCCTTTACACACAAACCTCACATTACTGTTGTTAGGCCTCTCCAGACGAATGCTCCTAAGACTAGCATTTTCTCTAACAATATCAACATGGCATTGACCTCAACTCCCACTGACTACAAAACTGAGCGCCACATGTGTCCAATTCTTTACAGTTGACAGGACAGTTTCACATATGATCCCATGGAGAATGGTAAAGTCTACAATAACGTGTTACTCTTGGGCCCTTTTTATAGACAAGGGTTCGAAGCAGTCACATAGCTAGCTAGTAAGTTGTCTCCACTCCACAGAAGCCCTCAGCCTCCACCCTTAGGTGCCGCCGCCACAGCTGCAGACCCTTCTTTTCCAAGTGGGAGGCAGGAAGGGCGCAGTTGATGTTCAAAAAACGAGAAGAGTAAGGGAAAGAGACGGGCAAAGAGGCAGGGAGAGGAGGAGGGGCCACATTCCTGATCCTGGTGAAAGGTCCTCCAGCGGTAACCTGCTCTGGGCTGGCAGTGCCTTCCTCCTCCTGGGATTCAGAATCTGGGGGTTCTTCCTCTGACCTTCTGCCACTTCCCTGCCCTCTCCTGCTCTCTCTCTTCTTAGGCTGCCCTCAAAAGAATGTCCATTGCGATCTCTCTCCAGCTGTTTGATCTTTTTTAAATGTCCCTCACTTGTCTGTGGCATATGCTCTGACCAAAAAATAGACCGTGGGCATTCAGGATGGGAAAGAGTATTAAATGGCAAAAGCCAGACTCGTGCCAAGGGTGTGGGCAGCCCCTAGATATCTATGATGACCAGATGTCCTGGATTTGCTGGGATGGTCCTAATTTAAAACATTCTAGCCTCTGGTCCCCATAAGTGACTTCACACTTGTCAGACCATGTGTCCCTATTTGGGGTTTGGAAAATATACTTACCACATGGATACCTGATATCCAAGAGTCAAACAGACCCAGTGTCAGCATCATGAGGGTGGAAAGAGGACAGATATTGGAGCCAGATGGATCTTGGGTCAAGCAGCCCTGACACTTACTGTCTGTGTGGCTTTCGGCAGCTTTTATTATTTCTGAGCCTCAGTTTCTTCATCTAGAAAATGGTTAGTTTCCCTATAAGTCAGCCCCATGGATTTTGACTTACCAGAAACACCACTGCTCACAGACACTTAATATCTTACAGATGTTTCTGCCGTTCTGTCTGTACTGTCATATTGTTTAGATTTGGGTCCAATCTGGCGTGTTCCAGTTAAAACATTAACTTAAATGTGTGGTTCAGAGCGCCGTCTTAAACAGCTACAATCACAGCAGCCAAAACATCCCAACAGATATAAAATGCCCTTCTGTCTTCCTACCCATCCTTTCCGAATCCTCCTCATTCCTCAAGACTCAACTCAAATCCACTCTCCACTGCTGCGTAAGAGTCTCGTGTGGGCTGAGGCTGCCCTAGCCGGGCGGGTGGCTCTCATCTAGAACGCTGCTAGAGGTTCCAGCTGCTTTTGCCTCTTACCTCCCCCTAATGCACTTGTCACAAGCCCAGCAATGTGGACCTTCCTGAGACGCTCTCCCCACCTGGCACTCAGGGGCCAAGGTGGACAATGGGATGTGGGTCCACTGTGGAGCCAGCCAAGCGGCATAGCCCATCCTGCCACCCCACCAACCTGCTTTTCACCTGCGTCTGCTCACCTGACCTTTCTCAGCCTCGGTGCCCTCCACTGAAAACTGGGATCAGGTGTCTCATATCTTGGGCCCATGAGAAGCATTTTCAAAGCCTTATTGTTGCTGTGTCGTTTAATAAACATTGACTCTTCCACTCCTAAACCTCTTCAGCTATTTCTAGGCACATCAAGCACAAACTCAGCATTCAAAACCCTCCAAACACCCAGCTTTCAAAACTTTCCATAATCTGGCCGTATCCTAAGCTTCTCAAACTTACTTCCCACCCAGCACATGCTTTTGGTACCAGGCAAGCCAGGCTCCTCCCGGCTCGCTCGCTCCTGCCTCTGCATTTCTGCACAAGCTGTTCCCAGCCCCAGGCATGCCCTCCACCAACCTGTCCAGGGAGGTCTCTCTCTACACTGAGTCACACCCTTGCCCCACTGCTGTGGACTGAACCATGTCCCCCCAAAAACTCACCTGTTGACACCCTAACTCCCTTAACATGAACTGTATTTGGGGTCAGGGCCTTTAAGGAAGTAGTTAAGGTTAAATGAAGTTATAAGAGTAGGACTCTAATCCGATAGCATTAGTGTCCTTAGAAGAAAAGACACCTGAGAGCGTGCCTTTGCTAGCTTTCTCTCGTGCTCTTTCACTCTCTCTTTCTCTCCCCTACCTCCCCATGTGAGGACACAGGAAGAAGGTAGCCGACTGCAAGCCAGGAAGAGAGCTCTCACCACACTCCAAATTGGCCGGCACATTGATCTTAGACTTCCCAGCCTCCAGAACTGTGAGAAAATAAATCTCTGTTGTTGAAGCCACTGGTCTATGGTATTTCATTATGGCAGCCCCAGGAGATAACACACCCACCATCACTGCTCTCTCCTTCCTCGGAACCCAGTGTCACTAGTCACCTGCCCCTCACATGACAGCGCTAAATTAATGTTGCTCTATCTTGCTGACAGTAATTTCCCCTGTGTGCACCCATTTTGCTCCTGCATAAGCAGAGAAGCTCTTTGCAGGTGGGAGTGTGAGGGTCTGTATCACCCACAGGCCCAGCACAAAGCATTGCACCCAGCAGATGCTCCTGACATGCCCAGCTGGTTAAAACTCATGCACTGATGGAGGAGGATCAGTGGTCCTTAAGGGCAGAGTCTTCCCAGTGTGGCTGAGGGACACCTTCAGAGGCACACACTTTCCCTCACCCAGACATTGGCTTCTCTGTGTCCAATCTTGGCTGTGTCACCAAAGCCCCCAGCAGGACCCTAGGAAGGGGCAAGCACACTAAAGATGATGCACGCTGACACAACAAGGAGTTTCCCCAACCACCAGGGTAGCTAACAGAGATAGAGGTACCATACTGAAATAGACATTGAAAATATGTCATTTATTTGCATATTCCATGTGTATACTGAAAAGCATTTATATACTAAATATTTTAGCAGTTTCATATATAGGTACATATATTTTATTCAGCACCTGCTGTGTGCCAGCCACACAGATCCGCTTCACACCCAATACCAATGAACTTATCTCCATTTTACAGGTGAGAAAACTGAGACTTAAGGAAGTTAAGCAACTTGCCCAAGGTCACACGCTTGGTAAGTGAAATGTGAGCCAGGGATAGATTGCATTTGAAAAGCATCCATTTGTTAGTTCATTCAGCCACAAACGGAGCAGATTCCAAAAGCAGACCGCCCCAGACTGCTGTTTGTGGGGGATATAAAAAGGAGGGCAGCAGTCTCTGTAGGGCCTGGCCCCGTGGCCGAGTGGTTAAGATCACGCACTCCGCTTCGGTGGTCCAGGGTTTCACCACTTTGGATCCTGGGTGCACACAGGGCAGCACTGGTCAGGCCACAGTGAGGCGGCATCCCACCTGCCACAACTAGGAGGACCCACAACTAAGAAATGTACAACTATATACTGGGAGGATTTGGGGGAGAAAAAGCAGAAAAAAAAAAAAAAGTTGTTCGCTCAGGTGCCAATCTTTAAAAAAAAGAAAAGAGAAATTGTAGAAAGGAGGAAAGGACATGTAGATCATGAGTTATAGGGGGCTACAAATGCCATAAGAAAGGACAGGAATCAAGTGTTAAAGGAGTTCAGGACAGGGACTGGTTGAGCCCTGATTGGGGATATCTGGGAAGGCTCCACAGAGGAGGTGACCTCGGGATGGGACATTGAAGGACAAGCAGGAACAAGGCGCAGAAATGGAAAGGTGGTGGTAGAGTGCTGGGATGCAGTGGCGGATTCACTAACCAGGATGGAAGACTTGTAGGGCGATGTACCCCCAGGAAGACGGGCTGAGGTAACAGGAGTGGGACCTCTGGCAGCATGAGGCTGACGTTAAGCAAAGCTGCTGGGGTCCTAGGACACATGGTTTACCCCCGTCCCCGTGTGTCCCACTCCCAACTTCTCTAGTTAAGTCAGGGACCTCAGTTAGGGGCACTAGGCTGCTGAGAAGGGGCACATGCCTAGGAGGGGAGCGTGGAGGAGCGGCAAAAGGGGCGCTGGACTAGGATTCTAGAAGCAGCTCTGCTGCCACCCAGCAGGGTGACCTTGAATAAGTTTCCCGCGATGACTGGAGTCGGAAGGTCGTGGCCTCGGGGGATTTCTGAGCACCACGGGATGGCACTCACACCAGGCGCCGGGCTAGAGTTGGGGGTCCTCCCGAGAGTCGGGGCGGGACCCCTCGGGGAGGTGCAGATCTCCTGCCCAGCCCCTGCAGGCGGTGGTTTCTGATCTGCGGGAAGCAGGTACAGCGGGGCCTCCTGCTCAGAGCTCTCTCATCACTGAGCCCCACCCCAGGGCCCCTGGCAGGGGACCAAGAAGGTGCTGGCTCGGACACCCCCAGTGGCTGGGCGTCCCTCCAGCTTCTAAATCACAGCGCCTCCGACCCCTTCATTCCCTGCACCCAACAGGGCCTCTCTGTGGGGACGAACGAGACCGGATTAAACCGAGAGAGACGAGATGAGCCCAGCAGAATACGGAGGGCAGGCAAAGGGCCCTGCGGCGAGGGCCCGGCGGCCGGGGCGGTGGCGCGCGCTCGGCAGTGCCCGGGCCGGGTGGCCGCGGCTCCTGTTTCCCGGCTGGGCGGGCGGGCGGCCGGGCAGCTGCTGGGAGGTGAGCGGAGCAGCCTTTTCCCACAGTCTGGGGCGGTGACACATGGCGCTCGCACATTCCACCGCCGGCGGCCGCGCCAGGCCTGGCCGCGAGTCAAGGCAGCGCGGGCGCCGCCGAGCAGGTCCCGACTCTGGCCGCGCACGGGGACGCGGGGGTGGCGCCCGCTTAACCCCTGGGCGTCTGGACACAACTGCGCCTAGGGGTTTTGAATCCCAGAGTGTGGCTCACCAGGCTGTTGAAGAAATGCAGAATGGATAAATGAATGAAGGAAAGAAGGAACGCTAAAGGGAGCCCCTCCTGGCGTGCACACGCGACGTCTCTGTACAGTTATTTGCAATTTCCAAAGCTCTGACTCCCCCTCTCTCTGACATTCGTGAAAAGTCCCTGAAGAGTGCGGGAGGGGGTTAGTGGCATCCCCAGGAAAACTGGACTCCGGGAGAAGTGACTTGCTGGGGCAGCTCCCCTCTCGCCTCTAGATTCAGATGGGATCTGCCAAAGGGATGTGGCCTGGGGTCACTCTCCAGCATGCGCATCCTCCGCCTCTGAGTTTGTAATAAGGGGTCTGCCAATCTCTGTCTGAGACCCTATTCATCAATGGCCTGTGAAAGCCTTGATCACAGTCCCCTCTGGCAACCATTTGAGAGCTGCAGAAATAATTAGAAAACTCCTCAAAAAATGGGCCCTCTGATTCTGAGGTGGACATTCGTTCCTATGGGATGGCAAGGTCTCTGTATTCTGCTTCCCTTCTGTGTGGACTCCTGACGACCCCTCTGATTCTGTTTCCTCTGGTACATATCTAACTGCCCAGGGCAGACACCTCTGGAGCTTTCACTCAAGTAAAACCCACAGAATAAGGAACCCACCAAGTGTCCCCCAAAGGAGCTGCCCAGACCCTAGGGTCAGGCAGTGTTTTGGAAGCTGCACCATTTCCAGAGTTGTCTCATGTACATTACCTTTCTTCCCAACGACTACTAGGGAGATGGGTGGTGTCATTGCCCCTGGTTTATACCTAAAGAAACTGAGACTTAAAGAGGTGAGACCTCTTGCCTGAGGTCATATGGCTATAAATGTGCTTGACCCCAGGTTTGTCTAACCACCAGCCCAGTGCTTTGTCAGCTGGGTCTCAAAGTTTAGATGCAGTTCAGATTACATTCCATGCACACACTCTCTCCCCCAACCTTCTCATAGCACACTCATGCCTACCACCCTTAACCTTGTCAGAGCAGAATCACACTTGATCCTCAGTGGATCCTCAGTGAGGATCTTCAATGGCTCTGACTTTGGTAGAACCTGGTAGAATTTTTCAAGCTCATTTTTGCTCTGTGGGACAAACTACCCCCATCGTCTGATCCACAATCAATATATTCTCAACCATTACAACACAATGAGAAGACAAAGAGGTCAACCATGGAGATTCATGGCGTCCTGGGTACCTTCAGGTTAATTTACTCAATCCATTAGCATTCAGTATAAACCTACTATAGGCCAGACTCCTAGCAGGGTGCTGATGGAGATGAGAGAGGGGACGAGGAGCAGAAGAGGAGGAAGAGAAGGTACAAAGGAGAATATGACCCACAGTCCTGAGTTGGGGCTCCCAATCAGATAGGTTACAAAGACCCATAAAGAGACAATTACATCACGGCATGGTCAGGGAGGTATGAACTGAGGGCACAGAGGCGAGAATGCTGCCAGTTGAAGCCCAGGAAGGGTTCACTAGAGAGGTGCCCTTTATGTTGGGCCCTGAAAAATGAGTGGTTCTCCAGACAGAGGCAACAGGGGCCAATCCAGGCAGAGGAAACATGACATATCTTAGAGATGACATGGAAAATATAAACCATAAATGAAAACATGATAAATTGTACAGCATTAAAATTTAAAATGTCTGCTCACAGAAAAAGAATATACCATCAAGAAAATAAACAGGCAAAGCACAGACCAAGAGAAAATATTCACAAGACATATATTTGACAAAGGACTTACATGCAGAATATGTAAAGAACTTTTGGCACTCAATAATAAAAAGACAAATAACCCAATTTTTAAAGAATGGCCAAACACTAAAAGAGACACTTTAAGAAAGATACACAAATGACACAATAAGCATGTGTGAAAGCCCTCAACATCATCAGTCAGCAGAAAAATGCAAATTAAAACAATGAGATACCACTACACGCCTACCAGAATGGCTAAAATTAAAAGCTGACACCACCAGATCATGGAGAGGATGTGGCGCAATTGGAACTCTAATCCGTCACTAGTAGGAATGTTAAATGCTGCAGCCACCTTGAAAAACTCATAGTTTCTTAAAAAGTTAAACATACATCTACCCAGTGGTATACCGGTAAATCTTTAGCAACTGGCTCCCTGGAAGAAAACTCAGCCTGGCTTGTGGCATTTGCTGATTTCCCTGGTGTGAATATCCCACCATGGCCAATTTCAAGGTGCCAATATGACATCATTGAAAGCAGAGTTGGGAAGAGATGAGCACAATTGTCTTTTGCTAACTCATACTAGTCCACTCCAGCACACCGTTGCATCTACTCCGTGATTCTATTCTTAGGTATTCACCTAAGAGAAATGAAAACATACATCTACAAAAAGTCTCAAAAGAATGTTTGCAACAGCTTTTCTCATTATAGGCCAAAATTGGAAACAACCCAGATGCCCATTATAACAGCAAAGACAAATAAGTTGCACTATAGTCATACAATGGAATACTACTTATTGATAAAAATGAACCATCTATTGAGACAAGCAACCACACAGATGAATCTCAAAAATATCATGCTATGTGAAAGAAGACAAATGTGAGAAGAATATCCTGCATGATTGCATTTCTATGAAATTCTAGAATAGTCAAAACAAACCAATGGTGATAGAAATCAGATCGAGGTTGCTGGGGGAGGTGGGAATTGACTGGGAAGGACCCTGAGCAAACTTTCTGGGGTGATAGAAATGTTCTGAGCCTTGATATGTAGCGTTGAAAATGCAACACTTAAGATCTAAGCATTTCACTGTTTATAAATTATAAGAAAAGAAAAAGGCACCACAGCTAAAAAGCCTGGATTTCCCTTCACTTGAACATTCAAGGTAACTTAGGAACAGGGGCCCAGCATGGGGGCTATGAAACAGCTGGCTCAGCGTACGGGCCTCAGGGAGTAAACTGTGTTTCTCTTATTTTCTTTTAGCAAAGCCAACAAAGCATTATTTGCTTTGCCACCCACTGTGGTTACTAGGTCCCTCAGCCACAGGGCAGAGTATGGGCTGGCAGCCCGAGGGCACTGAGGTCGTCTGGCCTAGTCATCCCCACAGCTCAGCTCATCTTTCCTCCACCCCTTAAATGCATAAGGAATCCATTTAAGGAACTTGCAAAGTTACTTTGCCTCCCAATTCTCTCCTCGCCCTCATATTTTCCTCCAGCACTCACTGTCTCCCATCTGCAACCTTCCATCCGTCTTCTACTTAAAGATGCTTCTAGAGATATATGCTAATTATGTAATAGCCCACAGCAGTCAGGAACCCCTATCTCCGAGAGTTCTACCAGAACTGAAGAACAAAAATCATTAAATAGCTAACTCGTCAAAGGTCATCCAGTGTGTTGAGTTTGGAACATCATTCTGCCACCACTTAACTAGCTGTGTGATCCTGAGAACATTGCTCAAACTCTCTGGCCTCAATTTTCTTATTTGCAAAAAAGGGGAAACAGTTGCTACCTCTGTGGGCTATCTTAAGGATAAATGAGATAACCTGTGAAAGAGCCAGCATGTTAGGGGGATTTCAAGTTCAGGGTTAGTTGCATTTTTCCTATGTCATTGTAATTAATCCTTACTATCAACATTTTAATGATACCATTTTAAAGAGGTTGTGCACTCTCCCAAGTCATGCACTGAAAGAGGAGGACAGGATTCCAGCCAGGTCTCTGCTCCTCTTCCAGTCCTCAATGCACATAGTGCTTCCAGGCTGGAAAACCATCTGGCTCAGGGCACAGCAGTGGACTCCACCCACTCCCACTCGAGCTTCCATTTCTGCAGTTCCAGAAAAATAGCACAAGAGGGCCAGGTGCAGGAAGGTGGAAAGGCTCTTGTCTCACACAAAAACAGTAAAATTCCTTTCACACCCTCCTAACTCCCGCTCCTTAATGAGTCTCTTAGGAACGTAAAGTCTCCTTGACTTTTCAAAGTTTTATAAAGAGTTGCTTGTAGAACTCTTGGAGACTGAATGTGAAGCACTTGTAAAACTTCACACAATACACAGGGTTTCCTTTTGCCTTTCCATATTTTCTTCACACACCGTTTCCCATAACAAAATGTGCTAGCCATTGTCTAGTCCCACTCCCCCGCTCCCACCTCGTTAACTTCATTCTCATTGGCACTCTCTCTACTGTGAAAACAGCCAGGTCCGAGGTCCTCCAAATACTGCTGGCTACTCTCCTGAATTGCCTTGAACCCCAAAGTTCATGTTCTTCAGTCCTCTTTCTTATTTGACCTTCTTTTTGGCTACTCGAAGTGCCTCAGACAAGCATAGTACTTTCCTCTCTCTGTGCCTTTGCTCACGACGTCCCTCCCACACTCCCTTCTTCACACATTACCCATCCTTCAAAACTCAGCTCAAACGCCAGCTCCTCCATGAAGCCTTCTCTAAAGTCTCCAGCTAGAAGGGCTCTTTCCCTTCACCTGACCCCTTGGCACTTTTCTAAACCTCCTTGTTAACGGCACTTCTCCCCATCTCCCACATAGTGTACGGATGAATGAGATGTATAGATGGGCAGACTGGTGAGTGGATGGGTGGATGGGTGAATGGATACACGGATGGATGCATGGATGGATGCAGAGAATGTATATGAATCATTGAGGGGATAGATAGATAACAGGCCAGGGACATTTCCTAGACCTACGAAACACACTCATGTCTCGGTGTCTGCATCATGTTAAAATATTTACTTGTTCAGCTTTTATTCAACAGCTTCTATGTCTTGTCTGTCTATCCACAATCTATTTCTGATCTCAGGAACAGGCATTGGGAATATTTAATTCAGGGTGGATCCCAGGTCCTGTGCAGTCAATATTCACAGATGACAAAGGGCCAGATATATTTTAATTTGTCCCTAACCTGAAGCCTGGTGAGTTACCAGCTTTCTAAAGTAGACGTCAATATATTTCTTATTTCTGCTCTTTGGGTCCCAGCTGAATGTGAGGTCAACCAGTCCAAGTGCTCATTTTTCAGGTGAGGAAACCAAGATCTGGAGAGAGGAAGTGGCTCGTACAAGATCAGATACAGAGCAAGACTAAACTCTACCTTGACCCCCAGCTCCTCACTCTGTCCTTTGTAGCTAAAAACTTAAAGCCAAACAGCTGGCTTATCCATTCTAGGAATGCCTCAAACCTTGATGAAAAGCAGGGAGGTTTGGGAAGAAAATCCAAGACTTCTCCAAAGAGAGGTAAGATTTCCTTCATTATAGATTCTTTCTATGTCTAACCCTATTAGATTTGGGGCCTTAACTTTCTAAGGCGTCATTTGTACACTGAAGAGAAAAATGCTATGCCCAACTCCTTCCTGAGAGCTTTGGAGGATCCTGGAGTTGTGTTCATGTGGTCAGCTCCTGTCTGACGTGGAAAATGAAAGACTGGAGACCTGTATGCTGTAGGCTCCGACTTTTCTTCTTAGTAGAAATTCTAACATCCACTAGGACTTGGCAACATTTTTAACTCCTCTATTATCAAACCAAGAATTAACCATTTTTTTGCTCTGGCAATGTAATCACTTTCCACAGTTTTTTTTTTCTTGCCAGGAAGGATTCGCCCTGAGCTAATATCTGTTGCCAATCGTCTTCTCTTTTTTTCTCTCTTCTCCCCAAAGCACCAGGGCATGGTTGTATCCTAGTTATAAGTCCTTCTAGTTCTTCTGTGTGAGCCACCACCACAGCATGGCACTGACAGACGAGTGGTGTGGTTCTGTGACTGGGAAACGAACCTGGGCCCTCAAAGCAGAGAGCATGGAACTGTAACCACTAGACCATCAGAGCTGGCTCATGCACAGTTTTTATTGAAGAACAAAATACTCAGATAAGCCTCTGTGCATTGCTGATTTCTCTGACTTCCCTCGAGAAGACTCTGGCTTCTCTATCCCAAAATATAACACAATACTTCCCAGGAATTTCTAAAACTTTGAACCAAAGTTTCCAGAAACACCTTCAGTTCTATTTTTCTAGTGTAATATAATTTCTTGATAACCATGATTCAAAATCTCAGCTCCCTTCCTTTAAAAATACCACTATCTGCCTCAAAACTCTGCATGAAGAACAAAGGGTGGGGCCAGCCCTGTGGCCAAGTGATTAAGTCTGCTTTGGCAGCCCAGGGTTTCACTGGTTGGAATCCTGGGCGTGGACATGGCACCGCTCCTCAGGCCATGCTGAGGCAGCATCCCACATGCCACAACTGGAGGGATCTACAGCTAGAATGTACAACTATGTACTGGGGGGCTTTGGGGAGAAGAAGAAGAAGAAGAAAGAACAAAGGGCACAACTTATCTATGCATTATAAATACAGCCAGTGACTCCTCATGGGCATTTAAATTTTCTTTGTCTGGGCTGGCCCGGTGGTGTAGTGGTTAAGGTCACATACTCTGCTATAGCAGCCCAGGGTTTGCAGGCCCAGATCCCGGGTGCAGACCTACACACCACTCATCAAGCCATGCTGTTGTGGTGTCCCACATACAAAATAGAGGAGGATTGGCACAGATGTTAGCTCAGGGCCAATCTTCCTCACACACACAAAAAAATTTTCTTTGTCATTTTCTCCTGGAAAGTCCAAAACTAATAGGAAAAATGTGGGAGAGAATAGCCAGAGAATGGGGGCATCAGGAGAAGGTGCCTCTATAAGAAGTTGACCTCCTCCCCAAGCGCCCAAGCAGCCATTATGATTAGTCATCCAACCCAAAACGACTCCTGCTTTTATGAATTTCCAACCAATACCCAAAATGCCAGAAGTTTCTTTACAAATTAATAATTAAAAAAAAAAAGCGAGGTTAAGAAGAGAGGAAGAAATCCAAACGGTGGACAAAAACAGGCGCCATGGCCCACACTCCAGCTTGTGAAGCGGCGACAATGGTGAGAAATCAATGCCCAGAACCACAAGGCAGCTCTCAGACACCTCTTGACCTTGTCACTTCCTGGGTAATTAAGAGGCCCTACAGTTCCGTGTCGCTGTCAGGGGCTGAATGTATATCGATAGATAGATATATGTGTTCTTAAAAGATTCTTTTTCTACAGCCTTGATCAGGATCCTGCCAAAGACAAGGGGGGAAAGAAAGGCATTTTGTCTGGGGCGCAGTGAAAAGAAACATGAAAGGAGAAACCTAAATTTCTCAGCACAGTCTGCTGCTGACATGGGAAAATGGCACAGACAAGAATAGACGGCTTGTTCGCTGTTGTTTTTGCCCCTCATTCTCTTGACAGATTATCTCTGTGAACGTGTTGTAGGCAGCAGGACATCCCTCCTGCTTTGTGTCCGTCTTCAGGTACCTTAAGAGCAACAATGCAAACATCGAGGTCGCCAGGACAGGCTGAGTCACTGCTTTCCTTCGTGGAGGCCAAAGGAAGCTGCTTCCCTTCTTGGGGCCCCAGTTTCCCCAAATGAGGGAAATTGGTATAAACCCTCGTTGGAGCCTTTTCCAGGGCTAACATTCACTGAGGGCTTGAGAAATGGCTTCTGTCTCCTGACACTGCCACGGAAACAGAGGCGCACGGAATACTGGGAGAGCAGGAGTGGGCCTCCCCACCCATGCCTGTCAAACACCAGCTACCGAGGCTACTCAAACCCATAGGGAGCCTTGAGGTAAGGACGCTGGGAGAAGGTGGCACCAACCCACTGAAGAGGAGAGCTCTAAGGGCACTTTGCCAGCTCTGACGCAGAGGGCTCTTCCGTGAGTCTGTGTTCTTTCTCAGAGGCTCTTGTCTGTGGGGCCCCACTTAGAGGGCTGGCCACCGTCTGCTTCAATGCAAGCAGGATCTTGCATCTCCACTGTGGACTGTGAGCACCCTACCCCATGGCCCTCACTGATGATCTCTGCATCCCTCTCAGCTCCAAGCCCAGGGCTCGGCATGCAGGAGGTACTCAATAAATCCTTAATAAGCCAACACCTGAATTTAAAGCCACAGCTGGAAGAAGGAAGCTGGGTGGTGGTGGAGACCTCAGGGAATCACTTCCACGTGAAACTGAGTTTTTTACTTCAGCAAAGCTAGTCACTTCACTAAGTTCTAGGTAACTAGTTTTACATCCGGAGGACAAGAATCTGGTTCTATCATCTCTCTGCCCACTACTAACACAGTGATGGGGTACACAAACCAGTGAAGTTTGTGGGAAGGAATGAGTGAATGATGTCGCCCACTGAAGTTTTCCTCTTCAGTCTGCCAACTCTGTCCCTGGCATAGGGGCTTGTCTGTATAGTGATTGCCCTGGAAAACCTATCAGTGTGGCCTCCTGATCCCCCGCAGTGAGTGACACTCTCTGCATGTAGCGCAGGGGTGTTACAAACGCCTGGGCTCCCAGCAGGCTGCAAAATGCTCTGGACATGGCATTGGCTGTTACACCAAAGATGCCTCCTTTTCCTCTTGGAATATCCAAAGTATAAACATAGTAATATATGTGAAAGAGATTACACTGGCCTGGCGGAAAATATAATATAAATGTATTATCACCGTAGCACGTTTATAACTCCAATGAAGCTTGTCTTGTTCTCTTCAGCTCATCGGATAGGGGCAGGGTTTTAAAGCATTCTGGCTGAACTTAAGAAAAGCTGGCTCCCAGACCATCTGGCTTCCATCCCAACCCCCGCTGAAGGGAGGCACCAGGTCGGTGTGACCCACCCTGAGTAAGGGCAGGTTCTCCCCAGGTACAAAAAGATCATTATCACTTTGGCCTCTTGGCTACTTTCTCTTCCGGCTGGCTTCAAGCCCTTTTCATTTGTTCTCACAGTGGCTTGAGGGGGACAGTATTACCAGCCCAGCAAAAACTAGGCACAGAAAAGCAAAGCTATTTGCTCCAGTGAAACGAATAACAATGGAGGTGAGACTGGACCTCCAGGGTATCAACATGAGCACTCCCAATTTGAGTCCCCAAAAAATTATTCGGGAAGAGGCCAAAGGGAGAGATCATTTAAGAAGAAAGGTAGAAGGAGAAGACAAAAAGTAAAATAAAACACTAAAAGCTAGTGGCTAAAAAGCAACTTCTTGTACCAGGGCTATCCAATAGGATGTTCTGTGATGATGGGGCAGTTCCACTCTGTGCCGTCCAATATGGTAGCAACCAGCCACATCTGGCTACCAAGCACTTGAAATGTGGATAAGGTGACTAAAAAAACAAATTTTAAATTTTATTGCATTTATTTAAATAAATTTAAATAGCCATATGTGTCTGGTAGCTACTGTGTTGGATAGCACAACTCTACTCATCCAAAAACATTATAAAACTTCAAGTATTTGGGGACTTGTAAAGCCTTGAGAAACCTGAATAAGGCAATAAACAGACCAACTAAAAGGAGGAGAAGGCTTCTTAACTCTCATTTGGCGTTTACCTGGGACTGTATTTTCAAAGTCCATTAGAACCTGGCCAGAGTTGGCAGCAGAGCCCATCCTGAGACAGCTGACAGGTAGCATGACCCACCAGGATGTCTCTTCTCCCTCCCAGGCCCCAGGCACACACTGACCCCCCGACTCAACCTCCCCTCCCCAACCATCCCAGCACTGAAGACAAGATGCGTGGGTGTCCGAATGTGCAATGGCAACTCCGCTGGCCTGTGAGCTCCTGGAGGGCAGGGACTGGGTCTCACCCACCACTGACTACCTCCTTCCAAACCCAGTGCCCATCCCAGCAGATACTCCGAAGAAAGTTGTTGTGAACAGAATTCCTGATATTGAATTCAGAGGCTGTTATTACAAGATAGGCTATGGACTAAATGTTTGTGCATTCTCCCCTCCTCCACTCCAAAATCATATGTTGAAGCCCTAATCCCCAGTGTGGTGGTATCTGGAGGTGATTAGTTTAGACGAGGTCATGAGAGCAGGACCCCCATGATGGGATTAATGTCCTTGTCACAGCAAGAGACCAGAGCCCTCTCGTTCTCTCCACCACGTGAGAACATGAAGAAGGCGGCAGCCTGCAAACTAGGAAGAGAGCTCTCGCCAGACACCGCGTCTCGGGGCACCTTGATCTTGGACTTCCCGGCCTTCAGAACTGTGAGCAATAAACCATTATGGTTTAAGCCACTGGGTCTATGGTATGTTGTTATAGCAGCCAGCTGAGAATAAGACAGGGTCTTTGGGAAGAGCAGCTTTTGACACCAGCTTTTTCATTAAAAATAAAAACAAAACAAAACGAACAAACAAAAAAGACATTCTACCAAGTATCTCCCATGGGGACGACAGAGCCAAGAAAGAGCTGTTCCCCGCTCTGAAGAAGACCCAGTCCAGTAGGAGAAATGACCAAGTACAGAAGTAATCACGATCCCGGGCATAGAGTGATCAGTTTAATCGGAGTGATGTGGATGGAGCCTTGGTGACTTCAGAGGAAAGAGCGAGGGATTACTGCTAAAACTAGCGGGGAGGGAAGAGGGCAGGGGATTGCTTCCTGGGGAAAGCGGCATCTGAGCCAGATCTAGAGGGATAAGGTGGATGTGCTTGTGCAGAAAGGGGATTGGGATGGGAGCAAAGAGCAGAAGCTACAAGGCAGGAAGTGGGCGGAGAGGGGGCATGTGGGGACTAGCGACCAGTCTAGCCTTCTAGGCAATGGTGCTATCCAATGAGGCTGGAAAGAAACTGCTCTGGCTGAAGCAGTGATGGAAAGGGGTCCCCACTCTCCATGGCTCCTTGAAGCTCAGGTTTAATACCATAAGGAACTGGGTTATTTTGTATCCCTAGCTTCTCGGCTCACCTCCACTGAAAAGTATCTCCCAATTTCAAGCCCCACCTCTTTCGCAAGGAGTGAGGGTGGACAGCTGAACAACCAGTGTGGCCTCCGAAGTGGCCGTGGGAAGGGGCTGGGTCGTCTGCTCCCCCTCATTCTCTTCCGCCCGCTGTGAAATCTGCATCAGCTGGAGATGCCCAGAAGATCCATTTCCACCTGTTCTGGACATGGCTGGTGGGAAAGCCTGGGGATCCACATGGGCAGCATGGCCGATGAGCGTGACAGAGGCAGCCTTGGGTGGGGGCAAGGAAGGAGCCTGCTGCAAAGGCATGCTCCGCCAGCCCTGGGAACAGCTGCCCAGCCGTGGGGCCAGGAGGCTCCCAGTGTCCCAATCACTCTCAAATCACCCATCTTGTAGGTCAGTTGCTAATGATGCAGTTAAGTTCATCAGAAAAACATCTGCTCTGAATGATAGGCACAGTAGTTATGCTCTGAGGGAAGCCCACCAGAGTCAGGGGACTTGGGTGGCTAAACCAGCAGGGCCCTTTTAGTCCCCAGGAGCCTGGAAACTCTCTCTCCAGATTTCACCCATCTCTAGAGCAGGAAGTACCCTCAGCCAAGACGCCAGGACGGGCTCATCCACAGCTGTGCTGCTCTCTGCCAGTCCCAGGGCTCGCGGCCACCCCCAACCCCTCGCCCTCCCGAGCTCCCCACAGCTCTGTGAGGCTGCGCAGGGGATATACTTCTGAGCAAATACCAGGCGAGCAGCTGTTCTGTTCAGGCATATTGTCTTAGCAGTTTTCTCCAAAAGCAGGGCTGGAAACAAAGGTTCATTCGGGTGATGATGCCAGGGGACAAGAGTGAGGTTCAGTTGAGAGGGAAACGGAGAAGAGGGGAGAGCCAATGCAAGGCTGCGTTACTGAGGCAGCCTCCCCCTGGGAAATGAGGCTCAGTTCCTCGGGACTCCTAAAGAGCTTTGTGGAAAGCATCTCAGAACTGCCCGCCTGAGAGTAGAAAGGGGGACGCATTGACCATAGGTTCCTGTCCACTGTTGGTCAGGGGTGGTCCCATGAACTTCCAGGGTGCACACTGGTTAGTGTCAATGCCACTTGGCAGAGAGTCCCAGGACAGGAAACAAGAGGGACGTGAGGTGGCCCAGGGGGAGACGCAGCAGGACCAGCTCCATGAAGCTGCTCAAAGCCTGTGAGCACCTGGGGACCACACCACGGCTGGAGTAAGAGGGGGCCTGAAGAGGAGTCTTCTGGAAAGCCTTGGAGAGCTGTATCTGCTTCTACTATGTCTGCCCCTGGAGTCCAAGGCAGAGGCTAAACCCACCTGAGGCCTGCTCCTCGCTAAGATACTGTGTTAGTTTCCTCATGCTGCTGCAACAAATCACACAAACTTAATGCCTTAGAACAATGAAAATGTGTTACCCGACACACTGGAGCTCAGAAGTCCCAGATGGGTCTCACTGGGCCCAAGCAACGGGTTGGCCAGGCTGTTTCCTTTCTAGAAGCTCTAGAAGGGAATCTGTTTTCCTGCTTTTTCCAGCTTCTAGAAGGTGTCTGCACTCCTTGGTTTGTGGCCCCCTCCTCCATCTTTGAAGCCAGCCATGGCCAGCCTTTCTCACATCACATCATTCTGATAATGACTCTCCGAGCTCCCTCTTCCACGTTATAAGGACCCCCCCATGATTACATTGGGGCCACCCGGATAAGCCAGGGCACTTTCTGCATCTCAAGGTCAGCTGGTTGGCAACCTTAATTCCCCTTTGACATGTAACACAACATATTCACAGGTTCCAGAGATCAGGTCGTGGACATCTTTGGGGGACCATTTTTCTGCCTACCACAGATACTGTTTCACCTCTTTCTGAAAAGAAGAGCTCGGGGCATTTATGAAGTTAGTTGGGACAGACTTTCTGCATGGTCCTTAGAACCAGGAGAGGAGAGCCTGCCTGTCCCTGACGTTGTCCCTAGGATCCCACATCTTCCTGGCACAGCAGCCTGCTTTGCCGAGGACAGTTAAGCCCAATGAAGGGCCCCAGAGCAGGCCTGAGCATCAAGGAAAGGGCCTGACCTCTGTAGACGTAGACAGATGGGCTGAGCTCCAGTCCCAATGCAGCAATTAACTAGCGATGGGACCTAGAGCAGGCCACTCAACCTCTGCAGAGCAGAGCCAATGCCCTAGGGGGCTGTCAGGATTAGAAATCACTTTTTCAGCCTCTAAAAAGTGTCTGTTGAAGAATTTCTCTGTGCCCAGCTCTCTGCTAGGCCCTGGGACTACAGCAGGGAGCAAGGCCAAGTCCTGACCCTCATCACAATACATTCTATTGGTTGAAACATGTGTTAAGCCCCTAGATAGTGCCTAGAACATAGTGGATGCTCAATAAATTGTAGGCATCATTAGGGCCTTCAGAGCTGTCATTCTCAAGGAAATAATACTACATTTCAGTTATTTACTGATTTATAATATATAAAACGAAATCATAGCCATTACCACATTTGATCCTCAGAACGATAACCCGGAGAGGTAGGTCAGATGGCAGCCCACTGCTCGGTTCTCCCTGCAGCCTCAGTGAGACTGTGCCTACACCAAGCACCCCACCACGGAGAGTAGGCCCCCTTCTGCCCTGTTTCCATGCTTTCATGAGGCAAAGGCTTGGGGAGCGAGAAAGGAAAACCTAAAAAAAATGAGAATGGCTCTTTTCTAGAGCTACAGATGCAGTGGAATATTTTAAAGTCATTTTCTCACCTGGTATAAATGTTTTACCATATTTGTGTGGGGGGGAAGGTTACACCCTGCTTTTTTGCATTCTGCCCAGGCTGCCTTGCTTTAGCATGCATGCTTTCTTGTCTCTCTCTCCCGCAGAGCTGTGAACTCATCACCCAGGGACAGCAAGTTCTCCTGAGGTGCTTTGCAATCATTTAGGTGCCCACAGGAAGCATTTGCTAAATCTGTCCCTCTCCCAGCCCGAGGTCTTTTGGTGGTGGCGAATCTAGAGAGATTCCTTACCAGAAGCCTCTGGTGGCTACCCAGGCATGACAATTTCTCTCAAAGCCTGTATTGTTACCCTCAGGTTGGCAGATATGAGCTTCAGCCAGCTGGCCGGGACACAGGTGACACCAGCTAGCCCCCACCTGCAGAGCAGCATGAGGATGTCTGAGAGCATGCATCTGGCTTTCTCCAGTTTCCTAGAAGGCGAGCTCCAATCTAACAGCGCCCAAGGGGCCGGGGAGGGATGGCCTCATGTGCAGGGCAGTTGCCCCTGGTCCCCGCTTATCTGGCGCGTGCCTCTGCCACCAGCCCTTTCCCACACTTTGCCTGCTCTGCCACCAGCACTCCCTCCTTCACTTGTCACATCACCCAGGCTCAGCAGGCAGCACACCATAATTCTCAAGAATAAAGAAAACATTTTATGGTTTGACAAGCCCAACATTTGCATGTCTGTTTTCAGAGAAATACCCATCTCGAGGGATTAAGACTTTTTTTTCCCCTTCCTCCCCATCCAACCCAAAGTATGAAAACATTCTTGACATAGCTGCCTGAAAAAGGATTTCTAAAGAGAAAAATACCTCCCATACCCTCTGATTTCAGTGTTCTGGTGTGAAAAGTACCCGAAAGGATGGGGATAGGGTGAAGAACAGAAAGAAAAGAATCTCTTTAGTCAAATAGCTTGTTAATCTGAAAGCAGGCAATGTGTGAGCTTTCGTCTCTGGTCTCAGGAAATACACACGTCGGTTTCTGCCCCTTCCCAGCGTGGGTGTGTGTTTCATCCCTAGGCATTTACCTCTTTGCTGAGGACCAGGGTCTGGAAAGGGGCTGGGGACGACTGACGAGCAATCCATGGAAGAAGGGGTGGAAACCCAAGGCCTGGAGCCCAGAGGCACTGGGCAGAGGAAGGAGTGAGAGGGAGCACTCCCGGGGGCATTTTTACACTAAGCTTTAGGCTTATCCACATGTTAAAAGGCTCTGAATTGCGGTGAGAAAGGATAAAATTCACCTCACATTTGTGAAGTCCTACTTCTCCAGGATGTGCCTCCCTCTTGGGGAGGTCCTCTGTGGCCTACTCGGAGCATATAAAGTGACTTCGTGGGGGGATTTCTAGAAAAAGGGCAAGTAGAGTGACTCATCCTAAATTATTAAAGATTTTCGCTGAAGATGATTTCCACGAAGCCCAACTCCTCTCACTTGGGTTGCGAAGGTGATGGACTTGTAAGCAACAGGGCCGCTCTAACGTGATGAACTTTGATGCCATTGTTACAAGGAAGGTGGAGTTGTACCCAAGAAAGTGATGGAGGACTAAGCGCTTGGTCCAGGTACATGTAGCAAAAGGCAATTTTAGAGTTTTGAAGGCAAAGGAAATGTGTCTCTGCCCAGGATAACAACTACCCACCCATCTAGTCATTCAACAATTGAGCATCTACGTTGGGCAGAGCTCTGTGTTAAATGGTGATTCCTTTCAACCTCAAGAGGGCATGTGGGCCCACCAAGCCCAGGAAAGAAGAGAGGGTGGGAAGAACAGGAAATTTAGAGAACCCCCAATGAGTTGGTCGACTGTGGAAGGGCGAGGAGAAACATCTGAATACAAACCCCAGAGTCAGGGCCCAGCACATGTTGCTGGAGACAGGTGGCCCAACACACACAGGCTCGGAGATTTCCCGTGGCCTGGGCCCAAAAGGGCATAGACTGAGGCCACGCGTCTTGTGTATCAGTCAGGACAGCAATTTCAAAATAAAGTCAAAGGGGAGGAGCCAGAAGGAAAGGACCCCTCTTCTCCAAGGAGTCAGGGGGCTGATGGAGAGAGCTCAACCTGGCCTGGGAGAAGAAGAGAGAGACTCCCGGCAGGACACAGTGCCCAGACCCAAGGAGCTTATGTCAGCACTTCTGGGACTGGACCAAGTGAGGCCAGGGCAGGAGGTGCCACCTGGATTGTGCTGCACAGCGACAGTCCAGGCATGCCCTCGGGCCACCGCAAAGGGAGGTTGCCTAATCCCTGCTGGAAAGCAGAGGGCTGGGCCCGGGCATGCCTGACGGGAGAAACTTGAAGAAAGAAAGGAGGGGTGGACTGTGAAGCTGGGGACCTCGCTTTACAGGAGAAATAGCCCCTTGTGTCCCCATTAATCTAGATCCTACTGCCTGAGATAAGAGAGGCCAGGGAACCAGCCAGGGAAGTATTTCTCCATCTGTGGTTCTCGCCCCAGACATGTGGCAAAAAGAACACTCCCCACCACCTTCAGGCCTTCTTCCAGTAGCAGATTAATTTCAAAAAAAAAAAAGAAAAGAAAAAATCCTTCTTGTACACAGTAGAATACATCATACAAAATGATCCATTTTGGATTTCACTACTGGGTGTCTCTGTAAGCAGTTAGCTTTCCCTCTGCAGGACCAAAGCTGAGGCTGGAGGGGAAGCTTGTCACCGGCTGATAGCAACGACGTCCCAGGTAAACAGGCTCTAGGAGACGGTGGAGACTGGCGTCTGGGGAGGCAGTCTGACCCCTCTTCTGACCCCTCTTCTGCCCACTAGAAGGAGAGCGTGGAGACCCAAAGGCATTCCAGTGGAGGGCTGGAGAGGCGAAATCCCACTCATCACGCGGCACCATCTGCCTCGCTGCCACCCCCAGCCCCGCCTCGACCACCCAGTTCTCCTTGGTGTTGAACTGATTAGTCATCCATAGCGCTTAAGTCACTAATTCAGGAAGGAAGCCACGCTGCTGCCTGCTCTTCTCAGCCGGGAGTTTGCTGCTGCAACAGATGAGTAATCAGACATTCCCAGAGCCGGCGTTAAGCCCATTGCCAAGAAAGGTGTCTCGCAGCTCATTTGCTGGTGAGGAAGCCACGCTACAGGCCCTGAATCACGCCGGATCCAGGGGAGAGCAGGGCCGAACTTGCCCAAGTTCAATATTGCATCACCGGGATCAGCTACGGGAGAGGCTCCCAGGTCACCAGGCCCAGCAGACCCCACCCAAAGCCACAGGGGCTGACCCTCGGTGGGACGCTCTGCTGCTTCTGGAGTTTGGGGAGACTCAAGGGCTCAGAGACAGACAGGCTGGGAAGGATGCTAGATACTAGCTAGAGCCCCATGTCCTCATTTGACAGATGGTAAAACTGAGGCCCAGGGAGACAGTGGACTTGCCAAAAGTCAAAGAGCTAATTAATAAAGACTCAGGATAGAACTCTTCTCTCTCAATTCTCCATCCCTAGCAACTTCTACTACACCAAATTACTCCAAGATAACGTGAAGGCTTGGATTAAGCAAACGTGAATGGCAAAACAATGAAAACCACCCAAATGTCCACCAGTAGGCAAATACGTAGTTTAGAAAACGAAATGTCGGTTAAACAAAATGAAATGCTAATCCACCATTTAGAATGCTTGGCACGTGTTCTGATATGGAGCTATCTCCCTCACATAGTTTTACAAGCAAGAAAACAAGATGTAGGAACAGTACAGACAGCTCGCTGCTATTTTGGAAGAAGGGAAAGACACACACACACGCATGTGTGTGTGCTTGCACACGCATAGACTACTTCTTAAGGATGCACAGGAAACTGGCAATGGTGGTTGTGTCAGGAGAAGCCCTGAGGGACAGGGAATCAAGAATAAGAGGGGAGGGGCTTACTTTTTCCTTTTTTCTCTTACAATTTGGATCGGTTAACATGGACCCGTGTGACCTATGTAAAATCCAAAAATCGCACCCAGCCCAAGACTGGGCATCAGGGATCCTGATTAGCTACAACACACAGTAGGTTCTCAAGAAATAGAAGCTGAATGAACAATGAATCGGTGATTGGAAGATGAGCAAATGAACAAAAATTTCCTGAGCTCCAAGGTAATGATGAAACATATGGCATCACATTTTGGAAAAGACCAGGAATGTGTCACAGTACTTAAGAGCTGGAAGGAAGTGTTAGGATTATCATGGCAGCTTCATGACAGGCAGAGTGGTAGGCGTCTGAGAACCTGGGCTCAAGTTCTTGGTCAACTAAAACCTCAGAAACCTCAGCTTCCTCATCTGCAACATGAGCAATATCTCCTTCCTGGAATTTGTGTGTGGATCAGATGAGATAAGGATGGGAAAGCACGTCACAATGTCTAATGTTCGGAACAGGTTGAGGGATCGTGCTCATCGTTAGAAATACTAATTATTTTCAGAGTGTACTTTCTCCGATCAGCGCCCTTAATTAGTCAAGTTTCCAAGAATGACTTCTATTCACGGCCACCGAGCCTGGCAAACCCTGTTCCCCCTACGCCTCTCCTCTCCACCTACAGGTCTGAATGCCCTCCCCAGCCTCTGCCACCTCAGCACCTGGTGCCTGAGTTTCTATGTGCTCAGGAAAAGCTCTGGGGGGGCCTCTTTGATGCCCCTTCTACCCATTCCCCTCAGGGAACCCAGGCCCAGTCACAATTTGCCTGAGGTCACAAAGGGGTAGCACCAGGAAGAGAATGGCTTCCTTCCTTCATGTCTGAAAAGCTTTCATTTTTTGTAAGTTGTCTGGTCACATGGAGAAACCTTGAGACGAGTCACACCTTGAGCAGAATCAGCCACCATCTCATTATCTACCCACCAGCCTCTTGGTGGGGATTAACTGACATCCAGGAGACAGCCCGAGCGCCCTCGCAGGTGGCCCCATGGGACGAATCACCTGCAGCTCCACTCTAGGACAAGGGAGGAGGGGCCATGGGAGCCCGATCTGGTGGGCATGTGGTGGGAACAGTACCCCGGGGTAGGACCAAGGCTGCCGAGAAGCCAGAAGGAAAGAAGCACCCATCAGGGAAACTCCTCCACAGTTCCTGGAAGAGTGGCTCCAAGAATTGCTAGGATCATCTTCCCACCCCGCAAGGAGCTGCCATCCACACTCTCAGGAGAGCCTCAAGGCAGCCCCTACTATTGTTCCCATCTTGTGGATGAGGAAACTGAGGCTCAGAGAGAAGAAGGGAATCATATATCTAGTTTTAGAGCCAAAGGCCCCCACCTGCCTTCCACCCATTTCCATCTATGTCCACGTAAAATGGTGCCTGGGACACAGCAGACATTCGGTCACTGTTAATTGACTAAATGGAAGAAAAACCCACAATGGCGCTGTGAAAGGGTGGGACCCCCATCATTTATAACACAAATGTTTGTTGTCTGAATGGAAGAAGAAAGCAGGGCAGTGCTGTGGCGACACTAGGACTTTGGAAGGATTCACACTCACTACTCTAGGGCCCTCGGTCACGAACTATCTATGGACTACTGATTATGCATGAGGACCACATGAGGCCCCGAGTTCTCTGCCCCACTTAGTCCTATGTCCTTGCTCTTACACCCATCCCAACTTTCATGGCTTCTCTCTCCTCCCCCTCTCACCCCAGCTGTTGCATCACAGCCACATTGTCCCCTCTTTCTCCGTGCACCCTCCTTTCGTCACCATCACAAACGTCTTCCCCAGGCACGGGCTGAGCTTGCCCTTCATATTGACTAAGGATGTCTGTGCACAGAGCTCTCCTTTTTGGGGTCCTCCCATCTTTCATTAACGTGCTCACTCACTCATTAATTCATCAAATATGTACCAAACACTGAAATGCCAGACACTCCACTAGACCATTTGATACGAATAATCATAGAAAAATGACACAGAATTTGGTATGTCTTTCATAGACAGCCAGAGAGAAAAAAGCTGTTCCAAAAAAATCCTGAAATGAAGTAATTTCTGAGGAACAGGGATAGCAGTAAAAAGCTTTGAGTTTTTACTAAGGCATTATTATTTATTAATTATCTTCCTCTGTCTTAAATTTTCCCTCAGTCACCAGAATGGAATCAATAAATGGCAACATTTTCCCGTCTGATGTTTTTAAGCCAGATTACAAAGACATGGAGTTTTCATTTCACATGCATTCATTTCTGGGTCTCAGGTCTTTTTTTCTTTTCCCCCCCTCAAAGCAGATAAATGAGGTTCTAAACTTAGGATAATAAGGCTTCACAGTGAGGTGCTTTTTAAAAAGTGAATCATTTCTCAGTTCTCCTTTGCTAATCTCTCTTGGTAACATTAATTATGAGTTTGTGCGGCATGCCCCAAGGCAAGCTCAGCTTTCCCAGGACAATTAAAGTTACTTAATTATTAAAAACTGTGTGTGCTGCTGCCCAGAGAGAAAAAGGCAGCCGGGCCGGGCTCCCACAGCCCCCCACAGGAGTGACCGGACACTCTGGGAACTCAGCTCCTTTCCCTCCCCATTGTAATTCTTTCAATATAATCTATGAAAATCCCCTGCACTGCCTCGAGGCCCCTCCCACCCAAGCAGGAATGATTTAGAGGCTGTTTTCTGGCTGCTGATCACTGCCTGCTGGCTCCTCACGGCCTCAGGGCTGGACTCCAGCTTCTCCAGGCTAGCGCCCTGGGGCCAGGAGGCCAGGGCAGATGACAGGGCCTCCGCCTGGGGATTCATGCCGGAGCAAGGCCCTTCTGTCTGAAGGTCGTTGGAAACCGCTGAGCCCTTGGTTCTGAGTGAGTCCCTCTTGATCCCATTCTTCCTCAGCCCTTCTGCCTCACGGGAGCAGGAAATGTCATCCCACACTCTGAAGACAGGTCAAGGGGAAGAAGGAGGGTGCCAAGGCCAGACTGCTTTGCGGCAGACATTACCAAGAGCAGATGCTAATTTGTAGCAGTCTTTTTTCTGGATGGTGTTCTTTGGTTGTAGGAATGAAGAAACTGGAGGTGGTCCTGGTTCTGCCATCAACACCCCTGAGAGACCTCAGGGAAGTCATTCCTGCATTCTGAGTCTTAGCTTCATAGTCTGAGGCATCCTACCATCTCTAGAGACCCCAAGTCCTGATACCTTGATGAGTCTAATACTCACCTAGAAAGGAAAACTCGAATTTGCCATTTCACTTCCTACTTTCATTCAGTCAGTCAGCACGCACCCAGTCTGTGCCAGGCACTGTTGTAGCTCTAGGAAGTGAGCAGAAAACAAAGCAGAGAGGAATCCCTACCCTCCTAGAGGCAAGGTTCTCCAATCCTAGTCATCATCCTGCTCAGGAGAGGAAACCGAGATGGAGAAGGGAGAAGGCTGGTCCTGGGGTTACCCAGAGAGTCACCATGAAATGGGTAGGGACCCAGTCTTCCTGGCTCCCAGCCCGGGAGCTTTCAACAGGCTGCTGCCATCCATCTGTTTCTCCCCTTCTGCTCTGTTGAGTTCCTTCCCATCCACAGCTCTCTCCGTGGGCTCTGAGGCTCCAAGGAAGCCGCCTAGTCCAATAGAAATAGGCTGGTCACAAACGCAAGCCACGTATATCATTTTAAAATTCTAGTAGCCACATTTAAAAAAAATTTTTTAAGATGAAATTTCTTTTAATGATATATTTTATGTAACCAATAAATTCAAAAATTATAATTTCAGTTTGTAATATTAAAAATTAATTAATAAGGTATTTTACAGTTTTTAATTAAATCTTCAAAATACAGTGAGTAGTTGACATTTGGCTAGCCATATGTTAAGTGCTCAATAGCCACACGAGGCTAGTGGTTCCTGTCCTGGACAGCCTGGGTGTACGCTCCCTCCCATCTCTGACTCTAACCCTCCTCAGTGCTCAGTCCATTCCAGGAACAGAAGTGTGCAATTCACGCACACAGCATGGCCAGGGAAGACTGGAGCATGGCTCCTTAGATATGCTGGGCATTTTCCCCAGTGCACTGACACTATGGAATACTATATAGCCAAGAAAAACAACCAAAGACACTCTTTTATGGACTTATAAGCAAAGAGCGCCAAGATATATCAAGTGAAAAACACAAGATACAGCACATAGCAGTGCCCCCTCATGCACGGTTTCACCTTCCACGGTTTCAGTTACCCGAGATCAAGCCTGGTACCATGAGATATTTTGAGAGAGAGAAACCACATTCACATAGCTTTTACTACTGTCTATTGTTAGAATTGTTCTATTTTATTATTAGTTATTGCTGCTAATCTCTTACCGTGCCCAATTTATAAATTAAACTTTATCATAGATATCAGTGTGTAGGAAAAATCGTAGTATACACAGGGTTTGGTACTATCCACGGTTTCAGGCATCCACTGGGGGCCTCAGAATGTCCCCGCCGTGGTAAGGGGGGACTACTGTCTATGGAATGCTGCCCCTTCAGGGAATACGTGTATTTGGCTATGTATGCATAAACTATCTGGAGGATTCATAAAAACTAAAAACATCGATAGGGAGGACAGGATGGATGGGAGGCAGAGGTGCGAGGGGCCTTTCACCTCATGTATGTTTACCGCTTTTGAATTTTGAAATATGTGAATGTATTACTTATTCGAAAACTAAAATCACAACTCCTCAGTCAATGGGGCACACTTTCGACACAGGAGGCCTGCCCAGCACAGGCCTTGTCCCCATTCCTCAGGGCAGGGCATCAGCAGGACCAAAGACAGGTCTCTGTTGTTCCCCCTGCTCCACAATAGGAAGGAGGCTTGGCAGAGGCCCAGGGCAGGAAGACATGATATCAAGTGACTTTAAAGGGCTCTTTTGTTTCCGGAAAGGCAGCGGTTTCCACTCGGCATCCCTGCCCCCCTCTTCCAGCCTGCTCCCCCTTCACCACCTGCTGCAAGAGCATCATTTCTCCCCCGGAAGAGCCTCTGGGCTTGGGGTGGGGAGGGGAGGGGTGGGAGCCACTGGCTGGGAAGGGGCATCATCCTCTCTTCCCAAAGGATGTCGTTCATTCCCAGATGTCATTTCCAGAGGCGTGATGCCACTCTACCAGCTGCCTTCTAAATCCTGGCCCCTCCAGCCTGCCCATGACACAGAGCAATGGAACGAAGAAAGTAGAGTGCGAGCATGTCTGCACACGTGTGTGTCCACTTGGGCACATCTGTGGCCCACACTCCGGCCTTCACTCGCTCGTTCCTTCATCCTTTCAACAAATATTAGTTGGGCATCTACTGCAGTCCAGTCACTGTGTTATACCCTTGGGATGCAGCAGGAACAAGACAAATGAGGCCCTGCCCTCATGGAGCTTACAGTCCAGTGGGCAACACAGGCATTAAGTTAAACATAATTCACTCCTACCTGTTGTGATAAGTGGCAGGAAAAGTGCATGAAACCGGGGCACATGATCTAGTCTGGGAGGCCTCAGATGTTTGCTCAAGGACTGGCATTCAAGTTGCACCTAAGAAATGTATAACCATAGAGGTGATAAGATGCAACAAGTCGGCACTACATGGACAGGGGCCCCGCTAGTAATTTGCTCTGTCCTCGAGTGAACCACATCCCCTTTTTTAAAGAAATTTTTTAAGGGCCAGCCCTGGTGGCCTAGTGGTTAAGTTTGGCACACTCCGCTTTGGCAGCCTGGGTTCAGTTCCTGGGCACGGACCTACACCACTCTGTTAACAGCCATGCTCTGGCGGCAGCTTGCATACTCAAAAATAGAGGAAGATTGACATGGATGTCAGGTTAGGGCAAATCTTCCTCACCAAAAAAGGAAAATAAATTTTTCATTTGAATGTAAATTTTAAATTTCAAAAAAGTGAAAAAATAAAATTAGTACAGGAACACCTGTATGTTTTTTATTTAGATGATTCTCTATTGTCAACATTTTACTCCATTTGTTTTACCAGTTGTTCTCTCTCTCTCCCTCTCTCTCTCTCTCTATATATATACACAAACACACGCACAAACACACAAAATTTCTTTCAGAACAATTTGAGGGAAACTTACACACATCATGGCCCTTTATGACAAATACCAGGGAACCCCACGTCCTTTCTGGGCTCAGCTTGCTTGGGTCCAGCACGGGACGACAACCCCTTGCTTCTCCCAGCGCACAGTCACAAGGAGCACATGACAGCCCGCACTAGCAGATCCTGGGCACATGGAGCAGAATCACTCTTATCTTCTTACTAAGCACTTCTTGGAATTTAGAAACGAAAATTAAAGTGTTTCCCCAGAGAAATGCCCAGGATCTCAATTCCTCCAGAAGACAGCCTGCTCTTCAGACTGGGGAGTGTGTGCAGGGGGGCGTCTGCTGTGTGTCTCCACAGCCCCTCCTTTCAGCCGGGCAGACCCGAACCCTGGTGAGGATGGTTCTTGCTGATCAGCTCTCCCCAGGGCTCAGGAGAAGCTTCTCAAGGCAACTGGGGTGACACAGACAATGCTCCCCACCCCAGGGAAGCCCTCTTTCTCCTTGATGATGTGGACCTGAGCCAGCACAGAGACCCTCTCCTGGCTGGTGGGCCCTGCATTCAGGAGCACAATAGTGTTGGTCCTCTCAGCGGGCTTTGAGAGCCATTCCCTTAATGAGAACGATAAATTCACAAGAAAAGGCTGGTTGCCAAGCATAAGTAAAGAAAGTACTCTCCAGCCTCGCTGGGCCCAGGGGGCCACCCCTCTGAGCATGCAACCTGCAGAGTCAATGACTGAACGACCTACTGAGTTAGAACATCTGGGCGCAGAGTCTGGCAATGTGTATTTTTTAAAGCTTCCCAGGTGACCGTCAGTGGGTTTAGCAACTTCCAGCTCAGTATACCCTCTGAGGTCCTTCCAACACTGAGAGCCTTTGATGGTGTGACTGGGAAAAGAGAAGCAGAAGACGTGCAGACTCCATGAAAGGTCACACGTCCATCCCATGCACCCCAGGAATGACCCTGATGACAGTTTCGCCAGAGTAGAAACCTCAGGTGCTTTGCGGACAGCCCGTGATGCTTAGGAGGGAGATGTGCACGGCCCAGCCTCCGCGTGTGTGCCAGGATGCCTTCCAGCACCTCTCCTCCTGGTTTACCCGAACCATCCCTGATGTAGGCAGACTTCTGTCCTCGAAACTCAAGTTCTCCCTGAGTGGGAGGGAGAGGCAGAAGAAAATCTGCAAAGCAGCCAAGTTCTGCTCTAGTGGCGCTGACGAAAGCTGGCTGCTGGCGTGGGCGCTCGTGGGAGCACAGCTGTGGGCAAAGCCAGGTGCAGTCGGCGGCCGCTGGGTGAGCCCAGAGGCCCAGCTGCCGCCCGAGTCGGGGAGCAGTGCTGGCTGGTCCTGCTCATTCCGCCCCTCTCAACAGCAGGCCTGGGACTCCCCCTGCGCGCTTCTCCCCCTGCTCTGCATGGCTAGCTTATTTTCTTTTACTCCAGTTACCCACACCCCTCATTGGGGTCACTCTGCCCCACACTGAGGGCTTCTTCTTGGGTTTCTAGGCAAACACTGAGACCCAGGGGCCCTGCAACCCTATCTCTCCCTTCATTAAACACTGAGACTCCCAGGGGGCCCAAAACTGTGTCAGAGTGGGCTCCCCCCTCCCCTTCCCCCGGCTCTCAGCACTTGCCCTAGGCCGATAGCAGGCACCGAGGACACGAGGGAGAGAGGGAGGGAGAGAGGAAGGAAGGGAGGGAGGAAGGAAGGCAGGCTGCAATAAATCTGCAATAAAATCCAGTTCTTAATTGACCCGCTGTATCAGATCTCTCCCCAGAGCCTGTTCCAGGAAAGTTCCCTAGTCAAACCCAGTTCGCAACGCCTTCCCTTCCCATCCCCACCAGTCTAGGACTTCTCTTGTGAGAGAAGAGTGGGAACTAAGCTAAGGCTGCGAACTAAACGGATTTTATAAAGATTCCCCAGAAGCCACCCACATGGCACCCCGAATGAATAACTGACAGATTGAAAGAATAAACATCTCTGAACGTCCAAATCTGGCCTATTCTTCAAGACCTGGTGGCAAAAGTCACTTCTTCAGTGAAGGTTTCCTGGATTTCTCCAACTGGAAGGGATCTCGCCTTCGTCTAGTCTAAAACTACACAGCACGTTACCCATCCTTCTTTGGCTGACCTGTGTCATTTTCTACCTTATGACAGAGCCATTTTGTGTACTTGACAGGGTGAGATAAAGGGACCAATAAAGCCTTTGCAGTCAGACTGTCCCAAGTTCAAATCTCACACGTCCCTCTTACTAGCCGTGCAAATGTACCCTTCTTATCCTCTTTCTTCACGTGTAAAATCAGAATACTAACTACCTCCATGGTTGTCGTGGGGGTTAGCAATGTGGGAGAAATTAACAGAGTTCATGTTTTTTTCATATTTCCTCTCTTTAAGGCCCAGAGAAGGATTACACTCCCCTATCCCCTGCTTGAGATTAGGTGTGGCAATATGCCATCCTCCAGCCATTGAAATGTGAGCAGAAGTGGTGCATGTCACTTCCAGGCAGGATCATTTAGCAGCTGGTGCACATTTCTCCATGTTCTCTTCCCCTGCCTTGGTGAATCCTGAGGGCTCATGTGGAAACGGTGACATCATGAGATGGTGAAGCCCCACCAGGGTGGCAATCGTGAGCAGCGCCTCGCTGAAGAGCTGTATTGGGAATGTGACATCAGTAAGAAATAAACTCACATTGCTTCCAGCCACTGAGATCTGGGGATTGTTTGTTACCACAGCATTACCTAAGCCATCCTGACTAATACAAGACATAATGTATGTAGGACCCTTAGCACAGCTCTGATACATAGCAAGTCCTTGCTAAATATGTCGTGATTGAAGAAATACACAAACAAGTAACTGAACAAATGAATGAACGAGTCAATACTTCCAGACCGGTGCTGCTTTCTCGAAGGAAAGCTTATGACAACTCTCCTGCTTCCTTTATGGTGAATGTAAATGCCTTATGCAGATGCCACAGGTGGCCAGGTTACTGCTTAGGCAATAGGGATGGCTGTCCTATCTTTTCCTGCTTACCTGGGGATGCAGCGTCACCCATGCAGCCCCACACATCTCCCAGGGCACCATTCTGCCCCCTCTAACTGGGGGTAATGGGAGTGGGGTCCTCGGTTCAGGTGTGTTTGCTATGGGAAATCCCATCTGGAGCCTCCCAGCAAAGTAACCCTTGAGCATCCCTTGAGGCTTCTCATCACCCACAAGGCACACTGCATCCGGGAGAAGAGCCTGAGGACAGGGACCAGATGGAACTCAGAGCTGCTGCTCTCCAGTCCTGGAAGCCGAGGGGCCTTTGCAAGGGGCTGCTTAGCAGACCCCGGACTGGCCCAGTTGAGGATACACAGACTCAACCCAGAACAGGGCTGAGAACTGACACGGGCAGCCCCCGCCGAGTACACGGGGCTGTGTAGCTTACCAAGAACATTCACACCCAGTATCTGCTGTGGTCCAGACAGCAACTTGAGGAAGTTGCCTAGATTGGAATCGTTACTGTCCCCGTTTTACAGAAGGGGAAACTAAGGCTCAGAGCAGGGAGATGGATGTTTTAGGACACCCCATAGCCTCTGGAGGGGGTAGCCTCCGTCCTTTACATCAGGAGCTCGCTCAGGATTTTCCCTCTGCCCTTTGAAGCCGAGGCTGAGAGCCCTTTTGATTTCTTCATGGCGCTTTAAGGACATTGATTTTCCTCCTGCTGAATCCTTCTGCTTGATGAAGCAGGCACATGGCGTGTTCACCCCCCAAAAAGCCTCCAAGACGGCTCCGCACAGCTATAAAATATAAAAAATAAAAGACAAAGAGAGAGAGGAAATGCCACCCCGGAAATCGACAGAGCACCCAGGAGAAGGGGGAGAGGGGAGAGCATGCTTCTGAAGCCTTGAGCCCCTGGCCCCACCAAAAGAGAGGGGTGTGCACCAGAGGCAGCAGAAGTAACCCACTGGGGCCATCAGAGTCACTTGTGAGTGGATTCAAGGCCATAGCAAGGAATCGGCAAGGGTCAAGTCCAAAGCAAGACAGCCGGAGCTGGGAGAGCAAACGCCGGGTCAGGTGGAGGGAGGGTGGATGCTGAGAACAGGTCCGGGAAACCCGAGGGCGCTGGGGCTCCCAGAGGTGTGGTGGCCACAGGGGCGCTGCAGGGTGGGGCATTCCTGGCTGCAGTGGCCTTTTCTAGCTGATGAGGGGTTGACATGAGGCTCCTCTGCTTGCTCTAGCTCTGACACTGAAACGGTCTTCATGAACTGAAGGCTTCGCAATTCTCCATCTCTGGGCCACGGGGGGCTGGGTCACATCCAGATTCTGAGCCAACCAGCAAGCACAGCAGCTGTCACTGTGCTGTCCTTTAGTCCTCACCACCCAGCAAGGAAGGCACTTCACTCCTGACAGGGAAACTGAGGCATGACGCCATGAAGGTACTTTCCTAAGTACCACAATTCATAAGTGGAGGAGCCCAGATTTGAATCTGGTCCTACCTGGCTGTAAATCTCAGGTTATTTCTCTTCATTGTGCTGCCTCTCAAGCATTTAGAGAAGACCCACCCCAAGCAAGAACCCCTGGGATCATTTTTTTTCAAAGTTGGCCACGGACGGCAAGAGAGAACTAAAAGGGACCAGTGATAAAGGAATGTTCTATCTCTTTCCTTTGCCCAAAGAGAATAAATACTAATACCAAGGGCAGTGGTTCAGAAAGCCATTTGCCCTAATGTCCTTGCCAGAGACAAACAGATAACCTTTATTTGCGTGTTTGGTTAAATATTAACTCAGCACCCAAGGGCGCTGTCCCATACAAGCAAGACAAAGTCCTTGCCTTTAGTTTCAGAGCTCGGAGCCACGCATCCGCCACACGGCTTTGCTCCCCTACTGAGGAGCCCCGACACGGGGCCCTTCCCCTCCCCAGGGCCTGGACAAGCAAGAAAGAGCTCAGCCCTCACATCAAGCTGGAAGTCTCCTGACCAGCAGGAGAACTCACAATGCGCCCTGCACCTGCTCTACTCTGTGTCTGCTTCTGCACTCGCCCATATGATGTCACCCACTCTCGCTCTTGGTCTCACCTACTGTGACCAGGCAGAGACCAGAGACACGCTGCCCTGAGCCTATGACACACTTGCTGTGGACACAGGTGGCAGCGGTGGAGCAGGTCAGTGAGAGATCTCCGTGGTGCTGGAAGAGGGCTTTGGCCATTTTCTAAACATGCTGACATCTCAATTCTCAGTTACCATGGGCGCCAACTTGCCTTTCCCACTGGGTCGTAAAACTAAATGACATATCTGAAAACCTACTACTGTTGCTCAACTAAACTCTGCTACTCAGGGTTACGGTAAAAATCTTAGGAAGTAGGACGTTGGTGTTGGCAATAAAGTCCACCCATTACAGCAGATGAGGAATAAAAAGAAAAACAAACAAAATAACAAAAACCAGGATCTTGCTCTTGGGCAGTTGACCATGCAGGCAGGAGAATAACTTTCAGGCTGATGGCCCCAGTGCAGGACGGGAACCTAAAATAAACTAGATGATGGGCCCAAAAGAAACTAACCAGGCAGCAAGACCTCTCCTGTCCATACTTAGCCAACAAGTCATGGCACCATCTGCAAATACACCGTCACTTTAGTCCTTCTTGTTAGACCCTGGGGCTAAAGGCCATCCCAAAATCTTGCACCCTCTCTCCTAACTCAAAGCCTCTGATGTCTAGAAGGAGCTTTTCCTTCTCTGGCTGGCTCAGGCCAACATAAGCTCAATGCACCCCCTCCACGGAGCCTCTTCCACCCCACCCAGCCCTGAACGCCAATCAGAATTGATTGTTCCCCCGTCACCCCCTATTTTGAGCATAGCTATCTGACAGCACTTACCACATTCTCTTGTACTTAGTTCTTTTAAAAATCAGACTTTCAGAATACTTCAAATGGTTCCTAAGCAGAGAATATATTTTATAAACCCCAAACCTGCCTTATAGTAGCTGCTCAGCAAATGTTTATTGAATGGCTTAGCGAGTGACCGAATCAAATACCCTTACAATTACAAACTACTTCTTTATTTGGCCTCACGGCACCCCTCATATGGGAAAGAAAAACATTACTGTCCTCATTTTACAGACGAGAACATGGCCACATTCACTCACGCTCCCATTCACTCACGTAACTGATGTTCATTGTACGTGAGTTTCGGTCTAGAGGACAGCTTCTCACACCTGAACGTGCACACAAGTTCCTGGGGAACTTGGTAAAATGCAGATTCTGATTCAGCAGATCTGGGTGGGGCCGGAGAGTCTGCATTTCTAACAAGCTCCCAGGTGACACCCATGCTCCTGGGGCAAGGGCCTCACTCTGAGGCTTGCAGACCTGTCAAAGTGGCTTAGAAAGAGAAAATATCCTACCAGCTTGTGTATATAGCAGGAGCTAGAGTCTTCCTTAAAATCTTAGGAAGCAGAAAGAATAGAAAGCGTTATGCCCATTTTACAGGTACGGAAACTGAGGATCGGAGAGACTAAGCAACATCTCCAAGATCTCATGCAGGCCTCCTGACTCCAGTTCAGTGCTCCCTTGACTGCCACCCACTGTACCGCGTGCTGGGAGAACTCAGAGGTGAAGGCGCCACGTCCCACTCTCGGGAAAACGACAAGGGAGATGCACGCGCCCCTGGAACTGTAACACAAAGTCGACTGAGAGAAGAGCCGGGAGTCCAGAGTCAGGCAAGCACGTGCCAGCCAGATTTTGCCCAAAAAATATGCCACATCTTTGTTTTCTACCCACAGCCCAATTAGACTGCAGATGGGGTCTTCTTCCATCAACCCAATCCCATTAAAAGAAAGAAAAAAAACAGTGGCTTTAGGATTTTTCTTTTAAGCCCCGAACCTCTTCAGTGGAAAGTGCTGCCCTTCCGACCTGTTGATGTAATTGCCATAATTGAAGATTCCAGGCCCCCATGTGGGTGGACAGGGCCCCATTCATCCATCGGGTCAGCGAAGTGTAAACCTGCTGAGTCCTTCAGATGCCCCGGCCGCAGCCTCCCCCTCCCAACCCCCTCCAGCCCTGCAGGCTGGGCTCCCCGCGACGCCAGGGCAGCCAGGCCCAGGCTGGTCCCTCTCTCGCTCTGGGAACGGTGCCTAATTAAAGGGTCTGTTCTCATCTCCATGGGGCCGACTTAAGGCCTCCTGACAGTAATGAGAGCCACACGTGCGGGGCTGGGGGGTGGGAAGGACGGCCCCCCTGCTGTCTTAGCACCCTATTAAACAGCAAGTCACACACACACACACACACACACACGCACATGCACATGCACACACACACGTTGCAATTCTGCAGTAATCACCATCAAATCTTTAGAGCTACAGGGAGCTGCTCCAATTCTGAAAGAGGAAGGAACGAGAGAGAGGAAATAACTTGCCCAAGGGCACCCAGTGAGTCAGTGTGGCTGGACTCAGGTGTCCTGCTATACCTCACAGCCCAGACTTCCCCTTAGAGGATGGGGCTCTCCACTGCAGCCCCAAGGGAGCAGATGTGGGGGGAGGTGGGGGAGGGGACAGACTCCCCACTCACTCTTCTGGAGCAGCCAGTTTCAGAGCGCAGGCCCCAGCAGAGCAGAAAGGAACAGTTAGCTGCGGCTGGGGTTGTTGGCATCTCAGGACACCCTTTGATCACACGACAAAAGCAACCTCGCTCGGAGTGGGACATTCACTGCTGCGGGTGGATCCATACCTAATCCTCACCTCCCCAGCGTGAAAAGGAGCCGGGCTTGGTAGCCCTGTCTCACTTTCTTTGTGTCTCTGTCTAAACTCTTACCCCTTCCCCTCCCCCACACCCTCTCTTCCAGCCCCACCCCCACCCCAGAGCCCACGAGCCACCTGAACAAGCTGTTCTGCCACCCGTTCTGTCTGTCTCTCCAACAGAGGAACTTTGCACAGTGCTGAGCATATAGTCAGTTCTCAGTAAATATTCATTAAAGATAATAAAAGTCAAGTCACTGTTTGCTCCAACTCTAAGTCATATTCATGCATTGTTTTAATCACAACTTTACTTAAAGAGGGCCCTGAGGTAGGGTAAAGCAGAAATGCTGACAATAGCATGGACCAAATCTCAGAGATACTGGCTCAGTAATAAAGACAGTGAATGAAGGGGACAGAATGTTTCAGTGGTGTCCAGTTCCAGCTCCTTGGGACAGTGATGAATCGCAAGAAAGAAACTGATGATATCCTGGGTACTAACATTATCATCTGGAGACCCAGGCTTCTTCTAGAACCCCTGTCACTAGCATCTCTACTCCCAAACTCCCTCTTTCTATCTCCCAATCCTCTATGCACACTAGCTAACAGACTCATGGATCTCACCACTTGTATCATGTGATACCCCTGCTTGAAAGCCATCCATGGCTCCCTATTTCCTCTGCATGAAATCTGCATGGCCTGGCTCTCAGGGACCTCCTCAGCCTGGCTTGGCCTTAACTCAACACATTGTTTCCCACTGCTCTCTAGACCACTTCTTCCCCCTTAGTCAAGTTGGTCTCCTCATCCAGCTCAGACAGTGTTGGACAGGGAATGGGGATGAAGATGAAATTTGGAGCCAGGAGACCCAGATCTGCCATTTGACCTCTCTGAGCCTAGTTCCCCATGGGTAAAACGGGAATGATAACAATATTCACCTCATAGGGTTGGCATGAGGATTAAGCGGTGTAATGGGTGTTAAAGAACTTTACAAACTGTAAAGGGCTAAGGAAACGGCAATTGTTCGTCTCTAGTCACGATCAGTCCCTCCTCCAGCTCTGCCTTTGATCTCATGACTCTTCCACGCAGTGGGCAGTGGAACCCAGCTCTGGCCCTGCCACACAGAGAAATGGTGGCTGACAAATCCGGTTCTGACTGACTCCAGCTTTTAAGGCCTCATTCGTCAAATGTCTTGGTTTGTTCATTGTGTCTTGCTCATGTTAGCCTTACAACTCCAAGCTTATGGTTACCTACTTGTATGTAATATAAAACAAAAATTCATGTTGCTTACAATTGAAAAATAAGTACATTTATAACATCAAAGCTCAAGATACAAATGGAGGGAAAAATCAGACACATCACTGCAGGAGGAAAAGGACAATTATAGCAGACATCCAGGTTAAGCTGGCTACTGCAGTTAAGTGCCCTTGGCAATGATCCTCGTTTTCCAGACTTGCCCTCCTCAGCCCACAAAGGGGGAGGGTTGGAGTGGAACCCTCCCATCTCTGTCTGTCTCTCTCTCTCTCAGAGAGGAGGACTAACCAAGGAAATGAGTGCCAGCAGGGGGTCGCTGAGTCAGGGGCACTGTGATGCAGTCACTGCCTCATGCTCCTTGGTCTCACTGGAGCAGGACAGGCTCCTGCTCTCTGCTCCCTGAGTTTCTATGATAAGCCACCTGCCCATGGAATCACCCCTCATTGTCCCCCCAACCCCGACCACCACCACCCAGCAGGACGGTCACCATTTCCCCACTGCTCCTACCCCGCTAGGTTTCTAGAAGTAGACCCACAATCTTTTCCTTGCAGTAGCTTAATAAGTAGACTCAGCATCTTCTGGGCAGAACATGCAGGTCCCAATGTCTAGCTCAGGGAGGGAATAGGAGGTCCCACTTCATTCCCATACAGAGGTTAAAAGAGAACCTGTAGTTTTGGAAGCTTACTTCACCATCAGTTAAGCTAATAGGCTGATGGGCATTTGGCTAATGGTCGGGTCGTCTTCCCAATCACCCTGAAAAAGGAGGAGAGATGGTTTTAGAGTCCTTACTTCCAGCAAACACGGATGCGAACAATGAGCTTCTGATAGCCAAGGTATCATTATTTGATCACAAATGGAAATACGGCTGAAGTTAAAGAGGAATATGTCCTGATACAAGGGAACATGAGTAGTCCAATGGATGAGGTCATCAATAATGCTTTAGCAGAAGATGCCAAAAGAGTCTTTTTTGTTTTGTAATAGTCTGTAATAAAAGTTAAAGACATAGTATTAATTTATAATTCAACGTAAAGGAACTAAACTAATGTAATTCAAACCTATTTCTGTGTGTTGACCCAATCAGATACCAGGATAGCACTTAACTCATTGTCTTAATCATGTTTTCAGCAAGAATAAATAGCAGACAATTTAGAATTAAACTCATGCACTCCCATATTCTATGGAAATAAAAACTGGTATGACCTTTCGGAAAACAATTTGGGAGTATGTATTGAGAGTCTCAATAATGCTCCTCTCATTAGCAATTCCACTTCTGGGGATCTATCTTAAGGGAAATAAATTTTTAAAAAGTTATATGCTTAAATGTATTAAGTAAATCATGGTATATAAATGATGAAAGATCATGCAGTGATATGAAATGAAGTTTATGTGGCTATCATGTTAAATAGAAAAAGTGAATAAAATTGTATATGTACAATGATCATAACCATGTAAAATCACGAAAGAAAAAGAAGAAAAATATGAGGCTGGCCCAGTGGTGTAGTGGTTAAGTTCGCATGCTCTGCTTTGGCGGCCTGGGGTTTGCCAGTTTGGATCCCGGGCACAGACCTGCACACTGCTCATTAAGCCACGCTGTGGTGGCATCCCACAAACAAAATAGAGGAAGACTGGCACAGATGTTAGCTCAGGGCCAATCTTCCTCACCAGAAAAAAGAAGAAAAAAAAGAAGAAGAAAAATATCAAATAATGAGGATGCTATCTTTCACATTTTCTGTATTTTTCTATTTCATTAATGAGCATATATTATGTTATAATTGGAAATAAAATAAACTTTATTGTTAATATGTATATATATATCAGCTGTCCATAGATCCTCATACTTTAGATACCAGCCTGGAAGACAACAGAGCTGACATTCTGTTCCAAAAATTGAGAGCTATACTTACTGCCTCACCCTGGGGAGGGGGCATCTCACTCCCACCCACAAGGACACCCACTGTTGCTAGTGGGCAGCATGTCCCTTGTTTTGAACTAGGAGCTTTGGAGGTGACTGGACACATTTGGCCATCTCAGGGCAACTGTGGGCTCCCTGAGGGCAAGAGACAGATTCCTCCACTTTTTCTATTTTGCTCCCAGGGCTCGACTGTAGCTTGTCACCTGCCAGGAGACCAGCGAGTCGTAATGATTTGTCTAGCTGCTTCACTAAGAACGTCACAGGGACTCAAGCCATAGTTCCTAAATGATTGAATGATGAAATAGATATCAGTTAACCTCTTGACTAGAAGTACAGTTATGCATCGCTTAACAACGGGGATACGCTCTAAGAAATGCATCATGAGGCGATTGTGTCATTGTGCGAACATCACAGAGTGTACTTACACAAACCTGGATAGTATAGCCTCCTACACATCTAGGCTGTATGATGCTAGTCATATGGGACCACTGTCACATATGCAGTCTGTCGTTGACCGAAATGTCCTTACGTGGAGCATGACTGTACTGAAAGAACGAAAAAACTCCTACATATGCTTCCAGTTACAGCTCAGCAGTCCCCGCTCGACCGCACTGCCCTTGCTGCACCCACCCCACCCCACATGCCCCTGTGGCTTGGTACAGACCCCGACTGCACACTTGACTCATTCCAGCCTTGAAGCAATGTGTTTGTCTGACTCCCTCACTTGACTCTGAGCTCCTCGGGACAAGGTTGTACATTCATTTTTTTAAATCTGCCTCTAAGGTTATTAGTGCAGAGTCTGGGACATAATTCATTCAACATGACACATAACGGGGTTCAGCCAATGTTTGCAAATGAAGGAAGAAATGAACGCAGGACAAGCATATCTGAGTACCAACGAGCCATCCAGCCCTAGTCAGGGGCAGTGTCTGTGGGCACTGAGGACCCCCGGGAGAATTAGCCTAACTCCCAGCACACTTCATTGCAATCCATCGTTTCCTTGTTTCTCTTCCTTTAGATCATAGCTGCCACAAGGGCAGAGGCTGTGTCTGTCTTATTCAGCCCAAACTCCAGCAACTCACGTAATACCAACTCAATAGATTTCTGTCAAAGGAACAAATGGATGGTAAGGGAACCCCATCTGCAGTTTTGATTTCCTCCAGCTGTGGTTACTCACTGAACAAACGGCACGTTACATGTGGTGGTGTGCAGCCTGCCCCTTCACTGCCCTTTCTCCCGTTTTTTATTGAGAGCTAAGGAACACTATCGAGAACTGGTGAGGGCTTTCTCTCCTCAGCTGAAGATCACCTGGAGACTTGAGCAAGCGCTGTAGCAGGTCCTCCACAAAAGAAGCCTCGAAGGAGAACGTTAACTCTCCCCGAGCAGGTGGCTGAGCAACAGGCAACAGAAACCATTCACCCCAGTGATGTCCTCAGAGTCGTACGGAGGTCTTCGAACCTCCTATACAAACGATTTCCTTAGAAAAGACAAGGGGAAACAACAAAAAGAAAGGAGATCCCTGAAGCTTTGAGACGAAATCAGTTACGGGACATAGGGCTCTATCACATTTTGCAAAAAGACGTCATAGGCTGTCCCTTGCTCAGCCCTACAACAGCCAATGGCTCAGTTATAAATGAATTTATAGATATAGGGGGCTCTGAGCCCCTACCCCAAGGCCAGACTTCCTTCCTTATGCATTCACTGACTCCAGCTCTCATTGGAAACATCTTTTTTGATGCAACAGCCTAAAGCATCCTGAAGCAGACATTTTCCAACTTAGTACCTAAGAGTCAACATGCAGACTCCCCAGACCCATCCCCAAGACTCTGGCTCAGTGGGTTTGGAATGGGAGGCTAGAATCTGCATCTTAACAAACTCCCCCAGGAAATTCTGAGGTCTAAGGCCTATGCTTTGAAAATATCGCTCTTCTAGTCCCAGGACAAAACTCCCCTCCCTTCTTCCCCAGGCCACTGGCTGAGCTCCCTTCTTCCCTACGACTCTCTCAGCCCCCTGGACAGACATCTCCTAAGGCACAAGTCACACTGGCATCAATGAACTGTGACATTGTCTTTATTTCCCCAACACATCACACAGTGCATGGCCTATAGGGGCATTTAGAAAATGTCTGTTGAATGAATGAATGAATAAGTCAATGAATGAGTGAGAAGATGAATGAATTTAACATCACTGAAAATAATGAAATCCCTTTCAGTTTCCCCCCAATTTTCCCAACTCTAACTTGAGGAAACCATGACTTACTCTTCAAGATCATTTTTCGTTCTTCTCATCTTCGTGGTGATCTTTCAGAGACATTAACTGGGAATCCAGGACCAGCGGTGAAAAGCAGTTCCACAAATAAATAAAACCTAAGGAGGCCATCTGGTCATCCGCCAAAGCCCAGAGAACATTGTTTTCCACATCAAAGATTTGTGGATCACAGAGTTCCATAAGTGTTGCTGCTGTGGTACCCATGCCGGAGAAATGGTGCCAGAACCTTCTTTTCCCCGCAGGAAAGGCCTAGTAAGGTAGGCCAGATTTAGGGAAGGATGGAGGAGCTAATGGTTTGCCCTTCTCCCCATCTACTGCTGAGGGAAGCCGTGGGCTGGAAATCCAGGTTGGGAAGTTAATGGTGAATTTTGAATTAAAACACAATAAGCCCCTCATTTCTTCCCCATTGATATCTTCCATTCTTAAGGCTGAAAAAAAAAGAACCCTTCCCCCTCATGCAAGACTGCCCAGCCTTAATCAGAACCTTAAGCTGCTGTCACTCACCCATGTTGTAGGCACAGTGACAATGATCAGGTTAGGTGTTCAGAACAGTATGATGTAAGTGGGGCTTGTGATGAAAGAGTTGCTGACAGACAGTGCAAGCCGACACCATGAGAACTGCCTGGGCTATGATGTCATTTGCTTTAACAGGTAGGCTGGTCTGTTTTCTTAGCCCTGACATTCGATGCCCTGCCAGTTATTCAATAACCAGAAATGAGGTGGGTCCTACAAATTCCTCAATCTCCTTGAGGATTGAGGGGGAAGGGCCATGCTTCCTTGATCAAGGGCACCAGAGGAGCAGCCAGAGCTGGAAATCTGCCCCCAGGAGGATGGCTCGATGAAACAAAGCAAGAGGAAGATATGCAGAAGCAAGAGGCATCATTTCTGTGGAGAGATGGACAATGACTCTGCACCATATTTAACCCAGATAATCATGCCCCCTCCTAGAGGGGGAAGTAACAGTCACCGTCACACTGAACAGTATGCAAGCTCTCAGGTCAAACTTAGCAGCCTACTCTCAGCAAATTAGCCTTAAAAAAGATGAAGACTAAGGGGGGAGCTTTTTTTGTTTGTCTGGGGGGAGGATGTTTGCTTTTTGATTTGTTTGTTTCAGTATCGAATATATGCCACACATATAACCCAACATACCAAGCTTTTAGAGCTTTAAATACATGAAATATTTTGGTGAGAAACTATAGTTAACGCTTCCAAAAAGTAAGTTCAAGCCAAAGAGCTTTTCCCATGAACGTTTCACAGAAGTTAAAGGAAAAGAGGTCATAGATTTTCCTTTTACGCATAATATCGAGGGTGGGGTGGTTACCAGTTTCCCAGAGCTGCCATAACAAAGTACCGCAAACTGGGGGGGCTGAAAACAACAGGCATTTCTGGTCTCACAGTTCTGGAGTCTGGAAGGCTGACATCAAGGAGTCAGCTGGGCCACGCTCCCTCGGAAACCCATAGGGGAGAATCCTGGCTTGCCTCTGCTAGCTTCCGGTGTTTGCCAGCATTCTTTAGAGTGCCTTGGTTTGTAGATGCATCAGTCCATCCTCTGCTTCCATGGTCGCACGGCCACCTTCTCCCTGTGTGTCTCTGCTTCTGTGTCTCTTCTCCATCCTACTCCAGTTTGACCTCATTTTAGCTAATTACATCTGCAACAACCCTGCCACAAATCTTTAATAATCCTTATTTCTAAATAAGGTCTCATCCTAAGGTACCGGGGGTTAGAACTTCAATATGTTTTTTTCAGAGGACACAATTCAGCTGATAACAGGTGACAACAACCAACAGTTGTAATCAGCCCAGCTCGTAAGAGGAAAACCCAGAGCCCACGGCGTCCACACAGCTCCAGCCAGTCCTGGGAAGGCCCTGAGCTACGGGTACATCTGTGCTTCCTCCCAAAGAGGGGAGCAAGCCATTCATTCACGAATCCTCTCAGCAAATATTCACCAAGCTCCTACTAAGTGTCCTACACGTGCTGGCTGAGGGTTAGAGAGATGAGACAAGGCACCGGTTATCGGCGAAGGATATTAGAAGTAAGACACTGGGTAGTTCTGTAATTCTTTGTTCGATTTTTGTTCTTTGAACTTTGGTTCAACTTTGCTCCAGCAGTTTAAGGGCAGATACTCTGCCCCAGGCAGTCTGTGCACCAGGTCCACGTGCTCATAATCATTTGTGGAACTGGGCTGCAGGGAGCCTTTGAAAAAAGAGAAAAATAAGCATACAAATGGTTAAAGAACAATGTGCTCCAGGTTACAGGAGACAAGGTCCAGAAGCCAGGGAGGCACAGGGAAGAATCATAAGATTCTAGAGTTGGAGAGAATTTTTCAGAGCATCTTAGCTGGTAGTTTTCAAACTTAAACACAAAAACCAATGGAAGACTTTCTTTGAACGGAATCTCGTGAGGCCGTGCAATGCATGCACAGGCAGAAGCCGTCCGTTCTGGTAGGACGATGAGAGGGCTTGCAAGGCCCCCCTGCTCAGCGCCACCTCCAGGCTCTGACCCTGCACTCCTAGGCAGGAAACTCCTCCTCCAGCATTGGCTGGAAACGATTAGACCACTGATGGGGAAACTGAAGCCCAGAGAGGTGGCAACGAATGCCATCTTCGCGTACACCGTGAGTCTACAGAGGAGGTCGGACCAGAACTCAGATCCTTCTCTAACTTCCAGTCCAAAGCTTTCTGCACTACCTCACGTTCTTAGGGTAAAGTGGACAAGAAGATGGGGTTTCACAACCCTCTGGTCTCCCTTTAAATCCAGACAGACTCTCCTCTCCTGTGGCCTCCTCCTTGGCCCCACATTGCATTTCCTGGCAGGGACATACACAGCACTGGCTCCTGGGCAGGAACTCGGATCCTCTTCCCCTGGAGGCAGCGGAAGGGACTCAATGACTCTCTGGGTCTCTCCCGGCCCAGATACTGCAGCTGCAATTAGGCTGCCTTGCCCTATAAGCTGAGGAAGACTTTAAACTCCCTGGGAATTAGCCGGCTCCCATGACGGCCCCCATGCCACTGGAGAGGAGAAAAACCAAGGCTTTAAAGGCACAAACAGGGAGTCGTTTCTCCACAAGATTGCTCTGAATCCAGCTTTTTCTGATCCACATAACTGACAGAGACAGAAGGAGTTGGGGAGACGCATAGGCTTTCAAAAGGAGATTTCCAACTCAGTTTGGGACAGTTTAGAAATCCATACCCAAAAAACAACACCTGAAGCCCAGATTTCTTAGCCCAATCGACCCAACCCTGGGAGAACCTTCCAAGGAGGCAGGGTCTCCTCACGAGGTGTCTTGTCCACAGCTGAGGTCAGTTTGGCCTCCGACCATTGAAATTACTCTCCAAGACTCTCTGCCACCTTCGAGGAAGCTGACTCCAGAGTCACCTTCCTGCCAGTCAAAGGAAGGACAGCGGTTTGGAGAAGTCCCCAGAAAGTGGTGCCTGTAGGAGTGACAACAGGCCTTGACGTGTGTATTCAAGACCTCTGGGTTCCAGTCTGGGCTCTGCCACTTACTACGAGGTGACATGGGACCAATCTCTTGACTACTCTTGAACCTGCCTCGCCCCCCTAAATTGGGGGTTTACTCACCATTCCTTCAACAGGCACTCATTGCATACTGCTCGTGTGCTGCGTGAGGTGTAGAGCTGTGGTAAATTTGCCCCTCTCCACTGCACAGGCTCTCGTGAGAATCAGACTATCAGGCATCTGAGAGTGGCTTGTCAACGGTGGTGATATTAAAATGCTGTTTCCACTGTAAGACGACCATGGAGTGGGAGACATTTCGCTAGCATGTCCTTTACTCCTGCAGACCACATTGTCTAATTTTATGCCAAAATAATGTGATTCGATCTCACATTTTTCACTACTTTCCATCACGCCACCCATTTTGATGGCTGAGTTGGCACCTGAAAAACCATGAGCCATGCAAACAGGCATTCTTCAATTTTTCTTAAAAATGGTGCATGGCATGGACTTTGCCTTATTCATCCTGCATTCCCAGCAGAGCCAGGCACACAGTAGGTACTCAATAAATATGCTGAAGGAATGAATGAATGAATGGGAAATCTTGCCTCCAAAGAGGAGAATTAGTAAATTTAGAACTAAAAGGAAGGACAACTCTTCTATGAGTCTCTTTTACCCATCTGCCAATAGATCAGCATCCTCTCTAACACTTTCCTGGCTACCGTGAGTGACTCCAGGTGACAGGTTCCCTCTGTGCCTATGGCATGAAAACTCTCTGGTCCAGTGGACATTGTGTGTTGTCCAGCAGCCAGGCCCAACTTCCGTCTCCTGACATCTTCCTGTTACACCAGTTGCACAAAAGGGAGTGGGCGATGCGTGTGTCCCCTGCCACCCTCATGCTAACTGCCAGGGCCAAGTGGAATATTTTCATCCAGGCTTTCTCCCCCTCTCTTTATTCTTTTAAGCTTCTTCTAGTGATAAAAGCTGAAGCAAATTGAAATTGGCAGCTCTGTGGTCTTCCAGCAATAGGAAAAGTACTAGAGATCATGTGAACCACACTTTTGAAAACTTAAAAAAAAAAAATCTAATCTTGGCTCAATAAAAACGACATCATGTCACTGTGATCGGCAGGGGGAAAGACTTGAAAGTCGCTGGCAGTGGCCCAGCAGAGTTCAGGGGTTCTGCTGGCTGTGCTGAATTCCCACGGGAAAGGTAGAGGGAGCAGACTGCCTTTCAGGTGAGCCTCTGAGCCACAAGAAGGAGTGGGGAGGGAGCATAAAGCTCCCCCCCAAAACCTCGCTGTCATCTCCGGGGCATTCCTGCAATCGCAGCTCAGGGGCTGGCCTCCTCCGCCCCTTCTCCCACCGGCCTTTCTTCCTGATGTAGCTTTTGGCTGTGCTCCTCTCTCTGGCTGGCTGATTTTGAGGGATAGACAACAGCCAACCTGGGAAATCTCGATGACAACGACTCTCCCCGTGAGGGCACAGACCCGGAGCCAAAGAGGGTGGTACCAGATGCCCCAATTCCACTCGAGTGTGGAGTCTTTGCAAACTCACCCCTATGTGGTCTGAGCCAAAGACAACAATAAACACTGCAGGTTGGCTGTGCTGCAGCCGGCCCTTCTGCCCGGGAGCTCCTTTAGCCCTGGGAGGTGCAGTCCTGGAGGCTGGCTGGTATTCACAGTGCCTCAGCTTACCTTCAATTGGTAGTTATTGTCTGCTACCAGCCACTGACTGTTCATTAGTAATCCCCGGATGGGTATATAAGGGAAGGAGAAGAGTAATTGCCTCTGGGACAGGGTTTGCAGGATGGGGCCACAGATGAAAGGGTCACTTTCAGGATCAACCCTTTTGTACTGCTTGAAATTTTTTTTTTTTTTGAGGAAGATTGGCCCTGAGCTATCATCCGTGCCCATCTTCCTCTATTTTATATGTGGGACGCCTGCCACAGCATGGCTTGACGAGCGGTGTGTAGGTCTGTGCCTGAGATCTGAACCAGCGAACCCCAGGCCACTGAAGCAGAATGTGTGAACTTAATCACTGTGCCACAGGGCCAGCCCCATCGAAATTTTTAACTATACGCATTTTCAAGTTAAATCAACCAATAGATAAAGAGACAAAAATCCATTGGCAGTAAATGACCCCTCAGTGATGCCTGCTTTTCCCTCTACCCTTCATCTGACTTCTCAAACTGGAGTACACAGGACCCCCAGGAGTACAGAGTGGCCCAAGAAGAGAAAATTTGGAATTTCAATTTTACTTGAAGGGTTGGGCAGAGGGAAAGGCCGAAACACTATTTTTATGTCAAAAGAAATAGGAATAGATGTGGAATATAATGCAAATGTACTTGGATGATTAAGAGGAAAGATAATATTTTCATTCTTACCATATGCCATATACCAGCAAACCAACCGCCAAGCTGATGAAGCACCTCATGCCTGTTCTCATGTTTGAGGGGCCCTGAGGCTGCAGGGGTCTTTAAGGCCAGGTCTGTCTCCAGGGGCTGCACACGTGAAACAGAGCATAGTTAGTGTCCTGGACCAAGAGAGGAGAAGTTCAGAGACTGGGGCTGGGGGTAGCAGAACTGAGCCAGGAACGATGGAAGGATCTTGACTGGCAGAGACCACTGAGGGGCGAGAGATTGTGAGCAAATGTTGGTGGGGGGTTGACCTGAGCGGAACGGGGCAGAAAGAAGTGTGTGGTGCATGCGGAGAGAAGAAAGGCGGACGCAGAAAACAGAAGGCCCCGATGAGGGGTGGCAGAGCTTAGAGTCCACGTGGCCAGCCAGTGCTTCTCAAACTTGTTCCTGAAGCCCCACTTCAAGGTGGAGGGGGGAGGATACATGCCGTGGGGCTTGAGGAGGTGGCCTGAAGCTGCTGGCCACAAGGGAGACTTTCCTGGCAATGAATGGCATAGCTTCCTAAGCATGGTCTCCTTCCCTCCATCCTTGTCTACCAGACCAGCTGAAGAGATCTTTTAATAATGTGAAGCGCATCACGTGACCCCATTGCTCAAAACCTTGCAATGGCTCCTGCCTCCCTCAGAGCAGTAGCCAAGTCATTAGAATGGCCCCATGCCTGCACCATCTGTCCTTGTCACTCTGCTTCTCCTCCCTCTCACTCCTCTTCCCACTCACTCTGGCCTCCCGGCTTTCCTAGAGCACGCAGGCGTGGTCCTGCCTCAGAACCTTTGCACCTGCTGTTTCTTCTCTTTACAAAGCTCCCCCCTTATACACCCCAGATATTCACACGCTGGTTCCCTCCCCAGTTGTAAGTCTTCTCTCTAAGGCCTATGCTGACCACGCAATTTAAACCTGTACCTCCCAGCATTTCCCTTCTCCCCTCATGACTTGATTTCTCTCTATAGTACTTGTCACCTTTTAATACTATCTAACCCATTGACTTATTTTGCTTGTCTATCTCTCCATCTAAAATTTAAGCTCCAAAAGAGTATGAATTTTTAAATTTCTACTTTATTACAATATAACATCATGTAACCCCTCCTTAAGAAGAGTTCCAGGGGCTGGCCCCATGGCCAAGTGTTTAAGTTTGTGCGCTCCACTTCGGTGGCCCAGGGTTTCACTGGTTCGGATCCTGGGTGTGGACATGGCACGGCTCATCAGGCCACGCTGAGGCAGCGTCCTACATCCCACAACTAGAAGGACCCACAACTAAAAATATACAACTATGTACTGGGGGGGATTCAGGGAGAAAAAGCAGAAAAAACAAAAAAAGAAGATTGGCAACAGTTGTTAGCTCAGGTGCCAATCTTTAAAAAAAAGAGTTCCAATTAATAAATGTGGAAGGAACGAGGGAAATGGAAATTCACTATTAGATTACCACAGTGTTCATTGCCACAGGCAAGATCCTTTGACAGACTAAACTTAGTGGGCAGAAGCGTAAGCAGAAAGAGCATATTTGCATAGTCTTAAAGATGGCCCCCAAAACATTGAGGAAATACAAAGGGAAAAAAATCTTGACTTTACAGTGAGCAATACTGGCAGAAACCATCTTAACCTGTGATCATGGTTTACAACAGCGCTGAGATAGAGTCACAAGCCGCACAACAACATTTCAGCCAATGACAGACTGCTTATACGATAGTGATCCCATAAGATTAGTACCATGCTGCCTAGGTGTGTATAGGCTATACCATCTAGGTTTGTGTAGTTACACTCTAGGAATGTTCACACAATGAGAAAATCAACTAAACAACGCATTTCCCAGAACGTATCCATGTCGTTGAACACCACGTGACTACAGAGCAACATCATGTAGCCCCTGACCTGGGAAGGGCAAATCACCTCAGGGCGTTCTTCCCAATAACACAGCTCCTCGATGCAATCACGAGAAAAACCTCAGACAGAAGCCAGTGGAGGACATCCTACAAAACTAACTAGTGCTCTTAAAAGTGTCGTGAAAGACAAGGAAAGACTGAGGAACTGCCACAGAGTGACGGAGACTAAGGAGACAAGACAACCGAACGCACTGTATTCTTGGATGAGGTCCTGAAACACAAGGGCAAAAGAACATTAGTAGAAAAAATCGTGAAATCGTGTAACAAGTCTGTAGTTTATAGTATCGTACCAAGATTATTTTCTTACTTTTGATGATCATTCCACAGTTATATAAGATGGCATCATAAGGGAAGCTGGTTAAGGGTATAAGAGAGCTCTACTACTTTTGCAACTTTTCTGTAAGTCTAAAATTATCTCAAAATAAAACATCTTTTTAAAAGAATCGTCAGGGGCAAATTTGGCACTTTTTTCACTAAACTCTAGGCTTTGGGGGAGAAAGAAGGGAAAATAAGTCTAGCAGTTTCTATTAAAAGTGGAACTCTGGAAGAAGGGTTTATGCAGACGGTTGCTCAAGCTACAAGCCAGGTGTCATCTTTTGACTCCTCCTTCCCCATCGTGGTCCAGTCAGTCACCAATCTCTTAATCTCTTGAATCCATTCTCTCTAGCCCACCGGCCCCACTTTAATTAAGGCAGGTCTCCAACTCCCGCTCTGGGTTCCCGCTGGAGCCTTGCCTTGCTTCAGGTGAAAACCGAAGAGGGTAGCAAGTGAGACTCAAGAGAAAGGGGGTCCCTAAAGACCCTTTTGCAAACCACTGACATGGAGTGACCAGACAGGTGGGAAGAAAAGGAATGCATGTGACATAGAGATGGAGGGGAAAAGTGGCCTCACAACTATCAGCAAGTGAAAGGAAAAATCTATACAACTCGAAAGCCTGCGTTTGGTCATTCTACACAATCTTTACCCCGTGAGAGACAGCAGTGGGCCCCACACAGGGTATCAAAGACTCAGATCCCACGTTATCGCCAGGTTTTACTCAAAGAACTCAGCATATTTGTGTGTGTTTTTTTTAATCTCCCCCTTTTATTTATTGTCTCAGGGTAAACACTTGTGATTCATAAATGCCTTAAGAGTGAATCAGTATTCTCCTGTTCAAACCAGCAGAGGCCACATCAAACAATAGCCCACAAGGTATTATTAATCATTAAAGAGGCACATATAAGAACACTCAAGCCAGGGAGCCATTTTTCTTTGCTTTCTTGTCTTTTTTTTTTTTTTTTTAAGGAAATTAACAAAGAGCAAACCTTGACTTTGACCTATTCAGAAAAAAGGTGTTTGGGTTTTTTTGTTTTGTTTTTTTTTTACCTTTAAAAAGTTAGTCAAATTCAAGGCTAAGAGGGCAAATATTTCAGGTGGGAAAATGCTCCTTCCTTTGGGGTCTTCCTTCGGCCATTAAACAATGGCCTGGATTTCAAATGGTAGCACTAGCTTTTTTCACGTTCACATGCCCCAGACAAATGGAGGTTCTCAGCCATGGTCGGTAGCTGCAAGAGTCCACGGCAGCATTGCTATGCTGTAGCCACAACCTGGCTGCAAACTAACAGATGGTGGGGAAGTTCAGATCACACCTGCTCCATCAAGAAGAAAGCAAGGCCTGTCAAACACACCTTGAGCACAACCATCCTGGGGCCTCCTCTGCCCCTCCCTTCTCCTATATACAGTAAGCAAGGTCCTCTAGGTTCGAAGATGGGGCGCCCCCCAACTATGGAAGGCAGATCAATGGTATCACCTTCCACAGACATACAAGTGCTAAAACCTTAGCGACTTAAAAATAATATTTCTTCTCACTTTCTCATAGGAAGCATCTCTGACGAAAAGACAGCTGAATAGACAGATGAGCAATCTAGCATGTGCCATCGTGGGCCCGCAGAACTAGGAGGGTCATGTGGCCCAGTGGATGCCAGTTGTCCTGACATAACTGTTAAGAGCACTACCTTTCACTCTCAAAAGTGTCCCTGATAAATGATATGGTCACCTGCGGGAACGCCAGCAGGAAAGGTCTCAGACATTTATCTTTCCCACCAATCTTATCTTGCACAAGTGAGACTGGGATCCAGGGAGGGCCTGCCCATGTTTACTCTCCTGGATTAAGTGTCCCTGCAGCCCTTCCCATTCCTTCCTGTGGGGGGAGGGTTCGCCCACACATCCTGTGCACCAGGCCCATGCTGATGCCCTTGCCTCTATCCCCAACTCTCCTTTCCATGAGAAAATGAGAGTTTCAATTATTCAGGGCAGGGCTACCCCAAGCTCTGCATGTGCCCACACACCACAGTGATCGTGGTAGAGACCATTCCTCCCTGGACAAGAAGAAGGAGCCAGATAATTCTTTAGGTTTCTCCTCCTCTCACAGCCTGGGATTCATAAAAGACTGGCCGAAGCTTTTGATCTGTCAAATACTCAGGGACCAATTTACCACAGTGGCTGTCCATCCATTTCTTCGAGAATATTAATATCTCATGATTTTTTTAAAAAACGCACGAGGGTACGTACCTGTCTCACATGTCAGAGATACATATATAGCAATGATAAAAGCAGCTGGCAACTTATATTGTATTTACAATATGCCAGGCACTATTCTAAGCACATTACATAAATTAGTCCTCATAACAGTCTTATACAGTAAGTACCATGAATGCCTCCCCATTTCACAGGTAAGTAAATCGAGGTACAGAATGGTGATGTCACATAGCAAGAAGGCCAACAAGCTAGAACAGGAACCCAGGCAGTGTGGCTCCAGAATCTGCCTTTTAGCCACCTACTATAGTTTTTCCTGAACATATACAGAGATATGTGTTCAACATTCCTAACAGAAATAATCACCAGGGCAGTCAAATCTCAGCTGTAAAACACTTGAAGTTCACAGGGGACGGTGCTATTTAAATATAAGAGGCCATTTCACCTCGACTTTATAGCCTCCTTTATCGATATCACTCAACATCGTAAAACAACAGGTGTGTTGGGGTGCTCTGTAAAAACAGGTGTTTTTGTGTGCCGTATTTACACTTATTTAACCCAGTGTGTCTAGGCATGACTACTAGGTACTTCTTGGTTATACAGAATCTTCCATGAGGGGTTGGCATGAAAATAGAGAATGAGGGCAGATGAAGAGGTAATCAGTGGTCCTTCCTCAGGACGTTTTGTGGGCGCCAAGACCACCTGGGTGACTGCCCACCAGAGTCACCTTTCCCAAGTGTCCCCCTTCTCATTTTTTTTTTTGCCAGTTTTCCAGAAGGACCAGTGATGTCCCCACTGGCCTTTTTTTCCTTTCCATCTGCTGCCCAGTGGTGGAACACCCCTGCTTAAATCTTACTTATTAACTATACGTAGATACGGCACACCGCGATTACAGTAGAATTGTTTGGGAGCTCAGTATCTCACTTCTTCCCACGTACCTTACCCTGGGAATTGCTTTGTACTTTCGGATTGCCATGTGGTGGTGTGTCTTTAATAACCATCAATAAAGATAGGCCTGGGAAAACACGGACAGCCACAGACTCCTCTGAATTCACCTGATTGCAACAGAGTAGAAGTGTCTGCAGGGGATCCCAGCTGCCCAGAGGTGGTCACCAGGAGTGGTCAAAGTCAACCCACCCCTTTGATTCAGCAACCAAAGAAAATCTGGCAAAATATGCTGACTCTCTGAGGGTTCCACTGAATCGCTAATAAAACATATTTCCTTAAGTCAAAGTTCATTCATGCATATATTCTCCCAATATTCGGGGGTGCCTACCCTGTGAAGGGCGTTATACTGGAGACCATAAGGAGCTTTGTAGCTTCTTTATCAGGGAAGCAATAGAGGTGAAGAATGTGGGAAGTAAAGGGGACATTTTTATAACATAAACTGGAGATGTCACCATTGCACAGATGAATAGCATTGGAATAGCAAGCAGGGATGCAAGCAACTGTCAAAATAGGTGTGTAATTCTTCCTTTTACATAGTAGGTGCCAAAAATATTCATTGAACTGAATTAATTCAAGTTAAGTTCAGGCAATTGAGAATTGGATGGTTTTAACCCTGACTCTACTCTCTGACTACCATCCATACAGGTTCACTGGATACAAAGAAAACAAGCGGGGAGCCCACCCCTCGGTCCAGATGACAGGTGGGTCTAGACACCACATCTAGGTCTGCCCCGAGTGCAGTCCTGCCCACTTTGTGGACAGGTGAGGAGGGTATAGAGGTTGAATAACCACCCAGGACAAGGAGATCCGATACTTGAACTTGAGTATTGGGTCCCTCCGGGACTGTGGGAGCCTATCGAGATAAAGACCACCGCTAGATGTGTGTATGATACATGCAGGGCTTGGCAACCTCCTCCAGGAGCCAGCAATGCTCTGGGACTTTATCAAGGGACTTCCCTGGGTCAGGCAAGCCTGCCACACTCGAGCATGTTACAACAGAGCTCACCCTCCCTGGCTCCTCTCAGATTTCAGTTAACGCTGGCCTGTGGAAATCCAGCCCTGCAAGAGGAGAGGTTTCTTCTCCCTGCCTCACGTAACGTCTCCTGCTGAGTGGGACTGAGGGGACCCAGAACGCACCGCACTGTGTGGGCGGTTGCCCACAGTGGTCAGGGAGCCAGAGGTGAACCCTTGGTCCTTGGTTCTTTCCCTGGTGCTACAAGGATTCTATGTGCTTGCCTCCCCCTTGGTCCTGAGCACCCTCACCCCGCCACCTCCTCTCCGCGACCACCACCCTCAGCCTGGCTACAGAACAGGATGCAGTCTCCCCACTGTCCCTGTTCCCTGCCATCACCCCCGAACAATCCTACAATCCCTTTCAGTCTATGGGATTTTATGTTATGCCTATAGCAGTACAGACAGCATGGAACAAAGCTAGTGAGTAAGGAGAAGGGACGCAGTTTCCAGTATCCTACAGGGGCCCTCAGTCACAGAGCTGGGCTCCCTTTTTAAGCTCTTTCCAAGAAGCCCCTCAGAGGCCTTGGTTGCTGAACTAAGCAGCTCTAGCCTCAGCCCAGGGGAGACTATGGTCATCCCCTTTCCGTGTCTTTTCCAGAACCTGCTCAGTCATCTTCTTGCTAAGTGGGATTCCTTCCCCTCACCTCTCCCTCCCTCCTGGCTTCGCTCCACGAGAAAGGACCTTTCCTCCTTGCTCCAAAGATGCCCTCTGGATCACTGACATTCTATACCAAATTGACAGTCATCTCCCTTGTCCCCTCTGTTCCAGTTTCTGGAAATCTTATTCTTCCCTGTGGCTGAGAAAGAAAAGTTGGTTCTCTCCTGCCCTCTAAGCTCCCTGCCCTGCCTTTTCTCTCTAGAGGTACTGTTTTCCAGAAAGCTCATCTATTCTATATCCTATGCCCCCAACAGCCCATGGTCCAACCAAGTGTCTCCTGCACTGATGGCTTGAATCCTCTCTCCCTCTCTGGGCCTTCCACCAAAGTCCCTATAATCTAGATCATAAGGCTAGACATGAGGACAAAATGCTGTAATGGACTAGCAAGTGCCTGGTAAACTGTCAAGTACTACAAGACTGGGGGAGAGGTACTGCCAACGGTGGGAGAGACCAGAAGGTCCCAACCCCACTGGAACCCACCAGAGTCTTAAGCTGCAGTCGTGGTAGCCACCTGGACCATCTTCTCTTCTTCCCTAAGCCTGGTATCTAATAGGAAAATATATCTTTCACATGCAAATATCATTTATCGACCACTTGGGATCCTTATTTTTCTCACCTCTCCCTCGGCTAAATGTGAAGTCAGCCAGCAGCTCAATGTCTTTGTGCTCCAATGCCTTCTCGATATTCCTAGCATCACATCTTCTTTGGTTCTGATAAAAACCTAGTATTGATGGAGAAGATTCAGGGGACCAGAAATATTCTCTCTCCCAACTTTCTTTTTAGAGAACAAATAAGAGAAGCAGGTGGGCAATTATAAGAAAGAAGGGATGACATGTGACTTGGCTTGGTTGACTGAGAGGCAGGATGACAATTCTGTGTGGTCCCTGTGAGTGGCTTCTTATCTGCTGGAACTTAGAAATCAAGACCTCTTTTTTTCCAGAGGTTATAGAGGGATGAGCAAATCCAAGAGAGAATCACAGTGCAGCAAGCCTGGAATTTAACCTTGTTCTGTGCTGGGCATGTTTCGCCACACTACCACAGTCACTCACCAGCAGGCAGCTCTGGTCCTCAACTGGAAAATCCATCTTTGGTGGTAACGTTAGTCACTTCCTGTGGACGATATTTCAAAATGTTCTTCTCCTATAGAGATAGAGTGGGGCCTGTTTCTGGACTAGTGGGCAGGAAACCTGAGCCTAACTCTGGTTTTGCTATTCCCTCTCTGGGGAGGCTGTCTGACCTTGGGCAAGTCACATCTTCCTGGGCTGTTTTCCCATGCATTCAATGAATGGACCAACTCAGCCCCCTCTTTGGTCCCTTCGCCGCCTTCCCTCACCCCGTTTCTACAAGCTGAGAAATGAGGGAAGGATAACAATGATGGCAATTTTAATTAAAAGTCTGTTGTACAAATTCATCTCACATCACTTTCAGGTCCTAAGTTTTACCCAAATGGTCTTCCTGGCTAGCTGAGTTTTTTGGTTTTGTTTTTTATTTTTTTTGAGAAATGTGATCTGATGTCACAGTTGGAGCAGCCATCTGCAAGGCAAAGAAATGCATGTCCTGGGTTTAAAGGGGCTAGGCTTCATCCCACCTTCCTGAGCCTGCCAGAGGCCCCAGTGCAATTCTGAGCCTTTCACACACAAGCGTGCAAACCAGCGTGCCTGCAACCCCTCAGGAACGGCCTCCTTCATCCCTGGGCTTGCAGGCTCGTTTCCCTGCAGCCCTGCTCACAGGGGAAAAGGTTAAGCTACAAGCACACTTAGAACCTTCCCACCAATGCCGCTGTGGCTGAGCCAAATGTGGGAGTTAAGCCATTCCAGAGGGCCCTGCCCCCACGCCACTGGGAAAGGCTTTCTTGGCAACCATCCTCCTTCAGAGCCCATTAGAAAAGGCACATTCCCTTGGGCTCACTGGTTCTGGTCAAGTTTTCCAAGGGGAGTGACGGGGGTGGCAGAAAGCATTACAGGCTGCTATCAGCCCATGTCAAAAGCTTGTGTTTTCCACTGCCACCCCTAGCTTGCCCTTCAAGGTCCCAGCTCAGCCAGAAACCAACCAGGCAGTTTTCTTCAACTTATTTTTATCAAAGATGGAATGCAAAGTTGCAGTTGTGTCTAATGCCTCTGCATGGCAACCAGGGCTCTTGCTCCAAGCATTCCTGAATCTTCTTCTCTCCGTAGACACTTGGCTCTCTGGCCTAACCCTTTCTCCATCCAAAACTTGGGTGCAGAGCAGCTCAAGTGCTTCAGAATTAAGGGAAAAAAATGTTCTGGAAATTCACAGTCTCTTTATTAATGTCTGTTTTAAAGCCAGGTTCTGGCGGTGACCACAACTCCAAAACCCCATCCTAAATTTATCAAGGACCCCAGCACTGTGGGGTGGTGGAAAGAGCTCTGAGCTGGCTTCTGACCCCCACTCTGGCCATGGAGTGCTGTAGGCCCTTGAGCTAGCCCCTTGCCCTCTCTGGGGCTTAGAGTACCCCCTTGTAAGCAGAAATTGCCTGGATCAGTTTCCTCAACCATTTTGGGTCACAAAAAGCTTTGAGATTCTGCTGAAAGCTATGAATCCTCTCCTCAGGAAAAAGAAAAAGTGATGCATTGGTTCATTTATTCAAAAAGTATTTATGAAGTTCCTGCTAAATACGCATGTAGAGAAGTAATTTTGAATTCTATTTCAGGAGCTTAATAGGCCCCCTGGGGATTCATCCATGAACCTTAAGGTAAGAAATCCTGGTTATGGATTCTGCTGTGACCAGCATATATGGAGTCTTATCTAGAAGACCATAGTAATGCTTCTAGTAAAGGATCATAAAACTACCAGTCAGGCGGATGCCAGTAAACAGAGGCAGAGAGGCAGTCATTATGCACGTGACCCCTGGCTTCCCTCTCCTTCCCGGTGCCCCCACCCGGCATGCATGCGGGCTGACACGCGTGCATACCCGGTGAGGAATGTGCTGTTTCTGGGCACGCAGACCACAGGGAGCTGGCTGCAGCCCTGGAGAGACGACAAACATCTCTTCTCTCCTGGACTTTATTTTTCTCACGGTCTCTGAAAGGGCTGAGATCAGGTGATACGTGGGGGACGGCTCCCTGTACAGGTGCGGAGCAGGTCCTGGGAGGAGAAAATCCACCCAGTGTGTACTTACTGGAGGCTCTTTCAATGGCCCTCCCAGGATAGCTCTTGGCAGGGCAGCTACCACGTCTCTGGCAGGCTGCAGGGAATCTGAGTGTGAGAAAGTCAGTCAAGCGGAGGAAAAGGGAAAAAAGAGCTTCAAGTCCTCAGGCAAAATACCTTTTTTCTTCTTCTGCGCTCTCTCTCCTCTCTGTAGCTTTCAACCAAACCCACAAACCATTCCGATACCTAAGGACAAAAGAGAGTCTCACCAGAGGCAGGTATTTATGGTTTAAAGCAAACAGGTGATGCAATAAGACAGAAAAATCACCCTTCGCGGGGCAGATGGGGGGGGGGGGGCGGGGGAAGGAGACAGGGCTGTATTTATGGGGCACCATGCAGCGGGATCAAAGAAGTGACTTCCACGGATGAACATGGTTCAATTTTCTCTTTGCTTTGGGACAGAGGGAGGATGACTGAAAAATAAAGGTGGTTTCTGTCCCAGAGGAGCCTTCCAAACCCAAAAGTCTTCTCCCGAGCTTACGAGCTTAGTTCTCCATGTGAGAAGGGGTGGGGAGAGTATCCATGAGTGCTATTTTCACTGCCCAGGATAACGACACTGAAAAACAGTCTATGCACACATTTGCAAAGAAACTTTCTTCTTGAATGACAAGGGTGGAGAGCTGGAGATTTCCTGGATTGGTTTTTTCCTTTGTTTGGCCCAGACTCAAATTCATGGCAAATTTTTGGTTACTTGACCGACCCGTTTGTCTATCTAAAAATGTGTGTGTCCGTGATTTGTCCATTCTACCAGTCTAAGCAATAAACTCCGAAAGTGGCAATAAACGAGTTGCTTATTAACTATCTGACCAATAAGGCCGCTTCAGGCAGTGCAGAGAGACCCTGACTTGACTATATGCAACATTCTCCACGCACCTTCAGGGGGCTTCAGGAGAGGACAATCAGAGACAAACAAGGCTCCTAGGCTACAGGGACAGCGGGTGGCATACTAGGCTAGTCAATTAGGGCCCAGGAGCGGACAGCAGTCAATGTTGCAGCAGAGCATAGTGGAGGAAGTCACTGGCTCTGTTGGGTTTGGGGGCAACCTGGAAAAGGTTAACATGCTTCCGCGGGAAAAGTTTAGCTCCTTGGAGAAATCTGGATCAATGTATTTATGCAGTTTTTAAAAAGTCAGATGCTGAGCAGAAGCATTTTAAGAAGCTTCCAGAGTGTGCATGGCAGAAAGGAGGGTAACTTCAGAGGCTCGTCACCTTTCACCAAGGGGATGTCAAACACACAGGAAAACTCCACTTCTTTCAAAAGCAACAGACAATTTTCTGTCATCACCACTTTTCCATCTGTTTAAAATAAGAAAGATAAGTCCTCCCCCATTGGCCCAGGTTGCAGGTCAACAAAGGAGGCATTGTTCATCATTTCTGCAGAACATGATAGCGCACAGCCCACTCTGCAGAGTGTTAAGGAAACACCAAAAATCCCAGAGATTAGCCGGAGGGGCCGGAGTGAGTAAGCGAAGCCTGCAATGAGGTAAAGGTTTGGCTGCAGACTCGAGGGCTGTCCTGGAAGATGGAAATGAGGCTTGGAAGGTAAATACGGTCAGAGGCACAACGATTCCTTAGTTAGACTCCCGATCATGGGGGAACATGGCATTAAAGGGAAGGCAGGTTTCTGCTGAACTTGGAACACTGGACATGTGCAGTCAATGCCCAGGTGAGCTGGTTCTAGGCAGGTGTTTCCGGGGGAGAGTCAGTCTACACCTGTCACTTAGGAGCCTCCTTTACTGGCTTGAACCTCCTCACAGGCTTTCTGCCTCCAAACCCTACCAGCCACTCTCCAGACCTTTGCCAGAGTTGTCTTTCTAAAAGAGAACCTGGACATCCCTTCTCTGCTCAAGAGCATTTCATAGCTCTCCACGGTCTACAGATAAGTCCAAAGTCCTTCAGCAGGACGGTTAAGGGTCTTGTGACATGGCCTCGAGCCTCCTCCTTCTGTCCCTTCTTATACTCCTGCCTGTCACACACCCTGGGCCCCAGACCACAGGCCCTGAATGAGGACCTCAAGCTCCAGAGTCTAGGCCCTTAACATCATGGGTACTCCCATCCTCTCCAGCCCACCCATGGCACACCAGAATTCCAATGCCCCAATCTTACCTATTTTTCAAGACACAAGGCACAGGCCACTTCCTCCAGGAAGTTTTCCAGGGTACCCCAACTTATGAGTAATTTATTCTAAACCTCCACAGCATTTTACTTCTATCTAGACACAGAACAGTCTCTCTTGAACCTAGGACCTACCACAGGAATACACAGGAAACAGACAGATGTTAGCTGAGCTCATGAGTATAGTACCTCTAGGCTGTACACCTCTTGAGGGCAGTAACTATTTTTTCATCCCTGGATCCCCAGTAGACTCGCAATGCTGTGGCCCATACAGGTGTAGTTTAGTGTTTCTTTTAGGTTCTCCTGATCTCTCAGGCCATCATCCAAGCCCTAAGAGAAAGGAATAATAGAGGAATGCCCAGTCATCAATCAAAAACTCAGTGTCTGTCTGCCTCCAGAATTGACTGGAAACTCCTCTCAGGCTGCCACTGTCTCTCTCATCGTCGTAATCCCAGGGTTTAACACACTGTCTGGCACGGTGCGTGCGTTCCATAATGAAAGAAAGAGAGGGGCTCGCCCAAGGTCACCCAGAGTCAGGAACCACTGAATCTCATCCGGGACGAGATCTGGTGAAATCATTTACAACATTATCTCAGTGGGGAGCTCGGAGGAAGGAAGGAATGAAGTGTCTGAGAAATGTGTGCCAGGCCTCCGGTGGCCTCCAAGCCTGGGAGGGCGGGGGTCCGACATCAAACAAGACGCTCGGCTCCTGGGCTGCCCCGAGCCGCCCGAGCAGCAGCGCGCCGAGCTCCCGGGCGGCGGGAAGGGCGGAGGGGGTGGGGGCGCGGGGGCCGGCGACCCGGGCAGGCAGGCGGGCGGGCGGCGGCGGTGGCGGCCGGCTGGCCGGGGCAGTGCGCGTCGCCCGCCCCGCGCGGCAAATCCCCCAGGGAGGCCGCCGCCAGAGCCCTGGCGCTCCCGGCCCGGCGCCCGCCACGTGGCACCCGGCGGCGGCGGCGGCGGCTCCTCCCGGCGCGCGGCCCGGCCAGCCGGCAGCACGCAGCCGCCCGCGCCGCCCACCTCCTCCCGGCCGCCCGCCGGCGGCCTCCCGGGCGCAGCGCGGGGGAGCTGCCTGGCCGCCCTGGGCCCCGAGAAGGAGCGGGCGGCGCGAAGACGCTTTAACCGCAGCCGCCGAGCGGAGGCAGGAGGCTGACCCGGCCGCTTCCTAAGTGCGGTCAGGCATCTCGTGACCGCGGCGGGCGCCGGGGCCCCGCGGGAGGAGGGAGGAGGGAGGAGGTGGGGAGGGCCGGGGCAAGGATCAAACCAGAAGGCCCCCACCTCTCCCCCGGGCTGTTGCTAGTGAGGCTTTTCGAGTTAAAACCCCAAGCCCGAAATCAGGGGTGGAGTGGGGCACTGGAATAATTCCCCACTCTCCACCCTGGGGCGTGCGCTCCCCGCCCGGAAGGGCTGACCTTGGCCGGGGGGAGGCGGGAGGGGGGCGGTGGTGGTAAGCGCCGGGACTCGGCTCCCAGCCCGCCGCCCCCTCGGATTCCTGGCCCGGCGGGGGCCGGAGGAGGGGGCCCCCGGACACACACACACACCCCACACGCAGCGCGCGCCAATGAGCCCCGGCCAGGCGCAGGGGGCGGGGTTTTCCCAGGCTCGAGCACAGCAGCTGCTATTTACCTTCTTGGCTTCTCCCGGGGACCAGGAACCAGCCCCCGCGCTCCGCCGCCCGCCGCCGCCCCCCGCCTCCCTGCCCCCGGGGCGCGCGCACACACACTCACACACGCATGCACACACACATCCTCCCGGCCCGGCCGCAGCCGCGGCGGCAATAAAACATCCTGGCACGTGCTTCGGCTCCAGGCGCGCCCTCGCCGGCCGGCTGATGTCAAACTGCAGCTCGGCTGGTGTAGCTCTTAAAGGGCCCGCGCGCGCCGGGTGCCGAGGCTGCCTCGGCCGCCCGCCGGGCGAGAAGGAGGGGAGAGGCTGCCGCCTGGCCCGCCACCGCAATGTGCCGCAGAACCGAGAGCCTGCGGGTAGAAAGGGAAAGGGTGGCGAGGGCGCGCGCGCGTCCCTGAGGCATTGCCATCAAAGCCCCCGTTGTTCATCTTTCATTTGAAATTCCATTTCCTTTCTGCCCAGTTGGAAATTATTCTGATTGTTTCCTGGGGAAGCGCGGGGTCTAAGGCCCCCAACTCCAGAGAGGAATGAGGGGTAGGAAGGGGGATGGTGGAGAGGCATCAAAAACCACCTTGCTCTGAAAAACCTGCAAATGTAAGGTGGAAGGCATTTCTTCCTTTTTCTGCGTCCAAAAAGGAATTTTTTTGTCCTTTTTCTGCATGATCGACTTTCACCCCCTCCCAATGTATAGAGTCTGAGCGGGAAATCACTTAGATGTTTCGGTAACTCACACCCTTGCACACGTTCCCCCTTTTCTCTTAGCCACTGCAAGTATAATCTTTTATCCCTGTCCTTCTAAACCTTTTAAAAAATATATTTCAAACTTCTTCTTAGTGTCAAAGCAGCTCTATTACACATATTAAAGGAAATAAAGAGCAAATACCCTACCCCCCCCCCCCCCAAAATAAACTAGACTAGAGCAAAACCAATGCGGAAAAATCCTCTCTAAAACAAAGCCCAGCAGGGAGAGTAGCAAAGGGTTAAAATCCTTTTGATTGACGTTGTAGCCTCCGGTGCCCCGGGCTCTGGCGCGCGCCATTGGCCGCCAGGCCTTGTGCCTGGCGGCCAATGGGGGGGCGCGGTCCACGAGCGGTGCCGCGTGTCTCCTCCTCCCATTGGCTGAAAGTTACTGTGGGAAAGAAAGTTTGGGAAGTTTCACACGAGCCGTTCGCGTGCAGTCCCAGATATATATAGAGGCCGCCAGGGTCTGGGGATCACACAGGATCCGGAGCTGGTGCTGATAACAGCGGAATCCCCCGTCTACCTCTCTCCTTGGTCCTGGAATAGCGCTACCGAGCACCAAGTAGCCATAAGATATTATAATAAACCCTCAGCACTTGCTCAGTAGTTTTGTGAAAGTCTCAAGTAAAGGGGACATAAACAAAATAATTTTTCTGTGTGAAGGACTCCAAAAATAAAATTCTCTAGGGATTAAAAAAAAAAAACAGAAAATGCCAGCTGATATAATGGAGAAAAATTCCTCGTCCCCGGTGGCTGCTACCCCAGCTAGTGTCAACACGACACCGGATAAGCCAAAGACAGCATCTGAGCACAGAAAGGTAAGGGCAGTGCCTGTCTCTCTGCAGCCCCAAGAAATTAAGTCGGGGTTGGGGGCTCCTCTCTCCCTTAAAAGCTCGGGGTGAAATGGCAGATCTCACGGAAACTCAGGGCTCTTTGATTTCTTTACAGTCATCAAAGCCTATCATGGAGAAAAGACGAAGAGCAAGAATAAATGAAAGTCTGAGCCAGCTGAAAACACTGATTTTGGATGCTCTTAAGAAAGATGTAAGTGGGTAGTGCTTTTTTTTTTTTTTTATTAAAAAGCCGAAATACTATTTCCCAGGTACTAAGAATGAAAGCTCCTCGCCGGCGGGATCTTCCCTGCCTGCACTGCGGTCTCTGAGGCGGGAGGGTCGGGCGCCTCTCGTCCGGGTCTGGGGATGTTGGCACCGCGGCCTGGGGGAGGGACCCCCAGCATTCCGAGGTCACTGGCGGGGCTCTCACTTTCCTTCCCTGCCTCCTCTTCTGTGCAGAGCTCGCGGCATTCCAAGCTGGAGAAGGCGGACATTCTGGAAATGACAGTGAAGCACCTCCGGAACCTGCAGCGGGCGCAGATGACGGGTGAGGGCGGCTCGCCGCGTCCCCCTCTGCGGGCGTCCCTCTCGCCCCGCGGTGATTTCTTCCAGACTTCCGTCCGTGGTTGTGAGAGGCATTCAGCTACATTTTACTGCCTTGGCTCACTCTTGCGTTCCCACGGTCTGGGGCTTATTTATAGCCACAACTCCAAGTTGTTACTGTTCCGGAAAGGGAGGGAGAGAGGTTGTAGCAGCGAGGGCGGCGGGCGGCTTGGCAGCAGGAAAGCGGGTGGGGGCGAAAGGACTTGAACCGTGGCGGTTTTGAGCTTCGTGGAGCCTAGGGGTCATCGGGTTTAGCTCTCCCTCCTCCCCCATTACAGAAGGGGAAATGAAGCTCAGATGGCGAGGAAGGGGGGAAGGGCATTACCCAAGGTCACATCGCGCGCGTGGGCCGGGGGGGGGGGCAGATCTGGAGCTGAGATCAGTTTAAATGGAGCCACAGGGAAGCCACTAGCTTCGGTCGCCAAGCTAGTGTGGAGAGGTGGCTGGTTTTTCTAAACCCACCCCCTTCGCCAGAGGCAGTTCGGCAGGCCCATAGTCAGGGAGGCGCGTCGCGGGGACCTCCCAGGGCGGAGGCGGTGGCCTAGGGGCCAGGGCCGTTCGGTGACCCGTCTGTCTCCTCCTGGCCCGCAGCCGCGCTAAGCACAGACCCGAGCGTGCTGGGGAAGTACCGCGCCGGCTTCAGCGAGTGCATGAACGAGGTGACCCGCTTCCTGTCCACGTGCGAGGGCGTTAACACCGAGGTGCGCACCCGGCTGCTCGGCCACCTGGCCAACTGCATGACCCAGATCAACGCCATGACCTACCCCGGGCAGCCGCATCCCGCCTTGCAGGCGCCGCCGCCGCCCCCGCCAGGACCCGGCGGTCCTCAGCACGCGCCATTCGCGCCGCCGCCTCCGCTCGTGCCCATCCCCGGGGGCGCGGCGCCCCCTCCCGGCGGCGCGCCCTGCAAGCTGGGCAGCCCGGCTGGGGAGGCGGCTAAGGTGTTCGGCGGCTTCCAGGTGGTGCCGGCTCCCGACGGCCAGTTTGCCTTCCTCATCCCCAACGGGGCCTTCGCTCACAGCGGTCCGGTCATCCCAGTCTACACCAGCAACAGCGGGACCTCCGTGGGCCCCAACGCAGTGTCCCCTTCCAGCGGCCCCTCGCTCACGGCGGACTCCATGTGGAGGCCTTGGCGGAACTGAGGGGCACAGGCCACCCCTGCCCCTGAACTCTCCAACCCACTTCTCTCCCCTCAAGACACTAAACAGGAACTTGGACGCCGGGAGAGAAGAGGACTTTTGTGATTAAGTGGTTACTCTGGTTTTATTAATTTCTAAAAAGTTACTTTTTTGTAGAGACCTGTATTAAGTGACTGACCATGCACTATATTTGTATATATTTTATATGTTCATATTGGATTGCGCCTTTGTATTATAAAAGTTCAGATGACATTTCGTTTTTTACACGAGATTTCTTTTTTATGTGATGCCAAAGATGTTTGAAAATGCTCTTAAAATATCTTCCTTTGGGGAAGTTTATTTGAGAAAATATAATAAAAGAAAAAAGATGGAAGGCTTTTATGTCTTAGAACTGATTATTTCAGAACATGTAAAGAAAAGGCTCTTGGCAGAATTCGAATTACATGCAACCTGAGAATTCAAGAACTGGCTCTTTTGTTATTAAAGGAACATTTTTTAAAATCCATTAAACCTTTTACCACCCCTCCACGAACTAAACTCCATTTAAGTTGAAGAACCCTTCTGATATGGCTTCCCTGATCAATTTGCGGTCAATCTCTGTCATTCAGTCCTGGTTCTCATACTAGCTCCTTCTGAGGAAGGTTGAACAGGACCAAATTCATGAAGTTAATCGAGCCAGTAGTACATCTGGCTGCACATTAAGGGAGGCTCCTGGGGTAGCTCACCAACGTCCAGAGTAAAAACACCCTTAACCACTGCAACCTCCAAGCCTTCAGATGTTGGTGTCTTCGTTTAACTAGTCAATCCTCAGGTACAGCTAAACATACCCTGGTACCAGCATCCAAAAGTTTGAAATGCCTCTCTGCACCCTCTTCGAGCAAGCTGAGAAGGTCAACAGATTCCTTCTGCCAAGGGACAGCTAGTTAGACTCCCAAGTGGAGCCCGAGTCCAGATGATTAACACCGGACATATGTTTTTGATAAGTTTCTGTGCTTGGCTCTAATAGAGAAAGCATGTGGGGGCTGTGCTGGCAGGCACACAGGCCATCTTCCCCTTTTAATACAAACAGCAAGCGACCCTTTCGCTTGGTCATGCCCCATTTCCAGGCAAGATGTGGGCTCCAGATAGAAGCAAAAGGGTTGTCTCGGGTTTCAGCTCACATAACCCTCCTTAACAAGTCCTAACTCAAAGCGGACAGCTTTAACCTGTGCCAGGATCTGCAGGGAATTTCTTCCAAATCCCATCACAAAGGCTTGTCAGATTTTGTCAGATTTGGCCAGGTGTTTGACTGCATCCAGGTGTTGGGGAAATGAAAACCACGAGCCCTGCGAGACCAGACACATCAGCCGCGCTGTGGGTCTGGGGGCGCGCCCTCCTCCCCAACCGCCGGCCGCTCCTCCTCCCTGCGCCGGCCCCTCCCGCCGGCCTCCGCTCACCCCCCTGCTTTTAGAACGGCTTCTGGGAGGAGAAGGATGAGGCGGGAGAGATCAATCTTTGAAGCCTTCCTAACAAAGATAAAGCCAACGATTTTCTGTCTTGTTTCAAAAGCTTTACCTCTCCCCCGCCTTGCTCTGGCGTTTCCCACAGGCCAGTGTGGAGAGCGGCTCTACCGCAGGAATGATCTAGCAGGGAGCAGTCAGTTTACTGCTCAAATACCTTCCACCCAGCTTCGGACCCAGAGGGAGAGGTTTAAAAGATACTTTTTAAAATTTGGCTCCTACTTGCTCCATTTTGCGTAAGTGAAAGGTGTCCAACACACCCTCGCCCCAAAACAATATACACATGTACACACACATACATACATACACCCTTCTTTATCATACTTTTCTGAGATTTCCCTCTTGTTTAAACCCAAATATAATAACAATGGCTCTATTAAGACACCCAATGCAAGTTTAAATGCTTCATTTGGTAACCCCGTCCTCTGGCCCCACTAAGAAGTTCTTAACTGTCCTGGCAGAAATAATGGATACATCAGGGTCTCATTTTTATAAAAGTACATTTATGTTCTTCAAAATTCACACACAGACACACACAAACCCGTGCAATCTCTACACCAACTTAAAACTCAATCTCTGTCTTTCTCTGTGCTGAAGGAGAACAACTGAAAAAGGGAATTTTTACTAATGTCATCAAAAGTACAGCTATATCGCGGGGGAGAGAGTAACACATTAAGGAAAAGTAGTCAACATCTGTCCCTTTGAAAATAACTGGTAGTTTGAAATGGTCCTTTTTCCCTGAAATTTGGGTTTAGACCATTAGAGGAGGTGTTTGTTCTGTACAATATGGGCGGAAGGAGGAGACCCTAGGCCCCAATGGGGATTTTCAGGCTCTTGTGCCAGCTCTGCCACTAAACTCACTGTGTCACTTTGGGTGAGTCATTTCCCTTTTCTGGGACATTTATTTCCAAGTCCATTAAATGGGTTTATTTCTAAGACCTTGCGCCCTCCTGCACCCAGGCTGTGTCTGGAATAATTAGTTGGGGGAGAGAGGAAGCTTCAAAGACGACTTCAACCTTGCCCCCGCCCCTCACTCCCCCCCGCGCCCACCCTCCGTCCGACCCCTCGGGCCCGGGCTAATTATACGGCCTCGGGGCACACCCGTCAGCCCCTCTCCCCGGCCTGGGGCAGTGCCGATGGTTCCAGGAGATAAGGCTCCAAGTTTCACGTCCGGATGCGGGCCGCCGGCCTCCGCCGCCGCGCGCATTAGCCTTTCAATGGAGACCCTCCGGGACCCCGGCCCCCCGCCGGCCCCAGCAGCATCCGGAGCGGGAAAGGCGCTGAACTGGAAGGGGGCCCTCGGCCGTCAAGACAGGAGCTTGCTCTAAGTGGTGACTAAGCGCGACCAGAAGGCGCGCTCGCTCCCCGCGGCCCATTCCACGCCACGTGTCTCCGGAGTGGGGACCCAGGGGTTAAGCTGGACCCCCTCATCGTGACCACCGTCCCGGGAAACCTGTCATTAAAGTCAATTAACTTTTCCCACACCCCTTGGCCGGTAACAACCCGCTGCTCGCTTCCTCCCCGGCTTCTAAATGCAACCAGATGGGCGGCCGAGCTGCCCCCGCCGCGCGCCCGCCGGGGCGGCCCGGGGCTTCCAGGGAGGCCGCCGCGGCCCGCGGCCCGGGCGCGAGCAGGCCAGGGCGGCCACGCCGGGCCAGCCCCGGCGGCCCTGCGGCCAAGGTGGTTTGCTTAGCAGGCCCGGCTGCTTTCTGGCAGGAAATGAATAGCTCCCAGATGAGCTCAGGCAACCTGAGAGGTCGTGAGAACGGCGCGAACCCCCGCCTGTGCAGCCGGCAGCCTGCCAGGCCGCGGGGGGAGCGGGCGGCGGCGGCGGCGGGAGGCCGGGAGGCCCGGCGGGCGGGCGGGCGGGCGGCGGCGGCGGGGAGCGGGAGGAGGGAGCCGCTGACACACGAGCCCGCGCCCGCTCCCGCTGACAGGCAGGCAGCCGCCCGCGCCCGCCGCCTCCCCCGCTTCCCCGCCCCAGGCCCCAGCGCCTCCCAAGCAGCAGGCCCTAGCCGCAGAAATGCGGCCGCGCGGCCGAGCCAGGGCCCGGGGGTGGGGCCGCCTGCCAGTGTTTTTCCAGTTCCCCCGGTAGCTCCGGGCCGCATTTAGAAGCCGGGGAAACTGGGCCGAGGCCAGTGTCAGGGCACCAGAGGCCCTCGCGGCCTGCGGAGCACTGCCAAGCGGGAGGCCAAGCCAGGGCAGGAGTGGGCAGAGGGGCAGGGGGCGGGGGGGGGGGGGGTTGGGGAAGGGCATCTTAACCCACACAGTCGTCCCAAAAAAGACAGAGCTTCCAGACAGCAACTCTGGCTTCCTTAAAAAATGATTCTCATTTCTGAAAACGCGGAGTACCTACTAAGTGCCAGTGCCACTGCCAGCGCCGAAAGATCCCTGGAATTCCCACACAGCTCCTCCCTCCCAGAGCTCTCGGTGTAGCTAGGGAGGTAGGGAAGCGCTCCCGTGACTCAGCCCCGGCACGATGTGGAAATGAAGTTTAAACAAAGGGCACCTAAGAACAGAGAGATTAATTCTGCTTTGAGAGGAAACTAGGTAAGTTTTTCAAAGAGCTGGCCCTTGAAGCCGCCTGAGGTGAAAGATGAGGTCAGCAGGGAGAGATAGGATTAGGAAGGTGAAGGGAAACGCAGAGACAGGTAAATATATAGGTCCAGTTTGGGGGAATTTCAAGAAGTTTGCCTTGGTTGTTGCATTTGAATTTTCAAATATATAAATTGGCTTAGAGGTCAAAAAAAAAGAGGGCCAAGGGGCCAGCCTGGTGGCATAGTGGTTAAGTTCTCACCCTCGGCTTGGGCAGCCCAGGGTTGGCAGGTTCAGATCCCCCCAGAAAGGGACATTGCACCACTGGTCAGGCCATGCTATGGCGGCGTCCCACATAAAATAGAGGAAGATTGGCACAGATGTTAGCTCAGTGACAATCTTCCCCACAAACAAATTTTAAAAAAGAGGGCCAAGTTGTCTGCTTTGGTCCTTGGCTTACTGCAGAATAGCTCAGGGGTTAAACGTTGGTGCTCTGGCTTCAGATTGCTTAGGTTGTAAGATCAAGGCAAATTACTTACTTTTGTGTGTCTCATTGGTGATTTAGGGCTAGTAGCGAAGTATTTGATGGGGTTGTGAGGATGGAAGGAGTAAATGCACATAAAGCAATTGGAATGGTGCTTGGCACATAAGCCCTCAATGCATGTCAGCTAGTCTGATTCCTAAACAACCATGGAGAGAGATGCTCACCAAACAAGAAAGCCAACCCTGTCCTCTGCCCAGTGGTTCCAGGATCGGCTCATAATTGCTCCATGCCCCATGTGAAAGGACAACTGCTTCTCCCTTAGTTTCTGAATTTCAGGTATTCATTCGATAATTATTGAACCAAGTACTATGGGAACAAAGGGAGGAGAAGGACATGGTCTCTGTAGCCATAAAGCTCACAGTCTAGTAGGTGACAGACCAGAAAAAAATTAATTACTCTGTGTTAAGTGTCATAAAAGAGGAGTAGTGTACACTGTGGTACAAAAGAAGATGACATGTCACACCAGGTAATTTTGGGGTCCTCCAGATTATGATTAATCTTTGTGAATTTTCGTGACCCTAGAAATTATTGGCACAGCAAATAACTAGTCAAATTCAGAATGAGCAAAATCACTTTGATGTGGTCAAGCAACTGGACTGGGAGTGAGAGTCCTGGTTCCAAATTGGCCACTACCTGTGAGATGCTGAGCAAGTCCCCTTAAGTGTCTGAGCTTCGGTTTCCTCCCTCACAAGGTGAGAAGGTTGGACCGGAAGTCTCCAAGTCCTTTTCAACTCCACGGGCTGTGATTCTGTTTCCTCAGTGTGCTTCTGTGTGCCTCTGTGCTTTGACACAGGCTCTGTGCCTGTGAGACCTGATGTCGGGCATCTTTCAAAACTTTCCAGCAAGGTCCTGGGATGCTTTTACAACCAACTATTTTCATCGGCAGTTAAAGGTGTGGAAACAGACCTGAAGGATGGGCATTATAGTTCCACTGTTGCAAGAAAATAGGACACGTATTAGGTTCTTGGAGACCTGCCATGTTAGTGGGAATCACGTTCGCTGTGTGGAACCTCAAAGGAAGACCTCATCTGACAGGATTTGCTCACGTATCTGCTACTAAGGCCCCGTCCTTTGCTGTAATATCTTGTTATCTTACTCAGAAAACAGAGTAACAAGAATTAGAAATATCACCACTTTCCCTCTTCGTCCTAAAAAATTTCTTCCCATCCTTTTCAGTTGCCCACTCTTTTTCTGAAAAGATAATGTGGTCTATTGGTTACGATGACTCTTTCCATTTAGGAAAGATATATCCTTGGCTGGCTAGAGTTTTTACACTAGTACACTTACTGAACTAAGTAAACTGACTGAATTAGTCTGATTAAACAAGAACGTCAGTCTGACTTAGTGAAAAATCTGAGTTTTAAATATCCTATAGGTAAAGCCATAAACTTTGCAAATACTTGTAGCGAGTCTGAATTCATAGTTTACAGAAGCGCTTGCTTTCATTAAACTAATGCATTAAAGTCATTTAAAGAATGTATTCTCTTAAGCAGGTTAAACATAGCTCTTGCAATATTATTTATACTATAAATCTTTACAGTAAGGATAAGAGGAGCCGTGATTGCAGCCCAAGTAAATAATTGAAGTTTAAATTAATAATAAGGCTTTACTGTAGGTATTCTTTCTATGCCTGGATATGTTACCAGTTGTAATTTGCCTTTAGTCAAGCAGGAATCAATGCATTTTTTTCTCTTAGAATTGCAAGTATCACTTAGTGATAGCAATGTTACCTAAGGAGAGCTATTTGCAACTTACTATTTTGTTATTCACAAATGTGATCTGTTTTCATGTTAAACTGACTTTGCTAGTTTAGTCATCAACATGAGACTTGAAATTTATAAATCCTGTTTACAAAAAACTCTAGCCTACAGAAAAACTACTGTGATTGACAAACACCACCACCCAAAACCTCATGTTTTCTGCTACAGTTTCTCTTCTACCAGCTTTTCCTCTTAGCCTTAAAATTGTCCCCATGGTGTCAAAATGTAAAACAGGAATATTATTCCTTAACAGGGCCAGAAGAGGGCAAACGCAATGTCAAATCAGTTTCAGAAGCATCTGCCATATATGACATTTAGGAGTAAAGGTGAGTGTAAAGATGCTTAAGTCATTTCTTCCTTTTAGTGAACACTCAGGAGAGATCTGGGGTCAGGATGGGACACAAAAACATAAAGAAAGGCTTCTCACGTCCCAGATTTGTGAAGAACAAATACTCTTGAACATGCAAAGTTATTCTTTCCTGTGTTTGCTCCATAATTAGGACCCATATGATTATTTTTATACAAATAGAATGTTGGAGATAGATATTTCCATTAAAACTCCACCTAACAGAGTAATTGTGGAATTGGCCATTCATGGCTTCCAGAGGAGAACAAGTCTCTAAAAAAACTGAAACTAAAAACTCACTTGTGTTATTTTGGTTTTCTTGTTTTGGAGTTGGGGGGAGTGACGGGGGGGGGGGGGGGCACCACGATTGGAGGGGGCCCATAATCTATGATCCTCTGGAAATGTCTGAAACTGCTTTAGTGGGATCTCTTTGAGATTTCATTTTAAATTCAAAATAGGGACGATCCATACAAAGGAGAAACATTTTGAAACATTTTAATGCTGGGAGCTGTTCAAAAAGGGTAACTTCAATGTTGTTCTTGCCTCAGCTATTCACAGAGCTCCTACATCAGAAAGCTAATGCTATCATATTTACACACTTACACTGGTTTACAAATAGAAGTTGGATTTCAAACAATTGATAGTCTTGAGATACGGCAATCAGTTTCCAACCTGATGTTGAGCTGAATTCTACTTAATTCTTAAAAAGCCAAGTTTTCATGTTTAGCATACAACCTCCAGCTAGGCATCCAGATCTCAGCTCTGTGCTTTCCCTCATCTGATGGGTCCCTCCTCAGCCCTTCTTCCACTGCACTCTCGGGAAACTTGTTCTGTTGTAAATAAATGCCCTCCACCTGCAGCCTGGGTGTGAACCCCCTCATGCCTGGTTCTGCTTTTCTTTTGAGCCTGCTGGACTGATGACTCTTCCTTTTCCCCTCCTCAGATGTGAGGAGGGTGGGAAGCAGGGTAGAGGATGGAGAGCACAAGCACCTGGCTGGGGAGTGGGATGCCGTGAGTTGGCTGGGAAGCATGGCTAGGGGTTAGAGACACATCTCTGCCTCCTGTACCCTGGCAAGACCACGGCTCCTCCTTCCTCAGGTGAAAATCCTTTCCTGGTGCCGTCCAGCTCATCGCCTGCCTTCTCCCCTTCAGCTTACCTTCCCCTGACTCCCTCCCTCCCTCCTTTCTCAGGGACTGTCCCATCCCTGGCCCCATCAGGGAGGTGGCCCGCAACACATCTGCTTTTATTCCTGAATTTTCAACCTCTCTTACTGTTTTGACTTTTTTCCTCAGCATATAAACACATTTATTTCTCTACCATCTTTCAGAGCCAGCTTCTCCAACTTGCACCTCGCCCTCTACCTGGGATTTCTCTCCTCCTGACGTCTCGCTGGGACCCTCCACTGCCTCACTTCTCCCTCTGCCACCCTTGCAGCCAGGCTTCTGTTTCCCCCTCTCTGCTGACACGCTGTGGTCAGGGCAGCTCAGTGGACAAACCAGATGGTCACTTTTCTAGCCTTTCCTCTGTCAACATTTGTGAGGTTGTGACCACATACAAACTCCATCCTGGAAATTCCCCCCTTCCTTAGCCCCTGTGGCATCTCTTTTTCCTGACTTCTTCCAACCTCTCTCGAGACTTCTCAACATCCATCATGGGATTCCCTCTACCCACCCCATTGAGGTCCCTGAAAATTCTACCCATGTCCTTTTGCTCTTGTCACTCATCCACCCATGGCAGTGATCGTCATCTGCATGACGAAGACCACCAAATCTGGTATCTTCATTCCAGAATTGATTTCCTGAGCTCCGGACTGTGGATCCTGCTGCCCACAGGACAGCTCCACACGGAAGTGAGTCTCAAACTCACTTCATGACCCCGTTCCCATCTCTAGGAGGTGCTCTATCCCTGTTTTCCAGGCTCAACGTGTCTTTCTCAACCCCACCACTTATCTCCTCCCTGCATCCCACTGGTCACCAGCAACCATCAGGCTTCCCTGTCTTGTGAATCTCAACCCCTGTTGTCATTGCCTTTGTGCAGCAGTTTCAAGTATTTTGCTTTTACCTCCTTCAGACTGATCTCCTCACCTTCAGCCTTGCCTCCCTCCAACCCATCAGTCATACTCCAGTTGTATATCCAAACAACCACGCCTCTGTGAGGAAACTTCCAAAGCCTTCCTATTGCCTACACAACCAGAGAAACTTGCGTGCTGTGCTCCTGGCCTACTCTCCCACCCTATTCCCTACCAGAAAGCTGCATCCTGTCCATGTCCCACCCACACACAAAGCTGCTTTAGTGTCCTGAGCCCTGCACGCTCTCTCTGGCTTCTATCCCTCTGCATACATTGTCCCTGTGCTGTAACTGTCCCTTCTCCATTCTTCATCCAGAGGCTTCCTACGTTATATGTCCTTCAAGACTTTGCTCGATTCACCTGCTTCTGGAAGCCCATCCTGATGCCTCCAGTTCCCTGCTCTGACCCCTGTCCCTGGAGCATCTTGCCCCCTCCTGGGGCATCTAACACAGCACTGCTGACACTGGATTATAGTATCCATTTATCTGTCTCCCCAACTAAGACTGTGCAAGTTTTGGAAGCAAAAACAACGTATTTTTCTGTACTCCCAGCCTGCGGCCCAGTGCCTGCGATATAGAAGTCATTCTGGAAGCTATATAAGACTAGTACAGTAGGAAGGAGGGTATTAATAAAAATAACAACTCGTATTTGAATAATATTTTAAGATTCACAAATTGTTTTCGCAAACACCGTCTCATTTGATCCCAAAAACAATCCATGTGGGTAACTAGGACTGGTAATGTTATCCTCATAGCAAATGTGGATAATTAGTCTCAAAGAGAGTAGGTGGTTTGGCCAAGGCGACAGCTGGAAAGTAACAGAGGTGGGTCTCTGGAACCCACATCTTCCGGCTCTGGTGCCAGACTTCCCTCGTTCTTCGCAGAAATGGGCAGGCCTGAGCCCCACTCCCCCCAGCCCATCTGTGTTTGCGTGAGTACCCTTCCCTGCTGACTGCCAAGGGCAAATGAACCTGGACTCAGTCTCCATGGTCCACGCACTTTTGCTACCTATATATCCAGAACCAATTGGGAGCAGCTGGAACTCTGTTCTCCGCACTCCTGCTTCATGGCCTTAACACGCATAACTAAAATCTCTGAGGGCATGGGAGCTGCAGGTTCCTTCCTTCCTCCTGTCTTCCAAGTGGCATGAGAATTCATACAATCAAAGGCATGTTTTTTCAAACATAAAGATTAATGATCCTCAGCACAAATGAATTACCAGGAATTTTTCAGAATCAAAAATTATAGAGAGAATGGGAAATTAAATCTTAAACTTGAAGAAGTAAGAAAAGTATCAGATTTTGAAGATCATATTCGTGTGACTGGTTTGAAAAAGAGTCATCCTTTCGTAGGTGAATGAGTCACACTGTGATCCAGAGAAACCAGTGGGAAAAGCATATAAGGGTGTAACGGGTGATTCCAGAGCACCGGCTATTGGTGAGGCCACACTAGAAACACTGCCAGTACGGTGTGGCTGTTTGCAACAAGATCAATAGAGTCTCTGTACGCAAATGTCCCCCAGCCACAAAGCGGTTACTGACTTTCCAGATATAATTTGTCTGGGCTTTTCTTTCCTGTCTGTGACTGCTGGTGTTTTGCATGCCAGTTTCGTGGTAAATCACAATGAGAGTTTATTACCTGAGGGATTTCTTTAGGAGAGATGTTACAGTTCGTTCAGGTCACCTGCCGCTCAGGATTTGGTCCCTGAAGGAAGGGGTATCCTGCCCCAGCACAGGTCACTGGCCCCCAAAACAGCCTCCAGTGGGGGCTGGCTGATCAGTCATTCACCTAGGATTAGTGCAAAGCATACTCTGTGCCAGGCACCCTTCCTGGCACCAGAGTTTCTGGGGCAAACAAGATATGCAGGCCGACAGTTCTCTAAGGCCACACGTTCCACCATGGAGAAGACAACAAAAAAGAGAATAAATAAATGAAGGAGAGAATGTCAGCTCATAGTAAATGCTATGAAGAAACTAAAATAGGGCGCTGTGAGAGAAGGGGACTGAAGTAAGACTGGGGGTCCATCTCAGAATGGATGATCAGGGACGGCCTCACTGAGAAGGGGACTCCTGAAGCTAAGAAGGCCAGTACAACAAAAAGCCCAACCAAATTTGGCAGGCCCAGTCAGTGAAGGTGGAAAATGTCCCCACTGGCCAGCCTAGGCAAGGTTTATAAAAGGCTGACCATGGTGCCCAGGGCCACGAATAGGGCCAGTGTCATTTGCTGCTGTTTTTATGATAATACAATTACAAAAACTTCTCCACAGTTGGCAAAGCACTTTAAATATTGGAGGTGGAAGCTAATTCAGAGACAGCTGATTCAATCCCTTTGTTTCCTGCATGAATGAGTGGGGTCTGTGGCACTGGCAGGCTTTGCATTCATTTGGTCATTCCGTAGACATCCTCTGAGCTTTCCCTTTGTGCTCGGTGTGGGGCTGGGAACCCTGGGGGATGCAGAGGTGAACAAAATGGGAAAGGCCTTCAAGGAGATCGTAGTCTAGTGAGGAACAGGTGTGTAGGCCACCTAGGAGGAAAAGTGCCAAAAGCCATCCTTCCAGGACCCCACCTGCATCGAGACAGAGGCGGAGCCAGGACTAGAATCCCGGGCGCCAGACTTCCAGACCTGGGCTTTTTCTGCTTCAATTCTTTTTGTTTTTTTCTTTTGTTCAAATCTCTCAGCTTTGTATTTACTGTTATTTCCACCTGGAAAAACTTCCCCTGTCCCCAGCCCACCCTCGCCTGTCTACCTGGTTGATATTTAGCCTTCAAGTCTCACCTTAAGCTGTTCCTCCCCAGAGCCCTGCCTGAGCCTCCTCCCCGTGGATTTTCCTGCTGTGTTCGCACTGTGTGCTGTGCTGCCATGGGTGTTTCTCCCATCGACCCGCTCATCGCACCGCCCGTGAGTTGTCCTTCATGGTCGCACTGCAGCCTCAGGAGCTTTACAATGTCTGGGACACAGTAGAGGTCAATGAAGTTCTGTTGAGTAAGTAGGCAAACAGGCAAATATATTGAGCTTGCGGGGCCCCCCCCCCGCCCCCCCAGGCAGTCTTTGTCTCTGCCTGTCCTCCCTTCTTCCTCGCCTCCCTCCCTCCTTTCCTTTCCCATCTCCAGGCACCATATCCAACCCCAGTGCACCTGCTTGCTCCACCGGGCTTCCCCGAGACCTGCCCCACAAAGTGCCAGGGAGACTGTTCGCACCGCGCTTACCCGCCACCCAATCTGGGCATTCTGGTTTGGTGAGCGACAGGAGACCCAAGAAGAGCCCTGACTGAGCCCGTTTCTCCCAGCTGCATCCCTGTGCAAAGGACGGGGAAGTCCTCTCTGCAACCCTGTGAATAAGCACAGGTCAGCCCCACAGGGCCACCCATTCCTTAGCAGTTTCCTAAGCACCCCAACAGCACCCACTCACACACTAAGACTGGGAGGGACACACTGGAGCTGTCCGAGTGGCTGTGTCAAGAAGAATATGGGTGTGGTTTCTTTTTTTCCTTTCCTCACTTTCCAAATACTCTGTAGAGTGGTTATGCTACTTTTATAACTGAAATGTTTATATTTTTTAAAATAAGTCTGACAATAGCTTAGAGAAAGTCTCTCCCTTTTCTGAACGCCAGCTATACTGATAGTCGGTACAGCTCAGCTCGGCATTTAACTATTATCTTCCTGACCATCTTGCTCAGGTCTCTCACTGCTAGACTGGCACACGAGACAATCTGATGCTTTTTGCTGCATCCCTCTGCTACGATGAACCCAGGGCCTGCCTGGCATGTTGCGGCTGCTCAGCAAACATTGCTGGGCTTCTTCGCTTGTGCACCAGGAGTGAGTCAGCCCCAGGGCCTCAGCCTGAGGACTGAGGAGAAGGCTCCTCTCCTTCTCGGCCCTGCTTGACCTCTGGCTCCACTCTCTTCCCCAGTCATGACGGCTAACGAGTGTCTAATAAGTCTCTGAATTCAGCTCTCCAGTGGATTAAGATGGAGTCAATTTTGTTGTCATTCGCCCAGTGGAGAGGTGGAGTTTTTTTTCCTCCCTTGGTTGTGGTTGGGCCCTGTGACTGTTTTAACAAATAGAAGGCGGCAGAGGTGCCACTGTGCCACTTTCAGGCCTAAGCTTAAGAAGAGCTGGCAGCCTTTGCTTTTGTACGCTGAGGAGCCCTGAGCTGCCACGTACGAAGTCAGCTACACTGATGAGGAGAGCAGGTAGAGCAGCCACATGGAGAGGGAGAGACCTCAAGACTACATGGAGAGAGCTGCCATCCCAGCGTCCCAGCTGAGCCCAGCCTTCCAGCCACCACGGCCAAGGCGCCAGACATGCCAGGGAGCCATCTTGGATTTTGCAGCTGATGGAGTCTGAAGAGGACTGTGGCACAGCCAGTGACATGGAGAGCAGAAGAGTTGCCCAGCTGAGCCAAGTCAACCCACAGAATGAGGAGAGAAAATAGAATGGCTGTTTTTTGAAGCTTATCAAAGCTGGCTCCCAAATAAAACCAACACAACCTGTTGATAAGACACAGCTGAGTTAATTGCTTATCGCAATAAGGGAGAACACCACCCGGCAAAGCTTTGGCAGTGTCAGAATTTACTGATAATTAGAAGCTTGATTTAAGGCAGTCTTTCAGTATGGGAACATGGTTAGAATTGGGTAAGAATCACCATGTAAGAATCCAAGATTGGTTGAAACAGCGAAGCAAGGATTTCCAGGCGAAGAATTCAAAGAATCTTAGGGCACAAGCTGTCTGTTGATGTTTCCCATTGGGGAGTTGAGAGGAAGTTCCTTTAATGAACCATCAAACCCTTTCCCCGGGCAGGGGACTCCTGGAGATATAAAGTTATACTAACGAAGAAAGAGGAATATTAAAGTTCTGCTAATGAAGACAGAGAGATAGCATGAAGTCATGTTAATATAGACAGTAAGATGTGGTTTATGTTCTCAGTGTCCAGGCTGAATGTGGGACTAGTGGATTTTAGTTCTCAAGCCACTAAGTTTGGAGAAGGTTTGTTACACAGCAATTAAGGATCAAGACACTCCCAAAACCTTGAACTTCTCAATGTTTCTGTATTTCTCAATTCATTCATTCATCACATATTTATTGAACACCCATTATGTGCCAGACATGGCACTAGGCACCAAAGATATAAAGGAGAATAAGATAAATACAGTCCCTGCTCTCTCGGAGCTTAGATTATAGTCAGGAGTTGGATTATAGTCAGGAAGAGATAGACAATAAAACATTAAACCAGGGACCAGCCCAGTGGCTCAGCAGTTAAGTTTACACGTTCTGCTTCAGCAGCCCAGCGTTCACCAGTTCAGATCCCAGGTATAGACCTATGCACCACTTGTCAAGCCATGCTGTGGCAGGCGTCCCACATATAAAGTAGAGGAAGATGGGTATGGATGTTAGCTCAGGGCCAGTCTTCCTCAGCAAAAAGGAGGAGGATCGGCGGCAGATGTTAGCTCAGGGCTAATCTTCCTCAAAAAAAACCACATTAAACCAAAAGTTAAGGTAATTTCTATACTGATGACATGTTGTGAGGAAAATAGTGTAATGAGCTAGAGTGTTGTTGGGGGAAGGAGAGAGTGCTGTTTGAGAAAGAGTGGTCAGAGAAATCCTCTTGAGAAGATGACCTCTGGGCTGGATGACCTGTGAATGGTGGAAGGATCCAAAGGGTCAAGATCTCCGTAGAGAACACTAAGGTGGGGGCACGGCCAGGGCAAAGTCCACAAGACAGGAAGAGAACTGCCGTTCTAGGGAACAGAAAGGCCAGCGAGTACAAAACATGCTGACTGCAGGGAACAGGGCCCACGTGGAGGCTGGAAAGGCTGACAGAGGTCAGATCACATAGGGCCTTGACTGTCATACTGAGGAATTTGGATCTGAGTCTAAGTGCCATGGGAAGCCACTGGAGCAGTGCTGCCCAGTTGAGATCAAATGTGAGCCAAGAGCGTAATCTTAAATTTTCTAGTAGCCACGTTTTTAAAGTAAAAAGAAACAGGTGGAATTAATTTTAATATTTTATATAACCCAGTATATACAAAATATGATTTCGACATGTAATCCATCTGCAAAATTATTAATAGGATAATTTACATTCTTTTTTTGGTACTAAGTCTTTGAAAGAGGTGTATATATTATACTTACAGCACTTCTCAATTCAGACTGGCCACATTTCAAGTGCTCCCTAGACACCTGTGGCCGATGACTACTGTACTGGCCAGAGCACTGGAGAGTCTAATGGTCATCGTCCTCCTGGATATCCAGGCTCCGAGCTATCTTTCATTTCTCCCTTCCCATCACAGCTACCTGCCACCATCATCCACCATGAGCTTAGATAATTTCATCTAAATACCACAGCATCTATCCCAACATCTTTACGCCGGCTTAAGCATCTCCAATGTTTTGCACATGGGTTATTGCTACATCCTCTGATTTTGACTTTTTGCCTTTGTTCTACCTCCCCAATCTCTCTCCCCCAGACTTCTGATATGTTCTGCTGAAGCACCGCTCCATCTTCTCCCTTCTCCCCTTCAAATTTGCCAAAGCTCCCACTGCCCCTTGAAGTCTGAACCTGTGGAAGGCCTACAAGACTGCTCAGGAAGCAGTCCCATCCCTCTTTTTGACCTTCTTTCCCATGGCTCCTTTTATATCACACAGTTCAAACCCTGCACCCAGCCTGGTCCACGTCATCACACTTGCCCCAGTGACTTATGAAAGTAATGAAAATAATCTTGTTTTTTTCCCCCAAATATTCTTAAACACCATGTAAAAATCGCAGTCAGACATTGAAAGCTTTCAGGATTTGTTTCCGTTTATTGTTTCCCTTTAATAGTAGTTTTCCTCTCTGTACAAAGCTGTTCTCTATTTTTTTCTTATTTGATAGTTTTTATTTTGTAAAGGTTTTTTTTTTTTTTTCTTTTAAAGGCAATTCCAGTGACCTACAACATTTGGATAGGAGTCGCCTGCTTGTTGCTTGATTTCTTGTTTGTTCTCACCCCAGAAGTCAACTCTTAGCAAAAGTGATGAACGGCAAATGTACGCCTGTAATCAGGGGTCATTCTGGACATGTGTGTGTGTGTGTGTGTGTGCACGCAAAATTTTAAGCGGAAGCATCCTGAATTGTATTTTGAGCAACTTATGACATCACTTGAAATTACAAGAAGCACCATGGGATATAACAAGTCCAGGCTGGGAATCTCTACAATCCTCCTTGACTTTGGTTAAGACCTTGTAAGAGCACCTTAGCCACCATCTTTGAAGCATGGTAGAAGGCCCATCCTCATGTTTTTCTTTTTCCCCTAGGTTGAAACATTTAAGTAACTGAATATGTAATTTTTTGCAGACCCCACTCCAAACGAGACATTGAAACAAAATTCACATGATGTCCACATGCCAGTACATGTCACACAGCTGCTCTTGGCTATTTATGGATGTGAGATATTACCTCCAGAGTTAGACTGGAAGTGAACTGAGTCATAAATTGTTATCGAAGGAAGCGTGCACTTGCATCTCTGGAAATTAATATTAACAGGCAAAGGCTTCCCAAGCCTGTTCCAGCTGGAGTCGCCATCCCCTGACAAGTCTTGTCCACTAACTTCGTGTGGCTCGATTATAACTTGGTTTGGGAGCCTTCTTCAGATTTGCATGTGTTTGATTGTAAATGGAGATCTAACAGCGAACACTTTTTGCTGGTCTAACAGACATATGAAGGCACTTCTTGCCAGACCGCAGGGTGCAGGGCTTTGCTGAGAAAACCTGCAAACAAATCTCATAAAGCTCATGGCTCCCGAGGCCACCTAGAGTCCCCGTCTTCATCTTTTTCAACCTCCTCCCAACACTAAACTCTTACTGAGCACCTACTCTGTGCTGTCACTATAGAGAGACAGATGAATGAGACAGCGGCCTCTCAATCTCTGGGGAATTGAGGTGTAAATACAGTATTTTTTGAAGGGGCCCCCTGAGGTAACTCAAGCAAAACGAATGCTTCTTTTTGTAAAGACTGGGGCTTCCAGGCAGCTGGGCAGGCGAGAGCAGCTGGAGATGCAGAGCAGAGGGGAGAAGAGGCTCCCGGCCTGGGTGCGGTGTTGAGAGGGAGGGCAGAGAGAGGCCGGGCCTGACTGGTTTCAGGAGCTAATGAGTCACAGCCATCAGTCAGTCAATCGTGGCCCAGGAAACGCTGCCTCTTTAAATACCCTGGAGGGGCCAGATGGAGCCAGAAGAACCTGACCTGGAGATGGGCCCTGCCCCAACTCATGGTGACCTTGGCAATGTCCCTTGCACTCATTTAACTCCAGTTTCTTTATCTGTAAAGTCAGAGTGTTGGATCCTTTGATCCCGGGGCTCCTCCAATTTTGAGACCACAATCCCCTGATTTGCCCTCCCAAGAGGCCTGCCCCTGAATAGGTGTCTATATGTGCAGATAATGTGAACTATGGAAGCTTTATGCCAGGTGTTGCAATTAGATGCTTATGATTCATGAGGTGCAAGCATACATGATATGCCCCAGGACACAGAGCCTCTTTCAGGCTCTCATTTATCCCGCCTGTCCCCAGTCTCTGCCCCCTCCTGATTTCTACCTCCTTTGTCTCCCTCTACTCCCCTCTCTGTTTGGTTCACGTTTTAATCATCCATTCATTCAACAAATACATTTAGCACCTACCATGTACTGTGCACTACATCAGGCACCACAATCGATCCGAACCCCACTCTGAGGTGAACTTTCTAGGTGGAAAGGGAGGAAGAGAAGGCAGGGAGGGGGCCCGGGAGACTGGGCTCTCCTGTGCTGTCAGGCTGGACTCAGGAATCTGATGCTCGGCTCTTGAGCTCCGGGAGGGCCCTCTCCTACTGTGCGCGGGCCTGCTGCAGCGGCCATCGATTTTCTGGATTTTCAACAGATTTCCTGGAATGGAGAGAGAAGGATCTCCCACCACACTTCAGACTCAGCATTTCGAAATGAAAGTCGAGATTCCCTGCTTCTCACATCATTGCTCTCCCCTCAGTTAGAAGGAATCTCCCTCCTTCCTCTCTCCAGTGAAAGCCATTTCAGTCCCTTTGGCCTCCTGACACTCAAGGATATTTGGGTCTGTTGATGGGCTACAGAGGAGACAAGTGACCCCAAGAAGTGGAAGGGCGAGAGTGGTTGTGACAAGCAAGCGAGGAGGGGCACTGGCCCACCAGCAGAGGATTAAAGCAGCAGAAGGAAGTCGTGTGGGGGGCAGGAGAAGGCCCAGGGCTCATTGGAGTGAGGCTCCTGGCAAAGCCTGCCATGGGGAGCTGAGTAATCTGGCTTTTAGGGTTCAGGTTACTTGACAGCAGCTGGCATTTCTCTGCCGCCTCCAAGTCACCTTCTTTCCCCTCCCTGTGGCTCCTTGTTTGCTTTGAACTGGGAGAGGCTGTTATGGAATCTAATCAATGCTCAGAGGTGGAGGACACCAACCTGAGAAGACATGGGGCGAGCTCCCCCCAAGACCGTGGACAGAGCAGGCAGACCTGGGCTCCTGCTGGGGTTAAGGCCCTCCCACCATCCCCAGTCAGATCTGGAGATTAACAACCCCACCCCATTCCCCCTCCCCTATGGGAGTGATCACCTTTCCCTTCTGGACTTTGAGAGGCGCCGTCTTACCCTCATTCCTCTTTGTGCTGAGGGGTGTTCCTATATGTAATTACGCAGGCGGTGAGGGCAGGAAGAGGGAGTGTGGAACCAGGAAGCCCAAAGTTTTGCAGCCTCCGAATGAAAGAAGACAAATTCTGAGCTGCGGTGGAGAGGATTGTTTAAAAGCAGAAATGAGTTGGGGTGAGAGAGGAAGGTGGTGGATGTCGAGAGAGACTGATTTACCATGTTCTGGGCACAGACAGAATCTTGGCCCCCTCTCTCTGCAGCCGGATCTCAGGGCTCGCTCGGCCTGAGAATCTCAATCGCTCAACCTCTCTCCTCCTCGCCCCCTCCCCCACCCCTCTCCCTCGCCATCTCTCCCTTCTGTTGCTTCAGTGGTTTGCATCGTCATCTGCCAAACTCCTCAGAACCTGCTATGCACTTCAGCCCCAGCTGTATGTCTTCCTCTGCACTCCAGGAACTGCACAAATAAACCGCTGAGAACAGAGCCCTCCTCACCACAAACAGCACGCGGGCTTCTGCTCAGCCTCTGTGGCCTTGGACCGGCTCCTGGGAAGGGCCCCTGCCTGGGGACAAGCACCGTCACAGCCACAGCCTGCCTCTCTCAAACACTCAGCCATGGGGAGCCCCTGCCTCCCAGATGAAGGGGCAGCTTGGTGGGAAACAGTCGGCTGTGCCCACAGCCACCCTCACCCTGGGCTAAGCCGGGTCCAAGGCATACGGCTTCTCTCCCGGGGGACCAACCATGCAACTCAGTGACCTTGAGAAAGTTATTTTAGCCTCTGCAGACTTCCCTTTCCCTGTTTTTAAATAGATCAGAGATTTATGCCGTTTAATTCACAAAGGAGCTGCATGGAAAAAGGCTGATTTGTTCTGAAGGACTTTGGCTTCCTGAGAGGAACCCAAGGTTCTAGGAAAGCTCCTTGAGCTGCTAGATACCTGTGTATGCTCATGCATGGTGCACAGATGGGTCCATGCTCTCGCCACATCCATTCACCCACTGGGCTATAACCCTGGGCTATTGTTGCATGCACTGCTGGGTCCCCTGCAATGTAGCACTTGGAATAAAGTTAATGCTCAATAAATATTTATTGAATGAATGCACTTGACAAATATTGCCTCTGTCCCCTCCTTGTGCCCATCACTGTGCCCAGAGCTTAGGGACAGCCTCACAGTCCAGGAGGAGACAAACACGTAAACAAATACAGCCGGTCTATTACTGGGTGCCAGGACAAAAAAGACTACAGGGCACAGGGAGGCCTCAGGAGAGGGAGAGCTCAGCTCTGCCCTGTGGCAGGAGGCAGCGACAGGGAGGGGCAGCTCTGAGCTTTGAAGGAACGGGGGAGTTCATTTGGTGGACTAGAGGGGAGGTGGTGGGGGACAGATATCTTCCAGCAGAGGGAATGCATTTTCAAAAGCACAGAGCCCTGAAACAGCATGGCAGCGTCAAGGCACCACGACTGTCCCTCCCTTGGGGCTGGACCACAGGAGGGAAGCAGAGCATTAGGAGATGAGCAGGTGAGGAGAGAGGCTGGATAAGGAGGGCTGGATCCTCTTTTCCAACATTTTCAAGTGATTCCTATGCTTAATTTCAACCTTCTTCTTAGGCCCTTGAAATGTAGTTGTGTTATTTTCCTCTCTGCTGATTGAGGGACTGTATAAGCATGATGGGCTTACAAACCCCTCACAGTAACTCTGAGACTTCCCCCACCCTATGCTGTCTCTACATCGAGCCCCACATGTTGGAAAGGATTCCTTAGGGGGCCATATAATTTATCATCCAAACTGGTTCGCTTTGGAGGAGTGAATGGGGTCACTATGAATAATTGCACCAGGGCAACAAGCAAGAACTAGGACCATTCTGGGCAAACCAGGACATATAGTCATTCTAGCTAAAGACCTCGGGCCGCCGTCGAAGGGTTTTATAGAGGTCAACCGTGTGATCAGATTCATGTCATTGGAATTGAGTTATTCTCTCTCCCTCATTTCTTCACAGAACAGAGGGACTAAGAGGATAAGGATGGTTCAGATGGTCCCAGAGGCCCTTTCCAGGTTTAGTATTCTATAAATCTGTGTTTGGCAGGCATTTGAACAGTCAGAGAGAGGGTTAGATAAAACGTAACCTCAAGGAAGTTTTGGAGGTGGACTGCTCAACCTAAACCATGAGGATCCATACCAATATCCTGTGTTTTTAGTTGAAACCCAATAAAAGTGCCCAAGAAAAACACGCCCAAGGAAACTCCACTCATCCACCCATCCAGGAAGGGAAAGGCGATGCCCATGAAAACATTCCAGTGAGATTAAAACCCCGCTGCCAATCAACCTCTCCCATAAGTCCTAGCCCTCCCTTTCACCTCCTCCTGACTCTGGTAGCAAGCAGGCAAGATGTGATTGCATCTGTAAAAGGATGTGAGCATGAAGTGGTCACGTTAGTGATGTTGGTTCAACTCCCGTAACAATCCTCTCCCTCTTAAAAAACCTGTCTTAAAAAAAAGTTTTCATGGCCCCTCATTGCCTGGAGAATTAAACACAAACTCTTCAGCCTCCCTTTCAAGAGCCTCTACAATATGAAGACCACCCACTATCTTCATGCAGCCTTTCTTGCAATCCTATTGGAATTCTTGCTGAATATACTTTATATTATTCTCTCTAGTTGATAACTCATGTTCTCTCTACTCTCTACTTGTCAAAATCCTGCCAATAAATTTCATCTCTTCCATGAAGCTTGTCTTTCCTCCTCCCTCTCTTCAGGTTATCTAAAGAACTTTCCAAACTCAATAATAAGAAAACAAACCAACCAATTACAAAATGGGCAAAAGATTTAAACACACATTTCATCTTAAGAAGAATATGGATGGCATATGAAAAGATGTATATTATTAGTCATTAGGGAAATACAAATTAAAATCACAATGGGATACACACCCATGAAACACCCACTAAAACTAGTCTAAAACTAAAAAGACTGACTATATCAAGTGTTGGCAAGGATGGAGATCGGATTCTGGTTAGCATAACCAGAACTCCCACACACCACTGGTGGGAATGTTTTTGAAAAACAGTTCCTTAAAAAGTTAAGCATAGGCCTAACATATGGACCCACTCCTAGGTGTTTACCCAAGAGATATGAAAGTGTATGTCATTATAAAGACTTATCCCTGAATATTCAAGGCAGCTTTATTTTAATACCCAAAAACTGGAAACAATAGAAAAGTCTGTCAATAAGTGAATGGACAAAGAAATTGTAGTATATCCATACAATAGATTACTACTCAGCAATAAAATGAAATAAATTATTGATATATGCAACAACATGAATTAATCTCAAAATAATTATACTGAGTGAAAGAAGCCAGAAAGAGCAGAGTACATCCTTTATGATTCCATTTATATAAAACTCTACAAAATACAAACTAACCTACAGTACCATTAGGCAAATCAGTGGTTGCCTAGAGACTAGGGGAAAGGGAGATGAGGCAACTTCTGAGAGTGATGGATATACTCACTATCTTGTTTGTGTTGATGGTTTCAGGGTGTATACATATATCAAAACTTCTCAAATTGTACATTTGAAATATGTGCAGTTTATTTTGCATCAAATATACCTCAATAAGCCTTAATTTTAAAAATCAGACACAGTCTGTCATCTAGGAGCTCAGAGTCCTGGTCTCACCTAAGAGACACCACTTGAAGAAGAGAAGGGTTTTCATTTGTTTGTCTATTTTGTTTTAACCTCATCTAGTCCAGCATTCTCCACTCTCACTCAACCCCTGGCCTAATAAACTGACAATGCACTGCTGTTCCCACCAAGCGTCCATACCCGCTGTTTGATCACTTGAGTGGGAGGGGGACACACCTAAGTGTGATTTCTTGAGACGTGCACCAATTGCTTCTGAATCACAAGTGGATCTCTGGGATGGGATTGAGGGACTGGTCCCCAGGGCCTTAGACCTGGAAGACACCTTCAGGGTCTTCTGGTCCCACCTCCATCCAGAGTGGGAATCCCCTCTACTTTGGAGTAACCATCCTCTGCTGTCTGACAATGTCTTCTGGGATCGGAAACGCCCACTGATCACTGCATATAAAGCAACTCGCTACTTCCAATGGGGAGAAACCAGAGTAAGACAAGAGGAAGTGGAGAGCTGCCCCTGAAACCCATCGGGGTCCCTATCCTTTCATTCATGTGATTCCTTAGGAATCTTAAATTTGGGAGAAAATCAATATATTTTCAATAGTCAAATATATTTCCTTTGGCCTGTGATGGAAGAGGATGGGAAGAAGGGGAGATGGATGGATTTGAAAAATGAGATTTAAGTTGCCAACAAATTCTTTAAAAAAAAATTTGCATTCATTTCTGATCCAGTGGGCTATTTCTGTTGGTTGGAGTGGTTTATATGTTAGTTAACTCTATTTTTGTCTCTTAATGTTTCATTGCCTTGGTTTTCCCAATTTTGTGATTGAGAATCAAGAGCCTTGGCCTGCCATCCTCCTGATCAGCAACAAGGCTCATAAGAACTTTGCGTTCTGGAGAGAGAAAAAAAACTCTGTGTGGAAAGACCAGGACTATATCATTTCTATGTCACCTCGACACGTTTTCAAGCTGGGTGATTTCTCTGAAAGGGAATAATCTTTTAAGCTCTCCATCCAATCTGTTCTCAGACAGAAGTTTAAACTCTCCCCCATTCGAAGTTTATCAGACAGATCTACAGAGACTTTTCCGGGAGGATGTTTACAAAGGACTTGAGTGTTGCCAAGAAAAGAGAGAATGGGAAAGATAGCATTTCTGAAGGGCAGTTTCAGAGGCAGGGAGATTTGAACATAAAAGGACCTTTCTTTCTCTTACTAACAGGTTGTCCAAAGGCCAGAGGTGGGCAAAACCATTTGCAATTGCCAGCGAATGGCTTCGCTCTTGGAGAGGGTCCCTCATGATCACTTGAGCCAGTGGAGTTCGCCTCTTGGGGTAGGGCAGTCTTGCTCTCCCTTGTTACAGAATTGGAATTATTCCAGACATTAAAGCCCATAGTCTATTTTCCCCCACTCCTCTGCTTCCTTTTGAATCTCTTTATTTCTCTGGGAGAGCTTCTTAAAAGATGAAGTCTCGCTTAGTAGCATTGTCATATCTACGTGACAGTGTAGCAGTAACCATATGTGAATAAATTCATCTCCTTTGTGGGGAGGGGAATTCTAGAACATGGTAATTATCATATCTAATAAATCATATGATACAGGCACAGAGCATCTTGAGTATAGCTTCTGTCATATCAGAATTATTTTGAAATTGTGTACCTGTTCAGGTATTTAAAACTCTGGAACTTTCCCCCATATTCAAACATACACTAGTACACAGTTGAGTCTGGAAAACAACTTGATTTAATATACCATTTTAGGGGCTTTTATTTTTTATTATTATTATTTTTTTTTTGGTGAGGAAGATTGGCCCTGAGCTAACATCTGTTGCCAATCTTCCTCTTTGTGCTGAGGAATATTAGCCCTGAGCTAACATGGTGCCCATCTTCCTCTATTTTGTATATGGGATGCCGCCACAGCATGGCTTGATGAGTGGTGCATAGGTCCGTGCCCAGGATCCCAACTGGTGAACCCCAGGCCTCTGAAGCAGAGTGCACAAACTTAACCCCTATGCCACCGGGCCAGCCCTGGGGCTTTTTTTTTTTAGTTCTAGAAAAAGAAACACTTCTGCTGCCAGTCTTGGGAAACAGATTTTCTCTGTGATAAGAATGACTTCATTTTATCCTAGAAGAAGATGAGTTTTCATCATCACAATCAAGCAGGAGAGAAATGATTCCCAGTGAGCTGCATGACAAGTTGTGTAATTGTAGTTAATTTTAATTAACAAGCTCCATTTTTGAATTGTTAATCTCCATTCCTTTCATTTTAGTCAAGACAAAACTAAATGGATTTCCACAATGAGTTTTCCCTTCCCCCTTCAATGAACTATTCCATCTCAAGTGTCTCATAGAGAAGAAAATGAATATATCCCATTTGTCATAAAGCTGAAGTCTTCAACTGCAGGAAGAAAGACCTTGTTATTCACGGCAACGTCCTTGTGTGACAGAAAGAAAACCTAAAAGAGACCTTCTAAAGAGCATCTACTGCACAGGAAGAGGGTAGGAGGGCTGTGTGTTGGAGGGAAGAGGGGAAGAGGGTTGACATTCAACAGGAAATTTCCCCATACGCTCAATAAATAGGGAAATCCATAATATTAGGTACGAAACTCCAGCCCTCAAGTCATGTAACATACGAACAGGAAGAAAAGTTGGGAACCAAATTTAATGTTTCGTGACCTTGTGCTGAATATATGTATATAGTCTTCATTTTTTAGAGCAGTTTTAGGTCTACAATATTTTTGTAAAAGAAGAAAAACTGTGGGTCTCAATATATAGCCAAGAAAGACCTCCAAGAGCAAAGAGTAGTGGTAAGATTATGGAGAATTAAGCCAAATCCTAGAACAGGCTTCATTTATCCAAGTTACTTCCGCCCACCGCTGGGTGGTAGTATGATTGAAACCTTCATTCCCAGGTAAACTGTCCTCAAATCCCCCCCATCCTCCCCACTGATGTCACTGATGTCACCATCTGGGAAGAGTGGGTGTCTTTTGAATTAACAGGATGCTGTCCTGATCGAATGTGATCTGCATGACAGAGGAGATTGTTCTACTCTTTTCAGTCAACAGTTTTCCATCTAGATAACACAGAGGTGGCTTAGAAAGAGGTCACCACGGGGCATGTGGCCTGTGCTATCGTCCTGGGCCTGTTTAATGACACCAGAAGATGGGCATAGACAACCCAAAGGAACGAAATAAAAGTTTCTCCATTAAATTTTAATCACACCCAGGTGTCTCCTGCTCTGCCCCACTGAAAATAAAAAATCTTACAGTTGCCTGGTGTCACCTTTCGTCAACTAGAACTCCTCTGAGCTACAAGTTTTGAAAGAGTTTTGCCTACCAATGTGCTACTTTTCTTAAATAGTAATTCAGTTTCTCATCTTTCATGAATCAAAGCTACTAACAATTACAGCTGCCTTCAGTCAAGGGCTTACTGTGGATCGACCCCAAACCAGTCTCTGAGGTGGGCATTATTATTGTCCTTATTTTACAGACGAGGACAATGAGGTTCAGAAAGATCAAGCAGCTCCATCAGTCATTTGGTTAGGAAGCGGATGAGCACAAGCTTGACCCCAGATCTGGCTGCTGTCAAACCCCAGGTGATTCATCACCGTCCTCCTCGGCCCAGCAGAGCTTCTAGTTTGCAAGAGGTAGTCCTTGGTGTGACCAGACACACCCAAAGCAAGAAAGGGGGCATCTTGATGAGTCTGCAAACCCATAGCCAAGCAAACGCGGAGTTCTCATCCAGCTCTTGGAAATACAGAAAATTGTTCACAGACCTCCTCTCATTTTCCACACCTTTAACCATGCCTAGAAGTCTGTGCACTCAGAGAGAGAGAATCACCTGCAAAGTCCCGTCCCCGCACCTAAGAGACAGACACTCTGATCATCAGTGGGGCTGTGGAGTGGACACGTGTGCAAGCACACGGGAAGCAGGCCCTGGCCCGCCTCCACTGTTGGGGACCCCTGGGAAAGGAGAAACAATATATGGGCTTAGGCCAGACATTACTTCTCATTTTCCTTATTATTTTCCTCTGCAAAATTGCTTTCCCTGGGATTCTATTCCTCACTGCCCAAGAAGCAAAGGCTTCAACCTTGACTGAGAATTCTATTGTTTTTTAATAATTTCTTCAGCTGTGTGATACTACTAGCGTGTGACCCGGTGTCTCTAAGATTTCAGAGATACCACATGCTGACTGCTTCTGGCCATTTTGAAACAATCTGAGATCTAAACCTACAGGCCAAGGAATACAAAGAGAGAGCTGGGCCATCAATCATTGGCAGACATCCCGAAGTGTGCTTTCTCACACTTCAGAGGTCGGGGTGGGAGTGGGGGCAGAAGAATGTGAGCATTCAAAGAGATCTTACTGGGACTTCAAAAATGAATTCGTATCAAAAGATCATTGAGACAAGCCGAGTTGCTGTTGAAAATAATATTTGAGGAGCACCGTGAACCCAGTTAGTTTCTCTTTCAGGTGAAACGGGCTAGGAGCTTACGTTTCTGTTGACTGTTAGCCACTGGGGGCCTGGCCTGAGCCTATTCATCTCTGTGTCCCCACAGTGCCTCATATACAACTTGGCACACTGGAGTATTAAGGAAATATTGGCTTTATTACTAAAAATAAAGGCCAGAACCTCCAGGGTTGGACTGGAAGGAGACTATCTAAGAGGCAGGGTGGGGGTCCAGGGAAGGCAGGTCCAGTGACCCTCATTGCATGTCTAGGACGAGCCTTCTCTTTGGAGTGGTCTTCAGTCCTCTCCTCCCACCTCCAGGTGGTCTCAAGGAAGGGCTGTACTTCTCCCAACATGCTGGCCCTAAAGATCTTTCCAGCTCATCTGAAGCCTGCTGAGGAGAGGCGGGAACATCAAAAAAACAGATTCCATCAAGGGAATGGAAAACCACAAGAGGGAGGGCACTGAAAGATCCCCAAGTCTTGAGAATCTGGTTTGGGAACATGGCTTTACATATCAGCAACTTCCGCGTCACCGTGGGCCCTTTTCCCTGCCCCTGTGTGGCAGAGAACGTACTTCACCGAGCCCCCAGCAGGGCTGCCCTAAGCCTCCAGAATTCTCCATGTCTGCCGCCCAAAGACATTCCACACCAGTGATTCGGAAACTCTACAAGCATTACAGTTAATTCTGCATTTTTATAATATCGTTAGAAATATTTTTTCAAACGAAAACAAGAAATAATATGCACGTTCCACTAAATTATACTGCATTAACACATCCGAAACCACTAACAGAGAAATCTGTAACTCATTTTAGGGCTGACCTCAGAATAAAAAGTTTCTTATCTCTGTATACTTGAGTGTCCTGGGATGGCAATGCCACCCTCAAAACAAGTTCCCATTTGCAACCTGGAAACGGTGCAACAAAACAAATTACAAAAGTTTATCAGATGTGGAGGCTGATAAGACAGCAACTGTCACCCATATTCTCCAGTTTCAAAACTTTGTTTTTTTTTTTTAGTTTTTTTTTTTAAAGATTTTTTTTTTATTTTTTCCTTTTTCTCCCCAAAGCCCCCCGGTACATAGTTGTGTATTCTTCGTTGTGGGTTCTTCTAGTTGTGGCATGTGGGACGCTGCCTCAGCGTGGTTTGATGAGCAGTGCCATGTCCGTGCCCAGGATTCGAACTAACGAAATACTGGTCCGCCTGCAGCGGAGCGCGCGAACTTAACCACTCAGCCACGGGGCCAGCCCCTCCAGTTTCAAAACTTTGTGTTAGAACAACCTCTTGTTGAGTTTATGATAAATGTCATAAATCTGAACATACAGTACAAAACAAGTTTATGCTGGCTAAACACCACTTTTATTTGTTTTATTTATTGGGTTCACATTAGATTTCTTTTTTTCTTCTTCTTCTCCCCAAAGCCCCCCAGTACATGGTTGTATATTCTAGTTGTAGGTCCTTCTGGCTCTGCTATGTGGGACGCCACCCCAGCATGGCTTGATGAGTGGTGCTACGTCCATACCCAGGATCCAACCGGCAAAGCCCTGGGCCGCTGAAGCAGAGTGCGCAAACTTGACCAGTCAGCCATGGGACCGGCCCCTAGATTTCATTTTTTAAAAAGAATTCCGTGTCTCAAAAAGTTTGAAAGCCCCTCTCTAGAGCAGCAAAGGGAAGTTGAGCCTTTTCACCTGCTCCCCAGGACCCCGAGACCCACTATCCACAGACTTCACCTTATTCTTGCAGGACTGAACAGGAAAACTGGGTCTCGTCGCAATTCAACTGAGGAGGCGCCTGAGCTGGGGCTGCTGCGGGGGTGGGAGGGAGGAAGCTCGTAAGCGAAAGGCTCAGTTGGAGCTTAATAAATAAAGCCTTTTGCTGACCCCCCACCTTAAGGTGCTTTTCTTGGGTCTGAAGAACTACTTCCGCCTTCTAAAGCTAAAGGACGTCATGGGTCAGTCCATTATACACCGGACTGCGGCAGGGGCAGTCATCAGAAATGCTTTATGGCATCATGCTCTTATATACACAGCCCCAGGGGCTGCTGGGACTATTGTACAACGTCTTTGCACATCAGCACCGAAGGGCGCTTTGGAATGACCTAGACCAACCTGGCATTCACGTAGGTGCGAGGAAGCTGAGCCCCGAGAGAGAAGTGACTTACCCAAGGTCACCTCATGCATGCCCCCTCAACTCTGTGTCCCCCTCTTTCCACAATGCCCTGCTCCTCACTTGTAGTGATGATCAGCTCTGAGCAGGGAGAGTTAACCTTCATCCTGGAAGATGTTAGGAGTGATTTATATGTTTGAATGTGGCTAATGGTAGAAATAAAATGATAATGAGAAAGCAACACAAGCTTTCAAAGTGACAGTTCACTGGAGCCAACATTAAGCCTGATTTGATCACACCCATTAGAGATTTCAGCTGAACGTTACAGGGATGTTTCTTGGGAATCTGTCTGATGGATGTGGCAGGGTCAGCTGCTAGGGATAAAGAACCATCACTGAAATGTCCAATTAGCCACAATTTTATCAATTATAGGTATGAGAGAATTTGAAAAGCTACACGTAAATCAAATTATTTCTAAAATGAAGCAGCTCTTTTTAAAAATTCTTTTTTGTAATGCAAGCAGTTTTACTGTATTCGCCTGTTTCATCAGTAAAAAGGTGTTTTGGGAGGGTGGATTCTATTTATTAATTGTTTCAGATTTTTTATTAAAGTGAGAGACACCAATATTGAGAGAGTTAAGTCTGGAAGGTACCTTTGAGACTATCTGGTCTAACCCCTTCCTTTTCCAAATAAGGCAGCTGTGGTCCAGAGAGGGGAAGTGATTGTCCCAAGGTCACACAGCAGTCAACATCAGGGTCAGGTCTACAAAACGTCTCCAGACCCAGGTGAAGGCTTTATTTGATTACCAGCCAGCGGAGAACTTGCATCGTGAGTTGCAGCAACAAAATTACAGAACTGAAAATACAAAAGAGCACAGCCCACTTCCTTTATAAATCATCTTTTTTTTTTGCTTTTAAAAAAATAATATTCTTACTTACTCAATTTCAAAAAAATTTTAAATAGCATACAATAAGACACTTACAATCAAATCAGGAAGAAAGAAAGAAAGGAGGGAGGGAGGGAGAGAGTAGAAATAGGTGTGTATGTATGATGCATGCCCACCTGTACGTGTGCGTGGTCTGTGAGTGAGATGGGGACAGTCAAAGAACACGTATTTGAAATTAAAACATCGAATAAGAGCGCTCATTAAAATCGGTTCAGATCTGAGTTTCCTGGTAATAAAGTTTGCATTTGCTTATTTATTTCCAAAAAAGCTTTCAGTAGAAGTATGAGCGGAGACTCTCCTTTTCTCCCCTCTAACTCCGTCACGTCTTCCTACACACCAGCCTGAGAAGCACGGAGCAAAAGGGCGGCCCATTGGAGCTGAAAGGCTCCTTAGACCCCAGCAAGTCCAACCCTCCCGTTGACAGGGGGACAACTGGAATCCCAGTGAGGGACGTGTTTGCCACGGTAATGGCAGAGTCCAAGGAAAGGTAAGCGAGTGCTGGAGAGACACTGGACACCTCAGGTCTGAGTTTCAGGGATGTTAATGATTTAAACAAAAATTTTTAACTTGTTTTTACAAACATCCCCAGTTGCATAGCAACAGAGAGCATCCCTGACCCCCATTAGCCACCTTCCCAGGAATCTTGAGCCTGATGGTCACAGAACTTCTCACTTCCATGGTGTTTTACTAAGTATAAGGTCCTTTCATGCCTGGCATCTCCCATGGAACGGCAGCTTATCCCCAAAGCAGAAGAGGAAACTGGGCCTCAGAGAGTCAAGCTCGGCCAAAGTCATACAGCCGGGCAGTGCTGCTGGTGGATCAGCTCCTGATGCGACTCAGGCTCCTGAAGGCAATTCCGCTCTCCTCCCCATGAAAGAATGGAAGACACTGATGGACGAACCAATGCCTCCCACTGCCCACTGACAAATCCCTGCAAGGACATTGTGACAGCCAGTTGGGGTGCCAGCTCCATGGTCAAAATAAGCATTAAGCATCTGACATAAGGGCATTTAAGTGAAATGGTTGTTTTAAAGGGATATGTTTTTTCAAGGTAAAAGATTCAAGGGCTTCATGTCTGAATACTAACAGGTACCTTAAGAGATGACCTGCAAATTTCATGCTCCCCTAGGGGCTTCTGGTTAACACTGTTCACGATTCAAGGGAATTAAGAGAAACTTCAAAATGAGATTCACAGAGTCTGGATGAGGCAAGAACTGAGGGAGGCATAGGGAACAGTAAAACAATTGCCAAGCATGGAAAAAAAAGATTCTCTCTGTAGTCAGGATCCTACCTCTAGGCCTGAGGCTTAAAGTTTAAAATCATCATCATAATAACCTGGCATCTTGATTCGATTTAAGTATGAAAAGTCAGTGTCTACAGTGGGCTGCTGAGCTAGGCGCTCATCCTGCTGGGGCACCACGGAGTCACTGCCAGAGATGCAACGTAACTGGAAGCAGAGAGAGCCCAGCTGGGGCGTCCCCACTGCCCCCTCCTCCCCCCACTTTGAATCTGCAATGCTGGCGGTTAGAAAAAGTGTCTCCATCTTGTAAACACAGCAAATTTGATCTGGAAGTCATTGGGAAAACATAAACACGGAGCCTCCTGCGGTTGTGTTTACACTGCTCCAGCCCCAGTGAAAGATGAGCCCGTTATGGAAGGATGGGTTTTTTTCAAAGGCGCTTTTCTTTTTAGAATGAAAATCTCGAGAGGTACACATTACCATGAAGACCAAAATCCCGACAGAGAGACCACAAGTGCATGAACAAGTGTGGCTTAAGCAGGTAACAGACATAATGTCACATTTTTTCGGGCTGTCTTCTGTCGTTGCAGAAACTCTGCTTTTCCGAAAAGTCAATTCTTTTTGAAGAGGAGATTAGCAGTCCTGGAACAGTTTCTAAACTATATCTTCGGTTAAGAATACGGTTTCGTGACTATTCCATGTTTCCCAAATCCATTCTAAATTTGCAGTAACACGGACCAGGAATTGAGGCCAGTTCTCTTTATTCAGCCAATAAATAAATGGAAGCACAGATCGGGGAAGTGACTGACTTAAGGTCACGGAGCTAGTTAGCGCCAGAGGCAAAAACAGGACTGAGATTTCCTGACTCCTACTGGTTCTTTCAGGATATGTCTCGTCCAGGTGTGGCTATTTACCTAGCGTTTTTGTCAGAGGGCATTTATCAGATAGTGTTCTGTATGGAGCAGGCGATGGGTTTTATTCCACAAACATGGGCACGAAAGAAACACCACGTGATTTTTTTCTGAAAACAAATTAATTCTGATTAGGAGCGTCCAGTTCACCAGGCTGGTGGAGAAAGTCACCCATTTGGTCAGAAGTGAGCGAGGCTCATCCTGGAAGCACGGTGGCACCACTCACCTGGAGGCCATGGAAGGGCCTCTGGGTATTGATGTTCTCACAGCCCAAGGTCCTGACAGGCCAGCCGCTCACCTGCTCCTGGGCCGTGGCCTCTGCAGAAGATGGGGGTCCATGGGCCCAGGGAAGCTCTCCCTCCTCCCTGGGGCCCTGGGAGGGAAGGGAGTAAGGACCTGGACCGTTCAGGTCTGAGAGAACCTCTCCAGCCGGCTTTCCACCCCCTCCCCTTCTCTCACCTTCTGCTCCCCAGCCTCCCCCGGCTGCCTCCTTCCTCCATTAGCACAATCTTCTCTAATGCCAGGCCAGAAAGGGAGAGAGAACGATCTTGAAGAACTCCTGCTTTCAATCCTGTGGCCCAAAGAGTCCTGAAACAAGGAAACCCAAAGGCCAATCTACCTAGAACGAGAGAGACAAAAATGCAGTAAGAACGAATTCCAAATGGACGTCTCAATAAATTATCCTAACACTGGGATATGCCACCTTTACCAGGCAGAATTCGGGTCCTTTCCTAAGGAACACGATGCATCTGCACAGCCTCTGACAGTCTACAGGGCACTTTCGTACTCACCAGCTTGCTGCATCCTCAAACATGGTGAGCTAGTTCTTTGTCACTCTCTTTTACAGACGAGGAGACCAAGGCATAGGGACATGATGAGATATTTGTGGTTCCTTTTTCCCGGTCCTGAGAAGCGGGTGGCAAGCCATGTGTGTCAAATATCCTCTGAACTTGGCCGAACTCTCCGTAAACTAACATTTGTCAACACCACTGGCTGACATATTTCCTCTGCCACTTCTCAACAGCCGGATGAACTTGGGTGAAACAACCAAGGGCAACTTTCAACATTCTTCTTGGGTAAGCTCCATTGTTTGTGTTCACTCAGCTTCAAGGTTAAAAAAAGAAAAAAGGACCAAAGATCATAAATAATCCTCCTACTTTTGTTCCTCCACAGGATTTGAAGGTTTTGGAAAGAAATCCAGTGAATGATGAAAAGAACTGTTTCAATTCCCTCGGGCTATTTGGTTGAGGTCATTGTACCCTGGCACCAAGAGCTGGGAGACTGTCCTCGGTCTCTATTTGTCTCCACACCCCCTCCCCCACCGCCTGATTCACACCTCAACACGGCCACGACATTGACTGGCCTCAACTTTTTCATCTCCCTAGAGAGACAGGCTATACACCTACAAGAGCTTCCTCAGTCACCACTAGGGTCTGTTTTGTGTCTCCCCCACATTCTAGTGTTGAAACTCTGACCCCCAATGAGATGGTAACAGGAGGTGGGGCCTTTGGGCAGCAATCAGGACGTGAGAGAGGAGCCCTCATGAATGGGATTAGTGCCTTTATAAAAGAGACCTGAGAGAGCTCCCTCGCCGCTTCCACCACGTGGGGACACAGTAGGAAGATGGCAGTCTATGAACCAGGAAGAGGGTCCTTACCAAATACCAAATCTGCTGGCACCTTGATCTCTGACTTCCCAGCCTCCAGAGCTGTACAAAGTAAACTTCTGTTGTTTGCAAGCCGCCCAGTCTGTGGCGTTCTGTTCTAGCGGCAGAACTAAGGCAGACACTCAGTGCATCCTGTCACTCCACAAACATTCACTGAGCAGCTAGTACGTGCCAGGCATTGTCTTAGGCGCGTGGGACATGGTCACAGACAAAAGTCCCTGCTCTCCCAGAGCTCCTGTTCTGGGGGAGGGAGGGCACGATGGATGGCAAATAGAAATAAATAAATCACATTCTGAGTGGTGATAGCGGCATGAGGACAACACAGCAGGGTACGGGGGTTGTCTGCTAAAGAACGTGTCTCCAGACTAGGTTTGTGGTGTCTCTGATGCGTCTTGCTTTGCTTTCTCTAAAACTGCTTGTGCATGAAAGCAGAAATCAAACCATGATGATTTGGCATCCTGACTTTTCTGAGGCTGTTCTTCCACTCCATTCGTGATTTTCTGAGCTCCTCTGGGGTTCCTTTCCAGCTGGAGCAGAGGGGAGAAAGCCTGGAAACTTCTGCACCGCTGCCTGGGAAGTAAGGAAAAGTCACCCCTCATCTTTGCAACCGGTCGACTCGTTAGCCTAGGCCACAGTCTGGAAGCATTTAAGGACCATTTGTTTCCACAGGTAAAAGAGAAAAAGTGAAAACTAAAAGTATTTGTTTGTTTAAATGCTTGCGTTATTAATGTGGGTTTTGTGATGATTCTAGCTAAAGTTTTAAAACTGCAGGTTGAGAGTTACATGTAGAAAACACGGGCAGCATTTACTTTTGACCTCATAGTTGACAGTCAGTTTATTCCATGTATGAATGTTGAAATGGTAAAACCCAAATAACCGAATTAAACAGAAAGCAGGTGTAAGGGCTGGGTGCCATCTCCCTGTCACTAACCATTGCAACGGCTTAAGAATTGTTGCTAGTAAAACTTTGTGTGGTTTAGGTACATCCTTTAGATTTTATGAAAGTTATGACTATCCATGTAAAGAGCCATTTATAATTAAGTGAGAAATAAGTAATTAAAAGTGGATTTTGGGAAAAAGAAAAAAAAAGGAACGTCTCCAGAAGGGCCTGGGGACACTGATTTCGAGGACTCCCGTGCACTCCAGCACTGTCTCATCTCCCTTCCTAGGTCTGTGAGCAGGCAGGGAACACGAAATAATCAGCACAAACGTGTCCTGAAAGCTGTACAGGGCTGTGCCCATCACAGAAGTACTGCCACACAGAAGCCACCTGGCCTGGGGCAGGTGGGCATAGGGGGTGCAGCCCAGCAGCCCAGAACCGCACTGCTGCGTCTGCCACCCACTCTCGGTGTGGCCTTCCCACGTCACTTCACCTCTTGATCCAAGTGTTCTCATTTGTAAAATGGGACACAGCAGCCCGAGAGGTTTCTCTTTCCATCCATCATTTTTCCCAGCACTGAACTCTCTGAGACTTTTAGACTACCTTGTCACTTTATTTTTGGTTCTAACTAGTTAATTCAGAAAAATGACCCAAAGAATGGCTGGTAGACGTGGTCAAAGATTTGCCTCAGAAAGGAATGGTACATGCCTTCTCCAGCAGAGGATGAAATTAGCAACCTAGAAATCAGAGCCTTTTGCATAAACTTTTTTTTTTTAAAAGATTGGCACCTGAGCTAACATCTGTTGCCAAGCTTCCTTTTTACTTCTGCCTAAAGTCTCCCCGGTATAGAGTTGTATAGTCTAGTTGCAGGTGCTTCTAGTTGAGGCATGTGGGACGCCACCTCAGCATGGCCTGACCAGCGGTGCCATGTCCGCACCCAGGATCTGCACCAAGGAAACCCTGGGCCACCGAAGCAGAGTGCGTGAACCTAACCACACAGCCACGGGGCCGGCCCCTTGCACAAACTTTATCTGGGAGAGACAGTGTCAAAAAACAGTCAAGAAAAAGAGCAATGAACAGAAGCTTATCTTACCAGACCTCCCTTCACGGATCTGCACTGTTCAATATGTTTAATATCTTACCGCTGAGCACCCTCCAACTCTATTGGTGGTGGTTTGTCCTTTTGAGAGTATAATCAAAATAAAAGTATGCATACCCTTCAGCTCAGCAATTCCACTTCTAGTTATTTTTTCTAGAAATACAGAGCAAGTATATATTCATAAGTGTACAAATATATACATGTAAATTCTGGAAGGATACACCCAAACCGTTGATAGAGGTGTCATCTGGGAGTAGAGCGAGGAGGAGAAGATTGGGTTTGGGGTGGGATAAAGGAAGGGTGGGGGTTTTGCTTTTCATTCTAAATGTATATTTTGTTCAAATGTTTTAAAATTTTTAAATAATCATCTATTACATAGATTTAAAGAAGTTAAACCAATAGCAGTGTGATTTCAGTAGGCCATGGCTGTGTTCTGACTAAAGTCTCAAGTCTAGTATCACTCTAGGATATGGCCTTGCCCAACTCTAACATGTGCTCCAAGGCCACCATGTTCAGGCATGCAGGCTGTGCACTGCACAACTCAAAGGTTAGCCATTCACACAGTGCCCTCTGGATTGTGAAATGTGGGACTCGTCCTCTTGGGGAACTCTTCGCCACCTCCAACCCCATGCCGTCACATGCACTGTTCACCATTTCCCACCTATTTGACGTCTTTTTGTGCTCTTTACGTACACTGGTCCTGCTCTTAGAAAAGTATCTCTTTGCTTTTCCATCCACAAACTCTCACTCTTTCAAGATCCAGTTCAAAAATCTTTCTTCTACAAAGGTCCTTCTGACTCCCCAGCAGGACTTGTTCGTTTGTTTTGTTCCTATGGCTGTGACATCTCTTACCGAATTCGTTTGTCGATTTTCCCAGTGCACTCTTGGAGGCCAAAACTTAACGTCACGTCCATTTTGGTTTGCTCAGAATTCATTGCTTGTAATACGGATGATGGACTGAATGACCGTCAGTGGCAACCCTAGAACCTTGGTTTTTTGATTGATTGTCCAAAAGGTTTTTGCCATTAGACCAACGTTTCTCAAACTGCTCTGCAAAATATTTCTCTTAAAAAGTTGACTCTAAATTTTCAAAAGAGGTTCAAAGGGCAAGTATTAGGGAAATGTTGTATTACAGGTAAAGAGTTTTCTTACCCTACTCTTCTCAGAGGCTTTAACATGCTATAACAATTCTGAATCACCAAGAAGGGGAAACAGGAAACCAGGTCGAAGCTTATTTGACTTCTGATTTACTTTTTCACAAGTACCTTCCCTCTCAAGAGGCCTGGTGTGCTTCCTGTATGCTCAGGTTCCACCCTCCCTAACCAGGAAAAGGGGGAGCACTGGTTTCATGCCTTGGGAACCAGGGGAAGCGAAGATGGAGGGAAGGCTGAGGCGAAACCTCACAGGAGCCTCCATGTCAAGCTGGATGGTGGGAGCGATTTGGTTGGCAATAGGAACACACTGGAAGAAGTCAAGTAGAGGCTTTGTGTTTTAGAAAGTCACCCTGAAATCACTGGAGAAAAAGGGCTGAGAGAGAGCAAGGGTGGATGAAGCAGGAAGACAAGTTAGGAGGCTGTTGCTATATCCTGGATAGAAACGATCGTGGCCTCATACGAAGTGGTGGCACTGGAAATGAGAGAGACAGACAGGCAGAGAGAAAGAGAGAGATGAACAGAGAAAGTTACAAGGTCGAAGTAGCAGGACTTTGGACTTGGTCAACTGAGCACTGGAGAGTTGGGGGTGGTTAGGCAAAGCTGAGACCACTGTGCAAAATTGGGGCTGACCCAGTGTACTCCACTTCGGCGGCCAGGGCTTGGTTCCTGGGCATGGACCTACACCACTCATCCATGGCTGTGCTGTGGTGGCGACCCACATATGAAATGGAGGAAGATTGGCACAGACGTTAGCACCGGGCAAATCTTCCTCAAGCAAAAAGAGGAAGATTTGCAATAGATGTTAGCTCAGGGTAAATCTTCCTCAGCAAAAAAAAAAAGAAAAGAATTGAAGGGGGTGTCAAAAAACTCAATAGCCAAGATAAACAATATTTTTAAAATAAAAATTATTTTTAAAAATAAAAATGAATGCAAAACATTCCTGATGTATAAAATATTAAAATTTTAAATAAAGACAGGATCTATTACTGATTTTTCCCTTTTGCCTCAGTTTGCAATATGGCTCAGCACGGCACTGAATGTAGACGATTCCCAGGTTACAAAATTGTGGTGCTTAAAACAAAGTCAGTGGGGGATGAAATTGGTTTAGAGTAGAAGTTGGCGGGTGTCATTTAGCTGTTTCACGTGTGTTCAGACCCCTCAAGCTGCAGCTGAGGTCCATCTAGTGTAGACATAAAAGGCAGTGTCCGAGATTGCGTGGTGGCAGAGAGAGAAGAGAATTTTGGCTTAGGATGGAGACCCTCAAATTCACTATCTTCTCAAAATGAACTATAACCTTTTCTTAGCTCCCCCATATCAAATGCAATGAGGCAGGAGGGAATTCCAGGAAAATCTCCTGTTTAAGCAGTTCAAAATGTGGATTATACCATCTCAGACCTCTGCACAGGTGCCCAAACCAGAGCGGTGGTAATCATAATTACATTCTTGTATTCGTTCATCCACTAATTTCTTCTTCTCCTCCCCTCCCCTGCTCCCTCCTCCTCTCTCTTCTGTATGCCAGCTCTAGGGTAGGAAACAATGATGACAGTGATGATGATGATGATGATGATGATGACGACGACAGATGAGGAGGAGAAGGGAGAGACAAACAACAAGGAAGGGTGAAGGGAAGAAACAAAAAGACTGAGGAAGAAAAGAGAGAAAAGAAAAAAAAAAGAGAAGGTGAGAAAGAGAAAAAATGGTCCTAAGTAAAGTCATTGGTTTTCTAAATTATGAATAAACTATTTCACGTGAATGTTAGAGTTGAAAACTGCCCCCTCCCACCACTGCCCCCACAGACGGCAGTGAACTGAAGAGTGATGACAGACAGATTAAAACTTGTTTTTCCTTTTTTAGAAAGGAAAGAAGGCACGAATCCAGGACATACAGCGCCCTCAACTGATGCTCCCAACAAACACCCCGGTGGTTCCTGTGCACAGAGGTGATGTCTGCACTCAGCTTCGTGCCACAGATGCTCATAAAGTTCCAGCAAATAATTATTCTAAGGATTAGTGGCTAGGGGAAATAACTGTTCTCTCTTCTTAGAAAGAAGGAAGGAAGGAAAGAAGGAAGGAAAGAAAGGGGAAAGGAGAAAAGGGAAACAAAGAGTCCACCAGTAGTGATATCATTGCTGCTATAAATCTCAAATTTAGCTACAATGACCCATCTTGGACAAACACAGTAGACAAGAGAAATGACCCGCAGGGCGCTGAGCCAGATGGAGTGAGTCGGGCAAGGAACTGAGTTTCTTCCAAGTGAGGTTTCTGTGACGTGAATGTGGTCGCCAGAAGAGGCAACTGTCCTATGAATTCAAACTCTGCTGCCACTCCCTTCACTACAGGGCCATTCCCGAGCCCTGGAGTCAGAATCGCCACATGCATAGCTGCTGGGGAAACGTCCCTGTCCCTGATGGGCCAACAAGGAGACCTTTTCAGGAGATGGACAGGCCATGGAAACAGTGATGGACTGAGTCAGGAGACCCCTGCCACTTACCACACGACCTTGGACAGATCTTGACCTCTTTCTGGAACCTAGTTTTCACATCTATAAACTGGGATGACAGGGTGGGGAGAAGATTGAGACCTCCTGCGGTTCCCAGATGTATATCTCACAAAAGCCATATCAGATTCACCAAGGGCTGGATGAGGGGCACTGGCATTTAAACACACTGTCTGGACCAACCCCCAGATCCTGATTCCGGAGGTCTGGGAACCTCCAGGCTGGTGCTGATGACTAGCCATGTTAGGTAACCCCTGGCCCTCTGAAGTCCTCTCCGGCCCAGAGACTGCCATTGAAAAGGGTTACTATCAATGACATCAAAGTCATTGGGGATGGAACTTTCTTTTCAATGACACGGAAAAGAAGGGCCGAACAGCTCACAGATTTAAGATTTTGAAAAATAACGTTCATGATGGGAAATACGATCCACACAAACAAACAGAGTTGAAAAGGAAATTTAAAAAAATTTCCCCTCAACTTCAGCTTCTTAAAACCAACCTGCAGGCAGCGTGGGACGGGCAGGGACTGAGAGAAGTCCCTATCTCGCGGACGATTTACTGAAGTGATTTATTGTGGAGGTCACCAGGGCCCCTGTTGGGGCCTGTTACAGTCCTCTAAGCTCCCCTAAGCTCAGGTATTAGGGGAGCCTGGCTGGAACAGTTGTGTTGAAGGAAGGGAGGAAGGAGGTTTTTTTTAGCTCTGGAGCTGCCTGAGGCCTACTCTAAATCTTGGGAGACAAGTCTGTTTGTCTTCCTTTTCTATTCGCACTGCTGATGTTCCAGGCGTTCTCTGCCCCACTGCTCAATGTTTGTTGATGGCAGCGAAGCAGAAAATTGTAATGTCTGTAATTGTTATTGGTTTGCCGATGGTGTGACCACCTGGTTGGCTGGATCCGGGACAAAGGCAGTACGTCCCCCTTTAAAGCTAAAGCTGCGTGCTCTAGGAGTAGGAGATGTTTGGACATCTTTTGTTTCTGTCTGTGTGTTGTTTTGTAAAGAATCATTCAAAGTTGAAATTATTTTAATTAAAACAATAAAATCCTCTTTATACACTTTTCGCGGCACAAGCTTGTCCTAGAAGTTCCTTCTTTTTTGCAATGAAATGCCATGAAGAAATTCCTCAATAAACAACTTTATACTTGATTTACCATTTGGAGCTGGATGTGCAGTTTCCAGATGTTTCCCAAAGGGCCCTGAGCCCCGAGGTGCACCGACTGCTTTGAGACATCCCTCCGGACTGTAGAGATCCCACAGCTGTTTTAGCAGAAAATTATTTTCTTTTAATTTCATAAAATGCCACATTCAACACGCACCTTTCATCCAGAGAGGCCGCTAAGATGTTCAAAGGATTCAGAATTACCGACCCACCCCCTACCCTCTGGAGTCATACACAGAAAATATTTAACATCTGTACTGCTGTACCACCCAAAAGTTTTAAATTGAAGGAAGATGTGTTTCTTGCACTAAATTACCAAAGGAATTTTCAGACTAGAGCTCAGTTACCTAGATTGGCCAGGACATTACTGCAGGAAAACCCTTCTATTATTCCAAGGGCTGGGGACCGTAAATGGTCAGCCAGACAGCCCTTCCCTCTGCTTCTTGCCTAAGATGCACCCCAGACAATACCTGTTTGCTAGGACTCAGCTGACTCGGGTATGGTAATGCTAATAATAGCTGGTTTCACTGAATACTTACTACACACCAGGCCTTGAATTCAACGCTTAATATACATGATTGCATGTGATCCTCATAGCAACATTAATAGGTGGGTATTGTTACTATCTATGTTTTATAGAAGAGTTTCGGTGTCTAGCCAAAGCTTAGAAAGGTGACAAGTTAGAATGCAAATCCAAGTTTGTCTGACTTGGTGTCCACGGGGTCTCCGCCACAATGCCCCTCTTGTCCCAACACTGCATGGCACTGATGCACGTGCAAAAGCAGCAGCTGCCTGTCACCCAGATCCAGTGCATCTTACAAAGAATCAGTTATGTGCAGAGCTGTGGGTTATGGTCAGAAGTGAGGAAGAGAGATGAATAAGCAATGCTGATCCTTGCTGAACTCGCTGACAAAGTGACCAACCATCCCAGTTTGCCTGGGACTGTCCCCGTTTTAGCACCAAGAACCTTTCACCCCAGATGTGGCGGGAAGAATTCTAGGACGACTCCCCAAATTCCTGGCCCCTGCTGGACACACAGCTCCACTCAGTTATTCAACCAAACAGTAAACTTAGGTGTTGCTATTAAGGGACTTTGCAGGGGTAAATAAGTAGACATTAAGGTAGGGAGATCTGCTGGGTGGGCCTGACCTTATCAGAGGAGCCCTTTAAATCTGGGTCTGGAGGTCAGAGACAGAGAAGCCAGAGAGATCCAAAGCACAAGGAGGTGCACTGAGGCTTTGAAGATGGAGGTGGTCACATGGCAAGGAAGATGGGTGGCCTCTTGGAGCTGAGTGGCCTCTAGCTGACAGCTGAGTAGGGATCTCAGCCCTACACTACAAGAAACTGAATTCTCCCAACAATTGGAACGAGCTTGAAAACGGAGCCTCCCGAGGCAAATTCAGCCTGGCAGACACCTCAATTTCAGCCTTTGAGACTCTAAGCAGAGGACCCAGCCATGCCATGCCTGGACTTCCCCCTACAGAACCGTGAGCAAACATGGGTACTGTTCTAAGCTGCTCAATTTGTGGTATTCGTTATGCAGCAGTAAAAACGCAGTACCCCAGGAAGCTCTTCAGTCCCAGGCAAACTGGGACAGTTGGTCACCCTGGATGACGGCAGGCCCATGTGACATGTGTTGAGGGGGATCTGGACAACTTTCATGGGGGAGGTGGCCTGTTCCTTGGGTAGGATTTAGACAAAGGGGAAAGGGCTGAAAGGTACTTTAGAAAGAGGAGGACACAGCGTCAGGAAAGACAGAGCAGCAGGACTATGCAAACGGGGTCGATAAAGATGCCACAAGGCATCTACTCAATCCTTGAGAGAATAAGTGTTGGGGGCAGAGACTTTATAACCTCAGCATTTGAAAGGGGCTGTTCCATGGTCACGATAATGGCAATGGGATTAGCTGTGAGTGGTTGCATGTTTTTGCTTCTGTCCTCCTGGCATTGGTGCTATTCATCCTCCTCCAGGCAACTCTGAACTCCCTGACAGCAGGGATAAAGCTCCTTCAGCTGTGTCCCCCAGCGCCCAGTGCAGGGTCTGGTGCATCACTGCATGTTCAGTAAATGCTAAATAAAGACATGGATGAATTGTTTAATGTGGACAAAACACCATCACTTTAGGCCAAGCATGCAGCCACAGTGTCTCTGGAAATACTAAGAGGTTGGCAAGGCTGGCCTTTCACACTGTCTCCTGCCTCCTCCGGGAGCTGACCCTCCTGCTAGGTACAGGAGCCTCCCTTGTCCTCTTCGGGACCTGGGGCTCCGATGTCTGACAGCGAATCTCAGTGCTGCTCCTCACTGGCTGTTTGGCCCGGGGCAGGGAACTTAACTTTTCTGTGCCTCAGTTTCCTCGTGTGTTAGAAGGGCACAATAGGACCTGCTCACCAGGTGATTGTAAAGATCAGATGAGTCAACAGAACACACAAAGCCTTTAGCATGGACGGAGCCCGCCAAAGGGTGAATTTCCATAAGTTTAGTTGTTATGATTCGTTTTTATTTTCAACAGCAATGACATATTTCTGAACAAATTCAGGTGGAGACCCTTTCTGTACCACCACCCCTCCCCCAACCCAAGGGCATTTTCATCTTACTAGAAGATTCTTGCAATTAAAAAAAAACTTTGAGCCCCAACAGGAGCACTGCCCAATGGAGGTGGTCAGATTGGGGGCCTCCCCAGAGTGAGTAAGCAAGGCCCTCCAGTGGGCCTCAAAGTGTAGTCAGTGGACCAGCACCAGCCGCACCTGGGAGGTGGTGAGAACTACAGAGTGTCAGCCCTCCTCCAGATGGCCTGAGTCAGAATCTGCATTTTCACAAGCTCCCCTGGGAGAGGCACTGGTCTAGATGAGCTCTGATCAGCCCTGCATCTGAGCGACACAGCGTCCCTCTGACCTTTCCTTACCATTTGCTTTAAAAGTTAAATGTTCAAGCACACAGACAAGCCAGACCACAAAACTCTCAGCTGGCAAGAGAGTGCCTCATTTCTAGGGGCAGCTGGTTTTCTACATGTTTCAACAAACTAGCATTGTCCAAGAACTCTAATGGCCTGAAGTCAGGCTTAAAACTCAGCAAAAATAAACTTTCCAGGAAATTTCTGGCACACCCACTTTTCAAACCCATCATCTCAGGAATGTTATCCGAGCAGTGGCCTCTTTTCCCACATCTAACTCCATTTCCCAGTTTGGGACAGTTCTCTTTCTGGCCTTGAACCGACAAAACACACACACACACACACACACACACACACACACACGAAACAAAACACAGAGGCCACAGCTAGCATGGGGCTTTAGATAAGTTTTTGGGAAAGTCCATGATCTCATTTTGGCACAATTAGTGTTCTACTTCTTAAGGCAAATATTATTTTAAAAGAATATCTTAAATCCGAGGGACATTGCTCTTGGTCAACGGGGTTCAAAGAGGCCTACTTGTAAGGAGAAGAAGTAGACCCACAAGTCTGCCTTCATGTGGTCAACAACGCAATGTTCTCTATTTTCTTATTTCCCAAGTGAGCAGAACACTCAAGTCTCCCTTAAGGACCCACACTCAAATCATCCATATCCTTTGGACCCATTCACAAATATTCATGAATGGACTGTGGTGTGATAGGGGCTCTAAGGAATAGAGTAAGGCATGATCCTTTCACCACAGAAAACTCACAGCTCAGAAGGGAGAAACGTTTAAATAACAAATCTGTCAGGGTCTGTCCTGGTAATCTATTGCTGCCTAACAGTTCACTCCAATTTTAGCAGCTTAAAACAACAATCGTTTTAGTATCTTTCATAGCATCTGTGGGACACGGATTTGAGAAGAGCTCAGCTGAGAGATTCCAGCTCCAGTCCCTCCTGTAGCTGCAGTCAGATAGGGAGTGCTGAAGCAGCTGGGGCTGGCCAGGAACCTGTCCCCTCCTGTAGTCTCAGAGCCTCTCCATATTGTCTCTCTGGGTGGGCCAGCTTGGGCTTCCTCACTACATGGCAGCCTGAGGACATACTGTTTACGTAACAGCTCAGGGCGCCAAAGGTGAACGTCCCAAGAGAATCGAGTAGAAGCTATATCATCTTTTATGACTAGTTTAGAAGTCACAGTGTCACTTCCTCTCGAGGGAGAATTGTCAAAGTCACCTTGTAAGAGGAGTATGTGGCATGGGAGATAGTGTTTTAACCTTCTTTGGAAAATATAATCTGCAACTGGGTTCCAGCAGAAAACAGATGTCACATCCAAATCAGGATAATTCAAGGAGCTGAATAAAGGCACTAGTCATGACAATATAGGCAGGGTGTAGGGAAGTATGAGATAAGTGTGGTAACCTGACGCAGCCATAACAGAGAAATGGTTACGTCCCATTTGGAAGGAACAAGAGGAAGGAGAGGTTACAGGAACTCAGGAGAGAAGAGTTCAGAAAGAGCTTCCCTGAGAAGACAACCCAACAGGGAGACAACTAGGGAAATAAATGCCCTGACCTCACTCTCCCCCTGCCTCCAACCTGCTGCCAGGGCTCCCCATTGGCTGAACCCAACAGAAACCCAAAGGCCTGAGGCCCACACTGACCAGCCTCTGGGGAAGAGAGCAGAGTGGAGAGTGTATCTGCAGAAGCAAACAGAATATAGCCAGCAGTAATAAATATCTACAACACAAAAAAGATTATAATCTGATGTCAATAGAGAAGTATGTAACAGGAGGATATTTCTGCAAGGAAGAAATTTTGAGCTATTTCCATGTTATGTCACAGAAGTATAGACATGTAGGGAAGAAGTTCACATCACCCTCAGTCCTCTGGATATCTGGGATCCCACCCTTTATCTTGGGAGCTTAAGAGAGTCCCAGGCTGTTGGAAAGGGAGTTGTCTACATGGGCAAGCCAGATAGGGACTATCCAAAGTCTCTGGGCACTGACAGGACTGGTTCCTGATGGATGGTCCATGGCCGTGGTCCAACAGGAAGGACAGCTGCTGAGGCTCCTTGACACCAACAATGTGGTGGTGGGATGGAAACTGGGTGGGATGGAGATGGAGACTGGTGGGACAGAGACCGGGCTGGATGGAGACTGGGCGGGATAGAGATTGGGTTGGATGGAGACTGGGTGGATGGAGACTGGGTGGATGGAGACCAGGTGCATGGAGACTGGGTGGGATGGAGACCAGAGGGTCAGTGCCCACCAGAACAGAGCCTATGTGACCTCTAGAAGCTGATTCCTCTTCTGCCTGAGTGGTACCCCCAGGCTTGGTTCTCTCATCCTGAACCCCATAAAACTCTCTCCCTCATCAAGTCCCCTCCAACTCCCTTCTCCCCAAGTCTGGAGAGTCTTCATCCAATCTGGGGTAAGGAAGCCAGGTTGTTAATGTAGTCTTCCAAATCTATTATTTACTGTATAAAATTCAAAGGTCCAGGTTCTTGTAATTCCACATCCTCGACTTGAAATTTTTTTGAATTTCAAGATAGGCCAAGATCTGCCCTATCTGTTCTCTGCATCTGCACAGGTGTCTCTTCCTTGAGTGTACCATGTGGAAGTCCTGGGGGCTGCGGAGGGTCCAAGGTATGTCGTGGTGGTGGTGGGTGGAGGGGTGTCACAGAGCAGAAGCGTTATCACAATTCAAACTATGAGGTATAAGAATCCAAAAGACCACTTATGGGGGTGACCAGGAAAGATTTCATTTGATCCATTGAAGAATGGATAAGATTTCAACTGGAAGAAATGGAAGAAGCGTTCCAAGCAGACAGATGAGAACGGGCAGGAGAACTAAAGCACATTCAAGAAGAGACAGTTCAATTTGTAAGGAGCGGAGGGGTATTTACATGTAGAAGAAATAATTCCAGAAGAGCAGGGTGAGGCCAGGTCATGAAGGCCCTTGAAAGAAATCTTTCATTTTTCATTAAAAAAGCCACTGAAGTTTGTGCATAGCAGTAGGGTACTCAGTCTCAGTTGTGCGTTAGAAAGATTGGTACTGCGACAGTATAGAACACTGACACTATGGTTAGAGTGTTGAACACTTGTTTAGACATAAACTCATCTGAGACTCAGGCCCATGGCTACTGTCACCACCTGGCTTGCAACGTCTACCTGTTCAGCTGTAGTCCTGATTCCAGACCTGCATTTCCAGCTCCCTATAGGAAATACCCACCTACCTACACATCCTGGAAGCTCCTTAACTCAATGGGCCAGAAGCTGAACTTGTCATTGCCTCTCCCCCGTTGCCCCGCATCCCGCCACTCCTCTCCACTCCACCTACTCCCCTAGATATGCTGTAGCTCCCAAGCCAGAATTCTCATTTTCCTGGACTACCCCTCCCTCACTTCAAACCCCCAACCTCATGGGCCTCCTCCACCCTCTGCTCGTCACAGCCAGATCCTTCCAAACCTTCCTTCTAGCTTTTTCCCACTGAATCCATCTCCTTTTCATCCTTATTGGAACTGCCCAAGGTCAAGCCATCAGCACCTCTCCCTCGACAATTGCAAGAGCCCAGTCATTTGGCTCCCCACTGCGAACTCCCTCTGCCATCCCCACCCTCCACAGCTCAACCAGGGTCTTTTCTGAACACTAAATCTGATCACAGTATTTCTGCTTTAAAGACTTCCTCTGGCCATCCCACGGCCTATAGGATCAAGAAAAAACGCTTTCATTGAGCATTTAAAGCCCTCATAAGCTGACCCTGGTTACTCTTCCAGCCTTGTCCCCAGCTACTCCCTGGGACATGCAGGAATTGACGCCTGTTTCTCTGCAACACCCTTCCTGGAAGCAGCCAGTGCTGGGATTAGGCCCCAGCTGTTTGGACCAGAGAGGAAGGGCCTCGGGGCAGAAGGAAATCCCAGATGTGAGTGTCTGCTGGGGGTGGAGGTGGGAGCGGAATGAGAACACAGCCGTTAATTCTTCAAAAATATTATCTGCCACGCAGTCAAATAAACACGCCTATGCTACCTAAGAAATGTTCGAACTGTCCCATGTTTAAAGACTGAAAAAAGGGCTTCTAAAGAAACAACAGGTTTGGATAAAATCTTATTCTCCGAGGGGCTGCTCTGGCAAGTCCTCAGGTGGCTGTCTTTACAGGTTCCTCTCCTGAGACAAAGCAGATGAGAGTTTCTTCCTCTTGCAAGATGCAAGGCCTCAGGGAGAGTTTGGGAGGACAACTGAACCGTAGCAAACACTCTTCACAGAAAGAAAGGGCAGAAGGAATTGAGGGCCAATACAACTGGTGATCATAACTAATTAAATTACTTTTTCTTCTCTGACTCTCTGGCTTTATTAAATAAACATAAATGACCTTAGTAAAATAAGTTTTGGCTGACTTTATGGTCTCCTATTACTGGCACCGGAGTCAGAAGGCCTGGCTTCCAATGCCAGGTGTGTCTCTAACTAGCTGTGTGACCCTGGGCAGTCCTGGCCCTTCTCTGAGCCTCAGCTTCCCTATTTATACAGAGGACTGAACTCATTTCACAATTCCTTGTATACTCAGTTCTACATTTCTTCAATTTTAGACCAGTAAAATATTTCCCCTTTCTATTTATCTGCCCTTGAATTTTACTTTTTTAATTATTTCAGTCCTCATCTTCTCTATTTATTTTTCCCTCTCATTCTATCTGCTCGGCCAAGCAAGACATAGCACTTGTCCGGCCATGTTCCAGACTCTTGACTTGAGTTTACAGAGTACGTTCTGCCCACTGAATCTGTTCAGGAATTGAACCTTCTTGGCTTGGACTCCAGCAGACAACAGACCTTGGAAGCTGTGCTGTCTAGGACCCTTTCCAGGCCTGAAGGAGATGACACCAAGGGATTCTGATGCATGAGATGTCATGCTGTTACCAAAACTGCAGCATCCTCTAAACAACATTTCCTGTCTGAATGATCCTATTTATGAAATTAATTTTTCACAAGGGAAAGTAAACCCACAGTAATGTAAGCTGCTCTAAAAAAACGCAGTGACTAAACTAAGACCATGGCTGTCGTTCTGATAAGAAGGAAATCATTCAGTCAGTCCCCGAACTCAGCAGTCTTGGCACAGTCTCAACATTTTGTATCCACTTTTAGGGTATTCTTGGACCCCTTCAAATTAATGGACCCTGATACAGGCCTTCATATACACATGTTACCAAAGGTCAGGGTATCTGCTTCTTGAAAACAAAGCATCTGGACGAATGACTGAGTTTTCCACTTAGAAATGATGTCTTGACATCACCTTAGCTCAGATGGAATGATGAGCCAGCCACAACAACCCAGACACTCCTGAACAAGCAGCTAGGTGTGTACAGAAGGCTCTTCTCCATCAACCTGTGAAGCTGCTTATTATGTTAAAATGCTGTCAGGGATCAGAGATGGTCAGACAGACACCAGCTAAATCCAAAAGAAGTCAGAAAATGAATACAAACTGAACACACCAGGTACAATAGAGACATGTTATCCTTTTAGTCTTACCTAGTTCACCACCCTCAGATGATGTGGGAAACAACCCCTCAAGAACATTTTCAGACCGGTTGTTTGAAATCTTTTTCTCTCGGTAAAAATCCTTTCCAAGTACATGAGTGCTCACTTTCATTCATTAGCCCATTCTCCTAATCATCTGAAGACAGAGATGTCTTCAGCATCTCTGACCTCTCCATTTGACAATATTTATTGAGCATCTGTTACATGCCAGGTACGATGTTAGAACAGCACAAAGCTGAACAAGACACATTCCTGACCTGGGAGGGCACATGGTCTAGCCAGGGGAAACTATACTTCAACAAAGAATGGCAAATAGCAAGATGTAAATCAAGATGAGACATACAGAAGGTGAACTCGGTCCTATAAGAAATCGAAAAAGAAAATATGGTTTAGTTTTCTCAATAAACCATAGACTGTCACTGCCAGGAGAGACTTTACAGATTATCTTTTCTAACCTCCTCATTTTACAAAAGGAGAGACAAGAGAGCGGAAGTGGTCACACAGTTTTAAAGCTGGGGCCAATAGATAAATTCTTTCTCTTTCCCTGATTGATAACTCACTGCATGTTTCTCAAATAGATTTTGGAAGTCGATGGAATGAAATCATAAATATACTAGTGAAAGAAATCCATTTTGTTTTCCAACTAAAAATATACAAGGCATATCTAATCAATATTTGTTAAGCAAGAAGATAATTATTCTCCTAAGACTAGTATGTGCAACTCACAGTCATTTGCCTTGTCTGTGTATGTTAAAGTCATTTCTTATCCCACCATCCCACTCCCACCACTATTCTTCCCCGTTATAGTCCTTCATAGGAACCACAGCACTATACTTGTATTCTCTACACTGGCCCAGCACTTTGGAGTTCAAAGACTATTTCAAAGCCCATTGTCTCCATTTTGAGCGCCAAGTTGCAGGTTTAGAGGGACATGATAAGTAGGAGGAGGTTCAGAATGGAGCTAAGCACATGATTATACAGCGTCAGGGAACAAGACTTACAAAGCCGGGTGAAGGGAGCCAGAATGGCTGGGACCACTCTTGTGGGCGACACAACCAGAGGAGAGGTGGGGAATGGATTCCAAGTCCATGAGGTCTAGTGAACTGGAAAGAAGCAAGTCAATAAACACTTATTGAATAACCTTGGTGAGCAGAGCCCAGGCTAAGTGGATTCAAAGATGAACAAACAAGGCACCCCCTTCAAAGAATGTTTTCAATTGCTGTACAATCTCCCTAAGCCACAGGGAGCGGAAGGCATGAGTGAGCAGAAGCCACAGGGCCGAGAGGAGAAGTGGAAGTACCGAATTCCTAAAGTGTGGCCTCAGCTTCTCCAGTGGGTTTGGAATCACCCCAGCTAGTGACACAGGGGAGGGAGGAAGGTGCCAAGGCTCCTCGCCAGACGGTGAACACAACAACTGGACACATTCAGGCAGAGGTGGAGGATACCATCACAGGAACGACAGACTTGAGCCCTTCCCCTGAACACCTTGTCGGTTGAACTCCTCAACAGCACTTCATTTCAAAGCCATTAAGTGGATTCACATGAGTGAGTTTCAACTCACTTTATTAGACAATGGGATTTTAAGAATGTTTATGTAGGCTGAGAGAGGGCAAAGGGACCATTTAGGTGATATTTAAAACTTGGGGCTCCATGGCTGAGTGCTACTGGGGCTGTGCAGGAGCAGCTAAGGAAAGCTGAGGATGATCACAGAACTGGAACAGAAAGGCTCTCGGTAGGGGAGACCGAGAAACAAGTTAGTCACCCCCTCCAACTACCTGAAGGGTAATAAGAAATTCCCAAGGAACTCTCAAATCAAAATTAGAAGGTAATGAGGGGTGGGTAGGGGATGTGGGAGCTGGCATAGAGAGCTGTCAGAAACCAACAGGGAAGGTAGACACTTCAGAAAGGAGGGGCAAGTTTGGAACCTGTTTAACAGAGACGTTAAACTACTAGTTGGAGCTTCAGCCCCACCAGGCTGTGCTTCACCCATCTCTCCTGCAGGTTCTCCTCGCTCATTTAAAATAGCCGCTGGCTCTGCTTATCAGATTGGCCGCATCCTCCAGGCAGATGGGGGGAGGAGGGGCCTCTGTGTGCTGGCGCAGCCTCACCTCCCAGCCTCCTTTCCCACGGCTCCCACCTGGGCCCACTAGGGCTCTCCTCCATAGCCTCTCTCTGGATCCCTCCCCACAAATCTGTTAATATCCTTCCCATCCTTCAAGACTTACTGCACATGCCACCTCCTACAAGAAGCCTGTCCTGATCCATACCCCAGATGGTGCGTGCTCCCTCCCCATAGCACACGCCTCTTTATGACACTTTCAGTCCATCCTGCATTATAATAATTTGTGTGCTTATCTGAGTTCCCACCTCCACCCCTCCTTAGAGAACTTCAAGGGCAGTGACCCAATCTCTTTCATCTAAGTATCTGAGGCACCGGAAGCAAGAACTAGCGTGTCATAGATGCTCAGTTACAGCCAATGAATACCTGGGACAGAGCTTCTGGGAGCCTTTAGAGGTGGTGAGCTGGGCTCTGCAGTCAGACAGCTCAGGCTCTAACACTTGCTCTGTCACTAGCTGGCAGACCTAGGGCAACCTACTTCATCTTTGTGTCTCAGTCTTCTCATCTGTAAAATGAGCACAATAGGGCCCACCTCAAAGGGACTTTGTGATGGTCCATGTAAAGTGTGTAGTATAGTGTCAGGATACACTGAGCGCCCAGGAAATGTAGGGAATGATTGGGAATATGGGATGGTAGAGAAGTAATCCCCTTCTGATTTCCAGGAGCGCTCTGACTCATTTGTGCCACATTGCCACCTGGAAGTCTGTCTGTTCCCTCTAAAGCACACATTTGCACAGAGCAGCTCTCTATCATTTCCATGCTGTTCGAGATCTGGCTGCAGAGACCCAGGAATGCTCGTAAGAATTTGTTAACAAAGATTCAGAATAATCAAGTCAAAGAGATTTTCCTCAAAGCAATTTACCAATTCATCCACCCATCAAACATGTGCCACCGTGAGCTGGAGAAGTCCTGCAAGGCCTGCAAAATGAAAGTGAAAATGAATGAGATCAAATCCCCACTGTCATGTTTATCAGTCTCTCGGCGGCAAAAGGAGTCAATGTCCAGACAGAGCTATGAAGAAGGGCCGTGGGAGTCCAAAGAGGGAAGGGACTGCCTCTGGGCGTAGTGAGGAGAGCGGTGGTGGGATTCACAGAGGAGGTGACGGTCGACCCGAACAGGTGAGTAGGAAGAAGTTTGTCAGAAAAAGGAGGCACAAGCTACTCCAGGTATGGAGGGCAGCTCGTGCAAAAAGACAGAGTCCTGACAGTCCACATTCAGGAAATGGTGAGGTCAGCATGTCTAAGCACCCTGAAAATCAATCCATGTTATTCTAATGCTCATGTGGACTTTATTTAAAATAGAAACATTTCCACCAAATTAGTCATGCATCCCAGAAGAGATCATCTTATTGCTAAAGTAAATGTTCTTTCTTTATTTCTTCCCAAATGATTCAATGGTTATTTTTCTGAAGTATATTTCTGATTGTCGATGTTGGAAAACAAGCACCTTCAGAAAGTCCATTTGGGCCCAGGAGATAAAACCAAGGCAGCCCAGGATCAGAAGTACTTATTTAGCTCATCCTAGGAGCACCCTCTTCGTCTCCGAACCACTCCAACAAATGGAGCAATTTCAGCTTTTCAAAGCCAGCAAAGAGGTAACTTATGGCGTCTTAACTCAAGATGAACAGGCACAAAACTCAGTGCATCCTGTTTCATTTGTTCCTTCATTATTCTCTGAGAACAATGGAAGGTGAATGCAGCCAGAGGCCCCTTTCATGAGAACACAAGTGGAGGAGGAAATTTTGTTCATAACTTTGCTGGGACACTGTTTGGCCAAATGCCGTGACTGGAGGTCAGAATATGCTACTTTTCTTTCTAGTGTAGCAAAGAGGTAAGACAGAGATTTGGACCCCCTGCTCCCCCAAAAAAACACACACACACACTCTTCTTGTCAAACTAGACTTAACTTCCATTTCTTGAGGTGAGAATTGTAATCTTACTGAAATCACAGAGGCAAAGCTAGGGTCCCATTAAGCTGTGCTTTATCTGTCAGTGATGTGTGGTCCCTTGGGAATTAATGATTTAAGTAGACTTTGCCTGTTCAGAATTTATGATCAGAGTAGTTTTTCTCCCTGAAAAGGCAACATGGGTTGTGGGATTAGGACCCTCATTTATTTGATTGTTTTCTTTTTGGTCTCAGGGCCTGGGTGGGACCTGGAGTTGCAGGCTGCCATGGAGAGCCAGCCCTTCCTGTGGTCGGTTGCTCAAGCCAGCACATTCTCTGTGATTGTTTTAAATGTGTTAAAAAGAAAGAGAACCAGGCTATGTCAGCGTGAGCTGGAATAAATCACTTCTTTTTCCTAGACCTGTTTTCTTATCTGTTAAAAGGAGTTAGGCAGGGTAGGGGTGGGGGACAAAGAAAATCCAGAGATTCTTAAAATTTTCTGATTTAATTGATCTGGAAAGGGGCTTCTTTCTACCATTTTGGTTTGGGGATATTTTGTGGGGGCCAGGGGAATTGAATTCTTTTGTAGGGGACTACAGTGATTACGGGGGAGGCAGATTTAACCTGGTAGCAACCTAGGGTGTAGAGCCCATGGTCTGCTTTCCAGAACCAGAGACTTCACAAATTTTCAACTTGTATTATGGAGGTATGCTATAAAGGAAAGAACACAGACCGAAGAGAAGTGCTGGATGAAAGTCTAGCCACTAAACTAACTCACGGAGATTGAGACCAAGGCACACGCCCATCTTAGGGCCTCAGTCTACCTGGAAGAGAAATGAATGTGGTGGACAGACTCTAAGGAGGCCCCTATGGTCCATGCCTCCTCCTCCCTCCAAGTGGGGGCAGGACCTGTGACTTGTTTCTAACCAATAAATTTGGCAATGGTGGTGGGTTGTCACTCCCATGATTATATTACATAAGACTGGAACACTCATCTTACTAGCACAGTCTATTGACTGTCTCTCTTGCTGGTTTTGATGCGGTAAATTGCCGTATAGAGAGGTCCACACAGCAAGGAACTGAGGGAGACCTCTGGCTGACAGCCCACAAGGAGCCGAGGCCCTCAGTCTAGGAACCCCCAAGGAACTGAATCCTGTCAACAACCCACATGAGCTGGGGAGTGGATCCTTCCCCAGTCAAGTTTCAGATGAGACCCCAGCCCTGGCGGACACCTGGATTAGAGCGTTGTGAGAGACTCTGAAACAGGGGACCCAGCTAAGCTGTACCTAGACTCCAGACCCACAGAAACTGTGAGATAATAAATGTCAGTCATTTGAAGCCACTATGTTTGTGGTAATTTGTTATGCAGTGATAGATAAGTAACATAATGAAGCAGTTGGAACCTTCCTATACCTGGCATTCTGTGAGCATGATCATTATATTCTTATGCTAGCAGCATTACAGCACACAAATAAAACTACTCCATTATGACATAGACAAACACGTTGTCAGCCGCTGTCACTGTGCTGGGTTGAGAATAATTTATCTTTCTAGAAACCCTGGGGTACTTGTTCTATATTTAGATTCTCATTTAATCAGGGCTCTTTTCCAGGCTTCTTACTGCTGATTGCAAACACCATTCTCACACGCACGGGTCCACATTCACGCACACAGGGCCTAGATTCTACTGAATTTAATTAGGGATCAACCTGAAATAAAATGGCTCCTGCAGAAAAAAAAGACCCCTCTCAGAAAGATTCTAAGGACACGGAGCAAGAAGTTTTGGTATTATATTTGGTGGTGTTGATTCTGAGAGAAAGGGTCAAGTGGAAGATTCCGCCAAAATGAATCAAGCCTGAGGAAGAATTAGTCCAGCAGGAAAACCCCATTTCTGCAATAAAAATATATGGCCACTTGTATTTTAATAGCAGCTAGAGATACTGGGCTCCATTTATGTACAGATTGGCACGGACGGAGTGTGAAAGAGGCTTAGTAAGCTGTATGTTATTTAACACATTTTGCTCCTTTATAAGCCTGCTTTGCTGGAATGCCTTCATCCCCTACATATAAAATCGACACCACGGACTGCCTCATGGTGCACATTTTGGCTAGTGTCTGAAGTGGTGGCTGAGGAAACATGGCCACACACAACTCTAAGCATGAGGAGGAGCGAGCCTGTGCTTCTGCCTCAAGGGCCTTCAGGGCTGGTGGGGGAGCAGGCCACTTTCTGTTCCCCGAGCGTGTGACAGATACTGTTACTGCAGCTGACGCAGCAGCAAGACGGGGAGAGGAGGTGAAAACATTCTGACATCAGTACCGGGCTGGGAGGCCAGTGAGCTGTGCCCTGTAAATGTTTCTGAATGAATGAACGACGCATTAATTCCTGCCCTTAGAAGCCTTGCAGCTACTATTCCCTAGGTTTCCCCAGCACTTCTCCTTGGTCATCAAAGGAAAAATAAGATCCACCAGTGCCCTTAAGGGACTTAAAACAGGACAGACAGGCGAGGCTCATGAAGCCACTGAAGATAACGCCGTAAATAAAGACAAAAGGGGTCCCCCAGTTCAGGGAGCCTGGGATGATCTGGGAAACCTTCATGAGTGCAGAATTTCTGGTGACCTCTCGAAAACCCCAGCAAAAGGCTGAATTAGGCAAGGGGTTTGTGGCCATTTCTGGATGAACTGATTGAAGCTTTAAGTCTCTTGCTGTTTGTGGCCCCAGCAAAAGGCCCTTGGAGTTCCAGGTTTAAGACACTGGGTGGGGGTCCCTTCTCCTTCAGGAGGTGTCCCTGGGACTCAGTCCCTGCGCAGCTAGGCCAGCAGTGGGGACAGTGGCCTCGGTCAACCAGGCCGGCGCCCCACTGGAGCCCCCCCCCCCACACCCCACCCCGGCCGATCCGGGGCCAGCCGCTAAGGGCCCCCACCCCGGGAGCCCGGGGCTCGGAGCTCGGGGGGGGGGCCAGACTTCGCCATGCACCCGGCAGCCAGAGCCCCGGCTGGATCCCCCCACGGGCGCGGCCGCCTTTGTGCATCCTGGGCCCACGCCCCGCTGAGCGGCCCCTTCTGCAAGGATCCCCCCCGCCGCGGCGCCATACCTGGCCCTTTGTCACCAGCTGCCAAAGGATTCAGAAAATCAAATTTATTTCCCGATTACAGCCATAGCGCCCCTTTGTGCAGCGAGCTCCCTTTAACCGTTGAGATTCCAGCAGACATTGTGAAGGCCTTTATGGCAGAAAAGAAAAGCCGGCCGCTCCCGGCCGCCCCCGCCCCGCCTGGTCCTCGGACTCCCCGGCCCCTGTGGGAACTCGCCAGGGATGTTCTTCTCTCAATAAAAACGCTAAGGAGCCCCAAGACGGTGGGTTCTCAAGTGTCTTGCCTGTTAAAGGGGATAAATCAATAGACATCTTGAGTTCGGAGGGTGTGTTTCCTTTTTTTTTTTTTCCAGGAATGAATAGATGAATGATAACTCCATTTCTTACCAGCCCAGCACTGTCCTCTACGCGCCCCGGCAAGTCCGATGTCATCCTCTGAGCTTTCAGCTCTGCCAGCCTCTCGCCTGTGCCGGGTCTTCTTGAAGCTGCAGGCTAACCGGAAAATGCCTCTCTTAGGACGATTCTCAGGGACTAAATACGTCTTGGGCACCTGAAGACGAGAAGATGTTCCATCATTTTTCTCGATCAGGTTGAGAGTTCCTGAAATGAATACAAAATATTGCTTTGCCAAGCTTTTTCTTTCTTTCTTTCCTTTTTGTGATTGTGTGGGAAATAAATGTCCTTTTTTTTTTTAACAAAACCAATAAAAGAAAAAAGACAATCTAAAGTAGGCACATGCTTAAAACACATAGATCTCCACTCTTTTTGACCACTCAGAAAGTAATGTACAGGAGAGACGGATATGCGCAAATCTACCAACACATCAACATTAGTCTTATAATACTCTCCCGTGAAAACTTCCAAAGATGGTCATAATTTGTATGCTCATTATAAAATAACATACAGCACTGTGATTTGAATTATATCGTCACGAAGCAAAGAAATCCACAACAGGAGAATTTGGTCCATTGGTTATAAATTATGCATGTCCTAAAGCTTTTGCAAACACTAAAAAAAATAATGATATATAGCACTTGGCAAGAGTCTATTTTTTCCTCTATCTCTTTTTTTTTTATCGTGAGAAGGTAGAGATGCTACTCAGTTGTTCTGTGACTAAAGGAAGCGAGTATAAATCAATGCCACATTTGCTAACAAACAGCATTCCTCTCTTTATACACATCTGTGTGTCTGCACACATACACACACACACACACACACACACACCCCCCACACACACACAAGCGCTTGGCCCACTCAGCTTCCCCATAATTTCACAAAAGAGTGACTCTAATGTTTTCTGCTTTGTAGGGAGCCCGTGGTATGGTGGTGGATTGGATACCTACACCAGTGAAGGCCTGAGAGGCATAATCAAATAAGGGAGCCACTTGAACTGAACTCCCAGCAGGAGCGAGAGGGAGGCCTGAAGAGGTTACAGGTACTTTTTATCCAGGCTCGCAGGAGAGCAGCAACTTCCTGCTGCTAGAAATTTGTCTGCAAATTTTTTCCTCATTCAGACAGAGAGCTGGGGTCCAGGAGACACTGGGTTGATATGATAACTTGATTAAGACTGGGACAGATGACATGGGAGCACCAAGTCGGCTCAAAGGACTCTGTGCTGGCCTCTTTAACCTCTCCTTGGGAGCCTACAAATTATATCTATTAATGCATCAGCCCCCTGGCATCGCACAAATACGTTGTCTGCTTAAATGCATGTCAATCAGTTACAGGGGGCTTTGTGGAATTCCCACCACGTTTTCATTTCTCTTCTCCCCTAAAAACAAAGTTTAACCTGTTGGTTCGTTCAAAGGCTCAGAGCCTGCCTCCGCCTGCTGAAATCACTTTGGAGGGAGAAGTCAAGTGCCAAAGTGTTCAGAGCATCATTTAAATGGGCCCTGGGCAGCTGGAACGCGTCCAGGGGAGGGACATTACAAGGAGGAAGGGTTTGGAAACCACCTTCAGTGAAGCGTGGACGGAAAACCTGGGGATTAGCCTGGAGAAGAGAACACACAGAGAGAACTTGAGATCTGAAGAAATGCTAAGGGGGAGAAGGATGAACGTCTTCGGTGGGCCCGGAGAGAGCGCAGGGAGAGACAGGCATTCAGAAAGTGCCAGCAAAGTGCCTGGATGAGAAATGGGCCACGTGCTGGGGCTGCCCCAGGCGGATGTCAGGAAATCTGCAGTGTGGTCACAGCTGCAGGAATCACCACTTCCCCTCCCACTTATCTGAGCCCAAAGACAGGCAGCCATTGAAAGGCTGAGAAACTGCAGCTCAAAATATTGTGGGGGTTTTAATTGAGGGTTAATTTGACAAACAATACAATGGACAGCTTTTTAAGTGCACAGTTCAGTGAGTTTTGACAAATGTAACCCATGTGACCACCACCCCAGTCAAGATCTAGAACATTTCCGTCCCCCCCAAAAGTTCCCTTGTGTCCTCTTTCCAGTTAAACCATCCCCCCTCCTGCCCCCAGGCAATCACTGTTCTGATTTCTTTCACTCTAGATAGGTTGTGTCTGTTTTAGAACTGCATTTAAATGGAATCATCCAGTGTGTCCTCTTTTGTGTCTGGCTTCTTTCACTTAGCATGCTTTTAAGATTCATCCATATAGTTCACTCCTTTTTATTGCTGCGTAGTATTTCCAAGTAAGGATATAACACATTCCATTTGCCCATTCTCCCTCTGACGGATATTGGGTTGTTTCCAGTTTGAGGCTATTATGAATGCAGCTGCTATGAACCGCCTTCTACAATTTTTCATCGCTGGCTTATAGGATATATTCGAAATGCCATTTTAGACAAGACTGCAAAGCAAGGAAAGCCTAAGCTCATGAAAAGTGTGGTCTTTAGTTAAGACAAGGAAGAGTTTCTGGAACTTGACCGTTTCTGGTTGTCCACATCTTCCCCAGGGAGCACAAAGTGAGTCCCCACTCCTCCCGCTAGTGGGCAGGAGACATACACCAGGACACATCTAGGGCAGCCTGGGGTCCTTCATGAACAAGAATATCTATCTCAGCAAAATGGGTGTTGGCCATCATTCAAGTCTACTCAAGATGTTTGAAATCACATCTGCTGAGCTCCTACTACGTGCATGGTTCTGGGAGTGCACTAGGGACTACGGGAAGAGAGAGAAGAATTTGATGAGACCTCCGTTTTCAAAGGGCTTACAGTCTGAAAGGAGAAATAAAATGAGGAATAAATTATGAAACCATAATGCAGTGCTCAACAAACACTTACAGGTCAGCTGCTGTGCTGGCGTGCTGGGGAGATGCAGACGACCTGCAGAGAGAAGGCCGCGCCCACTCCTCCGAGCATCGGGAAGATTGAGTCCCATCCAGACAAGTGCACATCAGGCTGAGGGTCAGGGTGGATTTGGACTTGGAACAGGTATTCGAGAGCCCGGACCTGCTGCATCACCTGGAGACCCAGAACCTCTCTACACTGGACGTCCCCACGTGTACTCATCGCCTCACGTCAGGTGGTCCTGAAGGTGACATTGGCTCTAAGACTTTGAAGGTCACATCAAAGCCATTAAAACACAGAATGTCGGTGCTGGATGGCCCTTTAGAGTTCATGGTCCACTCCATCTCAAGGTCAGATAGGGAAACTGAGGCCCGTGCTAAGAGAAGGTGGTTTCCCAATGTCACAGGGCAAAAATGTTTTCCCTCCCAGCAGAGTCATTATTCTCCTGTATTGGTCTGCCACTTATTATAAAGTTCTTACCGTATGAAGAGACCTACTTATAAGGCCGGCATTGGAGGGACAAGGTCAGCCATTCTCTAGTCTCAGCAGGTTAATGAACCAGACTTTGCCTGTGAGCGGCTGTTAGCTTTGGAGAAACATGTTTTAATCCAGAAGTCATCTAAATGGTGTGATAAAAACAGGCAACCATGTAATAATAGGGGACCTATGTGCTTATGACTCGTTTGTCTTCTGTACCAAGTTGTTTATTTTTCCAGTTGTTAGGCTTTTGGTTATTTCCCTGTCATTTTTCTCTGCACAGGTTTGACAACTGTGTAATCATAGAAGACTATATAAATTACTTTATATTTTGCTGTTTTCTATAGAGTAAAGCTTCCTTCCTTTGGCCAAACCACTCTGGCCTTTAAGAACATTGATGTATATTGTATTACTACAAGGGGGAAAAAAAAGTGAATATATTGAAGTTTCATACTATCTTCCGAACAGTTATGAACAGATTCGTTTAAAAGAAGAGAAGAGATGAATTTGGATTTATACAAATTCAGTGGGAATTCATTCAAAATTAATTTGCAAGTCAGAGGGAACAAAGGCAGCCATGTTCATGATTGCTGCTTTGTGGTTTTTTAATAATCTAAAAATTATAAAGTACTTTATACATGTACAACATTTAAAATTTTTCAAAACATATCCATTCTTTTACTGGAACTCCTAATGAAATGGGTAAAACATGAGTTATCTCCATTTTGCAGATTAAGGAAACAGAGGCCTGGGGACAAGCGACTTATCCACATTCACATAGGTTGTACGTCCAGCGTCGTGTGCCCCACCATCCTTTGCCCACAGAGCAACACAGCACCACGCAGCAGCCCCCAGCAGCACCCAGATAGAACACAAGGACCAGCACCATTCACAGAGCAGCTCTTTTTGACTTAATTGTGAGATATGTGATCACAGATTTTTTTTTTTAACACGTAATATTCATGTCTATATGTCTTCTGCCAGAAACAGGGCTGGCTACATAATACTTGGGATCCAGTGCAGAATGAAAGTATGGCGTCCCTTGTCCAAAACGCAGAAAAAAAGTGCCGTTATAGGCACGCAAATAGAAAGTTTTCTCCTTTCCTCTGTGTTCTCTCTCTCAGCGTGTCATGGTAGTTTTTATTTGCTCTTTAATGTCATTCTAAAGAAAGAGAAATTAAAAATTTTAATTATTAGCCTGAGTTTTACTGTTCATCTTTAGATTGTACAATGCCAGTTGTAAATGCAAATATAAGAGCATTTAATTCCTACGCAGAATCACCAAAATTACAGAATTTTGACTTTGTAGCTCACAGAAGCATATGTTTTTTCTTCGCACCCGAACAGTGGAAGTGCTGCTGAAAACCAACTCAATTGTTTTTCGTTCCCTTTGTAACACACACACATTCTCCCACCAGCCTCTGCCTTTGGCTTGCTGTTGAGGCTGCTGGAAGGATGAACAACTGCATCCTCCTCTCTCTCTCTTTCCTTCTGGGGTCATTTTCAGTGGAAATATTGGCTAATAGGGGGAGTCACATGAGAAAGAAAGATATGATGGGTTCTTTGGTCAATTGTGTTTCACAAAACGCCATCGTCTTCTTTCTGCATTCTTCCATCTTCCATTCTGGTCTAAATAGAAAGCCTGGCCTCTGGGGGCCATTAGCAGCCTGCTTACTCACTAGCAGTGCAGCATTCTTACCTCACTTTGAGCTTCACAGAACTCCCGTGCTTTGTGGGCCCACTGGACTTCTGTGCTCCTGGGCCGTGGAGAATGCTCTATGAGAATGGAGTAGCAAGGAATTGCGTAGACCCGCAAACTGCATATATCTCCCTCACTCCACCCTCTCATTGGACTTCATTTACAAAACAGAAGTTCAGAAGTGAAATGATTAAGAATCTCTAGATTGACAGCAGAGTGTTAAACCAAGCACAGGGCCCTTTCGAGCATGGAGTCCTGTGCAACCGCACAGGTCACGTGCCCATGAAGCCAGCCCTGGTCAGAAATCAGAGGCAACTTTGATTATTATTAGTCAGGAGTCTTTGAGCATATAGACATGTCTCCCAGGCCTGAACTGGAGCCAAACTTCTAGATGAGTTCCCGGGTGGATCCCCTTCCTCATAACACCCCTGGAACTGATAAGGCTCACAAAGCTGCCATCCCATAGGCAAGAGGAAGTATCTAGCACCGCTCCACTCACCAGCCACGTGTCTATAGCTGGGTGACTTGGGGGGTGAGGCAGGAAGGGGATGGGTACAAATCAGCTGGGCACAGCTGGAGTACAGTGAAAGGAGAAGTCTTGTCAAGGGAATACTATCATGACCAGAAATTAAGGGGAAATCCAAAATGTCGCTGTAATCTAGTGGTGCCCTTCTTTCTCCAAAAAATAATGTTTTTAGGAAATTTATTGCTGGCAATCTCTCTCTGGCACACACATATACATGAAGTACAGTCCCTGGAACAACCGTGATGGGGTGGAAAACTTCGGGGAGACCTGAGTTCTGGTCACAGCTCTGATTCTTTCTTTTTTTTCTTCTTCCCCAAAATCCCCCTGTACATAGTTGTATATTCTAGTTGTAGGTCCTTCTGGTTGTGCTGTGGGGGACGCCACCTCAGCATGGCTCGATGAACAGTGCTAGGTCCACACCCAGGATCTGAACCCATGAGATGCTGGGCCGCCAAAGCAGAGCACGTGAACCCAACCACTCGGCCACAGGGCCGGTCCCTGATTCTTTCTTGATGTACAACTCTGGTCAGATCACCTACCTTCTCTGCACCTCAGTTCTCTTATCTGTATCATGAGAATAATGATTCCTAATCCAGAGGTTGGGTGCTTGTGAGAATTAAACTAAACTGGGTCCATGAAGCGGGTTGTAAGCTGAAAGTCAGTGCGCACGTGTGAAGGTGTGTGTGTTGCATTGGCATGTTGGTATCCTGGGTGTGAGTCGTATACATCACATACAGACCCATCGGGAAATTTCACTCTGGGGTAGAGTGATTTACAAAGCTTGCTCAGAAGTGGAGTCAATTAAGGTCAGCTTTCTATGTTGCTAAACAACAGGGGATTCTGGGTTCAGTAACGTTGAAAGGCAGGCCCAACACACCCCTTGAAACCGGGCTTTTGAGAGGGTTCAAAGGAAAGCGAAACAAAAGCCTCTCTTTGTGATGTTTTCACTCTTCCTTCATTGTCCTCTTTCGCCCTCCGAGGGCCTTCATGTAAAGAAAGGAGCTGCTAATGTGGCGAGTGGGAGTTTAAAATTGTCCTGGGCCAACAATGTTGGCACATTCTGCCGGGCCTCATTACAGAATCATCTGAAATGCTTGAGAAGTGTTTCCCACTCATTAGCATAAATAGCAGAAAAACTCTTTCACAAACAAAGCAGGTTCCATCTGCCCCCAGTATGTCCTCACCTTGACTTCAAATGGCCAGTCCCTCCCCCAGCACAATACCGGGGGCGCCGGCCTCTGAGGCCCCAAGCACCCCACTTCAGAACAGCATTCAGTGAAATACCAACACAGGAACCTGCATGTTTATTCATTGGCCGTCCCCTCCTTTTAATGGAGTCCCTTTCCCATTGTGGCCACTTGATTCTTTCACAGACCTAAAGGGAGAGGCAAGAAGAGGCTTCCTTTCCACGCGGTTGAGATCCTTAGCAACCCACACCTTGTGAGTGGGTTGACCAGGCTAATTAGGTTTGTTCTGCCTTTTGGGCCCAAGCATATTTTGTCAGGTATTCTGCTCTGGGATTAAAGAGTCATTAATCACCCCGGCTTGACGCTGACAAGGTGGCTTTTACAATGAAGTCCACTTCCCTGGTGTTGGCTGGAGCCAAGGCCGAATCTGTTTTGCATTACATTGCAGAAGAATGTAATGGCTTCTTCTCCCCAGTCAGCCTCAGAGGACACCTACCCCAGGCCCCAGTCCGGTAGGAGGCTGGTGCCAGGGGCAGAGATAGCATCTGTCTTACAGGCGGCGAACTGTGCCGACAGCAGCTGGGTGGAGTCGGTTCTAGGAAGGGCATTTCATAGAATGAGAGTAGAGCATGACAGAGTTTGGGTGGGGGTAGGGGACCTTAGTCACCATCCTCGCTGCCCCACAGTTTACTGCAGAAAGTACTGATGCTCAGAAAGTGGGAGAGTCTTGCCAAAGGATACACAGCAAGTCACCGTGAGAGCCAAGATCAGAATGGAGCATCTCACCACCATCGCTGCCATCACATCTGAATCCAAATCTAAGCTTTTTATAATCATTTTCAGTACAATTGATACTGTTGTGTTTGGCAAGTCAGAGTGGCCTGAGTTCTTAAAAGAAGAAAGGAAGGAAGTCATTTTCGTTTACCAATTACTACAAAAGGCTAGGCATTGAGCTCAGTATTTTGCATACAAATGATTTACTTTAATTTATACGTCGTTTTAAGGGGATAGTATGTGAAAGTGCTCAGCAATGATTCGTTCTTATTTGACACAACAGTTTTTCTAGGAAGGTACTAATATCCCTATTTTTTTATGGACAAAAAAATCAAGACAGGGAAAGGTTAAGTAATTCATTCACAACCTGTGTTCTTTCCCCACGCCAAACTGCCTTTTAAAAAGATGAGAAGCGTTCCCCAAATCCAGGTGTTCCTGTGAACTTTCATTATTACTTATGTCAATCATAAATTAAAAGTTTGGGTCAGTCATTTAAACATCAAATCATCAAGGTTTTATTGCTTCCCTTCTATCTGTTAGATCTGTGATAACTTTTTCTCTGCTGATGTTTTCTTGTCCTCCTTTCTTCTTTTATCCTTTCATTCATTTAATGAATATTTATTGAGCACATCTAACGCCCAGCGCCAGGGGGTACTGAGATTAAAAAGGCATGGCTGCATGCCCCCTTTCTCATGAACTTACTGGAAAATGAGCTCCTCACAAAAAAGAGTAAACTGAGAAAGAGGAAAACATGGGATGCAGGAAAGGGGAGCGCCAACCCGGAGGGGCGGTGAAGGGAGCCCCAGGATGATGCTGGAAGGGGCCCCCAGGAGGAGGGCTGAACACCAGGCATGGAGGGCACCAGGCCCCAGCATGGCAGGCAGAGCTCCAGGAGGGACTTCTGCACAAAGATGAATTTGCTAGAAGACTTGACCATCCAAACAACTGTGGAGTAGGTTTAGCTCTTTGGCAAAGAGTTTGAACTTTAAGTGCTGTTTAATACTGAGGAAAATAAAGCAAATGAAAAACAAGATAGTTACTAAGTTCGAGAAAGGAGAAGCAATCACAGTTAACCGAAGGGCTCCATTGCGAATCTAGTTTGCATTTTCATAATGTAAACACAGAATTTTGAATAAACTGTATTAGCACCTAACGAGATCAGGAGATGAGGCATGAGAAAGAAGTGTATCTAAGGGGGTGCCTAGAATAGGGATGAAAGAGCTAAACTCATCTTCTGTAGTGAGAATTCAAGAGTTAATGCCTAAAAGTGAAACCTCAGCACAGAAACACAAGCAAGTTAGAGACAAACCTTGCAGAACAATTTGACTCTCCAAATCATGTGCATGTGTACTTTTGATAAATATAAAAACTAAAATTAAAAAGTCCTTGGCTAACAATTTTAAAAATAAGACGTCGTGCTTGCTGTCAGGGGGTAACAACGTCTTTGGGAGACTGTCAGATAAAGGAGTGTTAGAAGCATACCTGGGACAGGCCCACCCTTCGGAGCTGTTAAGAGGTGGAGGGAGAGATGCGGGAAGTTCGCAGCAGAGGGGCCGAAGGGCGGCCAACACCTTGAGTGGATGCAGCTGGGAAAGGAAAGGAGCCTTGAGAAATGGGTTCCCATGAATGATGAAAGTTTGGAAGTGGGAGAAGGTGGTAGAACATTGGAGAGAGAATCTGTCTGGTGAGAGAGGCCCTGTCTGGTGAGGTGGACTGGCTTGGAAAGTGAGCCTGAGCCAGACCAGTTTGAATCCCAGCTACGGTACTTCTGGGCCACATGACTTTAGGCGAGCTGTTTGACCTCCCTGAGCCTCACTTTCTACATCTATAAAAAAATACGTCTCGCATACAGGATTGTTTTAGCGTTGATTCAGACACATTCATAAAGGCTCTACTAAATACGTAGCACATATCAGGCACCAAATAAAAATTAATCCTCAAACATATTATCAGCAAAACCCATAAAGTCAAGTTTTTTTCTTGTTTCGTGAAAGTGTAGAAAATGCATGCAGAGACGACCTATTCAAATATACAGAATGACTCAAAGTCAGAAAAAATGACCACTGGTATCCAGTTGGTCAGCCCTGCAATGTGTTTAATTGCTGAATGAAATTGCCTGGGTCTGGCTTTCAGTTTTGAAAGATGCAGCCAACTTGTCCATTAAAGTCATTTTCCTTACATGCCCTTTTTTTCTCATTTCAAATAGTTTCATAGTTTGAGCACTCAGAAAACTACACAGGCAATCTGCCCCTGTTTTATTTTTACCCCAGGTCCCCATCCCATGGATCTCTGTCTCTCTCTGTCTCTCTCCCGTCTCGGGTCCAGAAATACTCCTCTTCGTCCCCCTTTTCCCATCTTTCGTTGAGGCTTCATCCTTTCTGTCAATGCCCATCAATAAAAGCCTTGCTACTGTGGGGACTGGAATTGGCCACCCCAAGATATGTCTCTTTGGCATCAGGATTATTTGAGGCTGATTGCTTTTGATAAACTGGGACAGGGAAGGAGGCTCTGAGGAATGGAACTTGCCCTTCCTTAGGACACGTTTACATTTGTAAGGTAAATCTCTATCTGTAAAAGGTGCCTCCCTCTCTGTACCAGGAAGAAGAAAGGAGATGACCTTCTCTCTAAAAACTCTTCATCAATACCAAAGGCAAGGACTTAAATCTGCATTTTATTGTGCTAGTCTGGTAACCTCCTGTAACTAACTTCCCTCCCCCTCCCAATGCTGGCATTTCTTTAAGGATTAAGCATCTTTCTTTAGGCTAGGAACTGATTGCTGAGCTCACCTGTGACCGCCCAGCTCCAGACAATAGACTTGCCTCCGGCTATGCCCTCTGAGATAGCAGACCACTACCTGCTGTGTCCATCAAGCGCTGTGCCGACAGGGCAATCTTGTGACTATTGTGGGAGGGACATTTCAGTCACATGTGAAACACCCTGTTTGGGGGTATATAACCACTGTGTGCACCCCACTTCTTCGGTGCCCTTTCTTCCTTGGGGAAGAAAGGCCCCGGGCCATGGTTCCTCATAAAGCTATGTTTAATTTTCTCTTGCTGTTCTGTCTCATGTGAATTTAGTTCGTTCTCCGGCCAGACGAACCCCCATTTGGGGAGAGGAAATGTCCTCCTCCCCTACAGTTTTGGCATAGTCGGCAGGATGCCCACTGGCTGGCAAGTTTGCCTTCTCTGGCTGGAAGATTATTTGACCAGCCATAAGAACCTTGAGGAAAGGCGGTGGGGGGAATTCTCCCACTTCCCCGACACTACCCTCCGGCTTCGCCTCTCCTGTCATCGACGTGTGCACACAGCCCACATCAACGTTCGTCCCAAAGACTTGAGGCTGTTTTTAAAAAAGTTTTAATATTTTCATAACAAATGAAAATTTGACTTAGCCTTAGGAAAAATATAATCAGAAGCTGGCCCAGACTTTCAAAGGGTGGGAATGAGTTCCCCAGAGGGTAGGCTTAAAAAAAAAATCAATATAAATGATATTTACTTGTGGTGTTTTGGAGGGGAAAGAGGAGTAGAAGGAAGGAAAAAGATCTGTCTGAACAAGAGAGGTGTAATTCAAAAGCTGCCACACAGTAAGTAGGAACCTCCGAGGAGGAGAGATCATCGCTCTTTATGGATTTGACAAGAGGGTTGATGGGAAAAGTCATGACTGGACTAGCTCCTGCTCTTCAAGGGGTGTGAAAAGCACTGCCAGCCTCGCCAAGCCCTGCACACAGTCCGGGAAGGTGGGAGGGCTTAACAGCCTCAGGGAAACCACCCTCCACAAAACCTTTCTATATGTGGTCGCTAAGCTAGGAGATCAAAGTTAACAGTCTATTTTATACCCATAGCTAACATAGTATATTATTAAATCATAGCTAATATTTATTGAGTATTTGCCATGTGCCAGACACTGGGCTAAGTATTTTGCATGCCATCCATATTGAATTCTCATGACAATTCCACGAAGGAGTGTCTACTATGATTTCCCCAATTTCCAGATGAGAGAAATGAGGACTAGAGAGGTGGTGATTTGCCCAGGTAAAGCCGGGACGCGGACCAACGCAGATTTTCCTTGATTACAGAGCCCGAGTTTTATGGCAGGATCATTTTTAAAGAATTAATACGGATGCATTTTCATGAATTTTCACAAGCCCTCCATGCAGATAGACAGTCCTTGTCTTGGGAGTTTCTGTAGGACGGGAAGCAAAAAAACACCTAAAAGTCAAGTCTCTCGCTGTCTTTTGTAGAGGCCAAAGTGCAGAGAGATGGCCGGGTGTCCTGGGGGCCTTTTAAAGTAGCCCAGGAGAGGTGAGTGATGAGAAATTTCTCCTAGCCTTGGAAAGAGGGCCCTGGAGTCCTGGGCAGTCTGAGCCCTTTGGGGAGGTGGCAGGGCCTCCTCGGGATGGCTCCATGGGTGCACCAGAAGGCCAAGCCTGGGAGGGCTCAGGGGTTCTATACCTCCCCGAGGACCTGTTGGGGAGAGAAGAGGAGACAGCCCCAGTAATGACTGGCATTGATTTCCTCCACCTGAAAGGATGGGGCATGGAGAAGGATTTAAGATAATTTTAAACAAAATAAATAAAGTAGTATTTCTTGCACAAAAGAATTTATGCACCAAGATTCTTACCCACCACAAGATCACACACTTCAGGAGGGGACAGGGCAGTCCCTCCATCTCCAACTGCTATTTGCCGCCTGTTGGTAGGAGTTTTGCCAGGTAGGGTCAGGGGATTGGCATAAAATGTTGAAAATGCCAAGTTTCACCTCATCTGCTGCACAGAGGAAAACCATTCTTCACACTGCAAGGAACCTTCTCCTCCCCAGATAAATACATATTTATTTGCATACCTATTTGTCTAATATCTGGAAGTAAGAAGCTCCATGAGGAGAGGGGCTAGGCCTTGTCCTTTGCTGTAAGCCTAGTGTGTAGCACAGGTTTTGGAACACAGTAGGTACTCAATTAATACTTACTGAATGAATCATTGAATGAACATGGAGCAATCAGAGTTGGCCAGAACTTCAGTGATCACCCAGCCCAATGCCCTGAGACGCTAAGGCCCAGAGGGGCTGAACCACCTGCCTGAGATTCCAAACTTGGTCCAGCCAAGGCTGAAATCCAAGGACTCCAGAGAGATCTTTGAGTGACTGTCTTCACCTTGACTCTAGCATCTTCAGTATCTAAATTTATCATTAATGGACCAAGACCAAATCATGGACCCCTGTCTGTGCACCCATCATCGTCCTTCCTTTATGCTCTTAAGCTCACCCATCACAATATTGTCTTAGGCCTCTCCTATCTATATTTTTGGTTTCCTTTGTCCCCTACAGTATCTCAGTCTTTCCAATATCCCAAAAAGGTCATCGCTTGCTTTCTTCTTGCAAAGAGTTTTGTATTTTAATATGAGATCCAAAGGCTTTAAAATTTGTCCTTGTTCAACAGATATTCACTGAGTACTCATAAATACAAACACTGTTCTAGTACAGGGGGTACAGCAATAACCAATATAAGCCTTCATGGAGCATATATTCTGCTGTGGAAGACTAATCATAAAGGTAAACCAATGAAAAAACAATTTCAGAGAGTGACAAGTGCTATGAAGAAAATAAAACATGGTAAGAAGTTAGAGACTGAAGGTACATGCTGTTTTTGATCAGGAGTTACAGAAGACGTCTCTGAGAAGGCCGTACTTAAGCTAAGACCAAATAATGAGAAAAGCCCAGTGTGCAGAGTTCTTGGGGCAAGTACTCCAGGCATAGGAAGTTACTATTGTGACAATCTGGAGCACCTGGACCATGGCTGGAACACAGTGAACAAAGCTTGGTGAGAAGTCAGTGAGGTGGGAAAAGGGCGGATCATGTAGAGTCTTGTAGGCCAGGAAAGAAGATTGAATTTTCTCCCATAGGCATCCGGAAGCCATTGGACATTTTTGTTTGTTTGTTTTTTTGGTGAAGAAGATTCACTCTGAGCTAACATCTGTTGCCAATCTTCCTCTTTCCTTGCTTGAGGACGGTCAGCCCTGAACCAACATCTGTGCCAATCTTCCACTGTTTTGTATGTGGGTTACCACCATGACATGGCCTTACGAGCCGTGTAGGTCTGCGCCCTGGACCTGAACCCATGAACCTGGGCCGCTGAAGTGGAGCACGCCGGACTTAACCACTATGCCACCGGGCTGGCCCTATTGGATATTTTTAAGATGGGGAGTGGTATGATCTTTTCACATTTTGAAATAACCAAAAAGTCTGGCTGCCAAGTGGAGCAGCAGCAGGGAGACAAACTAAGAGACCACTGCAGTGGTCCAGCCAAGAGAGGAGTGTCCAAGAACTAGGCCAGTAGCAGTGGAAACTGGGAGAAGTGACTGGACTTGGGATATATTTTGGACATAGAGCTGACAGAAATTGCTAATGGATTGGATGTGGCCTGTGAGGGGAAGAGATGAATCAAACATGACTCCTAGATTTTGGCTTGAGTATAGGCGAATGGTGGTACATTTCCTAATAAGGAGAAGATTGAGAAAGAAACAAGTTTGTAAGGGTAGGGTAACCAAGCGTTGGTTTGGGGTGCTTTAAGTTCAAGAGGTCTATTAGTCAGCCCAGTGGAGGTGTCAAGTAAGCAGCCAGGTGTGCAACCCAAGGAATATACAATAATCAAGGAATTTTTGAAGTCTAACAGGAAGACGTGGGCCAAGGCTGGAGGTAGGTGTGGGAAAGGAGAGGCCTCTTAGTTCTTCTCAAGTTTCATCACCCAGCCATTGCACAGGTGATACTCCCTAGTGGTTTCAGCACAGGAAACTCTTTAACTTAATCTTCCAAGAAAAGGGCCCAGGTCTAATCTCTCTGTGCAGGGAGGTGGGGCTAATTTCACGGCAGATGTCTAATGAATTACTTAGCATTTCTGGATCGTGAAGCTTTACCATTACATCAATGAATCATGAAACAATTGTAATCTCGACTTTTTCTTTAGTTAGTAAAAAGGTATGTTCTTTCTTAATCCCACTGTCTACAAGTCTAGCCTCCAGTCGTGGGGTCTCCAGGGCCTTAACTAGGAAGTGCAGTGGACACAGCTGTTGCCCATGCACAAGCCCGTCCTCACCCCACCCCCACCTTCTTCCTTGCAGATGAAGCTCACTGATGATATTAGGAAGCCGCTGTGCCAATCCTGGAAGCACCTGCTGTAAGGCTCCTTGTTAGGTGCTGTAATAAATGTCCTTCTTTTTTTTTTTTTTTTTTAAAGATTTTACTTTTTCCTTTTTCTCCCCAAAGCCCCCCGGTACATAGTTGTATGTTCTTCGTTGTGGGTCCTTCTAGTTGTGGCATGTGGGACACCACCTCAGCGTGGCTCGATGAGCAGTGCCATGTCCGCGCCCAGGATTCGAACCAACGAAACACTGGGCCACCTGCAGCGGAGCCACGGGGCCAGCCCCTAAATGTCCTTCTTTTTAAAGCTGCGTAGAATTAGGTCTTCTCTTCCTTCTGTATACTAGGATTTCCCCTAGAGCTCACCCTTCAAGCACAAAAACTGCTTATCCTAACCACTCTCACGTGTCCATCCATCCTGCCATGTGCTAGGCACTCAGTAAAATGTGGTGAAGAAACAGACCTGTCCTGGCGTCTCTCTTGTCGTGGGTCTAATAGTCTGGTGTGGAGGCAGACGTTACACAGGTACATAATTAAAAGCATCATTGCAAGTTGTGACTAGTGCACCTGTGACAGGGAAGGTCGCAGTGTGCTATGAGAGACAGACTTCGGATCTGATCATCTGAGAAGGCGTCTCTGAGGAGGTGACATTTAAACTAAAACCCGAAAGATGAGAAGGATCCAGACGGGGAAGAGAGAGCAGAGGAGGATTTCAACAAGAGGAAACAACCAAAACTGTGACATGTGCTTCCAACTCCACCTTTAAACAGAAGCTCCTGAACAGCACATACCATTTTCTATCACTTATAGATTTGTTGCTGCCTTGAATCTGAAGGACCCAGGAGGGGGGAGGGATGTTTTGGCCGCTTCACTAAGCATCCTGAGGTTGCCGTATCCTGAGCACTGCAGCAGCACCAACCACCCAGGCCCCATCACTTGGGTGTCATTCACAAAGCCTCTAAGCAGTCCTCTCCCTGCCCACCAGCAACCACAGCAAGAACAGTCAACTTCCTTCCCCTCTGAGGTTGTCCAGGAATGCTTTTGTTTCTTTGCTTTTTTTGGAGGTACCTTTAGATTCCTCTTTTGGAGGAATAAGAGTTAATGCTGGGAAATAGTACTCAGGGTTTCCCTCACACTGTTCCCACAGCCCTCCCCAGTGGTTGACCCTGGTGGGGAGAGCTGGCCTTGAGAAAGGAGTGCCAACTCAGGGATCTAGGGTGTCAGGCAGGCCGCGAGTGCCTTGTTTAAAAATCCATCAGAGAAAGATTTCAACTTGTTTTGGTAAGATGTCGATATGGTGTAATGGTGACCTAGACAGACAGGCGGACAAACAGACAGGCCTGGTTTTGAATTTAGATTCAGTTCTGTGTCTTTGGGCATGTTACTTAATGTCTCCAAGCCTCAGTTTCCTCATCTGTAAAATAATGATAATCATTTCCACCTTACCAGAATTAACCACAATCATCTATGAAAAGCATGTAGTCCATATTCCAAGTTCTTCCTTCCAAGGCCTGGCTCCTCAATTATATCCTTTGAGGCGTTTAAATGTGGTGATAGCCAGTGCCCCTCAGAGAATATTCCAATTGCAGGTGCCCAAAGTGGTGCTTTCTCCGTTGGAAATCTGTAATTAAATCAGCAATGGCTACAGGCTGCTCAGGTGTGTCAGAAGAGCCCCCACCCAGCTCACCTTTCCTCCCACCTGCCTCATGGAGCCAAGTCAAAGGTCAAGGAGAGATACAGGAACAAAAGTCCTTTAACACATAGAATGTTGAGCAGTTTGCAAATTGCTCTTCCTCTCAAGGCAGCATGGCAGCTGGCGCTATTACTGTCCCCTTACGATGCAAATGAGGAAGCTGAGGTCTAGAGAGGGGGAGTGATGTGTTCAATGTCTCAGAAGTAAGTTGCAATGGCAAATCTTTGACTAAAATTCCAGTGCTCCTGCCACACCACTGCCTCCTGACAAGGACAATTTTGTCCTTTGGTGCAAAAGTTCACCACCAGCAACTGTCCTGACTCATGATCCGCAGCAGAGAATTCCCTCCTGAATTGCCCTTCCTGCCTCATGCCCTCCCTTCCTCCTGTTCTGCCAGCTTTTCTAGAACCAATGGAAATTGCTTACTCTCTGGTCTCAAGATAGTCTGACTTTTTTCTGGGGCTCTGACTTGCATTTCTCGCCTCTGGCAATGTGCAATCACAGGTGACAACAGCCACTTTGGAACCCTCTTTCCAAACTTGTGACCTTTCCTCCAAGGCAGGTGTGGACAGAATCCATCTGACTTTGATCTGGGTTTGGTTCTGGCCGTGGCTTGAGGGGAATGGGTACTGAGTGATGTGGCCCATCCGTTTATCCAAGGCTAACAAAGGTAAATTAAGGACCCCTCTGATCTACGTTCAGAAAAGGACCAGCTAGAAGAAATGAAAAATAGGACTCCATCCTCAAAAAGTCAGGATGGGACTCAAGCAAAGCTCTGATGGTTGCATTAATTTCTCCAAGGTAGAAACAGAGTGTCAGAGCTGGCAGAGGTCTTCTGATTCAAAGCCTCATTTCACACAATGGGAGGCTAGGGAACCAAGAGGAAAAGTGGCCCATTGAAGGCCACACAGCTAGCAGAGGCAGGGCCAGAAGCCAGGCCCCAGGACCCCCAGTTAGTTTTTCTTACTGAACCACACAGTTCACTCAAGAGCCGTAAACATGTTCCTTTGGATGATCCAGGTGATGTCTACCCCATCACTTCTCCCATTCCACCGCCACTTCCAGAAAGGTTACACTGTAATGGATGTATGTCGTGAACTTGGAAGATATGAACATATGTCTATGAGGTACTGATCCGGGGAGAGCTGTTTCCAAACAGGCCTCAGCTGGCAATGATCACCACCCAAAACCTGCCCAGTGACCCAGGAGGAAAGGCCTTGCATACCCCTGGGTGAAACCAGGGATTCCTGGGATAAGCTTTTGATTCTCCCCAGTTTGTGGGATCCACTGAGACAGGGTGAAGGAAGCATAGACAGCAGCTTGTTCTTTTTTCAGTAACTCTGCCCCACTTTATCTCTCCCTTCACCACCAGCACCCCCCATCCCCTCCTTTACTTCCTCTTCCACTTCCTCCACACCACCGCCTCCACCACCACCACCACCACCCCGTCACCTCCAACTTCCTTCACCACCACTGCCTCCACTACCACCAAGACCACATCCTTCACCTCCTTCTCCACTCCCTCTACCACCTCTACCTCCACCACCACACCACTCCCTTCATCCCCTCCTATATTTCCTCCTTCATACTTCTAATGCCACCATCACTTCTTCCATTTCTTCTACATCATCCCCACTACCACCCCTCTCCTCCCATATTCCCCTCCCCCTACTTTATCTCCATCCCCTCCACACCAACACCAACGTCATCCCCACAACCCCGCCTCCCCCTGCTCGTCCACCATCACCTCCTTCGTTGCCTGTACCCCTACACCACCACCACCTTATTTGTAGCATTAAAATAGATCTTCCTACCAAATATGCCCCCAGGACCTTAATGCTTTCAAAATAAAACAGGTGATCAGTATTTGAATCTACAGCCAGAGTCATTGGTATTTATCACACATTTGAAATAAACCAGGATTATTAACTCCCTCTCTTCCTGCTCATTTTTGAAACTGCTTATCTAAACACACACACAGGCTCACGATCTCTCTCTCACCAGAAGGCCATAGGTACTCTGCAGTAAAGCAGACAATGGTGGCCTTGTTGCAGAAGCCTGATATTAATAGACTATTCCTTTTGATTTCAGCCTGGAAACATTGGCAGCAAACCAATGTGAGAAAAGAGGGACTGTGCAGCTAGAGTTTAAAAGAGAGACGAAGAAAAAACCCAACCCAGCTTTGATCAGAAGGGTCTGAAGATGAATTGTGGTCATTTCACAGGTCTCTGGGTGGAGGTTAATGTCATTTTGAGACAAGGAAACTGGGTTAGAAAAAAAAAAGGAAACCGAGAAGGGATGCACTTTCTGATGGAACAGGGCCACCGCGCCGAGGATCAAAGCCACTCTCCATGCAGAGAATGAAGGATTATTCACTTTCTATTTTTTCACGCCTGCAGCACACATGGGGATCTAATTGGTCAGGATGCGAAATACAGACAGGCTGCCCCAGCAGCAAGGCAGAGCCCGAAGGGGGAGGCGAGTGCTTTCCACAGCTGCAAACCATTAAAGGCAAGCTTACCACCATGCGCCTGCTTTAATTGCCCTTCTGTGTGTTTCCTCAGCTCACGACCACTAATGTCTACTTCCCAGTCTTTCTGATCTCAGAGGTGATGAGCTTGACGGCTGTCAGGCCTGTCGGGGTCAGGGAAGGCGGGAGACACGTCTCAGGGAGTGGGGGAAGGCACTCCCAGCGGGGGAGGGGCTGCCGGGCGGGAAGAGGCGAGAGTGCTGGGCAGGAACTCCACAGGCTCTGGCCCAGCCTCACTCTCGTTCTATTTCCTTGAGGTCTTAGGTTGTAAAGCCAAGGGTCTCTCTTGGGGTGGTGTTGTCTCAGTTCTAACCAGTTCCACCAGGGCAGATATAAGCCAAAATGAAACCCACACCCCTGTGCAGTGTCTGACCTTAGGCACATCACCAACCTCTGCCCCTGAATCTCCTGGCCTTTGAAATGGGCTGTGTGCCTAACCCACAGCATCGCCCTGAGAATTACCTGACGTCATGAAGTGCTAAATGGCAAGGGAAGTGCCTGTTGGTTGTCATCAAGGACCACCTCTGCTTGAACCCTCTCTGCCAGCCTCTTGATCTGCTTTAAATCTGAACCCCCTCAAGCCCTCCTTTCAGCCCTTCTCAATGCCCCCTCCCGGGTGAGAACTGGCCACCCAGGTCTGCAGGATCGCAGAACCCTCATCACGTTGAACCTCTCTTGTCACTCATTTCAGGCTCCCATCTCTTCTCTCTTAGATGTCATCCTTAGCCACATCCTCCTGGCTGGCATTGCCACCTCCAGTCCCCCCCCAGGACACCCCTGGCCCCCGGTCCTCATTTCAACCACCAGTTATCTACATACATGAAGCTATAAAATGCAAGCCCAGCCATTCGCTGCTCTGCTGAAAACTCTACAGCGGGGCGCTGTTCCTGTGCTCTCTCCTTAGCGGGGAATGCCTTTGCTCTTTCTTGGTCTGACTCTTCCTTCAAGACTGGCTGAGTTAGTATCTCTTCTCAGCCGCCCCCCTAAGGTGGGATCATAGTCCCTGCTAAGCATATTTGTGCTTTCCTCTTGCCCTGCATCAACCACATTGGACTAAAATCACTTAATCTTGCCTCCCCTGGAAGGTGTCTGTCTCCTCCACTTGAAGGTAAGCTTTTTGAGAACAGGACTGCATTTTAATTCATCTTTGTACTCCCAGCATGTGGCATGGTTCGCAGAGTGCTTGGAATATCAGGTCCTTGATAAATGTACTTTGAACTAATTTATGGCTATCAATTGTTGTTTATTTGTCTCTTTGCCTATACTATCCAATTCAGTTGAAAGCATTTGGCGACGTGGAGATGTGTCGGATTCATTGTGTATTCTGCACAATGCTCGGCACACAGCAGAGCCTCAAGAACGAGTTGCTAGTTCTGATGTCTGGCACTGTTTGTGATAACGCCCCTACTGTGTCTGGCTTGTTCCGTACTGTTTCCTCAGCATCTAGAACAGAGCTTTGCACACAGGTGCTCAATAAAGATATTTTGAAAGGATAAATAGGGTGACATTGTAGGAAAAACACCTGTCTGGTTAGAAGGCCTAGGTTCTAGTCAGAGGTAACAAACTCAACTTGATGAGGCCAAAACAGAACTTCCGATTTTCTCCAAAACTCCACTCCTCACCCCAAAGGCCCGGCAAACATTCCCCATCTTGAATGGTACCACTATCCATCCAGTTGCTCAGGCCAAAATCTAGAGGTAATATTTGATTCATGTGTTATCTTTGCCTCTCACTTTCAATCCACTAATGAGTTCTACAAGTTGTACTTCCAAAATATATCCAACCTCTGACCACTGCCTTTACAGCCACCACCTTAATTCTAGCTGCCGTCACCTTGACCTTGCAAGTGGTCTCCCTGCCACAACACACACACACACACGCACACACACCCCATGCACCCTTTTCATCACCTTGATCTTCCTGATATCACTCTAATGCTTTCCCACTTAGAATAAAATCCAAACTTATAACCATGGTCCACAGACCTCACTCCATCTGGCCCTGCGCCCATCTCCAGCTTCCTCTCCTATGAATTATCTCTTTGTTTATCTCCTTCCAACCATACAGGTCCTTTTTATATTTCTGGAATATTCAGAATTGTTCTCACCTCAGAATTTATTGTTCCCTCTGCCTCAAATGCTCTTCCCCAAATGCTCACACTTGTAGCTCAAATGTCACCGTTAGGCATTCGCCAAACCTAGATGCGATGGTTAATTTTATTTGCCAACTTGACTGGGCTACAGGGTGCCCACATACATGGTCAAACATTATTCTGGGTGTTTCAGTGAAGGCATCTTTGGATGAGATTAACATTTGAATCAGTAGCCTGAGTAAAGCCGATGCTCTCCCTAATGTGAGAGGCCTTCATCCAATCCGCTGAAGGCCTGAATAGAACAAAAGGCTGGCCCTCCCTCAGGTAAGAGGGCATTTCCTGGGGCTTGACGGAGGTGAGATATCAGGCTTTTCCAGCCTTTGGACTCAACCTGAAACATCGACTTCTTGTATTTTGAGCCTGCCAGCTTTCAGGCAGGAACTCCCACCATCAGTTCTCCCTGTTCTCAAGCTGTCTGACTCAGACCGGAACTGCACCATCAGCTCTGTGGGTCTCCAGACTGCAGATCTTGGGTCTTTTCAGCCTCCATAATCTCTTGAGCGAATTTGCTATAACAAATGCATAAAATATATATCAATTCTGTTTCTCAAGGGAACCCTGACTCATACAGTAGGGAAAGCTGTAGCCCTCCACCTCACCCCACGTGATTCTTTTTAACTTATTTGTTGACCTGTTTGTGTCTGTCTCCCCTCAACCAGAATGCGAGCTCCTCGTTCATCACTGGTGTACATCTCTAGATCAGTGCCTGGCACATTGTGAGCACTCGCTAAATATTGGTTGACTTACTTTTTGCCTCATTAGCCACATGACGTTAGGTAAGTCATTTTACCTCTGAGCTGACTTCTTCATCATTGAAGTAGGGATGACATCTTGTCGGCCGACCACCAGCTGTTTGGGAGGGCCCCGAAGTGAAGGCTGTGGCAGGGCTCCTTACAAACATAAGAAGTTTTCCTCGTACTGGGGTATGAGCCCTGGGCACGAGGGGCTGTGTATCATCCATCTTTGTATCCCCTTCTCCTCCTTTTCCTCCCCTGTTCTCTACAGCACTTTGCACAGAGCTGAGGCTCAGTGGATGTCCACCTTCAACAAGGAGATAAATCACTCTATGGCTACCTCAATTTTTAGTCAATTACATTAGTTACCGCAACACAAAAAGCTCTACTCATTGCTGAGTGTCTTCATCCCTAAAAAATGTCAGTCAGAAAAGAATGAGTGGCACAACTGGAGAGAGCGCAGCTGGAATTTGGTTATACCTAGTCTAACAAGAGTAATAGGAACCTTTTACAAAGCTTTACGGAGTGCGATGAAAGAGCTCTCATGCTTGTTAATAGGCCGGTAAATTGGTACAACCACGTTAGAAAGCAATATATCCAGAGACATCAAAATTTTCATGCCATTTAACTTAGCAAATTCTCTTCTAGAAAACAATCCTAGGTGTTTCATGGGACACAGAATCTGAGACCTAAATATAAGAACTTAAATTATGAACTTTTGGAACACACCGTAGGTATAGATCCTTGCAAGCTTGGCCTAGGTGATGGTTTTTTGATATGCTACCAAACGATTAAGTAGCCAAAGAAAAAATAGGCAAATTGGACTTCATCAAAATTTAAAACTTTTGCGTGTCAAATGACACTATCAAGAAAGTGAAAAGACAACAGAATGGGAGAAAATATTTTCATTTTCTGCATATATCTGATAAGGGATTTTTATCCAGAATATAAAAAAAACTCCTACAACTTAACAATGAAAAGAAAAATAACACAATTTAAAAGTGGTCAAAGAATTTGAATAGGCATTTCTCCACAGATAAACATACAAACGGATGATAAGCACATGAAAAGATGCTGCCATTAGACATCGGGAAAATGCAAATCAAAACCACAATGACATACCACTTCACACTTACTAGGATGGTTTTAAAAGACAAACAAACAGAAAATAACAAGTGCTGACAAGGATATAAAGAAATTGGGAGCCCCACACAACGATGGTGGGAGTGTAAAATGGTGCGGTCACTTTGGAAAACAGTCTGGCTGTTCCTCAAAATGTTGAACATAGAGTTACCACATGACCCAGTAATTCTTCTTTTAGGTATATATGCTAAGTATTGAAAATACATGTCCATACAAAAATTTGTACATGAGTGTTCATAGCAGCATTGTTCCTAATAGTCAAAAAAGTGGAAGTAGCCCAAATGTCCATCAATTGATGGATGCGTAAACAAAATGTGGTACATCTTTACAGTGGAATAGGATTGGGCCATAAAAAGAAGTGAAGTATTGGCACATGCTACAACATGGATGAACTTGAAAATACTACGCTCATTGAAAGAAGCCAGATGCAAAAGACCACGTATTGTATGGTCCCATTTACACGAAGTGTACAAAATAGGTAAATCCATGGAAAGAGGAAGGAAATTAGTGTTGCCTGGGACTAGAGAGAGGGAAGGAGGAATGGGTTTGGGATTTCTTTGAGGGGTAATAAAAACGTTCCAGAATTGGATAGTGGTGATAGTTGTACAACTGTGAATATGCTGAAAACTACTCAATTCTACGCTTTAAAAAGTGAATTTTATGGTATTGAATTATATCTCAATAAAGCAGTTATTTAAAAAGTGTTCATTGTAGCATTATTTACACTAGTAAAAAAGGAAGTATTCAAAATGTTTTTTATAAAAGAATATTAATTCACTTACAATGAATCTATTTATAGAATAGTATACAGCCATTCAATCATATCTACAATTTTTTTAATACTATGCAGAATCATTATGAAATATTGTTAAGATATAATCACAGCTATATTTTTTCAGAAATATCACTCTGGGGTGTTTTTTTTTTTGTTAAGTCTGGAAGAAAACACATCAAACTTTTAACAAATATTGGCTATAGGTAGTGAGATTGGGAGAATTTATTCTACTTTTTTCTGATTTTCTATTTTTCCTAAGCTTTCTTCAGATAACATATTATTTTTATAATAAAAATGCTGTTTTTAAAATTTCATAACTGTTGTAGATAGTTAAAGTGTCAGAGTTTTAGCTTCCGTGAAGATGAGTTCACATCCCTCGGTCTGGAGCCTGGAGCCTGATGCTTGCCCGAGGCAGCAGCCCAGCATGGGGGGTGGAGAGCAGAGCACAGCCCGTGGGAGGGACAAGGCCAGAGGACCTGGTGGGCCACACACAGCTCCAACACGGCTGAGTCCAGACCCCGCTGACCCAGGGCCAAGGCATCATCTTTACAGACAAGCAGCCCCTTCTCTTCCTGTTCTAAGTTGTGCTGGGTTTTTCAAACCCTCATTGTCATTTCAAAAGTGGCCTGAAGCGATTCGGTCCTCAGGCCTACATCTTTCCTTTGTCCTTCGTCCCCTGACTCTTTATTTCCTTTTCCAGCTCGCAGTGGCTGCCCTTTGGGCAGTGACACCAACGATGTTGTTACAGGTGTTGGCTCACTCTGGTCTCATTTGCTCTCGAAAGAATTCTGGTCAGATCAAATGCCCCTGTGGAAACTCAAGCTGAATTGTCTTCATTTTCTATCATTTTATTTTAACATCCCGGAAGTCCCCGCCTGTCAGAGTCTCCACAAGCAATGCAGCCATTCATCAACTTACAGCATGGCCATGAGGTCCTGGAAAGCAGCCAACTCTGCAGAAGAAATCAGTTCTTTCCTTTTCTTTTTTCTTTCAAAGCAAGAAAAAAATCTACTCATCTGGAGACAAGGGATGGTGATTTTTGAGTCAATCGGGAAGCTGCTTTTAGGTATAATACTCAACATTTCAATCACAGATTAAAAAATTAGCCCACATAAGGTAGTGGTGCTACTGAGAAATCAATGAGGTGATCTTTTTTTATTTAATAATAATTGTACATATCTATTTAATTCATCATGTTTCTCATTTAATAACAATGCTTATTAAATGACAGAAGGACTTTTCTTGTAATACCTCATATAACCCTCTCAACAGTCCATAATAGCATTCCCATTTTGCAGATGAGGAAACTGAGGCCCAGAGAGGTTAGTAACTTGCTGAAGTTCACACAGCTATCACTGGCAGAGGTGGGATTTGAACTCCGGCTGTCTGGCTGCAGACCTTGTGCCCTCAGTCACTGCAATGCTCAACCTTTTATTTACAATCGCATTGAATGACCATCAAGCCAGGAAAAATTAGCCAGATTCAACGATTAATGAGCATTAGAGCTATATTAAATAACTTCAGGAAGATCAAGTTTTGCTTTCTGGAGTTGGGGTGATTTTGCTCCAAGTTGGTCTCATCCCCTCATGGGAACTCATTGGGGCACTGCATGGCGAAGCAGAGAAGAGAAAAGGACACAGAACCCCCCTCGTCAGCCTAGGCCTGGCCACAGCAGGGAGGACAGGACCACCAGTGGGAACGCCACTGTTTTATAGAATGTCCCAGGAACCTCGGAGGAAAGAGATGCTGAGCCACCCCACGCAACTCCAGGGGTATTGGTCCTGTTATAGCGCATGTGAAGGTGTCCTGGAGCGCAGCTCCCTGTGTAGACTAGAATTGAATGGTTCTCCCCAGCTTGTGCAATGTGGATTCTAATCCCTACATCTTCTGAAGGAAGTGTCTCTGAGATCCTGCAGAGGCCACTGGTGAAAAAACTGCCAGGTTCACAAACTCCAGATATTCCCGCCCCCAACTTACGGGCATGGCCTGTCCATATGGTGGCCAAGTTCTCTTCTGCAGAGAAGTGGGAGGCTGGTGGCCCAGAGCCTTCCATTCTGCTGTGGGTTCTCCTCAAAGAAATTTCCTCTGTGTCTGTCCTTTCACATTTCCGGATCTCTTTTATATTGATAAACATCTACCAAATGTATCTTCTCGCTCTGCTGTTTTTCAAAAAGACTCGAAGACGCTGTTTCTCAACCTTCTCTAACCCAACCCTGCACAACACTTTCTCCTCCTACCTTCTGCATCTTGAACATGCCAAGAAGATTTTGTGGGGTTTTGCTTTCTATGACTTGCATGACTAAATCAATAAATGTGCTTTTTCGCACTCTGCTTGCTCGCACCCTCTCGCTCTGAGGTAGAAATCACTGTGCCAGGCCGTTATTGCCAGAGCGTGGTCTTCAGACACCCTGAGACTTACCCCTTCCACACTCGCTGTTGACTCCCGCTGTGCCTTTGTCTGGAGTATTCCAAAGTTCACAGTTAGCTGAGCCACAGCTAAAAGTAGCAGCATACAGACGGCCAATGGGTACATGAAAAGGTACTCAATGTCACCAATCATCAGGGAAATGCAAATCAAAACCACAATGAGATATCACCCCACACCTGTTAGAATGGCTATTGTCAAAAGGACAAGACATGACAAGTGTTGGTGAGCATGTGGAGAAAAGGGACGCCTGTACACTGTTGGTGGGAATGTAAATTGGTGTAGCCACTATGAAAAACAGTATGGAGGTTCCTCAAAAATTAAAAATAGAACTACTATATGATCCAGCTATTCCACTTCTGGGTATTTATCCAAAGGAAATGAAAACACTAAGTCAACAAGATATATGTATCCCCATGTTCATTGCAACATTACTTACAATAGCAAAGATATGGAAACAACCTAAGTGCCCATTGATGGATGAATGAATAAAGAAAATGTGGCGTAAATGTATATGCATATATATATAATAGAATATTATTTAGCCATAAAAAAGAAGGAAGTCCTACCATTTGCAACAACATGGCTAGAACTTGAGGACATTAGGCTAAGTGAAATAAGTCAGATAGAGAAAGACAAATACCGTATGGTCTCATTTATATCTGGAATCAAAAAAGACCCAAAAACTAAACTCACAGATACAGAGAACAGATTGGTGGTTGCCAGGGGTGGGGGGTTAGGGTGGGATGGGTAAAAGTGGTCAAAAGACACAAACTTCCAGTTATAAGATAAATAAGTCCTGGAGATGTTATGTACACCATGATGACTATAGTTAGTAATATTGTATTGTATATTTGGAAGTTGCTAAGACAGTAGATCTTAAAAGGGCCGGCCCTGTGGCCTAGTGGTTAAGTTCGGCATGCTCCACTTCGGCAGCCGAAGTAAGTTCCCAGGAGCAGACATACACCACTTGTTGGTGGCCAGGCTGTGGCAGTGACCCACATACGAAACAGTGGAAGGTTGGCACAGATGTTAGCTCAGGGAGAATCTTCCTCAAGCAAAAACAGGAAGGTTGGCAACAGATGTTAGCTCGGGGCAAATCTTCCTCAAATAAAAAAAAAAGTTCTTATGACAAGAAAAAAACATTTGTAACTATCTGTAGTGATGGATGTTAATTAGACTTATTGTGGCGATCATTTTGCAACATATACATATATCAAATCATTATGTTGTACACCTGAAACTAATATAATGTTATAGGTCAATTATATCTCAATAAAAAAATTTTAAAAATAAAAATATTGCATTACTGGAAAATAAATAAGTAGCAGCATAGACAACCCAGCCTCGCCAGTCTCATTTTGCAAACAGCACACCATTTACGAAAGTGTTTTGGACATGTCACAAAGTGCCAGTGAGGGCCGTCATTGCCAGGGTCAACCTAGAAAGGCCACATATTCAGTTTAATGTTCTGTTGTCTCTATCTTGAAATTCTTGATAATTTTTGAACAAGCGGCCCTACATTTCCATTTTGCAATGAACCCAGCACAGTACGTAACTGGTCCTGCCACTGCCTGCTGTTGTCACTCTCCACTCCCCCTGGCCTCCTTCCACCTGCTCTGTGTTTCTGGAGCAGAGAGATCTGGCCCACAGTAGAACTTTGAGGTTTGGTTCATGAAGTTTTCGCACGATATATTATTGGTTCTCTTTTTTGTTGTTGTTGGTTTTTTTGTTTTGTTTTGTGTGTGGGGGGGGGGGAGGGGGAAGATTGGCCCTGAACTAACATCTGTTGCCAATCTTCCTCTTTTTGCCTGAGGAAGACTGTAGCTCAGCTAACATCTGTGCCAGTCTTCCTGTATCTTATGTGGGACTCTGCCTCAGCATGGCTTAATGAGCAGTGCTAGGTCTGTGCCCCGGATCTGAACCTGCCAAACCCCGGGCCGCTGAAGCAGTGCGTGCAAACCTAAACACTATGCCACCGGGCCAGCCCTTAATTCCGTTTTTCTGATGAGAAATCTTAGACAAGTGACATCCCTGCAAGATGCAAAGATCATTATCTCAGTTCTGCAGGTAAAGCGAAGCAAGATTCGCTGTTTGATCCACATCCCCAGGCCAGGTAGGAAGAACTCCAACTCTGAGATCTGCGGAAGGGTGAATTGGTTTTGTTAGGTGGAGTGAGGAGGGCATATTTTGTAAAGTGGTCAAACTAAAGAGTGCCTAACAGATTGCCTTTATAGGAAAGCTTTTTTGTGGTCCTCTAGCATCAAGAGAAAGGCAAGCACCAGTAATTTTCCAGAAGGCCAAAAGGCTCCAGGCAGATGGGCCATTTCCCCGAATCTAGCCTGCAAAGCACTGCCTGACGAGAAAGCATCATTCTTGTGTCTACAAGGAGACCTTGAGATGAGGAATCTGGCCGTGAGTGGCTGTCTCAGAGGCAAACTCCCTAAAAGATAAAGGAGGAATTTGCAGTTGACACACTATTTTGAGCTCATGAAGGGTCAATCGGAGCGAGCACGCAGCATTTCAAAGTGTGTTTGTGATAGAGTCCCTAAGTCAAGGACTCCGCGAGACAGGACTGTTCCCTCCGGCAAAAGCCCAGTGAGATGGGGCAACTGATTTAATCTCTCTGGGCCTGATTCCACTTTTCTAAGTGATAATACGGCTAGTACTGACTGCACAGGATTATTGAGCAGAGGAAATTAGTTTTCAGATTAAAAGCAATCAAGAGTACCTAGCATACTGTAACCACTCAAGAAGTGATGGTAACCATTATTACTACTTTGAAGGGAAGCCTTCCCAACTAAACAGTGGGTACAGGTAGAGACCTTGAGTTTCCTAGATGTTCTCTTGAAACTACTTCATTTTCAGCCCTGCCCTATCAGATCCCTGTGTCTCTACTCCCAGGACACACTCTGTCAAGACAGCATCCTAGATGCCGGGAAGAAGAGAGACTAATAATTGGGGGACTAGGAGGAGGAAAAGGACAACACCTGTGAGTGTTCTTGCTCAGAAAAAAAACCCCAAAAACCAAAACCCAAAAAATAAGCCTGAATCTGGGCAGACCTCTAAATATAACTATCAATTTACAGAAAATCTAGGGGACAGAGAGACCACAACCGTAAACAAATCATAGAGTTAATTTCAGAGAATCCACACTATGGTTAATTTTATAGGGCAAGTGACCTGGTGTTTTGCAAACAACAAACAAAAAAGATGCAAGAAAAAATGGAAGAGGAAGCCTATAGATTAAGAAATCTTCATGAATCTATCAACCAATTACAATATATGAACCTTATATATATGCCAATTCAAATAAACACATTTTTTAAGTGTATAGGATAATCAGGGAAATATGAACACTGACTAAATAGTAGATGATATTAAAGATTATTGAATTACTGTTAAAAAAAATTTTAGGTGACCTAATGGTTTTATAGTTAATGCTTTTTGAAGAATCTCTATTTTGTGCAACTACAAAAGGGACTATAAGTACACGTGATGTCAGGGATTTGTTACACAATAATTCAGGGAGATGAGGGGATCAAGATGAAGTGAACCGGCCATGAGTTGATGATTAATAAATCTGGGTAATGGGAATTCATGGGATTTTATTATAACATTCTTTTTACTCTTATATATGTTGAAATATTATACAATAAAAAGGAAAGGAAAGCCCAGCCAAGTCTGTGGATTTGGTGAAGAGATGGTTCCCTGAGAAAGGATTCTGTCCAGTGGGACTGTTGCCATGAAAGGTTTGGGGAAAGTTACCTCTCTTTGCCTCTTTTTCTCATCTGTAAAACGGAATTGGCTAACAGCACGTTCCTCTTGAGAATGCTGTGAATATCGCATGACTAAACATGTAAAAATATATGACAGGACCTGGCACCTGGCAAGTGCCAGATAACATTTGCCATTATTGAGCATATCAAGCATCATGAAGTACCTCATGGCATTAACCACAATTAACTCTACAGAACTCCACAGCTCGCAAAGTGCCTTCACAGACACCACCTCGTTTGAGCTTCACAGGAACCCTTGGAGACTATTCTTATCCCATTGGGCAGATGGGAAAAGGAAGGCCCAGTCCATGGTGATGAAGCCAGTTAATGGCCAAACCTGTACCAGGGTCAAGTGCTCAGCCCCCATCCCATGTCCTCTCCAATGTACCCAAACTGCCCATTGGGGATGAGTTGGAGGCTAAAATTAGATCCTCAGCTTTGCATTACCAAAAATTCGATTTTATCTCTTTGCACATTGTGCTCGTGCCCCATTCCCCTAGCTGGAGGATGCTAACCACACTCCTATGGAGCTAATGGGTGGCTCATAGCCCCAGGCTGGGCAGAAGGAGGGCACTGGGGCAGGCAGCCCTTCTGTCTAGAGTTTGGCCCAGCCAAGCCTCCCTCCGGTGGTCCGGGAGCTTATCACAGCTAAACACTGGGTGGGCCTGAGCGTGGGGCTGCCAGCAGTGCTGAGGAAATACAGCCCACATGAGCCACCCCAAGGCCGTAACTCAGGAAGGAGGCCTCCTCCAATCCTCAGGATGGAAGGGGCAGACAAGTGGGTCCCAAAACACAAGTCCAGACTTCCAAAACCAGCTTCTCTCAAGGGGAGAAATCCTATGGTTTGTCCTCTTCCTGATTTCTTCCCAATAGGCCTGGGGCTCTGGGCTCTTTGAATGTATATTAATAATCATAACGAAACCCACTGTTTCTTGAATGCTAGGCATTGCGCCAAGCATGATGGACATACTCTCCTTCAGACATTCCCCATTCACAGTATACTGGGAAGCAGGTATTTGTTTTAGTCAAACAACACAGAAGTTTAGAAAAGCAGTCAGGAAATCTTCCCTCTGCATCACCATCATGAGCCCTGCCCTCCAGAAGCAGGCATTGCTTACCGTCCTGTGTCCTTCCTGACGTCTGTCTGTATCTAATCAACGTGATATACACACACCCACTTGGGTGTGCACACATATATATACACACACACACAACTTGTTTGTTTTTATGAAAATAGGGTCATAGCTTATTCGGCCATCTGCTTTTTTTCCACAAATTCATCTATCTTTTTTTAATCCCATATGTATAAACATGTGAGAGACTCTCAGGAAATCTGGAACAAGCAAGAAGGATTCCTGGGGTCTCTAAGAGAAAAGTACGTCTAGTTTAGAGCACACCCTTCTGGTTCTTGGATTCGAGGTTTGAGCTCATTTTGCAGCTCTGCAAGTTGTAGGGGACAGAGGACACACAGGGACGCCTGGTTGGGGACACACAACCCTCTTTGCCTGTGCAAAAGCTAGTTCATTGTGTCCATTTGAAAATGCATTTCAAGATTCCTGATCTATACATGTGTCTACTTTTTGGATTCTGCTTTGAACCAATTGTAGCATCTCCCTATTCACTCAACAAGAAGTTAAATAAAATCTTTCATGTGCTCACCTGTTACCTGTTTGAGTCGGAATTTTACCTTTGTTGAAAATCCTCTTTTAACAATACGCATTACTTTCTCTATTGTAGGGATGGGAAAATTGAGACTTAGAGAGATTTGGCAAATTGCTCAGGGTCACACTATTGGTGAATAGCACAGTTTGGATTCAAATGCAGGTCCTCCTCCCTCCAGAGAGCAGGCAATCCTGCCTGTATAACTTTAAAGGAATGGGCACTAGCTATCTGCTAGGGACTAGTCTAGGCATTTGAGGTATGTTGATTCATTTAACCCTCCCTCAACCTATGAAGTGAGTGTGAGCCTTGTTATCCCCACCTTACAGAAAGGCAAGCTGTGCACAGAGAGGTCAAGCAGCCAAAGTGGAATGCAGAGCCCGGCACCAAAGCTGAAGTTCTTAGCTGCTACTTGCCCCTCTTGGCTCTCTTTTCCTCCATCTGTGTTTTGGTAAACTGAAGCCACCTCAGTTTGTCATTTGGATGATCATCTGTAAGAAAACATGGCTGAGAAACCTTGGTTTTGAAAGGAGCTAAAGGCAGTGTATTCATTTCTCAGGGCTGTCGTAACCAAGTGCCACAAACCCAGTGGCTTAAAACAACAGAAATTTATTCTCTCACAGTTTTGGAGGCCAGAAGCCAGAGATCGAGGTGTTGGCAGGGCCGTGCTCCCTCTGACGGAGCCAAGAGAGACTCCTTCCCAGCCTCTGCTAGCTTCTGGGGTTTGCTGGCAATCCTCGGCGTTCCCTGCCTTATAGACACATTTTTCCAATCCTCCGTCCTCACAGGGCATTCCCCTTTGTGTCTCTGTATATGTTCACATCATCTTCCCTCTGTGCCTACCTGTTTGTGTCTGAATTTCCCTTTTAATAGGGACACCAGTTCTATTGAATTAAGGCTCCCCTAAAGATCTCATCTTAACCTGGTTAAATCGGCAAAGACCCTATTTCCAAAAAAGGGCACATTCAGAGGTCCTGAGGGTTAAAACTTCAGTGTGTCTCTATGTAGAGACGGAGAGAGATCCAGTTCAACCCTAAGAGGCAGCATCCTGGAGTTCAACTTCCTCCAAAGCGTCCTCTAAGGGTGCTAGCCCCATAAGAAGCTCTGTAGTGAAAGGCTCCCGTGCTCTCACAGATTTGGAAAACGCTGACGCCTGCCTGGCGGGTGCCTGGCTGGTGATTCTGTGTGGTATTAGCATGCAAAGATCCTACTGCCAGAAGAAACCTGTTGACTTCATTTAAGTTGGCATTTCCCAAACTTATTTGAGCGTGGAAGTGTTCTGTGGAACACACTTGGGGAAACTCACAAGACTAGAGCATGACCTTGAAACCAGGGAGGCCTCAACTTGCTTGGTGACCCTGCTACTACCGAATATGTGACCTGGGGCAATGTATTTTCCTCTCTGGTTCTCAGTGTCTTCATCTGTAAAATGGGAGTGAAAATTCCTGATTAATTACTTAAGGCAGGTTCACTGCTATAACAAACAGACCCCGGAAGCATAATGGCTTGGAAGCAATAGGATGTAAGTTCAGTTCTTGCTCAGAACCGGGCAGGGACCATACTTCCTGGGCAGTCTGTCTCCACACAGGCATTCAGAAACCCAGGCTGATGGATGCTCTGCCATTTTAGATCTGTGGCTTCCAAGGTCATCCTGGGGACTGTCCCTATTCCCTCCAGGCGGAAGGGGATAGAGCCTAGAGCATGCTTCCTGGGAGGTTTTGAGGGGCCATGCTCTGCCACAGAGCACTCACTTCTGCTCACATTCCATTGGTCAGAGCTCAGTGTGGTGGCTGCAACCAACTGTAAAAAGGATGGAAAATGTGGTCCCTGGCTGAGCAGCTATTTCCCAGCTAGAACGCAACCCGAAAGAAAGGGAAGTACGGACTCCTGGTTGAAAGTTAGCCATCTCTGCCTCACTTACCTTGCAGGTGTGTCCTGAGGATTAAATGAGGCTTTTGACATATGCAAAGTCCTTAGCATCGCACACAACTCAATAAATGGCAACAGTTTAAAAATGAAAAAATATGAAAGGGAAGTGCCCGGAGGAATGAAATAGGAGACAGATCCTAGGGCACAACAGAAGCGTGGGCCCCCTCCTTCCCTTTCTCCCCAAGCAAGACATCCTGGTGGCCGCTGTCTGGTGTGTGGTAGGGAAAGGGGAGCAGAAGTCCTCAGGGTGTCATTCAACCCAGAGCAGCTTCCAGCTTCCCCCACCCCCGCTTCCTTTCCAGCCAGATGGAGAAGCCTGCACTCCAGAGTTTTGACAGCCTCTCGCTTCCCGGCGGTGGCCCCCAGGACTGCAAACCCCACCTTCCTGCGGTTGCAGAGCCAGCTGAGGGATGGGCAGCACGCCAGGCGCCTCCAGCAGCCCCTGGAGCACACGCCAGTTGCAGACTCTTGGGGTGCTGGAGGGAGGGAACAGGGTTCTCACCAGATCACCATGACCGTGGCCTCCCCTGCAAAGGCCTCCAGACACTGAAGACCTATGGCTTCGTCCTCTCCTGGCTGTCCCAGCTACCTGGCCACGCACACAGAAGGGAACCATCTCTAGACCTCCGCCCTCTGGACTCCATTGGTCTGCAAGGGGCCATAGGCGTCAGCAGAGCAAGTCCCCTGGCTTCAAAGAATGCACGTTTTCTTTTTGAGTCCACGTGAACTATTAAAACAACTGTACCTCAAATCACATCCCCAACCCCTCAACATGAACAAACACAGTTCCCACAGATGTCTCCCAGCGGCCCCTCCACACCTTTCTCTCATGTAAATAAGGTTTTTAGATCTGCCATCAATGTGTACACACAACCCTGCTCTCCACTCTTCTCACTCAGCTTTGTGTACACTTTCCCATGGATCTGGGTCATCCTGCTGTTGAGTATTTCACAGGACTGCAAAATACATGGAAGACATATTTTGTTTTAGAATCTTAATTCCCAGGACATCTGGGTAATACTCAGGCAACCAAAGTTTCTTCTGATGCTGTGATCTCCGAATACAAGTCCCCTTTCAGACAGAGAACGCCGAATTTTGCATCTGTACCTACGCACATGGATTTTCTCAAGCCCTGGGGACTGCGGGGTGTGACAGTCAGTGATTTCTTCCCTGGAAGTGGCGTGACCTGCCAGAGTTACCGTTGGGTAGAGTTGGGAGCCCAGCCCGAATTTATTGGTTTTGATGGCTGCGCCGTTCCCTGTGTAAATTAAAATGTGACATTATTACACCCTGCAACAGCCCACCGGCGACCTTTAGCGCTCTCCCGGCTCCGCAGCCATTATTCAGCATAATTTGACTGGTTTGAGGCAAGTTGGGAGAGCGGGGAGGGGTGGGTGGGGGCAGGGGAAGGCAGAGTCCAAATTAGAAACAGATTTAAAGAGCATTTGCAGGGAATTAGGCAGCGGGCCAGGAACGCTTGCTGGCAGCATGTGTAACCCCTCTTTAGGGACTGTCAGCTCCTCCTCGGTTTCCACAGCGGATGTTGCCCCAGCCAGAGCGCAGCTGGGTTTCAGTTGTCAGACCCACAGCCAAGACATCTGAGAAGGGGGCGGAGAGCCCGCGTGCACGCGTGTGTGTGCACCCAGGCCACATTCACACACGTGTACGACCCCAAGGACACTCCCGGCACCGATCCACACACACACACCTATGAAGGCACACACAGAACTGTCCACGCACACCCCAGACACGCAGAGGTATGCATGGACACAGGTGCACACGGAGGGAATCGGGACGGACACACTTACACATGCACACACACAGACTTGGCTGTACCCCTGCCAACACTTTCTAAGAGGGTTTCCAGAGCAAGTTGCTCAGTCCACACTGCTGTGTGACCTGGGATTAGCCCTTCAACCTCTCTGTAAAGTGTAAATAATGGCAGCTGTGATGATCACAATGAGATAATAAAGGTGAACACCCGGGGAAACTACGCAGCTGTGTTCAGATGTGAGCCATGGCGAGGAAGATGGTGGTGGGGATAGTGGTCAAGATAACTAACCCTCGGTTCACATCCTTTCTAGAGGGGACATACAACACTTTGCTGACTTGATTCTTACCTGGCAATCACAGGGTGAAAGGCCCTTTACCTAACACGGGGAGAACTGGCAGAGAAGGAACCAGGGCCCTGGAGCCAAGGGAGAGACGCTTGCATGCGGCTCCCAGCGTGCACTGGTAGCCGCGTGCACTGATCTGGGGCTCTCTGCTGCCCGAGAGCCTGGACCTGTGCCCTGGCCTGCTGGCTGCCCCGAGGGCCTAGGGCTTGTGTAACAGGGCGCTGAGGCCAGCACCCCTGCTCTCCCAGCTCCCTCCCTCCCAGCCTTGTCCCCCTGCCACTCCTGCCACAGTCCTTTACATCATCTCCTCCCACACCCACACTCTGGGTGAGGAATCTCTCCCCTTTTCTCCTCTCGCTCCCTCACCTTCAAAACTCTCCTCCAGTCATCCTAATTCTCATAGCCCCTGCCCTTTCCTGGGAACCTACTAAGTACAAACAAGCCCTTGTTCTGGGTGCTGAGGGGATGAGGAGGGCAGGCAGAGGCGAATTAGATGTTGCCCCTTCTCCAGGGGGTTCACAGCCCAGTGAACGGATCAGCACAAAACACCATAGGAGACCCATTCAGAAAATGCCAGAAGAGGGCACGAGCACTGGATAGACTCTTGGAGGTCAAAGAACAGCCAAGCACATCCTGTTGTGCAGGTCAGGACACTCTGAACCGAGGGACCCAGTGTGGGGCAGGAACCCGAATGGGTGACCCCGGTGCCCAGAAACTAACTACCACGTGGAGCTAGTCCCAAGGCTCATGGACCGAGGTGCAGAATGACCAGTGCCAAAACCCAGATGGATGGGCTAGGGGGACTGTGGAGAGAGACGGGGGTGTCAAGGGGTAGGCACAGAAGCGGGCGTTCCTAGACCTTCGTTTAGTGAGTAAATATTTATGGGGCCTCCTATGTGCCACGTGCTGGGAATGCAATGGTTAGTGACACACGGCCCCTGCTTCCTGGAACTCATCATCGAGTGAGGACAATTGATACACCAACAGGCAATGCTGATGCCCTGGTGTATGTACTCTATAGGAACAAGCTGGATATGTGGTGATCTGGGCACAGAGGGTCCATCTAATTCAGACAGGAGGACGAGAGAAGGCTTCCAGAGAGGTGGCCGTACAGGGAGCCGAGAGTTCAGGATGGGTGCTGGGTAAAGGGTACTTTGGAGCAAAGGGAGAGATGAGACTAGAGGGAGAAGCATGGAAGGTGTACACTGGCTCACTCGCTCTCTTTCATTGATTCAACACATATTATGAGCAACCATTTGAAAGGTCCTATGCTGGGGGCTGAGACTGCCGTGGTGAGCAAGACAGACACACATGGGTTGAACTAAGGTTATAAGGGTGAGAATGGAGAGAAGTTGATGGATTTGAGAAACAGACAATCAGCTGTAATTGGACGACGGTGGTGAGGGAGAGAGAGTCATATAAGATGATTCTCAAGTTTCTGGCTGGGTGCTGAGCGGAGGAGGTGCCCTTCCCTCAGGGAGGCGAGGGGCCAACAGAAATGGAAGCAGGTTGAGGGAGCCGGGAAATGAAGAGTCTGTACTGGTCTTGCCTGTTCCAAGGGCCATGGGACAGTGGCAATCCTAGCAGCTAAGTCGGGCTGTGAGGCGAGAGCAGGTGGCCATCAGACTGGAGTAGAGCCCCAGCTGAAGACACCAGGAGGATCGAAGAAGGTGGCAAGAGATCAGCCAGGTGCCTGGGCCCCGGCTCAGAGAGGGTTTCAGACAGAGTTCTAGTCCTAGAGGAGTACTGGAGGCCTAAGGCAAAAAGTCAGCTCATTCCAGCTGCTTCAGGTGCTGGGACTGTGATTGCAAAACAGATGCCAGACCCTCCTCCTGCTGGGCTGTTCAGGCCCGAGTGCAGGAAGCCTTGGGCTGAAGCTTGCAGCAGAGCTGGAAGGTGCCGCCAGCACTCAGGTGAGATACACAGTCTTTCGTGTGTTAGGTCTGTCCCCCACAGCACTAAGCACAGAGCTGGTCCCATAGTAAGTGCTCAGTAAATACTCTTCCAGGAGCATGCAGACATTCAGCGGAAAGCGGGAGACTCCCAGTGACGGGAGCTCTGGGCCCCAAGGGGGCCTTCATTGAGTTCTCTTTGACTTGAATTGGAGCTGCTACGTCTTTTGGCTGCATGAGGAGAAAGCCCCATTTGCTTAATGTCCCCCATAAAAATGGCAGCCTTTAATGCCAACCTTTACCCTTCTGGAGCTCAGGTCAGAGGCTATGGCTTATGCTCTTCGAAACCCCAGTCATTAGCCCTGCAAGTGGATTTGCTAAAATACTGCCATCCTGATGAAGTCCAGGCTGGCTGCTTAAGCCAAATATCCAGACATCACAAACTGAGCTGAACTTTAGGGCCTGGAATAAATGAAAACAAACAGCCAACCAAAGATGGAAAGACAGTGTTTTCAATGCTAAAGATCATCTCCCTTAGGATGGACCTCATCTGAATAGGAAAGTTTCAAAAGTTTGAGCCCAAGAAAGGCTGTTTCCTCAGCGAATAGGACAATGTGGAAGGCAGACCTAGGGGGTGGATTTCAATTTTTTTCATGCTAAAAAACAGTTGGAAGCACGTAATTTGGGAGAGATCTCACCCAACTGCACTAGAGGAACGAGGTTTGGGGTGGTCAGCTGTAGGAGGGCCCTGTTCAAGAGCACATTCCTCCACACACCGTGGCGGGGACCCGCACCAACGCTGTCGGCTGGGCTGCTCGGGCCATTCACCACGGCCCAGGGCACCAGGGCCAGCACCTTTCCTTTGACCCCAGGGCCATCTTTAGTGACAGGGCTCAGCTCAGCTGATCCTCAAGGCTGGAGAAGTGGTAGCCAAGCTGAGGTGCCTTGCCCAAGGTCTCCAGTCCAGTGGTGGCAAAGCCAAGATGAGAACCTGGGTCTCTGAGTCCACCCTGCCTCTGCTCCTCATCTGTGCTGTGAACACGAACTGTGAGCAAACTCAACCTCACCTGCCGATGCTTCTCTTCAAACAAAACATGTCTTGTGTCTTGTCATCAGTCTCTCGCTCTCCAAGGAGTAGATTTATCTAGAATAAATGATTACAATGCATTTCGCGTATACAAAAAGGATATTAGAGAAATGCCAATATACAGAGGCAAGGAGTCGATCAAATAAGCACGTCACATTTCTGGTTCGTTGCAAGTGAAACTTTGGCTCCGTTAAATTTATTTTAAGATAAAAATTGATTTTGTAATCTATATTCTATTGAAGGCATCACAGCTTATTTTTTTCAAAATGCTTTAAGAAAAACTCTTTTATTATCAAATACTTGGAGTTTGAAATAGATTTGCATTAAAATATTGAACAATATTTTTCAGATAATGAACAATAAAGTAAATGAGAAAAGTATGAAAAAAAGAATCACAAAATATCTGCTTCTCTCTTCCCAGATGCTGGGCCAGGAATATCGTCATTGGAAGCTGAGATGACCTGAGATCGTCACAGAGATGTAAAATACGAAGGAAAGATGAACAATAGGAAACAGACTGGAAGTGGCGATCCTGGAGCTAAAGCGAGCAGTCCAGCTTCCATTACGTGCCTGAAGGGTGTGTGGTCCCTGACAGCCTGAGAATAGAACCCAGCCGCCACCGTCATGGGAGTGGGCCCGGCGGACTTCCTGCCTTTTGGTCAGACAGACCGCCTTCCTGAATTACCAGGTCTAGGAAGCAGTGGTGACAGGGGTTGGGGGAGAAGGGGCAGAAGTTACACGTGTCACATACAACCCCCACGCGGCCCTCTTCCTAGCTGCCACCTCACTTCCCCTCTGACAGACCAGTTGCCTAATCTGCAGCACGCTGAGATGGTATCTGGGATCTCTAACGGCTCTGAAATGCCACAATTCTGTAATTCAGCTACAAGACCAGCTGGGCAGAGACAGGAAGAAGCCCAGCCCCGACTCCCAGTTTGCTCGATACCGTGTCTAATACACCGAGCATTGCGGTCAAGGACTCAAACAATAGCTGCTCTGTGTTGAGGACGCACTCGGCAAGGTGCTGTGCCTTTCTTTGCATGGTCACATTTTGTGCCCTTGTGGGCATTACTAGCCCTGGGGAGAAGATAGAGCTTGCACAGGTTGAGTAACTCGCCCACGTGGCTCAGCAGGTGTGCAACCTCTAACCCCAATCTCTCTCCTTCTCGCCGTGGTGGACATGACTATTTCTGGAGGTTTAAGCCTGGGCAAACCTAACTCTCTCTCCTTCTCCCACATACCTCCTGACACTCATAGTCTCGGGAGAAACACTGACTCTGCACCTCCCTCCTCCCCAGGGGAGATGATTTGTCTGACTGGGGAGTCTGGGAGAAGAACCTGTCCCTGCGGGGCCCAGCTCAAATCAGAACAGGGGGCATTGGGCCAGGCCAATATATCAAAGATTATCACTTCAATGTGTGCTCAAAAGCCACGTGTGGCTGGAGGCTACTATAGTGAACGGTGCAATCTTAGAGGTTAACCGCCTGACGTCGTGTGTCCCAGCTTGAGGACTTCCAGGGGAGGAGAGGTCCCCACCGTCTGAATCACTCTAGTTACATGGTGGGCACCTCTGGTTGCTGGAAACAGCTTCATATCAAGTTGAAATCTTCCTCCTTAGAATTTCCCACTTCTCGATACTAGTCCTCCTGGACTCTCTCTCCCTCATGACAGCACTTCTGATGGTTGAAGACGGGGAGCATGCTGTCCTTGTTCCCCAGTGTCTGGCTCTTCTCAGGGTTACGCATGGCCTAGTTGCTTGGCCCCTCATGGGCTCATCCTCCCTTGGACGCCCATCCCCCACGCAACTTGCTTCTTTCTCTCTGAAAGACAGTCAGAATGGAGCACATTCCCCCAGAAAGGTTCTCGATCTTTTTTTAACACGTATCTGCTGCCTTCCTGAGTTACTGCCCAACACTGGTATTGTTTCATGGGACAGAGCTTCATGTTTTTTTCTCATTGAGAACACTATATTTATAACTGTCATGGACACCTGTTGTTTTTTGACTACCCAGCATCCAAACAGTCTTCCTAACTTAGAAGAATCCCAAAATAGGTGAGAGCCAGGGCCGTACCTCTCATGACGGAGGCTGAAGGGGAGCAGGCATTCACTCTGCACACCTCAAGGCGCTCGGCTAATCGCAGGCTCATGCCTGAGCAGTTGAATCTGACAGGGAAGCAGGAACACAGAGACCATCAGAGCTTATCTAGGATGGTAGTGGCAGTCAAGAGTTCAGTGGAGAAGCGGCAAGCTCCTGGGCTGTGGTACCATGGGCAAGAACTGGCTTCTGTCGTTTGCAAGCAAGGCCCCGACAGTAAGAGAACCACAGATGGGTGGTGCCCTGTGAACCGTGGCTGCTCCTTGAGCAAGTCATCTTCCCTCCCTGCTCCTCTGTTTGAGCGGATGCCATGAGGTCCATCCCAGCTGTCATGTGCTCTATTCCCGAATTTGCAATACATTCTTACTGATGATTAAGAGATGTGGCTGAAAGCGAAATGGAGAGAGGTCCAGAATGTCAGACAAACTTCTCCCTACCAGTTCTTCAAAACACTTCATCAGAAGTCACTCCAAATCCACCCTGAGGCTCTGAACTCTGAAGTGTTTTCTAAAATTGAGACCAAGACTGAGATGAAAAGACTTGTGCCTCCCCCTGCAGTCACCAGGGGCTACTGTTTCCATGGCTGCCTTGGAGAGGAGCCCTGAGGCCCTGGATGTGTGTGGTGGCAGGGACAGCACAGGACCTGGAGTCAGAATAACCTGGTGCTCATCCCAGCTTGACTCCTCGATGTTGAGGGACCCTCGGCAAATGGTTTTCCTTTGCTGGGTCTCAGTTTTCCACATGGAAAAGAAGATGCCGAAGGATTTTTAAGCTTCTTGTCGATTCTGACTCTGTGACTCTGAACCCTGTAGGAGCTGTCATACCCTTGAGTTCCGACTTACTGTCTTTCCCCTTCTTTCTGGCTTCTGTATTAAAACTTTACAAGTTTGTGAATGGAAAAATACAATGTGATATATCCATACCATGGAATATTATTCAGCCATTAAAAGCAATAAAACACTCACATATGCTACAACAGAGATGAACCTTGAAAACATTAGGCTAAGTGAAAGAAGCCAATCGCTAAAGACCACACATGATACGCTTCCATTTATATGAAATGTTCAGAATTGGCAGATCTATAGTGACAGAGAGTGGAGGAGTGGTTGCCTAGGGCTACCAGGAAATGGGTAGTGACTGCTAAAAGGTACAGGATTTCTTTCTAGGGTGATGAAAATGTTCTAAAATTGACCATGGTAATGGTTGCACAACTCCGTGAATACACAAAAAAACCTTGAATTGTACAGTTGAAATTGGTGAATTGGGAGGTATGTGAATTGTATCTCAGTAAAGCTGTTAAAAAGCCAGGCAACAAATTTAAGAGAAATTCAATGTATTTTAAAGCTGTGCTCACAGTATTGGAGGATAGCCTTGAAAATTAAATCCATTCATAATCCAACAATTCCAGGTTGTGTGTCTTTTCAAGTCCCTCTCGATCAATTAACTAAAATTAATTGATTTGTTTGAATGTAGCTTCTTTAAAATGGCCCCTTCTCAGAAGGTCCAATTAGCAGTCTAATGGGACCAGAAAAAGGAAAGATGAGGTCCGACAAGTTTCCACACTTGACTGCAAAGAGTTCACTGGGGGTAGCTTCTCTTTTCTTTAGACTTTTTATTAGATTGTAATGGAAATTCTCGTCTGGAGGAGAATTATAGAACAGGGCACATCATATTTTAATGTGCACACCAAGCACCTGGGGATCTTATTAAAACAAAGATTCTAATCTAGTAAGTCTAGGGTGGGGCCTGAGAATCAGCATTTCCAACAAGCTGCCCTGTGTGGCCAAGGGTGCTGACCTGCAGGCCGTACTTCAAGTTGCCAGGCCCCAGGGCTACACAGCCCACCATGGCTACTGAGCACTTGCCATGTGACTGATCTGAACTGAGATGTGATGTGAGTGAATGAGTGAAAGGATATAAGTGACATAAGTGTAAAATAGACACTGGATTTCAAAGACTTAGTAACAAAGCAAAAGAATGTAAAACAATTCTTACACTGGTTGCATGTTGAAATAATATTTTGGATATACTGAATTAAATAAAATGTACTATTTTTTTTAATTACAAGTTTTATTTGTGAAAGATTCCAGTAGTCCTCTGTTGCCTGCCATTATTCATCTTCCCTTCATCCTTAACAACAGACTTTCAGTTGGGCACATGGCGGTCCCCTGAAATAAAGACTACATTTCCCAGCTTCCTTTGCAGCTATGTGGGACCATGTGACTAACCATTGCATGGAATGTAGGGGAAAGAGTCATGTGGCTCCCAAAAACTTTGCTTAAAAGATTACATAAGTGCACTCTTTGCCTTCTTCTTCTTCGTTCCTTCCTTCATCTTGCTGCCTAGACTGCAGGGATGTTGCCATCTTGGACCACGAGGTGAAGGCCATGCACAGTGGATCAAAAAAATGTAAACTCAAAGATGGCAGGGATTTTTGTCTATTTTCTTTTGTCCCCACTGCTGTAATGCCAGTGCCTAATTGGTGCTAAATAAATATTTGTAACTGACTGATTAAATGAATGAATAAATGAACAAGTCTGAGTTTCTGATACTAAGGAGGTGATATCAGCTCTAGACGACCCACCTGAACTTTTACAAGAGAGAGAAACAAATCCCTACCTTGAATAAACCCCCACCTAACCCTGAACTATATAATACTGAAAATATTGAGAAGTCCTATAACAGCTTTGTGCCACAGAAGCTTTGCTTAAGATGCTAAGCTGAACCTCAGTAAATCCAATCGCATTTTAAATGCATCGTGATATTCACCTGCTCAATGCTGTGGATTATTTTACCACGCCAAAATACATCTGTTTATTTGTTTAACAAGGTGAGGTTTCAATATTTCAAGTTTCTAAAACCAAGATATGCCTCTAACAGTACTTTTTTACTAACAATTCAAAGCACTGTAGAAATTCAACCTTGCAATTTTTTTCCTAACAGTCCTAGGGTACAGGTGAGTGAGCATCAAAAGGTAGCATTTTCTAAGATGGAAATGAGCTAATTTCCCTTCCTGGTTAAGGAGAAATTTTCCATTTCATTCTCTGTCCATTTCACCTCACTGCTTCTAAACCGAGCACAAATTTTGCATCAGAGAGGTTAGTAAGAACAGATTTTAAACAAAAACAAATGTCTTTTTCTTATTTTTCAAAAAAACATTTCATTGCATTCACCCAAGTTTTCAGCCCTGCTCATGTCTGAGAAGAACTATGCCTTTATACGCTGTTCCCTAAAAGAAGAAAACAATCTTGTAGCTTACATAACTCTGTAGACTCCTCAACTCTGGTGTGCAAAGAGGCGGAGGTGAAAGTTCCATCAACACCGTGTGGAGCACGTTGTCCTAGCTCTCTATTCTCAGGGGAACAAGAGAGGACAGGAAGATTTCAACAAGCCCGAGTGGGCGACAGGTGAGACTGAGGGCTGGCTGGGGGATGGAGTGTGGAGGGGTAGACAGAGAAGACTAGTGTGGACTGGCCCTGGTGTTGGCACTTGGGGCCCTTTCCAAGGACAAGGAGAATTACTGGTACCCAGCAGCAGCAGGGCAAGGAGAGCTCCATGTGGTTTCCACCTTTCAGATTCCCAGAGCCCGGGAGGCCTCATTCTTCGTCCAAACTCACCAGGCTTTGAAGATGCAGAAGGCCGTTATCAGCCACCAGCCACGTTGGATCCAGGAGCGGTCACATAGCGACAAGTCCTCCTGGAGGCTCCTGCTGCCGGAAGGGGCCCTCTGTTCTGTGACACAAGAGGCATTTTGGAAGAGCAATTTAATCAAATGGCGTCCTTACTGGCAACATCATTTTTCTGGACCAGAAGCCTCATGCTTGCTGTTAGAGTTTGATTCATAAGCTCAATGACTGGATATTTCTGATATGCCAGGGAAGCTTCCAGACAGAAAGCATCTGATATACAAGTTCCCTCTTAGTTGAAAAAAGATTTTTTTTAATATACCATTGGTACAGATTTTCCCAGAGCTAAGTTCCAAACTGGAGCTGAGTGACGTACGTTTGAAAACTGTGTTTAAAAATTCTGGGGCCATGGGATACTATTTAATGATTGATTTGTGACATCTTGAAGAAATGGGAATTCAGGGGGGTGGGTAGGGGGCAGTAGGTAACAGTATGAAAAAATGCTAGAGATGAGAATGCACATGGTGAGGTCGATCTTTGAGGCTAGAACATGTGGCAAGCAAAGAAAGCTAAGGGAAGAGCCTAGAAAGACCAACGGAGACCAGTGGACATTTCTGGCTGAGGAACAGGACATTGGCCTATTCTGAATGGGGAGCCATTGAAGACTTGAGAAGCTGAGCAGGACAGGACCAGATTTGTATGTTGGAACAAACATAACAGCAAAGTGGGTGGAGTAAATGGATGGAGTAGGGAGCCACTGGACGCAGCTACTGTAATAGCACAGGTGAGAGACCGTGACCAGGCAGAGGCATGAGAGGAGGGGATGGTGGCTGCTGGTCTTAGGGTAGGGGACAGGAAGCCTGATGCAGATGACCTTTTGATTTCTGACTAGGGATCTGGGGAGATAGAGAAGGAAGAGCAGCTTGGGAGATGTAGGGTGGAGATGAGGAGGTCTGTTTTGGGATGTATGGGATGCCTACAGGAAAGCCACATGGGGACACTTCTGCAAAACTGTGGGTTTATATGACCCTACTTTTTCCAGGCCAACGGGTATCTTTCCATTTATTCTCACAATGTCTCCTCTACATGTCAGGGGGTGGGAGAATGCTGAGCCCCCATCTGGAACCTGACCCTCAGCACAGAGCCTGTCAACAGTAACACTGCTTCTCTCCAGGTAGCAATTACCACCATTTCTTCAGCACTTACTGTGGGCCCTGCACTGGGCCCCAAGCTTTCCATACAGTTCTATTTATCCCATAACAACCCTTTAAGGTAAGTCTCACCCTACATCTCAAGCGGGCAAGCTGAGAACTAAGACTGAGAAAGAGTAAGTCACATGCCCAAGTTTTCCCAGCTAGAAAGGAGCAGAATTGATGTTCAAACCAGGTCTACAAATTGCCCTCAAGGAGATTACGCTCAACTGGATTACACCGCTTCCAGATGAGGATCAGAATTAAAACCTAACCAGTTCTAAAATGATTTCATTTGCAAACTCACTCATTCATGTATTCATTCACTGAATTAACACTGAACTCCCAGTAAGCACAAGGTGCAAACATAGTCAATGCAGCATGGGTGCTGGGGGTGGGGAGAGTGCTTGTGGTTGTCTAAGAACAAAGAAGAGTCTTGGTCTTCAAAGAGTTCTAAGGCAGAGGTCAGGAAACTACAGCCTGGGCGCCAAGGCTAAGTCACTGCCTGTTTTTGTGAATAAAGTTGTATTGGAACCCAGCCTTGCCCACTGGTTTACTTAGTGTCTAGCTGCTTTTACACTGCAACGGCAAAGTGGAGCAGTTGCAACAGAGACCAAATGGCCCAGAAAGCTTGAAGTATTTACTATCTAGACTTTTAGAGAAAAAGCTGCCGACCCCTGGTCTAGATGTCTAGAGGTCATCGACTACGATAAAAACCTAGATTATTAAAATGGCACATGGGGCCAGCCTGGTGGCGCAGCGGTTGAGTTCTCAAGTTCCGCTACTTGGCGGCCCGGGGTTCAGTGGTTCAGATCCCGGGTGCGGACATGGCGCTGCTTGGCACGCCATGCTGTGGTAGGCATCCCACATATAAAGTAGAGGAAGTGGGCACGGATGTTAGCTCAGGACCAGGCTTCCTCAGCAAAAAGAGGACGAATGGCAGTTGTTAGCTCACGGCTAATCTTCCTCAAAAAAAAAAAAAAGAAGGCACAAACAAAGAGCTGTGGGGATGCCATGGAGAGTGACTAAAGCCACAGGCAGGATTCACCCTGTAGGAAGTTTTCGAAATGGGCTTTGACAAAGAAATGGGACATCAGCAGCAGACTCCCACCCAGAGTACATCCCCCTGGTGCTTGAATGCACAAAGTCCAGGATAAGGTAGGAGATACTGAGGCACTTGGAAAGCATCTAAGTTCTCTTTCCAGAGCCGCAGACGTCATGGCGGTGGCCCTGGCTCTGCCTTTGCTGAGCTGCGTGACCTTGAGCCAATCTACTTACCTCCTGGTCCCCAGACACCAGCCATCTCTCACTGGCCTGTCAGGTTGTGAGAAGCAAATGTGGGGGAAAAAAGTACCTGAGCGACTTGTGAAAAATTTAAGTGCTCTGTAAATCCTGGGGTGCCTCCGGGCAGTCATACGCACCACGGACTGCCTCGAGGATAATCACGCATAGCACTCAGAACAAAAACGTCAGCCCTGGATGCAAAATTGCCTTTGTCCCCAGCTCAGCACACTCCATTTTTTATTAATTCGCTCATGATGCAGCTTGGGAAGTTATGAGAGAGTCCTCCCCTGAGAGGAGTCGTTCTTCAAGCTGGGAACGTGTGGACATCCTACCCCAAGAGACAGCAGTGTGCTTTCCCGGAGGTGGAGGCAGCCTGGAGGCTGGAGTTGGTCTGGGTTTATGCTGGAGGTCTGGACCCAAGGGAACACATTTTGTTTGGAACCCTCACAAAGGGATCTTTGCAACCCCCCAGCCAGCTGGCCCAGCTCTGCTAGACGCCGTGTTCCCTGCTCCTTCGCCCTTCCTCCAGGAAGCACCTCCTCTGGCCCAGCCTCGATGATGCTTTTCCGCTCACACCCTTGAACCCAGGTCCCCAGCCCAACGGGGAGCCGCTGGCCCTGTCAGTGCAGCCCGCAGCACCTGGCTCGCCTTCCTCCACACTGGGCCAAACCCTCAGACGCAGGAGAAACCAGAGCTCGCTCAGCTGGCCAGCGCCCGGGCTTCCTGTCCAAGTGTTTGTGGCTGGGCTTCCTGCTGACGGAAGGGCGGCTGCAGCTCTCCTCTGACATCCCAAGAAGTGGCTCCCAGGGCGCTGGCCGCCAAGCACGTCCAGCTGGCACTTGGCGCAGGAGCGGCGACTACACTCCGTGCAGCTGTCAGACGACATTCACAAGGACGCTGGGGTCAGGCCTCAAGAGCCGTAAAGGGGATTCCTTTGGGGCGAGAGGAAGCTGTGAATCAGACCAGAAACCCGGGAGCTTGTCCTGGGCAGACGGCCAGAGCATGCCTCACATACACCCCACACTCCAGACTGACAGACCCCATCGCTTCACTGAGGCCCACCTCCCTCACCACCTGCAAACCTTTGCCCTGTGTCCCTCCCTGAGACTCCAGCACACAACTTCCTTCTGCCCCAGGTGGGCTGGGAACAGGGCCCCATCACCCAGACGATAGCCCGCCCTGGCTCTGACCTCATGCCCTTGAGGAATTTAACTTCATGAAGAATCAGCTTTTCTTTCACAACTGGAAACTGGACAGTGAGACCATTTTCTCGGCATGCCATGTTTATTTTCCCACGTTTCAGGGGCGGTGACATCGGAAATGGGGTTAGACTTGTTCTATATAACTCCAGAGGTCAGAACAAGCATAACAAGGAGGCAGAGTTCAGTTTAAACAAGGAAAAACTAACCCACAAAATAGACTGTCCCAGAAGGTAGTGAGCATCCTGTTCTGGGAGGTATTCAACAGAAATTGTTTGCAGAGACTTTCAAGGGCTCGGCAGTAAGCTCTGTGAGGCTGAGGTCCATGTCTGTCTCCATTTCTGCTGCGGGACCAGCAACTAGCACAGTGCGTGATGAGGTACGTGAGAAGGTGCTCCAAATATTTGTGGAAGGGAGAGACGGAGGGAGGAAGCGGGAAAGGAAGGAGACAGGGATGGAGGGAAGGAAGGAAGGAGGGAGGGAAGGAAAACACCAGGAAGGGAAATACGGAGGGAGGGAGGGATAGAGGCTGGAAAGGATCATGTTTGAGAACACTGGAGAATAGATCCTCCTTTAGGAGAGAGTTTGGACAAGCTGATTTGGATCTAGTTGCCTTTGACTCTATGGTTATAAGACAAGGACCCTGGGCGCCCACTCCAAGGGGCTGCATCGACTCCAACACAAGGCTGAGCAACTCTCCTGTGCCGGTGTGTGTCAACAGGTGCGACCATCCTATCTGAGCATCCTACAGTCCACAAACCCCCTTCCGTACATTCTGTCACTCCCTTCTACGAACCTTGAAAAATGCAGCGTTCCCATTGGAAAGATGTGGAGCCTGAGGCTCAAAGATGGTAAATGACTTGTCTGAGCTGAGAAGTGTCCTCGTGCCTCCTGATCCTCAGCCCAGCGCCACTCCTAATATGCACCATAGTCTGTCTTACTGCCTGCCTTAGATCTTTCTGCCCCTGAAGAGATAGTATGGTCTAATTACGGTCTTCATTAAAAGCACCAGAGGTTCCCCTTCCTTTAAAAAATGCGCAAGGGACAGATCTTCCTCAAAAAACAAATGAACAAAACCACGATCCTCTCTCTCCCTGCCTCACTTCCAGCAGAAGTAACGCTGGGCCTTACCGCCAACTGCAGCAACCAACAGAGGACCTGGGCTCTTTCCAGAGGCAAGTTCACTTTGCAGGGCCAAGCCTCTCGACCACCTTGATGGAGGGATGCAGTCTTTTCCAGAGGTCTGACTAGTTGGAGACTAGGCAGGTCGTTTGCTCGTGTGCCCTCAGATCCACGCCCGCCCCATCCTGCCCTGTGCTCGCTCACAGGAGCTGACCCTGCAGACTACACAGGCCGGGTCCCAGTCAGCCAGAACGGGGAGGAGGAGGAGGAGGAGGGGAGAAACTAGTCTCTAGTTTTTCTCCCCTTCTCTCCCTCTACCTGGCAGATCACCTCTGTGGGGCCAGTTCCCAGGGCTGCAGCTCGCTCTGGGTCCAGGAAACACCTCCTCCTCTTGTTGACCTTCCAGCCCAGGAATGGGGGCATTTCTCTGCGGCTGCTGTTCTCAAGCTTGCCTTTCACTGTGCCTGCCCTTTCATCTTTTCCAACGCCTTTATAACTGGTTTCCCTCTGCTAGAGTTTCTGGAATGGGGTATGTTTTCTGCCTTGACTCTAACTTCCTGCCAATGCAGGTCTGTTGAGACCCTGCCCAGAGAGGGTTAAACGGATGGAAATGTGGGGCATCCTGTCGTGACCACCTTAAAGAGAGTCAAAGAGGCAGGCAGGCCAGGAGGCTCCCAAGGGAGGACCAGGTCCGCCTCGTGCCCTGTGGCTCTGACTAGGAACCAGAGGAGCTTCAGTCTGCCCAGCTGTCCCATCGCAGTCCCCTTCCCCCCTCACAAGGCCCCACCGGCCCCGGCATCCTTCCATGCTATGACACAGTCGGTGCCTCTCACACAAGTGGGCCAGATGGCGTGAGTCAGCCTCTCAGAGTTCTGAGCAGGCCAAGCGTCCAAGTCCATGTCACCCCCATCAAGGCGGGAGAGGAGGGCTCCCTCGGTGACGTCAGCAAAGAAAGCAGGTGTCTTTCCTCCCCACTCCCAAACCTGCGGCATCTGGGACTCAAAGAGAAGAGAGTCATAGACTCTTCCTCCTCCTCCCCCACCGCCAAGGCCTCTCACTCCCTCAGGCCAGGGGGTCTGCCTTGCCTGGGCAGAGACCCAAGGGGAGGCTGCGTCCTCTGAAAATATTATTCACGAGCACAGATGCATCATGTGGAAAGGAGGAAAGTGGGCCTCACCTTCCGATTTATGTGGACCTACTGCATGCTTGCCGAATAACTAAGAACTTGCATATATTTTATGTCATTTCGTCAGTCTATGATAGGAGAGAATCAGACCCCCCAAAATGGCATCAGGCCCCATTCACTGTGTCTTTACTGGATACCAGCTGTGTATGAGGCATTCTGCAGAGATAAGCAAACCATGGTCTCTACCTTCCAGGAAAGTTAAGAACCTGGGTTCGAATCCAGACTCCAGCAATTAGTATTATATGAGCTTGGGCAAGCAACTCGCCCCGCGAGCCTCAGTTTTCTCATCTATAAAATGGGCATAATAATAATCTCATCTCATTGGGTTGTTGAAGGATCCATGTAGGTAACAAGCTTGCAAGTTCCCAGCACATAGGGAATACTTTTGAACAAGGGTTGACATTATTATTATTTTTTAAATTAGTAAATCTAGCATGCACGCAGGGCTTTATCCAGGAGGGGAAAAGTATTTTTGAAGGCTGTCCCACGACTTCTGCTAACACTATGAAGACCTTACAAAGCCTTCGGGCTCCAGAATAGGATAGAACACGGCTCTTCCTTTCTCATATGGGAAGTCTCCAGCAGCCTGACCTCAGAGGCATCCCCCACGCACTCAGTCCCCCCAATAGTCCCTGCCGCCACCCCTGGGAGTTGCCGGATGTCAGCTGAGGTCCAAGGTTTGGAGAGTTTCCGGGACTGGCAGGGTCACACTGTGGCTGGGCCGTGCCTGGCAGCCCCACCCTTCCTGGCAGCCAGGCCGCCTCCTCTCTGAACGCCTGCCAATGCAGGGGGAGGGGGGCAGAGCCAGAGGGAAGGTCCTGCACGGATGTTTGCCCTAAGGGAAGCCTGCAGGGGTGGGGGCGGGAAGGGGGGGAGCAGGGCAGACTGCTCCACTCCACCCTCGCGTCCGCCACGCAGAGAATCCAGTCTCTGGAAGTGCCAAGTGCTCCTCCTAGTGGGGAAGGAGTGATGGGAGATCCCATTCGGCCGCCCTCCTGCCCACACCAGGGAGAGGTGGGGCCACTTCACTGGGCCTATTAGAGGACCACACTATCAGTCCCATCTACAGCACATCACAGATGAAAAGGCCCTTTCACATCCACTTCCCACGCCAACTTGGTGATTCTTCAGGTGGCACATTTTTAGCACCCCATTTCACAGATGAGAACTTTGAGTCAGTCTCTGGCCGTTAGTCTCTGGCAGAGCTGGAACTAGAAACCAGGTCTTTTCATCCTATTTCCCACAGGGTTTTTTCAGTGCACCACCCCCAAAACGGGCAAAGAGGGAGAATTGGCCACCATCCTTCCCAGTGCCCACCCCTCACACAAACGCCACACCATCTTGAGAACAGCACTGGTTCTTTTCTTTGTCCCTCGGGCACAAGAATCTCAGGGCCCTGTGGTAGCCTGGTTAAAACCACCCCTATCCTGCAAGATCGTCCTGCTTTTTCAAACCCCACACATCTAAGGGTCAGGCTTCCCTTCTACCAGCACGCTGAGCCCTCCGTTCTCCAGGAGATAAAGGCTCCCTGCTCACTGTGGTCGGACCTAGGGTTCAGAAAGCCTTCTCCTGGAGCCACCTCAACCACACACAAGCTGTGCTGAGCCCAGGCAGTTCAAACACCAAGGGGTGGGGGTGGCGAGAAGTGACTCCAGCCCTGTCCACCCCCAGGGCCCTGTGTTGGCAGACACGGGTTGGAAAGGGGCCATTTTGGAGCCACTCACTCATCCAGGAGGGGAAGGCGACCTTTGCCTTGTCTTCTTCCCTGAAGACAAAGTCCTTCCTTTGAGGTCTCAGAGGCTGGCCTCCTGCTCGGAATGTGGCCACATCCCGCCCTTAGGGTCCCCAGTTCCTGGGGAGGCCCCTGAAGCCTGGCTTGGAGACCAGCTATTCCCGGCACCTCTCCTACAGAGTAGGGCTGGAGGGGTGGGCCCAGGGAGGCTCTCCCAGGCCTGGGAGCCTGCTCTCCACCCAGGGCTCAAGGAGGAAACCGGCTCACAGCCCGCCGCCCAGATCCTGCCATCTCACAGAGCTGGGCCTGGACTCAAGGGCAGGCCAGGCAGACAGTGATCTGTGTTTTCTGGGAAGGCAGCCAGTCCTCATGCCCTCGGGCTTCTGGGTATGGAGGAGAGTGCCCGAGCGGGCACTGGCCGCCACCTTTGGTGGGCCACCCCAGGCCCTGCCAGGGCGGCACACCCCAATACTCATCTTGAGCAGAGCATTGCAGCAAGAGGGACCATAGCACTGAACCCCTTTCCCTGCCCACTGCTTGGTGAACTAAACAGCCCTGCATCGCAGGGAGGAGGCACACGACCTGAGGCTCAGGGCCGCATCCCCCTGTGCCCAAGAACACACAGGAGTCAAGTCTTTGGTTGTTTGGTTATGAGCACGTCTCATCCCCCTGCTAGGCCAAGCAAGCTGTCCCAGGGCACAGGAAAGGCATTTGACTTGGCCTCAAAAACTGTAGGTTCTCTGGGACCAGGCTGGTGGCACAGCAGTTAAGTTCCGCTTTGGCAGCGAGGGTTCACCGGTTCAGCTCCCGTGTGCAGACCTATGCGCTGCTTGTCAGGCCATGCTGTGGCAGGTGTCCCACATATAAAGTAGAGGAAGATGGGGTTGGATGTTAGCACAGGGCCAGTCTTCCTCAGCAAAAAAAAAGAGGAGGATTGGCAGCAGCTGTTAGCTCAGGGCTAATCTTCCTCAAAGAAAATTTTAAAAAATAACCCAGGTTCTCTTCCTGGGTAGTGAGGCCATCTAACTGGGACTCGGGTCACTTCATCTCACCCCTGAGCATCAGTTGTACCATGGGGCAGCAAGCCCTGCTGTGCCCTGCTCCCTGGTTGCTAGAAGCCTTAGAGTGTAAGACGTCTGTGAACGCTCCTCAGGCACAATACTCACGGGAGGGCTTCTTGTTGTTATGAAAACTTAGTGACCTGGAGTCGTACTTCCATTCTCCCCGCAACACGACAGGAGATGAAGGACAGGGAGGGTATGAGCGCTGGCCAGCAGGCAGACTTGGGGTCTCCTCAGCCATCCACTCTGAGGCCCCAGGAGGCCCATCCCAGGGCCCCTTGTGGCTGACAGACAGGATCACGTGCTGGCCTGAGGGCAGGGGTGGGGGTGGCAATGAGCCGAGTGGAGCCCACCCCTATCTCCCACTTGGTAGAAGCGCCCCCATGCCTCCTGGAGGACCAGGGGCTCTCCTGCCCGCTCTCTCTGGCTCCTCAGTGTGCACCTGGGGGCCATATTTCTGGGAAAGTAAATGGTGCTGGGACAGATGGTGAAGGGGGTCACAACCAGGTCACAGGAGAAACAGCTGAAGGGACTCAGGCAGCTCAACCCCAACGGGAGGAACTCCCTCCCAACAGCACAGGGCAGCCACGGGAGAGGGGATGGACCTCATCCGATCTCATCTCCATAGGGGAAGGGCCCCATCACACCAAGAAGAGATGAGTCGGGGCAGTGAACTCCTGGTCACTGGAGGTGTCTGCACTCATCAGAATGACATGGGAGGCGCTTTTGTGAAGGGGCTCATTATGGCTGAGGACATGAGGGGATCCTCCCCACGCCCCTGCATGCCAGGATCCGCTGCTCGCCACGGGCTGGAGCTTCTCCCTGGTATTAATTAGCCAGTGCCGCCAGAGAGGCTTATTCAGAACAGAAGTGCTGGGCGGCTGGAGAGTGCTGCTGGTCCCGCTCGAAGCACTGTGCATATTGTTCCTATTATGCACATGTAGGAGGGGCCCTGGCATCTCTCAGGACAGGCAGTTTAATGCGTTATAAACGGTTCTCTTCCCATGTAACCTTCTGTTTACACAAAAAAAGTGTCTCTCTCTCCCCTCTCTGTGTAAAGGGAGCCCACGGGGCTCCTCACACTCATTACCACAAAGCATGTGGCCTTCCCCGTGCCAGGAAAAGTCCGTGCATGAGAATAACCCACCCTGAGATGTGGCAGACCGAGTGTGCAGGGCTGGGTGGTCCCCTGGTTGCCACACACGTGTTTGGTGCGTGGCATTCACCAGCCAAAATCCGCACTCCAGCCACCCTGAGTCAGAAAGGAGGATAGTGTGGGGCGGTGGCCCTTTCTAGGCAGGCTGTCAGTGATTCTTGAGGCTTGAACCCCTGTGGCTGCCATGGAGCTTCCTGTCAATCCAGCCTCCCATCAGCCGGAACCTGGGCCAGCAGTCTGCCAGCTGGAGAGCAGCTGTTGGCGTGAGGAAAGCCAGCAACCAAGAGCCACAATGGTTGAGGAGCCATCTTCATCTTAAGAGGGGGCCCAGCCCAGACCCCCAGGAAAGTGCAGCTCTTAAGGGAAGGGTGCTGGGTTCCTTCAGGCAAATGAATATCGACGGAGCAGATGAAGCTTCATCTTGTTTTCATCTGTACCACGGCAGACGTGCATCAGAATGGCATGGCTTTGCAGGGCTGGGGGTGGTCAGACGTCACTCAGAAGTGAAGCAGATACCCAAGAGGAGCTGGAGTCCAGGAGACGGAAAGCATCCTGCCCAAGCTCTGTTCCACGGCAAGTCAGTGGGAGAAGCAGATCCAGGGTCCCATCTCCTAACTCACCGTTCTCTCCCCACCAAGGCCTGCTCCAAATGAATTGCAGGGTTAAGGAGGGAAAGACCACCAGATGCTGCCTCTGTGACCCACCTCAGGTGGTCCTCTCCTCGCTCCCTCCTCTTCAGACCTTGGACGCAGCTAGCTTGCTTCTACTGCACACTTGCTGAGCCCTAGGCTTGAATGCCCTTCTCCAGCTTCCCTGGCCAACCTTAGCTCCCACATTGCCTCCTCCAGGAAGCTTTCTCTGACTGTGAGTTCTACATCACTGCCCAGGATTAATTCTCTGCAGAGAACTATCTGCTATTTTTTTTCTTGTTTATTTACGTGTGTGTGTGTGTGTTTAATCTATCTCCTCCTAATAAAATTTAAATACCAGTAGAGTAGGGACCAGGGAAAAAATCATGGAACGATCAAAAGAGAGAATTTCTTTTTTAATTCCTGCCAGCCCAGAGTTGGTGGAGACATTGACTATTTGTGGAGATATTGTTAAATCTTATGTTCTGAATAACGTGGGAGTTCCCTCAGGTGACTCACAAGGTCCCTGCATCCTTGGCCAGAACCTGAAATGTAGTCAGAGTGCTTCATGGTCACAGATCCTCATACCTAACGGGAAAAGGACAAAGGGTTTTCCTGGTCCCTTAAGGAGCAAATGGAATTTTCTGAAAATAACCTTCCTTTGTTTTCCTTCTCACTCGCAGAAGGAAAGCTCAGAAGATGGGGTTGGCAGCCTGCTCTCCCCTCGCTCCCCTCCCCCCCTCCTCCTCCTCCCCGTCCTCCCCTCTCCCCCTCCTCCTCCCCTCCCCCCCTCCTCCTCCCCTCTCCCCTCTCCTCCCCTCCCTCCCGCGCCCATAATTGCTTCCCTCCCTTCTTCCTCTCCCATCCTGAGTATTTGTCATTCTCTGCTTGTGGCAAATTGCTTTTCACCTTTGAAAACCAGGAATGGTTGCTAACCCAGACAGCCTGGAAGTTTTTAGCAAGCGGGGGTGTTCAGAGATAGAAAACACTATTGATTGCTCCCCGCAACAGCAGTGTCCCTGAATTTCAATTTAGGAAGCGCTTGTGGGCAGCTATGAGGAGGCCAGTATGGCACTGGACGTCTTGGTGATGCGGGGGACGGTCCTGCATCTGAGGCGCTCTCAGACCAGTAAGAAAGAGATTATTTTGACTCAATACATGTTTTTAATAAGTGCTCACTAAATGCTAAACACTGGGGGGCCCACAGTGACCTAGGAACAGGCCTGTCCTTGAGCAGCTCATCTTCGTGTGGAGAAGGAGGCCTCTGGCAGTTTCAATACTCCATGTTGGGTTCTGCGGAGGGAGAAGTGCAGACAAGAGGAAAGGGCGGCAGGTGCTAAGGGAGCAGACACGGAAGTCAAGCTTTAAGGGAGAGGTGGGAGTTCACCAGGACAAGGTAGGGGTGGGGAGGGAGGTAGACGGAAGGTGTTCCGGACAGAAGGACAGCAGGTACAGAGGTGGCATGAGTTTGCTGGGTCCAAGGACTGAAAGGAGGCTCCAGTGGCTGGAGGAAGGAGGGAAGGAGCAGCTGGCATGAGGGGGAACTGCAGAGGCAGGCCCTGAAGGCGTGGAGGACAGAGGTTGGGAGTGGCTTTGCAGAATGGCGAGTGGTCCATTGCCACAAAAAGCTAGGGAAGTGACAGGGGGCAGTGAAGAAGTTTAGACTATCAAGTAAGCAATGGGGAGCCCAGGAAAGGATGGCCGCCGGGGGGGGGGGGGGGGGGGGGGGGGGGGGGGGCGGGTGGGAGAGGAGAGAGATGGCAGTGGGGAGATCCATGTGGAGGCTGTTGCCAGGGTGAGAGACAGAGGACAAGGACCACACAGAGTGGCACGGGATGGGAGGGATCGACAACTACAATAATCATAACATGGTCTTTCCACTCTTCCCTCCCACCACTTCACCAAGCCCCTACTTCGGATGCCCTCTCCGACCCCATCCGCAGACCCTTTCCTCCGCTCCATCCTCCTGCCTCACAGCGTCAGAAAACAAGAGCTTCCGGAGAACATGTACATTCAGATATGGGCAGAGAGAAGGGGCTGAGAAGCCCGAACAGTTCAGCCTTAAAGCAGGCGCCCACGAGTGCCTGCCTGATCTAAAAGATCCCCGTGCCTCCCGTGTCCGCGCATGCGCCTGGATGATGGCTTTACCTGAAACTCCGCAACTGGAAATGAACTAGAGGGAAAAAATCTTCCTTGAGAAAGTCCATCCTGACTTACACCTGGAAGGGGAGCACCCTTGGCCCTGGGAGATGCAGTTGATCGTGAACACTCATTTTCTGTGAGAAAGTGCACCCCCTGCTCCGATCAGCTGATCTACAACCCTTCTGCGCATTGGTGCTTCGGGGCCCCCGGATTTGCTTGGTTGGGTGAGAGGCAGCCTGCGTGATAGAAGGAACACGGGACTGAGCAGCCGCAAAGCCTAGGTTCCAGTCCAGGCTCTGCTACTGCCTGGGTCCCTTCTCCAGCCTGGGCCTGTTTCCCAATCTGCAAAATAGGAGGTCAGCGCGGCTGGCAGTCAGGTGCCTGTGGTCTCAGACCTCTTCTCCCTAGGTGTGTGTGGACCGGTTACCCGCGGACCCCACCAGGACCAGGAATGCCTTCCACCTCCTGTCCTGGAGGCAGGCCTTCCCCGCAGCCCCATTTGTCTTTTAACGCTGTGGTGAATAGAAGCGAATGTCAGCCACAGCTGCCAGCCAGCCAGCTGGTGCATCTGATGGGGGAAAGCCCTCCCAACCAGCCTCACCATCCATCTGTGCCCCTAGCGGGTCCAGGTAAGTTTTCAGTGGCTGCTGGTGACAGCCACCCCAAAATGGGTCTGGTCTATCCGACCCCTCTACCCCTTGTTCACTGGGCCTTGGATAGCTTTCAGGACTTCCCTACTCTCCACATGCTCACTGCCAAGGCTCCAGCCAGCCTGTAACCTCAGGAAACTGCCGCAGGCTTGCGCCAGGGAGGCCAGCACCCGACAACCACAGGCGGCCCGGGGAGCAGAGCCTGGGCCTGGACAGGCTACTGGGGAGGGGAGAGAAGGGCAGGGAGGCTGCCTCGGGGGCTGGGCCTGTGTTTCCAGGGACAGCTGTGGAATGTGGGCTGGAAGACAGCTGAGAAAGGCAGGAAACAGTGGTGGGAAACAAGTCACCTGGTCGGAGAAAGCAGGAGGGTTAAAGTAAAGGAAACGGAGCCAGCTCTGCAGCAGCGAGGCGAACAGAAGGAGCACCTGCCTCAGCTCCAACCTCCCCGGGGCTCCCTGAGCCTTCCACGCCCACCGCCCACCACCCCTCACAACCTCCCCAGCCTCCCCTCTCAACACACAGTCCTCCCCACCCACCCTAGCCCTGACTGAGAGCTAGGCAGTCACCAGACAGTCTCTGATTAGGCCTCAGAATCACACACCCAGCAAGGGGCTTGCTTTACCATCCTCCTACCCTCCCTCGAGGCTCCCAGAAAAAGTAGGAGAAGCAGATCCAGCTCAGAGAGCCGGCCCGAAAGGCCTCCTGGCGCCCCGACCCAGCACCAAAGAGACCCATGTAACCCACCACGGGAGAAGCGGGGCCCAGGCGGGCGGGCAGGCCGCTGACCCCCTGAGGAGGCGCTGGCCCCCAGCCCGGCTGCATTGGCAGCAGCTTTTCTTGGCTCAGACAAACTCCCTTGGAAACAAGTCTCTGCTACTCACTTCTTCCCTCTATTTGGCTGACAACGGAGTCAGAGCTGTTGGCTTGAAGCCATTTTTTCTTTTTAACCTCGATCCCTCCTTTTTTCAGCTGCTTAAAAAGAAATGTTTTGAACCAAGACGTAGTGCAAACTTTTTTACTTTTAAAGTTTCTTTAAGAAAACAATGGTGCTCACAGTAAAACTGTGATGACCCCAGTGCTTGCACAGCACTTCACTGTGTATAAAATACTTACCCGGATCTTTGCGACAGAGACAGGTGTTCTCCTCCGCGTGCCCAGAGGGAGAAGGAGCTGCCCCAGATGACCTGGCTGGTTGGGTCAGGGCCAAGGTACCCAGATTCTGCCAGAGAGACCCCGGGGTAAGTTTCCTTGTGGCCCCCTAGGCCACAGCAGCACCAAAGGGAAGGAAGCCCAACTTCCCACTAGTTGAATTTCCCCCTAACTTTTTGCCCTGGGCACCCTCACAGACGGACAACAGGGGGGCATCCAGATGCAATCAGAGCTGAGGAACTGCCTTGCTAGTCCCCAAAGGGACAAATCTTGTCTCTCTCCCCCGACCAAGAGGGAAGGGTAGTGACTGACGCTACATTTCCTAAGCACCTACTGTGTGCTCGAGCATCTGCCAATATGATCTCGTTTCAGACACAGAAACCTTGCAGGGTGGGTATTATCCCCCTTTTATAAATAAGAAAAGTGAAGCCCAGAAAGATGAAGTCACTGCCAAGGCAACGCCCAGGAGGAGATGGAGTCAGGATTCGAACTCAGGTCTTTCTGACTCCAAAGCCGTCCCTCTTTCTGCTGTCCCTGTCCTGCCACCCCTTGAAAGCACGTGGCCTCTGTGCACAGTTTCCCTGGCAGCAGGAGAAGCTGCAGCGCACAGTGAATGTGGGCAGACGGCTGCAGGTGCTTCTGAGCAACTCTCTTCTTGCGCTCGCAGACGGCCCCTGGCTGGACTGCAGCTGGACTGCCTGCGGGAGCTCTGAGGTCCTTCTTGGAGGCTGAGGTCCTAGGACAAATAGGAATAACAGGTTCTACTCAACTCTAAAAGTCCTTCGTTGAGTCCCTTCCACATGCCTCAGACAGAGCTAGGTGCCAGGACAAACCTAAACCACACTTGATCTTGTCCTCACTGGGCTTCTAACAGGAAGGGAATGGACCATGAGAATGACACATTGGCTGCTTCTGACCTCCTCTGGCTGTAGGTGAAAACAGGGCATGGACAGATGGAGGGGCCACAGTCACAACAACTCAGAGGGTGGGAGGCCCCGGTGTGCTCAGCAGTCTCCTCTCCACAGGAAAGCACAGGGGATCCCTTATCCATATTCTCCTGCCTGGTCCAGGAGCCCCTGGAGGGGAGGCCTCTTTAAGCATAACTGACAGGGTGGGTTCCCTCTTGGCCCCCATCTGCTGGGGCGTGTGCTTCAGCATACGGGAACATGTTGAGGGAAAAGGATCCTCCGAGTAACTTCAATTTCACGCTCATTCACACGGTGCCTACTGTGCGCCATTCATTGTGCTGGGGCTAGGAGAGACAGACTTCATATGTTGAAGTCTCAGCCTTCAAGGGGCTCCCGGGCCACTCGGGTGGGCAGACTGCCTCTGGTCTAAGGAGAAGTTAAGGGGGCAAGAGAAGGGCAGACAAGGTGCTAGAGGGCCTCTGGTGGGAGGAGCCATTGATTCTGCTTGGGGGCCTCAGGGAAGGCCACATGGAGGACATGACACTGAGAAGGGGCTTAGAAGGTGGGAGGGTTTTGACAAGTGGAGTTGGAAGGAAAATGGCAGGGATGGTTCTATAGAAAGAGCAAAGCGAAATATGGGCCAAGCCCCGGCCCAGCCACACACCAGCTCACGGACTCACTTAGCTTCTCTGAGGCTGTTTCCTCATCTGAGAAGCAGAGAAATCCATTCTCTGATCCTGGGAAATACCTTTCTGTGCACACTCCCCTCTCATACTCGCCATCAAGATCCCTCTTCCTGTCTCCCCAGCCATTCCTCCCCCAAATACATTCTTATGGAAACTGGACACCTACAAAACGGAAATAAAACATAGAACGTAAATGCTGGGATGGCCCTTAGCTGTCAATCAGTGTATCCTGACAGTTTACAAATAGGGAAACTGTGGCCCAGCCATGTTGCCTGGCTTGCCCAGGGTCACCCAGCCAGTGAATGGCAGAGCCAGGACTAGAGTCTCCTTATTAGTCGCAGCCCTGATCGCATGTTTGTGATGATCACATCTTTGGATCATCTTTTTTGAGGGGGAGAGGGTCAACCTTTCCCACCCCATCCACCATCCTGGCCCTTGGGGTCAGATCAGGCCCTCGCTTTTCTCTCCCAGTCATAGCAACTTCTTGTGCCCGCCCTATTCTGGCATCTGTTGCTGCCATGTGTCCGGGTTTCCCACGTGTCAGGTTTTATGGGCTCAGTCTCCAGCTGTGGAAGTCAGTATCAGATTAATGGAACAGTTCCAGCCCCCAGACCAAAGGCCCTAGGATCCAAGGAGCCTTCAGCCTGTCTCACTGAGGGGACCCTGTCTGTCCTCACTCTGGGCCTGAGGGCAGAGGTGAAGCAGCTCCTGTTCCCAAGGCCGCTTCCTTCCTTGGGGCCTGTGTGGAGGACTGGATGGGCGAGGGCTTGCCAGGAGCAGCCAAGGAGTCTGGGTGACTGGTGAAGGAGGGCTGGGTCCTTGCAGACTGTGAACTGAAAAATAATTGCTCTCTTGACTGACATCTCACAAGATCCCAATATCAGGGAAGCCATCATGCCTGTGGCTGCAGGGAAGACAGGGTGGGCAGGAGAGTGGCAGGTGACACCGATGACAGCCGGGGTGGCATTTCCAGGCTGTAGACGAGTCTATCAATCACGTGGGCGAGAACAGTTGTTAGGGCTGGGGGCTCGTGCCCGTGGCCGCATGTCAAGTCTCCCATCTTCTCTGCAGGCTTTGTTTAGATACCCATCACTGGCCCACTGTGCATCTGCCCTGGGTTCCCTAACTGGTGGGGCTCTTCCCCAGGGAGGCAGGTAGTTAGGAGAAATACTTTGGGGAGAATTAAGACATCCCAGGCCTCAAAGCAGAGCTACAAAGCCAGGAGTGGCTGCTGCTCATGGCCCCAGCCTCACTGGGAGGGCAGCTGGGGTGCAAAAGTAAACAGACACCCACAGATATGCCTCCAGCCATGGCACTTTCCAGCCTCCCCCACGCCCACCGACCCCAGCTTGCTTCTCCCCTCAGATTGATGCTTCAGTCTGACAGGATTTGACAGCACTCAGTTTGGAGCCTTGTTTCATTCTGTACTCATAGAGGAATGGACCACTCGAACCTGTGAGCAGCGAACGTTGTGGGTCCAGGCCGCCTCTGTGGGGGGGGCATGTCAGGTCTGGGCAGGATCTGGGCAGTACTGAGAGACCCATCTGTAGCAAATAGCACAGAACCTTGGAGCTGGAGGGGACTTCCTGGACTGGCAACTCAGAACCCCTCATGTTACAGCAGGGGCTGCTGAGGCCCAAGGTGGGGACCTAGCCATCCTCAGAGAGGAGGGAGGGACACGGTGTGGACCCCAGGAAGATCAGCGATGTTTTCCTCTACTTGGGGAAAGCAGTGAATCAAAAGCCCTGGGGAACTGGTCCCACAGAGAGAGGGGGAGGATGCTATGGGAGGCTCAACCCTCCCACACTGCCCTCACAGTCCACCCCCGGTCCTTGCTGCAGGTCTCCCACTGCATCCCCCTCCGCAAGGTGCAGTGCACAGAAAACCAACTCCCAGAGGTCAACAGTGAACTATCAGCCCTTATTTTGGCCAGTAATTGCCAGTTCCTCCCTCAGAAACCATTCCCAAGGCTTCTAGCAGGAAGCCAATGGACCATTGAGAACCACATCCTGGCTGCTTCTGACCTCCTGCTGCTGTAGGTGAAAACAGGTCACGGGAAGAGATAAAGGTGGAGAGCAAGGAGAAAACTGCGGTGGAAGGGAAGACCCAGTCCAGCTGGCAGAGGGCTCGGGCCCAGAACTTGAGGGTTGCTTTTGACTGTCTTTGCGAAGTTTGCTGAAAACCAGGCCAATCAAGCAGTTTTTAAAAGCTCCAAATTGTAAACCACAGGAGGGAGCAGAGCCATAGTTCTCAAATTGTACTGAGTACCAGCATTGCCTCGGGAGCTTGTAAAACTGCAGACTCCTAAGCCCCTTCTCCAGATGCAGAAGGATTCTGAACCTCATTCAGAAGGATTCTCTACCTGCGTTCTAACCAGCCCCCCACCCCCAATGATTCAGACATGGGTGGAGGCGAGAACCGAGAACCAGGGAGATTAAATTGTCGTTAACAGTGACATCTCAGGTCCCTCAACAATGGCCAGGCTGTGCAGCCTCCAGGAGCACCGCTTCCCTGCCTCTGTGGTTTGAGGGGCCAGGGGACCAGCCCACAGTGGAGGTGGAGAGAGCACCAAGACTCCAGGCCGGGGCACACAGAGTGTCCCAGTGAGTGAGCCAGGACAAGAGGCCGTGGGTGAGAGAGGGACTGGGGAGCCAGGGGGTCCGAGAGCTAGGGCTGTGAGCAGGAAGGAAGCAAAGGCAAGGGGGTGAGCTAGGCAGATGGGAGGGTGGCCTGGGAGTTTGCCAGGCACAGCAGGCTCTGAGTTCCCAACCTCACAGGGCCTGGGGCACAACGAACACTTGCTGAGTGAGGAAGGCAAAACTCTAAAGAGTCTATGCAGGCCACTACAGCTGTGCAAAGAACACTAACAAAGAGAATTTGGAGAGATGTAAATAGCCGCGTTTCATGATCATCAGGTTCCTTTTTTTCCATAAACTTTGCTTAAGTTCATAATAAAAAAATAAACACAGGCAAATTACACTTACTTCACACAGTTATTTCTGGGTGGTAAGTTCTGTGTTAAATTTAAAATTCGTATGCGTGAGTTGAACTTCCCACATCAGCCAAAACATGAGCCCTGGGGGAGGGGCAGGTGTGGGGGTTGTTACCCTCTCGAACAGCCCCATAAGTGATCCTCTGTCCCCATCAAACCCTGTGCCCGGGCTGCATCCCTGCCATGCCCACACTGCTCAGAACAGAAAGACCTGAGTGCGCAGGCAGGCAGGAGTTTGCCAGATTAAATTCTGCTCGTCCATTAGTGGGAAATGGGAGCGTGAAGAAATCGGATGTAGTGGAAAGAACACTAGACAAGAAGTCAAAATATTTGAGTTCATTTCAAGAACTGAACTGTCATTTGTGAAAATGGGTAAGTGACTTTCCCCACCAGGGCTCCGGCTCTCCCAGCTGCACAGTGAGGGAGCGCTGCATAACACATCACCCCCAAAGGCAGCAGCTTAAAACAACAAACCTCAGTGTCTCGCAGTTTCTGCGGGTCAGGAATCTGGCAGCAGTTTAGCTGATGGTTCAGCTCAAGGTCTCTCCTGAGATTGTGGTCAAGATGTCCACCAGGGCCACAGTCAGCAAAGGCTCAGCTGAGGAAGGAGCTGCTCCAAGGATCACACACGTGGCTGTTGGCTAGCTCAGAAGACCGTTTCCAAGCTCAATCATGCAATTGCTGGCAGGCCTCAGTTTCTTGCTACATGGGCCTCTCCATAGGCTGCCTCACAACATGGCAGCTGGCTTCTCCCAGAGCAAGAGATTCAGAAGAGAGAGGGACAGAGAGAGAGAGATGGAGACCCAAGACAGAGCTACCATCTTTTTATAACCTGATCATGGAAGTGACTTCCCATCACTTCTGCCATATTCTACTCTCTGATGGGCTCGTCGCTAAGTCCGGTCCACACTCAGGAAGAGGGTAAGCAAGCTCTGCCTCTTGAAGGAAGTCGTCTCAGAGAATTTGTGGACACATCTTTAGAACCACCAGAGGGAGTTAGATCCAATGATCCCTACAGTATCCAGGTTGGTGACTACGGCTCCCCCACCCTTTGGAACATTAGGCATGGTGGACATAAAAGGATCAGAGGTGTCTGCTGACCTTTCTCTGCATGGTCTGTGTTCTCATCTCAGTAAGAAGGACCTAGAGAATGAGAGGTGTGCTTCTCAGAGGGATGCACAGACCAAGAGGGCTGCGATTCTCTTCGATGAACCCGGTGCCTTCAAGTAACTACTGAAGGAGTCCTGTTCGCCAGTGGATGGGGCACCTGACTTGGGTGTCCGCTTGCTGCAGGCAAGGAACGAGGTCCAACCACCTCAATGGTCTGGGGCCTGGCAGCTGGCTGTGGAACCCTCCCCAGCCCACAGCAGGGACAGGCTGGCCAGGGACGTCCCCAGGTTTCCCTTATTCCTCAGGAGGAACGGGGAGGAGAGAGGCTGAGGCATCAAGGGATGAACCAGGAAGGAGGGAGTCAATCCTCTTCTGCTGACCAAGAAAGAAAGGGAACAGAAAATCATTCAGAATCAAGTTCTCTTCAGGGGCCTTGACATGGTGTAAGGTTACTAGCCTAGGCTTGGCCTTAGCCAGAGCTGGGTCTGAATACTGGTTCTCTCAGTACCAGCTGTGCCCCTAACCTCTCCGGGCTTGTATCCTTCACCACAAAATGGGCATAATAAGAGAGTTTACATCATAGAGGTGTGAAAATTAAATGAGATAACCCACTTAGGCCCTTAGAACAGTGACTAGCACACAATTAGTACACGTAAATGATAATATGGTGGTCTAGTGGTTAAGATTCGGTGCTCTCACTGCCGTAACCCAGGTTCATTTCCCGGTCAGGGAACCACACCACCCGTCTGTTGGTTGTCATATGGTGGCAGCTGCATGTTATTGTGATACTGAAAGCTACACCACTGGTATTTCAAACACCAGCAGGGTCACCCATGGTGGACAGTTTTCAGCAAAGCTTTCAGACTAGGAAGAAAGACCTGGCCATTCACTTCTGAAAAAACTGGCCATGAAAACCCTATGAATAGCAGCGGAGCATTGTCTGATAGAGCACCGGAAGGTGAGAGGATGACGCAAAAAGACCAGGCAGGGTTCTGCTCTGCTGTCCACAGGGTCTCTAGGAATCGGAATCAACTTGATGGCACTAACAACAATAAAAATAATAACATTATTATTAATATTAGAATTACAGAGGACATCAGAGTTCATCCAGTTCAATTGCACACCGGTATGAGAATCCCCTCCAATTTACAATGACAGATGACAGAGGGTTCTCAGGCCACTATTTTAATATTTTGAGAGGCTAGGAGCTCACTACTTGCCCTAGTATCCTAGGACCACGGTGCCAACTCACAGACGGACAGCTCATACTAGACCTGGAGCCATAATCAGCCTCTCTGTGGCTGGTCCCTTCACCTCCATTCCTTTTGCATCCCAACAGCAAACAATAGTTTTGAATTTCAAATAGCCCCCTCACATATCAAAGGAGAAATAAAAGTGCACGCTCCGATTTTAGCTTCAGTCAAGTCTCCTTGGCAATCCCCAAACATTTTACTTATCCTCACTTGCATCTTCTTTCATTTTAGAGCCAAATCATAACTGAAACACTTGGTCTCGAAATCTTCGTGCTAAGGAGATGGGTAAGGAACATGTTCGTCCATAAAGCTAACTAAAACAGTTCAGACTAGGAGCGTGGGGGTAGGGGTGGGGATTTGCTGGGGGTGGTGGTGTGCATGTATTTATAACTGGAGGGATGCATGTGTGTATACATACATGGGAGTGAGTGACATGGGTTGTTATGTGCATGTGTGGTGGCGGGGGAAGAGAACGTTGCCTGTGTGTAGATGTGGGAGGGTGTGTATGTATGTGGGGTGATGAGGACCATCTTGTGCTCTCCAGCCAGGGTACAATGTTCCCCAACTACAAAGCAGTCACAAATTTGGGAACACATTTCTGTTCGTGCCAACTTTCCCACTCTCCTCGCGATTGTTGGCCAGGATTTGAGATTTCTCTGCTGAGGCCTCTGGAGAAACATTCCAATGGTGAACACAGAGCACAAACCCAAGAAATAAAATCACACGTAGCACCTCAAAGGCACAAGGCAGGAGGGTGTGGAAAACCCCAGGGGAAGGTACAAAGGCTGGAAGTTCTGCAACCCACATCTCTTGGAAAGGGAGTGGGGTCAGCTCCTCCCCCACCCCAGATTCCCAGTTTGAATTTTTTGAATCAGCCTCATAAGCAAACATCTGCCGCTCTCCATCTTCTGAATGAAAGGTGAAGATCAGAATAAGGAATCTTTGTGTTTTCATTAGGTATTTTAGCAAATGCAATGAGGACATTCAGATTCGATTTCCCTGTTTTGTACACACACGTAAGTCGGTGCTAAGAGGATTACTTTTCCTGGAGCCACATCCTTCCAAAAGGCCCCGGTCAAAGGAGCCCCTTGTAGAACAGCATTTTCTCTAATTCCTCTGGCTTTCTTCCTTGCCCCAATGTGCAGACGTCTTGCCTGCTCCTAAATCACCCACCTCACAGACTTCGGGATAAAGATGGTCCGGACGCTCCATTCTCCTCCTGCCCCGGGTTCCTTAATAAAGCTGAAGATGAACATTAGCACTTGGTTCAGCACCATCCGAAAGGGAAAGGGCAGCCTCATCGAACCCTCGACACCCCCATAGAAAAATGTAGCCTTTTTGCCTCTGCTCCAGTGAATGGCTTTTCGAGGGTTTTCATTAAGGGCCTGGGTCTGCTGGCGCAGAAAGCCTCACAGATGTTGACATTTTTTTTCATCCCTGGGTTAAGATGTCTTCCATAAGCTTTTATTCCTCATTTGTTACTTCTTTATTATCTGGGAGGTTTGGCCGCCTCCCTCTTCTTGGTGCTCTGAAGAGAGCAGCGGTAGCTGAGCCTGTCATTATCTTGGCCCTTTTCTCTTGCCTCCAGAGGCAGCCGGGGCCTCGGGGCCCCATTGTGAGGAACAGCAGGTAGCTGAGGCAGGCTGGGTCACTCCTCAGACCCTTTTGTGCAGTGGCCCCCTCCTCCCCACAGCTTGGCTCTGGGGATGTGAAAGGTCAGGGGCATGCCAAGCTTCCATACCTGAGCTTTTGTTTGGGGCTGGAGACAAATGATTCTAGAAGCAATTTCTTGGAAAGCAGCCTAGAGACTCCCTTCTCCCTTGTTACTATGCACAGCTGTACCACACCCCTTGGGACTGGGGGAGAAAGCACATGGGGATTAGTTTAGATCATCGTTACCCAAAAATGCCCTAAGAAAAACCTATGTACCCAGAGAATGGCTCAAAGATGAATTTGAATGGAAGCCTGAAGTCTCTGAAAGGAGAATAGTGTTTTGTGATAAATATCTAGAGTGTTCTGTTGGGTTTAATCATCCTTTGTCCCTAGTCCTGGCAGTCTGGAGCCCACCTGCCATCTCAGTTTCCTCATCTGTGAAATGGGGATGATACACCCTCCTCTGCCCACTTCATACAGTTATTCTGGTTATTCTGTGGATCTAATGAGGTGATATAGAAACTGTTTTGCAAACCCTAAGATTCTATACAGTATCTTGCCCAGTAGTGGCTGTGTGGGTCCTGACTTGAATATGAGCCATTACCTGATACAGATTAACTTTTCTGAAAATAATGGAGCAGAGATACAGACAGATTTAAGGGCCTTGAGGCATCTGATTCCAGGCAGGCCCAGGCTTGATGCCCTAAAGGCAAGGGGAGATCTCAAGGCAAGACAATCTCTGATGGTGGCAAGTCTTCTGAGATTTGATGTTAAAGTCCTTAGAAGGTGGCTCAGGGAGGCCAGCTAGGGAAAATTGGTGTGTGCATCTATTCAGGGAAAGATAAAAAAGGCCCAGAGGTGCTCACTGACCTCCTGCTTCATGTGAGCCAATTACAGCATGACTGGCAGTACTCCAATGGGAACCTAAGCTGCCTCATGGACAGAAGGGGACCTCGATGCTGCCCAGGCCTTGCTCCAAGTGTTGGGCCCTCTCTGGACATCACATTTTAAGAGAGCTGTGTAGGTACAGGATCCCGCTAAAGGGAAGTATGTCAGAATTGAGAGAGGACTAGAAATCCTGCTCGACAAAGACTGGTTGGAAGAGCTGAGGCTGCTTGCCCTACTTGAGAATCAGTGACGTTTGTGGGAAAGGGGAATTGGGCTCATTCTCTGTGACCATGAGGGTTGGAACTGGAGTTGAGGATCAAAAGCTAAAATGAAGACTTTCCCTATGCCAAAGGAAAATATTTCAAATGTTCAGAATTATCTAAAATGGAATGGGCTGCTTTATAAGGTAGTGAGCACTCCGTCATTGAGGATAATCTAGCAGTGTGGAATTTGGGGAGAAGATTCATCCCCTGAGCATTAATTTAGGGTGTACTCTGTGTCAGGCCCAGCAAATTCTTTCTAACTCTAAAATTCCTCCATTCTTCGCATTTGTTAAGAAATATGTCATTCCTTTTCTAAAAATTAAGTCAAATATAGTCAACTTCCACTTCTGGTAATGGTTGAGTAATATCACACTCAGTGAACCAAAGCAGGTGGAATATGGTGGTGAGTCCATGCTCTGAAGAGCAAATTCCCATGTTTGCAGCTTTCAGTTGGGGCTGGACGCAGGTGGCACAGTATGTAGGGCAGTGATGGGGAGAGGGGCAGGCTCTGGTGAAAAGAACAATCTTTTCTGGCCTGGAAACCAAAGAAGTCATGACAGTGAAGAGAAAAAGTGTAAATCCTTAAAGAGAAAGCCAACAGAAAGAGGAGCCCAAAATTCTGTCTGGCCACATCTCTGTCTGAACCCTGAACCACACATGCACAGAGAAGATGCAAAGCGGCTAAGCAATTGGAGAAAGATATGAACAGATATTGGCATTGCTGCCTAAGAAACAGAGTTTACAGTTTGAACCCAACCAAGACAATTGCTTCAAATAAACAAAAGAAATAACATCCATCAGAGAAAAATTGTAAAATCTAGAATCTATAGAATTTAACATACATAATTCCAGAAAACAATCCAAAATTATTCAACATATATAGAACCATGAAAATAGAATCCATTCCCAAGATAAAAGAACATCAATTGAGACAAACAAAAAATGATCCAGATGTTATAATTAGCAGACAGAATTTCTAGCATGTATTATAACTATCTTTAATGAAATAAAAGAAATTATGCTCACAATGAGTGCATAGATAGGAAATCTCACCCAAGAACTAGAAATGATAAAAATGGAAATTCTAGAATTGAAAAGTGCAATATCTGAAAAAATTTTTAAATCATTACATGAATTTCACACCAGAATAGAGATGGCAGAGAAAAGAGGAAGTGAACTTGAAGATGAAACAATAGAAATTATCCAATTTAAAGAACAAAAAGAAAAAATTGTGAAAATATAAATATAAATTAGCAGAGCCTCAATAGACATACGTGTAGTCTCAGAAGAAGAAGAGAGAGAGAATGGAGAAGAAAAAAACTTGAAGAAATTTAATGACCACAGTTTTCTCAAATATGACAAAAGATATAAATTTACAGTTTCACAATGTTCAATAAACAACAAGCAAGATAAACATAAAGAAAACTTCATGAAGTCACATCACAGTCAAATGTCAAAAGCCACAGAGAAAGTCTTGAAAGAATCAAGGGAAAAATAATACATTATACACAGAAGAACAACAACCCAATTAAGAACTGATATCTCATTGGAAATTATGAAGGCCAGAAAAGAGTAGAACATTTTTAAGTGCTAAAATTTTTTTTTAAATTCTGTTAATCTAGAATTCTAGATCCAGTAAAAATGTTCCTCAAGAATCAAAGAGAAATAAGGAAATTTGCAGATAAGAGAAAACTGAGCAAATTTGTCACCAACAGACTTGCACTATAGGAAATGCTAAGGAAGTTTCCCAAACCGAAATGAAATGATACCAATTGGAAACTCAGATCCTCAGAAAGGAAAAAAGAACATTGAAAATGGAAAATATCTGGGTAAATACAAAACTCTGCTTTTTTTCCTCTTAATTTCTTTATAATATATATGACTTTTTAAACAAAAATGACATCACTTCCTTATGTGATTTATAACATATGTAGACGTAATACATATAATAACTGAGGCATAAGGAGTGGAGAGGTAGGACATGATATGGTTGCAAGTTTTCCCCATTTTGTGTGAAATATTAATTATAAGTAGACTGTGAAAAGTTAAGGATATAGTCCTGCAGTGACCACAGGAAAAAAAATTCAAAGAAGTATAGCTAAAAGTCAATATGTAAATTGAAATAGAACTTGAAAAGTTATCCAAATAAGCCAACAAAAGGCAAGCAAGGAGGAATTGAAGGGGGGAAAAAACCAGTAGGGACAAATAGAAAACAAATAATAAACTTGTAGATCTAAACCCAACCATGTTAATAATTGCATTAAGATTTAATGGACTAAAGACTAAGTAAAAGGCAGACTTGGTGAGAATGGATAAAAATAAAAGCAAGACCCAATTATACATTGTTTGTAGAAATATATATACTTCAAATATAAAGACAAAGAGAGGTTGAAAGTAAATGGATGGTAAAAAAGTATTTGCCATGCAAATAATAATCATAAGACAGTTTAAGAAGCTATATTAATATCAAACAAAATAGAAATCAAGACAAAAATAAAGAAATAAGAGACATTTCATGATAAAATGATCAATTCAACAAGATGACAATCATAACTATATATTACCTTATAACAGAGCTTCAAAATATATGTGGTAAAAATTAGTAAAATTAAAGGGAGAAATGAATAATTCCATGATCGTAGTTGGAGACTTTAAAGGAATTAGATAAATATAATCAACAAAGACATAGAAAATTGGAACAATTTCCATCACTTTGACCTAATTGATATCTGTAAAATGCCACATCCAACAATTGCAAGAATACATATTCTTTTCAAGGGTACATGGTCTATTCATCAGAAATTATGGTATGCTGAGACACAAGTCTCAGCAAATTTTAAAATACTGAAATTTTATAGACTATGTTCTCTAACCACAGTAGATTTAATTAGAAATCAATAGCAACAAGATATGTAGGAAAACTTCAAATATCTGAAAATTAAACAACATATTTTTAAATCATCCATGGGTCAAAAAATAAATCACAAGGGACATGTAAAATATTTTTACAGGAATAAAAATTAAAATAGAACATATCGAAATATGTGGACTAGTGCTTACAGGAAATGAATGGTTTTAAGTGTCTATATTAGAAAAGAATAAATAGCTAAAATCAATGATCCAGATTTCTGCCTTATAAATTAGAAAAAGAAGAGCAATTAAACCCAAATTAAGTATAAGGAAGAAGATAACAATAATAGAGCAAAAATCAATAAAATACAAAATGGACAAACAATTGAAAAAATCTATGAAACAAAAACTAGTTTTCTAAAGAAATCAATAAAATTAATTTCTAGCTAAGCTGATCAAAAACAAAGAGAAGAGACAAATTATCAATATCAGAAATAAAAGATATAACATTAGTACAGATCCTACAGACATCAAAAGGCTAACAGGGTTTATTATTAATAACTTTATCCCAATGTTTTTGACAACTCAGATAAAGTGTCTAAGTTCATTGTAAGATGCAAATTACCAAAATTGACCCAAGAAGAAGTAAAAATTTGAAAAGCCTCATATTGACTAAAGAAATTGAACTTGTTAGGTGCAGCTTGGTGGCATAGTGGTTAAGGTTGTGTGCTCTGCTTCAGCGGCCCAGGGTTCGAAGGTTCAGATCCCAGGCATGGACCTACACACCACTCATCAAGCCATGCTGTGGCAGCATCCCATATACAAAGTAGAGGAAGATTGGCATGGACGTTAGCTCAGGGACCATCTTTCTCAATCAAAAAGAGGAACATGGGCAACAGATGTTAGCTCAGGGCCAATCTTCCTCACAAAAATAAATAAATAAATAAACAAACAAATGTGGGGGACTGGAATTGGCCACCTCAAGATACCTCTCTTTGGCATGATGATTATTTTGGGCTAGTTACTTTTGAAAACTGCAGACATGAGAGAGACTTTGAAAAGTAGAATTTAACCCTTTGTTAAGAGACATTTACATTTGTAAAGGAAATCTCCATCTGTAAAGGTGTCTCCCTCTGTGTACCAGGAAGAAGGGGGGATGACCTTATCTCTAGAAAGTCTTAATCAATGTGGAGCCAAGGACTTAAATCTGTATAACCTTACCCTTGTTTACTGTGCTTTTCTGGTAATCTCCCATGATTGATCCCCACACCCCCAATATCCTCCTTTGTCTTTAGCTGAGGGTGGTATTTAAGATGACAACTTCCGCCATTTTGGCAAGTTGCTCAGTTTGCCTGAGTCTCTCCCATGTATACATGTTATAAAGCTTTGTTTAATTTTTTCCTGTTGTTCTGTCTCATGTGAATTTAATTTGTTGTCCTGCCAGAAGGACCCAGAGCAGGTAAAGGAAATGTCTTCCTCCCCTACACAAACAAATAAATTGAACTTGTAAATAAAAACTTTCCCATTAGAAAATTTCAGGCCCAGGCAGCTTCACCATCATATTTTACCAAGTATTTAAAGAAGAAATAATGCCATTTCTACATAAACTTTTTCAAAAACTAGAGGAGAAGGGAGAACATTTCAACCTATTTTAGAAGGGGAATATTACTCTGACACCAAAACCAGAGATCTTGGAAAAGAAAAGAAAACTACAGACTAATATCCCTCATGAACATAGACACAAAAATCAAAATTTTAGATAATAAAATCAAACAAAATATTTAAAAGGATAACACATCATGACCATGTAGATTTAACACAGGAATGCAAGATGGGTTTAAATTTAAAAATCAATGTAATGCAGCATATTGGTAAAATAAATTAGAAAAACATTTGATCATGTGAGTAAATATAGAAAAAGAATTTGACAAAATTCAGCACCCATTCGTGATTTTAAAAACTCTCCAAAAAATCAGAATAGAGTTAAACTTCCTCAACTTGATAAGGAAACTTTTTTTTAACCCTCAGCTAACATCAACGTAGTGATGAGAGACTGAATACTTTCCCCTGAAGACTGGGAACAATGCAGGAACATCCACCCTCACCACTGCTGTTCAAGATGGTGCTGGAAGGTCTAGTCAGGCCAATAAGGCAAGAAAAGAAAAGGCATTCAGATTGAAAAGGAAGAAATAAATGTCTCCCTATTTGCAAATGACGTGATTGTCCATGAAAACATCCCAAGAAATATACAAAAACATTTTTTAGAAGTAAGAAGTGAGTTCAGAAAGATTGTAGGATGCAAAATAAACAAACAAAAATCCATTATATTTCTATCTACTAGCAATGAAGACATGGGCACTGAAATTAAAAATATATGACCATTTATAACTCAAAAAAGTTCTTAGGTGTAAATCTAACAACACATGAACAACACTTATATGCTGAAAACTTCAAAATGCTGATGAAAGAAATCAAAGAAAATATAAGTAAATGGGGAGACATACTCATGGCTAGGAAGACTCAACTGAAACACGTTAATTCTCCTCAAATTGATATACAGGTAAAACAAAATTTCTATCAAAATCTGAGCAAGATTTTTTGTAGGTATGGACAAGCTTATTCTAAAATTTACATGGAAAAGCAAAGGAAGTGGTATGATTAAAACAATTTTGAAATAGAAAAACATGAGAAAAATCATTCTATCTGTTTTTAAAACATTATATAGCTACAGTAATCCCAGCCGATAGATACATAGATCAATGGGACAGATTACAAAACCCAGAAATAGGCCCATAGAAGTATGGCCAACCAATTTTTGACAAAGTTACCAAAGCAATTCAAAGGAGGAAGTATAGTCTTTTCAACAAATGGTACTGGAGCAAATGGATATTCAAGGGCAAAGAAAAAGTTAACCTAAGCCTCATACATTTTAAAAAAATTAATTCAAAATGGATCATACATTTAAATGTAAAACATAAAACTATAGAACTTTTAGAAGATAACATAGGAGAAAATCATCAGGACCTAGGAGTTGGTGAAGAGTTCTTAAACCAAAGCGCCAGCCATAAAAGGAAAAACTGATAAATTGGACTTCATCAAAATTAAAAACTTTTGCTCTACAAAAAACCCTCTTAAAAGGATGAAAAGATGTGTTATAGACTGGGAGAAAATATTTGCAAACCACATATCTGACAAAGGGCTCAAATCTAGAATATATAAAGAACTCTCAAAACTCAACACTAAGGGGCCGGCCCCGTGGCCAAGCGGTTAAATTCGCGCACTCTGCTTCAGCGGCCCAGGGTTTCGCCAGTTCGAATCCTGGGTGCAGACGTGGCATCGCTCATCCAGCCATGCTGAGGCGGCATCCCACATGCCACAACTAGAAGGACCCACCACTAAAAATACACAACTATATCCCACAGGGCTTTGGGAGAAAAAGGAAAAATTTTAAAAAAAAAATCTTAAAAAAAACCAACTCAACAGTAAAAAGAACTAACCAATCCAATTGGGAAATGGGCAAAAGACATGAAAAGACACTTCACTGAAGAGGATATACAGATGGCAAATAGGCATGAGAAAAGATGTTGAACATCACTAGCCATCAGAGAAATGTAAATTAAGACCACAATGACAGATCACTACACATGTACTAAAACAACTAAAATTTTAAAAATAGTCATAATACCAAATGCTGGCAAGGACGCAGAGAAATTGGATCCCTCATACATTGCTGGTGGGGATGTGAAATGGTACAGCCACTCTGGGAAACAGCTTGGTAGTTTCTGTAAAAACTAAACACACACCTAATCATACCTCATAGCAATTACACTTCTGGGCATTTATCCCAGAGAAATGCAAACTTATGTCCACACAAAACCTAGACATGATTACCCTAAGCCACTTTATTTGTAATATCCCAAAACTGAAAACAACAAAAATTCTCTCAGCAGGTGAACGATTAAATAAACAGTTCAATATTGTTCAAATGTTCATTTTCGCCAAACTGATCTATAGATCTAATCCCAGTCAAAATCCTGCCAAGCTGTTTTAGAGAAATTAATAAGCTGATTCTAAAATTATATGGAAAAGCAAAGAATCAAAAATAGCCAAAGTAATCTTTATATTTTAACCATTCAGAACGAACTTGCAGGGGCTGGCCCCGTGGCCGAGTAGTTAAGTTCTCACGCTCTGCTTCAGCAGCCCAGCGTTTTGTCAGTTCAGATCCCAGGCACGTACATGGCACCACTTATCAGGCCATGCTGAGGTGGCATCCTACATGCCACAACCAGAAGGACCTACAACTAGAATATACAACTATGTACTGGGGGGCTTTGGGGAGAAGGAGAAGAAAAGAAAAGAAAACAAAAAAAAAAGATTGGCAACAGATATTAGCTCAGGTGCCAATCCTTAAAAGAAAAACAAAAATCTCAAACAAATTTTGTCAATCTTTAAAAAAATAAAAAGAACTTGCATTACCTGATTTCAGTAAGCCAGTAATCGGGACTCTGTGGCACTGGCATAATTATAGACATATGGATCAATGGAACAGACTAGAGAGTCCAGGAACAGACTTGTATTTACATAGTCAATTGATTTTTTACAAAAGGGCAAAAGTACTTCCATGAGGAGTGGGTAGTCTTCTTAAGAAATGATATTAGATATCTGTATGGGAAAAAAAATTGAATCTTAAACCTTACCTCACACCATATACAAAATGATCAAAATGGATCATAGACCTAAACAAAAGAAGAAAAATGATAAAATTTCTAGAGGAAAATCTTTGTGATATCGTGTTGGTAAAGATTACCTAAACGTAACACAAACAGCATGAATCATAATACATACATATAATAAAAAGAACTTCATCAAAATTAAAAACTTTTGTTCATCCAGGGACACATTTAAGAACGTGAAAAGACAAGCTACAGACTAGGAGAAAATATTCGCAAAATACGTATCTGGTGAAGGGCTTGTATCTAGAATAATAAGAAAGCAAACAATGTAATAAAAAAAGGGGCAAAAGATTTGAACAGACATCTCCTCAACAAAGATATACAGCTAGCCAATGTGGCCACGACGAGCATCAGGGAAATACAAATTAAAACCACAAAAAAAATACCACTACACACCCACTAGAATGGGTAAAACTGAAAAGACTGTCAACACCAGGTGTTCATGAGGATGAAGAGCAACTGGAATCGCATCCACTGCTGCTGGGAATGTAGCATGGTGCAGCCACTTTGAAAAAGCGTTTGGCAGTGTCTCATAAAGTTAAACACACACCCGTCACACAACCCAGCGATCTCACTCCTAGGTATTGATTCAAAGAAATGAAACTTTCATTTCAAAGAAATGAAAATATATGTGCACAGAAAGACTTGTGTGTGAATATGCATAGCAACATCATTCATGGCCACACATTCATAACACCCCAAAGCTGGAAACAACCCAAATGTCCACCACCTAGTGAATGGACAAATAAATTGTACTCTAAAATAAAAAGAAACAAAATATTGATACATGCAACAACGTGGGTGAATCTCAAAAACGTTACGGTAAGTGAAAGAAATCAAATACAAATATAAAATTCTAGAAAAGGAAAAATTATAATGACCAGATTAGCAGTTGATTGGAGCAGAGAGTCCAGGGTGGGTACGGACTGTGACGGGGCAGGAAGGAACTTTTTGGAATGATGGAGATGCTGTAGATCTTGACTGTGGTAGTAGTTACATGACTATACACAACTGCCAAAAACTCATTGAACTGCATCCATAAAATGTGTAAATATTGTGAAAATGATACCCCAATAAAAAAAATACCTTGACCTAAAAAATTAAACCTAGCTCTGGGTAACTTTTTGTCATCACGAGCTATCCACTTCTACCACACTAAACTGAGCCAAAAACAAGAGGACAAAACACACAGGAACTTCACACGACTGTAGGTCCTGCACCCTTATCGCAGGCCTTTTGCAATACGGAAAGGGTCAAAGAGGCTTGTTTACTACTTTTATGAATCCCTGGTGGTCCAGGGACCCCAGACTAAGAACCGCAGGAAGAGATGCTCTCCCTGGTCACAGCGTTCCCTGGCTGGATGTGTAAACATGGAATTGAGAAACAGGACTTTCGTCACTGGGTCCTTGCCAGAGTGTGAAGTTTGTACCTTCTTGCGACAGTAAACCAGGGGGAATTCGTGCACCAGGGCTATTTTGGGAGACTGGGCCCCTGAGCGGAGCTGCCTTCTTGTCCACTTGGAACCATTTCTGCAAGGAATTCCTGAAGTCACTTAAGAGGCGGCAAAGGAATGCCTTATTTGGGCAGGACTAAAACCACTTACAATGGAGTCATAATTAAACTTACATTTAAATTGCCAATTACACTGGAGCAGTTTTTCAGATTTTCAAATTGGCTGGGACTCAAGGTAAAACTGAAAATGGATTTGGGTCTAAAGAAATAGACCTGACACCTACGGACTGGGACACAAGAGAGATCAGACATGGTTTCTGCCCCTGAGACGCTCACTGAGTAAGCAGGGAGAGAGGTGTGCACAGCGAATGCTCACACCAAACAGGCAGCGATGGGGCCAAGGACAGGACAAGCTTTCACAGCGGGGACAGTCGGCTCTGACTAGTTAGGAGTTTGAAGACTGTGGACTCACAAAGGAGGTGACACCGTGTAGGACCTTGAAGGATGAGACAGATGTAATAAGCAGAGAAGGTGAAGAGATAGTGGCAGAGGAATGGGCAGAAGCAAAAGGACAGGGCAGGACCTCATGTGACATTTGGGAGAGTCATGGGAATTTGGTGGGGCAGGGACTTAGGGACAGACAAATGGGAAAGAAAAGAATGAAGAGCACTCAGTCTGTATTTTGGCTCTTTGCTGTCTGATTCTCTCTGTGTTCAGGCACCGCTGCCCCAGCCATGCCTATGCCCAGGGGGCTGCCCCCTCCGGAGATCAGCCAGGCCCCTTGTAGCTGTTTGCTCAGAGGGAGCAGCCAGGTGTTAACTCTGCACAAAGAATCCTCTTTCGAGCCTGATCATCAATGACAGTGGATCCATAGAGTCGGGTCCACAAGCCCTCGAAGTTTCCCCAATTGGTTCATTCAGGATCCAGTTAAATGGGCATAATAGTCCTTTAGGAGTGTGTGTGTGTGTCTGCACATGCGCAGCAGTGGAATCCTATCTAGCACCTTACACTTTATTTACAAAGCACTTTCTCACCTATTAACCAGTTGATTCTACCAATGCTCCCATGAGTTAGAGAGGCAGAGAAAGTATACCCCATTTTACAGATCAAGAAACAGGCTGGAGCTGCCACTGGGTTCAAGGTCGATGTCCTCTGTCACAAAGTGGCTACAGAATATGAACACGGTCTGAAGGCCGGGCAAAGGAGTAACTTGTTGGCCAGGTCTCCATCCTGCCTTTTTAGGCTATGAGAGCGTCATCAAAATGTCAAAAAGTCCAATTTCCTGTAGACTTCAGAAAAATTGATCTTGAGCAAATCAACAAGCTTCACAGAATGTGAAAAGTCACATCCTCTGGCTTTTCCTGTTAATGGCTATGAAATTCACCATCAGTGATCAACTTATTCTCAGGATGGAATGCTCTTACATTAATGCTAATTAATAGCTCTCTTCCTATCCCTCTTTGTCACATAGAATCATGGAGCACAGATACTGGAAGGGCTTTAGAGGCACTGTGTGGTTGTAGTTTTTCATTTACTGATCAGCATCTTTCATCACATTGACTCATACCCTGTGCAGCAGGAGATAGCCTGGACCATTATCCCCAGCTTACAAGTGAAAAAGCGAAGACAGAAAGAGGCTAAGCCACTTCAAGTCACAGAGCTAAGCCTCCAACACAAGTCTCATGACCCCCAACCAGTATTCAATCTGCTCCATCAAACTCCCTCTCCCTTCCCCCTTGCAGATTAGATGTGAATTATAACACCCCTGAACTTCACCAACAGAGAAAATACAGCTCAGAAAGGAGCAGAGGTCTGGCCTTGATGGCATTCTGGAGAGCTCTCTGCCTCTCACCCTCCCTACAGAGACAGAGAAACACAAGCTTTCCCTTTATGCCATCAAGAGGGCTGTGGCATGCCAGCCCTGTCTTAACTTAAATATGACTCCAGGCCAATATCAAAAGGAAGGGGACAGGGTCCACCTACCCATTCATGGGTAGCTGGCCACATTGTGCTGTCCTGGCCACAGCCGGTCCTGCTCCAGAGCATTCTCTTGAAACACATAATAGCATCCCCCCACCAGCCCCAGCTCCTGCTGACAGGCAGGCTCTGAAGCCAGCAGGCTGCAGCCTGAAGCGGCTCCCAGCAGGAGCTGGACGAGGCCGACAAGGTTACAGGTGCTTTTCATCCAGCCTTGCAGGAGAGCACCAATGTCCTGCTGCTAGAAATTTGTCTGCAAATTTTTGTCTTCATTCAAATCGATGGATGGAGGCCTGGAGACACCGGGGTGATATGATAACTTGATTAAGCCCCAGGACAGATGACATGGGAGCTCAAAGGCCGCGTGCTCTCCTCCTTAACCTCTCCAAGGGAGACCGCAGGCTTTGCTGGTAATTGGCCCATTGTCCCTTCCACCGTGCTTCCTACAGAAGCCCCCTAATGGCCATTTCCCCGGACTCCTCTCGGGGGGGCAGCCTTAAATACTCTCAGATCCACCAGACTCCATGAGCTGTGAAAAATACCTGTGCAATGTGACATACCAGAGTCAGGATTTGAGAGGCCAAAAATGACCCTTACTGGAAACAATTACTTACTAAGATATCCTTCCATCCTCCAGCCCGGGTGTAAACTACAACACATTTAGAGATGAAAGCCTGAGATGGTTTTGTTTAAAGATGGGTTCAAACTTTTAGAATATTTTGTTCTCTTGGGGGAAATATCCCCCTGATCTTTCATTCTTATCCAGTTTAGTGTCTCCTGTTGGACTACACATTCTTGAGAGTGTTTTTGATCAACCATTTCCAGATATTCTGGCATACCCTGATGTGACAGTGCCTTGGGTGAGCCGATGTGTTTATATCATTGCTTCTGGAACAGATGTAAGGTGTGGGGCTGCCAGAGGAGGGAAGGAGAGCACTGAACAGAATAGGATGGATGGATGGATGGATAGATAGATAGGTCACTTGCCATGGTGATAGCTTTTTTCCCACTCTGTTTTAAAAAAATCTGTCAGCATTTGTTCACTGATAGACTTAAGGTGTTTTAGAGCTGAGAGGGAGTTCAAAACAAATCTCCTCTATCCATTTTCTTTAGGAATATTGTTAAGGAATAAAATCAACCATTGTTGGCTCAGTGCCCGAGATGGGTTCTTTTTGGGGGTCGTCATGAAACGGAGCTGTCAGTGGCACTTTGAAAATAAGCAAAGTACACCATTAAAAGTTCAAGAAATGCTATTTAAAATTTTCATTCATGATGATTTATTGCTCAAATCTCCCAATGAGAAAAAGGGCTACGGTATGCCAACATCACCGGTTCTGTTTCTGTCATGCGAATGGAATGTCTTTTGAACTGCTAAAGTAGATCATTCCATGCCTGAAGAAAAACGAAGGGAGGAGGAAGGGGGAAGAGTGGAAGAAAAAAAAAAAAAAGATCCTCTCATTTCCCAATAATTGCAAAGGCCAGGAATGTGCCACAGTGGCATTCAGGAAAACGCGACGAGGCGTCCCACCGGGTGGGGGACTAAGAAGCTGCTTCGGCCATCTGCCCAGGACCCACGGGCCCGAGCGATTTGCGCCTTGCTGCAATGGCGAGACTTTTTTAATAATCTTTGTTGTTTCAACGTCGGCCTCCTGGCCCCGCGTGCAGCGCGCGCCCCGCGTGCCGCGCCCAGGCCCTTGCTGCGCCCCGCGGCTGGAAAAGCCTCTCCATAGGGTGCGTTCCGCTTGGCCCACGGCGCCGCCGCCCATTGTCCCCGCTCGCCCAGCAAGGGGCCGAGGAAGGGTTTTTTTAAATGGTGCCCCGGGAACAAAGGGGGCCCAGGATCCAGGCTTCATCACGGGCTCATGGGCCGCACCAGCGGGCCCGCCCCGCGCCGCTTTCTGTCCGCGGCCCCGCCCGCGCCCCTCCCTCCTCTCGGCCCCCCTCCCCAGCTCCTGGCGCGCCGCACCCTCTCCCCCCGGGAGGAAGGGAGATGCCCCCACCCCCTGGCGACGCCCTTCCCGGTGGGGCAGCCCTAGCGGCCTGAGGGTGAGGGAAGGCTGCGGACCGAAACCCCGAGGAGGGCCGCGTTTGGATGATCGGAGGCCCTGGCACGCGCCGACTCTTGCCTGACCACTGTCTGACCCTCCTCTGCCACCATGGGTCAAACAGACTTGCCTGACCGTAACCAGGATTTTGATGTAAAATAGACATATGTGTGACCTCAAACATACCCTCTGGGCCTCTTCTTGGGCAGAATGGAGAGAGGCAGGCTTGAGGGTGAGCAATGACGTATGTGACAGCTCCTCTTTCTAGTAGCTGCTGCTGAAATCATAATTACAGTGTCAGTGGAGCATGAAACCAAGTGCACCGAAGGCAGCCGCTTTGGAAAGTGGCTCTGAAATGATGAGGTCCACTGGGGGTGCGAAGAGCAGGCCGGCCAAGTGCCAGTGGATGCCCCTCCCTGGAGAGAACGCTTGCTGCAGACTCCCACCCTGCTGATCCCCACACCCCCCAGTAAGCCCCTCTTCAGAGGGAGCTGCAGAGCCTGGACAAGCCCTGGGGCAGGGGCTCCAGCTCCACATGGCAAATTCTGAATCATCGAAGAATGGCCCAAAGCCATTCCAAGCCACTCTGATACATAAGATTTGCAGATAAGCTAAATGGGCCTTTTGGTGGGAAGCCAGGGGGTAATGGGAATAGACAGGTCTTCCTGGGCGGCTGGGAGGACAGTTCTAGATTGAACCATTGCCATGCTTGTTTCTCACCAAGGATCTGGCCAGTGCCCACAGGACATGAGTGAAAGAACATTCACCACTAGAATAAGCACAGCCTCCCAGGGGAGCTTCCCAAAGGACCAAAGAACTCGTCACTCCAGCTCCTCAGTGCCATCCTGGGATTAGTTAGAAGGCTGCCTCCATTGGTCCCGAAACAGCGACAACATCGGACGAGAGCTCAGGCAGGACAGGTGGGAAGCACAAACCCAGTGGCTGCTGAGAACAGATGCGCATCCTGCCCGCCGTCCCAGCAGAAGACCACGTGCTCCTTTTCACCTGGAGCGGGCAATGAGGAGGCGATTTGCTGTAGCTCCAGCTGGGGGTCGGAAAATCTTGCCCCAGATCCCAGCCCACCGCCTAGTCAGGACTGCCCCCTAGGAGCAATGGAGGAATGTGCAGGACATTGGACAATTGTGGCCCTTCAGTTAGTACACTCCTACCCCGGGAGCTGTTCATACTGGGCACGGGTGATGCTTGTTGTTTGTGCCCCGCCCGCTGTTACACTGAGTTCCCCGAGGGAAAACAGGCAAGACACACAAGGAGGCTGCTTGCAGTCTTCCCGAGGAAAATTTGCCCCACCAGTTCTTCCCCGTCTGGGATGGTGGAGCGAATGGTGGTTCGACTACTGGAATGTTCTTAAAACACTTTTGGTGAGCTGGCCTCAAGCAAGGTGGGCTGAGGCCCAGGACAGATGATGCAACCCTGGCCCTTCTTCCAGGCTGGCTGGGGAAAGAGATGGAAGTCTTCCATAATGACATTCCCAGCCCTGCTCAGTCACCCAGGGGCGGTGACATTATCCAAAGGCCAGAAATCTTGCTCTGGCTGGAGCAGAATCCTATGGCTGCTTTTGGAAGGAGAACCTGTTTAATCTGGAGCAACAGGGCCTCAAAATGAGTGGTATTTGCGTGTACCTGGGGAAATGCTTTGGGGAGGGGGGAAATGCATAAATATTTATTGGTGGTGGTTTTAAAAGTCTGGAGAGGAATCTGCTAAATGAAAATTTAATATGTATGGAATACTCAAATGCATTGCATATAACGAAACAAGTCAATGGTAAGTCTAAAGTTTTGCGTTTTTAAAACCCTATAAAATTTCAAAATTAATTTTGTTCAACGTCCTGTCTTAACTCAATACTTAAATATTAACTGAACTGTTTTTGAACTCTGATTTTGAACTAGTTAAAAATCTTATTTCATTAGACTGATTTCTGAAGCCTGTAAGGTTTCTCTCCAGTGGGGACCTGCCCATTATGGACGAATCAGTGCCCTGGCATAGTAGCTGGTCTCCACATCTCAGATTTGGTACATATATAAAAACAGGATCTGGGGTTAACACCATTTAATTTTTTTAAAAAACGTTGGTCTTCAGTGTAATTCACACTTTTTGGAAGCTATAACATATGTGATGCTTTAATAGGCACTTTGCATCAATACTGTTTGAATAATTGTGGATGATATCGGGCCTCTGGACCTTTAAAAACAGTTAAATGACATATCATCTTTACAGGAAAAATGTGTATTATATACATATTCTATATTTTATATAATCACCATGGACTAGTAACTCTCATTATTATGATTGGCATTCAAAAGCATCCTCACAATAACCATTATATTCATCTGATATTGGTATAGCACTTTATAAATTACCTGCTTTGTTATTTATGCCTTCAGCAAACATTTAGCGATTTCCTCCAATGTGCCAGGTTCTGTGCCAGGGACCAGGAATTGAAATGAGCTGGCATCATTTCTGTTCTTGGAGTCACATTCAATAGAAGATACAAACGTGGAAGCAGATAAAGATGGTGATATGTTTTAAGTGTTAAATAAATGAATGAGAAGCCAAAAGGAAGGAAGTACAAATTCTGCCCAGAAGCGGGCAGAGAAAGTAAGGAATGCTTCCTGAAGGAGGTGGCATTGCAAATGGCTCCCATCTCTCATGGTCACTCTCTGGGACTGTAACCAGAGCCTCCTGAGTGGTCTCCCAGCTTCCACACTTAAAGCAAGGGATAAGTGGAGGCTCTGACCTTTCTTGGCTCACCACCCCAGGCCTGGAGTTCCGCAGCAGGAGTGGGGAAGAGCCGTTCTGATTAAAAGTGACAGCCGGCTCTCTACAGGACATCAATGTGGATCCTTGACGGACTAGTAATCAAGGAACTCATTTATTTAACAAACATTAACGCTATGAAGGGACAACTTCCAGGGAATGACTCTCATGAATTCTGACTCCTACCCTCGGCTGCTGACCCTGAGAGTGAAGTGGCTCCGGGCTTTTGTACCTACTGTTCCTTCTGCCTAGAGCACTTAGACATCATTCATCCAGGAAACCCTCCTGAGAACCCCCAACTAAGCAGAAGGAAAGCCACACAAGGGTGGTGTCTCAGAAGCTGTGTGAAGAAAGTGCTCACCAGAGAGAGAGGGAAGCGTGTCAAATGCCGCTGACGAGTCAAGCAAGATGAGGACCAGGAAATGTCCACTGGATTTAGCAAAATGAGGACATTCGTGACCTCGGCAAGACAGTTTCAGAAGTGACAGTCTGACTGGAGGGGATTCAAGGGAGAATGGGAGGAGAGGATTAGGAGATGACGAGTACAGAGAGCTGTCTTAAGAGGAGAGCACTAGGACCATTTTTCTGGGGGAGGAAGAGAGGGTATATCTAGATGGAGAAATGAGCGTGGTCGAAGGGTGTTAGGAGAGACCCTGTAGAGAGAGAAAGATTGATTTGCAAGAGGGAGAAGGGAGACACTGCAGCAATGTCCTTGAGCAGCCAGGAGGGCGTGGGATGGCTCGTGCAGGTAGAGGGACTGGCCTGGGCCAGGCATGGAAAGTCTATCCATGGTAACAGGACAGAGGCAGAGACAAGACATGGGGTGGGGCAGAGGCGATGTGGGGACCAGAGCCAGGGTCTATCTCTTCTGACTGCCTTTATCTTCTCAGTGAAATAGAGGAGGAGTGTGGGACGTGGACTGTAAGCTCATGAGGGTGGGAATCTTGTCTTTTGTCATCGTGTTCCCTGGTGCCAGACTGAGTGTTCAAAAGGTACTTATTGGAGCATGAATGATTGAATAATTGAATGAATGTTCAGAATGGGCAAATGATCAGAGGACCTGAAACTAGTCAGCCTTCTCCTAAATTGTCTCCAGCCAGACGCCCGGTGCCATTGTGACTATCACACTTGTATTCACAGCAGTCCAATCCCAGGTCTGCTTTGGCCCCCAGGGGACCTCAGGTTAGTCTCTTCCCTCTGTAGCTGCAGAACTCAGAAGGGGCGGGGCTTAGACCTTCTTGTCACGTGGCCAATTTTATCACAGTTGTAGCCACTCATTGCTCTTTTCCTCTTTCCTAATCATGCTGATCTTGTCATATTTGTTTCCAGGCCCACCAAGAAGGACACCACGGGGACCATTGCCACCACCTGTAGGTAGAAGGGAAAATTTGAAACCACACACATGATCCATTCACTTTTATAGGCATCATTAAAATTCAATTGTTTGTCAAGCCCCTGGGATTCTCTTTCTAGTAATGTTACTAATATTATTTTAATATCACTGTTTAAATTGTTTGCAATTTTCTGGTCCAAGGCAGAGCTGTGGGGCTGTGGAGGAGAGGGTCCTGCCTGGGACGGGGTAAACATGGGGATGGGCGGGGGGGCTCTCATGAACCTGTGACACGCCGGCCTGGTCTTCTGGTACTGGGAACTCACTTCCTCTCCCTTGCCCAGAGCTGCCTCTGGGACACATCTGCAGAAGGGTGACAGTCTTTCCAAGAGATCCCTTCTTTGTCCTCAGGGAGCAGGCCTTTAGTTCCTTCCCTGTCAGGCTGGAGTGGAGGCTCGACCCAGGGAGGGAGAGAGATCTGATTATTTAGTCAACAAATATGTATTAAGAACCTACTAAGGGAGCCGGCCCCGTGGCCGAGTGGTCAAGTCCAAGCGCTCCACTTCAATGGCCCAGGGTTTCTCCGATTCGGATCCTGGGCACGGACATTTTGAGGTGGCGTCCCACATACCACAACTAGAGGGACCCACAACTAAAACAATATATATATATGCAACTATATACTGGGAAGATTCGGAGAGAAAAAGCAGAAAAAAAAAAAAGATTGGCAACAGTTGTTAGCTCAGGTGCCAATCTTAAAAAAAAAAAAAAGAACCTACTGTGTGCCGGGCACTGTTCTGGATGCTTAGGATATGTGAGGAACACAACCAATAAAATTGCAGGCCTGTGGCGCTCGCATTCTAGTGAGGGGAGGTCAGGGCTCAGGTGGGTGTCACAATATAAAACTGACTTCCCTTCCCTTCCCCGGGGCAGGAAGGATCCAGCCAGGTTCAGGCTGGGCCTGTTGGGTTCCACCACATCTGCTCAAAGAGTGAGTCCTTTGGGTCCTTTCAGACCTTCTGTTCTCTGACAGAGGCCCCACTGCCTCCAACCCTTGGCCTGTGGCACCGGATCTGCTGAGGACGTCAGCTGATCCCATCTCCGAGGCGCAAAGCCACTTGGCGATCAGCCAGATCAGCTCCTGCCACAGTTGGGGGATGCTGTGGGGTCAGCTCCCTGCCACCTGCTTCCTGCCTCAGTAGCCACAAGGGAAATACCACGTTCAGAGTGGGTGGAACCTGTCACCCAGATAAGCAGGCTCCCTCGGGCTGCCTGGCACTGCCCACCTCAACAGGAAAACCCACTTTCTAAGAAGCAGTCTCCTTCCTCCAGCTGTTTTCCTGGCAGGTCGAAGCAGCGTGAACACCTGCAGAGAGCGGTAGATGGGGCAGGTTAAAGCAAACTCTCCTTACTTTTCAAACACCCACCATTGCCCCAGATCCAGGGTGACTTCCCAAATATAACATTTTTAGAGAGAAAAAAAAAAAAACCTGAGGTCTAGCCCTGTTTGCAAACACCAACCAACTTAAGGTATATCTTCTCTGTGTCACGGGCAATAAAAAGAGGGTCCTGACATCTGCTTCCTTTAAGGAGCCTGTCAAAACAACACAGACGTGCACGCCTGCTTGAGGCTAAGCCACACGACATCCCGTCCCCGACCGCGGCCCCACCTCTGGGTGCTGGGGAGGGAGGTACAGGGTGCGAGGCTGGGTCTCCACCTCCCGGCGTGGATTGTTGCCTCAACCAACTCCTAATCAGCCAGCTAGACAAGACGATTTTCCAAAATCACTATGAAGGAACTCTTCTCCTTTTTTTAAGTCTCAGAGTGTAAAAATTAAGTCTTTGTATACAACTCTGGAGAGGGATTTCCAGCCAAGCACAAGTCACTCCGTGGTGCAATAAAATTTCTGAAGCCTAAATTTAAAAAAACATCAAAATACAGACAGTTGCATGAGACGACTCTATCAAGCCAAAACTCATTTCAATGCTTTTCAAATAGGGTAGGGTAGGGGGAAGCGATCACAATCTCTTTAGGGACTTTTTTGAACTACATGCACCACCCTCACCCCCCAGTTCCAGAGATTCTGGCCCCAGGGGAGCCGCCCCTGACTGAGAGTCCTGTCATTGGGAGTTATTCTTACTCAGTGGCTTTCAAACATGAGTAGCATCGGAATCACCTGGAAGGCTTGGTCAAACACAGACCGCTCAGCCTGCCCCCAGAGTTTCTGATTCAGTAACCCTGAGGTGGGGTCAGGAACGCGCAGTTCTAACAAGACATTGATGGGTGATGGATGCTGCCGATGCGGCTGGACTTGGACCACACTAAAAATCCTCCAGGTGTTTCGAGGTAGAAAAGGGTTAAGAACAACTGGTTTTGAAAAGAAACCATTTGCGATATATTGCAAAGGAACCAGATCAAACTTCCCTATCACTGTGCTTGATGCTGACAGTGTGACTACACACTAAAATATTGGGGGGCGACGGCTTTGAGACGAGCACATGACCTAGACTCTACCTCCTTTGGTGCCGGTGGCTCCCCCAATCGCAGATCTCAGTGGGGCTGGAAAGTTCCCTGCTGGTCATGGGCTGAAAGAAGGCTGTGAATCACCAGCTGCTAGGCTGTGAGGAGAATAGGGCACGGGTTCCATCCCCGCCTGGGCCAGCAAGCTTGGCCCATCCCATGGCCACCGTTAGGGGTTTCTCGGGGATTGATCCTCAGGCTGCGGGGGCACCTGGCGAGAGGAGAGTGCAAGGGCGGACACCCCTTACTGGCCGTGGCCACCCAGTCCCCAGGCGAAGCTGCCCGGGCCCCGGCAGCAGCTTTCCAAGCGGAGGGAAGGCTCCATTCTCAGAATTCGGAAGGGGCTTGGTGGCAACCAAAATTGCAGCTTTTAAGCCCATGTCATGGCATTACCCCAAGGGTCAGTCATGGCCACAGTCATGATATAGAAAAGAAAATGGTGTATGGTTCCAGGGAAGGAAAGCCACGGCCTGGGAAAAGAAGAATTTGAGAATTTATCTTTCTTTCCTATTATGTTGTCATTACATATGAGATTACATCATCTCGTAACTACGTGTAGTGGGGGTGGATTCCTCCACTTCGTCCAGGGCAGGGAACCTGGTTGTCAGCTCTCCCAGGGCCTCGCACAGTGCCTGGAATACACTAGGGCCTCAGTTAAGGATAAATGCATAAATCTTTTAAATTTGGTTTCTAAGTCACTGCCTCCCAAGAGGGAAAAAAATACCATCCAAGGACAGGCCTGTGGGGGCCTGGGAATCGTGTTCACCTCGGAGGAGCTCAGTTCATTCTCACAAGGAATCCTGCAGCCACAGGGCACAGATCCCTTCTCCTGATTCTGTTGGCTTGCCTGGCCCCCATCCCGAAGATTTAGTTGGAGTAATTAAGGCTATGAGCCACAGGCTGTCCGCCCTGAGCGTTCAGAAACTGCCAGGCTGTTCTTCCAAAGAGTTAATGATCTCCAGACCTTGAAAAGACCCTATGTTTTGGCTAGTTATCAAAATTGCCCACCGACCAAGGAGCTGATTCCGAGATGCTGAGAGTCTTGTCTGTGGCGGGGTGTGTGCTGGGGGAGGGAAAGGGCTGTAGAGCTTGTATTCACACCCGCTCACTCACATACATGCGCATGGGCAGGCACCAACACCCAAACTTAGGTGTTGGCTGATTTAACCAGATGATTCATTTTCTGCTCACTGCTGGAGGCATGGGGGCGGGAGTTGGCCATGTGTGCAGGGGATGGTTCCCCTGAGGTATGTTCTGCCTCATGCCTTTGGTAGCTTGCCTTTCCTTTTTGCCTCAGATCCAACTCAAAGTGCCCTTAAGTAAGGAATACGTGATGTATAGGCCGGATGATTTTATCAGTCCTCTTAAGACTTTCCTATATTCAACTGTACCCCCAAGATCACCTTCCACTGCCCGGACAAGTCGCAGTGATGCCTTAAATGCTGGTGAAGGTCATAATAGAAAATAGCCATGTGAAAACTATTTCTGCATTTAGAATAAAACTGTTGTCAACACACTGGTCCATTGGATCACTGCACAGGAGCCTCGTCAGGAATTTCTTTTAGAACTCAAAAACAAGGTAAATTTTATCTCCCCTAAGGAACCAGTGGTGGCCCTGGTGGTCTAGTGGTTAAGATTCAGTGCTCTCATCACCAGGGCCCAGGTTCGTTTCCTGGTCAGGGAACCACACCCCCGTCTGTCGGTTGTCACGCTGTGGGGGCTGCGTGTTGCTGTGATGCTGAAAGCTATGCCAACGGTATTTCAAATACCAGCTGGGTCACCGTTGGTGGACAGGTTTCAGTGGAGCTTCCAGACTGCGACAGACTAGGAAGAAGGACCTGGCCACCCACTTCCAAAAAAATTGGCCATGAAAACCCTATGAATAGCAGCAGAGCGTTGTCTGATACAAGGGTGGCAGGTGAGAGGATGGCCCCAAAAGGCTGGGCAGGGTTCTGCTCTGCTGTCCACAGGGTCGCTAGGAGTCAGAGTCAACAGCACTAACGACAATATACTTCTCCCCTTTTTCTTTCCTTGGCCACTAGGAGCCTCAGAGTTAAATTTAATAATAGTTTCAGGTTTTGCATATTTACTTCCCTCTTCCTTCCTGTGGTCCTGAAAATAAGATGACAATTCTAATAATCTTAATGAATGTATGATCTCTGTTGTAAAGCCCTTGGTTTTTTTATTTTTTATTTTTGGCAAAACACAAGGTATCGATGATCTTAGTGTAAAAGAGTGATAAATGCAGCCTCGTACATTCAGAGAGGAAAACAGCTGCATAAGTAATACTGATTTCCCATAGGCAAAAATTCCTGAAAACGACTGAGGGGTCCTAGTGACCACGCTGATGATGCAACAATAACCCTGTATGGGGGCTTTATTTCAATCTTCCATGAAGCTTGGTGTTTTAGTCTCACATTCGCCCTTGGAGAAGATAATGGTCTTACTAAGACTTGTAGGAAAAGGTTGTGTCATGCTAAACTGCAATCTTTTTGCGTGGGAGAGCTTGTCTAACAAACATCCATTAGACACCTACTGTTTTCAGAATCATGCCCTACCTCCTGGGAAAGGGAGAATCCGGAGGAGAAAGAATAGAGCACAGGTCTTTTCCCTCCACGGTTTTCTCCCTCCTGTGGGAGCAGGTTCCCAGCAGCACAACAGATCTGGACTGAGCAGAGCGAGCACTTCTGCTGACCAGGCTTTAGGGCTCCTGTTCTCCGGGGCTTTGAGAAAACTTACACCCGACTGGACTGGTGTGAGAGAGGCCTGGTCTGAACCCTTAGCACTCCTGCTCCGCAAAGCCCAGATCGCACCCAGGCCCAGCCTCCCGTGCACTCTGAGAGCTCCTGGAACCCTGACATGGAGCGTCGCCACGCTGTACGGTCCTAATTCCCCCTTCTAATCCTCCACAGCCTTCGTTCCTGGAGCTGCTGTGTTGGGGGTTCTGGCACCAGCGGCGGCGTGAGCCGTGTTGGCCCCTTTCCCTGACTTTTTTTAAATATAAATTTTAAAATGTGACTTGGAGATGAAAGCAAGAATGCCAAAAGGAGGCCGATGCTTTCTTGTGTTCAATTACAGCCCTGGGGAGTACCCCACACAAGGAACTGCTCAGAGCTCCAGCCAAGATGAAATCTGCTTTTCCAATAAGCACTTCAAACAGCAGAGGATGTTTTTGGCTGGATTCAGCAACTGGGAAGCCAACAGTTAATAGGGTTGGGCACTGAGGCCAGGCTCCCCTCCATCAGGGGAAACTGAAGCTGCCTTTTACAGCCGCTTTCGCTGCAGCTGAAGGAACAAGGCATTTGTCTGCTCCCCCAGACGAACAGCACGAATCTTACCTTTGGACCTCATTGAACAGATCTTCCAAGATTAAAGATTTCAATATCTCAGTTAGTTACTCTCCATATAATTTTTCTTCATTATTTTTTCAGGCCAAATTCCTTTATAATAAGTTCTAGGAATGTGATTTTGTTGATCTGAATATAGGCCACACCAGAAATGCTGATAATAATGAAATGAAGACACTGATGGTAGTGGTGACGATGAATGAATGGATAGATGGATGGATGGAAGAGTGGATGGATGGATGAGTGGAGAGATGGATGGACGAGTGGATGGATGGAAGAGTGGATGGATGGATGAGTGGAGAGATGGATGGACGAGTGGATGGATGGAAGAGTGGATGGATGGATGAGTGGAGAGATGGATGGACGAGTGGATGGATGGAAGAGTGGATGGATGGATGAGTGGAGAGATGGATGGACGAGTGGATGGACGGACAAATGGATGGATGGATGAGTGGATGGATGGATGGATGGATGGATGGATGGGTGGATGAGTGGGATGGATACACAGACTGGCTGGTGGGAGAGGTGGAGGCAGCATTGTGAGATAAGTAGAGGAAGCTTTAGCAGCTCCATTTCACAACCCTGGAAGCTAAAGCTCCTCAAAGCAAATGACTTGCCCAAGCTCACCACAGCTGAGCCTGATCTAGAACCCAAGTCTTCTAAGTCATGCTCTTCTCATGACACTGGCCTGCTGCTTCAATAACCTGGGTTGCACCTTGACTGGACAATGTCAGCATCCTGTCCTGCACTGACACAGAGCTTTCCAGACCCAGTGATGGTCATGAGTGCATTTTACCTGTTTTAGTTACTAAGTATTAACCAATTATCAAGTCACAAAGGGAACTGTCACCAGGACTCTAGATTCCACTTTCATTCTTGAACTCGTAAAGTCACACCTAGATCTGGGCAAATATTTTCTGATCTGTTAGGTAAAAGTCTTCTGCATGGAGAAGAAGCACCAAGGTGCAGAGCAGGGATTTCCCAATTTAGATGTGGAGACACAACTTGTTAAAATACATATTCCCGAGGTTCTGAATGAGCAGGTCTGAAGTGAGCACAGGGAGCACAGGTCCAATAGCAAAACGTTTATCTCTTTGAAGTCTTCGTTCAAATGTCACCTTCTTGGGAAGGCCTCTCCTGACCATTATATTTAAAATCACAACCCACTACCTCCTCCCCGCTCCCCACCCCCTATCCTGCTCTCCTTTCTCTCCCAGCATTATCACTTTCTATCACACCATTGCTATGGACTGAATGTTAGTGTGTCCCCCAAATTCCTGTGTTGAAGCCCTACCCCCAGTGTGATGGTATTTGGAGGCAGGGCCTTTGGGAGGTAATTAGGTTTAGATGAGCTCAGGAGGGTGGAGCCCCCCATGAAGGGATCAGTGCCCTCATGAGAAGAGGAAGAGACCAGAGCTCTCTCTGTGATGAGACAGCAAGAAGGCAGCCATCTGCCAACCAGGAGGAGGGCCCTGAGCAGACACCAAATCTGCAGCCACCTTGGTCTTGGACCTCTCAGCCTCCGGAGGAGCGAGAAATAAATGTTCGTTGTTTAAGCCTCCCAGTCTATGGTATTTCGTTATAGCAGCCTGAACTAAGACAACTAGATAATTGACTTGTCTCTTATACTTGTTTGTCATTGGTCTCCCCAGTACTGGAAGCTCCATGAAGCAGGACCTGTCTGGTTCACTGTTGAATCCCATGAGCCTGAAACAGTGCCTGGGCTGGGAATATCTGTTTGAAAGGACTGAATGCGGAAGTGATTCTAATGCAGATGGACCATGATACCCTCCTGAGAAACCCCGGTCAAGGAAGAGCATGGGCTTTGATATTAGCCAGACGAGAGTTTGGATCCTGACTCTATTCACTTCTGTGTGTCTTCAGACAATTTAAGCCCCTTGAGCATCAGTTTTCTCATCTGTGAAATGGAGACAACACCAACATCTTCAGATTGCAACGCAAGGATCCAGTGAGATAACTGGGCACAGAGCGGTATTCCACATGCATTGCTTCTGTCTTCCTTCCTCATCTTCTGGGGGGAACTTTGCATTCAATGGCCTCTGAGCAGAAAACGTGTCTGAAGCTTCCCAGGTGGGAAGGAAGCGCATTCTGTTTCTCATCATGGAGCGGGGCGGGGAGGAAGAGTTAATGGAGGTAACCCTTCGTGGGGAGTGGATGTCATCTCTGCCGGCTCCCTCTGAAGCTCAGAGAACACACGTTCACCTCCCTCTGTCCCTTCCCGCCAGCAGAAACGAACAAGTGGTTTCTGAGTAAACAGACAATAAATCACTAGCTGGGATCAGCACCTCCCCAAAGCAGCATCATTCAAGATCTCAGGCAGACAGAGCTCGTTCTTGGAAACTGCAATGTGGACGCCCCGAGCCAGTGTTCGTCCCAAAACAGCCCAGCCAGTTTCCCTGGGGCCCTTGGAGCGAGTCCCACGCACTCTGCCAGCCCCACCTGGAGGGACTTAAACTAGAGCACGGGAGATTCGGGTGAGGCAGGAACAAAGATTTCCTGATAACGACCCTGGAATAGGTGACTAAGGTTATAGAATCTTTTTTTCTCTGGATTTTGGGAAGCAGCTAGGATTTGGAAGCAGAGACAAAACAGGAAATGTCTACACACACATACACATTACACACACACACATACATACACATTACACACCCCAAAGAGAGGAAGAGCAGCAGGCCCCGTAGAGTGGGGTCAGGGCCTCTGTCCACATGGAAAACAGGACAGTGGCAGGGACACACGACTCAGAGTCCAGAGCTGTGTCCAGCTCCGGCTCTGCTGCTAACTGTCCAGTGACCTTGGGCCAGTCCCTCTCCTGCCCTACCCTAAATCCTTACCCATAAGACACGAGCACGAATCTCTTTGGTCCTCCCCAAGCTGATGTTCCCAGCTGGGCTCTGGCTGGACGCACTGCTAACGCAATAGGAAAAGCGGCCCAAACACGCGGCTGCCTAGATCCCCTTGGCCACCCCCAGACCCATTTGAGATCCAACTCAAGGCTCAGACCTTTACTTTCAGAGGCTACGCTGGAAGGTGCAGGATCCACACGGCCCTCCCGCACCTCTTCCCTGGCTGTCCCCTGTGGGTGCCGGGCCCGGCAAGATAAAGCCCCTCTGAGCCCTGAGGATGCTGTTCCCACCGAGGCCCCTGCTGGGCCTGTGACTGGAGCTGCCCCAGGGTCAGGCTGAGCTCTGGAATCACATCTGCCTCTAGGTCGCTCGTCTAGACTCAAAGAGAGACGAGTATCCTTCAAATTAAACCAGACCTGCTCCTTCTAGAACCCAGCCACCACTCCCTCCACACTGCCTAAAAGTGTTCCACCCCACACCTCATAGGAGCTCTGAGGGGCCCTGGCAGGGGCTTCTGAGGAATTAGTTTGAGAAGGGATCTGCCTAGAACCAGTTGTGCAACTTTGAGCAAATCCTTTCCCCTCCCTGGGCCTCGGTTTCCCCATCCGGGCTGGCCTGGCTCTCTGCCATCTGCCCAGCGTTGACAGTCTGTGTCCCTCTCCCACATCTGAGCAGCCTCTCCCTCTTCTGGGGCTGCAGGGAACGCCTACCTCACGGGTTGGTGGGGGGCGGGAGGGGGCAGAGAGCAGGGTTTAAATGGGAGAAACCCTAACAAGCACTTGAAGTCAAGGTGAGAAGCAAGAATCCCGCCCACTGCCTGCTTCCCAGAATTACCTCCTCTCCTCCTCTTATTACCACGAGCTGTGGAAGCCAGCAGGGTCCTCAGGCATGAGCCAGACCAGAGGTGTTCAGGCTGCTTGGACCCACACAGCCTTTCTCCAGATGAGATCTCACACCCAGCAGGCCCAGAATAGCACACAGATGGGCGGGATAGCAGGGATGAAATGCAGCATTTATGATAAAGGCAGCTGTGGCATCCCAGCTGGGAAAAGCAACTCCAGGCAAGGGCAGTATGTCTTCTGCCAGTGGAAGGAGCTAGACACCAGCACTGGACTTGACTGGGCTCTCCTCCCCAGAATAAACCTCCCTCACCCCTGCTTAAAGGGACTCATTTCGTCTTCTTTATCCTTTATTTATTTATTTATTTTTTGGAAACAAATTTCATCAACAACCAGAATTCACCGCGCTCCTTCCCCCCAACATAGCCAATGTTCCTTACAAATGGCACTGCCTTCTCTGTCATATCAAACCGAGGCAATCTCTGGCCCCATCTCTTCCACTCCTGCTTATGCAAACACATTAGCTTGAACGATCTGATCCGCACAGCTCAGAAAAGAGAGAAAAGGGAAGAGGAGGCAGCTGGGAAGGAACTGAGCAGAGAGCCGGGGAGAAGAGAATCTCAGAAGCGGAAGGAAAGGTAAGAGTCTGTCCTGCAGCGGGCCTGAGGGGTTTCCCAGGACCCTCAGGGTCCTCAAAAGGCAGGGGAAGGCAGGGCGTTGCGGGGTAAGATGGGGAAGGACATTGGTGCCTCAGTTGCGTGGAAAGGGACAGGGGCTCCCGGGTCATCAGAGGAGCGTAAACAAAGGCTCTGTAGCCGGGGTGAACCCGGCATCCCGCCTGGAAGAGGCGGGCAGCAGGGCTGGCCGGGTGAAGCAACCTGTGCGGAGTGGCTGCAATGGGCGCGCCTCCCCAGCACCGAGCGCTTCACTGACGTCAGGCGCAGCGGGGCCGCGGCCAGCACTAACTAGGTGCAGATGCACCGGGGAGGGCGGCCTCGGCCGGGAGCCGCCCCGGTTCCCGGAGCTGCTCCAGCCGCGGGCTGGGAGGAATCCGAGCCGCGCACCCGCCCGCCGGCCTCCCAGACGGCGCGACAGCGCGCCCCAGTGGCCATGTCCGGAGAGCGCGTCTGGGAGCCCCAGAGGCCTACGCCTAGGTGTGGGGCCTGACATCTGTAATCCATTCTAACGTTCATTGCCTCACATTAGAATCACTTGGGCAGCTTTTAAAAATCCCAGTGCCCGGAAGGCACTCCAACCCAATTAAATTAGAACTCCTGGGAGCGGGACCCAGGCGCCGGTATTTTTTAAAACTCTCTAGGTATGTCCTGTGTACGGCCAAGTTCAGGACCAGTTCCCTTAAAGCAGCGGTTTAAAGCGGCCCGGAGCTGCATCAGGATCACCGGGAGGGCGTGTTAAAACGCGGGTTGCTGGGAACCGCCCCAGAGTTTCTGATCTCACAGGTCTGTGGTGGGGCCTTATTAGCTGTTCCCAGGTGATGCTGATGCTGGGGGGGGGGGGGTCCCAGGACCACACCTGAGGACGAATGCTAAACTTCTACTACTCAAAGAGTGGACCAGGGGCTGCAACATTGGCATCGCCCAGGAGCTTGTTAGAATGCGGATCTGGAGGCCCCACCCTGGAGCTGGTAAATCAGAATCTGCATTTTATCTAGAAGCAGGTAATTCACATGACATTACGGTTTAGAAGCTCTGCTCTAAACACCGTTTGGTCAGGCCTCATGTGACCAGGCTGTGTTGAGTGCTGGCAAAATCCATTTTCATCCTCCCAAAAATCTCTAGATCAGAGAACTGGATGGAACATTTCAGATTATCCCATCCAAGTCTCTTGTAGGACAGATGGGGGAAACTGAGGCCCAGAGGAGGGAAGGACAGGGTCAATCATCCTGGGCACCTCAAATTTCATACACTCAGAAACATCCCCTCCTTCTCCCCTGGAGGTGGCACCTGTGAGTTCTGATCTTCTTCACCTGTGGGTCAGGAACCTCACAAACTCGAGGGGCCCAGGTCCTTCTTGCCCCATCTGCTTAGGGGTGCACCGAGGCAGCAAGTGGCGACACAGGAAAACCACAAAGGAGAACACGGTGGGAGGTGGCCTGTGTAAGATGACCAGGAAGGGCCAGGTTTGAGAGTTGAGGGTCAGCCACTGACCCTAAGTGTTGAGACACATGACCGTTTTTGGTTCATGATTGTTCTTCTGAATTCTCAGGGAAGAGAGGCTGATCAGAGGCTTATGTTACAGGCACCTATCTTATAGACAAATCTGTACACACCGAGCATCCCGTCCCCAAAGCAGGCTGGATGGCCAGCTCTGGCCACAGCTCAAAGTGGGTTTCCGTCTTTTTTTATTATTCCTGCAAGCAGTCCAAGGGGCACACAGAGTCCAGGTGGAGAGACTAGACAAACACACAAATAAATGACAATGAAATAGATTTCGCAAGACTGGAGGGTTTGATGTCACTAAGAGTAGGGGGAGGGATGGCATTTGGAGCAGGTGGACACTGGAGGGATGCATGGTGTGGGTCAGGGAAATCAGAGCGGGCTTCCTGGAGGCTGTGTGGCCATTGTGGCCGGGGCATGGTGGAACTTGGATGTGAATCCTGGCCTGTCTGAATTTGTACCTCACACTCCTAACCACTCCTCTACCCTGTCCTCAAAAGGTACAGAGGTGAGACCTACTGCATGGCAGGCCTGGGATCTGTAAACAGGATGTCTGGCTGGAAAAGAGGCTGCTGAGGCTGAACAGTGGGCTAGGGGTCGGGGGTCGCAGGAGAAGACTTGAATTTAAAGTTGATGAGTAGAGGCTTTATCCAGAATCCCACAAGAAGCCATCTGAGTTGTGACAGAGGAAAATGACGTCGATGGAATTTCAGGAAGGCTGAGTCTCTCTGGAGTCCAGTGTATTGCTGATGTGCAAAGCTCTAGCTTTGGGGGCCTATGATGAGAGAACCACTAACGTTCTTTATAAGGTGACAACACTTTGGAGGGCTACATTTTAACGTTCTACATTCATTTCCATTCATTCCCAGAAAGCTCTGGGAAAATAAGCAATTTGTAATTGTGAAGTAAAAATGGGTGGGTATTTGTTCTCCTCTTGTGATCTTTTACATTCCCAGCTACACCAGCCTGTTATCAGCCTTACAGAAAACAAAGAAACTGAAATTAAACATTAACCAGGACCATTGAGAATGTCACTGAAATGAACAGCCCTGGTGTTAGGAGGGGAGAGGCCCCTTACTCTCTGGTGGATTGTTCAAACAAGAAGGGGACCTGGGGGCAGGCCCATCGCCAAGGGATTGGGAGGCCAGCTGGTTCCAACTAGCAGTTTCCATTCCAGCCAACAAACATTTACTGAATTCCTGTGAAGGGCTAGCTACAGAGCGAGGTACCTGGGTACAAGGAGGGCTCCGACAGGGTCCAGCCTGAGAAACTCACATCACGTGTGAGAAGGGCTCAGAGGCAGGTACAAGGGACCAGGGAAGGCAGGATGGAGAGTGGTGTGTCTCACCCCAGGGAAGGCAGCATCTGCTGTGGGTCTTAAAGAATCGATAGACTTTCCCAGCAAAGAAGAAAGGGAAGTCCAGGCGGAGGGAGCACGTGGACAAAGGGTGGAGGACAGTGCATGGTGAGTTTGGGGAGCGACTAGTCTGCTGAGTGTGGGGTGTTCAGTGGGAGAGGGGAGTAGGTGGAGGATGGCCGGGGTGGGAAGGCAGCTGGGACCAGACTGGACAGGCCAGCTCTAAAGTGCAGACTTGATTGGGAAAGTTCTGGGGGCCTCTTCTAAAGCCCTCAGGCCACCATGGGGAGGATGGGCTGGCACAGTGCCCTGGTGGGAGGCTGCTGGGGTCAGCCGGTCCAGAGATGATAAGGACTTGCCCAAGGCAGCAGCAGTGGAGAGGAGAGGCAGGGATGGGCTCAAGGGGCATTCCCGAGACACGGTCTTCTGACTTGGTGACTAACTGGATGGGAGGAGGTGAGGTCAATGACTGAGCACTCTGACTTGGTGTCATCCTCTGAGAAAGGAGTGTTCTCAGTCAGGGATCCAGCTGGGCAGCAGGAAGCACATGAGCATTTCAAACAGAGGGAATTTAATACAGGGGACTGGTTGCATAGTGAGGTAAAAGCTGAGAAGCTGAAACGGATGTTGAGGCAGTGCAGTGATGAGCAATGGGAAGAAACCACTGGCACAATCTAGAGCAGGAGGGACAAAAAAGGGAGACAGTGTAACTAAAGCTGGGAGGCCAGGAGCTACCCGGCCCAGCAGAAACCAGAGCAGGGCTGTGCATGGGAGCTGAGGCCACGGAGGAGACACAGCCCCTGCTGGAGATGCTTCTTAGAGCAGACAGAGGAGGGGAGAAATACCCTGGCTTCTCTCTCCACCTGCCTTCTATTGGCCAAGCCTACTTAGAAACACAAAGACAGGAAATGCTTCACACAGGAACATCAGAGGAGGCAGCTGAGGGGCGAAGAGATGTTGAGTACAGACTTGAACATGGAAGCAAGCGTGAGGTGCCCCCCTGGAAGGATGTCCAGCATGTGCTGCAGACACAGACTTGGAGGCTGGAGGGCAGCTGTGGAAGGATCAGCGGGATCCCCACTGAGTCGCGCTGTCCCAGAGCTGAGCCTTGTGGGTGGGACAGGGCAAGGTGGTGTTGGGTGGCTCAGTGGTATGCCAGGCCTCAGGCTGGGGAGAGAGGATGGTGCCGTGGAAACTGGGCTGGCCTGAAGAGGAAGCTAGACCCACGGCATCATCCCTGTTCTGACAGCAACCAGCTGTGTGACTTTGGGCAAGTGAATGATGCTCTCTGGGCCTCAGTTTCCCATCTCTAAAGTGGAATGCATGCGTCCTCCATTGGGAGAATCGAAACCATACAGAAGTACTTTGTAAACAGTGAGGATCTGTCTACTCCAGGAAGACCAAGGATGCTGAGCAGATGCTGGGTCTAGTCAAGGCCACTGGCTGGGTGGAGCCTGCTGTGCTCCTGGGCCCCTGGGATTACATACACCTGCAGAGAGGCAGGTGCCCTCACCCTGCTGCTGCCCCCTCTACTTGAAGGCTAATTTCTGGTGGGTTTTAGCCGCCTGGCCACATTTCTGGCCTCCCCATCATGACCAGCCACCCATATTCTAGATGGCTGAGAAGGCAGAGCAGCAGGTGAGACCCCAAGTAGAGCCAGACTGTCTCGTCCCTGCCAGGCGTGGGCCTGCAACCTCATCACAGCCAGCAGGGAGGTGACTGAGCTGAGAGGAAATACCCTGGGGATCACGGAAGCCGCTGGGTCTGCGGACGGCAGGTGCTGGGCTGTGAGCGAGAAGGGAGAAGCATGAAAGACGGGAACAGGGGACCATGTAGCCAGCATGCAGAACGTACACACGTCTGTGCACCACTGCCAGGAGCATCGAAACATCCTTTCTTTTAGGAAATTGAGGGAACAGTAAGTGATGATAGTTGAGGCGCTGATGTTCTTAATTGGCAAAGTAAACCTCCACTTTCTTTTTGTTTTTGCTTTGCTAGACCATGAATATAAGTGTTGAAACACTGACCTAAAATGTAATGTCTACCCACCTTCTCACCCCGTCGCACAGATGGGGACTAACTGAGCCACACTCCACAGGTAGCCCTGGTCCTTCTGAGCTGTGTGCCCAAGGACACATTGTCCTGGCACAGCGGGATGCATCCTGTCTCAACAGCCATGCCACTTCCCTGGGATGACTGGGGACTGCGGACAGAGCAGAGGACACAGAATTGGGGGCTTTCCGCAGCAAGCCGTGGCCCAAGGACACATACCCCACATAAGGTGCAAACCCCTCCCTTCCTGTTACGGTGGGAGGCGAGTCCTTCACTCCCTTCCCTTAGAGCCTCACTTGCAGCCACTGGCTAGGGTGGAGCCCGTCTGGCTCCTCAGAGTGCAGAGCAGGAAGGGATCTTTGAGGTCCCCTTGGGTTGGGGGCCTTGACCTGGGTCCCTGAAATGGTGTGCCAAATCCTGTGGGTACTTTTTCCTGGGAGAGGGGCCATATCTTTCGTCTGATTCTCAGAGGACTTGGCAACCCCCGGGGGCATGAACTCCAGGTTAAGCCCCTCCACTCTGCAGCCCCATCTCCTGCCTCACACGAGCGGCTCCAGCATCAGGGAACTGCTTGTAGGCGCCCAAACTCTCCATGCTTCTTCACTGCCCCGGCCCTGCGTGGATGCTGGCTCTCCACCTGCAGTCTCTCTCCTTCCCCTCTTTCCACGCATCTTATCTCCTCAGTCTTTAAGACCCAATTCAAGCATCACCCCCTCCAGAAACCCTCCCCTGACCCCCTCACCCCCGTCTGCTCTAGGGGCACAGCAGATCGTATTTTCTGAAGACAACCACTCCCGCATGTTGATCCCATCCCTCATGGTCTCCAGGCAGTGGGCCCGAGAGGAGGGCCTGCATCCCCTCCCCTTGGACCTGGGTGGGACCTGTGAGCGCCCTGACCAATGGATGCGGGGGAAGGGATGCTTTGTGCCTTCAGAGGCTAGGTCAGAAAAGGGACAGCCTTCTGCCCAGTTCTCATTCATATACTCTCTCTCCCCATCAACACCTGCCCTTGAACCCCAGCCACCATGCTGTGAGGAAGCCCAGGCCACAGGGAGCCATGGGACCCACAGCCAGCACCACCAGTGAGTGTGCACACCTTCAAGTCATTCTAGCTGAGGCCCCACATGATGGCACAGAGACAGACTGTCCCCACCATGCCCTGCCCGTGTGCTGACCCACAGAAACCCTGAGACACAGTAAACGATTACTGTCGGTTTAAACCACGGCACTTGGGGTTAATTTGCTTTATGTAGCAATTGACAGAAATACTTCTCTGGAGTCCCAGGACCCCTGTGCTTGCCTCTGTTGGAGCATTTTCTCCCAAATTGTAACTGCTGGCTCACAGCTCTGCCTCTCCACTAGACAGTGAGCCCTCGGGGGCAGGGACCATCCTGCTATCCTCACACCCAGGCTGGGCACACTGCTTGGAACTCAAGGGGCGCTCAAGAAATGTTTGTCAATGAAACCCAGGAAATAAGAGAGAGACTGTTAGGTGTATCAAAAACGAACTCCTGAGTGACAGACATATTTGAGATCCGGCTCTAAACATGTAAGATATACGTTTTTTAAATGAATGAAGTATTGATGAGAATGTATTCATTTAAAGCTTTAAGGTTTCATGAACTGGTCACATTAGGCCCTAGTCTCTTCTGGGGCTTGCAGAGGTTCATCTGTGGAATAAACAGATGAAAGGACACAAAGGGAGCCAATGGCAATGATCCTCCTTCAGCTAGGTGGCCTCATGAAACCACCTAGTTATGCTTAGTTTCACTTCCCACACTGTGACTCCAAAGTGTCCTCAAATAACAGGCAGCCTTCTTCCTGTGGAGCATCCCTTCCCGCTTCCCCCTTCTCTCCTGGGACTCCGGGCAGCCCCCCCACTCGCGAGGCTGCACCCCACAGGGAGCCGGCCTCATACACGGAATCAGTGCGCTGCTGTCCCAGGCCAGACCTCTGGCCTCCCGCCCTGGGCCTCCACTTCCTTCCCGGGAGGACCCTCCAGGCAGAGAAACTTCATGGTGTGGCTCTCACCAGGCACTCTTGACAGTTCTCAGAGCAGCCTCTCCTGCATCATTTCACTTGATCTGCACACCGTCACTGAGGCAGACCCAGCAAGGACGATGAGGCCCATTTTATAAAAGGAAGTGGTGGCACCAGGACTCCGGCCTGGACTTCTGCCTGCATGCACATCACTGTCCCCCACCCCGCTCCGGGCACTCTCCGGGGGGCTGCTGTTAATCACCATGGCGGGTCCTGCTTTTTGTCCCTGGGGTGGACTGAATCACCTGCAGACAGCTGACCATCTCAGCTTAGCCCCTGGCACCCAGAACGTTTCTGGACCTCCTTGACCCACAGTGTCAGTTAAGCACAGGAAACAAAAGCTCAGGTAAATTAAATAGGATTAGACAGTACTTCTATTGCCAAAAGAAACACACGCACACCCACACACACGCATGCACGCACACACACGCACACATGCACGCACACATGCATATACACGCACACATGTGCACATACACACATGCACATGCACACACAGCAATAACCAAGAAGACAAGCAAACAAGAAACCTTTAGTGTACATTCTCCAAGCCAATCACAAAGAACAGTTCTGGGATGACTTACTATGGGGATTCTTTGTGCTCCCTTCCCCTGTACCAAAGTAAGGATCCAGTTAGCTGTGCTGTGTCTATTTCACAAATGTCTGCTTATATAAATATTTAGGGGGTACAAGCATGTGTCTCGCGCACACACTCGCCTCTCTCTGGATAAGGAGGTCCCAGGGTTAGGATGCATCCTGGAATCTTTCCTTCCACACCTACCGCGTCTGGTCACTGTCTTTGAGGCTGACATTCCTCAAGTTGAGGGATGGGCAGCCAGAAGGCTGCAGGCTGTGCGCCAGCCAGGTCAGCTTACAGCGAGCTGTCAACCCGGCTTCTGACGCCCCGGCTAGGCCATAAATAACCACAATGAAACTGCAGCAGGCCACCGGGGCCTCCCCTGCAACACACTCCTCCTCCATCAATCTCCCCAAATGACTGCTTGGCATTCAGGCTTCCGCCGCGACCTGACCCGGGCCCCGAGCATTCCTTGGGGTGCGGGGTCCTTCCCAGGCACAGAATGGGTCAGCCGGGAGCACGCTGCTTTGAGAGGTCCCCGTGTCCTGCCAGTATACTTTATGGATGACAGAGATGAGCCGGAAAACTCATCACTCAGAAGGCCACTCCTTCCAAGACGAGCTCCAGAGAGCAGAGCCGCAGCCACCATCCGCGCGGCTGATCGGGTCATGGTAGATTCCACACCGCAAATGATCCCGTGCAGCAACGGCTTCCCTGGGCAATGTGACAGCGACACACTCTACGGAAGAAGCTGGTCTTTGTGCTCTTTGCTATGTGGGTGGGCAAAGCCAGAGGATACTGCAGCTCAGCTGTTTACACTTCTTTTGTCCTGGCCTCAAGTGGCAATTATCTTTTATTCTTACCTTTTGTTCTTAAGTCTGACTCCCCTCAGCTATCTCACCACCCTAAAAACATCCATCTAAAGTCACCAGTGCCCGGCTCCCTCTCTCTCTCTCTCTCTCTCTCTCTCTCTCTCTCTCTCTCTCTCTCTCTCTCTCCTGAGCGGTTACTTTGGATCTACATAAGTAAAATTCTCATATGATTCCACCTGACCACCTCATAAAGCAATTTGGTTGTCTCATCAACGGTCTTATAATAAAATTTTAATGTTATATCTTTAGATAAAAAGTAAGATGACAAAATGATTGCTTTTTAGTGTACCCCATCAGTGCACACACGTCGTACTGTAAGGCATCTGTGACCACCAAGTTCTGAGGGTAGAAGGCAGGAGGGAGTCTTACAGAGTCAGCTCCCTCATTCACATATGGGAAACTGAGGCCCTTGCAGTCCCAGGGTCAGCTGGAGGACCCGGGTCTCCTAGGATCTATGCACTTGGGGGCAGAAGTAACCAAAACCAGTTCTTCCCTGAGTAGATAGAGGGTACATACCGCAAAGCCACACCTTAGTCCAGCGCCAGGCACAGGTAGGGCCCCAGATCTCCGGGGTCCCCTTTACTGGTTCTGTGGGCCCTTCCCCAGCCTCTGGATGCTTTCACTCCTGACCTGGCAACCTGTGACTCTCTTTGAAGAGCTGTCCTCTCATCCCTGGGGCACTCTGCATCTTGGGCAGCAGGGGTGGCCCTTAGCCAGTGGCTGACTGGTGAGGGGTACAAAGCCCAGCTCCTTGCCTCGAGGTGGGGCAAATTCTGAGAAATAGTTTAGACTCCAGAGGTGTCCTACAGGACCTGGCTAGGTCTGGTTCTCAGCCTGCAATTGAATGCTGTTCAGCTTCCTGTCTGTCCTGCTTCTCCCACTCCCTGACCTGTTTCTCCTGGGATCACTTCCTTTCAGGAAATCACCTGCATCTGGATCCTCCTCTCAAAGTCTTCTTCTGGGGATCCTGACCTCAAACACCAGGAGCCTTTGTGGAATGAATGAACGGACCATACCCCAAGAGAGAGTCAAATGAAACATAAAGGAAAGCTGATGAGAGAGGGCTTCAAGAGGAGCTGAATTTAAGCATCCTGAGGTTAAAGCCGGGAGATTTAAAAGGCTCCAGGCACTTTCACTTAAAACAGCTCGCATAGCATCATGGTAGAGTGAGTTTTCCCATTTGTCTCTCCTCTCTAAGTTACAACTAAACAGACATTCATTAACCGACAGAGGATTCCCTACACAGCGCAACAGGATGCCTGAGAGATCCACACAGCCACACATCTGAAGGTGGGTAGGCTGGATCCATGGGAAGCACTGGAACTAGGTGAGGAGACCCCGATGCCCCCTTGGCAGCAGTGATCCAGGGAGCGGATCCTCACACAGCAACTGGCACATCTGTAAGTTGAGGTGGGGGCAGCCCAGCCCCATGTGAATGCTTTCGGAGTGGTAGCCCAGCCCATAGGAGCACCCACCATGCCATGGCAGCCCCACCCATGCCAACACTCCCCACCAAGTGGTGGTGGCTCAGCCCCCACAAAGGCACCCCTCCTGCCTAGTGCAGTTGCTCATCCAGTCCCCTGCCAAGCACAGTAGCCCTGCCTGCACCAGGGCAAACTGCCTGCTGAGCACAGAGGTCACGCCCACATGAACTCAACCTGCCCATCGGCTGCGGCTGGTTCATGAAAACGCAGAGCAGGCCTACTGGCACAACTACCAGCAGACACGGCAGGATCAGAAAACATAGCCTCCTGCCCCCACACCAGCAGTGGCAAGTGGAATCTGCAGCCTGATACTACCACAAACGCACTGGCAAAGGATCAATTCATCAAACACTATGAAAAACTGCAGCAACACTTCAGAGCAGAAGGAAAATGACAAGTCTCCAGAAACCAATCCCCAAATCACAGAAGCTGACAATCTAAATGACATAGAATTCAAAATAGTTATCATAAAGAAACTCAACGAGTTACAAGAAAAGGCAGAAAGACAGTTCAATGAGCTCCGGAATAAAATTAATGAGCAGAGGGAATACTTCACCAAAGAGATTGAAGCCCTTAAAAAAAAAACTATACAGAAATTCTGGATATGAAGAACTCAATTACTGATATAAAAAATAATCTAGAAACCATAAAAAATATAGCTGATCTTAGGGAGGATAGAATTGCTGATTTAGAGGGTAGAAATAAAGACATGCTTCAGGTGGAGGAGAAGAGAGGACTAAGATTTTTTTAAAATGAAGAAATTCTTCAAGAAATATCCAACTCAATTAGGAAAAGCAAGATAAGAATTATAGGTATTCTGCAGTGAGAAGAGAGGGAGAAAGGAGCAGAGAGCTTGTTCAAAGAAACAAGAGCTGAGAACTTCCCAAACCTGGGGAAAGAACCGGACTTTCAAGTGCATGAATTCAATACAACTCCTAATTACATGAATGCGAAAAGACCGTCTCCAAGGCATATAATATTAAAACTAGCAAAAGTCAATGACAAAGAAGAAATATTAAGGGCAGCGGCAGAAGAAAATAACCTACAAAGGAACCCCTATCAGGCTTTCAGTGGATTTCTCAGCAGACACCTTACAGGCTATGAGAAAATGGAATGATATATTCAAAATACTGAAAGACAAAAATTTTTAGCCAAGAATACTCTATCCAGTGAAACTATCCTTCAGATACTATGGAGAAATAAAATCTTTCCCAGATAAACAAAAGCTGAGAGAGTTCATCACCACTAGACCTGTCTTACAAGGAATGATAAAAGAAGTCCTCCTACCTGAAAGAAAAAGTCAAAGGTTTACAAAGCTTTGAGCAATGGGATGAATAGACAGACAAAATCAGAAAATTGCAGCTCTCAGAAGAGGTTAGCAAACAATTATAACACTAAAGATAAAAGGAAAGAAAGCACCAAACATAACTATAAACACTTCATTTTGGTCACAAACTCACAACACACAAAAAAATAATTTGTGATAACAATATCTCAGAAGGGAAATAGAAAAGGGATGAAACTTGCTTAGGCTAATGGACATAAGAGGCTATTAGAAAATGGGCTATCTCATCTAGGAGATCTTATATACAAACCTCATAGTAACCACTAAACAAAAACTCAGAGCAGAGCCACAAGTCATAAATAAAGAGAAAACTGAGACAGTCATCACAGAAAACCACCAAACTGAAATGTCAGTCAAAAATACAAGGGAAAAGAAACAATGGAAATATAGAACAACTAGGAAGCAAGAGATAAAATGGCAGTATTAAGCCCTCATACATTAATAATCACTCTAAATGTAAATGGATTGAATTCTCCAATCAAAGACACAGAGTGGCTGGATGGATTGAAAAACAAGACCTAACAATACGCTGCCTCCAGGAAACACATATCAGCTCTAAAGACAAACATAGGCTCTAAGTGAAGGGATGGAAGATGATACTCCAAGCAAATGGCAAGCAAAAGAAAGCAGGTGTTGCCATTCTCATATCAGACAAAGCAGTCTTCAAGACAAAAAAATACAAGGAGAGGCAAAGAGGGGCAGGATATAATGAGAAAAGGGACATTCCACCAAGAGGACATAAGATTTGTGAATATATATGCTCCTAACACAGGGGCACCAAAGTACATAAAGCAACTATTAACAGACCTAAAGGGAGAAATTGACAGCAGCACAATGACAGCAGGGGACCTCAATACCCAACTTACATCAATGGATAGATCATCCAGATTGAAAGCCAACAAGGAAATAGTGGATTTAAATGAAACACTAGAGCAGACGGACTTAACAGATATACATAGAGCATTCCATCCAAAAACAGGAGAATACACATTCTCCTCAAGTGCACATGGAACATTCTCAAAGACAGACCATGTATTGGGAAACAACACAAGCCTCAATAAATCTAAGAAGATTGAAATCATATCAAGCACCTTTTCTGACCACAATTCTATGAAACTAGAAATCAACTATAAGAAAAAAGCTGGGAAGTTCACAGATACGTGGAGAACAAGCAACATACTACTGAACAGCCATTGGATCAATGAAGAAATCAAGGGAGAAATTAAAAAAAATGCCTGGAGACAAATGAAAATGAAAAACACAACATACCAACCCTTATGGGATGCCACAAAAGCAGTACTAAGAGGGAAATTTATAGCAATATAGGCCTACCTCAACAAACAAGAAAAATCTCAAGTAAGTAATCTTAAACTACACCTAACAGAACGAGAAAAAGAAGAACAAACAAAGCCCAAAGTCAGCAGAAGGAGGGGAATAATAAAAATAAGAGCAGAAATAAATGAAATAGAGACTGAAAAAAAATAGAAAGGATCAATGAAACTAAGAGCTGGTTCTTTGAGAAGATAAACAAAATTGACAACCCTTAGCCAGACTCACTAAGAAAAAAGAGAGAAGGCTCAAATAAATAAAATTAAAAGTGAAAGAGGAGAAATTACAACAGATACCACAGAAATACAAAAGGTTATAAGGGAATACTATGAAAAAAATATATGTCAATGAATTGGATAATCTAGAAGAAACAGATAAATTCTTAGACTCATACAACCTCACAAAACTGAATCAAAAAGAAATCGAGAATCTGAATAGACCAATAACAAGTAAAGCGATTGAAACAATAATCAAAAACCTCCCAAAAAATGGAACAACCAAAGACCCCGAATAGCCAAAGGAATCCTGAGAAAAAAGAACTAAGCTGGAGGCATCACAATTCCGGACTTCAAAATATACTACAAAGCTATAGTAATCACAACAGCATGGTGCGGTCACAAAAACAGACACACAGATCAATGGAGCAGAATCAAGAGCCCAGAAATAAACCCACACATCTATGGACAACTAATTTTCAACAAGGGAGCCAAGAACATACAATGGAAAAAGCAAAGTCTCTTCAATAAATGGTATTGGGAAAACTGGACAGCCACATGCAAAAGAATGAAAGTAGACCACTATCTTACACCATACACAAAAAGCCACTCAAAATGGATTAAAGACTTGCATGTGAGATCTGAAATGATTAAACTTCTAGAAGAAAACATAGGCAGTATGCTCTTTGACATCGATCTTAGCAGCATTTTTTTCAAATACCACATCTGACTGGGTAAGGGAAACAATAGAAAAAATAAACAAGTGGGAGTACATCCAACTAAAAAGCTTCTGCACAGTAAAATAAACCATCAACAAAACAAAAAGACAACCTAACAATCGGGAGAAGATATTTGCAAACCATATATCAGATAAGGGGTTAATATTCAAAATATACAAAGACCTCATACATCTCAACAAAAAAAAAACTAACAATCCAATTAAAAAATGGCAAAAGATCTGAACAGAAATTTCTCCAAAGAAGATATACAGATGGCCAACAGGCACATGAAAAGATGTTCAACATCATCAACTATCAGGGAAATGCAAATCAAAACTACAATGAGACATCACCTCACTCCCATCAGAATGGCTATAATTAACAAGACATGAAATAACAAGTGTTGGAGAGGATGTGGAGAGAAGGGAACCCTCGTACACTGCTGGTGGGAGTGCAAACTGGTGCAGCCACTATGGAAAACAGTATGGAGATTCCTCAGAAAATTAGAAATAGAAATACCATGTGACCCAGCTATTTCACTACTGGATATTTATCCAAAGAACAAGAAATCAACACTACAAAGACCTCTATGCACCTCTATGTTCATTGCAGCATTATTCACAATAGCCAAGACATGGACGCAACCCAAGTGCTCATCAACAGATGAATGAATAAAGAAGATGTGGTATATATATATACTATGGAATACTACTCAGCTATAAAAAAAAGACAAAATCGTGCCATTTGCGACAACATGGATGGACCTTGAGGGTATTATGTTAAGTGAAATAAGCTAGACAGAGAAAGACAAACACCGTATGATTGCACTCATACATAGAAGATAAACAAACACATGGACAAGGAGAACAGATTAGTGGTTACAAGCGGGGAAGGGGTAGGGCATAGACGTAAGGAGTAAAGGGGCACATATGTACGGTGAGGATAAAAACTAGTCTATTGGTGGTGAGAACGATGCAGTCTATACAGAAACTGATACATGATAATGTACACCCGAAATTACACAATGTCATAAGCCAATATGACCTCAATAAAATAATTTTTTTAAAAATGGCTCACGTAGGTTATTGTAGCCATGGCAGCCATGTGAGCATATCCACAAGCACACGGGCTGTTTCCACATTCCCGAGGACACCGTGAACCCAGAGCCCTCTAGAATGACCATTGTAGATTGCTAGTCTTCTGGATAACTGAGTACCTCCTCCATTAATTGACAAACATTTAATATTTACACCCCTTAGAGTTTCAGCTGCTGCTGTAAACAGAGGGCTTGCAGCAGATGCCTTCAGCCCAGCCATTCTTCAGCAGCAGCTTCAGGTCTTAGCCTGGCACTGGAACTGCTCAGCTCAAGCCCGGCTTAGCAGTGTCTCTCTGTCCCTGGGTCTTCCCAATGCCTATTTCCTGGAAGTGTGGAGAATGGAAGCTGGGGGTGGGAGCTGGTGGATAAGTGGTCCGCCTCTTGTCCTTTAGGAGGGCAGTTTTGGAGACATTCTGGATGCTTTTCAGGCCGTCCTTATGGAATCGAACCCTGTTGCCCAGAGCAGCAGCTTCCACAGTACATCCTGGTGTTGGTCTTCCCTCGTTCTGTTTCATGGTCCTGCTTCCTGCAATCACCTACCCATTAAACCACATCCAAGTCCTTGCCAAGGGCACGCAAACTAAGACCATATCATACATCACGTGCAGTGTTTCCAGGCAGCTCAGGGTCGTCATTATCTACCTCGGCTCATTACTTACCTCCAGCTCTGTGCTGGAATAGCACGTTGACCTCAGGAGCTACAGAGGTGCCTTCCATGAAGTGGCCCAGGCTACTCTTTTGGAGTTCGTGTCTGATTTTGCCATTTTGCTGTCTCCTTCTTTGTGGTTAGCAAGTCTCTAGCAGGACCACCACTCTCCTCCCAATTTATGATTTTTGCCTTTAATCTTCTACAGTCTGGAAACCATATGACCAAACTTGATGGACTTCTGTCTAACATGAAAGTGAACCGTCTCTGAGCGGAGGAAGGCTCTGGGAGCATGTGCATGAGCTTTCATCTAAGGCATGGAAGCTTATTTTGGCTGCTTGGGAGACATTTTTATCTTTTCCTGGTTTAGAGCTCTAATCTGGAGAGTGCAGAGGTTGGGTAGTGAAATTTTGTATGAATGAGTTCTTATACTTCAATTTAAATATGGTATGTATTGGCGGGCAAATGCAGGGGTTCTAATAATACTTATAGCAAACGCCCTAAGGCTTTTGGCTTGCCATTAATTAGGATATCCCAACTTCATAGATCCAATTTTTTTCCCCATAGATCCCATTTTTGAGTCTCCGTGAGACTTCACAGGTTTGCCAACTTCACAGATGTTAAAGCAACATCATACACCAAAGAATGGTGGCTGACATACAGATTTCAGAGCAAAAATAAAATCCGTCCAAGGATTGAATACAAATCCCCCATTTAGCCTCCAAGTCTAACCCAGAGGTCCTTCCCTCGCCTAAGAAGTCACACATCCCTCTCGTGGGCAGGAGAAGGTATGTGTCCAATTGGCTTCAGGGTGACTCGATGGGATTTCTCATGTGGGAAGAATTTTATTCTGGGCTCGTCTCCTTCTCCAGCAACTTTCTCAGCCACAGGGCACAGGGTGTGGGCCTCTGGGTGCCCTGGCTGATGGTGCAGATGGTGAAGGCCACAAAAGAGCCGAGCTTCAGGTCCAGGCGCAAGAACAAACTGCAGCAGGTGTGTGGATGGTAACCCACCCCGAAGCCCTGGAAGGGGCAAAGGGGACAATCAAGGGTCAGCGGGGCTCTCTCCTGAGTATTTGCTGTGCTGCTGAGAACAGGTGTGGAAAGGGTACTTGGAGAGTCATTGTGGGAAATGTTAAATAGGAGAGAGGGAGGCCTTGTCTGCAGGACCACCCAGGACATGGGTGAATGTGAATCAGAGCTCCCTTCTTGGATCGACTCAGCCACATGGTTGGCAGTGTGCTCCCTGCTTGACAGGCACTAGAAGTCTAGGCAGAAGGAAGCATACCCCCACTGGGGCCCAGGCTCCAATCCAATGCCCAGGCTATGAAGACCCCAAAGACTGGTATCCTGGGCAAGGTGGCAGGGGACAGGAGGACTAAACTTTGAGGGTGACAGTTGCTAAAAGGACATCAAGACTGATGAAGTGTTGTCACTGAGGGTTGGTCACTATGTGTGGTTGGAGGGCCAGAGTTCACACCAAAGCAGCTGATGCGGATGTGGTAGGAGGCTGAATGTGGTTGGCTGCAGAGCGCTGGGGGCTGGGTGGTGGTTGGGGTGGTCAGCGGTGATGCTGTCAATGCTCCTGAGGATGCAGCCTCAGAGAAGCTGTCGTCAGCAAAACAGTTGTTACACAAAGGGTATAACACAAAGGGTGGCAGTGAGATGCTGACAACTCCACCCTCCTGGAAATCCTCTGGGGCCTCTGAGAAGGAATCTCATGGATGAGAGCTTAGGTAGGGACGCAGAAGCCCCTTGAGACAAGCTTACTGCCTCAGCGACTGCTGGGAGAGGCCCCTCAACTTTTGCAAGAGAAGAAAGTACATCCCCTCTAAAGAGGTGATTTAATTGGCCTCCACGCTGAAATCTGTTTCCCAAATCCGTGATTCCCCAGGGCAGAGCTGAATTCTGGTTGGGAGAAGCGATCAGCCTCTTGGCTGAGGACAATTTGGCAGAAGTGCAGAGCTGTCAGTAGTTCTGACTGGGGCCCACTCCTGGGAGAGTGGCCTTGCATAACTGCACCGGGAGTGTCCCACTAGGTGGAGCTGAGTCCCCCATGTCCTTGACTGGCCCAAAGAAGACAGGAGGTGGGAGGTTCCCTGGAAGATTGCTTTCCAAATTCACTACTTCCAACTCAAGGAGTTTCTGGAAAAAAACTTGGTCCCATTGTCCTGAATGCTCAGTTCAACCAGATACACTAGGTTGGCCTGAAATCTGAGGAGTGGTGTTCAATTCTGGTCTCAGAATTGGTTTCAGCAGGACAGTGTCTGAAAGGCTTGCTTCGGGAGGGCAGAGGTATCTCTCTCAGCTAAGTACACAAAGGCTGGTTGGCACCTGGTCCCCTGGGCAAGAAAGAAACGTCAGTATTTTTCAAGAACAGTTTCTCCAACTCTCGAGGTCATCACACAGTCTCTTCTCCTGATTCATCGGTCATTCTCAAGACTGAGTTTCTGCTTCTGTAGCTGGCAAGGTGATATCTGAGCACCTTAGAGGCAGACCTCATGAAGTGGATGTTCTAGAAAAGCCTGAGCACACCAAGCCTTCCAGACTGTCCGTGCACCTGCTTCAAACGTCTTGGGCAAATGCTGAATAATTCCACTTTTTTCAACCTTGTGGGAGCATTTATGCTCCCCATCCAATAACAGGAATGTCCTTGACCATGAAGTATCTCTCTATCAAGGCTGGCCCACAGGCTCTGGAATTTCTGTGAAATCCAGCTTGACAAAGAAAGCCTGCAAAGGCTGGTGTTGGGATAATCCAATCTACAGGATTGGAACCAAAGGACACAGGCAGGCCAGCCACGTTGTTCTGAGAAAAATAAAAAGACCCCACGAGTCAGTGACGGACAAAACCTGTCAGACAACAGCATCAAGGAAAATGGCTCCCCTGTCTACCGTGGGGCCCCTGGCCCAAAGCCACAGCCCTGCAGAAAGATGGTCAAGTCTACACTCCATGCTCATAGTCCATCCACAGTAGGAGGAAGGCACATCCTCCAAGATGAACCCCAACCATGGCTTCTACGAAGACCGCACCTTGTAAGAAGAGCTGCTTATGAGAAGCTGCTACTGGGAATGTTTAGACTGGAGCTGGGCTGACTGGAGGGCTCGGCTGACTGAGGAGATACGAAGGCTGCTTCCACTTCTAAAGGGCTGTTGCGGGAACAGGGGTGTCCACTTGATCGAGCCAGCAGGGATGTTACGAGGAGGATCATTTGGACAGTCAGAGCTGCCTAGGGAGGGCTGGGCTGCACAAGAAGAAGCGAGCTGACCACCACGGGGTACAGCCAGCAGGCAGTTCCTGAAAGCCATGCGTTCCAGAGTTCCATGATGGCACTCTGCACTTCAGCTGTGGCCAAGAAGTCTAGCTGTCCCCAGAGGCCTGAGGGTTTAGACTCTGGCTGGGCCCTCCCCCAGGTGCTTACCATCCCTAGGCCAGGTGAGCATACCTTGGAGGGTTGGGGCAGGAGGTGAGACCCTCCACACACCCACCTGAAGAGGAATCAGTGCTCAAAGTTTTCAGCCCCTGGTTACCAGATGAAGATTCAGAGGTCCAGAGAGAGGAATTGACTTGCTCACAGTCACAGAGCAAAGCTGAGGCAGAGCTGATGCCACAAATCAGGCTTGCTAATCTTTTCTCTCTCCAATGGTAAGTTGAATCTCTATTCCCCTTTACAAAGCCTCTCTGGTTAGGTGGAAGTGAGAGGGGAGCCACAGGCAGACACCCATGACCTCCACCTCATAAGGAAAAAATGCCAGGAAACAACCTCGAGGCCTCCATTAATGAAGACTGTGATACCCCACCCCACAACATGCCCCACAGCCGGGCTAGGCACCAGCCCTGACCACACATGCACTGTAGCAGCCACAGCCATGCATCCCAACCAGGCTGAGGAAGAGCACTGCCCATCCTTGCAACACAGCTGTGGACCCACCACATCAGGAGGGCCCACGCAGCCCACATGGGGGATGTCCCTTGAGCACCTGGCTTAGGTGGCCAGTGGGGATTGTACTTCTGGGCCCCATAGGACATCTGCTACATAAGGCCCCCCTCAAGACTGGGAGAAGTAGATGATTTATCTAATACATAGACACAAACACAGAGAATTAGGCAAGATGAGGAGACAAAGGTATGTTCCAAACAAAAGAACAAGACAAAACCCCAGAAAGAGAACTGAATGAAATGGAGATAAGCAATCTACCTGATAAAGAGTTCAAAGTAATGGTCATAAAGATGCTCACCAACCCTGGGAGAAGAATGGATGAACACAGTGAAAACTTCAACAAAGAGATAGAAAATACAAGAAAGTACCAAAAAGTAGTTATAACTGAACTGAAAAAGGTACTAGAGGGGTTGGTTCAACAGCAGACAAGATGAAGTAGAAGAATGAATCGGTGAGCTGGAAGACAAAGCAATGCATCTCACCCTGAGAGAGCAGCAAAATGAAAAAAGAATTAAAAGTGAAGATAACTTAAGGGACCTCTGGGACAACATTAAGCGAAGTAACATCCACATTATAGGGATCTCAGAAGGAGAAGAGAGAGAAAGGGCCAAAAAACTATTTGAAGAAATAATAGCTGAAAACTTCCCTAATCTGGGGTAGGAAACAGACTTCCAGCTCCAGGAAGCCCAGAGAGCCCCAAACAAGATGAACCCAAAGAGACTCACACCAAGACACATTATAATTAAAATGGTAAAAGTTAAGGATAAACAGAGAATCCTAAAAGCAGCAAGAGAAAAACAATTTATAACGTACAAGGGAAACCCCATAAGGCTATCAGCAGATTTTTCAGCAGAAAGTTTACAGGCCAGAAGGACATGATATATTCAAAGCATTGGAAGGGAAAAACTTCCCACCAAGAATTCTCTCCCCAGCAAGATCATCATTCAGAATTGAAGGAGAGATTAAGAGTTTTCCAGACAAGCAAAAGCTAACGGAGGGCATCACCACTAAACCAGCCTTATAAGAAATGTTAAAGGAACTTCTTTAAGCTGAAAAGAAATGGCACTAATTAATAATAGGAAAGTATATGAAAGTAAAAAATCTCACTGGAAAAGGTAAACACATAATAAAAGTAGTGGATCAGTCACTTATAAGGCAAGCATGAAGGTTAAAAGACAAAAGTAGTAAAGTTAAGGGGTTAATTAGTTAAGGAATACATCAAACGAAAAGATGTAAAGTGTGTCATCAGAAACATAAAACTGGGGAGTGGGGGGAAAAGGTAAAGATCTGGAATGTGTTCAAATTTAAGCCGCTATCAACTTAAAACAGAGTGCTATTTACATAGGATGCTATATGTGAACCTCATGAGAACTGCAAGGAAAAATCTTTTAGTAAATACATAAAAGAAAGTGAGAAAGGAATCTAAACATAACACTGAAGAAAGCCACCAAACCACAACAGAAGAGAGAAAAAGAAGAAGAAAGGTGCAGAGGAAAACTACAAAACAGCCAGAAAACAATCAACAATATGGCAATAAGTACATATCAATCAATAATTACTTTAAATATAAATGGGCTAAATTCACTAATTAAAAGACATAGAGTGGCTGAACGGATCAGAAAAACAAGATCAATCTATATATTGCCTATGAGAGAGTCACTTCAGAAGTAAGTACACACACAGACTGAAAGTAAAGTGATGGAAGAAGTCCATGCAAATGGAAATGAAAAGAAATCTGGAGTAGCTATACTCATATCAGACAAAACAGACTTCAAAACAAAGACTGTAATAAAAGATAAAGAAGGGTGAGACATAATGATAAAGGGGTCAATCCAGCAAGAAGTTAGAACATTTATAAATATATATGCACCCAACACAGGAGCACCAAAATATATAAAGCAAATATTAACAGACCTCAAGGAAGAAATTGAGGGGCCAGCCCCATGGCCGAGTGGTTAAGTTCACATGCTCTGCTTCAGTGGCCTGGGGTTCACCAGTTCAGATCCTGGGTGCGGACCTACACACCACTCATCAAGTGTGACAGTGTCCCACATAGAAGAACTGGAATGACTTACAACTGGGATATACAACTATGTACTGGGGCTTTGGGGAGAAAACAAAAATAAGGAAGATTGGCAATAGATGTTAGCTCAGGGCCAATGTTCCTCACTGAAAGGAAGAAATTGAAAGCAATACAAGAATACTAGGGAACTTTAACACCCCACTTACATCAATGGATAGATCGTCCAGACAGAAAATCAATAAGGGAACATTGGCCTTAAAAAACAAATTAGACCAGATGGACTTAATTGACACATACAGGACAGTCCATCCCAGAGCAGCAGAATACACATTCTTCTCAAGTACACATGGAACATTCTCCAGGATAGATTACATGTTAGGCCACAAAACAAGTCTCAATAAATTCAAGCAGATTGAAGTCATATCAAGCATCTTTTCTAACCACAATGGCATGAAACTAGAAATCAACTACAAGAAGAAAGTGGGGGAAAAACACAAAAACATAGAGATTAAACAACATGCTACTAAACAAACAATAGGTCATCGAAGAAATCAAAGGAGAAATAAAAAAATATCTAGATACAAATGAAAACAGAAATACAACATACCAAAATCTTTGTTGAGAAATTTTTTATTTCAGTCATGCACCGCATAATGACGTTTCAGTCAACAACAAACTGCGTATACAACAGTGGTCCCATAAGATTAGTTCCATAGAGCCTAGGTGCGTAGCAGGCTATTCCATCTAGGTTTGTGTAAGTACACTCTATGATGTTCACGCAACAACGAGCTCACTCAATGACAAATTTCTCAGAATGTATCCCAGTCGTTAAGCGATGCGTAACTGTACTATTGCAATCTCCTTACTAGGAATGGGTCTATTCAGATTTTCTCAGGATTCAGTCTTAGAGGATTGTGTGTTTCTAGGAATTTATCCATTTCTTCTAGGTTGTCTAATTTTTGTTGGTGTATAACTGTTCATAGCACTCCCTTAAGATCCTTTGTATTTCTGTGGTATCTGTTGTAACTTCTCTTTCATTTCTGTTTTTATTTATTTGAGTCCTTTCTCTTTTTCTCCTGGTGGTCTAGCTCAGGGTTTGTTGATATTTTGTTTATCTTTTCAAAGAAGCAGCTCTTAGTTTCACTTATCTTTTCTATTAAATTTTTAGTCTCTATTTCATTTCTTTCCACTCTGATTTTTATTATTTCCTTCTTTCCACTAATTTGGGGCTTCATTTGTTCTTTTGTTCTAGTTCCTTTAGGTGTAAGTTTAGATTGTTTGAGATTTTACAGTTTATCAAAATGTAATACAAAATTCCAGTAATCAAAACAGTATAGCATTGGCACAAAAACAGACACACAGATCAACGGAATAGAATTGAGATCCCAGAAATAAACCCACACATATATGTATAATTAATCTATAGCAAAAGAGCCAAGAACATACAGTGGGGAAAGGACAATCTCTTCAATAAGTGGTGTTGGGACAACTGAACAGTCACATGCAAAAGAATGAAATTAGACCACTATCTTACACCATACACAAAAATTAACTCAAAATAGATTAAAGATATGAATGTAAGACCTGAAACAATAAATTTCCTGGAAAAGAACACAAGTGGTAAGCTTCTTGACACTGGTCTTAGCAATGTATTTGTGGATCTGACCCCAAGGCAAGGGAAACAAAAGCAAAAATAAACAAATGGAACTATATCAAACTAAAAAGCTTCTGCACAATGAAGGAAACCATCGTCAAAATGAAAAGGCAACCTACTGAATAGGAGAAGATATCTGCAAACTACATACCCAATAAGGGGTTAATATCTAAAATACATAAAAAGCTCATACAACTCAAGAACAAAAAACAAACAACCCAAGTGAAAAATGGGCAGAAGGGCCAGCCCTGTGGCCAAATGGTTAAAGTTCCATGCGCTCCACTTCGGAGGCCTGGGGTACACAGGTTCGGATCCCAGAGGTGGACCTACTCCACTCATCAGCCATGCTGTGGAGGCATCCCACATACAAAGGAGAGGAAGACTGGCACAGATGTTAGCTCAGGGCTAATCTTCCTCAAGCAAAAGAAGAGAAGGATTGGCAACAGATGTTAACTCAGGGTGAATCTTCCTCACATACACACAAAAAAATGGGAAGAGGATCTGAATAGACATTTTTCCAAAGAAGACATACAGATGGCCAACAGACACATGAAAAGACGCTCAACATCACTAATTATTAGGGAAATGCAAATCAAAACCACAATGAGATACAACCTCACACCTGTCAGAATGGTTATTACCAAAAAGAAAAGATATAACAAGAGTTGGCGAGAATGAGGAGAAAAAGGAACCCTTGTACACTGTTAGTGGGAAAGTAAACTGGTGCAGCCACTATGGAAAACAGTATGGAGGTTCCTCAAAAAATTAAGAATACAACTACCACATGGTCCAGCAATTCCACTTCTGGGTATTTATCCAAAGAATATGAAAACACTAATTCAAAAAGATGTCTGCACCCCTATATTCATTGCAGCACTATTTACAATAGCCAAGATATGGAAGCAACTAGTGTTCATCAATGGGTGAACAGATAAAGAAAATGTGGCAAGCCAGCCCTGATAGCCTAGAGGTTAAAGTTCAGTCTGCTCCATTACAGCAGCCCAGGTTCAGTTCACGGTCACAGAACCACACGACTCCTCTCAGTAGCCATGCTGTGTGGCAGCTCACATAGAAAAACCAGAAGGACTTACAACTATGATATACAACCATGCACTGGGGCTTTGGGGAGGAAAGAAAAGAGGAAGATTGGCAACCAATGTGCTCAGGGCGAATCTTTCCCTGCAAAAAAAAAAACGAAGAAGAAGAAAGAAAGAAAACGTGGTATGTGGTATACACACACACATATACACACACACACAATGGACTACTACTCAGTCACAAAAAAGAATAAAATCTTGCCATTTGCGACAACATGGAGGACCTTGAGGTATTATGCTAAGTGAAATAAGTCAGAGGAGAAAGACAAATATCACATGATTTCACTCATATATAGAATCTAAAAACAAAACAAAACAAACAAAATAAAGCAAAAACAAACTCATAGATACAGAGAACAGATTAGTGGTTACCAGAGGGGAAGGGGGTCGGGGGTTGGTGAAATGGGTGAAGGGGGTCATCTGTGTGGTGATGGATGATAACTGGGCTGGTGGTGGTGAGCACTTGGCAGTGTATAGAGAGGCTGAAATATGCTGTACATCTGAAACATATATAACAAAAAAAAGAATGAAGATGGTGATGGCTAATTTTATGTGTCAACTGGACGGGACTGAGTGATGCACAGATAGCTGGTAAAACATTTCTGGGTGTGTCTCTGAGGGTGTTTCCTCAAGTGGTGAGCATCTGAGTCAGTAGGCAGAGTGAAGATCATTCCTCACCAATGTGGATGGGCATCACCCAACCCGTTGAGGGCCTGAATAAAACAAAAAGGTGGAGGAAGGCGAATTTGCTCTCTTTGCAGGAGCTGAGACATCCATTTCTCCTGCCCTTGGACATCGGAGCTCCTGGTTCTCCCACTGAGACAGAATTACACCACTGACCTTTCTAGCTCTCAGTTTGCAGATGGCAGAATGCAGGACTTCTCAGCCTGCATAATTGCATGAGCTGATTCCTATAATAAATCTCCCCTTGGCTCTCTCTAGCCTGCTTGTTCATTTCTCTGGCGACCCTGACATCTACCTTTTGTTACTTTGGAACAGCAGCTCGGGATGATGGCAGATCCAACACCCCTTTGATAGCAATAATCCACAACACCCCCTTCAGTCTCCTGAAACAAATGTCGCAGACAATATAATCAAACCTCACAGAGACTTTAAACATGAAATGTTCTAACTGTAATACATTAGAAATAAAAGGTAGTTTATAAGAAGATAATATTCATTTCCACGTGAAAATACTTGGAGAAGACTTCACCTGAGAAGATGAAATAGGCAGGGGCTTTCACCTACTTAGAGAAAAGAGCGGATTTAAGAGAAATTGCTTTTTGATTATACTTCACTTTTTGAAATAGGGGTTAAGCATGGCCAAGGGGGAAAGACTATCCAAAATGCTGAACGACCCTCGATAACGTTCCAAAGAAAACCAAGCACAGTCTTTCCAGAATGTCTATGGTAAGGGGCGGTCCCGGAAAACTAAAAGCGTGCAAAAAACAACGGCTTGGACAGCTTTGTGCGTAAACGAGTCGAGGCTCTGCGGGGATTATTAACACGATTTCCACCCAAGGCCGCGGCGTGTGGCGGCCCGTTTGGAGGTCGTGGGAGACGCAGAACGAGTCACTGTCGTGCCGGAGTGTCCCACCGTGCAGGACACGCGGCATCACTGGGACGACCTGGAACCCTGCAGCGTGTCCGAACGCCACGAGGTGGCGGCGTCTCCGGGTGGGTGCTCAGCCTCTGCCACCCTGGGGCACCGGCACCGAGAGGATAGGCACTTTTTTGGAGTTGCAGGACACAGAAGCCTCGGCACCTCCTCCTGCCTGACAGGGAGCGTCCCCTGAGCCACCAAGTCATGTGCTCCATGGTCCCTTTTGGGGGCCCCCGGCTGTGACTTCCTGGGAGTAAAGCGCGGCGCCCCGCGCCACCAGGCTCAGCCGCGGGAGGCCGCGCCGCTCGGTCGCTCCCAGTACAGAAAGCCGTTCTTCCATTTCGCCACAAGGGGGCGCCCCGAGCCCCAGAATCGGGACATTGGCAGCTACGTGAAATGCCAAATGAAATTCTGCAGATGCACCAGAGATGGAGAGAAGCTGAAAACCCAGAGGGAGAGAGAATTTATTATTGACTTGAGGTGAATTGCCTCACTTTTAGCAGCCCCGTCCAGTTTTCCGATACCCACTGTTAGCACTGAACAATTTCGTAAACAGCATTTCCAATCTTCCCAAACAATACAATACTGACATGGAAACACCAATGGGAACCCGCAAAACAAATGTGGTGGCGGGGCCAGCCCGGTGGCACAGTGGTTAAGTTCGCATGTTCAGCTTCTCCCCAGCCCCGGATTCGCCGGCCCGGATCCCGGGTGCGGATATGGCACCGCTTGGCAAAAAGCCATGCTGTGGTAGGCGTCCCATGTATAAAGTAGAGGAAGATGGGCATGGATGTTACCTCAGGGCCAGGCTTCCTCAGCAAAAAGAGGAGGATTGGCAGTAGTTAGCTCAGGGCTAATCTTCCTCCAAAAAAAAAAAAAAACAAATGTGGTGGCCAAACAATTGGCCAGTTCTTGCCTTCCCCCACACCCACCTACACTTCTCTAGAAAGAAGAATAATGATAGATAACATTTTTTGAGAACTTACTATGTACCATTGTTTGGGATACTTTACACGAAGGCATTTATTTTCTCTTCACCAATGATACCATGAGTTGGGTACTATTACCCCCGTGTTAAACAGTATGGATGAGGAAACTGAGGCACAGAGAGCTTCTGTAACTTGCCCAAGGTCACAGTGCTGGCAAGGAAGGGAGCCACTGGAGATGTGTGGAGCATTCAAGGCGTGGAGCAGGCAGCCCCGCCTGCCGGAAGGAGGTGCTCTGAAATGGCTTAGCCATCCTGGTACCACCGGAAACAAGGCATTGTGCACCCAGTTTCTTGCTTCTTCAGAATCTACTGGGAGCACTGAGGATGGTAAAATAAAAATTACCAAGAAGAAGAAAAACTATGAAATATTTTTATACACTGCCTTGCAGTTTGTTTGGTTTCTGAATTCGTCCAGAGCGTTACTCCTGCCGGGAGTGACAAGGCTAGCATTTGCTCCACACCCTGGCTCGCTACAGACGGTGCTGAGACCTGCACCTGGGCAAAACCGAGCCCAAACCCTGGCTGAGCATTAGAATCACTGACCCTGGGTCTCCCGCAGGCCATCCGAGTCAGGATCTCTGGAAGCTGGGTCCAGGCACCTGTTCTTGTTTTTTTAACCTCCCCAGGTGATTCTAGGGTTCAATCAGCACTGAGAACCAATCTCCTTGTTATATGAGGAAACTGAGGCCCAGAGAGGAGCCAAGATTTGCCAAAGACTGAATGTCAAGGAGGAAGGGAGCCAAGTGTCCTGATTTCTATTCCAGAACCCACAAAAACTCTACTGCTGCATTAGACTGGACCACCCCCCAAGGACACAGGCAGCTGGACAGAAGGACCCCTGGGGCACACAGCACCCTCAGAGCTGCCTCTGTCTGCTGACCTCAGTCTAAGCTGGTGCGATGCTCAGCGCCTCCTGCTTTCTGTCAGCTCCCACCTCAAGACTCTAGTGGCGCCCTCAGTCGTCAGGACTTCCATCACTGCAGGCTCGGCCCCCAGAACCATCCACTCCCTTCCCACCTCGCACACCCCATTGGTTCCCGCCTTCATCAGGTGATTGGGTCACCAGATAAAATGCTGGGCACCCAGTTAGATCTGAATTTCAGACAGACTACCTATAGGTTGTTCGTATAAGTGCGTCCCATGTAACACGAGTATGTTTATTTGCTAAATCTGGCAATCCTACCCACAGAGCACAGCGACTCTGGTCTCACCTAGCCAACCGGAAAGGGAGAGCCAGCCGCTTGCCCGGACCACACAAGGCCTGGCTATCGGCCAGCGCACCTTCCTCAACACCATTCAGCACAGAGAGAAATTATATTTTAACTTAATAAAGAGTTATGTTTGGGGGGAAATGTAATTAAGAGAAATATCTGCTCAATTATCGTATTCCTTTATCCCCGGCAGTAGACACATGACTCTGGACCACGAGCTGTAGCTCAGAGAGGCATTCAATTGCTGGAGATCTGTGCAGCGCCTGCTATGTTCTGGGCGTGGCAATCCTTCCCCCAGATAGGGGTTGTCACACCCAGACGGAAGCCAGCAGCCTGAGGCAGCCCAGCCTTGGGTTTTGGCGGTGAAAGCACAAGTCTGGGGACCGGAGAGACAGAACCCTCAGTCCCTCAGGGCCTCAGCCTTTCTGAGGAGGCAAAGTTCCCCAACCTTGAAAAGATGTCGTCAAAAGTATTCTTAAACCAAATGCTTCTGGGAATGGAACCAAATGAATTTGGGAGAGTCTATTCCTTTGGTGAATCTGCCAAACTAACTTCCATCACCTTAGAATTCAATAGATTTGAGGCTCGGGAAGCGTGTTTTTGTAAAGGGCATCACTGGAGATGAGAGAGAAGTTGGACTTCCTTGTTTAAAGCTGGCATCTTGCTCCCTTCCCCCAAACCCGCCCCTGCCCTTGGTTAACGGCTTCAGTGTCCTCTGCGCCACCCAGGAGAGAAACCTGAGAGTCACTCCAGGCTCCTCCCTCACCCTCATCTTCCAGCCCCACCCACTCAGCGCCCTTGCCAAGCCCAGTCCAGTGATGCCGGCATCGTTCGAATTTGCGTTTCTGTAAGTCACATCTCGGTCCTTTAATCCATCTGCGTGTGCTGTTCGGATGCTGAAACCTGTTCATTCTATTTCCTTAGAGTCCTTGGCCCTTGCGGCTCACGTCTCAAGCCAGGCAAGAGTCCTCACTGCCTTCCCTGCCTCTTGCTCTCCTCAGACTTCACTCACCCAGCGCTCTAAAGCACAGCCAGGAGCATGGCGCTGCCCTGCAGAAAGTCCCTCAGTAACTGCCAGGGCCTCCTTAATAAATATGCAGACTTCTCACTCGGCCCTTTGAGGCCTTGCGGACTCTCCCTCCAGCTGGCTTTCCTTCTCCCTGCTTCCACCAGTAGCCTGCTCCAGACCTCCGGGGCCCTGATCTCACCTGCTTGCTTTTCTCCATCCTTCAGCTCACCCTCTTCTTGCTCACATCTCTAGTGCCCTCCCTGCTCGGCCTGTTGCCCCTCGAGGCCCGGGATCAAATGCAGCCTTCCCTCAGGTCTGTGCTAGCTAGCCCAGGCCTCCACCTCCCCTGAATTCCCCAGCGCTTGCCCAGCACTCACGCCTGCATGCTGGTGTTTTGGTCCCATGTGCCCTTGTCTGATCTCTCCCACCAGATGGTGAGTGCCCGAAGAGCCTGCTATCCATCTGAGTCATTTCTCCCGCTCCCACCCCAGCACTGCAGACAGGGCGACCAGGAGGGAGGCTGTGTGATGGTTCGGTCCAGGGAGACCAGAAGCTTCCCGAGGCCAGGATGGGAGAGGAGGAATAGAGGGATATTCAGAAGCCTTCATTGACTGGCTAGCCATTAAGGGGGAAGAGAGATTGGAGAACACTACCAAACTCCTGGGCTTGACAATTTGCTGGGTGGGAATCCCGGAGGAGTTGGGGACAGAGTTTGGTTGAGACATGTTTGTGGCTGTGACAATAGAACACAGAGCTGCTGAGCAGGCAGATATCTCTGCAGGGAGCCAAGACGACCTGAGCCAAGATGGAAATTTGGAGCTCATCAGGGTAGAGGTGGCAACTGACTCCAGGGGCACGCATGGGATTACCCAGGGAGGACAAGTGACAGCAAACCCCCAGGAGCCCAGCATGGAAGAGGTGGCTGGGGAAGATAGAAAGAGCGGCCAAGGTTGGGTCAGAGAGTGGTGTTCTGAAAACCAAGGCAGAACCGTTTGAGTGAGTGAGCGGCCCACAGAGTCAGCTGCTGTGAGAAGCTAAGAGCTGAAGCGTGTCCGTCCAGCCCACCCAGCCCACTGTCCTCCCCTCCTCTCTCCTCAGTGCTTTCCCTTCTCCTCATGGAGCAGCCATCTTGTCTGCTGAACAGGCAGAGCCACAGCTCCCACTCTGGGGTTTAGTGTAATGACAGCCAGACAGCTGGCGGTTCGCTTCCCAAGGCACCATCTCATCTTGATGTCTCCTGGACACAGCCCTGGAGGGGGACGCTAATGACATGAGTTCCCCACACACCAAAGTCAAACCCCTGCCCCTAATCCGTCTGGTCACCTCTACTTCTATTGTCTCCTTTTTTTCTCTATAGCAACTAAAAATGGATTTCTAGGGAGAGAAATAAAAACAGACGTTTGGCTTTTGGACTGGATGTCACGAGAGGGTAGCCTCCATTTTGTAGAATTGGAAGAGCGGTGGGATGGAAGCTCAGGGTTGGAACTTCAGGGTGGGGATGAGGGAGGTGGTTATTAAATAACAGAAAAACACCAGGGGAGAGACGTTATTTTATTCTCCAGAACATGAGCCAGTTTAACGGGTGCTTTGCAAAGCTCGGGGAAGGCCTTGTCAGGCCTCAGACTTTGAGACGGAGTAATGAAGGAAGGGGAGGAGGAGGGGACTCTGGTGGTGGAGTGGCCGCCTCCACCTCCTCCACCTTGAAGACAGAACTAGGTCCCAAGCATCTAAAGAAAAACCAAAGCTTCGGCTGCCCCTCCGCCCCACCTCCCTCCGGGTCAGGCCCGGAGGCCATCTGCCCTGGCTCACGGCTCTGTCTGGCCTGCATCTAGGGCTCCCCTGCCCAAGCCTCGATAGACACAGTGAGCCTCACAGAGCCGCAGCGCGACTTCAAGTCCCACTCCTGACTGGCATTGTACATCAGTCCCGGGGAGCCCGAGCGCTGCCTAGGAGACAGCTGGATGTTCAACCAGCGACACTGGACCTCATCACAAGCGAGCACCACAGTGCCCTCGGGGTTGCTGTAGGTACACCGGCTCCGGGCTGCCCTTTCCTCCACAGCCAGGTCCCAGCTGCCCCCTGGCTCCCTGTCCTCCAGGTTTGGGGCCTGGAAGCCCAAGTGGTCCCAGGTGACAGGGCACACCAGCAGCTCCTCCTTCAAGGCGGGCACCACCTGGCCCTTCAGGTAGGCAGGGCCCGCACAGTAGGTCTGGATGTTGAAGAGCAGGTCGCTGTACTGCTGCAGCCAGCTGAAAAGGTAGGCCAGGTGGCAGTCACACTGCCAGGGGTTACCGTGCAGGGCAACATTGAACAGGTTGTAGTTGGTGTCGAAGATGCCCTCCGGGAGCATGGTCAGGAGGTTCCTGGAGAGACTGAGCAGCTCAAGCTTGGACAGGTTCTGGAACAGGGCTGGGTGCAAGGCCGTCAGGTTGTTGCTGCCCAGGTAGAGCTTGATCAGCTCCCCCAGGTCCCTGAAAACGCCGGCCGGGAGATGGGTGATGGCGTTGTGCGAGAGCGTAAGGGAACTGAGGCTGGACAGGTTGGCAAAGGCTCCCTCGGCGACAGTCTCCAGCTGGTTGTAGGACAGGGACAGGCCGACCAGGCCTGGGGTATGGGCAAAGAGGCCGGCGGGCAGCATCCGCAGCGCGTTCCCCTGCAAGTTTAGGAAGGTCAGGTTGCCCAGGGAGGAGAAGATGGAGAGGGGCAGGTGCCCGATGGTATTCTGCTGCAGCCACAGCTTCTCCAGGCGGAAGAGCTGTGAGAACACTTCGGAGGGCAGCTCTTTGATGGAGTTGCCATCCAGGAAGAGCTCCCGTAGGCTGCCCAGTTTGCCAAACACACCCTGGGGCAGGCTGGAGAGCGCGTTGTCACTCAGCCTCAGGGTCTGCAGGCTGCTCAGGGGGTTGAACAGCTTCTCGGGCAGCTGGACCAGGAGGTTCTGAGCGAGGTTGAGGGTCTTCAGATGTTTCAGAGGCTGGAAGAGCCTCCCAGGCAGGGTCTGGAGCCGGTTGCCCTGCAGCTGAAGGGACTCCAGGGCATCCATGTGGCAGAAGAAGCTCTCAGGCAGAGCCTCCAGCGTGTTGAAGTTGAGGGTGAACTTGCTCAGTGAGGTCAGGTTGGAGAAGATGTCGGTGCTGAGGTTGGAAAAGCCGCTGCCCGTGATCTCCAGGTCCTCGAGCCTGGGCAGCCCCCCGAAGGCATCTGGCCCGAAGTGACGGAGCTTGGTGTTGAGGAAGACCACCTTGGTCAGGTTGGGGATGCCGCCAAAGGCCCTGGCCCCCACCGTGGTGAACGAGGTCTCCACGAAGACGATGTCTGTGGCATGTGGCGGGATGTCCTGCGGGATGGCAGCCAGCTCCTCATCGGAGCAGAACACCTCCCGGTCGAAGCAGTCACACCCCACAGGGCAGGGCTGGGTGAGCCTGGCCACCAGCAGGAGGCAGGCCCAGCACAGCCAGGCTCCAGGCAGCATCTCCTACATCCGAGTGGGAAGAGAAAACAGAAGCGGCACCTTTATCAAGGGCAGCGGGCAGGGTGACCAGCAGACCGGATGGAGAGCCAGAAGACGGGGATGAGCTCCATCAGGGAGCCCACTCATTTGGGCAGCAGTTTCTGTTTTTAATAGCTGCATTCATACCGCCTCACAGCAGCCTCGCGAGGTCAGTGGGACCAGGGTTCTGACCTTCGACAGCGAGGATGTCACTTGGTCTGTGCACGGTCACCCTGCAGGTTAGTGGCAGGACCGAGACCCAGGTCTCTCGGACTTCCCCATGTTCTTTCCAGACTGGAGAAAGAGGTGGAAATGAGACAAAAAGGCATGGGAGAGAGCTATAAAAGGAGACCATGGGTAATGTGGAATTTTTAAGATAATATATAAAATATGGGCAGATTATTCCTGAGTTGGAAATTTTTAAACCATAACTCTTCCTGCATTTCCAAATCTCAGCACATTCCAGAGCCTAATTAGGAGGAGATCTTACCATCTGCTCTTTGCACATCCGCGGAGGGAGAAAGCAGGGACAAGACCAGCTCTTATCTTGAAATGAGGCTGCCGGCTCCTCAGTTCTGCTGCCCACACACTCTCCTGGGCCCCCCATGGAGCCCATGGAACTTCCCAACGTTGCACGGGCCGGAGTGTCCCAGATGCGGGAATACCACAGACCAGTAGGTTTTTGGGGTTTGGTTATTGTTTTAAATAAGGAAAGGGGACCAGGTTTTTAGTTTACTAAACGTTAATTTAAAAAAAAAAAAATGCCAGCATCCATCCACAGGCCACAAATTGGTGATGCAATTGACAAGTGTGTTTTGTTTATTGCTCAGTTGTTGTATATGAACCACTAGCCAAAACGTAAAAATTGAGAAATATCACCTTAAAAGTCCAGATTTCAGGATGAGTTCGAGGCACTGGGCTCACATTCCCACATGACAAGACTAAATGGGGATGGTCGCCCCATTAGGGGATATGCCCCCCGCCAGGCCACTTCTGCTCTCACCCATGTCATCATTTCCATGGCTTGTAGTGGTTCGAGTTCTATGAGTCTGAATCCCAGCTGCATCACGTTCTAGCTGTGTGGCCCTGGGCATGTTACTTAATCTGCCTGTGCTTTAATTTCCTTATCTGTAAAATGGGGATAATAATAGTGCTTACCACGTGAGGGTCATTGTGAGGATTCAGTGAGTAAGCGTAAATAACACTGTGTTGGATGAGTGTCTGACAGTGTGAGCAAATCACAAACTATGTTAACCATTGTTAAAGGTTGCCAGCCACCATCATTACCAAAAAGGTTATTTGAACACAAAAAAGGAGGAAGAATTTTAGATAGAATACATTTGGCTTTACCAAAAAAAAAAAAAAGAAGAAGAAAAAGAAAGAAGGAGGGAGAGAGAGAAGAACAGAGAGAGAGAGAAAGAAAGGTAGAAAGAAAAAAGGAAGGAAAGAAGCAAAAAGAAAGCCAGCCCTGACGCACTCGTGGTTAAAGTTCGGCGCTCTCACTCATTCACAGCCTGGGTTCGTTCCCGGGCGTGGAACCACACCACCCATCTGTCAGCGGCCACGTGGCTGACAGAGAAGAACCAGAAGGACTTAAAATAGAATATACAACCATGCACCCCAGGCTTTGTGGAGGAAACAAAAAAAAAAAAAAGAGGAAGATTGGCCATAGATGTTAGGGTGAATCTTTTCCTGCAAAAAAGAAAAAAGAAAGAAAGCAGGAAAGAAATAAAACCCTCACACAACATAACCCTAGTTTTTCTCAATTTCTCTCTCAGTAAGATCTCACGATTGGGATCCATGTTGGGGAATCTTGACCCCAACACGCTTTGCTGGCTGCCTCTCTGCTGCCCTCTGCTGGCTGCCTCCTCCTTCACAAGATGCCGCTTGAGGCCCAAGGGCTCCACGCAAACAGGGTGCTTACAAAAGCCTCCTCCCATTCAGACACTCATTAACTCTCAGTTTTTCCAGGAATTTTTTCTGCCTGATCAATAGAGAAGGGACAGTTTCTCCCTGAGAAAGTGTGTGCCTCCCTTGCGCTTGTCGGATGCACACAGAAGCCTTCCCTGACCCCAGGAATAAGGCGCCGTGGGTATGTTTCTCCATCTTAGCACCTAGCATAGTCCTTCGAAATGACGGGTTTTCATGACTGTCCTTCTTGCGAGAAGATAGGCGTCCTCAGCTGTGTACTCAGCCTGCAGCGCAGGGTCGACTTACCGTGAGCTGGTTACGGTTTGCGGAGCTGGACACTCCACGGCTGGGATGAGCAGCTTGCCGGGCAGAGCTGCCCTTCCCTGGAATGATTCAAGCCCTGAGTAAATGACCACCAGCCTGGCCGTGAGAGTGGCCTCAAATCCTCCTCCCAAGAGTAAGGGGAGTAATTCTTGTTGTTAACACGCCATGTTATCAATGTGCCAGTCCCCTTCCTTGCTAACCCTTTGGTCCTTGGTTCTCAAAGGCTGTTTCCAGAAAAAAACCACTAGAATGGACATGTGGCCCTAGAGACCATCTAGCTAGCTTCCTCGTAAGGCAAGGAGCACCAGGTGTCTGCAGTGGGGCCTGGGTTAGAACCCAGACCTCCGGGTTTTCCCATCACTTCTGCCAGGAAAGCTGGGACCAAAGTGGGAAGTGCATTGTGACAGGAAAGTCAAAGGCTCAGGTGGAGCATGGGCCTCACCAACTGGGCCAACCTCAGGAGGCGTCCTCCCTTCCCCTTGGCCTGTGCCTCTAATTTGAATCCACTGTCATTTGGAAATAATGTGCTTCAGAAGTTTCCAACAAAGGAAGTGACTCGAGAATTCAGAACTTGAATCAAACCTGTGGCTTGGGTGGCACAGAAAATCAACTGTAGACAAATTGACTGAGGCTCAGGCGGGCAGGGGAGGTGGGGGATCCTCTCTGATGTGGGGGGCTCAGCTGAGGGGGCTGCTCCTGCCTGCCAGGTCCCAAGGCTCTTGCACAGACATCTTGATCCTCAGGGCAAATCTACAAGTGCCCACAACAGGGGAACCAGGGCTCCCAGAGCCACAGCGACTGGTCCACGGGCATGCAGCTAGGAAGCAAGGGGCCAGGATCAGTCCGAAGGGCCTGAGCTCTCGGCAAGGTACTGGCTGGGACACCACAAGGCTTCTGCACCTCCACAGCAGAATGGGTGGGGGTGGGCGGGCCCGCTCCTCACATTTGCAGGACCCAGGGGGAACATACACAAGGGGACCTTGCTCAGTGTCTGTCCCCTTCTTTTCCCACCTGTCTCCCTCTGGTACTGTGAATAGAGACCCCACCTGCAGCTGTCCCCTGGCACCCCACATGCCTAAGGGCGTGCACTTCCATGATGTGGTCAGCCTAGGGACAATGGACCTGGGGCCGCAATGCACGCAAGCCCTGGGTTCTGGGTACCTGAAGCATGGTTTGAAATGGGGCACACCTCTGGATGGGCATGTCCCTTTGGTCTTTCAAACTTCTCACCCCCTGGGGATGTCATGGTGGGAGGCAGTCCAGAACAGGGCCCCTAAAGTTCAGAGGAAGACCTCACTTGCCCCAATCTCCTGGGGCAGGAAGAAACAGGGGATGGTACCCATGGTAAGGGTGTGGAACACTGATAATTTCCAACTCATCCACTCCCAGCCCAACTCATGCTCACATCCCTCTAGAATGGCTAAGAATTTGTGCTCTGGAGTCAGACGGTTTGGGTTCAAATCCTGTCTCCATCCCTTATTAGCTGTGTGGCTTCGGCTGAGTTCCTTAACCTCTCTGTACTTCAATTTCCTCATCTTCAAAACAGCGAGCTTCAATACCACCTTCCTCACGGGGTTGTTCTGAGGATTGAATGAGAAAATGAGTGGAAAGCTCCAAGCCCAGAGCCTGGCACAGAAAAGGCGCTCAGCAACACTAGTGATCCTGGTTTCTTGGAGCTCAGGGCAGCCCCGGATCTGTAGTCACGGAGGTTAGCTATGGAAAAACCGATGAGATCATCCAACAGCCCCACTTGTGGACCAGCGAGATGCTTCTCTCCAGCACTTTTTCTGGCTCTTTCCTCCCAGTCAAGGGAGACGTGTAATTGTTTCCTCCCTGGTTTAGTGAAGCACAGATTGGGATGGCTCTGGCCAGGATGCCCTGGTCTCGGGCCCCTTCCCCGACCCACCCTCCAGAGCAGGCTCCTGGGAGATTCTGGATGGGAAGTGCCCCTGCCCCAGCATGGTGGATGCTGGCACCAGCGGGGACAGTGGGGCAGCCAAATTCCTGCTTCTCATCTGGGAAACCACTTCTGCATTTGGGAAGAGACCAGCAAATGCCCACAAAAACATTCCATGCTTTCGGAAGCCAAGGAAGTCTCGGCCTTATTTTTTTTTTTTTTTTTTTTTCAGTTGACTGGTTGTAAATGGACTCTTTCCTCTTCTCAAATTGCTTTGGGTTAGTATATTTCTGTGTGTGCCCCGAGCCAGTCTGTCATCCACCACAGAGCCAACCCTCGCTCCTTCCTGAGGGCAACCAGAGCCCAGAACCCAGAGCCCCGGCCCCAACCTCAGGGGACTGCTGTTTATGAGTTGGGGCTGCCTGCATCAGCATCTGCCTCGCCACCAGCACTGGATTTTGCCCTTTGGGCTCCAGCACATCTGCGAGCGAGAAGAGGAGACTCTGAGGCTCAGTCAGAGCCCCTGACTGCTTCATCCGCGTCCCCGGGAAGGACCTACTGCTCCCAGGACCTCAGTTTCCTTTCCTCTCAACCCCTGAAAACAAGCCAAGTAGCTGAGGCGGTCAGGCCTGGGCTGGGCTCCTGCCCATGCCCCTCCCCGGACAGCCCTACCCCACTGCTGCCCAGGGGGTCCCAGGCAGAGAAGTAACCCCTCAGAGTCCCAGCTCCACGTTGATCAATTGAGAACAATAATAATAATAATACCTAAATTACAGCATTGTTAGGGTTATTGTGGCCATGAAGCGAGATAACTAGTATTGGGTTTCTGATATTGCGATGTTATAAGAAATATATATTTTGTCTTCATCCTGGTCCCTGGCACAGAGCTCCTAAAACCCTTGGAATTCCTGAGTGATGGGAGTGAGAGGAGCAGATTTTGTTATTTATAATAAGCCCCTTTCAACCCACACCTGAGTTTACATCAATGAAGTGACTCGATGGGTCCCTAAGAGCTTCAGGATAGAGGCTGGTTGCTGAGGATGCAACCATGTGACTGGACAGCTAGAACTTTCAGCCCCACCCCAGCCACCTCCTCCAGGGAGGGGAGATGGAGATGGGATTGAGCTAATCACCAATGGCCAATGATTTAATCAATCATGCACGTGTAGTGGAGCCCCCATGGAAACCCCAAACTAAGGGGGGTTTGAGAGCTTCTGGGTTGGCAGGCGAATCCACATGCTGGGAGGGTGGCACACCCCAAACTCCATAGGAACCAAAGTTCCTGATCTTGCAGTCCTTGCAGACTTTGCCCTGTGCATACCTCTTCATCTGGCTGGCTGTTCGTTTGGATCCTTTTCAACATCCTTTATAATAAACCGGTAATAGTTAGTAAAGTATTTCCTTCAGTTCTGTGAGCCATTATAGCAAATTATCAGACTTGAGGAGGGGGTCATGGGAACCTCCAATCTGTAGTCAGACAGACATGCACATAACCGAGGAACCCACTATAGTCAGGCGTCAGCTAACAACGGGATATGTCCTGAGAAACGCAACGTTAGGCGATGTCGTCATTGTGCGAACGTCATAGACTGTACTTACACAAACCTAGATGGGATAGCCTACTGCCCACTGAGGCTACATGGTGTGAATCGTATGGAACCACCATCACATATGCCGTCCGTTGTTGATGAAACATCGTTATGCGACGCATGACTGCCCTTGAAATTGGCTCTGAAGTTCACTAGGGACAGTCTTGTTGGACTGAGCCCTTAACCTATGGGGTCTACACTAACTCCAGGCAGCTAGTATCAGAATTGAATTGACCTGTAGGACACTCAGTTGGTGTCCACAGAGAACTAGAGAATTGCTTCGTGGAAAAACCCACACATTTGGTGTCATCAGTGTTGGGAGTAGAGACAGATCATAGTAACAGGGTTATAGCGAAAAAACAGAAACAACCTAAATGTCCAACATGAGGGACCAGTTAAATGCTACACGGATGTAATGGAAACATTCTCTGTTGTCTTTTTTTTTCAATTGCTATTACTACTTTTTTTATATATAAAGATTGGCACCTGAGCTAACATCTGTTGCCGATCTTTTTCTTCTTCTCCCCAAAGCCCCCTGGTACATAGTTGTGTATTTTTAGTTGTGGGTCCTTCTAGTTGTGGCATGTGGGATGCCACCTCAGCATGGCCTGATGAGCAGTGCCATGTCTGCGCCCAGGATCCGAATTGGCAAAACCCCCGGGCTGCAGAAGTGGAGCATGTGAACTTAACCACTCTGCCATGGGGCCAGCCCTTCTCTGCTGTCTTTAAAATTATATTGTAAATATAGGTATTTATTGACAAGATATTTGCAATACCTTAAATGAAACATATTGAGTCCCAAAATGCTAAGTTTCCACCTTTAAGGAATATTTGTGCATAAAAACATAATAGAAGATCATATACAAAATATTTGCAGTGGTTATGTCAGAAAAATAGAATTGTGAGTGATTTAATTTTTTTCCTTTTGCCTAATCATATATTTTCCACATTTTTTTAAATAATAAACAGGTATCACTTTGTAATAAGCTTGAAAGTAATTGTAAAAATTGACATAATTGTGTAAAACATGCAGCAGAGGTCCAAGTATATAATAGAGGCTTGCCGATTTCTCTCTTTCCTTGCAATTATGTTGCAGAAGCTCAAGCGAGCTTGTCTATCAGCTGTCCGAGCATTCAAGAAGATAGGTAACATTCTGAAATAAGAGGAGGCTGTGAACTGGGCCCGATCCTTTCTTCAAACGCTCCCCACAGGGCCCCACCTCTAGCGTTCACGTACACAGTCCCTTCCACTTTAGCATGCCCATGTCAACCTTTACCTGTTGCTACCTGTCCCCATTCTACCTACCCTCCCAGGCCAGCACAAGTCACACTTCCCCCAGGAAGCCTTCCTTCACGGCGCCTCCTTTGGATCTTGCAGGTCACTATGTCCTCTGTTGAACACTGGGCCTTTCTGCTCTGTATTCTAGTGACTGTGAGCCCCGGGTCCTACTGCCCACAGCATCTCTGTATCCGGCTGTGCACCCAGCACCTGGCACGGGCCTGAGCACAGCCCTGTGTGCTGAATTGAACAGAATAGGTTTGTGGCTTTCATGACCCTGCATCTCAGAACTTTTCATCCTGCCTAGCAGAGTGCGGAAGAGCTTGGGCTCTGCTGGCCCAAATTCTGACACTGCTACCTACTAGCTGCGTGGGCTTGGGCGGGTCACTCCATCTCTCTAAGCCTCAATTTCCCCATCCATAATTATAACCCTATCTCTTCGGGTTAAAATTAGTATTGGATGATACTAATTGGATGATAAATATGCTGAATTAGATAGTAAATATAAAGCACTTAACAGCGTCTGGCAAATAGTAAATGCTCAATAAAAGGTAGCTACATACATGTTTTATTCCTAGAGCATCCATATACTTTATCATCTAAACTTTTGGGGATGAAAAGGGGAGCTATTAATAATTATGCCAGGATGACAGGCATAAACTAGGGCAGGACCAGGCAAATCTGGATGTACGGTCACCCAGCTTATCCCTACCATTCACTCTGAGCGCCCTGGCACAAGGACCAGGTCACCTTTCTCTCAGAACCTTTCTACTGTGACCTGCCTCTGCCTGAGCCCACACCGCCTTGCCTGAGTACCTCAGGGGCTTCTCCTCCCAGGACAGCGGAACACGGGTGCTGCAGCCTGCCTGAAGCTGGGGACACACTCTGAAGCCTGGGAGAAGTGGCCAGTCCCTCTCCTGTCCCCAGCTGGGACCCCAGGCCAGATTCCCCCCACAGCCCCACAGACCCAAGAGCCCTTTAGTGACCCCGGGAGGCCTACCGTAGGGGGCTGAGTGGGCGGGGACCGGCTGCCCTGGCTCTTCCTGGGGAGCAGAAGGGTGTCTGCTGTGGTCTGTGGTCAGCGTGAACCCAGCAGTGCCAGCACTAATCAAAGTTCCAGGCAGTGGTTCCTCCCCTCACGTGGCCTGAGCATTCCCGGAATGTCACCAAGGTCACAGGACAGGAGGAGAGAACCCAGGGCAAGGCCTCTGAAGATTACCAAATGACCCTGACCTGTTCCCATGAACAGATCCCGAAGGGGGCCAAAATCCAGCAAAGGTCACTGGCTTGGCAACTTTGGGACCCCAAGGGCATCCACCAGGTCCTAGAAAGTTCCTAGTAGGCTGTTCCTGGGGTGGGAACTGGGACCAGGGGTCCACCCCTGCCCACCGACCCACCCACCCCCTTCCCCCCCCATCCTGTGAAAAGCCAGGCTGGTTCCAGCAGCCAGACCTCAGCCGGGCAGCCAGCCACAGGCACCTGCTCAGCTCTCAATTCCAGGAGAAATTCTAGAAGTGTTGTGGGCTTATTGTTTTGTTTTATTTCATGAACTAACTTTCTAAACCCTTTCCGAGTTAAAAGGGGGGAAAGATACAGGGAAGAGAGTTTTGGCCCAAAACGGAGGGGAACACTGTCACCCCAGGGCCATCCCTGGATCAAAGAAGCTGCTGTGGGAGGTGGTGATTTTCCTGTCTTTGGAAGTGTTCAACCAGGGGCTGCAGAACAAGGTGAAGAGAGTGTGTGGTGTGTGTGCAGATGAGTGTGTATGAGTGTGCATATGTTTTCAGGGGTGCAGAGTGGAGGGATGACCTAGATAAGCCATCTAAGACCATTTTCAATGCCCAGAGTCTAAGTCAAAGTCATTTGATGGCTTTTAAACTCGTTGCATGGTGTTAATATTTGTCTCCAGGGGGGCTGGCCCCGTGGCCGAGTGGTTAAGTTCGCGCGCTCCGCTGCAGGAGGCCCAGTGTTTCGTCGGTTCGAATCCTGGGCGCGGACATGGCACTGCTCGTCAGACCACGCTGAGGCAGCGTCCCACATGCCACAACTAGAGGAACCCACAATGAAGAATACACAACTATGTACCGGGGGGCTTTGGGGAGAAAAAGGAAAAAATAAAATCTTTAAAAAAAATAATAATAATAAAATAAAATAAAAAAAAATATTTGTCTCCAGGTCTGAACTAATAATTCTTTTGCACGTGAGCAGATTTCACTAGCCAACTTGCACAGGTCTGATGGAGCATAGTGAAGAAGCATTGTTCGATGGAGACATATGACAAAGCCACCCTTTGGCAGAGAAGAGTGGGAACATGTAAGAACAGAGAAAGGCTGTGAACAAAATGTGCACTGGACCTGTGCCAGCAGCTGTGGCGGCCCCTGGAACCTGGGGCCACCTGGGCACTTGGAGGGCATCACCTTCACTCAGATGGCATCTTCAGAGAGCCTGTGACTCACTGAGCCTGGTGCTAAGTAGTGCTAGGAGTCCAGAGGCGTGCAGATGGTCCCATCTACCTAAGCCTGTGTGTGTGTGTGTGTACGCGTGGGTGTGCATGTGCACGCACGTGCACGTTAAATGAATGCCAAGGGAACTTCAATGCCTTTCTGGTGACACAGAAGAAACTCCAGCCTGGGAGTCTGGAGGCCTGACTGTCGTGCAAGATTAGCCCCTAGTTTCCTAGGTGACTCTGGGAAATTCATTTCCTGTCTTGATCTTTCTTCCTCTAAAAAATAGGTTGAACCTCTTCTTCCAGCCACCAGGGCCTATAGATATCATTTGTTATTTCAGTTTTGGGCCCCACTCACTTTCTAAAGGCCTTTTCCCAGCCCAGAATCTTTACTCCATGAGGGACTGTCCAAGTCAGTGTTGCACACACATGACAAGAATAGAATCAACAGGTGTGAGATCCCCTCGCCAAGACATCTACAGAGAGCACGTGTGTCCTGTTTACCGTTTATTGTTGATTCTGTACACCAAATTTGTTACAAGCAGCATCCAGCAAAGACGGGCCCCCAACCCTGCCCACCAGGGCTCACACTCTATAACACCCCAGGGGCCTAGAAGTTTCTACATGCGTCACCAAGCACCTGGGACTATTTGCAATGATTCTCTAAGCGAGGCAAAGATGATCTACTTTTGCAGGCAGCATGAAGGCAATGGGCTGGTGAGAACGGTCTCTCCTTAGGTGAAGGGGAAAGTTTGGACTGGAAGGAGCTGGGCCTGGAGGAGCGTCCGCCCACCCTCTCTGAACCACAGCAATGGCTTCCTCCCCAAGACCACCACCGAAACAACCTGGATTCGGTTCTAACTGTGGGATCCGTGGGCTGAATTCTTAGGGTGGTTCATAGCTAAAGGTTGGGATACAGCCAATGTCTGTTTACTAACTCTAGTTACCTAGTTATCTCTAGGTGTCTGCTCTCCATAAGCTTCCTGAGTTTGGAAATCGATTCCTAAAACTGCTCTATACTGACATCTGAAAGGTTGTGGAAGTTGTGTTGTTGCCTGTGAAGAGTTCTGAGAACGGTGCTGTGCCTTTACTTTCTAAAGAGGAGAAACAATATACACACAGCCCAATAATTCGCATGAGGGGCCAGTTTTTCTTTAATGGATGGGTGAGTTTAATTTTTTTGCTTTTACAAAGCTTTTGATCCACACAGGACCGAGTGAGCTCCCACAGGCGACGACTTTGGGGAACAACAAGCGTGCCTCCCATTTTCTTTGGTTTAATAATGAAAGCCCAGGACGGGCCACGAGGACTTGTACACGTCTGGAGAGAGAAGGAAAACCCACAGCCTGAATACACTGAGCACTGAATGATTTTGTGGAAGAACAAGTGGTTTTAGACTCTGTCACAAGGGGATGACGGTAGGACTCATGCACAGCGCGTCGTGAGGGTTAAAAAGAAAATGCCTGTGAAGTGCTTTCCATGTACCTATGCACTGTGAGCATTTTTGAAAAACAGTGGTTCTAACTGGCTTTTATTATCTTTCCTCCAACATTGACCCTCCACTCCAGACAGAGGCTGCTGGTACTGGCAAGGTGCCCCAGAAGCCAGGGAGCAAACGGGGAAAGTGAAGTGAACTCTGTGCCCTACCTCAACTTTTGGGGGGCCAAGCAGCTCACTCTACCCCAAAGAAGTGAGCGAATGTACCATCCAGTTGGAAAGGAGACTCCGCCCAGCTTTTCTGGCAGCTCCCTGACCAGAAAACTTGGTTCCAAGAGGCCAAAAGTCCTGCCGAGGAGAAGGAGGCCCGAAGCCTCCATCCAGTCCACTCTGATGAGAGAAAAAATGGGCAAGCTCGGAAGGGTCCCCCACCCCCACTGGGTGCTCCTGGTGAAGTCATATGAGGAGAGCTGCCCTCAGGCCAGCCTTTGGCCTGGGGACATACGTTGATATTCTGGGCCAGAGAGGGGGCTACCCCAATGTCATGGCCAATGCCAGAAATACCCAGGTTCTGGGTTCACAGTGTCAGGGCACTCTGGATGAAGAGGACTCCCTCCTCCCCCCTCTGCCATCTCTGGTCCACTTGCACAATGAGATGTTGGAGCCGCCTCAAAGGAGCACCTTGAGGAACGCAGTGCCACACCTTGGTCCCTGTCTGGAGGAGAGCACGCCGAGCTTGCCCTTTTTGCCCCAGGATCAATATGGCAGGCCACCATCAGTGGTACAATGCTCATGCCCCAAGCTCTGGGCTCACTTCCTTTTGGACCCTGGCAAGCCTTGGTACGTGTCCACCAGTTGCTACAACTATTTGGGAAACATTTGGAGACCCAGATTTACCGTGGGGAGATGATGTCTTTTCCACCTGACAGGCCCCATCTCTCCCAGATTCCTGGGCCAGAGAGTGAAAAGCTACAAAGCACACTAGCTCTCACACACATCCCCTCCCAGACCCTTTTCGCTGGGGACCTGTCAGCATCATGCTGCTAAGGCCCCAGGGGATTTCTTAGTCTTCTGGGGCAGAGGGAACTAGCAGGGGCCAGTCAGGATTGATGGCGGATTTCCAAATCCTTATAGTGTTGGCTGCAGCTCCTTCCTGGGCAGACATGGACACCTGCAATTCTCCACTTCACTGCTTTTAGTTCTAAAGTGGTAGACCAGTTGTCCAGAGAAAGACATGCATTGCCACAAGCATAACATTTATCAGTGTGACTATGTGTGTAGGGCGGCGAGGGCAGGTATCCGTGTGACCGTAACCCAAGGAGGAGAATAACCCTAGACTAAACAACTCAACTCATAAGCAGATCACAGGCAGGAGGAGCTCCAGAGAGCCCTCAGACCCAGCGTGACCTCTCTGTGTATCCTGACGTTGCCTGCCGCATGTGAGAATTCTGAAGTTCAGTTTCTAGCTGACTGTAATGTTGATGGAGAATTGTACCATGACGTTAGAGGGGTTGCTGGGTTCCATTACACTCGGCTGTTCAATTAAAGGATCTCATCTCTGAGCTATTTCACTTCCCCCAAGTGGAGAGTGAAAATTAAAAACAGACAGAGGCTCATCATGCCCATAAAAGGCCCAGGCAGAGGGCTCTCCAATGAGCAGCAGACAGCATGTCGGCAGGGACGGGTGTGTGGTTGCATGGGCCTCTGGAGGTGAGAGGAATCTAACCCGGCCAGTGTGGGTGCCTCAGGGTCCGGGGACTTAGTAAAACCCCCCGTCCAGGCCCGAGTGTACTCACATCTTCTCCTCCACCCCCGGCAGGTGGGCCTTTGTAAGGGCTAGCTTGGGGGTCAGTGGGGGGCCCACCCTGGCTCATGGGGAGCCAGGTCCCAAGTAAGTCCATGCCATTTCCACAAGCCCCAGTCTTCTTCAGTAAAAGCCCAGGATGGAGGATACTAGTGATGTCCTTTTCTTGATCTGGATGCTGATCACACGGGTGTGCACAGTTTGTGCAAATCCATCAAACTCTACAATATCATGCTCCCACTTTTCTGTACGTATGTTATACTTCAATAAAAATTTGCAAGAGACAAACCCTAGGGGTGAACACAAGGACCCCCAGGTACCGGGTTGCCTTTTCCACCTAATACCAATAAGCTGATTTTAATGTCTTTAGGGGTCAGAAATTTGACATGATTCTATTCCTTACAGGACTAAAATTTTCAAAGCAAAGTTTAGAGTTGGGAAATACTCTCTAAAAGGCTGAACTTGGTGCACTGAGGCCTGTCTTCCTTTTCCAGATGAGAGGGACACTGAGGATGGCTCCATCTCCAGGAACTGAGCATCATCGTTCTCCCTTCTTTCTTTCATAGCATCCTGAAAGCCAGGGCACTTGGCAGTTCTTAAGAAACCAGCTATAAGGTTTGAAGCCTTCTTCGAGGAGAGAACTCACCCTGCCTTCAGGAGCAGAAAATCAAGGGAGACTTTTCATTTGAGGGGACCAGGTAGAGCCATGCCACAAACAAGGGGAGCAAAAGAAGAGAAATCAGCTTACATAATACTCGGGAGAGGGGCCATCCCGGCAGAGAACTGTTCCCACAAGTGAGCAGGCGTGGAATCATAGAGTCTGCAGAGGCCAGGAGGAGCGGGGCGCGGGCACAGGGAAGGCTGTCCTTGGAGGAGAGCTGGTGAGACTTTGGAGGAGGAGCTTTCATGAAGGAAGCCCTGGGACATGAACTGGAAACCACACAGGGTTTTTGCCATGGCCAGTTGAACCTCCCTGGTGGTAAGGAGGTCCTGCAAGAGCTGGTTCTCCTGTTGAAAGAGGAGAACTAGGAGGGTCAAGAAAGGGGAGAGGTGCCTTTCCCCTGGGGATTAGAGAGAGGGAGCAGGGAATGGCTCTGTGGACCCAGGGGTGGAAGCAGAATGATGAAAATCCCGGATCCTCTGGTGGTCCCAGTGTTCCCCAGCCCGGCCTCCAGCCTGCCTCCAGCCTGCCTCTTTAACACTCATTGGGTGCCTTCATCTGCATCAGGACTGCTTGGCTCCTCTTCTTGCAGCAGCAACAGCAGATGCAGGCAGCCAGGGAGCAGACCAGGGCAATGATGCCAATGACAATGGCGGCAATGACCAACCCGTTCTGGGCCGTGGACGTGTGGACCTGAGTGGGCACACTAATGGTGGTCAGATCCGTGATGTCCACAGCACTGGTGAACTCAGTGGTGGAAGAGATGGAGGTGGTGTCAGGGTAGCTGGAGGTGTCTGGGTACCGTGACGTTTGTGAGGAGCTGGTCACCTCAGGGGTCACTGGCCCCTGGACACTGGGGGCAGCAACGTTGATGCTGATGATGATGAGGGACTGGCCTCGGACACTGGCTGGGCTGAAACACACTGGGAGGGTGTCTGTCCCCAACCTGAGCTTGTTGAGCAGGAGCCAGTTGTGGAGCGGAAGGATGTCTGAGTCACACCTCCAGGGGTTGTCATAGAGCCGCAGTTCACACAGGTTCCCCAGGTGGTCGAAGATGCCCATGGGCAGGTTCTCCAGCTGGTTGTTCTGTAGCTGGATGGTCATGAGGCTGTTGACATTGGCGAAGATATTCCCTGGGAGCTGTCTGAGGCGGTTGTTCTGCAGGGAGATGTTCTGCAGGTTGGCCAACATGCGGAAGACGTTCCCGTCCAGCTCCTGCAGCGCATTGGTGTGGAGGGACAGCTCCCGAAGCTCCGCCAACCCATTGAAGGCGCCCGGGGAGATGTAGCTGATCTGGTTGCGACTGAGGATCAAGACCTGCAACTGGTGGAGACTGCTGAAGACGTTGTCGGGTAGAGAGGTGATGTGGTTGTCGTAGAGCCAGAGCTCACGCAGGTTGTACATGGGCCCAAAGATCCCTGGAGAGAGCTCCTTCAGAGAATTCCCAAAGAGGGTGAGTCGGTTGAGCTGGGGCAGCTGCAGGAAGATGCCGGGGGGCAGCTGGGAGATATGGTTGTTGGACAGATAGAGCTTCTGGAGGTTCCGGTTGTTGTGGAAGAGGCCAGGGGAGAGCACACCAATCTGGTTCTGCTGCAGGGCCAGCTCCTGGAGGTTCCCAAGCCCATCAAAGGTGCCCATGGGGATGTCCGTGAGCCTGTTCTCATACAGCCGGAGGACCTGGAGGTTGCCCAGGTGCTGGAAGACCCTGGGCGACAGGTGGGTGAGGCTGTTCTTGCCCAGATTGAGCTTGGTGAGGCCCACCAGGTGGTCGAAGACGCCGTCAGGGATGTACTCCAGGTGGTTGCCGTGCAGCTGCAGCTCCTTCAGGTTGCTGAACTGGGAGAAGTGCGCTGGCTGGATCTGCACCAGCTGGTTGCTGGACAGAAGGAGCGACTCGAGGTTATCCAGGCCCTGGAAGAGGCCAATAGGCAGGACCTGAAGCTTGTTGTTGGCGAGGCTGAGGTAACGCAGCGAGCCCAGGTTGCGGAAGGCGCCAGGCATGATGTGGGACAGCTCATTCTTCTCGATCCTCAGGGCGATGAGGGCCGAGATGTTGAGGAACGGGGACTCGCTGAGCTCCGTGATGTGCGTGTTGAGGATCTGCAGGCTCATGGCGTCCCAGGGCAGAGGGGTGGGCACCGCCACAATGCGCGCCCCAGTGCACTCCACCTGGGAGGCCCTGGAGCAGGTACACTCGCTGGGGCAGCCATAGTAGGCCAAGCCCGCACCCAGGGCTTGGCAGCCCACCAGCAAAAGGAGATAATGCTTCAATGGCATGGCCTCTGCAAGGGGAGAGAGCGCATGTGAGTCAGCGTCAGCAGCAGCTGGTTTTAAGCCAGTGTTAACCTTTGGCGCCAAGCACTGGCTTGCCTTTGAACCCCATCCCCCCATAGCCAACTTACACTCCCTGTGGTCTGGTCAGCAAGCCTCTTCGCCTTCCTCCAGGCCTTCCTATTTCCACGCCTTTGCCCAAGCACTTCCCCCTCACCTGGAGTGCTCATCATCCTCATCCAAATCTTTCCCATACCTGCAAGTCTAGCTCAAAGGCAGTCACCTCTAGGGAGCCTTCCCAGATTCCACGAGTCAGCATTAGTCACCCTGCCATGCAGGTGGTCTACCCAACCTCCACTGTGGCTACACCATGGCTGGCTCAGCATGGCATTCATTGTGTTCCCATCTGTCTCCTTCACTAGGCAACAAGTGTTTCAAGGGCAGGGATGTTCATCTTTCATCCTTATAGGTTCCCTAAGGCAGGAAGAGTATCTTATCCATCTCTGTATCCCTCACAGCACCTGAACGTGTTGCTTGAACGTGGCCTCCTCAGGAGGGACAGATAGGAAATGAGAACAAATAAATAGGGCCTGAATCTGGTGGAAGATGCTAAGGCCACAAACATGGTGGCCTGCTGGGAGAAGCAGCAGCAGCCAGCAGAGGCAGGACCACACTGCTGATCTGGGGGAAAAGACGATAGGGGAAGCTCAGCTCTTCCTCCCCCTGGCCTCCTGCCCTGCACAGCCCCGCCCTGCCCCATGACCAGACCAACAACCTGCTCCTTTGTTAACTCTGTCACAAGTGCTTCATCCAGGTTTAATTCAAACCACCTCCCAATAAAACGAAAGTGTCTGCACCTCTTCCCGTCTCGCTGGAAGGGGCTGTTTGGGCTCAGCTGATGCCTGGGATCTGCCTTCTGGGTACTAGCCCCAGTTTCCACAAAGAAACACTGAGTGGCCCTGAGTAGGTCCAGAAAACTTAGGATGCACTTCGAGCTAAAAGGTGGTAGGTCCAGATGCTCCCACAGCCATGGTGCTGACCTGGGAATAGAGCCAAATTCAGGAAAGGTTTGGTGTTCAACATTGGGATGATAATAATTTTATAGACAGATATATAGATATAAAATGCACAGAACATGGAGACATGGGACACGGGGACTGGGCCTTACGTGAATATTTAAGGACCACTAACTAGCTGTTTGCCCTTGGATGAAGCTTGAGGCCTCCAAGTTCAGCTTTCCCATCTGTTAAGCGGAGATGACAACCTCTGCCCCGTCTTGAGGCTGTTGTGAGGAGCAAATGGGAGAATGGGTGCGAGGGCGTCCTGTGTAGTGCTCTGCAAATGTGTGCGGTTGTTCCAAGCTCATCCACGACATGGACTTTACAGACGCTGGGAGGCAGGAAAGCCTCAAAGTGCCTTTAATCTTAGCATCCTCAATCAAAGGACCAAGGGTTTCTGTATGGGTAGAGCATCTGTAACTTCCATCCAAGGTTCAAAGAGGTCTCTGATTCCCAAAGGGTGAAGAACTGCTGATCCCACATTCCCATCACTTTATGGGGGTGCAGGCAGCAGGGAAACTGAGACTCAGAGCTTAACGCCCAGATCTCCCGATTCCCGGGAGAGGACTTTGTTAATGCAGTGCCTCTGCTTTTAAGGAGCAAAACTCCTGAGTCAGGGGAAGGAATTTCAATGATGGCCTCTAAGGCATACACTGACTGGGTGGAGATGGAATTTCTCTCTTTGTTCCCCTGAACTCAGGTAGTCCTGAGTCTGGCTCATAACTCACAATATGCCAGGCTTCCCAATATGGTCTCAACTCAGTGCACCCCTCCCTTGCCAGCCAACAAGCTTACTCTGTGGACAGAACCCAAGTTCATCCCACATCTACCCTGCCCTTGAGTCTTCATTTATTCACAGCCCCTCCACGCCCTTGACCTGCTGAACTTTTGCATTAAGGACTCGAATAAGTATGTAGAACTGTGGAGAAAAGAAAGAAAGAAGAAGAACTTGGCCAATGGAGTCTAGATGCAAAGGAATGGGGCCAGATTAAGCTAGGGACACATCTAAAAGGATGAACTTGTCTAGACACATGTGAGGTCCAGAATTTGAGAGGAGAAAATGAACAGCCTAAACAGGGGGCACAGAAAAAGTGACTCAACATCCATCCCAGGAGAAAGACTTAGGGCTCTTTATTGATGGTAACAGAGAAAGAAGACTGTCCACAAAAGCTATTGTGATCTTAGACTGCATTAATAGAAATATTAAGTATGGAACAAAAGAGGTGATGGTCTTACTCTACACTGCCCTGATCAGGCCAGACCTATAGTGCTGTGCTCAGTTCCACCCTGAACTTCAAGAAGGCCAATGACAAATTGGCCTCTTGAAGGCCTTCTGGAGAAGAATAAAAGGATGGTGAGGGGACCCAGAAACCAGAACATCTGAGTATCCACTGAAGGAACTATGCATGAATAGCTGGAAGAAAAGACAATGAGAGGCGCCTATAAGCACTCTCCTTGGGACAAAGGAAACAGTGTGGCTCCAGAGGTCAAAACTAGTGTGCAAAAGCTATGGGGTAGCAGATTTCAGTTTGCCACCAGAAAACTTGCCCAAATCAGAATGGACAATCCCATAGAGGTAGTAAGCTCCCCTTCACTGGAAGTGTTCAAGCAGAGGCTGAGCAACTACTTGGTAAGGAAGCTGGAGAGAAGATTCCTACAACTGGTAGGGTATTGAACTAGATGACAGCTGATGTCCTGTCCGTCCCCAAGACTTTAGGATTTTGAGGCCGAGCCCAGAGCAAGGATATGAGAGTCATCGACCAGGTCAATTGTGCCTGTGCTCCCAGGGGGCTGTGGGGACAGGTGTGGGTCTTTGCCCATCCCCTCGGTACATGTGCTTGTGAGAGAGTTACCCCCGGACTGACTTACAGAAGGCGAAGCTCTAATTGCCCCTGGTGATGTCTTAGCTAGTGCTTGTTTATTTTTAATGTCTCTCCTATGCCCAGCATGCTTCAACATGGTGTTGTAGCCCAAGTGCCAGAGACTAAATTAAGTGCCCATAACCTGGCAAGCCCAGGGCAGTCTCTGTTGAGCTTCCCCCGCTGCAGATGAGGACATGGGACAAGCTACCCTCTGAGGACCCACCTCAGTCCTTCTCTGAGTCTGCACTCCCCAGCTGGGGAGGGGGTATCGAGCCAGCCCCAGGAAGGGCATAGAGCCAGTGGAGGGGGCCTCATGGCTTGGGAGGAGGAGGGAAAAGATAATTCCCATATGGGAACAGAGCCCCTGTTGTTTAAAATGGACCATCTCAGCTTGACAAATATTGCAAGAATTTGCAGATTTTCCTTTTTATAAATCCTCATGTCTGCAGAGGCCACCCCAGAACCACCTGCGGTGGCTTCCTGTTTTCCAGCACTTGTTCCTGCCACAGCTGGCACCAACTGCTCCGGAGGGCCCCCACAGAGCCCACCTCACACGCAGCTGCAGGGCTCTGGGGAGGGAGGGCCACAGAAGCTGCAGGGCTGGACAGCCAGCCGGGCCCTCGGATTGTCAGCAAGTGCTGCAGGCACGCGGCAGCCCGGGGCCCTCAGGAGCCCAGCACACAGCCGCCTAATAGCCCACGCTGCTCAGGGCCGCTTGGCAGCCGTGACAAATGCCAGTTAAAGACCCACAAAGCCGCCCTAATTACACCCTCCTCCCCAGGTGGCCGAACAAGGGCTCAGTCACTGAAGCCACTCCACCCGGCCCCTGTCCTGGGAGGGGGCGCAGCCTGGCGTCTGTCGCTGGCCCAGGAATTCAGTGAGCCGAGCAGACAGACAGAAGGACACACAGACAGCTCACCTGGACACTCAGACGCGGTCCCTCCCCAGGAGAGAAGCACTTGGACCAGGCGCTCCGGCTCTGGGTCTCTTTAGCAAGAACTGCCTGTGACTCATGAGCGAACACATAATTAGCCTGGAAGCCCTGTGCTTTGTTGGTTGGTGGGTTGGGACTTTTTTGGTTTAATACTATCATTCACATTCCCTAAACACGAGCTACCCTGGGAGGAGACGCCTTCGTATGCCACGGAGCAAGGCTTTTGGAAGGAGCTGGGAGACAGATGTCCTACTCTGGTCTTGACACGAAGATGGAGTGTGAGTTTAAGTAAATTCTCCAGGCCTCGGTTTCCCCTCCTGTAAAAACTTCCAAGGGCCCTTGGCAGCTCTGATATATTCCGTCTGAGGACAGAAAGGAGATCTGGCCTGAAGCCTTCCCTACAGGTCATGCCGATCAACCGGCAGTGCCACCTGGCCTGGCCCCACCTCCATGCTGTGGCTTGAGGAACTCATACCCACCTTTTCAGGCCCACCTTGTTTCAAAAGTTTTCCAGGCAGGGCAATTCCACTTGTCAATTGGTGCATCTTCACATAGCCAATAGCCATGTCATGGGATCCGGGAGCTGGGAGGGGCCTCAGGGAGCCCCTGGTCCTGCCCCCTCCTAGGGCACCTGGGGAAACTGAGGCCCAGAAAGGAGATCTCCCTCTCTCCACAGAGGTCTCCCTAAACGTGGCCTCATCTGCAAAGAGAGATGTTGCCCCGTCCAGCCAAGGGGGATGCCAGGCTCAGAATGGTTGAGGGGGTGTCTCCGCCACACAGTCAGTGTTGGCCTCAGTCAAGCTGCTCACCAGTGCTCGGGCCAACGGTTCTGAAGTCACTGTCTGATTGACAGGCTCAGAGCATCCAGACCTCCCCATCTCACTAAACAGAGAGTGACCACCCCTTTCCCCAGATCTGTCCATAAAAATCACCTGGAAATGCCGGGAAGCCCACTTAAGAGAAGGGACCTCACAGCACTACAGCTCCCAGGACTCAATGAGTTCATCCATGGAAAGCGCTCAGACTCGTTCCCTGGCACAGTGAGCACCCAATAAATGTGACTTACAATTGTCATCCATTCTGCTGTTGAGTGAAATCAGGCTCTCAGGAGGCTCCACCCGCAGAGACGCTGAGCCCTAGTCTGGGTGGGGCCCAGGACCCTGCACTTCTAAAAGATGCCCCAAGTGACTGATGCAGGCGTCCACACTCCACACTCAGAAGCACCCTTGAGGCCTAGACTGGCTGGGACATCCCACTCCTGACCCGTGTCATTTACTGCCAAGAAGAGAGAGATTGAACCCAGGACCCGAGAGGCTGAAGGTCGGGCTACAGGGCTGGTCCAGCTCCCTCTATCGACACTTGCTCAGCGGTCCTTTCTGCATCCCTGTCAGAGATCTGGGGTTTGTGCTAAGTTGAACCAGCAGTAGAAGCTGCTTCCAGAAGCAGTACTTAGAGCCCGGGGCATCAGAGGTGCGAGGACCTTTTGAAACTATCTGGTCAAACCATCTGGTCATTTTGTAGATGGAAAAACTAAGGGACCCAGACGGAGGCCCAGAGGCGGCTTTGTTCCCTCCATCATAAAATGATTTCAGGCTCTTATACAATCCATCCTCTGCTGCCAAGCATTATTAGCCAAGGTCAAGGGCTTCTCCCAACTCCGAGGCTGCATGATTTGAGGGGTGTTCTTTCTTGAAACTGCTCTGATGCTCATGTTTGCTCAGTTTCACCTGAGTGGCCTCAGGAGTGGAAGGAAGGCACAGAAGGGGTCACCATTACGGGTTGATCCCGGAATCAACACACAGCCCATTCTAGGCTCTACCCCAAACTCAAAGCATCCTGGAGCCCCAAGGGGAGACTGGACACACCCTCATCCCCCACCAGGCTCAATTGTGCACCCATTTCTCACGGCCCTTCAGAGCCAAAATATTGCTCATTTATTTAAAACAGAAAATGAGTAAGAAAAAGCAAGATCTTTCCAGCCCCAGGGCTGGGGGAGGCAGGGCTTCCTGCAGAGGCCAGAGCAGAGCTGTAATTAGCTTGCAAAAACGGCAGGAGATACTGATAAACTTGCCAGCAGAACAGGGAGAAGCTCCCACATGGGGCTCCATGGCTGGAGCCCCCTTCTCAGGGTAACACCCGAGGGGCTGAGATTAGACAGAAATGGATCAGCCCCTCATCAAAGCATCTTGGAAGCAGTTTCTAAATATTGTGTCCCAAAAGCCCAGGGAGACAGTGAAACCAGAAGCTGCAGCCCATCTTTCGTGGTCAGGATTTAGGGAAGCAAATTGCCATGTATAATCACAGCCTCAGGAGTGTTTGCTGGCAGGACCAAGCTGGGTCAGCTTCTCTCCCATCTCTCCTTATTTCTCCACATCTGGACCGACTCCCACCCATGCCCCATCACCCCTCCATTTACTGAGCAAGCCCAGCTAGTGTCCCCCCAACCCTGGGAGAGCCTACTGCGCCCTGACTTCCTGCAGGGTCTGTTCAGAACCCTGTCCCCCACCCCGACCTCTCTCACATGCTTGTCTCATCACTGCGGAGCCCGCCCAGCTGACTCAAGACCACAGGCAAATGGGACTGTCTGGCCCTGAATGTACCCCAGATGTGCAATCAACATAGAGTGGAAGAAGTGAAAGCCATTAGAGAATTTCTAAATTATGGAGACAGTGGCACCAACACATCTGGGAGCCGCCTGAGAAATGGTGATATAATCCCAGATAATCCTAAAGGAGAAGCCGGAGCATGACAGACGGGCATCCAGCAGTCTGAGTGACGTGTCATCCAAGAGTTGCAGCCTGCCCTGAGGGGACACATTTGGCCCTGGAGATAGACTGGCTCTCTCACACTTTGGCCTAGGTGGGAAGTTCTAGAAAAGATCTGGTTTTCCACAGTCAGTGCTTTGGCCCTGCTCCTGCCTCTGTGTTTGGGGGGAGATGCTGGTAAAGGTACAAGAGTCACAATTTTAAATGCACACCACGCTAATCACAAACCTTTCTCCAGCCCTGACTTTCCCTGCTCAAAGCCAGCAGCCTCAGCCACTCCCAGACACCTCTGACTGGTAAGAAGGGAAAGCTGCCAGAATGGGGTCGCCCAAGCCACGCACAGACTTGGAACTCAAAACAATTCTGAGTCCACAGCTGAATTCCAAGTTGGAAATCCAAACCAGGCACCAGCCCATCTGCTGAAGTTGCTTTTGTAGCAACTCTTAGCTCTATGAAAAGAGGACACATCTCTCACCTGGAAAACCCCCACTGGTCCTGGACAGACCCAAATGCAGGGCAGGCCAGTGGTGGCCACCACCGTAAGGACAAGGGAAGAGAATGCGGGTTCAAATAACCTGAATCTTAGAAAGAGAAACTGTTCCCCCAACGGAGCTAGTTATCCAGAAAGAGGTAAACTTGATGGGCAACTGGTGTGATAATGTAATCAACTTTCAAAGCATCTTGCCTATCCAAAACATCTCAGCACCCCAGGTTGACATGGTAGGAAGGAAGGGTAAGTGGAGCTGAGCCTGGTCAAGGATCTGCAGAGCGGGGCTGGCGGCTCCAGCCTCACTGGGCAGTGGGGGGATGGGCTAAGCACCCCCACCCCCACCCCCCCCGCGCAGGCTCCACTTGGCCTCGTCCTGAGGACATCCGCAGGCACCCTGCCAGCCCTGCCCCTTCTGAAGTCTCTCCTCGGGGGTAGTGGGAGCGGGGTCAGCAGAAAAACCAGAGCCGGGAGGATAGCCGGGTTCTTCCAGGCGGGGAGGAGGGAGGGAGGGAGGCAGCAGGAGGCCAGCCCGCCTACTTACCAGCAGCTCGGCGCCCGCGAGAGCCGCCGTCGACCAGAAGGAGCCCGAAAGGAGGATGTGCGACGGCTCAAGGCTGCAGCATGAGTGCAGCTGGCCGCGCGCTCCCAGTATTTAAACGCGCCCCGGCGTGAGTCACCGCAGGGGGCAGTGTTGGCGCGGTGGCGGGAGGGGCGACGCGCCGCTGCAGCGCCCCGACGTGCCCGACAGACAGCACAGCCTGATTGCTCAAGTGGAAGGGGTGGTCTTCTGCCACCTTTTTTTTTTTTTAAACACATTTTCCTCTTCTTTCCAATGTTTCTTTTGGACTCGCTCGCTGCATTGGCCCTTGCGGCTCTAGAATAGGCATTCATTCTTGTCTTTTTCTTTTAAAACTTTTATTCCGGAGTAATCTCAAATTTACAGAAAATTTGAAAGAATAATGGAAGGAACCCTCTTATTTGCTTAACTCAATTCGCCTATTGTTAACATTTTGGAAAAAGCTTTTATTTTAAATTCCAAGCAAAGTTAGTTACGCCAACGGTGTCCCTCCTAAAAACAGTGTTTCCATTCTCTTCTGACGTCATCCTCTGTGCCCTCGCTGTGCTCTCCCAGGGGTGGGTACACACGGCAGTCAAGGGGCATATCTGAGAATGAGGGACTCCCTGTGACCTTCACCTCTGCATTGGAGACCCGCCCTGCTGCCCCAGTGGAAGACATGCTGTTTCTATTCATGGCGTCTCAGAGAGAGTCTGGGGAGGAGAAAGAAGTCAAAGCTGGAGGGGTGGGGAGGCTGCCAAACCCCTGCCTCTCCTCCAAGATGGAGCCTGAACAAGCCATAAGCTACACTGGGCTGAGCCATTGCCCTTCCCTGGCTCAGTTTACCCTCTCTGCCAGGTGGGGAGAGTGATATTTACACACAGTGCCTGTGCAATGCCAAAAGCCTTAATTAATGTTTGCACCAGGCTTTGCGATGTGTGATGAAAGGAAGATATAAAAGTGCATAGTGTTATTACTGACATAGTCATTTGGGTGGCTTGCCGTGGTCAAGCCCCGCAGCCTGAATCATGCCACATTCCTCCTCACCATGGCACCATGATTTAGAGCCAGAAACAAAAAGTGTCCTGTCCATTACGTGACACGAGCCCAGGAGGGGCAGGCACAGCTTGGGCTGGGTCTCCACACAGCTCCCAGCCCTATCTCTTCAACCACCAGCATCCCTCCCAAATAATATTCCACGTGAAGAACGCCCTCTCTCTACTACCTGGCACCTCCATATCCCCAGGTAGAGGTCTTCAACTGCCTTTCCTTAGAACCTGCAAGAATAAGAATGCCCCCTCTTTACCTTCTTCCCCTCCTTCCTAATCCTAACATTCAGCCACTCTGTGCTGGCCCTGTGCTGGGAGATGTGGACAACACGGGGCTGAATCAGATACTTCTCTTGCGCATAAAGAGCTGACACTCACTGGGTGGGGAGGAAGGATGAACATTCATGAAGCACCTGCTGTGAATCAGAGAGCCCATGGGCACCTTATTACATCTGTACATTATTTCACCTACACCAGGTTTCTCAGCCTCGCCACTGTTGACATTTGGGGCCGGAGGGTTCTTGGTTGTGGGGAGCTTTCCTGTGTATTGTGGGGTGCTTAGTGCATCCTGGCCTCTGCCCACTTGATACCAGTAGCATCCCTCCCAAATTGTGACAACCAAAAATCCCCTGGGGAGTCAACACACACACACACACATACACACACACACAGTTGACAACCACTGATCTACCATATAATCCTGTGAGTGGGAGTAATTGCCCCCATTTTACAGAGAGGAAAACTGAGGCCCGGGGCAGCTAACTAACTTCCTCAAGGTCACATGCTAAGTGACAGATCCAAAATTCACATCCTAGATGGTGGATGGTACGCTATTTCCACCCCCACTGTGTGCTCAGATGCACGTAACTACTATAGAGAGAAGCATGGCTGTGTTCAGATTGGTGCAGAGTTGGGGTTGTGAGAGGACGAGGGGAGTGAGGCCACTGATAGAACCTTCCTGAGGATAAGGTTGATAAATGTGGGTGTATTTGAAGGGGTGGGGCTTGAGTTTCATGTAGAAGGTGGTCTTAAAAGATGAGCAGGATCTGGAGATGTAGGGGAGTGAGTTGAGGAAAATCATTGAGTCAGAACAAGGAGAGAGGGCTCTCGACCAAACATGGAGTTTGGCTGGAGCCCAGGGTGTGTGATGGGCCTCACTGGAGAGGACTGGGACACCTTCCTGAGAGCGTGATGTCCTTCTGCAGACAGTAGGGAGCCACCAAAGGTTTTGGAGGAGGGGCGAGGCACAGAGCCACACTGCAGGAAGTATAGTATGGCAGGGTTTCCAGGTTCCATGGAGGACCCTTGGGTGTCTGCAGGGCATATAGTTTCAAAACACTCCTATCATCCTTTTGGGTCCTCATGACAGGATGTGGGTTTCAATAGAGTAACCAGGCCCTGCAGGAAGGACCAGTGCCCCAGACTGGGGGCAGCTGTAGGGACCTGGCTACAGGACCTCCAAGTTTTAGCTCACTGAGAGCCCCTCTTTCGTGGAGAAGCACATTCCTCTGAAGGGGAAAGCAAAACGGCCCCAATCAGCCTCCAGAAGTGAGATGTGTTACTGGGGACAGTAGAAGCCTGATTCACCACCGCAGGCCCTGTAAACCTCCAGGCTCACTTTCCAGCCCCCCTGGGAGAACCAGAAGGGCCAAGGTTGCCTCAGGGCTTCAGAGAACTCTGATCCCTCCCACCCACACATGTTTCTCTAGTCTGGTTAATAAGCAGAGAATCCAGGGGACAGGAGGTCACAGGAGCGGGTCTCCCCGCTCGGCAGGAAATCCCTCCAGGGCACCATCGAGAGATGGTTATGACCCTGCTTGGTCCACTTCAGGGATGGGGAGGTTAGTACCATACGATGAAGTCCCCCTGGGAGATTGGCAGAATAAAAGAATGGAGAACACCAGCGTTGGCAAGGATGTGGGTGGTCTCACGCATTGGTGATGGGAATACAAATTGTTAGAGCAGTAGCGGTCAGAATTCAAAATGTGTAAACCAATTGACTAGGGTCCGAGCCCCATACGCAGACACGATCATGTGTGCGCGCAAAGCTACACACTCACGAATGCTCAGTGCAGCGCTGTCTGTAATAACAGACCATTGCAAACAATGGAAATGTCGGTCCATAAGACAATGATGCCACGCAGCATGAAAACCTATACCTAGTAACCAGGTTAAAAAGATGAGATACATCTTTATTTGCCGAGGAAGAAAAATATACCCGATGTATTAAGCAGATTAATGTATATAATATGATTGCACTTATTGGTTTTAGGGGGAAAAACTCTAAAATTTATAACTGCTCAGCTATACTTCAACATGTGGGAAACACAGAGGAAAACAGCCTCATGATTTATGGATCGTGATCACACAAGAAGCCAGAAGACGGTAAAAACATCAGTTTTCCCATCGGATGGCCCTTCAGTGCCCAGGCAGTCGACCTGGAAGGGCGCCCAGGGCTCTTGTCTCCCTGTCCCCACTTCTCTCCTTCCCCAGGTGGCCTGTTCTGCGTCCCCTGCAGCTCCCCTCATGGTGGCCCCGCCATCCGGGTGCTGAGGAGCCCCTAGGCCCCACGTGGTGTCCGGCACACTGCCCAGGCCCCGGCTGTGCTCTCAAGGAGAGATTTTAGGCTGTTCCTCAGAGCAGTGACTTGAAGGCAGACAGGCATCCCTTTCGCTCACGTGGACAGCCTCTCCTAACAGGACTGCAAAGGGGTACGCCACCTCCTACGTCTCTGTCGATTTCCTCGGTTTTGTAAAAAACCTTTCCCAACATAGAGGAGGAGGAACAAGAATGGTGCAGGTGAGAAAATTTCATCCAGCTGTCTATCTATATGGATGTGTGCGTGCACATCAATACATATGTGTAGATATGTACACACTCATATAAATATACACACACGTGTATCTTTATACAGACTGTCTGTATCTATACAGTGAAACGTCGCTTAATGACAGGGATATGTTCTGAGAAATGCATTGTTAGTTGATTTTGTCATTGTGCGAACATCATAGAGTGTACTTACACAAACCCAGATGGTCTAGCCTATACACACCTAGGCTGTGTGGTACTAATCTTATGGGACGACCGTCGTATATGTGGTCTGTCATTGACTGAGATGTCATTATGTGGCGCATGACTGTACATAAATGCTGAGGGAAAGATCTGGAAGGACACACTCAAAATTGCTATAGTAGTGGTGGGAGGGAGCAGTGATGAACGAGGGTGTTTTATGACTGTATATTATGTTTCATTTAGTTAAAAATGCATCCCTGAATTGCATCTAATTGATAATTAGAATAACCATTTTAAAAGACAAAAAACAAAATTCTATTTTTCTTTAATGTTTCTTGTGATCACACTAAAACCTTCCTGCCTGGCACCTCCACCCATGGGCTCTCTTCCCCACTTCAGTTCCCATCATTCTTGCCCTTACCCGTGGGCCGGCCCCTTAGACGTTTGGGACCCACGAGCAGGCCCACCCTACTCCAAAGCCTCCCCTCTCCTGGACCTCCGGACACGTCACACAGCCTCTTCCCTCAGCCATCCTGGCTGCTCACCACAGAGGCCCAGCATTCACCCAGTAAACTGAGCATTCAGCAAGTGGCGGGCCCTGGCTAGGTGCTAGTTACGGGGGTGCATTCGTTCTTAGGAGGACAAAAACACGTCAACAGTCATATTCAGGTGCAAGGCATGTATGCGATGGGGTCACACAAGGGAGCTGCCGAGCCTGTCTGGGCCATGGGAGGAAGCCTTTCCCCACGTGGCCCCCGGACTAAGCCTGGGGGGATGAGCAGGTGTGTGGGCACTCTGGGAAGAACAAATAGCATTGGCAAAGGCTCAAAAGCACAAAGGACCTTGGCACATTCAGCATGTGGCAAACAGTTCGAGATAACCAGAGAGCAGGGTGCATGTGAGGGCTTTGTGGAAACACCATCCTGGGAAGAATGCAAGATGCAACGTAGAAAGGGTCTCACCAACTGTGACTGATTCTCTGGGCCCCAGAGGGCCCTGAAAGGGTTCAGCCGGGGAGAGATGAATCAGATCAGTGTAGGACAGGGGTTCTCAACCAGGGGTGATTTTGTCCCCCTCCCAGAGGACATGCAGCAATGTCTAGAGACATTTTGGGCTGTCAGAACTAGAGAAGGCAAGTGGCATCTAGTGAGTACAGGCCAGAGGAGCTGCAAGCATCCTCTGGTGCACAGGACAGCCCCTCCACAAAGAATTCTCTGGGCTGAGATGTCACTAGTGCCGTGGCTGAGAAACACTGGTATAGAGGGTGGATAGCTCTGGCAGCAGTGGCGAGGATGGATTGCTGTGTGGGGGTGGGGAGTGGGGAAGGTGTGGGGAGGAGAGGTGGGGGCAGGGAGATCTGATGAAAACGTACAGCAACCGCTCAGATGGGAGATGACAAGAGCTTGAGCTAAGACAGGGCAGTGAGAATGGAGAGAGGAATCGGGAGGTAATATAAGGAGTAAAGTGGTAAAACATGGCGATGGATTGGTTATTGTGATAAGGGGGGTAATACAGTGGGGCTGTTATGATACAGGTTAAGCTACCATAACAAAGTGAGCCAAAAATAACGAGAGCTTAAACAAGGTGGATGTTTATTTCCCATCAAACCTGTAATGGTGGCTTGACTACCGAGACCTCATCTATCTAATTGCTCTGTCATCCTCAATCCATGTCCAAAATGGCTGCTCCAGCCCCTGCCTTCACATTCATATTCTAGCCAAAGGAAAGGCAGGAAAGAGCAAGCAAAGGGCTCAGTCCTTCCCTTTAAAGGCATGCCCTAGAAGCTACACACATCACTTCTGCTCACATTCCATTGGCCATAACTTAGTCATGTTGCTGCCCCTCCCTGCAAGGGAAATGGAGTTTGAGCTGAGAGCCATATACAAAATGAAAACTCTTATAACAATAGAAGTAGGGGTGAGCAGCCATTGGAGGCAATTAGCTATCCATGCCACAGGGGATAAAAGAGAAAAAATGAAGGGAAACAGCCAGGTTTTCGGCATGAGCAACTGAGTGGATAGTGGGTATCACTAAGAGGACCAGAGACCATGGGGGTGGTGGCAGCATGGGCAAGGGGGCAGACTCATTTTGGACAGGCTGCATTTGAGCCCTGTGGGACCACAGTGTGGTCTGTCCGGTAGAGTCTGAAATTAGGTCTGAGCCAGTAGAAGGGTCCGGGGTGGGTGCAGAGGTTCAAGAAGCCACAGATAAAGGGGAGATGGCCCAGAAATGGTGCTTTATCTGGAGTCTGTGAGCCCCACCCATTAGAGCAGGCCTAGGGTCCTAAGAGGAAGATGCAGCCTACAAATTCCCTGAAATTGTGTGTCAAAGTATGTGGACACATGTTCTGCTTGTGCACTTTTCCGGGTAGACAGCTTATGATTTTCATCAGATTCTCAAGGGGCCTGGGGAAGACAGAGGTAAGAGGAGGGTTAAGAATGGCGGCCTGAGACCCCTTGATATTACTGAGGCAGGCAGAGGAAGAGGAGCCAGCTGAAGGGACCAAGAAAGAGCAGTGAGGGAGGTCGTAGGAGCATCAGAACACAGCATTGTAGGGTGGGGGGCGGGGGGAGGGTAGAGTTTAAGAAGAATGTGGTGGTCGATGGATGAGGCCCATAGGGTCTTAGGAAGCCCACGGCAAAGGCATGGTCAGTGGTATGGAGGGGACTGGAAAGAGCAGGTGTAGGAGGCAGGGTCCTGGAGCGAAGGATTAGAGGGAAGGCCAGTTCCAGAGCAGACACAGGGCTCTGTAGGATGGCAGAGGATTAAACACGTCTATAGGCTGAGTGGAAATGTGCAGCAGAGAGAGAGTGGGTGATACTTTCTTCCTGAAACAGGCTCCTGACACCAACCTCAGCACTCGAGAGTGGTCCCAGCAGCAGGCGCAGAAGTGTTCATTGTCACAGAAAGGACTCAAGCTTCTGGAGTGCTTTCTAGCTCTGCCTGTCACTGGCCGGGTGCTGGGGAAGTTAATCCACATCTCCAAGCTTCTTGTCCCCATGGTGCGAACTCAGATAACAACCTGCCTGATGTAAATGATGAAAGGATTAGAAGAAAAATCATGGGTGACATGTCCAGCTCAGGTCCTGATCGCAGTAGATGCTCAGTAAGTGGGAGGACCCTTCTCCCTTCCGCATCCTCCTCTTCTTATAGTATTGTCGCTTTTTAGTTCACAGGAAAAGGGCAGTCTTTGAGGAAACTTTATAACCTTCCTGCTTGTCCCAGAAAGGCAGAATTTGGTCTATTTAAAGTATTGCACATCAGCCTCATGTGGGAAGAATGAAGTCAGAAACACTAAAATTATATAGGACAATAATAATGGGACAAATAAGCAGACAGTCACCTTCTTAAAATCCCCAGTGGCAGCTCCCAGACTCATCTCCATCCATACCCAGTTATTAGTGGTGTTTCTCCAAAGACAAGTGTCACAAGATCGCCCTTTGTCCCCAGCATTCCGTTCCTGATGATGTTGGTGATGTGTTCAGAGTCATGAGTGCTCCAAGGAGGATGTTGGGTCGTCAAGGCTGGGAGCAGGGGGTGGAGGACAAAGGATTTCACACGTGAGAAAGCAATCTTCAAACAAACAACCCAATTAACAGGTGGGCAAAGAACTTGAGTAGACATTTCTCCAAGGGAGATATACCAATGGCCAATAAGCACATGAAAAGATGCTCAACATCACTAGTCATCAGAGAAACACAAATCAAAACCACAATAAGATGCCACTTCACAGCCATTAGGATGGGTACTACCCAAAGAATAGAAAATCGCAAGTGTTGGTGAAGATGTGGAGAAATTGGAATGCTTGTGGATTGCTGGTAGGAATGTAAAATGGTGCAGCTGCTGTGGAAGACAGTATGGCAGTCCCTCAAAAACTTAAACATAGAATTACCGTATGATCCAGCCATTCTGCTTCCAGCTATATACCTGAAAAAATTTAAAGCATGGATCAAACAGATATTTGCGCACCTATGTTCATAGCGGCATTATTCACAACAGCCAAAAGGTGGAAGCAGCCCAAGTGTCCATCAACAGATGAATGAATAAATAAAATATGATATGTACATATAATAGAATATTATTCAGCCTTAAAAAGGAAGGAAATTCTGACACATGCTACAACATGGATGAACTTTGAGGACATTATGCTAAGTGAAATAAGTCAGTCACAAAAGGACAAATACTGTAGGATTCCACTTATGTGAAGTACTTAACGTATTCAAATTCACAGAGACAGAAAGTAGAATGATGGTTGCCAGGGGCTGGGAGAAGGACTGGGGAGTGAATGCTCAGTGGGTACAGAGTTTCAGTTTGGGGAGATGAAAAAGTTCCGGAGATGGATCATGATGATGGTTGCACAACAATGTGAATGTACTTAATGCCAGTGAATTGTACACTTAAAAATGGTTAAAATGTAAAATTTATGTAGTGTGTATTTTACTACACATACACACAAAAGCAATCCTCAGATCAAATTATGCTGGAGAGAGCTGAGGATCACTGTTTAACTGGTGAAATGTTTTTCTATGAAATTAAAAATTAGGCTTTTCTGAAAATACTATCAAAAATAAAAAAGCACAGCAACCCAGTCTCAGTAAGCTAGTTCCTGGTTCACCTGCACATAGACAGGTCATTGAACCCACCCCTGCTCTGGGCTGACCCAGCTCCCCGCGCTCAAGAGGCGTGTCTGAGTCTTTGAGGAAGGCTGGCCTGTTTCTGAGTAATGGGAATATGAGTCAATTTTTCCTCTTCTATAATTTTGACTTTTATATATTTTCCACATTTTCAGTAATTGATGTGATAATTTTTATCTTGAAGAAAACATTCCCATTCTCTATAAATTCTCCATATTTAAATTCTCTATATTTTAAAGACTCCATCCTCCAAGCTGGCCCTGGCCTCAGGGTTTCTCAAGACGGACCTCCACTGCCCAGGCTTAGCCCCCAGAGAGAAATTCTCTCCCAGGTGAGTCGTGCTGGTAGGATCAGTGGGATGGGCTAGGATCACAGTCTACATGAACAAATGTCCCAGCAAACCTATGTGGCTGTCAGCTGGGCTCCCGGAGGGCTCTCTGTTGGGGGTCTGCAGGGGCACACTGGGATGAGCTTCAGCCCTGACCCTCGGAGCTCAGGGGACTGAGACACATAAACAGCGAACTTAAAGTGCCCCAATCTAACATCGGTCCTGACCTCACGCAAGCAGTGTGTCCTGAAAGGAAAGAGGGAAAGGAGGAGGTTGGGCCAGCCAGGATAGATCAAGGAAGGCACGATGCCAGGCTTTGGAGGACGAATGGGATTCTGAAAGGGTTTGAAGGGGTGGGCGGGCATTCCAGGCAAGGGTCACAGGGGAGGCAGAGGCCCAAGGTGAGAATGGGTGCTGTGTTTGCAGGGAGAGAATTTTACAGGTAACTGGATTGTGAAGCCCTGGTATGCTGCGCTGAGAAACTTGGGCTTTTTTCCATAGGTGACTGGGAACCAGGAAGGGTGGTGGTCACTATTGTTTCATTTATTTTATCAAGAGACCAGCCCACCTGGATCGAGAGGCCTCCACATCTGCCTTCTCGTCCCCCCAGCCTTGAGGACAGTCTGAGCCCGACCGGTGGCTGTCCCAGGACCTACAGATTGTCTCAGGTAAGCTGCCAAGTGTGTTTTTAAACATTGTTTTTCAAAGAGCCCATCCATCTTTTCCCCTCAAAGAGATGCAGAGAGTGTGAAAATAGACAGTTAACAGATGGGGGTGGGTAAGGGGGGGAGGCTGGTTGCCGGAAGAAGAGGGAAAAGTTCTCTTTGGCCTAAAGTAATTAATTCAAGTTATATTTAATTGCACATTTTAATATGAGACTTCCAAATTTTATGCCACAATAAAACAGAGCAGCCTTTGAAATGATTAAACTAGCAGCTTCTTAGTGCTCACGGCTGGAGCAGCTTCCAGAGCGTCAACACACCTAATTAAAGGTCAGAGACAAGTGCTGCCAGAGCTGCTGTGCTTTCCTTAATTACTACATGAATGAACAGGTCTGTTTTGAATGCCCTACGTGACTGAAGTTTGCTCAGAAACACAGGGGCACGTGGGCTAAATCCAGGGAGCCCCATTCTTCCCCTGCTCCCCACTTTGAGAAACCTGCCTCGCTCATCAACCCCTCTGCAAATTCCTCTCAGTGGACAACCCAAAAAAGGAATAGGAAAATGCTGTTAGCTAGATAAACAGATTCAAGAAAGACATGGAAGGCTAGGAGCCCAGCACATGGACCTTAGCAAGTCACTTCCTCCTCTGGGTATCAGTTTTCCCATCCATAAAGTGGGGGCATTACACGAGATAACCAATTTTGACAGCCTATTATTCTATGAAAAAATCATAACTTTTACCTCATCTCATCTGATAAAGGAGAAGAAAAGGACGGAGGGCAGGAAGGAGAGAGACAGGCAAAATTTGTTCAAAGTTCATATCTGCATCCACCTTGAGTAATTTCAGGACCTCTTGTTTCCTTGCACTGCCCACCCCACACATGTCAGCACCCAGACCAAACAGCTGTTGAATAAATGCTAAATGAGACCATCCTTCTGGCCCCCTTCCACCGTGTAGGCGCCTAGAGTGAACCAAGATGGCGGCCCCCGTTGATCTGGAGTTGAAGAAGGTAAAAGAGAGTCTTGAGCAGGCAAAGGCGTCTCTTAGGAAGCTGAGGGGACTGTGGGTGAGAATTTCGAGTGAAGCGTGAGTCCTGCAGAAGTAAGGAGGCTCCAGGGGCCTGGGAAATGGTGTCCCCTGGCTCTCCTTAGGCGGGGAAGGAGGCAGGGTCTCTTGCAGGATGGGAGCCCGTTGGGCTGGGTCCAGTTAATGCTGTGGTCAATCGCTGTCTTGTCCCCTTGTTCCCAGCTCCAGAGCCTTTTTCACTGTGCTTGGAGCAGTCAGGGACTCAGTCGCATAGTAAGACCCGCAGAGAGCATTTCAAATTGGAGCCCCTTCAGACGCCTTGCCCGAGCTCAGGCAGCTCTGATTCTGCCTTCTCATTTGCTCTTAAAAACTCCAAGTCCAGCCTGTGTTTTTAGGTCACTTATTCCATCCCATACCTTGAAAGGTCACAGTACCCACGGTTCAGAAAGTCAGACACTCTCGTAGCAATGTTCATCTCAGGCCTTGGCCCCCTACTCCCTTTTCTTAAGGACTTGTCAAAAAAAGAAATAAGTCCAGTAAAGTGTCCCAAATAAAATCAGCATCAGAAGGAACAGGTTTCTCTCCTTGTTCAAACAATTGCTTATAAATGTGTTATTACCCAGAAACGTTTTGACCACCTAAGAGTGGTCAGAGTTCCCACTCCACCGCCGACTTAAAACCTCTGCTTTCTTGGGGGGATTAGGAGGAATAGGGATTGGAAAGGACCCTAGACCTCGCTGAGTTTAAATCTATACTTTTCTAGAAAAGGAAACTGAATTCCAGAAAAGTCTCAGTCCGAGGTTGAGATTCGAATTCGGTATGCTCTGTCTTACGCCACACTTTTTGGCTATTAGTTTATGTTCTTCAGAAGAGCTACATGTTACTTCTTAAGACTGCCTTCTGGTCAACCTTTGCATAAGAAATAAGACAGCTGAAATAGCTGTTGCTCATTAATAAATGAAGCTGTTTGTTATTTCTTGGAAGGGAAAAAAATGCTAAATGATAGGGATGACCCTAGGCTCCACTGTCAGAGCCATCACCGGAATCCTTGGAGTGACAGACTGTACTCTCCAGCATTGGCCATTTCCCTACGGGCAAATTAAGGGAAGTGGCTGGGCCTTGATTCTGACAGCAGAGGACTCTGAAGACGGGATGCCACGAGGGTGCTTGTTACAGCTGGGCACGCAGAACGAAGGTGGAATAAACAAGTGGTTAACAGTATGGATGGAGACCAGATGACAAAGAGGAGAGAGCTGGCATCAGGGCCAAATAGGGATGACACCTGGGCTCTCCCCCTGCTCTGATCCACCCACCCCATCCCTCCTTCGAGGCGTTTCCTTATATCTAGGCTACAGTCCTGGTCCTCAGGACTGGTGACTCTGGGTAGATCACTTTCGTAGTCATGTCAGGGAATGTGCATCCATCCATCCACCCATTCATCTACTTGTGTATTTATTCTTATCCCTCCTGGCTCCAGAAAGGATTTGAGGAAGCTCAAATAAAATGCAACAAAATAACATAAGTTATAAGCAGGAAGGAAGGAAAACAAAAGTGAAAGACTAAAGGGATCCAGGAGCAAAAGTGAAAGTGTACACCTCAAAATTTGTTTTGTGGTCATTCATCCCACTGTACACGTGTGATTGATGTACTTTTCTGTTTGGATATATGAATGGCAATAACAAAATCCATTTTCGTAAAGGGGTCGACTAGGATGGCATGCAGCTTGGCCCTACTCTTCTCTCTTCCCCCATCTGAAATGCACACATGAGTCTGGAGCTGCGGCAGCCGTGGGACCAGATGCCACAGGTCACAGATGGTGGAGTAAAACAACAGTTGGAATCGGAGACATCGATGACGCTGTGGAGTCCCTGCACCGCCCCTGGATGGTCTGCCTCTGCGCTCATCAGCATGTGAAGAGGACCGTCTCCGACTTGACTAGACCAAGGTCTCGGCGATTCTATTACATGTGGCCAATTGCAATTCTGATCCAGAAGGCAGCTGAAGCCAAGGACTCCATGAAACTGCCTAGGGAGAGAGCAGAGATTGAGAAGGGAGGAGGGTGTGGACAGACGCTCTGGGGGCTGTCGGCCTTTGATGGATGGAGAGGGGAGTCTGAGCCTCCCCTGGCAGGGAAACCGAGGGGAGACAACCGGAGAGGTAGAGAAGGGGAACCTTGCCAAAGTGGGCCACGCATTTGCCTCTAAGCTTTCCAGCAGGCAGTGAGAAAAAGGAAACCCAGTCTGTTCTTACCATGAGATACAAAGACCAGTGGTTGAGTAGGAGGGTCAGTAACGCTGGGCTGGAGACCAGATGAGCATTCCCCCAAGGGTCTTCGCACAGTGGACACTTTGTCACTCAGTCCAAAGGTCCTCAGCAACAACATCCTAACAACAGACGAAGTCATGTGCTTTCAGGGTTTCTTACCACATCCGTCCATGTGAGCCGATGGGATCACCATCAAAGAGGAAGCAAATTCTAGGGAGGGCCCAGTATATGTGGCCCAGACCCCAGCTCTCTGTACCTCTACCTTGTTTAAGGGACATATTTGAGTCTATCAGGAGGAGGCCATGAGCCACAATCTCTTTCCAGCAAAAGTCCCTAAATATTGTTCCTCTCACTGGGGCTTTTAAACAACATTGGTGGCCTTGAGGCCAACCCTACTCTCTCAGCCAAGCGTCCGGGTGCAGGGCTTCTCTCCAGAAAATATAGACCCACCCACGCTGGAGTTGACCCCTTATGAAATGAAGTTGCCTGAAAAGGGAGAGTCTTAAATGCCCAACAAAGGAACCATCTGGTTAATCTGAGCAAAAGCAGGAATTCCTCAGGAAGAAAAGAAGATACCAGAATTGATTTTCAACTGGCATGTAAGTGACATCCCATAACTCCATCTATAAACCATTCCAAAGGGCTGGGCTCTATTTAAGAGGCTGGCACTGCAGGCCTGTCAGGAAGATGATGTGCTTGGCAAGCCGTGCCACCCGTGATGGGGATGGGTCCGTGTGAATCAGCCCCACTTCTCCCACAGGCACCTCCTCAGTGAGGGAGGCCTGGTCGGGGGTGGGGTGGGCAGCCGAGCAGGGACCTCCATTGCTCCACTGGCTCCCTCATCCAATCTCTGAGCTGCCCAGGCTGCTCTGGTCTCCCTGCTGCCTCAGCCTCGGTGATAACTCAAGGGTTGTGTGGTCCAGGAGTCCCATGGAGACAGAGAAGATCCTCGAGTTCACAGAGAAGTCTTCCCCGATACTAGGGGCATGTGGATGTCTATGGCATTGAAAGGAAACTTCTCTCTTTACAGTTGAAAGAACTGAATCCACAGAGGAGGAGAACTTGCCCAGGGTCATGCAGTGAGGGGCACAGCCACGTCACGAGTCCACACACACTCTCTTGCTCTCTGTCTCTATCTCTCTCTTGCTCTCTCTCTCTCACTCATGCTCTCTCTCCAGGAAGTACTTGAACTCAACAGATCTGACCCCAGCTACAAAAGCACCTGCTGGCCTGACCAGCCTGCCCAGATGCTACCAGGGAGAGGCCAAGCATCACTGTCCCATGGGTGCCCAGGGACCTCCCCGATGTACCAAACCCTTACACAGAGCTTTGCAGGTCACAAAGCACTATCTCACCCATGTCTCACCTGGTTGTTCCAAGAACGCCTGTACCCAGCCATCAGCAGGGATGAGAGCGGGGCCGCAGTAACCCAGGGCACCCCTTGTTCTTGCACTAGGAAAAGTGAGATTCCATGCTTGGGGCCAGAGGATGAGCTTTCTCTTTGTGGGCAGGGGCAGCGGCTCACCGCTGCGGACACGCAGGCCGCGTTCCCAGTTAGCAGGGAGCCTTGGGCCCAGCCCAGCACGGACTGAACCAGCAGCTCCAAGAGAGCCTCACCAGGCTCCCCTCCAACCAGGAGTCATGAGAACAACCAGCGCAAACGCGTTTCTGCAAAGCATGGTATGGGCAGTTGGAGACACACGGGGACAGGGACACTGGGCAGGCACTTCCATGAGTCTCCACCTGTTGTGGGGAAGGCCCTTTCTGTAGCCGCTTAAGTGTGAGAAGGGAGATGGGCAGGGTCAGCCATTCAAGTGCAGCCTGGGGGTGGGGGGAGGCACAGGTGATAGGGATGTGTCTTTGAAAGGATAGAGGTAGATGGACAAGGGAGGGAAAGTGATTCGATTCAGGACCTAGACTCTGGGTTCCTGTAGCCTCAGGGTGGGAAGGACCTCCTGGTCCAGACCGTCTGTAAAATGGGGACACTTGGGCTCAGGGAGGGGAAAGAATTCACTCAAAGTCACACAGCTGGGCAGTAGCAGAGCAAGGATTTGATCCCTGGGAGGGGGTCACTAGGTATCTAGATGAAGGGGCACAGGGAGCTGGGACAAAACCAGACACACACTCTGGCCAGGGGCCAGCCCTGTATGGACTGCATGTGAATCTAAGATTGAGCTTTCCCAAAGCAATCTGGGAATATAAAACCCCAGGAGGCCTCTGCAGGCCAGTGAGAGGCCCCGCTCCCTGGAAACAGCAAGCTGTAAAAAGCCGGCTGATGGGCGGCCTGGTTTATGTATGTTTGAGCACGTAGACTGACCCCAGGGCATTAAGCACCCACGCCAACACAATGCCTGCAAATCGTCCTTCCACTCAGCACAGGTCAGCTCACCAAGGCCATGGCCAGTGTCTCCAGTGGCCAGTGCCTGGGCAGCAGGTTACACCCATATCCACCCAGTTCAACCCAGGGCAGGGCCGATTAATCACAGGCCACGTGAGGGAGAAGGGATCTTAAAGAGCATTTACCAGCCTCACGCCTATCTCCACCAAATGCTGGAATTCCTCCCATCTTAGGGTTGCTTGGCCACAGCCCGAACTCCTCCTGAGACAGCTCCCAGACCCACGTGGTTGCCCACTCCAAGCCTGGGCAGCGCTGACCACGTTCTTCCTCGGATTCAGCCAGAATCACCTCCTCGACCCTCATTGTGTTTCCTGCCAGTTGGTCCTCATTCTGTCCCTGGAAACCACATGGAATGAATCCTTCCTCTTCTCCATACCTACTTTTTAACTGGTTAAACACAGTGACCAGCACCTCTGAACGCCCTCTGTTCCGGGATGAACATCCTGGCTCTCACAACCAGTTCCCATACGACCGGACTCCAGTCCTTCACCCAGCTCCCCACTCCCGCCCTCTGTCCTGGTTCTTTTCTACTAAACTCTCTCCACTTGATTAATTGTGGCTCCCCAAGATGGAACGTAACATTCAGGCTGAAGGCCAACATCTCAAATCCTCCTCCTTCTAGAGACCTAAGAAGGTGGCTCCTCCACATGCCCCTTCTCCTTCCTGTCCTCTGTGTTTGGACATGCTGATCTGAGCTTCAGAGACCCAGACAGAAAGGCCGCACTCGTTCAGAGAGAGCAAAGCAATGGGCACCTGTGCTCATCATGAAACGTGTGTGGCAAGTCCTGATCTTTGCAAAACCTTAATAAGGAAGAATATTTAACTCTCTAAAGGGCAATGGGGTCAGGGGTGAAGTCCCCCAACAGCACAGCATGTGTTGGTGTTAACCTGTGTCAGGTCTCATTCTGGGGCCCAGCTTATATGTTACATAGTCACTCAGGTGAGAGTAACTCTGAACCCTGCTGTGCCCTGTACCAGCAGAAAGACCACTTCATAGAGACCTTTTAACCCCAAGAAGCCCAGGTAAGGAGATCCACACATATAGAATCACAGTAAAATGTGCTAGATGCTGTAATTCAGAACGGACATGGGAAAGCTTGGTTTCCTATCGGTGCTGTAACCAATTACCACAAACCCAAAAGCGGTCTCCCTGAGCTAAAATCAAGGTGTCAGCAGGGCTGGCTTCCTTCTCGAGGCTAGGAGAGGATCCATTTCCTTGCCTTTTCCAGCACCTGGAGGCTGCCTGCATTCCTGGGCTCACGGCAACCCCTCTCTCCATCTCCAAAGCCAGCCTCGTTGTGGCCTCTTTAAATCTCTCTCTCTCTACTCCTGCCTCTTTCTTTGACTTAGAAAGACCCCTGTGATCGCACTGAGTTTACCTGGATGATCCAGGATGATCTTCCCATCTCAAGGTCCTTACCCTAACCACCTCTGCAAAGTCCCTTTTCCATGTAGGATAACATAGTCGCATATTCAGAGGGGATTAAGACATGGACATTTTTGGTTGGCATTATTCTGCCCCCAACAGGGAACAACTAACTCTGCCTGTGGGAAGACACATTACATTTCAATGGATCCTTTAAGGCTTTGCAGGAGTTTTATACAGGAGTGCCCTGGCATGAAAGGGAAAAGGGATAGAAAAGAAGTGTGTGCTTCCACAAGGCATAGAAACAAGAAAGCATGGCTAGTTTTTGTCTCTCTCTTTTTTTTTCTTTGACTGCTTGCTTTTCTTTTCCAGAAAGATCCAGGCTCTGCCTGATTGCCTCCAGGGTTGTGAGGCTCACTACCATTCAAGGCAGCTCATTTCTTCCTATCAACAGCTCTGAACAGAGAAGAATCTTCCTTATATTGAACCCTGATGTTTTCATCATCACTGGAAATGTTAATAGATTGCATGGTGCAAAGGAGTTCCTTTATTGGGCTAGAACGGGGTGCTGGGCAGTGGGAGGGTCATGGCACACAGGGGTCTGATACACACAGGAGGTTCTCTGACGCTCATCCTTGGATGGACTGTGTTCCACCTAAACGCTCCTGGGCACGTCGCCAGGCCAATAACTTATTAGAGCGATAATACCATTCCCAAAGATGGACGGTCTACAGAATTTCATTGATGCCATCTCCTCTTCTCCTGTCCTACAAATCAACTGAACTAAGGCTTGAACTAAACTTGAACTAAGGCTGAATTTGAACTTGAGCTTGAAGGGACAACAACTCAGACATAGACATTTTCCATTTCTCTTTTGGTGTCACCGTGAACATAAATTGCTAGGGGTTTGGAACCAGGAGGAGACCCAACTCTCTGCCTTCTGTCCAAGATAAGCAGGCCTTGGTCCGGTGGTCCCTACTGTGGAGGGGGGAGAGGGGAGAGCCCTGGACTGTGGGGCCTGTGAAGGGAGGACAGTGCTGTGGGAGAGGCCTCCCGAGAAGACGCATCCTGCATCCCTGTTATCTCCCGGCATCCTCTGTTGACGTCCTTCGTTCCAGCGTCTCCTCTGTGACAGGTGGCACTATTCTTGGTTATGCTCTGGGGTGTGCAGGCAATGGAGTGGACACCACCTCGCCCTCATGGTGTGCCAACCACAAGGGGACCCTTCAAAGCTGAACAGAGCTTCAGTCTGCAACACATTTTTATATCCATTGCCTTCTTTGATTCTTATAACAACCCAGTGAGGATGGGAAAACTGAGTCAGTGGCAGAGCTGGGACCCATATCTGGGAGCAACTCTCTGCCATTCTCACCATGCGAGGACACCTCCCGTGGGCCCTGGGTCACTCCTGCTGGGTCAGGGCTGGGCCTTGGTCAGCAATGGCCTACACTTAGATTTCTACCTCCTTTCTCACTTTTCCTCTCCCTCTCAACTACCTCTCTCCACATCCTTTATTCTTCCATATTCCTACCTCTTTATTCTCTCTTCTTTTCTCCTTCTTATCAGCCAAGGTTCCCACAGACAATGCTTGGCCCTCAGGGAGCCACACTAGGCCTGAGGGACTAGAACCCCTTGGTGTCTACAACCACAACCATGAGTGTCCGCCTGGTGTTGCGTCCTCCTGATCAGCAGGTCCCGGGTTGGGCAGCTGACCCATGCATACCAGGAGAAGCCATGGGGGAGGAGGCCTGGAATGGCTCTAGGCCAGAAGCCAGGAGACCTGAGCTCACATGACAGCTCAGCCAATTATAACCTTACGCACATTACTGTCCCACTCAGGACCTCAGTTTTTTCATCAGTAAAGTGAGATAATAATACCTACCTCCCAGGGCAGGAGGGTTAGGAAAATTGATGTCATAGTGCCAGGCATGTATGAGATGTTTAATAAAGATTGGTGGAAAGCGGTAGCAGCTGGAACACAGAACCCTCCCAAGGGTTGGACTTGAAAACATCAATCTCTGTGCTGGAGCAATAAAAGGCAGGAGGCAGCTGAAGCATTGGCAGAGGTGGAAGGGAATGGAGGAAGGGTGTCACTGGGCAGAGGCTGTTCATTGTTTTTTCCCCTGGGCATCGCGGGCTCCGGTACTCTGGATCCAGCCACTGAACTCAATTAATGCTTGTCTCTTTATGTTGTTGATAAAATCATCTTGTAACATTCCAGATGCCTAATAAGGGTGTGTGCAGCTACTGGGCAGTGAGTCCTGGAATCTCCCCGCCTTCAGCACACCTTGGTAGTAATGGTGATTTTTAAAAGCTGGGAAGCCCAGAGTGAATTCTCCCAAAACAGACTTGGTCAGTCCCAACGTCAGCAGAGATTCAGAGCCCAACCTGCAGTGGTTCCAGAAAGAGAAGCCAATGACAACACACAGTGGGGGTGCAGCAGGGAGACCCAAAGCGCAGGAGGAACCCAGGACCCAGGACAAGGAAGACCCAGTTTTGCCCAGGGAAAGTCAAAGAAACTTCCAGAGCTGGAAACGTGGAAAATAGAAATGGATGGACTTTCAGTTAAGCATGCAAACGGAACCTACCCAGTTGTCTCCTCTCCCTCCTGGGATCCCACTGAGACATAGGAAAGGAATTGAAATGGTGTAAACCCACATCACAGGGAAAGGGAGAGGATTCTCAGAGGGCTGGAGATTTCAGCAAGTTTATGGAACAGAACAGTGGGAGGTAGGTGAGGAAGAGGAAGCCAAAGCCGGCGTGAGAAGAGAGATCCCATTTTCTTAACAGAGCCCTAGAAAGGCTTGAAAATCGGTTACACCAGGTACAGCGCAGGACAGGTGGGAGATGTGTGCGTAACACCAGGGCATTATGTGAAAGCTGGTCTGTGGAACGGCTGCCGCTGCTTCCATCCCCAGGAAAACAAACAAGTCATTTAAAGAAACTACAAGGTAGGTCCTAGAGAAAACAACCCTCACAAACACTCGGGCTTGCAGAGGTTCACAGTGTAACACTCAACTTGCTGCCTCAGACCCTAAAATGAAGCTCGCCAGGCAACAGCGCTTGCCCGTGTGCACAAAGCTGCCAACATTGGTTACTTTTACTGCCTCACTTTTAAAATACAAACCGATAACCAAGGATTTAAGGGAAGCAAGCGACAAACAACAACAAAAATCTCAGAGAAAACAGATATAGCTCAGAAAGTAGAAAGGAACTTTAAAGACTACAAAATTTTAAACTCTAGTATCCTAAGAAAAATCCAAAACAGACTGCATCCATAAAACAAGAATAAGAGTCTATAAAAAGGAACAGTTAAAGAATAGGGGTTACAGAAATTTAAAACACAATTGCAGAAATTAAAATTTTAATTAGATTGCTGGAAGATAGAGTTGAGGAGTCTCCAGAAAGTAGGAAAGAGAAATTAAAAAGACAAGAGAAAAGAGAAGACAAAAAGGATTAAAGGAAAGGAGAAGAGGTCAGCCCGGTGGCATAGTGGTTAAGTTTGCACACTCTGCTTCAGTGGCCCAGGGTTCACAGGTTCAGATCCTGGGCGTGGACCTAGCACTGCTTGTCAAGCCATGCTGTGGCAGCATCCCATATAAAATAAAGGAAGATTGGCACAGATGTTAGCTCAGCAACAATCTTCCTCAAGCAAAAAGAGGAAGATTGGCAACAGATGTTAGCTCAAGGCCCATCTTCCTCACCGGAAAAAAAAAAAAAAAGGCAAGGAGAGGAGAAAAATTTATCAAGGAAACAGTATAAGAGAACTTCACAAAACTTAAGGACACAAGTCTCCACAGGACTCTGGATGTCTCCAGCTGTGTGGATGGAAATAAAGAGTGATACATGGCACATTATATTGAAACCAGAACGCAAAGGACATAGAGAAGATCCTAAAGTATTCCAAAAAGAAAAAAATGAGTCGACTATAAATAATAACAACAAATTCCCATCAGAAATCTTGGTGGGAGAAGATCATTTGGATTTGGAATTCTATTCCCAACTAAACTAGCGATCGAGTGTGAGAGGAGAATAAAGAAAGACAATTTCAGGCAAGGACTCAGAAAAGAGATGCCCTCTGTATCCCTCTCCTAAGCAGTCATTGAATGAGGGAGTAAACGAAGAGAAAGACATGGAATAGGAAAGAGCAGAAGGAACCAAGGGAAGCCGTGGAGAGAAACTCCAGCAAACAGCTGGGGAGCAGGCCCAGTGGTTTTTAGAAATTCCAGAAAAAGGAAAGATGTGCTTGAAAGGAAATGTAATGTAATGTTTGACACTATACTAAACAATATTTCAAAGGAACAATGACGTCAACTCCTTTTTATTCATTTTCAAGATTTTCAACAATCACTAAAATTTTAATTATGATCAGAGAGTATAAAGGTCATCAGTCTTGACAGAAACTGGAAGGTAGAGGGCAAAGGAGAGCTTGGGACAAAAAGGAGCACTGACGTCAACTTACAGAGAACGTCGTTAGTAGAGACTGTCTATTGTCAATGGAACAAGATATAAAAGTAAAATTTTAAGTCACAAATGTAATCCTTAGATAACTATATGGCACTAGAACTTTAAAGTTGAATCATAGTTGACTACGTTCTGGGCCATAAAACAAGTCTCAAAAATGTTCAAAGAATTGTGATCATACAGACCACAACTGAGTTAGAAATCAATAGTAGAAAGGTTAAAAAAATTGGAATACTCTAGAGTAAGGGGCCGGCCCAGCGCAGCAGTTAAGTTCAAACGTTCTGCTTCTCGGCGGCCCAGGGTTCGCTGGTTTGAATCCCAGGTGCGGACACGGCACCGCTTGGCAAGCCATGCTGTGGTAGGTGTCCCACGTATAGAGTAGAGGAAGATGGGCACGATGTTAGCTCAGGGCCAGTCTTCCTCAGCAAAAAGAGGAAGACTGGCAGCAGTTAGCTCAGGGCTAACCTTTCTCAAAAAAAAAAACAATTGGAATAAAAAGCACACTTCTAAATAACTCAGTTCAAAGAAAAAATCATAATGGAAATGAGAAAATATAGAAGTGAACGATAATAGAGAATTAGCACTAACAGCAATACCACAGGTTAACACGGGCACTGCTCAGAAAGAGGAACTTAGGGGACATTCACATCCTGAAAAAGAAGAAAGAATGACACTTAACAGGCTACGTATCTCACCTAAGAAGTCACAAGGAAAAAAACAACTAAATAGACTTAAAGAAAGTAGAGGTGGGGGGCCGGCCCCGTGGCCAAGTGGTTAGGCTTGTGTGCTCCACTTCGGCAGCCCAGGGTTTCTCCGGTTCAAATTCCAGGCGCGGACATGGCGCCGCTCATCAGGCCATGCTGAGGTGGCATCCCACATGCCACAACTAGAAGGACCCACAACTGAAATATACAGCTATGTACTGGGGGGCTTTGGAGAGGAAAAGGAAAAATAAAATCTTTTAAAAAAAAAAAAGAAAGAAAGTAGAGGGAGGAAATCATAAAGATAGAAGCTGACAATGAATGAACTAGAAAAGAATGATGCAATGGAAAGGTGCGACAAAGCCCCAAGTTTGTTCTTAGTAAAAGCTAATAAAATAGCAAAAATATGGCAAGATTGATCAAGACAAAAGGAAGATGAATATAAACAATATTAGGGATGAAAAAAAAGGACAACTAGAGATACAGCAGAGATTTTAAAGCAAAATAGAAATAAAATCATGAAAAATGTTAGGCTAACAAATTTGAAAACTTAGAGACAAAATGAAAAGTTTCCTAAAAAATACATAATATAACAAAAGTGGGGTAATAGAAAATTGAATAGCTCTATAACCACTGAAAAGAATTAAATCGGTAGTTAAAAATAAACCACACAGACTTATACATTCGGTGGTAGCCAGGCTCCCAACTGGCCCCCAGTGATCCGTGCCTCCCGGTATTCCCACTCAGTGAATACGGTTGACCAATAGGATACAGTGGAAATGATGAAATGTGAGTCTTAGTCTAGACTGTAAAAGACATTGTGACTTCTATCCCAATATCTCTCTCTTGAATCACTCGCTTTGGGGAGTGTCAGCTGCCACGTCATGAGGACACTCAAGCAGCCCTATGAACAGGGTCACACGGCAACGACCTGAGGCTTCCAGCCATTAGCCAGCAAAGAACCACCAACAACCATGTGAGACGCAGCTCCTGCAGCCCGTCATGATGGCCACAGTCCCAGCCAACATTCCAATGATAACCCCATGAAAGCCTGAGCCAGAACGGCCCACTTAAGCTGCTCCCAAATTTCTGACCCTCAGAAACTGTGAGATAAAACATTTTATTGTTTTAAGCCAATAAGATGTGGGGTATTTGTTCTGCAGCAGTAGATACACGTTTACCATAAAACCAGGCCAAGGTGGTTTTAGAAGGGAGTTCTAGAATACATTCAACAAAAAGAGAATCCCATTTTTTACAAACTGTTCCAGAAAGATTTTCCCCACCCATTTTATGAAACTGTATAATTTGGATTATGCAGTCAAAATCAAGATATTATTTTTTAAAAATTTACAAGAGAATCTCATTAATGAACAGATAATAAAAGTTCTAAACAAAACATTAGCTAACTGGATCCAGCGATGTATTTTTCTTTCTTTCTTTTTCTTCTTCTCCCCAAAGCCCCCCAGGACACAGTTGTGTATTCTAGTTGTGAGTGCTTCTGCTTGTAGCATGTGGGACGCCGCCTCAGCATGGCCTGACGAGCGGTGCCATGTCTGTGCCCAGGATCCAAACCAGCAAAACCCTGGGCTGCTGAAGTGGAGAGCGCAAACTTAACCATTCAGCCACAGGCTGGCCCCCAACAATATGTTTTTAAAATGCATAACCAGCTTGGTTTACTTCAGGAATGCAAGAATGAACTTATTTTTCAAAATCTATAAATTTTATCCATCACTTTACCTCAGTGAGGGAGAAAAACTGTATGAGCATCCTAACAGATGAAAAACATTTTTGATAAAATTTAACAACTATTCATGATTTAAAAAAATGCTTAGCAAACTAGGACTAGAAATGTCACATCTATTTATGAAACATTAGAGGCATTTAATTTACAATCAAGATGGTTTTAAGGATGCTCACCATCACTATTTCTATTCAACGTGGTATTGGAAGCTTCAGCAACTGCAGATAAGATTTTTTAAAATAGAAAAATAAGTAAGTAAAAGGTATAAGGGTTTAACAGGAAGAAACAAATTAAAATTATTGTCAGATATAAGATAATTATGTGAAAATAAATTCCATTTCTATGTGTTGGTAGGAAACTATTAGAAAATGTAATTTTTTAAAACAATATCACCTATAATAGCAACAACAATTCAAAAAAGGGGGACGATACCTAGGAATAAATCAAACAAAATCTGTGCAAGATTTTTATGAAAAAAATTCTGAACCTCATTGAAAGATTAGAAAAGACCTAAATAAATGGAAGGATGAACTATGTTTACAGACAAGTGCACCGGGTATTATAAAGACTGCAAATTCTCTCCCAAATTAGTTTACAAATTCACTGTGATTCCTATCAGAATGCCAGCTGGGTTTCTCAGTGGAGCTTGACATGCTGACTCTGGAGTGGGCATAGAATTGCAAAGGGCCCAGAAAAGAAGAGGCTGTCCCAAAGAAGAACAAGGCGGAGTGGCGACCCCATACCAAGAACTATTACAGCTACAACGATGAAGGCAGTGACTGTGATATAAGACTAGACAAACTGGCCAATGGTTTAGGCTACAGAACCCAGAAACCAACCTATGCACCTATGGAAACTCGATAAATGACAGGGCGGCTTCACAAAGCAGTGGGAGAAGGACGGACTAGGTGAAAAATGGTCTGGGACAACAGGATATACATTTGGGAAAAATACAGTTGGTTCCCTACATCACACCATATACAAAAATAAATTCCATGTGCATTAAAGACCTAAATGTGAGAAACAAAACTTTACAACTTTTAGAAGAAAATATAGGAGGCTATGTTTATGACTCGAGAGTAGGAAGAATTTAAGACTTCTTTTAAAGTACAAACTATAAAGCTGTAACGCTGAATTTGACTAGAGGGAAATTAAAGCTTCTGTTCCACAAAAGACAGCATAGATAAAGTGAAATAAGAAGGCACAAACTGAAAAAGGATAGCTGCAAAGCAAATAATTTACAGAAGATTAGTGTCCAGGATATGTAAAGAATTCTCACAAATCAACAGGAAAAAGACAAGATGCTCCATTATAAACAGGTCAATGTCTATGCACAGATAATTCTCAGAAGAAATCTGAATGTTCGATAAACATTTCAAAATAAGTTCAACTTCAGCAGTTGTCAGGGAAACAGAAGATAAAACAACGAGATAGGATTTCATAACCATCAGATTGACAAAATTAAAAATTCTGACATTATCAAGAGTTGGGGAGGATATGGAGTAATGGGAAATAAAAAGAAAAGAAAAAACAGTGGGCATAAATGTCCATCAACAGGAGAACAGATACACTGTGGTATCTTCATTCAATAGAATATTCACAGCTATTAAAATGAATGAACTGGAGCCAGATGGTCCATGTGGATACATCTCAAAAATGTCAGCGTAGAAAAGAAAGTTGAAGAATGCTACATGCAGAATGGCATCATTTATCTAAACTTTGAAAACAGACAAAGCATTACATCAGCTTGTTCAGAATTGTAGACACATGTAGTAAGAGTATAAACACACCAGCATCGGGACGCAACACACCAACTTTAGTGGGTAGGCTACGTCTTGGGAGAGGACAGGAAGGAGACTTTATCCATCAACTCAACTTTATTTGTCGTGTTTTTTCTGTTATTAAAATATCTGAAGCAAATACAGCAGAGTATAAAGGTTGTATAAAGCTGGTTGAGGCTCCAAAGTTGTTCTCCAGACTTTTTTGAACATTTGAAGATAATGGCCAAGAGTTCGGGGGAGATGTTTTAGTTGAAGGGGACACCAAAGCCTAACTCCATGGAAGCATGTGCTTTGGTTTACCCACTGCTCCATCCCTCCCCTGAGAAGAGTGCCTGGTACAAGGAGGGGCTCAGCAAATACTTGCTGAATGAATGGACGTATGAAAGGCATTGAGACATGTTAGGACACAGTGTGTTCTTAAGGAGCTAGTCATAATAGTAGCTGACGTCTACTGAGCGCCATATGAACCAGACACTGACTTAACTCTTTAGCGTGTCATTTCGTCCTTGCAACAACAGTGAGGACCATTATCATCCTCACTCTACAGATGAGGAAACAGAGGCTTAGAAAGCTAGGTAGCTTGCCTGAGAGCATAGTGGTTAGGACTAGAGTTTATATTGCATCAAAAAATTCTGGGTTTTATGCTGTAGGTAGTTGCAAAATTTGAAGCAGTGGAAATAAATAAGACCAAGTCGAGCCAAAGAACCCACAGAGCAGGAGGCACATAAACATACACACACCCTAGAGTGAAGGGTGAGCAGGAGCAGACGGGGGTGGGGAGGCTGCCTGGTGCCCAACAGCCCGAGAGGTGGGCACCCAGCGGGGAACTCTTCTGTCTGCCTGGGCAATCAGGGAAGCCTTTCCCAGGAGGAGATATCTGAACTTGGCCTTGAAGGAGAGGTGCATCTACAGATGCCAGGAACCCAGGGATTCGTGCTTCACCTCCAGTTGGTGTTGTTCAAGGATCCACTGCTCTGGACTCGGAGGACAGAGCCTGACCACACAGGGCTGAGACCACCCACAGGTGAAGACAAACTGGTTTGAATGAAATCTCCAATTTGAGAAAATTTGCTCTCATCTTTATACACACAGAGAAAAAATCAGCTCAAAGCTCTTCTTTAGCAATCATGACAGGAGTAATAATTACTCACCCTTTAATAAGAGCTAACACTTACTGAGCATTTATCGTGTACAGCGCACCGGGCTAAGTCACCACAGGCTTCATGGTCCTTAATTCTCTCAACCACTCTACAAGGCAAGTGCTGTTTAGCCCTTTCCAGAGATGAGAGAACCAAGGCTTAGAGAAGTTCGCTGTCTTGCCCAAAGTCCCATGCAGTTAGGAAGTGGTGGAGCCGGGATTTGAACCCACCGTTCTCAACTCTCCAGCCCATGGTTTAACCACGGCGTCTCACAAGCACAGACATCCAATTAAAGCAACAAGGGTTTTACTGCTCTCAATTGGAAGAATAAATGAGAACGTGATCCCTGTATAATAAACTAGAAACCAAGCTGATCATTACATTCACGAGCACCCGTCACACGTGAGGTGCTCCATAAACGCTTGTGAAATGAGGTAGCGTTCAGTTCCAGGAAATGAAAGCCAACCCAGTGTCAAAATGACACACTTCACCCCATGAAGGAAGCAAGCAGAAACTCACAGACCACGCAAACGTGCAGAGCAGGTCTTCGCAGGCACACACTGGGCCTCTCGGAATCAGTGGCCCCTCCCCACCCCACACTCAGCCCTCCAGGCCAGCTCCCAGTCCTCCCTTGCATCTCTGTGTCCTCCCCCTACTCCTGCTCCTTGGCACTCGCCCTTGACTACAAGCTGTAATGGCTTCTGTCACTGGGTGCTGAGCTCCTTGGGGAAGCCGTATGTTCTTTATCTCTCCGCCTGTCACAGAGTGGGACGCCTCTGAAAATACACGTGGATGAATGGAGTCATCCAAACAGCCCACAGGTCAGAGATACGTAAAGTGAGAAAAAAACAGGATATTTGAAAGAACTGGAAAAGTTCTGCTTTTCAAATAAAAGTAGATAAAGAAAATCATTCATCCTTTCCCCCAGGAAAGGACACCATTGCTTGGATCATGTGTGTTCCCTTTATTCATGGCACACACATTTACCAGACACCTACAATGTGCAGGAGATGGGCCCTGGCCTGGAGTTGGCTGGCTCATTTGCACCCTTCCTCAGTAAATACTGAAGAGCCCCGTCTCCACCAGGCACGGTGGGCACAGGATGGGCCAAACACAGCCTGAGCTCCTGTGTACCGAGGGGGTACACAGTAGTGAGGGAGAAAAGGCAGAACTGCAGCCACAACTGGCAAACGTAAAGATTACCTCCCAGGAGAGGGAGGGATGAGAAGGGAGACCTGGGGGGGGGGGGATGGAGGAGTAAAGAGGGGGAAGGCAGTGAGAAGGGAGAGGAGGTGAAGGGAGAGCAAGACAGCAGCCCAGTCTATCTGGATTCTCCCCAGAGCCACATCTGACAAGATTCTGGTCACATTTTAATTAATCGCAAGGTTTTCCCATTGACTCAATACTCAAGAGCTCTATCTCTGATTAGTTTTCGAAAGAGCCCGCCGAGTTTAATCATAGCAAACACAATGATGCCAGTTATTATGGCCTGAGTAACTAAAAGCAGAAAATAAAGAGCCCAGAACAGGCTATGGTCTTGATGCTTGCCCTGGGCAAGCGGCTGGGCCCGTGCCCAGGGTTCTGAGCTCCTAGGCACCCAGGCAGGGTGGGTGGAGGCCGCGGGCAGGGCCGGCTGGGTGGGGGCTGCGGAGGAGCTGTCAGCGGGAGAGTAGGGAGGCGGGCCCCGGGTGCTCGGGCACCCCAGGTCACCGTCCCCCAGGGCCAAGAGCGGCCGGCCGGCGCGCTGCCCCGGGCCGCGACAGCGCGGGGGCTCCACTCGGCTCACGAGGCCCGGGTGCTGCCGCAGCCACTCCAGGAATGGCCCGAGGCCACAATCGCAGCGCCAAGGATTGTGCCCCAGCAGGACCTCCGTCAGCCGGGGCAGAGCCTCAAACACGTCGCCAGCCAGGCTCTCCAGCTGGTTGTGGTCGAGCTGGACCTCCTCCAGGCTGCTGAGGTTGCGGAAGAGCGCGCGGGGCAGGGCCCGCAGCCGGTTGTGGCGCAGCGACACTTGGCGCAGCCTGCGGAGGCCGCGCAGCAAGCCGTCGGGGAGGGAGGCCAGGCTGTTGGAGCGCAGCGCGAGCACCCGGAGCTCGCCGAGGCCTCGGAAGGCGCCCTCTGGGAGCGCGCTCAGAAGCGGGCTCAGAGTCACCCCCAACACCCGCAGGCGGCTCAGGTTGCGGAAGGCGGCGGCTGGCAGGGTGCGCAGCCGGGTGCCGTTCAGCCACAGCTCCTGCAGGCCGGCCATCTCCCCGAAGAGCACCTCCGGGAGCTCTTCCAGCGGGTTCTCGAACAGGGTCAATAGAGTCAAATTGTGCGAATGAAGAAAGAGAGCAGAGGGCAGGAATTCGAGGTGGTTTCTGGAAAGAGTCAAATAGCTCAGGTTTTGGAGCCGGTCGAAGGCACCGGGTGCGATGAAACGGATGTGATTTCTGTCGAGCTGCAGCTCGATCAGGGCGCGCAGGCTGTTCAACAACCCCGAATCCAGAGAGACGAGCTGGTTCGAGTGGAGCAGAAGTTTCTCAAGCTTAGCCTGTGCCCCAAGCAATCCCTTGGGCAGGTGAGTCAAATTGTTTCCCGATAAATCCAACAATTTCAGGTTCCCCAGAGTTGTGAAGAGGCTAAGAGGAAGGAAAGCGAGTTGATTTTGGTTCAAAAAGAGCTCCTGCAGGTTAACCAGTTTCTGAAACATGTTTTGGTCAATGACCTTTAGTTCATTGCGGTCCAAAAACAACTGCTCTAGGAGGACCATCTTATCCAATAGCGCGCCTGGAAGATGAGTGATCTTGTTGCGGGACAATCTCAGGGTTTTTAGTTTTATCAGGTCATCGAAGGTGCCGGGGGCAATGGCGGAAATGTGGCTGTCTGACAGCATCAGGCGCTGCAGGACGGTCATACCACTGAAGCTGTCATTCCGCAAGGCGCCGCGGCTCATTCGGGAGAGCAGGATGAGCGTGAGGTTGGTGGGCAGGCCGAGCGCGGCGATGCGCGCCACGTCGCCCCCGGAGCATTGCGCAACGTCCCGGAAGGCACACTTGCAGGCTGGTGGGCAGGGGAAGGGCTGGGCGCGCAGGAGCCCGAGCACGGCGCACAGCAAGGCGCTCCTCAGCATGTCTGAAAAGGCAAGAGCGGGAGGTCTAAGGGCAACACGCAAGGGAAAACGCTCATCTTCGGTCTTGTAACCCTGCGGGGGAATGAGCCTTTCGCCAGGATCATCACTGACTTTGAATGGTATCCAGATACAAAGTCGCCCTCTTCTTAGGAGCGTACGTTTTCCTGGGTAGTGAGAAGACATTCCTTCTACACTACGAGGTCTCATTCCTTCTTTTGTTTTACTGATTTTCTGCCTTCAGTTTAAAGCATTGAAATTGAAGTGTTTTCAAGCTATAGAAAAGTCAATACTTCAGAATCGTTACATGGCGAGAATTAAAATAATTATTCTCACACTCAAGCTGCAGACATCACTGAGCAGTGCCCACTGTGAAAGCAGCCCTGCTCTTGACTTATCACTCACCCAGGGCTGGCCATGACCAACAGCCGTGAAGGGAACTGCGAAGTCTGCTAAAACAGCCACCCCCACCTGATGCCTTTGATCACAACTACACCATAGGCGCAGTACTGACTTACTATACTAAACAACGAACACCCCACAATAGTGAACACCCTGTTAGCCACGCTGAGAAAAGCAGGTAACATCCCGATCACTTTATGCCAGGCCTTGTTCTCTGGGCTTTATTTAAATTAATTCATTTAATCCTTACAATAACCCTATGAGGTAGGTGCTATTATTATCCCCAATTAAAAGAGGAAGAACCTAAGGCACAGAAAGGCTAAGTAACTTAGCCAAGGTCACAGAGCTAGAATTTAAGAGTAGTACTTCTGATTGAGCCATAAAAAAGGAGCTATCATTTCTAAGATGCTTAATTAAAAATTAATACTCGTGACATTGAATTATTTGTGAAATACGCATAGTAATACTAATCTACCAAAATAATGTTTCCCAAATGTAATTTTGCACAAACCATTTCTTGTACTAAATTTTATTTCGTACGCACGCACAGGCCGACAGAGCCCTCCAGTTGCCCATATTTTAAAAAATATTTGGCCTTACCTGCAATGGTGCTGCACCCCAAAGCAACTGAAAAGCTTAGAGCTTTGCCTGTGACTCGGCACTTTCCAAAGGAAGAGGAGGTATCCTTGCATCCTGAGGATAAAGACTGCACCAGAAAAACAATCATGGAAAGGACCCTATCTCAGAGGGCGTATTCCGGTTCTTAATCACAAATATCTTCCAACTGAAAAAGAAACCATATACAGCCTAAGTCCTACTATCAAACTGGTAAAAGCAGGAGGGAGAGAAGCTTCTCCATAAATGGCACAATACGGCTCTGTGATGCTAGAAAAGTTGAATGACACAGTCGGCTCATTGCAGCAGCCTCGCCCCCAGAGGGCCACCCTTCCTTTGGGTCTTTCTTTTCATGCCACATTGCCCCAATTCCCTACTCCAGGACCCCCCGCCCCCCTTGTATGAATACTAAGGCTAAGAACATTCTTAAAAGCTCCATTTTTTTTCTTTTTAGGAATAATAAGGCTAAAAATATCCCCAAATATGTTCAATAATGGCATTCCTGGATTGAAGGATGCCACATGCTCACTTTAACTTAGGAATGTCCAACTGCTTTCCAAAGTAGTGGTACCAATATATAATGCCACCTGCAGTGTATGATAGTTCTTGTGCCTCACAGCTCTGTCCACACTTGGAATTGATTTTTTTAATTTAATTTTTGCCGCTCATATGAAATAATTGTCTGTGTGGTTTTAACTTTTCATTTTCCCATTTAATTATAAACTTGAGCATCTTTCCCTATTTTTAAGAGCCATTTGTGCTTCATCTTCTGAGAAATTTGGGTTCTTTTCTTTTGCTTATTTCTCTACAAGCAAAATGTTTGTCCTTTAAAAAAGTGAATTGTAGGCATTCTTTATATATTCTGGATACTAATCCTTTGCCAGTTATAGGTGTTACAAATATCTCCAACTAGTTTGTGGTTTGCCTTTTCACCTTCTTTATGATGTCTTTTGATGGATAGATATCTTGATAGGGGCAAAATTATCAATCTTTTATGATTGCATTTTTTGTGTCTATTAAAACAAATCCTCGGGGGTTGGCCCCGTGGCTGAGTCGTTACATTCGACCCCTCCACTTTGGTGGCCCAGGGTTCGGATCCTAGGCGCAGACATGGCACCGCTCATTAGGCCATGTTCAGGTTGCGTCCCACATGCCACAACTAGAAGGACCCACAACTAAAATATACGACTGTGTACTGAGGGCATTTGGGGAGAAAAAGGCAGGAAAAAATAAAAAATCCCCTGCTCCCAACACAGAAAAATATTCCCCTATCATGCTTTAAGTTTTATAGGTTTGTCCTTTGCATTTGGAAAGTTCCTGGAATTGACTTTTGTGTATGATGTGAGTTGAGTCCAATTTTATCTTTTCCCATGAGGATAAGCAGCTGTCTTAGCCCCATTTATATATATAAACCCCTTCTTCCCTCAGAGCTACAATGTCAGCACGGTCGTGAGCCAACATCTCGTGAATGTGTGGGTCTGTTTCTGGGCTATTTGGTAACCCTGCACCAACACCACACTGAAATAACCTTTTGAAGTTTAAAGACTCAAAATATCCAGTGTTTTATGAAGTGTGAAGAAGCAGACATTCTCATACTACAGTACTTTTGGAGGAAAATTTAGTAGTATCAACCAAATTTCAAATACACTGGTGGTGTAGTGGCTAAGTTTGCGTGCTCTGCTTCCACGGCCTGGGGTTCACAGGTTTGGATCCCAGGTGCAGACCTAGCACCACTCATCAAGCCATGCTGTGGTGGCATCCCACATAAAATAGAGGAAGATCAGCACAAATGTTAGCTCAGCAACAATTTCCCCAAACACAAAGAGGAAGATTGGCAACAGACGTTAGCTCAGGGCCAATCTTCCTCACAAAAGGAATATATATATCCTTTGTCCAGCAGTTCCACCACTAAAAATATACTCTATGGATATGGTGCAGAAAGACACTTATTGCAGAAGTGCTTGTAATAGGGGGGAAAAAATGAAAACCTAAATGCTCATCATAAGGGAAGTAGTCATTTAAATTAGGGTACATCCATGCAACAGGATGCCTTTCACGGCTTTAAAAAGAATAGAGTTGAGGTGCAAATGCTGGCATACCTTTCTAAGACATACTGAATGACATATAGCGAAGGCAGTGTAGCACATAAAATGGTATTGTGTAGCATTTTAAAAAATATATTTATATGAGGATATATACATAAATATTTTTCTGGAAGGATACACCCAGGAAACTTTAGTATTCACCTTTTGGGAGAGAAATCAGGGAATAGGTAGACTTCCTTATATTTATATATCTTTCTATGAGGTTTGAATTTTTATTAAGTGTGCTTATATCACTACTAAGAGATTTTAATGCAAAATAAAGTGATCTGGGAGGGAAAATGGCATCATTTAAGAGAAAAGGTAAGAATGTGGGCATTAAAAAAATACTGGGGAAAGTCAATGCTTGATTTGTGAAAGAACAAACACTAAGCTCTGGCATTACTGAGTGGAGTGGTACAGCAAAACTGGTTCTTAGTTTACCCTGGTTGGGAAAGCAGTCCCCTGAGCCATGACATTTGCAGGTGTTGTAGAAAAGACACTGAAATCCAATCAGCCTTTGATGTCACCAAATGCAGTCAAAGCCCAGTGAATGCTGAGCTGACGGAAATTACCTTTGAAGCCGTGCAGCCCTAAGCCACAGGGAAAGCCGCGGCCTCTGCCGGGGATCGTGGGAGGGCTCTTTCAGCTCTGATCAAGGGAAGCAACTCCAGAGCCCAGAGCAGCTACTCTGACGACCTAGCGAGTCAGCCGTGCACACCAAGTGAAAGGCTCCTCGCCCACAAAAATGCCAGGGAGCCAGAGTGATCAAGGGACTGGGAAGGAGTGCCGTGGAACACTTGGAGTAAAACTTCGAGTCAAGTTCTGGTGAAGCTTCCTTGCCTGTTTCCCCAGGAAGAGCTCCCATCAGAACGGCCTCCAAGTTTTGTTCTCTGAAGAGACTAGGACATTCTCACCGCCCAGGAAGGGAAAACTGGGTATGGAGGTTGTGGTCACTGGAGAAGCACTGTGAGTCCATCCAGTGAATAAGTGGACAAGGTATATTTTGAGCAATGAAGTTGAGGGCTCCTGTGTTTCAGGTCCTTCAGATTTTGGATCCATGAAATGGCTCAGAAATCTGCTGTCCCAAGCGGCAGCTTGTGTGTGAAGGCAAGGATCCCTGGCCTATGGGGTCTGGCCATTCAAAGGCAGGTGTCTGCCTGAATGAGATATGCTTTTCTCTGCCGTAGGGGAGACTCAGAGGCCACGCCACAGCAGGACCTCTCTGCACTTAGAGTAACCACAACCCCAGCTCTGAACAGTGAGGTCTCCTTCAAGCTCCTAGAGCCCTCTCTGTCCTCCCGCAATATACACTCAGAAGGCGGCTGGCGATGACATAGGGGGAAGAGGAAGAAGAAAAGCAGGAGGCTGTCGGGTGTGATCATTTGCTCCACAAACCAGTGAATGGAAACAACTTGGGCTCCAAGTAGGCCTTCACACCAGCCACTCCACCACCCCACACAGCCACACGGCCCACATGGAAGACACAGCCCTCCTGCAGAACCCACGATACCAGGATAGCATGTCTTACGTGGCATAAATCTTGCAGTTTTATCTTCCCAATTATCAATACATAAGTCCCTAGTATTACATTTCACCCTTTCCCTCAGACCTCCTGACACAACATTTGGCTCTACATTGATTCTGACTGATGGGTTCCACAGGATGGTCACAGACATGATGTGATATGTGGAATGCAGTCCTTATTTTCTTCAAAGTTAAAAGAAAGAAAGAAAGAAATGGAAAAGTATTAAACAGGAAAATAAATCCAGAGAGGGCAGTATCCAAATAACTAAAAAGTAAACAAATGTATAAAGACATAGAAAAAAAGAATTGTGATTTCATTCATTTAAATTTTTATTTTGAATAGCTTCAATCAAAAAAGATTTCATAACGTTATTTACAGCGCTGAATGTACAATTATGACATATGCCTTTTTGACATCAGGGTACCATTCTTGAGCAGCAATACAATTTTAAAAATATAAAGATGCAGTATCATTTCTGATATAAAGTTACTTTAAAAAAAATCCAAAGTCTTAGGGAATTCACAAATCATAACAGGAAATAACTATTAATTTAATGTGCACATAATTACCAAACTTTAATACATTAAAAATATGTGTAAATGCCCACAGACTATACAAAAATTAACATCCCACATTTTGTTAAAAGTCCCCAACCACCTCCCACCATAAATATACAAAAACCTATTTTCAGATATGCATGCATGAAATCTTAGAATGTTTTCTAAAGTTTGAATTTTGCTCTTCTCTGGATATTGTATCTATAGCCGTTTTTGGAACAGAATATATAAACACTGATATATTATTTACCATGCCTTGAAACTGCGCAGTATTTTCATAAACATGGGAAACAAAATAAATAGAGTAAAAACTGCGACAGTTTTGCTTAAAAGCAAGTGCAATTTGGAAAGTTTCGAATGTAAGGATTATAAAACTAATACAAAAAGTATTTATTTTGTTGTTGGCTTAGCCACTTTTATTCAAGCATTATTTGCAGCATTGCTTTACAGCAGTTGGTGCCAGAAGATACAAAACATATAGTTACCACTATTTATATATTTAAGGGAGAAAAAAAACTTTAAACAACCCTGAGGGAGACACACATTAAAAATCCTGTTATTCATTTAAAAAGTTAAAAAGTTACATATCATTATTTAACAATTACTTTCCTGGACACTTCTGTCCTTTAAGTATGTGCATAAATAAAATTTAAATCGGCAATATTTATTCATCTTAATACATCAAAATAATATATGTACACATTTTAAAATTTAGGTCTGTATACACTCAAATAATTTAATGTGAAATTCAGAACCAAAATTACTACGTAATGGTGACCTACAGAGAGAAGATTCAGTCTACCTATGGCACTGAGTAGGACCCACACCTGGATTCACAGATATTCTTCAAATAACATTCTGGAAGCCATCAGTTACATATGAGCAACCCACCTCATCTACGCTCAATTCTACCTTCCTAAATGCTTTTCCACCTACCTAAAAAACTCATTCCTTTGAAAACAATATGGACAGATGAGATATAAAACTCCTATAAAATCTGAATGTTAAAAAAGGGGGAGGGTGTCAAAAATATAGTTCTTGTGATTATGCTCTTAAAGATGTTAAATACAATCTGATAACTGGATTTTTAAGCTGCTACTTAGCAATTACTTTAATTATATGCTTCAGTATTTAAATCAAAGAATAAAATTTACAATTCTGGGAAATTACTGAAGAATAACACTTGTACATATTGAAAATCAATGTGAAAACTATAGAATGATCAAGAGAATAAGTAACTATAGAAAACAGTGCTAATTCACAGCTCAAGAGGTCTAAGATGCATAGCTTCATAGAATCATTCATGGAACAACTGTTCTTATCTAATGTTATCAATATTGTATCATACTTTCTGATGGAAAACTTCAATTATATTTTTGTAAGAATCATCAGTGGCAATAGCAATTAACAGTGATCCTGAGTATAACTTACATTTTTCTACAGTTACCAAACATCATTCAGGTCTCTGCAGCATCAGCAATGAGAACCATTTGGCTCTACCGTTCTGGGTAACATTTGATAAGTTGGTAAAAAATACAGCAGGAAAATAATGATCAGCTAGTGGAAAGCACAAGCATGCTACTGGTTAAGGAGGAACAGAGGATAATGTCACAGAGTTCTAACAGTTTAGTATCCATGTTACAGCAATATCAGTTTCCTTGTTTATCATAACTGTGGGCTTTGCCAAACTGCAGGATCTTACTAGAAAGGCATTTTAAAAGATATTTTAATTTTGTTTAGAATTTAAACACTAACTAGGCAAAACAGAAAGGTGAAAAATATTTTCCACATTTCTTTTGGCTCAATGAATGTCTCTTCTTTAACTTTATTTCAATTTTTTTCTCCCAGAAATTTCCACAACCAAATACCCTCATTTGTAAACATTCAATTCAAAATTGGTACACTCTGACCTCTGGTGCCACCTAGTGGCATAAAACAAACTCTCATCAAGTTCACACTGCTTTGAAAAAAGAGCAGTCGGAAACCACTTCGTTTTTAAAACCTCATTACTACAGAAGGGACATACATCAAACCTTAAGAATTTTAGGAGGTAAAATTCTAACTCAAAAAATTAAAAAAAAACAAAAACAACTCACTATTATCCTATGTCTTTAGGCAATTAAAGACATAGAAGAAAATAAAGATTTACAATAATATAAAACCTGAGAGAAAAAAACGGGTATGAAAAGATATTAGAAATATAAATCTACATCTCGCCAAAAGAAATAATCTTTCTTTCTAGTGAAAAAGGTTCTACAACATTTAACTGAAGCAAATTATACTACTGACACCAGACAGAGCACAAGATCCATTTAATAGCTCCAAGGAACATCTCAAGAAGATAGTGAAGCACCTTGCTGATTAGAAAAATAAAAACCCAGGCAGTTTGTACAGAAAATATAAAACCATGAATGGAAATTACCTGAGTTGTTCTATAAGCAACACCGTAAAACTCACTCCTAACTCTAGGCTGTCAAAAGGAACTGGTGTAAGTAGAGAGAATTCTGTAGGAGAAATGTTAGAATCCAATGAAAACAGACTTGCTACCTACTTTCACTGGAGGTTAATTAACACCCTTTTTATTTATCAAGGACAAATTTAGGGCCTGGATACAAAACAAGGACTTTTTCTAAGAAGGGGGTTGTGAAAATAAATTTAAAGGTGTAAACTAAGTCTCAAACCTAATGTCTAAAAACCTACCAAATACCAACCTTCTTCTGTGCCCTATATAAAGAGTATCACTAGGGTAACAATCAAGAAAATTCTGGAAATATATATAATATTTAGAATTACTTTAATTCAGAATTACTGGATGAAGATACAGGACTGTACAGACTGAATATTAATTTAACTGACAAGCCAAACTTTTGTTTTGTTTTCTTTTTAAGAAAAAAAAAGCTCTCAAATCAGCTACTGTATCAGAGGGGTCATAAATTGAAATGGTGCCATTCTGACACACAGGATCAGAAAGTCCTAAAATTACATCCTCCTCAATACTGCTACTAGCACACCACTGAGACTGAGCAACTGCTATGTTATGGTGATCTGACACGATCCATTCCCCTTAGCTAAAGCTTTAGCTTCTGTTGTTGTTTGAGGTTTTGGTGGCCATTCCGGATCAACCAGGAGCTCCTGAGCCAGGTACATGTACTTGGCCTTTGGCATCTTCTCTCTACAGTTCAGGGCCCAGGACAAGCAGCATTTTGCCCACCAATCCACGGACTCCTAAGAAAATAAGGAAAAAGAACACCACCCTAGTAGAGGAAGGGCTGCTCATTTTTAACAAGTTTGTTAAAGCATAGTACTGTCACAGCACAGAACATAAGAAGAGATGACTTCTGAGAACAAACAAATGAAAAAAAATTGATGTAAAAAAAAGTCAGCTTTCAATTATTTAGGAACACATTTTTTAAGGTTACATTTTTTAATTACCAATGTAATTAACTTCTTATTTAGTTTTATGTACTATCTGCCCTCTTGAATATAAATTCAATGGATAAATTTTTAAAATAACTTGCAGATCTGGATTCCATGATTCTATAACACAAAATATCTAATGTTAAGAATAACTTTAAACTATTCAGAAAGAGAAAATTCTTTTTATATTTAATATGGAAACCCTCATTCTCTATCCCAAACTATCTTTTGGTACTATTGCTCCTAGCAACTTAGCTACCTGATCATTTTTAGAAGAAAGTAGTATAAATATATCATTGTTACTGTTAATATCACCTTTCAAAACATGAAGCATGATGTAAATGTTGTTAGGTCAAAATTAGATCTTAGCTCATGTTTAATGTCAATCACTTCTTTTAAAACCACAGTCTCATTAATATAAAAAAACAACAATTTTATTTTATAATGATGGTTTCCCTTGGTGCTCCACAATTGGAAAGATGTGCGTAGAAAGGTATAATATAAGCAAGTACTATTTCTTAGTATTACTTCACTAGAAAATGCTCTGCTGTCACTGAAACCCTTCTGGTGAATCCTGATGTTTTTCATGAATGTGATTTAGATAAGTGATTCTTGGAGAAAGCAGAGTCCCTGGTTATTGTACAGAAATGTAAATTCAACAGAGGCCCTCAGAATTCATCTTGATTGAAATGGGAAGTAAATGATATAAAATTAAATGACTATTCCAAAACCTGTAGATATAGTCACCTCAAAAAAGAGTCAATTTTTAATTATTTTGGCTGTCTCTTCTCCAAAGCAGAATTTAAATCCCAGGTTGTTTGTTTTGCCATCAACCTGTAAGCCAGGCTACAGCTAGGTCTAATCTCAGTCGAAGTCATCTCACAAAATGGAAGCATAACATAACCATGACAGGCCTTCTGATGTTAACACCCAAAATATTCTCATCATCAACAAAGGCAAATTTTTTATAACACATATATTTTGAAACATATGTTTCTAAATTGGCCAACAGAGAACAGCAAAAATACTTGAAAATGAAAACTCTTTGAAATGTTTTCCTGCTTTGCCTGGGTAGGTCTTCTCATCTTATCGAGACAACCCCCAGGGGCCTACCAGTCCTTCCTTCCACAGCGCGGCGGGGTGGGCAGGTGGCTGCACTGAGGGCACAGTAAACAATAACTAAGTGCTTTTAAGGGTCTTTAATTTACTCTGTCAACAAAACACAGTAAGCTGCACTGCTACCAAGAATTTACAGACAAAAGCGGTGGTCACAAGCTCTGTGAGACTGGGGGGAGGGGGGCAGAGAGAATACATATTGAAGGTTATTTATCTAGTCAACGCTTTACTGTCATAGGTAAAAAGAGTTATTACCACCACCTTAAAGAATTCCACAAGAAAATATTTAGCGCTAGGATACAGAAGAGAGTAGACATAGGATTCCTCACCCCTCCAAATAAACATTCCCTTCCAGTGGAAGCACATACACAACAAACCTGAATGTTTAATCTGAGATGATGGCTCGCTGCTTAGATCTGTCTTTTTCCCAAGGTGTTTAAAATTCTTCAATCTAATTGTGGAAAAGATCAGTGTTCCTAAATCAATCTGAAAGCTGTCACTTTTTATTTTATGGCATGTGACACTGTTAAAGGATCAAAGGAAAAGGCTAATAATGGTAAACGCTGACTTTAACGAAAAAAAACCAGAGACATAAAGGCCTTGTCTGTCCAGAGGAGCTGGCCGGGCTGAAGAACAATGCACAGCAGGCTGAGTTACGGAAAGTCACAGCCAAGTGTATTCAATTGTAAGACACACACACATAGCTAAATCCGCTGTTCCCTACCTGTGGAAAGTGAGGCAAGCAATAAAATTAAAACTAATTTCATTGCAAACAGAATCACAAGTGAATAGTATTCTTTTTACATTAAAGGTGCATGTTTAAAAAATAAATCCTCATGTTCCTATTAAAAGCAATATACACTTGTTATGATTTAGAAAAAAATAAGTCACATGGAACACTAGGGATCCCCCTTCCACTGTAATTAGACACATATTCTGTTCCTCTCACCTGCCCAAAATACCATACATAAAGAATACACTGTAGGCAAGCATAGGTTTGTTAGTTTGCAAACGTAAACATACCCCTCACATCCACAAACACAACAGAATTCAGTGGGAGTGAAAATGACAGGTGCTACAGGCATGCTGCAGTGAGAAATCAATCAAAGGAGCGATGACAGTGGCAAGAGGAGGGGGCAAGCACTGAGCAACAGGAAGGCGAAGAGGGGACGGGGGCTTAGAATGAGCACTTGGGTCTCCCCAAACATCCAGGCACAAGTCTCGGAAGCAGGAGAACACAAGGAGCCGGAGCAACTGGATCTTCTGGTTTGCTCCTGAAAGGAACGGTTAAACAACCAGTGTGTCCCTCAGAGAAGGGAGAGAGGCCACCACAGTCCAGCAGAGAAACCACAAAGAACTTTAAAAAGATCTACGGCTAAAATTCTCCTGCTTCTTAAGACCATTCCAAGCTGTTCATTCTAGAACCCCAATGCCAGTTTACTCTTAGCAGTGTCTTTTAGGAAATGTTTTCATGGGTAGCATGTAAAATATAAAGCCATGCTTGTAGGAAAGTATGTTATAATGGTACTGTGGTTTTCATAAAACTCTTCTTCCATACCAATCCTGAATATAAAACAAATAAAGACAATCAGAATTAGTATTCTATCTAAATGCTAAGTGGCATAAAGATTACAACTAACACTTGGATTTTTCCCCAAAAAGGAAAACGTAATTAGGCACAGATCCTTGGGTGGCATCAAACTACAGGATGGTATGATTCTAGTTCAAATCTACTCGAAGCAACCTCGGTTTACCAGACACAGGAGAGGCACGAGTGCTTCTCACTAAGAGAACAGACAGCACAGATCTTAAACAGATGATGGGCCCTCCACCGAAAATGTTCATTCAGTTGCTTAAGGGTGGAGTTCAAGGCATTTTTGGTGAATACCCTTCCTTGAAAAAAAAAAAAAATCAGTGAAATATCAAGAATCTTTTTTTTGTCAGAGAAAAAGTATTAACATCTGGGGTTACTAAAGAACGTTATAGAAAAAAATATTTAACTACATAAAAGTTTTAACTTTGATTATTTGCAAATGGTTTACTTAATCTGTTTGATTCAATGGACATTTACTGAGGCCACCGAGCATCAATAAGAGAAATTATCACTATTGGAAATAAATTACTATTATGTAAAAATCCTTCCTGTTATCTAAATTAGGTTAGCTGCATGAATGTCCAATAGGCCAAGTAGAACTTGATGTCTAAATGTCTTCTATTAAATAAAATGACATTTAAAAGTTTACCTGGTCTTTAAAGAACAGATGGAGGCTTTCTGGTATAGGAATATTATGGTTTGGGTCCAGATAAACCTGAATTTGAAACTAGTTCTAACACTGTTTCCTCATCTGTGAAAACTGGGATGGAGACTAAAGACATTCCTATGTCTTAAAGGTTGTTGTAACACTTAGAGAATTTATACAAAATGCCTTACACAGTGTCTACCATAAAAAGTAGGTATTGATAACAGTAGGTATTATTTGTCTCCATTTTGTCATGTGATTGTTCTATTAGTCTGAATCTCTATGGTCCCATAAATAATATATGTGAGGCAGTGTGGCATAATGGAAAAAAACACTGTCCTTGAAATCAGAAACCCTGGTTTCAATTCCCAACTCTACCATTCATTAGATGCATAACTTTGGCCAATCAACTGAACGCTGTTTCTTTATGTGTAAAATGAAATACCTTAAGATCAAGTGGATCCTGGAGGTGTTGTATGGTGCCTTGTAGATGACTAGATATTTGGGACACGGTTACTAGACATTGCCAGATGGCGTTCTTGACTCCTCAATTCAGCTGCCTAAGACCTGGAGGACTTGGAGCCTAGTCCAGGGTCTCTAGGTTTGAAACTTTCAACCCAACTCAACGGTCCCTGGGTCTATATGGTAAGGAAGGAAAAGACGAAACAGGGCTTTTTCCCCTGCAACATTAACACAGAAGGTTGGGAGTCGCAGCCTGAGAAGACCTCATAGGGTTCTTGGCAGGAAAGAGCACCAAACGAGCAGATGAGGAACAGGAGTTTGTGGTGAGGGACAGAATTATGGTAGCCACATAAGTCCTAGATGCAGCACGTCACTCTCATCTTTGCTTTCTTTTTCACCTTATGGTGGGGGGTTTCAGCCTCGGCACTACTGACATCTCGGACAAGACATTCTTTGTTGTGAGGGGCTGTCCTGTGTACTACTGTAGGATGTTTATTTAGCAGCATCCTTGGCCTCTACCCATTACATGCCAGTAGCAACACCATCCCCCATCACCTGTGACAACCAAAAATGTCTCCAGATACGGGCAAATGTCTCCTGGGGGTAAGACTGCCCCTGATTGAGAGTGATTACCCTCACTAGCTTAGGGTAATATGACTGATTGGTTCTTGAAGGGTCACAAACATCAACAGTGAAACCACATTACACAGAGAAGTGTCAGAAGATGAAAGTATACCATTCCGTGCAAAGAGGTTATAAGAACTCTCTTTTCTAAAGCCAGTAATTTTTAAAATGTTTTCTTAATCATGACCATAGAAATTGAAGACTAAAATTCTTGAAGACTAAAACGTCTTGACTAAAATGACTTGCAGACCGGGTAAACACACAGGGCACGCTGCAGCCACCAGCTCCAGACCTCTCTACCTTCACTCTCTCCCCAGAACACCTGAGAGGGCGGACTTCACATTCAAGACACAAACTCTTAAAAGTAAGGACAGATACTTGTTAACAAATATTTAGAAAACAGAGACTGAGCAAATGACAGAATTTTCTGCCGTTTAATTTTGGTTGAAAAGTGAGGAGTGATTTCCAATTCAAATATTTTAAGGCGGTAACCAAAAGGGAAAAAATATAGACACAGGGGCCTGAAGGACTTACACAGCTCTGGTCACACCCAGTACCAGGGACACTGGGCATCACACTGCTTTGAGGAAAAGAAAATGAAGCTGATTCCAGACTCACTCATCATTACAAAACTATCACTATTCATCACAAAGCATTAGAAAAGGAAATGGCACTTTACAGGATGATTTCTTTTAAAGCAACCCTGTGATATTATACGGGAATCAAGCCTGCTAAATTGCCAAAATAAAGGTCAGGAAGTTGCTTCTTAGTTAAAAGAAGGCTAAAAATAAGTGAGGGACCCAACTTTAAATGCCAGGGAATCCTCTTGAACTCTGCAAGCTTCCTTGTGGCTCAGGATGAGTGAAAGATTCAGAACTCACATTGTAAAGCATACCACCCATCCACAAACAGCAATGGATCAGATAATGAGAACTGACACCATATACTGTCAAGTTCTCTATACCCATAAAGCTGGCTCAGAGCTGTTATCAAATGGCATCAGTTTAAAAAATAAGATTAACCTATATTTTCTATCAAGAACTATCCTTCAACATCCTAACACCAGGAAATAAGTTTTATTCATCTGCTTGTCTTTTTATTTTACCACAGAGCTCACATATCTTTTAAATAGATTACTTAAAATTGATCCAAAACGTCAGAAGTCTTAAGGTATGGTTTGTATAAAAATATGCACTATCTCTGAAAAGTTTCCTGAATGATGGAGAGGGCTATGTTAGGGAAAGCTAAAAAGCCACCCAAAATTAAGGCACAGAAACTGAAAATAAATCAGAAATAATTCCTCAAAATTCTGACCTTTGGACACTGATCCATGAAGAAACAATTCCCATCTCATAAGTACGTTTACATGAATCCCATTTAGCTTTTAAAGGGATTCATGAAAACCGAAAATATAAAATTTAAACCAGACAGAAATGGAAAAATTAACTCTCACCAATACACACAGAAGATAAGGATTGGAATGGAAATGAGATTTATGAAATTTATGAAGTCCTGAAAAGCCTGTTACAAATGTTTGCCATGAATTTTCTAGGGCTCCTTATAAGAAATAAAATGCCAGGCAGAGGGGAAAAGGTTGAAGCAACACACAACAGAACATCACCCTAGAGAAGGCAGAGCACACAACTAAAAGAGCCTAGATATCGTGAAGAATTCAGAGCAAGTGCTGGTTCCCAACCTGTGGTGGCTGTGTGCTGGTGAAGCGATATTCTCCTTGTTTGTCTCGATTGAACACAACTTTCCAAAGGACCATGTCAAGGAAGAAGTTCTGAGAGATATGCCAGTGAGTTAAGAATTAAAAATGACTAAGTCATTCTTTATTAGCGTGCACATTTAAAAAGGCTCACACAATGCTGCTTCATTAGCAAAAAACATGATTTGGTTTTCACATCGAGAATCTTAGTTAATATTGCAAAAGGATAAAGAAAAACAACAGGACTTTTGTAACAAATATAAATCATAAAATTTTAGATAAAATGAGACTTCTAAATTTTCCACAAAACATGGCTTTTACGTGAATCCTTGGGTCTTTCCCATATTAAAATAATGCTTATAATCTGAAGTCTTTTTCTTAACAATGAGTTATTTCCATTAAATTAATATATGTCAATTCTACATCTATGTAAGTACAACTATAAATCAATATGATTTCATCAGAGTCCCACACAAATAATTCTTTTGACAGTGAGCAAGAATAATAAAGAGGAATTATAAAAGGATTCCCTAAAAATTCCATGTTTTAAAAACATTTTATCTTAAATAACATTTGAGTGAAAAGACTGACTAACTTATATTATAGAAAAAGAAAAACTTTTAAAATACAGTATCTTGGATATGCTTTCTAGTGTCCACAAAATAGCAAAAATACATTGCACGGGGCAACTTAAAAAGATCAGTACCATAATGTCCATGCTGCCCACTCTATGGCCCAAATTTAAATGCCAAGTCATCTTTTAAAAAGATAACAAATCAAGCTTAATTTCTAAGTCTACAACTATGATCACTAAAGTATACACATTTTCCCACAAATTACCTAACTTTAATTCAAAAGCCTACCCTACGAAACCCTTAACTTAAAAATAACAACTGTTTATCTCCTTCTTCCAATTCATATATTGCTACTGTAGGATTGAATTACAACAGTTCTGAGAACAGACAAAATTTTATTAATAAGCAGCAAATGAGAACTTACTAGCTGCTTTAGAGAAGCCGACCTAAAGACAATCCTACTAGGAGAATAACTATATAATATACAACGGGCCAAAGAGCACTTAGGACTTCTAGAGGAAACTTAAAAGTAAACACCAAGGAGGAAGTTCCAGTAATCAATGCTGAGATAAGCTAATAATGGTCATTGTTTTATACTTTCAATAAGCTCTCTTATTATTACTATTTACTATATTTCACAGAGAAAGCCCCCCCATTCCTTAAACAGGAGATTTTACTGTACATCACAGGACCGGTGTGGAACCTGCCCACTCTGATTTCATGGCCACTGGTTTACCAGTTTATGTGTCACCTGAAAACCAATCTTCTCTCCTTTCTATCAATCATTACTTTTTGCTACTTCACTGCTTATTTTCTCCTCTCTATATGAGTGCGGCTAAGTCATAAGATTAATATGACTACTATCAGCTCATCACAAAAGTCAGAAGAAAAGGCTAATGAATTTAACTAAAATGAAACAAACTCTTTGGGGGCTTCCATAATTTACCTGTCCTCTTCCCCCGTAACCACGAAATCACCAAGAATCCTAAAGCAGCAAGGAAGGAAGCCATTTGATTATCTGATGTGCTTACCTCCACAATGATAGATACAAGGGCATTGACAAGAACAATGATGAGAAGAGTTACACGCCACTGATACGGTATACACACTATCTGTAAGACAAAAATTTTTAACGTAAAATTGTAGTATGAAGTTGATACTATAGCATTGTATCATAATTTCCAAATTTACTGAATCCCTATTAGGTACCAAGCACCTTCGCATACATTATCTACTCAATCCTAAACAATGCCACAATATAGATATTATATCTACTTTTCAGATGATAAAACTCAAAGTATAAGTAACTCAGGGTTAAAAAAATACGTTAAGGTGGCTGAGCCTTGAGTCAAATCCTACTCACTCAGATGCAGAAGCCCACACTCTACCAGATCATGAATTTCCACTAAGTCCCTATTTTTAAAATAAAACCCTGTCTTTAAACAATGAGGCAGATACCAATCTAATAATGAAGTATTATTTAAAACTACAGTTATAAAGACAAATTCACAAAAGAACTGTACAGATCAATTTAAGAAATACAATCTAAGTTTTCACTTTAAAATCTATGATTGACTTCCAAGGCCTAAAAAATAAAAGATTAAAAAAAATCCCATTCATGCATTCAAGCTTTTAGTTAGCAAATATTTGCCTACGAGACCGTGCCAGGTGCTGAGGACTGACACGATCTAATGTTTTAGAAAAACGCCTACAACTCCAGCAAGAAGGATCTGAAGGGTGGAGACTGCTATGGTGATCCATGTGGAGACAATGGCAGTCTGAACTAAAGTGGTGGGCGGCATAAGAAAAACATGCATTTGGTCTGTGTCCCTGGCTCCTGACACAGAGCTCTTAAAACCCCTGTAATTTCCTGAGTGATGGGGGTGATAGGAGTGTCTTACACAGAGCTTCTAAATCCTCTGGAATTTCCTGGGTATCAGGAGTGGACTTCGTTCTAATGAGGCTACTTGTGGTGGGCCCCTGGATAGCTTCATGATGGGGGCTGGTCACCAAAACGACTAAGCCATGATTAGAAATGTGGAACTTTCAGCCCCATTCCTCCATCCTCCAGAGAGGGCAGAGGGCTAGAGACTGAACAAACAACGGATCATGCCTATGTGATGAGTCCTCTATTAAAAAACCCCTAACCTACAGGGTTTGGAGAACTTCTAGGTTGATCCATGTGCTGGGAGGGTGATGCATCCCAACTCCACAGGGAGAGAAGCGCCTGCACTTGGAACCCTTTCAGACCTCGGCCTGCGTACCTCTTCATCTGGCTAGTCACCTGTACTTTTACTATATTCTTCATAATAAACCTGTAAATATAAGCAAATGTTTCCCTGAGTTCTTTGAGCCATTAAAGCAAATCATCAAACCTGAGAAGAGGATGTGGGAACCCTGATTTATAGCTGGTTCATCAGAAGTACAGGTGACAACCTGGGACTTGGAACTAGTGTCTGAAGTGCAGGCATAGTCTTATGGGACTGAGCTCTGAACCTGTAGGGTCTGCACTAAGTCCACGTAGTTAGTGTCAGAACTGAATTCTAAGCTACCGAGTTGGTGTCAAGAGAGTTGGAGAATTGGCTGGTGTGGGAGAAACCCCTACACATTTGGTGTCAGAAGTGTTGTGAGTAGAGGTAACAACAGCTTCCTTTCAGGTGGCAAATGGGAATGGAGTAAAAAGAGAAACAGAGACTCAGAAGGAAACTTGAGAATCTAGCAAAAGACTGGCTATGCAAAGGAAGGAAAAGACAAAGACACACATGCACACTTCTGACTTGGATAAACAGCGGTACCAAGAAAGAGACGAAGCAGGATTTAGAGAACATAATGAGCTTAGTTTTAACAACTGGTGAGTGAGGGAACTGATGAGTGAACCATGTAGATAACAGTCAGTGTGTCAGTGGATACTCTTGTCTAAAGCTCAGCTGGGAGAGCTAGGCTAAGGATGTAAAGGTGGGAGTCTTCAACACACAGATGGCAACCACAGGTGAAGCCATAACTATAGATAAGATCACCCAAACGTATAGAATAATACGAGGGATCATTACAGAAATGTGAGGAACACTAACATTTAAGGAACACTCAGAAGGTTTGGAACTACAATGGAGAATGAGAATGAGGAGTCACAGAAGGAGGAAAAAATCAGAGGAGAGTAAAGCATCACAAAATTCCAGGGGGAATGTCTCAAGAATGATGGCATGGCTGACTTGTCAAAGACTGCTGAGGAGTCAAGAAAGATTGACGAAAAGAAAAAAATGAAGGGGACAAGTCCAGTGGACTTAAAATTATTATTAAGTGTCTTGGCAAGGGCAGTTTCAGTAGACGGCAGGGACAGAAGCCAGACTAGCGATGGGTATATGGGAGATGAGTTGAATGTGGCACTCTTTCAAGAAATAATTTAGCTGTGAAGCAGGAGACATGTGCGGCAGGAGAGAAATATAAACATTTTGTTTTGTTTTCTTCTTTTGCTTAAAGTGCTTATCCAAATCCCTCAACAAGGCACGTGAGGAAACAGATGCACTCACACACTGCTGGTGAGACCATACATTGTCAACGTCTCCAAAGTTCAATAACACAGCATTTATAAAAATTAAAATCCTAGATACTCTGACCAAGCAATTCTACTTCTGCACATTTAACCTCTATATATACATTTATCCTTAATGAAGTGTGCAAGGATTTGCAATACGGCATTGTTTATAATAGCAAAACACTGGAAACAACCTAAATATCCAAGGCGGGTAATCAAATTATGGGAAAGTCCACAACATGGGATACTCATTCCATAAAGCTCATATAACTTTGATGCACAAACCTGTCAATAACATACAAGAAAGGAAAATTAAGTCTCATCTCACTCATGCAATCAGAAGCAAAAATCCTAAACAAAATCATAGGAAACCAAATTCAGAAGTTGTAAAAAACAATGCATCATGACCAAACTGGGTTTATTCTAGGAATGCAGTGATAGTTCAGTGCTGGAATTATCAGTCAACTGTAAATCACCATTCTCCAGGAAGAAAAACTTGTGTGATCATTTCAATTGGTAAAGAAAAAGCATTAGATAAAAGTAAACATCTATTTATGTTAACAACATTATAGAAGGAAGCTTCCTCAATCTGATAAAAGAGTATATAGCAGAACCCTACAGCCCACAACATATTCAGTGGTGAAATATTAGGAGTACTCGCTTTAGACTCGGGAACAAGACAAACACATCACTGTCATTAATATGGTTAACAGACATGAAAAATATACAGAAGGCATAAGGACTGAAACGTCAGAAACAAAATATTTGTTATTTATAAATGATGACTGTCTAAAACAGAAAATCCTAGAAAATCTAAAAACTTAAGAATAAAGTTTGACAAGAATGCTGGATACTAGATGAATATCCAAAATAATCGCACTGTTTACACTAACATTCAAGAGTCAAAAAATCTAATTTTAAAGATACTTATCAGAGGAACAAAAACTATAATACTCCAGGAATAAATCTAACAAAAACTTGTATAAAAACCTTCAGAGAGAAAACTGTCAGACTTTACTAAAAGGCACTCAGGAAGATCTAAAGAAAGATAGAGACGTTGTTCATGGAAAGCGAGACTAAATCAGTTCTCCTGAATTTATTTATAAATCTAGTGTAACTCTAATAAAAATTCCAAGAGAGCTTTTCCTGATACGTGACAAGTTAAACTTAAAATCTATATGGAAGAGGAAAAGCTCGTGAATAATCAAAAAGATCATGATGGGGGCCAGCCTGGTGGCATAGTGGCTAACTTCGCATGCTCTGTTTTGGCAGCCTGGGGTTTGCAGGTTCAGATCCCAGGCACGGACCTACACTCTGCTCATCAAGCCACGCTATGGCAGCATCCCACATACAAAGTGGAAGAAGAGTGGCATAGGTATTAGCTTGGTGACAATCTTCCTCAAGCAAAAAGAGGAAGATTGGCAACAGACGTTAGCTCAGGGCCAATCTTCTTCACCAAAAAAAAAAAAAAAAAAAAGACTGTGATGAACAATGTGAGATGGGGACAGGGGTCCTGCCCAACAGTACATCGAAACTTCTTATAAAGTCATAGTAATTTGGACAATGTGATACTGGCACAGAGAAAGAAAGAGAACTAAAGAAGAAAATACAGAATCTCTCTTTGGCTGATAGTTATATATATGGAAAACTGATAGAGGACAGAAGCATCACTGAAGGATCAGTGGGAAAAGATGAGACTATTCAATAAATAATGCTGAGACAAATGGGTATTCAAGAAATAAAATAAAGAAATTTGATCCCCATCTCAAAGGCTATCCATAAAATTAATTCCAAATGGATTAAAGACTAGCTATGAGAATGGAATATCTTTAAACCATGAGATAGACAAGTCTGCCAAACCAAGATATAAAAAGCACAGAACATAAAACAATTGTTAAGCTTGACTACCGTAAAATTATAAATTGTTTTTAAAAAACATATTCTAAATAAAGCAAAAGGATAAGCCACAAACTGGAAGAAGATATATGTCACATATATAGCCAAAATATTAGGAACTGCTAAAAATAAGTAAGAAAAAGACAACATCCTAACAGAAAAAATAGGCAGAAGGCATGAATAGGCAACCCACAGGGGAAATAAAAGTGGCCAATAAACACATGAAAATGCCAGTCCTAGGGCTGGCCCCGTGGCCGAGTGGTTCAGTTCACACACTCTGCTTCAGCAGCCCAGGGATTCACCAGTTCCCATCCTGGGCACGGACATGGCACCACTCATCAGGCCATGTTGAGGCAGCATCCCACATAGCACAACCAGAAGGACCTACAACTAGAATATACAACTATATACTGGGGGGCTTTGGGGAAGATAAACAAAAGAATTGGCAACATATGTTAGCTCAGGTGCCACTCTTTAAAAGAAAAAGAAAATGCTCTATCCCATTAGCAATGTAAAATTAACATAATTAGCATATTAAAGCCATCAAAATATAACATTTTACATCCGTTAGACACTTCACATCCATGCCATTGTTGGCAATGAGGTGGAACAACAGATCTCATATGCTGATAGAAGTGTAAATTGGTACAAGCACTGTGGAAAACAAATGGGCACGTCTTAGAAAGCTGAAGAGGACATGCTCAGAATTACACTAGAACACACCAGAGGAACCCTTTACCCCTGGTGATGTACCAAGTAACAGAAGGAGTATTCTACCCCAGATAGTGTTTACAATTCCAAGCACATGGTGATATTTAACAGCAGATGCACTTGTAGTGGGCTTTATTGCTGTTTTTAAATTCTCTACAGCAAGGCACCGCCCCTTCATTGCTTATACCTGGGATGTACCATACCACCCCCGTCCCTACTCTTTGGTATGTCATTACTCACTCCCATACACTAAGAGACATGGACAAGAATGTTCACAGCAGCACTGTTAATACAGGAAACGACTATAACCAACCCAACTATTTACCAACGGAGAACGGAGAGATGAGTTATAGTATATTCCTATAGTGGAGTACTATATAGCAGTGAAACATGGATGTCAACATGGATGATGTTGGGGAAAAGCAAGTCACAGAAAAATGGATAGCATGATAGTATCAAGTTCAAAAGCAAGCAAAATTATTTTTTATGACTTCACACATATATGGTAAGCGTATGATGCAAAGCAAGGCAATTGGGTAAAAAATTAGAATAGTGGTTCCCTCGGGGTGCTTGGAGAAAAGTACACAACAGCTCCTTGCTAGTGTTGCTAATGCTACCTTTTTTAAGTTGGATGATGGACTCATGGGTGTTATTTTACCTCTTTTATGCTTAACAACTTAAATGTTTGTGCATATTCTTTTACATAAAACAAGTAAAATTCATAGAGTTTTTAATGAAAAGAAGAATTAAGAATTCAATGGACAGTGAAGAAGATGCAGCAGGTGCAGATGGAGTAGGTCAATAAAGGACAGATCAGATCATGGGATCCAAGTTTCTTATTTTTAAAGACGAAGGGGCATTTAATTTGTTTGCAGACAAAAGGAAATAGAACTAGTAGCAAAGACTGAAGAAACAGGAAAGAAAAGTAAAATAACAGGTAGAGTCAATAAAAGCTTCTGTTTTTATTACATTCTTTATGATTTTTAGGGTACCTCTGGGTTAATATAAATGCATCTTAGAAAATCTGGAAAGAAGAGAGGCTGGAAAAAAGACACATAGGCAGTTTAGTCTCCTTCCCCTTTCACAAGAGCAGAGGAAGGGGCTTGGTCTTCAGCCCCAGCAAAAATGCAGAAGTCTGACTGGCTGTGTAAATTTCATGCAACACTAATGTGTCATTTTTCTATTACTGTCTTACTACTGCTACCCCAGACACTATCATTCCTCAGACAACCAGTAACAACTGATTTGCTGGAGCCTTACCTGAAGAACCTCGTCAATAAAGGCAACTGGATGCAACATGATGAATAATATGAAAACATACAAAATAATCATAGACACAACAAAAAAATCTGGAAAAGAAAGGAAAACAATTAAATTAGGAAGTTCCTTTAAATAAAAAGGCATACAATAACAACTGGTATTCCGTCAATCCTAAATTTGCTTTTGAATCTTCTATTTAGGTTAATGAAGTATACAAAGTACGTGCCTAGGGTGTGATATCATTCAGCGCAAAGGATTCATTTACGTGATGTGAAAATAATCAGCATTTATAAAAATAAGAGACAGACCTTTATGAAGATTTATTTGTATTTGTCCCAGATAGACGGTTACTTTATAAGATAATCAAGCCAATATATAATTCACAAATAGGAGACTAGACTATATACGGCAAAATGAGATTATCATTTAAAATATGTATGCAATGACAATTATCGTTGATTATAAAAATGCTGAACAACATTCTCAGTATTAGATATGTTATAATCCTAAATAAAGGCATTCTAAGTTGAATATAAGTATATTTCTGTTAAGTGAATCCTACTTTTTCATTGACTTGCTCTGTGAAAATATTTCCACAGAAAACTTAGCTAAGAAGCCCAGAAACTGAGTTGATTTACTACTTTAAATGTGGGCTAACCCTGTGGCTTGAAGTGGTAGCTAGAAATGGTAAATTCCACAGTACTTTGTTAACACTTTCCTAATTCAAAAATAAAACTCCTTGCTCATGGCCATTTTGTGACTGTGTGCATACACGCAGAAACTTGCACACGTACAAGCATGCTCCACACAACGAACCACAAGAGAGGCTCAGAAATCTCCCAATTACACTGATAGCGCCTACCTTGTTCCCCTTCTTTCTTTGGTCTGGATATTTATTTACAAGCTCCTATTTGAGGTCAGCTACAAATCAAACTTTACTGACACCACATATGACCAAAACTCTATCATGACGCTTTCAGATTGGGAAAGGGAGTCAGTATTCTATTTTATGGACTGTAAATGATGGATGGCTCTCAATACTATTTTTAAATGTGGGAGTCATTTGTAAATATAAACTTTGTTAATATGTCAGTTTGAAACTACAGGCCAGTATTTATTGTTCTATAGAAACAAATATTATGTTTTTTATATATGTATTGTTTTATATATATATTAATACATACATTTATTGTTCTAGTAGCACTGAGTTGAAAGTTACACTAACATTCAAGCCAAAAGTGAGAAAACTTGTTTACTATGAGCCACTGACCAACAGGATCAAAATTTTGGGGCCTATGTTAGATAAAACAGCAATTTTTTCTAGATTTTTCTTTTTAAAACATCCTACTAAATTGCAAACAGGAAACATAACATTCTATTCAACAAATGCAGCAACTAAGTAATACTTAAGTTATATATTCAAATAGTTATTATGGTCAGTTAAAAAAAGGTGGAAAATGCTAGTTAGAAGTTCATAAACAAAAAAAGACCAAAAAAATCAGAAAAAGGACAAAAAGAAATGGTCAGAATACAAATACCAAAGACAGACATGGAGACAGAAAAAGTTTTGTTTCAATAAAGTAATAGTCCATAATGAATGGAGAAATGAATTTGCCTTTTCAAATCCTATTGCATTTTTACAATTATAAGCAAAAATAGATTTGCAATCTAGTTCCTGACACACTGCCAGGAAAAAAACAGTTACTCGGGCTCAGAAACTTCTTACATCTACCTCAACAGTGCTTCTCAAATTTTCATCTGTCTTTCTCCTAGAGCCACCCCCTTTAAGGATCACACCTCTAAAACTCTGCCAAGATTTCCCTGTGAAGGAGAAAATAAACAATTGAATCTTTCCTTTGTTTAGCCAGGGGAGAAAAAGTGGCAATACTCAAAAGAATTTGACAGGGGAGGTGGAGGGCCGGCAGATTTATATAACCACCAAAGTGAAAAGATAATAAGGATTTCAACCAAGAATAGAAAAATCCGTTATTCATCCTAGACAGGTGTGAGTTTCTAGTAGACGATGCTCTCAGCTCCTGGGCTCTCCCGGCATTGTCAGCAACTCCTCAGTAACCCTACTCAAGTGCAGCTAACACCCTTCACCCTCAGCTATCGAAACAAATGCTGTGTTGGTGGTGCTTGGGGGCTAGGGGAGAACGTTCCTTCACTTAAAGATTTAGATTCTGTTTTAGATTCTGTCACAAAGCTTTGTGAATATGAACAAGTCATTCAGGGTCAAATTATTTTAACTATAAATTAGGGATATGAGGATCATGCAGAAAAGAGTAGATTTAAGCACTTAACATGCAAAGCAATATGTAAACTGAAGTTATTATTAAACATGTCTCAGCTTATGGCATCACAGATTTGTTGTTAATGATCTCAGATCCTTTTGACAGAACATGGCATCAAAATAAGGCACCATAGAGGATTTCGTTCATATTCCCCTTAGTTAAGTGACTCAAAAATAAAACCTACCATAAAGTAAATAAACCCACAGTACTCGTCTATGGCTCTGATATATTCCTCTCTCATTCCTTCCTTAAAATTACTAACTGGGATTTTCCAACACGTAACTACAAATTCCAAGTCTTTTTATTCCTAGCCCCCTTCCTCACTCAGTTACTTGTCTTTAAAAGGCCACCGTATCCTGCAGGGCCTCTAGGTATCTGCTCCAACCAATTCAGCCATGGCAGATGAACAGGGAAGAAACACAAAGGCCCGAAATGGAAGCATGCTGGCAGTTCAGTAATCATGCCTTCAGAGACTCAGAGCACTTGGATTTCACAAGCAGTAAATTGTAGGGATCAAGTAAGAAATTGTAGCAAAAACTGAAGCCAAAGGCCAGAAATCACATCTAGTTAAATGAGAGTGTAAGAATTAAGTCCATATCATCATGGCCCTTGAAACGACAGCATAGTCAAACAACAAAATATAACTGGGCTAAGCTAAAGTTGAAAATGGATAACCACTGACTGAAATTAGATTTTATTTAGAATCAAACTGAACCAGAAGAGAGCAAAAACCTCTGAAGACAATGCCTAAAATGCCTAACATTGAAATTACTTTTTAAAAATAATAATCTCAAGATAGATCTAATACATTACACTGTTTAGATATAGAGAACAGCAACTAGCAGGTCCTAACAAACAACAGTTAACCGTCTGTTCTGTAGGAGAAAACAAGAAGCTAATGTCAGCTCCACTGAAGCCTTAACCTTCCCCCATTCATTTCCATCTAGATTTACACTCGACACTGTATATTACTTCATACAGTTATACTTTATTTCTGTCTTTTCTTATTTTCTATTTTCCTTTCTTTACTTATCAGTAACAACTATATTCCAAGATTAGGGGACTCCAATGACAGACAAAAAACAAGCTGTGAAAACTAGCAAGATATGTATATGTTGACTTTATTATTTCTATTGTATTTTTCAGGAGACCTTTTATGACAGTATGCACTTCTGTTTATCCACTAACAGACATGCACAAGCTGCTTATAGTGAAGACAAAGGTTTTGTGGCTATATTTTTGCTAAAATATAATTTCTAAAACACGTTTTAAAAAAAATAGTCCAGTGATCAACAATAGAGTTTATTATTCAAGCCAATTTCAAAGTAAATGGAAATATAAAATAACCTGAATTTTTTTGAAGTTTTCCAAATAATAAAAAAGATGTATTTAAAAAACAGGCAACCAGGGCCAGCCCCGTGGCTGAGTGGTTAGGTTCGCACACTCCGCTTCAGCGGCCCAGGGTTTCACCAGTTTGGATTCTGGGCGCAGACATGGCACCAGTCATTACGCCACGCTGAGGTGGCATCCCACATACCACAACTAGAAGGACCCACGACTAAAATATACAACTATGTACTTGGGGGATTTGGGGAGAAAAAGCAGAAAAAAAAAGAGGAGATTGACAACAGTTGTTAGCTCAGGTGCCAATCTTTAAAAAAAAGAAAAAAGCAAAACAGGCAACTAATAGTCTCTTTTTTCAATTGGAGAAGTATGGAGAGGGTGGATTTACTTAGATCTCTAAAATTAACTTTCCTGATGTGACTGTCTGGCTTACCAACCAGTCTGAACACCAGTTTTCTTTATGTAAACAAAGTATTATTCTTTGATAGATGTGTTAGCTACCCTTGGCATGCTCAATATTTCCTTGAAATTTAAAAATATTGAACTAAAAATAAAACATGTATATCAACTTTAATGATTAAGTTCACCTCATAATAAGTTAACTTTAATTACGAAGTCTCTCACAAGTATATTGATAAACCTTGCAGGGAAAGCTTTTCGTCCCACAGCAAAGTTCTAATATGGTTCTCAGTAACATAGCTTCTATTTGTTAGATAGGAAATATGAGTTCTTTTTAAAAAAGAAAAAGCAAAAACAGATTTCAGTATTATTGATACATATATTTGAACAGTCCTACCTGTCCAAAATAGAAAGTAATAAAACCTACAAGCCACATAGGGGAGAAGTAAAAAACAGATAAGATAATGTACGTGAAATGCTTTGTAAACTCTAACTGACACAGAGATGCTAATAGTTGTTACTCCTACGACATACCGAAATCTGTGACCTGACACTTGCCAACCAGAACAGTGGCATTTCTCCACAACTACAACCCAAGAATAACTACTATTCATTCCAAGATACTGCAAAAGTCTAAAGTTCTATATGGAAAAAAATTAAGTTGTTCTAATATATTAATTAGTATATTCTCAATTTTTAAAAAACTGGCAATGTATATATAATAAATAATTTTTTCCCCCATAAACCTTAATTTTGATCAATCACAATGCTATCTCCTATTGCCATAGCAGACAATCTACATAGGCACAAGCCTCCATTCTACTGGCCCCTTCTGCAGTGGATGCAAAGGTGACAAAAATGAAGAATTCCAGGTGAATACAGGCTGCACCAGGGTCAAAAATGAGGAAAAGAGAGCTGGTGCTGTGCAGACCACCCAGAAGGAAAGTATGATACCCACTGTTCCAACTGAGGAAGCTCTGTTCCTGCTTCTAATTCTAACTCTCGCTGCAATGGGTTGTAAAAATAAAAGTTGGAGCCAGAAGTAATAGGATGTGAAAACCAGGAATGTTTAGAACTAGTGGCTTTATTTTTAAACTTTAGGGTGGCAGCTACCATGAGAACAAAACAAGACAGTAAACATCTAAATCACTAGGTTTATTCTATTTGTGAAGATCTATTTTTCTTTGAAAGGACAGTTTTAATGCTACTCTTCTTACATTGTTTTTAAAGAAGGGAACCAGGACAGAAATCACAATAAATGGCAAACTTACAATTCTTGTAGCAAGGTTGCCTGAAGGGTTTTCCTTTCGAAAAGGCAATTGCCACTATGAGGTACTGAAAACTGGAGATAAAAAACACTGTGGTATTTTCATAATTTTGTATATTCCGTGAATCAATTTCGGTTTCATTGTACAAATCTGAAGAATTCCAATGTAGGCTTCTTGTTGTATTACAAGCACTAAAACACACAAAAAAATTTCACATTACTAAGCACAATACCCATTTCCCCAAAGAAACCAACCTTAACTGCCTTGAATCACTACCATAACACAAAGAGAAATAAGGTGCCGCTCACAGCCCGAGACCCAGTAACATCAAGGTGAGCTACAAAGAACAGGTAAAAGGGTAGAAGGGTTTTTTCTCTTTAGTCACACTCCAATCAGATAAAAAACTGGAAGAAACTTCATTAAGTAGTAAGCCCCTCTCACTTTTTTTTTTTCCTTTCTTCTTCACCCCAAAGCCCCCCAGAACACAGTTGTACATGCTGGTTGTGAGTGCCTCTGGGTGTGCTACGTGGGACGCCGCCTCAGCACGGCTTGATGAGCGGTGCCAGGTCCGCTCTGACAGAAACTCCGGGCTGCTGAAACGGAGGGCGAGAGCTAAACCACTCGGCCACGGGGCCAGCCCTACCCCCTCACTTTATTAAACCCCCTTCACTTTTTAAATTTTTGCAGTAATTTCAGCATAGTAAAGATAAAGAGACCTTGGGTTTGACCTTAGCTCTACCACTTTTTGGCTATAAGTGAGGAAATACTATTTAATTTCTGAGCCCATGTCTTAACCCCTAAGTGGATACCACCTGCTCCATCACAGGGTTCCTGTGGGGAATAAATAAGATGACTTGTGTAAATAACTGTCTAGAAAGCACCTGGCATTGAGATGGCCCTCAATGTCCTCGAGCTATGGCTCTCTCATCTACTTCCACTTGGGCAGGACTGTCAACCATGCATAAGAACCAAGAATGAGAAGTACTCAAGAGCCATTACTAAAACATCAACTACAATAAGCACAGGCAAACGGCAATGCTAAGTTTCTTAAATTTTTAAAGGCAAATAATCTCCCTTAATCAAGTAAACTAAAAATAAATGTTTGCATCTGAAAACTTAATTCTACAAAATTACCTTAGTAAATAGCTTACATGTTTACTTAATTAAAAAATAGGAGAAGCACTAAGGACCTTTTTAAAATTTTAGGTTTTAAAATGTCATTTCCTAAACTAGGGCTAGAAAAGGTAGAAGCACAAACATTCTGGGTTTAGAAGAGGCTCTAGTGATTAATTTCAACTTTCTCATTTGACAGATTAGGAAAGCAAGGCTCAGGAGCAAAGTAAGAAACCAGCCCCATGTCCTCATCGTGGTAGTGATTATTAGGACCCTTCCTGACCATCTTCCTACATGACATAAAGTCAAATAGAGGCCAAATTTTTTAAGTACTTAATCAAGCTGCATGTAAACTTTTATATAAATTTTTAGACTTATTTTTATATGTGTATATGTTACACACATTCTACAAAATTTTAAAATAAATTAACCAACGTACTCTGATTGTGGACGCCATATTTCATACCAAGATTGCTCCTTGACCCAAAAAAATCCCAAAGATTGAAATCCAATGCTGATGATGATCTGAGACAAAACGGAGAAGAGAAGGGCCCCAGATATAAGACCTGAAGGTGGTCTTTGTGCCACAAGTTCCTTCCAGGCAGGATTTAAACTCACTATATTGAGAAGAAAAAGAGGAAAGGTTTGTATCTAAATTAATTTGTCACTATAAAATACGTAATCAGATTCACTTAGGAACTTTAAAAAATCATCTAATAAATCTTTAATATGAAAAATGTCCCAAAACCAAGCCAGATATTATACATATTTAAATATTCTGTAAAAATTAACAGTTTAGGCTTTTCCAAAAATGCCTCATGAGTACTTTTTACAGTAATCTGTTGAAATTCAGAGGAAACACCAGTACAAGTAAAAAGAATACTAAAGCATCTAAACTCTTAGATTAATCACCACCCTTACATGTATAAGTGAGAATTTATTTCTGAATCTTTAATCACAAAGCTACAACTAAAATTATACATATTTCTTCCTTTTAAGACATTAACAGAAGTTTGAAGCTATATAAACATAACAGTGACATTAAACAAGGCTTTGATTGCTTATTGAGGTGGTGCCCACCAAGTTTCTCCACTGTAAAGTTTCTATTTTTCTTTCTGTAAAGAGGTAATTTATAAAAAGATACTGAGATTGCGTAAAAATCCCAGTCCTCATCAAACTTTCATTCACTAGTTTTAGCATCCACTGACAACGGTCTAACTCAGTCACTCTCAGCCGTATCTGGAGATACTTTTGGTTGTCACACTGGGGAAGTGTTACTGGCAACTAGTTGGGCGGAGGCCAGAGATGCTGGTGAGCATCCTACAATGTCCCCCACAACAAAGAATTATCTGGCCTAAAATGTCAATAAGACCAGGGTCTTTTCATGGTCTAAGTCCATCATTCCTTCTATATTTATTAGTTAGCATTTTATTATAAGGAATAGCTTTCCCTTCTCTCCCAATTATTTATTTATTCATTTTCAGTATGGACTTAGGAATTTTTTTTATTAGATGGGTCATATCTCATTACCATCATTATTTAATTTGATGCTAACCACCAATACTATAATAAACCAACATCTTGTGTTTCCTTATCTGATGTACCTAGAAGGACACAGCATCACTTCTGTGATATTCCTGCCAAGAATTCACAGCCTGCGTCTAATGAGAATACATCAGACAAACCCGTATAACTGGTCTATCTTCTTTCATAAATGTTAACATCAAGAAGCCCCCCCAAAAAGGCTGATGTACTATTCTGCATTCAAGAAGACCAAAGAGACAGGATAACTAAACGAAGTCCACGAGCCTGGATTAGGTCCTGGACTAGGGAAAAAGATAGGTATAAAGGGCATTATTGGGACATACGACAGAACTTAAACATGGGCTGGGTTAGATAACAATGTATTGATGTTAAATTTCCTGATCTTTGTAACTGTGTTTAGTTATATAAGAGAATGGCTTTATTTTTAAGCAATATATACCAAAATATTCAGAGGCAAAGAGGCATGATAACACAAACTTATTCTCAAATACTTCAGGAAAAAAATGGTGAGAGAACAATATAACAAATAGGGCAAAACATAAACAACTGATAATAAAAGAACATATTTACAGGGAATTTGGAAAGGTATACGCTATGTTACAATTGTTGATGTAAATTTACCAAAGTTTAATAAGTCACATCAGAATTTCATATGCTTTGAAATCAGGAACAAAATACTCACTTGTAAATACCACTACCAAAATGATTGCCAGATCAATGAAGAGAAACTGGAAGTCTCCTAGGTTACTTAAGATCTACAGAAGTAATTTGCAAAACACAATTAGTTTTCAGGAACTATTTTTATACCATTTTCCCCAGGTTTTAGTATTTTTCCCCCCTGGTTTCAGTGATTTTTCCCCCAATAATGACAACTTTAAAACGACACTTAGATCTGCTTAAAAACTGAACTATGTTTGCCTTAGAAATTAGTGAAATAACATATATTTGCAAATATTCAATTTAACATATTAATATAAAAGGCATCGCCGAAAAATTCATTCAATGAAAACCTTTTAAAAGTTTTTAAGCAAAACAAAAACACAAACTTTTACTCACAATATTGAACATTCTTAAAAATATGCATCTTGAAGCTTCCTTAATATCTAACACTATCCCTCCTGATACTTTCCACAAATGGTGAACAGGGACAGTTCACAAAGATTCCTTGGGATGTCACCAATGTTCACTGAGAGAAAAATCTAAAGTGAGATCCTGTCAATCATAAAATCCGATGAAGTACCTACGGACACCACCGTTTACACTTTTTCTCCAAAAGCATAAAATCCTATAAATTATTGCTAAAACATCTTTTCTCATTCTGGCCCTTCCCTATAAATTTCTAGCACTTTGTAGCAAAGTTAACTGCAATTCTGAAATGTGTCACAGCCTAACGTTTTGAAGAGCTGTCAGAGAAAGACATCCAACCTGCACTAAAGGCAAAAAAAGAACACGACCAACTTACACTCACAAGGCTTCAGCCACAGTTGTTAGCCTTAAAGAAAACGCTATTCCAGATTAATGAGATTTTCAATCTGCTACTCAAAACACAGTAAAGGAAAACTTACACATGCTACTTATGTAATGAATGCACTCAAAATCAAACATAACACCTGCCCGATATCTTAATCTAAATCTCTTCACGCCCAGCGGCATCCCTGAAGGCGCTGTCAGTACTCACGGAATACAGCAGTGTGACACTGAAGTACTGTATAATGCTGTACAGAGCCATGAACTTAAACACACAGAACGAAGTCATTAAAGCAGCCCGGCCTTCCCTGTAAAAGGAAACGTTGGCAGGTGAACAAAAGCACTTTAAACTCCCCCTCCAAACCGCAATTCCATCTTGACAGGTGAACATAACATTCAGCAGCTACAACAAAGCACTTTTCTACCAAGAGAAATACGCCAAAGCAGAAGTGGAAGAGATGAGGAGCGGCAATCAATCTGTTGCGACTAAGTTACAAATCAAATATACTAATACAGCATTAAACAAATTCATATTACATTCTATGATAATTTTTTCCTATATTATTGAGCAAGCTACCAAGAGATAATGGGAAATTTTCAATTTGTACTACCTGATAAGATTTGGCACGCAGGAAATACTAGGAGTTTTGGAGGTAAAGGGAGATGCCACCGAAGCCTCAAGCTCTGATAAGGAAATGCCTCCGTGTGCTTTCTTCAAAGCCTAATGGTTTGAAGAAGAAAACTGGTTAAGTTTTGTGAATGGGACTTAGGCTAGAGAAAGAACTAGAAACCACAAAAACTATACTTACACCACAGTCATTTGCACCATCACCGCACATCCCAACAAAGTAACTAAGAAATAAAAATTATGTTAAGATTGATTAATTTCTTAAAATACACAACATTTAACTTAAGAGTTCTCCAATACAGTATTTTAAACAGCTAACTGACCAAGATTCCCCCAGTTTAACTAATGAATCTTATCATTACAATGACTACAGGAATGTTGCTTTGCAAATAGCACTAGCCTGCAAGTCAAATGACCTGGTTTATTGTCCTTTTTGTGTCACAAGATGGGCAAATCAGTTTATCACTTTTGACATCTCAATTTCCTAACCTCTAGAGCAAAGGACTTGGGCTGTATAGTCTTTAGAACAGTTACTTTTAGGGCTGTCAGTAAAGATTTCTCCTTTAAAAACCTGAAATAATTTTTTACTAAAACTATAAAGTTGCATCCATCAAGCTGAGAGAATGAACTCTACACACCACAGATATTACCTAGAAAAAGAATTGTTGATATTGTACTTCAGCTAAATCAATAAGCCCATGAGTCTTTTCTAAAGAGACACAAAGTTACCACCTATCTCATAGGTGATAATTATATATGCATGAAATAGTTACTTTTCTGGGTTTGAAAATGAAACTACAATTCATAAAAATTTTAAAAAACACCACCACAAATACTCACTCTACATTTTGCAATGCTTCTACTAACTGCGTCTTCTGATCAGGTGCCATACGAGCAAACACAGTGCCATGTAACATCAACTGGAAAAAATATGGATTTCTTTAAAATATTGTTCACAATGTATTCATGTGAACACATACATAAACCCAAATCACTAACCTTAGGAACAAGTTCTTGAAAATGCTCCAGTATCACTGCAAATGATTTTCCACTCATTGCAAAATGAAAACGAGTCACTTGTGGATCCTCTAAGCAATCATGGACCAATTTCATTGGAATATCCTGTGTATGAGACATTCAGAAGACTATTTAGGCAGCCAAACCAAGGAACACAATCCTACTTTAAACATGTTTGATCCAAAACTGAATTCTTTCATTTGATATTTTACACAAGACACTGAGGGTTTAATATTTATTGAAAGCAAAAGGAAATTCAATTTTAAGGTAATCTATCTATAATGTTTATCTAAAAAAAATTAAGGAAGGCTAAATAGCTTCAATTTGAAAAGATAACTGAGCTGAATATTATGGACCACTTGCATCATTTATCACTACTTTTAAAATAGGATAAATATTTGGGATTCTCATCCTTTAAAACTGTGCTTCTTGCATTTGGCTAAATATCAAAATTTAAACATTGAGATTCCTGGGCTTACCCCAGTCCTAATGAATCAGAATTTCTGAGGAGATGGCCCGGGGTTCTATTTTCATTTATTTTTTGTTTTGTTTTGTTTTAATGAACCACTTTTTATTTTTTCAGGCTAAATTCAAACAAGCAAAGCTTCAAAAGGGAAACCACATCTCGACAGTACCTCCGAGTCAATTGCTGATGAATTACTGCACTGTGGTAGGCTGTCTGCATAATGCCAGTTTATCTTGGCAACTTTCCCATCCCTTGGAGGTAATGCTTCAGCAATAATAACTTTATCCTGAGGTAGTATCATTCCACAGTCTCTGGCCACAGAGACAGCAGTCAACATGTTGTCACCTAATTTTCAAAATATTGAAAATACATGAAAATTAAAATGGAAACACGAACATATTAAACAAGTACTTACTGAGAATCTACTATAGCCCCCATGACTGGGCTGGGCAAAATGAAGACACTGTATGGTCATGCTCTTGGAGTTTAAAAACAACAAAATCAGGACACACTTACTAAAGGAAGCCTCAAAAAATTCAAGCACATGTACGCTAAATAGTCAGAACAGTCTCAACAACTTTAAAGCTGAATTCATTCTTAATCTTTTGAAGTCATACACTAGCAGTACCCACTCAACACCAGGGACAGCACGACATACAGAGGAGGTGCTCAATAAACAGCTGCTAAATAACCTAGGACTGAGTAGTGGTTTGTACAAGAATACTAGAGCGACATCACAGAAAAACAGAACTACAAAGGCAACATTACACAAAACAGAAAGATAAGCAACATTACAAGAATACAATCTTTACAAGTAAAGAGAAGCAAGGAAGACAACGTCTCAGTCACGCGAGCAAAGAACTGAGGAGAAGCACTGCAAGGACCAGATCAAGAGAAGAAAAAATAAACTTAGGGGAGAAACAGGCAAAGGTCTGGGGAGCCCACGGCTACCAGAACTGAAGGGCAATATTACTTCTTCCCCAATTCCCACACAGTATTTCCAAGGGGGTCTTCTCGTGACCAGACAGACCACCTTGGGACACAGAGCCATAGTCTGTCATGGCAGAAAGAGGGGCAGGGACACAGTGCTTTGAAGGGGGAGTCATTAGAACCAAGAACTGCTGGGATGCTAATAAGTTACTTACTTCAGCTATATGGTAATAAGGATGCTATAAGATAGATCTGAGTCTAAAACATAAAAAGTACACAGGCCTTTTCCACATACTTCTTACTGAATACATAAATTCCATAAAACGAATATCTGAAATCTGATTATTTGCTAAGGAAAAAATACTTAAGTGCTGCCACGATTTCACACAGCTAAGCCATGGAAATTACCTAATATTATCAGCAGTATAATAACACCAGGAGAATCACTTAGATGTAACAGTCAAAAAACAAAAACAAACAGTGGCTGTTTTCACTACTATACATTCAAGCAATGATAATAAACTATCTTATACACATAAATATAATTCTAACAGAGATCTATTAATCATTTTCCATGCATCTGGCATAGTTCTAAAAACTGCAGAAGACCCCAAATGGGTAAAACATACTTTTAACCATCAAGAATCTTCTATTCTAGTAGAGAAAACAAATCTTCAAATGATCTCAAGAGTATTGCAAATTCACCTTACACTTTGGAAAAATATTCAGAGCTTAAATAGGACAACGTAGGACGGAGTCACCAAATGATACGCTTTTATAAATAAATCATTCCTCAATATTATATAATTTGAACTCTAAGAGTCACACTTCATTTTTTCTATGTCGTTCTATAAAGTCTAACCTGTGACCATGACAGTGCGAATGTTGGCTTTATGCAAATTTTCAAGTACTGCAGGGGTTTCTTGCTTTAACTTGTTCTGCATTATAATTAAGCCCATAAAATCCATGTTGTTTTCAATGGCATCTCTGCAGAAAAAAAAATTTTAACACATAATCGTTTAGTCAAGAGAACAGGTATGCTCACTCTATATTGATAAAACAATTTAAAAGTCATAAATTATATATTAAAACATTTTACATGCTGAATAAGCCATAAAAGTGTAAGTTTATGAGTTCAATATTTAAAAAACTTTAAATCTGGAAAAATAATTTCCAAAAAATACATTTTGAAATTAAATTTTACCCTTTGAAACATAGGAATATAAGGATCATTTAGAAATGTATAATTTTGCTAAGACACTGAACACTTCTAGTACTAAGGAATATTCATCTTGTATCCTACCCACAAAACGAATAAGCATAAATAAATCTATTCTCTACTGTCCCCCATACAGCATACCCTAATTTAAATGTTAAGAGAAAAGGAAAAATCTGTACCACAAGAACATTTGATACAGTTATACTGGATTCATTATCAAGTCTGACGAAATTTTATAAAACTCATGGTCAAATTCTTGATCCTGGAAGTGTGATAGAAAAAGTATTAGCAGTCTGACAATGAGATCTACTTGGGACCCGGAGATGGATCTTTTAGAATATTTATTAATATTCAATAGTTATCAAGATGTTATTCCTTCAAATAGTTGAATATCTACTATGCACCGAGTACTACACTAGTCCTTGGGAGGTCCAAGATAAACAGGCAAGATCTCTACTCTCAAGATGCTTTTGTGCGGAAACAGACATGCAAAGAGAGCATGCAAAAACAGTATGTGCTTCGGCACTATAATGGAGATGAAGCGTGTTCAGTGATGGCTGCGTTCTTAAATTTAAAGCTACCACAATTACATCACAGAGATCTTTTCTCAATGGAAAAAGGGAGCTCGAGGTTAGGGACCAAAATTTCAGACTTGCAGTAATCAAGTGGTTTTTCTACACAAAAACTCAACAATAAAGGTGCCTGAAGCATACAGCTATGAAACCTAAACATCTTTGAAATAAAATTTATTAACAATGGGTGGTACAGATATTAAAGACTAGTTAGGAAATTTCATACAAGTGATCTGCTGTTAGTAAAAGGAGAAACAAGCCTTGAAACCGGAAAATGCATTTCAAAGCACAAAGCTGTACCAATGTGAAACTACTGGGTCAAAAGCACTGCAGCCATTCTCCTATGAGGCACCAGTTTCTGGCTGCAGCTGGTTTCCTAACTCTCCTACGAATAATACAGGTCATGGAACTCTTGCCCTCTAATTAATGAATAGCACAATATTCAATTCAAGATACAAAGGTTCAAGCTGTAAGAGAAACCCCAAAACCTGTTCCTACAAGGCAGAAATGAAACACAGAGAAGGTCTCGGCTGAAGGATGAGGAAGGAGAGAGAGAGAAAAGTTGATAGGGAGGGATAGGGTACTCTGGGCAGAAGGAACAGCCTATCCAAGGGCATGAGAGAATGTATGAATGTGGCAGGCTCAAGAATTATAGGCAACTCAACAGTCTTTAAGGGGGCAAATGACCAAAGGTGAAGCTGTAGAGAAAGGAGCCTAATGCGCCCTTCGTAGGAATTAGGATATACTATTTTATATCAGCGGCTCCCAATCATGCATATGCATCAGATCATTTGATTATTACTTTTTTGTTTTTAAATGTTTATGCTTAGATCACATCCCCAAATATTCTGTTTTAATAATGTAGTTTTTCCTTTTAGTTATTTGGCTATCCTCTCCACTCCTTTAGTTTTCATTCAGAAAAACAGGATTGTACTACAAACACTGTCTGACTATTTGCACTTATTATCCAGGCACATCAGAGTAATTAACACAAGTATTAATAGTCCATAATTTAACCACTGCCCTCTTGGTGAATATTATGTTATTTACACTATTTTAATATAATCTTATGCTCACACAGAAATAGTTCTTTAGGCTGAATTCCTAGAACTGCACTTGATGGGTCAAATCGTACATGCAAATTTAAATGCTGACAGGTACTACACAGGATCTTCACGAATTCACAATATTGTAGTAGCAACACATTGTTAAAATGTTCTCAAATCTTCACTAACACTCGGCATTACCAATCTTTTCAATTTTGCCAACCTTAGGGGAGAAGTGACATCTCATTGTGGTTTTATTTTGTAGCTCCCCAAGAACTGAAGTGTCCTATCATTTTCATGTGTTCACTGGCCACTTCTTACATCTTTTTCTAATACTGATCTGTTTGTATCATTTGCTCTTTACTAACAACATGTGTTTTGCTTTCTCTTTCCTAATGTATATCGCTGGGTGTGAACTCCAGTAGGTGATGGAGAGCCATTTGTAAGAATTCCAGGTAGGAGACCGGTATTAGATCTGAAGTTAAAAAGCTCTCTCTGGAGACGGTGTGGAACACAGATCACAGAGAGGAAAGACTGGAGAAAAGAGCTGAGTCCCTGAGTTGGAGACAACGGCAGTGGGGATGGAGGAAGAAAGGCAACTTGACAGGCAGAATCAGCAGGACACCAATGAATATTCCTTTGTGCTTACAAAATGCTAGGTACACCATGAAATATTCTTAAACAAAAACATAATCCTCAAAGGATAGGTCTGTATTAGTTACAGTCAAAGTGACAATCCTTGAATGTGAAACCCGTATCTATATATGGAACTAAATGTGACATTAGTAATGCCACCTGATTGGGAGCGCACTATAGCTATTGGTTATTGTGACTCATGATTCTCTGACCAAATTAGTACATGGTTCTAACCACTGGGTAAAAGCAAGTTGATCATTTACAAAAAATAAACTGCAGAATTATGTTTACCAAAATATAATTATGTTCCTAGAGCACACCCGACACATAGCAGACACTTGGTAAGTATTTAACAAATGAACTGAAAATAGTTCCAGAGTTGTACTTTTATTTAGATCACCTAAAACAAACATTATGCTATGTATATTTGCATACATTCAATAAATATTTAATCAATACCCAACTACATACAAATTATTTTACATGACTTACATACACATAAATGATGCATTATTGGAACTGTAGAAAAACCATTCGTAAACCTCACCTGGCAATATTCTGTATTTTATGCCACGTCAGTTTTGCCTCCAACTTTCTGTGTGCAAGAGCAATCACACGGAACCCTTGTTTAGTATAATCTTCTAAAACACTTTCAAAGTCGGCAGGAACTTTTTAAAAGGAAAAAATAATAGTCATTGTAAGAACTGCTAATACAAGCTTACACAAATACCAGAAATTCATTCAAAGCCTGGCTGTTTCCTCACCTGTTTCAGGTTTACAAAGACTGGCAATGACCTCAGGTGCTCCTTTCACGTAGGCATCCATTTTCCTATCCCCCAGCACCCTTGCAACCACACTCATACGTTGCAAAGCAGAAGAAAACGGGAACTGGCGGACAATTCCTATCTCATAAATGGCCTATATGATTTCAAAAGATGCACAACGCATTTATTATTCTTTAAGAATTAAAACAAATATACTTAGGTAACAAGTAAACATTCTTCATTCTTCACTTACTGGAAGTTCAAACAGCTCCTAAAAACAAAATAAAACAAAAAGAATAAAGAAATAGTACAGATTAAGTCCATTAACATATCCAAGTTTTTTTTAAAAAAACTTTTCCTATACATCCACAAAACATTATTTGGAAAATAGCAAGAAACTCTGATTATTTGAAAGTTGGGTTTCCAGACTGGTTCTCTACTACCTCCCATTTTTAAGAAGTAAATTCCTGAATAGTTTCAAATATTCTGCTATCCTAAAAATATTAACATATTAAGTACTAAATAAACTAAGAGGAACATATAAATGTTCCCCCAAGAATAAAGCCTTTCACATATTCTTTTTATTAAATTCTAGGAATACAGATGCAATTTAAAAGGATTGATCACCATGTAGCTAAATCGGAAGGCACGAAGCTGCTTAGCAAATAGAAGGAAAAGTAATGGTACTGAGAATTAAACCTCAATGTTCTACAAAGAATGTCTGCAACACATCAGGTACAGTTTCTGATAGATGCAGTTAAAATATTCATATCTGCATAAGAGTTAAATAAAGGACACGTGACTTCATATTCTAGCAACACTTCACACTGAAGATTAACCATGAGCACCAACAGTATCCAGCTTAAAATGTTTTCACACCATTTCTTGGTTTCCTGCAGGTGCAGATTCAGGAAGCAGCTGTTTCGGAGGACGAACCACAGTGGGCATAATTCGATTATGAAGTGCTGTTTCCTCTTCAGTTGCTTCTTCCAGAATCTGAAAGGAAAATATTCAACACGTTGCTTCATAAAATTCAATTCATTGGTTCCATTTTTAAATGAAACATTATGGCTATCCTTAGCGAAGTAAAAAAATCAGTGTCCAAGGAATAAATGAGCACTATCGATCATTAATAAAGTGAAACAAAATATAAACAAAACTAGTTAAAGTCCTAGCAACTCATGGGAAAGGGGAGACAGAGCTTAGAAGCAGGGTAAGGAAATGGAGAGAATTTTCCCTGAGTCGGTTCTACAACCTGGTGGGTTTAGAGACTAGTTCTGCAAAAAAACCCAGAAGGCTCTTGCAGTTCCAAAAATTTTCAGTCTATCATCCGGGGCTTCCTTTCTGCTAAGAGGAGAGGCCTCAGAAGCATATGGAGCTCAGATAGGGTTAGTAGAACCACTGGGTCAAGAGCCCACTAAGGTACGATGATGCGAATTTAGCATTTCAGCCTGAACACTTCTGGTTAGGATACTACTACCCTAACCGCTTGAAATTTAATTTAAAAACACGTTTCTTGGTAAAAAAAATAATAATAATTCAAACAAAAATTTGCATTAAATACACGTACATGAGAAAAATAAACTAATTTGACTCCACAAGTGGAGGAATCAATCAATCAATGGGAAAATGATGGGGAAGGGAACTGTGTCCAAATAACCAATTTCCTAGAATTCTAAGACATATTTTAACATCTCTGAAATTAGGATGCATCTTATATGGTAATAATTACATCAAATAACAGTAGTGCCTGGTATGTGAAAACACTCCATTGATAATTTGTGGTAAGACCAAGCATCAAAGCATCCCAGAGACAAGAAAACACACTAGTGTACAAACTCACTGATTTAACCCATTTTTAAAAGATCCAGACAGAACAGTAAACCTACTGAAAATCTATTCAGTTGGAGAGATGCTTTAGAGAACATCAAAGATGAATCAGCCCTATCGTGCTTTATGCTCTATAAATGAAGTGGGCCTACTTTTGGGAATTAAGCTTGACGAGTGTTTATTGTGAGCTTTCAAAAGATGGCAGAGCACTTCTCCATTCATTTGTTTCCCTTTTTTAGCATATTAGCAAAACACCCAAAAAAAGAGAAATATATCTGTAAAAGTAAACAGAAAGGAAAGCAAGGAGAGGGGATTCAAATATGAAGACAAAAGGCAAACTGAAACATACTGATGGATGCAGCCATGAAGGAACATGAGCCCAGAATAGAGACAAGACGACACACAGGCGAAGCACAGTTCTCATTAGCCAGAATAGCTGAGCTAAGCAAAAAAACAAACCCAAAACCAGGAGTCATTCTCTAGAGACAGGAACGATCTGTCTGAGAGGAGGAGGGCTGTTATGAGTCAGCACTCCAGAGCAGAGCTCTGCTCGTGCAGCACTGTAAAGCAGAGAGAACAGCAACCTGAAGACGAACTCTGCTCCTCTGAAACTGAAGGACGCCTGCTGATGAGAGCCCACTCGACAAAACAGACTAATAGACGTATGGGCAAGGATGAAAACCTCACTGCAGCTATCCAGACCACCAAGATGTACACTGAAAACCAAAAGCATGAAGGAGAAAGCCCAAGTGTAGGGAGGGGAAAAAAACTGACCCAGAGAAAATAAAAAATTCAGAAGGCAGAAGGGAACTTTAAAAACAAACTATTATTGCATCTATAAAAGAAGAATTGAATGTGGTAAAATGCTAACAACCACAGAACACAAGTACTCAGAAACTAGAAATGATCAACAGCAAAACAAACAGAAGGAAGTTGTAAACACACGTGTGTGTGTGTGTGTGTGTGTGTGTGTGTGTGTGTGTGTGTACAGGAAGTAGGAGAGGACGACAAAAGAACATTGAAGACATGTGACTACTCCATACTCCCTACCTGCGGTGGTGCTAAAGATCATCTTACTGACTCAGGCCCACTGCCCCGCGTTGCTGATAGCTGGTTTCACTTATAAAGATAGAGTAGGGCCTGAGCGGGTCATCCGCTATTAAAGGTGTTTAAATGAGTCAATTTAACTAAAACGGACATTTTTTTTACACAAGTAGAAATCTCTCTCCAGTGACATATCTTTAGAAATTACATAGCTCCTTTTATGTACAAGACAGACTATCGTCAAAACAACTAGCAGAAATAATCCTTCTGCAAGGTAATTTTTACTATATTTTCTTAAAGTTACTTGTGCTTTAAAATATTGAACTTACCCATCCAATGGCTTCAAACATTTTCAAATCAAGTGGATCACCAGAAAGTACTCCTTCAATTTTTGTGAGTGAATGACAAGTAGCCATACAAGCAACAAACTGCGACTTTACCAACATCTCATTGCAAATGTTTTCTTCCGGCAAAAGAAATCTAAACAGAAAATGCACTGAATGAGATTCCTAAGTCCCAAGACTCAAGACAATATTCTAACAATATTCAGGTTTTGTCATTTTAAAAATGACAAAAAAAAAAAAAGTCTGCATTTTTGCACAAATTCATTTTCACTATAGTTTTGGCATTCAAAAACAGTTACTTCCATGAAAATTATACATGACCAAAATGCAATACTATTTTAGATTCTGAATAACTAGGCCAGACATAGCAATACAGAAAATACTAGATACTAAATAATAATTAAAACTCCTGCCTATGGACATATTGCAGATTGGAATATGTAAAACTCTCTTGTAAAAACACAAAATTAATGTGTGACATAATCTTTTAAACGCAAAACTGTGCTCACAAGAAAGAAAGGGAAAGTTTGGAGTGCCAGAAATAGAGAAAAAGGAAACCCAGAGGGGCATGGACCTGAGTGGATGCTGTGACTGCCCCAGGGGAGAAGGGAGAAGGGAGGGAGCCACCTCAGTACCTGAGGACTTGTGTTTTAATACCCACACAGGAACGGGAGGCAGAGTCTTGGCCACAGACAAAAAAAGAAACCGAGAGCATGCCTCAGCCCCAAGACAGCCGGTGCCCTTTAGGGGCTGCATCCTCAGGGAAAGAGTGTACTAGAAAAACCCACCCACAGACCCAAAGGCATAACTAAGAATAAGCTTCTCTCTTTTTCCCCCACCCAAAGTTCAAGAAAAGAGTTAATATCTACACAATGTTTACTATGCACTAGGCACTGTTCTAAGAACTTTAAACATATTTGACTCATCTCATCTTCACACCACAGGAAGGTGTTTTATTATCCCCATTTTATAGATGAGCAAACTAAAGCAGAGGGGTTAAGTGACTTGTCAAGGTTACACAGCACATAAGTGGCAGAGCAAGGATTCAAACACAGGCGGTCTGGTTTCAGAGCCTAAACTTGGAACCACCACACTACTGAGGATGAGGTTTGGGTTAGAACATATGCCACTGCCTGGTCCAGAAATCCCCCAAGTTATGACAGTAACTTATATCTTGTCTGGCACCACTGATACTGCTCTTGGCTCCTACAACACAGCCACAACGGAGTCTCACAGAAAAATCCTGCTAAGGACGAGTCCATAATTTAAAAACACACCAGGAGGGCTGGCCCCGTGGCCGAGTGGTTAAGTTCGCGCGCTCCGCTGCAGGCGGCCCAGTGTTTCGTTGGTTCGAATCCTGGGCGCAGACATGGCACTGCTCATCAGACCACGCTGAGGCAGCGTCCCACATGCCACAACTAGAAGGACCCACAACGAAGAATATACAACTATGTACTGGGGGGCTTTGGGGAGAAACAGGAAAAAAATAAAATCTTTAAAAAAAAAAAAAAAAACACACCAGGAAACAATTCTCACAAGTCAACAGACACAACAAAGACAGAATTAGAATCCCATAAATTTGAGATAAGAGAATGGCAATCTGAAAGAATGCAAAAAAGGGCATTTTTAAAGACTTAGAAAAAGGACAAGACACCATAGGGAGAGAGGGGGAGAGGCAGATTTGGAAAGAACCAAATGAAATTTCTTGTCCAACATATGGTTAACATTCCCAAATGAAGAAAAAACAAACAAGGAGGGATAGGCCATAAAGGAACAGAAAGATGCTGAGAAATTTCCAGAATTTATGAAAAGCATGAATCCTTGGACTCAAGAAGCAAAATGAGTCCTGCACAAACAAATAAAAAGATCATGGTGAAACCGCAGAAATCAAGGATAAAGAAGTATTTCTGAAACAACAAAGGAGAAGAGATTACTAAAGAAACTAAGACTTCTCAACAGCAGTACCAAAAGAGCCAGGAGAAATGGAATCAGACTTTCAAAGCACTGAGAGAACACAGCTGTCGACCTAGAAATCCGTACAGTCACACCGTCACGCGAGAGTGACGGCGAAACAAAGGATCACTAATGAACGTAGTTCAAGACGGCAATTTAATCCAGAAGAATGGGATGCTAGAAGCAATGGTTAGCAAAGATATTCGAAAACCTAGGTAAATCTTAGCAGGCAGATTGCATAAAATATTATGCAACAAATACATACAAGAAGGGAGGGGAATAATCAAAGTACAAGTATTCTATAGTCCATGGGGTCTTTTTGGGTTAAGAAACTAATAAAGATACCTATGAACTTCAGACTCTAAATATGACTATTAATAATTTAAGGACAAGTAGTAAAAAGATTAGAATGTATAAATTCTGAGAAAATAGGAGAGATAAATATGAGAAAACGTGTGTGTGCACTGAGGTGAAGGATGGTAGAAATAATTTCAAATGTATCTGAAATCAAAATAAATGTGAGCATAATGGCACATAAAGACTGCACAGTAAAAAGATGGAAGATACACTAGCAAACATTGGGCAAAAGAAAACTGGTGTGTAACTATGTAAGTATTAGGTGAAACAGAATTTCAGGCAAGATGCACTATTACAGATAAATAAGGTCATAATGTGACAAACTGTTTACCAAGAAGACGTAACAACTTTGGTATTACATGAGCCAAACAATAGTCTCTCAAATTATATAAACCAAAATCCCGTTAACTTTTGAGAGAAAAAAATGACACAAACACAACTACAGCAGAAACACTTCTAAGCATCAAAAGACAACAAAAACAAAGTAAAAGATCAGAGAAGAGTGAAATATTTCTGCAGAGCAGTGTACTGAAAAAGATTACCATTCAGAAAATACAAAGGACTTCTAACAAATGAATAAGATAAAGACTAACAATACAACAGAAAAATCAGGATTTAAACTGACAATACACAAAGAATGCCAAATGACCCTCCTTGCAAAAATGTGAAAATGTGCTCAGCTTTATAAACAATGAGGAAACTGCAAATAAAGCCACAATGAAATACCATCCATTTCATATCCATCCATTTGGCAAAAATAAGAAGTCAGACAATACCAAGTTTGGCAAGGATGTGGAGCAACAGGCCCTCGTACAGAAGCACTGAGGGCGAGAGTGTGGGCCGGCACCCTCACTCAGAGGGCAGGCAGGCAATGCTGTTACCGCTGCAGCCACGCATGTGCTCTTTAACCCAGCACGGACACTCTGAAGATGCTAGCTTCCTAAAACTCAACCACATGCTCACAAGGACTCGTGTATAAGAATTTTAACTGCAGCACTGTTTGTGAAAACGGAGGGGAAAAGGGAGAAAAAAAATGAAACTGTCCCTTAGTAGAAAAACAGATATTATGGTTTAATAATACAATGGAATACCAAACAACAGTTACGATTAATAACTTAGATCTATATTTATCAACATGGATAAATCTTGAAAACAACATTAAGAGGTAAAAAAGCAGCAAAAACATATGTACAGTACATCAGTTGTGTATATTTATTTATAGATGGATATATACGTAGTGAGAACATAAAAACATGCAAATAATAGAACACAACTTCAGAATGATGGTAGGGATAGATAAAGGGATAGATTAAGACTTTACAACATCTGTAATATTTTAAATCTTTTGAGAGAGATCTGAACCAAATATGGCAAAACGGCAACAGCTTAATCTTGGTGGTGGATACACAGCTGTATGTTATGACTTTCTATATGTTTGAATGTTTCATATATGAAAATATTTATTAAAAATTAACTAATGATCAAATCTAACTAATATTTACCGTGTGTTTTCCACTCGCCGGATCCCCCAAAGATCTAAACCATCTTCAGTAAGAGTTCCAGTCTGGAAAATAAGCACACATGTACAAAGTATGGACAATGCCCCCAAAAACAAAAATCATGAAAAGCTATGCCACATAAAAACAATGGAGTACTATAAAGCTATAAAAAAGGGAAACAAGATCTCTGTACATACTGTGATAGAAGTACCTTCTATAACAAATAGACAAGGTGAGGAAAAGGGATTAGCATATTCCTTACAGCATGGTTCTTGCGTGTGTGGTGTGTGTGTGTGTGTGTGTGGGTGGGTGGGTGGGTGGGGGTGTGTGTGTGGGTGGGTGGGTGTGGGTGGCAGTGGGGAGGGGGTATATGTGTAGACTATATATTTATGTGCTTATATTATTTAAAACAGTAGAATGATACACCATCAACCTATGAATCAATACAGGAGCCTATACGGGAGGGAGGGATTAGGGCATAGGGAGCCAAAAAGGGAAGAGGAACAAGTTAAATGACATCAGGAGAAAGGAATCAGCCAAATTCAGGACATAAATGACCTGGTTTCTTCAGTAAGATAATTGGGGATGAGGGGTAATAAAAGCAACTGTTAACAGAGTAATTGAAACCTTATTTGGATTCTGACAAAAACAAATTGTAAAAATTCTGGCACTTTTTTGAGAAAGGCAGGGAAATCTGAATATGAACTGGACCTTAGATAACACTACAGAACTGTTAATTTTAAGCGTAGTAAGCAGTGATGATACTGTGGTATTGTTTTTTCCAAACATCTTCCAGGGTGAAATAATATGTCTGATGCTGCTGCCTTCAAATCAAGGCGGTAGATGTGGTTAAGACTACAAAATGTTGGTAACTGTTAAAGCTAGGTAATGGCTAAGTGAGAGCTTTTACACTTTTATCTTCTCTCCACTTTTACATTTGTTTAAAATTTTAATAATAGCGTTTCCAAAAAAGACAAGCATAAGTGAAATTTTCTGAACAGAAAAATATGAAATATAGTTTTGAGATATGACCCCTTTTTTTGCTTTTTACAAAATGTCTCACATTTTTTTCTTTAATAATGAAGATACACAAAAATCAAATTCTTATCATTATCAGTTACCCACAAGAGCTTGATGGAAGATTTTTTGGCCAAGATTTAATTCTCAAAATAAAACTTAGGAAAACTAACTTCAGCTGAGGAAAGGAAAACTGTAAGAGGCAAGGTATATTTCACACAGATACAGAATTTGTCATTTTTACATAAAATTGCAAAATTACTGACCTTCATAATTCTGAAACATATTCAATAAAATCAGAGCAAAAACTAAACGTTCTTTATAGGAATAAAATTCCAGTAAATATACCTGTATGGGGCTTATTCTGTTAAAAACATTAAAGATCAGATAATCTTTACTATAAGTCATAATTCTAGATTTGAATGATTGGGCAAATAAGCATATTTGGGCAAATAAACAATATCCAAAGTAGTAAAAATTGAAAAAATAGCAAGAAGAAATATACAAAAATGATGCATTCAGGGGCCGGCCTGGTGGCACAGCAGTTACGTTCGCATGTTCCACTTCAGCGGCCCAGGGTTTGCCGGTTCAGATCTCAGGTGTGGACATGGCACCACTTGGCAAGCCATGCCGTGGCAGCCGTCTCACATATAAAGTAGAGGAAGATGGGCAGATGTTAGCTCAGGGCCAGTCTTCCTCAAAAAAAAAAAAAAAGGGAGAGAGAAGGATTGGCAGCAGATGTTAGCTCAGGGCTAATCTTCCTCAAAAAAAAAAATGCATTCACCAAATAAGTTGAACAAGAGGAAAATCAGAGAAACATTAAAAAATGTGTGCCAATTAGTTGATAAAGAATATAGAAAACATTAATCTAAATATTTAAAAGCTGCAAAGTAACCTTTGAGAATGATTATGAAACTGAACCAACCTTGTCAAAGCAAACAAGATTCAGCTGTCCACAGATATTTATCCTTTGGGGACTGATACAGAAGATACCAACTTTTTTCAGTCTTCTTTGGGCGTACACGATCCCAGCAGTCAATGCAGCAGGAAGTGCAGGTGGTACAGTAATTGTAATGATATCAAGAGACTCAACAATTATTGCCCTAACTTCTACCTACAATTAACAAAAAGAAACATCAGACCCCCAATATTAAATATTTACTAATCTAACGTGGGTATTTCTTTAGTGAAAAATCTATAAACCATTTCCAATTTTAAAAGTGTGTACATATATACATCTATTAACCATTTATAATTTTTTTCCTTTTAGAGATTCTGAAAAACAGGAAGCTCAGTGAATCATCAATGGATGGCAGAATGACAGCTACTTTTAAAGGAAACTCATTTTAATAGCTCTGCATACTTCATACAACACACTTCAAAGTTCAACAAACATCTGTCAGATACAGACTCTTACTACAAGCCCCATACTGTGCCAGTCTCTACAGGGGACAGAAAAGAGAAATTTGACAAGGTCCCTTAGAAATACCTTCAATTAAGTAATCACAAATAATTTTAATGCTGTATATCCCAGAGGTTAAAAAAAGAGAAAATAAAGCTTTGGGTGAGTATGTGGTCATCCCTCCCTTTAAGTCACAAGGAAGCAAGTAAAAGACCGTCTAAACCAGAGCCGTCCAAAAGCACTTTCTGCTATGATGCGGATGCTCTATATCTGTACTTCCTAGTATACCATCTCATATGACTTTTTTAAGGTAAAATTAATTAAAATTTTAGTTCCTCAGTCTCACTAGCCACATTTCAAACCCTGGACAGGCACACGTGATAAGAATCAAACCCTATTAAGAGTCCCACGCACAAACCTCATTTAAAATGTTATTGATGATAGTGTAGATGAACCCAACGCCAGCCACCGCCACAAGACACAGTAGAAACAAGTAGGCATCTCTGTAGAGTTTAAAATCAGTTGGTTTGGGATACAATATGGAACGAACAAGCTGTCCCTTGGAAGTACTATATCCTTTAAGAAGAAAATTAAAGAAGAAAATGACCATATTTTTATAAGAAAATGAGAATTACATCCCAAAACAGAATCTCTTTTTAAACATTTAGGAGGCATCAAATATGGTAAACCACGCAAGCAGAAATTAAATGATTTCTACCTGTTCTAACTACTATGGCCTTGACAAACTCTCCAGTGTAGAAACGAGTTTGAATAACAGTAGTCCCACAAAACAAAGTGTGTCGTCTATGTATTTCTGGACTATATAATTCATCTCCCGTTCCTTTTAGGTCCACTGAAGGATTTGGCAAATTAGTCTTTGTCACTGGAACACTTTCTCCTTTTAAAAAAAAAAAAATCATAAATTAAAGCACAGGAATCAGCATCTAAAACACAAATCTTTTTTTTTTCTTTTTGGTCAGGAAGACTGGCCCTGAGCTAACATCTGTTGCCAAACATCATCTTTTTTGCTTGAGGAAGACTGTGGCTAACATCTGCGGCAATCTTCCTCTATTTCGTATGTGGGACACTGCCACAGCATGGCTTGATGAGTGGTGCATAGGTCCGCACCCCAGATCCAAACCCACAAACCCCAGGCCGCCAAAGTGGAGCACACAAACTTAACCACTACACCACTGGGCCAGCCCCTAAGGCATAAATCTTGAATGGTTAAATATCCTAAATGTTACCATATTGCTTATAATATTATTAAGAAGTCTAATGTGGATAACACAGCTTCATCTAGAGCTTTTTGTCTACCAACTTCCCTATCCCAAAATATCAAATCTTGTCTCCCACAATAATTCCTGAAAGTGATCTGTGACTCAAAGGTAACCACTAGGAGATGACTGTGTCAGGTTTCAAATAAGACAACCAGGCAGCAGCCAGAGCCCCAGCACCTGTTCTCTCCTCCCTGAGACCTGAACTGGAATGCACTCATCAACCTCAAGCACACACAGGGATATGAAGACCTACTCCTCATCCCCACTACACAGACACACCCAGACACACACAGGGAGAGAAGACCGAGGAGGATGCAAGTTCTCTCAAACAGTAACTGCCAAATTCTTTTCAGCACTGAACCTTAATTCCCTGCAGCATTCACACTTCCTGCTTCAAAGGCAGTGAGTATGTGGGGCTATTTTGTTTGTGAGGGTGTTTTAAGACACACTTTTCTTCGCAGTTCAAAAATGTATTACACAGGACTCACTTTCTTGCCAGACTGACTATGACAATAAAAAAAGTTCATGTGATAAAAATATATAAAGCTCTACCTCCAGATTGTGAATTTTCAAAAGGGAGTCATTTTAAAGTCAACTTCTCCTCAGTTTAATAAAAATATGAAATCTTTACTCCCACCTTTTACATATCAAAAAGGAAACTAAATACACTGCATTATCTGTGGGCAAAGGACTTCTTTCCTCTTGCTTCACTATAAAGCAAGTCCTCATGTCACAAGAGTGGCCAGAAGCAGACCAAGACACACAGGAAATACCAGCAAAGTGATTTAGTACCACAGCTAAGCACAATGCAGAATCTGGTCCCCTCAAAGACAATCTTCAGGGGCCAGCCCTGTGGCCAAGTGCTTAAGTTCACATGCTCTCGTCGGCAGCCCAGGATTTCGCTGGTTCGGATCCTGGGCGCAGACACGGCACCACTCGTCAGAGAATGTTGAGGTGGCGTCCCACATGCCGCAACTAGAGGGACCCACAACTAGAATATACAACTATGTACTGGGGGAATTTGGGGAGAAAAAACAGAAAAAGAAAAAAACAAAGATGACTGGCAACAGTTGTTAGCTCAGGTGCCAATCTTTAAAAAAAAAAATAATCTTCAATATCCATCACATTCATGACATTCACAACTAAAGGATACAAACAGCAAAGCTAATTTCAAAACAGCTTAATCAGTAAGTACTTACTTAATATTAGAAACAACTCAACCAATTTTTACATATGTGATTGAGTTTACCTGTTAGCATGCTTTCATTTACAATGCAAGTACCATTAATAAGTACTGCATCACAAGGCATGACTATCCCATTCAGTGGAATGATCATGACATCTCCCGGCACAAGGTCTGTAGAAAAGATCTCTTCTGCTTCTGGATTCAAAGAAAGAAAAAGCAAAGTCTGAAAAGAACGTTCTTTAACTTGGAATAGAAATATAGCAAACAAAAGAACTCTCCAAAGGTCATCTGATCTCCACAAGAAGTTAAAAACATAATGGAGTTACGGAGGGAAACCCTAATAAATGAAGAGTTTCGACGAATAAGATTATTACTCCTTAGGCTATCAAAACACAATGTTTAAGTCTGTCAGCTAGCTGGTCCCCTGACAGACCAACCAACTGCGCACAGGTGGTGCCAAGTGCTTTCTGACCAAGCAGGTGGGTGGTTGGGCTTCAACACTCATTGCAATGGTTGATGATCGAGTTCAGCTATCAGCCCATTCTTAGAAAATGGACACAGCGAGTCCACACATGAGATCCTCCTACAACAGGTAAAGAAACTCAGATTTCTAGAACCCCTCGGAAACAGAAGAAAGCACTGAAAATTTTAGCGTACTTTCTTTTTCAACAGCATTTTCCACAGCATTCTTTTTCTCACTGACACTATTTATAACCCATGAAGTCTCACTGCCTTCTCATATTCCTGAAATAGTGCTAATAATATTTTAGATATTATTCTAAATAAATTTATAAGATAAATTAAACACTGTAATATTTTATCTAGCTCATTATTCCCTTAGGAATGTATGCATTATATTCAAGTTAGCTAAACACTTTTTAAAAAGATCTTCTCAAGCAAAAGAAGGTTTTTATTTTGCATTGCCTTATATTTGGGCATTCTCTCTCTCCCTCTCATTCTTCCCCCTCTAGGTTTAATATTATGTTCAGAAGAGAGTTACACTAGTTTGTAAACAAAGACAGGTGAGAAGAAAATGATTGTTTGTGGTGTTAGTCTATAGGATAAATAATCTTTACTTTCTAAAAAAAGAAAGTAGTATACTAAGCTATGAGGAAACAACTTTTAAAGAATTCTAATCATATTTAGTACATCATAGGTAAAATAATCATTTTTTAATAAGATCGCTTATTTAAAAAATGAGTCTTTTAAAGCTTTAATGCCACTGGAAATTCTATTCCTGTGAGGTGTACCAGGAAACAAAACATAAGTGATCTGTTAGACTATACAAAGAAGGTAAGTAAGATACACATTGGATGGTACGTCTGTCCTAGCAGCATCCTCAGTATCTTCCCCAGTGGCAGAGTGCGAAGAGGAGAAGCACCTATAAGCCACACATCTAAGACTGCAGCTAGGGGAGGCAGATACCCTAGCTCAAGTAACAAGTGATCAGGAAGCACAAGGAAGGAAGCCACCTGCTAGGCCAAATTGTGTTTACACTGGGATGTAGTGTACTGAGCCAAGAGGATGCAGACTGATTGATATTCTCAATAAATCAAAGTGGCTACTGCCTCCAAAGCCCATGATGCTGTGCTGCCTCCCCTTTGTCTCCTTTAGCACTTGAATATCTCACCAGACAAACTAACAAGACAAAGCCACTAAACTTCCCCACACTCTTCTTCTCCTCCAGTGTTCCCTATTTAATTAAATGGCACCAATATCCATCACCTGAGCCTGACACTGCTCTATCACCTTGCATCCAGTGAATCACCAAATCCTGTTCAATGCCCACATTTAAGCATATTTCAAATCCATCTCATTTCTCTCCATCTCCACAACCCTTGCCTTGATCCATTTCATGCTTCAGTATTACTCCAACCTAAACCAGTCTGAACAGGGCATCCAGAAGGACTTAGTTCAAAAAGGCAAACTATTATATCACTCTTTCTGCTTAATAGCTTTGCACTGCCTTTTGGAATGAGCCCAAATTCCTTAACACGCCTTAGAAGGCTGTTCATCATCTAGTTGCTGCATCTGCCATACTGCATTTCTTTATTACAATGACTGACCTCTTCTAATTTCCAGGCCTCTGGGCACTTAGAACCCTCTTCTCTCCCTCTCTCACCCCCACCTCGCCACGTTCTCACCTACCTCTTATCTAGCTAACTGAAGCACTTAGAAATACTTTATCAAAGAAGCCATCCCTGACACCTACAGTAAATGAGCTCTAAGTCCTGTGACCTCTCCCTATCATTGCATTTCTCACTTTATTGTTACTATTCATCATCTGTCTTTACAAGTAGAGTAGTTCAATGATGGCAAGGACTATGTACATCTGAGTAACCAGAGCCTAGTACAGTACCTGTCACATTGCAGAAAAAGAAAAATACTATTTTACATAAATGAATTTGACACAAACACAGAGGTGAGTACAAATCCAAACACATATTTTTATTTCTTAAGAAATGAATGTATATGTATAATGCACTGGGTTTGCTTCATACATTAGTGCCTAATGGATATCTTTCTCAGTTTATTTTTCCAAGAGTCACCTGAAGTACTGACCTTCATTCACTCTGCAAACTGAAACTCTCACAGTACTGTGAGCTGCCACCATGTCATGCAACATAATATATTGCTGAAATAGGAAAAAAAATTTTTAACTAGGTTAATATAAACCCACTCTACAAGATATTAGAAAGCAAGAATGCTATAAAGTAAGCAAGTTAGTACATAAATGCATGACTCTGCCTTTAAAAATGTCAAGACTAGAAGAATATTCAATGTCTTAGCAAAACAAAATAAGCAGCACTTTAATGAGACAGCCCTGAAAGCAGTGGGATCAGCCTTCCAGGACTCCAGCTTGCCATAAGCAACAGATCCCTATGGCCTCTAAGCAAGCAGTCAAGGGATAGTCTGGCCCTAAAATCCATCCGCCTTCTCCCACATCAAAAAACATGGGAAACAGAGCACATATTCACATAACAAGAATAACAGCACCGAGTATTTACTGTATACCAAGCACTATTCTACACACCTTACATGTTATCACAAAATACAAATGCAGCTGTGAAACCCACCACAAATTGGACTTACCTTTCTAATGGAATATAGGGAGCTTACAATCGATACTACAGACATAACCACAATGGCTAGAGCATAGTAATAGTATTCATCAGTGGTCCACAGTATAACACTGAATAGCTGGAAAATGTAAAATGGGTTGAGAACCTAAAAAACAAGATTTTTAAGTCAGGTTGAATGAGATATTTATAACCATACAGATTTTCCATCTTTTCACGTAAGAAGTAACCAACAAGGTACTTACAGGATAAGCTCTATAGCCCCTAGGGCATATACTACCCAAGAATAGGGCAAGATGTTAGAACTGTACATTTTTCAACATTAAACTACTAGAATTTGGCTACCTAAGCTTAATTTATTTGCATTCATTTAGATTCATGCCAAATCCAAATACAGACTCAGCTACAAACAGCTAAAATGTGTGAATTTAGCTGTTCTTCATTCTGCTTTAGCAATAAAGTACATTTACTTCCAATAATGATTGGACAACTAAAGGATACAAAATTTTTAATCAAATGGAACAAATGTTTACTTATTATGAACTCCAAACATGAATTTACTTATAAGTCAAAGGTTCACTGGAGCCCAAAGGGAAGACAAATATGAGATAATAAATTATACTGTTACACTTTCTCTAGTGAAATAATTAAAGATTAAAACCTAAAGGATAGAAAGAGATAATGGAGTCCTGGCAATAAACTTTGTTTACCCAAATTTCATAGTATTTCATCAATTTCATCAAAGCCGCCCAATGTCTTAAAAAGGATGCTTCTGTACTTTTCAGAACACTTTCACATATATATAGTCCGATTTTACTTAAAAATCAAATGAGATATTCAGAAAGAATTAACTCCAGTTTTATAGATAAAGGAACAGCAGGGAGGAAGTTCTTCTAAAGGTCAAGGGAGTTACTGACAGGACCATATTACACACCAAGCTTTCAACTTGTAATCATTACGCTCTGCTGCGTTCTAAAGCAACACATACGGCTGCTCTCAGGAACTAACGGAAAACGATCTACTATTTCTACAAAAGGATTCATCCAACACAGCTAACTCTTGATCTTTAGCCAAAAATCAGAAGGAAGACTAGAGAGCCTAGTAACTCTGCTGGGCAAGATCACTTCCTCCCTTCCTTTACATGCACAATCCTTTACTCACACCTCCTGTACGGCACTGACAACTGAACAGTCACTACGATAACTACTGACACGTGTTCCTCCCAGGCTAAAGGGCAGGTTCTTCAGTGTCAATCACCATGTCATGTTTTGTCTTCCAAACTTCTGGTACAATGTCTAATTTCCAAAAATGTACCACAAAATAGCATGTGAAGAAGAAAACATAATCAACTGTTTAAAAAAAGGGGAGGGGGGAAAGACAAGACAGGTGTAGACATCTGTAAGATAGGGCAAGGTTTAGTCGGGCAACCTCCTGAGAGTAAAAACAAATCTACAGATAAGAAAAGCAAAAAATTAGACAACATAAGAAAAGGTAATTCATGGCTCAAATTATTTCTTTACCAGAGAAATATCTTACCTTACCAGTAAAAATATAAGCAAAGAAAAGTTGGAAACAGGAAACCAAGAATGCCTTATTACTTAAATCATGGCTCTTTTCAAATTGACAAATCTATTATTGCAAATGTTGAGACACGTACAATAGTCTTACCTCCTTAATTAGAAGTTTAAAAGCAGAAGGCACTTTCACACTAATTTCATTTACTCCATAAAGCAATTTTCTATAAGAGGAAAATATAATAATGGTATTACATTATATAATATAATAATACAATTTAGGGAAGGCATTGCATAGATAAGGCTCAAACCACGACTGCTATTAAATCTGGACCTTATCCACGTTTCTAAATGCTTGTCTTCTACAGTCTAAATTCTCTACCTACAGTATTTAAATCAAAGTAGTCAGTACTGGGTAACTATCCTATTGCCATTTATTTCATTCTGGCTCATGTCTCTTTGTATGACAAGTATCTTTTGTACTAGTCTATAATAACCATGTCAGCAAAAGGCTTTCTTATCCATCCTTAAACACAATGGGTCTCAACAATTTTGAATTGAAATTAATTTCTGCAGACTAAAAAGCAAGTAAATTTGAGGGGTCTCGTACCAGTTTTCTAATAAGAATACTGTACTTAGAATGTTTATTTCAAAACAGCATACATTTGACTTTTTAAAATAATGCTTAAGTTACTTAAATCCTTCCACTTACATTCCTTATAACAGCACTTTCTATATGAGAGAGTAATTCTTGTCTTTTATGAAGCATAAGTCTGAACGAATGAATTTTTTTATATTCTAACCCTCTGAAAGAACAGCTACAGAAGTACAAGAAAATTTCTAACAACTTAAAAATGGCATTTATCTTTAAAATATGCAATACACTGATACATTTTTATACTTTAGCAAAGAGTAATATTATAAAAAAGATTATATCTCCCAATTTACAAATTTTCATTGTGGTAAATTTGAGCTCATGCTTACAAATCCCAATAATATATTTCAGAAAATCTAAGATGCTATCAAATGTAAGAGATAGCATTATTTTATGTACTATCAAGAAAGATAAAAATGCTGTCACTAAAGGAACACACTCGACCCAGTGTGTGACACATCCCCCTTTTAGAGATGTTAAAATGTGGGAGAATGTGCCCATGAGAATTGGCGAAATACAGCATATTTTCAGGGATATCAATTTCAAAATACCAGCTTCAACATTTCTATAATTCTTAAGCTGAGACATACTCTTACCCAAATAAATATCAGTAAGTGTCAACTACTATGTCTATAATATTTAAATACCTGTTAATATGTATAACTGTATAGTAAAAGTGTGGACTGTATATACCACTTTATTTAGGAATTTTGATAAGAGAGCTAACTTTAGTTGGATAAAAATTACCTGTAGGCATGCATCCCCTTTGTCAGTCCTGCACTATGCTTTTCATAAATTGACGTACAAGAAACACCTTCATCCAGTCCCCTAAATAAATCCAAAGTTTTTACTTTAAACAAAGTTTAAAATATCCAAATTTCTTAATGCCTCATTTTTCTATATTCCTGACTTTGAAGTGTAACTTCCTTACAAATAGAAACCCTCAACAAAAATTTAGATAATGAATGAGAATTTTAAAATCTCAAATTCCTAAGATAAACAATAATAAAAGGTCTAAGTCTCCAACGTGGTCACTTCTAAGTTATCAAATGTATCTATCACATGATAAGATGGCTCTAAATACTTGTTTATATAATAATATTATTATCCTTTAAGGCTTTGCCCAAGCTCTAAGAGCTAATAGTTAAACTAATAAAATTAAAGGTAAATTACAACTAACTTAAGAATTCCAAACTAAAGATGAAAAAAATTTACTTTTAGCTATATAGTTTCCCCTGTTCAATTTTTTAAGCTTCACACTAAGAAATCCTATTCATTTCTTCTTCTTTCATTTCCACAAAAGCATCAATCCACATTCTTCCCTGATCTAACATATACCCAAGAGAGAAGCACAAAATTATACAAGTCACAAGCAATGTCTAAAATCTGAAACAACTCTAACTGGAGTCAACTAACATATCTACTTTCCCCGAACATGTCTTAATTATGCTTATTTTCACTGAGATACTAGTCACAGAACTCTACAGCAAAGAGAATCTTAAACAACATTTAATTTATCCTTTTCCACTTTTTTCAGATAGGAAAACTAAGCTCTGTAATTAACTGTTATCATTGGGATAAGTAACTTCTACAAGTTTCTATGGCTGGCAAAGGCCACACGGCAAATATTACATTTTTTTCCCCACTAAGGTTGATGGCTTCTCCAAAAGCAGCAGGGAGCAGCTCCAATGGCAGCTCACTGCTACTGTTCTATAGGCAATGGTTCTTAACTAGGAACAGTCTTCAGAACTAGGCATGTGGAAATGCTCAGGTCCATTCCAGAACATTCCAATTACTCAGTGTGTCTGAGGGAAAAATCCAGGAGTGACTATTTTGAATGTTCATAAGGTGATTCTCTTTTTACAGCTAATATTTAAAATTGCTTTGGCACTCTCAAGCAACGATACTTAGTGTTTACCACTTTAACAGCAATAAAAATGGAATCCTAATTTAGTAATTATATAACTTGAAGCCTCTACAAAAAATAAATTTTAAGGGATTACTCCAATTTGTCCTACCCAAATTTGTCACTGTCTCATCTTTATCCACCTAGTAAAGTTAAATTTCCGTTTGTCTGTCACTCCATCCCTCAAGTACCACCGGATAGAAGTGTCAGCAAGTTAGGTGATACTTCAGATACTCCGACAGGCCATGAGGGGCACTCAAAGTTCACTTTGAGACTAACCCTCAAAGAAAAAAGAAGCCAAACTCAGATCTGGGGATCAGACTGCTTCTAACTTTTACGTAAATTTTGCAAAGGTACAAAGTTGCAGGTGGGATTCATTCTAAAATGGTTAGTGAGTATTCAAATAACACCAGTGAGTTAATGAATAAGTGAATAAAAGTTATGAAATAAAAAAACCTCTTCAATTTTACATAGCACTGGAATGAATTCCTTTCTATCTAGAACGTTTTCAAGATACTCATAATATAATCCAAAAAAAATACTTACTTTAAGAAATCAAAATTGTGAAGCGTATCATCCCAGAAGTATCTTACACTATGGTGGGTGAAATAACGAATCTGTTGAACACACATAAATGTTACATCAAAAAACATTATCATCATTTATTAATAATCAAGTTTACTAACACAAATCTATCATATATAATACCACATATATTAAAATTAAAATGATCACATGTGACATGTAATCTGTTTCTTCTAAAAATACCTAAATTGTATTTTATATGGTGATAGGTATTTTTATGAACATAAATTTATCTCAAGCAAAAATAACTGCAAGCACAAAATTATAGGCTATCCATGACAGCATAAAATCTAACAACTCAATTTTAAAGAAACAATACCTGTTGTGATTGAGTCTGTGAATATCTACTCATCTCATGTCTGTTCTCTTCAGGCAGATTTTCAGTTAAATGAACAGCATGGCCATTTGAAACTTTATTGACTATAGATTTTGGACTCGAAAATGGGTGGGTTTCCAAAGAAAGAAAGCGAATTTTTGCACAAAACCACCTTTTGAATTCATCCTTAGAAAAGAGAAAGCGATAAAAGAATTAACTATGTCTATTTTATAACAGCCTATATACTCTTATTTGATTTCCATTCTTTACATATTATTTATGCATCTCTAATTGAGAGAGCATCACTTCCTACTCACTAAATATTAAACCATTTCATGAAAATGCATAAATTCAAATGTGAAGTGCTTTCCATTGCTCATCATTTTTAGGACATACTTCAGTAATACAAAGTCCTGTAAAAGATCATGAGTCGTTTCTTAATTTACCCATCTACATACTAAGACTAAATATTAAAGCCTCTTATGAAATGCTCTCAATTAGGATTTTAAAAACAAAAATCAACCAACCTGGGGTACAGCAGCATCAGAGAATTGACAGAGAGCTGGTCTAGAGATACAGTCCTAACTGCCCAGTGACCTTGACAGACAAGCATTGTACTTCTCAGTGCATCGAAGAAATGAGTGGATTTGATCATCTTTAAGATTCCTTTACACTCTTTTCACTTTGAACACAGATGCTTTAGAAATACTAGGATTAGTAATCCTCATTAAATCCTAGCAATGATGTTCTGTTCTGACATGATTTTGAACAAAGTACACTACAGACATTATTTTACTCCTCAGACAAATCTGCTACACAAACACCCGGACTTACAGTAGTCCTCAGCAGCACCACTTCACAGTCTTTAATTGCAGCTCTAATACAGGTCGCCTTTACCCGCCACTCAGGCAACCAGTAAAGGAGCAGAAGGAGAAAGCCGCCAGTGCAAACCACTCCTACGGAAACTATGGCAAGCTTCCAGCGACTCAAATTATAGCCGTAAATCTCCTGTAAGGACACAGTGATCACATAATTAAATATCAAGTGATATGAGAGATAAATAAGTTCCAAAGTTCTTTGTTTGCCAGATGTGAATTACTATCTTGTCATATATACTGCAAATATTTTCCCAACCCATAATTTACCTTTAAATTTTGTTTCTGGCAAGCTCATTGTCAAAGTTGTATTTTTAAGTAGTTAAATACATTGTTATTTACATGTCATGGTTTTACATTTGATTTTATGCTTAGTAAGTCCTTTCCTGCTGACTTAATATATTCATATTTAGTATATTTTCCTAGAATGTTTATAATTTCATTTTTACATTTGCCTTTTTACTTCTTCTAGAATTTATCTTATTATAAGGTAGGATTTGTTTTTAATAAACTTTTAATTTTGGAATAATTTTAGATTTACAGAAGTTACAAAAATATTAAGATTTCTTGTATACCTTTTGTCTATTTCTCCTAACGTTAACACCTTGATACATTTGTCAAAATGAAGAGACTAACAATGGTACACTACTATTAACCGAACTTTGTCTTTATCAGGATTTCACCAGTTTTTCTCTCCACTGTCTTATTTCTGTTCTGGGATACAATCCAGAATATCACATTGCACTCAGATGAGGTAGGTTTTAACCTTATTTTGTTTCCAAATGATTAGCTAATTGTCCCCATACCACTGTGACTAATCAATTTGAACTCCTGATCCAAACTATTTCAACTGTTTCAGTTACGCCGCCCCCAACAAGGGTTGCAAGATTTTGCAAATGAAAATGAGCAAGGGCTAGCTAGAGGGCCCAGTTAAATTTAAATTTCAAATAAAAAACCAATATTTTTTTGTTTGTCCTATGAAATATATTCCTTGAGTATTTGAAATTCACATTTAACAGGATGTCTTATATTTTACCCAATAATCCTATCTCCCCCCAACACACAGAAAAAGACTGGAGAATTTTTTTTAGTAAGCCGATATTAAATGTCTTTATAAGTCAAAATCAGAAATCCTTTATTTGGGATTACAATTAAGCATTAGCTAACTTAACTTCTTAAATTAACAAATGAAAAAAACATACTTCTTTCCTCTAAGTTTTAACAGTTCACAAGTGAAACAGGAATTATACTAAAACCAACAGACAGAGATGTTACATAATCTCAATTCAAAAACAGAGGATGAAGAAAACATTAATTTATCTGGGTTTTTTTTAATGTACTTTCTACTTCCCTAGATAAATAAATTGCAGAGATAAACTCTTCACGCTTTACAAGTAAATTATAAAAGCTAGTCACCATTTCATCTTCTTGACCCTGGTTGATAGTCTTCCTTCCTTCTTTGTCCATATCTACAGTGGTTTCAAAGGCCTTGTGCTTCAGAACAGTTGAGGACAACTGAGGGAACAGAGGAACAAATGCTAGGGAGTTATTTTGTATCTTAGTAGACTATATAACTTCACACTATCAGATTTCTTGTGGTGATAGAGGCATCAAGGTTTAACTGGTATTTAAGTAGTCACTAAAAAAGAGCTAGTTGATCCTGACGACATTTTCAGTGGTGTGCCAGATCTTGAGCCTGCATTACTTACTATCACAAAACTTGACCTATTTCATTAATTTATACTAGCAATAGCCTTGCTACAAAACAATTTAAATGCTGAGAGAAACTACTACAGAATCTTCCTTTGTCATTCCCCAGACTCAGAGAAGTAGCCTAGCTTAACAATCTTGAGCTAAAAGTACTCGACATTACTCAATTTACTGCTTGAAGTCACGTGAAGAAGTAAAGCACCAGCAAAGAAACCAACACAAAACCTTTCAGGGATCATCCAACCAATATTCACTAAGCACCCAGGACACACATGGCAATCCCTGGCCAAGAGTCGATCCCTACAGCTGGCGCACCCTATTGGAGATCACTCAACTGACTCCCCCACTCTGAGCCTAAGTCTGGTAAGCATCTCCCGATTGCTGCTGATGCCTGTGATGCTTGGCTAGGGGAAAACTCACTGAGCTCACTGACAACTTTTCCTGTTTTAAAAAAAAAGAGATTAATTTCAAATATGAGACATTCACACATATTAAAGAGATCTTCAAAATGCAAAACAATGCCAGATTTCTTGTGAATTTTTTGTTTTTGGAAAAAATTTTTCAAAAATGTTATTTAATGTAATAAGTTTTACTACTGTTATGTCTTATCAAATTAATATTCTTTAAGATATATCAGTCTTAACTAATATAGTATCAATAGATATAACCCACATCAACAAAAGCTCTTTAGACTTCACAATAATTTTCAAGAATGTAGAACGATCTGAGCCCAGAGAGTTTGAGAGCCACTGTTTTAGACCAAGATGATCTCTGTAGAACAAATTGGGAATGTTACCTTCCTTGTTCCAGATACCACACCTCTACTCATCTATCCAGTGTGGAGCACAGGCCTGACACACGACCGACACTCAAAAATTAACTGTTCAATGAATGACCTGATGAAGAATTTGTGCTAAGACAGCAATGGCTATTTAATGTTTACATGGTATGAATTACTAGCCAAGTAAAACCCAACTGCAGGATTTCAAACTAATCCCATATATAAGACTACTGAAATCTCTTGATTTACATCATCAACAAAATAACCAACAAAAAATATTGATGCCTCCTGCACCGGCACCCAGAGCTTCTCTACCTTCCAGCAGCCCCAGAGATGGGGTCAAAACTAGGTAAGGCCTGGGCTTTCCAAAGAAATAAAACGAAGGAGATTGAATACAGAAAGAAAAAGAAAATGGACTTGGTGCCATACTGGAAAAAAGCCTTGGAGGTCTCTGGTCCAACCTCTCTAAAACAAGCCACATTATCATACAAAACCCTTTGGGCAATTCAGTAACAATTTCTTCTCTAGGGTAGTGTTACAGCCCTGAAGCATAGTACTCAAGTTGTCCATCATGGTAAGACTGATTCATCAAGCCAATATGACTTGAGGTAGCAGTTATTCTCCAGGACCATAACAGCTGCTACAGACTACGGGGAGAATGAGCAAGGCCAACTCCTTCCCTATAGAAAAGATCAGCTGTTGTTGTCTGAATGTACAAGTTACAGCCCGATCCTGCAAGGCATTAAATGTCCACGTGCCTACCTTGCAGAGGTAAGGCAAAGGCACCCTGCCTGACACTGTCCCCACTAAAGAATACCAGTCTGGGGTTCTTAACCTTTAGTCTGTGGCTCTTCGCTATGTTCTGGACTGAATCTCAGAATCATCACTCAGGATTCATTGGAGTCATTTTTGATAACCAAATACAGTAAGGCACTGCATAATGCCATTTCAGTCAATGACACATTGCATATATGACAGTGGTCCCATAAGATCAGTACCACGTAGCCTAGGTGTGTAGTAGGCTACAAGATCTAGGTTTGTGTAAGTATACCCTGTGATGTTTGCACAACAACGAAATTGCCTGTATACCTGTCATTAAGCGATGCATGACTATACAAGTAATTGTGATCCTATTTCCCAACACCACCACCTAAAATATGTTTCTTAAGGGGAGAAACTACTTCAAATTCTCATATGGAGAGACTTCCACTTCCAATCAAGATGGAAAAACAGGGACCTGATCTGCTTTCCTACCTAAAACAACAATCAAATGGACCAGATATATAAAACGATAGTTTTCAAGTAACTGGACATAAGACAATGAAGTAAACTAATACAGAAACGGGAAGCAAATTAGGTGAGCTCTACAGCTGACCCAGCTTACAAACTGAAGAGTTTGCAGGCTTGCAAAAAAGAGAGGACAGGAAACCCAGGGGGAGCACAACAGTCTCCCTGAGTTGGAGAGATGAAGCTGGGAGTCTAGGGAGGCACCAGAGCAAGCAGGTTTGCAAGGCAGATTACCAGAAGAGAGATCTGTACAGAGAAAGCACACCGAACATCTGCAAGATGGTCCCCCTCAAGTCTTCAGCTGAGTACTATGAGCACTTGTATGTGAGGAAACAACCAGAGGCCAGGGAACTAACCATCCAAAAGGATTAAGAAGGAAAAAACCATCAGGGCTCAGACAGGGCTACGATGAGTGCCTGTTCCCACCAACCACAGTGGAAAACCTCCTTAGTCACAAGGAATCAGGGAGTATATTAACAAGGGTTTTGTTTCAGTAATGGGATCAAATTAGCCCTAAACTGAAAATTAATCTGGTCCTGCCTATTAAAGCTTTAAAATAAGACCTGAAAGAATAAAATTGTTTCCAAGTAACTTAGCTGCTTCATAGAACAAAGTTCAAGGATATTTACAGGAATATAAAGTATCTAGTCCCAATGAGTCAGTGTCTGACATCCAATTACAACTTAACGGGCATGCAAAGAAGCAAGAAAATACAGCCCATAATGAGAAAAAAAAATCAATAGAAAAGGACCCAGAAGAAAGATAACTGAATTGGTAGATAAGGACATTAAAATAGCTGCTGTAACTGTAGTCCATATGTTCAAAAAGCAAAGGGAAAGACTGAACATGTTAAGCCAGAGACATGAAAGACATGAAAAAGAACCAAATTGAACGTCAGAGAAAAAGTACAACATCTGAGATGAAAAATATACTAGATGGGATTAAAAGCAGGTTAAACACTGCAGAAGAATCAATGAACCTGAAGACACAGTAAGAGAAACATCCAAAATGAAAAACAGAGAAAACAGACTGGTGAAAAAAAATAAATAAATAACAGCATCAGTAGCTATAAGACAACTTCAAGCACCCTAATATACATGTAGGGTGGGAGGGAACAAAAAATATTTAATAATATAATGACCAAAAATGTTTCCAAGTAGATGAAAAAACTATAAGCCCACAGATCCAAGAAGCCCAACTAAAGAGTAAGCAAGGAAACATTAAGAAATTACACCAAGGCATGTCATCATGAAACTGCTCACAACCAGTGACCAAAAAAAAATCTTAAAGGAGCCAGAGAAAAGAGATGCGCTATATCCTAAGGAGATAGATAGGAATGACATCAGATTTCCTGCTAAAAACAATGCAGGTAACGAGAGCAGAGCAACAACTTTGAAGTGGGGCCACATCTTTGAAGTACAGAGAAAAAGAAACTATTCAGAGAATTCTACACCTAGCAAAAATAATCTTCCAAAATCAAAGGTGAAATAAAAGACTTTTTCAGACACAAAAGCTGAAAAAATTTCATCATGAGCAAACCTACATCATAAAAAAAAACATTAAGAAAAGTCCTCAAGTAGAAAGATAACTCATGGAAATATGGATCTCCACAAAAGAATGAAGATCACCAGAAATGGTAACTATATGTAAATACACAAAACAATAGGATAAAGAATAAGGAGAAGAGGAAGTATACTTTTTGCAAGGTTTTTTGTTTTGTTTTGTTTTGTTTTAATGAGGAAGATTAGCCCTGAGCAATCATCTATGCCAATCTTCCTCTATTTTGTATGTGAGATGCCAGCACAGCATAGCTTGATGACCAGTATGTAGGTCTGCGCCCGGGATCCAAACTCACAAACTTCAGGCCACCAAAGTGGAGCAGGTGAACTTAACACTATGCCCCCGGGCCCCTCTTGCAAGGTTCTTACACTCTACTTGAAGCAGTTTAATATCACTAGAAGGAAGACTGTGTAATAAGTCAGAGATGTGTATTATAAACTCTAAAGCAATGACCAAAATAAAACAGTCATAACTAAAAAATCAATCAACCAACCAACAAAGGCTATTATATAGAACCATAAAAAGTTCAATTGACGTAACAGGAAAAGAAAGAAAAAGGAAACAAAAAAGAGATGAGACAAATAGAAAACAAACAGCAATATGGTTGATTTAAACCTGACTATATCAAAAATCATATTAAATGTAAATGGTCTAAACAGCAATTAAATGGCAGAGACTGTGGTTCTATTTGGTGGGGGAGGTGAGGAAGAGTGGCCCTGAGCCAACATGCAGGCCAATTTCCTCCACTTTGCATGTGGGACACTGCCAAAGCATGGCTTGATGAGTGCCGTGTAGGTCCACACCCAGGATCCAAACTGGTGAACCCCGGGCCGCCAAGGGGAGCATGAGAACTCAACCACTAAGCCAGACAGGTCCTGTGGTTATATTTTTAAAAAGCAAGACTACAGGTATACACTGACTGTAAGAATGCAACTTACACAAGTAGGTTAAAAGTAAAAGTAAGAAAGATATACCATGCAAACACTCTGCAAAATAAAGCTAGAATGATTATTAACATCAGACAAAACAGATTCCAAAGCAAAAAATATCAACCAGGGATAAAGCCATTTCATAATGACTGGTCAATTCATAAAGATACAATAATCCTGAACATGTATACATTTAACAGACCTTCAAAATACATGAGGTAGACACTGATGAAACCTAAAGGAGACAGAGAAATTCACAATTCTTGTTGGAGATATCATTTAAATACTGCTCTTTCAATAAGTGATAGAACAAGTAAATTTAAAAATACCAGGTAGGACATAGAAGATCTAAACAACATTATCAATCAAGAGGTCTCAGCTGATATTTGCAGAACACTCACTCAACCAAAGCAAAATATACATTCTTTTAACATGTTAACAGAACATTTACCAAGAAAGACCATGTTCTGGAACATAAAAAGATTCATATCATACAAAGTGTGTTCTGAACACAATGGAAATAAATTAGAAATCAGTAACAGAAAGTAGGAAAGCCTTATTATATTTGAAAACAAAATAATGCAGTTCTAAAAAATTCATGAATCAAAGAAATCAACAGAGAAAATAGAAAGTATTCTCAACTGAACAAAAATGAAGACATATCAAAATTTGTGGGATGCTGCTAAAACAGCCCTTAGAAAATTTGCAGCACTAAATCCCAGTATCAGAAGAGAAGAAAGGTCTCAAAATCAAGACTTCAGCTATCACCTTAAGATATTAGAAAAAGAACAGCAAATCACATCCATAGTAATCACTAAATAGAAATAACTAAATTCAGAAGAAATCAATGAAATAAAAAACAGAAAAATCAATGAAACCAAAAGTTGGTTCTTTGAGATCAATAAAATTGATCATTTCTAGTTAGACTCAAATTACCAATACCAGGAATAAGAGAGAAGACATCACTACAGATTCTCCAGGTATCAGAAGGATAACCAAGGAACTTAATTAACAACTTTACACTAATGCCATCAACTTTTCTACAGGTTTGAACTTACTTCCAAACAAAATTTAAAAATTTTAAATCCTATCTTTATTGGTCAGGGGATGTCATAAGTTGGTAACTGCTAAAGCCGAGAGATAAGTACACGAGAGTATACCGAGAGATAAGTACACGAGAGTTCACTATACTAATCTACTTTTTAGTATGTAGAAATTGACTACAATAGAAAGTTGTTTAAAATAAGTAAAAGCCACCCACCTGAAGATTTTAGGAGAAGAAAATTTTCAGAAGACATTCATTCCTGGCACCAGGCCACAAATCTTGAGAACTCTGCCTCTATATAAGTCCACTGACTCAACCTATTATGTACCAGGCTTTATCCATAAACTCTTACTGCTGGGCTCTGAATGTAACTCTTGACTCTGTCTTTCATCCATTGCCCAGAAATATAGATCTACTTTCCCACTTTTGTAAATACTAATTTTTCAATGTAGAATGTATTAGCAGATAAAAGGCACACTTTCTATAATTTTAGAAAAGGAATTACTACTAAAATTCAATGTTTTCATTAAGTCCATGTACTTATAACTATTTAAAACTTTTTCCCCAAATCTTACCTCTTGACAGAGTTCACCTTAGTCTAACATACCTATATTCTCATTTCATCTTCTACAGTTCAAAACTGATCAGAGGAAAAAATACTCCAATTAATTATTTTTAAGTGAGTTATTATACACGGTGCATCAACTATAACAATGTATTTTCTACAATTCTTGACCATATTATCTCATTATTCTCTTTACGAGTACTATTTCTCTGAAATTTAGCTTTCTTTTAAGGCAAAATTCTTACATCTTACCAAATTTTACCAAAGTTGAAATATTAAAAATAAATGAGTTAAATAAAAACTTGCTCTAAAAACCACCAATTACTATTCTCTTTAAACATACCTCATAGGAAATTACCCAAGAATTCATCTTTCAGACAAAGGTTTAGTAAAATCCAATGAAACCATTGTAACAGCTTACATTTAAAACACATATATTGTAAATGCGTATTTAAATTTCAAAAACATACACAAAAATAGAAAGCCCTTCTGACTTTCTATGACTCCATGAAGATAAAAACCTATGTAAACATATTTTAAAATATATTGCTTACCAAGATGAAAACACATATTAAAGACTATCCTACCATATATCTAATTAGACACCTGAAGCATTAATATCACACGCCTAAAATCCATTTAACTTACAGAAATATAACTTCAGTGGTTTGCTGAAGTGCATGTGTTTTCTAATCAAGTCAATTTCTAGATCATAGAAAACAAACTAAAGAAATTTTTCTTACCAAGAGCACTATATCATCATTCTCCCAAATGCTGATATTAGCAGAGCTTTCAAAAGCTGCCTCTTAACAATAAAAATAAAATAAACCAAGCATAAAAATCCATTCAAATGAGAACCTTCTGCCAAATATTTGTTTTGGTTCTTTTTGAACTGCTTTCAAAACCATTAAGACATTAAAATTTAGGATTTTTTAATTCCCCAATTTTAAATAGGTTTTCAGAAGATATACCCTTCTGCTTAACTGCCTGCCACTGGTAGAGCTCCTATTTTGTGAATAAATCACATCCAGCTAGCACACTGAAGTCCCAATTCCAAAGCGCATGCCTGAGCCTTGATGTTATCTGAAGAGCAAGAAGCTTATAGGCTATTGTGCTTAACCAAACCCTTCCTTGCATTTACAATGAACTTGATTTTTTTGTCTGAGTAAAAACAGCAGCACAGGACAAAGTGAAACTATCAGGAACAAATCTAATTCTAATTTTTGAAAGTTTACTTTTTTTTTTCCACATTATATAATTACTAAGAACCATTTAAAGTATAGTCTTTAATCTAGGATAAGAGTTGGTCAGATCTCATTTCCTAAAACAAGATGAGCTGGCCTCAACAGGAACAGAAATCCCCTAAGCCATCTTTGCTTCAAACCTGAGTTTCTCATGAGCTCTAACAAGAGTATTTCAATGGTCTGTGTGTGGAGGGTTTTCTTCGAGGATATTCTATGTATGCACCTCGAATTTCAAAGTAGGTAATTTCACAAGGTGATTTCAGAGAATGACCTGTAACTCAAGTAAAACTTCAAGCAATGCAATTATGAATAATACATTTTTAATTTAACTTTTTACTTCAGTATTTGCCAATTTCAGCAAGATTGAAGTAAAAAACTAAAATTAAAAATGTATTACTGAAAATTCACAAAACTAAGTAATTATAAAAGAAACCCTCAAACAATTTTTTTATGTTTGTAATACACACTTCTGGAGTTCTAAAAATTAAAACTGCCCTAAGACTTTTGGGCCACCTTGTATGGCTGAAGGACAAAGGGCATCACCCCACTTTGTTTTGTAGTTCTAGATTTTTACCCGAGAATTAAACATACCTACCCACATTAAATAAAGATTTGATAAACCTATCTTTAAGGAGCACTCAGTAAAGGGCGTTTTAAAGATCCTGAAGCACAAACAGCACAGCCAGCATCCTGACTATTATTTCGCTGTCAAATCTGCAGCATTCAAAGCAACTAAGATGACCTTCTGCAATTCAAAAGCATTTCTACCTTTACAACTGAAATAGAAAGAGCCCTAACACATAGAAAATCCTAACTCTACTCACTGAACAACCTCAATTTTAATATCGACACACAATTGTGTAAAAAGAATGAAAAAGAAAAATCTCAATCTCCCAACTACAGTAACTAAACTGTGACAAAACTTTGAGGGCAAAACTTAACACTTCAAGTCAGCTCCTAACAATAAGAATGACATAATATAATTTAATGAATACATGGAAATTTTACAAGGATCCCAGCTAAATTTTAACAAAGCTCTACTGAATACCCATTTTATCACTTCCCATCTTAAACTTTCTCTTATAATACATGCTTTTGTTTCTGTGTTTAGGCTTAAGGAAGACCATTGTATCCAATATACACCGAACCAAGACTGTATTTACATTTGTGAAGTGCAGTCTTTGTATAATTTTACCTTTTTGTATGTTACAAAAATATGATAGATGTAACAAAATAAGTTATAATTAGGAGAGATAATGTAATTATCTTAGGATCAACAGTAAGAAAATTAAGTTATAACTGACCCTGCATTACAGAATACTTGCACACATTTTTATCACTTTTATTACATACATTATTTAAAGAAAGAAATCAACCCTCTTATTCAGAGAAACTCCATGTGGTAAAACTGTCATCATCAGACAAAAATGTGGCTTTGACTATTACAATCAACCATACAGTAGTTAATTAGTAAAAAATGGGAAAAGGTACCCTAAGACTGACAAATTGCATCTTTTTTTATTTTCTCTTTATAAGAAAGCAATTGTATTAAAAATCATTTACATACAACAAAATAAACAGTTTGCATTTTTTAAATATTTACTTATATGAATGACAGATTTCCTTTCATTCATGAACGCTACTTTGATCTTAAAACTTTTATACTTCCACTTAAATATTCCTCATGTATGTCACTTTTCAAAATTCCATATTCAAGGACTGAGAGTTGAGAAAGTGTTATAAATTGCTGGATTGATTTCAAAATCTCACCACCTATTATGAAAAAGGCTGCAGCAGGCAACAGAAAATAGCGGACAGGATCGCTGTGTTTAAGACCAGTCCTACAGACTGAATATTCAAAACTGGCAGAACCAAAAAGGCCTAGAAAGAAAACTGGCACCTACCCCTAAATTAATCAAAAGCCAAATTTATCAATAAATTGGTGACAGTGGCTATCAGTGGTGACAGTGTGTTGGGATGGCAGGGGAGAGAAACTTTAGTACTTGCTGAATGCTTCTGCCACTTAACATGCAATACTTTAAAAGAGTTGAAGAAAGAAAGGAAAGGAAGGAGGAAGGCTGAGAGTCTGTATAAACTGCTAACTCTGCAACACACTGCGAGCCTTGGGTCTCAAATTACAGGAAGCTCGAAAGCACTTCACGGTGCCCTGTCAGACCAGCTCTTTGCTTGGACTTCACTCTTAAATTATTTTACCCCAGGCAAGATAAAGTAGTCATTCTGAGGGCTCCTTTTTTTTTTTTTTTTAAGATTGGCACCTGAGCTAACAACTGTTGCCAATCTTTATTTTTTTCCTTTCTTTCTGCTTTTTCTCCCCAAATCCCCCCAGTACATAGTTGTATACTTTAGCTGTGGGTCCTTCTAGTTGTGGCATGTGGGACGACGCCTCAACACGGCCTGATGAGTGGTGCCGTGTCCTTGCCCAGGATCTGAACCAGCGAAACCCTGGGCCGCCGCAGCGGAGCGTGAGAACTTAACCTCTCGGCCACGGGACCAGCCCTTGAGGGCTCCTTTGACAAGCACATTTCTACTAAGCTGCAGCTGATCATATTTATTTTTGTATCTTCTCCACAGCTTGGCTCCACTGAGGAAAAGTACTAGCCAGAGACACAGCCTAAGTACAGCAAATTTTAAACTGTTGTACCAACCTAACTCATCGGTAAGCATTAAGTGACCACATATGCCACGTTTATTATTACTACATTAGGAACAGTAGGAGATAGACAACTTTACCCGAAAACACACACAAAAAAATAACCAAATTAAAAGAACAGAGAACTCAAGAGTCAGTTTTAACTTGTCCTTAAATGACAATTAATTCAACATGAACTATTTTGCAAGTTCCTTCAGCTGTTCTGGTTTCAACTTCTTCTCCACTAAAATGAGGCAGTTGTAATAATTCATATGAAACATTCCACCCATGAAAGTCTTTGACCTACAAAAATACTACCTTGCTTGTAGCCTGCTGCTGTACTCTTTCACCACTAAGCGGCGTTCCAACATTAGCAAGGAAAGAGGCTGGCAGTTTCACAAGCCTTGATAGAGCAGCTGCTGATCAAGAGTGACGAAAGATGAGAAGTTATATATAAGATTTTACTTTTGTACCTCCAGAGATACTAACACGGGAAAGTAATAGTTGCCTATACAATTGTCTCTGTTTCATGTGTCTCAATGGAAAAATATGACATGCAAAAAAAACCACAAAACAAAAGATAATGGGGAGGGGATAAGGCAGGCATATTATTACTCCCTTTATAAAGATTACTCCCAAAATCACAATTGTGTGAAAGTAGAATTTAGGGATCTAACAATGTCGTGGAGCAGGGGAGGGGAGAACAGTAACAGTTAAAGAGCATGTGAACCTATTAGAGAACAAGCTGAGGTAAAGTGTAAGATTATGTACTTAAACATTACTTACCCATTAAACTGGCCAAAACAAAAGACAAGGAGCAACTCCTACACACCACTGTTAAGAGTGAATCTGCACCACCTTTTTGGAAAACCAACTGACAGTATACTAAAGTTTGAAACCCCCACATACTGTGATCAAACAATCCCAATTAGAAATCCATGCCATATGTACCTGTACATGAATGTTACTATTAACGGTTTCTTCCCATTCGTCCGTATTGTTAGACTTAAGAAATTTAGAATAAAAATGCTGTGTTTTAATTTGGGAGTGAGAGTGGGTACTTACAGGCAAAAAATCCTAACTGAAACAAGTAAGAGTATTTTAAAACAATCACAAAAGATATTGTGTGACATGGGCATTTAACAATAGGAATTGACAGATCAGAGTTCTAATTAACAGCTTGCATAAACAAGTCAAATTGACAAGTGAGCCTGAAATTCCAAACTAAAAGTTACACTTTTAAGCTCAGAGGCAAAGTAAGGGGTTTGTTAAGTAATATATAAATGAATGTTTCTTCCATTTTAATGCAAATTAGTGACTATTTCTTCTAAACTGTAACGCTGTTAAATCAAATCCCCAATAACTTGTTTTGTTATTTCAATCAGTAATTTAAAAGATGTTCTATGAAATCTAAACACTCCTGAATTCTGACTCATATTTTCCACATTTTAGCAGAGCTAAACTCGGGGTGCAGGCAGGATGAAACCTCACTGTTGCAAATGGTAGGTGACTGTCGTGATGTGGTGGTCACTGCAGGCACATGCTCAAAGCTGGTCTCAACTGGTCATAGGACTGTCATTTCAGTTGAGTCAAGTGCATAGTTGGTAGTACGAGGTGAGTTTTAAATTGTTGATTAAAAGCACTCAAAAAGATTACACTGTAGCTCCACGTTGAAACAAAAAGTAATAGTGTGCACAGAAAGGTTCCAAAATAGAGCAGCAAAGTGGAGAGGACGAGCTAGGATAAGAACCGGGTGGGGGAGGGGGGAGAATGCAGAAGGAAAAAAGAGAAAAACAAAAGAAAACCTTCCAGAGAATGATATTTTTAAGTCTTCAGTATGTTAAAGACTTACACATAGACCCCAGAGATGTTCATTTTTCTCGTTAACAGCAAATCCAAAAATAATTTTTCTTCATTTACTCAACATGGTTCAGTTCAAGATTATTGCATTACATTTACAAGAAAGCAAAATTAGTTTTATTCATGATCTATACTACAGTATGGTTCACATTTCATTCTTGCAGACATTATGAAGACTCAGCCAAAAACCAACACAAAATCTCTAAGAAACTATTCTGCATAGAAAGTACCATCCGGCAAGTCTACAATTACAACTGATAGGCACTTGATCAGCTTTTTAAAATTACATCAATTAGTCTTTTTCCGCTTTACTCCTTTTTCCCAATTTGAAACTTACCCATGTTGACTCAGCATAGAAAGGAAGTACAAAGCCTTTAACATCTGCATTCAACAAATATTTCAAAAAGACAGCACTGTACAGCTTGTGAAGAGGATAATGGCCTTACTCATGGTACAGTCATCATAGAAATCTGAACTTTCTCATTTCCTATGGTCATTCTGTAATCCACTATTCAGGATTTCTTTTTAAAAAGTCAACGTATTTGGGAACTGTGCCAACCACAATAATAATACCAATCAGAAAAATTGACATTTGTAGAGGCATTTTTAGTTTACAAAACACTTTTACAGGCATTATCTACATTACTTACCATTTTTCAATCAATATTATCTTTTAAAAAAAAGAAAAAAATAACCTTCAGTTAGCCAAGATTAACATTTTTCACTTTGCCTAGAAAGGCAAGCATGGGGTGACTTTATATCAAAAAGGCTTACGAACAAATTTAAGAGTGACATGCAGATTGCACCATCTTTCAAGGGTCTATTTTTCAAAAATTCATTTGAAAGCCAAATGTACTTGAAATACATTCTTTCATAAGGAAAATAGTGACTAGGTTCCCAAAATGGCCCACAAAGGACCTTTCTACCTCCCACAGTTCTGCTAAACTGTACTTCACATTATGCTAGCCTGGGTGGTGGGGCAGGTAGCCAGGTTAACAAGCTTCTACTTCCTCTGCCCACTTCTTAATTATTAATATTCCCCAAGTCTCTGCTTCCTCTGCCCATTTCTTAGTTATTACTATTCTCCGGGCTTCTCTCCTTGTAAGAACATCACCAAGGGCCAACGGTGGCACTCCTGGCCCCTCTGTCTACAGTGGCAACCACCAGTCAGTATTTTCAGCGCTGATCTCTCACAGGTTCCAGACCCACGGATTCAAACATCTCCTATACATGTCTGCAGACAACTAAAATTCAATAGGCACATTTTATCTTTCTTCCAAAATGAATATGATTTGCCTAAAAAGCCACAGGAATCTGGAAGTCATCCTAGGCTCCATGCTGTCACATGTCTTCTATATAAAACTGGGCACTAAGTCTGCCCGCTTCTACCTCTCTCAGATTCACCTCACCATGCCCCGTCTCCCTTGGCATTGCCTCAACTCATGTCTGTATCCCCTCTCTAGTCTCCCTCATTCAAATCAATATACAAATCACACATGATCATCTCTCTCTCTGCTTAAAATTTCAATAGCTTCCTATTGTCTGCAGCAGCATTTCCCAAACTGGTAAAAGAGTCGCTCCAAAATAAAATTTTAAGGAAGGCATCCCTTGCTCCTATAAATTGAAGAAAAATACTGGATTAAACAAAGGTGAGCAGTCCTTTCACTAGCAAGACTTTGAAAAGTCTTACAATGCACAACACTATGTGTTTCCCTACAGCGGGGAATTGAGGTAGAAGAGAGGCCCAGCTGGGCTCCAAGGACAAAGGCACAATTGACCAGAAGACGTAAAGTCCTTCAGAACCTGACCTTGCCTAGCTGTCAACACCATCTGTCGTCCACCGATGGTTATGATTCACCCCTTACCAACTTTACATCCCACCAACACAGAACAAAATTTGCAGGTCGTCAAAGAGCCCTACTGTTTCCTGACTCCATTCCTTTATTATATGGTGTTCCTTCTGCCAAGAATGCCCTTCCCTAACTTAGTCTGGCTGAAGAGCTGCTACTAGTCCTGCCAGACCCTAGCAAAGCATCTTCTCTACTAAGCTTTGATTGTCCCTTTCACCTCCCAGCAGAGGACTTCTCCCGCCTTTGCCCCTCCTCTGTCCGTGTCAGAGCGCTTGTCCCCCAATATTGGACTTACAAACTAAAAACCTTAAAGGTTGGGAAACAGGCCAGCATCCAGAAATGTAGCTGAATAAATGAGACAGGGAAAGACGCGGGGTGTGAGGAAGAGGTAAAATCTTTCCTCTTTTCCTGTGCAAAAGCTCCCACATCTCACCCCTATGCCCCTTTCCTGACACGCCCAATACCCTCTCTCCAGGATCCTTAGTGACCTCACGTAACCCTATACAACCCCCACCACAGCACTATGCTCTTCAGTATCAACTGCTTCCTCTTCCTCTTAATCAAGGGTCTTTCTGTTCAGAAGTTAATACATAAATGAGTTATAGCTTCTCAAAGCTGATAAATCTCTAAGCAACAAAATTTTAAAAAAAGAAGTATGGAGGAGATGTGGGGAGCAGGCACTGCAGATCTACCACCCAGAGAGGCTGGTCCCTCTAAGTTGGAGATTCTTCCTGACTGCCTTACATGAAGAGGTCCCACTTCTTCACTTCATCCACTCCTGCACAGGAGCAGCAGTGGGCACCACTGACAGAGAGAGATGGAGCTGATGCTCCCGCAATCCTATGAATCGCCCATTCTTCCTGGACTGAAAAGCTTTGTTTATCTGTTTTAGAGACCATTTACGGTCAATTTTTCATTATTATGGACAGACAGTCTCACCAACATGTTCACCAATGAACTTAAAACAGTGCCTGTATCCTAGCCAAGCAGTATCTTGAAATCTAACCCCAGACTGTTGCTTTATTTAAGAAAAGGCAAATTAATCAAGAAAACCAAGATGTTGCCCAAGTATCCTAATATTTCAAAATAAACCTGTAAATATTAAATTAGGATTCTAACAAGAATCATTATGGTTTATCACCATTTCTGATTTCACAAAAAGTCATTTGTTTGAATATCATTATCTACATGTGCCAAAGGCCAAAGATTCCAAAGACAAAATTTCTCACCTCAAGGAGCCAAGTCTAGCGGGCTAGAGAGTAAGTAAGCAAATACACATCACACAAATGGCTGAGTACTGCAATCAAGCAGGTAGCATGGGAGCAACGGCAGCAGGGAGAGGAGCAGGGGAGGGGGAGGAGGGCAAAGGACGGAGAAGACTTCAGAGAAGAACTGTCCTTGACCTAAGACCTGAAGGGTGTGAAATCCATCACAAACAAGCAGTAAAAAGAGGGGAAATAACAGAGGGATGGAATCCAAACAAAGAAATTACCATATGCAAAAGTACTAAGGTGAGAAATCCTAGAAAAGGTCACGAATACAAGTTACTCAAACTGGCTGGAGCACAGGGTGGTCTCTGGGGAATGGCTGGAAATGGAGCTTAAAAAGATGGACAGGATCAGATTTTGATGAAGGGGCTTGATTGACATATTAAAGATATGGATTAACTTGTACATGATGGAGTTTCTGAAAACTTTTCAGCTGAAGTGTGACCCAAGGCTACATCAAAGGGTCACATTCCCAAAGAATACAATGTGAACAGTGTCCTCTGGACTTGGGCAATGCAGCAGCACTGGGTTCACCTGCCACACTGTTCACCTCTAAGACGGCAGAACTCATTCATCAACGTACACCCAGCACCTAGCCCTGTGCTCGGCACACACAGGAACCAAAAACAGTACTGAATAGTTAAATGAGCTAACATAATCCTGAGGGCATAACCAAGAGGCCCTAACCAAGCCTCCTTCCTTACTGCCTATAAATCACATCTCATGCATGACAATAATTGGTAGACGCCACGACTTTTCAGGGAGCACGAGGAAGGGTTATTCACTATGGGCTGCATCAGAGACGAGAAAGGATTGAGGGGAAAGACACATTAAGATGCTTCTGAAACTGACTAGATTAAACCATTTATTCTATTCCTCTTCTCACCAAAAACTGAAGAGAAAACAACCATGGCTTAGCTCAAAATTACTCACCAACTAACTCTAAGGCAGTGATAACTATAAAAAGTATATTTTCACATCAAAAGGACTTGTGAAATAAAAATCTACTTAAGAATTGGCTGGGTTAGTCCAGTCTTTCAAATAATTAAGTGCTCCAAACAAAATTAAGCTACTTGCCTGTAGTACTTTAAATTTTACTTAGTAAACTGAATTATATTATTATAATTGGCAAAATTCTTTCTTTGATGCTTGGGAAAATAATAAGGAGAAAAATTCTTAAGAGAAATGTTAGGAAATCATGAACAAAAATAAATTATAAATGAGCTTAGAAAACTGATGGCTTAAGAAGCAAAGGTATAATCTAGAGATGGAAGAAAAATCTCTGGACTACGAAGAGCTAGTGGCTCATATTAAAGAAACCAGTCCAAAGGCCACAGAAGGAAAATAAAATTTCAAGTCTTCTTTCTAAAGAAAAGATGTAGACAAATTTCACTGATCAGTATTTCTAAATGAAAACAAGGTACGTAAAAACACAATTAAACATATTTTTTCATTTTATAAGGTGGCCAGGGAGAAAACCAACAAGTAATAACATAGAGTATGTGGGGAAAAAAAGAAACCACATACATACCCAGAGACACAAAGAAAAGACAAAAATATACATAAAATGTACATTAGAGATACATGAGATTAACACCTTGAGGTTTTTAGGATGTTATTACCAAAGATGAAAAATCGGGGTATTTTTGTTATGAAGAGCCTGCATATAATACTATGTCATTACCACCTGCTGCCCCACTTTAAAAAAGAGCAGTCCTCAGTCACGGCCCCCCACACACACTCACGCCACACTCTCATGACACTCACTCAATCACTCCCTCACTCACCCACACACACGACTTGTTTTGAATATGTTACCTGTTATTAAACTAAAAAATAATAGTAAGTTCCCATTTACTCTTGCCCTCACAATTCCCTAAGGCAGGTTTTATTACCTCCATTCGGCAAAAGAAAAAACTGAAAAAGGTTAAATGACTTGACCCAGACCACATAGCTGGTAAGTGATAAGGCTGGAATTCAAAACCACTCTCCACGGCTCTGAAGCACACGTTTTAAGCAATCCACTATGCCCTCTCCCAGGGCGTGACTGTTAAATCTTTAGCAACCATAACGTTTTTTAAAGACTGGTATTTTCTTACTGTGCTATCCACAGAGTGACGTTTAAGTTTAGATACTTTCAGTTTCATGGAAACCCACTTATACAGTTCTTTTAAAATAACGCAGATCTTGCTAGAAGTAAGGAAGACATTAACTACTAACACTGACAAGTCGCTGAGTTATCTACTCAGAATTTTACAAAGTACCAACAGTCTTCCAATATTCCCAACTTTATTACTCAGCCCTTTAATTATGCTAGTTCTTCATGTGGTACAAACACCCAGTACAACCTAAGAAGAAGCAGATTTTAATAAATATCTAATTTCTCTCTCCATTATTCACACTATGGAGTCACACCATATAAGCATTTAATTACACTCATTCAACTATCTGTGCCGCAAGAAAAAAAGAAAAACAATAGAGAAAAATATTTCAAATAATGGGGGCAAGAAGCCTGCCTTCATATCCTTGTGTCAGCGGGAGAATGCCGTGGGGACTATGAATCTGCCGTCCTCGGTCAATCTGAAGTCCCATTCACCTGTCAAAAGGGACCTCATATACCCAATTATGATCCCAGCTCACCAAAAATGTAACCCATCCTAATAGCTGGAGGAAACACTGGCTGTTGGAACTGAAAGACAATGTCAGTTAACCAATTTTCAAACTTGTACCTTCCTAAAGGACTTTTTCAAGAGTAATTCTGACTACATAAGATTTTTACTGTAAATGAGAATTTAGACCCAAAGCCCCCAAATAAAAGGTGATTTCACTTTTTTCAGCTCGTTAGATCTGAAAGAATTAGGAACCAAAACACTCATCTTTTATATCAAAATAAGTTAACATTATTTTTCATCCTATTTCACAAATGGGAAAAAAACAGAGCAAGAGGGATGCTGTAAAGAAGCCACGCTAGACAGTTATGTGGAACTATTCCATGACTTATTTTAAAATAAGCTAAAAATGTAATCGAAGTCTGTCAAGTAATCAAAAGCAACCCTTAAAAGCTGGTTCTCAGTAGGAAAAAACACCCACCACACTGAGTTTTGACATGTGCCATTACTACAGGGTACAAAAGAAAAGGCAAGAGTGGAACGAATACCCAGCAAGATGAAGCTTCCAAGGCTAGACCCCTCACTAGCGTGTCATCACTCACCACTCCAGACACAAGGCTCCTTTCCTACAAAAAGATGGGACTAGTCTATGGCCCATCGATGACCATCTAGCATCATTATTTTCCAATCTCAATGTCCAACTCACAAATTTCTTTTGGAAGAAGATAAGAAAAACTAAATAAAAAAGGAGTCAATCAATCCAGCTTGCTATCACTGCAGTAGAACTCTCTCTTGTATCAACACTCAACAGTTATACATATTTTTATTCAAAATTTCTGAGAGATTTTACAGACAGCAGCCAGTTCCAAATCATGTAATCAGGAAATCTACTTTACAGTTAACTCATTTTTCCCAGAAATTAATTTCTTACCTAACCTAGTATCTAAGTGTCAAAAGATCATTTAAAAGCAAGATCCAGGGGCTGGCCCCGTGGCCGAGTGGTTGGGTTCGCACGCTCCACTGCAGGCGGCCCAGTGTTTCGTTGGTTCGAATCCTGGGCGCGGACATGGCACTGCTCGTCGGGCCACGCTGGGGCGGCGTCCCACATGCCACAGCTAGAAGAACCCACAACGAAGAATATACAACTATGTACCGGGGGCTTTGGGGAGAAAAAGGAAAAAATAAAATCTTTAAAAAAATAAAAAATAATAAAAAAATAAAAAAGCAAGATCCACAGGGAGTGAGTCAACAAAAGAAAGAAAGAAATTTTGATTAAGCTATTAATTTCTCTACTCTCAAAATTTGACAATCATCAGAAGTTAAGTAAGACTAACAATTATTTCCTTGCTTCTGGCATGTTTCCTGGACTAGTTAAGTGAGTTACTTACAGAAATGGTTTTGATGACTACACATTTACTCTCTCCAAAGGCCAGTTAGCTTCATTTCACACACACTATGTTCCAAAACCAAAGATTAACTCCCCTCAGCTATCTCTTGGATCCAGATTTGACCAGATGAGCTTTAGGGCCCAAGCAGACCAAATTCCATCACTGGAACAAATGTTCCAGTGATCTATCAGGTAGATGTCAGACACCAGGTTATCTTCTTTCAGCATACCGCTGTGAATTGTTTTAAGAGTTTTAAGAATGTTATCTTGAATAAGTGATAAGCTGCTAACTCCTATTCAACCTATGGTCCATTCTCAAGGTCTCTCACTTGTACTTACATAGTTAGTTTACATTACCAAGTATACCAGTGAACAGAATCCGGCTTTAGATAAACCAAGTAACCAAGAGCTTTTGAAATTCTAATTCTGTCTTCCAAGATTTTAAAAATTACAATCTCCTCATAGTCATTCACAAGTATAAAGTTATTATTTCCATCGTCTCCCAGACCACTGGGAGAAAATATAGGATAAAGACAAAGTTTCACAGGATGTCCCCACATCACTGATCACAGCCCATCTCCTGGGACTGCTACTAATCTTAGGAATAAACTATATTCACATTTAAAACCTTATACTCAAGTGGCTACAAAACCCCCATGCTCTACAAGCACAGCTTGATTCAGTACATGAAAGGGAAGGGGAAGGAAATATTTATTACACGCCAGGAAGAGTACCACTTTCTTTACATATGTTGTCAGCTAAGTATTAGCATTCTTTGTTAATGAAAAAAAAAAGATGATGATGATGAGTAGGGAGGTTAAACAACTTACAGTACAAGAGACCTGGAAGACAGCCAGAATCCTAGCTCTGTTACTGTATGTGACAAGAGGTTTCTATTTCTAGGTTTACCACATTAGCTGAATGTGACTTTGACCACTTAACATCTCTGAACCTCAGTTTTCTCATCTGTAAAATGGGGTTTAAATGAGATAATTCACGTCAAGGGTTTAATTCAAAGTCTAGTATACAGTAAGCTTACTCAGTAACTATTAGCAACGGTCAAAGTGAAACAGTTAGTTAAGAAAGTCAGAAATGATTCCCAAGTCCATGTTTTTTCTAATACAATATGCCATAACTGCCAACACACACTTATTATCCATGTAAGAATCCATACTTGAAATATGACATAGATGGAAAACGTGTTACCAAAATGAGATAACTATTAAGGGCTAACTAAACCAACAGAAGTATTTTAGCTCTAATATCTAATAAGCAGAACCAAGTAGAAAACTCATCAGACGGAACTGTTTAGACGTTCAGACTTATATAGCTTTGTTCTAACTACTACGAAACTATTTTTCTACCTGCGGTATTGGCCCCTCCCTCCTGCCCATTTCTCTGCCAACTGCTGGGCCTAAACTGCAGTTTAACGGCTTTTTCCACCCTTGCTTTTACTATTATCAGAAATAATAAGAGAACAGATGCTGGCAGCTCCACCATCAACTTTCTCCCAGAGGCCCCCTCATGCCTTGGCAGCTCGCACTCCAGCAATGGCTGTCCCTCCTGGTCCTCCCTGACCCTATTCAGCCCCAATGGCTCCTGATCTTCTTTTTCCATCACCTATCAGGGTCTTTTCAAGCCACACCAGCTCACTTGATAAGGGTACAGGGCTGGGACCAGGCCAATCCAACTCCTGGTGAAGCTGGGAACAGTGGGCTGACAGGGCCCCAAGGGGAAAGGAAGTGGCCCTGGTTCCACCCACGCCACCCCAGCATCCTGCCTCAACCGCCCTGCTCCCACAGCTGCTGCGTGATGAGTGCTATCACTTACTGTACTCTTTCCAGGGTCTGAGATGGTGCCAGGGGCCCTGGGGTCCCAGCTGGATGATGAGAAGGTGTGCTTGAGTACTACTATGAGGTGCAGAGGAGATGGAAGGGGAAGGTGGTTTCCTTTGTGGTTCCCAAACTTTAGGCTAGGACCCAGGTGCGATATTGAGATTTCTGTGTTAAAGAGAAACCACAGGCCCAAAATGGCGTCACTTGCGCTAAAGCCCACGATACCAAACCTAGATTCAATACCTGACCTAACTGCAGTTTTGAGCTTCCCAAGAAATGCAATCTTAATCAACCAGTCTGGAATTTTCTGGTCAGTACCAATGAGGTAATCTGGCACGTGGAGCCTCTCCATCTCACACAGAAGCAGAAATTTGCATGATAAAACCTTTGCATTCTCTTCCCCCCAAAGAGAAGATGTACTGGCCCGAGATAATCCTTTCTTTCCTTTTGCTAATAATTTCCTTGCCCCACTCTTCTTCCTATAAAAACCTTCCACTTTCTATTAACTCCTCCCAGTATTTCTCTATTTGCTGGATGGGATGCTGCCCGATTCATGAATTGCTTAACAAAACCAATTAGATCTTTAAATTTACTCAGTTGGATTTTGCTTTTTAACATAAGAAATATATACTTGGTCATTCAGACGACCAAAAGATATCTCTCATATATATTTGGTCTTCATTCAGTTCCCGGCTCACAGCTCCCAAAACCCTAGGAGTTTCCTAAGTGTCGACAGTGATAAAGGTATCTTTTGTTATGTGAATGAGGAAGCACCTAAGGACCGGGGCTGGTTGCCAGGAGAACCAACCATGTGATTAGAGGGTTGGAACTTTCAGTCCCACTGCCTGCCCCCCAACTCTGTGAAGGGAAGAGGGGTTGAATCAATCATGCCTCTGTAATGAAGCCTCCATAAAAACCCAAAAGGAGAGGGTTCGGAGAGCTTCGGGGTTGGTGAACTTGTGGCGCACCTGGAGAGAGCGAGCATGGAAGCTCCAAGCCCTTTCCCCATACCTTGCCCTACGCATCTCTTCCACCTGGCTGTTCCTGAGTTATAGCCTTTTATAATAAACAGGTGACCCAATAAGTAAAATGCTTCTCTGAGTTCTGTGCACTGCTCTAGCAAATTAACAGAAACTGAGAAGGGGGTCCTGGTCACTTCTGACCAGAAGTACAGGTAACAAACTGGACTTGTGACTGGTGCCTTAAGTCCAAAGAGGAGGTCATGGGAACTTCCAATTTGCAGCCAGTCAGTTAGAAGCACAGGTACCAGCCTGGGCTTTTGACTGGTGTTGGAAAGTCAGAGGGGCATGCGTAGGGGGTCCTGTAGGAATGAACGCTTAACCGGTGGTATCTGACAAACTCTCTGGGTAGATAGTTTCAGAACTGAGTTGAATTCTAGGACACCTTGCTGGTGTCCAAAAATTCCTTGTTGTACGTGTGGGAACCTCCCCCACCAGCCGGACGCTGAAACTGAGTCTCAGAACACTCAAAGACTACCTATGTACGAATTTATCCTATTTATCTCAAATCAGTTGTGAATTAAAATTTTAATGACCAGACGTACTCCAAATAAAGCTTCCTGGTTGGCCTGGACAAAGGCCTGGCCTCCTACTACATAATTTGAACTCTGCCTTAAAGTGAAGCCTCCATCAACTTGTTTTCAAAATAAACTGCTACTTAATATTTTTTTTTGTAACTGTACTCCTCATAAATTGAGGCAACCAAACAACATCATCACTTTTCCTACCCAATCCCTTGACCAAAAACAAGATTTGCTGTTCTACTGATGTTCAAAAATCTCACTTAACTGTCTCACCCTCACCAGATCTAACAGTGGAAAATGAAAAAAAAAAAAACAAGGATAGTAGCAAAAGTAAACTTCCATAACAACAATCAATAATCAGCTTACTATTTCAAACAACTTCCAGGAACTGATTTGCCTTTAAAAAGGGTTGCACAATGAGAATGGGATGCCCACATAAATTTATTTTGGCAACCATGGCCTATTCAGCAAATCGACAATCTTCCTAGGAAAAGAATGCCACATATATTCCAGCGAAACAAAGTTAACACACGAACTTTGGTAGAGAGGCTGAGTTCTGGCCAAAGGAAGAGGATTTTTAACTAGGTAACTGCCCTTCAAAAGACAATCAAAACAGAATATCTTCACTTTAGCAACAAAGCCTCTAGAAGACAGCGTTCATTTTGCAATAATCTTTAACGTTCCTGCATTTCTTAGATTTTTAAGAAATTCTAACTTCCTGACTCATGAATCTAAAATAGTCATTCCATCTACAAATGTTCTACTCATTTAGTTCAGAATCATGTGTAGGAAACACAGGTTTCTGTTTCTAGGTTTAAGACTTCATATTCATTCATTTTGCACTAATATAACCACTAAATATAGCTCCAAGACACTGACAATTAAAAGTAGTTAATTATGTGAGTGATTCATACCTCCTATGTCCAGATGTTTCTGTCAGATCTTTGGGAAGAAGAAACGATAAACACCTGTCACAAACGCTTTCCAAACTGGGAAGACCCGAACTGAGTTACTGTCAATCCCCAACCTGAGTCCCTCGCCATCCCTCCCCTCGAAAAAAAGAGGTCAGACATCCACCTAACTTTGCGAAGAGAAAAGGGAGGAGGAAAGGCCCTAAAAAACGTGGCCACGCAAGTACTGGAGGAGAGGGCCCTGGGTTTTTCTAGTCCTCACCACCAGATTCAGAGCGAGAACCCTTAGGCAAGTCAGAAGTCACTTTTCCTCTCTGGGCCTCACTTAAGTTTATCTAAAATGCGGTGACTGGCAAGGAGCTCTACGACTCCGCGTCTAAGGACGAACTCGAGATTCCCTCAGTCAGCATCCGCAGAAAGCCATCCAGCGCCCAGCCAATGCCCCCACCTTCGACCACACCATCTCCCGACTTCCTAAAAGGGCTGGACCACCACCCCACTCCCAAGCCCCAACACATACTCGCCCTCCACGCCAAGCAGCGTGTCCAAACCAGGCCTTCACACCCACAACGTGGATCCCTCCTAGCCTCACCTGTCCCAGACAGATACTCCGCGGTCCGCGCGCTCCCCTCCCCATCCCACCCCCCACACACCTTCCCCGAGAAGGGTTGCCCGATTCCGGCCCGAGGAGGCCGCCTATAAGCTCACCTGGTACCCGCCACCCCTGACACCACCATTCACCTCCTCCGACCTACCCCATCATCATCACCACCACCACCACCCGCTTCACGCCCCGCTCACCCTGCCTGCTGGCGCCCTGGGAAAGCTGGGGCCGCTCTTCGGCGGCCTCCTGGCCGGAGCAGCCGAGGGGCAGCGGAGGGCCGGGGCCGGGGCCCGCCGCTGTCGCTGCCGCCGCGCCTCGCGTCAGCCCAGCCCCATCGCCCTCGGCCGGCGCCGGCGGCCGCGGGTCGCTCGGGCTCGAGACGCCGCCGCCACCGCACGCTGCGGCTGGGGGTGAGGCGAGGGAGGCGCCGCGGCGGGGCCGGGCCGAGCCGGGCGCAGGGCCGTCCGCGCCCTCCTCCTCTGCGCCCGCAGCGGTGGCGTGCAGCCGGGGCGGGCGAGAACAAGGAGGGAGGCGGGGGGGAGGCGGCAGGGGAGGGGGGCGGGCTGCACTCCGAAACGGCCTCCCGCCGCCAGCGACGGAGCGAACCCCCCTCCCCTCGGCAGCGGCGCCGGGTTCACGCTGCGGGGAGAGCCGGCGGGCGGGCGGGCGAGCGGAGAGCGCGCGCGCGGCGAGCTCGGGACTCCCGCGCCGGATGTGAGGTCACGTGATGGCCTCATCCCAGCGCCGAGGGCGGAGGGGCGCAGAGGGGACGTCAGGAGGGGCGGGACCAGACGGAGGGGGCGGGGCGGGGCGCAGGCCCCGCCACCCCCTCGCCGTTAGCCCCCCAGGCGGGCGAAGACCAGAAAGGGTAAGGAGGGCGCCCCAAAAGAGCTGGGTGTTGGCGGGAAGAGGGTTGCTAATGGAGGATGCCTTTTTTGGCAGGAGGAGGTGGAATTCGCCACTCTGGCCGTGCAAAGACACGATCATAGTCCAAATCCCCATTTTACGAACGGGGAAACTGAGGCCCAGGGAGGGGTCTAGACTAGACTTGCGCAGAGTCTGATGGAGAGAAAGCCAGATACTGGCTCCCAATCCAGGTCTCTCGTTTCTTAACAGCACCCTCCCCACTCCGAAACAAACAACCAGAAAACTACGTGTAATTCGCCTTTGACAACCGGCTCGGCGCCCGGCCTCGGGGCGGAGGACTGGGAGGCGTCCCCAGGAGAAAGCTCCCACGCGCCCACTCCGCCGCCTCCGGCGGGAAGGAGTCTCTTGCGACAGTGTTGGATGCAAATTAAATACTTCCCTCCGCAGAAGCTTTATCTCGAGGCCGGGCCCCTGCCGGATATACAAATCACCAGTTTGGTTTTCGCGGCGTCCCTTCGGCGCGTTTAGGGACCTGCTGCTCCGGGCTCCGGCCATGTTTCGGCCCTGAGTCTACCTCGCCCGCGCCCTTGAGGCCCGGCCATCGCTGTTATTGTTATTCCACCTTGTCGCTAACAGAGCTCTGAGCTGCTTGAGCGTAAAGAAGGGAAGGGATGGCACGCGCGCGGCCCCTGGTCCAGCGCGCTTGGGGAGACCTCGCTGGAGGCAGGGAGCGTTCAGGTTCTGGTTCGTAGCACATGGCGAGCCTTCTCGGGGGCTGCCACCCCTGATCCGCGACGCATGGTGACACCTCATCTGAGGCAGCACACCGCCCCCCCCCCCAAGTCCACGGCACCGATGTCACCTCGCCGGGAGGCAGGCACACGCTGCTCCTGGCCGTCCTGGGCTGTGCGGAGCTGGACAGTCGGCGCATTTCCTCACACCACGTGGCGTGGACGCGCTCTGGACCGAGATGGAACTACACCCCTCTTCCTATCCCTGGGCTACGTCTCACCGTTTGTTTGTTTGTTTCAAGTCTCGTGATCTTCAAATGATTAAATGAGATGAGGGGTGTGGAAGTGTTGGGCAAACTGTAAGAAGCTGTCTCTGCGGGGATGAAGTCTCCTCCACCTTTCCCAGCTGCTTGGCTCCTGGCTGTTTGCCCTCAGCCTTTAAACAAGCTCAAGTTCCTCAAGTCCTAAAAACAAAACTATCGAGCTAACCCTGCGCTCGAAGTGCCCACTCCAGCTAGCTTCCAAGTGCTTCTCTCCCTCTCATGGAGACCACTTCAACAGTGGTCCCCGTCAGCTGTCTCCACTTCCTCATTTCTCAACACTTGGCACTCTGGCTCGTCCTCCCCAAACACACAACCTTCCATTACCCTGCTCAGGCGACAGTAACCCATGACCTTCATTTTCCCAAATCTGTAGGCATTCCTCAGTTCTTAGCTCTCTGGCTCTCTCTGCTACATTTGACACCTCACATGACTGTCTCCCACCTTCTGGCATCTCAGTACTGCCTTGGCTTCCAAAAGAGTGCAGTCTCCCGATTCTCCCCTCTCAGTAAATAAAGCTGCTGCCTCTCTTGGTGGCATCCTTAAGTGCCACCAATTGTGAGTCTGCACCTTAAATGCGAGACTCCACTCTAAGCCCACAGCTCTTCTCCCCGCACTCTTGGGACATCACCTCCACCCATCATCATCACCATGGTTTCAACTGCCAAATCAGACATTTCCAGCCTATACCTCTTCCACAAAAGTTAGACCCAAATATCCAACTGCTTGCCAGGCAGCTCTGTCTAGATATCTCAGGGGCACCCCAAACTCAGCATGACCAAAACAACTCATCCTCTGCCTCCATAGCAGCCTCTCCCTCCCCTGTTGACACCACCATCTACAGGCATCAGAATCAGAAAGCTGGGAATGAGTGAGTCATTCTTGATTCAGCCCTTTGCCTTATGCCATCACTCGTCCTATTTATTTCACCTCCTTAGATCTCTACCTCAAATCTCTGCCTCCATTCCTCCTGGCGGGAGTTCCAGCCATCCTTTCCAGCCTGAACCGTTGCAGCAGCCTCCTAAAGTCTCCTGCAGACAAACTCAGCCTCCATTCAGCCTCCAAAGCGAACTCTCTAAAATGCGCTTCTCTTTAAAATCGTGCAGAGGTTCCCCTGGCTTCTGGCCGCAGTGCGGACCTACAAGGTATCCAATACAAACCTCGCAGTGCCCTCAAGCTTTTAAAAGACCACAAAGAGCCCCAGACTTCAAGAAGCAGCCAAAATCCTCAAAGTAAGGCAACACACAGCCAGGCAAGGGAACACTATAGGAAGAAAAACAGTGATTGAAATATTTCTAAAAATTCCCTGCTACAGATGTTTTGGGTATGGAAAGAAGAGAATGTGGACACTGGGGGGAGGAGATGCTGAGTCACTGGGAAAGGCTTGAGCATGTTTATAGGCTGAGGAAAAAACAGAGCCAGGAAAGGAGGAGAAGCCCAAGACAGAGAGAAAGACAGTGAAGCGAGTCTTGAGAAGTCCTGGGAGGCTTGCTGATCTCCGCCCAGGATGATTCTGGGCCTGGGCCCAGCCCTTCCCTCCTTTGATCCTACTCCCTTTTTAAGACCCAAGCCATGATCACAACCCAAGACAGGTAACAGTCCTCCTAGTAAACTCTAATTTACCTTCCACGGACTATTTCACATCTCCTCCATCCTCAAAAGCCCCATCCTTGCTTGCCTTCCCCTCTCCAGGTCACCTTACCTCCTGTTTCACTGAGAAAATGCAGACCATCAAGAGGGAACACCCACGGATCTACACATTAACCCACATCAGCATCCGCTGTCTCTCCCTCACTCCAGTTTCTGCGAAGGGGCAATGCCCCCTCCCAAGAGACCTAACCCTTCACAGGTACAGTCCTGGCCTCCCAAAGGTCACCACTGTTGCCAACTCCAAGGGACACTTTTCACACCTTATTTTTCTAGCCTTCTCAGCGACATGCATTTCCCGTTCTTGAAACACTTTTCTTTTAGTTTGGATAATTCTCTTTTGGAATTCCTCCTTCCTCTTCATTTACTCCTTCTCAACCTACAGTGGGTGCTTCCTCTATCCTCCCTCTAAACGGTGCTCCTTCCCAGGGCTCAGTCCAGGGCCCATTTCTCTCTGTACACAAGTTTTATCATTTGTCCTTGAATTGTCTATCAACCTTACAAGAGTGGTGGATGGGGTTCAGGGGCTCTATAAACTCCTTAAACTGAATACCAATACTTTTAAAGGAAGAAGTCTAGCTTTCCTCAGCTTCTCAAAGCTGTCTGGGTCCCAAAAGAAGGGTAGGAGTGCTGACACACAGGCATTCCCCCAGTGACCTCATCCACCACGGCTGTAGCTAACGTCTGTAAGTACGTTAATGACTCTCAGCCGTATTACTCGAAGGCCAGCTCTCTCTTCAGAGTCCTGGCCATACCTCCCTATCACCATCACATGATGTCTCACTACTGCCTCGTAAATTCACTTATCCAAAACTCAACTCTTGCCCTTCCTCCCTAGACCAGCTGCTTTCCCAGGCTTCTCCACCTTAGCAAAAGACACTGTCGCCCACCCAGCTGCTCAAGCCAGAAACCTGAGAGTCATTCTTTCCAATACAATGCTAAGTCCATTTCCTACCCTCCCACATCTCTCCATCTCAGCTGCCACTAGAATAACCCAAGCCACCTCCATCTCTCACCTGGGACTACTTCCTTAGCACCCACCTGATTTCCCCACTTTGACCCTTACCTCCTTCCGGTCCATTCTCACACAGCAGCCAGAGGGCACTAGTGTGTGTGTGACTTGGAGCACAGCTCTTGATGAAGGCTTTCAACTGCTTCCCATTTCACTGAGAATAAAATGTGAATTTCTTTGACCTACAGTGTCCAGTGTTGGATGTGGCCTGCCCGTTGCTCCCCCTTCACTGGCACTCCTCTACCCTCACCCTCCTCCCGCCGCAGATCTCCTTCCCTACCTTACCTCATTCCAACCACAGCAGGCCACTTTTCAGTTCCTCAAACACTCCAAGCTCTTTCCTGCCTCAAGGCCTTTGCAAAACCTGTTCTTTCTCTCTTCCCTTTTCCCTTGCCCCGCTCACTCTTAAAGTTCAGCTCTTGGCTTAAAAACAGATAGTTCTTGAAAAAGGCCTTCCCCAGCCACTCATTCCTTCCTTTATTTTCTGATGACCTCCATTATTTTCTTTATAACGATTATCGGAATTTTAATTACCTGTGAGTTTATGTATTTGACACCTGCCTCTCCCACCAGACTTCAACCTCTGTGAAGATGGGGACCAGTTGTAGCTCCAGAATTTTTCGAGAAGGGCCTTAAAAGTAGCAATCTCTTTGGAAGAAGAACTGAGGGTTTTTCTTAAGGTGTTTGCATGACACTTTTTAAGATTGTCCATTTTTGTAAGTGGGGGAAGGAATTATGGGGAAGGGGCACGTAAAGCATCCCCCCTGGCCTCCCCCCCAAGCTATTTTTTGGTGCTGCTACTGGCAGAGACTGAGTTGGTTTGCTTTATCACCGTATATCCAGCACTAGATGAAGCCTGGCATATGGTAGATCTTTAAATGTTTGTAGTCTGATGAATGAATGAATGAATGAATTTACAATCTCAAACATCATCTTCAAATGTCTTTCCTAACTCCCAGGCTAAGAATCCCTCTCCTGTGCATCTTTTTCACTGCATTTACAACCTTGAATAAGTATCTGCTTAGTATCTTTGTCTTCCGTCACTCTATGTTCTATTTATGTGTTTGTTTCTACAGTTCTAAATATTTTCATGTGTTATTTGATCATCACAACAATGCCAATACTAAAAGTAATAGTTACTATTATCTGTATTTTTTTATAGATGAGAAACTGAGGAAACTTTACATGTATGAGTTCATTTAATCTTTCAAACAATCCTAAGAAGTAAGTACTATTATCATCTCTATGTTTACAGATGAAACTGAGGAAAACGTAAAGTCCCATTTTACAGAATAGAAAAAGATGTTTAATAGCTCACTCAAGGTCGCAGAGCTGGTAAACAGCAGCACAGCCAGGATTCAACCCAGGCAACTTGGCTCCAGGGCCAAACTCTTCATCAGTATGACTGAACAAAGCCATAGTGACCCATCCTCTGGGATCCAAAGTCTTTGGATTATCTGTTTAAACACCCAGACTCTGACTGCCTCATGAGCAAGGACCTAACTAAGCCATCTCTGGATCCTCAGCTCCTGGCCGAGACCCAGCCCATGATGGTACTCAGTAATGTGTGCCGAGTAAGTGAGTAACAAATTATCATCAATTTTCACAACCACTAAGTCAGACTAGCAATGGAATGGTTAGGATTCCCATCTTACAGGGACGAAAAATGAGTTCCACAACTTCCCAAGAGGAGGTGATTCGTCTCACTGCCCCTTTGACTGACTTCAGCCCTCTTTTATGTTTTCTCTGCTGCTTCCATGAAAGGTTAGAGGACACGTGTTTACTTTAGGAAGACTTCACCTTAAGAGAGGCTAAAAAAAATGCCACAGTACTCCCTGTCTTTTCTGGAAAAAGTGGCCAGTGAAAGTATTTTGATTATAATGTTTGCTTAACGAGCTCTGTTTCCTTTAGCTCCTATGCCATTCTGTCCCTGTTTAGCTTGAACCACAGAGGCCTGTGTGTGTGTGTGTGTGTGTGTGTGTGTGTGTGTATTTTGGAACAGAACAGGGAGCAGAGCTGTGAGTCAGATGTCTAGAAATCAGAGTCCAGCGGCCACCACTGATTCATTTCTGTTGCTGAGCAAAATATGTAATCTTTTTTTTGCCTCTGCCACGAAACAACAGCCAGGGGCCCCACATTCTTCTCAGGCCATGGTGCCGTAGGATATGTTGGGTCACACGCTGCTGAGTGTTCAGGGCGTAGGGCCCCTGCTGGAGGAGTGCTAGAAATCGGTCCTACAAAAGGAGGGAACTCCTGATTTGTAGCACCTGCCAATTTCGTGATGTAAATACCCCACCACGGCTAATTTCAAGCTACCAACAGTTTAGGTGGCTCACAAAATTCTTAGCAGAAACGAAATAACTTAGCAGTCTGCTTTAAGGAGCCAACAGAAACCAGCTCCAGCACACTGCCACTTATAGTAACTCCTCATGTGGATAAGAACAGGAGAAATACAAGCAGCCTTTAGATGATGGTTTTAGGGGCAAGGCCTGCCTCATAGGATGTTACAGGGAATTTCCTTGTATTTACATATAATGATTTCACCTCTGATGAGAAAAGACTAATTGTATTGGAGATGGGAAAACTAGGTATAATTCTTAGCATTCTTAGAAGTAACATGTTTATTTCTTTGAATTTCAATTTTAATAGGAAGACTATTACCGACCTCACAGGATGGCGGATTATCTAATAAACACATATAGCACTTACTGTCTGCTAGGAACTGTTTAAATACTTTACAAATTTACATACTTAACCTTTATAACAAGACTGTAGAGTAAGTACTGTTATCAGTTTAGAGATGAAAAGACCAAAGCACAGAGAAGTTAACTAAGTTCTCTAAGGCCACACAGCTAGCAAGTAATAGAGCCAGGATTTGAACCTGGCTCCAGAGTCCATGCATGCTTTTAACCTCTAGGGCCCCAAGTCAAAGGCACCTGCCTGGTTTAATAAATAGAGTTTTATTGGAACACAGCCATGCTCGTTCATTTACATGTTGTCTGTGGCTGCTTTTGTGTTAGAGTGGCAGAGTTGAGTAGTTGTGGCAGAGACCATATGACCCAAAAAGCCCAAAATATTTACTATCTGGTTGTTTACAGAAAACATTGGCTGCTCCCTACTCTATGGTGTCCTGCCTATTTGTATAGGCTGACACAATAGTTATTATTAGGAGCCTGGTGGTCCCAAAGGTCAAGCTGGTTCTGAAATTGTGTTCTAGGCCAATAAGACAAGTGAAAAGTAATGTCAAGATTATAACCGTACCCTAGCATTTGTACTATAACAATTGTGTCAGTGAAATAGCATTAGGATGTAAACTTGAGTAACAAATAATCCATGAAAATGAGTATTAATAGAAATATGTGCTTTATGGGATCCTGATATCTCAGGGTTGAATTAATTCAGAGATTGTTCATCCCAACCCCAACTCTCCACTGGGGGTTGTTAGACTGGATTTCTGAAGTTGATGCTGTAAATCGCTCACCATCGGCCCTCAGGTCCTGCAGGATGAATCTCCTATACAGACATGGGCTTTTTGCTCTTTTATGGGGCTCAGGCAGCAGGCCCCCACCTCCATGCCTGTCATTCTGTCTCCGAGGCAGTTCCTCCATGTGGCTGTTTCAGATGCCAAGCAGAGAAGCTCCTCGAAGCCTGTTACCCACTGTCCTCCTGGATCGTCATTAAAAACTTCCCCTGACCTTTGCAGCTACTTCCTGTGAGCCTCTTAGGGACTGCTTGTGACCTATTTTCAGAGCTGACGGTTCTGGCTTCTAGAGCAAATGAGGAACAAGCCCAGCTACAGGTGGTCGACTGTTTCCTTTGGGCTCCTGGCACCAAGGAAGAATTGCTCACTGAAAGGATCGTAGGTCAGAAGGATGCCTGGTTGCCGCATCAGGGCCGTAGATTTTCATATAAACCGTGGGTCAGTATTCAGGATCGTCCGAAAGCTGTTACCTTCTGTTTGCTGAAGACAGTTTCTTCCTTATAGTAATAAAGAAAAAGAACCCATTGAATCTTCTTGTTGGTTTTTTTTTCCTCAAAGCAAAGACGCCTCACCAGAATTGGTCAATTAAGGCAATACTGATTGAGCTCCTGAGTGGAAGTCCCATTGCCAAAGAATTTCTTTCATAAACGTTTCAAAAGTGAGTTGATCCAAAACGCACCTCCACCGTGAGGTTACCTGTAATCTAGTCTAGGAAGCAGAATCTAAGCACCCCGAGGTTCTGCAAATTTCATAAGAGCTGCAGGCACAAAATGAAAGAGAACAAGGCTTCAAGGTGGAGAACACCAGGAACGTTCTGGCTGTTTCCACCTTGTTCTTTGTCTCTACACTCCTGACATACACTGAAATAGCTCATAATTACCACGAAGACAACCAAAGGGAAACCTCTTGGGGCTTTACCAAAAATTTCCTTTATAATTTTTTAAGCTCATGTGATTTATTTAGGGTCCCTTTAAATAAATTTATGACCTTGGTTTCATTTTTAAGGTGTATGTAAATTTTAAAAAGACTCAGGACTCTAAAGATCTCAAATATTCCTTCAAGGGGTCCCTAATAGCTCCTTTGGGTTCTTGAAATACTTGATTTTATCTCTTTATTAGAAATTACGTTTTCCCACAAATAAAAATCACGCTCAGCTCCACCCTCCTCCATTCCAATTCAAATATGCGCAGACTGATTACAAGCTGCAAGAGAGAAGGTATAGTCGACTCACCTTTTTATCCCCCACAACATGTGGCCACAGTAGTAGGTGATCAGTAATTGTTACTATTGCTATGAAACCTCCATGAAAACAGGAACTTTCTCTATTTTGTTCATTCCTATAGCCCCAGTGACTAGAATAACCACCTGGTGGTAGCCACTCAATAAATAGTGAATAAACTAGCCTGTAGTCTTAATAAATGTAGGGAAGGAGGTTTAGAATTCTTAACATTTTTTTCAGTAAACTTGGCCCTCCTTGTAAGAGTCAGGGATTAATCAGAGAAGGAGAATCAGTAGGAGATATATATTGAGAGACTTATTGCCAGGAATTGGCCTACAGGCTGGATGGGGCTGGCGAAGCAAGGCTGGAATCTGCAGAGCCGGTCCTCCGGGAGGGCAGACTAGAACTCTTAGATGGAATTTCTGCTTCAGGGAAGCCTCAACTCTATATATAAGGCCTTTCAAACAATTGAATTAGGCCCACCCACATTATTGGGATAATCTCCCTTACTCGATTGTGGAATTTAAGCACATCTACAAAATACCTTCATAGCATAGCTCATCAAACCACGCTGAGGCAGCGTCCTACATGCCACAACTAGAAGGACCCACAAAGAAGAATATACAACTATGTACCGGGGGGGCTTTGGGGATAAAAAGGGAAAAAAAAATTTTTTTTTTAAATTCTAAAACACATTACAAAAAAAAAAAAAAAAACCTGAAAACCAAAACCGGCGGAAGACATCACAAGAAAAGAAATCTACAGACCAATATCTCTTATGAATATAGACACAGATATCCTTAACAAACTACTAGCAAACCAAGTCCAGTAACATATGAAAAGGATTTTACACCGTGACCAAGTGGGATTTATCCCAGGAATGTAAAGGTTGGTTTTACATATCAAAATCATAAATACACCATGTAAATAGAATAAAGGGCAAAAACCACAGGATCATCTCAATAGATGCAGAAAAAGTATTGCAAAATTCAATACCCTTTCATGATAAAAACATTCATGCCAAAGTTTATAGCAGCCTTATTCATAATAACCAGTGAGTGGAAATAATCCAAATGTCTATCAACTTATGGGTGAATGAACAAAATGTAGTATATCCATACAAGGGAATATTATTTGGCAATAAAAAGAATGAAATATTGATACATGTTACAACATGGATGAACCTCAAAAAAACTATGCTAAGTGAAAGAAGCCAGACACAAAAGGCTACATCTTATATGATTCCATTTGTGTGAAATGTCCAGAATAGGCAAATCCGTGGAGACAGAAAGTAGACTAGTGTTTGCCAGGGGTGGGGATGGGAGGTGAGGGGGTGAAGAGAGGGTGACTGCTAATGTGTACAGGGTTTTCTTTTGGCGTCATAAAAATATTCTGAAATTAGATAGTGGTGATGGTTGTACAACTCTTGTGAATATGCTACAAACCACTGACTTTACACTTTAAAAGTGTGATTTTAATGGTATGTGAATAATATTTCAATAAAGTTGTCAATTTAAAAAATAGTATATTTACAGGGGCAGGCCGGTGGCACAGCAGTTAAGTTCACATGTTCCGCTTTGGTGTCCCGGGGTTGACCGGTTCGGATCCCAGGTGTGGACCTACGCACTGCTTGTCAAGCCATGCTGTGGCAGGCGTCCCACATATAAAGTAGAGGAAGATGGGCACGGATGTTAGCTCAGGGCCAGTCTTCCTCAGCAAAAAAGAGGAGGATTGGCAGTGAATGTTAGCTCAAGGCTAATCTTCCTCAAAAAAAAAAAAAAAAGGTATATTTGCAAAGGGTTTTAAATAACATAGTAAGGATTCCAGGCCATGGTTCAGCTGTACCTTTACTTAAATCTTATATTCTTTCAGCTACTGTAATTCAATTCTCCCATCACATCAGACCATCAGAAGGTTCCAAATGAAATATTAATATTTATATTATGTGAAATATCATATTACTCTAGTGCCTCACGGAATCACCCTAACAGAGTTTCAACTAAATATATCTTTCCTATAATTTTTATCTAAGCTGCTATAATAGCCATATGGATCTTCCTTCTGCATCCTTTGCACTCATACTGAGAATACTGCACATCCCATCCTCACATCACTCACGTTCCCTGGATTATAAAATACTTTACGAAAATTTTATGTTTCATTTATTTTAGGAAAAGCAATGTCCCTTAGGAATTATCCTTTCTGATAATCAAAACCATGCAACTGATTGTAATTTCTTCTTCGCCTTGGAGGAAGCTCAGTTGTACGTTGATTGAAATGATTAACGTATCTGTATATCCATTTTTTTCTTTCTGTTTTTCTTCCTCTATTCATCATTTGCTGTTTTATGGCATGGGATTTTGGTGTCACCTCAAATCCCAACATTTAGTTGAAGGATTGGTTCAGGATTTTGGACTAAGGTTCAATGTTTAATTGTGCTTCACATCAAATCAAGGTTTCTCTACACCAGCACTGTTGACATTTTGAGCTGGATAATTCTTTGGGGTGGGGGAGGCCTGTCCTGTGCCTTGTAGGGTATCTAGCAGCATCTTCGCCTCCACCTGCTAGAAGCGAGCAGCAGCTTCCCAGTTTAACAACATAAAATGTATTCCGCTATTGCCAAATGTCCCACGGAGGACAAATTGCCCCTGATTGAGAGCCACTGCATTAAGCATCATTGAAAAACAGACTCTCACCACTCTTTCCAGTAAGTCTTGAGAAGTATCAGAAATTCATCACTCTAGATAGATAGGTAGGTAGATAGATAGATATATAAATAGATAGATAAACAGATAGATTCATACTTTGCTCACTCACTTGGGAGGAATCAAGGACATGTCGGCATTTGGTGTCTGTCCCTGGGGCAGAGCTGCTTCCCTGTAGATCTTCTCATTTTACAGGGAAAGAATTTTCTGATTATTTCATTTAAGCCCAGCAATCCATTGAAAGGAAATTATTCTTATTCCAATTTTTAGATGAGGAAACTGAGGGTCATGGAGTGAAAATGATCAACTTCAGGGCTAAACTCCAAATTCAGTGCTGCTCCTCTCACTGCTAGGGAAAGCTTGCCTCTCTCTCTTCTCTGTCTGTATGTAACCACGTCCTCCTCCCTAGGTCGTTAAACGTTAGGGATGGAGTCCTATAAGGCTAAGGTCTTCTAAAGTGTCAGCCTCTTAAAATGGCACTTAATCCTGTCAATGCCTGGAAAATGGATTCTCTCTTCCCAGATTACATCATACGTTAACCTAGTTAAAACTCACAAATTTCCATTAGCTCTAACTTCCTGTTTACAGGAAATGCAGGGGATAGAGGAATGAGTTAGACACCAGTAGGGAACAACCAATCAAATCCAGAAGTGGGAACATTCTATGAGACAACTAGTCTGAACTCTTCCAAAAAGTCAATATCTTGAAAATAATCAAAAAACAAAGCCACGGAGGTGTTATTTTAGAATAAAATAGACGAACAAAACATAACAATCAAATGCAATGTGTAAACCTTGATTGGAATCGTGGTAACATGTAAAAGTCATTCTTAGAATGAAGGGAATTTTGAATTTGGACTAGATATAAGACTGTGGAATCCATTTTAGTTTTCTTAGATGTGATAATGGTGTGGTATAAAAGGATTGTTCTTATTCTTAAGAGGTATTTGCAGAAAGCATTTTGAGATAAAGTCCCATGATATTTGCAACTTTCAAATGGGTCAACAACAACAAAACAGCAAAGATGAATAGATAGATAAAATAAATATAGTAACATATTAACATTTAAAAAATTTAAATGGAAGATATACAGGAGTTTGCTGTGCAATTCTTTCAATTTCTCTGAATGTATGAAATATCTTTATAATAGAAAGCTGAGGGGACAATAACAAGCCTTCTTAATGCACTGAGTGTTGAGTAACCCACAGATCACTTTGGGTGAGGGGTCTATGGTTAGGCTTCAATGACCCATGAACCCCCTACAGCCCTGAGCAACACCCAGAGTGTGGATGTAGCTCTGCCTTTCCCTGGGGAGAGGTTCTGTAACTCTTGTCCAATTTTTTCAAAGGAGACCCATGACTCCAGAAAGGCTGTAACCTTGAGGCTCGTCTGGGGATTTTAGGTCTGGTGGCTGCAGAAGCATGAGATTTTTGAACTTCGAGACATTTCCCTGCTGCTCAAATCCCATGCTGGAGACAGCTGCCTAAAGTCATAGGATCTTAGAACTGAAAGGAGCCTTAGGAATGATTTAATTCAACCGTGGAGACGGAAGCTCTGAAATAGGCCTTGTCCAACATCAGGCAATTAATTAACTTAGTGGTAGAGAGAGAAGGTCTGGTTCCCAGGTTTCCACTCGGCTTGTTCAAAGAACCAGCCTTGTTTGTCCAGTCACTTGACTGCTTCCAGTTTCTGTATAGACTAGAAAAGCCGACAAACATCCTTATGTAGGCTGCAAAGCCCACCTGACCTGCTTCCCCTCCCCCTTCCTCCTCTGACATCCCCTCCTACTATCCCACCCAGGCTCTCTCCTCACCTGCCACGTGGTCTCCTTGGGATTGCTCTGACACAACCAGCACATGCAGGCTTTCTCTCTGTTGCCCTTGCAGCTCTCTTCCTCCAAATCTTTGCTTGGCTGACTGCCCCACCTTCTTCACCCCTGCTCAGGTCTCTCCATGGGACTGACCACCTGTTTAATACTGCAACTCTCTCCACCACCACGTCCAACAATACTTGATCCTACTGTTTCACCTGTCACCTTCCAGCACGCTGTGCAGGTTTCTTATTTATTATGCAATTTGTTTTTGTTATTTTCCGTATTGCTATATATGCTCCACAAGGGCCTTTGTCTCTGTGTCTTATTTACTGATTTTTCCCAAGTGCCTGGAGCCATGCCTGGCACAGAGAAGGTCCTACTCAATGCTGGAAATTTTTACTGAATCAATGAATATTCTCTCTTTGCAACGCAGGACTTAATTTCAACTTGTGTTGATAAAGAAGACCACAAAGAGGCAAAAACAATAAATCAGGTAGAAAAAGTGGGGTGAGGGGTTATCCTGGATGTTTTCATTATTTCAAAGGTCAGATTTAAGCTTTGCTTGGGTGAAATATATGAACAGGCATACGACCAGGAGCTTGGCCCTGTTTTACACAATGTCAGCTAGCTGCTGCTCGGTACACGAAAGAGATTACCAGCATCTCTTCCCACCTGAGGGCTTACATGTTGCAATTCTCTTGTACTCTAATAAGTTCCTAAATATTTAATACTTGAATCACTTCCTAATAGGTTGTTGATTTACTATATCACAAGCATATTTAAGAGACATCAGTTTAGGTTTGTTGGGATTAAGTTTAAAACCCAAAAGCTTAGCTTTCAGAGGCAAGCAAATGAAAAAACATTGTGTGCATGACACAGGGGAGCATTTACACATGAGCTAAGACTTGCAGCTGTGTTTTTCTAAGATCCCCACCTTTGCTTCGGGCCAACTGAGTTTCACATTGTTCTGAGTGTGTGAACGAAGCTGAGATGAACCCAGAGGGCTGGGCCCACTGTGGGGATCTGTGGTGGGTGCCCTAAGCAGTCACTCTGCAGTTTTCAAGCTTTGGAAGGAGTCTCTGACCTAGTATTTATGGAGACAGCTCCATTCTCATCTACAAGTGTGGATGTGGGTATTCGTTGCTAAATTTCGCCGGAAATTGAGGCTAAACTTCAGAGAGGAAAAGTGGTTGGCTTGTGACAACTCATCACTTGGTGTGTTTTGCCAGTAACTTTTCCTCATAAACACGTGTGTGTTATCTTACCGCCACTTCGTGTCATAGGTGAACAAATGGACTGACTGCTGAGGGATTTTGATAAGCTCTGACAAAACGTGGTCCGATTTTCTTTCCCCATCCTCCACATGTTGGACACCTGCGCCTTTCAGAAAGTTTTCGCAAATCACAACATCCTTCTCTTCTCTGTGGACCCATCTCATGGCTTATTTTTCATACAAGGTCACTTGAATCACTGTAGGCCTCCGTTCGTAGTGACAAACCATTGCCTCTGTTTGCGTATGTCTGGATTGCCAGACATAAGGAAAAGAGGTTTAATGAGAATTTCCTTTCTTTCAAAACAACTTTCTGTTTTGTGATTGTTGTTGCCATCATTCATTGAAGAATTATGTAGTGAATGATTGCTGTGTGTTTTAGAATGTGCCGGGCACTGGAGAAACAATAGTACAAAAACACCGCTCCCAACCCAAGGAGGTTATAGTCTAGCCTAGTGAAACAGAAATAAGAAACCAGGAAATTCAGATGCAGAGAGATGCAACGAAAGAGGTAAGTACAGATCGTTGTGGAGACTTCCTGAGCACGTAAGGAAGACTTTCAGTAGGAAACACCATGGGCGCAAATTTCCTAAATAGGAAGCAAGAATGAAGACAAATATCCATGATGGCGCTACCCAGATGAGGCACTACGAACATTTGCGTATTTCCTTTCAGGCACTTTAGATTCATTTTAACATAATTGTGCACATTCTGAAAGTAGAATCTCTTATCCTACTTTTTTTTCCACTTAATATAAGAACATAAGCATTTTCTCCACGTTATTAAAAAATGGTTGTAAGCATTATTTTAGTCATATGAATATGCTGTAATTTGCTTGTCCAGTTCCTTATTTACATTGCATACTGTTTTCACTCATATTAATTAATTCATTCTGCATTTATTGAACTCTTGCCTTTCAAGAGTCAGGCACTGGGCTGTGTTTGAGGACACAAAAACGAGTAAGTTTAGACCTCCAGGAACTCAAAGGTGGAAGAAAGTGACTGGGAAGTAGACATCGACAATTAATATAAGGTGACAAAGGGAAACACAAGGGGATACAGTAACCAAAGAGGAAAGGACTTACAAAGTGCCACAGACTGAGTGGCTTAAAACAACAGAGATGTATTTTCTCACAGCTCTGGGGGCTAGGAGTCCAAGATGAAGGTGTCAGCAGGTTTGGTTTCCTCTGAGGCCTCTCTCCTTGACTTGCAGGTGGAGGCCTTCTCGCTGTGCCCTACATGGTGTTTTTGTGTGTGCATCCCTGGGGTCTGGGCGTCCAAATCTCCTCTTCTTATAAGGGTGCCTGTCAGATTGGATTAGGGCCGACCCTAATGGCCTCATTTTAACTTACTCATTGCTTTAAAGGCCCTCCAAACACAGTCACATTCCGAGGCATTGGGGTCAGTGTCAACACATGAATTTCAAGGAGACTCAGTTTAGCTCAAAACATTTGGTGACAGAAAATGCTTCTGGAAGGAGGTAACACTTACCTGATTCCAGAAGGATGGTAAAGAATGAAAAGTGAAAGGAGATAGGAAGATGCAGTGTATATATAGAGGCCTAGAGACATGAGGGAAGTTGCAGGACATTTAGGGGAACCACAAGTATTTCAGTGTGACTAGTCCACTGGGTGAACTGGGGAGAAATGCGGAGAGCAGGAGCAATTATAAATAATTCTGGAGTGTATAAACCTTTGTCCATGTTTCGGATTATTTCACTGAGATTGACTTCAGTGGAATGACTTGGCCAAAGGGTGGGTTCTCCCCACACCACCCCTCATGCTTTCCCCATGTTTTCCATTTTGATATTTAGCCAATCACTGAAGTCACCTGTGGGTGCTGTGAAAACAGATTCCCAGGCCTCCCCGCTAGAGACTCGGCACCTGTCTCAGGTCTCGGTCACTGTCAGTCTTCAGCAGCCCACTGTCTCTCCAGGGAGCCATGATCCTTCCAGATCCAGACGCTTCTGTGCCCTCTTCTGATTTAGGTTTCTCTACCATCTCTCCAACCTTGCTTGGAAGACTTGGGCTCCTACGTCATCACTTCACCCTCAGAGGCACCAGGACGTGCTACTCAAATGAAGAACAAACAAGGAATTCAACACCATGGGTTTAATTTCTCAGTGTCTCTCTCTTGAGCTAGATTATCAAATGCTTGCATGTCTCACCTCCTTGAATCGTCAGTAGGGAAGGATGATTGGTGAGGCTTTTTGCTTCCCAGGGCCTGTTTCCTTATCTCTAAAATGTGGGGCATGATATTTTTGGCAGTGAAGTCTATCCTCTAGCCACCAAACACACCAACGTCTTTGCAGAGTGCTTTAAAGTGTAGAAAATACCTTTGACAAACAGGATTTATTTAATATAAAAAGGAACAGTAAATATTTGCTGACACGAACGACAGTGACGATTCCACGTGAACTGAAAGAAGCCTGGTTAATGTCAAAGTCTCGCTGATGATTAGTCTGAGAGACAAAGTTTTTTAAATGACTGTCAATCACTACTGTTAGAGTTAAGTTTTAATTCCTAAGTCTAATTCCTACATTTGTCACCACCTGAGGAAAATATTGTCACAACCAGAGCAAAACTTTCTCTGTATAGTCCTATTCTGTGTTGTGTAAGTGGCACTTTATTTGGCAGAAATGTCTCCCCACGTGTTTGTTTCTATCTGAATTGATCAGCACACATTCTACATGTCCATTAGCCAGCCTCAGTTTTTTCATTCTATTTTATGTGAAGCTCTATTTCAAAATGCAGCTTTTCTCAGAAGAGTGCCTGGCCATTCTCCTACAGGCTGTCCTGAATGGAAGGTGCTCTGCCCGCACCTGCCCGAGGCCAGCTCCGGGTACACACCTGGACAGGTGGTGCTCCGCCCCCTCAGGTGCACCCTCTGGGTAAACACAAGGTTTCCTGGGCTGCTGCCACCACCAAGCTTGCCAGGTTCACTGTTGCTATGTCTCTGACGCCAGTGCTAAGGAAAGTCAACTTTTAAAAACAACCTTTCCTTTCTTCTCTAATCTGGTAGAAAACCAAAGCGCGAGGCAGGAACCAATCAAGCAGGAGAGTGAAGCTAAATCAAATAAATGTTGAACTTGATGTTCTCTGACTCCGGTCCCCAGAATCTCTTGAGAGGTGCGAGGATCTGTGGAGACCCTGGCTGAGGGGGCAATTGCAAGGCCTGGGGCACAACATGTAAGGGAGTTCGAGGAAGAATAGGGGGAGTTCCTCTTACATTACTGCCTTCCGCCTGTCACCTGCGGCTGAACCTCAAAAAGCCTAACAGCCAGGCTGTCAGCACCACGCTGGGGTGAAACTGGAAAATGTCTAAGTTGGGAGAGAACTTTGAGATCTCAAGTGTAAAAGTTTCGTTTATTTTTTTTCTTATTTTTTTCTTTTTATCGAGTTCATAATAGTTTACATCGATGTGAGATTTCAGTTGTACATTATTTCTTGTCTGTCTCCCCATAAAGTGCTCCCCTTCACCCCCTGTGCCCACTCCCCCACCCTCCTTCCCCTGGTGACCACTGAACTGTTTTCTTTGTCCATGTGTTTGTTTATAGTCCAAATATGAGTGAAATCATCTGGTGTTTGTCTTTCTCAGTCTGGCTGATTTCTCTTAGCATAATTCCCTCCAGGTCCTTCCACGTTATTGCAAATGGGATGAATTTGTCTTTTTTATGGCTGAGTAGTATTCCATTGTATATATATACCACACCTTCTTTATCCAATCATCAGTCGATGGTAAAAGCTTCACTTTGCTGATGTGAAAACTGAGCCCCAGAGGAGGAAGGAAGCTTTTGCCAAGCTGACATGCCGGCTGGTGGCAGAGCTGCCATAGAACCCAGGGTCCTGGACAGCCCCCATGACTTCCCAAAGTGTGCTCTTACTCTCAAAACTAGCTCCTTTCCTAGTTTTCCTGTTGCCCTCAGAAGCCTTTTCCCTCCCGGTTAATGACACTGGGAATCTGAGAGTCATTATTAACTATTCTTCTTTATCTCATATTTTCAGTTAATGAGTCCTATTGAATCTTACTTTAAAATAACTTACTCTCAGGCCAGCCCTGTGGCCTAGTGGTTAAGTTCAGCACACTCCCCTTCAGCAGCCCAGGTTCGGTTCCAAGCACAGATTTATACCATTCAGCAGCGGCCATGCTGTGGCAGCATCCCACATACAAAATAGAGGAAGACTGGCACAGATGTTAGCTCAGGATGAATCTTCCTCAGCAGAAAAAAAGAAAAAGAAAAAACATCTTACTCCCTATTCCAGCTGCCATCACCCTAGGCAGTGCTTCTTCAGTCCCTGCCTCCTGCTGGCCTCCCTGCCTCTGGCCTCTGTCCAGTCCATCTGGCAGAAAGCTCCCATTGGGATAATAGCTCACAGTTGTCATACACATGTGTGCCACCACTGTTCTAAACGCTCTGCATTTATTATCTCATTTACTCCTCATAAAACCCTAAAAGCTGGATGCTTTCTTTTCTTATCCCCATTTTATAGATGAGAAAACTGAGCCAGAGAGCAGTTAAATACTATGTCTAACATTGCACAGCTGGCAAGGGGCAGAACAGGGATTTTATAAAACCAGGTAGTTTGGTGCCAAAGTCCAACTCCTAACTACTGTACTGTATTGCTCTTTTCTGAAGCACCAGTATTACTATGTCACTCCTCTGCTCAAGAACATTCAGTAGCTCCCCTCTGCCTGTGGGAGTTCAAAGTCCTAGTTAGGCCTTCAAGGCACCGAATGGTTTGGCTCTCACTTCCCCTCTCTGTGTCTCAATTTCCTGAGCTGTTAGTTGAGGATGATCACAGTAGTAACCACCCCATGGGGCTGTCATGAGGATTAAACAAGATCACCCCCGGAAAGCACTTAGCTTAGTGCCCAGCACAAAGTGACTCTTGATCAACGTGAGCGACCATTGAGTTACCTTTGGACCCTATTTCTCCCAACTTCCTTATAGTACTCCTCTGACCAGGATGTTGCTGTAAATAAATGGTCCTTCTTGTGTGGAACTGAACGTGGGTGTGGTTTTTCCCTTCCTAGAAACTTTCCCCACTCCCACTCCCGTATGCCGGTGTGGCCCAGTCCTCCCATCCTCCAGGCTCCCTTCGTCAGCGGCCCCTCTCCCCACACTAATTGAAATTCTTGGTACACTTACTCCCACCATACTTTTTTCCCACATCATTTGTTTAATCATTTGTTAAACATTTGTCAAAAGCCTGCTCTAGTAATAACAATAATTGAATTTGACGTTATAATTCACAAGGGGCTTCATGTTACCACTAAGCCTCTGAAAAGCTGCTCAAAAGCCTTGGAAGGTGGTTTCTGACTTAGAGCTGCTCTAGCTGCCCCAGCTGAGTGTCCATCCCAAGGACCATGGGCAGCAGGGTGGTGACGTCGATGGGACCCCCATCTTCAGGAAGCTTACAGCCTCGTATGCAAAGCAAGGGCTTCCTGCATGGGATGACAATCCAGGACTGACTGTGACAAAGTCTGGCGGAGCAGCTGAGAGGTGGTGCCATCACCCGTCAGGCACAGCATGGCTTCTGGCTGCGCAGGTGTACACTTCTCAGACAGCGCCTGGGGCAGACGCGCACACACCCTAACTGAAGGCAGACTTGCAGAAACAAAAGCTGCTTGCTCTCCAGCTGTCAGGGACGTCTCCAGGAGATCCCTGACGTCATCCGAGGCTGAAAGAGCTGCTCTGAGAGACACGTGGACTGCCCTCTCTCCAGCTAAGGAGGTGGCCAGCTCTGCCCTGGGCTGTCCTCTTCAAACAGACAGCTGCAGGCCACATGACGCCATCTCCTGACCTCAGTTTAGTTTCCTGGGGGCAAGAGCTGACTCAACTTCAACAATAATAATGTGCTATATTATCTCGAACTTTTGAGGTCAGGAAGCTGATTTTGCTTTAAAATGTCCACTGCCTTCCTTTCATCGAGCTGGTGAGGCAGGCTGGCAACAGAAGCAGTGGGCCCGGAGAGGTGAAGTGGCCCCCTGTCTTGGGCAAGGATTTGGGAGGGCCCCTCCTCCAAGGAGGCCTGCGAAGCGCCCTAATCATCTCGGCCGCATTGGAACAAAGCTTCGGTCAAGGTGAGTCCCTCTTGCAGAGAGGCAGATGTCAGCCCTTCAGGGAGATCTCGATCTCCTCCTTCCATGTCGCAATCCCTTCATCGTATTGTCACAGCTGTAATTCCTTACACAAGAGAAATCAGTTTAATGGGTAATGTGGCAATATCTAGCAGTTTTACACAGACATTTACCCTTTGACTCAGAAAGTTCACTTCTAGGAATCCATCCTAAAGACAAATGGTCAAAAATTCGAAAATTAAGTAATAGACACAAGGCTATTCATTGCAGCACTATTGATGATAGCAAAAGACTAGAAATCACCCGATGGCTATAACAGAGGAGTGGGTAAATAAACTAGGCTGCAAACAGGATGGAGTACTATGCAGCTGGGAAAGGAAACAAAGAGCATTTCTTTATTGCTGTGGAGGGATCGCCAGGATGCATTGTTATGTGTAGAATGTCAGGTGAAGAAAATTGTTAGAGTGGCTATCATTGGGAAGGGAGAGACGAATGTATCATATATGCTTATTTAGTTATAGAAAAAAAATGAAGGATAGACCATGGAAATTTTTTTTAAGTTATATGTAGGAGGAGAAGGGGGACAGAGTGAGACACACAAGATAGAAACTAGACTTTTCTAAATGTATCTTATTTGGTAGATTTATTTTGGAAGCTTGTAAATATATTAGAAAATCATAAAACAAATTTAGATTTGACAAAACAAAATAAACTTGTTTATCAAGTTGGCGGCATAAGGACGCAGTGAGGAACTATTTCAGTGATTAAATGCATCAACGATGCCTACATTAAAACTCAGGAATTTGACAGTACGTCCCTAATGGGTTATCTCCCAAAGAGCAAACCCAAAACCTTAAGTTGTTCTTAACAATGAAAAGTGAAGTGTGGTAGCATTGGTATTGAAATTCTAAGACTGTTTGTATGGATGGGGGGATAAAGCAGTGAGTGCTTACATTGGTTGTTTTGAAAACTGGGATTTTTGACATGAGAGAAAGGAGGCATAGACGTAAGATCAATAAAGTTAAGTAGAAAGTCTCTAATCCTGAATTTGAAATAGAAATATTAGTATGAACCTATGAAGTCTTTTCTTGAAAAAAAACTATTTCTAGAAAAGTGGCTGATTCCAGATCTGGGGTCCGGGGAAGGAAATATACAAGATGAGCCTGGAACATCACATGACACACCAGAGAGTAAACAAGCTGTCAAGGACAATAGGGTGCCATCAAAAGGCAGGTGCCCACCTCTGCCTGGGTTGTCCTCTTCAAAACCACAGCTGCGAGCACATCAGGGGTCAATGTGCGGAGCCTCCCACTAGCCAAAGACGGGACAGCATAATTCAATAAGAACCATAACTGCAATGACTGAAACTCAGCAAATCGGTTTAAAACCATGAATTCATAATAATATTTAAAAAAATTAAATCTTATTGGTCACCTTTGGTGGGTGCTGGGGATCCATTCACTATTTTGAAAACTGGCAAATAAAGAGAAAGAAGTAATTGCTTTACTCTTCCGCTGATAAATATATCTTAGTTTAACCACACAGGTGATCAGGGAAAGCTTCTCTTCTGGATGTATTCCAGCCAGTAAACGCAAAAGAAACTAAAGGATTAAAATATCACCACTTCACAATCCTTAATGAGTTAATGGACTTGGACTCTGATCCTCGGGGACTATCAAAAGACAAACAGGCAGATGCTAGGTGCCTCCTGAAGATACCGGTCATGAAGTCGTCTTGGCAAAACGTCAAACTTATATTTGATCAACTACTGGAGATCCAACTACTAGTTTAGAGGAAATGCTCTAAAGGGTGGAGAATGTGTTAATGCAACCACTGGCTGCAGTCACCAAAATTCAGATTGTGAGAAATTCCACGTGACAAATGACGCAGCCTCTTCAACAAATAAATGACAAAGAGGAGAAATCTATGGAGTAGAAGGCATTTAAGAGGCACACTGAAATCTTTATGGATGACAATGATATGATGATATATGATTTGCTTCAGAAGAATCCAGGGAAGGATCAGTGTTAGGATAAAATTAGTCATGAGTCATTAGTGATTGAAACTGGGTGATAGGGCCGTGGGGGTTCACGACACCCTTCTCTCTCTTTTGGTTTATGTTCAGAAATTTTCCACAGTAAAAGAAAAACAAAACAGAAAGAATAGAAAAAAAGGAAGTCACAGAAAAGCTGAATAAAAATACATTTTCCAGCGGCGGTGGCCCCTGTGTGTGCTCCCTGCTGAGCTGCAGCCAGCACAGAGCACGGGGTCTGCTGTCAGTAACCTCTTGATGAAAACGCCCGAGCTTCAGGTCGAGCTTCAGTCGAGGGTACCGTTTCTCCCAGGTTGGAAGAATGTCCCTCTGCAGCCTGGGGTCTGACTGCTCGTACAGCAATAGCAAGGAAGATAATTCACTCTGCAGGAGGCAGGGACGGGATTCCTCCTAGCTGCCCCTACTGGGAAGTTTAGTTTTTTCTTCTTTTCTTTACCTATCCATTTATTCTCTACACAAGTATTAAATGTCTGCTGTGTGTGTGAGTCACCACATGACAGCATAAGGCCTTAACAGGGGCCCAAAGCAGCCACGTGGCTAGAGAAAAGAAGTGGATTTTGAAGTTAGACAGACTCAGCGCCAATCCTGGTTCAGCCGCTTTCTAGCTGTGTGACCATGACACATTCCAGCTCTGAACCTAGTTTCCTCAGTAAAATGGGGATAACACTCCCCACCATTTTGCCGTTATCAGAATTAGAGATAACAGTTGGAAATCTCTCAGCAGAGTTCCTGGCACATATTTCGCTCCTTCTATTTATTTGCTGGAGTGAAGTTTGTACGCACTTTGGCCCTTTCTCCTTTTGGAAAAGCAGAGCCCAGGCGATAAGACTAGTGGAGGTGGGTAGAGGAACCCAGGAATCCTCTCTTCCTATGGCTAAACAGGAAAAAAAAGAAAACTTTGCCTGGGCATCCTTCCCATTCTTCAGAGCCCCTTTCGAGTTCTTCCTGCAAGCAAAATTAGTACCCCCTCCTTTCTCCACAGCTTTTCCACAAGTGTATTTTAACACATCCTTGATTCCTTTTATTAGTGTGATTTTTTTGTCAATACAGCTGTTCCTCTCCTGTCTCCCTCTCCCCCGGGCTATAAACTTCCCGATAGGGCAAGAGTCTTCACCATCTTTCTTTTCCCTCCCTGATGCCCAGCACAACGTCTTGCACATTGCAGGCCTTCAAAAAATTGCTTCCTGCCTTGAAAACCTGCCCAGCAAGGGTCTGCTGTATGTGGGGGGATGCGGGAAGAAAGAGGGGGCCGACATTTCTCCTTCACTTTAAGCTCTGTACTGTATTGTGTATACAAATGGAGACCGAATCCCTTCAATTTATACAGCATTTTATAGTTTATATATGCAGAAAGTTTTTGTTGCTATTACTAATCTTACCGTTTAAACTTTTCAAAAATTCATAAAATTCCCTCATTGAAATTTATTCATACCTTCTCTTCCTTTCGGTTAATAATGTAGAGGTAATAGAATTTTGTCTCAATTCTCTATGGCCTGCATACAGCACTTGTCTACTAGACACGTGGGGACAGGGGTCCCTAAGCTGGAGACTACAAATTTCAGCTGACCATGAACCCTCAGATTGTGCATCAAATTGTACACGTATGTGTGTGTACACACGTGCATTTTTAGATGGGGCGATGGTCCGTGGTTTTTTAGTGGCTTCTCGTATGGGTCCCTGACCTACCTAATGAGAAGAGCTGCATTAGCTAGAAGAGGTGCAAAATGATGAGAAACGCTAAGTGTTCACTGGGAACTCTACTTTTAAAAGATAGTACAGGGGCTGGCCCCACGGCCGAGTGGTTAAGTTTGCCTGCTCTGCTTCGGCGGCCCGGGGTTTCACCGGTTTGAATCCTGGGCATGGACCCAGCACTGCTCATCAGGCCATGCTGAGGTGGCATCCCATGTGCCACAACTAAAAGGAACCACAACTAAAATATATACAACTGTGTACTGGGGAGCTTTGGGGAGAAGAAGGAAAAATAAAATCTTTAAAAAAAAAAGAAAAAAGAAGATGGTACAGGTAGTACTCACTCCCTATTTTCAGCAAACAAGGAGAAGGTGTGATATTGATATAATAAGACATATGTGTATTCGGTCTTTATCCCCAAAACCCTCGGAATTTCCCGAGTGGTAGAGGTGAGAGGAGTGTCATTCTGTTGTTATTCATAATTATTCATAATTAGCCCCTTTCAATCAGGCCTGAGTGTGCGCTAATAAGGTGACTGGTGGGCCCCTGGGTAACTTCTGCAGGGGTGCTGTTTGCCACAGGAACCAACCTTGTGATTAAAGGGCTGAGATTTTCAGACTCCTCCCCCACCCCTCCCCTCCATGGGGTGGGGAGAGGTGCTGAGACTGAGCTAATCACCAAGAGCCAAAGATTTAATCAATTATGGCTGCATAATGAAACCTCCATAAAAACCTAGAGTTTGGAGAGCTTCCAGGTCGGCAAACACAGCCACACGCTGGGAGTGTGGCACACTCCACGTCCTCAGCGACAGAAGCCCCTGCGCTCAGGACCCTGCTGGACCTCGCCCTGCGCACCTTTGCAGCTCGCTGTTCATTTGTACCCTTTATAATAGACCGAAGATAGAAAGTAAAGTGTTTCCTGAATGCCGTAAGCCATTCTGGCAAATGATTGAATCTGAGGTGGGGAGGAGTTGTAGGAACCCCGATTTTGTAGCCAAATCGGGCCAAAGTGTGGGTACCCTGGGGACCCAATACTTTCAATTGTCTTCTGAAGGGGGGCAGTCTTGCGGGACTGAGTCCTGAAACCTGGGGAGTCTGACACTCACTAGTTAGTGTCAGAACTGAGTTGAACTATAGGATACCCAGTTGGCGTCCGGAGAGTTGGAGAACTGGTTGTTGGTGGGGAAAGTAAATGTGTGTTTGTGTCAGTAAATGTGCGTTGTGAGTAAAAACACCCCAAGAGAGGAAACATCCTTTTCAGTAATTTTAATGTATTTTACCTTGTACCAGGAATGCTTTGATAATAAACATCCTGTGGGATAAGGGGAGAATGGGTACAGAATATAGTGATAGACTCCAGTGAAGAAACTTGAGTACATACTCCTAAAAGATATCATACTGTGCCATTGATTCCATTTCCAGAATTGTAAATAAATCCATCTCGAGGCTCTGAAGGCAGATTACCATGAGAAGAAAAGAGAATTATGTCATCGTAGGGCAGAAAGTAATCTTCCTGTGAAAGGCCAAATAACACTGCACACCCACTCTTTCCTCTGATCTCTCATTTCTTTCTTGCAGCCAGCCTTGTTCAGAACTTTGACATAAGCAGTAACCTCCTAAATTGTCCCATTACTTGGTTATCTCTTTTGTTCCAGATTAGTCATTTAACAAGATCATCTTAATCAAGTTGTTCCACACTGAAAAAGGCAGAATGGCCCTTCTTTGCCCACCTTGCGTGTAGGACCCTTCACAATTTGACCTTATGCGCCCTTCCTAAGGTTCCTCATACTCCCTGCACATACCCACCCTTTGGCCGGCTGGCTTACTCAGTCTCTTCCAAACACGTCTAATAGATCCCATTTGTTTACACTTGGAACGTCCTATCCAGAAGGCTGTCTCCCCATCTCCTTCCCAAATCATAGCCATCCTTCAAGGCTCCATTCCTTTCCCTCCTCTGTCTGCCTCCCCATTCAATTGTTTCTGCCTCCTAGAAACGCCAACATTCCACATTTATTCCCTGTTCTATGTGGCCCTTTCCCATTAACTAGCTCCCTCATCTTTGATTTTCTCAGCTGCTCCGTGAGTTTCTTAAAGGCTTTGCACATCACGTATCTCCCTGGCCCCTAGCACAGGGCCTGCCTGCAGTAGATATCTGATCATTTCTTTTTCATTGATTAATTTTGTAATCACCATAAGGTTTGAACTCCTGAATGTGGCCTACAGGCCCTGCGTGAGTTGGCCTCTGCCATTCTCTTTGGCCTCATTTGTGTCTCCTTTTCCTAAACACTTTATACCGTGCCATCCCCAGGACCAGTCAGTTCCTTAAGCACTCCAGCAGTGACATCTCATGCCGCTTCCTCTGCCTGAACACTCAGTGCCTCTTCTTCGTCTTGTTGACTCTTACTCAACCTTTGGGTCTGCATCTAGGCATCACTTCCTAATGAGAAGTCTTCCCCTAGACTCTGTTAGAAACTACAGGTTAGTAATCAGTGGCAGCCAAATGCAGTGAGTGTGTGTGTTTAGCTAGAGGAAATGGGAAACATCCACATCACCCTCTCAAGAGCTCTCTCCAGCTTCTTCTTTTCCTGTCCCCTAGTCCCCTTTGGGTGCTGGCCATCTGAAATTACTCACAAGACCCCTGGATGGACTTTGCTTTCTTCTGCCTCGGTGCCTTTATACACATTTTTCATTCTGCCTGAATTCTATTTAATCCACAACTTTTCTTCATCCAGTTAACTCCTATTGATCCTTCAAAGCCCAGGCAAGTAGTCTATAAAATGGGAACCATGGTATTAGTTTCTACCTGAGAGGGTTGTTGTGAGGATTAAATAAGTACATATATGGTTCTTAGACGACTTCCTGGTATGTAGTGAGTGCTCAATAATTTTTAGCTATTGTTATCGTCAGCACTAACATCATCTTCTTTCTCATCATTATTATCAGTATGCTTGATACTATATACAAGTATCATGACATTTATCATGCTATATAGTATTGCTTTTCATGTCTGTCTCCCCACGATCTGAACTCCTTGTTGATTGAATGGTCATCAAATAACTAGGTCATTCTACAAGCCCTAGCAAAGCATCAACACTCAAAGCTCGGCAGAAATCCTACAAGAGCTGTGAAACGGAAAACATCAACTGGATGAAAAGACTGGGAAATGGAACAAGTAAATAAGCCTAAAAAGAATGCCTTAGAAACAACCACAGGACTCCTATTCACCACTGGGGAGAGTGCAAGTTGACACAACCTTATTTTGCAGGGCAATTTGATGCTTACTACTAAAATTTTAAGTGTACGTACCCTTTGACCAAGCAATATCACTTTTAGGAATCCATTCAATAAAAACACTTACTAAGGGGCAGGCCCAGTGGCACAGCGGTTAAGTGCTCATGTTCCGCTTTGGGGGCTGGGGGTTTGCCGGTTCAGATCCCAGTTGCGGACATGGCACCGCTTGGCACGCCATGCTGTGGTAGGCGTCCCACATATGAAGTGGAGGAAGATGGGGATGGTTGTTAGCTCAGGGCCAGTCTTCCTCAGCAAAAAGAGGAGGATTAGCGGCAGTTAGCTCAGAACTAATCTTCCTCAAACAAAACAAAACAAAACAAACAAAAAAACCCCACTTACTCAAGTATGCAAAGATAGATGATAAGGTTGACCATGACAACATTATTTGTAAACCAAAAAATTGGAAATAGCCCAAATGCTCATCAAAAGGGGACTAATAAAATTAATTGTGGGATTATAAGGCATCCATACAATGCAATCCTATGCAACTATTGTGAAAACAAGGTAAAACTATATGTACTGAAGATACACGTCCATAATACGTAGTTAAGTGAAAAAAAGCAAGTTGTAAACTAGTCTAAATGTATGAGCCCCATCTTTTGGTCAATTTTATTGAGGTATAATTTAAATACAATAAAATTCACCAATGTTAAGTGCACAATTAGATGCATTTTAACAAATGTATATTGTCACATCACCACCACCACCACAATCATGATATTGATAGACTATGCCCATCACCCCCAAAAATCACTTTGAAACCTTTTACAATCACTCTACACCCTCACACTCCGGCCCCCCGCAACTACAGATCTGCTTTTTATCACTACGGTCTTTTACTTTTCTAAACTTCGTATAAATGGAATCATACAGTATACAGTCTTAAGTCTGGCTCCTTTCACTTAGCATAGTGCTTTTGGGATTCATTCATGTTGTTGCCTATCAATAGTTCATTCTTTTATTTTTTTGAGGAAGATTAGCCCTGAGCTAACATCTGCTGCCAATCCTCCTCTTTTTTGCTGAGGAAGACTGTCCCTGAGCTAACATCCATGCCCATCTTCCTCTACTTTATATGTGGGATGCCTGCCACAGCATGGCTTGGCAAGCGGTGCCATGTCTGCATCCGCGATCTGAACTAGCAAACCCCAGGCCACCAAAGCAGAATGTGAGAACTCAATTGCTGTGCCGCCGGGCTGGCCCCAAATAGTTCATTCTTTTTTATTGCTGAGTAGTATTCCATTATTTTGGGAGGGGGGGCGAAGATTAACCTTGAGCTAACTACTGCCAGTCTTCTTCTTTTTGCTATGGAAGACTGGCCCTGAGCTAACATCGTGCCCATCTTCCTCTACTTCATATGTGGAACGCCTACCACAGCATGGCGTGCCAAGCAGTGCCATGTCCACACCCGGGATCCGAACCAGCGAACCCCGGGCTGCCAAGAAGCAGAACGTGCGAACTTAACTGCTGCACCACCTGGCCGGCCCCTGAGTAGTATTCCATTATAAGAATGTTCCACAATTTATTTATTCACTTATATTTGATGACATTTGGGTTGTTTCCAGTTTTTGATGATTGTGCATAAATCCACTATAAACATTTATGTACAGTTTTATTTAATTAAGCTTTTTATTTTGAGATAACTGTAGATTCACATGCAGTTGTAAGAAACAATACAGAGAGATCCCCTTATTCAGTGGCCCCCAATGGTAACATTTCATAAAAGTATAGTACATATCACAACCAGGATATTGACATTGATACAGTCAAGATACAGAACAGTCCCATCTTCACAGGGACTTCTCGTGTTGCCTTGTATAGCCACATTCACCTCCCTTTCCCCTTCCCCAGCCCCTGGGAACCACTAATCTCTTCTCCATTTCCATAATTTTGCCATTTTAAGAATGTAATATAATGGAATCATACAATATATAACTTTGGGGGGATTGAGTTTTTTCACACAGCGTAATTCCCTGGAGATTCATCTAAGTCATTGCATATTTTCATAGTCTGTTCCTTTTTATTGCTGAACAGCATTCCATGGTAAGGAAGTGCTACAGTTTGTTCAGCCATTCACCTGTGGAAAGATGTCTGGTTTATTTTTGGTTTTTGGCTGTCACGGATCAAGTTACTACGAACATCTGTATACAAGTTTTTGTGTGAACATGAGTTTTCTTTTCTCTGGGATAAATGCCCGGGAGAGCAACTGCTGAGTTGTATGGTAGTTGCGTGTTTAGGTTTTTTTGGGCTTTTTTAAAGATTGGCACCTGAGCCAATCTGATGCCCATCTTCTTTGGTTTCTTTTCCTTCTTCTTCTCTCCAAAGCCCCCCAGTACATAGTTGTATATTCTAATTGTACATCCTTCTGGTCGTGCTATGTGGGATACCACCTCAGCATGGCCTGATGAGCAGTGCCATGTCCATACCTGGGATCCGGACTGGTGAAACCCTGGGCCACCAAAGCAGAGTCTGCGAACTTAACCACCTGGCTACGGGGCTGGCCCCGTCTGTTTAGTTTTATAAGAAACCACCAAACTGTTTTCCAAAGGGGCTGTACCCGTTATACATTCTCACCAGCAATTTCGGAGTGATCCAGTCTCTCTGCATCCTCACCAGTGTTTGATGTTGTTATTTTTTACTTCAGCCACTCTGCTGGGTGTGTAGTGAGATCTCACTGGGGTTTAATTTGTATTTCCCTAATGGCTACTGATGATAACACCTTTCCCCATGCTTATTTACCACCTGTATATCCTCTTTGGGATGTCTGTTCATGTCTTTTCCCCATTTCTTAACTGGATTTTTTTCGTAACAGTTGAGTTTTCAGAGTTCTTGATATGTTCTAGAAACTAGTACTTTGTCAGGTCTGTGGTTTGCAAATATTTTCTTCCTCTCAGTAAATTGTTTTTTCATTCTCTTAACAGGGTCTTCTGCAGAACAAATTTTCTTACTTTGCGGAAGTCCAATTGATCCATTTTTCCTCTTAAAGATTGTGCATAGATTTTTTATGTTTTCACTTATCTCAGATAAAAACCTAGGCATGAGATTCCTGGGTCATATGGTACATGTATATTTAACGTGATTTCTAAAACTTCTTAAGTACTTTCCAAAGTGACTGTACCATTTTGCATTCCTACCAACAATGTGTGAAAGTTCCAGTTGCTCCACATCCTTGCCAACACTTGTCATGGCTAGTCTTTTAAAACTCAGCCATTCTAGTGGATGCATAGTGATATCTCGTTGTGTTTTTAGTTTGCATTTCCCTAATGACCAATGATGTTGAGCATCTTTTCATGTGCTTACTTGTCATCCGTATGTTTTCTTTGGTGAATTGTCTATTCAAATCGTCAGCCCATTTAAAAAATTGGATGTATTTTAATTGGTTGCTGTAAGCATTTTTTTAATATATTCTGGATACAAGCCCTTTGACAGATACGTGTTTTGCCAATATTTTGTCCCAGTCTGTGGCTTGCGTTTTCATTTTCTTGACAGTGTCTTTTGAGGAGCAAAAGTTTTTAACTTTTTTTTTTTTGGTGGGGAAGCTTCACCCTGAGCTAACATCCATTGCCAATCTTCCTCTTTTTTTTTTTTTTTTTTTTGCTTGAGGAAGATTAGCCCTGAACTAACATCTGTGCCAGTCCTCCTCTGTTTCGTATGTGGGATGTTTCCACAGCAGGGCTGATGAATACAGTAGGTCCACGCCCAGGATAGAAACCTGTGAACCCAGGCCGCCAAAGAGGAGTGTGCGGAACCAAAAGTTTTTAATTTCAACGAAGTCTACTTCATCATTTTTTCCTGCTTTTTGTGGTCTGTTTAATATATGTCCAAGCTAAGGTCACAAAGACTTTCTCTTATTTTTTATTCTAGAAATTTTACGTTTCCAGCTCATATTTAGGTCTATGATCTATTTCAAGTTAATTTTTGTGTTTAGTATGAGTTAAGTGTTGAGGTTCATTTATGTATGTCCAAATATCGATTATTACAGTGCTACTTATGGAAAAGAGTGCCCTTTTCCCACTGAATTGCCTTGGCGTCTCTAAGGAGTTTTCCAACTGCACAGAGGGAACGGTTCCCATAAGCCTGCCCTCTCTGCAGACATGTGCTGCAAGCCTGGGGATTTCCCAAAACCACCCTCAGGTTTGATACTTCACTAGAATGACTCACAGAACTCAGGAAAGCTTATACTTACAATTACAGTTTTATTATAGCAAAAGCATACTAATTAGAACCAGCCAAAGGAAGAGACATGAGGCAAAGCCTGGGAGGGTTCCAAATGTAAAACTTGTATCATCCTCAGGAATGTGTTGCCCCACTGGCACTGAAGTGTGGTAATATGCACAGAGTATTGCCAACCAGGGCAACTCACCTGAGCTTTAGTGTCCAGAGATTTTACTGAGGTGTCATTATGTAGGCATGATTGATTGAGTCATTGCCCATGTGATTTATTCAATCTCCAGCCATTCCTCCCTGGAAGCCTGGCTGTTATCATGTGACCCAAAGCCACAACCCTCTAATCACATGTTTAGTCTTTCTTTTATGGCCAGCCTGAGTCATCTCATTAGCATAAAGTATCAGGTGTGGTTCCAGGGTCCCACCATGAATAACAAAGACATCCCTCAGGAAATTCCAAAGGTTTAGAGATTACTTCTGAGGATCGAGGACAAAGGCCAGACCTCTTTGAATGCCACCTTTCTCGCTACACAGCATCTTTGTCAAAAATAAATATACAACATGGTTCCTATACAAAGGTTTAGGGTATATATGCAAAGGTCTATTTCTGTAATCTATTCTATTCCATGATCTACCAGATAGAACAGTAGAAACCTTTTACTTTGTAGGTAAAGTGTTTTTACAATACTTGGTTTTTAAATAATGTGCATATAACACTTTTGTATTCAGTAAAAAATGGTAAGGATATATGAAAGGAAAATCATTTGCCTAAGTAGAAATGAAAAACTCAACACAATGGTTGCAATATAACATTGGGAAATTTCCCAGCAAATGAAGCAAAAAGATTAGAAAATAGGAGAGAAAAAGGTAAGAAGTTAGAGTATTAATTCAGGAGATCTTACATCTGAACAGCATTGTTCCCAGAAAGAGAGAAAGAGAAAAAAGGAGGAGAAAACAATCAATGGAATAATTCAAGAACAGATTAAACTGCCAGATTGAAGAACTCATAAGTGACCAGTACCATTTTAGGGACCAAGAGGTTTTACTGCTACCAGAGAGGGAAAAAAGCGAGTCACACACAAAGTTTAGGAATCAGAATGCTTCTGACCTCATCAGTGATACTAGAAGCCAAAATGCAATGAAGCCTTTAAAATTCTGAAGGATGTCATTTCCAATCTAGAATTCTATACCCAGCCATACTACCAATTGAGTATGAGAGTGGAAAAAAATTTCAAATAGGTCTCAAAATTTTTACCTATAATATACCCTTTCTCAAAAAGCTACTGGAGAATGTACTCTACTCACAGGTAGAATAAATCAAGAAGGGGGCCTAAAACGGGAAAGAGACAAAGACTCCCCAGGAAGATGGTGAAGGGAAATCTCTGTGTACCAGAGGTAGAGATTAACCACTTTCCTTTGTAGATGTGTGGCTCAAGAAACAGATATGATGGGAACCGTCATCACACAGATCCCCACTGACATTATACTCTCATTTAAACTTGAGAACAGGTTTATCTGTATTAGTCATGGCTTCACAATCTATTAAGGAAATTCCTGCTCATCTCTTTATGCCTTGCTGCTAGAATCAGTTGAGAACACTCATTTCACAAAAACACCCCTATTTCTGAAATGTTCTGCTTTGACCTACTCTTGAGAGCTGGACATAGACTATGGTGAACTTAGAAGCAGAAAGTGCAAAGCAGCCCTCTCCCTCTGTCCCTATTCCTACAGTGTGTTCAGTGCTTGATCCATACAGAAAATCTGACAGATGCCCAGATGCAAGTGAGCCCTCTTGGCTGGAGACTTATTTCCCTGAAGCTAATGAAATGTAAGCCCCTTACTTATATATGTTCCTCTCAAGGTCCAGTACCTAACTCAGTATTTGTAATTTTGACCTCATAATCTTCGTAAAGAGTCCTCCAAATTATATAATCTTCAGGCCCTACAAATTCTGGATCTGTCCCTACTCATGACTTTTCTTTTGACTTCCCCAGAAAAGGCTTTTGAAAACTGAGGAAAGCTTAAGCTACACTATACCCTGGTGACTCTTCTCAAAAAAGGTGGTTTGCCCCCCAAATTTCATCTAATACTGGCAACAATTCTCTTTCTTTACACAGCTAGATTTGTGTTATTCAAATCCAAGGAAATGATTGTTTAGGGACGTGTAATATGGGGAGTAAAACTGTAAAGAAAACTGAGATGATTAACACAAATGTCAGCATAGTCGTTACCTGGGGGGAGAGAGGGGTCGGGGAAACAGATTGGAGAGGGGCACACGGCTTCAGGCCCTAGTAGGCAACAGGTGTTTTTTTTTATTATGTATCTTTAAACTGTGCATATGCTTCTCTGTACATGTGATACATTTAATAATGTAAAAGGCAGGGGAGCTGCCTAAAGAACATTGTTTCCTTCCTTGGTTGGGAGCACAGCCAGACAGCCAGACAGCCAGACAGCAAGTGAATAAGTGCAGAGTCATTGTCAATAGCAAGTTAAGTACAAAAGGAAACAATGATTTTCTAACTTTCTAATAAATCTGTGCCTGAGAGGAAAGTGGTAACCCAATAAAGCCCCGACTATGTGGGGAGGGGCAAAATCCAGCTGGCTCTCCAAGCCCTCCCAACACAACAGCATCTTTTTGGGGCCAAAGTGTGTCAAAGGTCTAGTCCTTAGTTTTGTGTGTCCAGGAACTTGATTTTGGATGCCCCCCTGGGGCTTCCCAGGCTTGGAGGGAGCTCCTCTTAACGACCAGCCGCTTGTGAACTCCATGAGGACAGAAACCATGATTTCTCCATCTTTAAATTCCCAGTGCCTAGCAAAGTCCTACCTACAACATAACATAACTGCACACAGTGAAGAGCAGACACATGAGAAGACAACTGCTGCCACGTGATGAAGTGCCCTCAACTGGACGCCCAAATGCCTGACTCCAGGCAAAGCTTTGCCATCAACTTGCTGTGCGACTTTGGGCAAATTGCTTTTCCTCTCTGGGCTTTGGTATCCTCGGCTATGAAATTAGAGGTGGGAAGAACTTGCGGAAGGAATGCAGCATGTATAAGGACCCAGCAATTTTCAGGCTATGCCTGTTCTGTTGTCCACAGAGACCATTTCAAACTTCCTCCACTCTGCCCAAATCCCCAAATCTCTTCCCATTCTCCTCGCTCTTAGCAAATGACCTGGCTCCCTACTGCACAAAGAAAATAGAAATCTCTGATGGGGACTGTCTCAACCTTACACTGCTGCGTCTGCACCCACGCTCTTCCTTGTCCCACATGGACATGAAGGAAGTATCCTTTCTCCTGAGAGCTTAAATTAAACATGTTCCAGTCATTCCCATTATAAAAACAGAAACAGAAACTTTCGTTGGTCCCAAATCCCCCTCTGGTTGTTAATGTATCTTTCAGCTCCCTTCCCAAAGTTCTTAAAAGTGGTCCAGACTCCGTGTTTTGTTTCCCCACCTTTCAGTCCTTCTTCAGCTACCTCCAGTCTGGTTCCCCCTGCCCCCACCTTCCTGTCCCCACCCCTCCCACTCTATCACAGTGGCACTTCTTAGGGTCACCAAGGACTTCCATTACCTGAGGGACACTCTCACGCTTCCTCTTCTGCGAACTCTCAGGAGAGCACCAAGCCCAGTGGGCCACTTCCTCCTTCCTGAAGGCCTCTACTTTCTTGGTTTTCAGACACCAAACACTCCTCATTCCTATCTAAGCCACTAATCAGTCTCTTTTGCCTGTTTGTCCCTCTCTACCTGATCATTAAGTTTACAGGGCCGTAAGACCCCGTCCTGGACTCATTCTCGTCCCACTCTACACTATCTCCCTGAGCAGTCTCATTCATTCCCAGTTTTAATTCAGAGATCCAGTCCCTCGCTCACCTGTTCACAAGCATTTATTGAGCATCGAGAATATGCCACGTTCTGTGAGTTTTGGGTACAGGGTCCCTGGACTGTTCCAGCCAGATAGGGAATCTTTTTTTCATTTGCATTAAAAAAAATCTCTTCTCTTGTGTGGGTGTGTGCTGATTTTACTTAATTTTAGCTAGAGTGTATTGAGTGCTTATTCTTTGCCCGGAGGTATTCTAACAGCTCTGCAAGAATGGTCATTTAATTCTCACAGCAGCCCGATGAGGGAGGGACTTTTGTTTTTTTAACAGACTTTATTCTTTAGAGCAGTTTTAGGGTCACAGCAAAACTGAGCAGAAAGTGCAGAGAGTACCCATATACTGCTTGCCCTCCCCGACTCACAACCTCCCCCGCTGTAGACATCCGGCACCAGAGTGGGCCATCTGTTACAACTGATGAACCTAGGTTGACACAGCATTATCACCGTAGGACCATAGTTTATATTAGGGTTCACTCTTGGTATTATACACTCTATGGATTTTGACAAACGTATAATGACATTTATCTACCATTATAGTAACACACAAAGTAGTTTCATTGTCCTGAAACTCCTCTGTGCTCCACCTCTTCATCCTCCCTCCCCATAACTCGTGGCAACTACCGATCTTTTGCTGTCTCCATAATTTTGCCTTTTCCGGGACATCATGTTGGAATCATACAGTATGTAGTCTTTTCAGATTGGCTTCTTTCACTTAGTAATACGCATTTAAGATTCCTCTATGTGTTTTCACAGCTTGATAGTTCATTTCTTTTTAACACTAAATAATGTTCCATTGTCTGGATATACCACAGTTTACTTATCCATTCACTTACTAAAGGACATCACGGTTGCTTCCAAGTTTTGGCAATTATAAATAAGGCTGCTATACACATCCATCTGCAGGTTTTTGTGTGGACGTAAGTTTTTAATTCATTTGGGTAAATACCAAGGACCATAATTGCTGGATGACACGGCGTTATGGACGGAATGTTTGTGTCTTCCAAAATTCCTATGTTGAAGCCCTCTCCCCCAGCATGGCTATGTTTGGAGATGGGACCTCTAAGGAAGTAATTAAGAATAAAAGAGGTCATAAGTGTGGGGCCCTGATCTGATAGGTTTAGTGTCCTTATAAAAAGGGACATTAGCAAACCCTCTTTCTCTCTCCCTCCACATGAGGAGAGGCCATGTGAGGACACAGTAAGAAGATGGTCCTCTCTAAGCCAGGAAGAGAGGCCTCACACAAAAAATGAATCATCGAAAACCTTGATCCTGGACTTTCCAGCCTCCGGAACTGTGAGAAATTCAATTTCTGCTGTTTAAGCCACTCATTTGATAGTACATTGTTATGTCATCACAAGTTGACTCATAGCTATGGTAAGAGTATGCTTAGTTTTGTAAGAAACTGCCAAACTATCTTCTAAAGTGGTTTTTCCATTTTGCATTCCCAGCAGCAATGAATGAGAGTTCCTGTTGCTCCACATCCTCACCAGCATTCTGTATTGTTAGTGTTCTGGATTTTGGCCATTCTAGTAGGTGTGTGGAGGTATGTCATTGTTGTTTTAATTTGCAATTTCCTAATGGCATACGATGTTGAGCATCTTGTCATATGACTTTTTGCCATTATATGTCTTATTTGATGAGATGTTTGTTTCTTACTCAGGTTGTTTGTATTCTTATTGTTGAGTTTTAGGAGTTCTTTGTATATTGTGGATAACAGTCCTTTATTAGATGCATCTTTTGCAAATATTTTCTACCACTCGGTGGTTTGTCTTCTCATTCTGTTGATGGTGACTTTCACAGAGCAGAAGTTTTCAATCTTTTTTTTTTTTTTTTAAGATTTTATTATTTCCTTTTTCTCCCGAAAGCCCCCTGGTACATAGTTGTATATTCTCCGTTGTGGGTTCTTCTAGTTGTGGCACGTGGGACCCCGCCTCAGCGTGGTCTGATGAGCAGTGCCATGTCCGCGCCCAGGATTCGAACCAACGAAACACTGAGCTGCCTGCAGCGGAGTGCACGAACTTAACCACTCGGCCACGGGGCCAGCCCCCAGAAGTTTTCAATTTTAATGAAATCCAGCTTATCAGTTATTTCTTTCATGGATCATGCCTTTGGTGTTGTATCCAAAAAGTCACGGCCATGTCCAAGGTCATCTAGGTTTCCTCTTATGTTATCTTCTAAGATTTTTTTTTAAGATTTTATTTTTTTCTTTTTTCTCCTCAAAGCCCCCCAATACCTAGTTATATGTTAGTTGTGGGTCCTTCTAGTTGTGGCATGTGGGATGCTGCCTCAGCATGGCTTGATGAGCGGTGCCATGTCCGCGCCCAGGATTCCAACTGACGAAACCCTGGGCCACCGCAGCAGAGCGCGCAAACTTAACCATTCGGCCACGGGGCCGACCTCTAAGAGTTTTATAGTTTTGTGTTTACACTTGGGTCTATGATCCATTGTGAGTTAATTTTTGTGAAAGTGTAAGGTCTGTGTCTAGATTCCTATTTTTGCAAGTAGATATCCAGTTGTTCCAGGTCCATATATTTAAAAGACTATCTTTTCTCCATAGAATTGCTTTAGACACTATTTTTATGCACATTTTACAGAAGAAGAAAAGTTAAGGAACTTTCTGCAGGATCATGCAGCAAGTAATTGGCAGATGACATCCAACTCAGGTTGTCTGCCAATGAACTCATGCTCTATCCACAGCTTTCTGTTGCTTCTCTATTTCATGCCCCTCTATGTAGTAATGAAGAAACACATGTTCATTGTAGAAACAAACTAATAGGCCAAAAGAAGCAAGTAAATATTAGCCATAACTCCATTACCCAGAGATAACCACTGTTAACATTTTGACATATACCCTTCCAGCCTTTAACCTCTGCACATAACTACGGTAGGTTTTTATTATAAAAATTAGATGATAATGTATTCTTCTTTGTAACTTGAACTTTTTTCATTTAATAATAAACCGTGAACATCTTTTCATGTCAAAAAACATAGCTTTAGAATACAATTTTCCTCGGAGGTACAGTACACTCTCACACAGATTTATCCCAATTTTTCAGCCTACCCTTTCTGTTAGGCACGTAATTTGTTCCTATTTTTCCTTTGTGGTTAAATCTTTATCAGCACACTTAGTTGTTCCTTAAGATAAATCCTAGCAAGAGAATTGCTGAGTCAAAGAGTGGAGAGGGATGTACCTTTCTAAGGCTGTGCTGAGGTAGCTGCCCTGATCAGGTCTCTGGCCACCACCTCTGGTACCATAGTTGGAGGGCATTTGAAATGGCCAAGTCCAAGGCCACAGGCCGTTTTTTTCTTTGTTTTCAAACATGTCAAGTTTCGTCTTTTTTTGGAGTATTCATACAGAAACTTAGGAGAAACTACAATGGGAGCTGCTAGCCTGGTACCATTTTGAATTAGCAAAGTCTTCTTTAATTTGGTGCCTGAGCCCCAGCCTTGTGACTGTCACCAGTGCTAATTTGCCCTCAAAGAGCTCAGCCTCCTGTGTGCACAGGCACTGGAGGGGGAAGGTGGGGACAGGAATACACACGGCTAGCTTGAGGGCTATGCAGACTGTGGCAAGTCATATTATAAAGTGCTCTGCCAATCCAGAGAACAGAGTAATTTAGGGTTTGGGAAGATGGATCTGAAAGCCAAGGGACAAGGGAAAGACTTGGACAAAAGCCCAGAGAAGTGGGAAGACTTTGGGGGTGAAGACCTTGTGGCCATAATGAATAGAATGTTAGAATGTGTGCGTGTGTGTACACGCGTGCGCACGTGAGCACACACACAGGCGATATTTAAGAGGGTGTGGTTGACTACTGTAGAAAGTCTAAACGTTGTGAAGCTTTGAGCGAGAGGCCACCAAGGTTAGTCGCTGTACTACAAGCAACAGGAAACTAGGAAAGGACTTTTAAAAATAATACCTAGTATGAGCAGGGTAGTGCAGCCAGGAACAAAAACAGACTTTCTGTTGCGCTGTAGATGGGGCCCAGTGCTGGTCTCTTCCCCTCCCCTCTTTCCACCCTGGTGATTAGGAGAGCAGAGCTGGGAGGACAAAAGGGCAGCCTGCCCATCTGCTCAGCTGACAAGTACACTCTCAGAGGCTGAGGAATGTTCGGCAGGTCTTCACTCCGGACTCAGACAATGTTTAACCACACTGAGCCTCTGAATCGAGCCAACCGTCTCACAGGCCAGCGGTCATTATTTCAGGAGTTCTAAACTCTAAGGGCAAAGAGGGTGAAGAGAGGGAGGGTGAAGGCCCAGGGGACAGTTCCTGGAACGCATGGGGTCCTGGCTTGGCTGCCCAGAGAAGTCACAATAGAATCAGACAATTTGTTGCCTGGGGGAGGAAGGGAACCCAACGGGCAGAGGACAATGGTGGTGCGGGAAGTTTAGGAAGTTTTCCTGAGGTGCCAAAATTGCTAGTTCCTTTTGTGGCTGCTCCTAATTTAGCAGTCTGCCGCTCTCCTCTCTAATCTCACGGTGGCCACCATGACCTTCCAACTGTTGCCGCCTCCAAACGGTTGATAGAAATTGCAGCTGAAATCCAGCACCAGCAGAAAGACACACCCTGCAACACCCTACGTTTTGCTGAACATCGCAGTTTGGAAGCCTTTTTCGAGAGGACAACTTTTACTAAGCCGTGGCTTGCATTCAATTCTCTTCAACTTGAAGATTTTTCTGCTCCTGGTTAGAGAGTTAGTCCTGAAGCCCGAGAAAGCGCTGGCAAGGCCTGTGCTGAGGGCTTCATCACGAGGCTGGTCTCTCTTGCCTTCACAGAAAGAAATTCCCCCGGAGAGCTCAGCATTTGGCTCTGCAATTACGCTTTGAAATGGAGATGACGTTGACTGGGGCAGACTGGGGAAATCCATCTGCAGGGCCCATGCAGAGCACGGGGCGGCTGGGGATCAAGTTCCTCCCGTCTGAATCGGTGGCTGAAAGCAAATAAGCTCTAATTTACCTAATCTTTTCACAGCCCCAAGAAACTGGAAGGAGCCCTGAGTCAATCAATAGACTTTTCCTTCCTCCACCTAGCTTGGTACAAGACGCTACCAATGTTGTAATTAGGAATGCTAATTTTAGCAATGATTGGTAGGAGAGTCATGCTAATTATTTCAAAACAAAAACCACATTTTTCAGATTTTCCTCTTCTCATTTAGCAACCTCTTCCGAAAAGAGTCACAGAGTCACATCGTGTTTGCTGGTTCTTTCTCATCTTCCGGCCTCTCTGTGTTGCAGGCGCCCAGGGATCAGGCCTGGGGCCTCTTCTCATCTCTGTTCTACTCGCTGCCTAGGTCACCTGAGCCGGCCCTGTGACTTTCTGCAGCATCGTGTGCTGATTACTCTCAAATGCCCCCTCCAGATTCAGATTTCACGTGCATGACGTGTGTAGCCGCTTGGGTCAATCAGCGTCCCCCGCCTCCCATTTCACTCACCCTCCCTTCCCCAAAGCCTTTTCCCCGTCCTCTTCACTATTTCCACAAATCGAAACTTCCTGTTTCCAGCTGCTCAGGCCTCAAACCTTGAATTCATCTTATATTCCTCTTTCTCCCTTACTTCATATATAAATCATCAGCAAATCCTACTTCCTTTACCCTCAAAATATATTCAGAATCTCTCTCACCTCCTCTCTCTTTGCCGTTCGAGAGCAAGATATCATTCTTTCCCTTCTATAAGCCTCCCAAATAACCTTTTATGGTCTATGGGGATCCTTTTACAACATGAGTCAGACCAGGTCAAAACCCTCCACAGGCCTCTTTCCCACTGGTCCTGCCCGCTTCCCTCTGACCCGCTCTCCTGCCCCACCCCTGGCTCACCCTGCTGCTCTTCGGCAAGCACTTTTCAGCCTCAGCAGAGTTCACTCTTCCCCAGATATGTGTGGTTTGATCCCTTCACTTTCTTTCTTAATGTGCCACTCCAGTCTAAAATGGGATCCCCACCCTTCAGTGCCCTCTAGGCCCCATATGCTGCTTCCTTTTTCTTCATTGCATTTATTACCACTCAGCATTTTTTTTTGCACAAGATTCGCCCTGAACTAACCTCTGTTGCCAATCTTCCTCCTTTTCTCCCCCTTCAAAGCCCTAGTACATAGTTGTGTATAGTTGTAAGTTCTTCCACTTCTTCCATGTGAGCCAGCGCCACAGCATGGCTACTGACAGATGAGAGGTGTGGTCCCTCGCCTGGGAACTGAACCGGAACGCGCTGAACTTTAACCGCTAGTCCATCAGGGCTGGCTCACCACTCAGCATTTTATCTATTCATTTGTTTATTTATTGCCTGCCATCCCCCCACCAGAATATTAACTCAGTGGGGGCAAGGTCCTTGTTTGTTTGCTGCTAAATTCCCAGTGCTCAGCACCTACAATGTACTTAATAAATACATGTTAAATGGGGGGATCAAAAGGCTCTTAGGGTTTATTCAGTCCAAGTGTATCACTTTACACATGGGGATACCATGGCCAGGGGGACAACTGTCCAGAGGAGGCCACTTCAAGATGAATAGCTATGCTGGAACATGTGTCCAAGTGCCCTGACACGCAGCCAACCCTAAAAAACTGAGGCCCGTGGTGAAGAGCTCACCCTAAGTCAGCGCCAAGCACGTGTTTGTCTGTGCGTATTATCCAATACTCAACTTTATCGTGGTAATATACTCTGATGCTTACATTTGATTCTTTTTTTTTTTAAAGATTGGCACCTGGGCTAACAACTGTTGCCAATCTTTTTTTTTTTCCTGCTTTATTTCTCCAAAACCCCCTGTACACAGCTGTATATCTTAGTTGCAGGTCCTTCTAGTTGTGGGTACATTTGATTCTAACGCTATTCCATTTTTCAAAAATACTGACCGGGGCCGGCCGAGTGGCCGAGTGGTTAAGTTTGCGCACTCCGCTTCGGTGGCTCAGGGTTTCGTGCGTTCGGATCCTGGGTGCAGACATGGCACCGCTCATCAGGCCACGCTGAGGCAGCATCCCACATAGCACAACCAGAGGCACTCACAACTAGAATATGCAACCATGTACTGGGGGGGCTTTGGGGAGAATGAGAAGAAGGAAAAAGAAAAAAAGATTGGCAACAGATGTTAGCTCAAGTGCCAATCTTTAAAAAAAAAATCGCCAAGGGAATTCTGTATCTACTGAGATGGATGGCTGTCCACAAATATGGTTAATGAAAAATAAGTTTATTAAAAAAAAATTAAAAAATAATACTGACCATAGTCCATTAAATTAATTTCATGACCTGTTAATGGATTGTGACCCACCATTTGAAAACAGTACACTATACTACAGGGTAAAAAACAAATCTTTCTATATATTTTTCCTGTTTTAATAGTTCTAAAAAAACATGGCCAATGCACAAACATATTTGTTTAAAGACTTTTAAAAATGTTAGAGGAGAATAATCTGTTGACAGTAATTCCATAGTGAACTTGGCTGTGCAGAGAAATAAAAGAAATACCTAAGGTCTGGTTTCGTGGGCCTTATGGCTCATGTATGTTAATCTTGAAACATCATCTTATTCCTGATTCCATCTCTGTCACCCTGTTTACAGTTCTGAATTTCATGCTATACCATGTCATATTCATTTTCTTGGTTTCGTGCCTTGTTTTCTGTACCAACTCATGCTTATAAATTGCTGCTTTGTACTTTCAGTCCAAACAGTGCATTCCAAAAGGAGGCAGGAGGAACGGTGAGGGTTTTCACATAGCTGACTTTGTTTTGACAGTGATGGTATCTGACAGAGTGGGAACTGATTACAGCCCGACACCCAGGCTCAGTGTACACACCAACTATTCATAGCCGCTGGGGGCAGGGAGACACACATGAGCATGGGGACGAGAGACTGAGAAGCTGGTCAGGCTAAGGACAAGGAATATGCGTTTATGCAAGGCACAGAGGTCAAGGCCACGTTAAAAATCAAGTATTTAAATATTGGCTCCCGCACAATAACTCTCTGGTCTAAATTTATCCCACTCTTCCAACTCCCACAGGACTGACAGAGCAGCTAGGGTTACCATGCAGGAAAGAGGCGGAACAGGGTCCAGATCTGTATCTAAAAGAAAGGTCAAATGAAAGATGCAGAGAATTTGACATGGCTCCTTCAGATGCAGTGAAAGATGCTCCAGGTAACGGGATATGATTGCAGGAGTACATGGTTATATAAACAAGATAACTACCTTCACCATCTTCATTATTATTGCCGTCGTCACCCGTGTGGCTGGGAATTTCAGTGGGAGTGTACCACCCAGTCCAGGCCATTCCAACTCTTCTCACAGAGATGGGGAGAAAGACCCGGTGAGACTGGGATACGTGTCCTCGTTATTCTCCGAGGGCTTCCCCATCCATTCCCGGCCCTGCTCTGTGCCCCCTGGGTTCTCTCTAACTGCATCCCCAGCCTCCCTGTTCCTCTGGCTTCCAGTTGGGTTTGACCAATGGGAGGCACTGGCAAGAGATTCCAAGGTGACGTATTTATTCCCAGCTCCATCCCACTCCATCCACGCTGCTTGTTCTCTGCCTTCCTGAGCTTCTGGCAGTGGTCATTCCTCTTCAGCTCTGGCTCCTGTGGGAGGCCCCTCTCCTGAGACTCTAGCTCTCACAGGCTCCAGCCGCACCATTTCCTCCTCTCTGCCCCTCAGACCTGGTGCTAGTCCCTGGGGACCACACCATTCTGTGCTGGTTCCTTAACTCTGGCCACACCTTTGTAAACAATCCCTTCATTAAGCTCTTATTCTCCCCGCTTCTCCTCAGTTAAACACTTTTGAGTGTGCATCTGTTGCCTGCTGGGCCCCTGACTGATGCACTTGGCCTCACGTCTATGGATGCTCCCAGCCTCATCTCATAGAGTTCCAGGCAGGCAGAACACTTTGCTGCCTTGAAATCTGCCCTCTGGCCATGGCACAGGCCCCTGGGGTCTCTCTCTACCCGTTCCGGTCCTGCTTTTTTGGGATGGTTGCCAGCTGCTGAATGCCAGCAGCTGGCCAGTTGAAGTAGCCCCTGGCTTTGCTATGCAGTTAGGGACAGGACCAGGCAGGGCCAGAGATCCTGGCAGCAACTCCAGGTTTTTCAGGCCTCATTCCTTTCCAAGGGCTCAGGAGAGGTGGAAATGGGCTGGTTCAAGCTAGTCCCTAAGGGGAAGTAGACTCTCAGGAAAGAGCTTTAAAGGTCATCTGGGCCAACCCACTCCCTTTGCAGCTAGGGAAGCAAGGCCCAGGCAGCAGGGACTCCCCCGAGATCACAGGAGAAGGTACTGGGAGAGACAGGGTGAGGACCCAAAGCCCCTGCATGTTTGTTATTAAATCTCAGCGCTGGAAGGAACATTAAAAGTGTGCAGCCTGACCACCATAAACAACAAAGGACAGGGCTCTGCCGTTTACAAGAGGGGATTGCCAGAGCCACATTGGTCCCTGGCAACCTCCAACCCTAACGGTAACCAGAGATGGTCCAGATGGTCCAGACAGGGCAGCGGGATGTGACTTGGTGTGAGCAGGCACCAAAGGAAACTCCCTTCCACTCAAGGTTCCCACTAGCTCCTCACTCCTAACAGGGCAAGCTCCCTGCCAATGGGCCAGCTCACGGAGCAGCCACACAAGGAGTGGGCAGCACGGCCTTCCCTGCTTCATGTGAGTCCATCCTGTGGCAGAGCGTTGGCCATGTTCCCCAGCCAAGCTCACTTCCTGGGCCCTCGGCTTAACTAGGTTTCCCAGCCCTGGAGGCTGGATGGGACCACATCTTCACCAAAAGAAGCAAAAGTGAAAGCTATGGGTCACTTTCAGTTCATGGTGGTGAAGGAAAAGCTTCACTCTCTCTTCTGTCCAACTGACTGAAAGCAAAGGATTCCAAGATGGTGAAGTCACCAGATGGGCCCAACCAGGATGCCTATGTTTCTGGAAGACAGCTGTACGGGAGCACCACCCCACCGGTGCCACCACATCGTACTATAAGGAGTGAGAGATAAATAAGCCTTTGTCGTGCTGAACATTGAGATGAGGAGTGGAGAAGGGTGGGCAGCAGCTAGTGCTAACAACCCTGGTTAATACAGAAATCGAGTAACTCACCAGCTAACCCACAAATCCCTCAATCCCTCGGGCTTGATCTTTCAGAGACATCCTCAGGCCCTCCTTTCCGCCCTATCATGGAAGTCTAAATTCACTGTCTCCCATCCAATCCTCCCTCCCTCCCCTCCCCTCTCTCCTGCCATCTATCACCTGAACAGCTCAAATACCCTCCTAGAGAGTGGGTTTTCTCCCTTAGAAGCGCTCTTCCTGCTCTGCTGGAACCGTTTCTTTAAAGGGCCCTCTGACCCTCTTCGGTTCTCAAATAACACACCTAGCCCTGCCCCTGGGATTGCCTGGATCCCAACGGTCATTGCTGGGCCACTTTTCTTAAGGCAAAGCTACTGGTGAATAGCAGTATTCTCTTTGGGTTTGCAAATGCACACAGAAGTCTCCCTTATCTCCTTTATTGTTTCATAGAGACAATAATTTAAGAGCACTATTTACAAGTTTTTGATAACAACAACCATAATAGCAATGACAGAGATGATAACCCCACCTGTTTTTTCCATTGTAGAAACTTCCAGCCATTCACCCTATCAATCTCTTAAAATAGAGTCCTTCCTATCTTGACTCTTCCCTTTTGGGACATGACCTGGGTTTCTATGTCTAATCTCCAAGATCCTGGGGTGGTACCCACAGAGAGACATTTTTTTAGTTGCTTCAGGCCATAGGGGATTTTTCTGCTTTAGAAGACAATGAAATTTGTGCTTTTTCCCACCCTCCTGGAGGAAGAAATATTTCAGGGGGCACCACACCTAAACATCCTGGGCATTTCTAGCAAATCTCAGCAGATGATGAGATGGGTCGGGAAAAATATTGCAACTGAGGCCTGTATCACATATGGGAGAATTTTTTTAAAAATCAGTATAGGTAGTCAATTAAGTTAGAGTAGCCTAGTCTTTTATCAGTTTCTCTTAACTTGCTCTTGAGTTCTTAAAGGGTAAAAATCTCTAGTGAGATGATCGTAGATGATTATGGGATGGTGCCTTAGTGATGAGTGAGTGAGTGAATTATTGACTGATTGACCGAATGAATGGATATTATAATCTATTTGCCTCATGACCATGTGAGGCCATGGAAAGTGGGCTCTCCAGAGTCAGGAGACCCAGGCCCTAACCTTGGCCCTGTTATGAATTCAACCATGTGATCATAAGCAAGTCAATTCTGCAGACTGACACATGGTTTCACCACTTGTGAAATGAAGAGGTTGGACTAGATCAGTGCTTCTCACACCACGTGGACATAGATCACCTGGGGATCTTGTTAAAGGCAGATTCTGATTGGGGGGGTCTGGAGTGGGGCCCCAGATTCCTCATGTCTAATAAGCTCCAGGTGATGCCAATCCTTCTGGTCTATGGGCCACACTCTGGGTAGCAGGCATCTCAATCTCCAAGGTCCTTTTCCTAATGCTCAATGGCTCTATTTTTGACACCTCAGAATAATCAGTTTATTTACCACTCAGTAACCAGACTCCTTATAAGAGGTAAGTTTGACCCTTTGGTAGTTTCCATATCAATCAGAAGAAAGTCCAATTTTTACCAGGGAGGCCTGAAACGCCCTCTGATTCCCCGGCTCCATTGCTTCTCTGACCCCCTTTCCTGCCACTTCTTGCCCTTGCTTATACACTCCAGCCATGTTGATCTCTTTGCTCTTCCAGGCAGGCTCTAGCCTCAGAGCCTTTGCGTGTGCTTTCCCTCCACTGGGAATGCTCTCCCCCAGAGATCTGTATATATTTGGTCTTTGTCCAAATGTCACCTTATCAGAAAGGTTGTCCCTGATCACCCTATAAAAATTATTCCCCACTTCTGTTCTCTCAGTCTTTAACTCCTTACCCTGCTTAATTTTCGTTCACAGCAAATATTGCCATCTAATATCTTGCATAGAGGTTTTTGCAGCTAGCGATTGTCGTATTTATTTAGTGGTGTCTTTGTTTTGATTATTGTGCATTTATTTGATTATTGTGCATTTATTTGATTATATTTCTATCGTCTTTCTCCCACTTGAATGTGAGCTCCATGGGAGGAGGAATTTGTCTATTTCCCTCACTACCATCTCTCCAGGACCTGAACAGTGCCCAACCATCATTTGTTGCATGAGCGAAAAAATGAATAGATGAATAGAAAAGTGAGATATGGATAGGCTATTTAAAAAAATAGCAGGGCCAGCCCCATGGCATAGAGGCTAAGTTTAGTGCGCTCCGCTTTGGCAGCCCAGGTTTGTGGGTGTAGATCCTGGGCGGGGACCTCCGCCACTCATCAGCCATGCTGTGGCAGTGACCCACATATAAAGTGGAGATAGATTGACACAGATGTTAGCTCAGGGCTAAAAAAAAAAAAAAAAGATAGGGCCCTCTGGTGTCATTTGAGCCATCCGCACTCTCTCTATCTACAAGAAAACTTAGTCCCCAAGCTCCCAGAGGCTGCCAGATAGAAGGAAGTCTACACAGAAAATGGCTTGGGAGTCGCCTTAGCCACAGAGCAGTTTCCATACTCACAACTCACCTGACTTGCCTTTGCAGCCATGGTCACCTGAGAGGTGTATATCCAACTCTCCTTGCTCCATTAACCTTCTGATTGTGACTTATTCCCATGCTGACTTCCCACGGTGAGGAAGAACAGGCTGGTCAGGCTGACCCCAATGCCCGCTTCACCTGGTGTTTATACACCTCATTCTAAATTAATCATTCGGCATTCTGCTTTAACCCCCTCCAGTCTCCTCCAGTGAGTCAGCTTTCTGAGTCCCATTAACTTTGAAGCCCTAATGGGATCAAGTTTCTGAACCTTCAAGGTCAGACCCTGGACAATGGCTACTTCCATAATATGTTGCTACCCTGTGAAGTTTCTCAGCAGTTGGCCAGCTGGTCCTTCCCAGGCACCACCCAGCATTACTGCAAGATTTGTTTAGCATCTTCCCACAGACCCAGCAATTCCACTTAGAGGAGTTGATATTAAGGAGATAATTGGATAAATATGTAAAGACAGATGTAGAAAGGTACCCTTTAGTGCACTGTCATCTCCCCTCTTCCTCAGCTGGAGGTAGTGGTGGTGGTACTTTTGTATCCCATGTTGTCCCCAGATGTGGGTGGGTGCTACATCCGCCAGTCCCTACCTTATATAGCACCCACTGGAATTAATTGATGGTGGTGTCTCTTACTATAACTGTCAGGGGAAGGGTTGTGACAGAGTAGCAGTTGGTTAAGTAATCTGTACCCAAAGCTCAGAAGTGGATGATGTTTTGGCCTCATTTAGTGACCAAGGAATTAGTCAGCCATGTCTCTTGCTGGGGCCGGGAGTGGAGTCCTGGTCACAGAGCAGCAGCTTGGCTGGGTGAGCTGAGTCCTAGACCAGAGGCTGGTCAAGTCCTCAGTTCTGACTATTTCTGTGGGCACTATAGGGGCAGGTTTGCCAGCTGCCCTGGAAGTCAGCCATGGTCAGATGGGCTCCAGCCATTGACCTCAACTTGAGGCCTGCCCCTAGAGTATGACAACTTCTCCAGCAAACCAAAGGCCCCTTTTTAGTCCCTCTCCTAGAGAACAGTAGCACCTCCCACCCACCCACTCACTTTCCAGGGAGCCTTAGCCCTGCCATAGCCGCCCTCACCACTGTGGAGGAAGCAAGCTACTTTCAGTTTCCAGAGATGATTCACCCTCCCAAGGGTGACCAAGATGACATCTCTCCCTAAAGGAGGAAATAACCCCCCAAGTTAGTAAAAAACTGGGAACAACTAATCTATCAGCCACAATCTGGCTGACCAAATTAACATTTATTCATGTAGCATACTAAGGTTTGCTCACACAGGATATTAAGGTTTATCATGCAGCCATTACAATGAAAATTAGACCTATGCAAATAGTTAACTGAAAAGAAGAATACATTTATCCTCTAGTCCCAATTTTACAGAAATGTGGATGTGCAAGTGTAAACGTATGTGTATGGAGAAATAATTGAACGATATTCATTGACAGGCTAACAACAGTTACCTCTGGGTGGTGAGATTTCTGGTAAATCTTTTTTATACTTCTCTGTAGTATTTGAAATTTTACATGGAGCATGTTTATTTTGTAATTAGGGGAAAAAACCCTATTTTATAATTAGGGAAAAAAACCTTCCATTTGATTTGGTATATTTAATGTGCAAAGTGCTGGAGATGTGGCTGGAGAAAGTGCCATGGAAACACAGAGTTGAGAGTAGCATTAACCCTGCCCAATATTTGCAGTGTCGGCGTGCACGAGATCAGATGACCCCTATGATAGGTCTTCCTATTTCATGAATCTATGATTTGAAGACGCCAAACAGTATCTCCAGATCAGAACTATTTATAAGAATCATTTCCTTTGTAATGAGTTGCAACTTCCACTAACCGCTTGTGTGTTTGGATGACATCATCTCTGAGATTTATGTGAAATGACTCCTTTTCCTTGATGCTATCAAGGAGTTTCAGCTGTTGAGTTCCTCATATTTCTTTGTGTTTAGAAGATATTTGAAGAAGCTGTCATTTGTCAAGGTTTAATTGTTCCCGTTATTTATTTCCTGGCAAGTTTCCAGATATTGCTGGGCAAATTTGATAATGAGACCAGCAAAGATGCTGAGAGATGGAACGTGTCTACAAGTGCCGGCTTCTAGCCCCCATCTTCCACTTTTTAGCTGTATGACTTGAGTTAGTCACTGCTCTCAGGGCCTTGATTTTTTCATTTATGTAAAAGGGGGAGGGGGGAGGTTAGACAAGATGATTTTGAAGATCCTGCCCAGCTCTGATTCTCTATGATGAGTTTTAACTCTGAGATTATAATAGAGTGTCTCATAGCCATGGTCCCGAATATGCTTAAAGTTATCTCAGTATTGAAGTCTTTCACTAGCTATAGAATTATATTGTTGAATAGTGCCTCAGGGTCCACTGCTTGCATCCCTCCCACACCACCCCTATAGGTGGTCACTGCTTGCATCCCTCCCACACCACCCCTATAGGTGGTCACCCTGTATCTACCAACACCTACAGGGACAAGAAGCCCATTTCCCTTTAGTCAGAAAGAGCATTTAAAAGGTGTGTCTCAGCAGAACTGAAATCTGGAACCCTGGAACGCTGTTCCACGCTCTAGGTCACTTTGCAAAGGGCTTGCAAAAGGCACTTTCCTTTTGTCCTCTTCATTGCCCCGCTGGCAGCCTCCATGAGGGTGGTTCTAGCTCCTGAGGCTGATCTTGGAGGAGGGGATCTCTCTCTTCCTACTTAGATCTCAGAACCTGAACAAGGCTCAGCAGTTCCTCATTCAAAGTTCCCGTGATGAATGCAAAGCATGTAGAGTCAGGAGTGTGGGAAGTCAGGCCTTGAGTCCCTTTTCTCAGACCTTGTCCTTTTGTCCTGAACAAGGCCTACTGCCCTCCCCTACAACCGTGTCGATGTCCCTTCCTCTCCTAACATTAGCCCTTCTCTCCCTTCTCATGTTCCCTCTTTCTCTTTTAGCCCTTGGAGTTCCTGCATCTCCCCACCCTGTTTTCCAAGTTATCAGTGCTCTTATCAGAAATCTCCAGGTCCCAGTCCCCTCTTGTGTCTGTAAATTGTACAGATGGTGGTTTTGGCAGAATCATTGTGTGCAGAGAAGGCAAATCCATATCCAGGCTAAGTGGCTAGTCCAGTAAGAACAAAGTGCTGGCCCTTCTATGAGGGAAACGGTCCAATGTAATCGATTTGGTACCAGGTAGCTAGCCGATAACCCCAGGGGCATATATGAATCTCAGTGTTGGTCTCTACTGCTGGCAGATTGGGCACTCAGCAGTGGCTGTAGCCAGGTCAGCATTGGTGAGTGGAAGTCTATGTTACTGAGCCCATGCATAACCTCCATCGCTGCCACCATTCCCACTTTGTTCATGAGCCCAATGGGCAATGACAGGACTGACCAAGGAAAGAAGTTGACCAGAACCACACAATAGGTCATCCCATGCACTTGATTATTAAATTTCCCCTCTACTGAGGCTACCTTTTGGTGAGCATCCACACGGGACACAAATATCTTCGCATCTTTTGCCCATTCAGAGTGGTCTACACACTTATCTCTTCCCCAGACCTCCTTGTCACCAACTTTTCAATAATGTTCCTGCCAAGACCCTGATCATCCAGCCAAACCACTGACCACAGCCTGTATATCAGCATAGATTCTTACTTCTGTATAAATATAAGAGTTCTAGTTTGAGTAAACAGAATATATCTTGGGTCACCAAAACAGAGTCATGATGGTCCTTCAATTCCCAGACTTGAGCCTGTTTATAGACCAAGAGCCTGTTGAATGAAGTGGAGTCCAGATATCCTTGAGAAAGGACCCTGCTACACTGCCCACATTTTATACTGTGCCTCTTTCTCTCAGCCTTCCCCAAAGGGACCATGATCTACTAGCCAATGCCATAGGTCTCTGCAAGTCAGACTATTGTGATTAATGCTTTGGCACAGTTGACTATTATGGTAACCACACCCATCTTGTCTTTGGTGATTCAGTGCTGTCCCTTGGTCCCTGCCATTCTGGGATTCCATTACCCCCATTGCATTAGGGATCCCACTTTGGTTGTTGCCGTTCCTACTGTAACTTTTGACCTGCAGAGGAAGTTACCATGGAGCTCTTCAAGGATGCTGAGGACTCCCTCACAAATTTATTCCTCACAGTCATGGTGAAAGGTGTGTCCTCTTGACCCTCCTGAAGTTGGTGAGCAGGTCTTACAAGATAAATCCACTCTAACACGCCAGTCTCCCTAAGCTGTTGGATACCTTCCTCTACAATATTCCAAAGCAGTTCTGGCATTTAACTTCCGTTTGGGTAGGCCACCTTTGGGGCCGTGTTTTAGACAACCAACCAAACTGTTAGAGACCTTTCTAACCCCTCAATCTAAAACATTGAATTCAAGATCTCTCCTGAGCAGGCCCAAATCAACAAATCCTGTCTGATTCAACTTTATATTCCTTCCGCCATAATCCTAAACTTTTAGGATCCATTCTATACATATTCCCCAAATTTCTATATGTATAAATTGGAAAAAGCATTCAGCTTTTTTGGAGTGTGCTGTATCTCCTCATGGGTCACACTTGGTGCCTCACTTGGAGCTTGCTGGGACTTGAGCCTAGTCACAGGCTGAGAAGCTAAGAGTGGTGGCAGGAGTAGCAAATTAATACAGGCCCAGACTAGGGCAGAGGCTGTGGGGATGCGTAGGAGGATGTGATGGTTAATTTTATGTCAACTCGCCTGGGGCATGGGGTGTACATTATTCTGAGCATTTCTGTGAGGATGTTTTTGGATGAGAGTAACATTTAAATCAGTAGACTAAGTAAACCAGATTGCCCTGTTTGATGTGGGTGGGCCTCATCCAATCAGTCAAAGGCCTGAAGAGAACAAAAGGTCTGACTCTCCCACAAGTCAGAGAGCATTCTACCTCCCTGATTGCCTTCAGACTGGGACATTGAATTTTCGCATGCCTTTGGATCCAAATGAAACATTGGCTCTTCCTGGGTGTCAAGCTTGCGAGCCTTCGAACAGGAACTACACCATTGGTTCTCCTGGTTCTGATTGAAACTAAACCATGGACTCTCCTGGTCTCCACCTTCCGGATCTTGGGACTTGCCAGCCTCGATAATAATGTGAACTAAATCCTTATAATAAATCATATATATAGTTAATTGGCTCTGTTTCTCTGGAAAACCTGACTAATCCAGAGGGAAGAATGAGAAGGACCTTAAGGAGAAAGAAGGGATAAGTCTTAGAAACTGATAAAATATAGATTTGGAGGACAGGGGAAAGAGATGAGAATGATTCCAAGGTTTTACCTTGGAGACCGACCAGAGGAGAATGTGCTTAACTTAGATAAGGAAGTCAGGAAATGAATAGGTTTCGAGGAGAAGAGAGTGTATCTGATTTAGCCAGCCTGGGTGTGCGAGCCGTGGGATTCACGTAGGGGCACTTATACATTCCTGGAAGGAACTTGGGACCAGTTTTGGAAAACAGGTCTAGTTCTGAGAAAACAATGGGAGTCATCTCTACAGGGAGAGTTGAAATTTTAGAGCAGATGAGACCAGGTAGATGATCTCAAAGATGCTGCCCAGCTTTGACTCTCTACGACGAGTTTGACTTCTGGGATTATAATAGTCCTAGTTCTGAATATTCTTAAAATGATCTTGGCATCTAAGTCTTTCATTAATCACAGATTTGCAGTGTTGAATCGTGCCTCAGAGACCACTGCTGTTATCTCTCCCCCACCACCCCTGCTAGATGGTCTCTCTGTATCTACTAACACCTACAGGAGCAGGAAACTCCCAAGGCAGCCTATTTCTCTTTAGTCAGAAAGGGAAAAAGGCTGATTCTTGAGAGGAACCAGCATGAAAAGGGATTGAGGGAGAAGATTTGTCAGCAAAATAGAGGAAGCAGTAGGTGAACCAAAGAGGGACAAGGGGAGGTTGCTATCAGGGAAGTCAAAGGAGGATTAATCAAGAAGGTCCTGGAGAATCAGACTTAGGCTTCTGGACTTAGAGATGAGGCGACCACTGACGACTGAGGAGGGGATGATTGTAAAGGAGCGGTAGAGACCAAAGTCAGATTCCCAGGGGCTAAGATAGGTTTCGTGGGAGGAGTGGGGCGTGTCGAATGCTTGTTCAAGGGAGGGTCCCTTTAGTGGACTCTGTGTGGTCCCCTCCAAGAGCAAGGTGCATTTGAGCCTTTCTTGGTACTGGCCAGTGGAGGACCCTCCTCTATTATGAATACTCAGGACTACCTGAATGCAATTTAGGAGGTAGGTATAGAAGAATCCAGCTTTGGATGATTGCTTTATAAAGCGGCATGAGCTTTGCAGATACAATTTTGTGATGGCTCATATCCATACACAACTAGACTGGAGTCATCTATTGCTGGGTCACAAATCACACCCACAACTGAGTGGCAGAAAATAACAATGATTTGTTACCCCATTACTTTTGTGGGTCAAGAATTCAGACAAGACACACTGGGGACAGCTTATCTCTGCCCCATGACGACTGGGGCCTCCTCAGCTAAAGACTCAAATACTGAGGAGCTAGAATCATCTGAAGGCTTAACTGGGGACTGGAGGATCTCCTTCCAGACATAGTCCATTCATGTGCCCGGCAAGTTCATGCTGGAAGTTTGTTCTTCCCTACATGGTCTCTCCACAGTGTTGGTTAAATGTCCTCACAATGTGGCAATTGTGAGCAATGCAATGGCCCAAGGTGGAAGCTGCAAATTTTGTTAGTGCTGTCACCTAGGAAGCCAAACACCATAAGGTCTTCAATATCCTACTGATGTCGTGGATCAGCCCTCTTCATTGTGGGAGATGACTATACAGGGTGTGAATACCAAGAGACAAGGATCATCAGGGGCCAACTTGGAGGTTTGCTGCTACAACTGACATGACAGAGGTCAGTTAAAGCCAGATCAAGGTAGTACCAACAGAGAGCTGAAGGGCAGGCAGCTGGCAGAGACCCAAGCCTAACTGATGGGGTCCAGTCCTGGCTATTCCAGCCAGGGAGTCTATAGATGGTGCTCCCTTGTCTATCAGATTTTTCATCAACCCAAATAAGCTTCCATAGGTGGAGAGATTATAGTTTCCTGAAAGGGAAGCATCAGCTGGGACCTTGAAAGCAAAGCCACACTAAGCCCCTTTGCTGGGCTGGACAAACTCTTTGCTTACTCCATGTCTATGGGATGCAGAGCTTCCGGAGGCACATTGTCTGTGGCTGCTAATGAATTCAGAGCTGAGCGGGAAGAGGTAGTGAAACTACAACAGGGCTTCAAACGGGATTCTCCACTGAGCAAAGCTAAAGAGAAATCTGCATGACATCGTGGATTTGGATGAAAATAGCCTCTCACCCTATGTAAACAGAAAGCTGTACATTCATATGTGTGCGGATATGCAACGCTATGCAGGAGCCCGCAGGAGTTTCCAATTTGGCACACTGTGGTTTAATGCCAGAGCACGTCCGCAGCTGTTCTACTGACCCACAGGACAACGGAGAGGCTCACATTTTTCCTTCTCATCACTCCTCCACCCCTGGTGGGAGCTTTCCTGCCATGTGGCCTTTCCGGATCAAATGATGTAGCTGGGGACAGCCGAGAAAGCTCACGCCTGAACACAAGGGCAGGGAAACCAGTGGACAAGATGTGAAAGGGCTTGGTAAACATGTGAGAGATACTGAGGTGCCAAAAGCACAGTGCAGAGCTGCCCCACTAGAGAAGTGTTGCCTAGAATGTGCTCTCTTCTCCTGGGACGTGGAGAGGGCAGGAGCCCCTTAAACAGGTGTGCCCTGTTCTCAAGGGAGCTCACTGCAGCTGAGACCTGCTGCGTCTGAACAGCTGCTTCTGCACGTGGTGACTAGGAAGAGATTCCCCCCAGGAAAACAAAGGCTTCTGTTTCTATTACACAATAATAGGCTCTGCTATTATTATAATTATTATAATAACCTCTGTTATTATTGTGCTGTGTGACCAGGGTAAGTCTCTACCCTTCCACGTGTAGTTTCTTCATCTCTGCATATAACAACCCACTTCTCTGGGGCTTGGACACACAGTTGTTAAGTGCAGGAGGAATGAGTCAACATCCACTGAACTCCAAAACACCATTAGCTGAAAGACTTACCAGGGACACTTTGGGCAATAGTGTTATTTTGCTCTCCAGTAATTCCTCTGGCTTCCTCCAGCGCTGTGGGGCATTGAGATAAGCCACTAGCTTGGAGGCTGGATGCCCAGACACCTGCTTGATCTGCCTTGCTGTGTGCCTAGAACACATCTCTCCCCAGGGGGACTGCCACTTTAAAATGAAGGACTTGACCAGTGGTCTCTGGAGAGTGCTGTCTACTCTATGGTCTTTCATGGCCTTAAGTCTAAAGGCTGGGGTGGCCACATGACGCATTGTGGCATGTGGAGCAGATGGACACCTGAGTTCTTGCCCAGCTCTTCAGGAGAGCTCAGAGATTAACCTATTCTGTTTTTTCATCTTGACTATGCAATAAATCACCTAGGGGAGCTTGTAAAAAATACCACCCCCCTGCTTCACCCAGACCAACTGAATAGGAATCTGAGGGTGAGACCCCTGCCTAGGTATTTTTTAAAAACCTCCCCCAGGTGATGCGAATGTGCATTCCAAGGCTGAAATCACTTAACCCTTCGTGGTTTACAGCTCTCAGCAGAGAGAGGCTCAGTCTCCACACTGACCCAAACACCCTCTTAGCTGGCAGCAGAGCTGGGACTGTACCTCGAAACTTGTGAACTCCAATCTTTGAAAAGTTCCTTGGGGCCAGCCCGGTGGCGCAGCAGTTAAGTGCACACGTTCCGCTTTGACTGCCTGGGGTTCGCCGGTTCGGATCCCAGGTGCGGATATGGCATTGCTTGCCAAGCCATGCTGTGGCAGGTATCCCACATATAAAGTAGAGGAAGATGGGCATGGATGTTAGCTCAGGGACAGTCTTCCTCAGCAAAAAAAAGGAGGATTGGCAGCAGATGTTAGCTCAGAGCTAATCTTCCTCAAAAAAAAAAAAAAGAAAAAGAAAAGTTCCTATAAGTGACTTATAGATATCTCTATATCTTCCCCATCTATGGAAACTCTTGGCTTTCCTCAATAAAAGTCATCCCTGTTCCTAATGAAAGCAAGAGAGGGACATCTCCACATGGGGAGGGAAGTTGGACCCCACACTGGCTTATTTTCTGAGAGTCCCTTTCCCCTTGGTGATCCCACTAATCACAGGCGCTGCTATCAAGCTGGACTGTGGACCCCTAGTTCCCACTAAATACAGCTTTACTACAAGTTGAGGAACAACTCATGGGAAGTAGCCACAGAAAGTCACATCCACCAAGAAAATCTGCTCCCACTTCAGCTCCCTTGTCCTCTGAGATGGATGCCTGGCGGTGGCCTCCCTGCCTACCCCCATGTGGCCAAGACCAGGTTCTTCCCCAGAGGACCAAGAAGTTCCATTAGGCTTGACGGCTGTCTGCAGAGTTCAGACCAAGGGAGAAAGGCCAGGAGTCTAAGGCCCATCTTCTAAGTTTGAGCTTCCCCTCCTGCTCATTGACACTTGGAAGGACTACACTCCCTCCCGCCCTCTGTCTCCCACAGCTGTCAGACCTCACCTGGCCCCCTCCTCCCGTTCAGGAAGTGCACTGAGAGTAAATAGCAGGGGGTTGTTCTGAGATCCTGCTTTATCTTTTCCCAGCTAAGAGACCCAAGACCCTGTCACAATAGAATGAATTGCTGGACCAATAGTCAGCAGATCTGGATTCAGGTTTTGAGTGTTTGATTTACTTGCTACAGGACCTTGGGGATGTATCTTAATTCCTCAGAGCTTTCGGCATCTCACCTTCAAAACACGGATCTAGAGTCCTGCCCTGCCTCCCTCTCAAGGTTGTGGCAAAGATCAGTCTCATTAACGTGTGTGCAAGATTCTTATAAGCTGGAAAGACTGCTTGAGTGAGGGCCTTTATTATGAAGGAATTAAGGGTTGGATGGGAGTACAAATACTCAATGGACGTGTTTTTCAGAGAATTAGAATATTTTGTCCAAACTACTTCAGAGTTGGAAAATAGCTTCAAGGGATCCTTGCGTGGGTCTACAGTGGCACGTCTCTAGTATTTATGGGCTCCCTGAGGGCATACAATGGGGCTTACAGAGCGAGGCCCCAGGGCATACAATGGAGCTTACAAGAGGGAGCCCTCACCATAGACCTTGTCCTCTCTTGAGTGGGAGAAGCTGTCCCAGAGCCAACACCTCCATAAGGAAGGCTACATGCACCTGGGCTGTCGCCAACCAAATGTGATGATCTTTGCTACTATCATTTATTGTGCCTGGTACATGAAAGATGCTCCTAAATATTTGTTGAATGAATTGTGATTCCAATATAAGGTAATGCCCATGCTAATCCCATACTCTTTTGAGATCTGCAACTCGTCAGGACAAAAGTAATAAATATTACTGAGGATTAAATTAATTGGGGGGGGGGCCAGAAATAACCAAAGAAACCTCTCCAATTATAGGATAATACATATATATTCATTGTAGCTAAGGAGTAGGTGTTACGGGTATGTATTATACATACGCAACAAAAAGAAATAAGAACACAATTCAATTTCATAAAACTTTTCTAGTGACTATGATTAATATGTGCCCAAAACCAGGCTGGGCGCTGCTGTTGGCAGGGTATAGAGAGAGGTCACCCACAGTGCTACAATTGAGGTGAGAGACTGGACGGTGACTGCGGGGGAACAGGAAGGATTTGAGGAAGAGGTGGCATTTGAGACAGGCAGAGAAGGGGAACTGCGAGAATAATCCAAGCAGGGGATCTTGTGACAAGTGGAAACGTTGGGGCCTATTATGATTCAGTCACAGCAGCTACTGCTTGTTGAGCATTTGCCATATGTAGGCTTTCCACACACGGTCTCATTTACTGATAACTCCATGAGCTAGGTATTTTTATTCCCACTCTACTTATGAAGAAACTGAAGTTCAGATTGTCACAAAGCAAGCAAATGGCACAAACAGGATTCAGACACTGGTTTGACTCCCCACCGGTCCTTGCTCTTACACAGTCCAGGATGAATGGAATTAAGCGCTCATAGAGCGATACAATGGGAGCAAAGATGGGACAAAGACAAAGCACGGAGCCTCTTGTTTATGGACCCTGAGGTGTCTTTATTTAACACAGAGGCTGTGGGAGATACAGGAGGTTTTAAGGAGGGGGAAGAATGCGATTAGAATTGTGCCTTGAGGTCACTTGCTGGCCATAGGGATCGCAGACTAGAGATCGGTTAGGAGGCTGTGGCCATGATCCAGGCTGGGGGCGTGAGGAGCACAGCTTGCCATCAAGTTTTGCTACTCAAAAGTGTGGTCCCTGGACCAGCAGCATCCTATCACCTTGAGCTTGTCAGAAACGCAGACTCTCGACCCCCACTCAGCCCTATTGAATCAGAATCTACATTCTAACAGGACACCCAGCTAGTTCTAATGCACATTGAAATGTGACCAGCATTGCCATAAGGGACAGGAGCACTGCTGGGGGGCCACTCCTCCTAGAGGTGCACTTCTTTTTTGGATGGCAGATCTCTTTGAGAATCAAAGGAAAGCTGAGGACCGTCTCTGTAGGAAACAGCGCAGATGCACACCAACATGAGCCTAGAACCGCAGGGGCTTCACAAAGCCCTGAGAGCATGAGGACCACTGCTGGCTCTGTAAGGAATCCCTGAATCTCACCTCATTAATCACTTAGTTGGGGAGCAGTGGTGAGGAGTTTATAGCCAAAACAATTCAAGTCTGAAGCCACGGGCTGTCATTTTAGAGACCTCTTCAGAGCCTGGACGAAGCTTAGGTCACCCCAGCCAGGGCCAAGACTCTGTTCCCATCCCCATCCCCCCGCGCCTGCATTGTTCTCCAAATCCCCTGGTGATCTGAGCAGATACCCTGGAGCAATGAAGTGGGGCCCACCCTGGCTTCCTTGAGCAGACAGGGCCTGCCTGCCTGCTTTTCTTTAGTCTCAGAAAAGCCAAAATTAGCCTCACTTTTGTTTCTTTTCTCAGGAGCCTCTGCATTGTATCTCAGGAAAGGATTATTGTGCTCTGGGGACCCTATCTTATCGGGGGGCGGGGGGGGGGGGTGTGGGGGAGGTGATGAGTGAAAGGAAAATGGTCTTTGACAAATTGGTTCAATTCGGACAATCACGTGACTTCCCAGTAATTGCCCACCACTGCTTCAGTAAGGCTATTGTTTCAGCTCCCAAATATTTAGCCAAGTGGGCGGCCAGGGGAGGTTGGGGAGCGGTCAGAGGTTTGAGAACATGATAATGTGGGGAAAGGACTTTTTCTGGTGAACCTCTGGCGTTACGTTGGGAACGCTGATACCCAGCAGGCTCCGGGCGCGTGACTGGAGTTCTTTTTCACTCACTGAGTTCTTGCGGGGGTAAGGAGACACCTCAGGGGCACTGCCGGAATGCAGGGAGACGGGAGCGACTTCGGAGACGAGGGCTCTGGAGGCGGTAGCATGAGAACCCAGTTTGATTCAGCAATTACTGCCTCGTGGCTGGACAGGCTGCCTTGCTGACTCCTCCGGGGAGAGAGGGAAATATTCTTTTACCTCTCACAGTGAACACTGCTCAGAAAAGCAAAACCACGTGCCGTGAGCCAGGGGGCAAATGTGACTTGAGCTGTCTGCACTAAATGTTTCACACAAAGAATTCAAGGTGAGACCAGGCATTTGCCCTTAGAAAACTTGTCAAAAATTCCTGCATCTCCAGGGAGAGAGCGCTCCTGCTGAACCTCTCGGGCTTGCTCAGCCTGACATCCCGGGACATTTGGGAGATGAGGCTGGTGGCGGCAGCAGCACGTGAGAACGTGTGTTATCGAAGGGGAACACTTTTCCCCTGTGCTCATGCGGTCATCTATCTGATATGCCTGTGGGTGGAGGTGGGCAGAGAGCGGAAGGGAGTGTCCAGTCACCGGCGACAGAAAAGAGCCATGAGGTCATCGGAGCCTAAGGCTTTCCTCGCTGACCATGGGTAGCAATTGTCTTCCCAGCTTGCTTTCCCAGGGGCTCACCTCCGCTCCCACGGACGGTTCTGAGTGGGATTCCTGCTTGGGACATAAGTTTTCTTCCAACTGAAACTACGCCCTGAGGGCCAGATAGGGGATCTATTATTTGGCAAGAGATTTGAGATTTAACTTTGAGAACACTTTGTTTCCAGGTTCTGATGACAACTCCCTCACGACTGATCCTACCCAAGATGTCACCCTCGCCTCACATAACTCCCTGCTCAGGAACCACTGTGTGGGCAGCCCTCACCCACTTTGCCCTTGCTCTCCCCATGAGTCCCTTCCCATTGCATCTCCCTAGGATTTGGGGTTCCTCCCCACTCCTCTACCCCAAGACCTACTGAATCAGCAAGACTTGAGAACCTGTGACAAGCAGACCACGCCAGGGATCTGCTGCACACTGAGTTTGGGAATCATTGAGCCAGCTGATCTCTAAGGACTGGTTTAGCTCCAATATTCTAGGATCAAGATGTTCTGAGGGATGGCAGGCTCCGGGGAAGAAGCACACGGCCTCCCACGTGCACAGATGAGTTTTAATAACCATCGGGTCTCAGGCTTTTTACTGCAGTGATTGTCTACCTGGGCTGCATATTAGAATCATCTGTGGGGTTTTTAAAACTCACACATAATATGGTTTCCAAGCAGAGATGAGATGTGTGGGTTTCTTCCCCCTCTTCTCTAAGAAGCAAAAAACCACCTTGGAATTGCCGGCAGTGGTTCCACCCAAAGGGTACGTGTTGGTACCAGGTGTTCTCTCTGGAAATCTCCCCAATGAGGTGCCACAGAGGAGAGCGAGCCTTCTGAACAAAGCGGGCTGTGGAGACCTCAGGACTGACCCTGGTAACTTCCTTTAAAAGAGTAGCCTCACTGTCTGGCAAAAGGGATGTACTCAGACCCTTTAGGCTCCAAGGATGGTCAAAGAAAAGCTGCGGACCCCAGGGTGCATCTCTGGGGTGAGAAGAGGAGAGTGGAGATTCTGGCTCCACCAGCTTGTGGGGCTGGAACTGAGTCTGAATCAGCATCCGGGGCCAGCCAGTGTCCTGGGAGGAGGCTGCGGAGGTGAACTGCTACATGAGGAGACCATGTCAGGGTCCCCTTGGCCAAGGTCAGCAAAGGGGGAGGTGGTGGTCCCTTCTCCAAGGGCCACAGCTGGGCATGAAAGGCTGCCGGGAGCATCTGGTGGGCACCAGCTGAGGATGAGGTAGGACCAGTGTCCAACAGTGACACCATGGGGCAGCGGGAAGTCACAGCAGAAGTAGTGATAATATTTCTTTGGTGTTATTTGCCCAGCATTGATCTAAGTGCCTTACACTTATTCATTCATTTAATAACAATTAATAGCAGTTCTGTCAGGGAGTCATTATCACCCCCATTGTACAGAGAAAGAAATCAAGGCAAGGAGGTTATACAGTTAGAGAGTTGCTGCCAGGCTGTGAACCAGGCAGTCTGGCTCCAGAGCCCACATCCTTAACCATTATGCACTGCTGCCTCAATAACAATAACCATAATTTACTGAGAACTTACTATGTCTATTATGTTCTCTGTGCTCTTTTAGTCTTCACCACAATCTGACGAGGTGGGAACTGGTTTTATTCCCATTTTGCAGATAAGAAAAGCGAGGCACAGGGAAGATAAGTAGTGGTCTGCTCATCGTCCATTCTCGCCCCTCTGGGAATGGAAGCCGGACTCATCCCAGCCAATCCCACAGCTGCTCCTTCACTTTTTGGAAGTTCTAAGCCTTTAGGGTTCCCAGAAAAGTGAAGCTAGTGGAAAGCTTCGTTACGGGATGCTGGGCTTCCTGCAACAGAACATGTGCACTCTTTAGTGAGGAACTGGAAAAACAAAGGCGGTACGACAATATTTCTACCTCCAAATTTGTGAGAGCAGATCATAACAATTTCAGGGGCCCCACCCCAGATTTGTGGAATCAGAATACGTGAAGGGTGAGGCCAGGAAATCGGAATTAAAACAGAGCCAAAAACAAACCACAGGTGATTCTGGAGCACAGCCAGCATTGAGAATTACTGCCTTGATTTCACAGTCGTATTTCCCTGCCCCCAATGAGCAGGCAACAGTGTTTCTAGGAACTGGTTCTAGTTTTCGAGTCCTCCTGCTTAGAAAGAAGCTGCGTGTGGGAGCTGACCAGAGGGAAGGAGCTGTTAAGGACCTGGGCAGAGAAGCAAAGCCCCAGGAGCCCAAGATTCATGCCCATGCGCTCTTTGTTCATGCCCTCCCCTGGCCTGCTGGACTTGGCAAATCATTATCTGTTCTTCAAAGGTAGGCTCAAACATCTTACTCTTAGTAAACACTTCCCCTGTTCAGCCTCCCCTCCTCCAGCCTTGTGCATCTCAAAGGACTGCCACTTGGGAGCCCACCGCTCAAACCTGGCTCAGAGCACTGCTCACCACATCCCTTCCCTGTGTTGTGCCCCTACCTTTCAGGACTGCCTGTTATTTACACCTTGCCCTTCTGCTCCCCTCACACCGGCCAAGCAAGGTGCCTGGGACATCATAACCTCTCAGAAAGTGCTAGCTGTTGAACGTAAGGGAGAGGAAGGAGGGAGGAAGAAAGATAGAGGGATAGGGAAGATGAAAAGGGCAAAAGGTAACACAGATGGAGAGTGGCCAGTGAAATCTGATTTAGTGTTGACCCCTTGAGCACATGTGACCTTTGCTCTGAGCCATGGGTACAGCCAGTCCAGGCACTCATCTGGTCGCCCTGGAACTATGCACACAGAGTACTGAGAGAGAGAGATGAGAACATTTATGGTTTCACCAGGAACCATTTCTTATTTCTGTTGATGCTTATAACAATCCTATGAGATAAGTAGGGTAGATCTGAATAATCTCGTCTTACAGGGGAGAAAACTCAGGCTCCGGAAGCTAATAAGCATGTCCAAGGTCACATGGCTGGTAAGCAGAGCATGGGTTAATCCAAATTCATTGCTAGACAGACAAAAATAGCTCCGATTCTTAAGGTTGGAAGGGCCCTGGCATATCATCTGATCCAACTCTCTGGTCAATGTGCATCTTCCCCACAACTTATTGGAGGAGAGGGGATGGAGCTGTGTTGGAATAACCCTAACAATGGGGAGCTCCCTGCAGCCACTGCAGCTTGGACAGGACCAAATGAAAGTTGTCCCTTACACTGAGTTAAAGTCTTTCTCTGTAGCACATAACCAGCAGCTCAATCCTCTCCTGAAGACCAGTGAAAGGCGTGTTCCCTTTCCACTCTGTCAGCTGTGCTCCACCGCTCTGAGACACCACGACCGACATCCTGGACTGAGGCAAGGCCCCCTTCCCCGGCCTCAGAGCGCTCCAGCAGAGGGCTGCCCGTGCTTGCTCAGCTGGCACACTGACTCACTCCCGACAGTGTAGGTGAGTCACCGCTTGCCTACGGGGATGTATTTCCCATTTGAGGTATATCAAAGGAGAACATCCTCTGCCACTCTCTACTTACGCAGGAGAATGTGGAGCATCTCAAGAGATCTCAATCCTGCCTCATAAGAAGTTCAAGGGCTTTACTCATACAACTCATGCTTCATAATAAAAATGTACACAAGGTCTAAAAGACAGACCTGGTGAGTTGGACCTAAAAAAAGTGGAAGCTACAGAACAAACAGCTTCCTGCATAGGATGTAATGATATACCTGAGAACTTGAGGGCCTTTAGGGGTTGGAAAGGCCTTTTCAAGTTTTGTTTTCAGTTTTTGCATTCCATCAATAAGGCAGGTAGGAGAAAAGTAAACTTTTTTTGTGAACAAGAATAACAGGAATCAGTCTCACAGCCAGAGAGGCATGGGATCAGGACCTGCCCCAGGCCGTCTGGGTCCGAGGTCAATAACTGAGTCTGGTGTGTGTGTGTCACTGGCCAGAGCAAGCCCTCTAGAGACTCCCCAGGTGGTGACAGCCCAGGCAGTCTCGTGCTTCAGCTCAGGCCTGCGTGCCGGCTGCTCCCCCTGGGATTGGCGGCAGCACTTCTGAGCCTGGCGTTTTATTGTGTATTATGTTATCTCAATAGGAAAAGGCAATTCAGGGGAAGAATTTCCTTGTCACAGTGCTCCAGGCTTTCCATTGTCCAGCTTTCTTAGCCCAGGTTCATCCCCTGGGTCTGACCATTACTCATATCCATGGAGGCGCCTTATCAGAGCTGTCTAAGATAGAGGGTCTATTTTTTTCTCAGTACCAGACGAACTGGAATCTGTCCACCCTTTGTGGCCTGACATCATCCCACAATTAGCCGGTTTGAATCCAGCCACACTGAGAAGATACTCGAAAAGCAGCCCCTCGTCGTCCAGTTGTCTCGTTCACAAAGCCCTGGGACTTCAGAGCCCTCTGGGGAGATCGAGAGCCATCTCACAGAGGAGCTGACTGTGAGGGTCTTTACTCCGGAGCTTTCTTCCCCAACTTGTTTCTCTGAAAAACTTCGAACCTACAGGAAAGTTGAGAGAATAATACAATGACCATGCCTCTACTAGTCACCTAGATTCACCAACTGCTCCCATTTCATCACATTTGCTTTATCTCTTTCCCTCCGCTTACATATCCACCTGAAAAATATATACTTTTTTCCTGTCGAACCATTTAAAATAAAAGTTGTCAAATCATGATGCTTCTGTGAAAATTAATCAATGGAAACCTCATTTAAAATGGAGTGGGGAGGGGCTGGCCCCATGGCCGAGTGGTTAAGTTCGCGCGCTCCGCTTCAGCAGACCCGGGTTTCACCAGTTCGGATCCTGGGCGCAGACATGGCACAGCTCATCAGGCCATGCTGAGGCGGCATCCCACATGCCACAACTAGAAGGACCCACGACTAAAATACACAACCATGTACCAGGGGGCTTTGGGGAGAAAAAGGAAAAATTAAAAAAATCTTAAAATGGAGTGGGGAGGCCAGAAGAGAGAAATCTCACGCACTTGCCACTCCATGCACACTACAGACCCAAAGAGGGGAGGCGGACCTTGCATCTCCCACAGGAGGTGATACTACTTATGACCCCAGCGGAAGGAAGGAAGGAATTCCTCCTCGTCCAGCGACAGCTCAGCCAATGAGAGACTTCCGTAACTCAGCCAATGAAAAGCCACCACACTTTCCCCAGTCTCCTCCAACGGACGCTTTACAACATACCCTCCCAACTTCATAAAAGAACTTCTCTCCTTTCTTTCTTTGGACTTGCCTGCCATTTGGTTTGCCATAGATGGCATGTCCTGAATTGCAATTCTTTTCCCCAATAAACCCATTCTGCTGGTAAATAACTGGCTGTTTGTTTTAGGTCAACACTTCTAAACAGTTCAGCATGTATATCCTAAGAAACGGCATTCTCCTATACAAGCATAATGCTATTATCACTCTTAAGAAACGAAACAAAAATGTTAGCTAATATACTGTACATACAGTCTTGAGTTGCTTAGCGATGGAGACACGTTGTGAGAAATGCATCATTTGGTGATTTCATCGTTGTATAAATATCACAGAGTGTACTTACACAAACCTAGATGGAATAGCCTACTACACACCTAGGCTACATGCTGCTAATCTTTTTTTTTTCTTTTTGAGGAAGATTAGCCCTGAGCTAACTGCTGCCAATCCTCCTCTTTTTGCTGAGGAAGACTGGCCCTGAGCTAACATCCGTGCCCATCTTCCTCTACTTTATATGTGGGACGCCTACCACAGCATGGCGTGCCAAGTGGTGCCATGTCTGCACCTGGGATCTGAACCGGCGAACCCTGGGCCGCCGAAGCAGAACTTGCGCACTCAACCGTTGTGCCACTGGGCCGGCCCCCATGCTGCTAATCTCATGGGACCAGCATTGTCTATGTGGTCTTTCACTGACTGAAACGTTGTCATGTGGCTCATGACTACATTCAAATCTCCTCAATTGTCCCAATAATCCCATACAGCTTCTCATCCCTCCCTTTAGAGTCCTTTACACTAGAACAGTTCTCTAGTCTTTTTGTTTTTTGTCTTTCATGACATTGACATTTTAAAAAATCCAAAGTAGTTACTTTGTAGAATGTCCCATAATTTGGATTTGTCTGCTTGTTTCCTCAAAATTAGATTCCAACTAAAATAGCTTGGCAAGAATATTTCATAGGTGATGATGTATCCTGCTCAAGATACTACCTCAGGAGGCACATGATGTTAATTTATCCCATTTTGGTGATGTGAATTTGATTATTTGACTAAAGTGATGTCTTCCAGATTTCACCATTGTAAAGAAACCCATTTCCATTTGTAATGAATAAAGTCATCTGTGGGGTGACACTTTGAGATCGCATGAATATCCTATTCCCAATAACCTTTCACCTAAAGCTTTTAGCAACCATTGAAGTCTTTGCCTGTCAATTATTATTATGGTGGATCACTTTTTCAGTTTGTTTTTATCTAATTTTAAAATATATACATCCTTATTATAGAAAGGGTGTAAAATACTGAAAAGTATAAAGGAAATATAATTTCTACATACACACAGAGAGCAAGATAAACATACAAGCACCAATACATGGTACAGTCGCTTATGAACGTCCCCTTGTCCAGTGTTTCTGTGGATTTTATTTGGGGGAGCATACATGTATTTATAACTTTCTTTAGTTTGTTTTGTCTAATTATATAATAGATATATACTAATTGAAAAAGTTTATAAAGCACCAAGTAGCATTAAAAAGCATAAAATTTATAAACAGATCCATGACAAATTTACTTATATATTTTCTTTTTCCTATGTCGCTTTTCTTATTCATACTAAGAACTCTAAAAAATTTCTGTTCTTTTAATTTTCTTTGAACAGCGACTTGGCTGTCCGATTTCCCCAGGGGCTCCCTCCTGCCTATTTTCTCTGCTTTGGGAGTAGTTTCTATCTGGCCTCCCACCACCTTTCTCTGGTCCTGGGGGATGTGACTGGCAATGAGCTGTCGCAACAGCAGCTGCTTGAGCCAAAGGGTTTCTCTTGGAATAAAAGGTGTTTATGCTGCAAATTTTAAGGGAAAGGGGATTTAGGCGGAGATAGTTTTTTAACTGGGGGATGTATTGAACTGCTTCCACAGTCAAGAAACCACTATTACAAGAATCCACGTAATCCCTTTACTACAGAAAGTCTTATACTGACTTATACGACTCTTCTGATCTTGTTAGTAAACAATGTTTTTAAAATAAAACAAATAAAACAAAACAATGTTTTTAAAATGATTGCTAATAGTGGCACACACTCTTGTGTTCTGCTTTTATTACTTAACATCTTCTTTTGTAGATTTTTTTTCTACCGTGTAAAGAGCTGGAATTCATGTTGTGAGAACGAGCAAGCCACTCAGGCACTGAACTAGATGATTTCAAGGTAATTTGGGTCTGGTCTTCAGTCTATGGTTCTATGGTCTTTTAGGTTGAATGGCAAAATATCATTTCTTCGTTAAAGTATAATGCTTACTCTTTGCCAACAGTGGGGTTTTGGAGCTTTATCACTTTTTTGCTATTCTAAATAGTTTTATGAGAATATTTCATACAAACAGATCAGTTTTAAAAGTAATTTCCTTAGGACAGTGTATCTCAAGAGCTGTCTGGGATCATCTGTAAGAGAACTACTTGGGGAGCCTGTTGAAGATTTCCAAGCCCTGCCCAGATCCAGGAAATCACTAGGGGTGGAGCCTAAGAGCCTGCATCTGAACAGCGATCGCACATGTCAGAGCTTTAGGATATACACGCATTCCACAAAGTGTGATTGCTAGTCAGAAGGAAAGGCCCATGGAACGGCTCTTTTCCCACGTGGCCAGGCCGTCCGTGGGAAAGATCGCGGCGACTCCAGTGTATGAGGGCCCTGGCTCCTGTTGTGAGTTTAGGAAATCCGTCCGACTTGCACTGGAGATGCTCCAAGCGCTGGGACACCTGCAGGAGCAGAGGCAAAAGGGTGAAGGGCAAGGTCAAGTCCAGAGCAGAGGAGTGGAACTTGCCGGGCTGTCGATGTGAGCCGGAGCGGGCTGGATGCAGAAGCTGGACCTGGAGCAGGAATGGTGGCTGGCGAAGGGGCCTGGTGTCCAGGATTCCACAGCGACCTGCACGGCGCGAAGACAGCTCTTAACACACAGATTTTGATACGCGAGTGGCCCTGTCCTAGCTGCTGTGTCTTATTAGCCTGTAATTATGGAAGCTGGAGATAATCTAGCTAAGAAAAAAAAATGTGTAATCTTAGAACCTTATAGCTGGAAAGCATATTTGAAATCAAACCGAATGGAGAACAAACAAAACGGTTAAAACTGATCGACCTCACCCAAAAAAAGAAGAGTAGTTGCCTGAGAAGCAGGATTGTTGGCGGCGGAGGGGAGGGGCAGGGCATTGTTGTTTTTCTTCATAAGCCTTTTGCTACAATCTGATTCCTTTTTAAAAACCGCGCACCTGCACTATCTTTATCTAAAAAAAAAATTTTTTTTAATGTATTTGGAAAACAAAGACGAGAATGATTTACAGCACACCAGAAAGGATGTCGAGCAGTCTCAAAAACGCTGGGAACAGTAGTTATCTTGTAATCACCCCCTGAAAGGGCCAGAGGCGTGACTGGACACCCGGGGCCGCCGTCGGCAGCTCGCCCGAACCCCGGTGGGGACTCCGGGATGCGGGAACCCTTGCGGCGGCGCCCGCGGGACTCGCGGGAGACCGCGGCTACTCTGTGCGCACGCGCAGAGCCCCGCATTTCCTCTCTTCCCGGAAGTCCTCGGGCGGTGATCTGAATGGACCGCGAGATGCTAGGGGTTCGCGCCTTCTCCCAGAAAAAGGTAGGCAGTAGGAGCCAGCATTCAGTTCTGACGGTGCCCACAGTGGCCCTGCTCCCGCCGCGTCGCTTGAGGAGACCACTTCGTGGATGAGCCCAGTGGAGGTGGCAGAGGGGGGCAAGCGCTGCAATCCCAGCCGCAGACCCTGCGGACCGGGAAGAAGAGCCGCCAGTCCCGGCCCCTGGGGGACGATTTCCAGCTGAGTTGCCGGGAGGCTATACTAGAGTTTTCCAAGCGACAGATTGACTGAGGCACTAGCAGCGGTCCTGGATGCGCGGTGCCTTGTTCAGCTTTCAGAGTTGGGAAAAGAAAAAGCAAATCAGATGTTCTCAAAATCATTTGATTTAGCACCATTCCTTGAACTTCTCTAAGGTTGCCCCTCTCACCTGGTGATGACCTTTGGGATAATACCAGACAGGCATGTGTAGGCTCAGTGAAGAGACCCAGGTCACCATCGCACCAAATCTTGGGTTCGTTCAAGGCAGAGCCACCTCTGCCAAAGCATCAACTTGAATGTCAGTAAAACATCATGTGAAGCCGAACAGAGTAGAGCAATGCCCGCCCGCATGGTTGGAAAATTTGGAGGGGGATGATCAAGAAGGGACAGAAAAAGAAGTGGAGAGAATCTTGGAAGTGTTGCGAAATTAGTCTTGAGACACTCCTAAGACATCTCTGTCCTTCTTTTCCTTAATTGGTACAGATTCTTTTTCTCTCACTGTGGAAATATTCAAATATCCCTCAGTATAAGAGTTGGTTTAGCAAGAATGAGGCTTGACCAAAATAAACTGCCAATAATAGAATCTCTCAATGAAGAAAGCGAATGAAATGACCAGAATCCCTGAGTTTGGAAACAAGGTTTTATAAATTTTTGGTTTTCAGTACTGGAAGGAATCTGCAAACTTTTAAAATGTCAAATGCTGTGATTTCTTCATGTTACAGCAAAGACTGGTTTCTTTGTAAAACGGAAATGTTACTTTAATGGATAGTAAAACCAAAACAGAAAGAAGTATATATTCTATAATGAAACTTATTTTCCAAGTAGATCTGAAATTTGTCTTAATATTTTAATGTCTGTATCTTGAGAATTTATAAAGATGTCAGTCTTCTGTGGGAAACAAAAGTTCTCTGGCATTTTCATAAAAGGGCAAAAAATGAAAGAAATCTGGCCTTTGATTTTTACAGATGAGGAAACCATGACCAGAAAGGGAAATGACTTGACAAGGCTCACCATGAATCAGACCTGGGAACTGGAACCCAGCCATGCTCCTTGGCCCAGTGCCTCTCCTCATTGTGTGGGAGCTCATACCCCATTGTAGCAAACATGATGTGAGCGTGGCATCAGATGATGCTCATAAATGTCTTCATCTACTGAAGTACTGGTGGGGGATAAGGGGATTGGTTCTTCAGGATCTAGACAGGATTTTAAGAAAATCTTGGTGATAAGAGCTCTACTAAATCATAAAGACTTCTTTGGGAGATAAAATGGGTGAAATCCTTTTTTTTCAGAGGAGCTTAAGTAGGGGCTGGATAATCACTTATTAGGGTTGTCAAGGGTATTCAGACCTCTGTAGTCCCTTCCATCTGTGGGTCTGATTCTTGGGTTACCCACCAGCTTTCAGGGCATATGTGGCCAGGAAGTATAGGGAAGGAAGAAACTCATCCCTCTTCAACTCTACTTTGAGTCAGGTATCGTGTTGAGCATTTCATATGTGTTAATTCACTTAGTCTTCACAACAAGCTCTCTAGGTAGGTGTTACTCTCCGTCTACCTCAGGAGTTCACAAAGGTTAAGTAACATGTTCCAAGCCATGCAGATAATAGGCAGCACAGCTGAGACTGTATTACAGCATCTCTCATCCCCAGATGAGTGGGCAGGAGAGGATGCTTACACAGACTGCTCCTCAGCTTCTCTGCAGTGTGGGTAACCCCTCGCACCGCTCAGTGAGTCTTCAGGGCAAGTAACTCCTATTATCCTCCCATTCTGACTAACAACTGGGGATGAAGCTGCATTGGAGGCCCAGGTCAGGGACACTCCTACTAGGAGAAAGGCATTTTGCTTGGCACCTCTTCACAAAGGCTCCAGAGTTGCCGAATCCACTTCCAGTCCCAATGAGAATCTGCCTTTGCATCACAGGCAGTTCTCACTGAACAATGAGGTCAAACTCTGCTTCCAAAATTCTCAGTTTAATGGTTCACCCTGGGTGACAAGCTTGGACCATGATAGGAAGTATCATGATAGGAACTGCTTTGTGAAGAAAGAGGCTGGAACAATGAGATCTAGGAAGACAGTCAACATCTGGAGCTCAAGTAGTTTGTGCTGCTCAAAGCCAATAAAATCATTTGATGTTCTTGGGTGAATGGCCATTTCCAGTAGGATCCAACCAATTTCTGATGTCCCAGGGAGCATGAGCCAGCCTGTCCCTGAGAGAGAGAGGCTGCGCTAAAGGCAAGCTCCAGAGATGTCATGCTGTTACCATGCCTTCTGCCTTTCTAAAGATGAGCCTGTCTCCTGCCCTGCTGTTGTCACTCAGATTAAACATGTTCCCCATGTTCATTCTATATCCATGACTGTACACTTCTGCTTCCTGAAAAGTTGTGGCCATAGGGATGTAAAACTCACCCATCAGCTGTGGCCTACCTGAGGCATGTCAGTCACCTTCCTACTCTGGTATCTCCCAATGGCAACCAATTAGCCACAGAATTAAGTGCCAACTCCTTAGCCTCCACAGTCTGGTTCCTTTCCAGCCTCTTCACCCACCCCCTACAGTGCATACTGTGCCACCTATTCTGGCCACATCGGATTCCTCCTTCCTTGACTAGATTCCACCCTTCTCTACTTCCAGTCCTCTGTGTGGCTTCATCTGCTTGAAGGCTCTCCCCCGCGCCCCCCAACTCAAATCTTCATCTTCCCTCAAAGTACAGATTCAGTGGTTAGGATCATAAAGCAAACCTGACTTTAGCAAACTGCATTGTAAGACAACCATGGTCCAAAACAGTTGGATAATTGCGGTGGCTTTAAGTTCGCATCTAGCTCAGAGGTCACCCAGGGGATTAGGATCTCCACAGAGACCTACAGAACCAACCTGCTTCCTAGAGCCACCCCCTTGTTCATGCTGCTGGGACGAGCACTACCCCTTAGGAGAAACTGGGCAGCTGCAGCTGAGTCACACAGGCTGCCAAGGGTCAGCCAGGAGCAGAGCTGTGTTCCTTGGCATTTCTCCCAGTTCCCCTCGTGGTAGACTTCTGTGGCTGTGCCGGGATTCAGACGTATCGCTGTGTTCCACAGTGAGCTACTTCAATTCACTCCATCAGGATTTATTCCCTTCAGTGTTCCTCCCGCCTTAGCCCCATTGCCTCCACCCTTCCCCTCACCTGTGATCACAGTACCAAAATAATCCTACAGTGGGATTGCTGTGCTGGGATTGAACGCCTTGGCCATGCCTCTACCCTCTGCATGCCCTCAGTCACCTGCTGAAGCATAGAGTGCCTCTCACCTGCAGACCCCGTCCCAGCACACACCTCGCCCGGTTGGAGCAAGTCCTGGAACCTAGAGCAGTTTGCCCTGCTTGTTCTTGCAATGCCGGTGATCTCACAAACATGTGGTTGACCAAGCAGTCCTAACTTCCAGCAGAAAACTCAAGTAGGTGACCGGAGGGCAGGAGCCAGGTCCCATCAGTATCTGTGACTGTGTCCCAGACCCCCAGCACGTGGGCCCATCCCTCTCTTCTCCAGACTCAGCTGGGTCTTGCAGAATGGGGCTCTGCCGGGATCCAAACACATTAACTGTTAGAGAAACTCCTTCCTGACACCCGGCAGATATTCAGAGTATCGCTGAATCTAAAAGGAAAGGGAAAGGAGGGTCCAGTGTCCTTTAGATGAAGGTTTTTATCTCAAAGCAAGAGTGGTGTGTGAGCTTCTAATCTTCAGAACAAACTCTGGGCTTGTCCAGGTCTGTCCACAGGTCCCAGAGTCTTAGCTCCCTTCTGAGCCATAGCTCAGACCAGCCAGGCTCAGTGACAGTTCCTGGTTCCTCACTTTTATAGGCGGCCTTGGCAGAAGCTTACATTCCTGCCATGGGTGTCACTGCATGTTGATCAGTTGTCTTGCTCAGTTCCTGACAAACACTAGACCTTGGGTTCTGAGCTGATGTGCTGGCTCCAGAAAGTGTTACTCGTCGGAGGTCAAGTCCACTGGCCTCGCAGAGCAGCTGTGCACCTGGGATCTGAGCATCTCTACGTTGTCTTTGTTCCCTTCAAGGTTTACATCTTCAGGGTCCCACTGTGGAGAAAAGACAGAAAAGGTACTCTGGTGGAACAGACCCTTCCCATCTCTTACAATCCCCCCAGCAACAGCTCCAATCCTGGTTCTCATGGCCCAGACACAGACAAGGACAAACAAGTAGGGACAGGTTAAGCAGGCCTGTGTTTCTAGGACCTAACAGGGCAAGGATAACTTTAAATCAAGGAATTAATGGACAGCCACCCTGAGCAGACCAGCTCCGCTTCCCTTCCCATCCTCTTTTTCCCTGTCTTCACCAAGACTGAGTTGTGTTCCCTTTATCCTGAGAACTCCCACCGCCATGCCTAACTTATTCCTGGAAAAGACCAGGGAAACTCAACCTATTCTTTATGGCTCAGGTAAGTACCTCCTCCTCCAGGAAGCCCATCCTGACTGCTTACATTGAGCTCTCACTCTCTTTGTACTGCCTGTATCACTTGTTTGCAGCTGAGCGTGGACAGCCCTGCCCTTTCTCTGGGCATCCGCCTTGTCCCCTCAGGTGGATGATGAGCTCCGTAAGAGCAGGGCATCCGTCTGCCCTTGTCCCCCACATGGAGTTTCCTCTAAACTTGAGGTCAGTAGAGCTGTCAAACACAAACACTAAAAACCTAATTCAGAGCAGTGGTCACTGCCAGTGGCTATTTCATTGCTCTGATTCAGGAAGTATGGGAAATTGAAATTTGCAGGGGTAGGAGGAAAAGCTTAAACGAAGTGGGCACAAAGCATTGACGGAGCTGTTTACAAAGTCCTCCTATTGTTGTAATCTGATGGAGGAGAGAGAGAACTTCGCACACGCGCCAAGAGCAAGGGAATCCTTAGTGATGCCAGCACGGAGGCAAGGAGGGGTTGGGCTCAAGCTCTCCTTCTGCCACTGACTTGCATTCTCTTCTCTGGGCCTCAGTTTCTCCATGTGTAAGTTGGGATGTTGGATCAGCAACTAGATAATTCGATCTCTTTCATCTCTGAATTTTTCTGACTGATGATTCTGAGACATAGAGTCATATCTGACAGTATCACAACACCCAGGAAAGAAGTAAAGTCCACATAGGATGTGTCAGCCCAGGCCAGGCAATCTATTTGGGCAAGAAAATAAAGCCAGGCATGGATATGCACTCCAAGAAAAACACTCCACCAGCTGCTCAAACTTGAGCTGAGTCACACAGTCCGGTCCTTAGACGTCCGGGATAAGATTTTCAAGGCTCCCTGAGCCACTGACAGATAAAGCCCATGCCGTGCCAGTTATAAAACACAAGTTGCGGCTTTGTTTTGAACAGAAAGAAAGAGCGCAGTTCAAATTAGTGATTTACTGATAACCACTGAACCGAGTTCTCCTATTTGGTAACTAAAAACGGCATCATGTTGAAAAGACGATCTCATCCCCAGTCACCCTGCAGGCCAGCAACTGAGCTGATTTGGTTGGTGCAGCTCAGCCCCCGGTACCTGTCGGGGGCTGTGCCAGCCACTTCCAGTGCTAACTTCTCATTTACCTTGCAGACTTGCGGGGACACCTCTAAGCAAATTCCTTCCTGACATTATCAAAGATCCCACATAAAACGCCCCCCCTGGCCCTCAGCCTCTGTGGCCAGTTGCCCAGTGGTGGAAGTGGGGGCCTGTTCCATTCTCTGAGGATGGACAGTGATGAATGCTGTTTTCAAGCTGAGGCCCATGTTCTAGATCATACTTCTGATCACCAGAGGGCCCAGGGTGCTCACTGAAAAGGCTGATGCCAGGGACCCACCCTGGAGCCTATATGTGAGCTGGGACCTGAGGTTTGGCATATTAACATTCTCCTAGGGCGATCTTAGCCACCCGGATGTTTCAGAACCACTGCTCCAGCTCCTGAAATGGCTTCTTAAGAGTTACTCTTGCGCCTCCTGACCGGTTCAGCTGCCGGGAAACAGAAGCAACCCGCCACTTTGATCAGGCGCACGCTTTGAAGTGGGTTAAGGCTTCGAAAACATTTTAAACCTCCTCCTTCTGAAAACCCAGAAATGTGTTTTAAACTTCATTTTAAGTAATAAAAACATTGCTGGAATCCAGGTATAAAGAGAATTTGAGCAAAAGACGATCTACTCTCTTACCAAAAAAAAAAAAAAAAATCCCAGGAGACAACAGGTGCGCGGTAGTTGTCATAAAACACGTGCTCATCTGCCGGGTCTCAGAATGACAATGTGGGGGATTATCTCCGTTACTGCAGCCACTCCCAGTGCCACTCCCCTTAGTGACCTGCAGTTACTCCCCTGGTCCACCGACCTCTGCTCCAAACCACACATCTTCCTTGGGTTACGCATTTTCTCTGAGTCACTACTAGATGGTCTGGACAAAGCAGAAAGAACTGTGCACTGAGAGGGCCCCGAAAATACCCTGCTCCTCAGACTCGCCTCTCGTTTTCACATTCTTTTTCTCCCTAAAGAAATTTGGCATGGGCCCAGTCATCCAAGGGGGGCTCACACAAACAGGAACTGAAATCAGCCACAGGAAGTGCCTTCTGGAAGAGAGAGAGAGCATGACTGTCCATACGCGCTCCGACTTTAGGGCTTCCCAATACTTCTGCTGCAGAATAAAAAGAGAGAGAGAAAAAACGTGTTGGATAGACTTTGCCACCATCACAGAGCAGGGCAGAGCTCAGCGCCAGCCGCCGTCTGCTCCGTGAGCCAGGAGGCAGGCCCTCCGATGGTCTGGGCAGAGGAACAGCTGACTTCAGCAGGCAGAAAGGCAGCAGCTTCTAGCAGCTACAATTTAGATAGGATAATTGTGATAATTATAAAGGGCTCGAGGTCCTTGAAAAAATTATAATTTATACATATTTTAAGATTACTATTATTAGAAATTATTATCATGAGGCATAATAAGAATAATAATAAATCATCTTCCATTTACTAACCACATGGTTGGGATGAGTCAACTCAAACCCATAAAACTAAGAAAGAGAGATGCAAATAAAATCCCCACCTTGAAACTATGGGGTATTTGCTACCTGCCAAGATTCGTTTTTAATCAGCCTTGACTGCACGGTTGGTTCTGCCCCGAGCCTCACAGATACCTGACTCAGGTTCTCGAAGGGCGGCATCGCCGTCCGCACTCTCCTCCAGCAGCTCGTGCAGTGCCTGGGAGACCTGTGGGGTTTTTTGGCTTTTTTTTTAAAGATTGGCACCTGAGCTAACTTCTGTTGCCAATCTTTTTTCTTCTTCTTCTTCTTCTTCTCCCCAAAGCACCCCCGGTACACAGTTATACATTCTAGTTGCAGGTCCTTCTAGTTGTGCGAGACCTGTGTTTCTGACCCAGAGCTATGAACCTACAAATGTCTGTTATATTGATCTGTGAATGTCCGTTAAATTGAATAGCTGCCAATCCGAACGGTCCGCTGGATTTGGCATTGTCCATTAAAACAAAGCCTCTACTGTCTTTTAAATTTTCATTTTGAAAAATTTTTTAACTATAAGATTTTCCATCATATGCAAAGTAAAAGAATAATCTAATGGACACATCCTGTTTTATTTGCTCTAGCTCCCCAATTATTTTGTTTGCTGAAGTATTTTAAGGTACTTTCGTCTGTAAATACTTCAGTATGTATGTCATGGTTGGGGACATTTTCTTTAATCCTAGGCACAATAACATTATTATACCTAACAAAATTAGTGATAATTCCATAGTATTCATCTTTTAATGACATCCTGCTGGAAGGAACATAAACTGAAAGAAAAAAAAAGATTAATGGAGAAGACACAAAATTACTAAAAATGATGGTTCCGTACATACTGCAAAAGACAGAAATGTGGGCCGGCCCTGGGGCCAAGTGGTTAAGTTGGCGCACTGTGCTTCGGCGGCCCAGGGTTTCAAGGGTTTGGATCCTGGGCGCGGACATGGCACGGCTCATCAAGCCATGCTGAGGCTGCGTCCCACATGCCACAACTAGAAGGACCCACAACTAAAATATACAACTATCTACTGGGGGGATTTGGAGAGAAAAAGAAGAAGAGAAAAAAGAAGATTGGCAACAGATGTTAGCTCAAGAGCCAATCTTTAAAAAAAAAAAGAAATGTTGACGACACAGGGGTTCAAAAAGCTAAATAATTTTTACAAATGTAATGGAAATAAAAAGAGAAATGAAAGAAAAATTGCTAACCTTCACCTTTCTTTAGAAAATACAAATGTTCATGTAAAATAGAAACAGTAATCTGTGGTTACCACAATGAGTGGCTGTTCTGTTTGTTTGTTAAAAAAATCACTCAGTGCAATGTGATACAGTGGATTGTATCCTGGAACAGAATAAGAACATTAATGGAAAAATCGGTGAAATCCAAATAAAATCTGTAGTTTAAGTAATAATAATGTACTAATGTTAATTGCTCAGTTTTGACAAATGGAGCATGGCTGTGTAAGATGTTAACATTAGGGGAACCTGAAAGAAGGTACACAGGAACTCTCTGTACTACCTTTGCAACTTTTCTAGAAATCTAAAAGTATTCCAAAATAAAAAAGTTTATTTAAAGCCAAGCAAACAAAAAGCTTAAGAGTCCCCCAACTGGCTTGCAATGAAAGCTTGAGCCTTCCTTTCCCTATCTTCAGCATCGCAGGCCGTCTACGATTTAAGAAGAGTGCCCTCATGTGGGGGCCAGGAGTCAGGGCTCCTTTTGTAAGTTAGTTTTTAAACCCATGATGACAATGTGCCCAAGGGGTACAAATAACCCAAATCTTTGTAACAGAGGTCTCTCCTCACTCCCCTGAAAAGTAAAAACGAATAACATTTTATAGTGTCTTCCTCAATTCAAGAGCAAAATGTGTTCATTTTTGTATAGAAATTTCCTTTCCAAAAGCAAAATAAAGATCGCCCATAATCCTATCCCCAAAAGACAGCCTCTACCAAGTTATTGAATAGCCCTGTGAAACACACACGCACACAAATCAAATCGTGCAAATGACTTTTCTCCCTTAACACATAACGAGCATTTCACATATCCTTAAATGGTTTCTGGGAACACAATTCCAGCACCTCTGTGACCCACAGCATGTAGTATTTCAATTCACCTCATTTCTAAATGCACACTCTTTCATGCTTCTGAAATCAAGAAGCATCCTGTAGCCCCTGTCCACAGGGCCCACGGTGACTTTTCCTTTGTTCCTGAAGACTCTGAGGTGTGTCTTAGCCATTGAGGAAACAAGGTCACACTCCAGGCTTCTCTTTTAGACTATGGGAGCTGGGCCGGCCCTCAGAGACCGCATGTCCAACTCCCTCCTCTTACATTTGCGGAGAAGTGACTCCCCCAAGACTGGGGAGGTGAGACGGTGCTGGACTCAGGACCGATGATAAGGCTTTTTTCTCTTCTAATTATAAAGTTTAAGACTGGCCAGATACACACCAGCTACAATTCTCTCCTAGATTTCATTAAGTAGAGTTTCCTTTGACCTGGTACCTTCCAGACTTTAAGAAATTACACCAGATGCTGCAACATTTCATCTTTTCTATCTCCTTGGTTAATTAAGCCGTTCTAAGGCACTTACTCTGGGTCAAGCACGGTTTCACCTCCCCACGCTTTCTTTCCTCCTCTCTAATTGCCCAAACTCACCAGGCTGCACCTCCTCCCTGGGCTGCTGTGGGGACAAGGGCTGTGAGGTGGGAAAGGCTTCACAGGCCGGGAAGTGCTGTATGCAAGAAAGAGCAGGGCTTCTGCAGCAAAATGTTCCCCACCTTCTCGGTCACCCTGGGTGGTTTAACTACTCAAACCTTCCTCCGCTCAGTTCTGAACAGGCCCATCGTGAACGGGAGCAGGGAGAGAAGAATTCGGACCCACAGCGGGTGCGTTTCCTTTACAAAGATGACACACAGCTTCACTTCAGGCACATCCCAAGGTTGGAAAGAAAGGGCTGAGGCGGAGAAGCTGTGTGCATTAAAACGGTGGGCAGCAGGGGGTGGGAGCGAGACCCTCTGAACTCCAGGCACAGGAGATACAAACTGTGTTTAGACCAGATCCCAGTGGGAAAGGCCTTGGCAACCTTGGCTCCTGTTCCTGACTTTCTTTCTTTGTATGTGAGGAAGATTGGCCCTGCACTAACGTCCATTGCCAATCTTCCTCTTTTTGCTTGAGGAAGATTGGCCCTGAGCTAACATCTGTGCCAGTCTTCCTCTATTTTATGTGGGATGCCGCCACAGCGCCATAGCAGTGCTAGGTCCATGCCCGGGATCAAAACCCGCGAATCCCAGGCCGCAGAAGTGGAGTGCGCGAACTCAACCGCTACGCCACTGGGCGGCCCCTATGTTTCTAGTTTTTCTTTTAATCATTTTTCCCCCCAGTCTGATTGAGATATAACTGACATATAACATTATATATTCCTGATATTTGGGAAGAAATTTCGCTGTTCAAATGCTGCTCTGAAGAACTGAAGAAGAGGCCTAGGGAAGGACGGGAAACGAGTGCAGTCAAGTTTGATTCGGGAGCTGGGCTGCCAGATAAAACACGGGACTCCCAGTGAAACCTGAATTTCAGATAACAAGGTTTTAGCAGAGGTATGCTTATCTGAAATCCACATTTCACTGGACATCCTGTATTTTTGTCTGCTAAATCTAGCAACCTACTCAGCAGTGTAAGAAGGCTTCCTGGAGGAAGCAGAATTTAGCCAGGGCCTTGAAGGGCAGAAGGAGAAGACCAAGAGAAACCAAGGAATCCAGAGAAGGGAAAGCTGGCTGGATGCACAAAGAGGAACCTGGAGAGTTGACCCAGGGCCAGATGGTGAAGTGTCCTGGAGGTCAGGCTAAAGGGTCTGGACTTAAGCTATCAGCAGGAAGGAGCCACAGATGGCCTTAGAGCAGTGAGGCTGTGGGTTGGGCGAGTGCTGGGGAGATCTTGGGTAGCACAGCAAAGAAAGGAGGAGAGATGGGGGCAGGAGCTAGTCGGAAGCGCCTGCACTGGTCCAGGTGGAAGCAATCAGGCTCTCTCCTGGATTTAGGGGCCAGAGGAGGTTTTCTGAGAGTAGCATCCAAGCAGACACAACAGCCCAAGCTCCCGTGCCCTTGAGGTACATTAACACGTTGTGCTGGTGGCTGATGCTTTTGTTTTCCTGATGGAAGCCTTTCTGCTTATAAGAACCGGATCCGTGTGACTAACCACCACCCACCTCCTCCAGCGCTGCACTTTGACACTTAGGGTCGAGTTCCTAAGTGAGACCTTAAAGATGGCCCAGTCCACAGCTGGGGTTTCACAATGAGCAATTGTGGGAACAGTGGTCTGCTGCGGTAGAAGCTCCTTCACATTTCGACCTCGTAAGAGCCTCACCACCCTCCCTGAGGTCACCATCTCCACTTTCGGAGCAGGTGCAGAGAAATGAATGGGCGCTGCCGGTTCCGTGGCTATAGGGGCCACAGTGAGTATCTGAGCCCACTTCCGGCCCGTTTCCGCTAGGCTGCGTGTGGCCTGTTTAGTAGTCTTGCAAAGCCACAACGGCACCCCTACTGCAGCCATACAATCATTCTGTGATATAGGTAGGACGTGTCTCATGATTCCCACTCACAGAGGGAGAAACTAAAACCCAGGAAGTCTGGGGCAGGCCAAGGCCACCTGGCCAGTCAGCAAGCCCAGACAAGCCCCTGTGTCTGTCCCGCTCCTGGTCAGCGCTTTCCCCTGCACAGCCCCTTTCCGTCTGAGGGCCCAGTGCAGCTTCCTTCCTCAGCCCCACGTGACCAGCTGACTGCCCCACACATTTGGGGAAGTATTGTCTCTCACTGTCTCATGACAGGTGGTTCCACCTCTCCAGGGAGGAAACGGGTCTGGGGAGGGCAGACATCGTGTCCTGGACTTGACTTCTGGCCTTTGGTACCTACTGCAATGTTCTGGCCTCCTTCTTCAAACTTACATGTATTTTCTTCTGAAATTAGAACTTTCATAGTCTCTTTCTCTCTCTATGAATATATATAAGTCTTTTTTTTTCTTAAAAGAAGGATTTGGCTGTAAAAATGGCAAACATCCGAGGGAATCTGTCCTGTCTGCTGGTGTTGGAAGCAGGGTTTGGAGAGGGAACAAGCAGTCTTGGTTGTCAAGAGCCTGAGGCAGAGAATTAGCAGGGACACACGGGCTGGGACTTGACCCTCTTCAGACTCAGCAATCTGGGGTTTGGCTCTGTTCCTACCCTCCACACACGTACACACACGTACACACACACACAACTGCACCAGCTCTGGTCACAGTCATTCTCCAACATGCAGGCTTTGTTCCAACGACAGAAACAGCCTCCTTGCAGAATTCCCACAAAGCTTCTTATAACAGGTCTACGGCATTGTTAGCACAGAAGAAAAAAATGACTAAACACTCTTTCATCACAAAGCTGGACTCAATCTTTGCTTGTATCCCAGAGGCTAAACCAACAAACAAAAAAGGGCCTTTAAAAGGCACAGGAACAGTTTCAACGCTGGGGGAAAGTCAACCCAGTGCTTATAAGACAGGCGCTGGCTGCCCCGAAAGTGAGAAGGGCACTTTCCGGGGTGCTCTGCTCCTTCTGGGCCTGGGCCCCCACCCAGATGACGAACACAGGAACCTTCCTCCACTTCTGCTCAGTGCGCCCTCTGGAGGCTTGAGCCAGGAGTGGGGCTGCGGGGGTTGAATGGGCGAGTGAGTGAATGAACGAGTGGATCCAGTCTCTGAGAGTGTGCCACCTCGTGTAGAGATGTCTGGAGATCCACACAGCCCAAGCAAATGTCCTCTCTCCAGGGTCATGGGTCACACTGAGGCTCCGACATCACTCGTCGGGTGCCCTGATCAGCCCAGCCAGTGGACGCTTGAGGAAAGCTGGAAATAATCCAAGTTCTCCCTCCGTGCGAGCCCCCACGGCCTTATCTGTCTCTGTCCCACCCTTCTGCTGTTCTGCCATCATTGGAATGACTTGCAAATTCCAATGTTTTATCCTGTTAGACCAGGTGCTCTCCGAGAACCCAGGCAGAGCACAGGTGAGTGGAAAGACCCCTGGAGAGAGAGTTAGTTTTCTCATCGGTAAAGCGGGAGTGATGGATAATAAGCGTGGTCCTGCACACCTTCCCGGGGAAGAGTGCCTGCCGAGGCAGTGGGGGGTAACCACGGGGCTTTCAGAGCCAGTGGAGCTGTGTCCACATCCCAGGTCAGCCACCTATTCTTAATAATGTTTTCTTGGGCAAGTTACCTAAACTCACTGACTCTCAGTCCCCTCTTCTGGAAAACAAGAATAACCAAGGTGCCTGCCTCAGGGCTGTCGAGAGGATTCAATGAACAGTGCTGGTAAAGCATAGAACATATGGTGCCTGGCCCATGGCACGCACACAGTCACTGTTAGCAATGAGTCCTGTGATTCTTATTAAGGGATTTAAAAACACTCCGTGAGCTAGAGTGCCGTGGATGCAGCGCACGGTTGGGGCACCTCCCCCAGCACTGCAGGAAGCAGGTGTTCAAAACAGTTGGTACGTGTCCCCAAGACACGGACATAAAACCGCCATCTGAGAGTTAAGTTACAGAGTCATAAAGGACCACAGAAGACATGAACACATCACCTTAACGACACAGAGTGGCTCCCAGGCTCCCAGGCCTGCACAGCGGGAGCTGGAAAGCATTCTCTTCTGGACCCAAGGGGTCAAGCAGAAGCAGAGGTGGTCAGCAACAGACAGGGACAACACGAGGTGGCTGAGGGCACAGAAGCCCACCTCAGGGAGTCCAAGGGGGACAGTGGGGGTGGGGCAGCCCCAGAGTGGGGACAGATGCCCCAGGTATCTCATTCCAATGCCAAGAAATATTTAAACTGTGCAACCTGGGAGCAAGAGAAGGCACAGACCAGAGGAGGTGACGCCCCAGGGCCCAGCCTCCAGCCATATGCTCTGGTCCCTTGGGCGTGTGGTCCGGAGGAGTGAGGCGAGGAGCAGACTCTCGACTGTGACCAATTTAACAAGTGTTGTCCACCTTGTGAGGTGGGTTCAGCCCAGCCCATCTGTCCTCCTGCATCCTTCTTTTAAATTCCCACCCTCAGAAAACGTTTGCTGAACGAGTGACCGCACGGGCCTGTGAAGCGAGGAGTGACACTCATCGGCTAAAAGACACCTTCTCGCTCACCTTCAGCCACAAAGGAACCAGGACCTTTCAGGAATATTGCTCCAAAAAACAGGCGAGGCTGTCAAGCCTGCAGAAGCCAGTCCTTGGGAGGCAGCTGCTGGTTGGTGGCCTTGTGGGTTAATTTTAATTTTCTTCTTGACATTTTCCAAATTTTCCATAATAAACAGGTGTTACTTTTAAGAACAGAAAATACAGGTTCGCAGAAGGCCCAACGGACCACACACCTGACAAAAGCTTTGCTGTCTGCTGTTCACACATTAAACAGTCTGTATGGGACCTGTGCCACCCCGTTGACCTGCCAGTGTATGTGTTTGTTGAAATCCTAAGGCGATGTCCCTCCAGGCCGCGGTGGCCCTGTCATTTGGAGTAGTGTGTATGTTTCAGGGAGTGCAGCTGGAGGACTGTCCTGGGGAGAGGTCTAGGGGTGAGCTGGGGCAGCTGCTTCTGAAAATATATTCCTTTTAACATGGGCAAAAGCCTTCATCTCCATTTGCCTAATTTAAGAGTGTGACCCTGTCCCCTTGGAATTTATATATGTAGTTTTAAAAAATGTCTAAAACGAGAGAGACAATAGAAGAGGGGAATTCAACAGGGGGAGAGCAGGAACTACAAAACACGGAAATGGCCCAAACCAGCCACAAAAATAAATTTCCGAATTTTTCAAGGTCACTGTCCAATCCTTACCTCAACTGAGGGTGGGTGACAACAGTCGGCCTTGTTTCCACAGAGCTCTCCTGGGCCCTCCCTGACTCACCGACTTAACTGACCCCTCTCCTCAGTGAACACTTTGCTGTCAGGCTCATTCTATTCCCTCCCGCCTTAGAGCTCTGCCAAGTCTGCTGGTTCCAGGCTGCCAAGCCACGTGCCTTGGGTGTCCTACATATCCCGAGACTGGATCCAAGAAATAAACAACACCCAATGACATGGGGATACGCAGACCCCAAATGGTCCTTGGTCTGGTGCAGAATTTCTCATTCAAAACCCAGCTCTCCATGACCAGCTGTGTTCCAGGATGGAGGGACAGAGAAAAGTGAAGGTAGCCCAGGCTGATTTTGAAAGCTGGAGCAGCATGGCAGAGGAGACAGGCCCCGACAGCTCACCAGGCTACATGGCAGACAATGGAAGTTGTGTAAGAGAGGTGTATGCTCTGGGCACACAAGGGAAGGAGCCATTAATCTCTGGGGTGCGTGTGTGTGTAGGGGGGTGATTTCACACAGGAGGTGGCATCTGGGTAGGATTCTGACACATGGAAACTGGGCTGGAGAAAACCCTAGAAGGAAAGGCCCAGAGGCCTGGGGACAGGGGAACAGTCCACAGCCAGGGTGGACCTTTAGATGAGGGCAGTGGAGGGGCACGAGGCTGGCGCAGGCGTGAAAGGTCTGGAACCTCACACTAAGGAATCTGGACTTTACCCCATAGATCAATGGCTCTGGGTCTTCAAATTTCAGGGTCTGCTATGGGTTCACCAAATTTGAGGGACTTACTCAGGATGGCTAACTTATTATTTTGCCAAAAAAAGCCACTAAAACCAAAACCAAAACCTGAATGCCAACATCCACTTACTATTGTTATCATTTCATCAAAGGGCATTTTAACACCAAAATAGTAAGAGAAGACAAACCCAGAATGAAAGACAGTCGTTCTCCCCTCAAAAAGACTGTTGACCCCCTTCTGCTGACACCACATGTCCACTACACTGTCCTTGTTCTCATTTTCCACAGACAAAGGAAACTTCCTCCTAGAACGGGGCTGGAGACACAGCTGTGGGACCAACAGGACAGCTCAGCCCTGAGAGTTACACTAGTTTGTGACATGTGTTTTGTTCACAGATCCAAAAACTCAAAATGAGGTAAAGTTTATGAAAGTACCAGGCATTGTTTATGACCCCGACAGCGCCATAGGGTGGAGCTGGTGCCCCTTGGGGAGAAGAAATGTTTCCATGGTCAAATGGGTTTGGGAAACACCGAGACGCTTTCAAAGTTAATTATTCATGCGTTTATTTCTGTAATACTTGAATGTGCAAGTGGTTCTTCAAGACCGCACTGCAATATGCAGTGTTTCTCTGACTAATGTGACCGTGGAAACCTCTCTCTGCAGGGACAGGACGGGGAAACCCCTCCAGCGGCTGCGGGAGCCCGCAGATGCCCATTGATTATTCAGCAGGCGGGAGGCTAGCGGCGGCTCAGCGAGCAGCAGGGCGCGCCCCGAGGAGGACCAGCAAGCACTGGTAAAGGAGGACGCCCATGCACCCGCCGGCAGGCGACAGCGTGTACCTCGAGGTCGGAGTTGATGGAGGACACCTCGGAGGAGCTGCTGGAGGACACGCGGGCCCGGATGACCTGAACGGGAGGGTACGAGGGGGGCTCCGGCAGGGACGCGTCTCCGGTGCTCGTCTGACCGTCGCCGGGCAGCCTGGTGGCGCTGCAGCCTGCCTGCAAGGTGTGTGGGAAACGGCGGGCGGGGAGACTGAGTTGACTTCTTTCTTTCTGAATGGTCAAAGCATGCACGTACTCCAGTATTCAAAAGGTAATCCTGCCTGGCCTCCTTTGTAGGGATGTCCCCGGGGCTCAGATGTAAATACCCCCGACAGCTACTTGTACTGGACCCCACATCATGAATGGCTCCAGCCGTGGATGGGGTGAGCACACAGTTTCACGTGAAAGTCGGCTGGACAGGCGGAGAAAGTCCGCAAAGGCGACAAGGGCAGCGCTCTGGGCGGCCCCTGAGCGGGGTCGGGGAGGCGAGGAGGCAGAGGGCTCCCAGCAACAGCAGTCCCAGAGTCTATATAAACTCCCCAGGGCCTGACCACACCCGAGTCAACAGAGAAAATGGAGTTTACAAATGCTCCAAGCCACCCACGCCACGGCGCCAGGGCCCTCGGCCCCCCAGCGCAGCTCCGACCCAGGCTGCATCTCTTGGACAATTTCTCCTTAGGGTGGTGGCTCAGGAGGGGAGGCTGGGAAGATGAGGGAGCCCCGTGCCGCTCTTGTTGCCCACTTCTACGTGGCTGTCCCAACAGGACTTCTATCAATACACATGGCAACAGGGTCCCTTCTGCACCACAACCTTGCCGGTGGGGACATTCTCACGAAAAAAAGAAAAAAATTGCTAACGAGCAGGCATGAAATGGCAGCACAGAGAACATGTTCTCTTTATAAAAGCTCAGGTCCCAGAAGCAGAAAGACAGTATGAAACCAATTTCTACGATTTTCTAACTACAGGATCTTGGGCAACTGACTTACCCTCTCTGTGCCTCAATTTTAAAACAACAAAATTATTAATAAATGATAATAACAGAAATAATAAGAGCATCTACTTCATAGGGTTGTTACGAGAATTTGGGTTAATAATAATTTTAAAAAGCAACTATTTGTGAACCCTTGGTGCCAGCCATTATGTCAAGTAAGAAGCAGTATTTCATAGGGGTTATGGGTACATACTCGGCAGATAAAGGTCTGAATTCTGATTCTACCACTGACAAACTGTGTGACCCGGAGCAAGGTGCTTAACCTCTCTGTGCCCCAGTTTCCTTATCTGTAAAATGAGGATAATATGTCAGGGGTTGGCTGCCAGGCTTAAAAGAGTTAATCTATGTGAAGCACATGGACCAATACTCCAGCCCACAATAAGCACCATGGAAGCGATGGCTGTTAGTATTTACCCTCAGTAAACAGAGTACCAGGGGAATGGAAGCCCTAGAGCTGAGGGAGGATTCCTCCCCAGGCTGGACAGGGAGCTCCAGGCTCCCTCTCGCCCTCTGGTGGACACAAAAGGAAGAAATCGAGCGGAAGTATTTGCTCAGAAAAGTGCTGGCGGGCCCCCAGCGGAAGAGAACGGAGGAGGACCCACTCTGCCTTCACGGAGTCTGTTCTCCAGCAGGCATCCCCTCAAGATTCAGGTCCTGGAAGGGCTAAAGCGAATGCAACTTTTGCACTATTATTTCTCAGAAGTTCCACGATTTAAAAATTCCTAGTGCACAGCTTTGGTCGGAGGCTGCCAGGGCTCCCCCATCGCCCACCCACGTACCCTCCGGTCGGAAGAAGGGCTTCCTGGCCGCCGGGGGCTGTTCCTTCTGAAAGCAGGCTCTGAATCTCTCTGAACCTCTCTGACACCTCACTCAGGGTTCTCGGCACCACTTCCCGAGGAAGAGCAACAACAAAGCGTAAAACCTCTCTCTGGGGCCCAGGCTCTCCCTGAGCGCCGGTGTGTCCCGCGGGCACCTCGGCGGGGCCTCTCCCGGTGGACTCCGTGTTCCAACACCTTTACGGGGAGCCCGTGACCGACAGGCCAGCGTCCATGCAAACAAGCCAGGAGGAGACAAAGTTTATACCCCAGCAGGAGACAGACAGCAAACAAAGGCAAAGGAGCGATAAGAGCTTCTCAGAGCATTTAAAAAGGTAATAAATCAATCTGACAGACGGGTGGAGGCCACTTTGAATGGGTGGTCAGGGAAGGTTGTCGGAGAAAGGAACATTGAAGACAAGAAAGAGGCAGCCGTGTAAAAAAAAAAAAATCAAGAGGAAGAGCTTTCTAGGCAGAGGAATGGAGAGAAATGCTGTGCAGCTGCAGAGGAGAGAAGAGCGGAAGCGAATGGAAACAGGGAGGTGGTGGTGATGGGCTGGTGGGGTCTTGGAAGTCTGTCTAAGGAGTTTGGGTTTTATTCTGCCTGAAATGAGAAGGCAGAAGAGTGTTTTAAACAAAAGAGAGCCAAGATGTAATTTACATTTGTATGAGATGCTTCTGGCCGCTGGACGCAGATGGAGCAGTGGGACAAGAATAGCACTGAAGAGCAAAACCAGTTAGGCGGCTGCTGGGTCTATTTTAAAAGTATTTACAAGACTCCCAAGGGATGGGATGGGCATGGGTGTGTAGTGAGGGGAAGAGAGGAATTTGGGGCTTGACCAGCTGCACAGACAGCGGTGTCGTTTACTGAGATGAGGCAGATGGGGAGAGGAGCGGGTCTGGGCATGGACGTCCAGGATTGTTTTGGACACGGCAAGTGTGAGATGCCATGTGGCGTCGCCAAGGCTGGAATTGAGGGAGAGGAACAGGATGGAGACTCACTCTGGGGAAACCAGCAAGAGCTGTCTTGAGAGCGCTGGGACGATGGGACTGGGAGAGTGTACCAAGAGAAGGGAGACCTCCAGGGGCAGAGCTGGGGGCGCTGCAACCTTAAAGTCCAGCTCACCAGGAGGAGCCAGCAGCCGTGATGGGGAAAGGAGACCTGTGAGGGAGGCAGGAGAGTGAGGGCCCCCGAAATCAGAAGAAGCTAGTGGCCAAGTGAGGGGAATCCCAACTAGGACAGAAACGACTGCAGGATTTAGCCACTTGGAGGTCACTGGTAACCTTGACAAGAACAGTCTTAGTGGGACAACAGAGTGGACTGCTTGTCACCTCTTTCCCTCTTTTCTCCAGCCCTCTTCCTCCTGAGGACCCCCCACGTGCAGGCCAGACCTTGGGGGTTATCTGGAGCCCTCGGTCTCCCTCACCCCACATCCTCACGCTCCCCCACACTCTCCCTCCAACTCTCCACTCCATCTCTGCATCTCCATCTGCCCCAGCCTTCGTTCAGGCCACCCCACCTCTTTCCTGGACTTATGACTGTCCCTCACTGACCGCCTTGCTTCTAATCTCCTCTCCCCTAGTCTGCCTCCTAACCTTGCCTGAGTGATGGCTCTAAAATGCCTGTCTGACCCTGAGTCTCTAGTCCTGAAGCCTCCTGGACTCCCAGGACCCTCAGAATGATGGTTCAGCCTCCATGGTATGATGATCTCATCCTTGCCTCCTTTCCACTCTGTCATCTCCCAAACTCCCCTCCATCGATCCCTCTACTGAGGCCTTGGGGAACTCCTTCCTCTTCTTACATGCCTCCCTGCCTCATCCTGCCCATCCTGCAGCTAAACTGTCACCTCCTCCAGGAAGCCTTCCATGACTACTTCCCACCTTCTGGACACGGGGCTGTGGCCACTCACCTGCTGCACTGGCTCGATGGTCAGCTCCATGTAGGGACTGATGGCTGCCATCATCCTGAGTGACTTGCAGCGCGGTAGTGTGGTGAGAGGCACCCAATCTGTATTCTTTCAAGTGGACACGGGAAGACAGAAAGGAGAATTCTTCAAGTTAGGAGACATTTTCTAAAACAAGGTTCTGTTTTCTTCAAAAGAACCCCTACAGTATTTTGTCTGTTCTTTTAGGGCACAGCTCACTTTCTGCTTCCTATACGATACATCTTATTTCTCTCTTTGAGGTCACAGTAGGTCAGTGGTTCCCAAACTTTGTGCACAGTGCAATCACCGGGCATCTAAAAAACAAAACAAAACAACTGATGTTTACCTCTCACCCCCAGAAATTCTGATTTAATTGGTGAGTGATATGACCTGGGCATGGGAGAGCTTAAAAGTCTCCAGATGATTCTAACATACGGCAGAGTCTGGGAACCACTGCAGTAGGCGCTACATAAATGCTTTGTAAAGCAGCACTTCTCAACTTTAGCGTGCATCAGAAGCACCCAGTGGACTTACTAAAATATACATCGCTGGACCCGCACCTCAGTTCCCAATTCTGTAGATCTGGGTACAGCTCTAGAATCTGCATTTCCAACAAGTTCCCAGGCGATGCTGGTCCAGGGACCACACTTTGAGAACCACTGTTGTCAGGGCCTGCTAAAGAGCTTGCAAAGGCTTCTCCTTCCTTCTTCAGAATGCTAAGACACAGAGTTCTCTCTCAATATTTTAGCTCCCTTTGGGATATAATTTCCTAAGAGTTTCCAGAATGGAATGAAAATAACCTCCCATGATAGCCTTCATGGGAACTTGGATCTTTGGTCCAAGCACCTGTATAAACCCTTTGACCTTGGTCATGGGCACCACTATCTTCTTAGGCCTAGAACATACAGAAGAGTAGTTTTCCTTTTGATCTGTCCCAATGCCCCTGTGGCCTCCTGACTCCCCTGCACCCCATCCCAGCCAGCGGGCCCGGTTCACTCACTGTCTCATTTCCACTCTCTGAGAGAGGAAACTAAGGCGGTGAGGAGCCCAGATAAGAGGTGAGAATTCTTCCTCAAAAAATTATCTTAGGGGCCGGCCCAGTGGCACAGCGGTTAAGTTCCAGGTTCCGCTTCTCGGCGGCCCGGGGTTCACTGGTTCCGATCCCCGGTGTGGACATGGCACCACTTGGCACGCCATGCTGTGGTGGGCGTCCCACGTATAAAGTAGAGGAAGATGGGCACGGATGTGAGCTCAAGGCCAGTCTTCCTCAGCAAAAAGAGGAGGATTGGCAGTAGTTAGCTCAGGGCTAGTCTTCCTCAAAAAAAAAAATGATCTTAGAAAAGAGGAAGCTGCTTTGTGATCAAGTCCGTACAAGGACTTGATGAGGTACTGTCTTGGTTATTTGAAACCAAGGACTTCTGACAACGACAAATCGCCTCAGTTAGGATAAGTTCTGGCTACTGATAGAGGTCACTGACTAAATCAGTCAAAGAAGGAGACACGCACGGTTACCCCAGACATACTAACTCTTAACTGGTGGTACGACTAATTATAAATGGTGGATGTTACTGTCAACGATGCTTATAAAGATCAGCTTTTTAGCAATATCATCTAAAAAAAAAAGCCATGTTAGTGGTGGCAATGATGATGTCAAAGATGCATGTGAAAATGAGAATACGTTTTTATGCAATATAAGGGCAAAAATCGCATTATTTCTAAATTAATATATTAACTTATGTGTTATGTGAATTTAAATACATATATGAGTAAGTAAATTGCTAAATAGCATAAGTGGCCATTTGACTCATCTACATTGCTAAGCATATATTAAAGTTTATTAAGTGATCAAAAAACTCTTTAAAAAATGTTGTAATGGGGAGAATGGAGGATCCTATTTATTCAGGGCACCCTTAGTGTTAAAAAACAGTGGTTTTTTTTTTAAAGTGACCAACTAGCCAAGCTCGGAGGGACCCCCAGAATTCCCAGGCCTGGCCCTAGCCAGGCTCGCTGCCCGCTCTGCTTGCAAACACATAGGTGGGACCAGCGGTTTTCCAGTGATGAGACCTTGCCTCGTTCCTCGCCTCCTCGTTTTCTTGCTCTTTCTCTGCACAGGTCAAAAGGGCTTGGGTGTCAGGGCTCCCTCTGGCTTCGGAGGTGAATCCTAAGGCCCTCCTCATCTTGCTCTTCATCACGCAGGAAAGGAAAATGATCTGAGAAGTGGCGTTAAGGCCCAAAGATTCACAGCGCTTCAACCGCCCAGTGCTGCGTCACCTCTGCACCCCACGGGCCCCACCCCAGGCTCTCTCCCTCCCTAATATTATCCTGCCTGGTCAACTCTAGAACAGACATGAGCTCATTCGAGGACAGGGCCACCTCTCTAAGTTCCCCCACCCTCGAGAACCCAGCCCCCAGCACCCCCCTGCCTCTGACAAGCACTTAGTAAATGCTGTTGAATAAAAGCATTTTGAAAAACATCTTTGAAGGGCATGGCTTACAGGGACAGGAGCGGTAGTGGGTTGGATAGCGTCCCCCCAAAATTCATGTCTACTTGGAACCTCAGAATGTGACCTGATTTGGAAATAGGGTTTTTGCTGATATAATTAGTTAAGATGAGGTCCTAGTGGATTAGGATGCACCCTAAATCCCATGACTGGTGTCCTTATAAGAAGAGGACACCCAGAGGTACACAGAGGGAAGAAGACCATGTGAAGACGGAGGCAGAAATTAAAGTTAGGCAGCCACAAGGCAAGGAACACCAGGAGCCACCCGAGGCTGGAAGAGGCAATGGGAGACTCTCCCCTGGAGCCTCCGGAGAGAGCGCGGCCCTGCCTCGATTTCAGATGTCTGGCCTCCAGGACTGCGAGAGAGCAAATTTCTCTTGTTTTAAGCCATCCAGTTTATGATAATTTGTACGGCAGCCCTAGGAAACGAACACAGTACACGAGAACATCGTAGTTTCTGAACTACATATGCTAAATCGACATGCACACACTATCACCACCTTGGCAGAGCTGTCACCCACTGCCTGCATCTCTGCCCGCCCAGTGCCTGCATCTCTGCCTGCCCACTGCCTGCATCTCTGCCCGCCCAGTGCCTGCATCTCTGCCCACTCACTGCCTGCATCTCTGCCCGCCCACTGTCTGAGCCTAGCCTGCCCTTGAGGCTCATGCCAAGGTCACTGGGGTGTCACGCATCAGCCAACACCGCCCAGGGAAGCAGGAAGGTGCTCAGCAGTCACTGACGAAGGGCAGCTCTTGTCAGCTTTCCTCTCTGCTTCCCAGCCCAGGCTCCAGCACCAAAGAGAACAGGGGGCAACGATCACCCCCACATGGCAGGTCCACTTGCAAAGCCCTTTCCCAGCCTTGAGAGGGAACAAGGCAAAGATGAGGAAAACAGGTTCGCAGAGGCTGGGGACCGACCCAGGCCGAGCAGACCCCAGACTGGACCTGGCTCTTCTGATCCAGGGCCAGGAGCCTCACACTCCCCTTTGTTGTTTCACAGAGCTCCAGCCAGGAGATAATTCTTACTATTCTTTTTTTAAAAGGAAACAAAGTACAAAATTACAAATTGCTGTTGTGTCTGCCTGCTCCAGGCTTCAAACCACCTCCTGGGCCGCTGGGAGAGAGTTCCATCCAGTAAGAGGAAAGGGGGATGGGGGGTGGGTGGGCAGGAAGGAGATGAGACACAGGCAGTCAAGCCCCCTGGGCCTGGGTGGATACAGCAAGGTCCAGCGAGGCACGGCCGAGGGAGGTCAGGAACCAGGGAGTGGCCCGAAGCAGGTACTCAGGCCGCCGGTCATGGGCCACGATGGCTGAAGCGTAGAGGAGGCCAGCCAGGGCCGACAGGAGCCGGGTCCACAGGTGGATGGAGGGAAACGTCCTACCCCGGCACTGGGCAGAGAGAGGAGGGGGCTGGGCGGGGAGGAACACTACACCCACTGCAGGTCCCTGGGAGCTGGATTCTAAGACCCAGGCCCCTGGTGGCACAGCAGGTTGGAGGGCAAACCTTCTGCCCATGGTCAGTCCACAAGGGTGCTGCTTCTGTTGGGCTTCCAGCTTTTGCTCAAGCCACTTACTTTAACTGATGAACTCCTATTCATCCCTCAGAACCTGGCTTAAGCTCAACTCTGGGAAACCTTTGGTTACCATCTCTACCCTAAGTGGAGTGAGTAACTCCCTCTTCCGGGTCCCATTGCACAGTATACATCCCTCCAGTGGACTGCGTTTCACCCAGATCATGACTTAGCTCCTTACACATGTGTCTGCCCAACAGACAGAGGGCTCCCAAGGGCAGGGCTGGGGTCCTCACCATCTCAGGGCCCCTGGCCCCTGGCCCCTGGCCCCAGGTCGGGGCTCGTGAATGTCAGCTGGGAGAATGTGAGGGAGCTGTGAAGAATTAGGACTGAATTACAAAGAGCCAAGGCTCAGCTCTCTCTTCTTGGGACCATCAGTTCTGAACAAGGCCAAATGGGGAAGGTCAGGAAAATTACACGTAACGTTCTGGAAACTTTGAAGCCAAGGGTATATTTTTGGAGAATGAGTAATGGAAATATTGATTGAAACAAAAGAAAACATATAATATTTATATGTAAGTATTGTTTATGGGTATGAAGTCACTTTATATATACATTTATATGTATATACACAAATAGATATATGATCACATAGTATATTTAAATTAATATATAAATATAAATTATATTATTTGTATCTATAATGAGTTTGCTCATTAGATGACCATATTTAGAGATAATATAGGCCTTGGCTAGGGAATGGAAAAAATTCAAGGGAAAAGGGCATGTTTTGGACAATTTTCCCCATTTTAATTAACTCCCCCCAAAATGCCTCAAGAGAGTTACATTTCCCTCTGTATTTCTTCTACTTTTGTTCCCAGGTCTCCCTGCTTCTCCTGCCATCCCTTAAGCGAGACAGCACCCAGGCCAGGGAGGGGGTGGGCGGCCCCCCGCCCCATCAGCCCTTCCGCCCCACAGAGCCCAGGAAGCATCTTCATGCCAGTCAGCCCTGCTATGGCGAGAAGCCTTGGGGTCCCTCAGTCTACCCATCCTCATTTTACAGAGGATACTGATGGCCAGAGAGGGGAGGTGATGTGCAGGGTGGGGCTGGGCCCTGGGCCTCCTGCCCCTTGGCTTTGTTCTTGCCGCTCCTCTGGGTGGGTGGAAGCTGGAGCCCTCTGCTCTCACCCCCGTGCCAGCTCACTCATGGCTCACTCACACTGCCCAACCACTTCCAAACCCAGTGTCCCTCCAGGGCCTAGAGCGCTCTATTTGCCTGCCAGTCTGGACACACAGTAGGTGCTTAATAACTGCTTGAAGAATGGAACTGGCTCGGTGACTCAGGATATGGCAGGACTTTCTCCAGCACAGCCAGGCCTTATCCAGCAGGTCAGGACAGAACGCTGGGGGCCGAGCGAGCCTGTGGCTGCCTAGCAAAGCCGTGCTGGGGCTGGAAGCAGGCCACACCTCCGACAGCTCCCGCAGCAGCCAGGTGCTGTCAGCACGATGTTTCACTGCTCAGCGGGAGTCTAACAGCCCTTGTCCTGTTCAAGGGCTCACTCCTGGGAGAACGTGAACTTTTCCCACCAAAGCCACCCAGCCATTCCACTCCTCAGTGCCCCCATGAGGGGTAAATTAGGAGCAGCTCCTAGGGGATCCAGGGTCTGAGACATTGCTGGCTAGGCTTTCCAGAACACCCCAAACTCTGTTGAGTTTCTCCTTAATAAGGAGACCGGACCCTGGGCCCTTCTTCATGAGACCAGAGACACTCAGGGCTGGAAGCCTCTCAGAGATTGTCCAGCCTAATCCCAATGCAATCTCACTTTCTCCTCCTGCCAAGGAGGCATCAGGCTTGAATGCCTCCTGTGATGGGGAGCCCACTACCTCCCAAGGCAGGAATAACAGTACTGATGGCACTCAACATGCCAGGCACTTGCAAAATGTCTAACCCAAGAAGTTCTTCCTTTACTGAATGGGGAGTAGCCCTCCCAATACCGTCTTGGTTATTGGTTCTGGTCCTGGTCTTGGTTCTGTTCTCTGAGAGTGCAGAGGAGAGGCTGTTCCTTCTGCCCCAGGACAGCCCTCGTGACTCCTGCATCCGTGAGCTTCCTTTCTTCCAGGCCAGATTAAGTCACTCATTCAGAAGTGTTTGCTGGCACCTACCATGGGCAGGCCCCAAGCACCCGGAATACAGTGGGAATAAAACAGACAAGGCCGCTGCTCTCACGGTACTAATGTTCCGCTGGGGACCAGGCAGCCACTTGGTAAATAAGTGAAGGAGCTAATTTCAGGTTGTGACAAATACTAAGAAGAAAATGAAGCAGCGTGAGGGACACCGTGGTGGGGTTGGCCCAGGGCTGTTGGAGGTGGGGTGGTGTTATGGGTTGAATTGTCTCCCCCAAACCCCCAGAGCCTGTGAACGTGGCCTTATTTGAAAAAAGGGTCTTTGCAGATGATCAAGTAAAGAGGAGGTCATTAGGGTGGGCCCTAATCCAGTACGACTGTGTCCTTCTACAAAGGGGAAAGGTGGACAGAAACACCTGCAGAGGGAAGGCCATGGGATGTGACACACGGGGAGACTGGAGTCATGCTGCCACCTGCCAGGGACCTCCCAGAAGCCGGGAGAGAGGCCTGGAGCAGACCCATCCCTAGTGCCTTCTGAGGGAGCACGGCCCTGCTGACACCTTGATTGCAGACTTCCGGCCTCCAGAACCATGAGACAGTACATTTCTGCTGTTCAGAGTTTGGGATAGCTTCTTATGGCAGCCACAGGAAACTAACACAGATGGCCAGGGCACTGCACCAGTTCCTTTGAAGATCTTCACGTGACCTGGCAGCTTCCCAGCCCCCGTGCCACCCTGGAGTCCCCCCAGGGGCCGCTGAACCGAGTGCAGTGCTCGCCACCCTCCTCTGCCGTGATCTGGGGACAGCACCTTCGCCGGTGAGGCCTCATGTCCCATGAGGTTTCCGGCTGTCACAGCACAGGCAGGAGCTTCCCACACATGATCAACTCCACACCTGCCATCCCCGAGTCCTGTTCTCCTGGAACTGCTAGTAAACGATGCTCTTGGGCAAGTGATTGTTTTTAGACTAACTGATGGGCCCATGATTTCCGGTGTTGGGCCTGGCATCATTCCCGTCAGCAAGGCCCTCCCGGCAGAGTTTTCACACGTCCCCAGTATCTTGCTCTTCAGCGGGGACTTTCCTGCTTCAGTGGCTTTTCCCACGTGCTCTCTTCTTTCCCTCATTTCTGCCTCCTCAAAGCCCACCTTCCCTTCGGAGCCAACCTGAGGCTCTCCAGTGCCCCACCGCCTGGCAGTGTGAAAGTCTTCATCCTCGCTCATTTGAATAGCGTAGGAGCCTTTCCTCCTTCTTCCAAGACCTCAAACTTTTGACTCCATCTTTCTGAGAGCATTAAAATAGCCTGCATTACATTTCTGTGTCTTCCATGAGACTGAGCTCCCCCAGGGCAAACATGGCGTCTGAGCATCTGTACCCCCACAGGACGGGCCACACAGGGCTTCCCTCACGCCACATGCTTGGAAAATACATGCCAACACGATGCTCTCGAATACACAGAGCCCCAGTGGCTGCTTGATTCTCGCCTCTAAAACCTCCTCATTCCATAATGGGACAGCTGTTCATCCAAGCCCAGGGCCTTTTCCCCCAGAGCTTGCTTTTCATTTGCTACAAGAAATGGAGAGAATGCAGTGGGCTCTCCCCCCGTGAGAGGCTCTAGTGGCCTCAGGACCTCCCCTGGGCCAGCTGCCCACTAGACACACACACACAGGGTGACACCACCCCTCTGCCCGGGTGACCTGGAGCTTCAAGGATGCTCCCAGATGCCCTAAGACCTGCCACAGTGGCCCATAGTCCCAGCCTCAACCCCGGGCTCACGATTCTGGAGAGCGGGGGGATCCGGGAGGCCCAGGAGCCGAGGGCGGCGATGCCACCCAGCAGGTAGCCGAGGATTTCGGTGTTGTCCTGTGGGGACAGTGATGCACTCAGCACCCGGAGGAGACCACCCACGTGTCCCAGACCTGTCCTTTCCTGCTTTTAGTATGTTCCTCCCAACAGCAGCAAAGCCTAACCCTGCTCCCCCCAGGGCATTGCTGGGACTGTGAGGGGGGACAGGACTCTCACTCCCCCACGGCCCCCAGGGCTGGCTCGGCCTCACCTGCAGAAAGCTTCCCAGGAGCCTCCGCTGCGGCCCTCGGATGAGGCCTGATGCCTTCGGGACAGCGGCCCAGAGGGCCCAGCCAGGGCCCAGACTCAGCGGCAGGGCCAGGGCAAATAGGCTGGCCCTGAGCCGCCGCTTCCTCTTCCTCTCCCGGGAGCCCCGACCTGCAACAGACACCAAGAGCCCACAGTGCGCCTGGGATCTTGAGCTCGACAGACAGGTGCATGGGAAGAAGTGGTGTCAACCCAGCCCCGAGGCCAGAACCACTCCCATCATGTTCTACAGGCCACGTCCTCCAGCCTTCAAGGCCCTGTGGTTGTGCCACCTTTCTGGAAAAGTCTCTCCTCCTCCCTCCCATCTTCCCCCAACACGACTGGCGCTGTTCTCCTTCCTCGGCCCTCAAAGCGTTTTATGGTTCAAGGCAGGGGAGACGTCATCCTCTGTCAAATGTATCTGCGCACACACAGTGTCGCCTCTCCTAGACCGGAAGCCCTGAGGGCAGGCACTGTGCCCTGTGCCCTGGCAGCTTCTATAACATCCACAGAGCCTGGCACAGAGCAGAACCGGCTCAAGCTTGGGGAGGGCATCAATGAGTGAACGTGTTGGTGCCAGGGCACCGGAATGGTGAGCAGGACCAGGAGCACCGTCTTTAAAAGTCTCCTTGAAATGTAAGACAGGTACTCCTCTGATCACTTCTAATAGGAACGCTTCTCTCTGGGCAGCATCAGCAGCTGAGGGCATCTTACATTTTCCCACTGACACAACCATCCCCTTTTGGGATAAGTGGCCAAGGACACTGCTGCCCCTTCTCAGGAACCTCCCAGTTCCTCATACTCAGGGTACTCATCCCATCTCAGTGACTTACAGCCCCCTCTGCCTGAAGTGGCCCGCGCCCACTCCTGGCATCCATTTCTGGAAGGTGTGGGGCTTCGCTTGGCCACCCTGGACTTGCACACTGAGATATCACTGTTCATCCCCAAAGCCACGCACCACCGCTCCTCCTGGCCTTTGCCCATGCTGTTCTTTTCTCTTGGAATGCCCTTCCCTGCAGTCTTAGTTCCAACATCTCATCCTCCTTGACACCTGCAGCCCCTTCCCTCCCTTGGTTGCCCACGGGGTGCATGCACCTCCTCACTAGCAGCTCTAGTGATCGTTTAGGGCCCTGTCTCCTCCATCCGGCGGAGGTCAGGGAGCCCGTTCATTCGCCTGTGCCTGGCAGGCGCCCAGCTCGGGTGTGACAAGAAGTAGGCACTCAGCGCCCTGACAGATGAAGACAGGAACAGACGGCCACACACTCACCCGAATTAGGCTTGTATCTGGAGCCGCAGACTGGGAAGAGAATGAACACAAAGTTCACCAAGTCAACAGCTGCCAGGTAGGCACCAGTGAAAACCTGGGAGCAGATGGAAACAGAGACCCGGTGTTTAAACATCGTTCAGCCATGACATTGTCTCTCATCCCAGATCTCCTCTACCACGTTGTTCTTCCAATATGCGGTGCTTCCAGGGAGCCTCCCACCAGCCCCAAGAGAGTCGATTATCATCCCTGTTGGACTGACGAGGAGACGGGGCGCTTAAATGACCAATCCCATTATGGCCGATGCCCATGGGTAGAGATGGGACCAGAACCTAGCCCTCTGCACCCTACACAACACTCTCCACCACACGGTTAGCCTCTGCTGCGTAACTGTGGCCACTGAACTCTTCTGGGCCTGTTTCCTCATCTGGAAGCCAGGGATAGTCACGGTGCCCGCTGGCCCCCCACCCCGCCCACGGACTGTTAAGCAGATTATGTGAGTCAATACATGGAAAGTGCTTAGACCAGTGGCTGAAGGAAAATAAAATGCGCCCACCCACAAATGCCCCAGCCACCATGACAGGACGGTTGGTGGGAAGAGCTTGTGCTCTGGAGTCTTAATCCTGGCATGGCCACTTACTAGGGGGTGACCTTAGAGAAGTTATTGAACCCCTCTATGCCTCAGTTTCCACACATCTAAAACAGGGGTAACAAGAGCACCCACGTCATAGGATGATTTGAGGATTAAATGAATTAATACATGGAAAGCTGTCAGTGCCAAGTACGTAGCTGAGTATTTAATAAATATTAGGTGTTTTTATTGGACTTGAGCAGGGCCTTGTTATAGCCTATCAGCCAATGAGAATGGGCCCCCAAAACAAAAGATGATGCTTTTCTGAGACAAGAGTGCTCACAGCAGCATCTAGAACTCTCCAAATCTGGGTCCCGACCACTAGGCTGCCCTTCTTCATGTCTGCCTGGGTGGGCACAAGGCTAGGACCAGCCCCATGAGGGACCCCCACCCTGGGGCCCAACAGATTCTCCTTGGCGTATGTGTTTTTGCATAGGCCCCTTCTCTGCAGGTTTGTCTGAGGGCCTAGACTTTGGGAAAACTTGAAACCCTTTCTCACTTGCTCCGAAGCCCGCATCACCACTTGGGAAAGGCTTCAGCCGCCCCTGCATGAGCTGGGCTGGCCCCAGGCTCGAAATCAGTAACAAGGACAATCCCTGTTTATGGAGTATCGACTATATGCCAGCTGCTGTTCAAAGTGATGGAGATTCAGTAGTGAAGACAAATTCTCGCTCCTGTGGAGTGGACATTCTGGCAGGGGTTAACACACGATAAGCCATAAACATAACCAGAATGTACAGTAGATGGTGGGTTCGGGGTACGCTACAGGAGAGCACAGAGCAGGATGAGGGGGTCTGGAGCATGTGGTAGAGGCAGAGCACACTTTTAAACAGATGGTCGGGGGAGGTCTCATTAAAAGGGTGACTTTCAAGCAAAGACTTGAAGGAGGTAAGCAGTGAGCCATGTAGCTATGGGGCAAGAGGATGGATGGGGCCCTGAGGTGAAACTGTTCCTCATATGGTGAAAGAACAAGACAGAAGCCACCGTCACCTGCGGGCCTGACGCACCTGGATCGTGAGCTGTCTGGCCAGAATCGCCCCGACGGTGTCACACAGGCTGGTCAGGAGGCAGCAGGCAGCACACGGCGCCATCTGGTCCCGTCTGGGTTTCTTTGAACATCTCAGATAGAGAAGCCTGGGTGACAGGGGTATGGACAGGGCCGTGAGCTTGGGCTCCCAAAGTAGGGTCTGAAAAGGGCACTGGGAATTTGTGTCTTCATGAAGCACTTTCCCCCCAGGTAATCAGCAGGTGTCTTTGGACTCAGTTTACAGACGAGAAAAGAAAGGATCAAAGACTCCCAGGACTCTGGTCAACAAGCCTGCGGGAGCCCCACCCCAGGAAACCTGGAGACATTCGCCTCTAACGCCTCTAATGAAGAATTTCTTTCCTCCTGCAAACCACGCCCCCCCCCACCCCCCGCCCCGACTCAATTTAATGACCCACCACTCAGTGCTGACAAACGAGCTGTCAGGTTTCATGTTTTGAAAGGAAGCAGGAGAGTTATAAAAGTAACTTGACAATGCAGTTAACTGCAGAGCAGGGTTACCCGCCTAAATTAAAAAGGCAACTGGTTTCTTTGACATTAACGTGAAGTCCTTATACTCCCTCCCGGCAGTGGGGTGGCCTGGCTTCTGCCACCGGCATCCAAGGTGATTTCATTTGGGTGCATGTTCTCCCACACAGGGAGAGTGAAAAGCTTCGAAGATGCATGGCGCTGTGGGCTGACCTCCCACTAGCGTCCCCCACTGCTGGCTTCTCTCCCTATTCTCCTCTTTCCACGCCGCCCCCCCCCCCCCCCCCCCCCCCCACTGCCACACACCCAGAATCAAGTGCAGAGACGCAGACAGGCTGGACAGGGCCAGAGGTTTCTTTGGCATCATTGATCGGATCTCGGAAACCATGTTGTTTGCCTGCTCCATTTCTATGGAGAAACCGAGGCACGACCACAGCGGCTCGGGTTTCATTACCTTTAACCACAGGGCGGTACTCACTGCACCTCATTAAGACTGTTTGCGGCGTTCTGGGTGTCAGCCCTGGTGCCTAAGGATAGGAGACTATTTGGGTTCCCAAACATTGCCTGACCTGCCGGACGAAGCCTGAAGCTCACAGGGGGAACATCACCCTTTTGAATTTGGGTCCCGGGCTCCTGAGAGTGATACAAGGCCTAGGAGTGAAGACTCTAAATTAGAGACTCTGAGCTAGCCCAGATCAGAAAGAATTATTTCAGCCCTCCCATTTGGGAGAGGGGAACCCGGAGGCCTCTGGTGGTAAGGTATGTCACGCGTGCAGGCTCTGCTCTGCACCTGCTGCTCTTCAGCACTTCCCCGGCTCTCAGGGGTCAGGGATCCCGGGCTGACCATAAGCCAGCCCACACACAGCTCAGAGGAGATACAGTCCCCAAAGACAAACAGTGGATCAGGGAGAACGAAGTCCTGAAAACAGACGGGCATCTCCAGACCTGAGGCAGGGGGAAAAGCAGAGGCTCTGCTCCCACACCGACTGGCTGGGCATTCTCGAGGGAGTGCTTAACCTCTCCAAGCCATAGGCTAGTAATCTAACAGTCTAATGTCTGCTAATGCTGACCTCGAGGGCGGCTGTGAGGAACAAATGAGATCATGCGCGTCAAGTGCCTGTTAGCTTCCACCCTCTGATCTGCAGACTTTAATCCTCACAAGCCTGCCCCTTTCTAATAGGATCTGGGGTTTCGCTTCTTCCCATTCACTGAGGCAAGTTAGTTAACCTCTAGGAGCCCTGGGCTTCCTCATCTAAACGGGGGCAATAACAGTCCCTACCTCCTGGGGTTGTGGCAGGGGTTAAAAGAGTAAATGAATGCAACAGCAGCCCACAGTAAATGTGCTAAGTGTCTCTGTATTCGTTTTCCAGTGACTAGTTAGTGGGGCTGCAGGATCTCCGCAACAATACCAAGCCCGAGGGTACTCCATCGAGTGCCTAAGGTGAGCGGTGCCAGCCTCCCCCAGCGGTGCTGGTCCTTTCTGCTCTGCCAGGAAATATTTAGGTGGCACCATGCTGGGCATTGCTTGTACCAGTCTGTGGATTTCTGAGCTTGGGACAGGGCGGCTGAAGACCCACAGGCCAACTTTAACCAGCGCTCACCATTAGAACCCAGGTTATGGTGACCACCCGGCCAGACGGCTCCAGATGCTGGACAGACCAGGGCAAAGGCTGTGGCCAGAGACAGGTCATCACCACCCACCTTCCCAATTAAGAGGGCCTTAGGTAAATTGAGGCCAGAAACAGCGAGAGACTCGTCCAAGGTCCTTGCCCTCTGCCAAAGGTTGGTGGCAGAGCCGGAGCAATAATCATGACGTTTCATGGGCACTTACTAAGGGCTTTACCGGTAGTAACTCATTTAATCCTCCCATGCGTCCTATGAGTTATCATCCCCGTTTATGTGAGGAAAATGAGGCCCAGTGGTTCTATCGGTTGCCCAGCTCACACGGCGAGTCAATGGGGAAAGGCTGACAATAGAACCCAGGGCTCACGGCTTCCCGTCCAGGGCCCCATCCACCTGCCCAGCCTCCTCCTGCTGGCTCGCAGCCCAGCCTCCCTGTGCGTGGAATCCGGAAAGAAGTATCCGACTTCAATCTACAGCAAAATGTTAGTTTCGATCCTGGAATTGTGCCGCCTCATGGACCCTCCCTTTCTGCCCCCTTCCCTCTAGGCTTCCAAGAGGGAGTAAGCAGCGGGGGAGCGCCCCATTCCCCCCGCGGCAGCCCCGGTCGCCCAGCCCCGGTCCCCATTACAGCGCGTGGGCGGCGATCCAGCAGGAGGAGGAGCAGATCCACAGGCCGAAGGAGATGCAGACGCGGTGGCGGGCGAAGCAGCGGTCCAGGTAGTCCCAGTCCCAGAGCGCGGGCGCGGGCGAGGGCGAGGGCGCGGGCGCGGGGCTGGGCGCCTCCCCCATGGCACGGCTCGGCTCCGCCCGCCGCAGTGTCCGAGCCTCCCGCGTGGCCGGGGACCCGGGCGCAGCCTCCCTCGGCCGCGGGCAGCCCCGGCCGCTGCCGCCCCGCGCCCCCTTCTCTGGGAGCGGTTCCGCCGCCGCGGCCCCGGACGAGCGCACCGACCCCGGGCGGGGATGGGCGCGCCCAGCAACGCGCTCCCGGGCGGCGGCGGCGGCGGCGGCGGAGACACGAGGGAAAAGTTTCCGGGACCGCGCGTCTCCCCACCCCTGCCTATTGTTGGTGGTCGACGGGCCGGAGGCCGCCCCCCAGCGGCGGGAGCCGGGAGCAGCCTCGGCACAAAGGCTGCGGCCCCCGCCCCCCAGGCAGTGGTGGCCGCGCCGCGCCCGCGGACCCCTTTGCAGTCACCCACGCCCAAAGCCGGCGGCCGGAGGGGAACGCAGTGACCTGCCGGGTCACTGTAAGGCACTTTGTCCGTTCATTAACCCGCCACATTTTCTGAGCTAAGCAATACACGTACTTCGCGCCTGCCGAAGCGCTTGGATGCTGGGGATCCCGGGGTGAGTGGGGCCTGGTCCTGATGGTTAAAGGGTGCCATGCAAAGGGTGCAGAGGGAGGCCGGGAAGGAGGAAACAAACGCGCCGGCGAACATATCCTGCCCCCACATCTTCTCGCACTCTCTTTCCTGAAACTGTCAGCGGCCCCCTCTGCCCCCACTCAGTCACCCAAGCCAGACTTCTGGAAGTCATTCTAGAAGGCGACCCCAGCAGCCAAGGAGGCAGATGATCTTAGCAATCTGTCCCCTGCCATCCAGCCCCACAGCCACACAATTCTGGTGCGCAGAGCTGTTTTTTCTTTTTTGAAAACAAAACTATTATTGTAATTTTTGAATTTCCTTGCTGATTTTAATTTGATTCAGTCTTTATGACAGCTTGCCTCTCCTCCAGGGTCAGCCTAAACCCTCGGAAGGTGGGCCTAGTTTAAAAATTGCTTCAATCCTCCCCACCCACCCTGGACCGGTTGACACACCTCGACATTTTTTCTTAGAATAGTAATTAATTCTCTACGTTTTTTGTGACCTCTTTGAGAATCTGAAGAAAACCTCATTCCTGAAAAATATATGCACATCCATACAGAGTTTCTCCTGCAATCTTCAGGAATTTATGGAATGCTTGAAATTCAATTATGGATTCCATGGAGGAGTAGACCCCAGACTAAACCCCCTCGTTTAAGGGTTTGAGTCCTCTGAGTCCGCTGCCTGAGCACTGGGGTGGTCTGGTCCATAGATCACTGGTATCAAAATCATTCTGGCTGATGTCAAAAAGCAGACCCAGTAAATCCAGCTCTCTGGGCACGTGTCCTTGGAATCTGCATGGATTCATTTCCTAGAACTGCTGAAACAAATTACCACAAGTTTAGTGGCTTAAAACAACATAAATTTATTCCCTCACCGTGTGGAGATCAGAAGTCTGAAACCAGTGTGTGGACCAAAATCAAGGGCTGCCTCTCTCTGGGGCTTTGGGGTGAGGGGAGAATCTATTTCTTGTCTTGCCTCTTCCGGCTTCTGGTGGCTGCCAGCATTCCTTGCCTTGTGGCCGCCTCTCTCTGATCAGCCTCTGCCTCCTGCCTCCACGGCCACACTGAGTCCTCTCCTGTGTGTTAGGTGTCCCTCTGCCTTGCTCTTATAAAGACACTTGTGATTGCAGTTATGGCCTGCTCACATAATCCATGGTAATCCCCGGGTGTCTCAAGATCTTTAACTTTATCTGAAAGGACTCTTTTTCCACGTAAGGTAAAATTTACAGGTTGCAGGAATTAGGACTTGGCATCTTCCGGAGCCATTATGCAGCCTATGACGCTGCATTTTCACAAGTTTCCTGGGAGATTTTAATGAGAAACACTGGTTGTGGAGACCGCCCTCAGTGAGGCGTGGGGAGCTGGGGGAGCAGTTCCCAGTCACTGGACTGTCGGCTCCGAGAAAGATGTGATGAGAACGGGGGCCTTAAAGCCTGCAGATCTTGGACGGAATTGTCACTCTGCCTCCTGGCAGTTGTGACCTGGGGTGAAGCGCTGATCCTCTCCACGCTTGAGGATTCTCACCTGGAAACTGAGAATGGTACCTACTGTAGAGTTACTGTGGTTGTTAGAAACTCTGCAGGTAAAGCATCTGGCACATGTCAACAGTGGAAATTATTATTGTTGTTGTCTTTCCTAGGAAGAGCCTCAAATCCACTCAAAAAAATGGTTCAAAGAAAATGGGACAAGGAAGGTCAATTCATGATAGGGAGACACAGAGCTCAGTTCTTGGGTCTTTTCTCGACCAGATGCCAGAAGCACCTGGATTTCTGGCTTTAATACTGTGGCTCGGCCTGTGCCTCCGAGCGAGCATCTCCAGGGCAGCCCTCCCGGGCTTTAGACTCACACAGGCAACTCGACATCCCCACTTGCATGTCTAGTAGAGCACATCTGAAACCAAAGTCGTGATTTTTCCTCCCAAAGCTACTCTGCCTGCTGTCGTCCCTGCACAGGCCGCCTGGGTGTCCTGGTCCTGTAGGGGCCCAAGTCCCCGTGCCTGTGCTCCTCCGCTAGTAGGGCGCCTCTCAAGCTGTCTTTCTACCAGGCTGTGAGCGTCCTGCAGCCGGGGTTGTTGAGTTCATACCTGTAACCTCAGCTCCCAGCTCGGTGCCTGGCACATGATAAGGAAAATATTTACTGAATGAATAAATTGATTTTTAAACAACCTGTAAAAATGTGATATGTACTATAGTAAGAGCATATTTAAAATGCTTTGGCAACACCTAACGTTGTGGGTGTGGGTGTGGTGGGGAAAGCTTTCAAGAAACGCCTCAGCTGGCTTTGGAGAATAAGTTTGCTCTTGGCAACGAGGCCATGGCGCCAGCCCCGCAAAGGCCCTCCTGGAGGCAGGAAGGGCAAGGCTGTGGACAGGGGCAGGTGGCAGAGGTGCTGCAGCCAGGGTAGGAGATGAAGTGAGAGGCAGGCCGCGGCTGGCTGGTCACGAGGGAATCAGGACTTCATCCTGTGGGGACCCTTAGGATTACATGTTCTGACCAACTCCCTCCCTGGCCCCAGGACCCCTCCCTAAGCCTCCCAGGACCTTCCGTGGGGCTCTTCACACGGTGGGTCAGCGCTCAGGAAGTGAATCAGTTCCTGTACCAGGCTCCTGGGGCCTGGCAGCTGTCTCGCCCCAAAGCTAAAGCCAATGCCTTTGGCCTTGGTCCAGAGTTTGCCGAAAAGGAAAACTAACAAGAGGAATCTTGCACATGCCCTGTCCCAGCTCCCAGGCATTTTCTGTTGGCAGAGGCACTGCGCCCGCAGGCGTCGTCCTGAAGAAGCGGGTGGCCCTGCAGGAGCAGGGGTCGAGGCCACAGTCCCAGCCACTTGCGGGGGATGGGCCGGCAGCTCAGCGGCTTTCTCCTGAGGACAGTTGCTTCCTGCCAGTCTTCTTGTAAAATGTATTATTTAGAGGCAGGGCTTGTGGCTACTACTCAAACATTACAAAAAGCTCTACGGCAGTTTGATTTACCTGCTGTAAATAGGGAGAAAGCGATTCTAAGAGAAAGCATTTGGAAGTAGTGGCTTTTCCAAATTTTACTGAGTCCCGTTGTGGACGTGTTGGAGCGTCACGCCTGAAGCAGGTGGTGGGACTGTCGGGGTCCTGGGCCCTATTTAACACTCTGTCATCAACTCACTGTATGATCTTGTGAAGGTTTCTTCACTTTTTCCCCCTCAAATTCCTCATTAATACCCTCCGGTTGCTGAAAGTCACTTAGTTCGAGATGCTCAGAAGCTAGGCAAGGGCTGATGGAACTGAATGACGTTGAAACGCTCCCCCAAGGAAAGCCCTACATTTTCAAAGAGGCAAATCTCAGTGAATGCTGTCTAATAGCAAGGCAACTCACCTTTTAAAAAGAGCCAACTAAATGGCATTCAGTATTGGAATATTTGCATTGAAATAATTATTGAAAATAAATATAAGTTCTCACCACAGTTGACAATTCAGAAAGAAACCAGCATCCTGCCAAGTTCATACACCTGATACTGGATATCCCCACTTCCCAAAAGCTGGCGAAGGTGGAGTAAAAAGAGGAACTAGGTTTCTTTCCCTTTTTTTTTTTTTTTTAAAGATTGAGATTAAGCCTCAGCGAGGAGGACAACTCTGGATGGTGATGGTAAGTTAGGCAAGTGAGAGGGAAGGTGAGCTTTTTTCCCTTTTTTTGGGGAAATAGCCTTTTTTTTTTTTTTTTAAGATTGGCCCTGAGGTAACATCTGCTGCCAATCTTTCTCTCTTTTTCTTTTTCTCCCCAAAGCCCCAGTATATAGTTGTATATCCTAGTTGTAGGTCATTCTGGTTCCTCCAAGTGGGATGCCGCCACAGCATGGCTTGATGAGCAGTGTGTAGGTCCATGCCCAGGATCCAAACTGGAGAACTCTGGGCTGCCAAAATGGAGCACGCAAACTTAACCACTTGGCCACAGGGCGGGCCCCAAGAACTACCTTCCTGTTAATTGTGATAACTATTTGATTCTAGCCAGCCTTGTTGGTCTAGTGGTTAAGATCCAGCGCTCTCACTGCAGTGGCCCAGGTTCATTTCCCGGTCAGGGAACCACACCCTTGTTGGTTGTCACACTGTGGCGGCTGCGTGTTGCTGTGATGCTGAAAGCTACACCACCGGTATTTCAAATACCAGCAGGGTCACCCATGGTGGACAGGTTTCAGTGGAGCTTCCAGACTAACACAGACTAGGAAGAAGGACCTGGCCACCCACTTCCAAAAAAATTGGCCATGAAAACCTTGTGAACAGCTGTGGAGCACGGTCTGATACAGTGCCGACAGGTGAGAGGATGGTGCAAGGGACCAGGCGGGGCTCCGCTCTGCTGTCCACAGGGTCGCTGGGAGTTGGAATCAACACAATGGCACTAAAAACAAAATTTGATTCTAGTCTCCTGGTATAATTCTGTCTGTTCTTCTAAATGGCTCTTAAGCCATTATGGCACTTAATTGTCTATTCATATGTCCTCTCATTCTCCAACTTTTTTATTTTGATAAACATTTCAAAACTACAGAAAAGGTGAAAGAATACCTCGATTCACCAATTGTTAACATTTTGCCACATTTTGTTTTCTGTCTCTCACTCCACTGGGAACCATTTGAAACTGCAGCCATCATGACACTTTACCCCTAAATGCATCAGCCTGTCTCTCCAAGGATGTTCTACACAACTACACCTCTATTACACTGATACAATATTATCTAGTATGTAATCTGTATTAAAATGTACTCAATTGTTCCAATAATGTCCAATATAGTGGGGTTTTTTTTTCCGTTCAAGATTCCTTCAGTTGGTGCTGTGTCTCTTTAGTCCAAGTCCCTTGTCTTATAGAATGTCCCAAATCTGGAATTGTCTAATTGTCTCCTCATGATTAGGTTGAAGTTAAATGTTTTTGCAAAAACAGTACAAGGTGATGTGTACTTCCTATCGCACCATGTCAGGAGGCACAGAACGTCGGGCTGGTGCCCCCCTGGTGATGCTGAGTTTGGTCACTTGTGTAAGGTGGTGTCTGCTAGATGGCTCCGTTGTAACTGGCACTTTCCCCTTTGTACTTAGTAAGCAAGCAGTGGGTGATACTTTAAAATGGGGTGACTATACCAGGTCCCCAAGGACACTTTACTCAGTGGTTTCAGCATCCATGATTTCTTTGATGGTTACAAAATGGTGATTCTATCATTCCTTTTACATTTTTTTAACTGGGGTTCTTTCCTAAAAAAAGAGTTTCCCTTCCTCTCCCTTTTTTGAATATTACTATGGATTCAAGGGTCTTTTTAAAACAATGTGATATTTTATAACATATAAACATTGTAAGTGTTTTAATACTGTTAGTTGCCTACCCTAGCCGCAGGCAAGATGTATAAATTGAAAACATAAATCCACCCCATCCATCCCTCCTCTGAAAAAATCTCACGATTCAGCCCTTGGATGGTTGGGTCAGGCAGAAGTTGCCAGTCATTAGCCTTAGCAGCTGACTGCTGAAGCTGCCACTAGCCACATCTTCAGTGCTTAGCAGTCAGTCTCACACGGCCGTAGTTACCTCCTGGACAGCACAGATTATACATCTCCCTAGGGCAGAAAGTTCTGTTGGACAGCACTGTACTAGAACGTCCACAGCAGCACTATTTTTAAAAACCAAAGTCCCTGGGTGATGCTGATGTGTCAGTGTAGGTCATCTATTGTCACAAATGGACCGCTGTGGTGCGGGGTGCTGATAACGGGGTCGGTTGTGCACGCGTGGGGATGGGGAATATGGGAACACTCTGGACATTCTGCTTAATTTTGCTCTGAACCTAAGGCTGCTCTAAAAAATAAAGCTTATTGGAAAAAAATTTTTTTTAAATCCCCAAACCGGCAAACAAAATCCACACTTCCATCAATAATGGAATAAATTGTTGATGTGTTTACACCACAGAATACTGTACAACAATGAGAATGATTTACTATTTATTGTATGTAAGCATATGGGTGACTCTCACAATGTTGGATTAAAGATGCTGGGCACATAAGAGTAATTACTGTAGACGCTTTTATATATAATACAAATCCGGTGAAAAGGTCAGAATGGTGGTTCCCCTTGGGAGGGTCAGTTGTGACTGACTGAAAGGAAGCACGAAGGGGCTTCTGGGGTGCCGGCACGTTCTGTGCCTCCATCAGGGTGCTGGTTGCATCACAAACAATATTTGTGAGAATTCAGCTATCTGTACACCTCTGACGTGTGCACCTTCTGTATACATATACACTTCTATAAAACGTTTAATAAAAATTTTCTTCAGGGTCTGCCGTGTGCTGGGCACTCTTACATAATGCCCTTCACTTTGAGGTTGCTCAGAGTTGTTGTTTCCCCTTCTACTGGAGTCCTTCGAAGGCGAGATCTTTCCTTTCTGTGTGGCCTCCTCTTCACCCTCAACTGGTACAGTGCGTTGAACACAACAGACAACAAATGGTAGCTAAGGGTGGAAATTCTGAATGACCTTCCTCCCTTCACACACTGAAAAGGGGAAAGTGCTATTAAAACCAGGTGGCACTAAGTAGGTCTCTGGCTTGCTGCCGGATTTTCCACTTTACCCACCAAGAGAACATGTGTTGCTATTGGCTTAACAAAAACCTCAACTTCCTTCTCATTTCCTGAAAAGTAAACAGATGACAAATGAATAGCAGGTTCTACTTTAAAAGGGTGGTATATTCCTTCTAATAAAACGCTGGAAAAAAAATTCAAAACAATACTGTGATAATGACTGCAATTTGTAAGGCTAAATACTAACCTCTACAACAGGAGTGGGACTACTTAAAAAACTGCCCAGGATGCTTAACCACTCACATTCTGGGCGGGAGCGAAGGTGGAAACAGAACTTCTTTCAGGGTGTCCTAGTTTGGGTTCTTCAGACTCTGAGCAAAGGACTTAGGTTCAGTGAGTTTATTTGGGGGGCAATTCCATGAAGCAGAAGTGAGGGAGAGGAGAAAGAGACAGGGAGGGGAGAAAAGCCACGAAGGGTGAGTTAATGAGATGGTTTTAGCTGTGGGCAAGTGAGGCTCAATTTCCAGGAGGACCTTGTGAGGAACATGTGGAATGTATGTCCAGAATGACAGGGAAGCTGAGGCACTTACTAACCAGCCCCAGTTCCTCACTGGGTGAGGCTTGCTCTGGGCCTAATGTTAAACCCCCAGCCCCGCTAACTGCCCTGTGCGCAGGCTGAGCAGGCTCCTGTGCTGCAGGAGAACGTCCTCAGGCAGGTAAGCAGAAACACAGGGCTTGCAGTGGAAAGCTGTCAGCCTGCACAGGAACTGTCCACTGGGGCTGCAGGTGAACTCAAAGTAGGCAAAGGGATATGGAGTGGGGTGGGGTATCTACACAGGCATACATCTCTTACTATTAGTATTTGCTAGAAAACTAAGTCAGATACTCTTCACAATTGTTCCACATTCATGAATGTTAAATATCAAAGGTATTCATCCAGAAATGAGCTCTCACATTTATGTTCAATTTTCAAAAAGGATGCCAATACAATTCAATGGGGGAAAAGACTAGTTTTTTGAACAAATAGTGCTGGTACTACTAGATATCCACATGCAAAAGAATGAAGTTGGTCCATCCCCTACCTCACACCATATACAAAAATTAACTCAAAATGGACCAGAGAGCTAAATGTAAGAGCTAAAACTATAAAACTCTTAGAAGAAAACATAGGAGTAAATCTTAATAACCTTAGATTTGCTGGTAGTTTCTTCAATATGACACCAAAAGCACAGGTAACCAAAGAAAAAACAGATAAATTTGGACTTCACCAAAATTTAAAATGTGCTTCAAAGGATACTATCAGGGAAAGATGACAACCCACTGAATGGCAGAAAATATTTGCAAATTGTATATCTAGTAAAGGACTTGTAGCTAGAATATATAAAGAACTCTTGTAACTCAATAATAAAAAGACAAATAACCCAATTAAAAAATGGGCAAAGGATCTGAGTAGACATTTCTCCAAAGATTTATACAAATGGCCAATAAACACATGAAAAGATGCTCAACATCATTAGTCATCAAGGAAATGCAAATCAAAACCACAATGAGACACCACTGCACACCCACTAGGATAGCTAAAATTAAAAAGACAGTAACTAGTGTGGACAAGGCTGTGGAGAAATTGGAACCATTATACACTGCTGGTGGGAAATGTAAAATGGTGGAACTATTTTGGAAAATAGTCTGACAGCTCCTTAAAAGGTTAAATACATCACAATTCCAATGACCCAGCAATTCTACTCCTAGATATTTACCAAGAGAAATGAAAATCTATGTCTACCCAAAAACTTGTACATCAGTGTTTATAGCATTATGCATAATAGCCAAAAAAAGCAGAAACCCCAAATGTCTATTAATTGATAAAAGGATAAACAAAATGTGGTAGGTGCACTCAATGGAATATTATTTGGCAATAAAAAGGAATGAAGTACTGATAAATGCTCTAACATGGGTGAACCTTGAAGACATTGATTCCATTTATATGAAATGAATAGAATAGGCAAATCTATATATAAAATAGATTAGTGGTTGCTTACGCCTGGGGGGTGAGGGGTGAGTGGATTGGGGGCTGATGGCCAAAGGGTACTGGGTTTCTTTTTGGGGTGATAAAAATGTAAAATTGATTGTGGTGATGGTCGTACAACCCTTTGAATATACTAAAACCCACTGAATTGTATGCTTTATATTGGGGTATGGTATGAAATTATTTTAATAAAACAGTTACAAAAGTAAAAGCATGAAAGCATTATATATTAGACTCTTTTTCTAAAAAGTCTCATATTTTGGCTATTACACTATCATTAAAGCAAAACTTAGTCTAAATACACACTTTATTCTTTTGATATGAAAGTTCCTGCCATATGCCTGTGTCTGTTCTTCCGTAAAGGGAACCAAGCACGCTTTCACACGCCAGTGCTTGGTCCTCTTCTGTCAAGAGCTTTTTAGGCTGTCTCACTTCTCTCACATAAAAGGGAATGACTGGAAGCAGGATGTTACAGAGGGAGGAGCACAATTTTACATCTTCAGCTTTGCCCCCTCTAAGTCTACCTGTCTTGATCTGGAATAACCTTTCACCCGACATTTAAGTGAAGAATTAGAACACATTTCATTCCTCCCCTGTATAAATCCTTCCCTGGCTCACCCACTTCTTACTCCCTGTGGGTTAGCTCTAGAAAAACACACGCTTCCCTCTGTGGTAGTGGCTATGTTGATGGTGATTTTTCAATAGGTCATGCTCTCCTGGGGCTTTTAACAATCACGTGTACCAGACCCCCATTCCAAGATCTGATACTGCCTTCTGCCCTATCAGGGGGTGCTGGGTACGTGTGTGAGGTTGAGAATCGCTAATCTAAATAATGTACTCAAAAGAACCCATCTAAAATGCCAGTCATGTTTTAGCAAATTAAAATCATTTAAAGAACATGAAATGCCCAAATGGCAGTGTATCTACATAAACCAATAAAACATCTGTTAGTGGCAATTTAATTTTAATATCTTTTCAAAAAATCCCCAACTTACAAATTAGTACACATTTGTGTATATGTTTACACCAACAAATATCTATCATTCATTCCCTCCTCTTTTCTGGGGCTCCAAGGTGACCATGTCAGTCAGAGCTGGTGCTCCGAGGAGCCCCTCGGTTTTGATACTGACTGCTGGGAGTGGCTGGGTGCCTCAAGGGCAGGGTCCACTCTACAGCACCACAGGCAACGAGCAGCTTCTGTTCTTGTCTGGATGCACAAGGCAGATGCCATTTCTGCTGCAGCCCAAGTTCACATATCCAGGTGCTTGTAGAGTCTACGACTTTTCTCTTTTTTATTTCTGTTACCATGTTTTTTCCAGGGCTTCCCAGCCCCGCTCTCAGAGCTCACGGTAGTTGCAGTGACCAGGCCACTGCCAGGCTTGTAGCCCATCACAGCCTGGACTCCTTTGGTCAAAGCTCTCACGTTTTCCTATGAAACAAGAAGAAAACATTGTTTGAGATGTCAGCAGTCTCCTTTGGAGGAGACTGCACAGTGTTATTTATGGAGGACTCCAAGATGGCGGACTTCCACCTCCTTCACTGGTCCTCTTTCCCCATTCTCAGCGTTCTGTCTTCAGTTCAATCTCTTTCTTCTCAACTTTATTTAGTCCCATAGCTTCTAATACCATCTAGAACTAGACTCCTAATACCAGTTATTTTCTGGAAGTTCCTATCTTGATATCAAAATTCAACCTGCCTCAACCCAAATTTAGTTAGAAGCTGACTCTCCATTCTTTATTTCACCTAGTGGTATAAGAATTCACCCAGCCGCCAAGACAGCACACTCTGTCTTCAGTGTCTATCACATACAGCTAGCCACTCAGTTCTGTTGATTCCAGTCTCTACAACGTTACTCATCTATGCCCTCCTCTCCATCCCCACTGCTAACCCAGATGTTCATTAGCTTTCCCTAGACCACGGCAAGACTCCTCCACTGCTTGATGATCCAGTGTCCACATTCCTACAAGAGTTCTCTGATCATGTGTCCCACTACAAATCTCTGCAGGCTCCCTGTAGCCCAAGGAATCAAGTTCATATTCCCTCACATGGCACACAAGGCCACCTACACATGGGCTCTTTACTGACAAAACCCACGCTCCCATATCTTTATGCCCTTGTTCACACTCCTCCTTCTGCCTGGAAATCTGACCCTCACCACTCCTTCCAACTGGCACATTTTTCTTTGTCCCTTAAAGTCCAGCTTCAGTATCGCTTCCTCTCTGTAGCTTTCACTTACCCACTCTCACTCTCACTCACTCCCAAGACAACTGCTCCCCAATCTGGGTTCACAAAGTACTTGACTTCCACCTCCGTCCTAGACCTAACATGTCATGTTCTTTGTTAACTTGCCCGTGTTTCCTTTGCTAGAATGTGATCCCATTATATAATCATTTTATAATAATTGTGTCTTACTTATTTTGGTATCCCAGGTCCTAACATAGTAGTTGGCACACAGAAAGTGCTCAAAAAAGTTCTGATAAATTTGTGATTTAAGTAAAACAAAACAAAAGAAAAAAAACTAAACAAATTTTAAGTTTACTTAGCAAAAAGAATTTAATCCAATATGATCTGCAAGTGTAAAGCAGTATCTCATGATTTCTTATAACAGTGAAGTATTACTCTGGAGGCTAAAGCTTAGATTCATGCATTATTATATTGTAATTAACTCTCAGTTTTCAGCATTCTTGTACATGACCTTTAGAAATGTTTTGTAAACACTTAAAAATTCAACTTGTCCTGTATGACAGTAGCAGGCTCAAGAAAGAACCTGTGATCTTTCTGCATATGGGTAAATTTTCTGTTAAATATTGGCAGCCTTGGATATAATTCAAACTAGGAGCCACAACAATCTAAGTTCCATTCCAGCTTTGTCATTTAAAACAAGTGTCCCTGGGTAAGTCACTCAGCCTCCTTGAGTCTCCATGTCCTCGGTGGTAGAATGGGGGTAATAACATCCGCTTGGCCTGCTGCACCACAGGCTCAGTGTGAGGCACACAAATAACGCCCCAGATGAACACAGAGACAGTCATTCTCTGGATACAACTGACCACCCCCCCAGCCCCCTTTTGGCTACTGTAGTCACTTAAAAGCATTTAACAAATACATTAGGTACAATTACATGATTAAACTGTTCTGCATATAAAGTTGTTCTTTAAAATGCTGCATACAAATTGTAGCTGTGAGGTAAACAACTAAAGTCATTAAAATGTGCTGGCTCAGAGAAAAGACAACCTACTAAATGGGAGAAAATATTTGCAAATCAAAAATATGATTTTAAAAGCTTGTATCCAGAATATACTGAGAACTCTCAGAACTCAACAACAAGCATTCCTCCAAAGAAGATATACACGTGCCAGTGAGCACATGAAAAGATGCTCAACATCATTAATCATTAGAGAAACAAGTCAAAACCATGAGACACCACCTCACACACACTACTAGGATGCCTAAAATAAAAAAGACAGAAAATAAAGATTGGCAAGGATGTGGCGAAATTAAAACCCTCATACATTGCTGGTGGGAGTGTAAAATGATACAGCCAGTTTGGAAAGTTTGGCAGTACCTCAAATGTTAAACATGGAGTTCCCATATGACCCAGCAACCCCACCCTAAGTATGTACCCAAGAGAACTGAAAACATACGTCCACACAAAAATTTGCACGTGAATGTTCACAGCAACATTATTCATAATAGAGAAAAAGTGGCAACCACCCAAATGGACATCAATAGATAAATGGATAAACAAAATGTGGTATAGCCATTCAATGGAATATTATTTAGCAATAAAAAGGAATACAGTACTGATATATGGATGAAGCTTGAAGGCATTATACTAAGTTGAAGTCAGTCACAAAAAGACCACATACTGTATGTCTATTTATATGAAATGTCCAGAACAGGCAACTCTATATAAAGAGAAAGATTAGTGGTTGGGAGGGGCTGAGGGGAGAGGGGAATGGGAGGGAATGCTAATGTATACAGGGTTTCCTTTTGAAGTGATAAAAATGCTCTAAAATTAGTGCTGATGGTTGCACAACTCTGTAAATATACTATAACTATTGAACTGTATATTTTAAAAGGGTGAATTTTACAGTATGTGCCTGATATTTCAATAAAACTGTTATGCAAAATGTGGTGGGTCAGAAGTTAAAGAAACTTTAAAACTTACCTGATGGAAAAAAGTTTTGTCAACTACATTTTCAATCTGTTTTGCTTTTCTATTTCCACCTGGCTGCACTTTGACTTCACCACCATTCATTCTGTTCTCTAGGAATCGCTGGTGTTGATGCTGAAAGGTCACTGGATCTCTTCCAGGAGGAGGATGACAGTACAGAAGTTTACCCTACAAAGACAATGCGAATGACAACAGCGCCTTGTAAGTGCCATCTGTGTAAAGTCCTCAGAGGAGACATCTCCACACGGGCACACTGTGCCAGAGCTTTCTGCTTCGTGATTAAGCTGGCTGAGCCGAGTTTTCGTCAACTCTGACCACAGAGTCCTCACTAATATGTGATGGTGATCCTAGTGTTCTAGATGCCTAGCTCTTCCCAGAGCCCCAAACTAGCATGAAACCTGTCTCCTCTGTGCTCCTGCTACCTTGTCTGCATTTCTACTAGAGTATTCTTCAGAACACTTATATGATTATACTGAAGAAGAGTATTTTCCAAAACAAAAACCAGGACACAGTGGACAGTATGACTGTACTCATGGCGATACTGGGCAAGTTGCAGTTGTTCACTGGGTGCAAACTTTCCTCTTTCCAGCATAAACACTGAAAACTGGTTGTTTTTAACTCACCTTCTCATCTAGTTTTATAAATGGCAAATGAATAAATAATTTATCCATACAAATGTTCTATTAACTACTTTCTTCCTGAATTGAAGGCGAGAGAATATGGCTGCTCACTTTTACTTCTCTGTTCCAAGAGCTCTGCTGATGTGGTATTGAGAGGAGGAGGGAATAAAGCCAAACCATCACAACCAGTTATTATTCGGGCCATGTTGTGTGTATTTACGGAAAGAATTAAGCTTAATATATAAAAATTATTGTGGGCTAAGTAAATGCCAGGCACTGAGCAGAGTGGTGTGTTTGTGTGTATGTATATACACACACACACACATCTCCATATGCATACACTGTTCTCACTTATTTCCCATAACGATCTCATGAGAGAGGCACTATTCCTATTTTATTGAGGAGGAAACCCAAAACTTAGCAAGTTTTCATTTGTAATATGAGAATAAAAACCTCAGACTTATTATTTTTAATGAGATAATACTTGTAAAACACTTAGAACTATTCTAGTGGGGTTAGCTTTGCATAAATAGTAGCTATTATTATTGTTACTAGATAAGTATAAGAAAATAGGCACATACACAGCTATAGTTAAGGAAGATTGTGATATGGCTGCAACAGAAACAAGCAAAGGGCTGCAGGAGATGGAAAGACCAGAGGCATAAATTTATCACTTTCACTGATAACAGATGTTCAGAGATCTTCATCTCTCATATTATGTTGTCAGTCACGTCTATGATTTATATGGTGCTAGCTGCCTTGGATCAAGAACACAACTCCAGCTATAACACAATCTCAATGAGAAAATATTCCTTTATAACTTAACAGGTTGCCATTATCTAAGAACACACTACGGAGAAAGAAGATTTACTTATTCAAGAGCAACAAGAAGCAAGGTTCACTCACATTGACATAATCCTTCAGGATGTAGCGCGCAGATCGAGGTTGGTCTGGCTGCCCATGGGCCGTCATGAATCCTCGCATATCTGTGAGGAGAAATGAAATTTGCAACACCTAAGTTAGGAAACAGAACACCACAACAAACACAACTGAGGTGATGGAAATCTAGCTTTTTCCATCACTACATTAACTACGTAAACTATGTAACCAAATAAATCACTACACTAACTATGCATCCTTACTCTATTTCTTTAAAAAATCAATTAATGTAGAAAATATTTTGGTTAGCATTATAAAAACATTTGATAATCTAGGAAAATAGACTAGACTGTTATAGTCTGATATCCTACCGACCACCTAGGCCCATGCTGTGACAGACACATTCAATTTCTCTCTACTCCAGTTATTTCTTTCATTTCTTGACTGTAAACATTTATACAAGGAAGCTACCTGGAGAACGCTGTGTTGTCCTATTATTAGCAAAACTCAAAGCCACAGGGCAAGTTTCCTTATTTAATGATATAGCTACACTTTTTTCAGTTTCCCAAACATACAACAAAGACCCCTTTGATATTAACTCAGAAGAGTCACAGAGCAGCGACGTTAAGGATACGGGGTTTGGCAGACAGGTTGGGTTCAAAACTCAGCTCCCTCACACACTAGCTGTGTGTTGGCTTTAGTTTAGAAGAAAATAGAACCCTAGTTCACACCATACACAAAAATACATTTAGTCAGATTAAAAATCTAAAGGTTTAAAAAAATAAAAGATTACAGGAAAACAGTTCTGTCCTCTTGGGATAGGAAAGGTCTTCCCAAGTAAAACACCAAGTCCAATTGAGCCAAAAAGGAAAAAAATAGTCTATTAAAATTAACTTCTACAGGGCTCGAGAAACCATAAACAAACATTGGGAAAAACATTTATGGCACATGTAACAAAGAACTCCCACAAATCGTTAAAAAGCCAAACACACAGAAAAAGGTGATTCCCAGAAGAAATATAAACGGCCATATAATATAAATATATTATATATTATAATATATAATATTAATAATATATAATAAATATAATATAAATACACATACAGGGACAGATGCTCAATTTCACTAGTGTTTAAAGAAATGCAAATTAAAATGAGTGAGTGACGGCACTTACAATGAACCGCCAATGACGCTTCTTTACAGCCCTGCAGACGGTGATCTTAGAAACCGTACACATGTGGCCATCCATTTTTACAAACTGGCTTTTCCCTTATTCTGATTTTATCAGACAGAATTAGATGACAAAATCTTAAAACACTCTCATTCTTTCAGTTTCATCTGGAAGTCAGACCAAATGGGAAGTCTGGTAGAAGCCCGCCTTTCCCCGTTTCAGGCCAGCACAGTGGAGAGAAGTCTGCATTAGGAAATCTGGGTTCTCACCCAGGCTCTGCCACTGACCAGAACCACCCCGGGGCGGTCATTTCAGGCTCTGCTGTCAGATTAGCTGTCTTAAAAAAAGGGGGACGAGAGCTGGGTGATCTTCAAGTTCTAGGACTTTGTGACTGTACCAGTCTTACCACAAGTGCTTAGCACTTATCCTCTTTAAAGTCTCTCAACTAACTCCTAGGTCTGATTTAAGCGTGGTTTGTATCAAATCACCTTTCTCCGCCAGTAGACAGATTTTTTTCCTTCCCAAGAGCTGGTGGAAATTCCTTTAAAGGCCAGCCACACATGCAGGAAACGCTTCTAAGGCTGCTCTTCTTTACCCAGACCACCTTTAAAGTTTGTATTTAAGGTAAAGAAGTCACAATCAGCTGGAGAAATGATAGGCAAAGGTAACTCCCAGTAGAAGTGGGGTAAAACATAGAGACAGGAGAGCTGTGGACTCATTTTAATGTCAAACGAGGTTGGCAAGGGACCGATGGACGGGCAAAGAGGACGTTCTGTGTCTCCATCCTAATCAGCTCCACTCTGTCGCAATCTCTGAGGCTCTCCCTCCTGAGGCTCCCTCACAACTCTCCTACCCTGCTCTGATAAGTATACTCACTTTCCTCCCAAGAACCCTTTTCTTTCCTGATAAGGAGAAGACTCCAGAAAAAGCCAAGACAGCCTCAGATGAGAACCTGTGTCTACACCTGAGTACCATCAAAGTGGTGAATGGCCCTACGGGCTTTTTCTTAGAAGTGGGTGACAGCCGCTGACAGGCCCTGCCAGGGCTCCCTGTGGGGCCTTTACAGTGACGGCATCTAGGCCTCCCTCCTTCAGGGAAGGAGCGCATGGGAAGATGTGTTTCCCAGGGATCGATTTCTGTGCTGCAGGTTAGGAGAGGGCAGACCTGGGGAAGAGGCAGAGGATACAAGCATCTCCTTCTCTAACTCTAAAAGCACTAACACACCGAAGTGAAGTAACACTCAGGGAGCAGTCAGCTCTCCCTCCCTTACGGGTGGACCCTGAAACCATCACCAGATCAACCTCCTGGAGGTCACCTCATAGGCAAGGCAACAGAGACGACAAAAACATCAACCCTCAAAGCTGACGCAACAAATGCTAAGAAAAATTCTGAATTTGTATCTTTGCAGACAAGCATTTCTCTCATTAAGTATATTATTTTTTTTCATGTTTTAAAATAAATCCCAACTCACATCCATAAGCTGTCAACAGTTCTTCTGATGTTGGAGGTCGACAGGGATCCTCATCTTCTCTAGGCTTTATGATATTAATGCCATAGGTAGCTTCTAAAACGTATCTCGGAATATTCTGGCAAACATAAGCTTGTGAAGGAATACAGTCCCCTGAACTGAGCCCGGCCCTCCCACGCTGTCTGACACACGCCTCTAAGAACATGGTACTTCAGCACTTTTGACAAAAAGCTGCTCACCTCTCCAAGAGGAGGGCAGTTACTGAAGATTGTTTTTTTTCTCTTTTAAACAAAACTTTATGCCACACCAATGATCACTTCCAAATGAATCCTTTAAAAATAACTATTAAAATATTATCTCTGAAACAGACCTTAAAGCTAACACATTTTTACCCTGAAAAGCATGATTCTAAATGAATGATAAATTTGTGAGATGATCCTAATTCAGGAATAAAGCACGAAGAGTCTTTGTTTCTAATCCTTACAACTATGCAAGCAGAGATTATTTTTTTCCTCCCTTGTCTAATTACTCAGACTTTCCTTAAGCCACGTACAACCTTCTATCTTGTACCAGTTATTCAGGCACGTGCTCCATATCCCCCCCCAGATCTAACCTTGAAAGGGCAGGATCCACATCTGATTCATGCCTGTGTCCTCCACAGAAACCAACCTAAGCTGGCTTGTAAATGCTCAATGCGTGCCTCATTACTGACTTACAGAGAAACTTAAAATACACAGAAAAGCATAAATAACATAACACCTGTGTTTCCAACTACCAAGAATTAATAACAATATTTCACCTACTAAAAATTACATTAAAAAATTCAAACATTATACCAGTGCCTCCCCCACCCAGGGGAAAGCAGTTTGTGGTGCATCCTTCAGCCCACTTTTCACACTTTCACATTCACAGGTATCTATTAATACGAAGTATCAATTTACGAGAGGAAAATCTTTACAAAAATGGTGTCATACTGTACATATAATGTTTTGAGATTTAATCAAGTTGCTGTAGGCAGATTTAGTGTATTCTTTTTAACAACTTATAGTATTCTATTTTAGCGATAATATATTTTATTTATCCTGGTAAATGAATTCTTACTCATTACTTCTTCTAGAAAGAAAATAAATTGGGGTAAACAAAAAGTTGTGGCCGTAGGGGTAGTCATCAGGGATCTTGTCAAGAACCGTGCAGCACCTGACATTTTTCCTTACTCACAAATCCACAAGGTCGTGTGCCAATTTCATGGAGCCTCCTCTCTTCTGCCAGGATCCACAAAATAGTAACAGACTAACCCGTCAGCCTGTAAGTAGGGTGAAATCTTACACCCTGCAGGTCTTAACAGATCTATCTTGGACTACTTTTTCCATGCTAGACACTATCCTAGATACTTCACACAAAGTTAACTCATTATGCTGCTAACAGGCAGCAGAGCTCCCAATACTCACTGTGAGAGCTTAGGCCAACTGTTTAACTTCTCTGTGCCTCAGTTTCCTTAAGTTTAAAGAAACGGGAACAATAGCAGTACCCACTTCAAAGGTTGTTTTAAGAATTAAATGAGTTATTACTTGATAAATGTTTTGTAAAGCACATAGCAACCATGCAATAAATGTTAGCTATAATGATTAAATTCTCCCAATCAACTGTGAAGCAGCTATTATTACCCCCATTTTATAGAAAAGGAAAGTCTCTGGAAGGCAAGTTTACCGAAGTCACTCATACAGTCAAATTCAAACACGTTTGCAAGTGGGGGCTGAGATTCCAAGCCTGGGTTGTTCCATTTGTACCAGGCCACACCGCTGCAATCAGGACATGAGGGTCTAATTCTGAAGTCCCAACGTCATCTCATTGTATAAACTTGGGCAGATCACTAAGAAGTATTTTAGATTTTCCATTCTCAAGATATCAGACTTGATACCTTGCATCAAATGCAAGGCAATGTCCAAACGGGAAGCCCTCATATACACATAACAACCAGAGCCTGCGCAAAGCAGAAAGGATATTAGTGACACAGGTGGGACGTGATCTCTCATCTGGTCAATTGGGAGGATTCCACTGCAAGTCATCTCTGCCTTGGTAGAGACAAAGGATGGCATCACCAGGCCTGGGCAGTCACATAAGCAGAGGCCAGGTTCCACATAGAGAGTCTGCAAGACAAGTAAGAGGTTTATGCTGGGCATACAGCAGAGAAGGGAAAGAAGGGCAGCATATGAGCGGCAAAGAACTTCAGAAAATACCCAGACGGAGAAAGTGGCTGAGAAGCAAACACAGAGGTCAAGGCTGCAGAAATACCTGAAAATGCTTGGTGTGCCCAGGAGTAGCAGACACAGACACTTTCTTGTTGCCCATGATGGTGTTGATAGTTGAACTCTTACCAACATTTGGGTAGCCCACCTAGAAGAACAGTCAACAGTGTATTTCTCAAAGACTCAAAGATGTTACATAAATAGTGGCAACACTAGCATCAGTGTCTGGTTGCTTAGAAGATTACTTGAAATAGATGCTGTTTGTTACACAATTTTTCCCCCTGTGGTGTGACTGCATTTATTCTGACTTGTCTCCAGCGATGAACAGTCAAGCAAAGTACGTTTAATTTTTACAGGTTTTGTTATAACAGCAGATGCTATAGGACACCTCACCCCCTTGTTCTCAGCCCCCCCTCCCCAACACTGCTGCACCTACAGGCATTTCGCTGTTTCCACCGCATGTTCCACACTGTGGGTGAAGCCAAGCATCACACAGATGTCTTAATCATCCCAACACACAATTATTTTTAACTTTTAATGACTTATCACCAAGTTTCTGTCTTGCTAGCTAAAAACTGTAACTGGCACAAAGACCTGATGTGGGTTAATAAGCTATAATACTCACTTACTCTTGGGTTCAGGGTAAGACAATATCCAGTCCTTGCCCTCTGCCTCTCCCCAACACTATCAATAAATCTGAAACTTCATGTTGCCTCAGCTCAAGCAGGATCATACACAGGAACAAAAGAAGTTCTCAAATAAGATGACAAGCAATCTTTTTGCTTAAATCACACCACCCTTGTTCCATGCTTTCTCTCAGGCATTCCTCCATGCTTCCAAATCCGATTCCCACTCTGAGATGGGGCCAAGGACCCTCCATCAACGTGACTGGAAGATTATAAACACCATCCTGCTGAACATAAAATCCCAACTTTCCACCTATTACAGAACTCACACTGGCCATACTTTCACCATTCCAGCTTTAACTCTCACCACTCTTCACACTTCAGCCACACTCAATTACCTGCCATTCCATGAACACACTTTGCCACTCCTGGAGCTTTGCTTAAACATTTACCTTTATCTGTCAGGAGTGCCTTTCCATTGTCACTTGTCAAAACCTCACATTATACTTGAAGGTGCAACCTCTCATAGAAAGATTTCAGATGACCGCTCATTAATTTCCATGTTCTCCTACTGCTTTGTGTTTATATCCTAATTACATATTATTATTTGTTTGAATGTTATTTGTTGGGGGGAGGGGACTTCTGTTGCTGTCATCTCCCCCACTCCCCAATCACGTTCCCTCATTATATACCCCTATAGCATGTGGAACTTTCCCCTCTTCACACTCGTCGCACTGGGAATTACAGGCCCTACGAGGGAGTGGACTCTGTCCGTCTTGTCTACTAAAACAATGCCAGGGCCCAGAAGCATGCCTGGCATGTGGCAGGGGATGAATAAATGTTTGCAGAGTGAATAAACGATTCTCAGGATTTCTAGAGCAAGAAATTCTGAAAGTGAGAGAGCCTGCTTAGCATTTCCATAAATGTGAGAAAGAAAGAAACCAACTCTTAGGGAAGCTGGGCTTTCTTGCACATGTGGAAAACGAATTTTTAGCAATATGGAGAAATGAAGCCTTAAAACTGAGAGAAGTTAAGTAACTTTCTCCAGGTTGACAGCAGGTAAACCAGTTCCGCTGCAGAAGTGGGATTACACAGAGGTCTGCCTGCCTCCAGGGACAACTCTTTGAACTGTGGACTAAAATCAAACGTGAGCTACTACAGATTTAAGTAGGCTTCTTATTGGGAGGAGGGAACGGAGGCTCAAAGTAATGAGGATTAACTATATCTGGCGTGTAATTTAAGAGCTGGAGGACTTTACATCTGCCATGATCTACTTTCTTCCATTCTGTTTCATTCTCTTGGATGGAAATGTTTAAAATAAACACCTTATCACTGGAAAATTTTAAAAATAAATAAATACCTTCTCTAACATCTTACATTTCTTTAGCTAAAGATGGGGCCATCTGGAGCCATGCTGTATCTCCTGGGGGTTTGGGCAGTTTTCAAAGCTGCCCTTGGAATTAGGGGAAATGGAGTTAGAGATGTGATCTCCTTTCCCCCATTTGTAGTGTTTATGCAACTAAAGCAATTGTCATAGTCTGCCTGTCCCCAAGATGTTGGGATTCTCCCTAACATGCATCTGAACATTGACAGTAATAAGCTGGCAAGGATCACAGGATGCCAAAAGCTTACAGAAAGTAAGAACGTTGGACTGGAAGTCTGAAGACAACATTAAAAGCTCTCTCATTCTAGTATCTCTTGGTAAGTCACATGACAGGCAGGGCTGAACTGGAAGGAGACTAGAGAAGGTAATTGTTATGAACACGGGTGTAACCAATATAAGCCTTGAGAAAGTTCACGCTTTTGAGCTGGCTTTGCCTGCCACACTTCGGACTCCCATGATGCCAGTGGGCAACAAGAAGACAGCAGTTCCCTATGATATCAGAAGCCTGACTGGTCTCTGGAGTTCCAGGGTAGCTACCAAAGGATGGGGAATAACGATCTTCATGTGGTAACAATTTGATGACATATTTCATCTTACCAGTCCAACAGTAAGTTGCCCATCTTTCACCTTCTTCCCAGTGTGTAGATGCTTAAAGATCTCCAATAATTCCTGCTTTGATACCAGGTGGCTAAAATTGTGTATTTGCCTCTTCTCCGGAGTCTTCCTGCCCTGAGCCTCAGAATCCACAGTACAGCTTTCTCTGCAGTCCTGGCCGCCGGCCTCTTCACCAGGGTTGCTGTCCTCTTCCGAACATGTCTGCCAATCTTCGTCCTCCTCCTCCTGACAGTCCTCATACTCACTGTCGTCTTCATCACTAGTGGCAACTTCACTAAGTGAGAGAGAATTCCCACCTAGAAGATGTTCAGTGTCATCATGTGGAGTTTCAGCCTCATCGCAACTGGAGTTTTCCAACTCAGTTGCGTTGGCTTCTTCAGCATCTCCATTTACCTGTTCCTGATGAAATAACAGAAATCACAAGAGTTCTGAAGTGTCTAACAACTGCACTTTTCACTCTAGTGAAAATACTCAAGAGCTGGTTATCTCAGATGCACAGAGGACAAGGAAAGTCATGAAGGGGACAACATAAGCCTTTCAGTGCAGGGACACAACCCAACTCTCAAGAGCAGTGTCGTGCGGGGGCGAGGGCGGTGGGCCTGCACTTTATACATTTCTGTATTACTTAAACTTTGTACAAATAACATCTATTACTTTTCTAACAGATCAATCTTTTACGAAAGCAAGGATTTAGAAAAGCCCATGTCAAGCTGAATTCTTTGGCAGTATATTATTTTGCAATGGGCTGTAGAATAAAACAAAGCATTTCTCATTAATAATAAAACATGTTAACATTCTCCTCTCTGAACAAAGCAAGAGGGGTGTAATCTGAGCTTCACTTTACATTTGCGTTTTTAAAGACAGTGGTTGCAGGTTTAGGGGAACTGCTATTCCTTTATAATCGCCTTTAAAACTCAAAGCACCATGGGTCCTGGTGCCCTGCGTATGAAATGCAGGAGCAACAAAACTCAACTCCGTATGCGGAAATTATTCACCAATTAAAGACTTGCTTTGAATAGAGAAAGGTAAGAAATCATTTACTATTCACAGGTGTGTTAATTCTTCTGCATTCCTACTGATAAAGCAGAAATAAGGCAATTTACAGTGTTACTAATTTATATCAACAAGGGTGAACTGGTTTGCATTTACAGGTGATGCAAACCTTGCTGTTAATATGAGCAGCTGTCACGGAGGAGAACACAATGAACACAGTTAAACAGGTTTCCTAAATTTTAGGAAGGTACAGATATAAACAAAATGTCGGAAAAGAGGTAGGATTTCCTAACCATGCCTGGCAAGTCAAAAAGAAATATGGCTTACAACAGAACCATAGAATTGGAAGCAACTTCTATGACAAATGAGCAATGAATGTAAAGAAGTGAGTGAGTCTTCACCGTGAGCTCTTCTGAATCATTTCAAAACACAAGAGAGACAGAAAACAAGAATGTGAACTCAACGTGGATGTAAGTTAGGAAAAGTAAGGCAGAAGAGGTTTAGGTTCAACAAAAATGATAAAGATAAAAAAAGGACTTTGTAGTAACTATATTAAAAATAAAAAGAAAACAGGGGCTGGCCTGGTGGTGTAGTGGGTAAGTTCGTGTGCTCTGCTTAGGTGGCCCGGGGTTCGCAGGTTTGGGTCCCGGGCACGGACCTACACACCACTCATCAAGTCATGTTGTGGCAGCATCCCACATACAAAGCAGAGGAAGATTGGCACGGATGTTAGCTCAGGAACAATCTTCCTCACACAAAAAAGAAAAAAAAAGAAAAAGGGAAAAGTCAATCCTTTGAGGAACAGAGTGCCATTTAACAGATGGCCAAGAGAAAACCACAGTACTCATTTCAAAAAAGGTCATATTTTTGTAAAATAAGAAGGGGCAGAACAACTATAGCAGAAGACCCAAACTTCAGAATGGCAAGAAAACAGTGAATATCAAGCCATTTTTAGACATTCCTATTTGATCCTCAAATGACAGATGTGATTACAGATATGACATCACAACAGTAGCCGGTTATTTTTTCTTGGGAAATCGCGAAGAACAGTAGAGATTTCAGAAGACTTGGGAGGAGCGAATGGTGCCTGGCTTTTAAAAAGGGAGAAGGAATATCTTCCATAAACCACACACTGTTAACCCACAGTCTGATGTGGAAACAATTCCACAAGTTACCTGGTGAGCCCTAAAAAGCAGACAGACAGCAACAGGAGCCAGCAAGGGTTTCCCGAGAACAGATCACACAAACAAACCCCATTTCCTGGTGGAATTTACTACTTTGCTAACAGTCCAGGGAATACCACAGATGTAGAAACTAACCCTTTTCCCACTTTTGATACGGTTATTGGGTTGGCGCACCAGGGCTAAGAGATATAGTGATTAATATTTATTCGAAAACTTCAGCAAGATAGCAACTTTCAGGAAAGATGTGAAACAAAAGAAATGATGGTTAGGAGGAAAAACCATGAAGCCAGACTGCCTGCGGACAGTAAGTACTTATACCTAGTGTTAAGAAGATTAAATGAATAAAGTATGTAAGGTGCTTAGGACAGTGGTGTGTAGCAGAGAATAAGTTTTCCATGGGTTAGTTTTTATTAACAACAGTAATAAAAGAATAATTACTGTTATATCCTTGCAAATACACCTGTATTCCTCACACTAAAATGCATGGTACAGGGTGCTTGATAAGTCCACAGGACGTTACAGAGTCCTACCCTTGGTCCTCATCTGTTCAGAAATCTTATCAGTGACTGGAAAGATACACAGAAGGGGAAACATACAAATCTGCAGATGATTCAAAGCTAGAAGGAAAAAAAAGCAAACTGCACATCCAAAATGAACTCTACCTTGGCCCCAAATCACTAACAATATTTAGTAGGAAAAGTACTATTCTAACTTGAGGTAAAAACAAAATGAAAAACTTTTTCCACATGTAAAGATGAGATAAGATTTGCTTAATAAGGCCGTTCCTTTTTAAAAAATGTTTGAGGGATTTGGTTGTTCATAGGTTCAATGAGCCAAGAGCACAATGTAGCTCCTTTGAAACGGGATGAATTAACAACAACAAAAAATTATTAGGGGTATTTTGATCACACGAAGGAAGAGTCCCTCTGTATAGGCTCTGGGCAAACTACCCCTGGAATAATGTGTTCAATTAGGTGCCACCAATTTTAAGTGTGATCCTGACACAGGCAGACAGGCACTCAGGACCTGAGTGCCCCGGAGATGGTGTCTACGATGAATAGGAGAGCAGAAAATGTATCGCGTGAAGACAGAACTAAGGGGACAAAGGAAGAGCCCTTAGTCAAACGTTAGGGAGGAAGGCTTAGTTTCCCTCAACAGAAAAACTTCCTAAATTTAGAAATAAAGATTGAGCTCCCTGGTCTCTGTCATTTAAAGTGGTCACAGGGAGATTAAAGACTGTGCCAGGGAGGTGGAGGAAGGAAGTCTCCAGAGGCAGAGCTCACTACCTCGGGAGCCCATCAAGGCGGGGGTACTGTGTTCCCAGCACCAAGTTCAGCATACTCCACAGCCAACAGATGGTTGATAGAAAAGGAAAGGAGGAAGACAGGAGAGATTAATTCTCTTCCAGTTCTAAGATCTTATTATTAATTTCTTTTCATAGTTATTATTTGTTATTAGAAAATAAACCCCAAACTGTTGGTGTAAAATTTAAAAAGATATAGACAACAACACGGAGGCTGGTGTGGTGGCGTAGTGGTTAAGTTTACACGCTCCACTTCAGTGGCCCAGGGTTCAAGGGGTTGGATCCTTGGTGTGGACTTACACACTGCTCATCAAGCCACACTGTGGTGGTGTCCCACATACAAAATAGAGGAAGACCAGCACAGATGTTAGCTCAGAGCTAATCTTCCTCACAGAAAAAAAAGAGAGAGAAAAAAGAAAATGACATGGTGTATCTTAATTTAGGATTACCTCATTTCTTTGTTTTCAAAACAATGTCAAAAGAGATTCTAATCAAGTCCTGAGAAGTTACTACATCCTTCAGTTGTACCTGCTTTTCTTAAAAGCAATTATAAAGTCATTATGAAACTTCCTATACAATTTCCTGCCTAAAATTTTTAAAAATGAAAAATTACAGCTCACATCAGTGTGTAACACAGAGCGCTGGGGACGGCAGACTGTTCCACAACCTAAGAGAGTAACCTTCTGACTCATTTTTCTATAGGTCATCCTACTATCATAGCATTTAGGGAAAAAACAAACAGACACCCTGAATTCCCACAAATCTCCAATAAGAAACAACAAACAAAGCACATTAATCAGAAACTGAAATCCTCCGTGGAAGCCAACCTGCCCAACTCCCCCAGGTTACCTTGGAGTCCCCAGTCAGTTGAACGGCTTCCGCCAAAGCTGACCAGAAAATAACCTTCACATCTTGTGTTTCAAAGTGCGTGGCCCAGGCACTCCGCTGCTCAGCAGTCAGCAAGTCTGCCTTATTGATCAGAATGACGTTCTCCTTCTCGCCATCTATTTCTTTCACATAACGTTCCTGGGCAAGACAAAGATATTTAGAAAGGCCTCTTCGAACAAGTAAAAACTAGGCAAATTATATTGAAGACCCCCAGCTCTGACTCAAAGTTTTTACTGCCCCCATTTTTAAATCACTCCTAATTTAAAGATTTTTCATCATGGTACATTCTACTGATCCTTTCAGTAAGCTTTGAAGAGAAGTTAGGTCACATAAACTTAGAAATATTCTTTTTTTTTTTAACATGGGTTTTTTTTCTTTTTTAAAGATTGGCATCTGAGCTAACATCTGTTGCCAATCTTTTTTTTTTCTTTTTCTCCCCAAAGCCCCCCAGTACATAGTTGTACATCTTTTTAGTTGGGGGTCCTTCTAGTTGTGGCATGTGGGATGCCCCCTCAGCATGGCCTGACAAGCGGTGCCATGTCTGCACCCAGGATCTGAACTGGTGAAACCCTGGGCTGCCGAAGTGGAGCACACGAACTTAACCACTTGGCCATGGGGCCAGCCCTAGAAATACTCTTAACATAAGAAATTGAAATGGTAAATAGAAATGCTTTCCCATCCTGTTGAAGTATAGCAGGTTCTTTCTCTTTAAATAATGTAGCTCCTCTCTTTAATAACACTGAATTGTTTCTTTTAAACAAAGTTAAAGCATTGCATAACTAGTAGATTTGGCAGCTAGCAGGGACTATTTTTCAGTCAAGTGATGACAGTCAATAATCTCATCTTTTAATGTAAAATATATTATTGAAGTCTAAAAGAAAAACAAGACTCAGTAACTGAAACTAATTCCCAAGCACAGCTCTTCATTAGAAAATACAACAGAGGTATAAAAGCTGACTTTATAAGTTTCATCATTAAGATTCTTGTTATTGTCATCAGTGGATTTCAAAATAATCTGTACTGGGGGCTGGCCCTGTGGCTGAGTGATTAAGTTCACGCGCTCCGCTTCTGCAGCCCAGGGTTTTGCTAGTGTGGATCCTGGGCATGGACATGGCACGGCTCATCAAACCATGCTGAGGCGGCGTCCCACATGCCACAACCAGAAGGACCTACAACTAGAATATACAACTATGTACTGGGGGGCTTTGAGGAGAAGACAAAGAAGAAAAAAAAAACTCAACAAGATTAGCAACAGACATTAGCTCAGGTGCCAATCTTAACAAACAAACAAACAAAAAATCTGTACTATTACGACTACGGTCCTCAAACAGAAACAGGAATACTTCACATGCGTACAGTGTTTGATTAATTCAAATCCTGTGTTATTTCATGTAATCCTCATACCTTAATTATTACTCCCTGTGGTGCTTTACAAACTTAGTTCACTTGTACAATACCACAGGAAGTAATAACTAAGGTGTGAGAAGAGAGAACTTAACGGGATGGATAAGAAATAAAGCGACTAGGAATATACTAAAGAAAGTAAATTCTATTTTGACTGACGTCTCTTAAAAAAGAAACACTGGCAAATGTCTATTAACAAAGTAGTTTCTAAACTAAAATCTAGAAAGTTCATGTAAGTGTTTGTGCCTTCCTGCAGATGGAAACAATTGTTTTAGAAGAGAAAACATCTGTCCAAACAGCGGCATTATGCAAGCTCCTGACCTTGGGAGGAGAGGGAGGCCTCGCAAACAAAGCGAGAGGACAGAAGGAATGCCTGCCTCCAGTTACCACTATGCTGTCCATACGCTACAGTGACGCTGTCCCCCCACTGCTGCTCCAAGGACTTTACGTTTGAATCTCGCCACACTTTACTTACCAAATCCTCACATCTAAACAGGAGTGGGTTTCGAGCATCTACTATCTGGACCACAATGTCACTGAAAAACAAACGTGAGATACTCCAGTCACTGTGAAGTGAAAGGAAACACTGACCATGTAATAACAGGAGCAAACACTTGCCACACATTAAGCACTTGACATATGTAACTTTTTAAGGTACAATTATTCCCAGTTTACATGAAGAAACTGAAGCTTAGAAACAGTTAAGTAACCTGTCCAAGGTCACCAGCTACCAAGTGATGAGGCCAGACTGGGAACTCTGGCAGTCAGAACCAGAGGCCATGCTCCTAATTAAAACATTTGCCTGCTATCATATGCCCTGGAGAGGCTCTGATGATGTTTCACTGCTAAAACTGCAATGGTATCTTCCAGTAAACTCTCCTGGCAAGATAAAAAGAGTATTCCAAATACTTCAATCCAAGGTGAGGTATGTTGCTCATGCAGTACCTAATCTACAGTTGTGTTAAGGCCTCAAAAGTAAACTAATAAATCACTTGCTGACAGCTGCCACTATCAAAGCCTATATCTTACTTAAACCCAGGGCTGACAAGAGAAAGTACACATCTAGCAAATAATCATCTACCAGTTCCAAGAATGCATTCAAATGGCAAAAATACAAAACAGCAAAATACCAACATAAGTTGCCACGCTGAATCAGGAATGAGTCCAACTACAAGAAGACATCACAATGAGAAAACTTTCTGCAGCTGAGAGCAAGCCCCTCAAATCTCTCACAAATGTAGTGGGGACTACAGCAGCCCAGCACTGCAGCAGTAAGTACTTCACGTCTCTGGGAGGATGAGCCCTTCCTTCAGCCTCTGTGGCTGGGAGGACACTCTAAGGGCCGGCTGTGACTGCCACCGAACGGGAATAAGGAGCAGATGCACCAGCACCTCACAGCGGTCTCCCCCATGTCCACACCTGGTTAGCCTGTTCCGAGGTAACTCAGGCAACGCTGAACACCAAGGAAGTAACAACTCTAGGTTACCACTTAGGGCAGGCTTTCACAGTCAAAGTGGATTTTCTTTCAGGATAGTTAAATTTCCAGCACAATCTTGTGATTCAAAGGAACTCATAGACTTGCTAATTTATGAGGAATTGTTTTTAAGTCTCTAATTAAGTGGGTCCCAGTATTTCTTCTTTCAGGTGATATCTACCACTTTCAAACTGTGAGGATTTAACAGTAAATGCAAGAATGATTGCAAAGAAAAGGATAAAGCCTGATAAACTAAAATTACAAGGTCCACAAACATTATGTCTACCTATCAAACATGAAGGAAGAATAATCAGCTTAGAAACCACTAAGAAAAGAAGACAAATTTTAGACAGCTTGCTTTGTGTGCTGAATTAGGATGCAGAGCAAAGTGCCAGCTATGTACCAGGAAGGGCTTACGCAACAATGGAAGTGCCTTATCTTACAGGAATACAGTGTTCTGCCCTGAGTGCCTCAGCAGTTTCCTGCATTTCAATGACATGTTATACATCAAATCTTTCCTGATAACTTGAAATTAAAGAGGCAGATGGCTTAGCCTGTTACCAAACAGGAGACATCTGCTGTACAAAAGACATCAGAAAACATGTCCTGTTAAAAGATGTGGCAGCAGTCACTTTATTGGTAATATTTCCATGTAATTCAGATCCACTTCCACATGATATAAATCAGACTCCTTGAGTTAGAAACATGTTCTCTCCTATAAAAAGAGAAATATCACATAAGAAAGATAACAGAGCTGTATTATAAATCCAGTGAAGCGAGAAGTTTCAACAAGTACAGGCTCACTCTGGGGAAACCAGTGGCTTGCTTAGGAGCACAAAAAGCATGTAAAGGGCCTCCCTGTTAAACGTGGAAGAATGAGCACATACGGTTACCTCTGCTCCTTCTCAAAACCTACAAAAACTGAAGTAAAGGCTGAAACTCATTAGGACAAAGAGGAAGAAAGAACAGCACTAAGAAATGTCAAACTAACCAAGAAGCAAACCTGTTCATGTCCCAGAACCACAAGAACGCTCAGGATCAGGAGCGTCAGATCCACTCTCAAGGCAAGAATGAGGTATGGGACTAAAACCAGTCTGACTAGGGAGCTCTGAGGTCTGCTCCCCTGTTCATTCAGCCAGACAACTACACCCCTTCAATCTCCTCTCTCAATGGCAGAAGGCCAGGGTTTATTACGGAGAAAATGAACCTGAGAGGCTTCAAAACTGGGACGTCAAACACAGGAGAAGGCGGGAAAGAAACGCTACGCTGAGAAAAAGGGGATTAAACACGAGTCTACATATCAAATGGTGAAAATGCCCAACGCCCTGGCATTGTACCACTGCTGTATAGCCTCATTCTCTTTATGAAACTGGCTGGCCCTACGGAGAATGCCGATAGATAGTAACATCTTGGATTATTCCAACAAAATAAAAATTGATCCCTGCTCAGTCACCAGATCGTGAAGTTCACCAGGTGGCAAACTTCACCTAAACAGGTAGTCCTGTCAGTTGGCCTTGTAATGCTTCGTTTTTAAATATGAACAGACAACAAACATCACTGACATCTGAGGAAGGCCTCCTACCTAAGAGTCAGAAACCAGAATAAATAGAAAAAAAGGAACACAAAGGAAAGAGAGCGTGCAGATGGGGGCATTCCCTCAAGGTCGAGGTTTTGATATTTTAGAGCTTGTTACCATTTTTCTTTGGAGTACACACCCTCACCTGCTAATGACGCACCAAAGGAGAGATCAGGTCACTCTGCTCCACAGAAGTTCCCAGAGAATCACAGTGGGTCTTCCCAAGCCCCTTCAAAGGGGTCTGCCCAGAGCAGCAAGCTTCTACTTTTTCAGGCTTAGAGACTTGCCTTGCTATCCTGACCTCCCCACATCCCAGCCCAATAGAGCTCTCTGTCCCCAAGGGAGCAGGATGGGGGAGGCAAGGAAGTGACTTCTCAAAAAACAGATATAATTCACACATCATAAAATTCACCCTTCTTGAAAGTACACAACTCAGTGGTTTTAGTATATTCACAAAGTTGTGCAATCATTACGACTACGTAATTCCAGAACATTTTCACCACGCTAAAAAGAAATGTAAGTGACTTTTACAAGTTTAATCCAAGTCACAATGCTAAATGTGCTAACACAGTCACGTGCCGCACAATAACATCTCAGTCAACAACAGACGGCGCATACAACAGTGGTCCCCTGAGATCAGTACCATACAGCCTAGGCGTGTATTAGGCTACACCATGTAGGTTTGTGTAAGTACACTCTGTGATGTTCACACAATGATGAAATCAACTAACGACTCATTTCTCAAAATGTATCCCCACGGATGACTGTATCCTTTTCTGAGAATCCCAATTAAAGTACCCTATTTCCTAACGTTCTTACTGGGTATATTTCATGGATTAAAAAAAAAAAAGAGCCTGAAGGTTCCAGTTAAAAAGCATCACTTCAAATATAAGATTTATTTATGAAATCCTTGAAAATAATTCACACTCTTTCAGGAAAACAAAAACCTTTTCACTATACCAAAGAGGTGAGACTGGAGAAAGTTGATTTATTAACTTCTAACAATTAGGACAAGGAAAAGACTGAAAATATCCCATTCTCAACTTATTAAAAACAATTCTCAGAGAATTAAAGCCCAATTTAAACAAATCACCCCTTGGGGCCAGCCCCATGGTGTAGCAGCTAAGTTCAGTACACTCTGCTTTGGCGGCCTGGATCCTCGGGTTTGGATCCCAGGCAAGGACCTACACCACTCTTAGTCATGCTGTGGTGGTGACCCACATATAAAGTGGAAGAAGACTGGCATAGGCGTTAGCTCAGGGCTAATCTTCCTCAGCATAACACAAAAGAAAATAAATCACCCCTTGATTTCCCCCAATCTTTATCCACTGCAATGACTCAGCCCACTGCCTTTCTATCTGTAACACAGCAGGAATCACATTATCTTTGTATTTTAGTAGGTACTGAGTCATGTTGAGTGCAAGGACTGCATTTCATTCATCTGTGTGCTCCTGGTGCCTGGCACTTTGGTTGGCCTCCCCCCATGTCTGCTCTTTGCAGGCAGATACCTACCCCTTTTCACACCCATATTTTCCATATTACCAGTCGGAATTCAACATAAATTTGCTGAAATAACTATAGGTGTAGAACTCATCTTACAGAAAGAGTTCATCCTTCTCACATGCTTATCAATCTAATAACAAAAAACACCTATATTTAGAAGAAGTACATTATCATACTTTCAGTTTTTATGATAATTCTCAATAGCCTTTTGCACAGCTTAATCCCTGTGTGCCTCCCCTCTATACCTCGTCCCTGGGCTGAGGAGCATATATTGACACCCAAATCTAATATAACACTAGTACAATGTCTTCATGACACCAAAAGAAAATGGTAACTTACCTTCTCTCAATCACCCTCCAGAGCTGGCGCCAAAAATCCAAATTTCTTTCAAATGGAGTCAATATCAGCTTTTGTTCCTCTTCTAGCCTGGCTTTAGAATGAAAAGTTTATATCTTTGCCAGATTATAATAGAAGGTTTCAAGTAGTATAACTGATTCTCAAATTCATTGCATTAAAAAATAAATACACAACTATTAACTGTCAAATTATTTGTATATACTTTCTGCTGAGTCAATATGAAAATCAAATTTAAATTTTATACTTAAGCTATTAAAGCCATGGAAGTTTATCTATCACACAAAATGACATTTCTCCCATACCTCTCCTTCTGGAAGAATGCTCAAGAGAGCAGCGATCAACTCCAGGGTGACTAATGGCTAGAGAAGAGTACGAAAAGGAGAGACAGCCAGCAATGGAGCAGAGTAACCAACTCACCATCTTTGTGCAAGGATGTATGTGCACCCAGCAATGCTATTTGTGCTCATAAGAAGAAATCTACATATCCTTTTTAAAAGAATCAAGCCTCCAAAATGCAAATAGCAATGCAAGCACACCAAAATGTCTAACTCAGAATTTCAAGGCCAATCTTCACATGGTCTAACACTCACCAGACAAGCTGACGTCTCCATTCTAGGAAGTTATCTTTCTCTGCCTGTTTGAGTTCTTCTGGGCTAGTGTTTTTGTTCCACTTTGGTCTAAAACAATCACAGAAGACAAAAAAAATTCCACATGAGTTACCAAAATAAAAAAGGGGACCTGGATTTAATAATGGCAGCTGAGAAAAGGAAGCAGAAAAAAAGGGAACATTAAATTAAAAATTTTACACTCAGTGGCCTTCTCGTGCCTTGTAATGTCCTACATTCTTGTTCAACTCACCTCCTTGGTATACACAAGAACTGTTTGTTTTTTTCATGGAGTTTCTTAATTCTCTGGCTCTCCTCAAAAGACAGCAGTCCAGTTCTAGCCTCAGGATGCACAAACTTAATATTAAGCTTCTCTGTTTATAGAAAAGAAAAGTGCTGTTACTCAAGTGGCAATATAGATAGTGAATGTGGGCCATTACTTGGAAAACCACAAATTTGAGCACCTAAAACGGAATTTAAGCTATCCTGATTTAGATGTCATTAGCCTTGGACAAATTATAATTTTCAAATTAAGTTTTATGCTAAAAAAAGGGAATGAAAGAAAGAAAAAACCTTTACTAAAGCTTTCAAAAGGCCAACCATTTTTTCAAGTACTGAGTTTATAAAACTCCGTGTGCTGAATGCACTTCATGGAAACAGAAACAGTAAGAGCAGGAAGAGATTGTAAAGATTCAGGATAACCAATCTCCTCATTTACATACAGAGAATAATTCTAAGACAAGAGGAGTTGGGCAGGGGGAAGCAAAGATTCAGCAAAGAGACTCCAGTTAGAATTGGTGAACTATTATATTACTATAATTTATATATTTATGATGAGTGCCCATAATGAATGTTGTATAAGAATTCATTTATTCAAAGGAATTATTATTTAAAGGAATTCAAGGAAATAAAGAAATGCTAAGTCCGTGTACAAACTACAGAGACCTCTAGGCCTCTCTATTTCACCACACACAGCCACCTCATCTCCACGGGGAGGTGACTCCACCGAGATAAGCACCTGAGAAGTCAGCTGAGCTTCTTACCGAAATGCTAAGGGAAGGTCCTATTCAAAGACAACAGGACATCTTCACCAACGTTCCTCCTGATCATTAAGCAAAGATGGAGGTCCGTTATCCTCGTCAGACCACTGATACCATCTACTACCGTGGCCTGCACAGTCCAGTAACCCAGAACAGTGAACCCAACCACCATTCTCATTCATGCCATCCTCAACCAACAGTCAAAACAGACATCTTCTAGCCCCATGTCTGACAACTTTTTCACATTAATTCCTCCTTCCAATGATTTCGCACCCAACAATCCCACTTAGCTTTGTCCAACCTCTGCAAACACCTCTAGCCCCTTGATTCCTTCCTCTTCTCCTAGTCCATCATCCAACTCGTAGCTTCATTTTTTTCCCTATTTGCTACAACAATATGATACATCCAGTCAACCACTCTCTGAATGAACATCATCAAATTCTTCACTCCACTGTACCCACTCCCAAATCTCCAACCTTAGAGAAAACCAACTATCCACTCCCATTCTCATTTCAGTAGCAATGCTATGAGTGCTGCTGCAAGTAATCACACAATAATGCAGCCACCTGGCTCTGAACTGTTGTTACTATCAACACTTGTGACACCAAATGTGTGTCTTCCCACACCAACAACCAGTTCTCCAACTCTCTGGACACCAACTGGGTGTCCTAAAATTCAATTCTATTCTGACACTAACCATCAAGAGTTAATGTCAGATACTACAGGTTTTAGGGCTCAGTCCCAGAAAACTGCCCCACTTTAGATACCAAATCTCTGAATGGGTTTTTATGGAGGCTTTAACTCAATCTCCAGCCTTCTTCCCTCCCCAGAGTTGAGCTAAAAGTTCCAATCCTTTAATTATGCCTGGGTCTGCCTAGACACCAATCCCCATCCTGAAGCTATCTAGGAGTCCTCAAGCACCAATTATCTCATTAGCATACAAAAGACTCACCACTCCAGAGACTCCAAAGGTCTTAGAAATTTTCATGTCAGGAACCCAGAAAGAAAACTAAATATATATTTCTCATTATATCAGAACATCAAACTGTCACTACAAATGTGTGGGCTCAACATTAGTTAAGTTCTTAGGACTTCCCACAGAAGGAAGAAAATCCTGCTATGTTCTTGGTTTTATTTCTCCCATTCCTTAAACTATAACTACTCTCCTTAAGCTCCCAAGGCCTCCTCCACCCACTTCCTTTCAGATGATCTTCTACCTTAATAAGAGAAAAACTGAAGCTATTAGATATGCACCCTCTCAGCTTCTCATCTACACACTTCTCAATGTGTGCGTCCACCTTCAGCTTCCTTCTTTCAGCCTCAGAGGAAGCTGTGTTCCTTCTTTTCTATAAAGCTAATCTCAACTCTGCTTTTGATCCCATTCTATTCCCATCTCCTTCCAGACTCAAACCATGTTCCATTTCCTTATTAATCTCTATTTTCTTTCATGTTTTTAAAAATTAACTTTTAATTACACAATTACACAATACATAGACTCTCCTTGTAAAAAATTCAACAATATAGCCAGCTAAACATTCTCTTTGACCAACCTCCAAACTTCTCCCCACCCCTGCAATCCCAGATCTCTCCCTTGAGGTTACTGATCAAATGCGTGGCCTTCCAAGTTTTTTCCTAATATAAACATACATATATGGATTGGTCATATTTTTTTTTTAATGCAAATGGTACCACACTATATACACTATTCTGCAACGTGATCTTTTCACTTGATAATTGGTCTTGGAGATCCTTCACATTAGTAGCCTGAAATTTACTTCATTCTTTTTAATTGCCACATGGTGTTACCGCACAAAACTGAGGTTCTCTTGCCTGATACGCATAAAGACCCGAGTGTTACAGCATCAGCTTTTAAGGAAAAAAAAAAGCTTTATTGTGAGGCCCATCTGCAAGGAGACAGGAGACATGAGCTCTCAGATCTGTCTTCCCAATCCAGAGCTTGGGGCAAAATTTATGAGATGAAAGACAGGGTGGTCTGAAGTCTAGAGACAGATGATTGGAGGTAGAGAGAAGTAACATAATTGACGATCTGCGCAAGTGTGGTCAAGCTTAACGGCTCTTCATAGGATGCGTGTTCAAAAAACGGCAGTGTTAATATGATCTCAGGGTGGAGTTTTCAGCCCCTTGATGTCAAAAAGGTCACTTACAAGGCATCTGCACAGGCCCAGTTGATGGGTTGGTGGTCTCAACCGGCCTAAACTGGGTGAGGGGTTGTTTCTCAGTTCCTGAAAAACCACTCTTAGTTACTCTGTTAAGATGGTGTCCGTTGAACTGGTCCTAGAGGACCAGTGGTTACAATAGCATTTCATAGCACGTCTATACCACAGCTCATTCAGCCATTTGCCCACCTAGTGAACATTTAGGTTGTTTTCAAGTGTTCATTGTTAAGATACAGCATCTTCTGGGAACTTGTTAGAAATGTAACTTCTCAGGCTCAACCCACACTTACTGAATCTTCAGAGGGGCCCAGGAGTCTGTGTAACAAGTTTTCCAGGTAATTCTGATACTAAAATTTGAAAACCAGTGCTCTCGGGTAGATACTGGAAAGTGGAAATGCTGGGTTGTAGGACATATACTTTAAATTTCTAATAGATACAACTAAACCAAATGTTGTATTTTCAACTTCTCCTTCTCTACTGGCTCTCACCCCAGAACCTGTGCACATGCTAATAGTAACCTTGATCTTTCACACACACACACACCCCCCTCTCTTTCCCTGCCACAGCAAAATATCTTAAAAGAATACAACATCCCCATTAACTCAACTTCCTTACCTTCCACTCCCTTTTCCCCTTGTCTCCAACTGTGGCTCTACCACTCCTTGCTCTTCACTTACTTCACCCCTCCACAAAGTCGGGTTTATTCTGGCTCCCTCACAATCCCATTCTCATTCTTTTCCCCATTCTTCTACTATTACTATTTCAATTCTGGCCACTTCTCTTGCTGGACTTAAGTCTCCTAACTGGTCTGTCATCCTCAATCCATCAGTGATCGTTCAAAAAATGAAACCTGAAATCACCTTTTATCCTTGCTTAAACCCCTCTAGACTCCTTTAAAGCCCCTATTCTTGCCGGATCTGACCTTTACCCACCTCCCTAGATTTGCTCATCACAACCTGCCCCTGTGTACTTTAAGCACCAGGGAGGACAAACTTCTAACCATTTTCTGAACAATGTACGCTGCTGCTGATATCTTAGCTTAAGTCCTCTGCCTGCCTGTCATCTTGACTGTCCTTCTAACATCTACTCATCTTTTGAGACTCAGCCCCCGGGTAAAGATTTCTCTGACCAGCCCAAGTCTTCCTTCAGACAAAACAAATACTAACTCCATCTTTTACGATCCCATTGTCTGCTACAGACTTCTTTCATGGCACCTAAAACAAAATTCTGCAGAAACAAAATTTGTCTTCGTCAACACTGCACTCTTAGTAGGCAGTACAATGCCTGAGAGTAGCTGGAGCTCAATAAAAGCATTTTGAACAAATAAGTGAATTTGCTAAACAACAGAATAACGTTTACGATAATAAAAGAGAGAAATAATAGTTTATAATGCTATTTCTGTGCCAGGTACTTTTCTAAGTGCTTAGAAGACACAAAAAAAACAAGGGAGAGCAGTGACTAAAACAAATTACATGCATGGAAAAATTCGGAAGAATTCACCATAATGTGTTGACAAGTCCTTTAAGATCTAATTCAAATAGCCTAAGTAAAAGCAGCAGGCCCAGGATTTTGCTTCTAACAATGGTATCAGAAAACATTTTCTGGAAATGCTGGTATTGTCCACCATAACGTTGATTGGTCTTTTTTCTATGAGAGATTGACTTTCCTGAACGTGATATAATGATGTATAATCTAAAGAGCTTATTAGAGCTGAATTTTAAAACTGTGGCACATTCTGTACCTCACATCTTGCGTTCAACTGGACCTTCCCACACTGCTTCTGGGATATCTGCCTTTGAGTTAAAGAGCTCATTTATGAGTTTAGCAGGGTCCGCAAAACACTTCCATGTAGACTTATTTGCAGCTAGTCTGCAAAGACGGAAATGTGACCAGTGTCACGTGTACTCTGCAACAAACAACTTACCAGCTACAAACTCTGTTCCTGCGAGTTCTGCAGTTGCAAGGAAGTCATCAAGGGAGCTCTGCTCAGTCACCGACTGAAGATTAAGACGACCCCAATCGTAGCCATCATTGAGTTCACTTGTATGCAACTACGCAGAAAACACAGGGTAATAATAATACAGCTGTTCCCTTCTGCTTGACATCCAAACAAACTCTAAACTCCCAAGGAACTAACTATTCTGTGTTCTTGAGGGTGCTGTCAGCCCCATTAGACTCAGTACTAATAACAGTTGACATTTAAATGAGCACTTTCTTACCTCATAATAGGCACTTTCCATTCATTATTTCGTTTAATGTTCAAAATTTTTTGAAGTAAATTTTATTGTCTGTCTACTTTACTGATGAGGAGAAAGGCTTACATAGATAAAATAACTTGCCTATATGTCATTGCAGCTAATAAGTAGTAGATGTAGACTGTGAACCCAGACTCTGTCCTGGCAGCCATTGGTGGTCAAAATATTTTGATGCGAGACTCACGGTGTGAAATCTATTTTATACAGTGACCCAAATGCTGGGATACAAATAGTGAGACAACTGTGTACCATGCAGTATAAACAAAAGAGTCCTGAAACAAAGTTATCTTATTACATGTAACAGACTGACATTTTGAATTTTATTCTGTTAGGTTAAAAAACCGCTAGTTGCAGCATACTTAGCTAAGTTCCAGACACACCCCAGCGTTTGATACACACCACCCTAACTACTTGCTCAGTACAGGTATAAAAAAATGGAAAAACTTAAGGTTAAAAGGTTAGGTGGTCTGCCCAGGGCCATAGAACCAGAAAAAAAGTCAGAGTAAAGATTAGACGCCAGTTCTCTTTAGAATTCACATTCAATCTTCCCACCACTTCCTAAAAGCTATATTAGTAACAAGCTGCTTGAAAAATCAATTAAAATTGTCATCTAATGATTACGTAATTAAAATGATCATCTAACAAAGTCTAATGTCCAGAGTAACTTCGACCTGATGAATAGCGATGAGCCCCGTATGCTGTTTACTCTGCATATTATATGAACGGAAATCAGGTGGTGCGGTAGTGGCACATGCTGAGTTAGCATCAGGGACACCCCTGACTTCAGCACAGGTTCTTACTGAGAACTTAGTGAGTCTCAAATCCCTGGGGGCCATGAATGTCGAACATCACAAACACAAGTCAAACTACTCCATCCACGTTTCCAGGATCTGAAAACGATGACCGTCTTAGGCCCTAGGGAAACATTACGCTGGCCAGCCACACTTTGGAGATGAAGCGTTCATCTTTGAGTGAAACCATCAGGCAATAACAGGGGCGAAGCAGGGCTTTAAGTTATTTCGTATTTCTGGTAGCAACTCGCTCCTCTGGGAAGGTCAATTCTTTGAACAAATTAATACAAAAGGAGTAGTTTTTGGTCTTTGCTGCTCAGAAATTTCCCAAGCTCCCATGGCTTATATGACAAAGACCAAGACCCTTCAAGATCTCACTCCAGTCTCATCATCGCACTATCCCTCCTTTCAAGCTTCCGCCTCTGTGTCCTCTGCCTACTTATCGTCCTGGCAGAACCTTATACTCATCCTTCAAAACCCTTCTTCTGCGTCGCTTCCTCTGGAAAATTTCCAGGACCTTTGACCCTCGGCTTCCCGACATTCATATTCTCATAACTAGACAGAAAGCCTGAGAAAGATGACACGGTCTGTCTCACCCAGGAGTCAGCGTAACGCTGGTTACGGCACCGCTGAGTCTGATGGCGGATAAGCGCCCGGCCGAGGGACCCAGCCCCCGGCACTCTCCTCCGGCCCATCAGCACACCACCGCCACACGAACCTTCTCTGCCGAGCTCGCGTTTTCCGGTCCCCAAGAGCTCGACCCCGGAAGTGACGTAGGAGCGAGCCCAAGTAGTGAAGGCCCGAGTTGAAGGGAAAACGAAATAACTTACTCCAAATTGCCCTTTATATATCCCGCACTTGCCAATATTATAGAATATAAATGTAAAAATGGTCTATAAACTTAATTTTCTATAGATATCTCTACGAATATCTCAAACTTGGATAGAGTGCTGGAATCAAACGAATGGTACCTTCCAGATTTGTGCTTCGGTCTTTGGTGTCCGGCGAGGAACTAGGAGACTCGAAAAACATGGCCTTTCACATTGGCGGTACTAACCCCGCCTCCTTGCTGTTTTCGTCACGAGGAGGCGGAGTCTCGGGTGAAGGATGTGGCTGGCGCGAGGTGGCGTTGGTTTTCCTCTCGTGTCTCAAGATGTGGCGTCGCATCTGTCCAAGCCCAGCAACTAAGTACCTTTTGGTTAACTTAGTCTTTCCGAGCTGCGAACTGGGGAGAGAAGTCCCTGCCTGGATGGAAGTTCGGAATGGAAGGATGAATAATGCTTCCATTATTCTTCCAAGGTTGCAAGGAAAGCCAACAGGATCTGAATTAAATGCTTTATTTCAAATAATTTTTTTTTAAGTTTAAAAGTTCCACTTAGAATTGTATTAAAATTTTCTAATAGTTAAAATAAAGTGAAGACAGTGAGCCGGCTCCACTCTTTGTAGCCTGAGCTTTTGTTCCTCATTTTATGTTAATTTCTCTATAATAGGAATATAAAAAGACAAATTAGAGTTGCGTGGGCGCTGGGCCTTTTACCGAAATTGCATTAACTGGGAGAACCACCTTGACCTTATCATGCTCAGAGAGGAAGAAGTTTGCCCAAGTCATAGATGGACTATGTGTGGTGTCAGGAGTCAAACCCAAGCCTTACCAACTATCCTATATGCTCCTGGGGAATGGGGAAAATGAGGGTTGTTAGCGGGTATTTCAGAACCCGGTGCTTCTCAGACTTTAATATGCATATAAATCCTCTGGGAAGCTCACTAACATGCTGATTCTGATTAATAAGGTCTGGAGGGAGGCTCTGGACTCTGTATGTCTAACAAGCTTCCAGGTGATGCTGATGCTGATGGTCTGGTTCGTGGGCCACACTTTGAGTAGCAAGAGAGATCTACTTACTTCTGGTGCAGATGAAGGCACTGAAGTGGACTGGCTAAAAGTCCAGTCACAGCAAGTTAGGGGCGTGCAGAGCTGGCACCATATCACCCACTCATCTCTGGATTCCCTGCCAAGCCCACTGTGTGCCATGCCTCACTGCTGACTCTTACTGAACTGGAGTCAACTTTGGGAAACACCCAAGGGGTTGCTGAGAAGCTGTGTAGTAGTCAGCGAGGCTTTGGGAAGGCAGTGCTCAGAGATCGGTGAAGGAATGGTTTCTCCCATTTCCCAACTTAGAAACCGTATATCTTTAAAAAACTTGAACATAATTTCCAGAAATAAGATATGGAGAAGACTCATGGGAGAGAATAAGCAGACAGTTCCTGGTATCTCTTGGAGCTGAGTGGTTAAAGATAAAACTAACTCATAAAGTAAGATTAAATGGATTTTACATTCTAATGACAAAAACAACCGTAGATGATACATAGAAACCTGCCTTCTCATTCCTGGAGCTCAATCTGGAAATTGGAACTTCACCCTCATTTCCTTTTCCGGATTTTGTCACTTCCAGAGATTTAGAGAAAGCAAACACTTTGAGTTTCTATCGTCATTCTTCTCATGGGCTCCAAAAACTGTTCACCAAATAAAGTGATAATTTAGTCAAGACTGGTGAGGAGTCAAAAAGACACTGACAGGTGGCTCAATGGTTAAGTTCACACGTTCCGCTTCTCGGCAGCCCGGGGTTCACTGGTTCGGATCCCGGGTGCAGACATGGCACCGCTTAGCAAAAGGCATGCTGTGGCAGGCATCCCACGTATAAAGTAGAGGAAGATGGGCATGGATGTTAGCTCAGGGCCAGTCTTCCTCAGCAAAAAGAGGAGGATTGGTAGTAGTTAGCTCAGGGCTAATCTTCCTACAAAAACAAAAACAAAAAAACAAAAAAAGACACTGACTTTGTAAGGTTAAAATGGCAGTAACTATTCTTAGCTGACAAATAAGTAAGGCTTAAATAATTCTAATATTTCCCACAAAATGTTCCTCAAATCTACCATTGAAAAAGAACTAACTGAACCTCAGTTTTCTCATCTGGTTAATGGGGATAATAATTCTTGTCCTGCAGAGGTAGCAAATGAGATAATGCTGCAAGGTCATTGCCTAGTGGTTTGCGGAGTACCAATTTTCACAGATCAACAAATCTTTTCCCCCAGCAACCCAAGGATGCAGATGAGAATCCAGATGTATAATTGATCCATGTTGAGGGATACTGGGCTAGTTCATTGAGAAAGGTGAGGAGGAAGGGAATTGAGGATGCTGATGACACAAGATCACGGGATCCAGATTCAGAGAAACAAAGTGAGATTGAGAGGGGAGGGATGATGGTGGTGTGAAGGGTGGAGCAAGGTGCTGGCCGCTGCCCCAGTGAGGGGGTTGCAAAGATGAATCAGCCCAGGTCCCTGCCTTCAACTGTTTCACCCACACACTTCAGGGAACAACACAATCCAGCCAAACTCCTCTCATCACTCTGTGAAGACAGTGGAAATGCTCATCCCCTAGGCTTGTGTCTGGAAGACTGGTCAGATCCTCCTGATTCCCCACACAGCAGAGCCCTTCTGTTTGAGCCAGGATTCTCTGAACAGCTGACCCCTGGAGGAGGCTGCATTGATTTTGATTCATATCCAGCTTCCAGATAGCAACACAGAGAGTGTTTCTCATTCATGATGTTGTGTAATACTTGATTTACTGTGGCTAAACAAATGTAGTTACAAGCCCTGAAACCCACACCCAGGAACAAACCTTGGAGTAGCTTTCAGCTCTCAAACTCCACCCTCTTGTGCCTCTGGGCACCACATCTTTCTGGGGAGGGAGAGGGGAGAGTGGGTGGGTTTCTGTTTTTTCTTTTCACCACTTGGCCAAAGATGTGTCAGTGGCAGAAAAATTGTTCCCAGGCAAACTTGCAGCCCCGCCCCTGCCGCTCTCCCGTTCTCTGCAATATTTTCTTCCACAAGGACGCTGAAGCAGTTTGCACAAGGCTGAGGGTTGTGGAAATAGAAGCCTGGCAGTCTCTGCAAAGTCAGTGAATCAGTAGGGAAACTCCCTTCGATTATCTGCAATTCTCAATGTATGCCTGTCGAAAACGGGTGGATTCTTACGCATGAGTGAGTTTCAACAATTCAGCCGCCTTTCATTTGTGGTTGTTATAAATGATTAATTTGAGTCACTTCAGTCAAACAGTGATTGCCTGCTTGTGCAAGTCATTGTGAGTGCAATGAAAAGTGTAAAAGATCTCTTGCTTTGGTGATACAGGCTACAGATCCTGTGGACACTATATTTGAACCTATGAATTTTTTCCCAACTCCTGTAGTTATATGTGGAATATCTCGGGGCTTCTATTCCCAACGACTTTGCAATTATCTTTTTCCTCACGACAGTCGAGTGAGAAAGGGCACTGTTATTTTTCTGAACTTTCGGAGGTAGAGATTGAAACCCAATAAAGTTAAGCAAAGTAAAACAAAGGAGGCTAGAAGTAGAATTAAAAATCACCAACTCTAAAATCTGCAGGTGGAAAGCACCAGGTTTCTCTCATTCATTCATTCATTCATTCATTTACTCATTCATCACTAGGCTCTGGGGGGTCGGCATTGGATGAACTCCCTGCCCCCATGAGCTTACATTTTAGTGGTGATCAGCCTGTCAGAGGAACTCATCCAAGTGTAAATCACTCAAGTCAGTGGTGGGGCCTTGAACTACACCACCTCTCAAGTTAGACCTTACTTTTTATCTCTGAATGTGACCCCTTCCCTTAAATCACTCTAATAAATACATTAATAAGTGTTACAGGTCAACCTGGATGGTGAGGGGATGAGGAAAAGGAGAAGGAGATGAGACTGGCCTCAAGAGAGGGGACTCCCGGGGTACGTGGTGCCATTTCTATTTATGGGAATGATTAGTATAGGGAAGGGAGAGACGATTATTCTGAGTGGACACAAAGCAAAAAAACTGGAACAAATGGGTAGAAACCACAGAGTCGAAATTTTAGGCTCAATTTGTTTGAACCTTCCTACAATCAAAGGGGTTCAAAGATGGAATGGACAGCTTTGAAAGGTAGTGAGCTCCCTGCCACCAGGCGTGTTCAAGCAAAGGCTAATAACCAAGAGTCAGGATGTACTAAAGCAGGTTCATGCTTCAAAGAGGGTGCTGGAACAGAGGACCGCTGAGGCGCTTAACAGGCTCTTTACCCTCATAGGTTCCCTTCCACTTCCTGCTGCCCTCTGCTTCACCCTAGTGTCTGAAGTAACAGGGGAACAATGGTGGTCTCAGAAAGGGTGCCTAGGCTGGTAAAGGCAGGGCAGTGCCTCCACCATGTAACTCAGGGAGAGGACGACATCCTGCGCCCTTTGTCATGTGAGGGTTGAGGGCACCATGAACCATCATCTGGCAAATTTAGTCATCATTAGTTACAAATACTGCTATTACAAATGGAAACATTAAGATCCAAGGCTTCAGGGTTAAAGCAAACCATGCAGGAGTAGTGATTTCTCCTCCCTCCACCTTCAGAGGGGATACACCGATCTGGTCCTTGCTTCTGGTGACAGTGAGGAGAAAGATTCACTTGTAAGGCTCACAGGTTCATTTCTTTTGACTCTTTCTCTTGCCTTTGCATTTCTGCATGGGTCTTGTTCAGGTGGTGAACATTCCAAACAAGCAATAAATGAAAGGAGGGGCTTCATGGCAAGCAAGGGTCATGGAGAGAGCATTTCCGGGATTTTGGCCCACAGGGTGACCTCTGGAGTTTGTAGACATCTGCCTTGTCTATTGTTCCTCTCACTACTGCGATTTCCTGTCATGGCCTCTGTTTTGCATTGAATGGTGTCTGTCAAAAAGATAGGTTCCAGTCCTAACCCCAAGTACCTGTGGATGTGACCTTATTTGGAAATAGGGTCTTTACAGATGTAATCAAGTGAAGATGAGGTCATACTAGATTAAAGTGGGCCCTAATGCAATGACAAGTGTCCTTATAAGATGATACAAATTTGGGGGCCGACCTGGTGGCTTAGTGGTCGAGTTAACGTGCTCCATTTCGGCAGCCTGGGGTTCGTAGGTTCAGATCCCGGGCACAGACCTCTCACTGCTCATCAAGCCATGCTGTGGTGGCTCCCCACGTAAAGTTGAGGAAGATTGGGACAGATGTTAGCTCAGCAACAATCTTCCTCAAGCAAAAAGGGGAAGATTGGCAACAGATGTTAGATCAGGGACACTCTTCCTCACGAAAAAAAAAAAGAAGATAGAAATTTGGACACACACAGGGAAGACACAGGTAAAACACCATGTGAGGACGGAGGCAGAGACTGGAGCCATATAGCTACAAGCCAAGGAATGCCTAGGATTGCCGGCAGCTGCAGAAGCTGGGAAGAGGCAAGAAAGGACATCTCCAGAACTGTGAGAGAAAAATTTCTGTTGTTCCAAGCCACCCTGTTTATGGCAATTTGTTGTGGCAGCCTTGGGAACCAATGGAGCCTCCGATGATCTTAGAACTGGAAGAGAATTTGCTCAGCTCACAAACAGGGAGGTGAGGGCCCAGAGAGGGGCAGCATCTTGCTCTGGGACCCTCAGTGAGTCTGGGCTGGAACGTGGGTGTCTGAGCTCTGGCTCTGATCGTGGCTTGTCCCTGCTCAGACGCCTCCAGTGACTCACCACAGCCTGGCAGGTGCCTCCGCCTGCCATTCAAGGCCCTCTGAAATCAGGCCCCAACCTGACTCAAACACAAACAGCATAGGCTTTGGAGATCTTGGGGAAGTTTCTTAACTCTTCCGGGCCTCAGCCTTCTCTTTCTGCAAAATGAAAAGAATATCAAGGACCCCCGGACACTCTCATGAGGATGAAACATCAGGATGATCTAAAGCGCTTAGAGCGGTGTCTGACACGGAGTAGGTGCTCAGCATCCTTGCATCTCCTCCTGTTGCCTCAGTCATTAGTTTTCAACATTAACCACCATCCGTATGAGCGGTTTCCTCCCTCTGGACTTCTCGCTCCTGTCTCTCTCTGCAGCAAGCTGCCCATCCTTCAGAGAAGCATGAAGCCCATCCCATCCTGATGAGAGCCCTGGTCTCTGTGCTGTTTGGCTAGAGGTTATTTTTCCCTCTGAGCCCCTACAGTGCTTTATGTTAAGTTCAGCCTTCGCTATCTCAGGTCAAACTCATTTGTACCTGTGTTTCATCCCCCACAGCCTCCCAAAGTACCTCCTCGAGTCCTCTCTGAATCACTGAATACTGGATTATAATCCTCTTAAGGGCAAGACCATGTGCATCTCCCCAGCACCTAGTGGGGAGAGGCCAGCAAAGTTAATATTTGTGATTGAACAGCTGATACTTTGCCAGCTCATTTGTATAGCCCAACTAAAGATGGGCCAGGCCCGCATGCCCAGAGAGAAATTCAAAAATAAGAGACAAACTAAAATACGGGTTGCATAGTATCCTCTTTATGCTCAATTTGAAAATCTCCAAGTGTTTACCTTATGCATTTAATTTCATTGGTATTTCTTTATACATTTCCTGAGAGATAGGGCACTACAACTCACATTGTTTTTGAAGTGGAAATCCCAGAGAGGTCAAGGGTCACTGGGCAGAGCAGAGGAACCCAGTGGACCACCAGTCTCATGGACCTGAGTATGATCTCAACCACTAGGGGGACCAGAGTGTCACCGTGTAGATCCCATGACAGTCATGCTTGGCTCTTACCTCTTTGGTGACAGTGAGATCAAGTACCAAGGGGACTTTTCATTAAGGTGCCCAGTGAGCGGCAGCTCAGTTGGGTCATGAGAAGCATATTTGGTTGACGAGGGCTGCTCCTGCCCAACCCACCAAATGAACGCACGAGCCCCCAAAACATAGCCTTTCAGAGAAGAGGAGAGTGTAGAACACGTGTTCTGCACATTTTTGTGTTTAAAAGCCTCTGACTTTATGTATAGCTGAAGGAAAGTGCCCTGAATTGAAACTCAAGTCACATGGGTCTTAATCTTGGCTTGGTCACTAACAAAATGTATGGCCATGTATATGTATTCTCAGGGTCTCGGTTTCCTCATCTGTAACACCAGGGGTGTTGACTACATTGTCTTAAAGGGCCCTTCCAATTCTGACAGTCGGTGCTTAGGACAGTCTGTCTGCTATGAAAATAAACACATGGTTAATGTTCATTCCACAAACGTTTATTGCATACTGACTTGGTGGCAGGCATTGGGCTAGGATCTGGGGACAGAAAGATGAATTAAATATAGTCACTGCCCTCAAGGAGTTCACAGTCTAGTGAGGGAGGCAGAGTTAAAGACAATAACATTACAAGAAGGCAAATGCAGAAGTAGAGATACATACAAGGGAGCGTAGAGAAGGAGTTAAGGAGGCCCAGGACATTTTTCCGGAGAGGATGGTACCCAAGCTGACTCTTTACAAATGAGTACGGATCAGCCAGAGGAAGTGGCAGGAGGAGGTCATTCCAGTTAGACAGAAGCACATACGCAATGGCAGGAAGACAAGAAACAGCCTCATGAGCGTGAGGAGAAGCACAGGATATTCTCCATTCCCGGAGCAGAAGTTGTGAGGCCAGGAGAGGTGATGGATGAGGCTGCAGAGGTGGGCAGGGGCCAGACCTGAAAATTCTCACGTGTTGCAGTGAGGAGCTGAGACTTTAACCTGTGGTTGGTGGGAAGTCACTGAATGGCTATAGAGGGAAGAGGTGCAAGGTCAGATCTGTGCTTGCTAACAGTGTGGAGGATGGATTTGAAGGGCACAGGTAAACAGAGACCCTGGAGCCCGGAGGAAAGAGATGGGAAGGAGCATGGATGTGGCTGAGTGGGTTAGTTGAGGTTGGCACAGTTAATGTTGCCCTAACTGTCTCAGTATTTTTGAGGAAGCACCAGGTCCTCTGCTTGGCTGTGATGGGGACCGGGCAGCTTCGGAAACTGGTGAGGATTCCGGGCACTCATTGAGGGGAGTGGCAGAAGGATTATTAGATGGCTGGCTGGATGGGAGGGGTATTGCTGCGGAAACAAATTACCATAAACTTAAATCAACAAAAATTTACAATTCTGCAGGTTAGAAGTCCAACCCAGGTCTCAAGGGGCTAAAATCAAGGTGTCAGTAGGGCCTCCTTCCTGGAAACTCTAGGGGAGAATTCATCCCTTGCCCTTTCCGGCTTCTACAGGCGGCCTGCATTCTTCGGCCTGTGGCTCCTTTCTCCATCTTCAAAACCAGCAAGAGAGGGTTTTCTCATATCACGTCACTCTGACCCTCTCTTCTGCCTTCTTCTTCCAGTTTCTAAAAAAATCGAGGTGAGATTCATATAACATAAAATTAACCATTTTAAAGTGAATGATTAAGTGGTCTTTAGCACATTCACAATGTTATGCAACTACCACCGAAATCCAAAACATTTTCATCCCCCCAAAAGGAAATTCCATTCCCTTTAAGCAGTTGCTCTCCATTCCTCCATCCCTCTAGCCCCTGGCAACCACCAGTCTGTGTTCTGTCACTATGGATTCACCTATTCTGCACAGTTCATATAATGCACTCATATGCTATGTGACCTTTGGTGTCTGTTTTTTTTCACTTAGCCTAATGTTTCCTGTTTCCATTTTTAAAGACCCTGGTGATTCTATTGAGCCCATCTGGATCATCCAGAATACTCTTCCTATTTTAAGGTCAGATGATTAGCAACCTTAATTTCATCTGCTCTCTTCCTTCCCCTTTGCCATGTAACATATTCACAGGTTCTGGGGATTAGGACATAGACATCTTGGGGGGGTCATTATTCTGCCTACCACAGCAGGGGTCAGAGCGTGTGTCGAGGCACTGCCTGAACAGCTGAGGGATTCTACTCAGCAGTCCAGCTCCAGAAGCAGAGCATACGGATGGTAGTAGTGGTTCAGGGTGGAGGCTCTGCTGGGTGGGTGCGGTGCGCAGAAATTGTGGACCCGATGCTCATCTGGAAAGTATTGGATGGGGAGCAGGGAAAAGATAAGAGGCTAGGAAGGAGTCCATAGTGGAAGAAATGAAGTGGGCTAGGGCAGGGCTCCCCAAACTTTAGTACGTGTTCAATCACAGAGGAATTTAAGCAGAGATTCTCATTTAGCAATGGGATCCGGGAGCTGGCCCAGAGAATTCTGCTACAGCCAGTGGGTGAGTCCATTCTATGAGGAATGCTGATGTAGATCCTAGAGGTCCTGAGGAGGTTAAAGAACTGATATGACAGGGGTCAGGAGTGAAGAGGGCTGGGAGAATAAGAGGCTGAGACTGTACAGTGCGATTTTTGAAGCTTGAGAGTCCTTGAACCTGCTGGGCTCATTCCCGCCTTGAGGCCTTCACATTAGCTGTGGCCTCTGCCAGCACAATGTTGTGCATGTATATAGTTATAAATGTTCTCATACCCACATTAAAGAAGCAAAAGGAAACAGGCAAAATTAATCTTAGTCATATATTCTAGGTAACTCACCAGAGTCAAAATATTATCATTCAATATATAATTACTATAAAATTACTGAGATCTTTTACATTCTTTTTGTCTTACTAAATCTTCAAAATCCATTTGTGTATTTCACACTTGCATCACATCTCAATTTAGACCAATTACATTGCAAGTGCTCCATAGCCACATGTGGTTAGTGAATACAGTATTGGCCAGCACAGGCTAGAATGTTCTCCCCTCGTATCTTTGCATGGCTGGCTCCATCTCGTTCAGATCTCTGCCCGGAGGCACCTTCCCTGTCCTCGCTGTTGAAACCAGCCACATTCCACTCCTAACACTGCTTTCTTTACTTCAGAAATGTCTCGCTATCTGATATTTTACTAGTTATTTGTTTATTATCTGCCTCCTCATAGGATGTGAATCCCATGGGAGCAAAGACCTGTCTGTATTCTTTAGCGCGATATCCCCAGCAACTACGTCACATCCACGGGAGACTCACAACAAATGTTTGTTGGATGATTTTGAAGATCCCAGATTTGTCATTTGTCATGTCAGAAGCCAGTGTTCATTCAGTGGGATGTTGGGGGAGGGGGACCGAGAGGCAGGAGCATTATGCAAGAAATAAGGTGAGGGGAGAGCTGGCTTGGAAGCCTTCTGTGAGCTAAAAGGCTGGCTCTCTGATGTTGGGTCAGAGGCTGGGTTTCTTTCCAGCTGTGACTTGGCTGTGTGTTGATTCAACCACTGGCTTATCCAGTTCGGTGAGAAACCATCCCACCAAATGGCACTTCTGCCTGGCACCAGTAGATGGGGCACTGTCATAAAAAAAAGTGCTGTCTGCAGTCCAATGCAGTTTTTAACCTCTTTCCCAACTGACTTTGCTGATGTTCTGTTCTGGAACTGCCTTGTCTCAGACCTGTGGTGTGGGTTCGTAAATGGTACTGCCAGCTTTCCTGGCCGAAGAAATGCAGCCTCAGTTTCGATGTGCTTTCCAAGGGGGTGACCAGCTTCTCTGCAAGGTGAGCAGGCCCCCGAGGCTGGCCCAATTCTAGGCCCCCGGGAGACAGCCTGGTCCTCCTCCCGGGTCTTTGAGCACAGGCTCTGAGCACGACTCACACACAGCGGGGTTTGAATTTGCCTAGACCTTTCTGTCCTCTTGAGGTTGAAAACAGGCTTATTAAGGGGCCAGCCCCATGGCATAGTGGTTAAGTTCGTGCACCTTGCTTCGGTGGCCTGGTTTAGCCGGTTCGAAGCCTGGGCTAGGACATACACTACTCGTCTTCCATGCTGCTTCGGCACCCAGATATAAAGTGGAGGAAGACTGCCACAGATGTTAGCTAAGGGCTAATCTTCCTCAGCAAAAAAATTAAAAAAACAAGCTTATTAAGAAGGTAGTCCAGGCGTGGCAGAGACCAGTCCACAGCAGCAGCTCTGTGGGCCTGTGCATCTGGGACCGACACTCTGGCTGCTGCTGAAAAGTCTGGCTGCCAGTAGAATCCTCCCTGCCACCACGCTCCACTGGTCTCCCTGCCTCCCTCCACTTGAGGCCCAAGGCGGTGCCCCTTGCAGAGGCTGAAACCAGCCTTAGTTCCCACCACTGGTCCCTCCTCCTCCTCCTCCCCAAACCCTTCTGACCCTTGGCCCTCTGAGCAATTTGAAAATGTTAACTGCTAGAACATGATGTCTGCTTTTGTAGAGGTCAGACTTCGAGAGTATGGACTAGGTAAAGGTCGCTTAGCACAGGTTTGCCTGGTGTGTGTTTTTACTAGAATTTATGATTTGGAGCACATCCTGTCTACTTCATTGCCACTGCAAATATTCCAGAAATTTGAGCAGAAGAGGCATTAACCTTGGCTTAAATGGTTTATTACAGTTCTAACTGGCTCATTCCAATACCGTGGCTGGAATCCCTCCATTAACTGAGGAGTAAGGTGTTACAGCTCTGGTCTAATGACAGCCCGGGGCCAGGCAGCCACGAAAAGGCCATTCATTCTCTCAGAGACTAGGGCCCAAAAACCATGATCAAAAAGCTTTCTTCTTTTATTGTTATAATCATTAACTCCACCCTAATCAGCACATATGCACTCATTTTCATGTTCTATAATTTTGTTGTCTTCTATACCCAGAAAGCCCTTTAATTCTTTCCTGCTTAGAGAAATCCTGTTCATCCTTCGAATGTCACCACCTCCAAGGAGCCTTTGCGGATTTTCCCAGTCACAATGAACCTTTTCTTCTTCCAGCTTCTCATTGTACTTTGGGTCTTACTCAGGGCATTTAGCCCCCTCTGTCTGCTTGTTCACATCCATGTCTCGTGCATCAACTCAACAATTAAGGTGTGCCTGTTTGTCCCAGGCACTGGCGGATACACGGCGCCCTTGTAGAGCCTGCGTTACAGCAGAAGCCCAGAGGTGGGAGGAGTTTGCATCCATCCTGGGACTGGGAGCTTCTTGGAGACAGGAATTGGGCCTGATCCTAGCTCAGGGCCTGACACCAAAAAGCTCTCAGAAAAGTTAGTTAAATTGAAACTCAGCACCAATGACTTTGAGAAAATTGGGTCAAAGTTCAAAGAAAGGTTAAAAGTTACCAAAGGCAGAGCACAGGGAATTTCCAGGAGAGGCCATGGTGGTTCTGTGGACCTGGCTTGGAAGCCAGAGGCATCCACGATCCCTGGTGGACTGGGCCCGTAGAGGGGGAGCGGAGTCCACCATCCCCCTCCAGGACAAGCTTGGGAGTTTGATGCAGCACCATCTGTCCACATATCACACATTCCAGCTAGCAGTTTTTTTGCTTTGAGCAGACCATAGAGGCAAGCAGGTTGTTTCAAGGGCCGGGAAATGAGTTACTAGCCAAGGGTCAAGCTGGTTAGATGACTAAAGCTACATTGTCTGGTTGGCACATGAGAAAAGCATGATTAATATGATTGTCATTCTCAGTGGAGAGTCGCTGGGCATTAATTGACACTCAAATAAAAAATGTCATTTGAATTTTTACTAGGAATTCTCATGCAAAATGTGTCAGTGATGTAATAAAACTGAATGACTGGCCTGCCAAAGTAAACTGAGTTCTAACCACACACAAACATTTCTTAGAAACCGTATATATCTCAGCAAACTGCTCTCCTCGGAGCCCTGACAGCAGGAGGGGGCACCACTGGGGGTTCGGAGCCAGAAGCCCTTTATTTTTCCACTACACCCTATACTATTCACTCCAATCTTCTTATCACCACTCATCTCATTTTTCACGATCTGCTGCTGACCTGCGGAGCAAGGGCTCCAACGTGGTGAAAAATAAATCCGTATTTTCTTTGCCCCTCTCTATTTTCTTTAATAGAATAAAATTAGGGGCAAAAATGATACTAAACAGCACCCAGTCATTCTCAGAGAACTGTCACACAATGAATGAACCACTATTTCCCCAACCTTTCTGCATTGTAAATTAGTCGAAATCCCACCTTCCACTACCTCCCCCAGAAGTTTCGATGGAGTGAATTGCAATTCAGCCTGGGCGTGGAGTGTCAGAATTCAAGTTGCTTCCTGAGGGGTAACCCCAGGTCTTGGCGATATCTGTAGATAAAAGAGACGCTGATAAATTTGGGATGTAATTGCCAGATTGGATTGGTGTCTTCTTTCCCTCGACCAACCGCTGCAACCAGGTCCCTTTAAGAAACTAGGAACCCGCCGGGCGTCCAAACCCCAGACGGAGCCTCTTCTCTGCTCCTCCCCTGTCCCCGCGCGGCGAATGGTTCGCGCCGGCCTATATTTACCCGAGATCTCCTCAGACCGTAAGGATGTGAGCCTGGCGAGCCGGCCACCGCTCCCAGCACCAGAGGGGGCGCGCTGGAAAGGCGGGCAGCAGACCGAGGGGGATCCCGAGAGCGGAGTCGGACACCCCCCGGAGGAAAGAAATGAGGTAGCGACCGACCCTGGAGCCGACCATGCGCGCGCCCCGCCCGTGGAGCCCCGCGCCGCCCCGGCCGAGCCCGAGTCCCCGGCGTCCGGCCGGAGCGAAGATGCAGTGAGCGGGACTGCTGCGCGGGGCCCGCCGCGGCCAGCCGGACCCGCCATCTGACCGCGCTTGGGGCAGGAGCTGATTCTGGGACCAGCGCAGCCGAGGGACTCTCTGTCTCCAGCACCCCTTAGGGTGGGGAGCACTGGCCCCTGGGCCCTTGAGTTTCCGCGGTTTCTGGCCCCAGCCCTGGGGATTGTGTGTGAGCGAGAGGGGGCCCTTTTCACGTTTGCCGAGGAGTTCCTGCATATTCTCGCACCATCGCGGCTGCCTTTGCTGGGGGGCTCCCTCTATTTATTTGCACGCGCGCATCTCTTTTTTTTTTTTTTTTTTGCTAGAGACATTTTCCGCTCCACTCTCGTTCAGTCTTTCTCTCATTTTGCTTGCCTAAGACTCTTTGCCCTCGTCCTTGCCCAGGCTGGGGTAAATCTGTGTGCGCTTTTTTTCTTCCCCCCACACTCGCCGCTGAATATTTTCTTCTAAGAATTCTACCCCTGCCTTCTCCAGCGGGCTTCCAGAGCGCTATACCTCCCCCACTCTCTACCACTGGGCCGCTCCCAGCGGAGTTTTATTTTTCGGCCCGAGTCCGGCCGGGGCGGGTGGATCAGCGGGGATCGCACCCGGCGCTCCGCTGCCGCCGCCCAGCTGCGCGGGGGCGCCCTCCGGAGATGCTGCCGTGGAAGAAGCACAAGTTCGAGCTGCTGGCCGAGGCGCCGCCGCGGCAGGCGTCCAAACCCAAGGGCTACGCGGTGAGCCTGCACTACTCAGCGCTCAGCTCGCTGGCGCGGGCGTGCCCCGAAGGCGCCCTCAGCCGGGTGGGCAGCATGTTCCGCTCCAAGCGCAAGAAGCTGCACATCACCAGCGAGGACCCCACTTACACCGTGCTCTACCTGGGCAATGCCACCACCATCCAGGCGCGCGGCGACGGCTGCACTGACCTAGCGGTGGGCAAGATCTGGAGCAAGAGCGAGGCGGGTCGTCAGGGCACCAAGATGAAGCTGACTGTGAGTGCGCAGGGTATCCGCATGGTGCACGCCGAGGAGCGTGCGCTGCGCCGCCCGGGCCACCTCTACCTGCTGCACCGCGTTACCTACTGCGTGGCGGACGCGCGGCTGCCCAAGGTCTTCGCCTGGGTGTACCGGCACGAGCTCAAACACAAGGCGGTAATGCTGCGCTGCCACGCGGTGCTGGTGTCTAAGCCCGAGAAGGCGCAGGCCATGGCCCTGCTGCTCTACCAGACGTCTGCCAACGCACTGGCGGAATTTAAACGGCTCAAGCGGCGGGACGACGCGCGTCACCAGCAGCAGGAGCTGGTGGGCGCGCACACCATTCCGCTAGTGCCGCTGCGCAAACTGCTCCTGCACGGACCCTGCTGCTACAAGCCGCCAGTGGAGCGCAGCCGCAGCGCGCCCAAGCTCGGCTCCATCACCGAGGACCTGCTCGGCGAACAGCAGGAGCAGGAGCTGCAGGAGGAAGAGGAAGAGGAGCACACCGAGGGCTGCCTGGAGGAGGAGGAGGATCGTGCCGGGGAGGGAGACCGGGCAGAGGAAGAGGCCGAGGCGCAGCAGGCGCTGGTGGTAGCCATGCACTTCGAATGCGGGGACTTGCTGGACACGCTGGAGAGTGGCCGCGAGGAGGCGCTGGGGGGCGGCGGGGTCTCTCTGGGCCCCGGGGCTGGGCCTCCGCCTCTGCTGCTGGGCAGCGCCTCCGACATGAAGGCCGAGCTGTCGCAGCTTATTAACGACCTGGGCGAGCTTAGCTTCGGCAACGATGTGCGCAGCCTGCAGGCCGACTTGCGGGTGACGCGCCTGCTGTCTGGCGACAGCACCGGCAGCGAGAGCTCCATCGAAGGGGGGGCCCCGGACTCCACCTCTGCCGCCGCCGGGGACCCATCCGGCCCCATCGACGGCGCCAGCCCAGAAGAGCCCCACTCGGGCTGAGGTCCCAGCAATCTCCAGCGTGCGCCCCTGGCGCCCCACTGTGACTCCTACCCGTCGTGTCTCTACAACCTCGTTACCCCCCCGCCTGCCCCAGGGAAGGGGAAATGGGACACTTGCGGCCCAGAGATCCCCTTGCCCCTCTCCCTTGACACAGTTGGCTCTGTTTGAAGCGGGCTTAGGTTGCGCGTGGAGATGTGGGGAGATGCGCGAAGAGGCAAACCCCGCAAGGAAGGAGAAAGAGGCTGTGGGCTCGGGTGGGAGGTGGGGGAAGGGCCTGCTGAAGTTAACCAAGTCCTGGAGGCGTGAGGTGCCTGCCGGCCAGTTTCCTGTTTGTGGGGCATCTGGGGCCTGAGGAGGAGGGGTTAACTTCCTCCCCAACCCCCTAACTGGCAGCGGCCTAGCCTGTCATTGACATGTCATTTACAAAAAACAAATGAATTTGCTCTCACAATATTTGAGGCTTGAATGCCACCTCCTTGCGCCTAGTCTTTGTGGTGCGAGAGCTTGGGTTGTTTACCTCAGACTCAGACCCTTGAAATTCTGCCAAATTCCTCAAATAACTGTGTTTTTGGGGCGGGGGGCGTGGAAATGAAGGAAAGTTGCATTTTGTTTACAGCTAAGACATCTAATATCTAAAAAAGGAGTTTTCCTTTAGAAACACACACACCTTCCTCCTGCTCAAAAGATCTCACTCCATGATACTGTGTAAAATATTTTTGCATTGTTGTGAAGTATTTTTGACATTTTTTTTTTGTACATAACTGTGTTCTCAGAGCTGAATGTTTATATCTTTTGCTGTGCAAAAGGGACATGTAAAATGTTGTTCAGTTGTATATACAGAAACGTGTATAAAACATTTTGTTATTTTTTAAGAGTAGCAATGTTCTGGTTCTGTTTGCACACCACTGGGGAGAGAATAAAGAGGAAAACTGAAGAGAACAGGTGAGTGTCTGGAACTGCTGCTGACAATGCTTGGCTGTGGGTGTGGGAGAGGGGTGGCCATCGCTGGGACAGTGTGCTAGGACAGTCTTGGCCTTTGCAGTGCCAGGAGGCGATTAGGGGAGGGGAAGCTGCCGTATGCGTAGTCTGAGGTCCTTCTGGTCCTTCGTAATTCTGGGTGCTGTGGCTGGGCCCTCTCTTTGAGTATATCCCATGTTCTTCACTCACTGAGTTGTGGGCGTGTGGGCTTTTTCTGGTCTCTGAGTTAATTGTTGGAGATGCAGGATGAATTCTGTTGCTTACTCTCAGACCTGTGAGGTTATTTAGGGAGGATTAACTTTTAAGGTCTAATGAGGTCTTACCACCTCCTTCTGTGGTTCACCTTTTTCTTTATAAGCAGCTCAAGGAACTTTAAAGATGAACTAGAGACCCAAAGAAAGTGCCCCCTGGGGCTCTCTGAGCAGTGGGACCATCTCTCTTTTTCCTAGGAGGAAAATCAAGGAGAGAGGAGAGTTAAGTTTCAGTCATGGGATGAATGAGCCACGGTGCAGGTGGGGTGGGTGGAGAGGCAGGTGGAAGAAACTATTTCCTTCCCATCTGTGAGCCAGTCTGACCAGTGTGGGAATGGTGTGGAGGTCAAGGCAGAGAAAGCTGTTAGAGCTTGGTCTGTGTGTGTGTGTGTCTTAGGGTTTTCATGCTTTCTGTGTGTTTGTTTCTGTTGTAAACTCCAGACAGATGTCTCTAGTTTGGCCACAATTGATTAGCTGGATGTTGTAAAGATGCTGCCAACGCTGTGCCTTCTGCAAGTTATTTTTTCCCTTTGCCCCCATGGGCCCCTTTTCCTGCGCTGCAGAAATGGATTGCACTCCTGGCCTTCCGTGGTGTCCTGAGGCCACTTTGCTTTGTTTTCATCATAAATATGGTCTAAGCAGCTAGATCCAGAGATCCTAAGGAGTCTAGAATTCACTGGAACCCTAGAGGAAGGGAGGGTGAAAGATTTTCTTCCTCAAGAACAGGACTGGTTCAGGCAGAAGACTATCTTTAGAAAAGAAAAGAGTGCATGGGAAATAATTAAAAATATTCACAGTCACCTAAGGGCACTGGAGAAAGTCCGGGCCTTGCATCTATCATATTTTGGTTTGGTTGAGAGTCCCTCTCCCCGAATGCCTCAGATACACATCACTGAGTGACATTTTAAAATCCCAGGTAGAGAGAGTTGGGAAGGTCAAAGCCTACCGCACCCAGACACCCACATGGCATGCCTTCCACACGGCTCTCACCTGACGGGCAGACAGCTGTGAGGGCCATCACTAGCTTGCATGACTGGATTTCACATTTCAAATAATTTCCACACGTTCCCAAGATTCTCTGCTGTTTGAAACTGATGGGGACGTTAAACAGGGTGACGATCAAATGGCTAATACTTGGGGGTGAGGCAGGGTCTGCGTGTCTTCATTCTTATCCAATCTGTGTGTCCAGTGGGAATGCCAAGGTTGGCTTCCATCTGGGACTGATGGGGCCATGGTGATTGGTCAGAAAGCTCAGAGGAATGCCATTTAAACCAACACCATCAATAAGTATAAGGCAACTATCTCTTTAAGTCTGATTTTTCCTGTTATCTGATTTAGAAATAGGGAATGGGGGCCTTAGGGAAGGAAGGAGGAAGAAGAAAATAAGCAGACCGTGTAAAACCCGGCTCCCTCCCTCCCTCCCTCCCTCCTGGCCCCCTCTCCTCCCCTCCATTTTTTGGCTTTATCCCCACTGTACCCCAGGGCTCTGGCTGATGTAATTCTAGAAGAGATGCGAAGGTGATACGTGATTCACCTCTTCTTACATCTCAGTCTTCCAGGGATGACATCACTAGTGTAAGAAGAGATGTTTTGAATGAAAAAAAAAAAAAAAAAACAAAAACCAGAAACGAATTTGCTCCTGACGCTCAGAGGGACGGGAGTGGTGTGACAAAAGCCAAACTAAGTAGTTAGATGACATACACATTCCAGAAAGCACCTGAGGTCTGGTTTACACAGCTTTTCCTTCTTGCCAGGTGAGGCTTGTGTTTCTCCTTTATGTAACCCGATGGTACTTTTGGTACTGTAAGACACTTTCCACATTCCTCCCCAGCCTGAGTAAGCCTCTGAGTCCAACAATGCAGCCTTGGCTTCCGGCAGCAAGAGGGATGGTGGCAGAGAGGGCAGCGTGAGTCCCTGGCGGAGGCATTCGTCAACTTCTCTCAGTACAAATGTCCCATGTTCGTTTGTACGATTCATTGTGTGTGTTGAGGGGGAAGGAGGGAGGAGGAGGATGGTATAAAATAAACAATAGTATTACATACCCTCTCAACTATTATGATGTCAGAGAAGGACACCCACGCTACACATACATACACACGCACACGCATGATGTACCCTGAAGGACACCGCCCTCTCCCTGCCCCACCATCAACAGAACAGTAGATTTTAAATAAATGAGAAAGGCTCTGCTGTACCAAGAAAGCACATTCCATCCCAGGGACAGGGCTGCTTTTTTAGGGTTCTGCTGGTGAAAGACGAGAGAACTGGCTGGGGGAATCCACCCCTGGCACCACACTGAGATTAAAAACCTCACAGGAGTCACCCGGGATCACGAGAAACATAAAAATTCTATTAGGAGCAAGTTGCCCTCATTTCCAGCAGGATTTGGTAATTTGATAAGCAGAACTCTCTTCTCTGTGTGGTACGCATCAGTAGTCCTAGCATCTGCTGGTAAGTGATGCATGACAGAGCTAGAGATGTGCGTGGCCTGCTGCGCCTGGGAGCCATGTCTGACCATGGGAAACTGCTCAGCATGCCAGGCAGGCGGGAGGTGGCTGGGGCCAGGGCGCTCTGTACTCTTGGCCTACCAGGTTTTTCTGCATGTGGGCACATCTGACTTTACTGTTAGCTGGGGCTTCTCCTGCTGGTTCATCTATTTTCACAGGCCACAGGTGTGCCTGGGACCAAACCCTCACCTCCAGCTCCAATGTGATCCAATCTGAGCAGCCTTGACTAACCACCGTTTTGGTGGTTTGAATGGCTAGGTGGTCCTGGAGCTTGGTGCTCATTCCTCCCCCTCTCTAGGGCTGTTCAGTGGCACCAGCACAGGTCCTTGTTTCTGACTTCCATGGAGAGTGGCCCTTCCGACAGCCTCCTCTCGCATCTCCTCTTAATCTCTCTCCCATCCCACCTCCTCCTGTAACCCATCATTCCCCTCTGGCTTCTCCTGTTATCCAGCTTCCCACCTGATCCTGGCTTCATTTCTCCCCCTTCCCACAAACCTAGCTCAGATCTTAAATCACCTAAAAGAAAAAAAGCCCAAAATTTAAGGGAAAAACAAACCAAGTACACAGTCATCATCAGTTAGCACCAATCCTGCAATTCCTAGGCCTGCTTTGGCTCTGTCCCTCTCTTAGAGATGTGCAAACTGATGCATAGAGGGGCAATGTCTTGCCCAAGGTTACACAGGAGGGACAAAGACCCAGGGGTCCAAATTCTTAAATCCATGCTCTTTTCACATTCCTCCAGTTTTTATGGCTTATAACCAAATTCTTGGCTTTGGCATGGGCAGAAACTGGCAGTCAGATTTTTTTTGTTTCCCCTTTTCTTTTGTACCCCTACATTTCACACATGGTAGATACTTGATGATAAATATTTGTGATGCCATTCATCAACATGCCACTCCCACCGCCAATTGTGAATGAGTATCTACTAGCTGCACAAAGCTGGAGGTAGAGAGGTCAGCTGTCTGTTTTCCTGGCAAGAATGCTCCTGGTGGGTGGGGTGGCAACCCCCAGAAGAACTTGGTCTCCTCTTGTTTCCATCCCTGAGATCTGGTCTGGCAAGACCTCGCCCTAGAAGAGCAGGTCTAGTTTGAGGGTGAGGGAGCTCTTCCCATTGCCTGATGATTATTAATCATCTGTATCCTTCTTGGTTGGTTGAGTTCTCCAAGGACAGGGATATGTCTTTAGGCATCTCTGACTCACCAAACTTAGCATAGAGCCTGGTACCTAGGGGGTACTCAGGAAATGCTGAAGAAGAAGTAAAGGGGTGACTCCATGTCAGGGTAGGAGAATAGGTCTCGTAAAGCTCAAGGTCATCACCCAGATGGAAGAGCCAAGGTTCTAAGAATATATGTCTAGAAAGGAGGGAGGATTGGGATTCAATTGACTCTTCAATGCTACATGGGGTAGATTGGACTCCCAAGATTTTTCTTGGAACTGCCTTGACCTTCTTCGGGAGGAGTGGATCTGGTTTGGAGAAAGGTGGTTTATTTGCAATTGGCTTTGACTGGAATTGGAGTCCCGTCTCTGCTCATCTCAGCTGCAAGGTTTTTGCCCAGATCCCTCTAATTTGAGCCAAATGAAGGCTTAAATAATGTGGTGTGGCATAAAGCCTGCAGGAAGAGCCTTGGACCCAGGCCTTGAAGTGACCTGTGCTCCCTCTGCATTGACTCAGTCAGGTCACTTCTCCTCTCTAGCCTCAGGATTATCATAGGTAAATGGGTGGGTGGGTTTAGATAATTGCAAGACTTTCAGCACCAATGTTCTGGATGGAAGAAGGAGCAAAGGGTAAGGTCAGGTGTGTTCTGCCCTCCTGCATCCCCTAGTGGGACAGAACAGAAGAAACCTCTGACCACGGGCTAGAAACTTCCTAGGGCTCTGTGCACAGCGCTCATCTTTGGGACCCATGGTGGCCTGGATCCTCACCAAAGTCTAATTTGGAGGTGACGTTCTCTTGGCCAAACCAGAGCAGGAGTTGCCTGTTAGGCTTCCCTTTCACCATCTCAAAACATGGAGGTCACAGTGGGTCTTAAAATGGGAACTGACACTGAATCTAAAGGTCAGGTTTGGGCCACATTAGGGACCATAAAATGACTTTCCCAATCACTCAGCACGTTGGGGCCAGAATTCAGGTCTCCTGACTCCAAGTCCTACACTCTTTTCCCTGTACCTTTTGAGTTGGGATAAGTTAGTTTGGAAGCAACCCAGGCACTATCCAAGGAACTCTGGCAGGGCTCAGGCGTCTGCTCAAAGGCCACGAGGGCACCTGGCAGCTGGGTGTTTTGTTTTCCTAATGATGGAGACCAGGACCCGCCTGCAGCAAGTCTGGGACTAAGAGGGAGCTGACAACCTGGGCATCCTTCCCCGCCTCCCTTTGCAGCAGGCTACTCCCTGCTCCAGGACCACCCCAGTCCCAGGTCCCTCTCCCAGGAGAATTTGTTCCTAGCTGTCTGTCAGGGATTCTCCCTCCTCTTTGTTCCAGGATTAGCCAACAATGGCTCAAGGGGTCACCAGCTCATGCCAAGATCTTCTACCCTCTCTAGGCCTGAGAGCCTGAGAGCCAGACAGAACCTCAGGCTCCTCCAGTCCAGTCTCTTCATTTTACAGCTGAGGGAGCTGAGGCCCGGAGAAGGCAAAGGACTTGTTCAACTGTCACAGGAATCTTATAGCATAGCCAGGATTAGAACTCAGGCTTCTGCTTTCCCCCAATCTCTTTCCAAGATGCCACACTGTTGTCTTTTAGAAACCCTCAACAGTAATGCGGGGAGCCCCGCTTCCTTGGTGACATGGACCAATTGTGTGTGTGTGAAGCACAGAGCTGTCCTCTTTCCACAAGTGATGAACTTCGCACTTTTGCCTCCTCAAGCTGTTGTTCCTCAGCCTACAGTGGATATCCCAAACTCTTACCTAAATTGGACTTTTCAGGGAATTGACATTTTAATAAGGGACTTTTGAATATTAAAAGCCTTTGAGATATAAAAGACCAAATAATCAGGGTATTTCAGGCACCATGATGGGAGGAGGCTAGAGTAGGAAGGAAGGAATATTTTGGCACAGGGAGTACCACCCCTAACACTACCGATGTTCTTCTGGCAACATAAACCGTATTCCTAAAGGTTCTACTCTTGCAGCTGAACTCTTATACAGAGAAAGAGAAAGTGATGTTTTCAAGGTCACGTGAGTTCAAGGAGGGAGGGTGGGTAGGGCCACTGGGTCCTGCATCAGCACACTCTCAGTTCTGTGTTCTAGTTCAGGGCTTGCAAATGATTCCCGGGCACCATCTACAGATCTACAAAATCATCAGCAGTTCCTTATCCACAGCTGCTCTCTGTCCTCCTCCAGGACTTCCTCTGCAGATAAGCTTGTTTTAGGCTTTGCATGCCAACTTGCTTCCAGTGTCCCTAACTCCCAGGGAAAACCACTCACCATCTGATTTCCAGTAGAGGAGCTCCTCTATTTAAAAGAGCACCCTGTGATCGGGTGCACCCGTTTGTGCTGGAACTAAACCACGCTGCTTACCCACTTGTCCGAATGAGATGTGCAGACACACCAAGGTGTGTCATATCTACAGCAGTCGTTGCCAATGAAGGACGCTTTCAGAGTCCAGGGCTGGTCAGACCCATTTGGAACTTTTCACACTGATGAAGTCAAAAGAGGCTTTTAATCTTATGCTATAGCTCTGCCATTCCATTCTTTTGACCATGGTCTTAGCAAATGTCCAATATTACCTGACAAATGAGGCATTGGGGGGCTAAGGAGGGGACGGGAGCAGTATTCCTGTGGGCAAGGCTGTAAGGGATAGCTGAAAGGGAACTAGACTTGAGATCAGGATCTGGCCCCGGTTTTCCCACACATTAGCTCTTTGACCTTGGGCAAGTTTCCTTTTGAGTCGAGTTCTTTCTGTGAAATGGAGATAGTACTATCTAACCAAACTATCTCTCAGGTTGTTTTGAGGCTCAAAATCTAAATATCGGATGAGTAAGTGCTTCGTAAAGTGCGGTACGGGAAAGGAGTGGTTACTGCTGGGATATTCAGAATAACATGGTTGGGATGAGTGAGCCTCAGGGGGGCTCTCCCACAGGGCGATCCTGTCCATGGTTAGTGACATTTTCCATGAAACATGTCCAGGGCCCAAGGAGGGAAAACAGGCAAAAACGAGGAAGTGATCTATTAAGAATAGGAAACAGTAGGTGGTACTTAAATGGTAGGCTTTATGTGGAAAGATTACAGGCCAACTTTCCATCTGAAGCTCTAGATATCCACATGTTCTACGTGGCTCCATCTCCAGCCCGATCTCTTCCATCAGCTGTAGCGGGAGAGCATGGCAGCTGGCTGTGCTCTCTGGCTGGACTTTTATTTGTTCTCTGTAATAGGATTCATTTTGTCAGCATGTGATTATCAGCCCAGATCAATATTTCTAGTGTGATTAGTGTTCTATACTCAGACACACACGTGTGCACGCAGGCACACACACTGCTTCCAAAACTTGCCACAAATATTTGCAATCATGATTTCATTTACTTCTCAAATAGATGTTCCTGAAATGAACACAATCCTCTTAAACTAATTCTTTGGACTGTTTTCTAGAAATGCAGAGATTCTGAGATTTTCCTTGGAGACATTCTAAATAGATAGGGTACACACAGGAATAGCTGGGGTGCACTTGTTCTGATGGAACTCTGTGTGTGTATGTATGTGTGTGTTCCTGTGGGTATGGCTGGGACTGTGCTCGAGGGTAAATATGAGCTGTACTGTGAACTCAAGCTGTTGTGGTTGGCAGTAGTGTGAAATGATCAGTGAAAACTCACAGCGCAATGAGAGAGCTATGCTGATCCTCCCAGATTTCTGCCAAGGAAAACTTCAAATCACATCACCCTTTCCTTTCCATTGTATTCTGAGTTTTCTTTTTTGTTTGTTTTTAATCTTAAAGGGTCCTTGAAGTGATAGAAATCACCAGTTTCCTTTAGGAATGCTCTAGATTGCTGGAGACCATGATCCAAAGAGGCCCACTGCTAGGATGAACACAGATTCTGGTTTGCTCAGGGAAGTCCCCGTTTGTGCCTGATGTCCTCACAGAATTATAGTAGAGCCACCTTTTACTCTCAAAAGTGACCTAGTGTGGATGATAAATGATATAATTTCCCTACCTATTACTCGGGTAATTTTGACCTTAATCTATACATGTCTTCATTCATTCATTCCTGTTCTCTCCTTCACTGAAGAATTATTTATAATACATCTACTGTGTGCCAAGCACTGTGCTGGTTGTGGGGGTGAGGTGAGGGATGGGGGTGGGAAAGAGGAAGCAGTCCTTGCTCTCCTGGAGCTCATAATCCAGTAGAAAAGACCAAAACGTGTAGTACCTATCCAACATAAAAAGAAGTATGATCAGTTTAAGTGTCAAGTACTGAGGGAACACAGAGAAGGAGCAGCCAATCCACCCCACCTCACCCAAGGGAGGCAGGGGTGCTCACAGCGGGCTTCACAAAAGAGGTGATCATCCTCCCAAGCCATTAAAGTGGTCTCCTCAAAGGATCTGACTGAGTCATAAAAGCTTGCCTGATCTAAGTTCTAGAGGAAGCATAATTCTCTAGAGCTTTTTTATGGGGAAGGGAGATTGGGGGTGTTTTTGAAGATCTCTTACCTGCAACCTCTCTCCACCCTTGTACTTCTAAGGGCCATTTCAGAAGAATATTTGGGTATTCTTCCTCATTGGTCCATTTCTGATCCATGAACTTGGCAACCAGAAGGAACAGAATATGGTGGATATAAACAGGGTCAAGAATGCTAGCTGCTTTGACAAATCCCATACTCTTACTGGCTTAACATAATTAGAGTTTATTTCTTTTTTGAAAGATTGGCACCTAAGCTAATAATTGTTGGCAATTTCCTTTTTCTCCCCAAAGCTCCCCAGTACATAGCTGTGTATTGTAGTTGTGAGTGCCTCTGGCTGTGCTATGTGGGATGCTGCCTCAGCATGGCTTTGACGAGTGATGCCATGTCCGCACCCAGGATCCGAACTGGCTAAACCCTGGGCTGCCGAAGTGAAGAGCACAAACTTAACCATTCGGCCACGGGGCCAGCCCCAAGAGTTTATTTCTCACCTATGCAATATCCAGTATGAAAACTCTTGGTTGTCAAGCAGTCATTCAGGGACTCAGGCTCTTTCTATATTGTGGTTCCACCATCTTCTAGAGCAGGAGTTCTGGCCCAAATTGGGCCTGCAGGCTGTTTTTGTATATGAAGATTTATTGTAACGCAATCATGCTCATTCATTTTCATATTGTCTATGGCTGCTCTGCACTACAAGAGCAGAGCTGAGTAGTTGCAACAAAGACCATATAGCCCACAAGCCTAAAATACTTAGTATCTGACCTTTTACAGAAAAAGTTTGCTGACCCCACCCTGGTGTCTCAGAATTCTCTCTGGGTCATCTGCTTCTGGCCAGAGAATGTCCTCCAGTGGACAGAGAAAGAGTGTGCATGATCATTTTGGGGTTTTAATGGGCAGGCCTAGAAGTGACACACCCAAGTTTTGACCATGTTCCGTTGGCCAGAACTGAGTTCCCAGCTACATGTAACTGCAAGGGCAGCTGGGAAATGCAGTCTGGTGCTTTGCTCAGAAGGAAAGGGAAATGGGCTTGGGAAAGAGGTCTATAGTCTCTGCAACAGAGACCCTTCATCTTATGACCACGGGCCCAGGTTTATACGAGCTTAGACTTTAGGAGGATCGGGGGAAATTGTTATTTATAAGAGTTTGTGAAGGCAGTCACCGTTCAGTTTGCGCTTGGTCATAAGGCCCGCTTTGGATAGCTCAGGACCCGGAGCTCAGGTAACTTTTCAGAAACAGATGCTGCAAACTTTAGCTCAAGACTAGAAGGAACGTTTGGGGTGGACTGTCTCCTCTCTGGGGGTCTGGGAATTCCTGCAGCCTTTGGGAGCAGATCTCCTTCTCTGGAGACAGCTCTGATTCTTGAAACGTTCTTCTAAGATTTGTGTCCATGCAGCCTGTCACACTGCCCTGGGAAGGCTGCAGAGAGCGAGTCTGCTCATTCTTCCCCAACGGACGGGCCAGATGGGAAGCCCTGCTAGGAGAGTCCTGCCCTGCTTCCCTGGTCAGGCCCAGCCACTTGAGGGGACAGGCCAGTGTTCTTATTTCCCTCAGAGGCCTCAGCTTCTCCCACCAGGGAGCCCAGACACCTGGGGAGAGGGACGGTTCTGCTTTCCAGGTGAGAGGGTGACCTGAATGGACGTGTGAGTGGTCACTGCGCGCTCTGTGAAGCCCTAGGTGAATTCCATCCCCCTCCTAGAGGTCTGATAGAGGTCCCGGTGTCCCCTGTCAGAAGCGTCTCCACTCACCAGCTAAATCTGCATACTGGCCCAGAGGGTGGGAAGGATAGGGGGACTTTTACTTTATACTTTACACTGTACTATACTGGCTGGATTTTTTATTCTGTTTATTAGCATGTTACATTTATAATAAGCTAATCTAGTTAAAAAGCGCAGAACTGTATAATACACTTTGGAAATATTTTAATTCAAAATGGTATTTTTAAAAAGGCTTATGGTACCTAACAGGATTATCTGGGAAATTTACTGGTATGGCTGTTCATGGAATATAGCATTACTTTATTAGTTATTATTCTTTGATAAGGTTGGGGATAAACTGCAAACAGTTGAAATAAATGTATCATTATCAAGAAAAAAAAAAAGAAGAAAGAAAGAAAGGAAGGAAGCGGGAAAAGAAAAGCTGTGTCTCTTCTGGAGATAACCCCGCCTGGGGAGATGCACGGGATTCTAACTCAGAGGCAGGGGTTTGCACCCCATTCACCCTGTTCCTGGCTTTGTGCCCCATTCTACAAGGCTCCCTGTGTGACACTGCACAAAGAGGTGCAATGCTCTGAGGTCTGGTGCCCTCATTTGTAAACAGGGATAATGATACTACCCTATCGCATTGTGCAATTCAAAGGAAATCACGAATATAAGCCACTTTTTATGGAAAAGTGTGATATAGATTTGAGGAATTTTCACTGCAGTCCTCCTGGAAGAACCTGGAGGGCAGGCTTGGGTGGGGTCTTGGGCGGGTTGGGGAGCTGGCCTGAGACAGACTTTGGCCATATGGCGGCTGAGCCTGGTCTGTCCTTCTCTAGTTGCTTTCTGGGGGTCCTGCTTTCCCCCAAACTTCTTGAGGACGGTGACCCAGTATTCCCTAAGGCCCTGCATTACTGAAGGCCAGACCTTGGACTGGAGTAGCCCCACCAAGGGACTGTCCCCCTGGGAGGCCATGTCTGGCACGCCAACCCTCTCTCCTTCTGAGGAGGCCACCTTTCTGTGTAGGTGGTACCTTGTAACTTATAAGGGATGCTCTTGGCCATTCTCTCTCCTGATGCTCATAACCACTCAGGGAGGCAGGCAGGGTGGCATCGATAACTGAATTTTCAGATGAGAGACCTGGGATCAAAGAGTGGAATGGAGTAGAAAGGAAGGCCACTGACAAGTATTTAGCACCTACTGTATGCAAGGCAAAGTGCTGGGCACTTCAAGTGCAGGTGCCTCAGGGTGGTGGACCGAGTGAAGGGCAGACCTGGGCCTGCGGTCCAGCTCTCTAGATCCTGAGTGCTCTGTGAGCACAAATGGCTCAGAGCAGAGGGAGTATGGGCAAGGGTCCTAGGGGACAGGTGGCTAGACAGGCAGGAGAGTGATGGGAGGGGCAGGTGGGGGTGGGAGGGAGGTTGGCAGTGGCAAGTATGAGGCTGTGGGTGGGGTTGGGGCCATATCTCCCATTATGTTGCCATCATCAAAGTGCCCAAATAAAAAAAAGTTTCCAATTATAGGGAGACGTGGTTTGGGGAATCTCCCAGCAGCAAGGCCCAGATGTTAATTAAGCCTAAGATAGGTTATTATCTCTCCCCGTTGGACTGAACAAAGGGAAACTGATGCAGACAGCAGGTTGGGACTTGCCCATATGGCTGTTATGTGTTATTATTTCTGGTTTTTAAGAGGCACTCGACCCGGGGCTTTAGGGTACAGCCGAGGGGAAGGAAGCCACATCTAAGTGCTAGTCACTGAGGACATTTCCCACTCCTCCCTCACAGTTAAAGGAGGGCCTGACCAGGCACTCGGCGTCTGCCCTGTGGCTTTCTGGAGCCACCTGACTTGTGTTCCCACACTGGAGCTACCACAGAGCCAGAGAGTGCAGTGCGGGGTACAGAGCGCAGGAACCCTGCAGGCTGTTCCGTCCTAAACACGTCAGTGCCGACAGGCAGGGGAGCTAGTGAAATATTTAACAACCCTCATGGCATGTTCACCCACCCCTCTGAATGGACACTGGCGAGAGTGCTGGTCTAGCATAGGTCCTGGGGGCCCCTGTTTGGCCAGGTGTTAACTCTTTGATTGCTTGGTCTAGGACAGGTGTATGTATGTGTTTGTGTGTCTGTGTGTGTGTGGGTGGAGTGGTTCAGAGGAAGGGCCTAGGTGGCCAGGTGACACAAGAAGAAATATCACAGGGAGGTGTGGTTCAGTGGCTATTTACCAGCAGATATGGAAATAATTCAGTGTTTTACCAATCAATATGGCTGTACTAGCAGAATATCAATCATGAGAAAAGTATTTTTTATCTGTCAATTAATTTACAAATATCAAAGATTTAATCATCATAATAATATATTATTATTAATAATTATGTTTAGTCCCTTCACAAAAGCACCATTGGGCTTTGCTTTCATCCTATTTTCTAATGGCTTGTCTCTCCGAGATCAAGAGGAGGTTTCTGATTTGCTCCTCAGTGGACTGGGGGCCTTGGCTAACTCTTGCTTTTGGGGTGGTGGAGAGAAGTACCCCCACCTTTCTTTCTTACTCAGTATCTTCCACCAGCAGAGGTTTTTACATTGTAAGATAGATGGTTGCCTGTTGATAGGCCATCTGGGCATCTGTGTCTGTCCATCTTTGTAGATCAAGCAACTGTCTATTGATGAAAAGTGAGTTGCTTGGGATTCATCTGTTTATTTTAAACATCAGCTGGAATGACTGAAGCAGGAACTGCCCTCCGAATATCATGCGTATCGTGGTGGGGGGTTCCAGAGGAAGGGTCTGGGTGGCCGGGGTGACGCAACAAGGAATAGTACAGGGAGGCATGAAACAGTGGCTATTAACTAACAAATATTTACTAACAAGAGCTTCTCTGCTAATCTACAAAGCAAAATTAAAGGGGGTGTCTTTCTTTGGCTGGCAGCTTGGAATAGTGGTCAGCAATTAATTTCAGGCAGAAGCTGTGGAGTGACATGGACTCCTCATGGTGTCCCTCCAGGGGTACCAATTCTCAAGGACACCATAAAGATTTCCTAATTAGACTTTTATTGTGCCTGGAGACATGGGGATGAAGGCTGCTGGGCAGAGCATGGCCGTGGTCTCGAAGATCAAAGTGAGGCCTGGCTTACTTCTGAATCTTGACCTTGTTTTTGAAGGGCTGAATAACAATACCAATAACGATAATAATAGAAAAGATGGAAAGAAGACATTTTGAAATACTGTAGTGACCCAGTTCTGTTCTACCTGGGAAAGGCAAACAGGCATGAGTTACTTTAATTCTCTTCAACACATCTGTTAAAAGGCTGATGGAACATTCAGGACGAGCCTTAAAATAAACAGGCATGCCCTACTCTTTGTGTAGATCTTGGGGAATAAAAAAAACAATAATGAAAACTACTGATAGAGGCCTGGCCAGCAGTGTATGTCCGGAGCTCCCCTTGTGGATATGTGATCTCCGAGTTTGTCCAGCCGTGTGAAAGGGCCCCCCTCAGGAGGACTTGTCTTTATTTTTTTTTTAATTTTAATTTTTTTTTATTGAGTTAATGATAGGTTACAATCTTGTGAAATTTCAGTTGTACATTAATGTTTGTCATTCGTGTTGTAGGTGCACCACTTCACCCTTTGTGCCCACCCCCCACCCCACCTTTCCCCTGGTATCCACTAAACTGTTCTTAGTCCATAATTTTAAATTCCTCATATGAGTGGAGTCATACACAGATTATCCTTCTCTAGCTGGCTTATTTCACTTAACATAATTCCCTCAAGGTCCATCCATGTTATTGCAAATGGAATGATTTTGTTCTGTTTTACAGCTGAGTAGTATTCCATTGTATATATGTACCACATCTTCTTTATCCATTCGTCTGTTGATGGGCACTTAGGTTGCTTCCATGTCTTAGCTATTGTAAATAATGCTGCAATGAACATTGGGGTGCATAGGACTTTTGGGATTGCTGACTTCAAGCTCTTTGGATAAATACCCAGTAGTGGGATGGCTGGATCGTATGGTAGTTCTATTTTTAACTTTTTGAGGAATCTCCATACTGTTTTCCATAGTGGCTGCACCAGTTTGCATTCCCACCAGCAGTGTATGAGGGTTCCTTTTTCTCCACAACCTCTCCAACATTTGTTACTATTACTTTTAGATATTTTTGTCATTCTAATGGGTGTAAGGTGATATCTTAGTGTAGTTTTGATTTGCATTTCCCTGATGATCGGCGATGATGAGCATCTTTTCATGTACCTATTGGCCATCAGTATATCTTCTTTGGAGAAATGAGGAGGACTTGTCTTTAATGTACTCTTGCTTTTCTCCTAAATTCATGTTCACCATGATGACTACAATCATGTTAAAATCTATTTAAATCACTCAGGAATGTTTATGAAAGACTTTTAGCACACTAATTAAATTTCACAAATAATAACTAATATTTGATAGTTACAGCTTATAATGGTATTTTTATATCCATTATCTTGTTTGGTCTTCAACAGCCCCCTGAGATGGGTAGATATTATTATTTCCATTTCATAGATGAGGAAATTAAGGCATGGAGGATGGGAATTGGCTTAGAATCAGTGTCAGAGATAATAGTGATCATCTGGTCACTAACTTCGTTTTTCAGGTGGAAAAACCAGGTGGAGCGAAGAGACTTGCCGAGGTCTCGTAGTAATTGGAGCAGAGCTAACATGCCAAGGGGATTTTCTTGCAATTATTTTAAGGAAACTGCCTGAAATCCAAGACACTCTCCATTTGATCCATGATTTAAGTTTGAATGTTTTTGGGGAAAGAGAGGTGGCTGCCCTCCACCCTTGGGGTCAGGCCTGGACCAGAGCCTTTACCATGTGGTCAAGTGGTTGTTTTGAGCACATAATTACTCAATTTAAGGCAATATGAAAGATATAGAACCTAAGAGATGTGGTTTTAACTATTGAGAGTAAGCCATTCAGTTCAAGGAGAGGGATAGAGAAAATAGATTGGGGTGGGGTCCTGGGAGCCTCAGCCACTACAGAAAGTTCTGGAAGGGCTCTTGTTCCTCACCTTCCTCCCTCCACACTCCCTGTCTCAGCAACTTGTACTCGTATCTGCCAGGGGCCTTCCTAGGCTTTGGAGTGAGAGAGGTCCTTGGCCCTGCCCATTCCCACTGCCTCACCCCGTTGACCTCCTAACACCACCCATCAGGCCAGGACATGGTGCCAGGCACTGAAGAATAGGAGACTCACTCTAGGGTCCTGCCCTCAAGGAGCTTGTGGCTTTGGTAGGGGAGAGAAAGGAAGAGGTATGCAGAACCAGCCATGATTCCCCATAGCACGTTCCCCTACTAAGTCCTCAATAAAACACCATGGGAATGTGGAGACAAGAGGGCCTGGAGAAAGAGGACAACGTCGATGAGCACGGAGAGAGGAGTGGGATACATGACTGAGAGCAGGCATTTAGGCTGTAGGAATATCAAGGAGGCCTAAAGAGTTCCATGGTTCGTCAGAGAAGTGCCTTGTGGTTAAGTGTGTGAGCTGTGTGTGTGTGTGTGTGTGTGAAGATGGAGAGGTACACAGGGATCAGGTCATAAAGAGATTGTATATCTGACAACTTTGACCTTTCTGTTGAAAACCATGGGTTTGCTGGATTTTAAGGATGGGCAGCATGGGGCTTGTGAGACGATGGTGCAGGAGTGCTCACACTGTGGCGGTGCGGAGGAGGCCCGGGAGTGAGGGTGTCTAGAGGCAGAGAGAACAGGGAAGAGGCTCTCTCCACAGTCCAGGCAGGAGATGATGAAGGCCTGGACTGAGGGAGAGATGCTGGGGATGAGGGAGGGGGAGAGGTCCCAGGGACATTTCAAAATAATCAAGAGGTTAGTCAGAGAGTGTAAGGTGTCCAAAATGCAGGGCTGTGCTGGAACCAGCTGGCCCTGGCCCAGGAGACTGACTGTGGACATCTTTTCCCAACTCTGCACTCAGGGACGCCGTGCTGGGAGCTTTAAATCAGCTATAGCAGAAGCTTTAACACCACAGAAATCAAGAAAGGCTGCAAATCAGGTCTTCTCTCCAGAGAGCTGATTGTTAAACATCTACCAACACACCATTGGTGAGAGACCTGCAGCTTCTCCTGCTGTGCGTGGTGCAGAGGGCAGTGTCAGAGGAAGTGGCCTCGGGAGGCTTCAGAGGCAGTCGAGACAGGCCTTGGGCAAGGGATAGGTTTGTGGAAGGTGGGGGGTAAGAGAAGGCATTTTCGGTGAACCACACAGTGTGAGCAAAGGCTTGCCTTCTTCTGGGGTATCTCGGCACAGAGCAGGGGACTTGAGACACTCCATGACATTTGTGGGTTCCTGCTAGCAGAGTCTTAAATTAGACCTTTATGAGTTGACAGATCAGATGCACAAATGAAATGTCCCTTAAATACTTACTGGTGCATGATGCAGGTTTGCCATGAACTGGCCTATTTGGGCCAGGACTTCTTCTGTGCACAGAACAGTCCCTGAACCCAGTTGTAATGGCTAATTAGTGACCTTAAGAAGGACTCAGAAATGTTCCTGGATTATCATTTAGCAGGGGAGGAAACTGAGTCCCCGAGAGTGCTTCAAAGACATTCTCAAGACCACAGCTAGTTGGTGACCTTCGTCAGGATCAGAACTATGGAGCCGAACTTGCATTAGTTATCTACAACTGCAAAACAAATTCCCCCCACCACTAGTTTAAAAACTGGCTTAAAATAACAATAAACATTTATTATCTCATATTTTTTGCGAGTCGGGAATTCAGGAGTGACTTAGCCTGGTGGATTTGGCTTGGAGTCTGTATTAGTCAGGTTTTCTAGAGAAAGAGAACCAATAGGATATATCTATATCTATATATCTATAGATATAGATATAGATATATAGATATAGATATATGATTTATTATGAGGAGTTGGCTCACATGATTATGGAGGCTCAGAAGTCCCACGATGTGCTGTCTGCAAGCTGGAGACCCAGGAAAGCTGGTGGTGTAATTCAGTCCGAGTCTGAAGGCCTGAGAACTGGGGGAACCACTGGTGGAAATGCTAGTCTGAGAGCAGAAGGGGAGATGACATGTCCCAGCTCAAGCAGCGAGGCGGGAGCAAAGGGTGAGTTCCTCCTTCCTCTGCCTTTTGCTCTGTTCAGGCCCTCAGTGGATTGCGTGATGCCCACCCACATGGGGGAGAGCAATCTACTGAGTCCGCTGACCCAAATGCTAATCTCATCCAGAAACACCCTCACCGACAGGCCTAGGAATAAAGCTTAATCTAGGTACCCCGTGGCCAGTGAAATTGACACATAAAATTAACAATCACAGGGTCTCTCATGAAGTTGCTGTCAAGATGGCAGCTGGGGCTGCAGTCATCGGGTGGGGCTGGAGGATCTGCTTCCTCAGGGCCCGCTCGCGGCTGGCACATCCGCGCGGGTGTGGGCAGGAGGCTTCGGTTCCTCACCAAGGGGGCCTCTCTGTGGGGCTGGTGGAGCATCCTCACAACACAGCTGCTGGCTTCAGGAGAGGTCAAGGCAGAAGCCGCAACGTCTTTTATGACTTAGCTTCAGAAGTCATCATCATCATTTCCCCAAGATCCTAGTGGTTACACAAGTGAGTCTTATTCCGTGTGGGAGAACATAAGACAAAAGGCAGGGATCATTGGGGACCATCTTAGATGTTGGCTGCCACAGAACCCAACACAGGAAATGGGTGAAAACCAAGAGACTTTTGAAGTCAGAGGCCGTGGTTCTGCCTTTGGTAGGAGGGATCCAGGGAAAGCCTCAACTTCCTCATCTATAAGGTGGGGCTGTAGTTCCTGCCTGCTGTGCCGTAATGGGTTGTGATGAGGACCAAGCTGCAAAGAAGAGCACAGATGTTAGTGATGGTGCTTATTGCCATGCCACCTGTGGTTAAAAAAGAAAAAGAAAGAAAGATAGAGAACCCTAAATTCCTGCTTATTGACAGCTATCCAGCAAAGCATAGGGGACCTAGGGCTCCTGGGGATGCAGCTGCAATGTAGTGGGTCCAGAGTGAGGTTTCCTGGGCTCAAAGCTCAGCTCCCCGGCTCACCAACAATGTGACCTTGGGCCAGATGCTGCATCCCTTTGTGCCTCAGTTTCCTCACCTGTTCCCATGGAAATGATGACGGAACCTCCTTCACAGTGTTGTTGTGAGAATTAAATTAGCTTGTTCTGGTGAAGCATTTAGAACAGGGCCTCCTGACATTTAGTCACTGCCTGATATAAATACTAGCTTTGGCTACAGAGTGGCCACGAAGTCTGGAAATATAGACATTATTTTATCATGCATTGTAATATAATATCAATAACTCATTTATTACATGTTTACCTGTGTTTCCAGACTTGGTGACCAACCTGTATTATGCCCTCCCATCCTGACTGTGCAGGCAGTTTACCCTGTCCTGTGGTTGTGCCTGTAATCCGGCTGGCTGATCTGGTATAGGATTCTAATCTCTCGTTAGAGAGGAGACGGCCTTCATTATACTTATTAATGTCAGCCCTGCCTCCAAGCTTCCCTAGATGTGGTTGCTGTTAACGCCGCTCTCAGTGTGTTGCTCTCCCCAGCAGGGCCTTTTATTACGTGAGGACACAGAGTGGAACAGATGCCCCGTACTATTAAGTTGGTTTTGCAAACCGCAGTAGCCCATCACAGAATGCCATAAAGATACGCCTTACCTCGAAGGGGGCAGGGTACCAGCCATCACAGATTCTGAACAACCTGTGAGTGTGCCCTGGGAAGGAGCGCTCCAGGGAGGGAAGGTCTGGTGATGCAGAGATGTACCCCATGTTGATAAGAACGAGCACACAAACTCTGAGCCTAGAAACTGGTAGCTCGGATGCTGTTTGACTTACTTTATAAAACGACTCTGCAAAATTATTACCAGTTTCTGTAAATATCCAGTTCTCTGGTTTCTTTAAAATTTTGCTTTGTTTTCTTTTTTTTTAAAGATTTGAGTCACATCTTTCTGAGAACGTCTATCACCTAGAAGGTGTTCCCAAAATGTATTCCTGGAACACTGATCCCACGGGGTGTTACTGGATGTTACACTGAAAAAGGTTTCAGTCATCAAACGAGCTTGGGAAACACTGGGTTAAACATAGTTAAACTGGTTTCCTTTTTACAGGACTTCTCAGAACCTTTAATATGCTAATATGCCTTGTGAGGGTGATAAAATCTACAGTTTTTCCCACATTTATTTGATCGTAAACCCTTTTTTGGTGGACTATGTTTCAGAAAAAGTATTCAGTGGAATATAGATAATAGGAAAACTTAAACCTAATAATTGGAAAACCTACTGTTTTATCTGCCTGGCTATTTGCTTATTTCTGATAACACCATATCCCTCTTCTGAGAACTGTTCCCAGCCCCATTCACATGGTCCCCGAGGGAGCTGGTGTTTTCTTATGTGACCTACCCCTTGACCGGAAGTGACACACCTCCTTGCCATAGGAGTGAGCACCAGACCTGGGCTGGGTCACTCAAGTCTCTTTGCTGAAATGTTTGGATTTGAGACCAATAATTCTTTCTCTAGTGACTGAAGCTATAAGACAAAATGTAAAGAGCTATTAGTCATTTTGTTTTCTACTATCCTGAGAAAGCCATTCTGCAGCTAGGTTTAATGGTACCAACCACAGCAGGAAGAACGTACGGGAGGTGGAGAGTCCTGGTGCAGAGCCAGACTCCCCGGTTCTGGTTGTTCTGGACTTCTCATTCCATTCCCACGTTTACGTAGTTCGGAGAAGCTATGTCAGTACTACTTGAAATGTACTCAGGGTGTGGTTTGGGGACCAGTGCTGTTTCCCAAACTATGTATTCCCCGGTCCATAGTGAGGTAAATTCAGAAACTGAGTGTTTAGTAACTTTTATAGTAATTGACATTGCTGGGACATCAAGTGGCATTTCATTTTTCTAGTAATTCGTATTTATTTAATTTGCCAAAGTTTTGCTCCACAGTAGATTTTAGTAATAGTAATAATAATAATGATAATAATAATAATAAAAACCTGGTCCTTCAGCACAGATTGTTTGAGAAATACCCTTTTATGAGATATTCCAACAGGGCTGATGCATATGGTTGTGTAGGCGGTGCACTGTACAACTCTAGGAAGTGCCATTCGCCTAGCTGACAACATGAATGATTCCCCACTGCCTGAGTTGTACAGTGTAGAACCTGCCCAACAGTAGACGCAGCCCTTTGACCCCAATATCCTTCCTACAAATTCCTTCTTGTTTTGTTTAAATTAACTGGAGTCTTTTTGTAGCTGCTTTCAATCTAAGGAAATTTAAATAATACATCTTCTGCTGTCCCAGTGGCCTATTTCAACTGTCTACTAGATATGAGAGACCTGGTTCTGGAGTCTGATTTTCCCACAGTATGACTCATGCATTTTGCTGTCTTGTTAGTTCTCATGGAAGGAAGCAGCTTAGTACACACACCCTGGGAGGATGCCAAACATTCTTCTCCACGAAACCTGACAGTCTGTGGCGGGGCGCGCCAGCATTTAAAGGTTCTCTTTCCTTCCACATTGGAGCCCCAGCGTGAGGAGACCTCACAATCAGCTGAGCTGGTGAAGGCAGGCCAGCTGGGCATTCTGAACGTCCTGTCGGTGGGCCTGAAATAGGGTTGTCTTTCTAGAACAGTTTAGTAATATCTATCAAAAAGCTTTAAAAATGCCCTCTGCCCTTCTGAGAATTACACTTCTAAGACCCTCTCTTAAGGATCTGAAAGACTGTGAAAGATTTATCGTCAAAGATGCCCTCTGTGTTTTAATTGTGAAAATAGAAATTAGGAATAACCTGAATATCCAATATATAGGAATAATTAAGTAGATAATAGAAAACGAAGTAAAGAATGATCTGAATTCATTAAAATTATGTTTATAGTGTTTTTAACAATATGGAAAATTATATAATATTAGGTTAAAACCCAGAATACAATAGAGTATATGTGTAAGGGAAAAATGCTAAGAGAAAAGACTGGAGAGAAATAGGCTAAAATGTTAACAAGAAATGTCCCTGAGGAGGGATATTTTGGGTGAGTGACATAAAAATATTTTTCTAGGAGCTGGGCCTGTGGCGTAGTGGTTAACTTTGGCATGCTCTGCCCTCACGGCCTGGGTTTGAGGGTTCAGATCCCAGGTGTGGACCTACACCACTCATCAGCCGTGCTGTGGAGGCCACCACATACAATATAGAGGAAGACTGGCACAGATGTTAGGTCAGGGTAAATCTTCCTTAGCAAAAATAAAAAAATTTTTAAATATATATATGTATTTCTAAAATTTATGTGAAGTACATATGACTTTGAGGGAGGAAAATGAAGTTAAATAGTTAAAAAGAAAAAATAAAGCTATTACTGCTCTACGTTTTAGGTTGGGCCCCCAAACACAGCTAGTGGGGTCACTTTAGGCTTGGATCTAGACTCCAGGTCTCAGTTTAGCACTTTGATTTCCTCAGCTCCTCAAGATCCTCTGGGCCAGAGGCCCTGACTCACGCTGACCAGCACACAGCCTGGCTCCAAGTGTGCATGCACGTACGTGCTCAGTGCCTGTGTCTAGCAGTGTCTGTTTCAGTGGGGAGCATTTCCTGATCTGATCCTCCATTCCGGTGCCCCTGTCCCGGGGAAAAACCCGTGACAGCAAGGAATGGGCAAAGAGGCTGAGAGGAGAGGGAGGCATAAGGTGAAGAATCTATATTCCGCCAACCCAGCAGTCCCACCTCTAGGTGGATAGCCTGGACAAACCCACAAACATGCATGAATACTCGCCATGCCATTGTTTGCGATAGTACAAAATCGGAACAAGGGGAAAAAGTGGAAAAATTCCCTGTCCATCAAAAGGAGAATGGATACATAAATTATAGTATTTTCACACTATGAGATACTATACAGCATCAAAATAAATGAATTAGCATTAACAGAGATAAATCCCAAATCGAGTGTTAGCAAAAAACAAAGCTAGTAGTAGTTTGATTCCATCTACAACAATATCGTATTTATTTTTTATCATATTTCATATATTATTTATTTGGTTTTTATATTATATAAAATATATTATTCTAATTTATTAATATTATACTAGTTTATATTAAGTTTACAATATAATTCCATTAAGTTAAAAATATGGAAAATATCATTGATTATTTATGGACGCCCACATGTGGTAAAAGTAAAAAAGTCAAGCATGGGAAAAATAAACATAAAATTCCAGAGAGTAGCTTCCCCTGGGACTAGAGGAAGTGAAAAGAAATCAGATGGTGGAACATGGGGCTTTGAAGGTATCTGTGAGGTTTTGTCTTAAAAAAATATATCTGAAGCACATATGGAAAAGAATGTTAGGATTTGACAAAGCCTGGTGGTAGGCACAAGTTATATTAGTCTCTGTATTCTTCTGCCTTTGGGGAATATTTCATAATAAAATATAAATAAAGTTACAAATAGAGAGGAGGGCACGAGCTCAGGATGCTCTGAGCCTGAGACAGGCGGAGGTGACCAAGGGAGAGAGGGGCTGGCGAGACCTGGGGATGCGAGTCTGGATGAGGTAACGCCGGGGGCGGAGAACCCTGGATGCCGCCCTGGATGGTGCACCCTCCCAGTCCCGCCCACGAACACACGTGGTGCCTCTTTGCCTTCCGGTTTTCATGTCAGATCTGGCATTTCCTCTCGGACCTGCCGTCTGCCGGGACTTGCAGGTCTCAGAGGCGAGAGCCCGCCCCTGACTACCTTCCCACAGGTGGCCCGCCTGCCGAGTGCGCCTCCTTGGGCGGCTCCAGCCTTTGTTCTCATGGGACTTGTGTAGGCCATGCCCACCTCCTGCCAAGGGACAGGGGCATCTTGGAGGCCTGGAGATCCTGGTTATTTTATCTCCTCAGGCTCCCCAGCTCTCAGATAGTGCACAGGTCTCTGCTTTCTGGTTTTATGCACTGATTAATCCGTCTGTCTCATCTTCTTTATTCTTCATAGAAAGGAGTCCAGTCCTGGTCAGTGCCCCCATTCCAAGAAAATCCAGGCTGGCCCTCCTCACCAGTGCTCCCATCCGGCCTGGGAATCAGGACACCTGCTCAGCCAGCAAGTAGCCGGATGACTTTCGGCAAACCATGTCACCTCTCCGTACCTCCCTTTCTTGCCCTGGTAGATGGGCCATGGATGCCTGTCTCACCGGGTTGGCATGACATCATGATTGCATAATGTCTCACTTGTCAAGGTTTTAAGCACAGTGTCTGCACAAGACACAACACATTAACTTTCCTAGGGCCAAATTTAGCAATTAATGTTGGCAGGCCTTTCGGGTTCTGATGGTTTGTTTCTTCCCACCCAGCTACTTCCCCCTCTTCCTTCCTCTGCTCCTCTCTTCTCCCCAGCCCTCTTTCCCCAGGTTACCTCGAGACACACAGGCTCTTACAGAATAGCCTGAGCCCCAGCCTCCAGCTCTGGATAAGACTTTCCAACAGTGGTTCTCAAGCTTGCAGAGCCTTAGAACCCCCTAGGGAGCTAAAAAAAAAACAAACACCAAAACAACAACAACAACCACTACTCTCAACCCCCACTCCCAAAGAATGTCATTCAGTTGGTCTTGGGTGGGGGCGGGGGCCAGGCATTGTATTTTCCTTACCTCCCACCCACCCACCCACCCATCCGCCTGGGGCAGGTGATTCTAATGTCCATTTTAAGATTGATCCCGGCAAGCACCACAACTCCCTCTTAGACCCCTGCCCTCCTCAGGATGCTCCTCTGTCATCGTAACAATGGGAAGAAACCACCACACCCTTGTTTCTTCAGTTTCCTAAATTCTTTCTTGGAAAACATTTAATAATTTACAGGTTCTTCACAGAGTCCTTCCTTAGCTTTTACCTTGGATAACTTTGCGGTAGGCAGAACAGAAATACCTGCTAAGCTGCCCTTGGATTTTCCTCTCAGAGCTGGTATGTACTTCTATTCTGCTTGCCCTGGGACCCAGCTACTGTTCTGTCTATAGAGCTCGCCATTCCTTTGGCACAGATCTGAAATAAACAGCTCACATCAAACCCAGCTAAGTGAAGCTGATTGTGAACAATTTGTATTCAAGAGATGCTTCCTACTTATTTTTGGCTCATTTGCTCCTAAGACACTGATGCTTAAGTATGGCTGATGACTTTGAGCAGCTCCTGGTGTTTGGCCCTTGCAGACCTTGTGGGCTTGAGGGTCCTTCTGGAATTTTCCGTCTTAGCCCATGTCCTTCCCTCTATGGCCCCTCCTAGCTGAGTAGACTTCCCAGCTGTGTATGACGCAGCAAGACTGCAAGGTTCTGGTTCTCTCTTAGGCTGCTTCTCCCAACTTCAGGCACAAAGTCCAGGTTAATGGAGAGTCTGAAGCCCGGAGAGCGGAAGTGACTTACCCAAGGTCACAGCTGTGGCCACAGCAATTGAAAATGGTGTGGTTGGTGGGGCAGTGCTTGGAATTCTTAGCTTTGGTTCCTGCTTGTCCAGAAGCTTGGGTTGGGATGTTGCATCTGGAGCCACATACTTATATCAGCAGGATTTGTCTTTGAATGAGCAGCATGGCTAGAGTCTAACTTCTGGTTAAATAGGATAGTGACACTCTAGAAGTCTCTACAGACCTTGACTAAGAACCAGTGGTGGCAGGTAAGGTGGAGGCTCATTTATACTTTAATACTCCTACCAGGATGGGGATAGACAGAGAGGGAGACAGGGAAGCACCAAGGAGGGTTGGCTGAACTTTGGGGATAATATCAACAGGTTGACTATAGCTGACGATATATTTTTTGATATTTGGTGAAGCTCTTGATGGGTAGGTGGAATTTCATACTTTGCTCTCCTACTCCTGTAAAATAACTTTTTGTAGAGCATGTTTTTACGTGTTATGCCATTTGAGCCTCCCAACACCCCTGGTGGAGATTATATTCATAGTTTTATGGATGCGGGAGCTGAGGACCAGAGAGGGACTGAGTGTGGGCTGAGTTGTTGGAGAAGCTGGGACGCTGTGGTTTCGTCCTCTACAGCATTCTGCTGACAGTTGTTCCGTATTGGCCCATCAGTTTTCCAGGTTTTTACTTACCGTTGCACACCAACCCAGTCAGTTAGTTCCAAAGCGAGGATTTACCTGCTGGTAAGATTCTGTGGTCCAGGCCATCATCTGACTCACAAAAGGGAGATATCAAAACCATGTTGGGGAGAGAGATTTTGTCCCAGGCTCGGAACCCACTTTAGTTCCCCTTCCCTCGCCTCCTGCCCTACACACCATAGCAAGAAGGACTAAGCAAGTAATTATTTAACTATACATTTTCTGAGTACCTGCCATGTGAAGGGTCCTGGAAAGGGGTCGTGGGAAGACAGAGATGAATCTGACATGTTTCCTGCAGGAATGGCAAACGTGTGGCTGCAGTAGACCCACTTCCTTTTCCATACCTAGGGCAGACATCACTAATCTATCAGGTCATTTCTTCCCATTAATCCTGAACAGAACCTCTCTGGACTCTGATGCAGGCATCCAAGAACATTCAGTAGAGTTGATACGCAATAAGAGCTAGCATTTGCTAAGCAACTACTATGTGCTGGGCACTATGCTGTGTTCATTATCACGTTACTCCTGCACAACTCCATGAAGCAGGACCTGTCATGCTTAGAGACGTTAAGCATCTTGACCTCCTAAAATTGGATCTAAGCTTTGAACCCAGGCAGTCCAACTCCAGCGCCTGCATCCTTGTTTTTGACTCTTTACTGCTATCTGTTTTCCATTTCTGATCTGTTACTGCCTGCTGCCTTTCTGAGCATAGAGCCCATGAGACTTGCGGAGAGAATAAGTTAACATCTCCTGGCTGCTCTTCCAGCTCCTCTGATGTTCCACAGCCAATGGTCATGGGCCTCATTTTACAGAAGGAAGCACATATGGGCTGTGACATCTCCAAGGTGACAGCTCAAACGACGGAAGAAACGGGAGTGGGAATAGTGAATTCCCAAATCCAGACCTCTAGGTCAGCCCAGGAACCTCCGGGACTTTGGGGGTTTTATAAATGCCTATTCTCATTCCTCAAAGCCTAACATAGTTTAATTTTGCAAATACACCTGGGGGCGTGGGGCTGAAGAGCAGTGTAAACAACAGATCTGGCTAAAACCTGCCTTGGATTTTGTAAAAGAAAGTTGCTGATGAAGTGGAAGCAACTGGTGTTAAATGATTATCTCACAGGAATTCCTACAAAGTCTGACCGTCAGCCTGGGCTCCCATTTGAGCTTCCTGGGGCCATGTAAATGAATAGTTACAACGATACATTTGAACAATAAAAGGACTTTGCAGTTTAGTTTGTGTGTGTGTGTGTGTGTGTGTGTGTGTGTGTGTGTTATAGTCTGTCAGGCTTCACTAGCAGAAAAGAATGAGTTGATTACACTTTAAATATTACATATTTGCTGTTTCTAAACAGTCATGGAACCAGGCAAAATGGCTAAAAATGTGGAATAAAATCTGAAAAAAGCACAAGCATAATACCTGCCTTTTTCATCTCTCTGTCTTAAAAACATTAAAGAAGCCAATCTAATTAGCCAAATTGTTTTCTTTGACTATGGGCAGATGGCTTTCTTTCCAATATTCTAGAGAAGGATTAAGTGTCTAACTAGATTTACAGGTAGACGGGGATAAGTGTTCCCACTGCCTGCATCCTGGGGATGAAGAGCAAGATTACCCACAAGCAGCTTATGAGGGGTACCAGGTTCAATAGTGTCTCCCCCAAATTCATGTCCTCCTGGAACCCGTGAATGTGACTTATTTGGAAATAGGGTCTTTGCAGAGGTAATCAAGTTAAGATGAAGTCACACGGGATGAGAGTGGGGCATACATCCAATGACTGCTGTCCTCATAAAGAGACAGGGACACGGAGGCACAGGGAAGACGGCCATGTGAAGGAGGCAGAGGTTGGAATGATGCAGCTGCCAGCCAAGGAAGGCCAAGGATTCCAGCAACCACCAGAAGCTAGGAAGAGGCAAGGAAGCATTCTCCCCGACAGGTTTCAGAGGGAGCAGGGCCCGGATGACACCTTGTTTTATCTTCTAGTCTCCAGAACTGTGAGACAATAAATTTCTGTTGGTTTAAGCGACCTAGTTTATGGTACTTTGTTATGACAGCCCCAGAAAAGTAATAAATAAAGGAATTCAGGATGGAATTTGGACTGACACTCATTCCAAACTTTCTTTCTCAGAGACCCTTAGATTGAGGCCTTGATGTGGGTTAAGTGGTCTCAGAGTCTCGCATTTCATCAAGTAGAGAGAAAAAGGAACCCAAACAGAGTTTGACAGTTTCTAGAAGTTAATAGGCAACATCCACGAAGGCTTTTCCCTTATTATCTGATTACCATATTAACTGATAACTGGAGACCAAAAGACACTTTTAGTTGGGAAAAATAGATGCTCTTCCTAGAGAACTGAACTGACTTAATCCCATAGCGTTGGGAGAGCTGCTTCAGGCACGAATTTGCATTTACTGAGTGGCAAGGAGGGATACCTGCCTGCTTCCATTTCGCGAAGAGAGTTGGATGTGGTGTTCAACCTGGGCACATAGGAAGCTCCTGGGAGCTTTGTAGAATACGAATGCCTGGGTCCCACCCCAGAGATTCTGATTTCACTAGTCTGGGGTGCTGCCAGGCATCAGGAGTTTTAAAAGCTCCCCTGGGTGATTCTAATATGCAGTTAGGCTTGAGAAAAACTGGTAGAAGTGCCTGTAGACTCCAGGCCATTGGGGTGAAACTTTCAAATGATTGCAGTAAATTAAGGAAAATTAGTAAAAGCGTTAAAACATTAAAGAGAGAGAATAAGATAAATAAAAAGGTGACATCTAGGATGCAATCAAACCCTATAGTAAGGTCTTCGAATATTTAAGCAATGCAACAGCTGTTTTGGAAAGAATGGTCCCACAAGTGCAGCTCTGAGGTCACTGGATTGAGACTGAATGGTCTTGCTTGTTGGAGCGCTCAGCACAATGCCTGGCACAGAGCAGCCTTCAAGAAACCCTGGCCAATGTTGTCTCTTTAAGAAAAAGAGAAAGCCGGAGTTCAGATTTCCCTTGGCAGCTTCTTTTCTTCTCCGAAGAAATCTGGATCATCCAAGTTATCCCCTAAAGCCTTCTTAATTCCTAAGAAGACAAGCCCAGCTCTTTCAATTAAAAAGTTAATTACCATTTACTGAAGTTCCCGTATTCATTTGAGATGGGTGAAACTGGTGATTCAGGAGAACTGGGTGCTCTTATGTGTTACGTGAGTACTTTATAAACACTGACTAATCCATATATATGTCATACTTAGGCCCATTTAAGGGACTCTAAAATGTCCTTCTTTAATCATAGGAGGCTATTGTTGGATAATTTTGTTGTATGACATACTGTCGATCATCTTTGTGATTTATTTGCTGCCAAGTTCTTAATCAGAAACACAACTCTGATTATTCTGTTGTTACTATAAGAAAATATACTCCATATATAATATGATTTTCAGGAATATACATTGGTAGAAGGTGGCAATTGCCCATCCTCACGTGAACTATTAGGTGCTATGAGAACTGGTTAAGGGAGGGATGAGTGTGGGATGGAAATACCTATCACCCTGGAGGTGGGTGGGTTTTGAGCTTAACTCGCATGGCACAACATCACTGCTACCCTCTCTTTTTCGTTTTGGAGTATGTCTTTGTGACCGTACAAATACTTGGGAAGGACAGACAAGGGAGGCCAGTTAGGTTTAAATTTGTTTGCCAAAGCTGATAGATCAATTGGTAGTGACTGCTCGGGCTACTGGGTTGAAAATGACTCTGAAGCCAAATCCATATCCAGAGAGAGAGAGAGAGTATTCAAGAGAGAGTAATTAAGATTGATTAGCAATGTCTCAGAGCACACAAGAGGGGGGAATGAAGGCACAAATGCCAGGCATTTGCTACGATCATCTTAGACCCTGTTTTGAAAGACAAGAGCCCTTGGCTAGCCAATAGGCCTTATAGTAGTCTCAGGAAGTGCAGCTTATCCTCTAAGCCGCCATATACCAATGTTAGAAATTCCGTGTGTGGTGCAAAGCCGGGTAACCTTTGGCTGAGAGTCCCAATTGAGAGGTTCCATAATAAGGTGAAGCATTAAGTTTGAGGCCAACTAAAGTCTGCACCGTCCTTTCCAACTAAGGCTGAACAGCTGCTCTCTACTACCAATTCTTCTATTTTTATTCATTCATGATACAGAACTTTGCTGTTCGTGAGGTGTTTAAGAACATAGTGTAAGGGGCCACACTTGGTGTCAAAGAACGATGGCCAACGTCCAACCTGCACGTTCAGGCGTGTGCTCAGCAGCCCTTCAGAAAGCTGCACATGACCTTCCTGTTCCATCTCCTCTTACTTCCCACCATTCAGCAGCACAATGCTGATAGATTGGATGTATTATATGAGAGAAGAGTCAGGATGACCATTTTGACCTGAGGAACTGGAAGGATGAAATTGCATTCCTGAGATGAGGATGACTGTGGGAACAGCAGGTTTTAGGGACAGATCATGAGTTCAGTTTTGGAGATGTGAAGTTTGGGATGCCTATTAAATATCCAAGTGGGGCCAGCCCCGGTGGCCTAGTGGTTAAGTTTGGTGAACTCTACTTTGGCAGCCTGGCTTTGGTTCCTGGGTGTGGACCTGCATCACTCGTCTGTCAGTGGCCATGCTGTGGCAGCGGCTCACATACAAAAAGAGAAAGATTGGCAACAGATGTTAGTTCAGGGTGAATCTTCCTCAGCAAAAAATGAAAAAACAAAAAAAATAGATAAATATCCAAGTGGAGATGTCAAGTGGGAAGTTGGATATATGTGTATGGAAATCAGAAGGGAAATATGAGCCAAAGATATAAATTTGGGAGTCATCAGCTTATAGCTGGAATTTAAAAGCATGGAAGTGGGGCTCGCCTGGTGGCATGGAGGTTAAGTTTGTGTACTCCACTTCATTGGCCCAGGGTTCGCTGGTTTAGATCTCAGGCATGGACCTGCACACTGCTTATCAAGCTATGCAGTGGCAGGCATCCCACATATAAAATAGAGGAAGATGGGCACAGATTTTTAACTCAGGGCCAATCTTCCTTAAAAAAACCCACAAAAAACAAACAAACAAACAAAAGCGTGGAACTGAATGAGATCACCAGGATAATGAACATAGATAGAGAAGGGATCAAAAGAATGAATTTTGGGGTAACTTCAAGAGAAAGAGGTCCAGAAATGAGGAGGAAACAGCAAAGACTGAGAGAGAGCAGGATATAAGGTAGAGGGAAAGCCAGTAGAGTGCCCTGGTAGCCAAGTAGAGAACGTGCTTCAAGGAAGAGGAGTCAGTAACTTGGTCAAATGCTGCTGATAGGTCAAGCAAGGTGGAGACTAGAAAACTGACCATTGGGCATAGCAATATGGAGGTCATTGATTTGATGGAGTTCTAGGGGTGAAGACTCAGGCGAAGTGTGTTTAACAGAGAGCAGAAGAATGGAAAGTGGAAGCTGCAGGCATTAACAATATTTTTAGGAGTTTTGTCATAAAGAGAAAGAAGTGAAGTGGTAGCTGGAGGGGGAAGTGAGATCAAGAGCATCTTTACTTTGAGGATGGGAGAAATATCTGCAAGTTTGTGTGCTAGTGTCAAAGGCCTGATGGAGAGAAAAAGTTGATGCTGCGGGAGAGAGAGGGAGCTGTGTTCTTGAGTTGGTGAGAGGGAGTGGGGTTGAGAGTAGGCCTGGAGAAGCTGGTCTTTGCTAGGTGAGGACAGTTCCTCCATAAGACTGGAAGATAAAAATAAGTAGGTTGATGTGATGGGAGGTGCTTTTGGAAGGTCTCAGCTGGTTAAAGACCCTTCAGCGGCTCGCTATTGTGCCCTATACCACAGAGCCCATTAAGCTCAGCCTGGGATACAAGGACTCAAAAGGTAAACACCTTGGCCCCACATTATAGCTTCCTCCTCATCCACTCTTGACCCTTCTTAATCCCCCTCCCCAGTCTGCTTTTACACAAGTGGATCTTTCTGCCTGGGGTGCTCTTCAAGACCCAGTTCAAAGGTCACCTCCTTTGTCCCTCTGGGTTCCCACATTTGTGGCTCAAATCTACGTCATAGCCCTTTATCACATTGTTTATCCATCTGTCTTTCTTTAAAGCTGTGATCCTTTTGATAGTAGATGCTTTGTCTTCTTATTTGTCTCTGGGTACACAGTTGCCTCTACCGATGCCTCCCCGAGGACAGTGTCTGGCACAGAAGAGGAAATAAAAGTTGGAAATGGTTCTATGCATATGTTTAAAGTAAACTTTTGATTGACCGGTAACATATATATGTCTATGTATACACACACAATTATACGTGTATAGCTCTACGTACTTTCAAAGCGAACACACCTGTGTCAGTAAACAGCGCCTTACCAGCACCCCGGAAACTCGCCTCACATCCCTCCAGTCATTACCCAAAGGTAAACGCTATCTTGACTTCTAACATCATGGATTGGTTTTGCCTGTTTTTGACCTTCATACAAATGGAATCAAACAACATGCACTCTTATGTCTGACTTCTTTCACTCAAAATTGCGTTTCTGTGATCCATTATTTCTGTCGTCTGTAGCAGCAGTTCGCTCATTCCCTTTGCGGTCCGGTGATCGATCGTGAGACTATACCATAAGAATTCACCCATTCTATGGTTGCTGGACATTTGGCTTGTTTCTGGTTTCCAGCTTTTACAAATAGCGCTGTGATGAATGTTGTTGCACATGTAGTTGAACGTGTGTACACTTTTCTGCTGGCTATATGGCCAAGCGTGGGGTTGCTGGGTCATATCTTCAAGTGCTTATATACCTTTGATCAGCTTATTGTTACTCAACAAGCCCAGGAGCAGAATTCTAGACACTGGAAACACACAACCAAGTTTCTGAGCTCTATGGCCTCTGGGATGATTTGTCGAGCCCCTTCATTTTCATACAAGAAACCTGAGACTCAGGCTGGGAAAGCAACCTGTGCAAATTCACACAGCAAGTAAGTGCGAAATTGCTCCAGATCTCCTCATTTCCGGGCCAGTGTGACTCAAGACTAACGTTGGTCAAACACCTCTTAGTATTCACACAAGGAAACTCTCTTCTCTGACCCAGGAATGATCTTGCATCATTCCAATTTGTCTAACAAGCACTCTTGTTTATTAAGTATCTGCAAAGTGCTGGGCACATTGTGTCATATGTTTACATGTGTCATTTATTTACATTCTATGTTATCTCTCATCCTCACAACAACCTTCGAGACAGGTGGTACCAACTCTATTTTTCAGATGGAAAGATGAGCTCAGAGAGGACGAGTAACTCGCTCAGGTTTCCGTAGGAAGTGGCGGAGCTGGCATGTGAACTTTGCTTGTAACTACTTGGGAGACAGAGGAGTGAAGCCCTTCTTAGGATGCCATTGCTGTTTTGACACAGGGCAACGCTTTCCCTCCGACCCTAGGGCTCCTCTCAAGCAGAGAGAATCCAGTTTTCTATCATGGACCATGTGACTGAAAGAAGGCAATTCAACATGGCGAGCACATAATACACCTGCAGCTTTCCCTGTGAGGATTGATACAGAAAGCGACGGCTTACAGCCATTGTGAGGACAAAAATTGCTATTCGAAAGTTACAGAATGGTGAATACTTGCTCCTCCAGCTCTCCGCAGAAGCTTCCTCAGAATCCTGAAGTGCAGAAACTAAGTAAACCCACTTCAGAGGAGCTAACCTGGGCTTCCTTATTCCTAATGAATCTTTATAGATAGCCACCTCCTGCCCATCCCATATCCTGTATGTATCTCAAAAAAGATAACAAAAATAGAAATGATAATCATGAACGTGTATTATGTACTTATATTGTGCCGTGTACTGACTAATTGTTGCTGGGTGGTCTCATTGAGTCCTCCTAATGAGTTTTGAGGTAGGTATGATTATCATGCCCATTTTACAGATGAGGAAGTGGATCCTTAGAAAGTCAAAGTAACTTGCCTGAGGGCGCATGATGAGTGAGTGAGCCGGGGCCTCGCTGAGGGCCAGCACGGCAGCCAGGATCTGTTCCTGTTGGCTGTCTTGATGCCCAAAACATGCTTGTTTACTGATTGATCTCTCCCTTTCATTAAGGTTTTGTTCTTTTTTAATCATTCATGTGGAAATGTTCACAACCTTATCACAACCACCATAAGCTAACAAAGTGAATCTTGTGTTTGTGAGGACGGTTCTCCCCTACACTCTGCCTTGGAAAGAGGAAGGATTTTTTTTTGTAACTTACTGAAGTGAGTTTAAATAATCTACTTAAGAAAGAGACGGGTGGGAGAGGGAGAGCAATTCAGGGAGAAGCTGGGCGTTGGAGGTGGGAGAGCGGACAGTACGACGCAGCTATAGGGTTTGCTTTAGCTTCTCACTGGCCTCCCTGTAGCTTTTCTGACCGGTCCTCCTTCAGCTTCCTCCTCACTATTGCTAGGGTTTCAGGGAAGCAGGCGAGCGGGGTCCATGTGTCCGTGGACTACTATTTTTAGGAATTTTGAAAAACACTGAAAGGATTTGCCCTATTTTGAAATTGCTTATGCTGTTAGGGCATAGCTCTTTTTCTGTTTTATTATTATTTTATAGAAAGAATACATTTTATAAAAAAGAACACTTAAGGTTTTAAGTGTTTTTCTCCTCCACTTTACAGATGGAAACCCAGTGTATCACCAAGGGATCTATCTCTGCCTCTGTGGGAATACAAATTGCTTGTTCATTCCAGCCTCTCTGCACTTCGCATTAACTAAGGAGCCCCTGCTAGAAATGCACACAGTGTTAGCAGGTGACTCTCTGGGCCATATGCCGAAAAAGACGGCTGTTTTGCTTAAGTTCATTGAAAGGGAAATGTGAAAGGCACCCAAAATCTGCTGGCTTATCTCTCTTCTCCCAAACCCCCTTGTTAACTGAATGATCTTGTGTGTTTGGGGCGGGGGAGGGGGAGGACAAGAAGAAAAAGAAGGAGAGGAAGGAGGAGGGGGAGCAGGAGGGAGAGAGTGAGACTGTACCAGGGCTATCTGTTTCATGTTTCAAGGTGGGCTTTAACACACAGCCAAGAACTTCCAGTCTTTAAAAACTCCCCCTGATATTTGCCAATACCTGAAATGGCGGAGGTAGGAAAATAAAAACCCATTGGGAAGAAAAATGCTGGCTAAACTTTCCAAAGCTGTGTTCATAGAGAGTAAGCCTGGGAACAAACACTTGAGATGTAAAAAAAAAAAATTGTTTAGTACTTCTTTCCCTCTAAAAATCGCCCTTTACCACAAGGGACACTTGCTGATAGAGTGGCCTCAGTGAGCAGCTGAGAGCCGGCACACTAATTAACCGCATGGCCTGGGATGTGTCACCTAACCTGTCTGTATCTCAGTGTCCACAGGTGTCAGAGCTATTTGTATATTGTCAAGAACTATTCAGCCCTCAGAGGTGAAGGTCGTCAGTGTTCAGTGTGTGCTAGGAGGACACCAGGTGTTGCAATACCGTAGATTTATTGTCATCCCCACAGTGATACTGTAGACATTTTGCAACAGAGATTTCCAACCTGTTTGGATGAGAAACTGTTTTCAGTTTTCCCTAGTGCACGGATGTTAAGAATTTCAGTTGCTCTCCTGATTAAAAGCTAAATGGCTATCACTTTCACGGTAACATTCAAGTTTCTTTAACCCATCCAACAAGGGATGGAGAACACCAGCACTTTGGAGCATATTTTAATTTTCTTTTGTGTTCAGGCTTTCTATACAAGTTACCTGGAGCAAATTAATTAAGTTAGAAGAGCTTTTATGAACCTAATTAGATAGGACTCATCTTAAAATGCCTGAGGCTCATAAGACAGAGGGCTGGTCCTTTGAAGTAGGATTATTACACGCAGGTGCTGTGTTCACTTCTTGCCCTTAAGGATGCTCACGGTCTAGGGCTGGGCCAGGGACCTAGCATCTTATTCTCAATCTTATTTGATGTGCACACGTGCAAAGAAGGTGCCCTTGAAGCGATAGTGGGGTGACTTCACTGGAAGAGCTCGTCATCCATACGTACCTCGGTTGGCACTGCGATGACTTCTCATGTCGTGCTCACAGCAAAGAGAACTTGCAAGCAGGAGTGCTGCTGCTGCCGGGTTCTCAGATTCTGAGTCACTACCAAGTCCCCGACCCTGAGTGTCAGCCCCGGGAGCTGGGGTCCCTGGAAGTCTGCCAGGCTTCTTAGAGGGTAGTTTCAACATGAGTGAACACCCAGACAATGAATCCCCAACAAAGAGACTGTCCCACCCACAAACAAAACACGTCGTATGGGGAAGTGCAAATTTCAAGAGCCTCTGAATTGTTGAGAGAAAATGTCTTGCTCAGGGAGTGACTGGCCTCAGGTTCCTATCTGATCCTCTTGAATTACTCTTATTTTCTCTCTGTTGCATTTAAATGATGTTTGGTAACAAAGTGTGCAAATACGAGACATGGGCTGCTAAAGTGAGAATAATTATTACTTTGTATTCTGAGCGAAAGAAGGCTAGACATTCTAATTCGAGAGATCTAAGAATGGAAGTTAGAAGAAATGAAAGTTAAATGGGGAAGAAATATATCCTAGGGCAGAAAAGATATATTAGCAAATATAATTATATTAGCAAATATAAAAAGGATAAATTAGCAAAAGCTAATGTGCCCAAGGTGTCCTTATTTATTCTGTAACACCACATCAATAATTGCAAACGATTTCTTTTAAAAGACTTGCCTATTCTAAACTCTTAACCTACAGACTATACACCATGTCTCTGGAACACGCTGTGGTGGGTTGTGCCCACTCTCTGGCTATCTCCAGAGGAAATGGAAAGTTTAAGTCACTGGTTTAAGTCATGGAACCAAGAGTTAAACTGCAGATGACAAAGTATTCTCTTGGCCCTGGTTGTGAAAGTCACTTTCAAACACAAATGTTCCAACAGCGAAGGCAGCAGGAAGAAGTTGTTTATTTAGGGGTGTTCGTTCTCACCCCCACTTCTACCATGTCACTGATGGTTCCAAAGTTTGTTCGGGGGAGGAGGAGTCTGAAATCAGTACACTCAGCAACAGAAAACCATCGACTGAGCTGGGAGAGCCCTGAGAGACCAGGCAGCCCAAACTCCGCAGAGTCACTCTAAGGATTCTTGGTCTCAGAGGGGAAGGGACTTGCCTGAGGTCAGAGCGCTGATGAGACGGGAGTGGGGCTGAAATGCAGATCTCTGGACACCCAACCTTGTGCTCTTTTCATTATGTTATCCCCTCGGTGCCCAGGAAATAAGATGCATTCGCTTACTCGGTAGATATTTATTGCCGGGCTCCTGCTCTCTGCTGGGAGTGGTGGGTGGAGGGGGCTGGTGTGCAATGGTGTACAAAACAGATGTAGACCCTGCCTTGCCCGGTATATAACCCAATGGGGAGATAGACTTGAAACAAAGAATCATGAAAATAAATATGTAAGTTTAAGCTGTGAGTAGTGATAGGAAGGGAAACTTATTAGACCTGGAGAACTGATCTACTCTAGGGGATCAGGGAAGAGCTCCCCAAAGATCTGAGTTGTGATTGGAGGAGAAGAAGACTGGGGGGCTGGTGAGGAGTAGGGTTGGGGGAGGGTGAATGGGAGAATGTTCCAGAGCAAGGGAACATCTGCGCAAAGGCCCTGAGACTGGGAGGAGCTTGGTATACTTGAAAGAGAGCCTGTTAGGCGCTGGGCAAGGGGTGAGGGTGTGTGGGGGGGTGGGGGGCGCTGGTGGACCACGCGGAGCCGCCTGTGAGAGCACGGCAAGGCATGTGCTTTTTGTTGGAAGGGCAATGGAATCTAAGCAGGGATCTACCAGGGTCAGATATGAATTTTTAGGTGATCTTTCTGGCTTTTGCGGATGTGACACTATCAAGTCATGGGGCTCTGGGCCAGGGGGGTAGGGTGGAGATGGAGAGGAAGACAGATTGGAGAGAAGATTTCCCCTTCTCTGACCGTCATAGCTAACTGATACTTCAATGTATGAGGAGAAGGCTGGGTTGGAGACCGGGCCAGGCCAGGTAAGCGGGGGGACCTCACCATCATAGCTGCGTAATGCCCAGGAGCCGAGCCTCCCTCCCTGCTGACTCAGAGAGGCCTCAGAGCCTTGATCCTCCTCCATCACAGCCGTTTCTTTCCTCTGTAGCTCTCAAAGCATTTTGCAAAGACACTCCAGCATGGGGAGGGATGGGACAGACAACTTGGCCTGCCATTAAGTGACTTGAAAAGTTACTGCTTTGATTGTAATTGCAAACCTGGAGACAACCCAGGTGGATACAAAGTAATTGGTGGTTTCACCCATACCTTCTCTCTGTGCCAAGCACTTTGCTGGATGCTGTGGAGAGAAATGTACCACCAGGCATTTTCCAATGAATCGTCACCGGACTCAGGAAGCTCTCTCACGTTGGCAAGGCTGAGGAATTTCCCTTCTGTTCTTTCCTTATTACCTCTGATTTCCCCATTTCCCCCGACTCTTGCCATCACTTGGAATTTCCCCTTGCAACAGACCCCATCACTGCTTGGAACTCCCCAGCCTTTCCCATCAACTCACACACACACTCACTCACTCACTCATACACATTCACACTCACACACACTCACTCTCAAACACACATTCATGCTCACACTCACACACACTCTCAAACACACGTTCATACTCACACTCACACACACACACACACACACACACACAGAGGCACCCGTGAGAGACTCTTCCTGTCATCTCACTCTAGCGATGGGCTTTGTGGTGGTTTGAGGGGAAGGGGGGAAGCGGAAACCCCAAGTCATACAGATGTTGCCTCCTCAGATGGCAGCTACATCGTGTTGGCTTCACAGTCATGTTGCCAAGCGTTTTCAGGAGGGGGCATCTTTACAGGCTCTGGCTGGGGCAGGGCTCAGGAAATAAGTGCTGGGGTCCTTGGGATGAATGGAGGGGCCCCCACCCTCTCCGGGATCTCCACAGGGCCTCAGAGCCTCTGCTCAGGGCCTCACTGTCACTTACTCTGGGCTGCTCCTTGTTTAAAGGCTGGGGCAGCTCTAGGGAATCTGGCTCCTGAGAGGAATCAAGGAAATGTCTTCTCTGGGGACAGACTTGATATCCTCACTAGATTTCGAGGCAACTCTGAAGCCCGGCTGGCTTCCTGGAAGGAGCCACTACAGTTACTAGTATTCACTAGAGTTGCTGGCAGCCCTGCTCTCTCTCCTCCCCTCAGCCTCATCCTCAGCATCTGGAGACGTCTGCTCTTCAGGCCCCTGAGGTCTCTCTGGTCACCTCGCAGGCTTATCTAGTTAGCGAAGTGGGACACAGCCCAGTGGCCATGTCTCCCCTGCAGGAAGATTGTGCCATGACAGGCCTGACTCCCATGACCTCTTGACTGGATGAGGAATTATCTCATGGGCAGGGGCTTGTCAGAATCCCCCACTATGCGGCTGGCGTGAAAGGCAGTGTCTGACCTAGGCCACCAGCCTGGCAGGAGACGAGAGCCTTGGGCACTCTCCTTTCCTGGGAGGGGAGCCCTTCTTCCCCACCCCAAGTCCGGTTCGTTGACTCTGAACTCAAATCCCACCTCTTTCTCTGGCCTCTCTGGGGCCAGCCAGGTGGTGTAGTGTTTAAGTTCCCAAGTTCCACTTTGGCGGCCCGGGATGGGATCCAGGTGTGGACCTAGCACTGCTTGTCAAGCCATGCTGAGGCGGTGTCCCACGTAAAGCGGAGGAAGACTGGCACAGATGTTAGCTCAGCAACAATCTTCCTCACCCCTCCCCCAAATTAATAAATTAATAAATTAATTAAAAATAAAGCTTCTCAGATTCTGATGTTTCCTCATTTCCAAAATTCTGGGCTGCACGATCTCTGCCTCTCTTCTGACCATTAGCACCGCCCCGCCCCAGACTATGAGCTCATGGAAAGCGGGGACTGAGTCTCCTTTGTCTCTGCTTGGCCCACAGAAGGTGCCCGATCAAAGTTCCTTCCTTCATTCTCATTTTTGTCCGGGGAACATTGCCTGCTTGGCCCCCAGCCTCATCTTTATGGCCCAAACTATTAGAATTGCAAGAACTTCTGGCTGGGTCCCCTGCCTCTTTGTCTTCAGGAGGAAACTGGGGCTCGGAGGGCAGACGGCGCCCAGCAGCCCAGCCAGCCCTGCCCCTCTCGTGTCTCGGCGGATGTGCCGCTTCGGCCCCAGGCGCTGGTGCCCTGCTTTGGCTTCTCCTCGTGCTCTAGCTTCTGCTTCTGTTTTCTAGCTTTTACATCTGTCGCTACTGCTTCTGCGCTTTCTGCTCCTGTTTCTGCTGCTTTGCCTTCAGTTTCTACTTTCTGTGCCTTCACTTCTGCTTTTCTTCCCCCAGCGACTTTTTCTGCTTCCGCTGCTTCTCATCCTTCCACTCCCACTTCTTCCACTGCTTCTGCTCCCGCTCCCTCTCTTCCTCTCTTTCTCTCTTCCTCCTCTTCCTTCCTCTTCTTCTTCCTCTGCTTCTTTCGCTTCTGCTTCTGCTTTTTCTTCTGCTTGTCTTCATCGCTGTTGCATTTACTTCTTTCTTCTCCGACTTAGGCTTCTTCCACTTCTGCTTTCTCTGCTTCTGCCCTTTCTTCCTCTTCCTCTTCCTCCTCCTCCTCTTCTCCTTCTGCTTCTGCTTTTCCTGCTCCCGCTTCTCCTTTTTCTCCTACTACAGTCGTCCTTCCATATCCACTTTTTCGTGTTCCGCAGCTTCAGTTTCCAATGGTCAACTGCTGTCCAGAAATAGTAAATGGAAAATTCCAGAAATAAATAATTCCTAAGTTTTAGATTGCACATGCCTGTGCCATTTGGATGAAACCTCGTGCTGTCCTGCTGCATCCCTCCTGGGATGCGAATCATCTCTTTGTCCAGTTATCCAGGCTGTATGTATGTGCCACTAGCCCAGTAGTTAGGAGAAAGCCCAGTAGGTACAGGGTTTGTTACTATCTAGGGTGTCAAGCATCCGCTGGGGGTCTCGGAATGTATCCCCCATGGATAGGGGGCAACTGCTCTCCTATTGTTTCTCCTTCCACTACCACTTCTTCTCTTCCTCTGCTTCTTTTACTTCCGCTTCTGCTTCTTCTGCTTCTTAAGCATCTACTTCTGCTGCTCGTGCTTCTTCTCCCTATGACTACTCCTCCCCCTCCTTCTGCTTTCTCTTCCTCCTCTTCCTCTTCCTCCTCCCCCTCCTTCTCCTTTCTCTTCCTCTGCTGCTTCTGCTTTTTCTGCTTCTCTCCCTCCTCCTTCTCTTCCTCCTCCATCTCCTCCTCCTCCTCCTGCTCAGTTTTGACTGTGCTCACTTTGTGGTGTCTGTGAGACATCCGTTTATACTTTCTCTAGGGTTTTCCGATGTTCTTTAAGGGCTGCAGAATTTCTGCCAACTTGGCACTGGCTGGTCAACTTTTGGTACAGCCTCTTTAATAAGTGACAAATAGTAACAAGAAGCCCTCCCAGAGGGACAGTGCTCTGATAATTAACTCAGTATTTTAAAACCCATGAGTTTATTTGATTCTCATGGTAGCCACAGTGGGTAGAACCAGGAAACTGAGGCTCAGAGAAGGTTTCCTACTTCCCAAAGGTACACAGAAAGGAGCAGAGCTTTCATTAGAACTTAGGGCTCCACTCCCTGCCCAGCATTCACTGTAGGGCCTAACATTTTTGTTTATTTGCTTTTTAACAAACTTTATTTTTTAGATAAGTTTTAGGTCCGCAGCAAAATTGAGTGGGAAGTACAGAGTTCTCATAGGGTCTTACATTTCTGCAGAGCTTAAAAAATCCATTTGCAGCTGTGGTTTCATCTGTTCAGGAAACACTTAGTATATCAGCCCAGAGAGGGAAGGGATTTGGCTGTGGCCACACAGCAAGGTAGTGACATGTGACTGGGCTGAGGGCCCCCAGCATCTTGTCCAAGGGCTCAGAAAGGGCCGGTGCCATTCACAAAAGTGGGGCAGTGAGTGGGAAGGGTGGACTTTGGGCCAACTTTTCCTCAGGATGTCACTAGCCTCTCCCACTCAGATCCTGGCATGGGAGAGACACCCAGATGTGGTTCTCTGAGCTCTTCCATCCTTAGGCAAAGTTCTAGGGACCCAAATCCAGGGCAGGAAACCAATAAACACAGAGTAGCTTTTTAAGAAAAACTCAGTTGACAGGCTGAAAGTGCACGAGGCCACAGGACAATTAGAGTTTGCTGGGCTCCAAACTGAGCAGATGCCATCCTGGTTGGCAGCCAGGCCCTGGGAATAGAAATACTGGCCTTTCTGCACCAGTCCTGGCAGGGCCTCCCTAGGCAGTTGGTCTCCAGCCAGTCACTCCCCTCTGCTGCCAGCGCTGCATGGGCCCCAGAGAACGCAAATGGAATTTGGCAAAATTCACATCTTGGCTTTGGAGAGTGGGTGGGCGTGGCCCCCTCGTGTAGGAAGTAGTAGAATATTAATCAGCCCCATGAGGGCAGGCCTAGCCTGCTTTTACTAACCATCACGTTCTGTTAAAGAAAAAGTTATTCAATGACACCTGCTGAAGAATGATAAGGCAGACTTTCTTCAGGGGGACCATGGCGATGTTAGTGTAGGGACCACTGCAGCGGGGCTTTTCAGTTGGGGAGAGAGATTGGTTTCAACTCTGAGTACAGCATGCGCAAGGAGGAATTTATAGCTTTCAGTACTTCCTGAGATTTCCACCTCCAGCATCTTCAGGTCTGTAGGACTCTCGGTGGGTTCTGATAAATGCCTGGTGCTTGGGGTTGGGTGGGGTGTCAGGAATGACAGGGTAACGGCTTCCACAGTCAGGCTCGATTTCCAGTGAGGCCCAGAGGCTCAAGGGATGGAGGCAGTTTTAAAGGGGAGACAAGCTGGCCGCGCCTCGGTCTTACAGGAAGGAAGGAAAGGGGGCGCCAGAGAGCTGTCTTGGATGTGGGAAGAGGGCCTAGGTCTTAACTCTTGAAGGGCTCCTGGGGTCAATTTTGCCATTTGCCATTCACCAAACATCTGTGTGCCTCTTCTTCGTGATGAGTTTCCTGGAAAAGCATCGTATCTCTGTGGAGAGAAAGGGCTCCTCTTGGGTAAGTCCTTCCAAGGGAGCCCTTAGAAGGAATGGCTTGCAATCCAGGAGTGCAGATGGCCAAAGGCACAAAGGGCCACTGCTTCACCTCCCCCTGAAAAGAGCAACCCCAGGCTGAGGCTCCACTGAGACCACCTGTGCCTACTCATAAGGACACGCTCCCAGGCACACTGGTCATGCATGCAGTGTGGTGCAAAGAAAAGGCACAGCTTCTCAGAGAGGTGGGCACCTCCAGAGGAGGTGGCATGGGGGTTGGGCCTCGAGGGTGGGGTGGACCTTGCTATAGGAAGGGCAGTGTCATCAAAGGCCAGGCGTCAGCGGTGTTGTGTGCGGGTGGGTCATCCTGTTTGACCTGAGTGGGAAGTGGGAGCTGAGGCTAGGAATCTAAACCTGGGCCCACTCAGATATTTCCATGTCTTTCCTTTTTATTCTTTTGACTTCCAGTGGAGAGGATTGAGTTAATCACACTCTCCAGTTCATGACCATCATTGGTCCTTATAAATTCCCTCTCTTGCTTTATTTATTTATTCCCATTTCCCCATCCATAGGTGACACATTCTAATACCCCTGATGTCTATCTTTTTGCTGGGACATGTTCTTGTAAGGTGCATTGCTATTTAGTTGCTTAGGACGTCTGTTGTTTTAATGCATGTAAATGATTTGGGGTTTTTGCTATCTCATTCTGCTTCTGACTTTTTACTTGGTACAATGCTTTTAAGATCCATCCATCCTGCCATGTGCACATCTGGACAATGACTTATAAATGCTGCATTGCACTGCATGAAGCACGTACACTACATTTTGCCAGTCCATCCTCCAGAGGCGGACATCCATGTTGCCCCCAAGTGGTTCTCCAGCAAAGGGGTGCCATGCTGAGAGCTGCCTTTGGGCAGGCTGGTGGCCTCCCAGGGCTGACACATGCTCATCAGTCAGCAAGACACTTGTGAGCCCAGCTTGGATGTGTCCAGCCAGAGCAGAAGTGGCCGTGACTTCAGGTCCCTGAGAGACCGCCAGGGCTGCTCACAGGCTGTCCACATTCGTGGTAACCATGTGATGTGGCGACGTGTGGGACAAATGTGAGGTCTCAGTCCAGGCTTGGAAAGGACAATGTGTTCTTTATGCATAATAGGAAGTTTAGGAAGCAAATCCAGGATGTCTGTTTTCCCAAGAGTCGGCCTGTGAGAAAACATGGCCTTTGGTTTGAGGCAGGGGCAGGGGTGAGGGAGGGGCAGCACATAGTCACAGCAACCAAGAGGGGATGGAAGGAGACTGGAAAAGTGTGTGTGTGTGTGTGTGTGTGAAAGGGTGACTAAGCCAGAATGGAAGGTGGGAGAGAGAAAGGCATAGTTGTTAAAGACTGTCTTCTCTCCCTCTTACATATCCATCCTTGCCATGACTTGAGGATGCACTGTCGCTGGGTCCCAGTTAAAGCTTCTAACTTTAGAAGCACACAGACTAAGCTGTTAGCCTTCATTTAACGGGGTTGGCTCTGGTACGTGCTTCCTGTATTTCAGGAGGATTTGTTTTCTACTTGGGGAAACAATCACTTTCACGAAGTGTCCAGCAGGTCTGCTCCTCATCAGTGTGCCTGCCCCTCTGGGGCTAGAAGGGACTCGGGCAGCCAGGGATGCTGTTCTGCTTCTCGGTTGCCTCCTTCCAGGCTGGCCAGGGGGGCTCTGCCTTCAGGCTGGCCTTGCCTTGGAAGTGGTAAGAGGGGGTGGGGGAGCCACGGGAAGCAGTCATGGAATTCCAGGCATTTCCTCCTGCAGTTCCGGGATCTACAGGCAAAGACTAGACGGGACTGCGCAGGCTGCAGATTGAATCCAACGGAGGTCCTAGGAATCCCAAATTTCCCTTGGCTAATTCTTTCCCTGCGTGCCACATCCCTCAGACAGCCCTGTCAGCAAAAGCTTTAGAGTGGATCCATGGATGCCTTGATGCAGAAGGAAGGGGCACTACTGATATCAAGCATTAGAGACTTGTGGAGGCTTGGGGCTGGCCACTCCTGAAAGGCTGGGGCCCATGCCCATTTTGTTCACCACTGTACTGCAGCATCCAGGATAGTGTCTGGCGTAAACCATACTATGACCTACAAGGCCCTACACCTTCTGCTTCCTTCCATTCTCTCCATTGCTCAAGATGTTCCAGCCTAACTGGCCTTTCTGTCACTCTAAAGTGATCAACCTATTCCTATTCCTGCCTCAGGGCCTTTGCGCCTGCTGTTACCTCTTCCTGGGACTCTTTTCCCCCCAGATCTTTAACTGGCTGGCTCTCTGTCATCATTAAAGTCTCAGCTCTGGCATCACCTTCTCAGGGAAGCCTTCCTTTACAATCCTAGCTGAAGGGCTCCCTTTTTACCTCCCTGCACTGACAATCCTGCCCATTCTCTATCCCATTACTCTGTGCTATTTTCTTTATAGCACTTGCCATTGGGTCAAATTCTCTTACTTACATAGTTTTTAAGGTATTTATTGCCATCGCTCCCTCTGGACCATACGCTCGTTGAAAGCAGGGACTTTGCCTTGCTCACCATTGTTTCCCCGTTGCCTACGTCATGCTGCATATAAAGTAAATGCTTAAAGGGCATTTGCCAAATCAATCAATGAATGAATAATTGAATGAGTGAATGAGCCAGCTGAACAGGAGGCAGTGCACTAGAAAAGAATGGACTAGGGGATGAAAACTCTTAGCATCAAGTGTAGGGAGCATCCTTGCTCCCTACATGGGAGCCATTGATTCTGCAAAAGCCCTTTAACCTCTTTGAGCTTCAGCTTCCTCATCAGTGAAATGAGGACACCAACACTTCCACCCTACGCCTCACCAGATTGTGCGTGAGGAATGGATGTGAAAGCTCCCTGTAAGGTATACAGCTCTGCCTTCTGCTAGTCGTTCCTGTTGCGCTCAGTGGGGACTCGCATCTCCAGCTGGAATGTAGAGGAACTGCATACTTCGGCTGCCTTGTGTATTTCTGTTTTTCTGTCAAGCAACCACTGAGTGTTTCTGAGCTGTATTAGATGCCCAGAACTACTACGGGCTGGGGTCTGCATGGGAGGCAGCGACCTGGCCCCTGATTTAATTGGTGAGCAATTAGTGAGCAATGCTGGCCCACCCTTTATTAGTCATAAGTCTAATGAGCTGAAATGGAGCAAGGCTGAAAAAATCCATTACCTATAATCATATTTGCACTTTTATTGTCAGCTACACCATTTGTTGGCTTAAAAAAAGCTGGCTTTAATTTATTATGGTCATTATTTCTTTCGGGGAGTGATAAAGAACCTGAATTTTATAATATAATAAAATATGCATGCAATGATGACAGTCGAAGGGGACCCATGTCCATGCTTGGTAGGCGTTGGTCAGAAACAGTGATTCTCAGCGTGGTAGAATTTTTCCTAATTCTAGGAAAGAAGCAGCCCTCACTCTAAAGCAATAAAGAAGACCCCAGGAACCATGTTTGCTAAGAGACTTCCTTTTTATCTTAATTGTTACTCAAACACACCAGTAACCTGAGTTCTTTGGGAAATAGGACCTGAATAATCAGAAAGAGGAGAGTGAGGTATGAGCAGAACAAGGCTCAAGCCTTGCAGGCTGAGATGAGTGTGGCACGTTCTGGGTGCAGGGAAGAGGCTGGCTTGCCTGGAGTGGGGGTTTGTGCCGAGAGGTAGCAGGAGATGCTGTTGGGAGCATCCAGTGGACGCTTCGAGTGCCAAGGTAAGGAATATTATATTTTATTATATTGTAAGGTAGATTATATTTTTCAAAGATTGCTGCAACAACATGTCTATCCTGCATGCTTTTCTTACAAGGTGACCTTGGCACCCCTCTCACTGAGAGTTGGGGTCTGTATCCCTTCCTCTTGAAACTGGACAGAACTTTGTAACTGCCTCGACCACTAGAGTGCGGCAGAAATGATGTCATGTGAATTCCAAGGCTAGGTCCGTTTTTCTCTCGTGGGATGCTCTCTGTTAGAACCTAGTCACTATGCTCTGAAGAGGCCCAAACTAGCCCAGGTTGAGAGATCACAGGGAGATGCCCTGTACAGGTGTTCTGGCAACCACCGGGCAGAAGACCCCACTGATGGCCAGCATCCATCATGACATATAAATGAAGGTTACTCTGGATACTTCCAGCCCCCAGGTGTTGAGTCACCCCCAGTCTTCGTGTCTTCCCAGATAAGGCCAGCTATGGTAGGACAGAGATAAACCAACGTTGCTGATCCTTGTTTAAATTCTTAACTCTCAACATCTGCGAGATATTGGTTATTTTATGTGACCCCAAAATAGTTGTGTCATGGGGTGGTTTGTTAAGCAGTAAGAATAACCGGAACAAATGTGTACTTCAATAGGAATCCCTTAAAGGATGAGAGCAGAAAGAGACATGCTCAGAGCAATGCCAGGGCATCCTGAGCAGCTGGTCTCAGTGCTGGGCACAGCAATCATCTTTGTTCTTCCAGTCGTGGTGTTTCTCAAAGGGCTTTCATGGATAAACCTGAGGCAGGTGGTGCTGAGGTTGCCATCCCTCTTTACCGATGAGGAAACTGAGACTCAGTGAGACTAGCTAGCTCAAGGCCCTACAAGTAAGTGGCGGCAGACCAACACAACATCTGCCACACCCAGCCAAACCTCAGCACCCTCCCTGTCTCCTGCCCTTCCCCGACAGATGAGGAAACTAGCCAGAGTCCTGATGCCTTGTTCAAAGTCCTGGAGCAAGTAAACAACATGCAGCGACCCAGAACTCATCCTGCTCCATCACCCTGCTGGGTGCCCTGGGGCTTCCAGAGGCATAGACTTCTCTGGTTGACTAAAGTTAGCCTGGTCATGAACCATGGTCACGTGATAGTTTCTCTAGACTAACTCCTCATTATACCCATGGCCAAGCCCAGAGCCTAACCATTCTTTAAGGCTCATCCCACTTGCTACTTCATCAATAAAGCCTTCCCTGATGTTCCCACCATTGATAACTAACTGCTGTCTCCTTGAGCTCCAATGACACTTTGTTCATAACTCTAACATAGTATATTATATGGGGGTATCTCCACTTAAGTGTCTAGTGATTAATGCTGACTCTCAACTGGGTCCTCAGCTGGGTTGTCTCCAGAACACCTACAAGTGGCTTCTCCATGTAGTCTCTCCTCATTATCAGTAATAAATGAATAAATACTTATGAACTAGAAATGTACATGCAGGTCCAACCAACCAGTAGAAGAGTGTGTGTATCTGAGGGGAAAGAAATGGAGCATGTGTACATGCTTGGGGGTGAGGAGAGAGGGAGGAAAGTGGGCATTAAACCTAGATGAGTTTAATTTCCGTCCAAGCTCTGAGAGTCCAGATTTTCTTCTGGAATGCTTCACAGGACTCACCCCTGGTAGCAGGCTCTCTGCCAACACATCCTGACAGAAAGTTGATGATTGGGGTCAAGGTCACTGGGAACAGACCTTCAAGCGCTGTCCAGTGAATGTGGACTGAGCCCCAGCTGTGTGCCCAGCACTGTGCAAGGTCAGGGCTGCATGCAGACCTGGCGAGGGCCAGGCATATCCGGGATGGCCTGCAGAGGCTGGGTCGGCCTGTGCCCGTGGTTGTGATGCTAGGCTGACAGACAGAAGGCCTGGGGCAGGTCTCAGCTTGGCCACCCCCTTCAGTGAGCATTGGATGAGCATGGACCATGTGCTGTCACTGCTCTGGGCCCCAGCAGATGGGGAAGACCCAATCCCCCTACAGGAGCTTGCATATAACCTGGAAATGTATGCAACTTCTCTTCAGTTTCCTTTTCTTGTCTGTAAAAATTGAGCAAATGTGAAGACATTTAGCCTTGAGGGGATATGACACTGTGCTTTCTGGTTGAAACCAAATGTTCTCAGCCATCCCTTCAGACCCTCACTCCACAAATTTCTCTTTCTCAGTAGGGCGGCCACACAGACCATCAGGTCTTCAGGGAATAACGAATTGCTAGGACAATCACCAAACCTGGCTGGCAACATTGAAAGAACTAACAAAAGTAAACTTCCAGAATTAAGGGATTAAGAAGAAAAGACCTAAATTCTGAGGGCGATAGAGAGTTTGCAATGAAGGAAAACATTTACCCAAGAAAAGGAAAGGAATAAATAATAATAGTCTGATTCCTTTCTAAACTCTTTATTTTTTCTCAAGAAGCTCTAATCGCTTGCCAGCTCCCTCAGGGGTGGCTTCTCCCTTGCTTCTGTGGTGGGCATCCCTCAGACAGGAGGATGAGGGACACTGTGCAGCAGCAGCCGGAGGGCTCCGGGGGACAGTAGAAGGAGCGTTGAAGGACCGGTGGAGCTGGGGTACCCGTGTTGGAGGCCCATCTCTGGATAAGTCACTTTCTCTCAGAGTCTCAGTGTTCTCATTCCATCTGCGACGTGAAGGAGTCAGCCGCAGTGGTGACCCTGGCCCTGCTCCCTACCACTGCCTCTGACCCTGCCATCTACTGCTCCCCCCACCCCCTCCCAGCTTTCACTGGATGCCCCTCCCGCCTCTGGTTTCTCCTCTACTGCTTCTTCCAAATCAGTGCCTCGCTGTGAGTTGCTCCTCTTCTCCCACCGCAGCTGACCCTTCCTCTCCACGAACGCTGCTCCTCCAGCCCTCAGCAAGCCCTCCGTCCAGAGCACCCCCAAAGCCAGAGCCCAAAGGTGCACTGGTGTCCTTCAGGGAAGTCCTCTCAACCTTGGCTGCTCATCAGACCTACCGGGTTCTTTTTCAATATCAAAGCCTGGGCTCCCCCAAGCCAACTAAGGCGGGTACCCTGTGTCTTCTAAAAGCTCCCTGGCGGCTCCAGTGTGTGTCCAAGGCTGAGAACTAGAAGTGGCCTGAACCTCTCTGTCCCACGTGGATTCAAATTTCCTCCTCCCTTTATATAAACAAACTCATGGCCCTTCCAAAGCCACTCTTACTGGCATCTCCTGGCTTTGGTTTGCTTTGGTTTCTTGTTCTTCCTTTTCTTTTTAAAATTTTGGACCTCAGGTCCAGAGGGCTGAGTTAATGCTATTCCTCAGTTCTCGGTACACTGTCATAATTGATCCCTGCAGGGCCCCTCTTTTTTTTTTTTTTTTCAATGAGGAAGATTAGCCCTGAGCTAACATCTGCTACCAATCCTCTGCTTTTTGCTGAGGAAGACTGGCCCTGAGCTAACATCCATGCCCATTTTCCTCTACTTTATATGTGGGATGCCTGCCACAGCATGGCTTAAGAAGCGATGAGTAGGTCTGCACCTGGGATCCGAACCAGCGAACCCTGCAGCGCCAAAGCGGAACGTGCAAACTTAACCACTGTGCCACTGGGCCCGTCCCTGCAGGATCCCTCTTTTTCATGGGCGAAAGGTGACTATCCCCATGTCCTAGCCACTCTCTTTCTTTACCCATAGACCACCATTTTAATGTGCTTAAATTTATCTTTTTATTTGAATACATTCTTGCAAAAAATGAGTTATTTTGTGTGCATGTGCTTTTACTTAGGTAAATGACATGCTATATGGCTCGATCCGTGTCAGTGACTTGACTTCCCAACACTCCACGTGTGCGTTTTCACACAGACCATCCGGTCCCCTCCTGGTTTTCTTCTCTGAACTCACCATTGCCCTTCATGAGAGAGATGACACGGATCTTCCACCAATGGGGGAAATATTTTTCTACGTGCAAAAGTGTTGTGGAACGCGTATCCCTTAGCCCTGTGTTGGAAGCTGAATGGAGATGCAGGCAATGGAGTGCCTATTTCCCACAGACTCCAGGACTTGAGCCAGTACAGAGGCGCTTGTCTCTGCCTCCGAGTCCTGGGAAGCAGCAGGTTGTGTGTCAACATCTGACAAACAGCTGCTCCACCCACCTTGTCCCTTGGCCCTGGTTTCACAACTGCTGTTGTGGCATCCCAAGTTCCTGGTCACTTGGGATAACACCCCAGAGCACCATTCTCTATGTCCTGAGGACCCTGGGCAGCTGCCCACAGCATACTGCTGCCCAGGCAGGGACAGGCAGTTGCCTGGAGCCCTGGACCACTGCTGCTGGTGCCTTCCGTCTCAAGGGCCCAAGCTGAGGGATCTGTTTACAATGGCGACGGCGGAGCCTGGTGCCGAGACACAGCGCTAAGCCGTGTTTCCGACCACCTGACTTGATCTTGAAAGGACTGCATTCTCCTGTCACTCGCTGGCAGATTCCGGTTTGGGGCATGTTTTCTGGAGCTGGCTGTCTCATTAACCCCAACCTGCTGGCATTGGGATTCAGCTGGATCAGTTTTATGGCCAAGAGAGCAAACAGTTACACTGAGCTGGAGCAAATGGATTATCTTTTGGTCTTTGCAAAAACAAAACTAAAATGTTTCTGTTTTTCTTTTGGCAGTGATGCGTCTGGGCAGGTGGGCGGTGTGTGAAAGCCAGTCTTCTAAGCATTTTCTTCAACGTCTGTTATCAGATCTCACAACAGCCTCAACAAGTAGGTACAGACTTGGACTTTTCTTACAAATTAGGATGCTGAGGAGGACGGTGAAGGGACTGCTTCTGCTTGTGAGTGCAGGGGCTGGCAAGGGAACTGAGCTCCCAGCTTTGGTAACAGAGCTCCTGTCATCAATGTACACTGCCCCTGGGAGCTACAATGGCAAGACTAACCAAGGTTGGGGTAGGGTAGTTGCTAGGTGACTTGAGACATCTATCTTAGTGGGGAAGACAGCCTCCACCAGAGGCAGAGGGGGAGCATGAGGTCCTTGACCCCTTTTTCCTCCTGCTAAAGCAGAAGAAGGGAAGACACAGGGAGCACGCAGAGAGGCTGCTGGTGTCCGGACGACTTGGCTTGGTACTTCTTAAAGCAAGGCTGAGTCCCTGAGCTCACAGACAGGAGCTGAGTGACATCAACGCGGGGCAGAGTGGGGTGGGGAGGAGGGTCCTGGGTGCCAGGAGCCAGGCAGAGCACTTCACATTCCAAATTGGCCCCACCGAACACCCTTCGTCAGAAGATAGCGGCCCACCCTGGTCTGGGCTGCCCCTTTGCCAGGGTTTATGGTACCGATGAGGGGTAGAAAGTCCACCAAAGGTCGTTGGTGTTTCCAGGTGCTTTAACACCCGCTCATTCTATCCTTTCTTGGAACCTTAGCAGCTCCCCACTGAAGAAATGCAGGCCGAGCAGCTCTGGGTTAGGAGAGCTCAGCCAGAAGGTCACACACTGTCCCTTGGGCTCCCACTGAGGCTGGCAGGAGGGGAAGGGCAGTCACCTGGGCTCAGAGACTCATATGCAGCAAGAGCCGAGGCCCCAGGTGTTGGGGAATTGTCTATCTCTCCCTCAGGAGCCCGGAAAATGCAGGGAGCTTGGGGTTTGAACACACTGGAGTCATGCCTCGGTGTCTCGCCCTCTCCAGGTGACAGCGTTTTGCAATAGCCACTCCTGTTTCAGTCTCTCTGGATAAGGTTTACATCCTCCCGAGCCCCTATCAGACTCCCTCCAATATGTGGGTGGTGACTGTCACGCAAAGGGTAAGACATTACCATGTGGCGAGGGATGGCCTTCCTTGGCAAGAATGAAGAAGATATACGGCAAAATGTTTCCACGTGGTCCATTTGGCTGGAGTGTGGACAAGGAAGGCAAGTTGTAGGGACGAGGCCAAAAAGGGAGGATGGTCAGGTGTGGAAGGTCTCAGGCCCTCCCTGGCTCTGCCACCCTCTGCCGCCTTCTTGAGCTCGTGAGGGCGGAATAAGACTGGTTGTGAGGGCATGTGGTAAACACCCGGGCAGGGCGAGATACAAGACAGGGGCTGCTCGTAGTAACTCAGTTGTTTGCTGAGGATCCACCACCTTTATTTATAAACCAACCCCTCCCCTCAATGCCTAGCAGTGCAGAGTACTTGACAGTGGCTTCCAAGGGGGAGATAGGTCAGAATCACCCAGGAACTTGTTTAAAATGCAGATAGCAGAGCCCTTCTCTGAGATTGTTTCAAGCCTGGGTGGTGCCTAGGAATAAGCATTTTAACAAGGCGCTCAGGTGATTCTGATGCATGTGGTCCACGGACCACACTTGAGGATCACTCAACTAACAGGTTAGTGTGACTCACCCACAGCCAAATATAACTCCATGGGCTCCAGAATATGTCCTCGGGCCAACGCCGTCTTGCCTGTGGTCCAGAAGCCCCACTGAGGCATCTCCATTACTCATACTAAGCAGGCCTTCCCCTCTCTCTCCCAAGTACAACTGAGAAGTCTTGCTGAGCATTTCTGTAGGTCCCCAAGGGAAGGAGTTTATACCTTATCGATGCTCAGTTTGGGGGTCCCAAAGTATATACAAGTGCTTCCTGCTGCAGGTTCTGTGGTACTGCAAAGAATTCCTTGAACTATTTCCAAAAACTCTTATCTGTAATAAGGCTATAGAACTAACCAAAATATCCATTTTCTTTGCGTTGGGTCGAAAATAGATCTACTTAGCAGCATGGTGACGCTGGGCTGAATTCACTGCAGCAGACATTTATTGAGCACCCACTGTGTTAGACAAGGCCGACCTGAAGCTTGCGTGTTACGTGTCATTGATTCATTGGTCCAGGGGCAAACAAGTTGTTACTTAATTAATGCACTTAAGCCGGCAATGTCGTTCAAGACATACACTCCACTGGGGAACAAAGTAATGACATTTAAAAGAAGAGGTTTGAAACCTTGGTCTGGGTATCTAGCTCCTTGTATATAACCAGGAGAAAGAAGCTTGTTTGAAAAAATGAGAAATGTTTTGCTCACCTTTTTTCCTCATTTGCTAGAGGAGAGAGCTTGTAGGCTCCCACAGAACAGCCTGTTCCCGGGACATGTTTCAGAAACATTAATTTCATTCAGTCCAGGGCTACCGGGAAAAGGGGTTGTTTCCAGAAGAAAGTGCCCACTTTCCACAGCTACATCTAGGGAGGGCCGGTGTTGTCACCTGCTGCCCTCCAGCTCTTCCCCTGACTGTTTATATGCAGCTTCTGGGATGTGTGGCTTCTGGGATCCCTAATTATGCCTGATAGATGGAAGCTTAAGCGGCTACATTTAAGGCTGCAAACGTTAGCAGAGGATCCTTGTACTGCCGAAGGACGAGTGATTCATGTGTTCATGTGCTGGAGTGTGCCACTAGCCGAAAGCTCATCAGAGTTTAATTAAGCACATTCTTTAGTGACAGGAAGTGCAGGCTTCTGGTGCTAGCGAGACGCTTTTGGGTTCTGAGCTGCATTTTGAACTCACTCGTTCTCCTCTTCCTGGGAGATCTCAATATCTCTTGCACCTTCGTGAACTCCCTGTGGTGTGGATTAGAACCACCCCCGGAGATTCTGATTCAGTTGGTCTGGGCCAGGCATCTCCCTTTTTGTGATCCTCCACAGGCAGCTTTGCTCCAAAGCCTGAGAACTGCTGACCGATGGAGGGTGATGATTCTCAAGTTGACACCCCACGCCAGAGCTCCTGAGCCTCAGACTTTGCAGTCGTCTGCCTTCTGGGCATCTCCACCGGGGATGTCTCACAGGCATCTCAGGTTCCAGGTAGAAGAGGTTCGGGAGCCACCTCACCAGCTGCATTCAACTTGTTCCATTCACTCCTTCTTCCAAAATATTTCTCTGGTCTATCACCTCCTATAAGGAAAAATCTGTCTCTTATAAACAAAGTCTAGCTGTTACTGGATGGAGAAGCCGTTTCTCTGATTCACAAGATTCTAATTGTTGAGAATTTCTCTCTAACCACTGTTCCCATCCCACAATGACCTGGGTAAAGGCCTGTTATTCTCCCTGCAGAAACGCATGCCTCTTCCTCTACTTTGCTCCAGCTGAGACAAAGCTGGACTATTTGACGAGATTTGTTCCACTAAAGATTCAGCGATAATAAGAAGGAAATACACACAGGGCATAATGTGACATGAGACACCCTAGTATCCAAGGTAGGCCTCTCTCTTTGAAGCCTGCCTCATCCTGGCTTCCCTTCTGTACCCCTCAGTGGGCATTGTCTCAGCACTTGCCGTACAGCGTATATGCCCAGTTCCCTTCACTCCTCAAGTCCCTAGCCAGACAGCTGGAGCACGGTTCTCCTCCTAATTACATGCTCCATTTCTGCCTCTTATTGGGGACCCAACTGTTCCTCAGATAACAGGCGTTGGAAATGACCACTGCCTTCAGAGACCAGGTCTACTCCAGGGCCACGGTCTTGTAGACTTCAGCATTGCCCTCAAACCAAAATAAAGCACAGTGACCTGGACTTTCACGATGAATGTACATCACACCTCTGGCCCTATTGCCATTGCCTTAGTTCTGGTCCTCATCAGCTCTTGCCAGCAGGTAGAAGGTTCCATCTAATTCCTGACCACAGTATTCCCCACTGTTGCAGGTCCACGATCCTAAAAGTACAGAATATCGTAATTTAGGGATTCTCAAACTGTTGGGTCTCAAGACCCTTTTACATTGGTAAAAATTACTGAGGACCCCAAAGAGATTTTGTTTACGTAAGTTAGAGCTGTCAATGTTTACCATGTTAGAAGTTAAAATAGAGGGTTTAAAAAAATTTGTTTACTAATTCATTTTAAAATAGCAATAATACACATCAATATAAATAACATATTTTTAAAATAAAAAGTAATTATATTTCCCCAAACAACAAAAAATTTACTGAGTGGCATTGTTTTGTATTTTTGCAAGCTGCTTTAAAGTTTGGCTTAATAGTTTAAGCAGGAGTCTGTTGTGCTATGTTGTTTTGGGTGCAGTACTGAAGATGAAGAAAATCTTGTCTCACACATGTATATGTAGTAGAAAAAGAGGAATATTTTAATAGTCTTCCTAGATAATTATGGGTGTTCTTTTTTGATACTACACCCAAACTCAAGAAGTGGCCGTTTTTTAAAGGTTATTTACAATGTGGAATCTGAAACCATATCAATGAACTTTTTGTACTCTCCTACAGTAAAATTTATTCCTTTATCTTTTTTTTTTTGAGGAAGATTAGCCCTGAGCTAACATCTGCCACCAAACCTCCTCTTTTTGCTGAAGAAGATTGTCCCTGAGCTAACATCCGTGCCCATCTTCCTCTACTTTATATGTGGGACGGCTGCCATAGCATGACTTGCCAAGCGGTGCCACGTCTGCACCTGGGATCCGAACCTGCGAACCCCGGGCTGCCGAAGCCGAATGTGCAAACTTAACTGCTCCACCATCGGGCTGGCCCCATCTATTCCTTATCTTGAAGTTTGAATCTGTCTTTTTCTAACACCATGCATCGGTCATTTGAAACATATTGGTTTACTGAATTATATACATTTTCTAAATGTCCACACATTTTATTATCCAATATTTAAAAATCATATTCATTAACATCACCACTGGGCTGTCATTGGAAAAGTCGCTAAGTGTTGGGAAGCTGTCAGGCTCACAGCGGCAGACACATTTTTTCCAAAATTCTAATTCTCGCTTGAAAACTTGGATTTTGTCATAGGCAACACATACAGCTAGTTTTTTTCTTTGAAGTGGCAGCTGCAAGAGATTCATTTTTGAGAAAATATCTGCCTCAAGTCTGAAGAAGCATAGTTTGTCTGTCAGTTGCTTCTTTCAAGTAGTAACATGTTTTCTGAAAAAGTGACTCGTCCAGCTCACTACCCAGTCGCACAGTTATTCTTCCTTGAGACGACCAACAGACCTCCATGGGCGGCAAGGTGCTTACGTGCACAGTCCTTATTTCACACAGGATGTTAAAACAATGTGTTACTCAAGGGTTGAGATTTAATAAAGTTAATAACTTTACTGTTTCATCAAGAGCCATCTTAAGTGAAACTGGTTTTTTTTTATTTATTTTTTACCATGAGTGCATGACAGCTAAGAAGACAATGATTACCAGCACCGTGTAGTGTCGCTATCTTGATTTGTGCTAAGGGACCAGCAGTTTTACTCCCTGTTGCTTTTGCACCATTACTGCAAATGTCAACAGAGGGAGAAGAGGCAAATAACATCTTTGCTCCATTAGGAAAATAGCTTTGACCTCATGGAACCCCTGAAAGGGTCTTTTCCTCCCAGGGATCCATAGTACACACTTTGAGAACTGCTGTGCTAAATCATAAACTCTCAGTGGTTCCCACTTCCTATAGACTAAGGACTGGCTACACCAGAGGTGACATTTCGTGAACTTCAGCCTTCCTCCTATTCTTCTGCGGGCTCTGTCCAGAGAGATTTGATTCTAAGGAGGAGCAGCAGTGAGCCCAAGAGTGCCGTCTGTGGGGAGAACTTCATGAGTTGCCAGCAAACCCAGAGTCATGGCTGCATCTCAGGGAGGCTGCTGGTGGGAAGGTTGACATCAGCTGGGCAGCAGTCACCCCGAGGGCATCACAGGCTTAAGCAGCTTTTGTGGAAAGCCTGGCATGCTTTGCTTGAATTCTGAGGCTGTGTGAGCTGCCAGTTCCAGCGATGATCTCATTACAACTGAGTGAGTGAGTGAGGCAGGCGTCCTGCAAGGAGATCGTCGGGTTTGGAGGGACCGTCTAATTAAACTGAACAGTGGCACCCCGCAGCTGGTCGGGGGACGTGTGATTTGGTTCTTACAGGTGCAGAGATGGCCTTTAGAGAGGTAAAATGAGCTGGCGACAGTTGTGGAGTGAACCGGCTTCACAGATTCAGGCACTTTTAGGGCTAGAAGAGAAGTTAGAGGTCAACTAGCCAAGCCGAGTTGGAAGGAGTGGAGAGATGACTCAGGAGTCCAGCACACCTGTTACAGCACAGGAGTCCACACGGCAGCCAACTCAACCCCTGTCCTGCCTCGTGACAGTGGCTCCATGCCCCTTTCTCACATCTCTTGGTGGGACAGCCTCCCAGAAAGGAAGCCAGCTACTCAGCGTATCTTTGGTCTAGGAACGGTGTTTTCAGTGAGAGTGGCAGGAAGACTCCACATGACAGGGCATTCATCCGGTGACCTGGGGGGTGGTCTTGGCAGCTGGTGGAGGTCCAAGATTAGGTTCTTGGCAATGGTAGGGCACTTTCCTAGGGTCAACAAATGATCCTGGGTTGGGAAAGATTCTTAATGGCTGGGATGTGATCCCTCACACACATCCACCTTTCTCAGGGGACAATATGCTCCTTTAATGTCCATTACCTCATCTCATCCCCACAACACCCCTGTGAAACAGGTGGGACACAGGGTTTTATCCCCATTTTACAGATGAAGAAGTTGAGTCCCAGAGAAGCACATGACTTGCCAAGATCGCAATCGTGGTTGGCAGAGCAGGGACTTGACCTCAGGCCGCCGGGCTTCCGGTCCCAGGCTCTAGGAGGCTGTGCTCCTTCCCCTCGGTGCTGCCCGTCAGTCTGTGGTCCTCGTGGAAGTGCAGGCAGTTGAGGCGATCCCAAAGGGGATGCATTCTATCTTAGCGACACATACAACACGCCTTTCTCAGCCTTGTGGGCCAGTCTGGCGTGGTTTCCTCATACACACGACAAAGCAGACCGACACGCTGGGAGTTGGTCCAGGACTGGAATCCAATGGCAGTGATAGAACTTTCTTGTCTCGCTGTTCATCACATGTGGTTAAAAACCATAGATACTTACTGACTTTTCATTTTCCACTGGGATGCTATGGTGTAGAGGGAAGAGTACCGGATTTGAAGACAGAAAACAGGGTTTCCATTGCCTGATATTTGATAAGTGGTTGACTTTCAGTTAAGCCATTTGATGTCTCTCAGCCCAGTTTCCTCATCCGTGAAATGAGCATAATGTATATCATCTACCCTAAGCTAGCTTACCAGGTTGTTTTGAGCCTCTAATTACATGACTTTATATTTTATATAAAAAGATGGGGGTCACACTCCTGGATAATTAACCATGCTCACAGTATTGATCGAGGCCATTCTTTTACCCATCAGGATGGCACAGACCCTCAGGACAGGTATGCCTTCCTTGACTAAGGCCCTAGGCCTTTGGATAATGTGAACCAAGAGACCCCAGTGGCTAAAGGCAGGGTGTGGTTATGGATGGGGAGTGGACACTGATTATACCGGATCAGCTCACCTTCAGGCAGCTCCAGTGGGGGTCCAGGTGTGATGTTTCCAGTGTGACAGGGTGCAGGGCACCACAATTGCCTATCTGTAGGCTGGCACCACCCCACGCTGTGATACCCTGTCTGCTGTTCAAGTAGCTCCATGTGTGCTCTCCAGCCTGTCGGGGTGCTCTGGCCCCTGTGAGGAAGGACCCCGAGGTTCTCTGACACTTGTGAAGAGGTGTTCTAGGAGCCCCTGGGCACTGAATTCCCCAGGGCAGTGCTGTGCTGCTGTGTCATAGGGAGAAGCCACACATATAGTCAGGAGCACAGGCTCTGAGGCCAGGTTGCTTGAGTTCGAATCCTGCCCTTCTACTTACCCCTCTGTGCTTCCCTTCTTTTATTCTCAAAACGGGGATGATAACAGTATTGTATGAGTCAGTTTGGGCTGCTCTGACATTGACTGGGTGGCTTATAAACAACAGAAACTTACTTCTCACCGTTCTGGAGGCTGGGAAGTCCAAGATCATGGTGCCAGCAGATTTAATGTCTAGTAAGGATCTGTTTCCTGGTTCATAGACAGCTGTCTTCTCATTGCGTCCTCACACGGCAGAAGGAGTGGCTGGCTCTCTGGGGGTCTGTTTTATAAGGGCATTAATCTCAATCATGAGGGCTTCACCCTTATGACGTATTCACCTCCCAATGGCCCCACCTCCTATTACCCATACCTTGGGAGTTAGGATTTTAACACATGAATTTGGGGGGCACACAAACATTGAGACCATAGCAAGTACCTACTTCATAGCATTGTTGTGAGAAAGAAATGAGTTTAAATGTGTATAAAAGCAGTCAGGACCATGCCAGGCACATATATAGACATAGACTTCTGCATAACACTTCCCACTCAGAATCATCATGTGTCAGAGTTGGAAGGGGCCTCGGAGAGTCCCATTTCAGAACTAGAGATCCTGAGGTCCCCAGAGGAAAAGCAATTTGCCTACAGTCACACGGCTACTAGCCTGGACTACAACCTCAGTCTTCTGATTTCAGCTTTGAGTGCTTCTCCATGGTCTTTCCCTGGTCTTTCCGCTATTTAAGTCAACCCCATAGTCATTTGATCCAGGCCCAGTGCTGATGCTATTGGTACCGAAGACGCTGGTAAATGAAAGCAGATGTCATACCACAAAGGAGACTGAGGACTTCTTACTTGCTGCACAATCATGGCTTTGTTTTCTGCCAGCCTGGATTCACAATTTCAAAAGGATGCTTATGCCAATTTCAATTCTGTCTGATTATATCTGCTACTGCCCTGCTGTCCATCAGTTCAGGCCCTCAACATATCTCCCCTGGTTATTTGCTCTTGCCCCATATAATTGCCTGATCAGTCTTCCCAAAACTCATCTTTGAGCATGTCCCTCTTCTCCTCTAAAATCTTCAGTGGCTCCCTATTACCTACTGATCTCCTTCAGCTGGCAACATAGCTCTTTGCACTGGCTGCAAACATCTTTCTAGCTAACTCCATTCTTCAGGCACCTTCTGTCTGCCATCTGGCCAAGATCTCTCTGTTCCCTGTACACACCTGGAACTTCCCTAATGCACTGTGTTTGCTTAGACTGTGTCCTTGGCTTAGAATGTCCTCCACTCTCTTCTAGGCCTGCAGAAATGCTATCCATTTCTCAAGACTTGTCACAAATGTCATCTTCTCCATGAGGCCTTCTTAGTCAACCCACGTGATGCCTAGAAGTTCATGGTGTCTCGTGTCATTCACCTTATTCTGCCTGTTTTACAACTACTGAAATGCACATCCCACATCTTCAATGAGCTATGAGTTGGAGGGCAGGGACCTCATCGTCTTCAACTTGGTAATTTCTGCTGCCCAGCACAGCAGTCTGCGCCATAAGTATTTGTTAAATGAATAAATCCTTCACAGCACTGTCATTGCAAGGGGGAGGGGGATGGTCTCTGAATCATCAAGGTTAATGTGAATAATTAAGGTTAATTATTAACCTCTGTGTTACTGAGGCTGATCCTGTCTCTGCCTGCCTGTCCACAAACCAATGGCCTAACCCTAGCAACTCCCTATCCTGGGCAAAATTCCCTTTTAGGAACTTAAGATTTTGATCCCCTTTGTTAGAGAAAGCACCCTGCGTGGCAAGTCCTGGAAGCATTGATCAGTCTTTTGTATTTGCAGTTGGCCTGGAGGAGGCTCCCAGAGCAGCTGTATGGAGGCGTGGGGGCGAAGGATCAGAGATGGAGGCCAGCACACACTTGCCCTCCAAGCTGGCCTAACGTGTTGCAGATACTAAAGTAACTGGTAAATTCTTTAAAAAATAGCAAGTGTTTTTGTAAGTGGCCATGGCGTTCATTTCTGTTCAGTCTTCTGTTCTCCTGTGAGTCTAGAATAACCAGCCAGTTGGCCATGGATGTTCCTGCGACACTGCCTGGAAGTGAATGCTGTTGAATGTCACATTTTGGACTTGAAAAAACTGTATCAACCAGCCCTTTCACTATCCTGGGTAGACTTGTGCCCTTTCCACCACAAGTAGTGCATAGGGCTGAATCATCCTGGATCTTTCCATCCGAATCAATAAAGGCTCTTTGAGCAGACACTGGACCGGACCTTGCGGGCAATGCCAAGAAATGATTCTTGTCCTCTCAGAGCACACAGTGTCAGAAGAGCAGACTGCAGGAGCAGAAAGCAACCTAGGGGCACCTAACTTGACCTCTTCATTCACAGAACTGGCATCTGGCCGGAGAAGACATGAAACATTCAGAGAGCTCTGCAGAACTGTGCGTGAGCAGGGGACGGATGGACAATCACGATCAGCTTTGCTGCAGTGGGCGAGGCCCCCCGATCCAGAGCCTTTCCCCTCTGGCCTAGGAGGGCCCCAGCACGTGGTTACTCAATATATGCCCTGCACAACGGCACCTGGCTGAATGGGGAAGGCAGGGGCTGAGATCCAGCCCACTCTCCGTTTACTAAACCCTGTTCCATGTCATGGAGCTATATCTCCCCTCCATAGGAAGGGCCATCTTTTTCTGTTTTACACACAGGCAACCTCTTCTGCTTAACAATGTGAATGCCAATGGGGCTGCATCTACCCAAAGGCATGTCTTTTTCTAATTGGTCCTCTCAGAAGGGCACGGTTTTCAAATTCACACAAAGGTGTGCTACAGGATGGTGATGACCAGTTGACCTTTCCCTAATTCTTCAACTACCTCTCTCCTTTCCCTTGTACAGATTTTCCATCAGACCCAAACATCTTGTACGGAAATGTATCAGTGGCTCCTTTTGTGGGTCTGAAGGCCCCTCATGCATTGCCCTCCTCTGAGCATGGCACATTGCATACACAGCTTGTGTATTTCCCTATAAGCTGATGAGCTTCCTGAGCGCAAAAATTCTACCTATTGAACTTTGTTTCCACTGCTTCTAGGAATAGCCTTAAATGTCTGAACGAAGGAAGGAGACAATCAGTTCGTCACTGCCATATAAATTCTCCCTCTGCACTGTCCCCCAGTAGTGTCTCTCATCCCCATCTCCATTCTCCCGCCTCCACCCCGTCCTCTTGCTGATCAGTGGAGTCCTCCTCTTCTCTACAACTCACCTCAAGGTCCGCTTTCTTCTGAGACTTCCCCAAAAGGTCGAGATTGAGGCCACAAATTCCCCTTCCTGCTCTCTGGTACCCAAAGGTGCAATGGCGATACTAATAATCACTAACATTGCTGAGGCCCTAGTTATGTGTCAGACTCTGTGCTGCAGGCTTTATGAGCAGGATTTCATTTAATTCTCCCAACATCTACGAAGCTGTATTAGTTATCTATTGCTGTGTAACAAATTACCACAAACTCAGCAACTTAAGAGAATATACATTTATGATCTCCCAGTTTCCGAGGGTCAGGAGTCTGGGCTCAGCTCAGCTGGGTCCTCTGTTCAAGGTCTCCCAAGGCTGCGTTCAAGGTGTCAGCCAGGCCGTGTGCTAGTCTGGAGGCTCAACTGGGGAGGAATCCACTTCCAAGCTCACTCTGGTTGGCAGAATTCATTTCCCTGCGGTTTGTAGACTGAGGTTCCTGACTTCTTGCTGTGTGTCAGCTGGAAGCCGCCCGCAGCTCCTCGAGGCTGCCCACAGCTTCTGTCCTTAGCCTGAGCTGCCCTTTACGGTTAGACATGTCTGTCAGTCAGCTCCATTTTTCACTCTCTGAGGCAAGCCTGTCTTGATTAATTGATGTCAAATATTGCTGGGTGAGCCCTTTGACACAGAAACTTGGAAGGGCTGTAAGTCGCTCTTGTCACATTGCTGCTCATGCAACTGTGTGTCTCTACATCTGACAGCGTCCACTCCAGCCAGTGTTGTTAACGATGACTGTGGCAATGGCAGAGGAGGAAGGCCTTTCAGCCAAGGAATCGCAGAGAAGTCCAGCCTGTAAGGAGAAGGCCCTAGCTCTGCAGGGCAGGAGGGGAGGAAGGGGAGAGTGAGGCAGGGGTGCAGGACACACAGGGGTTCTTCAGCTCCTTTTGGGACCCCAGTGACTAAGGGGTTCTCCCACCCTCCCTTGGATCAGAGCAAAGCAGCAGGGCCAGCTGTGGACTCACGGGCACTTTTGATGCCTTCTGCCAACGTGTCCACTGTCCTCTTGTTGCCTCCCTTTTACCCTAAGACAACAGTCTGTCATCTGATTTCTCCTTTCGTTCTGGTTTGAGCCAATGAGACTTTTCTCAGCCCAGGTTCTGCTGCTGATGGGTCTCCTCCTCTGGGAGCTTTTTGCCAGAAAGAAGCAAAAAATCCTCTGCACTAAACCCCAGCCTTTAGGGTCCCCGTTTAGATCAATTTTTTATATTTTCCCATACTTCTAATAGGGACGAAGATCTGCTGTCCAAACCTATAACTAATTAGATGTATTTCTTTTGCTGGTGAGAAAGGATACTGTTGAACTCCATTAAATGATGGCGACCTTTTCCAACAGAAATCTCAAGAAAGGAAATTTCAATCAAACCTCAAATACACATCGAATTCTTATTTTTAATGCATTCATTATTCACGGAATCCCAACCTTGCACACACACACACACCCCTCATTCTTCTAGCTCACTCACCCACAGCCACTATCAGATATAATGTATCTCCTTCCAGATGTGGCACGCAGCACACTTTCTTTGGTGTCCTGCTAAGAGCCTGATGGATGTCCAAAGTGGTCCATTTCAGGCGATCTTCCTTACAGCATCCAAAATCTAGGGAGCCTCGGGTTCCTTTAGCTCTTCTTGGATTGGTTGTCTGGATCCCAGCCCTCCAGAAGCTTAAAAGAGACCCCAGTAGCTCGTGGATGGATCTCTTCAGCACCAAAGGACTCTGTGCAGCCTACCTTGTCCTGTCAGAAGAACACATACCTGCTGCAACCTTCCAAGGACACTTCCACAAGTTCCGTGAGATCAAAGTCAGTATTTGGCCTTACCGAACTTGTAAATATGGAGTATTTACTCTATTAAGTAATTGTTCATTCATTCACATTTAGTGCCACCTGTGTGCCTGGCTGGCCATACGCTGGGAGCAAAGACGTCAGCAGGACAGTCTTGGCCCTCAGAGTACTGTACCCGCTCTGTGCTGCCCAGGAATTTCCTGTTTCTAAGAACAGCCCTTTCTTTCTTAAATAGCCTATGAGGTGGGTGCCCTTAGAGATCTTAACCTCCGCCGCTGTCATGTTCTTATCATTTGTTTACAATATGTTCACCTATCTCAAAAACACCCTACCCTGATTTACAGACATCTTGCTACGTTATTTGTTTTTTTCTAGTTCCACTGGAACTGCCTGCCAGGCTCCTCCTTTTCCCACATCTGATGGAGGGTTCAAGTGCAGATGTAGCCTCAGGCTTGTCCTACGGGCCACCACAGGAGTTTCTCAGGATGCCAGACAGACCACTGTTAGGAACTCATTCTCTAGGAGTTGTCCTGTGAAACTGGTCTTATATATAAATTCCAGAGGGGAAAATTTGTATGTGTATATATATATATACACATACATATATATATGTATAAAAAATATATATGTAAAATTTATATATCTATGGTGTGCTCTCTCTATATATATATGTATATCTGGGAGTTCTCCCCAGTGCACTGCAATCTCATTACTAGTTATCTCCTTAAAAGACTCCCTAATAAGTGCTCTGGGAGTGGACTTAATTCTGTAGATGTTCAGGCCTGCAAAACCCCAAGGGGCCAAGGTCTGAAGGGAGTGGGACCAGGCAGTCAGGTGTGGCCAGAGCCACAGCATGAGATGGCTAGCCCCTTATTCTGTGTTAGATTTCTAGGTGACCCAATATGCCTATCCTACTAACTGAAGGATTTTAAATTTCATGGGCAAGGAATTATGCAGCTTCTCTGATGAACATGGACTTCTAATAACTCACAAATGCATTTTGACTCTTGCTTCTAAATATCTCCTGGTTACCTCCACTTCTCTCCACCACCTGCCCCCGTCACCCACTGCCCAGACACTGCATGGCTCCCCAACCGGTCTTCCTGACTCCCCCTCTGATTTGCCTCTGACTCATTCTCTACACAGCATCCAGAGCCATCTTTTAAACCACAGATCTGACCAGGTCACCATTGCCCTGGCTTCCCTAGACCTCAGGATAAAATTCAAGCCTCTTTAAACTGGTCAACAGAGTCCTCCCCTCTTGACCCCTGTTGGCCTCTAGTTACATCCTTATCCTCAGCGCTTGCTCCCTTGTACTAATGCTCCAACTGCTCATATCTCATGCTTGCTCTTGCTTCAGGTCTTTGAACATGCTACGCTTCTGCCTGGAGCTCCCTGCCCTCCCCTCCCTAATTCTTGAAGACCCTGTTCAGACACCACATAAAGTACCAGGGCAGAGCACTCAACACCTTCAGCACCACCACTTCCTTCCTGAGCAGCTGGACCAGGAGACCCTGTAGTTGCCTCCTGGTCCTTCTGTTGAGCCATTACCATAGTGCATGCTAGTTGCTTGCCTTGTTGTCTGTTCTCCTTATTGGAATGTAAAACCCCTGAGACCCAGATTCTCTCCCATTCATGACTATATCCCCAGTAGCTAGCACAGTTCTCAGCATATAGTAAAGAAGAGTCAATAAATGTTTGTTGAATTAATTCATTCATGAATAGATTTGCTGGGATAGATAAATTCTAGGCCACGATGTCAGGGATGATCTTGATAAAGCAAGTGACACATTAAGAAAAGTCCTAGGCAAGAAGTCATGAGCTTAGGTTCCTTGTAAACTCAAGCAAGTTGCTGCTCTCTGTACAGAACTTCAGTTTTCCCACATATAAAATCCTGGAATCCAAATCTCAGAGATCCTCTTCAACCTTTTGTGGTCCATGGTGCTGAATCATACATGTTTTCTTTAAAAATTACTTTTATCCCTCTGTGTTGCCTATAAGGATGTCAGAAGACCATCATCTCCGGAAGGACCCTCTTAAAAAACCATAAATAGCATTAAGGACAAAATTAGAAACAAGGGCTGCTTTGGTCGCAACAGGACTTGGTCCTCAAAGCCCAATTGTCAACGCCTCTTGCTGACTTCTCCCTGGGATTGAGAAGCCTCTGCCTTTATTTCCTCCTAATTGGCATCCCGAGGTTTCTCTATGAAGGCTCCACCGTCTTTTCCCTGCAGAGCTAATAAATTTGCTCAATTCCAAAGATTGGGGTGAAAGTATGGCTCAGAGGCAGGGCCTGAGAAGAGTTGGAAGAGGTGTCAGATTCCAAGGATGAGCACAAAGTGGCTAGGAATTTAGTATAACCCTTCAGAGTCCAAGGCCTGGGGCCACAGGATCCTACGCTGGAGTGGAGGGCAGTAGGTAGAAGGCTCAAATTATTGCAAGGGGTCCACAAATCCATTAACGAATCAAGCATTGTCTCTGACTAAATGAGTACCATGTCTTGCAAATATATGTGGGTTTTCAAATGTACAACCGAGCTGCTGATGTGACTAATGAAATAAGCCTTCATTTAAAAATAGCTCTAAACTCATCCCAGGCATCACGTGCTCCCCTTCTCCATGGATATGTGAGGGATACCGCCAGCTGCAGGAAGGACGAATCCACGGCCATCCTCTTGTTGTACTCCTAGCACCTCATTCAAGGCCAGGCATGTTCTAGGTGCTTAATAGATATCTGTCAGAATTCAGGGAAATTTTTCACTTTAAAAAGATAGACTTATATTTGAAAAGGTTAGGAACCACTGGCTAATCTGAATAAGTAACAAAATAATATTTTTGTGTTTTATATAGATTTTTGCAACTTAAAAAAAGAACTGCTTTCGTATACATCACTGCATTAGGTCCTAAAAAACTGGCCTTGGGGGCTAGCCCGGTGGTGTAGTGGTTAAGTTTGCATGCCCTGCTTTGGCAGCCCAGGGTTTGCAGGTTCGGACCCTGGGCATGGACCTACACAACACTCATCAAGCCATGCTGTGGCTCCATCCCTCATACGAAATAGAGGAAGATTGGCAGAGATGTTAGCTCAGGGACAATCTTCCTTAAGCAAAAAGAGGAAATTGGCAGCAGATATTATCTTCCATCTAAGTAAGATAAGGCCTTAAAATAAGACTGGCATTTCATCTTGTCAGTTTAGTTACCGTAAGAATTGCGAAGACAGCACAGAGCTTCTTGCATTTAAAAAGACAAAGGAGCTGGGGAAGTTGCCTGAGAAACTACAGGCTAGAGGCTGTCTTTTTGTATCTCTATTGTTTCCCTTTATTCTGCCATTAAATAGAAATATAATGGAAGGGGCGAAATGAAGGTTAATCTCTGGTAAGTAATTTAAAGAGTGCATTTTTGTGCATTTTGATTGAGGTGCAAGGTTTAAGGATAGTGAAAGATGGTGGAGATATGAAACACAACGTGAATTGCAATCAGAAGAATACTGATTCAGCAAAATAGGGTATATGTGTACAACGGAATTGGGTGTAGTAGTTAAAATGATATAGATTTATATTTCTTGATATATAATTGACTATTTAAAGCAAGTCAAAGGATAGCATATACAGTGTAGTGTTTTCCATTTATGTAAAATTACACATATTCCCACAAGTGCAGTTGTGTCTGGGGTAAGCGATGGTCGCTGGATACCGAGTAGCTCTAAACGGCAGGATTTCATGCGGTTTTGACTTTCCTGCTTCTGTATGTTGTGAGCATGCGTGACGAGGTGCTGCAGGCTGCACGTTCTCTGCATCCACTTGCCTTGCTGGGCCGGAGAGTGTGATGTGTCCCCACAGGACAGTGATTATTGTTAGCCATTCCTCTCAAACATCCAAAGCCGACTGGACACGTTCAGCTCTCTTGATGACTAAGCAGACTGAGCCTTGCCTGGCCACGTGGTGAGCTGTAGCAGGAGCAGAGGTGACAGGGCCAGCACCTCATGGCTCACAACTTCCCCGAGGGCTGCCCGCCAGGCTTTCCCAGGAGCAGCAGGACTCTGGGCCAGGGCAGGGGCCCACAGTCCGTCCTGCTGCCTCTTCCACAGCGGCCGAGCTCTGGGTCTCTTTGTGTTTGTTTTCCTGTCCTGAGGAGGCACTCCCAAGGGTGGGCAGATGGACATATTTGTTCCCTCCCAGCCTGCCAGGTGTCACAGAGTTTGTGTCCACAGCCTCCTCCCCGACAAGGCCACCGGTCATTCACCTCAGTCTCCCATGGAGCCTTTCATTGACCCGGTGTGGGGAATTTGGAGTCCGAGGGCCCTGGCGCGTCCTGAGGGCTCACTAGGTGTGAGGTGGTGGGTAGTCGCCTTGCTTTCTGAGTCTCAGTTTCTTCAACTGTAAAATGGGAATAATAATGCTGCCTGATATGAAGATTAAATGAGATGATGTTTATAGAAGTGCTTTGTAGACTTTCAAATGGTCTTATAGTTGGGAAATTGGCAAGACCCCAGGCCTTTAGAGTTAGACGTGCATCTGAACGAGGCCCTGGCACATGTTAATTGTGACTTTGGGTGAGTTAAGCAACCTCTCATGGCCTCAGTTTCTGACCTGGAAAATGGGGTTATTCTGCTCTCTGTCCTACCGGCCAGCCCGGAACTCTCCAGGTGGAACTGTGATTTGTGCACTCTCAGAGCACCAGGGCTCAAATTAAACTTTCTCATGAGCAATTATTCAGATGTCATGGGGGTGGGGGATGCCCTGTGGCTGGAATACAGCTTCCCCCACCTTGTTTTTATTTTTACACCCCTAAAGTCCAAACCCAGCTGTCTGAATCACTTGCAAACGGAGCCAAAAACAATTTTCATGCGTCACAGGAGGCCACGGGCTCCAGCCACGCCTCAGGATGATGCACTAAAAATATCTCCCCAGCGCTATTTTTAAGGCCCTGCAGGCTGCTAACTGCAGGCCCAGAAAGCAGAACTCCTCACTGTGTGCACGCAAAGGGCACCAAGTTTATTCCTAGGTGGGCCCTTGGGTCAGTTAAGGAGCTAGACTTGAACTCCCACATCCTCCTCTCTGACCACGGCGATGGCTCACTGTGCAAAGGCCCAGGCTGCAAGCGCAGTCTTGTTCGTCTCTGGGGACCCTGCTAGACAGACAGGGCCACCATCACGTCAGCTGTATATAGCCTCTCCACACTGGGTATTCTTGGAACACTGGTGCAGAGGCTTCTGCCAAGTGAGGGCATTGGATACTCACCCATGTTTGGACAGTCCTTTATCATTTTCAAAGCATATTCATACCCCTTGCCTCCTCTGATCCTCATGGCACTCCTGCTAAATGGGTTGTTATTATCCTCACTTTACAGATTAGGACAATAAAGGAATATTTGTGCTCTTACAACACCCCTGTTAGGTTACTGAATGGAAAACAAATCCTCCGCAGTGTCTGAAGGTGGCATGACGTCGAATGTCCCAGCACGGGCCCAGTGTCTTCCTTCTCAGTCTCCTACACAGTGGCCACACCCACCCTCCACAGTAGTCAGACTGCTCATCATTCATTCCTTCATTTATTCATTTGACAAACATTTTCCAAGCACCGACTCTGGGTCAGGCCCTCCCTGTGCTAGGCTCAGAGATTAACGATGTCATCCCTGCCCTGAGGAGGTGACAGTGACAGGACACAACTCTGCAGCGCATGGTGGGCACAAGGTGGTGGGAGAAGTCATGAAAGTCTCCAGGAAGGGGGTCATATATCATATAGGGGTCTGAAGGCTGAGGAGGAAAGAGAAGAGCAGTCCAGACGAGGGAGCAGACCGGGCTGGCAGGGGATGCAGGAGAGCAGGGAGCGTGTGGGAACCGACAGCAGGTCAGAGCTGGAGGCACGGGGGCTGCCTGCAGCGCATGGGGAGTCGCTGGGGGTTTTCAGCAGAGAACAGCACCATCACATGGGGGTTTTAGAAGCATCCTTGTGCTAGTGCCAGCCGTGTGGAGGATGGGATGGGAGCGAGGCTGGGGAGAAGGAGGCCAGACGGGAGTCTGTTAAAATAATTCAGATGAGACAGGATAGGGGCCTGGACTGAGGTAGATAGAGTCGGAGAGGATGAAAAAGAAGGATCCAATTCTAGAAGGACTTAAAGTAATTAAAAGGTAGACTAAAAACTAGTCACAGGGCTTAATGACCAGTTGGATGTGTGAGGACAGGAGAAGAGGCTGAGGTAAGCCTGGGGCCAGCTCTTGGGGACAGCGAGCAGGGAACGTGGAGGTGGAGCAGGTGGAGGGAGGGGCAGGCTTGTTTTGAGCCTGTGATGGTGAGGGGCCAGTTGGCTATCCGAGTAGCGAGAATAAGCAGGAAGTCAGAAATGCAGTCGGCAGCTCAGAGGAGAAAGCAGGCTTGGACAGAACAGTTTGGAGTGGGTGGGGGCGTCTCTGAAGCTGTGGAGCAGTGGGTCTCAACCTCTACTCTCATCAAAATCAGCTGGGCAGCTTTAAAAAAAGATACTGGTGTCTGGGCCCCATCCCCAGAAATTCAGACTCCATTACTGCGTATTGGGCCCTGGCATCAGTATGTTCTAGAAGTTCCCAGTGCTCCTTCTGAGGCATAGCCAGGAGGGCGGGTACTAGGAAGGAGGCTCTGTGAGCAGCATCACCCGCTCAGGAGGGACAGGCAGGGTGTCTGGGAGGGGTGTGGAACTGGACCAGAGAGGACTTGGGGAGGGAGCTTCAAGGAGAGAGGAAGCGGGAAGTGAAGACTGGCAGAGGCAGGCAAGTCTGTTTTGAAACGTGGCTGTGGCTGGAAGCAGAGGGAATAGCCAGAGGGAAACAGAGGGTGGAGGCATGATCAGACAGACTAGGGTAGTCTGTGCCTGGGTAAGGGGACAAGGAGGACAAGTTGCCAATGCCCTGAGAGATAGGGGAAAGTTAAGTAAATAGTGGGCGGTCCCGGGGAGCTTAGGGCTGAGGTTCAGAGCCTGGAGGAGAGGTCAGCCCTAGGAGGAAGGATGCTCCCCGATCTGGGGCTGGGGCGGCAAGGACCTAAGACGGTGTCCCCTGCCTCCATAGAGCCCAGCACCCGCACCTGCCCCAGAAAGGTGTACTGCTGGGCGGGCAGACGCTGGTGCTCTCCCCTCCCCACGGGCCCACCTCTAGACCTTCTTTCTCCGGCTCCCCTTCCACGCCCTCCCGCTGCTCTAGCTGGAGATGCCGGGCGCTGCCTTGAGGAAGGTGACTCCTACCCCCGTCTGCCCACTCCTCAGCCTCAGAATGTTTTTCACCAACTGTTAAGCAGACCGTGAATGCCTTGAAAGCAGGGACTCCAAGTGTGCCTGAAGTACTTGGTAATAACATACGGTGGGTCCTTCATAAATATTTGTTCTGTAAATTCATGTGTATACACAAGCATGAACACAAAATATTGACATAAATACATATATATACACGTGTGGGTGTGTGAGTGTGTATATTATATAAATATACATTTAATTGTGCCTGCTCTCCACAGGGTAGACACATATGCCCACACCGGGTGTGTGTTCACCAAGCTCTCCCCACAAGACCGCGTGGCCACTCTCTGTGACGTGCTCCCACGTCCTGGAAAGAAGCCCTCTGTGGACATGGTCCTGGCCCCTCCACATTTCCTGGATATGTTGCTCTAGTTCAGGAAACATTGCAGCTCGCTTTTTACTTCTGGGATGTGAGCACTTCTGACATATGGCTAAAGGGAAGGAAACTTGCCATCACACGGAATTTATGCTCCACGAGGCTCATTTTTGGTTTTAACAGTAAATGCTTCTAGGAAGGCAACAGGAAGAGGCATCTCCCAGCCCTTGTCCTCGTTCCCAGTTTGCTCAAGAAACATATGGCAGAAGCCCGGACTCCATTTCAACTCGTGGTTTTATTTCCCAGCTTCTGAGAGCTATGAAAGAAGGTCCAGCAAAGCAGGCACCCTGATGTTTTCAAGTTTCTAACACTAATTCTTGTTTCTACTAACAAATGTTAGGGCGTATTTGCAAAAAAGAATTCTTCTAATCCAAATTCAGTATATTTTATTTAAATACATTCAATATTTTTCTAACACACAAATTGCTCTCTTTAAGCCAAAAAGCTTCTTAATTTTAGTTAAAAATAATATGCACATGGATAATATGCTATCATGAGATAAATGCATTTCTTTCACCCTGTATGAGGCCGTTGGTTGAGAGGGAGCCATGCTGTGTCTTTGATGATGAAGGTCCTGGCCCTGAACACACACACAAACCCTGTACAAGCGCGTGAGAAATATGTAAACTTGAGCCAGGTCAGCGTGAGGCTGAACTTCTTAGAGTTAGGGCCACTGGCTCAAGATGCATCGGTCCTGCAGAGGTCCTTTGAGGCCCCTACCTCATTCTCCTCCTGGTTTTCTTGGCCACAGATAGGACCCCTGACACTAGCTAGCCCCCCTGAAATTCAGAACGTTCCCAGGCGCACACGTCACCATTGTCCTGCCTCCACGAATCTTCTGACCCTGATTGCTTGGGTAGTCAGGGAGGGTTCTCCTCCTTAGAATAAAAGGACGGAAGCCCAATGGAGCTGCCATTTTCTGTCTCAGAAGGGCATCTGGAAACAGATGTTTCTAGAGCTGTGAGATATTCCCAGCTTCTAGCCTCCTGCCACTCTCCCATGCGGATAGTTTCCTGAGGTACTGAGCAGGTAAGTCCTTTAGGCCTCAGAGCCTGTGTGTGCATCGAGACGGGTGGATAAAAAATGGTGGTGGCAGGAGCCAGGGCCAAAGGCAGAACAGAATCCCAGGGATAAAGTGGCAGTGGCAGCTAAGAAGAGGAGAGGAAAACAAGGTGAAGCTCCAAGGCTTATATGAGGAAGCAAGAACAGGGAGGCTGACTGGGCCTCAGAAGGGAGCTGGGGGAATCCAGAGTGACTGCGTTGTTGGAGGGAGGGGGAAGAAAAGAAGGAAGGAAGGGGTAGAAATGCAAGATCTTTCTCGGTCCTGCTTCACTTCCAATCTGGAATGTTCTGGGGATAATTTCTCCAAACACCAGCCTCCTGACACTCACTAATCCTGCAGCTGCAGCCCTTGACTAGCGACATAGGTCTCACAGACAGGAGCATCCAGAGGCCATTTCTTCAGTGAAGATGCCGTTATCACTCACTCACGATGGGTACTCATTAATAAGGGCAGTTTCATCAGATTCATAACATGACAGATGGGGGAACACCCAGCTCCTATTTCTTCATGCTTGAAATGAGGATACATGAGGACCAGCTGAAGGAACCAGGATCCTGGAACAGAGAAGACTAAGAGGAGATGTGGGAACTGCTTTCAAATATCTGAAGGGCCCTCCTGCGTGTGGAAGAGGAGCAGGCTTACTCTCTGACAGCCAGGGGGAGAGAAGGTAGCAGGTTTCAACTCACTGGAAGCAAGGACTGTGGTACAGGCTGCCTTGGGAGGTGGTGAGTTCCCTGTGCTAGGGAGATTCAAGCAGAGGCTATGGGACTGTTTGTCAGGGATATCCCACAGGGATTGCTGTTAATTAGGACTGTTTGGTAATTCCTGCAGAGTGTGAGTTGAAGACTGGTCCAGCCTCTTGTCTCTGAGCATCTCCTCTGTGTTGCCTGGGCAAGGAACATCAGAGACTGCCCGAGATTCTCAAGACTTCACAAGACTCTGAGGAGGAGAGCCTGTCCCTGCCTATGACCTTAGCTCACTAAAAGTGACCAGGGCCCTCACCGGTGCTGACTTACAGCCCAAAGTCCTGGCTTTGGCCTTACGGGAAAGGTGTTAATAGCTTTATCTGACTAATGAGGAATGCAGGGTTTACAGAGCTTATGTAACTAGCTGGTAAGTGGAATTCTAGCCCAGGCTTCTAGCCAGGAAGCCATGCCGATTTTTAAAGGCATTCTTAGGTAAGAAGGATCATCTAAATAATTACTCCTCTTTATTTAATCTGTTTTTAAACCAAGTTTTTAAGGAAAGAATACATTCCTTAAAAGGGTGCTTAGCATGACTTCATCCCCAGTTCCCACCCACAGGATTTTTGGTTTCCAACATTCCTCTCTTTCATCATAAGCCATGTAGATTGGGGATTACCAAATCTGGGGGAGTTGTAATACCTGATAACTGCTTGTTTGATTTTGTCATCCATCCTCCCACCACTTCCTAAAAATACTCTCTGGAGGAGATGGAGGCAGGCAGGTACCCCTGCAAACCAAGCAAATTAGAACACGTTTCCACACATTCCATGAGACTTGGGGGGACAACATAACGTCTTGGGTCAGGAATCTGGAAGTGATGCAAATTAGACAGGGGAGAGATGTCAGGAGAGTCTGTGCCACTGAGCCTCTGCCTACCAGTGTGGACGCATGACCCTTCAGGTGTTAGTGCTCCCATGGAAAAAATGAGAAGGTGAGAGAGTTGGGCATACAGGTCCTGTCCGTACCCTCTGGTTTGGAAAAGGTAGTACCCTGCCTGTGACTTGGGAGGTGGCAATAGGGAGGTGTACCGGGAGCTTCACACCTGCTGGCTGGGAAATTCCCACCTGCGTCTCCATAGCCCCCCTCTCCAGGAAGGCCCTGCCTTCTCACAACCTTCCAGGAAAGGCTTTAGAAGAATCTAGAGGAGTCCTTATGCTTCACTCAGAGCCGGAGCCGGGACACATTGATGAAGAGGGAGGCAGGGATTATTTCCTGAAGGGAAATTAAAGAAAATGGGGGGTGGGGGGTGTCAGGGGAAATGGAGCCTTTTTCAAGTACCCCGTGGAGAAGGGGATGGAGCCGGCAATTTACTGTGCTTTGATCCCCAAATGGAAGAGCACAGCTTAGGGCTATCTAAAAATACGGGTGCTGGGGGCTAAGGAATGTTTCATTCCCAAACTGATTAATTTAAGGGAAATTCACTCTTAAGAAATCTCAGGGCATTTCTATCTCCCAAGGCCCTTAAAATATAGCAAAGTACTTACGGTGATGGAAACCAAAGGAGAGAAAGCCTCTGTGGCTGACGGGGAGGAGAAGAGGGGCACGGTAGGCCGTGTAGCATAATCAGGCCCTTTTTCTCTATCTCCATATAAATAAATTAATTGATTATTTGGCTTGTTGTTCATTTGTTTTTGGGTTATTCTATGTTAAAGAAAAAAAAAAGGAGGGAAGAAGAAAAAAAGGCAAAGGATTAAAGAAACCAATCTGCGTGAATTACAAATATACCCTCACAATTTTAGAAAGGCAGAGGGTTTGTGAGAGAAAAATATCAATCAAGATAGAGTTTACCATCATATCACTAAGCCCGAGGAAAGACAAAAGAAACAGAGAAAGAAGAGAAGAGAGGAAGAGAAGGAAAAATAGAAGGAAGGAAGACAGGAGGAGAGGAAAGATGGAAAGAAGGAAGGAGGTGTGGAAGAAGGAAGACGGGAGGGAGGGAGGAAGAAAAAGGATCGTCAGAAATTAAAGAATTATTTCTTTTTTTTAATAATAAAAATAGCTTAACTTTTAAAAACATATTTAGGATAACTGGTATATTTGATTTTAAAGATTTTATTTTTCCTTTTTTCTCCCCAAAGCCCCCCCGGTACATAGTTGTGTATTTCTAGTTGTGGGTCCTTCTAGTTGTGGCATGTGGGATGCTGCCTCAGCTTGATGAGTGGTGCCATGTCCATGCCCAGAATCTGAACTGATGAAACCCTGGGCCACCGAAACAGAGCGCGAAAACTTAACCACTTGGCCACGGGGCCGGCCCCCAGATATATATTTGATTTTATTCTTACCAGTCTTCCACAGATAATTTCCTAGAAAAATTCATCCGTGCAACTCAGAACTTTTTAGCACAGAACCCTGTGCTGTGTTATTCCCATTACTGTCAAGTCTTAGAGGAACAAGTGTCTCTCTTTGACTCTATTTACAGGCATGTGAATGAAGAACAAGGTAAATGACAAGCTGTCTGTCTCTGAAAGGAGCTAGAGAAACCTCACTCACAGCTCTGGGTTAATATGAGGAAGCTGACTGTCTGCCCTGGATGCGGAAAGAGATGTGAGAGAAACTGGAAAACCAAGCTTGTGCCATGGCACGTGTGTCCATGACATACAGAAACCCAAGACCCAGAAATTAACATCATACGCTGTTCAGAACTAGTGAAACCTGACCGCCCGAGCAGAGTGAGTATAGAACTACCTTGTAGAGACATCTTCTAACCCAAGGTACATGGAACGCTCCCAGAAGCTAACCCCTGCTGAAGAGGGGCTTACTGTTAAAACAAAACAAAACTAAACAGGGGCCGGCCCCAGGCTGAGTGGTTAAGTTTGTGCCCTCCACTTCAGTGGCCCAGGGTTTTGCTGGTTTGGATCCTGGGTACGGACTTAGTATTGCTCAGCAAGCCAGGCTGAGGCGGCATCCCACATTAGCACAACTATAGGGCCTACAATTAGAATATACAACTATGTACTATGTACTATGTACTGGGGGGCTCTGGGGACAAGGGAAAAAAACAGATTGGCCACAGATGTTAGCTCAGGTTCCAATCAAAAAATAAGCAAAAGACTGCGTAGCAAAATGAACCTCGATTTCAGAGTATCAGCGGCCACAACAAATGAGAGAATAACTGGAAAGACTTTAAATAAGTAAGTTTAAAAGAGTGAGTGGGAGGTGAGAAAAAGGGCATGGTGAGCATGGCCAGTGTTTTCAGTAAGTCTTGCTGTGAAGAGGAACAGAAACAGGGCAGTAGTTGGTCAGGCAGAGGAAGCGAACGGCATTTAAAGGTGGAAGACTGCTTCCTGGCAGGGATGCCTGAGCAGGCAGGGCCAGGTGGAGGATGTGTTAAGGGAGGAGATCATCGTAGGAGCAAAGTCCTAGAGTGGGTGAGAGGGGGTGACCAGGGAAAGAGCCTCTGGTGGGAGGAAGGAAGCCTCGCCCATCAAAGCTGAGAGAAGAAGCTGGTGCTGATGCAGGCGTGGCCCTAGCTTAGGAGGGTCGGGGGAGATGAGAGGGTTTCTGTCTGGTGGCTTCTATGAAGACAAAGGAGACAAGGTCATTGGGTGAAAGTGATGGACTCCCAGTCCCGGGTCCCCACCATCAAAGGCCAAGTGATGGAGCCAAGTGATGGTGTGTCTGGACAGATGGGAGCGGCAGGGAGAGGCAGAGACCTTTCACGTTGGGGAAAAGCAGTGGGCGAGGAGTCAGAAGGCTCAGCACTGGGAGCCAACTTTCCATCTTACCAGCTGGTGACCTTGGGAAGGTATAATCTGTAAAATGCAGCAGCTTTGGAGATGTCTAAACCTGGGTCTGATTCCTGGCTCTGCCACGTACTAGATGTATGAGCTTGGATAAGCTACCTCTGTAACCTGTACTTTACTCCTTATCAAGATGGGGATAATAGCAGCCTCAGTCACAGGGCTGCTGGGAGGATAAGATGAGGGAATTCTTGTAAGGTACTTAGCACAGGGTCTGGCACTTAGGAACTACTCCATGAAGGATTCTGGTGATGATCAGAATGATGGTAGCGATAGAACAGATACTCAGAGCTCTAAGGAACATCAGAAGTTAGTTCCCGTCTCCTGGACTCAGTTTGCTCACCTGTAAAATGGGAATAACACTGCAATCCACTCCTCATCTTCTTCATTTGTTGTTTTGAGGATCAAAGGAACAGAGGCAGCGATTCCCAAGTGCAGATCTGCAGACAGCTGGCAGTTTATGACAAAGTTTTCACCAACCTGTGGAGAAATGAGAAAAAGAATAACATGGTGAATGTTTTACAAATTGAATTGTTCCTAGTTTTAAAAGACTGCCCTTTTTCCTGTTATTACGTCATTTCTATTCTGTGTGTGTGTATTGAAATATGCCTTCTTTAAGAGAAGTACGTTGCTAATGGACGGCAGCTTGTCTGTCTTTAAAGGCCTTAACACAGTAAAATAAAAGCTTTCAAGCCTATATCGGTCCCTTGTTTTTTGAAAACTTACTGGTCTGTGAAATCAAGTCTGTAAAGAAACCACTAAGATAAGGAATTTGGAAGAGTCCGCCAATCATAAGAGTCTGTATAGTGATAACAAAAATAACAGCCCCACATACTGAGGCCCTCTGGTGAACCAGGCGTTGCTGAGAATGATACAGGTTTGCTACATGCTTCTCAACAGTCCTGCAGGTTAGGTGTTATTTAGCCCATTTGATGGATGGAGAAACTGAGACTTAGCATAAGCAGTGGGCTTTTCATTCAGAGGGGAATGCAATACCAAGTGTGCCTGTCTCCAAACCTCACAGTTTCCCCAGAACCTCTCTGAAGGATTACTGTGGAGGAGGCCCTGATGCAGTCACCCAGACTTCACCCCTGTGAAAAGTAACCACACCAAGGGCTTTCGGGCAAATCACTTAACCTCTCTCTGCCTCTAGCATCCGACTGAGAAATTAGGTAAAAAGCAGGGTCACGCTGAAAACAGATGGAGAGTCAAGCTGGGCTGTTCTGGGAAATAAAATTAGCACAAAGAAGCCATTCCCTCCGATTCTCTATAATTCACTGCCCTTTGATTATTTATGAAGTTGTGAGGCATCCCAGCCAGGTAGCTGACAATGCTGCCTGGATACAGGGACGCCCTCAGATGGCCTCTGTCTCTCTTTGGCCAACCAGATTCAGCCCCTCTGCCTTCTCCCAGCCGGTCAGGGCCTCTCTTCCTGATATTCTTGGTGATGTTCTGGGTCCCAGAGGCCAGGAAACCAGTCCTTGGGCCTCCCGAGTCTGCGTGATGAGAGACCCCTGCCCTTCACTCTCCCTCCCACTCTTCACACCGTAGCTGGCAGGATGCTCTGCACTGTGCACTTGTTCTCACTTATCTTCTCGCCTACTCTGGGAGGAGGTTTTATTAACCTTATTTTACAGGTGGGGAAACTGAGGCTGATTGAATCCAAGTAACTGGCTGAAGGTTATACAACCTGCAAGGGGCAGAAAGAAGGAGCCCCACCCAGCCAGGGCTGCGTGACGAATCTGTGCCTCCCGTTTCATCACTGAATTGCTCCCTGAAGACTAAGGAGAGATCCTAAAACTTTAACAGCCACCAGTCTCCTTTCATGTGAACTGTGTCCTCTCTGGCTGCCAAGGTATTCACCGTGGACCCACCCTGTATTGACCGTTTACCCAAGGGCCAACTCCCGCCCAACAACTGCCTCTTGATCTTTACACCCAGAGAATGGACACACAGCACTGCTCATCTGACACGTGATAATTCTGGTGGGAATGATACTTCAATTCTAAACCACCCTTTCTTTTTGAAATTGAAGTCAAGAGGTTCATAATTCTCTCTGTAGCCTTTTTTAATGAACTCACTTTTACAGAAGACAATTTAACAAATAAATTCCATGTGATCACTCAATTTTTTGTTGCAGGTCTGAATATTCTTGGTTTGACTACATGAGGGTTTCCGATTTTTTCTCTTTTTTGTGATTATTTAAAAATGCACCAAAATGATACATGCACTTGATTTAAAAATAAGAGTATATAAGAGCATATGAAAGAAAAACAATAGGCCAAGCCTCTGCTCCATCTCTCTGCACCCTGCTTCCACAACTCGAAGACAACCATTTATAGTCATTTGGTGCTGGGGGGTTGGGCATTGTTTTCAGTTAGTTTCCTAGTAGTTACCTCCACGCCTCTAATAAAACAGCTTATATGGTTAATTTTTCAGTCATTAACTTTAGGCATTGTTTATTGCAGATGGAAGGTTAGCTCCCTTACTCCTGCTACCACCCCACAGCCCCTCCCAATATATCTATAGTGCTAGTTCAGTCCTCTACTGATAAATTTAACTAATATATTTGAACCTCTATTTCTTATCCTACCTCTATGGGGACTCTCTCCTTACTGTGGTAGATAAAGATCCTAGAACTTCCCTCTTCTTTCCATCCCTTCCATCTGTCATCCCATGTCAGCTGCCCTTTTGTGTTAGTATTTCCAAGGTTGACCATGTTAGCATTCTGGCCTGTAACTGTGAATACTTTTTCCACACTCTGGCTGATGCGGCTCCGAGCTAGAATCATGGCTCTCTTACTGGGGCAGCTGCCCTCAGCCTCCTGATCATCCATCTTTGGTTTCTTTTTGTTGCATAGATTGATTAATACTCTTGTTTGCCACCCATATTCTACCCGTAAAACAGCCGTACTCTGTTAACTGCGTCTGCATAGCTCTGTAGGTTAAGGCCCTTGACCGTCCCTCCATCCTCGTTGCTCGTTAAGACAATTGCACTCCCTCTGCTCCTGATGGTCTTCAGTGCTGTCAGCTGGTCTCTATTGTGTCAGGACTCCATTGTTCCCATTGCTACCAGGGAGCCCAATTCTGTACCAGCATCTCCTGCCATCAGCCCTGGCCTTAGAGAACCACTGAGCTTCTCAGTGATGCTGGTGCCCCATCTCCATTCCTATCACCTTGGCAAATGGAGGGTCTGCCAGACCCTCTCACAGAACATAGTTGGCTGAGGGGCTTTCTGGCCTTGTATATAGGATGGCCTCTCTAGCATGCCCTGAGCCCTTTGATGCCTTCTTCCACGGGGTGCCATGCAGTTTTGGAATTTCCACCTTACTTTTTTCCTAGGCTTCTAGAACATAGCATGCAACATATTAGTATCATTTCCTGGGGCCCTTGCCAGGGTGTTAAGTCTTACGTTACTGCAGAGTGCTCCCATAGCAATAAATTCTTCCTTAACCAGCTTTACGTTCTGTCTCTCTTGACCTAGCACCCTCAGGATCCAGTCCCATGGCACGCTCTCTAGGCTTCTGCTGGTACATGTTGGTGAGACTGTGTACCTCCTTTGTTGTATTGTCCCATTCTCCCCTTAATAGGCCCAGCACTTCCCCCCATGGTTTTTTTTGTGACTTGACCCTCATTGTTGGCCTGGTGGCCTGGAGGGGACGTGGGGATAGATCCTGGAGTGGGAGGGAGGAGAAGCAGGAGCTTGTTATCTTGTAAGGCAGAAGCTGGAGGGTAGTAGCCTTTAATAGGGAGGGGGGGTCACTTCCCTGTGGCCCCAGGGGTCACAGGCCCTGAAGGTTCAAGCGCTCTCGTGGTTCTCATGTGTTGGCCCAGATGTCCCTGTCTCAAGTCTCGAGGTCTCACTCCTTCCCAACCACTATGACTGTGGCATTGTAGACATGCTGAGGTTGAGAATTCCACCTTCTCTGGAGCTCAGCCACCCTCAAGATTCAGCTCTCAGCCTGATCCTGAGCTTTTTCCTCCCTCCAGATGCAGGAGATGATAATTCTTTACATGCTGCCAAGGAGAGCCGCTGACTCTCATACTTTGCCTTAAATTGGTGGTTAGTCATCCTCAGCCTTTCCTTGTCTTTCTCCAATGCATGAATGGACCTTCCAGAAGCCATCTGAGTGCCTAGTCCTTATAATTATAACTTCCTCAACCCCTCAAACACCTGAGATATTGCACCTGCTAGCACCTCCCTTCCAGAAGCCCTCCATCCCATTCCACCACCAGTGAACGTCTTAGCAACTGAACTGGCACAGCATGCCAGGGGCTGCCCAGACTCCACCTACCAGCCAGCAGGTGATCCGGCCCCACATTCTCATTTTAGAGTCAGCTTCCTCAGGCAACTGGTGATACCAACTGTCTTAGTTGGATTCCCCAAGAAACAGAATCTGAGATGGAGAGTTGTGAGCAGGTTTACTGGAAAGTTCTCTCAGCAAGACTCTGTGAGGGATGAGGGAAGCAGACTGGGCAGAGTGAGAAACTGAAGGACAACATAGTCACAACAAATTCCTCAGTCAATCCCAGGGTGAGCTCTGGGGCTGGAGTGGCCTTTCAGATTTATCCCAAAATGAGGCAAAGGGACGAGGTCTTTATGTTCCCCCATCAACCAGCCTTCAGTGGTATGTTATCCCTGAGGAGGTGGCATAAGCTCCTCTCAGCAGAGGGCAATGTTGGAGTCATCAGCAGTGGGGAGCTGAGTGTCCTGGTCCAGATGGGAGGAAGTGGGTGGCATGCCACAGCATCCACTACAGCCCCAAACAGCCTCAGTTCACACCTGCTGCCCTGGAATAATTATCAGTAATGAGCCTCTCCCTTTCCAAGGTTGACAAGTTTGGATGATAAATTTTGCTCCCATTCTCTTCATGCCACTGCCATGCCTCCCACTGCTCTGGGAGTGAAGGACACTGCACAAGTCCCGCCCTGCCCCCTTGGTGCAATTAACTCCTCCACTTCCCCATGGGAGCCATCTTTAAAGAGTCCCCATGGCCCAGGCAAGCTGCATCCCAGGATCCATCATCACCTTGGGTGGATGAAGAAGCTTGGAAAGAAGGAGGCATAAGTTTCCGAAGCCATTGCTCCCGCAATCCTGACTGTAAGCCAAGCAGTGGTCCCTGTCTGACAGAGACATCGCCCCAGCTTACCCCTGGCCCTCTCCTAAGTTATCAACAACCCATTGCTCACAGTCTCCATCCTCTGCTCGCTGTTCAGGGGCCTTTAGCCCTTGGTCTGTGGAGCTGATGAAGATATCGGCAAACACAGCCTCCCTCTCCTGGCTTCTTGCAGCCCTGAGCCCCCGCTCCCACCTGGTCTATCCATTTCAAGACAGATTGATGCTTCCTTCCTTAATGGCTGTCTCTTGCTGGTCCTCAGCTTCCTCCTGAACTGACCTGTGGTGTTCGGGCAGGAGGAGTCAACCAGGGTAATCCTGAGGGACCCAGCACATGAAAAAATGACAGGGATTTATATGGGAAGCAGCCACTTCCCTGGGCTTTGCGCATTAATCTGATGCCAACCCAGCCAGAGCCTCCGAATCCAGGGAGTCGCCTTCTTCATTTCTCGCTCACACCCAGCAGGCAATTGATATTGGCTGGGAAACCCCTTCTGTAAGCCATTTTCACCCCAATCCCCAAGCGGGGGCCCAGCTTTCTGGCTGTGCCTCAGAGCACTTTGGGGCCTTGATCCTGGGCTCTGAGGCCTCAACATCTGCTCTTCCACATCGATGAGTCATGGAGGAAATTCGGAGAGCCACAGCCTACCCCCTGTTCTCACCGAGTGCCCTCCTCGGACCCCTCCCTTCCTTTCCAGGTGATGAAAAGAGGTTGGCAGAAGGTAGCAGTTTTTCTCAGGGGTCTTTCTGTGACCTACATTTTTTTCCTTAGGATAATTGAAGGCTGCATTTTTCTTCACTTTTGGAGCACTATGTATTTCTAATGGCATGAAAGCAGAGTGTTGCTGGCAGCCAGGCCTCCGTCTTAAATTCCATATCCTTAGATGAGCAAAAAGGGTTACAACTCAAGTCTTGTTTTTAAATAAAAGTGAAAAGGGAGCAGTCACATCTTGATCAGTAACACTTTGGTTAATGAGACATGCCATAAATGAGGACAGAAGAAAAGCAAAGTCATTTCAATGTCACTGCCAGATGTGCTGAGCACCTCTGTGTTCCAGCCGTGTGCTCCATGAGTTCCCTCTTGATCCTAAGTACAACCTGACAGAGGGAGTTGTCACATCCCATGATCCTCAATCTTCAGATAAGGTGAGACACAGGAAGGCATTGGGGCAGAGGCTGTTCCGTACATCTTGGCATCTTCCGTGGCATCTGGGAGGATCCTCTGCACACAACGAGGGCCCTAAATGTTTGTTGGAAAGAATGAAATTGCCCAAGATCACAGGGCTAGTTCGGTCTCTCAGTTCCTAATCAAATGTTCTCTTCGCTAATCCCAGCTCCCTTTGTCTGAGTGAGCCAAAGATTTTGAAAACAATAAATAAACAGATTTTAATCACTTCAAAACTCCAAAGAAAAACAAGCCAGAAGCATGAAAGAAAACAAGTTTTAAACAAAAACAAGCAGATTTCAGAAATCTGTGATGCTACTTATCCTAGGCCTGCCCCTTTGCATCTTAAATGGAACAAATGGGTCCGACCAGGGGAAGGGATGGTCTATCTCTTACAGAAAAGTCCATTTGCCTTGGGGTCTTCCAGCCCCAGGTGAACTGTGTAAGCATAGGTGGCAGCCATCCAGCCCCATCCTCTGCCCTACCCCTCACTGTGTGTCCTCGCTCATGATCCCCTCCCTGGCCCTCAAGTATGTCTGGAGAGAGAGGCTCTCACGACAGAGCGGGGCTGTAGTGGTGTGAAGTGAATTGAGTCCATGCATCACGCCCAGGGCGTGGGAGCTAACGTGATAAAGGCTCAGCTCAGAGCCGCTGTAGCATATTACACCCATCCATCACCTCCTCTCACTGAACGGCTTCCTTCTAAGGAGCCTGAGTGAACACTGGAGGTGCTTCTGGGACTGACAAATGTTAGCTGAGTTTTAACTGCTTTTGTATCTCTCCTGATACAAGATTTGGGTTATTTAAACAGGTCAGACCCTCTTGCCTTTCAGTCCTGTCAAGTATGGAAACCACTTGGAGTCTACGACTAACGTGAAATGTTGGAGACCCTCACCTCCCAAGGGTGGCCTTCCTTTTCTCATGTCCTCCTTCCTCTGAGGGGCTGACCACAGGCCGGCCTTCCCACCTGCCTGCTGTCCAACATTTCCTACCCACTGCAGGGCACCGAGGAGTGGGCTGCATGGTATGGCGGGTGATGCAGGGTCGGTGAGCCGAGGAGTCGAAAGAAAGATTTCTTAGACTCTCAAGATCTGGCAGTAGTGCTCTTTTATTTAGAGAATAGTGTGGAATAGCATGGGGACAGGACCCATGGGCAGTCAGAGCTTCTGCTGCCGCCGCTTCTGCTGCCCCCGCTGGCATAGGGACAGAGCCCATGGGCAGGCAGAGCCGCTGCTGCTGCCCCCGCTGGCATGGGGACAGGACCCATGGGCAGGCAGAGCTGGTCCGTGGGGACAGGACCCACGGGCAGTCAGAGCTCCTGCTGCAGCCCCGAGTTGAGGGTTAGGGCTAATTTTATAAGGCATAGGTATATGATTCATCTCTTTACAAGACAAAGGAAAGAACATGAAAAAAAGTTAAAATGGTATCAGTGCGGGTGGGGTCTGGTCATTGGGTGATCCCATGACTTTTAGACAAGAATCAAATCGGATTAAGTAAAGGTTAGAAAGGTTAGACGCCACCACCCTAAACCAGTTACACGAGATTGCCAGACAGCAACCAACTTAAGTTCTTGCCTTCCCCATTAAGAGCTTCTAGAGATAAGACCATTCCCCCTTCTTCCCGGCACAGAGAGGGAGGCATCTTCACAGATAGAGGTTTCCCTTAGAAATGTAAATGTTTCCCAACAAAGGGGCAAACAAATTCCACTCCTTGGAGCCTGAATCTCATCTGCAGTTTTAAAACTAACCAGCCTAAAAATCCTCATCATAAGCCATTTTAAAATTAAGCAGCCTAAAAATCCTCATCAGCGGGGACAACACATCCACTCCTCATTGAGCAAAAGGAACCCTGGACAACTCAATTACTTGCTCTGGGGCCCGGTGTCTGTATCTGTAAGACCACCTATGAGAATCCCATATGTGCCTCCAGGGTGCTTCGTTGACGCAGCCTTCTTGCCTTCATCATATCACTCAATATTTACACCAATCCTCTGAGGGGAGTATTGTTATGCTTATTTACTCAAGGAAGTAATATCCTCATTATAGAGTGCGTAGTGTCTTCCACGTATTTTTCTATGCGCTACCATTCGACAAATCATTTTGATGAGGATTTTAGGCCAGTTAATTTTAAAACTGCAGATGAGAAACAGGCTCCGATGACTGGAATTTTGCTTGCCCTTTTGAGAGACATTGTGTTTGTGAAGGAAGGGGGGATGACCTTGTAGGGACCTGAAATTGGCCACCCCAAGATATGTCTCTTTGGCATTGGGATTGTTTGGGGCTGATTGCTTTTGATAAACTGGGACAGGGAAGGAGGCTCTGGGGAATGGAACTTGCCCTTGTTGGGACACATTTACATTTGTAAGGTAAATTTCTATCTGTAAAAGGTGCCTCCCTCTCTGTACCAGGAAGAAGAGGAGAGATGACCTTGTCCCTAGAAACTCTTAATGGGGAAGGCAAGAACTTAGGTTGGTTGCTGTCTGGCAATCTCATGTAACTGATTTAGGGTGGTGGCTTCTGACCTTTACTTAATCCGATTTGATTCTTATCTAAAAGTTGTGGGACTACCCAATGGCCAGACCCCACCTGCACTGATACCATTTTAACTTTTTTCCATGTTCTTTCCTTTGTCTTGGTAAAGAGATGACTTACATACCCATGCCTTATAAAATTAGCCCTAACCCTCAACTCGGGGCAGCAGCAGAAGCTCGACTGCCCATGGGTCCTGTCCCCATGCTATTCTATTCTCTAAATAAAAGAGCACTACCGCCAGATCTTAAGAGTCTAAGAAATCTTTCTTTCGACTCCTCGGCTCACCGACCCCGCATCAATTTTATCATTATATCCCCCCTAAAAGGGAATTTTATCAGCCTCACTTTAAGGACACTGAAGCTCAGAGACACTAAGTAACTTGTCAAGGAAAACAGCTTCGAGTTCGCAGCCTGTGTGAGTTTTCCACTACATCTCAAGGCAATTGCATAGGCTCAGAAAGAAACTAGGGCTCAAACTATAGGCATCATTATCTGTTGTCCCAATTTGTCTTTTAATGACCCAAAGTTGGGGGGGGGGGTAGAGTCGGGAGAGGGAACTCTTTTCTTGATATCAAAAGATCAGAAGGGTCCTCAGATACGAGGAGCCCCAGTCCTCCATAAACCCTCCAGCAAGACCTCTGCATGCATTTAATGCTCGTGGTGCCCATCCTGGGCTTAGTAACACTCATCACTGCCATATGCGCCCACACAAAAGTCAGCCTGGCTTCTCGGAAGGAGGTCGGGGGTGGGGGGTGGGAGGTGGCGGGAAAGAGATAAGCATCAACGGCTGATGGGCTTGATTTTGAATCCTAGCTTTAGTCTTGTGCTGAAATTGTGTACCCTTTTTGGGCCTCACCCGTTTCCTTATCTTAAAATGGAGGAAATATTTCTGATTTTGCAGGATTCTTGTATGGCTTAGAGATAGTGGCCAAACAGAGGTGGTCATCAAATGGTGCTGATGGCGGTGGGGGGAGGTGGAGGCAGTAACTATTATTAATCCTCCCCCAGATGATCCAAGCTCATTTCCCCTTATATTGTTCTATCAAAAGAGAAACAATAAGATCAAGGCTATTTGAAGAACTAAGCAAAAATAATTACAACACATTGTCCTTTGCAGTAAAACACTCTAATTGCTCAGCTAGATTTGGAGGCCACATCCCGTTTTTACAAATATGATAATTAAAAATGTGTATAACAAAATATTTCAAATATAGGTGATGACTCCCTTGCTCACTCCAAGCCGAACAGGAAACCCACGTGTGTGGAGTTCATTGTGAGTAAACACACAGTCACCTCCTCTTGTCCTGTGAGAGTATGCGTGGTCAGACATGCCAGAGGCTGGATGAGGATAACAGGTGGAACCCATCTCAGATATTACAAATCAAGGAACTCAAATCATGCAATCTGATTAGGTTCCTGCACTTGGAACAACTAAATCTGGAAAAGCTCCCTCCAAATTGCATTGTAGCAAAATTGGACTCATTCCCTTTTTCTCCACTCAAAACAAATATTTCAGAAGTCCCACAAAACTTTTATTCTATTTCTTATTTCTTTGGCTTGTTTGTCATTTTGTCCTCTCAGTTCCATGTACGTTCAACTAAAATCTGAAGGCCTGCTTTGCTCCAAGGCATTGTGCAGAGAAAGAAGGCGCTGACATTCCTTTAGTTTGTGCCGTGTTCTAACTCTGCTAATCACTTCACCTGTCTTTTCCCTCATGACCTCATTCTCTGCCCTCAAGGGACTTACGGACAAACAGAAAAGGCAGAACTGGGCACAACCACAATACTCAGCATGTAGTTTAGATGCCATGAGATGGCCAAGGGCAGAAGGAGAAGAATTTAATTCCAACTGGGAGAAACTAGGAAGGTTCCAAAATAGAGGCAGCATTTGACTTGGGGCTTGAAGAAGGAGCAGAATTTCAAGAAGGGAATTTGGGAGAAGAATCTGACCATGGTGGACAGAGTATATTGCCAAAGTTTAAAGATTGTTTAGAGACCAAATAAATCCATATAGCTGGGTCTTATTGACCCAGCTTATTGAGGGGAGAAGAGTTTGAGTGGGGAGAACAGGTTCCTATATTTGCAGTCCCTGAAATGACCACAGGTCTGGGAAATGACTAGCAACAGAGTTCTATCTTCTCGAGTGGATAATCTTCTTCCTATTGTTGACAAATTCCGATTTGCTGGTGTAAGAAGCTCTGAGGGCCCAGGTCATGAAACACAGGCTTAGAGGTGGGTTGATGCCTGGTGCAAACATCCTGGACTGTTTGGGAGCGGTCCAGATTGTGCTGGTTTGGGTTCCAACTGTTCAGCCAGACTAAGGCTAGGAGAGGAGCAGAGAGCTGGCTATAATGCCCGTAACATGATGCATTAGAGAGCACCTGGTGAATATGTGTCTATTAGCTAAGTGGCCCTGGGGCTTTATGACTTGTTCTTTTTGTAAATCAAAAATAATAACAATAAGAGCTCATCATCTTCTCTTCCTGCTGGAGAGAGTGCGTATTTCATCTGTCTTTATACAATTATAGCTGTGCCCCCAGACAGCTCCATTCCAAGCCCCAGGATACAGAAGCGGACGGAAAGTCTGTGCTCTCATCCTGACCCTCCTAGCCAGGACCTGACCACAAGAAGCCACTTAGTCCGTTTTCTTGTCAAAGAAAGTTGGCAACCAAGCCAGTTCCGGGGGCAAGGTGACTGTCCTAGCATGGGAACCCTTCAGGGAGGGACCATATGACCCTGTAGTGAGGCCAAGATGGCCACTACTGGAAGAGGTCCTTGAGAAGTCATCCTGATGGCAGTCTTCTCCATTCCAATCTGCTCTGCCCTTTCATCCATGCCTTTCCTGGGCCTGGAGGGGTGGCCAGCTGGCCGGGACAGCAGAGAGGTGATGTGGAGGTGAGTATGTCTTTTGCATGGCAAGAGAACAGAGCTTCTCTCTGGGGCAGCTCACCCTGCTCTGAGCAGTGTCATCCTGAATCCCAAACAAAAGTGTGTGGCTGCTTGGTGCTGATTCACCTCAACCAATGGTTGTATCACTCCAAGGCAAGATAAAAATTTCCAGACAGGATTTTTCCCCAAAGGATGAATGAAACACATGAGATAGGAAGAAATCAATCACTCCCAGACCTTCAGGGTGACAGACTGACGACAGCAATACACGAAGAGAACTACCATGACTGGGAATCCGAGGTGTTTGTTATTACAAAACAAGTCAGGTTTCTGGCAAGGACTCTGTATTGAGAGTGTCAATGTCCCCACCCGGTGCCCTGATTCCAACCCAGGAGGCTGAGAATCCTGACTTGTCATCAGACAGAAACTGGTCCCCTCAGGACTAAATTCTCATCTCTTATTCCTTGACATTTGTTTCATTTTTCTCTGTCTTCTTTTTCTTATTATAGCCTTGGTTCCTGACACACTCTCATGAATGGCCCTCTTTTAATTAGTTACTTAGTTAATTAATTAATTATCATCTATTTATGATATAACTAACACTGATGAACCACTTTAAAGAACCAGAGCATTGACAATCAAATGTACCTGCCTATGTGTTTCTTCTCCATCCAAACCCTCTATCTCCCCCCATCAAAGGCGATTGCCTGTCTATTACTATCTTGATTTCTTAAAAAAAAGCTTTGTTATATGTACACTTTTGTTTATTTTTTTATTATATGTACAGTTGTTTCTAATAATAGCAAAGAATATTATTCTGGTTCTTAATATTTCACTCAATATTTTATATCTGTATATATAGTATATAATATATATATACTATATTATGACATGTAGCTATAGTTCATCCATTTTTTACTGCCATTGTGTGACAATGACACAATTTATAGGTTCAATATCCTGTCAAAGGGTGTTTGTTATTTTTGGATATTTGCTGATATGAACAATGCTGCTGGAGCATTGTTGTGTGAATTTCCTAGAATAGATGTGAAAGCATTTTTCTTATATATGTACCTAGTAGTGAAGAAGTTGAGTCATAGGTTATATGAATGTGCGGCTTTACAAGGTAATGCTGAAGTACTTGCCAAAATGGTCATACCAATTTGCACTTCTACCAGGAAAGTATAAGAGATCCAGTTAATGGACATATTCTCCCACACTTGTATTATCAGACTTAATTTTTCTCATCAAATGAGTGTGCATAAGAGTGGGAACTAACTGCTACAACATTTTTGGAAAATAATCTGGAAATATTTACCAAAATTTTCAATGGGCTTGCTCTTTAACACAGGAGTGCTACTTTTGAGCTCGTATTCTAAAAAAAAAGTTAATGTAAGTATATAAGAGCATATTTGAAGGACATTTATTACACTATCTTTTGTATTAGCAAAAGCTTGAAACAACCTGAACATCCATCAATAGGTAATTGGTTGAATAAATTATGGGATATCTATACATAGATTAAAAAAGCAGCCATCAAAACCGAAACTGAGTTAAATATGTGTACAATGACTTGGAAAATGTTTGCTGAATTTAAGTCAGAAAAGTACGTCACAGAGTAATGGGTACGATCAGGTTAGCTTTTATGAAAAAGGGAGAGTGGGAACTATGATTGCTGTATTTGTTTGTGTGAGCAAAAGGGAAGGTGTGAAAAAATACCCACTGGCTGTTACTATTGGTTCCTCATGAGAGTGGTACTGGAGGGGGCTGACACACGCTGAGAAGGCGGCCAAGCTGGGACTGCAATGCAGGTCCCCTCTGTGGTGCCTTAGCTGGTCTCAGTCTACCCTTGCACGTCTCAGCCCTCTGGCTCACATTGTTCTGTGTCTTCATATTCCCACACTATGAAATCAAAATTCTTATCTGGCATTCAATATCCGTCAAGAGCTGGCCCCAGCCTACTGAGTCTCCTGCTCACCTATGTAGTATGTTTTAGACAAATACCACTGGACTCTTCTCTAAACATTCCTTGGGTTCTTTTCCTCCTCGCCTTTGCTCATCCTCTCTATCTAGAATCTCCACCCTACCCTTGCTTTCTCTCCATTGCTGACTAAAAATATTGTCGAGTCTTCAAGATCCAACCAAAAGGATGGACTGCTTGCAGTTCCTCTCAGAGACAAAGAGCTGAGTGCCCAGGCCTTGCAAGGATGGAGCATGGTAGGTCTAGGTGCCTCAGTGGGTAAGTTCACCATCTTTCTCTCTGGGGCGCAACCTATCGATAACTCTGCTCCAACTAAATTTGGTCCCTATGGGTCTCAAGACTCAAAATCCCAGGAGAGGAAATCCTATTGACCTAGGTCAGGTCAAGTATCCCCACCACTTTTTAAAATACTACTCGTCTTCTGCACTTGAGTTTTGAACCAATAGAGGATAAGACAAAGATATAAAGCCAACAGAGGCCAAACTGTCATCTGTATTATGGGTAAGTCTTTTATTGGAGAATGTGATGTGAGAAAGTATGCTTCCATACACAGAACCCCAGAAATAGAAACCCCCAGTAGGGCCGGACCAGGGATTGCCTTGTCCTGCAGAGCAGAATACGGACTTCCTGCAGACAGCTCATCCTAAGAGGAAGTGAGGAGAAATGGGCCAAGCCTGATGAGTATTTACTTTCCAGGAACCATATGAAGTCCCTCTTCCTTCCCTGGGGAGGAGTGGCCAGGGGTGTCACCCTTCTCCATGTGGCAGGACACATCATGCTCCCCCTTTAAGACTTCAGTCAGAGGTCAGGTCCTGCCGTCAGCAGCCTCAGCAGACCACATAGGGCAGGCGGGCCAAGTCCCCAAAGGAGGGGGATGGAAGCCAAATAGAAAAGGATGACAGGTGTCCCCTACGTCAGCCTGTGTCCCCAACGTGCCCTGCTGGAAAAGATGGGCTTCACTGAGCCCTCCAGATCCCCTTTCAAAATGCAGGTCTCCTTAGCAGGGGCCACCCTCATCAGCCCTGACCCTTAACACAGGTCAGAGCTTTACCTCTGCAAAGTGTGATCACGGCCACTGTGTAGCGTGACTGTCAGAGCATTGCGGGGCAAACAAGACAAAGACAAAGAAGTAAAATGAATGACCCAAGTTGGAAGGCGCCAGAATTACAGTTTTCAGGGTCCCATCTCTCTGTTCTGTCCTCCCCAGCCCCTTCTTCCTCCCTGTCAACCCCTCAGAAGGTACTGGCGGGATGAAAATAAGACCATTGGGGGAGGGAGCCTTGAGCTCGAGGTTCAGTGTCACTCCACTTGAGATGAGAGGACGGGGCCCAGGCGCCATGTACCTGGACACCGAATCCTCCTGGGGGCCAGCTCTGCATCCTCAGGCTGGGTGCTCAGTTTCACACAGCCCTCAGCCAGCCCACGGTGACCGCTCAGAGACACACCCTCAGGTCGGCACCTCAGCTAGGACATGGCGAGAGCACAGTTCAGCCCATTTTAGGGTGACCTACTTTACGGGAAAAGTAATTGATAGACTCTCTATCCTTAGGGGGTCCCTGAAAATGCCCCCATGGGCCTCTGAGTCTGAAGAGGCTTCGCCGGCAGATAAGCAGGAGTTTGAAATTGTCAGAAATCCGCTTGCCGAGGGTGGTGATTTGTAGCCCAAGAGGTTTGAGCAAAGCATAATTATTGCTGATAGGAGAAAATCAACCAGAAGATGAAATAGAAACACAAATTAAACACTGAGAGGATGGGGAGGAGCTGGACCAGATGAACTTTCGGGAGAGTTCCAACCCCGAGGTTCTAGGATTTCCTGGGAGTTCCTGACAATGAGGCCTCACTTGGTATATGGCAAACATGCGCAATTTTTCAAATGTTTCTGAGTCACAGATTTCTCATCTGTACATTAATATTTTCAATGACCATGTCAACAGGGTCATTGTAACCTATGTATCACGTATATATAATGAGAGAGCCTAAACTAAGGGGTCCCACTCAGGGCATACACCAGTCCCTTTTCTACCGCCTCACATTCCTGGCTGTCTGTGAAAAATCCTCATTCCCAAAGGATGGTAAATTCTGAGTCTTTTCAACAAAAGAAGAGCTTTCGTGGCTTTGCCTGTGGAGGGGCAGGAAAGTTTCCTTATGCTCCCAGGTTCCCTGCCTGGCCCTGTGGGGCACCTGTGATGAAAAGTGTGGGGCAATAAAGGGGTGTGGGGGTCCAGTCACTAACCCAGTGACCTTGTAACCTAATAGCCTTGGGTCAGAACTCACCAGGGCTCTGAGAGGTAAGCTGCGGGCAGAGCCTGCCCTGGGAGCCAGGGGTCCTTTTGTCCCAGCCCCACCCTGAATGGCTCTAGAAGTCCTTTCCCTTCTCTGGGCCTCAGTTTCCCAGTCTGGAGAATGGGTGGGAAAATGCAATATTTAATTGTCGTGAGTATTGCCTTTCCCTACCCTGGTCTGTCTTAAGCTCCCTCCAATAAACCTAGAGAGGTGCTGCCTCCCTCAAGGGCTGGCTGGCTGTGGCGTCACAGTGCTAGTTCTAGTCGCGATTCCAACAGCCTTGATGAAATGATTCTCTTCAGAAAGGTTCCTGTGAGAGGTAATTTCCATGCCCACGTGAAGCACATTTGTTCTTCTGCGACAGGAAGGGGCCATTTAGTGAATTACTTCTTCCTCTAACCGCTCAGTGCCCTGGGAGAGTTAATTCATTTCACAGAAGCAAGCAATTTACTCCTATAGGTTCACCACGAGCCGTGCCAAGCTTTCAAAGCTCTGGAAAATAACACAAGCCTCTCCCACCCCTAAATGGCTGCGGATGCTCAGCACACTGAACAGACTCCTTCCAGGTTCTTGGGCTGGTTGTTAGTTCCCTGCTGAGCGTTTATGTAACACCTTCTGGGTACAGAACCTTGCATGAGGCACCTGGGAGAAACGGAAGACAGATGCGCCAATCCTCCAGAGACTCATCAATAAACCTGGGAGACAAAGCAAGTCCCAGATTCAGGCAGGGGACCTTCCACCAGGCCCTGGGCCAGCCCCATTATCCTCCGTGTCTCCAGCCGAAAGATTTGGGGACTCGGTTATTCGTCTCTAAAGAGCCTTCTCTTTGGCCTTCTAGAAGGCTACACAGGAAGTGACAAGCAATTCCAATGCATGATGGGAGGGTAAAAGGCCTGCCTGGCCCCCCAAAGCCAGTTCCTCACTGCACCTCGCTACATACTGTGAGCGTTTTCCCTTCTGTACCTTTGCTGCCTGCACCTGCAATGCCTCCCTCTCCCCTCGGCTACTCCCCATGCCTCTTCCCTGAAGCTTCCCCTGACTTCTGTGGCTATTGGTTTGGCAAGATTTCAAGGTCTTCAAGTCTTGGAGTACTAATTGGAGCTTTGTGTCTTTCGGATCCCTTTATTTGCTGCCTGCCAGCAGTAGGGTGAGGTCAATTCACAGATTACAGAACATCAGAGGAGGACAACCCTTGACAACTGGTCCCACCTCCTTCATGTTACACCTGAGGATGCTGAAGAGGGGAGAGTGACCTACCCAAGGTGATTCAGGGAGCTAGGGGGATGTGGGACCAAGACTGGACACAGGGCTGCTGTTGACCAGGCTGAGGCTCTTTTCAGTTCTTTTGTGTAATTATTTTATTCATATATATGTGGGGGATCAGAATTATCCATCCCAAAAAATGTCTCTTTGGCATAAGGATTATTTTGGGCTGGTTACTTTTAAAAACTGCAGACATGGGAGAAGCTCTGAAAAGTAGAGTTTACCCCTTGCAAGAGACATTTACATTTGTAAGGAAAATCTCCATCTGAAAAGATGTCTCCCTCTCTGTGCCAGGAAGAGGTGGGATGACCTTATCTCTAGAAACTCTTATCAATGTGGAAGGCAAGGACTTAAATCTGCATTATAACCTTATTCTGTTTACTGTGCTTTTCTGGTAAGCTTCCATAGCTGACTCCCCCCACCCCCAACATCCTCTTTTGTCTTTAGCTGAAGATGGTATTTAAGATGAGAGCCTCTGGCATTTTGACAAGTTGCTCAGTTTTCCTGAGTGTCTCCCATGTATGCATGTTATAAAGCTTTGTTTGGTTTCCTCCTGTTATTCTGTCTCATGTCAATTTAATTCATAGCCTGGCCAGAAGGATCTAGAGTGGGTGGAGGATTTCTCTTCCTCCCCTACATATACATTCAACAAATAGTTATTAAGTTCCTATGTGCCAGGCCCTGGACTAGGTACCAGACACAGAAAGATGAAAAAGGCCCCTCAAAGAGTTTACAGTACGACAGGTGAGACAGACCTGCAAACACATCAGTCCAGGTGATGTCCTAAGTGGTGCCAGATTTGAGGTTGCCCAGAGCATCAGAAGCCCAGAGGAGGGGGGACAGGTCATGCCTTGAGGAAGACTTCAGAGAAGAGGTGACAGTGGGAATGGCTGAAAGATGTGTTTTAATTCATTGGGAATGACACGTGGGGGAAATGTCTCCCAGGGAGAAAAGGCTGCATGAATAAAGCATGATCAGGAGGGCATCAGAGATTGGCTTGAGGCTCTGGGTACTGGCAGGGGAAGAGAAGGGTAAATCGTGAATTAGGCATTGGCGGGAGCCAAGTTCTAGGCATGGCCCACATGCTGCACCCTCGGTTCATGCTACTTTCCTCAAGATTCTTCCAGCACACATGGGTTTCCCCTGGCGATTGCTCCTCTGTTGCACATGCTTTTATGGCCTTCTTGGGTGGCTGAGTCTGCCCACACAGTCAGTTCTGAGAAGTTAGAAGCCCCATTGGACTGTGAGCCCTTGACCTCTTCCAGCGAGAGGACTGAGATGGCCGGCCTGCCCCTGTCAGACTCCAGCTCCTAAGAGGCAGGATGGAGCAGATTGTGAGGACTGGGGCCCACAGACATGGCCAGCCCACAGGGCAGGGTGGGTCATCTGGGGAGGTCCTAGCAGAAGATGGTATGAGTAAGTGTGAACGGGAATCCAGCCTCAGGGATTGGGGCAGCACATATGCAGACACCCAGGCCATCACCAGGGGTTTGGGGTAGGGTGGTTCAGACAGAGGCCAGCTCAGATCAAGGGCTCCAAATTCCAAATTTCTCCCCCAGAGCTTGCCCTTGATCCTGAGACTCACAATCTGCCCAACTGCCTTGAATGTCCCACAGACACCTCAAGCCGCCATGTCCAAAGAGAGCTCACCGTCTTCCCTTCACATCCAGTGCTTCTTCCTGCGGACCTGGCTTAGAGAAGAGCAGCTTGTGGTCACTGTAGATCTTGCTACATTCTATCATTCTGGCTCTAAACTGTCTGTCAGCTCCACTCCCCCACCCCCCCCCCACCTCCCTACCACACCATCTTGTGCAAATCTGCATCATCTCTCACGTGGACTACCAGCCGGCAGATCCTAACTGGTCTCACAACATATAGTTTCTTTCCCTCCCGTCTATTTTCATTTGGAGTCAGCCTTCCAAAGTGCAATCATGTCACTTAACCCACTGACTCCTCAGGGCCCCCAGAGTAAAGTCCAAACACCTGAACTGGGCCAGCAGGATCCTCCGGGATCTGACTTCTCTGCTGACCTTTGAACAGCAGAAGCCCTGGTGCCAGACATCCTCCCTGTCTCCCTGTGGTCTGCTGGGCTCCAAGGACCACACTGATGTACTGATGCCCTATGTGGTATAAGCCCTGACAGTGGTTTTTCTTTTTTGTAACGCAGGTGTCCGACTTAAGCTTTGCTTGCCGAGGCATCCAATTTAGAGACAGCTATCTGCCATAAACACATCGCCAGCCACATGACAAGATGGAGTCAGGCTGCTCCCCTTGAAGTTCCTTTGTTTAAAGATCTTTGGTTGATTTAGATAACTGACCGTTTGACCACTTTCTTTTTCTTTTCTTCCTGCGCTTTAATTCCCGCTCTTAAGTTTTAAATTCACCAATAAAGAGTGAACCTTTGAAACGCTGGGCCCCTACCCTGGTCCCAACAAAAGCAGAACCCTAGGCCCCTCCTCCCCTACCCACCCTTGACCTCACTGCGTGGCCCTGAGCATGCTGCGTACCCTCTAGGATCTGTGAGTAATGAACCTTGTGTCTTTCAAAGTTCCCTGATGGTTATTGCTCAGGGTGTCTTGTAAACACAATAAGAACTACAAGAGGCAGTCCAGTCATGACATTGGTTCCAAGGGGAACCCAGGCCCAGGCGAGTGCCCCCAGGCATATCTAGCTAATAGCATCACTGTTGATAGGCTGAGACTGGCACAAAACACTTGAAGTCTGGCCTCTGGGCCCTAGGCTTCCAGCTTAGGCCACCTGCCCCAGGGAGACTGAACAGTCTGCTCCCCAAGCAGCCTCTGGGCCCTGCAGGGAGCAGAGTGCTGGTACTCTGGTCAGACCCCCACGCCTAGGAGGAGAAAGCTCACTCAGGACAGGCAGAGACTCTGCTGCTCCCCAGCTGAAAGGTAAATGCTGGGCTGGCCTCTGCTTGACCAGCACAGCAGCATGCTAGGAGGAAGTCACACAGCCTGGGTACCCGGAACTAGCTCAGCATCCCCAGAAGGGAACATCTCACCTTGGTTGGGAAAGGAGATAGACTAAATAAAAACTCATAAGTTCTCTTTCTTTCTCAGGCTACACGATGTCTGGGAAATACCCATCATTCTCATGGCTTCAACTAAGCAAAAGGTATTTATTATACTACCATTGCTTGAAATAGCCATTCTGCTCCACCCTTCATCTCTACATTCTGGCCTTTTCCCAACACTTCTGAGAATATATGAAAAACAGGACAAGTGTGTTTATAAGTTATATCGAGAAATTCAATCCATGGGGAGAAAAACTTCTGTAATGTATAAATTGGACATATGAGTGTACACTTCTTTATTCATCAGAGTTCTGGGTGACAAGCAACAGAGATGGATTCTAGAAACAGAAAGTGGGTTTATTCAAAGGGTATCAGAATTGCCCCGAAGGCTGGAGAAGCCAGAAAAATAGGAGTAGGGAGAAAGAGGAAGAAGAGGAAGAAGAAAAAGAAGGAGGGAGAGGAGGAGGAAGTGGAAGAGAGAGAGGGAGGAGGAAGTGGAAGAGAGAGAGGGAGGAGGAAGTGGAAGAGAGAGAGGGAGGAGGAGGTGAGGAGGGAGGAGGAGGAGGAAGTGAAGGAGGGAGGAGGAGGAGGAAGTGGAGGAGAGAGAGGGAGGAGGAGGAAGTGGAGGAGAGAGAGGGAGGAGGAGGTGAGGAGGGAGGAGGAGGAGGGGGAAGGGGAAGAAGGGAGCAGCCAGACTCACACTAAAATCACGCTACAGAAGTAGCCTGGGAGGTAGTGCTGCCCTGCCACTGACCACCAGCCCTAACAGGTGGCACCTCCAGTGTCACTGACTCAGGGCATTGCACACAGCACACTCTATGTGGCCACCTCCAGTGCCACCAGAAAGAATTCTCTCCAGGCCCCATTCCTTTAGTCACCTTAGAAGGGTGCGTCCTCCTTGTCGCCCAAGAGACTTGAGGGCCATGACCTGAAAGCCACCCTCGAATTCCTCCTCTCCCTCTCTCGCATGTCCCACCTCGAGTCTGAGACTGAGTCCAGCTAATTCTACTTTCCTAAATTGCCCAGATTTCTCAAGCCTATCCCCTCCCTCCCTGCTTGTCCTTAGCTCAAGTCCTCATTGCCTCTTGTCTAGAACATCCTACCGGACTTTCTCTGCACTGTCCCCAGATCCATATGCCTCAAACAGAGGTGTGACTTCTGCTTCCAGCTACGGCAGACTAGCTTGTATAGGATCAACCTTCCTGTCAATAACAACTAGAAAATTAGATAAAATATATCATTTTTTAAAAATCCATTTGAAGTCTTTGGAGAGCTACCAAGACCAAAAATATGAAGGGCCTTGATCCTGGAAAGAAAGGAAGCACAAAGAAGAAAGCCTGACAGAGAGCCCTTGTTGAGGCATTTGCCCTTTCATAAGCAGCAGGCTGGAGTTTGAGAAGCTGAGCAGAGCACTCGACAATCTCATGGGGCCAGAGAGACCAAAGCTGGAGGAAGGTTTATCACTCCAAAAGAGTTCCTAGTCTAATTGCTGGTCAAAAATGAGAGTTTCCTCTCTGGAGCACAGTAATATTCTCCAGAGCAGCAAATAATGTCTATACCAGCAATGTCTATTTTCTGCAATGATGGAACTGTTTTATAATATGCACTAACCAATACAGTAGCCACCAGCCACATGTGGCTATTGAGTACTTGAGATGTGGTTGAGGAACTGAATTTTTTATTTTATTTAACTTTAATTCAAATAGCCACATGTGGCTAGTAGCTAGTGTTTTGGACAGTACAACTTTATATGATGTGTGGCTTTCATTCAAAAATTGCCAGGGATGTAGGAGGCAAGATCAAAGGACTGAAAACCAAGAGAAAAAAATAGATATAAACACATCCAAAGCATACCCAGATATTGGAGTTATCAGATGTAGTCTTTAAATCAGAGAGACCATGACTCCTTATACTCATGCTGAATATTATAAAATCCCAAAATAACAATAATTTGAACAATATAAGAATGTCTTTTATTTTCATAAAAGAAAAGATGACACACAGAGTTGGCGGCTTCTCTTTCTACTCTGTCATTTCAGTTCCGGCTTTCATCATCAAAGTGACTTTGTAGTCCAAAAGGGCTGCTGGAACTCCAACCATCATGTCCAAGTTGCAAATCAAAAGAAGAGGAAATGCAGAAGGGGAAATGGAGTCTCACCTAGCTAGCTCATCTCCCCTTAAGCAGCCCTTCTAGAAGTTTCACACAACACTTTCTTATATCTCTTTGTCAAAACTTACTCATATGGCTGCCTCTAACCACATGGGAAGTTGAAGAACACAGTCTTTTGTTTTGGAAATTAATAGGCTCAGCTCAACAGCAGAGTTCTGTAAAAAAGGAGAAAGGAGAGAGTAAATTTGCTAGTAGGTAACTAGCCATCTCTGCTATACATCCCCATTTAAAGACCTTCAACAACTCCCCACTGCCAGGCACATAAAGACCTTCACAGTGTGGCCCCTACGTCTCATTCCAGTTCTGTCTCCCGTCCCTCTTTCCAGATGTTCTAACGCTACAACCACCTCTTAGTCACTGGCCACTTCTAAACCACCCAGGGGCAGGCCCCCATGCGCTTGCTCCTGCTCATTCTTTAGCCTGGAATGCCCCTTCTCTGGCAAGTCTGGCTCATTTTCAAAGCTTAATTCAAAGGTCGTCTCTTCTGTCTTACCTTTTCCAGCTCTCCTAGTCAGAATCAAAATCTCTCTCCTGGTCCCCATAGCGCGTTGTGCAATCCTGCGTTATTGCGTTTGCATTGAAATGTAATGATCGGTTTCCATGTCATCTCTCTTTCTAAATTATGAGCTTCTCCCAGTCAGAAACACAGCTATTCTTCAGCTTTAGTCCCCTATAATTTACTGGTGTTTGCTGTGTTCCGTCAAGTTTTGCTGAGTGGGTAAGAGAGTAAGGGATACATTTAGTCAGTTACTAAACCTCAAACACTTTTCCTCGCTAACCTATATAACTAACTCTAGATGACACAGCCTGTACACAAAGTGGGGGTGACTGTGCAGGTTCTTCTCGGGTTGCCAGAGTTGGGTTGTATTGCATGGTGTATGAAATAAACATGCTGAGCTGGGAAGTTATTTTGTTGTTTTTGTACACATTATTTGATATGATGGTATAAAGGCAACTTAAGAGCAATACAATCATAAGTAGGGGTAACAAGGAGTTACGTTTAATTCAGCAGAGTAAATCAACCATCACCTGTGTGCTCAGCAACATGAAAGATACTGTGTGACGTTCCCGCCACCCTCCTTTCCCACACACACACCAAAAAAAGAGTTCACAGTGACTGCCTTCTAGGAGTGTGAGACCTTGGGAAAATAGAACACGGAGCCCCAGAACAACTAGGTTATAATAAGCATCACAATAAATGATGCCTGTTCACTATAAAATGGTATCCGTTACTATACGTATTTAGAGAAAGAAGGGAAAGATACACGCAGGAGGGGTAAGAAGAGATTTTTAGAGGCAGCAAGTTTTTGAGTTGGTCTTTAAAGACGGGTCAGGATCTGGCAGAACAAAGCATGAAGTACAGGCCACGGGTGGGAGCAGAAATGATTTCTGGTAGACACACACACAACTCTGAAGAGCATTAAATTGCACAGCAAGAAGATTTTGCCCTTTTTCATTTTCTTTGGCTTTTTAAATTTTTTAATTTCCCAACTGTGATGAAAGCTGTGCAGGCAGGCATTGCAGGAGCAGGGCAGAATCCCGGCAGGGATGGAGAGGCTGAAGAACAGGCTGGAAGCTTGCGGGGTGGTGAGGGGCGGGGGGTAGGGAGAAGCTGGAATGTGGAGGAATTTCCCACCAGCCCGACATTTCTCCCTGTGAACCTATGAGATCTCATGCCTCTCAACATGTCCCAGAGCCACTCCTGGCCTGCGCCCCTCCCGCATCTGTCTGCTGCAGGATGCTCTCAGAGGCCGGGGATGCGTATGTGGAGGGCAGGCACGGCAGGGAGGCCTGCTTGGAGGAAAGAGAGAGAAGAGATCCACGCGCAGGAGATGAGCACTTTTCAATACTTACACCCAGAACAAGAGCTGCCACAGCAAATCAGAGGGGCAGTCCCTCGTGCCCAGCGTTCCGTCTCCCAGCTAGCCTCGATGGACACGTCACGGGGGAGCACGGGACTGCATCGCTCTGACCTGGTGCTGGCACCTGGTCCAGCCAGGAGGATCCAGCAGTGCTGGTTCCTGTGTCTTCACTCAGAGATGTCGTCCTCTCCACTCCCCTTTCTTTCCTGTCCTTCCTTTCCTCTGCCTTCTAATTTCATGTGATTGCATCCTCCTTTCCCCATCTCTTTCACTCTGAGGATACGAAATCCAAAGCAGCCCCTGCCATCCCACAGACGAGAAGAGCAAAAAAGTGGGGAGAAAAGGGAGGACGCTGTGTTCTGAAGAGGCAGTCGACATGACATTTCCGAGCCCCGCTGTCTCTGGGTGATCTGACTCGAGATACCACGTGAAGAGACACTGGGCGGCGGCTCCCTCAGCATCCAACGCCATCAATCTATACCTTGCTGGCGGCACTGACTCCCCTTGAAAAACATTTTGAAAAGAAAAGGTCAGAACCATTTGTTTCTCCATGTGAATGAATTCACAAAGCCCAGGCTACTGAGTCCCTGGAAGACTCAGCACGAACCCAGATGGCTGCCCCAAACCTTCCAGAACAAGGTCTCTAGCCAAAGGAAGACTTTCCAAGGCAGATCACCCAGACCTGAGCCCAGCCATCAGGGGGTCAGTTCCTTGAGTCACCTGCTTCTAGTCACAGAGCACAGCAGTGTGTAACAGCGTGAGGTTTAGGGTGGGAGTGTCAGGGTTTGAATCCTGGCCTTTCTACTTACTAGCTGTGTGACCTTGCGCTTATTACTTAACATTTCTGAACCGTTCTCATATGTAAAATAGGTATAATGAATAATAATAAGTGCTGTCTCATAAGGTTCTTGTGAAAATCAAATGGAATCATAAACGTAGAATGCTTAGTATGGAGTCTGACATACAGTAAGTGGCTATTAAAATTGGTCATAATGACTATTATAGATAAAATAATCCTAAGACCCAATTGTTTCAGTTATCACCGTGAAACAAACTACTCCAAACCTTAGTCACATAAAACATAAGTTTATTGTTATTTCCCATGATTCTGAGGGTTGGCTGGGCTCAGCCGAGCGGTCTTACCCAGGGTGTCTCCTCCGGCTGGAGTCAGGTGGCAGCTGAGGCTGGCGTCATCTGGAGACTTGACAGGGCAGGAACATTCCAAATGGCGTCTTTACTCACCTGTGTAGTGCCTCAGTTGGGATGGCTCAGTGGGGGGCTGGCTGAGCATCTCTCTCCCCATGTAGCCTCTTCCTGTGGCCTGGTTTGGGCTTCCTTGCAGCATGGCGGTCTCAGAGAAGTCAGACTTTTTACATGGCAGCTGGCTTCTTTCAGAGCATTCTAAGAGATCAAGGAGCTGTAAGACTTCTTAAGACCTGGCTTCAGAAGTCACACAGCATCACTTTGGACAAACGTCGTCACATGGGGACAGCTCCTAGCACAGTGCCTGGCACATGGGGGTGCACCCAAGTTCCCCTCCCCATTTAGGGCAGGGAGAGATCCTCACCACCAACATTCTTAGTCCTCCTCCTTGGAGGGGTCACCCGGGACCAGGCTGCTGTCTCTCCGTTGTTTCTGAGCTCTGCGTGTGGGTGCCAAGAAGTTTCGTTTAGCTCATCACCTGCCGGGTTCATTGTTGGCACTGAAGAAATAATATGTAATTCAGAAGAAGAGTTGTCAACTCACGCTGCTGTGCCGCAGTCCTTCTGAATGGAATTTCTGCCAACTCCAGAGTGAGTTATTTAAAAAAATTTTTTAAAAAAGGTTAAGACACCTGATCTAAGAAATCCCAGAAATGCTTTCATTTTCTCCTGACCTCTATTTTTTGAAACCTGCCAGGAAGCAGCACACATACTCATTTGGGATTTCACATGAATTACCAAGCAGCTGGAGAGAACTCAAGGTGACAAATTACCAACACCGCTTCTTAATGCTGCACTCAGGGCACCAGAAAAAGCCACTTAGCCTCTCAGTGGCTAGCTGGGTCCCTTCTGTGTGGCTCTGGGCCTGCCTGGTGTGGGGAGGGGACCAGAGAACTCAGCAGATGCTCTGCCTGGCCTGGAGCACCTCGGATGGTGGGGAGGCGGAGGTGCTAGTGGCCTCTGTACCCTCCTCATCCAAGCTCTCCCATTGACTCCGAGGAAACTTCACCAAGACCAGAAAGCAGCAAAGGGACTCCCTCTCCTGAGGACCCGGGGGTGTGTGCTGCTTTGAGTAAGGGGAGACACATCTACAGACACATGGGATACTGGTCAAAGGAGATGACAGTAAAAACGTGGGATAGAAACATTCTTTGAGGAGGCGTCTGTGACCCCCTGTCATCCTCCTTTGAGGATAGGGCTTCATGGAATAAGCACCAACCCAGGAGTCACTCTGGCTCTGCTTTTACCTGGACATGAGCTCTTTCCAGCAAATCCTCCTTCCCAAGGGTTCAGCTTCCAGAACATGCTGATGGAATCCCACATCTCATGCTTAATCCTGGGCTCTGAGCTTCAGGCCCACACACCCCACTGCCTACCAGTCTCCTCTGGACATCCCACCAATGCCTCCCCTGACATGTCCAAAGCTCGTTGCCCACCCCTCTAAAACTCCCACCTCCTACCGGTTCCTGGTCCTGGTTAGTAATCTCTATCCACCCTGCCGCCAAGACAGGAACCCAAACTCCATGCAACTCCGTCCTTCCCCCAGTCACACATCACCCCCTCAGTTCTCTCTCAGAATTGCCTTTGGATACAGTGTTTAGCCCTCAGCCTCCTGACTCATCCCGCAGCTGCTGAGCCAGGCCCCCATCTCTTCTCACCTAGACTCAAGGGCGGCTTCCGATGGAGCCTTCCTCTCCACCTCTCCTCTGCCTCTGCCAGTCCCAGGCTCCTCTTTCCTGGGACCAAGGTCCGGCTAAAGGAGGAAAACACTAAGAGAGTAATTAATTAGCTGTGCTTCCTGGTCTCTGGGGCACGTGACTTCCCTACTCTGGGTCCTTTGAGCCTTCATCTGCAAAGTGAAGGAACCGGATAAAATAAACTCTTCTAGAAGCTCCTTCCTGCTCCAAGATTCTGTGATTCTTCTAAAGAACCTTCTGCAGAGGAGATAAAACAGCTGAGATCCTTATCTGACCACAAGCCTCAGGCAGCTGCGTCATATCTGAAGGGGGAAAATCACTAACATCTCCTTAGTGCAAATTAATGTCATTGATCTGCTCAACCTAGTCTGGCTCGGTAAAACGGCAACAAATTAGGGGGAAAAAGCTTGCTAAAAATAAAAGACTGGATGGATTCTCTTTAGGAAAAGTTGATTTTCAGGGACAGGATGGTGAGCGGCCAGAGGCCTCTGTCTACATCAAAGAGTTCCTCTCCTCAGCATTTGAGGGGTAGGAGGGTGGGGTCAACATCCTCTCTGGGAACATGGAGCCAGTTGGGAGCCCCAAGCTGTAAGACTGGCTCTGCTGTGTGACCTGGGGCAAGTTACTCTCCATCTCTGGGCCTGCTACTCCATCTCTAGTTAAAGTCACTGATCTCTAGGCTGATACCAAGTCATCTCAGGGAAGGTAGGTGAGACTTACAGGGTCCTGGGGTCTATTCCGGGCCCATGGGAAGTTAAAAGGATGTTCCTGTTTCTTTCAAAGCCTTAGTTTGAATCCAGAAGATTTAACAAAGGAGAAAAGTTGAAGAAAGGAGCTGCGATGGTTAATTTTGTGTGTCTATCAACTTGGCTAGGCCATGGTGCCTAGATATGTGGTCAAACATTATTCTGGATGTTTCTGTGAGAGTATTTTGGATGAAATTCACATTTAAATCAGGGATTTTGAGTAAAGCAGATTGCCCTCCATAATGTGGGTGGGCCTTATCCAAACAGTTGAAGTTCTGAATAGCATAGAGACTGGCCACCCCCCCACCCCCCACCCCATGCAAGAAAGAATTCTCCCAGCAGACTGCCTGTGGACTCAGCCTGCAATTCTTTCCTGGATCTCCAGCCTGCGGGTCCACCCTGCAGATTATGGATTTACCAAGCCTCCACAATCAAATTCCTTAAAATCAGTCTCTCTCTGGATAGATAGATAGATAAATCTATATATTTCTCCTATAGGTTCTGTTTCTTTGGAGAACCCTTCCTAATATGGGAGCTATTCCTACCACCTACAGGAGGAGGATTGGCCTTCGAGTTGTAAAAGCATTGTGGGCTCTGCCAAGGTTGCCCAAAGATTCTGAGTCCAGCCATACCTCCCAAATGACTTCCAGGCTGCTCCCTGCAGGGCCTGTGAGATGGCGCAAGAGCCCTTTCTGGAATCCAGGACACTCCTGTACTAAAGGAGACTCCTGCCCACAGGTAAGGGCCACAGGTAACAGTCAGAGGAGGCCTGGCGTGGGATAGAGCCAATGCTGGAGATAATGGTGTTTTGATAATAATTAACATTGACTAGGTCAGGCATTGTTCTATGTGCTCCCCTCACATGATATGATTCAATCACCAAACCCCAGGAAGCAGCTACTCTTAATACCCACACTTCAGAGAAGAGGAACCCGAGGCACTGGGAGGTCAGGTTCCTCCTTAACCTCAAGCCGACACTGTGTTCTTCCTTCTGATGTGTATCAGGAGCTCTACAAATTGGTCTGCTTGCTGGTGACAAGCTTGTGAGCTAGATGGCATTATCCATATTGTTCAGATAAGGAGATAAGACTCAGAGAGGTTAAGTAGTTTCATTAGGTCACACAGCCAATAGTGGCTGAGTCAAGACACAATTCCAACTTCTTCTGGTCACATCCCAAGCTGTTGTTAGCCAGCCACGCAGCTTCCCACCTGTACTTTTTGCCTAGGGAAGACAGTTGCTATAGGGACTCCCAGCTATCCCTGCTGTGTACAAGCCTCCTGACCTCCCCGGTCACATTTTATTGTAATTATTATCATGAATCGTCATCATCTCAATGGTAATAATACCTCTGTTTGCATCATACTGTGCAGGTCATCAGGACTTCAACACACTTGCCCCATTTGATCCCCGTGGAAAGCCAGGGCCGTCCATAACATCCTCCATTGCACAGGGGCTGCTGGAGGCCAAGGGTGAAGGCCGGAAGCTAACATTTGTCAAGTCTCTGCTGCCCTTCAGGGCTGTGCTTGGGGCTACACCATGCCTCATCTAATTTATTTCTCACCACAATCCTGTGAGATGACTGCCTCCATATGACAGACGAGGAAACCGAGCACATAGAATGTCCATTGCCAGGGAAGATCATAGAAGAATGGACTTCCCCAGGGGGTTGTTAAAATCCTTTGCACTGTCCCACTCCCTGTCACTCCTGGGGCCCCAGGTTCCCCTCAACTTCACTTAACCTTCCTTTTAAGGAAATGCCCCTAAGTCTCCTCTCCCAAATTCCACTTCCTAATTTTGGTGATCTCAAGTCGTTGTTGAGAAGAAAACATCGAGAATGAGTTCATCTGCAAGAAGAGCAGGGGATGCTAGCCCCCTCCTGGCGGCTTCGCAGAGAGGAAGTGCTTTCGTCTCAAAGAGCCTCCAATCGCGGAATCAGAGGTCACGTGACTGTGTGCTCTCAAGCTGAAGAGACTGTGAGGCGTCTCCCCTGCCGCTGCTCCCCTCTCCTACCCCAACCTCTCTCAATCCCCCAAACCATAAACCCAGGCGGCATCCATGACTCCCCCTCTCCATTCCCCACATGTCTAAGCCGGTACCAACTCGGCTGGAGGTATCTGCCAGACTCCTCTAGAAGCCACAGCCCCCAACCTAGGACCACCATCTTTTCCCAGGATTATGCCAACAATCCTCCTCAACCCCATCCCACATGGCTTACTCCTTTGCAAGCACCTGCTCCCTCTGCCCTCTGGCTTGCATTGCTCTGACCCTGTCCACCCCTACACCCTCACCGTCTCTACTCCCAACCTCTGCCTGGCTTCCCCTTGAAATTAATTCCATGTCTGCCTCCCTCATTATACTGAAGGCTTCATAAGAGCAGAAGCCATGCCTCTCTCATTTACCAGTATGTCCCCAGGGTCTAGCACAGTGCCTGGCACAGAGAAGAGGTTCAATAAACATTGGTTGAGTGAATGGATGGGTGGATGGATGGATGGATGGATGGATGGACTGATGAATGAATGAGCCAGCAGTATTATAGCACAGTATCTTCCTGTCTTGTGTTTTTTTGCCTTCTGTTTCTGTAACCCCCAGTGAGCTTCTCCAGGCCCCTCAAGGACTGAGGCCTAAGACTGGTGGTGTGGCATGGCTCCCTCTCCACCATGGGCCAGGTTCAGCCAACTGTCCCCCATTCCGTTTCTCTATTTAATCCCACAGAGTGTCCTGTGGTCCAGCCCTCCTCCCCCGCCCCTCTGCCTCAGGAACAGCCCAGTTTGTCCACCTCCCTCGCGTGCCTCTCCCAGCACCTGCCCCTTCCTCACCACTGAGCCGCAATGCACACCACATCTGCGTAGCCTTGTCCAGGTCTCCCTCCTGGGGCCACACTGGGTTCTGTTGACTCCTCCTCCTCCCTTGAATCTGACGCTCCTTGAGGCAGGCACAGGTGTAAGCTAAGGAGTTAAGCGTGTGGCTGAGAACCTCAGACGTCAGTGCCCTCCATCTTTCTCCCCCTAACAGGCTGCTTCCCCAGAATGCGGATAATAAAAATGCATCTCTGTGTTCTTCTTCAACGATTTGTGCTTTCTTACTTCTCTGCTAAAGAGCCCAATTCCAATTGACTGAAACTTTAGACACGCATGAGAAGGTGACTTTCATGTTTGAGGGGAGACTAAAGTGCTGAGGCCAGTATTATTGTCCTGGGCTCTGTTTTCTGGACCTGAACATCCAGGCATGGCTGCTGTGGGACGGTCAGTGCCATGGTCACTGACTCTCCTGAAGTCTTGGTCCCTGCAAATCCGAGTCTTGAGCTAAGGCCGGGATTCTTTGTTCTATTTTCTGACAAAGGCACAGCTGAGGTCACAGGCAGCAGAGCTCTGCAATGCTCAAACACAAAAAATCCTGCAATTTTCCTCCATGGAAAAGAGAAACTATAAGAACACACACAGCTCCTTCTCAGAATGGCTCTTAGTTATCCCAGTGAACTGGGGGTCACTGGGGTCAGCATCATCAAAAGGTATGCATTGAGTGTGCTTGGCAAATACTGCCCCCAAAATACTCTCTCCAAGGGGATGGATGGAAAAGGAAGGAACATTGACATTTTAGGTTTTGCATACTTTTGTATTGTTCTAAGTTTTACAAACATGTTTTGTTTTTATAACTAAAAACAAAAAATATTTTACCCCAAAAGACTTCTCCTCTAAGTGTAGAATCAGAGAACTGCAGGATCTCCAGTGGCAATAGGGCCCTGGGGGTCCTCTAGCCCAGCCCCCTCCCTGACAGAGGAGGACATTGGGCTGGTAAAGGGGAGGGATTGGGTGCCCCAACGTCACCCAGCTTGTCACCACCAGACAGGAGGTCTTTGGAATCCATTTCCCAAACACATCCATTTATAAATTAATTGTTCCACAGCTAATCCAATGGAACATGGGCTGCTGCAGAAAGCGTGGCCTGAAATTTCCCCAAGAAAAAAGAAAAGGCAATTAAGGGTGTGCTGAAAAAACTGAGTGTGATCGTTCTGGAGGTGGGCTTGTTAAAGCTCTGAATTGAGTGAGAAAATGCTGAGAGAACATGGACAGGGTAAGTGAGGCCACTGAGACTAAAGAACACTTTAGACACAGACAGCATCATCCTGTCTATATGGCTACAGACATTTCTATATTCTGTTATCTGTGTATTGGGAGAGAGAGAGAAAGCAGTTGAGTGACATGAGGATGGGGAGGTAGGGGATGGGTGACTGATGGAGAGGACAGGCAATTTAATGGCTTCACCATTCCCAAGCTCCAGGGAGAAAATCCAAGTTGCAAGAAGATGGGAGAGCATGGAAAGAGATGGCCCCTGGAGCCCTTTGGAAATCCTGAGAGGGGACTTGGGAGGTCAGAGGGCCAGAAGGTGATGCTCGCCCACAAGCTAGGGTGAGTCAGAGAGGCGAGGGTCCTTCTTTTTCTGCTGTTTGCTGGTGTTGAATCTTAAGATATCACCAAAGCAACTTGCTGATGAGGAAAAACAGAATTTATTCTTACTGCAGTAAGGGCGAGTTCTACTTCCCAGAGTCTTAGGGGTGTTCAGGAGCTAGTCTGACAAAGTCAAGACGTTTACTGGGATTTTGAAGTCTGGTTTAAGACGAGTCTTTCAACCAGTGGGAAAGGCAGAGCTTGATTAGGATTGGGTAAGACTTATGACATAGTAGGGTAGGATTGGTGGACTCAGCTAGGCAAGGACTTTGAGGCAAGGGGTTCAAAGGGTATTGGGGTGTGAACTGTCATTTGATGCTTTCTATTGAAGAGTTGGTACGTCTCTCAGGAAGTTCCTGGAATGAAGAATAAAGTGATTTGCAACTTTTATTTTGCTGGGAGAGAATTTTCTAGAATGGTTGTTGAAGAGTTTTCTAGAATGGTTCATAATGTTATGTTGATGAAGGAGAATAAGTGGTGTAGACTGTAAGCTGTGTGGGTGTAGATGACTTCCATTCCCACTGGAGTGACTACCCTGGAGTGCTATGCTCAGTTCTGGGCAGCCAACTTCAAGGAATGTTAACAAATTGGGTCATGTCCCGAGGTCAACGACAGGGAACATGAAGCGAAGTTGGGAAATGACCAAAAGAACTGAAGTATTCAGCCTGGAGAAACGAAAAGTCTGGCACTTGCTCCACAGCAAAAGCCTGCTGGGAGGATGAGGAAGTTGCCCTATTCTCTAAGGGCCTAGAGGGCAGAATTAAGACCAATGGATGAGGGGCAAAGAAGCAGGTCTCTGTTTAGCTTAACAAAGAACTTTCTAAGAGTTAGAAGGGATGGGCTGTCTCACAAGGTGCTCAGCTCTCTGCCAGAAAACTACTCAGGTAGGTGATGTTGCCATTGACGTAGAGGCCATTCACGCATTTACTTATGGGTTCTTCTCTCTCTCTCTTTTTAAAGTACTACCCATATGTTAAGGTCAAGTTCAAATGCTACCTCCCTTCTTGAAGCTCTTTAATCCCTCCCCAATGGAAAACAATCAATAATTCTGGTTGCCTATATTATTTCCATGTCATTATCACCATCTGCCTACCATTACGGGGAGGCACTGCCTCTGGCTCACTGGGTGATTTTGAGCAGGCCATGTCCTCTCTCAGCCTTGGTGTTCTCATCTACCAGACGATGGGTTTAGGTAGGAGTTTAAGCCAGCCTTGCATGTAGTGGATCTCAGTGACCTGAAAAGATCACAAAAGCTAAGACACAGATGGACATGAAGCTGTCCTCATAAGAAGTCCTGTTATCTAACCTAACAGGGAGTCCTGACACAGGGTGATTCCATGGGTAGTTGAAGCAGCACATCAAGGATGTCAGGGCTCTGGGATAGCTTCTCTGGGACTCTCTTGGGTTTCCCCTCATGGTCCAAGATGGCAGCCACAGCTGCAAGTAACACTTCCTCATACAGACATGCCCCAATACAGGAAAGAGCCAGTATGGGGTCTCTGTTTACGAATGAAGAAAATCTTCCCAGCAGCCCTTGCTGGTTTCCCTTTTCCTCTCATTGGCTAGGGTGGAGTCACATTGATGTGCCTCAACCAGTCACTGGCAAAAAGAAAGGAATTACCTTGATTGACTTAAACTGGTCAATGTGCAAGGGGAGTGTCCATGAAACACATGGGCACCCAGTATCTGAACAAAATCGGGGTGCCATCAGCAGGAAAGAAGGAAGAGCTATTGGGCAAAGAACACAGTCTGCCACAGCTGGAATTTCTGACTAGGCAATTCCTGAGGTTGGCTCCAATTCTTTGATTCTATTTCTAGGTTTCTTTCCAGTTTGAGAATCCTAATTTTTATAAGTATAGTCGTGTGCCACATAACGATGTTTCCGTCAACAACTAACTACATATATGATGGTGGTCCCATAAGATTAGTACCATACAGCCTAGGTGTGTAGTAGGCTATACCATCAGATTTGTGTAAGTTCACTCTATGATGTTCACACAACGGCAAAATCGCCTAATGATGCATTTCTCAAAATGTATCCCCGTCGTTAGGCGATGCGTGAGTGTAGCCACTTCTTTCTTAAAAAGTGCATTTCTGACTTTCTTATGGCCCAATTTTCCTCTCCCACTCCTTGTCTTTGAGGCTGCAATTAGCCCCTGGTGACACATTTGGCATGTGAATGCTGTGAACACAGTCCTGATGAGCTGGGTGCAGGCCCAGACAGTAAATGCAGGCAGCTAATTGCAGTTTTATTCTCTTCTTCAACTTCCCTTCAAAAAAAGAAATAAGAGGAGACTGCAAAGCGAAGCATGAGCTGAGGAAAGGCTGGTTGCTGAGACACACCCTCCTTGGTTCTGCTCTGAACCAACTCCTTCCCGGTCTCAATATGGACACGCATCTTGGAGGCTGAAATGAGGTGGAGAGATGCTCGATGGGTTGGTCTCTCTCATCTGTCTAGGACTCTTGAGATAACCAGGATTATCCTGAAATAACCCAAGCTGGCAGCATAAGCCAAACTCTGCCTTAGTGTCCAGGCCCTGAATGCCAGGACATGGAACAGGGGTGGCTGGGCCTTTGGCTTTCTCTGTGTGAGATGGAGCCCTTCCTCCCAGTAAGACCCATATAGCCAGGATTCTTGCAAAATAGGAAAGGAGAGGTTAGATTCTGGGCAAGCAAACAATAAAAGACCAAAGTCCACCATGTGGTTTCAGAGGATCTGGCTCTTCTCCCGACTCAGGCCCGGCTCTCCAGCCTCTGTCCACCCACTTGCAGCCCCGGCTCCCTGTGTTCTCATGCCGAGCAATTCATCCATGGGACACGCCAGTAACCTGCATTTGCCAAACGGCAAGCAGGGGAGAAGGAAGGCAGAACGCTCAGTCTGCCATTATTTCTCATCAGTTTCACAATTTTTTTTTCTTCTGTTTCATTTGTTGGAGTCATTGATTATGCTTACTGAGTGGGTCTTCATCCTCTTAGCTATTATCTTTTTTTTTTTAAAGATTAGCACCTGAGCCAACATCTGTTTCCAATTTTCTTTTTTTTGCTTCTCCCCGAAGCCCCCCAGTATGTGGTCATATATCCTAGTTGTGAGTGCCTCTGGTTGTGCTATGCGGGACGCTGCCTCAGCATGGCCTGATGAGTGGTGCCATGTCCGCCCCCAGGACCTGAACCGGAGAAACCCTGGGCTGCCGAAGCGGAGCGTGCGAACTTCACCACTCGGCCACGCCATGGGGCCGGCCCCCAGTTTCACAATTTTGCATCTAAACTGCACATGACAAACGTGGAAGTTGGAAGACCAGAGTTGCAGGCTGCACAGCAGGAAGTGAGGACTGGCGTCCGAATGACAGGTCATGTTGACGATGACGTGCTGACGAAGGGCGTTGGTTAGAAACCACCTCTCTCACACCCAGTCACTGAAGCCTCGAGGGTTCCAGACCCTGTGCTGAGTGCAGGTGAGGTGACAGAGAGGACTAAGACTGGGATCTGCCCTGGCGGAAGTCACAGACAGCCTGCTGGCGGCAAGGCACACACAGGGGCACTCAGGACCCAGGCAGGCTGTGTGGGTTCTGCTAAGTCAGGACAACATCGCAGTGAATCATGGCTGGTTCCCCAGCACCTCAAATAAGATTTAATCATTATTGATTTCTTACTATGAGCCAGCTCCGTGTTAAGCATCTTACATGTGTGATTTCATTTAAACCTTACTTACAACTCTATGCACCTGGTAATATTATTCACAGGTGAAGAAACTGAGGCCCAGCATGAAGTAGCAGACACAGGATTTGGACCGAGAGCCTCTGATTCCAGAACTGGCAGCCTTAATTGTTATATGACGCTACCTCTAGCATCAGGCATATAGTAGATGCTCAAAATGTATTTGTTCAATGCCTGAGTGAATGAATAAAATACCAAAGAACAATTTAAGCAAAGCCCTGTGGGAGCTCAGGAAAGAGAATTCTGGTTGGGATGAGTAAAGGAAGCTTCCATGAAATCCTGCTTAGGCTCAGGTTCATGGAGCGTATAGAGAGATAGAGAGAAGCGCATGAGTGGCAGGCAGATGCTAAAGTGGCCCCAAGATCCCCTCCTCCTGATGTTCATGCCCTTGCGTAATCCCCTCCCCATGAGTGTGGGCAGGACTTCTGACTTGCTTCTAAGCAATAGAATATGCAAAGGTGGCTGATGTCACTTCCATGATGACATGACATAAGGTTGCAGTGCCTGTCTTGTGGGAAGATGCTCTTCCTTGCTGACTTTGAAGAAGCAAGCAGTCATGGGAGTTCCTGTGGCAAGGGACCAAGGGCAGGTTCGGGCCACCAACCAGCCAGGAATGAGGGCAGCCTTTGGCTGAGAGCCAACAAGAAACTGAGGCCCTTGGTCCAACTAGCTGCAACAGCCAGGTAAGCTAGGAAGCCGATCCTTCTCCAGCTAAAGCTTGAGATGACACCACAGAAATTATGAGATAATAAACGTGTATTGTTTTAAGCCGCTAAGTTTGCGGTAATATTGTTATGTTAATAGATAACTAGTATAGCATCATCAGCAAAGAAAATAGCAGAAGCAAAGGCCTGGGGGTGAAAAGCATGGGGAACATTAGGAAATTTCTGCTCATTCTATGTGGCTGGAGCAAATCTATGAAGTGAGTCTCAGGGGGTGGAGGTTGGAAAGGTGGGTTGGGGCCACCCTTGGGGGCTTTCAAAGACAGAATGAGCTGTCGGGGCTCTGTTCTGTAGGAAAGGAGTTTCCAGTGCTGGCAGATCCAGGGAGAGATCTCGATGGGGAGTGAGTAGGTCCATTTGAGCAACTCTCAGATTATAATATATTGGTGAATGTCTACAGGTAAGTCTTGTCTCTCTCTCTGGGGCTTCCAAATAGGGCTCTGGCTAAGATCCTGAGGTAGGTAACCCCAAGTCTCACTCTTTGGCGGACTCAAGTCAGCTTGTGACAGAGTAGAAATCAGGAGCTGGGGCCTCAGGGAGACAAGGACAAATCTGAGTTGTGTTGGTTCCCTCAGCCACCCTCATCCTCACAGGACTCAACCCAGGACTGAACCCCCAGTTAGGGTCCAAAGGGACCTCCGGGAACCCTCAGGGCCACAGCTGAAGGGGGTCAGCCTCAAGCTGCAGTAACATCAGCTCGCTCGTAGCCAGTGGAGAAACTGCCGTGGCATTTTGAAATTGACTATGGAGCATGCAAAAGCATGGTAAATAATGAGTGGGGTTTTTAAATTCAAGAGTTGGTAGATGGATTAAAACAAAAAGAATTGGTTTCATCTTTTGAAAAGGCTATCCGGTGAAGACCTCTTAGCGCTGACTCCCTCTCCTTGTAATCAATTAGCTGAATGATTCAAAACCACTCATCTTAGTGGGGGCCAGGGAGACAGAAGTCAAGGAAGCCCAGCTGGCATTGTGACATGGTGTGGGGTCTCTAGCTCCCGGGGGGAGGAAGACGTGAAAAGAGCACCTTGTTTAGATGGGGTTCAGGGCAAAAAGAGCTGCTGTGTCTCTCATATTTGGTTATTGGGAGTGTGGTCAGAAGTTTAGCTCACTGATGCCTGATGGTCCTGGAATGTTCTGGTTAGAAAGGGAGCGATCAGGTCAGGGTGGAGAAAAAAGAAATGGGAGGCAGTGCAGCAGCCCTGGAAGCATCACTACCCCGCAGGGAATTTAAAATGTGAAGTCCCTCAGGACCAGAAACGACAAGGGAGTCTGGGCAAAGCTCTGAGGAATAAGACATCCAAGGGGAAAACCAAGGCCACATTCCAACCGTTCCAGTCACTGCCCCTGGTTACAGAAAGAAAAGCCACTTTAAAGGGCATCCTGGAGAGAAGAATTTCATTCAGTCAACGGATATCTCTAGGCCTCCTGTGGCACCAGACGCTGAGCTGAGTATGGGCCACGACGACGGGATAAGATGTGGCTCCCTCCTCCAGGAGCTCTGGGGCCAGTGGGGTGGGAGCAGGAAGCCGGCGGGCTCTTACAGGGACCTAACAGGGATCTGTCTAGCAGGTTCCAGGCACAGGCGGGGATGGGTCTGCCCCAGGACAAGCCATAGAGCGAGCAGGCGATTGCTGATTGCCAAATGGACCAGGGTGGGAGGCCGTGGCAGGTGCGCATAGGCACACTGTGGGGAGTGCACCACAGACATGAGGCTGGAATCCTGGTTTCAGGGCCATACTGATTCCCACATCGTGTTTTTGAACTAATCAGCTCAGGAAGCTCTCTGGCTCCTGCCTAAGCTACCATCTACTCTGAGGAAAGCGGTTTGGAATAGGGGCACAGACTGACTTCCCCTTCCTCTCAGAGACTCCCTCCAGTAAGTTTTGCGGTGCATCTTTCTCGCTGGGTCTCACTTTAGAGATTTCCTGCTGAAAAAGAAACATTGGTGACTTTTGGTGGGGAGTGGATCCTGTTGTCTTACCTATCATCATTGTCACTCAAGGACCTCCCATTGCCTAGGGCAGAGTCTAAAGCCCTCATTCAGGTCTTCACCGCCCTCCATGCACTGCCCTCCAGTTTCCTGCCAGGGCCATTTCCCACCACCCTCCTACGTGGACCCGTCACTCCAGAGCCACCAAATCCCCGGAGAACTGAACCTGCCTCTCCAGCTTCTGGCTGACATCCTCTCCCTCTGCTCCATCTCCACACACCTAAATACTACTCATCCTTCAGCCTCAGCTAATGCAGCCTTCCCCTCTGGTCCATTCCCACTTCCAGCTGGGAGTGATTGCCCCCTCTCATAAAATCCCATAGCCCTGCATGCAGCCACTCCTCTTCTGAGGCACTTAGCACTTGCTCCCCTGCAGGGTGGTGACTTGTATCTCTGTGTTTGTTTTCCTGCAAGACTGTAAGTACTGGAGTCCATCACATCCTTATTGTACCACTTCGTAACCAGCTGTCTGACCTCATAGCAGTGGTAAGATGTGTTTCTCGTCTAGAAGAGTGGAGCTTGGAAGGACGTTTATCCTCTCAGGGTGAGAAGTATTCCATTTCAGGTACTCCAGGGGAGAAATAACCACAACACAGCCCAGCTTACAAGACCTTGCCACCATCTTTCTCCAAGCAGCTTGTTTAACCTCACTAAGTCTCAGTTTCTGCGAAACATGGGCATAATATGGAATTTACCTTAAAGAATCTTTGAGGTTTACGTGAGAAGACACATGAAAATTGCTTAGCAGAGCACCTACGCATTCTATTAGTCTATTCAACAAATACATATTGAGCACCAATCATGTGCCAGGCGCTCGGGAGATGGCAGTGAATGAGACAGACCAAATTACTGCTCCAACAAACCTATGTTCATCAAAGCTCATGTAAGCAAATGAGTAAATAATATAGCATGAGAGGCTGACAAGTGTTTTGAAGAAAATAAACCAGGATAAGAGATGGAGAGATCTAGTTTAGCAAAGACCTGAATTAAGAGAAGGAGCTGGCCATGCAAGTCCTGGGGGAAGGTCATTCCTGGCAGAGACCAGCGGGAATAGGTCCGAGCTTGTTACACTTGTAACCCAATGGCCAGTTCCTTTCCTCTGCTCCAGAGGCTGTATCTTCTGAGACAGGGAAAGTTAGGAGATGGACCTTATCTTTACTCCAGCCAGGGCTTCACCTTCAGAGAGATGGTCCTCACGGTTCAGGAACCTGGAACAATGGAGGCCACCAGCCATCACTGATCAGGGAAGACTGCAGACTTCCCCTAGCTGTTCCAAACCCTGCCCCACCTGCCTCAATGCCTCACCTTCTCTGGTCTCCAGGGAAGGTGTAAGTGTTTCTTGACTTAGGGGTCATCGTTACTATGTCATGTGCAGACAGAGTCAAAGAGGGAGTGAAAGTTCCTGGGGGGGGGGTTGTCCCACGGGGATACGCCCCAGGCTTTTGGAAGTCACCTCCAAGGATCTCCCTTCTTCCCTAACTCTCCGCCTTCTTTCTCCCTTCCTGCAGCCCACTCCCTCACAGTGTTTCTCAGCCAGGGACCATGTTGCCCCTCCACCCTCATTCCAGGAGGGGATGGAATGAGAAGGCAGCATTTTTGATGGTCACAATGACTGGGAGGTCAAATGCTACTGGCATTTAGTGGGCTAGGGGCAGGGAGGCCAACCATCCCATAATGCGCAGGACAGTTCCACACAGTAAAGGACTGTCCTGGCCGAAAGGTGAATACCAACATTAATCCCTCAATATCCCCTCAAATGTCACCACATCCCTTTCTTCCCTACCTGGATTCTGTCGTTTGTCTCTTTAGAAATAATCAGACCTCAGTCTACCAAACTCACCATTGTGTGTCTGGCAAATTTGACAGCCTAAGGTGGGAAATGCCGGTGCCTTCTGTCTCCAAGCAGTTACTGCTGCTCCACCGAGAGAGAGAAAGGGCTGCTGCCCAGAGGGAGGGGCAGCTCTGGTCCCGTGCCTGGGCCAGTGGAGGAAAACGGTGGTAAGTTCTCGCAAGCCGGCCTGTGTTGCAGTCAGTTCTTCCCTGGAGTACCTCAAATCAAATAGTTCTCACCACCGAGAGGAGAAATGTTTCTCCAAGCTCCACCCTTCTAGATGAAAAAATACATATTACCCCTACCAACACCATACCCATCACGCTCAGACTTAGATTACAAAGCTTCCTGTATGAACTTGGCAACAGCGGCCAACGCCTCTCCATCAAAGGCAGAGGTGGTGCTGGCAGGGCTGGATCCTCAGTTTGCCTCGCCATTTACCATCATCATCATCATCATCATCATCGTCACGATTATTAATAGTACAAAGCCTTGCACAGAGCCTGAGACTCGCGGGAGCTACGTCATTGGAGGGTCCTGATTGCATGGATGACTGTTAGGAAAAGATGAGGCAAAGCCTGGCTCCCACGAGCCAAGGTTCTCCGGCAAACTGACTTTCTGATTTGCTTAACCAGCGGCCTAATGCTTGATTAAAAGTGCTCAAGAAAAATTCTCTCGAGAGGAGGAAAGGTGCCAGGGGGCACTGAAGGGCTCATTTTTCATTCTTTAACTTGGGGATTTGGCAGGAAAAGGGGCGATGACTATTCCCTGCAGAAAGCAATGCTCCAGATGGCTCCTGAGAGCCAGCCTGGGGAAGCTGCTCCTCGGCAATCTCCTCCACCAGCGTGACTTTCCAAACACTTAGGCCAAAAGTAGCATTTGCGGGAGGACTAAGGCAGGACCCCTTCCAGCCTGTGTTCTGTCCCACTCTTCCCAAACTGGATGTGTGTGTCTGTTTACTAAAACAGTCGGTAGATCCCACCTGTCCACAGAACAAGGTGCGCCAGTAAGGGTCCTTTCAGGAAACAGTGGCCACTCAATGGGGAAGTGACGCAGAGACAGAGGTACGGACAGGGCTGGCAGCACTGGGGAGCAGTTACCACCCTAGGTCTGAAGGGGCATGGGAAGGAAAGATGGCCAGAGTCCTGAAGGTGAGATGTGGCTGCAGGGCCATTGGCAGAGGCTGTGGCCAAACCATATAGTCTAGCAGGGGGACAACCAGGGAGACAAATGCCTCCATCTCAATCTCCGCTTGTGGCGGAAGGCAGAGAGCATGGGAACTCACTGGTGCAGCCCGTATGTATCAGCCTCCTGGCCCAGAACAGGGGGGACGGATCGGGGAACTTGTACAAACCATTCCAGCCTTAAGGCGGTAACCGATAGTTTAGTAGATTAGCGATTTTGTAGATTAGCGATTTACAACTTAAGCTGGGCTCAGTTGGGTAGTCCTTCTGGTCTGTCTGAGCTGCACCTGGCTTGGCTCATCTTGGCTAGCCTCAATCCTGTGCCTGCAGTCAACTGGTGGGTTGGCCAGGACCAGCTAGTGTAGGATGGCCTTGTCTGAGGTTGCTAGCGGGACAAGGGCGTCTCTTGATGTGGATCTCTCGCACCCTCCATGTTGCTAGCCTGGGCTTGTGTACAAAGCAGACAAAGGGCCCAAGAGCAGCAAGCAGGCACACCCCAAAGTACAAGCCCTTTCAGCCCTCTGCTTATACTGCATTTGCTTCTGCACCTTTGGCCAAAACAGGTCACAGGACCATCCCGGTTCAAGGGGTAGAAAAATAGATTCCATCTCTTGAAGGGAGGAGAAGAACATGTGGCTATTTATTGCAACCTACCATCATCTGTGCTCAGCTACAATTATTCACATTCCTCTCACATGCAAAATACGCTCTCCCATATCCCAGGGCCTCCAAACCTGCATCCCTCCCATCTGGGCTTGTTCCTTTAGTAGTGGCTTTGGCTACGTAGCAAACCATCCCAGCACTTGGAACCTGAAAACGACAACCATTCATTTAGCTTACAATTTTGCAGGTTGGCCCTTTGGGCTAGGCTCATCTGGGCAGTTCTGCTGATCTCTGCTGGGCTCACCATGCATCTGTGGTCAGTGCTCCTCCACATGACCTCTGGTCTTTCGGCGTGCTCCACATGGTTGCAGGATTCCAAGAACAGCAAGAGAGGACAACCCCCAAGGTGCAATAACTTTTCAAGCCTCTGCTTATGAGCAACTGCTCACATCCCGTTGGCTGAGCAAGTCACATGGCCGAGCTCAGACTCAGAGCAAGAGAGCAGTGAAAGGCACAGGGCAAGGGGGCATGGATCCAAGGAGGAAGTAATTGATGATCGTTTTGTAATTGCTCTGCCGCAATGGAGTGGAGACTGGAACTGGAGAGACAAAGAGAGAATGTGCAGCTCACAGGGCTAAATTTTGTAACGCAGCATTCAAGACTCTTGAGAGTGGGTCCCAACATCAACTCTACTTGTCTGACCACACCCCACACACCTGCCAAACTGGCTCTTGACAGTTTCACGTACCTGCCCTGGCTTTTTGGTCTTCCTGCCATTGTCCTCTGGATTTTCCCCTATCTTTACTTGGCCAAATCCTCTACATCCTTCTTAACCCAATTTGGAGCCACCTTCTCCCAGATATCTCCCCTGATTCTCATCCCTGGCCCCTTCCCCCACCACACACACACACACCAGCACTGCCACCACCACTATCACCAAGCTGGAGTGACTCTAAATTCCTGCCTATAATTTCTAGAGCCCTCTCTATGCCTCTTGTCAGACACTTATTTGCAGGTGGATGTTCTCTCCTTTCTTGGACTGTGAGCCACCAGAGGGCTGGCTCCTTGTGTCATCCACTCTTTGTCTCCCCTACAGCACCCAGCACAGACTAGAGGTCCTCCTCATCTGAGGAGGTCAGTGCTGAACAATTGGAAGACTACAGAAGCAGATAGTGCAACAGAGCCAAGAAACACCTGTTGGCGAGGACCCAGTCAGGAAGTCTGTGCCTCCAAGAAGCAGCTTACAGGAATTAGCAGAGAAAAACCCAGAAGAGCAGGAGTGAGGACACTGAATGAGGGGCAGGGCTGTGGGTTCGCCAGAAGACCAGAGGCCAAAGTCACGAGGAGACAGTCCTCAACTCCAGCCGAGGAAGAACTTCCTCTAAGAGAACAGTCCAGATTTAGAACAGGCTGGCAAGAAGGGTGAGCCACCCCATACAGGCAATGTATCAGTCTTCTGGTTAGTTTCTGAGAGAGGGTTTTCGCGGAGGCCTTAGTCTATTTGGACATTAATAATTCCTTCATTAGCCTCACGTTGCACCTTGGCATGCAGGAGTGCACATCTACAGGCTCACAAAGGAAGGGCTTTTGGGAGCCGGCAGCTCTCTTCATGGGCGAGCCCGCTCTGGGCCTGGCAGCCGGCCAATTCCCTGAGAGTCGGCTAGGCACTGGCACATCGTGTACCGTGGGCAAACTGACATGTGGTTAGATTGGGGGAGGAAGGTGTGGGAGGGGAAGGTAGATGACTGGGCAAGTGTCAGTCTGAAGGCATTCTAAAATGTTAGGGAGGGCCATTCCAGTGAATTTCCTACCACACACAGACACACACACACTGGCAGACGTCTGAGGGGTGGGACATCCTCCTCACTGTCAGAATCCAGTAGCTCAGCCAAGCAGGGCTTCTCCCCTAGGATGGAGGGAGGAATTGAGAAGCCCCCTGTGGGCCCACCCTTCCCTGACACTGACACTCTTGACCATCAGACTCCCTTAGGTTCTAGGTGACAACAGTGCTCCAGAGAGGGGACACAGCCTCCCTAAAAGCCAGAATGTGCCAGGACTAGAACCAGGTCTTGTGTTCCTGAGTGCCAGGAGTGACAGAAGGAAGGGGTGCTCATATCGGTGGAAGGTGGCTCCCAGGTGGCACCACGCCTTCAGGTGGGCAGTGAGCAGAGGACTCCGCCCCAGGAGCTGGGCCTAGAGTGGCCCTTCTGCCCCTCCCAATAATGTCCTTGGGAACAAAACTCCCCCAGGGCCCAAGCCCCTTATCAATATGTCACAACCCTGCACATTCTACAAGGCCTATCTCAGATGACACCTCCTCCTCTTGTCTTCCCGTAAATCACCGAGATTTTAACGCAAATGTGACTTCACACCCTCTCAGGAGCTTGGCACTTCTTCATGGCTCTGGTCAGACTGCTTCTGGAATTTTAGTTAGTTGTGTGTATACCTTCTTGATGACCCTGACCATGAACTCCTTAGACTCACGTTGTTCCCTCTCCCCACTTCCACCCTCAACGCCCAGCCCAGGACCTGGCTCAAGGGCAGCATGTGACAAACACAAGCTGGATTCATGATGTCTCTTTGTCTTTCCCCCACCAGCATGACAAGACCATCTTGTTTTCTTGCTGGCCAGCACCAGCACCTTCCCAATAAATCAGACATACCTTTCCCTCTCTCCTTTCCACTTCTTTTGGATGAACGGGAACAGTCCCTCGGGTCTCCTTGTTGGGAAACTTTCAGGTCACTCGCCACTGTCTCAGATACTCACCAGGGCTGGGGCGTATTCTCCAAAACTCAGGAGGCCCTCAGTAGATAGGGTGGAATTTGATGGACAGCTGCAAATTCCAAAATTGAATTCCACCTGCAAAGCCCTGTGAACAGCTTTGACACCACCAGCCTCCCCAGTGACTGCCATCTGCGCCGCCCCGTACTGGCTGGAATTTTCTTCCTATTTGCCACCAGGTGTGCCAAGCCCTGTGGGCTGAGCTCTCCTTAGGGCTGTATGAGGATGGAGAGGGCTCTTTCACATAAAACATTCCGTCTGAGAGTACTAGCTGAAACCACTTACTCTCTTCTGCCTATGAAGAAGAACCCAATTAATGCCGGAATAGCCTATACAGTTTCAAGAACCCAGCCCTTCTCCAAAATCCCAGTCCTTTCCACATGGAAGCCCAAGGAACCCAAAAGGAAAGTTAACGTTCTCCTCAAAAGCAGACGTCAGCTCAGTGGATCTCAAGTGCATCCCGCAGAACCCCTAGCAAGCAGGTGATTCAGAATGGATGGGCTGGAAGAAAAGCACAAAGCTGCTAGACCCTGAGCCACAGGGGCAGACACTTGAAGACCTGGGGAGAAAGTTTTCACCACCCTCACCACCCCATGGTTTCTGCTTGTTTACAGAAAAGTCAGATGATTTTGTCCAGAATTTAGATATTTTGCATCATGACCCCAAGCCTTCTAGTCTCTTCTTCTGCTAGACCTCCAAACCTATAGCCATCTTGGAGCATGTGTGCTCCCCAAATATGCCCAACTCATCCCACCTACAGGTCTGTTTCATCTACGGAAACATCCTTTGTCTTAGGATGGATTCTTGGACCTTGAGGTGTGGGTTCAAGTGCAAGTATTTTGGGGAGACAGGGTGGGGGATGATGCAGGGTCGGTGAGCCAAGGAGTAGAAAGAAAGATTTCTTAGACTCTTAAGATCTGGCAGTAGTGCTCTTTTATTTAGAGAATAGTGTAGCCTGGGGACAGGACCCATGGGCAGGCAGAGCTGGTGCGTGGGGACAGGACCCACGGGCAGTCAGAGCTCCTGCTGCTGCCCCAAGTTGAGGGTTAGGGCTAAATTTAAGGCATAGGTATGTGAGTCATCTCTTTACGAAGACAAAGGAAAGAACATAAAAAAAAGTTAAAATGGTATCAGTGCAGGTGGGGTCTGGTCGTTGGGTGATCCCATGACTTTTAGACAAGAATCAAATCGGATTGGGTAAAGGCCAGAAGCCACCACCCTAAGTCAGTTACATGAGGTTGCCAGACAGTAACCAACTTAAGTTCTTGCCTTCCCCATTAAGAGTTTCTAGGGACAAGGTCATCTCTCTTCTTCTTCCTGGTACAGAGAGGGAGGCACCTTTTACAGATAGAGATTTACCTTACAAATGTAAATGTGTCCCAACAAGGGCAAGTTCCATTCCTCAGAGCCTCCTTCCCTGTCCCAGTTTATCAAAAGCAATCAGCCCCAAAACAATCCCGATGCCAAAGAGACATATCTTGGGGTGACCAATTTCAGGTCCCTACAAGGTCATCCCCCTTCCTTCACAAATGCAAATGTCTCTCAAAAGGGCAAGCAAAATTCCAGTCCTCGGATCCTGCTTCTCATGTGCAGTTTTAAAAGTAACCAGCCTAAAATCCTCATCAGGGGAGATGATCAAGAAAACACCAGTAGGATCATGGGGAGGGAAGGAAGTCAATAAATTATCATTATAAAATCATTGAGTAGATTCCCATCATGGGCAACTAAGTTTCATTTCTGCTGCAGAACTCTGGGAGACAGTGTAGGACCCACTTCAGAGCTGTCCCCACCTGAGAGTAGAGGGACCTGGGATGTTTCTTCACCATCATTCACTGGGGGTGAGGTTCTGCGGGGTCAGGGGAGGCATCGACCCTGCAGTATGCAAGTCCAGCTTGCACAGGAATAGTGACTGCCCAGGGCACGTGGGCAGGGCACCAATAGTGTCGCCCTCCCCTTCCGTGCCTCTCTTCCCTCTCTCACCACCATTTTTTAGTTTCTCCAAATGACCTGCTCATCAAAGTACAATGACACTTCCCCCCGAAAGCTTTTCCGGTGTTCAGTCAGAACCAATGACTGTAGCCTCTGGTACCCACAGACAATCACAGTGCAGCTGTTACAAACCCTCATGTCTGGTCTTTACATTTCACCCTTCAATCAGCTTGCTGTTCAAGGCCGCACTGGCAACCGGGCTGTGTGGTGGTGGCGCTGGTCCTCCTGCATTGATTTCTCTCCTTGCTGCTTTACGCGCAGTGGTGTCTGTGGTTTGTACACTCACAGCAGGTCTTTAATCCCAGGAACATTAGAAGTTAGAAAATACCTCTTTAAAGTACCATTTGGTACTTTTGCTCTTATGGCAAAAATGAAAATTTGGATGAAGTAGTGCATGGTAATTGCTGGGTTATTATATAATATTAACAGTTTTATTTGCATGAAGACCTTATATCTATGGTCATATAAAAATAAGAATAAATACCTCAATCCAAATTGCTCCCTCCAGGTTACCTGGAGCTGTGATGTATGCATACACTGAAAGCATCTGCTCTTGCTCTGAAGAAAGAGGAGAGAATGCAAATTGAAGGAAACAAGGAAGGAAAGACGAAGCCCCAAACCCACAGAAGGTTAAAAATGGCTGCCTGTTACACCACACATGTGATTGTGTCTCCTGAGGAGTATGGCTCTCCCTGGGTTATTGACTGTTTCTGAAGGTCATGTCCATCTCCCAGCAGCAGGCAGAAAATCCAGAAGTCTGACTCAGCCTCTAAAACGAAGAAACAACCCTGTCTACCAGGGCCACCTAACAACAAAAGTGCAACAGAGGCTGGGTGAGCAGGAGCCTGCAAAGTGATGGAGAAAGTTCTTGTCTAAGGGAGGAGGCTGGACCCTTCTATTGGCCAGAAAGATCCAACTCTAAGAGTGTAAGTGCCAGAATTCAGTTCAGTAGCTTCACATATGTCACCACTTCCAATTCCAAGCAGGTGACCTGCTGTCCTGGCCTCCCAGGTGTCCCAAGTGATGGGTAGAGAGGATCACCTCATCCTTGGAGTCACGATGGGTCTGCTGGCTACCATGGCCTTTCCTGCTTGCTGCATTTATTTACTGAGATCACCACTATTGTCTGCAGAACCACCTCAGCATGAGGGCTCCCTGGGGCAGACACCCTGCTGTCTCCGTTTTAGGATACCCAGTTCCCAACACAGTGCTTGTTGTAGGTAGTATTGTATCCATGACATCCGTATTTGCCATGTAAATAAGTCACATTTAAGTCTTCTGCAGTCTCCTTCCTCTTAATGCCCCTTGGCTCCTCCTGAAGCCCTAATCTCTCCCCTCCTCTCCATCAGTTCCTCTGCTGGTCCCTGTCCACAAAGTCCATTGATAGATGAGTTTGGTTCTGGACCTAAAGGAGACAGTTACAGTTACATACATCTTTCAGGGTGAGGAGTGGGCATCTGGATACCTGAAAGAAACAAAGCATACTATAACCAACCTTATATTCCTACTTATTGACCCACTCATAAGAGAGGGTATTTTTGTCAGAGAATTGTAATAGAGACTCACATCTACCGCCTTTCCTCCACTCAAAAATCCTGCTCAGGGCCTGCCAGGTGGCATAGTGGTTAAGATCATGTGCTCTGCTTCAGCAGCACCAGGTTCACAGGTTCGGATCCTGGGTGTGGAATTACACACTGCTCATCAAGCCATGCTGTGGTGGTGCCCTGCATACAAAAAATAGAAGAAGACTGGCACAGGTGTCAGCTCAGGGACAATCTTCCTCAAGCAAAAAGAGGAAGATCGGCAACAGACGTTAGCTCAGGGCCGACACTCCTCACTAAAAAAAAAAAGTCCTGCCCATCACTCAACGCTCATCTCAAACATCACCAACCCCCGAGGCATGAATGATCCCCAGCCAGTCATAAGGCTCTGTCCTGCAAGCCCACACACACCGCCTTTGCTGCGGCACTCACAGTTTACTGCCTTCTATCACACTACTCAAATCCAGACTGCAGGCCCTGGTGGGTCTGATTCATCTCTGTCCCACCTCACCCCAGCCCAGCTCCCACCCACAGGGCCTGGTTGAGACAGGAGGTAAGCTGAGTAAATTGAGTTGCGTAGGATAAAAGGAAGGATAGCCGGGAGCATAACTTGGCTGGATGGATTTCCGTTTAACTTCCCAAGAGGCCACTGTCTGAGCTCTGAGTCTGGGAAGTGGTGTCTATCTGGCCTGGGACCTCCCCTCCTGGGCTGTTGGCAAGAACCCAGCTGACTCTCCCTGTCCTCTTGTAGCCTTACCACAACATTCCCCAGCTCATCATACAACTCTTGAGGAGGTTTCTTGTGAAGACAGAGTTGGGCAAGACTCATAAAAACCCCACGAGTATGGCCCTGAAGGAGCTTCTCACCAAGGCTTCTGTGCCTTCTGCAGCGTGCCTGTCAAGTAGACTTCCAGCCTTGGCTTGAACAACTGTTCTGATGGGGAGCTAGCACCCCTGTCCTGGGACAGCTGAGCCTGGGGGCCACTTTCCTTAGATTCACGTCCACTCCCTGAGCCCAATTCTACCCCTGGCGCCTGCACGGAACAAATCCCCTCCCACTTCCCCAGAGCAGCCCTTCAGATGTTTGGGGACAGCCCTCTTGTCCTCTTGCGTCTTCTTTCTCCAGACTAAACATCCTCAGCTCTTACACTGTTTTTACTTGTCCCACCAAGGCTACCGTTTTTAAGTGCTCTTGAAAGAACATTCTCTGCAAGGTGTAATAGAAATGAGTAGTCTGTTGATACTGACCCAATTCCTTGTTGAATCTCAGCAAGAATAAACACTTTCACGTCTCTCCAGTGGTGCAGAAATAACTGGCAGGAGTCGCATTCGTACACACACTTGCTCAAGTCATGCCAACCGAAGGAGATTGTGCTAGTTTGAAGAGAGTGCGTGGGTGCCGGCTTTGTAGAAAAACAGAAGGTCAGCCCCCAATTCAGTTGTTATTTTTTTTCTTTAAGTGTCTATGAGTGTAAAGCAAGGAGACAGAGAGCCAATAACTCAACTGAAAATTTTCCTTTGAGAACCTTAGGGCAGGGCCTATAGGACCAGAATGTGGGCCAACCAGATAAGAGACCATCTCAATAGCAAAAAGGGGAAATTGATGGGAGGAAAATTCCTGAATGATTCCTGAAAAGGTTTTGTTTTACTGAAGTACTTCTTAATCTTGTTTTCCAGAATCCTCCCTTCAAAGAACACTAGAAAGTGTTCAATAGGCCAGACCTCTTAAAAACGAACTGTAAAAAGTTGACTAGTCCTTTCTCCCTCCCCCTCCTCCTTCCTTCCTCCTTTTCCCCTCAACTTATTCCAAAATGTATTTGAGGTAACAACTTTCTCAATCCTTTTGTGTCTTGTGCTTTAATAGTGTTGAATTGCTCATTGCTTCACATGAGTGGGCCAGTGTTTGGATTTCAAAATCTTCTTTTGATAAAGACTTTGGACCAAAGCTGAACCATCAGTCATGAGCTCTAATCTGTAATCCAATTAAATATCATAGTTTTAGGTTAATTTCAGCTCCATACATCTACTGCTATTCCGTTCAATTAATTTTTAAAGTTGGTACAAATCCTTCCTAACAGTGAATTTTATGTAGACATATCATGCAGATATGTCTATATAAGACCCTTAATCATCTTTTTAGTGAAAAGACTAAGCAAAAAAATTTTTAAGGTCTAGGAGTCTTCATTATATCATCTTATCTCCAATCAGTGATAACTTTTGAAAAGGAAATAAGGAAATGATGATAGCATCTCCATGTTTATTTGCTTCTAAGCCTAGGGACATGTGGGAGAAGAAAATATATGCTTAGAACATGCCAACCTAGATTTTCTAGTTCTGAAAAGAGAATGTCTTTTCTCCTTCCTAAACATCATAATTCCGGAACCTTCCCCAGCCTCATCCTACACTCTTATGTCACCTGAAAGAGGAAGTCAATTTTGTTACCTGCTTCAGGCGTGAGATAATAGGCATGATGCATCCGAACAATTTACTACATGTCAAAAGTATAAATCCCCATCTCTGAGAGTCTGAGGAAAAGATGGGTTGACCGGAGTCAAGGAAGACTTCTCAGGGCTTCTTTCCTGGGAAGCCACGGTGCTCTGGCCTGACCACCTAGCCTGGAAGAGCATCCCATCTGCCTAAAGTGGAGCTTAGAAACAGGTCCGTCCCTCAGATGGGGCAGCAGCCCCAGATCCTGTACCTGGAGAGGTGGTGGCATGTGGGACACTCCATCCTACTCCTCTTTTCTGAGCCCTATGAGTTTTGGTTTGAAGTATCTGTCATGACTGATATCCCAAGGAGGCTGTGAAGATGCTGATGCTGTGGCTTCCTTTCAAGTGCAAATATCCTGGGTGACCCCACACTGGCGGAGCTGCCCCCAGCCCCTTCCTTCTAAGGAGATCCTTGCTTCGAAGGCAGCCCCTGGAAAGCCTTACCCTGTCCTTTCCTGAGTAATTACCCTTGGCTCAACCAACAGGAATGTTTGGACCAGTCCTTGTTCTAGGCCCTGAGGAATTCAGAAATTAATAAAAATGATATTAATACAGTAGTTCATATAATCCAGGCTCAAAAGCCAGCATGGATTAGCTGGGGCAGTCCTGTTCAAAACTTTGATTAACAAATAAAGGGATCACTGGCAGTCAAGCATACATGAGGTATAGGCTGAAATAGTAAAAAGCCAAGAGGACTGAGCTGTTTCCTATGGTGGGAGGCGGAGCAATGAGAAGGAACTGCTTAAGGGTACAAACTGCACAGGTGGGAACCTGCCCTGGCATGGGCCGGGGTCTCAGAGTGGGAGGCTCTCCAGGCTGCAGGTGGAGGACTGGAGGTGCAGGGAGGGGGATGCGGGAGCAGCCTCTCAGAGGTCAGCTGAAGGCCTGGGCTCCTCTGGAGCTGGAGCTTCATGTTTGCAGTTGGACTTCTAGATGCTTTTAGCACATTTCTGAGACTAGGCTGGGCTGATTTCAAGGAGATAAGAAGGAGCCAAAGAGAGGCTGCAGGAGGAGAAAATTCACAGAGAGGTTTTGCTGAGAAAAGCAAGGGATGCTCATGCAGAGGGGTCGCCCTTCAGATTACAGAGAGGGAAGCTCAGGAACAAGAGGATGAGGGCTGGACTTGACGGGGAGACACCCCTCTTGCGGGCCTCCCTGAGGCCTCTAAACTCCAACCAGCCGTGGTGAGCAGAGGGCTCATCTTTAATTTGTACCAATTTTTCTGACAAATTCAATTTGAAGATTCAGCTCAATTGCAATCAACAAAGTAAGCCAACCAGAAAATCACTTGCATTTCTTGGAGCAATGAAGACCATCAGCGACCCTAAAGGAGCTAGAGAGTTTGCAGGCCGCCATCAGGGCACAGAGACTCTGCATTTCTGTCCTCAGCATGAATGAAGGCCTCGTCCACCCCGGAAGCTCCTTCCCAGGTCCCGTTTCCCGAGGTGCTTTTGGGAAGGCAACGGCTTATAGGGGAAAGAACCCCAGGTGGAGTCAGGAGGCCTGGGTTCTAGTCCCGTCTCTGCTACTAACTGCAAGGTGGCCCTGGACAAGTCACTTCTCCTCCTGGAGGTACCATTTTCTCATCTTTAAAAGGGATGGGGAGCAGGAAATAATCCCTGCCATACCCCCTTTACAGGGTGACTATGAAGCTCAAATAAGATAATGGATGTGAAAGCTGGCTTCGTCCATTGCAGGGCATTGAACAGATGCTCCTCACTCAGTGTAATGGTGATGATGGCAATGATGGTAATGGTGGCTGAACTACTTTTTATGTGCAACTCCTATAAATATCACACCAAGAGACGAATTCCCGATTTTAATGGCCTAACTTTATCTGTCTCATTCATCCCTGGATTTTCATCCTGGCTCTGAAGGATCATTGTGACCTTTATGAGAGGGAGTTTGGATGGAATGTCTCAGAGCGTCCTTCTCCCCCTGCCAAGTCCAGGACGCCTCCTAGATGTCTCGCCTTGAGCATCCAGGAAGTGGAGCATCGGTACCCACAGTGCAGACAAGCTCTCTCTGGTACCACCTGGAAGAAGGGAGGTTGATGATGTTCAAAGCCTTTCCCACACCTCAAGCTCTAAACCTAGCACCTTCTTCTCCTGACACCCCAACTGCCCACCCTTGCTCAAGCCAGAAAGAAAAGACACAAAGAGAGGGCTAGGTGGGTGAGGGATATGCCTTGTAGGAGATTATGATTGTGTGTCTGTGTATGCGTGTGTGCGCGTGCTCATGGTGGGTACCCTTCAATGAATTGTAATTCTGGTTCCACCACCTGCCTCTCCCTGTACTATATCCAAAGGTTAAAAGTTTCCTCTAGGATAGATAGAAATGGCCATTATTTTGTAGAAAAGGAAACTGAGGCAATGACAAAATGAATTGCCAGTGGTTTTGAGAGATTCTCTGGGCAAGCAAGGATCAGATTCCCAAATTGCCAAGTTCTGGAACTTTTTCTGAGCACACAGGTGGCCTCTGCTCTTGTCTGAAGTGAGCTTGCAGCCTGATCCTTGGAGCAGGGGGCAGGTGTTTACTGTGGAGGAGGGAGCAGGTGGAAGGGAGAGGCTGGGCTCCTTCACTGATCTTAGGATCTTAGAGCTGAGGCATCTTGGAGTCCTGCAGGCCTCCAATGCTTTACCACCAAAACACTTTCAAAAGATAGCCTTCCTCCCAGCTTCACATTAGGAAGATTCTGTTTATGAAATAAGCTAAATATATTAAGTCAAAATAAATATATTTCCCCAATATTTATTAAAGAAACATATGACTGCTTATAGGGATTTCTAATCAGCCTGAGAGCCCCGATATGTGGAATCTACACCATGCTAGTCCAAAGCAGTGGAGTTCTTTGGTCAAGTCAGCCCTTTGTTGGGAAACATAAATTTCCTTCGGTCCTTTTGAAATTGCAGACACAGACCATCCTTGAGGACTTCTGGTAGATTAGCAACCCAAAAGTTAGAGCTTCTGGACCAGACCAGTTCCCATTTTACGGATAGAGTGAAGACCACAGGGAAGAAGTGCCTTGTCCAAGGTCACACAGGCAGTTGGTGGCAACTAGAACAATCTGTGTCGTGGATCCTTTCTTCCACACCCGGACCCCCTGCCAGTTCTTAAGCTGGAAAGCAGAAATGCATAGAACCAGCCTCAGCTTTCTGGACCCGCTGATGCTTCTACAGATCCAGACTCATTGCACCTGCTACAGAATTCCCGTTATGTCAAGTTTTGTAAAACTCAGCTCACAGCTGACTGGGACTCTGTCTTCCACGGAACATATCACGGCAGTGGAATGAGCCCCAGCCATGGACATAGTGACATCCCAAAGCCTACCCATGCTGTTTTTTCCGTCTCATGCTTAGCTAGAAAATGCAAAGCCCAATCCTTTTGCGAAACCAAATGGGCCGCTATCCCTTAGGGCCGTCTCGGCTCTGGCTGGACCCCTGGGACTCACAGCCCTGGGAGAGGCTTCACGACCCATGGCTTGCCAGCTGAAGAGACACAAGCAGCTGCAGAGGGAGCGGGGCTGTGTTTTCAGTTGAAGCTGGGTCCTACTGACTGTTAAAATTATAGCGCCATGATTTGTCTTTTCTTTTTTCTGCCTCGGGGGCGGGTGATGGAAATGTCATTTTTTGGTCATTGAAAGTTAAACTTCCTTTGGCTCAGCACTGGGACTGGGTTATAGCACACTTGTACCTCTGACCAAGGGCCTCTTTATAGCCGTGACACGATGGTCCGGTCCTTAGGTCCTGACTCTGACATCATCTGTGCTTGTGTTCCTTCTTCCTGCAGAGATCTGAGGAAAGCAGAAGCTCTTAAAAGACATAGAAATTTAAATTTGGGACTCCTGAGTAAAACTTTCAGAGAACTCCTCCTTTGTCGATTGCACAGTATACAGGCAGCAGCCCCCATTCATTCATTCAATAAACATTTACTGATGCTCCTGAAAAGTCCGGGCTCTGAGCTAGGAACTGGGGATGTTCAAGTGAGTGAGTGAGTGAATGTGTGAGTGAAGGAATGAATGAATGCCACTCTCTGACTAGGGTGCACTTCCGAACCACCTTTTCCTTTCTCTTGGTGACACTGACAATTATTAAATGTCTTTTTCCCTGTTGGAATGTAATGCCATGCATGCGTGCAAAGATTGTTTCTGTCTTATTTATGGCTCTGAGCCAGCCCCTGGCACAGCCCCGGGCACATCCATATTTGTTAAACGGAGGATGGTCGGTCGATGAAAGGATGGATTGGGGAGTAAACGAATGAACAAATGAACAGGTGAGAGAGAATGGGTTTCACCAAGTATTTTTTCATTTCCTTTCTTATTCATTTGTATGTATATTTTCATTCTCCTACAGTCATTCATTTATAGCTTGCCTTAATCCAGAAAGGATTTAAAGCATCTTCAGCAGAGGTGAATGTTTTTATTTTTGCCCCAAAGCAAACATTTCAGAATGTGTTCCCATATCCTTAGTTCATCATAATTCGGAATCGGACACTATTTCCTGAACACCTGCCCGGGCAAGGTGGGTCATGGAGGGATCATGAAGCACGATTGTTGCCCTGCAGATGTTTGAATGTGGTGGCGTGACAGACACATGCCCAGGTGACAATAGTTCTGGGGAGAATGAGGGGTTCATCTGAGGAACACCTAATGCAGGGGACGCAAAGGGGAAGGAAGGGCATTTGCCTGAGCTCAGCCCATCCTGTCTTATTTTTTGTTTCTCCCCCATAGTGCTGGTCATTTGGCAATTGCTTGATACTTTTCAAAGAGATTTTATTAACATATAAGGAAGTTACGTGCCACTTAGGACAAAGATTTGTTTTCTTGGTGTCCATGCAAACCAACTACTTCAGTTGCCCGTTTTGCTTGAAGGCAGTGGGCAGAAATAAACATGTTTTGGGAATTCTTTTGACTCCTTTTATTGCAAATCATAACAAGCACCAATAGTCTGTCAGGCTGTGGGCTAAGTGTGGGATGAGGTTGAAGCGATCACAGTCTAGTGTACACAAGTAAACAGGTGATCATAAGACAGTGTAACAAGAGTAGTGACTGAGGTCCATGCTGGGGTGCTACGGGAGCAAAGAGGAGGGCCATTTACCCTGGGTCAGGGGCTTCAAGGAAGCTTCTTGAAAAACCAGTGGGACACCGCCAAGAGAAGAAGGAAGTCAAGAGGATGTTCCAGAAAGACAGACTCCTCTGAACAATGGCCTGGGGACATGAAAGGACTGAGCACGTTTGGGAAACAATGAGTCATTCTGTCTCCTTGCGGCATGGAGTGCATGGTGGGTGGGGGATCACAGAGAAATCAGGAGGTGAAGCTAGAGAAGTAAGCACGTGCTAGATCATGAATTACCTTATGAGTTGTACTAAGGCATCCAGATTTTATTGCAAATGCAATAGGGAAGCAGACCCTGCAGGATTTTTAAGGAGGAGAGTGACACGTTCTAGAAAGATCTCCTGGGCAGGATGCAGAGTGGTTGGAGAATGGAAAGGCTGGCGGCAAGAAGCTTAGTTAGCAGACCGTTACACTGCAGCGGGGAGGTACGAGGCCTGGCTTAGAGGATAGATGGCGTCAAGACTATTGCAGAAATAATCTGTGAAAAACAGAAACTGCTCAAGAGAGAAGCCAGCAATGGACCTCTGGTTTTCAATTGAAACTGCTCTTCCCTGGTTCCTGCATTTCATTAGCCTCTGCTGCTGGCATCCAATTCATTTCAGATGGTTTTAGAACGCTCTCATATTGGCAAGAGAGAAACCCACCCCTAAGTACTACTTTATAAGCAAATCTAACCCTTTTCCTTTGAAGTTCATCCCTCAAAAGTGAACCCTTCCACCTTGAGCTTTCAGCAGGGAGATTTATCTTTGAATTTCCTTAATCAGCAGGGGTAAGGTGACAGCAGTTCTGCAGCTCAAGTCTATTCAAAGTTGCTCCTTCAAAGTGACAGGGATCCTGGTCGTTGGCCTGAAACTAGACACAGGGGATTTCACCCCTCTGCATGCTGGATCACCTCGGGGCTTCAACTTCTACCCTTTTGTACTTCTGTTTTTAGAGCTTCTCTGGTGTCTGCTGTTTCTCAAAACAATCCTGATGCCAGACAGGCGTATTTTGGGGTACACATTCTGCTGCCCTTCCTACTCAGCTTAGGTTCTCCATCAGGGGCCCTGTTAAGTTAGACTGGCCAAAGACAGATTAATGAGGAAGACAAGCAGAATTTTATTAACATGTGTATCACACATGGACACATGGGAGCACCGAGCAATGAGTAGCCCAAAGGGGTGGTTAGAACTTGGATTTAAATACTGTTGACTCAAATAATCCATAATCCATCTGCAAATCAAAATTGAGGTGAGTTTATGAGCCAGGTCTGAGGATTAACCCAGGGCCTTCCTTCTCTAAGGAAGGAAGGGCACCAAAGAAGTGGGGTGTACAGAGTGTTTATACACTGTCTTGGAACAAAGAGCATGCATCACATATGACAGGAATATCTCTTTTACTACCGTCACAAGATGCTTAGCTGGCACGGCAGGTCAGTGGTCAACAGGTCAGTGGTCACAAGGGCAGCACAGCAGGTGGGTATTTAATGCTTAGTTCCCAGGAAGAAATACACCTTTTTGGCATATGGATTATTTTCAGCTAAAGGCCATTGAGAACCAGCTGATGCGGGAAAAGCCCCCCAAAAAGGCATACATTTTCTTTTTGCAAAGGAAATTTCCATTGGTAGAAATGCATCGCTTTCCTGTACCAGTATGAGAACTCTTAACAACCCATCAGTGGAGAAGGCACCAACCTAAATCTGCATTACAGATCCTTACAGAAATGCCGATATGGGGGGAAGCTACAGCCCTATCTTTAAGGACATCATTCTTGTCTTTGGGACTTTGTAAATGTTTAAAGCAGATGTACAGGATGTGTTCAACAGGCCACGTCAAGCCCTTTTGGAGAAACAAGGTCAGGCCGAGTTAGTTTTATACCAAATGGCTTCCTCACATATTCCAACATATCCTATTGCTCTTCATTTATTTATCAATACCAACAAATGAAAAGAGTTTGGGGCTTCTGGGCAGGAGGAGGTAAGTTTGGGGAAGGTGACCAGGAAAAGTATGGTTGTTTAGCAAGGTTTGTTATGCAGATTTAGGTTGGTGCCTTCTCCACTGATGGGTTGTTAAGAGTTCTCCTCATACTGGTACAGGAAAGCGATGCATTTCTACCAATGGAAATTTCCTTTGCAAAAAGAAAATGTATGCCTTTTTGGGGGGCTTTTCCCGCATCCGCTGGTTCTCAATGGCCTTTAGCTGAAAATAATCCATATGCCAAAAAGGTGTATTTTGAGGTGGCGTATTCTGGTACCCCCTCAGTCTCATAAACTCAAGGTGGAGTCTGAAAGAGCCCACAGAGCTAGGGGAGTTCTGTTGTCACCCTAAACAATTACGCTGGTCTTGTCCTCTCTTCTCTAGTATGTCAAGGTAGCTTTCAATATAAACTAATGTTTATGAATCACTGAACAAATTTTACCCCAAAGAGATGGTCCATATTTATTTCTGTGGCTTCTTGAACCCACCGACACCCTAGTGTATACACTGTAGATGATAATAATGTTGATGATGACAATGATGATGACGGTGAATATTGTATCCATAGCCCAGGTTGAGATTGATGTGGGGGCAGACTTTACTACCCAAAATATGCCTCTTTGGCATAAGGATTATTTTAGGCTGATTGTCTTTAAGAAACAGCAGATATAGGAAACGTTCTGAAAACTGAGTAGAAGTTACCCTTTTATAAGAGACATTTACATTTACAAGCGGAATCTCCATTTGTAAGGGCGTCTCCCTCTCTGTACCAGGAAGAGAAAGATGGCTCTAAAACACAAGAGACTCATCAATAGAGATGGCAACAACTTAAATCTGCATAACAAGCTTACACTTGTTTACTGTGCCTTTCGTGGTAACCGCCCTTAGCCGGCCTCAGAGCCTGTTCCCAATATCTTCTTTTGTCTTTAGCTGAAGATATTTTTTAAGCCGGTGCTTGGGTCATTTTGGAGAGTTACTCAGTTTTCTTGGGTATCTCCCATATACACGGGAGGCATATATGTTGTTATACTACTGTTTGAGTGGCTATCTCTTATTACAGGGAGTGTCTCAACCAAGAACCTAGAAGGACAGAGGAAACATTATTTTTCCTCCCCTACAATATGCACATGTGTAGTGGAAAGTGCCTGGGATTGTGTGGCCTTGGGAAATAGGCTTAACTTCTTGGAGGCTCTGTTTACCTGTAAAATGGCATCCAATTTAAGGTTATTATTAAGATAAGAGATATTGTATATGCCTCTGTAGGGGACTGGAACTGGCCACCCCAAGGTAACTCTCATTGGCATGAGAATTATTTTGGACTGGTTACTTTTAAAAACTGCAGACAGGAGAGAAACTCTGAAAAGCAGAATTTACCTTTTGTAAGAGATATTTACATCTGTAAAGGAAATCTCCATCTGTAAAGGTGTCTCCCTCTCTGCACCAGGAAGAAGGGGGGATGACCTTATCTCTAGAAACTCTTATTAATGCAGAAGGCAAGGACTTAAATCTGCATAATAACCTTACTCTTGTTTACTGTGCTTTTCTGGTAACCTCCCATAACTGACTCCCCCCACCCACAACATCCTCCTTTGTCTTTAGCTGAGGGTGGTATTTAGGGTGAGAGCTTCCACCATTTTGGTGAGCTACTCAGTTTGCGTGAGCCTCTCCCATGTATACATGTTATAAAGCTTTGTTTAATTTTCTCCTGTTATTCTGTCTCAGGTGAATTTAATTCTACAACCAGAAGGACCCAGAATGGGTAGAGGAAAACGTCTTCTTCCCCTACACTTGGCACCTGACAGACACTCAATAAATGCTGGTGATTATATTATAGAATTCCCTAATATCCTCTAAAACTGTGTAACCATGGGCCCTCTAGGACCAGTTCAAACTGACGCCATCTCATCAACAGAAGGTTTCTCAGGGGCAAGAGAAAAATTTGCAAGTCACATAGCCAGAGCAAGTGCAGAGGAGAAAATATTGACCTCAAATGACAATGGAATGGAAGGTTCTCCCCCCAGGGAACCAAAGGACTGGGACATGAGCAGAGCTTGAAAGTCAGTCTCTTATCAGAAGCAAGGGGGTCCACTGTCTAGGAAGATCCAGTGTTAAAGCCCCTTCCACACCTTACCATAAATGCTTAAAGCCCTCCAATGGAAACCTGCCCCACCAGTGTTTCTGCGGCCAGCCTGTTCTCCCTAAGCTCTTAAATTGCATCCCAAACCCTGAATCAGCGAGACAGATCTGAGAGCTTTGCCTCCTGTCTCCTTGATGGTTGACCTTGCAACAAAGCCGTTACTTTCTCAAAAGCTGATTCCATAATGACTGACTTTTTTTCTGTGCGTCGGGCAGAGAAACCCATCTTTGTGGAGTAACAACTTCTCTTGCTATAGGGTCGAGAATTGGCAGCTGATATTGTCTGCTTCATATTCGTGACCCTCTCAACTGGGATCCTTCTTTGGGCATCTCTGAGCCTGCAGAGCACAGCTAAGCTCAGGGCCTGGTCCAGAGCTGTTATCTTAGACCGACACACTGTGAAATCCCCTCCAGCGTGGCTGGTGCATAGGGAGACCCAGAGGTAAGACATACTGATTAATGCTCACTAATAAGGTCATGCACAAGGTCTCATTTCCTTGTGGCACTGTGAGAGGGCTAGTTAGGGGTGAGGCCTAGTGTGAAGACAGCTGGGTAATGAGGTGCACTGCCCCCAGTACAGACACCATGAGTGCCTGAGTCAGAAGCCCTGGGAGTCCAGTGACCCCCTCCACAGCCATAGAGCTCACTCCCCTTGCACGAGTAAGCCCCAGGAAGGCTGAGAAACAGAACGCTGCATCAGGAGAAAGTGGCTGGCGTTTTCTGCTGCTCTCACGCCAAGTGGGCTTCTCTCTCCCCAAGTCCCCTTGGGGCCTGTCTGAACTAAACTGGAGAGGACCATGTGTCTAAGCAACCCCCATCCGCCTCGGCTCCCCGGCTAGCACCTAGAAGAACCTGGGGCGGCTGTGGAGCCATCTAGACAACGTGTGGAAAAGGAAGATGGTCACGTCATGTGGCCCATTCAGGCCTGGCTGCCCCAGATTGGTGAATGTCCCCAGGGGTGTCACAAATGGCTAAGATCTTGCAGATCCCAGAAGCCCAGGGGGTTCAGTGACTGAAGAAACTACAAACTTTGGGGAGTTCTGAGGAGGAGGTGGAGAAAGGAGGTAATGGTCTCTCCCCTCCTGCATAGGCCGCAGTTATATGACGGAGAGGTTGACAGCACACACGCTTTGGAGGCAGCAGTACCGCATTCCAGGCTCACCGCTGCCACATGGTAGCTGTGTGGCCTTGGTCAAGGCCTCAGTCTCTCTGTGCCTTCATTCCTTCAGCTATAACATTGTGTTAATGATACTGTGGGGGATCAGAATTTGCCACTCCAAAATGTGTCTCTTTGATTTGATTATTATTATTTTTTTCTTTGAGGAAGATCAGCCCTGAGCTAACATCTGCCGCCAATCCTCCTCTTTTTGCTGAGGAAGGCTGGTCCTGAGCTAACATCCGTGCCCATCTTCCTCTACTTTATATGTGGGACGCCTGCCACAGCATGGCTTGCCAAGCAGTGCCATGTCCTCACTGGGGATCTGAACCAGTGAACCCCAGGCCGACAAAGCAGAACGTGAGAACTTAACTGTTGCGCTACTGGGCTGGCCCCATCACAACATCCTTCTGATGATGCTTCTCACAGAGCTAGTTCTTACGTGCGTCTCAACGCAGACTCATGGCTTGCACCCCTGTCTCCCCTGCTACTCCATCCTTGGGTGGAGCCCAGAGTAAAATATGGTATTAGATTAGGGCCCTGAGCACTCTGGAAATGGAGAAATGCTGGCTAATTCAGGGAGAGAGCGAAGGGTGAGATTTGGGCAAGTGGAGAGGGGTTGGGGTGAGGGAGAGAATGCTAAGTGAGCAAAGGCAGAGGGCTGAGGATGTGCAGGGCAATGAAGAACAAATATTAGGCTACACAGGATTTCCCTTTCCCTCCTCCCAACCTCCATCAGCAGGAGTGAAGAGGGGGCCCTAGTGCTCTGTATGCTCCTGGCACAAATCAGAGGGAGAGTCTCTCTCAAGGGAAAGTCCAGGTCTTTTTTCCAGTGTGGCCAGCAGGAGAGCTGAGGCAACTGTAAGCCTGAGCTTGTGAGTACCTCGTCTCTAGGACAATATGGTGGCAGTGGAACGGGAAAAGTTGGGGACGAGATTAGAGCAATGGTTCTCTAGGGGCAATTCTGCCCTCAGGGGATGTTTGGCAATGTCTAGAGACACTTTGGGTTGTCACGATCAGGGAGGAGATGCTACTGGGATCTAGTGAATAGAGACAAAGGATGCTGCTAAACATCCTACAATATACAATACAGCATAGACGACAAAATGTTATCTGGTCTGAAATGTTAGTAGGACTGAGGTTGAGGGCCCCGGATTAGGGGGAAAGAAAAGACTCTGTGATGGAGACAGAGACCTCTGCCAATGCCTTCAGTCTCGGTGTGCTGGGAGTCAGGAGACCGAGGTTCCACCCAGAGGATAATGTTTAAGATGATGGTGACAACAATAATGATGATTCCATTTGTCCACACTGTAGTTGATAATGGAGTCTCACACGCATTTCCTCCCATGAACTTTAGGCACTTCAGACCTCATTCTGGAGGAGGAGACTGCAACCCAGAGAACATAAGTGACTTCTTCAATATCTGCTTTAAGTTGTAGTGTTTGTTTCTTCTTTCTTTTTTTCCTCCTCTTCCTCCTGGAATGCCAGTGTCTGACTGCTCCCTTCCCCCAACTGCCTAAGTTGGGAGAATTCCCTAATGTATAAATATGGAAGCTGAAGAGGGCAGACACTTACTTTTCCAGTCCTCCTTGAGGATAGAGTGTGGACCAATCAGCCTCACCCATCTCAGACTTTGAATCAGGAGTCAGTGACCAATTAAGCAGGAACATGGGCAAATCCTTTCTTGAAGTGGCAGTGGTGGTTGTTGTGGTGATGGTGGTGGTGATGGTGGTGATGGTGGTTGTGGTGATGGTGGTGGTGATGGTGGTGGTGGTGGTGGTGGTTGTGGTGATGGTGGTGGTGATGGTGGTGGTGGTGGTGATGGTGGTGGTGATGGTGGTGGTGGTGGTGGTGGTGGTGGTGGTGGTGGTTGTGGTGATGGTGGTGGTGGTGGTGGTGGTGATGGTGGTGGTGGTGGTGGTGGTGGTGGTGGTGGTTGTGGTGATGGTGGTTGTGGTGATGGTGGTGGTGGTGGTTGTGGTGGTGGTGGTGGTGGTGGTGGTTGTGGTGATGGTGGTGGTGGTGGTTGTGGTGATGGTGGTTGTGGTGATGGTGGTGGTGGTGGTGGTGGTTGTGGCGGTGGTGGTTGTGGTGGTGGTGGTGGTGGTTGTGGTGATGGTGGTGGTGGTGGTGGTGGCAGTGGCATCCAGTGTCCAAGGCCAGTGATATTATGGGTGTCTGCTGAGCTGTCTGGGTCTGGCAGTGGAGAAGGCAGCAGCCTTCTCTCCAGGCTGGTTTTGTGCCTGTGGTTCTGGCGATGGTTCTGGCTGCATAGTAACCTTTCGTTTCTCTGTTTCCCAGTCGTTCTGGCTGGGCACGCTGTGAGTTATGTGATATCCTTTCACAGCGTTCCCTCTCAGCTTCAATCAGCCAGAATCAGTTTCTGTTGCCTACAAGGAAGAATCCTGACTGATACACTCTGTGTATGACCTTGAGGAGGTCCAGAGGACTTAGCTCTCCGTAAAGCTTGAACATGAATCTAATGGGACCTGTGCAGGCGCCAAATCAGAATCTCCACTACTGCTCAGAATGGCTCATCTCCTCCAACAACAGGGCTTTGCCACTCATTCACGCCCGGCATGCCCAGCTCCTTCTTCTCTTAGGATGGGTGCTCTCATCAGGGGCTCCTCTTCCCAGGGCCTCTTAGCATCCCCCATCCTTAGCCTCTCCTTGGGCCACTGCTCCCCGGTTTGCCTGATGGACCCAGGTATGTATAAACTCCGCCTTGAATTCTTTTCCCAGAATCCATGTTAGCCCCACACTACCTGTCGTTTCTAAAATTCTCCTCCTTGAGCCGAGACCCACTGTGATGTACGAATTTGCCGTTGAGGTCAGTGCAGTGTCCAGGCAGCCCATCCCAGACCACTGTTCACTAGGGGCCAGCAGCCTGTGGATGGAGAGGAGACCAGAGAGGGGGCTCGCTTGCTGCTGGGAGGGCTGGGGCTCCCTCTCACCCTCCCCTAGGAGAGTTAGCAAGGAAGGAATCTGCTGGCTCTGAGGAGCAGTGCACCATCCCTGGAGACTTCCAGCCACTTATCAGCGAGTCTGTGAGGCACGCGGCCAAGTTGTCCCCTAGAGCAGGTGGAATCATGTTTCTTGTGGGTACTGAGGCCTGGCAAGCAGCCACGGGCTGTGAAGGTAGCGTGACACCAAATCCCTCCCTTGTGATACCGAGGCGGCGAAGACAGAACAGGAAAGACAAGCTCCTGCGGCTCCTGGGAGGGGCCCAAGGACACTGTCTAGATGGAGGAGAATCTCTTCATTCCTGTCAGACAGGAAGCCGTGAGCTCTAAGCCTCAGAAGGGCAAAGCAAACCCAGCAGGGGCTTTGTCCACTTCCTACGTGGTCACTTCAGCCTGGGCAGAGGGATAGGGTGGGGGGAGCAGCAGGGCCTTCAAATTCCTCCCTGGGGTGGAGAGGCAATGGGAGTCCTGGCCCTGGGTGGGGAGCCAAGGGTGTCTTAGCAGCTGCTCTCAGTGTCTTCTCCTTGAGAGCCCCCATTCCAGGGCCTCCTTCCCTTTTAAAGTTTCCCCTGAAGCTAGTTCTCTTCACTCCCTTGGGGAATGAGTTCCGCCATGTCACGTCGAGATCATTAGAAATGGCTTTCCTATCCTTCCCAGAAACATCCAAGAAGGGAGCATACAACACCGGGTGCGAAATGGCTTTGGTGTCTTTGGGATGTAGAATTTAAAAATGTTTATATAGTCAAATCTATGTGTCTCTTATTTTATTGTGACTGCCTTGAGGTCATGCTAAGAGAGGCTTTCCCTGTCTCTATATTACGTTAACAGTGTCAACTTTTTCTTCTAGTAATTTCTTATATTTCTCTCTTGAAACTATTTGGAATTAATATTGGTCCAAAGCGTGAGGTGGGGATGGAACACGACTGTTTTCCTAAACAGTCTTTTGCCTCAGGCCTGCTGTGTGAATTTATCCTTTCTTCACTGATTCAAAATGTCACCTTTGTTCTTTTATGAACATTCTTAGGTATTCTTGACTTTATTATTTACTTTCTTATTTTGCTCCATTAATCTGTTTTTTTGTTTTAGGCTCATTTGGTTTGGGAAGATCCGTGAAGTCAAAGCGAGCAGAACCTATCTAGTTAATTGGGAGTCTTTGCAAGGCTTTACAAAGAAAAATCACCAGCTGTTGACAATGTGACTGGGGCACTGCTCAGGAGCCCTTCTCTGTCCGGTAACGGTTGGCTATCAAGCTCGAAGAGCAATGACAAAAACATTGGGCAGAGAGTCAGAGGAGGCCATGGTTGGAAGGACATTGAGAAATCATCTTCTGGTCCAACCTCTTTACTTCCCAGTCGTGGGAACTGGGGCCCAGAGAGGTTAAGCAAAGTCCTAAGTGTAGGGGATGGTAGGTCTTGGACGGGAATGCAGAGGGCTTGTCTATAAGCTGTTTGTCCTGGACATCTCTCTTTGGCCTTTCCTGCCTTCCTTGCCCACTGTCATCACCCTAATTCCTTCCTTTTTGTCTCTCACCTGGCCAAGGACTTTTGCATTAGCGTGGCTCCCTCCAGTCTCCATTTCCTCTGTCTGATTGACAGAGCTTCATTAGGTCGGGATCATGGCATGCCTCTGTTGAAAATCCTGGGTCAGTGCCTCCTCACTGAAGTTAAACAGCCTGATGTTTAAGGTTCCCCCACTCTGGCAGCCTTCTAAATCTGGGTTTTCTCTCACATAACGTATAAGCTCCAACCAGACAGGACTACTTGTCGCACCCTGTATATATTCCCAGGACCCTAGACTGGCCTTTCTCTTCCCAGATCTCCCCCAAACCGTATCCGCTCTTCAAAGCCTGGTCCAAAGGTTAACAAAGTTGTCCAAATTCCAGGAAGTTTAAGTAAGTTGTCCAAATTCATCTTCCTCTGTGGTGCCCAACCCTGAAGACGTCTCTCCTTCCCCTGGGCGCCACGTTTCCTTGGAGGCACCACTTCTCAGGTATGAAACCCTCTCTGCCTCACTGTCTGGCTATTTCCCAAAATGTGTGCTCCATGGGGACCAAGAAGGGGGCTTCACCTCTGTGTCTTCCTTGGTGGCTTGTGTAGGAGGTGCTAAATGATACACAATAGAATACATAGTAAGTGCTAAGTCATACAGGACAAGGGGATAATCCAAAGATGTCCCCTCCCTGCCTTTCCCAGATCCTTTTATTAGCTCCGTGAGAGAGGATGGACTGCATTCCTAGGTTACTGAATGACTCACTAAGCTCACTAAGGCACTGGAGATGGTTTTAGGGGGAATTATGAAAAGGAGCTGACATACAGAAATGGCAAATGCAGTCCTTTTTCAAAAAGACTGTGAAGATATACTCTGAAATCTATTGATATGAAAGTCTGAAGTCCATTTTGGACAATATTGGAGACTGTGTTATTAAAGGGATGGGTTATGGGCATTTAGCATAGGTTTATGAGGAATACATGATAATGCTAACATTTATTGAATGCTTGCAATGCTCTCATATTATCTCATTTCTCACAACAACTCTATGAAGCAGAGTTTGTACCATTGTTATACCCATTTTATAGATGAGAAAACTGAGATTCATAAGATTAAGTAATTTGCCCATAGTTGCACGACTAACAAGTAGGATTTGAATCCAGGACCTTCTCTTTCCAAAGCTGGTGCTCCTTCTGTTACATCACGCTACCTCCACACAGGCCTAACAAAAGGCTTGGTGCACGGAAAGTATTTCATTTTAGTCCTCCTCATTCTGTGTCAATAATGTGATAGGCCAAAATTAATTTGCCCATGGATGGTATCAACAGACATGTTCTGCCTGGAGCAAGGAAGGAGGCAGTGTTCTTCCTGGACCACTGGGTTCAGAGGAGCCAGGCAGGCCGAGTTTGATTCCAATCCACTATCTTCTGCTGCCTCCCAGGCCGGCTGCCCTGGGCATCTTGCTTCTCCTATAAGATGTGGATAATGATATGTACCTCATACTGGTGGTTATAGTGATTAAATGAGGTAATGTAGAGAAAGCAATCAGCACAGAGTCTGGCACTTAGGAACTGCTCACGAAATGCTGGTTTCCTTGCCTCTGGGCTCCAAACCTAGGAGGGACTTGCCCAAGTGGAACATGTTCAAACGAGGGCCTCAGGCTGAGAGAGGGCAACGCCTCAAAACACAGTCACCTGAGGAGCATCACCTGGAGATGTTCAGCCTGGAAAGCGTTTACAGCTCACCGTGCTGGAGCTGCGAAACACGCTCCTCCACGGCCCCGGAGTCTACAGCTCTTTCCAGAGCCACCTGGGACCCAAAGGTTTTCTGGAATCCCCTTTTCTCTTGAGCACTGGCATGGCTTTTTCTGGGCCATGCTTAGACAAAATCACAAAGATCTGGAAGCAAGTCATTTGTGATTACTGATTTAATAATATTAATAAAACTCTATTAACAAAAATTAATAAAATAAAATAATAAAAATATAATAAAATAAATTAATAAAAATTGGCTTTCAACCTGGAAGGTTCTCTCCTAATGTTTAACAAGCATGCACTTCATGTACGTTGCTGCTTCTTGAGGGTTTTCCCTGAAGCATAGAAATCTGGGGCTGGCTCGCCAGTGGTTGGCCTGGCAGGACGGAGAGGCCCTCTACCCCTTCTCCACTCGGACCCTTTACTCTATTCGCAGCCACAGAGAGCCCCACTGCCCCTCTAAGTCCCCTGGCAAGCACCCAAGTCACCAGAGGCCTGGGAGGAAAATGCAGGAGGATCACCCCCCAATCCACTCTCCATCTTGGTAAACCTACTCCAAGCATGTGACACATTGCGGTACAAGTGGCGTATGTAAAACATCATGCGTGTCCTCCTTTTCCTGACACTACCACGTCCTGCTAATCCCCAGCCTACAGAATGGAGTCCAATCCATTTCCTAGAGACACAGCCACTGCCCATTCAGTAAGCAGAGAATTCCAGCCCAAGAACTACATTTGGGGAGACCCAGGGGCTGCCTAACTCAGCAGACACCAATCTCCATAATGTCGCAGGAGTCCTCCCCACCCTGTCCTTAATACGCACTCACGCGTACCCATTCCATTAACCTGCGGTTGGTGTTTCACAGACAGGGCTTCTCCCACTACACGGCTTAATGTTCTTACTGCCAAACTTTATTATCGCAGTAACTCAAGCTCACATTAAAAGAGAGATCTGCGTCCACTTTATCCTTATCATGAATTAGTAATCTTTCCCTCTGGAGATGCTTTCCCAGAAAATGCTCACTGAAGGTCTCTGCGTTGAATTCACTGTGTTCACACTAGGCTCCCACCTCTGTGAGTGTTGGGGCTTCTGTTTAGAGTGGATGAAATCATCCGCCTTCCTCCTTCCTTCCCTCTCTCCCCAGGTCAGTTTGGGTCCCTGGAGGGGGACGTAGTGTGTCCCACATAAGCACCTCCTGGAAATTAAGAGCTACAATAGGGGCAGGAGCATGGGACTTTGTAAAGAGTCAACTCCACCACTGACCGATGTGTGACCAGGGTAAGTCACAACCTCTCTGATCCTCAATTCTTCGTCTGTAAAATGGGGAGTCCTACCTACCCCATCAGGTAGCTATGGTCATCAAAAGAGGAGAAAAAGCCTTGAAACTGCTTCAAACACTGTGAACTCTCATATAATGTTATTGATTTCTGTTGTGACCTCTGGATTATAAAGCAGGCTGTCTGGGAAGGCTGCCCAGGTGTTGGGAGCTACCAGGTTTCTACTTAAAACACTGAAAAAAAGTCCTATCCCTCAGCAACTCTGAGTCCTGGTACAGAAAAAATTCTATTAGCAAAATAAGAGTAAGGAAAATAACAATATTAATAACCATAATGATAATGATAAAGCTGATATTTATCGAGGGCTTCCTACGAGCAGGCATGGAGCATGTCCTATATGTTTAACTCGTTTATTCCCCTATTGTGCTCGGCTGGAGGGAGCTGGGACAGCCCTGGGAGAGTGATTGTTAAATATCGGGGAATTTTCTGAGCCACTGTTAAACCATTCATAAGTGAAAATTCACCATGGTGGGAGCATTTACACCAGAGAAATTGGCAAATGCTACAAATCAGGGCTATTGTTCCTTTCTTTATGTATTGAGCCAGCTGACCAGGAATTATATATTCTCCATTTTTTACAGCTGGGAAACTGACGTCCAGAGAGATTCGATGAAGATAATAATAATCCTTTGATGTTGAAATGTTCAACATGCATTGCTGTTTCTTCTCCTCCTTCTAATCTCCCATTTACTTTCCGTTTTCCTCCATAAACATTTCATTAACAATAACAACAGCAAAAATCCATTTCTCGCATTTCCTGGGGGTCAGACGCTTGTGCTAGGAGCCTTGGATACCTGGTTTCAACAGTTAAATAGGAAGGAAAACAAGTAAACATGGTTCTCAATCTGGCTGCACATCTGAATCACTTAGAGAACTTTGTAAAGATGCCGACATCCCTTACCCCTTACCAGCCCTTGATGGATCTGATTTAATTATCAGCATCTCTAAGGCCCAGAGAAGGGAGTGACTCATTCAGATTATCACTGAGTGAGGACTAGAATCCAGGGTTTTAAGATTTGCCTTCAGATTTCTTTCTACTACCCCCGCCAATCAGTCAGTCAATCAATGTTTGATGTGTTAGTGCCCTGCACACATTAAGTGCTCAAATCCACACATGCAAGAAGCAAATTTCATGCATTAATCTTGCAAAATTATTCATTCCTCAGGAAAAAAAAATCATTCCTCCCAAGGAGAACTCACTCAAGTCATGGAAAGGTCATGCACTGGCAGGAATGGTCAGGCCACATGGTTTGCTCAGTTTACAAGGCTTTCAAAACTACCTGTCAAAAAATTACCTGAGAAGCACTGGAAAGTTCTGTAAAAGCTGAAGCCCAGAGAGGCAATGACACACAGCAAATTAGTGCCAGAACCAAGGAGTGATTCCGGTGGAGGGCTCCTCCCATCGCACCCTGTGCCCCTCCTCCCACACAGCCCCGTGCTCCCAGGACGTCCCTCCTTAGCCCCGAGTACATCCAGCTTCCTCCCTTGGATGCGTTTTGCCCTTTTCTCTCTCCCTTCCCTCTTTCGCTTCTCAGATAGAAAATGATTACAGAGCACAGATCCTGTCACCTAATTTGTGTTCAGCAAATACTTTGTCTGGATGGATAAATGAACCAATGACTGCATTCCTCACAGTTCTGGGCTCTGGGACTACAGGAACTCGTGAGACATGGTCTCACCCTCAAGATGCTCAGAGTCTAGTTGGAGGCCTGTGGGGTGGAGGATAAAGCGTGGGGTTGCACCAAGACAAATACACACTGGAAAACTGGCTCTGCATGGAATGTGGGCAAAGGGCTTGAGTAGTCTGAGCCCCAGCTTCCTCCTCTGTAAAAGGGAGATATTAACGCCCACATCATGTTGTGGTGAGATTTAAATCGTATGTATAGTCGTCTAGGAAGTTTCTCAGCACATAGTAGGGATGCAATATTATTATTCATGCCTTATTCATTCATTCAAGAGTTAGAAAGCACAAGAGCCAAGAAGACAGTCATCTAAAGCTGAAACTTTGTGTCGAGGGGTTGCTTGCCTCAAGGAGAAATCTAAATCATTCCTTGGAACATCCTTCGTGGTGCTTTCTTCCTGCTCCACCACGTCTGCTCCCAGCCCAGGTGTGTCAGGGCCAGGCAGCCATAGGCACACTCACGGCTCTGCTGTTAGAAATGGCTTGGAGATGATCAGATGTTCCTAAACACACATAGACTCCTGGCCCAGACTTAGCTGGTAAATCTCTCCCCATGGCATTGCCTTGCCTGTCTCCTTGCTCAAAGTAGATTCTCAGCAAATGTTTGTTCAACCAAATTATCTTTCAAGTAAATACACACACACCCCCTCATCACACTCATTTCCCTTCCAGGAATATACTCGAATAAAAAAGCCCAATCTAATGCATAATAATTGCTGGTTTTCTTTTGGTAATTTTCAGCTGCTAGAGTGACTAAGTAAGATCTGCCAGTGGACTACCCCCCACCAACATATGCACAAGCACTATTCTTTATTATGATATTCTGGGTTTTTGTTGTTTTTTGCTCCCACAACTATAACACTAACCACAATTTGTAAATATGTATGTACATGTTTATACTGTGTTTTCTGCTAGTACATCTTAAGCTTCCCAAGGGCAGTGGTCTCGTCGGTTTTATTCACCACGGAATCTGCAGAGCCGAGCACAGAGCCTGACACTCGGGAGCAGGCAGGAATGTGTGTTGAATCCTTTGTGGGTGATCCGTCTAGGCGGGCTCGGAGGGGACCACAGAGCATTTCCCGAGCATCGCTCTGAGCTGGTGGACGCCTGCTCTTCAGAGGCCCTCGTCTGCACAGGAGGGCCGGGGTGGCTGAACACACCAGGTCTGCGGGACTGGCCTCCAATGTGGCTGCTCACCCCGGGGCTGCGTGAGACGCTCTATTAGGGCACAAGAGGAAAATGGACTTCTATCTGCATTTATTTTCACCTGGACAAAAAGCAAGAAAGTCCAGGTTTTCTGATGTAGCCAGTTTACCCAGTAGACTTATCTCGATAGGGTACAAGCAGGAAACAGCTTCATTTTTCTCCCACCTCTGCCTTCAGACACACCTTTTTAGATCTCCTTTTCCCTTCCTTGATGACACCTCAGACAGATGCCTCAGCTTCTTGGTCACTTCCAGTTATACGAGTGGTCTCTTGTTCAGGTGTTAAAAAGCTCTGGCCCATCTAAATCAAAACTTCAAACTCACATCCAATTAGATTCTCTTTCTCTCCCCTGTCTCAGGCCCAGCTCGTGGCTTGAGGCCCTGCAGTAAGAAGGGGAGAGAGGGCTGTCCTCTCCCTCTTGCTCCACACGCTTGCCTCTTACTGCCAGCCCCTCCAGGTTGGGGGCAGTGGAGGGGACGTCAGAGGAGGAGGGGCAAGGTCTTTAATCTGGCTGTTGGTGCCTTCTGTTGAGGTAGCCATCCACCAAATCCTGCCATGTTTGTGTGTTATTTGGAGATGTCCCCCCGTCTCCTTCTCCCCCCGTGGAGACCCACACACGGCACTCACTGTCTCTGTTATTAGCACTGTGCCCTCTGAATGACCTCTTACAAAACCCCCATTCTTAGCTCCTGTAAGCCTCCAGCTTTTTATCATTGGAATCTCATCAGCTCCAGAGGCCACCCTCTCGGGAATGTCCTTCCAGGTGCCTCAGCCCCGAGAGTCCTCTGGCCCATCCCCTTGGCCCATGGGGACTCACGCGCCCTCGTCCAGCCAGTCTGTGTCAGTGCAGGCTGCTCCCACCTCGGCCTCTTTCCCGGTCCCGCGTGACAGGTGCCTCCAGCAGCCCCCCATTGTCACACTTCCCTGGGGATGTGGTAGGCTCCAGTCATTATGCACATCTTGGGGTTCTCTTTGGTTTCGCGCAAGAAACTTTTCTCACAAGGTCCCCCACCCGCAGGAGCTCAGCAAGGCTCAGAACAGAGAGACACTTCTATACCTCCCTCTCTTGCAGGCCCTTCTCATCTTTTTGAGTAGACCTCCTGAAGTCCCCTCACTTGGCTGAGAGTAAGGTAAGTGCCTCCTGTTCCCTCTCATGGGAGCAAAAGATCTCTCTCCTTTTATGAATTCCCTGACTTCAATAGCTTCTTTGAAATGTCTAGGCCTGATTTATCTAGGCCGGGGGTCTGACGAGCTCTGGACAAGTCTTGCTGTCTTAAGTGCCACCTGAACATGTTCAGCAGCTTTCTTTAGAATGTGTGGGTCCTTATTCCACATTCTCTTTGTGTATGTAACTGGTAAACAAATAAACAAATAAGTAAAACATGTTGGGAAGGGATATTCAAATTTTTTACTGATAGATGCTCATTTAAAGGAACTCAGGGGGCCGGCCCAGTGGCATAGTGGTTAAGTTCATGCACTCTGCTTTGGCAGCCTGAGGTTCACTGGTTTGGACTCTGGGCTTGGATACAGCACCACTCGTCAAGCCATGCTCTGGTGGCATCCCACACAGAAGAACTATAAGGATGAAGAACTAGGATATACAACTATATACCGGGGTTTTGGGGAGAAAAAAAAAAGAGGAAGATTGGCAACAGATGTTAGCTCAGGGCCAATCTTCCTCACCAAAAAGTAGACCTTAAAAAACTAAAACTTGGAAACTACTGGTCTTGAGAGCAATTGCAGAAAGACATTTTGTGACATGAAGAACCAGATTTGGCAAAAATATTTTTGAAAACATAAAATTTTATTTCATGACTTAACCAATGATTTAATGCCACAGACGCGTAACCAATATATGGCACAAGACTCTTTACAATTTGAAATGCAAATGCAACTCCCTGAAATGAAGAGAGCAGAAATGGACTGGCTTTGACATCTTACAAAAAGATCTCAATAAATGCTCACACTCAAAAGAGATATGATTTTGAAATATCCCCGAAGGCCAATCTAAAAGATGTTCAGACCTTGTTGCTGATTCCAGGTAACTAGACCAAGCAGACAGGACAGCACCAGCTTATACATACTTGACTTAGCTTAAAAATAAACGTAGGACTAAATAGATGTTCCCTGGTGGGAAGAAAAGTATAAAACATCAATGATCAAGCCAAATTGAGAACCCTTACTCAGCGGGGACCTGCTGTGCAATTGTCACCCAGGGAGAGTGGCCTCAAAGGTGACAGACCAAGGCAAATGTCTTGATAAGTTGGAGTACAAGAACAGGCGTGACATGAAAATGTTTAAAAACAACACTGACTTTTGTTCTGAAAATACCTGCCTACCTTATAAAATATTGTGAATTGAGTGTTGCGTCTAAGTGAAAGGATTTTGAAAGGTAGCACATTTGTCTTTTTACCCCTGCCGCTAGCAGAGGACCTGGCACAATATGGTACTTCATATATGTGGGTGGACTGAGTACAAGAACAATATCTCAAGGAGGTGCATGCCCCGGCTTGAACAGTGTCTTTCACACAGGTTGTAGGAGATCAGACCATTTCATTATATCTCCCCAGAAAAACACTTCACTTGATCTTGAAAACCACAAATGGTGACATTTGTAGGCTTCTTAAAACGCCAATAAACCGTTGACATTTCCATAAACAGAACCCAAACCCCAGGGAACTTATTTCCACTCCAGTCACTCCTGCTTCAGCAGGAGCATCAGCTCTGCTTGCTAAAGGGAAGTGTCAAAAAGACGTTTTTAATAAGCAAGGTCACATAACTAACCAGGTTGACGTGTGAAAGGTCTGATGTTCATTTTGTCTCTCTTTTGCATTGAGTTAAAACTTCACTGCCGAAGTTGGCTTCTTTCACAGCTGTTTCTCTACAATGCAATTTCACAAAGACAGGACGTTGTTTGAAAAAAGTGTCGTTTGGTTCTCTGCTGGACAGGCCAGCAGCTGGCTGGGTGTCACAAACAAACCAGAAAAGTATGTTCAGTGATGCCAGCTCGCTAGGGAAGCTGGTTCTACGGCTTCAAAGGCAGAGCAGCGATGAATTGGGAAAAAAAGGTAGTAAATAATGCAGAGAGGCTGTCGATTTCATAGAGAGCCCAGGAAAGCAAAGGCTGGAGCTAGTAGGGATCCTAGAGCGGAGAGTGCCTGAGGATGGCTAGGGAACAGAGGAATGCAAAACCAGCTCGCATGGCCAGCCTGGTCTGCATCAGGTCTCACAGAGGCTTGGAAACCGAACTGAACACAGACAACAGATCTGTTTCCCAGATCAGAATAACCCCATTTGACATAGCGGTGCTAACACCGTGAATATGGAAGCAGTCGTGGTGATAGTAACAGCAGATATTTATGGAGTGCTTACTCCCAGGCACTGTACTAGTGCTTTCCAGGCACTTCTCATTTGATGTCTGTAAGGGTCTGAGATGAGAAGTTTCATTCCTCTCAAATGCAGGTGTGGAGACTGAGACTCAGTCTTAGGAAGTAACTTACCCCAAGTCCATAGACCGGATACGAAAGCTGGGATGTGAATCTAGTTTGTCCAGCCCCAAAGCATATTCTCTAAACCATGACATTTGATCAATTCCCAAATTAAAAACAGCGTCCCTGCAGTGAAGTAGGGGAAAGGATGGCCTTTTCAATTAAATGGTTCCGGGTCAACTGGGTACTGGGTATTCGAATAGGAAAAAAAGTATTTCAACGCCTGCCTCTCATTAAACACATAAATCAATGCCAGTTGGGTTGCAGAGCAATAAAAGTTTTAGGACAAAATATAGGAGAACATCTTCATGACCTTGGAGTAGGTAACAATCCCTTACACAGGGCAAAAAAGTCACTAACCACAAATAATCAACTTGATAAATTGGATTAAAGTAAAATTAAGAACTTCTGCTCATCAAAAGATAGTATTGAGAAAGTAAAAAGATAACCCACAGCGTGGAAGAAGATATTTGTAATATACATAGGACCAATATCCAGAATACATAAAGAACTGTAAATCAATAAGGAAAAGACAGAAAATACAGCAGAAAAATGGGCAGAAGACTTGAACAGACACTTCGCAAAAGATAATATCCAAATGGCCAGTAAACATATGAAAAATGACTTAGGTTATTAGTCATCAGGCAAATGCAAATGAAAGCCAATATGAAATCTGCCTGCGTACCATCAGAATGACCAAATTTAAAAAGAATGAGAAATACCAAGTATCGGCAAGGATGTGGAGCAACTGGAACTCTCATAAGTTGTCAGTAGTTAAACTGATCCAATAACTTTGGAAAACTGCTTGGCCATATCTAGTAAAGTCGAATATATGCATATCCTGTGTATAATTTCACTCCTAGTGTAGCTTCAACAGAAATGTGTCTATAGGTTCACCAAAAGACACGTACAAGAATATTCACAGTAACGCTGTTCATAACAGTTGAAAACAAAAACAACCCAAACGCCTATAGCAATAGAATGGGAAAATAAGTTATAATATATTCACAAAATAACCATGAAAATACACGAACTGCAACCACATGCAACAACAGATGGATCGATCCTATAAATGTGATGTTTAGTGAAAGAAGCCAGACACAAATGAGTATATTCTGCATGTTTCTTTTACTTTGAGTAAGAAAACAGACAAAATTCTTCCATGTTGTTAGAAGTCAGGTTAGCGGTTACCTAGAGAAGGGTGGAGTAACTGGAATAGGGTACTAGGCAAGTGGGACTTCTCAGGTCCAAACTCTCAAGTGTGGTGACATTCTGTTTAGTGATCTATGTGCTGGTTGCAAAAGTGTATTTAGTTGGTGAAAATTTATCAAGCAATGTACTTATTGTATCAGTTACTATTGCTGTAACAAACCACACCCAAACCCGGCTGCAGTCAGCAAGCATGTATTTCCTGCGGACTGGTTTGTGGCTAGTTGGAGTTCTAGGCTGGGCTAGGCTGGCCTTGGCTGTAAGCCGCAGGATGCGTGCCGGGTTGCTCCACGTGTCTTTCATCCTCCTTTAACTGGCAGCTATCCAAGTCATGTTCTTTTAAGGCAAAAGGCAGGATCCCAAGGGGGTGAAAGGAAACACACACATCTCCTAAGGTCTTGGCTAGGAACCAGTGCCCTTTGCTGCCCACATTCCATTGGCCAAAGCAAGTCACATGGCCAAGCCCAACACCAGTGGGGAAATATACTTCTTTCAAGGAGGTCAGGGTGAGGCGGGAATATTTGGTGAGCAATAACCTAATCCAGGATATTTATGATAGGTGCAGTTTTCTGGTGTGCTTTTCATATTAAAAAAAAAAAAAATTAAGGAAACAGCAAACAAAGGTGTAGGAACAGCTGTGTTTCCCTGTCCTCACCTCCTACCCTTCCTGGCCCTTAATGGAGAAGGGATAATGCTTATGAAACTTTTCTACACAGGCACAGGGAAGAAAGGAAGGAAGAGCATACGCTTCCTAGCACACAATGCACGTCCTGTCTGCTGGGCCCGAGAGAGATGTCTCCCTGGTCTGCCACCCCCGCCAGAGAAACGACAGCGACAACTCAGCCCTTCTGGGAGGAGCAGCTCAGGGATGGCTCTCAAGGGCCACCCGTTTTTCCAGCCTCTGCTCCTTACCTTCAGTGGCTCCCTATTTTAGTCAAATTGCTTAAAAAGGTTGAACTTTTTTCAACAAGAAGGAAGGAACTGAATATTTAAAAGGCTCAAGATTTCTGCAAGACTGATTAAACCCTCTTCCCTATTAACCAATGGTTCTGAATCGATCTCTCTTATTCATAGCAGAGGCAGCAGGTTCCAAAAGCAGGCAGTGAATTACTATAAGGCAACACCCCCAGTTCCCTGGTCTGGTTCCCATTGCATTGAGAGCATGGGGGGAGTTTGAGGACAGGTGTTTCCCCTGCCTCACCTGCAGGCCTGACCATCAACTCCCCCCTCCATCCTCCTAGCCACCCCCACCCTCCAGCACTAAAAACTAGAGCTTTTCATTTTGCCTCCAAGAGAAGAAAAAGAGTGCAGGATTCCATTCCTTCTCTACGGGTAGATAACATCCTAATGGCCACAGTGACAATTCACCCCCATCACGGCTTCTTGCATATAAACTCCATCTCCACTGGTTGCTGTGTGGCCGATGGGTGCAGGTAGCATGCCGGTTAAGAATGGAAGTGAGGAGAGCAGTCAGGAGCTGATGCAAGAGTCCTGAGAGACACAGTGGTGGCAACAGAGATGGGGAGAAGTAGATAGAGTCGAGCATCTCGTTGGGTAGAATCCCCAGGATGTGCTGATGGACCAGGGACAGGTGAGCATGTGTGTGTGTGTGCTGGTTCGGGGGAGACGGGGGGTCTTCCTGAACCAGTGAGTGGAAGTAGGTGCTGTTTTCTGATATGGAGGAGGACTGATGAAGAGAACAGTTTGGAAGATCAACATTTCTGATGGATTGTGTAAGTTTTGAGATATTGCTGAGACAGTCAAAAGAGGATGCAATGACTACAGCAGACTGGACTCAGAAGAGGTCTCATCTGGAGACCAACACACGGGAGCCAGCAACTTACAGGTAAGTGTGAGCTAACATACTGTCATAGACCGTGCGGGCTGCTATAACAAAAATACCGTAGACCCAGTGGCTTAAGCAACACTTATTTCTCACAGTTCTGGATGCTGGCAAGTCCAAGATCAAGGCATCCATGGATTCAGTGTCGGTGAAGGCCCACTTCCTGATTCATAAGCAGTCAACTTCTCGCTGTGTCCTCATGCGGTAGAAGGGGCGAGGTTGCTCTCTCAGGTCTGTTTTATCAGGGCACTAATCCCATTCATGAGGGCTCCACCCTCATGACCTAATCTCTTCCCAAAGGCCCCACCTCCTGATACCATCACATTGGGAGCTAGGATTTCAACATATGAATTTGGGGAGAAGGAAACATTAGGCCATAACATCTATGCTGACAGCACTGTAGGAGAGAGGTGGCTTAGGGAGAGAGGGAGGGGAGGGTTGAGAGGGCTCAGCAATGGCGGAAGGTCACCAATGTTTAGAGTAGGGAAGGCAAAGATGGTCTAGCAAAGGGCCCTACCAAGGATGGCCAATAAGGTGAAAGGAAGGACAGGAGAGGGAGGGTCACAGACAAGGGCTGTTTCAAGAGGTCAGGCTGACCATCTGGGTCCAATGTTGCTGAGATGAGGACGAAAGCAAGATAAGTAAAAAGCAAGACGTGGAACCATCTCTATAGTATTTCATGTCTGTGTTTTAGAAAGGGGTGTGTGTGTAGGGGGGAGAACATTCTAGCTGATTTGCAGGTTTACCTGTAGAATGGCTCTGGAAGGCTCTGTCAGAGCTGATAACCATGGTTACCCCCAGGGCGAGAACCTGGTGGTGGGAGATGGATGGGCTGGGCTGGGAAGGAAGCTTTTCACTGTGTGTCCACGTATCCTTTCGTCACCTTCACATTCTTGTGACCTGTAGGTTATATGACTCTTCAAAATTACAATTGAAAAGAAAGAAAAGCACCCTACTTTCTAGAGTTGCTGGGAGGACAATAATACATTCTTGACACGCTTGTCACGAGGATTAAATGAGATGATGCAGGGAAATGGAAACTGCTCAGCTCGGCCCCCAGCCCCGAGCTCCTGGAGAGTTGGTTGGGGGCCCTTCTACCACTGCGGCTGCTGCAGGGAACAGCAGAAAGAGCGTGGCCTGTGTGTTAGGTTCCCAGAGCTGCCATGAGAAGCACTGCAAACTTGGGGGCTAAAAATAAAAATTTACTCTCTCCCAGTTCTGGAGGCCAGAAGTCTGAAATGTGTGTTGGCAGGGCCGCGCTCCCCCGAAGGCTCTGGGGAAGGCTCCTCCCTCGCCTGCTCTGGCTTCCGGTGGTGGCGTCAGTCTCCAGCTTTCCTTGGCTTGCAGCCGCATGGCTCCCATCTCCGCCTCCACCGTCGCATCGCCACTTCTCCCTCCGTGTCTGTCTACACACGGCCTCCTTATAAGGGCATTGGTCACTGGATTTAGGGCCTAGGTTAATCCAGTACGACCCTAATTTAACCAATGACATCTGCAAAGACCCTTTTTCCAAATAAGGTCACATTCACAGGTACCAGGTGGACATGAATTTTGGGGGACACTATTCAACGCACTGTAACCTGGCAGGTCAGATTTTCACAACCGCAAACTTATCTCTGACCCACCCTCAGCTCCCCGGGGCATCTGATTCCAGTCCGTAAAATGAAAGGGGGCCACTGGAGGTGCTCTGAGCTGCCTCCAGCTCCAAGATGCTGAGTTTCCTTAGAGTCTCCCAGAACACTCTCAAGTAGGTATGCTGGGCAGCAGGAAGAGGATTGAAGAGGCCAAGAGCTGTGTGCTTCCTGCTGCCCCATATGAGGGGCTGTCTGAGGCTGTCCCTGCAGACGCCCCTGGGATCCAAATCCTCAGGGAAGGTTTCTGGAGACATGGGCCCAGAGCGTCCAGACTTGGGCCTTAATGAGGCTTGAACTCTGGGTGAGTCACAGCTCAGAATAATAATAAGCCAACCCAGTCCTGCCCAGCGTCCTTTGTCACCTAATTCACGGGACATGTGCTAACTCACATTCTTGTGGAAAGAGGAGTGAGAACAAACTGGATTTGACATGGCAGATTCCAAGAGGCGTCTGAGGTCATGAACTAAGAAAACGTGTGCTGCCGAGTCAACCCGCAGGAGCTGCCAGGTGAGGTGGGGACGAGATCCCAGGGGAAGACGCCTCGGGTGGGAGTCTGTGGGAGATCTGCTCCACACTGTTTCCAGGGGCTGAACCAAGTTCCCTCTGGGTGCCTTGGTTACAATAAAAACAACAATGACGCTATCCTCCATTTACACAGAACTTTGCCCCTCACAAAAGGCTCTTACATCTGATATCCCATTTGATTTGATTCTCTAGAGTCGTGAGTGGGCAGGAACTTTGATCTCAGCTTTCCAGACGAGGAAATGGAAGCCCACAGTGGTGACGGACTTGCCCGAGACTAACCACTCAGGCACTTCGAGCTGTGCGTTTGGGCCCCACTACACACGGGGTCTCTCCCAGGGCTGCTTCCAGGGAGGGTCATCCGGGACAGTGGTCTTGAGAATCACCAGCGAAATCTCCAACCCCGCAAGTCACCCATAAAAATGTTCATGTTAAGATGACAATCTTCCATGTGGACAACTTGTTTCCCCATTCTTGTATGAAGTGTAAATACACACATCTTCATAGGATGTTGCTATTTTTTACTAATTTATGACATACAATATAAACAAAAGCAGAGAGCTAGCTATGTAAACATAGGTTCAAAACAATCCCGGAAGACCCCTTCCAGCACCTAAGCCTCTCCAGATGGACCTCTTGGAGTGACCATGGGGCTGTCCTGATCCATGGGAGGGACACCATGGGAGTCAAGCCCTAATTCTGCCAGAAAGGCTGCCTATGAGAGAACGTGGGCTTCAGAAAGCAGCCTCACTCCTCTAAGATGAGCTTACGTGCAGGGTCCTGCTGAGGACACCGCCCTGGGAGAGACCCTGCCTTGGGCAGAGCAGGGAGCGGTTAGACTCCAAGCAGGGCTGGGGTCCATGGTGGAAGAAGCTAGTTCTGCTGCTGGCTGGTGGACAGTTTGGGGCTTTGGCCAATTAGGTAAATTAGGCCAACTGCATGGCCATTAGGCAAAGGTTTGGGGCTTGTTTTTGATTATGACTTTAAACAGAGAAAATGAATAAATTAGTCTTGGAGAAGTGCTTTTTTATAGTTACAGGAGGAACGGGCACTGAGTCTGATCGTCCTTGGGCTGCAACTGAAATTGCACAGTCTAGCCTCTGTGGCTTTCAGACCTTGGCCAGCAGCTCAACCACAAGAAATCACAGGACAGAGAACACCTCGTGTCCGAGACAGGCATGGAAGGAAGGAAACAGATCCAGAGCCATGGACTCGCCCAAGGTCACACAGCTGGTTATGGGGTGATTGAACTGTGTAGGCGCGGGAACCATGTCTATCCCCGACACCATCTGTCCCCAGCACTTGTCAAAGTGCCTGGCAGACAGTGGGTGTCCCTGAGGTGAGTTGCCTGAGTGAAGGCAGGCAGGCAGGCAGAGTGGGAGGAGTAAGGATCAGGGCGCCTGCACTGGGTGATCTGTGTCACCATTCTGAGCGTGACAAACAAGAAGAAGCAGGGAGAGAGAGGGAACAGAGAAGGGATATATATGAGGAGCTGGCAGGCCAAGACCAAGGCAACAGGTGTGAGCAGGAAGGGAGGACAAAGATGGAGCAAGTCTGAGAGGACGGGGACTCCAGAGTGGGGTCCGCGTTCCCGAGTCAGGGCGCTGGCCGGGCCTGGGCTGGCTGTTGGTGGTGGTGACTCAGCCAGTGGAAAAATACGTAACCAGGAATGTTTTCCCAATAATCCTGGCCCTGTACACCCTCGACATGGACTCTGAGTGCCAGGCCTCCCCGCCTTTGCTGTGGGAGCCCTGTGGGTGGAGTGAAGGGGACCTGGGAGGGAAGAGGGGGTAGGCACTCACTCTCCCAGAAGAAAGGAAACGGCAGCAACCTGCATGTCTGCTCAGCATGTTACCCGTCACATTCACATCCGCTGTCTCACTAGATCCTGAACCAGCCCTGTGAGGTCGCCATTCCACAGATGAGAAAATGGAGTCCTTCTGAGCTCTTCTCACATGTCATTTAGTTAGTTATGTGTTAAACATTGGTAAACCAAACTAAGAAGGACTGTTAGTGTATTTTAATTTAAAAAGGAGTAATTCCTAATAGGCTTTGCTGATGCTGATTTTTGGTGGGGAAATATTTAAGGTCAGAGAAATCCCAGCAGCATCCACTCGGTCAACACCTTATTGAGCATTACCATGCTGGGCCCTATCTCTTAACTTATATTGTCATATTTACTCCTCGCTCCCCTAAGAGGCAGAGACTATTATTATCTCGAGCTTACAGATGATCAAACCGAGGCACGGAGACATTAATTACCTTGTCCAAGGTCACCTGATAATAAGTGGTGGCCTTGGAATACTTCTAATTGTATTTACTTGCCTATGCATGAGACTAGACTACGCCAAACATTGGATCTTTGGGGAACAAAAGGAGGGGACCTGGAGGTGGTATAATCCGCTAGTGGGGAGGGAGGAAGGAGCAGGAAGAATAGAGGAGAAGCAGGAAGAATAGAGAAGCAGGAAGAATAGAGGAGAAGCAGGAAGAATAGAGAAGCAGGAAGAATAGAGGAGAAGCAGGAAGGTTATTTTTTGGACAGTGGCCAGGGTAAATGAGAGTAACAGATTTAAAAAGCAAATTTAGACTTTAAAAATTCTGCATCTTGCATAATAACTACACTGAGAAGTTCACTTAAGAATATAAATAAAAATATGACTAGAGAAATATTTTAGGATGAGATTTGTCAACACTATAAAGATATTAATCATCTTTGATGTATCTATACATTTAGTTAAGTTTAAATCAAAATTCCAAACGGAGTTGTAAATTTTTTATGGATTTTGGAAAAACGTTTTCTTCTGCAGAGCTTGAACTTGACAAAATGATTCTAAATTTAACAAAAATAAATAAGCACATAAGAAGGAAAGACAATTTTTAATTTATTTTGTTTTACTTATTTATTTGGTGAGGAAGATTGGCCCTGAGCCGACATCTGTTGCCAGTCCTCTTTTTGCTGAGTAAGATTGGCCCTGGGGCTGGGATCTGTGCCCATCTCCCTCTCTTTTATATGTGAAATGCCACCACAGCATGGCTTACAAGTGGTATGTAGGTCCACACTGGAGATTCAAATCTGTGAACCCTGGGCTTCCAAGTTGGAGCATGCGGATTTAACCACTGCACCACCAGCCAGGCCCTGAAAAGCCAATTTTTTTAATGACTAATAAAAGAAGACTCACCCTGCCACAGAATAGGTGTTCAACAATCATTCTCTATCTAAATGAGTTATTGAAAACTATGATAATCACAACAGTACGATACTAATTCTAGGAAACAACAGAAAAATTAATGGAATAGATTTGAGAGTGAAAAACAGATTCATTCCATAAAAGACGATTTAATATATAATAAATGTGCCATTTCAAATTAGCGGGAAAAGAATGATTCATCTACTATATTGTAAACAATTAATCTAAAGACTTAAGGAAAGGTAGATGTCTGCTTTATACCATACACAAATACATATTCCAGAAAGATTAAAGATACGCATAAAAAACAAAACTGAGCAAGTACTCAAAGGAAATATAGGTGCACATTTTTATCATTTGGGGAGTGGAGAAAGCTTGTCAATGAATTCCAACAGAAAATTAAGTCATGGGATAAAAACAACCTGATAGATTTTATCAGGTAAAAATATTTAAAACGTATCCATAGCACATACATATAAACAAAGTAAAAAACAAACATGAAACTAAGAGGAAGAAATTTGAAAAGATTTATTTAAAGATCTTAAATCAATGTCCCAAAAGAAAAATGGGTGAATACTATCAATAATAAAAAAAAAGTTCTGCATTTTTTTTGTTATTTCTTAAGAACCATATTTCACATTGTAAAACACCTGTATAGGTAGAGCTTTAGTTTAAGATGCGTTCTTTGGTTCATCAGGCGTGGGTAAATGAGGACTCATCAAGGAGACCATCCTGAAGACGATGACTTCTAGTGACACGGTATGTGAGGCCATGTCTTTGCGGAAAATAAGCTCCTCGATTTAACAAAGTCTGGGGCCAGGTTTTATTGTGTTTAGTGGAGAAAATGTTCTCACACTTTCTCTGGGCTCCTGTCTCTGGGGAATAACTCCCCTCCTGGTTCTCAGCGGGGCTGAGCTGGGCTGGGCGCTGCTTCATCTTTCCTTAGCTTGGAAAGGTCATTTGGTTCCAAAGAAATGGACCCCGTTTTGCAGCTGAGTCTCGAAAGGCCATCTGAATGGTCTTCCCTTAAAAGCTGTGGGTGTAAACGGTGGTAGAGAGAAAGTGTCACTAAGTACAGATTCATCTGGCCTCAAGGGTAGCACCGTCCTTTTCAGGAGAAGACCCCAGAGAACCCTTCTGATAGGGCACTCTCAGCCTCTGGATACACCATCACCACTGTGAGCTCCTTGAGGCAGGGTTTATAGCTTCATTACAGACCCAACAGCTTGAGATGAAGAAATTACAATGATTGTGATGTTCTTGTCTACTATTCACGGTGTTACCTATACCTAGAATCTGATATTTCTGGATTGATTAAAACCAATGGGCACGATGGGGAGAGATCAAAATCGGAGAAGCTGAGATGTGATCCCCAATTAGGTCCATAGTATGCTTCTTCAAGCACCTCCACCTCCAGGGTCTCACTCCATCCTTACTGGGTCACTCCGAGAGGCAGAGCAGGAATCATCAGGTCCACTTTACAGGTAAGGAACACGAGCCCCATTGGAGGTCCCCAGATGAGCGGTGGCAGAGCCAGGCCCAGAATCCTTACCTCCTCTTGCTCTGTCCTCCAGCCCCTCTCCCCTCTGACTTACCCTTCACCCACCAGGCTGTGACATGGGACCCCAGAACACGGGCTTGAAACATGCTTTCAAACGTCCTGAAACCCTTTCAACCGAACTCAAGGCCCTGAGCATCGGTGCCATCCACGGACACAGTGATGTGGGAGCTGCAGGCAAAGGTGGTGAAGACGGAAGCCCATGGGGCAAAAGTGCCATTATTGATCAAGACTGCCTGGCAGCCCTCACTCAGGGCAGGAAAATGCCAGAGGATATTCAACACACTGACCTGGAAACCTGAGAATCATCACAGCCATTTGGGGCAGAAAGAACACAGCAGTGATCGAATTCAAACTCCAGAGGCTGAAATCCACCGCCCTGTCAATTCCTCCCAGATCTGAGTTTTAATCCCTGCACCACACGAACATATCTAACTATGTGGCAGAAATGTGGCAACAAACAGGCTGGGCCCAACGATCTGAAGCTCAGGATTTGTTCCCTTATTGCCTGAGCTTCCACAATGTGCACAGGCACCAAGACCCAGAGCTAAGCTCGACACAATTCTTGTTGAGAGAAAATGGAAAGCTCCCTAGCATAGAACTGACAAATGCGCTCACCATCCAGGCACCCGCCACGAAGGCCTGTAGAAGGCATGGGTGCACGATATATGAATGCAGTGTTTCATATCTTACATCTTTCTGTAAGGCTACTGTGTTTTGGGTAGCAGAGCAGGGCATGCTGTGAAAATCCCAGTGTCATATTGATCTGCTGCCTCAGTCCTATTCCTGGGCTCTAGGGAAATGGGAAATCCTCAGGTTTCGGCTGTCCAGGGAGGGGTACAGATGAGATGTCGCGGAGTGTAAGGACGCGGGGATTGGAGCAGCCTCAGCCACTCATGCTGGTGAGAGGGCTGCCTCCCCTCTGCTTCCGGGCGCTGTGGGAGGGTCACCAAGAAAGTGGTGACAGTGCGCAGAGCTCTTGGAGAGATGGGTCTCACTCATCCCTGAATGCCCAGGGCCTGGGACACAGGATGCATCTGGTCATGCCAGTCAGGACCTGTTTTCTTCCTCCTATCTGTATCTCTTTTTAAACATTCTCGGAGTAAAGTCAGTTTTAGAGGAAAACTCTGAAGTAACCAGAGGCAAGTGGGCCTGACCCAGTCCTTGGCCTCTTACCTCCAGTGGCTGGCCCCCATGAGAGGCAGCATCCCAATGCCCTTCCACTGCCCCCTCCCTCACCCCATCACCACACCACATCCCCCCCACCAGGGAAGCCAGGTTAAAGGAGTCACGTCCAGAGCTCTGTTTCCAGCCGCGGATGCTAAGGCCAGGACAAGGGAGTTGGCATTGCCAGGACCCTGGCTTTCTCCTGCGCCCCACAAGCCCTATCCCAGTGTAAAGCTTTCCACCTCACCGGCCCCACCATGGCCCAGACGGGCTCAGCAGATCAGAGAGTGAGGATGAGCTGGTCTAGGGCCACCACAGCCATGCAGGACCAGCTGTTTCCACGACTTCCTGGCTCCTTCCTGACTGACTGGACTGTGAGAGGCGGGAGGGTGAGGGGTGCTGGGCGGGGAAAGAAGCCTCTCTCTGATCCCTCTGTCTGGCTCACTTACTCACTTATTAACTCAAAGAACGAAAGGGCTTTTACAGCTGCTGAAAACATTTCTCACCTTGACAGAACCCAGATAACCCAAATCCACCCAAGAAAAATGCAAGTAATCAGCGATAGAGCCGGCATCTGCCTCTCTGTTTCCATTGTCCACAAGTCAGAGAGGAGCAAAAAATCTTCCCAAAAGTCAAAAGTTAAAACATGCCTTTGAGGAGGTTCCATGTCACGTCCTTGCTTTTGCCTACTGACCACCTGCTCCCCGTCAGTTTTCCTCGTCTCCTAAGTAGTATTTTCCTACAGTCCCAAGTTGCCATGTTAAAACTCTTGGAAAAAAGCAGTAAACTAATTGCGTCTCTTTGCTGTGTGCACGTGTGTTTATGTGCGTGTGCGTGTATGTGTGTGTGTGTGTGTGTGTGTGTGTGTGTGAATACTCATAAGCGGCTTGGCGGAAGACAGACACTTGGTAAGAGACACAAGCACTTTCCAGAGAAGCCCTGAAGGGGATGATGAAAGTGCCAGAGAGAGGGGCCCAGGCTCCCTCTCCTCCCAAGGCCTCCATTTTCTCCTCTGAAGGTCATCCCCAACCCCCCCACACACACTTTGCTGGGGGTGTGTGAGGCTGAGGGCTTCCACCTCCATCCTGCCTGCAACGGGGCCAGGGATTTGCAAACAGGACTTGGGTAGGGGCACCGAGGCCCGGAACCACGCAGACCGAACTCTCTAGCAGGGCACGCAAGGTACTTCATAATTGGGTGGATCCCTCCCGACTCTGTCTCACACCCCGCCCCTCCCTCCTTCCCCCACTCCCTAACCCTGGCTATATCTACCTATTCGCCAAACCCTTTGCCCTGCCATCCTGTCTCTGCCTAACCAACTCCTACTGTGCATTCAGGGTCCGGCTCCACATCCAGTTCCTCAGGAAGGCTTCTCCAGACCTCCTTCCCTCTGCAGGTGAAGTCAACGCACACCCCATTCTGGGGGCTCCCCCAGCCTTCGGCACACATCTTCATCACGAAACTCAGTGCCTGGCATTCTAACCGCATGCCACGTGCCTCTCTCTGCCTACTGGTCTTTGAGTTCTCTTGACGCACAGTCACAGTCTGTTGAAACTCTCCAACAAGTTTATTTTCTTGATCAAACAACCCACTGAGAGTATATCAAAGGGAGTCAGAATGGATGCAGCGAGGCATTTTCGAATCCACAGATCAAATTGATTTTTCTGAGAACTTCATCAAATTTCGCACAAAGGGTAGAATTCTTAACTTGATTTTTAAGTTATGAAGCAGCTTTAAAAACTATTGTCACGCTGCCTTCCAATTACATTAGCATTTGCAGCTCAAAAATCATTGTAATCAATAAGCCTGTGAAACTTGGAAAGTTTCCTATGATATTGGCTTGTTGGCTGAAGCTGGGAGGGGCTGCCGGAGATCCCCGGCTAAAGATTCTGTGCTATTGCTGAGCGCCACTGGTCACGTGGCGACCAGAAGGGACACTCCAGGAAGATGGAAAACACTTCTACTGTGATGTTTGTTTTTACTTTCTGTTTGTCTATATTTTCTGTACTATACAAGTATCACTTTTATAATAAGAAAAAGCAATAAATCTTTTAAAGTGCAAAATGGCAAGCAACGAGATCGATTAAAACTATGAAAGCTCAATGAAGAGGGGAGGGAACAAGGAATGCTCTTTACCAAGGATGTTTCTGCCCCTCAGACCTGTGGGCTGAGCTCTGAGCAAGAAGCCTGATTGCTGTCACACTAAATCATAAGGCCAGAACTTCCAGGATGGGGAGAGAGGAACACGTGGGAAACTGCAGGAGCCCTTCCTCCGCCCAGCCATCACACGCTCCTGTGCTCGCGGCTTAGACAGGCCACAGACGTCCCCACGGGAGTGCTGGGAAATCACACCATCTGGGTTTTAGACCCAGCTTCGGCACTCATAGCTGTAGGACCTTAGACAAGTGGCTACTCTGGTTTCTTCATCTCTTAAGGGGAGCACATGTCTGCCTCCTGGGAATGTCTGTGACACGGATTATAAACTGTATAGTGGTACCTACAAGACAGGGGTTATTATAATCATTGTTGGTTCTGGAGGAAGGTGGGACTGACAGGCCTGTATGAGTAGAATTCACATCACCTTTTACAGGTTCACAGACATTGCATGAGCTGAAAAATACTCCAATCTCCACAACTGTGTAGGTGGGTACTATGATTATTCACAATTTACCAAGGATGAAACTGAGGCACCATAAAATTAAGCAAATTGCTCAACTTGCCACACAGGAGCGGAAGAGCTAGAATCTGAACCCGGCAGTGCATAGCAGAGCCTGTGTTAGTAATCTAGGGCTTGTGCTCACTCACACACACACAAACACACACACACACACACACTCCCCCTTCACATCTCAAACTCACTACCCAGAGTCTAGCTGCATTCTTCAATTTCGATCCTGAATTTTGTTTCTTTAAAATCTAACGGCCCCAAGAATCTGCTAACAGCTCACCTCTGGGGAGTGGGAATGTGGCGTCAGGGCCAGCGAGGGGGTCTTTACTTCTCATTTTACAGTTTTGTGTTATTTTGATTCCTCCTCATGTGCGTGTATTATATTTATAAGAGTTAATAAAAAGCCATCTTGCTCCTCATTGGGAGGATTGTGCTTGAAAACGAAAGTTTTAAAGTTTAATCGAATGAAAACTCCTTGGCCACTTGTGGGTTTTGGAGCCTTATTTATCTAATGCCCCGGCTGTTGGGGATGTTTCCAATTCAGGCTGGAATCAAGCCTGGGTTTCCTGATTTCCCCACCTCCAGCTCTCAGCCTCAGTGGCTAAGCCAACCCAGCCCCTTCCTGTGGTTTTCAGCTCAGCCCGTTGGGTGGAGGGAGGAGGGAGGGGAAAGGGAGGGGGAAGGGAGAGGTGAGAGAGGAGGGACAGAGGGGAAAAGAGGGGGGGGGAGGAGGCAGGAGGATGCCAGTGTTGGGCCCCATCAAGGGAAGCCAGGCCTGGGCCCATCCAGGAGGGCCCTCCATGCTTGGTGAAAATAGGGTCTGGTCACAGTCCAGGCCCTCCAAACCTAGCGATGGAGGGCCCTAGGGAAAGGTGAAAACACACGGGGAGATTTGGATCCGAGGGGAGGCAGGCTCAGAAAAAGGAAAGCAAGGTCCGGATCACCCTGTCGGACGAACAGCGGCACTAGCTGAAGGGCAGGGCTAGAACCCCACATCTCTGGCCTCAGTGCCCCCAGCGGCGTCTCCTCTGCTTTCCTTCCAGGGTCCAGAGCAGTCTGAGGGGCAGGAGTCCACCGGGCAGTGGACCTAGCAGGGGCCCAGGAGCCCGCCCTTGCCAGGCCTGAATCTGGGCACAGGCTGGCTCCATCTTGCAGCCAGCTCTAATTAAGTTTCTGGAGGAACACAAACACGCTCTCATGCATTATTCCCTCAGAGCAGGGACTGTCAGGCAGAAGCAGGAGAGAGAGGAGGCTGGCTCCCTCCTGTTATGTGCACCCACTTAGCAATGTCACTTTAATTTCTCAAAAACATTCCTTGACAGACCCATGTGTGCCCTGCTCAGGGCGCCTAGCCCGGCTAATAGGCCAGCTGGGGGGCAGCTGGAGCCTGTCTGCCCGACTTCCTGGGGGACAATTCATTAAGCAGCCATCAGCTTTTCTGGCTCCAGAGACCTCAGTGCTGGAACCGTCTGGGTACAGTGTGTTGAGTGCACAGAAAAATCCCTGTGGTACTATCATGAACCAAAGCATCCCTCTGATACTGAGAGCCCACAGCACGGGTGGGACGTTTCCTTTGCTACTTCTGCCACGAACAGGCAGTGGGAGAGCGTGGCTTTCTTCTCTGGCTGCCTTTAGGGCATCATCAGGGCTCGGCTCGGCCATGCTGCTGTCAGTGTTTGCTGGGCTGGAGAACGCTCACTCATATTAACCAGGAAGCAGCAAATGAGAAGCCCTTCTGCCCTCTTATTAGATGCTGTACAAGCATAAAGCAGGCTCGGAAATGCTATCTGTTCAAAACCCTCGGATGTCTAAATATTTACCGAGTGTGATTGACATTCCCTCATTCAGTACAGCCAGTGTCCATGGAGTGTTGGAAACAGGAATGGGACCCAGGAGGCCCCGAGGGGCGGGGGGAGGACCCCTCCCTAACCCCAGCTATCCAATGGAAGTGCCAGCTCCCTGCAATCTTAGACCTTCCATCACCGTGTCCTTGCAGTGCTTTTGGGACGGCCTCTCCAGCTACACAGCCCACATGGAGCCCTAGGCTCTGCTGCATGAGACTTCTCAGAGTTCTCCAAACACACGGGCTCTTTCCTGTGATTAGGGTTTACACTGATTGCTCCACCTGGCATGCTCTTTCCAGAAGGCCCCTCTTGGCAGCATAGGCACAGTGGCAGGTCAAGGATGGCAAAAAGACTTTTCTGGGACTCCAAGTATGATTGACTCATGGAAGCTTTGTAATGACCACATCCAAGCTGTGAAGCGACTTCTCAGGGGTATACACCCCGCCTACTGGGGACATCAAGTCACGTGTTTCATGGTTTCATCATTGGTCTACTCAATTGAAAACGCCACGTCCTCCACAACATCCTCAAGACTCCTACTCTCCAAATTAAATGTGAGCTCTTCCTCTCTGCATTCCCTGGGCACCCAAGTCATTTTTCATTTTCCACCTTGTATGACAATGATGTGAATCATTTACTCCCCTTCTCCTGCTAGCGGCTGGGTTCCTTAGGGTAGTGACTATGCCTGACTCATCTCTGCATCCTCCTTAGAAGATATCATTCCCTGCTTGGAGTTGGTGCTGTCAAGGTGGCTGAACTGAAGTTCTTTCCTGGGGACAGCTAGCTGAGAGCAGACTCATCTCCAACACTCCTCACAATGAGCATATTTGAAAGGGGGCTGGCCGAATCTGCACCCCTCCCCTGCAGGAGGTGCTGCCTCCGAGCAGGTGTCAGGGCTACTGAGGGCACGAAGCAGCTTGCTGGAGTGGGACTGGGGGTGGTAGTGTTGCCAGATAAATTACAAACACCTAAGTAGGTTGAATATAAGTATAAGCATATCCTAAATATTTCATGGGGCATACTTATGCTGAAAAATTATTTATTGTTTATCTGAAATTCATTGTTAACTAGGTTTCCTGGATTTTTATTGGCTAAATTTGGCAACTCTTGATGGGGGTACCAGGGAGAAGGTACTGGAGATTGTCTCCACAGATGTCCTAGGATCAGTTCTATCCACTAACCCATGTCTTCGTGGAGGAAAAGCCTGGGGAGGCAGAGGCGATGGGCAGAGCCAAGCGGGCCCCCTGTTGTGGCTGTCCACACTCCCAGGTCTCCTCGTGCTTCCAGATGATGCTCTCTGATGTTCCCCCACTAGGTCCCTCACGGGTCTGGCTTCCTGTGAAAGCCAGCTCCAGGGAGACCCAGGCAGGGCAGCTGTGCAGATAAACGTCAAGAAGCCCTCAGAAAGCTCTTTAGTGTGTTCAGCTGTAAGCTTCATTAGCTGGGACCAAGTCCGCCTTGTTCATCCTCAGATCCCCAGGGCCTGGCATAAAGTAGGTGCTCAATAAATATTTACTAAATAAATAAAGAGCTTGGTGCTACGGGGCGTTCTCCACCCATGATTGGACTTGCCTCATCCACAGTGGTAAAAATGTGCAAAACCAGGAGTTGGCGTGAAGCCTTTCCTTTACCGAAGTCGTCACTGATTTCCATTACCCAGCAAAGTGTCCAAGTCCATTAGGCTGATTTGGATTTAAAATCAATTAATGCATCCTCAGGGAACTTGGCTGCTGCTAAAGAAAGATAAAACTGCATCTTCTTAAGTTAATTTATTTCCAATTGAAGGGTAATTAATACTTTTCATTGATGTGAATTTAGAAAACAAGGAAAAGCACCATGAAGGGGAGAAGCCTGCGCCGGCTCAGGACCTCAGGCAGACTGAGTTATTGCGGTGACTCTGAGTTATACCTGTGTTTGATGGCGCCTGCCTTCTCACTTCCCTCTCCACTTAGAGGTGTGGAACTCCTTTCTCTTCTCCTGTGTTCTCTTTTCCTCCTCTGCCAAAAACCCTGATAAAGGATGCATCGTGATCCTGGATTCTGAGATTTGATCAGAAATAGGTGCTCGTGGTTAAGGAGAGCCCAGAGGCCAGAGGAGCCATCAACAGGGGGACAACAGGAATGGGCAAAGGTAATGAGGGGCTGGCTTGGGGGTGGCACTGGGGCCATAGAGGTGACATGGTGGGGCAGGAGGAGTGGACCTCAGTGACCAGGAGTGTGTGAACCATAAAGGGACAGCCAGGAAGGATATCTAGCTTCCCAACTTGGTGACTAAGGAAATGGTGAGGGTACCAGCCAGGGCTTAGTTGCAAACAACAGAAACTGATTCTGGATCTCTAAGAAGAAATGGAATTTATTTATGTATATGTATTAGAGCTCAGTGAATCAGTGTGAAGCCTGGAGAACCAAACTCAGGAAATAGACAAGACCAAGAGAGGCTAGGACCTGGGTCACACACAAGAGCAGCCTGGTCAGGTCACGGCCAAACCATCCCAACCCCTGGACACTTGCTGAACCTGCCCCCCTCCACTGCTGCTGTGAATAATTGCCAGCCTTGCATCACTCTCAAGAACTAAAATCCCTTTTTCATGGTCTGAATGGCCATGCCTAAGTCATATGCACATACTCCGTCACTAGGGGAGAGGTGGGGGAATGTCTGGCCCCCTTCAGACTCAAACTTATTGGCATTTCCTCCAACTAGGATAGAGACTAGATGATAGGAAAGCCAAAAAAAAAAAAAAAAAGAAGAGACAGCAAGTGATCCATATGGTGGCATAAAGTGGGGAGAACAGGGGGAAGAGCAGGTATGTATGGGGTAGGACAATGAGTTCAGTTTTGAGCTTATTGAGTTTGAGACACGCACAGGTATCCAGGCAGAGCTGTGGAGAGAGGTTGACAGTGGAGATGCTGATCTGAGAGCTGTCTTCAAAGAAGTGACAAGCCGTCCTGCCCTGTGTCCCTGTGGCTCCTCCAGCTATCCTTGCATTCCACATCTTCAATAACTGATGTCTTCTGAGAAGCCCAGGACTGAAGGCAAGGGCCCTGCAGGGCATGAAGGTTTGGCTGGGCCCTCCTTTTCCAGAAGTCCCAATTCCTGGCTTGAGTTTACAATCATGAAAAATGGTTAGCAAATAAAGGAAGTTAAGCCGGCTGGGGCCAGGACATATGAGCAGCTGTTCTTTGTCTACAGCTTGTGAGAAATAAGCTGGAGGAATTACCCCTCCTTTTAGGGCTCCATAGCCTTAATTTCCAGAAAAATCTCAAGGGTAGCAGGGGAGCTCTGGAATGTTTGGAGCCCTGGAGCCTGTGAACTGCCAGGAGACTTAAGGATCATTTAATCCAGCTCCTTATATCATACACAAGGGCCTGAGGCTCAAAGGATCTCATAAACTGCAGCATCCTTTCAAGTTCTCTAATTGTGAAAAAGTGACACTACCTTTCACCCACACCTCTGCCCCATCCTGCTGACCCTGCCACCCACCTGAGAGGAAGGGAGGCCTCGTGTAGGATGCAGCTGGGTGGAACTCCTCCTCTTCCCCTGGAGGCAGTGACGTCCATCACTCCTAGGAGACGATTAAAATGCTGCTATTGTTACATTTTGGCGAGTAGATTCTGGATTATTCTCCCATGGGGCTGGTCATGAGTCACTATGGCACATCCTCAGGAAGAGGCTGGCTGGGCTCCCAAAATGACCAGATCCTGCAGTGAACTTGGAAGCAAGTGAACTTGAACTGTGAACTGGAGTTTCTTGTGGCTTCTCCCATCATGAGTGGGGGGCTTAACATCAGGAGAGACTAGAAACCCACTTCCAGTGTGGGCATCACAGACTGCTCAGTCAATAAAGTGCGATAGCCTGAGTGAGGTCCTCTGTGACACTGGAGGGTAAATAAGGGGGCGTGGAGGGAAGGCCCAGCAGGTGCCTGCACAGAGAGCCTATTCAATAGAAGCCCACTTCCTGTTTTTCTTCTTATAGGAGGTGTCCCATAAGCTGGCCCTTGGAGATGACAAGTCTCCTTCTCACTCCAAATATGCAGTAAGGAGACAGGAACAGCCCTGGGGGAAGGGATATTCTTAGATTCTGGAATTTCAGTCAAATTCTTTATTTTTGGTGATTAACCTACAGACTGTGGGTAGCTGTACAAGAGGGACATTCACCCCAAGTGGAGAAAGGAGCCATGAACTACAGCAATCCTGGGTTAAATAAAGAAGTTAAATGGCTCTATGCCATGGAAAGAGAGATTAGAATGAAAAAATGAAGGAATGAATGAATGACCCTAAGCTGGTATGGCCATGGTACTCATTGACTGTGCCATCTTCTGGAAAGGAAAGGACGTTGTGGCTTTGTTCATGCTCTCCCCTCCCCTTCCTACACCTCTACCGCTGCATATCCAATCTCCCCAACTTCCATGTGACTCAAATGTCGCATCCTCTAGTTAGGATGCCTTTCTTGATTCACCAACTCAGAAATTCTCTCTTTCCTCTGTCCTCTCAAAGGGTCCACCTCCACTCTTGCAAGGCCCTTATTTCTAGGCCAAATGATGGTTATTGGTGCGTGTGTCTTACGTCTGTGTGCCCACCAGTGCCCAGGGCCCACAGTAGCCTCTTGCACAGTGTGTTGAAGATTTCTCGGCCCTCCAAGGACTCCCGACCCCCCTGCCCCTTTGTCCAGGATTGTTTGAGTGACTTTGGCACAAAACAGGTCTGACTAGACATGGAGTAGAGATGAGTCTCTTGAAACGAGCAGGGAGTGGGCTCCGAGTGGAAGGAGTCCTGGGAGGGGAGCTGTGTCCTGGGCAGAGAAAGGACGAAACGGATCCAAACTGAGGTGAGTGAAAAACCCTGTGTCAGGCCCAGGGCGAGGCCCAAGGGGCAAGGTGGAGATGACCATGGCTATGGGCGGGGAGAATGAGAAAGGCAGGGGTGAGGAAGCCTTGAGATGCGGGGAGGGTGACGTGGTCAGCACAAGGTGGGGCTTTAAAGCCAGCTCTCTCTAGCTCTCTCTTTGACCTAACCAGCTGGCTGCCCATGACCCCGACACAGGGGAGAGCTCACATGGGGGCTCAGTAAATGTGGACTAGAATGATCCTGATGATGATGATGATGATGATAACAGCCAACTTTTCTTGAATACTTGCTATGTGTCAGGCACTGTTCTGGGTCTTCTTTTTTAACTTGTGTTTCTTCATTTAATCTTCTCATCAACCCTGTGAGGTAGGTATTATTATTACCCTCATTTTACAGATGATGAATTGGAGGCACAGAGAGGTTAAGTAGCTTATCCACAGCCACATAGCTAGTAAATGCTAAAGCCGGGAGTTGAACCCACTCTCTTGACTCTCAAAGCCTGTGCTCTTAGCCGTTATGCAATAGGGCATGGCACTGATAATAAAACATTTCCTCACATAATTTTTGCCCTAACCTATATCATCCTCTCTCAAGATATTTTCTGCTAAACCTGCTTGTTTTAAGAAATAAAATTTCTATTTTAGGGGATAATTCATAGCCTTGAAGCTCAAATAATAACTTTTGGAGTAATCTACAGAAAAAGTCCTCTTCAAAGAAGAACCTCAAAAGGACTGATAAAAGCAACTAGAAATAATGTAATCATCTATTCCACTTACTTATGAAGGTTCATTTCACTACAATTCGTTTTCTACTTTATTTTATATTTACTAGGACCCAAGTAAGTAGGGGAGAAAAAACCAGATTTTTGTTTGATACAAAGGAAGACTCAGAACAGTGAAATAAATGCTGTTCAGAAAGTAACCTTCAGGCCCCTGAATGCTAAGTAACATGTTTATTCATATCTGTACAGATATTAAACTCACTCTTCCTGAATCCATTTTCATGATCTAAACAGAGACTATACATCAACTTTTCTACATGATTTTTGAAGAATAAATGCTTTCCTGCCTAGGAATATGGCTTGTATAGTGGCAGTGTACAGAGTTAGAATGCTTTTCAGCTGCAGATAACGGAAGTCCCAAACCCACACTGGCTTAAGGAATAAGGAAGGGGTCATTTCCCAGAACCAGAAGTACAGATGAAGCGAAAGCCCCAGCTTGGATCGATCAGCAGCTCCATGAGGTCATCAAGGACTCAGTTTGTTTTTCCTTCTTCCACTCTGCTGTCCTCATTTCAGTTGGAGCCTAAGACGGCCTGCTAGAAGGCTGTGGCAGTCCCAGGTGCAACACCCAGAAATGAAAACATCCAGAGGAATGACAGAAGCTGTCTCTTTCTTGGGTCTCCTTTTTTGGAAGCAAGTAAACCTCTCCCAAAAGACTCCCTGCAGACTTCCCATCAACTCTTTTGTTGGCCTTGGGTCACAGGCCTATTCCTAAAGCGATTGCTGGCTTTCACCAGTCCTGCTGGGAAGCCAGCAATCATGACCACCGCAAAGAGACACCAGTCATTTTCCAAGCTGCTCTTCTGAAATAAATACCGTTTCTTTATCCAGATACCAAAGTTTTACAAGCCCATGGAATCAAAATCTTAAAAAGGATAAAAACTTGAAATTTCATAAAAATGGGCCTGCATTTTCTCCTGGCTGATGATTAATTGTTGCTATCACCACAGCCAGTCACCTTGCTTTCCACAAAAATAACAGTTTCTGAAGATTGTGGAATATGGATTTGCTAACCAAATATTATCTTAAATGCAACAGAGCAACTTGCTATTTAGGAGAACTGTTTGGTGAAATTTTTTTTAATGATAAATGACCAGATCTTCAGGTTAAGATGAAGTTGAATGATGAGTTGAATGGACACATTAATCTCCTCTCCATCACTAAACATCACTTTAAAAAATAATAACATATTAAACAGAAAGCATAATCTCATAAGGACAAAGAGAGTGGGAAAGAAGTCATCAGCGACAACACTTCAGAGTTGGAAAGCAGATGGATGAGTGGTATCTGCCTTAGCAGAGCTGAGAAAGCCAAATTCTAAGCCAGACATATGGAAAGCCAAGAAATAGTCCGATTTTATATTGTAGAAGTCTCAAAGGGCTCAAGAATTGGTGGCACCAGGTACCTTTGGAAGTAGGGGTAGCAGAGGGCTAAAATGTGAGAATTAGTTAAAAATCTGTAGTGGAAATGGTTGGAGTTTTGGTTCCCTTCCTATATTCAACATGGCAGGGACTTCCCTCTGCAGGAGACTGAAGGCTGATTCTCAATAAACAATAAAAGATAGACTCCGCATTGAAGGCACATAGTGAGACTGAGGGGAGGTGTATCATACAAAAAACAAGGCAATTAAATGAAAGCTTGTGTACTATCTGTTGAGATCCCGGCTTTCATCTCCCATCCAGCACCCTAAATACTGGAAATCAGGTTATACTGTTCAGGCAGGAGATAGAACAGTATTATTCTCCAGGGAAGCTGTATAGCCCAAGAAAAAAAGATGAAAAGATGTTGATATGAGGGGTCCCTAGCCAGGTCACTCTGCGGTGAAAACTACAGTTGATGAACCTCCACCCTCCCCTCCCGCCAAGCTTCCAATCTGTTAAAGCCCACCTTTAAATATATATGAAGAGCAAGGAAGCACCAGACGGTGGTGGAAAGTCTCTAACATAAAAGACGCCATCACAAACAAACAGAAGAAAAAAAGTAACTCGGATGGAAGGAACGATGCAAAGAGAGTAAAACTTAAAAAAAAAAGCAAACTATCAGTAATAGCCTTTCAGAGTTAAGACAGTGCCTTCTATAAAACAGAAACAGGATACTTTAAGAACAGGAAAAGGGGCCGGCCCAGTGGCACAGTGGTTAAGTTCCCACATTCACTTCAGTGGCCCAGGGTTCGCCAGTTCGGATCCCGGGTGTGGACATGGCACCACTTGGCAAGCTATGCTGTGGCAGGCATCCCCCACATAAAGTAGAGGAAGATGGGCCCGGATGTTAGCTCAGAGCCAGTCTTCCTCAGCAAAAAGAGGAGGATTGGCAGCAGATGTTAGCTCAGGGCTAATCTTCCTCAAAAAAAATAAAATAAAATAAGTAAAATAAAGCCTATTAAAAAAAAAGAACAGGAAAAAAGCCCTTGCAAATTAAAAATATGAAAGCATAAACGAAAAACTGAAGGGAAGGAGTAGCAAATTAAGGTGAAGAAATATCCCAAAAATAGAGCAAAAAAGCAGTGTGGGAAATAAGGAAAAAAACATATGTTTTTTAAAAAATAGAGGACACAGTTGTGATCTGATATCCAAATAATAGGAGTTCCAGAAAGAAAACAGAGAAGAAATCAAAAAAAGTCTGAGACTTCTGTAGAATTGAAAGACATAAATTTCTAAACCAAAAGTGTCCACTAAATGCACAGTAAAATGGATAGAATTAGACTCAGGGCAGGCACATCACTCTGAACTTTCAGACAAGAGAAGAGCCTACAAGCTTCAGGAGGTAAGCGGGGGATTGACTTCATTCCGAGGAACAAGAATCAGAATCTGAATGCATGAGTTTCACAACAGCTAAACTGGAAACAACGTAACAACAGAGCTGTGCCTTCAAAATCCAGAGACGACATTTTCTCACCTAAAATTATACATCAACTAAGTATGAGAAAAAAAACTAGAAATTTCTTCAAAAGGACCAGGAAAAAAAAAGAAATTATTGCCATGCACTCTTTCTTAGAAAACTAGAGGATGCGCTCCACCAAAATGATGGAGTGAACTGAGAGAGAAGAGAATACAGGATTCAAAACAGAGAGGATCGAATTCCAGCGAGAGGTGAAGGGACTCATGGTGATGAGGAAGGAAGATCTCAGCTTGGATCAGATCCCCAAGCGACTTTGTCAAGAAAATAAAATTGACGGAATACTTATTGTGCTTAAATATATCGAGAGAAAATGTACACACTCAGGAGAGAGATTAAATTGATGTTGAGTACATAAAAAACTTAGCAAATGAGAAAAAGGCAGTGTTAACTCCAGGGTAAACAGAAAGTAGGGCAAGAAAGGAAGAGGAACCATAGTATGCAACAGGGTTCAGCTAGAAATAGTGTTTACAAAGTCAGAATAAAGTAAACAAGGAATGTGGTTCAAACTTCCAGTCCTGTATAACTACATTAGTAGAGTGGGAGAGCAGGAATGTGTGTCTGCATGGAGGTGTGTCTACGTGGTGGTGGTCAAGGGGTAGAGAAAGGTGTTACAGCCTGATCTTCTGCAGCTGGAAGTCAATAGATGACGCCAAAACTATGAGTAAAAATATCCCCATCTAAGTAAGGAAACACCAAAAGAATCAGCTGAAAGAGCTAAAATTGGTTGCCTCAGAATAGTGAGAAATGAGGTCAGAATAGGGAACTGCTTTTTTTTCAGTGGCAAGTAGAACTCTTTGACTCTTTAAACTACGTATGTGTGAAATGGATAAAATTTTTAAAATGTTAAAAATATGCCTCAATTATGTGTTATTAATTCAGATTTCTTTTGGAATTTGGAACTTATTGAAATGGCTCACATTTGGGGACATGGCTTTGCATTTCGGAGTGTAATGGAGGATGATTTATTCTCATGGAGAAGGTCTGACCTAATCTCCTACAGTGCAATTGAATAGCAAGGCTTGATGACAGCAGACAAAAAAGCCTTGGTAGCCAATCCTCCTGTGGGAGTTTTCATAAATATTTTTATTTTTCCCAAAAAAAGAAGAGCAAGTTATTTTCTGATATTCAGTTGAGCTCACACGGAGCCCTGGCTTGTGCTCTGAGAGAACATGGAGGAGTCACTTGACTCCTGCCTGGTGCTGGTCAGATTATGAAATGTTGCCGACTGCGTATTTGTCATCTGATCATTTAGTCAACAAATACATAGGGAGCACCTTGCATAGGTCAAGCGGATGGATGGAGACAGGGACAGATACAGCACAGTCCCTGCCTTCACAATGCTCGCAGTCTAGCATCTTGAAGTCTAGCTCAGGAGCTTACACATCGTGCTCTCTCTTGCCCCAGGGCTCTTCCTCATGTTTCCCCTCTCCCTAGAGCGGCTTCCTCCCAATCTCCTCCTCTTTTCTCCTCTCCGACTAGTTACCTCCAATTTATTATTTAAGATTCAGCCAAGGGATCATCTCCTCCAGGAATTCTTCCCTGACTCTTCTGCTACCCTGGGTGGATTAGGGGCCACTCCTCTGGGCTTCCATCCTTTCTGTTGGGGACAGACCACACCTACTTGGCCTCAAGAATAGGCACATGATACATACTGGACCATTCAAATCATCCCGTCTCCCCCTCCTTGTGATTGGTGCAGGGATGGGGATGTGGTCCAAGCAAGCCAATCAGAATCCTTCCTGGAATTTCTCTAACTGGAGCTGGTAGAGAAGAGTCCTTTATTTCCCTAGAGCGAGTTTCCAGTGGCCAGGTTCTCACATAAATGGAGTAATTTTGTTTGAAAGAAGGAAATCAAGATCAAGAGAGAAGCAGAAATAAAAGATGGAGACAAAGCCAGAGAATAGCATTTGCAATTTGCTGCGGTAGGATAAAACAAAAAAGTTGCTTGTTGTGTAAAACATTTGTAAGGATAATAAAGTAGACATGAATAAGCCACATTTTCAGCAAATATGTACTGAATTTGATAAGAAGCTCCCTGTCAGCAATCAAAAAAGAAACATAAAATTAATCGCCTGAAACCAGAATTAAATATTCAACAAAAAAAATTAAACTATTTTTAACAGTATCTGAGCTAGTAACTTTAGCCAGTTATAAAATGATTTGGATTTTTGCAAACACACAGACAAAAATTTTAGGTAAATGATGATAAAATTTTTTCTTTTTAATATTTAATTGTGAAAATTGTGTTAGAACATTATGAAGAAAAAAATGCATTTTACTAATTGTGAGAGATCTTCAATTAAGCTACCAAACAATTGCTCATAGAATTTAGGACCTTTTTATAACACCAAAAATCAATTGATTCAACATTTTAAAAATTGCAAGTACTTTTCTTTAGCTTTACATGAGTCATGCAATATAAAAGATTCTGCTCAATTAATATTTTGTGTACATTTTGTCTCAAAAGACTTCCAAATTTATGAAGAAATGTTGTCAATTTGTGGCCAACAAAACCAAACTCGTGGCATAGATATTTTTGAATCTTTTATATCTGTTAAATAAGAATTTCAGCAAGATAGAAAAGATTAATCTCTCTCATGATGGATGGTGTGCCAGCTATATTAGATTTTTAAATCCAGATTTATTGGAATTCTAAACTATGAAAGTATTTTTTCTCAGCTTTTGAAGAAGAGTTATATAAAGTGTCATATATAGAGTTGTTCTAATCTTTCAGTACACACATGCAAATGTGTAAATTATTGCCAGTTTATGGAAATGTTGAAGAAAAAGGGACAATAAATTTAATGATCTTGGGTTCTCTGCCAACGCTTGTTGGTTCATTGATAGGCAATTTTTTTACAAAGATTTGCTGCACTAGCTCCAATTCAAGATTTTCTTGAAACAAAAGGAATGCTCGCCAAATATTAAAAACTCATAACAAAATATGGCAATATCACACTGCACGTGAATGAGTTAAATTTGAAGTTCCCAGGAAAGGAAAATCTTTTTTGTGACCTGGCTAGACAGGTATGAGAAGTTAGCCTGAAATTAAAACTATTTATAATAAAAACCAATAGTGATGCTTTCGTACATTTTCTAACATGAATCAATCTGCAGAAGATTTTAATTGTATGTAATAGCATACAATTAAAACTGCAAGAAAATTTGAAGAATGCTTTGCAGATATTAGCAAATTTAGAGTTGCTTTTCAATTTATGCAAAATGTCCTTGAATTTTATGCTAATACTACTGAGTTGACTCAAAAGTTAGTGAGTTTACTGAATTTGAACAGAAGTAGTTTTGAAACTAGGATGCTTTTTTCTTCAAAGTTAAATTGATTCTGCTGAAAAAAGACGAAGCAGCTTTGTTGACGTGGATGTGAATATCAAAGAAAAATTATTTTTTTAACTCTATTCAGTTACTGGAAAACGTTTAAGTATGTTTGAAACAACTTGAGCGTGTGAATGTACTTTTTCCACTGTAAGTTTTATGACATCTAAATACAGATACAATTTTTCCAGTGAAAATTTAATGCACAAATTAAGACATGCTGTAAGTATAAAATACACACTGGATTTTGATGACTTGGCAAATAAAAAGAAGAATGCAAACTATCTCGTTAATAATTTTTTATATTGAGTTCGTGTTGACATGATAGTATTTTGGATATATTGAGTTAAATATATTATTAAAATTAATTTCATCTGTTTATTTTTACTTTCCTTAATGTGGCTACGAGAAAATTTAAACTTACAACTGAGTTTCATATTCTATTTTTCTGGGACAGCACTGGTCTAGAGCATATGTTCTTTCATCAGGATTTGTGTCTTAATAGCTACAGTAGGATATATTACTACATGTTGTGTGCCAGAGATTGTGTTAAAGGCTCTAGAAACACATTTAACTTCAAAATGACTGTATGAGGTGAGTTTACTGATTAGGAAACTGAGGCTCAGAGATGTTAAGTAATTTGCCCAAGATCACACAGCTAGTAAGTAGTGTAACCAGACTTTATACTCAGGGTCAGTCACATCCCCAAACCTGAGTCCTTAATGACAACTGAGGTACCTACCACACGCCTAACATCAGTGTTTCCATGCAAGAATTCCTTTCCTGCATTTCTCAGGACATTTATGTTTTCCAAATCCTGAATACCAAGAAAAATCAATCAAGAAATTGGGAACATGGGAACAAGTATTATAATTCCTCCCTAAAAATTAAAGATTAATAGAACATACAGACATTACCAGTCAAAGACATCCACTGATGTCAAGTCAAAAGCAAGCACAGGAAACACTGATGCGTGGAGCTGGGGGCTAAGGTTGACATTTCTGGGGCCTGGGTCACAGTCTCACTGGTCAGCCTTGCCTGCGGCTATTGCCTTACTATAAAAGTGTGTTCCTGGACCTGTCTGCTGCTAATGGTGAGTCATTGCTCCAAAGGCAATAAATATTAATACATTTACACATACAATAGACATTAACACAAATTCCATGAATGGTATTCCAAGAAAGAACAAGTTTTGGAAGCCAAAGTAAGTCCTTCAATTGGCAATTTCCACACATGATTCTGTGAGATGCCGTTATCCTTGCTAGGAGATCCAGATGTTACATCATTCAAATACTACCCAATGACGTTCCCTGGAGTTTTTCAGTGTTTGAACATTTGCTATAATTTACAGTTCTTTACAAATACTGCCAAAGTATAAGTGCTTGATAAATATTATCAAGTACAAATATTTTACAAAGTCTACCAAACTTAAAATTTCTTATTTGCTAAATAAAAATTTTTAGATATCCATAATGATGACTAAAGAGTATGACGAATATTGGAAAGCATTTTTGAAGTAGCTTATGATTTTGTTAGTTCCAGAGCATTCCTAGAAATTCCAGTTTTTTATTCCCAGTTCCTAAAGATTAATGTCTGGTAGGAATTTGGAAATAGTACCCGGCATCTTAGGCCTTTAAGAATGTTTGTTCAAAGAAAGATAAAAGGAAGTGATGTTAGGGTCCAGAACACTCAGATCCTTCTCCTGGAAGCAGGGGGAAGAAGGAAAGAATTGGGCGCTAAGGTAAATAAATCTGTAGCTGTGGAAATAAGTCAGACAGAGAAAGACAAATACTGCCTGGCATCATTTACACGTGAAATCTAGAGAAAAGTCAAACTCACAGAAACAGAGAGTGGGAAAGTGGTTTCCCGGGGCTGGGGGTGGGGACACAGAGAGTGGTTAGTAAAAGGGTACAGACATTCAGCGATGAGATAATTGAGGTCTGAGCATCTAATGTACAACATGGTGACTATAGTTGACAACATGTGTCGTATAATTGAAATTTGCTGAGAGGGTAGAACTTACATGTTCTCACCAAAAAAAAAAAAAAAAAGATAAATATGTGAGATCATGAATGTGTTAACAAACTCCATGGGAGGAATCCTTCCACGATGTAAACATCTATCAAATCACAATTGTACACTTTAAATATCTCTACCTTTTTTTTTTTGTCGATTGTACCTCAAGAAAGCCGAAAAACATGTTTATTCAATAGTCAAACTGTATTCCTTCTCTTCTAAAAAGAAATTCTGTGGCTGTGGGGAGGAGGTTTCAACGTTTCCGTGGAGCGGCCTTTGTTCTCTAAGGAAGTAAAGTGGGGGTCATTGGTTGAGAGCGAGGCAGACAGTGGCCAGCAGAGGGTTCTTAGGGGACCTGTAAAGGTTTGAAATTGCCCTTGTAGGGGATGAGACAGAGTCGCCTTGGGGATATCTAGGTTTTGGGGACACTTCTGAGCTCTCAGCTGATGTCCCAAGCATGTGCTAAAGAAAGGAAGTGCATAACAGGCTCCCAATGCTCCAGAACCCTGTAGAGTTTCTCTGTAGACACAGGGGTGCCCACATGCACACGCACAAGCACACCCAAGCACACACTCTCATACACCCACCTGGAACAATACGTGAGCTGATAAACTGCTATGCAAGGTCCCCACCGCCCATGGTGTGAGCTGTCAGTGTTACCACGAACCCCAGGAGAGACGTCACTGCCGACAGTATATGACCGGGGGTGGGGAGATGAAGACATTCTCTAGCAAACATGGCATTTTGTAGCAGCCGGGATCCAAGGCCAGAAATGACTGCTTTTGCTGCTGCTCGGCTGACTCCACATTTTACTGCTTCCCTACGAAACCACGCCTGTGAGCTTGTGGAGGAATCCAAATTTGGCCACTTCTTCTCACTGAGCTAAGAGTCAGGTGAGCTGTTTTCCAGCCTCAGATGCACCACCAGTTCAGTGAGCGGCGCTGGGCTTCTCTGGGATGCAGTTTCTTGTGTGTATGATGCGCTGGTGAGTGGGGCTTGGGGGCGGGGTCATTGCTTTGCTTGTCTTTGGTGCTAGGTTGCTTTCTTGTTGCAAGGAACAGAGACCCACACAGGTTATTTTGAGTGATGAGGGTTGTTGTAGGAACACAGGAGCAATGAGGAAGGCAAGAATCACAGCTGAGCCCAGACCCTGTGGAGCCTGGCACGTAGTTCTGCACTTAGACGGACATTCAGAGTCCAAGCCCTCTGTGGGCTAACTGTCCACCTGAGGCTCTAGTGCTCCACTCTTGCCTTAGCTAGGCTCGCTCTCTGCTTCTCCCTGCATGTCTGCTTGCTTCTGCCCCTCATGGACCATTCAGACAAAAGCTGTTTGGCTCAGTTAATCACTCATCTCTCTGGTGTGGACTAACCTTTTGGGCTAAGCTACCTCACAGAACAGTTGCTCAGCTTACAGATCTGCTGCCCTTGGGTCAGGTGCCCACCCCAATCCTCTCAGCTATGTCCAGAGGAGGAACCGTCATGTAACAGACTGCGGCCACCCTGCGCTAAGGATGCTCCCTCGCAGGGTTCCTGAGATGGCAGGCACCCTGTTCCCCAGGACTCCCACCCTCCAGCTCTGCCACTTCGGGAGATTAACCTCCTGCAATCCCATCCTCCACCCCCTGATAGCATTCATTGTTGCCTGCTGGTGCCAGGCTTGGGGTGGGCTGGTTCGCACTACCCCGTGGAACTCTCTCAACAGTTCTCAAAGTCAGACATCCCCTCTTTACAGAAACGGAAACTGAAACCCAGTAAGTAAAGGTCACCTGGATGATGGGCGGCAGAACCAGGATTGGAACACACATAAATCTACATAACTCTTAAGACTTATTTCTTTCTATTCTGTTATACTTACTTGGCCTTGCAATCTTTACAACCAATTTCTCCCATGGACCCTGCATCCCAAAGGAGAGTCATTTATCAAGAGGCCAATCAAGGCAGGATTCTAAGAGTAGCATCCATGTCTACTCCTTCCCCATGTGCAAGGGGCTCTCAGGCCGACCCCTCCTTCCGGGAGAGCTGGGCCCAGCAGCCACAGTGGCGACCACACAGCACGTGCACTTGGCTTGTCCTCCTCAGACCAGCTAAGGTGGCAGAGGAACAGTCTAGAAATAAATTAAAACAGACCAGTTTTTCTCTGGGTGTAGTTTAAACCATATCAGAAAAATTGCCTATAAATAAAATTGGATAGCAGCCCTGGCAAACGAGCGCAAGTAGTTATATCAACTTGATGGTGGTAATTATTTTTCATAAAACTTGGTTACTTCCCACTTCCAATAAATCTACCCCATGATAATTCTGTAATATATATTCATTGTACATAAAACCAGGAGTCATCACCAAGTGCGCTGTGAATATGGGCTGAGTTTCGTGCCTTCTCCTAAGACCTTGAACAGTCATTCATGCAACCTATGGGCCAGCACCCAGGCCCCACAAGATGGCTCTTTGGCTGGGACCTGAGGGTTGTGGCATAGGATAGTGTCAAGCTTTTCACACTTCTGGTTTTTTCTAAGAAACTGATAGTGTCAGGGGAAGACACCCTAATAAGGTGGTGGCAGAGAGGACAATGGAGACTCCATTAGGAGAGTTGAACAAATCGAGCGTTCTCTTGCTTCCCCCGGCCCTCTAAGCCGGGTTTCCCTGCTCGGGGCCTGAAGGAGACACACAGCAACAGACACAGAGCAGTCCCTCTCCTCGGAGAGCTTTGGGTGGAGGCGGGATGCTGCGTCCTAGTCCAGTCTTGCCAATCAGTGTGCTGTGTGGACTTGTCGAGCCTCACCTCTTCTTTGTATCTGATTCCTGACCCCTAAAGATAAGGATTACATCATTTTACTTTTGCATGAATTGCTTTGGTTCAATAAAACTTCCTCAAGTGCCTCTTCCGTGCCAGGCACCGTGTTTAGTGAGAAGGACACAGCAGCGCTTGAGACACTCCTTGTCTTCTTGATGTTTATGGTCCAGTAAGGAACACATCGAACAGGTAATGAGAGGTCTGCTAACTATCATGATGGAGAAATAGAAGGTGGGAAGGAGTATTTAACAGGAGATCTAATCCAGCTTGTTGGGGCAGAGTGGAGTATTAGGGAAGGCTTCCTGGACCTAGTGACGCTTAAGCTAAAGGAGGTACCTCAAGGAGAGGGTGGAGAAAGTCTCTGGTAGAGGAAAGGTGCTGATGGCTAAGAACAGAGAGCTGGCTTCATCCAGAGCCTGGCATTCCTTGAGGGAAGGAATCCTGTCTTGGTCTTCTTCATATGCCCTGGCTGGAGCATAGCGGACCTTGGATAAGTGTTTGCTGGCTGGCTGGCCATGTGTTATTTCATAACACCTTGTAAAGCCGCTCTCATGACCCAGCCCGGACAGGAAAGAACCCAGCCCAGGTCCCACAGCCTGCTCTTGGTGGAGCAACATCTGCTGACTTCCAGACCAGCGCTCTGTCCAGATGTGAGGGTCAGATGAGGTCCCAGAGGCAACAAGCGTTTGAGACCTAAGAGCTGCTGACCACATGAGAAAGGCGGATTATTTCTGTAGCTTTCTCCCATTTTTCCCTCTCCAAATGGCAACCACCAGGCCTGTTGCTCCTAGAACACTGCCCAGCCACCGCATTTTCTGCTTGGATGTCATTTCAGAGTGTGGATGTTACTCTCATGCTTCCTTTTTCCATCTGTGCCTGCATCGGCAATTCAAAGGAGCAGTCCTCCCTCCTGCCTGGAGGCCAGAAAGATGCCTTCTCCTCAGGCCCTGGGGAGCCCTGCTGCTCCCCTGGGGTCAGGTCGGGACTGGAGGGCTCTCCATAGCCCACTATCAGACCCCACCAGAGATGCTGGGGAATCACACCATGCCTGCCTGGGAGGGCGGAGCATGCATTCCCATGTTAATTGGTTATTTAGCACCCATTAAAAAGATTGACAAGTCCCAAACCCAGACTCATTATATTGACTCCCTAAACAAAGAGAGCCGCCCTCTCTCTGTTCAGGTGTGAGTTAGCGCTGTCAGCTGTGCCAAAGGGTCTTGAGGCCACTTCTACCTTGACTTGAATGCTCATTATTTCAGAGGACTTTCCCCTGGATTTTTTAAGTCTCATTCCAAATCAATCTCTTATCACTAAAGACCCTCACTACCACCTCCCCCTCTCCTGGGTCAGGAGAACAGAGCAAGATTTGAGATAAGATCTAGGGAGTCTGTTTTTCCCCACACAACACAGATTCTGGACAGGCTGTGGCTGTGGTCACCCTCACAATGTCCCATTTGCCTTTCTCTACCCCACTGGGTGAGTTCCAGGCCCTACCTCCTTCAGAAAGAAATGTACACAGCAGTACCCAGGAACAGCTCTTCCTCTGCTCTCCATTTAATTGGCCCAATTGTAGGATTATTACAGGCTTAGATGTGAGAATAAAAGAAAAAATACTGAAGTAAGGGCAGAATAATTGAAGGTGGTAGGGGATTAGATAATTATGATTGAAAACCAGAGTTAGGAGAACCTACTGCAATTGTGTATGAAACAAGAAAGTAATAGAGTGCAGCTTATTCAATAAAAAGCACACAAGATGGTCAGGGTAGATAAATATCACTTGAGACAGGGTTCACTGAAGTGTTCAGAATTTGATTTGTTGGCTTTCCGTGTGCTCAGAGGACAGAGGACATGGATTGCTGGGCTGTCCCATCAAAACTGGAGAACACCCTGCTTCTTCTCTCACCTGGTGGCAGCACCTCAAGGATCGACCATGGCTCTTGGCTGGACTTTTCAAGCCAGGGTAAGAATTAGAGTTCGTTCGAAGTCTCACCTTTGAGGAAATGATAGTAAGGCTATTCTACACAGGAAGAGATGTTAGATTATATCCAGGTACCTTCCCTCAGGACTCAGTGATCGGGAAGGGGTCCTGAGCCCACCCATTGGCCTGTCACTGGCCAAGAGAATGTGCTCTGGAGGTAGTCACATGGAAGAAGGATGGACGCATAGATCAAATTGGGACTCTGCCAGTAAACACTCCTTCTCCAACCTCTCCACCAAGCAGAACTTAGACCACTAGCATGAGGGGTGGGAGGGGAAGGGATAGGGTGAATGGCTGAGATGGGAGGAAGCGCCCAGCACATGGATGACCAGGCACCATCACAATAGACCTTAGAAGGGTGAGGGGCATGCTCCAAGTATTCACAGATTCCCTTAACATATTGTAGACATAAAACTCCTTCTTGATCTCTCTAAGTGCCACCTCTCAGAGTAACAAACTCAAAAACTTTCCTCCTCCCTGGGTGAAGTAGCCGTTCATTTTACTTGTCCTAAGGTGTCTCCTTTAACAGACATTCCTTGTTGGCTCTTCTGGGATTTGGTCAAGATTCTGTATTTCTGCCTCTCATACCCTTTTTATCTCTATATACTTTAGAGAGTCCTTCTTTTCGCCACATTCCTAGGTTTTTAGGCTACCCTGCCTTCTTAGATCTCCAGCCCACCAGATCATCCTAAGGATATAGGGAGTGAACTGGCACAAAGAAACCTCTCGCAGGCTGTGGCTTACTTTATTATTTTCTTGATGTGTCTGTCAAAGAGCAAAAGTTTGTAATTTTGAGGAAGTCCAGTTCTTCGAATTCATTTTTTTCTCTATAAAATGTGCTTTCCCGGTTCCAAGAAATCTTTGCCTCCTCCCAATGTTGCAAATATTTTCCCCTATATTTTCTTCTAGAAATCTTACAGTTTTAAGTTTTATGTCTAGGTCTATGATTCATGTCTTGTTAATTATTCTGTATGGCATGCTATCAGGGCTAAGGTCCACTTTTTTCCAAGGAGACAGCCATTTAACCAAACACTACTTATCAGAAAGCCTTTCTTTCTCCCACTGAACTGCCTTGGATCCTTTGTAGAAGATCAAGTGACCACACGTGTGTGGTTCTATTTCTGAATTCTCTATTTTTCCCCATTGATTTCCGTGTCTATCTTTTCACTGATGTGACGCTGTCTTCATTACTATGGTTTTACACTTAGTTGTAAAATTGGATAGTGTAAAACACTCCTCCAATTTCATTCTTGAGAGAAGATGGCTTTGGTTTTTCTAGATCCTTTGTATATCCAAATAAATTCTAGTGTCAGCTTGCCGATTTGTATTTTTTCACTTGAATTTTGATTGAGATTGTGAGAAATCTATAGGTCATTTTGGGGAGAATTGCCATCTTAACAATAATGAGTCTTCCAATTCTTGAACATAGTGTATCTCTCCATTTATTTTGTTCTTTAATTTCTCTCATCAATTTTTAATTTTCAATGCTTAGGTCTGGAACATATTTTGTTAGATAAAAACCTAAGTGATTTATGTTTTGGGGGGGGCGCTATCAAAATCATCTACACTCAGTTTCTCAATTCTATCTTTCATCAGAATTGTCTATTTGTCCCTTTAATTCTGTCAATTTCTGCTTCTTATATTTTGAAGCTCTGTTATTGGGTGCATGCACATTTATGATTGCTATATCTTCTTGCAGAATTGCTCCTTTTGTCTTTTATAAAATGTTTCTTTATTTATGGTAATACTCTTTACCTTAAAGTTTACTTTATCTGATATTAATATAGCCACTCTGACTTTTTGTGCTTTATATATGTGTTGTTTTTCTATCCTTTTATATTGGATCTGTGTCACTATATTTAAAGCACATCACTTCTAGACATCATATAATTGGGTCTTGCTTTGTTTTTTGTTTTTAATTCATTCTGATAATCTCTTCCTCTTAACTGGGGTATTTAGCTCATTTCTGTTCAATGTCATTATTGACATGCTTGGATTTAGGTCTAGCACTTGGCTCTTTGTCTCCTGTTTGTGTCACCTGGACTTCATTCTTCTTTCTTTTCTGACTTCTTTTGGATTAATTGAATATTCCCTAGAATTCCATTTTTTTAATTGGCTTTTTAGCTATACCACTTTGCATTGTTTTTAAGTGGTTGCTCCAGATATTTCAACATATATACTTAGTCTTTCACTTAGAGTCTGCTTAGAGTTAATGTTATACCACTTCATTCAAAGTATAAGAAGCTTCTAACTCCATACTCATTTTCACCTCCATCTTTTTTCTTTAATTTTTATTGTGATTATGATAGTTTACAACCTTGTGAAATTTCAATTGTACATTATTATTTGTCAGTCATATTATAGGTGCACCACTTCACCCTTTGTGCCCACCCCCAACCCCCCTTACCCCTGGTAGCCACTAATCTGTTCTCTTTCTCTACATGTTTAACTTCCCTCTATGAGTGGAGTCATACAGAAACTGTCTTTCTCTATCTGGCTTATTTCACTTAACATAATACCCTCAAGGTCCATCCATGCTGTTGTGAATGGGACGATTTTATTCTTTTCTATGGCTGAGTAGTATTCCATTGTATATATATACCATATCTTCCTTATCCAATCATCAGTTGATGGGCACTTAGGTAGCTTCCGCATCTTGGCTATTGTAAATAATGCTGCAATGAACATAGGGGTGCATGGGACTTTTGGAATTGCTGACTTCAAGCTCTTTGGATAGATACCCAGTAGTGGGATGGCTGGGTCATATGGTATTTCTATTTTTAACTTTTTGAGGAATCTCCATACTGTTTTCCATAGCAGCTGTACCAGTTTGCATTCCCACCAGCAGTGTATGAGGGATCATTTTTCTCCACAACCTCTCCAACATTTGTTACTTTTTCTTTTGGTTATTTTTGCCATTCTAATGGGTGTAAGGTGATATCTTAGTGTAGTTTTCATTTGCATTTCTCTGATGATCAGTAATGATGAACATCTTTTCATGTGCCTATTGGCCATCTGTATATCTTCTTTGGAGAAATGTCTGTTCATGTTTCCTGCCCATTTTTTGATCGGGTTGTTTGATTTTTTGTTGTTGAGTTGTGTGAGTTCTTTATATATAATGGAGAGTAACCCTTTGTCGGATATATGACTTGCAAATATTTTTTCCCAATTAGTGGCTGTTTTTTTGTTTCAATCCTGTTTTCCGGTGCCTTGAAGAAGCTCTTTAGTCTGATGAAGTCCCATTTGTTTATTCTTTCTGTTGTTTCCCTTGTCTGAGAAGACATGGTGTCCAAAAAGATCCTTTTAATACTGATGTCAAAGAGTGTACTGCCTACGTTTTCTTCTAGAAGCCTTATGGTTTCAGGTCTTACCTTTAGGTCTTTGTTCACCCCCATCTTATATGCTATAGTTCTGACAAGCATTACATTTACATACTCTATAAACCCTACAACACAATACTAGAACTTTTGCTTTAAAGAAATCAAGAGAAAAAAGATAGTTTTAAAAACTATATCCACACAGTTTTTATCTTTTTATCTCTTCCTGAAGATCTGATCTTCCATCTGGCACTATTTTCCTTCAGTATTGCTCGGAGTTCAGGGCTGCTGCTAATGAATTATCCTGGTTTTCCTTTGTCTGAAAATGACTTCATTTTTTCTTTATTCTTCAAGGATTATTTTTTGCTGGATATAGAATTCCAAGTTGACAATTTTTCCTTTCAACATTCTACTTTTTATTTTATTTTAGAACAATTTTTTATTTACAGGAAAATTTCAAAAGATAGTACAGAGTTCCCATACATCCCACATCCAGTTTCCCCTATTATGTTATTAGTATTGTATACTTGATACAATTAATTAATTAATATTCTCTGGACGAGATGGTAGAGAATTGGTATAATTTTTTTCTTACGTGTTTGGTAGAATTCACCAGTAAAATCATATGGTGCTAGTGCTTTCTTTGTTGGAAGATTATTAGTTTTTGATTCAATTTCCTTAATAGATATAGGCCTATATACATCATCTGTTTCTCCTTGTGTGAGTTTTGGTAGTTTGTGTCTTTCAAGGAATTGGTCCATTTCATCTAAGTTATTAAATTTGTGGGCATAGAGCTGTTCATAGTATGCCTTTATTTTCCTTTAATGTCCATGGGGTCAGTAGATGAGCCCTCTTTTTTTTCTGATACTGGCAATTTGTGTCTTTTTCTTTTTTCCTGATTAGTCTGCCTAGATATTTATCAGTTTTATTGATCTTTTGCAAATACTACCTTTCAATTTTGTTGATTTTTTTCTATTGTTTTCCTGTTTTCAATTTCGTTAATTTCTGCTCTAAATTTTATTATTTCTTTTTCTCTTCTTGCCTTAGTCTGAAATTTCTCTTCTTTCTCTGGTTTCTTCAAGTAGAAACTTAGATTATCAATTTTAAATCTTTCTTCCTTTCTAATATATGCATTCAATGCTATAAATTTCCTTGTAAACAGTGCTTTTACTGCATCTCACAAATTTTGATAAATTGTATTTTTATTTTTCTTTAGTTAAAGGTATTTCTCTTGAGACTTCTCCTTTGACCCATGTATTCTTCCCAAGTGTACTATTATTTAATTTCCAAATATTTGGAGATTTTCCAGCTGTCTTTCTGTTATCGATTTTTAGTTTAATTCCACTGTGGTCTGAGAATACAGTTTGCATGATTTCTATTCGCTTAAATTTGTTCAGGTGTATTTTATGGCCCAGGATATGCTCTATCTCCATGAATGTTCCATGTAAGCTTGAGGAGAATGTACATTCTGCTGCTTTTTGGATGGAGTATTTTAGAAATGTCAATAAGATCAAATTGATTGATAATGCCATTTAGGTCAACTACATCCTTACTGATTTTCTGTCTGCTTGATTTATCAATTCCCGAAAGAGATGTGTTGAAGTCTCCAACTACAATAGTGGATTTTGTCTATTTCTCCTTGAATTATATCAGTTGTTTACTCACATGTTTTTGATGTGCTGTTGTTAGATGCATACACATTTAGGATTATTATGTTTTCTTGGAGCATTGATCCCTTTATCATTATGTAATGCCCCTCTTTATCCCTGGTAATTTTCTGTATTCTGAAGTGTGCTTTGTCTGAAATTAATGTTGTCATTCCAGCTTTCTTTTAATTAGTGTTAGCATGACATATCCGTCTCCATCTCCTCAAGGTTAATGTATCTGAGTCTTTATATTAAAGTGAGTTTCTTGTAGTAACGTATAGTTGAGTCTTCTTTTTTGACTCAGTCTGACAGTCTGTCTTTTAACTGGTACATTTAGACCATTCACATTTAAAGCAATTACTGATATAGTTGGATTAAGATGTACCATGTTTGTAACTCTTTTCTATTCATTATATCTGTTCTTTGTTTCATTTTTTCCTCTTCTTTTCTTCCTTTCCTGGTTGTAAATAAACATTTTACATGTTTATTTGATCTCCATATTCATTTTATCTCCTCTCTTAGCATATTATATACATTTTATTAAATTTTTTAGAAGTTCCCCTAGAGTTTGCAACATACATTTTTAAACTAATCTAGGAATATCTTTAAATAACACTATACTGCTTTACACGTAGTGCAGGCACCTTATAACAAAGTATTCTCAATTCTTCTCTCCCAAATTTACAACACTGCTGTCATTCATGTGACTTATCCATAAGCTGTATTCACCCAATACGTTGTTACTATTACTACTTAAACAAATAGTTATCTTTTATATCAATTAAGAATAAGAAAAATTAAAGATTTTATTTTGCCCTCATTTATTTCTTTTCAAATAGTCTTCTTTCCTTACTGTAGCAAAAACCAACTTAAAAGGAGCTCATCCTGTGCCATCTCTTTCTTCTAAATGTCAGTTCCCTTCTAGTTTCTATGTGCTCTTAAGTGCCTTCAGCTAGTCGTTTTTTATATTTTCTTCAGACTTTATCATCGTTGGCTTGAGGAGAGTTGGTTCAATACAAGCTACTCCATTACTGTCAGTGGAGCCCCTTGGTTTGGGCTATTACAGCCATTTTCATAAGAGGTATTGGTTTGTAATTTTCCTTCCTTGATCACTTTTGTCAATCAAGGTTATGCAGACTTCAAAAGAAGAGTTTAACCATTATTTCCAAATATAGATTTGGACTCTTTTCTTACCCTAACTAGATTTCCTTTTATGTATCCTCATTCAGTCATTCATTCCATCAGGATTTATTCAGATTCTTCTACATGCTGCTGTGGGCTAAGCACTGGAAATTCAAAGATGAGTAAACTCTACTCCCCACCCCCAAGGAGCTCCAAGCCTAGTGGCAGTGACACAACCATATCTAACATTTATATAACCCAAAGCCTTGTCACACATGACATCATGCTCGATCCCCACAAAAAACCTGTGAAATTCACATAACAGGTGTTGTAATACCTGCAAGAACAGGTATTGAATTTCTAGCCTCCCCACTGCTGTTTGGAGAAGTTTTAGCCATTATTTTTTATTATTTTTTTGAGGAAGTTTCGCCCTGAGCTAACATCTGTTGTCAATCTTCCTCTTTTTCATTCCTTTTTGTATGTGAGCCGCTGTCACAGTATGGCCACTGATAGACCAGTGGTGTAGGTCCGTGCCCAGGGACTGAACCCAGGCCGCTGGAGCGCAGCGTGCCGAACTTAACCACTGGGCCACTGGGGCTGGCCATTAACCATTATTAAATCAATGTCTCACTACTGCTACGGACCTGGAGCATACTGTATAGACTTGGTCATATGAAAAGCAGCTGAGCTACAGATTAGCAATTGGAGCTCATATTTCACTGATTAATTTATTTATGGTGACTTAACATGTTGAAAAAATATTTCCACATAGGTGGCCCCAAAAGCCTATCAATGAACTTTGCTTCAGCTGCTTTCAAGGTTGAGTTCTGCAATAGCTCTTATTGCTGATGACTAAACATTTCTCTGCCAATCCCTATAAAGCTTTTCCTGCTGGAGGAGGAGACTTCCCTCCCAGACTGGTGTCAGGCATGATCAATGATTTACTTTGGCCAATGAAAAGCTCTAACACCAGGATGTGGTTTGCCATGTCTCTGTTCCTTCTTCCATAAGCCCAGCAATGTACCAGACAAAGACTTCACCATCAGCCAGGGTGACAGAGTGAAGGCAGGGTGAAGCCGGCCCACGGCAAGCCTATTATGGACATACAACATGAGAAAGAAATTTGGGTTGTGTTAAGTCTCTGAGATTTCAGAATAACTTGTAACCAAAGCACAACCAGGGCTATCCTGACTGGTCCAAGGACTTATCTCTTTGAGGTGTCTCTCAGGGCCACCCAAAGCTAATGTTATTTCATACCCTAAATAGCCATCCAATTTCAGTGAAAATTCATCTAGTTTCTTTTGTTTGATGCATTAACAGACAGACATAAATATGGTTTTATTCCTGGAGATAATAACCCTGAAATTCAGAGAGGTGAAGTGAGTTGCCTAAAATCACACAGTTTATAAACTGAAGAGTTGGGACTTGAACCAGGTCTCCTAACTCACAATCCAGTCTTTCTACATCATAATCTCCCTTGTTTTGAAATTTCTCTGTCTTTCATTGTGTTTCAGTTATGTTTAATGTTGTGTTTTGTTTAAGAGATTAGTTGGGAAGATGAGTTGTGGTTTTGATCCACTCGTTTGTATTCTCTGAGGGGAGAAAATAAATACGTGCATGACTGTTTACAAAAAGGCCGCAGCAGCGGATCGGTTCCTGCCAGAGAGAGACAGGCGAAGTCAGCAGAGGCTCCAGAGCACATCTTTAAACCAATGAGAGTAATGAGGACCTTTCCATCCAGTGGGAGTCGGTGTGGACAAGCAACCAGCCAGTTATCAACATTGGACAGCTGTGTAAACGGACGGGTGCATTTCTGCCAGAGCAGTGCTGTGGATGACCATGAAGTCTTGTAAGGACACTGAGGGAACAGAAGAGAGAAAGTGGACCATTGGATTAGCAAGTAGCTGAAAGCAGGTTTTTAGTTATTTTTGTTTAGAATGTCATCTCAATAGACTCTTTCCAATTGACATGTACAGTAGTCGTGGAAAAGAAATCTGATTGGGGTTACTTTAACTGAATGATCAAACTTGAACATCCCCTATAATGGAACAAATGGACATCTTGTGCTGCCCCTCTCATGAAATGCAACAGAAGTAAACAATATCATCCACGTACTATTCCTGTCAAGAATGTTTAACATAAAACAAATCACTGGGAAACAACCAGAAACATTCAAATTCTGCAAAACAACTTACCTAGATTCCTCAAAAATGTCAGCATAGGGCTGGCCCAGTGGCATAGTGGTTAAGTTTGCACGCTCTGCTTCAGTGGCCCAGGATTTGCTGGTTTGGATCCCGGGCATGGACCTACACACTGCTCATCAAGCCATGCTGTGGCAGCATCCCACATGCAAAATAGAGGAAGATGGGCAACAAATGGTAGCTCAGGGCCAATCTTCCTCACCAAAAAAAAAAAAGTGTCATGAAAAATTTAAAAAAATTGGGTGGACTATTCTAAATGAAAAGAGACTAAAGGGGCACAGCAACTAAATACACTGTGTGATCCTTGATTGTATCCTAGATATTTAAAAAATCCAGCTATGACATACATTGGGAATACTTGAATATAGACGATGTCTGATAGTAATTTTGTATCAATGTTGTTTCCTCAAAGTGATTGTGGTTGTGTAGGACAATGTCCTCCTTGTAGACACATAGTATAAAGGGTGAAGAATCGTGATATCTGCAATATACTCTCACATCATAAACAAAATTAAATGTATATACATATGTACATGTATACACATTTATATATATAAATCTATGTGTTTGTGTGTGCAGACAGGGACAGTTAAGGCAAATATGGCAAAACATTAAAACTGGTGACTCTAGCTGAAGGATATTTGGGGGTTCCTTGTACTAGTCTTAAGTTTTTTTTTTTGAAGTATTACAGAAAACTGTGCAGATCAGGAGTGTACAGCATTGTACTGTTCTTGAAACTTTTCTGCAGGATTGAAAATTTTCAAATAAAATTTTGGGGGGAAAGTAGCAATCACAGTAGATTATATGCACTAAACAAAAAAGTAGTTATATACACTATAAAAAAAAGTTGGTCACATACACTGAGTTAGTCGCCCGGGCCTGAGTGGGCAGACCCCGAAACGAGCGTTACCGCTACCAGGTGGCTCCTCTACTTGGGTAGATACCTGAGGTGGAGGTCAATTTCTTAGGAATAAATTTGGAGCCTTATTAGCATTTGCCACAAGACTCAAACTCTTTAGTAAGTGACACAGTAAAATGTCACAGTTCCCCTCGTATCTTGTGAGATCTTCCCATCACCGACATAGAATTCTACTTGGGAGCCGGTAGGGGTTAAACCTAGAATTATTCACAGACCTGGAGATTTTCCAAACCACATGTAAGTGTGTCCCTCTTCCACCCCACTGCCCTGCTCTGGAAAGGGGCTGGTAAATTTGCAGAGGTCAAGGGGCCTCCTGGAAGGAAGAGCCCAGAAGCAACCCTGACTCCTTCCTTTTGAAGATGCACAGCATTAGAAGCTTGGCCTGAGATGATTGGGTCAGGCGCTAGCTGCCAGGAAAGGACGCCAAGTAGATCTATTCCCCCTTGGCCGCCCCCCCCCCCACCTGCCATGGGCCAGGGTAAGCTTGGGTGTGGAGTTGGGAAAACAAAAGAACCATAGCCCTCCCCCAAGGGTGGAGCCCCCTCCTGCCTCCCGCACCCCCGCCCCCCCCCCCCCCAGCAAGGGCTCCTCAGGCAGAGAACCCTGTGGGTTTGTTCTTCCTTCCCCTCTTCAGCCGGTGCCAGGGCCCTTCAGGCTGAGAGCACCTGAGAATTCCCAGACATAGAGGTGAGGAGTCCTGGGAGGGGCAGGATTTCCTGTGAATTTGGCTGTGGGGGCGGCTAAAGTGATTCGTTTGAACATTACAAGCAGATGTAGTCATATTCGTCTTCCAAGCTGGTAAGCAAGTTTTTGTGCAGCACGGGTCAAAGTCATTTTCAAAGTCAAAGAAATGTTATCAACCTATCCCTCTACTGTAAAACACTCAAAGACGTCTGTTGGTATGTTCCCATTCTCACTTCCCCTTGTCCCTGTCTGCCCAGTGCCTCCACACTCCCCTCCCCGCAGGTGGAGGGGCAGGCGGGCGGGAAGTGCTGAGGGTGAGCCGGTGCAGAGACAAGAAAGCGAGGCTCCTCCTGTAGTCACCTGAGGCCTCTCTACCACGGTGCCCTCTCTTGCCTTTATTCCCCTCAGTGAAGTGATACTAGGGCTCAACACTGCACAGGAAGCTTTGGTCTAAAAAACATCTCTTTTCTGGCTTCAAAGAAGCCTGAACTCTTTTATAAAGTGGTTCAAGAGTAAGGAATATTCATTTCCCTGAACTGACTGGGGTTCGAACCAGGTCTCTGAGCCAGGACACATGTTTTAAGTGAAATCGCACAAACCCAAAGTGTGTTTGTGTAGCCCAGTTTCATCTGGAAAAACCAATAACTGTGACACAAGGATTTTTTAAAAATTCCAAAGTAGTGAAGTATTTGGAGCTCAGTAGCCCAGGGATGTGAATGATGCTCTCAACGCTGTTGTTTTAATTGTTTATCTTATCTTTATTGTGATAAAGATAAACCTGTTTCAACAAAGAGGATCTGACAGTCCATCCTCCACAAAGAAGATCATGGAGTTTGACTCCTGGCAACAGTCTCTTGCCATGAATTCTCTTGCTACTGACTAGAGAGAGTTTGGTGTTTATCGTGGGAAGACTATCAACCAAAAGTAAAACGTGCCTGAAACTTTAACCACTGGCGTTACAGTCACAAGCACAAGAGGCACTCGCCTCTCCGGCGGCTAACATCATGGTTTTGCTTTAAGACCAGGCGCGGCATCCAGAAATAAATGTCAACGCCCTGCTTGATGTTTTGCTGTGGTGTGGCTTGGCACCGAAATTGCCGATTAGATCCGAAGGCAGGCCCCTTTCCTGACAACACTGCCTACATTTCAACAGCCTGTCTCGCTGGACTGCACCTGTGGAGATGAGAGCCGCAGCCAAAATCTCTCTGTGGCAGAGAAAAGTACCAGGAGTTTGTTGTGTCGAAATCAGGAAGGCTCTCTAGTGTGAACAAGACTTATTTGCAGATAGACCCGCAACGAACACTACATCCTTTTTCTAGAGGGACGTGAAAAATAGCTCCATTAAAATACTGTATTTCACATTCTCTAAATAATTGAGCTTCCTGACGGGCATTCTTCTCGGAGCTGGAGAGGAAGCTTGACTCAGCTCGGCTTTGTGGACACACGAAGTCCTGAGGGACACGCCAAAGGCTGGATGGACTCGTGCAGGAGAGCGGGGGTGGGGGGGGTTGGGGGGGGCAGTCCTGGCCCCTCCACAGCTCGGGGCACGAGGGGGCGGGGGGCAGAGAGGAAGAGAGTGGGAAAAGTGGGACAAGGACTGACTGACAGCCAAGGTCGTTGCTCTGATTCACTCATTCCTTCCTGGAAAGAGAGCGTTGTTGTGCTTAACCTCTCGGCCTCAGATTTCCAGGATGTTGCTGGCTCTCGGGATCTCTCTGGGGCTTGCTTATTTACCCGGCTTCTAGGCCCAGAGACAGAAGGATGTGAGAGGAAATTGCTCAAGTGGGACACAAAGAGAAACCCCGGGCAAAGCAAAAGCCTTTTAAAATGTTGTTCGCACACATCTTTCCATGGAAATTATAATCAATTAAACAGATGCTATGTTTTTATTGCTTACTACAACTTAAAAGTGTATTTCCTGAAGTTTCTGACTATTTCTTTTTTCCCAAAAAGAACATCATTTGGAGAATGGTCAAAATGATAAAGCAAACAGAGGAAAGCAAACTGAAAACTTCTGGAACACTTAATTTAACCTGTTGCAAGCCCATCTCTGAATACGCCCCCACGTATGCAAGATCTTTCTTAAAGTTACCAAGAGGGAGAGGACAAAGCCTCTGCAAGGAATCTCCCACAGTCCTCTCCTACCCAGTGTTGGATTTACCAGATCCAGTCAGGCTGAATTTAACCCTGTGCTTTGTTATCATTCTCTCATGGTCAGGGATCTGTGAATGGACGCCTATGAGGACAGCAATGGGCAAGCGACTTTGGGAGCACGGAGCTGGGGGACGTCCACGGTGTACTTGATAAAACTGGAGACGGGTGGGTCTCTGAGAAAGAAGGTATTGTCTGGTGAGAGGCCTTTCTGGAGAGAAGATCCTGTCAATCTCGGATGACCTCCCCAGTGGACAAAGAGGCAGATTTGTACTGTGTGGCCCAGAGGACCAAGCTAGGACCAAAAGTGAAATAGGGTTTGGTTCTTTCTATCAGGTGCCTCAGAGGCGTGAACCCCTGACCTTGGCCTATCTTTAGCAAACACTAGATGGCTTTGCTGGAAAGCTATGGAAGGGGCTCTTGTATTGTGTAGATGCCAGAACCAGATCAAAGGGCCTACAGTAATTATTGACTCAGAGAAAGGCAGGGTAATAAAAGGATATTTCCCCAAGGAAGGAGGTTTTCTGGTATCAGCATTTCGAGTTCCCAAGCAAAGGCTCAATCTGAAAAGGTCAGCGCACATAAGCACTGTAACTTCCTGAGGGTAGGGACTTACCTTGTTTGCTCTTGTGCTCCTCTCTAGAGAGCGGCACATGTTGAATGAATGAATGAATGAATGAATGAATATTGATCTGCTCCGTAGGGAAGATGATGGGATGCTATGTAACCTAAGCACAGGGGACCAGCAGAAGGGGACAGGGAGAAGGCTAGGTAAGTATATCAGGGCAAGATTATGAAGGCTCTTAAGTGCCAGATAAAAGAATTTGCACTTAGTATGGCAAACTAGCACCCACGCTAGCCCAAGCACAGGAAATGATCAGCTCATACGCCCAAATGTCCCCAGCTCATTCCTCAAGTATCTTCCTGCTCCCACCCCAGGTCTTCCCCACTTCACACTCTAAATCTCCAAAGGTCACACTCCAAACAGGCTCTGACTCAGGATGGTTGTGAAGTATTTCTGTAGAGTCTTTTCAAGACTTAATCCTTGCTGGAACCAACGGATCGACATCATTGTCCACCCAATCTCTCCAAGACTGTGGCAGAGACAGCTAACATCACCAAAGACTGATGTTCCCCTTCAGGCTACTTGGCTGTCCTGAAAGCTCAGGATTCAAGAAAAGTTATACTTTTGTCGAGTTGTCACTACAAAGCAGTTTCTCTGTTAGAGACTGTATTTCTCAGCCTCTCTTGCATCTAGGAAGGGAGTATGTGACTAATTTTCACCAATACGATAATAATACAATCAACATATTTCACGTCTGTGCTGTTATGATTAAGAAGTAGGCATCTTCTCCACGGTCTCTTGAATCATCCACCAGCTGAATGGAGAGGCCCCAGCAGAGGGGAGAGTTCAAGATGGAAAAGGCCTGGATCATGGAAGGCTGCCTATGAACGCCTTCATTGGATTGTACCATGAATGAGAAATAAATGCCTATTGTGTTAAGACACTGAAATTTTGAGGTTGTTTATCACAGGCGTTAGATCACCCCAACTCATATAGAGACCTAGATGGAATCATTTAGAGCCCCAAGAGTGGACTCAGGATCAAGAGGCACCTAAAATTGCCTGGCATGAAGAAGGCACTCAATAAACACTTCATGGATAAATAAATCAGAATTCTCTGGGTCCCCAACACTTTGGAAGAACCTCCGAGTACAAGTCATCTATTCCCCTCTGAGATCTGATCTTAAATTAGATCCTACCTTTAGAGAAGGGCATGATGAGGGACAGTGAATGTAAATGGGCCCCTCAGAGAGGGAGAAGGGCACAGATATAAGAATCTGAGGCATAAAAGTCTACAACCGCAATTTTACAATGGATTTTTTGTCCTTCCTGGAGCACCTTCCCTTTGCCAACAGCTCTACCTGCCTCATTGACCACATGGATGCCAGCCACAGAGCCCATTTCATTCCACAAACATTTAGTGATACCCACTTTCTGTCAAGTTCCGAGGGTACGTCAACAACCAAGACACGGTGCCTGCCCCAAAGAACATGCAGATGAGAGGGGTGCAGGAGCACGAAGCTCTAGAGGGGATGAGTCCTGCGGAGTTGTGCCAAGGAACTGGAAAGAGTATTGCTGCTACTCTAAGAACAACAAGCAGCTGGCTAAACTGCAAAAGTATAACTTTTCTTGAATCCTGAGCTTTCAGGACAACCAAGTAGCCTGACATCTAAGAAAGACAGGGCCTTCAGAGAATAGACAGTATGTGAGCACTGGCTCATCTGTGGCAGAGCAGATGGCAGATGGGAGTTGCAGACACAAGAGAAACTGCGGACAAAGTGGAGTTCGCATATATTCATAGACTCTTCTCTAAGAACCTCCACCAGGAGTTCTCAAGAAAGATGGGGGCAGGTGGGCCAAAGGGCGAAAGGTCCCTCAGTGGCGGAGTCATGGAGGCAGGAATAGCTGATGCTACATGAAAAAATATAGAGCCCTGTCCAGAACCTTCTCCCCTGTGGCCTGAAGCCATTAGGGGAAGGGCAAATCCTGTCACCCAAGGGATCCCATTGTAAGTAGGGGAAGGGCACAAGATGAAAACCTCTGAGGAGGGGCGGGAAACCATCCAAAGTACAGATGATTAGAGGCCTTCTGCCCTGACCAGGGGGGTGGAGGAACGCTCTAGCACAAACCCAGCCTAAAATATGTGGCAGAGATCACCTGCCACAGAAAGAAGGGGCAGGAACACTGAGAAAGTTCAAATCTCAAAATCAAGGGACACATAGGGCCTGCCTAAGATTGATCAGGACGACAGAAAACACCCCTGCCCCCGGCCTGTTATTCAAGCTAAGAGGCACTGGAACATCAACAACAGCCTCTACTGCCAAGGGAGGGGCAAGAGCAGAGGAGAGACACTCTCTGGGGTGCACAGGGAAGGCTGAAAGCTGAGGATGCAGCAGGGACATTAAGCGAAAAGCCTACCCTGAACACAGAGTAAAGCTGGAGGAATTTGAAGCCAGTGGTGCATGGAAGGTAACCATAGCAACAAGACCCCAAACCAGTTCAGCTGCTGACTAGATTAACTCAAAGCCCTAAACTTAAAGCCTAGCAGAAAAGAGATGTGCCCATTTCCAGGAATAAATATTATTTACTTTCATCTTTACTGTCCTGCAGAGGATGTCCAGCATTTAATCAAAGATTATGAAACCCATGAAAAAAGCAAGAAAAGAGAACAAACTGTCAAGAAACGAGGCAATCAACAGAACTAGACTCAGAGATTATTTAGATGTTGGACCTAACAGACAAGGAATTTAAAGTAATTATGATTAATAAATTAGAGACTCTAATGGAAACAGTGAACAGAATGCATGAACAAATAGGGAATTTCAGCAGAGAGATGGAAGTCTAAGAAAGAATCAATCGGAAATGATATAAATAAAAAAATACTGTGGCAGAGATAAAGAATGCCTTTAAAAGTTCATTTATAGACTGGACACAACCTAGGAAAGAATCAGTGAATTTGAACATAGGTTAATAGAAATTACCCAGACTGAAACAGAAATAGAAAAAAAGAAGGAAAAAAATAGAGCCAGCCTTGATGTCTAGTGGTTAAAGTTTGGTGCTCTCACTGCTTTGATCTTCCAGGTTTGTTTCCCGATCACGAAAACACACCACCCATCTGTCAGTTGCCATGCTGTGGCGGTGGCTCACATAGAAGAATTAGAAGGACTTGTAACTAGGATACAACCATGCACTTGGGGGCTTTGGGGCAAAACAGAAAAAAAGGAAGATTGGCAACAGATGTTAGCTTAGGGCCAATCCTTTCCTGGGGGAAAAGAAAAGGCACCTATTTCTCTTTAAAAGGGAAAAAATTAGAACAAAGTATCCAAGAGCTGTGGGACAACATCAAATGGTGTCTTACATGTGTAATTGGAATCTCAGAAGAAGGATGACAGAACAAGGTAGAAGAAATATTTGAGGGGATAACAGCCAGTAAATTTCCAAAAATAGTGAAATACATCAAACCACAGATCCAAGAATCCTAGAGAACCTCAAGCAGTGTAAATACAAGCCCCCAAAAGTATACTGATTTACTTTTTATCACAAGAATAGCCTAAAATACATGGCAAAGATTGCCTACCACAGAGAGAACCAGCAGAAATACTGAGAGTGTTCCTCTCGGTAACTTTATGCTGTCTTATAATGCAAGTATGCTGGTAATGAATTCTCTCAGCTTTTGCTTGTATGAAAAAGTCTTTATTTCTACATTTTGAAAGATTTTTTTCCAGTGGGTATAGAATTCCGAATAGACAGTTTTGTTTTCAGCATTTTCAAGAGGACCCTCCATTGTCTTCTGGCTTACATAGTTTCTGGTGAATGACCTGCTGTCGTCCTTATCCATAGTCTTTCATATTTCATGTATGTCTTTTTTCATGGCTTTCTTCAATATTTTCTCTTTATCTTTGGTTTTCAATAGCCAGGAGTAGGGATGAAGAATACAGTGAATTTCTCCCTTAACCGTCTTACCTTACAAATACTATGAATTCACATAATACTATCCACAAAACAACAAAGAAGTTGACAGTTGAGACATGGATGGAGTCAATGATGCGTTCACAGGCACACAATAAACAGTGAGAATCAGGCATGTGTGTATGAAACCCAGATATGTCAATTCTCAGTCAGCTACTGAAAACTCCTGCTTTAAAAAGATAGGTGATCAAATCAAAGGATATATTTGTCTTCATCAGTTAAATATGGTTAGGAGGGTGATAAGACGATCACAATGCATTGAGATATTTACTGGGTTGAGAAGTCAATACGGGGTCCTCCCACTGGTATTGTTGGACACCTGGGGTGGCTATGCAAATGTAAATAAACATTAGAGAGATTTTCAGCTAGCTGTGGGTCACATGTCTTATTTATGGTCTGTTTTGCTGAGGACATAGGAGAGCATGTGGTATTGGATATTAAACCCAGGGAGCAGCTAAGGTGCTACAAAGCAAGGTTGCTTCTAAGGTGACACTTTTTTTTGGCCAGCCCAAGTAGCTGAAGAACAGGAATGATTTCTCCAAGCTGGATCAGGTTGATAAAAGGAAAGGGTTTTAAATATGGGTCACACTCTTATCATAACAGATTGGACTCAGGATGGCTTAGTTTCAGAGCTTCTCACATTCTTCTTTTAAGCTGTCCATCTCCTGATGGCTTGTTTCCTTTAGAACCAGAGATTATCAGGAACACCGAATTCTCCTGGTTATAGAAATTTAAGCCTCAAAGGCAGTGTGTGGATAGGAGACACCAAAGAGGACCCCTCTGCCTTTTTAATTTCAGGCCAGTAGATATCATATGTGTCATGGTGAGATGAATTGGGAGGAGGACATTGATATTAACATATTAAATTTTAACACACCAGGTGCATAGGTCAGTGGTTCTCACAATTCAATAAAAACAGACAAGAAACTGGGCAAAGGACATGAACAAAAGTCCACAGAAAAATAAAAACAAATGACCAATAAATACATGAAAAGATTTTCAACCTCACTCCTAACTAAAGAAACACAAGTTTAAACAACCCAACACCATTTTTCACCTTTCTGATTGGCAAAGATGAAAAAGTCCTATATTACCCAGTGTTGACAAACGTAGGGGAAAACAGACCCTAGAGTCAGAGACCCATGGTGGAAGTTTAAACTGATGCAGCCTTTTGAGATAGCAATGTGATGGATATCACAATTATTAAAACCAATTATCATTTGAATTCTCAATTTCACTCTTATGTAGTTATCCAATAAATATACATTTGTATAGTCCAAAGGTTCATGGAAATAGCTATAAATATTCATGAATATATATAATGTGGATATTCACTGCACACACCAACCTGTTGAATTTCTGTTTCCAAATTGCCAGAAAGGCATTAAAAGGAGTTCCCAGCACTTGGCTAGAGCCACTCTGCCCTAGTCCAACAGCACCAGTCCTGCGTGCAAAGTGACATGGAGCTTTGGAGAAAGGTCCTCTCCAAGATGGGCAGAGAACGCAAAAGTGAGATTCTGCTTCTGCATCCTGGAGGTTCTCTCTTCTCAAAGGCAGCCCCGTGGGAGCACAGCAGAAAAATCGGCACCAAAGGGCAATCTGACCTCAAGGCGATGGGAAGAAATATTTACCCAAATGGCCTCCAGGCTAATAAGAAATCCTGCCTTCCAACTCCTTAGATTTGGTTTGAGAAACCAAATGGGAATGCAGAAGCTTCGCCAGCTTCCCCTCCTGCCTTTTCTGGGAGGGGACAGGAGAGGACACAGAAGCTTTGACAAATGCTTTGAGATGCTCTAAAACTTAATTAGCACGAGACAACTCAAGTACCCACGGGCTGTCCCTCCACGATAGAGCACTTCTCACATCTAATCTCAAGTTGTAGCTGTGATTTCACAGAAGTTTTAACCCTAGGGAAAATTAATTTTAAGTAATTGCTAAAAAATTCTTTCCATTGTTTCAAATAAGATCATGTTAACTTCTTTTCCAGCTAAACAGTCATTTCTCACTCCAATTTTTTTTTTCTCACTCCAATTTTTTAAAAAAGCCTTGTGGGAGCTCTGTGCTTGTAAACTAAATATTAGGCATCGCCAGCTTCTCATGATCTCACCTGGAGATCATGTGAGTCAGGAAATGAAACCAATTAGTCTCCTGATGAGAATAACAGGTACCCTACGGGCCTTCAGACTGTTTCCGCACAAAACTAGCCAGAGAGGAACTGGCCAGATGTGTAGACAAGCAGCAAATGATCCATCAAACCAGATTTCTATCATTTGATGATATATTTTCCCCTAATTTTCTTATTTGCGTAGACCCAATCTCAGCATTTTACATGGACTCAGAGCCTACCACGAATCCTTAAATCCCTAATAATAAGTTCCAATTGTGATTTCTTCCATGGAAGAAAGTCCAATGCTCTTAATTGCCCTGAAGCTGGGGGTAGCACTTACAGCCCAGCAGAGTAGCTGCGAATATGGGCTTTGAATTCAGGAGGCCTGGGTTCAAGTGCTGGCTCTGCCATTAATTTGCTGCTGTGGCTTTGGACTAATTATTTCACTTCTTTGAATCTCAGTTACTTCATGTGTTAAAAGAATAATACCCATCTTACAAGTGCCCTACAGCAGCTTGAATTAAATGAAGTCGTGTAGCATCAAGCATTTATCAAAGTTCCTGGAGTGTAATAAGGGCCCAAATGATGTTAGCTGTCGTTGTAATTAGAGGAAGACCCTGGCACTGATGACCCAGTGCTGGAGAGTTGCTTCCATCTCTATAAAATCAGGCAGTCAGACCAGGTCATCTGCAAGGGCCCCTCAGAGCTGACATCTAAGGAGCCTCTGGCTCAGGATTAGCTAAACAAATGGTCCTAGTTCCCTAGTTCTGGTTTCCATAGCAGTGAGTTTCTGCTGGAGCAATTAAAGTCTGGCTGTGAAAATACTGAAGAGCTGCCCTCTGCATCTGAGCTGGCCTGGAGACATAGTGAGTTCTCCATCATTGGAGAAGCATCCAAGAATCTTGACAACAACTTGCTGGGAATAGGATAGAAAATATTCACACGTCAACAGGCGTCAAACTATATGAAGTTTGGGGTCACTTCTGACCCAAAGCTCCCATAATTACAAAAAAAAAAAACCCCAGAAAGTCACAGGCTCTACACTCCTTGGGAATCAGTCTTTGCTGTTAGAACCAAGTGGTCCTTGAAAAGCTGTGAGTCAGCCTGTATCTATTTATCCATCCAAGCTAAGGAAACATTTCTACAAACCAAAACCAAATCTAAGCCTTAATGCAGGAAGAGGTGAAGGACCAGGTCAGATACTTTTCCAAATGAACACTGCCTGTTGCTGGTGCACCTGGCTGCCTCGCCCAGGAATTCAAAATGGAATTCGAGGCCTGGGCCTGGGAGAGTGGAAAAAAGAGCCAGCAGCCAAGTTTGGTAGTGAGAAGCCGAGTAAAACAGTGAGACGCCCGGAGTTTCACCCACAAGAGTGATTCCTTCTCTTTGGAAGTGCTAATGAAATCTGGGTTTCCTTATTTTTTGCCTGAATAGGTTTCTCATAAGGAATTGGAAGCCGAGTCCTGGGAGACGAGGAGGAAGACTCAGTGACATCGTCAGTTGGAACAAGCCAAGGCTTCATTTGTCAATGTGCCAGCACTGAGGCCCCAGCTCTGGCAACAGCCCTGCCACCAAATTTCACTTTGTTGATATGGCCCTCGGGAAAATCTCTGTACCTATGGGCTCTGGTGCCTGCCCCTGCCCACGCTGCTTCTATACAGATGTTTTCGGGCTCTCACTCCTCCTGGGCCTCCAAGCACTTTGTGAAATGTCCTTAATGAATTCTTACTCGATTGCTTATCAATATCACCTCCTTTCTACTGATGAGGAAGCAGGACCCAGAGGGGGAGGTGACTTCTTCTGGGTTACACATCTGTTTTCCCAGCCGATGTCAGTGGAGTTTTGAATACTGGGCAGGAACAGCAGAATAACTACTGCCGTTGGAATTGACCATCCTGGGTTCAAATCCTACATATCTGTGTGATCTTAGACAAATTACTGAACCTCTGTGTGCTTCACATTCCCTGATTATTAAATGCTTATTAAATGGCTGAAAATAGAAACCAAGTCACAATATTGCGACTCATTAAAATGAGTTAATGGTGTGCAGAGCCTGGAATAGAGCTTGAGCGTGGTAGGTGTTGGACAATAGTAGCTGTTACTATTGTGGGTGCCCACATCACTCAGATGCCCCAGGTATTGGCAGGGAAAAGAGTGGCTTTATGAGTGGAAAGGAAAAGAGCCTGCCCTGTAAAGACATGTGGCTCAAAGACCAACTTTGTGCCTCACCCTCCTGTGGGCTCCCCATTGTCTAGGATGGCTGTTCCTCCATCCTCAGTGCTGCTCCCCACTCCCCTCTCAGGGTGATTTGAGGTCCAGCATTGGCCCAGATGGAGACATTTCAAGGTGAAAGGGAAAGCAAGAGAAGCTGAAGGTGGGAGCTTAGAGCTGCTGGTCCTCTGGGAGAAGCGGCCATAAAAAGGCTTCCTTCACTGCCTCCCGTCCTGACAAATGCCCCTGGCTTCTCAGGCTGCTGCCTCTGCCAAGAGCCAGCCTTGGGCTGGGAGATACATTTCCCCCCTCAAAAATGACCTCAGCACAGCCTTTCCAGGGATTAATAATGATTGCTCGGGAGGGTGGACAGTCCAGCAAACCTCGTGCGCCATCCCTGGCTCTGCCTTCTCCGGGAGATGGGCAGGACTTCAAGACTGCAGGGGCAGTGCTTCTGTAACTGTCCTATGCAGACTTCCTGAATGCTGACGGGCTCACTGGGCCAGCAGGGCCCCCAGTGCTGAGCCCTCAGTGCTCACCCCAATGTCAACTGGTGGTCAGCATGGCCCAGACCCTGTGCTGGTACGGGGTGCAGGGGAGGTGGAGGGGAGAGGTGAGATGGGTGGTGGGACAGGCTCTCTGTTCTCAGAGATCAGCCCAGAGGGGCTGATCAGACAAGGGCACGAGGAGCCATGAAGCAGGCTGGGGTGTGAGAAATGCCACTCAGGAGCTGAGAAGGGGGCAGAATCATCTCTAATCTCAGAGATCCCAAAAGTTCTTGCAGAGAAGGTGGAATTTGAGCTGGGCAGAGTTGGAATGTGCTGGGATGGAGTGGAAGGGTTCTCCCAGCTGCACAGGCAAAGGGGCAGGAATTTGCTGGGAGGAAGGGCACGGTCCAGCTTGGCTGGAGTGTCGGCCTGAAGGGAGTTTGTGGGAGATGGTGGTGCTCAGTCAATAGTGGAGCCCAAATGCCAGGCTGAACCACAGGGGTCTCCAGTAGGTAATAGGGAGAGGCCGGAAGGTTGGGGTGGCCCCGGACTGGAGGAGTGCAGGCCATCTGTTGGGTCTTGGTGAATTCAGATACCATCCCCTCATTTTGATGACAGTCCTGGGGTACTGGGTGCTGGTCAGGTGACATTGGCAGAGCACATGATATCAGTGGGAGACAACAGGCCCACGGGACCCTGGAGTTGTGGCATGAGCTCCAGGGTATGTACTCCTTCCCCCATCCCATCACCATACCTTCCCCACCCCTCCATTGGGAGGGGGGCTCTGCATACCCCAGATCTAGCCCAAGCTCCACATACGTTAGGGACGGCTGTGCCTGCTAGTGTCCCTAGAGGGCCCAGAACAGGAAGAGCCAGCTCAGATCTGCTCCCTTCCTTCCATGGTCAAGGGAAGTGTAAGCAGTGCTCTTTCATGCAGCGCCGCTAGACTGATCGGCCTGTGCAGGCCTCCACGGCAGACAGAGGCCTTGTGTTCTCAGCTACCAGACCCAAGTGTCTAGGATTGGGAGGGTTCTCATTTGCAGCAGGGCTAGACCAACTCTGGCACCTCTCCAGCATCTCTGGGACTCTGGCGCTCTGTCTCGGATCCAGGATGAGGCACGCCCCTGTCTGGGGTTGGAGGATCTGCTCACAGCAGAAGCTGCTCTGTGCTTGGTTAGGCAAAGGCTTTTCCCAGATGGCATCCTTTGGTCACCGTCTGCAAGGGGAGCATCTAGAAAGCTGGCCACTCCCGTCACTGCTCCATCTCCACCTGGAGCACCCCTGGCAAACACAATGCCAGTGTGCAGACAGACAATACTCACTGCTGGCCAGAGGGCTGACGCTGTACATACCAATTGGAAATCTAACGTGGCTTGTGTTGGTGGCGGTCATTGAAAGTTCCCTGTGCCCTGGGCCCAAGCCCTGTTCTGGGATCAGCAGTGGCCTGAATGTGAGGGTGCGTCTAACTAGGGGGTGGGGATTCTGTTTACCTCAATTTAATTCATCTGAAGGATTTATTCAGCACCTGTAAGAACTGGGCCCTGGGCTGAGCTTAGAGAAAATCAGAAGCAGATGCTGCCTCCAAAAGGTCACAGCTAATAGTTCAAGGGTAAGGCAGGAGCATAGAGAGTGATGACACGTGGCTTTTGTGCACACTGTTGCCTCTATCTGGAATGCCCTGCCCTCACCTCTTCACCTAATTCACTCGTCCTGCTCTTCCTTCAGCTTTCAGCACCATGTGGTTTCCTTGGGGAAGTCTTCCGCCTTCCACCACTCGGGCAAATCCCCCATCACATTCGCACATTGCCCCGCGTTCTGCTTCTCGGCAGCACTCATCACTGTTGAAACTACTTATCTCTGTGATTATTTTATTAACATGGTCTCCCCCAGGGAGGCTGATGGAAAGCTCCCTGAGGGCAGGAACAAGGTCCATTTCTGTCCCCACTCTATGCTGAGTGCCTAGCACGGTGCCTGGCATAGTAAGAACCCAGTAAATACCTGTTGGGTAAACACCCAGATAAACAAATGAATACAAGACAAGATCCCTGGCAGAATGTTGAGGATGGAAAACTGAGAGAGTTTAAAGGGCTGGGACTTCAGCTGGGATTGAGGGATAGGAAAGCTGTCCTGCAGGAGCTGGCAGGTAAGGAGAAGCTTGGCAACTTGATGGGCATTTGACAGGTGGGATGGGGGCGAGGCACTCCAGGAGGAGACAAACAGGAGCAGAGCCTTAGCAGGAAGGAAGCACGGGCTGTGTTTGGTAACTAGCAGGAGTTGGGTTTGTCTGGAGCACAAGGAGGAAAAGCATGGTAAGAAATGACGTGAGAAGGCAGGTGACATGGGGTGAAGGGCCTTGGATGCCAGGCTAAGAGCTGGGATTGTTAGGGTGGCTGTGGGGCACCGTCACTGGAGGGCACCGTCACTCTCTCTCTCAAGAGGACCAATTAGGAGGCTGTAGGAGCAGCCCAGGTAGGAACTCATGAGATTTGGCCTGCAGGGCTGGTGGTGAGAACCAGGAGAGAGAGGTCATGGGCATTTAGCCGAGGAAACAGCTCCAGTTCATCCCTCAGCGAGAAGAGGACAGGGAGCAGACCCAGGAGCCTGCCCCCACCCAGCTGTGTGGCCCTGGTGGGGCTTAGACTGGACTAGATGGCCACTGCCTGGCTCTGATGTTCTGGGACTGTGAAATCTTGCCCAGCTGGGCTGCAGTGAACTCCTTTCTCCTCCTCTGGCCTGTGGGAAGAAAGATGAAGGTGACCCTAAACAACAGGTGCATCTGATGCGGGAGTGTGCTGGGCATCCTTCATTTGCCCCTCCGGACCCACTCTCTACTCTTCACCGCCCTGTTCTGGGCTTGGGAGGCAAATCCTTGGACTGCGTCAACCTGGTTGACTTGCCCTCTGGTTCCAATTGGGTTTAGCTACATGGTACAATAAAAAAAGATGTTTGGTCTTTGTCCCCAGTTCCTGGCACAGAGCTCATAAACACCTGGAATTTCCTGAGTGATAGGAATGTCTTTTCTTATTAATAACGAGCTCCTTTTGACCACACCTGAGTTCATGCTAATGATGTCACTCAGGGTGTGGCCCCTACATAGCTTCAGGATGGGACTGGTCACCTGAAAAGACCAAACTGGAGATCAGAGGGTGGGAACTTGGAGCTCTAACTCCTGACTTCCATGGAAGGGAGGGGGCTGGAGAAGGGGTTATGAAAACTCTTGAGCAATGAGATTTGGGGAGTTTCTGGATTGGTGAACACATGGATGTGCTGGGAGGGTGGTAGACCTGGAGAGGGTGTGGAAACTCTGTGTCATCCCTGCCCCCACACCTTCCCCTATGCATCTCTTCCATTTGGCTGTTCCCGGGTTGTATTCTTCCTAATCAACTAGTAAATGTAGGTAAAGTGTTTTTCTGAGTTCTGTGAGTCATTTTAGTGAATTATTAAACCTGAGCAGGAGTCATGGGAGCCCTCAAATTTGTAGCCCCCCTGGACAGAGGTGTGAGTAGCCTGGGGACCTGGAACTTGTGACTGGCATCTGAAGTGAGGGCTTGTGGGACTGAGCCCTTAACCTGTGGAGTCTACGTTAATTCTGGGAGTAAGCATCCGAATTGAATTGAATTGTTGGACACTGAATTGGTGTGGAAAAAAACACACAAGCTACTGGAAGGAACCAACAGAAAAGCAGGGTTACGGGTTGAGTTCCCTCAGCATCCTCCTGCAGGGGCACCACAGGTTGACTGCATCCCCTGGGGAAGGCACGGCTCCTGGACAGTGGCTCTCTCCCACGGCCACAGCCCTCACTGGGTGCCTGCGGACCCTTCCTTGCTTTGCCCCTGCCAGCGCTGGGATGCTTCATTATCCCATGTCAGTTTCCTTTAGTCCTGCCTAGAATAACAGATTGTTGGCCCCACCCCAGAATTGCTGATCCATTAGGTCTATGGTGGGGCCCAAGAATGTACATTTCTAACACGCTCCCAAGTGAAGGTGATGCTGCTCATCCAGGGGCCACGCTTTGAGAACCACTTTCCGAGATGTTTAGTTCCCAGCCTTGGCCAAGAACCCTGGAGGACTGGGAACATTATGGGAACTCAGAATTCCTGAATCTATGTGCACTATTTGAAGTCTGAATACATAATTCTTAGACATAAATGTACTAAGATTTTTCAAATTATTGTCAATGTTCTTATAATACAAGAGATCCATGCAGCTTTTTGTAAGTGTGTATCATCTCAAATTGATACTAAAAATAGAAGTACAATCACAAGGGGGAGGTCCTCAAACTGGAGATCATAGGGAACCCCAGCACTGGGTCGTGCTGCCCATGTGCCTGTTGTCCTGACAGTGGAGAGAGTTTGGTGGAAAGCTGCACGTTCTCTACCTGACTGGACTTTTCCTCTTGTCTCTCTGTATTTCCATCTCTCCACCTCACTTCTGTTTGCCCTGCTCTCTATGTCCTCCAGTTGGGGATTGGGGACAGCCAGAACCACATCCATTGAGTTATCAACACTGTGCTAGTGAATTGGCAATATTGACATAAGTCACCGATGTTGATTTCCACTTGAGGCCGTCATCCTCATAGATTTGAGCTGGAATCACTTTCTTACCCCCCTCCTTAGTTTGAGTTAGAAGAGTAAAACAAGGAGGACTCTGGAAATTACTTGTGACCAATCCCTTTATCTGAAAGGGAGAAATTGCCGCCAAGGAGGAGAAAGCAGTTCAAGGTTACTCCAAGTTGATGGAACAGGGTCTCCTGACTCCACTCCAGGCCTCTTTCCATTCTACCAGAAAAGGTACTTGTTAAACCCTCACCAAGTTAAGTTTTAGCATTATTCAAGGTGTTTGGTCAATTCATTTTAGGCCTTTGTACTAGTTTCCATCTGCAGAAATAAATACATCCCTATTTAATGTCATTCTTCTCCTTTAAGTATGTTGCTATTTTGAGAGCAATTGGGGAACAAAATCTCAACCCCATTAATAAGTCTTTATAGAGCCTTTTTCACTGTCCCATACACTTTTCCCTGTCATCCCACCATTTAATTTTCTCCTCCGGAAGAAGACTTGGGCCTGTCGGATGCTGTTTCCAATCTGGGACATGACATCTTCGCCATTTGGAGGGGAGGCAGAGAACAATTTGGCTCCTTGATTCCCCAGTGGGAATTGCAGGGCGGGGTGAGGTGGACTAGGAGAGAAAGAGGAAGGAAGGCAGAAAGGAAGACTCGAGTGGGACAGAGAAGGGGAGGCATCTTTGAGCTGCTCCTCAACGCCAGCCTCTCAGAGCGAGAGGCAGGAAGCTGATGGGCTCTCAGGAGGCCTGAGCCCTGTGGGGAGGCCTGGGGCTCCGAGGAGGAGAGAGGAGCTCGTGGGGCCAGAGGCCTAGCACAGGGTCCCTGCTTTCACCTTCCGGAACCCCAAACAAGGCTGGGGAACATATGTGAGGAACAGTGCTGTCTGAGAGGCTGGAGAGGACCCAGCCTGAGGTCCGGCAGAGGTCTCTCTTTGACTCTCCTCTTCTCTTCCTCTCTCTCCCTCACTTTCTATACTTTCTTGTTTCATTGATTTTCTCATGTCTCCTGGTTTTCTAGTCTTTCTCTCATTAATCACCTATTCTATTCATGTCAACTCTATCTAAAACCTTTATTTATCCCCTTTCCCGCTTGACATCCATCTCTATTTGTGTGTCTCCGGTGCTGAAAACTGAACACATAACAAATCGCTCCGATTCAGAACAGAGGCCTGCTGAGTTTCTTCTTCGCATCTGAGGTGACCTGTAACAGGGCCTTTATCCTATCTATTTTTATTGTCTCGTTTCGCCATCCTAGTGCTGTTTAATTTTTCACGATGAATTTGTCTTGTCAGTTTCCCTGTAAGTGTCCTAAGGAACGGGCCCACAGCTGCTGGAGCCCACTCTCACCACCGGCGTCCACCGCCAGGCCTGTCTGTAGGTGCTGTAAATGGATGTGGAGAGAGCGATGTGCTCCCACCCCAGCCCCCCACAGCCTTCCAACCTTCACTGCCTGGCGGACTTCCTTCAGCTTTGATGATGGCACAACCGAAGGTGGGTTGAACAGGCTTTACCCTCTAACAGTCTCCATTGTTTACTTCAAATAAAAATACTCTAAGTAGAAAGAACACTCATTTAGCAAATATTATCAGCTCCAGACAAATCACTAGACATCCCCACCCCTCACCACCAGTTTTCCACCCAAGTCTTTCTGACATAGAAGTTCTGGACTGGGCCCTGGTCTAAGATCGTTCCCTCCATTCTTCAGTTTTTCATACTATTTACATATTCACCAAAAAAAATTTTTTTTCAGTAATGATTAAGTGTCAGGCACTCTGCTAACAGATAGTGACACAGAGTAGATGATCACTTAGGCCTTGTCCTTGAGGAGGTGATGGCCTCACAAAGGAGAATGACAGGTATACAAATACATTTAAATAGACATTCCTTTAAAAATATATTTTAGTGAGCACATGCTGTATGCTGGGGACTGTTACAGGTGTTGGGGACATGGCAGACAACAACAAAAGAGTACAATAATAGAAAAGAACCCTGACAGAAGTACTTACAATAGGTACCCATTGTGGCAGGTTAAGTTCTCCAAGGAAGCCAGCTCTGAGATGGAGCTTAGCGTGGGGATGTTTACTAGGGCATGCTCTCGGGATTGATACCTGTGGAAGAGAGGGGAGGGCCCAGCTGGACAGAGAGATAAGTCCAGCTGCAGAGCTGACCCAACACCAGCATTGGCCAAGCCCACAGGATCTAGATGTAAAGTACCTCATATCGGAGCTGTCCTGTTTTGGGTCAAATGAAGGGGCCATTCTACCCTTTCTTTGATCAGTATTGGATTCAAGCCACCTCAGGAAGGATGTGACCTTGGATGAGGTGGCTCTTTGCAGCTGAGGCAATTCCTAAAGGGAAATTCCTAAAGCCTTCAACCGTCGGCAGATAGCCCTCCATGAAGCTGAGACAACAAGCGCTCCACTGAAGGGAGACTTGACTGTGTTCCTCCGCGTCCATCGCAGCCATGGCGGGGGAGGAGGGACGGTGCAGAGATTGCTGCTGTGCACCAGCGTCTATGTCTCCTTTCTTTCCTGGACTGCCAGTAGACCTAATTTCCAAGAGCTCTTGCATCTAGTGGGGCGATGTAGGTAGTTCTTGCCAGTGAACAAGCACTTGTGGGTTTGCCCTAAAAATTCCCCACGAGCTTCTTCATGATCTTTCTTCCCTTGCCTGCCAACTAGACACCAGAATCCAGTGAAGGTGCCCAGTGCCCAAACACATACATCACACAACGGAAGGAGCCTGGGTCCCTGACTAGCAGCATGGAGCAGAGCTCTCCCTTCTTCCACACCACCCCTGAGTCCACACTGTCCTGGGACATGAGAAAGAACAAACTTTTACTTTGTATCAATTGTTATGTTTGGGATGTCTGGCTGCTGTTTGTTTCAGCAATTAGCAGCCCTCGAGTAACGCAAGTTTCTTGACGTGGAGCATCCCCATAAGAAAAACTAAAATATAAGGCCTTGGCTGAGGAAGGAGGAAAGAGATGTAACAGGTTGGGTAACTGGAGATCCTTGTTATACTAGGACAAAACACTTGGTAAAAACTGTTGCCTGCGATAACTTGGAAGTCAAAAACATAGGCTTTGGGGTAAGAGGATGGAAATGAGAAAATTAATGCCGTATGTTGGTTGTAATTGGCTGCATTCAGCAAGATATTACAAGAAAAAGATGATTTCAGGAAAGAACTGGCAAGTTTGCAACAGGAAATGGAATGGAATAGAGAGTCAGAAATTCAGGGCCTTGCAGAGACAGGAAAAAACTACCTCTTCATGATGGATGTGATGATAACGATGGGGGAATTCTTTACAAGGTATACATTTATCAAGCCATCACGTTGTACACTTTCAATATATTACAATTTTGTCAATTATACCTCAATAAAGCTAAAAAAAAAAAAAAACTGCTTCTTTTAAGAAACTGTCTTTTCCTTTGGGCTCTGTCCTTCTACCTCCCCAGATAAAATTAATCACTGTATTAATTCACATTAGTGGGGATCTGCTAATTGCTATGACGAACAATCCCCAAATCTCAGGGGTTTAATACAGTGAAAGTTTTATCCTCAATGTCTGAATTTTTAAAAATTTTGAGCAGTCAAGACCCAATGACTCTTCTCAGCTAAACAGTGAATAGGTAAAAATCAATTCATAGACTATATCTTCCTCTCTAAGCCTGACAGCCTCAAGGTAGCCACTGTTAAGTTGAGAAAGAATGGTATGAGAAAGCAAATAAAAATAAGACAGGGTTGAGAATTATTACTTGGGAAAAAACTATAGGCACAGTTCCTGGCACACAGAATTAACTAGAAGCAAATAGATTAAAAGCCTCCCAAGTTTTTGAGAGAATTGTATTGCCAAAGAAGCCAGGAGCCTGGATTCAAAAGGCCTTGGAGTATTCCACAGCACCCGAAGAGCCTACCTTTTGAACTAGATGCAGTGCCTGGTGGGACCTTGCTTCTGCTCTCTGGGGAGGGGGTGAGTGAGAGGAATCCTGCCAGACTGATGCAGAAAATCCAGGAGAAGACCCAGAGGCTTGAGAAGATGGGGAAGCCACCTGATGGAAGGAGCCTGGGTGCTGAGCACATGTGGGTAGCAGAGCCCTCCACCCCCAACCCACCCTGAACTATGTCTGAGAAAGAAACATTCATTGAATGAAACCCCTGAGACGTGGGGATTGTGTGTTACAGCAGCCAGCAAATCTCCACTAAGACAAATAGGGATTCATTTAATGCATCTTAACCGGGGCTGACCCAGGCCGGCCGTGTGGCTGACAGAGGAATGAGTGTGTCAGTACCCGGTGTGTTTCTTAATAAAAGTTATGACTGGAGTTGTGCGGGTTTAGGTAAAAATTTTCAAACATTAAGTGAGAAAATCTGACGCTCATTCTCACAAACCACATTCTCCAAGTAGCAATTAAGAAAACAAAAAAGGCGGTCTTCCTACTTTCTTGCCAGCTTCTTGCCAGATATACATCTGAGTCTGCACTTCACCCTCAGTCTCAGTCAGAGGCACCATTGTTCGTCAAGAGAAAAATATGTGAAAATCTTAAAATACAATTTAAAAATTTTTAAATGCATAAGTCATGTGAGCGCCTAGCATCCAGGAAAGTTTGCGATCGTTTCGTGGGTTTGACTCCAAAGGCTGGTTCTACGGAGGAGAACCATCCCTCCGAAGTACCCCACCTGGAATTGAGATACGCCCCCAGGGTTCCGGCTGCAGAGTTCAAGGGCAATTGCTTCAAGCAACTCTAGTCGACTGTGCTTTCTGTACGTGGAAATCTTTATTATTTTAGCACAAATAAATACATACATATTACAAATGTTTGCCCCCCTCTCAAAATAAACATATAATGGAGGACGTCATATTGAGCAAGACTGAAGGAAGTAGAAGTGCCTTGACTCTGAACCAGTGCTTTGCAGAGGCAGTGTAGCACAGTGGTCGGTCACCTGGGCTTTGGCGTCAGGCTAGAGGATTCAGAAACTGCCATCTGTGACTTGGGGAAGTTATTTCAGCTCTCTGAGCATGAGTTTGTTCGTCAATAAATAGAAGTGGTGGTGACAGTAACATCACCTCCCTCACAGGGTTGTACAACAATGAAACTAGATACTGCACGACATTTAGCGGAGTGCCTAGGACACAGTAAACACTCAAAGGTTCCCCATTATCATCTTCTCGTGTGGAACTCAACGTTGCTTCCTCCACCGGAAGATCTGACTTCCCCTCTGAAGCTCCACTTGTTGGTGAGCTTGCTCACAGCCTGCTGTCCCCTGGCTGTCGGCTCCTCCTGCCTGTGTTCCTCTCCTTGCTGTACAGACCACTATGGACTGTCCTGCTAACTCAGAGTCTAATGTCACCTTGTGGCGTCTGCCTGGACACCAAGCAGTCTCCATTCTGCAAATTTCCTCTTCTTCCTGGGCTTTCCTTTCAGCCCGTTGAAAACGTTTGTGAGTTATCTTATTTATTTAACAAACCTTTAGTACATGTGCAATGCAGTTTTGCATTTATAGCCTAATTATTATTCTAGACTATCACTTCGCTGGTTTGGTATAAACTGTATATGTAAATAATCAATGTACTTTGGATTACTAGTTTTTAATATGCTCGACATTTGTTAGCCCTTGGAAATCTTGAAGAATAAACTACCATGCTTACATAACATGATAATGATATGGAAATGGGCACCCTGCAAATATAAGGAGAAGCTGGATGAAAAGACCCCACCGCTCTGCCTTAGTCCAGGGGGCTCTCAGCCTGGGTCCTGTCCTTCGTAGGCACCAGAATAATCCTGATTGCTCCAGCATGCCTCCAGACAGGAAGATTTTGAGGAGACTAGAAAGGCCCCTGGATGGATGAGATGCCCAGACTTGCCCCTCTCCTGCTCTTGCTCATCCTCTCCGAACAAAATGACCTGAGCTGGGCTTGGACGAGTCTAGTTGCCGAGCCCCAGCCCCACCCCTGAAAAGAGGAGGCTCTAAGCAAGCGTTCCTGCAGTATTTGCTGAAGAAGAGGAAGCAGCACCTTCCTCTCTTAACCTTATTATTAGCAACTGCAGTTAATCTGAGCTTAGGTGTGTGAGAACGGCCTTTCTGCTCTGTGCCAGGAAAGGAGAAGCTACACCGGAGCTGGCAGGTTTGTGGTGCCTCTCTCTGAACGCATGTATGCACTGTTGGTTCGGGTTTCTTCAGCCTCTGTCTTTCTCTCTCTTAAAGATGGTTTGGCTTGTATTCTCATGACATCATCACAACCGCCATCCCCGCTGATTCTAGTGCGGCCCAGAGAGCTGCACAGGGAAGCAGCTGGGGAATGTATCATGCCAGGCATGGAAGAGGGCCAGGGCTGTCCTTTGGCTCTCATCACAGGGCAAGGGATGGGCACCCAGGTCTCCTGACTCCAGTCCAGCCGCCTCTCCCTCTGACTCCTGCCTTCAAACAGCTCTGACTGGGTCCTTCCCTGTCTACAGGATCTCCTGGGTCCCTGATGCCTGGGACCCAATCCCTCACTTTGGCCTTTGATGGCCATGGCACCCACCCACCTTACTCATAGTTAATTCATCCGTCAGTCAAAGGACATTTCCTAGTCTCCCTGAAGGAGATGGGGCACATGGAGGACTGGAGGCTGGGCGTGATCAGGTCAGATCAGTGTAGAGAGTGGTTTGGGAGTTAAAGGTTGCAGAGAGGGCTGTGGGCCTGGTCTGGAGGCAAGGAGACTTGTTAGGAGGGTGTTGTCAATCCAGGGGAGAAAAAGTGACGGCCTAAAACAAAGTGATAGCAAAGTGGTCAGCGTGGTTAGGGTTGCGCCACGGGTCAAAGTAATCAAATCCCGTGGTTTCAGCCCCAGCGCTAGAATCAGATACTTCCTCCAACTCTCCTCACCCCTTCACCCCCCATACTGGTTCTGGGGCTCTGCTCATGGCTGGACATACCCCCTTTGTCTGAGGCCTCACACCCTTTAGTTGTCAACTCCTACTCCCACCAGCCTCTCCCAGGCCTATTTCTGTGGTCCCCATTATTTTAGCAGCAACATTCTTAGGGCCCCTTGTGGCAGTTTGTTGTTAATAAAAAAGGTCTAAATTGTAGGTGCACCCCCCTACTGTGCCCATCTTCCTGTCAGATTGTTTGTTAAACCTGCCTCAGATGTCCAGACGCAAGTGACCCATTTTACAGAATTCTTGAATGAATAACATTGGTTGTCCTTACTTGCCTCTCTCAACCCTCTCAATTTTCATTGCTTTCTCGGAGTTTGAGAGTGTTAACTCCCTATCTTTCCATACAAGCCTCCACATCACCGGGAAATGCCAACTACTAAATCAATAAAAGAGAAGTGCATTAATTCACGGGACGTTGTATGGCGCAACAGGGGCTGGTACTGAATGTTCCAACTGAAATTGATAAGGAAAAAATATTGGGGGATAGACAATGAATAAACTTCTGTTTTTTCATTTTTTGAGATGGGAAAGGGAATTGAAGGCGAAAACATTTCAAAACAAGGAGGGCTTCAAAGAAGTGTGATGCCAGAGGGGACATTGCTTCTCACAGAGAAATGATTTGAAGATGCAGTTTGTGGCTCCCAAATGTGGGGCACGTGCCCAGAGGCTGCCCCTTGGCTTCACTCAGGCTGACAAGGAGTCGAATGCACAAGGTGAGTCCTGGATGGCTTTGCACCCCCAAGGACCATCTGGCCTCAGAGTGGGTGACAAAGGAGGGGAGGAAGAAAGAGCCCTTCAGTGGAGGAGTCCTGAAACACTGCTCCCCCAGGCAGGAGGAGGGAAGGGGAGCACCCCCCTTTCATGAGGTGTGCCCATTTCCTAAGGTCTGTTCTAACAATAAAATCAGAGACTCTCAGGATTAAGAATGAACAGTGCAGGGTACTTGGTCCAATCACTATCCAATGATGTTTGAGTCTCTCCACCACATCCTTGACAAGAGGCTCTGCAGTCTGTTGAGTGTCTCTAGGTACAGGTCACGCACTGCCTCCCAAAGCAGCACACGACATCCTTGGTGACCTTGGGAACAATAAATTATTTAATAACGGATTGTATTCTCCTTCCTTGTAACTCCTCCACCCATCCTAGCTCATTCCTACAGAGTTTCAGAGCATGTCGAAGCTCGCTCTTCCCCAGGATGCCCTTCTGGTCCTAGAGGACCACTTTCACCTCCATCCCCATCCATCCTCAACCTTCCTCAGATGACCCAGTTCTCTGCTCCTCACCCTTTGGAAGCAACCTAGTGTTTCGTTGTTCCCCCTACAGGGTGATGCTGAGCGCCTCAGCTGACCACCTCCCCACTCGATGTGGTAGGCTACGTTCTCTACTGGGGGCACCACTGCTCTCCTGGGCAGCCTGGGCGCTCAGGTGGCTCCTCCACAGCTGGCTTAGCCTGCATCTGGTCTCCAAGACCATGAGACTTCCTTGGACATGCTGACTTTCACTCCTGGCTCTCTGGCAGGACTTTGCAGGCCCCCGGAGGGGTGTCAGTCATCTTCCAGCCAAAGGGTGGTGAGGAGGGGGTGATCTTCAGCTCAATCTGTCCAAGGCAGCGTTCAATATTGAATGGGGAACAAGAATTGGTGGAGGCCCACCAGTCCTGAGCTGGGGAACCAGAGAGAGAAAGAGCTATGAGGTGTCGTGAAACCTTGCTTAACTGGGAGGGACTCACCTTGGCAAGCCCCCATCACCTCCTCTGAGAAGTCATCCCTGATCACCCCCTCCCAGGGAGGCATTAGTCCCCGCCTCTAGCGGCTCCTGTGTGTGATGCACTGCCGCCACCATAGCTGGCCCACTGGAAGGGGGATGTCGGACCAGACCCGCAGCCCTCTGCAGACAGTTGTAGGGCTTTTTCATTTCTCTGGCCCCAGGGCCTGTCACCACGCCTGGGCCGCAGCCATGCTCAGTCTCTGCCGTTCCATGAAAGAGCAAGTAGAAGGAGTGCTGTGACTCACCAGGGCTCCAGGGGCCCCAGATAGCGGAGCAGTCTTCCTCCCCACATGGCCTCAAGTCACCTCCAGTTCAGAGGAGTCTCTGGGGGGACCGTTCGCCCTGCGATGGCCCTGGGCAACTCACATGGAAGGACCAGCTCGGTGGAATCGCCCCTCACTTCTCTTCACCGTCAGCCTGAACGTGTCGTGTCAGCTCTTGTGTAGGCAGACAGGTGGTGTGGGGGGAATCAGGCGGGGAGGGTGTGGAAGGTCCAGTGGTTCGTTCTGGGGGTGTTTCCCTGTGTTTGACCTTGTCTTTTCTATGACAGGGGGCTACAGAGGGAAGCCTTTATAAAATACAGGTATCCAGAAAAGCTAGATGCCAAAGGAACCACACTGAGGTTAAACCACTCTCCTGTCTACACTGAGTAGCACTTTAACCTCACCTGTCTGTCTCTGCAGGTGACAGAGCTGGGAAAGCTTCGAGCACTTGAAGATTCGCTGCTGCTGGCACCTGCCCCTCAGCACCTCACCGGCCTCGTGAGGGGCCCGTGGCCTGAATGACACTAGAGAAGTTCACTGATTAAACCACGTCTTTGTGGGCATGTGAGTGTGTGTGAATGTAAGAGTGTGTGTGTCCAAACCCCACCACACAGCCCAGTAGCGCTGGGTCCCCTCCCTGGGCGCTGGGCACCCTGCTTGGGGCTTCACCTCTCGGCTGTCTCTAGACCCACCTTACAGAGGAGGAAACCAAGGCTCAGGCTGCTCAGTCTTGCGGCCAAGGTCACGCGGTCATTGAGTGCAGACCAGGATTTCAACTCAGGCTTGTCTGACTCCGGAGCCTGTGCTGTTCACCTCCACTCTATACTTGGGCTCAGAGCACCTGCCGTTTGCAGCATGACTGCAATAGTTGGAAGCTTTATGTTTTTTTTTAAAAAGTGTGAAAACTAATTTTATTCATTTAATCTCTAGTAGAAGTATCCTAATTGAGAAACATGTTGTTTTTCAAAGAGACGAAAAATCCTAACTTAGGATCATATACTTCAGTCTACCCATAAACTCTTTTAACATTTCACCCTAAAGAAGCACAGAATACAGGGGAGCCTCAGGAAGCTAAAGAAAAGCCTAGAAAGTGATTGAGGCGATACCGCAACAGAGGGGCTGGGGGAGGCAGGTTCCCAGGAGTTTGTTCCAAACCCCGGCCAGGGTCTCTCAGGCTGTTTTGTAACTCTCACACCTGAGTCCCTCCACCCTCCAGGCTTTGTTCTGGGTGGGTTAACATGTTACCTCACTGAACCCTCACAAGAACCCATTTCTGAGGAGAAACGGGGCCAGAGAGATTAACTGATCTGCCTAAGGTAAAACATGGAGGAGCTGGGATTTGAGTCCAGCTCTGTGCTCAGGATCCTAAGAACTTTCTTCTAGACACAACTCCCTTCCAGGGCTCACAGTCCCTCCATAACTGGACTGAGGCCGTGATGCCCCCTGGGAGAGTACAAACCCAGAGGGGCAGCTTTAGAAAAGGATCCTCGTGCCCTTGGAGAGAAGTGACCGTGAGTGATGCAGGACTAGCCTCCAAGTCAGTGCTGAGCTTCATCAGCAGGAGCGAGCAAGGCCAAGTGGTACAGGGCTCAAGAGAACGACCAGGAAAGGAAGAGGCAAGAAAGGAGGGGTCCCTGGGTCAGGCAGATGTGGGTTTGAATCCCAGCACCTCCACTGACTACTGGTAACAACCTCAGTGAGATTATTTGACACCAAGCCTTGGTTTCCTCATCTATAAAATGGGGACAACAACTGAATGTACCCCATAGGGTTGTGTGAGGTTGAAATGTGATGAAAAGAGTAAAATCCTTAGGAATGTAGTTTCTATACAGTATATTAGTTTTTATGAACTTTTAGGAAGACAAAGAGAGGAAAGAAAAGGGAGAGAACACAGAAGTGTCAGGATCGGTAGGAAAAGGGAAGACCCTCCGTGCCTGCCCCCCAGTAGCCTCTGGGATTCCCTCTCCCTGTGCTCCGCAAGCAAAGGAAAGGGGCATCCATGCATTTGCTGATTCTTAGTCCTTATGCAGTGAACAGTGTGTCAGCTGCTTGGTTAGATCTCGGTGAGGGTGGACAGAGGGCACCCAGTGCTAAGATAAGATCTCTGCCCTCCAGGAGCACAACCCCTCGTCTGGTGTGGACCATAAGCTGTGCACACACACCACTGCCACCGAGGAAGGCCATCGGGCCTGACCCTGGGAGGGGCAAGCGGTGGGATCTGGGAAGTCAGCTCCCTGTCCACACTGCCCTTGATGAGAGGGAGCCATGTGGGTCAGCCAAGGTTTCTGAGAATGAGCTGGGCCCTGGCTGAGCCCCTCGGGTCCCAGCCCCTGGCCTTGCCTTGACCCATACGCCATGGTTTCCCTGTTTGAAACAAAGAGCTCTGCTGGAACGCGGCTACTCACAGTTAAATGCTTTACAAGGAAAACAAAACCATACATCATCCCCCCTTCCCACGTGATGTTTGCTGTGGTGCTGAGGGTGTGGGGTGCAGGCTTCCAGCTCTGTGGCAGGCTATGTCCTTGAAGGGACAGTGGCGTGATTATGTGGAAGCTGCCTTTATAAATGGCTCACGGTCGTGGCCTGGGAGAGCACAGCGCCTGCCCAAATGTCTGGGCTGGAGAATCCATCAGGGCTGCCATGACGCCTGTGGCTGAGAATGCGCCGTCACGGCCCAGGGGCCCTCCACGCTGCCCACCGGAGGCCGAGATGGAAATCAGTCTACCCCCGGACACAGGGTTGGAAAGCTGTTATACACCGGCTTGCCACTTGTGGGGCTCAAGGGTTTCATAGGTCTTAAGTCACAGTAATTTTCCAAGCCTCCCAACTCTCCTTTGAAGGGATGCTCCAGATGATGTTGTCACCTTGGGGGCAGATGGCCCCTTCTCCTATTTGACCCCTGGCTCATGGTAGGATCCAGAACTTCCTCAGTCTCCAGCTGGCAAAGTAGGAAAGAATCCACCCCAGACCTGGCCCAGTGGTCCCCACAGTAGGAACGGAAGGGAGTCTCCCGGCTTTCAGACAGAGTCCCTAAGCTCAGTGCCCAACGTCTGCTTCCGAAGGCCCAGGAATCTCAGGATGGAGGGACTGCCTAGGTGACATGGCTTATTCTCTCTCATGCCATCCAGTGCCCTCCGTAATGACATCTACCATTTATTGCACACTTAGTAAATGCCAGGCACTGTGCTGGCTGATTTTCCAGTGGAGTATTTCACGTAAGCCTTTGTAACAACAGGATCAGCGAGCAGTTATTAATCCTGTTTTCAGTCAAGGGAAACTGGGCCTCAGAGAGGTTCAGGCATTTGCCTTGCTCAAGGTCACACTGCCACTCAAGAACGTGGACAAGGATTAGACTCACTAGCCGTCTGATTCCAAATTTCATGTTCTTTCTGTCCTTTTGTGCTGTGTCCCTCTGTACTCCTCCCAAATACTGATCTGGAGCACCTTCATTGATGGGGAACTCACTACACTGAGGACCCCCGTCCTGTCTCTGTGCTCCTCACAGTGAGCTGAAGTCTTTCTAAACATTCCACCATCTGATCCTAGTTCTAACCTTTGGGGCCTCAAAAAACAAATCTGTGCCCTCTGCCCTCATGGCAGCCTCCAAAGCTTTGACGGAGGCTCTCAGTCCCCACAGGCCTTCTCTTCTCGAGGCTGAGCTGCCTCCGCTGCTTCTCTCACTCCCCAGAGGACAGAAATCCACACCCCCACCACCCTCCTCGTTGCCTCTGGACGTCACTGTCCTGTGCCCTTCAGAAAGGATCCTGGTACATGGCACATGGCAGGAGACTTGCTGACCTCTCAGGCAACTTGCTTCGTGTTTCAAAGTGCTATGTTTATTTGTATTATGAAGGTTTTTTTTAAAACTATAAATGTAGTCCATGGGCATAGTTGAAAATATTCAAATAGCACAGCAGAATCCAAAGTGAAAAGTAAAAATCTCCCCCCATCCTCTTCTAAACCCAGTGCCACTCCCCAGAGGAAACCTGTGTTGAAAGTTCCTCTTTTTATTTCTTACGGCAACGTCTATTACACTTTTGAAAAACACAATTATATCTTGATTTGTGGCTTATCTTTAGAGAGCGTCCGCTGGCGGCTCTCCATGCAGGATTAGGAATTCAGTGCTCACACCGCCTCTCACCTCTCGCTTTTACCTCCGGTTTGTTCAGTTATGTTACTCATTTTAGCTCTTCTACTGGTTACTCTCGATAATCTACCTAAAAATCTGCCTTGATTCATACACTTCATACAGCATTCATTAACTCCTCACTATGAAAGCTGAAAAAATCAGTGAAACTCTCTTTTTTTCTACCTCTCTCTCACTCTCAATTTTATTATACTGTTTTTAACAATTTCAAGGTTTATAACATTTGCACTCTGTTCTGTGGCTACAAGTAAATGTTCCACATTTTGCCCATGATGTCTAAAAGTTGAAAACCAATAACAGCTGTGTGACTGGATGAACACTATTCACTGGAGAAACAAATAATAAGACTGGCTCCACAGAGAAGAAGGAAACGTGATTACCTGTTATGACAGCTTTGAAATTCTAAGGAGACTTTTTCTTTTTTTGAGGAAGATTAGCCCTGAGCTAACTGCTGCCAATCCTCCTCCTTTTTCGCTGAGGAAGACTGGCCCTGAGCTAACATCCATGCCCATCTTCCTCTACTTTATATGTGGGACGCCTACCACAGCATGGCGTGCCAAGTGATGCCATGTCCGCACCCAGGATCCGAACCTGTGAACCCCGGGCTGCTGAAGCGGAACGTGCGAACTTAACTGCTGCGCCACTGGGCTGGCCCCTAAGGAGACTTTTCTACGCAGTGAAGATTCTAGTGGAGTCTCATAATTTCCTTCAGCTTTCTTCACTTCTTCTGGGTCACTTCCAGCTGCATTTTTTCTTGTCTCTCATGTCATTCTCTTTTTAAATTCCTTTTTAGTTTTGCTAGAGTATTTCATCAAAATCTGCTTTCATTTAGGGTGTGTGATCGGTAACTGGTGGTAGGCTGAAAAATGGCACCCCCAAAGATATCCATATCCTAAACTCTGGAACCTGTGAATGTTACCTTATATGGCAAAATAGGGTCTTTGCAGATATAATTAAGTTAAGGATTTAGATTATCCTGGATTATCTAAATGGGTCCTAAATGCAATCATACGTGGCCTCATAAGACAGAGGCAGATGGAGATAAGTCACAGAGACAGAGCAGATGGAGATGAAATGGAATGGAGAGAGATTTGAAGATGCCGGCCTTAAAGACTATAGCGATGCAGCCAAAAACTGAAGAATGCCAGCTGCCATCAGAAACTGGAACAGGCAAGGAATGGTCTTCCCCTGGAGCCTCCAGAGAGAACGTGGCCCTGCCAACACCTTGACTTCACCCCCGGGACACTGATTTCAGACTTCTGTCCTCCAGGATGGTGAGAGAATAAATTTGTGTTGTTTTAAGCCACCAAGTTTGTGAAGTTTGTGGTGATTTATTACAGTAGCCAAAGGAAATTAACGCAATAGTATCATAAATTCTTCCACATCTGAAAATGACTGTTTTGGGTGCTACCCTCTTGTTGACAGTTTGGCTAGGTATAAAATTTTATATTCTATACTAAAAACCATTTTTCCTCAGAACTTTGATGACGTTACGCCATGGGCTTCTAGCATCTAGTAGAGCTGATGAGAAGAAATCTCGTGTCAGTTGAATCTTGTTACTTTTCCAGGCACCTATTTTTCCCTGTTCTGTAAGTTTTTGTTTTTTGTCTTTACCCTTAGATTTCTGTCATTCCATCAGAATAGGTCTGAATATTGGTCTTTAGTTCATAAATCCTTCTTGATACTCTGCGGACTGCTTCAATATGAAGACTCCAAATTTCTTCAGTTTAAGAAATATTGTCTCCATTTTTTAAATATCCATTTTCTGTTAAAACTCCGATTGGGCAGATTTTGAACCTTCTGATTTATCTTCCATGTCTCCTGACTTTTCTCTGGTATTTTATTTCTTTGTACTTCTACTCTCTGTTCTGGAGATTTCCTTTCCAAATTACCAGTTTGGTTCTCAGTCTTGTCCATTAAATTATTAGGCTCATCCCATTGAATTTTAAATTTCATCAGTCACACGTTGAAAATCTAGAAGATCTCTGTTCTTGTTCTCATGACTTTTCACATTTGAGAAACAAGTCTGCTTTTGTTTTATGCATGCAATATCCTCTTGATCTCTCTGAGAACACTAATTACAATTTTTTAATGTTATTGCTGGTTTCTTGAATTATGTCTGATTCTTCCAGGGCTACCTTGCCCTTAGTTATGACTTAAGCACCCCTCAAATGTCAAGAGGAAGCTGGCAGAAGGGTATGAGTTTGGAAAACACACTTAAATCTCAAAACAGAGGAATGTGTAGTTTGAAAACTATACATATCCACAAAGAGATAAACATATCTCACAATTTGAAAAAAACGCCAAAGATTATTCTGTTGCAAGTCATATCCTACCCCCCACCTACATAACATCTCCATATCCACAGTTTTGTTGAGAACCAGTGGACCAGATCCACCATTCTCCATCCTGGTAGAACATTAGAATCAACTAGAGAACTTCTAAAAATTACCTGGGCCTGAGCATCCCCAGGTAAAGCTGGTGTGCATCCAAGGTTGTGACTCACTGGAATAGACTATCTCTAAGGTCTTGCTTTTGTAATTGTGGTCCATGAAGCAGCAGTACCAGCATCACCTGGACACTTATTAGAAATGCAGAATCTCAGGATCCACCCCAGATGTTCTGAATCAGAATCTGCATTTAAACAAGATCCTCAGCGATTGAGAAGCACATTAAAGTTTGAGAAGCCCTGCTTTATGGAAGATCATACAGCACCATGGTCTATTAGGGTGTGACCTCCAGAGTCTTACAAATCTGAACTTGGAGCCCAGTTCTGTCACTTAATTAATTCATGAGCACATTAAAGTTGGAGAAATATGGCTGTAGAGCACTTAGCACAGTGCCTGGCCAGCAGCAAAGGCTCGATAAATGTTATTCCCTTCCTCATCTACTTCTTCAAAAATTCTTTCCCAGGTCTGAGCTTTTCCCCCCGGCATGTTTCTCCTCTGCGCCCATTCCTCTCTTGTCAGTAGAGCAGCTGATTCATCACACTCTTTGATCTTTCTCCCCTCCAGTACCATCAGAGCTGTGCTATCCAGCCCCTCTCTCTAGCCCTGTCTGAAATCATGGCCTCTAGTCTCACTTGTAAAACTTAATAGCAAAATGCTTTTGATATTCAAGCTTCTTTGAAGTCAACCCAATCTGTATTCCAGAGTTAAAAAGATGTTCTGCTTCATGGCTCTTTCTCATATGAACCTGGAGTGTCAGTTGAACAGACAGCTGTGCTCTCTGCTCTGCTGGTTCCATTTTCCCTGCTTCCGTTTTGAGCTCCCTGGAGAAGCATGGGAAATCGATTCTGTCTCAGGAGATGACGACACTATCCTGTGGCTGGATTCATGTTGAGGACACCTTTGGTTCACCACCAACTCCCTCTTATGGAGCTCACAGTGAACTTCCTCTTGTACTTTCTAATTTGTCCTCAATCCTCCCCTCAAGCCGAGGTTAGAAGTAAGGATGTCTGTCTCTGTTTTACAAATGAGAAAAGAGAGGCTGGGATACTTTGCAAAGAAGATGCACACACACACACACACACACACACACACACACACAGAGGATGCCTAAGTCTTCTTAACCAGATTCAGCGTTCCAAGAAAACTAGAAATCCTGTCTCCAGCAGCTGCCAGCCATCAAGTCTGGAGATAATTAACAAGCCACCATCCCCTCCCTGATGATTCAGGCACTTTAAGAGTCACCATCTGCAGCTGCTTAAAGCAAACCACCAAGTGACCCTTCCTAGGAAAACCTGTTGCCCTCTCTTTTGCTCTCTGCTCTCCTCCCCGCACTACCTCAGGGGCTCTCCCTTTCCCAGCCCATGGACACCGAGAGCTTGGCTCACACATGCGTGCCAGATCACTGGCAATAATTGCCCAGGGATGCTGAAAAGGTTCATGCACCCGTGTACTCATCCCAGCCCTGTTATGTCCCTCTGTTTCTATTTCTCTCTCTCTTACACATACACACACACGAACACCCTAGAAATTCTGTCAACAGCTCTTGGGTGGGACTAGAGGGTTGCCCTGTCAGCAGAAGAGAAACTAGGAAAGCCATTACACATCATGTTGGAGCTGTGTTTCTAAGACTTTCATGGTCACACGAATCTCCTGGGGGGGTCTCGTTAAATGTCAGGTTCTGATTCAGTAGGTCAGGGTGGGGTGTAAGAGTCTGCATTTCAAATAAGCTCCCTGGTGATACTGAAGCTGCTGGTTCATGGACCACACTTTGAGTGGCAAGAGATTAGAACCACCTCCCCATCCTGGAGGGTGGCGGGGCATGGGGGTGCATCTTCAAGGACTACTGGAGGAGGCAGAAGTCGCCAGGCAGGGTGGGCCTGCAGGGGTGCCACCTGCTGAAGGTGGACACCCGGGAGGCCTGTGTCCTCACATGATTTTGCCACTGTGTCCAACTGATCCATTCAGAAAATGGTTACTGAAAGAATGCTATTATTTTAATTTATTCAGCCGAGTGTATCAGTAAATCAAAGGGAAAAAGACACGTGCATCCCAGTAAGTACTGTTAGGTCATTTGATAAAATTGGCATCAATTCCTGAAAAAGCAAAAAGAAGAATATTCCCTTTATATGGTAAAGCACATCTTTCTTAAACCAACTTCAAGCACCATACCTAATGGCAAGACCCTTAGAAGCCATCTGATTAAAGTCAAGGACAAACAAGAGTATCCACTATCCCCACTAGGAATTGACACTCTTCAAATTGGGGGCCAAGGCATAGGAACCAGAAATGAGTGTAGCCACAGAAAAGGAACAGGAGACACAGTTATCACAATTTGCAGATGGTGTAAGTGTTCTACAAAATCCAAGAGTCATCTGAAAATTTTTGGCATTAATAAGAAAGCTCAATAAAGTAGTGGAATACGAAAGGAACATGAAAAGCAATAACATTCATACATACGTATCCAACAGTCAGTTAAGAAATATGTGGAGGAAAGTTTCCTCTCACATATGACAACAAAAATAAAATAAAATGTAAAAATGCACTTAATATTGTGCGAGACATCAATAGAATATAAACCCTTACAAAGAGCCTTGCTTGACTGGGGACATGGTGAGGCACACCCCGCTTCTCAGTGGGAAGATTAAACGGTCCTTGACTTCGATCACATTTAAGGGGGAAGCGGGAAAATGGTGACTGAAGGTGCCAGTATGTGTGTGGCTTATTGGCTACAGCCTTCACCACTGTAAGGTCATCTGACTGGGTCATTTCGTGGAAAACTCCTGACATTATTATCTTTAGGAATTTTCTCTTGGCCGGGCCCTGGAGGAGACGCGTCAGCCTCCTGCCTGGAGTGTACATACAGCTGGCTGCCTGCGTTCTGGGAGCTGAGAAGGCTGGAGTGTCTCAACATCCACCATGAAGACCTTCACACTCGCCTGCTGTCTTCAGTACAGCACCCTTGCCGTCGCCTGGGTCGGGGTCCCCACTCCAGCGCCCCTGTGTTACCCTTTCCTGAGATAAAACAGCAGTCTCCAGCAGGGGTGCAGAACATGTCTGGTTGCATGGAGTGGGGGAGGCAGTCTTGAGACTTATCTGCTTTTTAAATCAGTTTGCAACCAGTCCTCCTCTTTTGAATGCTACTTTGCTCTCACTTACGGAAGAACTAGGTGTCCCGGTTCCTGAGTACCACACAGAATCCCTAAACAGCGTTATTTCTCAGCTTTCCCCACTGCTGACTTAGTATTCAGCTTTCATATGTCTGCTAAGTCACTTACCCTTTGTCCAGCTGCTTCTCAGCTTCCCAATTTTGTCGCTATTGCTTCCTCTCCTGTGCTATTTGTGCATTTACGCTTTCAAAAAATCCAATATTTCATCTTGAACGTGACCAGATAGCAATCAACTCAGGGGCCCAGATGGAAAAAAACAGTGGTGTTGACTACATATGTTACAGTGCAAAACCATTTCCGAGAGCAATGAGGAGGGTGGGGAAGAAAGCATGAAACAGGAGAAGAGCACCCGGTTTAGGGCATGGGGGAGGGGCATGGGATGTTTTTCTCTTAACCTCTTTTGAGAGGTAAATTGGTGTATCTCCTTTGCATGCTAAGTATCAACAGTCTTGAAAGTATTCAAGTGCTTTAATCTAATAACCCCAATTTAAAGCTATTCTAAGGAACAATTAAAAAATCTTGAATAAACTTGACACAGATGTTCATCAAAGCATATTTATGATCATGATAAATTGGAGATAATTTGAATGTTGCACAGTGGGAGAATGTTTAAGGAGCTTCCAAAACATCCACTTGGTGAAATATATGATACAATCTTTAAAAACAATGTTTAGCAATAAAAGATTAAAAAATAAAAATGAATAATAAAATCTGGAAAATATTTACAGTAAGCCAAAAAAATCAGGATAAAATTAAAATATGTATTATCCTTAAAAAAATGTGGCATAAAATTTTTAAATACTTTGCCTAGAAAAGGAATGAAAGGGAATACATCAAAATATAAAGTTTCATTTTTCCCTTTCTATTTTTCTATAATGAGCAAGTATTTTTCTTTAATAACAGCTTTATTGAGATATAATCCACTTACCATATAATTCACTCATTTAAAGTCTACAAGTCAATGGTTTTTAGCATATTCACAGGTATGTGCAACCATTGCCACAGTCAATTTTAGAACATTGTCATCATAGCAAAAGGAAACCCCATACAATGAAGCTATCACTAGCCAACCTCCCAGCTGCCCTCTCAGCCCTAAGTACCACAGATCTACTATGAATAATATTCCATTCTATGGATATATCACATTTTGCTGATCCATTGATCAGTTAATAGTCATTTGGATTGTTTCTACCTTTTGGCTATCATGAATAATGATACTATAAACATTCATATACAAGTTTTCATGTTGACATATGTTTTCATTTCTCTTGGGTATATACCTAGGAATAGAATTGCTGGGTCATATGATAATTCTATGTTTAACCATTTGAGGAGATGCCAAACTGTTTTCCAAAATGACTTGCACCATTTTATATTCCCACCAGTAACATACGAGGGTTCTGATTTCTCCACATCCTCGCCAACACTTATTTTCTGTCTTTTTGATTATAGCCATCCTAGTGGGTGTGAAGTGGTATCTCATGGTGGTTTGGATTTTCATTTCCCTGATGGCTAATGACATTGACCATCTTTTCACGTGCTTATTGGTAATTTGTATATCTTCTTTGGAGAAATGTCTATTCAAGTCCTTTGCCCGCTTTCGAATAGGATTATGTGTCTTTTTATTATTGAGTTGTAGGTATTTCTTCTTGCTTTGATGTTGTTATTTTCCACTGGACTTTGTTTGTAGACACTCCTTTGATCTTTTGACAAATCAGTCAGCCCAGGTCAACTTTTCATTTGCTTTCCAGGTATTTTTCTTTAAAAAATGTCATTCTCCAGGCAGGAACTAATTGTAGAGGACGTTTGGTAGTAGTTTTGACGGCCCAGCATCTGGAACCCTTCCCCATGCTTGTGAATATACCACCTTATGAGTCATGATAGGAAGCAGAGCCCTCCTCCCACTGTGGAGCCAAGGAGGCCAGATCTATGTGTTTCCAGCCTCCCTTGCAGCTAGGACAGGAGTACATGGTTTGGATTCAGCTAATCAGATTCACCTGCCTCAGATTTGAGCCAGGATCTGATGATGAAAAACCTTAGGGTCAACAGAGAAAGCATTCCAGTGATGGCAGAATCTGTGGTCGTGAAGTCCAGTGGGGGCGGGTGGGGGAGCAGGCACAGCAGAGCCAGCAGTAATGAGCGCTTTGTGTCTCGGGGTGGTGATGGCAGTGGGGTGGCAGGGCTGCCAGCTCAGGCTTTGAGTTTCCAAGCAGATGTGTCAGTAGCATCTTCCCCTGCCTGGTTCTGGGCTGTGGTTTGGCTGTAAAACTGAGCTCTCCTGGCCTTCTCTTTTCTGGCCTATTTTCTAAGCTCATAAGTTTCTTTTGGTTTAAATTAGCAGAATTGCTTTCCACTGTTGCAATTAAGAAGCTTCACTAGCCAAAGGTGATGTTTCTCTTCCTGAGAAATGGCTCCTTTATAATTGACTCACGTGTGAGAGAACATTTAGACTATAGCGAAATGACAGCAACCTGGGATTGGATGATGTATGAGAAGCTTAAACAGTTGCTGTGCCTTGACTGAGCCCTGCAGGCCCCAGAGCACCCAATACAGACAAAACCTGGGCGAGAGAGATTCACCGTTTCACAGAATGAACACAGAGAAGCAAAAGAAAGTCTGGCTAAGGTGGCACAAAGTCCTGATTTGTGAATTTAAAACATGTACCAGGAAATGACCAGCTCTGTGGTCCCATTAACCAAATACTGGTATGGACTGGGCGCGTTAGAGGGAGAACTCATTTCCAGGATTTTCAGTGGGAGTCTGCGTTTTGTACTGACTCTGGTAGCCAGCCTCCAAGATGGCCCCTGGCGATCCTAACCTCCTGGCATTCAAGCCCTTGTGTGGGCTCTTCTCAATGGAATCAGCTGGTCTGTGTGAGGAGTAGAACACGGCAGAAATGACAGTGTGGGACGTCCAAGGCCAGGATGTAAAAGGCATGGCAGTTTCCTCCTTGGCCTTTTGGATGCCTCTCCCTGGAGAAGCTGGCCGCCACGATCTGCATGTCAGCCCCAGCTGACATCTGACTGCAGCCTCAGGAGAGACCTTGGGCTCAAACTGCCCAGCCCAGCGGCTTCTGACTTCCTGATCCAGAGATACCATGACGGATATTAAATGATTATTGCTGTCTTAAGCCTCTAAGGTTTGGGCGATTTGTTATGTAGCAATAGGTAAATAATATACCCACTAATAGTCCATATCCTTTTCTATTTTTAGAACCCAATAAATTCCACTGTGTGGGCAACAGGAGCACTCCAATAACGGCTCTTTGAACAATTTGTGGATTTAAGAACACTGTTTTTCCAGTGTGGTGTATTCCCTTGCAGAACTGGCATTTTCCTGCCCAATGTGAGAAATTTAAAATAAAATCTGACCTATTCCCACATATGTGCTGCTGGAGATGTTCTTGGGGGTTTTCTCTCTTTTGGAGGGGCTGGGGCACGTGGAGTGCTTCCTGGTTAGTGCTGGAGCTGAAGGATGCTGTAATAAGACATGACTACGGGGCACCAGGGCAAACGCCCAGTGTGGAATCCACGGCTTAAAGAGTCAGGCCTGGCCAGGACGCAAGTGGCCCCAGACGTCCAGACAGCACCATGAGTCTCTCTCTCAAGGGCCCTGAATCTGCTTCAATTCGTAAGACACAGCTATTTAGTAAAATTCTTTTTTTTAGCCATTACAGCACATCTCTAAGCCTGTGCTGTCCAAAGCTCTCAGATTCTCCACACTGTAAACCACTCCGCACCCAGCCTGAAGAAGCCTCTTTACCCAGAAAAAAAATATTTACAAAACTTCTAAACTCTGCCAACACTGCACTTAGGAAAATGTCAACAGTGATGAAGCACGTCTTATACTGTACTTGAGTAGTCGTGCAGATTGATGGGCAAAACTGTAATTAACGATCAAGTCAATCAACAAATACGTATTTTGTTTTTAGAAATGGACCAATTTAGCAATGCTCTGAAACTGGGAAAGCATCTCTTTTACCCAACAACCACACCCCAGCTACCCTGCTCCCATGCACCTAGCACTTTGTGATTATTTGCAAAATAAACAAACACGATGCAAATTTTTAGCATACAGTATTGAGATTCTAATAAGGACTGGCTGTGACTGTGTCCTTTGGATATGCTCCATAAAGTCAGATTTTTCTGCTCCAAGACGCTCACTCCTCCCACCCACCCATAGGTGCTCCCAGGGTCCCACTTAGCAGACCGGCAGGTGGCACAGCTTCCTACCTTCCCCCCAAGACTAGCCACAGCAAATGTGTGTGGCTGCCTCACTCCCCTCCTTCTCCCCCTGGCCTTTTCCGGCACCTGGTTATCTTGCCCAGACTCTGGTTCTCAGCACCTTTGCAAATAGTCTTCCCTGGGGTTCTCAAGCATCAGCCCTGTCCTTCCTGAGAAAGAAAAGATCCTCAGGTTTCTGAACCCTCCAAAGCTGCGGATGCTTCAAGGACAAGTGTCTCCTGTTTTGGATTTCTCCAAACAGTAAGTTCACCTCAGCCAAGCCGACGCCGTGCACACTCACACGGGCAGCTGCAACAGGGCCTTGGTCACACCCCCACTTCCTGGACACAATGTCCCCTCTCATCCCCAAGGACTCTGACTCAGTAACTCCAGCCCTTTTCATCTCCATCCAGAAGGTGAGTCTAGGCCAACCCAGCAGATGCCAGTTCACAGAAAGCTGAGAGACCAATGCACTGAGAGCCAACTTGGAGAACTCAACCAGCCAAGCAGACACTTTGCCAAATTTATCTAATTTACTTACTGGAATGTTCAACGGGAATATTCAGCATCACTAATAGGAATGTTAGATTTTGGTAACTGTTGGTGAGATACATAGAAAAGTACACTTCAACAGCAGCAACCAAATATCAGCTTTTCTATTGGATCTTTGGTTGTTATTGATATTTCGGATGAGATTGTTTAGGCCAAGTTTGACCTCCTTCAAACACGCCTGACTTTAAATTTGGATTACCATCCATTGGTTGGATCCATCTCCAGAACCATTCAGAGCCTGCAGTCACAACCCGCCCAGAAAACATGCGCTCAGTCTTCACCTCTGTGGGGAGTGCTGCCTCAGCGCCTATGCCTCCGGCTCTGTCAACGGGGATCTTGGCAACAGCTGTCCAATACAGCTGGCTCTGGCAGGGCCCAGTGGTCTCCAAAGATTGGTAAGGGAACTTCTAAGATGCAGGACCACAGCAGGCCCCGCCTGCCAGCTGCTAGGGCTAATGCCCCACCCCTGGGGGGATAAGTGTTGAAGGGCATGGCAGCCTGTCAGTCCCTTCCCTTGTCACCTTCCACTGGAGGGGCTGCAGATGGTAAGTATTTGCTTTCCCAGGTACCCTTTCTTCCAGGGGTGGCCGTGGGACCCAGCCCTGCAGTCAGCAGACAACCACATAGAGCTCTGTTAAGAGGGCTCTGTACGCAGGGGGATGGTGGCAGTGAGAATAGTCCTCATGGGAACAAAAAGAAGGGGAGCGTTGCTGTAGAGAATGTAAAACGGTGATAGAACTGCTTAAAACGCAGCCTGCTCTGTCCTCTCACCATGCACGGGCGATTCCAAACAACGTCAGTGATGCCAGACTCTCCCAGCTGGGGCGGATCGCTCCCCTTGCCACACCCACATGCTCCTCAACCTGAAAGAGCTCCCGGACCAGTGGAGATGAATCCACAAACATACCAATGGCCAGAGCTTGCTCTAGATGCTAAGAGGGAAGGACAGATCAGGCTGTGCAAATCACTCAAGGCCTCTCTGGGGAGAGTGATGATCTCCCCTCCAGTCAGCCCCATGTCCTTTATTAAAACAGCTCACTAGTGAGTGCAGAGACCTGGGTGCCCCTGTCATTTCCTGAGAGCATCACTACCCCAGACACTCAGGGCCTTGTCCTGGCTGTGCTCAAGGGGCGGCTGAGAGAGGAGCCTCTGCCTCTGCTGGGCAGATGCTCGCTGGCCCCCGTGCCTTCACCCATCCCTGCTCCTTATCCAGGTGCTCCCCCTTCCTTCAGGCTCAGGCACAGGAAACCTCCCAGAACCCCTTGTCCCCTGGGCTTGGTCAGCAACCTCTATCTGCACAGTGGATCTGACACCCTGAGGCAGGGAGCCCCAGGGGGACGAGACCTAAACTAGGACTCAGGAGACCTGGGCTCTACTGACCTACTGTACTGCTCTACCGGTCAGCTGTGTGACCTTGGATAAGTCACTCTGCCTTTCTGAGCCTCAGTTTCCCTGGCCATAGTGAATGATCTTTTGGGAGTTCTTCCTGTTCTGACATCCTCCTCCCCTCCTTCTTTCCCTCTCTTTCTCATACATCTGTCTGCGTATGTTTTACAAAAACCTCATCATTATGTTAAAAAACAAAATTGAACCAAATACACTTACAGATCTAATTGGCTTTATTAAGCGATTCATGAGTCAGGGCAACATCGCTTCTAGCAAGCAGAGAGGTACCGGGAGGAGTTATATAAAATAGAAGGTTTTTATAGGAAGGTAGGTGGAGCAAGGAAGTTATAGCAAAAGAAGAGAAAGGGTTATCTTGGGCCAGGACATCTCTTTTGGGGGCAAGGGAATGCAAAGTTTTTATCATGCAAATTGCTTCTTCCTGTGTGGGATGGAGAGGGTCCACATGAGAGATTACCTCATTGGTACTGACCAGAAAATTCCAGACTAGTTGATTAAGATTGCATTTCCAGAGAAGGTCGAAGCTGCAATTAGGTCAGGTATTAAATCCAGGTTTGGTATCATGGACTTTAGCGCAAGTGGTGCCATTTTGGGTTTCTCTTTAACAATTGTATTGCTCTGAATTTTCAAACATGAGAAAATGTTAAAATTCTGAGAAAATAATATATTAGTTACATACTTTCTAATGATTGTTTAAATGATTTCATTTCTCCTTACACTTCTGGAAATCTCATCTTAGGGGAACAGAGAAGGATTTGTAACTGACTAACTACTTCCCTCTTAATTTAATCCAATCTGGATTTTAGTAGCTTTAGCTCACTTCACAGGCTAATGCGGATAATTAAGGCCGAGGCAGCACTACCTCCTGGAGTAATTTTTGGTGACACAGCTTCTAATTTTTCCAAGTGAAATGCCATTATTTGCCCAAATTATTGGGCAACTAGCATGCACTTGAAGTAGATGGCAGTGTTGGTGGCTTTGTGGATGCTGAGTCAAGCCCTAGGGGTTCCTTTAGGCACTGAGCACAGGATGGATGCAGCCCCAACTACAGCAACACAGCACTCCAGGGTGATCCAACCGTCACCAGCCGCAGGAAGGACCCAGCCCACTGGGGCAGAGTGCACTTCAAGGACATCAGAAGCAGAACCCTGGGGGAATAGGAGAAAAGATAAAGACCCAGCATCTACACTGGGCGAGGTACAATAAATGAACACAAGTGAGAAACTAAAAATTATACAGAAGTCTGAAAAGGACTTCAAAATAGCTATGCTTATAGTATTCAAAGAAATTAAAGAAGAAACAGATTTATAAGACAAAAACAGATTACTATAAAAGATAAAAAGGATTGAAAAAGATACCAAATAGAAAATTATAGACATGAACAATATTGTCATTGATAATAACATAATAACAATTATTAGACACAACTGAAGGAGGAATTAGTGAATAGGATGGTAGAGCTAAGGAAATCACAGAGATGTAAAACATGAGAGAGGAATTAAGAGATGGGGAGTAGAGACTGAGAAGCCGTAATATACGTCTAATAGGAGTTCCAGAAGTAAAAAATACACAGACTAGGAAAGAGCTGATATTTAAAGAAATAGTGGCTGAGATTTCTCCAAAGTTTAGGAGAGATGTGTGTCCTTATGTTGAATAAGCACATTAGGCCCCAAGTAGGATAAGTAAACATAAATCCACATCCACAAAGAAAAAGAATCATAAAAGCTAGTTTAGCAAAAACAGATACCTAGAAAAGAATGGCTATCAGATGAACAGCAGAGTTTCCGTCATCAACATAGATACCACAAAACAACGGAATTGCAGTGCGTAGCTTTACTACAGGGATATGTCCTGAGAAATGTGTCATTAGGCCATTTTGTCATTATGCGAACATCATAGAGTTTACTCACACAAACCTCGATGGTATAGCCTACTACACACCTTGGCTGTATGGTACTAATCTTGTAGGACCACTGTCATATGCAGGCATATCTCAGAGATTTTGTGGGTTTGATTCCAGACTACCACAATAAAGCGAACATCACAATAAAGCAAGACACACAAATATTTTTGCTTTCCTAGTGCACATAAATCTTTGTTTACACTATACTATAGTCTATTAAGTGTGCAATAGAATTATGTCTGAAAAGTAATGTACACACCTTAATTGAAAATACTTTATTGCTAAAAAATGCTAAGCATCATCCGAGCCTTCAGCAAGTCGTAATCTTTTTGCTAGTGGAGGGTCTTGTGAAAAACGCAATATGTGTGAAGTACAATAAGGCGAAGTACAACAAAATGAGCTATGCCTGTGTGGGGTCCACTATTAACCAAAATGTCGTTATGTGGCACAGGACTGTAGAGTTTCAAAGTGCTAAGGAAAAATGTCTTCCAAGGGGATTCTAGTGTGGAACATTTCCTTCTCCTCTCTCAATATGTTTAAACTTAAGGGAGTCAAAGTACCTGTAAATAAGTTCTCACTGACTTCCCTTTTAGGAGATGACGAAAGAGAAGCATTACTGTGAGGCATGGAATTTGGTGACGTGGCCTTACTAAGTCGGGGTGGCTTTGGGGCTGGGACTCACTCCTAGAATTCTGTACCCAGTTAAACTGTCGTTTAAGAGTGAGGCAAAATCAACACTTTTCAAAAGATATACTGAAACAGTTTAAATCCAGAGATTCCCCCCTGAAAGAAATAAAACTAGTAAACAATTTCACTCAGAAAAAAAAGGAAAGAAAATGAGCCCTGAAGAAAAGAGTGACTAAAAAAAATTTAGTTAAAAGATAAAGATAAACAAAGGAATCAGTAAGATCTAAACAAGTATTGAATCATCATCAGTTTGAGGAGGTTTAAAAACATGGGGGATTTAAAATACTAGAAATAGTAATAAGGAGATGAGTGGGGGAAGATAATAAAGTTACAGTGAATAAAATATCTATTTTTATTCAGGAGGAGGACAAAGATATTGATTACCCTCACTGGAAAAATATACAGTGAAGTAAGTATATTAAAAACTTTAGGGCCCTGGGTTCACTGGTTTGGATCCTGGGTGCAGACATGGCATCACTTGGCAAAAGCCATGCTGTGGTAGGACCCCACATATAAAGTAGAGGAAGTTGGACACAGATGTTAGCTCAGGGCCAGGCTTTCTCAGCAAAAAGAGGAGGATTGGCAGTAGTTAGCTCAGGGCTAATCTTCCCCCCCCCCCCAAAAAAAAAAACTTTAGGAAGGGGCTGGCCCTATGGCTGAGTGGTTGAAGTTTTGCATGCTCCACTTTGGTGGCCCAGGTTCATGGCTTTGGATCCTGGGTGGACCTACTCCACTCATCAGCCATGCTGTGGCAGCGTCCCACGTACAAAATAGAGGAAGGGTGGCACAGATGTTAGCTCATGGCCAATCTTTCTCACCAAAGGAAACAAACAAACAAACAAAACTTTAGGAAAACACTAAAAGACCAGAAATAGAATGCATAACTGCCAAATCAATCAAGGCAAAAGAGGGAAGGAAACCCAATCAATCCCACAGAAATCGGGAAAAAGGAAGTGGGTAAGGCAAAGAAATGATACATGGAAAATGAGAAATGAGATTATAGATATAAATCCAAATAATCACTGTAATCATATAAATTATAAATGGATTAATCTTGCCTATTAAAAGATAGACACTCACACTACACTTTAAATATCCAGATATATGCAATTTATAAGAAGCACACCAAACATAATGATACAGTTGGAAAATAATTAGAAAAAGATACACCAGGTTATCAGTTAGAAAACTTTGGTTAAATTTATTGAAAAATCAACTCAAATTGGTTAACAATAAAGTCGATTTATTAGCTCAGATAAACAGAAACTTCAGAGGCAGGATCAGAGTGGGTTGATTCAGTGACAACATCATCAAGGATCCCGTATTGTCCCATCTCTGCTCTCTCTTTCATAATATCAGCTTCAGGCTAAGGCTGGTTTCCCTCTGGGAGCAAAATGGCTGCAGGATTTCTAGGCTCCATCTCACATATCCCACCAAGAAAAGCCAAGGCAATTCTAAAAAAGAACAACAAGAGGGTAGGGGACATGACTTAACCAACAGGCCGTAAAGACTTACCATAATGCTGTAATAATGAAAATAGGGTGGCATTTGTACAGCAATGAAAAATAGACCAAATTAACTGACCAGAGAGCCTAGAAAGTACATCGATACGGTGTTGAGACAATGGCTTTCCTTGTAAAAGAATGAAATTAGGGTTCTATCTCATAATATGCACAAAAATAAATTCCAGATAAAGATTTAAACATTAAAAATATAACTTTTAAGCTATTAGAAAAAAAATGAGAACGTGTTTATGACAGCAGCTAGAACATTTACAAGACATAAAAGAACAAATCATTTCAAAATTAATAGATTTGACTATATAGAATCAAAATATTTTGACAAAAAGTGACAGATTAGAAGTTGTTTGCAACATATAACAGCAAAAAAAAAGTAGTTTCCAGAGTATGAAAAGACCTTCTACAACTCAGTAAGAAAAGGACAGTCAGCCCAACAGAAAGCAGAGTAAGAGATGAGGGGCTCTCACAGACGAGGGAGCAGTCAATGAACACGTGCAAGGATGTCAACCTCCCAGGCCCTCATGGAAAACAAGTTAAAACATGATGCCATTTCACATACTGTGTTTTGGAAAAAATTCAAGAGTCTAATACTAATCTTTGTGAGAATACGAGGGAATGGGAACATATGAGCTGCTGGTAGGGGACAAATTAGCCCAGCCATTCGGGCGACAGCTGTGCAGTTTCTATTTAAACTGAAAAATGCGCTTATTAAATGACCCAGCAAATTCCCGAAGTATTGACCGTAGAGAAACTCTTCCATGTGGGCAAGGAGACCCCTTAGAATTGTGGTAATAATTAAAAAAATTAAACACCTTAAACTTCCATCAAAAAAATAGGAAATAAAGTAAAAATGGTACGTATTAATTAGCAGCAGTGTAAATGAAAGAACTAAATCTGTGTGTCTCAACGTGAACAGATCCCCCAACCCTACGCGGAGGGACAAACACAAAATGGCAGAAAGATGTGCAAAGTGAGATATCATTTATTTATATCAGTATTTACGTTTTTAAATACAGAAGACAATACTTTACATTGCTTATGGGCACATATATATGTTGTACACATTTTTTAGGTGGACGAGAAGGAATAAATCAAATTTGTGACAATAATTCCCTCCAGACGAGGAAGGAGGGAAACAGGACTGGGTAATGATACCTGTGAGATTTGATCCCATCAGGGACTTTTCTCTTTCAAGCTCCCTGGGGGAGAAGCCTGAGGCTGGGGCTTCAGATTTCACACTGCTTGGCTTCTTCTCCTTCTCCCACCTGCTTCTCCCGCTCTTACCAATTTCTCCAGGAAGAACTTCCTAATAAACCACGTTCAGGTGAATCCTCACCGCAGGTCTGCCCCTGGAGAGCTTGTCCTAGGACAGTGACCGAAGGCACCGTCTCCCCTCCCCCCAATCCTCCAGCTTGTCCCTCTTGGGTAGACTCAAAAATGGTCCCCAAAGATATCAACGTCCCGATCCCTGGAAACTGTGAGTGTTACCTTATATGACAAAAAAAGAGTCTTTGCAGACGTGACTAAATTAAGGACCATGAGATGGAGAAACCATCCGGGATTATCTGGCTGGGCCCAAATGCATCACAGCTATCCTTCTAAGAGGGAGGCAGAGGGAGATTTGATCACATACATGCACAGGAGAAGGTCAGGTGAAGACAGATCACGGGGAGAGATTTGAAGACGCCAGCCTTGAAGACTGGAGTGACAGAGCCACAAGTCAAGGAATGCTGCCAGCCACCGGAAGCTGGAAGAGGCAGGGAAGAGATTTCCCCCTAGAGCCTCCAGTCGGTGGCACAGCCCTGCTGACACCTTAATTCTGGACGTCTGGCCTCCAGAACTGTGACAGGATAAGTTTCTGTTGTTTTAAGGCCCCCAGTTTATGGTAATTTGTTAAAGCAGCCACAAGTAATGAATACATTCTCCTATTAATAAAAGCCATGCTTCCATCAGGCTTACCATGTTCCAGGCCTGCGCTAAACTTTTTACCCTCGTTGTCTAATTTAACCCTCACAATAACTCTCTGGGTAATTTACAGATGAGAAATATAGGCTTGAAGAGGTGAAATGACTCGCCCAGGGTCACAGAGTCAGGATTTAGACATGGGCAGGCTGACTCCTGAGCCACCCTTCTCTACAAGTACTGTGACCCGTCTTTCAAGTTGAGCTGGCCCAGCAGAGACGGCTACTAAGCAGGGAAGAGAGGGGGGTTTCTCCACCCCCTGCTGTGTGTCTGGGCCCCACGAAAAATGTCAGAAACCTGGATTCAGACACCTCTCCACCCACCAGCCTCCCAGCCCCTAATTCCAAGGGAAGGCAGCCCAGGGGTCTGGCTGGGAGGCAAACTTCTGCCAGCACTGAGCAGGGCCGATGACGGGCGGCTGAGCAGATGGAGGGAGACAGGTGCTGAGGGCCTGTTCAGGAAAATGTCACTCCCCCTCCCAGCTTCTGTGTCTAAAAGTCACCAGGCACTGGAGTCTTCCCACAAGAGTGGCTCATTACAAAAAAGAAAAGAAAAGAAATAGCTCAAACCATTCCTCACCTGAGAGCTGCATTCAACAAAGGAAAGCTAAATTCTGAAGGAAGCAGGTGCTTCTTGGCTGGCAGGATGCCAATGGGTCCAGGTCCGCCGTCAGTCCTTGGACTCAATTAGCCTCCCTTTGAGGCACTGGGCTCTTTGTGGATCTCTTCTCTGGTTGGGAAAGAGGGCCCTATGTTTTGCTCCCCTCCGTCCACCTGCCAGGGCCCCTCACAGAGAAACGTCACGTCTGCCACCACTCGCACTGCTGCCTCGGCTCACAGACCCATGGCTCAGCCGTGGCCCAGGCCATGCTGCCACCGCAGGCCCTCCTAACACTCACCCTGCCCTGGCCATGGTCTCCAGACACACCCCACATATTCTCTGGGCGCGACACCACCAGAGAAAGATCAGGCATAGCCCCTATCCGTAAAGAACTCCAGATGAACGATTTTCCCAGCACGGGGTCTGTGCCCCTGCCGTTCCGCCCTGAAGCAGCTGGAGGCTGGGAAGCTCAGGGCTCACTTGAGAAGTCGGCTCAAATGCTTGGCTGATCTGGAATTCACTGGGAGCCGGCTGATCTGGAATTCCCTGGGAGCCGAGGACAGTGCTCACCTGCTTCCTTGCCTTCGCTCCGCCTCTGCTCCCCCTCTCCACAGAGTGCGCCATGCTGCATCCTGCGGCTGCCCCTTGAGCTCTGCCCAGCAAGTCCCAGTTGGCCTGGATCTTTACGTTCCTCTGCACTAAACTGGTCTCCATCTTACTAATACTGACCGCCTTTCAAAGCCGAACTATGAAGCTAAATTTTCACCCCTCTAAGGAGGAGGAGATCGGGGAGAGAGATGGACATGGGACGGAGAGGACCCAGAGTCTCTTCTTGTCTCTTGGGGAAGACATTAAGGGACCGAAGCGGGCATTCTGGGGAAACGGAGGCTCAGAATAGTCCACTACCCCTCCCAAAGCCACACAGCTTATCAGTGGTGGCGCTGACCCTCCTGTGGACTTTCTCAGAAAGTGGGTCAGGATGACAAGGGCATTGGGGCACCTCAACCAGGCTGGGCAGAGCCTTGTTCACAGTCGGTGTTCAACACCCGCTCCCTGGCCCCACGCAGTGCCCCAGGGAGAGCCTGGAATCACACCCGCTGGGAAGACAGACAGGGACTCTGAAGGCTGGGCAGGGAGCGCTGCGGATTGGCCCAGGACACGCCTGTCCTGTGCTCCTGCCATGCAGCTCATCTCAGCATAACACAGACTTACTAGGGCCTGCTCTGCCCGGGAATGGTGCCAATCCCTGAGAAGGTCACAGAGAGATCAGGGCTGTCCCTGACCTCCAGGAGTCCACAGCACCAAGCAGAACACCTGAAGCAGGACGCCTGGGTCCGTCAGGAAGTCGCTGGCCCTGGGGGGCTGGAGCTGGGATCCCGCAGGCTCATTTCCGCTCTGCAGTGGCCTCTGTGGGAGGCTCTGCCGACAGGGCGCTGGAAGGAGACCGCCGGTGGAGGAGGGAGCCGGCTCGCTCTTTCCTGTTTGTTCCCCGGCGGCTTCCTGTGGGCTTCCTGTTTCTGTGAGCACCATCCCAACAACTGTTCCTCACCCTGGCCGTGGGCAGCGCCCTGCTGAAGCAGCAACTGAATCCAGTTCGCAGCTTTTCCAGCTCTCGCAGGATCTCTCTCCCCAGCCCACCCCCCAGGAGACACTGTCAACAGCCGGCTGGTACCCCTGCTCAGAAGTCTGGGTCCTGGCGCCCGGGCTTTCCCTCTTCACAAGTCTGAGGTTCAGCTGCTCAGGGCTTCCCTTGTGTTTCTACCTTTCCCTTTGCTCCCTCAGCCTGAGGAATGGTGGCTGCGTCCTGCAGTTGCTATGTCTGCTCCTGAGGCCTGAGAGGTCTCCTGTGACCCTTCAGTTAACCAGTTAGCAACTTTAGACCTAACAGTTCTTTCTATTAAATTCCCTCTGTTCTTGTTACTGGACACTGATGCAACATCTTCAGTGATCCCTATTGATCTCTGTCACAGGATCCCTCTGCCCCGTCTCTGAGAACAATAGCCTCCTCATTTACAAAATTGCCCCTCCACAGCACCCATTCCATAGGATAATGTTTGACTGCAATGGCAGTGCCCTGCTGCCCTAACCTGGCCTGGATGTGGGGCTGGTCCCAGAGGTGGACGTGTGGCTTGAGCCGGCCAATTGAGCCTTCCCCTGGGACTTTAGCCACTGAGGTCTCTTTTTTCCAGGGTCGCTACCAGGGTAGATTAAAGTGGGTTGTCTGCAGCTGTGCCTCTCCCTCCCCCCACCCCACCCCCACGTAATCCTACCTGTCGCAGAAAAGAATGACGACCACTCACAAAGAGAGAAAAAAAGATTGTGTTGGAAAGAGAGAGAGAACTGACAAGATTGTTGAGCCCTGAATCCAGCCACGTCCAATGTCCACTCCACCCGTCTTTCCCAATTTCCTGAGCCAAAAATTCCCCTTCGTTTTCAAGCAAGTGTGAATTGGGTTTCTGTCACATTCAACCAAGAGTCCTGACTAATACGGCTGAGGCAAAGCTCCTCAGATTGGAGCTGTCTGGAATCCAGGTGAGTCAGGAGCTCGTCTAGTCAAATTCCTCACCGGGTACAGCAAATGTCTCCACCACATGGCAGCCCTGCAGACACTGGAAGACAACGCACATGTCCTTCTGGACAGAAGCAAAGATGCTCTGGAGAACAAAACCAACCACAGCACAGGAGCCGCCCGAGATCCTGTCTACGAACCTGCTTAGCAAAGGGCCCAGAGGCCCAGTCAGCCATGGCTGAGCCAGGATCAGGTCGAAGAAGCAAATTCTAAGAGAAAACCAAGAAATAAAGTAGTCAAGAGTATAGTCCAACTCCCATCCCGGGGTCCTGAGCATAATCCCGCCAGGTACAGTTTCTTGCCCTCCCATTGGTGTGAGAAAATGTGTAGGTAATTATAGGATCATCTTCTTTCCCTAGTCAGGCTCTTTTCAGAAATGTTGGGCTTCAAAGCTTGCTGAAATCAAAATAATTCTCATCCGAAATACCTGTCCCCTTCCTGCAGGAATCGGGTCACGGGGACCTTGGAGATCATTTAGTCCAGCCCCCGACTCCCACCCCCAATAAGGACACGAAGGCCTCTCACTGAATCTCACAGCCGGTGAGTCTCTAGGTCAGCAGCAGAGCCCAGGCCTCCTCTCAGATTGTCAGGGGTCTGAACTGAAACTTCACAGAAGGCAGAGGCCTTGCAGCCACCACCCCCTCCAGTGTTAGTCTGACAGGGTTTCCTGCAAGGCCTTTATGGGAGGAACAGGACGGCTGAAGGCCCTGAGGTCATCGTCCTGCAGGGCCATCCTCTCCAGCTGCAATCAGTTGTATGGGATTTCCCAAGAATCAGAGCTTCTCCCAGCTATGTTTGCAAAATTCTTCCCTGCACCAGAAACTTGAATAAAAACAGAGTTCAATGGCACCGATTTGCCAACCTCAGCCCAAACCTAGCAGGCATTCATGAGGATGAAAAAAAGCCCTGGGCCAGCCGCCAAAGCTGGGCACTAGGTCTGGCCCACAACTCGCTGGACAATTTGGGTGAGTCATTTAGCATCACTGGGCTTTTGCTTCCCCATTTGACACAGGGAGGAAACGGCATTATAATTCCTGCCCTTCCTACTTCCTGGAGCTGTCATCTCCAGCTCTCTCATCCTAGGGCACTGCCTGACCCTGCCAGCCCCTCAGTCCATGACTCCCCAGGCAACTATGGGATGGCGCCCATCACCGCGTACAGGGTTTCCAGGAGTGCAGAGGAGGGGCATGCTGGGCCTGGGATTCACTCCAGAGAGACCCATGAGTGGAATCACACACCCTCACTCCTGTCTTCTGAATCACAGAAACTGTGGCTCTCAGGTTTGCCAAGCCAGCCCTGCGTCCGCAATCACCTGCTGACTCCACCTAAGAGCCGTGAGACCGGGGTGCATCTCCAGGGCCCTGAGAAGCAGAGGCTTTCATTCCTGCTCCTCTGGGGAGTCCCTTCGTGGCTTGACTCACTTTTGCCTGTGTCTTGGTTTCAGGCCTGAGAATCACAGAAGCCCAGCGTGTCAGAGCTGTGGAGGAAAGCTCGCAGATTACACCCTCCTCCCTCCCAGCCCATCTTACAGATGAGAAAATGGGCAGCCAGAGGGGAGGACCAGCTTGTCTGAGATCACACAGTGAGCCGGTGACAGGGCAGGGACCATGTTCCAGATCAAATCCCAGCCCCGCTGTATTTTAGATGTGTGCCCTTGGGAGAGTCACCTCACTACCTTGTGGGCTTGTGGGGAGGATGAAGTAGGTTCATGTATGTAACTGGGAATGGTGCCCAACAGAGTGATTTCTGATTGTGGACTCTTGTATTGTTGACCTGCTCTAACAAACATATTCCAAACTTTCAGAGTCTTAACACAATAGAAGTTTATCACTTTTGTAACATGCCAACGCTGCCATTTGTTTTGGGTGGGCAATTTTACCAAGTGGTGACCAGGAACCCCCGCTCATTGGATCTTATGGTTTCACCATCCCCTGGGACCTGGGAGTCCTCTGTTTCTAGCCGTCAGAAGGGGAAAGAGAGAGAAGAAGCCCGTCAACTTCTACAGCCTCAGCCCAGGGGTGTCATACATCATTTCCATCTGTGCTCCATTGGCGAGAGCCAGTTACACAGCCATATCCAAGTGCAGAGGGAGTTGGGAAAGGTCATCCCTTGCTGAATAGCCACCTCCAACCAACAAGCCCACAATATGGAAGAGGAGCACACATTTTTTAAAACAGCCACCTCTGCAACAGCTAACAAATCATTCCAAAACTTAGCAGCTTGAAACAAAGTTTATTTGTTCACAATTCTGTGCGTCAACAGTTTGGGCTCGTCCGGACTCACGCAGCACCAGTTAGCTGACAGCTTGGCTGGGCCTGGATGGTCTAGGATGGCCTCACATACGTGTAAGCATGCTGTCAGCCAGGGTGTCTCAGTCTCCCCCACACAGCCTCGCCAGGCTATGATTCACATGACAGCAGAATTCCAGGGTAGCAAGAAGAGATGCTGCAAGGTTTCTTGAAGCCTAGATTTGGAACCCACATAACGTCACTCCTGCCACATTCTCTTGGTCAAAGCAAGTCACAAGTCAAGTCCAAGTTTAAGGAGTAGGGAAGCAGACTTCACTTCTTGATTGGAGGAGCTACAAAGAATCTGTGGTCATTTTCATTCTGTACACACGGTCGGAGGAGAAAGAGCAGATTCAGGAAGAGAGGGTATACTCTAGGCCGACCAACAAAGCACTAAGTGTCCTCTGCCATGGCTGTCTAGTCGTCAGGATTCGAGATGGTGTGGCTGCATCGTACACACACGTAACTGATAGAATCCACAAATCCCCCGGGGGAGGAGAGAGAAAGAGAGAGAGAGAGATTATTTAAATATGCCACTGATTCCAGAACACATGCGTTGGAGTAAATGTGAGACACTGGAAACTACTTGACTTGCAAAAGGATTTTTGCCCAGTCTTTCGAGTTATTCTCTGCCACTTTTTGGAAAGCACACCAAAAATGTCCTACTAAGACTTATGAAATGACTATCACTCAGATCTGTTATTCTTTCCTTTAGAGGCATCAGATTCAACCCATTATTTTCAGATGAGGTTGGGAAATCTAACTCTATTAATTTAATTAAACCCTTGCAAATACAATATTTTTAATAAAATCCTTTTGTATTATCACTTGCTTTAAATATGTTTTCACAATACCTAGAAACTGCAAATTTACTTCGTCAATCTACGAAAATTATCTCTCAGACAACCTGTTGTGCCAGTCCTTACTGTTAAATCTATCAACCAAATCAGATTTACTTTCTATCAGAAAAGTATTGGTTATTTCAAGGAATACCATAAAACCTACTGGAAAATAAATTTTGGAATAAATCTCATAAGATAGTGTCCTAAAAATAGTCAGGTCAAGATTTACATGATTTTGATCCAATATAATTATTTAATCTATTTTATAAGTTATAAAAATGAAATAATCCTTCCTGCCCTGTCTGGGACAAGTGCGGGGAGCTGCTACCATATTTCCCTGTGTCCAGCCGTCAAATCCCAGTAGGCAGGCTCAGCTCTGGGCCCCGCTTCCTCAGGCAGCCCCCGCCCCAGCCCCAAAGGCTTCCTCAGACTTCACATTCAGTGCCCTTGCCCTCCGAGCCTGGACCCCTGGGATCTCATACACACACATGCACACACACACACACCGCCCCCAGAGGCTGCCTCCCTTTGGGGCTGAAGCCGAACCCAGAGAGAAATGCAAAGTACAAAGCAGAATGGAATTTGTTTTCCACATTCTTCCAGGATCCATGAGCTTCAGGGTAATTAGACAGATGTGAAATGAATGTGGGGCTCTTTTTTAATCCTAGGTCTATTTAATTGCCTCAGTTGGGAGAGCCATTAATAAATGATTAATGGAAATAGCTTCTGTAAAAATTAAATTATCTCAGATGTGTTGCAACCTGCTGCCCAGATACTCCTTAGAGGTTTAGAGCTGTTAATAGCTTCAGGTTGACTCTCTTCCTTTACACACAGATAATGCCCCAGGGAGAGCAACTCTCTCCCCAGAGCTGAGCATTTGACTCACTGTCAGAGGGAAAAATTAAGATCAAGGTTAAACACGGTTCAAAGCCCCAGAAGCAAGTGATGTCTAAGCCCGAGTGGAAGCCAGTGCCGGGGCCTGCCAACCAGTAAGAGCCAACACCTCCCCACCGCCATGGGGATCCACTGGAAGCCAACAAAATGCCCGGGAAGTGGGGGAAACAGACAGGAAGTACACACCCCTAAATGCAGCAGTGGTTATCTTCAAGGTGAGCCCATAGAGTTGACTTGGGTTTTGTTTCGTTGCACTATTTTTCTGCATTGAGTTTGCATTACTTTTGAAATGAGGGGGAAAAACGTGATTTTAAAGAATCTCGCCCAGAGCATCTCAGAGCACGCCTGATTGTAAAAAGGCAGACAGACTGAACACAGATGATCCGCTCTCGCCTCTTTCGTTTTCAGTGTGGAAAGGTTTGGGCCTAAGGCGGGCAGAGACCAGGAGGACCCCATCAGGGCAGGCCCAGGGCAGACGACGTCAAGAGAGTAGAGACCCCTGTTGTGCTGTTAGGATGGCTCTGTCCATCCTCTATGCTCCAAGGACTTCCCAGCCTGGTTGTCCATGACCGCTGGGCCAGAGAATCCACTGCCAAACATGTTTTCAAAGCCAAGGGCAGTGCTGCATCCACGTGAGCAAGCTTGGGGCCTGAGGAAGGGCAGGAATCCAACCACCCGGAAGGTAGAGGAAAGAAAGGCTTCACATGACCCAAAGGCAGGAACCGTGCTTCTAGGGGTGCAGAGCTCTTGACTGGAGCTTCCGAGTTCAGAATTTCACCCCAAATGGCAAAGTCAGAGGCCCTGGAGCTGCTTTTCTGCTATAAGAGCACCACGTGTGTCCCCAGGTTTTGCACTTTCCCTACGATTACCTTGATTTAAGACCCAGTTTCCATCCTTTAAAACGTAATCCTGCAAATTTAGAGACAGAAAATAGATGAGCGCTTGCCTAGGGATGGGGGTGGAAGAGGGGTCAACGGTAGATGGTGCGAGGCAGCCCACAGGGAGAATGAAGACGTGCTAAAGCTGACGTATGGTGACGGCTGCGCCACTCGGTAGCTTACTAAAAATCATTGAATTACACACTTGTAATGGCTGGGTTTTATAATATGTACAATATACTTTAATAAAGCTGAAAAAAAATTTTAAAAAACGAACACCTCCTAATGATGTGCCCCCCTCCCTGAAAACTCCCCAGCTGCCTTCTCTGCAGGGAAGTGAAGGCCTCCCTCCCTCCCCAGAACTCCTGCAGCCCCTCTGGGCTTCGCTCCCCCTTTAGGCCTTAAACTGTCATATTTGTGGCTGTGCCTGCATTTCCATGAGGACCAGGCTTTGTCCTCTCTGACTGCCTCACGTCCCTGCCCCAGGGCCACACAGGTCCTGCACGTGGGAGGGACGTGGTGAGCGGTAAGCGTGTCTGAAGTGAATGAACGGAGGGTGGAGGGGTGGCTTGAGGCTGCACCTTTCTGCCTCGGTCCTTTGCTCCAGGCTGGGCCGCCTCCCAGGCCTCTCACGGAGGAAGCCAACAGGTGTCCCAGGTCACACAGGCTGAACAGAGCTCCAGGGAAACCCAAGTGTTTTGGTGGGAAGCGTTGCTGGAGAGCAGGAGTCAGTGCCCATCTTCAGGACCTGCCTTAGGGAAGGACATTAGGGCAGGAATTCCCCTCTCCCAGCTCCACTAGATTCTCTGGGAATTCTTTAGTTACCCTCTCTGTGCCCTGAAGGACTTCGGGTCTGTTTCTCATTTTTGCTATGAGAAGTGATACAAGGAATATCACTGGCCGTGTTTTCCTTTGCACATGAGCAGGAGTTTAACTAAAACAGTAGTTGTCAAAGTGTGGCCCCAGGACTAGCAGCGTCAACATCACCTGAGAACTTGGTAGAAATGCAGATTCTCAGGCCCCTCCCCAGACTGAATCAGAAACCCTGGTGTTGGGGCCAGGCAATCTGTTTTAACAAGCTCTCCAGGTGGTTCGGACACAAACTACAGTTTGAGAACCACTGCTCTAGACTAGAACATGTATCCAGAAATGGATCACCGGGTCCTTGGGTACACACATCTTAGGGTTGACCATATACCCCCAAAGCAGTTTACCAATTTACCTCCCCCAGTGGCCTATGAGGGCCTCCCCACCTCTTCACCAGTGCTGGCACTGCCACGCCATTCCCTTTTTGCCAAGCTGATGGGTGGAAATGGTATCTCATTTTTGTTTAAACTTGCATTGCCATGATTATTAAAGAGAATTTCATATACTTCTTGGCCACTCAAGTTTCTTCTTCTTTTCTCATTAACTTTACAATCATAGAAACACAGATTTAAAAACACACATACGAACTTCAAGCTGTATCCACTTGCCTCATCATCATGTTTATGAAATGGAAACCCAGACAAGGGAGTTTCCTGCGCCCTCGGCTCTGATCTCAGTGCCTGGGCCTCTCTCAGGACCACCTTCTGGGCTGAAGCTCACATTCTGCTTGCAAAACTACAGCCCTCACATCCTGAGGCCATCTGCCTGGGAACGATCCCTCCCTAAGAGTTAAGGACAGGAAAAGCATCTCTCCCCAGCACAGCTCAGCCCCATGCGGCTCCAGGCCTAATTCAAGGAATCAAGGACAATAGATGCTTAACAAGTCCAGAGATTCACTCATTCAATCATTTATTCATTCAACTGAAAAATATGTATGGCATCAGCAATGTGCCAGGAATCGGGCTCAGCACGATGGTAAACAAGAACCATCACTTTACCTGCCCTCATGGAGCACACAGTCCCCTGGAAGAGAGACATTAAGTGAACAATTACACAAAGCAATGCACAATTGCAACTACCACAAGTGCTGAGAAGGAGGGGTCAGTGTGATGAGAACTGGTCAGGTGGTCAGGGAAGGCTTTCCAGGGATGAGATGACTCAGCCCAGAGCTGGAGGGAGCAGAGGAGTGCTGTCCAGGACCACCCAGAATCCCCAAATCCTGGAAGCCCACCCCACCCTTCATGCACAGCTTCGAGTACACTGTGAGAGCCGAGAGAACACGGCTGCCTGGAACTGGGACCTCAGACACGAGCCCAGGCCCACTCAGGTCTCTTGGCTGGACACCCACTCCCCAGCGTCCTAGCCCGAGAGGTCCACACAGTCTTATATCTGCCTCAGCAACAGGACAAAGATTGCATTTCACCAGCCGCCATCAGAATCGGAATGGTCCAGAAAGATTCTACTGCTCAGGGATGAAGACCTCGGAGGCAGAGAGCCCCAGAGAAGCTCCATGGAAGCTGGCTGTTGGCTAGCTTTTTAGACAGAGACAGCCTAATTTGTTTTTAAAAGTGTTGCAAAGAAAGGAGGGAGGAATCATTTCTTTCCACCAACTCTGACCCTCCCACTTCTGAGGCTGGGATCTCTTCTCCGAGAATTTATGGTAATGTCACTGTTAATGGTTCACAAATGAGGTGGAGGGGCTGGTTCCCTGCTGCCTGGGGGTCCACAGAGGAGAGAAGCTCTCGTCCCATCTCTCTTTCAAGGATTGTTATAAAACACACTTGCCTCTCCCTTCCCCTGGATAGAAATGTAGCATCCGCTGCTTTGGTTCCTAATGGGCACAGAGAGCCAGCACATTGCAGGGTATAGCGTTCACATCAGAACGATCTTATTTAAGACGAGCTATTGATTAAATGCCCACATTCTGCCCCTTGTGATGCAGAAGATTACACCTTCTCTTCACTTTGGACAGAGGGTGTTTGGGGCATGTTAACCTGACTGGTGATGCCAAGAGATTCCCTTAGAGGAAGCCAGAGCAGCAGGACGAGTTATTTCAGAGATGGTTTTGTGAGACTGCATGGAAAGGGGTGGAAAAAATCCCCTTCTGGATTTTGATGGTTCAGTGACAAAGCAGAAAAAGGAGTGGTTGGGACAGGCTCCTGCTACCTGCCCCCAGCCCAGTTTCCTGAGGCACGCTGATACTTAACTCCTCTCAAAGTCTTAATTATACTCTCTATAATTTAAGGGGCAGGACCAGATTCTCTCTAAAATTTTTTTCCATTTTAATGTCCATGATTATTAATCAATTTTCATTTTTTATCCCCATGTCATATTCATGTGATTCTTGGTGGCTTAGAAAAATAAATTTGACACAAATTTTAAAAACTTCAGTGAGGAACTGGAAGAGAAAGAAAAGTTGGGTCCTATAAACTTTGTTAAAAGTGGGCCAAAATTTGCCTCTGAGCTTCCTAGCATCCCATGCAAGGAGGGAAATACAATCAATTACAAGACTAAGAGCATAGATTTAGTGAGGATAAACCAGTTATTTAGGAAAAGGTCAACTCTTACTGGTTCTAAGCTCTGAGAGAAATTTCTTATTTAGATCTTCAAAAGGTGGGAACTCTGCATTGTTTTGAGTAAATTCTCGACACTGTCATTTCAGAAAACACATTAACATTTTTATAAAGTCTCCCAGTATCAGCCAGTAAGTTGTGCATCACACAATTTGACCCAGATCAAAAAACTACAGTCCATGGTCACGGACTGGAAGAACAAACATAGCTAAAACACCTATATCACCTAAAGCAATCTAGAGAGTCAATGCAATCCCTATCAGAATCCCAATGGCATTCTTCATGCAAATAGAACAAAGAATCTTAAAATTTATATGGAACAACAAAAGACCCTGAATAGCCAAAGCAATCCTGAGAAAAAAGAGCAATGCTGGAGGCATCGCAATCCCTGAGTTCAAAATATACTACAAAGCTATAGTAATCCAAATAGCATGGTAGTGGCACAGAAACAGACACAAAGATCAGTGGAACAGAAGTGAAAGCCCAGAAATAAAACCACACATCTATGGACAGCTAATCTTCGATAAAGGAGCCAAGAATATACAGTGGAGAAAAGAAAGTCTCTTCAATAAATGGTGTTGGGAAAACTGGACAGCCACTTGCAAAAGAATGAAAGTAGACCGTTATCTTGCACCATACACAAAAATTACTCAAAATGGATTAGAGAGTTGAAAATAACACCTGAAATTATAAAACTTCTAGAAGAAAATATAGGCTGTACGCTCTTTGAATCAGTCTTAGTAGTATCTCTTTGAATACCATGTCTACTCAGGCAGGGGAAACAAAAATAAATAAATAAACAAATGGGACTACATGAAACTAAAAAGCTTCTGCAAGGCAAAGAAAACCATCAACAAAACAAAAGACCACCCACCAACTAGGAGAAAATATTTGCAAATCATATATTCAACAAGGGGTTAATTTCCAAAATGCATAAGGAACTCAAACAGCTTAACAACAAAAAAAGAACAACCTGATCAAAAAATGGGCAGAGGATATGAACAGACATTTTTCCAAAGAAGATACACAGATGGCCAACAGGCACATGAAAAGATGTTCAATATCCCTAATTATTAGGGAAATGCAAATCAAAACTACAATGAGATATCACCTCAAACCCATCAGAATGGCTTTTATTAAAAAGACAAGAAATAAGCGTTGGAGAGAATGTGGAGAAAAGGGAACCCTCATACACTGCTGATAGGAAGGTAAACTGGTGAAGCCACTATGGAAAACAGTATGGAGATTTCTCAAAAAATTAAAAAGAGAAATGCCATATGATCCAGCTATCCCACTTCTGTGTATGTATCCAAAGAACATGAAAACACTAATTCAAAAAGCTATATGCACCTCTATGTTCACTGCAGCATTACTCACAATAGCCAAGACTTGGAAGCAACCCAAGTGCCCATCAAGGAATGAGTAGATAAGGAAGAGGTGGTGTATATATATATATTATGGAATACTACACATCCATAAAAAAAGACAAAATTGTGCCATTTGCGACAACATGGATGGATCTTGAGGGTATCATGCTAAGTGAAATAAATCAGAGAAAGACAAATATCGTATGATTTCACTCACATCCGGAAGATAAACAAATACGTAGATAAGGAGAACAGATTGGTGGTTACCAGAGGGGAAGGGGTGGGGGAAAGGCGAAAGGGGTAAAGGGGCACATATGGATGGTGATGGATAAAAACTAGGCTATTGGGGGGCTGGCCCCGTGGCCGAGTGGTTAAGTTCGCGCGCTCCGCTGCAGGCGGCCCAGTGTTTCATTGGTTCGAATCCTGGGCGCGGACATGGCACTGCTCATCAAACCACGCTGAGGCGCCGTCCCACATGCCACAACTAGAAGGAGCCACAACGAAGAATACACAACTATGTACTGGGGGGCTTTGGGGAGAAAAAAGGAAAAAAATAAAATCTTTTAAAAAAAAAAACTAGACTATTGGTGGTGAACACGACACAGCCTGTACAGAAGTTGAAATATAATAATGTTCACCTGAAATTTACACAATGTTATAAACTAATGTGATCTCAATAAAATAAATTTTAAAAATAAAAGTAAATAAATCAAATGGAAAAAAAAGTATAAAAAAACTGCAGTCCACATCTGAAGTTCTCTGGTGGCCTTTGTAGGCCAAGAAGACAATAGCAGAGTAGCTAGAACAGTACTTCTCAACCGAGGGCCCAGTGATTCCTGAGGGTTCCCAGACAAGTTCTTGAGTTTGACCACACTGATTTGAGGAAGTGCTTCTCAATCATTTTCATGCAAATTTCTTGAGGCAAAGGAAAAGAGACACCTACACCCCAGGGGCCACCTGGGCCAAAGGTCATCACCTGCAGTGCCACTCTAGTATTAACATAATGCTACTTGCACGTGCTACTGCTCCACCTGTCCCCTCCTCCCTCTGTACCTCGGTGCTGTCACTGTCCCATCTACTCAGGGACAATGGTAGGCCCAAGACTAGCCAGCATTGGTCTGGATGAAACAGCCTTTCGTTTACCACACAGAGTAAGGCTCAAACTCCTCCACATGCCCTTCAAGGCTCTGTGTGATCCACCCCACCCTCTCCTCTGGCCTCAGCGGAGGAAGCTCTCCCTCCCACCCATCCCTGAAGCAAGCCCCCTACACTCCAGTCAATGCAGTGATTTGATTGTGCAGACACTTACCCACCTCTGCGGGTGTTCCCTTTGCCTCTCTCCCCACCCACGTAAGTTTCTCTTTGGACATTTCTCCCATCCTCCAAGACTTGCTCAAAGACCACCAAAGCCAAACCCCAACTACTTTTCCAGGAGACGTAACCTCCCTCCCTCCCATAGCACCTGGTCAAGGCCAAGTTCATTCACACAGCTCTTGCTGCTGAGTCCTGCTAGCCTTCAGCCCACAAGAACTTGAGTTTCTGAGGTTTAGGTCTGTCTCCCCAGCTTCACTGGGGGCTTCTTGAGGGCAAAGGACTTAGCTGACAAGTCTCAGCCCTCCAGGCTCTCAGCCCTTCCCCCACCTCCCCAGTAGAAGTTCAGCAAGTATCTGCAGAATTCACCTGCAGGAGAGAGGGGCGCAGTGGGGCTGCATCCGGGGAGGGGATGCTCAGGGGGCACCTTGCTCTGATCACTGGGGAGAGAGCCAGCAGGTGGCAGGCCTACCAGCTAGATGAGCTGGGGAGGGGCAGGGACTTCTAATCCCTTTGTCACAGCCAGGCTGGCCTGGACACTGGCCAAAGGCAGGAGTGGGAAAGGGTTGCCTCCCGGAGTAGAGGAGCCTCTGACATGCTTTGTGCTTATTGGCACAAAGTGCTTGCTGCATCTGTTTATTTAACCAAAGTCTTCTGATCACAACAGCCATCAAAGCTCGTTGACATGTTTGAAATTCTGCAGCCATGCAACTCAAGCGTCAGCCTTCCATCCACCAGCTGTGCCATGTACTAATTAAAACAGCGGATGAGGTGAGCGGGTTAATCCTCTGGGGGAGAGGTGGGGCTTCTTTTTCAAAGGGATAGGGTTTCAGCGTACAGAGCACACTAGTTTGCTTTTCAGCATTCCAAATGGGCATTTGTGGGGCACCACCGTGCCCGGCGCCTTCTGCTAGGTTCCTGAGTGTTCCTGAACACTGAGGTACGTGTGCAGGTTTGTGCGATTGTGTACCAGTGACATACACGTGTGTGACGACTTGTATGAGCCCTTGGGCTTGTTTTTACAGATGCACATGCACGTCTGCGTCTGTGCATTGACAGGTCCCAGCCCCCATGGCGCACCCTCAGCGGATGCACTTGGCGGGCACACCAGGTTCCGTTTGCTCTTTGCTGTACTTACAGTACCAGGGAAGATGTACTGCTCACATGGATCACTTGAGATTAAAAGAGAGAGAGAAAGACTTTGGGTTTACGCTGAAGTCCTTGTGATAACCGGGACTGGGACTCTGTAATTTCCTTCCGGAGAACCCAATCCTTAGGCTGGGAATGCTTGGCTTGTCGCCAGCATCTCACGGAAGGGCTCACTGACTCCTCCCAGATGAGCTGTTCAGTTATTTGTCTCAGTCTGAACGGCAGCTCAGGACCATGGAAGGCAGGACAACTCCATGGGGCAGCTTTCTATGCAACAGCTTGAAATGGAGCCCCTGGAACTGTGTGAGGAGGCGGAGTCCCTGAGGGAAGGAGCCTTGGCCTGGTGGCTGTGTGCTCTGGGGGCTGGGGGCTGGGCCCTGACCCACAGTGTGATCTTGGAAAATTACCCCTGTCTTGGGACCTGTTTTCTCATTTGCAAAACGAAGAGGTTGAATTGTGTCTTTTCTAACCATTTCTGTCTACCAAACTCTAACACTGTTCCACAAAATGGAACCATTTTGCTGTTTTGGGTGGGAATCGTAGACTTCTAAAAATGTCAGAGCTGGAGGAGATCTTGGCCCGACCCCCACACTTCCCAGAAGCCAGTGACTTGTGCAGAGCAAGTCAAGGCAGAATGGACGGAACATCTATTCTGGGAGAGATTACAACCGTCCCGGCCCCTTGGTGCTGTCTTGAATGCATTTCATTTCCGAGAGGTGACAGAGCCCACATCCCCTCAGCCTTGGTCAGGACTTGGCTCAGGCCTCCGCTCCTTCCGACTCCTATTCTCTCATTGAGCCCCCTCCGCCAGCACCACACATACATTCCTATCACAGCATCTGAAATCTTTGAGAGTCTTGTTACGCAAAGGGTGGTCCTCAGCAGCATCAGCATCACCTGGGAGCTTGCTGGAAAGGCAGAATGTCAGGCCCCACCCAGACCTCTTAACCAGAGCCTCAGGTGATTCAGCGGCACAGTAAGCCCGAGAGCTGCTGTTGTAGGGGCATCTGGTCTAGTCTATGTCTATTCTATTCACTGGCCCGTCTCCCCAACTAAACAGTGAGCTCTTTAAGGGTAGGGCCCAAGGATCATTCATTTTTGCATCCCAGGGCTTGGAATGGTCCCTGATGCAAAATAGGTGCTCAGTGGGTACTGAATAAATAAATGACTGAAGGGAGCCTGTGCAGGCTTCTTGAAGGCAGTGAATTGGCACCAAATCTGAAAGGGAAGACCTGGTGTTGATGGACAGAAAAAGTGGGGATCTGGGAAATAGCCCCCTCCAGCCTAGAGGCAGGGGGTTAAGGACGAGCCTGGTGGGAAGGGAGGGGTATAGCAGGAAAAAGCATGAGAGGAGGATAGGAAGGAAAAGAGAAAGGGAGGGAAGGACGTCCAGGATTGAAAGACGGCTAGATCAGGGTGTCTGGGACCGATCCATCCACGCATCTCCCATCCACTCCTGTAACCTCCTTTCCTATTGCTCAGTGAACCCTGAACACAGATGAACACAATGGTTAGAAACGAGGCTCTGGGCCAGAGACTGGGTTCAAATCCCAGTTCCACCACATACATGCTGTGTGATCTTGGGCAAGTCACTGAACCTCTCCCTGTGTCAGTTTCCTCATCTCTGAAATGGGGAGCATGGAAGTCCCTTCCTCTGAGGTTCCCCATGAGGACTGAATGAGATAACACAATGCCCAGCCGGCACAGAGCCTGGTGCGAGGAAAGGGCTCGTGGACGTGAAAGTATCGAAAGTGAAGGAATAGACTCTCGTCACCAGCTTGCTGGAGCCGGTCCCACCTGAGGGTTGGGCGCCAAGCTCGTCTGCAGGCTCTGAACCTGGGCTCTTGCATTTAAGGCTACAGTTTTCCCTCCCACGGGCCCTCCAGGCCCACTCATGAACTCTTCTCTCCCTGAGACCCTCAGATTTGTCTTTCTCAGGAGGGCTTGCCCTCTAGTCTCCAGAAGTCCTCACTTCCCAGAGGAGAAGACTACACCATCTGCTCGCTTCTTTTGATTGTAGGGCCACTTATCTCAGGAGCAGTACATGGCATGGCTTTCCCAGGCCATAAAGCCCAGTCGATGGCTTCCGGTCCTGCCAACCGAATGACAATGCCTTTATGTTGGTAACTAACAAGAAGTATGGTGCATGTTTGTAACAGGAGACTAGAGAAAGCCTGTCAGCACCAGCCAGGGGTGTCTAGCTGCTTCCTTGCACCTTTAGCTGTGTCCAGGATTCTGTAGCAGGGCCACCCACCTACAGTCATGCTGTTGGTACACACTGTAATGTGTATAAGTGGCATCCCCTGGAATTGGGCAGTGCACAACCTGAGCAGATGTACACAGTGTTCCTCTCCCCGAGCCCCACAGCAATTGCTGTCATGTTCCTTGTGAATAATTTAAGAGCCTTAGGAACAACTGTGTAACGCACGGGCAATTCGAAGTGGTCAGAGATCTGCTCTTTTGAAACAGTTCCTGCCAATTTTAAATGATATTCTGGGAAAGGGAATACCAATCTCCACCCCAGCCATCTAGGAGAGGGAAGAGCTGAGGAAAAGGAGACAGCAGGAGAAGTTCTGGAATAGGCACTCAGCTTGTTCCTTTTGGGGGTCCCTGTCCCCTGGGCTTCAGATTGCAGGCGAGTCTGCCATCAGCCCAGCACAGGGGACACATTCCCTGAGACACTTTGTGTCCAGGGCTGTGAGGGCGGGTGCTGAGAAGTGTGCCGGGCACTGAAGGCAGCTGCAAACCGTTCTGTCAGCACCAGGCGATGGTTTTGGAACCATTCCTTCCCAAGAACCTGACAAAGTTGCCTGGAGCATTGCCAGGGTCTTCTCCAAGAAAATGGCCCCTTCTGCCCAATTCTTCCTGTCGAACGAGGCACTTCTCATGTTTGAAGGTGTCCAGACATTGGGAAATGGTGGTCCAGTTATTCTTAATAATGTTACCAGAAAATACCAGTAATTACATAATGACTACAGAAAAATCGCATTTCAGTAAATGAAGAGAGGAATGATTTTTATTACATTTCTCCCATGAATATGTAATTATTGGCTATAAAAGCACCTTCCTGACTCACAAAATGACCACTTTTTGTCCTTGTGAGAAGAGATGAGATGTGTACTCATTCGCACAGGTCAAGCAGCCTGAGATATTTGGGGTAAACTACCCTTCTTGGTCCTCCATACTTGCACTGCTCCATCCTGAGCCAGCTGAGAGATCAGCTCTGTCCCCACATGCCCTGGAGGTTGCACCTGGGGAGGGGCGGTGGGGGCGGGGAAGAGTCTGTGTGTGTGGACGCTCTCTGTACCTCTGCACACAACACCCACCCCATCTCAGGGAGAAGCCCACCATCCTTCCAGTCTCAGAGCCAATGCTGCCTCCTCCGAGGAGCCTTCCTGATGGCCCAAACTGTGCCCTGATCCATTTTCAAAGGAAGGACAGGGATCCCAGTGTGGGAGAAAGTGCTGTTTGCCTCTTCCTCCTGGGCACTCAGCTGGAGCACCTTTCCTGGCCTCCCCTTGTCATCAGGTGTGGCCCAGTGATGGAGTGCTGACCAATGGAAGGAATGTGGGTGGAAACAGTGAGTTCCAAGCCCGGGGCATACCAATGTCCCACGTGCAGTATTCACTCTCTTTCCCCTCCCACTGGCTAACACAGAGGCCTCTGAGCAGTGAGGAGGGGAGCCACATGAAGGAAGGGCACTAGGACCCTGAGTGACAGTGCGGAGCCGAGGGTACCCTGCATTAGACTGTGCCATAAGTAAGAAATAGATTTCTCTTGTGTTGAAGCCACTGAAATTTTGGGGTCCTTTGCTGTGGCAGCAAGGCTCTCCTGACTGATAAATGCAAAGGTCTGAGGCCCCTGGTGAGCTCAGGCCTCCAGGGAGGCCGCCTCTCTGAGGTCCAGCTGTAGGTGAAACCAGCAGCTTCCCAAACCCCCTCTTCCTTATGGCCCACCTACAACCTGTCTCTCGTCATTGTCTCCCAGCCTGGTGCCCTCTCCCTGCTCTTCAATGGGTCCAAACTCCCTCACACTAAGGTCTGGGGGCCTCCGTGGCCCCAGTGAGCTTGCATTTTCAAAGAAGGGCAATGTTGATCTCAAAGGCAGAAAGCTCTGAGCTTGACCTCTTAGGGCTGTGGAATAGGTCGTTGAAGGAGACAATTTAAGACAATGGGTCATTTCAGGCCCTCGCAAATCACCCCAGGCTCAGGCTCAGGTGGGAGTGTGAGACTAAGAGGCCTCTAGGGTCCATTCCGGCCCTAAGCCTCTGCGCATCTTGTCCCCAGTTACTCTGCTGCAGCATCCTCTTCCAGTCCCCTGTGCTCCCCTGCCCGTGCCGTCCCGCATCCAGGCTCCTCCGAGCTGCTATCATCTGGTAGCCCTGGTCCTGTGTGGAGTGAGGCTCCACACTGTCCGTTGACTTCCCAGGCCACCAAAGGAGCCACATCTGGCCCTCGAGACTACACCGAGGCTGCTGACCTCTGGGAGGCTGGTTCTAGAACCATTCTGGACTCAGGACAGATCTTGTCTTCCCTGAGGTCCACGATCTGAGTCCTTCTCTCTCTGCCCCTAAGGAGGCTTTGTCCCGCCCTCTGGGTGCACTGACACGTGCATGCAGACGGGGACATCCTTTCTGCAGCTTCCCCTGCTGCTGGCTCTTCGAGGAGCGGAGCAGCTGACCCAAGCCAGCCCTCGCCCACACGGCTTCAGTTTCCAGATGAGGGCAGATGAGGACAGTGGGGACAAACTAACTGTGTATCTTAACTTTTAGATTTGTGCAACACTTTGCAGTTCCCAGAGTATTTTCATCAGGGACATGAGAACGCTGTGGTTTAGAGCAAGGGTTCCAGAATAGACCCGGGTTAAATCCTAGCCCCACCACTCAAACTTCATCCAGTTCCATTACCTTTCTGGACCCTGTTCCCCCTCCGTATCCTGGGCTCATAGTAACAGCACCCTGATTATGGGGGTGTTACAGGGCCTCAGTGATTTCATGTATACAAGGGGCCGAGACCAACGCCTGGCACACAGTGAACACCATATGGGCACAGACTATTAGGATTGTCCATTTACCCGTTCCTCTGCCTGCTATTTATTTTGATTTTCGACTGGCAGAAGGACTACCCCATTTTGCAGCAAAGGAAAATAGGCTTAGAGAAATTGTGTGACCACCTCAGATCACAGAACCAGGCAGTGACTGAGGCAGGATCAGAGACCGGTCTTGACGCCGAGTCCAGTGCCTTTGCCCTTGTGCCTTGCTGCCACCTTGTGTGTGTGTTTGGGGGCATTCTTAGACCCCTTGCCTGGAAGGCCCATCTCCTTCCCTCAGCAAGGTGAGCTTCCAGGGGGCAGGAATCTTGTCGCCCAGTTCGCAGGCCCTCCCCGCCTCCCTCCAGGGATGGAGGACTGGGTTGCTCAGGTCAGCCTGCTGGCCAGCTTGGTGTCTTCGTGCTAGCCCTGGCTTTCTCATTTGTCTCTCCCTGGGAGGCCCCAGACAGCCTGGGCTCTCACTTCCCTCCCTCTTGCTGCGTGTCTTGTGAGGGCCGAGGCCCGGGGGAGGGTGAGGTGCAGCCTGCGGGCTCTGCCCACCTACCCAAGGACTCGCAGTGGACCGTGCACTGTCTGAACAGAGCGGCGCAGACCCAAAGCGGCGGGGCCGCAAATGACAACACAGAGCGAGGAGGTTTCTGCCTGCTCCAAGCACAGCAAAGACCAGCAGGGCTCGCCAGGGGAGAGGCAGCTTCCCTGCCTGGCTAGATTTGGGGCCACTTCACCTTCTCTCATGTTTGAGTCAGCCAGACGTGACCGGCCTGCCATTCCCTGAATCCCTGGATGGAACGTCAGCCCTGCTCTCAGGCCCTCGGCCCACGTGGGAGGGGCTTGGGGCCCACAGACGGTCAGCCTGCAGGTTCACATCCTGTGGTCTGGTCTGAGGTACAGCCACCGAAATGGCCTCTTTCTGCCCCACTCTCCCCCCAATTCTGTTTTAGAGGCCAGTATCATGTTTTGGGTTCACTTCCACCTTTGTTTTTAAAGACGAGTAAAAGAAGCAAAGTACACGAAGGATGGTTTGGGCAGCTCTGGATAGTTCCGACCCACATCCAACCATCAGCCACCTCAAACCGTTTGTGAAAGGATCATAGAGTCTCCGAGTCCGTCATCAACACCTAAAAAAGGAAAGAAGCGAACTCTTACCTCATCTGTCATTAGCCTACGGCCTAACATTCGGGCCTGATTGCTAAAACTTCGTTTATGAAAAATCTTCAGCTCCGTGGACTTTGCCTTCATAACACTTGAGGTATACGGCTGAGTCTAAAAAGCAGATTCTAAAATTTAGATAGGAAAGCAGAGGAACCGGAAGAGCCAAAGGAATTTTGGAAAAGAGCAAAGCTGGAGTATGTACACCCCCAGCCTTCAGACCTCCTGTGGCAGATGGACGGTGTGGAACTGATAAAGGAGAGACTCAGATCAACGGGGCGGAATCGAGAGTCAGAAATAGACCCACGCGTATATGGGTGTTGAATTTTGACAAGGGCACCAAAGCAATTCACAACACTTGTCACTATCATCATTTAAAAAGATGGGTCCACCTTTTTGTTAACCACTTGTCTCCCCTCCTGGGCTGTGTGCCCAGGGAGGAGAAAGACCATCTTTCTTGTTCACAGCCTTGTCCCCAGCCCTCAGTACAATGCCTGGCACAAACTTGAAGCTTAACAAATATGTTTTGACGAAAGGAAGAGGGGAGGCTGGCGGGCGGGTGGCTTTCTTGATCCTTGGGGCATGAATGGGATCCTTGCCCACACTCAGACTTCTGTCAACATCCATGTAGCTATTCTTTTTTCCTCACACATACAAGATGTTACATAATGTTTTATTTGCTGTACAACTCTCTTTACTTCTAAAATGTGGTTTTTCCAGTTACAAAGACATGAGGATCAAAAGCAAGCAGCCTTTTGTGCCATCTGCTCTGGCGGGAGGGATGGCTTTGTTAAGATTGCTCATCTTCACTGCGGCTCCATGCTTTAAGCAGCCCAAAAACCTTCTGCAGCTTCTTCTGCCACCTGGCTGTGGTCTGGGTGGGGGTTTCCTCTGTCTTTTGTAAGGACACTTGTTACTAATCTACAGTCCATGCAGATAATCCCGGGTGAGCTAATTTCAAGATTCTTCTTTGTATTACATCTGTAAAGACCCTTTTTCCAAATAAGGTCACATTCGCAGTTCTGGGATTCGAACATGGGCATATCTTTTTAGGGGTCACCATCCAACCCACTGCAGACAGGCACCCCCAAACTCACATCCAGGACCAGCACCTCAGAACTGTGAGCTGGGCTCTGCGGAGGCAACATGTAACTCACAGTTGTTTTCCACAAAGAACATTTCACAAACATCAAATTATTTAATCCTCAAAGAGATCTGGGAGGTAAGTATTATGATCCTATTTTAAATAAGAGGAGACTGAGACCCAGAGAGTTTGAGAGATGGCTCAAGATCACACTTCTAGGAGTCAGAGCTAGGACTTAAACCTAAGACTGTGTGGCAGGAGACCACAGATAGTTTTCTCTCTTTAGCAAAAGGAGGATGTCTTATTTCCAAGGAGAAAGTTGGGGCGCTCAGCCTGCTGCTGCAGAAACCTCATTGGAGGGACCCTTCTTCCACTCTCATTACCTCCTACCACCCCCAAATCTGGGTTCACCTCTGCCAAGCCACACCTGCACGGAGAAGAACTTTCTAGCAATTTGCATTGCCCTCCAATGCACTCAGAGGAGGTGGTGACCTCTCCCTGCAGATGTTCAATCAGAGTCCAGATGACACCCGTCAGGGGCTCCTGCCCTGGCTGAGATGTGGCACTGGAAGACACCCAAAGCTTCTGGCAGCTGTCAAGGTCTCTTTTCATGTGCAAGAGGATACCACCTGTATCCAAAGCAGTGCCCTCCTGCTCCACAACAGCGGTGGCTCACTTACAGACGATGCAGAAAGGAACCAGGCACAGGGGAACACATATCATACGTGTGATAGTTCAGGTCCTGTAAGAAGTAGATACCAACCAGAGTTGAGATGCACAAGAGATTTACTGGGAAAAGCCCTGTGAAGGATAAAGGGGAGAGAGCCGGGGATGGGGCGGACACCCTTTAGACCACAATGTAGGTCTGACCTGGGAAGGACAAGGCCCTTGGCCCTTGGGAAACATGCAGTGACAGATGGAAGCGGATGGCCCCCAGCCAGAGACCGAGCACAGCAGAGGTTCTAACACAGGCCTCTTCCTGCCTGACAAGGGACTGCTCCAATGGATGACTTTGGCTCAAGGATGCGCCATTGGGGATCTGAGACTCTTCCTCCCCAGATTCCCCTCCTGTCCCCTCTCCTTTCCAGGTCAGGGCTGGGCTGCCTATAGCTTGCCTTTGCCAACCCCCCAGTTCCCAATACCAGTCCCTCTGGCACAGCCGGGCAGCTGCTCCCGTCCCCACCTCCCTGGCACTTCCTATTGACAGCACAGCCCCAGCTCTCCTCCCTCTGACACTGGCTGGCTGTTCTGTGGAGGGAGGGAAACATCAGGCGGCTGATGGAGGTCCAGCCATCTGGACCCTGGGCTGCGAGCCTCCCCTCTGTCAACCCAGGAGAGAAGCCAGAGCACTGGCGCAGGGCGTGCCACGAGAGCCCTCCAGGAGCTGCAGAGACTGGCTACAGCTGTAGGCAGGTGAGGCAGCCACTTCACTGGCCCAGTGAGACAGCCTCCTCTCTACATGCAAGGGAGCCTAGTGGCAATCTCACATGGCCATTCCAGAGGGTTCCAGAGCCTGCCTGCCCCCCAGAAATGGAGGATGATGAGAAACTAAGACAGCAAAGAATCAGCACACTGAGTACTGACTACAGGTCAGGTCCTGCAATGGCATCGAGAGGTGGAGAAGAAGCAGGCTGCTCTTGCCTTCTGGAACTGCAGCCCTTTATTTAGCAAATATTTATGAGCCCCTGCCATGTGCCAGGGATGGAGGCAACACAGGCCCCACTCCTGAGCTCAGGTGCTCACTGCTCACCCCCAGGCCCTGTGCTCCCCACGGGCAACACGGGGGAGTCTCTGCCCTCGAGCAGCCTGCAGCCTGGGGAGATCCAGATGCCTCCCCTAAACATGAGGTAGCTGAGGGGCAGAGGAGTCCGAGGGGGTTCTGAGCAGGGAGAGATGGGAGCAAAGGAAGAGCTCAGGTTGAAGGGAGAGCAGAGCTGAATCAGGCAGCCAGAGCAGTAAAGCTGACCTCACTCCTCTCGGAGGGACTGCTTTGGGGAAAGGCTGCATAAATTCAGTTCTGTCTTCCCATTAATTGTGTTGTAGCTTCAGGGATGCTCCCCTTCCCCCCACGCCCATGACGTTTCAATACCCAGCATCCCAGGCAGTCCCAGGGGGTGGTTGCCTTGGCTCTGCAATCTAGGTCCCTCCGCAGCCTGTACAGCCTCAGAGGAGCAGTAGGAGCCAGAGCTGTATCTGTCTCCCCAGCTGGGGCTCAACGAAATCCAAGGCCAGGGAGCACATGGTCACGCCAGCACCACCCATCTCACCAAAACTCACGGGTCATGTAGGACTATGGATCAAAACTCCTACTTCTAAGCCTTGGTTCTCTTCTCAGAAGACTCAGAAATTCAGCCAGATTCACGCAGTGAAGAATTTCTATAGGTCCAGGCCAGGAACAACGCCTATGACCCTATATTAATGACTCGATTTTATTGATGTCCCTCTCTTTATAGGCTAGATAGTTGAAAGCAGCGCTAAATACCATGAGCTCTTTTGTGGGCTGGTAAACATGGGTGGTTACCTGCAAGGCTGCCATACAGAAGCCAGGACATTACTTAATACCCTGTCTCCATCTTCTCAGCTAGAGCTCTTGTCTGTAGCAGGATAAAACATCTCAGCCAGCTTTACATCCGCATTATCAGAATCCAGCTGCTTTCTACTCCTGGAGCTACAGCATTTACAGTGACTCAAATCATTTTCACAGCTTTTAAGCGTGTTCTCTCAGATCAACCATAATACGTGATAGGAAATGATGCAGTGTTAAATTGGTCCAATATCTTATACCAAATGTTTCAACAAGCAAAGAAGTATACTTAAGAAAATATATGGAGAACACATAATTTGCTTTGCCAAATGGAAATTGTTCCTCCTCCACGGTTCCCTCAGCATCGTTACTGGGAGGGGACGCTTTGTAAGAAACAGCTAATTCTCCAGGAGGCGAGAACCCAGGCTGAAGATAGGATCTCCGGCAGGAAATGAATGGGGCATTTCATAAAGGTGCTTTTCACTCCGAGCGCTCCTTGGAAGGTACAGAGCCAAGCTAACAGGCCTGTGTGATGGCTCCAATTATTGGTTACACCAGGCCTCAGTGCCCAGCCTCGTCTCCTGATGGTATCTCATGCCCAGAGTCCCTGCAATCACAGTGGAGTTTTATGTACTCTAATTTCCCCAACATGCTGCCCAGTGCTCCAGGAGAGGTTGCCCAGAGCACAGCCGCCACACTTGGTATTCAAAGTTGACTGCAAGGGCCTAAGGAAGCCCCCTTTGACCAGTCCAGACCCTGCTGCCTTCTTTCTCCGAACCTTTAAAGCACCTGAATCTGTACCTAAAAATGTAGCTCCTAGCCCGAAGCTAGAAGGGGCCAGGGGGCTCTACAATTTCCCCTGCCCACCGCCCCCCTCCGTCACCCATTCTCTCCCCCACATTCCCAAGACGAATTGTCCACTCTCTGCACAAGCGCAGAGGGGCGCTCACAGCTTCATGAGGGCAGTCTGTCAGTCCTCAAGCAAGTCTTACTGTTGGGAGTAGCTTCACAGTGTCAGGCCAAGACATGTCCCCACCATTTCCACTCACGACTCTCAGTTCTACCTCTGGCAGCCACACGACAATTCTAAATCTTCTTCCATCTGACGACTTTTCCAGAGTTCGATCTAAACATTTCCTTTTCTTTCTATAACTTTCACCCCAAAATACCACTGACTCTCCTGGAATTATTCAGCTACTTTTTCTCAGCAAGGGGACCTTAGGAGCTGGCCTTTTCTTCCTTTGTGTTCGAGAGCCTCCCCTGCCCCACCTCCAGCTCCCGCATCTTTCTCGCCATAGACCTTGTACAGGACGGAGCACATGGTAGACGCCCACTCTGCACACGCCCAGCAAACTCAGAACCCTCTGCTGAAAGCCAGGCCGAACCTGGCTCACATTCTCCTGAGGCTCTTGGAGTGACGTTGGGGAGATCAATAAGTCTTGAGAATATATCAAGTGCTATGAAGGCCTCACAGCAAACACAAATCCAACACAGACAGGTCCTGAGCTCCTCAGTCCATGGTGGATAAAGGAGACCCTCATGTCAGCCCATGTCAGAGGGCCTCTCGGTCCTGAGCCTCAGCAGGCAGCTCCTGACATTGACAGTCAATGACCTGAGGCCTGTTTTCTGACTGCAGCCTAGATGGTAAAGTGTTTTCAAAATCGCTTAGAGTTGAGCCTTCTTTAGCAAATGAACTTCCACAAGAATATGAAACAGCTACAGCGAATCTTCATAGGATGACACTCTGGCAGGAGCCCTAAGCCGCACAGCTGAGCTTCCCTTCACCCCCCAGAGACCGCTGAGAATCTTTCTTGGAACCCTGGGGTTCCACAGAACACAGTGTGAGAACCACCACCCCAGCTCTTCCTCTGTAACTTGAATTTATGGAGGACCTGCAAAATCACCAAACAATTCCTCTCTCACAACTCTTGCAGCCGGTGGAAGACAGGGCAACTCAGACTCAGAGAATTCCAGGTTGGAAAGAACCATAGACATCATCTGGACAAACTCTCTCACTTGAAAGAGAAGGAAATTAAAATTCCCGATAGGACAAGGAACCCACGTGAGATGCAGAGCAAGCGGTAGCAGATCCAGATGACAACCGAGGGCAGAAAGGAGGAGGTGCCCTCACTGAACCAGTGATGGCCAGGCCTGGATGAAGCAACATTGAGACCCTGGCAAAGTGGTCACCGGAGACTGGCAGTGTCCCTCTTGGAGCTCTCTCCCAGGCTCCAGTGCCCTGTTGGTGCCCCTCAAAGCCCATTCCCTCCCTGCATGGTGCTCTGCCCAGGCCTGCCCAATGGACCACTGCTCTTCCCTGCCTCTTCTTCCATTTCCGTCCCTTCGGCATCCTCCTCTCTGTAAGTTAAACCGATGCACACTAAAGAGCCTGAGAGGACGGTTCTCTTTCAAATAACACACAATTTGGGGGTGAATTTATCTGTTTCCTTCGAATTGTTGAATTTACTGGCTTAAATTTGTTCATAAAACTCTCTTCTTATCTTTGCAATGTCTGCAGCATTCACAGTGATGGTGATGGCCCCTTTTTCATTCCTGAATGGGTTCTTTGAGCTTTCTCCTGTGTTTTCTAGCAGTCTTGTTCTAGGTTTGTCTGTTTTATTAATTTTTGCCAAGATCATTCTACCTATTTCATTAATTTATGCTCTTATTATTTTCTTCCTTCCATTTCCTTCAAATTTCGTTTTGTACTTTTTCTCATTTCTTGAGTTGTAGGCTTAGCTCCTTCATTTTCAGGCCAGGTTTTTTTTAAAAGTAACAGCTTTATTGAGATACAATTCACATACCATATTAACTCACCCATTTAAAGTGTATAATTTAATGGTTTTTAGTATATTCATAGAGTTGTGCAACTATTACCATAGTCAGTTCTGGAACATTTTATCACCCCAAAAAGAAACCCTATACCCATTCTCACAACATGCCTCCTCCTTTCCACCCTCAGCCCTAGGCAACCGCCAATCTGCTGTCTGTCTCTGTGGACAGACCTAGTCTGTATATCTGATGTAAATGGAATTACACAATATGTGGCCTTTTATGACTGGCTCCTTTCCTTTAGCATGACGATTTTGAGGTTTATCCATGTTGTGGCATGTATCTTCATTTCTCTTCTTTGCCAAATAATATTCCGTTGTGTAGACATATCACACTTTGTTTATCTATTCATCAGTTCATGGACATTTAGGCAGTTTCTGCTTTTTGCCTGTTATACATACTGCTGCTATGAATGGTCATGCACAAGTTTCTATGTGGACATATGTTTTCATTGCTCTTGGGTATATACCTAGGGGAGAAATTGCTGGGTCATATATGGTAACTCTTTATATTGAATGTTTTGAGGAACTGCCACACTGTTTTCCAAAGTGGCTGCACAATTTTACCTTCCCACCAGCAGTGTATGAGGGTTTCAATTTCTTCACATTGTCATTCACATTGATATAATCTTTTCTTTCTTTTTTTTTTTGCTGAGGAAGATTCTCCCTGAGCTAACATCTGTGCCAATCCATCTCTATTTTGTATGTGGGTCGCTGCCATAGAATGGCAGGTCCACACCTGGGAGCCAAACCTGGGCCGCCAAAGCAGAGCAGGTCAAACCCAACCACTAAGCCATGGGGCCAGCCCCTCTGCCTTTGATTATAGGCATCCAGTGGGTGTGAAGTGGTACCTCACTGTGATGTTGATTTTATTTCCCCGATGGTCCAGGATGCTGAGCCATCCTCATGCACCATTTCATGTGCTTATAGGCTATTTGTCTATCTTCTTTGGAGACGTGTCCACACAATTACTTTGCCCATTTTTTAAATTGGGTTGTCTCTTCATTATCGAGTTGTAAATACGTTCTAGGTGTAAGTCCCTTATCAGATATATGATTTGCAAAAGTTTTCTCCCATTCTGTGGGTTGTCTTTTCACTTTCTTAATGGCACCTTTTGAAGTACAATTTAATTTTGTTGATGTCCACTGTTTTTCTTTTGTTGCTTGTGCTTTTGGTTTCACATCTAAGAAACCACTGCCTAATCCAAGGTCATGAACAATTACACGGATGTTTTCTTCTAAGAGAGTAATGGTTTTAGCTCTTGCATTTAGGTCTTTCATCCAATTTGAGTTAATTTTTGCATGTGCTGTGAGGTGAGAGGTACAGCTTCATTCTTTTGCACATGGATATCCAGTTATTCCAGCACCATTTGTTAAGGACTGTTCTTTCTCCACTGAATTGTCTTAGCACCCTTGTTAAAACCAACTGACAGTGTATGTGAAGATCTGGTTCCGGAATCTCAATTCTACTTCATTGATCCATGCAAGCTACTTTTTAAATATATGTATATAAGGTTATCCACTTTCCTCTGAGGACCACTTCAGGCGTATCCTATATACTTAATATGTAAAGTTTTAGTTATCATTCACTTGTAAATATCATGATTTTAATATTATTTCTTTCTTGATCCATGGATTATGTTAGTTATTAAATAACGAAATAAAATTGGTGTATTGACTATATATTAATTTTTAGTTTTATTATATTATGGTCAGAGAATGAGGACTATAGATATTAAACCTTAGAGGATGTGCTGGAGATTTATTTATTACCTAAAGAGAGTTCAATTTTTGTAAATGTTTTATATATATTTTAAAAGAGTATATTTTAAATGTAGTCTCTAAATATTGGGTGCATGGTTCACATATATTCCATTTGATCAAGCTTATTAATTGCATTATCCAAATCTTCTCTATTCCTAGCAATTTTAATTGTTAATACATTTTCATGGTTTAAAAATCAAAATAGCATGCCCCTTCTACCCATCCGTATTCCAATCTCAATGGTCAACAAAAGTAATTAATTTTTTCATGTCAATGCAAACATACAAAGATAAGGATATAAAGTCTTATTATTACCATCCTTCTTAGCTATAAGGGAGCTAATTATATAGACTTCTCCTGGCTTTATTCAGTTAACAATATATCCGGGATATGTTTTCACACCAGTGCATAGAGGGCTTCTCCATTTTTCTTTATACCTGCACTCAGTCCATCGGGTTGATGCACCACTGCTTATTTAACCCATGCTCTACAGAAGGATGTGGATTCCTTCCAGTTTTTTGGTATTACGGATAATACTGCTACAAATAACCTTGTCCATACGTCATTTTGTACATGTGCAAGTTCTTTATTAATTTTAGGCAAACTTGCATTCTTTATCTGACTGTCTGTTATCCCAATTTCCTGGAACTCTAGTCCTTCTGTTTATTACATCTTCAGACTCTTGTGTGTGAGGGATATTTTCCACATCTTTGGTGTGGCTTGTGTGTTCCATGAAACCCCTTTCATCCTAGATTACAAAATAGTCCCTCCAGAGTGGTGCTATATTTTCTTCTCCAGGCAAATCAAAAGTATCCGCAGCCTGAGACTCATTTTTTATTAAGGTTTTTGGCTTGGGAGTTTCCCAGCCTTCTGGGTAGTATAAATTCAAGCTTAAATCTATGTGAGGCACAGCCCTGATTTCTCAGGGGAGAATTTCTCACTGTCAGCCCAAGCAGAGACCGACATGATTTCTTGTGATCTTGTGACCGTCAGAGAACAAGTTTTTTCCTAATCTAGACTTTTCCCCTGAGGATGTGGCCCTCCCAAAATGCCAGCTTTAAGCAGGGGTCTCATTCCCACTCCCTGCCTTCTGTGGCCCAAGGAATCATTTCCTGCCCCCATCTGCGCACGAGAGCCCAAGCCCCAGGTTGCTGACACTGCCATCACCATGACCGCCACACTCACCTCTTCATCGGTCACTCCCACAGCCAGCCCACCTCCAATCCAGGGGTCAGCAGCAGCAGCTCGTTCCCCTTCTGCCATAGCTTTTAGTTCCCTCTTCATTTCTGGTGCTGGTGACTTTTCTTTCTTGTTTGCACACATGGCTATTCATTTACAATAATTTGTCTTATATTTTATCCCAGTACTGTGGCAGAATTATTTATGTTTCTCCAAGATTTTCCTACAGTCCATTTTCTCCCTGGGCTTTACAGCGATTCACATCAACACTCTTTACCATCCACCTCCCACAGGACCTGTTTGGTAAACGCAAGGAACTATTCCTCATGACAATCGTGGTATTTGGGGCTGGTGCAGAATCTTCCAGATAGTCTAAGACTCCATGGGCTAAACTGCTGTTGCTGTTTGCAGGACCCTTACTCAGTCTAGGGTTCTGGTACAATCTTTTTCTCTTTTCATTTTGCCACATGGTTCTCCTTTTATTCTGCTTAAAGAATCATACAAATTATAGATTTTTTTATTAAAACCATTTAATATCCATTTTGGAAACAGCCAAGGATGGTGTCAGTAAATAGATTCTCATTTTAATCTCAATATTTTCAGATGAAACATGAGGTCGAGAGAGTTTAACCAACATGCTTTAGGCTCTGTGGGTGGGGTAGCTTCAACCGGAAGTGAAGAACTCTTTCTGACTCCCCACAAAGCAGTGAGTGATTGGAGATTTTTATTAATTTTTCTGCCCTTTTATTCTTTATCGTTGGGCACTACGAGGCTATTTATCAATGTCAGTTTATTATCTATAAACAGGGTGATAATCTGCACTCCCTTTGATCTTAGAATATTTCCTCTGACCTCTCCCCTGACATGTAGGGCTTATGTAATGTTGATATTCCCCTAATCTGCTGATGCTGGACTTGAAGGAGGACTCGAGCAATATTTCTTATGTCAAAGAGTGTTGTAAAGCCCCACTCCATATGGAAATACTTCAGTGCGCCGGGCAGATGGTTTATGTCACAAGATGCTCCAAGCTGACTAGAAGATAGAAAGAGACCTCTGAGGACAAACATCTCCAGACTGGGGCTGGAGGTCACGTTGACAAGCCAATGCCTCCCATTTCTCCTGAAACTACATCTGCTGCTGGTCGTGGAATGGATTGTTACGGTGATGGGAGTGGTTGGGGGGAGACAATAAAACTAGAATAGAATTGCAAAATGTTCAATGGTTTTGTGACTTATATAATGAGCCACGTTCTAAACATTACCCTTTGATCTAGGCTGGAAATAATACTTCCGTCCCAGTATGAAGCAAGTATGATGATGTTGAAACAGTCTTTGTTTTGTCTGTATTATTCCAGGACACATCAGGTAACCAGTACTCAGATGGGGCTCCTGTCATCAGTTCGAGATTTGATGTACCTTTGCAGCTAGAACCATTCAGGACATCTCCCCTCTCACCTGTTGCCTCCTTTACAAAGCTGCTTCCAAGATATAAGAACTAAATAAAATTCTCTAAAGAGAACAAAACTTTGATAACCCAGAGTCAGCAGAGGAAATGCTGAGTTTAGGAACAGAAAATTCCAAAAGGCACCAGCAAACAAAAATATGTATCAAATGATACTCCGTTTCCAGCCATTCCATCATGCCTGCTCAAGAGAGATGAATACTGTGCTAACTTATCAGTCAGCACGATGGTACATCCGCTCCATCATAATTATGTGACACTGAGGAGAACTGACCTGGAATGAGAGCACAAGAATCACATAATCTATTCCGAGTGCACAGCATTTTTAAGTCCATTCCCTTGGGGAAGCTGAAAGGCAGGTCACTATAATTTGTGTAGGCTGGAAGTAATTTGATTTTGTTAAGTTTCTTACAATGCATAGAATTATAGAATCATAAAATCTCAAGGTTGGAAGAGAACTTAAAGGTTACTTAGCCCATCCAATTCAGGGATCTCCTTCACAATATCCCTCCCAGCTGGTTACGTAAGCTCTGCTTCAGCAGCTTCAGTGATGGGGAGCTTGCCTTCTTTTCAGGAAGGCTAATGGGACTATCCTTTCCCCACCATGAGGAGGCAGAGATTTCCCAGGGAAGCTCACAGCTTTTCAAAAACCAGGTTTTCTACAAATTCACGCTGACCCATTGTAGCAGGCTGCTCCACTTCCTCACCACCCTACGCTTCACCTCTTGGGAGTTCCCCAAACCTTTCTCCTTTGTCTCAAATCCTGTCCCACCACTTCTTCCCACCTCTCACCAGACATCCTCATCTCTACATTTACGGAGGAAATCAAGACCACCAGACAAAAACCATCAGCCCCCTCCCTTCCAGCTCTCCCTCATTGCTCATCTTTTCCTTCCCCCAATGCTCAAGGAAGAAGTAGCTCTCTTCTTGTCCCAAAGGAAACCTTCCTCTCGCTGTGTGGCGGTGGGGTTTATGGTAAGAGTGTGTCTCAGCCTTTCCTACCCCTTTTGATGTGAGTATTTTCTCATTCACCCAATGTGTAGGAATTGCTCAGTTTGTTTCTAGATTTCTTTCTGAAGGAATTGTTCCATGTATAGCTGTGTGTCCACAGGAGGAGGTGAGTTCAGGAGCCTCTATGCCGCCATCTTGGACAGCAACCCATAAACCTTTTTCTCTTGCTGGAAATCACACACCTGCTGTCATGTGTTAAATCTGAATGACCAGGCAGGTCCTCTCTTTCCTATAGCTCTGAACTCTCCACCTCTTCTGGCTCACTCTCCTCAGATTATAGATATGTTCAGGCCTTTCCTATACTTAAAAATAACCTCTCTTCACCCTCTCATCCCTCTTGCCTCATCCTGCTTGTATTAGTTAGGATAGGACAGGCCATGCTGCTAGAAAAGACAGCCCCAAATCTAACACAACAAAGGTTTGGTTTATCTTTCCTCACTCAGGCAAGGTCCACTACAGGTCAAAGTGACTTTCCAGAGCAACTGTCTTCCACACAGGGACCAGGTAAGCAGCCTGCTTTAATCTTGTGCCTCCCCCTTCTCAACTCAAGGCCTCCCCCACTTGCTGCAGCAGGAGAAGTGGCAATCCCTCCCAACTCCAAGGAGGTTAAGAAATATCCCTCCTGTGTGCCAGGAAGGGGAAAAGAACTGGAAATAGGCATTCACTAGAAGGTTTTACCACATCTTGACCAACTTTCTTAAACACAGATTCAATGTCTGCTGTCTCCACTTCCTTGCTTCCGAGTTGTGTCTTAACCCCTGAAAATGGCTTCTGCCCCACATACTACAGAAATTCTGCTCACTCTCCCGATGACTAATGAGGAAACCTTACAGTCTTTGCTTTTCCTACTTGGATCACAGGAACTCAGCCTCCTGCAGAATCCCCTTCACTGGGCTGTGTTTCAATGTTTTGCTCTGGGATTTTCTTGGCAGCCACTGTAAGAAACAGCCAGAATTAATCTTCTGCGTTTACTATGGAATTTTTATTGGAGAATTAGTCTATTATATGCCCATATTTTTCTTAGGTAAACACTAGGTGAAAAATAATTTTAGAATTTAGTGCCAGCAAAAGTGCTGCCTCTCCTGAGAAAATATGTTGGCATGTTTTATATGAAGACTCATGTTTCACTTTTTATCCTGGCTGCCAAGAAGCTTAGAACCAAACCATACAATCTATTTTAATACTAATACTTATAAAAGGCATCCAAATCAGAAAGAAGAGCTAAAATTGTCTTTATTTGCAGATGACATGATCTTATGTATAAAAAAACCTGAAGACTCCACCAAAAAACTGTTAGAACTAATCAAGGAACTCAGTAAAGTTTCAGGATAGAAAATCAACATACAGAAATTGGTTGCATTTCTAAACATAACAAAGAAACATTTGAAAAGTAAATAGAGATTCACAATAGCATCGAAAACAATAAAATACTTGGGAATAAATTCACCTAAGTAGGTGAAAGATCCATATACTGAAAACTAGAAGACTTTGATGAAAGAAACTGAAGACATGAACAAATGGAAAGATATCGCATGTTCATGGATCAGAAGAATTAATATTGCTAAAATGTCCATGCTACTCAAAGCCATCTATAGATTCAATGCCATACCTATCAAAATTCCAAGGGCATTTTTCACAGAAATAGAAAAAACAATCCTAAAATTTTTATGGAACCACAAAAGACCCTGAAAAGCCAAAGTAATTCTGAGAAAGGGCAAAGCTGGAAGCGTAATGCTCCCTGATTTCACACTATACTACAGAGCTATAGGAATCAGAACAGTATGGTATTGGCATAAAAATAGACACAAAGACCAATGGGACAGAATGGAGAACCCAGAAATAAACTCTTACATATACGGTCAGCTAATATTTGACAAGGGAACCAAGTACTCAATGGGGAAAGGATAGTCCCTTCAATAAATGGTGTTGGGAAAAGTGGATAACCACGTGCAGAAGAATGAAATTGGATCCCTATCTTACACCACTCACAAAAATTAACTCAAAATGGATTAAAGACTTAAACATAAGAACTGAAACCTTAAAAATCCTAGAAGAAAACATGGCAAAAAGCTCCTTGACATCGGTCTTGGCAATGACTTTTTGGATATGACACCAAAAGCAAAAATTAATGAATGGGATGACATCAACCTAAAAAGCTTCTGCACAGCAAAGGAAACAAGCTCCAAAATGGAAAGGCAACCTATGGAATGGGAGAAAATATTTGCAAATCATATATCTGATAAGGGGTTAATATCCAAAATGTATTTTAAAAAACTCACACAACTTAATAGTGAAAGAACAAACAATCCAATTAAAAAAGGGCAGAGGAACTAAATAGAAATTTTTCCAAAGAAGACATGGCCAAGAGATGCATGAAAATGTGCTTGACATCATTCATCATCAGGGAAATACAAATCAAAACCACAATGAGATATCACCTCACACCAGTCAGAATGGCTATTATAAAAAATACAAGACATAGGGGCTGGCCCCATGGCCTAGTGGTTAAATTCAGCATGCTCCACTTTGGCAGCCCAGGTTCAGTTCCCAGGTGCAGACCTACACCACTCATTGGCAGCCATGCTGTGGTGGCAACCCACATACAAAATAGAGGAAGATTGGCAACACATGTTAGCTCAGGGTGTATCTTCCTCAGCAAAAAACCCCCACAAGACAAAACAAGTGTTGGCAAGGATGAAGAGTAAAGGGAACCCTTGTACGCTGTTGGTAGAAATGTAAATTGGTGCAGCCACTCTGGAAAACAGTATGGAGGTTCCTCAAAAAATTAAAAACAGAAATATTGTATGATCAAGCTATCCCACTACTGGGTATTTATCCAAAGGAAATGAAAACAGGATGTTGAAGAGACATCTGTACTCCAATGTTCATTGAAGCATTATTCACTATAGCCAAGATATGGAAACAACGTAAGTGTCCATCAATGGATGAATGGATAAAGAAGATGTGATATACGTGTATATATAAAAGAGTAGAGAGGGGTTATTGGAGGCTGAGGGTGGGGGAAATGGGCAGACGTTGGTCAAAGGGTACAAACTTCCAGTTAGAAGATGAATAAGTTCTGGAGGCCTAATGTACAGCATGGGGACTATAGTTAATAAGACTGTATTAGATACTTGCAAGTTGCTAACAGAGTAGATCTTAAATGTTCTCACCACAAAAAAGAGATGGCAATTATGTGATGTGATGGAGGTGTTGGTGAACACTATGGTAATCATTTTGCAATAGATAAGCATATCAAATCATCGCGCTGTACACTTTAAACTTATACAATATGTCAAGTATATCTCAATAAAGCTATAAAAATACTATCACCTATTTAGTTTACTTGGTTGTTCTTTTCCTGTCTTAATTTTCTCTTTTCATCCCTCCAGCCTATTTGAAAGGTATCTTTTCTTGTGAGACCTCAAATTCAGTTTTGAAAGCATTAGGGGCACAAAATCATTAAAACAGCCTTTTCTGACCAGGTTGGAGAATCTGTAGTATTCCTCAGGGTCCTGCAGGTCTCAGCATGACTGAAGTCAATCACACTCTTGCTAGAGAAGGTGGGAGAAGGTACTGCAGGCAGCAGAGATCCTCAGTTCACATTTGAACCTTCCAGATCTTCCTGCCTGAGCCCCAGGGCAGAGGAAGGAGATCTTGAGGAGAGAAGACATCCTGGGGCTGTTAGGTCTGCAACACGCTCCTCTCCCAGCAGCACGAGGCCTGGGGAAGGTCACTGGATTCGCAGACAAGTGGGGAAGGAACCTAAAGTCTGAGGAGAGAGCTTTGTCCAAGACGAAATGATGATCAAGACTTGGGTTTCAGGTGAAGCTACCTTCAAAGAAATAAATGGGATATGTTTTCTATACTCTGGGATAAGTGGTACACAAATTGTGCTTTAAAGTTTTGACAGAATTCACCCATGGCGCTGTTCTTTGAAATCTGTTTGACTTCAGATTCTTTACTTTCTCTATAATCAGTCATTGTTCATCTTATGGAGATTTTCTGATCTAATAGCAAATACAGTGCGTAGTGTTCTCTTTCATTTGAAAATAGTGTCCTTTGCTCATGTGGTTTACCCCCTTTCTCAAGTCTAATGTTAGATATATCTTCCCTCATTTTCTTGGTTAAATCTATTAAAGATTTGCCTATTGTTTTTATCAAATGAGCTCTTGGATGGTTTACTAATTCTATTATTTTCTGGTTTATTGATTTCTGCATTTGTTCTTGCTGCTTTCCTTCAGTTTGGGGTTTTTTTTTTTTTAAAGATTTTATTTCTCCTTTTTCTCCCCAAAGCTCCTGGTACATAGTTGTATTTTTTTTTTTAGTTGTGAGTCCTTCTAGTTGTAGCATGTGGGACACCTCCTCAGCATGGCCTGGCGAGCGCTGCCATGTCCGCGCCCAGGATTTGAACTGGCAAAACCCTGGGCCGCGGAAGCAGAGTGAGCGAACTTAACCACTCAGCCACGGGGCTGGCCCCTTTCCTTCAGTCTTTTTGTTTGGGGGCAGAGACAGATCAGCTTCCTTACTTGAAGGTGAGGTCCACTTATTTTTATTATTTTTTGTTAAATAACATTACCAATTAATGTCATAAAATTTCCTCTGTGCACAGTTTTGACTATATCTCTTGAGTTTGATATATAGCTTCTTGTTATTGTGGTTTTGCTTTACAGATGATTTATTTTCTAGTCATATTGCTTTATTACTAGAAAATGTGGCCTCCAAGGTTTCTACCTTTTCAAATGCCTGGTGTATTTCCTAATGATTCAGTGTGGTAGGCAGTTTCTGACATGGCTCCCAATGATCCCCGCCTCCTGGCATTCATGCCCTTGTATAATCTTCTCTCTTAGAGTGTGGGCGGCACCTAGTGACTTGCTTCTAATGAATAGAAAAAGCAATGGGATATCACTTTTAAGTTAAGGTTATAAGACCGTGACTTTCATCTTGTGGCTGTCTCTCTCATGTGCTCACTCTTATGAAGGCTGGATGCCACGTTGTAAGGTCTACATAGCAAAAAACTGAGGGCAGCCTCTGGCCAATAGCCAGTGAGGAACTGAATCCTGCTGGTAACCATGTGAATGAGCTTGGAAGTGGACCCTTCCCCAGCTGAGCTTCCAGATGAGACCATGGCTTCAGCCAACACCTCCATTGCAGTCTTGTGAGCGATTCTGAGACAGAGGGCTCAGCTAAGCAATGCCCAGATTACTGGCCCACAGAAACTGCGATAATGAACGTGTTTTAAGCCACTAAGTCTTGGGGTAATTTCTTATTACAGCAATATATAGCTAATACATTCAGATTGATCAGTGTGTGTATGTTTCATAATATTTTTCTTTGGAGGAATATGTATTCCCTGTTTGTTCAATATACATTTATTAGATGAAATTTATTCATTTTTTACAAGTTTTTCTCTCAGCATTTGACATCAATGACTACTTGAAACTCCTTCTTGGGAGTTCCCTTGACACCATTCTCTGCTGATTCTTCTGCCTTTTCACTGCAGAAATGGTCTAATCCAAACCAAATGTAGGCTTCCCCAGAACTTCTCTGCAAAATTTATTATTAAAGGAAAAAATAGAACTATCTATTGGAGTTGATAGAGTTGCTAGTGGTTATCTTGCTGCCTCATGCACAGAGCTTGTAAGAAAATAAAGCCAAGCACAGGAAAATAGGGCAGAGAGAGAAATGCCTGAGACCTGCAGACACTGTGTGAGCCCCTGGATCCAGCCATACGTGGACTCCATGGGCTTCCCAGATCCACACATAAGTAGACCTTTTTTGCCTGAACTAATTCAAGCTGGACTTTTCTCTCTTGCAGCTAAAAGTCCTATTTAATAGCACTCCCAGTACTATCTCTAATCTCAGCATTTTCCTGGAGTTCCCCACCCACATTTTCAACTTCATACTGAATATCTCTACCTAGATCCTTCACATACCTAAAACGCATCCAAAAAGTAATCTTTTCTGTGAAACTTGCTCATTCCTTCAGGATCTCTGTTTCATTAGAGGTGCTACCAACCTGAGAAACTTGGATTTAAAACTCCAAATACACTCAATACACTTTCTTCTCTCTCCATATTCTGTTGTCATGAAGTCCATCTTCCCTATTCACGGCCACCAAGCTGGTCAGGCCTTCCTCTTCCGCCACCTAGACCCTGTTGACAGCCTCCCCCCCCGGTCTCCTTGACTCCCATCTCATGCCCCTGCAACTCACCTTGCACAGATGACCAGATGACTTCCCGAAATTGCAGCTCAAGGATGTCACTCCACTGACCGACACCTGGACCGGCTTCTCACTGTCCACAGAACAAACTAGCGTTAGGAGCCCTCCAGTCACAACAGGAGCTGAGACACTGCGCACCTGCTGCTGCCAGGCCTGGCCCGAGCCCTCTACCTACCTTACCTATTTGGTCCCCATAAAACCCTAAGAGGCTCTATCGTTATGTGCACTTTACAGAAGGCAAATAACTCCCAAGGGCACAAAGCTGGTAAACAGTACAGTGTTTGACCCGATTTTCACTAACCACCCTACCATGTCCCTCACTTCTCAGTGAGCTCGTCCAACAAACCCTTGTAGAAATATCTCCTTAGCTGTCACTTGACTAAAGATGACATTTCAGTAATATTATTGTGTGACTCTTTCCAGTTCCCTCCTCCGGCATCCCACTTTTATGTCTTGGAGTTGTCAGTTCCCTTGCCCAGGACATTCTGGCCCAATCAACATCATCCCGTAAGACACAGCTGGTGCCTCTTCACCCATGGGGGCGTTCCCTGAAAATCCCAGTCAAAAGTAAGCTCTCCCCGGTTCAACATCCGCAAGTCAATCAATGTGATACACTACATCAACAAAATGAAAAACAAAAACCACATGATCATCTCAATAGATGCAGAGAAAGCATTCGACAAGATCCAACACCCATTTATGACAAAAACCCTCAATAAAATTGGTATAGAAGGAAAGTATCTCAACATAATAAAGGCCATATATGATAGACCCACAGCCAACATCATACTCAATGGGCAAAAACTGAAAGCCATCCCTCTGAGGACAGGAACAAGACAAGGGTGCCCACTTTCACCACTCCTATTCAACATAGTACTGGAGGTGCTGGCCAGAGCAATTCGGCAGGAAAAAGAAATAAAAGGAATCCAAATAGGTAACGAAGAAGTAAAACTCTCGCTGTTCGCAGACGACATGATCTTATATATAGAAAACCCCAAAGAATCCATAGAAAAACTATTAGAAATAATCAACAACTACAGCAAAGTAGCAGGGTATAAAATTAACGTGCATAAATCAGTAGTATTTCTATACACTAACAATGAACTAACAGAAAAAGAACTCAAGAACTCAATTCCATTCACAATCGCAATGAAAAGAATAAAATACCTTGGGATAAACTTAACCAAGGAAGTGAAGGATCTATACAATGAAAACTACAAGACTTTCTTGAAAGAAATTGACGATGACATAAAGAGATGGAAAGACATTCCATGCACATGGATTGGAAGAATAAACATAGTTAAAATGTCCATACTACCTAAAGCAATATACAGATTCAATGCTATCCCAATCAGAATCCCAAGAACATTCTTCACAGAAATTGAACAAACAATCCTAAAATTCATATGGGGCAAGAAAAGACCGCGAATTGCTAAAGCAATCCTGAGCAAGAAAAACAAAGCCGGCGGAATCACAATCCCCGATTTCAAAACATACTACAAAGCTACAGTGATCAAAACAGCATGGTACTGGTACAAAAACAGGTCCACAGATCAATGGAACAGAATTGAAAGCCCAGAGATAAAACCACACATCTATGGACAGCTAATATTCGACAAAGGAGCTGAGGGCCTACAACGGAGAAAAGAAAGTCTCTTCAACAAATGGTGCTGGGAAAACTGGACAGCCACATGCAAAAGACTGAAAATTGACCATTCTTTTTCACCACACACCAAAATAAACTCAAAATGGATCAAAGACCTAAAGATTAGGCCTGAGACAATAAGTCTTTTGGAAGAGAATATAGGCAGTACACTCTTTAACATCAGTTTCAAAAGAATCTTTTCGGACACTATAACTCCTCAGTTGAGGGAAACAATAGAAAGAATAAACAAATGGGACTTCATCAGACTAAAGAGCTTCTTCAAGGCAAGGGAAAACAGGATTGAAACAAAAAAACAGCTCACTAATTGGGAAAAAATATTTATAAGCCACTTATCCGACAAAGGGTTAATCTCCATAATATACAAAGAACTCACACTGCTTAACAACAAAAAAACAAACAACCCGATCAAAAAATGGGCAGAGGACATGAACAGACATTTCTCAAAAGAAGATATGAATATGGCCAATAGACACATGAAAAGATGTTCATCATCGCTAATCATCAGGGAAATGCAAATCAAAACTACACTAAGATATCACCTTACACCCGTTAGATTGGCAAAAACATCCAAAACCAAGAGCGACAAATGTTGGAGAGGTTGTGGAGAAAAAGGAACCCTCAAACACTGTTGGTGGGAATGCAAACTGGTACAGCCACTATGGAAAACAGTATGGAGATTTCTCAAAAAGTTAAAAATAGAAATACCCTATGACCCAGCCATCCCATTACTGGGTATCTATCCTAAGAACCTGAAATCAGAAATCTCAAGAGTCCGTTGCACCCCTATGTTCATCGCTGCATTATTTACAATAGCCAAGATGTGGAACAAACCTACATGCCCAGAAACTGATGATTGGATAAAGAAGATGTGGTATATATACACAATGGAATACTACTCAGCCATAAAAAAAGACAAAATTGGCCCATTCACAGCAACGTGGATGGACCTCGAGGGTATTATGTTAAGCGAAATAAGCCAGTCAGAGAAAGACGAACTCTATATGACTCCACTCATAGGTGGAAGTTAGTATATTGATAAGGAGATCTGATCGGTGGTTACCAGAGAAAAGGGGGGGTGGGGTGGGGGGAGGGCACAAAGGGGGAAGGGGTGTACCCACAACATGACTAACAAAAATGTACAACTGAAATCTCACAAGGTTGTAATCTATCATAACATTAATAAAAAAAAAAAGTAAGCTCTCCCCTCATCAAATGCTTTATTTTTTTTCAATTCTGGATAAGTAACTCATGACAAGCTACAAACCCCCACCAGTAATATTGTGACAGAGCCCGTCCCTTCCCTCCCTCCCTACCTCCTATTACCAAGCTTTCTTATCCTCGCCAATCTGACAGGCAAACATTATAGCTCGTTGTAGTTTAATTTGCATTTCATTTTCATAAGTGAAGTTGAACACTTTTTCATTTGTTTAAAAACTATTTCCAATTCCTCTTCTGTGAACTGTCTGTTCACATCTTTTGCCCATTTTTCTGTTGGGTTGTGGGTCTTTTTCTTAGTTGGTTTTATAGAAGCTCTTTAAATATTAAGAGCCCTTTATTTATGATGTAATTTGCAGAGATTTTACCCAATTTATATTTAAATTTTGTTTCTAGTGTTTCTTTCCATACTGAAATTTTTTTTAAAAAACATGTACTTAAATTTACCAACTTCTTATGGATTCTGGGTTTGCCATTATACTGAAAAAGACCTTCCCTGCTCTGAAGAATGGGAGAAAACCAATATTTTTATATTTAAATATTTGATCCATTTGGAATTTATTCTGATGTAAGATGTGAGGTGTGGATCCAAATTGATTTTTTCCAGACAGCTACCAATTGGACCAATTCTATTTATTAAATAATCCATATTTTTATCACTTACTTGAAATGTCTTTAATGTGCTGCTGCATTCTTTTGGCTAATATTTCATTTAGGATTTCTTTACATTGATGTTCATAATCAAAATTAGTTCGCAGCTTTCTTTTTTTTGGGTTTTGGTATCAGTGTTATGTTTCATAAAAAGACTTTTTCTGTGCTCTGGAATGACAGCCAGCATTATTGTTTTCTATCCTTTCAGATTTTCATAGAATTCTCCTGTGAAGCCATCTGAGTCTCCTGATTTTTTGGTGGCTGTTTGACATATTTTCTCTCTTTGTTCTTTGTTAATTTTACATATTCCATCTATTTTGAGGGTAAGTTTAGGGAAATTATATTCCTATAAAATAAATGATTTCAGGGGCTGGCCCTGTGGCCGAGTGGTTGGGTTCGCGCGCTCCGCTGCAGGCAGCCCAGTGTTTCGTTGGTTCGAATCCTGGGTGCGGACATGGCACTGCTCATCAAACCACCTGAGGCAGCGTCCCACATGCCACAACTAGAAGGACCCACAACGAAGAATATACAACTGTGTACCGGGGAGGCTTTGGGGAGAAAAAGGAAAAAATAAAATCTTTAAAAAAAAAATAATAAAAATAAATGATTTCATCCATATTTTCAAAATGACTTGCATAGAGTGGAGTGAAGTAACATCATATACAATCCTCCTAGTTTCCTCTGTATCTGAGGATATTACCCTCTTATCAAGGAAAAACTTAATAAAGACCTTAAAGATTAGTGAATCCTTAGATTAGAAAAATGATAAAATTAATGAATCTGAGAGCTGTTTCTTTGGGGGGAAAAAGATGAACCATTAACCGACCTAATCAACCATGGATCTTTTTACTGTCTCCATAGTTTTGCCCTTTCCAGAACGTCATATGGTTGGAGTCACACAGCATGTAGCCATTTCAGATTGGCTTCTTTCACTTAGTAACATGCATTTAAGGTTTGTCCATATCTTTTACTGACTTGATAGCTCATTTCTTTTTAGTGCTGAATAACATTCTATGGCATGGATACAACAGTTTATCCATTCACCTGCGGAAGGACATCTTGGTTGCTTGCAGTTTTGGCAGTTATGAATCAAGAGGCTATAAACATTTGATTACCGATTTTTGTGTGGATGTCTCAGTCAGCTTTGGCTGCCAAACAAAATACCACAGTCTGGGTGGTTTAAACAACAGGCATTTATTTCGCACAGTTCTAAAGGCTGGAAGTTCAAGATCAGGGTGCCAGCATGCTCAGATTCTAGCAAAAGCCCTCTTCCTGGCACGTAGACAGCTGCCTTCTTGCTGAATCCTCACGTGGTACGGGGGTAGGGGGGAGATCTGGTCTCTTCTTATAATGGCGGTGATCCCATCATGAGGACCCCACCGTCACAACTACATCTGAAACTAAGTACCTCCCAAGGCCCCATCTCCAGCTATCATCACACTGGGGATTAGGACTTCAACACAGGAATTTTGAGGGAACACAAACATTCAGTTCTTAACAGTAGACATGTGTTTTCAACTTATTTGAGTAAATACCAAGGAGTGTAATGCTGGTAAGAGTATGTTAGTTTTGTAAGAAACCACCAAACTGTCTTCCAAAGTGGCTGTGCCATCTTTTTTTATTGAGTTCATATTATTTTACAGCATTGTGAGATTTCAGTTGTACATTATTACTTGTCCATCACCATGTAAGTGCTCCCCTTCACCCCCAGTGCCCACCGCCCAGCCCCCTTCCCCTGGTAACCACTGAACTGTTCTCTTTGTCCTTGTGTTTGTTTATCTTCCACATATGAGTGAAATCATCTGGTATTTGTCTTTCTCCATCTGGCTGATTTCACGTAACATAATACTCTCCAGCTCCATCCATGTTGTTGAGAATGGGACGATTTTGTCTTTTTTTATGGCTGAGAAGTATTCCTTTGTATATACACACCACATCTTCTTTATCCAATCACCAGTCGATGGGCACTTGGGTTGCTTCTCTGTCTTGGCTATTGTGAATAATGCTGTAATGAACATGGGGGTACATAAGTCACTTTGAATTGTTGATTTCAAGCTGTTTGGATAGATACCCGGTAGTGGGATGGCTGGATCACATGGTACTTCTATTTTCAATTTTTTGAGAAATCTCCATGCTGTTTTCCATAGTGGCTGCACCAGTTTGCATTCTCACCAGCAGTGTATGAGTGTTCCCTTTTCTCCACACCCTCTCCAACATTTGTTGCTTTTGTCTTAGTGATAGGCATTCTAACAGGTGTAAGGTGATATCTTAATGTGGTTTTGATTTGCATTTCCCTGATGATTAGTGATGTTGAGCATCTTTTCATGTGCCTATTGGCCATCTGTCTATCTTCTTTGGAGAAATGTCTGTTTGTATCTTCTGCCCATTTTTTGATCAGGTTGTTTTTTGTTGTTGTTCAGTTACGTGAGTTCTTTATATATTATGGAGATTAACCCCTTGTTGGGTATACAATTTGCACATATTTTCTCCCAGTTTGTGCATTGCTTTTTTGTTTTGATCCTGGTTTCCTTTGCCTTGCAGAAGCTCCTTAGTCTGATGAAGTTCCCAAAGTGACTGTGCCATTTTGCATTCCCACTAGCAATGAATGAGAGTTCCTGTTACTCCACATCTTCACCAGCATTTGGTGTTGTCAGTGTGGTAGAGTTTGGCTATTCTAATAAGTGTGTAGTGGTATCTCATTGTTGTTTTACTTTGCTTTTCCCTAATGGCATATGATAGGGAGCCTCTTTTCAGGTGCTTGTTTGCCATCTGTGTATCTTCTTTGGTGAGGTGTCTGTTCAGGTGTTTTGCCCATTTTTCACTCAGGTGGTTTGTTTTCTTCTCATTGAGTCGTAAGAGTTCTTTGTCTATTTTGGATAGCAGTCTCCTATCAGATATGATTTCTGCAAATGTTTTCTCCCAGCTATGGCTCGTTGTCTCATTCTCCTAACACTGTCTTTCACAGAGTGGAAGTTTCTAACTTACAGACTTGTCTACACTGAGCCTTCAGCAATTAATTGAGTACAGTTCAGGTTTTCCTACCCTGGTTCTGGTTCCCACGAAGGTTTCTGCTTGTGGGTTTCTGCTCAACTCAGTTGTGCCTGTCCCTCCACTTTTGGGGACAGTGGTTTGCCCTGTGACCTCACTTCTCTGACAGATCTAAGAGTTGTTGGCTTTTCAGTTTGTTCACTTTTTTATTTGTTGTTAGGATGGAGTGACAACTTCCAAGCTCCTTACACGCTGGACTAGAAACTGGAAGAACAAAATTTGGTTCCGTTTGTTTTTTAAATTTTAAATAATGGGGATTTTTGCTTTCTAGTCTTATCAATTTTTATTTGTGTTGCATTGAAATCAAAGAAAGTCTATGGCAGTTCTACTTCCTGGAGCTTATTGAGCTGCCTTTTGCGGCCCGCAGTAAGCTTTGCTCACGGCCATCATATTTTCCATTGATTTCCGTCACAACACGGGCAGGAGGAAGCCCTGAATCAAGGTGGTGGGAAATGTGAGGAGTGGTCTGGGAATAGTAACGATTCTGTTCTATTTCTTTCTGGAGCCGACCATGCTAGCTGTAAGTTTTGTTTGCCCTGAATACTTTCTCTTTCTCTTTTGTTCTGCTCACAGAACATTTCCTTCAAAGTGGAAGCCCATTTCATGTGGATAACTCCATCCCCACCCTACAAGGCTGTGCACATGATCCAGGCCTGGCCAATCAGAGTACCCCCTTTTTGGTAATAGCAAATAGTTCAGAAATGGGCACATGACCCAAGAAAAGCCAAGCAGAGTCTTGGCCACATCTTCTTATTGGGCTCATTCAGACATAAGTCTAGAGCTGCTGGTAACCACTTTGCCACGGAGTAGGAAAGTCTGTCTCAGAAGGACATCAACAAAGAGGAAAGCAGGATATGAAGAGGAGGATAAAGAACCATATTATTGCTATTGACACTTAACCCTTGGATCAAGCCAAGCCTTAGCCACTTGGACCCTTTAGAACTTTCTAGTTATGTGAGTTAATAAGTACCTTCCTATTTGTTTACATTAGTTTGAATTGGTTTTCTGTCACTTGCAACTGGAAGAGTCCTGACTAACACAGGTATACGAAGTGCATGTGTTGGGGTGTGGAAAAGAACAAAGACTGGAAATGCAGGTTGGGCCAGGTCTCGTGGCAAGCTCATAGCCAGCATGTGCCTAGCTTGGGACTCAACATGCAGCAGGCACTCTGTTGAGTTGACCTGAACTCCCATAAGCAGTAAAGCCTGTCAGTAATGCAGAATTTCACAGGCTGGTCTGACCCTTTATTCCTGGGCCAGAAAACTGACCCCAGCTGGGTAACCTGGCAGAGTCCCCTCTCTGCCCACTGTTGGCTGTGAAATGCATTGCTGCTTAGCTCGGGGGGCCAGCTCAGCAGAGCAGCCATGAAACAAGAGGGCAGGCTGAGCCACACCCCCAGAGAACATCATCCTTCCTTCCTGTGCCCTGAGCCTGTGTGGGAGCTGGCTGGCCAGACTCCCCAGAATCCGGCGCCCCCAATCCCAGCTCCAGGTTCTCCTTTTCATGGCTTTCCCAAGGGCCAGGGACAATTTTAAATAATTCTTTGTGAGGACACAAAAAAAATTGCAGGATATTAAGTGTCAGGGCCCTTAGAAAGCATCCAGCTGGGGAAGTATACTAGTCAGCTCAGGCCACCATAACAAAATACCCCAGACTGGGCGTCTTAAACAACGGAAAGTTATCTTCTCACAGTTCAAGAGGCTGGAGTTCAAAGGTCAATGTGTCAGCAGGTTTGGTTTCTCCTAAGGCCTCTCTCCTTGCTTATGGAAGGTCACCTTCTCCCTGTGTCCACACATGGGCTTCCCTCTGTGCGCGTGCACCCCTGGGTCTGTGTCCCCAAATGTCCTCTTCTCATAAGGACTCACTGCATTAGGATTCACCCTAACGGCCTCAATCTCCTCTTTAAAGGCCCTATCTCCAAATTTAGTCACATTCTCAGATACTGGGGGTTGGGGTTTCAGCATATGAATTTGGGGGGACACAACTCAGCCCACAACAGAGAGGGTGAGCTTCTCCCCTTCTCCTCTTACTGCTTCTTCTCTTCTTCCCCATCTTGCTAACTGCATTTCTGGGCTCCGCAGGGGTGGCGCCATGGAGGATAGAGAGGAGGTGAGGATGAGTGGCGGGAAGTCCTCACTCACCGGCCTCTGGAGTGGTTTTCTTTGCTGCTTTTCAGAGGCCACGCCTCACCCATCGCTGCGAGTCGCTCACTGCAGTTCCCTTGACTGAGTGACTCCAGCAGCATCCCAGCTCACCCACGCCCCTCCCTCTTCAGGCACAGGGAGTCCATGAGGCCTCTGCCTCTTTCCTGCTGAAGTCGGGTCACCCCGCACACACCAGCCCTGGATTACTCAGAAGAGCGTGCTTCAGAACACAGACTTAAGGTGGTGACAAGTGAGTCTGGGGGCACAGCAGGACCAGCACTCAGACAGGAACCAGGCACAGGTGGGATCCGCTTGCAGGGGGAGCTGAGCACAGATGGTAGCAGGAGCAGGCTCTCGATGAGCTAGGCCCAGGGGCATCTGAGAGCAGGCGGTTGGGGGTACGGGACATAGGCAGCCAAGGGGGTCGGTGGCGGCCCTGGCATTAAAGACTGCTTATGCATCAGCAGGACAGAGTTGCTTTGCAGAGAAACTTCCCTTCCAACCAGGAGGCAGAGTGTTGAGCCTGCCAGCCTAATAACAGCCACTAACATTTAATGAGAGCACATTAGGTACCAGACACTGGGTTAAGCACTTTATATGCACGTGCTAACTTGTTTCGCCCTCCCCACCCTGTGGAGCATACTCTCTCATTATCCCCATTTTACAGATGAGGGAACTGAAGTTCAGAGAGGTTATGAAATGTGCCCTGGGTCACACAGCTAGGAAGCACCGGAGCTAGAGTTAAAACTGGGCAGCTTGCTTCCAGAGCCCATGTGATCAACTACATACCATCCTCGCTCTCAAAGGAGAGGCTGTTCAAAGGAGACCGCCACTCAACCTTCAGGTTTGCAGCGTTATGCGGGAGGAGATGGTGGAGGGGACCATGGTGGGAGCTGGGCGCCGCCTCCCCAAACTTCTCTGTTGGGATTGGCCCTTCCCCTCTTCTGCTTCCTGTGACAGCTGGGTGAGTGGCTGGGAGAAACCACCCCTCACATCCTGGTTTCCTGCTCACCCAGCACAGACTAGGTGACGCACAGATTTTTGCTCAGCTGAAACTTGAATTTTATTTGCCAACAATATACAGAACCTCGGGCAAGTCCTTCCCCTCTCTAGAAAGTTTCTTGACTTAGCAAACATAAGGAATCCCATCCGCTGACTTCAAGGCTCTTTCCCCCTTTCCCTCCGATCCTGTTCTCAGCCCGAGCTGTTTAGGAAAGCTATTTAAGGCACTGTGAAAAATACCCATGCCTGGGCCCTCAAATCGATTAAATCGGAATGGGGTCACCAGGTGATTCTACTGCATAGCCTGCTGAGAACCACTGCTCCCGTCTCCCCATCACCTTCCTGCTCAAAGCCATAGGCCAGGATCATTTCTTTCTTTCCTCAAGCAAAATAAATCAGAGGCACTTTACTGCGAACGATTTTAGAAGCAATCGCTTTTTCCCAAAGTGTCTTCTAGGCAGACCGAGCCTCGATGAGATGTTCAGGCAGATCCTGAGGCCCCTGTGTGGTCTGGCAGGCTGGGGGGCGGCATGGCACAAATTCTGGGGAAATTTCATGGCAATATAGCCCATTCGTCTCAGCTGAACACCCACGTCAGCTGAGAGAGGTGAACTGGAGCAGAACCCTCCTCAGTCAAGTGCACCAGGTGGGGACCGGCCAGGCCTCAGATGGAAGTAGTTCCGGAATTTATCAATTCAGCAGGATGATTTCATTCTGCGAAGTGTCGGCAGCTGGCAGATTGGAGGCCTCTCACAGAGCCCACCTCTTGTAAGTAATGGAAAAGGAGACATTTTCCTCCGCAGAGGCAGAGGGAGTCACAAGGAGCCAGGAATTAAGCTCTGGGCTCTCTGAAGCCCAGAGACAAGTTCCCCTTACACAGACACCTACTTGTCAAGTTCAGGGACAAAGATGAAATAATGAGAATGGCCCTAGAATTGCAGATCAAGAGACCTGGACTCAAAGGCCAGCACTGCCCTACCCTCGCTCGGGGCAGGCGTGGCCCGGCCTCCCCGTCTCTCTGGCCTTTGTTCTCCCAGACTCTGCAATGTGCGCATCAGACCCGTGAGCACTGAGATCTCCCAGCTCAGCGGCTCTGGGATTCCTCCACCCTTGTGGGAAGGGCCTTTTCTCTCCTACCCACCCATTCTGGAGCAACCAGCGAGCTTCGTGGACAGCTCTTACACCTGAGAAATGTCCCCTGTGAACCTGGAGGGAAAAGTTCCCTCGAGCTTTGTTGAGCATCTTTTCATCGCCAGAAGCCAGCAACCCTGCAGGAGAGGGCATGGCTCCAGCGAGGCCCCTCCCTGGGATGCTGAGTTCCGGGCTCCAGCTGGAGGGGAAGATTCCGAGGTTCTAGCCAGACCTTTGTTCTTACCCAGAAACCTCAGAAGCACCAGATCTGGCAAACCCTCACCCCCAATGCTTTAAAGCACAACACTCAAAAACACAAAAGACTTGACAGATTTTTTGATTGAGCAAGAATTAAAATATAACCAGAACAATTATCCAAGATATGTAGCGCTTGTTTGTTTTGCAATCATTTTAGATTTACAGAAGAGTTGTACGGATGGAAGAGTTCCCTGCACCCTTCACCCAGCGGCCCTCATGTTCACATCTTACGTAACTAGGGTACAGTTATAAAACTGAGGTTAACATTGGTACACACTATTAACTAAATTATATCCTTTGTTTGGATTTCACTAATGTCTTTTTCCATTCTAGCATCCAATCCAGGAGACCACATCATTATGTCTCCTTAGTGTCCTACTGTCTGTGACAGTTTTTCAGTGCCTGCTTCTCTAAATCAGGGGTTCTCAGCCCCAAATGTCCACTAGAATCACCTGGGAAGCCTTTGAAAGGCACGGAGGACAGAGCCATGCACCCATAATATCAGAGTTGCTGGGTGCGGGCAGGACTAGCATCATTTTTTCCTAAAGCTCCAGGAGATTCTGATGTACAGCCAGCCAGCGTTGATAGACTGCTCTTAAAATATCAGACTTCCTACTCATCCAGGCAAAGTTCTTCTTGGTGTGGGCAAATGACCATTTCTCAATTAATTTTTAACGACACATGAATATTTAAGTACATTACTTACCTAGTGCTTACTAGCGCTTTATAACTATTTAATCAAATCAGAACATTGTAGATAAAGGTTAAGTCCTTTTTAATTATCCCTCAATTATAATCTCTTCCCCTTCTCCAGAGACCCAGACACTTACCCTTATGACTTTGGCTTGTACCATTACAGACTTTCTTCTGTGATTTTTCATCGAAACATCAGGAAATGAGATGGTATCATGTGTTTGTGTTTCTAAATGGTACCACATCATATGTAACTTTCACTTCACGTGTCTTAAAGATTTATCCACACTGTGACCTAGAAGTCTAGCTCATTCATTTTAATACTTTCATACTATTTCATGGTATGATAATACACCAACATTTTTTATGGACATTTAGGTTATTTCTAACTTTTTGCTCTTGCAAGCCCTGCTGCCCTGTGCATCCTTAGGCATGTCACAGAATGCTCCTTACAGTATAGCAGTTATGTAAGTACACCCAATGCCGTCTTGTTTCCAGCATGTTTCTATGTAAAAGAATGAATATCTGAAGTGGAAGGGCTGGGCCTCGAAGGGTGTGGAGTCTGCATGTTTTGTTTCAGTTGATATTAGCTTATGCTCATCCTAACCAGCTTTCCCAAGAGATTCTCCATCTATTCTCCAAGAAGCGTGTGTGAGACTACCAACTTTCCTGACATCTTGGCCAACACTTGATTTATCAAACTTTTATTTTTTTTGAGGAAGATTAGCCCTGAGCTAACATCTGCTGCCAATCCCCCTCTTTTTGCTGAGGAAGACTGGCCCTGAGCTTACATCCATGCCCATCTTCCTCTACTTTCTATGTGGGATGCCTGCTACAGCATAGTGTGCCAAGCAGTGCCATGTCCACACCCGGGATCCAAACTGGCGAACTCCGGGCCGCCACAGCAGAACGTGCGCACTTAACCGCTGTGCCACTGGGCCGGCCCCTGATTTATCAAACTTTTTAATGTTTTCCTACAAGCAGGTGATAAATGTTATCTTGTTCTTTTAGTCTACATTCAGTGATATTTTAATAGAATTATAAAACATCAGAGTTAAAAGAGACCTCAGTGATCATATTGTCCAATCCCTCGGTTTAAAGAATTTTTTAATTGTATATAAGTCATACATGGACACATTATCATAGTAAAAATCTAAAATAAAATTACAATATATTGAATAAAAAATTAGTCTTCTTTTGCATCCTCCTCTGACCCCGTCACTGCAGACTGATGTTAATCGTTGGTATATCATGATGGCTCACTTACTGCATATGTATATGCATATGTAAATGCACATAAGCTATAGCAGGTGGTGATAGAGTTTTACATAAAAGGGATATAGCTCTGTATGTTTTTCTGTAGTTATTATTTCCTCACAACAACGTTTCTTAGAAATCTTTCTGTATCCGCACACAGAGATCTACTCCGTTTTTTAACTGCAGCATAATATTCTATAGTATGGGATGTATTTGTTATTTATTGCTGTGTAACAAATTACCCCCAAAATTTAGCAGCTTAAAACAACAAACATTTGTCATCTCACACAGATCAGGAAATTGGGAAATGCTTATCCTTGTGGTTCTGGATCAGGGTCTCTCCTGAGGTTGCAGTTGAGTGGAGCCACAGCTGCAGTCAGCTAAGACTTGACTGGGGTTAAAAAATTGGCACATAAGGTGGCTCACGTACATGGCTGTTGGTAAGAGGACTCGGTTCTTCTCTGCATGGGGCTTTCTATAAGGCTGCTCACAACAAGGCGGCTCCCCCAGCGATGAGAAAGAGACAGACAGAGAGAGAACCCAAGGGAAGCTGCTGTCTTTTTATAACCTAAGTTCAAGAGTGGTATCCCATTGCTCTGCTATTTGCTATTGGCTATTGGTCATGCATAACAACCCTGCTTTGGTGTGGGAGGGGACTATACCTGGGGCAATACCAGGAGGCAGGGATCATTGAGGGCCAACTTGGAGGCTAACTACCACCTGGGGTTACCATGGGCTAACGTGGGTGGTCTTCAGGTTTTCATGACCTCCTGCAGCACTGTCATGAACATCCTTGGGCATGCTCCTTGATGCACATGCACTTCTCTCCTAGTCCTAGAAGTAGAATTGCTGCAATTCCTTCATTATCAAATAGGGAAAGTGAAACCAGAGAAAAGTGACTTCTCCAAGGTCGCACTGCCAATTACCTGCAAGCCCAGGATTACACCTCAGTCACCTGACTTCCAGTCCATTCCCTTTCCAGAGCCATTCTTGGGCAAGGTAAATATGGGCTGAGATTTTCAACAAATAACCTGAGATAATGCCTGGCTGGTAATTGCCAACCATCAGTTCCCAGAACACCAACAAAAAATGAAACCGCTAATCTCGCTAATATCTGTCACTGTACTCAAGGCCTGATTAGCCAATGCCTGGACGCCTAATCTGCCGGGATTAGAAAGAAGCTGGCGGAAATGAGGAATCCTTTCCATGTGGTAATTGGCAGAAACACTGGAGTCAAACAGACCTGGGTTTGAATCCTGGCTCTAGCTCTGTGACTGTGGACGAGCCACGTAATTCCTCTGACCCTGTTTGTTCATCTGTAAGATGGGCGTGCACAGAGGGCCCACCGCACAGGCTTGTTCTGAGGAGCAGACGAGACAACGTACGTGATGGGCCAGCACAGGGTTGGGCCTGCTCCCTAGACGGGGCTGCTATTCTCTGTGTTCCTCCTGGTCGACCCATTTCAGTTATCCACGAGCTTCCTGAATGAATGAACTCCATTTTCTAAAAATATGTGGTGTCTACAGGGCCATTTTATTTCGTGTTCCCACCTCCTGATTCTCTGCTGTTGACACTGACCTTTATTTTGTGGCCTGTGGTTCCTGTTGCAGACTGCCCAGGTTTTTGAGGAACGGGGCAAGGTGTGGGTGTGGAGCCACTGAGGGTGGCCCCTCCGGCCCAGGGCACAGCTCTCTTCCTGCCCCCTGTGAGGGCGTTAGTCATAGATGCTACTGTCCCTGCAGACACAGCCTCAATCCTCCTCACCTCTGTGACTCTAGATCCAGCATGGTGCCCAGCACTTTGGAAGTGTCTGGAATAAATGAATGAATAAGATCAATTTAACCAAATCAAGTGGCATGGGGTTCATCACAAAGGACATCTTTGGGACATCAAATTGTTGCCTGGATTCTGATTTAAAATATTAAGAGGATTGGGGGTGTGGAGTAACTTGGAGTCCTCAGAAGCCCAGCAGAAGGAAGGATGGGTGGAGTGAGAGGGGAAGAGGGCAGAGGGGCGAGCATGGAGTTAGTTTCTATGTGGCGAGTGTAAGGTGCCCTTGGGACCTCCAGAGTAAACGTCATCTACCAGGTGGAGCATGAGAGAGACCCATGACCTTTTACCAGCTGATTAACAAATGGGCTTTTGACCACAGGTCACTGGATTCCCCTGAGCTTCAGGAAAGGAATTCTGGGACCCCATGGTTCTTCAGAATCTAAAGCCCACACAAGGAGTCTGGCCAGAGCCAGACAAGGACAGAGATGTAAAGAGGATGTGGCCCAGGCAAGCGATTCCCCAGGCCGAAACCAGAAGGGTGTAAGCATCCTCTGTCTGTCAGGATCCTGAAAGGTCAAAGGACACCCCACAGGGAACACTTGAGTTTGGCTTCCCAGCCCTACCCTCGCCCCAGTGCCGCCTCCACAGCCCTGGAGGGAGGCTGGCTCACTGGCTTCAGTGACTAAGACCCATTTCCTCCTCCACTTGGGAAGCTGCAGGGAGCCAGGCTGGGCCCATCAGCTGCCCTTGCTGGTCCAGAGGGAGGTGCACACCTGGAGGGACCTGAGTGGGAAGGGCAGGGCTCCAGCGTGCCCACCCAGTGTTGGGGCTCGGCATGGCCATCATGTCACTTCCAGTGAGGCTCCATCCAGGCACACTGGGCACTAACCATGACAAGCAAAGGCGCGGACAGCCAATGCTTACACAGCACACCTCATTCCAAACCCCTTCGCTGTTCTTCCTCAGGAAGCTTCCTGTTGAAAGATAAGTGCTCTGCCTGTGATCAAACAGATTTATATTTATTTACTTTCCTTTCCTCCCAGGCCTGAGCCAGCCTCGACAGGTCAAAGGGCACGATTCCGAGCACCGAGATGGTCCCTGGAGAAGACTGGGATTTCTCTGGGGACCAAGTGTGGCAGAAAAAGGCAGGGTCTCCTGGCAGCCAGGGCAGGGTTGCCAGCCCCCCAAGACCCCTTGGCAAATGGGGCACCTCTTAGGGTGGGAGAGGGCCTCCAGGAAGCTGGCCGTCAGTTCCTGAATCTCTGCTTTCAAGGACCTGAAGGTCTTCTGTTCCAGGAACATGGAACAATCACAGAGACACTTACATCCAAAATCCATCTTCCTTCAGAACTGTGCCCAGGTCTCAGGTCAGAAAAGCGAGCCTGCGTACTTGGTAAATCGGTGGTTTATCTACTCTGTAACTGGGCCTTTAGACCCGACAGTGAGATTTCTGACACGACTGCTCACAGGAGAGGTCTCCAGAGTTCCTGGAAAATCCCTTATCAGACACCGCCAGGAAACAGGGGCTTCCACGGAAATGAACGCAGTGGGCAACTGAAGACCATCCCAAAACACAAACTTAAAAAAAAACTTTTTTTACTAACTTAGGTGTAAAACTTCCTAAAAACACTGCACTCAGCTGTATGTTCTTAAGCAAATAAATTGAACATAATTTGATCCTCAGGGGCCACCTCAGGCCCACGGGGGAGGGTGGGGCAAGTGCCCCCACCCTAGTGGTCCCCAAGGGTCTTACAGTGTCGGCATTGTATAGTTTTGTGACCTGTCCCTTTGTCAAGCTGTCAATCTGTCACCTCCAGCAGCTTCTCCACCTTCTGGAAGTCGCTGCTTCCAGGATGGGAGCAGGAATGTGCTAGCTGGGTGAGCAGCCAAGGGGGCTGGGGAGGGGCCAAGGAGGCCTGGATCTGCCCCTCATTCTCCACCCTGGGCGTGTGACTTCTCTTCCAGGGACCCTGGCTCCTCATCTGAAACACAGGGAATTAGAAAAGGTGATTCTGTGAGGCTCTAAGGCTCTGTAATTCCCCAAAAAATGCTCTAAAGTGATCTCAAACACAGATCACCCTCAAACAAAAGACTTCGCTGGTTAACTGTTTCGCTGCCTCCCTCCTCTTGTGAACGTGCACTCCTGACGCAGAGGCCATCCCGGACCCGTCCACCTGTGCTTGTGGTGCATGTGGTGGACAAATGGACTGGCCAGCTGAGGCCAAAGCACTGGCTCTCTCCAGTAGTGATCTCACCTGTCTCCTCAGCTGCATTGCAAGCTCCTGGGAGCGAGCGATAGATCTTTTCTTCAAGGGATCTCCAAACAGGGCTGATGGTCAGTCACGATGCACTGGTGTGCCCAGGTCAGTTGTTACAGTATTGAAATGCTTCTGTACAGCTGCTGCCTGAGCCCTGGAGAGCACCCCCCACCAGGTGCCCAGCATCTCCCCCAGCCACCCCCTCTCCACCACCATCTGGCTGCTAAGGGGTGATGCCTGGCCTGCCAGGGCCTCCAGACTCTGCTTCTGCTCTATGGCTGGCATCTGATTGGTCAGTGCCTTACTGTGTGGTTGTTAAATGTCTGAGTGATGGACCAGCCTGATGCCGAGGATGGGGATGCAGCAGATGCCTGGTAAGTGCTACCTGTTGCCTGAGAATTGATATACATGGGCTCTGGTCTCCCAGGGACAGAGGGAGTGCTCAGCAAGGAAGTGGGCAGTATCTGCTGCCTGACCTGGAGAAGACATGTATATGGGGTCCCCAGCTGGACCGCATAGGCCCTCCAAGGACGCTGGCAGGTGAGGGAAAGTACAGAATTGCTGTCCTTGCTGCCCCCTATCCCTGTCCGTCCATCCATCTGTGCATCTGTCCACTGTCTGGGCACCACACTTCAGGCACATCAGCTCCAGGAAGGCCAGAGAGCAGGTCACGCAGTTCACCAAGCTGCACCGAGGATGGGCGGAGGGAGTATGAAGAGGGCAGACTTGGTGCTAGGAGGGCTGCTCTGAGCCCCAGTCCTTTGATTGACCAGCCAGCTGGCCACACCTCTCGAAGCCTATATTTCCTCTTCTGTGCAAGCGAGAGAGTTCAACCTAGCTTCCAGCTTGTTGTGAGGACTGGTGAGTTTAACACAGGCTCTGATCCAGTACCCACAATCAGGGCTTCCCCTCCTGACAGAATCTTCTTTTGATAAATCAGGACTTTAAAAATGACAGAGTGTTTACACAGGTATGTTCAGTTTGCAAATACACATCAAGCTGTACACTTAAGTATGCTATTCTGTACATAAGGTATACATTGGTAAAAAGCTAAAACACCAAATACGATCTCAGGCATCAAAAATATTATCAATAGGGGCTAGCCCCGGGCCAAGTGGTTAAGTTCACATGCTCCGATTGGGGCAGGCTGGGGTTTACAGGTTCGGATCCTGGGCGCGGTCATGGCACCGCTCATCAAGCCATGCCGTGGCATCATCCCACGTGCAAAATAGAGGAAGATTGGCACAGATGTTAGCTCAGGAACAATCTTCCTCAAGCAAAGTTTCAGTGCGTTTCAGCAACAGCTGAGCTGAAAAAATGAGTCCAGGTGAGAATCGGCCGGATTGGCAAGCGGGCGCGCCAGGAGCTTGTTCGGTTGGCCTTGGGCAGACACACCTGGCAGATTAGACCCTGAGTCGGATGGGGTCAATTACACAGCGATCTATGCCGGCTTAAAAGGGAAGGGAGCGTGATGCTGTCTCACACCTCAGAGGTGGGCCTTGGCTAATTGGATCTAACGGTGGATCATTTCATTTCGGATCCAGAAAGTGCCGTGATATTGACCTTCAAGGTTCACAGAAGTCTGTTTAGGACACAGAGGAGAGGACAGCTGCAGCCCAGCCCACGTGGAACCTCACTCGTGCGGGAAGGGCGGAACGGGGAGGTGGCTTCAGGCCTTTCTAGTTTAAAAGGACAAGGACGAGGGGCTGGAGGACGTTCCATTTCACGTCTGCTCTTCCCACTTCAGAAGTGTTTATGTCCCTCCCGTCTTGGCTTGTCTTCAGACAGGGCTCCGGGCCTGGCGCGTGGACATGCAGCAAGTCCCCGGGTTCACCAAAGACTGCTTGCTCCCATGAGCTTCTTTGGAACCAGGCCGTTTGGAACTCAGAGTGCGTGTCCCACGCAAACGATGCCCTAAACAGCGCTGAGCACGCCCAGCTGGCCCACCCTGTCTGTTAAAGCTGTCCACATACCCTGGACCGCCTAACAGCTCCGGGCACCTGCCACCATGTGGCCATGAGCAAACACTTGGGATCTTCTCAGTCAGTGGGCAGTGGGGAGGTGGCTAACCTGTGTCCACCAGGGTTCTTTCAGCTTACATCCGCTGAGCATCTGCTCTGGGCCTGGTCCTCATTTGGGGAGAAACACAGACATGGCTCCTATACCTCAAGGGTCTCAGTGTAGGGCAGAACTCAGGATAGGCGGCAAATACCTACACCCAAACCTAAAGGGGTCCCATTAGGAGAGGGGTGTGTTTAGTGCAAAGGGGAGTCCTGGGTGGGTCACAGCCAAGTGGGATGGGAGCAGGGAGCTGAAGAAAGAGGGTACAGGGAGAATTGGCGGTGGGCTGGACTCTGAAAGGCAGGGGCAGGCAGAGCATTCCAGGGTAAGGGGCCGTGTAAGCGAAGGTGTGAAGGGCTTTTTCACTAGACTGTGGAAGGATGGGGGCAACGCAGGCGCGAGGCCATGAGCCGGGTGAGGCGGCCTTGCAGGAAGCCAGGCAGTGGTGGGCACGGGAGATGAACACTAAGAGGCTCACAGGACCCCCCACCACGTTCCTGAAGCCTGGACACTCCAAGGGAGGCAGCAGGTGGAACCCCTCCAGACACACTTCTCTTTGCAACTCCCCCAGCTCCTCCCCAGGTGCAGGGGCCCACGGGCTGGCCAGCCACACCTGTCTACATGGGAAAGTGGAGGTGGGTCCTAGAGACATCCAGTCTCCTTCCACATCACTGGGGACAGGAAGGGTGAGTCTCCATCAGCCCCTCAGACAGCCTTCCCGCCTGGGGCCGCAGAGAAGCCTCAGAGACAGGACCCCTCCTTTCCTGGGGAAAATCTTCAGATCAGAGTATTCTCGCCACTGAGGCTGCACAGACACCAGCACACAACCCCATGCTACAGCCCTCGGCTCCTGGCAGAGCTCTCTCTGTAGCAGCTGAAATGGTCTAACTTGATATGCTTTCCCAGAGCAGTCAGAATTCAGAGCCAGCAGGCCAATCTTCTGCAGCTTCATTCTTCTGGATGCCAGACGGGAGGGGCAGAAGGAGGTCCCCTGAGAGCAAAAAGGAGTGAGAGCTGGAGATGTGGTCTGCAGGCAGCCAGAGGCCCGCCCAGCTGTGGCAGTGGCCTTGTTCGTCCCAATGTCTCTTTCCCTCTATTCCATGGGATATTTAGCTGAGGACATGGCCACTCAAAATAAAGACTACATTTCCCAGCATTTCTTGCAGTAGATGTAGCCATGTGACTAAGATGTAGTCAATAGGCAAGTGCTACCTCAGGGACTTTTTCTTAATGGTAAGGGATGTGACTTTCTCCTTCCCTTTTCCTCCTTCCTGGTGGTAGAATGTGATATAATGGCTGGAACTGAGCAGCCATTTTGGACCATGAGGTAATCATGAGACAGAAGCTGTCTATAGAAAAGCAACAAGCCAGAAGGATACCATGGGTCCTTGACCCCAGGGAGCTGCTATACTGGTCCTAAACCACCTACCTCTGGATATTTCCATGAAAAGAAATAGCTTTGTATTTTGTTAAAGCCATTTGCCTTTTTGGATTTCTCTAGTACTAATGGTTGAACTTAATACTGAATATGATACCATTTTTCAAGGTGCGTATCCAATCTCCTTCAAGAACCATGCCCACAGCCCCGCAGTCAGAACCTCCCTCTCCTTCTCCTACACCACCAGTTTAACATTGTGTTGCTGCCTCAGAGTCCTTTCCCATACATTATTTTATTCATCTTATATTTTCTGCACAACAACCCAAGGTAGGTATTATTGCCAGCATACCACAGGTGAGGAGGTGTCGGCTCAGAGAGGTAAACAGTTTTCTGGTTTGGCAGCACTTTTCAGCTTAAATATGAATTATTAATGCCTGCGCCCATCTCCCCTCCTGCCTGTGAGCTGCTCTATGGCCCAGCGGGGCCGATTCCACTCTGATTCCCTCCAGGGCAGAGGGCCCCATCCACAGCGCGTGCTCCGTAAGTTTGTGCCGAATTGATTTGCTGTGAATGCAGCACGTTCCCCTCCATCCAAGGATACTGATTTCTTCTAAACTGCATTTGTCTGTTTGACATTCTCTGAGAAAGGGAGAGAAACTACGGGGAAAGAAAAGAGCTTGGTCCTTTCAGGCGCATCCTGGGCTGCAGGGGGCAGATGTCCAGGGCTTGGCGGTGTATGGACGGCCTGCTCTGGACGTCCCAGAGACTCTGCAACAAACTGCCGGGGACCCAGAGCTGCCGCTGCAAGAGGAGCGTGCACAAGAGACCCTGCAGAGGAGGGGCCTCTGAAGCTAGGGGCTCGGTGAGGATTCCCACCAGCTCCACCTCTCCGGGGAGAGGGGACAGGAAGAGCCCCAGGAAGGCAAAGAGAGGAGCCGGCTTCATAGCCAGACTATTCTGCAAGTATTACTTCATTAAACCTCACAGTATTTCCCCAAGTTGGGGCGGAAGGCAATTTCATCTTTTGATGAGGATGAAGGGCCAAGGAAGGAGAAATAAAAGGAAATCTTGCTGCCCAGCTCTGAGGAGAAACCACTGCCCCCGAAGTGCAATGTGGCTGAAGGGAGGGAGGGAGCCAAGGATTCTACCGCACAATGGAAATAACTGTCCTCTTCCCACATTCAACCAATGGCTCCTTACTGGCTTCAAAGGCCGTCAAGTTCCATCCACCCAACAATTCCCTGAGGACCAAGGCAGGTGTTGCTCCTTTCAGCAGATGAGGAACCTGAGACCCAGAGAGGGGGAGTGACTTGCCCAAGGGTCACACAGCACCAAAGCTAGAGTCCAGATGTTTCTCTTCCCACTGCCTGCGGCTAACTCAGGGGGCCCTTGCGGGAGATGAACCTGGAAAGAGCTGTTGACCTCATCAGCTCACCAGCATGCAAACCCCTGGTGCTTTCTCCTTCTGTACCCAAATCCAGGTCACAGGGGAGAGGAGAGTATGGTGATGGATGGAGCCAGCCAGCTCTGCCCCTTCGAATGGGACCCTGGGCCCCATGACCAACTCTAGGGCCCTAAGTGCTACAGCCTGAAAGGCCTAGTAGAAATTGAGGACACTGAGGCCCACAGAGAGGTGGGGACCCACCCAAGGTCACACAGCAAGGACAATGGCAAAACCAGGACAATAGTCACTTCCTTATCTTAGCAATGGAGAAGGGGCATTGTCTGCACCAGGCTCCTGTGTCCAGACACAGATGTAACCTGGGAATCTGGACCCCTCTTCTGGTGCCCTCCTGTTGACAAGGACTCGCAAGGGAGACTGGCTTCCCTGGAGAGGCGGCACTGATCCCTGCAGCTGGAGGGCCCTGCCTGCCCCAGAAAGTGTTCCTTCTCTCCTCAGACGCCTCTTCTTCTGAGGAGCAGTCAGTCATGCTCCTTCCTTCATGCTCCTTCAATACTGGTGACTCTGCCTGCGCCTCGCATGGCCCTCTCACTTGTGTCACATAGAATCATTGACCCAGGTCTTGGCTCTCTGGCCATGAGGTGCTCCCCAGGACTTGACTCCCAGGCCTGGGTCCTCCTGGGTCCCTTGGGTGCCAGAGAGAGAAGCTGAAGTGGCTTCCTGATGGAATGAGTTTAGCTGTGGCTATGGGACGCTGGGCTCAAGGATTCTGCTGAGCGCCTGTAGTCCCATGCTCTGGCCTCGGGTGGCAGTCCCTGAGAGAGCAGTCTGGAAGGCTGGAGCTGTGGGCGGGGCCGGCTGGCCTCTCAGCAGTGCTCTGAGCCCGGCCTTTCCCTGAGGGGTTTGCCGAGCCCAGGGGAAGGGTCCCTGAAACAACCCGGGGTCAGCATTCCCGTGACTGTAGCTGCAACCCTTTGAGACACCTGCTAGTGGGGATGCTTCAGATGCCCCAAGAAAGGCCCTTCCACCCCATTCTACAAAGGAGAGATGCCAAGCCAGACGCTGCCACCTCAGATGGGCCTTCCTGAGCCACCTGGAGTCTGCCAGGAGTGATGGGCTGGGCCCCAGCAGCCACCACCCTGTCGGATCACACTCCGTGGGGCACTGAGCAGTGTCATGCCCTCCCTGAAGCTGACGGTCCCTCTGGGCTCCCACCTGCCTGCCATTCTTGATAGACATGTGTGTGTAATTTAAATAAAGAGCAGAATAAAGCCAATCACAATGAGTAATCTTAAAACTAATGAGAATCATAAGTCAAAAGGAGCATTTTCCCTCTTGCGTCTCTCTCTTTTTTTTTTTTTTTTGGAGGAAGATTAGCCCTGAGCTAACATCTGTGAACATCTTCCTCTACTTTATATGTGGGACACCTGCCACTGCATGGCTCAACAAGTGGTGCGTAAGTCCGCACCCAGGATCTGAACTGGCGAACCTGGGCCACCGAAGCGGAACGTGCAAACTTAACCACTGTGCCACCGGGCCGGCCCCTGCTCTTGTGTCTTAAGGAAGTCCCTTTCCAGGTGACAGGCAGATGGCTGGCTGCTCAGCTCTGGGGAACTGGAGAGCAAAGGTGGGGTGGTGGGGGCACGCCTCACCCTCACCCTCTTGGTCCCTCTCTGCCCTCCCAAACATTTCTAAATGTGAGTTCTGAGGGAAGTGAAAATACTTGAAACACCGGGCCATGCCATATATATGAAAGACACCGTTTATTAACTTTTTATTAATTTCAGCCCACAACTTCCTCAAAGGTACCCAGGACTACAGCATCTAAATGCTTTTGAACGTGAACCTCACTCCTTAGCTCTCCCCTTCGTGGTGTTTCAGCAGGACTATTGCGCCAGCATTCGCACTCGGCTCAGCTCCCTGCCCCCAGCCCTCCCCCCTTGGAAGTGCCTCCCCCTGCAGCCAGAGGGACGTTCTGAAGCTCCAGTGGGGCCTTCACTTGCCTGCATCAGACTCTTCTGTGGCTCTCCAGTACCCAGAGCAGGTTCTCAGCCCTGACTACACGACAGAATCCCCTGGAAGCTGCAAAAATACATCAGTTCTCAAGCTTCACCCAGACCAAATGAATCAGAATGCAGGGAACAGGCACTGATCATTTTTAAAAGCTCCTAGGTAATTCAAACATGCAGGCTGCATGCTCCCCAGGGTATGACTCTCCTTAGTTTCAAGATCACTCATTGTGGTTTGCTTTATTCACTGGTCTAAAGGGTAAAGTAAAGAGAGAGGAAGCTCCTCTTTATAGTAGCAGGCCAGCTAATAAATCCAGAATAAATTAGAGAATTAGCAAATCCCCATTTGCAACCACTGATATCATAATTGACACCAGCAAGTCTGTGGATGCTAAAACCATTGGATGGGCGGTTGTTGGGGGACAGGATATTCACACGGTCCCCAAGTATCACCCCACAGATGAATTATTACTTACAAAGGGGAAACGATGCCTTCCCGTTGGAGACATTTGGCTGATTCACCTTGACCAAGTTATTAAACCCAGCACCACCCACAGCGGGACCCGCTCACGTCATCTACTCCTGATGTGATGTGAAGGTGAGGACACGTCACCAGCTATGTAGAATTCTGGCCCAAAATGTTCACTGTGAATCTAATCTGAAGAATCCACATTGTGGGCCTTCTAGAAAACAGCTGGCCCAGGCGGGAGGTGGCATGCGAGGGAGGTGGTGAAATCAAGGAGGAGGCCTCATGTTGGCCCCATGACAGTGTAAGCCCTGGGAACTTGCAGAAGTCCTGGGGAAGACACTGGACCTCGCAGGGTGTGGGGCACGAGATGCAGCCCAGCATTATTTAAAATCAATATCAGATGACCTCAGGTTCTTCTTATTATTCCTGGGATACCTTGGCCCCCTCAAAAAGGGTGTCTTAGGGACCACCAAGAGTGAGTGGTGAGGTTGTCCGGTTCTAGGTCTGGGCCTGCCGGCCCCATGTCTTTGAAATAAGCAGGGATGCAGAGACAGGTGTGGACTCCCAGGCTGCTGGATGGACCCTTCACTCCCCCTGCTCCCCTCCTCAGCTTGAGCAGCCAACCCCAACGCAGGCTAGAGTTGGGACTTCTTTGTGCTGCTCTGTTGTTCACGCACTGGGAACACAGTCCTTAGGCTCCCGTGACTGTCAAAAAGGGACAAGGCTTCCACCCAAACAGCCAACTATCCATCCATCCGTCCATCCATCCATCCACCCACCCACTCACCCACCCCACATAACCAACCAACTAACCAACCAACTAACCAGCCATCTACCTGCCCATCCAAGAGAAATATGCAAAGAATTGTATAAGCGATGATGTGTGTGTTTAACCACTGGCAATCTGGGGGCAAAAGCCCTTGTTTGAATTATACAGTTTAAAATGCCATCTTTAATTCTATTGCATTCGTGTACCAGAATAACTCCAGCCCTGTCTTATTTTCCAGGGCCAACAGCATTCAGTTAATCATCCCTCCTTCTCGAAACCCTTTCTTCTCTTGGCCCCTCTGATCCCGTCCCTGCCCTCGTCCTGGCCCCCTCCCCCCCTGGCCGCCTGTGCTGACTCTTCCTCCCCCTCAGATCAGCGTCTAGAGGTTGGAGTGTCCAAGACTTGGTCCCAAGCCCTCATCTCCCTGCTATTTACATTCCTCCTAAGGATGTCAACCAGTCCTGAGACCTTTAGTGTCCTCTGTTTGTCAGTGACCTCTTATTTTTGTCAAAACATTGCATGCAAATAATTTTTTAAAAAGCTGAATAGCGCTAAAAAGCTTATTTTTTTAAAAGACAGCAGTGTCTTCTCTCCCCTTCCTCAAACTTCCTCAGAAACACTCTCTTCCAATTCCTCCAGTGTCCTTCCAAATTTTACCTCTATATTCCTAAACAATGTGCATATCTTGCTAGCTTTTGATGATCAATTTTATATATTATATGAACTTACTATAGCAAATAACGAATAAGATATTTTACATCCCTTTCCTTTCGTCCTTACATTTCAAGTTTTAAAAAATCTGCAGTAGCATTTTATTGGTATAATTATGATAATAATATTCCCTGATGGGCCATGCGAATGTATTTTCTGTCTTAAATCAAATGAAAATTATTAATGCTAGAAAAAAACAGTTTTCCTTTTCTTTTACTATCTGGCTAGATCTTCCTACACCCCCTAAGGCCTGTCAAGATAATGTTTTGGTCAGATACGTCACTAACTTTACCTGTTCTGTTTTCCCTCCAGAGCCCTCTGACCTCCTGCTCCAAACTGTACTGCTGTTCTCTGGGCATGATGCGCAGCTGGGCATCCTCTTCAATCCTCAGCTCGACTGGACCTCACTGCCTGCATCCCATGCATTATCCTTTCTTGGTTCATTCCTTCATTGTGATGGAGCTTTTCCTCCAAAAGCTTTCTCAGAAAAGATGCAGAGGAGGCAAATGTTCTGAGATTTTGTGTGTCTGAAAATGTCTTTATTCCATCCTCACACTTGACTGGAAGTTTTTGGGATTTTCTCTTTATCTTGGGATTGTACCACTTTAGGCCTTCTTGCATCATTGGACTGGGCATCATGTCCTCCAGTTCCGGGAACTTTTCTTATATTATTTCTTATATTTTCTTATGTTTCTTGTATCATTCCTTTGGTAATATCCTCCATACTCCTTTCTCTGATTTCTCTTCCTAGAACTCCTACTGGATCTTCTGAAATGAGCTTTTAATTTTTAAAAATCTCTTCTTTCCTGTTTTCTACCTTTGCCTTTTTCCTCCTACTTCCTGGAGATTTCCCCAAATTTCTCATCGAACCCTGTTATTAAATTTCTTATTTTAGCCATCATTTCTAATTTCCAAGAATATTTTATGATCTCTGGCTCTTCCTTCTTTACAGGTTATATTTGTGTCTCATGGATGCAGTACCATCTCATCTTTCTGAGGATATTATAGTTTATGTTGTCGTTTTCTTTATCTCTGGGTATTATATCTGCTTCTTCTGGTGGCTTTTTTCTGACTGTTTGTTTTGATCTCTATTTTTTGTGTTGGAGACTTTCTTCAAATATTTGATGGAACTTGACTGTGCCTCTGTGTCCAAATGCTCCAGGAAATTCTGGGGACGAGGAGACTGGTGAGCTTCCTTGTGGGGTGATCAGGTGGTCCGTGGTGTTTTCATTTAGGTCCCCCAAAGGCAGTAGCTACAGATATTTCTGGGCCCAAGGGGAGAAGCCTAGCTGCTGGGTTCTGGGGCTGGGGAGGGAAGAGGTGAGGGCAGGCCCAGCCTTCAGATGCAAATTCTTGCTCAGTCGGTCATTTTTTGCCAGGGTTTCATCACCGCCCTCCCCACTCGCAGGCCTCCCTGGTTCATTTTATCCAGGGAATACAGTTCCAGTCTCCTGCCAGATGGGAGAAAGGGTGGGGATCTGGGTGGGGACTGCTGCTTACACAGATTTTCAGAACCCCCTCCCTGCTCTCAGCCCCCATTTCCCTGGCCTCACTCCTGCCTCTCGTACCCAGGGCCTCCTACTCCTGTCCTTGCAGGGCTCTGCACGGTAGACCAGCTCCCTTCTTCCCAGGACCCTCTGCCTTCAGATGCGTAGACTGGGGCTTTCTTCTCTCTGCTAAGTCGTTTATCATTCCTCTCTCTACTTCCCGTCTTCACATGTTGTGGTTTGGGGTTACAGACAGCTCCTCACTTCATCCGACTTGTTTTATTTTAGGTTTTTGTTCTCTTTTGTTTTGGGGTGATTTTCAAGAGGAGAAGGGGAGGTAATATGTCCTCACTTAGCCATCTTCAAAGCACAAACCTGAGTCTCAGATTGATAGCCCATAACCGACCTTTCCCCTGAACTCTGACGGCGTATTTGAGATCCATACTTGGTTGTTTAACAGACGTCTCAACTTTGTCATCAACAAGACGTGATTTCTTCTGCTCCCTAAAAAAATATTGCTTCTCTCCAAGTCTTCTCAAACTTAATTAAAGCATCCATCCAATTTCTCGACCCAAAAGCACAGAAGGCCTTGACTCCCTCTCTTACTCATCCCCAGCCTACTTGCAGCCCTATTCCTTGCAAGGGCTGGATGCTCTCCCTGCAAAGTATATCCTGCTTTTCCACTTCTCCTTGCACCTTGATCTCACCAACCCAAGCCACCATCACCCTTTCCCTAAACTATTTTATCACCTCCTGATTGGTCTTCCACCAACCTACCTGATTGGTCTTGCCCACCTACCATCTCCTGTCTACACAATGACCAGATCGTGTCGCTTGCCTGCTCCAAGTTCTCCAGTGGTTTCCCATCACACTTAGGATACAACCCCCACTCCTCCCCGTGGCTGACGGGCCCTTCTCTATCTCCAGTGCCTAGAACAGTGTTTGATACACAGTAGGAACAAACGAAGGCTTGTTGAAGGATAAAATAGCGGGGAGCCAGAAGGCCTTTGCTATAGTACCAGTTCTACCACTTGCCAGCTAGGCAAGCTTAAGCAAATTACCACCTTTCGGAGCCTCAGTGGACCCTCTATGTACAATGGGGATAATAGTCCCTTTTCTTTCCAATCTGGGTCGGGGGGTGTGTGCACTCTGCCGTAAGGCTAAATGGGGTCATGAAAACACAATTTATGAATGGGGAGGTCCTCTGAACCCATATAACATTGTTCCCATCTTCACTACTTCCCCACCACTCCCACTTCTCCCAACAGGAACTGGAAGCGAAAGGAGGGCTGGGAAGGGGTACCTCATAACACCTTATTTCAGAGTGAAGGCCCCACTGCCGTTGGTACAGCAAGAACAGCTGCGGAGCGTGTCTATAGTGGTTAAACACCCCCCTGAGGCCGGCAGGGCTCCTGCACCGGCCCTGGCTGGGCAGTAAGGTGGCGTAGGCTCTGTAAGCTGAACCGTGATGGCTGAAGCCAACGTGGGGTCAAATTGTGACCAAGGACTCCACGGGTTACACTCACTCAGCTACAGTCAAGAACATTGGTAGGGTTTATTGATGACATCTTTTTGTTTGTCTTAAAGAAAAAGAAATCACAGAGAGCACCTTTTGGCACCTGTAGTTTTTATCTTGGTTGGGTCAGGACAGTCCCTTCTCCATTTTGCTAAGGTCATTAATCTTCTCTTTTAAAATGTCAGATGTAATTTTTAAAAAAGGATATTGCCTTTCGCTTTCTAATGCTCCTTTTATGAGTCCCCTCCCTTCTCAGGGTTTCAGCCCCTGTGTGTGGTTTGATCTGGGAACTGACCAGCACATGAATCAGGTGCCTGCAGCGACGTTGTTTCCATCACACCCCTTTACGTACCTATCAGGCCCCGGCCGACAGCCCTTCCCCCTCTGCGTCTCTGCCTGTGGGCCCAGTGTGGCCTTCTGCAGTGTTCTTATAGGACACTGAGATTACCGCATGGAAGGGCGACAGGGAGAGCGCAGAGAGGATGGAAGGGATTTTCATAAGATCCCGGTCCTACAGCGGTTTAGAGAAGTAGGCAGAGCCTCCAGAACTGCGACCTGAAAAGGCTCAGTGTAGAGTGTGAATATTTCCCAGGGAGGTTAGTTGTGGGGAAAAAAGGCAAGAAATGGGCTTGGCCCTCCAGAATCTCAGGGTTATCAGGGACATGTAAGTCAGGCCATCTGAGCTTCCATCTATTGCTCAACTTTCATCTCATGTCCTCTCACGAGAGGTTGTGCAGAGTCTACTGGCATACCTCCAGTGGTGTGGAGCTCACTACCTTTCCAAGCATCTCTTTCCTACTCGACCTGCACTTCAGGGTCATCCACCTAGGTCCCATTGAAAGGGGCTAATAGAACATTTGAGGACAGCCTCCAACCAGATACTAGGAATTTTATGGACAAAACAACTGCCACAGGGACTGTCAAGTCCCAGGAATTCATTAAGCTTGATGAGAGAATGGACGTGAACACCAGAGATTCATTAAATGGGGGCACAGGGGGGCCTTTCCTGTCACAACTGTTTCCTTCTCGGCCTCCTCCCATTTCCCCAAGCCTGCCCTAATGCTAAGTCCCCAGCTGCCCAGTGCTCTCCCATACGTCTCTCCTTTGGCCCTTAATGGGCTTCTGCGAAGTGGGCAACTCTGGGCCTGACTTGCTCCCCAAATTCACTGGTGCCGTTTCTCTCTCTACTGAAGTTGTGGGGATGGTTTTCACGTATTCACGCAGTCAAACAAGTAACATTTAATGAGCGTCCACAACATCCCAGGCACGGTGTCAGGTGCTGGGAGCACAGGACACAGAGTCCATGCCTTTGAGGAGCGCACAGCTACAGGCAGAGTCAGGCAACTGAAGAGGCAGTAAGATTACAGAGGTGTCTGTGCAGCAAACCCCTGGGCCCCACGGGACCCAGTCTCTGCCTTTCGTGGCATCCAACGATGTGTCGCCCAGCAGTTAAAATTTAATTTAAAAAAGCCAAGTTGTTCTGTACTTGTGTTTCTTGGAAAAGAGTAAAGGTGATGCCATTCGTAATCCCCCACCGCAAGTGTCACCATTTCTTACACTTTCTGCCGACTCCTCTCTCGCCTCTGCATGCCTCTCATGTTCTGGAACCCTCACTCATGACTCTCTTCTTAAAACAGGCCCTACCACTTCTCTCTCCTTCCTCCCATCGTCCAGGCCTCCCAGCCACCTGCCAAGGGGCCCCTGGACTTCTGCCTCCCTCTGCAGGCCAGGCCGAGAACGATAGGCTGCACACGTTCCCGGCCCTCCTTCATGCCTCTCTGGAGAGGGAGTTCACTGCCTCTCTTACAAGGAAGCTTGACCCACGAAATTCTCCATCCTGTTGCAGAGGGATGCACAGTGTTGTGGGGGACAGGGGAGGGGTATCTAACTCCGGCTGGGGGTTCAGAGAAAGCCTCCCCCAGCCCTGAGCCAAGTCTTCATGGGGGAGCAGGAGGTGGGAAAGAAGAAAGGGAGCGAGGTGCAGCGCAGGTGCTCCAGATGGAGCCCGGCGAGCATCTAAGCTCTTCAGGGAAACTCAAGGACCGGGCATCTGTTCCTTCATCCTCACAGGCCAGAGACTAGAATTCTGGACCTGGACCAAAGCGAGCTTTTCCCACGAAGGCACATCACACAGCCTTGAGTCAGACAGGCACTGTCTGCACTTCACACGGTGTCCACTCCCTTGTCTTTTGGTCTTTTGCAGCCACAGGTGTCAGATCCGCTGGCTGAGAAGATCAAAGGTGGTCACCCAGGCCCCATCTCGCCTCACCCAGACTGTGCCTGGGAGGCTCCCCCTCACCTCGGGGACTCCCTAGAACACGAGGATGCTGACTTGGCTTTTAAATGTTCATCCCCACCTAGGCCTTGAATGACAGACTCTGGTCCAACCCTTCTGTTAGCAAGGAGGCGAGTGAGTTCTAGAGACGGGAAGCAACTTGCTCTGGGTCTCCTTGCAAGTTGGAAGCAGTGGCTGGGCAAGAATGAGAAGCCTAGTGGTCCGAGTCCCACCCAGACCCTGGCTGGAACAGAGTCCTTAGCTCAGACTCATCCACAGAGCTCAGGGAATGTCCTCATTCCCAGAGAATGGGAGCTCTGTGTACTTATTGCAGTAATAGCCATCCTGAGTTGGGACTCTAGTTCGTGAGTTAGGACCAGAGGGTGTGTTACCTGCATTATCTCATTTAGTCCTCACTGTGGCCAGCAGATGGGTATGATCAGGAGGCTCAGAGAGGTCAAGTATATTCATGGCCACACAGCTATGCTCTCTCTCACCAGTGGCACATGTCTTGGAATTCTTGTCGCATCCCGTAGGAGACACCCTTCACCCCTAGTCTGGATCCTGTGGTACCTCTCTAGGTGCACCGATGGCCCCCTCTCAGAGCACCTGTCCTCGGTAGTGGGACCACCTCACTGTGTGAGAACTTCTGTCAGAGTGGGGACTGACCCACTCTCTTCGCCACTGTGACCCCAGAATCCAGCCCAAGGCAGGGACTTGGTAAATATCGTATATATTGGTAAATATATATGAACAGTGTCACAGCTGGGGTGTCAGCGTGGGCCCCCCGCTCCAAGGCCCATGCTTGCTGCACGAATTCCTCTGTCTTCTCCCCAAGAACGAGCAGAAGGCAAGCTCAGCAGAGGCTCACAAGTTTGACATCATCCCCGGCAAGGACAGATGCCCCCCTGTGTTTGTGGGGGTTCCCAACCTTTGAAGTGCCCCTCACTTGTCACCGGCCGAGGTCCTGCTCCTTTTGTGGAGTGGTATCCCTACAGCCTGTCAGTGTGCCCTGGGCTACACACAGATCTTGGAAAGTCCAGCGGTAGGTGGGCCACTGGGCTCCTGCAGGTATCCGAGTCCAGAGGGAGGGAACAGAGTCAGGGCCTTGCTCCCTACCAACAGCAGAAGACCTTCCCTGGTGTTGCCGTTGGGACCTGCCTGGCAGCGTGGGGCGTGCGGGCTGGAATAGCAGGGCAGTGACATCATGCAGAGACAGCAGTCTGCACAGGAAGGCTGGGCCCAGGCTCCCACTCAGGGAAGGGTGCCAGGAGACCCGGAAGAGGGCAGAGCTGAAGCCGGAAATGCCCCGAGCTGAAGAACTTTGAGGGAAAGAACAAAGAGGAGATCCGAGGACAGCCAAGGAGGATACAGGAGGAGGGCTGTGGGCAGCTGGGCCTGCAGGGGCAGGGCTTTCATGGTGGACACTCTGGCGTGCTGCCCAGATCCTCCTTCAGGACGAGGCCTTGCTCCCCAGGAGTGTTGGCCGCTGATGGCTCAGAGCTGAGGCCCTCCCTGAGTTACCCAGGCTGAGGGGCGCGGCCTCACCAAGGGGGCCTTCTCCCCGGGGGCAGCCGGTACCCCGTGACTGAACAGGAGAGGGTTGAAGGCCCCGCTGTCAGGCTCTAATCACCAAGGCTTCTCTGCAAGGCCGCCCCAGCTCTGGAGCTCTGTGTGGGACTGGCTGAGGCCTTCGTCATGACTACCTCAAAGCTCAGCTTCTCCCTGCCTGGTCCTGCTCCCCTCCTCTCCCACAGAATGCTTCCGGGGAAGGCTTCTACACATAAATGTCCATCTCAGAGCCTGCTTCCCGGGGACAGCAGAAGCCCAGTGGGGAGAGTCGGGGAGTGGTGCATGATCATAGCACACAGTGGTAGTGGTGTGGGTATGGGTGAGATGGTGGGGGCCTCAGCTGAGAAGTTTCCAAGCATATGGGGTGGCAGGGGATCCTGGGCCTCTGGAGAAGGAGGCTGGGCCAGGGAAGGCAGGCTGGAGGGGAGAGGCCACAGAGGCACCCAAAAGGGATGCCTGCAGGGGAGGGCTGTCATGGCCTCCTGGGTAGAGATAAGGTTAGTTTTCCTGAAAGGTGGGACAGGATGAGATGGACTCAAATTTACCACGATGCTGCCTGCCCTTGATGAACAAGGACTTAGCATTTTTCAGAGCATGTGTTCACTTAGCCTGGGAAGATTATCGACATTTCTGCCACTTTCTGGCTCAGACTGTTGCTTGAGCAGAAGAGGATTACCTACGACTCTGACAGCATGCCCTGCAAGCATGGAAATTCTACACACACCCAGCGGGAACTCCCAGCCCCGGATCTGGCCCCGTGTAAAGGCATTCTGTGCTTTGGAAATTGCCCGGCCTGGCTGGATGAGGGTTACAGGGCTGGAGCTTCCCGGTTGCCTGGGGTGTGGGAGAGGAGGCCCTCCGGAGAGAGGGCAGGATGCCATAATCGGGGGACTCCGGGTTCTACCCATGGGGCAGCTTGGATGTGGGACTAGATGGTAGGACATGCCCTCGGGCGGGACTCAGGCTGAGCGCAGAGCTTCTGACAGAGCCGCCTGTGGCCCTGGGGACAGGCTGGGGTGTGAGGGAGTGAGCGTATGTCTGGGGCCTCGAAAGTATTTTCTTATGGGTTGTCTCACCTACCACCCACAGCCATCGTGGGAGGCCAGCAAGGCCAGGAGCCTGGCGAACTCCCCGCAGTTTACAGAGGGGCGCCCCGCTGGCCAAGGTCAGTGTACCACCACTCACGCAGAGCAGCCACACATTCTGGAGAACTCCAATATGCTCACAGGTGCACGCGTGTGTCGATGCACAGGCACGTGAACATGAGCACCATCATGCAGAGAAAGTGAGGGCTCTTGACAGTGAGAGTGGGGAGGGGGCGACCCCCTGGGGAGCTATCAGCACCACTTGTCAGAAATTTAAGTGTCTGCAAACCTTATGATCCAGCAGTTTTATTCCTGGATCTAGAACACGAAGAAATTCTGAGCAGGTCCATAAGGAACAAGGACAAGAACATTCACAACAGGGTCATTTATGTGAGGTGGAGTGAGTAGGTGGTGGGAGATTATATGGACATCCATCAGTGTGGGCAAGGGCGGGTAAACTGAGGAAGGAGCACACCATGGAGGAGCAGGCAGCGGGTGGGTGTGCACATAATGGGGATGGGTCTTAAACATAGCGCTGAAGGAAAAAGAAAGAGCATGAGAATTTACCAAGAGTTACCTCAATTAAAACACGTGTACAGAGAACAGTAATACCATTTGCAGGAACACAGTAAGATACTCAGCGAGCAGATTAGAATGATTGTCTGTTAGGGCAATGGGAGTCGGGTATGGCAACAAACGGGAATAAGTGAACAAAACAAGAAGGGGCCTTCCAGGGAGCAGTTGGGGGAATGGGTCCAGCATTGAGGAGTGCCAGGAACTCAACCCTCTATGCCTGAGGTTAAAAATGGTGAGAGGGACGTGGACGGAAAAGTGGGAGGGAAGTGTTGGGACCTTCTGACTTCAACCACATCTGTCACTGAACAGCAGACCAGCCCAAGCCCCAGGGAACACCACTCCTCTTGCCCCGTGGCCCCAGCTCTGTGCTGGGCTTGAGTGAGTGCTGGGGGCCATGCAGAGATGATGTCTCCACGGTCTCTGCCCTCAAGGAGCTCACAAGCCAGCACCGATGGTGAGGCCAATGTGCAAGTGAGTATGTATCAGGGAGAAAGCTTCCCCTCCTGTAAGGAAGGCAGGAGTGGGAATGGCCAGCTTACTGCAGCTGGGGGTGAGGGAAGGCCTCCCAGAGAGCTGGGAAGGGCCCTTGAAGGTAGGAGAGCAAGCTCTGGGAGAAGGAGTAGCTTTAACAAGGCGCAGGGCTGTGGGGAGGGAGGGGTGAGCAGGGACCGCCCAGCTGGGAGCGCTCTCTGCTTTGCTAGTGACACCAGGGGCGCAGCCTCCCGCACAGAGGAAGTTGGGAGAAGGTGGTGAGTCTTGGATGCCACTGTCAGGAGCTGGGACTTCATCCTGGGGATGGCAGGGAGTCATCAAAGGCCTTTAGCAAGGCATGTGCTGGAGAGAATGAGACCAGAGGCAGGGCCCACTATAAAGCAGTGAGGAGCCCACAAAAAGGGAGGAGGGCCTGACCAGAGAGAAGGGAGTCACAGGGAGTCAGGACCCACAGGCCCTAGTGATGGAGTGCGTTTTGGGCAAGGGTGGAGACCCTCGAGCTGAGCCTGAGGCTCTCTCTGCATGCCCTGGAGGCTGCCCAGAGCATAGGAGGAGGAAGAGGGTTCAGTGGGAGCATCTCGCTTTTTCCAGACACACCCAGGTCCCTGCTGTCTGCCAGGCCCTGTTGGGGAGAAGTCAAGCTGCTGGCTCCACACCAGGGCCAGAAACCACGCCCAGGCTCCAGGCTCTCGTGGTCCTGCTCAGGCCTGTGCCACAGGGAGTGGGGCTCAGGGAAGGACTGGAGCAAATCCTACTGCTTAGGGAAGGGGGGCTGGAGAGGAGGGCAGCTGGCCTCCGAGGTGTGAAAAGGCTCCTCCAGCACTGAGGCTCTGAGGATGCGTGGTGCTCAGTGAGGCCGCAGAGTCTGCATGGGGTGGACACGTCTGCCTCAGAATGGGGAACACATGGAGGCACTCTGGGAGGTGAGCCAGCCCCAGTTAAAGAAGGCTTCACTCTACCAGCATTTTTGGTCTTTGCAAGTACCTCCAGGAAAGGCTGGCCAGTCCACTCAACGTGTCCTGCAGGGCAGCTCCACCGGGCCTCCCTGGCTGGGGGCTGGAGACTCAGTACTCCCCAAGGTGAGACCAATGGGGACGTAGGTCCATCTATACAGCGGCTCTGCCTGGAGGCTCTTTGGGAGCCGGTCCCATCGGCCGAGAGCGAAGACAAGATTGTAGCTGCCATAGCTAAAATCAGTGGACCAGGAGCAAGGGGCTGGGGCTCATGAAGGCGGTCAATTCTCCGGATTTTAAATATCCCCGTGGCTGTCTGCATTGCTCACTGTGCCTGTTCAGATTGGGAGGAAAAAGTGTGCTAACAGTATGTTTTGAATGAGTTTGTTTGAATGGTCGTCAATTCCAAGTGGTGGACAATGCATTGAGGTCTGGAGGTTCTGCCTGTGATTTGGACTCCCGGCCACGTGCCCCTGTGAACCCCGAGGGATGCGCACAACATCTGTTACTCCAACAGAGCCCGGGGCGGGGAGGCTGCTGGGAGATCTGGTCCAATCCCCGGACCCCCTTGTTTTTACAGGTGAAGAAACTGAGCCCAGAGATGGAAAGGGTTTATCCAAGGACACCCAACCTCCTGGACACACATGGGCCTCTGCAGAGTGGTGTGGCTAACGAAAATCAGATAGCCTACCAGCAAGCTTCTGGTCATCCACTGGGCTGAGGGCGATGCCGCATTTAATGTACCCCAAATGGCTGTCTTTTACTCTTTAGAATGTTTATGTAGTAACTATAAGATTCCCTTGCACATATATATTATTTACCAACCCCTTACACATCTCTTTTCTTCCTACAAAACTGCTTTGAGGGAGCTTTTATTACCCGTGTCTAGAAATGGGGAAAGAGGTGACCTTGCTTGTCCAAGATGGCCCTGGTAGTGATGGCAGAACGTGGATTCAAAGCCAGGCCTCTGACACGGGTGTGAGGTTCTGTCTACCACACCACCCTGCTTGCTCGGAAGTCTCTGCTGGCTGGGCCAGTCTCCACATCCAGCCCAACCTCAGGGCCTCCCACGCCAAGAGCAGCCAGGAGGTCTCAGAATGAGCAGAGGCTGGGCTGCACTTGCCCCTCATTCACAGCTCCTGGTGTGTTCTAGGTGGGGCCCTCTGAACCAGGATGCCACTCTCGCTTGATGAGATGCCGTCAAAGGGGATTGCCATAGCTGGTCTGGTATGTGGTTTGACACACATACAAGAATAAATCTCTTCAACAAGCCCAAGAGCTTTCTAAAGGCCATTATCATTTACGTACTCACGAAAGATGATGGTATCGGAAATGAAACAGGGCCTAGAGATGTTATTATTAGGTCACTTTTATTTAGAGAACTAGGGCATCCATAGGGAAAGTTGAAAACCCAGAGCCTACCTAGCCGAGATTAAGTTTTCTCGTCGCTGATGGTAACATGGCCAACCGTGAGCTGTGGCAGGGCCAGTATGATGCTTACCTGTATTTGGGGGGAAGGCAGGTGGCTAAAATTTTACAGCATTTATTGTTTATCTTTATTATGAAAATAATTAATATTCACTATGGAAAATATAGAAATAAACACAGATAAAGATAAAAAGCACCTTAATCCTAGCACCCAGAAATGGTTCTCTTTTCTGACTTCTGTTCTACTCACACATACAGGGTAAGAGCATATGCCCCACAGTGAAAGTTTTCAGAAGGCAAATGAAACACAGCATAATTAATTATGTTTGCATTGCATTGGTTATAACAGGATTCCAATCAGGAACCAGCCTGCCAAGATTGGTCAAAAAGCTGCTCGTGGTAAAGTGCAGGAACACACTGAGGCGGCTTTGTTGGTCCGGCTGGATATCCTGTTGAGTGTTAGGTTCACACATGGAGTTCAAGGTCAAGGCCACTGGTGACAGAGGACGGGGAAGCTCCTGATCAGGTGATCCCAAAAGTAAATGAGGAGATTTTTATCTGGCTTTTGACCATTTTGATCAACTAGTTCATTGTTTTTTCCTTGCAATAACAAAAGACACTCATGGCTATAGAAACACTTTAGTTCCTGAAATTATTGCAGGAAAAATACCTGTCCTAGTGTGAGTCTAAAATTCTCTAGCGTTCCATTCACCTTTTTCCCCATTGAAATAATTGGGTTTTTTAATGTGATGTTTGAAACACATGGTGTTTTAGGAGATTAACCAATAAAATATAGCAAAACAGGCTCTCTCTCTCACTCTTTATATCTACGCACACATATATACACATACACATAAATATACGTAATTTTAAAAATAAAATTAGGATCATATTATACATATAATCTTGTATTTTGCATTCTTAATAGCACATTGTAAGCATTTCTCAAGGTATTAAACATTTTTCAAAAATATGATTTTTGATGCCTAAACCTTTCCATTATATGAATGTTACATACATTATGTATCCACTCCCCTATTCAACATTTTAAGTTGCTTGTAATTTTTTTCTATTATAAAAAAGATGCTGTGATAAACAGTGACTCTCTGTCCACATCTCATTATTTTTATACAATAAGTTTTAGAATCCGAATTACCTTCGTGAGTTTTCGTAAGGTTATCAAATAGTGTATATACATCCTCCAATACAATGCTTGGCCCACAGCAGGCATTCAGTAATTGGTAGCTATAAATAGGAAATCAAGTATCTAAGAAAACAGAGCGGTTCTGTCAGAGCCGAGAGTTAGGGAAGAAACATGCTCCATTTTGTCAGGGGATGACATCATCGCATGGTTTGGGGTAAGCTGGATGAGAAGTGATGGGGCTGTTTTGGCACCCAGGAGCAGATGGTCCTGCCAATACCTAGAACGAAATGATCCTCTATTTTGAACCCAATACAGCACTTCTACCCTCCACGTCACCCCCTCAGAAGTGCTCCCCCTTCGTTCTCAGGGACCCACTGTGAGCACACGCAGCTCGATCACGTGGAGAGGAAGACTCTGAGTGACACCGATTACACTCCTGACTCAGAACCTTCGCGGAGCGGAAAACTGTGATCAGAGAACAAACAACCTAAGTCACTGTGTTCTCAAAGATTATTTATTAGCTATTCTCACCCACAGCGAGAAGAAATAAAAGAGTCAATGAAATTGAAATAAAATAAGATAAAAGGCCAACAACATTTCTTCCCCCAGGACCTCAGCTGGGCTCTACAACATGGACCAGCGGCTCCACATCTGTAGCTCACTTATAGGAGAACGCATTGAAGGAAGAAATAAAGAAAGGACACCCTAATTTCTTCTAAGGTATAGGGTCTGACATGGTACAAGAAGATAATCACGAGGATGATTTCTCTAAACAAAGAGACTAGAATGCTTACAAGCCTAAGAGTGACACCCCTTCCAAGCCACATGGTTTTGCTTGGGCACTGCTGGGCTCCTCCTTGGAATGAGTCCTCCCAGTCTAGACGATTCTACTGCACATCCTTGGGGGTGGCCAATCTCTGTGCTTTGATAGCGGATTTGATTTCTGAGCACAGTCTGGTCACCCGGAGCTGGCTTAGATGAATAAGAGATAATGATGTTCTGGTATGCAGTTGGGAGATAAAAGCTGGAAAAATGAGCCCAGTTTTCTTACATGGGCCACAGTTGGTGCTGAAGGCCCTCCCCAGAGGTGGTGATCTTGACACCTACACCAGGCAATGTGAGCATCAGGGAAGAAGCACACGACCTCCCGGGGTGCGCCCGTGCAAGGTCGGCATTCGTTTGGACGCTTAAAATTCTGGGCTGCTTGTTCAAACCCTGGCTCGCGCATTTAGAGCTCACTGGGAGCTCCTGTAGTACTGTTTGTTCTTTCTCTCCTGTCAATTTAAAATAAATTTATATTTGGTCCAAGAAAGGCTGGTTCTTAAAATGATTTCCATTCTTTAGGGGCTGAAGGCAAGAGGCACCATTTTCTTTCCTTGCTTCTCTTCCTGGCCCATGGGAAGATATCTCCCTGTTTGCCCTTCACGATGCCTGGTTCCCTGGAGGAAAATGGTCCTGAGTACCAGCAATGTGCAGGCCAGTTGTCACCCTGCAGCCTCAGGACAGCGACCTGCAGGGTGGGAGAGCTGCAGCACCTGATCATAAAGGACATCCCTGCAGTGTCCCTCTAGGAGTTCAGACGCTGCCCTGGGGCCTATCCCGGAGGCGCCCCTCCCCTTTCCCCAGATCCAGAGGCCCGAGGGCACGGCCGGCCAGAACGGACCTAGACCTCTGGGATAGGGGTGTTGCAGTTCCCATGGTAGATCCTAACGTGGCCCTCACACCGGAAGTAGGCCTCGAAAACATCACTGTAGCCGTGGTCCCTCCACCAGGTGCAAAGCTGCCGGTTCCAGGTACAGTCCAGCACATGGAAGAGCTCGGGATGTTCCATGCCAATCATGGTGAAGAAGTCCTGGTCCCCGAGGTGGCCGCGGAAGTGGTACTTGTCAGCCAGCTGCTGCACCTGCGCCGGCTCGAGGAGGCGGCTGTAGAGCGGGGACTGGCGCATGGCCTCCAGGTTCAGCAGCATCACCCCACTGTTGAAGCCAGGGAGCCCCTCGGGCGGAGGGCTCCCAACCCGGGTCTTGGGGTTCTCATGGCGGAACTGCCAGAATGTGTGCCTGGGAAGGGGAAAGAGAACAGATTTAGCCTGGTTTGTGGGGTGAAGCAGTGTGCCAGCCCTATTTCCCTGGGTCTTCACAATCGCCCTGGTGGGATACCATTTTCACCCCTAGTTTTATAGTTACAAAAACTGAGGCAGAATGAGCTTCAGAATCTGCATCATACCACCAGCAAGTGGCAGCGCTGGGCCTTGGACCCCCGTCTCCTGACTCCAAGCCTCATGTTCTTCCCTCCAGCCTCTGCTACCCCAGATGACATCATTGTCGTCATCGGGAACATTTGCATAGACTTAGGAAGTACCAGGCAATGCACTAGATCGGCTCATTTACTCCTCACCGCACTCCTACGAGATGATATGTCACTTCACCAGCTGAGGAAACTGACACACAGAGTGGTTCAGTAACTTGCCCAAAGTCACACAGCTAGTATGCAGCAGAAGCAGGGGCTAAACCCAGGCATCTGGCTCTAGAGTCCACTTCTTAAATAGCAAGAATCTAGGTGGAACTTTTCACCCCCTTGTCTTTGTTTGTGATCTTGAAAAGGAGAAGAGAGAGAGAAATGGGGTAAGCAATTCTGAATAGTGAGCTGGAAAAGACGCAGGCAACCAAAGTCAGGCTGAAATAAAATCGTTTCCTGTGTTGGAACAAGCCTCGTTCATTAGGACCCCCAGCCTGGCATTTCTGAAAGGCTGGGCAGGGGCTGGAGGCTTGAAACAATTCGGGGACACCCCGGGGTTGGGGTGAAAAGCAGCTGTGGAGAGCCAGGGAGAATTATGGCTGTTGTGGTGGGAACGTCCCCTCAATTTCAATTCCTCCTAGGCAGATTTAGAAAGCCGATCGAGGTCCACAGTTCACGGGATGTTAGAGCCAGGGGGACCCTTCTAGGTCCTCTATCCAAATGCTGCCATTTGGAGAAGGAAAGACAGGTCCAGAAACCTCCCTGTGGGTGATGTGGTTAGAGCGCTGGCCATTCTGTTCTCCAACCTCTTTAACATTGACTTCCTGTGGGTCCTGCAAGGGGTGGGCAGCAGGAGGGGGCAGAGAGGGTCCCGGGCTCCACCTCCCCAGGGATGAAGTCACAGCAGAGGGGCCTGTGACTTGGAGGAAGGAGGAAAGATGGAGAGGCCCTTTGTCATGGGCAGGGGACAGGAGTGGGGCAGGGGAGGGTTCCGCATCAGACTACATCCCGCCCAATTTTACCAGCTTCACCTCTTTTCTAGAGGGTCCATGGGTTGGGCAACCCATCAAGGCCAAACTGATTCTGCTCCCTGCCTGGAAACACCACCCCTGTGGCTTCCCACAGAGACAGTCCCCCCGACCAGTCACAGGGTAGGAGCTGTGTTGTGGAGCATACGGTGCAGCAGAAAGAAAACCAGAGACCCAGTCCAGGGCAGGCCACAGCGATCCATTTTCCAGTTCCAACACATTTCTCTGTGTGTAGGAATAGAGAAACCTTCCTTGATGTCTCACATATCACAAAGGGGCCGAGACTGTGCTCCTGGCCAGGGGAAAAGCATTCCCTCTGGACATTCTTACCAGTGGAATACACAGGTTCATTGTCTGAGTTTTGCCATAATAGGACTGTGAGTGCAGCAGAGCTCTGGCGCCTGCTCGGTGATAACAACCTTGGCAGAAAAAAGCTTCCAAAGCAAACTGAGCTGCTAGAGTCTTCCTAGCCACGAAGGCCGCAGCGATGGGCTCATGGGGGTGTGGAATGCAGTTTGGCAATTGTTTGTTCATTTTACCATATTTCCTCAGGTGGCAACCAGCTAAACTTCTACCAAACAGACCTGGGCCTCCACGGTCTGGTAAAGGAGGGACCGTCGCACTGGGGAAGGGGTACTTCACTGAGAAGGCACCCGGTTCACTCATCAGGGGTGTGAACAGAAGCATTCACCAGGGAGGAGACCCAGCGGAAAGGGGAAGACAGCAGCAGAGAGGCAGAGCCGGTGCCTGCGGAGCTCCTGGACCACCGCATACGCCATCGAGCCCACCGGTCCTCTGTACTTCCCCCACGCTTCTGTCTCCTCCCTTCCCAGAGCACCAGGGGAGGGAGAATGCGGCGCGGGCTGGCGTGTGGGGTGTGGGGTCAAGGCTGCCTCCCGTCGGTCTGTGAGGTCCCCCAGAATGGCCACTGCTTCTGCTTCCTCAGTACAGCAGGGCCTCAGGAAGGATGAGGCAACTGATAAGGAATGATGGAGAAGTCGGTGCGGTTCAGGCTACACAGCCTTCCATGTTGGCTGGAACCCGGGGCAGGAAAATGTCAGGACACACAGTTGCAGCTCCTGGGAAAAACCAGCTGCTTCCCTGTGCCCTCAGTTCCCCACCGCTGACCTCTTCTGGGGGAGGGAGAGGAGCAAGGAACCGCGAGAGGGGGCTCAGATATTTTCAAAGGGTTTCTACCCGGAACAAGCTGGGAGCAGAGGGGCCACCCACAGCCCTGAGGCCCCTTTACCAACCTCAGCAGGGAAGGCCCCCCAATCTTCCCTGCCTATGCAAGAGTGACCTGGCACCAAACTGAACGAGCCCAGGAGAGAAGGGCCAGAGGCAGAGAGAGAAGGACAGAACATCCTTCCAGGCGGAGACCAGAACCCAGGTGGCTCTTAGGGAACATAATGCCCAGTACCGCCGCTCACTCAGGATGGAGAGGCATTTTATAACAAAGAGCCAGGAAGAACCAGGTCTGGGAGCAGCACATTATGATTTGTAAGGAAGCAAAGGAGGGACAGGAAATTGGAGCTGCAAGCTGCCCAGGGTGTCTGCTGAAGCAGAGACACAGCCTCAAAATGAACCAATGAGTGTCTACATACAAAATTCTTTCCAGGGTGCCCTTGTTGGAAGCGTTCCTACTACCCCCAAATGAGCTCAGAAAAACAGAGAGGCCACCTGGGGGAATGGCAGGTCTCTCTGGCCTCCATGTCAGCTGGTTCTTGTGGAGGAGCCGAGCCAGCCTTGGGGTAGAGAGAATGGCACAGGGACAGGGATGTGGAAGGGATTAGCATTCACATAAGGGGCTCTGGTCCTGCGAGAAACAGCCTCACCAGGAGGGATCACCGATTCCCCACCCGCCATACTGTGGCGAGGGCTGCAAAGCCCTCTTCCATTCTCTTCCTCAGCCCCTTCTCCCCAGCTGCGCAAGAACATCATTGCCTGCACTGTAACACGGAGGGAACAGAGGTCCTCAGTTTGTCAAGGGCAGGGCCCCAACACGAATCCGGGGCTTCTGATCTTTAAGGTGACTTTCATCTTTGATGGCCTCAGATTCTATGGGCTAATGTTCCAAGGAGCAGCACTTGGATTCCAATCTTATTTCTGAATTTGGCTGGTGCACCCCAAGGCCATGGGCACTGGGGACCAGGCCATCAACAGGTGACGTAGCTGCCACTGGTGCAGCACTGACTTGAGGGTCAGACCTGACAGCCTCTGTGAGGAGGGTCAGTGAGGGCCCCAGATCCTTTCCTTTCTCACGGGCACTGCCAGGGGCCATGTGTTGAGGCTGCAGAAGCCTCTATATGAATGCAGGTATCTGGTTCTGAGTCCTGGAGCTTCCAGAAGTTTCTCAGATTAACCTCCCATGCCCACAACGCAGCCATGTTGCCCTGCCTAAATTTCTGGATTTGAGCCTGCACAGAGGTCTGTTCCCATCCTCTACGGTCACCTGGAGACTCACACGAGAGGTGACAAGGTTTCTTCCCCTTCAGAAATTCAACTGTGAAGCAAGCCCCCATGCAGATGGTCTGTTGTAAACACTGAGTCCTTCCAGAAGTTTCCTAGCCTTGTAGGGAAAACACAGATTAAGAACTTCCAAGCTTCACATTCTTCCAGTTACGGGCGATGGATTTTCTAAATTTTTTATATCGAGTATGTCCTAATAATCATAAAAGAGACTATTAATAACTAGTGAACTAATTTTCATGGAGAAAACCCATCTTTGTGGAAAGGGGAATTTGAAATAATTTTGAACAGCAAAGTCATTTCCTCCTTCAGGTCTTTCCCCGATGACCGCTGCGAAGGTCACTCCAACAGGCGTCTCAACCAGAGACCCTGGCCAGAGAATCGAAAGCTCATGCCCTCCAGAAAAGAACACGCGCTGCCATGGATAATCCCTTTCTCCCCCTCCTGCCCCGCCCCAGATCACAGACCCTGTTGCCTCCCTGTCTCTTCATGACTTTTTTCTCCTGGGTTGGCCTTTCTCAGCACCTAAGGCTCAGGGTTTTCCACTTCCACTTCCAAGAGAGAGAAGCAAAGATGGGAACACACATTGAGCCTCAGCAATTGCACAAGGCTCCCTAGGAAGGTTTTAGAAGCCCGTGCTGACTCCAGCTGAGCTCCAGCTGTAGGCTCTGAGGCAAAGAAGGCTGCGTTTTAGGTCTGAGATTCATAAGGACAGCATCACATGCAGCCCGTCTCCTCATGGTGGCTCGCCCCTCAAGTGTCCATCAGAGCTGAGTGCAAGGTCACTGCTGAGCCAGCGAGGCTGGGCCTCCTCCCGGAGGACGCACACCATCTGGAGGTACCTAATCAGCGAAGGCCGCAATCAGGAAACACTATTTCCCTTATGCCCATGCTTGTGTACCAGGTCCGGTGAGCTCGTGTTTGCCTTGGAAGGGATGCTGTTTTCCAGTCCTCTGAGAGGAGAGGCCAGGAGGGAAGAGCAAGGCTCGGTGGCAGCCTGATGTTCCATCCACCCCCGGTCCTGTGAGGTGACCAGGGGCAGCTCTGGGTGATACAGGACCGATTTCAGAGCAATGACACCATCTCTCAGTCCCACCTCGAGCTGAAGCTGAAGTTCTCTGGGATGGGTGCTGACTCGTCGCTTCCCTGGGAGAACCACCGCCCTCTCTCAAGCTAGAGAGAGCATGGGCTTCCTGGAGTGTGGGGCCTCCGCAAAGCTTTAAACTGCCCATTTCCTCAGGGTACTCCTTCCTGCCAAGAATCACAACTGTCCCTTATTAGGATCTCTTGTTAGCAAGGCCTGGAACAGTCTAGGTCTCTAGCTCTGCTGGACAGAGAGGGTAAAAGTCACACAGGCTAATGATCGGAGGACTGACAGGGGCTCCTCATCGAACCACAGCCTATCAGAGCCTGAGACACTTAGAGCCTCCTAGTTCACCTTCCCATTTTGCAGATGAGGAAACTGAGGCTCCGAAAGTGCCCTGCTCTAGTCAAGGCACTGAAAGCCACACCACAATCCCAGGCCAATCACTTGCACTTCTCCATAAATGCCTCTGCTCAGAGAAGGAAACTGCTCCCTCCCACCCCCAAAACAAGCCCTGTGGCGAGATGAGGCAGCTCGGCTCTGACAATGCCAGCCTGTCAGGAGGCACAGAGGTTGTACTGAATGATCTGGCAGGGACTACCTCCTCCAAGCTCAACACGCCTGCACCGGAAGGGGAGCTGGGCAGCAAAATGACTAACGACCTTGCTTGGGGCAACAGGAGAGAAATGAAGCAGGTGGAAGATGTGTGCTTGCCTCGCTTGCAGGACCTCAGAAGAAACGTGTTTGCTTTCAAACACCAGCGCTGATTGCAGGCCAGCAACTGAGTTTCCAAACCACAATCCGCCCAGGACCCGGAGAGGAGGCGAGTGGGGCTGGGGGCGGGGCCCGACTTCACAGGCTGTGAGGGCGCCTGGGCACTGGAACCAGGTTGCCTGGCGGGAGAGGAGAGGACTTCTAGGATACTGAGACCCAAGAGGGAGGCACACTGTAGGAGCTTCCTCAAGGCCCCCCTCCCACTGAGCTACAGCGGCCTCCCCTCCAGAAGGAACCAGCATCGGGGCCTCCTGCTCACCCTCCCTCCTCTCCCGGCCCAGCCTCACTGGAGCCTCCCCCTGGACCAGAGGCTGCAAATGCTCCTGCTTTGCAAACTCCTGGCATCTCTGCACCGCGTGCCCCAGTCTGAGAGGATGCGGGTTCATGGAAGAGAGATGACCTGAGGAGGGTCCAGGGGGGAAACACAGGGAGAAAGGAGTTAATGTCTGCTGAGCACACCTTCCCAAAGTCTGTGGTTTTTGAACTGTGCCATGTTGGAGCTTCAGCTGGGGAGGGAGGTCAAGACTGGACACTGGGCTAGCTATTTACATGAGCCGAGCTTTCTAGAGAGTGGACTCTGCTATGACACATACAGTGGGCTCTTCAGTTTTACCTTCAGGACCACTGAGCTCTCTATATTAGTTTGCTAGGGCTGCTGTAACAAAGCACCACAAACAGGGTGGCTTAAATAGCAGAGATTTATCCTCACAGTTCTAGAGGCTGGAAGTCTGAGATCAAGGTGCTAACAGAGCTGGTTCCTTTTAAGGGCTGTGAAGGAGAATCTCTTCCACGCCTCTCCCAAGCTTCTGGTGGCCACGTGAGCTTCCTCCCACACCTGCTGCCCCCGTGAACACAGGTGGGTGGGGCTGGGGAATTCACCATCACTCAATCCAACAACCATATCTAGCGATGGATGTGCCTGATCTGAGCTGGGGCCCTGGAGGAGGGACAGGGACAGAGATGATGGAGGAAGAGGCATTGGAGGGTTCCAACAGGGAGAGAGAACTCTGAGGGGCTTCAAGCCTGGGTTATTACAGGATGGTGGAGCCACGAACACCCATGGCAAAGCTGGGAGGAGGAAAAGGGGAATGACCCATGTGGTCTTGAACAGATGCCAGTGAGAAGAACAGTGGCATGGGAAAGCCCAGCAGGTGGCTGGATACAGGTCATAAGCATAGAATGCAAAGCAGGTATGACAGAATTCTGGAGAGTTCCAACATATAGGGGGTGGAAAAAGAAGAGCCAGGAGAGATGTAGGACCTTGGAGTAGCCCAGCCACCTGTCCCCAACACTGACGGCCTGAGCAGCCAGACTGTCTCAGGCCATGGGCCCTCTGTCTGCCGTGGGAACCTCGGGGAGCTGCAGGCCCACTGTGCCCACTCCAACCTCTCGTCCCCCAGCCCTGCGACCCAGGTGTCCAAACAAAGTGCCCGCAGACTTCCTCCCCACCCCCTTAGCCCCATCCAATCCAGGGGATGTCCGGGTCTTCTCTCCCCAGATGATGCCCTCCAAACCCTCTTACCGATATCAACTGCCCCTTCTCCACCTTGAATTTGAACACTGATCTGGACAAAACGACACCCCAGACAGGACAAAGTATCTCCACCCCTCCCTTCCCCAAGTAGAGACCAATCCTGCCGCCACCCCCCTGCACCCCAGGGATGCACACTGCCTCCCCGCCCCGACTTCCAGGACTGTCCTCCCACCATCCACGGCAGCCTGCATCATCATCAGTCTAACTGCCTCTTCGCCCCCTTGCTCATCACCTCTGCCCACCATCCATATCCTCTTCCTCTGCTCCCTCCCTAGGGGCAGCCTCAATAATTTTAACGGCCATGATGATGGCCTCACCTTGGCCTCAGGGTCTTCAAACGCCATTTGAACTATCCAACTGGAGTGCTCTCATGGCGTGTGCTCCCTTCATGAACCTTGCCACCAGAAGGTACTCTGCTTCTGAGGCAGATCCCCTATGACCCCAATGTTCCCATGGAACTTGCTCATTGGCCCCCTTGGGGGTCTCTGGGGACCCATCTCTCCCTAGTCTCTAGATCGTCAGTCTCCCTGGATCCTCCTCGCTCCCCACTCACTGTTATTGGACCCCCAGCACCTCACTGCATGCCGAGAATACAACAGTGTCGAAAGCTGCAGAGCATGAGAGCTTGAAAATGCTGCAGGAGGCAACCGAGACCTTTGAGAGAGGTGAGTGAGAGAGACTGCGAGGCCGGACACTTAGCCCTGGGGAGCACACGCACAGGAGGGAACAGAAGCAGGGAAGGCAGGTGGCAGCCTACCGCCAGGAGAGGGTAGAGGGAAGAATATTTACGGAGAGGGAGAGCTGAGTGTGTCTATATGCTGAGAGAAAAGAACCTGTATGCCAGAGGAGAATGTGGATGCCAGGCTGAAGACAAGAAACACAGGGTGCACGGAAGGGCGTGTGCTCGGAGGAATGACAATCATGATAACGGCGAATATTTGCTGAGTACTTACTATGTGCCAGGCCCTGTGTTAAGTCTTCAAATATGTTAACTCATTTAATGTTTATAACAAACAAATGAGCTAAGTACTGTCATCCCCATGTCATAGATGAGGAAGGGGTCACAGGGAGATAGAAAACATTTGTCCAAGGTCGGAGGAGCTGGGCAGAAGAGCTGGCCAAGACAAGGGGAATCCTGGGACACGTCTGAGGAGTGAGAAGATGCAGCAGTTCCTGGGGGGGAGTTAGGAATACTGAAAAAGCTCATTTTTGGTGAACTCTAAATCTTGGTGAAGGTAAGAGGTGAAATCATCTGTGGAGACAGAGGGGCTGGGGTGCAAATAAGGCTTTGAGAAAGAGAAATCGTTCACAAGGGCCCCAGGGAGATGCAATGAGGAAGCAGCAACAGAGGAATGACAGGACTGCCCGAGTACTGAGGGTATGAGCGGGGTCAGGAAGCCCCGGGATTGATAACTGGGATGTGTCTTATTCCCCTTTGTGTCTTGAGGGCCTAGCATGGGCATTTGATTCATGGCAGGCTCTTGAGAACTGTTAAGTTTCAAGTGGATAAACGGATGGAGAGATGAAAGAATGAGGGAAGGAAGGAACAAGAAATTGTAAAATCAGATGGCAGAAATTCAACAGAGGAGAACGCTGAATGAAGGAGATGGGACAATAGTTCAGAAAGGCAGGTGGGGGAGAATGAGCTGGAGCCACCAGTGTCCTCACCCGGAGGGAGCCAGGTCTCCCTCCGGGTGAGGACAGAGAAGGCGAGGCAGAAAAGTTGGTCCCATGAGCCCAGGAATTCACATCTGTGATGAGACACCAGTGTGACAAAGGTTAGCAATGAAGAAGCCCCGATGGTAACCTGACCCAGGGGTGCCCACAGCTCTCTGGACAATGTCCATCCCAGCACAGGACCTGGAAGACCCCTTGGCCTCCAAGTATTGGAGCTGGTACATCACTGCTAAGAGCAACTGAAATCCGGTGGGAGCCCCCGGACCCAACCAAGGCACCGCAGGGCGTGCAGCTAGCCAGCTGGGCTGGCGAGGACCCACGTGCAGACCCACGTGCAGGCGGCCTGGCCTGGGCGGTCAGGCCCCAGCTCAGCTCCACAATCCTGCCCTTCCTGTGAAGTGGGCTGAGGGAGGGACTTTCATCAGGGTGAAGACAGAGCCAGAGAGTCACCTTCAGAATTGGCTCACTGCCCCCAAGAGCCCACAGCACCAGGGGACACAGGAGAGAAGTGCCCAGGACACACGTGGGGTGCTTTCCGGGACAGTGAACAGCAGGCAGGAGTGTGCAGTAAGGGTGACGGGGAGGGGTATGTGTGGAATTTAACCTTGGGTCCGGAACTAAGCTCCATCAATCCAGCCCAGCACCCTTCACCCTCCCAGAACGGGGTGTTCCGACCCAGGAACCGGATGCTGGGGAGACGACCTGGCCATGGCTGACCCAGGCACAAAGCAACTGAGCTGCAGCAAAGTGTATCACTTCTCAAGCCCAGAAAAAAATCCCTGAGCCCTCCCGTTCCATCTAAGCTGACCTCTGCCTTTGTCTGCCCCTGCTCGCCGTCCTACGCAACTGTGGGCTGGGTCTGGGTAAAAACAGTGATTGGCACATTGACACAAACACAGAGGATCTCCCACTTGTCAGGCACAGAGCAAGGCACCGTGGGGGGACAGCGCCAGGCCAGACATAGGCCCTGCCCCGCGAGAACCTGTCATGGGCAGCGGTACTTCTCAGACTTCACCGTGTGAGGGATTCACCTGGGATGCTGTTAAAATGCAGCTTCTCATTCAGATGCTGCATTTCTGAAAGCTCCCAGGTAATGCCGATGCTGCTGGTCTGAGGAACATGCTCAGCAGAAAAAAAGGGTATTTTTATTATTTCTATAAAGAGACAAAAACCCCGAGTATAGCAATGATATCATTTTATCCTGAAAATGGCCATAAAATAGGTGGCATAGCCACTTGCAAATATTATACAAGTTTTATGCTAATACTTGCTGCCTTCTCACTTTGTCACAGTCCTGGGGAGCAGGGGGCGGAAGGTGCCACTGGGGAAATGCTTCCTGGAGGCAGCAGCTTACGGTGCCAGGAGGGAGGGCCCAGCTCTCCCACCTTCCACCCCCAGGGATTAGCGAACAGTCTCGGCGGGGGGAGGCAGGGCAGGGCAGGGAGGCAGGTATGTATGTTTTCCACTGCCTTGAAGAAAAGTACCAGCGTATCACGCGGTTAAGAATGCAGGTTCTAGCGGAGGACAGCCCGGGTTCAAATCCTGCTCTTTTGCTTACTATCCTGGAAAAGGTACAACTCTCCATGCTTCAGGCTTCCTGCATGGAAACAGGATTGTTGAGAGGATTTTATAAGAGAACGCAGGTAAAATGCTCAATGGGATCAGAGGAGAAGATGGAAGCCACAGACAGGTCAAGTTCAGTGAGAAGCAGCGTGGATTCTCTATGGCAAACAGACAAGCTTCCCCCACCTCATCTGTGGCGGGGGTCGGGGGAGCCCTGAAGCCTGTTTGTTCACCTGTCTCTGACCCACCAGCGGGGTGACCTTGGGCAAGTCACTTCCCCTCCTGGGGCCTCAGTTCCTGCACCTGTTAAATGGACTGATCAGGCCTAGGATGCTTTTCTGAAAGCCTGTGGTTCTAATGCCAGGACTAACATCATCCATGAAACTTCTGGGATGAACTTCAAGGGAACGTACTGATCACCAAACTCCAACATTCATCTCCCTTAATGCAGCACGAGTGTGTGAGTACAATGTGGAGATAGATAGATATATATATATATATAAAATTTGTTTTTTTAGTTACTTGTTTATGTTTCAAAGACCCACTTCCATGTATCAACAAAGTCCCACCATCTGTCTGGTGTTGGGCATCTGGGTGCTTTCCAATCATCAGCACCCCAGCAACGTGCCGTGTCGGGGGCCCCATGTAGGGCAGTCACTGTGTTTATTTGTTTCCGCTGAATCCTTTACTTTTGCCCTGTGTGGGTGCTTGTAGATACAGGTTTCAGGAAACGAGGACGGACGTTCCTAGTTTTTGCCTCCCTCCCTCCCTCTCTTCCTGGTGGTTTCACTGATGTTCCTGAAACATGCCCATCTTCTCTCCCCCAGGTGCCGCTGTCTGCATGGCTGTGCAGGAGCAGCTGCAAGGAAGAGGCGGGGGCAGGAGAAGTCCCCCTTCCCTCAGTTATTCCAGGATAAAACCATGGCAGCTCTGTGGGAGTGGGAGTCAAAGCAGGAGGAAAGTGAGGGACCCTGAAGCAAGGCCTCTCCAAGTCTGCCCCCGGTCATGGGGCACATCCCCCGTCCCCCACACACACACATACGAGCACTGTGGACAGCTCCCCACCCACAAGTCACAGGGCACAGACACCAGGCCTCTGCCCCACACAGGTGAGTGAGTCAGCCAAGAAGCTCACTGAACCCCCTGCCCCATCGAGATGCCCCGGGGCCTCCCTCAGCCTTCCCCAGCACGAGAGGCCTCTCTCCTCATCAAATCCTTCTCAGAAGTCAGGATCATCCATATACTTAAGTCTGCAATAAATATTTGTTCAAAGACTATTATGGACCTAAGCACTGTGCCCGAAATAATGAGAAGGAGGAAGAGAATAGCTCCTGCCATTCACTGGAGCCCTTACTCAGCTTTACATACATTCTCTCCATACTTCCATTTTACAGATAAGGAAATGAAAGCTCAGAGAGGTTAAGGTATGTGCTCACGGTCACGCAGCTCTCCTCCACAGCTAAGCCCAGAGCTGAGGTTGCAGGGTCAGAAGGAAGTGCCCTCCCTACTTAGCAATTTGCTCCTAGAGGCGCCCATGAGTGTGTGGAGCCCACAGGGTGGGCTCTCAATCTCCTGTGCTCTCACCAAGTTCAGAGCTAGAGTGAGAAATACCACCAGAGAATGGATTCCCAGAGCACTCTGGTTCTCAGGGAAGGTCTGGTCGGTGGAGCAGAAGGCAGGATGTGGGGATTTCACACACCAAGACTGAGGGGGTTGGGGGGGTTTGGAATTTCATCATGCCGGTTCCAACCACGGAGAAGGCTGTGTGTAAGGGTGGGAGGACAGCAGGAGTCGGCCAGTGTGCTCCCTGCCCCAGGTGCTCTGGTTCCAGTCAGGGCCCTGGCCCTAGAACCAAAATCCTATGGCTGAAGAAACCCATCGAGATCACCTGGGAAAACAGAGAGTGGAAGCAACTTGCACGAGGACACCAGCTAGGACACGAGAGCTCACACGCCAGGGCACCACAAAGCTGCCTGCAGCCCTTCCCACACCAGTGAGATGGCAGCCTCAGCTTTTGTCTCACGCTTTCCAGAGTGAGACTAAGGAAAATCACGCTCTCTTTTAGGGTCATAGCACATCCAGTTCTTTCCCTAACTTAGGCCAGCCCCTGCTGCCTGTTCTCACTTGCCATCGTCCAGTGAGTTTAACCACCCAAGGATGCTCTCTGCAAGGCTGCCACCTCTCCACACAATCCCTGGGCCCCATCGACCTTTGAAACCAAACCACAGGGACCCATCCCAACCCATGTGTTCCATCAAGTATCAGGGGCCTGGGGCATGCAGGGCACTGAGGACACAAGGTGAACAGCAAGAGACCCTTGTCCATTTTGGATGGGACAACCAGTCACGATGCTGGGGACAGCCACCTCGGCTCTTGGCAGGGGAGCCTCTCTGATGCCCGAGATGGGTATCCCGCCAGCCACGGGAGCTCAGGGTAAGAAAGGGAGGCCACAGAGGCAGCCCCTCCCAAATTCTCTCAGAATACTGAAACCGTCCTGAGTCTGTGCTTCACGTGAAAGGCCACGACGTCTTCATGTGGACGTAACCTTCTCCAAAGCCAAGGCAATCCCCGTGGGACTTACATTATTCAAGTGTTCTCAGTCCTCCTGCGTGAGGTCAAGGAGGAAGAGAAACCACTGCCATTTGAAAGTTCGAGTTGGGGACAAACAGAGGCTTCGTGAGGTCCCTGCTGGGAGGTGCAGAGAAGACGCAGGGGCTTTGGAGAGAGAGAATCTGTGTCTGCCCCCTGGCTCCACCCCTCTCTGGCCTCTCTGCTGGTGATAATGACTTGGGACCCGCATCAGAGAGTCCCGTCCCCATCCCTGGCCCTGTGACCCGGCCCCAAGCAATGCAGTGAAGTCGGAGAGAAACGGAGATGGCGCTGACCTCCATGTGCCCCCTCACCGCTCTGAGAGCCCTGCCGTGCCTGCGGGCTGCACGGACATTGCTGACCACAAACTGTGTATGGTGACAACAGGGCAGAGTCCAGGATGGATGTAAGAACACTCTGACCCTCAGGGTCATTCTAACCATCCCATGAGGGCTGGCCCAGGGTTTCGTTCATGGCCTCAGGCCCCTCAGAGTCTTGTCCTGTGACTGCGGTGATGGCACAAGCACTGTGAGTGCTAAGCTCCTGCTCAGCACAGGAAAGAGGCACCCGCAGAGCTGGCTAGGCTAGCCTGCCCCTCCACCCCGGGGCTAGCCTGGAGGCAGCAGCCCCATTCACCTCTGCCTCCTGTGCTGTGCAGGCCTTCAACAACTCCGTGATGCCCCAAGATGCAGAAAGACCATTCTTGACTTTTTAAGCCTCTCCTCACCCAAGGGCGCCCGGGGCCTGTGCACAGGGGCAGCTGCATCAGAGGGCATTTGTGTAAACAGAGCACACCTGGGCAAACGCCTGGCCTTCAGCCCACCCAAACAGCCAGCTTGTCCCCAGCCTGCCAGTGTCCCCATGCAGCTGCCTGAACTGCGTGCCCTGAAGCCTCACAGCTTGGCACTCCACTGCGTTGTCTTTTATTTTTTTTTAAAAGGGAAAAAAAGAGAAGAAGAAGAAAATCTGCAAAACAATCTGTCCTCCTGACAGGCCAGCTCAGATCACAATCCTGCGAGGCTGGATCAAGGAGCAACAGGACCAGGGGGTTATCAGAACTGTCTGGTTCAGAAAATAAACAGCTCCTCAAAGGGCCTGCAATCGCAGCTGCTGCCCGCGCCTCCCTGGCTGGAAGCGAGGCTCCCTCCCTATCTCTGAGCAGGCCGCTTTGCTTGGGTAGAGATCACAGACCTGCAGGGGAGACTCCGTGCAATTCCATTCAGAAAGCACAGCGGGAAGGAGCAGGGGCAGAGGAGTCGGCTCCAATCTCAGGACTGCCCCTTCCTAGAGGTGGGGCTCCGGCCAGGTACTTAACCCTCTGAGTGTGGTCATCGGCAAGACTGAGAGAATGAGGTCTTCTTAGGGCTCTTATGAGGCTTCAATAAGCAAATGTACGCAAAGTGCCAGGGGAGAGCCTGGCACATGTATTAATTCAAGAAATATCTACTGAAAGCTGACTGTGTGCTCAACACGGTTCTAGGCCCTGGGAGACAGCACTAAGTTAGACAACTATGATTCCTGCCCTCACAGAGCTTAGTGTGGGGGGATGCAGACCAGCCAACAGGCAATTACAGCTCCGGGTGGTAAGAGATGAGATGGCACAACAATGAGGGGCTTTGAGACCCAAAATGGAGGCTCCTCCTCCCATCTTGGGGGTTCAGGGAAGCCTCCTTAGAGAAACTGGCATCTAAGCCCAGACTCGAAGTGCAGAGTCAGGCTGGCGAAGAGGAGAGGCAGGCAGTGAGACAGCACCCAGTACGGCACGGTTGGAGATGTGATGGGCGCTGGGCAGGGGCCAGACAAGGGAGGCTCCTGTGAGGAAGGTCAGGGAGGGTAACAAAGGGTCTGAAGCAAGGCCGCTTGTGTATGAGGAAGGTCACTGGCTGGGGTAGGGGGCTTGGAGGAGGCAGGGCTGGAAGAGGCAAGACTCACAGGAGGCTGCTGCCGTGACCTGGGGAGTGGGGGGTGTCCAGGATGGAAAGAAGTGGAGGGTTCAGGAGATAGTCAGCAGGTGTGCGACTGGGTCCGAGGACTGACGGATATAGAGGATGAAGGGTGATGAGGAGCTCAGTCTGGGTTTCTGTCTCCAGCACTCCAGGTACGGCATAAACGGCAAGAGCTATTTGATTCCTTGTCACTGACTTGCACAGCAACACTGGCCAGGTCACTCCCCGGTCTGGGCCTCATTCCCCCACCTGTACAACAAGGAGACTGGTCTCCCCAGCCTTCCCAGCTCAGATATGCTGCAGCTCTGTGGTTCCTAACATCAAGTCATCCCTAACCGCCTCAGGGGCAGCACCGTGCTCCCTTCTGCCTTTGTGCATTTCTCCAAACACAGGCCCAGGCTGGGAGGATGGGGAAGGAGACAGCTGAGAGACGCTGGCCTGTGTGGCCTGTTTACATGCTGCCTCCCTTCTAGATGACTTGGAAAGGAGCCTGCCTTTCCCCGGCTCCCTCCGGATTTCAGCCACCCTCGCCCTCACCGGGGCAGGTCAGCTCTCCTTCTGCCTCCCTACCGCGATTCCCTAGGGAGACTTTCCCCCCTTTAAACTGGAAGTGTACTCCTTAGCCCCTCCTTGGAGCCATTCTGCTCAAGTCTCTTCTCCAGGCCTTCCAGATGGTTCAGCAGAATCTCTGCTGTGTCTGGGTGCCCCCTATAAAGAGGGAGCAGAGGAGAACCGGAACTACCCTCCCCCTCTTCCCCACCCAGCGCTCTATTCGGGTGTCCACACAGCCGTGCCTGGGGCTGCCTGGGGCTGGCAGAGCATCTCAGAAGAGGAATCCGGCCGCTGCACACAGGGCCCACGACTTCTCGGCTCTCCCCGGGATGGAGTACAAGGGATGCTGGGGCCTGGGCTTAACCAGAACAGCCAACCGGGATTTGAGTGAACGCGGAGAGTAGAATTTTTAAAAACCAGACCAAAGTTGGCATTAAAATGAGATGCTAGTCCAAGCCACCACCTGAGGAAAGTAATCAGAATCCTCTGAAAACAAGCAGTTCTGCTGGACACCACTCCTGGAGCTGTTCTTCTACAATTCTCTGGCTGTTTGGGAGCAGCCTTTCCTCCTGGGCGCCCCCTCTCTGCATTTCTCACCACGGCAGTTCGGGCTGCTGGCCTGCTGACTGAGTATTCTGACCCGAACGACATCAGGACCAATCAGGAGCTTATCTTCAGCACCCACATCCCGCAAATCCTGGTGCCACCAAGGGGAGGGCTGAGCTGCTCTGCTCTGGGGCAGCAGCCCCTCCTCTGCCCCGTGTGGAACCTGCAGGGTATCTTGGTGGGGAGGCCACGAGTTTCCACCTAGTCTCAGCCTGAGGAAAAGCAAGAAGAACCCTTGGCTGTGGACACACCTTGGGAAGGAGGTGAAGGAGAAATGAACCTGTCCAGTGGAGCCGAGCCAGGCCCCCCCGAGGCTACCCTACCAGCCCTGCCTGTCGACACTCTGCTTCAACCCGCATCCACGCCCGGAGGCTGGCCGGCGTCCTCTGCACTCCCCTCCCATCGGGGCCTCCTCTTTCATTTCCTCAGAGCTGCCTGGCCCCCTGCCCAAGACCAACAGACACCTGCCCCCATGCACGCAGGCCCAGAGTGGCCCAGCCAGGCCTTTGCCACTCATTGTGTCCAGACACAAATGTGCCAGGATTGCTGACACAGGATGCGACTCACTGATGCATCCTCTACACGTTGTTCAGATCTCAGGAAAACCTCGAACAAACTCAGCCCTTCCAGCCCAAGCCTTTCCTCATCAGGAGGGCGTCCCAGGTGCAGGTGCCTCACTGAGCGAGCTCCGTGTTGACCATGCCACCCAGTGGCTCCGTCTCTGGATGTGTGGGGACCTGAGGCCTGCGCAGGTGTCGATTCTTCTGTCTTCATGCCGTCTGCTCATCCACACAGGCGGGAACCACAAGGCTGCAGCGTCAGGGGCCCCTCTCTGCACGGACTGGGAAGGTATCTAATGCTGCCATTCTGATTGGAAAATGATGCTTCTCTTCGGTAGCTTGGCTCACATCTACCTCTAGGCAGGTTTTCTCAGCTAACCCCACTCTTCCTCTACTTCCCCTCTCAGGCTTCTCTCATATAAGAGTCGTGTGATGAATGACAGTGCTTCTCAAACTTCGCTGTGCACACAAAATTTGTGTCTGGAGATCTGGTTAAAACGCAGTCCGGGGGGCTGGCCCCGTGGCCGAGCGGTTAAGTTCGCGCACTCTGCTGCAGGCGGCCCAGTGTTTCGTCGGTTCGAATCCTGGGCGCGGACATGGCACTGCTCATCAGACCACGCTGAGGCAGCGTCCCACATGCCACAACTAGAGGAACCCACAACGAAGAATGCACAACTATGTACCGGGGGGGCTTTGGGGAGAAAAAGGAAAAAATAAAATCTAAAAAAAAAAAAAAAAAAAAACACGCAGTCCGGGATTCAGCAGGTGAGGGGCGGGATTCTGCATTTCTGACAAGCTCCCGGGTGATGCTGATGCTGCGGTCCACAAGCCACACTTCAGGTAGGGAGAAGGTAGAGGAAAGAGCGAAGACTTCAAGTCAGTCAAACGGTGTCCTGGCGCCAGTCAGACCTCACCTCTGGGGAGGATTACATGAGGGCAGGCAGTGCCTGGCAGTCCCTGAAGCTGCAGGCGCCCACAAATGCAATTTCTCCTCCTTTGGCTTCAGTCTTCCCCCCGTAATTGTCGGAACACGAAACCTCAGAAGAGAGGCGTTGCTAGAGGATTAAATGAAATACCCTATGAACACTGTGGGGCACGGCAGGTGATGGATGATGAGAGCTCTCCTTCCCTTCCTCCTGCTGTCTGGTCCTGAGTCTAGTGCACAACCTGTGTCCCAGGTGATCGGGGACAGGGAGGAGGGCCTGAAGGCCTGGCTCTTAGACTAAGGGTCTCCATATCTCCTTCTGAGTGCTCGGGTGTGTGGTGCTAGGGGAAGAGGGTGGTCGGGTCACGCTCACGGGCAATTCCTCAAGCGACTGTGTTACTTGGGAGCTTGTGCACGAGCAAGAAGGACTGCTAACACGCACGGGGAGCCATGACAGAGCAAGGGGCTGCAGGCAGCAGCCAGCCTGGACCTGGAGAGCCCTGGGTAAGGCCCCAAGCCCTGCCACCTCCTGGTCTGCTGGTCAGGGCGGCCTTCACTGGAGGGCACTGTGCGTCCCCACTTAGTGAATCTGCCTCTCACTGCAAGTCAGCAGCTCAACAGAAGAGAGCTGGGTGCTTTTAGAAGCTGCATTAACCAGTGTGGCTGGGAAAGGATCATTTATCAAAACCCCTCCTTCCCAGCCCCTTTTCCTGGCCTATAGATACTCAAGCAGCTTCACAGAGGGTCTTGCTTGTTTCCAGGGAAAGCCTAGGGGCTCAGGGAACCCAGCTCAATACGCAGTATGTAGCTGTGTTGCTTCTATGGTCTAAAGCAAAGGCAAGAGGAGAAATTAGGCTGACGGCCCATCCATCTTCAGCAAGCATTTCTTGATAGTCAGTCTGCATCCTAGCCTCCCCCCACACACATACAAAAGCAAACTGTTTTGATCATAATCAGAAAATTATGCTGTTTCAACATATTTGTAGGGAGTACCTGCTGAGCCTGGGACGACCGAGGGGAGACCAGGGGATCCCTCTGGCATGGTCCTAGGCCATGTCCAGCGCGGAGGGACACGTGGCCAGAGAGGGAGCACCATCAGTGACGGTGGTGCAAACACAGAGCTCAGGAGGCTCTGAGAGGGAGAAACAACGTGTGATCCCCAGAAACCACACTTTGTCCCCAGAGTGCATCCCTCAACACACACACACACACACACACACACACGTGCACATACATACACGCATGCACACACACATACAGGCACAGACACACACAGATACACTTCCTCTGCCTTTAGGAAACTAAAGTTCAACTTCCCAGCTGGTTCTGAGTCCTTCTTTCTTCAGAAAGAGGCACAACTTTGCAAGAGGCCATTCCTTCTCCAGCCCCAGCTCTTCTCCACGCCCTGGTAACATTTCACACAGCTATTTAACAAGCAGGGCTGAGGTTTCTCTTAACTGGCAATTAAAATCAGAGCACAGAGACAAGTTTTGTAAAGCTTGGTTTTTGTAGAGGATAACTTTCTTCTGTGGGTTTAAAAAAACAAGAATCTTGATTGAAACTACAGGCACCCACGTAAACAGTAAAGTCCACTCAATCTTCCAAATCGAGATGGAATGTGAGGGTCTTTTGCCTGAGGTTAGAAAGAATTCAAATTCGCATGATTTGTTTCCAGATTTAAAAAAGAAAAAAAGGTGAAAATACTGAAAATGCTCTGAACTCAGATGACACCCCAGTGCAGGCTGCACAGATTTTTGCCTCAGCACACTCCTAAGAAGATGTCCTTGGCATCCATCTTCCAGGGCTTCCTATTTCTCTGTTCTTGCCACCAAAAGAACAGGAAATGCAGGCAGGTTAGTTCTGATCTGCCCCCGGGTGGTCCAGTCCCCCATATCAGAAGAGTGGCAACTTTAACTTGGAGACAGCCCCTGGAACTGGTCTCAGGGCTGAGCTGGTTTTGATGTAAAAATGCACAAACACACACACACTCCAACACACACACACATACAAACTCTCACATATACACATACATACACTCAAACACACACACACATAATACAAACACTCACACACATACACTCACACACACATACAAACTCTCACATATACACACACTCAAACACACACACACATAATACAAACACTCACACACACATACATACACACATACATACATACACTCACACACACACATACACACATACAGGTAGCTGTCATTTACTAAATGCTTATTACATGCCAGCCATTTTTAAAATAATTTATGTCATTATCCCATTTCATCCTCACAGCTTTGTGACATAGTTTACAACACGGCAATAATAACAGCAAACACTTATACAGCAGCACGTGCCAGCACACAGAAGCACTGTTCTAAGTGCTTTACACACTTGAACTCATTTACTCTGCACAAGCTTGTGAGGTAGGCACTATCACTATCCCCATTTTATAGATGTGGAAACTGAGGCTTACGGAGGTTAAGGAATTTAGCCGAAGCCACTTGGCTAATAAGTGGTAAAGCCCAGACTGGAACTCAGGCAGCCTGGCCCAGAGGCCTCTCTTATAACATCATCCTGCACCACCCCTCAGTGCACGGTGAGCACCGTGTGGACACTCCGCTAAGACAAACACATCCCGTGCCGTGATCCTGCCGCTCCCTCTAGCTGCTGCTGCTTCAGCAGGGGAGTGGGGCTGGGGAAGACCCTTGCACAAATAATCTCATACAGAGCAGTCAGGTTGTGCAGAAAGAGCACTTCAAACCAAACGATCCAGACAGAGAAAGCTCAGGCTGGTTGAGGGGAAGCAAGAAAGGCCCATGGAGAGTACAACCTCAGTGATGAACCAGGAGGAAGGAGTGACAGGGCCCCAGAGGCCCAGCGTGGGGGTGGCGGTAGAGGAACAGTGTGCTCCAGGACCTAGAGGCTGCAAAGATGGCGGAGGAGGCAGATGCTGTATGAGTCCATTTACAGGAACCATCTAGAACAGAGACACAGAGTAGCCTGGAGGGTACCCGGGGCTGAGGAAGGAGGAAGGGGGAGTTATTGCTTAATGGGTGCAGAGTTTCTGTTTGGCACGATGAAAATATTTTGGAAATAGAGGGGATGGTTGCACAACATTGTGAATGGGATTGATGCCAATGACTACAAACTTAAAAAAACTAAAAATGACAGATCTTATGTTATATATATTTTACCACAATAAAATAAGTGGCCGAGGAGAAGCCACTGGGCCCAGACACTGGCAAGGTCCCCGGGGATCTCTCACTGCAATGGCCCTGCTGAGCTCAGGTGCCAGAGGCAAGCCCTTTCTCCCCTTTGGGATCTGAGGGCTGGAGCCCTCATGCCTTGCGATAGAATCAGATGGACTGACTGCCTTGCTCTCTGCCTGTATCCCAAGGCCACCTGCTCCCAGGACCCCTCCCTGGGCCTCACTGCCCTCAGGCTGCTGGTCTCCAAGCCACCCAGAGGCCTTCAGTCCCCACAGGGCTGTGGCTTTCCCTTCTTGCTGCTTCAAGCACAAAGAGGGCTCTACAATCACAATTTATCTGTTTTCCAAAGCTGTGGATGCCAAAGGGAAAACCACGCAGCAGCGCACTGTGTAATTAACATGGAATGTTCCGAGGGAGCCGAGGACATGTGGGACAGAGGTCAGGTTCTCAAACAACAGCCTCTTTCTTGAAGAGGGACGGTTTTCTCCTCTCCTTCTCCCTTCCCAAGACGTTAAAATAATAAAAGTCTGAGAGAGAAAAAGAAATCTGTTCCACTTCCCACAGATGAAGCAGACCCCAGAGCAGGTGTGTGGATCCCCATTTGGGGGAACAGCTGGACAGACTGTGCTCTGCCTCCGTCACCACCTGGGTCTCACGACCACAGGGAGACGCAGTTCCCATACATCATCGAAGTGCCCGTCAACCGGGTGAGGCCATTTGGGGCCTGCCTGGCAGTCCGGGTGTAGTCAAGTCACCAAAAGGGAGATCTGTTATTTATAATCAAAGGGGTTCGCAAGCCCCTTTCCCCACACAGTTTAGCAAAGACAGAACCATTTGAGAAGAATTAAATGCAGTAACTGTATCTGAAATCTTGTTCAGTGTGGAAGTTTGTAAGAAAAATTTATCTGTTTTTTAAATGTAGCTTTGGTAATATTTGAGATCTGTTCCTCACTGGGCACAAATGGGAGAGGGAAGAGAAAGTCTCCCTTTCATAAATACTTTAAAGAAAAAAAAAAAAGGAGATAGATTAAATAAAGTGCCATAAATAATTCTCCAGAAGAAAAGTTTAGGGGAATCTGGAATTTCCAGCCCCACAAGAAGCCTTCGGAGACCTTGCATGTGGAATGAAGCCCCCACGGCCCTGTTCCCACTGCTTCAGACAACAGGCTGTCACCCCTTGCAGTGAATGGTCCAGCTGTGTCTGTCCCTCCCCGCCCCCAACAGCCTGTGGACCTCTGACGGACAGGTGGACAAGGCTGGTTTCTTGTTCATCTCTGAATCTCCTGCCTACAACTAGCATGGGGTCTTGTCCCAGAAAGTGTGGCCTATATGGGATGGAAGTGAGTTATAGCTCGGCATTTTGACTGCCAAGCTAACAAGACAGTGTGCCAGGAGAGGATCAGGGTTTGGCCACTCTCCTGGAAGGCAGCCTCCTACCCCGAATGCAGGGTGATGCCATGCTCCTCACTGCCTACAGAATTAACTCAACTCCTTAGCACAACACATCAGACCTCTTAATGATCTGGCCCCTGCCCCTGTCCAACCACATCCTCCTCTGCTCCCCAGCCCCTCCCTTTGTGTTCCATCCAGACCAAAGTAGCTGCATCCCTGCGCAAGCCACCTGCCCAGGCCTCTGTGCCTCTGCTCCTCTTGGCTGCAGTGTCCTTCTCCCTCCCTGTCCACCAGACACTTCTCTTCAGTAAAACCCAGCTTCCTCCTCCAGGCCCTGGACACTTCCACGGTTGTGCTGTTTATAAGCATCCTGTGTGCCTCTCTGTCTGATGAAGCTGTGAGGTCCTGGAGGACAGGGACTGTGTCTTGTTATATCCGAATCCCACTGCCTAGCCTGGTGCCTGCCACAAAGTGGGGACTCAGTCCATGTTTACCGAAGTGAATTCTTCTAGACTGGCTGACTCTCACCGCCAAATAGCAAGGATAAAACCTGCCTTTTCCGAAATAGCCAGGCTCCACATTGCAGACAAACAGGCAGGGGCCCTGCCAGTGTCTGTGAACAGCTTTGGGAGCAACTGCAGCCACACCCAACCTCAGGTGGGTAGCCACAAAGCACCTCCAGCATGTGACAGTGAGGCTACAACCAATAAATACCATGTTATCTTCAGAGCCTGCCGGGCCACTGGCCAAGGCTGTGCGACCCTTTTAGAGCCTGGACACGTGCCACTAGACTGAACACAATCTACTTAATTAATTTACAGCACAGAATTAACACTGTACCCCCACTGCCGCCTGCACCAAAGCCACTCCCATCACATTGGGAAAAACAAACGCCATCTCCCTGGCGGGTTAGTACCTATACTCTTGGGGCATCGCCAAAGTAAAACTGGTAAAAACACCCACTTTGTGCAAAACCACTCCTTTCCCTCTGATTAGTTTTTCTAGAAAATGTATACAACTTCCATATGCTTTAAGTATTAATTAGCCCCAGTGATATTCCTTTTGCACATTAGACATTTCAGTGAGATCTGGGTAAAACGTGGTGGTTATATATGTATTTCCATTGACTTATTTTCTGAATGAAAATGAGAACAGCAGGCCCTTTATTAAGATAAAATAGATGAAATTGGGATGTGTCAGAAAATATGTCTGGCAGGTCTGATTCTATGTTTTTCCAACCGTGAGGTTGGCATGAATCTTTTCTGACTTTGCCTACTCTTTATATCCCTAAGGAATGAGAAAGGCAAGGCTCTATTCACAGCCAGAACCTGATGAGAACGGGGGCTGGTGTTCCTGGCCGTCAGTGCTGCAGGCAGTAGACAGAAGGTGTGGCTGGGCTTCCTACGTGGAAACAGCAATTTGCTCAGGATAAGAGCCTGGGATGCGGGGCCCCAAGGCTGGGCCTCGTTTCTCAAGGCTGGCCATCTGGTGGTTTGCTTGCCAAGGAAAAGTGGAGTGTAGACACAGCCCCACCCAGCAGCCTGCATTCATCATTTCTGGAACTGTTAGGGGTCAGGTGGGCTCACTCAGGCTGAGAGCCCAGAAAGAATCAATCTAGATAAGGCAAAAGAGGAGTTAAATTTAAAAAGGAAAATGTTCTTTGCCTTTTAAAGGTTATTGACATTCACCATCTCTGTGCCTTTACCTAGACTCAGATAAATGAGGGAAGAGGTGGTGTTCCGTGAGATCTTTGGAATCCATCAAGGGGAAGCTGCTAGGCAAGAGAAATGTGATTCAGGCCTTGGGCAACCCAAAAGAAAAAAATCAGAGAAACAACACAATTGTGTCAAATGACCAATCCAAACGGCATCCTTTGACCTCATGGAATAAAAGAGAGCTCCTGTAATATCTCAGAAGAAAACAAGAGCAGAGGTCATACTCCTGATTGCTGAGCAGGGCCAGCACAGGCTGACAGTACCTAATGTTCCTGCCAAGCCATGTGCTCACACACAGCCTCCCCAACAAGGATGCAGAAGTATGACGCTCTAACAGTTCATCACTTCCAGTCTGCTGTTTGGAATTCTGAACATATCTTCCTATACAAACTGTCTCCTCATCACAAGGAGAAGATTTTTTCTTTTCTTTTCATTTTATCTTTATGAGATGACAGATGTTAACTAAACTTTGTGGTAATGGTTTCATAGCGTTACGTAAATCAAACCATCACGCTGTACATCTTAAACTCACACAGCGATGTATGTCAATTATTTCTCAATAAAACTGGAAAAAAACACAAAAGGACAAAACCTATCTCCTAATGGCATATGGGTTCCTTTTTATATATTAAACACAGATGGACATGGAATTTAGCATGGATCAACGGTGAAAGAAACAGAGGAGCTCATGCCCATGATATTGGCTGGTCAGCAGAGGCATTCTGGGATGGCATTTCCACTACGACGGCTGTGAGGGAATCTGTGGGGGTGTGGGTGGGTGTGTGTGTGTGTGCACTTTGTGGCACAGCAGGTCTATGAGAGAAAAACAGGGCTCTAGAGACAGACACAGAAGTAAAGGGGAGCGACTGAAAAACAAGGAGAAGTACTAAGCAGAGGCGATGATTCTGAGTCCCTATAACTCTTCAGCTGAAGTCCTTCTCTCTAAAATGATTCACTTTCCGGGTGGAAACACAGGTGAGTGGTTCCCTTGAGGGCGGGAAAGGGGCAGTGGGGGCAGGAGTAGACTCCTGCTGCTCACTGGAAAAGGATGTCTGTGACTCAGCTGTTCAAGTTATGACTGAAGAACGTTATGCATGACCACGTGTCCACCGAGCAGGGATCAAAACGACAAGTGCCCAGAGGGCTGGCCAATGACATGAATGAGTGAAGCTGGAGCGGGGAGACGCAGGTCATGGAGACCTGGAGAGCACAGGCCAGCGAAACAACGGGCCGCCCCTGCTCAGCTCAGGCCACGGGCCCTGGGGAGAAGGCAGGTCTGGTATTGTCCCCACTTCTGAGTTTTAAAGGAAAGCTATTAAATACCCTGATTTTAAATCTTGGCCACTAATACATATTAACAAAAAAAATGCTATAAGGGAAAACCCTCACTCTTCCCCCTAGTCTGTTTACTAGTTTACTGCTCCTTCCCCAGCTTCTATAGTTAGAAGAAACCGTTTGTTTCTTTGGTTCCCAAATCTAGTTACAGGCCATACACTTTGGGTGCATGTCCAAAATGCAGATTTGGAGGCCCCACTCTAGATCAACTGAATCAGAATCCCCCCGGGGGAAGCCCCAGGAACCTGAATTTGGAGAGGCTCCCTGGGTGATTGTGACGTCCCCCTGGGGAAAGGACAGAGGCCAGCATGGAGGGGACCTGCGACACAGCTGGTGCCAAGCATGTAAAATCGTGTGTTCTCTAAAAGGCTGATGAAACTTTAATATTCTACTCTACAATATATCCATGTATGTTTTAACATATCAATTACGCCCTTCGTAAATCTTTGAGTAAACCAACTCTTTAGGAAGATGCAATATGTTTATCCTGTGACTTGAAGTACAAAGGGTACAAGCACAAGTGTCCCCAGGGTATTTACCAGAGTGTGAGAAGCACAGACAGACTTATAGCGTATTGTCTCATTTGACCTAAGCCCCATGGGGAAATGTCACACGAAGTCCACAACAGGGAGACTTACACACAAAATTATTTAGCCGACTTATATTTAAATTTCTGTTCTAAACAAAAAAGGCACATGTGCGTTAAGATGGGTTAGATGTGGGAGAAAATGATGATATCATAACAAGAAATCATCCTTTAACAACATACAGCTTTAAAAGGTTAATGGCTCAAGAGTGGTTTATTTACATTTTTCATAAAAAGAAGCAGTCAAAGGAAATGAAGCACTTAAATTGCTCTAAAACTGCTCTTCTGGGCAGCGAGGGCCACGTTTGGAGGGTTTGCTCTCTGCGCTGCTTTACGGTGTGAGCGGCTCAGACTCCTCCGGAAACCGTAGCCCATCCCTGGAAGCTCCAGCCAAATGTGTGCCTCCGTGTCCACACACAGGCCACAGAGCAGTGACTTGGAGACCTGGTTCAACCATCAGCCAGGTCCAGGGATGAGTACCACAGCACAGCCCCTCCGGGCATCCCATCACTGTCAGCGAGGCTGTGAAGGAACCAAGGTATTCCAGCCACTCCGGGCTTACCTTTTCCTTTCTTTGTGACAGCGCTAACAGTCACGAGCATTTAAAGTTATACCTCCTGTGTCGTCCCCCGTCCCGTGTCCCCCCCCCCCCCCCCCCCCCCCCGCTGTGAGACAGGAAACCGGCCTAACGAGACAAGGCAATTTGCCTAACAAGATAAGGCCCCTAACCAATCCTCATGCTGGGAGACTCAGATAGAGGCCACCCAGATCCACCTTCCACAGCCTGTGGACTTTCCTCGGCTTACACCTGCACCCTTGCACCCAGGAGTCCAATGAAGGTGACCCTAGCCCCATTAGCATAGTGAAAATCACACCCAGGGGCGGAGAGCTAGCATGCTAATCACACAAGCGTCACATAAGGTGGCATGTTGAACAACAGAGCAGGCGCACGCACAACCCCGCCTCTACATGCCATGACAAGGCCCTCCTCCTCAGTCTCTGCCTAATAAAAGCCCCACAATCCTGCTCCCTAACGAGCTGGTCACCTGCCCCTTTCCTTTCCACGCCGGCTCCCTTGTGCCTCCCTGTGCACAAGCTAATAAACTTTTACTTTCTACTCCCGTTTCTTGTTTCTCTTGATTTCCATCCTGGGGGACAGTAAGAACCCAATATTCCATTAAGACTTCTCTTACCCTAACATCAGTGCTTCTTTGTAAGCTTAAAGCCTTACCTTTTCCCAGAGTATTTACATTTTAGCAAGTGTGAGAATTTCTGATTAATTTCAGGGAGCATTTCATTGACATGCAGCATTTAACTACTGATTTGAACGCCAAGGTGATGATTCCTAGGGAAAAGGAATGCTTTAAATTAAACATGGGCTCTTTATGTCAAAGTGCCTAATTTGCTATCATTAATAAAGTGACAATCAAAAAATCCATAAAATTATTTTATCTTGTCCCTCTGAGAAAAACAATAAAATCTCTCTGTGGAGGCCAAATATAGCTTCATTCTGTTATTCACTAATGTTCATGATGGAAAGATGCTCTTGCTTTATTCTGCAGCCCTACCCCACCCCCAAGAAGGTTCTGGCCCCAGCTTGGCTCCTAACACACCCTCTCTCAAGGGATTAGCCACTTCCTCTCTCAGAGCCTCAAAATGGTGTTTAAATCTCATGAGGCTGGAACGTTCCAGAGCTCAGTGATTCTAAGCTGTTGTGGGGGAGGAGCCCAGAGAAGGCTCTCCCCTGGGCACACAGCCCTGGACGTGACACTGGTGAGACCCCTGCTGGCAAGGTGTGAAACTGTACTTGCGCAGGAGAGGGAGGTGGGCCATCACAGGAAGGGGGTCTGGGGGTGCTCTCAGCAGAGAAGCTCTGAGGCTGGCCGCCCAATGGAGTCAACGAGCACCAAGACCTCTTTCTACCTCTGTTTCACCACTGCCTTCCTGCTGCCACGTGCGCCTCAGGATATAATGCACTCTCCCTCCAGAACCGACAGGCTGGATGGCCCCCATCCCCAAAGGAGAGACAGAACCCCCTGTTGGCACTTACTCCTCCAAGGCCTCAGCTGAATTCAAACTATCCCCTACAGGAGTGGGCAGAAGACACTTGGAGCCCTGGACATCTGCCCAGGGATCCCACAGCCGACAGATAAACTGCTCCCCACAGTAATAAAATCAGAGGCTCCTCAGAGTCTTTTTCTGTTGCTAACAGGATTAGAAAATAAAATAAATCCCAAACACACTCAGCCCCCCACCCCAACCTTGCCGAGTGCAGAGGGAGCATCTGTTTTGTTTTGCCTGGAATGACCTTCCATTTACAGCTTCACTCCAACAAGACTAAAAGCTGCCTCCAAACTCCTTTCAGAAAGAAGAAAGGGGCCACAAAGTGCCAGGGGGCAAAATTAACAACAGCTGCCCTATTTTCCCCACCAGGAACCCCCTGCCCAGTGTCCCCCATTTCGAGTGGATCGTCAAGCCCCGTCAGCGCATTCACCCTCACGGCTCAGGACACAGGCATGGTGGGGAGGGCCCCCTCACGTCTTAAATGAGGAAAATGGAAACCCGAGCCTGGAGACCTCAGCTGCCAGTCCCGGCTCCCTGCACAGCGGGACCCCAGTGCCGGGCAGGGTCCCTGCACACAACAAACGACGACAGTCCTATCTGGGTGACAGAACGCTAACGCCATCCACCTCGCACACAGCCGAACGCATCCCACTCGAGGTAAGATGAACACCCCTACCCAGCTGCTGGGGTTTCAGCACCCTCCTCACCCCACTCCAGCGTGGGGGTCAGGCCTGTACCAGGTGACCTGTGGGGCCGCCCTGGGTCGCCGGCTCCAAGGCCCAGTCCTAGGCAGGGCCAACCATGCTATATTGTTCTACTATCCATTCTTGTTTTTCTTTATGAAATATAACTGCATATTAAAACCAACCAGGCGTAAACATTAACTAGAAATGCAAATCACTAGGGGCCGGCCTGGTGGCATAGTGGTTGGGTTCTTGCCCGGGGTTCGCCAGTTCAGATCCTGGGCATGGATCTACTCACCACTCATCAGGCCACGCTGTGGCAGCATCCCACATGCAAAGTAGGAAGACTGGCATGGATGTTGGCTCAGGGACAATCTTCCTCAAGCAAAGAGAGGAAGGTCAGCAACCAATGTTAGCTCGGGGCCAATCCTCCTCACCAAAAAAAAGAAAAGAAAAGAAATGCAAACCACTACATTCACAAAAACATGCAATCTTAGCAAGATATAAAGAAATCTGAAGAAGTGGGTCTAATTGGAAACTTTCTGCAGATCCTTCAACTGTTATCAAACTGCTGAATCTAACTCTTGTTTTACCCATTTGAGACTCAGTAAAATATTTCTCCTTTTTAAAAAAATAAATTCCTTGTTTGTAAAATACATGTTCAAAGTAAAAAGCTGGAAAACCCTACAAACCATAGGGAAAGAACAACATTTACATATAACTTAATCATTCTCTCTCTCACACACATGCACAGACACACACACATATGAAGCTAGAACCCAGGGTATTTCAGCCTAGGAAAGCAGACCCAAGGATTGTCCTCTACAACACGCTACTGTTAAATTCATTTCCCACACAGTGCTTATTAGTATTAATAATTAAGGCAGCTACCATCTTGTGAGTCAAGCACTATGCTCAGAGCTCTACCTGTATTCTCTTTAGTTCCCACAGCAGTCCCACAGGTATTATTATTTCCAATATGTCCGTAAGGCAGTGAAGTCTCAGTGAAGTAACCGGAAAATTGCAGAGCTGGGATTTAAGTCACCCCAGTCCCTCTGCTCCTGAAACTCATGCTCTCTGCCTTACACCAGAGATCTGTCCTCTTCGTTTTTTGCAGACCTCCATTCTCGAACCGGAGCACGACTTTAAAAAGGAAGGCAGGTGCGTGGTGCTCCCATGGGGGAGGCAGCCACCTTCATCACAACTAAGACGCTCCCGTCCACCTGAGCCCCGAGGAGCACGCTGTGAGAAGTGATAATAACCAGGCCTGGCTGGACAAGGCGGGCGGGTGAGTGGGGGGCGTGTGTGTGTGTTTTTGCTGGGCTGCTGTAACAAAGTACCACAAATTCAGCGGCTTAAACAACAGAAACGTATTGTTCCAGAGTTGAGAGGCTAGAAGTCCAAGATCAGGGTGTCGGCAGGGTTGGTTCCCCCCAGGGCTGTGAGTGAGAATCTGCTCCCCGCCTCCCCCAGCTCCTGGCGTTTTGCTGGGAACCTCTGGTGTTCTCTAGCTGGTGGAAGCACAGCCTGATCTCTGCCTTCATCTTCACATGGTATTCTCCCTGAGTGCGTGCGTCTGCGTCCGAATCTCCCCTTTTTCTAAGGACACCAGTCACATTGGATGAGGGCCCACCCTAAGGATCTCACCTTAACTAATTACATCTGTAATGACCTGATTTCCAAATTAGGTCCCATTCTGAGGAACTGGTGGTTAGGACCTCAGCATGTGAATTTTTGGGGAGACACAGTTCAACCCATAACAGTGAGTGAATGAGAGAGAGAGAGATACAGGGGTGGGGGGAGGATGGAAGGGAGGGATTGAGGGAGAGAGGGACGGGGAGAGGGTGACAGGAGAGGGGCTGGGCTGGGCTGACTTATGGGTGGGCTGTCTGTCCTAGCTCCATCTGGCTAGGACAGTTCTCAAGGGCCAGGTGTGGGATGGCGCCCAGGGTTTCTTATGAAGGAGATGCACCTGTCATTGTGAACGTCTGAAAGCAGTAGGAAAGGGACCTGCTAATTGTGACCAAGTTTGAACATCATTGTGCCATCTCTGGCCCACCCACCACCATTGGTAGTGATTCTTGAGTCATGTATTTTTCCCACAGAATTCTGTTGCCTTCAGGCTGGTAAGGCCGACAGAAAGCCCTCTAATCTATGCTGTCCTCAGAGAGCCTCGGGGCTGTATTACCGTTACAACAGAACAGAATTTTCAAAAATATAAATGCAACTTAAAGATTTCAAACAGCCTTACTCTATGCTTCCTGGGGAAAGAAATATGTAAATATAAGACATCAATTGCTCGAGCCAGGGTGAAGGCTTGCTTCAAACAGCACGTGCATGCTATATATGCAAAGTGTACATTACGATGGGCTGTAAACGCCTTAGGAACTCATTTCTTCTACAGTTTACTTGGCATTACTGTGGCTGCATAAATGTGCAAATGACGTGGGTGCTAACATCAGTCAGTAAATTGGTACACCACATCAGCTGAAGTGAGAAAAAGATGGTTATAATTATTCTTAAAACCAACAAGACCATTTCTAGCCCCAAAGGGAATCCATGGACTAGAAAACTGAAACAAGGCTTGCTGACACCTCAGTGATGTCTCAGCAAAAGGCTGCAGGAATCCTGGTCGGGTTCTGTGAACTCTTACAGCTAAACACTGGGCAACTGATGAACACCGGTTTACTGGATGCTTGGGGATTTTCCAGGCCCCGGGAGATGTGCCCAGGTGATCCACTTTTACTCCTGACACTCCTCTGAGGCAACACACGGCAGGGCCCCCACACCCACCCCACCCCTGTCAGAACCACCCACACTCATCTCCAGCCCCAGGCAGTGGAGGAGCCACATGAAACGGCCAAGAGGACACAGTTGTGGAGTCTGATCTGTGTTTCGACTGCAGCCATGCCACTAACTCCCTGTGTCATCTTGGCCACATGCTGGTCCTCTTTGAGCTTCAGCTTCCTGTAAGATGGGAATATTAATACACACACAGAGGCTGTTGTGAAGATTAAGCAGCATTTCGTATAAGTAGCCCTCACACCGAATGTGGCCATAGCCAGTCCTCAGTAGGTATGACTCGGCCACAGCGTGGGATTTACACAGAGGTGGAGATCCCGTGGGAGCTCAGAACACCCCCAACTTCTGGCACTGTCTTCTGACAAGCAAGTAAAAAGGTCTTGAAACCTTAATCGGGGAAGGGAGGTATATTAATGTATATTAATACTTATTATGTGCCAGGCAGTGTTCCAAGAACTTTATATACTTTGTTGTTGTTAGTGCCATTGAGGCAACTCCAACTCCTAGTGACCCTGTGGACAGCAGAGCGGAACCCTGCCCAGCCTTTTGGCGCCATCCTCTCACCTGCCGGCGCTGTATCAGACAATGCCCACAGCAATCCACAGGGTTTTCACAGCCAGTTTCTCAGAAGAGGGTGGCTAGGTCCTTCTTCCTAGTCTGTGCAGTCTGGGAGCTCCGCTGAAACCTGTCCCCCATGGGTGACCTTGCTGGTATTTGAAATACAGTGGCATAGCTTTCAGCATCACAGCAGCAGCAGCCATCCCAGTATGACAATCGACAGATGGATGGTGTGGTTCCCCGGCCGGGAAACAGACCGAGGCGGCTTAACCACTAGACTACCAGGGCTGGCTTTATATACTTTAAAATAGTTGAGTTCTCACAACAGCCCTGTGAGGTTGGTATTATCCCTACTTAACAGAGGAGGAAACTGAGGCACAGAGAAGAAAAGTAGCTTGCCTAAGGTTACAGAGCTATTAAGTAGCGGAGTCAGGACCAAACCCAGGCGATGTGAACCCAGCACCCACGGACTTAACCATGCTACTATGCAGCCCTTTCTTGTCAGAATCTTTCTTTAACTGGTTTGAGATTTCCCTCTGTTTTACGGACGTTTCGCTTCACTTTTTAATCCTTCACTCCACAAACATGTGTTGGCACCTACACTAAGCCAGAACCTGGAAGACAGAGCTTGGCTGGGAGGATGATGTGCACAGCACCCATGGGACTAACAGGCAGAAAGGGGTGAGGGCCAGGAGAAAGGAGAGAAAAGTGCTCTGGGTGTTCAGACAGGGCAACAGGGAGCTCCTGTGGCTGGCGGTCAGAAACACTATGAAGAAGGTATGCCTGAGGTGGCCATGAAAGAGAGGATTTCTCAAGGTGGAGATAGGTGGGGAGAAGCCCCCAGGTGGCAGGGGCAGCAGAAGCAAAGATAAGAAGACAAAAGCTTGGCACAGCCTCAGGGGACCATGAGCATCCGATTTGGCCGAAGCGTACTGAGCCGGTCACGGAGGTCTTGAATGCCAGGCCCCAGGGATTAAAATTCAGAACACATTCCAAGATTCAATTCAGGACACAGCGAGGAGATCTGCTGCAGAACCATCTCTGGATTCTGCTCCGTAATGGTGGCAACTTATCATGCTGCAAAAACTGTGCCCCGTCCCGAACGCTCTCCAGGAAAGCTGTAGGGGCAGTCACCTTCTCTCTCCTCCACATGGGGCCCCAAATACAGCTGCCCCCATTTGCTTCCCGCAAACCGAGGGCCTGAGGCCCAGGGAATGCCTACTGCCTGGGGAGCTGGGAGATGCTAAGAATCACGAGTCTCCCAACTCCTACCCGTATTTAATCTCTTTTCATTTCATTCCATGTAACAAATAAACCGTTTTGAGCGCATCCTATGCAGAAGGCACCAAGCCAGCATCTGAGCAGGAGGCCGAGAGGACTCTGCCCGGGGCCCCCTGAAGAAGTGCCTCGCCCGGGGCATGGGATAGCTTCTGAATCCCATTTCCCTCCTATGACAAATCAACCCCGCCTCCTAGGCACTAAACACCTGGCCAGTCCAGCAGCCACAAGCCAAATCACACCTGCCTGCTGAGCAGCCTTCCACACCCCCAAACAGAGAGCCCTCCCACGGGCCCCATGAGACCCCAATCATTGTCATTTCCCTAACACCTGAAACACATTTTCCCCCACAAAGCCCACGGGCAGTCATGTTATACAACCATATCATGAGCAAGAAAAAGTTCTTGCTAATTACAGTGCTGGGAGAACATCCCTTTACATGTTTAATAATGACACCAGGACTGGACACAAAATCCTAATGAGACCCAACATCATCAAATGTTGAAGCCGGCATGACTTAGTCCTATTTCCTGCACATCTCTCAAGCCTGTCACTCTGGAATCAGGTAAAACTAAGTAGTAATAAAATATAAATCCTTGGGAGCCCTCAGGAAGGCAGCAGCATAGTATATGTTCAGAAAAGCAGAGAGACGTGACGGCACACCGTGGTCTTCTTCTGGCGTGGTGGAACCACGTCTGTTGGGAAGGAAGAACTTACTCCATGGGGGGACTGCCACCTGCAGAAGGTGCTGGAGTCCAGGCTGGGAAGAAAGCAGAGTCTGGCCTCTGTGCAGTCATTCCCTTGGGTGGGCAGAGGCTGAATTTTGGAGTATGAAGGCAGAATGCCTCCACCCATTGCCACCCGTCAAAATCCTACCTCTCTGAGGTCGACGTGTGGTTGGCTCCAACCACACCGCCCTCTCATCCTCCTGCTGAGAGACTGGAACCCGGCAAGCGCTGTTTCCCAGACTCCCAGGCAGCTGGAGCTCTGCAAGTGAGTCAGGTCCTGCCAATCAAATGTACATGAGACGTGGAGGGAGGGAGGGCAGCTCCTGGCTGTCACTGCTGGTTAGAAGTCATGGTCACTCTGAACCCAGACGTCATGCTGCAGCTTCCTGGGTATCAAAAAAACAGGGCAGTGGTAGCAGCTTCTTGTCCAACTTTGTAATCCCTAGACCTCAACTTGGAGTGTCCCTCCTTCAGCTTCCAGGGAAGTCCAGAAATGGCTGTGGGGCTGGCAGCAGCTGCTTCTATACCATCTAGGAGTCATTCAAATGGCTCAACCTAGAACCCACCCCTTCAGCCCCTCCAACAATGTTGTAAGCACCTCTTCCCAATATTAAACCCCTTCTGCTTAAAATACCTGGAGTAGTTTCTGTTTCCTGCACTGACCCCTGGTTGATAAGCCATCCTAAGAAACCAAGCAAGCTCGAATGCCACAGGAACCATAGAAATGCTCCTGGGAACACTGTTATGTAAAGGAGAACCACATAGCTCACTGTCAGGTGGGGACTAGTACGTCCCTTGTGAGCTCTGGAGGAAGGCCCTGTGTTCTCACTTTAGAGCTGAGATGGAGGGGGAGGAAGGCCTGTCTGAGTTGAGGCAGAGGGTGAGAGTGAAGGCCAAGTGGGTCAATGTCAGGACTAGGGCGTAGTTGCCTAGAGGAGGACCAGGAGCGTTGACTCAGAGGGTGAGAGGGTCTCATGGGGGACGTTCAGTGTGAAAACTGGAGGAGTTGAGGCTGTGGCTAGACTCAAGAGAGAAAGGTGGAAGCCAGGTGACAGAGCCAGTGATGAGGAGCCGGGAACACAAGAGCCCACAGCGAGCCAAGAGTCAAGGCAGCTGGAGCATTTGTGTGAAGTCGCAAATGGAGTTGGGATGGCTGGAGCAGGTTCTTTATTGTGTGGGCTTGGTATGATTGTAAGGCTCAGGGATAGAGAAAACCAACTGGATTTGGGTATACTGAGCTTTCTTAAACTGAGGTTTCTCTGTCACTGAGGGAGACAGAGCAGTATTCTGTTAGGTGACACGCACTAAGGGACTTCCAGATCAAGAGACAAGAACTTGTGCTACTATGAGCTATCTAAGCCAAACTACATTGGATCTATTGATGCGTCTAAAAATTTCACAATTGCAGCAAAATTTCTGGCCAAGTTCTACTAGGTTTATCTCACAATTCTAATCAAAGTGCTTTAAGCCAGTGCTGCTTAAACTTTCATGTGCATCTGAATCACCTGGGCATCTCATTAAAGCACAGATTCTCATTCGGCAGGTCTGGGGTGGGGGGGGGGGCGTCGAGATTCTGTATTTCTGGTCCACAACTACATTTTAAGTAGGAAGACTTTAAGCTTTATAAAAATCAGTCAAGATCTACTTACAGATGCATCACCAAGTGCCACCCTGACAAGCGTCTGTTCCCTATCTCACAGACGCAGATTTCGCATAAGGAACTTGCCCAGGGCCACACAACTGACCCACACGCCAGCTGAGCAGCTCTCACCTGCTCACAGCTTCGGTTTCTGATTTCCCCTCACCCCTATCCTGGGACCCTTGGAAGGATATGATTTAATTTCTCATTTCTGTGGACTCTAAAAACTGTGCCAGGGAGAGGAAAAGGAGGGAGGGAAGCAGGGGAGGGGAGGTCACTGAGAACCAACTGTCACCAGGACCAGGTGAAGGCTATTATGGAAACACACCCTTGCTTGCTGCAGACCCAGTCAGTCTTGCTGGTCCCTTTTCCCTGGGATCCTGGGAGAAAAACAGGCAAAGCATACAAACAGGCAATTCATGGAAGAGCAATGCAAATAGAAGATAATCATATGAAAGGATGCCCAGACTCAACGGAAGTGAGAGAAATAAAAATCAAAGTAACAATGAGATATTACCGTCTACCCATCAGACCGGCTAGCACTAATAAGGAATTAACAATGCTGTGAAGATGGGAGAATGGGTACTCTCACCAACTGCTAACGGAAACAAGAATTGTGGTAGTTGTTTTGTAAAACAATCGGGAAACATCTATCAAAAATAAAAATACTACACCCTTCAGCTTAGCACTCTTACTCTTGGGAATCTATCCCTGGGAAATGAAAGCGGCAGTTCATAAGTATATACACACGTACAAAGATGTTTACGGATGTTTATGGAGGCAGCTATTTATAAGTAAAAGAAAATAGAGACAAAGTGAATGCCCATCACTATAAGAATGGCTGGATAAAATAGGGGCCACTCCTTCTGTGGAATAAAAAAGAATGAAGAAAGAGGCATCCCAGGGGACTTGGAGGGGCTTTTCTATGAAGTATTGATGAACAAGAAGTGTGCAGTAGGTGGGATTAATATGATCCCATTTTTGTAAAACAATTACTTTTTTACAAAGCTTGTACATGTATATATGTTTTTATGTGTGTGCAGAACTGGATAATTTTTATAAACATAGATAAAAGCATAGAACAGTTTCAAGTTATTAAAATGAGTTATTTAGTGTGGAGCTCAGACAGGGAAACAAAGAAGACAAAACCCATGCATCTCTTGCTCTCTGACACACACACATGTCCCTGCACTGATGAATGATGAACAATGAAAAGGACACAATTTGGGGAGTCCTTGCTCTCTTCCAGCCCACACTTCCAACTCACAAGGCTGCTGGAAGGGAAGACCTGTCCCTCCGCCATGCTGCTGTTTTTAGCAAACTTCTCCCACTACCTCCAAGGTGTGAATCTACAAATAAGATGTTGTATATTCTCTCCTCTCCCGAGAAGCCATCTGAATGGCCACCAGTCATGACAGCCAACTGCGCTCAAACTCAGCTCTTTTTCTCTATAAAAATCACGGATTTGCCTTCTTGCTACCATCACCACCATCAGCCAGAGAAATTAAGGCTGACACCAAAAGCACGGCCCCCTGGGGGCAGAGGGTCAGGGGCGTCCTCTTTCCCTGATCCTCTTCGCCCTTCACGGGGCCTCCCTGGCTGGTCTGGATTGGCTCAGTCGTGGTGGGTGGCTGTCTCTAAAGGACACTGTGGAGGGCACCATCACAGGCCAGTAGGCACAGAGGCAAATGTCATCTCATTTCCCACTTGGGCTGGAGCCGCCATTCCCTGGCCCCTGTGTCACAGCCCCCTCACTCAGAGGAACACAAGTTTCCAGAGAGAGAAAATTCACTCTGCTCAGGGCAACATATTCTGTTTTCTGAAAACTATGCTTTTTAGTGAGTTGTGGTTTTTTTTACATTGAGCTGAATTTCACCCCCTTAAAGCTTCTACCCTCTGGCCTAAGTCCTCCCCCTGGAGCCATAAGGAACCAGCATATTTCCTCTCACATGAAGACAGTCACAGTACCCCTGTGGGTTTTCCCTTATCTTGACTAAACATCCCCAGTTCCTTCGACTGGTGCTGAGCATACATCTCAGGAATTTCCTGATGGCAGGTCAAGTTATTACTCCTCCAGTAAAACATGGGGATTAGGATACAGGCGAAGACCCCACAGGGCCAAGCCCTCCAAAGGAACAAATCAGTACCATCTCTATGAGGAGAAATCGGAGGGAGATACAGAGTGGGATGGTGAGGAGGGCAGTTCCAAAGGCCCTTCCAATTTCCTCATAGCCCTCCTCCGAAGACTGTGAAAGAAGCCCACCACTGGTGTTCCAACACAAATGACTGCGACCCGGCTTCCCGAGCCAGCTCCAAATGCATTTCACTGAGCTTGTCTGGCCATGACTGACACAGGAAAGGGTGCACAGATTAAACCAGACATGGACATGGCAGGAGGAATGAGGAGATGCAATTAAGCTGTGTGTCCTTGAGAAGGCAAAGCAGTATTGGCTCCTTAGAATCTCCTACTGAAGGGTTGTGGGCGGTGGGCTGTGGTGGGGGGACTTGGTGTGCTAGACTGCTGGGGAGTGACACCTTTACTGGCTTGCTATGGGTGCGTGGGCCGGGCCCCCAGGGCACATTTTGGGGGCTACAAAGGGATTCTAATTCTCCAGTTCACAATTAGAGAGTTTTAGAGCCCCAGTCCTAGAAAACGTGTTCACTGATAGACAGCAGGGGGTCCACAATGTTTTAGAATTTCCAAAGAAGCTGAGGTAGTAAGCTTTCAAAATTTACTTCCTTGAAGGAGGAATCTTATTGAGCCCTAAGAGTGCTGTGTTCATCGAGGCTCTGTTAGTTATTAGCTGAGCAACATCTCACAGGTCACCTCCTTGCTTCGAACCTCAGTTTTGTCTTTGATAAAATGGAAATAACATCTATATAATGAAACAGAAATAAAGATCCACTAAGGGAAATTACTATGTAGACTATGAGTTGCTATCTAAATATGATGTTATTATTCCTGCTGATAGAAAACAAGGTATCCAGTAAGAGAGTTGGGGCGCTGGTAACAAGGATGAAACTACTGTGACTGGGGGATAACATTGACCCACTTTTCCCAACCAGGTGAAAAAAATGGACTAGAAACCAAATGAGAATTACAGGTGATTACAAGCATAAACAGGTTCCTAGCCCAGGACCCCGCACAGAGGAGGTGCCTGACACTGGGGAGATGGCTCTAAGAACATTCCACAGCAATCAGCTGGATGCTCCCAAAGGAGAGGAGGGCTGTTTCATCCTCACCCCCCCGGAACAATGCTGAGTCTCCTGAATGCCTCTTTTGTTCCATACAGCACAAAAATCACAAACATTTTTTAACTACGCTGTGTTTTTCTAGCTGTTTGTTCTTTTCTCAAAGTTCCCAAGATCACAGTGAGGCTTCCAAGAACAATAGCTGGTAAACCCGCTCTATGCAGTTGAAACAACAAGGCTGAGGATTCCTGGCTGAAGGAGGGAAGGCAGGCAGAGGATCAGGGCCTGAGCTGGTGGGGTGCAGGCTCTGTCCTTGTGCTCCCCCTGGGACGGGAATTTCCCACTGGGTCTGCAGGATTCCTGCGGGCGGACTGGGGCACTTGCAGCATTTCTCCAGGATCAGATTCCAGTCAAAACTCACATAGTCTCTCTCTCTCTTTTTCTCTCTGAAAATAAAAAAGCTTAGATTTCTACCCCGTCTTCTAAGGCCTACATCAAAGCCCCAAGCAGGGGATGATCTGCTCAGAGAAGGGCCTCACCCCTCCCACTCTGACACTGCAGCTGTACCATCCTCCCAGGGTGTCCTCCTCCAAACACCACGGCTGCCCCTCTGCTGCTCAGATGCCCCGATTCGGACCACAGAGAGGGAAAGCTTGGAAAAGAGCCTCCGCCTGTGCATGGAATCCAGGCTCCACCACTTGCCAGCTCTGAGGCTGGCCTTGAGCGAGGGTGCAAACAATAGTGCCTCAGTATTCTTATCTGGAAAATGGGGGTCATATTAATAATAACTTCATAGAATTGCCATGAGGATTAAGTGACCCTCCATGTAAAGTGCTTATGAGCACAATGCCTGGCACAGGCGCACCCCAATAAACGTTAACATTCCCACTCCCATTGGCAGTAGCTTCCGAAGCACAAGCACCTCTGTATTGCTGTTATCATCAGCAGCATCACTATTATTTCTTCAGTGTTCTTCTCAGCTGAGTCAGGGTCCATGAAAAGCACTTACTAATGGCCAAAGCGAGAGTTTGGCCCCTGTTTTCCTCATTCTCATTTCATTGAGGATTTCCCTTCTCTGTGATTCCGTTACTGAGCACCTATGAGGTGGGGTCCTGGAGGGGACAACAAGGCAAGCCCTACACCGGCGCTCCCAGCGCTGGAAGATGGTGGCAAGGAGGGCAAGGCTCTGTGTGGCGCAGCTCCCGCACACCACACCCCTCTTCCAGTGGTTCCTCCATGGAGTCAGGGCCCCAAGACTTGTTTGCCGGCCCCTCACCTGCCACAGGCCTCACAGTCTCCCCGGCTCTGTGGTTCACAGGCAAGGCTGTGTGTGTTGTGGGTTGAGGGTGGCCCGTGAACTCTGTCTGGCCTGCTGTTGCCCCCTCCCCTGTTGTCTAAACACCCAGCAGCCATCGCATCCTCAGCTCGGCAGACACTCCGCCCTTGGAGACACTGCATGGATTCAAAGTCCCCCTGAGCTACGTGGGGGCCGTGGAGTCACCCAAGCGGTCTGAGGCTGGCGAGCCAGCGTAGACGCCAGTCTTTCCACCTGAGGATGAGGTCACCCCTCCCCTCAGACCAGCCTCAGCCCTGTCTGGCTTCATCTCCGGAAGCCTTCTGGGCCGAAACTTGGCCAAGTGAGGCCCCAGCTTGAAAGTCAAAGAAAAAGAAAGGTTAAGAGAGAAGGGGCTCCCTCTGGGGCAGAGAGGAAGTGAAGAAAGCCTGGGTGCCTGCATCCAAACAGATGGAGAGTGGCACCTAGGACCCCCTGACTTGTCCCCCTTAACCTCTTATCGGCCTCACCCTCCAGAGATCCCATGGAGCACAGGTCCTCTGCTGAAGAGCCCCTCAAGCCTCCTTGGCTGCCCCGCCTGCCGACTTTTCCATCTTATCCGTCCCCACACCCCACTGTAAAACCCCCATCGGCCAAACCAGAGAAGTCGCTGCTCCCTAAACCTATTCTGTACCTTTTAACCACTGGGTTTAGGACTATGAGATAGGCTGGTCCTACACTGGAGAACGACACCCCAAACTAGAAAGGCTGAGGGACCATTACTGAGACTCTGCAGGAGAAACACGGACAGCGCATCGGGCAGCCTGTGCTTCAGCCCAGCTGTGCCATCAGCTGGCCCTGGGACCCTGGACCAGCGCTACCCGCTCTCCAGGCCTCCATGTCCTCAACTGTAAATAGTGGGCGTGGACCCAGCATCTCTAAAGGCACTCTAGCACAGAGACGCAACAAGAAACTCCAGCCTCCAAGACCCTGGTTTGTCACCCTCCCACCCCAAGGCAGATGGGAAGGAAGGGTCTGATCCCCCCATCCCTACTCCCTCTCTTCAGGCTCCAGGGGAAGGTAGAAAAACCAGCTCAGGGTCTAGCCAGAAAGTACTCTGTGCCTGAGCATCCCATAGCCAGGCCCAGCGGAGCCCACAAGAGGATGCAAAGGCTGATTCCCAAGGCCCCAATTCCCCTGAGCAGCCAGGCTTGACTCCGCAGCCAGGGGAGGGAACCTGAAGAGGTGACAGCCAGCACTAATCACCACAAATTAGAAGGGAAGCTAAGAGAAGGAGGGAGGAGTCCTTGGCTCTTTTACTTTCATCTTACTGATGGCACCTAATAGACCTGCCTCTCAGACCCATCGGCGTGACAGCCAGGACGGACGCACTACCACTGGCATCACAGTGCCAGAGAAGGCATAGAGCATCTGTGTCCAGCATCACTGCGCTGGGACTCTGGGTAGCACTCCAAGAAGGACGCTGTGCTCCCTGTGCTTGGAGCTGGGGGGTGGGAGGGTGACAGGTTGGGAAGGATGTGCGGCTGTGAGCCAAGAAGCCTGGTACCCGCTTGGCTCTGCAAGGACCCAGCTGGGTGACCTTGAGAGAGTCACTTTTCTCTGGTCTCATCTTCCTGCGCTGATACACGAAGGAGCCGGATGAGATGATTTCTGTTCCTATTCAGCTGTGACATTCTATAATTCTACTAAATGGGAATGAGAATCAGATCTAATCAGCTAGAACTAATTCAACCAACATTTTTAGGTACCACTAACTTGCCAAAAAAAAAAAGATCCTATGTAATTTTTTTCTGAATGGCTGGGGATGCTACAGACAGAGACAGGAATGGAGGGCACCATTCGCCCATTAGTGGATGAGCCCTCCACCCTACCCCAGCACAAGGGGCTTGCCTGAAGCCTGTGGACGGCATCCACGCCCCAGAGCCTCACCATCAGCAAGCCCACCCGCTCCGAGCTGGCTGATGTAATTAGAGTGGGATTAACCTGCATCAGTCTTCTCTCTTCTGACTGATGAAGCTTTGGGGATTCTGGGAGAGCACAGAGGTACTACTGCCTTAGTCAGTAACATCTGTAACATAACAGAAAACTCTGCTTGGAACATCTCCGGAGGCAGAAGATGAGTGAGTCCCAAAGGCTGGAAGGCCTGCGTCTGAAGAAGCTCGTCGGCTGAATTATTAATGGGACTCTGAATACTGCTCAAGTTTCCCCTGACAGATGGTTTTGTGAGCTGATGGTTCTGAAGCCAATTAAGAATGATTGTGGATTCCGAGGCAGTGCTACCACCGGTGAGTGCCTTAAGATGTCTCCAGAACCCGCTGCAGGAAATTCGGTCAGCCGTCTCCTTGGACACAGGCATGATAATTGCCAAGCAGCAATGAGTGCCTGATGCTACAGGGTCTGGAGCCACTGACCCACACCAGCTTCTGCCCCCCAGGCCAGAGCATCACCAGAGCCCTATTTACAGAGTGCTAGAGCAGAAGGGGCCTTCAAGAGTCTCTGGCCCAGAAGGCTCCATGGAGTCTCAGAGCCTCGGGAAAACAGGCGCCATGTGAAAAAAGGGATCCAGGTCTGAAAGTTTAAAAAAGGTGACATTCAAGATAGACAGACCAGACTGTGTACTTCGGGACTTCTCAGAGCCTTTAATGTGCTCTGTGATTCTAGAAGAGGGAAATAAAAAATATATATTTATATAAAATATTCAGTTTCTCAAACTTACTTAATCATGAAATCCTTTTTTTCCAGGACATGTTCTGGAATTGGTATTCCATGGAACTCACTTTGAGAAGTGTGGCCTTAGACCACAGCCCTCATTTTATAGATGAAGAGACAGAGGGCCAGAGTGATCACACAGTGAGCCAGAGCCCAGGTAGAGTCCCTCATGCTAACTGGTAATGTTACAGGTGCCGGGCCGCTGCTTTAGAGCAAACTCCAAGGCTTTATCCAGGAGCTGACAAGAAGGCTTCTGGGAAAACTATGGGTATAGATCTGAGCCCCAGGACCCACCTAGCAGGAGATGGTTTGCAGTAACAGCATGAGAGAGCTCTGAGACCTTCTGGCTTGGCACAGAATAACTTTTTTCCTGATGATAATTTGCTTAATGTTTCTATGTCTCCCCTGCTAGACTGTGACTCCAAGGAGCAGAGACCATGTCTGTTTTGTTCATGAACACGTCCCCAGCCCCTGGTGCACAGGGCCTGGCAAGCAGACGGCGGTCAGTAAATATTTGCTGACTGACTGATAGACTAATGAGCACATGCTTTAATGTCTACTTCCAAGGACCCAAGACACCTTGAAAATGAGCCTCCTTGTTTCCAGATGCAAGAGCCCCATGGAGAAATGGACGCAACCTCAGCCCTGTGAGGCCGCCCCTGCTGCTTGGGGCTGTGGTCAGCCAGGCCCGAGGGGCCAGAGCTCCCGATAGAGCTGACCAGAGGACGGGAAGGGGCTGGCTCCAGAAAGGCTGCAGCCTGAGCCAGTTTGGGAGTCATTTTTCACGGGTGCAAGGCACATCTGTATTTTCTATCAATGATGCAGGGTGAGCAAGGCGGCCTTGGGTTATCTGAAGTATGCAGGAGAAAACGGATGCAGGAGGAATAAATGGCATCCACAGCTCCTTTGAAGCTACCAGGATCCATTCATTTGTTACCCATTTACTAAGCAGTTACGCACAAGGACAGAGAAAAAACGAAAGGCTTGGTCTCTGCCCTCAAAAAGCTGATAGCCTAGAACGAGAGGAAAAACATGTGTAGAAGCAATCACATAACAAGGAAGACTGTGGTATCAGAGATACACAGATAAACTCTTCCCCAAGAACAGGCCAGGGAGCCTGACTTTCAGAGAAATCTGCACTGATATCAAATTTGGGGCCTGAAAAAGATGCTTCTTGCCTCCACTCTTCCCAAAACTTTGACCAGAACAGTCCCAAAGAGGTAAGTGAGAAAGGTGGGGAAAGCTTGGGGCCTGGGTTTCTTCCATTCCTACCTCCTTCCTCTTGGGAGGCTCAGGAGTCAGAAGCAGCCCAGGCAGGCCCTCCTTAGGAGGGGCCATGAAACAGTGGGGTCCTCAGCAGGCCTGTCCATAAAAGGGTGTGGGAGGGGGCACTCAAGCTGAGGAAAGGGGTGGGGTGAGGGCACAAAGGGGCAGAGCCCAGGGTGAGCAGCAGAGGGCTAGGACAGTCATCCTCCGGCCACCTGACTCAAACCTCTTGGGGTGGGGGGTGACCCCCAATCAGAATCCAAGCTCAGTCAACCCCCTGGTAGTACTGGATGGCCCCCAGGCTTCCAAACGCAAATTATCCCAACAAAGTGAAGAAACCACATTGCTTTTCAACTGAAATCTTGCCTGAAATAAGCTGCAATGTCCACAGTCAGAATCTGTGGCCAAGAGGGGAATCAGACCGAAAGGCCCCGATGGCACCATTGTGGTAAACGGGGGCTGGGCCCAGCGTGAGGACAACCCCAGGAGGCACATCAGCTTCAGTTCATACACACCTGTCTTCACAACAGCTGGAAGCCCGATCAGTCGACAGCGCCCGCTACCAGGGAAAGTGGGCAGAGGGCAGTTCCGGGCAGGGCCAACAAAGGAGAGGGCCCAGTTCATGAGTGGCTTCCTTCAGTCTTCATCATGAAAGTCTCTTCTCCTAAAAAGTGATGGCGAAAATAGGAGAGTTGCCTCCTCCTGCTTGGAAGGACGTCTGGAAACGAAAGTGGAAATATGGGGGCTGCTGTTCCTCGAGGGTCTAATACAATTATTGGGGACCCCTGGGCTAAACTAAGGATGGCCTTTAACATGCACACGTGCACTGAGCACCCCTGAATGGGAGACCCAGAGGAAAACAGTGTCTGCCCAGGAACTGGGGTAACAGGGCCTGCAAGAGGCCAGGCGGGCACAGGATACCATCAAACTGGTTTTCAAGAACTGAAAACACTTTCTTGGCCAAGGTAGACACTAGGCTGGACACAAAGAAGAAGGGCCCTTTCTAAAACAAAGTGCTCTAAGGCAGGGGTGGCCAAGGTCCCGTCCGGCCCTGAGGTCGTGGCTGTTTTCTGTTGTTCTGTTTCTGCCTGTATCCTGACCCCAGTACTATGGAAGGAGGCGGGTGATGGTTTGGAGTGGAGCCTGAGACAGGAGCTGGGGTGCACATGGTTTGTGAGATGATCCATAAAGCAGAAGGAGATGGAAAAGGAGGAAAAGCCAACAGTAAGGGTCTGTTATTGAGACTGCTACAGTAGGCCTGGGTGCTGGGTCCAGCCAAGATGCCAGAGAAGCATCCAGGTGCCTCCGGAACCGCCCTCTGAATGGGCGTGAGGTCGGAGCATTCACCCCCGATTCCCATGCCCCAGGGTTGGGGGTGGCCCGGGAGCACAGGTGGATGCTCCAAGGTGGGGAGAGGTCCCAGGGCTAGTCTGAGCTCTCCCAAGACCAATCACCGAAACTGCAGCTGAAATCGGAGGTGGCAAAGGGCATTCGACTCAGGCACCACAGGTTTCTGCTACAAAACATATCGCTTATTTCACTAACTATCTTTTTCTTGGCCTCCGAGAAGCTAAGTGTTGAACTGAATCCTCAATCAAACCAATTAAAATACCTTTTTACTTCCTCTTTCTACATGTGGTTTTGATCCTTTTTTATTTTAACCTTACCTATACCTCCTTTATTAGATGCCACCTTAAAATCTTTGCAAGCAGACAGGGCTTAAGTTATAAATAAATCAATAAAAATATGTGAATTAGAATTTTAATTCAAGCAAGTTTTTGGCAAGTTCATGGCATCTCTTGAGATCCCTGAGAAAGCTACCTGGGAGAACCACGAAACCACCCTAGAGTGACTGCTCGCTAGTCAGCAAATGAAAAATGTCAACAGTGACAAATGGCACATTACACACACGCGCGCCGTAGGTTATTTTTAAATTTCGCTTCGTCATTGATCTTCCTCAAGCAAGCTGATGCAATTTTTTTTTCCTTTTTTCAAATGAGTTGAGTTCCACCCCTAACTCACAGAGCTGAGGTTGAGAAACCCACTCCCCGCTGTGTAGCCCGAGGCAGGGTAAGGCCCCACATGAAAGGCCAGATCTGAGCACGAAGAAGCCACGCCAGCAATATAGCCAAGGGGCTGGTATTTGTCATCCCCCCACCCCTGCCCCCTTGGCACTAGGCTGACCCGTAGATGCAGACATGGCCAGGACATCGCCTGTGCCTCGGAGAACACATGGTCCAACGGGCACTAAGAAAATCAAGCCCCCACTGCTGAAGGCAGGTCAGAGTTGCCTTCTCTTTGGTGAATGAGATCAGTCGTTCCGCAGTTCATTCATTCACCTGGCAAACGTTCACAGAGATTCAGTGCCCAGCGTTGTGTCGAGCATTGGAGATACAAAGGTGCCGAAGACACAGTTCCTGCTCTCTAGGAAGGAGCTCATTGATTTGGACTGGATCTTTCAGATCTTCCAACTCTGACATTCCTCAATTCTGTGACAGTCTTGGCAAAAATCTGACAGGGCAAAGTGACTTCCAGAAAAGGAAGCATACAAGAACAGAATGTCCATTCTTGAGAAAGAGATGATACAGAAAAACAGGCAGCCCTGAAGGGTTCCTCCTCCTTCCCTCGGTCTGATCCCAACACTCCCCTCCCTGGAGAAAGCAGACAGCTCAACAACAACGCCACACGGTCTGTCAGCCGGCTGCAGGGAGGGCTCAGCCTCTCAGAAACCCTCATTCTGCCCCGGTCACCTAGTGGAAAAACACTGTAAATTTGGTGGGAGGTGATTTGATTTTCTTGCCTGGTTGTGATGCAATTATGATGCTATAAAGCAGAGGAGCCAAAAGGTCTCATAGAGAAGCACAAAGAGAGTCCTTTCATTTTCATTTGCACCATTCTGCAACTCGAGTGTAGCAACCAACACTTGGGTCCATTTAACAGAATGTTCTTCTTGTGGATTTTCAGAACTAGGCTAAGAAATTCAAAGAAGGGGGGCCTGAGACGTCAAGGTGGGAGGAACCTGAAGGACCTGGGAGGGGTACCGTATTCTGAAAGAGTCTTTGCTTTGGGAAAAGCCTTCTCCACTACAGCTCCCCAGTAAATCTGAATGTTCGGAGATTAGTGCTGGAAAGAGAGGCCTTGGGATGTAGGGATGGCAAAACTGAAATCTAAGCTGTTAGGATGATCTAATAGGACAGATAATCAGAAATGAATTTTGAAGTGTCTCTGAAATGGCTATGTGACTCACCAAAGGAAGTTAATTGTGCACGTGTGATCTCCCATCACATAGAAGGACAGACTCCTGGAGCTGGAAGGGAGCTTAAAGATCAGTAAATCCACTTCCTTGTTGTATGAACAGTTAGTGAACTCAGAGGCCAGAGACGTGAAAGAGGCCAGCATGTCGGGAGCCCAGGGCACACGAGGACCTGTAACCTGTGACTGGGCTAGCGAAGACAGACTGCACATGGCCACGCCACTGGCTGCTGGCTGATTCAGGAACACTTCTGTCCCTTTCTAGCATGTGGTCCAGGTCTGCTTACAGAAGCACTGACAGCTCAGACTCATTGCAGCCCTGCAGGAGGCAAACAAGGAATAAAGCATCTTCCAGCGCCTCCTATCTCATAAATAGGCATCATCACCCACCAAGACGTCCAATCCAGAACCCCGCGTGGCATCATTGACTCCATGGCGCCCTCACCCTCCAACCCAATTTCCCCTCCTTAAATTTCATCTCCACCCTAGGCATTTGTGTTTTCACTCCTCTCCAATCTAATCTCCATCATGCAGCCAACTTGACCTTCCTAAAATGAAAATGAAATCAGGCCTCCCCAGTCCCTACAGGATAAAGTCCAAATGTCTTTGTGTGGTTCTGAGGCTCTGCATATCTGACTCTTACCCAGCCCACCTTGGTGCCCTGAACTCTCACGGTTCCCTCAAGCACCATGGCCACTGGCATGAAGCTCCCTTTACCCAAAATGTCCTTTCTTCCTGGCCAACTCCTACTTGTCTTCCAGTAAGTCATCTCTTCCTGCTGCCTTCCCTGATTACCGCGAGTTGAATTCAGGGGCCTCTCTGATGCGTTTACAGAGCCTCTCATCACAATAGTGGTCCATTACTTGCTTACTTGAATGTCTCTGCCATTGTACTATAAGCTCCTTGAAGGTGGACTTTTATTTCTGTCTCTTCAGATCCTAAAACACTGGTACACAATAAATGTTTGCTGTGAAAGAATGATTGACTGAATGAATGAATGAAGAATAAAAGCAAGTACCAACCAATCTACAGTCATGCATCACTTAACAACGGGGCTATGTTCTGAGAAATGCATCATTAGCCAATTTCGTCATTGTGCGAACATCATAGAGTGTACTTACACAAACCTAGATGTTATAGCCTTTACACACCTAGACTGTATGGTACTAATCTTAAGGGACCCCTGTCATATATGTGGTCCTTCATTGACTGAGACATCATTATATGGCACATGACTGTACTAAAAGATTAGTAGAACTGTCTCATCCCAGTGGGCCAACAAAGAAATCCAAATGCAAGCTGAGTCATTTTAACTCTTTTGGAAAGTAAAAGGACAGCTGAATCATAAAAATGAAATAAAATTTTTCATCTTCAAAAAATGACATTATACAGGTCTGTCAGTACTTATGCTTGTTCCATTCTGGAAAAAATATTGCACAGGAGAAAGGTGGTAGGCTACAGGCAGACGGGGAAAGCATTAAAAGATGTCTCTTTCCATGAAAAAAAGAGTTTAGCACATATATTGAAGTCTACACTTATACTGCAACAATATACCTTCTCCTGCCCTTATTTTTTTATAACAGCTTTATTGACATATAAGTCACATACCATACAATTCATCCATTGAAATGGTTTTTAATATATTCACAGAGTTATGGAACTATCACCACAGTCAATTTTAGAACATTTTCATCACCTCAAAGAGAAACCACGTACCCTTTAGCTATCACTCCCACATACCTTCCGAACCAAATCAACCCAGCCCTAAGCAACCATTTTGGCCTATTCTAGACAGTTCATATAAATGGAAGCATATAATATGTGGTCTTTTGTGACTGGCTTCTTCCATTCAGCATAACATTTTCAGGATTGTCTATGTTGTACCATGCGTGTCAATACTTCCTTTTTATGGCTAAATAATATTTCATTATATGGATATAACACATTTTGTTTATCCATTCATCAGCTGATAGACATTTGGGTTATTTCCACCTTTTGGCTATTATGAATAATACTACTATGAACATCCACATGCAAGTTTTTGGGTGGGTATATATTTTTAGTCCCTTGGGTATATACCTAGGAGTGGAATGGCTGGGTTATATGGTAACTCTATGTTTAACTTTTCGAGGAACAGCCAGACTGTTTTTCAAAGTGACTGTACTGTTTTACGTTCCCATCAGCAGTGTGTGAGGGTTCCAATTTCTCCACATCCTTCTTTTTTTTTTAAAGCAGTTCTTTAAAATTTTTATTTATTTATTTTTTTGAGAAAGACTGGCCCTAAGCTAACATCCCTGCCCATCTTCCTCTATTTTATGTGCGACACCTGCCACAGCGTGGCTTGACAAGCGATGCATAGGTCCGCACCCAGGATCCGAACCGGCGAACCCTGGGCTGTCAAAGCAGAACGTGCAAATTCAACCACTGCGCTACCAGGCCAGACCCTCTCCACATCCTTGCTAACACTTGTTAATTGCCTGTCTTTTAGCCAACCCTGTGGGCATGAAGTGGTTTCTCACTGTGATTTTGATTTGCATTTCCCTGATAACTAATGATATGAAGCATCTTTTCATCTGCTTTTTGGCCATCTGTATATCTCTCCTACCTTTTTGCCAGCCTCAGTAAATACACAGTGTAATGCACTGAATTCCAAGGATTTCCTGTTAGATCTATGGGGCCCTCTCTGAGGACTGTTGGGTACAAGGCTAGCATCCCCCCAACAGGTAGGACTCACCCACTAGCACCTTTAGAGATGACTCTGGAGATGACTCTGGAGATGAAGTGACAATGATGTGACACAACGGACAGGGATTGTGTAGCCTGCTGTCTTCTAGAAACTGTGAGGTGGGGCTGGGCTGGGAGTGAAAAGTACAGAGATGAGTGAGGGTAGACCTTGCTTATCTTAAGGACAATCGAGCTATGGTGACACCAGGGTAAGAGTAAATCACTGCTTTAACAAAGCCATAAGCAAAGAGCTTCATAACAAAGATGAGGGGAGAGGTGCTCTAACTTAGGAGTGAAGCGTAGATCAGGGAAGGGCTCGTAGAAGTGGCTATGCTTGAGCTCAATTTACAAAATAAGCAGGATTTCAACAGCTGGAGCTGAGGAAGGGCATGCCAAGCTAAGGAACAGCATGTGCAAAGCCTTGGAGGTGGGAAGAAGAGAATGGAGGCAACAGGCAACCTGGAGGGGCTGGACCCAAGGCCAGCACCTTTAAGACACTGAACAAAATGCACCTTGCCCACACATAACTCATTGTGCACACAGTTTCAGGTTATAGAGAGAGGGAAATGGGTATGAAAGAGCAGGCTGAAGCCAGATCCAAAGGGGCCTTCACATTGTACTAAGTGTGGCTTTGTCCCTCAAGCTACAAGGAAAGAAGGAGGGTAGGGCCCAATGGTGGCAGGGTCCCCAAGGGTCTGCATAACTCAGGACCTGCAAAGACAATACCACAGCTAAGGCCTGTGGGTTCTGCAAACAGCAACATACAGGTGCCTACCTCCATGTATGCCATCGGGCCCCCTCCCCTGCAGCCTGCCCTCAGAAACGGACCACAGAAAGTGTTCTGCCTTATGCTAATCTATCCTGTCAGTCCCTTCCTTCTCCTGGGGGAAGCAGCCTCTCTGTCACAAGCATCCTATTTACCAAAGACCTGACCCCACATTGCTCAATCATCCTAGAATCAGAACCCGAACCAGCTGGAAAAGGTCTCCCTCACCCTTCCCTGCCCATCCCTACTCATTTCCAACACACACGGTCTCCACCCATGGAAGGGATAGGCAGGCCACTGCCAGCAGGACATCTGCTCTGGCTTGGTTGTCTGTAGGGAGGTGGATTTTTCAGTCCTAGCTCCATATTTTCATCAGCTCCTTGTAAGCAAGAGCAGGCCTTGGCTTTGCAGCTGGCTGTCCCAGAGCAAACTACAGACACAGAGCTCTTGGCTAGCTAGAGCATGGCTATTTCTGCAACTGCGGCAAAAGGCACAAATCAGCAGTCACAAAGAATGGCTTGGAATCTGCTGCAGCAGGAAAGTGCATCTCCAGAAAGCCCCTCTCCACTTGTAAGACACTTTTCTCACTCTCTTTCCTCCACTGTGGTCAAGAGCCATCAGTGCAGCAACAGTTCACACCGAGAAGTGAGACCGTCCTTCCGAGAAGACTGTTCTGAGCATGAGCTGGGTACAGCTGGGGTGGCAGAGTGGGCAGTAGGTGACAAACTCTGTGGTGAGTATTTACCAGTGGCCCCGGCACATCCTGACTATCTTCACCACTAAGGATAAAATGCTACAATAGAGTAAAAGGAATACTGCATTAGGCTGGAGGCCTGGCTCCCCCATTTTCCAGTTTGGTGACCTTGGGCAAATTCTGTAAAACAGGGTCACTATCTCTCCTGGCTGTCCCCTAAGGGGCTCAGTGAGTAGATACGGCAATAAAGAAGTCCAGCTAGATGGTCAGCATCTGGGAGGGCTGACAGGAAGCTGCTGGAAGTCAGCCAGTGGACTGGGGGGAGCCAAGCAGGGCTTCACTCCTAAGGAACTGAGGAAGCCAGTGGGGCTGAGGCAGCAGGAACTCAGACACGGGGAACAAGGCTGGAGCTTGGCTGTTGGGTCGGGAAGCTGTAGACTGAGGACCTGCCTGGCACTATTGTAGGGGCCATGGCTGAGCCCTGAGCCTGTAGGGCCTGGGTGTGAACAGGGTCAGAGATGGGCTGGAAAGGGACAAACATGCACATCATGTGGACTCTGGGCCAGCCCAAAGGGAGGGGACGAGCACAGATGTACACACCTGAGTTTTTAAAAACCAGCTGGCTTCAACTTCCCTCTCCAGGCTTACTTCCTGCCACCCTGATGTATGTGGTCCCTGTCTCCAGCCGAACCGTCCTCCTCCTCAGTCCTGAACCCAGCCCGACCCTTTCCTGCCTCTGCAGTCACTCTGGCTGTTCCTTTGGGAGGGAATGGCCTTGGAACAATCTCAGCCTCAGGACACACTGTTCTCTCCCACCCCAACCCCTTCTGAGTCCTCAGCCTCAATACCCCCTAGGGCAGCAGGCCTGTCTCTGACTCCCTCCTTCATCCCCAGTGCCCCAAACACTAGCAGTGAGCTTCATTTTTATTTCAACTTCAAGGAAAAGGTATTAAATGACCCACACGGGCCCCTGGCACCTACCATGTGACCACCCACTCCAGAATCAGGGCGTCAGCCCGGAGCCCAGGGCTCAACACTGAGAGCCCCCGGGAACACACGGCCTTCCCCACAGGTCAGCGAGGAGGATGGCTGTAAAACCTGAAATGCCAGGCCACTGATTCCTGGGGGGCATGCTGCCAGCGTCTGCCCTCAATTCCTCACTTAAACAGACCCCGTGTCACTGGACATACCACTTCCTTCTCATCCTTTCAGAAACACAGAACCCCCAGGAGGCAGACAGGTTCTGAAGGCAGCTAAGCATACTGAGTCCCTTTCAGGAGAGCATGCCTTCTTTAGGGGCTGGACAACCACAAAGAGGGGCACCCCCGGAGCCCACCACTGCCAACGTGCACACCCCGGGGACACGGGTAGCACAGTGATCCGGAGCAGTGCAGAGGTTCGAACCCAGTCTCCACACTTACAGGTTGAAACACTGGGGCCCGAGGTTTTGCCTTTCTATCCTCTGCTTCCTCATCTGTAAAATGGGGATGGACACAGTACTGACCTCATGGAGTTGAGATAATTAAACATCTAAGCACTTTGAACAGTGCTTGGCATGTGACACGCATTAAGTCTAAGTTATCATTATTATTACAAAGAACATTTCTATTCACCATTAATTTAAACTGCAACAGAGGAAAACAGAGTTTTGGAAGCACGAATGACATCAGCCTTAGCTGGGGAGATGATGTGTGAGCCTTCTTGAGGCACCAAGTCAGAGCTGATGAGCCAAGGAGTCATGCCACGTTTTCATTCTTCGTTTACCTGGAGATTTGTAGCCGACACATACCACTCAGGAGACTGCGAGGAAGGAGAATGCTTAAAGGCCAGTAATAAAAATAACCCTTCAGGGGCTGGCCCAGTGGTGAAGTGGTTAAGTTCATGTGGTCTGCTTCAGTGGCCCTGGGTTCGCGGGCTTGGATCCCAGGCGCAGACATACACACTGCTTGTCAAGCCATGCTGTGGCAGGCGTCCCACATACAAAATAAAGGAAGACTGGCAGGGATGTTAGCTCAGCAACAATCTTCCTCAAGCAAAAAGAGGAAGATTGGCAACAGATGTTAGCTCCAGGACAATCTTCCTCACCAAGAAAAAAACAATAATAATAATCTTTTACAGATGTATGTACCACTTTGAGGTTTATGAAGATCTTCAAACAACTCTGTGAGACACACAATATGATTCTCATCTTACCACTGAAGACAGCGAAGGAAGATTTTAATTCAATTTGCTTCACTCCATGCATAATCCTCTTTCTACCAGAACTGTGTATTCTGATGAACTGTATTTTCTAGTTAACAAGGGCAGAAGTAGCTACACTCTGTAAACCAAATCTGCCAGTGAATTGAGTTCTAGTGAAACACAATCGTACAGCATCTTATCCAGAAAGACCTGCCTGGGGTGAGTGGGGGGCAGGTGTTCACACCAGCATGGTCTCAGGAGCCTGATGGAACGAGGACGGTGCGGGCAAGGGAATCAGGCAGATCAAGGAGCATGAAATGGGCAGGAAGAGGCAGCTGGAGCTCAAAATCCTCCTCCTGTTCAACAGACAGGTGGCTCCTGGGCTGTGAAGCTCTGATGAGGAGTAAAAAATTCATGTCTCCTGAGTGACACTGGAGTCACAACAGCCACATCTGCAGGTAGACGGCTTTGCCAGCTCTGTAAAGGGAGAAGAAGGAGGGGGCCTTCCTCCCAAAGGAGGAGGAAAAAGACATTCTGGAGCATTCCATAGGTGCCCAAGAGTTCTGAAAGGACAACATGTGACCAAAGACCTTCTGGAAAAATTGTCCCATGAGCATCTGTCAGACTCTAAGGGGATGTGTGTGCACGCAGAAAATTAGATTTTTAGCCTCTACATGATAACGGTCCATATTTTAATCACCTCTGCTAGGAATACCAACCACAGCAGACGAGCCAGTGTCTAGAAGCCTCAGAAGTACATTCTCGGTGAACAGCTGTCATGCTGCACTGTATATTCTGGCACAACTCCTTGACTTATTTTACAAATATTCACAGGGAACTTGTGCCAGGCGTTGTTCTAGGCACTGGACAAATATTAACTTAGTCAATCCTCACAACCCCACACCCAGGAGGAAGGTGCTGGTTTACAAGATAATGTCCCGAGGTACAGTGAGGTCAAGAGGCCAGCTCGAGGTCATGCAGGCGGTGAGTGGCAGAGCCGGCCGGAATTCAAACCCAGGCAGATGGCCTCCACCCTGCGCACTTACCTCTCCACTATGCTGGCTCATTAGTGCCACCCTCAGCCCAGTTCTGAGAGACAGGAAGGAAGTGACGGGCTTCCCCAGCCCGAGAGGCTAGGCCCTTCCTCTTGGCAAATGCCGGGACACCCACTCTGCAGAACCCCGGGCAAGTGAGACTCTCAGGGTCCTGAGAGCTACTGCCCAACAGCAGCTGTACATACACTGGAACTCCAGGCATCGGAAGCTCAGGGTTTTCAAAATCCCAGGAGATCGACCCAGGTGTATACCAGAGACATCTAGGGGTTCAGGTCATTTTTATTCTGATATAAAATTTAAGCTAATTTTTAGGTGACAATAGAGGCAGTACAGTCTCAAAGCAGCCATAGAGAAATCCCCCAGAGCTATGACAAATGCCCCATGGCTGAGGATTCCAGCTGGCAGGAAGCTCCAGGCAGCAGAGGCCCTTGGAGCTAACAGCTGTGAAAATGCACCGCTCACACCTGGCAGGAAACCCAGAAGGTACAGCCGCCCCCCTCCCCGCCAAGAAGGCAGGAAGGAAAAGAAAAGCAGCTCTTTGGGATACTCTGGTTTGGAAAAGACGGACTGAACTTGGTGTGTCTGGGATTGAAGCTGCTAACATCCATCTTACCGCGGTTCTGTGGTTTGAGATAGCCAAGCCAGCCTACCAGTCAGGAGAAATGATACAACCTATTTTTTTCCTTAAAATGGAGATGGGAGAATACAGAGGAGGCGGGGAAAGCCGGGGAATGTGGTCTGTGCAGCCCCATCTTGGGAAGGCACTGCAGGCCCTGCTTTCAGGGATCCTGCAGGCAGCTCCCAACAAACTCAAGCACTTCTTCCAGACACTGGCTGCCCTGAAGCTTTCTTTTCTGTCCCTTTCTTCTTCTAATAGCCCCAGGCATCCTGAACACCTTGTTGGTCCCTGCACCTAGACAGAGGAAGAGCAGGACCCTGGCTGATTATTAGGCCCCTGAGCTGTGTGCACAGGGCAAAGACTTGGGCAAGGCCTGGGGAACTGGGCCCTGTGAGGAGTCTGCACACACATTTGTGTCCCCACTACAGACAAAGTCAGCCCTCGGAGGCTGGGTGGGACTTGGGGAAAGCTACAAATTGGGACCCCGGCCTCCCAGGTAAGAAATGTGTGTCCACATATCTTTGCTCCAGAGAGGAAAAGCTTTCCACCCATATTCCAACTTTCTGGCGCTCAGAAGTGGGGTGCCCTTCCTTGGGGAAGGAGAGGGGTGCATGTGAAGGAAGGGCTATTAGCCCACAAAAAAGATGACTCACAGGAAATGAGAGCCTCTCTGCAAATCTGAATATCTGAAGGACTTTTGTGGGGAAGAGAACGCACACATATTCCATGTGGCCCCAGAGTACAGAGGTGGGGACAATGGGAGAAATCACAGGGACACAGATTTTTATTTAATATACAGGAAAACATTCCAACGAACTTGTCCAACAATAAAATAATGGGCTGCCTTGGAAATGGCAAGGTCCCCATTGTAGGAGGTGATCGAGCTGAGACCTGATACGTCAGGGATGCTGTAGGGGAAATTCGAATATGAGAAAAGATGCCCTCAGATGTCTCTCCTATTCCTGAGATTCTGTAACTACATTAAGGAATCTGTAATTGTCTCTTAGAGTTAGGAAAGACACTTTAATTCATCTTTCTCATTTTATAAAGGAGGAAACCAAGGCAAATAGAGAGGAAGTAACTTAAGCCCCCAGGTCTGTCTCCCCATCCCCTCATCAGATAAAGCCAATCAGCAGGATGCGGAATGCCTGTGAAGCATTTCAGTGAGAGGAAAGAGGCAGCAAGGAGATGGAAGGGAGGAGCCAAAGTACAGGTGGTTTCAATTCCCAAGAGCCGACGACACTCTGAGCATGCCCATACCTCCCTGGAGACCCCAGGCTGGCTCTGAACACAGCCCCCAGTCCTCAGAACCAGGAGGATGAGACCCATGAGGAAGATACTGTAGTAGAAACAGGCTGCTTTGGCAATAAATAGCATAATGGGATTTCTGTAAGTTGCAGAGTAGATATTGAAACTCATCAGACTCAATGATGCAGTAAATCTTTCCTGTCGTCTTAGGTGGATGATGGAGGATGGATGGATGGGAGAGAGAGAGGAAGGGAGGGAGGGAGAGAGGGAGGGAGGAAAAAATGAAAGAAGGAAGGAAGGAAGACCTTACTGTAACTCTTCCCTAACGACAATAGAAGTTTTAATCCAAGCCAGGCTGTAGACATACCAAAAAAATGAAGTCCACACCCTTTAATAATCAAAAACATTCCCTCTCTGGCGTAAAAGCTGTGAGTGGCCTGACTGGACACAATTCACACTAAAACCTACACGACTGCGATTCCTCAGTGATCAAAATCCCCCAGACACAGCCTGAGAGGAGCAATCCGCGCGTCTCTTTAATTACACATGCATCGCAGCATCACCAGGTACGTCACTGTGCTGTGAGGAAAAGTGACAAAACCATTTTGCTGGAGGGACTCATAAGGGTTGGAATAGTAACCGAGCCTCTGCCAAATGCGACTGCGGACGGAGGTGGGAGGGCAGTTTGTACGGCGATCAAACACCAAGGTAGAAACTTGAGTGCTCTTAAGTGTTTTAATGGAAAGACTGTGATTCTCTTTAACACGCAAGTAAGTATGTGCTGTTAATCCCCAAAAAAAGAGACTCAGTGGCCCAGGCTGCAAGGTGGCTGGGTATGAGGCTGCCAAACCTCTCCAGGTCTGCTGTTGCATAATTCAGGGAGTAGAGGGCAGGGTCTAGGAACCTCACCTAGGACCTCAGGTGCATAGAGGACAGGCAGGGCACCAAGGCCAGGGAGCTGAGTTCTAGTCCTGACCAAGCGACCGAGTGACCCTGGGCTGACCTAACCTACCCAAGACTCAGTCTCTTTTGCAAAATGGAGATAAAACTACCTGCCTTCCTACTTTGCTGAATTCGTACGGGGAGCAAGCATAAAACCAATCTGGAAACAGTGGAGTACCGTTTCAGCCTAAAGGACTGCGGCACTGTTACAACCAGTGCAGGAGAAAAGAAGCTGCAATGGAAGCTCACACTGCACACTTGAGTAGCCGGTACAGTGATGGCGTGTCTGTCAAAGGGTGTGGAGACTTCAGGCTTGGACATGAAAGGACCAAGTGGAGGCCCAAGGTAGCAAATAACTTATTCTTTGCCTCTGGAACAGAAGTGGCCTGGGATGGTAAAATCTTAATCACAAGAGTGTGGATCCACAAGACAGGTTCTCAAACTGAGAAATGATCACAGGGAGTGAATGTCTAGAAAGAGGTGGTTAGACATCAACTTGGTTGAGTCCCAAGAGGCTGTCCATAGCTTATGCTCAGCTACAAGCAGCCCTGGGTCATCCTGCACGATTATAGCATGCCACGGTGCCCACACCCAGGCACCAGAGAGAAAGTGCTCTCATCAGCTGCTTGGAGAAGCCAGAGCAGAGAAGGGGCCCTGAAGGGGAAGGAGAGAGCGGATTGAGAGAGAAAGTGGAGTGTGAAGCTTCCTTCTGGGGTATAGGAGCGGAGTGGCATGCAGGGATGCGCATGTTACAAGGAGAAGCTTGAGATGCTTTAATACCCATGCTTCAAAAGTCTTTGACGCCATATTGCCGTAAGCTGTTTTCAGTTTGTAATCTACAAAACACAGGTGGTTACTCACGGTCAGTTCCAATCTGGCCAGTTTCTGCACCTATGCCATTGGGCTTTCCACATTGGTCTTCTGCACCACGGAATAGAAAAGCAAAGTTATGTTTTTCATCACGGCCAGGTGCATGCAACTGGCCTGTAATCTCAAACACTGTGAAGAGAAAAGAGCCAGTGGTAACTTCATATAAGGCAGGGTGTGGCCTCTTCCTGCACAGCACGCTCCCTTTCCAAGCCAGGACAAATTCCTTCTGGCTTCAAAAGGTGGCCCCATCTCACACTCTACAGCAACGTCTCAGTGTTCTGAAAACACTGTCCACTACCGACAAGCACCAAGAGAAGATATGGATTGTGTAGGATGGGGAGAAAGGGAGAGCGAATAACTCTCATCGAGTGCCTCTGCCTGGTGTTGTGTGACGCGTATAGGACACCATTTCATTCTCAACTATTTATTGAGCACCCACAAAGATCTAGGCCAGTAATTCTCAAATAGGGGAAAGAGAGAAGGCACAAACTCCAGCATATCAGAATGACAAGGCAGCATCCTTCAAACACACCCTTTCTGCCCATACGGCAACACATGAGTCATGGATCTCAAATATGTCATGGACGGGGGAGCAGAAATCATTTTATAATCAATATGCTGGGTGTATCCCCAGTTCACAGGGGAGGAAACTGAAGCTTTAAAAGGTTTAAATGTGTTATGCAAAGTCATAAGGCCAGTAAGTGGTGGAACCAGGAATCAACCCAGCTTTGCCTGACTTCAAGGACGAATATTTTTCCCAAAATTCTAGTCTATGGGCAAAATGCCATAAAAGCATGTATCTTCCCAGAAAACTAAATGATTTGGTTTTATCCCTATGGCTAAAGTTCAGTTTCCTCTATTTCCTCTTGATCTTTCATGCCATTATTTGAAAATAATAACCATACCTTAAAACTCCAAGATGTTCTTAGAGAACCAGAGCTGGAGGATGGCTGGATGAATGGTTTCAGTTCCAGGCCCCCAGACTAGACTTGTGAGACTGGGAGGAGCGGGGGTGGACAATGTTTTATTAGTCGAGGGCCCTGTCCTCCAAGAGTTCGTTGCTTTGTCAGGGGAGACACACACACATAGGAAGCATCTGTCCTCCAAGTCGCGATCTGTTGAATGATCTCAGGGCAGTGAGTGCTGAGGAGTGGGGGTTACAGGAGGAGCAGGGAGGCCCTCAGAAGCCTTTCTGGAGATGGAGGCTTCTCACCTGGGCTGTGAAGGATGAGCAGGGCAAACAGAAGAGCAGGACGGAGGGAGAGAATCCCAGGCAGAGGGAGGAGCGTACCCAAAGGCCACACATGTGAGTGAGTACCTGTTTGGGAGACTGCTGGGGGTTCAGTGCAGCCAAAAACACAGGGACAGGAGAGGTGATGGGAGAAGGAGAAAGGTGGGGTGGAGGGAGGCAGATTGCAGAGGTCTCCAAGCAGCAGGCTAAGCAGTTTGGACTTTAGAATTAGCACAATGCCTAGCATACAGTACGTGCTCAAAAAAGTTTGAGAGAGCATAGTCATCAGTTAGTTTGGGGACAGAGACAGGGTAGCCTCTCCCTTGGCTGCAACATGGAGATGTCAGTAACCCAAGAGACTGTGTCCAGTATGAAATGAAACTGAAAGCCAAGTGGACAGGCTGCTAAGGAGCTTCTAAGAGGCAGGAAATGGTGGGAAGTGAGGGAGAGGGAACCAGGGCCCCCAGTATCAGAATGAGCAGCAGGAAGGAAGCAATGTCTGGGGGTGACTCTAAGTTACAGGAGTGTGGCCACAGACTCTTTTATAGGGTGCTCAGACCCTCAGGGGCAGGTGGGGCCAGGCCTCTCAACTGTATACTCTTGGGGACGGGGCCTGCAGCTTGTCCACTGAGCCCTCAACAAACACCTGTGGAATTCTTAACAGATGAGCTGTTAAAGTCACCAAGATAGCTTGGATAAGCTCAGATGTGCTGAGACAAGAGGACAAGGGCCACCTCCCAACAATACACCCAAGACTGAGGCTCAGCTCACGCTAATTTCCTCAGGTCGCCTTCATCTGGTGTGATCCCAGGGCCAGGCCACATGGGTGATATCTGCAGTGGGAGGCCGAGCTTCCATTCCATTCCCTTCCCAGAGGTGGGCTGTGTTGGGCTGGGCAGCCTTCCCCCACAGCCCCTTGTTGGTTTCTCCCAGACGAGAACCCCTCCCAGCTTCCAGAGATTCTGCTCCAGACGTAGTATAAGCCCATCCAGGAGGCATAGGGCAACATTTTCTGAGCCCTACTTGCCCGTCTGGGGAGAGGAACCCTCTCTGCAGGTATCCGTAGACCCGCTGGAGTGCACAGAAGCACACGAGGCAGCCTTTTCCAGTCACAGGCTGAAAGGCTGCAGCCCCAGTGAAATTCTGACGCACAGCTAATGCGCACTAAGAGCAGCTCTGGGGAATTTTTGAGACCAGCCAAAAATCAATGGTGAAAACAAAGCATTTACACTTTTGAGAGGCAGTTGCCTCACCTCACCTCCACTTCTTTCCCTTGATTCCTTCTATGTGGAATTATGGCCAAATTCCAGTGGTTAGTTCTCAAAATTAGCAAATTAGTTTCTACATAGTGTTAGTGCCATCCAACAGACAAAGCCTAATCTTCCTACTCAGCCCAGGGCCAAATAATAGCTCATGAGCTGACACAGACCACCAGGAGATGTGGCAGGTGGACCTGATAAGATGCACCTACAGAGACAGGGGACTTTTCACCTTGAAAGTCCAGTCAAAAGCCAAATTCCAGCCCCAGAATGGCCCAACACTCCTCTCCTGGTTCTAGCAGATGATGAGTCCAGATACACTGCCAACCTCAGCAGTACTTCTGACCCTAAATACCTCAGCCATGCACAGCTTCCTTCCCCTCCATCACTCCCTACCCGGTCCTCTTCCTCCAGCCTTCCCTGCTCTGCTGCCTTGAGCTTAGGGTGATTACACATCCTTGGGTGGCCCAGGACAGTCCTGGTTTACACTAGTCCTAGTGTGACTTTTCATAGCATCCGCTCTTTACTCTTAAAAGTGTTCTAGTTTAAACAACAAATTAATGGTGAAATTAAATGGTCACCCCACCCAGGCTGTACTTCCTCCCATTTCTCATGATGTTTACCTTTAATTAATGCAGGCAGGCAGATCTAGAAAATGAAGTCTTAAGTGGTAGGACCTAATTCAGATAGCACACATCTTTCTTGTTCTCTCCTTCCCTTTAAATTTTATCCCCCATCTTGTTCCAGAAGGAATTTATTTTAGCTAGCAAAGATACCAAAATGCATCCTATACGGAGCTATAAGCTTGCTACAGGTGTTCCACATGTTTGGCTCTAAGTTTTCTATTAATCAACTGAAAACAAGGACATCTAATTATAGAGAAGGAGAAACCCATTAATTATCCAGGAGAAATACAACTATTTGTGACTCTAAGACCAGGGCAAAGAGTCTCCATGAAAGAGGCCACTCTGTGTGTCACTAACCATGTCCTCGCTACCATGCCTGAGCAGACAGCAAGGCTTGGGGGCTGAGGGCTGTGTGCACACTGGGTTCTCCGTGGTCCAGAGCTGCCCTGGCTTGTTTACGAGGCAGCACTGAACAGACAGGATGGTGAAATGAGAAGCGGTGAACACACAACGGCCGCCTCCTTGGCAGGCCTCTCCCTTCTCCTTCCCTCTTCCCTTGGCTTGCCCTCCCTTTACGCCCCCTGTCTAGACCTTCAATCTCCCAAAAGCATCTTCAGATATCGAGAGTAGTTTAAAGATGTTCTTATACACGTTAAAGCAGTTGTCAGCTCTGATAAATGGTAAGTCAGGGGATCTTTTTCTTTTCTTCCAAAATTACATTTCTGGACAAGAATTATGCTTGGCCTTGACATCTTGTTATTAGGTAAGTCTGAAGTTAGTTAGAAAAACATTTGATGGAATTTTAAGTTACCAATAAAAATCACCTACTTCAAGGAATGGGAGAAAACATTTGAGAAAAACAAAATTCAAGCACCCAAAAACTGCCAGCACCAGCATCCAAGGACCAGCCAACCAAAGCCTTCGGAAGGTCCAGGCCAACTGACAGAACCAGTTGGTCAGTTTTTTGCCTCAGTGAACTTTTAAACCCAAAGTCTCACTTTTGACACTTCTTGGGCTGAATCTGGTGCACCATTGTGTTTTTTTTTTTTTTTTTTTTGGCCAGCAGACTGTTTACCTAATTGTCAATATTTAAAAATTGGGAGCTTTTACATTAACAACACAGATTTCTGGGCTCTCTTGAAAAAAAATTTAGAAGATCTGGCAACACTGGGCCCATATTCACACAAAACAAACACGAACATCAGAAACACCAGTCAAGAACCAGGGCATAGACGGGTTTTCAATCAATTGCTTTCCTTCTTTCTCTTCACAATCCATTTTTAAATCTTCAGAAACTTGTATTACTATGGCGGCATTTACCTGAAATTAAGCTACTGCAGGCTGTATCCTGAGTTTCTGAATCACAGATGGCCTCTTCTTGCGCCTGTTACAATGTTATACTCACTAGATGGTCCCCTTTTCTTTTGAGAGCCTGACCAGATGTTCTCTGATGTTACAGTTTTTTATAAAACAATGGTCACATCCATCTGATCTTGAATGTGATACGGCGTGGAGACCAAGGACTCAGGCTCCTCTGGTCTGGTCTGTGTCGGTGGCTGGCGGGTACCTGTACTCGCAGCTAATCACGTGCAATACAGATATTCCATTTCAGCCACAAATCTCCCCCAGGTTCTGGCTGGCTGTTTCAGTCTCTTCTGCACCAACGGGGCCTCAAAGACTCTCTCTCCTCCTTTTATACAAAAGTGTTTTGCTCGATCAACTGTAAGATGCCCTTAACCTTTGACAGCAGCTGAAAGGATGTAAGGTGTGAGCAGAGAGGTGACCAGGAGGACCAAGATCACAGAGTACCCTTCCCAAACCCTGCTGACATCTCGGCAGGAGGGGACAGGCAGAATAAATGGGGATGCCTCTCCGCTGCTCTAGCTATTCCTTCTAAAAAACATGATTCATCTTTATGTCGTTATCTTGCTTAGACACCATCTTCCAGGCTCTCTGAAAACTGAATACCAATGACCCACAATCACATTATCATGCACGTGAAAGTCTTGTTCCCTCCTGAGCCAAGCAGAGTGTTAGGATCACACTGCCTTCTTTACAGTTCCAAGTTCACAATTCTTGGGCCACACGAGATAAGATAGTCCTAACAGTTAAGGAAAGGGTTTCCCTTGCTAATACTCCATGCAGATACTAGGCTTCATTTTATTAAGGGAGGCAGTGTTTTCTTACAGGGCCAAAGGGGTTCAACTGCAACCAGAGAAGCAGCCAAATGCACTAGCACCTCACTCCACACTGACTGACAGTAACGAGGCCCTGGGAGCATCTCCACGACTTCAGATTTCTGAAAGTCCATCAGGACCAGGAGCCTCATAATGAGCACTCCTTTACAGAGGCAGGGACGTAGCAAATGTCCAGGCAAATTACTGCATAGGAAGCAATTCTGGCTCCTAAATAAGCTTCCTGTTTTACAGATAGTGATAGAAAAGTCTCAAAGACGAGGACACCTGGGAAGGCTGGGTCTCTGGATCAAAACATTCCTATGGGCAGCTCCTTGATGTTGGGGGCTGATTCTGCCACCCCCAAACAGAAAATCATAGAGGTTCTCTATGATCAGCAGTAAATGGCTCATTTAAAGAAGTCACCCAATGCAGGGGAAGGAGGTAAGGTGTTCATCTCAAACTCAAGTCCAATTCAAAAACTTGGTGTTTCTGCAGTAACCAGTTCTGCAGCTAACCTGGAGGCAGAGGGCCCGGGGACTGAATATCCATTTCACTCAGTCATCTGCAGAAATGCAGTCATGCCGCTGAAATGTGTACCCGAGCTGGCTATGGAGCCATATTGAAATTTCGGTCACATGGCACCAGTCACGCTTAACTCAGGCCTTTCCACACACTGTTTGTCACAGAAAGTCTCTCTTGTACATATGTCACTGTGATTCAACCATGCTATTTTGCTTTTTTTCCCCCAGGAAGATGCTTATAGATGTCTTTTTTGCTGCCTAGATTGCAAATGAGGTTCTCTCAATGAGCTGTTTATTTGGCAAAAGAAACAAGTTACAGTAATGCAAAAAAGGACAGTCCTCCCGGCCACCATCCTTTGCTGGGCCTCAGCTGGAGGCCCACCTCCCAGTGGAGCAATCTGGGGAGTTGGTCCCACCAACCAGGCTGCAAGCTCCTGGAGGGCATGGTCTAGTTTCTCTCTACTGCTGAGCCAGGCCCTCAGCAAAAGCCCACGAGTGAGTTTTCTATTTTTGCACAGAGCTAGGTCCATCCTAAGTGCATTTGCTAGAGGCTATGCCTGCACAGCAAATCCCACTGCCCTTCCAAAAAACCATTCAGAGGAAAGACAGAAGCATCACACACACATATCTTAGAATTCTGAAGGCAGAATATTAAACTGAGGATAATGTGGGCCACACAGTGAAGTTTACAGTTCCTGCAGCAAGGTGTCCTTGCGGCATGTCCAAGGGACACCTGTGAACAGCAGTTGTGACTTGGTGTCTGCATCTTTGGCATTTGTGTCCTTACTGAATTTTACCTGCCTTATCTCCCAAGGAGATTACTTTCTAATCTCCTTGAAAGCAGGAATCATATCTTCTACTCATAATTCCTCAAAGCACCTAATCCTGCGGTGCACAAACATGACGAGCCCAATAAAAATGGAGAATAACAATGTTTCCCATGGATTGTCTTTAAAAAGAAAATATGAAAGGACTTTCTCTAAGAACACCAGTGATGGGACTGTGGACCCTCACTTTATGGCTGGCCTACACACTGTTAAGGCGGCATCCTCTGATTCAACATTTGTTCCTTCATGTAGTCAACAAACATCTGCTATGTGCCTGGTACGCAGTCTGCAAACCCTGAAGAGAACACGCAACCTAGTCCCACCCCATCCACTCATTTATTTCCTCACTCATTCTTTCAAGAGATGTCTGGGTCAGGTACCACATGATGGATCTTTTTAATTGATTCGGTAGTGCAGGATGACAGAAGAACTAAAATGAGTTGTGTTTTCAGAGAAGGGAAGCTCCTCACATGGTCCACCAGGACCTCATCTCAGCCTGAACATGCAGTCTTCAGCAGCCTCCCTGACTCCCATGGCCTTCAGGTGGCATAGGGATGTTCACAGCCTACCCAGGTAGGCACAGCCATCAGATGGGAAACAATTACATTACCAGTAACACAATTCCACTTGGCTTCTTCCATATGCAGCTTTTTCCTTTGAAATACATTTTCCCAATAGTATCATTAAAAAATAACAACCTCACAGTAGATATTTTTACCTCTACCACAGGGCAGATGTTTCTCTCCCCTTTTATTAATAACTCCTGTCGGGGCTACATCACTGCCCCCAGGTTATACAGGCTCTGCAAAAAGAGCCCAGTCTTCTAACTCCTAAGGAGTGAAGCAGTACAGGTCTTCTCTATCAGTCACTATTTATAAAGGCGGCAGGCTCTTCTCTCTTTCACTCAGATTTAACTCTAATAGAAACTGACAAGGTTCAATCTTGGTTAGTTTTTTTTAAAAGAAGGAAGAGAAAATCCAACACCTTTCATCTTCAAGGCCTATGTTTTCTCATCCCAAAATGGTGGTGCGTCCTCTTATAAAGCAGAGCTTTATGCCCACTGAACAAGGGACCTGAATGTATATCGGCTGTAAAACCTTCCAGACATGGCTGCCACATTAACATCCCGACAGAAGACAATCTGGAGAGAGATGGAAAATGCTGATTGACTAGATGTTAGAGCCATGTCTGTCTATTTTCCTCCCTCGTACACGCTGACTTCAGACTGAGGAACCTGAAGACAAAATGACACTGTGAGTTCATACAACCCTTCTCAGCTCCATGCCCAGCGATGGCAGAGAGGAGTCCTTTTTTTTCTTTTTAAATAATAGATTAAAAAGGACATTTATAGGTGAAATGGTATGCTGTCTGGGATTTGCCTCAAAATAATGGAAGGAGGGGCGTGGGTGGGGCAGAGATGAAACAAGATTGGCCAGGGGTTGATAATTATTGAAGCTCCACGAATATTATAATATGGAAGCACCCATATACTTTTATATATGCTAGAAATTTTCCACTGTAAAAAGAAAAAAAAAATTATTTTGGGAGACTAGCAAAGTTTAATTAAGGACTATACTGAGATAAGTATAAAAATGGCCAAGATACACTGTTAAGTGAACAAAAAAAGATGCACGAGGGTAAAGTACAAATCCATTTACACACACACAATACACTGATAAATTTGTAGAAAATTTCTGGAAAAATAGTAATCCTCGTATACTTTTTGAATGTTTAATAAAAATGTATTGATTTTATATAATAATTTTTTTAAATTCAAAAGGTGCAGCAGAAGAAAGGACATAGTGGGGTTAAAAAATGAGACGAACTCTCCGTGGACCAGAAACAGAACAGAAACCACATTGGTGATCAAGGCTAGCGCCATAGGCTGAAGTCCAGAAGCGGGCAGAGTGGCCAGAAGTTCGCCCTCTGTAGGGTGACAGGGACTGAAATACGCCATGCCCTGGAAGAGGTGGGAAAGAAGCCAGGCTTCCAGCACCTCTCCCCTCCCTCCTCTTTCCTTCCTTCCTCCTGGGCTGTGACTATACTGCCATCTTCTATATGCATTCCTTCCCCCTCCCCAAGCTCTTGGTTTCGGATAGAGGCATGTTAAAATTTCCCTCCATTATTGTGGACTAGTTGTTTTCTCCTTGTAATACTGTCAGTTTCTGTTTTGCAAATATCTTATATTGTTTGGAGTATATAGTAAAAGTATAAGAGTCGGTCTACATAGATACTAAATTCATGGTGGTGGTTTCCTCAGGTGAGGGAAAGACAGAGGGGAACACAGCACCAACACCCTAGCTGCAATGAGTCCAGGAAGTAAAGTCTCCAGCCCTTTTGATACCAGCTCAACACAAGCTTGACATAAGGGAAGCCATATTGTAGAAAAGAAACCATATTGTAACTTTGAATGACCTCTGATTAACTAACCCAGACCTGCTCTGTAGATTTTATGGCTCCTCCCAACTGCTATAAGTTGATAACTTTGTTCTTTGGAGTTCCTGAGGAATGTGATGGGCCCCAGGGCAGGGGGTCTATGCTGATAGCCATCATCAACGACAACTGAAAGATCAGGGTATAGGGCTTGCTCTGGTCTCTGATGCATATCCAGTAAAACGAAAGATTATAAGGAACTAAGACCAGATGTCTGCCCCACCCAGAGATCAGATGGATGCCCCCATCAAGAGACCCGCTGCCTCCTCCACCCAGAGCCCAGCCCCCCTACATAACTGGCCTGTAGTCTTTGTTCTGTAAGATGGGTCTTTCAGACATTAGTCAGCCATCTTCCGTCCCCCTTGCTAGCAAGCTATAATAAAGTCCTTTGTCTCCTACCCCCTTGCCACTTGAGTACTTGGCATGTCGTGTGGCAGGCAGATGATGCCCCCTTGGGGGGTAACACTTTGTCTTCCATAAAGGGAGGCATGCTTATATGGCAAGGAATTTCTCAAACACAGGAAGGGGTTTCAGATGCTCAGAAGCCAAAATATTAGTACAAATTATGCTGAGTTATCAGTAGCTCCAATTTTATATATAAGGAAACTGAAGCTCAGCGGTTAAATGACTTCCCTGGGGTCACAGAACTAATAAGTGGCTGAGATGGCACTAGATAAAATTGCCACCACCACTAGGGAGTGCTGCTCGGTGCCAGGCACTATAAATCCAACGTCTAATTTAATCCTCCAATCCATTCCGCCATATATAGCTATACACTGCCATAATCTCCATTTCTCAGCTAAAGAAACCGAAGCTGAGGAAGGTCAAGAGACTTGCCCAAGATCACACAGCTGTGAGTGGCAGAGGTGTGTCCTCCATCCTCCCGTACCTCTGTGCTAGTCTCACTTCCTCCACAACTCCCCTGAGAGGCGTGCACCAGTCCTAGCACTGGGCCAAGGCAGCCTGCAGACAGGCCGGACGTTTTCACTGCAAGCATCTCAAAGAAGGCTAGGCCAGCACAAATGGTATCAATAAAAACCACATGAGCAAAAAGGTGAAGGCATGGGCACTACTAAAATACTTAACAGGAAAGCAAATTCCTGCCTAGCATTGTGTTATCAGCAGCTGACAGGATTAGCCTGCTGCTTCCACCTCACGGTGGGTTTGGGCTCAAACCAGCACACAGCTGTCCTGTGGAGCCAAGAGAGAATGAACCGGAAGCCCACGGCCCCCACCAACAAAGCCCCCATTCAGCAGCTCCTCAGGCGGCCAGCTCTGAGACAGAGTGACCATAACCAAGGGCTGTGACCCCAGCTCCTCGACACAAACGCACACGCACATGCACACACACACACACACTCGCTCCAAGCTCAGCAGGAGCCCTGTGGCCTGAAGCTAAGCCACTGCCGGGGTTTCCTGGCCCCACTGGCCTCCCAAGCACCACAGCCAAGCCTCCAACTCCTGCACAGTGGAGAAACTCAGGCCTGTTGCCTCGCGGAGACTTTGCGGCTGCCTCCCACCCCCTCATGCTCTCACCCGGCTCCCTCACGCTCTCACCCGGCTCCCTCATGAGCTCCACTTCCAGACCCTTTGTTCCTGCTCACTCAAGGATCCTGTAGAAAAGCCAGACCACTCGCTTCTGCTAAAAAGGGGTGGTTTTAACTCTTGGATAGGGGTAGAGCTGCCAGATTTAGCAAAGAACAAAAACAAAAAATTAACAGGACACTCAATTAAATTTAAATTTCAAATAAACAACAAATAACTGTTTTGTACACGTATGTCCCCATGCAATATTTGGGACATACACAAAACAATTATTTGTTGTTTATCTGAAATTCAGTTTAACTGGGTGTCCTGTGTTTTAACTGGTGACCCTGTATGGTTGGGGTGGGGTAGAGCAGGAGGAATCGAGAAGAACAAACCATCTGGAAAAGAAAACACAAAAAGGAGTCATGAGGCTTAAGGGAGGCAGTGGGGAAATCCTCTTTACCGAGGGTCTCTTCTACACCAGAAACTGTCATATGCGTTATTTCATGTGAGTTTGCCAGTAATTCTGCGCATTAGATGTATTTATCCCTACTTACAGATGAAAAAACCAGGGGGTCAGAGAATCAAGTGACTTGCAAAGTGTCACATGGATAATTCATGAAAGGCAGGACTGTAACCCACGGCTTCCGAGTACCACCTGAGTGCTCCTGGGTCTCCCTGTGGTTGCCTTGCTGCTGAAACACCCCTGGAATTTTTATAAGCTGTACATAAAGGGGGTCCAACCATTTTCTTTATTTGTCCAGTACATTCCTAAGGAAGCAAACTCAAAATGGCACCCTGGACTAACACACACAGTATTTGCAAAATACAGTTGTCTATTTAGAGGCCCTTCTATTTACAGAGAAAGCACTACACCCTTCTCTCCTTTTGGCCACTTATCCCAACTAAACACATCACCAGTGAGGACCCGTCCAGTCGTCTAGTTCCCTGATTAAGAGGCGGAGGAAGAGTCAAGACAGGAAGGGCAAAGCTCCACCCAAGCTGACCACTGCTCCCCAGTTTTCAGCTGAGGAAGGTCATGGGATGCTTGACTCAACAGAATCTTAACAGGGACCCAAGAGAAAAGGTTCCTCTGTCACTACACTAGCATCCCATAGTCCATCACTTTTTAGAAAACACACTCAGTTTGGTGTACATTTGGGGTGGAAAAAAATTGTTAAAAAAAGCTATTTGTCAAATAGACACTGGGAAATGCTTTCTCCCCCACCCCTCTCCAAGCTTCTAACATTCATGACACACAAAAGAGAGGAAATAGTCATAAAAATGACTTAGTATGTGCCTCTTTGAAGTATAGTAACTGTCGGACAAGTGACTATAAAAACAACACAGCTGAGGAGATCCAAATTTATTTCCGCTTAGTGAATTTCCAGATCAAAATGTGCTCGGTTAATCAGTCAAGTTTTGCTTTTGTGCTGTTTTGTTCTGTTTCTAAATTTTCCTTTCTTTTCATAGATGCTAGCAGATTCCGCTTATGATGAAAAACTTGCCCCCCTCACACTCCACCATGTAGGCTGTCGGAACTCCACTGCCAGATCCTCAAGGAGCACTCAGGGAGTGGCGAGTGCCCACAGAGGTGGGCATGTGGCCGGGTTGGGGATCCCCTCCCATGCCACAATGACCAAGTCCCAGGAGATTGGGGCTGAGACTGCCTGCTCAGGAGAAGGGCCCAGCTCTGCCTGTCCTTGCTCGGGTACTCTTTACTCACTCCCTTTCCGTCCCCCCTCTGTCTCCTCCCACCCCCTCCCCACAAACACACACACCCAGGCGTAGGCTCCAAAGTGGCAGACAACTAACACTTGATCTGGAGTCTCCGGTTTCCTCATGCAAGACGGCAAAAAGCCACACTCCATTCCCAGTCTGCCCCAGCCAGCACCAAAGCATTCCCAGCCCCAGCATGAGACTGCAAACATTCAAAGCCAATTATCCCGAGCCAGCAGGGTGCAGAGGAGTGCAGGGAGTCGTTTGCAGACTTAATTATTAGAGGCCTGTAGAAACATTTCAGTGAGGGGGCAGGGAGCTTGTAAAGGAGTTTTCATATCTGTTGATTCTGAGGGCATAAGCCCGGCAAACGGAGCAGTTTTGGACTCTCCCAGCAGCCCTGCAGCAGAGGGCCCATCTTTCTCGTTATACATGATGATAATTAAAGCCTCTGAAGGTGAGAAAAACTCAATCTCGTTTTGGATCTAAAATCTTTCAGAGATTTCTGCTGAGAAGGCCAGACAATTAAATTGATTTAAGTCTCACCATTCATAAAATCCTAGATCTAGAGAAAACACAAATTCTGGCCAATACTGTTTAAATTAAGTGTGATCAGGTTTCCATTTATATTACAGAAGATTCCAAACCAGGGCTTTAAGGCATGGCTCCTCCAACTGCATTTAACAATTAGCCTGGTTTAAACACCACAGGGACGCTGGCCCCCAGGGTGCAATGAGGAGCTCACCAGCAGACACGCAGCTTCAGGACAGAGGAAAGACCATGAGGCAATGGTGAGGGTCGGAAGAGCTGGGATCACAGACGCAGAGCTTGGGGAGGGAGGTCTTGGGGCCAGCGGCTCCCATCCTCAGATGGAGAGCCAAGGCCCAGGCATGGCAGCAGACCTGGGACTAGCACAGAGGACCTTGGACTCTCAGTTCAGTGCTCCTTCCATCACCTCCCTTTGCTAAATCAAGAAACTCAGACACAAGATACACCTTGTATGAAGGTGAGGGCATGAGGTGGGGAGGCTGCTATGAGTTAAAATGGCAGGTGTTTGCCCAAACCCTCCCTACTCATGCCCCATAGCACAGTAAGAGGCTCTACTTTGTGACTCTGGGGCACACAGCGGGAGGATTATATAAGGAGAACAACCCACAAGGCCCGGGAGTTATCAGCCCATTCAGAGGCCTCGCCGGAATTTCCTGTTATGTGATCTGGGTCTCGCAAAGAGCCACAACCAAGAGGAGGTTGTCACACCTCCCCTCTCTCTTAGGGAAATGCATGCTCCTGAGTCACTCGTTGCTGTGCCCTGCAACTCTCCAAAGACTGGGCCCAGCTCCAAGAAGGTCCACAGGGAGGCAGCAGGAGGGTCTGCACCGAGAACAAAGAGCAGGCCAGCCCAGGGGACGGTGGAATTCCAGCTCCAGGCAGCTGGGCTCTGAGTGAGCCATGGCTCTGCTCAGAGGAGGAAGAGTCAGCAACATGGAACTCTCTGGACCCAGGGCCAAGGGGCCTAGTTTTTAACAAAAACCTGTAGGTGCTTCTGGATTTCCTTTCCTTTTTTCAATGGTAAGACACAGATTACACAGAAAAGAGCATATGCAAACACGTGCATAGCCCCCCAAGGTCTCCACCTGGGGGAACTAAAGGATCGCAGCACTCCTGAGGCACCCCGACCCGTGGCCCTCCCCATCACTCCCCACCCTCTCCAGAGGTAACGGCCGTGCTGGATTTGGGGGATCATCATGTCTCGGATTTTCCTTATAGTTTTTACCACTTGTGCTTGCATCCCTAAAGATTGCAGTCTAGTTTTACCTATCAGTGCCTGTAGCTACCGTGGCTCATTTTTGTTTTGATATCATACTCAATTGGATGAATACATTTTATTTGTCCATTCTGCTGTCTATGGACATTTAAGTTGATTTCAGTTTTTGGCTATGACAAACAAGGCCGCAGTGAATATCCTTGGACACGTCTCCTGGTTCTCAGGTGCTGGAGTTTCTCTACAACGCACACGTGACAATGAAACTGCACCACGCAGGATGCACTTCTTCACCACGACCAGGTGAGGTCCATCTGTGTTCCAAAGTCGTGCTGTCGCTCCCTCCTTACAAGACACTGATGAACCCACTCTGCTTATACAGAGGAGGGCCACTGGTAAACCAGAGGCCAAAAAAGCCTAGGTCATCACCACCGTGGCAAATTAAAGCTATATCTTGAAACCTCCTCTCTAAGACAAAGCCCAAGATTTTAAAATTCTGAGCTTCACCAGAAACAACAACCAAAACAGCTGGGCTTTCCACAAGAAAAATGTCACAAACTCCCCAAAAAGAATGAGGTGGCTTCTATGGCTTTGAGCAAACCTACCTACCCACACTTTCAACTGTAAGCAACAAGTACAAATGTGTCCCTAAGATATTAAATGCAGAAAGACCACACACCAATAAATCCCCATCTGCCATGGGTGGCAGGATTGGGGGCGGGTAGGAGTGGGCAGGGGCCTTGGAGGCTGCCCCCCTACAGCTGCCACATACCTGTACACTGGCTGCATCTCGTGCGCGATGCCAATGATGGCGCCTGGCAGGAAATTGTCAAACTCCTCAAACAATTCCCGGATGTTGGTCTTGTACTTGAGGTCTAGGTCCAGCTGAATTATCCGCAGGATCTCTGGAGGAAAGGAAAGACAACAATAAGACACAGACACACATCCTGGGAGGCTCAGCCACTGAGAGAAAATGAAATGAAAGGTGCAGAACAGGTAGGGGATTATTCTTGGGGTCACTGAAGATGCAAAGTTACCACTGCAAACAAAGGCCTTTCACCCGCCAGCAACTCCCTGCGTTCTGGAAGTCTTCAGAAACAATTGCCCATATCCTTCCTTCCAATTGCAGACATATTTTGTTTAAAACTAAGTGACCATATGCTCCAGTTTAGTCCCACTGTCCTGGTGTAATTGTCAACAGAGCACCATTTCCTTCTCAAAAGTATCTGATTTGGATGATCCGTTATGTGGACACCCTACTGAAAACTCAAAGCATACAGGTGTTCCTCTTTAGGGCACAGATGGTAAACGACCAGGGGAGAGAGGGGTAAAAACCGTTATTGTCTTAGGCCTTGTTAGTACCTTCTGCAAACCAAGATCCACGTCAAGTTAGGACGCCGACCCAGAGAGAAACAGCTAAAAGACCTCAGAAACTGTTATGTTTTTAATCCACTGTCTGAAAGAGAAACTGGGCTATAAGTACACAAACTGAGTCTTGTAATTACCTGGCACGTAAGAGATGTTTCCTTCCCTTGCTTCCAGATGACTAGGGGCGAGACGGGAGGAGGGAGGTACCGGCCAAGTTCATTTTCCCATCCTTCACCCAACCAAGCCTGATGGAGCTCCTACACTGTCAGTGCCGGCAGGGGACCAAACGCCAGGCTGACTGGGACCCTGGTCTCAAGAAGAGACCTATAGGGGACCAAATACAGAGAGGGAGGACCTAGTGCTGACATGAAATGGAAGAGGGCTGTGGGAGCTCCAAAGAGGGGGCACGTGGGGTTAAATGATGATGGAGAGAGAGTAAGTACTCAGTGCTAAGGAGAAGGGCCGACCTGGGACTCAGAATACACGAAGGCAAGCCCCGTTTTGTGCTGATTACTTCTGTGACCCCGGGAAAATTATCGTAGTTCTCTACATCTTGGTTGTTTTATTTGTCAGAGTGGGGATGACACGACGCGTCTCGTAAGGCTGTGATGCCGAGAAGATGAAATAAGAGGTGGGAAACCTCTTATATACAGGCCGCCGAGCGCTACAGGAATCCAGGGTTTGAAGAGTAGAGAGCTGGCCGAGGCCTGAGGCAGTTGAGGAAGACTGAACAGAACAGGGGACGTGGGCTTGGCTTTGACGTGTGGGCAGGGCTGGAGGGTGAAGTCACACCAACACCCTTCCAGAATATAGGGGCTCTCCCCTCAGCTCTTCACCAGCCTTCTCATGCCTGCCCAGCTGCCAAGCATGACAGCGTCTGAGGACAGGCTGCCGGTGGAAGCCCTTTGAAGACAGGGACCTCTCTTTGGCATCTTGGCCTCCATCCACTGGTAGTGGGGCTCAGCATTCAGGAAACGCCCAGAATGTTTGCGGAATTCAATAGCCTTTCTCTAAACTAGTTTATGAAGAAATCACAGCTTATAGTTCAAGAAAAATTGATTTATTTTCCTTGTTCTATTTTCTTCTGTGATGCAGAAACAAAACATGAGTTGACATCCTACATGAGTTTTTTGTAAAAGATAAGTTACAGTAGGTGAGAATCCAGCTGCCCAGGCCAAAGGAAGGTGAGAGGGTACCAGAGCTGGGCTTCCCTGACCCTTGTAGGAGGGGGTACAGGAAATGGGCCTGCCCAGGCCAATGGGGACCTGCTGCCTGCCTGGCTTCACACTGCCCACCCCATCACGGGATCTGTAAAACTGCTGCTTTCCCTAAAAGCACTAAAAGCAACAATAACGACAACCTAGAAACCAGGAAACCTGGGAGTCAACCTAGAGACCCGGGAGTCTGGATGTCAGGAAGCCCTTGTGGTGACTTTGCTGGTCTCCTGGAAATCTGCCCTAAGCCAGGAGGGGAGAATAGAGGCAGGCCACTGGGCAGAGCCTTGAGGCGCCTGCTGCTCTCAAGAGGTGGCCCTGGGGAATAGAAGGAAGGAACCTGATGGTGACCGTAAGGAAAGACACTGTGTCCCAGGAAGGATGTCCAGCAATGAGAGTGACAGCCATCAAAAAGTCACGATGGAGAACCCCACAGCACATACCCACCTCCAGCCATTTCTTTTCTTTCTTTCGGTCCATTTCCTGTGTCCCAAGCTCCCACATCCAGGGCCTCAGGCAACTCTTACGCAAGGTAAAGCAGAGCCCTAATGAGACAGGGACAGGATGATACCACCATCCCAAGCAGAGAAACCACATCATCACAGGTTCTGTCGATGAAGGAGGGAGGGGAAAAAGGGCATGTGGCCTGGAGACGGGGAGGCCTCTAGGATGTATGGTGGTAATTTTGTGGCATTGTCAGGGCTATGAAAGAAGGGAAAATTTCATCCTCATGGCCTTAGGGAGTACTTTCAATAAACTAAATGATGACCATATAGAAGCACCCTTTCTTTGAGCATTTTTAAGTGTCCAGCTTTGCACAGACAATAGTTTATTTCAAACAATAGCTAGGTCCCACAACAAATAAGGGTTGGAGCTGGGATCTGAACCTTGGTCTGCTTGACTTGACTCGCCCAGCATGCTCTTTCCAGTGGGCCCTGATTCCCCTTCTGATGGGTGAGGAGCTCCAGGGAGGTAGATTTTAATTTCAATACTACTCACACTGGGGTCCTGGGAGCACAGGGAAGCACCAAAGACCTTGATAGACAAAAAGAATTCTAGAGCAGAGCAACAAGCTAGCCAAATGCAGAATTTAAGGCAGTCCTCTATATGAAAATGATAACTTCACCATAATTAAAGAAACTCCTAATGGTAGAGAGGCCGTTTACTCAGTCAATCTTCCTTGAAAGCCTACCACGTGCTATGTGTCCTCTCTGGTCTTTCAAGGTCATCTAGGTCCTACCTATTCTGCAAGGAGCAGCCCCAGTGCCTCCTTCCCAGGCCTGCCTGGACAGGCCCTGGTCAGAAGTGGTGGCTGCCTGTCTCGGGCCACTGCCACCTGTGTGGACCTGTCTCACTGCCCCTGGCAGAGAGAGTGCTCCCTGAGGACAGGAATGTGCTGGGAGGGCAGAGCTCAGGGACATCAGCTGTCTCCTGAAGAGACCCAGCTCCCTCATTTGGGCAGAGCCCTAGACTTGTCTTAATAAGCCCCTTGATAAATCTGAGCTCTTTCCCTGCCCTTTAGGGACTGGCTGGAGTGAACCTGGAAAGGTAATGCGCAGCCCTAAGACACAGGACTGTGAGATGCTTTGATATTTTTTATAGCTGCTCATTTGTAAAGCACCTTTCAGGAAGGGTCTGCTCAAAGTTGCCAACACTACTTTCAAGAGAAACTTCACCCAACAAGATTAACTGATTTGGAAGGAAAGAGGCAGCAGCTCCAGCACAATGACCCCTTCACACCAATGTGAAAGGATGGCCCAGTTGTCACCTTTCAGGCTGAGGCAGGAGGACACCCCCTTCTATTCAGGGAGGCCGACAGCCCCCGCGCAGCCTGTGCTGTCATGCAGGCATCTGTCCAGACGGTTATCCTCTTATGTAATTATGAAATAAGGTGCCAAGTTGTAAATGTCACTGCTGAAAAGAGGAAGATGCTTACTAGGAATGCTGGAATTCATTAGGATGAGATTCTTTAAAAGGACCCTGTTGCTCCGGCCTTTGGTCTTTGATGCAGTCAACTTCTCTGTGGGAACTACATACAGAGGGTTTTATATATAATGCTGAAAGGCTATTCTGAGGATGGAACAGGATTGACATGTGGAAGTGACAGCCACGGTGATGGTCCAGAGAGGATGCTGGTTGTAGGACAGCTGTAAAGACAGCAGAAGGACCACTGAAATTTAAGGAATAAATGAATGAGATAATTGCCCGAACACAAAGAGGAGATGAAATCTATAAAGCATGGAGAAGAATGTCTGAGAAAAAGGAGGACTAGACATCTACAAAGGAATGGCTAGCATCTAAGGCTAGTTGAACATCCGCCATGTCAGAATCCCACGAGAAAAAACAAAAAGGTAGAGGACAGAATAATCTAGGATAACAGATCTGAAAAGAGCTTGATAATAATTGAGGCCAATATACCCATGGTACAGGTGGGGAAACTGAGGACCAAAAAAGAAGAGGGACTTGTCATGGGTCACACAGTAGAGCTAAGTGGCAAAGCTAATCCCAGAACTCATGTCTTCTGACTCCCTAGCTAATTCTCTTATGTCAATTAGCTCCCCCTCACACTGCCCACTCCCAACATGGGCCATGAACTCCTAGAGAGCAGAAAACATTGTCTAATGGCCCAAAGGATTGTGCACAAGGCTTTCCAGGCACCCAACACAACTAGCTCATGGGGGATCTGCATACCATCCCGAGAAAATGTAAACCTGAAGATGAATAAGTAGTAGTCAAAGAAAAAAAATTAAAGACCTCCATGATCCACACACTTTATAGCCAGCTTTTGGGAATGAGAAAACTGCTCTCCATATTCTCACACTAACATCAGGCAGGGATGTCAAAAAACCAATCTTTACATTCCTCTAAGAACACACCTTGAGCTGCGCTAAATTCAAAGAGAGGCAGGAACCTGACTTGACATCCAGGAGCCACCCATGGAGACACAAACTCAGTGCCTGGGAGAAGAGCCGCAGCAGCCAGTGGTCAAACACTGTCCACCCCACTGCCCAGCTGTCCTCTGTCCTAGTTAGATCTGTTCATTCCTGGGAATGTTTGCTGCTACACCCAATTAATTGGATGAGGGGCCTTCCAACCAGCCCCTCGTGCTTACAAATCTTCTCATGTACATGTTTAAATGACAAAAACAAGAACTGAAGTATCAATGTGCACCTGGGTCATTGTCTCAGCTGGAAGGAAGCTTGCCCGTGTGTTAGGAAAAGGCCTGTGTGTGCAGCTGGTGTTTGAGGAACACATCTGTGCTGTGCACCCTCCTCGGATGAGCTCAACCTCATGATGCTGGCTGACCAGGCCTCTTGGTAGATGATGGAACCTAGAAGAGCTTCCAGCATTCCCACCTCATGGGCCAGAAGTTGGAGCTTTAAACACTGGTTTCCACGGAGGACAATAGTTTGGCAAGAGATCAGGCAAGCTGGCCTGGGCTATTTCAGGAAATGGAAGAATTGCTGCCTCCAGCGTTCAGAAGGTGGTTCAGGGGTCCTGGCTGAAACTCCCAACGATAGAACTGATGATTGAGCACAAGACAGGATCCACTGAAGTATGTCAACTCAAAGACCTCTGAGTCTCCATTACCATCAACACCACCCTGCTCCTGGATAGTACTGAGGAGGTTCCTGACTGCCCAGGTGATTGTTCTCAGGGTTCAGGAAGCTCATGCCTCCTGCTGGCATCTGATGCCCTTAGCGCCAGCCTGGCTGGGCCATCATGTCGATTCCTCTGTGCAAGCGCACTGCAGAAGGCAACAGTCAGGGCGTCAGAACCAGCTCGGAGGTTCCCAAGTCGATATTCCCCTGTGGAAACAGGCTCAGGACAGCTCAGCATCAGCCTGCAATTAAATCATCCACCAGGCATCTCATCTGACTGTGGATGGAATTACAACCGGAGTGAGAAATTAATGATACCCGAAAACAAGCAAAAGGAACAAAAAAAAAGCCTCCTTTCCTCTCCCTTCCCTTCTCCTATCCCCAGAAACAATTCCTAGTAGACACATCTTAACACACACAAAACAACATGCAACAAAACAGACCAGGAAATTATGAAGAGTCGCTCAGGGAAGCCCTCAGCTACCATCCTGGCAACAAAACGCCTTCTCCAAGGGGCAGATTAACCATGCAAGTGCCTTTGCTCCCTTTTTGTCTTGAAAGAGCTTCCAAACTTCCCAGAGATAAATATTTGCAACACATCAGAGGGCTTTCACCTCAGAACATCAGCCCAAGCTCTCCACTAACCAAGAAGGGCTTCGGGAGAAGGGGAAATTATGACAACCCCAAGCTATGTGGGGCGTCATGAGGCCGAGAACCTGGAAGCAGCTGCATGGAAGGGAAGCTCCATTTCTCACTGTCCCCTTGGAAATATTGCAGCAATTTGCCACCTGCTTTATCATTCTCTGGAGCTTTTTAATTGCTGGTCAGCAGCACCTCTGGCCTGCAGGAGCCAAAGGGCAACTGAAAGGGGTGGAGGTTTCCACTAACGCTAAGAGGCTTGTGACCTGGGAGGAGCTGTTTTGAGGCCCATGGGACAGACACAGTCCCGATGAGCCACATCAGCCACACCGGACTGGCTTCTCCTGCTGGAGGGTCTCAGGTTGTGACGGAGGGCCCGCCACCCAAGGCACAGACCCAAGCTGTTTCCCCAAGGGGGTCCGTGGGTGGAAGTGGCTGTAGTGGTTCTCACATCCAGCAGGGAACTCGGGTCACTTCCCAGCTGGGCTTTTCCCTGTCCCGCAAAGCCTCTTCTCCATTCCCTTTGCTGTGGAAGGCCCAGCTGCAGGACAGCTGGCTAACTATGGGAATAGCTGCTGCGAAGGAACAGAGTAGATCATCCAAGGGTCCAAGGCCTTGGGCACAGATTCCTGGGACTCCTCCAGCCTGGTCAGCCAAAGTCTCCCTCCCTAAACACAGGGAGAGAGAGGGTGTCAGCGTGCGAGGCCCACGCTGGGGCTTTACACTTACTGACTCAGCTCGTGAACCTCCACTCTGCTTCTGCCAGATGGGTATCAGTACTTCCCATTTTCAAATGAGGAACCTGAGGCTCAGAGAGTTTTGGCAACTTATCTAAGATGACTTAGCATGGAAGCAGAGTTGAGAGCAAGCACAGATTTGCCTCACTCGATAGTTCGTTTGATCCATCCCATACAGGTTTCTGAGAAGAGCCGTCAGACATCTCTGAAATTCCTTTTAAAATCTCGCTCTCTTCAAAACCAAGAAATGCGGCCACATCAAGGGTGAAAACAGCAGCAGTTCCAGATCATCTTGGTGCAGTGACTGGGACTTCCGTGGACAGAGAAGGGGTTCCCCACTTCCCACGGCCACCTCCCTCAGGAGCCCTACCCAGAAGGAGCTTGTAGACTGTTGGGGTTCCCTTTCACTGAGCAGAGACCACTGGAGAAATTTCAGGAAAAAAGTGTTTAATGCCACAAAAGTAAGTTGAAAGGAAGTTTTGAACGACAATAGCCAACATGGATAAATATACTATACTCATTCAATCCCCCAAATGCTCTGAGATTGGTATTATCATTTCTGTTTGACAAATGAGGAAATCAAGACATGAAGTACGACGATCAAGATCACTCAGCAGGTAGGTGGCAGAGGGGGGATTCACACTCAAACTCGATGGGCCCTGAAGCCCTGCTCGCTCTTCATCCCTGGGCTGCCCAACTTCCCAGAGGAGCCTGGATGGCCAGGATACAACCAGCGCCCAGTTCTGCAGGTGCTGCTCAGCCAGGAAGTCCTCACTCCCCTGCTAATGGATGTTTCCTACATCAGCAGCCGGCCCCCACTATGAGGGAGGAGGGGAAGGGAGGAAACGGAGTTCACAAGAGTGATTTATACAACCTGTTAGCAGCTCTGGTGAAAGGTTTCGGGGCCAAGAGGTTGAAATTAATGACCAGAGACAGTTTTATGTATTAGCTGTACAACAAATTCTTTCTCCTAGCCCCACCCGCCCCCTCTCAAAATTAACCACAGAAAACTGAGTGTTAGCTACGGCTCCACCATACATTTTTTTTCTAACTATCAGCTCCTGTTTTGTGGACAAAACAAATCACTATGAAAAGACATGGTTTTTGTTTCAGCAACAGTGTAATATGAGTCTCCGCCCTCACCCTTAGCACCTTCTGTGACTAGGTATAAATCATATCCCTTAGGATAGGACAGAATTTATTTCCAACTTGGCTGAAAAACTTTAGGGCCATATATAATAAGACAACACACACAACACCTGGTCTCAATTTTCCTCTCACTTCTATTGCCAGTATGAAATTAGAGTTCACGTACTTGTTTATGAAGTTCAGTATGCAGGGGAAATTGAATTTTCCATTTGGAAAGCAGAGTGTCCCCCATTCTTTCATTTCTGTGGTATAGATGCCCCTGGTCCCTGCTGGGACCTGGCCCCTCTCCACAGCTTATTGCTCCCTGGTGTCTGCTATAGACTTTATTTTTTGTCTCCAAAAGCATAAGCTCTCCTTCCTGTTTGGGGCAGGCCCACATTCTAACTTCGTTCAGCAGCACCGAGACTGATGCCTGGTCCCTGCTCTTCACCAGCAGGCTTTTTTTTACAGACCCCTGGGGATGGCAGCGGTAGAAAGCAACCTTCTCTGGGCAGAATTAACAGGTGTTTTCTGGAAACAGTGATATGGCTACAACTGGTCCTAAATGGTCCTTGTTCAACTTTCCAAATTCCTCATTCTGAGTTCCTTCATTGGAACTATGGGGGCTCCTGTTTCTAATCTCATCTGCCCTCTCTCCTTACATCTTCCAACCTCTCTCTCCCTCTTTCCTGGCATTTGAGCCCACACCTCACTTACGGATTCAGTGTATAATTAGGAAAACTAACACAGGTTCTGTCCTGCTTGCTGTCTTGCTGCACCTCATCCCTGTGCTCTGGCCTGACACACACTCCTCCTCTGGGCCCAGCCAGCCTGTCGGGCCTGTCCACCAAGGCCTTGCCCTTTCAGTTCACTCAGATGACAATGACAAAAATAGGACTGATTCCTTATACTTTTAGGTCCCACTGTAATGTTCAAAGTGCATCCCCAGCTCATAAAACTCTCTCCCATGCTTTAGCCCATTTAACCCTCACAACAACCCTAGGGGGCAGGTGCTTCCGTGCGGGTTGAGTCCGATGGCATATAACAGAAGACGTAAAGTAACAATGGTTTGAACACACATAAGACCACAGCTAAGCCATCCAGGGATGGTACGGCTGCTTCACGAAGTCATCAAGGGTCCAGGCACCTTCTACAGACCTTTCCATTCTGCTGTCTTAGATCTGGTTTCCACCCCCAAAGTCGCCTCATGGTGCACTATGGCTACTGGGGTTCCAGCTAATTTGGGTGCATTTCAGCCACTAGAAAGAAGGAAGGAGAAGGGACCCCACCTCTTTGCCTCCTGCAATAAGGCAGATCCTTTAAGCAATCTTCCCGGAAGTCCTTAACATTTCTTCTTATATTTTGCCAGACAAAATTTATTCACATGGCCACACATAGCTGCAAGGGAAGCTGTGAAACGTATTCTTTTACTGGGCGTAATGCTGCTCCTAAATAAATGTGATTCAGTTATAAATGAAAAGGGAGAGAACAGATCAGGAACGAGCAGTAGTTCCACTGCAGGCAAGTATTAATTCCACCTACTTTGAAGATAAAGAAATACAGGCCCAAAGAGATTAGGTTTTGCTAAGGTCACATGGTCAATAACAGCAAAACAGCAACTAAATCCACCTCATCTGAGCCATGTCAAATCTCTTTTCCTTGTTCACAACTCTCCTTGCTGCAGTGGAGCCACTGGTGTGTTCCTGCCTGGACTCCTGTCTGCTGGCCTTCCAGAACTTTCCCCTGCCCTCGCCTGTCCTAGCTGGCTTACCACTGAGATCTGTACCTGCCAGTCCTGAGCTGCCATCCTGAAGGACTCCTGTCCTCCATCACTTGCTTGCACTTCACTCCTTGCCTGGCTCCCCACCCCTGTATGCCCACGTGTCCCTTGGAATCCAGGCATGGTCACTAGTAAGGGAGACAAGCCAGAGACAGCCAGACCCCAGAAAGCCAGGCAGACTCTCAGAGCAGAAGTTCAACCCCCAAACTGTGCCTGTGATGCCCGTGGGGGTTCTGTGAGCGGGATATCTCACCTGGGGGCACCCACACAAGGATGGCTGACATCGCCTAACATTGTTTCTGGTGGTAAACTCCTCATGCAGCCAGCCCTTGTTCCCCTTTGGCACTGAAAGTACATTTCGTGTGCACTGCCTGCTCGTGCATACACCACCAGGATACTGACCTATGGGTCCCTGGAGACGTCAAGCAAGCACAGGCAGTTTTGCTTTCAATGTCCTAGCACCGTGGCCACCTCTTGCACTTGTCTAATAAAAAGGCTTCTGTATTTTGGGAGCAGTTCTTCCCAGTGTGAACAATGGCTCTGCCCCTCTTTCCTGGGGCTGAACTGCCTGCAGACCCATCCTCCTCTCCATGGGGTCTTGCAGCCCACCACTACCCTCAGACTCAAGGCCACAGGTCTCCTTCAGCCCCCTCTCTAGCTGAGTACAGCAGAAAGACCCGCAACCAAGCGAGGTCATGAACTACTGAGCTGCTTACACAGAAAGGGGAAGCAGGACCAGGCAGAGAAGAGCCAACTTCTCCCCAAGGAGAAGAAGCCTGCCCTCGGGCACAGGCCCAACTTCTCCCTGGGACCAGGGAGGAGCTGACAAAAGAGTGGCCCCATGTTGTTCCTTGTGCCCAGAAATCCACATCATGGCAACTTTCAAGGAGAAAAGCCAGTTTCTCTACTTTATGAACCCAGAAACACCTCTCTGAGATTTACATGTGAAGAATTGTTACCCATTCCCTTACCTTCTGTAGTAGAAGAGAGAAAACATAGCTTCAGTCTTTTCAGGAGGAACATCTGTTGCCCTGTGGCAGTTTGTAAACTGACTTGCCAATGGTCAAATAGCTCTTCAGGTTTCCTGCCTCCTGAGCCAGGCCTCTCACCAAAATGTCATATTATTTTATTGATTGTTATGCTACATTAAAAAAATAAAAAAGACGAACCATCTACCATCATCTATAAATGACGCAGTTCCTCCATGCCAGGTGCTGAGCTAGGTACTTTTACATATTGTACCTCATTTGATCCTGACAAGTAGGGCTTATTGTCCCCATTCTGTGGTTTTCTCCCACCCAAGATACAGTCTGCATTTCATTGCTTTCATTCCTGTTTACCAAGGCTAAGAGGAGCCCCTCCCACCACGAGTGTAGTAAGAATTACCCAAGAACATGAAGAACTCAAAACACTGGCCCCTGTGCTGGGAGTCCAGACTCCAATTGTCATTTGAAACACAACCTGTCTTCCTGTGGAACCGGGGTCCCCAGGAAACCTTCTTTATAACACATTCCCATGATGGACGCTATAATGAGGAAGATTCTGTCTACCAAATTGTACTTAAGCACCAACTAATGTATTCCCCTGTTTTATATTTTCATTTAGCTAATTTCATTTCTATTTTTTAATTAAGTAAAATTTGTTATTTGTTTTAATTTTTTAATTAAAGACATAAAATAGAATGCCAAATTGACACAATTACAGATGAAAGGAAAAAAAAAGATTTAAACCCTAAATATTTCAGTGCATACTTCCTGAAAAACAAGGAAACTTTCATAATGAGAGTACAACCATTGAAACTAGGAAATTAACATTAATACATCACTACCATTTAATCTACAGTGCCATTCAAAATTTGTCAATTGCCCAAAAACAAAAACAAAATTTCTGGTCCAGGATGGCATATAGTTGTCATATCTCTTCAATCTGAAATAAGTCCTCTTGGGGCCAGCCCCGTGGCCGAGTCGTTAAGTTTGGGCGCTCTGTGTCGGCGGCCCAGGGTTTCACCGGTTCGGATCCTGGGTGTGGACATGGCACCGCTCCTTAGGCCACGCTGAGGCAGCATCCCACACGCCACAAATAGAAGGACCCACAATTAAAAAAATATACAACTATGTACTGGGGGGATTTGGGGAGAAAAAGCAGGAAAAAAAAAAAGATTGGCAACAGTTGCTAGCTCAGGTGCCAATCTTTAAAAGAAATAAAATAAAATAGTTCCTCAGTTTTTCCTCATCTTCCCATGACCTAGGACAATTTGAGGAGTGCAGGCCAATTATTTAATAAAATCTCTCTCAATTTAGGTTTACCTAATGTTTCCTTATGATAAGATTCAGGTTATGCACCTTTGTCAAGGATAGCACAGAAATGACACTGTGTTCTTCTCACTCTATCATATCAGGAGGCACAGCATGTCAATTTGTCTCATTATTGGTGATGTTAAATTTTCTATTTTTTATTTGTTTATTTATTTTTGGTGAGGAAGATTGGCCCTGAGCTGTCTCCCTCTTTTTTCTTGAGGATGATTGTCGCTGAGCCAACATCTGTGCCAATCTTCCTCTATTTTGTATGTGGGATGCCACCACAGTGTGGCTTGATGAGCAGCATGTAGGTCCGTGCCCAGGATCCGAACCTGTGAACCCTGGGCCACCGAAGCAGAGCCCTTGAACTTAACCACTACACCACTGGGCTGGCCCCTGGTGATGTTAATTTTGACCACTGTAAAGTTACTATTTTTTCTTTATAACAATAGCATTATGTGGGGAAACATTGTGAGTCTGTGAAAATATCCTATTCCTAAACAAATTTTTGCTTGCTCTGGTTCAGCATCCATTGATTCTTCTTGTCTGAATAAATTACTACTACAATGGTTGTCACCAAATGGTGACTTTCTAAGGCCTTCCTTCCTTCTACATTTATTAGTTGGCATTCTACTGTAGAGAGCTTTCTGTCCTCCCCACTTATGGTAGAACTGTACCAAGCAAATTGATACAAATATGGTAGCTTGTAACAAGCAAATTCTTCCCTGACCGGAACGCTCTGGTGCTGCCCGCTGTGGGGGAACTGGACAAGGAGAGAGGGTAAGAGCTGCCATTATTGTCGCTTGGAGCTCATCATCCGAGCACTCAGGGGTGGCAATGACTCTCTTGAAAAATGCCCAGCAGCACCAGGCTAGGAGGCCCTTGTCCACTCTTACAAAAATAAATAAGTGAATAAAGAAACAAGTAGGAGATGACTGCATATCATAGATACCTTTAGAAGACACTATGTCTTCTTTTTTCTTTCCTCTTTTTTTAAACAAGTGATGCAATGGGTTCCACCTTATTTAATGAAATGTGAACTTGGAAACTTTAGGCAAGTAGACAGGGCACTGGGTTAGAGCCCCAGCCATGAGCCTGAGTCTGCCACTATGTCCAACCCTGGGCAAGCCACTTCCCCTCCGGGCATCAGTTTTTCTAGACTGTAAAGACAAGAGGGCTAGAATAGACCAAAACCCCCCCAAGACTCCTCCTGGCCACCCCGTGATTCTGACAAGAGGTGGCCTTTTCCTCTCTCATAACCCAGCTGCTTGTTCTCAGAACAGTATATGCCTCTCGTCGACCTCAGCCATGCCAAGCTAAGCAAGCCACAAAGTCCCTACTATGTGCCAAGCACTACGCCACATTTGGAGGAGGTTCAGAAATGAATAACATTGTTCCTACCCTCAGAAAATGCAAATATAGACTTTTCATTATATATTCTCTACTGCTGCCACTGCTGTTTCCAATTTTTCTTTATCACCATTCTTCATGACTATTAAATATTACCATATGGGAACTAACATTTACTTAGTACCTACTATGTGCCAGACACTGGAAGTCTGTTAAAGCTCCCAATCTCCACTTAACAAACATAGAAAACTAAGGTTTCGAGCAGCCAAATAACTTGCCTAAGGTCACACAGCTAGTGAGCGACAGAGCAGGAATGCACGTCAGGCCTAACTGGCCCTGGAGTCTGAGCTCTTCTGCCTCAACATGCTCCCTTTTAATGGGTTTACGCTGAAAATAGCCCACGCCTCATGCCAGTTTTCTGTTGCCCCATCACAAACCACCCCAAAACTGAGTGGCTTAAAATGGTGTATGATTATCCCTCAAAGTTCTGTGGGTCGACTCAGCTTAGCTGGGCGGTCTTCCGGAGGGGTCTCTCATGTGGATACCGGAACGCGGCAGCTGAGGCTGTAGCCATCTAAAGGGTCAGCCAGGCTGACCCTCCACATTATACATATTGCTAGCAGTTGACGCTGGCAATCAGCAGAGAGCTCAGCTGGGGCTGTCAACCAGAGCACTTCCATGTGGGCTCTCCTGGGGTTTTGGCTTCGTCCAGCATGGCAGCTGGATTCCAAAAGGGAGCTTGCCAAGAACAAGTGTTCCAAGAGACCCAGGCTGAAACTGCACAAACCTCCTGGCGACTGAGCCTCGGAAGTCACACTGCATCACTTCCACGGCATATCCTGTTCGTCACAAATGAGTCACAGAGCCAGCCCAAATTCAAGGAGGCGAGACGACACAAAAGTGACTACCAGGAGGCATGCCTCATTAGGGGGTCCATCTTCAGAGACCCTCTACCGTATATCCTCACCCCATCGTGAAATTACAGATTATTTTATATTTCTTCTTTATACTATTCTAAATTTTCTACAATATATATATTCTTTTGTAATCACAGAAATAAATTAATATTTTAAAAGAATATTGTAACCATAAGATTATCAGTATGTCAAACACAATGTATTATGTATTTCTATGTGTACGTATATATATTTATATATACACACACATGAAACTAGAAGAAAATGTGAATTTTTAAATACTTTTTTCATGTATTGCTTTTAAACTAAAAGCATTTTTAAAGGGATTAATTAACTACCTCACAGAAAATATCCATTATCTTGCAATGTAGATCAGATTTAAGACATATTGCCATGAAGCGCAAGTTTCTTTAGGATTCCTTCTCGAGGTGGCCAGAGTAACTCATTTTTATAATCATTTTCCTAAGCAAGCCCATCTAGAAACTTCTGCCTTCCTCCTACTTTACCACAAGATGGTTTTCTGGGTTTCCAAATGCATTTTTTAAAGAATAAAGCAAACAATAACAAGCTGGCACTTACTCTCATCTGGTCTCTCTTTCCCGTCATTTATCTAATTGTATTTGCACTACATTTTCTCCATCTCCTCGTGCCAAGTACAACTTGGAAGTCTAAGGCAAATGGCAGGCGCTTTGGGTATCTGAGCAGCTCAGGAAAACCCTCAAGTCTACTGGGATGAGTGTCTCTCAGAGGCCAATTTGCATTCTCAGAGCTCCAGGTCTAGAGGAAGCCAAAAACAAGTTCAGCCTTAGAGATACATGAGGACACAAGGTCACAAACCGGAAAGTACAGTCAACCCTCTGGGGCAAGGGAGGTGACCTGAGGCAGAGCAATCCCCCTCCTGTCAGGTAAGCGACAGTGCAAACCGCACACGGCCAGTGAGGGTGGAAAACAATAAAGCTGCCACTGCCCGAAAATCCAGAGACCATCTAAACTCAACACCAAAAGCAGCCAGGGGGCCTCCCTGAGTCACATCCACCGAAGGACACAGGTGAGCCTGGACTGGAAACTTCTGGAATTGAGTATGGACAGAGCAGAGAACCCAGGCAGGAGACGACAAAAGTAGGACTGAGTTCTCCCAGTGGCTCCACATTCCCGAAGGGCAGGTCTGACCAGCCAAGCCCCGGGGTCTGTTACCAGAGCCCGCACTCAGCGGCCCTGGGAGCCTGAGGAGGCCGACTTCTTGAGTCAGTCAGCGCTATTTTTACCCAGTCACTTTCCAACCATAAACCCACACTTCCAATTTCATTGTTTGGGGTGGATTAAGAAATTCGACTTGGCCTTTCTTGTGGTTTAATTTCCTGCATGCCTGTATGAAGGAAAAACTTCAGGATTCCTATGGAAACATATGACATTTAGCCTTTTCTTGGCAGGATGGTATCCAGATTCTTGGTGTCTTGACTGTTGTCTAAACCTACACTGCTCTGATTAAGGAGGAAGGCCGTAACCCGCCCCTTCCATGTTCTATCGAGGAAGGGAGAGTCCCACAGGTCAGTGTTTATGGTCTGGCTACTGGAATGCTGAGTCAGGGCAAATCTGCCTCAGGAATATTCCAGTCCAACATTAGAAGATGAAGCGGCCTCTGCGCAATTCATGTAAAAGGTAATTGTGACATTAGAGGCATTCGTGGTAAACATCCAGGTACAGAGTTTGGTAACTGACAGTGATGGAAGAGTTGAACCAGCTTAAAACTTCCCAAATGATTTCAATTATAAAGCCAGGCGTGCCCGTGTGGTCAGAGAAAAATGAACACATGCCAAAAGAAAAAAATGTCTTCCTTTTCTGGGGAAGCCAGGACACGTTCTATTTTCCTTTTAAAACACTTTCACCTCCACTCGTATCTTAAGTACAGTCATGACGCTTGGTAACTTTAACTCCCTTAATATAAACAAAGTCTCTAAAATTTCAGGGTCTTCCTGACCTTCAAAAACACTTCCAGCTCAGGCAGAGCTATGATTTTCTGTTCAAGGATGGAGTCCTTCTCCTTTTCAAAAGAAAAATCTGGAACCACACCAAATTTTCCTCCTGCATCTAATGAGAGGCTTGAGATGTTATAATAAAAATGGAAACTCAATGAAGCTAGAAGTAAACCACAAAGGAGGAAAAACGCGCCCCCGGGAAGCTGATAGCTGGACACTGCTCAGTGTGAGCACAGCCTCCATTCCCTCCCATTCCAGGGCAGCACCAAGCCAGACCTCCCAGCGCTCCTCCCACCAACACCACGAACAGCCGATGACACACTGCGGAGATCCAAGACGCTGGAAGCCTTTCCTGTTCATGACGAACAACTGTGCATTCTCTCCATCATTCAGCAAACACTTATTACCCCCCGGCTGTGTGCCAGGCTCTGTTCCTGCCACTGCAGATACAGCAGAGAAAAGACAGGAAGGGCCCTGCTTTCGTGCCACTCACAGTCTGGACAAGACGACTTCAGTCAGAGAAAAGAAGAGTGCTGGGACACAACATGTACTGTGAGGGGCTCCTGAAGTCGGGAAGACACAGAAGGCCTTAGGAACAAGCAACAGTTGAGCTGAGACCTCAAGGACGGAGAAACAGAAATGCAAAGATCTGGGGGAAGAGAGGACAAAGGGAGCCACAAGTGAAGAATCAGGGAAGGCCTTCAGCATGTCTGAGTAGACAAAGGAGAGAGAGGTGTGACAGTCATGGCCGGAGAGCCGGGTGGGCACAAGGCCCACGGAGGGGCTTCAGGCTGGGTGAGGGAGCAGCCTGATTTGCAACCTCCCGCTCTGTATCCTCGGCACCTCTCTGTGCTGTCCTCATCCGGGTGTCCTAGTACCTGATTTGACGCATCCCTCCGGCACCCTGGCTCTCTTGGCTGTGCTCCCAGTGTTCCACTTGAGAGATTAATTGAGCGCCCCCCCCCCCCCGCCTCAATTTAGGGAAATGCTTCTCTCCGCCACCTAACTTTTGTGAGGCTGGGGTCCCGAGACAGATGTGGCTGCTCCTCCTCAAGGAAGACCATACCAGGAAGGCACAGGAACACACACTCTCCTTCCCCGTCCCCCTCAGCATTATGGTCTGGCCTGGTCCTGGCCTCGGCTCTCCTCTGTGCTATCACCAAAACAATTCCTCTCCTCTCACCATCTGAGCTGGGAAACGCTCCACGTTCAGGCAAACCGAGGCACAATGAGGGTGGAAAAATCACACCGTGGGCCCTACCCCACCCCACAGGTCAGTACACTGGAGGAATTGGGTTAAGTGATTGTCGAGAGCAGGGAGAACAGCAAAGCGGGCCTAGAAGACTCCATGTGGCCCAAAGGCCAACTGTAAAGGAGAGGGCGTGTGTGGGTGTGTCTCTGTGTGTTTAACTCATTCAAGTATTAGTTGAATAAACACACACTATCTGGCACTCTGATTAGGATAGTAAAGCAAGGCCCTTGCCCTCAAACTGATAGGCTTGACAGAGCTTAAATAATAACAACAAAATCCCAGGAAGCCTGTGATCGATGAGGGAGGGAGAAAGGCAGTGTGGTGGGGGCAGCGAGGAGGCAGCTCTGGAGAAGAGAACAGCTTTGGGGTTCCATTGGGCCTCGTCTTGGTCTGCTGGCGCTGCCGTAACAAACACCCCAGTCTGCGTGGCTTAAACAACAGACATTGATCTTCTCACAGTTCAAGAGGCTGGAGTCCACGATCAAGGTGCTAGCAAATTCAGTTTCTGATGAGATCCCTCTTCCTGGCTTGTAGATGGCCGCCTTCTCGCTGTGTCCTCACCTGGCCTTTCCTCTGCGGCCACTCATAGAGAGATGGTGTTGTGATGTCTCTCCCTCTTTGATAAAGACATTGATCCCATAGGACCAGAGCCCCACTCTTATGACTTCATTTCATCCTAATATCCTCCCAAAGGCCTCATCTCCAAAACCATCACCTGGGAAGTGAGGCTTCAACATATCAATGTGAGAGGGGACACAATTCAGTCCATAAAAGGCCTTGAAAGACGGATATGAACCAGAGTCTCTCTATATGGGAAATGGAATTACAGGAGACTGTTGACAGCCAAGGCAGGGACATGGGAACCTGGAAGACTTGTTGGGAGAGCAGAAAGCAAGCCACTTGGCTGGAGTAAGGATGTGTGAGGGGCCTAGAGGGAGATGAGGCTGGAAAGGAAGTCTGGGGGCAAGCTGTGGAGGATTGCAGTGACACACACCTTGGCAGGGAGTCAAGGAAGTTACTGATCAGAAGACTGACCTGTAGGATCAGGCCTGCCTAGCGCAAGGGACGAGCCTTTCACTTCCCTCCACGAGGACCCCACGGACCAAGTCCAAGGACCTGCTCAGACTCTCTTGCTCTACGCTCCCCATTCATTTTCTTCTTAGGACTCTTCACGATTTGCAATTATACATTTGTTTACCTATTTATGGTTGGCCCCTCCCATGAGACTGCAGGCTCCACGAGGGCTTATAATGTCAGCACCTAGCACAGTGCTTGGCACATTCAACAACCATTGTTTCTAAAAGGAGGAAATACATATATAATGAAAATTACAAGGCCTTTCTGAGAGAATTGGATGACGACATAAGGAGATGGAAAGACATTCCATGTACATGGATTGGAAGAATAAACATAGTTAAAATGTCCGTTCTACCTAAAGCAATCTACAGATTCAATGCCATCCCAATCAGAATCCCAATGACATTCTTTACAGAATTAGAACAAAGAATCCTAAAATTCATATGGGGCAACAAAAGACCCCGAATTTCTAAAGCAATCCTGAGAAAAAAGAACAAAACGGGAGGCATCACAATCCCTGACTTCAAAACATACTAGAAAGCTACAGTAATCAAAACAGCATGGTACTGGTACAAAAACAGGTGCACAGATCAATGGAACAGAATTGAAAGCCCAGAAATAAAACCACACATCCATGGACAGCTTGTCTTTGACAAAGGAGCTGAGGGCATACAATGGAGAAAAGAAAGTCTTTTCAACAAATGGTGCTGGGAAAACTGGAAAGCCACATGTAAAAGAATGAAAATTGATCATTCTTTTTCACTATTCACCAAAATACCCAAAATGGATCAAAGACCTAAAGGTGAGACCTAAAACCATAAGGCTTCTGGAAGAAAACGTAGGCAGTACACTCTTTGACATCAGTATTAAAAGGATCTTTTCGGATACCATGCCTTCTCAGAGAAGGGAAACAATAGAAAGAATAAACAAATGGGACTTCATCAGACTAAAGAGCTTCTTCAAGGCAAATGAAAACAGGATTGAAACAAAAAAACAACCCACTAACTGGGAAAAAATATTTGCAAGTCATATATCTGACAAAGGCTTAATATCCATAATATATAAAGAACTCTCACAACTCAACAACAAAACATCAAACAACCCAATCAAAAAATGGGCTGGAGACATCAACAGTCATTTCTCCAAAGAAGATATACTGATGGCCAATAGGCACATGAAAAGATGCTCATCATCGCTGATCATCAGGGAAATGCAAATCAAAACTACACTAAGATATCACCTTACACTCATTAGAATGACAAAAATATCTAAAACTAATAAGTAACAAATGTTGGAGAGGTTGTGGAGAAAAAGGAACCCTCATACACTGCTGGTGGGAATGCAAACTGGTGCAGCCACTGTGGAAAACAGTATCGAGATTCCTCAAAAAATTAAAAATAAAACTACCATACGATCCAGCCATCCCACTACTGGGTATTTATCCAAAGAGCTTGAAGTCAGCAATCCCAAAAGTCCTATGCACCCCAATGTTTATTGCAGCATTATTTACAATAGCCAAGACATGGAAGCAACCTAAGTGCCCAGCAACAGACGAATGGATAAAGAAGATGTGGTACATATACACAATGGAATACTACTCAGCTGTAAAACAGAACAAAATCATTCCATTTGCAATAACATGGATGGACCTTGAGGGAATTATGTTAAGTGAAATAAGCCAGCGAGAGAAAGATAATCTGTGTATGACTCCACTCATATGAGGAATTTAAAATTATGGACTAAAAACAGTTTAGTGGATACCAGGGGAAAGGTGGGGTGGGGGGTGGGCACAAAGGGTGAAGTGGTGCACCTACAACACGAATGACAAACATTAATGTACAACTGAAATTTCACAAGATTGCAACCTCTCATTAACTCAATAAAAAAAATAAAATAAAATAAAATAAAAGGAGGAAATACAAGGCTCTCCGAGAACCAGACTCATTTACAAGCGAGCAACCCACTTAAGGACCTTGGTATCTTGAGGGTGACTATAAAAACTGCTATTCGACAGAGAAATCAGGGCCTCAGGGCCACAGAGGTGGACAGCAAACTCTGCTGGGGAGCGGGGTCAGAGAAGGACACTCAGGAGATAATGCTCAACCCAAGTCTTTAGAAGACAAGTGGCAGGACCCTACAAGTAACAAGAGGGCCCACAGGTCAACAGAGCACAAGGCAAAGCCAACCAACTGGAAAGGAAGCTGCCTGAACACCGCAGCAGGATCCTGGAGGCCTGGGCCAAGTCACTGGGCAGTAGGGAGCATGTCAACCAGATTATAAGTATTTCAAAATTTTTACAACCAGGGTGGCCATGCTGTGTGCAGTGACTGAGCACCAGTCCCATGAACAGGAACAGAGAGCAGAAGCTAGCAAGAGATATGTGCCAAGTGAACTGGCGAGACTTCATGACATTCTCAGGGGGAATGAGGAAGGAAGGGAAGTCTAAGATGAGTCCTTTGTCTCTGGCTTAGGCAACCCATCATTTGCCAAGATAAGGAGAGGGCAAATTTGGTGAGAGAAAGACAATCACTTCTGTGCTCATGTTGACTTTGATGTACCTAAGGGATATTCAGATAGAGATTTCCAGGACCAGTGCTAACTGAGACCTTTAAATAACAGGTCTCAGGTGGACATGGTGGTAAGAACATTACAAGTGCTCACCATCTCCTGTTCTCCTGGCTCCTTGCAGTTAGATAAGGCTAGTCCCAGGCTAATGGACTATGAGCAGAAGTGATGGGTGTAACTTTTGGACTGCAACAGAGAAAGCCACTGCACAGTCTCATCCACTCCTCCCCTGCAAGTCATGTGTTCCAGGGGGCATAGCTACAGGATGGAAGTGGCCTGGACCCCTGGGTTGTTGCTTGAAAGGAAGCTGCCCTAGAGAGCCACTGCACCCAGAGTGAAATTTGCTTGGGGGAAAAAATTCTGAGATTTTAAGGCATCTTTGTTACTGCAGCCCAGTCTAGCCTAGCCTTACTACTGCAGAAGTCATGAGAGAACAGGTAGTTGCCGAGTCAAGCCACGCATAAGGTGAGCATGCACCATCTTTTATCTGCCCACACACCTAAAAGTTGGGGCATAATTTCAACAATAGGACCAGACCCCAGTAATGACCTGTACGGAAGAAGAGGCACCCTTGCCCCACTCTAGGGCACATATCATAATCTTGGGTGGAAGGGAGTTATACAGAATGTTTAAATCCTGCCCAGGTCATTTTGATACCTCTGTGCTCATCCTCCACCCCCACAATCTGAGAATAACTGGGATGAAATGAGGAGAGAAACAGATCTTGAATATCAATCCCAGTTCTGTCACTCAGTCTCAAACACGACAATCCACGCTTATGCACCATCAGTGTGCACCACCTCTCTGATACTCCGGCACTGTCTGATTAATTTCTCATGTCTATGAAGCTCCCTCAGCCTCTCCAGTTCTTCACGTTTGGAGACACACCACTGCTGAGGAGGCTGGAGAACTGGAGTGGAGTATGACATTAGTTTGTATCTCATACCACAGCCTGCACGTGCTAACTCCCTAATACTTACATAGTGACTCTGAATGAGCAAAAGGCAGAAGTTTGGGGCTGGAAATGACAATGTAACTAGCTCAGTAAGAAGATACAAAAGTCACTGTTCCCATGGCAACACTCCTTACCTCACAGAACACGTGCCTACAGGGTCTGCTGAGAATGTGATTTTAGATGGAGGACACGGGCAACTACTCAGAACCAATGGGAAGGAACTCTCAACCCCCTGCTTGGGAAATAACTCCCCAGGCCTGCTGACACAGCCGACATCCCCTCTCTAGCACATCAGGGACCACCTGCCACCCCCCACCTCTGGGCCTTCGCATCAGCACAACCAGCCAGGAGCTCCTCCTCTGGCAGAGGGCCAGGCCCTGCCCACGAAAGCCCCGTCCCTTCCTCAGGCCCTCAGTGGGCGTCCTCCTGCCGAACTCCTCATCCTCTTGTAGACTTTCTAGGCTGTCGCTGCAGAATTACTTGCTCCCTTACAGTATTTTTTCACATAACTCTACCGTACATGGTATTACATTAGCTGTTTCTGAGTCTGCGATGGTCACCAGGCGGCAGCCCCACAAAGGTGGGCACTGTCTGACCCTCCCTTAGTCCCCAGCCCTGGGAACAGGAGGGCCTCACTGCAAGATGAACTCAGGTGAATGAAGTCAGGACTCTCTTCAGACTTATTCTGTGACATACTTCCACCAAGGACTTGTTGGAAGATACAGAAACCTACCTACCAGGCTTGCCCAGGTCATGAAGCAGAGACACAGAATGATAGTGTGACTCGATTTTTTGGTATCTGACTGGTGACAGCTAAGCCCCACGCCCCGTCTTCCCCTTTGGCCCTACATCTGGGCAAGCTGATGTGAAAGGCTGGGGGCCCCCTCCTTTGGTGACAGCGCTAAGTTCAAACAACACGAGCCCCAGCCTGCACGGAACCCTCACCCCAGCCCCACCCCTACCAAATGTAAAACCCCACCAGTTCCCCTTTCCCTACTCTCACCAGTCATTTCCAGAGCAGTTTGGGAAGCCTTCCCTGCTCTCTCCAGGAAGTCTCATTATATAATCCCAACCAAACCAAACTTGGGATGGGGTAAATCCTGGTACAGTGGGGCAGCCACAACAAAGAGGCTACACGGGGACTTGTGGTAACTGCAAGCATTGCCATCTCCAGCAGGATGCAGCCATCGACCTAGAACTTACGTGCAGCTGCATCAACAGAGGTATAGTGCTTCACATGTGGAGGTGAGAATACCACCTTAATCTGAGCTCCAGAGTACAGTGTGCCCGTCCCTCTCATAGTGCCCACCTCTGAAGTACCGTGTTCAAATCTAGGCCCCACATTTTAAGGGGAGCAGAGACCAACTGTAGCACACCCAGAAGCAGGCATCTGGGTCACGAGCAGTCTAGAAATACTTCCTGTGAGGAACACAAAAGGAAACTGGGGCTGTTTCCCCTGACTGAAAGCTGCCTTTGAATTTCTGAAAGAAAGGAACTGGGCTTCTTCATTGAGGTCAAGAGTTGGTATAAGCATCAACAGATAAAAGTAGATTTTGGAAAATGTAAGAAAGAAGTTTCTAACATCAAAACATGTCTGAAGATGAAAGAGGCTGTTTCTGGCAGGAGCAGCTGGCCGTCATCATGAACCCAAGCAGGTCGCACTGGACAGTCTCACTCTCTGGGGAGGCCACAGAAGAGATTCAGGAACGGGCGAAGGGATCACACCTTGCGGTTTGTTCCAACCATGAAACTCTCTGACCCATTTCAGCAACCTCCTCATCTCTGCTAAAAACTGCCATGTTCAATTGTTGGACCAGAAAAGGATATGGAAGTTCCAGGACTGGTGTGCAGTCACGTCCTATTCAAAGTGAACCTGAATCACAGCCAAAGAATCAGTAAGCTAAAGAAATCTGTGTGTGCGTGTGTGCGCACACGAGCACACGTCAGTAGATGGCCGGGGGGTTGGATATAAACCCCAGAATGGATATGGTTAGGTTACAAATTCATTATCAATCCCAGGAAACAGAAAGGAACTAGTCTGGCATACCCCAGAGGAAATTAATTTCTAACCGGGGACTCAGTTTCATCCTTCCTGTGAGTAAACACGGAAAGGTGATTTCCTAAATTCCATTTAGAATAGTAAAAAATGTGGCACAAATTTAAAAGCAAGCCGCAATTACCAAATGATTTCCTAAGTACGGCTTCTGGCCCAGGAAGCCCTGTGTCTGCACCCTCCGTGCCGTGTGACTTGGGTGTGCGCCTCTGAGAAGGCCTCCTCTGTGCTCCCCATGCTGTACCTCAGTTCCCCCTCCCTCCTGCTTTGTCTCCCTCACCCACAGGCAGCTCCTGGCCAGGACTCCAGGCTGCAGATAGAGCAGGACCGGGGTGAAGTGGAGTGACGGAGCTGCTGCTGAGGGACCGAGATCTCTGAGCAGCATCGAGGAGTGATCTGGAGCTCCACGGATCCCTGGGAGAGCACTCTTGACCTTGCAGCAGAAAGAGGGGAGCAGAAGAAGAGGTGCAGGGAGGGGAGGTGGCCACACAGCACACCTGGGCGCGTCCGGCCCTGATCGGCACAGATTCACTTCTAACTCCAGACGCCGGATCTGTGCTGAAGCCAGGGGGAAGCAGTGGCACAGACGGTCCCTTAGTAACAGGAGAGGTCACTTACATCCTGGAGACCTGGATGGTCAGGACCAAGAAGGAAGAAGTCCTAAAGGTTTGGGGATGATTTATCCCTGTGGCCTGCCTGGTCCTCAAAACATATTTCCTTTGACTGCAGCCTCCCCTGATTCCTGAGCCGTTTCCTGCTGCTTTTCTCATTTCATCATCCCCTTTTGAACAATTTCCTGTTTCTTCTTCTTACTATGGGGGCTGTCTTCCTGGCTCTGTAACCCTTGGAAATAGGCAAACAAACAGATAAGGGTCAGCCTCAGGGGCCAGCCCTCACAAGCGCATGATGCCCCATCTGGCCAAGTAGACCAGATGGCAGCGGTGGCCGGAGCAGCAAGCACCACTGCAAAGAGACCAGGCTCATGGCCTAACGGCCCCACACACACCAAGGGCACATTGGAAAGGCATCCACTGCTCCCCCACCACACGCCTGCACATCTGCTCACAAGAAGCAACAGCAACAGGCACCCAGGAGAAACGAAGAGAACCCTAGTCCTAGCCCAGGACTTTGTTCATCAGACGTTTTCAAAGCTGAAGTTGCTTTAGACCTTTAACTGTAAAAAAGTAAGTGACATGCTTCATCCCTGCTTGACCACAAATCAAAACAGAAAATGCCCAGTTGATTCCAAAGAATTAAGTGTAGACAAAAGACATAAGGGTGGAGGGTGCAGGGTGTGAGAGAGAGAGGATGAGGTCAAACAATGACAGAGGCTTCCCCAGCATCCAACCGGGCAGTGAGCACATCCTCTCGACCAAACAGGTGTTCAGAACGTAGGGCCCATTTTCTCCAATAAGAGAAATAAAGGCGTTCATTCATTTTAGAAGTCAATGCTGGGGAAAGCTTTGCTTCCTTCTCTCTGATGATGAATGTAGATGACAGCAAGCTCCCTTGTTGCACTGGCAGCCGGGCTGAAGAGCTTCTTTTGCAACCATGCATGTCTTGATGTCTTTCGATGAGGCCTCAACTTTCATTTTCTATATATTTACCCCCTGGCACTGAGTCTCTATCTGTTTTTATTTTTTTAACTTTGTGTTATTTTAGTGAACACCTCAAGTTCTCTGAGGAATAAGGCAAGGGATTAAGCAGGAAGATGAGGATAATAAATAGTGACAATAACAGTACACGAACATTGTCTGAGTGCTTACCATGTGCCAGGCACCGTTCTAAGCACTTCCTCTACAGAAACTCATTTGGTTGTCATAACAACCCTGGAGATAGGCATATTGTTATTCTGCTCCCTTCACAAAAGAGGAAACCTGGCCCCAGAGTGGGTCAGAGCCCACAGGCGGGATGGTGCAGAGCGAGGGCTTGAACCAGTGTGGTCTTCCTCCAGGGCGGTACCCTTCCCCACGGTGGCACGCTACATGGAAATACAGGGGAAGACAATGAATTATCTAATTAACCCACAGACAGTGGTTAAGCCCCCAGGCTAAATTCTGAGGTTAGTTCCAAATGAACTATATTTTTCTTGATGGCCCTGGTCCCCCAAGATCTCCCATGAAACACACTACTGCAGACACATTTATATCTCAAGAGACACCTGTCTTCTCCAATCCAAGTCCAGACCAATAGGACTAAAAATTACCATTTCTTGAGTTCTTGCCTTGTGCCAGACACTGTGAAGGGCACATTAATTAATTAATCCAAGTCCCCTGATTCCCAGTTACCATCTTTCCAAACATTGTGCCAGCCACTTAACCAGGTGTGTGCTCATGGGCAAGTCACCTAACCTCTCTGTGCTGGATTTTTTCACCTTTAAGATGGGAAAACTCTTTACCTACTTTCTTTCTTTTTTTTTTTATATTACAGTAGCTTTCCTTTAAGTCTGGTATCATTTGTTTCTGCAAATCTTTCTTCTAAAATCTTGCATTCATTATGAAAATAATTTAATTGTACAAACAAAATCTTGGAAAATAGAAACAAATAAAACCCCTAACCCACCTCATCAATTTAAACATAAATTACTTTATAATTTTAATACATGTTCTTCTAATCTTTCTTCTTTCACAAACATTAGGTAGTCTTAAATTTAATGAGATTTTTTTCTCATTCAGAGTTTTAGTCACCTTCTCTATAATTTAAAAATATATTTAAATTTAATATTTACCCAGTATTTAAGGTCAACTCTAAAATACTTAGCACTGTAAATATATTTCAAATAAAAATACAAAGTAAACTTCACTTTGCTGTTCAAAAAACAGCATAATATATCCTGTTTGTTTTAAAGATTGTGAAAATAATTTTATTAAATAATAATAAAAGGTAACATATACGGTTTACTGTATTCATGGCACTCTTTTAAATTCTTTTTTCTTTTAATTTTTATTTTTTTCGGATGTACATCATATTTCGAATTCTGTATACATTACATCCTGTTCACCTACTTTCTTATTTCTTATCTCATACGGTGGCTGTGTGGATTAGGGGTTAGCACTCATAAAGCACTTAGCATAGTGCCTAGAATCTAGTAATTGCTCAATTAATGTTGGCTATTGCTGCTGTCATTATCTGGCAATGACAACCACATAAGGCAATCTGTATATCTCCTGGAGCAATAATAGTAGTTTTTATTATACAAGGGACTGGAATGTAGCATCTCCATTCTCAAGGTTCTAAGTCTCAAATCACTTTCTGAATAAACCAATTAGCCCTATATTCAAGTGAACAAGCCGCAGGACCACAGAGTCAGACACACTAGATGAGCAGGGTTATATTACTCCCACTGCCAAAAGCTTGTAAACAGCTCTGCAGAGGAGAAAACATCCTGCTTATTTTTCATTCTCCTTCCCTCTCCTGGAAACCTAGCAATAAGCCAAGGTCTGCTTTCACCATTAAGAGGTGAAGATCTTAACACAAAAAGGCATTGGTAGCAGGAAGGAAATTTGAAAAAAAACAATAAAAGACCTTACATTTTTCATCCCTTTATATGAAATCTATTTTTTTCTCCCAACAATAACATCTACCACCACCTCCCTATAAAGGTCAGAACTAAAACCGTTAGGATGGGACTGCCAAAACAACTCCCTGAACCCAAAACCATTTACTGAGATCCTTCTAATGTGCCTGGTGTTAAAGCATGCACCGAGGATAAAAGAATTTTAAAATAGAGAGAGCAGAAAAAATTAACTGTGTTACTAAAGCTCTTATATCATGTTTTCACATATTCCATCTCCTTTATTTTCTATAAAATCCTGTGAGATACATATTATCATCGTCATTTCACAGGCTCAGGCATGATGAACAAATGACGAAGTTCACACAACCAGTTAGTGGCAAAGCAAGGGTGAGGTTCAGGTTTGGGAACTCTAAATTCATCGCGCTGTTCCACCCACTGTCTGTCTCCCACTAAACCCTTGGGATTCAGGCTGGGATTTGTCTGCTCTTAGGCTCTCTGAGAAACTGGTTTCTCTCTGCTGTAGCCACTGGAAGAAGGTCAAATTATTTCCGGGAATCCAGAAGACTGAAGTCCCTCCAGACTGGCATCAAGGCTCTGCTATGGTTGTGAACAAGAACAAAGTGAAATTACCAAGGGGTCCAGAACCCAACTGTTATGCACCCTACTCCCTAGGAAAGGGGAAACCTGGAACCAAGTCAGAGCCCACCCCTCAATAGCCCAAGGGTTACAGGGAACAAGCGTGAGGGCTGAATGGTCAGAAAAAGCCTGAAGGCCTGAGACTTCCCAAGGTCAAGGAGCTCTGTGAGCCACTTGGTGGCCCTAGGCCACGTGTGAGGCATCTCCTTTTGGGAGAGGAGCCCCACCCTAAATTCTGGAATGAAAATCCTTTGTTAGGAGACAGGCTGAGTTCATCATCTAGAGAAAAGGAGGAGAAAAAGATAAAAACTAATGACCTAGTTTGTGCAACAATTCCCAGCATATATATAAACTCATTTCATCTCCATAATTGCCCTATGAGGTCCACCAGGAACAAACAGTCAGAGCAAGATACACAGATAAGTCCTGCACCAAGGTCACCTGTGTAGAGCTCCATCCGAGTTCTTTCACTAACAGTGAGTTAATTCAGTGCAAAGGAACAATGGACAAGCTTGGTGATTGCTTCATTTTCATAACGACAGATGACACAAATTTTTTAGATAACACCTTCCCAAAAATGCTAAATGTGGAATGAAGAACGGTCGTTGGCACAACATGTGGAGCCTTCCATACCTCAGTTGACTTCCTTTTGGATTTCCCATGGTCAACATCATTGGACCATAACAGAATGGCATCCATCTTCTCTGCCTTTGCCTATAAACTGAAAACATGATTAAAATCCCAACTCCCCTCCTCGGCTATCACCCCTCAGACCACCTTAAGACATAGCCTAATTCTGGAAGTTTAGGAAAATCCTCAACATGGTACAGAAGAACCCCCTCTCCCCACGCCACGAAATCTGGTGAGTCTATCTGATCCAGGTCTACTTACCCAGAAATAAGGTCCCTCCCTCTTCAGGTCTCACTGGACAATCAACGCCACCCCCTCCCCACTCCCCACAGCTTGAAAAACTTTCAGTGTTGGAATCAGCATAGACACTTTGGGCTGAGAAAACATTCTGGGAAAATTATTAATCCTGAAGGAAGTGCCTACACTTCAGTTACGGAAAATAATCTGAAATTCCTCCTTCACGTCAAATCATTCTTATTTTTACCAATAAAATGGACCACATTAAAAAGGAGTGTTTTATAGTTTCCCCAGTATCTTAAACAATCCTTGAGATCCTATTTTCCCAAATGCTGGGTATTTTACACGGCTCACTTTGCAGACTGTACAAATCAGAAGTCATAGCAAGGAGGCGAGGCGTCGTAGGTCTGCTCTTTTGGCAGAGCAGTGAGAGCTCCACAAATGAAAATACGGAAAGGAAAGAAAGAAAGAAGGGAAAAGGAATGAAAGGACAGGGTGCCCTGAAGAACTGGGAAGAAAGATGTGTTCTGTGAGACAGAGAAGAACAACCAGGGTTGGGAAGGCTCAGGGTCTCTGACCTCAGGAGAATAAAGAATAGAAACAGCAGCTCGGTTGGCGAATGTTCCATCACGATAATCTGATCAGCGGAACAGGAAACTCTGAAGACAGGTGCAGCGAAACGGGGAGGAATAAGGAGGCTGAAGGGACAGTCCCCAGACCCGACACCATGAGGACGGAAAGACTCAGCAGAAAGAAGCCACTGGGGCCTGCCTCAGGAGCAAAGCTGCGGTCTGGAGGGGGTTTTGACCCATTTTTGTTGTCTCACTTGAATCTTTAAAGTCACTGAATGACTTCCTGGGTAATGAAGTCAGTTTGTGTGGATTTATAAAAATCAGCTTTCTGATTTTAGAGCTGTGGTGCAAATTATATGAGCCCTGCACTCTGAGGTCGTCTAGCGACTGGAACCAGGTTGAGCTGGCCTGAGCGACAGGTGGGCTCACCCTCTGGATGCTAGTGGACACAGTGGACACGGCAGCTTCACTTTCTTCCTTCAGGTCCTTCCTGAGTGTTGAAAGTGAGCTCCAATCTCATTTCTCTAAAGGGGCTCAGAGATCCATCTCTACACCTGGATGCTCACCTCTCCTTTCACAAGCCCAGAGGCCCCTCCCTTACCTTTCCCTCGCCGACCGCACGCCCCCCCCCCCCCCCACAAGCTCTTCAATCGGTTTCACTTAGCTCTGTTCCTGCTTTATTTTCCTGTGAAGGCCTCCTCTTCCCTCAGCACTCAAGCTCTGAAGACTCCAGAGGACAGCTTTCCTGCCTCGCCATCCCTCTGAGACCAGCCATGGGTGCTAACCCTCCCCTCTGACTAAAATCCCAAGCCACTCCTCTCCCTAATGCCTGGACTGGCCTCCTCAGCTGCCTTCTGGTACATACTAAATTTCTCCAGAACTTGGAAGCCACGGCAGAGCTGCTCCCAGACTAAGTCATTCTCCTCTTCAAAACCTTCCAGTGCTGGCTCCGCAACCACGACCCCACACAGAGAACTCTTCACTGGGCTTTGATGTGCTCCATGGGGATCCTCAAGTCCCGCCACTCTGGGGTCCACCCCACAAAAGAATGCATGAAAAAGCACTTAAGTCACTAGATGAAAACGCAAACCATGTTGCTCCCTTGCTTAAAACTCCGTCAATGGTCCGTCGTAATTTCCACTGATAACCAATCTTCATTGAAGCTGTCAATGGCCCTGCATGGCCTGACCCCACCCACCCCTCCAGCCCTGCTCTGCTGCTCACCAGGCTCCAACAACACTGGTTAGGCCTCAGTGTTTAGGGCACATCGCGCTCCCTCTACCCAGCAAGGCTTTACATTGATATGGTCTCAGCCTGTACTCCTCTCCCTCTGCCTCCTGGCCCAGCGAAATCCCACCCACCCATCAGTCTCACTTTAAATATCACTCTCTCCAAGGAAGCCTTTCTTAACACCCCCCCACATCCCACACATCCCAAATCCCCACTAACACAGCACCTGTAGGTCCCCTTCACTGCCCTAATCACGACTGCAACTGATGAACCACAGTTCAATGATCTGATTAATGTCTATCTTCACTGTACCTTCCAGAGGCCACATCTATTTTTCTAACCCCTGTGTCCTTGGCACTTAGGGCAGGATTTGGCCCATGGTTGGAATTCAATAAATCTTTGCTGAATGACTGAGGGAGTGAAGTGCTGGTGACAACTTCTCCACCTACCTGAGTCCTCTTACTGGCAATATTGGCTGAACCTTTGCTTCTGATACCCTCAACTTTCCCTTCTGTGTTCCTTCTTTGGATATCTGCCTCCACCCCCATTACCCCCATTCAAATTTTCCAGGAAATTTCACATTATCCTTGTGAAATGCACCAAGAGGAACCATAAGAATAGGGTCAACCAATCAGAGAGGCAACCTCCCCCTAATATCCTGTCCTAAGGTTTATTGGAGTGACTCAGCTCAAGAGCTGCAAGGTATAGAGGAGAAAGAAAGGGGATTCCATCTCTGGAAACGATTCCTCTAAGCTGCTTTGATCTTAATTGCTTTGCGTGCAAATTGAGGTAGAGTCCCAGTTGATTGAAACTTTTTCATTTGCAGAGAGAAGTGAATGATGCAGGCTGCATTCCTGTGAATATGCTCGTAATATTACGAGAAGACTTGGGGCTAAGGACATGCCTGGACATGATTAACAAAGTTGTGCACTTGCAAATTAGATGAATGCCAGGAAATACTTAAAACTTCCCTTTCTTACTAAACACTTCAAGATGTGCCCTTATTTATTGTCAACCTTTTAGCCCCCCTTTAAAAAAAAAAAAAGTAAATCCTTTCTCTCTGACAAAGGTCCTGCAAAAGAAAGTCACTGTGATATGAAACGCATCCCAAGGACGTGAGTTCAACTCATGCCTCAACAAGTGTGCCTGGCTCTAAATTTAGACAACAGTAAACATCTGATTCTAGGAAAAGTTTGATCCCAGAGATACCACTCTAGACAGGAAAAAAGTCTAAGGGACAGAATTGAATTAGTTTACCTCCCTAAGGTACAGTGAACAGGAACAGTCTCTAGCCAGCTAACCACAAATGCAGGACTCGCCCTTCACTCCTGGAGGAAGGAAATTCAGGAAGCGAGGCTGAAACAATCCTCTGTGCTGGCTGGAGAAGACTGTGGAGCCACGGGAATCACAGGGACTGCGCATTTCAGCAACAGCTATATCTGCTCTGCAAACTTTCTTCTGCAGTTTCCTCTCGTTTCCTGAGCTGGGCAGACAGTGACGTAAGGTACACTGGCCCCAGGGAGCTCTCTAGAAATCCAGACTCCTGCAAGGCCCTGGTGAGATGAGCTCTGCCAGGCACTTTCCAGACTAAGGGCCAACGACGCCTCCTGGGTGCATGTGGTCTCCCCCACTTCAGATCCTCAGGAATCTGAGGCCCTGATCATTAGCACCAGGTGATCACAGGGGCCCAACAGCTAAAACTTCTTGTTCCCATCTCTGTCCATTGTGTACTATCTTAGAATCATAGAATCTTGGGGTTAAAAGGGCAAATTTCTTCCAATCCTCACTCCAATGCTTGACTTTCCTCCACAGTCAAGCTTGTATAAATATTAAGCACTTACTTGGGGCTGGCCCCGTGGCCGAGTGGTTAAGTTCGCGCGCTCCGCTGCAGGCGGCCCAGTGTTTCGTTGGTTCGAATCCTGGGCGTGGACATGGCACTGCTCATCAAACCACGCTGAGGCAGCGTCCCACATGCCACAACTAGAAAGGACCCACAACGAAGAATATACAACTATGTACTGGGGGGCTTTGGGGAGAAAAAGGGGAAAAAAATAAAATCTTTAAAAAAAAAAAAAAAAAATATTAAGCACTTACTCAAAGATTTTGTGACTTGATAGTCAAATCACTCGAGCCATCTCAGAAGCAGGAGGTGCGACTGGTGGAAGAGCATCAGACTGGCCTGTGTCCAAGCTCTGCTCCAGCTTTCACACCAGATGTGGGATCTTGAGTCACTTCATCTCTCTCAGCCTCACTTTCCTTACACAATAATAGTAGATGATAATAATGCTCACATCCACTGAGTACTTACTCTACCAGTTCCGAGTAAAGTATGCTGAGTACCCCTCACCGATTAGATCATTCAAGTCTCCCAAGAACCTTATGAGTTGGGTACTATATTATTTCCATTTTACATAAGAAAACCAAGAGGTAGAAATATATGACTTGCCCACTAAGCTACACAGACAGAGCAACCTCTAGGAATCCAGGCTTAAAAATAATAAATAAAATAAAATAAAAAACAAATGAGCAAAGACATCAGCAGCCACACATTGCAGGTGAGACAGGTTTCACAGATTTATTCCAGGCAACTTATTAAGCAAAGAAACAAACAAATAAAATAGAAACAACCTTCAGGGGGAAAATATCAGAAACCAAAGTTGCTGCAATATATTATCAAAATGTTATGTTTTCAACAAAAAATTATGAGACATGCAAAAAAAAAAAGGGGGAAAGTGTGACCCATCCTCAGGAAATGAAGCAATTAATAGAAACTATTTTTGAGTGGACCCAGATGTTGGATTTAGCAGACAAAAACTTCAAAGCAGATATTATAAATATGTCCAAAGAACTAAAAGAAAACATGTTCAAGGAATTATAAGAAAATATGATAACAATAAATCAACAAATAAATATTTTCAATAAGGACAGATAATTTTTCTTTAAAAGAATCAAATGATAATTCTGGAGTTAGAGTTCAATAGTTGAAATCAAATCTCACTAGAGAGGCTCAAGAGAAGACTTAAGATGGCAAAAGAAAGAATCCATGAACTTGGATATAGAGAAATAGATATTATCCAATCTGAAGAAGACATAAAAAATTGAAAAAAAAAAATGAACAGTCTCAGAGACCTGTGGTATAACATCAAACATATTATATTTGTGCAATGGGAGTCCCAGAGTGGAGAAAGAAAAAATATTTGTAGAAATAATGACTGAAAATCTCCCAAACTTGATGAAAAATATTAATCTACACATGCAAGAAGCTCAACAAACCCCAAGTAGGATAAACACAAAGATGTCTACACTTAGACAAAACATAATTAAACTCTTGAAAGACAGAGAGAAAGAAAAATCTTCAAGGCAGCAAGAGAAAAACAACTCATCATGTACAAGGGAGCATCAATATAATTAACGACTAACTTTTCATCAAAAAACAATGGGGGCCAGAAGGCAATGGGAAGACATGTTTGAAGCACCGAAAGGAAAAAAACTATCAACCAAGAATTCTATATCTAGCAAAACAATTCTTTGAAAGTGAAAACAAAATACACATTTCCAGACAAAGACAAAAGAAATCATTGTTCACAGACTAGCCATATAAGAAATACTGAAGCGAGTCTTTTTTGTTTGTTTGTTTTGTTTTCTTTGGTGAGGAAGATTGGCCCTGAGTTACGATCTGTGCCGATCTTCCCCTATTTTTTGTATGTGGGATGCCACCACAGTATGGCTTGATGAGTGGTGTGTAGGTCCATGCCTGGGATCTGAACCCCTGAACCCTAGGCTGCCAAAGGAGAGTACATGAACTTAACTACTACACAACCAGGCCAGCCCATAAAGGAAGTCTTTTAGACTGAAAGAAAATGATGCCAGATGGTAATTTGAATCCATAGAAAGAAATAAAGAGCACCAAAATGTTAAATATATGTGTTAATATAAAAGACTAAACATATTTTTCTTATTTCTTCTCTTAATTTTTTCAAAAGACATAAAATTGTATGAAGCAAAAATTATATAACACAGTATTGTTGGCATTATAATATATACACATGCAATAAATATGGCAATAATAACACAAAGGATGGGAGAGGGAATGGAGCTTCACTGGAGCAAAGTTTCTATTGTACAGGAATTAAGTTTCCATTAATCTGAAGTATGTGGTGATAAGTTAAAATGTACATTGTAAGCCCTAGAGAAACCAGTAAGAAAATAACTAAAAAAATGCAGTTTAAAAAAATCAACAGAAGAATTGACATGGTACACTAAAATATATTTAACATAAAAGAAGGCAATCAAGGAAAAACACAGGTATGAAAAATACAGAAGACATACATAAAACAAACAGCAAAATGGCAAATGTGAACCAAACCATAACAATTAATTATATTAAATATGAATGGTCTAAACATCCTAAACAAAGGCAAGGATTTCCAGACTGGATAAAAAAGAAAGATCCAAACTATAAGCTGACTACAAATTACACACTTTAGATTCAAAGACTCAAACAGGTTAAAAGTAAAAGAATGGGAAAAGCTATACCCTGCAAACAGTAACCACAAGAAAGCTGGAGTGGCTATATTAGTAAGAGACAATCAGACTTTAACACAAGAATTATTATTAGAGATAAAGAGGGAAATTCCAAAATGATAAAAGGGGCAATTAATCAAGAAGATTTAATAATTATACATGCATATGCACCTAAAAATGGATCCCCAAAATACAGGAAGCAATGACTAACAGAACTGAAACGAGAAATAGAGAATTCAACAACTATAGCTGGAGATTTAAATACTCCATTCTTGATAACTGATAGAACAACTACACAGAATATCAGCAAGGATATAAAAGACTTGAATGATACAATCAACCAACTTAATCTAACTGATATAGAGAACACTCCAGCCAATGATTGCAGAATATACAATGTACAGATTCAACATACTAAAGTACACACAAAGCTTTCCTGGAATAGATCATATGGTAGTCCATGAAACAAGTCTCAAAAATTTAAAAAGTCTGAAATCACATCAAGTATATTCTCTTTTTAAAGGTAGAAACCTGATAAACCTCTAAATATTTAGAAATTAAACTACATACTTCTAAATAACCCACTGGTCAAAAAAGAAATGACAAGCAAAATTACAAAATATTTTGAACTCAATGAAAATGAAAACATAGTATAACAAAATATGTGGGATACAGCTAAAGCAATGCTTAGAGGGAAATTCATAGCTTTAAATGCCCATATCAGGAGAGAAGGGTCTCAAATAAATAACCTAAATAACCTTTCACCTTAAAAAAAACTAGAGACAGAAGAACAAGCTAAAACCAAGGCAATCAAAAGAAAGGAAATAAAAAAGATGAGAGCAGAAATCAATTAAAGAGAAAACAGAAAAACATTAGAGAAAACAAGAAACCAAAAGTTGGTTCCTTGAAAAGCTCAACAAAATTGACAAATCCTTAGCTAGACTGATGAGAGAAGGAGAAAGCAAGAGACAGAGAAGAGACAAATTACAAAATGATGAATTAAAGAAAGAACATCACTACCAACCCCACAGAACAACTTTATGCCAACAAATTGGACAACCCTGATAAAATGGAAGTATCTAGAAAGACATAAATTACCAAAACTGATCCTAAAAGAAATAGATGATCTGAATAAATCTATAACAAGAAACTGAATTCATAATTTAACATCTTTTCGCAAAGAAAAGTGCAGGCCCAGATGATTTCACTGGTGAATCCTATCAAATATTTAAAGAAGAAATAATACCAATCCTTCACAAAATCTTTCAGAAAATAGGAGGAAGGAATACTTCCCAACTCACTCTCTGAGACCAAAGACATCAAAAGAAAAGAAATTTTAATTCTTAAGAAAATACTGGTAAACTCTATCGACTGACATATAAAACAGATTATATAAGATAACCAAGTAGGGATTTATCCCAGGAACACAAGGTTGGTATAAGATCCAAAATTAATATAATATAACAGATTAATAGAATAAAGGATAAAAATCACTGATGATCTCAACAGACGAGATAAAAATTCTCAATAAATTAGGAAAATAAGGGAATTTCTTCTACCTGATAAAGGGCATCTATCAGGTTTTTTTAAACCTACAGCCAACCATCATATATAAATGGTGAGAAACTGACTGCTTTCCTCCTAAGACTGGGAACAGGGCAAAGGTGCCCGTTTTTGCCACGCCTATTCAACACTGAAGTAGAGGTTCCACTGAGTACAATAGGCAAAAATCATCATCATCAACTAATTAATTAAAGGCATACAGATTGGAAAGGATGAAGTAAAACTGTCTTCATTCACAGATGGCATGATCCTGTATGTTAAAAATCTCAAGGAATCCACACAGAAAAACCACTAGAACTAATCACCTCCCAGAGGTCCCACCTCCAAATACCACCATATTGGGGATTAGGATTTCAACATATGAATTTTGGGCAGACACAAACGTTCAGTTAACTGCACCTAAGAATTTACCCAAGAAAAATGAAAACATTATGTTCATACAAAAACGTAAACATTCATAACAGCATTATTCATAATAACTGCAAATTGGAAACAACACAAATGTCCATCAACTCGTACATACGTAAACAAAATGTGGTATATCCATACGATGGAATACTACTCAACAATTAAAAGGAATAAACTACCAATACATGCTACAACATGAATGAACCCCAAAACCATGATGCTAAGTAAAGAATCCAGATGCAAAAGATTACATATCGTATGAGTCCATCCATATGAAATTTTCAGAAAGGGCAAATTTATAGAGAAAGAAGGCAGATCAGTGCTTGCCTTTGGCTAGGGGTGGGAACAGGGATTAACTGCCAATGAGCACAAGAGAACTTTCTGGGGTGATGAAAAGGTTCTAAAACTAGATTGTGGTGATAGTTACATAACTGTATAAATTTACCAAAATCACTGAATTGTGCTTTTTTTTTTTAAAGATTTTATTTTTTCCTTTTTCTCCCCAAAGCCCCCTGGTACATAGTTGTATATTCTTCGTTGTGGGTCCTTCTAGTTGAGGTATGTGGGACGCTGCCTCAGCGTGGTTTGATGAGCAGTGCCATGTCCGTGCCCAGGATTCGAACCAATGAAACACGGGGCCACCTGCAGCAGAGCGCGTAAACTTAACCACTCCTCCTAAGACTGGGGCCAGCCCCTGAATTGTGCTTTTACAATGGGTGAATTTTATGGTATGTAAATTTTATCTCAACAAAGCAGTTTGGGGAAAAAAAGACAATGTATGTAAAAATTCTTTTTAAACCATAAAATACAGCAGCTGCTATCATAATGGTGGTTGATGCTGTTAAATGTTGTTGTGTCAGGCCTTTCCAACTGGGAACCCTCCAACGATAAACTTTGCTACTGTTCTCATAAATGAACTTATATAAATCACTTAGAACAGTGCCTGGGTCCTGGACATTATGTAAATATTAACTATCATCATTATTATTATTCTGACTATCATCCTCAGTGTCATTATTATTATTAACATGGCAGGCATGCCTTGAAGGGTTCTAGAAGGTGGTGCTGGCCCCCCAGGGGTAGCCACTATGGACTCCTTCCCCAGGCTCTCAGGCAGCCAGAATTGTTCCTAGAAGGAGTCCCACGGAGAGTGGCCACATTTCTTCCACTGGGTAGAGCCTCTTTCAGCTTTAAGAAAAAGGGGGCATCTTTTTCATATTTGTTTCTTTGTTCTTGGAACCCCAGATGCCTGCGGGAAAGCCCACTCCTAGTGTGTTGTAAATGAAAGAGACTCATGAATGAGTAACTAGCCTTTTGTGTTCTGGTCCCTCAATTCTCCAAGTGTCCCCCTTCTGCCCACCCCCAAGCTCTGCTCCAAGAACTCTCTGGAACAGCTCTGAGAGGCAAGACAGTGCTGTACTGGGAACCCTGCCTGCCCTGCACCCCAGAAGGAGCCTCTCCTAGCAGGCTCAGTCCCTGGGGGTGAGGGGGGGCAGGGTTTCAGCAACCCCAGCCACAGCTGCAGGGGTCTGGACTCAGTCTCGCTGCCATTAAGGTATCGCAGTGCTTCAATGGGACTCATGATGAGCCATGACCTCCAGGTTACAGCCCCCTTTCCTCCTCACGGGGCTGACCCAGTGTCTGTCTGGGATTCTGCCTCAGTTTACTTGCCTGGCACTGCCATTCCCTCCAGCCTGAGGCCGAAGGCTGCTTTCCCAGATCACCGACAACTTCCCTTCTTCAGGAAGCTGAACCCCATTCCTTATACGAGGGGTTTGACCAACAAGTACTCTAAAGGTTGGCCTCTCAAACCCCCTGGGGAGGCTGACACATCCTCTAGAGCACTGCTATCTCATAAAACCTTCTACAGAGATGGAAATGTTCCATATCTGCAGTGGCGGATGCAATAGCTACTAATCACATTAGGCTACTGAGCACTTGGAACATGGCTAGTGTGACAGAGGAATTGAATTTTTAACTCTATTTACTTTTAATTAATTTCTATTTAAATGGCCACATGTGGCCCCTGGCTACTGTATCACACAGCTCAGCTTTAGATACTGAACACTGGCCTAGCAACCCCTCAGGGGGCAGCTGGCAGCAGGGTTAGGTGCTCCCTAAACTCATGCTGCTCATGCTGCCCCACTCCCCACAGCACACAAGGGCCCTGGCTTCCTCTCCATCCCTGCCAGCATTACCTGGACCAGCAAGCCAGACTTATACAAATACTCCCCTGGGGCACCAGGTGTGCTCACAGGGGTCTGAGGGCTGCTCCCTCCATCTTTCAGCAACACATCTTAGGGGGAAAAAAGAACAGAGGGAGAGACCACAGACATGAGTCAGACCTATGATGCAGACATGAGGAATGGACGAGGCCTCTGCTGTCTCTTTTTAAAGCTGAATAAATAACTTGCTTGGAATTTTGTCATAATTTCACCACTACACTAAGAATTGGGGCCCAAATTATGTAAAACAAAATTTAAAAGTCACATCAGACAGGAAAAAAAGGGATTATTATAAAATGCCTTACAGGAACTAAAATACCAATGTAATAATGAGTATTAGACGAGGTGAGACTAAATCGGCTATAATTTCGAGTCATTAATTGTCACTTCATGGAAAGTTTTTAAAAAAGAAGTAGCACATTTCAACACAGAGAAACTAGCAGAATGAAAATCCTTTGCTTTGGGACTGGTATGTCCTTTTAAAATGCCAGTGTTGGTCAATTATCTCACAGCATAACCACTTTGGATTGAAAAAAATCAATATGCACCGAGGCAATTATTTTCTGCACCTCCTACTCCTGAACTGGCAATGAGTTTTCACGGTTCAATTAGCTTTTAACTTGAAACAATAGTGGCCAGTCTCTATTTTTATCCGGGATATTTATTTACAACAAAAATGCAATGCTATTTCAAATTGTTTTAGAGAACCTGCAAAGGAGAGACTGACAGTCAAACTGTAGTGGCATAATATTACAATGTTTTAATCTTTTAGTCCAGTAATCTTACTGTGATGATTATCCTTGGGAAATAATATTCAGAAAGAAAAACTATGTATCTGAAGATGTTCACAAGCATCACAATCTAAAATGGCAAAAATTGTCTAGAAACAATCTAAACAAATTAAATGTCTATAAAAAAGGAAATGATTGTATATCCCCTGCACTCAGGCTCACACCTGTCACTGCTCCAGTGAAGCTGCTCATCAAGGTCACGGATGGCCTCTCTGTTACTAACTCCAGCTCTCATCATATGCACCTGTCATCAGCATTTGACACAGGTGATCACTCTCCCTTTCTAGAAACACTCTGCTCACTTGGTCTCACACACTCTGCAAATGCAGACCAGGAGCTTATAGAAAAGCAAATCCAGAGGCCTCCCCCCAAGACCCTGCAGACACAGGACGGGGGGGAACTTACGCTGGCCCCACTCATCCATTGCACCTTGCATTCAAGTTGGAGAGAGGAGCCAAGCCGAGCCAAGCCAAACCTGGCTCACGTGCTAATCACAGGCTTCACCCTCAGCTTTCCCTTATCCATAAAATCAGACTAGCTGAAGTGTGACTAATTCACATTGGCAGATAATCCAATAACCATTCCACTGGGGCTTGGAGATATACAGTGTATGTCAGGTTCACCAATTCTGTCTGGCTTGGATTATAAAAAACTAAGTTGCATTTCCTGACTGTGGAGCAACTGGTGAGGAAGACATCCCAGAAGCATGTTTGGGAAGGGAGGGATGCAAACTTAGGAAGTAATCATTGGCACAGGTGATTCATAAAAAGGGTGAGTAACTCTAAGTAGGAAGTAGGCTCAAAGAGAGGAGTTGTGTAATGCAGAACTTCCCTTCCCACTCCCCCTGAGTTTTAGAAAAGAGTCAGTCAGGAGCAAGCCACCCAGGCATTTCATCCTGGGAAGGTCAAGTGCCTGAAGAAGGAGTTCTAGGCCACGGGGACTCCATGACAAGAAAGGTCACCAAGTACAGAGAGTCAAGGGCCTGGGTTTCAGGTGAGCTGGTCGTAGGGATGTCCCAACCGAGGCCACACTAACAAGAGCAGTAACAGCCGCACTTCTGTAGCACCCGTTACGTGCCTGGTAAGCATATCTCCTATTAACTCAATTACCCTTCACAAGCAGATACTATTATTTTCAGGTACTAAGAGGCAGAGCCACATTCAAAACCAGGCAGTGTTGTTCCAATGCTCTTAACCGTTATGCAATACATAACAGAATCCTTAAACATGAACACCCTAGTCATCAGAGAAAAGTTTCATGGTGTTCACAATGTCATGACATCCACAGTTCTGGACAGCCAACTCAGGAAGCGACTCTTCCATCACAAGGAGCGAAATATCCCCTCCCCTTCCCACCGAGAACATTGATCCCTGCGGAAAATGAGGACAAAAGCCACAGAGCCCTCAGATGGGAGCACAAAAACCAATCCTCAAGTTAATGAGTAAATATTGGTGGGCATTTTGCCAAGCACACTGGAAAAAACAAATCTCTATAAAAATCAACTGATGAAGTCTTGCTACATGGAAATAAATTTTGATCAGCTGCATTGCCAGGGACTAAAATTAATCTGCAAAGTGAATGAAGAGCTGGGATATGTGAATGCAACTACCAGGCCCAGGAGTCAGCGTGGGGTAGGAACGAGCAGGGCCCACAGAAGAGACCCCATTGGCAGAACCGGAAGAGGGATCCAGACCAAAAAGGCACAGTCTGTTCCCTTAGCCACTGGCTCAGGGTTCCCATCACCACCGTGGGAAAGAACTGGATTTTATCCAAAGTTCCTCAAAATAATGTGTGTGGCTCTATATAACTACATATAGAACTAATTACTTCCAACACATCTTTTTGCCACCTTCAGAATGGCCCAAGCTAAAGGGCCTCTCTAGTGGTTATCATCTACCTGTGTCCCATCAGGGTTCCAAGTGCCCCCTCAAATATGGCCATCCTGACAAACCTCAGGCTGCAGAGATCCCCAGGCCTGCGACAGACTCATGTGGGAACTTAGATAAGCCCCTGCCCTCCCCTGGGTCACATGTGTTCATTGAAAATAAGAGAAGTGAACTTATGAGCCATGATGGTGTTTAGGATATCCACTTAGGATAATGTGGAAAGAAACGTTCCGTGGGTGAATCAATTTGGGGACTGCTTGCTAATCCAAGTTAAATGGATTTCCTTGGTGCTGTTCTTCTCCAAGTCTTCAGTGTGATGGCGCACGCTGTGAATCTCCAAGAAGGGGATTGAGGGCTCTGTTTCCACATATTTTTTCATCGCTGCTTTTCACATCTCCTATAAGGGTCTTCCCTGGAAAATGCAGTCTAGGGAATGCTGTTCTTCAAGATTTCTTTCAGATCCAGTGCTCTGGGTAGTAGCCCAGAGCTGAAGTCATTCTGCCTGGGTTTGAACTCCAGCTCCAACCCAGCCAGCTGGGTAAACTTGGCCATTTCACTTAACCTGCTTCCTTATCTTTAAAATGGGATAAATGACTGCACCTGCTCCCAAGAGTGAATCACATGAGAGAATTCATCAAAGTGTACAGCACGGTCCACTGGGAGCAGCAGTGGAAACAGCGGTGGTGGAATTCCCTAACTCCTCCGGAATCAAGCCTGGAAAATGCTTTTCCCAGTGCTTCCCAAGAGGCCTGCAACAGGACATGGAACCTGTCTTTCATCCTCACAACTTGGCTCCCCCCAAGCAAGAGCTTTGGTGACAAGGGCTCACCAACCCATAATCAGTTCTCTCATGTGAACCTCCTCCTGGACTCTGTAGGGCAGGGATCTGGGGCTGCACTGTAACATCAGTAAACCTGGGATCATCTGTCTAGACTGGGCTGGGAAGAGGTGGTCTAACAGCCTTGCTCTTGTCTGACTTCATCAGTCACTCATTTAAGTCACCTGGAGGAAAGAGCCCTGGACCACAAGAAGGAAACCCGGGTTCAGGCCCCTGGTTCAACATGAGCCCCAAGATCCAAGGTGCTCTGGGGCTCCACCACTAGTCACCTCTCTGAGGCTCAGTCCCCTCCATCGGTAAAATTTAGGAGTGAAGAGAACAAAGGTTCTCAATTAGAGATGTACATTGAACTTATCCAGGGCACTTTTCTGCAGTAATTCTGTCCCGATCCAACCCCAGACCTCCTCAGTCAAACATCTCTTCTCACTGTATATAAAATTCACCTCAAGTAAAAAAAAAAGTCTCTGAGCACTGGAACCCAGACAAAGTATTTTGGAAACAGCTCCCTGGGTGATTCTGATCTGCCCTTTTGTTAAGAGCCACGGTCCTGGATGATCACTGAGCACCCTCTCTGGCATCTTATAAAAGGCCACCAGACCTGCGTTCCTCTGCGAAGAGGGTGTGGAACCTACTGCCTTTCAAATCACTGGCTGGGCGAGGTCAGGCTTGTTGGGAAGAGCCCTCAGTCCGCGCAGGGGGAGAGGCTCTGTACATCCTGGGGCCCCAGAACAACTTTTACCCAACTGCATCTGGGACATTCCTTCCAGGTACCTGTCTCTGTGAGTCTATCTCAACCCTCTGGCTTTATCCTAACACACTCTCAAACCAAGTGCCAACAAAAGCAAGCACCAACTGTCCCAGATCCTCCTCCCTAATCTATACTCACTTTATCTCAAGTCCTGTCCTGATGTTATTCCTTATTGGTGATCCCATTTCTGCCCTTCTGGACTCCGAATTTGTACTGGAGTCTCAGGCTTCCCTTTGACAAGGACCCTGGCTTAGATTCACTCCATTGGCTCTTCACACTTTGGGCTATCTCAGGTAGAACACCTATCCTGGCTGGCCCCTCCAGACCAAGCCCCAACTAGGCTGATACACGGGTCCCAGGGACCATCCAAGCCTCACAGGACCTGACTGGCCAAGGGAAAAAAGGCATCATAGCCTGAGGCCCAGAAGGACCCAAAGCCTCAGCATTCTGATTAATTCCAATTTGGGGACTTAGCCACCTCTCTGTTCCTCCTCTCCATCACCACAGGTAAATGAGAGCTAAAAAAGAGCCAAGAGTATTGCAGGGATTGGCCAGGGCCAACTTCAGACTTGGAACAAATCTCTGGAGTGTTGAACCCCACTTTGTTCTGACTGTCAGCACAAACAACTACAGAGACTCCTAGTAACATGGAAACAAAAGAAATAAACATCAATGTTTAGAAACAATCCTAAAATCAATACACAATGGAATAGGACAGACATTGCAATGTCATCTTAAAGAGACCAACTAGGTCCCCAGTCAAAAAAAATTGGCAATAACCTAATAGAATACATTAATAAATTTAAAAAGGTAAGTTATCAATCAAAAGACAAAGAGAATCTCAGAAGCAAATGCTGGCCCTGCCCACCCAAGCCCTCTGCAGGGGAGAAGCTCAGTTGTGGGCTTTAGAGCATTCCGGTTCCAATGCCCACCGTCCTGTCCATCTTTCTTCAAAATTATATAGCTTTCACTCCCATATGTGTAGACTGTCGTGTCTACCAGCAGCCCCCAAAGATGAAAACCTAGGAACCCTGAGAACACTGTCGACTTGGGGTCCACACACTCAAGCTAAAAGGATATCCTGAGACTATCCGATTCCTAGCTTCCAGCCTCCTGTATCTAGTCACCCACTTTGGTCACCTCAAAAGAAGGACTACTTCAGATAATTCACAGGAGAAAGCAGGCCAGGACTATTCTTAAGGATAACAATAGTTCATTTCTCTGATAACACACTACAATTTACAAAGTGCTTCATCAGAAATCATGGAATAATGTTTTTTATAATCTCGGAGTGAAGAAGACTTTTCTAAGTGTGACACAAAATCTAAAAGTCACAAGACTGATATATCTAACAACAGAATTTTTTTAAATCTTTGTTAAAAAAGAATCAAAAGACAACAAATATTTTCAACGTATATCAGTGACAAAAATGCTAATTTCCTTAAGAAATAAACAGCTCCTTGAAATCAGTAAGAAAAAGTCAACAACCCAATAGAAAAATAGGCTAAGGATATAAATAGTTCACACAAAAGGAAATTCAGTGGTTCTTACTATATGAAAGGAGACCCAATGTCACTCAAAATAAGAGAAAGAAATCTTAATATTTCATTGAGATAGAATTTTTCACCTATAAAATTGGCAAAGATGAAATAGTTTGCTTACATTCTGAGCTGGGTGTGGGGAAACAGACAATCTCATGCATTGCTAGTGGATTTAGAAATTGATATAGGGCTGGCCAAGTAGAGCAGAGGTTAAGTGTACACGTTCTGCTTTGGCAGCCTGGGGTTCGCCGGTTCGGATCCCGGGTGCGGACATGGCACCACTTGGCAAGCCATGCTGTGGTAGGCGTCCCACATACAAAGGAGAGAAAGATGGGCATGGATGTTAGCTCAGGGCCAGTCTTCCTCAGCAAAAAGAAGAGGATTGGCAGCAGATGTTAGCTCAGGGCTAATCTTCCTCAAAAAAAACAAAAGTAATTGATATAAACACAATGGAGGGCAATTTGACAAGATCTATAAAAATTTTAAATGCACATACATTTGACTCAGCAATTTCACTTTCAGGAATTTATCCAACAAAATCCTGCTTAAGGGTAAAATCATTTATGAACAAGACAGTAACTGCAGTATTGTTTTTAATCACAAAATTTGGAAATAATCTAAAGGTACTTCAACAATTTATTCAACAACTAGTTAAACAAATTTCCATGCAATGAAATACTCCATAGGTATAAAAAGAACAAGGCACCCTTAAACACGCAGATTTGAAACTATCAATAAGATATATTGTTAAATGAAAAAAAAAACAAGGTGCAGAACCCTTCTAGGCAGTTGAGAACTTAGTGGCAGGGATGAGGGTAAGAAGACTTATTTTCTCCATATATGTGTTTGTATTTTCTGAATTTTGTACCATGTGGATGTGGTTGAAAATAAGACGACAAACAAAACTTTAAATGAGTTTCACTGATGTGGTAAATCTGTATGTGTTGATATCGCTCATGTTATTAAGTATGGGAAAAAAAGCAAGTTGCAAGTAAAAATGTAGAGCTTAATCTCATTTATATTTTTTAAAACTTTTGTTGTCTGCTGGCATATGTGTGTTCATAAATGCATAGCAAAAGGCCTAAAATGAAACACACCAATCTATTTACAGTGCTTACCCTTGAAGAGGGGACTAGAATTGGGTTAGGAAAGAAGGAATGAAGGAGTTTGTGCACTGGTTACCTTGAAAAATCTGCATTTTTAAGATTTTTCTAATTGACCATCCATATGTTTTTATTTGGATTACCGTATTCTTTATTCCTAAGAGTTCTACATGGTTGTTTTTCAAATACGCGAGGTCACTTTTCACTGTTTCCTGCAGGGATTTTCAGGGTTGTCTTTTGTTTCTTTAAACGTGGTTAGCGTACATTTCTCGTGCTCTGTGTCTGATCGTCTGAAGTCCTAGCGGGTCTGCTTCTGCTGTCTCTTGCTTTTACCGGTTCTCACTCATCACACCGTATTTTCTTTGTGCTTGGTTATTTTTGGCTGTGCGCTGTTCATCGTCCTTGAAAGTTATTTGTGAGAATGAAAGTGGCTGGGACAGCATTCCACTAAGTTCCCCCGAGGTTTGCGGATCGTCCAAATCCCCTTTTGCTGGTAAAGAGCACAGGCCCTGGAGTCAGACGGTCTAAGCTCCTGTCCAACTCTCCCAGCAGTGCTGTGTCTCTCATGGGGCAATTCACCTGATCCTTCTAGGTCCAATTTTCCTCACCCAAAGTAGGGAATGTTCCTCCCTCTGGGCTTACAGGGGATAAGATAACACATATAGTAAGGCACGCAGCACATTCCTGGCACAAGGTCAGTCTTCTCGAAATTGTGCATTTATATTATACATGTTACACTACAACATTTTGCAGTGAGGGTCTGACCCAAGGAGACAGCAGCAAGAACAGGCAGAGGGGAAGGGCAGCTGGGGGACAATGACTGGCAACAGGGTCTTCTCCCTAACTAGCCTGTAAGCTCTGTGGGGCCAAGAGGCAAGGAGGGTGCCTCTTAGCACCTCTCACTGGTGCCCTAGTCCATGGCGGGTGTTGATAAAAGGGTTACAAAAAGTAAGACACAAGTGAAAGGGACTGTGGGATAAAAAATGTGACCCCTGGGCCCTTAGAGCCTCCATGTTTGATACCCTGAGAGTGACTCCCCAGAGAAAGGCGATTGCTAAGTCACAACGGTCCAAAGAGAGGAGCACTTTGCCACCAGAGAAAGAGCCTGGCTCCTTGGAATTCCCTAGAGCCCTGCCCCCAGAGAGGGGGGACATGTCAGAGATGATGAGACAGAAACAGCTAGTAGGTTCCATGTAGAGTAGCCCCAAAGATACCTCTAACTGCCGTCTGGTTGCAATCCTTGCTCACATCTTTGTCCTGCATTGATGTGAACACTTAGGCCAGCGTCATTCCCAGACCTTCACTGACGCACTAATTTGTTGACTGAGTGGCTAGTACCCACCCCTCCACCTCACTGGAAACTCTTTTGGGGGTCCACATACCCTTCAAGAGAGCAGCAGACACAATCTCAACCCCAAGCCTGGGACTGACAGCAATGCGAGAGGGGAGCATGCCGACACTAGAGAAAACCCACAAAAGTTGTGAATGCAACAAGAGAAAAATCTCATTTTCTCAAACACAAAGAACAGAGATCTAGCAATCACTGGGAGTTTAAAGTAAGGTGCAAACAACATAGCAGATCCACTCCCTCTGCTGAGTTAGTGTCTCTCCACCACGATTCCTCTGCACGGTGTTTTTCCACAAGTCTATTAGTCATTCCACACGGCCCCCCTGCAGTATGCTGGAACTGTCATTCCTAATGCTGATGGGGCTGGGAGGACAGGTAACTGCTGTGCCTCTTGTCTGAAGCCACCAAGGAACCTGGGGACATCTAGTCAGGTCAGCCCCTGGAACAGAGGCTGACACTAACATCAGGGGCATCAGTCAACAGCTCAGCAAGGGAGAGGGGAGGAGGACGACAACTGAGGAAATTACAGTCATGTTAGAGACAGCACAGGGAGGAGACGGGGAAAGTGCTTTTAAAAAGCTTCGCATTTTTATTTCTAATAGAACCCAGAATTTGCTGTACACAGTGTTCTAGAAAACTGTCATCATCTTAAGCAAATCTGGTATATAGATCTGTGGCTGAAAGGCCAGGGTGCACACGCGCACACACAACACACACACACACACACACACACACTATCATACCACACAGAACTGCCGGCCAGCCAGGACTAGGAAGAATGAGAGGGTGACTAGAGGACCAGCCCAGCAGCCAGAGTGGTCGTGCTGGAGCGCGCCTAAGAGGTGGGCAGGGACTGTGGTCTCATGGGCTGCTCAGGCAAGCTGAGCATCTCATTTCCACCTCCAACATCTTTTAAAAGCCAAGCTCAGCTAACAATGCCTGACCTGTGGCTACCCTGGTGCCCTGCAGAATCCAGCCAGCCTAGGAAACCCAGGGGAGACAGTGAATAAGCATCCACAGCACTTCCCTAAGGTGCTGTGATGACATCTGCTGATACCCCCACAAAAGAGAAGCATCGACAGTCCCAGTTTGGGACAGTTTATAAAGCAGTTTCACATGTATCACCTCAATCATGCAAGATAATCAGAGCACAAGTTTTTATCCCCAGCTGGTAGGTCAGAAAATAGAGGCAGAGGGAGAGAGGACCCATAGACTAAAAGAGACTCAAGACACACTTCCACGTTGCTGGTGGGCACGTAAAATGGTATAGCCACCCTGGAAAAGTTTGGCAATTTCTTATAAAACTAAACATGGAACTACCATAAGTCCCAGCAACTGTACTTTCAGGCACTTATTCCAGAGAAATAAAAATTTATGTTCATACAAAAACCTGTACACAAATGTCATAGCACCTTTATTCATAATAGCCAAAAACTGGAAACAACCCAGACGTCTTTAAATGGGTGAATGAGTAAACAAACTGTGGTATATCCATACCATGAAACACCACTCAGCAATAAGGAATGGATTATGGACACCTGCAACAACTGGAATGAATCTCCAGAGCGCTATGCTGAACGAAAAAAAAGCCAATCCCAAAAGATCACATACTTTGATTCCATTTATATAACATTCTTGAAATGACAAAAGTATAGAAATGGAAAACAGATTCGTGGTTGGCAAGGGTTGGGGGCGATGCCTATAAAAGGGCAACGTGAAGGATCTTTGTGGCGATGGGACTGTTCCGCATCTTGACTGCATTCGTGTCAAGATCTTGCTGTCATGTTGTATTACAGTCTTACAAGATGGTGCCATTGGGAGAAAGTGGGCAAAGGATCTCTACGTTATGTCTTACAACTACATGTTCATCTATAATTATCTCAAAATTAAAAGTTTAATTTACAAAAAGAGAGAGAGAAAGACTTAAGAGACATGTAGCCCTTGTCTGGATCCTGATTTGAACAAACCTATAAAAATACATTTGAAGAATGTACATACTGCTTGGATATTAGGTGGTAATAAAAAATTATCGTTAATTGTGTTAAATGTCATAAAGATACTGTGTTTACGTAAAAAAAAAGAACACATTTATCAGACACTTATCAAAATATTTAAGAATAAAATAATAATATGATATCTAGTATTTGCTTTGAAATAACCCAGAGTTGGGGGAGAAGGCGGTGGGTAGGAGTAGAGATAATATAAGATAGGCCATAAACGGATAACTATTGAAGTTGGGTGATAGGTACACAGGAGTTCATTATGCTATTCTCTCTACTTTTGTAAATATTTGAAATTTTTATAGTAAAAGGTAGAGGAATAAAAAGAGTCCCAGACAGGATGCTTCGTGCCTTGCTTAAGGCCACATCATCAGTAGGAGAGAGAAAAAGGACTTCAACCCAGGTCCTCAGACTCTGCTAGCAGATGCTGAGCCAGTCTCTTTTGGGAAGAGCCATTGAAGGCAGGGCCCACGACTGAGCAGGTGAGAGGCTGGCCCAGTAGACTTTCAGAGAGCAAGGTGTAAGGAGTACCTGAATGGCCAGGCCTGTGAACCCGAGCTGTTGCTTTCTAATCAGTATATGGGATACTAAGCAGCCTCATACGCAGTTGGCAGTGCAGTGATGGAGGCCACCAGGGCCTAAGAGACCCAACCTTCAACAGAGATACCACACAGCAGGCTAAATGGAGGTTCAAGGAAACAGCAAATCCTGCCCTTCTTCGACAGAAGTTTTGGAGGTTCTCAGAGGCCATTCACCAGAAAAACAGGTGTTCATCCAATCCACTTTGGAAATTGGGACTACAGATCAGCCTCTTCGCCTTCTGTCATGCAGATGGCCCACCTTGTACGAGAGACACTCTGTGGAGAAAAGGTAGGCCTCCCTCAGATGCCACATGCTTCTCAAAGCCTTCCCCATATTCCTTAGCCAAAGGTGTGCCCTTCTTTGCACTCCCACAGCTCTGTACTTATACCTCCCTGTGTCAGTTATCTATTGCTGCACAAGTTAACCCAAAACTTAGCAGCTGAAAACAACCAACATTTATTATCTCAGTTTCTGAGACAATTCAGGCACAGCTCAGCTGGATGCCCCTGGCTCACAGGCAGCCATCTACTCACAGTTTACTCATGTGGCCTCAGATCCTCTTGGCTGTTGGCCAGAGATGTCAATTCCTCACCATGAGGCCTCTCCACAGGGAAGCTCACGACATGGCAAGGACTCAGAGAAGGAAAAAAGATATCCAAGATGGAAGCCACGGTCGTTCATAGCATAATCTCAGAAGTGTTATGCCAACAGTTTTGCCATATTCTTTGCACTAGAAACAAGTGAATAAGTCCAGCCCACATTCTCAAGCGAAGGGCATGAACACCAGGAGGTGAGGATCATTGGGAGTCATCTTCAAGGCTGCCTACAACATGCCCCAGGATGGCTGGTATTTGTATGACAGTAACGTCTAACATAATTCCTCCACTAGAAAATGAAGTCATAAGGGCAAAACCTACATCTGATCATGAGGGCAAAATCCCCATGTAATCCACATCTTTTCCCCTCCCCTCCCACGCCAGCAGCTACTCTGTATCTGAGAGCAGCAGTCACACACCTGCTGAAGAGGCAGGCCCAGGTGGCCAGGTTTGGTACCACGTGGCCCCACCTCCTCCGGCTCTGCTCCCAGCTGACTGGATCCATGACAACAAAAAAAATCAACAATTTATGGCCTGCAGGCTGGTCAGAAGATTCTCTTTCAGGATCTGAAATGGAAAATAGCAAGAGATGATGCCTGTTATGGGGAAGTCGTAACAAACCAAAGCCCCATGCAAGCTTCAGTTCCGTGGGAACGGAAAAAATACATTTAAAAAAGCAGTTGTGGAGAGAAGAAAATGGAGAAGTGCAGACAGGAACAAAGACGCCATCAGAGAGAGAGAGAGAGAAAGAGAATAACCCAAACAGCCCAGTGCCCACAGCTGCCCCAAGTTCTGAGCTCTCTCATTCCAGCCCCTCCCACAGTAATCCCTCTTTTCTTGTGTTGACTTGCACTCAGCTCTCAGAAGGAAGAAGGAAAGACACGGGGGAGGGGGAGGCAGAGCAGGGAAGGAGAGGTCGTCAGGCAAGGGCCAGGACACTCCGTCACAGGCTTGCAAGAGGGAGTTTGCTTGAGGTCAGCCACGAAATCAGCTCACAGTCAGAAGTGCACTCCTATCCCAGGCACTGTTCATTCCCCAAATTTCACCATTCTGTGATTAATGACTATAATGGACAAATCTTACGATGTGAGAGATGATGCCTTTTAAAAAAAAAAAGTCAATATCGTACCTGACTCCCTCAACCCAGTGCAGAAAGGAAACCATCACCCACCGCACCCCCTATGCGCACTCACCTCTCAGGAAGAAGTTACCCCAGAGCTTAAGATGTGAGTGACACTAGCGCAGAACCAGCTAAGCCTAGTTAAGAAGTCAGTCCTGAACTGGGGCAAGAAGCTGGTAGGAGGGAGAGAAGTCAAAAGCCAAGGTTGAAAGCTCCCTGGGAGACAAGCAGCTCCAAAATAGGGTTTCATCATCAGAATGGCTGATTCTACTCAGTGGAATCACGTGGCTGCTGACAGGTCTCATCTATACACGAGGGGAATCATCCTCACTCACCCCCCAAGGGCTTTCAGATTTTATAACAAAGTTAAGGCCACGTCACATCACATCATGCCTGACTTAAGACTCTCAAGGGGTTTTCCTGCCCGCAAAGGTCCAGCAGAGGCAGCCCAGCTGACACTCTGTGTGCAGAGCCAGTGATCAGGGACCTGGGGGACAAAGGAAGAGCTGAGCAAGCCAAGGAAGTAGGAAAGCAGAGTGTACGTTTGACCAAGAACAGTCTATGGCAGCTAGTTTGGCTGGAGAACAGGGTGGATGTGGGGGAGTGGCAAGAAACCATGCTGAAGGGGCAACCAGGCCAAACAAGGAGAGTCAGGCATTGGTCCCTGCAACCCTCTCTCTGGAGGCCTAGCATGGCCGGGAACCTTCCAAAGGATGGTCAGAAGCCAGTGTAAGTGGGTGAGGAAAGGAAAGGAAGAGCAGGCCTGAAATTCAATCAGAGATGGCTAACGGGAAGGACCTGGTCACTGGCAATGACACACATGGCCTGGGTAGAGAAGCTGCATATTATCCCACCAGGGGCCGGTGCGCAAGGGAAGAGGCAAAGTGCAGCAGCTTCCTTCCAGGCAGCCCGGAGGTGCTCGTCAAGCACACTGCATGAGAGGACTTGGGATCCAACGCCATCGGAAGAGATGGCAACCCCAGGGCACGCTGGCTTCTGCCCAGGCCGAGGCCTAGGCCGTCCAGCACATCCATCACCCAGAATCCCCCTCAGCCCTCAAGGCCTGGCACAACCCATCTCACCCTCCTGGACAAAGCTGCTTCTCTGAACTCTGACAGAACTGACAGTATCTGGTCCACTCGCCATGCAAATAATCCCACACGATCTCCCTTAAATCCAAGCCCAGTGCCGCTGACCTCTGACCTCTGGTTTTGTGAGCACCCACTTGCTTGGGCTCTCTTCTCACCCAGAAGGTGAGCGCCCCCACCCTGAGGGCAGGACAGCAGCACCCACCCTGTGCCCTGCACATGGTGGGAGGACGGCAGACCCTTCACAGATGACAAGATGCCTACAATCCTGACCTCTGCCTGACCTCCCGGCAACAACAAACGCTGGCTAACGCCTTTGACTGGTGGCCGAGAATTTAAAAGAGGATCCTGAAAAGTTAACAGACAGAATCTAATCGAGGGGAACCAAATGGGAGATATTACTGTTCAATCAATTTGGCAACTATTTTCATTAGCTCAGAAAGAGCTTTTGGCATTAAGTGAGCAGAAAGCGGTCTCCATTGCATTACTATTTTTAGCATTTTATGACAAATTCACTCAGCCTGTCCCTCTTCCAAATAAGAGGACTCAAATGCCTCCAATTTGCTCCACAGCAGCTGCCAGAAAACAGTTTTCACTGAAACCACTGGACACATGTTTATAGCCTTTGTTCAATATTTACTCAGATGGTTTCACTCAGGCAAGTTCCTGAATATCTGTTTCTCCTTTTGCTTTCTTCCACACCAGAATTCTGGCACCTCAAGCCATGCTGAACGCTGGCAGCCCGGGCAGCGCCCACTACACCAGGAAATCAGAACCCGCTGTGTTTCCTCAAGGCTTGGGGGACCCATCAAGAAATGGTCATCCAGAAAATTCACACTCCTGGTTGTGTCTAGCCCACAAGGAACGTCCAGTTTCTATGCAATTTATCAGAAGCTGCTGGATTTCCTCCCCAGGCACTTCGAAACGGGCTTAAGAAAAAGTGCTGAGGCAGTAAGTCGGCTCTGGCATACTGAGGTGACCCGAAAAATAGACTGGTTCAAGATACACACTTCACAATAATTCATCCATTTAGTTCACTTGACAAATGCCTACTGTGTGTCTGGGTGTGTTCTAGGCACTGGGAACACAGCCATGAACAAACTCATGAAACATCCTGCCCTTGTGGAGTCTACTTTTGGGAGGGGGAGACAGACCATCAGAAAAAAGTAAAATACACTCTCTTTCAGATGGTGACAAGTACGATGAAGAAGAACAAAGCAGGATCGGGGTCAGGGCGCTCTAGAGGAGGTAAGTACAATTTTACAGAGGATGGTCAGGGATGCCTCACTGAGGTAACATCTGGACAGAGATCTGAAAGAGGGGAGGAAACAGCCCTGGGGGTATCCATGGGCAGCGTGCAGGGGAGCTGGCACAGCTGCGTGGAGTGAGCAAAGGAGCGCTCGGCAGGAGCTGAGCAGACCATCAGAGCTTTAAAGAGAGCTGAGGCCAGGGGGCATCACAGGTGACATAAAGATATGGAACCACGTGAGACTAGAACAGATGGTATCCATACCCAGGTCCACTGCCACTCAAAGCCCCCGTAAGGATGATGAAATGGCCAAACAGGTTGTGGTCTGTGGCCACAGGCAGCCAGTCTGCACCATGGATCTTATCCAACCCCTCAGTCCATAGGTGAGGACCTGCCACCCGGGCAGGGAAACGGCCTTGCCCACGGGCTCACAGAAAGGTGGTGGCTGAGTTAGAAATATCTAGTAAGCTGCACCCGGTGTGACCTTTCAGGGCCACACAGAACAGGCCTGCTTTCTCTTTCCCGGGACGGCCCTTCAGAAAACAGTGAGACCTCTCTGGTGTGGAGGCTCCGTTTTCTCTAGGGGTGATTTCAGGATCCCTCCAGCCCCGCTCTGGGACTCCCTCCTCTGAAGCCACTCCAGTTTGTCAGTGCCGCCAGGGTGCCCTGCTGGCAGGGTGGCAGCGAACATACAGCTCGCTCCTTTTGAACAAATCTGTCCCTGGGTCCCCATCACGATTCAGGATCCAGGGAAAAGTCTTCCTAACACTTCTGGGTCTGAGGCAAACATCAGGCATCCCCAAAGCTACTTCAGATCCACTCAGGAAGTAGTCGTGGTGTAGGCAGCCAGGTGAGTGGATAATTAGAAGGCCACACCCAATGAGATGCTGCAGGAGAGGAGGAAAGACTAACAGCCAGGAAGTGCCTTTCTCTGAAGGCTGAGGCGTTCCCCACCCCCACCCCCACTCCCACCCCCACGGAGAGGGCTACACAAGTCCTGTTTATTTATTACTCTCATTTTAGGGCAGCATTTCTTACAGTGAGTTCTCTGAAACAGCCCTATCTCAGAATGTGAGCAGGTATTCCTCAAAAAGGTGCTCTGAGACAAATTATGTTTGAGAAATGCTGGGTTAAACGAAGTTGAACTGTTTTTTACTTCAGAACTTACCTGAGCTTTTGAATCGCTGAGTGCACGTGAGCCTCTGAGAGGAAAAGCACTAATAACATCGACCACTGAGCACCTCTGCGTGCCAGGCACTACGACTCTCCATCCACGACCTCCGTCACAGTCCTACGACATCTGTACCACCACTATCCCCATTGTATATGCAGAGCATGGTGGCTCAGAGGACTTAGGTCATCCACCCTCGGTCTCTGTTAGGAGTCAGGAGGGGGGTGGGCAGTATGAGATGTTATGTGGCCAGAGGACTCAGGGATGATGTGATGACCCCTACTCCTGCGGAGGTTTCGAAGACATTTAGACATGCCAGGAGTAACGGCAGGTGGAAAAGCCAAGGACCACTTTATTACTAGCTGGGGTGCGAACCAGAACTCTCTGGCAAACCAGGCTGGAGAATGTGGCTGAGGCCCAAGATCTCCACAGGATCTCACTCTCCTGTGGACAAGTAAGCATGAGGGGTAGAGGAGAGAGGAAAATGGCACCCCTCCTGCTGTGCTTCTCCTGTCTCAGGAGTGAGAAGAAAACTCCAGAGATGAGGAGAGCCCCACTCGTGCACATGATCTTTACACAGAGACCGTGCCCACTGGTAAACTGGGTCCTGAACCAGATTCTATGTCGCCTCCTCTGGGGAGGAATCAGGGAAAGGAGGTGGTTCTCCCTCTCCCCGACATCCGACAGCCAGGATAGTCGGGACAGAGCAAGAACTTGCTCCCAGGCTGCTGACCCCACGTCCAGACTAAAGCAGCCCCCATCCATCTTCAGGCTGCTTCACCCCCAAAGTAAGCAGAGGCCACAGGACTAACTGCAGGAAGGGGCAGATGCCAGCCAGCACCTTTCACGTTAAGGATTTCAGAGACTGGAAAACCAATTACAACAGCATCAGTGAGGAGGCCCCTTGTCTCTGCTTTCTCCTGATGCTGATGCTGATGGGGTAGGGGTAGAGAAGAGACCACTCCAGGATCCCCACCCCTTCTCCACCACACCCAGGTTCCAGAATGCATATGCATCCCCCTGCAAGACCCCTTCCACTAGATACATGTCTGCCTCACTGACGGAAAATTAAAGATTGATTATAGACCAGTTTCCTGATTTGCTTTCAAACTGAACAAAGTTGTAAAGTTCTATAAAACAACCTTAAAAGCTTTTTCTGTTTTATGAAACTGCTGTGAAAGAACAGCAGGGAACATTAAAGACCTCCCATGGTAGTGAGTAAAAATACCAAAAGCACGGAACAAAGAAATCCAAGCTGAAAACGGCTTTTACTACATTTGTCAAATTTCACATAAGGGAGGGAAAAATGATGGATTTTTAAAGGGTTTCTGCAAAATGCTGTGCACTGACCTCAGTGTTTCAAAGCATGAATGAATGAATGAATGAATGAGAGCTGCCAGTCTGGATTTTCCCATTTTGGTTTTGTCTCAGCTTACAGGCTTTCTGGTCCTGCTTCCACCCTTTCTCCTGTGCCCCTGTGAACCTGGGCTAAGATGCACCTGCACATGAATTACCCGAGATTCACACCAGCCTTTCCCAACCAGCAGCACCGACCCGAAGTGGACCCAAGAATGTCCTCACAAGAATCCAGTCGTCTGTCTCCAGCCTCAGGACAGCAAGGCCTCAGCAAGAGACTGATGAAATAAAGACACTTTTAGGGGTGATGACACCCATGATGTCAGGAGAAGGGGGCTGGGAGGAGGACTGAGCCACCCCCTGCTGATCACCAGTCAGCTTTGTCATTCTTTTCTACAACAGCAAGCGTCACCCTAGGCTTCCAGAAGGTGACTCTGGAGCAGAGGCAGCTCGGGCCCCAAGTCCTACATTTTCAGGGATTTTACAACATTTTGCATTTGCCTGGTCTTTTTACACACATAGATCTCCTTAGGAAACATGAGCAGGATGGGGCTGATGATGATGGACGTAATAATCTGCTACGATTGTGCAGATTTCAGGTACCCTGATTCCGGAAGCTGGTGGAAAAGGTCTTCTTGGAGGTTGTGGGAGATGAAGCATTTTTAGCTGCATTACTCCATTTCCAGCTCCCAGTACCCTGAGAGGAGGGTAGGTCAGAGATAACCATCCTCACCTGGGAGACAAGAGGGACATGACTGGCCCAAGATCATCCAGAAAATTTCCTTATCCCATATCAGAAGCTCTTTCCAAAAGGCAAAAAGTCTAAGCATGTGAGAATAACTCCAATCCCACACCACGTGGTGCTGTGTTTGGAGGCACAACACATCATTACCACCCAAACAGCTAATAATCACTGGGCACTCGCCATGTGCCAGGCACAGCGCTAAGGGCTAAGGGTATCATCTCATCTATCCTCTGAGGTAAGTACTGTATCATCCCCATTTTAAAGATAAGGAAACTGAGATCCAGAGAGGAGACAAGCTAATACTTTATCATGTTCCAGGCACTATTTTAAGCCCATTATATATACTAACTCATTTAATTCTCACAACAACCCCATGAGATACGAACTGTTGTTATCTCCATTTTATAGATGAGGAAACCAAGGTGTAGACAGGGTGGGTAACTTGGCCAGAGTCAAACAGCAGGCAGTGGTTGGGCTGCCATGAACCCAGGCAGGCAGGCTCCAGGCCCATGTTCTTAACCACACCATCCATGGTCATAAATACAGTGAGTCACGGAGCTGCAATTTGCACCCAGCTATCTGACCCAGAGCCTGAACTCCTAGTCTCTGTGATATACCTACCGACTGCCCCTTCAACCTGCTTCAGACCTGCCTGGCTCAGTGCTCCCTGCAGACACTGGGCCTGGAAGTCAAAGGAAGCTCAGACACGATCATCTATTGACCCATATAGTAGAATGGGGTCAACCCTCTGGAATGGCGAAGCAGTCTTTCAGAATCTCTGGGCTCCCACAGACCATGGCTGGTGGCACTGCAAGTGCACAGACGTCACCAGCAGGATGTGCAGGATGGAGCCCAAGCAGTGGACAGATATCCTTTGAAAAGCGACCATCCACATTCGTTAAGCATGGGCAGGAGGAAATAAGAGTAAGTTTACAATGGAGAAATATGACACAAACTACTTCAGCCAGGTGATGAGGTCACCATCAACAGTGATGAATCATGTACCCTGGATATGATGTGATGTATCATTGATAAGATGTGATGAAAATGGCACTTTGCCTCCAGTCCTCCTCTCCAAAAACCACGACTCCAGTCTAATGAGGAGAAAAACATCAGACAAATCCCAACTGACAGACATTCTACAAAATATCTGACCAGTACTCCTCAAAACTGTCAAGATCATTAAAAACAGGGCAAGTTGGAGAAAATGTCACCACCAAGGGAAGCCTAAGGAGACATGACAGCCAAATGTAATGTGGTGTCCTGGACGGGATCCTGGAACAGAAGAGGGACATCAGATTAAAACTAAGGACATCTGAACAAAGTGCAGGCTTTAGGTAATAATAATGTAGCAATATTGGTTTATTACTTGTAACAAACATACCACATTAATGTAATATGCTAAAAGGGGAAATTGTGTGTGGGGTATATGGGAACTCTCTGTACTATCCTCACAACTCTTCTATAAATCTACAACTGTTCTAAAAAATAAAGTTTATTTTTTTTTAAAGTGACTATCCAAGACTAGACAGTGAGACAGACGTAGAAGAGATGCAAAGGCCTAAAATGCCAAGGACAAGGGGATTCTGAGAAGTTTGAGTGAAGAAAACACACGTGCACACACACACACAAATATCTGGAAGGGTATATATCACACTGAAGACCATGGAACATACAGAAAACAAACACATCATACAGAACCTACATGGCCAATATGCCCCTGGTACGTATATGGAGGAAGTGTGTGCCCCAGGGAACACTCAGAGAACGCCTGGCTAGAGAGAATGGAGGAGACAATGAAGCCCAATACCCTCTGTGAATAGCTGGGGAAACTGAGGCCAGGAGAGAACTGGCATTGGACAACCTAGGTCCTAACCTCAGTTCTGCCTCTTAGTCACTAGGTGACTTTGATCCAATTCCCTCACCTCTCTTGGTCTCATGTTGTCCATCTGCAAAATTGGGATATTAATTCCTGCCTAAGTCATAGGATTGTTAGGAGGCTTAAAATAAATAATAGGTCTGCTCAACCACATTCAACAATCCCTGCTCCCTGCAACCTAATGTCATTACCCTGGGATGGACACAACCTCCTGTGGCGTATGGGGTCACGTAGTAATGGGATGACATGATGCCCTATTCCAGCCCTGAGGTGACAAGAGGCCAGACCCCACCTCTCTGGACAGCACACCCAACCCAGCACAATCCTTTCCCCCTGCCTGGGCATCGGTTTTCTCCTGGTGGCAAGTGGGAGAGACAGCCCTTGGTGATCAGCACAGTTGGAGGGGTCTCTAGGCAGCCAAACTTGGGCACCACTGCTCTAGGGGCATGCGACCTGAAGAAACACCAGCATGAAGTGGCAATCATCATCATCATTATCATCATCACATCACACCACATCACCACTCATTCACTATTTCCCCACACTGACCTCTCCTCACAACAGCCTTGGAACCAAGGTAGAACGGGTAAACTCATCCCCACCTCACAGATGAGGAAGCTAAGGCCAGAGAGGAGTATGATGCACAGAGGCTGAGCTCTGATGCCTCCACCACGCCTACCAGCCCCTCTCACAACGGAGGCAAAGCTCTGCTGTTTCTCCATAATTGTGTGGCCTGTGTCCGCTTTCTCACCCTCATTGAGCTTTGCCTCACTTGAGGCAAAAATGAATTTTCTCTGCTCACCCCAAAGGCCCAGCACAGGGCTGAGGGCAGAGCTGGCCCTCGAATTTTGGGTTATTGACTCACAGGCAAACAGAGACGCTTCCACAAAAGGGAACCCTCCCTGCACTGTCCCAGAGCCAGGCCTGAGTGGTAAACGTGGACAGTTGAGCAACACAGCTGGCCAGCCCCAAGCTCAAGCCAGGGAAGGGTAGGGACATCCTCAGGGCACATAGGAGCAAAGTGTCTGCCTGCGGACAGCACTGACTGGGAGTCAGGGATCCTCAGTCCAGTCCTTGCTCAGCCAGGCTCTGTGACCCTAGGAAAGTCTCTCCCCATCTCTGTGCCTCAATTCCTTAGTCTGAAAAATGGGGTCACAGTACTGCTGCACCCCCATTTTAGGTGGACACAAATGTCCTCTATAAAGATGAGGGGTTTAAACTGATGGACATATTGTCCCCAGGCAAGTCAAGACACCCTCTTCCTCATCTGAAATGGCCCCTCCTCAGCATGGCCCAAACAGAGTGAGCCAGAGTGACAGTTCCCACGCTCCAAGGATAGGCCACCTGAGTCCTCCCAGGCACACAGTGGAATCTAGATGCCAGCACTGCCAGCACAGCTCCCAGCCAGCATCCATGGGAATCCTGAGCCCAGAGGTGCAAATCCACCTGCCACAGGCCAAGTCAGGAGAGGTGGCCACAGCTCGAAGCCACCCCTCCTCTGTGTAGACACAGGATGACGTGCAGAACTTCATTCTTCAACTGCGGGAGAGAAACCAAGAGAAACACAAGGCCCCTGGAAACATGACCCCGTAATGGGCACAGACAAGAGTACACGGCTGCCCCACACTCCACTGGGGCCCAAGGTATAAACCATATATGGGTACCACATAGGTATAAACCACCTATGTCACATGGAGCTGGTTCTGCCCAGAGCCCATCATGAAGTCAACTGACTGGAACTTTTTTGTAACCCCTAGCCCAACAGAAAGCAGGGTAAAAAGGGTCAGGAGCCCAGGTGGCCTACGGGAGCCAAGTACATGCACAGCGTGGCTAAAGCCTAGCTCTGTTGCCCAGGCCTGGGTTCCAGGGCCCGCTGACAGGCAGGTGGTTCAACAGCAGAAATGCCTGCATTGGTTTTACAGGCGTTTATAACCCATCCTGATCAGAGCTCTGTGTGGAAGGCTGTCTGCTTTGCCTACTCTCATAACTTCACTTGCTGTTTTTTTTGAACCAAGACAGTTGCTAAAAGCTGCAAGTTAGTTCATAACTGGTCCCACAGCAGCCAGTGTAACGACCTCTGCAGCCCCTGGGTTCTCATAGAAAGAGGGAGGCTGTGCAAAAGCTGGGGATGCCTGTCAGGTCTCCCCAGGTACTATAACTCAACATCTGTATGTGTTCATGCTGGGTACACATGAGCACGCGTGCACACACACATATACACATGCACACTCTAGATCAGCTGCTGCTTGAGGCCAGGGAGTCGACTCGGGGTCTCTGCAGCCCATCCATAATGCCCAGCCAAGCAGACACTCAGTCAAGATATGCAGCTGGACCCCAACATCTCTCCCTACAATGCAGGCCCCATCTCAGACATATCGGCTTTCCGAAACCCTGGATCTAGTCAGGTTCCTCCCTGCTAAAATGCCCACAGAGGCTCTGTCCCCTGTGTCCGGGGCCAGCCTCTCAGCCTGGCAGCCAAGCCTCCACAGTACATGCCAACCTCCCTTGCCCATCTTTTCTTCCACTACTTCCCAAAGTGTGCCCTAATGTGTTTGTCGAAAAAGCTAGTGTCCTGTTCCCAAAGACACCCCAAACTCTTCCCAATTGCCTGAACTGCTCACTACCTGTTTCCACACAATGAAACTTTACTCACCCTTCAAAGCCCACTTCTACTTCCACCTCCTCCATGAAGCCCTCCTTCTTCCTGCCAAATGCCTGTGAGGCATCCTCTTCTGAAACCCTCAGCATTGTATAGCTCTCCCTACGGCTTTCATGGCATCCCACCCTAACTGCTGGACCATACCACACATCTCACTACCATGAGCCCATGAAGCAGCAACCCCGCAAACATCTCTGAGACACCCAGAGTGGTCAGCGCCATGTCATGCAAGCATCAGATCCTTTGCAAACGATGTCTATTGGCAAAAGGTTGACCACAGGACAGGAGAGCCTTCCAGAAGAGTCTCCTGGGGGCTCTGGCCAGCCTCACGAACTGCTGAGTGTTTGGGGACCTGCCTTCCCTGCCCAGGGAAAACCCCACCACAACCATGAGGCAGCATGGTTCAGCCTCAGTAAGGACTGTTTTTACGACCCAAGTCGTTAAGCAGGAGCCAACAGCTCCTTGGAGAAGCGTGACACAGGAGAGGGAAGCTGGTTGTCCCTGAGGAGCTGCTCTTCACTCCCTCCAGCTCCAGTTGAGCAAAAAATGTTTTCGTTTCCATTGCATAAGATGCTTCCAATGGTGACAAACCTAACACCACCAACAGGAGGAGATAAAAGCCCTGTGGGTGTGAATGAGGAGCAGAAAGTGGCTGGGTGTCAGTGTAGGACACATGGGCAGGCAAGCGTGGGTGGCAGGATTGGCCAGCCAGCCACATGTGACCCCTCTAACAAGCAACGGAAAGAAAAACAAGGTCTGACCAAAATCAGAGCCAGCACGTTCCACTGGCAGGACGGACCCCTTTGTTACTCACTCTGCAGACGTGGTCTGTGCAGCGCTGCTCCAAGGGGCCCCATCAGGGCAAAACACACAGCTACCTAGGCCAGCCAGGCCCCCTCCACATGACTGCAGTGAGCGGCCAAGAAGAGGAGAGAGGAGGCCAAGGTTTGTAAGCCTCAAGGGGTTATGCGGGTGTGAGAGGCTGGGCATTGAGGTCTGGCCACCAAAAGGAGCATGAACCGAGGCATCAGAAACCCGAGTGGGAGGCCCAGCTCACCCCAGAACTCAGAGAAGTGGCCTGACCTCAGCTCCTAGATTCCTCTCCTGCAAAGTGGGGACAGGGGACAGCAGCTGTCCTGAAGCTCTTATGCATCTGCCTGAGATCCCTCTGAGAGGTCAGACATCAATGGGCTTAGAAAACCACACAGAACCTCACACACGCAGGCTGATGACATCGGGGCGGGGGAGCTGACGCAGGCTGGCTTTGTGAGCATCACCTTTGGCCCAGTAACTCCCCCCGGGGGGAGCTATCACAAGGAAATAATCCTAATTAGAGAAAATAATCTTTATGCACGTGGATATTAGTCACAGTATAATTTATGATGGTAGAAAAAAACAGAAAGCATCTGGGTAGCCAAGAACAGGGAAATGATAAAGTAAACTAAGGTTCATCTACTCAATGGAACCATTCAAAAAATTTTCAAAGACTATGATTATGCAGAAAATGGTGATGAGTAACATGAATTGAAAATGTCATGGTACAGCTTTACTGGTACCATTTCTTTCATTTTTTGAGTTTAAATGAAGGTTCAATTTCATGTTTTGATATGTAAAAAAAGACTCAGAATGCTTTAAACATACAGTATAACTCCTACTTTGGCTAAATTTTTAAAAAGCTATGTGTTGGGAAAATATTAGAAAATAACCAAAGAATTAACAGCGATGATGTTTGTGTAGCTGGAAAGGAATGGCTTTTATCTATTTTAATGTAGCTTTCAGGTGAATCAGTGTTACTTTTAAAGAGAAAGAGAAACACATCTATTTTAAAGGTAGTTTAGGCGCTGAAGGGTGACACTCATGGCACAGGACAGGGAGGAGAAGGAGGGGTTTCGATGCAGAGAAATAACCCGGATTTCTGGGGCAAACACCAGACAGGACCCCCTGAGACATAACTCAGGGGAACACAAGCTTTTCTGACCAGCCTTCCCGGGTGGGACCAAGGGCTTATGACCCACCCACACCCCAGTCTTACTTTCCCTGAGAAAACATAAACAAGATAACCAAAACAGCAAGAATGCAGCAGTTACACAAGAACAAAACCAGCAACAAAACAACAGTAATTTCTATGATTGAAAAAACGAATACAAAAAAGCAGCAATAAACAGCCATGAAAAACTCAAGACAGCACTAACAGTGCCTGAAAACAAGTATCCCGAAAATTGCAGGCATTCCAGAAGATCTGCCCCATAGGAGCTTCGCAAGGCTGCCAAGCGGGTGCGGCAGCCAGACTGCTCAGCAGAAACACCCCACACTCCATGGGGAACTCCAGCACTGTTCGCTTTATTTTACGACTATCAGAGTTTAGTCACTCCTAACAGCTCTCTTCTTAAGAAGCGGACTTTGAGCCGATGTAGAAATGAATCTCTGGCAGTGCATTACTGTTTGCCTAAAGAACCCAAGAAAAGACGCAGCGTTTGGGTCTGCTCCCGGCACATCTCAAACAGCTCCTTCCCCAGCTCCTGACACAGGCCCCTCAGAGCACTGGACCACGCTTGGAGGGACACCAAGGATCTGATCTCCTGCATCGACAGCACAGCTCTGGCCAGAGCCTTTTGTCTGCAGACACTGCCCCTGGGCAAGGCCAGGCTTTCGGGCAGGGCGAAGCGGGAGACGCTGGGGCTCCCTAACACCTGTCATCGGCACGTCACATCTCACTGCTGGTCCTTCCTAACCCTGTGAGGCAGCAGTATCTCCTCTGCCCTGACAATTCCCAAGGAGCTGTGTTTCCCCTCCCTCTGGCTGCCCCAGAGCCAGAGCATAGCCGGGCCTAGAGCTGAGCACACGATGGGCAGACACCTAACAGTTGATGAGAGATGAAAGGGGAATAAGGTCAGGCACGGTCCCCCACATCTGCTGTCCTTCGCCAGTTCTTCTGGCACAGAGTCTCATTCAAGGCCAATCACACACACAGGACAACAGGACTGCTCAAGCCCTTACCGCCCATCTAGTTGAGACATTTCAAAGGAGCTTGTTTAACCTTTTGACCGCTAGAATCCTGCTCCAAAGCCTGGTGTGTACAGCAGTCAAGATGGACGACAGGGAGGAGAGTCGGGGCGGGAGAGAGAGGGAGGAGAAGGGTAGACCCCTGCTCCCTCGGCTCCCCAGAACTACAGAAACCCGCAGGGGGATTCCTGTACCCTGGGACTCTTCCGAAGCCAAGCTGAAACAGCTCACTAGATCAGCCCCCTCGGGTTAAGGGGGGGAAACTGAGGCTGAGAGAGACAAAGTGGCTCAGCAAAGGCGCATAAATGGTCAGTGGCAGAGCTGGGACCAGGATCTAGGGGTTCTTGTCCCCTAGAACCCAGGAAAGTGGGAACCACACCTGCCTCAAGTCTGAGTCACTCCCAGCACCTGCACAGGACCTGCCCAGTGAGATCACAGATGCTCCACCTGAGGGGACAAAAATAACTGCTGCTTGGAAAAGCAGGCCTCGACAGACCAGGGTCCGAGTCCCAGCCCCGCCACTTAAAATGGCTGTATACCCGGGACAAGTCACTCAGCTGCTCGGTCAGCTCTCAGCAACCACCTCAGAGGGCCGGTGGGAAGACGCAGAGAGCTGACAGCGGCACCTGGTTTCCGTGAAGGATCACAGATTCTTCTCCCTGTGCCCTTTCGGTGGGCTCATCCCCTCTCTCCTTCAGACCCCTGCTCCGTGAAGCTCCCTGAGCCCTTGCCTTACAGCTAAGAGAACATTCGGAGGCCTGCATGGTGCAGGAACTCACCTTGTGGAGACAAAGTCCCAGCCAAAAGAGTGGGCTAGATCTTCCTGTGGTTTGACAACATGCCAATGGGAAGCCAGCTTCAGCCTCCAGCTCCTGAACTCCTGCTTCACCAGTCCCTTCAAACAGTGGTGCTCCTGACACCTCTTTTTTTTTTTTTTTTTTTAAAGATTTTATTTTTTCCTTTTTCTCGCCAAAGCCCTCTGGCACATAGTTGTATATTCTTCGTTGTGAGTCTTTCTAGCTGTGGCATGTGACACTGCCTCAGCGTGGTTTGATGGACAGTGCCATGTCCGCGCCCAGGATTCAAACCAACAAAACGCTGGGCCACCTACAGCGGAGCGCACGAACTTAACCACTCGGCCACGGGGCCAGCCCCACTCCTGACCCCTCTTTCACGTCTGCTGGGCTGGAGCAGCAGGCCCCCACCAGATGCCCTGGCTGTCCCCTAGGCTATCGAGTTCTGCCTGCTCTGGAAACTGTGGGGAACTCAACCAGTCATGGTTCAGATAGCTGCTACCCCAAGACCCTGGAACTCCCCACCTCTGCCCTAAAAGGCTCAGGTCATGGTTCACCATGGCCAGAAATTAGGGGGCAATATCTAGGGCTCCAGAATCAATCAAGGACCATCTGGAGGAGAAGAACCCAGAAGCCTGGGGCACCCCACGAATGAGACCCTGTCCCCAAGACTTCTAGACCAAGGATGACCTGCCAGCACTTCCATACAAGGCAGACCTGTCTCAACCAGACGATCACATCTCTTCTGCCTTGGAGGGACCAAAGCCCGGAAAATACTTTAATTGTGCGTCAGAGTTTCAAAAATAGTCCTATTCAGTCATAATCTTCACCTCTCACACCTAGATTTGATATTTTAAAGTCAGACAAATACAGGTTCAAACTAGAAAGAAAAGGATCACAGATTTGGATGGAGGGTCATCTTGTTCAACCTGCCATTTTACAGATGGAAACACTGAGTCCCAGAGACAGGTGTGTACAAGAAGCAGAGTCAGGCCTGGAGCCCAGATGCCAGGGACACCACACTGCACAACTCACACTGTGTCCTTGTGAATGGGCCCAGGAGCTGTGCAACCCAGGGCTCTGCCCTTGAGTCTCTGTGCAGGAAGCTCTGTTATACAAAGGGTGTGCCGGCCCCTTGCCCTCTCCCTCTTGTTTCAGTGGAGCTGTTCTCCCTGATGCAGGGCACTGGCAGAACTGGAGCCAAGGAAATGGACACAAAGGTCAAATAGCAGGGGCTGCTGCCCCTGGCAGTCCAGGTTACCTTTGGGCATGATCTGATGCATGGCGACCGAGAGGAAGAAGATGGAGTCGCTGTAGTAGGTCCCTGAGCCGGCACTGAAGTGCTTCTGCATGGCCTCCACGACGGGGAAGAGCTTGTCCGTCAGCACAGCGACATCGTGGAAGACAACCTGCAGCAGGGTGCGAGGAGACGGCAGGAGTGAGCGAACCGGGTCTGCACACCCAGCACACATGTGGGCTCATGCTGGGGAGACAGACAGTGCCTCTCGGGGTCCACGAGCAGGGTCCCAAGTGAGGGTTAAGAAAACAGGGAACAGTTGGAGTCTGCAGAGGCTGGCTGTGGGGACGGGGACGCCGTGTGGGAGGGGTGTGCAGGCATACATGTGGGGGTGCTGAGGAAGAGGAGTGGGAGTGAGGACAGGAATGGGAGAAGTCAGTCTGCCTTCTGCTTCTGAGCTTCAAACTGAGCCTCCTTGAAGGTAGCTCTGTGCCCAGTGGCTGGAAACCATGCTAAAGAGTCTCATCCTGAAATCAGGACCCTCAGCAAGTCTGGGCAGCTGGCACGGGCCCCGGCATGGGTGTTCCTGGTGGCCACTACACGTGTTCCATGGGCTAGTCAGATGCTACACCTCCCTTAACCAACAGGGTGAATAGTAAGAGGGTCTGGCCACTGGAAAACGGGACCCGGGAAATGCCTACTGCCTAAGTAAACTCATCCATCAACTCAACAGCATTTCTTGAGTGTCCCAGACACCCTGGAGACGCTGTGAGGCACCACTTTCCCCAGAACACTTAAGTCTAAAGATGTCACAGCTGCTGAAGAGAGCCCTGCAGTTTATGACACACCCTCACACACACACGCTGATCCCCGTGGCAACCTGGGGCTTCAGGGAGGCAGCCACCACTGTTACAGCTCCAAATTACAACTGAGAGAGCAGATGCTCACAGAGGTTACACCTGCCCGAGGTCACCTAGCTAATAAATGGCAGAGCCAGAACTTGAACCCTGTCTCCAGATTCCACGTCCCAGGCTCTTTCCACTGTAAATGCATCCTCTTTCTCAATAGCAACCAGCAGAGGAGGAAGACATCAGCACGACCAGTGATTACAGTAGACGAGAGAACTAACAGGACCCTAAAGAGCTGGTTTCCTTGTTCGATATTAGTCCAGACTATAAGTCCAGCCCACATGTAGCCCCAGGATATCAAATTACCAGACATTCTGCTCACATAGTCCTGCAACTTTTCCCTGTTTCTCCCTGTGCCCTGCAACATCTAGAACATTCCACCACTCACAAGAGGCACTCAATAAATGCAGCCCAAGCCAGAGCCCAGATGTTCCTCTTCCTCCATCTTCAACCCTCACAAGAGATCTGCTGATGACCCCTTCCACCTCCCTCTTTCCTGGCAGCTGACAGAACGGACAAGCCTGCAAGGCTGCCACACGCTGCACAGCCAGCACAGTAACAACCTCAGGACCAAGAACCTACCTGAACAGGGAGGGTGCCAACAGAGAGGAGAAGCCATGCGGACACCCTGACCAGCTCGGGGACAATGTCAGTGGCCCTGCCAGCAGGAAAAATGACAGGTGTGGGCGGTACCCAAAAAGTTCTCAAGTTGGGTGGCTCCGTTCTCTCTTTTCCTTGCTTTCACTCTGCCCAGTTCCTTCTAGTCTCCTGGTGTCACCCCAGCCTGCACCCCCAGATCCCCTTCGCAGCCCTGCAGGGGCGGTCAAGTGCCCTCTGTCTGCTTTTCCCTTCTTTAGGTTCGGATTTTGGCCAGAAACCTGTTTTTCTCTTACCTCACGAGTGTGTTTGCTTTTGTCTGTGGGTCTACTTAAATTTCTAAAACACTATTAAACGTAGAAAAACTTTTATATTGTGTTAGTGCTCACACTGCCTAACTGTAACTCTTTAAATCTTTCATCTCTTTGTAAAAGTCTTTTTAAAATTTCTTGACATTTCTTTTCTAATGGATTATATTCCTTTACCCTATTTCTGACTGCTTTTCTTCTTTGACGTTTTCTTTTCTGTGACCTGTCACCCTGAGGTGTGGAATCCAGACCAGTTCTGCAGTTTCCCGACACAGATGCTGAATTTCGTCTTTCACCTCCTGCACCCCACATTCTCCCCTCACCCTCTGCCCGCGGCTTCCTGGCTGCACAGGCATCGCAAATTCTGACAGGTTTCCCCACTTCCTGCCTCATCCCCCTCCAAACCAGCTTCTGTTGTGCCTCTCGAGTAATCTTCCCAATTTACAAATTCATTTCTCTCTTTCCTGTGACGGCCCCTCACTGCCCTCGGTTACTGTCCAAACTCCCCAGCAAGGCTTATGAGACCCCACACTAGTGGCTCTGGGTGCCCCTCCTGCCCTCCCTTCCTCCGGGGACCGGGCAGAACTGAACTAGGCAGTCCCCACTCTGTCCGCCACACCTTGGTGTCCTATGTCCTTATATATTTGTATCTGCTCTTTGTGGCACCGTGGGAACCCCGTCTCCCAGCCTCGCCCCTCCCTCCCAGCCCCCATCCGCCTGGTAGATGGACTCTCACTCCAGGCTGTGCACAGCCTCCCACCATTCATCACACTGTCCCATGCACCCTGTATCACGTGGAAGGAGGCTCTGCTTCCCTGTCTGACTCCTCTCCGGGTCTTTGTTTCTAGTCCGCCGGGTGGGGCACTCCTTGAGGCTGGAGGCTGTGACTGCCCTGTGCCCAGCCCCTGGCCACGTGACAGGCATCAGTATAGGTTTGATGAACTAAATGAACTGCACTCTGGGTAAGTTACTAACCCTCCCTGAGCCTCAGTTTCTTCATGGATGTCCAGGAATGATAATGCCTCCCTCTCCTAGTGGCTGTTAGGACTCCTCAGGACAAGCAGACAAAGCACCTAACATGGAATGGCCACACTGCACTTACTCCTAAGTGTTAGCATCCACACTCAGGCCCCTGCCCCCCACTCCATCTCCCTCCTCAGACCCCTGAATCCCCTCTCCTCACAGATCAGTCTTCACTCAGGAGGCAGCCTTTCTCTCTGAGCCTCATTACACATCCCAACCACTGCCAGAAGCTGGAATTTGACAAGAAACTGGAAGCTGACAAGAGGGCTCTCTCAGAAATGGAAGGCTCTATAATCATTAAAAAGATAGGGAATGGATATGTACAACCCAACACACACACACACACACACACACACACACACACACAGAGCAGGGCCTGCCCCAGCAGCCAGCTTCTCCCCCTCCCGGGTCCCCACCCCACCCCAAAGCTTCACAGGAGACAATTACATCCCATCAGCATTGATAGATTTATGAGGACAAACTGTACTGAGTACGTTGTTCCAAATGCAGTACGGTGAAGCCTGCTGCAATGAATATTTCATATAATAAATCTCCTAAAAGATAAATTAATATGTTCCATGGAGTACACTTTATGCAGCAAGAAGCAAACCACAGACACTGCAAGTGTGATCAAAACATCCAGGCCTCCCCATGTCTACAACCATTTCGCACCCTGTGGTCTCCGAGGGCAGGGTCGGGGTCTGGCAGGTTCTGAAGCCCCCAGCCCAGGGTCAGTGCCAGGCAGGAGGCAGTGAAGCAAGAGTGATGGAAAGAGAGGGAAATGGTCAGAGAAAATGCCACCCCTCCCTCTGTTCTTCCTCCTTTTCACATTCCCCACCTCGGGGGCTGCAGGAAGAATTATCATAGAATCTAGAAAACCAGGAATATAATACAAGGCGACTCTCATATTGAAGGCAGGTGGTCAACAAGAAGATCCAAAACAATGGCTTATCCCAACTTGACTACATGATTTTTAGGGATGTCAATTAAAAAGTCAAATCACTGTTTGTAACTTTTATTAATTAATTTATATACATATTTAAAATTAAACATTTTATTATTAAATACTATTTTCCCCTACCCACCTTAAAAAATGATTTCTTTTTCAAACCCTTCATGTGCAGCCTCAATGTTAATGCCTTTATCAACCCGAGTCAAGCTGAGTCACGCACAGCAGTTTTCCAGAACACATCATCCATTTGAGATGTTCTGGACACGGCTCCTTGTGAATTTATATAGGATGTTGTTATTGGAAATGGTATCCCAACCCCCAAAACCCATGTTCATATCATTAAGGCAGTTGGTTTTTCCATCAGCCTATAATCATGAGCCATTTAGTGTCTTCCTTTTATTAGTGATCTTTAAAAGGCTTTCTTACATCAACACTCCGGGGACAGTCTCCTAGCTCTGGAATAGCGCTTATAATTCCTGGAACTTGCTTATAATTATGAGATCAAAACCCCAGAGATAATGGCTAAATCTGTGTTAAATTTCTTTGCCTCCTTTTATTTTTAATGAATCCTGTCAAGTAACTTCCAGAAACACCCCAATTCAGTAATGACTGAGGTTGTTCCAGGCTAAGGTGTTCTCACGCTGTACTTTGTTATTCAAAATACAGCATGTCACTGAGAGAGCACTGTGTAATACAAGAGATTTTGGGCGAGGGGAGAGGGGAAGCTTGTCTCGTATCCACCATGCACAGCACATTCGCAACACTTCCAAAATGGGGAGGCCAAAGCAACTAGAACAGCAGGGCCTGGTGCCAGGCAGGACAGACATCTTTGCCAGCCTGGCCCTGGGCTCGTTGGCACAGACAGGCCTGAAGAGCCAGACCACTGCTCCACTGGGGACATAAAGCCATGCCAAGCCTTAGTCCAGCTTGGTGGAGAAAACTCATTTACCACTTGGCATACCCCACTGGAGTCAGGTCACGCCATGCTCTTGGAGCCAAGAAGGGAGGTGGCGGGGACCAGCCCTGTGCACAGGGAGATGCCAGGTTTCCAGGAAACACCCAGGCCTGCTTGAGGAACAGCAGCTCCTCCCGCCACCAATAGCAGTGCCGCAGGAGGGTGACGTCCCCTCCCCACGCTCAGCCAGAGACTGTCCCTGGAAGAGCTGTTGGAAAGAAGAGTGACAGCACAAAGCTCTGGGAAACCTATCCATATCTAACACTCCAGGCGCACCCCGCCATATGCTGGAATCCTTGTACTGCGGGAACACCAAATGGGGTTCCACCTGCCCCGAGGGGCCGCCCGGAGCACCGGGTAGGAAGGCTTCTGCAGCAACACCAGGACTCGGCAAAAGAGCATCAACAGTAATGTCCGCCAGGGGGCTGGCAAACTCCCCTCCCCTGGAGCTATCACCTCAGCTCTGCGAGCACCAGCTTGGGCTGGACTCACGCCTGTGATGGGGAGTCAGTGCCTCCTGAGAGCCAAGCCCAGGCATGGGGTGGGCAGTTCTGGGTTCAGATGCAAACTCCACCACTTAGTCACCTGGCAACCCTGGTCAAAACAGTACTTCAACTCTGCCTCATCTATAAAATGGGAAAGAATCACAGTGGCTGTCTCACAGGGCTTTTATGAGGAATGAGGAGGAGCTCAGTAAGGACAACTGACATATCACCCTGTCCAACAAAAAGCCTTCCCCATAGAAGGACACCTAGATTTGACAAAAGAATACATTGTGTAATGAATAGTCCAAGATACTACACGGCAATAACCCGCTGCTCTGCGGTGCTCGGCCTGGGAGGAAAGGTGGTCCCGGGTCCTCCCTCCTGCTACACTCAGCCCGCACCCCGGGTCCCGCCTCTGCCAGGGCTGCCCAGTGCCCAACCAGAAGGTTCCTTCCTTACTCTTCCTGCTCAGCATGGAGTACCTATTTGCAAACCAAGCTTCTAACGTTACTAAAACCGTCCAAACCAGTAGGTCGATTAAACACAATTCTGAATTGAAGACATCTTAATATCAGAAAAGTCACTAAGTAAGGACATCTGCCTCACAATTAGAAATAACATGTCCCTGTGCCAGACCCCTGCTCTCAGGCCTCTCCAGCCTGGGAGGATACCAGGGAAGATGGGAGAAGAGCCGTCCTTGAGTTCAAGAATCAGGACAGGTCTTTCAGGGAATCGACAAGTACTTGGCACCTTCCCAAAGAGGAGCTGTTGTGCCTTCTTGGAGCGGGGGTAGGTCTCCCATTTCACCCTCGCCCCCCCCCACCCCATAGCATCCTTCAGGACAAACTGGAGAATGAGTATCAGACAGTGACTTGCTCTGAGGGCAGTGAGTGGGCACAAGGGAGCCCCAACACAGGCTGGTCAGCTCCCACAAATACATTCCTAATCTGTGTGATCTTAGTAATCAATTCCAAAAAGAGCTGGAGGAAAAATGCTTTTCTGGAAAAAAATTTTTCTCATTGACTTGCACTATGAATGTGAAGGCATATTTCTATGAAGGAAAGAAAAATCTGCTAACAGACTGGCAATCTTCCAATCCCACAAACATGCCAAACACCTGTTACACCTGAGGGCCTTTGCACTGACTGTCGTCTCTGTTCAGAAGCCTCTCCCAGAGTGCTCACATGCCTAGATCCTTCTAGCCATTCAGGTGTCAATTTAACCATCACCTCCTGAGATCTTCTCCGATCAAAAAAGTAGCTACCCCATCCTCAACATACACACACACACAAACACAAACACACACACACACACACACACACACACACACACACCCAGTCCTGGCTATTCCATTACCAGATTTATTTTCTCCATAGCACTTATCACCTGACAAGTTATATTTTCAAGGGTCCTCTCATGTATTGTCTGTCTCTCCCCAGGCTCCAACCAGCCTGGAAGGCACCATGAAGGAGGGACCTAGTCTGTCTTGCTCACCACTACGCGTCCAGCTCTTGGCCGTGTTTCACATACAGTGGAAGCTCAGCAAGTGCTTGCTGTAGGAAGGAATGAGCAAGTGAATGGGCAGAGGAAAGCACCCAGAGTAACGGGTAACCCAACAACCTGCTCCAGGACACAGCAGTGGTCCCACAGGGCCTGTTCCTGGGAGGACGGGAGAAGGCAGAGGCTCCTTCCTGACCCCAGGATCTCCCCCAGGTGTGTCATGTGCTTCCCCAGCTTCACTCTAGCCCCTCCCCAAAGGAGAGGAATTTCTTCCGCATGGGACTCATTCTAAACCTTCAGGAAACTGGGTCTTCTTCTCACCTTTAACCTGCTGGTCAGAATGTCCAGTAGGGCTGGGCTGTAATATCTCACTTTGTCATAGGAGCTGTTGCCTAATACACTGTATTCCTAACCTACAAGTTGCTTTAGAATAACTATGCTCCATTGTTTAATTTTACGTCTGAAATTATCTCAAAGGTGCTTCCTTGAATGAAGTCTTCCTGGACTGGGGAGCAATAGATAGATGATTGATTGACAGATGGGTAGAGTAACAGATCTATTGATCTCTTTTTTTAATCATTATCAAGTCCTAAAAATACTCTGTTATCAGTGGCTGCCTGTTGCCCCCCCACCAATAACTTTAACTCTCTTTAAAAACAAAGATCTCCCAGGATAAATGAAAAATGCTCTGAATTTGTTAGTTTTCAATGAAAAAGCTAAAAATTATCATTGATGTACAGTTTTTCTGAGAAAATGAAAATATAAATCCACAGGTTGGGCCCCTCCCTAATGCGACTTTTATCACTTCTGCAAGATGTCCCAGATTTAATTCCATTTTGTCAGGCAGAACCACAAGCAGCTGAAGAGGAAAAATGAAGCCTGCCCATCTAATTTCCAAAGCAATTTCCAACACCTATGCTCATGACCCACTTTACTAACAGCTCAAAAGCTACAGGGCCCCCCACCGTCCTCACTGCAGGGCATCCAGCCACTACCAAGCACCTTGTCTGGCTCCCTCTCCACCCTCACCCCCACCTGCACCATCAGTGCTTTCCAGATAACTAGATCTGCAGTTAACGTTCTGGGACCCCTACAAAATCCCCAGCATTTCAGCAGAGAGGGGCTGTATTCCAGTCTTCCAAAACCTTGATGTGACCAGGGTAGGACAAGGGGGAAACATAACGTAAGAGAGACGGGCCTGGCACCTGGATGGTGGGTGACTGAGGGCTGAACCACATCGACAGGAGACGTGTGTCCAGCAAGCCTGTGAGCTCCAGCCGTACTGCTAGGGGGGTGGCTTGGATCCGAGGGTTTCCAGCTTCACTGTGCACAGGCTCTCACCGAGGAGTCTCGTAAAAATGCAGACTCCTGGGTCCTGACCCCAGACATTCTGAGTCAGAGTCTGGGGTGAGGTTCGGGAATCTTCATTTAATTAAAACCACCCCCCATGATTCTAGTGCAGGTGGCCCCCATATGGGGACTTTGAGCAGGGTGGTGACGATGGCCCCACTCTACTCCGTGCCAGTCAGACCGCCTCAGGGTACTGGTTGGTTTCAGCTCTGGAAATCACACTGCAGGAAGGCTGTGGGCAAACTTCCAGAGCGTGTGCAAAGGAGAGGACCAAGGTGGCAAAGGTCCAGACTCCTTTCATCCGAAGAGCAGCTGAAGGCTCCATAGGCATCTGCCCTGGTGGGGGTGGGGAGGGGATTACACAACCTCACACACTGCCAGGGCCTTCTCTCCAGCTCCTCCCTCTGTCCCCACTCGTGTTCCCACCATGTTTCATTTTCTTGCCTGTAATGGAGACAGGATAAATGGCAAAGATAAACCCCTTTTCCCTTTCAAAACCTCAGTTCTCTGTTGACTCAGGTGCCCCTAACAGAGCCGTCAAGGAAGAACAGCCCATCACAACCGGAAGGGAGGAGGCCCCAGGCTAAGGAGCTGGACCCAGTGCCCTCTGTGCGCCCAGTGTGGCTGCACCAACTTTTCTTCCTCCTCGCTCTGTTCCCATCCTCCTCACCTCCAGTGGTAAGAGGGTCTTTGGCAAATGGATACAGAGATGAAGACCTTGTTAGCATACTGATGTACAGATATTGTGTATAAGAGAATAAGCAAGAAAACAGTTGGTGGGTCTTGTAGGTGCTCTGCTCTGTAGACCTTCGAACACCTGAGCCTTCCAAGTGAGTTTCCAGGATGACCACCAGGAACTATGGCAAATCACCGGGAAGGAGCCACAGCCACGTCCCTGGAGGGCAAGGAAGAATCTGAGACAAGACGAACACATTGAGAGAAGCAGAGAGACAGAGGGGGTGGCCCAGATGCTCCTCAATAAGGCTGATTATCAACGAATCATAAGGCGACTTCAAGGGAAAAGTGGGGGCAGAAAAAACAGGTCTGTGCCATCTTCTAGCCTCTGTAAGTGTTAATGACCAGCTAACGGTGATATCACACTGTGGCCCCGTGCCTTCCAGATATTCTTGACATAGCAGAGGGGTTCCATAAGTATCGATCCATAATTCTATAGCACAGTCCCTCCAACTCCCTCAGCCCCACAGCTTCACCTCGCCACTCACCACCTGCTGCTCTGGCCTCCAGCCCCTGGATCCCCATCACTCAACACTGAGCCGTCATTCTTAAAAACAAATGCCCTCAGTCACTCCCTACCTTTTTCTAGCACTCACTAAAGAATACATTTGGTGATCTCTTTTTAAAGCAAATAACCTTTACAGAGTGGGTATAATCATTCCCCAATACATCTCTTTTAAAAATTACAAGGTTTTGGTTTTTTACATTTAATGCTAAATTTTCCTGACAGTAGGAGCCAGTTTGCTACAAAATAATGTTTTCCACCCCAAAAGATAAGAAAAGGTCTGAGAGCGAAGGAGAGCAGGGAAAGGAGGAGAGACGGTCGTTGAGAGGGATTTCATTGTGGAATCAGAGGACAAGCTGCCCCAGTCTACCTACTCACCAGGAAGTTGACTGCTTGTAGGTCTGCTGAGTCTTCTTCACCAGATTCCTTGATTTGTTCTTTTTTGTGTGGTAATCTCCCATGACCTATGACTTCCCAAAGAACCTTGCGGTGTGACCACAAGTGACACCCAAAGGGATGCACTTAGTCATCTTCCTGCTTCATCAGACAGGCAGAAAGGTGGCCTCAGCCGGGGGGGCCTGCCTCACATTCCACCTCCTACCCATCGTCTTGTGCATGGCTGAGCCTCAGTCCCCACAAGCCCCACTCCCCTCCTGGCTCTCTGGGATGGGGACCCAGATGGATCGATGCACCAGAGCACTCTGCTGAGCTCAGACCAATCAGACCTCAGGGCAGCCTCCATCATTTCCAGAGGCTGCCCACTCTCCCAGGTTTCACGAAACCTCCTCGTCCAGTGCTCCCCAAGATGTGGTACACACCTCCAGAGGGGTACAAAAGGGACTTCTAAGAGGCACACAGACCACCCATTCTATTTTAATACTTAGGGACTTACTTTGATATGTAGACTACTAGAAATGTTAGTAAAAAACACTTTAGAACTATGATTTCACAGATGTTACCTAAGGAGAGGCTAAGGAAAAAGAAAAAAAACAGGGTGAGTCAGTTTAAAACACACATCAAGTGGTAATGCTGCAGGCAGTTCTAGGATATTGTCAAGAACAGGGAAGGAAACAGTCAACGACCAGACTTTAACAGGACTGCTCCTGTCCGTCGCCTCCCTTTGTGGGTGAGATGACGTGTTTAAAATGCCAAGCACAGCCCCGGCAGCCAGGAGATGTGCACAGACAGAGTCCCTGCCTCCCTCAAGGTTACACACAGCTGACGTCAGAACCAGATCTCCTGAGTCCTCCCCACTAAGTCCCTTCGTGCAACCTCAAGCTCAGACAGACTCCCTGGGTGATAACTGGAGACCCAGCACTTCTCTAAGCCCCACCACGCCAGGCACTGGCATCTGCTCATCCTAGGACCACAAAGAAATGAAACGAAACATGTCAGGCAGCAACGTAAACAACCAGGAGCTCATCCGATCCTGGCCATGACCGTGCTCTTTATAGAGGAGGCAGCTGTAGCAGGAGAGGTGAAGTCACCTGTCCAAGGTGACTCAGTGAACGGCCAAGGCCCAGATTTGAGCCCGGGCCTTTCCGATTCCAGAATACGAACAACCTCCCAGTCACTAGAGACTGCCCTCATTCCACCTTTCTTCTTCTTTTCTTCCTTCATGGAAGGGCAGATCCCAACTGAGCGTGGACACTACAAACCCGAGCTCTGTCAAAGGGGCAGCTGCTGTTTACAGCCCTTTTGAGGCCACAAGTCCGTGTCTGAATAAACTCTAATGTAGAAAACCTTGTGCTTCCCCTTTTCATGGATGGGTCTTGAATCTCCCACTCCTCCCCACCCCAACGGCTCCCCCCTGCTCAGGCCATTGTCCTCTTTCCCCTGGGCTGGCACTTTGGCCTCCCAACGGGTGTCCCCTTCATTCTGTCCTCCACACAGTGGCCAGAGTGACCCTTCCCTACTCAAAACACAGAAGAGGCTCCTCCTGCCAGTCAGTCACAGCCAGACTCCTCAGAGGGACCAGGGCTGGGACCCGCCCTCCTCCCGCTGGGTCAGACACCCTTCCCCACATGTTCTGCGCTGGCCTTGCTGCTCCTCAAACACACCAGGCAGTCCTCACCCACCCCAGCCTCAGCTTGGCTGACCCCATCACCCAAATGCTCTCTCAGGAGCTGCCTGGCCAACTTCTTCACCCTTTACGCCTCTGCTCAAATGCCACCTTCAAGTGACGGTGTCCATTCCTATCCAGTTAAAAATCACGACACCCCAAACTTCTGCTGCCTCTTACCCTGCTAACACTGTATAACTCACCTCCTAGGACACCGTACAGTTGACTCATTGCTTACCACAGAACAACAAAGTGATGAAATGAAACCCAACCCTTTCTGAGCACAAACATCACTGCATCCCAAGCAGCAAAGCAGACAAATACTATTAGCTCATTTAATCTTCTTCCTGCAGAACGGAAACTCCACAAAGGCAGAGGCTTTCCACGTGCTCTGTCTCTTCTGTTCCCTGATCCACCCAGTGAGCGTGAACGCCCTAGGACGGTGCTGGCACCTACTAAGCACACAGTAAATACTGGCTCCGTGACCAGTTCACACCGCAGCCATACTGGACATGGCTACACGAACCTGAAAAGAAAGCAGTGCTCCTTTGCTCTGGCTTTCGCGAGTGTCCCCTGGGCCAGCAGCAGCCCTTGGAGTCCCCTCTGTCAGCATGAATCTGCTTCGGCGTCCCGCCCCCAGGATCTGAGGCCCTTCCCTCAAGGCATATGAACGCACAGACCATTCACTGAGGGGACGCTCATGGGGAGCACCAGGCCACTGCCGTCCTGCAAGGCAGCCCCCACCCCCACTTGGACCTGCCGGCCTCCAGAGACTCAGGGCAAGGAGCCGCAGCTAGAAAGTGGAGACCACGTTGCCAATTACAAAAATCAAAGTCGGGGAGCAACATGGGGAGAGCCAAGAGGCCAGACAGGTCACTCATTGTCAACAGGTTAACCCTCATGATGCAGACAGGGAAACGGAGGCCCAGCGAGGGGGGATGGAGCTATCCCAGGTTACACGGCAGGTCACTGGGGGAGCCAGGCCCTGCCTCCTCGACAGCATTGCAGCAGTCGGCCAAGACTCAGCAAAGGCCACACCGCCCTCAGCTGCAGGCACCTTCCTCTCACCCTCCTCCACAGAGATTCTGAAGATGCCGGGGAAGGCGGCCCCAGTCTCCACAGCCAGGAATTTTGGAGTAGCGCTAAGGGACACTCAAGTCTGCCCTCGGTTTCCCTCCTGTCCCATTCCCAAAGCTGCTCTCAGGTTTCCACCTCCTGACATGACGGCAGTGGGACCCACAGCAAGGAAAGGGGGTCTACCCCGCGGGCTCCTCCGGAGGACACGGAGCACACAGTGGGACCGGCGGCTGGAGAAGAGCTCAGCAGGATCTTGGAAAGATGCACATGCTCCCAGATGGGTACACGCTCATCCATGGCCCAGGGGGCTCACGGGGCAGGAAATGCCCTTCCAGGTAGGGAACCTGGAGAAACCCAAGTATGTCTGTGTACACAGACGTCTGGCTGGACCTTCATGGTAGCGGCGTTTGCAACAACAAAAAAGTGGGAACAACCTAGCCATTTCTCAGAGGGAAAATGGATAAACAGGTCTGCCCATAACAAAATCCTACACAGCAGTTAAAATGACCAAACAAGACCTACATGTATCAACGTGGATAAATCTCAAAAACGTAATGTCGAGTAAAAAGAGAAATATCAAAAGGATATATAATAAGAGCATTTATTTAACTGTTTAAAATACACAAAGGAATAACATACATATTTATGTATGTACGTACGTGTATATATAAACACATATAGGTGGTAAAAGTACAAAAACACAAATTCCACAAAGTACACCACCTTCTTGGGTGTGACAAGGAACACCTGGGAGGGGGTGGGATGGGGAAGACGTAGGGATGGGCTTCAGCTATATCTACAACATTTGATTTTTTTAAAAAAAGAATTTGAAACAAACTCAACAAAATGTTAGTCCCTATTTAACATATATAGTAGGAAAACAGGTATCTATTACATTTTTCTTGAATTTTTCTATATTTTGATGCTTCATAATTTAATGTATAAAAAATGAAACACTAAAATTTTTTTTAAATAAAATACTACATAAAAGAAGAGAAATCAGAGCCGGGCAATGTAAATTTGCTGGCAAAACTCTTTACAATAGAAAGCCAAGAGTGAGCACTGAGGAGCATTCCTGCAGGGTCTGACTTTGACACATTCATTTGTGGGTACAGGACCATAAGGGACTGGGAAGAGCTCCTGGTGAAAAGTCAAGCAAGTGTTCCTGGGCACAATTCAAAAGGAAAAACCATACACAACAGAGAAGTTCTCTGTGGTTTACTTACAGTATGAAAAATCAGAAACTCACAGAATGGCTTACCAAAGAAATATGATGATCACTTACACTACAGCCGCACAAACAACAAGCAGAAGACAAGACAGAAAGACGGGAGAATGTCCATGAGAGACACCATCACGTGCGGGTCCCATACCAAGCGGAACGGGCAGGGGACCAGATTCCCCTGCTGCACCAAAGAACGCCTGCACGTGGACAAGGCTCAGGGGAACAAGGAGAAATGAAGACGGCTCGTTAGAACTACATTTATAGTTTTCTACTCTCTTGGAGGTAGGTCACAAAGGGCTCTCAGTGGGGTCCAGTTGGTGCTCCCACCTGCCCACTCTTAAGCACTTTCTCCTCCCGCCTTTACATGCCCATCCATGGCCCGGGGGCTCATGGGGCAGCGAGAATTCCCTTTCATATTTCCAGGTTATAACGAATCCCCCAAAGATTTCCATAAATCAATTCCAGATGCCGCACATGTCACAGAAAAGGGCTCAAAAGTCAACAGCTCCAGAAACCAGGAGGTTAAGCAGCAAGGTCGTATTTCATCTCCCAAAGCCAGCTGCCTGAGACAGAGCCTTCGCCTTAGGTAAAGAGAATGTTTTCATTTTGCATTTGCTCTAAAAGTCTTGCAACTCTGAGAGAGCCATATCAGGAAATAACTTCAGTTGCTCACGTTTCTGATTAAAGCAAAAGCTGCTCAGTGAGTCTAAAGAACAGACAAGTCAAGGGAACAAACCCACGTAACATCTTAAATCCTCTGCAAATACTACTCACCAGACTCGATTAACTATTTAGCTGTTGGCTCTGCACTGGTGAAGGGAGTCACTAGCTATGCTGAGTTTTAAACTGGAACACATGGAAGAAAGGGTGCTCTCAGACAAGTCACAGGGGCGCCCGCCATCAGCTCACACTAGGGAGCACCTTCCATTATGGACTGCAGGGTGGCCAGTGCACCTGAGGCTGGGCAGCGTGTGACCATGCTCCCAGAGGGCACCCCATATGCCCTACCCATCAGCCCCCTCCTGGCTGAGTGGGCCACAGGCACAGCTGGACCCTGAATGGGCAATCAGAGACCCGAGATTCTGGCCATGACTCAGAGGTCAGCAGTGACTGACCAAGCCTTGCCAGTTTTCCAGTGTACCATCCCCAGGGACTCAGGACCAAAGTCCCACCCCACACTGACCACAGGTTAAACTTACCTTAAAACAAGTAGTCAGCAGCTGAAATAACAAGCGTCTCGCCCTGCCAACCACAAGGCGCAGGCCCACTTCCCTACTGGGTATTTCCAAGTTACCGTGTCCTTCCCAGGAGCCATTCCCTTGAGCTGAAAGCTTGTTGCTTTTCCACTGTGAGAAAACTGGGGACCACAGGGCGTAATGCTGCTCAGCTGATCCCTCCAGGCTCAGTCACCACCTCACTCTTACTCAGCTCGTACACAGGATATAAGAAAGTATGTGGGCCAGGGGTCTCTGTGCCAAACCTACTCTTTTATTTGATAAGACAAACCTAAGCATCCATGCAGCCGGCTCAGGCGTGGCCACCTATACTAGGAGCTGACCTGTGACACAGGATGAGCAGGTGCAGACCGGCGGGGCAGGGCCATGAGATGGTACTGTAGGGGTGGACCCAGAGAGGGGCCTGCTGCGGGAAGGCAGAACAGACCTGGACAACCTTCACGGGGGATGGGGCAGCCGGGCCTGAGGTCCACAGCAGACACCTGGTACGTGCTGGGCACAAACAAGTCCTTTAGACACAGTAATTCATTTAACTTCATCTCCACAAGGTTTTGAGGTGGGTGATATTATTGCACCCCTTCTACAGATGAGGAAGGATTTCAGAGAAGGCAAACAACCACCCATCGCCTCCCAGAGGGATGAGGCAGACCTGGAATCTGACCCAGGCCCCCTGCAGTTAATACCATACTCATTCAAGAGACATGAGCCCACCCCTACACCAGGCTGCACCGGGACGGAGAGAGATCAGACCTGGACGCTACCCTGGAGGCCTCCCATCTGGCAGCTTCACCACCACTGCAGACAGAGCAGGGGAAAACAGAGGCATCAGAGAGAGCGATCAAGGCAATAGGTCTTCAGAGAGAGTGGACTCTCCAGGAGGGGTGCATGAGCGGCACCTTAAAGACAAGCTAGTTGGACTTTGAACCAGCAGAAAAAGAGGCATCCAGGGCCCCTACTGTGTGTCATGTAGATCAGCTCACATAATGGGGAGCCCACTACCCAGAAATCCTTGTAACAGACACAGCAGGACTGGGGCTGATGTTCAGACCTAGGCCAAAGCAGCAGTGGGAGTCCTTACACCAACCCCCGTCACACATACAATCCCCTCCACACACACACACACACACTCACACACAGGCTCAGCCCCCAGGAGGCCCGGAGTGGGCTGCGTAGGGCCAGGCAAACGGGCAGTGGGCGCCTTTCAGAACGGCTTGGGGCCTGCACCTGAGGACGCCTACTCAGCTTCATTCTGGGGCAGCTGCTCAGTGGGGTGTGAAGCAAAGCCATTCAATGTACACAAAACACAGGCGACTGCAGGGCAATCACAGGTGAGATCCGAAAAATGTGTCAGGCTGGGAACAAAAACAGAGGACAAAGAAGTGCACAGAGAGCCAGCACAACTCAGAACTGGCTTCAGACACAAACAACAAGGACAGCAGGCAGGGACACACTGAGGGCAGGAGACCTAGGCCCCAGGTCCCTTGTCCACTGACAAGCTGTGTGGCCTTGAGCAAGTCGCTTGGCCTTTCTGAGCCCCCATTTTCTTGCAGGTAGCATGAAGGGACTGGACTACATGACCTTTCCAGTTCCCTCCAATGCTGACCTGCTATGACTTGCTGCCCAATGAGGGTCCTCTAAGATTCCACACACTAAAGCAAGGCCCCCAGCTGGCTCTCCAGGGAATAACCTTGAGGAGGAATAAAAGATCTGCCCCATGCATGCCCCAAGCCACACAGCGGGCCCTCGACCTGCTGACAAGGGCAATAGGACATGTGCGTAAGGCCCCAGAGAGCACTGGGCACGGGGGCAGTGTGGGAATCCTACTCGGGGGAGCCTAGCTCTCACAGCGCCGTTCCCTGTTTGGAGGGACTAGAACGAACCACAAAATAAACAGACATTACAGGCATCAAGGCACAGTGTTGAGGAGTCAGAAAAACCGGGTTCCTACCCTGGCTCAGCCACCTCGTAGCTGTGTGGCTCTGAGGAAGCTGCTACAGCTGCTTTGCGCTCAGGATGCTCATCTGTGAAACCTCTTCCTGGGGGAGAATCCCTCCCTCCTCGCTGGACTGACTGCTCCAAGGATCAAATAAGAGAATGAAGGTAGAAGCTGGCATCGTGCCTGTCACTTAAATGGTGGCAACCGTTGCTATCATTGACGATGATGGCTAACACCTGAGAGAGCTTGGGTGATTCTGCACGTCGCCCCCTTCACCCCGAGGTGCAGCCTGGCTTGGGACTGAGGCCGAGAAACGAATCAACATCTCCCAGAGGGGGGAAGGAGAGTCAGCAAGGAGGACTTGGTCAGAGCCATTCCAGGGACTACTGGCTTCGAGACCCCTCCAATCTCTCACCCTCCATTCCGGAAAGGTCTGGAAAGGACAAGTGCTTTACAACTTCCCAGCACCCAGTCTCCACACGCCAGTGAGAGAGTGATGGAATATTCCTCAGGGCTGGAAGGTCCCTACCCATCTTACAGATGAGAAACTGAGGCTCAGAGGCATAGGTGAGGGGCTGGAGGCTCAGAGGGGTTACATCCAAGGCCACGCTGTTCCCAAATGTCACAGACTGCATTTGAGCCCAAGTCTCAGGCTCGAAGTCATGCGCTCCTACCCTGGGGCCACCCCTTGGCAGACAGGACAGCTCTGCTGGTGGACAGCTCCAGGGTGGAGAGGAAGAGGAGGTGAGGGAGCACAGGGGTGCTTCCAAGGCTGGAGAACCAGAGCAGGGCAACAGAGGCCAGCCTCTGGGACACTCCGTCCCACCAGCAGGAGGATCACTTAATCGGGGCTGCTTAACAGTAATTACCCCAATAAATAAAACAAATGGCTTTAATTTAAAAAACATTAACTTAACAGCAGGCTTTGTGCCAGCTGACAGGCCCTGGCTCTGCTGCTCAGAACAGGCACCTGGAACAGAGACGGGAGCACACAGGGACAGGAGCACATAGAGACTGGATCACAAACTTGCCTCTTGGGGCCAGGGTCCCTAGTAAAGGGCCCTATGGTCTGAGGAAGCGGGGCGGGGGGGGGGGGGGGGCCGAGGCTGGTGATGTCCTGGTCACCCTGATGGGTCCTCAGCAACCTACAGGCCATTGTGAGTGGCAGAGGCCAAAGGAAAGAGCCGTGGACAGGGAAAGGTGTGAGGAAGGGAAGCAGGGAGTCCCTCCCAGGTCCTGCCAGGTACCCCAGACGGCATTCTGCAGGTGTGGGAGATGCAGGAAGCCCCCGTTCTCGACCCCTCCAGCGGCCGGCGGGCTCCTCCTCACCTCTAGCGGCCTCCCTCCGCCAAGCACGGACTGGGGATGCTCACATTCACCGCTGTGACGTGCCCCATGAGGGGGGAATCCGAGCCCATCTGACAGCTAAGGATGCAGAGACTCCACGCAGTCAGGCAACCAGGACCAGAGCCAGGACCTGCACTGGGATGAACGCGCCCCTCCCCGCCATGCCTGCCTCTCGGAGACTCGGGCCACTTGTCCAACTTTCCACCAAGTGCCAGGACATCTGGGGCCCCAGATGGAGCGCAAACCGAGCTCACCGCGGGCGAGAGGGGCTCTCCCCTCACGCAGCTCCAAGAGACACGCTTTCCCTTTCTAAGCGGAAGCCCGCCTCCCTGCACCCGGAGGGCCCGTGCTAGGTGCGACGGGACCCCAGATTGAGGGGAAAGGATGCGCCCTGGGAAGCTGCGAGGCCCGGGGGCGGCGCCGGGTGAGGTCACGGGGCTGGGACCAAGGAGGGGCGAGCAGGCTCAGCTGCGCAGGGACACACTCCGCCCCCATCCTCACTCTTCCCTCCGACTGTGCCGCGGCGAAGCACTGCAGGCTTCTCCAGCCAGGATCGCAGCTTCTTTTTCATCCACCTTTTTCAAAGGGCCTCATCAAAGCAGGTGTACAGCGGGCGCAGGAAGGAAATGACCGCCCACAATCACCACGCAGACTCCCTTTCACTTCAGTCTTCCCTTGTAAAACACGGGGGGCGGGGAGGGAGGGAGGGGGGAGAACGTTCGTCGAGAAAGAACAAGAACAGCTCCGCGTGCGCGCGAGGTTCCGGTGGTGGGAGAAGCAGCGCGGCCCGAGCACCCAGCGCCTGGCTCCGGCCGCGCAAACGCGGTGCAGCAGCGCCCCCCAGCGGCCGCGCGGAGCGCCGCACGCGGCTCGTAGGCCGGGGAGGTGACCCTGGCCCGGGAGCAGGAGGGCAAGCTCCCGCCCTCCCCACTACTGCCCGTCTCAGAGAGGGCGCGGTGACCCGCAGGGGAGCCCGGCGGTCCAGCGTGAGCTGCACTCCCGCAGCTCCTCCTTCTCCTGGCCGGGGAGCCCCGCGCGCTGATTCCAGCCCTGGAGCTCCTTCCAGCGCACGCCCTCAAGCAGAGGACACACCACCTGGTGCCCATCTGGGGAATACATCTCCGCCAATAGCAACTCCCTGGTCCGTCTCAAGCACAGGGCAGCTGGAAAACTAGCCCTGAGGAACCGGCAGGGGTTTGGCCTCCTGGAGGTCAGGGTGGTGCTCGCCCACCCCCAGCCAGAGATCCGTGGGGACACAGGGACGTGAGCCCCGGCTGCACGGGCCCCACATCCTGCCTGCTCTGCTGTGGGGGTTAAGGTAAGCCAGCTCTCATCCACCCTTCCAAAAGGGACCAAGGCTGCTGGTAACGCTGACACTCAAAGAGAACAAGGGCGGGCCCAGCTCTGTGTGGCACTAAGTCTCTGTCCTCTCTGCCTGAGGTCTGTCACTGGGAGGATGCCACGCCCAGAGGTTGTTTCCTTCCTTCTCCAATGCTTGGTGATTCTGCGATGCCCCGTGAAGCCCAGTGAGACTGAAGCTGCGCTGGCGGCAGGCACAGTCTGTTCATACTGTATTTATTTGGGGCAGCTGGGCAGGGGGATGATACAGATTAGGAGGCCGGCTCCAGCCCTAGTGTGGAGCTCAGGTCAGTCCCAGATCTCTCAGCCTTGGGGGTTCCTTCACCATCACACTGATGCTCCAATGAGACGTTTGTGAAAGCGTTTTTATAAGCTCTGCAGTGCTGAACAAATGTGGTTAGTTATTCTCCTACTCAAATCTTCATACTAGTAACACCCCCTCATTGGTTTTAGGCATAACATTACTGTACACATCAGAAATTTCCAAACCGTGTTCTTCAGAATATAGGTGTTTCCAGAGATGTTACAACATCTTTCAGGATGAGGAGGAGGGAGTCAAGATACCTGGTTTTTCTTGTAAAATGCATTTTGGTAAATATGTAAGAAAAATACCAAATACACTTATGCAGTTGACCTTATCAGTATGTAATTATTTCATCATTAATCATTGGGGAAGTGCAAATCGAAACCCCAATGAGATGCTACTTCATACCCAGTAGGATGGCTATAGTCAAAAAGACAGACACATTCTGGTGAGGATGTGGAGAAATCAGAACCCTCATACACTGTCGGTGGGAATGTAAAATGGCGCAGCTACTTCAGAAAACCGTCTGGCAGTTCCTCAAAAGGTTAACAAGAGTTACCACATGACCCAGCCATTTCACTCCTAGGTATAAACCCAAGAGATCTGAAAACTATATCCACACAAAAACTTGTAAATGAATATTCACAGTGAATTATTCCTAATAGCCAAAAAGCAGAAACAACCCAAATGTCCATCAACTAATGAATGGATAAATAAAATGTGGTATATCCATACAATGGAATATTATTCAACCATAAAAAGGGATGAAGTACTGACATGTTACAACATGAACCTTAAAAACATTATGGCAAGTAAAAGAAGCCAGACGCAAAAGGTCACAGTGAAGGAGTCCTTTTATGAAATGTTCAGGATAAGCAAATTTACAGAGACACAAAGCAGATTAGTGTTTGCCAGGGCTGAGGAGAAGGGAGAATGGGGAATGACTGCTTATAGGTATGGGGTTTCTTTTTGGGCCGATGAAATGTTCTGGAATTAGTGGTCATGACTGAACCACATTGTGAATATTAAAAACCACTGAACCGTGTATTTTAAAGGGGTGAATTTTAGAGTATGTGAATTATATCAGTTTTTTTAAATTGCAAAAAAATGTAATTATGTCTTTTAAAAATGGCCCATGGGAACAGAGAACAGTCAGAAAATCATGAGAACTACTGATGCCCAAAGCTGGAACTTTCATCTGTGCGTTGAGGCCCCCATAGCAATTACAAATCATCCATGTATCAGTGTGTTTCATCTATATGATGACCCATGGCCTATGTTGTGGACTTTGCCTTATCATTTCAACACATACCTGTGAAATAATCCAGAGTTTATTGTATATGATACAATAATACTATACAAAATTATTCTCTAGATCCATGAGTAAAGTTTTCCATGAGAAACATGCACTGGTACGCAAACTACTACTGTTCTTTCATGAACATACTATAATTTAAAAGAGTTCCACTGTTAAGTGAGTTTGGTAAAACACCACTGTTCTCTAAATCCTATGGAATAACATGTCAGCCTATGTTTTCAAAGAGTCTCTCATTTCAGGACACATTTCTCTGATCACCTCTTTCCCAGACTGTCATACCATATTCAGAAGTTTCATTCTGGGTGCCAGGTGCCCGCTGCCATGACAAGCTGGAGAACCTGCATTTCAGTGTCACCTGTCTGTCATCAGCTTCATCAGTGAGACAGCCAGCATCGAGGTCTTGACACTCAGGCTTCTTTCCAGCCCCAACTACAAGCTGAGCTACTATCTTTTCAAGGACACTCACTGTTATGCTCTTGCAGTAAAAGAAACTGGAAATTTCCTAGTGTGCGCCAAGAGCTTTAACATCTGTCTAGTCACCCCTAGAACTCAGCACACATTCCTCCTGGAAGCCAACAATCGCTTTTAAGCATGGAATGCACATGGCTCCCTTTTATTCCTGACTTGTCATCTGGAGACTGAGCAACCCAGCCTCACGCCCTGAGGAGGCGGGGGTTTGACAGAAGAGGGACAGATGGCTGAGAACTCTTCTAGGATTTCTTGGGTTTAATTAATAGAGCCATCAATCAGTCAACTACAAATATTTATTGAGAGCCTAGAAGGTGCCAGGAACTGTGCTAAGAATCTGACAGTGATGGACGTCTCCACTGTTCCATGCCTTCCATACGCAGGAGGCTACACTAGGTCAGACGAAGGAGCTAAGTAGTACCCCTGCCCTCGTGGACATTATATTCCAGGAGGGGGAACAGGATGTTTTCTCAAATGTGTGGAGCACACCCCTGCCCGAGCCCTCTCATGTGCAGTTCTGACTAGAGCTTTCCGTTCCAGACGTTCCAACAGTTCACCTCTCACTTCCTTCGGCCCCGGTTCAAATGCAGCGTATCCATGGGACTGTCCCTGACCACCTCTGCCAACCCTCCCCACCCCTACACACTCCGTGTCCTCCTCCAGCCTTACTTCTCTCTCTGCAACTTATCACAACCTGACTCCCGCTCTCGTTTATTTGAAGTCGACCTCCCAACTTCCCCCCGCAACCCCACCCTGTAAGTTCCGTGAGGGCAGGGACTCTGTTCTGTTCCTGCTGTTCGCAGGCACCTAACAGGGGCTGCATGCTCAGTAACATCTGTTGAATGAATGAATGAATGAACAAATGAATAGGTGCCCCCAACAAGGTGATGGGAAAGATCACGAGGCCTGGGGTGGGGGCTGCTTTAGAAAAAGGGTTCAAGGAAGGGCTTTCTGAGTGGTTAACATCTGAGTGATGACACAGCGACAGCACAAGAGAAACACCACAAAGAAGCCACACTGCTGAGCCTCTGAGGGTGTACCAACAGAGGCAGGTGAGCCCCCCAGGCCGCTGCAGGGGGCCGGCCACCCCAAAAAGGAGGGAGGAGATGACCGCAGGGTCCTGTCAGTGCCAAGTCATGGCGAGGTGCTCTGGGGCCCACTCGTTGTGTTGATTTCCCCAGAAGTCAGCAGAGCAGAACGGCACTGTGAGACTGGACCCATAATAACCAACACAGCAGCCCTGGGCTGAGTGTGGTACAGCATCGTGCATTTAATCCTCACTGGCACATGGGAGGTGGGTATTTCACTCTCAGTTTACAGGAGGCTTGGAAGCCCTGAGAGGTGAGGGGGATTACCCACGGTCACCCAGCAGTAACTTGCAACCAGCATTTAAACTCAGCGCTGTCTCACTCCCTCGGGACCTCTCCTTGCCCACCCCACTGTGTTCTGCAGCAGGACAGGATGTAAGTGAGTGCAATGCTAAGCGATGTGGTTCCTGCATGGCAGGGGCTGTGCCTGACCCATGCCTGTGTCCCCTGCAGCTGGGAATTCAGGGTCCCACACACAGAGGTGCTTGGTCATTCCTGGGGCTTCAAAGTGCAGGCTGGGCTCCTGAGGGGGTGGGGCAGAGATGGCTGATTGCCAGCCCAAAACATGCTCTCTTCTCCTTCCTTATTAACTGAACCTCTCCTTTTAACTGAGTACTCTGCTTTGGTGCTGCCTCCATCCTGCTGCTGCAACACAGACGTGATGGCTAAAGCTCTGGCAGCCATCCTGGACCATGAGGACAAGGGCCACTCCCTAGGGACAGTGAAACAGAGCTGGAAGGAGCCTACAACCCTGATGACTTCACAAAGCTCCCATGCCAGCCCAGGAATGCCTGGACTTCATTTAGATAAGAAATAAAGCTCACTCTTGCTTAAGCCACCAATATCTGGGGGTTCCCATGCTATATTCTATCAAACCTGGTACAGCAAGGAAGGCTTATGGAAGAGATAAGTCTTGACATAGTTTTAAAAGCGTAGTATTCCACTTGACAGACAGCAGGAGACAACAGATGGCTCAGAAGCAGAGCAAGCAAAGCTCTATGATAAGGAACAGCTTTTCCTACAGCTTAGGAAGGAAAGGCTGGACAAGGAAGCTGAAGCCAGCTACTGTGGGTCTAGAAGGCTGGAATGACCTGGGATGACAGAGGTTTCGAGTGGAAATGATGTGATAAAGGCAGCGTTTTAGCAAGGTGAATGCAGCAGTCTTTCCCAGGCCAGCTGAGCCAGGATAGCCTGGAAGAAAGAAAGCTGTTCAGTCAGATGTTTCCTGAATGCCTACTATGTGCCAGGCATTGTGCTCCCAGGGAAGGCTGCACAGAGAAAAGGATGCCTGAACTGAGTCTGAAAGACTGGCAGGAGAGCACCAGGTGCTCCTGGACCCCTTACAGCAGGGACTCCTACGCTCGCCTCTGCAGCCCCATAAAAACTCCGATTCCCAAGACTCGTCCAGGACAGTCTGACCCACAGACTGGGGCAGGGCCCAGGATTCTGTATTTTTACTAAGTGTCATCAGGTGATCATATGCAGTTAGTCTATAGACCTATTACATAGGCTAGAAGCAGTTCCTAACCCAGTACCTGGTTTGGATAGTTATTAAATAAATGAACAAAAAATATACTCCCTTAGTGCAGGAGTGTCTCATCATAGGATCTTCAAGGTAAAAAAGTTTAAAAGAAAGAGAAAAAGAAAAAAATTCTGAGTAGGGCTGTGAGGACGGGACATTGTGGACATCACCCATTCACAGGGTTGCCAGGAGTCAGAGGCAACGTGACAGCACGTAACCACCACTGTTAGGAGATAAACCAGTAGATTCTGAGAGACTTTCAATAATAACTGAAAGATTATTCTGGCTAAATGAATGGTTTTTTAGCTAGTAGTTCATTAACCAAAACACAATCTCAGGTCACTGTGATCAATTTCCACAACCATTTCAGCAAACAGGTATTTCTGTGTCACTTGAAAATGGCCCTCTGGGTGTGAGCATGTCTATGCTGCTCACGGTAGCCCTGCTCTGCATCCTGCAGACACGGGCGGGGGGCGGTTCCCAGGGTGTCTGCAGACAGTTGGGCGGGCAAGGAGCGGCCTTCCTCCTCCCAAGGTGTTCTAACACACTTCAAGGAAACCCTCCCTGGAAGTGACTTGTCCTCCCCACCCTATCTTAGAGAGGAGAAGAGCTCCTTAGAAGGGAAACATGGTACAAAAGGAAAACATTGGCCCAGCTCACGGGGTCTAGCCCCAGCCAGTCAGTAACTCCCCACGTGGCCTTGGGAAGTTTCCTCACCTGGTGTGCTACGTGCTCTGGAAGATCCCTCCCAGCTCTGATGCAACCAGGGTGAGAATTTCTACAGTTTCCTTCTTCCTAATTAATATGGAATAGATAATTCTCAGTATAAAATGCACTCCCACATGTAAGGCATGATGTTCGGTGCTGGGGATAAAACATTTCAGAGAAGGCAGGGTCCGTGCCCTTAAGGGATTTACAGTCTAGCAAGGTAGACAAATAATTCATTCAATAATTAGATAATTACAACTGTGATAAACGTTGCTACAGAAAGGTACTTGATGCTATGAGAGGGTGTTATAGGGGCTCAGGAAAGGGTTACCAAGGAAACAACATTGACACTGAGACCTGAAAGCAGAGTATGAGCTAAGGATGCCGGCACGGGGGTATTGCTGGCAGCAGGGAAGGCATGTATGAAGTGGTGCCCGAAGATGCATTGCTTTCAGGAATACTCAAAACCTGAGGAAAAAATTAAATGACAAATAAAATGAGGCAAACCTTTTAGGACCACACATTTAAAGAAAAAAGAGCACCTCTTATCACAAACAGAAAACAGATTCACACAATATGAACTCAAAAGTAGTGGGAGCACTTTTATGCTGGAACTGATAAATCCTTATCTGACGACAGCCATCTGGCTGGAAGCCCTGGACCCTCACCTCTCATGTCTCAACAGGGGTGGGGTCAATTCCTTCAGGTCATTTGCAGCTGCCTCCAGGCCTTGGGTGACCACTACGGCTGTCAGAACAGGGCTCACCAAAGGGAGGGAGGGAGTCAGAGCATGAAACACAGACCCCAAGATGGGAACCCAGCCCTGAGGCTGGCCTGCCCCTGGACGAGTATTTCTGGTGTCACTATGTGCCAGGCATTATGCATAGGGATGGGAGACACAACATGATATAGTCACAGCACCAGGGGGGTACTTGCAGGAGGAAGAGGAAGACACGCCTTTCAGAGGGGGATCCCTCGGACAGCTCCAAGGAGGGGATGGTATCTGAAGATGGGCAAGACTTGGAGATGGACAGAGAAAGAGTATCCTGACAGAGGGATGACATAAGCAAAGGTATGTTGGCTGGAAAACACTGGGTGTGCAATAAGTAGCTGTGGCTGGAAAACACTGGGTGTGTAGTTAAGTAGCTGTGGCTGGAAAGCACTGGGTGTGCAATAAGTAGCTGTGGCTGGAAAGCACTAGGTGTGCAGTAAGTAGCTGTGGCTGGAAAGCACTGGGTGTGCAATAAGCAGCTGTGGCTGGAAAGCACTGGGTGTGCAGTAAGTAGCTGTGCCTGGAAAGCACTGGGTGTGCAATAAGTAGCTGTGGCTGGAGCTTGGCATACGGGGACGGCAGAGATCTGGCAATGGTGTAGAGTAAGGCTGAGTTGCTTCCTCTGTCTCAGAAAGTGAAGGGATGACAATGCTGGTCAAATCTCAGCTCTGCCCAGACTGGACCTGTGACCAAGAGCCCTTGGCTTTCTCCATTGGACTAGCACAGTTACTCAGACATTATATTCCTAAGGATCACCTGGGACAGGGTGCCAGGCCCTACATCTGGAGATTCTAATTAGGTAAATTGAAAAACCCCAGGTCAGACAGTGGGTCCCAAAGGCCCTTCCAGTCACAAGGTCCAGGTCCTGGACTCTTGGTCTCCTACAGCATGAAATCCAGACTCAGGTGCCCTTCCCTGTGGTGGGTGTTCCCGACAGGCTCACTTGTCCTGTGCAGGGAACAGACCTTTGATGCTATGGGGGAAGCAGGAATGGAGAGCTGTGGAGTGCTGGGCATGGACTATCTCCAGGGTCTAGGGACATTCCCAGGGGAGGTGAGAGCTGACTAAAAAGGAGCCAAGGGCTCAAGAGGGAAGTAAGGACATTCTGGGCAGAGTACAGCTTGTGTAAAGGCACATTCAGTACCGTTAAGATGTAAGGTGCATGTAGGGGAAGGACAAGAAGCAAGGCTGGAGAGGAAGGCTGGGCCCACAACACAGACAGCCCTACCAAGAAACTGGGACTTGATTCTGTAGGCAACAAACAGCAGACCCTGAACCCTCAGGACCCTAGCAGCAGCTCCCCTGAGTCACTCTCTGGACACAGACACATGAGGCCCTACTCTTGCCTCACCGCCCTCCCCCAACATCAGTCTCCATCCTTTGAGATCACCTACTCCTACCCAAAACTCAGACCTTGGATCCCCTCTGTGCAACCATTAGGTCAAACTGAGGCAAGCAATTTGAGCGATGAACACTAGGCTAGGAACCCAATCTCTGACAAGCAGAGGCAGGCGAAGTGTGATGATGGGGAGAGGTGGGCACCGCCACGGAGGCAGGCTGGTCCAGCCTGGGACAAGGGAGACAGCTCTGCTCGGCTCTCCCCAGATCTTATCTGCACCTCTTCGCGCATTCTCTTCCTCCTTTGGAGGAACCCGCAGCTTCTCTAAATGGGCTCATGACCCTTGAGGGTAGGGGAGAAGGGGGCACGGAGAAGAGATGAGATGGTTCACACTGGCTGGGTCTGGGCTTGACCAGTTTCGACCGCAATACCTTAAGAGATACGAGAAAGTCACTGCAACGTCAACGATGCAAGAGGCCTCACTAAGACCCTGCCCAGCACACTCTGCACAGGATGACTATCGGTGCCTTCAGATGACCTGCTCCATCCTCAAAAGGCTAAGCTTGAGGAGAAGAAAGAGGTGCAGACTCTGAAGGCACTGCTATCCTGCAACGCTAGCAAAGAGGGGGCGTGCCAATTCTCCGGGGGGCCCCACTTAAGAAGGAGAGACGTGGCCGGGGCGGGGGGAGAGGGGAAGTCAGGTGGCACCGCGGCTCCACTCCTGCACAAGCTGAGCGCGACCTTCTGTGGGACACGCCCCCAGACGATGCCTCCAGCATGCTGTGAACACACACGTGGGGCGGTGGTTTAAGGGGTTAGGCTTCTACAGGGGTTGGCAGCGGACAGCGCAACGAAGACACCTCCCTTCGGACCTCTGACTACACCGGGGACCGGGTGGGCCACACGCCGGGGGCCCCCAGCTGCGGTCCCGCTCACCTTGCACTTGAAGCCGGTGACGGGCGGCAGCAGCTCCCGCAGCAGGGCCTTAGCCACCTCGCGGCTGGCCTCCTCGCTCACGAAATGCAGGTTAAGCACCTCGTGCGCCTCGAACTTGGCAAGGTGCAGCAGGGAGCGGAGCGCGACGCGGGCCTTGGCCTGCAGCGCGGCGTTGTGCTCCGCCTTGGTGAACATCATCAGCAGGTGGTAGTCCACCGGCCCGGCCCCGCCGCCCTCCAGGCTCTTGGCCTTGGCGCCCGGGGCCGGCGCCACGGAGCCCCGCGCCAAATCCGGCGCGGGCGGCGACGGCGCGGCGGGGGCCCCGGCGCGGGCCTCCTTCAGCCTCTTGGTGGCGCTGGAGAAGGTCTCCCGGCCCGAGCCTAGGTAGTAGAAGGCGCAAACGGCAAGCGCCGCGGCCAGCAGCAGCGCGCAGTAATGGGAGCGCACGGCACCCAGGCGCGCCATGGCCCGAGCGCATGGGGGCCCGCCTCGGAGAAGACCCATGCGCCACGGCCGGCGGGCCGAGCAGCCGCCGGCAGCCGAGACCACTACCCCAGCAGCCACTTAGCTCCCCCGGCGGCGGCGGCCATGGCGGGGGCGGAGCCGCGCTGCCTGGAGCCAATCCGCGGGCGCTGATGCGCGGAGAGGCGGGGCCAGGGCTGTCCGGCAGCCGCTGGGTCCTAGACGCAGAGGGATTAGCGCTGAGCCGGCCCGCGCGTCCGCGGCAGCCGCTCCAGCCTGGTCGGAGGAGCGGGTAAGGAGTTGACGAGAAGAAAGCCAGCGGGCGTTACGGTCTGTGAAATGGCCCTCTTAAGTGCCCGCCCCAGACGCTAGAAATCGAAGCTGAGCCTTGAAAGGAATTGAGGCGCCCTAACGCAGGACCTTTGGTTAGCAAAAAGACTAAACTGGACGCACAGAGAAAAATTTTCCCTACCTTTTTTCCCCTAATTTCTTGGAGGCTTTAAGTCCTCTCCCCGTCTCCCTTCACACCTTGAAGACTAGCTGGGGCTGAGGCATTTAAACTAGCAAGCTCCTTCCCCATGCACAATAAACTTGAACGTCTCCCGAGGTGGAAATCGCCTGCCCATCCAACTTGGCATCTCTGAGGATGTGACCAGCAGGGGGCCCCCGCTGCCCAAAACTTCGGGATAGTTCAGAGAGCCCCAGGGGAGTGACACCAGAGACAGTGACAGTAAATTTTTTTTAACAGAATTTAACACTTTAAAAGTCTTAGCATATACCAGGTAGTTTTGCAAATTCTTAACGAAGGCACATTGAGATAACGTGTCCAAGGTCACATAGCGGCAGTTTTGACCCTAGACAGTTGGACATCGCCAACTAAATAAAAACTGATTAACTTCAATCTTCCAAGGATTGATGATATGCCATCCTGTTTAAGTAAACATGTACAAATGGTCTGCATGCTTGAAAGAGGTGGAGCTGAAAATGCATGGACTAATGCACGTAGAATTCTCTCTCACCAGTCTATCATGCCCTGCCATTATTTCTCAAAGAGTGGTTCCCAGAACCACAATTCATCTCATTTTTAGCTCTTGTTCTTTTCAATTGGAGCAAACACTTTCTGAAAAACATTGGACCTTTGAAGCAGGCTTGGCAACAAATTCAATACGTATTACTCGCTTGGGGAAAAAAACCCAATAGCAAAATTAACTCACTTGAGTATCAGGCTCTTACTTTTAGTTCCTCTAATCCTCACAACTCTTAAGAGGTATTATTCGCACTTTACAGTGGAGGAAATTGAGATTTACAGAAGTAAACTGCCCACATCTAGTTGGCTAGTAAGTAAAGGAACCAAGATCCCAACTCAAGTCTTACTGCTTCCGAAGCCCAAGCTCTGAGCCAAGATTAGCACTGAAAGCAGTAATTCGAGCTCTGAGTTGTGGATATTTTGCCACAAGCTTCAGCAGATGACTGAGGGTGGGACACCAAGCTCTCTTGGCGGGTTAAGAGCAAGTTAAGAGAGCTGGAGCTCCATGCTGGAAGTCCACCTCACCACTGCAATTTGATAAGACTTCAGGCAAGTTACTTGATCTCTCCAAGCTGCAATTACGCCCATGTGTAAAATGGGGCTAATGCTAGTACCTGTGCCTCACAGGGTGAGAGACAATAGACAAAAAGTACTTAGACCAGTGCCTGGCACTTAGTAAACAATAAATATAAACTATGCTAGAAACACCAAACTCTTTTTAAAAGTCCAAAGATCCAACGAGTACCAAAAAATAATTTAGCAACTATAGCTTTTCTTGGGTATTTACAAATACTACACCCCAAATCTCCATTAAGACTTACTACGTGTTCCACAGAATCCCCACAGCAGTGTGCTACAGCTGTATTATTACATGCTAATTATTGTTCATTAATAAGGGAGAAATAATTCTGGAATTGTGCCCTCTAGTCTTCCCACCTATATCATCAATAGTGTTTTTTTTTAACTCTGCCACTTATTCTAAAATTTATTCAACAAATATTTTATTTTTCAGACTCTTACAAGATCACTGCTCCTGGAATTTATGGATAAGAAATGAATCACAAGATAATTTAAGTTTTACATAGAAAGTCAGGTTTTTTGGTTAGTGCTGTTGAGTGGATTCCGACTCCTAGTGACCCTGTGGACAGCAGAGCAGAACCTTGCCCAATCTTTTTGTGCCATCCTCTCACTAACGGTGCTATATCAGACAATGCTCTGCTGCTATTCATAGGGTTTTCATGGCCAATTTTTTCACAAGTGGGTGGCCAGGTCCTTCTTCCTAGTCTGTGTAGTCTGGAAGCTCCACTGAAACCTGTTGACCATGGGTGGCCCCACTGATATTTGAACTTTCATCATCACAGCAACAGCAGCCATCACAGTCTGACAACCAACAAACCGGTGGTGTGGTTCCCTGACCAGAAACAAACCCAGGCTGCAGCAGTGAGAGCGCCAGATCTTAACGACTGGCAGAAAGTCAGTAGACACAGGAAAATACTCAAGAGACTGGTCTTGCCTCCAGCTTCTTCATTCCCAATTCTTTGACCATAAGGAAAAATTAATGTTGCAGCTTTCTGAAGAATATAGCTGACCAGCAGCTAAAATAGTGAGTTGAAGGTAGCCATTTATTCAACAGATATCAAGTGACTACTACATGCCAAACATAGTAGCACCTGGGAATACAGCAGTGAAAAAACACAACTCCTTGCCCGCAGAGAGCTTACATTCTAGCAGCGGAAAATAGACAAGAAAAAGTATGCAGTGTGTTTGAAGGATATATGTGCTATTTTCTCAGCTTAAAATAAATACATCTGGGTGCACAATAAGTAGATAAAGAACTCTGGTAAGCACAATAACCCTTCAGTTCTAACTTCAGCCAAGTTCTGACTTCTGACCTGAGAAGATTATAGAGGTAATTGGTTTTCCTGTGGTGTAACTTGTACATCTCAAACATTGGATAGATTATCTTTTTTTTTTCCTGTATTGACTATTACCCAATTGAAGGGAAAATGGAGGCACTGTGGACAATTAGACCGGAGCAGTTTCCGGGCAGACGTGACTCAGCATGTCCGTTGCAGGCAGCGCATGCGCTACCCGTGTATATAATCTTATGTAACCTGCATACTGACTGTGTGCCACTTTTGTGTGGAAGTCCTATAAAAGCGGCTGGAGAAGCCACCGGGGGCTCCCTCCCCCTGTAGGCCCAAGAGAATAAAGCATGTCTACACAGCCATCAGATCCGTGCATCTTTTTTCAATTCCCCGAGCCCCATGGTCCAGTCCTCGGGTTCCCACCCCCCCAAATCCACCAACATTGCCAAGAATACACAGAAACTAGTGCTCTTCTCTACAGTAGACGAGGGTTTGTATATTGGTACAACTTTCCTGGAGGGACTTTGGCAATACCAAAATCTTTCCGGCCTCTAAGAGAACTTTTAGTTCTCGCTCCTATTCAAAGGAATGTCTCTCCCGGAGACAGTGGTTCTCAATTTTTGGTTGGCATTAGAAGCACCTGAGGAGCTTGGTAAAAACACAAAGGCTCAGGCCCTATTTATCTTCATTGAGCCTGGGCCTCGATGGTGAGTCTTTTACAGACCAAAGTTTGAAAAGCACTGCCCGAGACCTTCACCCAGCCAACCTCTCCTTCTGCTTCCGACTTTTGCTTAGATGTCACTGCCTGGACAAGTGGTGTCTAAACACCAACACATCCAGTATCCAGGCGAGCCACCATCTTTAACCATCCCGTGAGGACCACCTATAAAATACCCAGTCCCATCTTTCTCCATCCCAAGAAGGCAAGAGAACAGGAAGTGTGTCTACCTTTTTACCATAATATCCCCAGTACTTAACACAGTGCCTGACTCACTGAATGAGCCTCAAAAATACACTCACTCATTGTGAACCAGCATTTTCACATCTAGGAATTCATTCTAAGGAAATAATTAAGAATGTACTCAAATGTTTAGCCATAAGGATAAAGCAGAACTCGGTTTATGATGGTAAGAAATTGGAATCAAATGTTCATGAATAAATTGGTTAAACTTAAATAAGGAAGCTGTCATTAAAAGTGATGCAGTCAACAAACTGCAAGTGGAAATTTCCAAAAATAGTAAGTAGAGGAAGAACCATAGATTTAGAGACTCGAGACATATTAGCCAACTGCAATAAATGGAACTTATATGAATTCTGATTTGAAGAATCTATTTTTAAAAAACACATTTGAAATAATTGGGAAAATCTGAATACTGACTACATAGTTTTATAGTTTAAGGAAATGTGCTATTATGATTGGTTTTTTTTTTTTTAAGAGCCCTTCTTTTAGAGATACATACTGAACAAGTTGGTGCAATTTCTAGGATTTGGTTTAAAAAAAATCCAGGGAAGAGGAAAAATGAGTGGGAATACAAATAAAACAACGTTAGCCATGAGCTAATAGCTACTCAAGTTATTCTACTTTTGCATGTTTGAAATTTTCCATAATATAAATATTTTTTATACTCCCCCTAAAATGATGTAGAATACTTAAGTTAGGACTTAAAATTGTATTCCTTATTTATTAAGTGCAAGAAGCAGGTAACAAAACAGTATAATCCCATTGTATATAAATAAAAATACATACACTCGAAGGTCTAAAAGGGTATATACCGAGGAAGTAAGTTTCCTCCTTGATACTATCCAGTAGAACTTCCTATGATGATAGATGTCCTATAATCTGACCTATTCAAAACAGTAGTCACTAGGCACATGGCTAGTGCTCTCTTAAAATGCGGCACTGTGACAGATGAACTGAACTCTTAATTTTGCCTAATTTTAATTAAATTTCAGTAGCCACATGTGCCTGGTGGATACCACATTGCACAGCACAGCCAGAGGATGGAATTATGGATGGTGTCTTCTTTTTAACTTATCATTATTTAAACATTTTCCTTATTGTTTTGCAATAAGGAAAACGTGGGCTGTTTGTTTTCATTTAAAACACTGACTGACTATTGATGAGGGTTCTCCACAGAACTATTCTGAAAATGAGGTGAAATAAAGCAAGTTACATAGAAAAAATTTATGTTTCTACTTTCAATTAACTTTTAAAGGAAAGACAAAAGCAGGCAATTCACACTTCCAGGTCTGTTCTTTCAACCCTACATTCCTTCGATCTCAATTCACATAAACACATGTTTTCATTTGTTTACTAAAAGGACTGAATGTGAATGTGTTGCCTAGACTAGGAATTTCAACAGATATATCAATCATAGTGGAAAAAAATTAGGGCTAGGACAAAAAAACGCCTTTGTGGTTTTTAGCTAATAAATTAATTGGGAGCGATACAGCTCTGTGGTCAGGAAGAATAAAATATTTAAAAGATCAAAATGGATTTCGTGACTGAAGCAATCAGCAAATAGGAGCAATGTGGATCAATCTGACAGGGCTGGAAAGGAATACAGAACGTTAAACACGACGGTCGTTAACAGATATGTCTGCAATTATGTTCACAATAAAGTAGAAGTCTGAGGCATAAAGGAATTATGCCAGGTGAGATTTTTATTGACTCATTATCATAATTTTTCAGCATACAAAGTATTTAATCAAGTATAATATTTACAATTCTTACATAATGTACATTTTAGAATAACTATAAAGATAATGTACTTGCTCCATTTACAATGACAAACTACGGTAAAACTACGTTCACGAATAGATACAAATTCTCTACATACTAATAAAAAGTAAATGGAGAGTTGGTTATACATTCTTTAAAATATACCTTTTCACAGGTAGCAAGAAATATTACATGTAATAAGTCTTTATGACTGGAATGATCCAGAAATACCACAAAGCACAGGTAAACACATAAAGAAAAGTAGCTCATCATTTCCAAGTTAACCTTTTAAGCCTTTGTGTAAAATAAATGGTGCCAACAATCTTTATGATGTAGCAAGCTTTCCCTGTTTAAAATGAACACCCAAAAGGTGGGGAGGGGTGTGGAGGAAAAACGAGAAAATTTAGAACATAAGATAGTGAAAAGATCAATGCAGAGAAAAGTTTACTTAATCAAACCTTGCTTCCTTCCCCTCATTATCTTATTTTAAGTAGACAAATCTATGTAAACAGAAAAGGATGTCCACAAAACCATATTTATAGATGTCAGGACTCAGCCAAACTAAATCCAAGCCCGTTTTAGTTATCATTCATTTGGAAGCATCAAGAGATTCATAAGTATATGGTGAATTAAAATTATCTTTATAATGTTTTGCTTTCATTAATGTTTGTTATTGCAAAAATGTATAATTTAATGTCTTCAAATCCTAATCTATTCCTTCAAGGTAATTTTATACCCAGGTTCTCCAAAATATTTAGAGTCTTTGTTATCAAAACACAGGGAAAGCTGGCAGTCATTATCAGGTTTTGCTGCTTTACAATGATTTCAAATCATTTCATGATACAAGTAAACTGCCCCTGACCAGCAGTCAGTCAGACAGTGGTTCTCGTTCAGCTCTGCTATCAACTAGCAAACCAGTGACCCCCTCTGTAAAACAAGAGGACCAGCCCAGGATCAAAGAAAGGACAGTGTTGGCGCTCTTAGACTAAGCTCTCAGAAGTTTACTGTGAGAATCAGGGTGATAAAGTAGCGTGTCACAGTGCTGTTTTCTGGAGGGCACCGTGAGCAGCAGAAGAGCACACAAAGGGATCTTGCTACAGTTTCTCCTCGTCTCATCCACTCGTTTGATTTGTGAGGAGCTGTGAATCCAAAAGGAGCAGTAACTACTAGTCAGTGCGTTTTCCACGATATCATGCAGGTCTAAAGTCATTCTGGATATACAATTCTATAAAAATATATCATTTTTCCAGCTCATGTCCATAGTCAAAACTGCTATCAGAGAGGTTAATTTCACAATATGAGTGATATGGGAATGTCTTATTATTCTAAATATAATTAGTCTAAATATAATTTGGTTTATTGTGACCATACATGTGTAAAATCATATTTGTAAAATACTGCTTAACATATCACAAACTTAAGTTTTCCAGACTATGAAAGTATAAGTTTTTTTCCAAAATGCACACATGAAGAACCAAGTACATATTCCAAATTAAATCTATATGTTTTGGAAAGTAAACACCAAAGTTCATTAAAATCCACAGTGAAGACTAGTATAAATTAGGCAAACACTGTAATGTAGTGAATCCCTGGAAATTTCTGAATTTCTAAGGATTGTACCAAAAGTAATTTTTAAAACCTCAGAAATCTTAAACATATAAGTGTTACAACGAAAAAGTGCAAATAACTACTCAATTACTTTTAGTCTAGTTCTAACGTGAAACTGTATTTTATGAACTTCTCATAGCACTGCTATTCTTTGATATTAATCTAACTTTTAAGTCAATGAGCTAATGATACTGAGCTAAAAGAATGATGAAAAGGAATCAGAAACTAAAATCAGCGAATCAGTTAAGGAAAGAAAACAAAGAGCAATCACATCGACTTATGAAGCCCAAGAGTATGATTAACATTGCTTACAATATAATTTCTCATAATGCATTGAATAATTCACAGCATAACAACACTCAGATTTGTTACACACTATAGAAAAGCTATTAGTTGACACAGCTAAATTCTTCTTGGTAAGAGCCAACCTACTTTGTAACTACTTGTACCTATTAATTTACTTTAAAGCCTTGCTGTTTACTGTATCATTTCCACCAAATTTAATGCAAATTGGGTCTCAATATATTCAACAAACCAAGCCACAGAAATGTATTTTTGTATTGCCAGGCTCCCTTTCTGTTAAAGATTTTGCTTTCTCTGAAGATATTCAGGACCATGATCATCTTTAGTGCACTTCAATTACAGACTCTAACCATTACATTTAAGTGGACACTAATGACCGCCACATTACAACTCCTAACTCAAGCCATAGGAGGTAAGAGCGCTATAAAGAATTGCCTTCACAACCAGAGATCTCAGAGGTGAGCTGAAGCACCAACAGTTGGATCCAAAAGAAAAACTGCTTAGGCCTCCTCAGATAAAGGTGAGGAGCTTTAGGAGAGAAGCCTAGAATTAAAACAGGAATAGGCACTACAAAGGAAAAATGCGGCTTCTCTTTTCTTTTCTTTTTCTTTCTTTCTGTTTATTTGTTCATTTTCGACATATTTTCTTATCCTTGAGCTTTTTGGATAATTAATTTCAAAGTACACTCTAATAAAAATGTTATGAATCAGATTTTTGCAAAGCTGGATGATCTGTGACTCTGAGGTGAAACATGAAAGATTTAATGTTCCTCTTATTATTGTAATTAAAATACAAGGCTTTGGAAGTTAGCATTTTCTTAGAAATAGTTCATAAATATATTTTTATCCTTATCTAATATACAGTGATTATTACTAAATAAGCATTATATGCATGCAATTTGGCCAAACAAATATGGAAGACTTTCTGTGATGTGAATTTATTTCAGTATAATTCCTATTTAGATAGATCTGTTTTGCCATTTAATCAACTTATAAAATTCTAGTTATTGGGGGGTAAATGTTACAAAATTTATTATCTACCCAATTAAATATAATTTCTCCACTTCTTTCATAACTCAAGTTTAAAAATTTCTCTTATTTAGAAACTGAGTATCAATAATATTTACTTACATGTAACTTGTAAAAGATTAAATTTAATTGTTGACTATATTAGAAAGAAACCATAAGGCAAATTACTTATTTTATACTCTAAGAAGATACGTCAATCAAAGATAGAATCAGACTAATTTGTAGCATATACATGTAAATTAGTATATCCATAATATTTTGGAATTCAAGGCTCTATGATTCATGTAACCAAATATTAAAGCTATAGAGATGCTATAATTTAAGACAATGTACACTGTGTATAACAAGTACACAGGACAGATGTTGGAAAAGTTAAAAAGTAATTTACTGCTGTATATTTTAGTATAAATTAAGAAAAACATGAGTTGTTTCCTCCTTTTAGAGAGATTTTTCTCTCAACTAGGAGCAATAGCAAAAAGGTATCCTGAAAAGAACAAATTTCAAATATAAAAATGCTCTACATTATTTTATAAATCAACTTCTCCTTTAAAAGTTACAATCTGATGAAAGCATAATTTTGCAACATTCAAGTAACCTCTGAAACAGAGTTTTATAACATCAATAAATTTGTCAAGGTTTTAGGAAATCAGCCCAACAACGAAGAATTACAACTTCTATAACTGAGATTCTTTTGGTGATTAAAAAAGATTAAGGGTTTCTTTTTGCTTTATAAACTGGAACAAATCTAAAGGACTGAGTTATGTCTACCTATAGAGCCATTATACGCCTGTTAAAGTACTGGCCAATAACCAGACATGTAAGAAGTACAACTGCATTTATGAGCAAATGGGGGAAACATATTCTCTAGTTCTAATAATTAAATTACATACTGTGGGTATGATAGCTAGGCTACCAAGACAGCGAAAAAACTATTTCTGAACCACCAAAATCATTAGGGAAGCTAAAGAAAAGACATATTCTCGAGCAGGCAGGACAGTCAGCTTCCACTTGATGCAGACATGCTAGACTGAACGATCCTGGGACGATGCATGGAAAAACATCAATGCTACTTCACTGGCAATAAAAGAGGTTTTGTCTAAACTCTTAACATCTTGTCACCTAAAAAAATGGCCCTTTAAACAGGCTTTTTTTTTTTTTAATAAAAGAGGTCCTAAGGTAGGTTCCTCTCCCAACTACTACAGATCAATGTTTTAATTTATAAAAATATCAATAAATGGGTACCTTTTTTCTAAACCACTCAATATCTACTAAAATTAAGAAGCAGAATTAAAGCAGTAAAAATTTGTCAATTTTCAGATGTATACATTAGGGGGTCAAAAGATTTAATATTTTCTCCTTATTAAAAAAATTCAGAATTTCTGTGAATCTTGCTGGAAACGATTTAGTTTCTCTGGATTATTGGATGCCATTTGGGAAAAATCACGAAAAATGTCCTGGTAAGTTTCATCACCTGTATGAAAGTAAAATAAGGACATTTAAAAAACTTATACAGTGAAAATATTCATAGACAACATTCATTTTTATAACTGGTAACTATTTTATAATTCCTTACATTAAAATTTTGTTCAGATGAGCATTTTTGGAAGGAAAAAGACCAACTAAATATAAATATTTGGAAAGTATATAGTGAAAGAAAAAAAACTATACCTGAAAAACACCTCAGGTGCAGCCACAGAGGAAAGCTCAGAGTTAGAAAAGAGCAAAGATGCAAGTGTTTTAAAGCAATGTAAAGAAATACATTTATTAACACATGAGAAATAAAAGTCATTCTAAATGAGGTATAGTAAATGAGGCATTCTTTAAATAAATATTTCCCTTGATCAAGGCCAAAACAAAGGACCAAAAATAAATACTAATGTTTCTGATGGATGCAAGTTATTAACAAAGGTAAACTGATAATCAGGCGGGGAAAAAAAACCAATTTTAGTATTATCTTTTAATTAAAAGGCATTTTAATTTAAATAGCATGTAAAAAAGTAATTCTTTACTCAAACTTTAAAACTAAAACTAATGCACCTAGTGCACTGCTTACTAAGCTTATAAAGTAATAAAGCCTAGAAGATGACTATAAAATCATAGTTTCACATTTAGTCAGAAGTTTTTTATTTACTGTTGGTCATATGAGCAAGAATGCTATGACAAAAGGGGAATAAATACCAAAGACATCTGCTAAATTAGAGTAATACACATATGTATATATGTACAAATATGCCTGCAGAGAAGTAGATTATAGATATTGATACTATAGCAGATTGAATATGATATTTTTCTTGCCATGAGAAACTAAATATATACACACATACAGATTAATTCCTCATACAAAGGATTTGTACAAAGCAAAATCTTATTTTCAAGATGAATCATTCATCATAAATGCTTCCTGTTAAACATTCGCTTTATATAGAAGCTTGGCATAGTTCTGTTTTCAAGATTTAGACCATCAAATACTATTTTGGATAATTATTGTTGCAACATGGTTCTATAATTATTTCCCCTAACATACCTTGCATCCATCTTATTACAAATTCATTACTACAGTTGTTGTTAATAGTGCAGTAAGTTGTGTCAGCTTTTAAAAAGCGAGATTTCTGAGGCAAGAGATTCATACCAAAAGCTAGAGAATTAGAAAAAAGATGGGGGAGGGAGAAAAAGATCTAGTAAAAAGGTTTAACAGCATAACCCAAGATTTTCAATAAAAAATTTTAATACTTCTACTATTTAATCACTTTTAACATTAGTCTATGTAAAAAGCAAGTTATTAAAATCTCTATATAGTTTTCATTTAGCCCTGGAAATTTTCTCATGACCTGAATCAATCAATCTACTTTAAAAAGAAAAAATACAGTAAGAAGAGAATCTTAACAGGCTGGCTAAGAGTAACATCTAACTCATATTATTGTTACTAATACAATAAAAATAAAGATTGATATGCTGGAACAACTAGTAAGACAATCCAATACACCATGATTTCTTAAAAGTTTACTCCCACATTAAAAGACAAACTACAATCTATTCCCATTTTTAGCCACTCTAAAATATATAAAATAAACTGAGAAGAGACCAACATTAAATATCAATTAACAAATCATACAAAATATTTTAAAATTTTTCTTATTCTTAGATGTTGAATTAAAATATTTAAAATATTTATTGTAAACATTATAAATATTTTTAAAATACTATTTAAACTGGAGAGTGTGGAATTTTACTTTCCAACAAAGTGTAAAGTGCAGATTATAATACAAAAATACCACACTGATTTTACCATTCAACACCAGAAGTAACTTAAAAGGCACACGTTATACATTCAAGAAATAGGAGAAAGGATCTAGCAGACACTAATGCCAAATAGTTTACATATAGCACCAGATGAGCATTAAGTATTACAACAGTACAATGGCAATATATGGCTTCTACTATTAGCAATGCATATTTTTTATAACAAGCCGTGGGATTTTTTTTTTCTTTTTGTGGTTTTCCAGTTTTTGTTTTTAAATCATCTAGTACATACTACACAAGCACATTTTAGTAGAACCATTGTACCATGCAAAACAAATTATAAGATCTTCTATTCACTGAATTAAATGCTTCCTTGAAGCAAGTGTTGGTGCTACACTAAGCATTGGTCTCACTTACTGAATACATTTTAAGTGTTAATACAATACAAAAGGAAGTCTCACCTTCACTCACACACACAAAACTTTTTGTTAACATTCAGTTTCTAACAAAACATTAATTAATGGACTATCAATATAATACCTTTCTTGGGCCCCAAAATGTGTTGTCAAAAAGCAAACATTACAATAACAACAGTGACTAAGATATTCAATATAGTTAACACAAATTGAACTTCAATGTGATTCTTTAAAATTTAAATATAATTTTGATCATTTAGAATTTTTCCCAAGGCAAATATAACTTGTCTACACTAGAATACATAAACAAGAACCGAGAATATGTTGCCATGAAAAGTTCACAGAAGTACATTTAACAGTTTATTATAAATGGTAAACAACTAATCACCCAATATTGTAATGCTAAGTTATATCCTTTAAATGACTTAATCACATTCTATTTCTCTTCAGAAAGCTAACTCTTCTATGTGCTTGGACAGTTCTGAGTTTTAAAAATGTGGACTGCTGTGTTTCCACTGATACTTTAAAATAGTTTTTGATTTTTGGTATTCAGAATATCCATTTCAACAGTAGTTATGATGATCCAAGATTCTGCTCTTGAAATGTACTCCTCTCAAAGAGATGGCAGCATGTGAGACCCCACCCCCAGGTGATCAAGTGTGATCCTGCCCCTTGTGGGTTGATTACAGCTTCCTCTTTATAACTGACTAATCAGTGACCAACCTTTACCAGCGACACAGTCACATAACCAGCAGTAGTTGACTAAAGCAACGATTTTCAACTGGCTGAGAAACTCTGCCAACAATCAAGAGGAGTCATTGAGCCAGAGACTGTGGGAACCACCAAAATGGTTTCCAATGACTGAGAGCAGGGCATGATAGTTCACTCACCCACCCAGCCTCCTGAGAGCTGCAGAACTGCTCAAGAGGGAGACGTCTTCCCTTCGGGAAACGTGTGCTTTTACATGACCTTGCAAAAAATAGAGTCTCAGGCCCTTAGGACTGTAGATAGAAAATTCAGAAGTGGGGTTTCCTAGAAATAGGTCTATGATTCCCAAAGATAGCATCTAAGTCTTATATGGTGAGCTCTTCATTATCAAAAGATTGAAAATACTTGCATTTAAAATTTACCCAGAATTCTGAAGTTTTTCTTTCCATTGCTAGGCAAAAGAAAAAGGGTCTAGATAAAACAATCAACCAAAATCTATGAGAGAAAAATTTACAGTGATAAGTGGAGGGGTAAAATAAAGACCTACTGCCTGAGCAAACACGTCTGCCCTCCAAAGACTCACAGAGGAACAGAAAAGTAGCCAGAGAGCAATTGCAGTGCCATTTCACCACATCACCTGTGTAAGTACAAAAGTGTTCTACTTTAAATATGAGACCATCTAAATGAATTAAAAATCTAATTATTATCAAGATGGTCCTCAAATAGATCAAAATCTCATTTTATTCTGCTGATACACCATTTCCAGAATTCCGATCTAGTTTTTAACTGCTAAATTAAAATCTGAGAGCGGTAAGAAAGCTTGTTTTTTAAAAGGAGGCTTTTTTCAAATTTTCATTCAAATAAATCATAAAAATCTATTTTTCTACTGATGAGTGGAAGGTAAATACTCATAAACTTATACATAAAACGACAGTGAAAGAGACATCTGAATGCCCCTTAAAAGGTGGCAGCAGAAGCCCAAGCAACTTGGGTGGAACTAGAAGCTGCAAGAACATAAGAGGCCCTCTCCTTTCAAGCTTCCCAACTCCAGAGAAAAGTCGACCACTGACCTTCTGACTAATCAGTTGGGTGTAACTTCATCAGCAAACACCTTGAGGAAAGAGCAGCTGACCAAACATTTAAGTATAAAATTTCAGGGGAAAGAAAACTATTTAACTTGAAATCTTGAAGTTCACACTTATCTCACAAATGTCAGGTCATATCCTTTGAGTAATTTTTAAAGTGCTTAAACACAAAGGCCTCAAAAATGGCCTAGTAATACTATCACTTAAGTGTATCTGTTACAAAATTATAACTTATTTAAAATCTAACATTCAAGTTTAAAACATACGGGTGACATTCAGAATTAACTCTGAGACATCACCCTTACTCAGCACTCTCACATCTTGGTCTGTCATGAGCCAGTAGTACTGTCTGATCCATAGGATTAAAATGGGACACCCTAGATTAGAACTATCTAGCAGAAGTGCTTCTATTCTCAAAGTTCGTACTGTTTCCTATTAAATTAGACCAAAAAAAGTAGTAAACGCGGTCCTCTGAGAAAAGAATGGCCCTATATTTATATTAATTATATATTAATCTGGTTAAAATAAAAGTAAATGGCTGAAGTTAGTATAAAGTACAGAAATTTCAAAATATATTAAAACAAAAATAGATGATATTACCAAGCCATTTTTAAAATACTATATTATTTTCATTGGAAAAAAATCAAATATACTGAACATTCTCAATCATTTTAGTCATGAATTTCTAAAATTTTACTAATATGTATATGAATTTAAAACAGATAAATTAGAAATTCATATACTCAAATTAATGAAACTAGAGATCCAATTATTACTCTCTCCTTTGTAAAGAATGTCTAATTAGGATGTGTTCAAACAAAGGAAGCTGATCAGCCACCTTTCTTCATATTTTGACTCAAAGGTAAATATTATTCAAAATGAGACGTGAGCTGATCCTGAGCTGATATTTCTCTAACAAGAACAAGTCTACTTTGCCATCAGGTTTATGAAATATTGTTCTAAATACTTCCATTTATCCAACAGATACTGTCCAATTGCTTAGGGCAAAGCTACAAGAGAAAATGAGACCTTTTCCCTATGCCTTTTAAAGGAATTCTACTTCCATTATAGGCTCTTCTTAACCTACTAGTAAATTTTATTTTTAAACTTTCAACTCATTTTTAGGTCAGAGTATGAAACTCTTAATGCAATAAACTTTTTCTAGGTATTTTCCATACTGACTTTTTATATGCCAACATGTGGTAATTTGTTTTTTCCCTGAACGCAATTTATAGAAATTCCCTGAATAACAAAAAGAAAACAATTTTGTTATATTCACGTGACAGCTAAAGAGAATTCCAAAAAGAAAACAACTATTGTGCTGCTGTAAGTGTATAAAGATACGTTATCATTCCATTCACTTCACTGGAATGTATATGGAAGACATCTGTACAGCAGATAAAGAAGTCAGCAGCCAGAGTTTAAATACAGCAAGTAAATGTGTACTGTAATAGGAATAGTTACGGATTTTTAAAGGCCCAGGAGTTACCACCCCCAGGAATTCAGTAAGCAGTACATACTTAACAACTCACAATTTACAAGTTATAAAACCTCTATAGTAATAAGTCAGTTTGCTAAAGAACTATGAATCTTCCAATTGTAAACTGATAAATTCCTGAATGCATTTCTTATACTGCATTTCGGTATGGTTATTAGTAGAATATTGACCTGGCTGTCCATAAAGTCCTTCTGATTCCCGCATCTCTTCATTCATTCTTGCTAAACGTAACCTAAAATTACAGAAAAGAAGTTTTTAGATGAAGTTATACAATATAAATATTTGCAAACTAATGAATTATATAGGCAGGCAAAACATGCACAGACGTAATTTTTTCTTTTACCAGTATTTGCCACTAAAATAAACAGACTTTCAGTTTGTCAGACCCAGCAATCTGAGATACAAAAATAACTATTTTACTTTATAGAATTCTCATGAGAGAAGACAGTAAAAGATTTCTAACAAGTGCACTACAGCTCTGTTTAAGCAGGATCCTTGCAGCACCTCCAGCACCTTGCTTCCTCCAGACTCGAGAGAACTCCTGGCTTCTACAGCAACCTGTCAAACTTTAACTGCCAACTGCTGAAATTACTGCTTCTATAGTTTGGAAGCAATAGTCTGTCGTAAGTACATTCTGGTTCACCCAGAGATGAGGTAGTTCCAGACACATAAATAGCATGTGTTATCTCTAAATAGTGGGAATATTTTGATATACAAACATTGTAATAAATGACCATAAGTTACTAAGATTTTCCCAAAGTTACCATATTGGTTATACATTCTTATTCGGTTTACTCACCCTGGCAGCAGGAAGACATGTAGCACTGGATTAAGAAGAATTTCCTCCCAGTTTCTTACTAACTTACTACTTTTGAAACAGGCAAATGTTGCCTTTGGTGCCACTCTCCTACTCTGCACTACTTGCCTGTCCTTCAGGCCACCAAATACTCATTGCCTTCCCAGACCTCTATCTCCCTCTTCTAACATGCTCTCTGGCAATTGCAGTGTCTGACATGGACTTTCCTATCTTCAGTACCACAATCCTCTCCCATCTCCTTTCTCAACCACTGTGTGAATTAATAATAGCACCATAAGTCTCCCTTTGATATTTGAACTTTTCAAAGAAGACATTTATTTTCAACAACGTTTAAGTGAAACTGAAGTCCTCACACAAAGTATAATGAGAAAACTTAGACAATTTGGGAACAGATATTTTTGGGGAAGAGGGGCCACTACTATAAGAACTGCCGGGAGCCCTGCAGAGCCAGGGTTCGCTTCTCTGTGCTATTCATATCTTTTCTTTAATAACTTATCTTTCTCCAACTATAACTCTCTAATAATTTAATAGTTCTAAATTTGCCTACGATAGCCTCCACAATAACAACTCCTCCTCTAGTGGGGAAAGGAAGTTGAGTACAAAGTATGTTTTGCCATTTCGTTGTTTGTTTATTTGGCAGGGGTCAGGGAGGGGTGATACACGGCAAGTCAAGAATTCTCAGCGGGAGCTCAGGAGTTCAAGGCAGTCACAGGACTTTCTCTTTGTAAGTGACTAAGATTCAGTAGTGTGGATGGAACTCTCTCTACTCATATAATAGGGGATCAACAATTCTGGGCTTCATCTAGCCCAGAATAGCATGAATAAGTGACTTCATACAACACATGCTTGAGATCTCCTACATAACAATGAAGTGTAGGTGACAGTCACATTTCTAGATTCCAAGTGTAACAAACAACTCTGATCTAAGATGAAAATCAAATAAGGACTTCAAAATTCTTTAACAGATCATATTAAGTTGTAGTCAAACATTCAAAAACAAGTATTTTTATCTTAAAATAGACTATTCATGTGAATAATTCTTTAAAAAAATAAGCACAAACAGATCCCTAAGTATCACCGCCCAAAGGCAATGCAACTGCAAAAGTTACTATTATCAGTGCAGCTTCCTCCCTACTGATAATCCTCCGATTCTTGACATAGAAGAACAATTGCCTGTTCCAGGACCAGTCCAACCCTCACCCCAGGACTGTACTAACAGTTAAAGAATCCATCTTAGAGAAGTCACTAGTTTTCTGCCCCTACTGGTCAGGCAATATAACAGAAGTGGCTAAGAACACGGGTTTTAGATGCAGAATTCTTGGTTTCAAATTCCAGCTCCAGCACTTACTAGTATCTCAAATTATCTGTGGTTTGGCTTCCTTATAAAATTAGGCTAATAATAATAATACCTTCCTCATAGGGTTATTGTGAGAACCAAATAAGTTCACGTAAATAAAGAGCTTAATACATTTAAAGTGCTTAGAGAAGTACACGGCATATAGCAAACAACCACCCAGGTTTAAAGTTCACACCTATGCATGAAACCCTGTTAAAACCCTGTACAAGTAATATATTGTATGAGAAATAGTCAAGTAAAATGAAAACACTTACAAGGTCACTATATCAGCGTTGGCTGCTTCCACAGCTATACTCAAAGGGTCTTTCCCTTCTTCATCAGTGGCATGTTGATTGGCACCTCGTTTTAGGAATAAACATACTTGCCTATTTAAAGAAACAGCATTTTTGAGATAGTGCCAATAAGAAAAAAATTAGCAGTCACCTTAAAAAATAAAAAGCACTAACCAACTTAAAGAAATAACATTTTCATTAGGAAATTCTTGATTCATTCTATAAGTATTTATTGAACACTGGCTCTCACAATAAAAATTTACCATGATTAGCATTTTACAAATCTCGAGATATTTTCACATGTAACCTGGTATTGTATAGCATAATGGGATTTATACATTATGGTCCTTATCCTCAAAGAATAGCATAAAAAGATGTTCACAGATATCTATAAACTTAAACAAAACAAAAATCACTCAAAGTGATTATTTGGGAAAGAAGGAAGCCAAAGCAATGCTAACATCATAATATATTAATGATAATACAACAGCGAAGAGTGGGAAGGAATCCTCCTGCTGTATTCCACAAATATGCATAACTTGAAGAAATTGACAAAAATAAAAAAAATTGGAAGGATGAGTAAATGAAGACTATGAAGTAAAATGGAAAGAATTATGATTGTTTAAGAAGGAAACAAAGAGGATGAGTTAAATACTATTGTTTGAAGTACAGAAAAGTTTTTATGATGAAGTTATTGAACTGAATCTCTTTGCTGATAGAGGGAAAGAAAACAAGCTATGATCCAAATAAAAGGTGCCATAAATAAACAAAAATGGCAGCTTCTTGCTTGTCAAGGTAATAAAAATTGGATATCCTGAGATGTTTTATTAAAAAACAATCACCTGTGACACAAACTTTTCATATAAGGCTGACATTTTGACTTCATTAACACCCTCTAATAAATAGTCCATTTTCATGGCTTTATTCTGTGAATCTAAATATTACTCCAGAAGCCACAACATCAATAGTACAGACTAAGAATTTACTTAAAACCTTGACTTTAGCTACCCTATGGGAAAACTAAAATGTCCAAAGTTACGAAATTCTCCCAAAATGTGTGTGCCATGTTCATAATGTATGTGTACTTGCACAAAGACATACAAACACAGACTTAAGCTGTCAAACAAAATCACTGTAATTTCAGTACAGTTTGAAATACTAAAGCTGATCTGTAAAAATGACAAGTGAAATTCAAAGTAAACTTTGCAATTTTCTTATCTGAAAAGTAACCATAGCTTTTTTCTGAATGAGATTTTTAAAATTTCAAATTCCATCATGACAATATAAGCCATAGGAAAGCATCACTTTACAAACTCTACCCTAACGGCCTTAATCTGAGCAGAAGCAAAAGTTTATTTCAAAATAAGTTTTCAAGTGAAATCTAGTTAAATGTGTAAGCACTATAGTTTACCCCGTGTGCCCTAAGACGGTGGCATGGTGCAGTGGTCCCCGCCCTTGTACATCTCTTTGGTTCACATTAGCACCATTCTGCAGAAGAAACTCGCACGTCACCAATGAGCCCTTAAAGGAGAAAGGCGATAACGTACAAAAAGCAATCAATGATATATTTCTATTAAAAACAGAGTATTTACTTCATTCTAATAGCCTTTCTATTCCATTCTCCCGAAAAGAAAAAATATCACCCAGTAACAGCAGAGAAATGATATATTATTTTCTTCCCAAGAACTACGTCTAATAGGGATTTAATATGCAGTTTGTGATCTAGCAAAACACACTACTTTCATTACCAGAATTCTCTTCCATTAAGAAAAAGAAAAAGGAGCCTACATAATCAAAGCAAAGCTTAGAAATCACTACTAGCTGTCTCTATTTTTCAACCCATCTCTTAAAGCAAAGAATGATGCTAAGGCTATGTTTAAAATGAATTATGATTTCTTATGTTTCACTACCACTGAAAATCTCAATGTACAAATTCATACCCCTAATACAGCCTGAATAAGTGGTGTTGCTTTGTTTTCCTCTGAATTAGCCCAGTTCACATCTGCACCATGAGCCAAAGCCTCAGCCATTTTAGGAAGATTTTTTTCATACGAAGCCCTATAAAGCTGGAGTCCTGGATTAAGATGTTTGGAGTCAAGAAACACAGATGAATCCTGCCTTTCTCCCTCTGAAAAGCAAACACAAACACATCAATAAAAATGAGCTCTTGGCAAGGAGGAGGAGAATGGGAAGTTACTGTTTCATAGGTACAGAGTTTGAGTTTTGTAAGATGAAAAGAGTTCCATGGATGGATAGTCCTGTGGCAGCACAATGTGAACACACTTACTGTCACTAAACTGTACACTTAAAAATGGTTAGGATGGTAAATTTCATGTTATGTGTATCTTACCACAATTTTTTAAAAAACAAACCCTTAATTGTGTCACAAAGTAAAAGTTGTAACATAAGAAAGCACTAATTTAACAAAATGAGCTAATGGGAGATTTTCACAAAGACATTTTATTTCCAATAAACTAATCACTCCCCAGTCACCTTTCTTTTCTTATGAAGACACTGATTGGTATGCCAGGACTTTGTGGTTTTGCCAGTATTCAAGGGCTAGGTTAATTACCCTGTACTAGATTAAAATTAGGTATATTCCTATAAGCCTGAACTTAAGGACTCAGAAGAGGCAGTAAGAATTCCTAAGGAATTTTACTAATAGACCAAACTTCACTTTATTCCTAGGATGGTCCAATACCGTCACAACTTGCAGTACAAGCAATTCAAATAGTTAGAAGAATGCTTACTACCCTGAGTGTTCTGGAAGACCAAAATCACTGAAATCATAAAAGAGAGAATGGAGTAAAGCATAGGTCAGAAGAAAAACCTAAGGGGGAGGGAGTTGCTGATTTCTTTCTCTTGATAAGAAAAGACAGCCACAAGAAAAGATAAAGAGTAATAAGACATAAAGTTCATGTGGATTAAAAATTATCCTTAGCTATTAACAAGGCACTTTTAAAACAAATCATGAAGTTTAGGAGAATGTACAGGTTGGAGAAAGCTTCCACATATGAAAAGAAATAGCTGCTTTCTCATTTGACTATATTACTCCTCCCTTAGTACCTTCTAAAAGACTAACCACTTCCTTTAGAAACCATCTAATCAAGACTAAGCATTTACCACATGCATTTTTCAGCCAACAATACCAATTAACAATGTATTTCACCAAAACTCACCAGGCTCATATAAACTATTGGCTGACACTGTAGAGGGTAAAGATTCTCTTCCATCATCAGAGCTCTGCTGGATTCCACTGTCATTACTTTTAACTGTTTTAAAGAAAAATCAGCTAGTGATTAAAGTTTGAGCCATTAAGAAAACAATCTGCCACAAACAACGAGGTTTTAAAATGAGCTCTGATACACCAATGTGAACTCAACCACCACCAGGAGAATACATTTAACACAACTTTAATCCTTTCGAATGCTTAGCTTATCAAAATATGAATCAATCACAAAGCTTGAAAATAAACTTATCTTCAGAGTCATAACACATCTCACTACCCCGTATGCCAGGGACAGTAAGAGCTTAGTTTATTGTACGACTATAAGTAATGTGTAATTCTGAGACAATGGGTAACATCTAGAGAAATGGCCACACCGCACAATGACCACTGGCACAGACTTGGAATGCTCCACAAGAGTAGTACTTACTACTACGTAGTTTTGAAGAAGTATCAAAGTAGGAGAAGAGTGAATCTAGCTCATCAGGACAGAACAGAGACTCCCGCCTGGCCTCGTCGCTATTTACAGCAACCACTGGGGACATGCAAGTTAGCAAAGCACAAAGCAGGCCGTAAGAAGGGAAAAGGGCAGGAAAAAACGTTACTGGGAAAAATTTAGGAGGAAAAAAATAGGAAGGATATTAAGTGGTTAATCAGATATTTAGGGCTTTTTACTATGATAGATTTATAATCCCATCTCCCCTCGCATTTTAAGCAGTTTTACTCCTTAGAACATACACATTACCTAGAAATGTGAATTACCAAGACACTACAGTCATGGGCTGCCTAACAACCTTTCAGTCAATGACAGACTGCGTATACGACAGCGGTCCCATAAGATGAGTACCACATAGCCTAGCTGGGTAGTAGGCTTACTCTCCAGGGTTGTGTAAGTGCACTCTGTGACGTTCGTGCAACAACGGAATCACCTCAGGACGCACTTCTCAGAACGTATCCCTGTCGTTAAGCAGCGCGTGACTGTATTTAAATTTAATTGCTTTAAGACACAACGTTTTCTTAGAATATGTAGAAGTAAACAGATTTTTAGTATTTAAAAAATCTACAATAGCTACTAATTCAGAGATTAAGAAAGAGACTTCAGCTTAAGATTTATCTGCACAACAGGTAAGCTGTAATACCTGAACTTTGGAGAGATGCTCTGAGTTGGTCACCTGGCCCAAGTTTAGAAATGCTCAGCCTCTTTTCTTCACAACTTTTGGAGATAATCTTTTTTTCCTGCTCAGGAGGTGATGATGACATAGAATATTTATCCACAAATTTCCTCTCCACATATTTTGCTCTGATATATGCCTCTTTCTCCTGTCTGGTATACATAAAAATGTCATGATGTTCTGCTTAATCTCTTAGCATGGCTACTACTGAAAAGAAGCCAGTGTATACTGACTATTTCAAATAAAGTCACTAAATGTAATTCTAGTTAAAACTGAATTTGTGACAGTGTGCAACATATTTTCCTTCCAAATATTTAATGCACTATGATTTCATGTCCAAATAAAATACAAATAATTAACTGAAAAAAAATCACAAGTATTAACAAGGCACTCTCGTATTCTCTTAATTTCTGTGTTCATTCACTTCTATCTAAATATTCCCTTGTGCTTTTCTAGAGAATGAAAAACATTACCAAAAAACTATAGAAATTTATAGAAATTAATTAAATTTAATCTTTACTCCAATAAATAATGACACGTATTAACTATCACTATTGATGGTCATAATTTTTCATAAGACAACTACTTTAAAACAATATAGCATTCCTAACTTAAGGGGGAAAAAAGATGTCACATTTTAAACTTTTGATTTATGATACAATCATAAAAAGCTACATCTGTTTTATACCTTTCCTTTCTTATATATTGTTAAAATGCTTAGGTCTTTGACTAAAACAGGATATTTCAAGGTCTGAAATACCTCAAACAGCCATGCTTTAGCAAATAAATAATCGGATTTAAGTGATACCAGTTTAGAGAGCAATAATTTTAAAATAGTATTGATTATACATAAAGATTTAGTCAAACATAAAATCTCAACATAAGATTACGGCAAATAAAATTTTAATGCTAAAAACAAAGAATCATAAAGACTAAAAACAATATCAACAACAAAAGCGCATGTACCCTGAAAGCACTCTTAGCCACTTGGTTCAATGAGCCTCCATATGTAGAAATGGAAGTATAATTTCAAACACAGCAATTAAGTATTATCTGCAAAAAGAAGCTACCCTTTTCACCTTTAATTCAACATCATAATGCCATGTATGAAGTATGTGATTAACAAATATTTGCTGAACTAAGTCAAAGAATGTAAAATTATTCATTGTAGGTAGTAGAAACTTGATCCTTAGACACATTAATGAACAGATTCCCTTTTAAAAGGCCTGCCACTAACATAACTTTGGTCTACTTTAACTGCTAAGCGCTTTCATATTCATATGTAGCCTTAATTTTTAAGATTCTCTTTCATCTGGAGACTATAATTGATTATCTGATCAATAAAACATAATTATCTAATTAACATACCCAAGAAAGAGACAGCCACACTTAAACAGTAATGATCTCTTCTAAACAGTCTATCTCAATATTACATATTACTTACAGTAAAATAAAATCATAGCTATATTCCTGATTAGGAGAAAAAAAAAGGTAACACATGAAGACAGGTGAAATAGTACCTTTGTCCTGGTTGTGGTTTCTTTATTCCCATTTTTTCCACTTTAGCTTCATAAACTCGATTTATAACATCATTCCCCAACTCACACATAAGCTGTTTGGCAGGAAAATAGAAAAACAAGCGATAAATTCCTTAAAATACTAAAAAAGTCATTAAAGCAAGTTTCTCGTTAATGCGTCCGGTCAATTCTGACTCCTAGCAACCCTGTGTACCGCAGAGCAGAACTCTGCTGGTCTTTTTTGCACCATCTTCTCATCTTCCGGTGCTGTATCAGACAATGCTCTGCTGCTATTCATAGGGTTTTCATGGCCAATTTTTCAGAAGTGTGCAGCCAGGTCGTTATTCTTAGTCTGCCTTAGTCTGGAAGCTCCAGTGAAACCTGTCCACCATGGGTGGCCCTGCTGGTATTTGAAATACCAGTGGGATAGCTTTCAGTGTCACAGCAACATGCAGCTGTCATAGTAGGATGGGTGGTGTGGTTCTCTGACTGGGAAACAAACCTAGGCAATAGCAGCGAGAGAGCCAGCTCTTCACCACTAGACCACCAGAGCTGGCCATTAAAGGAAGTACAGCTAATTAATTCCTTTGTATATTCTGTAACTGCTCATTCTACAAAGTTTAAAGTTAAAACAAAATGAGACAAGGACTGAGAGCAGTATCACCATTCTGCCGTTCTTCACCAGAATACCTCCTCTAGAAGTTTACCACTCCTACTAGAAAGGGTTTCTCCTCACCCATCTTTTGCTAGTTTTCTATCCCTCCGCTATGACTAGCACAATACTGCATATCATTCACAATGTCTGAGAAATTAACTGACAAAAGAAGCCTATGGCAAGACAGGTGAAATTTTAAACAACTCAGAATTGAAGTAAACTATTTTCTCCTTACAGTTTATACAAAAGTATTTCAAAACATAGTGTTTAAAAGTTTTGGTCTTTGTTGTTTTTTGCTGAGGAAGATTCGCCCTGAGCTAACATCCATGCCAATTTTCCTCTATCTTTTTTAGTATGTGGGCGACCAGCACAGCATGGCCACTAAGAGAGGAGTATAAGTCCACGCCCAGGAACTGTACCTAGGCTGCCAAAGTGGAGCACACTGAACTTAACCACTAGGCCACTGGGGCTGGCCCCTTGGTCATTTTTTTAAATGTATCAGACACTTGTGTTTCAACCAAATTTCCTAAATTGAATCCACTGAGTTCACATCTACACATAAAGTTGATGCAGATATTAGATTTCTACCTCTTAATCCTCCACTTTCTTCTCCTTTGAATTCATAACAATTAATAGAATTTATCTAAATAGGGCTCTACCTTACGAGCCAATTTATCACTTTCATTAGGTGTTTACACAATAATTACACACAGCAAATTTTTCAGTTTACACAACAGACAGGATTACCAGCTTATCTATGGCTTGAAATAAAAACACAAGCACATTAAGAACACAATTTTCAGAAAGAAACAAATGGAGAGTATACTACAACCTTTAAACTGAAGTATTTTTTTTACAATATGGTAAACTAAGTGGTGGGAATTAAAAGAAATACACTATTAACTGATACCAGTTTTGTAAATCTTATTAGAAATCCAGTTGTGATCTAAAATTATTTATGACATTTTCACAGATATGAATCCTTACACAGGGAAAAGGGATGTCTTGGTTTGATGACTACTACCCTGACAAATATAAATTTGCAAATGGTCCTATGCTAAAATAACGCAATGATAACAACATGCTATACCAATCCATTATGGAGCTTACTATAGCACTATATCTCATGTTTTTAACAAGAATTTATATAATTATGAAAGATTAAAATTAAGGCACAGAATCTAAGATATTTTTTGAGAAAACATAAAAATATAGGAACCCTGGTTTCCTAAAAAGTGAACTGACTTGGAGCTAAGAGTTTTATATAACTTAGCAATTTTTAAAATCCAATATGAAAACACCAGATTTGCCAAAATACCTTCAGATGTGTTCCAACACAAATTAGTTCATTGTTAACATTGAGAAACTCATATATTTGTAAACTAAGATTCTAAAATTCTGACTTTTTATGTGAAAATATGACATGTTCTTAAGCAAATATTTATTTTACCTTTAAAAGTTCAGGTTCCCAGGTGTCTAAAGTTAAAGAACGTACTTTTGAAAAATGAACTCCAAGACTCCTAAGTGGAGGAAAAAAAGACTATTAATATATGAAACTATCAAGTCTCTACTCTATTTGCAGATTATGCAAATTATTTTTCTCTTTTAATGTGACATAGTCTCCAATATAGCCCTCAACACGTGTATAAGCAGGGATAGATCTTCTGGTTTATAATGAATGGTGAACCAAAGTCCTCAAAAGATTTCACAAACCAAAATTTTAACCACTTTACAAAAATAACAAAGAGATACAAACTGGCAGTCAAACTGGGCAATTGAAAGGGGCTCTCTAACCAACAGGACATGATAATTTATAATGCGTGTTTATCCGAAAGAAGTCTCCAACACTGGGATGGCCTACCCACCGGTGAATCCCAGAACACTCGATACAAAGGGTGATGCCCAGGTTGATGCTGGCCCACCGCGGGTCTGCCAGACCACAGTCACAGCAGCTGGCATTGCCAGGGATGCACTGGACTCGCTGCAGCGCACTTTCTCCTTTCAGCAATTTGTCTTTTGACTCATTTGCAGAATCCAGGCTTCCTGTGGATGGAGATGATTTCTTATCCAGCTTCTAAAAGAATTAAGAATTACTTGTTTTAAAAAAAAAAAAAAAAAAAGATTGTAATACTATACTGCACACTACATGCTCCTAACAAAAGCTTTTCCAATCAATAAATTGAAGGCCTATAATGGGCCTAAGCTGGGCACTGTTCTAGGCATTAGAGATTCAAGGATAAAAAGATACAGGTTCCTCCATCAATTGGCTTTTAGCCTCGTGGGGAGAAACATACAAACATTGAAAATTACATGTGTGTATACATACAGAAAAAATAACTGACACAATGAACATATGTACAAGATAGGAGGGCAAAAAGAAAGGGGAATACTAATTAAACATGCATGGTGAGAGATGGAGGGAGTAAACACTAGATTATTGAAACTCAAGAATAAAATAAATATTTTATACCAAGTTTTTCCAAAGTATTCAATGAACTGCAAACAAGCTGTTTCAATTAGTGCAGTGAAAACCTGGAAACAGTATTGCCTTTTACTAAAGAACAGATTGATTACATAATTATAATTATGCAGCATATCAACAATAGAATACACAATGTCTAAAAATCTCATGGGCTATTAGGGAACCAGGAGAAAAGCAAAAGGTGGTGGATAAGTAAAAAGCTAATTTTTTAAGTGCACAGCAAAGTCCATACCAATAATGACCAAACACAAAGATACAGTTTGGGGATCCTAAGCAATTAAAAACATGTTCTAGGGCCAGCCCTGGTGGCCTTGTGGTTAAGTTTGACGTGCTCCACTTCAACGGCCTGGGTTTGGTTCCTGGGCACAGATCTAGACCACTTGTCTATCAGTGGCCATGCTGTGACGGGAGCTCCCATATAAAATGGAGGAAGACTGGCAACAGATGTTAGCTCAGGGCAAATCTTCCTCAGCAAAAACAAACAAACAAACAAAACATGACCTAAAAAGTCTTCTGGTTTAAAAACATTTCAACCTTAACAAGCCAGTATTTTAGTATAGAGTCATTAGAAATATAATTTGGCCTTTGCCTTGTCCTTCCTGAAAATTCAATTCAATAGCCATTAGGTGGGGCCAAGCAAAGAAAGTGTGGGGAGACGGCATTCCAGAGATCATTGAGCTAGGTGAGGAGCATATCCCCAAACGAGAGCAACCCCATACAGGTTGCTGGATCCAAGCAGGATAAGGAGGGTATCTGCACAGGGAGATGGCCCAGCAAGGAAAGTGAGAACCTGAGGAGGAGAGGAATGTGGAGTGGGAGTGCCACAACTGGGAGGTGTCAGAGTCTGAGTCAGGTGAGGGAGCAAGTGGCAGCAGAGAAAGGATACTGGTTACATACAGGGGATACTGATCATATAAATAAACATGTTAAAAATAAATGGGAGCCAGATTTGTCTCTGCAAAGAAAGGAGTTATTTATATGGAAAGGGAGAGAATTAGAACAAACTCTGTTGTATTAGATTAGAACTGGAGATACCAATACACATACTAATGGTTTTCAATATAAATAGATATATAAAGAAATATAGATGTAAAGGTATATATGTGTATATGCATACATATATTCCTTTATCTTGGTTTCTAAAAACATTCCCCACCAAAAGGGACTAGAGCTCTTCGGAGAAACTGCTGATTTCAGAGCTAGTACAAAGAAAGTACAAGAAGATGAACCCGGAACACCTCATCATGCCTAGAAATTAAGAACTGAAAGATTAATGAGAGCATGTCAAAAGGATATAGAAGCCAAAACTCCACTGGCCAAACTTAGGTCAATCTAAGCAACAAAATAAATAACAATAGTAATGGATTATAACACACTGAACAAAATAGGGGCCTATCCTAACACAATTACATTAAAAAAATGTAAAGCTTGATGGGGAACAGATTATTTACATAGTCTCAAAGTATCTCTCCCACAAAATACTTATTACCTAGCAAAGTAACTTTACAGCAGAGAAGTCTAGCAGACACTACCTTAATCAAGTGATCAATGTTAACATCACCAATAATGGGAGAAATCAACATCAAGTGCCACTGAGAGGATGCAGTGAGAAGAACACAGCATCATTTATATATATTCCTGCCAAAGATGCATAACTTTGTGACTAAACATCAGACAAACCCACATTGAGGGACATTCTACAAAATAACTAGTCTATAATCTTCGAAGTTATCAAGGTCAAGAAGGTCAAGGTAAGACTAAGGAAGTATTCCTGACTGAAAGAAACTGAAGAGTCATGACAGCTAAGCGCTACCTGTGCTTCTGGACTGGATTGTTTGCTGTAAAGAACATTACTGTGGCCGGCCCCTGGCTGAGTGGTTAAGTTCGCACGCTCCAATTCGGCGGCCCGGAGTTTCGCCAGTTCAAATCCTGGGTGTGGACATGGCACCGCTCATCAAGCCATGCTGAGGCAGCATCCCACATGCCACAACTGGAAGTGACCCACAACTAAAAGTACATAACTATGTACCAGGGGGTTTTGGGGGGAAAAAGGAAAAATAATTTTAAAAAAATATTTAAAAAAAAAAAAGAAAATTACTGGGACAAATGTTAAAACTTGATCTTTGGGAATTAAATGATAGCAATGTTTCAGTGCTCATTCTTGATTCTGATGGCTACAGCATGATTATATAGGAGCATGTCCTAGGTTGTAGGAAGTACTCACTAAAGTAGCAGTGCCAAAAGCATCATTGACATAGACATCCCCTAGCTTGGAAAGTGAAGCTCGGAAGGTTTCTATTTTGGCTGGCTCAGCTTTAACCTTGTTCCCAGAAGCATCTTTGCCCTTCCCTTCTTCCTCCACATGAAAGCGAAGGTTCTCCAGCAGGATGACAGACCCTGCAGCTGGGTCAGCACAAGCTTTCTCCACTTCTGGGCCCACGTAGTTCTTCAAGAACAAAACATCCTTGCCCAGCAGAGACTTGAGTTCAACAGCAGCTGGCTGCAAGGAATATTTGTCAGGCATGGGGACACCATCAGGCCGGCCCAGGTGGCTCATAAGAACAACTGACTTGGCTCCATTGTCCAAGCAGAATTTGATGCTTGGGACAGCAGCCTTGATCCTCTGGTTGTTCGTTATCTGGTTGTTCTTCATAGGAACGTTGAAGTCCACTCTCATGACGACCGCTTCCCCTTCACGTTCAGCTTGTCCAGCGTCAGCTTGTTTGAAAGCGACATCTTGGCAACACGGCGGCGGAAAAAGGCTGTGGGCTCAGAGAGCTGCGGACTAGGTTGCCGACTCGTGCTGGGGACATGTGCGGAACCTTTTTTTTTTCTTTTTAAAGATTTTATTTTTTTTTCCTTTTTCTCCCCAAAGCCCCCCAGTACATAGTTGTATATTCTTTGTTGTGGGTCCTTCTAGTTGTGGCATGAGGGACGCTGCCTCAGCGTGGTTTGATGAGTAGTGCCATGTCCGCGCCCAGGATTCGAACCAATGAAACACTGGGCCGCCTGTAGTGGAGCGCGCGAACTTAACCACTTGGCCACGGGGCCAGCCCCCTTTTTTTTTTTCCCAAAGATTTTATTTTGCTGTTAAAATTCTTAAGAATTCTTATTTCCAAACTAAAAATTCCACACCCAACCAAACTATCAAACAAATGTGAGAATGAAATAAAGACATTTTTAGACATGCAGGGACTCACAAAAGCCTCATTTTCAGGAAGCCACTGAAGCAAGTGGTGAGTTCCATTTCTCAAGACTTACTCATGGCCTTGCTCAAAAGAGTTTGTAAATTCATTGGGAAGAAGCTGAAGGCAGACTATGCCCTAAGACTCCATATCCAGCTTTCCTTCTCCAGGGAGACTTCAACTAAGAGACAATTTGAACTTTCCCCTTTTGCTTCTTACCTAGTTTTAATTTTAAATACCCTTCACGTTCATTATTTTATTAATTAAAATATTGTTTTATTATTTGTTAAAATATTATTTATTAATTAAAATAATAAAATATTGTGGGGAAAAATACATCAGAATACCTGTCAATTTTGGACATATATTCAAATATTGAATTAAAATGATAGGTAAAGTCAAGAGAAATAAACAAAAGAGAAATTGAATCTAGATTTTACATATAAAACCCATTTCAATTACAAAAATCATCCTCCATAAAAAAGAATGTCATGGGTTAAGGTGGTCAAAAGGTACGAACTCCCAGTCATAAAATAAATAGGTCATGAGGATGTAAAGTACAGCATGATGACTATAGTTATTAATACTGTATGGCATATTTGAAAGGTGCTATGAGAGTAAATCTTAAAAGGTCTCAATACAAGAAAAAAAGCTTTTGTAACTATGTACAGTGATAGATGGTAACTAGACTTATTGTGGTGATCATTGCATAGTGTATACAAATATCAAATTATTACGTAGTACCCCTGAAACTAATATAAGGTTATATGTCAATTCTCAATATCTCAATAAAAAAAGAATGTTATAATCATACAATGTTGCAACTAAAGTTAAAAACTTTGGCAATATATCATCTGGTATTGCAGTATTGTTTACTAACCTCTGATTCATCACCCTTCTCTCTATAAGCAGTAGCGATACTGGTCTGAACAGCTTTAATCCATGCCTGGCGCAGCTTTTCAGAATCCGCCTGAAGCATACAGCTTCTAAAATGAAATGACGTCGTTTTTTCAGATACAAAATTAACCCCCCAAAAAATAAGGTTTACTTTTTTTGCCCATTTTGCTATTTAATAATTTTCTAACAATAATTTCTGTTGAAAGGTTTTATTTCACCTATCTTCACGACAGAGTATGTTCAAAAAGCAATCAAGGTACCAATGAAATAAGTTACCTATTGAAAACAAACTTTAAATTTACCATAGAAACATACTACCACTACTAATTTTTTCTATTGGGTAGAAATATGAAATGATAGTTATCAGAGAAATTGATCTAATGTATGACTTCAGTTCATCATCATGAAAGCTAAAAAGTTTTCATATGGCCACATCAATAATCTTTATGGAATATAAAGAACATGATACCGGGCAGAAATTACATAAATATCTGACTGTAATACCTATAATCATTAGTGAAATTTCCTTTTAAAATACTTTTTTCCTCTTTAGCACAGATATTCACTAGTGAAACACAAATCTTTCTCTATTCTGGAAAGTTCTTTAAGACAAACTATAGAAACATAAAGCAACTTCCAAATTCTCTAGAACCACTCACTTTGTTGGAGAGACCACCTCAAAGCAGAATCGTCGTTCTATGTCTTCACAATGCTTCACTGTGCAGAGCCGGAGATCTTCCACTACCACAGTGGGGTTATCCTACATTAACGAAACAAAACTCCCATGTTTTCAACCTAGGTTTTAAATCCTACTACCAACAATGACATACTTAGAAATATTACTTGGAATAAATGGTCCGATTTTAAAGATTTATATTTTATCTTATTTTAAATTAGAGATAGAAGTTATCAACATAGATAGAACTAATAAAAGTAATTCTGTCCTGTTAATAATTTTACCTGCCTCATAAAACTGCTGTATAAGGATTAAATGAAATAGCTTATATAAAAGAGCTTAATTAATTTACAGTTGAATATATCATTTACAAAGGCTAACTAGGTAAAAATCAAGTCATCAATTAACTAGTGGTTCTTTGTTTCTATTTTTAATATTCTCAAGTCACACGTAATCTCAGTATGACTTTTAAACAAATAAAAATTCCTCACCCTTAGTTCAGAAAAACAAATACATAAAAACAATATTAACAAATTTAGAGGTTGCTATCTAAATTACCTCAAGCTTACTAAATTTAACGGCATTTTTAACCTTTCTATATTATCACCTTTGGCCCTAAGGTGATATTTCTTAAAAGACATCTTTTCCTTCAGCCTCAAAATAGTACTACGGAGTGGTAGTGTTATTCCTGTCACACAGCTGAACAAAGAAATATATGAAGAAATAAAAATAATAATTCTGGGACACAGAAAAGTCTATTTCAAAGCTGTGAATTATGAATTCAGGACTCATAATCACTCTGCTTTTAAGGATGGCATGCTGATGCTTTCCACTTTTGAGTCTTCTTTAACACGTCCAAAGATAAAACTAATATGCAAATAATAACTTTGCACACGAGCATTTATGAACTTCAACGCTTTATCAAGACAAGGAGATAAAGAACTGAAACTGGGCACTCACTGGGCTTTCACTTCATTACCTAATAAGACACCTACCTTGAACTTTTTCTGGTAAACCAACTGATTGTTCTGTATTGAAAACCAGCGTCTAAATAAATACAAAATAGATTAAGTTTTCACAAACATAATTTATTTCAGTTGTTGTTAGAAATGAAATATTTGGGAAAGCACTAGAAAGTCAGTTTATGGTAATTATGTTTTGAGAAGTGTATTGTTTTCTTTTGCTTTATATACACTGATGTCAATGAGATAACTACTGAAAGTAAACAACAATTTTAAAACCACAGATTAGGAAAATAAAATTACTATATTGTGATTCATTTTATGTCAGAAATTTAAATGCTAACAAAAGCTGTTATCCTTTATGCTATCACCAAATAACTGTTTTAAAGTAAAAACTTAGTTTTCTGAAGTTCCTCAAAAATAATTAAAATCCTTCCCCTCAAACAATTGCTTTTATTATAAAGTACGAATAAATTTATACTGTAAATAAGACTATCCATCTGCATACAGTAAGACATTGAAATAAATGGTGCTTTGTTTTTAACCTTTCTGTAGCTAATTCAGCAAGCATTTGATTTGTTAAGCAAAACGTGAAATTAAATCATCATTTTAGAACTGATATCAAACAGGAGATAATCGCCAATTTACTTTGCCTTACTTTCATATAAACTACTTCAAAGCAGAATAATCAAAGTTAACTAAAAATGCTTCACCCAACTATTTATATTTTTCTGCTCTTTATTGTAAATTATCATGCAAACAATTTACTGCAATCTTCTTTGGAAGAAAAAGCTACACTAGGTATGACATATTTACTAATTCTAATTTATTAAAACAGTAAAAGGACCTAAAGACTTACAAAAAAAATTTACAGCCAAAAGCCATTCATAAAAGGAAGCAAAAATTCTCATCAAGCATGAAAGGTAAAACAATATTTGAGTCATTATTTTAAAATTAGTTTCATGAGATGATTCCTATTGTAAACATTAGTTATTAATCTATTAGCAGATAGAGATTCTACCTTTTCACTGATACTAATACAAAGCACTAGAAATTGTATTTAGACATATTTAGAATTTCTATTTTAAACAGTTAAGTTAATTCTCCAAAGCTGAGAAAATAATTACATGCTTTCCTATTTTTAAGCTAGACAGATTGTTAGGTTTTCTTGCTACTTAAAAAAGTATCATCTTTACCATTAAAATAGAGATTTGTTAAATAAGCATCTAGATAAAACCAAGTGAGTTGCCTCTAAACGCAAATCATCAAGAGGCGGGCTAGAAAAGGAAGAACTTCCGGGTTTCTTTGCTTTGGGACACATAGTTGGTTAGAAGTGTTAAAGGAAATGCCTACAAACACACAAAATGGTGCAGCCCTGCCACATGGGATGACACGCAATGGAAACAATCTCTGGTATTGATTACAAAGTGGTTTTTTTTAAAAAATCACTTTAAGTAAGGTGAACTATATTAATAAAAATCCTTATGTTTTATAGTAATCATTTCATATAATTTGATGAAAAACTACGAAGAGTTTTATCGCACAAATGAGAAACACCCATAAAACCATGTGAACTTTTCATGCTTCTGAGGTTTTCAAAAAATAAATTTCTTTTGACCTGCAGCATCTTAGGCTAATAGCCTCTAAAAATAATAATAAAATACTAGATAAAAACTTATGTCTTTTGTCAGAGACCACTTCCTCTGATTATTAACTTTACAGATCATATACATTTTTGAAAGCTACTTTCCCTGCCATCGAACAGCTTTTGGCTGACTTTCTCACATCAGCAGTTTTTGAACACTCAGGAAAGATACTATAAATTCATCTTAATTTGACAATGCCTCCTAAGGAAAAAAATCATGATGCATGCTAGGTAGAAAAAAATTTTCAATTTCAATTACTAAGATCTGTATGTCTTATGACATTATTTCCCCTCCTCTGCCATTAAAAAAAAAACAAACTATACTCATTTACATTGATCAAGACTTTAATAGCTAAGTAAAAAGGATTATAATTTTTAATTGCTTCTGTAGATAACCCTAGTGATTATCAGCAACATTTCTAATAAAAGAAAAAATGAGATAGTTCATAGACCATGGAAAACAGAAAAAGTACTTAAGAATTTAAGCTCATGCCATGTACAATTTGAAGTTACTTAAAAGGACAATTAAATAGCAAAAAAGACAAACTTTGGAAAGCATTGTGCTGACAACTACACTATATTCTACAAGATTCAGAAACTGACCACGAAGCCAAAAAACAAGACAGTTTTTTAAAAAGGAAATTTCTTGGTTCATTAAGAAAAATAAAACACCCACTCCACACCACAGTATATCTATCTCACATTGAAATAACTCAATAAAATAATATTTTAGACCAAAATATTAAATTCATAAACAAATATTATTAATTTTAAAAGTCTAACAAGAGTTTCCAGATGGCAAAATTTGGGGGAGGGAGGGAAAAAATATATAAAAAATAAATCAGGTATCTTTTACCACATTTGACCACCAGTCCCAGAACTGTACTTGGTATCAAGAATATGGGTAAAAGTCAAACTTCTAAATATGTAGAAGTTTTATCAATAAAACTGTACAGATGATGGATTTGTGCACACATTCATATAGGTGCCAAATAGGTAAACATTTAACAAAACTAAAAGCTTGAACATGTATGCTCCTTTATCTCAATTTGAATTTACTTTTTCACAGGGAAAAAGACCAACATAGTAAACAAACAAAAAAAATCTAGGAACTGACAATGTTTCCTTACAACATAAGTAATATGGTTATTCTCAAAGGGATTATTTCCTAGTTACTGTTTAAAATTTTTCAAGAAACTTTACTAGCTTATGACCCTTAAAAAAAAAAAGATATAAAGGTATTCAAATTACTCAATCTATATCTTCTTCTGGTAGCTATAAACACATCAAACGTTCTTTTCCAGATTAAAACAAATTGAGGAGATGGGCAATGAAAAGCTATAACTCCATTTCTCAAATATGTTTCTGTTTTCTTCCCAATTTAAAACATAAGAGATTTTATATCCATTGCAAGTAATCCAACAGAAATGCAGGTTAATTATGAGCTTTCTCGTGCCAAAGAGGAAAGTGGAGTAAGGTAAGGGTGAGGGGAAGGAAGCCATTTGGTACCTGATATGATCGGGCTTTTTCCTGTCATGTGAAAAAATGGGGCAGGATTAAAACATAAGGGAAAGGTGGTAAAAGAATGAAAACGCAAATGTGCAAAATAAGCAAAGGACTAGCATGATACGAAAATAAAGCAAGAATTAAAGGAATAAGCTTAAGCTCATAACCTAATAAAATAGTCAAAAATATCTTGCATTTTGTTCACATTTTATACATATATGCATTTGTACAATTAATTCCAACTGCTAGGAATCTGCATCACTAATATTTCAGCATATTCAAACATTTTCTTCAAGTGTTATAGTACAGAAAGTTCTGGTAGGACTTAGCACACTTGGGCATACTTCTACTATTATTTTCTGACTCTATCATCACAGCTATGAAATATAGATACCGCCTTAACTTAATAAGCTGCTCCTAAAAAATTAAGGGATATAATCACTATGGATATATCTATATAAACCTGAGAAAAAGAAAACTTTTCACAAGGAAAGTGGGATCACTAAGAATTTCAAAGATTGTAAGATATCATCAGCCAAATAAACCTTCCTCCCACCTGCTCACCCACTTGTCACTAAATGATAGCAGAGACTCTAAGGCCACACATAAGTAGAGTTTATCGTTAATCTATGTATACACTTCTGAGTTTAAAACAAAAAGCAAATAAAAATAAAAATTTATATCTGTACTAGCAGCATACAAAATGCTTTAAGAAACTGTATAATACATTTTGTGCTTTGAGCTATATTTTCTAGTTCAACAAAGACTGAGCATAGCATATACTTATTCAGCATCTTTACCAGTTTTACCAGCTTATTACTAAATAAATTATATTAATATTTAATTGTTTTCCTTTTTCATTCATCTTTCATGAATTTATCACGAAAAACAGAAGAGAAATGCAGGTTAATAGTAATCTATCTAGCTCTGCTTTGAGCCTATCGTGAAGCTGCCACACTGAGAAAATGGCCTGACACAGAAAGATTACTTTGGTAGATCTCACGTCTCCAAAAAATATACATTATAGACATGTAAGAATCTTCATAGACACAACAAACTTAGAGATTTGAAAGCAAGCAGAAACAAGCTCAACAATTCACATAAGATACAAAACGTTTCACTTTTTATGCTACTTCAATCACATCACACAAAATATGATCTCTTCAGTTAAATTTCATATTACAGAATGATGCTTTCAAGTTATACCTAGATTTTATGAAGCACAGGGTCAGGTTTTAAAACTATTGGGAATTCCTAGTCAAATTCACATTTCCCTCAGGAAGGAGGTCTTTTCAAAAAGTTGATTTTGAAAATATTACACACTACTATTCCATAAAACTATAGATAATGGAAAATTAGTCATTTCATATGATTGGTATCTTATGGTGACTACAAAAAAAAAAACTTCCCTAAAACTAACCCACAAACAATCTAAAACAAAATAGTTAGTGGGCAGAAAAATCTTTATGTTTGAATAGCTGGATTCCTGGATTTTTAAGGCACAAATATAACAAACATACAGTCTTATATTCAGAGGCTGGTAGAACTCACTAAATCAAACTGGATAGAGAACTAGAGAAATAGGTCAGACTTTAAAGTCATATACAGATAAAGGGAAATTATTTGCAAGTATTTTCTGGAGACTAGATTTTTGATAAGCTTCATATAAGAAATTGATACAGTCCAATTTTTTTTTTTTTTTAAGATTTTGTTTTTCCTTTTTCTCCCCAAAGTCCCCTGGAACATAGTTGTGTATTTTTAGTTGTGGGTCCTTCTAGTTGTGGCATGTGGGACGCCACCTCAGCATGACCTGATGGATGAGTGGTGCCATGTCCATGCCCAAGATTCCAACCAGTGAAACCCTGGGCCGCCACAGCGGAGCACGTGAACTTAACCACTCGGCCACGGGGCTGGCCCCTAGCCCAAATTTTTAAAATTGAAAAGCAGAAGAAAATTCTAAGCAACATTTAATAGATTACTTTCTTCTCCTTTTTATAGTTACTGACATAACCTAGAAAATATTTATGACTTTTATTACAATGGTTTGACTTTTGTTTTCGTTTGTGAAGAGTTTTAGATAATGTTTACATGGTATATTCCTGTAAGTCTACTTTTTACTAGTGTTCTCATCACAATGTTCTTTAAAGGCATAGGAAAATGAAATTAATTTGCTATCCACAATTTTTTCCTAATAATGCAAATGAACTAGGTAGGTTTTTAAAATAATTTTTAAACTATTTTTTAAAATAAAGCTGTATTTTGTTTTATCAAAATACAGATTGTTTGGAATTTCCATAGCAAGTCAAAAAAATGTCAGGTTTTGGGCCTCAATCTCGTCATAAACCAGCTATGTGACCTTGAATGAACAACCATCTCCCTGCACCTCCATTTCTTTACTAAAAATTAGGGTGTTTTAAAACAGAACTACAATCTATGATTCTAGTTAGTAACTGTTATCCCACTACACACAGATGGTATCTCCTTTAAAAAGCGGCCCATTTCCAAAGGTAGCGTCTTTTTCACTTTGCAAATGGTAGGTAACCTGTCTACAATTGAGAATGTAATAGTTATCCCCTACTTGATTTTAGTTACATTTTAGTATCTATGTCAAGTAATAGAATTCATAAGCAAATAATAAAAACTGAAAAAGTCCATGCTGAAATCAGAATTAATTTTCTTCTATTGCCCTAAATGTAATGTAGTTTTCCACTATCACTTACTGTGCTTCATTTTGAAGTCTGATACTATTCCTTATGGGAGTAGTCCATGGAAGTTCATTTCATTTCTTCTTAACATAATGGCATAGTTTCTATGGATTTATTGTGTCTTCACTGTGTTAAACTTTAAGTAGATTGTTTGAAATCTGAAGGTTAAAATTCAATTCTAACATTATCTCATGAACCATATTGGTTGAGAAATCTTTATTCCTTATAAAAATTTGACCATCACACTATTTTATTTTTAATTTTTTTTTAAAGATTGGCACCTGAGCTAACAACTGTTGCCAATCTTATTATTTTTTTCTGCTTTTTCTCCTCAAATCCCCCCAGTACATAGTTGTATATTTTAGTTGTGGGTCCTTCTAGTTGTAGCATGTGGGACGCAGCCTCAGCGTGGCCTGACAAGTGGTGCCATGTCCGCGCCCAGGATCCGAACCAGCGAAACCCTGGGCCACCGAAGCAGAGTGTGTGAACTTAACCACTCGGCCACAGGGCCGGCCCCCATCACACTATTTTTTATTTTAATTTCCTACTCTGGCTATAGAAATTTGCCAGGAAAGGCTTAAAAGATTATTGTCTTAATTTTTACAGCTTAGAAAATGGAATTTTAATTTTTCGTTTTCACTTTACAATAGCTGCAAACATTATTTCTAACCAGACCATGTTAGTTAGTCCTTTTATATTCACTTGTTGTTCTAAAAGATGTACATAACTCAAAGAGACTTAATAGCAAATATAATCATTATTCTTTCCAGTTTATATTCATTCTCAGGAAAAGTAAAATTATTTCAAATAAAACACACCATGTACCATTTAAACATTTGGCAATATCAAATGCTACGGAAAGCCTCAATAAATCAATGACATTTGAAAATATCAGTGAATATTTTTTCTATATAGCCTTATCACCAAAAGATCAAAGTAGGTAGACTAGGAACCCATTTGATACATTGAATATTCAAACATAACCATTTCCATTTAAATTAACAAAAATGTATACTAAATTAAACTTACCGAGAAAATTCTATTTATTTTGCTAATGTCCACTTTTTTAAAAAAGAAAAAATCTTCTCTATCATTAAGTGAATTCATATCCTGTTCAAGTAGCAAATAAAATATACACATTCAACCAATAATATAATAGTAAATCAATTAACCAGAACCCAATACTACTCTCAATTATTACAAAATTAATTTTTTTGCAAAAAGAGAGGCATCTTTGAATAAAAGATTAATCACTGCTTTTCAGAAGGAAGATCCTGAGACAACCCAACTTTTTTTTATGCCTTAATGTCTGAAATTATTTGACTTTAGTATATTTAAACATGGGAAAATACAATAAAATATTTTATACATTCATTTAACAGACATTTACTGGATTATATTTTATAAAAATCAGTTTAGCAAAAAATTCAAAGTTTTTGGTAACCATCAAGTTCAGAATAAAGGAGCACCAACTGCCACAGACACTTCATACATAAAAATCTCATTTCCTAAAACTCCTGGTTAAAGTTACTGCAAAGATAAAAAGATCAGGATCACTTAGCTTAAAGACTCATAAGCAAACACGAAGTAAAAATGTACATAAACATGATATAGGGGAGGAACCCAAAGGGGTAAAAAAGCTCACTTGTCCCATTCATCCGTTATGTTCAATATATAATTTGTACTCAGATCTATTTCATAACAAATACAGAAGACAGCTCACATTCAAATTTACCTATTATAATAAGTAAATAGTCTAGTCACCATAGACCAAGCATTATAAGGATTCTCCTTGCTTCTTGGTTTAAACTTTGCTTAAATTTTAGAATTTAGAATTAGTGCTGTCATTTTTCACTTGCTTCTTAGGGTCTCCTTTCCTAGAAGGACATGTTATCTTCAATGGACTGGATTCAAGAAAGTTACTATGGACTGTGAATTTAGAGAATTATGAAGGAAAGAGTTGCCAAATCACAGGAAAAGTCAGAAAATTGTGAATATGGAAAGATCAAGACTAGGATTTGAAATATATTACCTGTTCCAAGTTTTGAAGGCATTGCTGGCTCGTTTGAACAGATATCCTTCCATAACAATGCCATTTGCAGCATCTACATTATATTCTAACTTAGAATCATCACTGGAGAAATCCTAGACAAAATAACACATAAAAAAGTTCATGTGACTTGACTAAGTTCCCTAGACAATAAGTTTACCCTAGAGAAACAGCTCAAATGGTAGAAAAGCTTTGTATTAAGATGGTTACATCAACAATATTCATAAGAAAGAGGGAGAACTAAATGTTCAATAATAGAAGAATGCTTCAATATATTAAAGTATTTCCATTCAGTGGACTATTATGCAATTATTATGATGATATAAAAATACAGATGATTATATAGAATATACTCTAAAAGAGAAAACAGAGTATAAATTGTGTATACACTGTGATTACAGCACAAAATAATATGTATACAAATAGACAAAGGGAACAACTAAATATTATACACAGTGTTATGTTTAAAATGTTTTCATTTTATCCAAATATTTCATGGTAATGTGTATGCTAACAAAAAAAGGGAATATAAACATATTTAATTGGAATTATTTATAGCTACTACTAATTTCTAAGAATATTACTATTATGATAGTTTTTTATTCTGATAGGAGTAATAACTCCACCACTTGGGAGTTCAGAAGTAGGATAAAGGCATCTTTTTCCTAAAATAAAATTTAGCTTTGAAAAGGAAAAGAATCACAGTTTGAAGCGGGCATGCTGAACTCACTTTTTTATGAGGACTATGGAGTCACTCATAGTCTTCTTCTATCATTCAAATCATTCTAGTTTTCACTTGAATGCAATTTAAACTTTCCAAGGATTCACGAAGTTTAGAAATCAGAAATCCTATATTTAAAATATTTCCTGATGAACTTCTGAAGTAATTTGAACAAAACTTCAAGACTGCTGCTATCCCCAAACTTAAAACTCTAAAAATCAGTCTCAGAACTTTCAAAATTACTTCTGGACCAATGATCAAATTTAGAATGCTATCCTATTAGGGAGTAGTAAACTTTCTGTCCTGAGAAAGATTTTGGCAGAGGCTGGATGACCACCTGCCAAGAATGTGGGGGTCCTGCACCAGAGAGGAGGCAGAGTAAGAATCACCTAAGGGCTTTCCAATTCTAAGAGTCTGAAGGATGGGAAAAGGAAACAGACTAAACTCAGAATTAAAAACAAAAACTCTCCTGACATGTCTCAAAATCTAACCATAAAAAGACATGATAATCTAAAATAATCAAGTGAAATAGAATCTGTAAATGAATTGCTACATTTAAAAAATCAGGGAACCTTTTAATTTTCTCATTTAAAATTTGAGGCTATAATTTATTTAATTACACAGATAGGATTAAGTCAGCAATAACTGAGCTTAGCAACATTCTAAAGGTTTCATTTGTAACATCGGCAGTTTTTTTAATAACCCTGATGCTATTTAAAACATAAAATAAAACTTCCTTGAGAATGCAATGAATTATAAGTATTTTTCTAATTTTCAACTATATTTCTTGAGATAAACTGTCTTCAATTTAATTACTATTAATATCAATTAATATTTTATAGTACTTAAAATGTAACAGATTATATGATTTTACAATGAAAGCAACTAATAATGTTGAATAAAAAACATAATATTAGAACTTAAATACATTGATGAGCTGACAAATTAGGAAGGAATACTTAAAGGCAAAAGATTAAGTGAAAACTGGAAGCCAAAGAGGTAAGCAGAGCAAGGCAGCCAGCTTTCATCTTTAAGGGCATTTGCCCCATCAGGAGAACCTGAAGCTTTGGTGTGGGGCCCAGGGAATACAAGGCAAGACCAAAGTTGGCCAACAAAGGAAATCTAATAGAAACCGTTCCTTTTGAAATTGCAAGCAAGACAAGAAGGACCATTATTACCACGTCAATTCAAGATTATGTTGGAGAGCATAGCCAGCAAGATAATAAAAAGGAAAGGATTGGAAAGGAAGGAACGAACTATCATTTGCAGACAATACGACTTTGTAGACAGAACATCCAAAAGAATCCAGTGATAAATTAGTATTACAAAGAGCTTAACAAGATTACTGGTTACAAAATCAATACAGAAAAATAAACTTTACTCTAATATATAACAAAATTAAACAGAAAAGAAAATTTTAAAATATAACATTTACAAAAACATTTGCAACACAAATGTCTAGGAATAAATCTAAAAAAAGATGTACATGAAAATTATCAAACTTTCTGAAGGATATTTTAAAAAACAAATAAATGGAGAAATATTTCAAGCTCATGGATTAGAAAACATTTTAAAATAAAGACATCGGTTCTTCCCCAAATGATTCATAGATCCAATGCCATCCCAATCGAAATCCCAAAAGCTATTTTTATGCAACCTGAAAAGGTGCTCCTGAAATTTATACGGAAATGCAAAATTTAGGCAATTCACTTTTGAAGAAGAGAAGGTAGGAAGGAGGCTTTGCTTTGTCAGATATCTAGATATACTGTAAAGCTAAAATAATATTTGCACAATATTGGCACAATTAAGACAAAAACACCAATGAAATGGAATAGAGAGACTGAAACAGACTTCAAAAATAGCGAAATGTGATGTATAACAGAGGATGTAACACAGAGTAGCAGGGAAAGAACAAACTTTTCAATAACTGATCTGGATCAGCGGGCTACCAATGAGAGAACAAAAGGAAACTGGATCTCTACCCCACAGCAAACACAAAAACCCAATTACAAATGGACTGACGATCTAAACACAAAAGGCAAATCTGTGAACATTTAGAAGATTATAAAGGAAATGTACATGATCTTTGTTTGGGAAGGATTTATTAAACAAGCCACAAAAGGTACCAAACATAAAAGTCATAAAAAAAAAAAAAAACTATGTGAAAATTAAAAACACATAAACGCCCAAAAGGGACTTATATCCAGAATGTATAAGAATCTGGTCAACAGGCAAGCCAATGAAAAAATGGGAGAAAGACTAACACATTTCACAAACAGGCTATCCAAACGACCAACAGACAAAGGGGAAGGGGATTGAGCTCATTAGTGATTAAAGCATAAATTAAAACCACAATGAGCTGTCACTATCGACCCACCAAATTTGGCAAAAATCAAAAACTCTCATAATACAATGAAGTAGCAAGGAGCAATGGGAATTCTCACACAGTGCTCCCTGTGGGAACGGCATAACATTTTGAAAAATAATTTAGCATCATCTACTGCTAAACATATTATATACCCTCTGATACAGCAGTTTTACTCCTGGGCATAAATCTATCAGGAATGTGTGCACATATCCAAAAGGCATGTACACGAATGTGCACAGCACCAATGTTTCTTCAATTGATCAACTTCAATTCTTGAAAAGTCTAAATAACTATACTAGACACATTTTCCCTCAATTTTTAAGTGACTGGATCTTTTCCTTCCTTCTTTCTTTCTTTCTTTTTTTTTTTTTTTGTTACCTGTAATGCAGCCTTGTGTCAGCATTTAAGGGCAGAAAAAAGGTAAGTATTCAAAATGAGCAAGAATAGCATTACTTTCTTTAAAGGAAAACAGTAATTGACTATTATTTAAAATCAAATAAATTAATCAGATTTAATAACCTACTTTGGATGTTCAGTACAACATTGAGCTGAGTATACATGAAGGAAAGATATTAAAAGACACATAATATTCATTAAATAATTGAGTTTAAACCAATAGTCACATTTCTACAAATATCATGATGTCTCGTTTTAATTAGAAATCATTGGTCCCAATTTTTAACACTTTCCACAGTAATGTCATTAAAACAAGTTACCCAACCAACAGTGATTCTAATTTTAAACAAAACAAAACATGAAGTTAGTCTTACCTGACTATAACTAGAAGTAACTAATTTAAAGATGGTCTGATAGCAAATCTTACCCTTTTTCAATAATGTTTCTCTTTGAATATTAATAACCCATCACCAATAAAGTTTTCCTTACTTTTAGTACTTTTATTCCTTACTTTCACTTTTTTCCACTGATATCTTCTATGTCAGATCTAGTTTACCGGTTTTTTTTAAAGATTGGCAGCTGCGCTAACATCTGTTGCCAATCTTCTTTTTTTTTTTTTCCTTCTTCTCCCCAAAGCCTCCTGGTATGTAGTTGTATGTTCTAGTTGTGTGCCTCTGGTTGTGACATGTTGGTGCCCAGGATCCGAACCTACTTGTATTATTACATTCAACCTCCAATTCTCTCCTCTTATTTTCAGATTACTACACAAAAGATATCACTAACTATATAAGACAAAATATTATTAGGTTGAGTTCCAAGTATGCCATTTTCAAAGCTTTTAGCATGCAAAAATAAAGACTGGTTTCATATTTAAATTTTCATTTTTAAAAACATATTTTTGAAATATGAGTTTAGCTAGACTTAGGCAAATTAACAAGAAATGCAAGTGAAATTTCAGCATCACAGGAGACAGAGGTGCTGACTTAGAGTGACTGCAACTGGAAAGTGCATAACACCAAACACACACATTGATGCTCCACCCCCCCACTCTCCACCCCCTCACCTCTTTCTCCCTCCCTCCCTCCTTCCCCCACCCCCCCACACTTTACAGGGATTGGTGATATCTTAATTGAAACTATGAATAGTGTTTTACATTCCAACTAAGGGCCACTTTTAAACTACTTAAGCCTCTAAGAGATTGGTATATTTTTCAGCTGGTTTGAGAGCATGGCTTTCAAATATTTTGATGTAAAAGAATAATACATGTCTGAACATCTGAAAAATATTTTACTTTTCACAAAAAAAGGAGGAATTTATCTAAACAATTCTAAACAATTTAATTACTAAAGCAACTCAAGGATTTGTTTCAACACAATGGTATCTTGCTGAAACCAATAATCAAACAATTTGTGTAAAATGGGAATTAATCTCCCTTAACTTTTCCCCTCCAGTACCTTTTGCTGAATGGTTGAATGTTTTTGCTCCATCTCTCTTTTCTCCTTTGCTGCATCCACAACCAGTCGATCCAACTATAAAAGGGAAAAAAAGGAAATTATACAGACTTAAAAATTTTTTTTAAAAGGTATGATTTTTTTTTAAATCATATTCCTGATAAGCGAGTCAATTTAAGTTTACCTAAAAATGCATTGTGGCTACAACTTTAAAGAGGAAGTTATTTTCTTCTCTGGTATCAAATCTTCTTTTAGAAGGTCTGTACCTCCTCTAGGGGAAATGTTTCTAAGAACAGTCATGGTGCCAAGTAAATGTGACAAGAGGCCTTATCAAGGGCTCAAGAGTGATAACATCTTGGGGCCAGCCCAGTGGCGCAGTGGTTAAGTTCGCACGTTCTGCTTTGGTGGCCTGGGGTTCGCCAGTTCGGATCACAGGTACAGACATGACACGGCTTGGCAAGCCATGCTGTGGTAGGTGTTCCACGTATAAAGTAGAGGAAGATGGGCACGGATGTTAGCTCAGGGCCAGGCTTCCTCAGCAAAAAGAGGAGGATTGGCAGCAGTTAGCTCAGGGCTAATCTTCCTCAAAAAAAAAAAATAATAATAAAAAAGAGAGTGATAATATGTTCACTCCTTGAATAAGGAAAATGACAAGCTTAAGTTGCCTGCTGACCCACTCAGCAATTCTGGTAGTCAAAATCAAAGATAGAAAGAATAATACACTAGTGATGTTTTTCCCCAAATGGCAAAAAGTAGCAGCTAAGCTAGCACAGGCCAGCTCTCACAAGTTCAACGCAACAGACACTTCCAATCACTCAGGATGCTTCATGTCTTCAAGCTGGCTTCCTAATGTTATAATCAAATCTAAAACGTAGAAAAAGTAATTCACCAGATAAACGAGAAAGCTAAAAATAATAATAAGAGAATAATCATTTATAAGACCAGGGAATAAAATCACCAATTTTTAATGTTCTTTTTTAAAAGCTCAAAAAACTTAAGAAATCATAAAATCTCATTTCTTTCTTGTTCTTTTCCATCAGAAAAGATGATTTTCCATCAAAAGAAAAGTATCTGATTTCCAATATTATGACAAATGCACTGGCTTCTTCAATTCCTCTTTGCTGAAACAACAAACAGTTGGGTCATAAAATACTCCATTATGTGGGTCTACTCTTCTAGACTGTGATGTACATCGTTTCATCTTTGAACTTCCATCACCTCTAACTGATAAACGTGTGAAAAGGGAATAAACAAAAATGTAAATGTCAACAGGAATATGGAGGACGATAAGGTATTCAATGTCCACGTTTGAATTGATATCCTTTCAAAACTAAATTGAAAAAGCCATCTTAAAAAACTATTTTCTTATTCACTAGCACAAATGATGTGTTTTTTCTACAGAAGTATAATTCTAGCCACAGAATCTTAATATCACTGAATAGTAATTAAAAAGAAAAAAGAAAACACACTGAAACAGAACCAGTATCACTATTATAAAATATGTGATTTAGATGGCAACTACACCACTCCACTTTAGGATCTAACACATACATACCTTGGTGACGTGTAACATTGATTTAATGGGTAATGCTGGTATATGCTGCGCTAGAAAAATATTTGCCCTCAATAGTTTCTCATATTGAATGAGTGGAATAATCATTATACTATGGTTTTACAGCCTTTAATTGAATGGCATATAAATATTATTCATTCATTCAGATGGAAGTACAGTATAAGGCAACACCCAAGATTCAAACTAATATTTATAAACCTGCGTGCATGTACCTTCCACACCAGTACTGCAATGCAAATAATGGTTTTCTGCCTGTCAAACTGGTAGTAAATTCCTCTGCTGTATCCCACCCCACTGCTATTGCAGCGGAAGGAGAGAAAATTCTGCTCTCTCTCTCAGGGCAGAAGCATAAAGAAAAAATATCTTTCAACATGGTGGAGGATTGGGGGAGGTATGAGTTGGAGAGGTGTGAAGACTGGAAGTCTTGTCTCCTAGAGGCCAGGGGGCTGCATCAGGAAGAGAGAGTTTGGAGCACAGCAGGATGTGTCCCCAGTTTCTCAGTTATGAGTTTAACAGGTTCCTGTAACTAGCCAAGTGCCTCCAATCCTCTACCTGTGTTCTGAGTACCTTCCACTCCTACCATCTCAGATGTCATCACTTCTCTTTCTGCTTTTCAACTTTTCCCATTCCCATATGCTTTTAAATTTGTGCAAATCATACCACCTTAAGTAAAACCTTCCTCCAACCCATATTCCTCTCTAGCTACCACCTGCTCTATTTCCTTCAAAACACAACTTCTTGAAAATTTTTCCCTGTTCTCCACTTGCTTGTTTCATATTCATCTACCCACTGTAACTTAGCTTCTGTCACCTGGACCCTCAACTCTAAAAAAGGTAACAACCTTCTTGATGCTAAAGCCAATAGGTATTTCTCAGTCCTAGGTTTAATTGACCTTCTTTCTGGTATTTGTTCTGACAACCACTCCCTCCTTTTTGAGACACTCTTTCCTTGGCCTGTGCTACCACAATCTTCCAGTTTTCCACCTCCTCTCTCAGCTATATTCTCATGGAGTTCCTCTTACCTAGCCACCTCTTAAAAGTTGGTCATTCTTAGAGCCCTGTCCCAAGCCAAATTCTCTTTTTACTCTATACTAGTGGACCTTGACCGTAACTTATAAAATCAAAATCTTTAGGCAAGATGTTCTGTCACTTAAATTTTTTTAAAATAGCTCCAGCATTTTGAGATTCCTATTAACTCTCCTTTGGTCAACTCACCCACCCACTCTAGTGGCTGCAAATAGCAATTATATGCTGTTGACTCCTTTACTCTACATCTTTCTCTTGAGCTCCAGACACATCCACCTAGATGTCCTATTCTCAAAAATCAACACACTTAAACCTGAACTCATCATGTCCCTCCACTCTCAAATTGGCTATATCTTAAATACCCCTTAAGTCGATCTATTTGTCTCCATCCCTACTGCTATGACCCTGGTTCCAGATGCTATTATCTCATAACTGAATTACTGAAAGAATACCCTAACTGACCACCTCCAAGCAGGCCATGTTATCCATGAGACACTACAGGCACAGGGGCTTAGATGCTTTTCAAGGACGTGCAAAATTATTTGAGATCTGGGAGGGGAAAACTGCAAAACTAAAATTAATAAATATCTAAAATACACAATTATTTAAACTAGTCAATTAAAATCCAACTCATTCTTTTTAATCAATTATACCTAATGTAAGACGAGGGTGGAATCTAACGTTTGATAGGATGTGAGGAGTGCCTAGAGCCTAGGAAGGTCTTGTCGTCCTCCCAAGTCTGGGTTAGATGTTCTATCTATGTGTTGCTGTAACACTCTGATCCTCCACTATGTGGCAGAAACAGCTAACCGTCCCCCAATATCCATTCTCTCCTTCTTTCTTAACAAGAGAACCCCCAAATTCTAGTAGGTCACATGGTTACTGGCATTAACTCTTATTTCCCAGCTTTCTTTGCAGCTAGTGTGACATTGGGATGTACGTAGAGGTGGCTTATACAATTTCCAGGAAATAGCCTTAAACAGAGGGAATGCAACTTTCTTGCCCCTTTCCTCCTTCCTATTAGCTGGAATTTGGGTATGATGTCTCAAGATTGATCAGCCACTTTGAACCATGAGAGAAAATCAAAAATATAATAAGCCCGGGTCACTGCAGATCAAGCAACCACCATACCAGGCCTTTGATTTTACAAAGGAGGAATAAAATTCTATATTGAAGCTACTACTATTTTCAGCTTTCTATCATATGCAAATAAACATAATCTCAATTTATATATCCAGACAGGGCACTTAGCACAGTCTGCATAGTCTGGTGACTTGTCAGTTTTTTCCAAGAGATTAAGTTCTCTAGAGATTAAGTTCTACAGAGGCAGGGAACAGTATCTCTGAAATTCATGGCCTAAGCCCTGCTATCCCTCTCCCACACCATACACACACACACCCCTGCAAGCACCATACTTACTGTTGGTCAATGAACGCAATTCTCATTCAGCTCTTACCTTTTCCCCATTTCCCTAAATTCTATTTTTCATTCTTAATCCCCTCTCTTCAAAATGTAAGCCGAACCATTTTGGGAAAGAAAATCACCTAAAAATTGATACTATTAAATCCAGAAAGCTCACCAATCAACAAAAAAGAATGTTCCAGAACAGATCTAATATAAAGCTCTGATCAGATATCAAAATTAATTTGAAAATAATGAAATTTCTAAATAATGTTCTTATATATGTATAATTCACACCTGTGCGTGTGTGTATAAAATGAAGAAGTTCCTAAGAGTTCTATAATCTTAAGCTGCTAAAATTTTATTATTGAAAATAGCAAAATACAGATTTTTTGAAAATAAAAAAGAGCTATAAATCAAATGAAAAACCACTTAGAAGAGTAACTCAATTATCCAAATGTAAGAAATGAAAAAATAAATTCAGCTATGTATACTGTAAAACAGACACTTTGTTTTTAAATTCTTCTTTTCAGTACATTCACATACTATCTATAACATATTTTTTAATTTAATCGCACTTTTGGTCATATATTTAACCCATATACAAATCTGCTGTAGCATCAAACTTCTTCATTAAATAAATGAAATGTTAAATTTCCCAATATGCTAAATTTATTTAAAAGTACAGATTTCAGAGCAAAGGTAACAAAAGCAAAAATAAACAAGTGAGATGACATCAAACCTAAAAGCTCCTGCACAGCAAAGGAAACCATCACAAAAGTAAAAAGGTAACCTACTGAATGGCAGAAAATATTTGCAAATCATGTATAAAGGGTTAATATTCAAAATACATAAAGAACTCAAACAACTCCATAGTGAAAAAACAATCTGATTAAAAAATGGGCAGAGGATCTTACAAGACATTTTTCCACAGAAGACATACAGATGGCCAATACACAGGTACATGAAAAGGTGCTCATTGTCATAAATCATCAAGAAAATGTAAACTAAAACTACAATGAGATATTGCCTCATACCTGTTAAAATGGCTATCATCAAAAAGATAGAGATAACAAATGTTGCCAAGGGTGTGGAGAAAAGGAAACCCTTGTGCATTGTTGGTGGGAACATAAATTGGCGCAGCCACTATGGAAAACAGTATGAAGGTTCCTCAAAAAATTAAAAATACAACTATCATATGGTCCGGCAATTCCACTTCTGGGAATTTATCTGAAGGAAACAAAGACACTAACTTGAAAAGATACCTGCATTCCCATGTCCACTGCAGCATTATTCACCATAGCCAAAACATGAAAACAATCTAATTGTCCATCAACAGATGAATGGATAAAGAAAACGTGGTATATATACACAATGGAATATTATATAGCCATAAAAAAGAAGGAAATCATGCCTCTTGCAATAACATGGATGGATCTTGAAGGTATTATGCTAAGGAAAATATACGAGACAGAAAAAGACAAACACTGTAGGATCTCACCGATATGTGGAAACTAAAAAGAAATCAAACTCATAGATACAGAGAACAGACTGAAGCATGCCAGAGACAGGGGGTAGAGGGTGGTCAAAATGGGTGAAAGGGGTCAAAAGGTACAAACTTTCAGTTAAAAAATAACTAAGTCCTGGGGATGTAATGTACAGCATGGTGACTATAGTTATTAATACTGCATTGTATATTTGAAAGTTGCTAAGAGAGTAGATCTTAAAAGTTCTCATTACAAGAAGAAAAAAATATGTAACTAAGTGGAGTTCTGGATATTAACTAGACTTACTGTGGTGATCATTTCCCAATATATACATATATTGAATCACTGTTTTCCACACCTGAAACCAGTATATGTCAATTATGTCTCAATAAAAAAAATACAGATATCAGTGTATAATACAGAATCAAGAAACACAGTACAACATTACCTGTGCACCAAGATCCTTCATGTAGGGTCCAAGTTCACTAAACAGATCATATCCTTGATGAAAGAAGGCCAAATGGGCATACATGAAGGATAACATCTAATAGGAGAAAAGAAGATTGATAGTTTAAAATCAGTTCTTAGATAAATATTCTGAAATTTCTTAAAATGCTGATCCTAGCTAATGTTTAAAAGTTACTCCACCAGAGCACAAAATACCAAATCTCTTTAAAATTAAACTGAGTCATTTTTCTTAAAAGAATTATTTCAGAAATATTTGCAAATATGAAAATAAATTTTATTTAAAAGAAATTTCCAAGTGGTTTAAAATTTTAACAATGACCCAAATTTTAGTTGTTTAGATTATATACTAATGATCAAAATTTAAATGGTAATAATTCAAAGAATCAAGTTTTCAATAGCTTCATCATCTTCCTAGGTACTTTTATAAAATATCTACGTGCCTTTCAACCAAACTCACTGACAAAACAAACTGCAAATAAAACATTACAAGATTAGAAGGGGGAAATACGAAGCTCTCAAAATAAAACAATCACACTTTATAATCAATTAGATGATTAAGAACAACCCAAAGTAGGAGAATGCTCATTTTTTTTCTCAAGATACCAAAATAAAATGAGTCAACAGACTTTGCCAATATGGGGGATTCTTTATATTCATTCCAAAAGCCCAAAAATGTCATTAATGGATTGAGATTTCACCTGTTCATGAGAGAAAAGTTACCCTTATTTTTATTAGTTAAGTTGTTACATGAAAAGGAATTAAATAATTCAATCACAATACTGAGAGAATTTTCCAAATGTCCATGTTATTTTTAGCAAATATTTAGCAAATTTAGCAAGAAGAGGCATCTCTAATTCTCTCTAAAATAGGTCACAAAGTCCTTAACACTCAAGTATCCTTCTAAAGGAATCTTCTTTTTGAAGAGGAAAACCAATTAAGTAAAACACAAAGACAAAAGGACAAAGCTCACTAAAAGATTATTCTGGAATTAGATAACAGAGCTGGTATATCTTTGCAAATATTAAAAAAAAAAAAACCCTGAAATATAAGAAGGGAGATTAATAGCTATGACTATATAAAAACGTAAAATGTCTGTACATCAAAACACATAATACCCATACTAAAATATAAATGATAAACTAGTAAAAAAAATACATGACAAAGGGTTAATAGTCTTAATACACAAGAGATGTTACAAATCAGTATGAAAAAGATGAACAATCCAAAAGAAAAAGAGACAAAGAACACAAACAAGGAATACTAGTAGACAAAAAAATATGGAAAAAAATGTTCAAATTCATTTGTATTAAAAAAATGCAAAACTGAACAATAGAGATCATATTCTCTATCTACCGAACTGTGGGTAGGGTGGGGGAAACTAATATCCAGTGTTAGCAAAACACGGAGGAATGTTCACTCTCACACATTATTAGTGGAAATGTTGTAAAACCCTTAAAATTTGGCAACATTTTTTTAAAACCTTAATAAATGCTTAAGCCCTATGACTAAGTAATCTCTTATCTTAATCTATCCTAAGGAAATAATATTATTCATTAGAATGATCACTATAATGTTATGCTTTATTGTCAAAAACATGGAAATTAAAAGTCCATTCATGGGTGAAGTTAATCTATGCTATATTCAAGGTCAGAAACCTATGACTAGCAAACTATATCCAGCACACCATCTGTTTCTGGATGGCCTATGAGCAGTTTTTACATTTTGAAATGGTTGAAAGAAAATAAAAAGCAGCCATGAAATTCATGACATATGAAAATTACATGAAATTCAAATTTCCATGTCTACTAAAAAAGTTTTAATGGAACACAGCCATCCCATTCATTTACATGTTGTCTATGGCTTTCTCATTACAACAGCACAGTTAAGTAGCTGAAACACAGACCATATCGCCTAAGATATTTACTACTCAATCCTTGAAAAGAAAGTTTGCCCACTCCTAGTATATTCATATGGTAGAGTTCTATCTGGCCACAAAAGTCATCATTAAATAAAAAATATTTAATGACATAGGATGATTTTGGAGTGAATTAGTGAAAAAAGAAAATTATGAAACAGTATATAGAAATGATTCCTATTTTGTTTAAAAAAATTAAATTGCATTATATACACCAAGATATTAACAGTGGTTCTCCCTTGGTAGTAGGATTTATAAGTATTTTTATTTTTCTCTTCATACATTTTCTTTTCCAATTTTCCACAATTAATACATATTACTCTCAACCTGGAAAAGGAGGTGGGGGAGTAAACATGAAATACAATGTACTTATCTGATTAAGAAACAAAGATAGAATTTAGGGAAAAGCTAGATGGAAACAAGGATCAAAACCAATTTAAGTATACCCTTTCAGAAACAAATAATAATAACTTTGGTGAACAAAGTCAGAGAGGAGAAATTATTTCTAAGGTTCTCAAAATATGAAAGAGTGTAATACCATACCACTACCATCCCCTGCCCATTTCCTTGTTAGGTGTAAGACAAAAAAATGGGCACAGGGCAGCGAGAGAAAGATAATCTGTGTATGACTCCACTCATATGAGGAATTTAAAACTATGGACCAAGAACAGTTTAGTGGATACCAGGGGAAAGGTGGGGTGGGGGGTGGGCACAAAGGGTGAAGTGGTGCACCTACAACATGACTGACAAACATTAACGTACAATTGAAATTTCACAAGATTGTAACCTATCAATAACTCAATAAAAAAAAAAAAATGGGCACAGGGGACATGATGAGACATTTCTCCAAAGAAGATATACGGATGGTCAATAGACACATGAAAAGATGCTCATCATCACTAATCATCAGGGAAATGCAAATCAAAACTACACTAAGATATTACCTTACGCCTGTTAGAATGGCAAAAATATCCAAAACCAAGAGTGACAAATGTTGGAGAGGCTGTGGAGAAAAAGGAACCCTCATACACTGTTGGTGGGAATGCAAACTGGTGCAGCCACTATGGAAAACAGTATGGAGATTTCTCAAAAAGTTAAAACTAGAAATACCTTATGACCCAGCCATCCCACTACTGGGTATCTATCCTAAGAACCTGAAATCAGCAATTCCAAAAGTCCCATGCACCCCTATGTTCATTGCAGCATTATTCACAATAGCCAAGTCATGGAACCAACCTAAGTGCCCAGCAAGTGATGACTGGATAAAGAAGATATGGTATACATATACAATGGAATACTACTCAGCCACAAAAAAGGACAGTCATCCCATTCACAACAACATGGATAGACCTTGAGGGTATTATGTTGAGTGAAATAAGCCAGACAGAGAAAGACGAACTCTGTATGACTCCACTCATAGGTAGTTAACATATAGATAAAGAGAACTGATCAGTGGTTACCAGGGAAAAGGGGCGGTGGGGGGAGGGCAGTAGGGGTGAAGTGATGTACCTACAACATGACTAATAATGATGTATAAGTGTAATTTCACAAGGTTGTTAACTATCATAATCTTAATTAAAAAAAATGGGCAAAAAAAAAAAAGAATCACTGTCATCATGGGTGTCGAGGCTGAGGAAATAAAAGTGATCCTCAAATTTTATCCCATTTGTTTTCTAACTGCACACCAAAAAATAAACCAAAAGGCTGATACATCATCAACAACCCTAAGAGAAAAGTTCTCTAAATGATACTATTTATGTATGTCCTCAATCTCCAATATTTTAAATGTCTACTTTAAGGAGCTCACAGAGTATTAATAGATAAGACACACATAAATAACTATAAAATGAAGGAGACAAAAAAGAGGTTAAGAGACATATAAGAAGTACAGTGAGATCAATAAGAAGATTAATTATGAACGTGGAAAAAATATATATACACATACACATATATATACTCACATATATTTATATACATCATGCTGCTTTAAACACTTAAATATGTACATGTAGTTTCATGTTAAAATATTTAAAATATCACTTTGATAAATATCTTACTGATTTTAGGATTTCTGATCTCCTTTTTGATTGAAGGACATTAATCTGAGGGAAAATACACTTTGTTAATCATCCATGCATTATTTTAAAAACTAATCTATAATGCAATCTTGTAAAAGTTACTTATTCTAATGGTTTAACATTTTTCCAGAAAATTAAAAACAAAGTTCAAGTTTTTCATCCTTCAACCCACTTTTTGCGAAAACAGTTAAGACAAACATACCAATGAATTTCTCATCCATTTTTGAGCTCAAAGAAAAACTGGCCATGTTTAAATACTGTAGTGACCAAACTATCACTCTGATAGACATTTTAATTTCTTAGAATTCCATCTTTTCCCCACCGTCCTCATCTAATTGCTCACCAAGACCCTTCAACATATATCCTAAGGCAAATTCTCATCACATTTACCACTCCCACCAACCACCATCATATCTCTTCCAGACTGTTGCAAGAGTCTATGAACTAGTCTCTCTGTTTCCATTCTTCACTCCCTATAAACCACTCTCCACATAACAACCTGAGTGCTCTTTTCAAAATATAAATAAGATCATGTTACGTCCAGCTTAAAACATTCCAAATCCCTATGGTAGCCTTTAAGGGACCTTGTGATGTGGCTCCAGCCTGCCTCTCCAACCTAGTTTTCTCCTACTTGCCCCCTTCTGTGCTCCAATGAAAAGCCAAGACTACACTCACCTCAATGCCCTCATGCTAGTTGTTCTGTCTTCACGTCATGATTTTCTGCCCAGGTGGTCACGAGGTATCTCTTCCCAACCAGTTCCCAGCTTAAATACTATCTCCTTACAAAGGTCTAAAGTAGGCCCTTATGCACTCTAGTACATCAACCCTATTTATTTTCTTCACAGCATTCATAACTACCTTATATTTTCTTATTTATTTATATCTTTTCCCCAGCTAAAGTGTAAGCTCCATGAGATGAGGGTCTTACCTTATTCCCACCTGTATTCCCTAAGTGGTACACAGTAAGCATTCAATAAATACTTGTTAAATAAATTAATAGATCTTAAATAAATATTTTACTTAGATTAAACTTACTGAAAAATCAGTAAATTATGAAATTTGCCTCCTATGGTACCTCTCCCAACTCTAGAGATTCATAATAAATGTTTTATTTTTGTCTGTTTTTATATATCAACCTAATTAAATGTTACACAGGAATCATTCACTCTTTGCTAATACTTTCAAACGATTACAGAATATCTGCCTTTTAAATGTTCTTTCCACTGAATATTCTGCTTGTTGTTTTATAAGATAATTTTAAAGCACTAATCAGAAAACAAAAACAAGCCCAGAAAAATCCAAATAACTTTGCTTAACTAAGCACTAGTTTCTTCTGCATGTCTGTTTCAAGGCCTATTCAGTTTTGAGAACTAAAATACTAACTTTCAAATGCTCTAAGTATTATGACAGCACAGAGGAAGCAGAGGCAAGAATGATTCATTTTGCCTGGAGAAGTGTGAGTAACTCTGACCACAGACTAGAGAATGAATTGGTAATGGGGAAGGTAAAAGCAATGCAAGGAAGGCCAATTCCATGAGAACATGTTAATACTCTAGACAAGAAACAAGGACTGGTGTTAGGGATACAGCAAGGGTGAGAAAGAATAGATTAAAGATGTACATAGAACTTTTCAAGGCAGTTTTGGTTGTTAAATATAGTAGCTGAGAATGAGAACACCTAACATAATTTTCCAATTTTGAATATCTATGAGTAAGAAGGTGATGCCATTCAGCTAGGTAAGGGCAAAAAGGAGCCATTTGGGAAGAAGAAAGATTTCAGTTTTGCACACAAAATGAACAAGGTATCTCTGCAAAAAAACAGATTTTGTCATCTATGTATGATGATAATCATCAAGCAAGGGGCATGATGAGACAGTGAGGGAAACCATACTCAGAAAAGAATAGGACCAAAGAAGGAATCCTGAAAAAGAGACTGAAAAGTGGACAAAGGAGAGAATCCCAATACGGAAATTGAAAAGAAATGAGAACCAAAGGTATACACATCCACAAACGCATATATTCATATACAGACAGATATATAGACAAGTGAAAATTTTTTCAAAAGATCATATTTTAAGTTTAAATTCAAAATTTACTTTTATTGTCAGTTTTATTTTATTTACTGAGTTTATTAATAAACCCATTATTTATTCTTTTCAGTGCACACTCAAAAGTAATGACATGCTTAGTAAGCATTTTTTGAAAATATATAATAAATATACCTGAAGTACGTAGTCAAGGGCTATGTGTCGAAAACATTTTCTTGTTGCCGTCAAAATGTTTGTGGCTTCTTCAACTTCATGCTGTTTGTTTCTTTGTACTTGAGCATTTTTTACTAATGCATTTTCTTTTTCTTCACTGACTTTTTCAAATTGCTTCTTGGCATCTTTGAATTTCCTGAGATCTCTAAAAAATAAAAGCAGTGAAACTTTCTTGATCAAAAACTTTAGCAAAATAACATTTAGAATTTAAGCCCTATGTTCCCTCTATTTATTTGATTCACTGTGCATTGAAACTCAATAGCTTTTGTACATTTTTCAATATATAACTGAAACAATATATAATTAAAATATATTGTCTTTCAATTATATATTATCCTGACATAGTCAGCTAACAATTCTGTACTTAAATCCATAAAATTTGAGGTGAAAATAAATTATAAAATTAAAATTACAGAACATAAAAGGCAAAGTTTATTTTTTCTGAAGACAAATTCAGGGACATGTACCTTTATTTAACCAAAAGATTTTTTAAACAGTAGTATACATAAGAATCACCATAAGGAACTTGTTAAAAATGCAAATTCCAAGGCTTCTCTCTCAGAGATTACAATTTATTAGTCTTTAGAATAAGTCTCAGAATCTGAGAATTTTTTAAGATACACCCTTGATTTTACCGCTATGGGTGGTCTACACACCACAGTTTAACAAACAACATTCATTTCTTGTTTAAGGGAACTACTGGGCCAATAGTAGTGGTATCAATATATTGATATTGGGTATCAATATATTCTTAAAATACACACACATAATGCTTTCAAAAAGAATTGTGTACCAGTAAAGGGTAACAGTATCCATTTCAATAGTCTGAAAATCTGAAACCCATGATTCATTAACGATCTTAGGTAAGTACGGGCCATCCCTTTGCTTTTACTTTTTCTACCAGGGAACTAAGCAAGATAACTTGAAGACAAGCGATTTTTTAAAAATAATAATAAAGTATACCTAAGAAAGATTTTAAACTCCTTTAAAAAGCCATAAATTTACATGTATACACTCTATAAGGACATTCTGTAGGTTAGTGTATTATGAAGAAATTTATAAAGAATCTGCAAGACATCACCTCCAAGACAACAAATTCTAACCTACTAAAACAGCTGTGCATGATATTCATGAGATCTGCTACTACTTACAGCTTACAACATCTATAATTTATCTGAATACTGTATTATCATCAACTTTATCTGTAATTTTATATATTCTCAGCTAGGAATTAAAAGAGAAAAGCTGAATTACTAATGTGGGAAAGTAAAACTTTCCTACCTGGAAAGTTCAGATATTTCTTATTTCTAGTTTCATTTTACTTCACATAAAAAATGTGATGAATGTGACTCAAAAGGCTCATAGGTAGCAAAAAGCAACCACTTTCATTACTCATTCTCATCTATTACATTATCCTCTCTTCAAAGAAAATACCATACTGAGACAACGAAAAATTTAGTTTCAACTACAATAACTGACAGTATTTCAACCACTTTTGGGATTTGCTTTTATTGTGAAAGGTCATTACATTATTTATTTACATTAAAAACTTTTTTGTAATCTGTAACAATTCCAGCTACGTATGCTAAACACACATTTCAGAGGATAAATGATCCACAGAAAGGCATAAAATCTGATTCCCTTAACAGAGTAATTCAGGAAGAAATGCATGATTTCTTAAAGATTTCATAAAGCAAAACCACAACAAAAACTCCAATATTTTCGGTAATTCATGGTTCATAATTTCTCTCAAAAGAACTCAATTCCCAGATGTGACCATTAACTGGTTGCTTTTCTTTCCTTTCCACTGCAATTGACTTACTCTTTAACAAAGTTCTGAAGCTGTGCCTTAATTGATCTCTGAGTTTGGTCAAATAGGATCTAAAAGATAAAAGGTAACATTAAACAATTAGAAAAGGAAATAAAATAATTTCATGGAGTTCTATAAATATCACATCCCTCCATCAATACTCTAATTTCTAATAACATCGATATTTCTTACTGAAGGCTACATAAGAAATAAACATTTTAAAAAGAAACAAACTAATTTTCAAGCCAATTTCATCTGTCTAAAACATAAAATTACTTTCATCTACAGAGGAAATAAAATCTGATTTAATATTTAAATAGAATGCTCCAACAGTAGTGTAATTTATATCCTTGATTTTAACTCAGGCTTTAGAAGAAACCTAAAAAGAGTAATAATACAAATTCCACTCTATCCACCACAGAAACTTCTTACTCTCATATATCAAAACATACCAAGTGAAAACAACTCCAAAATTGCCTTATATCTTAGTTAAAGGTTACTCATTTGGGAGACCTGGGGATTTAAATGTTTTACATTCTGAGTTCAAGTAAACATTATATAGTTCTTTAGGTTAAATGATTGCTGAGATTAGAGACAAGAATAAAATTTTATTCCTCAGGACAATAATTTGCCCCACTTAAATGAGGCCACATATTTAACTCAGATAGCTCTGTGTATGGTAAATTTCACAGGCTTGTCACGGGAATTTCAAGTACTTTCATAATTTACAGATAAACTTCATTCAGAGTTTGAAACAGATGCCAGATGAACAGGCAGAAAAACCAATATTCAAAATAAAAAGAAAATCCTATGTCCTTCTACTAATTAAAAACAGTACCAATTTCATTCTCTCTGCAGAGAGAATTTTTTAATTTTTGCTATTAACAAAAGTCTTACGTTCTCGCCTAAATACCAAACATACACACACAAAATCTGAATTGAGTACAGAGTTTCAAAATCTGCCAATTTACTTTCAGATAGAAAAAAATTTTTTCTCTATTAAGTTAAACCCAAGTATTAAATCCAAAGTGAGCAGAAAGAAATAATAAAGATCAGAGTAGAAATGAACTAAACAGAACACAGAAAATCAAGAGCCAAAATCAAAGAAATCAAAAGGTGGTTCTTTTAGAAGATCTATAAAATTGATAAACCTCCAGCCAAAGTGATCAGGAAAAAAGAAGAATCAAATTTCAAACATCAAGAAGAGAGGTGACTTCATTAGATTCTACAATATTAAAAAGGATAATCAGAGAAGTTGGCGAACAATTTTACGCCTATAAAAATAAACATATAACATGGGTAAATTCTTTGAAGACAAAAACTACCAAAGTTCACTCAAGAAGAAATCAATAACCTAAACAGAATTAAAGAACGCGAATCTATAGTTAAAAATTTGCCATATTGTATCAAGTTAAAAATACACTTACATAAAACCTAGCAATCCCACTCCTAGGTATTTGCCCAAGAGAATGAAAATTTAAGTTCACACCAAAAACTGTAAGCCAACGTTTAGAGCAGTTTCACTCCTAATTGCCAAAAACTGGAAACAACTCAAATGTCCTTGGAGAAACAAACTATGGTACATTCATACAATAGAATACTACTCAGCAATAAGAAAAAAAAAAAAACAACTATTAGTACATGCAACAACATAGATGAATCTCAATGCATATTGCTAAGCAAAATAAGTCATACTCAAAAGGCTACAAGCTGTCTGATTCCATTTATATGGCATTTAGGAAAAGGCAAGACTATAGGGATGCAAAACAAACCAGTGATTTCCAGTGGTAGGGGGTGGGAGTGAAGGTTGACTAACAATGGGGTAACATGAGGGTATTTTTAGGGTTAATGGAACTGTTGTGCATCTTGATTGTGGTCTGGAGACCCAAATGTAGCATGCATTTGTCAAAACTCATAAAGCTGTACACCATAAGGAAATCAGTTTTGCTATATTTAAATTTTAAAATGACTTTAAAATATGAAGAACAATACAGATATAAACCAACAGATTTTTTAAAGAATTAAGAAGAAACAAACAACATGACTAATGAGGTTGATTCAAAGGACAGATAAAGAAACAAAAAACCAACACAAAGAAAATACTCATTCTTCTGAGGAACACTACTAACATTTATGCAAACTGACCACGTAATAAGCATAAAGCAAGAATATGGCATCATATAGAACATGTTCTCTGACCACAATGAAATTAAGTTACACTATAAAGTACTAAAAGGAGAGAACTACTGATACACGTAACAATATAGATCAATCTCAAAAATGGTATGCCAAATGAAAGAAGTCACACACACACACGCATACACACACACACACAAATACCGCAGGTTTCCATTTCTATGAAGTTATAGAACAAGTCAAACTAGTTATGGACAAAAATCAGAACAGTACTTGCCTTAGGGCGTGTGGGTTGAGTCTGTCTGAGAAGAGTATGGGAGAACTTTCTGGGTAACAGTAATGATTTTATCTTAAAAGAGATTTGGGTTACATAAGTGCATGCATTTGTCAAAATTCATGGAACGGTACACATTAAGACATGCATTTAACCGTATTCAAATTTAACCTCAAAAAAATTTTAAAAACTGTAAAAATATTAAACTCATAATTATGTGTGGAAACCTGTTTAGGAGTGAAATATACTGTTGTCTACAACTTACTTTGAAATGCATCAAAAACAAGTAGATTGATGTATGGATAGAAGGGAAGATAAATGGACAGATACGCGATAAAGCAAATATAGCTAGTGGGTGAGTACCTGAATGTTTATTGTAAAATTATTTCAACTTCTGGTAATAAAGTATCAGAAAAAGCCACTCCCCCCAAAAATAAGTAAGTAAAGAGAAAAACCCCTCCTAAAAGAAAACTCCACAAAGATGTCTTCACTGGTGAATTCTACCAAACATTTAAGGAAGAAAAAATACTACTTCTATTCAAACTCTTACCCAAAAACTCTCTTCTATCAGAAAATTTGTTCTATGAGAAAATTCTTATGAGGGACAGAGCCAGACAAAGACATTGTAAAAGAAGAAGGCCACACCCAATATTCCTAACGAACACAGATGCAAAAATTCTTAACTATATATAGCAATCACATATAACAACAGTATATACAAGGGACAATATATCATGACCAAGTAGGATTTATCCCAGGAATGCAAGACTGATTTAACTTTCAAATATCAATCAATATAATACACCATGTTAACTGACTACAACAAAACTATATAACAATCTCGATAGATGCAAAAGAGCATTTGACAAAATCCAACACCCATTCCTGATAAAAATTCTCAGGAATCTAGAAACAGAAGGGAACTTCCTCAACCCAATAAAATGCACATATAAAAAACCTACAGCTAACATCATATTTAATGGTGAAAGGCAATTTTCCCCCTATGATCAGAAACAAGGAAAGGATGTCTGCTCTCATCACTTCTATTCAACATTGAACTCGAAATCCTAGCAATGCAATCAAGAAAGAAAAATGAATAAAAAGCATACATATTAGAAAGGAAGAATATAAAACTGCCTTTATCTACAGACAATATGATTGACTATATAGATAACACTGTGGAATCTGCAGGAAAATCTACTAGAACCAAGAAGTTAATTCAGCAAGGTTGCAGAGACAAAGTCAGTATACAAAAATCAGTGGTATTTCTTTCTCTCTCTTTTTTTTAGTGGTATTTCTATACACCAGCAATGACTAACTAGAAATTGAACTTTTAAAAAAATATCATGTACAATAGCATCAAATAGGAAATGCTTAGGGATAAATCTGACAAATGATATGCAAGATTTGTACATTGAAAACTACAAATTATTGCCAAGAGAGATTAAAGAAAACTTAGACAAATGAAGAGATATACTGCATTCATGGATCAGAAGACTCAATATTAGTAAGATGTCAATTCTCAACAAATTGATCTATAGATTTGATGCAATCCCACTCTAAATACCAGTGAAAACCTGATTCTAAAATTTATATGGAAACATAAAGGACCTAGCACAGCCAAACTAATGTTGAAAACAAAGAACAAAGTTGGAATACCTACACCACCTGATTTTGAGACATTATAAAAGCTACAATAATCAAAGCAGTTGAGGTACTGGAAGAAAGATGGCCAAAAAGATCAATGAAGCAGAATAGAGTCCAGAAATGACCCACACATAAGGTCAATTTTTTTTAACAAAAGGTGCCAATAGGGAAAAAATCTGGGGAGCAAATGGGGCTGAAACAAACAACTGAAGAGCCATATGCAAAAGAAAAGAACCTCAACCCCGTACCCTTACCAGGCAGGCAACATATACAAAAATTAACTCAGAATGGATCAGAATAAAATCTTAGTGAACTCAAGTTAGGCAAAGATTTCTTAATAGAACACAAAAAGAAAATTATAAATTAAAAAATCAATACATTGATTTCATCAAGATTAAATACTATTGCTCTTCAAAAGACACTGCTACAAAAATGACAAAGACAAGCCAAAGTCTGGGAGAAAATATCTGTAAAACATTTATCTGACAAAGACATATCTGGGATATAGAGAGGACTCCTAAAACTAAATGAAAGAAAATAAACAACCCAATTTTTTTTTTAAACAGGCAAAAGACCTGACATTTCACCAAAGAAGATACATGCATGACAAACATGAAAAGATGCCCTGCATCATTAGTTACTAAGAAAATGCAAATTTAAACCATACTAAATTTAGAAAGAATGACCATACCAAGTGATCATGCAGAGCAACTAGGACTCTCACACACTGCTGGTGTACAATGATACAATCAACTTTGGAAAATAATGTCCAAATTTTTGGAGGTTTTCTTTAATTTCTTTAAAGAAACTAGAATTTTTTAGAAATTTATCATATAAAATAATGTTAACATCATTATTGTAAACATTAATAAATAAGTAAAAAAGAAAAGAAACTCTTCTTTCCTTAGTTTCTCTTAGCAATGTTTTGCAGTCTTCACTATACAAGTAGTTTTGTAAAAAGTTACACATAACCCTATCTTACAAACTAGCCATTCTACTCGTAGCTATTTACACAAAAGAAATAAAAGCATACGTCTATACAGACTTTTACATACATTTTTATAAGCAGCTTTATTTGTAACAGCCAAGCCCAGAAACAACTCAAACGTTCATTGTGGTGGCTTTAAAATACATCTACAAATTAGTTGATACTCTTCCCTTCACAAGTGGAGCCTGATCCTTCTTCCCTTGAGAGTGGGCTGGTTGTGGTAACTTGCTTCTAACAAATAGTAATATGGAGGAAGTGACAATGTGTGTCTTATGAGACTAGGTCACGGAAAGTATTGCAGGTTTCTCCTTGTTCTTAGATCACTTGTTTTGGGAGTAACCAGATTCCATGAAGTAAGGACACTTAAGCAGCCCTAGAAAGAGGCTCCTTGGTGAGAAACTAAGGCCTGGAGCCATGAGCCTTATCTTGGAATTGGATCCTCCAGCGCCAGTGAAGCCTTCAAATGACTGCAGCCCCAGCCAACATCTTAATAGCAACCTCATAAAAGACTGAGCCAGAATCACTCAGCCAAGTCTCTAAAAATTCCTGGCCCAGAAACTGTGAGATAATAAATGTTTGTTGTTTTAAGCCACTATGTTTTAGGGTAATCTGTTACACGGCAATCGATAACTAAAACATCCATCAACAGGTGAATGGATAAACAAATCATGATATATCCATACAGAGCAATACTATTAAGCGATAACAAAAAAAAAAGAATGAACTATTGATACACACAACAACATGACTGAATCTTGAAACAATTACAAAGAAATTAGACAAGGCTGGCCCTGTGGCCAGGTGGTTGAGTTCGTGTGCTCTGCTTCTGTGGCCCAGGGTTTCTGCCGGTTCGAATCCTGGGCACGGACATGGCACCGCACGCCAAGCCATGCTGAGGCGGTGTCCCACCTGCCACAACTGGAAGGATCCACAACTAAAAAACTATGTACTGGGGGGCTTTGGGGAGAAAAGGAAAAATAAAATCTTTAAAAAAAAAAAAAGAGGGTTAAAAAAAGCAATTAGACAAAAGAAAAAGGTTTCCATTTACATATAAGTCTAGAAAATGCAAACTAACCAATAACGATAGAAAGCAGATCAGTGATTGACTAAGAACAAGGAAGAGGTAAAGAAATTATAAAGTAGCACAGGAAACTTTTGGAGTGTGATTGTTTTATTCATTAAATTAACTGAAGTGACAGTTTCATGGAGGTATATATATATGTCTACCTTTATCAAATTGTACTTTAATATGCAGTTTATGTCAATTATTCCTCAGTAATGCTATTTAAAAAATATCAATACATCCCAGAGAGAAAAAAATGTTTTTCTGCATAGTACTGTCATTGTTTTAAAACTATGAAAATATTACTATCCACATCCTCCAAAATACAGCATCACCTAAACTAAATTTTATATTTGAATAGAATGAGAAGTATTTCAGGAAAGTGTGATAATCTAGCTAACACATTTTTGACACCTCCATTAGAGCGGAAAGTATGTCGTTAATGCAAAGGCAACCAAGTAAAAGCTCTATCTCCTACTTGCTAACTCAAGCGACACAGCTACCTCACAGCTGACCCTTTTTTTTCTGTGGCGAACTGTTGCACAGAGCTGCCTCAATCAGCCTCATTTCCTAAGTCACTAATCTATACCCCGCTGAGAGAATTCACAGCATTCCTTTTAATGTGCTCAAAGTAAAAAGCAATAAAAGACTTTAAAGAATCAGAGACTAAAATAAAAGTAGCTTTGGCAATGTCCCTGAAGCTAGGTACCAAATGAAGTTTGCAAGACTCTTCCCTAAGATTTTGCCCTTGACCTCATTTCCCCCTTTTCCTTGAGTTCTACTACCTTCACTAGTTGGGGCTTCTGATCTGGATCTTACTCAAAGAGCTCAGCAACCACCCAAAAACTTTATCTAGGTTTTTAGACCAAAAAAATTGTTTTATTCTCAGAACTGAGTACATCTCAGGTCTTCTCTTTCGTTTCCATACTACAAAACCTGGGATGGTATAATAAAACCACACTGACAGATTCTGGGGGAAAAAAACAAGATACCAACACAAAAGCTACAGTTCAGTTCCATTTCTGGAAATTAATAGTAGTATTCCTAGCAACATACGTATGACAAATAATCAACAATACGTCACTTGACCTATCTGCTAATTATAAAAGGATCTTACTAAAGTGCATGGATAATATATGGCTGTTAAAAAGTAATGGCTTACTCTCAGTTATTCCCCATTCATGTCTGGATCCAGTTAAATCAACACTACCTCTGCTGCATTCAGGAAAAGAGGAAAGCTGAGATGCACCACACAGATGGCAGACACTCTAGGAAGTTTGGTAAAATAGGCTACACATTTATAAATAATATTAGTCCTGTTTCCAGTTCTTATCATTTAGGTCCCATTGGCTCGAGGTATAAATTTTGTGGCTTTTTTATAAATCTATTTAAATATTACAAGCTACCAGAGCACTCTGTTCTGATGATTCTACATGATATAATCATTCCTGTCCTTTCCAGAATCTATAGAAAGGCACAGGGCTGTGGCCGTTGGCACTGTGGATTCATTGAATCTTTTGGTTAATCTCATTAGGCCTGCAATAAATAGGTGTATAATAAATCAAGAGGACTCTTCTTTGCTATCATCAGGAACAGGTCCTAATACGTAAATGAATGTTTATTATTTGCTCCTCTTTTTCTACATCCTCAGCTTGTCCTAACCTGTGTCTCTAAACTTCTTTCTCCCTTTCTTCATTCCCGTGAGGCACTGCTTCTTCACTGGCTTGTATGTGAATCAAAATCACCTGCAAAGCTAACAAAAAATACAAAGGTCCAACCTTGCTGAAGAAGGATGGGATCCTTCTGTATGTTCAGTAAGTTTGCTAGACGATTCTGTTACAGGAAGACTGAGAGAAAATGCTCTAACCCAGGGGTTCTCGCATTGGTTGCCCATTAGAATAACCTGGGGAAGTTTTAAATCCCCTGATGCTGAGATAATTAGAAACAGTGGTGAAACTTAGGAATTTTTTAAGTTTCCCAGGTGTGAGCCAGCATGATCCACTTCACCTAGATGCTTGTTAGAAATGAACAATCTCCAGAACCAGCCGCCCCCCCTTACAGAATCAGAATCTGCATTTACCAAGATTTCCAAGTAGCTTGTTTAGAGAAAGCAATGCACTGTTTCTCAAACTGGGCTGCACACTGGAATGACCTCGGGAGCTTGGAAAATGACTGATGCCTGGTTCTTACTCCTGGCGATTCTGATTTTAACCAGTCTGGGTTGCAGCCTTGGTTCATCCACTACCACTCCACTGAGAAGAATGCATCAAGGCAGCTAAACCACTTTCACTAAAGCAGAACGGGGCCTTTCTTCAGTGAGTGTCATGACAGATACAGTCCCTGGAGGGGGGCAAAAATAAAGTAGCCCTTTAGAGCAGAGGTCAGCACATTTTTTTCTGTAAAGAGCTAAATAGCATTTTAGGCTTGTGAGCCATGTGATCTCTGTCACAACTATTCAACTCCGCTGTTGTACTGCGAAAGCAGCCATAGACAATACAGAAACAAATGAGCATAGCTCTGTTCCAATAAAAATTTATATGCAGGGGCCAGCCCAGTGGTGCAGCGGTCAAGTGCGTACATTCCACTTCGGCAGCCCAGGGTTCACCAGTTCGGATCCTGGGTGCGGACATGGCACCGCTTAACAAGCCAGGCTGTGGTGGGCGTCCCACATATAAAGTGGAGGAGGATGGGCACAGATGTTGGCTCAGGGTCAGTCTTCTTCAGGAAAAAAAAAAGAGGAGGATTGGCAGATGTTAGCTCAGGGCTAATCTCTCTCGGAAAAACAAAAACTTACATGCAAAAACAAAAAAGGGCAATGGCTAGATTTGGCCTGCGAGTCATTGTTTGCCAACCCCTGCTGTAGAACAGTGGTTCTCAAACTTTCAAGTACATCAGAATCACCTGGAAGGCATATTCAAACACACATTCCTGACTCCCAGCCTCAGAGTTTCTGACTCAGTAGATTTGGGTGGGCTCTGAGATGGTGGAGTTCTAACAAGTCCCTGGGTGACGCTGATGCTGCTGGTCCAGGGACCACATTCTAGAATCACTGATCTAAAGTAATGGTTCTCAAACTTCAATGCATTTTAGAATCACCAAGCGAGATTTTAAAATTCTAATGCTACACTCCAGATGACATATATCAAAATCCCTGGGGATAGGGACCAATTTACTACTGTTAAGGAACTCAAAGCTTGGATCATGGCATACATTACAACTGTGTTGAAAGATATGGTAGACTGTCTATATAGACGGCCACCAATAATTCCTCTCATCTCTCCACAAGCATGCCACTCTCCCACCAAGAGGTAGAGTTTATTTCCCTTTCCCTTGAATCTGGGGTGGCCCTGAGTCTTGCTTTGACCAAAAGAATGAGGCAGAAGTGTTCCTGTGTGACTGGAAGTCAGACAGTCTTACACCTTCTGATTTCACCCTCTGGAAAGCTAACTATCACATTAAGAAGTTGAGCTACCCTGCTAGAGAGAGGCCACACTATAAAAGTCCTAGAGAATGAGAGAAGCCAAAGGGCCAGAGAAGCCTGGCCAATTCCAGCCATTCTGGCTACCCGACCTGAGGCAAGAGTCATGTTGGATCCTCCAGTCACAACAAGGCACTCAGCCAACATCACCTGGAGCAGTGACAAGCAGGTCCCTCCACACCTGCCCAAATAAATGATGATGGTTGTTTTAAATCACTAAATTTGGGGGTGGCTATTAAACAGAGATAACTGATAAGATGTCAACAGTCATACACAAAATACTGATGTTTTAAGTTTTTATAGTGATTTAAAAAGTTATAAACTATTTAGTACAACCATTCAGAAATTAACAACTGCTGAAACTATATTTTAATACTATTTGTATGACTTGCTCTAAGTGTTTAAATGCAATAACTATCACTTTGGCAAATATATAACTTTTCCCCTGACATTACCATTTGAATCATCCAAAACTATTTTAGTCACAATTTGTTTGCCATCGCTTCTTTGTTTTATAACCATTATCAAATATTTCATCTTTCTTTTGCTCTTATTTTTCATTTTCCTACTAACAAGGTATGTAGGGTTGTTTCCTTAGTATTATCATCATTTGTTTTGAGATATTCCTATTAGAATGTAAGTGATTTTATTTTTTTGGCTGTTCTTCTTAGTGTTTATTTATTACTGGCTTTTGATGTTAATAAGCCAAAGTCTGACTCTTGATGAAATTTCACTGTTTTATTTTTAATTATTAAAAAACATTTGTTTCTGAAGATGAAATTAAATGCAGATAATTAAATCATTTTAAATGGAATTCTAGGTCTTTGCAGATTCAAAAGATTTTAACAATTTGATTTTTTTAATCATACATGAGAGTAATATTTATTGAATTGGCAAAAATGAATTAATATTTCCTATTTTACTAAATGGTGCAGAAAATTATACTGACACATAATCAATTTCTGAACCTTAATACATATACTATTTTCACTTCATATTTAGATAGCTTTGCTTTTTACTAATTGTTGTTTTCCTACCATAATGGCCAACTTTTTCATTAAATAATGCAGGAAAGTCATTACATTCAGAAGACAAACAGAATGGTCCAAAATTCTCCTCTTCGACCTAAATATCCTTTTATATCAAAGAGTTATCAAATAAAGCAATGGCAGAAGCAAATCATACAGGACATCAACACAAAATATCCATTTCATATAGAAAAAGATTTGTACTCTAAATTTCTGCAAACACAAAGTAAGAAACAAAGTTCTTTTATGGAATTAGTTACAATACTATATTAAGAAGATAGTTACAAGGTTACCTAATTAAGAGGTAGAGCCAGAAGGCCCCATACAACTGCAAACTTGCACAATATACCAGCATGCAAGGAAAATGTCAGAACTTTTTAATTTTCAAAGAAGCAAAGAAATAGAAAAGGTGCCATATTTGAATAACAAAATTAACAGATGCATTCGATGGTATGCCAGATAAACACAGCAATAATCACTAACCCAGAAGACAACTGTATCAAAAAATTTTCATTGCTGAGTGATGATTCTACACATTAATAACTATGCTCAAGTTAACAGCAATCGTTAAAATCTCTGTATAGAAATCTTGGAAGAGCAGTGATTGTTTTGCAGAGTACCAAAACAAACTCCTATGGATGAAATATTCAAAACGCTAGAAGAAAACTTTAAACAAAAGACATTACGGAAACATTGTAATTGTGCATACTGATGGTGCAGCCACAATGACAGCAGGATGTAAATTTACATTAAGAATTCATCTGGAAAACTCTAAAGATTTAGTAATATGTTATTTCACAAAGGATCTCTCATATGTAAAAGTCTGCATGTAGATACAAATTCCAAACTAAATGTTATCAAAATGATGCATGAATCTAAAAATATTCAAAACATTTAGTTTCATCCATTTTCAGCTTTTTGTAAAGAAATGACACGAGAATATCACTCTGCTGTCTCATGCAAAAGTGTACTGGCTGTCCCCAAAAAAATTTTGCCTAAATTTATGAGTTAAAAGTAGAATTCAAAAAGTTTAAAAGGAACAAATCTCAACTTGCAGATTTGTTTAATGCTAGTTACTGACTTTAAAAGATGGTGTGAAGTTCAATCTGATGAATTTATTTCAAAGCAATCCTCAATATTTTTGACAACATATACTGACAAACTTTATGGATTCAAAGTGTTGGAAATGAGAGGCTGAGAATGAGTCACTAATGAGTCAGTGCTATAATCTGAATCCACATAGAGAATTATTAAAGTGGGTAGAAGGTGGGAGGAAGTAGGGAGAGCAACTTCTGTGAATACCTGCGGGAAAGCTTTATCATTATTTTACTCAAAATCCATTCAACTTATGCCAGAAAATTTAAGCATCACATATGTCAATGAAACAAAAGGAAGAGCAGTCCCACTTAATGAATGACTGCCCATTTAAAGTACAATTTAAAGAGATGGAATTATTTAAATTCTAATTACATGGGATAAATGAGCTCCCGTCAATCAGGTGGAAAGGGCAATAAACACTCGTCTGCCTTTCACTAACACGCCTACTTACACAGAAGAAGTTCTCATCAATGACAACCACCAAGAATTTAAGAGACTGTCAATTTTTAAATCTTGATGAGGAATTTCTTGAAACCATTTCATGCATAAGATCTATTTTTTTAAAAAGTTATGTTCACAGAAGCTAGCTCAAGTTTCTCACTAAAATATTTTTAAAATATTTGGAATTGTATGTAATATCTTCCCTATACTGTGTTTTATTTTAACATAATTCTATAAAAAGAAGTTATTTATTACATATTAATTAAATTATTTTGACATAATTCCATAAAAAAGAAATTTAAGCATTTTTCACCAACACCCAAATAGGACATGACACCCTCATGTCCCCCTGCAGTTTTCTCCAGTGTCCCACAATAATACGACCATCAGTTTCTCTCTGTGCCATAAGAACAGTGGAAAGTCACTAAACTACTGTATTCTGACTTGCTAAAACCATTTGTTGAGTGAATAAGTAGTTACGGAATAACTGGAAATATGGAAATAATATGGAAAATCAAACAGAAAAAACAAAAAAGGTCACACGTTTTCACAGAATTTATGCAGCAACTCAACTTTAAATTCAGCAAAGATGACAATCAAATAAATAGTCCAAGTTCCTTATACCAACGGCAAATTAGAATCCAAAAGTCATCAGTGAGGTTACAGAAATCCCTAAATCCCAGGAAAACAAGTCAGCATTCAAATCAAGTCTAGTACGTAGCAGAATGTAGCACACATGACCTGCTCTGAAAAGTCATGAGTCGACACCTTATAAAGACATGAGTTAAAGAGCAAGCCTAGGAAATCCTCATTCTATAAGGAATAAGAAACAGTACTATCTATTACAGAAGAAATAAATCACAAAAGAATTCAAATATTTTTTAAATGACTGGATAATCTAATCCTAATCTATGCTTAATCTCACTTGGCTAATAATACAAATCATTCTATTATTTCAAACATTTACTTAAGCCCACAAAGTTATTCATAAATGACATCTCTAGAATATCTAGCCTTTTATCCTGACACAAACTGATACACCAAAACCAAAGTCTTAGGAACTCTGCTATAGAATGTAAAGCAGATTCCATTGCTTATCGCCTTTTAGAAAGCACTTTCTTATCCTATAAAGACTCCTCCTTTATCCTGTAACGCTGTGTAATTAAAATTTCATCGTAGAGAATGCTACTACAATAAAGCATTTTATATAACTAGGCTTTCTCCACATTTTAACAAAGGTCATACTTAAATCTTATAATAAATAATGCTTTATGATCTTAGAATTTTTATAATTAAAAGTCATCTAGTAAACCCCCTTCATTTTACAGAGGAGGAATGTAAAGCTTAGAAAAATTAAATGACATCCCCAGGATGAAAATTATGCAAGTACTGGAGATATAACTGTAAACAAGATATGTCATCCTTATCCACATTCTAGTTAAAGTGAAGTATATCGTGTTACGATGGGGGAAGAACCTTTGCCACAAATATAAGAATTCTGATTCAAGTACACCAGTCACTCCTACTGGGAAAAATTAAGAAAAAAGTATTCGTTAGTGAGCAGCAAAAAGGCCAGGTAAAGCAGACAGCATAGCAACCATAAAAGGAAAGAAGATTAAAAGAAAGTAAACTAAGGTCTCACAATTTCATACTTATATCTATTAGTAGGAAAATTTCTGAGATGCAGTAAAAAGGAATATGGGAATAAAATCAGAAAGGCACTGGACATCTGGGTGTCATATCAGACAGAATTCTCTCTCTATACATATACATAAGCAGATACGTAAACACACACAAGCTCGCCAACCACAGCCTTCAGACCTCTAGGCAGACAAATAATGATCTCCTCTTAGTTTGCAAATTATCTTTTTAAAGCAACAAATTCTACAGTCAAAACAGAGATCCTGCAGTTTTTTAAGTGCAAGGAAAAATAAAAGAAAAATTAAATACTTCAAAAAAATGTTTAATACTTTAAATTGTCTATTTGCTGTGCTTTGTCACTGATTTAACAAATTTTTATTCATTTACTGACTATAAAAAAACATTTAAGAGTTTTCCTAAGCTCATAACCTTAGTCTCTTAACCCTGCTTTGAGTAACTCTTTTCTACCAGGAACTCTTCCAGTAGCAGTAGGAGAAGCAGTTGTGGTCGGAGGAGAGATAAATATAACAAAGTGCCCGCAGTCATGAAACTCAGAACAGACAATAAAATAAGTATATATATGGAAGATCTAGACCATGTGCATACACATGATCTGTGTATGTGTGAGTGTGTGTGTAAAAGGCAGTGTAAAATGATGAAAAGTGACTGTAGGGTGGTCAAGGAAGGCTTCTCTGAGAGAGAGTGACCTAAATGAAGTGAGAGAGACTTGTAGAAAGAGAAGGAATATGGTAAGGAAATTAGTCACACATCGATGTGAAGGAAGAGCATGCCACACGAAACAGATTGCAAGTGCAAAGGCCCTAAGATGAGAATTACTTCAGCATGTTCAAAGAATAACAAAGAATCCAAGTGGCTACAGCCAGGTAGAGAGTAAAGATGAGATCAGGCAGTTATCAGCAGAAGCCTGATCATATTGCGTGTGGTAGGCCATAGTAAGTTTATCCTGAGAGTGATGGGAGCTACAGCAGGAGAGCGCTGTGAATTCATTTATTTTATTTTATTATTACTATTATTTTGCTGAGGAAGATTCACCCTGAGCTAATATCCATGCCAATCTTCCTCTATTTTTTAGTATGTGGGCCACCAGCACAGCATGGCCACTAACAGAACCGTGTAGATCTTCATCCAGGCTGTCAAAGTGGAATGCACTGAATGTAACCACTAGACCACCAGAGCTGGCCCAATACATTTTTAAAAGTTCATTATGATTGCTGTAAACAGAACTCATTGTAGAAGGGCAGGAAAAGAAGCAAGTTGGGAGGCTGTTGTACAATCCTAAACAAGAGGTGGTAGTAGTTTAGACTTGGAGGTGGCAGAGAAACTTTTGATAGGTGGATTTGGGGTATATCTTGCTAATGTGTTAGATATGGAATGCATCGAAAGAGAAAAGTCATAGGAAAGTTTTATGGAGTGTTTTTCCTGCTTTTTCTCCCCAAATCCCCCCAGTATATAGTTGTATATTTTTTTAGTTGTCAGTCCTTCTAGTTGTGCTATGTGAGATGCCGCCTCAGCATGGCCTGATGAGCGGTGCCACGTCCACACCCAGGATCCGAACCAGTGAAACCCTGGGCCACTGAAGCTAGGGTGTATGAACTTAACCACTTGGCCATGGGGCCAGCCGCCTCATAGGAAAGTTTTAAGGATAAAAAGTCACACAATAATTTGCCACCAAAAAAATATTTTCAAAATTATAGCCTTTATAGTTGATGTGCTGGTTGTTTGTGGGCTGTCACTACTACATCACCTTTGCATAGTCTCCTCTAGACTACCAGGGGCTAGACATCTGCAAAGCATTTTTCCAGGACCCCCTTGCAAGCTAAGAGGTTAGATTCTGCCAATGGTAGCTGATGTTAGGTTAAGAGGAAGGAGATAAAAAGCAGCCATTTTTTTTTCTGTTTCTGTTCTGACACAGCCATCAGTGAGCAACTATGAGCTACTCCAACTTTCAGCAGCAGTCGTGACCAATCCAGGCAGTGTCAATGGGACTGCAGGCTCCTTGGCTCTTGCAGCAGCAACAAGAGGGCGGGCTCCTGGCTTCCTGGATGGGTAACAACAGCAGTATTCTCAACAGTGCAGTACTTACAGGCTCTGGTAACATGACTTTCACTTCTGTTCTCCAGCCCTAGGGGCAATAGCTGCTTCCCAATAGCTTTATTGGCAATATCTAACCTCTACGTGGCATCACCCCAGCTTTTTTTACTCCTCCAACTCTTCTAATACTTTTGTAACCGATTCACTGTATTAAAACCTTTCTATCAGAAATACTCTAAGTGGTTTCTATTTCCCTGAATAGATGCCAATTAATACAGTAAAGAAAGAAATATCACTCCCCAGAGTCTACTTTCACATATTTTGTTCCTCACAACACCCTTACATACAGGCATGGCAAATTCTATTACCTTTTTATAGAACAGTAAACTGAAAAGTGAAAGTGATTAAGTGACCAAAATTATTTGGCTAATAACAGTGGAGCCTAAACTCAATCTAAGTTGTCTCTATCTAAATCCTGTGTTCTTTTTACAATGTTAAAGTCAAAAAACATTGATCGCTTCCAATTTTAGAAAATGAAAAAAACACATTATTGAATCAGTTCAGGAAACTAGGCGCACATTAACAGCACTAGCACTAAAATGACCAATCTCTATCCTCTTGAAGCAAACTATACTTACAAACCTTGCTTCAAACAAATCTGATTTTTGAAAGCAGGAACTGAAGCAGATACTTGTACATGCTAATTTTGGTACAACTAAAATTTTTACTACAATTAAAATAAATATTATCAGATAACTTCATCCTTAATATGTTGACAGAAAAAAATTAAGAAAGTCAAATTGACAAAGAACCAAAAATTAGCAGATTTGATAAAGAATATAAACGTTGATATTTTTGTTACAGACAGCTACTAATAAATTTTGAAGCACTGAATGATTATATGACAGCAATATACGTTAAGCTTCTTTAAAAATTATAAGAAGTATATAGTTTATAAGTCACCATATCTTCAGTAAACTTTTACAAAATTTATAAAGGAATTTCCTGACATTCCAGAAGTAATATATATCCCTCGTTCTTGAAGGATAAATGCCCTCAAATCTTAAACACACATATAAATAGCTCAAAGACTACAACAGTCTTTAATATTGGTAATTGATTAGACAAGATACATTTGTAAGTATCTTAAAAGAAATAGCTAAATGTAGAATTATGACTTTTACTTCTTTATTCTTGAAATAATTGCTTAAAAACTTACAAAGGCACTACTTAAAGGGAAAAATAGCTTTTATGGGTGTATACTTAAGTTCACTATTTTAGAATGGGAAATAAAATGTATATACTCTGTCTCTCTCTTTCTCTCTCTCTCTCACACACACACACACATTTTAGGTTGACTCGACTAAAAAGTTGTTGGTAAATCAAAGTCACTGAATTCCAACTTTAGTAATTTTATAATACACTGCCACTTAAGAAAAGTACTAAAATATTAACATGGTCATAATAACACCTACTTACTGACACTTACTGTGTGAAAATTTATCATTTCTTGAAGACTGTCAGAAAACTTGGTCAAACTGGTCTATAAGAAAGAAACCAAAAGAAAACCAAGTCATTTAAAAAGCCTCAAAAATAGGACATAAAAATGTTACTACAGCATTTCTAATAGCAAGATCAAGTTCCATTGTAAAATACATTTATTTCCAAGGACAATCTCACTACCTCATGGGCATGCTCTGTAGAAAGGTCAAGTCTATGTAGTAACATAAAACACTAGAATAGTAAAAAAAAAAAAAAAAAAAAAAAATTAGTACTGCCATATCAATGGTACTCTGCTAACAAATAGGAATGGCATACATGAGCATAAAGGTAAAATTGAGTGTATCAAGTCTGTGACTATCTAAGCATCTATGCATCAAATAATCATCAAACTACACCCATTTCTTCACCAGTTATTATTCCTCATGAAAGAAATATCAAAATACCACATAGTACAGCAAGGGGTCTAAGTTAAGCCAGCATAGCTAGCTGACCAGAACTTTCCTATGCAGCCCCCTTTACGTACAGTTAGATACTATTCTTAGGTTAATGCTCTCTGCTTGCCCCAGAAGCAGCTGCCAGTAAATGCATGCTGCTCTCTCTGCTCACACCCTCTTGCCCATGCTTCAGCTCACCTAGCAGCACGTAAACTTACACTGACAATGCAAATCAACATCAACTTCTAACTATCCAAGAAAACAAAATTTTACAAGACAACACTTATGGTGATAGCTTTTCTACTTCTAATTTTAATAACGACTGTAACTATCAATAAGGTAAATGATGCATAATTCTTTAATGTCTTGTTGCATTTATCATTTTAATTAATTTTAATAATACTAACCTCAACTACAGCATCATTACTAGAATACTGTGCCAGGTCTCGAATCCCATTCATGAATTGTTTATTTGCAACACAAAAGGCTTTTCCGGTATCAATCATCGCAATACAAAGCTTCACAAGCTGAAAAAGACCAACATTACATCAGTTTGAAAACAATTTTACAAATTACTTAGTTGAACAAATGTTAGCAGTAACCACATGAGTTAGCCTAGGTAAGATAAATTATGGTTCATCAATAAACCCAAAATAGACTAATTGAAAATTGTTCTTTTTTCCTTTGGTTTATAAAGTAAACTCATAGGAAAGTTGTACCAAAAAAGCTGATCTTTCAGGTGAGCTGATAACAACAATAAAAAATCATTTTATCAAGTCAAATTCAATCCCATTAATTAACTCCGTAAAAATGTATTAAGCACCTCTTCAAAGAAAAGGAAACATCAGGCAGAGCAAGTAGTATGATAAAGAAAATTTAAATTTAAAACAACTGTGGTATGTTAGAGGAAAGGGGCATAAACTGATATGATGGGTTAATAATGCTGGTCATTTCAATATCAGTCTATCAAAGCAGATGTCTAAATCGATTAATCAACCATATTTCTCCATTGCCTACTGTTCTAAGCATTATGTTAAGTCTCAAAACCAAGCTTTTTCTTTTCTTCTTTCTTTCTTTCATCTTTCTCTCTTTCATTCCTTTCCTCTCTTTTTTTCCCTTCCTTCTTTCCTTCATTTAGACACAAAACATTTCTTTGAACAAACAAAATCTTGGATGAATAACAAACATAAAAAAGATAAAAGTGGAGTGCTATAGATGAAGGGGAGAAGGGTACTGAGGGGTGGGATGGGCAGGCAGGGGAACCAAGAAAAGGATAAAGAGCCCAGAAAAACTTCAGAAAACACCTAAAGGATCTTAGGAGTATAATTTAAAACTGCGGCCCTAGAGCCTAGAGGAACAGGAATTGAAAATATAATCTATGCTCTCAGGAGCTCTAACTTAACCAGTAGACAAGCAGATAAATTCTACACAGTACAAACACAACTGCTATGCATGACAAAACCATGCATGAGCGAACAAAGGAAGAACATCTAACCAGGACTACAGAGATCAGGGAAGGATTCCCAGAAAAGGCAACACTTGACAAAAGCCCTAGAGAACAACAGGAATTAGCCAATCAGACAAGGGTAATGAGAAGACACTACTCAAGGAACAGCATGTGCTAAGGCCCAGAAGCTTAAGAGAACAGGGCAAACTAGAGGCAGTAAGCAACTTCGTGAAGTGTGGAAATGTAGACAAGGCCCAGATTAGGAAAATTCTTGTGTGCAATACTAAGGCATTCAATTGTACATGAAAAGTAATGGGAAATAATTACGGACATTAACTGGGGGAGTTAACCAGAGTTCCAATTCAGAATGATGACCTAAAAGGAGAAAATATAAAGATAAGGAAATAGAAGAATAAAGACAAGGTTAGACCAAAAACCTAAGAACCTGAATTCAGGCAGCAAGCAGGGGGAGAAGAGGAGAGACAAATTCAAGAACTACAGGCAAGTACACGTGTACAGTTATGCAGACTGCATCATACCAAGGGGAAAAGTAGAGGGTGAAATCCAGCCTGAGCTCTGAGTGCCAAAGGCTATATGGGCTACAAGACAGTGATTCACACAAAGACACTATTCTGGCCAGCAGAGATTCTTGTTTTTGTGTTGGGCGTATGAGATAAGCCAAATGGAAAGTCTATCAAACACAAGTGAAAACAGATGTTTGAAGCTTAAGAAAAGAGGAGTGTGCTGTGAATACAGATACAGGAGTCATCAGCAAATATACAGCAAGAGTGCCACAGTGCCAAATCCTAGACAGAAAGCAGAGGGCAAAGCATGTAGACTAGACAGAAAGGAGACAAAAGAGGAAGAGGGAAAGATAGGAGGAAAAGCAAGAGAATAATTTTTCACCAAAGCCAAGAAAGAAGAAAGCATCAAAAGATGGATGATAAAAAAGCTGAAAATCCATAAAGGTCAAGTTTCAAAATGAATTAAAAAATATCCATTGAGTTTGGTGACAAAAATACACGATCACCCCTGTCAAGAATAGTTTTAAGAGAAACTGACTGGGGGATTGTAGCCAGATTACAGTGAGTTATGAACTGTAGATGAAGAAGACATAATGATAGCTCAATGTTTTCCAATATATATTCTACAGAATATCCTGCAGGAACATTCTGTATGAAAATAAAGATTCAGGATCCAACAAGTCTGGGAAACTCAGTTTAAAAGTTAAGCCAGATTTCTTTACTGCTAAACTTTTGAGAACTTTTGATATATTACTGTATACTGTGAATCCTATAGAGGAGTTATAACATGCAGCATTTCTCAAAAATATTTCACATGAAATTCTCTTTAGAGGAAGCATTCTCATAAGACCAATGTTAAAGATCCACTAGGAGAAATGCTGGCAGAGGTAAGTCTTTTAAATAGTTTGCCAGTTACCAAAAAAACAATAGTAATAACAATAAGATGTTTACAAAAACAGAGAAACTAATTCTAAAATTCATAGGTAGTAATCAACATGCAAAAACAAAAAGAAATTTGAAAAATAACAACAAGGTAAGGACATTAGCCCTCTATGATATAAAAGTATACAAATAAGTAATGAAAAGTCTCATAAAGGATGTTAACAAACAAACTGGTCAATCAAGAAACAGATAAAAATATGCAGTACTTGACTCAAGTAACATTCAGTGGGGCAGAAGAGGGGGAGATGGTATGGGATGATATTATCCAATAAGTGACATAGGGACACTGGATAGCCATCTAAAGGGAAAAAAGAAAGAAGGAAACTAAGCAGGATTCCAAACCCTCAAATTAATTTTAGAAGGAATGGAGTAAAGATTTAAACATAAAAAATTAAATCAGTGCCCACTCTGACCACTCTTATTCAACATAGTACTAGAGGTTTTGGCCAGAGCAATTAGGCAAGAAAAAGAAATAAAAGGAATCCAATTAGGGAGTGAAGAAGTAAAACTCACGCTGTTTGTAGATGACATGATTTTATATATAGAAAACCCTAAAGAATCCATTGGAACACTATTAGAAACAATCAACAATTACAGCAAAGTTGTAGGGTACAAAGTCAACTTACAAAAATCAACAGCATTTCTATAACAACGAACTAACAGAACAAGAACTCAACAATATAAGCCCACTTACAATCGCAACAAAAAGAATAAAATATCTAGGAATAAATTTAACCAAGGAGATGAAAGACCTATACAAAGAAAACTAGAAGACATTACTGAAAGAAATTGATAGTGACACAAAGAAATGGAAAGATATTCCATGCACATGGATTGGAAGAATAAACATAGTTAAAATATCCATACTACCTAAAGCAATCTACAGAGTCAACGTAATCCCAATCAGGATCCCAATGACATTCTTCACAGAAATACAACAAAGAATCTTAAAATTCATATGGGGCAAAAGACTCCAAGTAGCAATCCTGAGAAATAAGAATAAAGCCGGTGGAATCGCAATCCCTGACTTCAACATATACTACAAAGCTATAGTAATCCAAACAGCATGGTACTGGTACAAGAACAGACACACAGATAAATGGAACAGAACTGAAAGCCCAGAAATAAACCCACAGATCTATGGACAGCTAATCTTCAACAAAGGAGCCAAGAACATACAATGGAGAAAGGAAAGCCTCTTCAATAAATGGTGCTGGGAAACCTGGACAGCCATGTGCAAAAGAATGAAAGTAGGCCACTATCTTTCCCCATGCACAAAAATAGACTCAAAGCAGACCAAAGACTTGAAGGTAAGAGCTGAAAACATAAAACTTCTGGAAGAAAATATAGGCAGTACACTCTTTGACATCAGACTTTTCAAATACCATGTCTACTCAGACAAGGGAAACAAAAAGAAAAAATAAACAAATGTGACTTCGTCAGACTAGAGAGCTTCTGGAAGGCAAAGGAAACCAAGATCAAAATGAAAAAATAACACACAAACAGGGAGGAAATATTTGCAAATCATATATCCAATAAGGGGTTAATCTCCATAATATATAAAGAACTGACACGAACTACAAAAAAATGGGCAGAAGATATGAACACATATTTTTCCAAAGAAGATACACAGATGGTCAATAGGCACATGAAAAGAGGCTCAACATGACTAATCACCCTCATCCACCGATGGTGAGAATGGAAACTGGTGCAGCCACTTTGGAAGACAGTATGGAGATTTATCAAAAAATTAAAAATAGAAATACCATATGACCCAGCCATCCCACTACTGGGTATTTACCCAAAGAACTTGAAATCAACGAATCAAAGAGACTAATGCACCCCTATGTCCACTGCAGCATTATTCACAGTAGCCAAGACAAGGAAGCAACCCAAGTGCCCATCAAGTGATGACTGGATAAAGAAGACATGGTGTATATATACATAATGGAATACTACTCAGCAATAAAAAAGGATGAAATCATCCCATTCGCAACCACATGGATGAACCTTGAAGGCATCATGTTAAGCAAAAGAAGTCAGATGGAGAAAGACAAACACTATATGATTTCACTCATACGTGCAATATAAACAAATTTATAGACAAAGAGAACAAATTAGTGGCTACCAGGGGAAGGGGGGTGGAGGGTGGGCACAAGGGTGAAGGGGCATACTTATGTGGTGTGTGACAAATAATAATGTACAAAAACTTCACTACATTGTAAGTTATTATGACCACACACAAAAAAAAGTTAAATGATGAAAACTAAGAGAAAACAGGAGTTAATATGTTTTATAACCTCAAAGCAGAAAAAGTCTCTCCAAGAAGGATGCAAAACTCAAAAGTCATAGAAAAAACTGATCAATTCAACTACATACAAACAAAACATTTCTACAAGGAATAAATAAATAAACTTAGTCAAAAGGCAAACAACAACATGCAAAAACAATATCAGCCACAAATCACAAGGGACTAATTTCTCTACTAAAGAAGGATATACAAATCATTTCTGGAAAACCAACCAGCCACTGTGGTTCCCAAGGAACCGCCCAGGCTCGGATGGCGTGATGAACCCACCCACCAGGCACAGACTCTGGCACAACCATGAAAAGAGGCAGCAGCAGATCTTCATGCCCAGGTGAGCACTCTCCTGGTTAGCACAACCACCCATAAATACCCCACAACTTTCAGGAGATGCAGTGGGATCAGAAACATAGCTCCTGCTTCTCCCAAGTAGAAGCAGATAAAATCTGTGACCTGATACTACCACAAATGGTCTGGCAAAAAATTAGTTCATCAAGCAACCCTGAAGTCACAGAAATTTACAATCTAAATGACAGAGAATTGAAAATAGCTCTCATATTGAAAATCAATGAGTTACAAAAAAACTCAAAAGATAGTTCAATGAGCTCAGGAATAAAATTAATGAGAAGAGGGAATGCTTCACCAAAGAGATTGAAACTATAAAAAAAAAAAAAACAAGCATAAATTCTGGATGTGAAAAACAAAGAAATAAAAAATAATCTAGAATCCTTTAAAAAATAGAACTGATGTTATGGAAGAAATAATTAGTGATTTAGAGGACAGAAACACACAAATGCCTCAAGTGTAGGAGAGATCTAAGATTTCTAAAAAATGAAGGAATTCTTCGAGAAATATCTCACTCAACTAGGAAAAGCAAAATAAGCATTATAGGTATTCCAGAGGAAGAAAAAGGGGAGAAAGAAGCAGAGAGCTTGATAAAGAAATAATAGCTGAGAATTTCCTAAACCTGGGGAAGAACCAAGCTTAGAAATACACGAAGCCAATAGAATGCCTTATTACATCAATGCTAAGAGACCTTCTCCAAGGCATATAATAGTAAAACTGGCAAAAGTCAATGACAAAGAAAAAATATTAAGAGCAGCAAGATGGAAGAAAATAACCTACAAAGGAACCCCTATCAAGCTTTTAGTGGATTTCTCAGCAGAAACCTTACAGGCTAGGATACAATGGAATGATATATTAAAAATACTGAAAGACAAAAACTTTCACTCAAGGATACTCTATCCAATGAAACTATCCTTTAGATATGATGGAAATACAAGCTTTCACAGATAAACAAAAGTTGAAGGAGTTCATCGCTACTAGACCTCCCCTACAAGAACTGATCAAGGATGCCCTCATACCTGACACAAAAAGGCAAAGGTCTACAAAGCTTTGAGCAAGGAGATAAATAGACAGACAAAATCAGAAAACTCCAGTTCTCTTTCAGAACAGGGAAGCAAATAAGTAAATATAACTCAAAAGATAAAGGGAAGGAGAGCATCAAAACTAACTATACAGACTTCAACTTAGCCAGAAACTCATAACACAAAAAAGAATAATCTGTAACAACAATAACTCAAAAGGGGAAGAGGAAAAGGATGGAACCTGCTTCACCTAATGGAGATAAGAAGCCTTCAGAAAACAGACTATCTCATCTATGAGATCTTTTATACAAACCTCAAGGTAATCACTAAACCAAAGCTTAGAGCAGAGGTACAATTCAAAAAGCAAGAGAAAATTAAGAAAACGTTCACAGAAAACCTCCAAAACAAAATGGCAGTCAGAAATACAAAGGAAAAGAAACAATGGAAACATAGAACAACCACAAAATGAGAGTCAGTATTAAGCCCTCACATATTAACAATCACTATAAATATAAACGGATTGAATTCTCCAATCAAAAAATAGAGAGCTGGGGCCAGCCCTGGTGGCCTAGTCGTTAATTTTGGCACACTCCACTTCAGTGGCCTGGGTTAGGATCCCAGGCACAGAACTACACTACCTCTCTGTTAGCAGCCATGCTGTGGCAGCAGCCCACATGAAAAAGAAAACAAGAGGAAGACTGGCAATGAATGTTGGCTCAGGGTGAATCTTCCTCAGCACAAAAAACAAAACAAAAAACAGATACAGAGTAGTGGAAAGATTAAAAAAGAAGACCAAACAATATGCTCCCTCCAGGAAAAACATCTCAGCTCTAAACACAAACAAAAGCTCAGAGTGAAAGGATGGAAGATGATACTACAAGCAATGGCAAACAAAAGAAAGCAAGTCTTGCTATACTTATATTAGACAACACAGACTTCAAGATAAAATAGACAATGAGTGACAAAGAAGGGCAGTATATAATGAGAAAAGGGACTTTCCACCAAGAGGATGTAACACTTATGAATATATATGTACCTAACACCAGAGTACCAAAGTATACAAAACAACCATTAACAGACCTAAAGGGAGAAATTGACAACAACACAATGGTAGGGGACCTCAACACCCCACTTATATCAATGGACAGATCATGCAGACAGAAAATCAACAAGGAAATAGTAGACTGAAATGAAACACTTGATCAAATGGACTTAATAGACATAGAGAGAGCATTCCATCCAAAAACAGCAGAATACACATTCTCCTAAGTGCACACGGAACATTGTCAAAGATAGACCATGTGATGGCAAACAGAGCAACCCTCAATAAATTTAAGAAGATTGAAATTATATCAAGCATCTTTCCAACCACATCTCTATGAAAACAGAAATTAACTACAAGAAAAAAGCTGAGAAAGTCACAAATATGTGGAGACTAAACAACATGCTACTGAACAACCACTAGATCAATGAAGAAATCAAAGAAGCAAAAAATACCTGGATACAAATGAAAATGAAAACACAACATACCAATGCATGGGATGCAGCAAAAGCAGTTGAAAGAGGGAAATTCATAGCACTACAGGCCCACCTCACCACACAACAAAAATTTCAAATAAGTAACCTTAAACCGCTCCTAACAAAATGAGAAAAAGAACAAAGCCCAAAGTCAGCATAAGGAGAGAATTAATAAAAATTACAGTCAAAATAAATGAAATAGAGACTGAAAAAAAAAAAAAAAACAGTAGAAAGGAATACTGAACCTAAGAGCTGGTTCTCTGAGAAAATAAACAAAATTGGCAAACCCTTAGCCAGACCCACCAAGAAAAGAGAGAAGGCTCAAATAAATAAAATTAGAAATGACAGAGGAGAAATTACAACAGATACTACAGAAATACAAAGGATTAGAAAACAATACTGTGAAAAACTATATGAGCATAAATTGGATAACCTTGAAGAAATGGATAAATTCTTAAGCTCATACAACCTGCCAAAACTGAATCAAGACTAGAGAATCTGAACAGACCAATCACAAGTAAAGAGACCAAAACAGTAATCAAAAACCTCCCAAAATACAAAAGCCCAGGACTACATGGCTTTTCTGAAGAATTCTAGCAAACATTCAAAGAAGATTTAACACCTATCCTTCTCAAACCGTGCCAAAAAATTGAAGAAGACAGTATGCTTCCCAACTGATTCTATGAGGCCAACATTACCCTGATATCAAAACCAAACAAGGAGAACAGAAAGAAGGAAAATTACAGGTCAATACCACTGATGAACATAGATGCAAAAATGCTCAACAAAATACTGACAAACAGAATACAGCAATTCATTAAAAGGATCATACACCATGATCAAGTGGGATTTATAACAGGGACACAGGGATAGTTCAACATCCACACATCAATGCAACACACCACATTAAGAGAATGAGGAATAAAATTCACATGATCACCTCAGTAGATGCAGAGAAAGCTTTTGACAAGATCCAACAGCCATTTATGATACAAACTCTCAATTAAATGGGTATAAAAGGAAAGCACCTCAAGATAATAAAGGCCGTATATGACAAACCTGCAGCCAACATCCTACTCAATGGGCAAAACTAAAAGCCACCCCTCTGAGAACGAGAACAAGACAAGGGTGCCCACTCTCACCACTCCTAGTAACACAGTACTAGAGGATTTGGCCAGAGCAATTAGGCAAGAAAAGAAATAAAAGGAATCCAAATTGGAAAGGAAGAAATGAAACTCTCCCTGTTTGCAGAAGACATGATTTTAGAAAACCCTAAAGAATCCACCAGGAAACGATTCAAAATAGTCAACAACTACACCAAAGTTGCAGGGTACGAAATCAACTTACAAAAATTACTTGCATTTCTATACAATAAAAACAAACTAGCAGAAAGAGAAGTCAAGAATACAATTTCATTTACAATCATAACAAAAAGAATAAAATATCTAGGAATAAATTTAGCCAAGGAGGTGAATGATCTATACATTGAAAACTATAAGACATTATTGAAAGAAATCAAAGAAGACATAAAGAAATGGAAAAATATTCCATGCTCATGGATTGGAAGAATAAACATAGCTAAAATGTCCAAATTACCTAAAGTAATCTACAGATTCAATGCAATCCCAATCAATATCCCAATGACATGCTTCAGAGAAATAGAACAAAGAATCCTAAAATTCATACGGAAAAACAAAAGACCCCAAATAGCCAAAGCAATCTTGAGAAAAAAGAACAAAGCTGGAGGTGTCACAATTCCTGACTTCAAAATATACTACAAACCTATAGTAATCCAAATAGCATGGTAGTGGCACAAAAACAAACAGATCAATGGAATAGCACTGAAAGCACAAAAATATAACCACTCATCTATGGACAGCTAATTTTTGACAAAGGAGCCAAGAACATACAGTGGAGAAAGGTGCTGGGAAATGGTGCTGGGAAAACTGGACAGCCATATGCAAAAGAATGAAAGTAGATCATTATCTTACACCATACATAAAAATTAACTCAAAACGGATTAAAGACTTGAATGTAAGACCTTAAACCTTAAAATTCCTAGAAGACAATATAGGCAGTATACTTTTTTTTCATTTATTTTTTTTCTTTTGGAGGAAGATTAGCCCTAAGCTAACATCTGCTGCCAATCCTCCTCTTTTTGCTGAGGAAGACTGGCCCTGAGCTAACATCTGTGCCCATCTTCCTCCACTTTATATGTGGGATGCCTGCCACAGCATGGCTTGCCAAGCAGTGCCAGGTTCGCACCCAGGATCCAAACCAGCAAACCCTGGTCCGGCCAAAGCAGAACATATGCACTTAACCGCTGCGCCACTGGGCCGGCCCCAGCAGTATACTCTTTGATATCAGTCTTACCAGCATCTTTTCGAATATCATGTCTACTCAGGAAGGGGAACAAAAGAAATAAACAAATACAACTGCATCACACAACGCTTCTGTGAGACAAAGGAAACCATGAACAAAATGAAAAGACAACCCACAAACTGGGAGAAAATATTTGCAAATCATATATCCAATGGGGGTTAATCTCCAAAATATATAAAGAATTCATACAACTCAACAACAACAAAAACAAACAACCCAATCAAAAAATAGGCAGAGGATACGAACAGACATTTTCCAAAGACGATAGACAGATGGCCAACAGACACATGAAAAGATATGCAACATCATTATTACGGCAATGCAAATCAAAACCACAATGAGATATCACCTTACACCTGTCAGAATGGCCATAATTAACAAGATGAAAAATAACAAATGTCGGAGACGATGTGGAGAAAGGGGAACCCACATATACTGCAGGTGGGAATGCAAACTGGTGCAGCGACTACAGAAAACAGTATGGAGATTTCTCATAAAATTAAAAATAGAAATATCATATGATCCAGCTATCCCCCTACTGGGTATTTATCCAAAGAACACGAAATCAACAATACAAAGAGATTTATGTACCTCTATGTTCATTGCAGCATTATTCACAATAGCCAAGACCTAGAAGCAACCCAAGTGTCCACTCACTGATGAGTGGATAAAGAAGATGTGGTATCTATATACAATGGAATACTACTCAGCCCAAAAAAAAAGACAGAACTGTCCCATTTGCAACACATGGATGGACCTTGAGGGTATTATGTTAAACGAAATAAGCCAGACAGAGAAAGACAAGCACTGCATGATTTTATTCATATGTGGAAGATAAACAAATACATGGACAAAGAGAACAGATTAGTGGTTACCAGAGGGGAAGGAGGAGAGGGGGAAAGGGATAAAATGGCACATATGTACAGTGACAGATAAAAACTAGAGTATTGGCGGTGAGCACAATGCAGTCTTTACAGAAACTGATATATAATAATGTACACCTGAAATTACACAATGTTATAAACCAATATGACTTCAGTAAAATAAATTTTTTTTAAAAAAAAGGAAATAAGGTATCAGCATTCCAGATTTCAGAAATTAGAACTTTGAGTGGTGAGGCATAGAATAAGGCCATGAAAATAGGTATGAGAATTAGAACAGAGGTCACTATATCAGGATTTGGAGAGAAAATGAAGTTTCACATAGCTGGACTACATATACACTGCAGCTATTCAAGAGGAAGAAGAGACTTGACGATAGATACTTTGCCAACTATCAAAATCCTTATTAGACCACAGTAATGACAGATATAACTGAATAATATAAGCCTACAAAGAGAGAAGATTTTTACCTAAGAGTAAGAGTAAATGTAAAATTAGTCAAAATTGTCAAGCTAGTAGCCCCAATTCATTCAACAGTTTTTTACTCAAGTGATAACTATGTCATCGGCACTTTGCTAGACGATGGGAATACAAACAACTTATTTGCTGACCATCCTTGAATAAGTAATATCCTCTACAAGTCTCATTTTTTTCACTTGCAAATTGGGTATAATACCAACTTTGCAACAGTGTTATAAAGACTGAAGATAATACAAGCAAAACATAGGACTTGGTACACAGGAAGTGCACAACAAATGAGAGGTTTTTTCCCCTTTAAAGACAGTCTCTCTTCAAGAAGCCAACAGCATATTGAAAAGACACCAGTATCACTAACATTTATTTAGAACTAACAATGTGCCAAGAGCCATGCTAAGCACTTATCATGTATTAACACATCTTATTCTCATAAAAACCCTATGAGACAGATAGATACTCTCATTTTCCACATTTTGGAGATGAAGAAACTGAGGCATAGGAAGGTTGAGGAACTTGCCCAAGGCCATACAGCTCAGAAAGTGGTAGAGTCAGATTTTTGCTCTAGGCTTTGTGCTCTTAACTAGTAGAGTATGCTACAAACCAAAATTTACAATAATATTACAATAACCTAAATGGAAGTACATGCAAGAAACAATGCAATACAAGGAAAAGAACCTAAGTTTGGTGGTACTTGAGCTGTGATTTAAAGGGTATCTGCTTAACAAACAGGGAGCGAGAATTCCAGCAAGAAGCAGCAACAGATACAGAAATTATATCTACATGGCAACTATGATGCTCTGTGATGCTGCCAATGCTAAAATACTTGGCAGAATGGACAAACAATTGGACGCAGTGGAACAATGCCATTCATGAAGCATTATTCATCAGGAAGAGTCTAATTATTGGTGGCATAAGCTATAAGCAAAATAAATATAAGCAAAGTCATCGAGCTAGTTTAACCTGTTGCTGGAATAATTTACAATGAAATTACAGGTGGAACTTGTCCTGCACAAAGTTATGAAATCAATAAACTAGTCTTTGGCAACCCCTCCCCTCCATAGTCCTTCAATGCCACAACCTTCAATAACAACCATTTCTTGTTCCTCTCAGATTCTCTTCTCTATGCTAACTCCTCATAATCCTAAAGTAAAAATGACAGATGAGAGCTTAAGAATTTATAAGGGATCAAAATCTAAAACTAGAGAAGCATAAAAGTAACTATGGAACTTCTATTTGGGTGGAAGATGATATTTAAAAGATGTCAAACTTTCCAGGATGCCCTTAGTAGCCCTCTGGGTAATACAGATTCTAGAAAGGGCTTAGAGTTCTTAGTACTGAATGTCAGTACTTTAATAACTTGTTTTGGATTTGTATCTTTTGGTTTGCAAGTTCTACCAGTCTTCCAACCCCAACCAAATTATATAAAGAAAAAAGAAAAAACCACAGCTGCTCATAAAAGAAAAATCATTAACAAAAATGCTGTAGGTGGATTTTATCTGCTTAAATACTTGCAATTTTGAGGTTCCCCCACCACAAAATGTTTCATATGATTTAGACGCAGTTCTACCCAAAGAGCATAGATATCCTTATTATACTTCTCTGTTATTCTTTTGTGTTCTTCTGCCATTTTAGCCTTTTTTTATTGAGTTAACGATAGGTTACAATCTGTGAAATTTCAGTTGTACATTACTGTCTGTCAGTTGTGTTGTAGGTGCACCCCTTCACCCTTTGTGCCCAGCCGCCACCCCACCTTTCCCTGGTAGCCACTAATCTATTCTCTTGGCCCACATGTTTAAATTCCTCATATGAGTGGAGTCCTACAGAGATTGTCCTTCTCTAACTGGCTTATTTCACTTTACATAATTCCCTCAAGGTCCATCCATGTTGCTGCAAATGGGATGATTTTGTTCTTTTTTATGGCTGAGTAGTATTCCATTGTATATACATGGCACATGTTCTTTATCCAATCATCTATTCATGGGCACTTAGGTTGCTTCCACATCTTGGCTATTGTAAATAATGCTGCGATAAACATAGGGGTGCATGGGACTTTTGGAATTGCTGATTTCAGGTTCTTTGGATAGATACACAGTAGTGGGATAGCTGGATCATATGGTAGCTCTACTTTTAATTTTTTGAGGAATCTCCATACTGTTTTCCATAGTGGCGGCACCAGTTTGCATTCCCACCAGCAGTGTAGGAGGATTCCTTTTTCTCCATAACCTCTCCAACATCTGTTACTAATTGTTTTAGTTATTTTTGTCATTCTAATGGGTGTAAGGTGATATCTTACTGTACTTTTGATTTGCATTTGCCTGATGCACAGCAATGATGAAGATCTTTTCATGTGCCTATTGGCCACCTGTATATCTTCTTTGGTGAAATGTCTGTTCATGTCTCCAGCCCATTTTTTGATGGGGTGGTTTGATTTTTAGTTGTTAAGCTGTGTGAGTTCTTTATATATTATGGATATTGAGCCTTTGTCAGATGTATTACTTGCAAATATTTTTTCCCAGTTAGTCGGTTTTTTTGTTTCCTTCCTGTTTTCCTTTGCCTTGAAGAAGCTCTTTAGTCTGATGAAGTCCCATTTGTTTATTCTTTCTATTGTTTCCCTTCTCTGAGAAGACATGGTGTCCGGAAAGATCCTTTTAATACTGATGTCAAAGAGTGTACTGCCTACATTTTCTTCTAGAAGCCTTCTGGTTTCAGGTCTCAGCTTCAGGTCTTTGATCCATTTTGAGTTTATTTTGGTGAATGGTGAAAAAGAATGATCAATTTTCATTCTTTCACATGTGGCTTTCCAGTTTTCCCAGCACCATTTATTGAAAAGACTTTCTTTTCTCCATTGTATGCCCTCAGCTCCTTTGTCAAAGAGTAGCTGTCCATAGATGTGTGGTTTTATTTCTGGGCTTTCAATTCTGTTCCATTGATCTGTGCACCTGTTTCTGTACCAGTACCATGCTGTTTTGATTACTGTAGCTTTGTAGTATGTTTTGAAGTCAGGAGTTGTGATACCTCCAGCTGTGTTCTTTTCTCTCAGGATTGCTCTAGCAATTCAGGGTCTTTTGTTGCCCCATATGAATTTTAGGATTCTTTGTTCTATTTCTGTAAAGAATGTCATTGGGATTCTGATTGGGATGGTGTTGAATCTGTAGATTGCTTTAGGTAGAACGGACATTTTCACTACGTTTATTCTTCCAATCCATATACATGGAATGTCATTCCATCTCCTTATGTTATCATCCATTTCTTTCAGAAAAGCCTTGTAATTTTCATTGTCTAAGTCTTTCACTTCCTTAGTTAAATTCACCCTGAGGTATTTCATTCTTTTTGTTGCGATTGTGAATGGTATTGTGTTCTTGAGTTCTTTTACTGTTAGTTCGTTATTAGAGCATAGAAATGCTACTGATTTATGTAAATTGATTTTATACCTTGCAACTTTGCTGTAGTTGTTGATACTTCTAAAATTTTCCCAATGGATTCTTTGGGGTTTTCTATATATAAGATCATGTCGTCTGCAAACAGCGAGAGTTTCACTTCTTCCCTCCCTATTTGGATTCCTTTTATTCCTTTTTCTTGCCTAATTGCTCTGGCCAAAACCTCCACTACTATGTTAAATAAGATTGGTGATAGAGGGCATCCTTGTCTCGTTCCTGTTTTCAGGGGAATGGTGCTCAGTTTTTGCCTGTTGAGTATGATGTTGGCTGTGGGTTTGTCATATATGGCCTTTATTATGTTGAGGTAGTTTCCTTCTATGCCCATTTCGTTCAGAGTTTTTATCATAAATGGCTGTTGGATCATTTCAAATGCCTTCTCTGCATCTATTGAGATGATCATGTGGTTTTTATTCCTCAGTTTGTTGATGTGGTGTATCACATTGACTGATCTGCGGATGGTGAACCATCCCTGTGTCCCTGGTATGAATCCCACTTGATCATGATGTATGATCCTTTTGATGAATTGCTGAATTCAGGTTGCCAAAATTTTGTTCAGACTTTTTGCATCTATGTTCATCAGCGATATCGGTCGGTAGTTCTCCTTTTTCGTGCTGTCCTTTTCAGGCTTTGCTATCAGCATGATGTTGGCCTTGTAGAATGTGTTAGGAAGTGCTGCATGCTCCCTAATTTTTTGGACTAGCTTGAAAAGGATAGGTATTAAATCCTCTGTGAAAGTTTGGTAGACTTCCCCAGGAAAGCCATCTGATCCTGGGGTTTTATTCTTTGGGATGATTTTGATTGCTGTTTCAATCTCTTTCCTTGTGATTGGTCTGTTCAAGTTGCCTGCTTCTTCTTGACTAAGCTTTGGGAGATTGCAGGAGTCCAAGAATTTATCCATTTCCTCTAGGTTATCCATTTCGCTGGCATATAGCTCTTCGCAGTATTCTCTTATAATCCATTGTTTGTCTGTGGAGTCTGTTGTTATTTCTCCTCTTTCATTTCTGATTTTGTTTATTTGAGCTTTCTCTCTTTTTTTCTTTGTAAGTCTGGCTAGGGGTTTGTCAATTTTATTTATCTTCTCAAAGAACCAGCTCTTTGTTTCATTGATCCTTTCTACTGCCTTTTTTGTTTCAATAGCATTTATTTCTGCTGTGATTTTTATTATTTCTCTCCTTCTGCTGACTTTGGGCTTTGTTTGTTCTTTCTCTAACTCAGCTGGGTGTAGTTTAAGATTGCTGATTTGGGATTTTTCTTGTTTGTTAAGATGTGCCTATATGGTGACGAATTTTCCTCTTAACACAGCTTTTGCTGTATCCCATATGAGCTGGTATGGCATGTTATCATTTTCATTTTCTCCAGGTATTTTTTTATTTCTTCTTTAATTTCTTCAATGATCCATGCTTATTCAATAGCATATTGTTTAGTCTCCACATCCTTGTGCCTTTCTCAGTTTTTTTCTTGTAATTAATTTCTAGCTTTATAGCATTATGATCAGAGAAGATGCTTCTTATTATTTCAATTTTTTTAAATTTGTAGAGGCTTGCCTTCTTTCCCAACATATGGTCTATCCTTGAGAATGTTCCATGCTCACTTGAGAAAAACATGTATTCTGCTGTTTTTGGATGGAGTGTTCTATATATGTCTATTAACTCCAACTGCTTTAGCTTTTCATTTAGCTCGACTGTTTCTTTGTTGAGTTTCTGTCTGGATGATCTGTCCATTGATGTGAGTGGGGTGTTCAGGTCCCCTACTATTAGTGTGTTATTTTTGATATCTTCTTTTAGGCTTGCTAATAGTTGATTTATGAACTTTGGTGCTCCTGCCTTGGGTGCATAGATATTTATAAGCATTATCTCTTCTTGATGAAGTGTCCCTTTGATCATTATATATTGGCCCTCTATGTCTCTCTTTACCTGCCTTATTTTGAAATCTGTTTTGTCTGATATAAGTATTGAGATACCTGCTTCCTTTTATTTGCTATTAGCTTGGAGTATTGTCTTCCACCCCTTCACTCTGAGCCTGTGTTTGTCCTTGGAGCTCAGATGTGTTTCCTGGAGGCAACAAATTGTTGAGTCTTGTTCTTTAATCCATTTTGCCACTCTTTTTATTGGAGAGTTCAATCCGTTTACATTGAGGTTGAGTATTGATGCATGAGGGCTTAATGCTGTCATTCTGTTGCTCGTTTTCTGGTTTTCCTGTGTTTCCTTTGTTTCTCGTCCTGTGTGTTTTAGCCTACCCAGTGACTTTTGCAATTTCTTATGCTGGGTTTCTTAGATTTTTCCTTATTTATGCTTTGTGTCTCTGTTCTGTTTTTTAGTTTAGTGGATACCCTGAAGTTTGTATTTAGACTCTCGTGTATAACATAGTCCATTTTCTGGTGGTCTCTCACTTCCTTAGCCTAGACTGTTTCAGTCCCCTTTCTCCTCCCCTCCTAAATTATTATTTTCATCTCTTATTCCAACTTGTGTTGTGAGTTTGTAGTTAGAGTGATAAGATTGTCTTTGCTTTAGTGATTTACTTCCCTTTATCCTAATGCTATCATTGAATATTTGCTATCCTATTCCGATTCTATCTGTTTGTCTCCCTACTCTGTATTTTATGACAGCTTTCTCCCTTTTTTTCTTATTTCAGGTATGAGAGCTTTCTTGAGGATTTCTTGTAGTGGAGGTCTTGTGACTATGAAATCCCTTAGCTTTTGTTTGTCTGGAAAAGATTTAATTTATCCCTCATATCTGAAGGATATTTTTGCTGGATAGAATATTCTTGGCTGAAGATTTTTATCCTTTAAAATTTTGAATATGTCACTCCAATCTCTCCTAGATTGTAAGGTTTCTGTAGAGAAATCCGCTGAAAGTCTGATACAGGTTCCTGTGTAGGTTATTTTCTTCTGCCTAGCTGCCCTGAATATTCTTTGTTATTCATTTTTGCCATTTTTACTACTATATGACTTGTAGTAGGTCTTTTTACATTGACAAAGCTAGGAGATCTGAAAGCTTCCTCCCCACACATTCCTCTCTCAAGCCCTAGATTTGGGAAGTTCTCTTCTATTACTTCGTTGAGCACACTTTCTGCTCCATTTTCCTTTTCCATGCCCTCAGGAATTCTGATTATTCTTAAGTTGCATTTTCTAATTGAGTCAGCTATTTCTCGGAGATTTTCTTCAGTTTTTTTAATTATTAGTTCTCTTTCTTCCTCTGTCTGGAGCCAGTCAGCCTGTCTATCTTTGATTATGTTAATTTGCTCCTCTATGGTGTCTACATGGGCATTCAGGGAATCCGTATTTTCTTTTCTCTGATCCATTGTATTTTTCATCTCTAGTATTTCTGATTGATTCTTCTTTATGTTTTCAGTCTCTTTTGTGGAGTGACTCCAGAATTCGTTGAGTTGTTTCTCCATATTTCTCTTTACCTCATCGAGTATTTTGATGATAGCTATTTCGAACTCATCTTCACTTAGTTTACCTATTTCCAAATCCTCAGGACATACTTCTGTATTTTTACTGTTTTCCTTTTGGACTGGAGCTTTTATAAATTGCTGGATGGTAGAGGAGCGGTTGTTGCGCATGATGTTATTATTCGGTTCCAGTTACAGCCTGTCGCCACTAGATGAGGGTCTAGACCTGCACGTTCTGAGCCGTCCACCTTCAGCCCTTATGGCGGAGTGCAGCATGGGTTGGGGAAGGAGGGGCACTTTCTCCTATGCCCTGACCTGGATTCGGGTCAGCTCTCGCTCTCTGGTCTCCCAGAGCCCTGGCTTGCTGGGGTCCCCACAAGCGAAAGCTTTCCCCAATAAGAGGGTTTCCACTGCACAGGCGGTGGGAGTCGTGGATGATCCCTGGATGCGCAGACCCTCCCCAGCTACTTCCCTCACCCGTGGCAGTGATCCCGGTCTCTAGGGGAGGGAGCCAAGTTCTCTCCTACCCTGTTCCAGCTCCTTCAAGGGCGGCTCCAGCCTCTCCGCCCTCCATCATTTGGCTGCTGTGGGTCTCTGACGATTTCTGTTATTAGGATATTTTTTGTGGTTGGAAAGCAGTTGCTCTTTTTGGTTGTGACTTGGAGAGGAGAGAGTCCCAGGTGAACTCACACCACCATGTTGCTGATGTCACTCTCCTTCTCTGTTATTCTTTAAAAATGCTTCCCTTCTATATACTACCTCATAAATAGAACAAACAAAACCACATCTCCTGTTGCCTACCTACCTCATAGGATTATTGTGAAAATAAAAAAACACACTGTATATCAAAGTGCTTTGAAAACTACAGAGTACTACACAAAAATAATTTATTACTAAACATTTTCTAAAACTTTTATTTGTTTTATTAATATAACTAATACTACTGCTTTATACAGTTTCTACACTATTTACACTATACACTTATACATCAAAATTTCAGAACATTTGAAAAACCAGTCTAATTAATCTATTCTCTATCCTTGCTACATGAAGTGTGGTCCATGGAACAACAGCATTGGCATCACTTGAAATCTAGTTAGAAACACAGAATCTAAGATACCCCAGACTTAATCAAGACCTGTATTTTCACAAGGTAAGATGCCCAGGTGATCCCTATGCACAGTAAGGTTAAAAAAGTACTGCTTTACATAGCAATATTATTTACAGTCATAATTGTACAAATAGGAAATTATTTTTAGAAAAGGTATTTCAAATATATGCATCTGATTTATCTCCTAAAACTTTAAGAGAGATATTTTTCATTGAAACATGGCTACTTAAGATCAGAAGCCACGTCTTACTCATTTTCATATTTCTGCCTATTATATAACAGACAAAATTTCTTGGGTAAAGGCAAAAAAAAATTATCAATAATTTATATAGAAGATATGAATCAATTTACATTTACCCTTACATAGAATATGACAATTTAATATCAATTATTAAACATATATTAAGCATTTGCGGCATTAGCTTTAAAAAACAGAATATTTTAAATTTTATCTATATTTGAATAAGGCCACACCTAAATTTATACACAAGAATGGTCAAGTTATGTATGAAACCCAGTAAGCATCAAAGAAAGATAGATGCAGTCTTTTTGATGGAGAAGAAGAAAACAAACTTCCAACAATATAAAGGATGTCTAGTAAGCTTTGAAGTCAAACACAGTTCAAGTTCTTGCTCTGGCACTTAGATTAGATTTTCAACAAGCTGCTTAATGTATGTAGCCTCAATTTCCTCATGTGTTAAATTGGGATAATAACCTATAGAGATAAAAGAAGTAACATAAACCACCTAGTATTATAGGCATAAATCATTATTTATGGAAAACAAGAATTAATGTTCTAAAAAGTTAAAAATGTAAAACTTACCTTATCAAGTTTTAGTTCCAATTCTGCCACATCTCCTTCTACTTCTTCCAAGGCAGCTCTAGAAAAATTAAATAAAAAATAAGTTGTTTTATATGTTTAAATGTATACTTTACTCTTGAAAAATAACTCTAAGTGAAAAAATAGGTATGAATGCTTAAAAATTATACTTCACATAAATTAATAATCACCTTAGGATGAAGTATAAATACTTTATAATTATGCAATACAACAGATAATACAACTATTCTTTAAGGTAATGAGAGAATACATTAGGTTGATTTACTCAAGCATTCATATTATTCAAATTAATAATACTAATTAAAACCACTTAGCATGTTTTAGTTTTTTTTAATGAGTAAGAAATTTTAGGGGCTGGCCCCGTGGCCGAGAGGTTAAGTTTGCGCACTCCGCTGCAGGCGGCCCAGTGTTTCGTTGGTTTGAATCCTGGGCGCGGACATGGCACTGCTCATCAAACCACACTGAGGCAGCATCCCACATGCCACAACTAGAAGGACCCACAAGAATATACAACTATGTACCGGGGGGCTTTGGGGAGAAAAAGGAAAAAAATAAAATCTTTAAAAAAAAAAAGAAAAAGAAATTTTAAAAGTTGAGCCATACAGAGGCTGACCCCGTGGCGGAGTGGTTAAGTCTGTATGCTCTGTCCACTTCAGCGGCTCAGGGTTTCACCACTTTGGATCCTGGGCGCCGACATGGCACCACTCATCAGGCCATGCTGAGGCGGTGTCCCACATGTCGCAACTAGAAGGACCCACAACTAAAAAATACAACTAGGTACTGGGGGAATTTAGGGAGAAAAAGCAGGGAAAAAAAAATTGAGCCATACAAAGACTCAGATTTCTTTTCAACAAATCACATGTAACCAAACAGCAAAGCACCCTTGGCAATCAAAAAGAAAGGTTTTTACTTTTAGAAATAGTTCAGAATGATGTTACTCTTGTTTAATGCACCATTTTGTTTTCAATGTATTTTTAAGAGTAGCGGATACTCTAATTTGTCAAGAGAATGATAAAACTAATATAATGTTAGCACTTGATATTACACTACGGGGCAACATTCCAAAACTGGAAATTTGGAACAAAACAGCAACAACTAAAACTTATTAAAGATAAGATTTTACACATAAGAGTACTATGTAACAAAATGCAATTCATCTACTTTTAAGCCCTCTATGCCATTTTGAGATACCTTGATAAACTTGCAACTTCCCCAAAGCTACTTCTTGAATTAACCAAAATTTGTTTCAGCTGGACAATACTGGGGGACTAGCCACCCAAAAAGTTATTTTGAACTCTGGGTAAGAAATTCTCAACAGAACTAAGAAGAGAAATATAGCTAAGATATACTCTATTCCCAGAAATACCCACTTAACCCGTGTGATTGCAGAATAATCATTTTTATTAGTTTGTGATTCTACTTCCCCGTCTGGTATTTTATTGAAAACATAGTGGGTTTTTTTTAAAGATTTTACTTTTTTCTTTTTTCTCTCCAAAGCCCCCCGGTACATAGTTGTATATTCTCCATTGTGGGTCCCTCTAGCTGTGGCATGTGGGACGCTGCCTGAGCACGGCCCGATGAGCAGTGCCATGTCTGCGCCCAGGATCTGAACCAACGAAACACTGGGCCGCCTGCAGCGGAGCGTGCAAACCCAACCACTCGGCCATGCGGCCAGCCCCTTGAAAACATAGTTTTTAATCTCCAAAATATGAAAATTATATAACTAAAAATTATGCAGTAAAAAGATACCTATTCCATAAAATGAGATACCTTAGTATACAGTTCAAGAAAACAACAGGTGCTAGACTTCCACAGCATAGAAGTGGAAATGCTTCTCCCCTAACTAAAAGCTTGTCATTTTCTTCAGTAGTGTTTTTCAAATTACACATTGTCCCCTCAGCCTAGAAAATATTTCCCCTTCATATTAATCCTTACTCCCTTCACCTCCTATATGCTAATCTTCATTTAAAACAATTCATAAAAGAAAACAAATATATCAGTACAAGGATATCCACTGTCTATAACAGGTTGAAACCTATATGTCCAACAATTGAAACAAATGGTATATATCCATCCCATTATGTATGGCAGCAAGTTTTTAAATGAGATTGGTCCATATCTACTGACATGAAAACATGTACATAATAGACTATTCTTTATAAAATTATACACAGTGTGAGTCCAATGTTGTGGGGGGAAAAAACTTGTTGGTATATGCCGAGGAAAAGATCTGGGAGCATATTTACCATTAACTCTAAGTTTGAACAACAGGGATTGGAGAGCAGAAAGCATAAATAGGGATTTACACTTTTTATTACTTATACTTCTGGATTGTTTTAATATTTGCAATAACTATGTATCTTTAAATAATTTTTAAAGCTAATAAAGAGGGAAGAGAAATAAGTTCAGACATCCCTTCCTAGGAGGTGGGTCCTCTTGAAACCTCTTCCCCCACCCACTCAGGCTGGATTACATACCCCTTTGGTGCCCCCACATCACCTTATTCACATCTCTATCTCTCTTCACTTCTGTCACTAGTCTGCTCCCCATAGACACTCAAAATGTTTGTTGAATCAAGAATTTCCACAGTTATTTACTTTGTCAGAAACTCTAATTTATATTTTTAACCTTTATTTTAGCTTCACTCAATTATATTTCTTTGAAGCAAATTAGCTGAAATGGCCGGCTTTAAGGTTTGATTTAATCAGTAGTTTCTACTAAACAGACAGGTTGATAGAAACATCATGTAAATTCCTCAATCTTATTTCACTCCCCAATTCCACTAATTCACTTTTGTGGAACACTTTTAAAGAGAGGTAAGAGTTTATGTACAAAAACAGTGGTAAAATGTATTTCACCAGTCATTTAAAAATAAAGCCCTTTGTAGTCATATATTCAAATAATCTGAAAGTTTATCTTGGAGGTTCTTCAATTTAACTTTCACCTTCTCTAAAAAATATCTCTGTCCTTGGTCATCTAAGATGTGTGTGAAAACTTGTAGCACTAGGTAAACAGTTAGTGTCTAAGGCAGCCTGGTTAATTGCTCAATATTCTTTAGTATAAAAAGAAAAGTATATGGAAAGTTCATGGTCTCAGTTCAAATTCTACTCCACCGCTAAGCCTAAGATATTTTATCTAAGTTTTTTCATCTGTAAAATGAGTAAAGAAATACCTATTTAAAAAAGTTGTAAAGGTTAAATAGGGGACTGTCCATATCACTGACCATAGTACATACTATGACACAAAGAATACAATCAATAAGAGCTTCTTTCTCTCTCTTTTTTTTGTGAGGAAAACTGGCCCTGAGCTAACATCTGTTGCCAATCTTCCTCTTTTTGGTTAAGGAAGATGTGCCCTGAGCTAACATTTGTGCCAATCTTCCTCTATTTTGTATATGGAACACCACCACAGTGTGGCTTGATGAGCAGTGTGTAGGTGCCCACCTCGGTTCTGAAAAGATGAAGCCCAGACAGCTGAAGCAGAGCACGCAAACTTAACCTTTACACCACCAGGTAGGCCCCTCTCCTTTTACTTAGCCCTGCACTCTAAGGTGAGTTTTGCCTCCCTATTACTTCTATTCATTAATACAAGAGAACCATTCTGGAACATATGTTTAATAAATGAATGAATAAGTGAAATAAAACAATCTACACAAAAGTCCTTCAAATATTGGAAGACAGATATTATTCCTTTCAAACTTTCCCAAATATGTAGTATTGAGCATATAACTTTTAAAAATGTGCAAGGTGTTGGAGGCTAGCCTGGTGGCATAGCGGTTAAGATTGACTCAGGGTCAATCTTCCTCATCTTCCTCAGCAAAAAGATGAGGACTGGCAGCAATGTCAGTCAGGGCTAATCTTCCTCAAAAAAAAAAAATGTGCGAAGTGTTAAACAGGCCAATATTATAGACCCTACACTCCACAGCTTAAGATTTAATAAAACATTATTAAAACGTTTAAAATTATTAAAGTTACATACACATTAACAATGAAATAAAACATATGACTAAGTAGCAAAATAAGCAAAACATAAAATGATGTTAGAAGAAACAGGAAATAACAGAAGGCAGTCAGCAAAGTCTCACAGGATTAGTATAAGCAGACATCAGCAAACTACAGCCTGTCCGGTAAGTCTGGTCCATAACCTGTTTTTGTATAGCTCATGAGGTAAAAATGGTTTTTACATTTTTAAATAGTTGAAAAAATCAAAACAAGCATAATATTTAATGACATATAGAAATTATACTAAGTTCAGATTTCAGTGCCCATAAATAAAGTTTTGTGGAAACACAGGCAAGCTCATTCATTTACATATTGTCTACGGCAGCTTTCATGCTATAATGGCAGTGTTGAGTAGTTGGAAAAGAGAACATATGGCCCATAAAGCTTAAAATATTTACTACTATCTGGCCCTTTACAGAAAAAGTTTGTTGACTCCTTATTATGAATATCAAATACAAGAACATGAACGAAAATCCTTCCTCATATATGAAATACATAAAATAATTTTTAGGACTTAGCTCTGGTTGGCTGTACCCTAAGAAGCTGAACAAGCCCAGAATTCAGAGAAAAAGGTCACTTTATTTTTAATAATAACACTTTCATTCTTTTATCTATTCATGCATCACAGTGTTTTATGATCAACTCAGAAAACAGTTAATTAAAAACATAAAACTAGAATAGGAAAAAATCTAACAGCAAATATTAACAGTGAGATAGCTCTAATCACATGGTGATTGCTTTTGGCTGTGAAGTAGATGACGCTCTGAGAAGTACCAAAATAGAACTCTCCCCACCCAGATAATTACATACCCTTGATGCAGCAATAAACTTTTTAAATCACTATTTTTACCAGATTATCCATAAAAATAACTAGTATGTGTAATGAGTGTTACATTTTCTTTATAAAAGAAAATTTTTTGAAAGAAACAGTAAGTGTGATAAGGAATTATTCTATCCATTCATTTGAGATCCTAAAAAAAAAACTACTTTCATTTTAACCTTGGCAATATCCTTAAATCAGAATAATCTAATACTAGGTCACATGATGATGCAATCTAAATGTAACAAAGGATATTCAAGATTACTAATAAGCACTTAAATATCCTCAAACAATTAAAGATAGATTTGAGGCTCTATGTCATAACTACCTCCTAAAGAATTACCAAAGAGATAAAATAATCAAAGTATAATGTAGATTTTGTAAATATAACCTATATTCCTTATTTTATATAATAGATATAGTCCTAAAAGTTGCATATAAATTGAATAACCATTTAGATACTCAGTGGGGTTACTTGTACATCTATCTTGGTACCTACAATCCCCAACCAAATTCCTCTTTCAGCTCAACAGCCTTATCCGTCACGGGCAATGCTGGGCTATTCTTTTCAAAGAAAGGACAATGGCTGGATCAGGGATAGCCCACTGACCCAAGGACAGTCTTGTAACTCAACAGGTAGCAAAACCAGGTGACCAAAACTTGACATACCAATGACACAGATCCCTTTAGGTTTTTGACCAGAGAACAGAGAACACACCCTGGAAACCTGCTTTTTAAAAGAAATCTCTCATTAAATCAGTTTGTAATGTGAATGTGCCACCCTTTATTTTGTTCAGTAGGTTCTGGGCTTCATAACTGCATCTCTGTAACACATTTATGTTTAGAGGCAGTGCAGTAGAGTTTTAAAAACAACCTGTGTTTGAATCCATACCTTACTTCTTACTAGCTATGTAACATCAAGCAAGTTCCGTGTGTTTCGATTTCATCTATAAAATACAGATAATGACAGTCTCTCCCATAGAGATGTATGACAATTAAATTTTAAAATACATATAAAAACTTCAGCACAGTGCCTGACACTAAATAATCAGTGAATGTCAGCTACAATGATCTATATAGTGCTAAAGAAAATACACAAGTCTTCATTTTCATTTTGTGAGGCCAAGAAGGAAGAAAGCAGTAACAAACTATCAAATACTTCCAACAAGAATTTGAAATAGTTTGAAAAATGAGCAAAAAACGTTACAACAGATCTAACAGCAAATAAAACAGCAAGTCTGAATTCCTTGAAGAGGAAACACTTCAGTTCTCTTGCCCTCTTCCAAATATCACACATCAAATACACATTGGAGTCTTCTCCTAACCTCTTCCTAACTTCAATCTAGGCCACAGGACTATATAACATGATCAAATTTTATTTGAAAATCCACTCGGTTTTCCAGAATTATCAAGGTCAGTTCTGTCCTGACTCCTCTAAGAGCCTACAAACAGAGGAGAACCAACACTGCAATCAGTATGAAGGGGAGTGAAGGTCTGAATGTATATTTATTACACAATAATAATAACCCACCTTTTTAAAAAGTCTGAGTCTTTATTTTTGAGAACTCTCAGTAAAATTAAAAGGTCTTTCTTCTCCAAATATTACATTAGAAATGTTATAACTGCTCCTATTTGCTCAGATTGGAACACTAAGAAAATCTGGCAAGATTCATGAGAAATTCAATTCTGTAATGGAAAAGAGAATAGCAGAAATAGGACCAGAAATGGAAACCAAAATTTTAGTCTAACTTTCTACCAACTAATACGAGTCCCTCAGAAAGTCGTTTAATCTCTCCAGACCTCAGTTCTCTCATCCATAAAAAGTGACGAATAGACTGGATCATCTTTAATATCACTTCCAGATCTTAATTCTATTATTCTAGCATAAGCATTCAAAGGAAAGCAGAACCTGCATTTGATTATCTTCTCTCAAGCAAGATTTCCTCCAGGTCTTCACTCATGCTTTCAAAAGAAAGAAAAAAAAACTTATAAGCCATGAAAACCCTTACCAAAATTTATATTAAGTTTCACTCACCCCTTTCAAAAACCTCCTCTACGTACTCCTTAAAAGGCAAGGTAGGGGCCGGCCTGGTGGCACAGTGGTTAAGTTCACACCTTCTGCTTCTCAGCGGCCCGGGGTTCACAGGTTCGGATCCCGGGTGCAGACATGCACCACTTGGCAAAAGCTACACTGTGGTAGGTGTCCCACATATAAAGTAGAGGAAGATGGGTATGGATGTTAGCTCAGGGCCAGTCTTCCTCAGCAAAAAGAGGAGGATTGGCAGGAGTTAGCTCAGGGCTAATCTTCCTCAAAAAAAAAAAAAAAAAAAAAAGGCAAGATAATGAATAAACGTGAAAATAGTGGGGGGTTTTTCCAAGTTTTTTATTCAGCTTTAAATTTTAGGGAAAAAAATGATTTTATCTTCTATCCAAACATGTATCTTTCTGAGCAAGCTCCATTATATACATTTTTTAAAGACTGTAGGGACCAGCCCCTTGGCCGAGTGGTTAGGTTCGCGCGCTCTGCTTCGGCTGCCCAGGGTTTTGCCAGTTCGAATCCTGGGTGCGGATATGGCATGGCTCATCAAGCCATGCTCAGGCGGCATCCCACATGCCACAACTAGAAGGACCCACAACTAAAAATACACAACTATGTACTGGGGGGCTTTGGGGAAAAAAAGGAAAAATAAAATCTTTAGGGAAAAAAAAGACTGTAAACATTATTCTGCCATTTCCCAGAGGGAAAAGAACTCAAAAAAAAAGTAGTTAAAGAACCATGTTAGAGTAGCTAAAGGAATTCTTCTCCCCTCATGTTCTCCCCTGTCCATACACAGTATCCAAAGAAAAACCATCAGGGCCAGAGAAGAGCGTAATTGAAAAAGCAACCAAACCAAAGCCGAAAGCCAAGATGCAGGCAGTGCATTCCACGTGAAGGAATGCCACACTCCCAAGCCCTTACTCAGGCGTCAAGAACTCTGCGAGTTCCAGCTCATCGTAAAAAAGCTAACGCTCAAAATGCTAGGATCATCATGCTGCACAGACAAGTAGGGGTGGGAGAAAGGGAGAAAGTACAAGATCTTCTGTTCCTAGGGCTCCAGGTTCTTTCCTTAACAGGGGCATGATTTCAATAATCACTTCCAGAATTTGCTCTGCATAGCAGAAAGGCGCTATATACAAAGGTATTTTTTTTACCACGTGCAGTGGCAAATATTCACTATTTACAGGAAACTGGTCTAAAGAAATACTAGGAATGTTTTATTTTGATCAGATAGGAAATTATATTTTTTCCTCACAAAAAATCAGTACTAGGTTAGAAAGCTGTTTCCATTTCATCCTTCTCTTCTAACAGTTTGAATTTCTTGTCCAGAGAGTTAAGCAGGTGAAATGGCACTAGACTTACAGTGGGTGTTAACATCATTCTGCCATGCCATGAAAGAAGGTGTTAGGAGAAGAGATGGTCCCTCTATTATGCTGGGATCAATAAGTCAATAGTGACATATGACAGGCTATCAGGTCCTTCTAGTTTTCACAGTAGAAGGTGTAAGGCTAGAATGAAGGCACTAGTCATCTAAAGATGGGTAAGCTCACCTTAATAAGAAAAGAAGAGGATTAAGGGGAGAAAAACTACTAACTCAAAGATTATATAATGTTGCCTTCAACTGGGCCCAGAAAGGGAAAAGCTGAAGAGGAAGATATTTGTGTTTTGAAATCACCACAAACTCAAGCAGGTCTACTTAAAAAAATCATTTTAAGTTGACTTTCCACAAAGCCAGTCCAATCCCAAGAATTCTTATCACTGTAGTAGGTTTTGACATGATAGGAAAATAAAGTAGTTACCATCACTGTTTAAAGGCTTAGAACCAAATGTTCAACCAAAGCAGTTAAACTGCAATGCTTATCATATTAGTGGAGTATCATGGGCAACACCTTTAGGGAGAAGACAGCACTGTAAACTTCATGGTTCATAAAGGAGAGGAGATTTCTATGAGGAAAGAACACTGTCACTGATAACACTGTCAGGATGACCAAGATTTCAAATAAGATGGGACTCTCAGCAAACTCACAACAGTAGGGACATCTAGGACCGCGTCCAGACAAAACTGTCAAAAAATCAGAGACCTGCCATATTCCCCCTTTTGCGGCTGTTTCCCCCACTACTATTTTCAGGAACTGGAAATGGTACTTAAGGCACAGGATATCCTGCAAATCAGAGCAGGTAGGTTATCAACATACCGGGCCTCTCAGGGTTCTCTCCATAACGTATCATAGGCTGCTACACAAATCATATCTGTAACTTTCCCAGGCTCCTCTATTAACAAAAAACCCATATTAATAGATAAAAAGAATTTTGCCTCATGTCTTCACTATGTTCTATAGTTTGCATAGCACCTTCATACATGATACAGCATTTGTTCTACTAAGAGAAGAATATAGAATAGTAAAGTGAAGTGACAAAGAAAAACATTAAGAGGAAATGAGTGACAACCACAGAATCACAGAATCTTAAATTAGAAGAAACCTTAGCAAATTGCTAAATGTCAGAACTGTTTAATGAAAGTAGAGCAGCTGTGTTTAGAAAAGCATTTCACATAGTATTCCACCTCTATTAAAACCCTGCAATTTTATAAGATCTGTAAACAGGATGCAGAAGAAGACAAATTTAAGAGCCTAATAGGCTCAGGGTTTTGAAGACAATGTTCACACGATAAACCTTCTTAGGACAGTAAATTTTTAATGCTGAAGGGCCTTCTAACCCTCAGTGGAATGAGCACCTCACCACCACCACCTCCACAAAGCACCCTATGCTCACTTCAAATAGAGCACTTGGCACTAAATATGATAATTCAACTACTGGTCTGGATGCCTATACTGAGAGGCCCTGAGCAGAGACTATCGTTCATTTAGCTATACAGCCCTAGTTCACTTAATTACCAAGTAAACATCTGTTCACCAGATGGATGGAGAGATGCAACGTTCAAAACAATCATGTAATCTGGGGCCCGGGGCCACTCACAATGGTTATACTTGCATCTAATGTACATGTATTTATGTGTAACTTTGAATTTCCTCTTACTTCAGCTTTTAGTTATTCCAATCTGCCATGACCTCTCCAGCCTCACATAGATGTTACTATAAAAATCTTCAGAGAAAATAAAAAAAAGAACACACAAATAATTGCATAAACCTCAAAACTAGATTTACAAGGAAAAAGCCAGTTCTTTCCACATTTAAGGATGAGCCTAGATACCTTTATCTAACCCTTCCGATACCTGTAATTTCTCATAAAGTTGAGAGAAATGGGAAATTTTTATAATACTCTAGCACGTACAGTAATATAGGATTTGACCTTCTACAACAGGCCTTAAATGCAGCCTCTGTTGGGGCCCAAGGCAATCTGCCCCCAAATATCCCACAATGGCATATCGATTATTTTGAATTAAAGTTACTTGAGAAGCAGCCAATACAAAAAGGGCATTTTGACCCTCTCTGTTCCCCCTGAAAGCAGGAAATGAATCTCTCATGTGAAAGATACCTTCCCCGAACCAGGAGATAGAGAGACATCCTTATCACGAGAACCAAGGAACTCAGGGCTGAGAAGCCTATATAAACAAACCTTGTTACTTTTTACTAATTTATTACCCCATCCCAAACTCTGCTTAAATTCCTTACTAACTAAGCACCCAAACCTAGGTTTCTTTGTCCTACAAATCCTCATGAATTTACTTTCTTTCTGAAAAAAGATATAAAAGCTGCCTGCTTTTTGGTCACTCTCTGAGTATTATTTTTATCATCTCCCATGCATATGTATTAAAATGGCTTTTCTCCTGTTAATCTGTCTTGTGTTAATTTTATTATTAGTCCAGTCACAAGAATTCAAGAGGTGTTAAGGGGAAAATTTCCCTCTCCCCAACACCTCAAAGCTGAAGAGGAATTCACTCCAATACCAGGACAAAATTACACTACCATGACTCCCTCACTGCATTCAACTTATATTCAGATAGAATTCTTGAACATTCAAAGAGAAGAATCAAAATAGCCATACTAATCAAAAGTGGGGAAAAAATTTTTTTAAAGAAACATAGAAAAGAAACACTACTAGAAAAGTTCAGATAAATGAAGAAACTTAAGATTTCCCTTCCTTTTGTCTAACAACAAACAGGAGCAAATACGTATTGAAATGGTGAACCACCAAGGGATCTGATACAGGGAAGAGACAAAATATGACTTATTTTTTCAAGAATCACCCTAGCTGCTGTGTGGAAAAGATTGTGGGGAAACAAAAGAGGAAGAAAGAGAGCAGTCAGGAGGCTAGAAATCGTCCAGGTAAGAGACGAAGGTGGCTTAAACTAAACACTAGTTAGTGGTAAGTAATGCTCAGATTCTGGATATATTCTGAAGAGAGAGCCAAGAGGATTTTCTCATGGATTGGATGTGGTGTGTGAGCATCACCAGCTACACCGGTGAGCAGGTAGATGTTTAGTCAAGGATGGATTCAAAGTTTTTGGGTGGAGCAGCCAAAAGAATAGAGTTGCAACCAACTGAGATGAAGACTACGGGCAGAACAGGTTTGGGGAGAAAAGATCTGGGGTTCGGTTTTGGACTTGACTCTAAAATATTCATTAGATACACAAGTGATTTACATCAAATATGTGGATAAATATAAGAGCCTGGAGTTAAGAAATGAGCTGGGGGTATAAATTTAGGAATCATGGGCATATAAAAATAGTTATTTACAGCCATGAGACTGGACATTATAAAAAAAGTGAAGACAGAAAAGAGGATTAAGGACCGGGGTCTAGAGCACTGGATACTAAAGGTCAGGAAGAACAAGGGGAAACAGCAAAAGAAACCGAGAAAGAGCAACTAGTGAGAAAACCAACAGTGTGTGGTGTAGAAAGGAAGTGAAAAAAGCATATCAACGAGGAAGGAGAGATCAACTATGCCAAAAGCTACTGACAGATCAAATAAAATAAGAGCTAAGAATAAACACCAATTTTACAAGTCAAAGTGGTTGAAAAGTAATATTTTTAACACTGGAAAACATTTCTGGTCTGATACTTTGATGAACCAAGAGTGTGCTCCTACAAAACAGATTAATATTTTAAAACAAAAGTTTGGAAATTTTACAAGAATATAAGGAACATGAAACTAAAATGAGTAAAAAAAAATTCCCAAATAGAAACTCTGAAAATGCATACAAGCAATCAACAAAAACAAGTAGCTAGGTTCCCCCCTCTCCTCTCCATTCTCAAACCCTACCTGGAAGCTAAAAGCAATTAATTAAATGAAAAAGAAACCTTCATATTCTTTCTCAGGAAGTCTGGCGTAAAAGTTCTATTGCCACTCATAATATTAAACACAACCTAACTCCTACAAATACAAGGACTGCTAATCTAGCTCTAACTCTCCATGAGACAAGGTACAGATCAAGATTTGTGCTTTCTTGTCTTTCCATAAAATTAGGATTGATTACATTCCAACTCTATGGTTCATTCTGTATAGCTACAGTTACTGTCATCCTTTGCTGATAAATTCTCAAAATTAAAAGCAACATATACACACAAGACCAATCACTTCAAATTAATTTCATTAACTGTTTACGGACGGATTATAATTCTGCACCACAAACTTAACAGTCATGTCTTTCAGAAGTAAACAAAACTGGAAGACTGGGTTATCTTCATTTGAATAATCTAGCTACAGTAACTTTAATGCAATCATATTAACTTTATTGCTGAAGAGCCAAGAATCTTTATACTTCAAATTTTATTTTCTACAGCAAGTCCTCATCCTCTTGTTTAACCATCCTTATACTCTAAAGGAGACTGTGCAATTTAAGTAAGAGATTGTACAACTTTTGGTAGTATGTGTATTTAAGTTGAGCATTTATTCATATTCCATACTTCATCACTAGATCTAATCCACTATTTACGATGGCTAAGAAAGGACGACAGATACAATGGATTCTCATTAAAGACCTGTTGATCTATAGTATCTTAGCTTCACATTCCTGGTGATTCTTAATATTACCAACTACATAACAGAAAACTACTCATTCTACGATAGCAGATGACTTAACTGAGAGAACTAAATAAAGCGAGAAAGAGAGAGAGACGATGATGATGACGTATTTACCTTCACAAAACTGTTAATGTGACACTTCGAAGTAAGTATAAACTAAGATACCCTACAAGTTCAAAATATTTTGTGTTTAACACAATTCAAAGGGAAAAAAACACAAACTACTACTTAAACTTTTACAGACTTACTGGCTTAAATCTTATTTGTCCTACGGTATGACCTACAGCACATCTAAATCTGTGTCTAACAACCCACATTATAAGAGGATTCTGCTGAAGTCTCAAAATAACTGCTGACAAGTCTATTTTAAATTCGTCTTCCATTTAATGCCATAAGGAATGGAGATATATGTGTATATGACATACACTAAAATCTAGAACATATAAAGATGCCAGTAAGAAAGTCTCCTGGAATAATGGTAACCAAACCTATCTCTGACCAAATAACAAGCACATCAAATTACAGACTCCTGGATGCCTATCCCAACTCATTCTGATATAATCTTCACAGTTGAGGAATGTATCATTTTATTAAGCTCGCAGGTGACTCTGATGCAGTCAGCCACAGAAAAAGTGGCTACCTCCAAGGGCAAAAATAAAAATACATTGCAACACACAAACATGAACTACTTCTTATAAACCATATAATATTTTAAAATAGAAAGAAATCATATGTATGTTAACGTGTTGGGAACAGAAACTACACTTAGTTTTAAAATTCTAGTGACTACCTTAAACTATTACTGTTTCCACATTGCTGAAGAAAAGTAAAAAGCATCTTTCTTAAGGAAACAGCCCAACACTAAATAGATGTATTTATTGTATGAACATAGGGCTGTAACATATTCTGATGAGGCTATATTATTTAAACCTATGAGAATAAAATCGCATTCCTATAGGGGACAGGGGCTTTCCTAAATGGTAAAGTCATTCCCAGTGGCAAGTGCTAAGGTAGCATCCATCATCTGGATAAAGACAAGGAGCAAAAACTGTACTATCCATCAACAAACGAATGCATAAGCAAATGTAGTGTGTACATACAATGGAATATTATTCAGCCTTAAAAACGAAGGAAATTCTGACAAATGCTACAATACAGATGAACCTTGGAGACATTATGCCAAGTGACATAAGCCAGTCACAGAAAGACAAATACTGTATGATTCCACTTAGACAAGCTACTTAGAGTAGCCAAAATCATAGAGACAGAAAACAGAATGTTGGTTGCCATGGGCTGAAGGGAGGGGGGAGTAGGGAGTTATTGTTTAATGGGTACAGAGTTTCACTTTTGCAAGATGTAAATAGTTCTGGAGATGGATGATGTTAACAGCTGTACAACAATATGAATATACTTAATACCATTGAACTGTACACTTAAAAATGGTTAAGATAGTACATTTTATGTTATACATATTTTACCACCATAAAAAAATGGAAAATATGTAAATTTAAAAGATTTCTTCACATCAAAAGACATGATAAACATTTTATTTAGTTATTTCCTTGGTAATCTTTAGTCTTTTTCCTGTTACTGGCATATTCCAAGTATTGGCCAGTTTCAGACAAATTTATAAGCCAAACCACTGAGAGATTTACAGATAATTAACATAATAATGTTGCATTAAAACTCATATTGAATGCCAAAAATTTTTTTTGAAACTGGGTCTTGATAATGGTAAAGGATTATATCACATACTCCGTAGACCTGCTGATCAACCACTTAAGAATCTATGCTTGGCTTAAAAATAAGAATTAGCATACTCTAGTAAGGTAGCATAACTTGTTGCTCAGAATGTGAAATTTGAAATTCTGAGTAGAGATTTAAGCCCTTTCAAACTGTAAGAAGTCCTTGTAAAATCAATCTTGGAGATAATAACAAATTAAAACTGTAACAATTGTCTTTGAAATCAGCAGTAATTATAAAATCAACCTTGCAGATAATAACAAAATAAGACAGCAACTGCCTTTGAAATCAACAGTAATTTTTAAGAACAGCTTGTATATGAAAACATCAGTAATGTTTTTTAATCATGTAACAAATATTTATTTAGCATTTATTGGATGTAAGACACTGTACAAGAGACTTAGGATATAGTGGTAAACAAAATAAACAAAAGGAATCTAAGTGGGGGTAAGATAATTAATGAACAGATGTAAAAGATGTATACATCTTACATCAGGTGTATATGTACTTTTTTTAAAAGCAGGATAAGTGGATATAGAGTGATAGAAGGGGGGTTAGTTTCAAATATTTAAGAAAAAATATTCATGGCTGAAATATACTAAGGAATAGAAAGAAATTGCTTCAACAATATAAATTGAAGAAAATATGAAAATAGTTGAATAAATGTGCTTTTCATTACATTCCATAGAGAGGAGTTTCGTATACATATTTAAATTTACCCCTTAAAGCACTAAAACTTTGTTCTTTTTGTAATTAGTTTTAGTTAGAAAGTGTTGTTGACTTAAATTTTACTGATTCTGCCTTATTTTATTTGGTAGGCTACTCCACAGTCTTGATTTCTTACGTTAGGACACTAATCAATTAATTAGACAATTATAGTCCACAGACACAAAAGTGCCTGACATTGATTTTAAAATAAATATAGCTTAAGAGAATGAAAGGACAAGCCACAGACTGGCAGAAAATATTTGCAAAACACAAATCTGATAAAGGACTGTTATTCAAAATATACAAAAAATTCTTAAAACTAAACAATGAAAAAATAAAACCCGACTAAAAAACGGCCTAAGATCTGAACACCTCACTAAAGAAAATATAAGGACTGTAAATAAGCATATGAGAAGATGCTCCACATCATATCACTAGGGAATACTGCCAAATTATTAGGGAATTAGATACCACTATATACCTCCTAGAATGGCCAAAATCCAAAACCATGACAACACTAACTGCTGGTGAGAATGTGGAGCAACAGGAACTCTCATTCATTGCTGGTGGGAATGCAAAATGGTACAGCCACTTTGGAAGATAGTTTAGGGGTTTCTTACAAACTAATCATACTCTCACCATACAATCCAGCAACTGTGCTCCTTTATATTTACCCAAAGGAGTTGAAAACTTATGTCCACACAAAAACCTACGCACAGATGTATATAGCAGCTTTATTCATAACTGCCAAAACTTGTAAGCAACCAAGATGTCCTTCAGTAGGTGAATGTATTAATGAACTGTGGTACATCCAGACGATGGAATACTATTCAGCACTAAAAAGAAATGAATTATGGGCCAGCGTGGTGGCACAGTGGTTAAGTTCGCACGTTCCTATTCTCCGCAGCCCGGAGTTCCCTGGTTCGGATCCCGGATGCAGACATGGCACCTCTTGGCAAGCCATGCTCTGGCAGGCATCCCATGCATAAAGCAGAGGAAGATGGGCACGGATGTTAGCTCAGGACCAGTCTTCCTCAGCAAAAAGAGGAGGATTGGCAGTAGTTAGCTCAGGGCTAATCTTCCTCAAAAAAAAAATAAAAAATAAAATAAAAAGAAATGAATTATCAAACCATGAAAAGACATGGAGGAAATTTAAACACATATTACTAAGTGAAAGAAGCCAATCCGAAAAGGCTACATACCATATGATTTCAACTGTATGACATTCTGGAAAAGACAAAACTATGGACACATTAAAAAAGATCAGTGGTTGCCAGGGGTTAAGGGGGAGGGAAGGATGGACTCAGCAGAGCACAGAGGATGTTTTAGGGCAGTGAAACTACTCTGTATGTTACTACAACGGTGGATGCATGTCATTATACATTTGTCAAAACCCCCAGAAAGTACAAAACCAAGAGTGAACTCTAATGTAAACAATGGACTTTGGGTGATAATAATGGGCCAATGTAAGTTCATCAATTCTAATAGACATACCACTCTGGTGCCTGATGTCAATAGCGGGGGAGGTTGTAAGTGTACAGGGGCAGGGAGAATATGGCAATTCTCTTACTTTCTGACCAAGTTTTCTGTGAACCTAAAACTTCTCTAAAAAATAAAGTCTGTTTAAAAAAATACTTGCTGGAGCTGGCCCTGTGGCATAGTGGTTAAGTTCAGCACGCTCTGCTTCAGCATCCCAGATTCACAGGTTCAGATTCCTAGCACGGACATACACCACTCATCAGCCATGCTGTGGCAGCAACCCACATATGAAGAGGAGGAAGACTGACACAGATGTGAACTCAGGGCTAATCTTACTCAAGCAAAAAAAAAAGAGGAAGATTGGCAACAGCTGTTAGCTTAGGGCTACTCTTCCTCAGCAAAAAAAAAAAAAAAAATTAAAAAAAAAACTTGCTGATGTCTGTATCATCATTTATAATTTTAAGATATTTTCAAATGGATGACCATTCAATATGATTGATTTGATAAATTTTTCTATGTGTGAAAGATAAAAGTAACTTTCTTTAAAAGAAATAAGATATGTATATAAGCAAAATAAGTATATTTCATGAAGGAGTAAATTTTAAAAGCTTCAAATCATAGAAGATGAAGTTTTAGGGTAAAAAAGAAAACATAAAAAAGTGAAGACAAACCACAGGTAAGGAAGAGAGATTTTCATTGACAAAGGATTAGTTCATCTGTACAAATATTCTACAAATCAGAGAAAAGGACAAACAAGCCAATAGAAAATAAGGCGAAAATATGAACAGGCAACTTACAGAAGAAGAAACGTGACCGGACTATTAACATGAAAAGATGTTCAACTTAACTAGCAATTAAGAAACAAATTTAAAATCACAAGATAACATCAGATTGGGAAAAATTTTAAAGTCTGACAATATCAAATGTAGGAGGATATGAAACATACAGTCTCATACACGGCTAGTGGGAGTGTATGTTGACATAACCCCTTTATAAAGCAATTTGGCAATTTTTGGTAAAATTGAAGATGTACATACCCTTCCACCTGGTAGTTCCAATCCCTAGCTCTCACATGTGTAGGCATGCATAGGAATTTCATGGTAATACTAAGAACATGGTAGCACTGAGAAAAATAGGAAACAACTTTAAGAGTTGTTTAAACTCCTGTTTAAAAAACAACTTTAACTTCTATCCACAGAAGAATGGATAAATACAATGAAGGATTTTCTTACAATGGATTTCCAAATGCATGAAAACTGAAAATAAATAAACAAAACAAACATGCATTAATTAGGTTGAATCTCACAATTCTAACACAGGAAGTAAAAACATGTCCAACAAAACACTTTCAGCTAGCCTGTTACTTGGCAAGCAGCTCTTTCAGCCTAAACTTAACATGTATGTGTCATAAAATATAAAAGAAAATTAATCCAACTTAAAAAACTAATTTACCAATTTGAAATAAATATCAAAATTTCAAATCTTTACCTCTATCCCATCTCTCTCAGAGCTTCAGACTGAGTATAATATCTGCCCAAATGGCCCATGCATTGGTCATTATCCTTTTCACCAAATCTGTTCTCTATCTCAGTGAGCAGCAACACTATTCGCACAGTTAATCCAGACGTAAATCTGGACATCATTCTGGACTCCTTCTCCCTCACTCCTCATATCCAAGCAAACACAGTGTCCTATCATTCTGCCTCCTGAATACTTTGATGCTACCCCATTTCTATCTCCACCAACTACCTGGAGCAGATCATCATTTCCTCTCACCTGGATTGCAGCAAGCACTGTCTAAAGGACTCTCCTGCTCCAATTAAGTTAATTCTATCAACACACTGCAATCAATATGTTCTTTAATAAGCAAAACATGATCAAGAAACATCACCCTCCAACTTAACATTTTTCATGGCTCTCTACTATTCTCAGGTTAAAATCCTTAATGTGACCCAAAGGCCCATGATCTGGCCCTTATTTATGCCTCTATCCTCACCATTCTACATGCTCACCTACATTTGGGTCTTGGAATATGCAGTTCTCAGCCAGAAGCCCTTCTCCTCTTAAATCCTTTTCACCTTGGTAATGCCCAATTTGTCCTTCACCTGTCTGCTTAAACATTCCATATGTTGGGAAGCCTTAACTGCCCATGCAAGACAGAGATCTTTGTTATCTGCCCCCAGGGTTTACTTCAATTCTATCACTTAACACACTATAATTTAAGTGTTCATTTGCTCCATGAGAGCAGAGACTGAGTCTTGTCCACCATCAAAGCTCCAAAACCTAGCTCAAAGGATTCACAGGTTGAACTTTCATCAAAAACCAAGAAACTGCAATTTCTTGTAATTTGCAATTAACTCGCTCTTGGGTGGTTGCTCAGCCTACGTGAAACCCATCTTAAGGAGTGTTGTTTTTAATAATTTCTCGACAATCACAGGGATAAATAACAAGTCCAGATAACAACAGTAATTCTTATAAAAGTGTTTTGTAAGGAATACCACCCCCTAAATATGTCCATGTTTGGGGCTATTTAAAATATTGAGACTTTATGTAACATGGGAATACTTGCAATAGATCATTAAATGAAAAAAAGCCTCAGCTAAATTTCTAATCGTGGAATTGCTGAAAACAAATGTTTTATGAATACAAATATTTTCTGGGCCTGCCCAATGGCATAGTGGTTAAGTTCACATGCTCCGCTTCGGTGGCCTACGGTTTGCAGGTTCGTATCCCAGGCACAGACCTAGCATCACTCGTCAGGCCACGCTGTGGCACCGTCCCACATAAAATAGAGGGAGACTGGCATGGATGTTAGCTCAGCAACAACCTTCCTCAAGCAAAAGGAGGAAGATTGGCAACAGATGTTAGCTCAGGGCCAATCTTCCTCACAAAAAAGAAAATAAAAAGAACATGAATATTTTAAGGTTTTTTTGCTACACAGTGATACATTATCTACCCTCCCAGCCCCCTCAGACAGGCTGAATTAATTTACACTCCCACCAGCAACATATGAGTATACCCATATCTCTATAACCTGGGTATTAACCATTTTAATCTTTGTGAATTAAAAGATTTAAAATAATGACATCTTAATTTTTTTTGAGGAAGATTAGCCCTGAGCTAACATCTGCTGCCAATCCTCCTCTTTTTGCTGAGGAAGACTGGCCCTGAGCCAACAACTGTGCCCATCCTCCTCTACTTGATATGTGGGACGCCTGCCACAGCATGGCTTGATAAGCAGTGCCATGTCCAGACCCAGGATCCGAACCAACAAACCCCGGGCTGCCAAAGCAGTCCGTGCGAACTTAACCGCCGAACCACTGGGCCGGCCCAATTGGCATCTTAATTTTGATTAAATTCCCATTTATTTAATTAACACAAAAGGTGAAAAACATTTAGGTTTACTAGCCATCTACATTTTTCTTTTTTTCAATTGCCTGTTTATGCTATTAGCCCATTATCTACTGAGATAGGTTTGAAATAAATTTTTTTTTAAAAGATTGGCACCTGAGCTAACATATGTTGCGAATCCTTTTTTTTCCCTTCTTCTTCTTCGCCCCAAAGCTCCCCTAGTACATAGTTGTATATTCCAGTTGTAGGTCCTTCTGGTTGTGCTATGTAGGATGCCACCTCAGCATGGCTTGATGAGCGCTGCCATGTCCACACCCAGGAACCAAACCAGCAAAACCCTGGGCCACTGAATGGGAGCACGTGAACCTGGCCACAGGGCTGGCCCCAGAAATTTTTTGGAAAATTTTTAACGGCTTTATAAAGACATACTTCAAATACCATACTCATTTAAAGTATACGATTCAATAGTTTTTAGTATATTCATAGAGCTATACACCCATCATCACAATCTAATTTTAGAACATTTTCATCACCTCAAAAAGAAACACCATACGCATTAGCAGTCACTTCCCATTCCCCCTTCTCCTGCTCCCAGGCCTAGGCAACCGCTAATCCACTTTCAGTCTCAGGAGATTGGCTTATTCTGGACAATTCATATAAATGGAACTGCAAGACATTTCTAAGAGCTCTCTGAATACACAGGATTTGAAACTTATTTCACATATTCCAAGTATTTTTCCAGCTTTCATTTAAGGTGGGGAGGGTAATATTTTTATATAGTCAAATCTATTTTCAGGCTTTTATCTTTAGAAAGACTGCCCTGATCACAAGTTAATATATATTTCATGTGTATTTTCCATTAGTACATTCATAGTTTCAATTTTAACATCCAAATCATTACTCTACTTAAAATTTATTCTGGAAAAGTGTATGTATCCCACTTTGTGTTCTGCCAAACAAAGAGCCAGCTGTCCCTCATTATTTCTCAGGTAACTATCGTTTTTTCCCACTGATTAGAAATACCACCTTTATCATACTCTAAACTCTTACATACATTTGAGTCTGTCTCTGGGTTTTTTAAAATTCTGTTCCTTTCTCCTGTCAGTTCTGAGCTCACCCACACTATTTTAATCTTGGCAATCTAATAATACATTTTAAATTCTGATAGAGGACATCGTCTTTATTGCTCTTATTTTTCAAAATTTTCCTGGCTAATCTCATACATTTGTTCTTAGGTTTACTAGCCTTTAGAACACTTATATTGCATTTAAATTTATGAATTAATTTAAGAAGAATTTACACTTTCACAATGTTGAATCTTCAAGCAACATATGATTCCTCAGTCATATTTTCCCTTTCTGCCATCAAGTTTTATAGTTGTTTTATAAAGCCCCAGATATTTTATGTTGACTTCATTTCTATTTATTTTACATCTTTTGTTATTAATTTAAATGAGATTTCCCCCATAATGTTTTTATTTCTATGTTTTTTGGTATACAGGAAAGTTACTAACTTTGTTTAATGTATAAACATGTTCACAGGCCTTTTTGAGTTATTTTATTAATTTTCATTATATCTGCCTTATACTTAACCAGACCTAAATATTATAAGCTGAAAAAGGCATATAGGAACACAATTAGAAAATGTATTCACTTCTGACCACATTCAAGGAGCTAAATTTCTCAAGGAAGACCAGAGACATTTCCAAATAAGGAGCAAAAAGAATTACACAGCCATGAACTTGGGAGAAGAGGACCATGGATGGAAAGAAAAGAACTTTATTCCACTCAGAATCCACTAAAAATGTGACTTACTACTTAACTTTGAAATACTAAATTTGTGTCACAAATAACACATATTTGTTTTCCCAGGAAAAAAAAAGTCATGCCACAAAAATGTATCATTGTTTAAGAGGAATCTCACTAAATCTGGAACAGATTATGATAGAAAAATCACGAAAATCTTTTCAGTGGTGAACCATCTGGAATGATTTTTATGTTACACTATTAATTTGGGGCAAAGAGGGTGACAATGCTGCTTTTCCTTCTTTTAGGCATTTGGTTACACTTTCTTTTTGAGACTCATGATCAAAGTAAACGACTTAATTATGCGGATCATCCTAGAAACCTGCCACACTAACGGCTTCCCCGGGATGAAGACTGTCAGAGGTGCCCAGTACTAGTGCAGGCAGGGCAAAAAGAAAGCACTGCTTCCTATTATCTTTCTCCTGTTTCATGCTGACAACATTCTTGTATGTCTTCAATGTTTTATTTAGTTTCCAGTCAGGTCTATGTCATACGAATGTTCATGAGGACAGATTATCTTCAAACACAGGTGATTTACTCAACTACTACTTTTTTATTATTCAAATTATACTTTTGCAGCCTGTACAGTTAAAGAAGAATAGAAAGAAATATCCACAAAATTCAGCAGTTAGCCTGGGATTCAAGTAAATTTATTGGTACTATGGCCATTTCCAATCAACTTATTACTTTGATAACTCCCCACTGCATGATATAAAACAGAGAATATAAAACATCTAATAAATGAGACCTTTAATCCCTGTTCCTACATTACCTACTACTCCATTCAGCAGTAATAAACCAATTATAGGGGAGAGGTGACATCCCTTCGTACAGAACAAATCTTAAAATTTCTAGCACCCAAACAACAGGATGGAGTTGATATATCCTGTGTTCCAATCCTCACTGTCATTAATTTGCTACGTCATTTTGGCCAACCACTTTAAATTTGACTTATTCATTATCTATATGTTCAATGCAGCATTATTCACAATAGCCAACGCTTGGAAACAACCTAAGTGCTCATCAATGGATGAATGGATAAAGAAGATGTGGTACATATATACAATGGAATACTATTCAGCCATAAAAAAAGATGAAATCTTGCCATTTGCAACAACACAGATGGACCCTGAAGGGTATTGTGCTAAGTGAAATAAGTCAGACGGAGAAAGCCAAATACCATATGATCTCATTCATGTGTGGAAGATAAAAAAACACCAACAATAAAGAAACACATAGATACAGAGAATAGACTGGTGGCTACCAGAGGGGAAAGCAGGGTTGGGGAAAGGGGAAGGGGTAAAGGGGCACATTTGAACGGTGACAGGTGGCAATTAGGCTTTTGGTGGTGAACACAATGTAGTCTACACAGAAACTGAAATATAATGATGTACACCTAAAATTTAAATAATGTTATAAACCAATGTGACCTCAATTAAAAAATGAAAAAAATTAAATTAAATGCTTAAGATTTTTTTAAAAGCAACAAGTAATATCACCTACCCAACTTCTCTCAAAAGACTTTGGAGAATCCTAAAATCTGAGTAGGGGGATAGCAAAGATAACCCATTTTAACTGTTTTCTTTTAAAAAGAGAGAAAATAAAACAATTCCACTAAAACACTTGAAAGGAACTAAATAAATATAAAAGAATAAAACACTAAGAATAATTACTTCTAAGAAATAAATCCTACAGAAGTTTACAGAAGATAGAGGTCAGTGAGGGCTGGAATGATGAGATGGCTGTTTTAACAAGGAGACTTCAGTTTTTAGAAAAAAGAAAAAGAAAGGAGAGGCAGTAGGGGTAAGTTTACTTTCTTACTTGAAATTTACAAACATTAATAAAAGGAAAAAACAGTAATCATAGGAAACTCCACGTAACATGAAACTAGAGAATGGTTACAATCCCATACCACAGATAAAAATATAAATCCGATACCATGAAATAAGGACAAAATGAAAAGTAGAGCTCCCACAATTTCACTAATCTCAAGCAAAGTGCAGATTTCTTAACTAAATCAGAGTTCAGGAAAGTCCTATTAACGCATATAACACGATACCCAAATAAACCTCTGTCTCAGTCTTAGCTGAGGTTCCAAGGCACTCTATGCCAACTACTCCGTAACACAAAATGAAGTGCTAGACCACACAGACAAGGCCTGCAAAGGAAGTTTTACAATATTTCCCTAATCACCCACCTCCAACTATTTTTTAAAAGGATGAAGGTGGGAAGAAGTTGGAGACATCCAAAAAGGAGATGAGAATTGGGCAGAAGGGATTTCTTTAGAGAGAACTGTCAATATGACTCTCAAATCAAAAGGATGGATTGGTACTTTACTCTCACCTCCAGGCTAGTAAGAGGAGACCACTCTGAAAGTTTGATAACTGTCTTTTGGAGATTAGGGACTCTGTAGACTGGTTATCTGGCTTCTCCCTGAGAAATCTTAAGAGCAGTTGACTGAAGCGATCCATGGCAGCAGAGCAGACGGCCACAAGTGCAAAATAGCTGCACTGTCATGATAGCAGGCCACGGTGAGTGTTCCCCATGTAAAGATGTGAGCCACTTGAGAGTTGTCTTGGGCTTGTTTTATATCCTGGAATGATGAGACTTCTGCAGAAAGAGGCTGGAAGTGTACCATTGCATGCCAAGAGACTGACAGAAATATTGTAAACAACCAACCCAACTAGAAGCACTGACCTATGATAAGAGAAAAGCAGTTAGAGATCCCCACTGATGGAGGTTGGGGAGTAACAGTCACGAGAATCTAACACACTCCCTGGGTTGGTTTTTTTTTTTAAAAACAGCTTTACTGAGGCATAAATGACATACAATAAACTTCACATATTTAAAGTGTACAATTTGATCAGTTGTGACATATATATATATATATATATATATAGCCACCCATGAAGCCATCACCACAATCAAGAGAATAAACATATCCATCATCCCCAAAATTTTCTCATTCCCCCTTGTAATCTCTGCCTCCTGTCTCTCCCCCTTCCCCAGGTACTTTCTGTCACTATACATCAATTTAAATTTCCAAGAATTTTACATAAATAGATTGGTATGACATGTACTCTTTCTGATCTGGGTTCTTTTACTCAGCATACTTATTTTTGAGATTCATTCATACTATAGCATTTTTCAATTGTTCATTCCTTGTTACCGAGTAGTATTTCGTTTTAAAGATACACCAGTTTGTTTATCCACTCACGTGTTGATGGACATTTGGGTTGTTTACCGTTTTCAGCTATTACAAAAAAAGCTGCTATAAACACTCATGTATAAGTCTTTTTATGGATATATGCTTTCTTTTCTCGTGGGTAAATACCTAGGAGTAGAATGGCTACATCATATAGTAAGCATATGTTTAACTTTTTAAGAAACTGCCAAACTGTGTTTCAAAGTGGTTTTGCCATTTTACACATCCACTAGTGGTGTATGAGAAGTCTAGTTCCTCCATATACTTGCCAATACCCATACAGTCAGTTAAGTTTCATTTATCCATTACACTAGCGGAGTAGTGCCATCTCACCGTGGTTTTAATTTGCATTTCCCTAATGACTAAAGAAGTTGAGCATCTTTTCATATGCTCATTTGCTATTCTTATATCTTCTTTAGCTGGTCCTGAGAGATGAAGGCAGACTTCTGGGAGGCGTGACACTTACACTGAGACAGAAAGGATGAATAGGAGTAAGCAAGGAAAAGAGAGTGGAGAAAGCCTTCCAGGCAGAGGGAACAAACAGCCTGTTCAAAGCCTGCAGGCAGGAGACAGCAGGAGCTGCTTGAGAAGCTGAAATAAGACCTTTCAAGGAAACTAGAAAGCCACATACGTAAATAAAATCTCCAAATTTTTATAAATTGGCAACTTTTTAATCAATGTTAATTTTTAACATTATGCAGGTCAACACAACGTATGACAAGCTAAATATGTCTATGGGCCAAACACGACCATATTAGCCAGTTTGTAACCTCTAATAGAAAGGAACAAAATAAGATCATTAATACAGTTGATCCAATAAAAATACAGCTATCAAAGATTTATACTCTTAAATAGAAGTATACACCTTCTATTTAAACATTTTACATCAAAATAGGTGAACTCCAACAAAAACTAAGCTCAAAGAAAAATTCTGAAGACTTTATGCTGAACATTAAATAAAAGAATGTAAATGAACTCAAAGTTAGATTTACTTTGTTTTCTAAGAAAAGTAGAATTTAATGACAGTATTATGAAGACTAAGGCAAGTACAATAAAAAAGAGAATTGATAAACTCAAGAATCTGGGGAGGTAGATAAAAAATATTATGTGACACCATTTTAACAAAATAAAAAAGCAAAAGCATCAGTTAAAAAATTAAGAATGAAAAAGACAAGAAGTCACAGTATTTTGCATGATCCTATGTTGTGAAAACTTGAAAGCCTGAGTGAAATACATCCTGTGAAGAGATGTGCACATATTCAGGTGTATGGGGTAACTATTCAGGTTTAAACTGATTCTAAACTGATTCAGCTTGAACTGAAGCCTGATTTACGGCCTATCAAGGCTGTATGGCTGCTTTAACCATTAAAGCAAAGAATGCCCTCTCTTAAAATAAGAATGCAGACTTCCTCTCCTACACCTATTGGTTAACACCCTACTGGTAACACCCTATTGGCAAAGCCTGGATTAGCCCCTCTCCCTGACAACAGGATCATGTTGACCTGCTAATTTGCAACTAAATACCTTTTTGAAACTTTGAAAATGTATCCTGGGTGTGTTTAATGTACATTCTTTGTTCTAAAAGGATGTAAGACTGTACTGAAAACCATGCTTTTCCGGAACCCTTTCTAAGGCCTTCCCAAGTTATAATCCTCACTCTGGCTCAAGTAAACCTCACCTTTTTCTCTTATCTATAGAATGGTTTATTGGTTATTTGTGTCAACAATACTGTATTAGTTTACTAGGGCTCCCGTAACAAGTTAACAAACTAGGTGGCTTAAAACAACAAATTTATTCTCTCACAATTCTAGAGTCTGAAATCAAGGTGCTGGCAGGGCTGCGCTCCCTCTGAAATCTGTACAATAGGATCCTTCCTTGCTTCTTTCTAGTTTCTGGTGGTGGCCATCAATTCCAGGCTTGCAGCTGCATCACTCCAATCTCTGCCTCCATTATTCCATGGCTGTGTTCTCTCTGTGTGTCTGTCTTCACATCACCTTCTGTCTTCTCATAAGGACATCAGTTATAATGGGGTAAGGGCCCACCCTATTCCAGGATGACCTCATCTTAACTTAATTACACCTGCTATGACCCTATTTCCAAATAAGGTCACATTCTGAGGTACTAGGGGTTAAGATCTCAACATATCTTCTGGAAGGGGACACAATTCAACCGGTAACAGACACTTTTTGGTAAAATAAATTACTAAAGAGTGCAGTCACAATAGTCCTAATCTAGGTGAATTATATAAAGGCTTCAAGAACAAATAATTTCAACAGCAAATTATATTAGAACATGAAGAAATGTGTTTTTGTTGTTGTTTTTCATTTTAAAAAGTCAATCTAACATTACCAAAATCTAAGAGAAAACAATAGCCAATTGTAATTTATGAATCTTAATGCAAAATCATAAATAAAATATTAACAAACAAGATCCAGCTGTGTTTTTAAAAATTATGAACAAATGAAGATTACTTATAGGGCTGTAATAATATTTATAAATTAGGAAATCTATGGGGCTGGCCCAGGGGCGCAGTGGTTAAGTGCACACGTTTCACTTTGGCAGCCCAGGGTTCAACGGTTCAGATCCTGGGTACAGACATGGCACTGCTTGGCAAGCCATGCTGTGGCAAGCATCCCACATATCAAGTAGAGGAAGATGGGCACGGATGTGAGCTCAGGGCCCGTCTTCCTCAGCACAAAGAGGAGGATTGGCAGCAGATGTTAGCTCAGAGCTAATCTTCCTCAAAAAAAAAAAAAAATAGGAAATCTATTAATTTAATTTATACTTTGTTAATGGGTCAAAGAAGAAAAGCAATATGATTATCTCTGCTACAGGCTGAATGTTTGTATCGCCCAAAATTCATATGTTGAAACCCTAATCTCAGATGTGATGGTATTTGGAAGTGGGGCCTTTAGGAGGTAATTAGGGTTAGAATATGTCATGAAGGTGGAGCCCTCATGATGGGATTAGTGCCCTTACAAAAAGAAGGAACCAAAACTCCCTCTGTAAACCAAGAAAAAGGCCTTCATCAAGAACCCAACCATACTGACACTCTGATCTTGGACCTCTAAAGCCTCCAAAACTGTGAGAAATAAGTGTTTGTTTTTAATTAAGCCCATGGTATTCTGACATAGCAGCCCAAACTGACTAAGACAGTCTCCGATGATAAAAAAAAAAAAGGTGACAAAATTAAACATCCGTTCCTGATTTAAAACCCTATTTATTTTTTTTTAAAGATTTTATTTTCTCCTTTTCTCCCCAAAGCCCCCGGGTACACAGTTATATACTCTTCGTTGTGGGTCCTTCTAGTTATGGCATGTGGGATGCTGCCTCAGCGTGGTTTGATGAGTAGTGCCATGTCCGCGCCCAGGATTCGAACCAATGAAACACTGGGCCACCTGCAGCAGAGCGCGCGAACTTAACCACTCAGCCACGGGGCCAGCCCCTAAAACCCTATTTATTTAAAAATAGTTACTTCTTTACGATGATACACACACACAGAGAAAAGAAAGAAAGCACCTATATTTGGTTGGACTAGTCCGCCTTCATTTTTCTTCTTTTATGGAGCAAAATTGAGCAATATCTTCTAAAATCTTAAGATACAACCTCTTTGACCCAAATTATTATGATCCTCAGGTACTTTGGCTACAGATATAACAAGACAAATACATCAGGAGTATAGAAGGAAGTGCATAGAAAGAAAAACTAAAAATGGAAACCTCATCAGGGGACCAGCTAATCAAATTACCATTCAATAATTAGTACACAGCCATTTAAAGAGTATGCAGCCATCTAAAGAGTACGGTAGACCTGTCTAACAAAGAAATATGAATATTATATGTGAAGAGAAAAAAAGTCAAGTGCAGCAGACTTGATATAACGTGATTTCATTCAAGAAAAATGCTTGTGTTAGCATAGAGCAAAACATCTGAAAGCACAAACACCACGTTGTTAGCACTTACAATTTATTTTAAATGTTTGCATTGTATTGTTTTTCCAATTAATATAAATTGTCTTTAAAACTTGTACGAGAAAAAATAAAGTTTCATAATTTTATAAAGACAGAAGAAAAGTGCATTGCATATGAAAGTTTGAAGTAGTGACTATGGCAATGTTTAGGAGACATGAAAAAAATTAGAGTAGAAGAAACAGGAGGGAGTAAATCAGAAGGCCTTAGCAGAGTTTACCTCAAAGGCATGTAAATACACTGAGAATTTTTGTGTACAAAAGTAAAAATGATAATATTAGTATCTCAAGAAAACTATTAATGCAATACAATAATAATAGGCAGCACTGAATTGGGCAGGGAACGGGTTACCTAATGAAGCACCATGATGTTGTCTACAGTGAGTGGTTATTGAGACCAGTCTGAGGTGTGACACAATAATTACACTACTAATAAGAGGAATACAAATGTTATCACATCACTCGCCTGCTAAATAAAAAGACTTTAATGGCTACCCACTGCAATTTTGGATGATTTACTTATTCCAGAGATAGAGAATAAGGAAAGGAGTTAGACAGCCAATGGGAAACTGTGCCTTGCCTCTAACCATTGGGTTAAAAAGACAAGGAGAGGACTGAAAATCACTGTGCTTCATGATCATCTGTTTACATATATTAAAGAAGAATTCTGACACTCTTAGAGCAGTAGTCCTTGCATAAAGGTTCACATCAGAATCACCTTAAAGGCCTTTTCAAAGTGTCTGTGCCTGAGTCCTCTTCTCCCCAAAAGTTCTGATTCAGTAGGTCTGGAGCAGAATGCAAACAAAGGCATTTTGGAAAAAGCTTCCCAGGTGATTCTGACGTGCACCTCTGATTATAAAATGCTTATTTGATCACATGGAGGGCTTCTCAAATAATTAAACACAAAAATAAAAACTAAAACATTCTTAATGTAGACGGCAAAGGCCTTGACACTAAGTCATCTGCTAACTTTCTTTCTTAGAATCAAACTCTAGCATCAGCCCAGCCCAGTGGCATAGTGGTTAAGTTCGGCACTCCACTTCGGTGGCCGGGGGTTCACAGGTTCAGATCCCAGGCACAGACAAGCAGTGCTTGTCAAGCCACACTGTCATGGCATCCCACATAAGACAGAGGAAGATTGGCATGGATGTCAGCTCAGGGACAATCTTCCTTAAGCAAAAAAGAGGAAGGCTGGCAACAGATGTTAGCTCAGGGCCAATCTTCCTCACAAAAAAAAGAAAAAGAAGAATCAAACTCTACCTTCATATTGTCATATTTTTACTTCAATGACTGCTACCAGCACCTGTAACCAGAATACAGCTGCCAGATTCAAATCAAAAGAGATGCCATTGTTTATATCTCTTGGAATCATAGTAAAGCAGTACTAGTAATGCATTAGTGCTGTAGTCAGAGGAAAGACTACACACAATTTACACAATAGCTGATTGATAAGCAAAAAATCTCCACAACAGTGTTCCACAATTGTGAGCAGTGATTTGAATTAAAGAGTTTCGTAATGTGTACAGAATTTTTCTATTGTCATAACTAGTTTCGTAATGTGTACAGAATTTTTCTATTGTCATAGCCAGCTATCTGCCATAATTGAAAGATTGCAGTTTTTAAATAGATACCGTAAGAGCAAGATTATTTCTTAATACTTTAAAATGTTAGATTCTTTTCATGAGATTCAGAAACATAATAAATTATTTTTGCTAAGAATTCTTTTTCTAATCAAACGTTTAGAAATAAGCTTCTTTGGTACACATATCTTTTGGTATATATATCTATATATAAAGAACTCCTCTGGAAAGTAACAGAAGTTTTGGATACCAGACAACTTTCACATATAAGTTAACCTTCTAGTTAACTTTTCATGTTAAAAAATGGAGTGTCAGTGGTTATGTCTTTTTAACCTATTATGAAATGAATCAAACACACATAAAAATAGAGAGAAGTGTACGATTCACTCCTATATATCCATTACCTAGTTTCAACAATTATCAAAACTTTGCCATTCCATACAATCCTATTTGCAATCACAAGAAAAAGAATAAAATATTTAGGAATAAATTTAACCAAGGAGGTTTAACCAAGACTTATACACTGAAAACAATAAGACATTATTGAAAGAAATCGAAGAAGACAAAGAAATGGACAGATATTGCATGCTTATGGATTGGAAGAATAAACATAGTTAAAATGTCCATATTACCTAAAGCATTCTACAGATTCAATGCAGTCCCAATCAGAATCCCAATGACATTCTTCACGGAAATAGAACAAAAATATTTATATGAAACAACAAAAGACCCCAAATAGCCAAGGCAATCCTGAGAAAAAAGAACAAAGCTGGAGGAATCACAATCCCTGACTTTAAAATATACTACAAAGCTATAGTAATCACAACAGCATGGTAGTGGCACAAAAACAGACACACAGATCAATGGAACAGAACTGAGAGCACAGAAATAAAACCACACATCTATGGACTGCTAATTTTCAACAAAGGAGCCAAAAACATACAACAGAGAAAGAAAAGTCTCTCAATAAACAGTGTTGGGAAAACTGTACAGCCACGTGCAAAAAAATGAAAGTAGACCATTATCTTACACCTTACACAAAAATTAACTCAAAATGGATTAAAGACATGAATGTAAGACCTGAAACCATAAAACTCCTAGAAGAGAATATAGGCAGTATACTGTTGGACATCCGTCTTAGCAGCATCTTTTCGAATACCATGTCTACTTAGGCAAGGGAAACAAAAGAAATAGAGTCTCTCAAGAATTATGACAACTACCCAAGTGGACCTAAAGATTTCCGTTTCACTTAATTACTACACTGTGAAAGAAAATTTAAATAAGCCCTAGCCACTGTCATATATTACTTACAGTTTTGCAATTCATCAAGAGTACAATAACAAAAATTCCTAAAATAAAAATTTTAGAATGTCATATGAAAATGGAGAATGTATGATTATTTTATGAAAGTAATTTTTGGCAACAGAAGCATACAGCCTAACTTTTAAATGCAAGGAATTGTGCTGAGAGTGAAAGAATACAAAGACACCAGGAGTCTCTGTACTAGAGTTTATAATCTAAACGGGAGTATGGGATAGGATCCTATCAGTTTGAAAGGCAAAACTACAAAAAGCTTCACAGAAGTGCCATTCTACTTAACAGCTCCACTTAGGTGTCTACTAGGTATCTCAAACTTAACAAGTATAAAAATAGAACTCTTCATTTTTTACCAAAAACTTGTTCTTCCCTTGCCTTCCGATTATCAGTAAACAATACCTCCATCTACTCAGTTGCTAAAGCCAAAAGTGGTGTTTTTTTATTCTTCTCATTCCCTACAAACAATTCAACAGCAGTTCTTCTTGATTCTACCACAAAAATTGTCTCCACTACCTCCCAAGTCAACTCTTGGCTGGCCTAGCCTGATAACTAGTTTTCTGGAACAGCTTCCCAAACTGGTCTCTCTACATCCACTCTCCCCCTCTACAACGCATTTTCCAAACAGTAGTCAAAATATTTTTTAAATATAAGCCTTATCATTTCTTAGCACTGCTAAAACCTTTCTAGGCTTCTTATTGCACTAATCATAAAATCCAAACTTCCTACCATGAATGACTTACAAGGCCTAACATGATCTGGTCCCTGCCTATCTCTTTAAACTTATCTCCCACCATTCTTCCTCTTGCTCACTCTGCTCCAGCCCACAGTGGCCTTCTTTTTGTTCCTTGAAGATAAAAGCTCCTTCCCAGACTCAAGGCCTTTGACCTACAAGTCTCTGCCTCCCCCTGGACCCCTACCCATGCCACCAGTGATCAAACTTTGCATTGTCAACAAGAAGACAACCAAACTTCATTGGCCTCTAAACGAAAATGACACAATATAGCACCATCTATGAGTATTCTTGCCAAAAATGTTTAAATTAAACCAAATCCATTCAGAGGGAACAATTAGACAAATTCAGAATGTGGGATACTCTACAAGATAAGCTTCCTACACTATTCAAAAAAAGTAACATGAGATTGTTAGTTATCACATTATCTATAATCCAGAAAAGTAGAGGAGCTATACATCCAAAATAAGAAACAGCAATAAGTCTTATGCCATAACATCTTGACAGAACATATGACACAACCATTTTTTTCAAATCATAAAAACTTCCTAGCAATATTGAAAATTTATAACATACTAACAAAAAACAGCAAAGCTACCCAAAATTTACACTATGATTATAGAAGGTAATGCATAAATTTATGAACATAGACTAGATCTTTGGCAAAACTGCAACCCAGGTGAGTTGAGACTTTTGGGGATGTTGGGATGGGGTGAGCATATTTTGTATGTGGGACAGAGGTGAATCTTTGGAAGCCAAGGGGTAGAATGTGGTAGACAGAATAATGGGCTCCCAATGATGTCAAAATCCTAATCCCCAGAACCTGTGAATATGTTAGGTTACACTGTAAAGGCAAATTAAGGCAGCACATAGAATTAAGGTTGATAATCATCTGACACCGAGATTGGGAGATTATCCTGGAACTATCCAGGTAGGCCCAATGTTACCACAAAGTTCCTTATAAATGAAAGAGGCAGGCAAACAGAGTGTCACAGTCACTGCTAGCTTTGACAAGAGGAGGTGACCAAGAGCCGAGAAATGTGGGCAGCCCCTTGAAACTGAAGGCAAAAAATAAAGATTCTCCCCTAGCCCTTCTAGAACACAATGTAGTCCCGCCAACACCTTGATTTTAGCCTAGTGAGACCTCCAGACCCGTAAGATAATAATTTTGCGTTGTTTTAGGCCACTAAATTTGGGATAATTTGTTACAGCAGCAATAGGAAACTAGTAAAGCTTATTCTGTGATTGGACTAAGATGACCATCTGCTACTCTACCTACCTAACAGAGAAAAAAGTGAACCCTCTCTAGAGAAAGATAGTATCATCCAGAGCATCTATGACTTTTCATACACAACGTACAGCATTAAATCAAAAACCGGGCCCACCAAAAGAAAGAACTTTAAGAAAAGGAAAGAAAGAATAAAAACCAAATAGACCCACAGATGATCTAGATATTGGTTTTATCAGACAGGGACTTAAAAGCAGCAAAATTTTTAATATGTTCATGAAACCAGAGAAAAACATGCAAAAAACAGATGAAAAGCTGACAATTTTCACCAAACAACAAAGAACAAGAATAAAAAAGAAAATCAAATGAAATTTCCAAAAGTGAAAAAAACTGAAGAACTCTACAGATAGGTTTAATAGCAGATTAAACACAGCAGAAGATGAGTTTAATTAGCAGGAATATAGGTCAACAGAAAATATTTTAATTCTCTATGAAGTATAATATTTCAGAAAAGAACATAAGAGACAAGTAGGACACAGCAAACAATTCTAACACGTGTAACTGAGTCTCAGAAGGAGAGAAGAAAGTAAAGCAGAGGCAATATTTAAAAGAGATAATAGCCAGGAATTTTAAAAACTGATGAAAGATACTCTAAAAAGAGAGCTTCAAGAAACTCCACAAACCCCCAGCAGGATGGATACAACAGAAACCACACCTACACATATCACAGTAAAACTGCTGAAAATCGCAATCAAAGAAAAAAAATCTCAAAAGCAGCCTGAAGAAAAAAGATACATTATCTTCAAAAGAGCAACAATAAGACTAATAAACTAGTAACATAAATGATAAACACATAAAGAGCATAAACAAAACACAATGAAATGACATTGTGTTTAAGAAAAAAAAACAGCCGACCAACTATTCTATGCTTTGGGAAAATAGCCTTCAAAGATCAAAGAAAAACAAAGGCGTTTTCAAACAAAAGCTGGGATGGTTCTTAGCCAGCAGATAAGCCCTAAAAGAAATAACAAAGGACATCTTTAAATTAAATGGTAAATGTGCTAGGAAGTATCTTAACTGGTTTTATCCATAAATAAAACTATTACCTGACAATGACCAATAAAACCTAGTCTCTTTATTATTATATTAGTTTAAATACGTTGATTCAAAAATCCAAAAAGAAAGATTTTTTTAACTTGCTATAATACTCAATGAGCAATGGAAATCAAAGTAAAATAACATATCAACAGGTTAAAAACCATTTTTTAAAAAAATCAAAAGGACAAGTTTGGTTCATTTAAAAATGAACACATTTCTGGCTAAAACTACAAAAATCAACATGGTTAGTCCCATCAACTTTAATTTTGCATGAGTCAATAAAAAAAGCATATACTCCACTCACATCTTGTCTAAAAATGACTCTAATATACTATAAAGTTCAATCCTTGATATTAACAGTCCTAATGCCCATTCTCCACTGCCTGTCAAACTATTTTACCATATTTTACACTTCAATACTGGACTATATATTTTTTTAAAGATTGGCACCTGAGCTAACAACTGTTGCCAATCTTTTTTTTTTTTTCCTCCCTAAAGCCCCCCAGTACATGGTTGTATTTGTAGTTGTGAGTGCCTCTGGCTGTGCTATGTGGGACACCGCCTCAGCATGGCCTGATGAGCGGCGCCACGGCAGCGCCCAGGATCTGAACCAACAAAACCCCGGGCCACCGAAGCAGAGCGAAGGAACCCAACCACTCAGCCATGGGGCCCGCCCCTAGACTGTATTTTTTTAAGCAGTGAAAATTTTTACATTCAAATTTGAGTATGTCTGTGGCATCATAGAAAATAAAAACTTTAAAGGGAAAAACTGACCATATTTCAATAAAGAATCCTGACTTATTTCAGGGAAAAATTACTATAAGATTATAATCAAGTCAATTCCTTCTATGAGAATTTCTTCATCTTTGAAATAGGAATAGTGATGTATTACCCAAATCTTTATAGAGGTTTAATTCACATTGCTTCTCATCTGTCTACTCCACATCTTTCTAAATAAAATTCAATGGAAAGACACTTCATGTAATCTCTAATACACATACATATTTCCTCACAGAAGTTTTCTTCTATGACCTCTAGGTTCACTTATCCTTTGCACTGACGTCATTTCAGACGTAAAGCTTTAAAGCACCGTGCCCTCATTTGGGGGGTTATTTGTTTCTCGTCTTCTTCTCTTGCTCACTCTACCTTTTTAAATACTCTAAACATAAAATCCATATATGGCCCTTTTTCTAAAACCTTTACTACTCTCCTTCTACAAAGTTGTTTGTCTGTCTATTTTCACTGTTTCATCATCCACAACATAGATGATTTTCATATTTACAAGTAACATGCCTAATCCTTCCTGCATTCTAAATGCTTCCAACCAATGGTTTATTCCCACAAGGGAAAGCCAGTACTTTAATTAATCATCCAAGCTTCTCTTCAAGGATACAAGAGAAAGGGGAATTAGCATTATTAAGTGGGTACTCCCTACCTACTTCCGTGAAAGGCATTTTGAATTCCCACTAATGCAGTATCATTCTCATTCATTGAGACTAAGAAAAAGTAAGAAATCTGCCCAAGGTCTCAACTGGCAAGTGAAAAAGACAGAAGTCAAACAGGTAATCTGTCACCAGAGCCCACATACTTTGTCAAATTCACTACCCTAAAGAGTGTTCTCCAGTATACATTGTGCTTTGCCTATCAACAGCACAGACACTTCTAGTTAACATCACAGATTGAATACACACATTTATCTCCATTTTCTCCAAAAATCCAATTAAAATGACCAAAAAAAGGAAAAAAATTGCTAATCCACAGGACAAAAAACAGAAGCAATAACAGTAGCAACACAATTCTGGAAACTGAAAAGCAAATAAAAGAACAGTAATTCACTTAGACCAGAGAAAGCCAAAACCTAAGTCTTCGAAGTGCACTGGTGAAGCCAACTTGAAGCAAGAAGATTCATAACACAGAATCCCAAGATGGTTAGAGGCATGAAGACGTCATATGTATCAAAATGCAGGGATGGGGGGGAACAGGAGGATTGGTTGAAATCTTATATGTACAGAAAGCAATTAGACTGCTCAGGTCTTACTCTACTCCTCCATCTCAACATAACCACAGCTCCCCACCCTGACAAAAGATGGCAGCTTTATTTTCTGTAAGGTTTTAATGATATTAAAGCTGAGTACCTGAGGGTTACTGTAAATATTCAATAAGAACATGATCACCATTCATTTAACCTTGTTCCCAACACAAAGATGAAAAAAAGTTAATCTTCTTAATTTGCTGTTTTCGTCTTTAACCTGAGGGGTGACTCAAGGGTCACAAGGATTTATGAGCTTGTTTTGCAGAAGAAAAAGAATGCCTTTAAGGAAGTTACAACTACCAGACAACCAGCCCCCAGCTGCCACTAGGGCCAAGAAGTCTGGTTGTCCAAGGGCTTATCTGGAGTAAAAGAAATGCAGACTTCCCCTTTGTTTCTCCAAAATTCCACCCCCAAGCCCCTTAGCTCTATAAAGACCCCCACTTTCTTCTCTTTTTAAGGGAGATTTGAGAGAACCTATCCCCTTGCCTTCTCGTTTTGGCCAATTCAAATAAACCTTTCTCCATCTCTAAGCACTGGTGTCTTAGTGATTGGCTTATTGTGCATCTGGCACACGAACTTGAGATTTAGGGGAGCAGCCTCAATTTCAAAAATACTGAGTAAAAGTCAGTGTAAACTTCCCAATGAGAGAGAAACTCCAGTGAGAGCTCCCTATCCCACAGCCCTTCTCCAACCCCCCTCCCTAGTTCAGCTCCTTGAAAGCAAACACATAGGCTATATCTACCAGGCAGAAGAGAGCTCTTTAAGGACATCTGTCAGGTAAACGAGAAGAAACCTAAAGATACATTTGGAAGTGGCCCCAATGAAACTACTACCCTGTAGTGAAACCTATCAGTCAACAAGTCATAAGAAAGCAGACCATATTTCCAATTTTCCAATAACCTTTTAAGTGCCTCATTCTTCGATGTGAACAGAGAGACAAGGATCAACAGAAACATTTAAGGAAAACTTCTAAAAGAAAATCAGAGACGAAAACAACAACAAAAACACAATTTAAGAGGAAAGAGAGATAATTCAAAGAGAAAAAAATTTTAAACTATGATTAATTTCTTCAGATGTTTAAGAAAAGCCCTTAAACAATGAGTTGATATTAAAAAGGAATATCCACAGAGTAAGAAAGAACTTGCAGAAACTAGGGTTAGAAAATAAATTGGACATATCACCCAGAAAATAGAACAAAAAACACAAAAAGTTTAAAAAAGAATGCACCTTTTCAAGGGAGTAATGGAAAGTGTGGTCTGCCAAAACAAGTAAAGAGAAAAGACAATACGAAAACCAAGAAAAAGCAAATCCAATATAGGAAAGACGGAGGGAATTCCCATAGCGAAAGTAAAGAGAATCAGGAGAATGAAAGGACAACCCGCAGACTGGGAGAAAATATTTGGAAAACACCTATCTGATAAAGGACTCTTATTCATAATATACAAACTCTTAAAACTCAACAATGAGAAAAACAACTAAATTAAACAATGGGCCAAAGATCTTAACAGACACCTTGCCAAAGAACATATACAGAGGGTGAATAAGCATATGAAAAGATGTTCCACATCATATGACAGAGAAATGCAAATTAAAACAACGAGATACCACTACACACCTAGTAGAATGACCAAAATCCAGAATACTAACAACACAAAACGCCGGTGAAAAGGTGAAGCAACAGGAACACTCTTTTTTTTTTCCAGGAACTCTCCTTCATTGCTGGTGGGAATGCAGAACGGTACAGCTTGGTACACTTTGGAAGACAGTTTGGGAGTTTCTTACAAAACTAAACATACTTTTATCATACAATCCAGCAATTCTGCTGATTGGTATTTACCCAAATGAGTTGAAAATTTATGTCCACACAAAAACCTGCACACAGATGTATATAGCAATTTTCTTCATAATTGCCAAAACGTGGAAGCAACCAAGATGCCCTTGAGTAGGTGAATGGATAAACTGTGGTCCATCCAGACAAAGGAATATTAATCAGTGCTGAAAAGAAATGAACTGTCAAGTCATGAAAAGGTGTGAAGAACCTTAAATGTATATTACTAAGTCAAAGAAGTCAATCTGAAAAACTACATACTGTATGACTCCAATTATATGACATTCTGAAAAAGGCAAAACTATGAAGACAGCACACAGATCGGTGGCTGGGGCATGGGGGTTGGGAGGAGAATAGGTGGAGCACAGAGGATTTTCAGAGCAGTAAAACTACTATGTAAGATACTATAGTGGTGAGTACATGTCATCCTACATTTGTATAGATCAATAAAATGTACAAACACCAAAAGTGAAACCTAATGCAACCCATGGACTCTGGGTGATAACGATGTGTCAATGTAGGTTTACGGATTCTAAGAAATGTACCACTCTGGTGGGGGATGTTGATAATGGGGTAGGGGGTACAGTCATGTGCCACATAATGATGTTTCAGTCAAGGACGAGCTGCATAAACAGTGGTCCCTTAAGATTAGTACCAGATAGCCTAAATGTGTAGTAGGCTATACAATACAGGTTTGTGTAAGTATACTCTATCAATGATGAAAGGGCCTAATGACTCATTTCTCAGAACATGTCCCCATTGTTAGGCAACGAATGACTGTATGTGAGAAATCTCTGTATGTTCCTCTCAGTTTTGCTGTGAACCTAAAACTCCTCTAAAAAATAAAGTCTATTAAAAAAAAGTAACAGTCACAAAACATGTGTCTGAGATACATATTCATGTATCCAGAATACATAAAGAACTTCAATTAAAAAATAAAAAGACGGGGGCCAGCCAGGTGGCACAGCAGTTAAGCTCGCACGTTCCACTCTGGTGGCCAGGGTTTGCCAGTTTAGATCCCGGCTGCAGACCTACGTGCCACTTATCAAGCCATGCTGTGGCAGGCATCCCACATATAAAGTAGAGGAAGATGGGCAGGATAGTAGCTCAGGGCCAATCTTCTTCAGCAAAAAGAGGAGGATTGGTGGCAGATGTTAGGTCAGGGCTAATCTTCCTCAAAAAAATAAAAAATAAAAAGACAACCCATGTTTTTTAATGGACAAAAGATTTGAACAGACATTTCACAAAGAAGATATTCAAATGTCTAATAAGTCTTCAAAAAGTACTCAACATCATTAGTTAACAGGAAAATTAAAAACAAAATCACACTGAAGACTTCTGGATCGGCATGTAAGGAGTTTACAAGTCACCACTCCATCCTAACAAGTAAAAAGCTGAACAAACAGAAAAATCAACAACTCTTCTTAGTCCAGCAGAGAAGTCAGGTCACAGGGCAAACTGCTGCCCCAAAAAGTGGAGAGACAGGCAGGCAGGTACAGAGAATGACAACTTACTGAGTAGAAACCTCTACTGGAACCAGTGCCAAGGTAGGAAAACCTAAACTACAGCTGAAAAACTTCATGAAGCTCAGTGTGGACAAGTCTGAGACTTAAAAACTCCAAGGGGATTCAGAATGGGTGACCCCAAAACTCTGTGAGTTTTATCTCTAGGAGCTCTCCCAGGTCCTCATAGTGACTATGCAGAAAAATCCCCTCATGCTCTGGCAGGGGAAGGAAAAAAGTAACCATTTGGAAATACCTCAGATCATTATGTTTTTTTAACAAGGGCTGCCATGAGGATAAACTATTTTAGCAGAGTCTAACTCCTGGGGTTTTACCAGAGCCTGAACTACCTGGGGTAAGGGAAATACCCAACTCTACTGGGCTCTAGCTTTCCATATGGGGGAAGAAAAACACCTAACTCCAGCCCCTTCTAGCCATCTTGTCCCACCTAATGGGGGAAAAGAAACAGTGAAAAGCACTGATCAAGTCCAGTCCAGGTACACAGGCTCATCAAAAGACCGAGACCAAACCATAAGATTACGGAACACTTCCCCTCCCTCTACATCTTACTGTCACATTACAAAAGGCCTATTTACACAGTTCCTTTTAGCCAACGTATCATGTCCACCTTTCAACAAAAATTACAATGCATATTAAAAGACAAAAAACACAATTTGAAGAGACCAAATGACCATCAGAACCAGAGTCAGATATGGTATGAAACTATACCTAGGTATAAGATATTCGAACTTCAGAACACTGAAGATAAAGAAAAATCTTGAAAGAAGCCACAGGAAAAAAAACACCTTACCCATAGAGAAGCAAAGATAAGAATTACATCCACTTCTCCTCAGGAACCATGCAAGCAAGAAGAGAACAGAGTGACATAGTTAAAGTATTGAGAAAAAAAAATAATTGCAAACCTAGAATTCTGTACCCTGTGAAATGATGCTTCAGAGGCAAAATGGCATTTTCAAAAGTCAAGGAGAAATAAAGACTTTCTCAAACAAAAATTGAGGGAATATATTGCCAGTAGACCTGCCTTGCAAGAAATGTTAAAAGAATTTCTTCCGGGACTAGCCTGTGGCTGAGCAGTTAAGTTCGCGTGCTTCACTTTGGCGGCCCAGGGTTTCACTGGTTCAGATCCTGGGTGCGGACATGGCACCGCTCGTCAGGCCATGCTCAGGCGGCATCCCACATGCCACAACTAGAAGGACCCACAACTAAAATATACAACCATGTACTGGGGGAATTGGGGAGAAAAAGAAAAAAAAAAAGAATTTCTTCAAAGAGAAGGAAAATTATATGTCAGAAACTCATATCTACATAAAGGAAGATTATTGGAATGAATAAGTTAAGGTAACATAAAACCTTTAATTTTTCTTATTCTTAATTGATCTAAGAAGATAACAGTTTGCTCAAAATAAAATAGTAACAATGGATTTGACGATGCATACTTACGTGTGTATATATACATAAATATATATGTATACATACACAATTGTCCTCCAGCATCCACAGGGGATTGGTTCCAGGATGTTGCAGATACCAAAAGCCCAGGATGCTCAAGTCCCTCATATAAAATGGCATAGTATTTGCATATAACCATATAACATCCTCCCATATATTTTAAGTCATCTCTAGATTACTTATAATACCCAATGCAATGTAAATGCTATGTAAATAATTGTTACACTGTATTGTTTGGGGAATAACGACAAGAAAAAAAAGTCTGTATGTGTTCAGTAAAGACACAACCATAGTACGTCTTTCCATTTGTGGTTGGTTGAATCTGTGGATGCAGAGTCCATGGATACAGAGGACTGACTGTACACACACACTTATGTATGCTTATGTATAAATAAAATGAATGACAGCAATGATACAAAGGACAGGAAGGAGGAATTAGACATTTGTCAAAACCCAGAGAACATACAACACCAAGACTGAACCCTAATGTAAACTGTGGACTTTGGGTAATGATGTGGCAATGCAGACTCATCAATTTTAAGAGTACACCACTGTCGTGCAGGATGTCCATAGTCAAAGAGGTTGTGCATGAGTGGGGACAGCGCTTAGATGTGAATTCTCTGTACTTTCCCCTCAATCTTGCTGTGAACCTAAAACAGCTCTAAAAAATAAAGTTTATTAATGAAAACACACACACTCTGAGATCACTGCACACCTACACATGAGTAAAATTAAAAAGCGACATCAGTGGGGCCAGCCCAGTGGCGCAGCGGTTAAGTTCCCACACTCTGCTTCGGCAGTCTGGGGTTCACAGGCTCAGATCCCAGCTGCGGACCTTCGCATCGCTGGGCAAGCCACGCTGTGGCAGGCGTCCCACATATAAAGTGGAGGAAGATGGGCAGGGATGTTAGCTCAGGGCCAGTCTTCCTCAGCAAAAAGAGGAGTGGCAGTGGATGTTAGCTCAGGGCTAATCTTCCTCAAAAAAAAAGTTAAATCATCAAATGTTAGTGAGGATGAGGAACAACAGGAACTCTCAAATACTGGTACAAATAAGTGGTACAATCACTTTGGAATAACATGTGGCAGTTTCTTATAAAAGTAAACATATATCAAAATCTCAACACAGCAAAATCCTAGGTATTTATCTTTTTTTTTTTTTTTGAGTAAGATCAGCCCTGAGCTAACTATCCAATCCTCCTCTTTTTGCTGAGGAAGACTGGCCCTGAGCTAACATCCATGCCCATCTTCCTCTACTTTATATGTGGGACGCCTACCTCAGCATGGCTTTTTGCCAAGCAGTGCCATGTCCCCACCCAGGATCCGAACCGGCAAACCCCGGGCCTCCAAGAAGCAGAACGTGTGCACTTAACCTCTGCGCCACCGGACCGGCCCCAATATTTATCTTAAGGAAATGAAAACCTATGACTATAGCAAAGGGAGTTGTGCAAGAATATTCATAACAACTTTATTAACAATAGCCAAACAATGGAAACCATCTAAATGTCCACCAATAGAAGAATGGCAAACAAATTATGGTAATTCATACAAAGGCATACTATACAGCACAAAGAATGAACTACTGATACAGAGAACATGGGTGAATCTCATAGACAAAATGCTGAGCAAAAGTAACAAAAAGCTGAGAATAATAATTTGTATACAAAAAACTGCATCATTCTATTTATAATATTCTCCAATAGGCAAAACCAATCTAAGGTTTTAAAACAATCAGAACAGTGGTTGTTCATTCTGGTAGGGGGAGCATCCTGGGGAAATGGAAATATTCTACATGGTGAGAGAAGTGTGGGTAACACACAAGTACAGAACTGTGCATTTCAAGGCATGTAAATTTTACCTCAAAAAAAAGAACTAAATAATAATAATAATGGGGAGAGATAGAAGTGAGGAGAAATATAGATGAAATAAGAATGGCAGAACGGTGAAATTTGTTGAAGCTGGGTAATGAAGTTTCATTTATATGTTGTTTAATTTGTGCATATTTGAAATTTTCCACAGGAATAAAAAAAAGGTTTTTTATACCAAGTCTGTCCCCTTTTTTTTGAAGACTGGCCCTGAGCTAACATCTGTTGCCAATCTTCCCTTTTGTTTTTTCCTTCTCCCTCCTCCCCAAGGCCCCAGTACATAGTTGTATATCCCACTTGCAGGTCATTCTAGTTCCTCCATGTGGGATGCTGCCACAGCATGGCCTGATGTGCGGTGTGCAGGTCCGTGTCCAGGATCCAAACCCACAAAGCCCGGGCAGCCAAAGCGGAGCGGCAACCTTGACCAATGAGCCACAAGGCAGGCCTCCAAAAAGAGTTTTTTTAAGTGCAGCCGACCCAGAGAACAACTAGTCCAAGTTGGAGAGGAAGATGAGATGAAAACAGGTCCAAAATAGTCCATACATGACTGCCAAATAAAATTCTCTGATGATTTTTTCCTTCCTAGATGATCTACAGGGATCTCTGATCTACAGTGAGAGTCTCAGGAAACAAATTCACTCTCAAGGGAAGACAGACAGTCCTCTGAAATGACAAAGGACACAAAATAAACCCCAAATAAACTATGAAGACTAATGGATACTTAGAAATGATCACCACTTTTTCCTGATGTGATAATGGTATGTGGTTATGTATTTTTTAAGGCTTTGTTTTCAGAGACGCATATGTAAGTACTGATGGAATTACACACTGAGATGTGCTTCAAAATCACATAAGGACATGGGGAAGGTGGTGGTAAAGGTCACTACGCATTGAAAATGTTAATGCAAGGTGAAGGATACCCATAGGAGCTCAATAATATTTTCTATTCTATTTTTTGCCTTTGATTATAAATTTTATACTTCAAATCTTTTTTAATAACAGCTTTATTGAGATATAATTCACATAAAATTCAACATTTTAAAGTATACAATTGAGTGGGTTTTAGTATATTCAGAGTTGTACAACCATCACTACTATATAACTCCAGAAAATTCCCATCACTCCAAAAAGAAACTCCATATCCGTTAGTACTCATTCCCCATTTCCCCTCCTTCTAACCCCTGGAAACTGCTAATCTATATCCTATCTCTATGGATTTACCTATTGTATGATTCCATTTCTGTGAAATGCACAGAATATGTGGCCTTTGTGTTTGGCTTATTTCATTCAGCATAGTGTTTTCAAGGTTCATGCACATTGTAGCATGTATCAGTACTTCACCCCTCTTTAATGAGGAATTCCATGGCATGGTCATTCAATATTTTTTAATCCATTTATCCATTCATGGACATTTGATTTTTCTACTTTTTAGTGATGAATAATGCTCCTATAAACATTCATGTACAAGTTTCTATGTGGACATATTATTATCAATTCTCTGGGGTACATACCTAGGTGGATAATGGCTAGGACATGTGGTAAGTCTATGTTTAACTTTTTAGGAACTGCCTAATGGCTGCAACATTTTACATTCCCATGAGCAATGTATGAGAGTTCCAACATCTCCACATCTCAACACTTGTTATTGTCTGTCTTTTCAAGTAGAGCCATCCTAGTGGGTATGATGCGTATCTCATGGTGGTTTTTACTTTCATTTATCTGATTGCTGAGTAATAATGCTGAGCATCTTTCAGGTGCTTACTGACCATTTGTAAGTCTTCTTTGGAAAAATGTTTATTCAAATCCTTTGCCAATTTTTTAACTGGCTTATTCGCACTTTTATTGTTGAGTTGTAGAGTTCTTTATATTCTCTGGATAGACATTCCTTACCAGATATGATTTGCAAAGATTTTCTGCCATGCTGAGGGTTGTCTTTTCACATTCTTGACATACCCTTTGAAGTCCAAGTTTTAAGTTTTGATGAAATCCACTTTATCAATTTTCTCTTTGATTGCTTGTACATTAGGCATCGTATCTAAGAAATCACTGCCTAATTCAAGGTCACAAAAATTTACTCCTATGTTTTCTTCTAAGAATTTTATAGCTTTCGCTTTTACATTTAGGTCTATGATCCATTCTGAGTTAATTTTTGCAAGTGGTGTATGGGTCCAACTTCATTCTTTTGCATCTTGATTCAGATCCAGCTGGAATTTTGATAGGGATTGTTATTTAGTCTTTAGATCAATTTGGGGAGTATTGTCATCTTAACAATACTAATTAAACTTTTGAAAAAAACAATAAAAAGGAAAAATTTATCCCACCAGAAATCATAACAGACTATATAGTATTGTAACTAAATATTAATGGTATTTAGAGGAGAATAGACAGATACACTAGTGAAAAGTAGAATCCAGGGGAAAAAAAACATGTATGCATGTATGTATGTATATGTGTGTGTAATTTTAAATCAATGGGGAAAGGATGGATTATTCAAAAAAAGTGTTAGGACAAGTGGCTTCCATTAGGAAGAAATTAAAATTAGATTATCTCCCACACTCAAAACTAAAATCCAGGTGCATTATATGAAACTAAAAATTACTACAAAATGTTGGAAAAATATCCCACAATAATGGGATAGAGGAGACTGTTCTAGGCAATACACCAAAGCCACATTTTAAATTTCTGTACGATAAAAGACAACATACACAAACAATGCAAGTTTAATTAATGCAATTAAAGCCTTGGAGAGAGAGAGAGAAAGAGTAAAAGAGGGAATTCACTTCCAGTTCCACCATTTGAAAGTTCACCATTAAGAAAGTCAATTTAACTTCTCAAAATATCCAGTTTGGGATTTTTTTTAACGTGTTAAAAATGAGGATAATAATTCTTACCTCACAACATATTTTAACATTAAATGAGAGAGTAGGTATAAAAGCATCTAGCATGAAGTCTGGTGCATTATAAAAAGCTTGTTCTTCCTTATGTCAACTTAAGTTGATATTACATTAAATGAAGAATTAGAAGCTGCGGGGCTGGCCCTGTGGCCGAGTGGTTAAGGTCACGCGCTCCGCTGCAGGCGGCCCAGTGTTTCGTTGGTTCGAATCCTGGGCGCGGACATGGCACTGCTCATCAAACCGCTGAGGCAGCATCCCACATGCCATAACTAGACGGACCCACAATGAAGAATATACAACTATGTACCAGGGGTGGGGTGGGGGGGCTTTGGGGAGAAAAAGGAAAAAAATAAAATCTTTAAATTAAAAAAAAAAGAATTAGAAGCTGCAATGAAGAATAGCAGGATTCCTATATTGTGGTTCACGATAAAACTACATTATAATTCCATTCTACCACTTCTGAGATAAAAACATATTTCCCCTCATCCCTTGCCCACTATGTTTTACATGTATAAAATGCCAGTTGTGGGGCTGGCCCCGTGGCCGAGTGGTTAAGTTCGCGCTCCACTGCAGGCGGCCCAGTGTTTCGTTGGTTCGAATCCTGGGCGCGGACATGGCACTGCTCATCAAACCACGCTGAGGCGGCGTCCCACATACCTCAACTAGAAAGACCCACAACGAAGAATATACAACTATGTACTGGGGGGGGGGGGGGGGGAAGAAAAAGGAAAAAATAAAATCTTTAAAAATAAAAAAGTGCCAGTTGTTAGTACCTGTTCTAAAGATGGAAGGCAAAGTACAAAGCAGCCAGGATTGATACCACCTTAACAGCAAAACATAACCAACATATATATGTATATAGTTACATTTTATTCCAATGGCTTTCACCCTTTAAAACTTTTTGCCCCAAAACGCTTTTCAAGGATTTTTAAGTTACTGAACAAGGATCACATCTGAAATAAAATCTACCAACAAAAAACCTTCAGAATGGTGCATAACAAACATTGTTAAGGATAAAAAATAATTGTATTGGATAAAGCCTGAAGTGTCTGAAGGCTTACTAATGCTAACATTTTTTATATTTGAGCATTGGTCAGAGCAAAAATCTTTCACAATTCAGAAAGCACTGATTAATTCAACTTTTTGTTTCAAACAAAATGTCCACTTCTTGAGTGAAGCATAACACAATTTTTACTAAAATTGTATAAAATTTTAAACAGCAGCTACATATACAATTTACGGCCCAAACAAGTTCAAACTCCTCCAATAAATGTTAGTCAAAATGGCAAAATTCCCACTTTAAAAAAGTACACTTAGACGCATTTACTTTCTAGCAGATTTTTGGATGAACAAGATTTTGACCTTTAGATTGGTTTTTAAAAAACTAAAAAGAGAACCCAAAATTATACAATGAAATGTGCCTTCCAATCTAAAAACAAACACAAACAAAGAAACAACAAGTTCATTGGAATGTAAAAGTAACCACCAGCTTTATTCAAATTACTAAAGACAATGTTGCAACTGCAAGATCCTTCCCCCCCCCCCCCCCCCCAGCTTTCAACCAGTCCCCAGTCATGTTTTATCAGTTTAACAGGAAATTAATGATTAAAGTTCAGCACTGGTGAAATTTTTCTTCACCAAGACCTGCCTTTTGCATTAATTCTACAGCACTCAAGGCAGTTACATCCACGTGGCTGACTTTAATACCACAAGATTCATTTGTGAAAGAAAAGAAAAATAGTAATTAGTCTAAAAACAGCACAATAGATCAGGACACTAAAAGGCATAAACAGTGCAGCTGCCTTGCTCTCAAAAGAAAAAAAAAAGAAGCCCAGCTCTCACAAATCTATTTTGATAGGAAAGTTTCAATATACCATTCGTTAACATGCACAATACTCTTAAAAGCCAAGTTTCTCTTATATATAAAGCATGTGAAGAAAAAGACTTCTGAAATATTCTTTTCAAATGCTATAGAAACCTACAAAGTAATAGGGTTATAGAAAAACTGTAAAAATTAGGAATGTAAGGGGCCAGCCCAGTAGTGTAGTGCTGAAGTTCTCGAGCTCCACTTCAGTGGCCCAGGGTTCATAGGCTCGGATCCCTGAGCAGATCTAGCACTGCTGGTCAAGCCATGCTGTGGTGGCAACCCACATAAAATAGAGGAAGACTGGCACAGATGTTAGCTCAGCAACAATCTTCCTCAAGCAAAAAGAGGAAGATTGGCAACAGATGTTAGCTCAGGGACAATATTCCTCACACACACACACACACAAAAAATTAGGAATGTAAATGATGAGACTTTTATTCCTTGGCATTCTTTGCTCTACTGCAAATCTAATCTAGTGCCAAAAATGTATGCAAGATATTGGAGCTCTTTGAATCTTGGTTTTTCTTCCCAATCTGCAGCCCATAATAGTTGGAATATTGGAAACAACTCTTGAAAATCTCTAATATCTTAATTAAAATAGAACAGGTATTATATTCAAGTTTAACAAAAGTTCAGTATCATACTCCATATAACTCAATCAGTATCCTTTTCTTATTTTATATTCAATGATTCCTTTATTTCAAAAACAAAGATATCACATGGTTTGTGACCAACATCAGTGGCTGGAAGCATTTCCAAACCACTTCTTTCAACTTGTTTTCTAAAAAAGTCAAACTTAAAATGTGAAACAAACTGAGCACAAAGCCACATTCTCTAGGAGAAAAATGCCGTGATTAACTCACTAAAACATAAATAGCTGAGTCATATTAATAAAAATTTCACAAAAAGCAGAACTTTCAAAGGTACGTTTTAAAAATTACTTCAATTGCACATGGTCCTGGAATTTAACCTGCGAACTATCCTAGACAATCCATTTGTGTCTCCTGCCAGTCCTTCAATTACACTCAGAGCATAAAAGTTTCAAAAACTAATACCAACAATAGCAATCAAACCAAGTGCAGCTTTTCACAAGCAAGGACGCTAAGCTCCAAATAAAATTAACACCAAAAACAAACCCACAAAAAACCCAAAAGTCAAAACCAAAAAACGATCTTAAATTTTCTCTTAAAAGTAGGAGTTCCTTAACTTTACAATATTTCTCTTTGCTTTTCACTGGAAAGAGAATGGGAAATCAAATTAACAGTGATGAGGATGAGAACAGTGAGTTCTCAGGCGGAGGATGCATGAATTTACAACCCAGGCTTGGCACAGAGATCAGCGGGCACACACACACCAATGCTCTAGGGAAGCGTTCAAGAAATGTCACTACTAACGGAAGTTTTAAGGCCTTATTTTCTTAACGCCTAAGGACAGCCTTGTAAATGCACTGTAAAACGCAACCTAGCACAGCTCCATTCTCCAAAACAATTCAAGAGTTTCCTACGATGCGCGAAACGGAAAGAGCATGCACTCCGGGCACCCTCAGGACCGCCGCCTCCCACTCGGGAGGGAGGGCGGGCCCATGTGAATCTGAGTGCCAGCACGTCAGTTTATGTGACAGATCCACTGGGAGCATCCGACTGCGATCCAGGGCCCTCCCGGGCCGACGCTGCTGGAAGAGGAACACAAATGCAGTCTTCAGGGCCCTCCTACTTCCGTTCTCAAGACAGAAATGCACTGTTGCTCCTCGTCCTCGCCCCTCGACCCAGCACCTCTCGACGGCGGGGCCCCCTTCAAAGAGCTCAGGCGCAAGAGAAAAGCAGATCTCCCGGACCGGGGTCGACGGAAGGTGGCGGGTCACTGCACTCCCGCCCCCGGCCCCCGGGCACATCCACCGCCAGCGCCCACCCGAGCCCCCTCCGGCAGGGGGGACACGCAAGCGGCAGTAAGCGCCGTCCCACTTCGCCCCCACTCCCCCTCCCCGGGGTAAGGGGAGCGGAAAGGCGCAAAGAGGAACTAAGTGAACTGCGCGAGGGGGGCCCGCGGGCTCCCTGGAGGAGGGGGTGGGGTGGGGGTGGAAACCCAGCAGGAGCGGAAGGAAGGGGAAAGGATGAGCTGCGAGAGGAAGGGCCGAGCGCGCGCGCCCGCAGAGGGCACCAGTCCTCGGGGACGCGGCTGCACCCCGGTTCCTCGGAGCGCGGCGCTCCGCCCCGGGCACAGGGCGGGGAGGGGGGATGAGGAGGCGACGTCCCCCTCCCGGCCCAGCCTCGCCCCTCAGGAGGGGTGGCCGGGGCTGCAGTGCCCTCGCGGTCGGGAGGGCGGCATCGGCCGCTCGCCCCGTCGAAGGCGCGGGCTGCGGGGCCCCGCGCGCGTCCCGCGGGCCGGCTCTCACGCCCCCACCGCCGGGGGAGGCAGCTCTGGGGGATGCCGGCCCGGCGCCAGGCGGCCACGCCGGTTACCTGAAGCGGGGCGAGTCCTTCAGACACTCCTCGAAATCCACCGTCATCTTCATCGTGCCTCTGCCTCGCCTCGCAGGCGGCGCTGGAAGGGCCGAGGGAGCCGCGGGAGCGGCCGCGCTGGGGACCCAGACGGCTACGGCGGCCGCACTGCCGCGACTAGGGCCGCGCGGAGCTGCAGGAGGCGCCTCGCCCGCTGGTCATAGCAGCCGCGAAGACGGCGGCAACAGCTACGGCTCGTCAGGCCCCAGTCCGGCCCCTCTTCCTCCCGCCCCCAGTAGAGCGCCGGCCTCAGGGAAACGGCCCGGGAGTGACAGGCTCAGCCAGCCAGCCACGAACCCGGCGGCTAATGGGCGGGGCTTCCGGCAGCACCGCCTGCGGGCGCTCCGGCAACGCGCCTGAGCGACGGCAGCCCGAGCCAATGAGCAGCGCGACCGTGGGTGCCTCCTTGCCCCCGGCGTCCCCGAGGGCCAACCGGGATGCGCGAGCGTCGTTAGGCGGGACGCACCGGTTGCTGGGAGGCCGGCCGCTGAGGCTCCTTGGGAAGGAAGTCACGTGGCTGCGCGGCGCGCTTCCCGCGGAGCCCCCGCCTCTCCTGCTTCTTCAGCCCCGCCCTGCTGAGCTGCTTACGCTGAGGAGCCGCCGCCTGCAGGTCTGAGGAGAGTAGCTTCTTAAGGCAGCTTTGGCAGAAATCTGAAGAGGGTAGGTAGGAGTAGAAATTGTAAAAGAAAAAGATAGCCTAAACCACCGCGACCTTTCAGATTAGAGAAACTGAGGCCAGGAGAGGCGCAAGGGTAACTTTAATGATAAAATCCGCCTTTCAGTTATTGGCTTCATCTCTTAATAATTTGGAAATATCTCCCATGTATATCTTTTCATATAAGCAGAGACTTGCTGAAGGAGCTGGCATTTGGGGTGAACATGGAAAGATCGGAAGGATTTGGACAGGTATGAGAGGTAGGGCCTTCCAGGTGGAGGAACCGCTCTCAAAACCGCGGGAGACATTCCTCCTTACTGACACCTTTCTCAGTAGCCTTGCCAGTTCTAAGATGATAGAGTTTCCAAAATCAGGCTCTCTCTGACTTGCAAGACTTGCCCTCTGATCCACGATTTTTCTAGGAACACTGCAAGATGGTCATCATCTGATCCTAACAATAATCCTGCAAGGCAGGTATTTACCATCCTTTTGATTCTAAGACGCCACTGATTGTAAAAAGTACCATGGATACGTTATATTTAAATGTAGACTTTTTAAAACAACCTAAAAAGCATAGGCATATCCGTAAAAACGCACAGGTAAGGGTGTTCGGACAGCACGGTGGCTCTGAATGAGTCTAGAGGCAAACATCCTGGATTTAGCTCCTGGCTTTCTCTCTGTAAAAAGAAGATAACACCAGTGATCTGATAGAGTTGTCCTGAGGCTAAAATAGATAACAACTCTAAAGGCACTTAACACAGTACCACATAGTAATCATCCCGTAAATGTTGGCTATTATCATAATTGTACCACTTTCTTCTTCAGTACTGTAATCAAAGGTTAAGTTTAAGCCGCCTCACTTCCACAGCCTAAAGTCTTATAAAACCCATTTGACCATCGGCTAGTTATAGCATGATGGCTTGCTTTTTTTTCATAACCTATTGTTATATCTTGATCTCTGTAGCATCTTTAAAAAATAACAATACAATTTTGAGACAGTTCAAAGAATAGCCGAGCGTTGTATGTTTCTTATTTGGTTATAAACTTTGTTTCTTTTTTAAATTGCATTACATATCCCTGGAATCTACACAGCTTCTCTTGATCGCTAGAAACCATTGACAGGTAAACTTTCAGTGTCTTCAGACACTTCAGTTGATCAAGCCAGCCGCTTCCAGACTTGTAAACTCTATGTCAAATTTAGAAAGAGAGGCCATTTCTGCATTTAATTGTGTTCCTGATGTAATCTGTATAGACAATAACTTTATTGTTTCAATGCTTCAACACAATGTAACCTTTTGGAAGACACCTAAAGTCACACTTTGGGAGTCAAATTAAAATTCAACTGCAAGGCACCATCACTGCAAATAACTCAACTAAGCTAATTTGCAGATGAACATCTTTCTGTGGACGGCTAATATACCCATTTAGTGATAACACTGTCTCAATTTTTCTTTTCTGCCCTGTGGTAAAGCAAGAATTTTGGGGTATCTATTATAAGATATCTCCTAAGTTAAGAAATATTAGAAGTGGGATGGGGTGGCAACAGTGAGTCTTAGAATAGAAGAAATATAATTTTTTTTTTTTTGAGGAAGATTAGCCCTGAGCTAACATTTGCTGCCAATCCTCTTCTTTTTTGCTGAGGAAGACCGGCCCTGAGCTAACATCCATGCCCATCTTTCTCTACTTTGTATGTGGGATGCCGCCACAGCATGGCTTGACAAGCAGTGTGTAGGTCTGCGCCTGGGATCTGAACCGGTGAACCCCGAACCCCGGACCGCTGAAGCGGAACGTGAGAACTTAACTGCTATAATAATGGAAACCAAGGCCCCAAGATATAACAATAACCTGCTAGGTGACTTGGGTCAAACACAGGTCCCATGACGACAGACTCTAACTGCAAACTGCCAACTCTCCCCTTTAGAATTCGACCTTTGCAGTTGTGGCTGTCTGCCTGTGACGCATTTCCTTTTCTTCTCCTCTTTAAAATGCAGCTCAAATGCCACCTCTTTCAGGAAGCCTTCTCTGTTTGCTGAAATACAGACCTCTCTTTTCAACACACAGTGAAGGTTAATTACCAGGGCCAGTCTACAGTCTTAAAGGATATAAATGATCAAACCTTAAATCTCTGCCAAATTTTTTCTCCTCAGACTTCCCAGCCCCTTTCTCCAAACCGTCTGGAACCCTGCATGCCCATAGCCCTTCCCAGAATGCTTCGGATTTCCTTTGAGGATACTTTTGATTATACATCCTCTTGAGCAAAGTTGTCCAGTCCCCACCTCCTTAATCCTCCTGGGCCAGGATACAGTCAGCAAGAGTCAAACTCTTGACAGCAACTTACAGTTCACATTTCACCTTAATGCAGGAATTTCTTCTTTTTTCAGGCTAATGTCATCCAGCTATAACACTCACTTTCCTCATTGCTGTTATCCACCAATTTCCTAGTAACTCCCTGCCTTCACTTGCCTAATTGCATTGCAAGTTATCTCAAGAAAAGGGAGTTATGATGAGAGTAACCAGGGGCAGGTACTGGAACTGGGAAGCCCAGGAACCCAGGCATTGCTGAGAAATGATTTCCCTCTTTTGGTGGCTGTATCTCTCTCTTTCTCACCTACTCCTCGACTCATGGCAAGTTTCCTCTCTGCTCTCTTATGGGTTCTGTTCCCCTGTCAACCTGGCTTGCATATAATCCCTCATCACTACTGGTTCCTTCAACAAGCTGGTTGTCAGATGGCTGTAGGTGCCAAGCAGATAATGTAAAGGAATGAAGCTGGCCAAGTGTAAGCAGTATGGAGGGGGCTCAGCCATGGTGAAGGGGAAAGCACATGCCCTGTGTACTGCTCAGTTCCAGTAAGTTTTTGCCGTATGAGACCTTCAGATTGTACAAGAAAAGCAATAGCCGGATTTTAACGTGATACCTCCCAATTTTCAAATTTGGCAACACTTTCAAAATACTAGAAAACATTTCACAGGTCGTAAAAATAAGTTTCAGGGCCACACTGCCATTTCTGCTCTATATTTCTTGACAATTGTTGCTATAGCCTATCACCCTCTGCTTCTGGAGCTTATCACTTTAATCTGTTTCCCAATTCCCAGATTCCAGGAGAAAATTGGATTAACGCAGCTCATCTTTTCATGACAGGTCACACAGGTCCCTGGCAAGCCAATGGAAGGGTGGGATCACTCAACTAATCATTTGTACAGGAATGGGGTCAGGATGGGGGCTGCAGGACAGCTGACAAGTAGACAATGCGATTTCCCTAGAAGAGTTTATTGATGGCCAGGCCCCATAAAACACAGCTGGTGAACCCTCATGTTCATCCAGGACTTTGGCCTATGACTCACAGTCCTCCACCCCAACTCCTACCGTCAGCTAAGGTGATGTCAACATTCATTCGTTCTATAGCATCCATTGAGCATGTACTGTGGCCAGACCCATATGGTAGGCTCTGAAGTTTACAGGTGAAGTAAACAATGTTTCCCCTCTAGAGCTCTCAAACCAGAGGGGGAAGCGTGTGGTAAGTTCTGGGCCAGGAGTATGCGCAGGGGGCTACTCATACTCTGACAGCCATTTCTCCTGGGGAAGGAAATAAGGGTTCTCATATCTCTGCAGATATGAGGAGTCTTGAAAAAGTAAGATCCAAGGGAAGGTGAGGAAGGTCTTTGCAAGGACCTTTAGTCACAGGGAACTATGTGACCAAAGCACAGAGGTCAACAGTGACCAGATACAAAGGACCTTGTCAGCCATGCTAAGGCATTTGTATTTTAAGGCAATGGGAAGCCATTGGAAGAGTTTAATTCTAGGAGTGACGTTATCTGATTTGAGTTTTAAAGGAGAGTGGAGCAAGAGGTGGGACCATTGGGACTGAAACCAAATGCTGTAAGCAATATCAAGGTTTTCAACCAAGGCAACTGCAATCAAGAGGTGTTTAGGAAATACAACTGAAAGAATCTGATAGCCAACTGAATATGAGGGAGGAAAAAAGGACTAAACTCCTAGGGTGACTCCAGGTTTCAGGTTTGGGTGACTGGTGGGAGGTGGTGCCATTCACAGAGAAAGAAGAAAGTTTATCTCTTTGTCTCAAAATATGTCACTTCAGACAGTCCTTAAATGTTCCCACCTTAAAACTTGTCTCATCCAGAACATTCCATGCTCAAGCTCAACCTTGAATGTCTCCTGCTATCTGGCTCCCACATGTTCACTTCACACCCCCAAACTCTCACCCCAAGACTCTTTTTTTTTTTTTTGTGGTGAGAAAGGTTGTCACTGAGCTAACATCTATTGCCAATCTTCCTCTTTATGCTTGAGGAAGATTGTCACTGAGCTAACATCTGTGCCAGTCTTCTTCTATTTTATGTGGGATGCCACCACATCATGGCTTGACAAGCGGTGTTAGATCTGTGCCCAGGATCCCAACCTGCTAACCCCAGGCCACTGAAGTGGGGCCTGCAAACTTAACCACTACGCCACTGGGCCCCAGTGTTGTATTTTAAAGGGGACTGAATGGGCAAGAGGTGAAGGCTTTTAGGGCTGAGGCTCTGCTTCACTGCATTTAGTGATACAAGAACTAGAAACTACATACTTAGGACTTTCAACTGTCTGTATTATTTATCTGTGGCCAGATCCCTGGCCCACTGGCATGATAGCTCTTCCCAACCTTTGCCACTCAAGCTGTAGCCCACCTCTCTCATGATCTGTAGATAATTTTGACTCTTCACAAAGAAAATAGGAGTCATTAGGTGGGAACACTCTTCCTAACCCTAACCCATATATTCATCTACATTCCCATCTTCCTTACTTCTTACCCACCTATCTCAGAGGAAAGTGCACCTCTTCCTTGTGCCCGGACCTCACCCCTTCCATTCTCTGAGAATGACTCTATCAATTATCCCCTTTCCCTACCTCTCAACTGACCTTTCTTTTCTCTTTGAAGAAGAGAGGAAGAAATAAAAGCATACACCTCTGTATCAGAAAGAATCATTTTTTTGTGAGTAAGAGACACTATTTGAGTAAGGCAAAAATGATAAGATATGATGGTTTCACCCCAAACCCAGATGACGGGCTTTCCATGGACCACGAGAAGGATTTGGAACCAGGGCATGTAAACCCTGGATGCTCCCTCCGCTCTGTCCTTTCCACACATCTTCTTCGTTCTTCTGCACACTTGAAGCTCACTTCATCTCACTCTCCAGGCCCTGCTCCCAAGATTAACCAACCAACTGGAGAGAAAGGACTTTCTCTCTTGGCCCAAATTCTAAATTTCTTGCTGGAAGTGTTGACCCAGCTTGGATGACGTACCCCATCAAGGGCCAGTAAACTACAGCCAAGAGGGCAGCCATGTACACACATGGCTTCCAGAAGCCCACCCTATGACCATGTGGATGGAGTATCATTTAGCAAAGGCGGGGGACTTGTGAATTGGATAAATTCCACTTTGACTATTGCCAAACTCCTTCCATTGCTTACTATCTAAGACTCTTAAGAGCATAATCTCCACCTTTTCTCCTCCTTTTCATTCCACTATCCACTGCATTCTGTTCTCCACTCCCTACCCATCCCCATCAACTGTTTTCAATAAGGTCACTTTCCAGTTGCCAAACTAAAGGACACTTTTTAGAACTTGTTTTTCCTGACATCTCTTCAGCATCTGACACTTTTGGCAATTCTTTTCACTCACTGCACTCTCCTGCTTAAAATTCTCCAATGGTTTATCATCACCTAAAGCTATGGTTTTCAAACTTTCCTTTATCATGGAATCCTTTGTTTAAAAGAAGAAGTCTTTCACTGATGCCCACAGTTACATGGATAAAAACAGAGCTGGTGTGGTTGAAACAAGGGTGGGAGACCAAGAGCCCTGCCCACCTGGCCCCACACCCCACTCCTCACTCTCAGTGGACTCCAAGGAATACTCATAGCCCCACTGAGTATAATTTGAAAACCACGAATCTGTAGGATAAACTCCAGATTTCTTAATTTCATATATAAGGTCTCTTCAATATGCAGCACCTACCATCTTTCCTACCTTCTTTGATGCCAGTCTCTCTACTCCAAACAGATTCATCCATCCATGAAGGAATTCTCTCATCTGCTTCAGTGTGCTTCTTTCTCAGCCCCACCTTGGTACATGATGTTTCCTCTGCCTGAATAGGCCTCCTCCCTTTGTGTGCCTGGTGAGTTCCAATTCATTATTTAAAACTTGGCTTAAGTGGAATCTCAAATACTTCCCTATCACAGTGACCTGTCTTCTCCTTTGTGCTTTGGTTGTTCTGTCACCTGTTGTACATAATTCTTAGAATAGAATTCAGTTCAGTATTATAATTTGAGTTTTTTTTTTTTTTTGAGGAAGGTTAGCCCCGAGCTAACATCTGCCGTCAATCCTCCTGTTTTTGCTGAGGAAGACTGGCCCTGAGCTAACATCCGTGCCCATCTTCCTCTGCTATATATGTGGGATGCCCAACACAGCATGGCTTGCCAAGCAGTGCCATGTCTGCACCCACGATCTGAACCAGCGAACCCCAGGTCGCCGAAGGTGAATGTGCACACTTAACTGCTGTGCCGCCGGGCCGGCCCCTGTACTTTGAGATTTTTATACTCATAATCTCTTCAGACCTGGAGCTTCTGGCTGATGACATTATGTTCTTTTCATCTTTCTAACTCAAGCCCAGTGCTTGGCCCTTACTACGTGTCTGATAAATGTTGAATAAATGGATGCATTTCTCCCCCAAAGTGATTTTTTCCTTATTAAAATCCCTGTGATTACTTGTGTACATGTATGCATTTCTCCACCAGATTATAAACTCAAATAATGAGACTTGTGTGTTAGGGTGATTAGAATTAGAATCAAACAAGATATACAGAAAAGTCCTAATAATGCCTGACTTATTGATAGCTTTTCATCCTAGCTGTATAACAGAATCCCTTGTAAAGTCTTTTTGTGTTTGTTTGTTTTGATATAGATTCATGAGCCCCATTTCCTAAATGAGATTTTCCGGAGGTGGGGCCTGGGCATAAGTCCCACAGATGATTCTGATGCACAGCCTTCATAATTCAAACTCAATCAATGCTAGCTGATGTTCATTTTGTAACTCGAGGAGCTGGCACTGAGACCAGCAAAGTAGTAGGTTCTCACCAAATATAGATTGAGTTGAAATTTAAATATATGATGTTTTCAACATTCAGAACATAACATTTTTTATATCTAGCAAGCCAAGGGTTTGAGATGAAAGGGTAGATTTAGGCTAAAGGGGCCTGGACCACAGCTGCGTTTATTACATATTAAGACGACTTACTCTTTGCCCATCTACAATCCTCATAGATCCAAAACACCAAGATTTCTTTCTTTTTTTTTTTTTTTAAAGATTTTATTTTTCCTTTTTCTCCCCAAAGCCCCCCGGTACATAGTTGTGTATTTTTAGTTGTGGGTCCTTCCAGTTACAGCATGTAGGATGCCACCTCAGCATGGCTCGATGAGCAGTGCCATGTCTGCGCCCAGGATCCAAACCCTTGAAGCCCTGGGCCGCCGAAGAAGAGTGCACGAACTAACTACTCGGCCACGGGGCTGGGCCTGAAAACACCAAGGTTTCTAAGCATTTGTTTCCTGACTTCTTGATTTGGCTGTGGTCTCTCTGAGTGCTTTCCTGGAAGTCTTCCTCTTTCATAACCACCACATTTAGTTGATCGTCAGATCCTGTTAACTGTTTCCGACATGATAGCTCTTGAATTTGTGCCCCCCTTCCAAACCTCAATGCCACTGCCTTGGTTCAGGCCGCCAATATCTCTTGCCTAGATCATTTCAAGTAACATCCTCACTGGACTCCTTGCCTGTTATGGGCTGAATTGTGTTCCCACAACGTTTATATGTTGTTGAAGCTGTGAACTCCAGTACTTCAGAATGTGACTGTATTTGGAGTTCGGGCCTTTAGGGAGGTAACTAAGGTTAAATGAGGTCATAAGGGTGGGGTCCTAATCCAGTATGACTGATGTCCTATAACAAGAGGAAGGGATGCCAAGGATGCACACCCAAAGAGAAAAGGCTGGGTGAAGATGCAGTGAGAAGACAGCAGTCTATAAGCCAAGGAGAGAGGCCTCAAGAGAAACCAAACCTGCCAACTCCTTGATCTTGGACTCCTAAGCTCCAGGACCATGAGAAAACAAATTTCTGTTGTTTAATCCACCCAGACTGTTGTATTTTATGGCAGCTTTAGCAAACTAATACAGTCTTTGTCTTTGAATGCCCTGAATGTGTGGGGAATCCTCCACTTTACACAGCAGAGTCCACCTGCCACTCTCAAAGCTGGAAGATGGTTGTCATTCTCTTTCCCGGCCCTCCTCACACACAGGGAGAGGGGTTGTGACCTAGGCTTGGCCAATGAGAAGCAATTGCCGAGACTTGGTCTCAAGTCATAGACGCAGCAGCAGTTGCTCGGGATCCAATCTGGGGACCAGAGTGGCAGCAATGGGAGATGCATCTTGGTTTCCAAGGCTCAGTGGCAGTGGCCTAGGGTGGCAATGTCCAGGGTCAGTGTTGGGGCTGGCACAGGCTGTAATGTCTGTAGCAGGTGGCAGAGGCCTGGCATCTTCACTGGATTGTTCTGGGCTGTGATTATAGGTACCATCACTGTCCTCTGGGAAGCCCAAACCTAGATCTCTACCCTCCTCGTGATCTTGGGAACCACCTGACAGCTTTCTAATAATTTTTTAGAAAATCAACTTTACTGAGGTATGGTTTTGATAAATTAAAGTGAATCCATTTTAAGTGTATGGTTTGATGTCTTGACCACAATCAAGATATATGACATTCCCATCACCCAAAAAAGTTCCCTTGGGACCCTTTGTAGTCACTCCTCCCACACTCCCCATTCTACACAATCACTGGTATATTCTCAGTCACTGTAGATTAGTTTTGTATTTTCTAGAATTTCATATAAATGTAATCATACAGTGTATACTCTTATGTCTGGCTTCTTTCATTCAGCATAACATTTTTGGAAATCACCCATGTTGTATGTGTCAGTAGTTTGTCCCTTTTTATTGCTGAGTTGTGTTCCACTATATGGATATACCACAATTTATTTATCTTTTTATTTATTATTTTTATTTTTATTTTTTGAGGAAGATTAGCCCTGGGCTAACATCCAACACCAATCCTCCTCTTTTTTGCTGAGGAAGCCTGGCCCTGAGCTAACATCTGTGCCCATCTTCCTCTACTTTATATGTGGGACCTCTGCCACAGCATGGCTTGAAAAGCAATGTGTAGGTCCACGCCCAGGATCGAAACTGGTGAACCCCAGGCCACTGAAGTGGAACATCAAAACTTAACTGCTGTGCCACTGGGCTGGCCCATATTTATCTTTTTATTTGTTGATGGATATTTGAGTTGTTTCCAGTTTTTGGCTATCATGAATAAAGCTTCTATCAACACCGATATGGATTGAATGTTTGTATCCCCTAAAATTTGTATGTTGAACCCCCAGTGTGGCTGTATTTGGAGATAGGGCCTATAAGGAAGTAATTAAGGTTGAATGAGGTCATAAGAGTGGGACCCTCATCAGATAGGATTGATGTCCTCTTAAGAAGAAAGGCCAGAGAGCTTGCTCTCTTTCTCCCTCTTTCCACATGAGCAGAGGAAAGGCCATGAGAGGACACGGGGAAATGGCAGCCATCTGCAACCCAGGCGGGGAGCTCTCACCAGACTTCAACCTTGCTGGCACCTTGATCTTGGACTTCCAGCCTCCAGAACTGTAAGAAAATAAACTTCTGTTCTTTAAGCACCCCGTCCGTGGTACCTTGTTGTGGCAGCCCGAGCTGACTAATGCAAACACCTAACAGCATTTTAAGGAATTCCTTTCCTGTTTAAATCAGCCAGAGGCAGTTTCTGTTGCTTGTTCAACTTGAAGACCATGGCTGAAATGGCCTGTATGACTGAAGTTTTGGAAGTGGTGGTGCAAGGGTAAAAAGTGAGGCTGCCCAGAAAGGCCAGATCTCCTGTGTTCCGTGCAAAGAAAGCAGTGGGAAGACACTATAGCATTTTCAGCCAGGGAGTAATGTGACCAGATTCGCTTTTTAGAAAGATAATGTTTAGTAGCAGAACAGAGACTAAATCGGAGAGAGTGAGACTGGCAGTGTATTAGTTTCCTAGACCTACCATAACAAAATACCACTAAAATACCACTGTCTGAGTGGCTTAAACAACAGAAGTTTATTTTCTCCTGGTTCTGGAGTCTAGAAGTCCAGTGATCAAGGTGTTGGCAGATTTGCTTTCTCCTGAGGCCTCTCTCCTTGTAGAAGGCTGCCTTCTTGCTGTGTCCTCACCTGGCCTTTTCTCTGTGTGCGTGTGTCCGCGGTAGCCTTTCCTCTTGTTATAAGGACACCAGTCATATTAGATTAGGACCCCACCCGTATGACCTCATTTAACCTAAATTACCTCCCTAAATGCCCTATCTCCAAATATAGTCACCTTGGAGTTAGGGCTTCAACATACGAATTTTGGGGGAGGGGCCAAAACACAGTTCACAACAGTGACCCAAAAATGATGACATCGCTCATTACCCTGACCTACCCTGTTTGCTTACTAACACACAGCATGCCCTGCACTCAGACCAGCCTTCTCAGATCTTCGGCAGCATTATTGCTACTCATCTTTCAGAATCCACTTCAGGTGCCATCTTCTCCAGGAAACCTTCCCTTTGGATTTGGGGCCCTTATTTGCACTCCCAGTGCACCCTGTGTATACTCCCCTATTGTAACACATACCACACTGTCCCTCCACAGACTGTGAGCTCAAGGGCAGGAACTGACTCTGTTATTTACGTGTCCTAGTCTGTAGCACAGTGCCCAGCTCTTAGTAGATGCTCTACAGATGTGTGCTGAAGGAGTTTCTCTCCATTCCCCTTCTAACACTTTATGCTCAAGTCATGACAGACTGTCCAGAGTTCCCAGGCGTACTGTGCTGTTTCAGGTTTCTGGGTCCCTGCAGATGCTGCTCATTTCATGCTGCTCTCTTCATGCAAGAAATACCTTGCCTCCTCCTCACCACCCCCCAAAATATATATATGTGTGTATATGTGTATATATTTGTGTGTGTGGATAAATACATAGTATAAGGAATAATATAATAAATGGCTTGTACCCACCACCCAGTATATGAAATAGAACATTACCAACCCTGTCACCCTCCCCAAGAATTCCTCCTTGATTGCTTTTCCTTACCTCCCCCTCAGAAATTGTTACTCTGAATTTTGCATTCATTACTCCTTACTTTTCTTTCTACTTTTATTTGCATCCCTAAACAATATATTATTTAGAGCTGTATACTTTTGAGCTTTATATAAATGGTATAATACTATATACATATTCCCCTGTAACTTTTTTCTTTCCTGTTTTTTTTTTAAAGATTGGCACCTGAGCTGACAACTGTTGCCAATCTTGTTTTTTTCCTGCTTTTTCTCCCCAAATCCCCCCAGTACATAATTGTATATTTTAGTTGTGGGTCCTTCTAGTTGTGGCATGTGGGACGCCACCTCAGCATAGCCTAATGAGTGGTGGCATGTCCGTGCCCAGGATCCGAACAAGCGAAACCCTGGGCCGCCAAAGCAGAGGGTGTGAACTTAACTACTAGGCCACAGGGCCAGCCCCTCCCTTTTTTTTTAAGCTTAAAATCATATTCATGAAATTCACCCATATTGATGCCTATAGTTCTAGATCATTCATATTCCCTGCTATATGAATATATTTTAACATTTATTCATTCTCCTGTGAATATTTAAGTTGTCTACAGTTCTTTGTTTTCAGAATGAAATGGAAGAATGCTGTGAGCGTTCTTGTCTGTGTCTCCTAGTACACACTTACAGGAGTATCTCCAGGGCATAGACCCAGGAGCGGAATTGCTGAGCCATGGGGTGTGCATTTCCTCAACTTTATAAGACAGGGGCAGCTTGTTTGCCAAGTGTTAAACCATTCTGTATCACCTCCATCCTGTGTGAGCTTCCGTTACTCCATATTCTCTAATATCTGGTGCTGTCAGATGTTTTAATTCTTGCCAATCTGATGGTATAAAAGCCATCTCATTGAGTTTATAATGTACATATATTTGAATTTCCCTGATTTATATAAAATATATAAAATAATATATACAAATTTCCCTGATTATTAGTGAGGTTGAACATCTTTTCACACACTTACTGGTCATTCATGTTGTCTCTTCTGCAAAGTGTCTATTCAGGTCTTTTGCAGTTTTTATTAGAGTTATTTCTTCGTTACTTGCAGGACATCTTTATATGTTCTAGATGTCAATCTTTTGTCAATTATATGTGTTTCTAATATCCTCTCCCAGTTGTGGATGCTCTTCTTTTTATACAATTACTTTTGATAAGCAGAAGTAGTTAATTTTATTTATTTATTTTTTCTCCCCAAATTCCCCCAGTACATAGTTGTATATTTTAGTTGTGGGTCCTTCCAGCTGTGGCATGTGGGACACCACCTCAGCGTGGCCTGATGAGTGATGCCACGTCTGCACCCAGGATCTGAATCAGCGAAACCCTGGGCTGCTGAAGCAAAGCGTGGGAACTTACCCACTTGGCCACAGGGCTTGCCCCAGAAGTAGTTCATTTTAATGTAGCCAAATATATCTTTTCCTTTGTGATTTGTGCTTCTTGTGTCTGAAGGAATTCTTCCATACCCTGAGATTATGAAGACATTCTTTCATACAATCTTCTAAAAATTTTGTTTCTCTCATGTAAGTCTTTAATCTCACATGGACTCAATTTTTGTAAATGGTGAAAGATAGCTACCTTTAAAAAAAGTTATCGAGGGGCCGGCCCATGGCCTAGTGGTTAAGTTTGGCATACTCTGCTTTGGCAGCCTGGGCTCAGTTCCTGGGCACAGACATATACCACTTGTCAGTGGCCATGCTGTGGGAGCGACCCACATACAAAATTGAGGAAGACTAGCACAGATGTTAGCTCATGGTGAATCTTCCTCAGCAAAAAAAAAAAAAAAAAAAGAAAGAAATGTTATGTCAAGAACCTAGGCTTTTTTTTCCGACAAGGTTAAAAATAAAATACACTGTTATGTTCTAATTAACTGTGGGAAGAACTCATACCAGTATGTCAGGAAAGACAAACATTTTCCTGAGTTCCAAGAGGAATTTATACAAACAATTTCTATTCTTGTTACCTAGTAGCCAACGAACATGTACTTCCGCTGAAAGCTCTCTTTGGTGCTGAAGCCTTGGCCTTGAAAGTGCTTACAGACGAGGATGTGGAATTATCACAAGGACATTTTGGTACTTCCTTTTAGTGGGCCTCTAAACACATGCCCTATTTTCTTTGCTTTTATTTTTTAAAGAAAATTTGATATTCCCAAATATGAAAATGAAGGTTTAATCCAAATAGTAGGGGACTTTAGTTTTGTTGCTATTCTTTATGATTTAAATACTTTCAACATTTGTACATGATGCAAAGGGCCAGGCAGTGAGGACTAGGTCTCCCTCCCACTGCTTCGAGACCAAGGCTGCTGAGGTCTTGAACTTCACTGCTTCTCTTCTTAACTGCCAGAGGCCACTCACACCCTTCAGCATGAACACTTACTGCTTTTCTTCTGAATATCTATCTTCTCCCTTTGACTGCCTCTAGATTCTTGGCGGAGACGCTAGGGAAGTAGAAGGGGATAGAAATAAATCTTTCTTCTTCCTCCTCTATGTAGTAAAATTGGCATTGATAGATAAAACCAAGCTACTGACTTCCGTAGCTGAAATTAAAAACATTTCTTCAATTTTTGTCCACAGTAGGAATAGAGCCAAATATATCCCTTACTAGAAAAGCTAAGAAGCTACCTTCCCTGAACTGCGGTATCTGCCAAACATGATTTTAGAAGCCTCTTTCCTTAATCTCTCCTAATGACAAGGTGGCTTCTTGTTTTTGTTGTTTAAAAAAAGGCAGGAGAGGGAGCTGATGAATTTTCCCTATTTATCAGTTCCTTTGAACACACATCATGGTACAGATCTACGTTACAATTAGGACTTCGAAAAAAGTCTGTTTCAAAGGGATTTTGTTTCACCAGAGGGAAGCATTCATTTTTAGAATACTGTAATGTTGGCATTACTGATAGCCTTTTGCACCAAAACAAATGCCTGCCAAACGCTATAAATCCCAAACTACACATTCAAAACAGCAGATGTGTGTGCTCTGGGAGTGTAAGGGGAAGGAGGCTGTTTCAAGTTAGTGAAAATAGCCAGAGCAAGGAATAAACTGTCAGAGAAGTGGCAGAGTCCAAGGGCAAAACGCCCCCCCACAAGCCCGGGGCCTCAGTGCCTCGCAGCACAATGCCATCCAATGTACGGTGATTTCTACGTGATTGGTCACAACATAGCTCAAGTCAAAGAACAGTCCAACTCCCCTGGTCCCTGTCACCACTACCCCAGTTCCTCACAGTCTGACTCCCAGCTTTCTACCTGTCTCGGACAGCTGGAAGATTTGTTACAGCAAAACTCATAGGTGGGCTAGTGCCAGTGGCATGCTGCCACTGACAAAGGGGTGTGGCCCCACTGGCATTGGTTAAATTGCTACATACATATAATTAGCCACAGTCAACCCTCCCCTCCACCCATGGAGCAGCTGACCTGCCAGGCAACTTCTGGCAAAGAAGTTCCATAGAGATGACCATCGGGCATGTGGGGACCTCCAATCTTCTGAGGGACATACCAGCCCCCACTGTTCTCCTCAGCTGATTCCATAATTGGTGGCCAAAAGGGGCCAGGGTGGGCAGGGGCACTGCCACTGAGCTGTTGGCAGCTTGTCGACGTGACTCTCGAAGGCAGCAGAGGTGGGTGGCACTATGGAGATAAGTAATTCACACCTCCCCATCCTTCCTCCCACTCCCTAACTTGGAAACACAAGGTACTTCGGGATCTGAAATCAGCCTCCCGCAGCTGCTCTGCTATGGCTCGTGCTTTGCCAACTGCTTCCTTGGGGCCGTCTCTTAAGGAGTGGTTGAGTTTTGCCTCTTAACTCGCTATAGGTCTCAGCAAGACATTTGGCGACATAGCCAAACAGGGAGGATTTAGAGTCATAATTTTACAGAGCCAGAAGAACCTTGAAGATCCTCGAAAGGACTCACCCAGGGTGACACAGCTAGCTCGCTAAACAAGAATTAGAACCGCTCCCCTGGAGCCGTGTTTCTCAAACTTGTGAAACCAGGATCCACAGTCAGAAATACATTTTACGTGTTGACCAGTGAGTGTGTCATATATACATATGTGAGGATAAATATATACATATATGTAATTGAAACAGGAATGGCATGACACAATATTACCATTTCCAAATGCTAGGTTCTGATTTCTTTTCTTTTCTTTCTTTTTTTTGTTTTAAAGATTTTATTTTATTCCTTTTTCTCCCCAAGCCCCCTGGTAAATAGTTGTATATTTTAGTTGTGCGTCCTTCTAGTTGTGACATGTGGGACGCCACCTCAACATGGCCTGATGAGTGGTGCCATGTCCTCGCCCAGGATCCAAATGAGCAAAACCTTGGGCCACTGAAGCAGAGCGCGCGAACTTAACCATTCGGCCACAGGGCCAGCCCCTTCTGCTTTCTTTTCTATTATTGTTTTTTAAAAGCTATTTTTGACCCACTAAATTGGTCTATGGCCCACTAATGAGGCACAACCTGCATTCTGAAAAGCACCATACACATAAGCAAAAACTCCTCGTGTTATTTCATACTGAGCCATCTAACTCACTTCTAACTATGTAGTAAAAGTTTCTGAAAGTAGGAGTAATCAGCACTCTTAGTTTAAAAGGTCTCATATTTCATGTAAAGCCCTTTTCAGAAGACAGTTATTTTCCATGCTTGTCATTCTCCAAGCACGCATACACAGCCATAGCAAGGCTTTTAAAACATGAGTACTATCATGCCAGTCCTTTGCATAAAGCTCTTCAGTGGCCCCTGGTTGACAGTAATAATAATAGCTAACACTCACAGCATGCTCATAATGTGCCAGGCCCTTGTCTAAACACTTTACATATGTTTCACTCATGTATTCCTCAAAACAGCTCTAGAAGTATGGGTTGTTATCACACTCATCTTACAAAGATGATGAGTAATGAACTCAAAGACCCACAGCTGGTAACAGGCAGGGCTAGGATTTGCTAGGCCAAGGAGCAGCTAGTCCCAGAGTCAGCAGTCTTGGCCACTTAGCCATGCTGCCCTCAGTGATGAACAGAGGATCCAGCTGTTTAAAATAGCCTCCAAGCCTCATCATGCTGTCCTGTGTGCGCTGGCCTCCTGACCAGTTACGTGACCGCATGCATGATGCTCCCTACGTCTAAAATAAGCCACCTCGTGCATGGGTTCACTCTTACTTCAGCTTCACTTAGGTCTCCCTCATTCCTCCAAGCTACCTTAGATATGCCCTCTGTGTTCCCATAGCTCCCTCTTTCCCTTCTTCCTCCTCGCTTCCCCTCATTCATTCATTCAATTCATTTGATATTTGATAAACATTTACTGAGCACTTACTCCATGTGAGGAGGTAGATAGCAAAAGTGACCAAGTCTTTGCCCTCGTGAGCTCATATTTTCCAGAATGGGTGGGGGGGATAAGTAATAAATAATATATCAGGTGGTAATAAATGTTCAGGAGAAAAATAAAGCAGAGTCACATGGATAGAGTGTGCCCAGGACAAGGGGCATGCGCCTGTTTTATATCGGGAGGTTAGGGAAGGGCTCATCGAGGAGGTGATATCTCAGCAGAGATCAAAGGAAGTAAGAGACTGCCGTGTGGGTCTGTGGAGGAGGAGTAGTCTGTAAAGAGAAAACAGCCAGTGCAAAGACCCTGAGTCGAGAGCGTGCTTGGAGGGTCATGGAACAGCAAGGAGGCCAGTGTGACTGGAGCAGAGGGAGCCGGGGGAAATCGGCAGCAGGTGAGGTCACAGAGGGACAGGGGGCCAGATGGCATGGTCACTTTGTCTCACTGTGAGATGGGGAGGCACTGGAGGGTTCTGAGCAGAAGAGTGGTATATTAGTTCTCTATTCCTGCTGTAACAAATTTAGTGGCTAGAACAACACAAATTTATTATCTTGCCGTTTTGGAGGTCAGGAGCTAGACACAGGTGTCACCGGGCTAAAATCAGGGTGTGAGCCGGGCTGTGTTCCTTCTGGAGGCTCTGGGGGGATCTGTTTCTGTGGCTTGTCCAACTTCTAGAGGCAGCAACGTACATTCCTGGGATCATTCTTCTGTAGCCACATCTCCGCCTGACCACAGCCAGGGTAGGGATCCACTTTTAAGGATTCACGTGATTAGGTCGGGCCCACCAGAATACTCAAGAATAATCTGCACATCTCAAGGTGCTTAATCACATCTGTGAAGTCTTTTGGTCACGTAAAGTAGCACATTCAGAGGTTCCAGAGATTAGGACATGGACATCTTTTGGGGAGGGCATTATTCTGCCTACAACAAATGACATGATCTGACCTGAGTTTTACCAGGATCGTCCCGGGTGCTTGGTGGGAAAGAGCTGTGGAGGACAAGGTGGAAGCCGGGTAGGAGGCTGTCAGAGTAATCCAGGTGAGAGTAGGTCACGGCCGGGCCAGGGTGCCAGCAGGAAAGGTGCGAGATGTGGTTAAATTCCGGATGTTTTGTGAGGGGAAAGCTGACATGATTTGCCGATGGATTGGATGTGGGGTGAGAGAGAGGAAGAGGAGTCAAGGATAACTCCAAGGTTGACACTCTCTCCTCCACCTTTAGAGTACTTGAAATATGTTGTGTTTATTTAACTATCTCCCTATTAGCCTAACTTCTGAGGAAGAAGGGCTCCAATCTGACTTGTTCGTTGTATTCTCACACCACTGAGTGCATAGAACACAGTTCACAACTCCTGTTTATTGAGCCATTGCTGTGTGTCAGGCACTTTACGTCGTCTCATTTCATCATCAAAACAGCCTTATGGGGTAGGTACCATTATATCCTCATTTACCAAATGAGGAAACTGAGGCCCAGAGAGATTAAATGACTTATGCCAGTAAATAGAAGGGTGAAATTCAAACCCATATTGAATAAATGAATTAAATTCCTTCAAATTAAGTGAAGATTTGGGTTTCACTAAATATTCTGACTGCATATGGAATAGGCGTTGGAGTAAAGGACACAGATTTATACGTATTTCAAAGTTTTAGCCATAGAAAAGTTGTGTCAAGAAACAGCAAATGCGAACGCCACTAACTTAAGAATTCTCAGACTATTGTCAATCTGAGCTGTGGTTTGGTTGCTGTGATGAGCGATGCAGACAGTAATTTCAGAAATGTTTTGTAACCACTCTGGAGGCACAGAAGAGAAAAACAGATGACATCAGGCAGACTATGGTGGTACAGTGAAAAATGCCCAGACCCGAGAGCGCTGAGGGAGCAATTTTAATCTCATTTTAGTCCCAACCACTTATTAGCCAATACCTTTGAGGTATTTATTTCATCTTTCTGAGGCCGTCTCAACCATAAAAAGAATATGATCTTTTCTGCCTTGTCTACCTCATAGACTCTTGGGATAAACTAAATTTATTCTCTCAATAAATACAGAGCACCTACTATGTGTGACTGGCACTGCTCTGGACACAGGGGACACATCTGGAACAAAATAGACAAAATCCTCGCCCTCATGGAGTTGGCATTCTAGTGGAAAGGCAGACCGACAAAAACAAGAGCAGACAGGCGGGTCGTTTCAAGAGTGATAAACGCTAGGAAGAAAATAAAACAGGACAGGCATTCCAGGGTGTTCCAGGAGGAGGTAACATGGGACAGAGGCTTGAATAAAAAGAGAGCAAGCTGGACAGTAATCTGGGGAAAAGGCCGTCCAGGCAGAGGGAACAGAATTTGTTAATTTCCTGAGGTCAGAATGAACTTGGGGTTCGTATCTGAGGAATAGCGAGGAGTGAACAAGGGGGGAGACAGTGGTGAATGATGCTGGAGAGGTAGGAAGGGGCCAGGTCGTGCATAGCCTTGCAGGTCATGGCAGAGAGAGTGGATTTTATGTCTGTGGTAAGAAGTTAATGGAAGCAAAAATATGCAAGAGCAACACAAAAGTAGACGGTGGGGGTGTAACATGGACTTAGGCAGCAATATGGCCCATCTGTTAAGAAGAGCATAGGTTCTAGAGACTGCCTGGGTTGGAATCTTGGCTGCACCACTTACAGTGTGGCCTTGGACAGGTTCCTTAGTTTCTCAGTGCCACAGTCTCCCCTCTTGTAAATAGTGGTAATAATAGTACCTCCCATATTAACGTTGTTTTGAAGATTAAATGAGATATTGCATATATAACCCTTATAGTAATTTCTAGAACAAATAAGTGTTAGCCATTATTACTATTAGTTATTGAGGTGTACAACAGATTGAGTTCATTAATGTGGACTTCTCTAGTTCAGAATCTGTAATATATTTTTTAAACAGAAAATTTACGTATAAAGAAAAAACGTTTTTAAACAGAAAAACTCAACGTGTATTTCTTGTAAAGTGTTGTAGCATTCAGACAATAAATGAAACCTCGGCCTCCCCCAAAGTTCTGAATGATATTAAAATGCTTAAATATAAAGAGCTTGAATAAGCATACCGAAGGGCTTTATCTGCCCATTGCTCCTTCCTTTAGGGGACCAGCCCGCCCTCTTCCCTAGTGATTCTTCTTGGTCCATGTAGTCCTGGTGAGGAGTGGAGATGCCACCCAAGTCTGCCCAGAGTCCCACATCCGCACTCTGCCATCTCCATCTCCGCCCCCTCGCCAACGTACACCCACAGTGATGTTCCAAGAAGGAGCAGCACAAGACCCAGACTGAGCCAAATCAGAGTCCTCTCGGGATTTTTGCCAGACTGTAGGGGAAGGATGCTCTCTCTTTCTGGCATCTCAAGCCTCTAAAGATGATGTACACCAGGTACCAGCAGCCAATTCTACCTCCAGGCGGAGAGAATGAGGCCAATACAGAGAGAGGCGGAGTCAAAGGTGGAGACCAAGGCCTGCCGAGAATCCAGCCATGTCTAAAGTCAGACCGACCCCTGGACTTTACCGTTATGTGAGCCATACATTCCTATTTTGCTTAAAAATTTGGTTTTTGTCACTTGCACCAAAAGACTCTCAGTATACATACGTTCTATGAAAGATGCTTTCTGATTTTCTAAGATATCTGTAATAGTCTGTGTCTATACAACATTCTTTATACAACGCTTCAAGATTCTGATAAATTAAACAAAAATCAATACTCATGTTACAAGATGAATGAAGATGAAAGTTAGATATCAGCTGTTAGGTTTGCTGATAAACCAAGGCACAGACTTTGCCAATGTGTTGGCAACCCAAGTTTTCAGAACTACAGAGGACCTCGTGCTAGCATTGGAGCCACCTTAGGAATGACTTACATTATCTCAAGCTTTCATTGTATTTGTTGCTTTCCAGGGAAAGTGATTTCAATCTCAGTAAAACCTAATACATGTAGTACCATGGTGGTGCTATTTCTGCCACTTTGCGTAGTGATGAAAAAGCATCATCTGTTTTCAATAGTGTGATGTGATTCCAAATCCACAAATTCATCCTATTTCATATTTTTATAACTTCTCTCTTACTTTCAGAATATTTAGCAAATTTTTTTTTTTGCTGTTTGAAACTAAGGAGGAAATTGGAGTAATGTATTTTTGAAGTAAACCAGATTAAGAAGAAAGCTATTCTGAAATCCAGCTGCCAACCAGCTATTCCGTCACCTACCTTACTTAATTTGTTCTCTTGGAATTGAATAGCGGCCAAAACTGGATCTTTTCAAAACTGGATTACGACGCATGCGGATAACAAAATGCTGTTAAACAAGTCTTCCTATGTCAATAAATAGCTTGGAAGGGAAGAGGCAGATGAAAAATCCCTGGGAATTTATGAAAACTTGGCAGAGATGTTTATCCCTTGGGTTATGCAAGAAACTATCCTAATAATAAATAAGCACACTGAAAAAGTCCTTGTGTAAAGCATAGCATATTTTACCACCATTTGAAAAGTATGTAAAAAATTTTTTTTTATTTTTAACCTTTCTGAAGCAGGCACCCAGTGCCTTCAAGGAGCTATTTTTGGTGATGGTACAGTGTTCTGACACCTTTTCCCTGAGTAAAATCGACACATCTGCTGAAATTAACATTTTTATCCTCATGGACCCACATGTCACTGAAAAATATAAAATATCATTGTGTTTTTCTGCTAACCAGCATTTGGAAGCAGAAGCTGTTCAAACCAAACCTACTCCAGTCCTCTGAGGTACCCTGTTATCACTAATATCTATCTCCTTTGAATAGTGTAAGGCCTTGCTCAGGCTGGATAAACTCAACTCTAACTGAACTGAATAGAGGTGTCTGTGGTAGCCCAAATCCCATCTTTGGACTCCACACATGGATAATACCTTGGCAATCCAGCAAGTTTGCTTGGTGCCCAGATCTAGAGAAAAGAGGAAGGAAGAGCAATGCAGCTGTAATGTTTTCTTACATCCAATAGAGAAACAGGTCCAAGGCGCTGGAATCTACGCAAACTTTCTTCTTGGTCCCTCCACCCACACCCAGCTATAAATTGATACAAGGGCTCCGTCATTACAGACTGGATCACATCCTAACACTTCACTAGTCCACACACCTCCAAACTCAAGAATAATTAAACATTTGTCATGCACCTTCCTATGTGTTAGAAAAACATAAGAAAGACGTGGTTAATCCAGGAAAGAGAAGACAGGTACACAAATAATTATAACACAGAGCAGAACGTAGTAAGGGAGAAATAAGCATAACGTAATAGGGATTCAAAGGAAAAAACATCACATATGAAAGCACTTAATGAAGGAGGTGGAACTTGACGTAAAAGACAGAGAAGATCAGAATGATAGAGGGTTGATATAGAAAAGACGGAAGGAAATGAGAGCTATGTTAGTGAAAAAAGAGCAGTCCAACTTCACCCAAACTCAGGAGACATTTACAGGGTAGGAATACGGCTGGATCAGGACCAGAGCATAAAGGACCTGAGGGCCTGAGTTTCGATTTTATCTTGCCGGCTGTAGGGAGCCAGGGGCTTCTAAACGTGGAGTATTTTACTGTACGGTTACATTTGTTTTAAAAGGAAATTAACATCCGGGAATAGGAAGGGTTAGAGTGAGAACAGTTACCGAGAAGCTAGAAAAGGACAGAGTCCAGCGTTATTCTGAGGGTAGTATTGACAGAGCTTGGTAATTTATAAGATGTAAGGATGAGGGAAGGAGGGCATTAAAGACGCCTGTGCATAACACGGGTGACAGGAAGACGCTGCTCCACAATTACGGCATTGTTTGGTAGGGAAATTTTATGAGTTTAGTTTTGTACACATGGAGTTTAAACAAAAGAATGTAAACTTAAAAAGTCTGCTTTTTCTCGGATATCTTTTTGGAAAATTTTGCTTTGACTGCTGAGTTCCAAAATTAGCTCCGAGCTGTCAGCTCTGTGCGCGAGTGTTTTGTTTTGGGGCGTTAGAATATCTTCTTTCTCTAAGACTTGCCACTTTTACTGTCCAAAATTTCACTTAACAGAATATAGGGGGTGGTAATTTTGAATATTTTTCTCAGTAGACTGTTTTTTTTTTGCCATCAGTAGACATTTTAATTTTTCTTTTAACTAAATTTTGGATGCAACAACTTTTGTTAATAAGATGTGTGAACAGAGAAGCATAAAGTTTGGGATCCTAACAATATATACCAAAGCCTCTGACTTTAGAAAAGATTTCTTATTTGTTGCGCCATCTGTTTAGAGACTAATTAATGGTTTAAAAATAGATGATCTTTTGAAGGCAAATGACATGAAAATAAATGGAAAAAATTAATATAGATCTCATAAACCTACACTACAGAAAACAATGATGTGCTTTGGGCATTGCATTAAAAAAACAGGCTGAGAAGATGCCACAATGTGATGCTTTATAAACATTATGTGTACATTATAAAGTGCACAGATGAGCTGGTAGCTACTTCACAGAACAGTAAGGCACAGGTTTGTTTTTTTTTTTTTTTTTTGAGGAAGATTGGCTCTGAGCTAACATCTGTTGCCAATCCTCCTCTTTTTTGCTGAGACAGATTGGCCCTGAGCTAACGTCCGTGCCCATCTTCCTCTGCTTTATACACTGGACACCTGCCAAAGCATGGCTTGACAAGAGGTGCATAAGTCCATACCCAGGATCCGAACCAGTGAACCCCAGGCCACAGAAGTGGAACGTGGGAACTTAACCACTGTGCTACTGGGCTGGCCCGTAAGGGATGATTATTGATTAGGTGCATTCATAAATCTCTTTTCAAACTGTTATTGCTGGTGATTAATTTTTAAACTTTTCTAGTAATGTGTGCATTCATACCAATATACAAAAGGTGAAACTTTCCTTCCTATCTTCTAAGTCTATACTAAAAAATTTTTTAAATATAATTATAAACATAGAAATCTCTGCGCCGTGTGGTCTGTTGTTCTATCTCCATCTTCCCTTTTACAGCTAAACTTCGTGAACAAGCTTCCTACACAGGCAGTATCTGTTTCCACATCTTCCACTCATTCCTCAGCCCCTCCAATATGGCTTCCAGCTTCATACGGCCAACGAAGTCAATTCTCATCAAGGTCACCATGACCGAGTGACCCTAAATCTAATGAAGACTTTGTCACATTAGCCCTCGTTTTGGGGATTAAATAATTCATGTAATATACTGTGTAGACTGTTTGAGATATTCAAGATAGGTTCCAAACATATCTTTTATTGGTCTATCAACACCCTCTGACTATACGTAAATCCAGCGAATGGATCTTTTCATCATTTAAAATAATTGAAAAGTCACCATATTTTTACTCACTTGCATTTACATAACTAATCCAGAAAAATATCTAAAAGAATAATAAGGTAAAGTATGGCCTTCCATTTGAATTCTTCAGGAGAATCTCATCAACATATGGAATAATTTTCTGGAATTTGGGCAGAAGAGAAATCTCAAGATATTCAAAGTCTGGTTCTTAAAATTCATAGAACTTTTTTGACCCGTGTTCTAGTTGGACCACAGAGTCTGACAACTGATATCTTTTTGAAAGTGTTAAAAAGCTTCCTACAACAGGAAGGGCTGGGCGCAGTTCAAGGAGAACTACGTTACAGTAATGGCCCATTCATCCTGGTGTGAGCTTTTTGGCAATTACAGCCAGAAACAAAGACAAGAAGCTGGAAATGAAAACAAGCCTCTTGGTATCAACGAAAACAGTCACAAAGCCCACATCCAGAAGCTGGTAACTACTCTCAGATGTCTTAATTTCGAAAAAGACGAGCATGTTAAGGTTTGGGAAAAATTGCTTCAATAGCTCTTGAGAGCAAGACTGTATTTCAGACACGACAATAATCAATGTTCATAAGAACAAACTGGAGTCAACAAGTAAAGATTATGTCTGGGATCCTTGGTTTGTGAATATTGGAAAAGGCACCATTCTTTAAGCAAGATTTACTTCCAAAATGCCTAATGTCAGTTTTGGTACTATGGCTCAGTTTTGAGAAATTTTACTTGAGTGGAAGTACTCATTTTCAGATGATCGTGAACAATGAGTTAATTCTGAACTCCCTCCACTCTGAAAAAATACAACCACCAAGCCAAGACAGAGCCACAGATGTTCAAGCCAAGGAGAGATTTATTGTGAAAATAAGGAGTCAGAGAAACTAGATTCTTTTCTTTAAAATCAATTATTTTTTTTTATTTAGTTAATGATAGGTTACAATCTTGTGAAATTTCAGTTGTACATTAATGTTTGTCATTCGTGTTGTAGGTGCACCACTTCACCCTTTGTGCCCACCCCCCACCCCACCTTTCCCCTTGTATCCACTAAACTGTTCTTAGTCCATAATTTTAAATTCCTCATATGAGTGGAGTCATACACAGATTATCCTTCTCTCGCTGGCTTATTTCACTTAACATAATTCCCTCAAGGTCCATCCATGTTATTGCAAATGGAATGATTTTGTTCTGTTTTGCAGCTGAGTAGTATTCCATTGTATATATGTACCACATCTTCTTTATCCATTCGTCTGTTGATGGGCACTTAGGTTGCTTCCACGTCTTGGCTATTGTAAATAATGCTGCAATGAACATTGGGGTGCATAGGACTTTTGGGATTGCTGACTTCAAGCTCTTTGGATAAATACCCAGTAGTGGGATGGCTGGATCATATGGTAGTTCTATTTTTAATTTTTTGAGGAATCTCCATACTGTTTTCCATAGTGGCTGCACCAGTTTGCATTCCCACCAGCAGTGTATGAGGGTTCCTTTTTCTCCACAACCTCTCCAACATTTGTTACTATTAGTTTTAGATATTTTTGTCATTCTAACGGGTGTAAGGTGATATCTTAGTGTAGTTTTGATTTGCATTTCCCTGATGATCAGGGATGATGAGCATCTTTTCATGTGCCTATTGGCCATCCATATATCTTCTTTGGAGAAATGTCTGTTCATGTCTCCAGCCCATTTTTTGATTGGGTTGTTTGATTTTTTGTTGTTGAGTTGTGAGAGTTCTTTATATATTATGGATATTGAGCCTTTGTCAGATATATGACTGGTAAATATTTTTTCCCAGTTAGTGGGCTGCTTTTTTTTGTTTCAATCCTGTTTTCATTTGCCTTGAAGAAGCTCTTTAGTCTGATGAAGTCCCATTTGTTTATTCTTTCTATTGTTTCCTTTCTCTGAGAAGGCATGGTGTCTGAAAAGATCCTTTCAATACTGATGTCAAAGAGTGTACTGCCTACGTTTTCTTCCAGAAGCCTTGTGGTTGCAGGTCTCACCTTTAGGTCTTTGATCCATTTTGAGTTTATTTTGGTGAATGGTGAAAAAGAATGATCAATTTTCATTCTTTTACATGTGGCTTTCCAGTTTTCCCAGCACCATTTGTTGAAAAGACTTTCTTTTCTCCATTGTATGCCCTCAGCTCCTTTGTCAAAGAGTAGCTGTCCATAGATGTGTGGTTTTATTTCTGGGCTTTCAATTCTGTTCCATTGATCTGTGCACCTGTTTTTGTACCAGTACCATGCTGTTTTGATTACTGTAGCTTTGTAGTATGTTTTGAAGTCAGGGATTGTGATGCCTCCAGCTGTGTTCTTTTTTCTCAGGATTGCTCTAGCAATTCAGGGTCTTTTGTTGCCCCATATGAATTTTAGGATTCTTTGTTCTAATTCTGTAAAGAATGTCATTGGGATTCTGATTGGGATGGCATTGAATCTGTAGATTGCTTTAGGTAGAATGGACATTTTAACTATGTTTATTCTCCCAATCCATGTACATGGAATGTCTTTCCATCTCCTTATGTCGTCGTCCAATTCTCTCAGAAAGGCCTTGTAATTTTCATTATATAGGTCCTTCACTTCCTTAGTTAAATTTACCCCAAGGTATTTTATTCTTTTTGTTGCCATTGTGAATGGTATTGTGTTTTTGAGTTCTTTTTCTGTTAGTTCGTCATTAGAGTATAGAAATGCTACTGATTTATGCAAATTGATTTTGTACCCTGCAACTTTGCTGTAGTTGTTGATTACTTCTAAGAGTTTTCCAATGGATTCTTTGGGGTTTTCTATATATAAGATCATGTCGTCTGCAAACAGCGAGAATTTCACTTCTTCCCTCCCTATTTGGATTCCTTTTATTCCTTTTTCTTGCCTGATTGCTCTGGCCAGGACCTCCAGTACTATGTTAAATAAGAGTGGTGATAGAGGGCATCCTTGTCTCGTTCCTGTTTTCAGGGGGATGGCATTCAGTTTTTGCCCATTGAGTATGATGTTGGCTATGGGTTTGTCATATATGGCCTTTATTATGTTGAGGTAGTTCCCTTCTATGCCCATTTTGTTCAGAGTTTTTATCATAAATGGCTGTTGGATCTTGTCAAATGCCTTCTCTGCATCTATTGAGATGATCATGTAGTTTTTATTCCTCAGTTTGTTGATGTGGTGTATCACGTTGATTGATTTGCGGATGTTGAACCATCCCTGTGTCCCTGGTGTGAATCCCACCTGATCATGATGTATGATCCTTTTGATGAATTGCCGAATTCTGGTTGCCAAAATTTTGTTTAGAATTTTTGCATCTATGTTCATCAGTGATATTGGCCTGTAGTTCTCTTTTTTCGTGGTGTCCTTGTCAGGTTTTGGTATCAGCGTGATGTTGGCCTCATAGAATGTGTTAGGAAGTGTTCCATCTTCCCTAATTTTTTGGAATAGCTTGAAAAGGATAGGTATTAAATCCTCTGTGAAAGTTTGGTAGAATTCCCCAGGAAAGCTATCTGGTCCTGGGGTTTTATTCTTTGGGATGATTTTGATTGCTGTTTCAATCTCTTTCCTTGTGCTTGGTCTGTTCAAATTGTCTGCCTCTTCTTGAGTGAGCTTTGGGAGATTGTAGGAGTCCAAGAATTTATCCATTTCCTCTAGGTTATCCATTCTGTTGGCATATAGTTTTTTGTAGTATTCTCTTATAATCCGTTGCATTTCTGCAGAGTCTGTTGTTATTTCTCCTTGCTCATTTCTGATTTTGTTTATTTGAGCTGAGAAACTAGATTCTAAGCTCTTCTCTGCCAAAAACCAGTTGGGTAATCCTCACTTCTCTTTGCTTGAGTTGACTTTTCTGAAAAAACAAGGACATTAGACTAGTTGATTTCTAAAATCGTTTCTAGTTCTAATATTCAAACATTAAGTATATGAAGAGGCAAAAGGGTAATAGTAAGGAAAAGGTAAAAAAGAAAGGAAAAGGTAAAAAAGAAAGGAAAAGGTAAATCACACTATAAATAATTGTCTTCCTTTTATTCATTCAACAAACATTTATCCAGGCTTCTATTGAGCTGGTCCATACAAAGCTCTGAGAATACTGGAGTAAGTAAAAGAGCTCCTGCCTTCATGGAGCTTTCTATTTAGTGAGGAAGTCAGGCAACATACCAAGCAAAACCACCAGATAAGGAAACAAGAGTCTGAGAAGAACAGGAAAGATATCTTTTTTAGATAGGGTGGGCAGGGAATAGCACCTCTGGAGAAGTTATGTCTGAAGCTCAATAATGAGAAGAAAAGCCATATGAAGAATTACTGAAGAGCATTTGAGGCAGAAGGACTTGCTAGTGTCTAGGCCCTAAAAAAGGGAAAAAAAGTGAATTGGAGAAATTGGAAAAAAAAAAAAGTATGACTATAATAAGTAAGCAGGAGAGTAGCATAAGAAGACTTGAAGAGCCGGGTGGGGCCAGTGCACACGGTTTTGTAAGCCGTTCTAAGAAATCTGGACTCATTTTTTTTGTTTTCTTTTTCAAAGATTGGCACCTGAGCTAACAACTGTTGCCAATCTTCTTTTTTTTTTTTTTTTCTGGTTTCTCCCCCTCAATCCCCCCAGCATTTAGTTGTATATTTTTTTTAGCTGTGGTCCTTCTAGTGGTGGCACATGGGACGCCGCCTCAACATGGACTGACGAGCGGTGCCGTGTCCACGCCCAGGATCTGAACCCTGGGCCGCTGAAGCGGAGCGCGTGAACTTAACCACTCGGCCACGGGCGGTCCCTGGACTCACTCTTAAGGCTGGTAGAGAAATCACAGAAAGGCTTTAAGTAGGGCAGCAATGCTGGCTGTTACAGAAAGTGAATTGGGAACAGATATAATGGAAGTGGGAAATTACTTAGGAGGGTTGACAGTTCAGGTAAAGCACGATGGCAGCTTGATTAGAATACTGCAGTAAGGACTGGAGAGGAGAGAGATCTAAGAGACATCATGGAGGCAGAGTCAGAAAGCTTTACCAATGGACTGTTCTTGCATGTTTGAGAGCATGAAGCGAACCAACATTAAGAGAGAACACGGTGCTAAGTTATTCATTTGGGGATAGAGCAATTAAGAATAGTTGGAGGAAAAATAAACAGCTCAGTTTTGGACATGGTGTTTGGTACCTGTAAAGCATCTTATGGAAGCAACGGACATTCTGAACCCTCTCTAGAATTCTACCTCTCTTTTATCATGTTTTGATTTTGGTCACACTAATTCCATAGCTTTTTTCTCAGAACTGTGTTTTATTTACCTTTTTATGCACATTGCCCAGCAAATCCTGGGCCTATAGTTGGTGCTTAATAAATGTTCAGTAAGGTTCTCAAAAATAAACGTCTTTTCCTTTCATCTTTACATTTATCAGTGTGTCCTCGTCAAGACCATAAAATTCCAGATGACTCTAGGTCTACAGAACAATGCTTGAAGCTTAGAATGAGAGATTGGATTCTATACTTTGTGATTTAACATGAAAAACTCAAGACAGTCCCACTTGGGGGAAGCATAGACCAATTTGTTTTTCAAAGTTAGCACTGGACTGGAACATACTTCCTGATAGTTTCAAACTACAGTGGGACACCCATAATTGTGGTCTTGACCCAGACCCTTCCCACCCCACTCCCCTTCTCCCAATAAACTGACTTAGGGATTACTGAAATGGTAGCAGATGCTTAAGTGGCAACAATCCGCAAATCTGCTTCAAGTTCAACTTCTATCCAACATTTTGGATTTAGTTCTGTTAAGGAGAAAAATCATTCGACATTTCTGATTCTTGTAGGATCTTTCTATCTTGCTAAGTAACAATTTTGTGGTAGGTGACTATAGAGATCTTACTTTGATTTTCAGGGAAACTGCATAAAAATCTGCTAAGTAACAAAGTCTTGCTAATTATTATTAGCCCAGCCTTCCCCATCAGAAAGGCCTCCTCAGAACGGCTAGAGAGGGTAAATGTATTGCTTACTCCTTCCTTGTTCCCCCAAAGCAGTCTCTCTGCTCTGTATTTACTCCTTCCTTGTTCCCCCAAAGCAGTCTCTCTGCTCTGTATGTACATGTAAATTTGTTGGTTTTTTTTTTTTTTTTGAGGAAGATTAGCCCTGAGCTAACTACTGCCAGTCCTCCTCTTTTTGCTGAGGAAGCCTGGCCCTGAGCTAACATCGTGCCCATCTTCCTCTACTTTATACGTGGGACGCCTACCACAGCATGGTGTGCCAATCCGTGCCATGTCTGCACCCGGGATCCGAACCTGTGAACCCTAGGCAGCCGAGAAGCGGAACGTGCGAACTTAACCGCTGCGCCACCGGGCCGGCCCCCATGTAAATTTGAACGTCTTTGAAGGCAGGGAAAGTCTTGTGTCCACATGACTCAATGAGTTGGCATGGTGCCACATAACACAGTGCTTATTTATCACTTGGGCAACTCTTACATCGGGAGAGGAACCATATTCTGTCTTTTAAGTAATTGCTTATGTAAGAGATACTTTGGATACCAGGGAATGTAACTAAACAAGAGTAGCACTAAACTTTCTTTTTCTATATTTGTTACGTCTATTACTGGTAACACTTTTTCAGGTTGAACTATTTGATTAGACCAAGGCATACTGCAAAGCTGCTTATAAATAATCCCCTTTGCTTAAAAAGTGAGATCAAATGATATCAAGATACGAAAGATCAGCCTGCACAATCCTCTTCTATTTCTTTTTTTTTTTTTTGAGGAAGATCAGCCCTGAGCTAACATCTGCTGCCAGTCCTCCTCTTTTTGCTGAGGAAGACTGGGCCTGAGCTAACATCCGTGCCCATCTTCCTCTACTTTATATGTGGGACGCCTGCCACAGCATGGCTTGCCAAGCGGTACCATGTCCACACCCGGGATCCGAACAGGCAAACCCCCGGCCGCTAAAGCGGAACCTGCGCACTTAACCACTGCACCACTGGGTTGGCCCCCCTCTTCTATTTCTAGTCAACACTCTGTCATCAATCCAAAAAGAATTAAACAGAGAACAAAAATTTATAGGCGTTCTCTTCCAATTCCTATTGGTAATAGAACTGAAATGCTGCACACTCATCAGACTTACTGGAAAAAATTTCAGGTTGGGCAGTTGAGATAAAATCATGACTAAATACTTGCCAAAACCACCCTCACTTACCTACTCTCAGCATTACCTCCCCCAAATAATTCCTCAAATAAAAAACTAGATGAGTCAAACCCAAATTTAAAGTGTAGGAGCCAAACACCGCTCTCCCCAAACACTCTGTTGGGGCAGCTAAGCAAGGCTTGGGGGTGTGAGCCACAAACCAGAGTCACTTGCTGTCTGCTCTTTTATTTTCCAAATGAGCAACAGATGTGCTCCTGTCAACCAGTTATGCAAGAGCTATTGGGGAAGACAAGGCGTTGTGGAAAACTGCTTCGAGCAGCAAGTCTTTAAGCAACAGTCATATCAATACTGAACCACGGTAGCTTATAATCAACCACCTTTAATTTATCTGTCCTGAATACGTATTTTACAGTTTCTTGTGTAACTTACCCAAAATTAAGGCTTTATGTTTGGCAAATTATATACAACCCATTAATACTATAGTTATTGCTACCATGTCTTCTCTCTTTCCATCTTTTCCTCTTTCAGGAGGAAGTTCAACTTTCATGATGTTACAGACCCTAGCCTATTCTCCTACCTCTATCTGGGATGCTACTTGAGGCAAAAGCGGGGTAAGGGTGGTTATGGTGAAATGTTTGAAAAATCCTAGGTTAAACCAAGTTTTAAACAGGTTCTTTACACAGGATGTCTCAGACCCTTTAATATGATGATGTGCATTAGAATAAATCTCCAAGGGGATAGGGGAATCAAGTGTATAGCATGCACAAAACTTATTTGCTCATGGAATCCTTTCCACAGTACACACTGGGAAATGCTAGTTTAAGTACATACTAATTTTTTCTTTCTTTTTCTTCCCAAATCCCCCCCCCCCGTACACAGTTGTATATTTTTAGTCGTGGGTCCTTCTAGTTGTGGTATGTGGGATGCCACCTCAGAGTGGCCTGACAAGCAATGCCATGTCCGCGCCTAGGATGTGAACCAGAGAAACCCTGGGCCGCCAAAGCGGAGGGTGAGGGCACGAACTTAACCACTCGGTCATGGGGCTGGCACCCAGTATATGCTAATTTTTATAGGCTAGGTTGGTACTTACTTTATAACACTGATTCTATGAAAAAATCATGGTCTGAGTTTGAAACATCTTGCTTAGAAACAAACTCGCAGAATGCAACCAAATCACATGCATTTAGACATCTCCAACTACTGAGTATTTGTGCTTTTGAGATTTTTCCTAAATGGCATATAAACCTCAAACAAAATAATTTCCAATTTTTCAGACTAAAATAAAAAACAAAAACACTAAACATGTGAAAGATGCTATTCCTAAATCACACGATGTCTATCAATAATTCAAATAAAATTTACTTGTAAGGTGTAACTTCTAAAATGAGAGAATTTTCTACATCTAAAAAAGCATGGATAAAGAGCATGAAATCTAGTTAGATCTGGATTTGAATCCTGTCATTTAGCTTGTATGAGAAATCGAGACTGAATAAGTTGTCCAAGAGCATTTTCCCCACTTACGAAGTGCTGAGAACACCTGCTTGCACAGTTGTTTTGAAGATTATACATTAGAGACCTAGCATCATGCTGGGCAAGGTCAAATAACAGGTTCTCAATAAATTGTAGCTCTTGTTATCATTTCTATCACAATGAAACAAACTACTCTGCGACAACGTAGACTAAGAGCCTCTCCTGGCATCCAGAACACTTGGCCAATGGAACACAGCCCTGCCACAGCTGGGTAGTAAGGAAATAAAATCCACACACAGGCAATTGTCAGATTACTGTATTTTATTATGACATGTTTAGTGTACTAATTTAAAGGGAAAAAATGTAAACAAAATGAAAGTCTAGGGAAAATGGCACTTTGCTTTAATCTTCAATTTAAAGTTATTCTTAACAATCCATTTATACCATTATATGTTTTGGATTTTAAAGAGCATCACTGCTGAATTTCAGACTGAAAAATGAATAAACAGAAAAGATGACACCAAAATTGTTAAGCAGAGGAAGTGATATTGATTAAAAAGTTGAATGTAAAATCTACCTTGGCTAGAACTGAACATTGACAGATAACTTTCTCCAAAGGAAAACCTAACTTGAATCCTAAAAGTTCATTTTTTGCATAATCCAATACCATGTCAATTAGGAACTCATGACTTGATGAAAACAGTTATACTCAGTTACATTTGACCACCTAAAATCCTGCTGAACATGCTATTATCCTGTCCTACTCCTCTGAGATAACTATCTAGAACTTCCTGAAACCAGAAATAAGTTTGCCTGTGACTTAAGTTTCAAGAAAGTTTGTTGAAAACACCAAAATAATCAGTTGTTAAAGGTCTCACCTTTTCTTCACTGTGCAGCAGCTATTGCTACAAATAGAGAGTACGTGGATACTTTCTAAGAACTCAAAATGAGAAAACCAAGAGGTCTGTGTGCACGAACATATGTACACAGCATATGCATAAGCTTAAATCCCCCAAAATAGGTTTAAACAGATAAGAATATCTCAACATTCTAAATTCAGAAAGCAGAGATAAACACTGTTTTATTTATAAATCAGCAGTATTACTAGCTAATATGTTTTAGTTGGAATAGTATACCTGCAGTTCAGAAGTACTTTGATTGGATCCCATTAAAAAAAAAAAAGACATTCAAAATAATAAAAACATTTGTCTAACACCAAAGAATTCTCCCACTTTTTATTTTGACATACTGATATTTCCAGAAACTTGCAAGTGGAAGGTAAGCTGTTCACTAAAAGCCATTTCATATATACAACATACAGAAATTATGTAGAAAGTCTGTTCAAATAATGGATTCTTTTGATACTAACAAAAAATTAAGATTCAAATAACTGACTACAAATGAAACCATCACTAAACCAAGATACACAGGACCTGCACTTCAATTCAGAAAAAAAATTCAAATCTTACTGTACTAGAAGAATAAAGTACATTTGTCATAATATACATTATCATATTCCTTAAAGTAGGGACTATTTAAAGTTTTTAAATTAAAAAGTGTTCAGGTTAACTTCTGTCTATACATTCAGGAGCTATCATCATATCACTGGTTACACACAGTTCTCTCATCATGCAAAAAAACCTCTTAGTTGTTTTCTAGGGTCTAATTAAGTCAAACAATAAACTAATAACAGCAATTTAATAAGCAAGCTGTAAATCAGAGAGGTGTAGAAATTCTGCAGTTGAATTATATTTCCTGTCTATAGTACTGCTACTATTCAATCCATTGTCTCCCTGTATTAGAAGAGCTAACAGGCATTGATAGTCAAAACAAGATTTTCATTGTTGCAGCAAATGACAGAATATGTGAGAGAAGGAAGAGTGCCCAATGTCAGGACGATCTTTATGATCCTTAAAAAGGATTGTGTGCGTATGTGCGGAAAGGAGTAAGAAACAAAGGCAGGAGGTTAAAAAAGGTAAATAAAGGGAATGGTGAAACTGTATTAGAACTATATTTTAAAAACTGATCTGAAGTCTGCCCATTGAGTGTACAAAGAAAAGTCAGAGCAGACGTTGGTGTAAGTTTAACCTGATAATTTGTGAAAAAAGCTAGTTTTGATGAGAAAAAGTTCAATCCTTTCCTTGTAAACATAAAGCAACTCAACAGGAATTTTAAAGGTAGGAGGTCAGAAAATGCAACAGTAACTCTTATAATCCTTTTCAACTAAACAGACAAATCAAGTTGAAGACGTGTTAAAATACTTTTCAGACTGAATATTTATCAGTCTATATTATCTGTTGTTCCAATGGATTTTGATTAAAAAAAAACTTTTTATAAGAGCTATCATATCTAGAAGTGAAGAAAATAAATTAGATACCCCCCCGCCCCAAAGGTACTGTTTAACCTCTAAAGCATAAAAAGCTATATAATATACAAATTAACCAGTGTTCTTACAAAAGTAATGCAGTTTTGGACTGATGGCATTATGCTGTATCTGTGGTGAAGTACTAGGCACGAGAATATATGTATCAATTAGGAATTTTCAGTCTAATTAGTCTCTAAAGTTATTTAATTCTTGGCAATATATAATAACTGGTATGCATTTGGTACTTGAGTCGAATTGTAGAGAACAAGCAGTATAGTATAGTAACAGGGTTTTGTATTTGACAGTTACAGTGTTGGACAAATCTCTTCTATGAACTCTGTGATGTGTCTTGCAGTTGGTCACTTGTAGTAGATCCTGCAAAGATAAAACAAAAAAAGTCAACGTAATTTGTTTGTTGTGTATTGCCAACCTTGGAACTACCTGCGCTGAAGTTCCCTTTCAGGAGCATGGATGATAAACAAATATAGAGAACAAATAAGGTATATTACATGCAGGCTAATGAGTCTGAGAGAAAGAAAATCTGTATACTCCCTAAATACTCTGAAGAGCGGAACAGGAGTGTCTACTTGGGGACAGGACAAATCAGATTTAACATTTCTGTGCATAAATCACAGGTGAATAGCTAAGAGTTTATTACAACTCAAACATCCAGAGCTATAAAAAGACCTGCATTTATGATCTCAAAACAGTAAAATATTTTCTCAGAGTCTAAACATGACACTTTTTAAAAAACTGAAATAAAACTGGTGGGGACGGGCAAGGCTGCGGGGGGAGAGGGAGAATGAAAATGCTCAAAGACTAATGGGTTCCATAGAACCTGGAGATTTTAAAAGCTGGTAAAGAATTTTTTAAGGGCCCAAAAAGGGTAGAGGATAAATAAGAAACTTTCTTCCTTATGTGTTACTATGTAGTCTTTCCTATCTTTGTGGACTTTACGAAGCTAAGTAGGATATACTCCTATGTAAGGAGTACTTCATTCCACTGAAGAAAAATCAGGCACTAAGCTAACACAAATTTTAATCATTTGCTATTACATTTAAATGAAAAAATATATTTATGTACTAAGTGTATGAAATCTAATGTCTTACAAGCAGAGAGAGAAAAACGGCCAGAGTTATTTTTCAAAAGCTGTGGCTTATAAAAGAACGCCCTTTAATCTCTGGCACAGTGGTGCTGGTGCAGATTTCAGTGGCAAATGAGGGGTATTCTCAGTGCTTTGCCAGAGTCACTAAGAAATGACACTGAAAGTCTGAGTAGAAATTGACGAAAAGTTATAACCAAAGAAACATTCACTTTGAATACATCAAAAGAAATCACCAAGACCTAGGTCAATGGGAAACCAAAGACCAATTAGGAGACAGGTCATCTAAAAACAGATAATAAATTGAAGAAGAAGAAGAGAGAGACATATAAGAATTACTCAAAATCAAGTTTGTTCAAGCTAAATATAAGCTAAATGACTATGGTGTATTAAATAGAAATGAAATGATGTAAGGAACAAACTGAAAGGCTGAAAGCAAAATATGGAATAACAAAAAAAGCTGTAATCCTGAGACACGGTCATCAGGTTCTATCATAGAATTACTCATATTTCATATATGCTCATCAAAACAATAATATAATAATTATTTACTTTCCTAAGACTTAACCATCCAAGGCACAACAAATAAGTTACATCTCAACTGAAAAGCCTAAGTTTGCAAATACAAAGAGTAGGTAAACAAGCATGAAATCTCCATTAATGGTGTAGACTATTCACCTTCTGAATATCAGAATAACAGTTTATTAAAAATAAACAAATAAAAGCTGTGTCCTAGGACTGATCAAGAAGAGTTGGTAGGCTGCAGGGGCTGGTTGTTCAAGACAGAAAACAAAACCAAAAATCAGCCAATAACTTAATCCAATAGTCAAAAGAATCAACATTGGAAAGATAAGACATATTTTGTACCTGAAGGGATATTAAAACAAATCTTCCATGACAAAAGTGTTTCTTTAAAACAGTTTAAACCTTAATTTAGATTATGACAGATAAAATATGACCTGAAACATTAAAAACAAAATATAGCTCAACACGAAGATAAACATCATTGCTTAGGGGCAAGTAAACCAAAAAAAAAAACACCAGCTGTATAACATAACAGATGGTCTTTAAATCACTCTGGGCGTGAAAACCTTATTATTTTGAAACTGGCCACAAGGGTTGAAATTTTAGAAACTTTGACATAATAAGTGAATCTCAACAAAATTTTCTGAGGTTCTTCATAAGTTTAAAATAAAATAAAGTATATTACGTAGGCACAAAGGATCACAAGAGTCTCAGTGATATTTTCAAAACATCTAACCTTCATTTGATGCTTCCATATTCACACTTTCTCCAGTTGCAGTCTCTGACATTTCTTCATCTTCCTCATCCTCGTGTAGGTCTTTTGAAATTAATTGTCTGGCTAATTTAATATTCAGTCCTTCATTGTAGTGAAGCTTCCTTTTCATTTCAAACTGTCGCTTTTTTTCTACAAGATACAAAAAATAGGCTTAGGAAATCTTTAGCTTAAGGACTGGCAAACTACAGCCCACGTTTGGTAAGTAAAGTATTACTGGAACACAGACATGCTCATTCGTGTTTGTAATGCTTAAGCCTACTTTTGTGCTCAATGGCAGAGCTGAGTAGCAGCAATAGAGATCACTAGGCCCAGAAAACCTAAAATATTTACTATCTGGTCCTTTACAGAAAGTTTGCCAACCTCTGCTAGTTCATCTTTTTTATTTTTTTACGTTTTTTTATTTTTAAGATTTCATTTTTCCTTTTTCTCCCCAAAGCCCCCGGTACATAGTTGTGTATTTTTAGTTGTGGGTCCTTCTAGTTGTGGCATGTGGGATGTCGCCTCAGCATGGCTTGATGAGCGGTGCTATGTCTGCGCCCAGGATTCGAACTGGTGAAACCCTGGGCCACAAGGCAGCGCGTGTGAACTTAACCACTCAGCCATGGGGCCAGCCATTTTTTAAATTTTTTTATTTTTTGAGGAAGATTAGCCCTGAGCTAACATCCACTGCCAATCCTTCTTTTTTTTATTATTATTATTTTTTTTTTGCTGAGGGAGAATGGCCCTGAGCTAACATCCGTGCCCATCTTCCTCTACTTTATATGTGGGACGCCTGCCACAGCGTGGCTTGACAAGCGGTGCGTATGTCTGTACCCGGGATCTGAACCAGTGAATCTTGGCCCGCCAAAGCAGAATGTGTGAACTTCACTACTGCGCCACCGGGCTGGCCCCCCTCAAGTATATCTTAAAGGGAGACTAGAAATAAAAGCCATTAGTAGTTATACTTGGGAAGAAAATTTAAAGATACAGGAAAATTATATATATACATATAAAATGTACAAACATACATAATGTACAAAGCCTGCATGCATATGCATGCATGCATGCATATACACACACAGAGAAAATAAGACTCAACAATTAACAGTGGTGAATTCTGGGTCAAGGAAGGACGGGGTAATTTTAATAGTTTCAAGTTTTTTATTTTTACTAATAAAGAAAAATTCCACTAAAAATTCTTATTATCCATTAAGAAATTGCCACAATTTAAAACATTGCTGGCTAAAAACATAACCTCATTCCCAGAATAATTTTAAGAAAAACCTGTTATAAGGAATAGTGAAGTGATTCTAGACTACTCTTTCATTTATAGTCTTCACCATAGAAACATAAAACGAGCAGCAAATCAATATAACTGATATTTTATTAATAGCTCTTTAACGATCAACCATTTAAAATTTCTTAGACCAGTAAATTAAAAAACAAAAAAGCAGGCTGATGCAAAATTGCCAACTGTTTGCCAAACAAGAGCATTTAAACTCAGTCACCATAGTTTTATTATGATACTCATAAAAATATATATATTTTTTGAGGAAGATTAGCCCTAAGCTAACATCTGCTGCCAATCCTCCTCTTTTTTGCTGAGGAAAATTGGCCCTGAACTAACATCCATGCCAATCATCCTCTATTTTTAGTATGTGGGCTGCCAGCACAGCATGGCCACTAACAGAGCAGTGTAGGTTTACACCTGGTAACCGAAGTGGAGCACACTGAACTTAACTACCTGGCCACCAGAGCTGTCCCACAAGTTTATTAGTTTTTGCCTCACATATTTTGAAGCTTTGTTATTAGGTGCATAAATGTTTAGGATTATTATATCCTCTTGATGAATTGACTTATCATTATGAAATGATCTTTTTCCATGGTATTATATTTGCTCTGAAATCTATTGTCTGAAATTATTATAGCTACCCCAGCTTTCTTTTCTTTTCTTTTTTTTTGAGGAAGATCAGCCCTGAGCTAACATCTGCTGCCAATCCTCCTCTTTTTTGCTAAGCAAGACTGGTCCTGAGCTAACATCCGTGCCCATCTTCCTCTACTCTATACGTGGGATGCCTACCACAGCATGTCTTGCCAAGCGGTGCCATGTCCACACCTGGGATCCAAACAGGCGAACCCCAGGCCGCCGAAGCAGAACATGCAAACTTCACCACTGCGCCACTGGGCAGGCCCCCATAAAAATATTTTAATGCCAAAAAGGCATAAAGAAATCTCTCAAAATAAGGGTATCAAAGTACTTTCTCAACGTCCTCTAATTCCAAGTTTTTATCATCATCTATACTTATTTGTTTTAAAAACACGCATTTACAGTTCATGTCACTACTGATCTACATGTCACTACTAATAAAGAAAAATTCCACTAATTTTCAGCCTCTATTTGGGTTGAGAGAAGGGAAGTTCTGAGACCAACATCCATATCATCGTCCCATAAACATTTGTTTCAAACTACCAAGATCTTGCCAGGCATCTTTCTGCTTCTCTACCTATAAATTACTTTTGTGCTTTGTTTCACAATTTGTGAGCACCATATTGTAGAGGAAGTAAAATCAAAAAAGAGACCAATAAAAAGATCAAATCCTCTTGACTAAATTTTTAGTGATGCCTTTCAAGTATTCAGATGATGTAAAAGCCAATACTAAAAAACAAACAAAAAAATGGTTCTAACTGGCTCTAATACCAGATAAATTTACTAAAAAGGCTAATGCCTTTTTTTTCATTACAAAGTAACACACATTCATGGCAGAAATTTAAAAAAAAAAAGTGACTCAATTTTCTCACTCAAGACATTACCATTAACATTTTATAACTTTAGATTTTTTCTAAAAATGAACCATATATTGTTGTATATGCTGTTTTTTCAATTACTATATAGTTAGGATGACCACATGTCCCAGTTTGCCCAGGGAAGTCTCAATTTATGCCTATTGTCTGATGGGACTATTTATAATAGTGACTTTTTAAGTTTAGACAATAAAGTATATGAAAATATAGTAAAATTCTGCGATGTACATAGCAGACTTTTATAGCTTTTAAATAGTTACAAGTATTTTTTTTAAGATTTTTCTTTTTAATTTTTCCTTTTTCTCCCCAAAGCCCCCTGGTACAGAGTTGTATATTTTCACTTGTGGGTCCTTCTAGTTGTGGCAGGTGGGATGCCGCCTCAGCATGACCTGATGAGTGGTGCCATGTCCTCGCCCAGGATCTGAATCGCTGAAACCCTGGGCCACCGAAGTGGAATGCGCGAACCTAACCACTTGGCCATGGGGCCGGCCCCCATACCAATTATTTTAAGCTACTAAAAGTTAATACTTACTGAGCACTTACAATATGCCAGAAGCAGTGTTAACTGCTTTAAATTCTTTATCTCATTTAACACTCACCAATTTTTATAGCTACCAATTTATAAAAATGAGGAAACTGAGGCTCAGAGAAATTAAGAAAATAAGACAAGTGACACCTAAGACAAACTTAGATCTGACCGACTCCATAGCCAAATTCTTAATTATCATGCTATCAGTTACAAGATAATTTTTTCTAAGAATTTCTGTCAATAAACAAAGATTTTCAAAGATGCAATTTATTTAAAAGCAATAAACACCTAGATGCATCAATACCTCTACTAGTGGGAACCCAATTTGTACAATTGTAACTGGTCAAATAGTTCCCCCTGCTGGCTAATTCATGGAACTACAACTTTAGGAAAAACCCCCTAATAAAAACTGACAATACAAGTTAATAATAAATTCCTTGTTCTCAATAGATCTTGTTTTTAGAGAATAATGAAAACCAGCTCCAGAAACAATTTCTATTTGAAAGTCTTTTCAAGGGCCTTTTGGGATATGTTTTTGGGAAATAAGTCAGGAAGTCACTGAGGGTAGAAGAGATAATAATACAACTTGAGATTATGCTATATGTAAAACTGCTCTGTTCTACAACAATTAAGCTCAGACTATCATAGTTGTTGAATAAGCTATATTCTGAAGATCACAGGAAGGAACAGCAAATTATACCTCAGCAGCTACACATGACAAAGATCCTGACAGTTAACTAGCAAATGTTTGGAATCTTAGTTCTAAAGTTTCTCAACTTCTTTACAGTACAGGTAGTCATGCATTTCAAGGTTTCAACTACACTGCTACTCTCTTCTTTTTTATGAAGGTGTGGTTTGTTTTTGTTTTGCTTGTTCCCTACATATAGGCTTGGTTTTTCGTTTTAAAAATAGTTGAAAATAAACCATATAAACAATTTTTAATTCTTGAGAAGACTACACATTCACATGGTTCAAAAAGTATAAATAGCAACATGGTAGAATATCTTCCTTCTCTCCTTCCCTCAACAGATAGCCACTGTTACTTGTGCAAGCAGAAGCCATGGGCAGGTAGTAATCCTGTACTGTGTATGTGCTGTATGGGCTACAGGAGCCTCTTCCAGCCCCGTGGAGAGGGTTGTCTTTATCTCCCCTTTCTAGGACACTATTGTTCTTTTTGTTTGATGAGACCTAATAAAAATTTTCACTCTACATGTGACCATCTTGGTTCATGTGGTAAGTTTCATCACTGTTTTAAGACACAAGCAATTGGGAAATTAGTTCTTACTGCTATCCACTTGAAGACCATCCACACACTCAATGACTCTAAAACCATTAATTTAATAAGTATTTCCTGAGCATTTACTCTTTATCAGGCACTGAAAAAAGTACAAAGAAAGGAACACTTATAATTACTTTAAAAAGGTAATATTTTCCCAAATTCTTGAAATCAAGGGGAAAAAAGCTGTTATACAACAAATCCACACAAGTAGAATCTGAATTATAAATATCAAGCTCCCTAATCTCCCACCATCCACTTCCCAAAAAGGAAAATCATTTGACAATCTCCCAAATACTGGATTTACTTTAGCAAAAATTACTAGCATAATGCTGAAAGCAGTAAAAGAAAGAAACTACCTTGTTCTTCAGGTGAGAGGTCACTATCCTCATCTCCACTGCTTTCTTGTTCATGAAGCCGACACTTTGGCTCCGAGCCTTCAGCAGCAGCTAATCTGTACAAGAATCATTTACAAATCAACATGGTGATACTGTCATATTAGTTGAGTGTCTTTTTCAAGTTTTGAGTCTCATAAAAACATCTAAAGATCAAAATATGCTAGCTATAATCTGATGAGGAAAATAAAAAGCAAAAGAATGAGAATGGGTGTAGAAACCAATAAACAATAAGAAGAGTGGAGGGTGACAAATCAATGAAGAGTAAAGGAATAGAGTTTTACAAATTCACTTATTTTTGCCTTTCTCATTTCATCTTTAAAACCCAGGTGGCAGGATATTTTTTTTTAAAAAAAGAGAAAACATAGGGAATTGACACAAGGAATCCGGTGCACCAGGCTCTGGCACTCTAACCCTTCTGTCACTTGCATCTAGAAACAAGACTATAAAAAATGAAGATAAACTTAGCATGTATTTTTTATTTACACTTGTATGAGTAAAGTAAAACGTCTTTAAGTTTGCACAATTAAAAACAGCATAAGTGAAAATGCTTTACTGTCATCAGTACTTACTTCTTAGCTAAGATATCTGGGGTCAGGGCTTCAGTGGTTTCTGAATCACTCAATGCATCTTCATCATCACCGACCATACTGAGATGACATGCACATTATAATTAATACCTGAACTACAACTTTTCAAGCAGAAAAACAAAGTAGAGAAACATAATTCTACTGACTTAGTTAAAATATCAACATATTTATAGCTCTGTTGTCATCTTTGAAGTTTAATTTTAAATAGTTTCTACTTAAGGCAAATATTTAAAAGCATAGCACAAATCAAGAAAAGGCTTCAAATGATTTAAAAAACCACTACTGCAACCATGAAAATAAATATTGAAAACTTGAATCATCTGAAAAAAATTGAAATACTTCAATTATTCCATCCAGTGGGAGGGAAAAACAATGCAAATCCCCCCCGCCACGGTCTGGTTTTAGATAACGTATTTGTACATCAACCTGAAGACAGAGACAAATGATCTACGCAGACATAAGCTTAGGTAAAACAATAAATTTGATCCTAAAAACCTAATTTAAGAAGTTTAAAAGCTATTTAGCTTACCCAATCTACCCCCTAATGAAAATTTGCTCCCCACTTAATTGCAAAGTTGGGCATCTTTAATTCTCAAGCCACTGAAAGGTGTATAAAGCAGAACTGAGTTATATATTAAAAAAATTGCTTGTTTATACCTTTACTAGTTAGTTAAGGAGACAAGTTAAATAAGTGCTATAGTTTAAATGATGCTCTTTTTTTCCAAGGGTTGAAATAAACTCACGTACGTTACTGGATATGATTAAGCAGAGGAGGATAAAATAATCTGTCAATTTGTAGAATTGTTCCATAGAAAATTCTAGGTTATGCTATAAAATTAACAGATGAATTATATTTATGGGTTTGTGTGTCTATATTAGAGTGAGATTCTTACATAGGATAACGTATTTCTATAAAAAGTATCATCTTCTGTTAAATAAAAGTCTTCAAAGAAGAAAAAAAGAACAGAAAATTCCATAAAAGGAATTGATAAAACTGAGCACTAAATTGATAAAAGCTGAACATTTATATCTGTACATACATACAGCCTCGATTGCTTAGGGATCAAATAACTTTAGCGACTCTCAGAGGAAGGATATGGGTAATGTGAAAAAGAGAAAAAAAGCAGTATCAAATATCTATCATTCAGATTTACAATACTTTAAACAATCTAAAAATAACGGCTACAGCTATTTCTTTAAACCATGACTGATTTTAATTCTTCTAGGATAGTTATCTCCAACCAACAGAGATCAGTAAGGGATGTCTACTACCTTTACAGAAAAAGAAGAAAGCCCTGACTTTGGCTTCTGGGACAATAAAAGTTTTAAGATATGTTTTAAACTATATGCTTATAACTAGGAGAAAAATAAGGATTTAAAGTTTTCATAAATGATAGGTTTATTCCTTCTCTCAAGCTTTATTAATATTCAGTTTCAGTATCTGTACCTATTTCACTATTTCTTTCTACCCTTGTCAGAATCTTTGTGTTTATTCTTGTTTTTACTACTACCAAGTTATCTCAACTTATATTTCAAAGTTTTCATCCACTGACTTAAAGAATTTCATAACTCTATTTTAATACTAACTTCCGCATTTATGTTGTCTTACTTCAATGACAAAATATTTCAGTTCTGGAAATCTTTATTTTTTTCCATACAAGTTAGGGTATAGGGTAATACTAATTACTGCCACATGCTGTCACTTTACAGTTCAGTGAAAACATTCTAGAAGACTCAAAACTGCCAATCACAATGCAACTATCTGAACTACATTGTGTAAGTTAAAAAATAAAGACACAGTAGTAATGATCACTTGTCATTGAATGGGTTAAAAAAGAGTTACCATTTGTGAAGTTATCCTTTTCTGCAAAACACCGAGTAAGCTTCTGGTTCCTACTTAGGAAGCAAACAAGCCCATCTTCATCTTCCTTTTTATAAATAGATTATTTTAAGGAAGGCAAAAGTCACTAACCTGTGTGCATCATTAGCAGTTAGGGACCACTGAGGTACAACAAATAAACATTTACTACTAAAATTATAATGTACGAAGTGGATTCTATAATTTTAAAGTTACATAATACTTATACTATTACATAAAAATATGCAGTTGGGTTAGTAATTAGTGTTCCAGTAACAAATGTAAAAACAAACAAATTCAAATTGGCTGTTATCCAGAAACGCATATTAAAGGCAAAAGGGAACAAGTCAGAAAAGGAATGATGTCTACACATTACCTATGGTAAGGAGTGCTGGGTTCATCTATTTTCATTAAACCATAGTCTTTGTCTGCTGGATGATATGTTGCCAGGATGTTCATTTCATCCCACTTCTGGGATTTTTTACTAAAATTAAAATGAAAAAGAATTTTCCTCCATCAGAGCAGTCAAAGATAAAAAATGTGCACATACAAAAATCACAAATAGCCAAATCCCACGTATCAATTTCTATTTGACTGCTAACTTCTATTTTTACATCTGCTTTCTTAAAATAGAAATTGACTAGGGAAAAAGCCATAAAGAATTACAATAAAATGTCAGTAAATATTTTATAGATTACTTAGTGCCTACATATTAAAAACACATTATTCAGAATCTTTACCAGGCATTCAAAAACACTACATTATGACATGCTTAGTTTTCATTTGACCTATAGAACTAAAAACAGCAAAAACTGAAATTTACACATTGTCTGATCTCAGTAGTTAAGGATTTTTGATTTATTATATATTAGTGACAGTTTGATAAAAAACATAAGAGGAATATTTCTCTGACCTAATTTTTTCGGAGATATCCATAACAATTAAAAGAATCAGAACATAAAACTACAGAGAAAACTCCATTAAATTCAGATACTACTAAATAAAGATGCAGGTTGTAAATAAACTTATAGTTCAGTTTTTTTAAATTATAAAAATAAGAAATGATGTATCAATACAAATCATTTGGGATAAATCTACTTAAGAGAAATAGAAATGCTTTGTGAACATCTGTTAATATCCATTCAAAAAATATTCCCACAACTACTAAGGTGCTCAATAATTAAATGCCTTAATTACAAATCCTTATCTAGCATTAAAAAGGACATCAAAGACCTCTCTGCCAGCCAACAATATATGTACACAGTTTTTGAGTTGGTTATATACTCAAAAATAAAACTACTTTAGAAAGAATGCAGATTTTACAGATTCAAATCATCCTTTCTCCATGTGGTCCACATTGGTGAGGTTTTACTACAGATTTTTAAATTTTCCTAAATCTACCCAGATCCTGAAATGTTCCTGAAGAATGACATACTTAAATTTTACCATCATATTCCCTTCTCCATGCTCTGAGTCACCTTAAAAAATTGCATGTGCCCACTCTGGCAGGTGAGACTGACCTTACGTTCTTTTGCTTTCTACCCTAAAGGGCCCACAGTGTTCCTATTTCAGACTAAGCAATTTTTCTTCATATGTTTATTGTGGTAAAATATAAGTAACATAAAACTCACCATTTTAACCATTTTTTAAGTGTATAGTTCTGTGGCATTAAGTACATTCACGTTGTTGTGCAACCATCACTATCATCCATCTTTAGAACTTTTTCATCGTTCCCAAGTGAAACTCTGTACCCCTTGAACACTAAACTTCCCATTCTCCCCTCATCCCAGGCCCTGGCAACCATCACGCCATTTTCTGTCCTTAGGAATCTGACCACTCTAGGTACTCATGTAAGTGGACCCATATAGTATTTGTCATTTTGTGACTGGCTTATTTCACTTACTGTCATCAAGGTTCATCTATGTTATGGCATATGTCAAAATTTCCTTCTTTTTTAAGGCTGAGCAATATTCCATGGCAGACTAAGTACTTTTAACTACAACTTCCTTTCAAGCCTACTTACCCTTTGTTTTATCAAGAGGCAAAGACTGGCCTAGACATACTCCACAGGTGACTGAGACTACAACTCCCACTTTTCCCCCAAAACAGTCAGAAGCTGGCTAATGTTTCTTCACCATGAAATAGTCAAAATCTTAAAAGCTTATAAGCAGCTAAAAATTAAGACATATGGGTCATTAATTTTAGGCACAGAAACAAGATTTCTCGTTAAACTGCTTTTTTATTCATTTGGCATGGAACTCACCTGAATTTTCAACTAATCAAATTCCAATGTTGCCAGTATGAAAAAAAAAAACATGATCAACTAGACCGGGTAAACAGACCTTGCTTTACAATACTGATTTCTTTAGATGCTTAGTTTCTGACAGTCTATCATAGCAATATTTGGTCTTGTGGCAGGGGGAAAAAACCACAACAAAACTGGGATAGATGTTTAAGGTTTAAGTTCCAGGCATCCTCCACTAGTCCTGTGACTACAGGCAAGTCCAACAAACATCCTCTCTTAGGTTATATTTAGTCTACATGGAAATTATAATAAAATGGAGTTTTGTGTGTTTTTTTGGTTTTTGCTGAGGAAGATTCGCCCTGAGCTAACATCTGTTGCTAATCTTCCTCATTTTCTATGTGAGCTGCTGCCACAGCAGGGTCACTTACAGACTAGTGGTGTAGGTCTGCGCCCAGGAACTGTACCTGGGCCACCAAAGTGGAGTGCCCTGAACTTAACCACTAGGCCGCCAGGGCTGGCCCAAAATGGAGTTTTAATAAGCGTCTTTCTAATGATACTGGGTTGTTGAAAGAATCAACTGAAATAATGTCCATGAAACCAAATCATAAAAGCACCATACAAATATAAGGAGTTTTTACGATTTTAAAATATAAAGTTTGGGGTTAAAAACCCTGAAATCAGATCTCACTCAGCACTGTAGAAAACGGCTTGAGATAAGGTATTCTGAAAAGATATTTAAATTGCTTTTCTACTGAATGCCTTTTACTTTTGTCCTGCAAGACTCAAAATTTAAATGATTTTGAAATATTTAGGATCTCCCATAGAATGAGTTTTCTAAAAAGCAATCAGTTGTCTATTTAACTAAGTTTCAGACATTTTATTTTGCTATAAATAGTCTGCCTTCTAAATTTGCAGAAATTCGTAGATAAACGATTAAGTCTGTTCACGATCATATTCTATATAAGGAAACTCAGTGAAAAAGAGATACACCTCTAAAGATGTTAGATAGCAGAAATGACAAAGCAGCTTTCGATTAGTAGGTTAATGAAAGAAACATATACAAGTTTTAAGAGAAATAGATTAATTTTATGAAGAAAGCAATTCAATTAATAAACGAAGGGAGATCCATAATACAGTAACTAAATGTTCCCTCTTGAGAGACATGCCTCTGACATGACAGCCAGAGTTAAGACCAGGTCAGAAACAGAAAAGCAAAGGCAAAAGTTTCATAAAACCTATGTTAATACACAGTCCTATTAATATTTCCTATTAAAGATACTGTAAAATAAAACCAGCACATTTCTATTTATATAAAGTTCAAAAGCAGGCAAAACTAAAGTGTGTAGGGATGTATACTGAGGAGATTACCAGGAAAGTCAGGATAGTGGTTACATTGGGGGAAGAGGAGACTGGAAGGGCAGGACACATTTCTGAGGTGATGGAATACATTCTTTTTCTTCACCAGTATGGTAGTTACAAGACTGTTTCCTTTATAATAATTTCTTAAGTTTTAAAATTACTTTTCTGTATGTGTATTACAATAAAATATTTAATTATTTAATTTAAAATATTTATTTTAAAGCACATATTATTGACCTGTTGGGTGGTTCCTAATCTCAAAATAAAACAAGTTATTTCCTAAATGATGTCAACAATATTGAATCAAAATGACAATTTATCATCATTATTGCTTAGGATACAAGACTGAAGACGGACCTTTGGACTTTAAGAGGTATCTCTAATGGTGGAACCCAAACACCCTTTAAATCTGTTTTGTGAGATAATGACAGAAGAAAAAGAACTGTACAATTCAAGCAGAAATATTTTCTTAAAATCCAGGATAAAGCTGAATAATTATAATTCCAGCACCCTAACCCATTAACAATTTTGATTTCTTCATATTCTTTCCACTCTGTATAATATATGTGAAAAAATACATAAGCTATTAGTATATATGAAACTACATATACTGTGTATATATAAAAAAACAGTATATACAGTATATAAAAAACACATACTGATATGGAAGCTATCAGTATATATATTTTATCATAATAAGCCACTTGTGTTTTCTACTCTTTACCTTTTTAATAACAGCATAATATTTAATAATGAACTAGTCACCTAATATTAGATATTTAGATTGAATCTGAGGTTTTCCTACTTAAAATAAGGCAGAAATGAACACATTTGTGCATATTCCAGTCAATGAGTTTTTAGACAGGCATATCCGGGTTAAAATTTGTCAAGAGCTTTAGAGTTCACTCCATGATGCCATATACCTTTTTTAAAAGAGACGACTATTTGTAATGTCCCTGGTAATTAACAAACTTTGCCAGGATTGGGTATTTGTGTGTGTTTTTTCCACTGAGCAGGTACAAATCGGTATTTAAAAGATGTTTGGTGTTATTCCTTTGTTCATAATCTAATGAGTAATATAAAAAAGTGCTTGTTATTTTACTTTCCTTGTATGAATTATGTTTACATCTTTGCCTATCTATTGAAAGCTTCTTATAAATCTGAGTTTTTTTCATATAAATTTCAATTCTTTACATCTATATAAATGTCAAGAACTCACACAAATTTATAAGAGAAGGTTTAAACCACATTATATATAATCCAAAGGTATATATAAGGTGTAAAGCACATTACCTATAGCCCTAATTTTTCCTAGTTTGCCATTTAGTTTACTTTCCACTTTAAACAGAATTAAAGTTTTACATATTCAAAGCTTCACTCCACTTCAACACAATACTAAGAGAAAAAAGAATGCCTTATAATTATTCAGATCCAAAGAAGATAACAATATCTTGCAAAGACATGAATTTAAATAAGGGCATAAAACAACAGGTTTCAAAGAATGGTAGGAATTCTTAGGTGGAAAGTAGTGAAGTAGAAGAAACAGGTGGCAGAGGACGGTGAATATGGAAATTAGCATCTCTAAAGTTTTGGTAGAATGAACGCTAGTTGTGGAGTAACAAAACCCAAGGAGTGAACTTCACTTTAATCCCAACATGATCACCAACTGTTCCTGCGACCTTCTTTGGGTCATTATCCCCACTTACAAAAAATAGAGGCACCACCACTTACCCTGCAAATCTGCTGTGAGGGTGAAAGCACCTGCTGTTTCCAGTTTCCCCTCCCCCTTGGGTGACTGGTTTTCCTGCAGCCTAAATCTAGTCCAGAAAAGTCACCACTTCTCACTTTCACTTGGATAGCTCATATGATACCATGTCGAAGACCTACTCGTACTTCTCGTTGCTTGTGACTTGCTCTTTGATAGTTTTAGCTGAGCTTGGAGTGGGAAGCAGGATTTCGCTTCAAGGTGTTAAACTTTAATTACACATTTCAAGAAATGGTTCTTTCTTCAAATGAAGATTCAGTTTATGTAGGGTGACAAAGTACAAGACTTTGAAGCTTGACACCATTACTGAAGGATTAGTAAGACTTAACAATAAAAGCAATTAGTAAATAAAAAGTCATTTTTGAAAACTTTACTCAGTGAGCCTTTGACTATATTCCATATCCTTTTATAGGTAGAAAAAGACAAAGTTGAAGCATGCTTATAAAAAATTATATTAAAGGAAATTAATTCAAGCACATTTTTTTCAAGCAGAATTTGCCCACATTACATAAGACTACTATAGAATCTGAATTGAACGTAGTGACCCTAAAGCACATTGTGTAAAACCACCCACTGAAATGTGGGAAAAATGAGATTTCTGTATTTATTTCTACGAGAATAAGACTAACATTTGAGGGTGAGGTACTGGGTGAAACACTTTACATTTATTAACTAAAGGCACGGGTATAAATGAATAACTCACTGCAAGTCACAAACTAATAAGTAGCAGAAGAGATGTGAACCCAGGCAATTTGGCCCCCGATTAATCACTAACCTATAACACTTCTCATAAGGTAAGCTTTAGTGACACTTAATATCCTATTTTCAATGACTCCAAATGCATATTTTTCTCATTTTAATATCTCTGAAGACAGACTGTATCTTAAAATGGATGGCATCTTACAATTGACAGTATTTTTTTCTTTCTTGGTGGTACATAAAATCATGGTACTTCTTAGAATCAATGATGTCTTGTTTTTGATGAAATGCACACACTTACTGGGTCTGTTAGGTTAGACGTTCACAAGCTTTGCACTACATTCAAGATATCCTGAAAGAATGAGACTTCCACAATCATAGGAGATAACAGTGTTTTAACTAGTTGAACTGTGTGTTGCAATGTACTGAGATTTATTCTATGCCTAATTATGTGGATTTACAGATCCCACCCAGTTTCAATTGAACTAACCCTCAAAAAAAGAGTACCTGACAAATGGACCAGAAGAAACCACTCACTGAAGATAATAGTACCAACGCAAAGTACAATGGGAACAATAAGAAAATAACAGCACTGAGACATCCTCCCCACCAAAAAAGTTTTAACAACAGTATGAAAAAAATTCTAAGGCCTATTTGAAATATGGCATTATATAAACCTCATTTTTTTTTGTTTTAAAGATTTTTTTTTTTTTTCTCCTTTTTCTCCTCAAGCCCCCCGGTACATAGTTGTATATATTCTTCATTGTGGGTCCTTCTAGTTGTGGCATGTGGGACACTGCCTCAGCGTGGTTTGATGAGCAGTGCCATGTCTGCGCCCAGGATTCGAACCAATGAAACACTGGGCCACCTTCAGCAGAGTGCACGAACTTAACCACTCGGCCACGGGGCCAGCCCTATATAAACCTCATTTTAAGTGTATATTGTATATGTATAAATTATAAACAAACATATTTGAATTTTTTCCCATAAAAAGCTTAGTGCCAGCCCCATGGCTGAGTGGTCAGGTTTGCACGCTCTGCTTTGGTGGCCCAGGGTTTCACCGGTTCAGATCCTGGGCATGGACCTACCACCACTTCTCAAGCCATGCTGAGGCGGTGTCCCACATACCAGAACTAGAAGGATCTACAACTAGAATATACAACTATGTACTGGGGGGCGTTGGGGAGAAAAGAAAAAAAAAAAAAGATTGGCAACAGATGTTAGCTCAGGGCCAATCTTAAAAAAAAAAAAAAAATTTAGAGACCACTGGAATACGACAACTCAACTTCTGGCCTTAAAAAGAAATCCCTTGGTAATATCTCTTTATGTTAAATAAAATGTTATGTTAAATAACATCCTCTCACAACTGATGGGGGGAGGTTTGCAGAAAAAGGAAACTACCACTGCATTTTACACAAAAAAGGCACCAATAAAAGGTATAGCTATTTGTGGATTCTGTATTTGCAAATTTGCCTCCTGCTAAAATTTACCTGTAAATCCAAAATCAACACTTGAGCTCTCTCGGTCTCCCCAGACATGTGTAGAACAGGAAAAAATTTGAGTTGCCGGATGCACACATTCCCAGCCGAGGTTAAACAAGGTGAGACTCTACCTTCTTGTTTCAGCAATCATACCATAAACAAGTGTCCTTTTTGCAATCTATTTAGTACCATGGTTTTTGCGTTTGTGTGCTTTTTGTTGGTGAATTCGCTGTTTAACCGAGGGCAGTGCTGAAGTGCTGTCTAGTGATCCTAAGCAAAAGCAGGCTGTGATGTGCCTTATGGAGAAAATAGGTGTTAGATCAGTTTCATTCAGGCGTGAGTCACAGTGCTGTTGGCCACATGTTCCATGTTAATGAATCAACAATACAAATTAAATAAGGTGTCTTTAAACAGAAACAAATTTAAAAAGGCTATGTATTGATTGGTTGATCAAAGTGTTTTTACCAAAGGCTTGCAGGAACCTAACTCTGCACTTCCCCTAGGAGCAATGGTTCAGTATTCACTAATTCAGTGTTTGTGGTGACTACAGAACATAACCATAGAGAACAGTGACAACTGACTTAGATCCCTGGTCACTTTCACATTAATATGAGATTCTTTTGCCTTACGCTCTGTTCCAACATTTAAAGTTAAACCATTACACTTATTAGTTTCTGAATTTTAAATGCATTGTAATTGAAAGAGCTATTTTCAGCCTTTTATACAAAAGGGGGAATATTAGTTGTAATTAAATTAAACATTACAAAAAGTTTGTTTTAAATGTGTTCAACTATACTTTTATAGTTTCTGTTCAAAGAGGCTCTCATAAAGTCACTAATGTTGTTTGCATGAGCTGTTACATAAATAATAATCTATACTATATTACCAACAGAGTTAGTTTCTTTGCTTTACAATCATCTAACACTGATCATGAAAAAGCCCATCCTCTTTTACTACTGGGAAGCAAACACCATGAACCTCAATGAATTAGGGCTTGGTAGCTCTCTTTGAAGACAGGACTATAATCCTTTAACAGACCAGTCAATCAAAGTCACCCACCTTGCAAAAGGCCCCTTTTAAGTGAATCTTCCCTGCCAGCAGCTCCTACAGGTGGAGCCCTTTGTAGGTGAGTCAGTCTAGTATGGTGGCTTTCGAGGCAGAAAGACCCGTAGGGAAACCCCTGTCAATTATAGAGCGAGGCCAACCCATAGTCTGGGGCCCTGGGAAATTGCAGCAGATCAAAGTTGAGAATAAGTACAAGTTAAGGAAGCGGAGAAAGACTTAAGAAAATAATAAGAACTTGGTAGCTAAACGAAAAGAAGCACACACTGGAGAATAGCTAAATAATATGAATGCCAGTGAGAACCATACTTCTGCTGCTGAATACCCTGAAGTTGACTAAGAGCCTTCTATGGTTTGTTTTCTTTTTGAACTATCTTGGTCTTCCTGTTATAGCTATATTCTGGTGAGATTCTGCTTTCTTAGTTCCATGAACTACAACCACTGCCCACCACCCTCTCAACCCCATATGAAGCATCTGACCCCAAAGAGAAGTTGGAAAACAGCATCTTAGAGAAGGTAAGAGTCAAGCATCCAAAAGAGAGTGGGCGTGGGGGAGCTGCTAGACAAACTAAGGTCCTTTCCAACTCCAACAAGCCACGATTCTAAGCTGTGATCCAACTCGTTTTCTTCAGGGTAACACAAATCCCCATAAATTTGCCACCACCAAGTAGTAGTTCCTTTTATAGTTCTAAAATGATCCTTTAAACAGGTGTGCCCTAGTTCCAACATTCTAAGTTTTCATAAACATCCTCATTTTTAGCTTTATGACTTTATAGATTCAATGATAACTTTTCTTAAGCCTTATTTCCAGAATGTAGGGTCCTTATATTTTCAGTATAACACCCAAGCTCCCTAGAACTTCTAACCCAATGGTATATTTTACACTATATACGTATACTGTATTGCAACTTTTTTTCACTGGGCATTGCACCTTGGATATCTTTGTGCATAAACACCTATCTCATTCTTTTTCAAGGGCTGGTATGTTGTTCTATTACACAAATGTACCATAATTAGTATTTCACCAGCCCTTATTAATGGACCGTGGGTTGTTTCCAATTATTTACTATTACACACAATTCTAGGGGTCAACATCTTTTTACATGTGTATCTGTGAGCATGCAAGAGCAGCTAAATTATCACTGGATCATTGTAAGTTGCTACTCTGATTTGTTCTGAGCTTTCATATGTCTTTCAAGAGGAACAAAGACGAGAAAGCACTCAAACTGTCGCTGCAGATGCAAAAATAATTAGCAATAAGCAGCTTTCCATTACATATAGATCAAGGACTCGGAGAATTTTGGTTTCTCTCAGTGCAGAGAGAACGACAATCGAGGACCTAAGAAGAGCGTGGCATGATGCTTTTGATAATGTTCACATAAAAAGGAATGACTGCGAAAGAAGGGCAATTAGAAAAACGGAGAAAGTCTCTCTTCTTTGGAGGGGTCGCCCTAACGTGAGACTAGATCTTAAAGGGTTCCCAAGCCAAGAAAATACACTTTAATTACTGAAGAATTTTTAAATAGCTCAGATACGAGGTTAAGAAATAAAAGCTTAACAGGTGAAGCTTTGAAACTTCAATCTGATTCTTTAACGTTCCCAATTTCCGAAAGTTCAAAGGTCACGATGGATGTTTAAAAAATACTATATATGTGTATATATTAAAAAAAAAAAAAAAGGAAAACACGATCAACGTCACAGCTCCTGCCTTCTTGACGATCGCTCCAGCCCCGGGCCCGGCCGGAGGAGGAGACCCGCGGCGCCGGAGCCGCACCCACAGCCGCCCCGCCCGCCCGGGGCCCGCGCCGGCTCGGGGTCGGGGCGGTAACGGCGGCGAAGGGAGGGCGAGGCCGCGGGCCGCGAAGGAGCGGCTTCCCAGACCGCCCCGGGGACGAGGGGCCGCCCCTCCGCTCTCACCTCAGCTCTTCGTCGACGCTCCTGCCGGGCTGCTCGGCCGAGGCCACCACCGAGGAAGTCGTGGAGCTCTTGTTCTTCAGGATCCCCTTGATGGGCCGGTGTGAGGCCGTCGAGGCCGCCATTGCCCGCCGCTCCGGCGGTCGGCTCAGCGTCGCTGTTTGGCGCCCGCCGGGTCCAGGAAGGAAAGGGCTGGGCGCGAGCAGACACTCGCCAAGCAGCCGCCGAGCCCGCTAGGGGCTAAAGCAGCCGCACCTGCTGTCGCGGAGACGGCTACCGGCGTCGCTGTCACGACACAATCACCCCGACGCTCTGGCGCCCAGCCGACGCCGCGCGGCTGGCGGCCCTGCGCCCGCCCTTGGCCACCGGCACTTTATCCGCCGCCACCCCAGAGAAGCCGGCCTAGCGCCCCAGCGCGGGAGCGACGCCGACGCCGAAGCCAAGCGGGCCCGCCCTCTCGCGATATCTAGGGGGGGCGGGGGCGGGGCGAGAACAAAGCCAACCTCCTCGCCCCGCCCCCTCCCGGCCCTCTCGGTGGACTCGCCCCTATCCCGGCTCGGCTCCAGGGAGCCCAGGAGCTGCTGCGGAGAAACTTGGGGACGTTCCTGGCTTGCCTGTGTAGAGTTGTACATCTCTCCAAGCACGCTCACTCCCACCGCTTTATGAGGTCCATATTGTTATTTCTGTATTTTATAGATCGGAAAACTGAGGCTCGAAGGTGCCATCATTCCCCAAAGACGTTAGCTGACTTTCAGAGAAATGATGTCTATCTTCTCTTTCCTTTCAGTTAACCTGCATAAAAAGTTTAATTCTCTATAAAATCATGGAATATCAGCATTGGAATGGCCCTTGGAGACCTATTATGAAATCATAGAATATCGACTTTTATGACATCATAGAATATCAGTGTTGAAATAGTCTAACTTATTTTTACCGTTGGGGAAGCTGAAAGACAGAGAGGGGAAGTGACCTGACCACTACCGTCACATAGCCCGAAGTGGATGGACTATGTCCAAGTCTAGTGTTTCCCATTTTTACCACATTCTCCTCTATGTTGGTAACCCTATGGAAGGTACTACTGGCAGAAGTTCCTAGAATTGTGGTTTATAATGTGTTCCTCCAAAAAATCTAGGGAATTCCCTGAAGGTAACCAGCTGTCCTACACTGGGTGAAATAGTCCAGAAGCCTTGGGGACTGTTTGGTCTTTCTTTGATGAGTCCCAAAGGAGAAAAACAAAAGCCCTCCGCCACACACCCTCCCCCAGTTATCCTCTCTGAGCGTGAATGAAGGATCTCAGGGAGGACTTTGGTGAGAGCAAGAGTTTGAGGCTCTAGAGTATCGGGATATGTGGATGCCCTGATTGGGGGTGCTGTGGATATTGTGAGAAGTGGATTCTGTGGAGTAAAGGAAAGGGCAGAAGTTCAAAGCCCTAGGAACAAGCTCAGAACTATGCTGTATCTGAAGTCAAAATAGGGCCGGCAGAGGGATTGGTATCCACTCCAGCCCCCCAGCCCATCTCCATGCGGTGCCAGCATCAGAGTTATACAGATGGAAAGAGAGGAGGTCTCAGAGATTAAGCAAGTTGCCTTCTGTTATGGGTTGAATTGTGTTCCCCTAAAAATAATATATGTTGAAGCCCTAACCCCCAGTACCTCAGAAGTAATCTTATTTGGAAATAGGGTAATTGCAGATCTAATTAGTTAAATAAGAGATCATATTGGAGTAGGGCCCACCCTACTCCAATATGACTGATGCCCCTATAAGAAGATGACCATGTGAAGACAGACGAGGAGGGCGCCGTGTGATGACAGAGGATTAGAGCGATGCATTTACAAGCCAAGGAATGCCTGGGGTTACCCAAACCTGGGAGAGGCATACAACAGATTCTTCTTTAGAGCTCCCAATCCTGCTAACACCTTGATTTTGGACTTCTAGCCTCCGGAACTGTGAGACATTAAATTTCTGTGGTTTAAAGCCGCCTAGTTCCTGGCACTTTGTTATGGCAGCCCTAGAGATCCCTTTCCCTCCCACTCGTACCCCCAGTCTCAACTCCCTCATCACCAGGCTCCTTCCCACCACTCTTCCCTGATTATCCTCATCATCCTCATGCCAGGCCAAAGCAGAGCAGACTAGTCTACCCAGAACTGCCGCCTCCAGCAGACCAGCCCCTGTGGATTCACAGACTACTAGGTCTGGAAGGGACTTTGTCATGCCCACCAGGTAGCTGTACAGCCTCTTCTCCAACAACCCCAGGGGCCAGGAGCTCGCCATCTGCCAGTGCAGCTCATTTTATCTTTGGACAACTCTGACTCAGAAAGTTCTTCCTTAGATTGAGCTGACACCTGGTTCCCAGCAACGTCCAGCCACTGGCGTAGAGGGTTGGAGGAGAGAATGTGGATGGGGGAAGGGCTGTACTCTGTCTTCCCCCATGGCAGCAATGTCACTCAAGTCTCCTATCTCTGTGACCTAAATCTCATCTCCCTTAGCACAGGCTCTGTTCCTTGAGGAGCAACACTCAGTTCATTGTTCTTAGACTTCTGTTCCTCAGGAACAACTTCAGGGTTCCTGAAAACTATTCTGTTTTTATTGCCTGGCCCCCAGCCTGTAGGTGAGTTTCTGGCATGGAACAGGGCCTCAGTAAAGGTGTCAATGGAGGGGGAAGTGAGCAGGAAGGGCAGAGGGCACCAACTTTTCTAGTCAGAGCCTGTGCGTGTTCCACAGGGATTCCCCTCCCACCACCCACCACCCCAGCAGAGGCCTCATCAGCCACCCTTGGCACCTCCCTCTCCTGGCCCCGCCTCTGTTCCTGGCCACATGTCTCCTACTACCCAGTGGATCTGACATCACACCCTGACAGCCCTGCCCAGCCCAGCCTCTGGGGCAGAGAGAGGGCTGTCATTGAGGAGGAAGCAGAATGGCTACCTCCCTTCCTGAGTCTTTTCTACTGCAGCTTCCAACACCTGCATTGCCTTTCCTGCCCTGTCCGCAGGAGTCCAGGTCAGCGATGGTCATCGAGTTTTCAAGGGAAAACAAAAACTTCCCTTCCTGCTCTAAATTATTAGGCAGATTTGCTTTGTTCCTGCTTGGGCCCGGCAGTCACCTCCCTAGACCTGACTGTAACTGGGCCCTTAATTAAGCACGGCCTTGCTTTGAGACCTTCTAATGAAAAGAGTTACCACAGTATGACATAATGTGTTTTATTACAGTTAATAAAATAAAAAGCATTGGAACAGGAAATGATGATGAGTTCTCTGAAGAACCCAAAAAAATGTGTCCCTCATCAAAAGTCAAACTTTTGCCCCTTGTTTCTTCCACTCCCAAATCCACAAAAAGTGAACGCAGAGGGAGAGGACTTTCTTAATGTTTAACAATTAATGAGATATTAGTTTGACTGCAAGATTGTGAAGCCCAGTGCAGCTTTTCCTTATGTTTTAGATTAATTGAACCACTATTTCTCACTGTGGCCCAAAGAAGATTTCCAAGTGCTTCTACACAGAGCTCTCCTTCTTGCCTCTGCTGAGATCCACTCTTGCAGGAAGTCATCTGGACCAAACAGCCCAGGCACTTAATTTGGCTGTATTTGTGTTACATTTCCTGCGTGTCGAGGCTTTGGCTGCCGAGTGATGGAAGCTTCCATTCTGGTTTCAGTTTCTAGAGGTAGCTCTTGAGCTCAAGGCAAATCATATATTTAAATATATATACCTGTTTAAAAACTATCTGACAATTATTTCTGCTCTCTTTCTGAAGACTTCATCACGGTTGCCTGAGTCAGTGCTACGTATAGGGAGGAGGCGAGGAGACGTGTTTAATGCATCCCCTTATGCGGCCGAGCCAGTTGGCTCTCTGCTTATTGGAATCGGCTACTAAGGCCAAAATACAGAAAGTATTAAAAAGAGAGAAAGAAAGCCAAGGACAAAGATTAATCATTTTCTGCTAAAAAAATGGCTTTGATTTGCTACTGTGGAACTCCCCACCATTTCTCTTCTCTGAAGATATCTACCAGAAAGTTTCCTTCGCCTCACCACAAAAGCCAACAACTTGCCAGAATTCTTTTCTGAGGAGACTCACAGAGCATACGCACACCTGTTGGGTATACAAAGGTTTCCTTAGTTCCTAGGTGTTTCCTAACCCTTTAAAAACTAGTTAAATTGAGGGAATCTGGAGAAGTACTTACTTTTTAAAAAACCCATTAGACAAAAAAATGGAAAGAAAAAAAAGGCGGGATAAGTGGTGTGAACAACCTTGGAATGGTGAGTAGGAAACGTAAATTACTTTCCTGGCTAAGCTACAGATTAATCTGTGCTTGCCAGAAATCACTCAGTTTTTTGGAACTGTAAATTTTCCGTAAGTGTCCACTGGTCTAGTTTGTAAATTATTGCAAGGAGTAAGCAAGCAATGCCATCTATTGTAATCTCATTGTGCTAATATTGCCAGATTCGACTGCATTTTATTATTCTATGAGCTCATAATGGAATAAGGAGTATAGACTTTGATTCAGAATATACGTGATGTTAGTATCAACACCTCATGGGAAACTCTACATATACACTGAAGCCCACATAGTCATTGTGTAGAGTAGGAAGAGTTTTACTTTACTAACTGTATTTGTGCTTACTTGTATTTCTTCTACTTTGAAGTTTCTCAAATATATAATCTTATTATTTTTATTTGACTGTTGTAACAGTCTCCAGATTGGTTTAGGGACCAATCTCCATTTTCCTTATTGTCCATTCTTCTTTATACTGCTCTCATACTAAAAAAAAAGTTGGGTTATGTGATGAACTTCAATTTATAAATTCAACTCTGCTTTCCCAGCCTCGGTGTTAGGCATAGGGCAAACAAGTAGACCCTTCTGCCCTTTCGTCTTTCACTCAGGGAGCTCAGTCCTCAGTGACTGCTCATTGCCTAGGATGAAGTCTGACCTCCTTGGGCCTTCGCAATCTGGCCCCATCTGTTTTTCTAGGCTCCCTATCTTTTCACATTCACTTCCCATCTCCCTGTGTTCTTCACACCAGTCACACTACGCTTCTCAAGGTGCCAGAGCACCCCATGTTCCTTCACTTTTCCGTGTTTTACTCATCTGTGTGAAACGCTGTCCCTTGTTCTTGCTCTGTAATCACCCCAGTTCAAAGGTCTCTTCTGTCCCCATCCACTCAGGCAGAGGTAGTCTTTGCCTCCGCCGAGAGCCTGAGGAACTATTTGCATTCCTCTGTCTGATGGTATCATAATTCTCTAAGCGTCTGTCTCTCCTGCTGCCTCTTCAGCCTCTTCGGGAGCAAGTGCATTTCTCCTCTTAGCTCCCCGGCAGCATGACTGAAGGAATCAGTGCCTGTCCATGGGAAGCTCTTGATGAATGTTGGTCGAATCAGTAAATAAATGAACTCTTCTGAAATTTCCTCCTCAAATAATACTACCCTTAAAAATATCAGTTTCTTGGGAAATGACCTGATTACATGTCTTGTTCTACATGGCAGAGTGAGGTATTAACAGCTACAATGCGGTAAAGGGAATAATAGAAACAAGAAAGTCTGCTGAATACGGTAGAGAAGGCATTCAAGGAGAGTTGTGCTGTCAACAATCAGTCGGAAATCTTTACTAAAGGCTTGTTATGCGCCAGGCCCTTTTCTAGGCATCACCTATTGCTTGGTTTCATAAACTGAACTACAGCCGGTATTTTCTTTCTTTCCATTTTAGGTTCGGAACCCTTTCTTAAACAAAAAAAATCTTCATTTTTAGACACACACACACACACATATGGTTTTAATTAGGTCTCTCTGAGCGTTGGTTCTGTGCCTTGTGAGGGCAATGTTGCTGTTTTCGTGAAGGTATATTCCTCTTTGTGTCAGTCAGATGTTATTAAGCGGGCCTGTGCTCTGGATAAGGTTCCAGACCATCTGTGATCTGTGGATGAGGCAGGGCGGGGTAGGAATCCGTGGTAGGAACCACAGAGCTCTCACAAGAACTGGTCTGGGTCGTTTCCCCCCTGGGACTGGAAGTGAGGAGAGAGAGAGGTCAGGGAGACTGTGGAGAAAAGCTCACGCTTGGGAAACCAGCGGCAGGGGCCACATGGGTTGGTGGTTTCTGTGCAAACATTCTCATCTGTGAAACATAAAGCAGGAAATACTGGTTTCCAATAATCTTTTCTTTTATATCTCCTGTTAAGAACATTCTAGGGCACAAAAGAATTTGCTCACTCTTTCTCATCTATAGGGTTTTCTAGCCAGCATCTTGAACTGAATTGAATTAAAAATGAAGCCAAAGTGAAAAGGAGCTTTTTCCCTAGACATTTTTTTTTTCCAACTGTGGCACCAATACTGTTGTATTGTAGGTAACTAACCAGACTGCTCTTTCTAATTGCCTGTTGTTAATGGTTTACCTATCTGGAAACCCAACTCTGTCCAAGATAGGCCCTTAGTCGACACTAATTTTTATCTTAATTTTATAAAGGCCTACCATACCCCTAATATTCCGACAGTCTTAAACACGTTGCTCAGCTGTGCCGTCAAAGGCAGTTGCATTTGCCACATTAGAACAGAGTCCAGAAGCGTGTGTGATTCTGTGCTACGGACACGGTGGTGCACGGCTGTGGTGCTTTCTGGATGACCATGGCTGAAACGCACTTTGATCTTGCTAGATGCCTCCAGATAGGAAACACTGCATTAAGGCAGCAGGAGAAACTCCCTCAGATTTTTCAGGGTCAAAGAGAACGCATAAAAACATTAACTGCTTTTGTTTCATGCTTTCTCTCCTTCTACAGAGGGACATAGAAATAAAGAAAATTTATACTGAGTGGGCAGGAATAAAATCTTCTGGTGGATCAAGTTAGCATACCTCTTAAATGTGAGATTATACTTCTTGATTAGAATATAATAAAATTAAGTCAATGTTAAAAGAACTCCAAGCAGAATTTAACACAAATGTCTTTTGCTCTCTCCTCCCCCGGCCCCAGGCACTGAACTACACTTTCAGTCTTTCCAGGCTCTGGGGCCCAGGCAAGCTCTTCCCTCCTGGGACGGCTGCTTTTAGGAGCCAACTGGGCTGGCGGCACTTCTCTCCCAGCTCAGCCAGCTTTGGGAGAGTTCCAACGGCCAGGTGGACAAGTCTTTTTACATCTAAGGCCAGTTCCTCTCCCTAGGCCTCTTACCCTGTCACCCTCCGCCTCCCTGGCTGTGCAGCCTGTTTCCTCACTGTCATCTCCAGACACCTCAGTCTTTCTTCTCCTCCTCAGCGCTGTCTGCTGGGCACTCCAGCCTCCATGCCTCGCAAACTGCTTATCCTCTGGGTGATAATCAGAATATTTGGTAGAAAATGGTGTGGGCTGGCTCCAACCAAGCAGATAGGAAAATGGCCATCATGCAAGGGTGGGTTCATATTAATTCATGGAGGCTTCTGCTGTATCAAGCTCACCCAGCCTCTCTCCATCTGCCTCTGCTGCCAGAGCCTTTGCTCCATATTATCTGCTCAGGACAGCGCCCTCCCCAGGGGGAAGGTGTTTGGGCTGGTGGTAGGGGGATCCCCCTGGGTAGTGAATGAGGCTGCCTTAGCCTGTTGCCTGAGCTTCACCAACTCCTTCCTCATCAGACTGTGTTATCCCTTGGAACCGACCTGAAGGCAGAAGATTTGCTTCCCAGAGGACTCCGGCTTCTGATCTGCTCTTTAGGGATGTTCTTTTCACCATGAATTAATAAGTTGGTATTCTGATTTTATTTTATTTATTTATTTTTTGAGAAAGATTCATCCTGAGCTAACATTTGTTGCCAATCTTCCTCTTTCTTTTTTTTCCTCCCCAAAGCCTCAGTGCATGGTTGTATATCTCAGTTGTAAGTCCTTCTAGTTCTTCTATGTGAGCTGCTACCACAGCATGGCTACTGACAGACAGGTGAGATGGTTCCATGACCCGGATGTGAAGCCAGGCTGCTCAAGCTGTGAGAGCGCTGAACTTTAACCACTAGGCCATCAGGGCTGGCTCCTGATTTTATTTTCACAATGCAAGTTAAATTCCTTGCCAGCTTTAGATCCTTCCATCACTCCCCTTCACCTTCAGATTGAAATCTGAACTCCTGGTCATGGTTTACAAGGCTATGGGTGGTCTGACCCTTGGCCACCTATCTAGCTTCATAGTCCACTGCTCCTCCACAGACCCTGGACCCCAGATGCTACGAATTCTTTGAGTTCTCTTGGATGACAGTCTTTCTTCTGCCTAGGATGACACCTCCTTACCCTTCTATTTCTGGCTAATAGTAGCTCGTTCTTCCAAACTCAGCTCAGGATTTGCACCTGAGTGAAATCTTCCCTGACCCTCCTCTGTGCTCCCATAATGCCCCATTCTAACCTCAATAGCAGCAGCCCAATCCTATGTGGTCTCTGGGTCCTATATTGTAATGGTTGATTTTCTAGCTTACCTTTCCCTCTAGATCGTGAGCAACTCAAGCAGGCTCCAGGTCAATTCTCCTAAAGCAATGTACCTAAAATACGGCCCTTTTGGCTTCCGTGAGAATAGCCTGTGCTTTTTTTTTTATGCCTAATTTTTGGCATTTTTATTTTGTTTTTTCTTGATGGACTTGCTGGATTTCCACAGACATTAGATGCGGACTCTAAGGTACCTCCCTTCAAAGAGGTGGTGTTTGCAGTTAGCCGTGATGGGGGCTGAGCAGTAAAGCCTGGGTGAGGTGGGGAGGGAGCTCCTGGCAGGCAACTGGAAGCATTGTTGTGGAGATTATATGAGACTCCAAAGACTGTTGTTGTGGGTGGATCCCAACTGTAAATGCTTGAAATAACTTGCTTTTAGTCACCCATAGTATTTGGTACAAATTAGTATTTACAATTTATAGTATATATAATTAGCACCTCAGAATCCAGTATATTATTTAGTGATTTTGAGATTTGGGTCCATAGTGAATAAAAGAAAAATAACAGCCATATGGAAACTAACAATACCATCATTCACAAAATGTTGTAAATATGTTAAGAGCTAATTTGAAATAAAAAATCCGAGGTACTTTTGGTCAAAATATTTTTAAAAGTCTTTAAAATGGCAAAAAGATAGGAACAAAGAATAGAACAGATGAAAAAAAACAGTGCTCAAAAGGAGATTGACTTTTGAGCCAGGTTCCACGCCTGACCGTGTGATAACTTCGCTTCTCTGTACTAGAAGAAAGGGTTATAAAAATGAAAAGTCAGGGTTCCTGCCTGTGAGGCCCTCACCACGTAGTAGGAGAGACAGGCTAGCCAATCAATAGCTAAGAGTCAAGGAGATAATTTAGAGTTGACACATTGGATTTGTTTTCAGAGGCAGTAATTCTAAGAACAGGAATGCTGCCTTCCTACCAGAGCTAATACGCGAGCTATCAGCGTTCTTAGGCATAATTCAAATAATGAGTCAAACCAGTCCTCAGAGAAGATAACTGAAAACATGGCATAGCTTATCAATCTTTGTTCCTTAGGCAGAAAACTACCATACTGTTTCTTGACTGTATTGAATTTGGTGGTTTAATGCAATGTTTTCTGGGATGTTCTGTGGATTTTGTTTTAAGAAAGTTGCTCTACTACCTGAATAGTTTCTTTTTCCTTTTCTTTTATTAGTCTGAAATAATATTTTTCATTTTAAGTTGCTTTGCTGTGTGATTTTTTGCCCCCAGTTTTGTGTTTAACATTTAGGGTACCATCATTCTGTACTGAAAATTGTCTCTTAGGAAGCTGCTCCTGGGTTGCTCATTGTGACTTTAAAAGGTGATGCCTTTCTTTAGGATGGTGGTGGGAGTGGCTACTACAATACTAAACATAATTAATGAAGAATATCAGTAAGCCACGAGGTTTGTTTGAGAGCTAAGGTTCTCTAAGATTGGCTATTCTTTGGTAAATCACCTATCTTCATGATTTCCTCTTACTGTAGGTAATTCTTTTGCTGTTGGTTGGCAGTGAACTTACTTATGAAAAGCTATAGCACCTCAGGGCTTTTATTTGTTTGAGCTGAAAAAAATTCTTTCTCCTTCCCATGACAGATGGTGATACGTTTCTATTATAATTCAAAACAGGCTTCAGGACAGGTGACATTTTCAAGGAGAAAGAAGTAAGATAGGGCGAATGAATGAGCCGGGGTATCGTTTCAACAACACACAAAGGGAAAATGAGAACTGGACGCAGATAAAACATTCAGACTTAGTAAGAAACTAGTAAAGTTTCTCTATCAATGTATTAAGTACACGCCATCAGCATTTGCCCCTCAAATCACAAGGAGGCAGCACAGTCTCATGGGAGGAGGAGAAGGGAGTATTAGAAGCTCCTGTTCTTCAGGCTTCCTGCGCTGTCCTTGTCCAGATGGTCCTAGATGCTGGGAAGGTCTCAGGAAGTCAGTCAGTCCTCTGCTTCCTGGTAGACTTGGCCCTTAACCATATGAAACAATATCTCTAATGCTAAAAATAACCAGAGTCTAAGTCCAACGCTTCAATGTTGATCATCTCGTGTACCTGATAAGCCATGGGGAGCAGCATGTTCTCCTCTCACTCATCTCTGATAACACAGAATATCATCAAGTCTAGCTAAAGTCGTGTCCTTAATAATTACTCCTCAAATATAACCCCCTATGTAGTGGTTATTGACTTGCCAAATGTAACACTGACTTTGTACCATAGTTTTTTGTCTAATGGAGACAAAAACACTTTTCTCATAGGAAGTGTTTTGTTGTTTTCTTTGTGGGGGAAAGGAACAAAATAAGGTAAAACCTCCGAATCATCTTATGAGTAAATTATTTCTCTGATAGAAATTAGGGTCCAAGTTCAAGTCATAACTATAACTAGCCATGTAGGTTTGTTCAAGTCATTTCACTTTGCTGGGCTCCAGTTTCTCCAGTTGGAAAATGAATGTGCATATGAAGGGGATGATATTTTAGTGGTAAATGTGGGAACGTTGTGAAAATAGCAAATTGGGAAGCCGTCTTAGCTGAATATGTTGAAGCACATGAATATAGGATGTTTGGGTTCTGTCTTCACTTCTATGACTGATTCTTTCTTGGTCCTGGGACATTTACTCAGCCTCTGCATTCATTCATTTGTTCGTTCATTCACTCATTCATTCAGTAAAAACTTATTGAGTACCTGGTATGTGTCAGGTACTATCCTAAGCTCTGAGGATATGAGTATACAAAAAAAATAGGCTTCCTGTCTTCAGAGAGCTTACATTCTAGTGGGAGAGATGGACAATAAATACATGAGCAAATAAGAAAGCAAGATAATTGCAGATTGTGAAAAGTGGTAAGAAAGAAATCAAAAGGGGGATGGGATGGAAGGTAACTGGGGCAATCACTTCTAGGTAGATGCCTGTAGAGATGCCATCTGAGCTGAGGCTTGACCAATGAAATGCCAACAACCTTAGCTTCTAAGTCTGCCAAGGTAGAGAGGTTATTCATATCAGTGATCCAAAGGTGCAAAAATGACCCGTCTAGACTGTTTCCCATGCACAGGACACTTTGTTGACAAAATGCCCTTAGGCAGAACGCCACAGATGTCAGCCTCAACTTTATAGATTTCCATAGCATCCTCCAGTAGGGTTGGTCCCGGCTATTACCAACCACACCCTCATTTGGCAAGGGAGGATGCAGGGAGTCCTCTGACACTGTGGTGCATGTCTTGGCCATACCAGTCCTGCTTGGACCAGGCTGCAGGCAAAGAATGAACATGTGCTTAGTCACAGCTGAACTGTGCTGACAAAGGAGTGGCCACCTGCTTCCTCCAGCCCTGCCCATGTGAGCCAGGGAGCTCCTGAGCCCATTTGTCACCTCCTGGGGACTGAGATGACTCACAGAGCACTGGCAGCTCTTTTGACCTTGGAGAGGTTGAAACAGAAGGCTTAGATTAAAAGCAGGTGGAACTAGTGACTGCCTATGTAATATAACTGGAATTTTTCTTCCCTGACCTGTCCTCAATGCTTGAAAATCTACTGCTAGACATTAGCATCCAATCCATTCAGTTTTGAAAGATTTTTTTTTGTTTGTCTTTTAGTCTTCAGGTCTCTCATTAATTTTTGGAGGAGGGGCCACTCTTTAAATATTATAATTTAACATCTTAAAAAGTATTCACAAAAAATTCTAAAAATGGACAAGAGTTCTCATCTTAACCAGAATTGCCTCACCTCTGAAATGACAAATTCATACACCCCACTCTTAGAGCATGACTCCCAGTCTTCCAACCTTCTCACTGAGTTACTCCCATCACACTGCTCTGCAGCCTCCGGAGCCTTCTCTTTTCTGTGGGAAGTTCACGCTCTGTGTCTGATGTAAGAGATAACTGTAACTCAAGGTGGATGGCCATGAGTCTCTGTCTGCTATCTCCCACCATTCAGCTTAAGAAATAACACGTTACTGCGGCAGGCTGAAAAATGCCCTCTCCCAAAGATATCAGGTCCTAATCTCTGAAACTTGTAAAGGCTAAATTTGGAAGAAGAGTCTTTGCAGATGTATTAAATTAAGGCACTTGAGATAGGGAGATTATCCTTGATCATCTGGATGGGCCCTAAATGCCATCACAAGTATTCTTATACGAGGGAGGCAGAGGGAGGTTTCAAACACACACACACACACACACACAGGAAAAGGTCCTGTGAAGACAGAGCAGAAAGACATTTGAAGATTGGAATGATGTGGCCACAAACCAAGGAATGCTGGCAGCCGCTAGAAGCTGGAAGAGGTAAGGAACAGAATCTCCCCTAGAGCCTGAAGAGGGAGTGTGGCCCTGCGCACCCTTTCATTCTGACCCAGTGATACTGATTGTGGACTTCTGGCCTCCAGACCTGTGAGAGAATCAATTTCTGTTGTTTTAAGCCACCAAATTTGTGGTAATTTGTTACAGCAGCCACAGGAAACTAATGCAATTACTCAATCAATGGAAGGCACTTGTTTTCTCCTACCCACTTCCAACCCTCTCCCTCCACCCTCTGGAGGTAACCAGGACCTTGAATTTGGTGTTTATTATTCTCTGAATTTCTTTACACTTTTCTTATTTATGTTTTCTTCTGAAATAATGTCATTTTATATGTAGTATATTGTATTTTTCTGCATAGTGCTTTTTGCATTTATCCTTCTGCATATTTCAAATTTATATAAATATATATTTTATAAGCTATATGTGTTGATACATGTAGCTCTCCATTTTCCCTGTTGCGTAGTATTTCATTGTGTGTGTATGAGAGTGTGTGTGTGTGTGTGTGTGTGTGTGTGTGTGTGTGTGTATCCCACAATTTTAAAATCAGTTCTTCTGTTGATGAACATTTAGGTTGTTTCTAGTTTCTTAGTCTTTCAGATAGTGAGGCATTGAACATTTTTTGCACATGTCTCTTTGTGCTCACGTTCAGAAGTGTTTCTAGGATATTTACCAGAGAATAGAATTACTAGTTCAAAGGTTGTGCCTTCAGCATCTTTGCTAGATATTGTCAAATTGTTCTGCAAAAGTACTGACGTAGGGGCCGGCCCCGTGGCCGAGTGGTTAAGTTCTCATGCTCTGCTTTGGTGGGCCAGGGTTTTGCTGGTTTGGATCCTGGGCGCAGACATGGCACTGTTCATCAAGCCATGCTGAGGCGGCGTCCCACATAGCACATCTGGAGGGACCTACCACTAGAATATACAACTATGTGCTGGGGGGCTTTGGAGAGAATTAAAAAAAAGAAGTACTGACGTACTCGGAGGGTTGGGTTTTGACAGCTGGAGATCTGAGTGAGGGGAATGATGTGCACCAAAGCCACGGAGTTATGAGACACAGGGAGCAGTAAGCAGTCAAAGCGATGGTTCTTAGTTGAGGCCTGACAGTAAATCTGAATTGCTCAGGGGAATTTTTTGCAATCTTTGCCCTCTTTTGCCCACTCTCTCCCCATTCTGGGATGTCTTTGCAAGGTTCTGAGATGTTCTCCCTGGTATTGTGGCATGCCTTGGTTGAGAACCAGTAGACTGGGAAGCTGAGAAGGAGCAGGGAGAGAGGAGGCGGGAGACCTGGGTTGGGAGGACCGCTGGGAGGGCTGCGGTGTCAGGCCAGGAGAATGCACGTCAATCCGAGGGCACCACAAGCGTCTGAGCAGAAGCTGGGTACCTACTGCTCTGCAGGTGTCCAGAGGCATCATTAGGGCCTCAGCACCCCCAGGTTAGGAGATTTGGGATAAAGCTTTGTGTATTTGATCATGTGTATCAAGCTCTGGCCTGTGACAGCACTTGTCTCAAGTTCCCCTTCTAACCTCGCTCACTGAAGAGTCGCTTTTATCATTCAGTGAGCTCTTGCTCCCCTGGGTCTCTGGTTGCACGGAAGATGCTGAAGAGTTGGCTTATGGTTGGCATTTTTATATTATAATTATAATTAGCAGCCCAGGAAAATTCGGGAGAGTTAAATATGATACTTCCAATGCATGTATAGAACATGACATATTGTATGAGTAAAATGTGTATATCCCTATGGAAAAATGTGTACATCCAAATAATTTAGCAAGTGAAAAAAGATATATATATATGTTGATTTTAAAAAGTGTGTGTATGTATGTGCATGTGTGTGTGTTAAATAAGGATTAGAAGAAGACACAAAACAATGCACAGAGTTGACCTTTTTTTTTTCTTTTGAGGCAGATTAGCCCTGAGCTAACTACTGCCAATCTTCCTCTTTTTGCTGAGGAAGACTGGCCCTGAGCTAACATCCATGCCCATCTTCCTCTGTTTTATACATGAGATGCTTAGCACAGTATGGCGTGCCAAGTGGTGCCATGTCTGCACCCGGGATCTGAACCGGCGAACCCGGGGCCGCGGAGAAACTGAACATGCAAATTTAACCACTGCGCCACTGGGCTGGCCCCAAGAGTTGGTCTTTTAAGTTTATAGCTTATTTTCCCTATAAAGGTACAGGTACTCCTTCCTTCCTAGCAAAAATTGTACTCAATGAATCAGTACAAAACTATAGAACTAAAGATGTTTGACCTAGAAGAGACCTTAGAGAGATCTCATCTAGTTTGGCTCTTTCCACGACGAGCAGGTGGGAGACAGGCACGTGAGGGGAGGACGCTGCTGGAGTAAGCAGCTAAGTAACCAGTCAGGAGCTGGGACTAGCGCTCGGTCCCATCACCATGAGCTTTCCGCCACGGCAGCTCTCAGCATTACCAACCGTTCAGACTACCTTATTCTGCCGGAAAACATTAGATAACTCTTGATACCTTTATTTTAATTTCATACTTAGTACTTAGTCAAAATACTGATTTTAGCATAAAAGTTGACCATATTTAATAAAACATTAAAAATTCTTAGTAGTTTCTCATAATGATCAAGGTGAGTGGTTGCTTTTTTGGGAAATCTTTTATAAAATAACACAATGTTTAGATAACTGTGAAAATAAAAACTTTCTAAATTCCCCGATATCTCCCTTCATATCTCCTAGAAGTGCACGCAGGTACTTGGTGGTGGTAAAGACTGTTTTATAACACATCCTATCTTCACAAATCAAGCCATCATCTCAGAGGTATTGGGAGTGTGGTGGAATGGGAGAATAGTCTAGAAAGGTCTCACAGTCTTAGCTAATTGTTGGAAGAAGAGGCCTATTTCTCTGAAGCTTGGCGCTAGAGTTGCCAGAGGGTCAGACTGAACTAGAAGGAGGTTTTAGGGTCTAAAGTTTTAGGGCCTACACTACAAACACCCATAGCAGAAATAGCAAAGGAAAAAAAATCACCTTGTAATTCCACCACTGTAACACATAATTGCTTTCATTTTTTCTGTTCACTTTTAGTCCTTGATTTTATGCCATCATTTTGTGTAACTATAAACATAACGTAGTTACAATGCTGCATTCTTTTTTTCACTCAACATTATAATGTGAATCCTTGTCGTAGGGCCAATTTGGTTGCAAGGAACAATCACTTAGTCAAGTTAATTTACCTCAGAAAAACGTTGTGTGTGTGTGTATGTGCCTAATCTTACAAGGACGGGAACCTAAGACAGCTAAGCTCCATAAGGATGGGAGCTAGGACACGGAAAGCCATTAGCTACGGAAGCTGCTCTGTCAGGGGCATAGGTGGGACCCCTGCTTATCTTTGCATTTCTATTCTGCACTCTCATAACTTCAGCTGTGCATGGCCAATAATGGCCACCCCAAACTATATGACCTGACGGTTCCTGAGTTTTCAATCATTCTCTCTACAGCTTTCTTAAAGTCAAATCCTGATTTGATTGGCCTAATATATCTTTTCCATTCAGTTAGGGCACAAAAATCAGAGGTTTCGATTCGGCCTGTGATTGAAGGCTGAATCCTAGTGGCTGTCAATAGCTCAGGTGGACACATCTTGGTCCACTTGGGTGTGGCCGGGGAGGTGGGGCACATGCTCCAGACTCTAGCTCTGCAGGCAGCAAGGCCATGTGCAGAGACCTCCGGCCCCACCCCCAAGCAGTGAGTGAGGGTGGGGAGACACCAGCTCCTATGTGGCCGTGTAGTATTCATAACTACGAATTTTAATGAATGCACAAGATTACATCAACTGGTTGTCCCATAATTTATGATCCCATTCCTCTGCTATATGTTTGATAGTTTAGCTCCTTTCAGTTTAGGGGCTGCTATAAGTAAAACCATGATGAACATTTTTGTGCATACATCTTCCTTTTCACCTGGATTATATGGAATAATTTTTTTTTTTTTTAAAGATTTTATTTTTTCCTTTTTCTCCCCAAAGCCCCCCGGTACATAGTTGTGTATTCTTCGTTGTGGGTTCCTCTAGTTGTGGCATGTGGGACGCTGCCTCAGCGTGGTCTGACGAGCAGTGCCATGTCCGCGCCCAGGATTCGAACCGACGAAACACTGGGCCGCCTGCAGTGGAGCGCGCGAACTTAACCACTCGGCCACGGGGCCAGCCCCTAATTTTTTTTTTTTTTTAAAGATTTTATTTTTTCCTTTTTCTCCCCAAAGCCCCCCGGTACATAGTATTCTTCATGTATTCTTCGTTGTGGGTTCTTCTAGTTGTGGCATGTGGGACGCTGCCTCAGCGTGGTCTGATGAGCAGTGCCATGTCCGCGCCCAGGATTCGAACTAACGAAACACTGGGCCGCCTGCAGCGGAGCGCGCAAACTTAACCACTCGGCCACGGGGCCAGCCCCTATATGGAATAATTTTAAACTTACACAGAGAGTACATTCTCTGAGCACCTTCAGGAAATAAAACATAACCTTGTATTTTTTGTTAAAAGTATCTGTATTGGCTAGAGATTTATATGTAGGTAGTTATGAGCCAAATAATAGGATGTGCTGTCTGGGATTTTCCTCAAAACACTCCAGGAAAAAAACTGGAGGATGGTGGGTGATAGCTGAAGCAAGGCTGGCGAAATGTTGATGACTGTTGGAGCCGATGATGGGGACATGGGGATTTATTATATACTCTTGTCTCCATTTTGCTGTTTACTTCCCACTTTCCTTTTCTTTCTCTCCCTTCTGGATTTTTTGCTGGTTTTGCCCATGTTTCCTCTAAATACTTGGTGCCTCCATGTCCATCCATCTATACACCCTTTCTGTAATCCATTCATATAAAAATTTGAGCCTATGTCTTGGGCAAGACACTGGAAAAGGTGCAAAACGTAGTCACTTTCATTGTTTTAGAAGTTACCAGACAGCTAAGAGAAACGCAATCACAACTTATTTTGTACCATGACGTAAGAGATAGGCAGCTTAACACTCTTGGGAATGACTGCAGACTAGAAGGGGAGCCACGTGCTCTCTGGCGGGGTGGGCAGTGTGATAGGGCAAAGGGGCAGCGGCCGCAGAGCTGGGAGAGAGGGTCTTCTCCTTCAATGCGTACCTCCGCCTTACCGCCTTTTTACCCAGTGTTTTTCAGCCTTTAGGAATTTTGAACTGGAAGCTCCATTTCGTGGTCGTATTTATTTAGTAAAATGAAAATGGTACATATTAAGATCCTTGGATTTTTTTTTTGTTACCTTTAATATAAAGCATTAAAAAGCATCAAGTGCTCAAGAAAATTAATACTTTATATTCATGCTGAAAAATTAAAAACCAAATCAAATGGCTTAATTTTCTATTCATTTCCCCAAATGTTAGTAGATTATAAATGTCATGTGGGCTCAGAGAAATTGTAGGGTGATAATTCTGAGGTCTCTCTGATTTTAAAAGTCACAATGTAAAAAAAACCCTCAAGGTGGTTCCTGCCTCCCTGAAGTCGGCACACCCAGAGGCGAGAGTGTGCAACCTGGTGGGAGCCCGTGGCTTGCAGGGGCTGAGACATTCTCGGAGCTCCCACAGCCCCCTCCATAGGCCTCTGCTTTTGGCGCCTCAGCCAGGATCATAACTGCATGTTTACTTGTCTGTCTCCCTCACTAGTCTGGGAGTTCCTGGGGGAGAATAGGGTGGTCTGTGTTTTTCAATGGTTGGAATGCAGTTGGGGCTCAGGAAATATCAGTTAAGTAAAAAACCTCCCCACCCTCCAAAAAAAAGTCATTTTCTTAAAAAATATCCCCATAATCTTCTCCCTGATAGATTCTCTTCTTCCTTGCACACACCCTAAGATGGTCCCATTCTTCAGCCTGACTCTGAAGACCTTGTGATGAGAAAGTAAATACTTCAAGGAAACTGCCTGTCAGAGACTCAAAACCCCCAAATGGTCCCCCTAAAGGAGTGCCAACTGCAAGATGGGGGCACCTGGATTCAGAAGATGCCTGTGCCATCACCTTTCTTTCTCCAGAAACAAGGTAGTTATCGTTAAACTGTTCAGGGTTTAATTTTTTTTTTCCTACATAACTGCTTAAGGATTTCTAAACATAGCTTATAATTAAAAACCCATAATAACTAATCCAATTCGGAATCTACTGTGAGCACAGCAGGTCAGCAACAAGTTTATTATTAGGCTTGCAAGGTAACAGGGTGCATGACTAAGCATTTGGGCCAACTTTCCGTGAGTTCCTCTACACTGGCTTCCACTGTCACATTTCCCTCTGGTATTTGCAATGGTTTGCCGTGGTGGGCTGGTTAGTGGGTGGGTGCAGTGGGGTGGGGGAAAAGCCAAGCAAAAGAAGGAATATGGAGTGAATGCGGCTTCCCTTTAGAGCCTCGTTACAGGGACTCGGGGCAGTTCACCTGATCTGTGATAGTCATTTTCTCGATGTCAATGTCATTAGCGGTCAGGATATCTTTTAGATAGGTCACTGTTTCTGGAGGGAGATAAGGGTTTCTTCCCAAGATCCAAACATGATCCAGATGAAAAAGCCAGATGATTGTGGTACAGGAGTACACGAGGGCGTAGTTCTCGTAGTCGGTGGCCAGGACCCAGTACGGAGCAGAAGGCATCACTGAGGACCAGAGGAGGGCAGTATTAGGAGGGACCAATGCAAGAGAAACCTTCATCTCCAGGACCCTGGAAGCCAGGCTCTGGGGCCCATTCTTCTAGGTCAGTGATTCTTAATTCTGGCTTCATGTGGGAGAATCACATGGGAGCTTTGAAAAATACTAGGCCCACCTCCCTCTGTCCCTCCCTGGATTCTGATCTGGAGCTGGTCAGGACTTTTAAAAGTGGTTCTAAGGTGCAGCAAGAGTTCAGAGCCATTTTGGATCCTTTGTCCCTGGTAGCAGGTCAGTCTCCGGAAGCCCACAGTAACTCGGATGTTGGCTGGACTCCCTGGACTGACAGGCTACACTCAGCAGCAGTGCAAATGGAGGCACCACTTGGCTAAGCAGAATCAGGACTATAAGGTCAGGGCCCCAGGCTTTCTGAGTCTGTACCACTCAGCTTCCTCTTTTTTTTTTTTTTTTTGAGGAAGATTAGCCCTGAGCTAACTGCTGCCAATCCTCCTCTTTTTGCTGAAGAAGACTGGCCCTGAGCTAACATCCGTGCCCATCTTTTTCTACTTTATAGATGGGACACCTACCACAGCATGGCTTTTGCCAAGCAGTGCCATGTCTGCACCTGGGATCCGAACTGGTGAACCCCTGGCTGCCGAGAAGCGGAATGTGCGAACTTAACCGCTGCGCCACCAGACTGGCCCCTCTCAGCTTCCTCTTGAGCCTGCCTAAGGGAGGAGGCAGGGGCTAATGTTGGTTTGTTTTTCTTCCTGCATGACCTTCAAATATCTGTCCATTCTTAATAATATGGTAAATCAGGTGGTAACAGATTATAAGCTCTTTCTCACAAAGGGCCTACAGAGATTTATCAGTTGACATCTGTATAGAGTAGAAAGCCCAAGATTAAAGAGGTCCTTAGGAGGAGAGAGGGAGCATTTATCCTTTCCATCTGAATCCAGAAAACTCCTCTGTGAACTTGACCTCCACAACCAAGGTCCAAGGCCAGGAAAACTCATAGCCCAGCTTGTTAAAGTTAAAGATGGACCCACATGGGAGAAAGCTATGTGCTGACCCCATAAGAAACAAAGACCTGCACACATAAGCAAGTCAGGGGTGTTTTGCTTTCCTGGATTTTAAGCATCCCACCTTCTCCACTGAAAACTAATCCCTCTGTTTGCCAAACTGTACTAGACCTCAGCACCCGTGAGCGGCCATGAGAAGCTGCTGGACAAAGCAGGCAGTCTGTGAGTGCTTAGAGCTTGGCTGAGGGTCAAAGACCCAGCTGGTTATCAGGACACCACGAGAAGACTAGTCCAGATGGCCACCCACCAAGGTCCCTCCTCCTTCTGACTTCCTACCTGTTTATAAATATGAAAACAGAAGGACACTTGGAGGATGTCTGGACAGAAGCCTGGACAAGGCTGGAGGACCTAGACTGAAGGCTGTTTCTGACTGACTTTTCAACTGTTGGTGCCACCTGCCCGGCTCACTCATGAGAGTACATATTCATCATATATCTGCTATCTTTGAATTTCAACTGCTTTGTGTATTTCCAGATGTTCTGAGAGCTCTTCAGACCTGAGTGATTTGGGGAAAATACATCTTCCACCTCTTCCAGAAGTAGCAACGTCACGCCCCACTTGCACACACCCAGGTATGCACCTTCTATCTTCCTCCCACATGGCCTAGCTCTCAAGCACAAATTTACCTAGATATTTCCTCTTAGTATAGAAAACTGCCATGTCTCTTTGTTAGAAAACTTTGACAGTCTCCTATCGCTGATGGAAGTCACTTCAAACTCTCTACAAAAGTTAGTGAGGCCCTCCCAGTCTTGTCTCCTGCTCCATGGACCCTCCCATGCTCTAGGCTTCTTTCTCTAGGCCTTTTCTCATGCTATTCCCTTCATGTGGAACATCCTTTTCCATATTCTCCCACCCACCCTGCAAGACCCAATGCAAACATCTGATCTCTTCAACCGGAATAAATCTCTTCCCCTTCTGCTTCCCCAGCCAACAGCTCCTGCCCCTCCTATAGCTCCTGTTGCAGGCTTCCCTATGAAGGTTGTGCACAGAATGGCCTTCACTCCCATCCCCATCGCTCAATTAAGAGTCTGGAGACCTAGGTTTTAGTCCCAACTCTGCCTCTAATTAGCAGTGACCTTGCCTACATCGCCCAGCTTTTCTGTACTCTGATTTTCTTATTTGTAGAAATTTCTAATTTGCAGAGAAGCTGACATGTACCTTAACGGTTCCTTAACGGTTTCCAGAGCACGTGCTGTGTGTTATCTAGTTTATCTTCCTGCCTCTGGGCATAGCTGTGAGGTTAGTTGCCCAGAGTCGCATGCGTGGGAAGAACGGTTTTCTCCTTCTCCCAGCGTTCTTATCTTGGTCTATAAGATAAGAGCTTCCTCTCTGCCCCACTCTAGGGGCTTGATCTGTGGAGGCCTGGGGGTGGGGGTGGGGGCAGGTAGTGATTCCTTTTGCGGCCGGTGACTTCAGTATCCGCCCCACAGGTGGGGAGAGGGGCTCCCAACTACTTTTGGCATCAGAAACCCTCACTGTTCTGAGCTGAATACTCCAGTGTATCTATATCAGCAAAAAAACTAATATTCAGTGCTTTCTCTGTTGCCTGTGTCCATTCCTCAGTTAGCCCAGAACTCAGAGGGCAAATGCCTGTGATTAAATATTTTTCAAGGACCCTAACAACGTGGCTGGAAAGCGGCAAGGCCAGGACTCAAACTTACCCCCTCTCTTGTCGTCTTTTGCCTCCAAACTTTTGCCCATGTTAGTTGTTCTGCTAATAACTACTAATTTTTCAGACCTCAGTTTCCTTGGGGAAATAAGCCTAGATTGGGTGTCCTTCTGCTCGTGCACTACACGCTCCAATCTGTGCTTCCTCTATAGAAACAACTGCTGTAGTTTTATGGTCAATTGCCTGGGTACTTGTCAGTATCCACACTGGGATGTGAGCTCCGTGGGGACGAGGGCCAGCGCCGTCTTGCTCACAGTGCATCTCCAGCGTCCAGCCCAGTGCCTGGCATGTGGCAGGTGCTCCACACATCATTATGTATTGATCGTTATACGATGACACTCAGTTGTGACAGGAGTGCTCCAACCCAGGGTTCTAGCCTTCAGTATGTACATCTCCTGTCCCTGAAACCTCCTGAGAGAAGCGGATACTTACACCAGAAAAACTTAACCCCCAGCTTGGCGGGCTCTGTGAGGTTGCTCTGGGTGGCTTCACCTTCAATTTGATTCACAGTCCCATCAGATCTGCAGTGAGTAAAAAAAAAATCTGAACTCACTGAAAGTCAAAAATCAATGGCAGGCAAGATTTATGACACTAAGTACCATGGCGGCCAACCCTGTGATTTCTGGTTAGAGAGGCTCTTGAAGGCAGGCTGGACCCTGGTTCCATTCTCTCCCCTTTCCTTTGTGACTGTCTCTGAGACCAAGGGAGGAAGAGAGCCTTGGGGTGATAAGAAGGAACAATTGCAATGCTCCAGGACTGGATAATATGTTAGGCCCTTGCACTTCAACACTGTATTTTGGACTGTATGCAATGGCCTGTAAGGCTGTTTCCTGCTCCCAGGCTCCAAATCAAGAGAGAATCAAAGAGGAGGGAAAAACAAACAAAACAACCCAATACTCTAAGAAGAATCATTTCTTTAAAAATGAGAAGGGGCCAAAGGAAAAATAAGGAGTGAATTGATTACTGAAAATAATGCAAAACCTAGAGTCTAGAGACCTGCAAGCTTTTCCCCTCTTTGGTCCTCGGTGATACCATGTGACACCATCTGTCCCATAAAGGGTTCCTGTGTCTGAGCTCGGACACCCCTTCTAGTTCAGCAAACTTCTGAACTCTTCCACGGGAGATTTCAGGGTAGGCCAGGTAAAAGCAGGCAGTGAGGGAACATTTACCACATTTCAGTGATTCTCAGGGGCAGCCAGCTATCAGAGACACTAAATATGAAGAAATGTACATCTTACAAGTAATGCCACCTTACACCTATAATTGGTGGTGTTGTTTTTTTCTTAGTGGTATATGAAATGGTGATATGTCTGAAAAGTGGTGGTTTTAAATTGGATGAAATGCTTTCACTCTTTGAAGGGAGCTGGCCCTGTTTCTGGATAACTCCCAGTGACCCCATGGACCTGGAGGAGACAGGAAAGGCCTGGGATGGAGGCGGTGAAGGAGGGTGCTCGGCGTCAGGGTGCTCTTCGGAGGAGGCCGACAGAGGAGCTGCCTGTTCATCAGTCCTCAAGGGGGCAGACAAACAAAATTAGAGCAATAATGTGTGTCAAAAAGTCAGTAGGCTGTGATTAGTGGTGATGGATGTCCTAGAAACCAGACAATAAGCAATAGGTATGAGAGGGTGCGGAATGTTCTCTGATGCTCCTGGATATTGCATTTTCTGTTTATCATCATGTTGGGCTGGAGACTGTGCTCCGCTCTCTCACCTGGAACTCAGCCAGCCAGGGAAGATGGTCCATTTCTATCTGCATACAGTTGCTTGGCAACAAACCAGTCTCTTCCCAATAGACTTTTCCCCTTTTCACCATCACTTTTATTTTGCACCAGAAGAGTTTTCGAAACACCAGTCTGATCATTAACTCGCAGTTCGTTCATGGGAAAAACACATTTGTATTTTCAAGGGTAGCAGCAGACTAACAATAATCGGCAATATTTATGAAATGATTACTACATACCAAACACTGTTCTAAGTGGTTTACATGGGTTACCTCCTTGAATGCTCAAACACCCTAGGGGGGGAGGTTCTATTATTATTGTCATTTTATAGAGGAGGAAATTGAGGCCTAGAAAATTATCATAACTAAACTAAGATCACATTGTGAGCAAGTGGTACGACCAGGATTTAAAACCGGGCAGTCTAGTCCCAAAGCCTGAGCCCTTCTGCTCCCAGCCTGTCCAGCTGATGTGGTCCTCAGATTCTCTGCACTGGCGGGAGGATTCTGCTCAGACTCCCTGCATGCCCTCGGCTCACCCAGCATTACTCCTGGGAGGAGAAACTACCATTTTCCTGAACTAACCTTTCTCCACGTGTCCTTGTGCCTTAAACGAGTGTGACCCTAGAGGCAGACTGACCTACAGCTCAGGATGCGGTAAAGAGGACTCCTGGCCAACTCTGAAGGAGCGTGGAGGAATCTCATGGGTTTTGGGGTCTGCGCCTTTGTCTGACTCTTGGTCTTAGAATGAGACAAAATATTTGAAATGAAATCATTGCAACTTTGGAGCCTACAAAATTCCTGTGAGATCTTCTGGGTGTCTGCATCTCGATTCCTTCCTGGGCTCTGAAATGGGCTGGATTTTTCTTTAGAGGCCCTCAAGATTATTATTTTGTTTCTTTGGTTTGTGCAGGGTCAAGTTTATGCACTGTGTTTTGGCTCACAAGCCACAAGAAGCTTAGCGGATAATGAGATGGTCACAAAAACCTGTCTTAGCTGAGTGATTTCCAGGCTGGGTTGTAGTTATTTTCTTGAAGTGGAACACAGTTCTCAAATCCTGTAGGGAACAGGAAGGACGGCCCTTCATTCCCAGCCTTTCTTTCAGCTGTCTTCTATTCTCATCCCCATTTCACTTCTCCTTGGGTTCGAATCTTAGCTTTGTCACTTATAAGCTGTGTGACTCTTGGGCAAATTACTTTACCTCTCTGTATCCCACTTCCTCATCCATAAAAATGTGATTAATAATAGTACCTACCTCAGGGTTGCTATGGGGATTAAATGAATATACTCATTTACGTACACTTACATACATATATATATATGTATACATGTACACACATGTATATATACATACAGATACACAATAGTGCCTTGCACATAGGAAGTGCTTAATAAATATTAGTTGCTATTGTTTATTGTTACTCTTATCTTTGTTGATGGAAGGTTGGTAGGAGTTCTTCCCGGGGGTCTTTTAAAATTTGTGTTTGCTTTCCAAAGTGTGAATTTTTGCATCAAAAATCAATGTTAGAAGCCCTCAGTAATACAAAAGTACACTTCTGTAGGCTATCCTGTTCACATAACCTAGAATGTGACTATGTATGTGTTTGATTCTTGCTTAATAAGAAAAGGCGTGTTCTAATAGTTAAAGCTGTCTGGAGATGGGATAAACTGTCATGGAAGGTGATGAGCTCCTACTTCCTGGAAGTATTCAGACAGTGGATGCCCCCTGTCAGGAGATGATGTAGAATGGGCTTCTCTCTTGGTTGGAGGTCAGACAAGATGGTACCAGGGTATCTATTTTGCAATGAGAGCAGGAACCCTGCAGTTTGGGTCACTGTTGAGTCCCTAGTGCCTCTCACAGGGTCTGGTACAAAATAAGTGCTCACAACAGGTGCTCAGAAATGAATGAGTGACATCTAGTCTCCACGGTGCTGCCTGACAAAAGCTTTCATCTCAGGACCTGTTGTGAGCAGGCAGTCCAGACCCAGCAATGACTGTGTCCTCCGTGAACTGGATTGCAAGGACACCCAGGCACCCCAGGACAGCTCTCTAAAGGGCTGGCTCCAGGATGTGCACTGCCTTTGAAACCACAGCCACTCACCTTAACTCCTTGTTTATCACTTTGACGTTTCCGTTTTCCTTTAGTGAGTAGTTGGCTTGGATACAGCTTCCCTTCTCAAAGCTCACTGGGATCTTCTCAATTTCATACCATCTTCCAAGATACTGTAGAGACAACCACAAGCAGAGCAAGTCCTGTGGCCCTCTAGGGACCTGCAAACTCTTCCCCATTGTTGTCTTTCAGAACAGAGCCCTTTCCTGGGGAAACGAGGCAAAATGGGCTGCATTGTTTCAAGCAGCAACTGAACAAGATATTGATTCAAATGGGCATAAGCGAATCGGATGTGTGGGCACTGGTTGAATGCCACATTCTATTCCGAAAGTGCTCTTTCTTTAGATATGCTCTCAGTGTCCCCATCAGCCAAAATCTGGGTGAAATTCTAAACGCTGTAAAAGGAAGGGATGGGTCTAGATGATGTAAGATGCCTTCCATCTCAAACATTTTACGATCCTACAAGTAATCTCTGAGTTGTGTGCAAAGTCAGATAAGTGCACTGTGGGGAGCTGGGGCTCCAGTGTTGGTTAACTTCTCTTCACATGATCCCACACAGGGAGTTGGTCACAAAGGCTTTTGGCAAGTGATCAGGGTTTAGAAGACCTGTGTCGTTCTTCCACTGGGCTCGTGCTCAGTTCATAAAGGATGTGTGCCACTATGTGGGTGAGGGCGCGGGGAGGCAGCACTGTCCCCCTTCCATATGTTTGCCTTGCAAAGAGAACGTACAGACTTACAACCTTCATGGAGGGCAATTTGGCAACATCTAGCAAAACCGAAAATACATATACTCTTGGCTAGCAATTTCACTTCTGGGAATGTACCTTCCTGATAATAAAAAAATGATGTATGTATAAGGTTGTTCATTGCAGTGCTATTTGTAATAATAAAAGACAGGAAACAGCCTAAGTGAGCATTAGTAGGAGACTGAGTAAATAAATGATGGCACATCCATATAATGGAATCTTACACAGTCTCTTTTAAAAGAGTGATGTGCAATTATCTGTAAGATACATTTACTGGAAAAAGAGCCAGGTAAAAAATATAGTGTATATAGTGTGTATATTGAGCTACTTTTCATGTAAAAATGAGGGGAAAGGTTACTATATTAATTTTCTGTTGCTGCTATAACAAATTACTGCAAGCTTAAAACAACAAAAATTTGTGGTCTCTGTACAGCAGAAGTCTGACCTGGGTCTCACTGGACTAAAATCAAGGTGCTGGCAAGGCTGTGCTGCTTTCCAGAGGCTCTAGAGGAGAGTCTGTCTTCCTGCCTTTTCCAGGTTCTAGAGACCATCTGCATTCCTTGGTTTGAGAACCATTTCCCCCACCTTTAAAACCAGCAAAAGCAGCTCAAATCCTTCCCTCATTCCATCTCTGGCTCTTGCTCCATCATCATCCCTCTCTGACCACAGCTGGAAAAGGTCCTCTGCTTTTAAGGATTTATACTACTCTTGCATCTCAAAATCCGTAACTGGAATCACATCTACAAAATTCCTTTTTCCAAGGAAAGGAACATATTCAGAGATTCTGGGCATTAGGGTGTGGACATCATCCTGCCCACCACAGTTACGTATGTATCTGTTTGTATATGTACACAGTAGCTCCCCAAAGATACACGATAAACTGTTTTTACTGGTTGCTAATGGGGAGGGACACTAAGGCTGGAGTAACAGGAGGGGGAGGGAAATTTTTCATTGTATATTCTTTTGCATCGTTAGAATTTTGAACCATGTGAATATATTTACCTAGTCAAAATATTAATTCAAATTATTTTAGAAATTTAAAAATGTATTACTCAACAGAATGAAGTGAAAGAGATGTACTCACCTTCAAAAAGTCAGAATTTGAAATGAGAACATACTGCAAATAGGTGGCAATATTGCCTCGGTCACATGGTTCTCTGTTCAAATATATGTCTACATTTGTGACATAAATTTTCCACTCATTTATTAAAACACACCTTTCAATTAAAACCAAGTAACGGGGCTGGCTCCATGGCCGAGTGGTTAAGTTTGCGAGCTCTGCTTCAGTGGCCCAGGGTTTTGCTGGTTCGGATCCTGGGCACGGACATGGCACCACTCGTCAGGCCATGCCGAGGTGGCATCCCACATGCCACAACTAGAAGGACACACAGCTAAAATATACAACTAGGCACTGGAGGGATTTGGGGAGAAAAAAACAAGATTGGCAACAGTTGTTAGCTCAGGTGCCAATCTTTAGGAAAAAATAAAAATAAAAAATAAAACCAATGAACTTATTAATTTAAAGCACCAGGAGTAAGGTTAGAGGTCAACTGGTTTCATAGGCATCCTCAGAAAAAGCTTCATTATTTATATAGGGCATTTAAAATAGTTCTATTTTTGTTAAGGTGACCCTAGTGTTCCGCAATTAAAACTGAGGAAGCGTGATTTTCCAGAAAAGAGGAAACTCAGAGGTGGAAGATTGATTTTCATGTCATGCTCCCTCATGATCTCCTATTGTTTTCGTGATGGCCTTTTCATCTTTTTGAGCGTCAGTGTCTCTACCTAAATAAGCAGAATGCAATGTTTAAAAAGAATCCTAGAAAAGAAGAGGTAAAACTATCTCTATTTGCAGATGACATGATTTTGTATGTAGAAAATCCTAAGGAATACACACACACACACACACACACTATTAGAACAAATGAATGAATTCAACAAGGCTAATGGATACAAGATTGATATGCAGAAGTCAAATGTATTTCTATACTTACAATGAACAACCTGCAAATGAAATTAAGGAAATTCCATTTACAATAGCATCAAAAGAATAAAATACTTAGGAATCAATTTAACCAAAGAAATGCAAAACTCGTATTCTGAAAACTATAAAACATTGTTGAAAGAAATTAAAGAAGACCTATGTAAACGAAAAAGACATCCTATGTTCATGCATTGGAAGACTTAAAATTGTTAAGATGGCAATACTCCCCAAATTAATCTATAGATTCAGTGCAATCTCTGTCAAAACTCCAAATGGCTTCCTTGCAGAAATTGACAAACGGATCCTAAAATTCATATGGAAATGCAAAGGACCCAGAATAGCTAGAAAACCAAAGTTGGAGGACTCATGTGTTCTGATTTCAAAACTTACTACAAAGCTATAGTAATCAAGACTGTATAGTATGGGCATAAGGATAGACATATAAATCAATAGAATAGAATTGAGAGTCCAAAAATAAACTCTCACATAAACGGTCAATTGATTTTTGACGAGGATGTCAAGACTATTCAATGGAGAAAGAATAGTCTTCTCAACAAATAGTTCTGGGACAACTGGATATTTTCATGCAAAAGAATGAAGTCATACCTCCGTATCACACCATACACAAAATTTAACTTAAAGTAGATGAAGGACTTAAATGTAAGAACTAAAGTGATAAAAGTCTTAGAAGAAAATATAGAAACAAATTTTCATAACCTTGGATCAGGCAAAGCTTTTTTATATATGACACCAAAAACATAAGCAAAAAAAGAAAAAAATAAGTAAATTGGACTTCATTAATATTAAAAACTTTTGTGCTTCAAAGGACACATCAATAAAGTGAAAGGACAATCCACAGAATGGAAAAAAATACTGGCAAACCAGATATCTGATAAGGGACTTGTATCTAAAATATGCAAAAAACTCATATCTCAGTAGTTAAAAGATAAATAACCCAGTTAAAAAATGGGCAAAGGGCTTGGATAGACATTTCCGCAAAGAAGATATACAAATGGCTAATAAGGTCACGTAAAGATGCTCACTGTAATTAGCCATTCGGGAATGCAAATCAAAATCACAATGAGATACCACTTCGTATCCACTAAAAATGGCTAGAAATAAAAGGTGACAATAACAAGTGTGAGCATAGATATGGAGAAATTGGAATTATACACTGCTAGTGGGAATGTAAAATGGTGCAGCTGTCTTGGAAAACAGTCTTGCAGTTTCTCAAAAGGTGAAATATGGAGAAGCCATATGATCCGGCAATTCTATTAGGTATGCACCCAGGAGAACTGAAAATGTATGTTCACAAAAAATTGCACAAAAACATTCAAACAAACAAAAACCTGGAACAAGAATGCTCATAGCAGCATTATTCCTAATAGTCAAAGGTGTAAACAACCCAAATGATGAACAAATAAAATAAAATGTGACATAATCCATACAGTGGACCATTATTTGGGGATGAAAAGGAATGCAGTACTGATACATACTACAACATGGATGAACTTTGAAAACATTATGCTGAGTAGAAGAACTCAATCACAAAAGACCACATGTTTGTATGATTCCATTTCTATGGAATGTCCAGAGTAGGCAAATTCATAGAGACAGAAAGCAGATTATTGGTTGCCTGGGGCAGGGAGGGTTGGGGAGAGATGTGGAGTGACTGTTAATGGGCATGGGGTTTCTTTTTGGGATGATGAAACTGTTCTAAAATTGATTGTGATGATTGTTTCATAACTCTGTGAAGACACTAAGACCCCATGAAAGTGAAAACCACTTTCAACAGGTGAATTATATAGTATATGACTTATATCTCAATAAAACTGTTATTTTAAACAGCCTGCTTTACTCCTCAAAGGACTTTTGTAAATTTAGACCAATTATAATTTCCAAAGTGTCTGGGGATTTTTACCCCAAAACTGAAATGTGACTTAAATTCCCTGGATTTTTTCTGTAAAGCCTTGTGTGGGCTACCAGGGTTGCCTGAATAAAGTGATCAGCCCTTCATTACGGGAGTAAATCAGTGTAGACTTCAGTGTACTGTATCTCCCCTTCCTACCTCCCCTGTGGGAGTTCTCTGTTGATGTTGCTCCTTCTACACCCTCTTCAGGCTTTGAACTCTCTTCCCTCATACCTCTACCTAACCATCCCCTCAGAGGTCCCAACACTCATTCACACTGAGGTGTGAGTGACTGATAGCAACTTCAATGTTACTCATAACAAGTTTGGCGCTTCTTCAATGAGATCCAAACTTCTACTAAGGAGAACATATCTTAACAGGAAGATTCTATGTGTGAATTAGCAGCAATTGGAGCCTCTAAGTTATGTCATCGAATAGCTGCCTCTTTCTGCTGTTCCTTCCCTACTAGCCATACATAAATACAGTAAAGTTGGGCTTGATCCCAGGAAGAAAAGCCATATATAGGGGGAGGCTGGTTATATTGCTATATTTTTAGTGCAGGTAACAAGAAAGCCCCTTGGGGAGTTCTGTCCTTTCCGAGGTCCTGTTTGAGTGATCCTTGGGTGTCCTTCACTACTGGGAAGCCTACTTTTGAATCCCACTCTGCATTTACTGTGTGTGTGACCTGGGTAGGCTATAAGCTCTCTGACATTCAGTGTCTCCGTCTGTAGAATGGGGATAACAGGACTGCAGGAGCTGCTGTTGATACCTGGTCCCGGGCCCGCTCAGCCCCGCTGTGAGTTCACCTCAGCCGTGGCAGACACTTCCCACACACGCTGCCAGCTTCCCACCTTGAGCCCTTGTGTCTCCTCTGCCAGGAGGCTTTGCCGGGGCCACGGGAGCTCCCACAGCCCACTTGCCTCCATCTGTGGAACAATCTGAGGCACATTCTAGACGTTTCCTCGGGGGATCCCCAGCAGGATTGAACCCCGCTGTTCACAGAGTAACCTGCTCATGAACAAATCCTTTATTGCTTTGATTGCTTTTCTGCCCCCTCTGCCCCAGTTTCCCCACATGCCCACTCGTGCTTCCTGGGATCATCTTCCAAAAACTCTTTGCTCCCCAGGTCTTGTCTCAGAGTCTGCTGTGGGGGAACCCCAAGTAAGATAACCGCCTACCCCAAAGCTTGCTGTGGTACTCACAGCAGAATAATAAAACTAAACCGGGTAGAACGCTCATTCAAACAGGAGACAGAAAAACAGGGGGAGTTCAGCCTTTTACCACACCTTAGTCACGTCGAAATTCTCCTGCACGGGAGGAGTCGGGCATCTCCCGAGGTGGAAGGCTTGCCCCTCGGCTGTTCCAAAGAGGCCAGCCAGTGCGGGGAGCAGCAGCAGTGCCATCACCATCCTGGCGTTGGGTGGCTGTCGGTGGAACCTGCAGTGGGGGAAACAAGGCAGCTGGAGTGGTTCTGAGCCTTCCAAGGACGCGCAGGGACCAGAGACAGATTTCTGGGCTGGCCGGTCCCTCGTGGGCAGCCTGTCTGAGTTCCTGGCCCTAGAGGGCCACCCGAATTGTCAGCAACACGGTGAGGCCTTCCTCCCTGTGAGCTCTCTCAGAACTGTTTGTACCCCCGCGGAAGCACACTCTGCCTGGTATTAGAGTGTCTGGCCGCACGCCCAGGGTGGGATAGGTTGTGGAGAGACCAAAGAAAAGACCCAGAGATGGTGTACGAGACATAAGGGTTGATGGGGTCTTACTTATGGGGAGTGTCCAGTGGCGGCCAGCTGGATGGAGTTACTGCTACCACAGACAGAGAGGGGGTCGCTTATACAGGCCAAAGACTATGTGCTTGTCAAAAGGGACTGTCCTTGATACAACCAGCATTCCCAGGGACAGTAGCTCACGTGGAAGGGCTCTGTGTTCCTTTAAGACGTGGTGTTCTCTGAGTGAGATAAATGAAGGTTTGGGTTGGCCAGGCCCTGGATCATTGCGAATCCCAGATGGTTGGCATCCTGCCCAGAAGGGGGCCAGAAAGACATAGGGTTGTTATAGGGCCCTAGGCTCGTGCCCCTACATAGAGTTCGTTAGATTTATTTTGCAACCCTCCCTCACCTAATTACGTAATTTTCAAGGATGGGCACCATGTCTGTTCTCCTGGGACTCACCCACAGAAACCTCACAGCGTCAGGGGCACTAGGTTCTTGTTGAAGGAACAGAAACAATGTGGAGGGGGGATGGGCAAAGGGGAAGACTGAAACCACGCAGGGAACCATGAGAGAGGAAAAAAACGAAAACAACCCATACACAACATTTAGTGTCCTATGAGATTCATCAGAGGAATGCCTCCCTGGCCCCCACCCACCCCTGTCCCATCTTGCTGGGCTGTCTGCCAGCCCAGGAGCAGGCCTGGAGGCCTTAACAGGGAGCAGTGTGCTGGGGACCCCAGGGTCACCTTGCCCGGTTTGAATTCTGGCTCTGCACATAGTAAGGGTCCAACTGATGCTTCAGTGTCCTTGTCTATGAAGTGGGAATAATAATCATACCAACCTTATGAAGTTTCACAAGAATTAAATGAGACAATAGAATTTAGAGTAGCATCTTTCTTTTTTTGAACTTTCTCTTGGAGGTGTTTTTCATAGATGATGTGTATTTAACCAGAGAAGGACTGGCCGCTGACATGTAACTGTGCAACAAGCGTTTCAGCCCAGCGGCCTTGGCAGTGGAAACTGCTTTGAGGAGAGGCAGCGAGCAGGGATGGGAGGCTGCAGCGCTGTTGGCAGAGCACAGCAGCCCGGGCAGCTCCCTGCTTCTTTCACTGACTTGCTTTCAGTCTCCCTTGTGACTCCTTGCCTGTAGTTGCACAAGAGCTATTTCCAGCTCTTGGCCTTTCTCCCTGGGATGAGGAGCACTGAATCAACGCAAGCAAAATGTTCTCAGATCTGAGCATTTAAAAGGATGTGTCATAACAGGAATAATTATAACCACTTTATTATGAGTCTCTAAACCTCCAAATAACCTGTAATAATCAATAGCTTTTCTTCTGGAGATTTCATTGCCTGGTTTTCAAAAGAACAGTTACATAATGAGTACAAGCTGCCAGCTGGGGTGGGGAGTAGGCAGTGGGGGGAGGGTGGGAGGGTGTGGGGGGTAAGGATCGTTGCAGAGCCCCTTTGAGCAGGTCTTCAGTGGGACGTCTTCCTTAGTTTTTGAGGCTCCATTTCCCTTCAGCCCCTCCCACCATGTAAACAACACCTGTCTTTTAACATTTTAGGGGATGGTAGATTTGTAGAAACCCAGCCTAAACCCACAAAAATTGCCTCCATTTCTAAGAGTTCCTTAGAAACACTGGAGCTCTACTCTTGGCTCCCCGGAGGCTCCAAGCCCAGTGCCTTGCCCAGAAGATCTAACCTCAAAGGATGGCCACACATTATGCACATTCTACAGGGTCCCCCAATCTGGACAGGCTCTTAGAGGTCATTTATCCAACCTGTTCCCCCCAGGTATTTAGATGGGGAAGCCAGGGCCCAGAGGGGGCAGAGAGCTGGGACTCGGCCCTCCTCCAGCTCTCCATTCTGCAGCGCCCCAGAGCCAAGCTTCCCTCTGCGCACCACATTTGGTGGCTTTCAAAAAACACCTACCTCTGTGACCTGATGAGTCTCACTCCACCACGTGACAGTTACACCAAAAGTTAGTTCCACATCTTATCCTGACAAATATCTTATTACAGAATGTTCTATTGTCAGCTGAAACATGTTCTTTAGTGCTGTAGGAGGATTTCAGAGCAAAGCTAATTCCCCTTGATTGCATTTCTTCCAAAGATGCCTCTCTATTGTACTAGTTTTATTCTGATAGTTAAAACTTTTTGTGAGAGAAAGGTTTGATAGCACCCATAACTTTTTTCAATGCCCCTTCCATTTTAATTTACCCAATACTTATTGAGCACCTTCTGAGGGTAAATTACATTATGTACGTATACCTATGAACATGGGTACGTATCACGTATGTTTTTGCATCTTCTTCTAACACTAATGGGAAGATTGTCCTGAGGAGGAGATTTGAAATACTAAAAAAAACATGATTAAATATTAACTGAATATTAAGTAATTTGGAAAGAATTCTACTAAGGTTATGGTGCATCCACCCTGGGCCAGCACTGACTCTGCAAATTGCTGCTCACTCTCATTGAGCTTCCCCATGGAGAAGCCTGGCCTCCATTTCACATGTACTATGCACTGAATCTCCACAATACTCTATATGGAAGGGACCTAGGCTGACATTCTCTTGGTACTCAATGAGGTTAATTTGCCCAGGTTACTTCCCGGTAAGCCAGCCGTGAAGCCAGAACTTATTCCCAGGTCTCCTAAGAGCCCAAGCTCTTAACCTCTTAATGCCTGGGTGTTAGTGTAGACCTCGCCCCTGCTCTCAAGGAGCTGCAGAATATTAAAGACTAGATTTTTAGATTTCACGTGATAAAAGAAAGTACATTTCCACTGTACATTTGGTCTTAAAAACCCATTTAGCTGTTGAATCTAACAAGAAAACATTTCTTCTGAAGAAAATATTTTTGTGCCATGTTGTTAAATGCATTTTCTGTTCACACAATTAATTCCAGTTCACTTTTCAGTTAATTTTATTATAGTGCACAGTTGGATACCAACTCCCCGAGAATTCATCTGGTACAGTATAGGTGTATGGAGAATTTTCTCATTGTCTCATATAGTGTAGAGGGAGGGCGCACAGTGCAAGCAGAAGACTTTGAGGTGTGTCAGCATTGGTTGGCACCCAACGCCAACTCCGGCATTTGTTGGCAGTCTTATCTTAGGCCTGTTGCTTAGGATAGCTGAACCTCAGTTTCCTCACCTGAGAAGTGGCACTGATAATATCTGTCTTGTAACGTTGTTTCAGGAGAAATGAGACAAAGTCTGCAGAGCTACTGGCACAAGCACTCAACTGGGTTAGTTATTATTTTTAGCTGAAAAAGGACAATTGAAAGTCAAGACTGTCTCTATTTTAAGCATTATTTATCACAAATGAAAATGAAAACTACAGTACCTACCGTTTCTTATCGAGATGAAGGCAGTTTCCACATGCAAAAATCATCCAATTCGAGATGCCTTGTCTTGGTGACTGGCTTCTCCCAAGCTATTTTATAAGCTTCAGTGGGTCACTGAAGTTTAATTTTAATGCATGCCACACCCCCTACAGTTCAGGGAGGCTGGCCTAAAAGCTTAGCTCTGTATGAAACACAAAGATGGGATGTTATGTCCATCCCCCTCCCCCAATTTCCTTCACAGCTGCTCCCTGAAGAAGAAACAAAGAGATGTTGTTTGTGTGTGTGTGTGTGTGTGTGTGTGAGAAAGACAAAGTTTATTTCATTCAAAACATCTTTTTTGCTACGCGGATTTTCTAATTTAATTTTCTCAGTCAGAATGCCCTTTTAAGTTCCAGTAAGATGAGTTGCAACGTGTTTTCAAACATCTGGTATTTATTTTTCATTTTTGTGTAAATGAGAAGTCAGCAATCCCGCTGCCCGAAATGGAGCATGAATGCCGCCCTGTGTGGTCCCTGGGATGGGGTGCGGCTCAGGCAGCAGAGCGAAGGTTAGGAACTAGAGTTGGCTTTCTTTGTGATCCTGGGCGAGCCACCGACTTCTCTGAGCCTCAGTCTCCCCATTGTGAAGTAGAGACTGTCGTTTCTGTTTCCACCAGAACTGGGTGTACAGGGGAGATGCCAGTTCTGTAATAGTTGCGGCTAAGAGCTAAGAATGCTGAAGGCGTCTTCTGCAGCTCCTCTCTCCGTATCTTTTATGATCCTCCCAGCTCCATATTCTAGGCAGCCTGTTGCTGCTTGGGGTGGGGGTGTGCAGATTTAAGCCCAGGGGCACTTTTGCTTGGGTCTCATCTCTCTCTGTGAAATGAACAACTTTGACTCTTACTAATTGGATTCTCTGTCTTTGTGACAGGCGGGAGGTATTATTAGTGGCATATAGGTAAGAGGGTACCTTTTAGTAGATTCAGATTCCTAAATAAAATCCATTCTCAACTTTGTAAGCAATAGAAATTTACAGCACTAGGTCTTATAAACATTAAAACAACAACAATAGAGTGAATCCTTCACATATCAAATTTCAAGAGCTCTTTCTTTGGGATGTTCCTTACCTTTTCAGGAAAATAAGGAATTCCTCGTCCTGTTTAGGGCACTGACTCTTGCTGTGCCTTGTAATGCCTTCCCTTCAGACCTCTGCACGCCCCCTGCCTCACTCCATACCCCTCCTCAAACGTCACCTCCTTTATAACAGGCCTTCCTGACCTTTCAAAAAAAAAATAATAATAACTTTGTTGCTATCACTTTACCTGCTTCATTATATCCTAATTATACTTTACCTGAAATTACACCCTTCATTTATGTATTTTCTTGCTTATTGTATTTTCTCCACTAAGACATAAGCTCTGCGAATGCAGAGAATTTGTCTCATTGACTTACTGCTGTACCCCCAGTGGCCAGAGCACGTTGTAAGTGCTCAATAAATACTTGTAAGTTGAATGGAAGGGACCTCTCTATTCAAAGAATTTACTGAGTATTCTAACATATGCAAAAGGACCTGGAGGTGACATTCAAGAGACTTCTATTTGAACTGTTTTCCTGAGACAGGACTAGCCTGTAAGTTTCTGTGTCTTCTTTACCTGCATCACATTTCTCACCAAGAATTGCCTGTCAATGAAGAAATACACGATTAGCCTCTTGTCAACCTCATAAAAAGAATATTTCCCTCTACTCTAAAGAGTTGCATAGTTTTCCACAAAGCACTGTTACTAAAGTTTCCAAATGCATGAGCTGGAGAAGGATGTATTATGTGTTTTACTCCTTAGCATTGAATCAAGCACTGTGGAGCTGAAGGTACGAGTGTAGGAGTCACAGCATGTGAAAAATCACATTATCTTTCTGGGTCTTGGTTTATATTTTTCTGAAAATGTTGGCAAATGATATAATTCAGGGAAATCCTTTCTTCAAGTGTTTCTGGACTATAGAACCAAGCACAAGTTCTTAAGCATCATAAAACAAGTCAGACCTATGTTCTAAATAAGTCTTTATTTTTTTAAATTCCAAAATAGTATACATTTGTTGTAAACAATTAAAACAGTACCAAAATGTAGGACTCAGAAAGTGTAAGTGCCTCATAACCTCATATCTCAGAGAGAACCGTTGTTAGGTTTGCCTTCATTCTTCTAGGTTATTCTTACAGAGATCCTAACATAATAACAATAATAGCAACAGTTTCCAGTGTGCTGAAACTTGCTTGTTTTCATGAGATAATGTATCTCTCTATATCAACACATGTAGATCTACTTCATTCTCTCACCTGTCGCAAAACTTTGCTCTTACCCGACAGCACATTTCTTCAAGAAGACGGCCTGTGGTTTTACAGGAAAGTAATTCTTTGGTTGGGTGATCTTTCATCCTATAGGTGATTGCCTCGAGGGTTTCACTATAAGAAACTCAGCAAAGGCAAAATTGTTTTGGTGGACTTTTTGTAGCAAGAAATAGAGAACTATCCCATCTTAAAAAAAAAAAAAAAAAAAAAAGGCTTCCCTGATGAAAATTTCTCTATTTATTAATAAGTGCTTCTTTCAACTACCAGAATCATCCTGTAGGGCTTTCGAAAGTGATTTTTCTTTTGTCAGTTCAAATAAAGGGGAAACACAACTATACTTTTGCTGTGAAAACCCAGAGGAAGAGCTTTCCATGACACATATTTGCTCTTTAAGACTCAGCTCAAAAGTTCCCCTCTCTGGGATGTCTTCCTGAATTCTTGGCCACTCCACGCAGCATTCCTCGCTCTCTGCTTTGTGTTTCCTCAGCACATGTTACTTTGTTCTTGGGCCCATCATGCTATGTTACGCATCACCACAAGGCTGCCATCTCCTTCTGGAGACTGTCAGATCCTTCAGAGTAGGTCTGTCTTTTTACCCCTGGTAAATCGCATAATGCCAGGCATATAATAAGTGTTTACTAAATGTTATTGGATGATTGAATGAATAATAGAACATTTAATTCTCATTATTTGTGGGAATTATTATGTACTTCATGATTTATTCAGATGCCCTTTTTTCTCGCTTTCCTGCTTTCTTGTGGCCATTTCTTTTATCACTAGGAGCCGGAACCAGTCGAGAGTTGAATGGTGCCAAGCATCTGGTGAACAGCAAGAAAGCAATCAAAGTGGTGAAAACTGCAACTTGACGTGGCGTGGGGGAAAGAACGCTGAACTGGAAGGTGGGGGCCTGGGTTCCAGTCCTGGCTCTATTACTAATCCATTCACCCAATCATTCACTCTTTCAACAACATATATCAAGCATGCCATGTTCAGGCACTGTTCTAAGTCCGGCAGATGTAGTGGTGAAGAAGAAAGACAATGTCCTAGCCCTCGTGGGGCTTACCTTCCAGAGGAGAGTCATACACCTGGACAGAAAAATATATACGAGAGAATAGGATGATGTGACAGGGAGTGACTGGGTGGCTACTTGAGGCTGGTGGTCAGGAAGGGCCTCTCTGAGCACCAACATCTCAGCAGAGATATGAATGATAAAAAGGAATCAGTCATTCAAGAATCATGGGGAAGAGCGTGTCAGGAAGAACAGCCCGTGCAAATGTCCTAAGGTGGGAGTGGACTTGGTGTTTTTAAGAGACAGAAAGAGCATTGTGGCAGAAGCGGAGAGAGTGAGGAGGAAAGTGATTCAAAATGAGTTTGGAGAGGTAGGCAGAAGCCATATTATATCTTGCTTTCAGGAATCTGGATTTTATTTCCAGTTCAAAGGGAAGCTATTGGAGGGTTTTAAGCACGAGTGTGACAAGACCATTCAGGCTTGCCTGTCAAGAATGGATTGTAGAATGGTTACAGAGGGATCAGCTGAGGTGCTATGACCCTCATTCAAGAGTGATTGCAATAAAAATGGAGAGAAGAAGATGAATTTGGAACATGCTTTGGAGATAAAGTGGACAAGACTTGCTGATAGATTGAATATGGAAGATGAGGAAAGAGGGGAATGAGGACCGACTCCTAGACTTACACGTTGAACAACTGGGTGGATGCTCATGCGAATCACTAAAACTAGGAAGACTGAGGCAGGAGCAAGTTTGGGGGGAAAACCCGAGTTCTTCACGAATAAATCAGATCTGAGTTGCCTATTAGACATCCAAGTGGAAATGTTAAGAAGACAGATGGATAGTCTTGGGGAACAGTCAGGGCTGTAGGTAGAGATTTGGGAACTAAAGCCATGGGACTGGATAGTGTTACCAAGGGAGGGCATACAGTAATGGAAGAAAAGGATGCTCAGGATAGATCCCTGGTACCTTCTAACCTGTAGAGATTGAGTAGAGAAGGAGCCAATAATAGAGAAAGAAGGAAAAGTGGGCTATCACAGAGCGAAGGAAAGAAAACGTTTCAAGAAGGAGGAAATAATCAACTTTTGCTGAAAGGTCAAAAAAGATAACAAAGAAGTGGCTAGTGGATTTAGCGACATGGAGGTCACTGGTGACCTTGACAACAGCAGTCTCAGTGGATAGTGGGGATAGAAGCCCAATTTGAGTGCATTGAGGAGGGGACACAGAGACAGCCACTCTCTTTTAAAGTTGAAGGAAAGTAGAGAAATTAGTGCTGAAAGGAGACGTAGGGGTTAAGGGAGACGTAAGAGCATGCACATGGGGATGATCCAGTAGAAGAGAAATATTGCCTATGTAGGAGAGAGAGGTGGAGAGCCGCCTTGAGCAGCAGAGAGGGGGCGGGATCCAGAGGTGGAGAGGCTGGCTTTTGAGAGGAGCAAGGGTTCTGAGTCCATAGAAACAAGAGGGAAGGCAGAGGGTAGGCAACCAAATGCAGGGAGGTATGTAGATTTAGTGGCGAGAAGATGCAGGATTTTCTCTTTGTGTGGCTGTGGTCAAGTCGCTTATCTTGCTGAGATATGTTGGATAAAGTAAACAGGTCTGCTCTGATCCTGGTGAACGGGCTTCTTTGAACACAGTCACTCTGCTAATTACACCTGCCTTAACATCTGCTTTATTCAATAAGGGACATAGTGGGGAAGGTGCAGCATTCAACCTAGAACTGATTCTAATAATAGCTCCTCACTATTGAACTCTACTCATCAGGTCCTCCATGGATGCTTTCCATACATTAGTTCTAATTGCCACCACATCCTGCAGGGCAGGCCTTTGTACTATTCCCACTAGCGAGATGGAAAATCTGAAGTGGGAAGAGGTGGTCAAACAACTTTTCTAAAGTGATGAAGTGAGAATCTAAGCCCTGAGGTGTGACTGCAACCCCCCACTTTTAATTATTATGTTCTATTGTCCCTGCAGGGAAAGGGGTTAAAGGGTTCGGCTGGGAGAGAGGCCAGGTGTTCAATGCTTTCCAACCTTCTCTGCACAGAAAGATGACGCCAGTTGCTTAGGAATTGCTCACTGATTCCTAACAACTGTTGAGCGAGGCAGGAGGGCTGAGTTTTTTGCAGTGGGCTCGCAGACTGGTGTTCCAGACTTCTTGACAACGGCCACCTGAAAGCAGAGGAATTGAACCCATCGATTCAATCCTCAGCCCAACAGTATCATCCATCAAATTCCAGGAGCTGGTACATCTGCCACCATCACCAGTGCACTGGATGAATCCTCAGCCAAGTTATCGTGGCATTAAGATTTTCCAGATGTTTGCTGGGAAACAATCTTTGTCCAGATTTGCAATTCTGTACAAAATGAGGTCAGTTCTCACGAATACATATAGGGGAGCAGGGCCTCATCCATACCTTCCAACATGAACAAAATTCAGGATTTTTCCGTGCAGAAGCAGTAAGATTTCTGTTTTGTTCTTCCTAATTTTCTAAAATAATAAATAAATTGGCAGAAAGAGCCCAGGTCCAGGAAGAGGGAGATGGGCTCTTGCCCCCGCTCTCTCACTTCTTAGCTGGGTGACCTTGGTGAGCTCCCCAGGCTCTCAGTGAGGGGTTCAGCTCTCGGGTGTCTATAATATAGAATCCATGGAACTCCATGGAAAGTTGATAGAATGTGTTTCAGTAGAATTGAACTCCTTTGTGATACTGTATCTTTTATTTTATGCATCTATGGACATTTTTGCCAAACTGCCAAAGGGGTCTGTGGCACAAAAAGGGTAGGAATCTGCCAGAGGATCTCTGGGGTCCCTGCTGGATTTGACATAATTTCTATTAACATACCTTCTGGGAACTAAACTTCTTTTAACCAAGTCCAGCTGAGTGTTGGGGAGTGAAGGGCCATTTCCCAGGGCGGGTCAGAGAGGTCAATAAACAGCAGGTTATGGAGCAGCACATAGGGGCAGAGGCCTAGCCAGTAGAGGGAGAGACCAGGCTCTTGGCTTTCCCACCCACCCAGAAGATGGGTGGAGAGACTGCACCAAACACACACTCAGTGTGAATTTGGGGACTACCCCTGAGAGAGAGGAGCAGACTGAGATGTTGTGGGAGCCATGTGCTACCTCGAGAGAGATGAAAGAGGAGGGAGAGCAGCAGCAAGAAGAAAGTCACAACCTGGCCTGTCCTCTACCCGCTGTGTTATTTCCCCTCCTGTAACACATTTCTGATAATGAAGTGTGATGCTAGAATAAATCCTGCTTAAAAGAGCTACCACTGGCTGATGAGCCAGCCTTCGGATACTGGACCCTTGTTATGCTGGGTACTTGACATATATTCTCTCCTTTAAGCCAAGAGCAGTCATTAGGTAAATGTGATTGTTGCCATTTCATGGAGGAGAGAACAGCTCACAGAGCTTCAGTATCTTGCCCAACATGGTGCAGCGAGTGGCTGAACTGGGATCCACACCCACTTCCATATTCGCCTTCTCACGAAGGGGAGCTATCGGCCAGTCTCTTGGTCCAAGGCGGTCCTTCTCCCTCTCAGACTGGGCCATGCCCCAATCTGAAGAACAGGATTTCTGTGTCTTCATCCAAGTCTTTAATAAAATGGCCAAGTTTGGTTTATTGATCCATTATTTGCTTTGTCACAAGTGGTGGTGTTGTACTGTGTCTGGAGTTCAGCCTAGAAGCCTTCTTTTAAGGTTTCTGAAATTAGTATTTATAAGTGGGTGCTCCTTAGGGCTATGAGGAGAGTATTATTGGATTTGAGAACCACAGCACACTGCATTAAGAATGGCAAGTGGTTTTTCATGGGCAGCATCTCTTGTAGGGAGAAAGTGGGTAGGCAGAGGGGAGAGTGTGGGGGACAGAAGGGGACTGAGAACCACAGATTTCACTGGTTTCCAGATGTGGGTGTGGGCCGTATAGTAGATCCATCACAGACTCGAGAATAGATCAATGCATGCTTTGGCCTTGCATGCTTTGCGTTGGGTCCAAGAGCCACTGTTTCAGAATTACTGGGACAGTAAGCTATTATAGTATTCTTCAGGCTTTTATTTTCCAAACTTCTTATGTTAGCGACTCTTCTTTAGACCAGTGGTTCTTAACTCTGGCTACATATAGCTGGGGTACTTTTAACAAGGCTGATTCCTGGGCCCCACCTTCAAGGATTCTGACTTAATAGATCTGTATGACAGCCCCGGCATCAGGAACTGTTAAAAGCTCTGCCGATGATTCCAATGTGCAGCTAGGGGGAGAACCACTGAGCCAAGGTCTGCCTTGCCTTTGTGCATCCTGCTTGCTGCTCCCTTGTTTGGAAGGCCTCTCTGCCTTCTTCACCTGGCCAACTCTTGCTCGTCCTCCAGGAAGTCTTCTCTGAAACCCTGGTCGGGCTCTGTGGCCCTCCTCTGTGCTCCTCGGGCTGCGTGCACCAACTTGCTCTAACACGTCACACAGCATCCCAGTCTGGTTTGTCTGTCTTCCCTACAAGGCTGTATGTGGGAAGGGATGTGGCCTTATTTCTTTGAAGCCCCAACTTCCAGAACAGTGCCTGGCACAAGATAGGAGGTTGGGAAATGTTTGTCAAATAAATAAGGGGATTAAAATACTTGTAGGGGAAAGAACCAGAAATGTGGCCAGACTTGTATCTGGTCCTTTCCAGTTCCTGAAGGGCCCTGCAGACATCCCAGGAGAGCTCAGCATGAGCGTGTTTGGGAGGTCTGAGGATAAATGTGAACATGATGTTTGGAATTATATATGCTCAGTTTTTTAAAAGGTCCTCTGCCTGTTATCATAATGTATACCACAACAAGTACCGGAATCTCAGGGCCGCAGCCCCAGCTACCACCGTGCAGCCATCACTCGGCCCACAGCGTCTGCTCAGCGTATGAGTCAGGCTGCCTCTTTGTGCCTCACAGAGATGTTGGTTCTGTCTCAGAGGAACAAAGGAAACATTCTGACTGTGAGAGAATGGCTTTCAGGGTTTTCCTGATGCAGCCCTGGAGAGAAGACACTTTTATTTCTATCTGTTCAGTGGGGACCAGTAGAGGCAGGGGTGTGTCCATCCGAGTCTTCAGTCATGAGACTCAGATAAAGACAGCAGCGGCAGTGCCTCCAGGATAGTCCTGGCTTTAATGAAAATGGAGAGGGATGAGGAAAGCCGCTTCTATGAAGCACCTACCGAATGGCCCCCAAATACCGAACAGCCCCTCTTGCAGGGACTCGTGTGTTAATCCTTACTCCTACAGGAACCCTGTGAAGGAGATATTTGTCTCTAAGTTATTTTCACCTTTGAGTCACTTTTCTTCAACACTTACATACTTTCACTCCCCAAATTCTCTCCACCCGGCCTCTTGAAGTTCTATTTATCCCTTCCCTCTTTCCCCAGTGGCAAGGCCTTAGCTCAGGCCACCATCTAATTTGATAGAAGAAAGCTCAAGTGTCACTAAGTTCAGACCATATGTCACAACCTTTGTGGGAGCTGCATTTGGACCTGGGTCTTGGATTAAAGGAATTTTCTCTGCTGAGCCAATGATTCTGAGACTTATTAAGATTCTCCTGACGTTTCTGACTAATCCGTCAGACTTCCTTCTGTCTCCCCCAACCCCAGGCCTAAATCTTTGACCTGTTCTCATAAGTCAATCATCTATTAATTTAATAAATGGTTACTGAGCACTTCCTAAGGACTAGACTTTTTGCTAGGCACCAGGAAGATGTACAAGACAAAATCCTTGTGGAGTGTGCTTTTCCAGCTTCTTGCCGCTCGCAGTAGTTGCTCTGGTCTCTTGCCTTCAGCCTATCTCACCTGGAGCAGTGGCCTTTATGGAAAAAGCTAGACATGGCCACTAACCAGACAAACTCCCGAAGATTCAGGAACTCTGCATCCTGCCATGAAGGGCCCTGGGAGACTCTGTCCTGCCCATCTGGGGGCGGCAAGTGGTCTCTTATCTTCCCCCTCCCCCAGCCACCCCTACTCCAGAGAAGGACAAAGTTTAGGGACCCTTAGCATCTCAGGTGCCTAGCTCAGCCATGCAGGTACCACTCTGGGTACCTTGGGACCACAGGGGGACCCTGGTCTCTAGGGCAAAAAGCCTGAGGTAGGCCAGGAATCCTTTTATCTTTGGTGTCACGAACCCTCAAGTAAATATGACATATACATTTTGCCTTTAATGATTAAATCTCTGTTTCTGGTACATTCTGTTTCTTTGAACTGGACTGCTTTGACATAGAATAACAAAAATTTAGGAAAACAAACTCAACTTTTAAAAGAAACATATGTGAAAGAAAGATCTGGCTCATCAAATCTGTTTCAAATAGGGAAATTTCAGTCATGAATAGAAGGCCTGTGATTTTAATATAAGGGCCAAGGAGGGGCTCATGTGAAAAAAGACCCCTGGGCCAAAAGGAGGTTCCCACCTCACAACCCTAAAGGATAAACACATACAATTTACCTTTTTTTCTCTACAGTTTATCCTGAGATGATCTTCACGTTGTCATAGAAACTATTGCAGGTTGAGAATTTTAATTCCTGGAGATTTACCCTAATTCACTCAAAAGAACCCAACTGATGGCCTAAAGATTTAGGTGTCAACCTAATTCACTCCTCACCCCTTTTTTCCCCACTAACTAGTGCCCAAGGCTGTGGAATTTTCCAGAAGCTGGTGCCTCCATTTGAGGGGAAGTGACTGGGTTTCCCAAGACCCTCCCACTTCAAGAGGGTCATTTAAAAAGATGTTCATGGCCTGTTTAGGGAATAATTACAAGTTCTGGTGTGGGGATGTGCTTGGGCAGGGCCTGCTTCAACTGAGGCCCTGAGGGACTGGGTTTGAAACTGGGGGGGAACAAAAGTAAAAAAAAAAAAAAAAAGCAACCAAAAACAAAAACCAAACAATGGTACAAAGGAAGCACTGTCCCTGTGAGCAGATGGAGTGGCGGGGTCAGCCCAACCCAGGTCGCTGTACCAGGCCTCCCACGGCATCCGTGTTGGGCTGGGAGGAAGCACATCTCTGGTCCAGGGACAGCATGGGCTGAGGAAACGGTGCAGGAGATAAATGGCTACATTAGGACATCCTGCGGAGCGGAGGGAAAGCCATAGGATTTTAGATTTGAAAATGGATAAGTGGAGGGTCACTTCCAGTTCTCCTATTGGAGTCTTGCAGTGTAGACTGCTAAATGGAATAATTCAAGTGGCATAGTGAACATTCTGGTTTGAAATATACAGCTTAACTGCTGCCCATTTAGAGGAACTAACCAGATAAGCAGGCCTCAAGCGGATCTGCGGACACAGGCGTGGGTTGAAGTATCAGGAAGCTGCCTTCAGACCTGCAGCTGCTTCTAACACATGTGCTTTTATATGCACCCAGACACTTGGTTATTCTGCACACTCTTTAGGGCCCCTTCCTTTCCTGAGCATCTGTGATTTTACAGAGACCTGGTGCTAAACAGTGTTAGGGATGAATCCTGCTATACAGATGGTTGTTGGGTGAACAGCAGAAGGAAGGAAGAATTCATGTGACTGGCCATCTCCACCACGTTTCTAGACCCTACTCAGATCCCCTGAGACTCTTGGGGATGGGGCAGTTCGTAGTGTCCTCTCAGTGATATTATAGCCAACTAAGGTTTATCTTATTTTGTCTTATTTCAATTTTGGTATCTTGACAGGCCATTATTATTTATACCCAGGCACTGGATCTGGGAGAATCTTCATAACAGCTCAGTTAAAGAATCCTCTTCATGTTAGGGCTCCTGGAAAGAGCACAGGTCTGTGAATCAAGACAGGAGGGTTCTAGGCACAGCACTGTCATCACCTTGTGGCTGACCTTGGCAAGGCACTGCCTCTGCCCAGTCAAAGTTTCATCCTCTTTCTTGCCACTTTAACATTCCATGACTGTCATTTGGTACCTAGTATGGGAAGAAGACAGCACCCCAGGCAGGTCAGGGGAGTCAGAGAGGGAAGTTGGGGGAGGGTCAGATTAGCTTGGGAACCATTAAAACCCTTGGATCCTTGCATAACTCTGCTTATGTCTTTAAACGAGGCCCACTGGCTTTGCTCCACCTCCCAAATCATCAGCTCTCACCAGGGCCTGTGGGCCTCCTCAGAAGCACCAGGACCCACTGGGTCTCCATTTGTTTTCTTTTTTTTTTTTTTTTTGAGGAAGATTAGCCCTGAGCTAACTGCTGCCAAGCCTCCTTTTTTTGCTGAGGAAGACTGGCCCTGAGCTAACATCTGTGCCCATCTTCCTCTACTTGATATGTGGGATTCCTACCACAGCATGGCGTGCCAAGCAGTGCCATGTCCACACCCACGATCCGAACCGGCGAACCCTGGGCCACTGAAGCTGAACGTGTGAACTTAACTGCTGCGCCACCGGGCCAGCCCTTCCATTTGTTTTCTACATATGCACTCACCAAGGGGGAGGAGAGCCAGAGACACAGGCTGTGGGGTGAGGGAGGAGGGCATATGGAGAGTGCAGTTGGGGAAGATGCTTCTATTTTGAAACCATTTGCTGCTGGCCCTCCAGCTTCAGCGCCAGGAAAGGACTAAAGTCATGGGTAAATAGCAGCTGCTCTTTTCTTTGGATGAAATTGTTTATCTGAAACAGGGAGTGCAAACACAGGTTCTATTTTTCTGAACTGTGTTACTCTGATGGGGATAATAATAGTTGTGCAACCAAGAGGCTGATTATTAAACCTATCTTATGGTCACAAAGGAGCTGTAAGGAAGCCAAGAGGCACAGGCTCTCCAAGGCAGGATTTGAAGATTTTGCAAATTCTAAACTATTTTCCTGATGAACTGTAGTAACCCACCACAAGACAGAAGAGCTGCAGTCAAACCCCAAGTACATCTTGTCCTCATGGAGTTTGTTTTGACACCAGAAGAGTTTTATCTGTGTATCATTCTCACAGTCTTACCCCTATGAGCTTGTTCAGCACTCAATCTAGTGGACATTTGGTGAATATAAAGTTTGGTCTCTCCAGCACAAAATGGCTGGTTGAGAATGGGAAAATTCCATGATTCCATAGGTTAGTTTATTTGCAGGACCCAAATGGTCTGGTTGGTTTTTCTACCAAACTGCAGAATTGATTATTTGAGGAGGAGGGTTTATTATAGATATCTGATTAAGTGTTGTGGCTGAGAGTTGAGGCCCTTGGACCCAGGAGAAAGGCAGACTTTTTATGATAAGCCTCTAGTGGTTGGATTGGAACCAGCCTTGGGATTTTAGTGAGAGCCCTGAGCCCATCTGGAGAGGATAGAAAGAAGCACCTGGCTAATTTTGGACAGGCTCTTTTTTGTGGGAAAAAGAGGTCATTGCCTCATCTAGTGCAAACCAAACTTGGAACTCAGGCACATATACGCAGTGTTACCACAATTCTCTCCTCACAGAAAGGCTGGTCTTTTCCCTTCCACATGCTTCCCAGGCAGTGAGGGTCCCTTTCCTGACTCTCTGTCTGTCTCCATCCTTCACATCCCTTCCCAAGGCTTCCCTGATGCTCATTTCGCCCACTTTTGCCTGAATACAAATGATGGAAGAGGGCAGTGAGCATGTCCCCACACCTAGGCTTCACCCCTCAGGAGGGCCCTGGGCCTTGCTTGGCTGAACCGCTGAACATGGGGATAAAATAAGGAAGAAGCCTGAAAGAAGCGGAGGAGAGGAAGGCCAGGACTGCGACTCGTGGAAGAAATGAGCTCGCCTCTCGTTGACTCACCTCTACCAAGAATTAGGGCAGGGGAAAACTTATAAAATAAAATTTAGCTCTCCAAGGTCTAGAAAGATCTTAATCTTCCATATCTACTTTACTGAGACCACTTCTAGTGCTTTGTTTAGGGAGATTTAGGTGAAGAAACTTTGATCTTTTCGTTGTCAGATTTTAACCAGCCACGAAAATAGGGATGAATTATAAAGCTTGGTCTTCAAATATACCCTGGTTTTAATTTAAAAGCCAAATAATCAGTTTTCATTCTTTTAAATTTTATATTGCTCATTAGATCCACAACACAATGATAACTGCATTTTTCATGTCCACTAACACCACTTCTTGACATCTTTTTTCTAACCTCTAGCCATGCGATTCTTCAGATACCATACATAACAAATGCAAAGTTACCTCCTTTTGTTTGATTTTTTATTGTATTTTTGTAGACAAAGTATATAGTCTTTTAGTTTATATAAGGTAGAAAGATCAAAGGAAGTCTAATTCAAGTCGAAGACCAACAACATTTGGCAGATGATAAACTTCCCCAGGGAGCTACGTCTAAAAGCAATTCTAGTACCAAGTACAAGTACTATATCATCAGTACACCACAGGTATCTCACTTACCAATGATATTGTAGCTTCGAAGCAGTATCTATACTTTAAGTGGCTCATGCTGAGAAGTAAGATGCTGCTGGCAATATTTATTTTAAAAATGTACAAACAATAGCTCTCTTTTTCATTGCTCCAGCCAACTTAGTTATAGTACATAAAAGTATAACTCTTTTGTGGGTGTGATTATAGAAGTAATTCATGTTCAATCCAAAAGATACAAAAAACACAGGAAAGCACAAAGAAGAAAAGCACACAGAAGCCAGTAGTCCCACCAGAGAGAACCATGGTTATTATTTGGTATTTCTGATATACAGTGATAAGAGTCGTGGAAGTAGAGGGGCATACAACTTTCAAAACAAAAATGAGGTCTTATGGAGGGATATGGAGACAGAGGAGTTAAAGAGATGCTGCAATTGCATCAGAGTTTATGTAAGACCTTCCAATAGAGAAGTGGAAAGGCTGAGCGAGCAAAACCTTAAGCCTTCCCAGACTAAGTTCCAGGAGTGCGACTTTCTAAACTACCTCAGGGTGCAGCCTGGTTTTAACTGAATGGTTCTGGTCCTGGGGTATCCGTGGCCTGTCCAGGTTTCACAGCAGGTCAAGGCCCCTCTAGAATTTACTCTGCTTTGTAGCTCCCCACATAGCCTTGAGGAAGGTCGTGAATAAAATGCTTCTAACTTTTCCTCTCCCCTCTTTTATCCCTTAACCAGGATTCTTGGCTCTCAGCAGCCACGTTTCTCTGTAATTGGCTTATTACTTACGATATTTGTTCCGCAGTCACTGCAACAGTTTAATATTTTGCTCCCCCAAGCTATGTTGCAAGAGAAGGAAATATGGTTTTTCCTTTGTTCCATTTTATGCCCCTTTATGCTAAATGTATAAAACAGCTCCTCACCACATTTCCCAAACCCTGTACCAAAGAAAAGTTTTCATGTGGTTGTGTCGTCTAATGACTCCACACAGGTCCCTCTGACTTTGGGTCAGATCCATTTAATATTCATTCCACAAAGTTTTATTAAGCACCTGCATGGGCCAGGCACCATTCTAGGTGTTGGGGATGCAGCAATGAACAAAACAGACAAAAATCCCATCCCTTGTGGAGGTCTCATTCTAGTGAGACCAGATGGCCAGTGCCTCTTGCTGCCATGCCAGTTCACACATTCATTCATTCATTCGTTCATTCAAGCACTTGTTCAATAAATAGTGAGAGCCCACTGCAGTGGCTTTGTAATGTGTCAACGTGGCTAGGCTAAATCACATTTTCCAGAATTTCCTTTCCTGTATGTTTTTGGTTAGGGTGAGCTACAAGAGGGATTCTCACGTGAGACATAGAAGATGGAAGTGAAGCAGCCACCATTTTGTAGCTCATACACATTGTCGTTTATCTGCTGGCCCACCTCATTGGCATGAAGTGACCAGGCCCACAACTGCCCCACAATCCCCTTGATCCTCCCTCAAATTCTCTGACTCCTGCGCCAGCTGTGGGCATTTAACTCCATGATGACGGGCACCTTTATTTGACTTGTCAGCCCTGTTAGCCTTTGCACTCTGCTCCACTCTCCCAAAACCCAATTCTGACATATCTGGCATTGCTTACCCTCCACTGTTGCTGTGCCCTAGATTTTACTTTTAATTAGTTAAGGAAACCATGATATACCACTCATTATGAACATTCTACTTTATTTATTCATTCAACAAATATTTTAAGGAGATTCTCCTCTATGTCAGATGCTCTGCTAGTGCTGGGGGCTCAGTACGGAGCAGAACAGACGTGGTCTCTGTCCTCGTGGAGCTTACAGTTCAGTGGAGGAAGACAGATCAAAAAATCAAGTAAACAAATAAAACTGGGTAAAAAAAAATGAATGAGTCTGTGTAAATAGAGAAAAATGGTCCAGGGTGGGCAGGAAAGTACGGCTCATTCTAGATAAGATAGATGGGAAAGGCCTTTATATCTAAATGCATTTTTAAATATTAGAAAGTTGAAAGGATACGGACCCATTAAGAAAGCAGTCTTTGTTAGAAGTGTCCGTCCATTTGAAAAATACTCCCCAGAGGTTAAATTTCTTAAGAAGCAATACGAGTAGAGATAGAAAGCTAGCAGTGCGAGAGACCCGTGTTTGGGAGGAAAGAGACAATCACACAAGATTCAGTAGGAGAATGGGAGATGATGAGTCTTTTTCTTTCCTTTTGTTCCAATGTTGAAAAGGGGAATACACGCAAAGCAAGTCTTTCTAACAGAGACTATTTATTAAGAATTACTTATTGAAAGTGAGCCCAGGCTGTGCCATCAAAAACCTCTCAATTAAAATAAGAGTCAGGTGAAGGGACGGGCTACAGGGTGGACCCTGTGAGAACATTCTTGGGATGAACAACTAGGGTGTGTGTGTGTGTGTGTGTGTGTGTTTGTGTGTGCACTCTTTTTCCTACACAGAAAACCTGCTAGAGTAGCCCATTCTGGGAAGATGAGCAAGGTGATGGCTCTGAATTTTCTCTGACACTGCCCTGGACCCCAGGATGAGTCCACTCAGACTGGCTGTGACCACCAGGTGTACCTGAGTTGGAACTGTTCCCCAGTCAAGAGTCAGTTCCCTGGTCAGGGGTTCCTGGTGACCCTGGAATAATTCACCTCTGTCGCCAGAGTGTAAGGGCCATGACCTTCTTCCTCTTGTGTTTCCTCCTAGTGTCAAGCAAAGCGCTGTGCACCCAGCAGGAGAACTGGTGCGTACTGAAGCCTTTATACAAAAGCTCTCCACCTGCGCCAAGTCAGCTTTTAGAGGTTGGGTCCTGAAGTGTGGACTCAGAATACAGACACCCCGCAGGGAACTCGAGGGTCTTGTAACGTTTCTCACGATGGCTCCAGGTCTGCTTGCCGGCTTTGGATCCAGAGGAACTGTGCTCCTCATGTTTGGAGTTCTCCAGATAAAGGAAGGACTCAAGCAAACAGCTAGGGGACAAGTCAGTGTGATGAGAAACAGATTAAAGCCCCTTTCTTCTCAAATGAGGACACTGCTTTCAAAACAAGGATGAGCCCTGTGCTTTGGAAATTCCAAGTTCTCCTTCCCATTTTGCTCTCAGGGCAATTTCAGCATCCCATTGTTGTTCACCGGCTTCTCTGGGTTTGTTTTAAGCTGCTTCAGTCAGGTGCAGGCATGCTGATAGGTTATAAAGAAAACACAGGAAGAGAAAGCCAGGCTAAACTTTTCATTTTAAAGCTAGTAACTTATCTTGGAATCTGACATTCTCTTCATGGGTCAGAATATCCTGAGTTTCTGTGTTTCCGCTACTCCCCAGGAGACTAAGCACCAAGCATTTCACAGGTTTCCATTACAAAGGTTTTTACAAACACGGACCCATGCAAAAGGCTCAGCTGTCACCTTTAAAGACAACGGTGTCCCTCAGCCTTAGAGCCTGGCCCTGATTAGCAAAGACATAAATATCATGGCCTCCAGTGTGACCTTGTGGCGATTCACTCACCTTGGCTATTAATGGCCTTTATCTGACAGAAAGCAAATTACCTGTCATGGATCAGGGGCACAAAAGAAATCATAAAAATGCAAGCAAAAGGGGAAAAAAATGTATGCACATGTAAAGGTTTAACCCAAGGCCACCTAGTCTAACGCTCTCACCAGAAAAGATGTCAGAATCTTTCCTCCCATGAGGCCTTACTGTGTGGAAAACACACTAAGCATCATCAGTAGAGTGTGCCCTGCTCACAGTTCCAACAGAGAAATGGCAGCCTGAGATCCTACCTCTAGAACTACGAGTGCCAGGGACCTGCCTTCCATCTTGGACTCCGAGGCCAAGGCCTGATCAGCCTGGACTCATCATCCCACACTGTAACAGGAGCTCAAGGAGTTTAGCTCAAAACTCAATGTTGACGGCATGAGGCACTTTTAAAATCCTTTGCTATCAAAAGCCTGCCTGGGGCTTTGGAGAGGATTACAAAGGAATGCTTTCTTCCTCCAGTTTATTTCTTAAGAAATTACCTCCAGACCTGCCAAAGTCACCAAGAGCTACAGGATTTCATTGCTGCCTTCATACACGGAACATTTGGACATCTCTCATGATTTTTTCCACTCCCATTTCCTGAGGAGAAAGCAGAAAATCTAGGAAAGAGGGACTGCCTGCCTCCGGTCTCTTGGCTGCCCCGATAGAAAGACTCCAAGAGGCAGTTCCAGGAACAGGCTGGGACCATGAGCAGACCTGGCTTACTGCTTCATCTTCCTCCTTCACACTGTGGCCCCAGTGTCAGGTGAGGGCCGCACTCATTCTGTCCAGGCGCTCTGCCTTGACCCTTGTTTTCTTACCACATTTTCCTTTTTTTCTGCCTTCCTTTCATCTATCCATCCATAAATTAATTCATTTGATATCCATCCATCCATCCATCCATCCATCTTTCCATCCTTCCTTCTATTCATTCATCCAAAGCTGAAGACTTACTATGTGTCAAGCTCTGTGCTAGAAACTGACTAAAGATGAGTGAGAACAGTCTCTGTCCCCAATCTTGTGGGAGACGCAGATATGTGCGTAAATAACTCTCATATGCGCAGAGGCTGAGGTGTGCATGTGACCAGGGGACTGCTGGCGTTCAAAGTAGAAGCATCACCTCCAGCTGTCACCTCCTGTGGTGGGCTTTCTCTTAAAATGGCCTCTATGATCCCACCTCCTGGTGTCCACGCCCTTATGTGATCCCCTCCTGTTGAGTGTGGTTGGGGCCTGTGACTTGCTTCTAATAATAGAATTTGACAAAGGTGACAGGATATGGGTGATTATGCGCATGAGATTACATTATTATTTTACTTAAAATTGTAGTGCCCATCTTGCTGGAGTCTCTGTCTCCCTCACTGGCTTTGAAAAGAAAGTGGCCATGTTGGAGAACCCCACACGGCAGGAAACTGCACATGGGCTCTGGGAGCTGAGGGCAGCCTCTAGCCAACAGCCAGCAAGGAACTGAGGCCCTCACACACAGAGCCACAGGCAGTGAACTCTGCCAGCAATCCGAGGGGCTTGAAAGTGGCCCTTTCACCAGCAGAACTTCAGGTGAGATCCAGCCTCAGCTGACCCCTTGATTGTAGCCTTGTGAGACCCTAAACAGAGGACCCAACCAAGCTGTGCCTGGACTCCTTACCCAGAGACACTGTGATATAACATGTGTGTGTTGTTTTAAACCCCTAAGTTTGTGGTAACTTGTCATACAACACTAGAAAACGATTTCACCTGCTGAGGAGCGGCCATCAGAAACAGAAAGTTCTGGGAAGGAGCTCACAGATGGGAGAATGCCTCCAGCCCCCAGGTTCATTCATTCATTCATTCAGCAAATATTTCTTAAGCACTTACTATGCACAAGGCACTTGTCTAGATATATTGGTAAATAAAAGAAAATCGTTGCTCTCATGAAGCTTATATTCTAGTCAAGGGAAACAAACATTAAATTAATAAGTTGATAATATAGCATAGTATTAGATGATTCGTACTATAGAAAAAGATAGAGAAGAGGGCTGGGAATGCCAGGGAGGTGGGCTGAAATTTTCACAGGGTCATCAGGGTAGGCTTCACTGACAAGGCAGCACTTGAGCAAGAACTTGAAAGAGGTGAGGAAATATACAAGAAGCTCCAGCATCGTCCACATGTACAACTTCAAGCATGGATTCAAGGTCTAATCCTGCGCTGGGGATTATGGGGGCTCATAACTGCCCTTTCCAACCTCATTTCCCACCTCCGCCACCGCCACTGCCCGAGTCCAGCCTGCATCCTCACCTCCCAATGCTCTACCATTCCCCAAACCTGACACCAAGAATCCTCGCTCCTCATTCTGTTCATCAGACAAATTGCTTCTCCTCCCCATTCACCTCAATGGTTGCCTCCCCTGGAAATCTCCCTGGGTACCCTCCTCCGTGTCCCCTCCAGCTTTCTTTGTGATTTTATCGTGAGTTTTCCACTTTCGACGTGTCACAGCCGGTTGCCTTTGTCTCTTGGAGCGACTGTGGGCTCACTGAGTGCAGGGACCTTGACTTGTTATCACTGAATTTCCAGAATCTGGCATATCATAGGTGGTATTTGTTGAAAAAAAATTTAGTTGGATGTCAGTCCTCTGTAGTTGTTTTCTCTCTTACTTTTTCTGTCTCTGTCTTTCCATCTACCCCTTGCCCTGACTCTCTTACTATCTTTCTCTGCACATCTCCTTCTGCATCTCTAAATGTCTTTTTCTGTCTGCTTCTTCCTCTCATAGACACACAGACACATGCACATGGACAGGCACACAATCACGTGTAGAAGTTTCTTTTGAGCATCTTGTCTTCCACGGCGATAGGGAGACAAGTGGGAAGGGAGTGAGGGTGGGGTGGGGTAGAGGAGGAACCTTTACTTCAAGGGAAAACCAAAGTATCCGGCTGGCTCCTCTTAAATACTAGATTAAAATGACAACCACATTATTACCGTTGGTTATTACCCACACGTCCACCAATGGAGGAAATTCATTCCTCTTACCTTCATGCAGCCCAGGGCTCCTCAACTATTGACATTTGGGATCAGATAATTCTATTGTGGGAGAATGTCCTGTGTATTGTAGGATGATTAGCAGCTTCTCTGGCCTCTAACCACCAGTAGCAGGCCCTAATTGTGACAATCATAAACGTCTCTAGACAATGCCAAATGTCCCTTGGGGGCAAAATTCCCCCTCCCTCCTCTGAGAACCATTGATGCAGTTCATTTCTCCCAGGATCTGAAGCCACTCTGCAATTTTTCTGGCAGCCTCGCAAGCATATAATTTTTACAGGGTGCAACAGAGAATACATTGTCTGGGTTCAGGACAGAACAGCAACCTCAGCCTATTCTCACCCCTCCCTAAGTCCTGGATCTGGCCCTTTTGGATCCAACACTGACCCTGTGGGGCCTCTCGTGGCTTACAGGGCACCTTTGTGTTGCCCCTTCTGAGAAGACCCATCTCTAAGTCAGGACGCATAGCTTGGATTTCAGTCTCTATTCACCAGCTCTACTGGGCCTTTTTGTGCAATGTGCAAACTGTACAACTGCATAGTGCGGCCTTGGATGCAGCCTTCTCTTCTGCTACTACTAAAGAGTGGGGTGGCTCCCAATGAGCAGTTCTAAAACCATGACAGCCCTATGCTTCTCTAACGTACCCATAGCTGAGGTGATGAGCATCAGTGGGGTGAGGTGAGGAGAGGGGCATTTTTTGCTTCTTAAAGCATCAGACTGTCCTTGCTAAATGTAGTTCATCTAATAGCAAAATTTGGCCACCGGTGCAGAAGATCAGACTAGACTAGAAGGAACAGACCGCTCTGTTGTGAAAATCTAGGTAGAACTCAGAAAACATCCAGGATGGAAAATGCCATTGACAGATGACTAGGGAAACTGATGACCACATTTGCAAAACAGTTTCTGGGACTTTGTGTGACAAGAGTCCCAGGGACTCGAAAAGGGAAATTTGACTACATCAGACCTTAGAAGAATCTACTTTCAGAGGGTTTATGTAGCTTGATCCTGACCCTGCTCAACGTGTGCACGCAGCCTGCAGTGCCGTAAGCACTGGCATTTTAGTATGATACCTAAAACGTTGTTTAAAAATGTTAAAGTATTTAGAAGAAGTTTATATCATTTTTTATTTGGCTTGCTAGTGAGAGAATATTTGGACAGAGTATTAAGTTTTCCAAATTCTACTTTTGAGCCAACTTCTTCCACAGCATACGCCTGACCCTCCTCACAGAACTGCACGTATTTTCAAGACACAGCCTTAGATTTTAAAACCGATAATTCATGCAACCCAGAAGGGAAAGACAGTATAATGATGACTTTTAAATGTTATTAATAAACGGCAAACACCTTGAGAAAGGAATGGTTTCCCTTCTTGGGTACGGAGCCCCAAGTATGGTGATTAAAAAGTCTTGCTATAGGGGCCAGCCCTGTGGCTGAGTGGTTAAGTTCGCACGCTCTGCTGCGGCGGCCCAGGGTTTTGCTAGTTTGGATCCTGGGCGTGGACATGACACTGCTCGTCAGGCCTCGCTGAGGCGGCGTCCCATATGCCACAACTAGAAGGACCCACAGCTAAAAAAAATATATAACTATGTACCAGGGGGATTTGGGGAGAAAAAGCGGAAACAAAAAATACAAGTCTTGCTATTTAATTACTTATTGCAATTAAAAATAAAACAAACACTATGGCGGCAAAAGTCTTGCTGATGCAAGCTTCAGACTGAAATTCAGGCATCTGCATGTTCCTAATACATTCGGCACATAAGCCAAGGACTGGAGGAAAGAACTAGTTTGCCTCTGATTACATCTGATTGTCATCAGTGATGACAATAAACAAGGCACAAAGACCAAATGATACTTGTGGGAAGCTCTAAAAAGGGCCTGGGAAACGTTTTCAATTGAGGATACAAGAGAGAAAAAAACAACTCCGAGTCACATAGATAAAAGGCAAACTGACTTAAACCAGTGATCAGAGCAGTGCGAATTAAAATGACAAAGAGATAGCACTTTCCACCTATTAGACTGGCAGATGTTGGAAAGCTGGATAATGCCAAGTGTTGTGGCGCTGTGGGTTATAGGACACCTCATGAATTGCTGGTGGAAAGGGGACACTGGTGCAGCCATTCTGGAGAGAATCAGGATTTAGTCAAATCTTATATATCCTATGACCCAGCAATTCCTTTCCTGGTATGCCTCAAAGAAAACCTCATACACGTCTATAATGAGGCATGTAAGAGAATATTCATTGCAGTACTATTTGTGGAGTTGGAAGCAATCTGAGTCCGCCACTGGAGTACCTGAAAGATAAATTATGGTGTCCGCACACCTTGAAGTGCTATGCAGTGCTTAGAGGCAAGAAATCAGTTGTATGCATAATGACATGCATGGTCTTAGAAATACGGTGCTGAGTTTAAAAAGCAAAAAACCAAATAAGATATAAGTACAACATGAAATAAGATATAAATCACACTACCATTTATGTAATTTAAGACATATATATATATATTAAACAACAAAATATATTTTATAAGAACACAAACAAAAAGATCTACCTTAAATATATTAGGATGTTTACCCACGTAGGGGACAGAGAGAGGAATGAGAGATGGAAGTGGGATAAAAGGGAATATATAAATAAAATAAGAGGGGGACTTGTGTGCATCTGTGATGACAATATTTCATGAATTGGAAAAGGCAAGGAACAAGGTCTCTCCTAGAACATCCAGAAAGGAGTGCAGCCCTGCTAACACTTGGATTCTAGCACTTTAAGACATTTTGGACTACTGGCCTCTGGAACTGTAAGACAATAAATTTATGTTGTTTTAAGCCAATAAGTTTGTGGTAATTTCTTATACCAGCAATAGGAAACTCATATAATAACTATAATGAATACGTTAAAGGAACTAGCAGAAAAGGTACAACATACATAAAAAGATGGGGAATTTCAGCAAAGAGGTGGAAGCTATTCAAAATAGTCAAATGGACATAACCAGAGGCACTCATAACTAGAATATACAACTATGTACTGGGGGGCTTTGGGGAGAAGAAGGAGGAAAAAAAAAAGAAGATTGGCAACAGTTGTTAACGCAGGTGCCAATCTTTAAAAAAAAAAAAGGAAAAACTACCTCAAAAAAAAAAAAAAAAAGTCAAATGGAAATGCCAGATGTGAAAAACACTATATCAGAGATGAAGAATTACTTTGACAGTCTTATCATCAGCATGGACACAGGAGAAGGAAAAAATTGGTGAACTTAAAGATAGGTAAGAAATTGTGTAAACTGAAATACAAAGAGAAGAAAGAGTAAAAATGCAAAACATACATTCAAGAGCTCTGGAACAATGTCAGATGGTCTGACATATATGTCACTGGAGCCCCAAAAGAAGACAAAAGAGGGAATATGGGGCAGAAGAAATACTTGAAGAGACAGAGAATTTTCCACAGTTAATAAAAGACAAAAACAAACTAATAAGGACTAACCACAGAGTCAACAAGTTGAGAAAACTGGAAGAAAGATTAACACAAAAACATGCTTACCAGGCACATCATAGACAAACTGCTGAAAATTAAAGATATAGGGAAAATCTTAAAGCAAACCAGAAAAAAGAAAGACAGAGACAATAAATACAGAGGAACAAAGACAGAAGTGACAATAGGGGCAGGCCCCGTGGCCGAGTGGTTAAGTTCATGCACTCTGCTTCAGCAGCCCAGGGTTTCGCTGGTTTGGATCCTGGGCGCAGACAGGGCACTGCTCATCAAGCCATGCTGAGGCAGCACCCCATATGCCACAACTAGAAGGACCCACAACTAAAAATATACAACTATGTACCAGGGGGCTTTGGGGATAAAAAGGCAAAATAAAATCTTTAAAAAAAAAAAGTGACAATAAACTTATTTTCATTAGGAACTATGCAGCCCAGAAACAGTGAAGTGGTATCTTTATTATAATAAACAAAAAATCTGTCAACCAAAAATTACTTACCTAGTGATAATATTGATATTTTTAAAAAAATCTAATCTTAAATCTGCCAACTTACTATTTGTTTTCTTCTTATTCCATATGTTCTTTGTTGTTGTTTTTCTCCTTTTCCTGTCTTCTTTTTTTTTTTAAAGATTGGCACCTGAGCCAACATCTGTTGCCAATGTTCTTTTTTTTCCCTTCTTCTCCCCAAAGCCCCCCAGTACATAGTTGTATATTCTGGTTGTAAGTCCCTCTGGTTGTGCTATGTGGGACGTGGCCTCAGCATGGCCTGACGAGCAGTGCCATGTCTGCGCCCAGGATCCGAACTGGCGAAACCCTGGGCTGCCAAAGCAGAGTGCACAAACTTAACCATCGGCCATGGGGCCGGCCCCTCCTGTCTTCTTTTAGATGGAGTACTTTTTATGACTCCTTTTCATTGGTTTATTATACAGAAAAGTATATTAACTGTAAATAGTCTAACACTCCAATTAAAATGCAAAGGTTGTCAGATTGTATTTAAAAAGTAAGACCCAACTATTTGCTATCAAAAAAAAAAAAGAAAACCAGCTTCAAGTAGAAAGACATAGATGAGTTATACTAAAAAGATGGGAAAAGATATATCACACTAACAATAATCAGAAGACTCAACATCATTTTGACCTCAGTTCTCCCCAAATCAATCTACAGATTGATCTCAATCTCAATCAAAATCCCAACAGAGTTAGTTGTTTTTGTTGTTGAAATTGATAAGTTAATTAAAAACTGATATGGAATTGCAAAGAAGTGAGAATAATAAAACAATTTGAAAAAGAAGAACCAAGTTGGAGAAATTACACTACTTGACTTCAAGATCTACTATAAGATCACATTAATCAAGACTGTGGCAGGAGAATGAAGGATAGACATATAGATCAAAGAAAAAGTGGAGTCGTGAAATAGATCCATGCATACATGGTCCTTTGATCCCTGACTAAAGTAGTAAGGTAATTCAATGGGGGGAAGGATACTCTTTTTAACAAATGGTGCTAGTACAACTAGATATCCCTTTGGAAAAAAATGAAATTCCACCCATACCACACCACGTATATAAAAATTAATTTAAAATGAGTCGTAAACCTAAACACAAGAACTAAAACTCTAAAAATTCTAGAAGAAAACCTATGCCAAAATCTCTGTGAACTTCAGTTAGGTAAAGTCTTCTTAGGACACAAAAAGCATGAACCATGAAACAGAAATTACCAATTGAACTTTATCAAATTTAAAAATATTTGCTCTTCAAAAGGAACTGTTAAGAAAATGAGAAGGTAAACCACAGAATGGGAGGTAAATATTTGCAACATATCTGATGAAAATCTTATATTCTAAATATATAGAGGATTCTAACAATTTAGTAATAAGAAGACAACTCGATTAAAGAAATGGGCCAAAGATTTGACCAGACACTTTAACAAAGAAGATAAACGCATGGCTAATAAGCACTTGAGAAACTACACAACATCATTTGTCATTAGGAAAACACAAATTAAAACCACAATGAGATATTACTTTATACCCACTAGAATGGTTAAAATTAAAAAGACTGACCTTGACAAGCGTTAGTGAGGATGTGGAGCAACAGGGTCTCTCAGACATTGCCAGTGAGAGTGCAAAAGAGTACAGCCACTCTGGAAATAATCTGATGATTTCTTATAAAGTTAAACGCACTCACATTCCATATGACCCACCAATTCTACTCGTAGGTATTTACCCAGGAGAAATAAAAACATATATCCATCAAGACATGCTACACGAATGTTCACAGCTGCGTTATTCTTATTGACCCAAACTGGAAACAACCTTAATATCCACCAAGTGGTGAATAGATGACTATCTATGTGGTGAATATCATAGATTGTGATAAATCCATACAATGGAATATTATTCAGTAATGAAAAGGAATGAACTACAGATATGCACAAGAACAGATGAATCTCAAAAGCACTATGTTAAGTGAAGTAAGCCAAACACAAAAGACTACATATTGTATCATTCCATTTACATGACATTCTAGAAAAAGCAAAACAATACTGACAGAAAGAAAATCAGTGGTTGCCAGGTGCCAGAGGATGGGCAGGGGACCGACCACAAAGGGCACCAGGGAACGCGTTAGGGTGATAGAAATACTCTGTCTGGGTGTGGTGATAGCTTCCAGAGTTAATACCGTTGTCAAAACTCATGAATTATATCCTTAAAATATGCAAATTTTATTATATGTGAATTATATCTTAATAAAGTTGATTAAAAAATATATATGAAATAATGCTCCTTGGGGAACAAAAAAGGAAATGACGTAGCGGGAGCTGAAGTGTTGGAGGGTGAGGAGAGTGAAGCAGGGAGAAAATGAGAGAGAATCAAAGAGAGAACCAGAAAGAAAAGACAAAGACATAAGAGATGCAGACAGCAACCTACAGAGGGGCAAACCCACCAGCAACATGGAGACACAGTCAGAGAAAAACAGAGGGAAAGAAAGGAAAAAAGATTAGATACTCCCAGAAGATGGGATAAATTACAATAGAATAATATTTGTTATTGTTACATTTTGGGATGTTAACACTAGAAAACAAATGCTGCGTTATAGTTTTACGACTATAGGCTCATACCAACTTGAATTTGTAAGGCTCTCAGAGCTGGAAAGGATCTTACGGGTTATCTAGACAACCTCTGACACAGGCAGGAGTCCTCCCAGCAGCATCCCCAAGGCTTGGAAGATCAGCTCTTCTTCCTAACCCCTGCGGGGCGGGGCGGTGCTCAGACTCCCACCCGCTGGGGTCCAGCGTCCAACAGCTGTGACTGAGGGTGAGCTCCGTCTGCCTCCTCTCCCTCCCAGCTTCTATCCTACTTCCTTGTGCAGGGTCACAGGTGTATGTCGGCTTCCTGCCCCACCTGAGATATTTGATGGCTGTGGTCATATGCCCCTTGGAATCTTCTCTCTTCCAAGTTAAATGTTTCCTCTTCCTTTAACTTTCTTCACAAGAGATGGTTCCTTCCAGCATCCCCATCCCTCCCCCTTGGGCTCTGGTTTGTCAGGCCTCCTGGGGAGTGCAGTGCCACCACGTGGCAAACTTGAGAGACTAATCACTGTTTTCGTCTGGGGCACATTGCTTTTATGAATGCAGCCTAAGCTAAGCTTCATTTAAAGCTTTTTTCCTCCTCTTGTTGACAAAGTGCTTTTCAAATTGTGAAATATATCAGGTATGTAAAAAGTACTGAATAAAATAACCTCTTAAGAGCCCACTCCTCTGCTTTGGAAATAATATGATGCCACACTTGCTTCAGACTTTACAGCTATAATTGAAACCCCCTAGGCACTCCCTTCACACTCTCTTCCCTGTCTCCCCTGGAGAAACCATTATCACCAACTTGGTGTTTATTTTTCCCATGCATGTCTTTGTATATTTTAGGAAATAATAGATGGCATTTTTTTTTTTGAGGAAGATTGGCCCTGAGCTAACATCTGCTGCCAATCCTCCTCTTTTTTTGCTGAGGAAGATTGGCCCTGAGCTAACATCTGTGCCCATCCTCCTCTATTTTATATGTGGGACGCCTGCCACAGCATGGCTTGATAAGCGGTGCTAGGTCTGTGCCCGGGATCCGAACCGGCAAACCCCAGGCCACTGATGCAGAGCATGCAAACTTAACCACTACACCACCAGGCCAGCCCCTGGATAACATTGTTTTATATGTCTTAAACTTCATATAAATTGAAACATATTGCATGTTTTTCTATAACAAGTTTTTGAGATTTACCTACTTTGATTCATTTACTGCTATTTAGCAATCTATTGTGTTTTCTACAACGTGTTTATTCACACTCCTGTTGATGGGCATTTAGGCTGTTTCCAATTTTCCATTACAGACAGTGTTGCAGTGAACGTTCTTGATCATGGCTCCTTGTGCATGTGTGTAGGAGCTTCTCTAGGGTCAGTAGCTGTGGCTAGAATGGTTGGGTCATTGAATGTGTGCATCTTCTCCTTTACCAGACATGGCACATTTACTTTTTTAATCATCTGATTCACGCCAAGCTTGTGGTGAGCTAACTTTGTCATATTAACGCCTATCAAGTGAGGTCTCCCCCAATGTGTTCTGTTTCTAAAAGGCCAACATTGTACTCTTGGAATGTCTCCTACATGCAAGACCCTGTGCTGGGCACTGTGGGCATACAGAAAAATGGCAGATCCTTTTCCTTCAAGGGACTTACAAATATATGAAGGCAAGGCGAGGGCAGGACTGGGTCTGTAGATGGAGCATCCTCATTGAGGCTTGTAATTATTCATGAAAAGCCATGATGAAACGCACGTCCCCCTACTTGGGAAGGGAAGCAGAAAAGGGCAACATGATGACCATGTGCTGGACGCCTGACGGCACCTCGCCCTCCAGGATTACCTCCTTCAATTTCATAACCGTTTCCACTTGTGTACTGCTTCAGCGTTTACAAAGTGCTTGCACACACATTCCCTAACTGCTCCTTATAATATCCTCCCTGGGAGGCTGAGAGGACACCCATCGTCTTCGCACTGCAGGGACAAAGGAGCTGAGGCACGGAGGGGGACGTGACTTGTACCACATCATGAGGCCAGGAATGGCAGAGCCCAAGCCAGAACTCAGGCCTCCTGACTCCAAATCAGTGTCTTCCCCAAAATCTCACTGACTCCTCATAGCTGGAAAATCCTCTGGGGGCTCTCTTTCTGTCCTTACATCAGGCTGAAAGATAGAAATCTTATCAACAAAAATTTAAGATATTAAATCAGGGCCCTTGACCTCCATGGCTGGCAAAACGCCCTTGTCAGCTTCTAGGGTCTCCCTCCGCCCCTCCTCTCCAGGTTGGGGTACTTACAAGCCCCGCGGGAAAGAACGATTCCATCTGGGGTTGGAAGCATCTATTTTGCAGAAAACACAGTCTTTATAAAACCAGGGTTCAGACAACTGGAACTACTCACTGGTCCTCAAATGCATCTCCCCTTTACTCTACTGAACCTTTGCTCAATTTCCTCTCCTGAGTGCTCTCACCTCCATTTCTGCTTATCAAGATGCTACTCAGACTCAGAATATTGAAGAACATATTGTTCTTCATCACAGTATTGAAGAACAAAGTCAGAGGACGGACACTATCCAACTTGGAGACCTCCTATAAAGCTACAGTAGGGCCCAGCCTCGTGGCCCAGCAGTTAAGTTCAGACATTCCACTTCGGCAGCCCAGGGGGTGTCGGTTTGGATCCTGGGTGTGGACCTACGCACTGCTTGTCAAGCCATGCTGTGGCAAGCACCCCACATATAAAAAAAGTAGAGGAAGACAGGCACAGATGTTAGCTCAGGGACAGTCTTCCTCAGCAAAAAAGAGGAGGATTGACAGCAGATGTTAGCTCAGGGCTAATCTTCCTCAAAAAAAGAAAAAATCTACAGTAATCAAGACAGTGTAGTATTGGTGAAAGAATAGACACACAAATCAATGGAACAAGATGTAGAGCCCAGAAATATACCTACACCTAAGTCTTTAATCCATTTCAAATTAATTTTTGTGTATGATGTAATACAATGGTCTGATTTAATTCTTTTGCATGTGGATATCCAGTTTTCCCAACACAATTTATCGAAGAGACTATCCTTTCCCCATTGTGTATTCTTGGTGCCCTTGTCAAAGATTAGTTGACTTCAAACGCGTGGGTTTATTACTGGGCTCTCTACTCTGTTCCATTGGCCTATGTGTCTATTTTTATGTGAAAACCATATTGTGCTGATACTGTAGCTTTGTAGTATAGTTTGAAATCAGGCAGTGTGATGCCTCTAGCTTTATTCTTTCTCAAGATTGCTTTGGCAATCCAGCAATCCCACTTCTGGGTAATACACCCAAAGGAAATGAAATCAGTACGTCAAAGTGATATCTACACACCCATGTTCACTGCAGCATTACTCACAACAACCAAGATGTGGAAACAACCTCAGTGTCCGCTGATAGATGAATGGATAAAAGAAATGTGGTATGTACACAATAGAACATTATTCAGCATAAAAAAGAAGGAAATCCTGCTATTTGTGATAACATGAATGAACTTTGAGGACATTATGCTAAATGAAATAAGCCAAACACAGAAAGATGAATACTGTCTGATCTCGTTTCTATGTGGAATTGAAAAAAGTAGAGAGTAGAATGGTTGCCATGGGCTGGGGGTGGGGGAAATAAGGGGATGTTGGTCAAAGGGAACAAACTTCCAGTTATAAGTCATGGGGGTCTAATGTATAGTATGGTGATTATAGTTAATAATACTGTATTATATGCCTGAAATTTGCTAAGAGAGTAGATATTTGGTGTTCTCACCAAACACACACACACCAAAGGTAACTATGTGAGATTATGGATGTGTTAATTAACTTGATTGTGGTAATCATTTCACAATGTATACATATATTAAATCATCACATTGTATACCTTAAAAAATCATGTTGTACTACCTAAATATATACAATATTTACTTGTCAATCATACCTTAATAAAGCCACAAAAAACAAAAAATGGAAACAAGTGCCCTTCGCTGTAAAGTGGACATAGTGCCCAGCTCGGGGGATTGTTATGAGGATTAAATAAGATAACACATGGACAACATCTGTTTAGCACCTGGCACACAGCAAGCGCTTAACAAACATTCGTGATTGACACCTCTATCATCAGGGCAGGAGACTAGGTTGGGGAGGGTGTTGAATGTCTAGGGTTTTTACATTATTCTCAGTTAGAAAAGGCTGAGATCCTGATCATCCCCATTTTTGTTGTTAGGCAAGGTTCGGGGAGGTTACCCCAACAGGAGAGGGGGCTTTGTGTTCCCCCATAGCGAATGCCTCTCATCCAGAAGCACATTGTCACCAACCCCGAAGGCTCTAGCACTTCCCCTGGGATAGGGGCCTGATCAATCTGAGAACTAACAGGGAACAGAGGGAGCCCCTCTCCTCTGAAACACGGTGACTCAGACACAGTAGGACGACACTCATGTCCCTCCCACCAGCGGGAAGAGAAACACATTGTCAGTGACAACCTTCTCCTTGAAAAGGTCCATGACCAAAGATAAAGGTTTCTGAGGCTGGAAAAAATGATTCGGTTAGCGCTTACCATGACCCACCCACAGAGAGACACACGTCCTGTGTTCAACAGCATCAGCATGACTCATAGCCCCCAAGGATGCCCAGCTTGGACAGTCTGTCATGGGAGACCCCTAGGTCATTTTACACTTGGGTAACAGATTGCACTATTCCTCCCAAAGGGAAGAGGGGGCTGCACTGTGCCACACCTGTGGACCTGCCAGGCTACCTTGGGCCTTATGTGGAACCATTTCCTACCTGCTCTCTACTGAAGACGCGAGAGGCTGCACTTCTGGGGACACACGGAGCACTGGTGGTGCATTACCAGCCCTTGCTGAGCTCTGCCATTTGGTCTGGATGAAGAAAAGCTTGCGGTGCTGCGGAGGCAGGCCGTTGACCTCTTCGCCCATCCCAAAGGCCCAAGTCAGACGGCTCATGGATGTGAGACTGGCACTGCTCCGTGACTGAGGGACTGTCGACAGGGCTCAGAGGGAATGCTTGCTTCTGTTTGCCTTTTGTTTTGTTTTCGTTTTGAGGCCTTTGCCTAGCCTGAAACTTTTCAGCCCTGGCAGAGTGTTCTTTTCACCTCTGCGTCTTTTGCTGAGAAAGGCAAATAGCTCTCCGGTGAGAAGAGACAGCTGGGTGGAGTGCGGGGACACCGCCTGGGGAGTGAGCAGGTGGGGGGTTCCAGTCCCCTCTCAGCAAGGTGTTAACCTCCCTAAACCTCAGTGTTCTTATCTGCATGCGGAACCAGCTCTCCGGCTTCCAGCTGAAAATAGGTTGTGACTAGAAAACTAAAGTTGGTAGAATTGCCTTTTGGAAGCCATCCTCCCTTTTTACACAGAAAACCAAGCCTCTGTGAGAAAATCCTGGCCAAGAAGAACAGAAGGGAGAGAGAACCGGCAAGCCAGCCTGGGGAACACCCTGGGAGCCCTGGCCCAAGATGGCTCTTACCGGAGGCCTCAGCCTCACATATCTGCAGAGAATAACAAGCCAATTAAAAATGGGTGTGGGCAGCGCTTTACAGTTCACACACATATTAGCTCATGTGCTCTCCAGATTGCACAGGCTTTTCTTGCTCCCAGAAGTTTCATCTCTTGTGGAAAGTATTTCTCCCTGGATTGGGTCTTTCCCGGCCCTGCCGCCAGGAAGCTCCTCAGATCCCAAGGCACTCAACTTCCTGCAGAGCACAGCATCCTCTCCACAACAGATCAGCCGGGACAAGAGAAAGGACTATGAAGATGGGCCCCCGCCCTCATGGGCCCACATCTCACCGTCCAGCCCAGCGCCGCCTCTCCTTCGAAACCTTGGGCCTCCCTGGAACTTGGTGTACTCAGCCTCCTCGTCTGCCCCGAGCAGCGCCTTCCCACCTGGGACGAGGGCGGGCCGGGACTGCCACCTCTGATCAGGGCCAGTTGGCCGGCCTTCCACAGTGCAATTAAGCAGAAGCTGGAGCTTTCCCTTCCGCTGCACTTTGCCTGACGTTGGAGAAGAGCGACCTCTAGTGTTAGTTCTTGGAAGAGACGCAGCGGCTTCCTCCGGCCGGGTGACCGCAGGAGTCTGTCCTGTTGGGAGTGAGACTGGCGGAGCTTTACTGGGTGTGGCAGGGAGAAGTGGGGAGGCCGGACGAGGGGACTCCCGGGCTCCAGGAAGCCCGACCGTGCATACTTGGCCTCTCAGGCCTGTTTATGGACGAATACATCTGTCCTTGATCCTCCTCTCTTGTAACACCCAAGACTCAGCCCACCCCTCACCCCTGACTCACCTGGACGCAGCAAGCTCACCTGTCTCTGGGACTGGAAAAGGGGGAGGTGAGAAAGGTCTCAAGCAGTGTGTCTGGGTATGAACGAGGGCACCTGGTTGTCCGCTGAAAGCTCCAACCCTTGGTTGGCCTCCGTCCGTGCCTCCTGGGGTGGCCTCCATCTGTGCCTCCGTGGTCCTGCAATGGCACATGGGTCAGTCCTGTCTTCAGCAGGGGCGGGGGTGTGTGTCGGGGGCGGGGTTGGGGGGAGGAGCTAGCAGTGAGCATGCAGATTTGGGGCGGCAAGCCCTGCGAGGCAGCGGAACTGCCTGCTGACTGTGGCTTTTCAGGACCCCACCATCTTCATCAGCGCCGCTCCATTCATTGAGATGGACAATCCACATTTTTTCCAATTTTCAACAAAGTGCTACACAATTCTGATTAAATCCTCCCTCTCCTTTCCCTTCTAAACAGATTCCCTTGCTTAAGCCCATCCTAAAAGGAATTTTAAGGCTGCCACCGGCCGCGGGACAGGGCACCCATGGGGCTTAGGAGGCGGAGCTTTGGAAGACGAAGCGGTATGGGAGGTCAGCGCTACACCCTCTCCCTTCTCGGTCTCCGAGATACCTTTGGGACCTTTTTGTTGCCGTCGTTTCCTAGGAATCATAATCTATCTTCAGCTCTATGTGACTTTACTGAGATTAATGAGACCCCAAGCTGCTGCGCCTGCAAGGTCAAATTGAGTATTATTTGTGTTTAATTTTTGCCAGGTGTATTTCCAGTTATGGGTAGAGCGACCATCTATCCCGGTTTGCCTGGAACAGGCCTGATTTACATCTGTCACCCTGGCGTCATTATTTACAGTATCCCTTTCACTCTGAAAAGGGTCCCATTTAGATGGTAAATTACGCTGTCACCCTAATCACACATAATCCATCTAAGAACACATGGAGGCACTAGGATTTAGAGGATGTGAGAGATACTGTTACCAGGAATTTGAGATTTAAATGGTTTTTATAATCTAGGCATAATTAGTTCTAAACTTCCTGGCAGCTGGAACAAAAGAAAAATATTAAGGATTAGGAAGCTGATTGTCTTGTAAAATGAGGCCTGCTACATCTTCCGCAGGGACATACTTATCAGGCACTAAATTTTAGGAGGAATTTTTCACATAAATTGTTATGTAAGGGACACTGAGTAGCAAAAGGGACTGTATCTTCAGTGGTAGTTTTTGCAGAATTTTCTATGTGGCCATTTTTTATATTGGTCTTAAAAAAATCACTGTGCTTTTCCAATTCTCTCTGAGAAATGGGGAGGGAATAAAAACTATTTCACAGGGGATTAACTGAGATAATATTGTGCAAGTGCCAAGTAAACTATGAATATCAAAATATTGTCATTTTCACTCTACTTATCTTATCCAAAACCCTCCTTTTATTGATGGGGAAGCCAAGGCCCAGAGAGAGAGAAGTGATGTGGCTAGTTAGTGGCAAAACTGGGGTTAAGACTCCTGTTTAACTCAATGCTAATAAAACCTTACAGAATTGTTCACCAAGACATTTTGAGATTCTATCAGGCCACCAATGGAGGCTGGGAGCAGGGGGTGGGAAGACAATGCAGAAAGGAATTCAGTGTCCTTGGACAGTACTGGGTGGCCCAGACGCAGAGGCTAGAAATGGTGTTTTAAGTCATCATCATAAAAGGATGTTATTAACATGATTTTCTTTTAGCAAAATAAAAAGCTTCTCATGGTGTTTGTTTGAGTCACTCCTGGCTGAAAAGAACAAGGCACCTATTTTTCACAAGTTAAGAAAAACTTTCCAGGGACACAGTCCTTTGGGGCTACTTTCATCAGTGGGTTTTCCAGCATTATAGCACAACCTTCCTCTTAACTTCTCCTTCTGCAGGCCAGTGAGTCTCAAAATATGGTCTCTAGACCAGCAACATCAGCATCACCCAGAAACTTATTAGAAACACAGTAGCCAAGACTTGGAAGCAACCAAAATGCCCATCAATGGATGAATGGATAAAGAAGATGTGGTATTCACAACTAGAAGGATCTGCAACTAAGATATACAACTATGTATGGGGGGGGGGGGTTGGGGAGATAAAACAGAAAAAAAAAGAAGATGTGGTATATGTGTATATATATACACACACACACACACACACACACACACACACACAACGGAATACTACACAGCCATAAAAAAGACAAAATGGTGCTATTTGCAACAACATGGATGGACCTCGAAGGTATTATAAGCAAAATAAGTCATACAGAGAAAGACAAATACTGTATGATTTCACTCATATGTGGAAGATAAACAAACACATAGATAAGGAGAACAGATTGGTGGTTACCAGAGGGGAATGGGAGAGAGGGCGAAAGGGATAAAGCGGCACATATGTTTAGTGACGGATAAAAACTAGACTATTGGTGGTGAACTGATGCAGTCTATACAGAAGCTGAAATATAATAATGTACACCTGAAATTTACATAATGTTATAAACCAATGTGACCTCAATAAAACAATTTTTAAAAAGAAATGCAGATTTTCGGGCCTCTCCCCAGACCCACTGAATCAGAAATGGAGGGTCATTCTGTTGTACACTAAGGTTTGAGAACCACTGCTCCAAGCTGTTCTTAGAGCTCTGTCTGGCTTCAAAGAGAGAAGTGGAGCAAACTCATGGCGATTCTCCCCCTTGCTGCTCCCCTACTCCCAGGCAGGCTGTCCTTTCACCATTGCTTTTTCAGGTGTGGCCGTCACACCTGGACTTGCTTAAAAGTGAAGCAGCAATTTCGCCTTTGATGGTTTGCAGAGCCAATACCACCTCTGGATAATAAAACTAGGTTTGCCAAGCTCTTCGTATGTGCCAGATTCTAGAGCACTATAATCTGATGGCCCAATTTAGTTTTGCTTTAAAGATAAAACGCTTATCTCTTCAGCCTCTGATATCTATGGCTGATTTCTGGTTGAAATAAAATAAAAAGGATGCCACTTATTTTTGAAGGGTAATCAGGTCTCCAGGAAGTGAAAGCTATGGCCACCCGGAATGCAGAATTCTGTAGAAACTGCTATTCCTTTCTACAAAGAGCTTTTCCCACGTCCAAATGGGTCTCAGCAGAAATCATTTATCTGAGCCTGAAAGAATACTGATTCACTTTTCAAGGCATAAGGAGCCTAATAGACTTATCAATGGGGAAAGAATCTCTCAACCTCCCCACTGAGGGCTTTTTTTGACTTGATGTAAACTAAAAGGGAAATGAAAAGAATTCTGGCTGTGTCGACCTCAAATTGTCCTCTTCAGTGTCTTTCTTCCCAGTGGAGCTTTGTGGATGACTCATGGCACTCTTCAAGCTTTATTTTGTATTCGCCGTGCTGCCAGGAGAGTGGGAATGTATTCTACTCAGGGTGGCAGAGGAGAAGCTGAAGCCTGGGAAGTAAGCACAGGGCACACCGGAGAGCTGACTTCCACTCCTGACTTGACCAGTCAGCACAACCCATCTGGGCTCTGGAGCAAGCTGCCTTGGCCAATAGCAAGGGGAAAATGACTGAAGAACAGCGAAGAGAGTAACAGATGGAGACAAGAGAATCAAGAACAGAAGTATGTCTCCTCTAGAACATTGGTTCTCAGCCTGGAGCTGCACATCAGAATCACCTGGGAAGCTTTCTGACCACCAGGCCATACCTTAGACCATTTAATCAGAGTCTCTGGGCGTGGTACCCAGGCATCAGCCCTTTTTAAAGCTCCCTGGGTGGTTCCAACGTGCAGCCGGGGTTGAGAACCATCTCTCGAGCATCCGCTTCTTCCAGCAACTGTTCTGCCTGCCTTCTCTCAGGAGAACCATGCATCAGGGCACGGGTCCCTTCTCATTTGTCTTAGCTTGTATTTTCTTCATTCTTCTGGCCTTTAAGGACTGTCATGTAGAATCAGGGGCATCTTGTGAAGTGAAAATGGAATCTGATCTTCTTTTGCTCAGGACCCCATATTTCCCTTTGGATCCTGTATCTTTATCAAACATTGCATTGGAGTCCCAGAAGAAATAATTGGTTTTAGTATTCGATAGTGAGATACAAAGTCAGACCTATCATTTGACTTTGAACTTCCTGGTCACTTCTGGTTGAGTATGATAAACAAATGAGCCTCTCCAAAATGAGACAATGCTTCATGATAGAAGCTGAAGAAAAGTAGAGTCTCAACAATAGGATAGATTCAATGTTTCACGGGACAAATACCCCTTTCAAATGTATATCACCAGGGCCTACAAACAGCCATTTTAAAGTTTGCCAAATTATGACCACAAGATCTACCCTTCTCTCCTCTGCTGGGCATGGTGAGGTCCTGTCTTCTTTACAAGGCCCCTCCTCTCCCACTGACTACAAAGCCATTCCTGGAAGGGGTCTTGGGTTGAACTTGTATGTAAAAGAAAGCCTGTGATTTTGAAGTCTTAAGGACCTTGGGTGTGCTGGTCACCCGCTTTTGCCTAATGAACACTCCCCTCCTTTTTTCTTGCAATGTAGCTCTTCTAAACACTAAAGCCTCTTAAAAATCCTGAAACAGGTCCCCCTACTCCCTCCTCTATCCCCACCCCGCCACACTCACTAACTCCTCATAGTCTTCGCAGGATCTGGAGCCTCATGGACCATGAGGAAAGCAGAAATATACAATAGGTTGTGAACCAAGTGAGCATTGAGGAAGCATACGGTACCCCCTCTTGCCCCTCTCCTTTGCCCCCTGCTGCCTGGGGATGCCTCAGCAAAGCACCATCCTCAAGCTGTTTTCAATTAAAAAATGCTGTGTCATTTCAGGGAGGGCCCACATTTTGTACCCATTAAATGTCTGTCTATTAGCCTTTATGGTACCCTTCTTAACTTTTAACAGCTTTCCATGAAAGTTGGGTTTTCCATTTCATCCGTAGGCTAGATGGATTTACTCTGGGCACTCCCCCCACCAAGGGCCAGGAAGAAAGCCTCTCTTCCCTTCTCACAACAGGTTAAATCTTTAGGATCTTGGCCCTGGCCCAGTTTCCCCAGGAAACGGAGCCTGAGGCAAAGCTTGCATGCTAAGGCTTTACTGAGGAGAGGGGTTGAGTTCCAGGAAAGTAAGAGTGAGGAGAAAAGGGAGGTGAGGAGGCAAAGCAAATACAAGGTGGCTCGGTACCAAACAGGCCCTGGCTTCTTAAGTAAACACAGCTGGTTGCTCAGGGAACCGGCGCTTGAGCCCGGGCCTGGGGTAGAAGATGAGAGAAGCAGGAGCTACTTGGGGGCACGTTCCCAGGATGATGAGTTTAAAACCCTGACAAGGACCCCAGCAGATGAGGCAAACTCCAGGGTGGCTCCTAGAAGCCTGAGAAAGTGACAGCCAGTGCTGGGTGCCAAAGTGGAAAAGCCTGGGTTGCCCTGGCAGATGGTAGTGAAGGAGTAGAAAGGCTGAGGAAAGTGGGAACACGGGAATGGACAAATAATGTGAGGCCAGAAGATCCACCAGGGGAGTATGTCCCATGGGGGGTTCTGTTAGAGCAGGAAGGTAAGGGAAATATAATTTTTATCTGATTCGTAATACTAGTAATTTTTATTTTCTAAATTTTCTGGAATAAGTTCTCAGCATCAAAGTGAGCAAGTCATCAGGAGCTCCTCATGTGGTGAGTTCTCCTGGATGCAGATTCTGCAAGAGGATGGACCACCTTCAGGGAGCTGACTGTCCCAAACCCAAAGCAATGAAGCCCAGGAGCCGCCAGCTCTTTGCAGAGGAGGTGTGATGTGGCAGGGGGAGGGGACAGGCTCTGATGTCAATTCAACAAACATTTGTGCAGCATCACCTACGTGCCAGGCACTGTGCCAGGCATCGAGGTACAGAGATTAATCTAGTCTGGTCCCTGAGGTCCAGGAGCTCCCGGACCAATAACCAAGAACTAACCGTGGAGGACTCTGCCTGGGTAGAGATCGTCTCTGCCGGCCTCTCTCAGGATTGGGGGTGTTGATATTTACTCACTACTGGGGAGGGTTGCCTTTGAGTTGTTTTCCTAGTAACAGAAGAATCCTCTGATCCGCTGTGCACATCAGTGAGACCGGGGCAGGTCAGGGCCTGAGCTCCTCCCTAAGCCTGCAGGGCCCCTGCCAGCTGTGTGCAAACCAGCAGTTAGAGGGGCTCTGACCCACTGCCCGTGCTGGCAGCCTTCTAGGGAAATGCACGAAGAAAACACGCTTTGGTGTGTGACACACTCTTTCTTGGGTTTCTGTAGGGTTCCTGACACCTTGGAAATGAAGAAGGAGAAACATCTGGCAGCAAATGGCTGAACAAAATGCCACTGGACTGGAAAGGAGATCCTCAGACTCATGGTTGTGTCACCCCAGTGCCCAGCATGTGGCCTGCACGTGATTGGTCCTCGGTTCTGTAGTTGATTGAGGCCAGGTTGTTATTGGACGTATCTGAGATATTTTACTCAGTGCCTTTTTTGTTATTGTTTTAATTATGAAAGTCCTAAATGCTCTGACAACAAATTCAGACGGACAGAGGGGTAAAGCAAAAACCGTCCCCATCCATCCCTGCTCTTTTTTTTTTGAGGAAGATTAGCCCTGAGCTAACATCTGCTGCCAATCCTCCTCTTTTTGCTGAGGAAGACTGGCCCTGAGCTCAGATCCATGCCCATCTTCCTCTACTTTATATGTGGGATGCCTACCACAGCATGGCTTGCCAAGCGGTGCTGTGTCTGCACCCGGGATCGAACTGGCAAACCCTAGGCTGCTAAAGCGGAACGTGTGAACTTAACCGCTGCACCACCAGGCTGGCCCCCATCCTTGCTCTTACTAACCAGGGTCAGTAACTCCCTATAACTCAATAATTTCTTGTAATTCCATCTAGAAATTTCTTAGCAAATGTAAACATAATAGACACACACACAGAGTTGGTCATACTACACATTAGATCCTTAATTTGCTTTTCTCACTTAAAAATATATCTATTGAAGATCTTTCACACCAGCCTATCCTATATAATGGCTGCAAAATATATTTCAGTGCTTGAGGGTGCCATAATTTAGTTACTCATTCACCGTCAGGTGGATGTTTATATGGTTTGCAGGTTTTTTGGTTTTATAGTGTTATAGTGAATGTAATCATGCATAGATCATTGGGCACTTTTACCAGTAAATCTAGATGGCACATCACTAAAAGTGGAACTGCTGGGTCAAATTTTGGAGAACATTGCCAAATTGCTCTCCACCCCAAATTTATTGGAAACAACTAGCGTACGAACCTGTCTGTTTCCCTGCATCTAGTACCGCCCTGGGACCAGGCCTGGGGGGGCTCCTACCATGAGCCCCAAGCCGTAGCCTGCTCCATTCTGGCTCTCCTCTGGCTGTGCCTTTCCCACAGCGCCTGTGCTCTATGGAGTCAAGGGCATGTGCCCACCTAGAGCCTGCGCTCCCCTTCTTGACCGTGCTCTGGGGATTTGGGACCTCACAATTTCCTTCCCAAAGAGCCCTAAGCTTCCCTCTCGGGTCTGCATAGGCCCCTTCCCAGATCCACCTTTCAGAGTGTATATGGTTGGTATAAGGTGGCCAAGGGGTAACCAGATATAAAGTGTAGAGGGGGCTTGGATGTATGAGGTGGGGTATACACACACACACACACACACACGCACACACACACGCACACACACACACACACACACACACACACACACACGGGCATAAGGCAGCTTGAGGTGGAGGATGGAGCTGGGGCGGGAAAAGAAGTGGGAGGGTGGCTACGGACGCTAGCCTGGGAGCTGGATCTGGTGCAGAAATCTGAGGAGTGTGAGGATCCTAAACTTGAACCTGGCCTTCTAGGTTGTGACTGAGATGTCTTTGTTAAGGTAAGAGAAAAGAACATATTTTATTTAACAGTTTGCTTGATTTATAACCTTTAAGTATTTAATTATATGATATGTGGGTATGTATTTGTATTGCTGCTTTAACCCTGCAAATGTTAAGGGCGGGTCATTTCCAAGTTTTTAATCTCTGCCAATCTGTTGGTGAAAATTGTATATGTAGCTGTGACGGGTGTGTCTTTAAGATTAGTAAGGTTGAACACATTTACACATGTTTCTGAGCCATTCACTTTTTTTTCTGTTCACTACCTTTTTATATCCTTTGCTCATTTCTTTCTTTCTTTCAAATCTTTGTCTTCTTTATTTGTAAATGTCTTCTTGTGTATTAAGCTAATTAGTTCTTTGTCATATGTATTCTATTCTCTTCCCCTCTTTTTGTCATTATATTTTGATTTTGTTTAGGTTATTTTTTTTTCGTGAGTGTTTAAACATTTTCTGCTTTCAAATTTATCTATCATTTTTCTTTTCTCTTCTCTCTCTCTCTTTAATGGCTGTTGTTTACTTGCTATTTGTATGTTTTTCTAAAATCTATCTTACTCTAAGACTTTTTTTTTGTCAAAAAACATTTCATTTAGGGGCTGGCCCCGTGGCCGAGTGGTTAAGTTCGCACGCTCCGCTGTAGGCGGCCCAGTGTTTCATTGGTTCGGATCCTGGGCGCGGACATGGCACTGCTCATCAAACCACGCTGAGGCAGCGTCCCACATGCCACAATTAGAAGGACCCACAACGAAGAATATACAACTATGTACCAGGGGGCTTTGGGGAGGAAAAGGAAAAAAATAAAATCTTAAAAAAAAAAAAAAAAATTTCATTTACAAAATATATACACTGAATACGATACATTAGGCCCTGTCACCATGGAAACAATGCCAAAGCCAAGGCAGGGAGGGCTAGAGAAAGGTGGTGCCCATGGAAAGGGTGAGGCTCCATCTCCCAGCCACCCTTCCACCCCAGAAGGAACAGCTTCCCTTTAGCCCCTGGGAGAGGGCGTAGGCTCAGAGCCCACAAAGGACTGAAGGCCTGGGGGGTGTGAGGTGGTGGTGGAGACTGGCTGCTATGCAGGCGCTTAGGAAATGGGTGCTTCTGGGGACCGGTGGCAGGAGGAGTGGAGACCCAGCACCCAGTAGGGGAAGCTGGGTGGGTGCAAATGGGAGGGGGAAGCAGCAGACCACTTGGTGCCCAGGCTCTCCAGGACCCTGAGGTTCTAAAGCTCAGGGCAAGAGGTCAGATCATGTCTGACATCCAGCAAGGGCATCTGTTTGTGCTGGTAGCCCCTCTGCCAGCCACGTGCCACCTTGGGGTCTCCCATGTCAAAGAGCAGCTCCTGCTCAGCCACGTGTAGCTCTTCAGTGGGGTGGTAGCTGCACATGGGGAGCAAGTGATGGTGAAGGTGGCCCACCCACTTTTTCTTCTGTACATACATTACCACAGCCACCACCACACCGACCAGGGTGATGAGGAGGAGAGGCCCCAACACATAGCCCACCATGGAGTCACTATTGGCCTGGGTGGCATTGGGCACTGTGGAGTTACTCGTGACACTGGCAGCCGGAGGGCTGGGTAGTTGGCATGGGCAGTAGTGTCTCAGGAGGCACCTCCACTGAGCTCCCTCCTGCTGCTGCAGTCTGCCACAAATGCCCTCCTTAGGTTCCTGGGCCTAAGATAATTTTTTTTTAAAAAAGCAAAAAGACAACTAGCTATCCTTTTTTTTTTTAAGTCCCTAGGAGTGAATAGGATGCACTGTCAGGTTTAATACCAGTGATGAAGCGAAATTATTCAAAGATAAATGTCCAAACTCTCCTGAAAAGTTGAACTGAGAAAACTGATTTTTTTTTTGGTGAGGAAGATTGGCCCTGAGCTAACATCTGTTGCCAATTTTCCTCTTTTTGCTTGAGGAAGATTGTTGCTGAGCTAACATCTGTGCCAGTCTTCCTCCATTTTTGTATGGGGGATGCTGCCACAGCATGACCTAATGAGTAGTGTGTAGGTCTGTGCCTGGGATCCAAACCAGCGAACCCTGGGCCACCGAAGTAGAGAGCACACTTAACCACTACACCACTGGGCTGGCCCCCGGCTATGCTTTTTTCCCCCAGCACATTTTGGACATATACTGCCTCCTGAGCCAGTCAAAGGTCAGCTTCAGAGAGAGGAGAAGGAAGGCAGAACAGAAAAAAATATTTGCAAATATAATGACCAAAATTTTTCCAAATTTGATAAAAACTATAAACTCATGGATCCAGGAAGCTCAATAAACCCCAAACATAAGAAACATGAAGAAAACACCACCAAGGAACATCATAATCAAATTGCTTAAAATCAGTGATAAAGAGAAAACCTTAAAAGCAGCCAAAAGGAAACACGGAGAGGAACAAAGAAAGAGGACAGCAGATTCTCACTGGAAAAAACACAAGCAAGAGAGCAGTGGGGTCACCTCTGGAAAGCAGTGCAAGGAAAAACTCGAACCTGTTAACCAGCATTCCAGAGCCAGCACAAGTATCCTATAAACAAGGTGAAATAAAGGCTTTTTTGCAGACATACAAAAGCTGAAAGAGTTCATCTCCAGCAGACCTGCACTTCGAGAAAGGTTAAGGGAGGTCCTTCAGGCAGAAGCAAAATGATACCAGATGAAAATATGAATCTACACAGACGAATGAAGAGCAACTACATGGGTAAATATATGAAATATTTTCCTTATTACCTAAATCTCTTTAGAAGACAATTGACTGTTTAAATAAAAAGAACAATGTGGTGGAGGTTTTATAGTAGGTTTAAAACTTGAATGTAAAGACCAGCAACAGAAAGGTCAGGAGGGGAACAATTAAAGGGGACTACTGTGTGTTCCTAGAGTACACATGCATTAGGTCGCTGGAAGGGAAACTGTGCTAAATCAGAGATTTATACTATAAACCTTAGAGCGGCCTCTTCTTGGGCTTTCAGTTTGCTTTCTGGTAAGCTAGGCACATTCATTTGATGATTACCTATTTTTACCAGGTTAAAAAAGAAGGAAAGTCCTTTTGTAAACAGAAAAACAAAATGTTGTTTTAGCTACCTTCCCACCAACTTGCACCGTCTTCACAGTCATTGATACAGTTCTGAAATTTATAGCTAACTCACAACAAAGTAAAGGCAGTAGGTACTCACTGACATCAGAAACTAAAAATGGGCAACTCACTTGTCTCCAGTTCACTTCTTTCTCTCTCCTTGTCTGTCTTGCTTTTTCTGTCTTCTTTTCCCACCCAGGGGATATAGAATCCTGGTGGGCTGGGAAATTAGTGGCTTGCAGTAGGTGAAGTGTTGGTCCAGGTGTCTGAGTTTGGCTTGCAGGGTTGGAAAGAACCAGGAGGCAGGAACAGCCCACAAGTCCTAAGAGAAGGAGGAAGGTCCCAGGGACCAGACCTGATGGACGAGAACTGCTTACAGGGGCTAAAGGCAGCACAGCCAGACATATCAGGCTGAAGGTTTAATTGTGGCTTGATTTTTCACTCTGCTAAGACCTGGATCCCCTCTGGTATGCCTCCTATCACCACTGATCTCCCCATGTTGTTAAATTCAGCAGCCCTCCTCAGTCCTCGGGTCGTGACCTGTCAGCAGCATCTGGAGCACTTGACCACTTCTGCCTCTCATGTTCTTTGTTCACCGGGCTTACAAGAGATCACTCTTTCTTGGTTCTTCTCCTACCTCCTGCCTGTTCCTTCTTCGTCTCCTCCGCCAGTTCCTTCTCTCTTCTCTCACTTTTAAATCAGAGGGTCTCAGGGTTCAGATCTAGGAGTACTTCCTTTCTCTGTCCACATTCACTCCATTAGGGATCTAAGCCAGGTTCAAGAAGTTATTTTTTCCACCCCAAGTCTCTTCCCGACTGGATTCCAGACTCCATCTCTTCCTTGGGCTGTGGAAGCATCTCAAAGTTAATATGTTCAAAACTAAACTCTAATCTTCCACTTAAAATCTGCCCTCAAATTCCCCCCATTTCAGTTAACGGAACTACACCCTCCCAGTTACACAGGACAAAATCCTCGCACGGAGTCATCCTTGCCATCTCTCTCTCTCTCCTGCCCTTACATCTGATCTGGAAGCAAATCCTGCCGACTTTATCTTCCAAGCATATTCAGAATCAGGCCATTTCTCACACCTCTGCGGCCGCCAGCCTGGTCCAGGCCACCATCATCTCTCTCCTAAATTGTTCCAACCGGCTCCTAACTGTTCTCCCTTCTTCCATCCATGACCTACTTCAAAATATTGTCTATTCTCAAAAAAGCAGTCAGAGGGATGCTTTCAAAATGGAAGCCAGATCATGCTACTCCTCTTCTCAAAAACCTCCAGTGGCTTCCATCCCAACCAGGAAAGCCAAAGTCCGACATCCCCGGTCATCTGGCCCCAGCTCCCTCTGACCGCACCCGGTCCTGCTCTTCCCCTGGTTGGCTCTACTCCAGCTACCCTGGCCCCTCTGTGCTCACTGCGCATGATGCGCCTGCCTTGGCACTTGCTGTTCTCTGAGCAGGCGCTCTTGCCGGAGCAAGGCGGTTGCTCTTGAGCTAATGTGAGCTTCTGGCGCTTAACTTACATGGGCCTGTCTAAAGCCGTGCAGCTAACTTTATATTAATAACTTTATATTCTTTTTCTTAAAGAGGGTCTCAAAGTTGTATAAACATTGGGTCCCACAAATCTTGGATCTACGAGAGCCCACAAATCTTGGTCCCCAGATATCTGTGTGCCTCATTACTCCGCTTTCTTTAAATCTTTGTTCAGATATCACCTTTGGAGTGAAACTGCTTTAAATTGCACCACCATCCCATCGTCTCTGACAACTTCTATCCTCCTTTCCTACTTTATGTTTATCCTCAGCACTTATCACCATGGCAATATGAATCCTTATTTATCTTGTTTATTTTCTGTCTCCCTCACTGGGATTTAAGCCCCACGGGAACAGGGATTTTTATGTGCTTTGTTCCCGGGTATATCCCCAGTGCCTAGAGCGAATAGTAAGTGCTCCATAAATTTTGGTTTAATGAATGAAGTTCTACTTTTGGAGTGAGAGGGGTAGAATAAGCTAATTTTTATTTGGAGACTCAAAAAGGCGGCAGGACCGTGGGAGGGGGACAGAGGTAGGAGGAGTGGAAAAGACAGGCGGCTCTGTGTTCACCAAGCCCCAGCTCCCTGCATCCCCTGACAACACTCCTAAGTTGGTGTTTGGTCTGATGTGCTGGGGCCGATGGAATATGGGTATTCTGTAAAGGGCGCATGCCCAGGAGCAGACACAGCTTTGAGGGCCCATTTCTGCTCCATTGTCTCCAAGGCACCTCCCTGTGGAAGGATGCTCCACTTCTGAGCAGTGTCTCTCGAGTCCCTCTTCTTCATAGGTTTCTCCGACGATAAGATGTCCCTCTTCCCTAATGGTGTAGGACACTTGCTAGCCCTAGGGGACCACTGAACACCTAAAAGGAGTGGGCTGGAATGGAAGCGAAGATGAGAGAAAGGGTGACTAGCATTGGATTTAAAGAGTAGGTAAGATTAGCCCAAAGACAGGAAATAAGACACACCTGGGAAGTTCAGGACAGGTCAGTGTGGACTTGGAGTTGGGTACGCCTCTTGGAGATGGGTCAAGATGCACGGTTCTGGACAAATGACGTAAACCATGCAAGAGCACTCAAGGCTCAGCAGTAAGTGGTAGAGGCTGCGTGGTTCAAGAGCCGAGTGGCTTGGTGGTGGGAGGAAGCACAGATGCATCTTGCAGGAGGAGCTGCCAAGCCTAAACCTCCTTGCCAGCCGTCCCTGCCACCAAGGACCCATCGTCAGCTGCCCTGGATCTTTGAGAGGGCCACTGCCTTTCCAGGGCAGTCATCTGGCCTGGGTCTCAAAGACCTTTCCCACTTAGCTTGGAGTCTCCAAGACTTGGGAGGTAGAGCAGTAGTCAGGAAGGCAAGGTTCTGAACACGCTCCAAGGATTGAGGTTGCTGCTGCTTTAAACACCATTGAGCATTTGGGAGCGAAATGATGCATTATTTATATGGTAATTTTATTAACGGAATAAATATCTACAACTTCATGGTACATAAATTTGTTCGGCCCTAAGTGTTAGAGGCATCTTCCAAAACCTTATTTTAATTAATTTAAGCCCATTAGATTGACTTTCTTACTGTTTCTGGCCCAAACCAAGTTGTCTCACTCAGATTAATTTCTCCTAGAAGAGAAGTGAGGCTATTATAACTGTACACATGGTGAGTCACTCATCGCTGGCAGATGCTATTGATACTTGAGGGAGTATTATTTACCCAAAATGTTCGGTGCTACACTGTTGGACCATAATATTTAATGAGACTATTAACTCAACATACGGCTTAACTTTTTCTCAACTAAATGGAGAGCTCCACCTCTAGCTAGCTTGGTTCGCTGTGGTTTCTCATAAGGGCTGGTCCCACTGCTGGGAAGTGCTGCTGGGCTCTCTTCCGGCTCTCCACCTTGCCTCCCGCTTGCACGTCCCTGATCACAGCTCCTGGGAACTTGAAAGGGCAGTGAAGTTCCTGGAGGAGTCAGGAGGGCATCACGCTGGATGAAAATGAGGGAACATCGGCACTCTAAGCTGTCTGCAGTGTTCCCCAAGCCTGCCTTGTCATTCTGTGTCCGCTGTGATGGAGATTCAGGGAAGAGAGGTTTTAAGGTCACACAGCAAGAGAGCGGCAGAAACTGGATGCCAATTTTTTGACTCTGAGAAGTGTTCAGAACTGCTGAATTGCTAATTTCTTATTAGACTCTAGAGTAGGAGTTCTTCACAGCTTTGTCATTTTGATGCAGGCTGCCCTTGGAGAGCCTGTCCCTTGGAGCACTTTAGGAATAGCAAAGACCAGGGGGCTGCCCGGTGGTGTAGTGGTTAGGTTCACACACTCCACTTCAGAGGCCTGGGTTTCCCCAGTTCGCACCTGAGGTGTGGACCTAGCACTGCTCATCAAGCCATGCTGTGGTGGCATCCCACATAAAATGGAGGAAGATTGGCACAGATGTGAGCTCAGCGACAATCTTCCTCAAGCAAAAAGAGGAAGATTGGCAACAGATGTTAGCTCAGGGCCAATTTTCCTCACACACACACACAAAGAATAGCAAAGAACAGAACAGGAGGTGTGGGCTCCACCAGTCTTCAGGGCTTCCCTTTGGCTCTCTGCCCTCAGGATGGGGGAGAAGTGGTGAACACTCGCTCTTTGTCCCATGGAACCTCAGGGAGCAGAAACACTACAGAGATCTCGGAAGATCAAGTAAAGATGGGAACAGATGTGAGTGGCTGTCCCCAGGGACTTCTTTGCATTTGCTATTATCTCAACGTCCCTTGGGTGACTCCCTTGAGATCGCCTCAGGAATCAGAGGCTACCTGTTGTCTCAGGTGTGAAGTTCCCCTCAGTTTGCTCTGAGCCTTGGGTCAGGACCCGGCAAACATTTCCGCCGGTTTCGGAACAACTCTGCTCTCCCGGCCCCAGCGGGAATAGGGGAAAGGTCAGTGCCCGTGTCTGGGTGGAAAGTAAAGGGGAGCAGCTTCAGGCATGCCTAAGGGGAGGGGCTCCCTGGAGGCGGGAGTTGAGGTGGTGAGGGGCAGCCACACTCCCAAAGGTTGACATTCTCCCTCCGCTGGTTACGTTGGAAGGTCTTGGTGGCTTTCTTAGTGCTGACGTGATCAAGGGTGAATGTGCCTACTTAATGTAGCTATTCCTTCATTTAACAAATATCTGTGCTGTGCCTCTTATATGGCCGGAACTGCTTATAACAATCCCTCACATGCCACCCAGTTGGCTCAGTGCCTTCGACTAAATCCAGCTCACCGGTTCCAACAAGTGCTGGGCATAATTCTGTGTTGCAATGAGCTGCCTTGGGCGTCAGTGGTGTCTCCAGGATTGCTCTGCTCTCTGGTTCTCCCACTTTCCTCTCCTGCTTTTGGCTCTGTGCCCTGTCCATGCCCCACCTCCACTTATGGTTCCATATCTTAGCTCCTTGGATCCTGTAGGCTCTTGTTTGTTTGTTTTTTAACCTAGTGCGCCTTCAGTGTTGGTCTGGAATGGATGTTCCTTAAAGGTAGGTGTTTGCTGTGTCTCCAGGGGCTAGATCAGAGGCTAGAACTCCCCAAAGCAGGGGCTCAGTAAATATTTGTAGAATGCATAAATGAATGTTGGAGCAATTGAAAAAAAACAAAAAATGATGTAGGGCACTGTCCTGCCCTCCAAAGCCTTTTTATTTTTTTATTATTTATTTGTTTTTCACAGGGAATGATTTGCCCTGAGCTAACCTCTGTTGTCAATCTTCCTTTTTTTAATTCCCCTCCCCAAAGCCCCAGGGCATGGTTGTACATCCTAGTTGTAGGTCCTTCTAGTTCTTCTGTGTGAGCTGCCATCACAGCACGGCTACTGACAGACAAGTGGTGTGGTTCCACGACCAGGAATGGAACCCGGACCACCAAAGCAGTGAGAGCGCTGAACTTTAACCTCTAGGCTGTCAGGGTTGGCTCAGAAGCCTTTTTAATTAAAAAAGTAATACACCAGGATTTGGAGTGAAAGTGAATTTCCTCACTGCCTCTGCCGTCCAAATCCCTTAGAAATAATAATTATTGGGAGTTCGGTGTCTACTAGTCCACATCTTTTTTCATGCCTAAGTAACAGTTTGTAATTTTGTATATTACACAAATAGTGCTCTTAAAATTAAAAAACAATTTTCAATGAAATCATGGTATGCCTATTGTTCTGCACCTTGATTTTTTTCACATTACAATATGTCCTGGATCTCTTTCCTTGTTTCTTCATACGTTTGACTTCAGTCTTTTTAAGGCTCCACAGTGCTCCATGGTGGGAAATCATAGTAGGTAGTACATGTTTGGTTGTAAGCAACTGAAAGCCAGCTTGAACTAGTTTAAGTGAAAAGGAGAATTGAGCCAAAGGACAACAACAGGGTCTTATGAGACCCATGACAAGGACGGACAGCTGGAGTGGGGGCGGGACTCTCCCCTTCTCTGTTTGCGGGACTTCTGCATGTCAGCTTTACTACTCCGCTCACACTCCCTGCAGCCTGGCAGCTGTGTTTGTCGGGTTCACGGGGCAGAAACCTGGCTTCTGAGGGAGCTCCCCAGCTACCTCCTGAGCTTAATATTTTACGTCTTTAGACTGACTCTTCTCTCACTTTCAGTTCCAAAATTTCAGGGGAGGGCCCTGACTGATCTGCCATGGATCAAGTGAGGACCAGAAATCAATCAGCTGTGGCCAGAAGGCAGACTTATTCTAACAGGAGTCATGTGAAAAGGGTCAGGGGGTGGATGGAGCCAGGACATGAGGAAGTGTGACCCAGAAAAGCAGCCGTACTGGGCAGACGGTATTTTTGGTGTAGGTGGTCCATAATTTATTTAAATGTTCCAGTCTTAGGTTATTTTTGATTTTTTTTTCCTGTTACAAATAATGTTGTGTCAAATACCTATGTACACATGTCTTTGTGAAGTATGTTACTATTTTTGTAGGCTGGAATCCTAGAATGGAATTGCTCAGTCCATGGGTATCATGCATGCTGCCAAATGGCCAAATTGATCAGAAAAGATCACAGTTTTCCTCTTGCCAGCAGTGTAAGAGGATGCTGCATACTCATATTCCCTCCCATCTTTTAATGTTCACCAAACTGATTGACAAAACAAATTTTTAATTTTTGCATTTAAAAAGTTAGGATTCATCATCATAAATGAGCATATCTTCGTATGTTTATTGGCCATTTGATTTTATTTTTTGTGATTTATCTACTCTTTATGTTTTTTTTTCAATTAAGTTGTGTATCTTCTTCTTATTCATATGTAAGAGCACTTTATAGGTTGTAGATTTTTAGCCCTTATTTATTATATATGTTGCAAATTTTTCTTTCAGCCAATGATTTCAATGGTGGCCCTCCTTGTACAAAAGTTTCAATTTTTTTTTTTAAAGATTTTATTGTTTTCCCTTTTCTCCCCAAAGCCCCCCGGTACACAGTTGTATATTCTTCGTTGTGGGTCCCTCCAGCTGTGGCATGTGGGACGCCGCCTCAGCGTGGTTCAACGAGCAATGACTCGAACCGAAGAAACACTGGGCCACCTGCAGTGAAGCGCGTGAACTCAACCACTCGGCCATGGGGCCAGCCCCAAAAGTTAAATTTTTAAGTAGTCTAATCTTCCAGTCTTTTCCTCTGTGTCTCCCGGACATTGTGTTAAGGTTAACAAATCCTTCTCCAACCTCAAGATATAGAAATAGTCTCATATTTTCTTCCAGTATTTTTATAGTTTTAGTTTTCATTTTTAGATCTTTAATCTACTTAGAATTTATTTTTATGTATGGTATATACATAGATAATTGTCTCTATACTATTAAATAATTTATCTTTTTTGACTGGAAATGCTAATCTTATAGTATATTAAATTTCCATTAATTTGTGGTCTTGTTTCTGGGGTGCATATTTGTTCTATTAATCTACTTTTTCTATTCATGCACCAGAACCATCCTTTTTTTCTTTTCTTTTAAAGATTGGCACCTGCACTAACATTTGTTGCCAATCTTCTTTTTTTTTCTTTCTTCTTCTCCCCAAAGCCTCCCCCGCAACCCCACCCCAGTACAAAGTTGTATATTCTAGTTGTAAGTCCTTCTGGTTGTGCTATGTGGGATGCCACCTCAGCATGGCTTGATGAGAAGTGCCACGTCCATGCCCAGGATCCGAGCTGGTGAAACCCTGGGCCGCTGAAGCAGAGCACATGAACTTAACCACTCTGCCACAGAGCTGGCCCTGTACCATCTTTTTGTAGTTAGATTAGCTTTGAAGTATTTATTTTTTTTCTGCTGAGGAAGATTTGCCCTGAGCTAACATCTGTGCCAATCTTCCTCTGCTTTATGTGGGATGCTGCCACAGTGTGGCTTGACAAGTGGTGCTAGGTCAGTGCTGGGGATCCAAACCTGTGAACCCTGAGCCACCAAAGTGGAGCATGCAAACTTAACCACTGTGCCACTGGGCTGGCCCCATCAATCTTCCTCTTTTTGCTTGAGGAAGATTGGCCTTGAGCTAACATCCATGCCAATCTTCCTCTATTTTGTATGTGGGTCACTGCCACAGCATGGCCACTGACGAGTGGTATAGGTCTGTGCTCAGGAACCAAACTGGGCTGCTGAAGTAGAGTGCACCAAACTTAACCAGTAGGCCACTGGGGCTGGCCCTGTAGTATGTTTTGATCTTATGAGGCATTTTTCAAAATTATCCTGCCTAATTTTGCATATTTACTCATTCAGGATTAATTGGTTGAGTTCCCCCCTCCCCTAACCTGCATTGAATTCTAAATAAATGTGGGGGAAAAAATCCGTTTTTTTATAATATTGCATTTCTACTTGGAAACATGTATTTGCCCTCATTTTCCAGTTCATCTTTCATGTCTCTGAGTAGACACATACTTTTTTAAAATACAGACTTTTCATTTCCTTGTCTCCAAGTACGTCATAGTTTTTGGGCTATTGTGATTATTATGATTTTTTCTTTTTTTTTTGCCGTTACCTTTTCTAAATGGGAAGGGTTTTATTTTTCTCACTATATTTGTCTTGTCAACCAGCTTACTGAACTCCATTATTATTCCAATAGTTTTATGTTAACTGTGCTCAATATTCTAGATTAATAATTATGGTGCTGCAGTAATGGTGTTCTGGCTCCTTTTATTTATAATTCATTTCTTTTTCTTGCCTTTCATCCTCACCATTGAGGTGTCTGGACATGGTGTCTCTCTTTGGCATCTCTTTGGGACATGACTTTGGGGCTCTGCCTTCCAGCTGCAAGCCCCCAACCACGGGTGGAGTTCTATCACTATTTTGTGTGGGTGTGGGACCCATTTCCTGAGCCAGCCTCTACTTATCAGAACACACCCTCCCCGTAAGCACGGCTTTCACCTCTCTCTGTTGTGGCTGCTGCAGCCTCACGTCATGCAGGAAAATGAGCAGCCATTCAAGGGAAAACCTCTAAGGATGGCCTGATATGCCCTGAATGCCAGCAAGCATCTGGGCCCTGTCTTAGCTCACTCCTTTCCACACTGCTGGTTCTGCCTTTCCTTCTAGCTCAGTCAGTGCTGGAAGACTGGGCTGGTCAGTCTGGTGGTCTTTGGCTTCCAGCTTACCCCAGACCCCTTTGTGCATCCCTTCATGTCCTATACTTTCCTTGACTCTTCCTAATTGACTCACTAGGATCCCAGCTTGTGTCTTCTGTCCTCCACTACCCTAGACACGACCCAGTGACTGGAGAGAGGAAATAGGAAGCTGGGACAAGTAAGCCAACCCCTCCTGCATTGGAGGCTGGCTGCAGAACCTGGTAAAATGGGAGGGATGAGGAAGCAAGGAGAAGTTCCAGAAACCCTTGGTCTGCCTCAAGTAGTCTCCTCCAGCAGTGAGGAAACATTGTATTAGGATAACCCAGAGTTACCCGAGCTGGCTGGGGTCCCCTTAAAAAAGAGATATTGCTAGGGTGGTTGTGTAACCTTAAGAACACACCTCTCATCGCCCAGTGAATCTGCCATGAAATTCAAGAAACAAGCTTCCCAGCCCCCAGCCTCCCTCCCCTCCTCCCCCTAGCCTCCCAAGACATTCCTCAGCCTCATCTCTTCAGACTTTCTTCATTTCTACAAACTTCTCCTTCCAGTTTGGTCATTGGCTTGGGGCACACCTTACTTCCTGTTCACAGCCTGCATCCCCCGCCTGAGTCAGGGTCTTTGGGCATCTCCCAGGCCCCCAGGTGGAGCTTCCCTAGAGGACAGCCAGTACCTGGTGACCTGGTCCTGGCTGTCCTCCCCCACCCTCCCCTGCAGCTCCGGCTACAGGGGGCTGGGCCAGGCAGCCTGGATGTGAGGGGTGAAGCAGATGGAATTTGGGGAAATCCCAGGTTTTTGGCTGGGTGACTAGGAAGGAGAGAGAAGGGAGGGCAAAGGATGCAAGGGGCTGAAGGAAACATCCCTGAGGAAAATGACTATAGACAGAGCTAGTGAAAGAAATAGTGAAACATAGAGAAAGATAGTGAAAGAAAGAGGAATGACACTAAAGTAATTATGCTCCTTTTTATTTAATTGAGATTGTCTCTCTCTTTTCCAATTTATAATATGTGGTGTAGTGGGGGATACTTGGGAAGGCCCCATTGTTAAAATATCTCTTCCAGGGCCAGGACTCTACCATGTGAGACTCACTTCTTTGGGTCTTGAAGGCTTTTTGGTCTTTGAGGTTCTTTTATGAAAAGCTAATATGCCTCCAGAGGCTATGATTCCCCAGTGCCCTCTGAACAAAGGCCATTGAACATGGACCAAACTTCCCTGGCCATCCTTGGCTCCTGCCACTTACCCGTCTCCTGCCTACCCGCCCCCCCCCCCCCCCCCAACGTGCCCCATGACACAGTGCAGCTCCCTAGGGCCACAGCTATTCCCAGACTTGCTGGGCTTTTTCACACCTAAGGGATATAATTTTTGCTGCTCCCTGTGTCTGGTGTACCCTTCCCCGTCTCAGCCCATCCAAATTCTTCCTAAACATCATCTCTGTAGTATTCCTACCAAAAATGTTTAGTCTGGATCCAATCATAAGGAAATGATCAGACAAATATGGATTTTGGGACATTTTACAAAACAACTAGCCTGGACTTACATTGTCAATGTCATGAAAGACCCTCTCCCTGAAAAAGAAAGGCAGGGCACTGTTCTAGATTAAAGGAAACTAAAGAGACATGATAAGTAAATGTAGGTCATGATCCTTGATAGGAATCCTGATTGAGGGAAAAGACTATAAAACTATCAAGGACATTATTGGGACACTTGAAGGAATTTGAGTATGGATTAATTAGATCGTATTATTGTTGTCAATGTTAAATTTCTTGAATGTGACAATAGTATTGCGGTTATGTAGAAGAGCCTTGTACTTTTGAGATACATGCTGACATATTTGGGAGTGATGTAGCTTGATGTCTGCAACGTGCTTTCAAATGACTCAGCCAAGTGTATATGTGTATGTGTATATGTAAAGAGAAAACAAATGAGACAGTGTTAACAATTGGTTAATCTAGATTGTGACTGTATCGGTCTTCATTATACTCTTCCTTCATCTTTTCTGTAGGTTTAAACTTTTTCAAATTCAAAGTTGGAGGAAAAATATCCAGTCTATCTTTGAATCTGGGAGCCAAGGCAGTCATCTCCTCCGTGAAGCCTGCTCTTTGGCCCCAATCTGAAGAAATAGCTTCCTCCCCTCTCCTCCCAGAGCCCCATGGTTTTCCCTCTTACATCATCTGGCCCAAGCTGCCCTGGAGTGGAGCAAGCTGCAGATGTGTCTGTCCAGCTCCCTGGGCTGTGAGCACCTGGAGGGCAGAGACCGCAGAGAGCTCAGGGGATGGAGAGAGTGAAAAGCAAGCCTCGCCACGTCCCAGCTTGGCCTGAGACCAACATTCCTGCCTCTGACCTGTGCCCCAGGCCCCTGACTAAGGGCCCTCCCTGTTCCTGTTGGGTCCTGCCCTCCCAGACAGAAAGAGGGACCAATTCCAGAGTAGAAGGATCTATTTCAATACTGTATCAGGGTCCACTTAGGGAAGCAGACCACTCTGCGTGAGTGTATTAGTCTGGGTTCTCCTGAGGAACAGAACCAACAGGATGTGTATGGATGGAGAGAGACAGCAAGGGACTGATTTCAAGGAACTGGCTCACATGATTGTAGAGGCTTGGCAAGTCCAAAATCTGCAGGGTAGGCTGGCAGGGTAGAGACCCGGGGAAGAGTTGCAGTTCAAGTCCAAAGGTGGTCTGCTGGCAGGATTCTCTCCTCTTCTGGGGACGTCAGTCCTTTTCCACTAAGGCCTTCAATTGCTTGCATGAGGCTCATCCACATTATAAAGGGTAATTTGCTTTACACTAAGTCCACCGATTTAAATGTTAATCTCACCCAAAAACACCTTCATAGAAACATTCAGAGTAATGTTTGACCTACTATCTGGGCACTGTGGTCAAGCCAAGTTGATATATAAAACTAACCATCACAGTCCACTCCTTGTCAACTTGGCACCCATACACATCTCCTTAAACCATACTTAGTCTCCAATAAAGACAATAACAAAGTCATAATTCCACCTAACATGATACAACTATCCTGTGTACAACTGAAAATGCACTGGGAGAGGTACAAAGTCCTTGCGTGATGTTTACTCTTGTCCTAGATGGTCTGTAACTTAAATACTATAATGTGAAGCTAACGATACTATGATATATATGATATGAAGTCAAAACATCTTATGTTGCATGATAAGGGGATAAGAGAGAAAAGAAAACAAAGATATTACACACGCATATTCATAACAAAGTAAGAAAGAAATCTCATGACAATACAGTCCTTGTTTCTGTAACTGGACGTATGGTTGTAGCTGGTATTTATAATGACCTTTTCCCACTGCCCATCCCATATTGCCTTTGCCCTCAACTGGTCGTGGTTCTTTACCGGGTGGGATGAACCCAACCTCCCTTCATGAAGGCTCTAAGCCTTAGTAGTCCTGCCTGAACTGGGTTGTTGTAATTTTCCATTGACCTTCCTCACAGGGCATGGTAATACTAAGAGATACACTTAAGGGATTTCCTGTATTCCAGATGTACTCTTTCTTACCTCCTTTTTGATGTTCAAGGGGTATGTTTTGGCCCCACCGTCTTACAGCTGACCCTGTCCAAAGCCACTTGGCCATTTGAAATCTTTCTCAGGTCCTGACTCTAGTCATGGTCAGAGCACTCTAGATATTTCTCATTCTCTTCAGGCCAGTTCCTTGCTCACTTATGCCCACACACACCTGGTAGGGAGAGCTCAAGATGGAGTCAGCTGGAGCTGCCCTTTGGCATCATTTTTTCTTGTGTGTCCTGAAGCAGAGGCATCTACCCTCGACCCTCTGCTTGTCAGAGGGCCAAACTCACAGACATTTTAAGCTTAAAACAAACAGTTATGAAGCTGAACTTTGTCTATTCCATGACAAACACACAAAGACCCAGAACTCCAAAAACTGTATTTTATCATTAGTTGGCTTTGCTTGTCATACGACTGTGAGAATTTCCCTTCCCAGCTAAAGGCAAACATTGAAATAACATACTTAAAGCCTAGTAGAGGTTTCCAGGGGTGTCTATTACACCCTGTTAACAAAATTAAGAGGATTCCAGGTGTATCTGGCTTGTAATCTGCCTGGAGAAGATCCTGCGTGTTGATAGTGCTGAAGGAGCCTTGCTACGCCACCAACTAAGGTGAGAGAATGCTGGATATGAGAACGATCAGTAGAAGGAAAACCTTCAAGTCTTGGAAAGAGCTGGTGTGAGGGGAAGGGTTGGGGAGGAGCAAATAGGCCTTTGGTAAGGGGTGTTGGCAACCCGAAACAGAGAGGCAAGAGCTTTGCAATTTGATTTCCCTTTTGAAATAGTAGGCTCTGTCCCTGGTAGCAATGTGCAGAAAACATAAATAATACACATTCGTTGGGAAAAAATTGAACAGATGTTAATCAAAATAAGCATATGGTTTTGTATCCTGGGTTTTAAAACAGTTTAGTACAACATGTTCAATATTCTCTGAAAAAATAGAATTTGAAGTTTAGAAAATTAGATTTAAAGGTTGAGAATCTTATCTTATATTTTTGTCTTGCCAAGTTTTTATAATCAATTAGAACCTACTTTTCCTAGTGGAGGGCATCAGATCTTGGCATCTGTGTTGTGCTCCAAGAAATTTCCACATAACAAAGCAATTCCAGCTTCTGTTGGATTGCTCATGGAAACAACGCCCAACTGGTTATAAAATATTCTATATCCCAAATAGCCTTGTAAACTGGGATATTTATACTTTTTTTCAAAGCAAGAAACTTAGGACAATCGTGGCGTGCTTAAAGAAACGGGCTGACTTGGGTGGGATCTGTCTCTGCCACTTCCCAGTTGTGTTGCTGTGGGCAATTATTTGACCTCTTGAGGCCATGCAAATGGGGGTAATCTTAGGTCACTTTTAGGATTGTTGCAGAGATGAAGTGAAATAATGCACACAAGGCACTTGGCATAGTGTCGGGCACACAGTGGTCAGTCGCTAACTGCTAAGCTGTATTACTGGAAACAGGGACCCTGAATTGGGTTATCACCCTTCCAAGAACAAAATCGCAAGGCCTGGGGTATAAGAAGGGCTGGATGGTTGTAAACTGAAGGCAGGCAGGAAGGAATTCTATGGGTTGCTCTAGCTTGGGGTGGATGGGCAGTGGTGGGGACACAGGTGTTTTTTATCTCCTCCCATACTTTCCCCTCTTCAAAGATCCCAATCACGTCAAAAGAACTTTGCTTAAATTTCCGAACTACTCCCCCTGAAACTTTGTGGCTTAAACAAACAGTCATTTTAATTAAATACGTTAGAGTCAAGAGAGAGAAAGGAGGTGGGGATGAAGGCACTTAATACACCCCCCCCCCCCCCGCCCCCCACCGCCCCCGTAAGATCCAAGCACTTGTTTTACTTGCTCGTTCACTTCAGGGAAAAAGTTGGGCCTCTGGTTCTCATTCATGGGCAGAACTCAGTATTACAGCCACGTCAGGATCGAGGGCTCTTTTCATCACACTAGGTTCTCAGCACCACAGCTTTGTTTTAGAATAATACACTGGGCTTTTTCTTTCCTTCACTGTCAATTACAGAAAAAGCGACTTGATACTTCTAAAATTCTGCAGATTAAAGGCATGGTTTCTAGCCACCCCCCCCCCCCCAAATTTTTCTTTAAGGGAAATTCAATTGCATCAAAACAGCAGACCTACGGGGTTTGGGAGAGTAAATGGTGTTATTATTCTCTATCCCCCAGCAGAACTCAGCACAGAGCACTGCACACGTGCACTCCTGGAGGGCTTCGAGGTGGCTGGGTAAGGGCAGGATTTATTTATTTTTTATTTTTTTATTGAGATAACATTGGTTTATGACATTATATAAATTTCAGGTGTACATCATTATATTTCGATTTCTGTTAGATTGCATCATGTTCACCACCCAAAGACTAATTTCCATCCTTCACCATACATATGTGCCCAGTGACCCTGTTCGCCCTCTCGCTCCCTCCTTCCCCTCTGGTAACCACCAATCTAATCTCTGTATCTATGTGTTGATTTGTCCTTGTTGTTTTTATCTTCTATTTATGAGTGAGATAATATGGTATTTGACTTTCTCCCTCTGATTTATTTCACTCAGCATAATACCCTCAAGGTCCATCCATGTTGTTGCAAATGGCAAGATTTCATTTTTTTAATGGCTGAGTAGCATTCCACATGCATATATACCACTTCTTCTTTATCCATTCATCCCTTGATGGGCACCCAGGCTACTTCCAAGTCTTGGCTATTGTGAATAATACTGCGATGAACATAGGGGTGCATGTATCTTTACACATTCATGTTTTCATGTTCTTTGGATAAATACCCAGCAGTGGAATAGTTGGATCATATGGTAGTCCTAGTCTTAATTTTTTGAGAAATCTCCATACTGTTTTCCATAGTGGCTGTACCAGTTTGCACTCCCACCAGGAGCGTATGAGGGTTCCCTTTTATCCACATCCTCTCCAACACTTGTTATTTCTTGTCTTGTTAATTAGAGCCATTCTGATGGGAGTGAGGTGATATCTTATTGTAGTTTTGATTTGCATTTCCCTAATTATTAGTAATGTTGAACATCTTTTCATGTGCCTGTTGGCCATCTGTATATCTTCTTTGGAGAAATGTCTGTTCAGATCTTTTGCCCACTTTTTAATTAGGTCGTTAGTTTTTTTGTTGTTAAGATGTATGAGTTCTTTATATATTTTGGATATTAACCCCTTATCCAATATATGACTTGCAAATATCCTCTCCCAACTGTTAGGTTGTTTTTTCATTTTGTTGATGGTTTCCTTTGCTGTGCAGAAGCTTTTTCCTTTGGTGTAGTCCCATTTGTTTATTTTTTCTTTAGTTTCTAAAGGCAGGATTTAACCTGCACCAGCTGGCATTCGACACTTAACACTGAGGGCAGAGAAGACCAGGGGCATTTGGAGAGGGGGCAGGGCCCGATCTAGCAGGGGAGGGCTGGGGCCTAGGAAGATGGGGGGATGCTTAGCTTGAGCTGGGATTCAAAAGCGTGAGCTCGGAGGCAATTAGGAGCTGATACAGGGGCAGGAGCAAGCGCTGTGGCTCTCTGAGCAGGGGATCTTTGGAGAGTACTTCCTTCCAACTGAGAGTTTTTCAGGATGCGACCTCTTCTACAAGCCCATCCTGACCCACTGCCAGAACTCTCACTACACTCACATGCCCCTCTTTTAGAAGACTTACGGACTTATGATTCATTTAGCTTATGTCCCTGTCTCATTTCCCTCCTTGAAGGCAGGGACTAAGGGCTCTTTCCCACCTAAACCTAGCTTGGTAATTTGCAACAACACCCTCTTGGTGTTGAAATGAGATGAAATGTCCTAGGTGCCAAAGACCCTGGCCCGAAACCTTGTATCCAGGCAGAGGAACTGCTTTTACAGGGAGGTGGGGGTAAGGGGAGGGCAGGAAGGAGACAGAATCTTGGCACACGCTGTGTTGGGAGTGACCTGGGTCCCACACTGTCTCTGCTTCCATGTTCAACCCCAGAGCTGAGAGTTTCTCTAAAGTCAGCAGCCGGGACCTTGGAAGCAGGGGAGAAGTTTAAGGCGAGGCTGACGATGGCTTTGTCGGACTCTCACTGAATCCCAGCCCTTCAGGGGCCCTTTCTCCTGGGAGTTTCTGACACTTCCTGTCTACCTCTGAGCTAATTAGCGATGCCCCAGAGGGCAGGCCAACTGGGAAATAAAAGGAGCAAAAGCTCAAAGCAAACAAATGATTCCTCATTAACAGAGTTGGGAAAGGTCTGGGGAGAATGAGGTCTGAAACGTGGGCTGAGATGCCTCTTTCGGATTAACCATTGGCTTAATCTGGGTTCCCCCCTAAAACAGAGCCTGAGCAAGGATTCGTGTACAGGTAGTTTATTTGGGGAATCAATCACCAGGAACAGGAGTGGAAGACTGGGAAGAGTCAAACAGGCAAGGAGGGAAAGAGAAAGGCAATCACGGGATGCATTATTGAATTGATCGAGTTGGGCACTATATGGGCATCGGGAACTCTATCATCTTGGGATCTGTATAGGACGTGCCCCAGAACTGCTCACCTGAAGAATGGAAGAGTGGAGTATGTCCCCACCAGCTCCTGTCTGCCTTGGTCAAGGGTTGTCCCATGAAGTGTTAGTTTCTTTGCACTTCCAGGTTTATGCACATGTCAGAATGGGCAGTGGGTTCCTGCAGGGGTCCCAGGCTGCAGTGACAGAGCCCTGAGGCTGGAAGATAGCAAGTGCCGCTGAGGCAAGGTGCTCTTGAGTCACACCTGTCTGCAGTTGGCTGTCAAAGCAAAGCTGGAGTAAAAAGATGAGCTAGCTGAGCTTTGGGAATCCTATAAATAGGGAAAGGGCAACTTTGTGAAAGTGGAAATGAAATTGCTTCAAGGAGGGGCTATTCTTAAATGGTAGAGGAAAAAAAATGCAGCCCTGGTGAACATGGAAAAAGGATACCTAAGTCAGTTGAGAAAGACCAAAATATTATTGCAAAGAAGAGTTATATGTTTTTCAGTTCACCACTGGAATGTAAAAATAAATAAGTGAACAGAAAACAAAACAAAACAAACAAAAATGATGGGCTGGGAAGATGAGAGGTCAGCCACAGGAGGAATCTAATAAGACCTCAGGTCACACGTCCTTTCCCTGTCTTCCATAAACAGAACTATATTTCCATTTAATTCTCATCCAAAGTCAGGATCTATGGTTTTCCTAGGTGGGAATATTAATTCTTCCTTTAATTAACTGCTTTTCCAGCAATGCATAACCTCAAAGTGTAACCTGGTGATTAGTGATCTATTATTATGGCTCTCGCATGATGTACAGAGTGACTATTCTGAAACACAGCACTGAAGCACGTGCTCTGGCTTGAGGGTCTGTGAAATGGGCACTCAGAACCAAGTGCACAGTCTCTTCATGATTCTCCCAGTCTTCAGGACTCTGTGCCAGGAACCAGGGATAAAGAAGGAGGACAGACCCTCAGCCCTCAAGCTCATGGACCAGAGACGCCAGGTTTCTTTTAAGTTTCACAAGCCAGTACATCCCTCAGGGTTTTGCCTGCCTGGTCCTTTTCCAATCAGTCCTTCTCGGTAATCTGACCTAAATATAGCTCTGCAGCTAATTTGCTCCGATAGTTCCCCCTCTCTCCTCAGCCTGTTTCCTGCCCTGGAAACTTAGCCGGGTGGGAGCGGGGTGGGTGTGGGTGTGGGGGCGGGGCAGCCTGATCTGTGGCCGATTGGCCTCTGATGTTCTATTGTTGAAACTCTGGGAAGCTGTGCTATTCTTAAATTATTTTTAAAGACCCTTAGGAGAAAATCTTTAAATACATTTCAACTGATCGAAAGACAAATATAAAAACCAACCAACCAACCCTGATGAGCTCTAAAGATAGCAAAGATGCATAGGACCTGGAAGGACCCTCGCCCTCACCAGGCTTTTCCTCACTTCCTGGAGCGGCACCTTCTCCTCCCTACCCGCCGCGCTGAAGCCTCGGAAGCCGGCTCCACGAGGGGGATACGGGTGCAGGAGATGAGCGCCGGGTTTGGGTGCTTAGCGACTAGGGGAACCGAGGGCTAAAGAGGAGGGGCGGGAGCACTCCCCGCCCCCGCGACGACCGCCGCCGGCCCCGCCCCGCGCAGCCCTAACGCGCGCACCCAAGGTGTCTGGGCGCATCCCGGCAGCTGAGGCCGCAGCGGTGGGAACTGGTAGAGGGGCTTCGAGAAGGAGACGGCGGCAGCGCCCCCACTCGGTCGTCCAAGCCAGGAGCGCGGGTACTTAAGAAGCCCCGAGTTAAGGTGAGTTCACCAGCTGAGCCCTCCGTAGCCGGAGTCCCCTGTTCTTTTGGTTTGGGGTAAGAGGAGGGGTCCGCATCGCTGCAGCTCGGGTGGGATGCGCCGGCGCCCCCTGCTCCGTTTGGTTTGGCCTTGCGTGGCCCCTTAGACGGGTGCAGGGATGCGGTTGGGGAAGGGGGCGCTGAGTCCTGTAGGCTGGGCCCTACGGCCGTGGCGGAATAAGGTTAAGAAGATGGACGGATCCCGCCCAGACCCGTCTTAGCCTCAGGTGGTCCTTCCCCGCCGCTCTCCCGGGCCTTCTGTCCGCGCTCTGGGAGCCCGGCCTGGCATTTATTATTCGGAACAATGTGCTCGGAAGGAAGAGGCCCAGGTCGAACACGCTGCCCTGAGGCTCCCAGGTGAAACCCTCAGTACTCATCCTTCCCTGCCGCCGCATTTTGCAGAAGGCGACCCCGGGTCCAAGAAGGGAAGGAACCCGCCCAAGGTCAGTCACATCGTAGTCCGAGGCTGAGCCAGGACCAAAGCCAGGAGTCCTGCCTTCCAGCCCCGGGCTCCGGGCACTGCTGCCTTCTCCACCGCATTTCCGTCTTTCTGACCCGCATCCCTCCTCCTGCTCCCGCATCCTCCACGAGGCTGCGTCCTCTAGGACTCGGGGAAGGCTCCCTGCCCTCCTGCTGGAGGCTGGGCGGCGGTCAGGCCGCCGGTTCGGCTGCCTTGAGCACGAACTGAGCGGGCGGTTGCTGGAGTACCAGGCAGGCCGCAGGACCGGGGGAGGAGGAGGACCGAACAAGGTGGAGGCGCCCCGGGGGCAGGTTGGGGATGCTGGGGTGCCGGTGGGCCCGGGTCAGGCAGAGCCGGAGCTACGGCGGGCGCCGGCTAGAGGACTGGAGGGCTTTGTCTGGGCGGTGCCGCCTCAGCCAATGGGAGCGCGGCTCGGGCCGAGCCCCTCCGCTCCCTGCCTCCCGACAGGCGGGAACCACGCGGCGCCTGCGCGTCTCGGGCGTTCCGCGCTCGGCCGGTGCGCGGGTTAGTGCCTGGGACAGTGAGCGCGGCCGCCTGCCGGCTGCGCCCTGCTCCGGGCGGGTTTGGCGCTGCGCCCGACGTTGAATTCTCCGCCGCTTTTTCCATCCAGTCATCCAAAGTATGCCCATAGTCAGCTGCTGCAGAGTCACTGTCTAACCCTGCGTGGGGTTGCGGAGGCACAGATTTCATTATGGAGGGCCGCCCGCAGGCTTCGTGCTGCCCAGATCCTTTACGAGGCAGCAAATGTCCTACTTTCTACCAGAGCGGTGGAGCCGGGCTGTGCACAGGGCATATACTTCTGGCGGGCGAGGAAGCTGATCTTTGAAATTTGTGTAGCTTTCATATTCTCTCAATACACATTTATAGAGCATCTGCTTCCTGTCAGCCATCAGAGTAGATATTTTGGAGGAGCCGGAATTCAATGACTCGCCACGGGATCCATCTATGGGGCGCTCACCGTCCGAGGGGAATGACTGTTAGATGGGGGCTGTGAATGGTTATAAACATAAATACCTCTAATCCTACCCTGCCTCCGGGAGTGCTATGACAGAGGCGCAGTAGGAAGGTGTGAAATGTGAATGTAGGCAAGAGATTGATTTTTATTTAGAGGATCAGGACAGGCATCTCTGAGGAGGTATTTGAATCAGTTGGGACTTGGTCAGATAAAGAAGTCAGATTTGGTATAGGATGAGCAAGGCACGGAAACTGGAAAGTACAGGGCTTGTTGTGGGATGGCGTAGCAAATGGTCTGACGAGTAGATGAGAAATGTGTAGTTGGAGATAGGGTTTGGAGCGGCCAGGTGAGGACCAGGATGCCCAGCCTGTATACTCTGATTTGAAATGTGGTAGGGGCTTAGGAATAGAATGGCTCCTGAATCTGTCGCTTGTGCTAATGTCATTTTCTACATCTGCGCCAAAAGTCTTGGGAATATCTTTGATTCTTTTTTTCACATCCTAATTTAATCTGTCAGTAAATGGAACAGGGCTTTACCTTCAAAACATAGCTAGATTCTGACCACTTCGAATCACCTCCACGGTTTCCACCAGGGCTGGCTGCCCTTTTGTATATCTCCAGGGAGCACCTTGTCACATTTCACTGGAGTTGTGCAGTGCACAGCCTGCATGACTGTACATTGTGTCCTTGGATTATTGCCATAGCTTTTAAATGCTCTCTCTGCTTCTACCCTTGTCCATCCTTAGTCTATTCTTAACCCAGTGAGAGTTACTGGAAACTCTGTTAATTCATTCACATATTATGTGCCTCCTGTGTGCAGGCTACTGTTAGGTGTTGGTGATACAATAATGAACAAAATAGACAAAACCCTCTGCTCTCAGAGTTCACATTCTAATGGGGCTGAAAGACAACAAATAAGTTAAATAATTACATTATGTATAATGTGTATAATGTTATAATTTTGTAAGTTGCCAAGGAGAAAAAAAAAAACGGAAGCAGGGAGGAGGGGTAGAAAATGTCAGGGTCCGGGTCAGGTTGCGGGGGTGGTCAGGGAGTGTCTTACTGAGTAAACATATGAGGAAAAGGCTGAAGTGAGAGAATGAGCCCTGTGGAGAGTGAGGGGAAGAACATTCCAGAAAGAGGGAAAAGTAAGGCAGAGGCCCTGAAGCAAGAGGTTGCCTGTCACTCGAAGGACAGCAAGAAGGCCATTATGGCCAAGGTGCAGTGAACAAGGGGGCATGAGGTCAGGGAGGTCACGGGGACCCAGATCATGGAGGGCCGTGTAAGCAATCTGTACACAGTTTGGCTTTTACTCTGAAAAAGAGTTTGGTACAGGAGTGACGTGATCTGATTTCTGCTTCTCAGGCTTATGCAGGCGGTGTTGAGCAGCGTGCAAAGGGGGACTGGGGAAGGAGTGGGCAGGGAGCCCTGTTGCGGGGCTGTTGCAATAATCCAGGCCAGAAGTGATAGAGGCTTAGACAAAGATGGTAGCAGAGGATCCTAGATATGTTGTGAAGGTGGAGTCAGGATTTGCTGACAGCTTGGCTGTGGAGTATGCAAGAAAGAGAGGAGTCAAGAGTGAGGAAGACTGAGAGGAGTAGGTATTCAGGGCCATAGCACAGGCTGCATTTTGGACAGGTTAAATTTGAGCTACCTATTAGACATTCGAGTGGAGATGGTGACTAGGCAGTTGGATACGTAAGGCTGGTTGGAGATAAACATCTGGGAGTTGGCAGCATGTAAATCATATTTAAAGCTATGAGAGCTCACCATGGTGGCAAGAAGAGACCAGGAACGGAGCCCTGAGACTGCGTCATTTAGTGGTCTGATTGAATTTGGTAGTCAGGCCCTGTTCTCCTGGGGCTGGAAGGGCTGCTTCAGCTGGCAGTTGTAATGATGGCAACTTTGACAGCTCTGGCACCACTTTCTCTTGGAGGACAGATGAGAAGTGGAGCGGGGGAGGCACATGTTCCTGTGGGCATTGCAAGATCTACAAGGCATCATTCTCAAAATGATGAGGCAACAGTAAGAACTAGTAATAATGATCTGCAGAAAGAACCTGCTCTCAGTATGTTTTAGTAAATATTGTTTTGGCTGCAAGCAACACAAACTTCAAGCTTGCTTAATCGACATGGAGAATAAAGCCATAGCCTGCCTGACAGAGCTGGAGGACCAGAGGGTGGCTGGCCCTCAAAAGTAGAGCTGCCCCAAGGAAAGCTCACAAGGCTCTGTTGCTTCTCTCTCTCTCTCCACCTCCATCTCTGCTTCTTTCTGCATATGTGCCTTCTCTCTGCAGACTGGCTTTCTCCATCTCTCTCTGGCTGCAGACTCACTGTAGCGAGCGTAGCTGTCCCGCCTCCAGCAGCCGGATGATGTGACCTCACCCCACAGAGGCTGATTTGCATTCTTTCAGTGTCAGGGCACAGAATGACAGGTCCCTCCTGGGTCGGTGTTTCTCCCTGACCCAGTCCTCCATGGCCCGAGGGGAGGTCTCATGACCAACTACAGCTGCAGAGGCCAAATCCTAAGGGCAAGAGGCAGGTCTGAGAGGACAGGGATCAGCTGAGCAGGCAGACACCCACAAGGTGACCACTGCAGAGAATGTCTGTGATAGGTTGTCTGGGGAGAACTGGCCACGACCTAAGTGTGATCTGGTGATGAGAGTGTCTCTCAGACTAATCAAAGTGTCATGTTAGGTTTACCTTCTCTGCACTTGGTTAAGGCTTTGGCTTTTCTTGAAGGTCTCTGTTAACCACAGCTATATGAGAGTCACCTCTGCATTTATGATAAAATGGTGATAAGAACATCATCTACTGTGTCATTTGCTGCTCCTCTGTAGTGCTCAGAATAGTTCTCTTTCGAAGGAATAATAGGCATCTTTTTTGAATGAGGGCTTTACAACTTGTCAGGTTTCCCTTTTGCACGGCCTCAAGGAAGCCCCCATTTACCGTGCAGTTAGCATGTGTAGCTGAGCTGGGCTGGAGCTTATAGGCAAGACTGTGCTAAATGATCAGAAGGGAAATAGCCAAAGGAGAACATACATCTCTCTGGTGAGGGATCTCAAACCCAAATGCCCATGGTGTCCAGGCAGCTAACAAAGGTCTGGGTAGGCGTAAGATAGTAAGTGCATATTGTTTGTACTGAGTTGAGTTAAAGCGTAACTCAGCTGCCTAGTCACATTACCTTTTCTAACACTAGGCTTTGCCAAACAAAGCAGCCAAGTGCAACATGTCGGAGGCAGGCTGCCAGTTGTCAGACCTGGGATTCTCACGTAGCTCACTGGTCTTAAGCTCCTCAGCGTGGGGTCCCTGCATGGGGTGTTCCCTGCCTGAACCCAGCTTGCCCGCCTCAGTGGGACAGGGCCCTCCTTTCCCACTCGGTGGTGCCAAGGCCCAACCCAGAACACCTGAGTTCTCTTTCCTGCCTAAGGCCTCCTCCTGAGTTCCTGTTTCCTGCTGACCCCCTGCCTCTTCCGAGGATGTCAGTACTGGGAATGCCTGCCTCCTGCACGCGAGACCTTGCCCCTGACCCACAGGAATGCGACCAGCTGTGTCCTCTGCAGGATAGTCCTGTCAGAATGCAACAAGGGAGCCCAGCGTCAGGACAAGGATGCACACACCATTTTTCTGATGCGGGGGTGCCTTCCACAGGTTATGCATCGGTTATGCATTGACAACGGAAAGGAAGGGCCCCTGAGAACAGACCCAAGTGTTCCCAGTGTTACAACAGTTTCTCCCAGATTACAGATTGATATGTGAGCATCTTGATTTTGTGACCGTATCTTATAAATTTGGTCACTGGGAGTCAAGTGCCCTGTGCCAGGTCACCCTGGGGCCGCTCATGGAGTTTCAAGGCTAAGGAGACTATCCCGCCCACAGGTGCTCTGCCTTCCTCCTCGCAGCACCCACTTCCCACAACCATTTCTGTTTCCAAACCAGAAGGCCAGGGAGTGGTTTTTCAAGGGGAGAACTTAATATTTACGGAGACTAAAGCCCGGCACGAGGCCTTAAGATGGGAAACAACCCCGAGGAGTGCGTGGGAATCCCACTGCCTGTGGCATTGTGTTTGGAGTGAAAATCCACAGCCTGTTTCAGAAACTTAAAAAAGAGGAAGAGGAAGAAATCTAAATTTCTACCATTCCCTGTGTGAGACTACGCGGTGAATAGTGCATTATTCAAGGGACTGAGTTTTCCTGCATTTCAGGCTATTTTGCCTTCAGCACTTTAGGTATTGCTGACTCCGAGGAAAACAAAATTGAAAGCAGGCCCCTATTTGGAGATGGTATGGAAGCATTCGCTGCCCCAGGCATTGGGCAGAGGGATGGAAAGGGATTTGCTTACAGACAATTGGACTTGAAACCACCCAGTGCTGGTGATCTCTGACTTCAGTCGTGGCGGGAGAGGGTGGAGATGGGTGTGCTCAGCCAGCTGGTCAGTACTTGGGTGGGGAGGGGGCACCCGGGCAAGGAATCTGAGCCCAACATGGGCCTGTGCCTTCCCTAAAGGGTCCGTCTGGGCTCCATTTTGCTGTTGCTGGCCAGGGGCTTGCCATGGAAACTTCTGTTTTGGCCACAGGCTGACTTTCCACCTTTAGGAGGCTAAGTGCTCCAGAGTGCTCTGTGGGGGGTGGGGAGGGGAAGCACACAGCTCATCCCCACTCGGCAGAGACTCACTGAGTGCCTCCTTGTGTCATGATTCTTCTAGACACGGGGTATTCCACGGTGAGCAAGATGGACAAGGCCCCTGGCCTCACTGAGCTTATGATCTAGAAGGGAAGATAAAGGAAAGAAACAAGATCATTTTGGATTGAAGAGTGATCGTGTAGAGAGCAACCTCTGTGTGTTGCATGGAGGATTGGGGACAGTGTCTCTGAAGTCGGAGGATCCACATGGAGTGAGGGAAGAGCAAGGCTAGGGGACCTGAGGCAGGGAAGAGTTGGTTTTCAGAAACTTCTAGAAAGTCAGCGCAGGGAGCACAGGGGAGGGTGGTACCAGACAAGGTTGGAAAGGGAGGCAGAGGCCACACCACCAGGTCTGGGAAGGAGGTATCAGGGAGTCACGTAAACTGCCTGGTGTTATAAAGATCCTTCTGGCTGCATGGCTGAGAAGGAGTGTGGTGAGCTGGTCCAGGAAAGATCAGACAAACCCAGAGATCCCTATTTGTTTACCTTTCCTGAGGATTAAACAGAGTAAACGCTTCCACCTGCCTCCTGCAGCTAATGCTGCAGGGGTTGCTAGTAAATGGGCTAATTACACACCTATTGGCCCTGGCTGGTTATCAGTTAGGTTTGGAGGGGAGCAAATGGGCAGGGGTGGAGCTGCCTCCCAGGCAGGACCTGTTACTGATAAGAACAGTCTAACAAACCACAGACCTGTGTGCAAAGGATAGGCCTGGAGCATTCACCAGCAAAAGAGCAACAGCTCCCCCAGCCGTGGTTGTGTAGCTCAACTCCCTCCCAGCCTCCCCTGCCTTAACTCAGGCCAGGAGGCATCACCAGAACAGATTTCACCAGAACAGGAGGACAAGTGATGCACACGCTGATCAACAGTTAGTAACGCACAACTAGTCATGGTGCTGGGTAACCTTAAGTTTACACCAAGTGATACATGGCTTTGTTGCAATAAGGTTGATTTAACCTCAAATGGGGGTGGTGGGGGAGACCGTGTGTGTGTGTTTTAATTTAGGTAGATTAAAGCGTGTCTCATCATATGGCTCCAGTCTCCGTGCTGCAATGAGTTGCTGATGATTCAGCCTCAGAGCCAGACCCTCTGTTTGGTGGGGTTGGGGAGAGGGGTGGGGAGCTGAGTCAAATGGCACATGACATGGGGCTAGAAAAGCTGCCTGCAGAGGCATGTGGGCAAATTGAGGGATTTTTACTGGATGTGGGGGACACAGACGAGAGAATGAGACCCACACAGTCAGAGTTAGGTCCCTGAGTCCCCCAGTGTTTGCTGCAGAACCTGGTTTTAGGATCACTGGGCTGGTCCAACCGCCTCATGTTACAAATAATTGGGTGATGACTTGTCCAGGGTTGCCCAATGAGTTGGTGGTACAGCCAGAACCAGAACCCAGATTAATAGATGTCCCGGCCTCCTGACTCTTTCCATCACATGAGGCTGTGGCTTGAGAGGGAGGTGCAGGAGGGCCCTGCCTGGTACCGTGACCAGACCTGGGTCAAACAGACAGAGCCACTCCTGCCTAACTCCTTGAAGGCAACAGGGCCGGGCTGAGGGTACATTCTGTGTTTCAGAACCTGCTAGGAGGAGGCCGACCATCCTACCTCTTGTGGCCACGATGCTGACCGCCCGCCTCTCCAGACCCCTGTCACAGCTCCCCGGGAGAACCCTGAATTTCTATGAAAGAGAGAATGGAACGAGGTAAGAAATGAAAGGATGGGGGTGCCCTTGAGGATCACACTTTCTAGGCGAAGCTCAGCTCTTCACACACGACGATGCAGATGGTCAGAAGGGCTGCCTCTCAAAGATGTCTCCCAATACCCACCATCTACCAGCAAAGGAAATTCAACGGCGTGCTCAGAAGACAGAGACCTTCCCAGGCACACAGGGCACGCAAGAAGATCTTTCATTCCTGCTTTATTTTTTTTTAACTTTTTATTTTGAAATAACTCTACTCTTATACAAAAGTTGCAAAAATAGTACAAAGGGTTCCTGTTTCCCCTTCACCTAACTTCTCCAAATGTTCACATCTTACAAAACCAGAGTGCAATCAACGAAACCAGAAAATTACCGCTGATATAATACTGTTAACTAATTGACAGACCTGATTCAGATTTCACCAAATGGCCCACGAATGGACCTTCTTCTGGTCCAGGAAACAAATCAGGGCCCCACAGCGCACTTAGTTAGGTCTCCTTGGTCTCTTTCTCAGTCCTTGTGGGTAGTTCCTCAGTCTTTGTGGTGCACGACCTTGGCACTCTGGAAGCGTGTCTCTCAGTTTGGGTTTGTATGACGTTCCTCGTGTTTAGATTCAGGTAGGCATGTTTGGAAGAATCCCAGCCAAGTGAGGTGGTGCCCTTCTCTGTGCATGGCATCAGGAGGCACAGGATGGTGACACATCTTATTACTTTGATCTCCTGGGTAACTGCTCTTTTTAAACCTTACACATGAAACCGGCTAACTAAAGTGTCCTGAGACTTCACTGAACTGTTTGTGTGGTTTCGAGAAAGTGCTAAGGACAAATTAAACAAGCAGCGCTTTTTTTTTTTTTAAGATTTTATTTTTTTCCTTTTTCTCCCCAAAGCCCCCCGGGTACATAGTTGTGTATGTTTTTAGTTGTGGGTCCTTCTAGTTGTGGCATGTGGGACGCCGCCTCAGCGTGGCTTGATGAGCAGTCCCATGTCCGCGCCTGGGATTTGAACCAACGAACCCCGGGCTGCTGAAGCAGAGCAGCGAACTTAACCTCAGCCATGGGGCCAGCCCCTCAGCTCTTCTTCTTCAAGAGCTTCTGAGCCTTTTGCAGGGGATTCACTGTGCTCAGCTCCTTCATTTTCTTCTTTTGCAGCCACAGCAGGGAAAAAATAAGAAATACCATTTTATTTCTTTTATATTTGCGGGGAATGAAGCTGAGTGTCCAGTTAAATTCAAAGTCCCAGCAGCTAGAAAATTGATGCATCTTTTCTATGCCAATAAATATGTTTGGAAGAACATGCATTTAGGCTTTTAGCAGCATTTGCTTAAAAGCATTTCCACGGGATACAGATGCTTGGTTGGAGATGGCCTCACGTACCAGAGGACACCATAGAAGAAGGAGTTAAAATGGTCCCTCTCGCAAAGGTGACATCCCATGGAAGAGGGAATGGAGCGTGGCTCTGTTGAAGGGATTTTGGAAGATTTACTGCAATTTTTTTTCAGCGAGTGATTCACAGAAATGGCAAAATGTGTCTCAAAAGTGGCTTTTAGGGATTTCTGGAGATTATTTTTTATAGACAATAAAATAATCCCAAAGGGAGCCAGCCCTGATGGCCTAGTGGTTAAAGTTCAGCATGCACTGCTTCAGTGGCCTGATTTAGTTCCCGGGCACGGAACCACATCACTCGTCTGTCAGTAGCCATGCTGTGGCAGCAGCTCACCTAGAAGAACTGGAAGGACTTACAACTAGAATACTAGAATATACAGCTATGTACTGGGGCTTTGGGGAGAAAAAAAAAAGCAAGATTGGCAACAGATGTTAGCTCAGGGCAAATCTTTCCCAGCAAAAAAAAAAAAAAAAAAAAGAATTCCAAAGGAAGTTAAAAATACTTTTGCAAAGGTTTTAATCCTCAAATTAAAGGGATGTGAGGCATTAGTCAAGCTTCAGGCTCATTTGCGGAGAAGGAAAGGCTGTCAAAGGGAGATTCTGAATCTTCTGGAAGGATTGTAGATATAACCTGGTTAGGCTGAGGGAGATGGGGCAGGGTGGTCAAGGGCAGAGCTTTGTCGGAGTTCGTGAGCTGTCCTCAGGGCAAAGGTGTGAGCAGAGGTCAGGAAGAGAGACCCAGGCGTATGAGGAGGATGGACTGGTGGCTGATCCCCATGCCTGAGCAAACAGCAGGTCTTTGGATGGGAAAAAACTTAAGCCTGATCATTTTGCTTGAATCTCAGTTGGAAAGGGCCTCATACTCCTGTCCTCACCTGTAGGTAGATCCTCTGATAGCATCCTTAACAAGTGACATCACAGCCATGGGGCAGTCAGTACCTCTCACATCAGGCCTCCTGTCTTTGGAGACTGCTATTGTAAAGTCTTTTGTCATATTGAGCAGAAATCTTTTCTCCTGTAAATGCCACCCCTTTGTTCCTGGGTCTGCCCTCTGTATTCACACTGAACAAGTTACTCTCTAATCCCCAGAGACACCATGCCACCCCAGTCTCCCCCACCGCCCACTTCTCTTATTTCATTTGCATGTTTTTTCATTGCTGATCTCCCTTGGTTTCCCCACTCAGCATCCAGGTCTCCCACCTCGATGATGTCCATTTGGCCTGTGCTCCTTCTTGAGATGTGGTGCCCTGAACAGAACACCCCCCAGGTGTACGAGCCTCAGAGCAGCAGTCACCCAGTACACAGCATCTGTCCAGATGAAAACTTCTCCAGGAGTGCCTGGATACAGCCCCCACCCTGACACCTGACAGCTGCTGGGTTCACTGGCTCTTTCAGGTTTTTGATCTCCAGCTTTGCCAGAAGGCTCTGGCACCCCCTGGGGCAGGTGACTTACCAATGCATTCCCTACCCAGGATACTGCTTCCTGGATCTTGGTTACACAAATCAGCTGGCTCAGCCCCAGTGCTCAGCTCTGCATGGCCAGGTATGACACCTAATCCTCCAGGGCAGCTGACCTGGGCAGAGTGGAGAAGGGCTCTGGCCTCCCTTATCCCTGTCCAGTCTGCGCTCACACAGCTTCTTTTGGCAGCCACATCAATTGTGATTCATGGTCCGCCAGACTAAATATTTTTCACGATGCTGCTGAGTGAGGCCGTATTTCTCCCAAGCTGTGCTTGTGTCACTGACGTTTGTCCCTCCTTAACCCCATCTTGTTAGATTAGGCATGTCAAATTGACTCATGACACCTCTCAGCAGAAAGCTGGGTTACTGGTTATTGTTGCCGATTCATGATGGGAGAAACAAAAACGATAGAGCTTCAGACCAGTAAGATGGAAAAGCAGCCAGAATTAATGCCTTGGCCAATGTGTGGTGGCGTCTCAGATGTGGCCTGGCAAGTTCCTGGATGCCAGGGCTCTGGGGACAAGCAGGTTCCTCCACAGGCCCTTGGGGAAGTGCCAGACATCACCTGTCCGCCTCTCTGATTGCCCTTCTGGGTTAGGATGGAAATCAGCAAGCTCTCGTCCTCTGAATCTGGCAGCCGTCGCTTTGGGACTCCACCCTCAGAGAGTTTACTGACCATCCTGAGTTTCACTGCACCACCTGTGAGACTGGCCTAGAGGTTGGAGTAAGTGGTTTGGTTGATTGACCAGCAGCTTGCTGCCACGGCAAGATCCTCCTGGGCAGAGGGGACCCTCCAGGGAAATGCACACTATTTTGTATTATGGGATTTAGGCTTAACCCTCTCAGGGACACTTTTAGCCCCGAGAAGCCAGTGTATCAGGGCTGCATCACACTAATAGGAGCAAAGACCCCCAGAAGGCTGGTGTGGCTTCTGAGACCCCAGGCTCCTTGTTTCTTTCTGCTCCGTCATCCTGAGGCGGCTCTCACCTTAGAGAGTCAAGATGCCCCTCCACCTCCACTTCAGTCCAGGCAAAGTAACGTGGAGGAAGGGAGGAGCTGCTCCTGCCCGCAACGAGCATACCTCTCCCAGCAGTCACTGCAGACTGATGCTCGCACCTATTGACCAGAGGTGGGGCACACTATCACCGGGTAGGTGGAAAGAAGTGCCTGGAAAGAGTCTGGAAATAGTTGGGCACATTGCTACCCGCAGACAAAATTTTGTTAGCGAGGCGCATGAGAAGAATGGGTATTTGCGAGTGAAGAGCCGAGCTGGGCTGTGGCCTAGAGCTGATTTGGACCCCAGAGACGTTAGGGCCTTGGCAGTGAAGAGGCTCAAAAAGGAAGCCCCAGCAGGGAAAAGTCCTTTTTTAATTTTTTAAGGCAGCAGTTATGAACACTGCTTGCAGATTAGAATCACCTAGAGCACAGTGGGGAAGAAATTCCTATTGCCCACCCCAGGGACCTCTATTCCTTCCTCTAAATGCAACTAAAACCCCTGGATATTATATACAACAAGCGTAAAAAGACTGTAAAAGATGGAGAGAAGAAGGCAGATCATTAGGGACCTCAGGACCCCAGAAACAACACAGTATGAGTTTCTACGTTTTCTTTTCGTTTCATATATCCCAGATTTGGAGCTCAGGAAGGAGGCAACCCAGAAAGGCCAGAAAGCTCAGGCACAAAAAGCCCCAGCAGCAGTTTGCTCTCTCTGGCCAAAGAACCAGCCTAGCAAGATGGAAAACTTTGGACAATAACCACTCTACTCCAGCCGAACACCACAGAAAAAGCTGTAGCCTTACCCCTGCCGACACCAGCGAGGGCAATGCTGAGCCTAGACTCCCGCCTTCACCAGGCTGTAGTGAGGGACCCCAGTCCTCCGACTGGGACTTTCATTCTCCCCCAGCAATAATAAGGCTCCGTGCCTGCTTGGGGTGGGGGTGGGGGACTGTCAGAGTGTACTTTCTCTACCTCCCAGCAGTAATGAGACCACACACTGCCACACATATGGGGAGCAGTAATGAGGCACTCCAACCCCTCCCAGCCGGGGAGACCTACTGAGGAGCTGGAACCTGTCGCCACCCGGCAGTAACACTTCCCAATTTATTTAACGAAGCTACTATTACCCTGATGCCCAAACCAGACAAAGACAGTACAAAAAAAGAGAACTACAGACCAATGTCCCTCATGAATATAGATGCAAAAATCCTTAAAATATTAGCAAGTAGCAGTCAGCAATATATAAAAAGAATTATAAACCATGAAGAAGTGGATTTGTTCCAGGGATACAAAGATGGTTCAGTATTTGAAAATCAGTCATTATAATCCACCAAATTAACAGGCCAAAGAAGAAAAATCACATGACCCTATCTATCAGTGCAGAAAAAGCAAAATTTAACAGCTGTTAATGATAAAAACTCTCAGAGAAATAGGCATAGAGGGGAACTTCCTAAACTTCATAAAGAGCATCTACAGAAAACCTACAGCTAACGTGCTTACTGGTGAAAGACCGAATGCCTTCCCTTAAGATGGAGAACAAGTCAAGAATGTCTGCTCTCACTACTGATTAAATGTAGAGCAATAAGCAAGTGCAATAAGGCAAGAAAAGGAAATAAAAGTCATACTGATTGGAAAAGAAGATATAAAACTGTCCGTATTGGCAGATTACATGATTGTCTCTATAGAAAATTCCAAGGAATTTGCAAAAAACTCCCAGTACTAATAAGTGAGTCCAGCAAGGCCACAGAATAAAAGATAACCCACAAAAATCAATGTATTTTTATGTCCTAGTAATGAACCTGTGGTTATCAAAATTATATATAATACTGTTTACAATTGCACAAAAAATGAGATACTTAGATATAAATATAACAAAACATGTACAGAATTTGTATGCTGAAAACTATATAATGCTGATGAAAGAGATCAAAGATCTAAATAAATGAAGACCCCATACCATATTTAGGGATTGAAAGACTCAAAAATATTAAAGATGTCAGTTTTATTCAAATTGATATACAGGTTTATCACAATTTCTATCAAAATCCAAGTCAGATTTTTATAAAGACAAGATTATTCTAAAGTATATATGGAAAAGCAAAGGAAATAGAATAGCTAAAACAATTTTGAAAAGGAAAATTAAGATATTAAGATGGGAGCACATAGCTCAATGAAACAGAATAGAGAACGCAGAAAGAGACCCCCATGAATGTGCCCAGCTGGTATTTGACGAAGGTGCAAGAGCAATTCAATGGAGGAAAGATAGCATTTTCAAAAAATGGTGCTGGAGCTATTGGACATTCATAGGCAAAAAAACCAAACTTTGACTGAAGTCTCATATCTTATGTGAAAGTTAACTCAAAATGCATCACGGACTTAAAATGCAAAACGTAAAACTATAAAACTTTTAGAAAAAAACCTAGGTTTTGGGATAGGCAAAGAGTCCTGAAACTTGACACCAAAAGTATGATTCCAGTGTCTAGGGTTATTATTTTAAAAATTAATATTTTGAAAAATTGTGAGCATAGGTTTTTACTATACAGTAAACTGTGTGCAGCATCCTTAAAAAAATGATCCATAAAAGGAAAAATTGATAAACCAGACTTCATCAAAATGAAACAATTTTCCTCTGTGAAAGACCCTGTTAAGAGGATGAAAAGACAAGTTACAGACTAGGAGAAAATATTTGCATGCCACATATGCAACAAAGGACTAGCATCTGGAACTTATAAAGGACTCTCAAAACTGAATAGTAAAAGAATAAATAATCCAATTAGAATATGAAGACATTTCTAATGGACAAAAGACATGAAGAGATGTTGTACCAGAGAGGATATGCAGATGGCAAATGAACACATGAAAAGCCGCTCAACGTCATTAGCCATTAGAGAAATGCAAATTAAGACCACAATGGGATATCATTCCACAGTTATCAGCCTGGATAAACTAAAAAATAGTGACCCCATCCAATGCTGGTGAGAATGTGGGGAAACTAGCTCGCTCATACATTGCTGCTGGGAATGTAGAAAGCTACAGCCGCTCTGGAAAACAGTTTGGCAGTTTCTTAAAAAAAACATGCATCTACCGTGTGACCCAGCAGTTGCTCTCCTGGGTATTTCCCCAAGAGAAATGAAAACTTAGGTTGGCACCAAAACCTGTACAGGAATGTCCATAGCAACTTTCTTTGTAATAGCCCTAAACTGGAAACAACCCAGATGTCCTTTGAGAGATAAACAGTTAATCTGTGGTTCACCCATGCCATGGAATATGGATTTAGCAAAAAAAAATGAACAAATTAGTGATATACGCAACAATCTGGATAAATCTCCAGAGCATTATGTTGAGTGAAAAAAAGCAGTCCCAAAAGGTCACATACTGTGTGATTCCATTTATGTAACATTCTTGAAATGACAAAATTATAGAGATGGAGAACCGATTCGTGGTTAAAGAGGATGTGGGGTGGGAGGGAAGCGGGTGTGCCTATAAAAGGGTAACATGAGAGATCCCTGGGGTGATGGAAATATTCTGTATTTTCACTGCATCAATGTCAATATCCTGGTTATGATACTGTACTGTAGTTTTGCAAGATGTTACCATTGGGGGGAATTGGGTAAAAGGTTACAGGACAGCTTTCTGTATTGTTTAAACGCATGTGAATCTACAATTATTTCAAAATAAAAACTTTAATTAAAAAAAATGTCAGGAAGCAGCATGAAACCTAAGGGTTAAGACGGTGAATTTGCAGAAAGCTTCGCGAACAGAGCTATGTCACTGGACGGCTGTTCCCACACAGTGGCAGAAATGGCCCCTGCAATTGCTGGCCTGCTTCCTCCCAGCCTAGCAAGCCTGGAGGAAAGAGCCCCTCTCCCTCAGTGGGACCAGCAGGTTGTCCTCAGTGGCTTGGGGTGGGGAGACAGTCAGTGCTGCTGCTGCTGGCTGAGGGGCCTCTGAGTTGCCTCTGCCCCAGGAACAAGGTCTGGGTGTGACCACACCCTCTGCTCAGGGTTTCCTTTTCTCTTGCAGACGCCCCCTGCTGTGTTCCCCTACCTCCTTTGACTCTGCGGGCCAGCGCACGTATGCTGATGTGGTGAACCCGGTGAGTGGCAGCCCAGCTACCTGGGAACCAGCCAGGTGGTCACAGCCCTTCCCTCTGGGCCCCCAGGCCCTGAGCCACCCTCAGATCAGGGTTTTAGTGCTTCCAGGATCCTTGGAGTCACCTCCTCACTCACTTAACCACTGCCCCCGCCTCCCCATTAAATGAAGTTTAGGGGTTAAGAGTTTAGACTCTGGAATCTCTCAGCCCTGGTTTCAATTCCACCTCTATTCCTAACTACGTTGGGCATTTAAAAAATGTCTGTTTCCTCACTTGCAACATGGTGTAATAACCATACTTACTATATGAAGTTATTGTGAGAATTAAATAAGAATAATGTAGGCACAGCGCTTTGCACATAGTAAGTGCTCAATAAATGCTACCTTTGATGATGGAGATGACAGTGATGATGGTGGTGATGGTGGTGGTGATAACGGTGGTGACTGTAGATGAGGAAACTGAGGTCCAGAAAAGAGAGTAACTTCCCTCAACAACATTATTAGTTGGTGGCAGAGTCTGGGTTAGAACCTGGTCTCCTGAATCTGAGTCCAAGTGTTTTCCACTATACCGCGGTGCTTCTCCAGATAGAAAGAGCCAGGCGGGGAGGGCCAGGCCTGTCCCACGCAGGAAGCACGAATTGTTGCTGCCCAGAGGATGCCTGGTCACTGTGACTCGGGATCCTGGGTTCCTAATGTGAGTCTAACCTTCTGAAACAGGCTGGCAGCAAAGCTGTCCTGGTCACAGGCTGTGACTCTGGATTTGGGTTCTCCTTGGCCAAACATCTGCATTCAAAAGGCTTCCTTGTGTTTGCTGGCTGCTTGATGAAGGTAAGAGATGGGTCATCTTTGTCACTGTTGTCCTTCACACATTGTCATTGTTTTGGAGGGTTTTTAAAAAAATTGTGGTGAAATTCACGTAAAATTTACCATTTTTAAGTGTACAGTTCAGTGGTATTAAATATATTCACATCACTGGGCAACCATCACCCCCATCCATCTCCATAACATTTTTCATTTTATCTAACAGAAACTATACCCAGTAGACAATAACTCCCCATTCTCGTCTACCCCAGACCCTGGCAACTACCATTACAATTTGTGTCTTTATGAATCTGACTACTCTAAGTACCTCATGTGAGTGGAATCACACAGTGTTTTTGTGAGTGGCTTATTTTACTTAGCATCATGTCCTTAATGTTCATCCATGCTATAGTCTATGTCAGAATGTCCTTCCTTTTTAAGGCTGAATAATATTCCACTGTGTGGATATATTATGTTTTGCTTATCCATTATCTGTTGATGGGGACTTGTGTTGCTTCCATGTTTTAGCTATTGTGAATAATGCTGCTTTGAACATAGGTATACAAATATTTCTTTGAGACTCTGCCTTCAATTCTTTTGGGTATATACCCAGAAGTAGAATTGCTGGATCATACGGTAATTCTATTTTTAATTTTCTGAGGAACTGCCATACTGTTTTCCACAGCGGCTGTACCATTTTACCTCCCAACGACAGTGCACAAGAGTTCCAGTTTTTCTCCATAGCCTTGCCAATACTTGTTTTCTGGTTTGTTTTTTTTAAGATTTTATTTTTTTCCTTTCCAAAGTCCCCCAGTACATAGTTGTGTATTCTTAGTTGTGGGTCCTTCTAGTTGTGTCATGTGGGATGCTGCCTCAGCATGGCTTGATGAGCAGTGCCATGTCCACGCCCAGGATCCAAACCGGCAAAACCCTGGGCCACCACAGCGGAGTGCACGAACTTAACCACTCGGCCACGGGGCCGGCCCCTGTTTTCTGGTTTTTGATAGTAGCCATCCTAATGGGTTTGAGGTGGTATCTCATTGTGGTTGTGATTTGCATTTCCCTAATGATTAGTGATGTTGAGCATTTTTCGTGTGCTCGTTGGCCATTTGTGTATCTTCTTTGGAGAAATGTCTATTTAAGTCCTTTGCCATTTTTGAATTGGGCTGTTGTTTTTTGTTGTTGAGTTTTAGGAGTTTGCTCTATCTTCTGGATATAAATCTCTTACCAGATATATGATTTGCAAATATTTTCTCTCATTCTGTGGGTTAGCCTTTTACTCTGTGGATAGTATCTTTTGATGTACAAAATTTTAAAATTTTTATAAAGTCAAATTTACCTATTTTTCTTTTATTATCTATGCCTTTGGTGTCGTATCCAAGAAACTATGGCCAAATCTAATGTCATGAAGTTTTGTCCTATGTTTTCTTCTACGAGTTTTATTGTTTGGGTCTTACATTTAGGTCCGTGATCCATTTTGAGTTAATTTTTGTATATGGTGTTAGGTAAGGGTCTGGCTTCATTCTTTGCACCTGGATACCCAGTTTTCCCAGCACCATTTGTTGAAAAGACTGTCCTTTCCCCATTGAATGGTCTTGCATCCTTGTCAAAAATCAATTGACCATATATGTGAGGGTTTATTTCTGGGCTCTCTATTCTGTTCCATTGGTCCATTTGTCTGTCTTTATGCCAGTACCGCATCATTTTGATTACTGTAGCTTTGAAGTAAGTTTTGAAATCTGTAAGTGTGAGTCCTCCGGTTTTGTTCTTTTTCAAGATTGTTTTGGCAATTTGGGGTCCCTTGAGATTCCATATGAATTTTAGGATAGGTTTTTCTCTTTCTTCAAAAAATGTTATTGAGATTTTTATAGATATTGGATTAAATCTCTAGATTACTTTGGGTAATATTCACATGTTAACAACATTAAGTTCTCTAATCCGTGTCCTTGGAATTTGTTTCCATTATTTACGTCTTCTTTAATTTCTTTGAGAAGTGTTTTGTAGTTTCCATCGTACAAGTCTTTCGCCCCCTCGGTTAGGTTAATTCCTAAGTATTTTATTCTTTTGATGCCATTGTAAATGGAATTGTTTTTAAAATTTCCTTTTCAGATTGTTCGTGGTTCATGTATAGAAATACAACTGATTTTTGTGAGTTGACTTTGTGTCCTGCTACTTTGCCGAATTCATTTATTAGTTCTAACAGTTTGTGTGTGTGTGTGTGTGTGTGTGTGGAATCTTAAGGGTTTTCTACATATAAGATCATATCATCTCCAAACAGATAATTTTACTTTTTCCTTTCCAATTTGGGTGCCTTTCATTTCTGTTTCTTGCCTTATTGCTCTGGTTACAACTTCCGATATTATGTTGAAGAGAAGTGGCCAAAATTAGCCACAATTTACCATCCAAATCTTCCGCTGGAAATTGCAAACCTTCGACAGACTCCAAAATAGTTACAATAGGCAGATTCTGCCAGTGCCATTGTGGTCTAGGTGGGGAGACAGATTTCTAGCGCTTCCTACTCCATCATCTTCCCAGAATCCTACTTCAAGTTGAATATTTAACACCTGTACTGCCCAGGACCTGGGCAAAGTTCTGTTGTTGTTTTTTAATTGCTTTCCTAACAACTGGCTCATCTGTTACTTAAAACAGCCCACACCTTTTCCATTTGCTTCAGTCTCACTTGTTCTTCATAGCTTTGTCCATTCATTCATTCATTCATTCATTCATCGTTTGCTAAATGCTAATGATGTGTCTGACACTTTACTAGGTGCTGTAGACGACTAAGACCTGGTCCTTGCCCCCATGGAGCTCACTGTCCAGTGGTGAGGGGACAACCATACACAGACACAGCTGGAGGAATTAGAGTGAAGAGGGTTCTCAGGGTTGTGCAAAGAATTTTTAATGAGACTACATAGAAGAAAGGGATTGATTCCGGCAGGACAGAGGAGGTAACATTTGTTCTGGGCCGTGGGGAGTGAACAATACTGTCGTAGGTGGAGACAGAGAGGAATGACCTGAGCGAATGCTTGGAAGCATGAGGCTCCTTTGGGACTCATCCAGTGGAATTTAGGGTGCATGAAGGGAAGCACTGTAAAAGTAATTAGGACATGAGCCTGCAAAAGTAATTAGGAGACAGTTCCCTCAATTTAGAGAGTTGTGCAACCATCACCACAATTCACCTTTAGAACATTCGCATCACTCAAACATTTCCCTCTTGACCATTTGCACACCTACCCACACCTACCTCTAGTCCTAAGTAGCCACTGATTTCTATTTCTTTCGATTTGCCTTTTCTGGACTATTCATATAAATGGAGTCATATAACGCATAGGCTTGTGTACCAGGCTTCTTTCACTTAGCAGAATGTTTTTGAGATTCATCTATGTTGTAGAATGTATCGGTAGTTCGTTCCTTTTTACTGCTGGATAGTATTCTATTGTATGGATATATCCTACATTAAAAAAATTCATTCACAGGGCCGCCCTGGTGGCACAGCGGTTAAGTAGTGCTCACCTTCTGCTTCGGCGGCCCAGGGTTCGCCTGTTCGGATCCTGGGTGCGGACATGGCACCACTTGGCAGGCCATGCTGTGATAGGCATCGCACGTATAAAGTAGAGGAAGATGGGCACAGATGTTAGCTCAGGGCCAGTCTTCCTCAGCAAAAAGAGGAGGATTGGCAGCAGATGTTAGCTCAGGGCTAATCTTCCTCAAAAAAAAAAAAAAGAAAAAGAAATTAATTCACTAGTTGATGGATATTTGGATAAAAATGTTTGGATTTTTGGCCATTATGAATAATGCTGCTATCAACATTCACATACATATCTCTGTAGACATGTGTTTGTACCTGGTTACTTTTAATGGAATCTAGAAACCAACACTGGGCATTAGGTATGCTCATTGCTAATAGGGCATTGCTGCTCCTTGTCTCTCTCAGTGGAGAGAGCTAAAAGATGTATAAATAATCAGACAGACATATATATATGCACACACTATATTTATTTATGTCTATATATCCCCTATCTACATTCTTATAAATATCACACATTCATAAGGTTATACTGACCTCCTATTCCAATTCAACATGACAGCATTCTTCCTTGCTTCTCTCACTCCATTTCGTTTCTTCCTTCTCCTGCAATTAGGACCTTGATTCGCAACTACGTCAATGTATTTACTCTCATTTGGCTAATCCTATAATACACACACAATCGCTTCAGAATTGCTACGTTCATACCATTACAAACAGCAAATCTAAGTTTTTGTGTCAGCTCAGATCTTCCAAGAAGCAGATGCCAAAATAGGATTAGATGTGCAAGAGATTGATCTGGGAAATGCCCGTAATGGCTAACGGGGAATGAGACAGGAAACGGCAGGGAACGCAGACTGCGATGCAGGTCAGTGAAAAGGCATTGGAAGGAAGGGGATGAGGTGGGCAGAGCTTCTGACTGCAGTCCAGGCAGGGCATCCCGTTTAGAATGATGGGGAACCCCAAGCGAAGGGCTCCTGCTGGAGGAGACCTGCCTCAGGCAGGAATGGCCCAGCATGCCTGCCGTGCTCAGCCATCATCTGACAGCAGCCCAGGCTAGCGTGCCCGTGGCTGTGGTCATGGCATTCAGGCCGCAGTGGATCTGACGGTGCAGCAGCCAGAGACCATCTGTCAACTGCTCCCACAGCAAGTTGTCCTGACCGGAGTTCTACTGTGGCCACCACTGTTGAGCTTAAGACTTTTTTAAAGTATTTTTTATCTATTGACTGAACATATACCAAGTACTATGTTTAAAAGTTACTTGGATTAATTCTCTTTTTATTTATCATTATACTATTTATTTGAAATACAGTTTGATTCATGTATTTGTTTGTATTTTGTTCCCCCTCGTTCCTGTTGATTTAATTTGTTTGGAATATGTAAAACATTAACAAGGCTGTAAAGTCAAAATTGTATAAAAAGGTGTACTCAAAACAGTGTTACTCTCCCACCACCTATCTTTTCCACTCCATTCTCTCCTTTCTCCCTTCTTACACAAATGTTTGCATACTATGTGTGCCCTTTTGCACTTTAAAAAAAAAAAATTGACAATGTTTCATGGAAATCGCACCCTATGAGTTCACAGAGATCTTCCTCACTTTTTTTTAACAGCGTCATAATACTCCGTTGTGCGGGGGACCATAGTTTACTCCTCCAGTCCCCTATATGTGAGCAGTTAGGTTGTTTTTCAATATTTTGCAATTACAAGTAATGCCACAATGAATAACCTTGTGCATATGTCTTTTTGTATTATTGGGGGTTTATCTTTAGGGTAAATTCCTAGGATTGAGATTACTCTTGTGTCAAAGGGTCTATAAAATATGTTGTCATTTTTAAAGATATTCTCAAATTTGCCACCATAAGGATTGTGTATTTTACATTCCCACCAGCAATGTATGACAGTACCTGTTTCCACACAATTTCACCAACAGAGTGTGCTTCAAGCAAGACCCAAAAGTTGTTCACAGAGCCCCTGTACTCTCACGCTATTGGCCAGAACTTAGTCACATGGCCTTCCCTGGCCACTGTGGAGGCTGGGAAATGTAGTCAGTACTCTGAGACAATAGGTACCCTGCTGAAGGTCAGGGGTTCTGCTGCTGTAGAACAAGGGAAGAATGGGCATTTGGGACAATTTGTTGTCTCTGCTTAGTGGATGAGATATTTTTCTTTATTTTGAAGGCAGTAGGAGCCAAGGGAAGGAATTTTTTTTCATGCTGGGTTTAATATCTGTAAAAGCAATATCTGCTCAATGTAAAAATTTCAATAATATAAACACACACAAATAGTAATTTGCTTTGCCACAGTCTGAACATATTTCCAGATCAGAGAAGAGTTTATTTGTCCTTTTAATTTTTGTTTCTTTTAAATTATGGAAGTAATACATATTCATAGTAGATTCAAACAGTACGGAAGTGGATGATATAAAAAAGTGAAGTCTTTGTACTTCAGTCTTTTGCCCCAAAGTAACTAAAATGCATGTGTGCACATTGCTTGTGACTTTTGCTATTATAAACAAAGCCACATTTGTAATCTTGCACATATCTTTGCATCCTTTCACTAGTAATTCTTAGCAAAAATTTCTAGATGTGAAAGTACTAGGTGGAAAAGTGTGCAGATTTTAGATTTTATTCAAATCTGCCAAACTGCTCCCCTAAAAAGCTGTAACAGTGTCTGCTCCCTCTGACAGGGTATGAGAGAACCTGTTTCAGGAGGGATTTGGAGGCGATGGGTGTGGCCTGCTTGGAGCTGGGTTTTCTGCATAAAGCGGACCTGCCTCAGCAGGTCCTGGCAGGAGCTACAATGCCACACAGCGCTTTGAGCCTTTAAAGTTCCTTGTCCATAAGTTTAGCACCTGTGCCATTGTGCTCGCTTGTCCGGTGACACAGAGGCCGCACCCTGATTCCAGAGCGCAGTGCAGAGGCTGCTCCGTGCTGCAGAGGAGCCTTCAAGAGGGTGTAGGGACCTTGGGTTCTAGTCCCAGATCAGCCATTAACCCAGGGACTGGGCAAATACTTCCCCTCCCTGAGCCCCAGTCTGCTCTTTATAATAAGAGGGTTGGACTGGGCGATCGTAGGTCCTTCCACTCCTGGTAATTCCATGATTCAATGACTGGAATTTCAAAGAAAATACCAGACAAGATCACTGCCAGGTTGTGTAGGTTAGTGTCTACCTCTTAACTATTTTGGTGTCATGGTCTGTCTTTTCTGGTCAAAAGCTAGAGGGGGCAGAAGTCACTAGGGCTCTGAAGAATGTGTTTCTACTCATATTAGTTATGCAAATCCAAAAGGTCAGAGCCACCAGAGACTAAGGACAAAGTGCCATAGGAGCTGGAAACAGGAAATTCTTCCAGCCGATTCTGAGACGTTAAGCCGCGTGATGGATTCCAGCTGCCTCTGCACCCACACACTCTGCCTGCTCTTATCTCGACTCACTCTCCTCCTGTGCTTCAGATCTCAGTGCCTCGGGCCAAGTCAAGGACGTGGCTCCAGCAGATGTCTCCACTGTCCTACGTCATTAACCTCTCTCTCTCTACAGGGTCATTTTGGCACATGTGCACATGCACACAGATATACACACACACCTGACACAATCCCACATCCCGTGTGCACTACTACCCCGTTTCTCTGCTTCCCTTTGTAGAAAAGCACCCCAAAGGGTTGTTTGTACTAGATACATTCATTTATTTGCTTCCCATTTTTTGTCCAACCCGCCCAGGTGGAACTTTCGCACCATCACTCTGTTTATTTGTTCGTTCATCCAGCAAACATTCATTGAGCACCTCCTCTGAGCCGGCAGTGTTCTCTGCTGGAGACACAGGATATACCATTCAGTGAAAAGTTCTCGCCCTTGTGGAGCTTACACTGAGGGGGAGAAATAGACAAGGAGCAAGGTAAATAAGTAAATTGCTTCTCTGTGGGATGATAAAAGCAATGGAGAAAAATGAAACAGGAAAAGATGGAGGGTGAAAGTGGTAGAGGGGTGTTCAGTTTTAAAGAGGGAAGAACGACCTCGCTGAGGAGGTGACATTGAGGGGAGGAGAGGGAGAAAGTCTTGTAGATATGAGAGGGAAATGGGGACAGCCCAGCCAAAGCCCTGAGGAGGGTGTGGGCTGGAGAAAGAGCGGGAGGCTTCTGTGGCTGTAGCCGAGAGAGAGAGAGCGAGAGCGAGAGCAAGAGAGAGAGAGAGAGAGAGAGAGAGGGAGGGGAGTCGTGTGAGGTGAGAATGGGGGGCTGAGATCCTGTATCAGGGAAGGAACAGACTGCCTCTCTCCGGGAGCACAGGGAGGGCTTGATGGGCCAAGGTGGCATCTCATCGCCATCTGGAAGGACGAACAGGAGTTCCCTGGGATGGGGGGAGGTGGCATATCCAGGCATTGCCGGTAGCTTGAGGTAGCTGAAGCCCAGTGCCCTTGTGGAGGGAGAGATGAGCTGGGAAAGGAAGGCAGGACTGGACCAGGAGGGGCCCCAAGAGCCTCTGACACGGACGCCAACAGCCCCCATTTTGCCAGACCCATTGGCCACTTCTCAGACCATATCACACTCAACCTGCAGACCTGACCAGACAAATCACTTGCTTGTACCACTTTATTTCTTGACTTCATGGAGCCCTGTTCTTCTGGTTTTTCTCCATCTCCCTTGTTAGCTCCTCCTTTGGCTCATCCTAGAGCTGTTACATGCCCAGTGTTTCTACTGTGTGTGATAGATGCTCACATGTAACATGTACCGAGTGTCCTCACATCCTGCCTTGAGGTGCTAGACACCTAACAATAAATGCCGAGAGACTGTCAGATCTCGCTGGCAGGCTTCGCCCATCGCCTGCCTCAGTACTGTAATAAGTTGGGGTGGAAGGGGGTGAGCGGTTGGACAGAGTTGTTGGTATGCTGTACTATTTTCCTTCTCGTCTCAAGTGAAATGAACTGGGCTTCAAGACAACTAGTTGGAGAGCTTACCTTTTGTATCCTGGAGTCTGAGGCCACAGAATGGAGTGTTAATGTTTACCCAAGGAAATCTAAAGACCCCAAATGAGGCCAGAAGTGGCTTGTCTGGAAGCAGAGCTGAGAGAGCTGCATAGAGAAAGGCTGTCTTTCACCCAGACAGGACACTGTTGCCTGGACCCCATGGGGGCAATGGGGAGAGTTGACTGGAGTCATCTTAAGGGCACCTGTCCAGTGAGACTCCTAGGAGGGTCCGTGTGTCCCCAGCCAGAGGGGTGCCTCACTGAAGTCCAGACTGAGGAAGAAGATGCCCAGCTGGAGGAGGGAATGGCTGGAAGAGGGAATGGCACGGGAGGTCTTCAGTGGAGGGAACCCACAACAGCATCCCAAGAAGGGAGGGCCAGCTCTTATGCATCTGCCGTCCCAGGGCACCAACTGCAGACACTGATGGCACCACCCTCAGAAGACTACAGTCTTGTTTGCCAGTCCCTGGATCCAGCCCTGAAAGGGTCAGAGGTTAAGGAGCAGGAGAGGAGGAGGAGCTAGAGAATAATGAGACAGACAGCCTCCACCCCTGCTGGCGTCCCAGCCTGCTTCCCGCACTCCGTCAGGCCTGGGTCAGGGCAGGCTCTGAAGTGGATACAAGTTTGAGAGTTTGGGTATTGAAAGCAGGCTGGGCGGGAGTTACTTGATTAGTAGTCTGAACTGGACTCTTTATACCAAACAAAGAGGTTCTCTATTATCTGAGAATAAGTGGGAAAGCTACAAGGTTTTGCCGGAAATTTCATCCAGGGGTGGAAAAAATAGCTTAGAGAGGAAGTTAAAGGGATAGTGAAAGAAGTGGGTTTATCAATAAACCAGTTACACAGGCACCAGCACAGGAGGATCAAAAGCTTGTCCCTGAGCAGCAAGATAGACCTGGACAAAGACAGAAACCCTGGAGCCAGGAGGGCAGTGTGGCGTTGGCCTAAGGACAGGTGGATCTGAAGGGGACAGGCTGCCATAGTCTGTAGCCTACGGGCTGAGGGCGGTTGGGAAAGGTTTCCTTTGAAAAGCTGGAGGCAAACTGGCCGTCTCTGTCCCTGCGGATGAGGACTCGTGGGGAGGTCTGTCCGGCGAAGGTAGGCGGATGGGGTTTGTCTCCTGGGGGCCTGAGTGCTGAGCCTGGAGCTGTGGGCAGTAAGACCAACTCCCAGTTTCCTCGGAGAGAACACTCTTGGCTGCCAAGCTGCCAAACAAAGTTCATGTAGGTACCCTGACCTGGAATGAGGGGCTTCCTCTGGGGACCCCAGCGGCAGGGGCTCAATGCTGCCTAGAGGCACAAGGAGAGGTCTGGTGTGGGCGTCTGAGAGTTGCTGAGAGATAGCAGCAGGGTTAACAAAGTCCAGAAAGAGGGGAGGACGCTCAGGTCCCTCTCATGCATCTCAGCTGGAATGTGTTCTGTTGGAAGGAGACATCAGCACCCCTTTGGCAACCCAGCCCACTTGGGCTCTGCTCCCAGGGGCGTTTGAGGAGCCAGAATGCGAAGACTGCGTTAAAACAAGATACGTGTTTTCCTGGTGCCTGTGTGCTGTCTGGAAAGGAGACGTGTCTGTGGGCACCAGCCCCTCTGGACTGGAGATGGGATCACAGGGAGTTCCTTTCTGGTGGGCCCTCTGTGGGAACGGCGGCAGAAGCCCCAGGCCTGTCTGCTCCCCTGTAGATGGAACACCTGCCCTGTCGTTTGGGGAGGTTGGCATACCGAGGGGTTTTCAGAGCCGAGCCTTGGCCTAACCAAGCCTCACAGCTGGCTGCTCTGTGCAAAGGTGACTCTGGGTGTGGCTGCCACCCCCAGTGCCAGGCTGGGCAGAGCCTGGGGGGCCATGCCATTTTGCTTCTGCCAGGGCCACCGGGGAGGCTCCCTGGAGACAATGACAGTTCAGAGGTGGAAGAGATCTGAGAGGGGGATCAGCCTGACCTCCTGTCTGATGCTAGGTTGTCTCTGCACCACGTTCCCCACCCTGCCCCAACCCCCACCTCCACCCTCATTGTTGCAACACCTCCCAGCAGTCCGTGCCATCTTCTGCCTGGGAAAGTCACTCTTCATTGTGAGCTGAGTTTAACTTCTTGGCCCTGGTTCTGTTTTCTGGGCTGCACACAATAAGTTGGCTCCCTCACCATCGTGTTCTCCCTGAGTCTCACCTCCAGAGTGATTATAGGCATACTTCATTTTATTGCACTTCACCGATACTGTATTTTTTACAAGTTGAAGGTTTGTGGCAACCCTGCACTGAACCAGTCTATCGGTGCCATTTTTCCAACAGCATTTGCTCACTTTGTGTCTCTGTGTCACATTTTGGTAATTGTCACGATGTTTCAAACATTATTATTGTTATTATTATAATGAAATTTGTCATGGTGGTCTGTGATAAGTGATCTTTGATTACTAGTGTAATTTTTTGAGGGGGTGCCACAAATTGCGCCCACATAAGATGGTGAACTTAGTCGGTAAATGTTGCGTGTGTGCTGACTGCCCCACTGACAGCTATTCCCCGTCTCTCTTCCTCTCCTTGGGCTCCCTTATTCCCTGAGACACAACAATATTGAAATTAGGCCAATTAATAACCCTACAATGGCCTCTAAGTGTTCAAGCGAAAAGAAGAGCTGCACATCTCTCATTTTAAATCAAAAGCTGGAAGTGACTAAGCTTAGTGAGGAAGGCATGTCAAAAGCCAAGACAGGCCAAAAGCTAGGCCTCTTGTGCCAAACAGTTGGCCAAGTTGTGAAGGCAAGGGAAAAGTTCTTGAAGGAAAGTAAAAGTGATCCTCCAGTGAACATACTATAAGAAAGCGAAGCAGCCTTATTGCTGATGTGGAGAAAGTTTTAGTGGTGTGGATTGAAGATCAAACCAGCCACAACATTCCCTTAAGCCAAAGCCTGACCCAGAGCAAGGCCCTAGCTCTCTTCAATTCTATGAAAGCTGAGAGAGGTGAGGAACCTGCAGAAGAAAAGTCTGAAGCCAGAAGTTGGTTCATGAGGCGTACAGAAAGAAGCCGTCTCCACAACCAAAAAGTGCAAGGGGAAGCAGCAGGTGCTGATGTAGGAGCTGCAGCAAGTTGTCCAGAAGATCTAACCAAGATAACTAGTGAAGGGGCTACACTCAACAACGGATTTTCAATGTAGATGAAACAGCCTTATATCGGAAGGAGATGCCATCTAGGACTTTCATAGCTAGAGTGGAGAAGTCAATGCCTGGTTTCAAAGCTTCAGAGGACAGGCCTGACTGTTGTTAGGGGCTAGTGCAGCTCGTGACTTTAAGTTGAAGCCAATGCTCCTTTTTCATTCTGAAAATCCTAGGGCCCTTAAGAATTATGTGAAATCTACTCTGCCTGTGCTCTATAAATGGAACAACAAAGGCTGGATGATAGCACATCTGTTTACTGCATGGCTTACTGAATATATTAAGCCCACTATTGAGACCTTCTGCTCAGAAAAAAAGATTCCTTTCAAAGTATTACTGGGCATTGACAATGCGCCTTGGTCACATAAGAGCTCTGATGGAGGTGTGCAACGAGATTAATATTGTTTTCATGCTTGCTAACACAACACCCATTCTGCAACCCATGGATCAAGGAGTAATTTCAACTTTCAAGTCTTATTATTTAAGAAAAACATTTAATAAGGCTATAGCTGCCATAAGTACTGATCCCTCTGGTGGATCTGGGCAAAGTAAATTGAAAATTCTCTGGAGAGAATTCACCATTCTAGATTCCATTAAGAACGTTCGTGATTCATGGGAAGAGATCAAAATATCAGTATTAATAGGAATCTGGAAGAAGTTGATTCCAACCCTCACGGATGACTTTGAGGGGTCCAAAACTTCAGTGGAGGAAGTAACTGCAGATGTGGTGGAAACAGCAAGAGGATGAGAATTAAAAGTGGAGCCTGAAGATGTGAGTGAATTGCTGCAATCTCTTGATAAGACTTTAACAGAGGAGGAGTTGATTCTTATGGAGGAAGAAAGAAAGTGTTTTCTTGAGATGGAATCTACTCCAGGTGAAGATGCTGTGAAGATTGTGGCAATGACAACAAAGGACTTGGGATATGACATAAACCTAGCTGATGAAGCAGCTTCAGGGATTGAGAGGACTGACTCCAATTTTGAAAGAAGTTCTACTGTGGGTAAGACGCCATCAGACAGCATCGCATGCTGCAGAGAAACCAATCGTGAAAGGAAAAGTCAATTGATGCGAGGGACTTCACTGTTGTCTTATTTCAAGAAATTGCTACAGCCACCCCAAGCTTCACAACCACCACCCTGATCAGTCAGCAGCCGTCAACATCAAGGCAAGACCCTCCACCAGCAAATAGATTATGAATCGCTGAAGGCTCAAAGGATGGTTAGCAATTTTTAGCAATGACTTTTTAACTAAGGCATATGCATTGTTTTTTAGACATGATGCTATTGCACACTTAATAGACTACAGTATAGTGTAAGCATAACTTTTATACGCACTGGGAAACCAAAAAATTTGTGTGACTCACTTTATTGCTGTGGTCTGGAACCAAACCCACATCTCCAAGGTACGCCTGTATCTCCAGCACCTTTGGCCCTATTTCACGTGGTCACTTCACCATTCTTTCCTATGTCCCTCTGTGGTTGTATGATGCAGGTCCTCCAGTCATGGGGTTAGGGTCCTCCTGGTTCAAACCACTTATGAGGCTCAGCCCAACCCATGGAGAACTTTCCACTGCTAACATATGCTGACTATCCTATGCTTCCTACTCTGGCCCTTGTCGGGCATGTTTGCTTTAGTACCAGTCGTATGTGCCCTGAGCAAGCCCTTGACTGAGAGTGGGCATTTCTCCCTCACTTCATCCTCTGGCAGCTGCTCCTGTCCTCTTGTAAGATACACCACTGTTGCATGCACCACTAAGAAAAGACACTGCCAATTAAATTATGACTGACAGTGTTTACTTTTCACATCGATTGTAGGTCATCCGTATGGTGGAAAAAAATACGTGTCATAGAATTGACGAAATATGGTAATACAACCTGCCTCATGACGAGAGGACTAATGAGATAACTCATGTCAAGTGCTCAGCACAGTGTGAAGCACAGTAAACACTGCATAAATGACAGCTACTTTTATTCACATTCTCCGCCAGCTCACCACTGCCCCGAGCAGCTTCCTGCCCACTCCAGCCTCGGGTCCCACCACTTCCTTATGCCTCTGCTCTGCCTGCAATGGCAGCACCCTCTTCCCTCTTCCTGAAGTGCCCTGTCCCCAGGGCCCCCTCTGGTTAATGCCCTCAGCAGTCACCAACTTCGGAAGGCCTTCCCTGCCTGCCTCGCCTTCGGTGCAGCCTCCCACCTCCCACAAGCTTCCATGCTGCAAATACTCCCCGTGTTGTTTGCTGACTCATCTGTCTGCTCCCCTAAAATGTGACTGTTCGAGAACAGGGCCTGAGTTGTTATTTTTTTGTCTCCAGTTCTCAGCACAGTGCCCGAACATGATAGAGGCCCGAGAAATGTTTGCTGAGTGAGTGACACTTTGTTATGGTTAATAATACTTGAATTTGCATAGCACGTTATGGTTTAACAGCTTTTTAAATAAAGGTTTCCTCATTAACCTGAGCAGGTCAGGATAGGGGGTGATGTCCTTGTTTCCACCTGGAGCTGGAAAAACTGGGCACTCGTTAGGGGTGCACCTACGTGCCCAGAGCCTGGTCAGGGACTCAGCAGGACATAGAGCTTGGCCCTGGCCTCTTACCAACTTGGGGGGGATGGGCCCTTGGCTTGGGCCAGAGGTGGCAAACTGGCAGCCTGCTGGTCACATGTGGCCTGTGGATGTGCTTTGGTTCACACAGTGTTTTTTTAAAATGTGAATAAGTTGCCAACACTTAAAAAAATTAGGAGATTTCACGCAGAAAATTCCCAATTACAAGCTTAAAAATATAAGCATCTGGCAACCCTGGGCTTACATACACATGAGGACAACAGCCAGCAGGGGTTGAGAGGCGAGGCGTTTGCTCCCCTGCCAAGTCCCTACCCTTCTCATCGTCTGATACCCACACGCCTGGCCCTGGTATGTGTTGAGTTTGCAACCTCTGCTTAGAGAAAGAGTGCTGCCAGGGGGGTCTGGGGGCTCCTGGTTGTGTCTATGGCACTTCTTCTGGTGCTTGATTTGTCATCAGTGCTTCAGGGTTGGGTAGAACCACCTGCAGGTGGAGCAGCCCAGGTGGGCCTCCCGAGACCACCCCCTGCGGCTGTGAGTGAGCCCCAGCCTTTGGCAGGGACTAGGGGCCAGCTCCCCGCATTGGTCACGGTCTTCATCCTGGAGGCAGGGTGGGAAGGAGCGGGGTGAAGCAGCTCTTCTCTCCTCCCCAGGACAAAGGGGATGTTGGGGTCAAGGAACTGGACAGCCTGAAGAGTGATCGACTGAGAACCATCCAACTCAATGTCTGCAAGAGCCAGGAGGTGGAGGCAGCAGTGGAGACCGTCCGCTCCAGCCTGGGGGACCCTGAGAAAGGTAGGGGCACCTGGGGCAGCAGGGCAGTGCACAGGCCACTCTGAGGATGCCCTTCCTAAACCACCCCCCTCCATTTGCTGGTATCCTGCCAGAGACCGCTTTCCTTATTGTTCAAGCTCTTCCTCCTGCCCAGTAGGAGGAAGCGGGTTAAATTAAACACACCCGTGCAATAAGGCAATATGAAATAAAGCCAGACGTGATTTCAGAAGCTACAGGAACCATGAATGGATGTGCACTGGTGCAGGTCACCTTGGCCAATGCTCACTGAATGCCCATTCTCGGCCAGGTACTGGGCCGATTGTTGGAGACGCAAAGATGGCCAAGACACAGACCCTGTCCCCAAGGACCTCACAGTTCTTTGGGGGGCTGACCCAGGTGATTTCCACATCCCCTCTCAGGGAGCAGCACAGGCCAGAGGGATGCCTTGGGGTGGGATGGGGAACAGGTCAGTTATGGCAGATTGTGGCAGAGACAACGAGTCAGGGGTCAAGTCTAGCGGAGGAGGTAGCAGCAAATGAGGTTGGGAGGGAGGTCGTCTGGGGCCTGGGGTGCTGGGTGAGGGAGCGTGGCTGCTCTCTTGAGAGCAGTGGGAGCCAGTGAAGAGGGGAATGACCTGGTCAGACCTGGGAAAGCTCACTCTGGGGACTGTGCCGAAAGTGTGAAGGGTGGATTTAAAGGGGGAGCATGAGTGGGAGAGGCCTGAACAAGGGCAGAGGATGCTGGGAGAGAGCGGGGATCAGACTTGGGGAGTACTGAGAAGACAAAGCTGGCTGGACGTGCTGACTGATGCACGTGGGGTTGTGGGAGAGGCAGGGGGTCTGTCTCCTGGACACCTGGCGCCCCTTGCTAGAGGAGCAGGTTGAGGGACCAGAAGACGCTGAAGTGCCCATGGGATGCCCTGGGGGAGTGTCCGGGCTGGAGATGGGGTGTCCAGGGTTGGAGGTGAGACTAGGAGTGGATGAGATGCAAGGAGGGCACTCCTGGGGAACATGAGCAATTAGGGCCCGGAGAAGGGGAAGAGACAGCTGTGAGAGAGGTTGGGTCCAGCACCCCAGAGCTAAAGGAACAGACAATTTGGGGGACAGTAGCCAACAGGGTCACATTCTGCAGAAAGTTCCCATAACATAAAGACTCAAGCGTTCTCCTGGTTCAGCGCATGGAGGATCTCGGTGGGGGGGCTCTGTTCTAGAGCAGAGGGGAGGGGATGCCAGCGTGGTGGTGCTGCCTGGGGAAGCCAGTCTGGTCTACTCGCTTCATCTCTGACATGTACCTGTGAGCTTCCTGACAGCCCAGGCAGAAAGGGCATGCCTCCTTCAGCTCTCTGCTTTCCCACAGCACAGGGTGGGGGCAGTTCTCCTGAGTGGTGACTTCAGTGGCTGGTAGGGAGCAGAGAAGGGGTGGGGTGACCAGGGCCTGTGCTGGGCACCCTGCTGAGCATTATCAGTCAGGTGGAGATGCCTCAGAAGCTCTTGTGCTGTGTGGCTGTCAGAGAAGCCGTTGCTTGGACTACCAGCCTGTCACTGATCGTCACCTTGTCAGCCCAGTGCTGCTCCCCTCCCCACCCCACAGCAGGCCATTCCCAGGCCCTCTGCTCTCTGAGGAGAGGCCTGTGAGTTCCCAAGCTCACTGAATATCTGCCTACGAATTAACAGGCAGAGCCAGGGCTCCTGTCCCATTAGGAGAAGGCAGGCTGGGTCCCACTGGGATGGCCACCAGCTCGGAAGGTACAGCCTGCATCACCCCCTTCCTGGTGGTAAATCCTCCTCTGCTCGCCTTCCCTGGTGGCCGGGGTGTCATCTTCATAAACTACTAGGCAGGAAAACAGCTGCAGTCAGCGCCACAAAGCCACTTCATTCCTGCCTGTGGGGGGGGGAGGGGGGGGGCGGTGCTGATTAGCATGCCCGTGGGAAGGACTCATCACGTAGACCTGAGCACAGAGTGGGGCTGCACCAGGGCTGAGGGCTGCTCAGGCCCTGGTTCTTGTCCCCTGCCACCGGGGCAGAACCACCTCCGTTCCCGTACTGGTCTGGCCAGTTAGCCTAATAGGCAAGGGAGCCCACGGGGGAGGCACTCAGCCCCCCGCCCCTGGACCAGGTGCCAGCTCCTGCACCAGCCCTGATGCGTAAACCCTTCCCTGCCGCCCTTCTCCGCGGGACGCATTCCAACGGGGGCTCATAAACCGCTCACCACGATCTTACTTACTAATATTGCATTTTGGGGAAAAAGATTTGAAAATTTTTAGGTCTGAAAAAGAAAATAAATCCGTCAGATATGTGGTTGTGCAGGTCTCTCTCTCTCCCCCTCTCCTCCTGCCCTCCCTCCACCCCCACCTCACCCGGGGGGGCCCCCCAGACGGTGTCTTTTTCCCAGTAAAGCCGCTGGATTTTTCCCTTCTCTGGCAATGCTGTTTTTGAACTCCAGGTGGCGCCCTCCCAGAGCTTTCAGACCAGCTTGCTGTCCCTAAGCAGGCGGCTGCTTCTGACTCACACTCCACTCAGGCAGGAACTTTCGAGGAGACAAGTGGAGGGCACGTTTTGATGGCTCGTTTGGTGCCCTTCACCCTGGCTCTGTGGAACAGTTGCTGCCAACAGGGGAGCCAGCCATGGGGGTGAGATGAAGGGACTGTCTGATTAGAGCAGGTGAGCCATCTGCCACCAGCTCTCTGCTCCCCAACACGACTGTGAGGGACTGGACATCTGGAGCCTGTAAACAGCACTCACCTCTTCCACCCCAGGAAAGGTCAAGTGAGAGGGCCAACCGGCAGGCTGTGAGCGTGGTCTGATCTGGAAGCCACTTAACCTCGCAGGCAGTAAGCATTTATTGAGTACCTGTTGTTTGACTGGTAGTGTGCTGAGCATCAGACAGGTCTGACCTGGCAGGAGGAGTTTGCGGTCGGACACCAGGGGGAAGTCAGTGGCTTCACGGCAGGACCTGTGAGCAACGGTCACAGCACTGGGGATGTTATGCACGGACAGGGAGGCCCTATTATCTGGGATGCCCTCAGTCTGGGAGTGAGAAGACGGGATTTACTCTGAGCTTCACCTCTTACTGGAAGGGTGACCTTAGGCTTGTGCCTTCACCTGTGTGGGCCTCGCCTTGCCCAACTGTGAAGTGGGAGAAGTGCTCAGAGAGCCCTCCTGTGCTCACACCTAGGTCCACCCGCTGCAGGAGTGCGTGGAATTTCAACAGAAAGCTGCTCTCACGCTGAGGGGCGAGGGAGCTGAGCAGAGGCAGGAGGGCCACTGTCAGAGGGGTAGCAGGCTGTTCAGGCCTTAGGAGGACCGAACACATGAGGGGGAGTGGGTGAGAAGCGTGGAAAAGGAAGCCTCACATCCCCACTAGGAAAGGGAGCCATCACACCAGGAAGAGACAGACAGGGGAGGAGAGCGTGGCTGAGGAGCTTCGTGAGGATGGAGGTGGGGGAGAGAAACAGAGACAGGGAGACCCAGAGAGGCTTCTAATACAGGGAGGTGGTAACAAGGACCCAAACTAATGCTGTGGAAACAGGAAAGAAGACAGCGATCCTAGTGACCCAGCAGAGAAAGCCAACGGCAGGACAGGGTTAAACATATCCCCTCATACAGCCTGAGTCCTAATTCTGTCCTGTCCGCCTGTTAGCTGGGTGACATTGAGCAAGGTGCTTAGCCTCTCTGAGCCTCAGTTGCCTCATCCAGATATGGGACAGTTCTGTGTCTGCTGTGTAGGTTGGCTGTGAGGATGAGGTGAGTTAATGGATGCAAAGTGCTGAGTTCAGGGCCTGGCAGCTGTCCTCTGACCCTTCTCAGTGAGATTAACAGTACTCGGTGACTCATTATTTGGGGAGAAGTGAAGGAGCTGGAGGAGTCAAAGGTGAAAGTGAAACTACTAACAAAAAGGAGGAGCTGGCTGGGGTAGCTGGGAACTTGATGTATTGGTGTGGGCAGGGTGGGTTGGGGACCTGTGGGACATTCAGGTGACAGTGACCATCAGGAGGAGGAGACTAGGGTTAGGAGAGAATGCCGACTCCCGAGGGACCCCTGGGAGCCGTGGACGCGGAGGTGATGCTGGGCCGTTACAGACAGCTGTGGTCCAGGCCAGTGGGAAAGTAGTGAGTGTTTTCAGTGTTGGCCGAGGACTCCAGAGAGCTCCTGCGTCCACAGAGCATTACTGCGTATCAAGTCAGCCGTGCTCTGATCCGGGAGCAGTGTGCTTTCATGGGTCAAGTTCAATGAAAGCTTTTTGGATATCTGTGTCAGATGTAATTAATTTTTAGATGGAAAAAAGACTGTGTATTTTGGGTCATGTGATACTGCCCTGTATGAATCAAACACAAAGTGGCTGCAAAATTCCAAGAACTTAAAGAAGACCAAGCTGCCCAAGCACGGAGTGTAATTTGAGGGAAGGTGGCCTAGCACAGGACATGGGGGGACCCCTGCATCTAGGGCAGCAGGTGGAAGAAAGGTGCCAGGGAGGATGGAGGAGATGCCTGGGTATTATTAATGGCCAGGGAGGAGTCAGTGGCAAAGAACCAAGAGTAGTGCTCACACCGTGGAGAGGTTGAGGAGAGGGAAGACAGGGTAGTGTCCTTAGCATGTGGCACCTGGACACCCTGGAACAGGGTTGGGACCCAGAATAGCAGGGAAATGGGAAACTGGAGGGCGTGACTTCTGTTCTCAGGAGCCTGGCCAACGAGGAAGGAGAGCAGACAGTGGCATGACGACATGCTGGGGTACCCCGCAGGGTTAAGAGAAGTTTCTTCAGGACATGGAGACATGGTGTTTGTATTCACCTGACAAACATTTATTAAGCACCTAAAATGTACAACATTGAAGGGAAGGAGTGGGAGGCAAGGGAAGAGTTGAGGTTTCATGAAAGAGAGGATTGAGGGCCTATGGTGGTTTGGAAGGTGGAGGGTGAGGTGTGAGCCTCGGCAAGTGGTGAGAGGCCTCCTGTGCTCTGGGAAGAGGGGAGGGGGGATGTCTGCAGGGAGAGGGGCAGGCGCAGCTGTGGGGGTGGAGCGGCTGCGTCAGGAGGTCAGTGAGGGCGGAGGGCTGGCCCAGCCTCAGCCGCTGCGCTGCCTGGGGGAGCGGGAGTGAGAAGTTCAGGAGCACTTTGTTAACCAGCAATTTCCTTTCCCTAATAAATGGCCTTAATTCTCTGTAATTGAAGGAGACGGCACCAGAGGTCAGTTGACGAAGCTTTAATTTGGGTAACACGGAAGGAAAGCAGCTAGAGACCAATTACTGTGTCATTTACACAAACTCGTTTCCATGATTAACTTGGAAGCAAAGCGGGGCCTGAGCTGCGCAGGCGCAGGCGGGGCGCCCAGGAGGGCCGCTCTGCCCTGAGGCTGCGCCTTGGGAAGGAGGAGCTGCTTCCCTGAGGGTTTCCGCAACAAAGAGGCAGGGCGGGCTCTGTCCTGACGCTCGAGCCCATCCAGTCCTTGCAACATTCCTCCTTGCCGCTTCCCCCGGCTTGGCTCAGCCTTTGACTTACTGGGCGCACTGCAGCCAGTCCTGGCCGCTCATGGCCTCCCTTTCCCCAGCTGTAAGATTAGCTCTCAGACCAAGTGAACTCCAAGCAGCCTTCCAGTGCCAATGTTCTGTGTCTACAGAAGGCAGTGTCCCTTAGCTGGTCTTGCAGGAAACGGTCAACCCAAGGATACTTGAGGAGTGGACATTTGCTCTGACCCTGTACCCCGCCCCATAGGCCCACGCAAGGCTGAGGGATGTTCTCTACCTGCAAAGACCGGGTTTATACATGTGGGATATTGACGCACAGGTTACTGGGTCTGGGGGCTTACCATAGGATAACCAGCAAACAGTGCGTGGTCCAGACAGGGAGGTTAGAGGACGGAGTAATTGTTAGGTGGGTCTCAGGGTGGAGTGGGATGAGGGTGTGACCTGAGATCAAGGCTTGGCTGAGCCCCTAACTTGGATGCTGGGTCCGCTCTCCGGTCCTCCAGGCAGGGCTTGGCCTGGCTTCCAGCAAGAGAGAGAATGCAGGCAAAGGCTCAGAGGCGGGGATGCAATAAGAGGTGCCCGGGTGCTGAGTGCTGGGATGCGACTGGATGGAATAGAGTGGAAGTGAGTGAGGGGGCACCTGGCAGGGCTGGGTGGTGATGGGCCCAGAGAATCGATTAAAGCAGAAGATAAGGATTGGACTTTCTAGACTTAAGGGAGGCTCACAGCCAGCACTTGAGGCCTCTCTGTCTCCTGTTGTTCTTGGTGACTCTAGAAAGTGTCCCAAGAGCCTTGGGCAAGATGCCGGCAAGTCCTGGGAACAAGGCATGAGAGCGGGGAGGGGAAGGGGCTGCAGGCTGATGGGTGCTGGCTGAGGTGGGGCCCACATGGTGACTGTGCTTCTGTCCTGCTATCAGGCATGTGGGGCCTGGTTAACAACGCGGGCATCTCAACGTTCGGGGAGGTGGAGTTCACCAGCATGGAGACCTACAAGGAGGTGGCGGAGGTGAACCTCTGGGGCACGGTGCGGATGACGAAGTCCTTCCTCCCCCTCATCCGAAGGGCCAAAGGTGAGTCGGAAAGAGACCTCCCTCCAGCCCCCCGCACCTGCCCCACCTTTTCATCTTTGCTCAGAATGGAAAGAGGTCTCAGCAGATCCAGCATCCGCAGCCCAGTGAGGCTGAGCACATGGCTCCCAGGGGCCACGTGGGGCCCATGGATGGTGGCGAGTAGAGATGCCGTGGCCAGGTGGGTGGAAACGGACATGTGGCTTTCAGATAGTAGAGCAGGTAAGGGCCACAGTCTCTGCCCCAAAGGCTAAAAGCTTACAGCAGCAATCCCACACTGGGAACCTAATCTGGAGAAATAACCACCCTGTGCACAGAGCTGTGTGGACACCTCAGGCATCAATAGGGGTGTAAATTTTGGTATATCCATTCTGTGGGTTACTATGCCATAGTTAAAACGTGAGACAATTGTGCTCTAAGTGAAAATAATAATGATAATAACCAAGAATAGAAATTCGGAAAACACAAAATACCCAAACCGTGTGAGGTAGCCAAATGCAAGCAAACCACCTAAGAAGCCACTGACTCAGATTTTCACCCTAGAACAGCAAGCAATTCTGGCAAAAAGGGGAAGATCCATATGATCTATCCCACAGTCCCAGAAGTACAGGATGAACCCAGAGAGCAGCTGTAGGATTTTAGAGGAAAACCCCAACCCTTCAGTGACTTCTAACTTAGAGGTTTCTGAAAGGTGCTTCCCCACAGTGCCCAGGATGGGGCTGCCCGTTTACTTCCAGGGGCACACCCAGGGCGAGCGGGTCCCCGGTCTGCCTGGGCTTCCTCGGCTGGGCTGGGTGAGCTCCACCTCCATCCCGCTGCCCCCAGGGCTGGGAGAAGCTGTGGTCAGCTCCCAGCAGCCCTAGGCTTGGCCTGTGGGAGAGCCTTTCCAGGTCACCACTCTCTCCCCATGCCCGAGACTCTGCCCACATGTCCTAGCCTGAAGTCAGGTTCAGACCCTGCCCCTGCCCTGCTTACTTGCCCTACCAGGTGAACACAATTTGGGGTGAAAATGCAATGGGAGAATGTTCGAGGGGAGACACAGTTGTGTGTTGTCCATTATACTGTGCCCTCCTGGCATGCAGGCCTGCTTCCCTATCATTTCCCCTCCCCTGTCCTGCCCTGCACAGTGGGCTCCCCAGGAAGTATCAGGGATGCAGATGCTGATGTGTGGGCCTGAGCTAGCCTTGACTTCAAATGAGAAGGCTCCCTGACCCTGGATGGTTCAGAAGGCCAGGCCCCAGCCTGGCAGGCAGCAGAATAGGTGTGAGAGGCCAGGGGGCCAGGTTCCAGCCAGGCCTCCAAGGGCCTGCCAGGCCCCAGGCCCTCTGTGCCACCAGACAGTGCCTCTGAGCCGTGTTTGCTCTCTTCCTCTGTAGGCCGCGTCATCAACATCAGCAGCATGCTGGGCCGCATGGCCAACCCGGCCCGCTCCCCATACTGCATCAGCAAGTTCGGGGTGGAGGCCTTCTCCGACTGCCTGCGCTATGAGATGCACTCACTGGGCGTGAAGGTCAGTGTGGTGGAACCTGGCAACTTCATCGTTGCCACCAGCCTCTACAGTCCTGAGCGCATCCAGGCCATCGCCAATAAGATGTGGGACGACCTGCCTGAGGTGGTGCGCAAGGACTACGGCAGGAAGTACTTTGATGAGAAGATCGCCAAGATGGAGACTTACTGCAGCAGCGGCTCCACAGACACGTCCCCAGTCATCAACGCTGTCACCCATGCCCTGACCGCCGCCACCCCCTACACCCGCTACCACCCCATGGACTACTACTGGTGGCTGCGGATGCAGATCATGACCCACTTTCCTGGAGCAATCTCTGACAAGATCTACATACACTGAAGAGTTCTGCAGTGGCCTGTGGCTGTTGGGGAGCCTGGTGAGACAAGAGGAAGGGAGGGAGGAGCTTGTGTGGTCACCTCTTGATTACTCACTTGTGGATTATCCACAGCCCCAGGAGGACCCACTACCAGTTTTAGCGTTAACCAGAGGGGGTAGCCCAGACCAACTTGTGTGCACAGCGAGTAGCTGGGCCTTCTCAATCAGGGTGCGGAGGGGCAAGCAGGGCCCCTAAAGCTCAGGGCAAACCTGGTGCCTCCGTCTTTCTGGAGTTGATTTCACATGAAGATTTTGGGCAAACATCCTTATATTAAAAACAGATTTATTATAAAATAGAATCCGAATCCTTTACATTTTTAAGCCAAAACATCAGTTGGAAAAAAATGTATCTCATTTGATTCCTAAGCCAGCCTCATGAGTAAAAGGACAGATATTTTTTCTTTTGTACATGAAGAATTTGCAGCCCAAAGGGGATATATGAATAACCCTTTTATTGCTTATAAATGGTACAAGTAGTGTATTCCTGCCACTGCCATAGAAACGCTTCAGGTTTTGTGTCCGAGGGCTGTTCTGGATCCAGTTGTCTAGGAATCCTCTGCTGAGCTCTGAATCCCCACCTGAGCCATGCATACCCTGTGCCCACTGCGCACCTCTCTCCGTGTCCACAGTACTGGTGTGTGTGGCCCCCAGCCAGCGATTCAGAGCTATGTGGAGGGGGTGAGGCCATTCTGGAGATTTCCATTTGAGATATCTCCAACCTCTCTCTCTCTTTTTTTTTTTTTGAGGAAGATTAGCCCTAAGCTAACATCTGCTGCCAATCCTCCTCTTTTTTTGCTGAGGAAGACTGGCCCTGAGCTAACATCCGTGCTCATCTTCCTCTACTTTATATGTGGGATGCCTCCCACAGCATGGCTTGCCAAGCAGTGCCATGTCCACACCCAGGATTCCAACCGGCGAACCTTGGGCTGCTTGAAGCAGAACATGCACACTTAACCACTGCGCCACCCGGCCGGCCCCTCCAACCTCTCTTAAGACTTAGGATAAACTTGTGTGGAGGTGCTCTTTGGCTGAGAGGGTGGTTTGTTTCTGGTTTGGGTCTGCTTGGTTTTGCCTGGAGTGGGACCCATGTTAATGGGGCATCCTTGGCGGGCACTGTGGCCCAAAGGCCAGGCACTGTGGCACCTTCTCCCCCAGGGGTGCGTCTGGATTCTCTTCCTGTCTCGGGTGGTGCTCACACACACAGACAGATACACACACACACACACACACTCCCGTTCTGTAGGGCCCAGGTTGGGCTTCACTGATGACTCACCTTCCTTCCTACTGTGGCCTTATTTTTAATTAAGAAGCCAAGTCACTGATAGGCAGAGTCTGTGTTATCACTTCTTGGATTTGGGTTTGGGTTTGAACGCTTCCATCCCTACAATTGCCCAGGGCCTAGATGTGTGGACCAAATCCAGGTACTACCCTTCTCCGGGGGCTGCAGGCCTAGGACCAGCTCCCTTGTGCCGGCCCCGCAAATCACGCTGGCACTTCCGCCCCTCCCTGGAAGGGCCAGGCCTGCCACTAGAGGGCGCCCTGCCTCCTCTGCAGCCGGAGCGGCCTCTGCTCCGATCCGGGAGCTTCCACCCCAACCTGCGGTGTCTCAAAGGATTCGCGATCCCCACCTCGGAAACAGTCCGGGTACAAAGAACAAGGCCCCTTTAGAATCAGCACTCCTGCTCTTCTAGTAGCTGACTGGCTTACACGAGGAGCCTGGCGCCAGGAGAAGGCAGAACCTGGGCAGCTAGAACTGACCACCGGGCTCAAGAGTGCCAAGGAAAAGGGGGTCCTAACGAGCGAATTCCGCCTGCCTCTTGGGCCTTTCTCCCCTCTGCCTTCAGTCTGGGGTGCCCTGTCCGAGCTCCCTTCTGCAGGTGAAACGGAGTTGGCCCCGGGGTGGGCCGGCAGGGCCCAGAGGGGGACATTGGATGACCCTCGTGTTTACATAACATACAAGATCTTTTTGAATTGCAGAGCTTGCCTTTCAGAATTGCTTTTACGTCTCGGGAGATTTTGTTCCCCTGCTTAATTTTATTAGAGGAAAATGGATGGAAGGGGAGATGGTCAAGTGCTCTGGGCCGGATCAGCAGTAAAGTGACCACGGGAGAAGCTGCATCCACATCCGCTGGGGTCTCCGGGAGGAAGACGGGACTGCTAGGCTGCCCTGAGTTTTCATTTTGATCCCTGTGAATGAAAAGCCCTGAGCGCCTCCCCTCAGGATAAGCTCAGTGCACCTCATGTTACCATTCACCTGGGGCAGCACAGAGCCTGCGCAGGCGCAGGTGTAGTTGTGATACAGAGAAGGCTGAGGTGGGCAGGATAGAGGTGGCCGTCCCATTTTAGAGATGACATAACTGAGAGCCAAAGAGGGGAAGTGACTCACCTAGAATCACAGGGATCCGGGCAGACTCAGGGCCAGCACAGAAGTCTCCTGAGTGGTGCTGTAACACCACCATCCCCTTGCCCTGTGGCCCCCACAGCCCTGGGAACTCGGCCAGTCTTGGTCACCAGGTACCTGGACCCTCACTGCTTATCTGTGAGCAGAGAGCAGCCCCTTCTTGTGGGGGGAGGGGAGGGAGAAGGCCTTCCCGAGGCTGCCCCCCAGTTCTCACTGTCTCGTCCTGCTGGGAACAAATGGTGTCCAGAGGTGCCACCGTAGGTAGGAGCATTGTCTCCAGTATTGTCCCCTTGGAAAGATTCACTCAGTGAGGCCTGAAGACACTTTTCTCATTGTCTCCTCGGACATGCAGCTCTGGCCTGGGCCCCTTGAGGTATATTCCCATCTCCTAAGCGGCAGGTACGGGTCAGCAGGGTCCAGAGCTGTGCGGTGCAGGGTATGGGGAGTTAGCAGGCACCCATACCAGGCCTTGGGCCAGGCACCAAGCATTAGTGATCTCATTTGATCCTCCCTAGGGCCTGTGAGGTGGGGAGAGAGTCCAGCAGCCCCTGCCAGTCCCACTCTGTCACCCCTGCAGTGTGACCTTGAGCAAGTGGCTCTCCTTCCAGGGCCTCAGTTGGTGCCTCAGACAGAGAAGGGAACCGTGGAGACAAAGCCTGGACCTGTGGGAGGGGAGTTCAGGCTGGCCTCAGCTTACACCCGGAACTTCGCCCAGCAGTACTTCTGTCTGTGGGGGCCCAAGGTCCAGTGCCTTCAGCCAGCACTAAGCTGCCCTTGATGGCTGGAGGCTGGGTGTGGGCTTTCTGCAAGATGCTCCTGACAGTGCCTTTTTTCAGAGCACATGCTGTGCTTAACTTTCCACCTGGGGCCAAGAGGCCCGTGTGAGGGGGTGACGGGCCGACCTGGCCCTGCCTGCCACAAACTGCTCTGCTGTGCCTCTGCCGCCCATGGCAGGGGGTCTGCCAGACTCCCCACTTGTGAGGCCTGTGTACTTCCTGTGTTTCAAACGGGGCCTGGTTCTGCAAAGCTGTGCGAAACTCTTCTGGTGCACGTGCAGGTGCAGACATGAGCAGGCAGAGGCTCCCTCAGCTTGGGTGGCACTCGGCTCAGGCTGGCAGATGACAACCAGGCACATCTGTGCAGTGCTGGGCACGTTTGGCAGCCAGTTCACCTCCTCCTCTCCCCCGATTCTTACAGTAGCCCTGGGAGGTGGGCAGGGTGGGGTTCTTATCTCATTTTACACACAAGGAAACAGTACCCCAAGTCTCTCGCCAAGTGAGGGATAGAACTGGGTGGCCAAGCCGGATCTAACCTCCAGCCCGGAGCTAGCGATGCATAAAAAGCAGGGCAGATGGCTCCAGGATCTAAAATAAGGAGGGAAAAAAATACCTCGATTATGTCACAGTGAGGAAAAGCTGTAAGCGTATGCACAGTAACCACCACAAAGTACTGCCACATGAGCCGCTCCTCCTTCCCTTCCCTCTGGGCTCTGGGTGCCGCTTCCAGGAGAGAACGTGCTGGAGGAGCCCATCAGTGTCCCTCTAGCAGGAAATCTGCCTTGACTGGGCTAACACTGCCCCCTTCAGGGGCATTTCTGGGGGCATGCTCTGGGAATACCAAAACCCACACCTTGGAGCTGCCTGCAAAAAGGCCAGAGGGTTATATGAGCATGGGGCTTCAGGACCTCAGACGGAACATGGAACTTGGAGGGGTCCAGAGCTCTGGTGGAGACTAAAGAAACAAGTAAACCCAGAGCATCCTAAGGCCCTCGGGGTGGGTGTACGCACTAAGGAGGGTGGTGGTGAGTGGCGGCTTCAGAGATATAGGGTGAGCACTTGCTTGGGTCAGGGACCAGGCCCAGGGACTGGGGCTGAGAGAGGCTGCCAGGACCCCCAGAACCTCAGAGAGGGAAAGGGGACTCAGCCGTCACCAAGCCTGATTTCCAGCCTCCTGGGAGCTGGCCTTGAAGCCCTCCAGTGACAGGGAACTCATTGCTTCCTAATAGGGCATTTCCTTGGTTAGGGAAAATTTATTCAAAGACTGACCTAAAATCTGCCACCTCGAATTCAACTCCTCTGGCACTTGCCTATGGCTCAGAACCACACAGAACAATTTAAATCTTCTCATTTGACCCACTGGATATTTGGAAATGGCCAAGTCAGGTTCAAGAGTCCAGGTCCCTCGTTCGACAAGGTTTCCATACTCCTCACGCAACAGAGGGTTTCAGCTGTGGTCATGCCATCCCTCGTTCTTGAAGACACACATCAGGCTGAATGGCCACCTGAGTCCCCTCAAGCAGCCAGGAACTTTGAGATGGGTTTTAATACATTTGGTGAGATCCTTACAACAACTCACATGCGCATGTCCCTTCACAACTAACCGAGTGTGCGCACAACTTCTCTCTCATCTGATCCTCACAAGCAGTTTATGAGTTAGGAATATTATTCCCACTGCACAGATAAGAAAACAGCCTCAGGGAGGGGAAGCGGTTTGCCTGAGATTACAGAGCCAGAAAGTGGGAGTGCCAAGACAGAAACCCAGGCCTTCTGGCTTCCCTCCAGTGGGCCCCTTCCTTTATCCCCAGGCTGCCTCAGTCTCCCAGTCAGGGCCCTAAGGCTGGGCTGGTCTCTGCTCAGTCTAAGGCTGGCCACGTAGCCTGGGAAGGAGTGACGCAGAGGGAGCATTAAGCCTGGATCTTCTCTGGAGCCCACCGTAGAGAGCTGCGGAGAAAGGGAGGCTGAGCCTTTTTGTGTCTTGCTGCAGGTGTGTCCGTTGAGTCTGTGAGATCTGCCAGTGGCCTGGGCAGCGATGGAGGGCCCGAAGTGGAGAGAGCAGGGCCGTGGCTGAGGACTATCCTGGCCTCAGCATCGAGCAACATGTGTTAGAGGAGAGAGCATGAATGGAGACCAACTTCAGCAGATGCTGGGCTCCAGAAACACCTTGTGCTGCTCTCTCAGTGAGACTTAATTACTCTATAAAATGTGAGGCTGCTCCCACTTATCAAATTCTAGATGAGCTTAATTACAGCTCATGAGTAACCACACTGGGCTCCTTCAGAAATAGCAGCGGGCTGACTGCTCTTCTCAGCTTCAGCTGTCGCCACCCCGGTTTCAGGAGGAACCGCCTATTGTTCTGGGTCTCAGTGCTGCTGAACACTGCTCTCGGACCACGCGAGCGGGCTGGGTGGCCTCAATGGGCGCTTTCCGGTACTGGCCACTGCCTGGCTGGGACCGCTCATCCAGCGAGTGGTCTGCTGGGCCATCCGGCTGAGTATTCTGTTACTGGGTCATTTACTCTACTTGGGCCTCTCTCTCTCCTACTTCTGTTGTGTTCTGGCTCAAGGTCTGGGCTCATAATATCTGACAAAGATGTACAAAGTCGTGTGGGACCTGCCATGAGAAGCGAAGAAAGAGCGTGGTGCTGGATGAGAAATCACATGCTTTATGGAGACTCCGGGTACCATGAAGGGAACAGGGAACAGGGCGGAGGCCACTAGGGACTGTGAACATTCTATGACATCATGAAGGGCATTGCAAACCCCCTGCAGGCTGGCAGGATGCATGGACCTGTTCCAGTGGGAGAAACCAGCAGAAGGCATGATAAGATTTCAGGGGGTTTTGCTGCAAATGGAGGAGCAACTGCTGGTGCTAATCCAAGTGCCATTAGTGCTCCCGTATTCAGACGTGCAGCTCCGAGCAGGTGCAGCACCTGCTCCCTCTCCTCCCTTGATTACCTAGTCTCTTCCCTGTGTCAGGCCCTGTCCTGGGCATGGGGCATCCAGTGACAGTGTCATCCAGTGACACTGCCCTGCCAGGGCTCACCGTCTTACCCAAGAAGCTGGAAAATTGAACCCAGGGTGACAAGTGATTTGGGGAAGGAAGTAAAATGCTTTATTCTACTATTTTCCATCTGCGCACAACCTAATTTGTCTTCTTCCCTGCACAGCCCCAGAGCCCGAGGTCGACGGCAGATGTAAGGGGGCATGAATGCGCAGGGTCTTTCCCTACTTGGGGAGTCCCCCGACTTTCTCGAAGGAAAAATAAAAAGTGAGTTTCCCTGGAAAAGCACTGCTGGGCCTTGCCCAGATGCCAACAACATGAAGTGGCCAAGCGAATGGTTCTGGGACCACTTGAAGAATGACCAGGGAGGGGGCTCTGGGACACAGGGAGCTGGGCACGGGGTCTGGGGCTGAAGGTAGAACCAGACCAGGTGCTCAGGCTGAACACAGAACATAGAAGAGTGGACACCGCCTGGAGGAATGTGACAAATTAGCATTTTCAGCTTTGGGAGTTTATTTTCTGTGAGATTAAGGGTACAACAAAAGAATACAATGGAACACTAAAAAGATGCTCTTGGGGAAGCCCTTGTTTTCCTGCAGCAGAGAAAGAAGGGGCAAACCTGGGGGTCCCGAGTGGGCAGCTCCTGGGGGAGGGAGCCCACTGGTGATGCCGTTAGAGATGGAAGGACCTCAGAGACCTTGCAGCCAGAAGGATGGGAAAGAAACAGGCCTTGCTGGAAATTTCATTCCGACTGAGGATGGGTAGAAAGAACACAAGTTTTGGAGCCAGATAGACCTGCCTTTGAATCCCGTTCTACAACTTTCAGATTGCATAATGCTGTCAAGTAATCCAGTCTCTCCCAGCCTCATTATGTCTACAATGGGGATAACAATGGGGACCTTGCAGCGTTGTTATGTAGATTAGTGAGTGAGTAAGCTCCCCAGTACAGTGCCTGGCACAGGGGGAGGGACGGGCCAGGCCAGCATAGCCAGGGCTTAAATAACCCTTTCCCACCCCCGCCCCACCCCAACCTTTCTGAGACATGCATAAGCCTTAGTCTAAGGGTGTTGCAGAGACAGAAACTGAGAAACACTTCAGGTTGCACCACAGCAGCCAGAGCCCACATTTCTGCTCTCCCTGCTCCTTCCAGGGGCCTGGGCAGAGGAGGCAATCCCCTCCTTCTGGTGCCCCCTTCTGCCTGGCTTAAGTGCTGTCTATAATCAGGCTCCAGGGGATCTGTAGTAAGACTTGATTCTCAGCCTCAAGGGGCTCCCAGTCGTGTGGAGCAGGGGACAGCCTGTGCAACAGGGGATGTGCAGCCTCTGTGGGGCCCAGGGAAGGGACAGGAGAATTCTGAGTGGGTACATTACAGAAGCTTCCTGAAAGAGGTCATGTTCCAGTGGAGCCTTGACAAGTGAAGAGGACCTTGACTGGTAGAAGCAGGAGGCAGGGCACTTGGCAGGGCATTCACACCGAACAGGAACAGCAGCTGGGAAGGACAGAATTCCTGAAGGGAAAGTGCAATAAGGCACTTGACGCTTGATGACCTCCGGCCCCTGGGAATTAAAGGATGGTGGAAGGAGAGTGTGTGAGATCTCAGAGGGAACTCTTCTGCCAGACCTGACCCTCAGAACCATCAGAAGCAGACCACTCCAAGTTGACCTCAAAAGCCATCCAGCTCCCTGGTTCCTGAACCAACTGCACATAAATTTCCTGGAAAACTGGTTAAAAAACAGAACCAGTGAGTCTGGAGTGGAGCCCAGGAACTTTTTTCTAAGGGGTGACTCCAAGGCACAGCCTGGAAAGGGACAGTGAAAGAAGAGGGGATGCCACATCCTGAGTTAGTGACAGACCTGGGGCTAGAAGCTGAGTGTCCCCGCCCTGGTCTGTGCTCCTCCAGTGCACACACGAGGTCACAGCCGAAGCATCTGTGACCGTGGGTTTGCCTGGCCCTTTGTAGCTACTGACAGGGAAACTCCTGAAGCAGAAAGGGCCTGGGGGCTCATTTCAGAAGCACCATGGCAGGGAGACACTGGTGAGCTTTCCTTCCCATTTTAAAGACCTTTGTGGGTGAAAGAAAGGCTTGGAGGGAGGGGAGACAGGTGTACCCTGAGCCCCGGTAGAGGCCGGGTGGCCTGCTGGAGAGTTCCCATTATCAGGAAAAGAAGGGTGGAAGCCTCCAGTGCGAATTTGTCCCTCCAGTTTGGCATCTGGGTTGTGGCACTGGCTGGCGGCCTGACCTCCCCACAATTTTCAGGTGTGCATCCTGCTGTGGGTGACACCCCCAAGCTGTGCCAGGCCCACCTGCTTGCTGTGCCACTCTGCCCTGGGAACCTCTGCTTTGCTCAGTGTCCTCTCCTTGCCAGGAGGGGGCAGTGAGCTGCCTCTCCAGTATCCTTCCTGCCTTTAGAGTTGAGGCTGGGGAGCATCCAAAAAGTGGTTAAACAGGAGAGGACTTTCTCTGACCCATGGCAGGACGCTTGAGTCCCACTTCCACATTCTCAGTTGCAGACTAAGCCACTGAGGGTGGCTGAGGAGCAGCAGCATGCTCCCATTCCTGTTTTTTAGTGCTCAGGTACCTGGCTCCCAGCTGCCAAGCTGGCCTGGACAAGCCAGAGGCTTGGGGCAAAGACTGCTACAAGTCTCTGATATCCATTCTCCCCTTCTATAGCAATATATCAACCAATGTTTACCTGAGCACAAGGCTGCCCATAATAAAGACTACATTTCCCAGCTTCCCTTGCAGCTAGAGGTGGTCACATGACTATGTTCGGCCAATGGCATATAAGCAGACATGGTAGTTCAACAGCTTTCAGGAAACTTCCTTAAGAGATAGCTTATAAACACCCTTTGCGTCTTTCATCCCCTTATTCTGCTGCCTGAGACTTGGATGCTGCCATCTTTGGACCATGAGGTCAAGGCCATGTATGGCACTATAAGATAATGTCTGGATCCCAGACACTGGGGAGCTACTTTCCACCCTTAGCCGCCCATCCAGATTTTATGTGAGAAGAAATAAACTTGACTTTTTTGCTTTAGCACTATTTTGAGATTATTTCTTTGCAGGCAAACCAAATCCTAACAAATAAAGGCCCCAGCTGTACAGAAGATGTGGCAGCCATTGCACACACATGGGGGCAGGAGCCACATTTGATAATAATAGTCATGAGCATTTATGGAGCACTTCCTAGTCCAGGCCCTGGGTTAAGCACTTTATATGCATTATCCCATTTGATCCTCCCAGTGATACTATGAGGCAAGACTTATAATCCCAATTTTATAGATGATTAAACTGAGGCTTAGGTTTAAATTATCTTGCCCAGTCAGCCAGAAAGTGACAGGATTCAGAACCAGACTCTCTTTAACTGCTGGGTGCAAGCACTGACTATTTCTCAGGCAATGAGGTGGGTTCCTGCCAAGCTGGCTGGCCGCAGCCTCCCTGACCTCACCTGGGCCACCAGGGGCTATGGCTCAGCTTAGATTGAGAGGAGAGGCTCCTGAGGCCGTGACTGCCCTGAATTTGACCACAAATCAGGCTGAGACCGTGGGGAACCCAAACTGTAGTCTTTATTCCCCAAACAAAATTCTGAGACTTGAAATATTTTTGAGGTCTAGTTCCTCTACCTAATGAAGGTATCTTCTCGAGAGCATCCCCAATGCGATCGTCTGTTACGGTCTGAATATCTGTGTCCCCCCAAAATTCATATGTTGAAAGCCTAACCCCTAAAGATGACGGTATTGGGAGGTGGGGCCTTTGGGATATGCCTAGGTCATGAGGGTGGAGTCCTCAGGAATGGGATTAGTGCCTTATAAAAGAGGCTCCAGAGAGCTCCCACGCCCCTCCCACCATGCGAGGACACAGTGAGAGGCTCCAGCTGTGAACCAGGAAGAGGGCCCTCAGTGAGCCATGCTGGCACCCTGATCTTGGACTTCCAGCCTCCAGAACGTGAGGAGTAAATTTCTGCTGTTTATAAGCCACCGGGTCTGTGATGCCTTGTTACAGCAGCCTGAGCTAAGAGACCACCTCCTGTTCAGTGGCTGCGCTAAGAGGGCTTAGGGCTCTTCTCCCACCACCTCCTCCTCTCGCTGCCTTCTTTCTCTTTTCTCCTCCTCTCTTCTTCCTCCTCTACTTCTTGAGGACCATGGAGGTTGTGCCAGAAGTCCCCTATGCAGGGCGGCCACCCCCAAATAGGCTTCTGTTCATCTTCAAGGATTTCCAAGGAGCATCAACTTCAAAATGTCTAAGACATACAGGACGCCATCTAGACAGTCAGGAAGCCTCGGAGCTACTCTGCTCTGCCACCAAGTTCCCTCGTTACCTGGGCAAGTCCCTTTTCCTCTCTGGGTCTCATTCTCCTCATCTTAAAATAACAGTAATAATAACAACAACAACCCCTAACACACAATTGTTACTGTGACCCAGAAACAACATGTTCTAAGCGCACTGCACGCATTAGGTCACTTAATCCTTACAACCACCCCGTGAAGGAGGTACTATACTACTCTCGTTTTATAAATGAAGAACCTGAGACCAGAGGTTTTCAGATTGTCCAAGGTTATGCAAAATAAAGTGAAAATGAGAGCAACAGACTTGAAAGAGGACCCCAAACTTGTGTTTAGGAACACAGTCTCCTGTTTAAGTGACTTCTCCAGCAGTATCAATGCAGTAAAGATGGAAGTGGGGGTTCAGGGTGGAATAGGGGTGAAGGTCTAAGCTCTCACCCCTCAGCCTCCCCTGCACCACCCTGGAGGCCTCTCCTTTGCTCTAGAACAGTGTGAAAGCCACCAAACTCTCCAGTCTCTAAGGGCCCCTCCAGCTGGAACATTGTGAGAATCTCTCATGCCAGGAGTCCCCGGGGTTTGTAAGGCCCTGAACAGAGAGGACATGGTGCTCTGCCATCTACCAGCTGAGACTGGGATTAAGGGCTTGATGGGAACCTGTCTGTGAGTTCCCGGCACGATGATTAACTCCCCAAAATGGCCTATTTTCTAGATGAGCAAAATCGCCCCCCAGGAGAGCTGGGGCCGAGCGGCCTTCCGCTCCTTTCAGAAAGCAACTCTGCTTTACACTAGCGGCAACACCTACTCCCTAGATCAGAGGAAAGGGGGCAGCGACGTCTTTGGGCAGACACAGCAGCCCCTCGTCTGTCTGTCTGTCCCTCCGAGGCCCCAGGGCGGGCACAGGAGGCGGGGCGACCCAGTGGCCCCACCGCGTTGGCCCGGGGAGCCCGGCCTGCCAGCTCCGCGAGGCTCCTCCCTGCCTCCAGGCTGAGCAGCTGGAGCGCCTCCGCCCTCCTCCCTGGGCTGCTGGGAGTCAGGGGAGTCAGCTCTGAGGGTGACCTCCTGCCCCAGATCTGTAGAGTGACGGGGGGGAGGGGGGGACCTTGGTCAAGTCTCGTAAACCACTTAGCAACAGAGCCGCGTGCCTGGCCTTCAGTCCCTGTCGGTCCTCTCCTCCCCTGTGTGGACTGTACCTCCATTCGGGCACCAGTCCCCTATTAACAGCGGTGATTTGCGTGTCTGACTCTGCCCGCCCCCCGCCGCCAGCTGTCAGCTCCCAGGGGCGGGAAGCCAACCCAAAAGGACCACCGAAAAGTCACTCTCTGGCTCATAACTCATGCAAGTGCCTGTGGCCACGGGTGGGAGACACCTGGGGCCCTTCTGGCGGTGGGTCTGCCTCATGTTGGCTGCTGGCTGCCAGGGCTCTGGGAGCAGTGGGGAAGGCAAAGCCAAGGCAGCTGGAAGATATTTCCATTTGTCGGGTTTTGCCAGGCCTGCTTCTGCTTTATTTCCGCCAGGGGCTCAGGGCCTCAGAAACATCCAGCCCAACCAATATTGTTGCTTTCAAAGGAGAGGTGAGTCCCCTGCTGCCTGGTAGAATTTGTTTATTACAGCTCTTGTCAATACCTTGCTCCGTTTCCTACCCCGTACTCCCGTATGAGCTTCCCTCCTCAGGATGTGTGAATGGCCTGGAAATGCGGGAAACCTTCTGTTTGTCTTTGATGACTCCCTGAGCTGGAGACACCTGTGCTGAGGGTTAGAACCCTGCACTGAAGGTGGTTTTGAAAAATTTGTCTGTTTTAACCGCTGGTTTATTGTGTGGCTTTGGTCACATTCCATCCCCGCTTTGGGTTTCATTTTCCCCATCTGCACAATAATCAGTGGTGCTTCCTAGAGTCCCAGTGGTTCTTCAAAAGTAGCTGATAAGGGGTTTGCTTTAAGATCTTGTGAGGAAAAGGTTCTGCTAAAAAAAAAAAAAAAAAAGTTCGAAAACCACTGGCCTAGGTGACCTCACACCTGGGTCAAGGAATTGTCTGCTTACATCTCTGACTGAAAACTTTTCTTTAGGCTTAATCACCACGAGATCTCTGAGTGTGACATGTCTTCTCCTCTCAGAGTGGCCAGGCTGAGCCTCGCACCAGGAAATGGGGGTGCCATAAAGCAAAGGACCTGCTGCCCTGGGACAGCCCCAGGCAGGGACAGGAATCAAACCGTTCTGCAGGGCTTTCCTGCCTCCTGGAGTTGAAAGAGGGAGGTGGGCAGTGCTATGCCCACCCTCTCTCTCCCAATCCGGGCCTCCTCTGTCTTCTTCTCCGACAAGATAATAACAACACAGCCCTTCCCCACAAGCTCTCGTTCGACACAGCAAACATATAGTGGAGGGAGGGACAGGAATTATTTCCCCCATTTTACAGATGAGGAAACAGGCTCAAAGGGATGAAAGGATTGAGCAAGATGACAAAGCAAGTTTTTGGCAGAATGGTGGAAGAATCCTGGCATCCTGATAACTTAAGGTGAACCGGGATTCCTGCCGGCTGGGGAAATGGTTCTGAGAGGAGAGAAGTGGCGGGAAGGAAATATACACTCCTACTGAGCTAATCCTCCCTCTTGAACCTGCTCCAACAGCCAAAACAGGCCATGGCATGAAAGGGTGGGATGTGACTACTCTTGGTCCCCTGGGGTCCTCTGAACACTTCCTAGGGCTCCTGAGCCAGGACACTGTAAGAGATGGGCAGAGGGTCCTGGCAGTCCCAGGCAAGAAGCTGGAAGGCCCTGACCCAGTGACACTCGCCAACCCCCAACACACACGCACCTGGCAATGAATGAGAGGAGCCCTCGTCCACGGCAGCTTCCCTGACACGGGAGCCCTGTGTGAGCAGAAGGGCTCTCCCTGCCAGCCAGCCCAGAAGGCTCTGAGAATCTCCCCCAAGCATCGCTGGCAGCTTCTGAGCTTCCTCTGCTGTTTCCAAGACGGGCCCAGCACGTCCTCAAGGGACCCTGAGTGGAAATCAGCATTCTAGTTGCATCTCCAGCGGCTGTAATCCCTCCTGCTTAGCGGCACTTGGGAGTTCACAGGGCACATTCACCCCAGAGGCCTGGGAGGTAGGCAGCATAGACAGCAGATTTATCCCTGCATTGTAAACTGGGCAAAATGAAGACTCAGGGAGGGGAGTGACTTGTCTAAGGTCACCCATGGCACTGGATCCAGGACTGGAACCCGGGCCTGCTACTGAGCCAGGCTGAGGGCCTTGCTGTTTCAATTCCTGGCTTTGCCTGCAGGGGTTCCTACTCAGCTAAGGTGACAGCAACCTCTCTGGCAAAGGGTATCCATCTTTACTTTCGGCATTTCCCCATGACAAGAGGCCCCTCTTGCAATCAGAAAAGCGAAGGCCCTGTTAGTGGACAAAATCATGCAACTGACTTGGGAAGGAAGCACTTTTCACGCCCAGTCCTGGTGCCGGCCAGCCCAGGGGAGTGGGAGTCAGGAGGCCTGGGCTTGGCATCTGGCTCAACAACTGATTCTCTGGGGGCCTTGGTCAGGAGGACACTGCCTTTTGAGTCTCCGTTTCTTCCTCTGTAAGATGGGATGAGGGACTAGAGTCACTATTCTTGATCAACTCGTGTTAGGATCTCCCAGGAAAGTTTATACAAAATCCAGATCTTGGGGTTTCACCCCAGGCCTAGTGGATAGGCTGTGGGGTTGGAGAAATCCATGGGAACCCACATTGTTAACTAGTTCCCTGGGCGATTCTGAGGCCCACTGTCATCTGAGACCACAAGACTAGATGGTCCCCAGGCCTTTCCTGCTCTGACAGCCTATTATTTGAGGTGTCAGGAAGTGTGATAAGTGCACTCTGACTTCTGCTTATTTCCTCCCATGTTTTATTCTTTATAGCAGACTTGGGGTCCTAGAAGTGGAAAATATTTGAACAGATGATTAGAGCACAGTCTCTTCAGGAAAAGCCCAACAAGTCCGAGAAGGCACAGGGTTTGCCTCCCCACGAGGCCACGGGGCCAACCGTGGGTTCTCTGGGTCTCCACCTACCAAGGTGTTTCCCAGGCCACAGGTCTGGGATGTATTAGGTGACACACCCCATGGGCGTATCTCAACAGTAGGATGATTTCTCCAATATGGCCTCTCCTCACAGATTTGTGGGAATTCTGACTCCATCCAAAGACTCTGTCTGGCTCAAAATGGCCACCTTCCCTCACTGTTCCTGAGGAGCCCCTAACTTCCAGGCTGCCAAAGCATTCTCCATGCTCCTGGGGTGTCTGCATGCTTGGCACCCACATGCTTGGCTACACAGAGAAGCCAGATGTCACTTTCCTGCTGGCCCCAGACTATACCAGTTATGGTTCTTGGCTGAAAATAACAGAAGCTAATTCTGGATGACTTAAGCAGAAAAGGAATTTATTCAAGGATATTGGAAGGCTAGAGAACCAGGCTTGGAAAACAGGTAGAAACAAAGCTGGCTGCCTCCCAGAAAGACTCACACCATGGGGGTTCCCCAAAACAAAAGGGGGGATTTAGATGCTGTGCGTCCCACAAAATGACGAATTCTCTCTCACTTGTGGATGCAGCACCTGAGACTCTCCACCCAGAGAAATGTTGTTGGTGATTTTTGCCGTGGCTGGTGCCAATGATCACATTTCCTGTTCTTCTAGCCAGGTTTCAAATCCCATGTGCACCCCATCTGAGAAGGGTCCTACCAGGAGTCATCTCCTATGCCTTACCCTGCTTATCCCTCATGATGCTAGAATCATGTTTTCCACATACAGCTAGTGGAGCTGATAGCTTCTGGCCTCTGATTCCAGACCAGCCCTTGCACCCTGCCCCCACTCATACACAAACGCCCCATCCCATGTCTCCCCAGTCTGCCCCACTTTCCTGGAAGGAGGGCATTTGATCTCCAAAACCATCTACTAGGACCGCACCTTCTTCCCCAATCGTTTTTCTCCCTCCTCCCGCCAATCAGTAAATATTTACTGGGCATCTGCTACATGCCAGTAACTGTGCTGGGTGCTGAGAAATAGGATAACCCCTTCTTCATGGAGCTTGGAGTATAGGGTGGGGCACAGGCATTGAGTAAAGAACCATACAATATCTTATTACCAACCGCAAGAAATACCATGAAGGAAAAGCTCACCAAAACCTTGAACACTTTCGTAGGGAGACCTAATTTGGTCTTGGATGCTTCCCTGGAAAAGGGACATTTGAGTTAAGTTGTGAAGGATGAGCAAGAGTTACAGAAGAAGAGAAAGGAAGGAAGGAGGGAAGGATAAAGGGAAGAAGAAGGAAGGAAAGAAGACCATTCTAGGTAGAAGGAACAGCGTGGGCAAGGATTCTGAGGCAGAATGGAGCTAGTCTCCTCCCAGAAGTCAATGAAAGCAGGGCGACTGGAGCTCCTCCTGTGAGAGGAAGAGTCATGCCACCCGAGGCTGGGGTGGCAGGCATGGCCCACATTATGGATTTTAGTTTTTACCAAAGGGCAACAAGGAAACATTAGAAAAAATTTAGAGGAGAAGTTGGGGCCTGCAGTGTGGAGAACAGATTGGAGACAGCCAAAGTGGATGAGGGGGTCTGTGAGGGTCCAGGTGAGAGATAGAAGTGTCTTGGGCTACTGAGTAGTGGCCGTAGAATGGAATGACGAGGACAGATTCAAGACATGTTTAGGAAGCGAAATTGACAGGACTTGGTGATGAGCAGGGGAGGGGATGGGGGCAGGGGATGAGGGCGACCACCTGTCTAACATGACTCAGGTTTGTGAATTGTGCAACCGGGTGGATGGTGTTAGGGGAATGCTCATTCTCCACTCCTCGTGTTGCCAGGTGGAGGGACTCCTATTAGAGTGACACTCCTCAGTTCTGTCTCCCATATGATTAGTGTGTTAGGGAGGAGGAACTGGGCTAATGTGGCTCAGAGCCTTCTGGGTTTTCTAGTCATCTCTCCCTGCCACAGACCGGTGGTGATCTACTTTGTTCTCTGAGCCATACAGTGAGCTTAGTGGGGCTGGCTCTGCCTCCCATGGCAGAACCCTGCGGTGTGGGAGGCACGTTCAGTTCAGGGTGGTGTAACCAGTTCAGCCAGCCCCAAACCTTGGTTCTGACCTGGAAATGGAAGAGGGCTGTCGTTTTCTTGACCCCCCTCCAAAGCCCCAACAGCTGAAGGTATATTTACTGAGATAGGGAACACTGAAGAGTAGGTTTTGAGCGAGAGATCATAAACTCAACTTTAGGTCCCTTTCCTGGCCACTTTGATTTCTAAACTTTGGCTAAAAATGTCCCACTACATCAGCACACTTGCCCACATGCCTCTTTTTAAAAATATCTTGGGGGCATTAACTACATCAAAATAAGAATTTCTAAAATTTTACTTTGCTTTGGCGGATCAGCCTGGACTTAAAATCTGAGCCAGGTCTCCTCAGAGAGGTGGGGAACTTGCACCCCATCCTAGGGGATAATACTAATAACAGTAACAAATACCATGATTGAGCACTTAACACATGGCCTATACCTAAAGGTTAAATGGCCAGAGGCAAGGCCACCTGGCTAATGGGAAGTGAATCTGAGATTCCAAAGCTCGTGCTCTTAAACACTGTGCTGAAGGGGAGGATGTGCTGGAAGAATTTTAAGCACTGTGTGAAAAGTAAGAGACACAACTCTTTCTCATGCTCTCAGCGGAGAGATTCCTACGATCTATTAGTCTCTGCTTTCCTCTCCCCTCCAGGCTGGTCCTGCGAGCCTTTGAACTCAGAGCTGCTCTCCTTTCCTCTCTTCAGGCATTTTCCAGACATCCCTCCCCCTTCTAATGCAGGGACAGCCTGTCTGGTAAAGCCTCGCAAATTCAGCCAGAATCATCTGGAAGAGTTTAGCAGGCAGGCAGGGAGGCCAGCCTGAAATTGAGTTAGCCGGGATTCTGCCTGAGGTTCCTCACATCGACTGTGCGATGTAACCAGCGCCCGATGCAGAAAGCAGGCTGCTCTGGAGCTGGTCATGAAGTCACCTTGCTGCCATTTGTTGCCACTGGCTTGTCCTCATTTGCATCAGGAAGTAATGCTGCTGTGAAATTTGGTCTCTTTTAGTTCTGCGTCATCGCAGGAGGGCACACCAACCCCCTCCCCCCAGCAGGCTGTCTCAAACCCCCTGTACCTGGGCCCGGGCCAGGCGCTGTCACAGCTGCGTGCCGAGCATGCTCTGTGATCTGAGCATCTGGGCACAGTCCTCCACCCTGCGTCCTTCAGGGGCTCCCCCGGGCCTCTGTGTCAAATGAGGGTAATAACTGTACCAACCCCAGGGAGCTGTCTGGGGAATATATGACTTAATATATGGAAAGGCTTTTGGCGCATACTAAGTGCTATAAAACAGGTTCCTGTCATCATCACCATCACCATCAGGGCTTAGTTTCCCACCTTCATTCTTTTTTTAAATCAAAACTAAGTACCATAGGTAATATTATTTATTTAATACTTTAAACACACTTTGAATAAACCCACTTTTGAAACATAGCCTCCTCCTAAGCTCCAGCATCTTTGAAATCACAGGTTTGATGGTTTCAGTTATATTTTTAAAGGCTCCTTACGACAAATGCATGCCTATTGAAATAAATACCTTCACCCTGCAGGGCTAAATTGTCTTGTGCATGACCAGGGGTCCTCTGCCCTTGCTTTGAGGAACACCAGTGTAGGCGAGTGCTGGCACATAGCTCAGTTTTCTTGTCTGTAAAATAGATGCAACGTGATGATGACCCTGCCTCCCAGGCCAGTGGCTCTCTTCTGCAGCATTTGGCTGTGACCGTGCTTTGCAATTCACTAGCCAAGCTGATATCATGTAGCTCCCCCATCCCCTCCCATTCCAGGTTTGCAAAAGGAACTGCTTATCACAAGCTTCCGCCGCCCCATCCCACCTCTTTTTGGAAGTTATTGGGCTATTGCTCCTATTTTTTTTCTCATGTGTTTCCTCTTCTCAGGCTACAACGGCCCCCAAAGCCTATTTTAATCCTACATCCCCGCTCAGCAATCCTCCTTCTTATCTTAACTCTCCCGAGGGTGTCAGGCTGGGTTGCTATACTCAAGGGACAGAGCCCCCGCCCAGGCCCCTCCAGCTAGCCTGGAGCCCGCCTCAGGCTTCAGAAAGCAGAATTTCCTGGAGTTTCATCTCCACTGCCGTGGGCTCTGCTCTTGCTCGCCTGTCCACCTAACTCACAGGTCCAGAAACATCTTTCTCTGCCTGACCAGCACAGGCCGCTGCTCAAGCCCCGCTTTTTCCTTCTGCCCGATGACTCATTTGGCATTCCCTCTGACCGGAGCTTCTTCCTCTCTGTCCACACAGGCCAACAGGGAAAATCTCCCCGGGAGGTCCTGGGGTAACTGCAGCTCCAAGTGGAGAAGGCTGCAGCCTGGCGGGGCTGTGCTGTGGGCAGAGGAGAGGACGGGAGTAGATTCCAGGCTGATGCCTGGGATGCTTTGCATTTCTCTGACTCCACCCTGCCCAGCCAGCGCCCAGGGCTTCACAAATGTCCATTTAGAAAGCTCGACCCTGTTTACATGGTGAGGTCCCTGTGGCTGACTGGCCCCCCCATCAGACACAGGAAGAGCAGAGGGAGCTGGGCACCAGCTTTAGAAAACTGATGACAATAAGATTCTTTTTATTTTAGGGGAAAAAGGAAAAAATGCCTAGAAACAAATCCAGAGCTGCTCCCCGAAGAGTGGAAGGGAAGAGCAGTTTTCAGTTTCTGATAAATTTTACTCAGCCTATCACGTCCTGTGGAGTCTGGAAGAAGGTGCAAACAGCCCTTCAAGTGTGGGTCGTATCTTCCAAATCAGTCAGAGCCTGTGAGGTTGGGGGTCGGATGCAAGTGTCTTTTCTCCAGTTGGGGATCCCTGGGCCTGCCTCAGCCCTAGGTCCCTTGATCTAGGCCTGAGGGCCTCTCCCATTTGGCCCTCTCTTCTTTCAGCACCCCCACCCCAAATCCTGCCCATTCAGACTTTCCTACCCCGCTGCTCCCACTCCCGGGTCCTGTCTCCCATCCTCAGCCTCCAAGACAGGGCAGGCATTCGGCCACCTTGGGTTCTGCTCTGCCTAGGTGGGGACGGGGGCAGGGGCGGGTGGAAGAAACAGGTTTTCCTTCGGGTTCTGTAAGGTGAGCTGAGCTTGCTCTTGGCCAAGCTGTCCTCCTTGGTCTATCTCCTGTCTACTGATGTGCTTACAGAATCTCTGTGCTCCCTCCACCTCGAGTTGGCCTAGCTTTGGTTTCTCGGGGCCCAGGAAAAGGCGGGGGAGATGGATGGAGGTTTGTTATGGTCTGATTGTTTATGTCCCTGACACATTCATATGTCGAAATCCTAACCCCCAAAGGTTATGTCTTAGTAGGTGGGGCCTTTAGGAGTGATTAGATCGTGAGTGTGGAGCCCTCCTGAATGGGATTAATGCTCTAATAAGAGAAATCTCACAGAGCTTCCCAGCCCCTTCCACCATGTGTAGATCCCCAGGCCATGCTGGTACCCTGATCTTGGACTTCTAGCCTCCAGAACAGTGAGCAATAAATTTCTGCTGTTTATAACCACTCAGCCTATGGTATTTTGTTATAGCAGCCCAATAGACTAAGGGTTTGAGGAATATAAAGACCCATTCTGCCCTGTACATATATTTAATTATTTCATCAGAACACTAAATTTAATTTTTTTCTTTTCTTCTTTTTTTTGAGGAAGATTGGCCCTGAGCTAACATCTGCAGCCAATCCTCCTCTTTTTGCTGAGGAAGACTGGCCCTGAGCTAACATCCGTGCCTATCTTCCTCTACTTTATATGTGGGATGCCTGCCACAGCATGGCTTGACAAGCGTTGTGTAGGTCCACACCCAGGATTTGAACCAATAAACCCCGAGCCACAAAGCAGAATGTGTGAACTTAACCGCTGTGCCACCAGTCTGGCCCCTTTTTTCTTTTTTTTTTTTTTTGAGGAAGATTAGCCCTGAGCTAACATCTGCCACCAATCCTCCTCTTTTTTTTTGCTGAGGAAGACTGGCCCTGAGCTAACATCCATGCCCATCTTCCTCTATTTTGTGTGGGAGGCCTGCCCCAGCATGGCTTGACAAACGGCACATAGGTCCACACCCAGGATCTGAACCAGCGAACCCTGGGCTGCTGAAGCAGAATGTGCAAACTTAACCGTTGCACCATTGGGCAGGCCCAAAATTTTGTTTTTCTATGGCATCTATTTCATTGTACTGGCAATTGTTATCTCTTACTAAATGAGGTTCATAAATAGCTGTTCCAGCTCATGGAATTCTAGGGAAAAGAGCTTCCAGAACAGTGATATGGTGTACTTCCCACAAAATGAAGCAAGTTGAAGGCGTTTGTGAGCATCAACCCTCATTCTAAGAGCCTCATCTGGTGGGGTGGTTAGTAGGTGATACAGGGACATTTACAGCAGAGATTATAATAACAATGAAATAATAGTTCTTATCATCAAACTACAACCTACGTGCTGGGGCCTGCGCTGGACCGTGAGGACTCAAACTTCAACTAGATGTGGTCTCTGTCCTCAAGGGCTCCCAGCGACTCAAAAGAGTTTGAAATGACCCTTCAAATCTGCTCTTCTCTCTCACCAGCCCAAACCGAGCCGTCCGCATGCCATCAGATGGGGACAGGTAGGACTGAGGACTGTGCTCCACCACCTTTCATTCCTTTATGATGTGTGCATGCAGATTTGGTGCACATGGTGCAGTCTGCACGTCCTTTTATATTTTCATCACGCCAGACTTCTTTTCTGCTTCTCCATTAAATTCCCAAAGAGGAGAAGGAAGTGTGTTTATTCATTTAAACTGCTTTGTGCAAGGGTCTGCTCAGCCGAACACCTGGACCGTATTTGGAAAATGATGATGTTGATGTTGACAAAAGCTTGAAAATTGAATAACTATGTCATGTGCCCTGTTTTTAAAAGAAAGCTTGGCTAGAGCCTAACTAAAACCGCAGACAGAATTCAGAAGAGGGTTCTTTCAGGGAAATGGCAAAAGAAAAGGATTTGCAAACCCGCCAGATGAGAGAACAGAGCTCCTCCTGGCAGTTTTGTCTGCCTTTGGCGCTGGCCGGGTCACTCCCAGAATCACACAGCATCCCTGTGGACCTCATTCCATCTGCTTCTGTCTGTCGTGGCCCAGGGCCCATCAGGTCCTAAATCAGTCCCAGACAGGCCTGGGCTTCCTCTGTGAGTCATCTCACAGCCGCGGTGACCTGTGCAGCATCAGAGCGCCTCAGTGAGATACTTCATTATTCGTCTCAGTGTCCATCCAGCAATTTCAGAAGGAAGCTGCAAGATATCGTTCTATGCCTAATCAAAAGCTGTCTTGCAAAATTGCTTCCAAAGCAAAAAGTAAAGCCAAACAAATACAACCCTAAGATATTCCATTGGTCAAGCTGGGTGCTTCGATATCAGCCTGTTACATGCAGCAGTGACACCCCAAAAGTCTCTTGTGGAGGCTTCCTTGACTCCTTGTGACCAGAGGTGATACTCAGCTGGTGTACAGAGTAAAGACAACTCTGTTCCACCAGCTACCGTGGGCCCTCTCTTCTCTGGAAACGCCCAGGGAAGAAACTAGTATGGCTCCCTCTTGGACAGAATGGGCCACAGCCACACTGCACAGTTAGTGATGGAAGCCTCTAGACCCATTTTTCATCACCAGACTTTGGTAGCGCATGTCTCTATCTCTGTCCTGAGATACTCCAGCTGAACAGCACAATGATGAAGTGCTCTGGCAATCTCTGCATCTCTGTGGACCTGAAAGGTGTGCCTTCCATGGCCAGGGAACTAGAACTACGAGCTCCTGGGAGCTGGCACTTTCTCCGTAAATATTGCAAATGTAAGGCAAATTCTAAATGTAAGGCAAATCCTTGAAGACAAAATTCTAGAAGATATCAAGAAGAAAGAAATGGAGGGGAAAAAAAGAAAAAAGAAAAGACAAGTGACCAAGACTGATGCATAAACACAGAATTGGTAGAATGACACTGGTTCCCAAGAGGTGATCCTTATTCCACTGGTGCTCAAGAAGGGCGGGAGGTTCTGTGTTGGATTGTGAAGGCGCCTTGGGTGTGTCCAATAATCTGGGCATCCTCTTTGCCCTTCACTGGGTTTCAACTTGAGAAACAGAAAAGAGGGAGGATGGTGGGTGTGTGGGAGGTCTGTGAGAGAGAGAAAGGTGTAGCTGTGAAAGAAAGAAACTCTTCAACTAACATCTGAGATTTGCCACCAGCCAGGAAACATTAGTAAAGCACTAGCCCAGGCTACCTGATGCAGGGTCCTCAGAAGTCCTGTGAAATAGTTTCAACCTGACAGCCTCTTACTCACCCAGTCATGTGTTTCATATTCTTCAATTCCTAGGGAAAGAGAAGGATGGGAACCTGGTGGGGCTGCAAGTAGCCTGGACCAACAATGAGAAGGAGCTTGAGTTTGGCGCTCACTCAGATCCCAACAGTATAATCTGTCTTGTGTCTGATCCCTCTTGAATCCCCTAGACATACTGGAAATAATCTTTGACAGTTATAGGATGGTTTGCTGGCTGAAGTCGCTGAGGAAATGGAAATTTGGAGAGCAAGAGCCAGTCCACAGTAATCTGTTGGCCACAACAAGCCACGCTGCAGACTGCCCTCAATGCAATTCAAGTCATCATTTATTACCAAGGCTTCCCTGTGGATTACCTGCTGACTGCGACCTACCACCTCACCAAACTGGTGGGAACAGATGGTCTAATGTGATGAGAGTATCACAGAGTAGCATTGGAACTGAGAGAGTCAGAGAGTGTCAGGGCTGGAGTGCCTTCATTTTACAGGTAAGGAATCTGAGGCTTAGGGGAGAAAATATTATAATTATTCATTCACATTTCTGCTTCTACAATTAGATTACAAGGTTTTCTAGGGTCAGGACTATGTTTTTGAAGCCTCAAAGCCTAGCACAGGGCTTGGCCCATAGAAGATGCTCAATAAATGCTTGTGAAAGGGAAGGAGGGAGGGAGAGAGGACTTGCCCAAGGTCACACAGGTAGCAGCAGCAAATGCTGGACCTCCCCGACAGACCTCTCTGGAGGGATACTGGCCACTGGGGGAGCCCCTCATCTCCTTCGCAGCATTGCCAGCTCTAGCGAATGCTCTTAGCAGGTCAGGCTGGCTATTGCTATTGCCAGGAAAGTGTCACTGATACCATCAGACCCCAAGGCATCTGCTGTTCCACAGCAAGGCCCGCAGGAACTCCCCTGGTCTATGCTGTGAACAGCATCAGAGGAATCAAGACTGCTTTTGTCTCAACTTTCCTGCTGGAGGGGCGAGGTCTGAGCTATCAACTTAGGCTGGGGCCTGTGGCCAGGCAGGACCCAAGGGTGCAGCAGAACGAGAGCCAAGAGTGATGCCTCCAGAGCGCAGGTAGGATGGAGCATAGCAAGGTTCTCATGCAAAGGAGTGGCAGAATTCTAGAAAAGTCAATGAGGCAGGGCCTAGGAAGCTGAGGTCCAGAGCACAGAATGGACCTACTCAAGCTCACCCGCCGTCAGGGGCAGAGGCAGATTAGAGGCAGGGTCCATCTTTTCATGGGAGGGAGAGGTAGCTCAGAAAGGAGAGGAGGAGAGGGAGCCAGAGCGAGTCCCTGAGGAAATGCAGTGCAGCTGCAGATGCTGTTTATAGGGCGGCAGCAGCCTCGCCCAAGGCATGTTGGGAGTGGGGTGGGAGTGGGCGCTCTTAAGAGAGCTAAGCTGGTCTGGATCATTCTGTGTTGTCTCGGACTTGCTGCACTTTCTGACAGCCCTGGGAATCTACCTTGTCTCTGTTCTTTGCCCTGTCCTCACTTTCAGGGTGGGGAGGGGCCCAGAGTTGGGAGAGACCTTCTTCTAAGCAACCACTAACCTCAGGGCCTTGTCAGTGATGTCACCGTCTGCAACATCCACAGACACTGACTGCGTGTCCCTTGTGTCCCGGGATTGGTGCTGGACCCAGAGCTTGGTCCCTGCCCCCAGGGTCTTAAGATCTTGTTGGGAGAGTGGGGCACAGTTGAGATGCCTAGCATGGGGCTCTCCAAGGCAGGCATGGCTCCGGGTACACCCAGTGGGTTGTTCAGAAGAAGTAGAAGCCTTGCAATGAGTTGGTTTCTTGTGGGGAGGTGAGGCTGGAATTGGAGCCCAAGCACCCCATGTTGGGGTGCTCCACATTGGGATGGGGTTTTGAGTGAAGTCCCTGCAGCAAGAATACATAGGGCTTCTTGCAGGCTTGAGGGAAGGAGAGCTATTGAGGTGGCCTCAGAGTCAGGGAGTGAAAGCCGGTGTTTTTCAAGCATTTTTTTAGCAGCAAAATCCTTCACCAAAGGAAGCCTAACTCAGAATGGATCAACCTGCTAAGAGCAGAACTGCTCTGTCCTCTCAGCTTTCCTCCTACCCCAGTGTGAGCCCCCAGAAAGTGAGCGGAACTTTACAGCTGGACCAGGTCAACCTCCTCGTCAGACCAGCAGGGACACTGAGGCACAGAGAGCAGAAGAGACATGCTCATTTGCTCTCAAGAGCAGAGGCAGACAAGAAGGCAGGTCTGTCTCCTGTCCTCAGCTCGGGAATTTTGCCGGTAGATCTTACTGCCTCCAGGACAGGGCTGGACTGGCGACAACTTCAGCCAGGCTAAGGAATGTGGGTTCCACGAGATGGGGAGCCATGGAGTGTGTTTGGACAAAGGCATTCTTTCCGTCATTCCATTTTGACAGCCCAGCTAGGACGGCAATCTCTTGCTATTTCAATCCCTTGATTGAGAAGACTAACATATTTGAATCATCTGAGAAACATCTCCAGCAGTGCAGGGTCAAGGAAGTTTGTGGGGATGGTGGTTTGGGCTGAACAGGGACAGATGCCATTGGTTGAGTTTTGGTAAATGGATGAATTGTCCGTGAATAAGTTCAACGGAAGAATCAGTGCGTTCTTAAACAGCAGCAGAAATTGCACCCGTTCATTGGCCTAATGATGTGGCTTTAATTAGAAACTCAAAAACAACGAAATAAAAGTGCTCCATCTTGAGCTTACAAATAGTGCAAAGAACTGATAAGTATCTTTGGAAGCCAGACAAGACCTTCTGCTTCTGTGTTCCTCAGGGTTTGTCTTGGCAAGGCTCCTTCCACTAGGCCTTACCAGTTTTCGTGACAAGTCTTAGTGTCAGTTACCTTGGGGCTGAGAAGGCTAGCTGGGACTTGGAGTGAGGTGAAATATCTAGAGTGGGTGGCACATGCATTTATTGGGTTTTTTTTTCTTTTTTTCTTGCTTGTTATTTTACACAGCCAGGCTGAGAAATCCTTGTCAGAGATCAGTCGCTTCCTGAGGTCTTTGAGTCAAAGTACCCCTCCGCAGTCACCTACAACTGCTCGCCCAAGCTCTGACTCCCCCCGGCACCTCCTGGTACATTATACGTCTGGAGCACTTTACAGTTTGTAAAGAGCTTTTAAGCTCATTCTCTCATTCCATCTTCACTCACTAAAGTGGCGTGAGGCAGGCCGGGCAGGCGTTGTCTCGATTTTAGAGATGGGCAAAGCAAGAGTCACAGATGCAACGTCTTGCTCAAGATGGTGTTGCTAGTTAGCATTTATTCAACAAATAGTCATGGTTTTATTCACATTTATTTGTGAATGATATTTGTTATTACAGCAGGGAGCTGGGTCTCCTGACTTGCTTCCCAAGACTCTGTCAGCTGCACCCGGCTCTTTCTCCTAAGGATGTAAATAAAAATGGATTTTCCACTGGAAATAGGTCAAATGACTTCATGCGGCCATAGGTAGTTCGGAGGGACCTGGCAAATCCTAAATGAGTCATGCTTCATTTGAATAACAAACCAGAGGAACTCTCAAGCCTGCAGCAGAAAGAAATAGAATTACACCGTTGGAGAGAATGAGTGGCTTTTAAACATTTTTAAGGCATAAAAACCATTCTTAAAATAAAGTCTTACCAGGCAGCTCAACGTGAAAGCCTATCAAAGCAGCATCTTTGCAGAACTTGAGGCCTCACTTAACATCCTTGGAAAACCCTCTTATTCATAATGAGGAAACAGGCCCAGAGGCCCAGGAAGAGGTGGCTCGGGAATTGGTGCCTGAGCAGGGGCTGGAACCCCAAACCAATGGTGTTCCCATTGAAGGGTCCCCATGAAGAATGAGCTGATTGTCCCAACTCACTTTTCGGTCATGTCCCCCACTGTTGCCCTTGCTGCTAACACACCCTGTCCTTCCTAGTCTCCTTTGCTCATGCTAGTCCCTCTTCTCAGAATGCATTTCTGCCTGTGAAACTCGCATTTTTCTCCTCCAGATCTAGGTCAAAGGGATGTCCCCTCCCCTGTGAAGTTTCCTTAAGGGTCATCGCAAGAGAGACTCACAGTCTTACTTCTGGGTCCCTCTGGAACCTTTGGTGACACTCTCCAGGCATTCTGCTTTGTCTTAGAGCCATTTGGGGCTTAATCCGACTCCTGAGATTTCATCCTTCTTGAGCACAAGGACTCTTCCTGAACCTAACTCAGCGTCTTCCAGCTCTAAAATACCGTGAAGCTATGATCTCAAAAGATGTTACTCTAGTCCTTTCCTTTTTTTTTTTTTTTATGGAATCAATGTACAGAAACAGTCTCATCTCTGAACACCACAGGCCTGGCTAGTTAGATTCTTTTAAAGCTAAACAAAGTTCCTCTTATCTTGTCTTCATCCTTATTCTCGAGCATTTCTCACGTAGCCTCACACAAACACTGTGTCTGCTGGACCTTGCCCAGGGCCTGTGAAACGACACAGTTGCTGCCTTTAGGGACACTGGTGAAGGAGTCCACCGGGACTGGGCCCCCATCCTGGCCCTGCCATTTCCTGGGGAAGCCACATCCTCCCTCGGAGCTTCTGCCCCTTTAGCCATTACCATGCCCACACCTCTGTGAAGTGCCAAAGACTGGATATACCTAGAGGCCTTTGTAAACTGCAGGCTGCCTTGTCGGCCAGTTTACTGACATCAGGGGGAAAAATTTAAATTTGGTTTCTAAGACTTTAAAAAATTGTGTAGTACCAAATAAGTGGTTGATCTGAATGTTCTCCTTCTCCTGAGTTGCTTTGACATTATATAGTCACAGGCTTCCTTCTGCCGGCAGGTTCAGCCCCAAGGCTCGTATTTGCTGCTCTGGAAATCTGCTCACTGTAGTCTACTGACTCCAGTTGAAAATAATTATTCATTCCCAAAATATTTTTTGAGCATCTACTATGCCAGGCTGTTATGAGTTGAATTGTGCCTCCCCACCCCTGGTACCCACCTCCTCCCCCACCCCCAGCCAAAGATATGCTGAATCCTAACCCCTGGTTTCTGTGAATGTGGCCTTATTTGGAAACAAGATCTTTGCAAATATAATCAAGTTAAGATAAGGTGATACTGGAGTAGGGCTCACCTTACTCCGATATGACAGATGTCCATATGAGGAAAGAAGAGACACAGACACAGAGGGAAGACTGCCATGTGAAAATGCGGGCAGAGACTGGAGTTATGCTGCCATAGCCAAGGAAGTCCTGGGGCTACCAGAAGCTAGAAGAGACAAGGAAGGATTCTCCCCCACAGGCTTGGGAGGGAGCATGGCCCTACCAAGGCCTTGATTTTGGCTGTCCAGCCTCTAGCACTGTGAGAGAATAAATTTCTGTTGTTTTAGGCCACTTACTTTGTGGTTCTTTGTTATGGCAGCCGTAGGAGACTAATACATTGGCATACTGGGGTCTAGCAGGGAACAAGACAAGCAGTCTTCCCTCATAGAACTCACATCTTGATGAAGGAGGCATGACAACACACAGTGATGAATAAATATGAAAATGGCAGATTCGGGTACTGAAGGGATTGAACAGGGTCGGGAGATGTTTTAGTTCTTACTTGAAGAAGAGAAGCCCGGTGTGGGGGAAGTAGGCAGGAACCGGCTCATATAGGGCCTTGAGATGATCTTGGGAAAAGAGATTGTCATGGAGCCAGGGTGGCTGTGGACAGAACTCACTGGGTTATTCGAATGGATGATGGTGGCTTGGAAGAGAATGGTGGCAATGGAGAAAAGGACAGATTCAAGATAACTCATGATGGTAGAACCAAAAGATCCCGTGGCTGAGTGGTTAAGTTAGCGTGCTTTGCTTTGGCGGCTCGGGGTTCACCACTTTGGATCCTGGGCATGGACCTACACACTACTCATCAAGCCATGCTGTGGCAGCATCTCACATAGAACTAGAATGACCCACAACTAGGTATACAATTGGGGCTTTGGGGAGAAAAAAAGAGAGAGGAATTGAGGATGAATCTAGATTTTTGGTTTAAGCCAAAACCATTTATTTTTGGGTAGATGGTGAGGTGATTTACTGAAATGGGGAAGATTAGGGGAGGTACGTGTTAGGAGTGAGAGGGACGGAATCAGGAGTTCTATTAGGTTTGAGGTGCCTGTGAAACATCTTTATGGAGATGCAAGCAAGCCATTGGCTATGTGAGTTCAGTGGCAAGAGGGCCGCCAAGTCCAGGGTCCTGCTCCCTGTTTGGGGACAAGAGATATATCCAAATCCCAAGGCCTCCAGCAGGACTGGAGAGAGTTTCTGTCTTCCCATTGGAAGACTTCTCTTTCTCCAGGATTACGGCTGGGCACACGCTCCCTGGGTGGCCCTGAATAACTGCTAACGCTAAGAAACTTGCTAAGTCGCACGGAAGTTTTCAGACTCCTTCAGAAAGTATTTTGTGCTTCAAAAGCTTCCCGCAGCGTCCTCAGAGCTGTGTCTAGCTTCATCAGCAGAGTCAGGTCTCCTGGGGCTTCCAGGATAAACTAGGTGGGAGGGTTGGGGGAAGCTGCAAATGACCCTGGACAGTATTCCCAGGACTCCAGGCTCCAGGCTGCTTGGCTAATTAAGAAAGCAAAAGAAATCTTTTGCTTTGCACAGACCCACTTCCTGCACAAAGAGCTCAGGGGAGAAAGAGCCAGAAATGCTTGCACTCTGGGCGGGCCGAGCCCCACCGTGGGGTGCTGACTCAGAAATGGCAGCTGCCTGCCCTGGGAGCTGGCAGTTGTTGGCACAATCAAAGATCAATTAAAACATGCCATTCTGGTTTGCTCTCCCCACACTGGTCCCTCCAGGGCACTTCCTCTCACTTTCAGCTTCCTCCAAAGACTTCCTTGCTGCCTAATTAACTTGGAGCCCAGTGGCCTGAGAAGGAGGCAGGCTGTACAGGAGGGAGGAGCATTGCACCAGGAGCCCAAGACCTGGGGCTTCTTTTGGCTCCCCCAGCACTGTTCCCGGGACTGTCAGCAAGTCTTTGAACTCTCGGGGCCTCTGGTCCCCGAACTGTGAAACACAGCGGTGGTCCACCTTCCCATCCTGTGCTTCCAGGGTGTCTTGCCAGTGAAGAGAGATTGCATATGGCCACGCTCTGTAAACTATAAGCTCCTCTCCAAGTTTAACAGTTTCTAATTTAACAGTTTCTATGACGTATAGCATAGACAATATGACAAAGCATATATTTTTAACCCATCTTAAAAGTAATCCTAGCAGAAAAAAAAAAAAAAATTCTTCTTTTCTAGTTGCAAAACAGTTTAGGGGGGAAGAAATCAACAATCCCCAAACTCCTGAAGTTTCTCGAAGTTGACACTACCTCTTCCTGCCCCAGGGGCCCAGAGGGGGAGCTGTAGCTGGGTGCCAGAGATTGACTGTAATAGGGGTTCCAGGAGCCTCTAAGGGAGGGTTGTCAGGTTGAACAAATAAAAATACAGAACACCCAGTTAAATCTGAATTTCAGATAAACAACAAATAATTTATAGTGTAAGTATGTTCCAAATATTGCATGGGATATACTCATACTAAAAATTATTCATCGTTTATCTGAAATTCAAACTTAACTGGGCATCTTATATTTTACCCAGCAACTCAACAGGATGCCTGGCTCACATCAAGCAGAGGGTTGGGGAGGTCTAGAAAGCCACTTGGATGCCTGATATGCCTTGCCCATGTCTCCAGGAGAAAGCCCTGCCTTCAGGGTAGGCTCTCCTTACTCTTCAAGCAATTTGGATTAAGGAAACAGTCTGTCTTTACTCACTCCATGCATATGTTTGAGGGCTCCCCATGTGCAGAAGGGCATTGTCCACATGTGCAAGACGATACAGCCAGTCACCATGGACTTGAACCTCAGAGAGTGTTAAAGGAAGGAGAGGAGACCACACTCAAAGGATACAACAAGGTAAAATGTTAGAAGGTGTTAGCTGGGGAGGAGGACCAAGGAGAAAGCAAGGTTTGGGCCTTCCCATCCCCCAGCACAGCCTCTCTCCTCTCTGACTGGGCACTTGGGACCCACATCTGTCATGTCCTTATGTAACTCTTCCTGAGAAGTCCACACACTGGAGTCCATAAAGGGCTTTACAGCGAGGTGCAGGGAAGCAGCGAGAGAGAATGACCGCAGGCAATGCCTCACCTGGGAGCAGCAAATTTGAGATTTTCTGCTGCAATTTGTCATTAACAACAGAAGTGCAAACAAAGGAGAAAGCAAAGAAAATTGGCCACTGACCCTGCCGTATCCCAGACTCAGGAGACTCTGGCCTGGGGCCATAGAGTCTCCTTCCTTCCCTCCCTTCCTGCCTTTCCTCATTATTTTCTGACCAACTACTACGCGCAGGGCCCTTATCTAAGTCATGGAAGAGAATCAGCCAGAGACTCGCAATTAGGATGCTTACAATCGGAGGTAAGAAAGTTAAGAAGGGAAAAGGATTGAGGACTGTGAGATCATGCCCAACTGGGGAATCCGAGAAGGCTTCCTGGAGGAGCTAGCGTTGTGTTCTGAGTCCTGAAGAACACATAGGATTTGGATGGGTAGAGAAAGGGCTCTCACGAGCAAAGGAGAGAGGGTGAGGCAAGGAAGAGAGGTGGAGAAGCTGGGAGCACAGGAAGAAAGTGGTGGTCTGGATGATTGCAGGTCATCCTGGGGTTGGTTTCAGGGTTCGAACCATGAGCCCAAGGGAAAGCGAAGTTTGCCTCGTCCTGGGATGCTCAGAGAAACGTTCTGACCCACTTGTTTACCTGTTTTTCTCTTTCCCCTCTCTTGAGCACATCTTTCTCTGTTGGAGGCTTATTTATAATTCAGGCAACCTCCTTCAAAGGGAGCAGGTGTTTCTCTGGGATGAAACACCTTGGGAAGCAGCAAGTACAACTGGAAAGAAAAGCATGTCACAGCACAGCCAGGCAGAGAGAAGCTTGGGTTGAGGCAAGGGCAGAAGGAAGAGGAGGCTAGCTGGCACAAGGTGACAAGGCAGCGAAAGAGAGCGTCATTCCCTTCCCACCCCCACCTCTCTCTCTCTCTGTCAAAATCTGGATTGACATTACCGTCCCTCAACCCCACTGTCTGTGACTCCATCATTAGATTGCCTTTCTTTGAGTCTCCACAGCTCCTCCTTCAAGATGCCCCTTTTAAAATGCTCACATCCTCATAAAGGACTGTCACCTGGGTTCCTCAGCAAGCCAAGGAAGTAAACGTGCTTTATTATGGGGTGCAATCCCAAGGAGCAGAAGAGAAGAGAGGAGTGAGGCTGAGAGAGAGCCAATAGAAGGGCATGTTTTCAAGCTGGCCACAACTTGGTATAAACTACAGCTGCTCATTTGCCGAGACCCTCTTCTGAGAGCCATGCAACAACCATATACACCATTCCATCTCAGTCCGGAGGAGGAAGAGAGGAGAACGTATCTGCTGGCTCCCATCTCCTATTGGAGACATTTGGCCCATGGGGCATGAATTCCTCCACTCCTCCACGTGGCACAGGCACGAACACCAGGCAGGTCCCGAGGTATTTTATGTGTCAGGGTCAACAAGGAAGCCCCAGGACTGATGGTGAATGAATGGCCTTGAGGTGAGGCACTGTGGGGTCACGTCCAGGTGAAGGTTGCTGGCCCACACAGATTTGGTGACTGCAGTGAAGACCGGGGCTGAAACAAACAGCCTTTGGAGAGGCCAAAGAGTTTCTGGAGATGCCTACGAGGTATCTGGTTGAGGGACAGTCCTTCCTCTTATTATTAGCAGATCTCGCCTTAGTTTCCAGCTAGCTCTTCAGCAGGTGCCTTCATGCTGGCAAACCACTGAGAGCAGGAGCCAGACTCAGATTGGACCTGCCTGTGGGTGAAGGTGCTGGGAGCATGGTGGGCATCAGGCAAGCTTACCCACCACCCCCTGACCCAGGTTGGGATGTGGCTGTGATTTGAATCACCTTGAAAGCCCATTTTGGACTGCTCACCTGCGACTAGGAGGCAGACCCCAGAGGGCCTCCCCAAGCAAATATAACCCTGAAAAAAGATAAAGCATTAAAGGGACTCCTGAGGACCCAGCATTATTAATGGCCTATTCAAGCTGGGGAAAATCAATAGCTGTTTAGAAAGGGCTTTGGGGAAGAAACTAGTTTCGGTTAAGAAAAGCAAAAAATGTTTGCTCTCTATGAGGATGAAAGGATGAAGCAGGATTTCCCCCAGACTGGCAGTGTTTCTATAAACTTTGATCGACACCTGCCAAGAAGGAGGGTCTGTGCGCGTGTGAGCAGAAATTGACTAGATTGATTTCTTAGTCTGATTTTCCCTTACCTATCCAGAGATTCCAAATTCCAAAACAGAAAATACAGTTTTCTAAAACACATTAGTACCTTCTTTCCCAAAGCGCTCAGGAAATGAAAAAGGCTTTTAAAGCTCTGGGGGACACATTTGAAACGCTGTGTATTTCAGTTTGACAGTGAAAGTGAAAACAAGCCCAGATTCTATTTGACGGGTACCGTGTTTATCTAATACTTTTCTCCAGGAGTTCCAAGCTCTGCTGGATGTAAACACTTTCTTCTTTCCCCTAAGGGAAAGAGGTGGTCAGCATTATTTGCCCAGTTTGGCAGCTAGAGAGGCCAAGTGTGTGACCGGGGAATGATCTCTAAAAGAACACAGCGACAGTGTGGGGCATGACTGTCCTCCACTGTCTGTCTTTTTGATTAAGTTGCTGTTTCAGACTAGAAATCATGGTAGAGAGCCCGGATGAAGCACCATCATTGGAAAAGGGGAAAAGAGAAGCATTGTAGATCACAGAGGGCCACTCCTTCCCTGGGTCTGGAAATTTGCTTGTGTTCACTTCCTTTGTTCCTCACCCTGCAGGATGAAAGCTGACCACTCGTCTGTGGCAGACAGACCAGCACTCCAGCCATCCAGTGAGGGCTCTCCTGGTCCCCCAGTGACTTTGTTCAGAACCAGGGTGCTGGCATCCGTCCCAGTGACCTGGTGTGGCTTATGTCATGACCTAAGGATACTTGAGTTCAGTTCCCCTTTGTTAAGGGCCTTCTGTGTGTCCTTGTGAGCAGGGCACTGAGTGGCCATGGGAGGCTGCACTTGGCAGAGGCAGAAGAGAGGACTCTTTGGTGCCGACTCCAGTGACAGTGGCCCCTCAGGTATGGTAGGCCCTCATGGGAAGCCACAGGGCCTGTGGCATTCTGTTACCAGCAGCCTGGGCACGAGAAGGCAGCTCAGTACTATGAACAGCTGTCCCAGCTTCAGTTCGAACCCCAGCTCTGTCCCTTAGCGTTGTCGGTCTTGGGGAAGTACACTGTTTAAGCTTGCTGGACTTGGGCCTCCTCGTCTCCCCCTCAGAATGGGGGGATTAAATCGTATGGTATGTGTCAGTGCCTGGCATGCGGGAGGCACTCTGTAATTCTGCTCCTCGTTAGGACTGGTTTCGTTCCTGGTGCCTCCGGGTGACCCTATTTCATGACTGGAAGCTGCACTTCCCTTGGCTCCCTTTGTCACTCCTGTTTGGGCTTGTATCTGTCAGGGAGGTCCACAGGTGGAAAATTACAGGCAGTTTGGAGCGTGCCTCAAAGCACACCCACTGTTCCCACAGGAAAATCGGGAAGCTTCCAGACTCCAGGGCCCCCCAACTGCAGGGGGGCTGGGGTGGAGCGGTGTTTGATTGAACACGCTTGTTTTTCTTTGCAGGTTTCTTTGGCAATCTGAAAGGGCATAGCCTACTGCTGATGAAACAGTGTTTTCCATCTCTGTCTTCCCGATCAGATATCATCTGTCTACGAGGCTTGGGAGGGGAGGGGATAAGATCTCCAGAGACTCCGGATCTGCTCCCTGATTTCCTACCAGGTAGGAGGAATTGCTTTAGGAAGAAAATTGTCAGGGGGTGGAGAACCAGCATGGTTCCGGGAAACGCTGCATGGCTCCCCTCCCTCCTTCTCCCCTTCCTTCCCACTGCTCCAGCAGCGGCTGTTCAGACGCCAGCACAGCTGACCTTAACATTGACAGACAAGCCCCCCCACCCCCAACCCATTCCCACAGGCCTGCTTTAACTGGGAGGTGCTGCTTTGTGCCATTTGTGCCTTTGCATGGGCCACACACAGCCTCCTGGGGACAGGGGCAAAACACATATTACAGGTGCGTGCAATCTGGGCAGGAGAAGGTGGGAGTGTCTTTGTCTTCCACGGGCGTAGTAGATGTTATCTATGGGCTTTTTATGTTTTCAGAGGTTATGTGAGATCCTGAGGCCTTCCTCTTCTAGGCTGAATCAAGCCCCCCAAATTCGTATGTTGAAGTCCTAACGCCTAGTACCTCAGAACGTGACTGTATTTGGAGATGGGACCTTTGAAGAGGCGTTTAGGGTAAAATGAGGTCCTATGGGCGGGCTGTAATCCAGTATGGCTGGTGTCCTTATAAGAAGGGGAGATTAGGACGCAGACAAGTACAGCGGAAAGGCCATGAGAAGACACAGGGAGAAGACGGCCATCTACAAGTCAAGGAGAGAGGCCTCAGACGGAGCCAACTCTGCTGACACCTTGCTCTCGGACTTCCAGCCTCCAGAACTGTGGGAAAATAAACTTCTGTTGTTTAAGCATCCCAGTCTGTTGCACTTGGTTATGGCTTCCTGAGTGAACCAGTACACTTCCCAATTACATGCCATCAAGTTTTGTGGTGGTGGTCATTGTTTTTTTTTTAAGTTAATTTTTATTTAGTTTATGATAGTTTACAATCTTGTGAAATTTCAGTTGTATATTATTGTCTGTCAGTCGTGTTGTAGGTGCACCCCTTCACCCTTTGTGCCCACCCCTCACCCTCCCCTTTCCCCTGGTAGCCACTAATCTGTTCTCTTTGTCTGCATGTTTAAATTCCTCATATGAGTGGAGTCATACAGAGATTGTCCTTCTCTATCTGGCTTATTTCACTTAGCATAATTCCCTCAAGGTCCATCCATGTTGTTGTGAATGGGACGATTTTATTCTTTTTTATGGCTGAGTAGTATTCCATTGTATATATATACCATATCTTCCTTATCCACATCAGTTGATGGGCACTTAGGTTGCTTCCACGTCTTGCCTATTGTAAATAATGCTGCAGTGAACATAGGGGTGCATGGGACTTTTGGAATTGCTGTCTTCAAGCTCTTTGGATAGATACCCAATAGTGGGATGGCTGGATCATATGGTATTTCTATTTTTAATTTTTTGAGAAATCTCCATACTGTTTTCCATAGTGGCTGCACCAGTTTGCATTCCCACCAGCAGTGTATGAGGAATCCTTTTTCTCCACTCCACAACCTCTCCAACATTTGTTACTTTTTGTTTTGGTTATTTTTGCCATTCTAAGGGTATAAGGTGATTTCTTAGTGTAGTTTTGATTTGCATTTGCCTGATGATCAGTGATGATGAACATCTTTTCATGTGTCTATTGGCCATCTGTGTAGCTTCTTTGGAGAAATGTCTGTTCATGTCTCCTGCCCATTTTTGATCAGGTTGTTTAATTTTTTGTTGTTGAGTTGTGTTGGTGGTCATTGTTTTTAATGGGGAGTCCCTCTTGAGTTTGAAGGATATATTCAAAGGGAGCTTGTTTTTTTGATGAGTAAGGTTTATTAGAAATCACTTGGGGCTGGCCCGGTGGTGCAGCAGTTAAGTGTGCATGTTCCACTTCGCTGGCCTGGGGTTCCCCCATTCAGATCCTGGCACTGCTTGGCAAGCCATGCTGTGGTAGGCGTCCCACATAGAAAGTAGAGGGAGATGGGCATGGATGTTAGCTCAGGGCCAGTCTTCCTCAGCAAAAAGAGGAGGATTGGCAGCAGATGTTAGCTCAGGGCTAATCTTCCTCCAAAAAAAAAAGAAAGGAAGGAAGGAAGGAAGGAAGGAAAGAAGGAAGGAAGGAAAGAAGGAAGGAAGGAAGGGAGGAAGAAAGAAAGAAAGAAAGAAAGAAAGAAAGAAAGAAAGAAAGAAAGAAAGAAAGAAATCACCTCATGACGCTCTTGGCAGATTTAGACAAGAGACAAAATGCAAACCCATGCTCGCCAGTGTTGGTGCATTTGCGCTACAGATCCTGGACTGGAGAGAGAATCGGGGAAGATGCATCTGTCTGTACTGACACAAAATGTTGTGAGTTTGTGAGATTTGTCCCGCCAAGCAGGACCAAGAAAAATGAGCAATTATGACAGCAAGTTCTTCATCTTAAGAATTGATTTATAACATCATTAGAGAACTAGATATTTGTCTCACTTAAAAGGCTCTTTTTTATTTGATAAGAAATATGTTTCTGTCAGTTATAATTCTAGTTAACCTAATACAACGTGCTCTGGGCTTCAGTTTTTCCTTCAGTTGTTGATAATTCGATCAACCTTTATTACCTCTTCAGTTCTTTCTGGGGCCAGAAGATTCTAGAATTTTTTATAATAATAACTCTCTTTTGAATAGCACTTTGAAAGAAGTCTCATAACAACCCTGTGAGGCTGCACACGCATCATTACTAAGAACTAGGATTTGTGTACCATCTTATCTTTTACAAATTGCCTTCACATCCACTGTCTTGTTTAACTGCCAGAGAAATTAAATGAATTGGTCGAAAATACATAGCGATTTTTAATGCTGAGCTTGGATTAGAACCCAAGCCAGAACTTTTTCCATGATATCATCCTTTTTCTTCACAAACAGGCTTAGAATTTTGGCCTCTGATGGTCTAAAAAGTCCTGTAACTTATTTTTACCCATCCTTCCAGGCCCAGTTCAGAGGCCACCTCTTCTGTGCAGACTTGCCAGATACAATGCAGAATGAATCACTCCTTCATCTGTGACCCCCAAAGCACTTTCTCAGGCCCTTCCTCAGAACTCTCAGCCCCTCTTGCTTGTATTTTGGTTATCTCTGTACCCATCTTATCACCCCAATAGACAAAGCTCTGTTAGGCTGAGAGGAGGACTTAGCCCAACCACTCCCACGCTCAACCACCAGTGTTCAACTCATGTTCAGGACGTGAAGCTGAATTGAGTTCACGTGCCCCGAATGTCAGGTGCAGGGGTGCTCCTTGGCTAAAGGGGAGTTCACTGCTTCCTGGAGTAGATGGGAATGCGGACACTTCATCTGCAAAAACTGGATGGATTTTTCTGATGGGAGAGTGCCTGATTCAAACCTCCTTGCACCTACACTAATGCCGTCTTCCTGCTGCTCCCCAGCTGCATCTTTACTCGGTTTCCTAGTTCTTCTGTTTTTCCCTTGGGTAGGTTTGAGTGCTTCTAACCACTCCTCCTACCTCCACCACTCTCCTTCTCCTACCAGCTCTCATCCACAAACCCTGCAGGGAACTCCAAAAACACAGCAGCCTCTACAACGCAGACCCACTGACCTTCAGATTTCAACCTGAGGCCCTCGTGGAGCCAGAGGCAGCAAAAACTCGGCTGGACTGAGGCCTGTGAATGGAATTTACCTCTCTAGTAATACTCTCAGAAATCGTACTATTGGTGGAATGTTCTTTAGAAAATTTTTCAGTCCTTAATTTTTCAGGATGGTGGAAGATAATTCACAATGATCAGTTTCAGCTGTTAAATATTCCATATCCATATAAATATTTCCCATCACTGCTTTTCTGTAGTCTCTGAGTTCTCTAAATGTGTTAGATAAACAGTGATAATGGAACGTACTCTAAAATGTAGAACACTGCCATTCCTAGGACCCGGTCCCCAACTCAGGTCTGACCCCTCAAATCCCTCTTGCTCCTCACCCACACTTCAGCCTCCCAATAGCTTCTTTGTCTGGGGTAAGGTTTTCGTAAAACTGCAGGTTAAGCTGCTAGTTCCTGATGCAAAGGCAGACAGCAGGCTGCGCACAATTCTTCCTGGGCATTTCACTCAGAGCAAAGAGTGATCTTTTCTGAGGCTCGAGAACATCAATATGTGACTGCTTTGCTAAAACACTTTCCGTCTCTCACAGTCAGAGGAATGTGCTTGCCTTGAGCTAGCCTCCAGTTTCTTGTTAAAAGCTAATTTTAGAGCTCATTTGGGTTCCATTAGTATACGGTGCTGTTGCAAATCTGACATTAACATTGGCGGCTTGATGAGTAGCAAAGAGAGGAGAAGCTTTTACCCTGACTGCAGCGATGCAGGCACATATGGTGTCATTTTTCAAGGAACAGATTTTTGTCTTTCGTGCCATTTCAGAGCTGTTTCCCTCTGAAATTACCAGCTCTAATTTAATGCAGAACATGTCTGGATGTCACTGCAGAGATCTAGTTAAACTGAGAGAGCTGGCAGGTTCCACAAATTTGCAAAAGCAGTGTTCATTTGCACAGGATAATGTCTCCCGAGTCCATGTTCATAGCCTAGGAATCAGCCGCCAGCAAGTGTGGGGGGGCTCTGCCCTTAGGATGAGAGCCGGGTCATGATTCTGGGTCTGAGGCTGGGACTCTGGTCACACAAACCCAAGTGAGGGGAAGTCAGGGTTTCCTAACCTCCAGGTACGTCCTCTGCTGCCCATGTGCTTGGGCCCACATGGCTTACCTGGGATCTGTGAGTCCAACTGGGGCAGTGACAGGGACCACACAAGACCCCATTGCTAATCTGAACTCTGCCCATAGCTGGCTGGCCTCTGCTGCCTCACCTGCAAAACAAGGGAATTCGGACACTCTCTGTAGCTAAGCCCACTAGCCTGTCGTAGTAACTTGCATTTATCTAACTTTTTCCATTTTTCTGAGAATTTTCATGTTTGTCTTGTCCTGTGATCATCACAACATCCTGTGAGGCAGGCATTCCTGTCTCATACTTGGGAAATTCTGACTCAGAGAGGCAAGGAAACTCACCCAAGATCGCACAGCTGCTCAGAGAGAGAGCTGGGACTCGAACCTAGTTGGCCTCACTCCTGGTTCAAGGCTCTCAGAAGTCAACAGACTGGCTCAGAAACCAAGTTTGAACACGGCAGCCCTTCATCAGGGGCCATCATAGAGAGCAAATAGCCTTGCCCAACAGGCCTACGCTGTTCAAACTTATCCAAGGTGGGAAGATTGCACAATGACGTGGGACATCATATTCTTGCCTTGGGACACACAGTATCACAACTGAGCACCCCAGTAGGGGCTGAAATGTAGTAGGAAAATCGCTAGAGCTAGTTCTAATCTGGGCTCTGTCTCAAGTTGCTGTGTGACCTCGAAGAAGTCACTTGGCCTTTCTGAGCCTCAGTTCCTAAATGAGGCAGGTGGATAAGCTGCTCTCCAGTGTAACTTTCCTTTGGATAGGTTTATAGTTCTGTGGCAACAGGTTCAATGCCAACACCAAAGAACACAGCAGCAAGTGTAAGACTTTTGGTCAGAGAGCAGCCTCTATGGCCAAGACATTCAAACTGGTAAAATAAAATGCTCCAGGAAGTTAAAAAGTGAAGCTTATATAAAGAGCGACCAAAGTGGGTTACTTCTGTAAGTGACTAGGCAAATGCTAAAACAGGAGTCACACTCAAATCACGCAAGTCATGCAAGTTAATAACGAAAGATGTGGGCAATAGGGACACTAGGGAGTGGTGGGGACTACAGTAAATTGGCAAGCACTGCCTGACTAAAGGGAACAGTGACCACTCTGCTCCAGGCGAGTGTTGCCAGGGAGGCATGTAATGTAGTGCAAACAATATTCCAGCTTTTCAAGAGAATTGGAGATCTGAATATTCATATGAAATATCCTAATTTTTAAACATTGGAAACAAATCCAAAAACTTAAAAACCCTTTCATGCCAAACAAAATGTGTCTGCTAGCCATATGCTGCCCAAGAACCCCAGTTTGCTAATTCTGTGCTAACATCTTCTGGGTTCGTTTGTGTCTATCTCTGCCTTAAACAGTTCCAGAGGGCCTGTTTCCTGGCCTCCCCGGGAGCAGGCTGCAGCAGTGACCCGCCTGTACTGTTTCAAGTCAACAATACTTTGCATCACACAAACCCCATTTTCCTGTCCATGGCCTTGGAGGCTGGACCCCTGACAGGGGCCAGCATGCACACCCGGTTCCCACTCTGCCTGCCTGAAAGTGACCTTCTCCTGAGAGGCAAACAACAGCGGGCGGGGAAACAAGGGGTTTGGCCTTGCTAGGAGGGTAAGACAGACGAGGTTATTTTTTCCCTGCTATGATTTTTACATTATTGGATCACGTAACCATTTTTATTGTTAATTTAGGTACAAATTAATTGCTGTACAAATGAACGAAAGCACAGACGAATGCCCTCACCATTACTTGAACCTTAAATGGCAATTACTCGGCTTTGTAATCCAATATAGCAAACATTCGTGCCGCCGTGGTACACCCTCTGGCCCAGTGCACTGCTGATGGGAACAGCGGACATCCCTGGGGTTTCCCTGAGCCCCTGCGCAAACCTGGGAGCAAGGTGTTGCCGACCGCAGAGCTTCCGTGTCTGCCTGACTCTTCTTTCCAAGGGTAACTGAATAAAGGTATTAGAGGATTTGACAGAATGGCCATGTCCTGGCTTTTCCCCTGAAGGATTTCTTATCACATCTTGAGATTCTCTGCTTATTCTTCTCTTCAGAGCCACATATAAAATATCAGTAGTGGAAAGCACTTTAGAGAAACCCCTGTCCAGGCAGCATGCACAGACCCCCAGCTTGGGTGTGGGGGCCTCCTACGTGCTCCCACAGTCCGAGTACTGGCCCCATTAGGTTCTGATCGCACTGAGGTGGAGCCATCCAGTTATTTGGCTGAGTCTCCCCCCAACTGGACCACAAGCATCTCGAAAGCAGGGACGGAATCTTACCCCCCTTAGTGGCCCTGCTCGGGGCATGGCACCTCATGTTGGCATGGGCAGTGATGCTCAGAAATGAAACAGAATTCACTTATCTGCCTGGAGCACCTCCTCAGAGCACCCTCTCCACACAGGTACCACGCAAGTAATTTCCTCCTTTGTGTCACAGGCTTTTGTAATTTCCTGCCTAATTTTCTCATCTTCCATGTCACAGTGAAAGTGAAAATATCCATCTAGAAATCTCTCTTTGGTTTCCATTTGCCAAATCAATCCCATCACCCCCTTACAAATAAAACGTGGTTACTTTTTGATCAAATGAAAAGATATTGTATGAATAATGGAATTGTAGTGTACAATTTTTTTTTAAGACAGGAAGAATGTCCCTTCGTGGACAGCCCTCTGTCCCAGACTCTAGATTAAATCTAGCAAATTTTCTTTTCTTGTCCTTGAGATAGTTGCACTGGAACCTGTTTTGAAGTTTTTATGAGATTGTAGATTCTCGTCACAAAGAACTGAAGGTAAAGAGTCCGTGACTAGTTTTCTCTAAACACTATAGTCATTTGAGAGCCTGTTTACAATTCAGAGAATTTCTGAGTCACTCGCAGGAAAATGTCTTCGTCTGCATACTTTACATTCCAATAGAAGAGCCCTTAACTTTTGGTCAAAAGTGGTTTAAGCATCACTTGTAAGCCAATTATAATGACTTTCCTATAGTTGTTCTTGATTTCCTTACAGAGGCTAGCTGCATGGGTTTGTGTTCAATGGACTTTTTCTCTTTTCAAGTCTGCACTCTGTACAGAACCTAACACTTGAGCAATGTTTGTTGAACGACTAAATGAGTGAATGAATGATGGATGTCTCAAGAACAAAGGTAACGAAACATTCATTTATCCTAGAGAGTTCTTCCTTTGACGTTGTTGATAGAACTCAGATTTAGACTAGTAGAATGTTGGAGACAAAATAACCCAGAAATATCTAATCTAGTTCAGCATTTTTTACTTTTCAGATTTAGCATGTGAGGTTCAGAGTACCCCAAGATCACCTGGAACCCTCAAGGGAAATTTCAGGAAATTGTACCAAATATGAACCCTAAGGAAAGCTTAGGTTTCCATGGCACTGAACGTGGACTTTTTCATCACTTTCTGTTTTTTGTTTTTTGTTTTTTACCTTTGTGCGATTCTCATAAATTAACTGAGATTCAGAAGTATGTGAAACAACTAGTTCATCAAAGCTCTTAAATACTTCTTGGCTCTCTTCATCCACTAGTTACTATGGAGTGGAGTATGGAGTTCGGTGGAGCAGAACCCTCCAGAGGGTTCATTACTGATGCGAAGGGAGTGGAAAGAGCTCTGGTTCCTGAGTCAGAGGATGGGCCCAGGTCCCAGCTCTGCCAGCTGTAGATCCTGCGGGGAATGAGGTCTGTGAGCCCTGCCCTCATCCTCAAGCAGAAGTCGCCACCCCTGTTCCGCCATCCTCACCGGCAGTTAGAAGAGCCCATGAGATACGCATGTGAAAATGTTTTAGAAATTGTAAAGCATGCAAGGGGTTAAGCCTGTTCCCCACAATGTGTCCCTGGAGACAGAGTAAGCAGGCAGAGTGCACGGTGGTGAGGGGTGGAGGGCAACCCAGGGGTGCGTGCCTCCCTGCCCAAGAACTACGAAACAAGGGAAATTAACTTTCTGAGGGTCAAACCAGTGGTTCCCAACTTTTTCCAGTATAAGTCCTCATTTTTATCATCAAAATATTCCCCAGACCTACTCCCACACGATAATATTTATACTTTTAGTATCTGCTGATTGAGAAAATACATACTGACAAAAAGCTATTGTGAATTATGACCACTCTTTAAATTGCCTATATTTTATTAATTACTGCATCATATTAACACTTTTCACAAATACTGGTACTAGATTAGAGTAAACCATGTTAGTTATTCAACCTCCAGGCCCTCATAGATTAGGTGGCTTCTCAAAATAATTCCCTCTGCTCTCAGATCAGGAAAATCCTGCGTTAAAATTAATCCGCTCATTAAACATAATGCATGAATCAGAGCCAAGTAATGCAATCATCTTAAGTGGACTCTGGCCCCAGGTTGAAGTCAGGCTTCACTGATGGCGTTAACAGAAACCAAAGAAACAAGATGTTGGTCACTAGAAGACTTGGCTGCCAGCGGAAGCCAGAAGAGGCGGCTCCATCCAGGTGAACCCTGGCCGCACCTTCCCAGTCCTGCCCAAGGAAGACGTGCGCGAATGTCAGGACTCAGTCTCAGGTCCTGGTGGAACAATTCCATATGTTCCACTCTGGGCTCAACTGAGTGTCCTTGTTGCCAGCAGAGAGCAGCTAGACATCCTGATTGTTGTGTTTCATTGCACATGAATGTCCTGGATTTAGATCATATAACCACGCTAAGAGCTTGGGTAAGGAGAGAGTAGCCCCAAGCAGTGGCCGACGGGGCAGGCCTCTGAGCCCGTCCCTCAGGGCTGTGAGTAGCCTTGGGACAGCTACTCTACTGGTCCTCACTAGGAGTATATGTTCTTTTTGCATCACTGTGAGCCATGATTTCTTAATCCCAGCACTATTGCCATTTTGGGTCCAATACTCCTTTGATGTGGGGCTAGTTTGTGCATTGTAGCTTGTTGAGCAGCATGATGCCAGTAGCTTCTCGCTCCTGCCCCCACCCCCTAGTTGTGACAACCAAAAATGTCTGCAGACAACGCCAGATATTCCCTGGGGAGAAAAATGTCCCCACCCCCCAGTTGAGAACCACTGGCACGAACCATTCCAGTCAAATGTCTACAGGATGCGACGACATGAGGTTCTTCGAAAAAAGAGTAACTCATTCCTGAATGTGCAATACATTCAATTTATGTACAGTGTCGCCTTTATCCAAAGGATGCTAGAATTCTTGAAAAATCAATTTCAAAGGGCTTGCAGTTAATTTAGAAATACGGTCAAGCTCCACTTCACTATAATGCAAAGGAAATAGAGATTCTGGCAGCTGAGCGGACTGAAACTTTCCTTTGATAACCTAGTGATTCAAGGGTCGTCCTTCCGAGCGTCGATTGTTCCTATTGTAAAAGTATGGTGGGGATGGCTTGCACTGGCCAGGGGAGTCTTTGGAAGCTGCTGATATCTTGTTGTTTTAAAAAATAAATCCTTGATTTGTTTTTGAGTCTTTATAATTTACTTCTTTCTCCTAAAAACAGTACAAAAAAGATATCCCAGTTACCAGAAATTCAATTAGTTTTGTGCTGATAAATTGAGGATTTTTGCTAAAACGGTTCCAGCTTTTTCTAAAGGATTCTCCCATTGGAAATTCCTTCCTTTGAGGAGAGCATGCCCACCACAGTCAAACCCCTCAGCAGTGCAGAATCCATCTGTGCTCTTACTTACAGAGAAATTTCCACCTGGTTCTGTTCAGGAGTGAGGTTTTCCATTTTGGCCTCATCCCTACTCCTGGCCCCGGAGGCCACCATTTGCTGTTCCAGGCTTTACAAGTGCCCAGCGCTGGTGGTGGGGGGGAGTCCACGCCGAGCCCCGCGCTGAGTGCCCTTCCATCTGCTCCCTTCTTCCCTGCCTCTCCCCGACTTCAAGAACTCAGGCATCTCCACTCCTCCTGTCTGGGTCCAGTGGCCGCCTCCTGCTTCCTCGAGCCCGGTTGTGTCTAGTCTCCGGGAGAAGAAAATCTGCTCCTCGAGCACACTCTGAGCCTTCCCCTCGCTCTAGCTCTGTGGTTTCTGTGTGTGTTTCTGGTCAGTGTGGATCAGGGTGTCCTGGGTACCAGTGAGAGGGCAGACTGAGGGAAACACACAGACTAACTCTTGGAGATGTCACCCTGCGTGTGCCTTACCAACGATGTGAGACAGAAATCAAGGCAGAAAGGGGTAACAATCTCGGCAGGCCTGCATGGGGAGCTCCTGCAGAGGCACGGGGCGTCTCGGGGTGGCTGGGCCTTGAGCTCATTGCTTAGTCTTTTCCTGCTGCGGAAAAGGAAACAAACGTGCTGGCTGTTTAGCCACAGTATTAAAGAGAGCCTCCCTGGGGGTGCTGGGATATGAAGGAGAGGTTCTGGGTTTGAGACCTTGAAGTCACCCCAGTGGGCGGCCTGCTGGAGGAGGAACAGTGGCCCGAGCCCAGCTGTAGGCAGGCCAGCCCCCTGTCAAGGAGGCCCCTCTGATGGGCAAAGGGGAACCCTCACGGTGGCAGTGCTCTCCACCTCACCACGGTCCCCATGACAGGCAGGAGAGGAGGCGAACCTGGCCTGACTGTGAGGAAAGAGGTAAGCTAAATGCTCGCGTTAGAAATGCCGTTCTTTCTTCCCCCAGCAGGGTGGGCTGGGTGCTGGGCAGACCCCCATGGCTGCTGGCCGCCCCTCCGGTGCTGGAGCAGGAGAGCTGCGGCCTCTGGCAGAAAGGCCCAGCCGGGGCACCTGCCGCAGTGAGCGCGGGCCCATTGCCTGGGCCTTGGGACAGGCCTGTCCTGCCGCGGCCTTGCTCTCCGGGTGCTGCTGTTCCCCAGGGAGAAGGGGACCAAGTTTATTAAGCCTACTGGGTGCCAGATACTTTATGTATATAATCTCAATCAACTCAACAATCGTGCAGAGTAGATATTTTTATCCCCTTTTTATAGACGAGGTAAGACGAGAGGCTTAGCGAGGTCAAGCGACTTGCCCAAAGTCACACAACTTGGAAGACCGTGAGTCTTCCCAGAAAGGGACTGACCTGGAGGCTCTGCCGCCTCCTGATTGGGCAGCTGCTCTCCCTCGGGGGACACGGCGGGCGAGCCGGGACTGGCCCTGGAAAGTTAGGAGCACTGCTGAGGCCGGGAGAGCCTTCACGGCCCCCTCTGGCGGGACGCAGGCCAGGGCTTTGCCTGGGAATCTCTGTGACAGCAGATCTCAAAGTGAGACGGGCCCAGGCGCCGAGCATCTTCTGAGAAAAATCACTGCTCTTTTCAGAAATGCAAATATTTTGAGATTAAAAAAATTTCAAATCTGCTTCTCATCTGTAATTTGATTAGGAGCTTCTCTATCTCAGTTGGCATTCGCAGCAATGAAATGGCTTGAGGGTCGGTCAGGGGCATCAGGACAGGGAGGAAAAGCTGGGAAATTCTGTGCCCTCCTGTGAATCCAGTGTGGGGTTGAAAGGAACCCCAAGGGGGAGGAGAGGGGGTGGCAGCTGGAAAGAAAAGACCGTGCTCCCTGGGTCTGTAGGAAGAAAGTGGTGGAGACCCCCAGAGAGAGCAAAAGGTCGGGTGGGGGGCCAGTTCTCTGTGGGAGGCCTTGTGTGTTCATTTCTGCCGCTGGCTGCCTGGGGGGCTGAGCGTGAAGGGCTGTGCTGAGCCAGCATCCGGTCGGAAGTACACGTCTGGAGCTCCTGGCGTGGGATGCTGCAGCTGTTCTGGGGATCTGCACAATTAGAATTCTGCTAGCGCTCGGTGCCCACAGGAATCCAGTCACGTGGGCCGCGGTGCCTGGAGCCGGGGTCAATGAGAGCTCAGTCTGAGCGAAAAGCGTTCCTTCCCTCTGAGACGGCGTCCTGCTTCAGTTGCACCCTGCTGGGCTCTTGCTCACAGTAAACCCAACCACCTGCAGGAGCAGGATCCTGCGGATGACCCAGGCCGGGTTTCTGGAACAAAGGGAATCACTTCCCCTTCTGATGAGGGTTTGGCCAGCCTACCATTTCTATCAGAGGCTCTTTATCGATACCTCCTCCTCCTTTCTTTGGTTTTCCTCACTACCGCAATGCCGACTTCTCTCCAGCAGGCTAGGATCTAGTTGCTGGATAACTTTGGGACTACAGCTTTAGAGAAATCTTTCTCTTTTCTTCTATCCTGCCCCACTTGCCAAAAATATGTAATTAATTAAGAGGGCAAAAGCTTGCATTAGAATTTCCTGAATCAAAATCAAGGCTTTGTTATTTCTGGGTTTGGGGGATTGAAGAAGGACCAGATTTCCCTCTCTTCTGCTTCCTCCAAGTCTCTCTCTGTCTGCCCCCCTGCCCCGAGCCCCAGTACATAGTTGTATATCCTAGTTGTAGGTCCTACTAGTTCTACGTGGGACGCTGCCTCAGCATGGCCTGATGAGCGGTGTGTAGGTCTCCGCCCAGGATCTGAACCTATGAACCCCGGCTGCTGAAGCGGGGGTGCTAACTTAACCACTATGCTACCCAGCTGGCCCATCTCCACGTCTCTTGATGGCAATGCATTTCCTAGTTATTTCGGCTCACATCTATGATGTAAATCTCCTAGATACTCTCCCTCCAACCACTTAACGCCCCTCTGCCACATGAGAGACTAGATCCGAGATCTTGCCCAGTTTGAGCCTCCCTTCATCCAGCTGGTTGTTTGTTACTGATGAACCTCCCTCCACACCGAAGACCAACAGATTTTTCCCAACGGAGTTCAGATCCTCCCTATTGTTTTCCAGTTTGTTCTTTGCTGCTGCTTTTTGTCCTTCCTGACCAACACCCTCATTCCTGTCAAAGGCCTCCTGTCAGATATCACTACTCTCCTATGTAATGGGCACGTAATGTTCTGTCAGAAATTCATGCTTTCCTACCAGCAATCACTGTTTTCCTGTCAGAAATCACTGTTGTGTCAGAAATCACGACTCTTCTTCTAAAAATCACTGCCCTGAGAAAAATCACCGCTCTCTTCAGAAATCCTTGTTCTCTTGTCAGAAACCCACTAATATCCTGTCAGAAGTCAACATTTTCTGTCAGAAATGCCTGTTTTCCTGTCATAAATGGTTGCTCTTCTGTCAAAAATCCCTGGTCTCCTGTCAGAAATTCCTGCCGTCCTGATAGGGATCCCTGTTTCTTGTCAGAAGTCATTACTTACCCATAGGAAATCGCTGCTCCTTGCCTGATCTTTCTCTCCACAGGCTATTCAGAGTTGTTTGTCAGGCTTTGACATTGGTAGCTTTCCTGTGACTTCCTTGCTCCTGGCTGTTCACACCTGTTTTGCTGCATCTCTTTAAGCTCAATGCTGGGTCCAGAAGCAGCCCCGGGGGCAGTGGGCACAGCCCTGGGGAGTCCACATTCTCCTGCGCCCCTCCTGGGTGATCACAGACAAGTCGTTTTTGCTTGCTGGACTTTTTTCTCCTCTCTTTGTTACGGATGATAATATCATCGACTCTGCCTGCCTCATAGGGTTGTTTAATTTAGATCAATGATGGTTCCGACTTTCAGAAAGCTGCTACCTTGTTTGAGCCAACATCTCTCTTCCTATAATTTTTATTCACTATTGCCCACAGAGCAAGTCTAGTATTTCTACACTACAGCCTTTCAACTCCACCCCTGAATCTTCTCTTACCCAGGAGAAATGCCCCCAGTTCTCTAAGACCCAGATTAAACCTATTCAGTTCCTTGTATGACGTGGTTTCCAGACCTGTCACCAGACTGGCCATATACAACTCCTCTCTGATATGGTCTAGTTTGTTTGGGTTTCCCTTAGAGCGTGGTCTGAGCAGCTCAGGGGAGAACAGGATTGTCACCTCTCTCCTTCTAAAGCAGAGTGTTAATGTGGCCCAAGATTGCGTGACCTTTTGTACCTCAGGCCAACTTTACCATTTACCCTGTAGGATCTTCCCATCCAGAAGCTCCATTTATTCAAGTCACTTTTTTTTTTTTCCTATTAGAGGCTTGTAATTTTCTTTGGATAGATTTTGCATGTCCTTTTAGGTTAATTCCAAAATACTTCATGTTTAGGATTCTTCAGGGAATGAGTTATCCTTTGTTTTCATTATATTTCTTTTTAGTCTTCATCACTGGAATCTAGAAATGGTATTGATTTAATTTTAATTTTATAATCTGCAACGTTGCCGAACAGATTTGTCATTTCTACTAATATTCCTAGAATACTCTGTTTCATTTTTGGAGTGTTTACCGATTCTGTCGTACAACGGGGAAAGCTTTATTTATGGCAAGCTGCAGCACTAATCCAAGCTGTAGCATTTTCCCCTGGAAACACTCAGAATGGGTGACTACATCCTGTTAAGCAGGAGTTTTGCTGGCTACACCTGAAAGAGCACGTCAGAGTACAAGAAAATGAGAGTGACTTGATTAGAGGGTAATCTTCAATTAATTCTGATTCCTATTTTTAAAAGCAAATCATTCAATAGCATTGGTAATTCAACCATTAATAGCAACAAATTGCTTACCACTTACTTCACAACTGAGCACTGATTGCACCAAAGTTGAGAAAACCCAGCCTGATGATTAAAACAGGCTTTGCACTAAATTGTATATTTTCGAAATGGTAAATTTTAAGGTATGTGAATTATTCTCTGCCACCTCCCCCCCCCCCCCAAATCCCATAAAAGCCCAGGAAAAATAAAAAACACAAGCTTTGGGAGCAAGTATTTTGAGTTTATGTCCCAGCCCTGCCTCTACCAGGCCCTGTGGCCTTGGGCAATTACTTGCTTTCCCTGAGTCTCAGTTTTCATCCTGTGTAAAATGGAATTATGAATTGCCCCTCCTTCAGTCCACTGATAAGGGAGACTCTCCTCCCCCACACTCGGGAGCTATGGAGTGGCCGAAGTAACCTGTTTTCCTGGACATAATGATTGGTGCAGATGTGCTCACATGACCCAAAGAGGCTCAGTCAAGGTCTTGAGGAGGGTTGATGAGGATGTTGAGTCAGAATAGGGCTCCTTCCTTCTGGAATTGTAAGCTCTGAGGCTCATGGGAGCTACGACAACTGGGGGTCATCTTTTTCATCACATGGAAAGGACATACTAAAGAGTAAAGCTAACAAAGAGGAGATAGAAGGAGAGAGAGATTTTGACAACATTGTTTAAGCATATGGATCCAGTCTAGCCAGAGCTAGACAACTCCTGGGATTTTAATTTACGTGTGTAAATAATTCTCTTTTTTCTTAAGCTTGTTTGCATTGGGTTTCTGTCATGACCAACCCAAAGAGGCCTAACATAGAAATCTATTTTATAAGGATGTTATGAGAATTCTTTGTAGTAATACATGCAAAGCACCCAATGCTTGTCCATAACAGGAACTCAAACATTGAAACTTACTGTCATCATCATCATCATGAAATAGATAGGGGCAATTTTGTGTTCGCTTTGTACCCTCCAGTGGCTAAGACAGTACTAAGCATAAAGAGAGATTCCAATAAACACATCCTTATAGACAAGTCGATATCTTTGCCTTAATATAGAATTTAAACATGAATTAGTCAGAATTTTTCTCTGTTTTCTATTCTTAGGAGATAGAGACAAATCTATAAAATGAAAAGAGTGTTGAACTGGAGCTCAAGAGACCAAGGTTCCAGTTCTGATGATGCTCTTCAGATGCTGAGTGCTCTCAGGAAGCCCCTTCGCCTCTCTGGGCCTTGGTTTCTCCATTTTTCTGATTAGGCTGTTGGGCTGGATGATCTTAGTCCCTTGTAAGCTCTAACCCTGAGATTCACAGAAAAACACATCGGGGAATTCTTTCAACGCCTATGATTTCTTGGGGTTAAAAAAATTTAATCTCATACCCCTTTTGCATCCCTCCCACAGCCTCCCATAATGACACATGGTCAGGGGCATTCGGGATACTTGCTGATGACCATTTGCAACACTCTGTATTCGCACAGGAAGATGCAAGGAAGTTCAGTACTCTTCACTTGCTAATGTGGAAATGCTGCTGAATACGTCGTAGAATGACTTTTCAGCCACAAGGCCTAAAACATAATGTAAGATCCAGAAAAATCAATGGAAACAATACTTTATTTTTCAATCATCAAGCATTCATTTAGGCCTTCTAGGCACATACTGTACCAAGTATCAGGGAAACAAAGTCTAAGACTCTGTTCCTGAAGTCAAGGAATCGTGCAAGGACTGTTCGCTGAATGTCTTGCTCATCAAAATTTCCCCGGAGCTTAGATGCAAATAGAGATTTTACTAACCTTACTGGCTGCCCGCTGAGAGCCAGGCACCAGGTAGACAAGTTTGTGTGCATTGTCTCGTCACTTGGTTATAACTTTCCCGTACTTGCACCTCCCAGAGACACCGATCTGGCTGAGGCGCGGAGACATGAGCCATTGTAAACTGATTCTCCCTTCACAAACAGGCTCTGACGCTCGCACCTCGTGCTCTCTCATCCGTGCTGTGGGATCGCAAACTGAAGCTTCGCTCTGTGGTGGAGCCTGAAGCTCAGGCGTGCGCGGATATCTGAAGCCCCACCTTTGTGGAAGACTTGAGGCATCCATGTTTTTTTCTTTTGTTTTGTTTTGCTGGGAAAGATTCTCCCAGAGCTAGCATCTGTTGCCCGTCTTCCTCTCTTTTTTTATTAATTTTTTCCTCCCCAAAGCCCCAGTACATAGTTGTATATTCTAGTCGTAGGTCCTTGTAGTTCTTCTATGTGAGCCCCATGGCTACTGACAGGCAAGTGGCACCGCTCTGCATCTGGGAACTGAACTCGGGCTGCGGAACCAAAGCGCACCCAACTTTAACCACTAGGCCATCAGGGTTAGCCTTAGGCGTCAATGTTTGCTCAAGCATCTGAGGGGAAATCACGTTTATATTAAAAATATTCATAGATCATGGAGTACATTTTAAGATTTGAGCAAGTTTAAGATTTGTTCATTTGTTCCAACAAATATTTATTGAATGATTACTGTGTGCCAGGCATTGTCCTAGGCCCTGAGGATTGAGCACCAAATAATGCAGTAAAAAAAAATCCCTGCCTTGAGGCCAGCCTGGTGGCGTAATGGTTAAGTTCACACACTCAGCTTCGGTGGCCTGGGGTTTGCAGGTTCGGATCCTGAGCAAGGACCTACACACTGCTCATCAAGCCATGCTGTGGTGGCATTCCATATACAAAATAGAAGAAGATAGGCACTGATGTTAGCTCAGGGCCAGTCTTCCTCACCAATAAACAAACAAACAAACACATAAATCCCTGCCTTCATGGAGCTCACATTCTAGTGGAAGGAAGCAGAGCAAAAAACATAGTATTTCAGATGCTGACACACGCTACAGAGAAAAATAGAGCAGGGAAGGGACTTAAAGAAATGTCCAGCTTACAGAGAATTGCTTCAGCCTTCACCATCTGATTCCTTGGGTCTCCCTCTCCTTGCCTTTGCCACATGGGTTGCCTGGGTAGGGGATGGGGGTTGGGAGTTGGGACTGACGGGAGGTGACCAGGAGATGAACTGGCCTAAGTGATGCATCTTGAGCATATTGACCCAAAGAGAGTTGATGCTGAGGGAAGGGAGGAGGTAAGCTTGCCTACCCAGTGGTGCCTCATGGCCCAGAACCCACATCCTATGGGGCCCCAGTCAGGGTTTGAGCCCTCTTCAGCAGGCTTCTGTCTCTATATTTCTACTTCCTCACTCAACACAATCGCTGCTTGAGTTTCTCAGATGCCCAGATGGCTGCCCTGGGGAGCTTCCTCCAGCTGATCATCACTTTCTCTCGCCAGTTTCGTCACCAGTTCCCCAGGCTCCATCCCAAGCCCTTTGCCCTTCTGGCCAAAGGCAGCCCCGCTGTCTGTCGCCATCCTACTTCCTATGGCTACAGAACTTTACAGTGTGCCAGACACTCCCCTCACCACACTTGGTAGTGTTTACTCATGCCTCACTCTTGAAGGGCAGAGGAGGAGAAGGCAAATCAGAGAAGGGAGCCTGATGAGCAGTGGGATGGGGGATGGTCCTGACACAGAGGAAAGAGACCGCAAGCCAGTGGTTCTCAAACTCGAGCACGCATCAGGGTCACCTGCAGGCTTGTGAGAACAGAGATCTCTGGGCCCCACCCCCAGAGTTTCTGATTCAGTAGGTCTGGGGTGGGCCCCGAGAATCTGCGTGTCTAGCATGATCCAGGTGACACTGGTGCTGCTCATGTTGGCCCCACACTGAGATCCACTGCTCTAGGCCAGCTGGTGAGCAGGCTGAGTCTGCCTTCTGGGCCCCAGCCTCCTCTTGGGCCCTTCCCTGCCCTCTAATTCATGGATCCATCTCTCCCTCCACTTTCGTCCCTTTCTTGGACATCTGGGTTTTTTTCTCGCTCTAAAAAAAAATGCTTTTGGAGTGTGATCTGAAAAAAATTATACTAAGTTACAAATGGCTGGTCATAGCTATTATCCCTTTCAGGAGTATTTGAATTTTAACTGTCCAGTAAACGCCAAAGCTAAAGAAATAAAACAGATGGTAGATTTGAGGGATCAGCTAGTAAGTGGTGGTTGTGTCTGGGGGCTCAGAGTCTCTGAAACCGTGTATATGGCCACTTATCTTACCTCCTGCTACGTGCCCGTGGGGAAATGTCTCCCAGCCAGCCTGGACAAGAATTGGAATTCTACATCCCTCTTCTCCAGAGGCAGTGAGGCGAAGATGCCACTACTGAAGAGGAGAGCAACTGATGGCGATAATTAAACCCCCAAGGAGACAGGATTCTTAGCGTCTTTTGTGTTCCAGGAGTGTCTCTTGCTTTGGTGGAAAAAAAGAAAATCTGTTGTGACAGGCTCGTTTCAGCTGAGGGAGGCCCCACTGTGATTGCATCAGGGACTGGATTTTTTTTTTTCTGAAAAATAAACTGACCAGAATTTAAAAAATTAAGGCCATGGCCCTCCACCCCAGGTTCAAAAAGAAAGAATGGGCAGACTTAGAAGGGTTGGGAAGGGATGTGAAAGGAAGAGGCCAGAAAAGAAGGTGAGTGGAAGGAGGTCAGCCATGGCCAAACTGCTCCTCTGCCCAGAATTTCACCCCTGAGCAGTGGCCCTGTAATCCCCAGGGGCCTCCCTTGGCCTCCCTGCCTCTTGTCCCTCTGAGAAGCAGTTGCCTCCTGGAAAGAATGAAAATGCTAGTGGGAGAAGGAGCAGGGAGGAAGGAGCAGGGTCTGCTGGGTGGGCCAGAGGGAGTTGTCCCTCCAAGCTGACTTAAGGAGGACAACAATGCGGCACAGGTAGGTGAGAGAGGCCTGGGAGCCAGGGGCCTAGGTTCTTGATCTTGTGTGACCTTATGCAGGTCACTGTCCTCTCCACCATCCACCGAGGAGTTGGCTGAGTTGACCTCTAAATATCCCTTCAGATCCTGGAATTCTACCACCGCTCCTACCATTGCCATCTGCCATGAGAGGTGTGTCAGGTGAGAGTCAGTGCATTAGAGCTGCTCGCATGACCTTCATTTCTTTTCGTCTCTTCTCTTGGCCTCAGATGGAACTGCACACAGGGACATGTCTGCTGCAAAGCATTTCTCCGATCTGTCTTCTATGGCTATTTCCGAAGCCACATTACACACTGGGAAACTCTCCCCATTTTCCCCCTTCTGCCCCTTTCCCGTCTCCCCCTTGTCATTCTTGTTGGTTTTACACAAGGAACTCTGTGACCATCCCGACTGCCCTTGTCTGCCCCTGAGAAACACCTCTTCACAGTGCCTCCAGAGTCAAGAGGGATGAAGCTCCCAGAGCATGAATTTATTTCATGACATGTAACTTAGGTAATGGGCCTGTGTAAGCGTGTGTATGTGTGTATGTGTGCATGTACGTGGCACAAAGACTGCTGGGAGCATTATAGCATGGTGGTTAAGAGCTCAGGTTTTGGAGTCGCACACACATAGATTCAAATCCTGCCTCTGGCACTTATTAGTTGTGCAACCTTGAGCAAGCTGCCTACCCTTTCTAAGCCTCATTTTACTTATCTACAAATTGGTAATAATATGCACCCCCCCGAGTTTGCTGGGGTCCACTTCCTCCCTTCTCAGAACAGAAAATGTTTCAGAAATAATCAGAAGCTTCCATCAGTGTCTTGGGCACGCATCCTCTCTTGTGGATCATAGGACTTCTTTCTAGTGCTGCTATCTCATTGTGGGCCGTCCTCCTGTGGCCTCAAAGACACCTGGAATTCTGAGCCAAAGTCCCCCAGATAGGCCAGGGCATCCTAGAGGCCACTGAGTGGAAGAGGCCCCTTTTCTCCTGACTCACTGGCCCTTCAGCTGCCATAAGATCACACACCAGACTCATGCAGATTTCTCTTCTGACAGATTAGGGTGACTTCAGAGAGTAGGACCAGAACCTAGAGCACTAGTTTATTTAGACTTTGTCTTGACTCTCACAAGAAAACACTTAGTCTTCCTGAGGAAGGCCCACTTGGATGCCACCCTCGTTCTTATGTTTTTGGACCCTAAGTGCAGAAGCACACTCTCCTCTTTGGGCTGTGCAAGGCTCTGCTGTTGTGTTAGTTATGCATTCCCTTTATCTTCCATGCACCCCTCCCATTCTCCTTCCCCTATAGGCAATCATGGACTTAATGTGTATCTTTTTGCATATTTCATGTGGTGTGTTTTTATTTTACATAAATTGTGTTGTGTCCTATAGCACATTCTGTTTCTCTTTTCCCCCCATTGCTGTGGCTGTAAGATCCATCCGTGCATGCGCTTCCAGTCTGCCGTCCCCTCCATCTCCCTCCAATGAACCCGGGTGACCTTCAACTTCCCTGCCACAGGTAGCAATGCTGCAGTGACTTTCCTCTGACAGCACTTCCTCCCTCTCCTAACCTGACTCACCTGCCCTCAGATTTGTCAGCATAATCTCCGAGTTCAAACACTCATAAAGAGCTCTTCTCCCTGGGTCCTTCCTGAGTCGTGAAGACTCCAGTAACACCCAGGCTGCAGAAAAATGAGCGTTGATGTTTGTGCCACCCTGTCTCATGGCCCCTGGGACAGGGGCTCTAGATCTGTGGTCCTAGACAAGAGGAGTCTCTTATGTGAGTTTTCACATCAGGCCTAGTGCTTTCTTCCTTCGGTTGACTGATTAAAGAAAGCACATCTCCCAAAAGCGGACAATTTTTTACCCCTCAGAAAGTGTAGTCTAAACCCACAGTGAATATATCCTTCATTAGCGGCACATTTACCCTGCCCTTGGGGTCACGTTGAGGAGACTTTGGTTTCTTTTTGGGGAGAGCAGGGGTCTGGGGAGGTGCAGGGAGTCTTGCTGGCATCTCAGAAGGCTGCACTTGCTTCTCACGGCTGCTCTGGGCTCTTATGGAGAAGGGCATTGGCCTCAATTAAATTCTTTCATCAGTAATTCCCTTCTAGTCTGGAAGGACTCAGTGGTTTGCCATTTCCTCCCAAAGCTTTAACAGATTAAATACTGTTCACTGAATGGTATCTATTATTGTTGGGCAAAGTTTCATGAATTTCATGACTTTTTTTCCATCCTTCTTCTTTACTCTGGCTACTTCCTCAGTCAAACTGTTTCTTCTTGGGGGTCCAGAGGTGCTGCACAGGACTCAAGAAGCCAAGCACAGGGAGCCAGTGGCCTCGACCCCAGCCCTGCCTCCATATCCCTGGACTATTGGCTTGTCACTCTGATCTCCTGGCTTGACTTCTCAAGGCCTCAGTTTTTTGTTAAAAAAAGTGGAATGTTGGAGAGTTACAGCCTTCTGGCTCTTGATGTCTATGATTTTACAGACGTTCAGTATTCCTTTGTAGCACCCTCTGCCTTCTCCCTCCCCACGTCAGCTCTGACGCCCAATGCTCAAACACCTATGACCACAGCCCTGTGGTCCCAACTCTCCATCGTTCCCTCCTGCCTCTCTAGCCCCTGGCCCTTTCTGAGGACCCTCTTCATTTCTCACCTCTTTCCTCCTGCTCATTCTCAGATACCTTTCCATAAGGAATTTCCATCTACCTCTAGTCTCCCTCATTGAAATGACTGTTCTAGGCGTGTGGGGTCTTGTCCTCTTTTCCCAACCCTTCTCTCAGTCTCACAATCCTCCCAGGGGTTCTTGTCAGGTAAGTGGAAGTCGAGTGGGCTTTGAAGGCATTTACTTTGCTCTAGAATTGCCCCAGATTCTTGAGGCTCCTCTTAATCAGGAGTAATCTGGGCTGCCCTGAAGCTCTCACTGTTGTGTCAGGATCTCAGGCTACCCCAGACTCCTCTTTGGCTGCCCCAGACTTGTTTCTTAGGCAGAGAAGACAGGGACCAACAAATCTCCTCTATGACAGACTGATAATGCTTCTTGACCTTTCCCCAGTCAAATCAAGCCCACAGGGATTTACTGTCTTCTAAGAGCTTTGGGCTACCACTCTGCCTCAGCCTCATTCTTGCATTCTTTCATGCATCAGTCATTCCTCAATCATAGGGAAAAATAGCTCAAGGATGCCCAGATGGATACTCTGCAGAGACCTGGCCTTCCAGAGCTCACAGCGGGACACACAGATAGTAATGGATGGAGCCCTGCAGGCAGGTCCCATCCCTTCCACCACAGACAGTGCTTTCTCCTGAAGACTGAGAACCAGGGGACAGGTTGGGATTTGGGGAGGGTTTGAGTGAGCCCCTCACCTAAGCTATCATCGCTGGGTTGCAAGGTTGCTCACAAGCACACTCATTCCCCTAGAGAGCAGCACACACAGCAGAGCACGAAAATCGATAGGATGAAAATGGCGGAGCATTGTGCAGCGATAAATAGGCACGTTTATCAACTTGCCGTTCTGTCGGAGCTTTCTCCCTTTCCACGTCACCTTGCTTTCCTTTTCTCTCAAGAATCCATCTCGCTGTAATTCACAGGGGTGGTTAGGAGCCAGAAGACAGTTCTGAGAGGATTTATTTTAGTACACAAGGGGACCCTACTGTGGCTGTGTGCAAGCCAAGTGGGGAGACGTCCGGCGTTCTTAATATAATGATACAGACGGAAGTGCTCTCTCAAACTTGGTGTTATCTTGGAATCACATCCACTTGCTGGATGTCAATTCTTAAAAGAGTCCCAAAGACACTGGAATTTTTTTGTTCACTGGTAGTCCATATGGACTACCATAAAAATGGAGCTACATGGACTACATAAAAATATGGTAGTAGCCATATTTTTAATGAAGCTTTAGATAAACAGAGATCAAATAATTGGTAAGTAAGTGTAATACAATTGCAAATCTAAACACAACTACTCAGAGGTGAGGGGAAAATGTGGGGGTTTTTCTATGACTGATCTCTCATTAGATTACTCATCAGATTTCGCATGAGTCCTGTCCCTGTTGTGTAATGGGAGTAAAGATGGTGGTAACTCGCCAATCAACAGTAGCTCTGTCTATTCTGGTGTTTAGAGTCACCTTGGGGTAAATGCCTAGACATTCTGACTTATTTCCCTCCCCTTGCCCAATCCCAAGATGGTGGCAGAGTATAGGGGAGTGGCCCTGGAGCTCTTGCTTGTCATGTGCTGGCCTCTGAGCCCTTGTGGGCTCCTATTGCAGGCCGGGTGTCTGACCAGTTTCTGGTTTCCACAAGGACCTTGTGACTCAGTCAGCGCCTGGGGTACCGCCTTGCTGGCTCATACTTCTGAGTCTCAGCCACTTCCCCACTCCATCCTACGGCCTCTAATGCCAGCTCGCTCTGCTCCTCACCACAGAGCCCCCTGTCATGCCCACCAGCTTGGACCTCAGCTACCATCTCCATTTCCCAAGGGGCATATGGAAACTTACGGGCCCTTCCACAGAATGGGAGCCTTGAGGGAGGCCTGGGAGCACCGAAGCAGGCCTCTCCTACCTCACCACCTCATATGGCCGTTTTCAGCTTTTGGTGTAGCCACCTCCTGTTAGTAATGGGGTGCTGCTTGCTAGCTGATTTCCTCACAGAGTGCCGCCATGGAACAGAAGGCTTATAAGAAACCCTTGCTTTTGGCTTTCCCTGAAAGACATCTCACATCCCCACACGCCTGGATTTCAAACTCGGGGAGTGGGGTAAACTATAAACTTCTGACCTGATTATTTCCTTCCCCTATTTTTATCTCTCTTCCTGCACCCAATGGAGCAGGAGAGGCAGGCTCCCCACCTCTTCAGCTTGTTCTATCTCCTCCATCTTCCGTAAGACAGCGGCCCTCAGAGCCTGGCCATCAGGGAGAACATAGGGTTCTTCTCTACACTCTGGAAGGAATTATGAGTTGAGGCCACCAGGCTTGGCCTTCTATATGGGAGCTGCCAGACAACCAGGAATTAAGGACAAAAACACACTGCTTTACTATGGCCCACATATCTCCGTTAGATTTTTTGTTGTTGTTGTTCTGCATTTTTTTCTGTTAGTATATTTTATTTTATTTTATTTTTTTATTGAGTTAATGATAGGCTACAATCTTGTGAAATTTCAGTTGTACATTAATGTTTGTCATTCGTGTTGTAGGTGCACCACTTCACCCTTTGTGCCCACCCCCCACCCCACCTTTCCCTGGTATCCACTAAACTGTTCTTAGTCCATAATTTTAAATTCCTCATATGAGTGGAGTCATACACAGATTATCCTTCTCTAGCTGGCTTATTTCACTTAACATAATTCCCTCAAGGTCCATCCATGTTATTGCAAATGGAATGATTTTGTTCTGTTTTGCAGCTGAGTAGTATTCCATTGTATATATGTACCACATCCTCTTTATCCATTCGCCTGTTGATGGGCACTTAGGTTGCTTCCATGTCTTGGCTATTGTAAATAATGCTGCAAGGAACATTGGGGTGCATAGGACTTTTGGGATTGCTGACTTCAAGCTCTTTGGATAAATACCCAGTAGTGGGATGGCTGGATCGTATGGTAGCTCTATTTTTAATTTTTTGAGGAATCTCCATACTGTTTTCCATAGTGGCTGCACCAGTGTGCATTCCCACCAGCAGTGTATGAGGGTTCCTTTTTCTCCACAACCTCTCCAACATTTGTTACTATTAGTTTTAGATATTTTTGTCATTCTAATGGGTGTAAGGTGATATCTCAGTGTAGTTTTGATTTGCATTTCCCTGATGATCAGCGATGATGGGCATCTTTTCATGTGCCTATTGGCCATCCATATGTCTTCTTTGGAGAAATGTCTGTTCATGTCTCCAGCCCATTTTTTGATTGGGTTGTTTGATTTTTTGTTTTTGAGTTGCGAGAGTTCTTTATATATTATGGATATTAAGCCTTTGTCAGATATATGACTTGCAAATATTTTTTCCCAGTTAGTGGGTTGTTTTTTTGTTTCAATCCTGTTTTCATTGCCTTGAAGAAGCTCTTTAGTCTGATGAAGTCCCATTTGTTTATTCTTTCTATTGTTTCCCTTCTCTGAGAAGGCATGGTGTCCGAAAAGATCCTTTTAATACTGATGTCAAAGAGTGTACTGCCTACGTTTTCTTCCAGAAGCCTTATGGTTTCAGGTCTCAGCTTTAGGTCTTTAATCCATTTTGAGTTTATTTTGGTGAATGGTGAAAAAGAATGGTCAATTTTCATTCTTTTACATGTGGCTTTCCAGTTTTCCCAGCACCATTTGTTGAAAAGACTTTCTTTTCTCCATTGTATGCCCTCAGCTCCTTTGTCAAAGATAAGCTGTCCATAGATGTGTGGTTTTATTTCTGGGCTTTCAATTCTGTTCCATTGATCTGTGCACCTGTTTTTGTACCAGTACCATGCTGTTTTGATTACTGTAGATTTGTAGTATGTTTTGTAGTCAGGGATTGTGATGCCTCCCGTTTTGTTCTTTTTTCTCAGGATTGCTTTAGAAATTCGGGGTCTTTTGTTGCCCCATATGAATTTTAGGATTCTTTGTTCTAATTCTGTAAAGAATGTCATTGGGATTCTGATTGGGATGGCATTGAATCTGTAGATTGCTTTAGGTAGAACGGACATTTTAACTATGTTTATTCTTCCAATCCATGTACATGGAATGTCTTTCCATCTCCTTATGTCGTCATCCAATTCTCTCAGAAAGGCCTTGTAATTTTCATTATATAGGTCCTTCACGTCCTTAGTTAAATTTACCCCAAGGTATTTTATTCTTTTTGTTGCCATTGTGAATGGTATTGTGTTCTTGAGTTCTTTTTCTGTTAGTTCATCATTGGAGTATAGAAATGCTACTGATTTATGCAAATTGATTTTGTACCCTGCAACTTTGCTGTAGTTGTTGATTACTTCTAACAGTTTTCCAATGGATTCTTTGGGGGTGTCTATATATAAGATCATGTCGTCTGTAAACAGCGAGAGTTTCACTTCTTCCCTCCCTATTTGGATTCCTTTTATTCCTTTTTCTTGCCTGATTGCTCTGGCCAGGACCTCCAGTACTATGTTAAATAAGAGTGGTGATAGAGGGCATCCTTGTCTCGTTCCTGTTTTCAGGGGGATGGAGTTCAGTTTTTGCCCATTGAGTATGATGTTGGCTGTGGGCTTGTCATATATGACCTTTATTATGTTGAGGTAGTTTCCTTCTATGCCCATTTTCTTCAGAGTTTTTATCATAAATTCTCCATTAGATTTTATATTTATGTATGATCCCCGGGCTTTCTCTAGATGAGCACTGTTGCTCAGGAAGACATTAACGGTTAGGCAGATAATTCCTACGGCTTGAAAGTCACCATGATGGGGGAGGGGAGACAAATGACCAGACGTGGTCTCCGACCCCAAGGAATGGTGACAAATGTCAATAGGTAACCAATCTGCAACAGGAAGTTGAAGTACTTAAGAGATGTGGTGCGATGGCTAAAGCAAGAGGGTTTGCAGAGAACTTGGGGTGCTTTGGACACAATGCAAGCAGAGAGGGAGTTGAAGTCGCAGAGGACTAAGATTTCAAGATTGGATTCAGAAATATGAGGTTTTTGAGGAGGATCTGGTTCTATTTTGCCCTGTATGCCCCTAGAATTGCACTTCTAATTGTTCACCACACGCTGGCCCTGGCTTCTGGGTGCTGCCTGGAATTCACTGTGCCCCCTGGGCTGCCGCATGAATTTGCACTCTATATGCCTGACTGGTTTCTAATGAGAAACTCAGTCTATAGCAAAACTTGACTCTTTCAGGGTTTGCCCAAAGGGAAAAAATGGCTTTCGAAAAAGGAGGGAGCCTATGGAACATCTCCAGAGGTCGCCTCCCCTTCTCCCTAGCAAACTGATCACTAGCCACCCTCATCATTGCCAACAGCAGGACCAGCTACAGCTACAGCTATAGCTATAGCAGCTGAGATGTGGATTTCAGAGAGCCAACAGGGTTCCAGGCCAAGGAAGATCCAGGAAGGTAAGTGATACACACTTAAGGAGCTGATGGTGAGGATGGGAGGCCCAGGCACTAGGCGGAGCATTAATGCAACAAATATTTATTGAGTGCCTACTGTATACTAGGTTTTGTTCTAGGCATTGAGAATACAGTGGTGAGAGACAGAAAAGGGCTCCACTCTCCCTACATTCTAGTAGAGAATGTGAACAATAAATAAGTAAAAAAACAAACTATAAACAAGAACTATAAAAATAGCAGAGGGGTAAGTGCTATGCAAAAAATTAAAATAGAGTGATGGGCTAAAAGGAAGGATGGCGCGGCTTCTTTGGAGGAGCTGATCAGGGAAGATCAGCAAAAATTATAGTCCTTCTTGTGGGCTTCTGAATGGAGCAGTGCCCTCTAATTATTATTGGAGTAAATTGTGTTGATGGTCTCCACATGCTCTGGAGCATTTATATGTATTATTTCTGACATCTACAGTTTATTAAGTATTTAGCAATAATTTAATAACAGGCCACGCTTACCTTGTTTTTTCTCTAAGCTTCCTTTAGATTGGATTAAGATAGTCCCATGTACTTCTAGTTGAAGTGGATGGAGTGAAAGAGGTTGCTTCTTTGGCTCAGACTGCAAAGAAGGCTGATAACCTTGCATTGAGAGCAATTTCTATGAAGAAAAAAATAGGGGAAGCAATCAATTCATTAAAGGATGAATCAGAGAAGAGGAAATGGGGTCATTGGATATGGGAATATGAACCATAAGTTGTGAGCAATCTTCCCATTTATAGTTGATGGGAACATTAACTCCTTTCAAGTCGGTCACTTAAGAGAGCTAATACTCAGCCATGGGTCATTTCCACCTAAAATAACCTCTTGTTTTCTCTGAAAGGATCCTCTTAAGAATGCACAATGCTCAGACACTAAGAAAGAAAGTCTATGGTAACACCCTAAAACAGTAAGAATATCAGTCACTGCAACCTAAGGTTTCTGGGACTTTACAGAAAGAATCACCCAGAGAAGAACACGTGAGCCCAGGAAAAGGTCAGCTCTTGTCAGTCTAGAGGCTGGTCTGGCACTGAGCGGGCAGACGCAGCCGTCTCCTCCCCTAGGGAGGACCGCTAATGAGCTCTGCTCCATGATTTAAAACGCTATTGATTTGTCTGTGCCATTCAAGTATTTCTGAAGATCAGGGTTTGAAATATGCAGTTTCAGAGCATTTTACCCCAAATGACCAAATCTAAGGGAGATCAGGATGATATATAGAAATGAAAGGAGATTAGAGGAGTATTTCCTTAAGCCTCATTATCCTTTAGATAAACCAATTAGTTTTATGTTCAACATTCTGTTTAGTTTTCTTTTTCTCTGTGGTGAGCTCAATGATTTAATTTTTTTACATTTATTTCACTTATTTATTTTTTTGGTGTGGAAGATTGGCCCTGAGCTAACATCTGTGCCAATCTTCCTCTATTCTGTACGTGGGACACTACAAACAGCATGGCTCGATGAGCAGTGCATAGGTCCATGCCTGGGATCCAAACCTGCAAACCCCGGGCCGCCAAAGGGGAGCATGTGAACTTAACCACTACACCATCACGCCAGCCCAACTCAATGATTTTAAGTATTGTTTCTCAAAGTTTCCATTACCAGTGAGAACCTCAACAAGCAAATAGCCACCGTGTGCTTAATAGCTTAAACAATACTAAATGGGAGGGATCTAAAGTGATTCTTCCATTTTGTCCTTTGTGGGGGGAAAATTCACTATGATTTTGGAGGGGGACATCTAGGTGAGGTGAAGATTTGTAAAAGCCATCTTCTAATATGAAGAGATAGTTGTATTTCGGCAACTCAGAAGACTAGAGCCCTCAGTGCCAAGCAGAAGGAGGAGACCTAGTCATGTGGGCAAGAGGTGAGTGCCTCTTGGCTGAAGGAAGCCCTCTTCTTCATGCCATTTGGGTCAGTCAAATATGAACACCCCTGCTGAGCAGGGAGCAAGAATGGAGGTGCAAAGTGCCAGAGCTGCCATATTGGAAATGTAGGTGGTTACATATATGGGAGTACTGGAATGCAAGCCCTCTTCTGAGAACCAACTTACATCCTTGTCCAGAGAATCGACTTCCCCTGTCCCTGCTAAGACCTCTCATAATCCCTCCCTTACCTTCTGCCACAGCTGATTTGACCATGAGTTGACATGTGACCCCAAATGGACCAATCAGATGTGTTCTCCTGGGAAGGTGGAATTAGGTCTCAGAAACTTAGGTTTCTGCTAGGAACTTGCACTATGAGTTGGATATGAAGCTAGGATTGAGGCACCCATGTTTGGACATGGTTAGGTGAGCAGAGAAAGATAATAATGAAAGCAAACACTTGCAAAGTGCCAGGCATTGTTCAAAGAACTTTATATCTATTGATTCACTTACTCCTACAGAAATCCTATAGGTAGATACCATTATTGCCTTCATTCCCACTTTATAAATGAGGAGACTGAAGAACAGAAGCTCAAGGAACTTGCTCAACGTCGTGAGTAAGTGGTGGAGCTAGCTTTGAATCTAGCCGTTTTGACTCCAGAGACGGCCTTTAACCATACGTTAAACTGCTCTCTGGAGGGAGGGAGGGAGAAAGAGAGAGAAGAAAGAGAGAGAGAGAGAGAAATGAGGCATGTGCCCTAAAGAGTCAGAAATAAGAGACAATATAGCTCTAGAGAGAAAGAGATTTGGAGAGAGAAGCCAGCCTGTCTCTCGTCAGTTCTGCAGTTTCTGGCATCAGTTGCTGTGAAGCCTGGCCTCACTTCCTGCCTTTGGGGTCTACCAGATCCCTCTATTTCGAGCCAATTTTCTTTTTTGCTTAAGCTAGCTTGAATGGGTTCTGTTCAATGCAACCAAATGATCTCTGACTCAATAAATTGGAATAGGAGGGAACGTTTTCCAGCAGGGGATCTGAAATTAGCTAGAACTGTGTTATGTTAAGCAGCTAGAGAAGTATGTGAGAGATGTTTTAATTTTGCTTTTTCTTAAATTCACACAGTATACTAAGGAGGGATGATCTAATTGCTTTAATAACCAAGATTAAATGTCATACAAAAGTGTGGTTTAGAAAAGGGAGTGAGGTCTCTGCCTGATGACTGGGGCCTATGCAATCATGGCTTCACTTGCACCTGGGCAAGTGGACCTAAATTACAGGGATAGCTTTTTAGAATGGCAGCAAACCAAGGACTGATCAGTCAGAAGAAGGGTATAGATGATACATTCTTAATTACTCTTGCTTTTTGTTTCTTTGTTAGGGTGTTTTTAGTTATTGCATGAGTTCTCCATTGTTACATTACAAACCATCCCCCAAAACTCAGTGGCCTAAAAACCATCATTGTATTCTCTCATGGTTTCTGTGTGTAAGGAATTCAGACGGGACAAAGCAGACATGGCTTATCTTTGCTCCATAATGTCTGAGACCTCAGTTGGGACCATGATGTCTGGGTGTGACTTGGGAATCTAATCATCTGATTTGGGAAGTATCTTCATTCATATGTCTGGCTATTGTTGCTGGTTATTAGCTAGGACTTTGCCAAGGCTGTCATTCAGAACTCCAGCATGTGACTTCTCCATGTGGTTTCTCCAAATGACCTGGTTTGGTCTTCCTCACGGCATGGCTGCTGGGTCCCAAGAATAAGCATCCCCAGAGAGAACCAGCTAGAAGCTGTATCACATTTTATGATCTAGCCTCCAAAGTTGCATAGCATCCCTTCTGCCACCATCACAAGCCTACTCAGAGCCCACCTATTGAGGGGAAAAATGTTAAAGTCACATAGTAAGAAGATTAAATTTGATGGGGGATGTTGCAGACAGTTTTGGAAAACTAGCACAGAGACAATGACAAATAGACGTTTTGTGGAAGTCTGTAAGTCTCCACTTTTTCAAAAAGCAGAACATTTAGTAAATTCTTAAGTGGCCTGATTGAAAATTTCATTACTTGAAAGAAACAAGTTACAGCAAGGGGAATTGATGATACTCCAGACTTGATTCTCTCAGCAAAGAACGGTTAGTGATGTGAAAGTCACGAGAGCTCGGGAGAAAGTGTCCATCCCATTGAAGCAGGATAAGTCAGATGTGCATCTTCAGACTCATAGACTTGAGGAAAGCAGACTTCAACAAGTTCAAGATAGATGATCTCATGGTGAGAACGTCTGAAAGGGAGTATGGCTAAAAAAAGAATGGCTCTAAAAATAAAACTCAGAACCTAAGATTGTGAATGATCCTGATGAGGAAGGAAAAGAGGAGATCTCTAAGGAAAACAGCATTTCTGCTAAGGAACTCTGCTTTCAAGAGGACACACACAAAGATGGAAGGAGGAACACAAAATCAAGGATGTATACGGAAGAATGTCACAGCTTTTAAGAATGTCAGAGGAAAACAAAATTTCATACAAAGTTGAGGTTTCAAGGGTTGGGGGATGCTATAGATAAATAATCGAGAAGATCCTTCTGACTCTGTGCAGAAGAACAGGAAAAGAACAGGTACCTTCTATTTCCAAGACCATCTTACAGTCTGTTAAAACATCTAGAGTTAGCCTACGAGTTAACACAATGCACACTTTAAAAAAGAAAACCTTGGTAGCAAATACAACTTGGTAAGATTTCCTACAATTGACAGAAAGAAAGCAGAATGTCTTTACTCCTATTTTGCTTTCTTCTTTGCCATATGGACTTTCAAATTTAGGAGGACCATGTGTCCTAGGTTGCTTAGGATAGGGTTTATACCTGTGGCCCGAGTGTAATTATTAATAGTGCTCCATGTCCTTCTCAGAAGTGTCCCAGTTTGAATGCTGTACGAGATAGGACAGAGACGGCTGCAGAATTTACTGGACCCAGTGCAAAATTAAAATGCAGGCCCTGGGTCAAAAAGCAGGAAAAAAGTGCTGTTAAAAGCACTAAAATATAACACTTTTCCTTTCTTCTGCAGTTTCTCCTGACTTGTCATGGTGGTTTTTATTTGCTATTCTATGACGTTTTAGGTAAAGAAAAAAATTTAATTATTAACACCAATTGTACCTTTCATATTTATATTGTGTAACGCCAGTTTTAAATGCAACATAAGAGCATTTAACTTGTATGTGGAATCACCAAAATTACACAATTCATATTTTGTAGTTCATACATGTATATGTATTTTATTCTTATCAGAACAATGGAAATGATGCACAAAATTGACTTGAATGTTTTTATTTAACCTTTTCACACATGCACATTCTACCAACACTTTTTACCTTTGCCTTATTGAAAAAAGACCGACAGAAAAAGGGAACTGGGTTATCCTATCTTTCCCTTTCCTTCTGTGTCATAATAGTCAGCATAAGCGATTAGCTAACACAGGGAGGTAACATGAGCAACAAAGGAGGTGACAGAGTGCCTTGGTCATTCGTGTTTCTTAAAGTACTATTGCCGCCTTCTGTGTACAAACCAAGTTCTGGTTCTAAGGCAGAATGTGGTTTCTTAGATCTCTCATCACCCTACTCACTCAGTCGTAGACGTAACACACCTACCTTGTACTCACTTTGAGTCTGGCTGAACTCCGTGCATTATGGGCCCACTGGAATTCGTGAATGCTGTATGCAAATAGACGGGCAAGGCATGGCAGTGAACACACATGTTGTGTATATCTCCTCTGTTCATACGCTTGCTCCAATGTCTCACCAGTTCACTTGCAAAACACAAGTTCAAAGATAAAATCAAGAATTTTGAGACAATGATAAGGAGCATTAAACCGTGGGCATGCGCCCAGGAAGCCCCTGGGTAAGATAAGGATTATGTATGGTTTCTTGAACTTGAGCACGATCAGGATCATGTGGAGGGCTTGTGAAAGCACAGATTGTTGGGTATCAGAAACTCTCAGAGTTTCTGATTGAGTAGGCCCGGGGTGGAGCTCGAGAATTTGTGTTTCCAGGCTGGCCCGGTGTCGCAGCGGTTAAGTTCGCACGTTCCGCTTCTCGGTGGCCCGGGGTTAGCCGGTTTGGCTCCTGGGGGCGGACATGGCACCACATGGCACGCCATGCTGTGGGAGGCGTCCCACATATGAATTAGTGGAAGATGGGCATGGACGTTAGCTCAGGGCCAGCCTTCCTCAGAAAAAAGAGGAGGATTGGCAGTAGTTAGCTCAGAGCTAATCTTCCTCAAAAAAAAAAAAAAGAATTTGTATTTACAACAAATTCCCAGGTGATGCTGATGCTTCTGGTCCTAGGACCACACTTTGGGCACCACTGCTTAAGAGCAGTGCGTCTCACTCGATCGTCCATACAAATCACCAGGGTGTCTTGCTAAAATGCAGAATCTGATTAAGTAGTTCTAGAGTGGGGGATGATACAGCTGGTCTGTGGCCACACTTTGAGTAGCAAGGGTCTGGAGGAGATAATGAGTAATATGGGAGGGAGTGGGGGTAGGACTTGAAATGGGCTTTAAAGCGTGGTAGGAATTGCTTAAGTGCAGGCATGGGCAGAATGCATTCCAGGCAGGGCAAAGGGGAATGCGCAGAGAGGAAGCAGCGGGAACAGTGAGTGGATGGATCTGGCTGGGGCACAGGCTCTTATTAGGGAATAGAGAGTTGAGGGTGGAGACGCTGGTGGGGCCAGAATGCAGAGGGCCCTCAGGCGGGTTGAATGTCTCCCTTGAAGTGTCAGTTTGGGAGAGTATTCCTGGATTGCAGATCCCCCAAAGCAATTCTCCATACCCATTGTCATTAAACCCTGATCATCAGTCAAACTAGCAGTCCCCGAGGGACCAAATACTCCAGGAGCTTGGTTTCCTTGGGGGGCATCCTATGTCGAGTTCTAGGGCAGCAGAGTGGGGCAGCAAAGGCCTGCTGAGTCAGGAGATCTGGCTTCAGGATCCGGCTTGGGTGAGTGACTCTGGGTGAACCAGGCTTGTCATACCTCTCTGTAGGACTCCTCTATACCACAGGGGGTCTTAGATCATCTCTCGAGTCCCTTCAAACCAAAAGAATTCACAGTTTTGGGAAAAACGTGTGTTCCATCCCTGTCAACACCCCTGCCATGAGGGTCTGCACTAACCAAACCCAGGTGTGTTGGGTCAGGGCTGAATGTGGGCAAGGAAAGTGGGCCCAGTGGTTCCCAGAGAAAGAGGAGCTTCATGGCGCTCCTGTTGCTACCCTTGGTGTCTGTTTACAGGATTAGGTGCTGAGTGCCCACGGACTGAGGCAGTTCTAACCCTCAAAGAAGCATTCCAGGGAAATTAACCTTGACTGCTGAGGTCTAAAGCAGATCCAGGTATGCCCAGGGAAGGGTGGAGGGTGGTCCTGAAGATAAATTACCAAATGGATGAGGCTGTGGCCTGAATTGATGCAATGCACGCTGCAGCTTCTTCTCACTTCTCTCTCTGCTCACTGATGCCCCAGACTCAGGGTTTAGGGGGAGCTTCCAGAACCCTGGTGGGGACTGTTGCTTAGCTTTCTCATGGGCGGGAGGGAAAGGATGGTCATTGACCAATAAATAAACATGATTCTAGCAACTTGTATGTATTACCTAAAACGGTGCACAAAAGATCAGAGAGTTTGTTTTAAGGCTGAAAGACAGAGAAAGTTTATCCTCTACTGTCAGAACTGAGAGAGGGCACCCTGAGTTTATCCTGCCTTTGTATGGCTCTGCTCCTATCTTGGTCAAGAAAAGGCTCCAGGCCCTCGCTCTCACCCCCAGGGAGGCGGGTGAGCCCACTTCACTGAGGTTTTTAATTCCTGGGGTAATCCCTTCCTTCCGTGCCCGGTGGGGGCTGGGGAGACCCCTTGCCTCCGGATCTTTGATCTGGGTTGAAGCAAATGAGAAAGGCTTCTATAAACCTGTCAGGGAGATGGGAAGGGGCCTTGAAAAAGGGCTTGTAAACAGGCAGTTCACTTTGATCAGTCGCCCTAGATCCTTTTTATAGCCTAGGATTATGGGTTTAGAAGTGCCCTTCGTGTGTCCCCACAGGAACCATGTGACTTAGGAACAATTAGATTGTTCTCAAAGTTTAGAGACTGTGCACAAAGGACTTTCATTTTCGTTAAAGGAGAAAGAAGAAAAAAAAGAGAGAAAAAGGAATAGAAAACATCAGCCCAAACCATGAAGCTGATCTCTGAGTTAGTAATAAACTGGAAACCAGTCTGTTTCTTTCCATGTAACAGGACGCTCTCTGACGTGGCAATTGCACTAAAATCTATTAACTGACAAGGGCAGGAGACGTATTTTTATTCGCCAGTCCCCCACCCCTCAGACAAAAGAAACAAAGCATTTGCTGCCTCTTGTTGTTGGATTTTTATTTCATGCTATTAAAATGTCAGAAAAACAGAAACTTAACAGTCTGCCTTTTTTCGCTTGGGTATAAACAGATATTAGGGCTGACCACTGAGTCCCCGTTAATTTAATGTATGTAGTCAAATACTTCCTAGAAAGAGTGATTCAGCATGGCGGTGTGTGTCTGTGCATGTTTCTATGAGTGTCTCTATCCCCTCCCACTCCAACATCACTTGAAGAGAAAGAAAGTTTACAATCTGTTTGTCTTCAAATCTGGTCAGCGAAAGATTTCATCTTTTGCTAGGAAATATAAACAGCTTCATGTCAGTGTTTAGGGAAAGTTTGCGATTTGGGGGAAGGAAGAGACTTTTCAAATGCGGCCAGTTCTAAGCCCATTAGCCATGGCCCTCCTCTGGCTCACTGAGCCCTCCTCTCCCAGGAAGCATGACTGTGAGCCCCCATGACCACACGGGCAGTCGCACCCCAGGAACGTCCCATTTCCTGTGGCAGCCCTGGCTTCCCCTGCCTGTGCATCAGCGGGGAGGCAAAAGTCCTGCCTGTGAAGTTTGCATCCCTGTGAAGCTTGCATCCCTCTGAAGCTTGCATCCCTCTGAAGCTTGCAGGTTTGCTTGGAATTCACCACACCTAGCTGCTACCCAGACCCCTTCTGAACCCACTGGAACAATCTCTTCCCCCTCTAAATAAGCATACTTTATACGGTTCTAGGTACCTACCTCCTCCTCCAGCACCTTTGGTCCCCCACTAAGATGGAAGTGGAGTCGACTCCTCCATTGGCCAATACTGAGCCGTGGGGCCCAGACAGGGCTCTCACCTTTTCTGTAGTGGGCCTAGCCATAATTATAGAATGACCCAAAGCATCATCATCCCTGAGAGGGGACAGCAAGCATCTGGTGGACAGTTAGGACTTTCTTCCTTGCAGTGAGGGAGGCATGGAATTCAATGCTGTCGCCATTCCTGCACAGGGCCCTGATGTCTACATGGGAGGGCACCGGAGCTGGGAAGGTGGATACCAACCTCTTGTAGTTGGACACCAACTACAACTCAGAGCAGACTCCTAAAGACTGATGGGAAATGTGAACAGCAGGGGATGGGGCCCTCTTCAAGGGAGCTGACCAGGGGAGTCCTCATAAAGAAAAGTATTTAAAATTTGAGACTTTCCATTTTTGAATAATTTTCTCTTCTTCCCTGTCCTCAGATAGACACACACATACACACACACACAATTTCTTCTTTCCCTTGTGATTACCAACAAGCACCAGAGATTGTTTCTCTGCCTCTGCCCAGCAGTGCGTAGTTTCCTGGGATGCAAATAATAAGGAAATTTCTGAACTCCAGATGCTTACATATATATATTTAAATATTCAATGCCTGCGTCTTTATGACCCCAAAATATCTAGTCAGAGTAGTTAAAACCTCAGGCAGTTTGAGACAAATCAGTCTAAGTAATCATGTATTCATTTGTTCATCCGACAGATAAATACTGAGTGTCTTGCCTGTGCCAGGAACTATCCAGGAAAACAGAGGAGCCCAGGCAGAGATAATTGCTTGGTGATACGTAGCTAAGCCTTTGGTGGGTCAATTAGCCTTCTCACATTCTTGCTGTTGCTTTGGTTCTTTAAAGAGCCTCCTTTGGTGTCCTCAGTTCTGTGGGTTCTGTCGTCCTGCCGTCAGCTCACGTCTGGTATGCATGCAGTTTGGGCTGCCTGGGAATGGGGCATCATTTCCGCTCCCTCTCACCGTGACAGGATCTATGTGCACATTGTAATTTTACATTCTTTCTGCTGGAGATTACTGATTGTCTTAAGCCTGTGGTTGGGAGAGCAGGTTCCAGAATGGCAAGCTCTCAAAGTGCTGGTAGTGATTGACGGTGGGAAGGCCAGAGAGTCCAGTCTGTGGGGAAGGGAACAATGCGGTAATCTAGGAAAAGTGAGGGGTTTTTTTGATGAGGAAGATTGGCCCTGAGCTAACATCTGTGCCAATCTTCATCTATTTTGTATGTGGGACACCACCACAGCATGGCTTGATGGGTGGTGTGTAGGTCCACACCTGGGATGCAAATCTGCTAACCTCAGGCTGCCTAAGCAGAGTGTGCGACCTAACCACTATGCCAGCGGGCCAGCCCCAGTGAGTTCTTTTTAGAGACTATTATTTCTATTGTGTCCAGACTCCCCTGGGCTTAACAGAAGTGGAACCCAGAGCCTTGCTAGGTTTGCTATAGGAAAAGGTATTTTGCCAAAAGTCTGGGAAGTGGATCATGACAGGTTGGGGTTGGGAATGGCAGATACACTGAACCCCATTCCAGGGGGAAGAGACTTCCAAGTGCAGGAGGCTAAGCTGAGTGTAAACCAGAGGGAGACAGAAGCAAAGGCCTCCCACCCAAGAGGTCCCTCAAGCCCAGTGGCTCAATAGGATCAGCTTCTCAGGTTCTCCCCCAGGAACAGTTAAAGGCCCTGAGATGCTGTTGGCAATTGCTTAGTTACCCTGGCCTGGGAACTTGGAATCCTCATGCAAGGATCTTCTCAGCCTCCCACTGTTAGTGATTCCTCAGCAGGTGGACACCTCTTCAGCGGGTGTCTAAGGACCAGCCCCTGGAGGAGCTGGGAAGACAAAGGGATCCTGGGGTCGCCATCCTCATCCATGGAAAACCTAGTGTGTGAATTCCACCTTACTGGGTAAATCCACAGAAAAACTCTGCGACAGCATTCACAAGACGGATTAGTAAACCCTGGAATGTATGCATTCCCTTTTTATCGAGAAGGGGTCAAGAAATACTTGCTGAGCACCTGCCTAATAAATTCTCTCTCATTCTCCTCCTCCTTCTTTCAGTCCCTGCCCCTTTTCCTCGCCCTCCACTTCTAAGTGAGATCTTCCCTGACTCCTCTCTAATCCTTACGCCATCAAACTTATCTCTTCGCTGTCACCCCCTTGTTGCATTGGAAACCTGGAAATGTGTTCATTGCTTTTCTCCTCCACTACAGTATTAGCACTGTGGTGGTGAAAACCCTGACTTGTTTTTCTTTCATCTCTCTCGGTGCCTAGCTCTATACTCAGCACAGAGCAAGGGGCTCTGTTAAACGTTTGTTGGACAAGCGGATGAATGAGGAGATGAATGAAGGAGTATAAAGATGCATCTGCTATGGACGTCAGGTGACCGGGCAGACGCTGGGCAGACAACCAGTTTGGCTTACATGTGCCAGGCGCCCACTTTGCTGGAAGGCCATCACTGCTGCTTGCTCACCTTCCTCCCAGCCAGAAAGGCCTTTTTGCCCTTGTGCTTGCCTCTGGTAGGGCATGGGTCCTCCTGCATTTTCAGGGCCTTGACAAGCACAGAATGAATGCTCCTTAACATGGCATCCTCATTCATTTACATTCAGATTGCCTTTTCTCCCAAAAATTAAATTCTTTTCTTCCTCTGGAGGTATAATAATCCCTGCGACAGATTGTTTCCTGTTCTATAAAACGACTCCCTTCTGCTTGCCGCATCCCCACCATGGCGTTACCTTCTCTCAATGTTTTCTACAGTCCTCTCTTAGGCTCCTTCTTCCTTTCTTTTTTTAAAATTTATTTATTTATTTATTTATCTTTTTTTAAAGAAGATTAGCCCTGAGCTAACATCTGCTGCCAATCCTCCTCTTTTTGCTGAGGAAGACTGGCCCTGAGCTAACATCCATGCCCATCTTCCTCTACTTTATATGTGGGACGCCTGCCACAGCATGGCTTCCCAAGCTGTGCCATGTCCGCACCAGTGAACCCCGGGCCGAGGAAATGGAACATGTGAACTTAACCGCTGCACCACCGGGCTGGCCTCTCCTTCTTCCTTTTCAAATAAGCTTCCTTGTGCTTGAGCCTGAGCACGGCTCCCCCAGCTGACCGTGGAACCCATTGCTGGCAACTGATAGGTCTCAGCCTCAACTTAGCATCCCTGGGCTTTGCAGACAGAAGATAACAGAGTAAGGTCAAGCCTGTCTTCTCATGGGCAATCCTCTCCCTGCCACCTTCCCAGGCCTTGAGCTCTGGGATTGTTTAGCCTGGATAGGTTCTTCATCTAATTTCCCAGCAAACTTGGACTAGACAATTGAAGATTCAATTAGAGAGTGGGGAGTTCTGCATGCTGTCCCGGGGGATTCACTCAGTTCTGTACATCTTAGCCTAGGAAGACCGCCCCCTACCACCTTCCCAGAACCCCTCTTAGGGGACCACTCGTATCTAGGAGGGCACCTGTCACTTGTGGTTGGCCAGCAAGGAGAAACAGTCCTAGAGTGGGGTGAGGTGGGTGGGAACCAGGGCAGGATTCAAAGGACCCAGGCCACCAGCCATACTGTGGATCACCTCTGCAAGGCCAGAGGCAAGAGGCACTGGGGGGGTGGTCCTTCCCAGGGCTAATATTGAAGGAAGCGTGTTCTGGGAGGGACTGAGATTATAACACATGCACGTTTGTGCACAAACGTGTGCACGCACACAGACAAACAGCATCAAACAATACCCTCTGAATCTACTCCAGGCTGGAAACCCAGACAGGATTGAAGTAATGGGACTGGGTGTTCTGTAAACTGTGCCCACTCAGTCACTGTAGAGGCTTGGAGTAAACACTGGTTACGTTAGGAAGGAAATCGGGTTATGAGGCTACGACTTAGAGCGACGTTACATGAGAAAGTGCCAGAGAGCTCTTTGCCTCTCTAGATGCACTCTCCGCCTTCTCCGCTCTGCTTGCTAGAGAGGGAGGTTGATGGCCTCAGGGGCTCCCCGTCCTCTGGCCTCTGATTGGTTTCAGCCAATGAAGAGCCTCAGCATTAGAGGGAAGGGGAGAGGGATGTCAGGTTTTATTCCCCTAGCTCCATCCTCGTGACATGGCCTCGGTCCGACTGTTTCCTTCCTTATGGTGCATCCCAGCTCTGCACAGCTCTCTCTTTCCTGGTTCTGGGAACCTGTTCCTCCCCTGGTTCCGTCAGACTGGGGGATAGCGACAGCTCTGCTGCCACTAGCCCTGGGTTTCTGAACTATCCTTTGCTGTTCTCCCACACTCCAACCTTAGCTTTGTTGTTAGTTAACGTCTTTATAAACAAAACCCCCTTGAATTATCCTAATTTGACAGTGCTGTTTGTCTTCTACTGGGACCCTGACTGATACAGATAGAAAAATGTATTTCATTAGGATTCCCATGTTGTTTTAAAGAACATGGTCGGGAGCTCAGCTGAGCTGGCAGAGAGCGTTGAGCTGTCAGGCGTTGGAATAGCTGATTAAAGCAACAATGAGCCAAAATGAAGGTAATGGTGAAGCCTTTCATCTTGCTGCGGTGGGTGTAAGCAAGAGGCTAAACCCGGAGGAGACGTGGGGTCCCCGTTTCATTTTCCCTGTGAAACGGCACACGGGTGGAGGGTCTGGTGGATCAGGGCTAATGAGGGGTTTTCTCACTGTTGAGGGAGCCCTGAACAAGAGGCTCCAGCAGCTTTATGGGCCCTGGAGTCGGGGGAAGCAGAAGGGAGAGCTGGGTGTGGAAAAGTGCCAGCTACAGAGTCACAGTGAGGAGAAGTGTCTTTGAGGTTCTCCCTCCTGCCTCCATGAGGAGGTCTCAGTAGAGGTGCCTGGAGGAGAGCTCTGCCCAAGGCCTCAGGTAAAGAGACTGGGAGTATAAACGTGCAAAGAGCACGACCAGCCAGGGGGCCAGAGACCCAGACTGCCACTCCCTCCAGAGACTGCGATGCGCGGGCTGGGTGCTGAGTCTGATGTGGAGACGGCAGCTTTCCGGGGGAGGCCTGCCGGGTAAAGCCTTTCTCATTGCCTAGGGTCAGGCCTGAGAAATCACTCATAGGTTCTTAACCGGGAGCCGGGCTCCTCAAATACAAACACACAGAAAACAGGGAAGTACACCAAAATGTTTACAGTGCTTTCTCTAGATCAGGGCTGTCCAAGAGAAACGGAATGTGAGTCATGTACATACGTTTAAGGTTTTTAGTAGCTGCATTAAGAAAGAAACAGGTGAAATTCATTTTTTTTTTTTAAAGATTGGCACCTGGGCTAACAACTGTTGCCAATCTTCTTTTTTTTTTTTCTGCTTTATCTCCCCAAACCCCCCCGTACACAGTTGTATATCTTAGTTGCATGTCCTTCTAGTTGTGGGATGTGGGACGCCGCCTCAACGAGGCCTGACGAGCGGTGTCATGTCCGCGCCCAGGATCCGAACCCTGGGCCGCCGCAGCGGAGTGCGCAAACTTAACCACTTGGCCACAGAGCCGGCCCCTGAAATTCATTTTAATAATAAATTTTAGTTAATCCAATATATCCAAAATATAATTTTAAGCATATAAGTATTTTTTAAGTTATTAATGCTATATTTTAGACACTTTTTTTTTGCACAAAATCTTCAAAATCCAGTGTGTGTTTTACACCTACCGCACATCTCAATTCAGATTTTTGCATTTCAAGTGCTCAATAGAAACCTGTGGCAGGTGCTTCCGTATCAGCCCGCACAGCGCTGGGCAACGGGACCGTGGATTCCTAAGAAGCATTTTTCAAGTTTTCTGCCACAAGCGTGTGTTTTAAATTTTATTTTATGTCTATGGTCTATAAACATGATTGTATCTAGGTTTTGTTTATTTTCTATTTTATTTTAGTAAAGCATACGTCTTTTAAAAATTCTAGGCTTGTCTATGGTGGCCAAAGAAGGAAAGGGGCTACATCTATCTTGAGTCGACCGGCCAGGGGCTGCGCGTGGTCCAGGCTTGAACCTCAGGAAGAGGAGGCGCAGCTGCGGTAGATGAACGGGGCGGCCCCGGGTGGGCCCTGAGTTGGCTGAGAGCCTGCTGCTCTCTTCCCTCTGCCTGTTCTGAGCATCACGCTGCCCAGAACTGGGATCCAACCCACTCGAAAACCTGCAACTCTTTCTAACCAACTCTAGATGTTTCTCAAGGAATAGGTGGAACACTAAGTTTCAGTTCCAGAGATGGAAGGTCCTAATGATCAATGCAGGCTCTCTCCTCTTCTGGTCCCAGCTATCCCAGGAACCAGACGTGGAAGTGATTTTCCAAGGCCAGTTCTGCTCTGAGTCAACAGGTGAGTGAGCGCTTGCTGTTGCACTTTGGGATAGTAAAAAAACCCAAATTATTTGCAGCCGAGTGCACAGTCCTAGGCTGGAGGAAAGCACTTCCAGGTTAGTTAGCTGGTTGGTTGGTTTGGAAACAGCTCCCATGAGAAGGGAGCAGAAAATTTACCTTGTAGCTGGAGGGAGTGTGGAAATGGAAAGAACCCTGAAGTGGGCCTCAGGACTCCTTTCCCCGGACCTCTCTGTGTGACCTGGAGCAAGGCACTTCCCCGCCTGGGATGCTGTGTTTCTCCACAGAGAGGGGATTAAATTAGGATCACAAAATAATCTCTCAAACCTATTCTAGTGAGAGTATTTTGTGATTTTGCCTCTTGAGGAAGTATTTAAAAGTCAGGCAGCCCAAAGAAGAATTTGAAAATAACTTCCAAGTCTGGTTCCTAGGATAGCTGGGACCATAAGAGGAGAGAGCCTGCATTGATCATCAGGACCAACATGGAGTGGAAAAGAACTGCCCCAGGGCCAAGGACCTGAGCAGCAGCCTGGGCAGACAGTATTAGCAAACACAATACTGCTGATTTTTTTTTCCACTGGAAAAGTCCTTTTTTGTCTGAGGCAATGTTTTCCACAGCTCCAGGGGGGCTGTGGTCATTTCCTAACAAGATTTTTCCTATTTTGGTGCAGCTGTGGTCTGGCATTTGAGACAGTGTTTTTAAGCTGAACATCTCTTAGGTCCTCCAGGGCTGAGGGCTGGTGAGTAAATGCAGGCCCAGTGCATTCTGGGTTGTGTCTTCTGGCCCTCAAACCTCGGGTACTGCTTTTTCTCCAATACCTTGGAGTCAAAAGGTTAAAAAAATTAAATTAAATTAAAAAGTTGTGGTAGATAGATAGAATGCATGGTCACATGGTTTCATTCAACAGACATTGGCCGAGAGCCTTCCACTGCTGTGGATGCAGGATAAGTTAGACACTGGTCCATTGCAGCCTCGAGATTTGCTTTCCTTCCCAACCACAGTCCAAGGCAACAAGCTCAGTAACACCCACAGAAGGCCCTGCTTAGGGAGCACAGAGGAGAGCTGGCTTGTCCTGTCTGGAGCAGGTCAGGGGTTGCAGAAGGAGATAGACTGGCCAATAGAGATCCAGCTGTATATAATAGATACTGAGATTTTGCTTATTTGGTAAAGGAGTTGAATTCTGCCTCCAGTGTGGGTAGGTGTTTGTGTTTAATCCATGACCATCAGACAAGGACCATGAGAAACAGGACCTCCCCCGGAGTCAGTCTCATAAAGTTCTGCCTGGGTCCGCAATAATGCAGCCCCTTTCTCCATCTTATCTTTTTGGTGCTCAGTTTACACCACCAATTAGAGGTACTTGGCTTGTTCGCAAGTCCGAAAGCCTCCGCCAAGGTCTTTCTCATCCCACCGAAGATGTAGACCCTGGGAAAGGAGAGCAGGCTGAGCCATAGGCAGGACGGAGCGGCATTCAGCACCCACAATGGGTCTGGGGATTCCCTTTCCACCAAGAGGCTGGGTGAGAGCTTGATGGGAGTGAAAGCTAATCTTCTGGGTCTCTTTGAATAGAAAGTCAATTTGAAAATGTCAAGCACGGCCTTAGTTAGTCCTTTCTCCAGGTTGTTATTTACTTGTGAAAGGAGCACTATTCGAGCCTTAAATGTCAGCTCCTTGCCTCTGCAAATGTGGGATCAGGTAACCCCTTGAGTATTTCAGCCTGTACTCTTACACCGAGGCCTGGGCACCCCGACATTATTGGGGCAGCCAGACATCCTGGCCTGGACTCAGTCCCAGGGAAATGGCCCTAGATACTGAAGGTTTTTGGGGTTCGGTCCCCTGTAAGTTTAGTACATCTCCTTCCTGAGGGCACCTCCAACTCTTTACCCTTATGCATTTAAAAAATGATAACTCTTTAAAAACACATTATACCTGAGCTTTAATTCCCAAGCTTGGGTCTCTACCTGGCAGTTCCCGAATCTAGCAAAACTGCTCTCAACTGCCTTCTCTTCTATGAGCTAATCTCTCTCTGCCTCTCTCTCGGCTCTCATCTGTTAATGGGCTTCCCCACCCCCCTGAGGCACCACATGTTTAATGATGTCCTGTAAAGAGGATGAATCTCCCTTAGCTGTCCTCTAACTTTGGGAATGTACAGTCCCCTCCATAGTGTTGGGGGGAAGAAAACCAAATTAAGTTCTAAGGCATCTGGACTACTAGTGGATCTGTCTTTCCCAGGGAAGGGCAAACAAAGGTTCTAACCATTTGCAGCTCCTAAAATTCCCACTGAGAGGTGATCCGTCCCAGCCCCCTAACGAGCTCAAAGTTTCCTATTCAGTGGTGGTCCTTTGTTCCATTCTTCTCTGCTACCTGAATTGTCTTCCCCATTCCGCTTTCAGACACACTGAAGCAGAAGTTCATCTCAGGGGCAAGAGATAGTGATTTGAGCTTGTAGTCATCACAAATCACTAGAGTGATGTCTTGAAATTCAAGGCAATATAAATTTGCCATTTGGCTTATTATGAGCTGGTATTACCAGAAACATTTCCAGTGCAGATTATTTGAAATGCGGGAGTTCTTTTTTATTGTCTCCTCTCCATTCAGATCATAGAGAGATTAGTATTGAATATGAATAGACTTTAACTATATTCATAAAACATGAGGTTCCAGCCCAATATTTCCAAGTTATTGCTCTAGATGACATACACATACGGTGAGAGTCAGTTTTAGGAGAAGCGCCTTAAGCTCCAAACCTTACATAATTGCGCTGTAATCTTGGCTTTGCTCCTATCCAGACACAGGGCTGAACACTGACAAAACAAGCCAGCCAATTCAAACTAAAATCTCATTTGACTGTTTTCCCTCCACTAAATTAGCACGTTTCTCAGGCATCATTCAGAACAATGGTTCTCAATCCTGGCTGCAATTAGAATCATCTGGGGAGCTTTAAAAAAAATCAATGCCCAGGCCCTGCTCCAAATCAATTAAAATAGATTTTCTGGGGGTGGGCCTCAGGCATGGGAATTTTTCTAAAGCTTCCCTGTTATCCCAATGTGCAGCCATGGATGCAAATCACTGTTTTAAACACAATCAAAATTAATGATTACAGATTTTGAGGCATAACAACAGTTAATTTAATATTTGTATAAAACTTAACGTAGTCACACTTTAAATTAAATAAAGCCAACAGGAAGCTATATCTATAGAGTGAAAAGTAGAGATGCTCGTTCCAATGCAACCTCAGTTAGCCAGATCTTTGGAGGTCGTAAAACGATAACTTAGACAAACAAATTTGGCCAAATAAGCTTAGCAACTGGTTTCCTGTTTGGCATGTTTCTAGTAGAACCAGGGCTGCGTGAATGTGGGAGGAGTCGTGATTCACTCTTCATCTCTCCATTGACGGGGCCTGGATGAAAGCCAGTGGTCTAACTGCAGTACTGAGTGGGGAGGATAACTGAGATTAGACCCAGGACACAACCTCCCCCCACGGGCATTGGGACCACAGAAGACTGTGGCATTTTCTTCTTGAGAATTCCGTGACGACCTGAAGCATCCACGTCATGGGCGTTTTCCTATCCCACCGCATCCCCCAGCAAACATACACCCTGGGCCAATCCTGAAGGCGACTCTGTTTACTGGGCACGACCACATTCCAGAAAAGACATGCTGGCTGCTGCAGGTCTGCAGCTTCCCTGCTGAGGCAGAGCCTGCTTTCCTGAATTTGTTTGCCAAATTCATGTGTCCCCAAATGGTCCTTCTCACAGAGAGGCCTGATCTACAAGCCTTACAACGTCTTCTTCTTTGCTTTAAAAGAACGGAAGAAATGTCTGCTTCTAATTACCACATTTACAGCTCCTTTTTCTCTCCCACAGAAAACAGACCCAGCTCCTTTTTGAAAACTTGCAAATATTTCACATTTGTTTGGAGAGCAGATTTCTTTCCAGGTTTTTGGAAAGCTGAAGTCACTGACACATGGCTGCTGGGTGATACTGCTGCTGAGTGCAAACATCACTTGTTCCTAACACAGCCAAACGTGCCTTTCAGGCCGGGCTGGGGGAAGGGAGGGGCGAGCCTGATGAGGAACAGTTCTGGGGGCTGCTGGGACCGGCACTTTTCTGTCTGTAGAGACTTCAAAGAGCAGAATTGAACAAGGCCTATGGTGGTCTGTCTTGAGCCCTGCCTCTACCCGACCCGACCCTGCCCTAGGCGCTGGCTGATTCTGGTTCAGACCACTAACCAGCGTGGGGCTGCAGAGACATTTTGTGCTCCTTTGGGAATAAAAATGGAACAGCGTAGATTCTGGGATATCAGGGCTCTGGTCTGATTCTCTGTCCATTCTGGGTCTTGTCCCAGTTACCAGTGGGCTCCCATTAATCTGTTGGATCCTCTTCTATAAAGGGGCACAGAGCAAGATCTAGTCTGGGGTAACTGGCTGCTGAGGCGCTCTGGGATCCCGCTGGTTATTGCGATCACCTTGGTCCGCAGGTCAAGTCTTCATCTGTACATATGCATGTTGATCAAGTGTCACAGGGATTGCAAGACTGTTTAATACAGACACTCGAATGTTAGCACTAACATTCTACATTACAGAGAGGACTGTAAGGGTCGGCCAAGGGAAGTGACTTTCTCAAGGTCACACGCTAGTTAATGTGAGAAGTAGGATGAGAACCTACCTCAGAAATCCTAACTCCCAAATCAGTGCTCTCTGTACCACCCTTTGCTGTCAAATTTTAATGAGAACCAGAATACGTCTGTAAGTTGATCAACACATTCCTTTTGCAGAAGAGAAGGCTACTTGGGGAAATAACATTGTCAGTAGAATGTTATTTGGAACGCATGGAGGGCTAGGCTAGGGTGTGCTGGAAAGAAACCGATGACGCTGAGTCAGGGGTGCAAGAAGCCAAGCTGAGAAAGCCACCCAGAGAGACACTCGCTCCCCACGTTGGGTGCAGACCAAAGGAGCTGGGAAACTTTCTGTAGCTTTATGGACAGTCAATAAAGAACCAGGAAAGAAGCCAGTCTCCAAAAGGAACCTAAACCCCTGAGTTCGAAGTGGAATTATTCTGAGAAAGAAGAAAGAAGCCAAGCGAGAGAAAGTTGATCCCTTCTTAACTGCTCTTTGTTCTTGGACAGAAGCTGAAGCAAGTAGGAGGAATTTCCAGCCCAGAACCCCCAGTGAGAAAAGTCTGGTCAGTTGATTCATTTAACCAACAGTCAGTCCAAGAAAGGAGACCTGCAGGGACTTAAAGGGACACTGCCATTTTGTAGGGGAAAAACCCTGGCTGCTGGAATGAAGCTGCAATTGTGTTTGGTCCCAGGTCAGTCCAGTGCCACAGTTGGGAGAGAAAAGATTCCCTTGATGCCAGGCATGGGGTGCAGAGTTCCCAGGGGCTGCTGGCAGGAAATAATCTCCCCCCCCCCCCCGCCAACTCTGGAAAAATACAAGTCAGGAAATTTGAACTTGGCTCTCGAATAAGCTCATTTTGTGTATCAGCGTAACCGGAGCACCCAGCAACCCCCAGGGCTTGGTGTCTGGTGACTTGCCCCTTCAGTGGCTCTGGAGACTGCCAAAAAGGGCTGGTCACTTAGAACCCAAGCCTGGTTATCCTCTGGTTCCAATCAAAGGAAAAAAATGGAGGGTGACTGGAATGAGTCTCTTGGGCTGGAGGTCAATCCTAGGCCCCCTGCTGCACACGGGAGACAGTCATGTTCGATGGGATTCCCGAAAGGCATCTTGGTAACAAAGAAAAGGAGCTAAGAAGAAAGAGAGTTCTAAGAAAATGGTGAGGTTTATGTCAAATCAAGAGTAGGCTGAGGTCACTAAAGTGGAGCCGCAAGGAGCTGCTCAGGGACCAAACAGCGAGTTCACGCAGGCCCACACTCTGGGCAGACATTTGCCCCCACAGGGGGTGTGGGTCAACTGTCTGGGGACTTCCTCCACTGAAGTTCCTTTCCTCCTCCTCCCAGGGCAGGCCTCAGCCAGGGGGTTGCATTCCAGAGGCTGAGAATGGAAAACCCAGTCTCTACTTGTGTCCTCAGTTTTGGCTGCTGTGCTGCGGAAGCTCTCCCCCCACCTCTGTTCATTCCCAGATCCTGAAGGACAGAGCTGCAGAGCAGGTGTTTATTAGGAAAGGGCGCAGTTACCCACCCAAGGACTCTGGCGAAGGACGGGCACATTTCTAGGCCTCCACAAAGAGGCCACTAAGGAGTGAAAGGAAAGTTCTGCCTGTCCTCAGCGCAACCACCACCCCACATTGCCTGGGATGCAGCAGGAGGCACCAGGTCTTTCCAAACAAATCCTGGGTTGGAAAGCACTTGCTGGCAGCCTCAGAGCTATAAATTTCCACCCTAAGGAACTCCCAGGGCCCTTTGGTGACAGCACCTCGTTAGTTAGCACGGATGTGTTGCACATCCACTCTGAGCCAAGCTCTGGGCTAGCACAGGGAGACCACGGGCAGGAAGACAGACACGGCCCCCCACTCATGGAATTTACATTCTAGTCTGGAAAACAGACAGCAAGCCAAAACTACAGGAGAAATGAGTGTGGCAGAGGAGATGTGAGGGAGCGCCCAATATAGGCTGGAGGGCCAGGGAAGGCCTCCCCAAGGGAGCGGCATAAATCTGAGATCTGGGGACGAAAGGGAGTTAAACAAAGTGGGGGGTGGTGTCAGAAACTGCCACTGTCCCTCAACATCTAGCTCCCCTTCTTCCATAATCACAGAGTGTTCAGTTGAGTACATGGCTTCCCAGGAAACAACTACGTCTCCTAGCTCTCTTATGGCCGGAGGGGGCTATCTGATCACATTCTGGCCAACGGGAAATGAGAGCAAGTGGTGTATAAACTTCTGGATTATGGGGAAGGGGCTTGCCCTCCCTTTGTCCCTTTGCCCTTTCTGCTAGCTGCAATGTGGCAGAAGCGGTGAGCCTTCTTGGAGCATGCAAAGGAAGGTAACACTCTCGGCAGTAAGACAGAAGGTTCCTGGGCCTCTGATGACTTCTCAGACCAGAGATGCCATACCAGCTTGGAGTTTTGTATGAGAGAGAAATAAATGTCTACCTTGTTTAAGGCATTGTTGTTTTGGTCTCTTTCACAGCAACCAAAGCAATATCCTAACACACAGTCTGAGGGAACAGCAAGGAGCTCCTACGTATCTTAACTTCATCTGCTCTTCCCAAGAACCGGATAAGTAGGGGATTGTTATCAGCATCTTGGTGTTACAGAAACTGAGACTGAGAGATAATTGTCTGGTCTGAGGTCACACAGTGGTGGAGCCAGGGATTCAAAACTCAGATCTTCATCCTTCCAAGTCCAGGAACCGTGCGCCATGCCAGGCTGCCCCCCTCCCTCTAAAATGGGTTTTGGTGCTTCCTCCATTCATGACATGAGTTTTCACTAAGCTATCCACACTCCATCTTCATCCCCCTCCCCTATGCTCGTCCAGCCATTGACTCATGGTCTTGATAGCACACGCGGTGACCAGCCCCAGCAGTAGTTTTAAGTGCCTGCATGATGTGGTGATTTCAGGTCAGGGACACAAAACTATTGTCACTTTTCTCAGGGAAGCCCTTACATTTTATTCTAAGAGGGAGTATTTGGAATAATTCCCCCTCTGCAGCTCAACCTGCCTTCCCTTGTACAAAGAACCCAGGAGTTCTTGAAGACACCAGCACTCGGTTAGCCCAAGGGGCCCTCTGCTCCTTTGTTAGGGCAAGCTGCTTCTCTCCTTATCATGGCAGTCTAGACATCTTAGCAGGAGCAGCCCAGCTCCCCCGGGCTTTCCTCAGGACACTGTGTAAGAATGATTTTGTTATTTTATCTTTTGTCAGCCCTCTGACTGATTGCATGGGAAACGGTGAGCTAAGCCGTGTTCACACAAATCCTCAGCCGATGTTCTCCTGCTGAGGCACTCCTCAGGTTATGCATCACCTCTGGGGCACAGCATCTGAATAATTCAGATTTTAAAATATTGATCTGTAGTCCTCACAGCCAGGAGACACGCATTTGGCTTGATCGGGCCACCGCGTGCCTCAGATGCCTGTCGCTTGCAATGATTTAATGGGGCCTTCAGTCTGCAAAGACTGAAGCAGCCAGGGAGACAAGGATGCAGGCTGGAGGGGACACCCCTGGGAAGCCTACAGCTTAATATTGGACCTGGGGGTAGGGTGGGCATACAGGTCATGCCCCAGGCCTTGTCTCAAATAAGCAAAAACCATATGGCTCAAGGAGGCCTCATCTGGATGGCTTCCTCTTTCCTTTCATGAAGCTCCCTCGTGTCCCTTTGTGGCTACCCACAAAAGGACTCCTGAAAATCAGGTTCCTCTCTCAGTTCTGCTGTTTTTCTCTAATTGCTTTCTCATGAATTGCCATATTTGCTTTGGGACAGGAGGCTGCTCTTAATTGATAATAACTCTGCAACACCCAAAGGATTCTTTAAAATGTTTCGGAAATCTTCACAAAAGACTACTGAGACTCTAAGATGGCCCTTTCCTCCTCCCATTCCACACCCTGTCCCTGGGGGATTGGCACACTCCCACAGTGTCAGCCTCTGCCTCTGTGCCCTGGAGGCTCCTGGGTCTGTATCGGGGCCAGTTCCCTTCCTTGAGCTCCTAACCCACGTGTCCGTGTTCCTCATGGATCGGCCTGGATGTCGAGCCTCAAACTCCCTGTGCCCCCGATGGAACTCATGATCTTCCTCTCCAAGCCTGCTCCTCATCCCGTTCTGTCCCTTAGATGATGCTGCCTCCACCCAGCCAGTCACACAGGTCTGAAGCCTGAGAGTCGGTGTGGTCATCTGGTCACCGAGTTCATTAAAGCTCCCCTTCAATGTCGTTCATGTCCGTTCTTCTCTCCATCCACTTTCCAAGTAGGTTCCAAATAGTCTCCCAGCTGATCTCTCTCACAGCCTTCTTGTTCCTCCAGTCCATTTCTACACAGCTCTGAGAGTAATCTGCTGCAATGCAAAGCTGCTCATCCTGGGACTGTAGAATTCTTTCCATGGCTCCCTCATGCCCTCAAGGCAAAAATGCAAATTCCTAGCAGGGCCAGAAGAGTCCCTTCTTGGTCTGGTCCTGCCTGCATCTCTGTCTCTCCCTCCCACTCCCCAGACACTTTACTCCCAAACTGCTGTGTTCTCACACCTCTGGGCTTCTGCTCATGTGTCTCTGCCTGAAATGGCCTTCCTCCATCTCCCTACTGGGAAAGTTTCCTCAGGACTCAGTTCAGGCGTCTCGTCTTTCAGGAGGACTTCCTGCCCCCTAGCCCCTCATAGCAGCCTCTGCACACTGTCACAGTACTCATCACCAGCTACATGGGAGTTCTCTGAAGGCAGGAACTGTGTCTTGTTTGCCTTGTCCTAGAGTCTGGCAGGGTATCTAACACAGAGAGGGTGCCATTGAATGTTTGTTGCAAGGGTGAGGCTATGGGGAACCCTAGGATGACCCGGTCACTTTCTCCCAAGATTTCTGTTACTTCTACTTTGCCAGTTTTTTGTATTGGTAAAACTGAGGCAACACTAGCTTAGGCCAATGAAAGCAGTTCTCTTATTTTTTTCTCTGGGAATATTAATATATTAATTCACTTAGCCATCCCTTAATCAATCACTTCATTTAGCATCTATGAACTACCTCACTATGCCAGCCCCTGTGCTAAGCATTAGGGATATGCAGCTAAGCGAGACACAGTGTCTCTCCTGAAAGAGCCAACAGTCCAGTGGGGAAGACAGACCCGCAGACATATCATGACAAAATGACGTGATCGGCGTTACAGTGGGTAACAGAAGTAGGAGCAATGACTCCTGGTTAGGGTCCGCTCCTGTGAGGTTCTCCTGCCCACATTCCCTCCCTGCTCCTGGGTTATAATTGTGTAGTTCTGCTCCCCTCTCCCACTGGACTCAGACTTCCTTGAGGGCAGAGACTGTTATTCATTTTTGTATTCTTTCCTTCAGCAAATATTTATTAAGTGCCTACAGTATGCAAGGCCCTTTTTGGTGCTGTGGAGACAACACGTAATAACACGGACTAAACTCTCTGCCCTCATGGAGTTTACAATGTGCTTAACATAGCGCCTGGTAGGTACCTAGTAGTCTCTGGAAGAACATTTGTTAAATGAATGGAGGGTAGACTGTGGGATGTGAGAATTGTCGTCAGACTTCTGGAGGGCAACCGTGGGAAGAGAAACACACTTGTTCAAGGATATTTCAAAGGACAGGGCTAGGACCAATGTGGGTACATTGCGTGGGAGCTGGTTTGGGAAAATTAGGAAGAATCTTCTGTTGGTAAAAGCTGTTGCATGATATGATATAGTTATAGTAAATAACTGATAACCCAGAAGCTTGTAGAAGGGATTACTATAGTGAGTTCAAGGAGGTTAAACCTGATGACCTTCAGGTCCTTTCCAAATCTGGAATTTCATCATTTGAAAACACTGAAATTTGTCCAAAATGTTCAGCCGTCAACATACCTGGCAAATTGGCCCTTGATTTGTGGCTATTTTCTCCAGAAAAGGAAACAGGCAAACACTGTCACCCATGACAGTTTCCCAGCAACTTTGCCCTGAACGCTTGGGTATATGGCACTTCTCTGTCTCGCTTGGCACCTGAATCATAGCTCCTGGCCAACTCTGACCCTCGGGAGGAAATAAGGAGCAAGAGGCTGAGCTGGTGTTCACAAAAGGAGAGAAATTCACAATCCTCCTGGACTGACTTATAAGTTCATTTGATGAAATGCGTTTAGCTGTTATAAAGAATAAAGTAAATTATGTTAAGTTAAAGATATGTTAAGTTAAAAGAGAGCAAATCAGGCAATTCTACATATGTTATAATCACTTCCACATATTTTTTAGAAAGAATACATGTAAGTATATATGCATAATTTTTCTGTTTGGCCTCATACGAAACCGTTAATAGTCATTATTTACTTTGGGGGTGTAGTTAGCTAGGGTGGATATTGAGAAGGAGAAAAGGTGACTCAATTTTCATCTTGTGTGTTTCCGTATTGCTTCTATTTTTAACCCTCCATCTCTAATGCCAACAGATTTTACCTGGATCATAGGATTAGGCTAATTTTTTACTTCTTCTTTATAGTTTTTTACTTAAGAAATTAAAATCTAATAATATGTTTCATTCCCTTAAGGCTACAGAAAAGGAAGCAGGGACCAACCTGGCCACCACTGAGACACATTTTGCTAGCTCCAATTCTAAACACAAGAAATGAGCATCAGGGAAAGCCTCTTGCTTGAGACAACCATGTAAAAAGATGTCTGAGCCAAGGACAGAGGCCAGGGTCTCCTGGGGTGAAGTGTGACTCCTCAACTATACCAATAAGGGAGAAGGAAAAGGGTGGTGGGGAAGCGAGTTAACACTTGCAGAAAGCCTACTGTGCACAGGCATTTTATACACTCACCAGCCAACTTCTGTCCTTAGAAAGCCTTTAAACAGCAAGATCCATGTTACCCTGAGCTTTCCAGAATTAAAAGTCTTAAAGCAGGCACAGAAGTTTACTTCCTGGACCCAGAAGGAAACGTGATAAAAATGGTACACACATGAACTCCCTTACCATGTATCCTGGGATTCTCATTTTTCCTAGGGATCCTATTTCTTTCAGAGACTGGTTTGTGGGACACAATGCTGGTGTCTAGAAAAGACCTTTTATATAGTGAAAACTGAGGAAGGTGTGGTCTGGGCAAGGAAGGGTTAACCTTGGTGTCAGGGCCTGGAGCCAGCCAGGAGGTTCAGCACAGTATTTGTGGCCACCCTATCATGCTGGTTCCACCCTATGAGCCTGAGAGGCAGGGCTCAGCCCTCCTCTGCACCCCTGCATCTTAATCTCTGTGTTCCTCACTTGGGACTGGTAACCTGACCTTCCTTCTCATTTGCTTGTGGTATAGACTTAGGGACTTTACAGACAGCAGTCAAGGTTTGGAATAGCCACCATGGGGAATGGGACCCAAGACCAACTGATAAGCCTCATTCTTCCTCGTGCGCTCTCAGGACCTCCAGTTTTTCTGGGACTGATGGGTCATGCAGGATGGATTTCACAAGAGGAGCTCACACCTCACCCACTCCCCATTAGCAGACAAGGCTTTCCAGGACAGTGGGCCAAAGGGAGCCCAGTTCCCAGCAGGTGTCACCCTACCGTTCTGGGCCCTCCCCGAGGTGGGCAAGATCTAAGACATGGCTTGGATTTGGTTGTTTCCTCTATCTCTCATGCCAGTCCTGATCAAAGAGGGGCATTGGTGGTTATGCTTACTGCTTTTCAGTTTAGGTGATGACTTTGATTGGAATCAAAGGTGGGAAAGTTCGTGGGATAGGAAATGAAAAGGCATCCTGTGAGCAAAGTCATTGTGCCTGAGAGAGGCACAAACCTTTATCCTGGTGCCAACCTTTTCATCCCACTGAAGATCGGAGGTGGATGTCACTTCATTCACAGGTAAGAGCAGGGAGGGGGTGTAGTAGGGCCCTGCCATTTTCCGGTGACTCAGCCTGTGACCTTTTAGGAGAGATCTCAGAGAAAGCGAAGGTAGAGAAGATGGGCTTGCTTTCCCAGGGCTCAAGTGGTCGTTGTCACTGCTGCTTATTTTAGAAGTCAGCTGTAGGGAGATGAGTTAATCCAACTCCTTGGTTCGTGGATATTAGCATCATTGGTCCCTGTGAGACCATGCTCTTGGATTTATTTACTTCCTTATTCCTTTTACTCCCCATCCTGCAATTCCATTCCTCTCTCTCACTCACAATGATTTTTATGTGTTTTCTGTGTATCCTTTTGTTTGCATGTTTTTATACAAGCTGTATTTGTTTGCAGTATTTTTAATTTATGTAACTGTTCTATCTCATTATGTTTCTTACCTTTTTTCACTGTTTTTTCCCCTTGTTGTTTTCACTGTTCCTTAAGATCCATCCATATAGCTATGTGTGTGTATCTGCTCATTTGCTTTAATCCTGCTGCGTAGTACTCCCTGGTGTGCATTTGCTATATTTTAGTCCTCAATCTCAGTGATGGAAACTCAGTTAGCCCCCCAACTCCTACCACAAATAACTGTGCAGGAAACATTTGCATGCATGTATGCTTATGGAGTCATGTAAGGACATCTTCAGATGTACACCTAGTAGAGGAATTGCTAGTATGCTACAGTGAGTTTGACTCAGAATGCCAGAATGCTCCCCAGAATGTTTGCTGATGCACTTCTCTGATGTCCGTCTTCTCACCGGCAGTGTGGAAAAGTGGTCATGTGCCACCTCCCTGCCAATGCTTGGCATTACTCTTCTTTCTATATTTTGCTAATATAAAAGGCACGCAGTGATAACTCTTTGTTTTAATTTGTGTTTTTCATTACTCAATGCTTTTGAGTCTCCCTTTGTATCTGCCGTGGTGGAGGCATGGTATATGGCTCAGATCCCTGTTCTAAGACTGAGGCCCCATTATCTGAGCTGTCATGAGTGCTGGCTGCTCATGGCTCACAGGTGAGATCCTCTCCAGCAATTGCCTTCAGCCAAGGAAGCCGCTTCCCTCAAGGTTATGAACACTCCTTGGGTGTGGCATCCATCCAATGACTAGTCAACGCAGGGGACTAAATTCAGGACATCTCAGAAGAGACGCCCCAGCTTCCACATTGCCCTGTGGGATGAGCCTGTGTTGTAACTGCATCACAGTTCACATTTTTGCTCTACTCAGTCCTGCTTCCCTCACTCCCTCACAGTGTTGTTGCCAAGACCACTCCCAAATAAATCTGCTCACAACTCCCCATCTCAGAATCTACTTCCCAGGAAAACCGACCTAAACCAACTTGTTAGCTTTGTGGAGTTTTATCTTCTTGATAGTGTCCATTTATATCCTTTCCCCATTTTTTTCTATTGCAGTTATAAATGTTCAAGATCCTTGCATATTCATCGCATCAATCCCTTGTTGCTTTTAGATGTTACAATTACCGTCTCTTATTTTATCATCAGTCTATTAACTTTGTCCGTGGCGTTTTGTTGATTAGAAATCCTTAATTTTGATGTAACCAAAATCACAAAAGTTTGAAGTTTTGTTTTAAAAGAACTCTGAATCGTAAAGATATTTTCCTGTACTTAATTCAACTAATTTCATTTTATTTCTACCACTTTTCTTTAACCGTTTACAGTTAGATCTTTAAACCACGCCTAGCCCTCTTTTGTATATGGTATTAAATAGGGATCCATTTTATTTTTCTCCATGTAGTAAACCAATTTCTCAAATGCCATTTACTAAACAATCTATCCTCCCCCGACCAGTTTGTGGTACCACCTCTCTCCTATATTAAGATCTGACATATACATGAGTCTGTGTCTTAGCTTTCTGTTCTGTTCTGTTCTGTTGGTCTATTTGTATCTTTTTTTTTAATTACTGTTTTTATCACCACAGCTTTATAATATGTCTTGATATCAGAGAGGGTAAGAGCCCCTTTTCTCTCTCCTTTTTGAAAGATGGCTTAGCTGTGCCTCCCTGTGTCTAATCTGAGTGTCTTTCCCTGTCCTGTACCCCCCTAGTTTTTAGCGTAAGTTCAGTTCGTGTTTTGGACTTTATATGTTTGCCTTGAGTCGAAAGGCTTTGGTTCAGCTGGCAGCACTGGATCTGCCAGCCAGCATGCCTGAATGATGACTTGAGTCATCAGCCGTGAGCACACAGAAGCACAGGGGAGAAACTTGAGGAAGAAGTCAAGCCAAGAGATGATATCTGGCCTGCATTGGACACTAGAAAGCCCTGACAGTTCTCTGCAATGCAGAATCCAATCTGATCCAAGAGAAACAGTCAAAGGCGCACAGATCTTAATGAGCCCGGGAACCTCATCAGAGACAGTAATGAATGCCATTAGCAAGACAGGCCTGTCGAGGAGAAACCCCTGCCTGGATCCTTGGTTGCTTGGCCTGGGCTCCTGAGGACTACAAGGGCCTGTCAAAAGCTCATTGCCATCTTGTCTCTCTGCTGCTTCTGCCACTCTTCAAACTTGCTGTTCCCAAAACCTCAGCTTTAAGGCAGGTAGCATTTTGGATTAGTGATAATTAGGAGACTGTGAGGAGGCCATGGTTAGTCATGCATGGTGTGAAGACGACAGGTACTCCAGCTGTGGAGGTGTTTACAGGTCAGGCACGTCAAGGCTATGGTTAAAGACAGGAGCTGATGAGGGAGAATTAGGTGACTCATCGCCGAAACCTTGAAAACTGAGTTCAAGGAGAGGGCCAAGGCTTTCTGAACGTGGACTCTGCTCTTTGATGGCGCTGAGCCTCCAGCTGGGCGCAGGCTATGCTGTTAGCTTCTGTTTTCTCCTCACCAAGGACTGCAAGGCCAAGAGAATCAACAGTTTGGTTCAGTCTGAACGGCTGTCCTGGTGTTGACCAGGTCTGCTAAACCTCTTCTGGGTGTTTGTGTCTCACCTGTCTCCCTCATGCTCTTCTCGTTCTCGGCTGCTGTATGATGCTCATGTCCCTTCTTGCTCTCAGAGCTCTTCCTCCTAGGTTCATAGACTTTGAGAACAGAGATTTTCAACTGATTTGCATGGATAGAGTTTCTTCCCACAAGTGACTCCACAAAATGCTCTGTTGGCTTCACGTGCTTGCCTCAAGGGTGGTCAACCAGTCTGATTGCTTGACCTTGTGACCTTCTCTGCCTAACCTGAGTGTGTGTCCCTATCCTGCACCCACGCTGGCTCCCACACTGTGGTGGAGGAGGCCTATATCATCTGCTCCCTTACAGAGGGCAGTACCTTTATTGGGGCCCAAGACTGCCTGAGCAGTGCCCTCATTTGTAGCTCTGCTGAAACTCTGAAGGCCGGAGTTCAATGGCTTTATTGTTTTGCCTCTCTGCACCTGGGAGGCAGGGCCACATAGAGCACTCCAGGGAAGAAGGTCTTAATCTCTACTCTTCATTTTCTCCAATTTTTTTTTTTTTTTGAGGAAGATTAGCCCTAACTACTGCCAACCCTCCTCTTTTTGCTGAGGAAGACTGGCCCTAAGCTAAGATCCATCCCCATCTTCCTCTACTCTATACATGGGACGCCTACCATAGCATGGCTTTTGCCAAGCGGTGCCATGTCCGCACTTGGGATCTGAACCAGCAAACTCCGGGCTGCCGAGAAGCAGAACATGTAGACTTAACCACTGCGCCACCGGGCCGGCCCCTCTCCTCTTTCTTTTGCTCTGAGTATATGTTGGGAGCTCAAGGAAGTCCACTAATTGTTCCTCTGTTTCTTTTAGATCTTCTTTAAATGTAGGGGCCGGTAATCAGAGCCTCCACAGGCTGCTTCAGAGACCGGCCACTGTGTCTGGAACAAAGACAACTTGGCAGAAGGCCTTCTGGTGGACTTTTGGGGTCCTTACTCTGAGGGATATGGAAGGCTTTATCCAATGTTGGCCTGCCTGCCGTGGTAGGAGATAGGAGATGGCTTCTTTTTTCAGAATTGGTGAGGAAAGGAAGCAGGCTGTGCTGTGTTTTAAGATTCTCAGTGTGGCTATTTAGGAGGAGTCCATTCAGAAGCCTTGAGACCCGTCGTATAGGTAGGTAAAATATCTACAAAAGGAAATATCTCAGCGGTGGGGGTCAAGTTGTCGACTAACCCTGTGGAAAATCAGATCATCCATTCTCCGTCTCTACCTTCTTTCCCCTATCAATCCAAGCTTTCGGGAGAAAAGGAGGATGACAGTCCAGCCATTGGTCAGGACACTAGACACGATGCTGAGCCGACTAAGAGAGCTGCTCACACAGTATTCTCTGGTGCCAGTCAGGTGCTGACCAAATCTAGCAGGATGACACTGACCTCGTTTAGGGCTGTCAAGGTTGCTGGAATGTTCCTCTACCTCTTAAAGCCTCTGCTTGGCCACATACCTAACTAGGACTAGAGAATTCACAGTCCAACTCTAGAGGAGTGAGAGTTCACCAAACACTTAGGCAGAGATGCTTCTCACAAAAAGAGCAATTGCATCCCACAAAATGACTTTCCCACATTTGGCTTCTCCCAAGAATATTAAATATAACTTTTCATGTGTTGCAGGCTTCAGAGTAGACCATGTGGCCAACAGATTTCTCTGTGTGGGCTCTAAACTTGGCCTATCAGTCCCCGAGGGGCCCTCTGAAAGTTAGGCTGTTCCAAACCACTCTGAAAAAACTTGCATGGGGGTGAGAAAAGATGGGCAAGGGCAGAGCTGGGTCCAAGTAGCTGAATATCAGGGTTCTCTCTCTGATCCACTCTTACTGCTCCCTGAGCCACCACTTTCTCCCTGGAGCTTCCGGGGAGCTCAGTTCAGCTAAGTCAATGTGGCCGGAACAAACACAGCCAGGAAGAGGTTTTTTTCCAGGAATGATACTTGGGAGTCGCTCCGCTATACCTTCTTGTGAGCCATGGCGGCCCGTGGGCAAGGAGAAGCTAATGAGGAAAGGTACTTATGCTCCTTTATGATTCACGGGCTCTGACTCTTGCTTACGAAAGCAGGAAGAAGAGACCTCAGAATAAGGAATCAAAGATAATGCACAGAAGGATTGCAGATAATAAATACCCACAAACAGATGCATAACCAGACTACAAAAGAAAGAAATGCAAAGCCAGGAACAGGTCTCAGGCCCCACTACCCATTTGTTAAACTGGTGTCCACCTTGACTCTGAATTTTCAATCCAGGCCAGCCCACCACATACCCATGGCTGTAAAAAATGAACCTCATTCACTTTGTCCTATTTGGAGCCTTTTTCTCAGCTTCCGCCCGATTCTGCTTCTTGGCTTCATCTCACAGATCCTCTCCCTTGATTTATACCCTCTATTCCTGACTGTTTCAGCTTCCACAATTTGACGTAACAAAAATGAATATGAATGACAAAACTCAATGATAGTACAGTTCTGTGCCGAGGGGAACAGCACATTTAAATGGAGTTGGAGGCCCTACAAATTGGGTGCTTCTTTCTGGAGCGTAATCTAGCAATAGCAAGAGCTGAGTCCTAGCATGATCCATTCACTCCATCTGGGGAAGCACATCCTGGACAAATAAGCCCGAAGGGATAAAAAAAAAACTACTGGTACAAAAATAACCATATTGATGTTATTAATACAAATGAACTAGAAATTATGCAAATATTCAACCTGAGGCAAATTGGAAAGCAAATTATTATAATGCACCCACATAATGGACACAGTATTACAATTAAAACTGATGAGGACTCTGTTGACACAAAAAATCTGAATATGAAATAGCATTAGAGAAAAAACACACTGAGAAGGGAGTGCCCACACAGATTACACAACATGAAAACTTGACAAGCACCAGAAGCGAATTAACAGAAACACAAACATCTCATATGCAATGGGTTTTCCTCTGGAAAAATTGTGTAATTTCATAAGAAAAGTGTTTCCTAAATAAAATAGACAGGTGGGAGGACAAGGTGTTCTCCTTCTGGTGGGTGTTCCTATGCTGGCTTGGGTAAGGGGCTTGGCTCCTTCTTTAAGTTTTCTCTCTGTCCTGTGGATGTTCTCAGCTCAAGGAGAGGTCTCACACCTCGGCAGCACTGCCCTCTACCCTCTGCTTCTGCCACCCAACAATTTGGTCTGCAGAAAATCCTTGGCTTCCTTTCACTTCTCCTAACTTATTTTTCAAAAATCAACCAAAGCCAATAGCCTTTTGGAAAGCACCTGGAGAATGTTTGTCACCAACGATGGACAGTTGAGATGGCACCAAACTAGGAGTCAGAGGACCATGGTTCTAGCCCTGGCTTTGCCACCATCTTGCTGGGTAGCCTTGGGCAAGTCATTTCCAGACTTGGGCACATCTGAGCCTCAGTTTTCTCATGTGTAAAAGGGCAATGTTGGACCAGGAGATTTCTAAAGTTCTTGAAGTTCTGACATTTCCGTGGCTTCATATTTATTGACCCAGGACTAGGGAAAGAGCCCTGAGATGGAATTCTCCTCACTTTGAGGCTGAGAATCAGCTCGGCCATGCAAAGGCAGCTACCTAAAACCCTGAAGGCCAAGTGGCACCATGACCAGATCCCTCTTACTGCAGGTACAAGGGCTCCTCAGGGATTAGAAGAAAAAAACACTGCATGATTTGGGCCTTCATCATCAGACAATAATAGTTCAATGTTTCTTGAAAGGGTTAAGAGCTAGAAAGTTCTAGCAAGAAGCAGATCTCCTTTAGAAGAAGACTGCGAGAGTCCTGCTTGACCTGGAGTTCCCGGAACAAGACACTCTGAACAGCTCTGAAACAGCTTATAGGGTGACGATGATCAGAGTCTGGTGTCAAAACAATTCCTCGCCTTGAAACTGCCTGGAGAACCAAGCAAGTCAAACAGGAGTGGAGTCATAGAAGCTTCAGCCAACTGGAGAAAAAGCATTTAAAGCAAGTCAGAATTCTTCCAGGTACATTGTGATCAAGAAGAAAAAGATTGGAGAAAAATAGAAACTGTAAGAAAAAATGGCTGGCTGTGCTATGCAGAGAGGGCCCTCACGGCCACGTCAGTCTCGAAATCTAATGAGTGCATCTCTCTTTATCCAGGGAAAAGTATCAGGGGAGCACAAGAGGGTAGGAAGAGGGGAAAGCTTTTGTCTGCTTTTGGCAGAGACAATGAATGGCCTCTTGGCTGCTTCAGTGACTAGGCTGCAATAAGAAAGTAGATAAAGGAGCCAGCTCCATGGTATAGTGGTTAAGTTTGGTGTACTCCGCTTCAGCGGTCTGGGTCCTTGGGTTCGGATCCCAGGCACAGGGCTACACCATTCATCAGCCATGTTGTGGCAGCAACCCACATATAAAACAGAGGAAGACTGGCACAGATGTTAGCTCAGGGCTAATCTTCCTCAGCCAAAAAAAAGAAAAAATGTAGGTAAAGCTCTATTCACTAAGAATAGAGGCACTGAGGCACGAGAGTATCCTGTCTGCAGTGAAGATCTTATAGAACAATGAACATGGAATATTTTACGTGGAGCTGTATGAATTAGTTTTCACTGAGTAACAAATCATCCCCAAATTTAGTGGCTTAAAACAAAAACCATTTATTTAGACCACAGTTCTGCAGGCTGGCTGGGCAGTTCTTCTGGTCTGGGCCAGCTTGGCTGAGCTCTGCTGGGCTCTCATGCATCTGCAGTCAGCTGGCGAGTCATCTGGCAATTACATGATGGAGGATGGGCTCACTCACATGTCTGGCAGCTAGCAGGCTGTTAGGAAGAGTTATGAGGCGACTGGGCCACATGCCTCTCATCAACCAGCAGGCTAGCACGGGCTTGTTTATGTGGCAGCAGATTTCCAAGAGCAACGAGAGAGGAAGCTGCAAAGCCCCTTAAGGCCTAGGCTTGAAACCTATATGTCATCACTTCCAAAGCATTCTATTGATCAAAGCAAGACACAAGGCCAGCTAGAGTGACCAACGGTCTCAGATTGCCTGAGACTGAGGTGTTTCCCAGGGCAAGGGACTATCAGTACAAAAACCTGGAAAATTCTGGACAAACTGGGACAGTTGGTCACTCTAATGGTCAACCCAGATTCAAAGAATGGGGAACTTGACTGGACATTTCTCCAAAGAAGATATGCAATGGCCAATAAACACATGAAAAGATGAGCGACATCACTAATCATTAGGGAAATGCAAGTCAAAACCACAAAGAGATACCCCTTCACACTAATTAGGATGGCTATTATCCAAAAAACAGAGAATAGCAAGTGTTGGGGAAGATGTGGAGAAATTGGAACCTTTGTGCTCTCTTGGTGGGATTGTAACATGGTGCAACTGCTATGGAAAACAGTATGGTGATTCCTCAAAAAATTAAACATAAAATTACCATAGGATCCAGCAGCTCCAATTCTAGGTATATATCCCAAAGAATTGAAAGCAGGGACTCCAACAGATATTTGTACACTCATGTTCATGACAGCATTGTTCACAATAGCCAAAAGGTAAAAAAAACCCTGTATCTCCTGTATAACCTAAGTATGAATGTATAAACAAAATGTAGTATATATATACAACAGAATATGATCCAGCCTTAAAAACGAAGGAAATTCTGACCCATGCTACAACTCGGATGAATCTTGAAGACATTACGCTAAGTGAAATAAGCCAGGAACAAAATGACAAATATCGTATGATTCCACTTATACGAGGTACCTGGAGTAGTCAAGTTCATGGAGACAGAAAGAAGAATGGTGGCTGCCAGGGGCCACGGGGAGGAGGGAATTGGGAGTTAGTGTTTAGTGGGTATAGTGTGTCAGTTGGGGAAGACAAAACAGTTCTGGAGATGGATGATTGTGATGGTTGCACAACAATGTGACTGTACTTAATGCCACAGAAATGTACGTTTTAAAATGGTTAAAAGGATAAATTTGTGTTGTGTATATCTTGTCACAACAACAAAAAAAAGGGACTGGGGAAATAGGCTCCCCTGTTAATGAGAGGAGCTGCACACTCATGTGGCCATTTTTGTCATCCAACACAGAGGTGAACGGGACCTTAATTAAATAAAGCTGAGCTATTGCAGTCGATCGTGGTTTTTGAGGAAGTGTGCTGGAAGACAGCGAGCAGAATCCAAATATTGACTATGTTGATACTCTTTCCTTTGGGAGCCAGTTGTAACTTAGGGTTATTCATCTGGATAGGAAAAAAGAGGAAAGAAGATACATGTTGATGAGTGAATGAGGTTGTTGAAATGTGTGGTAAGACTTTGGCACTAGCCAGAAAAGCAAAATAAAATCAGAATAATTCAGAGCCCTAAAGTCATCACTGACGTGTGTGAAGGGGCCAAGCCGCCTTTTCCTGCTTCCTCTGTGGCCCTGACAAACTGCTGTGCACAGAGCAGGCAGTCGGTAAGGAAACATCCAAGAAGCAGCCTGACTCATGCGCTGCCTCTCCCTCCTAGTCTCTCTGTTTGGTGTTCATGGGAAACTCTGAGAGTGCCTGATTCTCTGATCCAGCAGCAGGAGGGACAGCCAGCAGGGAGGAGTGAGAGAAGGGTCAGGGCATGTGGGTGGCCAGGCAGGGTGGAGGCAGAGAAGCCTGAAGGAAGCCATGAAGCAGATGGCCGTGAGGAACAACCAGACTCCCAGAATGCTGTGGCTAGAAGGCACTTGGAGAAATTCTCGTGCACTCTTCCCATCAGAGACTGAGGAGAATGAGTCCAGAAAGCTTCGGGGACTTGTTCAGGGCTGCCTGCCCAGGTAAGCAGGAAGTGGCACAGCTGGTCTTTAGGAGCCAGTTTTCTCATTTCTAAGCCTAAGATCCATCCTCTGCATCTAACGGCTTCCAATTTCCCACTGAACCTTCCTTACACTGGTCACTGGAAGAGGGAGTGGTACAGCCCCGCCACAACGTGCCTCCCTTCTCCCAGAGTGGATCTACTACCGCAGAGGAATCCTGCCCTCTGGTACACAAGCACGAGTCTTCTAGCTCCCTCAACCCTGGAAAGTCTAGGACAGAGGGTGTACCTGTCCTTGTATCTTAATTAAGCTGTTCTACTGTATTTCCCAATTTCCTACTCAGGTCCATGGGGAGAAGTTTTTAGGTGTTACTAGGAGTAAGTGCAGACCAATTCTTTCTTTTCACCTCAGTGACTACCATTTAGCCTGCTCTGGGTTTGTTGTCGACACGGGTGCGCATAGCTCGTCTTAGGAAGCTAGAGTGCTAGGAGCCCGAATAGGGCTCAACACCATGGCCCTCTTTTTCTGTGTGTGGAGTGAAAAGCTTCTTGGAAGAACCCCAATGGAGAAGCATCTACTGAATTGACTTCTTGATCCAATTGCCTTCTCTAGCTGGGGAGGCTTCAGTAACTGGGAAGAGCTAGGAACAAGCCCTCAGCAGTCTTCACTGTCCAGGACTCATTGTGGTGCTTTGGAAATCCCAAGATGCAAATCTACACACACTGATTAAAGGCCTGCTATGGACAAGTTACTTGGAGACCTTTCAAGAGGAGGCAGGTACAATGCCTGCCCTCAGGGAGTTCAGTCTGGTCAGAGGGAAATAAGGCAAGGACTGAACTCAAAGACAAGTGGACAAGATGAGGGCTCAGGTGGCCTAAGTGTTTGGTGTCTGACATCCGAGTAGCGGAAATTAGAACCAGAGAGTAAAACAGAATCTGGAAATACCAGCTTCATCACCACCACCCTTCCCCACAGGGTTACCTGTCAGGGCAGTTCCAGAGAAAGGATCAAGGCTACCTTAAGAGGTCAGGTCAGGCCAGGTGGGAAGGGACAAGCCAAGAAGCTGGGAGATGAAGCAGTGGGCTGAGGGTTAGAGGCAGGATGAGGGCGGAAGCAGAGCAGGAAGCCAGGAATTAAGTGGGGTGGGACACTGTTAGTTAGGATACAGGTTTAGCTATATGGAACAGAGACCCAGAGTAACTGTGGTTTAAACAAAATAAAAGTGTATTTCTCAAGTAAAATCTGAGCTGGTAAAATGGTTCTGCTCAGTGAAGTCATTGGAGGCTCAGGCTTCTTTTCTCTTCTTGTTCCGTCATCTCTAGGTTGCTGTCCTCCTTTTCATGGTCAACAAGGCTCACCACCACCTCCACATTCCAACCAATGGAAAAAGGGAAAGGAGCCACAGAGGGAAGCTTCCTCCCTTTCAAAGGAAAGAGATTGCGCTCACCATTTCCACTCACATCCCGTTGCCCAGAACTTGGTCACATGGCAATACCTAGCTACAAAGGAGGATGGGAAGCGTAGTCTTTATCAAAGGCAGCCATATGCTCTGCTAAAATTTCTACAGCCATGAAAGGAGGAAACAGTAGTACTGGGAGACACCAGACAGTCTCTGCCCCAGGCATAGACTAGAAGGCAGCATGGCAAAATAGAGTCCATGTGAGGCAAGTCCAGATATGGAGCACAGGGGATTGGTACTGGGGATTGTAAAGACAAGCTCCCCTTGGACACTGAGAAGAGAGAAGCACAGAGAAGAGTAAGATTACAATCACTGGGAGAACTGAGAAAGGCTTCATGTAGGCATGCATTTGAACGGAATCCCAAAGGATGGGTGGGACTTTGACACTAGGTGGGGAGGAAAGGCACACCAAGAGGATATGTCAGTTGTGTGAGCAGAGAGGCAGGAATGGAATCCAAGATAACTGGGGCCACTGAAGATGTTTGAACAGGGGGAGAGGTAGGGATGTACTTCCCCTGGCCTTTCATTGGCCAATGCAACATTGCTTTGATGCCAAGACAAGCAAAGGAAAAGAACAACAGATAAGATGAAGCTCTTGAGCATTGTGCTCTAGACTGAGTTTATCCCTCCCAAGAAGACTTGGATCTCACTGATTTTCTATAAGCAGGTGCTCTGTCCCACTCTGCTGTAAAGAGACTGTAAGCTTTGCCTTCTCATTTAGTCGGGGGTGAGACTGCTCTGTCCTCTAATGCCCCACTGAGGCATCCTCCCTGTCTCCCTGAGCCCTGGGTGCAGATGCTTGACACTGAGCCTTAACCTGATGCTCTGGTTCCCAGTCAGCATCTCGATGGGGTTGGGGAATGAGGATGGGAGCCAGATTGGCATCATTCTGCATACGTAATAGAGCCGGAAGAGTTGTGAAACCCAGGAGCTTACTGCTAGGCTGTTCTGCAGTAAATACTTATTATAAAAATAAACCTATCTTGCTAACAACAATGAGCAATACCCTAGGGTTGCCAGCACTGGAAGTACTCGTACATCCCTGGGCACCCTGCTACAGGATACAGGCCAACCCACAGCAGCATGCACAAGTGCACACACTCACTCACAGCCTTCTACATCTCACCACAGACTCAGACCTTCTTCAAGTTTTCAACTGATGAAAGGTTAGGACTGTAGTCAGGTATAGAGAAACGCCAAGTGCTACGTTTGAGTCAAAAAAAAAAACAAACCGAGACAATAATCTCCAACATAGGGGGTGGGGAGCTTGACTGCAGCTGGTACAACACAAAAACTGAAGAGTTTTCATGGACTCTACTTGTAATATGAGCCAATGGTACAGAGTTAGCATAAAAATGCTAATGTGGTCTTTAACCGCGTTCGAGCTGGTGGAGTGTCCAGAAGAGAGGAGGTTGTTAATTCTGTTTTAGATCAGAGTAACATACGAGGTCCGTGGATAGAAAAGACTCCAGAGTGGTATGAGAACTCAAAACAATGGACATAAGTTAAGAGGACTGAAATCTTGCAGCCTGGAGCAGACCCAGGTAGACATAACTACCATCGTCACATACCTGAGAGGTTGTGAACAAGGGAGCAACTTGTTCTGTGTGGGCTCCAAGGGGTAGTTATAGCCTGGCCAATTTTGTTTCAAAATAGAATTGTCTGAAAATGGAATGCTCTCTCTCACGAGATAGTGAATTCTCCATTGCTGGAGTTTGAAAAAGGCTGGGTAAGTCTATATGCGGGATGCTGTGGCAGAAATTCACAGATTGGGTAAAGATAGGACTAGGCGACCTCTTGAGTTTCCTCTGGCTTTGAGGTCTTGTGATTCTGTGTGTTTTGGTTTTTAATTAAACTTTTCATTTTGAGACAATTGTATATGCAAATGCAGTTATAATACAGAAAGATCCTATGTACCCTTTACCCAGTTTCCCTCAACTGTAAGACTTGCAAGACTGTAACACAATCTCACAACCAGGATATTGACCACACCAACAAGGTCTGTCCTTCCTGTGCCTTAATAGTCCCTGCCCTTGAGGAGCTATCAGTCTAAAGGAGAACAAGACTCATATTGAACCCAAAATAGTGCACGTCTGGGTATAAGATAATCAATTGAGTGGGACCAACCGAATGCTATGGATGATCAGAACAGAGATCACCTCCGCCTAAGGATTTCAGGAGCTCCTTCTTGGGGAAGGTGCCATTGAATTGGGCCTTGAAAAATGAATGGAACTTGACAGACAGGTGGGCATTCTTAGTTAAGGACTTGTGGCCATCCAGGCTCACTAAGAGCTAGAAGATAAGCCTCCTTTTGAATGACTTTCTCTTGTTACAGATCTAATACACAACCTGAAAGGGCCGGAGAAGTGAACACAGCAGCTTGAAGAACCTTTGGCAGCCTCTGGGCTGCGCTTCGTCTAGTTCCTACTTCTCCTGGAGGGCCCCATGTACTGTAGGTGCTTAGCATCTGCTGAGTGAATGCCTGAGTGAAGAAATGAATGAATAGATCTCTGCCCCTGTTGCCCCAGTTCTGCTTTTCTTCCTCATAGGAGAAGAGTATACAATAGCATGGAAGGCAATGGCACTGGTATAATTTGGGTGATTGCCTAAAACCCAGGTGTTTTTCTAGTGTTCTAGGAGAGCATGTTATGCTGATAAAGGCTGAGGTTACAGGTGCCCCACAAAACCCCCAGAGGCCAGTTAATTTTTTTCTCCTCTGTGGCTACAGGTTCTCCACCTCATCCAAGGTGTACCTTGTTCAAAGGAATCTTGTACCCACAATTGGTCGTCTTTTCCTTAAACATTTTGATAATCAAGCCTGCAGAGCAAGTCTCTGTACCTAGCTACCTTGGCTCCTGCCTAACCTGCCTCACCTCTGGGACTGCCGTGTGAGAGAGGAGTGTGTTTCCTAGAAGCAAAGGATGGCAGGGCTTGGAAGTTGGGGAGAGGGGACTTTGAAATTTAGAAATCATCTGACCCTACCCGCTTATTTTAAGACAAGAAAATGGAGGTCAGGACGGGGCATGTCCTGCCCAGTGTCATCTCATGAGCCACAGGGGAACAGGGACCAGAGTTTTGGCCTCTTGGCTCCTCTTCCGATGCTCACTCCAAGGAATCCAGCTGTTTCATCCTCCGGCAAAGCCAGCCCCTTGGCAGCCTCCTACCCGTGGCTACGTGCCAAGAGTCTCTAACGCTTATGACAACATGGCATAAGAATTAGGTGTACTTGGGTTTCCTTATGTACAGAAGCATAAGAAAGATCAAAGCATTTACAGTTTGATGATGTTCCCAAATGCGAGTTAAAATCGCTGAGTTAAACAGCCAGCAATTTTTTAGAGGAATTAAACCATGTTTGCCTTCGGCTCCTTCTCATCCCCTCCCAATGCCTTTGAAGGGAAGGAGGGGGGAACCAACAAAGAAAATCCTGAGAGACTATTGCTAATTACAGATTTTTACCTGCCTGATGTTCTCTTGCTTTGCACATTAATTAAATCAAGACCAGGTGTCTTGCAGATGGGTTGGCTGAAGGCTATTGGAAGAGGTTAATAGATTCCAGCAAACGGGTAAGGGAAAAGGCTCTTGAATTTTATGGGTCATTGATGCTGCTTTTCTCAGCAGAAATCCAGACAGAGAGAAAGAACTTGAGCTGAAGTGGCCTAGTTCGTTAGAGAGACTCAAGAGCTGTTCACATGCTAGCCATCTCCGGAGCCCCCGAGAGCAGACAATCCCTGCTGCCAGCAGATCTGGCGACACCATCAGATCTGACTTAGACCTTAAATTTTTATTCTAGAGGAAATTGGTTCAGGATTTGGAGGTTTGTCACCTGGGACTAGAGGCTGCCGACAGGGCCCTGAGCAGCAACTGGGGTCCGCGTTGCCTGCTGACCTAGTCTTCCTCTGCTGACTGACAACTTTCCCACTGTCAAAGCCGAGAAAAAGAGTATGACAGAAAACAGACTTTAAAAGTTGCTCCGACACAGTTTAGAACACGGCTCTGCTCTTAGAGGCCCTGTCCCCATCCTTGTGAGAAGGACTTTGGGTTAAAACATAGAATGACACCCCCATCCCGGCTACATTGTGGCTAAGGGTGCCCAATCCTGTTGGCGAGGCCAGGTCAGGTTTCCTTCTAGAGGACCCAGGATCCGTGCTGAGGCCACAGGAAAGCAGGGAGGGAGAGGAGGCTGAGGCAGAGGGAAACAAAGGTCACTTATTGTTTACAAAGGACGTATTTGTCCTAGCGTGTAAAGCCCTGAGCTTTCGCACAGTACTGGGCCATTCACTGGAGCCCTGAGCTCAGGCTAACAAACTAATCGGTTCCAAATGCTCCTCTAAAATCTGCCTTCCGTGGTGCCGATCTCTGATTCACTGATTTCTGGGTGAGACAAATGATGAGCAACCAAGAGCTGTGCCAGGGCCCCCGGAGTCTCGCCCACACACCATTTGGAGGCAAGGGGACACTCTTTGTCTTTGTGACCGCAACAGAGCATGAACACACATTGGTTTGTACAACTTGAATCCCCTTCTAAAGAACTCTGGACCTAGTCCACCCGCCCCCACGCTGAGTTAAACCGAAGCGGCCTGGCTTCAGAGAGTTGGTAGAAATGACTAAGCTGTATTCTGCAGCCAATAGCCATGTCATGTCATTCTCATCCCAGAAGCCAGCAAAACACTGAAGGTAATGATTTTGTCTGCTCATTCTTTGCTTTTCTGCCTACTCGCTTCCTAAGCCCATTCCCCAACAAGTCTCGTGGCCCCATGACGCTTCCATCTGCAACCTTCTGGTGGCTTCCAGAGGAGAAGGACTCATGGCCTGGGTTACCTTTTCAAATTGGGCCAGGGAAGGAAGCCACCTCGACAGGAAGTAGAACAGAGAGGATGAGGCAAGCATGGGACCCAGGGCACACACGGAAGGAGGCGCGCTCTCAGGCACCCGCTGTGCACTTGCACGACCTTGATGGTGAGCATCTCCCTAAATTTTGTGCCCTAGGTGCCTCATTTGCCTTACCCTAGTCTTAGTCTTGATGTGGAGGATATTTCTAACCCTGAAGATGGCAGTTCCCTTCCTTGGTTCACAAGTGCAGGGAGCTTTATAAAGATACCAAGGCCACAGCTTCACCCTGGACCAATTAAATCAGAACCTTAGGGGGTGGAGCCTGGGCGCCTGCCGCTCCTCCCCGCTGGGTCTATCCTTCAGGCATGGTTGCGAGGGGCTGCTCTGAGGGCTCACATAGGGCCACAGGTACCGGCTGGATGTTCCGCTGATGTCTGCTGCAGTGTGGCCAGGGCTTAGTTGTTTCTGTGCTGACTTGCCCCTCCAGGAGTTTCTCTGGGCCCCACAAGGCCTTGAGGTCTGGCTGGACTTCCAGGTAGACTGAGCCAGGAAGCCTGATCTTGGCTACAGTGCCAGGCACCCATCCTCACTCCCAGCTCCCCAGCCAGACTTTGAGCCAAGTTCTTTATCAGCCTCTAGGAGCCGCAGAGATTCCCGTGCTAAGCAGCATTTCCTTTGATACGGCCATAGACACTCCTGTGTTGGGGCAGGGAATGTGTGAGGCGGCTCTTGCAGACTCTGAAAGGAGGACAAAATGTTCTTATCAGGCACATCTCCCCACGGACTGGAACCTGGGGTAGGGAGATGGAGACACACGCCTATCTGACTGCCCGACGCCCCTCCCTGCTCCCCCTTTTCCATGATCTGTTGGAAATTCAGGGTGGGCTTCCCCCTCCTCTTCCTGCCTTGTAGGACCTCCCATTGCTAAAATTCTATGATCCAATCCTCCAGGCCTTTAGAAAATCCTCTCTCCTTAGCACTTGACTTTCCAGACCATTGTCCTTTTGGGGACTCGTGAAAATCTGATTTGACGGGGAAACTCCACAGGAGCAGAGCTGAGCCCTTTCCCCTGCAGCACTGCCATTCCCTGCTACAGTGAATGGGAAGCCTGGAGCCCGAGATTTATAGGATATAGACACACCTCTGAAAATATTTCAAAACAACATTATCTCCACTCTACACACGTTGTGCCGAGATTCAGCACTTCACGCAGAGCCTTGGGACGCACGAGCCTCTTCCGGGGTCTCCACTCATCACTCTCTCAGCGTTTGGAGAGGCAGGTAGAAGGGGGACGTTTCTGTTCCCATCTCGTGTTTGTACAGTGAGACAGAGGAGAGAATTAAGTGAGTGCTGGGGCCCTCGGGGGGGGGGGGGGGGCGCAGTACTGGGGCCAGAGGAGAGAAACAAGAGCTCTGAAGTGGGTCTCGCGTTTCTGTTAATGTACTTAGCTTACGAGGCCCCTTAAAGCTCTGAGCAGGTCTGGGAAATTGTATTGACAAAATTGAAGCCTTTGATTCAGCTATGAGAACTGAAAAACGCACAACGCTTCTCTTCCTAAACCTGGATGTACAGTCGGGACTGACTTCATGGGTGTGGGTTTACCTGACTCTCCCCCACTCCCACCTCCGCCCATGTTCTGTCCCCCATCAGTCCCTTCTGCAAACACTCCTGTCGCAGGCTGGTGCAGGCTCACCTCTCCCTCTCATCCTGCTTCTCACTGCTCTCCTCCAACCGACTCTGCTCTCCTGCCCTCCTGCCCTCAGTCAGGCAGGGCTTCGTGCCAGCCCACAGGCCCCGCTTCTTTAGCTGCACAAACACCACTAAGCCCTCTAGGCTTCTAGAAGCTGGACCTGTCCTCCACAGGAGATTAAGAGCCCACAGGGAGTCAGCAGCCCAGCTGGGCCTGCTGGGCCTGAGCCCAAGACTCTTGGCTGGGCCTCTATCAGTTGCGGTATTTCCTGTCCCCACCTCCTCCCCTCTCTCCTCTAGACCCCTTCTCCTCATTCCCCTGGCCCGTAGGCCAGCACCTGCCCCCGCAACAGGCCGTCAGAGTCCCAGTGTGTCCCCCTCCCTACACTGCGCAAGCTCTGAAGCTATGCTGCCTAAAGCCCTTGGCCTTGATGGTTGGCCATGTCTATAAGGCTGAGAAGCCTGATGCTTGGTGGTGACAGTGGCATTCTGGAAGACTGGGAGGTGTGGGGTGTGCATATGATCTCTCCGCGGCTGTGACCCTCAGGGTTCTAGAAGGGAGAGCTGAACAGCTGCCAAGACTCACCCTCAGTCTCTGGGTGCCCACACACTCTGAATCACAGCTACTGTACGGTGTGCTGAGTCACCACCAGCGATCTGCAGAGACAACATAGGCCTATTTTTAAAAGATTTGCTAGCGTGCCCAGGCTCTTGCAAAATGCTCGATAATTATTGCCAAAAATAGGTATTGGTTCAGGGTCTCCGGTGCTGTAGCAGGCACTTCCTTCAATGAGGGCTGGAGGCCACGTGTGCAGTCCATACGTCGCCACGGGGGAAATCGCCTGGATTTCCTAGCTGGACCCTATTATCATGGACCCCACCTTTGCTTCTTGAGAGGAGGAAGGGAACTGCAGGAGAAGCCCTCGGAGCCAACTTCAAAGAACAGAGCCCGCGTCTTTGCCAACTCTTCTTTGAGTCACTTAATGCCATCCCATTCATGGGGAGAGAGAAGTCTGGTGCCTGAGACTAATGAGTTTGAATTTCCAACTTCTTGGCAATCCAAGAATTTCTATTCCATAACTGAGTCCCCTCTTGAAGCACTCTCTCTTCTGGTGGGGATGCCCTCTTCATAAACTTCTAGTCCTTCAGTGAACCTTGAGCAGGCTACAGACCACAGGCCTCAGAGCTACCGTGCTCCTTACAGACCATCGCGTCCACCCCCTCACTACAAATGAGCAAACCAAGACTCAGAGCAGGCACAGGACTTGTCCAGATCACAGAGCTAAATAGCAGGTGCACAGCTCTGGGGTGAGCCCCGCAGAGAAGAGGATGGGCAAGACACAGCCTCTGCCTTCAAGGAGTCTCAGATTGGCTGGGGAAGCAGTCATTTGCTCAGAGAGCAGTGATACGAGGTAGAATGTAATTAGATCCATAAAAAGTTGAAATGAAGTGTTACGGAGAGCAAAGATGCAAGATCACTCCTGCACAAGGGATCAGGAAAGATATTAAGGGGAAGAATATTAGAGTTGGCCTTCCAATGATGAACTGGATTTGGATACTCAGGGATAGGAGAAGGGGAAAGGGATATGCAGATGGAAACGGCTTGAGATGAGCCGTGGAGACGGGACGCCCAAGGAATGTAGGCCAGTTTGGCTGTTGTATAGGATGCTGAAACTGAATAAAGGGGGGTGGGGTGGGAAGAGGAGTAGCTTGGGGGTCAGATGATAGAAGGTCTGGAATGCCAGAGTGAGGAACTTAAACTTTATCATCATTGTTATCATCTCAAAGCCCCAAGTGGCAAGGTTCCTGAGCAATAGTAATCGTGTTATGCAGAGTCTGCACTTTCTAGGAGCTTGGAATTTCAGACAGAGGATGAAAGTATAGACAGATATCGAAGGCATATATTAAACAGATGCATAAATCAGAATCTGTTTAACACACCAGTCTTTAAGTGCAAGTCAAGGAGTAAGTGCATTTAATGGACTAGTGGGGGAAGAATGCGTCTCGGGATTTGTTCCTGGAAGGTCTCCCTCTGTCCTCAGCCTCCCCTGTGCTCTGTGGCTCTGGGAAAGGCCCAGAAGAGCTGGGACATCAGTCTTCATATTAGATACTGGCTTCGTATGGCTTTGTCTTCTGGATGGCTGATGTCTGAAATAGAACTCTTCCTTGAGCCTCCTCCTTACGCTCATTCATTGATCTGGTTCTTTTCTATGCCTAGTCCTGAGCTCATAGTACACAGGAGACACAGCTTTGAGTGGGCAGGGGATAGGGATCAGGGCCACCAAGTACAGTGGTGCATGTTATCCACTGCACAAGAGAGAGCAAGGGAGAGCTAAACTCCAGATCTCCTCCTCTTGCCAAGTCAAAAGACTGTGGGGCCTGTGTCCACCTGGAGCAGGGGGTGCCTTTTTCTAATCCACACAAATGCACTTTATGGGCCTGTGGCTCTGACAGGAATATGGCCAAACAGCTTCTCTAGATAATGCTTTCCAGCCTTATGCTACCCCCCACCTCCCGCCATGGGACATGCAAAACACTTCCAGCCTGATGCCCTGGGCCAGGGCCCTGCGTAGAGATGACTCAGCCACCCAGCTCTCCCCACTGGACCCTAGCTCAGTTTGTGCTCCATTAGGCTGGAGATCTGAGAAACAGGAGAAGAAAATCTTTGCTCCAATATCTCAAAGGCTGAGAAGAAACCACACACATGCTCTAAGCACCTAGTGGGTCAGGCCCTGTCCTCAAACAGTTAAACAGACCTCTGACTGTCCTGGTGCACCGTGGCAGACACAGGACTCAGCATTTCAATACACTGTAAGAGCTGGAAGTGCCTCAGGGGCCCTCATCTGCAGAAATCGCTCCCCATCCCCTAACACCCACACCATCCCTGGCAGGAGTCCCCCAGCCTCTCTCCTGGGAACGTTTTCCATGACTTAGAGCTCACCAGCCCTCAGACAGCCCCTTCCATTGCGGGCGAGCTCTGGCTGTGTTAGTAGGCTCCTTTTTGTTCAGCTGCAATTTGACCCCTGTAACATCCACTGTTAGTTCTGATTCTCTTCCTTTTTGCCATACAGATTTGTAGGTAAGAAGAAAGGACAAAGAAAAACTGACACCCCTCCCTAAAAACAAACTATTCCTTTTTACCCCTCACTCATCTGTTCCTGTGCCAGGAAGGCAAACCCCACCAGAAGCAGCCGTCAATACTCCCAGCCAAGCCTCTGCCCATCGTCCATGTAATGTGCCACTCTTTGCCCTGTTCCTATTCTCAGCTCCTGACTCCTGGGCTGGTTTCCTGACTGCAGGTTGGGACCCAATCCCTCTTATTTATTGTTTCCTCATTCCCCTCCTCAAAGCCTCCCACCCCTTTGATTCTGCTCCTCCAGGCAGCTCATGGCAAATACCTTGCCTGAATAAGCACCAGGGCCTGAACAGTTGAACAGTTGCACAGGTTGTGCATTGCTCTGCTACACATCAGCCTCTAGACCCTATCTTTAGTCCCTCAAGTCCCTGCTGTGGCAGTCAGCATTCCTGCCAAGTTCACTGGATCCGTTTTGAGGGGCAAGGCACAGAGGCAGAAGATAATGAGGCCTTCTTCCCTAGGGTCCCTTGGTCCTCCAGCTACCCTCCTACTTTCCCCAGTGGACTGTGAGCTCTCAGAGGGCAGAGTACACCTCTTATTTATCTCTGGGTCTTGAACAACAAAGTCCAACTCAGGTCCCCAGGCAGGATAGAAGCTCAGGAAATGTTCCTCAAAAGGATGAATGAATGAATGAATGAATGAGTGGTGGTAGAGTAGGATTTGATTGCTAGGGTGAGAGGGGAGCCATTGAACAGCAGGAAGAGACGAGAGGGTCGCTGACAACATGTGTGTTGCCTCACCTCTCCGTGCCTTAGAGACTCTAAGAGGCCTCCCTTTCCTCTTGGCAACTGTTCAGATGACATGTTGTCAGAATGAACATCATCTTGGCCTACTGGTCCCCCAAACCTCCCTCCTGTATCTGGTTTCTTTGCAAACTCCCTCTTTCTTCCCTCACATTACCAGTCTGGCCCCCTTCTCCAAGGTCCATTCCTGCTTTTCCACTGGATCTTTAACAAAGCGAGACATCTCTAAGACCACTCATACAATAGTGACGATGAGGGCCCAAAATAGGTGTTGGAAGTGGAGATGGAGAGAAGGAAACAGGAGTAAAAAGCAGTTTGAAGGCTGAAGCAAGAGAACTTGATCTGGGGTGAGCGGTCAGTAGAGACCCAAGGCGGCGAGGGGCGAGAGGAATCACAGAGAAGTCCTCCAAGAGGGGGTGGTGGTGCCGTGGAGGAAACGTAGCCATCGAGAGGACACTGACTGGAGCAGATTATGCGTTTGACTTTGGTTTTGCGCATTTTTGAGGTGCCAACTGCACAACAGGTTGGAATTGTGTAACTGGTTTTGGGGATACAGGACCCAATCTTTGATCAGACAACTGAAATAGAAACATAGAAATCTGAAATGATGGTGAGCAAGCAAGGGTGGGAACATTCTGCCTAAGAGCAGTTGCTGCATCTCTTGGCTGTTTCTGTCAGGACACAGGCCCGGCTGCACCTGCCTCAGAGCTGTGAGGAGGCAAAAGGAAAGAGAACCTAGTGTGTTCTAGGAATTGTGCCAACTGCTCCACACAAGCCACGCATCCATTCTTACTAGACGTCTAGGCCAGTGCCATCCAATAGAACTTTCTGTGGTGATGAAAATGTTCTCCAATTGTCCTAATACTGTGGCTACTAGCCCCAGGTAGCTATTGAGCACTTGAAATGTGGCTAGTACAACTAGGAAGCAGAATATTCAATTTTATTTAAATTTAATTAATTTAAATATAAATGTAAATGACCACATATGGCCAGTAGCTAACATTTTGGACAGGGCAGATCTATTACAGCCCCCCAAATTGATATGTGAGGAAACCAACAAAGTGACTTTCTCAGCAAAATATTTGTCTCTAAAATATAACTAATCTGCAAAAATTCCATTTTCACATGTCTCTTTTTTCTTTTTTTTTTTTTTGTTGTTGTTGAGGAAGATTGGCCCTGAGCTAACATATGTTGCCAATCTTCCTCTGTTTTTTTTTGGTACGTGGGATGCTGCCACAGCATGGCTTGCTGAGCAGTGTGTAGGTCCATGCCCAGGATCCAAACCTGTGACCCCCCCGCTGCCCCCCACTCCCCCTCCTGAAGTGGAACAGGTGAACTTAACCACGACACCATCAGGCCAGCCGCTCCTGTAACTCTTTTTGTATAATTGAGGCCAGCTGTTCTTCACAGAAACCCTGATATGGTTAGAATTTAAAGCTTGAATAACAAGACAGATTTTTTGAAGAATGGAAGGTTTTGCGGAACTTTTACATTGATTTTCAAAGTTAGGATCAATGGGATTGTTATTTTTTTCCGTCTTCTTCTGCCCAAAGCCCCGCGGTACATAGTTGTATATTCTGGTTGTGAATGCCTCCAGTTGTGCTATGTGGGACGCCTCCTCAGCACTGCCTGATGAGCGGTGCCATGTCCACGCCAGGGATCCGAACCAGCGAAACCCCGGTCCGGCAAAACAGAGTGCATGAACCTAACCCCTCAGCCACAGAGCCGGCCCCCAATGGGATTATTTTTTAATAACTTGGATGCTTGTTAATATTACTACTGATAAAACAGATATCCTTGACGGAGCACTTACTATCCGCTACGTCCCTGTATTAATTATCTCTTGCAATGTAACAAAATACCCCCAAACTTAGCACCTTCAAACAATAAATATTTATTATGTCACATGGTTTCTGAGGGTCAGGAGTCAAGTTGTGACTTGGCCGGGTGGCTCTGGTCTGGGGGCTCTGAGGTCTCAGTCGACATGTCAGCTGGGGTGCAGTCTCTGGAGGCTTGACCGACAGCTTCCAGATCCGCTATTGGCAGCAGCCCTCAGGTCCGCACTGCATGAAGGCTGCTCACAACATGGAAGCTGTCTTCCCTGAGAACAAGTGATCCAGGAAGAGAGTGACAAAGTGGGAAGCCTCAATGCCCTTTTATGACCCCACCTTAGAAGTGACACACCATCACATCCGCTATATTCTATTGGTCACACAGACCAATCCTAACGCCGTAAGGAGGAGATTACACAGGTGTAAGCATCAGGAGGTAGATTATTGGGGGCCATCTTGGAGACAGGCTATCTCGGCACTTCACGCATAACCCCTCACTTTGTCCTCGTAAAGCTAGCAAGTCGAGGCTATTATTATACCCTTTTACACATGAGGTGATTAAGGCTCAGAGAAGTTTAGTGACTTCCCAAGGTCTCTCAGGTGACAAGTAGCAGAGCCATCTCTCCCCAGGTCTCCTGGCAAAAGCTGCCAGACCTCCCAGTTTGCACTGACGACCACTACACTGTTCTGCTCCAACGGGCATTCGTCTTGGTTGGTTCCCCTGACTCAAGGCATTTTGCAGCTACTAAATCTTTACCAGAAAACTTAACACTCATTCTTGAGTTGTTAAAAAACTGTTTTTGAACTAGGAATAGAAAGATACTTCCTTAACACCATCAAATGCAACTCATGAGAATAACGCGCATAATACTTAACTGTAAAACATTAGACATAATCTCATTAAAATCAGGAACAAAGATCTCTGCAATTACTCTTCCTTAAAACTGAGAAAATCTGATTAATGCAATAAAATAAAGATAAGAAGTAGTATTATTAGAAAGGAGAGAAAATCATTAGAAAATCCCAGATAATCAACTGAAAACATTTGCCAGTATTAATGAGATTTCAGCAAAGGGCTGGATCTAGGATCCACACCTCAGAGCAGCTTTCCTGTAGGTCAGCAATAACTGGCGACAAGACACAACAAATGCCCCTCGTGCCACCCTGGAGCCAGTGGCCAGTGCTCATTCCATGGCCAAGCATTCATGCCTTTTTTCTGACCCACGTGCAGGGCAGGCCAGCCTGAAATTATCCAGGGAAAAGACTGGGAGGTCTGACAGCTGCAAAGGAAGCCCTCAGGCTGGCAGTTTTCTGCATGGTTCTAAGACTGTCTACCTCCCTGAGGAATGACAGGCAAGGCCTCTCCTGCCACTTTGGCTTTTCCTCTCTAGGGGGAAATAAAGGACAGAGACAGCAAGCTGGCAGGGGCTGGACAGTATCTCATCGTAAAAGTGGCTGAACAGAGTGGAAAGTGCCCCTGGTTTTTGAACCCGGAAGATCCAGGTTGGTGTGGCTCTGGTGCTATTCACTTGAAGAAGCCATGCGCCTCTCCACTCCCCACTTTCTTTACTAAAGGGGATTGCCTACCTCCTAAGGATTGCCGGGAGAAGGCGGTATGATAATGAGCAGGGAAGTGCTTTGCAAACTAAAGTACAGTGGAAACAGAAAGTGAGACCGCTAGTATTGATGAGGGCTCCAAGCCAGCCCCCCGACAAAGCCACAGCTGTGCCAGCTCTCTGACCAGTCCCCAGGGGGCATTTGACCCAGCTGTAACGCTACCCTGAGGTCCCACACGGGCCTCAGGCTTTGGTGAACTGACCGCACTAAGCTGCTTCAAACCCCTGTTGCCTCACGTGGGCGGCAAGGGCAGGCACAGGAACATAATTTTCTTGCAAGTTGACCTGGGCCCAGTTTTCTAATCCAAGGTGGGCTTTGATTTCTCAGATGGGTTTGTTTATTTTGCCACCTCTCCTCTGAGGTCCCGGGGTCAAAGGGGCAGCATGTTTTAGGTATCATCTTCCTCTCTAACAGGGAGATGGCAGCACGTCGCCTGGAACCTCAGGGCAGTGCCTCACGTCCCTGTCGGGGTCTGGATCTGGCCAGCAAGAGAGCCACCCACCCGCTGTAGGGCCCCAGGATGAAGACAAGCTCTGGAAGGGTCTGGGGTGGTCGGGGTAGGTGAGCACTGTGAGGGAAGGAGAGCAATGGTTGAGGAAGAGCAGCCTCAGGAGTTGGGAGCACGAAGGGGAGCGGGCAGAGGCTGGAGGAGCACAGGAGTGAGATCGAGGCAGGAGTGAGGGAGCGGCTCTGGGAATAGAGCCCCAAAATGCTCTCTTAGCATCTTAGGTGTTTGTGGGTGATTCCCCTGCGCAGAGCCCCTGCCTGTGGGTGTCTGCAGGAGGTACCATGCTGAAAGCAGCTAGGATTTCCTCCAGGAAACATTTATCCACCTGACTTTGCCCCACTGTGTTGGGAAATATGGAAGTTCTGCAGTGGCTGACTTCAATTATTAAGTCCTGACTGCTTAAGAGGAGCCATTCCCCCAGCAGACTGGAAAGTGTATATGTCTACGTGGCATGTACACGCCTGGTCGCGTGGGGTGGGGTTTGCTAAGGAAACGGACTGGCTGCTCCCCGCAGTCCTGAGACAACAGCAGAGGCCTGCACCCACAGCCGGGGCCAGACCAGCAGCTGCAGGGCCAGGCCCCAGGCCTCTTGCCGGCTCCTGACTGGTGGATGTCCGCGAGTGTGCATGCAGACACTCCTCTCTCAATTCTGTCAGGCCTGGGTGCCGGGGGCCATAGGGCCCTTGTTGTGGTCCCCTGGGGAGCTATGGGGAGAGCCTGCCCTGAGCTCCCAGGCCTTGCCTGCAGCCCCAGCCCATGGATTAAAGTGCCAGGCGCTGCAAACCACGGCTGAAGTCCAGCTGCCCCTGTAAGTCCATCCAGCCCACTGTCTGGAGCGTGTCGTCTGAGCATGACTCTCAGCTGGCTGCTGAGAGCCAAGAAACCCCCTCAGTGTGAAGACTCCTAGGCACAAACTGCACGCGTCCCCAGCAGAGCCACCGCCCGTCTGCCTGCCCCTAAGTCTGGCTTCTCTCTTTCGCCTCATTTGCCTGGAAGCTGTGTTTTCTCTCCCTCTCCTGCTGACTGCGTCTCTCGTCTCTCTGTCTATAGCTTTCCCTCGCTGTAGTTTGTCTCTTTCTATCTATGCATGCCTCTCTCTTTGTCTTTCTCCATATATCTGTCACTCCCTCTCCCGTCTCTCTCTGTGTCTCTTTTTCTCTCTGTCTCACTGTGTGTTTGTCTCTGTCTCTCTTTCTCTACTTCTCAGTCTCTGCCTCTCAGTCTCTCTCTGTTTCTGTCTTTCTGTCTCTGAGTGCCTCTTTCCATCTCTGCTCCCTCCTCGCTCTCTCTCCCTCTGCCTCTCATGTCTCCTGTCTGTCTCTCTGTCTCTCTCCGTGTTTCCCTTTCAGTCTTTGTCTCTGGTTCTCTGTCTCTTTCTCTCGCAGCCTCCCTCTGATCAGCTCTTGCTGTCTCTGTCTCTCTCTCATCCTTGAGTAAAGACGCCCTGACAAAATGTCCAGCAGGACCAAAGCCCTCCCACGGGGGTTCCACGGAACAGAGCAAGGTGGACTACCGGGCTAGGTCCGTGAGTCAGTCTGGCACAAGAGTTTTGCAGAAACTTCCCCTCTGGCCACATGAAGCCAGCCCCAGGGAGAGAAAGCGTGGAGCAGGGGTGTTCTGGGTGTGCAAAGCAGGGCTCCATCTGCACTCACTTAATAAGCAACAGCCATACGCATCTCCTGTCACCCTGGGGAACAGCATAAAGGCGATTACGTGCTGTGTCAGCTGATCTCATGAAGCCCTGTGTCTCCTTCCGAGGAGTCAGCATTCTTCTTCCTTGTGTTCTTTAGTCCTTCCAAGTGGCAGGAAAGACCTTTAGAAACCAGTGTCTAAAGAAAATGCCAGCAGGAAAACCACAGGTTTCTGCTTTCTCTAAGGGAGTGGGAGAGAGTAGAGCTGGGGCTGAAGGATGGATAAAGAATTAATGAGGATGTAATAGGTAAAACAATGCAGGGCCCCAGAACCTGAAAGCTTGTGAAAGGACAGCTGGATCCAGCGCTTCTGACAGTGCACACCTGTGGCCAAATTACGCGCCACCCCCCAAATAAAAATAGCCACCCAGCAACCAATATATGAATCATAATATATTGTAATCATATCAATATACCAATCATAACCAATATATTGTAATCATAATCATAGTAATAATAACGGCTATTTCTCTTGGGTCAGGGGTGCTATCAGCCACTCTTCATATATTATCTTAGTCTATTCTACTAAAAATCCAAGGTAAGTAGTCAACTCTCCATTTTACAGATAGAGAAACTGAGGCTCAGAGAGGTTCAGTAACTTGCCCCAAAGTTATATAGCTGGTGAGGAGAAGAACTAAGATGAGAACCAGGACTGTCAGACTCCAAGCCACGTGCTTGCCCCATTGTCACATGGAACAAAAATTTTTAGTCAAGTAGAGATGGTTCTTTTCATATCTGAGTGTTCTTTCTGTGGGTGGATCAGAACACAGAAACATTCGGACACAATTATGCATCAGGTCACGCTGACCTCCCCTCTCTGCCTTCAGGCAGCACGTGACTTCTGAGTACGTTCAGGAGCAGTGCTGTTCCCGTTAGTCCAGGTAGCAAAGGCCCACAGTGATGTCTCCAGCGCGTCAGGAAATATTCCACTTGCTGCGCCTTCATCTTACCAGGGGTGAAAAAACCAAAAAGGCACGAAAAGCTTAAGAAAAATATATGCGAGAAAAATTTACGACTGACACAATTTATTTCTTCTTTTCTTTGAATTGGGATAAAACTGACATTATTCTCATTACTGTGGCAGAACAGTTTTTCCAGTAGATTTGACCTCGAAGTCTGAGAAGGGAGCCTTCCCCTGGAGACTTCCGCCCAAATGCGGCTCCTCCTCTGGTCAGTGGTGTTGGGAGGCATGTATGTGCCTTCCCAGGTCAGAGAGAACTTCAGAAACAAGAAGGGGGAAAAAAGGACGTGTGGTCCATCTATCTGGAGACTCCCCAGCACTTTCTTCAGTGGAGAGAACTCACAACCACTGCGGAAAGGACGGCTTGAAAGGAAGCCAGGCGGTGTAACATGCAGCACACACTCGGGGACATTTAAACCTGCCAAGGCTCTTGGAGTTAACCTCTCCCTGCAGTGACCTATGGGGACAAGACGTGTGTATTTGGTGCCAGGATGAGGCTGTGGCTTCCTACAAAAAAGTTTGTGAGGTTTAAAAGAATTTGTCACTCTGATCCTACAACAGTGGCCCAGAGAGCACACGCCCAAAGTGGATTGTGGCCCAATTTGGCAGTCTTGATATAAGACCTAAACCAGATTCCATTCCACTCCGCAGATATTTCCTGAGCTCCTCCTGTGTGCGGGGCGGAGCTGGACACTGAGGACGCAGATATGAACCAGCCGTGCCCTCTGACCCAAGGGGCTCATTCACTCTAGGAAGAGAGATCAAAGAGGACTCACAGAGGGAGGGTCATTCAACAGTCAACAAATGTTTTTGGAGGGCCTGCTAGGTCCCAGGCATTCAGAACTAGGGATCCTAAAAAGGCCTTTTGGAGGAAGTCTGATGGCATATTTGACTCTTTTTTTGATGATATAAACCACATTCAAATTAATTTCATGGACAAGTCCCTAATGTTTAGGAACTTTAAAAAAACGATGCTAATGCCTTTAATTTTAAATTTTGTCTTTCCTGCCTGACTGTAAGCTTCAGGGGGGCTGGGCTACAGATGTGCGTTGCGCACAGTGTGTCTCCAATGCTGAGATGGTATCTGGTTTGGTGGGTAGTCAAGAAAACCATGAACCTGGGGAGGCTCCTAGGCTGTGAGGGTGGGGGTGGCCATGAGATGGAGAAGGGAAGAGGAACGAAAGGCCGGCTCACAAATTATCCTACAAGACAGGGCGAGATAAGTTTTCTAAAAGAAGTAGCAAAGTCTCTTTCTCTTTTTCTCTCTCTGTCTCTCTCTGTATCTCTCTCTCTCTCTCTCTCTCTCTCACACACACACACACACACACACACACAGTCAATTAAGGGCACAGGATAAATCAGGGGCTTCAAACTCCCATGGCTCACTGAACTTGCCATGGTTTTCAAGCTTTGAACCCTCAAATGGCAGATACCTTGGCTGGCTCTCTCAATACCCACTGCAACTTCCTTTTTCTTGCCATCTCTACCAGAGTCTGGAAAACTAAAATACTCAACTTCCCAGCATCCTCAGCAGCTAGGGATGGCCACATGAGTTATCTATCCCTAGCTGAGTGAGATAGGGCCAATGACATGTTGGTGGAGGTCCCTGGGGAGGACTTCCCTTTGAGAGTATAGAAGCAAATATCACAACAAGGAAGCATTTGCCTTTTTGTCCTTCATGCTGCCCCTCCTTCCTGCCTGGAACAGGGACTGGAGGTGTAGCAGCCATCCTGCAACCATGAGGACGAAAACCACACACTGAGCAAGTCAGACAGGGAGGCAGTGGGAACCTGGGTCCTCAGAGGTCCTTGCAGAGCTGCCACGCCGGCCCTGGACTGCTCACCTCTGGGCTTCTTGTTACAGCAGGGAAAAGATCTCCTCATTGTTCAAGCCACTCTAGCTGGTTTCTTTTACTTGTACCTGAGCCCATGCCTAATACGTATGAAAACTAGCACCATTGAGCACTTGCCATGTGCCAGAGGCTTTACATTCACCAGCTATCACACTGAGAGGCACAAATAACTAACATTTATGGAGCATTTACTTTGTGCCAGAAACTATCCCAAGTTATTTACACGTATCCACTCTTTACTCCGCACTTATTATCATTCCCATCTTACAGATGAAGAAACAAGTTTGGAGAGGCTGTGTAGCTTGCACACGTCTGGTGACGGGCAGACCTGCTAGCTGAGCTCTTCGCCACCCCCCATGACATCTCCACATCTCTTTAATGAAGTCATTCTCAAAGGGCGGCCCCCAGACCTGCAGCATCAGCATCCTGGGAACTCGTTAGAAGGCGAATTCTCAATCCCCACCCTAGACCCACTGAGTCAGAAATTCTGGGGTTGTGGCCAGCACTCTGTTTTAACAAGGCCTAAAGGGGATTCTGATATGTGCTAAGGCTTGAGAGCCACACTTGAGAATATGTGGAGAGCCTCCGTTGTTCTCTTCTGGATCCTCCTTGTTGCAGCCTCTGTCAGGCTCCTCCTTGGGTTCTTAATCTTGGAGTCTTTTCTTGATTTTGAGTCCCAGTTGATCTCTTCAGCCACCTTTATGTGTGAAGAAAATGATTTCTTTGCTGTTATAGCTCCAGGCTCACCTTGGGCCTCACGTCCATAGCCACCTAAACCCAGTGGTATCCCAAGACCCCATCCATGAAATGTCAGTCTGTCTAACTCTGAGGTGGCCCAGCCCCACCCCATGCCGGATCAGCTCATTTGCTATTCTAGGCTCTCCATTCTCTTTTCCACACACGCCAAAGCAGCTTCCAGATGCCAAGTGGGAAGCCCCACCTGGAGCTCCCACTTTCCTCCCGGCTCTACCTTTGGCCCAGGTGGCCTCTAAGGGTCTCTGAGTTAGGGCCTGGATTCATGAAAATACTTCTAATTTCCAGGTTTTGTGACTTTTTTTTCATAGATTCAGAGCTAGAAGGGGTCTTTGGGACCATCCAGTTCAATCCCCTGAGTTTTACTGGGAAACCGAGGCAAAGGGAGTAGAAGTGATAGGTGCACGTTCTTCAGAGAGCTGATAGAAGAATGGGGTTGAAATTTACTCTGCAGTGCAGGACGCTGCCTCTCTGACACCCGACAGCAACTTCATGGCACCAGCTTAAAACACACACCTGCTGACTGTTTGGGGGACAAATAAGCCCCAGATGCTTCAGCTCCTGTTGGACAGTGTTCAAGATCAAACCCTGAACTAAGCCACATTTACTGATGCTTCTTACGAGGGTGGAGAGAAATCTCAGACCAGTGGAGCAGAAAAGAAAGAAGACAAGGCTACTGGCCTGGTTGGGAAGTGACCAAAAGACTATTTGCAGCAGCAGTGATGTCTTTCAGGTGTAAACTAGCCCTGGTTTGAGCTTTCCATGGGGGAATGTCAAGGGAATATCTATGATGTTCATGGAGTTAGGAAGAGAAAACTGGGGACCATAAGTAAAGAGACCTTTAAGGGAGAGCAAGAATGATTGTGTTTGTTTCCTCCAAGGCCACAGGGAAGATAAATGCAGGCCCTCCAGAATGGCTACTGCTGTGTTCTCTTAGCACAAGGTCTCATTTGTCAATGTAACAAAAGCAGAGGGACACCACGCCTCCAAGGTGAGTCCCAGCAGGGAGCCTGCGTCTGCTCTGAGGACGACTCAACAGAGGCCAAGTTAATTTGCTTAAATTGTGCCATCCCCAGATGCTCAGCATAATTTTAAAGTGATGTGAACATCAGAACCCTCGTTTCTGGGTAGGTTATCTAGTGACGTCTCCTGGCATTCAACGGCAGCCAATTTCTCCCTGAGGAATTTCCGCTAATCTCTTCTCCAGGAATAGACCTTGGCTCCCAGGGCAGTGTCAGTGAGTTCAGGGCATAGCCTGACTCCAGCCCCAGCACTGCCAAAGCAAAACGCCCAGCTGTGGGCAAGTGGACGGAGACATGCAGAGCCTTCTCTAAGGCCCCCAGAACCAGGATGGCTGCAGTGGTCTGTGAGCTTTGGAGTCCTCCCTGCTTCAGGGACCTGGGGACAACAGGTTTGAGGGAGAAGGAGGTGACAGTAAGGGAGAGCAGAAGCTTATGTACATATGATAAGCCTTAGCCACTCTCTGACCTTCTTCTTCCTCTTTTCCCCTTTCTGTGGCAGCTTTCCCACCTCATCTGCACTTCATCTTTATGCCAAACAGATTAACCTATTTGGGGTGAAACAGTATTTGTTTCCTGGCTCTCATTCTCCCTGGGAATGATCTTCAACCAAATAGAAAATATTATTTGTAAACTACATCATTTAGATTTTCTTCAAAATATTATGGAAGGGGAAAGTGATGGGGTTATAGATGAAACAGAATAGTCTCTGAGTTGGTAATTGTTGAAGCTGGGTGATGGCATTATTCACAATAGCCAAAAGGTGGAAGCAACCCAAGTGTCCACCAACAGAAGAGTGGACAAACAAAATGTGGTCTATACATACAGTGGAATATCATTTGGCCTTAAAAAGGAAGGAAATTCTGACACATGCTACAAGATGGATGAACCTTAGGGATGTTATGTTGAGTGAAATAAGCCAGTCACAATAGGGCAAATACTGTATGATTCCACTTAGGAGAGGCACCTACAGTGGTCAAATTCTCAAAGACAGAAAGTAGAATGATGGTTTCCAGGGCCTGGGAGGTGGGGGGAATGGGGAGTTGTTGTTCAACGGGGATGCAGTTTCAGTTTTCCAACATAAAAAGAGTTCTTGAGACTGGTTGTAGGACAATGTGAATATACTTAACACGACTAAACTGGACTCTTAAAATGGTTAAGATGGTAAATTTTATGTTCTGTGTATTTTACCACAATTAAAAATTTAAAAGAAAAAAACTTTTAAAAGCTGAGTGATGGTCACAGGAGTGTTCATTATACTATCCCGTCTACTTCTAAATGCACTTGCAATTTTGTATAAAAAAAGCTAAACATGTTCCATATACAATAGCAACAAAAACTGTTTTAAAAAAACTAGTAATAAACTTAAAAAGAAATATGCAAAGTCTACATTAAAAATACCATGAAACTTTACTAAAATATATAAAAGGAGGCTTGAATAAATGGTTATTTTGTTCCTGGATGGGAAGATGTAATCTTGAAATGATGTCCATCCTCTCCGTATTTATCTATAAATTTAGTTTAGTCCTTTCCAAAAAATCAACAAGGAGCTGTTCTCAGGAACAACAGGCTGATTGTAATATTCATCAGGAAGACGAAATGCATAGGAAGAGCCAAGGCAAATTTGGAAAAGAGAAACAAAGAGAGAAGACATCCCTCATCAGGAGGCAGACTTAACTTTAACGCTAATTAAAACTCTGCAGTAGCAGCAATGGCACAGGAATACACAAAGACATCAGAAAAGCTGAACAGTGAAGAAACGAATTCTGGGATGACAGCCGCTTAATGTGTCTACTCTCCCTCCACACGTGACTCTGGCTCCCACCACCCACCTCTTCTGAGCCATGCAGCTGCGGAGGCCGCCAGGCAGGAGAGGGCCTGGAGGAAACAGACCGGATATTGAAACCAGCTTTGTCTCCCTAAGGGAGCCCTAGATGAGAGGCAGCAGGAAGCACAACTCTGGCCACGTGCACATGCTCAAGTGTCCCAGGCCCCCAAAAAGCTGGGGAGGAACGGAACAGGTGAGCTGAGGGTGCTACACCTTTGGGACCATGACACCTAGTAGCAAAGAGTTCTTCCTGCTGCCTCATCAGGGGACTGCCCACCTGTCTGTCTGCTCCGACACAGGCCTCCTCCACAGCCATCAGTTTTCCAGCCATGGAGCCACAGGGATCAAAGAAAGGAAACAACATATCCAAGAGGCAACATAGCCCAGGAGAGGTACATATGAACATCCAGAACAGGCTTCTAAAGAGCCCCCAGAGGAGACGGAGGACAACTTCAACCACAAAAAGAACCCAAGGAAAACGTCCTGAAACCGAAAAACATACTTTTTCCTTTTTTTTGCTGAGAAAGATTAGCCCTGAGCTAACATCTGTGCCAATCTTCCTCCACTTTATGTGTGGTTCACCACCACAGCATGACTGAAGAGCGGTGTAGGTCCATGCCTGGGATCTGAACCCGGGAACCCGGGCTGAGCGTGCTGAACCTAACCTCTATGTCACAGGACCAGCCCCCTAAAAAACTGATTTTTTTAACCAAAAAATGAAGTGGATGATTTAAGGGAATAGATAAAGATGAGACTCAAATTAGTGGCTTGTAAGATAAAGTGTGAGAAATATCACAAACCACAAAGAAAATGAAATCATGAGAGAAAATGTGAGATTTTGAGGATGAGATCTAGCAAACTTAACGTGGGGCTGAGTCCCAGAAGACGAAAAGGAAGTAAGAGAGTGGGTAATATCTACAGACTCTGGGGCTCAACAACAACAGCTCAACAGTCCTATACCCAGCCTAGTCATCATTCACCCACAGGAGTTAAAAAGTACACATATAGGGCCTGGCCCTGTGGCCAAGTGGTTAAGTTCGCGCGCTCCACTGCAGGCGGCCCAGTGTTTCGTTGGTTTGAATCCTGGGCACGGACATGGCACTGCTCATCAGACCACGCTGAGGCAGCGTCCCACATGCCACAACTAGAAGGACCCACAACGAAGAATATACAACTATGTACCGGGGGGCTTTGGGGAGAAAAAGGAAAAAATAAAATCTTAAAAAAAAAAAATACACATATAGACATATATATATATATATATGTAAGTGTATGTATATATATAAATATTTACAAATTTGCAAGGATTCAAAAATCATAGCACTCTCTGAATAAAATAGTTTTAAAAAGACTCCAACCAAAATCAAATGAATCATAACAGAGAAGAGAGGAAACAGGGAGGAGCAATAAATCATGTTTAACTATACATACATATACACACATGTATATATTTTACTTACCCATATATACACACATGTGTGTATACATATATGTGTGCATAGATATAGACACACATACACAGTTCAACATAAATAGATAATGATAGACTGTCTGGAAATGTGTAATGCTGAGTAAGGATTCTTAAAATAGAGGTGAAATAACTGCAAAGGAAATTCTAGTAAGATCTAGAAAGAAAAGTGCTAGGCAATTTCAGCCAAAGCTAGAGCTGGGGGCAGGGCATGCAGATCGAAAGCATCCCACAGTCTCTTGGGGTAAGGAAAGGAAAACGAGGGAAGCGAGAGTGTTCCAACCAGCTCGTTGGCGGAGGGAAGAAGCACTTAAAGGGGAGAAATAAGGGAATGGGGTATCTAAGTGGGAGAAATAATATCTCATGTTCCCACGATAGTCAAGGAATAGAGTTTACTACGAGCGCCAGAAAAGGGAAGGGAGATGATCATTAATGGGATGGGAAGAGTACGGGGGAGCTCCCACATTAACCAGGGTAAAAAGGAACAGCAATTTGAGCAAGCTAGCAAAATTGAGGGGAAAAAGAGAAAATAATTCACAGCAAACACAAGGTAAAATGGAAGGAATCATATCAAGTATCGTAGTTGTTACACTAAGCGTGGCTGAACTGAATTCTCTCTTTAAAAGACAGAATCTATAGATTAGGCCAGAAAACCCCCCAAAATCTATCTTAATACTGTTTATAAGAAACGTACATTGAACAAAATGATAAAGAAAAATCAAAAGCTCAGGAACAGATCCACATAGATAGGAAATTTTACTCTCTGGTAAAAGTAGCATTTCACATCATCGGGAATGGATGGATATGTCATGAGGAGTGTTGGGACAATTAGATATATATTTGGAAAAATTCAAAATTGGATCAAAAAGAAAATATCTGTAGCAAATTAGGTACCCTGAAGAAAATCAAAAGACAAGCAACAGATTCAGGCTAAATATTTACAACATATATGTTATTCATAGTAGACAAAGAATTAATATCCAGAAATTGTAAAGATATCTTACAAATCAATAAGAAAAAGACAAACTACCCAATGCAGCAAAGGTTATGTATGTTTCACAGAAGAGGAAAGTCAAATGGTCAGTAAACCCATAAAATGATGCTCAATCTTACTTAGGGAAAATGGGGAAATGCACCTTAATATAACACAGCGCCATTTTTCTCTCATCAGACTGGCCAAACTGTTAAAGATTTGTAACATCAAGTGATGGCAAGGGTTTGGGGGACTATAAGTACAGTCTCTTTGGAAATCCATTTGACAATATCTAATATAATTTTTTAGGCTTGAATCTAACACAATTTTAAAAGTGTATTTCTTTTGACTCAGAAATTCTACTTTTTCATCTTTATTCTAGAGGAAGGCACATGTGTGCAAGGAGGTATGTACAGAACGAAACACTGGAAATAATGTAGATGTCCATGCCTAAGGGAATGGTTAAAAAGCTATGGCCCACCCAAATTGTGGGATCTTGCAGCCGTTAGAAAGAATGAGTTACCAATTATCTAACGCGTAGAAAGATGAAAAGATATTTTTAACCTATTGTCAAGTGAAAGAAGCAAGCTGCAGAATAATTTATATAGTATATCCCTTTTGTCAAAAAAAAAATCCCACAAAATTCTATTTTATCTTTATTGATTAGGTACGTAAATGGGGAGGGGACTGGGATTGGGTGTAAGCAAAGGGAAATTTTAGTCTTATCTATATTGTTTGAGCGTTTTACAGTAAGAGTGTAATCATGAACTGTATATGTGTAAATAAAAGATACATTTAACCTATAACAAGAAGGAAGACTTTCACGTTCTTAAGAGCAGATGCTGCCATTAATCCATCCGTAAGTGCCCACGGTAGGCGAGTTGCTGCTGGGGAGAAAAAATGAGTCATACACAGCTGAGTGCTGGAGGCGCTCTCTGTCTGGTTGAGGAGATAGATTTGTCAACCAGCGAGTGAAATATGTCAGCAAAATATGATCCAAGCCATAGGAGGCCCACAAAGAAATGCTGAGGGAGCTCTGAGAGGAGATTAGCTCCTGGGGAGAGAAGAGGGGAGCAGAAAGAAGCAAAAAAGGCTTCATGGGGAAAGCAGTGTGTGTGTGTGTGTGTCCAAGTGCCCAAACACACATATGTTGACAGAGGTTGGGAAGAGTGGCTGCTGGAGGGACCCGAAAGGAAAACCCCCAGTGGGGAACCTCTGTGTCAAGGTACAGATGAGGAGAGAATTGGGCGGGAGAGGAGGGGGGGCAATGAGCACCTGAGTCTGACTAGCCTGAGGCAGGGAAGGTGAGCAGGGGCGAGTAGTGAGTGATATAGCCAGAAAGAGAAACCAAGGCCCAAGTGTCCATTTATTTAGCTAACACTTCCCGAGTGCCAATGAATTTCACTGTCTAAGGACAGGAGGGAGAGAGATTGTCTGGGGCAAACAATAAATACATGATTATGCATTTAGAAATAACTGCAATATCACACGCACGCTTGATCACAGAATAGACATGGCCAGGCTGAGAGATTTGGATTCAATTTATAAAGTGACGGGGAGCCACAGAAGGTTTTTGAGGAGGGGAGTGACATGATCGGTTCTAGGAATCTCACCGTGACATTGTGTGGGAGTGGATTATGACAGGTGGTTACAACGGTCTGGACCAGAGGTAATCGGAGCCTTTGTAAAGGAACGACAGGGAGAGAGAAGAGGAGAGAACAAATCTGAGCAACATTATGAAGGAAGAATTGTCAGGCTTTAGTGAGTTTGGTTTTGAATATATTGCCTCTGAAGTATTTGGGGACACTCAAGCGGAAGTGTGTTTGATGAAAGAGGAAGTTGGATGAAAGGAACTCGGGAGGGCCAGCTGGCTGGAGAGGGCAGATTGCAGAGCTGTCCATTCGAGGCGGAAGACAAAGCATTGGAGAGCTGAGTCAAGGAGAGCACTTGGTGTGGGATGAGAAAAGAGAGGGTCCTTCTGGAATCTCTTGGAATCTCAGCAGAGCAGAAAAAGCTCTAGGGAAAGATGCCAGGATTTCAATTACCCAGGAAGGTCGTAGAGGAACCAGCAAAGGAATTCAGTTCCGGCATCTCCACCTCAACTTGGGCTCCGACTCTCGAAGGGCGGGAAGCCCGTCTGAATGTGTGTGTGCAGCTGGCACTGGCCATGCTGAGCTGCATCTGGGAGCTGACCGGGTGGGGCAGAGACAAGAAGAGAAGGCTTCCCCTACAGCATGGAGGAAGGATGGCTGTAAATTGGACGTTCAGGATGTAAGGGCTGCTGAAATAACGGGAGGAATAGCCGCAGCCTCTGATTAGGAGTCACATCTGCGGTGATGGTGCTCTGCCCCTCGACTTCATGCTCTTCTTCACCGGCTCCCCACTTGCAGCTTGCTTGGGAGCACAGACCCTCCCCAGGCCACAGAAGAGGAGAAAAGGAGCAGACACGTCTTGCCTGTACATGGGTGCAGGACCATGCCTCAAGTGGTGCATGGCAGGTGTGTTTTACAACCCCAGCTTAAAGGCTCCTCCAGTATATATTTTTGTTTTTATGCCACTCAGATTTCATTATTCTAGAATAAAGTACAAGCTGAGTTTGGCATTCAAGGCCTCCACAGTCTAGTTCCATATTACTTAACTGTAGCCGGTATCTTCAATTTGTGCCACCCTTCTCCACCCCGCATCTCATCCCAGAGACTGACCAATAGTAGCCTCTGGCTTCCATTGGGGTTGGCTGTTGGGGCACTCCAGAAGGATACCTGAGGGAGGGAGGAGTATGAGGTCAGGGTATTATCCCTCTGCGTCTAAGTGTGATTCTGATTTTGAGTCTGAAAATTGCAATTTTATTGGTCCATAATTGTGAATATAATGTTAGATACAAAAGTGAATATGTATAGAAGTCACAAGAAATTGCAAATTTTAGAAAGCTTACAAATACCACAGATATCACAAAATGCATAAAACTACTCTTCTTAATTAATTGCCTGGAAATCTCTATACTAATTTTTTCCCATCTTTTTTAGCTGTATACTGTATGCCTCTTCATACGACAACTTTGTAATATAATTTTCTAGAGGAGTAATGGAAAGAGAATCTAGTCTTCCCTCTAGTAAGTTTGCTGGAAATTTTGTTCTATCCTTGGACTTGTTGAACTCGTTGTTTGTAACACCGAGTAAAATTTTTGAGATTGTTGTCCAATTTGGGAAGACCACCATCAACTCCTTCCTTATATATAACTAAGATGTAGGACATTTCAAATTTTCTTGCGCAGGAGCTAGTCTCAATTACCCTTTGAAGTGCTGACACTTACAAACCAGCCTGTCTATCATGTCCCCGTTATGGCGTGTTATGAGTTTTGTGTTATCTTTTATAGATAACACCAGATCTCCTCTTGGGGCAGGTGCAGCCATCCCTCAGCTGCCGGCAATAGCAGATCTGCTGAGACCACCTGCTGGTCTGCGTCTCCCAATCCTGCCATCCTCCTTTCCTTGTGACTTTATCTCCTGAGAGCGCTCCACAGTAAGCCTTCTGCATGCAACTTTCCGTTTCACTGGCAGTTTCCTAGGGAACCCGATCCAAGACATCTTCATAGATGTCAGGCTTTTATATCAAAGCAGCAAGAAATGTAAATCTTTTCCCAATGAGCTCATACGCTTTACTCCTCTTCATCAATAAGATTATCAAATAAACTAAGGTCCTTTACTTCTTTTGGCATTGTCTTTCTTCCTGTTAAGAAATTACTAATTTTGGTACGATCTGAAATTTTTTTACGCTTATAGGCTACAAACATAGGAATCTAAAAACTAACTGTAAAATTCCATTTAAAAAGCAAATAGTAAGGTATGTTTATAGTTGCATGTGCTGCGTTATATTTCTGATGAGAACTGAATTCTCCACTTAAAATGTTACAAGTCTGACAATGGGCCACAGACCAGCTTCCGGTTCCACACATTACTAACTTCTGTTCTCTTGACTACCCACGTACTTCCATGCTGGGCACCAAAGGACACATTCGTATTACAATATGACCTTTCTCTACCTTCAAGTCACGACATCAGATGAGTTAGAGGTAAGAGTATTCCTGGAAGCCATTCCTACAACAGGACAGCTAGCAATGAAGCAAATATATACAGAGGTGACCGTGAGCAACTTAAATATATCCCACCAAACCAAACTCATCTTCCCCTTCACCAGACCCTAAAAATGCCCGTGAAGATTCCAAAGCCACCGAAAGTATGATGTGTGTGGTAAAGGGAAAATGAGGTAGAAAATATCCTACCTTTACAAAATTTACTCCAAGAATTTACAAAAACATGTGACATGAATACATTGCTAGGGCTCCTCCCCAGGCCTGGGGAGGGACCTGTGCAAGTGCAGGGCCCTGCAGCTCAAACTTCACCAGCTTCACTGTGAGGACACCTGTGTCTGCGTCTCTCTCTGTAAGGGTGCCTTGAACTTCCTGTGTCCTTGGCTGAAGGCCTCTGTTCCTTCTAAGGCAGCTGCTCTACCTGACTGTTCCGGTCATGTCTCTGTGCCCAGAGGTGCCAGCATCTCGGCTCTGACTGATCCCAGTTGACTGCACTATTCTTTGTGGTTCCCCTATGCCCACCCCTTTGCAAGTAAACCCTCCTCAAATTATTCCATTTTGGGTGTGCCCTCTGTTTCTTGTTGGGACCCTGACTAGTCAACACGCTCTTCTCCCCGATAAGCACCTCTGCTCCCCTCCAGCTGCCCCCTGACTCCCTCCCTTCCTCACCCCACCCCCTGGTCATTCATTCTCCCAGGCCTTGGCTATAGCCACCTCCCTGCCTGATTGTCCTAAGCAAATTCTACCTATTCTTCCAGCCCAGCTCCACCCCACCCTCCTCCCCAGTCAGAGTGGTGCTCAGGAAGCGCGTGGGCAAATGGATGCTTGAGTATTATCTGAGCAGTGTCTGTTTGGTAGAAGCTCCAGGGAAAAGGGAGGGGCTCCTGAAGGTATCGATTTCATAATTAACTCTCGGAGAAGGAGGCTCTTTACAACATCTCTCCTGGAGACCAGACTGACTGTTTACTCCACCGCTTAAGGAGATCCTGTCAAAGTGAGCGAGGTTGCCTCCATCCCCCCGGATGAGCAGGGCGGGATTCCCTGTGTCCGTGAGTGTGTGAGTGATTAAAACGGAGGCTGGCCAAGTTCCATGCACAAATCATTTCCAGCCACAGTGCCGGAGGGACTCTGCAGCAATGCAGGGCAGGAACACAAATGGATCCTCGCTGAGCCTGTCTTAGAGGAGACAGTCATGTTTGACCTAGAGACAGGAGCTTCTGGGAGAACAGAGGGGAGAATGGCACTAATCCAGGGGGAGCAGGGTCCAGGTTTCCTCCTCTCAGTCTCCAAGAAATACCTCATTGCAGAAAGTGGTGGGAAATAGCCACTGCCCGGGTTAATGGGAGCAAGTCATGGCCCCCTCCTAGAAAAAGGAGACTGTGAAAGTGGTAGACTCCAAGCCTTTTGTTCCAGAGAGCAAAACAGCCTGGGAGGCTTGCTGGCTGCCCAGGTAGGAGGTGGCTGTGGGGCCATGCATATTCCATTGGTAAAGAAGATGGGATTTTGGCCAGAGAGGAGATTCTTGTCTCAGAGTGCAGGAAATCTGCTTAGCATTTGGGGAGGTTCATGTAAAATAAGGAGCTTGGGAGCCAACTCTCTGCTTTGACTTTCTGAGACTTGAGCCGAAAAAATGTAGGGGCTTTCAAACCAGAAAAGTACCGGATGTCTGGGGAATTGCTTTCACTGGTTGATCTGAAATTTGGACGCATTTTTATCTCCTTCATAAAACTGGAAAATTATGCCTGTCTAAATGTAAGGAAGTGATGGATTACCTCTTTATTCTCCACATGTGCGGATGCGGGGTGGGGGCATGGAGCGGGGTTGGTTAATAGTCAGTAGAACATAACATTAAACGTTAGTGGAAAGAGCACTAATCGTAGGCAGTGGATCTGTGACCTAGACCAAGTGCCACCACTAAAATTGTTGTGACCTTAGGCAAGTCAATTTTCTATTCTGAGCCTCAGTATTCTCATCTATAAAATGAATCAATTAGATGAGACGATCCTTACCGTCTCCTCTAGTTGTAAAAGTTCTGTGATTCTCGTAAAACCAGTCACAGGCCGTTGAGAGCATGAACTGTAGTCTTCCAATGAGATGAGTCTGTTCTCCTTGGAGCAGACCAGTAACGGAGCCAGGGTCACAGGACCTGGGCTCTGGTCTTGACCCTACCTCTTCCCATCTGTATGAGCTTAGATAAGTCAACATAACTCTCTGAGCCTCAGTCTCTTCCCCAGGGCTCACAAGGTCAGATCTGGTCTCTCGTTCCCCAGAGAGAAGCTTTGTGACATAAAACCAAAAATGTCTTGGGTCTCACTGTGTCAGTTCCAGCTGAGGAGATGGGCATTTCTGAGCCTTATCTCCTGGACACCCTGTCACAAATAACTATTAGTCTATCATACGTCCTGACTTAAGATCCACCCTAAAACGTAATCCCCTGGATTTAAATGGAGCAGAAATACACAGAAGATGAAAGTGTCTTGGGGTTTCCTACATTTAGGTTCACATTACCTTCTTAAACTGGGTCTCAACCCCTGACACTATTCTTTTTGGCTACCTCAACATTACCAGAATACTCATGAGGTCATTTGGAAGAGGAGACCCATCTCCTTCTGGCGGTTTTTCATGACCCTGAATCCTGGAACCAAAAGCATATCCCCATTGGGTCTCAATTCCTCCTCAGACAGCTTCCAACTCACTCTTTCTGCTAATTTATTGGTAACAGAACTTCCTTAAACACAGGAACTGGAAAGAAGTTGTGTTTTCAGGTAGAACAGGTAAGGACTGAAGGCCTTGTCTCTTGGCACTAGTTTTGGATCAGGCAGACTCAAATTTGATTCTCAGTGGACTGGACTACTTTCTAGCTGTGTGACATCGGCTAAGTTACTTAACCTCTCTGAACCTCAGTTTCCTCCTCTGTGAATACCTACCTTCCAGCATGGCCACGAGGTTTAGAGACACTATCTCACGTGTATTCGAAGCTCAATACATTTTAGTTTCTTCTCCTTCTCCTTCCTTTTGTGAAACATTATGAGAAAGTGAAAAGTTGATGACTATTAGCTTGGGAGCATCCTGGGCCCATCACATCAGGCCTGCACTCACCTCTCCAGCCTATCATTACCCCCCAACCTTTCATCTCCCCTGTTCTAGTCATGCAGAACCACCCACCCATCCTCAGAACACACCGTACATTGTGCGTTTGCTTTCACAATTCTCTGCCTAGACTGCCCTCCCCAGTCTCCATAAGCCTAAGTATTTCTCATTCTTCACAGTCCAGTCCAAATGCCACATTATGCAGGAGGCGTTCCCTGACTTCTCACTGGAAATCAATGCTGCCTCTTCCGAGTTTCCACATGGCTTTTGCTGTCTCACTCATCATTTTTCCCTTCTATTATAAAGAAGTACAAACATTGCTCCCCCCAGCAGACTGTAAATGGTATATACTGTGCATGTATTATCTGGAAACCCTCAAGAGAGTGACATGCACAGAGCAGAAATTCAGAAACCGTATCGATTGAATAAATGAATAGAGATGTATTTATTTGAGGCAGAAGACAAGATGAGATAAACTGTAGCTCTTCAGAAAAGGGAACAGAGGGGAAAAGGATCTTATGATTTGCACACTTGTTGCGTAAGATGGATATTGCAATCCCCAATTTACAGAGGTGGGAAAGGAAGCTCATGGAAGCTAAGTACTAACGTCATGTAACCATTAACGGGCACAGCGATGTGCTGGGCACTGTTCCCAGTGCTTCTCAGGCACCATTTCACTTAAAACTCACAACAGCCCTTATGAAGTAGTATTATCCTCATTTTGTAGATGAAGAAACTGAGGTTCAATGCAGTTAAATAGATAACTCAAGTTTACAAAGTTCAGCCGGGGGGTGGGGACTGTAAATTGATCCACCGTACATCAATGGTGCATAATTGGTGGGGTCCTTTATTTTCCGCGAATGATCATTTTGTCCTTTAGAGCCCCAGATCCCAGTGAGGAGCAGGAAAAAACACTGACTTGTCAAGCCAAAGATCTCAGAGATTTTTTTTTTTTGAGGGAGGATGGGAGTAAAAGAAGTGTTGTTTTTTTGTTTTTTTTCCCCAATTATTTCTGTTTCTTTTCAACAAGTATTCAACTAATTCAAGGCCCAAACTTCCTACCAGGCTATTTCTCCCTCGCTAAGTCTGGCCCCTTCCCTCCTCCTTCCCAGGAAGCTGGTCCTTGTTCTCTTTTCTAGATTCTCACTGCCTTGAATGGAAAAGTCCCTACTGTGCCTGCTCACGGGTCCCTGTTCACACCTGCAGCTAAAGTCGGTGCCACAGAAGCTGTGGTCTGTTCTCTTGGCTGAGTTGGGTGTGGCATGACGTCCCTCCCTTCCTCCTTCCTACTGCTGGCTCAGCGGCCCCCCAGCTCTTACTAGTACAGCAGACCTGGGTCACAGCCTGTCCCCTGTGGTGCGGGCAGTCCTCCTCACTGTCTCTGCTTTGGGTCACTTCCCCCTTGTCACTGAGGCCCATGGCAGACTTGCTGGCCTCGGCTCTCACTGACCATCTGCATTCCACCCTGGGGGCCCTCAGGAGCTTCTGGCTCAGGCTGGGGAGCACCAAGCTGAGGTCTGCCCATTGCTCTGTGAGCCCACCCCAGGCCAGTGTGGGGCTCTCTAAGGGCAGTCTCCTCTCAGAGTCTCGTAAGCAGGAAGAGGGGTACAGACTACTGCGCTAGAATCCCCCTCAACTGAGCTGACTACTTCTAACCCTCCTCTTCTGGCTATTTTCCCTTCTCCTTCCCTTCCCTCTTCGCCTCCCATTCCTCCTCTGCATGTTGAAAGGGTTTCCTTTCCCTTCCACTGTTCCCTGTATCGTCTCCTCTCCTTCCTGGGGTGCCCTTCCTCTTTTCTTCTTTCTTAGAGCCGTAATGGCAGAATGGCTGCAAGAAGAATATAGAAGGAAGGTATTTTGAAAAATACTATAATCATTCCACCTGTAGCACTAGGAATTAAATCGAAACGTGGCCAACTCTGAAGTTTTGCTCGTACCCACCATATTATAAAGCCCAACACGACAAGACTAGAGTAGGCGAGATCTGGTTTGAACGCAGGTCTAATCCAACGTCAGAATCCAAGCTTTTCCATTACACCATCTTTCTCTTTCTCCTTCCACCAACAGAAAGCATCCTCACACCCTGACCCCTCCAGATACATCCTGGGGCCTCCATAGCAGGGGTGGGAGTCCCAGGGCCCTCACTGCAGCACCACCATCTCCTTCCTCCCTCCTGGCCAGGCGGAGTCCACAGTATCTCCAGAGGTGACTCGAGAGTCTGGTAGGAGCGGAAACGCAGACCTGTCTTTGAAAGCACCTGCGCATTTGCTTGCCTGCTTTGCATCACTTAAGACAGGCTTGAGCGGCCTTTTAATAGGCTTGTTTTGTGGTTGCTTTATTCCTCCAACGGGTGAGTGGATCTCACTTGGCTGTATAAAGGAGGAAAGGCAGTTTATGAGCCAAGTGGAGCAGCAACCGTCTGATCAGGCTGAAGAATGCTGAAGCTTCCCACCAGCCTCAAAAACCCTCTGGAGAAGCTTGCTCTGCTGGTTTGGTGCAAGCTTTGTTTCATTCTGTTTTCCCCTTGACCGGATATTCCGAATCTGTTTCACTCACCTGGAAAGTTGCAGAATCTTGACAAGCATAAGGCGATTAAGGGATTCCTAGCTGCTGCTGCTGTGTATTGTGGCGGGAGAAACGACGGTTGGCATCTTAGATGTGCCTTCACTGGTAAATAGAAATGGAGAGCTGAGGCAATGTCCCAGATCGTTCTGATGTATATGAGCTATACTTGCCCAAAATACGTTGAGTCATAATTTTCAGATAGAGGCAAAGTGATGCATCTTCTTAATTATCTCTGTTCTTTACTGTAGGCATGGAGAAACTCAGTCTAAGGATTTAATTTAGCAATCATCTATTGAGTTCCTGATGCACAAGAGAAAGGGTCCATGCAGGTCGGAGGTTTGGTTACAAAGACAAATAAGAATTGGTCTTGAACCTCACATGGTTTCTGGCTGTTGGGGGCGGATGGGAGTGAGACAACATATGGTGCCTGCTCCCCTTGAGAAAATCCTCTCTCTCTTAACCCTGCCCCCTACTCTGTTGCTTCACAGCCTGAGTTCTAGAAAGATGGGTTCACATGCGCTGTCTCCCAGTCCCCTCCCGCGTCTGCGCCTTTTGGTCCTCTGATCCTGCTTTAATGACCACACCTCTGCGCACATCTTAGCCTTTATCTACTAGAGTTACCTTATTTAGCAAATAAAAATAGAGAACATACTTATACTAGAAATTAAGGTTTAACTGGACACTCTGTGTTTTATCTGACAACACCATGTCTTACATGACTTGTCTGCCAGCTCTAACCTAGCGACTGTTCCCTCCTCCCTAAAACGCTCTCCTCCTTTAGCAGATGTGACACTGATTGACATCACTTTCTCCTGGTCTTCCTCCTTCTCCTTGGACCACCCCTCAGTCTCTTAAATGCTGAGACCCCTGAGAACTCCAGCCTCTGTTCCCTCTCCTTCTCTCTTGCTGGGACACCTTCAACACAGCCATGGGCTCAGCCATTGTGGTGTTTGCACTGATGAGTCTGCTTCTAGCGTAGAGAGCGCACTTGCCATGCACACTTCAAATCTCTACACTTCTTGGTCACTTGGGCAACTCCAAAATGTATCACAGGTTCCCCAAATTCAGCACGTTGCAAATTTTACTCATCTGTCCCTCTCCATTTTGTCTCCTCCCAATCTCAGTGAGTTTACACCACCATCCAACCCACTGCCCAAGTTAGAAACCCAGTAGTTACTCTTGATTCTGTCCTCTCTCTACCCTTACATCCAATTGGTCTCCCTGGAGGATGGATTCTATCTTCTAAAGCCCTCCCATCTGTCCCCTCCTCCCTCTCTGTCACTGCCCTGTTACAGGCTGTCGTCATCTCTCACCTGGATCATTGCAGTAGCCTCCTGACTGTTGTCTCAGCTCCCTTTCGCCTTCTCCCATCTTTCTTCCACACTGTCCGCTGAAGGATGTTGCCAACACAAAAGTTGCATTATGCCCTTCACTTGCTTTGTTGGTTCCTTATCAACCATCGGGTAGCTTGTCATAAAAGACTCTTCACCACCTGGTCAATGCTCACTTTTCCAAGCTTATCTGCTGACACAAAATAACCCCACCCATACTGAAAATACACTCTCTTCCCCGAGCCCACAGTATGGTCTCAGAGTCTGATTTCACATGTCATGGTTTTTCCTGCAGTGCACTCTTACTCATACTTGAAACCACAGAAAACTATTCATCCTCCCAGTCTCAAGTCAAGCTTTGCCTCCTTGCGGAAGCCTTCCTACATTCTCTAGTAAGACATGACGTGGGAGGGGTGCTCCTTGCTTTGCGTTCCTTCAGCTGCTAGAGTCTACCACCTCCGTTCAAAAGCTCTTTAGAGCAATGATCTGTTTGCTAGTCTTGAGTGTACTTAATTGTTTGCACATTGCACCAGAGCCTGAGCTCCTTGAACACAAGGACCGTATCTTTTGCTTTGTTTAGTTTTATCAATATTTAGAACTTTAAAAATATCTGTAAGGATATAGAAACTAATACAACCAACACCCGTGTCCCAGTTGCCCAGAGTTGACCACTGTTCATACTGTGTTGTACTGACTTCCAATCTTATCCCTTTGATTCTGCTCTCATTCCTCAGAGGCAAAATTGGAACCAGAAACCGGACAAATGGATTCCAGGGTTGGTGTTTAAGTGCTGGGGTGAGGTGGGCGGCCATCTGGGAGGAGCAGGAAATGGGTGAAACATAATCAATCAAGGCATTCTTGTAATGGGCTTTGAAGAAGCAGAAATCCACCTTTTTCTTAAAAATGCCCATTTTCCCAGAGAGTGATGGCCCATTTGAGCTGTGTAGTGGTGGCAGACTAAAAACATTCAATGAAAGTAAATCTTACTTTATGTGATTTTGGCTTAAAAAAAAGATTTTGAAGAATGTGGCAACACTTAAAGCCCTGGTGAAGCTTATTTTAAGTTCTTTTGGGTGCTTACTGAAAGACAGCTGAGAAGACTATGCACCAAAATATGAATTGTGATTATCTTTGGGTGGGAGACTTGAGGCAATTTTGTCTTCTGTTTACCAATCTGCCTTTTTTTAAAGCAATGAAGAAGAAGGAATTTGCTTTAAAAACTATAATCAAGGAAAATTAAACTTTTTGAGAAATTTTTTCATGCTAGACAGAGAATTTGAGGAGAAGGAGATTCTATATGGATAGCCTAGCATTTGAAGCTTGAACTTGAATGAGATTTCTCCCTGTCAGGGTTATGGATTGACTGTACCACCCAGGGAACAAACAGCTGACCTCAAATCACATGCCAATATATTCACAGTCAAACAATCACTCAAGAAGCTATAAAGCACACAAAATGCATAGTGGCTAAAAATAATAAACAAACGGAGCTTCTGTGTTTTCTTGCCTGAGAACAAGGGGACTGTTCTTTTAGCCTTTATAGTGAAATAGAGAGACTCTGTGGAAAAAAATACAGCAGTTGGTAAATGTTCTAAGCAAAGCGTTGCAGAGACGTCATGGAATCCGACGGCTTCTGACTTCACCTGGGATTGGCTAAGAACGAAGGACTGGCTGTGAGCAGGTGGCAGTGGGCCTCTAGATAATCAATTCAACACCAAAAATGACCATTTAAAATCTCATTTTTTTCCTTGTTAATTTTTTTCCTTTCTGAATTTTAAAACAGGAGAAGTTCATAATGAGAAAGAGATTTATTTAGTGTTTTTCTGCGTATACTCCTAAAACAAGGTTGTGCTTTTCCCCCGAAAAGTAACATCTCTATTCCGGGACAGATTTATAATTGATAAAACAGTTTAGAAAGCTTTGCAAAATTTTGAAGCGTTTTTGAAAACAGAACGCTTTTCCCTATGTATTAAATCCTGTACATTTGGCATAGAGAAAGCAACAAAGCAAAATGCCCAGTTTGGTTTCTTTTAATTAGATACTTGCTAGAGTTTAGTTGTTTTTAGCTCCCTTGCTTCCTTGGGGAAGAGAGTTAATGCTAATGCTTGCTATTTGCACATCCAAATGATGGGGGTAGTTTTTGGCAACCTCTGCACTAACCAGTCCTGAAATACCTTTTTAGCGTGAGGTCAGACGGACACATTTCCCTGAGGACGCTTTCCTGCACAGCTTGCCAGGACTCCACAGGGTGCAACCAAATCCTATAGTGTGAAATGGAAGAATCGGTGCTCACTGGTGTTTGATGGGCAGCGAACTGAGGATGGCAAGTCAGCCTGCCAGGCTCCATTCCAACAAATGCCCTTTAGAGAGCTGACCTTCTGTTTGCTGGGCCTCTCTCTGCTAGATACCACATGGAATTCTGGTGATAAGAGGAAATAATTTAGGGTGTTCATTCAGTCATTCAGTCAGTCAACAAATCTTTATTGGGCACCTACAAGGTGTTAGGCACGAATAGATGCAAATAATTTTACAAGAATACAAACTTAGACTTGTGAAAGCATTTCATAATTTGTGCTGAGCTTTCATCTGTGTTATTTCAAAGAAGATAAAACAGACATGGTCCTTCTGCTCAAAAAGTTTACAATCTAGGAGGGGACGTGAAGCACGTGGATAAATTACTGCATTACAGAATAGAATATGGTACATGTCACAAGAGAAAAAGCAAGTCCCTGACTAGGGAATAAACAGCTCTCCTGGAGTCACATGCCAGAGCTTTCTCAGTTCAGATGGTTTGAAAAGGGGAGAGGCCACATCCAGCTTTGGGTCAGGCTTGTGCCTGGGCAAGACCTACCTGGTGGAATTTGGACATGTGAATATGCAGGACAGAGTGGCTGCACTTTTGTCCCCTTCAAGATATTTAAAGGTGTGCTCTCTTGGTTTTGAGGCTCAACATCTTCTTCAGGAGGACATGTGACAACAATTTGGTTGCCTTCGCAGCACGTGCATTTTGAAATTTAGGAACATTTTTGGAGCCTAAAAGAAAATCAAATCGTGGCTAATAATTTATATAGAACTAAACCTACTAAGAGCAGATCTAAGTCTCACGCTTGGGCCATTTTCTAAAGGCACACAATTTAGGGGCTAATATTTTTTTCAAATTGAGAGGGAATAATTTACAGGTTTCAGGGGCGTAGGTTGTTAACTTAGTCCTAAAATTTATAACTCTAATACAATCTCACAAAGATTCATTATGCTGCTTAGGAATGAGACCTCTCCTGGCTAAAAGTTATTCAATAAACACTTTTTGTTTCAACTCTTTATTCTGATAATTGTTCTAATATGATGTAGAAAGATTTCTTGCTTTGGTAATGAATATGTTAATTTTTTCTTTGGTGATTCAATGCCTTGTGGTGTTTCAAATTTCTCATTCCAAACGCCAGTTGCCATTGAACAAGACGGTAGATAAGGAAGATGCAGGTGTTTCAGATGAATGTGTACTGACGTCAGATTTCTTTGGGAAAAAATTACTCACTAAGTCCCCACTGACATAAATGTGAATGTGTGTGTGTGTGTGTTGCTCTTCTTTCTTCTAAAAATAAGAGTTCATGAGGGATTCTGATTAGCCCCATATTTTGCTTTCCTGACTTTGCTTATAATCTCTAGCATTCATCTAGTTTTTATGACCCTAATATCCTGATTGTCGGTGTCTAAAAAGCTGAAGACATGCCTTAGAAAGTCTTCCATATTTCAACACCAAGAAAAATTAGAGGATTTGCTAAGTTCTGAGCTTGGCTTGGCCTTCTTTCCCCAACTGACTGAAACAAACTAACAAAAATATACTTCTTAAGAATGCATACAGTAATCTGAAGTCTTAGTTTGATTAAATAAAAGATATAAATTAGTCATATTTATTTCCAGATAATTTTCTTAAGCTTTTACAATGCCAAAATCAACTATTACCTGCTGAAGTCAAAAGCCACACAGAATGAATTTTATTTCAATGGGCCAAAACATTTCTGTTAATCTCTCCCACCCCTCTGTGTTGAGGCAGAAATGAAGATGAGAGACAAAGTTAAGTCCAATGACAAATATAGAAATGTTTTGCGTACCGAATGAGTGTGTCCATGTTTTTCTGTTTCCATCTGGATCCTTTTCAGTGCGATTACTTATTTTTAGGTTGGCATTTTAGAAGGAAGATGAAATGGCTTCAGGAAATGATGTGAAAGGTTAAGAAGATGGATGAGAAGTGTAAGTCAAGAGCTGTCATGAAGGAAAACGCGGCCTCATAGTTTTATGTTCAATGTATTTCTTAGAAAAACTAGATATCCATACCTCTGCTGAATCTATATCCTTGACGCCTGTAAACTTGAGTAGCTATGCCATAGCATAAAGGCCCGAAGAGAAAATGTGGAACTTGAAGTCCTATAAGCATGGGGGGAGGCAGTGTAACCAAGTAAGTGGGAACAGGCCCCCAATCAGGCTGACACTGTTTAAAACACAAAGCCTTGGAGTCCTGGGGAGAGCGGGTTTGAACTAGGACAAGGGGGCACTTTGGTCGTGTTCTTCACATTGAACCCAGGGAACTTATCAAAGCTGAATTACACAGTCTTCAAAATAGCGTGGAGGAAAGAAGCCCTAAGAATCTGAATAAGTATTAACTATTCTCCTAACATTTTGAGGAGTCCCAGATTTCCTAGAAATTGTCACTCCTTTCTGAAGTAAATAACAATGAGGCAGTGAGTTCTGGCTGTGTCTGTCAGTCAGCCATCGGGTGGGCACCAGGACAGCTAAGGGCAAGTAGCGCCACCCCCGCTGTTTGGATGTTCTGTGCTTGTCGTTGACCACGCCAGTCCTGTTCCCGCTGACTCCTGATTCTAGGCTCCCCTTGGGTTCCTGCGGCTTTCTGAACTGGGTTTGGTATTTGTTCATCTTTGACTGAACCTGGGCTCTCTGTCAAGATCTCACCTCATACTCATCCTTAAAGTCTTGACTGCAGTCTGCCTCAGTGACTCTGTCAGGCCCTCCCATTGCCACCCTGGCTCTAGCCTATAGAGATGCAGGCTTAGCTGGGCACCCTTGGCCCTGGAGACAGGGCAGTCCAGCAGGAGTTACGCTGTTGTTTTCTAAGGATGCAGAGGTTCACACGGGGGACCTTCTCCTTTCTTGCCCGCACTCCCTCCATCACATGAAATGGGTCCTGTGCACTGATCTGTCATTAACTAAACATGACTTTTCTGCCCTGACACAAAAGAGAAGCCCGTCCAAGGTCTATCAGAGGCCTCTTCCCTTTCTTTACCTTCTTTTTCCTTATCTTCCTTCCTCCCAAAAGTCTTTGCTGGGCTCCTCCTGTGAGCCAAGCCCTGCGCTAGGTGCTAGGATTATAAACACACTTTCCTGCCTTATAAATTCACATTCTAGTGCCTTCTGCCTGGAAGAAATAAGACCAATCAAGACTATATGTTCATAGATTTGTTCAACATTTTTGTGTTTTTGCCTCTGTTTAACATAGGGAGGAATATGAGTTGATTTGTTCTTTGTCTCATACTGGCTGCTTAATTAAAGGCATTTAGGAAGAGCTTTGGGGAAAAAATATGTCTTAGAGAGCTTTAACTTCACCAGCCCAACCTGATATCTCCGGAAGAGTTTTTTTTTGAATCTCCATTATGCATGGAGATTTGTAAACCTTTTATTTTGAAATCGTTTATTTTTGAAGCCTTTTATTTTTTATTTATTTATTTTTTTTTAAAAGATTTTATTTTTTCCTTTTTCTCCCCAAAGCCCCCCGGTACATAGTTGTGTATTCTTCGTTGTGGGTTCTTCTAGTTGTGGCATGTGGGACGTTGCCTCAGCGTGGTCTGATGAGCAGTGCCATGTCCGCGCCCAGGATTCGAACTAACGAAACACTGGGCCGCCTGCAGTGGAGCGCGCGAACTTAACCACTCGGCCAGGGGGCCAGCCCCTTGAAGCCTTTTATTTTGAAACTGTTACAGATGACAGAAAGTTGCAAAAATAGCTTATAGAGTCCCTTGAACCCAGCTTGACATCTTATATGACTGTGGTACAATATCGAACCCAGGAGGCTGACTTTAGTAGTGTGCTGTTAGGTAGACTATAGACTTCATTCGGTTTTCACATGCATTCATTTGTGTGTACGTATGTGTGTGTAGTTCTATGCAATTTGACCCCATATATAGATTGTGTAACCACCACAACAACTGTACACAGAACTGTTCCATCATCACAATGGAACTCTCTTGTGCCACCTCTTAGGGTCACCCCTCCCTAACCTATCCCTGGGCCCCGGCGACCACGAATCTGCTCTGCATCTCTATAGTTCTGTCATTTCAGGATGATTATAAGTGGAATCATACAGTATGTAAACTTTTTAGATTGCCTTTTGTCACTAAGCATAATAACTAAGCAGCCTTAAGATCTTCCAAGTTGTTGCATATATCAATAACTTGTTCCTTTTTATTGCTGAGTAGTATGCCATTGTATGAATGTACCAGATTTTGTTTATTCAGTCACCCATTGAAGGACATTTGTGGTTTCTCCAGTTTTTTTACTAATACAAATAAAGCTGCTGTGAATACTTATGTAGAGGTTTTTGTATAAACATAAGTTTTAATTTTTCTAGAATAAATGCCCAAGAGTGCAATTGCTGGGTATGGTAATTGCATGTTTAGTTTTAAAAGAATCTGCCTGTTTGGTAGCTTTTTCCCCCCCATTGTATTTCTTTTATTTTATTACTTTGTTTTTCTTTTTCTTTCATTTATTTTTTTCAGGGTGTACATGATAACATATTTCAAATTATGTGTAGATTACATCATGTTCACCACCCAAAGACTAATTGTAATCCATCACCACATACGTGTGCCTTTGGCCCTCTTCCTTCCCTTGGTAGCTTTTTAAAAAAGCTCTATTGAGGTATAATTGATAGGCAATAAACTGCATGTATTGAAAGTATACAATTTTATGTTTTGGCAAAAGTATAGACTCCCAAACCAACACCACACTAAAGATAATGAACACATCTTTTACCGTCCCAAAGTTTCCTCATGGCCCTTGTTCCTCCTGCCCTTACCTGCCCCGCCAACCCATCCCAAGACAACAGCTGATCTGCTTTCTGTCATGATAGATTAGTTTGCATTTTCAAGAATTTTATATAAATGACACATGCTCTTTTTGGAGGCGGAGACGACTGACTTCTTTCACACTATATCGTTATTTTAATATTCATCCATGTTGTTGTGTGTATCAATGATTAATTCCTTTTTATTGCCAAGTAGTATTCCATTCTATGGCTATACCTCAATTTGTGCGTCCATTCTTCTGCTGATGAACATTTGGGTGGTTTGCAGTTTTTGACTGTTACAAGCAAAGCTATTATGAGCATTGATATGCAAAGTCTGTGTATGGATGCACGCTTTATTTCTCTAGGGCAACACCTGGGAATGGAATGGTTGGGTTATGTGTTAGATGTGTGTTTAACTTTTTAAGAAACCGCCAAACTGTTTTCCAAAGTCACTGTATCATTTTTACTTTCCACCAGAAGTGTTTGAGCGTTCCACTTGTTCTGCATCTTTGCCAATACTTGGTTTAGTCAGTCTTTTTAGACATCCTAGTAAGAGTGATATTTCGTTGTGGTTTTAATTTCCATTTGTCTAATGACCATTGACATTGAGGATCTTTCCATGTGCTTATTTGCCATCTGTATATCTTCTTTGGTGAAGTGTCTACTCAAATATTTGCCCTTTTTAAATTGGGGTGCTTGTTTTTTATTGTTAAGTTTTAAGAGTTTCCCAAGTATCCCTCCAATAAAAGTCCCCCCCACCCTGTTTTTATTTTGTATTTTGATTGGCAGATTAAGCTTCTGTTACTTTAAAGCAAAACAGCCCTAACTAATTCTGACTACACTTTGTGAAATAAAGAGAAATAGAGTTATGGGAACCCAGGAAATGAAGTGGCAAAGATCTTGGCAGAAGGTGAGCTCAACAAGACATTTCCCTTGAAGAGGAGATACCTGAGGGATAGTTTTTTTCCTGCCCACGCCACCTGCTTTCTTGATTCTCTTTTTTGTTTTAATCTCAGAATTCTTCTCATTGTATTCAGCCTCAGCTCCTCAGTCTTCTTTCTCCTCATTCTCTACAACCTTTATCGAGCACCTGTCAGCTGCCAGAAGCTGTGCTAAGGACTGTGGGGAAAATGATGAAAAGAGCATCATGCGTGCCCTCCAAGAGTTCTTAACTCAATACTGGTAACAGGGATGTACACAAACACATTACAGAGCAGACGGTGATAAATTCGACAACAGAGGAGTAAACAACATGTATGACAACAGAGAATAGAGCATCATTCTTCTGGGTTGAGAGATGGGGTGGTGAGGGGTGCAGAGATATTGAAGGTTTCCCAGAGGAGGTGGCAGGTGGGCCAGGCTTGGAAAAGTGGATAGGATTTTAACGAGCGGAGAAAGAAGGTGTTTGGCAAAGGGAACAATGAGTGTACGTATGGAATGAGAAAGGACAGAGCCTGCTCAGGGAACACCAGTCTGTGTGCCTGGAATTTAGGGTTTATAGGAGGAACCAGGGAGGGGGTGGCGTGGGGTGGGGGAGTTGCCATGGCTGGGAAGTTAAGTAAGGGCTAATGATGGAGATGACGGAGTATCTAGAAAGCCCAGCAAAGGAGCCACGGGAGGTCTCTAAACAGGGACTTAACACTTTGTCATCTTTCCTATCAGTTTGTGCCTTTCAAGTTCACCCACACTGCAATAATACATGTAAAGTTTAAAACAGCATTTCATTTGCTGTTTGCTTCAACATTAAAGATAATATCATTTCATGCAATTTGTGCTGACGATCTTTTATTTTTCTTAAGGGTTTCTCTGAATGCTAAAGTAATACATGTAAATGTATAGAAACTTGAAAAATATTTTTTAAAAAGCCTGATGATGGTTGGAAAGAGACCATAATCCTTCCTTTCAGAGATAACTTCCACACATTGAAACTTTCCTTCTAAGTTTCACGAGGGCAAAGGCCCCATCCATGATTTTTGTCATTATTGTTGCCTTTTCTGAACTTTATCTGGTGCCCTCAAGTCAGAAGAGTGCTTCCGTGGCCCTTGATCTGAAGCTCTCTTGTGGCATTTAGCCATTCTACCCTGTATTATGGTCCTTTGTGGACCCGTCCCTCCTGGATTGTGAACTCCTTGAGGTCTGGATATGTGTCTCATCATTGTATTCTCTCCTCTCTCCCTTACCACCACCCACCTCAAGATTTAACAGCATCTTGCACATAGTGGAGACTCAGTAGATGTTCTTTGAGTAGAAGGAAGGATGAATGGAAGTTTTAATTTTATTATACAGGTCAGTGTTTTTCCAAGTTCTTTGGAGCCTGGGGTTCAACAGAAGGGCCTTTGAGTTTACCATGAGGGATGTAAGGGGCTTGCCAAGCGGGCAGAATGCTGGCAGCTCCACCTTCCCACCCCCACCCCTCTTCAGCCAGATCAGTCCCACTTTTCTCTGTGTTGTGTAGTACGGCTCCACATAAGATTTCATTTTTTTTAAAAAAGGTATTCTGCTAAAAATGAAGAGTTTAAAATCTGATCAGTAGATACTGATTTGCTGGTGTAGCTCCTTGAAAAAGGGGAAAAAAAGAAGGAATGGAATTCTCATCCAATTCATACTACACTAGGTATAAATCACTCAACCGCTGAGTGAAAAAAAGTTGAAAAAAAGGGCTACGACGTAGCAGTGATGAAAGCGCGGCAGGGGTCCCAGGATCGTCATAAGACAGCGGCGGACGCCCTGAATGCCAGCATGTTTATGAGAGAAGCACTGTTGAACCCTCCCAATCCACTACACAATGTCTTTTACACTCTGGGAGAAACTAACAAATTGGTAATAGCAGCAAATACTCTTTAGTCTTCCACAAACGATTTAACAAAGGGATGGAGGCAGGTTAAAGAACTCTGAGAGTCTATTAGGTTTGTGCGTGCATCAGAATTTATTGAGGCAGAGGATCTAAGCCTTTTTTCTAAACAGCTGAATGGAAGAGGTCACAGGTCAGTAAGAATGTTAACAATGGCCCCGAGACTTCTGAGCAAATATGACTCTGGCCAAGTCCTTTAAAAATGTCTGAGCATCAGTTTTCTCCTTTGTGAACTTGTGATGGTGATACCTGCCCCAATTGCCAGGAAAGGATGTCATGTAAGTTATGGAGGATGATGGTGGTGAGAGGGCTTTGTGACCCTCAAAGTGCCATCCAAAGGAAAGGTGCTATTGCTGTTGCTTCTGCCCTGGCGGAATCTTCTTGTTCTGGACCTTCCTCTGACAGAAGCCAGGGTCACTCCTCCTTATTTGTTCTTTTCATTCTCTCTCCTTTTGCCTCAGATTCCAGGGGGTCAGCCCATTCCCGAGCAGAGCCACCTGACATGGGAAGAAGCAGAATAAAACCTATAGCCAGAAGAAAAATCAGTAAACAGACTAGGCCCATAAATGACAGAAGATGGAATTAGCAGACAAAGACTTTGAAATAGTGGTATAAATATGCTCAAAGATTTAATGGAAAATGAATATCACAGGGAATGAAATGTAAGATATACTACAGAACCAAATGGAACTTTGTGGAGTTGAAAAATACAGTATCTGAAATGAAATTATTATGATTTCATGTGATTAATAGTAGATTAGACTTTGCAAAATAAAAAGTCAGTGAACTGAAAAACGTATCAATACAAACATTCCAAACTGAAGCACAGGGAGAAAAAAAGACTGGGAAAAACATTGAACCAAGTTTTAGAGATCTGTCAGATGATATCAAGCTGTTTAACATACTTGTAATTAGAGTCCCAGAAGGGAAGGCAGAAAACCATTGCAGAAATAATGACCAAATATATTTCAAATTTGATGAAAACTATAAACCCACAGATATAAGAAGTTCAACAAACCACAAGACAGAATAAACACAAAGAAAGCTACGCTAGACCGTATGCTAATGAAATTGCTGAAAACCAGTGATAGTTACTAGAGAAGCCTTTTAATTACCCTCTTTAATTAGCTGGCATCATAGAAGGCTATTTTCACTCTTATCTTGTTCTGTACCAGCATATTCCATGTACTCCTCCCCAAGATAAAACAGAGGAACGAGGTCCTGAACATTAGCAATAAGAGTTGTTATGTATCAGGCAGTGAGCATGTACCAGGCACTCACATTACCTCGTCTAATCTTTACAATAATCCAGTGAGATGGGAGCTATTATTATTCGTTTTATGGGTGAAGAAACAGAAGCACAGAGAGGTTAACTTGTTCAGACCATACAACTTGTGCTGTGGAGCCAAGGCTCAACTCCAAGGAGGCTGACCCCCAGCCCACCATGCTTGACACCACACTGGATCAGCATCATGAAGGGCATCACAGAATTCTAGCGGAAGGGGAAATACTGTTTGTATTTCTATACTGTGTCAGCCACAAAATGGCTTCTTACTAAGTCACAGCTTTCAGCTACTTTCCCCAAACCAATACTACCTCCTCCCAGCTTGAAAAAAAATCTTAGAAAAGTCTGTTCTATGCTTACTCACTATGATTAGATCCCAAGGACCAGTAAATGAATCATCTGTAATTTGAAAAGCAATGAACTTGGAACCAGAAGACACTGATTATTAGCTCTATGACCTCAGGCAAGTCACTTCTCTGGGTCTCAACTTCTTCATGTGTAAACCAGAGAAAATAATAAGTAATTATAAGGACTACATAAGAAAACCTAAGTGGAAGTGGTTTGTAAACTGAAAAGTAATATGCAAATTTGAGGAAACTTTTCATGTTTATTTAAGGAGGGCCATTTTGAAATGGAGTCGATATCACTTAATTGAAAATGTAAGCAGCAAGAGCTGATCATTCATTTTGTTTCTTGTGACTTATGACTTATATAATACCTTTCACTTCTGAATAAGAATTTTTATATAAAGATTTATTTTCTTTGGGGGTAAACTTTAAAGAGACAACAGGATCCTCAAGCTCTGTTGATACAGGGTATTGGCAACTCAGGCTGATATACCATAAAAAGAAGCCTTTAGAAGCTTGTGTATACATTGTAACGCTATGCATCAAAACTTTAAAAATGTATACCCCTTAACCCAGCAAGTCCTCTTCCAAGAATTCATCTTATGAATGAATATTTAGTCATCTAGCATTTTTTTAATAATGAAAAACTGGAACCAATCAAATAAATAAGTATGGTCATTTGATAAAATACTCTATAGATAATAAAAGCCATTCTGTAAGAGAGTGACATTATTAATCTGGAAAATTATGAATCTAGGGAAAAGAAGTACAAAAAAGCAAAGTTTAAAAAGGAAGCTATAAAAATAGAATTACCATATAATCTAGCAATTCCATATCTGGGTATATACCCCCCAAAATTGAAAGTAGCATGTTGAAGAGATATTTGTACACCCATGTTCATAACAGCATTATTCACACTCGCCAAAAGATGGAAGCCACTCAAATGTCCATCAGCAGATGACTAGATAAATAAAACGTGGTATATACATACAATGGGATATTATTCATCCTCAAAAGGAAAGAAATCCTGACCCATGCTACAGTATGAATCAATCTTGAGAACATTATGCTAAATGAAATATGCCAAAAGAAATATGCCTTTACAATATGCCAAATGAAATATGTCTTTGCAAAAAGACAAATACTGTATGATTCAACTTACAAGAGGCACCTAGAGTAGTCAAATTCATAGAGACAGGAAGAGAATGATGGTTGCCAGGGGCCAGGGGGAGGAGGGAATGGGGAGTTGTTGTTCAGCGAGTATAGAGTTTCAGCTTTGCAAGATGAAAAGAGTTCTGGAGATTGATTGCACAACAATGGAAATGTACTTAACACTACTGAACTGCACACTTAAAAAATCATTAAGATGGTGATTTTATGTTATGTGTATTTTGCCACAATTAAAATTTTTTTAAAGGCAAGGAGGAGTTAATGAGGCATATAGGGAAGAGCGTTGCAGGGAAAAAGAAAAAAGAAGAGTCATGTTAAAAAAAACATACAAGCACAGGAGAGCATGGTACATTCTGGGAACTGCATGTACTTCTACATGGCCGGATGGAACCGACAATTTAGGACTCCATACTCCGTGTTAAGAATTTGGACTTTATCTAGAAAAGCAATATTGAGTTGATTTGCTTACGATTGCTTATTGAGTCAACAGTAGAATAGTGACAGGATCACTCAGACCTCCTGATTCCCACATTAGAGGATGTATGTTTTTGTAGACATATATGTTTAATAATCATCTTAAATGGGCAAACACCTATATGAAACACTAGTACTGCAATGCTTAATCCATTAATTGAATGGTAGCACACATTTTCCAAGAAATAAATATCACTCATTAAGATTCTTAATCTTCTGGGGCCAGCCCCGCGGCCGAGTGGTTAAGATCCTGCGCTACACTTCGGTGGCCCAGGGTTTCGCCAGTTAGGATCCTGGCTGTGGACCAGGCACTGCTCATCAAACTATGCTGAGGCGGTGTCCCACATGCCACAACTAGAAGGACCCACAACTAAAAATACACAACTATGTACCTGGGGGCTTTGTGGAGAAAAAGGAAAAATAAAATCTTTAAAAAAAAAAGATTCTTCATTTTCTATCAGTATTGCTTGTTAAGCCCCTTTGAAACTGAAAAATAAACGTAAATTCCTATTTTAAAAAAGAGGCTACAAAATAGCACGTACGATACTATTTTTGTAAGACAATGTGCACGGGAAATACTAGAAATATTTACAGCAAATGTTGGCAGTTATCTTTAGGTTGTGCAATTTTGGTTAATTTTTGTCTTTTTCCTAGTGCTTTTCTGTTTTCTAATGTTTCCTCACAGAGCACATAAACTAGAAGAAAATGTCACTAAAGAAAAAGTAATTCTAGGTTCACTCCATCCAATGGCAAATTTTTCAAGAATACTTTGGTAACTGTGTCAATCTATTCTTTTGAGTCCAGGAGCTATTAATTCCCCTACAGGTCAGCGTGGCTCTGCAGAAGGAGCTGGGAACGTCAGAGAGTAGCTGCTAACCCAGGAAGATCCTAGCCCTCAGTGCTCCCTTCTTCTCTCCCTCCCTCCTTTCCTTCCAGTGCCATTGATCCTTTTCAGTCCCCTGCTCAGTCAGGCTGTCTTTCTAGAACTAACACCTGCTTGATGAGATCACTTCCCAAGTAGCCTGATATCAGCACGCTTAAGTACCCTGGGAGCAAAGTATGCTGGGAATTCCAAGATCTCTCAGAAATGGAGCCATGTTAGAGATCTAAATTCAGCTCAGAATTCCCTGTCTTACAAAATGAGGCCATTTTGCAGAAGCTCAAGGAGGAAGGAAAGAAAAGGGAGGCAAATAAGATTGACAGAGAAATGTCAAAAGACGTGAGAAGGGGCCAGCCCTTGGCCGAGTGGTTAAGTTCACGCTCCACTTCCCAGCCCAGGGTTTCGCTGGTTGGGGTCCCAGGCGCAGACATGGCACCGATCAACAGGCCATGCTGGGGCAGCGTGCCACAAAAAATGACTAGAGGCACTCACAACTAGAATACACAACTAAATACTGGGGGACTTTGGGGAGAAGAAGAAGGGAAAAAAAGATTGGCAACAGATGTTAGCTCAGGTGCCAATCTTTAAAAAAAAAAAAAAAAAGACATGAGAAGCTTACAGGGGAGGAAAGAGGGAAGGAAGGGTGTAGGCTAATTCCCAGGCCTCTGTGCACGAGGACATAGGACACGCTTCAGCAGGGACCTCAGTGAGATGCTGAATACAGCTTCTGATCGTGCAGGTCATCATGCTATCACATGTAACTGGAGAGACTCAGACTCCTTAGAAAACAGAGAGATCTAGAATCCCAAATCTGTACTAATAGGAAGCACCCTCGCTATGCCTTGCTTACCTCTGAACTTCCCAGGCCTCCTTGCTGCTTTTCATCCTCCTCTTCCCAGCCTGGAAACTTGTTCCCCGTTTTCCCTTTGGCTAATTTATCCTTCAGACCTCAGCGCAGGTTTTCCTTTCTTATCACGTATCACATTATACTTAAGTTATCTGTGTTGACTTCCTTCATTTAGCCATAAGCTCCTTGAGGGCAAGAACTGGACCATATTCATCTCTGTAATCACACTGCCTGGAACACAATAGGTGATATTAAATATTGAGTGAACTGAATTGACCTGATTGAAGAATTAAGACTTTTCTTTTCTTTTTTTCTGCTTTATCTCCCCAACCCCCCCCCCCCCGTACATAGTTGTATATCTTAGTTGCAGGTCCTTCTAGTTGTGGCATGTGGGACGACGCCTCAACGTGGCCTGACGAGCGGTGCTATGTCCTCGCCCAGGATCCGAACCCTGGGCCGCTGCAGCAGAGCACGCGAACCTAACCACTCGGCCACGGAGCCGGCCCCAAGACTTTTCTTGTTGCTAACGCTGTCACATTTCCTACTTGAAGGTGAGCAATTTTTTCACTAACAACTGAGCTTGGTGCCTTGATCAACCTCTAGAGCCTCCAGAGACCCAGCCTCCTTCTAGAGCCACCGAGGGCATTATCCATCAGCATCATCCCCAGGAACATCCTGTACCAGGCCCCTCAGACAGGAGGGGTTTCTTTGGGGCGGAAAGACTAATGCGGTTCTCCTGCTGCCATCACTAGCTCTGGACTGGCTAACACCTTTGTTATCCTCTAATATAAACCCCTGACCTAATCGCTTCTCTGGAAGGCATCTTCATTTAAGAAGATCAGAGTTAAGAATTTTAAAACATTCTCCTCCTTGAGTATAGAGAATTCAGGAGTAAGAGTTTTCTCTGAATAGGAATCTCCCTTGCTCACTCCTGCTCAGCCTTCTCTCCACGACCAGCTTTATAAGGTGCTCAATGAGATTCCGTGCTCAGAGCCCACATCCAACACACTGTACAATTTTGTTGACCAGCCGTTGGTTTGGCTTTGGAGAATAGCTCTACTGACCCCTAGTAACCTGTGTTCCTCAAGTGATCCCAGCCTAAAAAAGGACATGTGAACAGGCTGACCTCACAGTCAGCCTGGCCTGAGCTTGACCTCCACCTGATCTGAACTTCCTGGCACTTTGGACCAGAACAACAGTAGCCACACCCAAGTTTCCAGTATAAGGTCACAATGCAAAGAAGGGGATCAAAAGCACTGGTCCAAGGAGATCCTCCTAAATGCTGTATTGTGTTTGAGTTTTTATTCTCTCCTGGTTTGTTCACAATTAACTTGCAAAGCTGAGTGAACAGATAGCTTCATGAACAGATATAATGAAATCTAGAGACCAGCTATAAGAATTATATACTCTTGCAGCATCTCCTTGGAAGATTTATCAAATTAAACGACTGGCTGTATTTCTTTCTAGCTCAATGTAGAGTCACCAAGAATGGTTCACTGTAAGAGGCTATCAGAAAACGGACTATCTCATCTATGAGGTCTTTTATACAAATCTCATGGTAGCCACAAAACAAAAAATCAGAGCAGAGTCACAAGGCATAAATAAAGAGAAAACCATCACAGAAAACCACCAAACTGAAAGGGCAGTCAGAAATACAAAGGAAAAGAAACAATGGAAATAATACAACAACGGGAAAACAAGAGACAAAATGGCAGTATTAAGCCCTCATATATCAATAATCACTCTAAATGTTAATGGATTGAATTCACCAATCACATGATAGTCCGGGGCCTGGCAGGGATGGGAGCAAGGAGGCCTGCAACTGCCCGGCACCAGCTCACCATCCTCATGAAGCTAAGGCCCAGCCTTGCAAGGGGCAGCTAGACAGGGTCCTCCTGGGTGCACCATCAGCCCTCTCTGACTGCAGGTACGGCTTCGGCTGCTCTTCTCCCCTCACGAGGCCCCGCCAGTCCTGTCTGGGTGTGGAGCATCCTGCAGCTGCCAGCCCAGAAAACTTTCTCCAGCCAGTGATGCAGAAGAAATATACTTCTGCTCCTACAGTCTGCCTTCCAGTCTGAAATTGAGCTTTAAGATCATTGGCATATGCCCCACTTAACCCCTTTTGGTTCCAGACACCCCATCCACCCTACAAAGCCATCTTTCAGAATAGGGGTATCATTTTAATGTCCTGTTTCTATCTTATCTCTTGCTAGTGTAATACTATGTATTTCACATCTGCTCTGGAAATATGTATTATGTCAGAAGGGGAAAAATAAAATTTGTATTTCTGTTTCCTAGTAAAAAAAATAATAATAATAATGATTCACCAAACAAACTTTTGCCTTTCTTTTTCTGGTGTTTCATTTAACTGGTTTATGCCTCAGAGTAAAGCTATTATAATGACATTATCCTTCTAATGAGCAACGGTGCAATGCTTTCCTGATGGCAAATACCCAGAATTATGCAGTGTTTAAAAGCCACCACAACAGTAGGGAACACTCACTAATTTTTCTATGGCAAATACCCTAGTCGTATTCAAAATGAATGAGTGTAATTCTTTTCGTGTTTTTTTTCAAACTTCTAATTCTTTTAATAAATCATAGCTCCTAAAAGGAATAAGCATAGTTCATTAGCAGTGCTAATAAAAATGTCATCTTCAGTAAAACTTACCAGAATATCATTCCCTGGAGCAAATTGTTTTCAGATGCTTTGTTTGCCAACTTTATTAATGAAAAACTTTGTGGTCTGGATTAGTAAATTGCACATAATTGAGAGAGAGAGAGGGGAGTAATCATCCTTAGACAAGTAATTATTTCTATAATTTTTTAAAAGAAGACTAACGATAGTGTTACGAACCTTCAGGGGTACTAAGAGGTTTTTTAAAATAAGAACACTAGTGTGAAAAGCATTATTATTGGTAATTATTTTTCTGCCATTAATTGCTGAAGGTTCCTTTTCATTCGTGTTTAACCAGGGAAATTTGAGAAGTTTGAAGTAAATAGTTTTCCGGCTATAGATGTAAACAATTACCCAAGATTTGAATTTTGGACTTCCAAGGCTTCAGCTATGTAGTTTCCTTCTTAGACAAGTTTGTCCTAGAGAAATACAATTCATTTTAGTGCCTCGCTCCTACTAGCATAATGCATATTAGTTGAACCTAATGAATGAAGCTTTTATTGAAGTAGCAGACTAAACAGTTATTCTGATATCATTTTTGCTCCTTTTAGGGAACTTTTTCTGTCATTGTGGAAATAAATGATGACCACCTGAATGAGAACAGTGACTATTTATTCAGAGCTTGCTATAGCTTGGGAGTCAGCTACCATCATTTGAGTTTGGCAGGGACTCAAAGGCAAGCAGGGAAGTGAGAAAGCTTTATTTAAAAAAAAAAAAAAGGAAAGCTTCAGCTATGCTCTAATTGGAGGTTTTTGACATGGGAAAGCTAGAGGCAGGATAACTAGAGGCAGAGTATTCTATATGATTGATTTGGGGAGCATATTTGGTTTTCTCTGGTTAGTCCTGAGTTAAAAGTAGGGGGAAAACATAGGGAAGCTGGCAGTCATTGACCTAGTCCTGATCATTCTAGACCAGTTGCTGCAGGTTGTGCTTTGGCACCCTGGGCTGGTTGCTGCAGAGGTTGTGGATCAGAGACCTACCGTCATATACAGCCTAGCCAGTATCTGTGTGTATGTTCACTCTCTCTTCATATATAGCAGTCAATTTCTTGAATTGCTTTCTCATCTCTATCTGCCTTGAAATCTCAAAATGTAGCGGCATGCAAAGTGATTTATCAAGCTATTAAAATCCACTCTTAAAGAGCGGGCATCAGAGATTGGGAGCAAAGATAGGGATGGCGCATGAATTTTAAGTAAACACACTTCACCAGTGTTTGTAGTTTAATTTTTTTAACCATAAACAGATTTTACTTACATAATTTTTAAAATTATATATTTGTTTTAAAATATACCCTTAAAGAAAGCATCAGAATATAAACTAAGGCATAGTAATATTTTAAAACTGGATGCTAATGAAGAATGATTTTACTTGGAGTTTTTATGATTTAGGGGGGAAAAACTTGATATTTTCCCTCTCAAAAGATCTTCTGTTTCTAGGAATTTCAGGGACTCACATATTAAGTTGGAAAGGTTCTGAGAAGTAATTTTAAAATTGTCTATAAGCAGAACCACATTTAAAGTTTCCTAGAGAGAACATCAGAGACCCCTAGAAAAAGAGATTCTGTACTCTTTTTCTTTCCGGTCCTGTGATGACCACTTCCTCCAGCTGTCTTATTCTTCAGGAGGGATGGCTGTGGCAGGAGAAATTGGAGTTATCAGATTCTTTACATCTGCTTTCAGCAACGGAATTCTGCTTAAGGATTCAATGTGACATGGAAGTCATTGTGCATCACCTAGCTTCTCTTTACATAAACTTTTAAATAATCTTTATCTTTAATCAAATTATTGCACGCAAATAGTTTTTAAATGTCAAAGAGTGCTAAAAGTCTTACGGTAATAATAAAAAAATAGCTCCTTGCCCTCTCCTTCCCTCCCAACTGATCCCATCCCACTGCCGAGAAAAATCTTCAATTCTTTTAGCTGTTTCTTCTGGAATTTTCTTCTACACTACTAAATAATATAGAAGATCGACATCTTTGTTCAGCAATTGAAATCCTCAATTGATTTTTATCAACCTGAAACTATTAGTTTACTGATTCTTATCCTCCTATTACAATTATCTCTCTCTCTCTTTTTGTTGTTAAATCAGTTTCCATTACTATATTATGTTTTCATTATTAGGACTACAAAAATATTGTACTTTTGAGCCAAACAGTGGATAACGATTATATTTCCTTTCTTACACAATTTATTTTCCTGGAGTTAATAGATGCTTCTCATTTCCGTAGTTTTCTTTCAACATCTTCTTAAGTTTTCCACATCCTCCAACAGCTCTGAAAATCTCCTCTTGATACATTTTTCCATATGATCGAAACTATGAACTAGTTGACCAATTCTATGTCTATCTAGGATACATTGATCCTGAAGTCCTCCAACCCTCCAATTTGTACTGCTTTTTCTCAACGCCCTCCTCTATAGCTGTAGTCCTAAAATTGTCTTAAACCAGCATCCTGGGAATTCCCTTCACCTATTCCATACTGGATCCTCTTTCTTGGGTCCTACATCTCCTTTTTTGGTTTTGCCCTTATTTTGCTGGAGCACATCCATCTAGAAGCCTGAAAAAGTACGCAAGGGAGATAAATTTTTTTGACACACAGACAAAATTTTTTAAAATTTACCCAGATTGATAATCTGGTTAGATATGTAACTCTGAAGAAAAGTAATATTTCCTTAGAATTTTAAATGCATTGTTTTAGTCTTCTAACTTCCAATGTTATCAAGAACTCTGATGCCATTCTGATTTCCAATTCTTTGTACACTGACTGTTTTTTCTCTCTGGAAGCTTTTAGGATCTACATTGCACTTTTAGTGTTCTAAAATATCACAATGATGTGTTTTGGTGTGGGTCTTTTTACATTCATTATTGATGATGTTCAGTAGACCTTTTTTGATTTGTAGACTCTTTCAGTTTGGAGAAATTTCTTGTATTATTTACTTGTTAATTTCCTCCCCTGATCTCCCTTTTGGAATACCTATTATTTGATATCCCTTGTTCACCAAACATCACATTTTCCTATATTTTCTTTCTCATTCTTTGTCTTTTCTTTCTGAAAATTTCTTTGACTTTATCTTCTGACCTTTCATCCAAAATTTTAATTTCAAAGAAATTTTTCTTCCTTTTTGTTTATAGTCCCCATTTTATGGATTTAATAGCTTCTCTGAGGACATTAATTATAATTCCTGGATTTTTCCTGTATTTCTTGCATTGACTCTGAACTCTGGTTTTCTTTGAGTTTTTTTTCCTTAGTTTGTCCATTTTTGGTCTCCATCTTCCATGATAGAGGCATTCCCCAAATGTCTGGTGGTCCTTGGTGGCTTCTTCCTGTTGAAAGCTGGAGAGATTGGAGTTCTGTGTACATGGAAGGAGCTTCTTGTCTGGTTAGCATTCTTGAAGGGCAACAAGGTGACCAACTTGACTTTTTTTTTTCTTGCTGAGGAAGATTTACCCTGAGCTAACATCCATTGCCAATGTTCTCTTTTTGCTTGAGGAAGACTTGCCTTGAACTAACATCTATGCCAATCTTCCTCTATTTTTTTATATGTGGGTTGCCACCACAGCATGGCTGCCTACAAGTGGTGTAGGTCCATACCTGGGAACTGAACCTAGGCTGCTGAAGCAGAGCGCCCTGAACTTAACCACTAGGCCATGGGGCCAGCCCCTCAACCTGACTTTTTTAAAAACAGCTTTATTGAGATATAATTCACATACCATACAATTCACCCATTTAAACTGTACAATTCAATGGCTATTAGTATATTCACAGAATTGTGCATCCACAACCACTTTTAGAACATTTTCATTAACCTCAAAAAAATTCCTCACCACTTATCCTTCCATCACCAACCCCTCCCCTCTCCACGCCCCTCAGGCCTAAGCAACCACTTACCTACTTTCTGTCTCTATAGATTTACCTATAAATGGAAAAATACAATATCTGGTCCTTTGTAATTGGCTTCTTTCACTTAACATAATGTTTTCAAAGATTATCCATATTGTAGCATACATTAATACTTCATATCTTTTTATTGCTGACTAATAATTCATTGTGTGGCTATATCACATTTTATTAATCCATTCATCAGTTCATGGACTTTTAGGTTGTTTTCACTTTTTGGCTATTACAGATACTGCTGCTATGAACATTTGTGTACAAGTTTTTGTGTGGACACATGTTTTCAGTTCTTTTTGGTGTATACCTAGAAGTGGAATTGTTGTGTCACATGATAACTGGATGTTTAACCACTTGGGAAACTGCCAGACCGTTTTCCAAAGTGGCTGCAGCATTTTACACTCCCATTAGCAACATGTGAGGGTTCTGATTGCTCCACATCCTAAGTAGCACTTGTAATAGTAGGTATGTCTTAATAGATATGCCTCTTTGATTATGGCCATCTTGGAGGGTGTAAAGTTGTATCTCATTATGGTTTTGATTTGTATTTTCCTGATGGCTCAGGCTCACCTTCATTGTGAACCTTCCAACTATAAGATTCTATTGATCTTTTTTCTCAGGCAATTCAGTTTTTCCACCTGGAGGATCTCTGCCTAGCCATGGCTCCTGGATCTAGAAGGAGGAAGAGGGCTGGTAAAGGAGAATCTCTGTGTTCAATGCGCATATTTTCCTTTAGTCTCCTGTTTTTAGGACTGTAACTCAGCACCATCTTCCTCTATGTCTGGTGTCCCAAAATCAAAAGCCTCTCTTACTCTCCAGCAAATAAAACTCTTGTCTTTTGGAGGAGTAGGGAAGGGTGGTCAGCGGTCTGAGTGTGTGGGAACCTAATATTTAACTTCTCCTTTTCTAGGTATTTAGCCCTTCTCTTGTCTTCACTTTCACCCCACCACACCTGGCTGTACCTCACCTTCCACGGCATCTGGAGCCTCTATGTCTTTAGCGTTTTTATGGTTCTTCAGGACAGGTGTACCTGCTTTTTTTCTTTTACTTTTTTTTAGATTTAAAGATTTACTTAAGAAATATTTCAAATATTCACAAAAGTACAGAGGAGAAATAGAACAGACAGTCTTGTGTTCACCATGCAGAATTAACACGTTAGCACGTCACACACACACACACTTACACTCATTCTTCCCCTAGTTGTTCTTTTTTTGGTATCTTTTCTTTTCTTTTCTTTTTTTTTTTGGTATTTTACACTCTCCCAACCCCCAGCCTAGGCATTTGAATTTGACCATCTCTCCAACTACTTTCTGCCTTGTTGGGGGTGACTAAGCACTCTTATTTTCACTGAGGATGGAGGAACAAGTTTCTTCCTGTCCGAATATTTTGGGAATGATTTTCTGAGAGAAAAAAGAATAGAGACGTAGCTTTATTTTGCTCCCTTGAATCCAAGCTGCTCTAAATTATTATGGTAGCATTTCCTATTAAATATTTGCTCCTCTCTTATTCTTAAATTACTTTATTCATCTTCATTAGCAATGGATAAGGCCCTTTTTTATTTTTGTTTTTGTAATTATTTTGTTGTTCCCCACTAGCTTTGGGCTTGGCTTTATTTATTCATACAGTAATTTGCAATTTGAAATGATATCCAACTTGGGGAATTTTTGCAGGGTTTTAAAAAAGCCTATTTGGAAGTTTCTTCAATGTAGTCCAATTTATTTGAGGACATTTTGATCACAAATAGTTAATCTCAGTTGATAAAATTATCTTTTGGAAGGAATTAATCTAATTTAAAGGAAATTTAAATAGAAAGTAAGATTTAAATGATTCTTTGTCTTTACCGTTCTTCTTGTGAGCTTAAAATAAAAGGGAATAATAAAGGAACTCAGGGTTATACAACATGAGGAACAGGAAAATTACAGCTCTAGAGAGTGTCATTTCCCAAAAATGAAAGATTGGCACAGAAAGCTTTTGGAAGACTGTGGCAGTTTTCTGTGCTAAAAGAGATTGGTCACTGGACTCAGTCCATGTCCAATTATGAAGACTCTTTTGGCTTCTTTTGCTTATCAGAATTCTATTAGCCAAGCCACATCTCAGAAGTGAAATACAAATCACTTCCTAAAATTCTAATAGCGTTTCTTCAGATTCCAATTAAGGTTCCAAGTTTGTGTTTTGCACCCATGAAAGGATAATCTGACCAAGGGGCCCTATCCAGAGGCTTCTTTGAATAGACACTGGTAATCCTCTTGGCAGGGAGTGGGGTGGGGAGGCTGTCTCATGTAAGGAGATTTGAGTATAATCCTGAGGATTTCAATACGGGATCCTGCGGTTCTGTCAATGCCCTGAGTTCTTCAAAAGCAGAAAGGCAAATTTGGTTAAACTTGGAAATGTATGTTTAGAAAAGATTACTAATTCCCACTCCCTCTCCCCTCCAAGAGGAAGACTGATTACACCTGAAATGCCAGTAGCATTCCGCTCTCAGGGAAAAGTCGTTTGATAACTGCGTGCTGATACTGTCTGGGATCTCTTCTGGAGCTTACTTCACATGTCTGTAAAATGAAAGGATGGTACTAAACGATGTCTGAGGGCCCTTCCAGGTTGGACGTCCCATACATCTGCGAAACCTCTCATTCGTACTCAAGGGTACTTGTCAGGGTAGAGGAAGGAGAGAAGGAACCTACAGTGTTTTAAGTAAACAGCTTTGCATTAAAAAAAAACAAAACCAAAACATAACTCATTTAGTCATAACATATAACTAGGGTATGGATATTTGTTTCTTTGTGGTCAGAGGTGAAATTCCTTTTTCCATCAAAATTGTCTCTGCTGTTAAAAGAATTCAAATATACGATAAATAGGTAACAGACTAGCCCATTGTGCTTTATTCTATTAGTATCTCTCTTTCTGACTCTGTCTCCATGTCTGTCTCTCATATACAAACGTACCCCTCTCCCCTCCCCCTACACACTGTCTGGGTTTTTTTTTTTGTTTTTTATTTAGAAAGGAGTCAAGTAAAGAAAAGGCAACAAAGTCTAATAGAGAAAACAATGAACTATCATTCAGTCTCAGCTCCATTACCAGCTGACTGTGGCATCCTAGACTGGGCTATTTATTTCCTTCTTCCTCGGTGTCCTCCTCTGCAAAGCGGGAGATCGTAACCCGTAAGTTTATCTCATAGGTTACTGTGAGACTACAATGAATTGAATCTGGCTTTGAACACTGTATGAAGGGCTATACCAGTAAAAGAGTATCCCAGTTTAAATAGGAGGTGGTTATTCATCCTACAGACATCTAGGGACCCATTACACCATCATATAGAAATTTGAGGGTAGATCATCCATTAAAAAGCATGAGTTTAGTGCCTAATTGTCACGAGATGGGCAACTGTCCACATTTTAAAGGGAATTGGTTTCAACTTGTACCTTTCATTCCGATAAGAATTATCTATGCGGAAGAAGGTCAGTCTCAGTACCACCTCAGCTGGGTAGAATGGATTCCGGATGTGGATAAAATGGTACCAATACCACAGCAGGAGCTGAAGATTCAAACACTCAGAACTGTGGTCTCAGAGGTCACTTAGTCCAACCTTCCGTCCTGTGTGTCTACCTCCCGTTGACAAGAAAGCCTTGCTGGATTCTTTCAGCCCCTGCTTGATAAGAAACTCTCACCACCTTGGGGCAGTTCTTTGGAATTTTGGACCCCTCTAACAAATCACGTTAAAGAAGAACTTCCTGTGTCCCTGTAACTTTCATCCATTAGTTTTAGCCCTGCCCCCTGGATATAAAGAATAAGCCTGTTTGAAGATTGAGGTTAAGCTCCCCGGAGCCCTCTCTTTTCTCAAAGAAATGACCCTAGATTCTACAATTGTTCTCCTTAGGGTAAGGTTTCACATCCCCTATTATTCTAGTTACTCTCTTCTTTCCAGACCCTGGTTTGCCTAGATCCCTCTTAAAGTGTACAGCCAGGAAATGCTCCCTAAGCTCTTCGCAGAGATCTGACCGGCATGCTCACTTCCATCATTCTCGACACTGTTCTTCTTCTTGCAGCCTAAGCTGGCATAAACGTTTTTGACAGCATCACATCCTTTCCTTTTAGTGATTGCCTTGGCACAGGCAGCACACTGCCACTCTGCCAGAGTGAGAGCAAAAGATGCAGTAGAGTCTGACAGGACCTGGGTACATTTACAGAGGATAGGCTGGGGATGTGGTTGGGGGAGAGGACAAAGGCAGAAATTTGGAGCTATAAGGGTGGCTTGGGTAGAAGGGAAGATTTAGAACTGGGAGATAATTCTTTGAGATCACATCTCTGACATCTCAACAGAAGAATGGGAGATTTGAGCCTTTCCCTGTGGTCCTTTGACTCCTAAACCTTTTAAGCTATTTGAGAGGAAAGTGAACTTGGGGCTGGAAAGTGTATATATAATTTTTTTTTTTAATGAGGAAGTTGAAAGAGTAATCAGATCCTATATTGGATCCTATTCAACGGCAGCTGCTACTCGCATAAAGTAAGAAAGATTTCAAGGAAACAAAAGTTGCTTGGAAAAATCCAGTTGCCACTGTTGTGTATGTAGTGATGATGTGATAGCCAGCCTCCAAGATGGCCTCTAATGATTCTTACTTCCTGGTATTCATACTCTTGAGGCTGACCTAAGTAACCAATAAGATATTGTGAAAATGATAGAGTGTTACTTCTGAGATTAGGCCATGAAAGATGTTGTGGCTGCTGCCTCACCCTCCCGGATCACTTGCTTTGGAGGAAGTCAGCCACCATTTCATGAAGACATTCAAGTAGCCCTTTAGAAGGATCTTCATGGTAAGAAACTGAGGCCTCCTGCAAACAGCCAGCATTAACTTACTAGCCATGGGAGTGAGCCATGTTGGAAGAGCCTCCCTTAATCCCAGTTAAGAATTCAGATGACTGCAGCCTGGTAGATATCTTGACAGCAATCCTTGAGACCCCAAGCCAGAACCATCCAGCTAAGGTCCTCCTGAATTCCTGACCTGCAGAAACTGTGAGATAATGTTTATTGTTGTTTAAGTTACTAAGCTACTAAGTTTTAAGTTACTAAGCTTTGAGGAATTTGTTATGCAGCTATAGATAACTAATACAAATTGATAGAAAGAAGGAATGAGGAATAAAGGTCCCTCATAGTAGGCCTGGACTTGTCAGGGCCCCTAAGGGTGGAACAAGTGCCAGCTTCTTTTCTGCTTTTCGATGCTACTGACAACTGCATAGGGATAGAGGATGACAAGAAGGGAAAGGCATCATGCCCTCTTGTCTCCTCTTCCTTCTCCCTCTCCTCTTTGTTTTTAGGGGAGGACTAGGATGACATTGAGAATTCACACAAATTTTGCTTTTGACTTTTCAGTAGCCCTTGGGAAACGCTGCACTTGCCTTTATCCATTTGGTACCAGGCTGTGGGTCCTTGAGAGCTGGACTTGGATATTATTCATTTCTATCCCCATCACCTAGCAAGTGAACATATATGAACAATGAATGATATTAAGAGGGAGGGTGAAATCCCTCTCTCCTTCTCCTGAATTCTGATGAGATTCCACTCTTAGAATAGTTCCTTAAGTGGAACTATTCCATTCACAGTTCATCAATGAAGTCTTAATAATAACAGACGCATGACATCAGCCATTTTCACTAATTAAAAAGGTCCCATTTCCCTATTTTAAAAAATCTCTCTATTTAAGCTTCTTGTTGTTAGATTTCCCTCACTTTTCCATCCCATTTCTTCTATGAAGTGTTGTTTTAACTGTTGCTCAAGCTCCAAAGATGCTTGATCCAGGACAGCATAGAGATCTGCTGCCAATATACCAACATACCACTGTCGAGTTGTCCAACATTACAGTGGAAAGAGCCCTGGACTGCAGCTAGGAGACCTAATTCTGGGCTTCTGTCACAGATTAGCCTATACGTCCTTGGGCAAGTTGCTTCTCCTCTCTGGACCTGAGTTTCTTTATCTTAAACTGAGACGGGGAGTCTAGATGAGCCCTCAAGTCGTTGGGTTCTCCCAGGTTAGGCTGCAATTCAAAAGTGAAACCCAGTGGTCAGCATACCTCTGACTAACTGTTATGGTTACAGTACAAGGTTCCCGACACTTCCCTTTACTAGCCCAAGGATATGGCCTCGGTGACAAGCTGTCAAGTTTACTGGGAAGAGTCTTCCGGTTTTGAAAGACAAGATCTCCGTGTTTCCAGTTTTGTCACCAACACTGGATGACCCTGGGCAAATTCTTCTCTCTCAACCTCAGAGCAGGGAGAGTCTTGTTATCTAGAAGAGGCTCGAAGACCTGGGCAGTGACTTGGAGAGCTTCCCGTGATTCTCCTACAGCCCCGGAGCGAGGTCCTGGGCGTCCTGGAGTCCCGCTCGGGGCTGCAATCAAAACTTAAACCAGTTCTGCGAACGGAGGGCGGCTCGGCTTCGGAGGAGGCGGCTACAGGTGAGTTCTTAAAGGGGCCGCTAGAGCTTGGGTAATACGTGGAGACTGATGACTGGACAGGGGACGCACGGAAGGAGGAATGAATGAATGAGTGAGTGAAAGAAGGAACGAATTTTCTCTTCCCACCCTTAAAAGCATTCATGCTGGGAATTCATCACTTAGACTTAAAAAAGTCCTCTAGTAAAACCCTCAAATCTTATCAAATTAACCAATCTCCCTATTTTACGTGGCCTTCTTTAATTCACCCCTCCCCTCCAGAAAAAACTTTTACTGAGGGGCGAATAGTAACTTAAAAAAATCAGCACAAAGTGGAAGACACCGCAGAGACAGCACCCCCCCGCCCTAACTCCTCCCTCTCCCCCTCCCAGGCTCCGCCCTCCCCGCCCACTAACGTGGGTGGCGCAGTGGACTCCTCCCAAAGACCGCTTTTCTCGGTTGGGGATCCACCCCCGGGGGCGCCAGGTACTCTCTCCTGCTGTAGAGTTGGAAACTGCACGTGTTTAGCGAGGTTAAAGGTGTCTTGGATCTGGTGTGAGGTCACGTCTCTCTGCAGACACCCCGACCCTTCTGGGCCTGGGGTGCTCTTCGCTCAGAACCGCGGGACACTGCGGGGGGCTAGGGTTAGGTAAAGGCGGGCTCTTCCAGGGCCACCCCAGACCACCTGTAGAGTCTGTGTGTCACCTCCTTTGTCCTCGGAGTCACTTGGGTGGCCGTGCTTCCAAGCGATGAGGTTCACTGGGGATGCTCCCGGGGTCCCCTTTCCCGTTCCCCAGCCCCCTGCCAGCCCTCCTCCCCCTTCCGAACCAAAGGTAGCAGCGCGGAGAGCCCGGGGCTCGGCGCGAGCCGCCTCCTCACTTCCCATTGGCTGAGCGCGCCGGGAGAGCGGTCACGTGGGGGCGCGGCAGGCCAGCTCTGGGGCCGCCATCTTGGCGGAAAGTTTGGGGGGAGAGCGGTTGGGGGTGCGGGAGGAGGCGAGGTTCCGGGGGTGGGGCGGCCAGGAGGGGACAGGGCGAGCGGGCGAGCGGACCGCGGCGAGCAAGGAGGCGGTGGAGGCGGCGGCACAGGCACAGGCACAGGCAGAGGGGGTGCGGCCGCCGAGGGGAGCTCCTCCCCCGTTCCCTCACCCCCCTGAGCTCAGCTCCGCGAGCCCCGGGCGGGGCGGGGGGACGTGGAGCGGGGGCAGGGCGGGGGAGCCGCCCGAGTCGGGCCGGAGCGCACCCCAGCTCCGTGCGCCCGCCGCTCGCAGGAACTTTGTGGCGGCGCCGCAGGTTGGGGGCCCGCGGAGGTGTGCATGTGGGGCGCGAGGGCGTCGCGGAGAGCGGCCGCTGCCCCGTCCGGCCCCCGCTGGAGTAGCCCGGAGGAAGCGAGCCCGGAGAAAGGCAAGCGAGGGGAGGGGGCCCGCGCGGGGCGCGGTGATCAGCCCAGCTGGTCCTTCCTCGGAGCGCCCTGCAGCCGCTGCTGGCTCAGGGGCAAGGGTCGGAGCGCCTCTTCACCCCCCCAGTAGCAGGTGGGAAGTCTGCATACTTATGCCAGGACGTGGGGGGTGGCCCCAGGTCGAGGCATTTAGTGCCCTTTAGAGAGTGGGCAGCTTTCGAGGAGAATTCGGCAGCCGACTTCTGTGTGCTCTTAATGGGCAAGGGTACCCACCCCTAGGTAGAAGCTTTCTAGGTTGACTGACACTGCTGGGTTTTGAGGCTCCTCCTTTCACTTGGGAAAACTTTGCCAGGTGGGCTTTTCAAATAGGGCTGGGAGTTTTTCGATTTGAGATTTAGGGGGAAATGCTAGGTTAATCACACTTCTATTCTTTTCTTTAGTTCTGTTTCCTTTCTGTTTTTTGCTTTTAAAGGTGTGTGCCCTCTTCCTGATTCTGGAGAAAAATGCCGGTCCGGAAGCAAGGTGAGAATTTATTTTGGAGCTCTCTTGTGGATGTCACTTGCTTTTCTCTATGTCTGTTTTGTGATTGCTGTGTTTTAGAAATGTGTGTGTAGCTCTGATGAGGCAGTACAGTCCTAGCCTTACTATACTTAGGAAATCTAAACCTCACATCATTCAGAAGATGGAAGCACTTAATGTTTGTCAAACTTTCTTCCTCACATCTCTCTAGTGACTAGAGAAGCATTGACTTTTTCCCTCTGAAAGGTCTTTTTTGAAAACTCTGAATTGGTGTTTTAGTATTTCACTTTATCATTTTTACTGACCACTAATTTGTGAGCAAATGCAGGATATTGGCTAAGAGCTGATATTTTGAAACACTTAAAATTTGGATTATAATGACAAATTGTAGATAATCTGCTTTTGCATATCAGATCAGCTGAAACTATGTTACTAATACTTGGATCAAATGATCTTTTGTTGTGGTAGACTAGCAGTACACATTTATTACAGACTACTCACCTTCCTCTGTTTTCTACTATGACATATGTTTAAAATTTTTTGGATAATTCTAGGGAATATACTTATATGTAAATTTAATGGCATCGATTGACTTGGAGGCTTTTGGGAATCGTTTAGATGTCTTGCAGAATCCTTTGCTGCCTAGCTGGTGTGTAATACTTTCTTGTAAATATATAGTTTTAATCAGACTCTTTTTTTTTTCCTCTCAGATACCCAGAGAGCCTTGCACCTTTTGGAAGAATATCGTTCCAAACTAAGCCAAACTGAAGACAGACAGCTCAGAAGTTCCATAGAACGGGTTATTAACATATTTCAGAGCAACCTCTTTCAGGCTTTAATAGGTGGGACTTATAACTTTATTCGCAACCATTATTTGTCAGCGGGACTTAATGCTCTTCTGAATTCATTTATTTTAAACTTGAGAGTGATGTACTTGGTTCTCCATGAGGCATTCAGTAACCTGAACATCCAGTGAGTTGTGTGTTTTGATAGTTAGGCCAATATCCTTTCCAAAAAGATCTGATAACCAAAAAAACTTTCAGTGGTCTCTGATAACAGTGTTTCATATCCTAGTATTAACTATTAAAAGATAGAGACGTTGCAAATATGTTTCAGGACCTAAACTGGGCGACTGTTAGCCTGTTTCTGTATTTTGACTTGTATTTTTCTGGATTTGACTTGTATTTTTCTGGAGTTCCTGAAAATGTTTGAAGAGTTCTGCTGTGTAAGAACATTCATTCCCATAATATAGACCTCTGTTTAAACTTGGCATTCATGGAGTCAGAATTTTAGACCTGGAAAATGGTCTTAGAGATAATCTTGTCTAGACTTATTTTACAGACAAGAAAATGGAAACAATTTTATTCTTAACTGTAACTTAAATTTGAAGTGGTGCATTGTTTTGAAGGAGAACTGGACAAGAGTCTTGAATTCTATCCTTGACACTGCCATTAATTGGATGATAATACACAAGTCATTTAACCTTTTCTAGGTCACAGTATTAGCTGTAGAATGTGGGTGGAATGTGCAGTGGAACAGTAGTTTCTAAGCCTTATTTTTTTTAAGTGGCCAGATCCTTTTTTAAAACCAAATGTTATATTTTGTACAAAATCCGCAATATACAAAACAAGGTGATCTGTCTCTGGCCCTCTCCTCTAAGTACCTTAAAAAGTATGCATGCAAACCACTGAACTAGATACTTTGTCTCTTCCAGGTCTAAGAATGAAATGTCTTATTAGTCATTGACTATTCAGCATATTAACACAAGACATATACTTCATTGCATTACATTTATTTCCTCAGTAACTTCCAAGTAGATATGTCCTGACATCTGTCTGTTGATAGAGTGACTTTTGATGTGATTTGAGAATTATTTTCAAGTTTGTGGACCCTGTCAAATACGTTATTGGTAAATCGATACTCTACTAATTTTGTTTTAGAATTAAAGACGATTTTAAAGAAGACCACTCAATACATCTGAATATTTTTTAAAAGTTTAACATTTGTATAGACTTTTAAAAGCATACACAAGAGTAGAGAGAATAGTGTAGTGAACTGCTGTATATCTATCACCCGTCTTCAAAAATTATCAGCATTTTGCCTTTTTTGTTTAAACTGATGGACATTTTTTTCTATTTGAATTTCTAAGCTCTAAGGTTTAAGGTCCAAATGAATGATCAAATTGGATTCTTCTGAAAAAACAGGAAAAAAGGAAGGAAAAATTATTTTTCGTTATTTGGTTTTTTAAATCAACATGAAACCTAGGAATGTTATATTTAGTAGGGTTGCTGTTTAGGAAAAAATAGTATGACTTGTATGGCCTCATTTACATATAGACATAGACAGGCAGATGCGATCCTTCTGTGTAGAGTCTTCAACTTAAGAAAACTAAATGGTTACTGAAGTTACCAAACAGAATCTACAGTTCTTAGATTTCTCTGTAGATTGGAGGTAGATTTGCTATAATTGGAGGGATTTTTTTTGGAATATTCTGCCTAGGCTGTTTTGAATGTCTTTATTCTTATACATAACTGGATTCTGATAGCTTTCTAATTGTTAAGTTTATAGTTGTGAATTGTCTTTGTCTTCTGTAATTTCCTTGGCTGTGAATTTACTCTGATATTTAGATTTACATGTATTTTAATGTTTTATAGGATGTGGTGTCAGATTTTGGTGTAAGAAAAGTCGTAGATTTTAGGAATTTTGAAATGGGTAAATTTAGTAGAATTTTTTGTGTGTTTCTAGACTGTAATTGAATTAATTGTTGACACTGCTAAATTAATAAATGCATTCTTTTGTGTTTGCTGAAATTGGGTTAATTTATTAACCTTTATTACTGTTCTCAGTCTTTGAAAATTTTCAGGCCAAAAGGTTTTCTTTTTGCTTTGCACCTGTACCATTGTTTTTGAAACAATTTGGTAATGTACTTTCAACCTGTCAGTGGCCCTAAGCTAAACCAGAGTCCATTGTGTTCATAGTATGTACTGAAAAATCCTGGATTAACTGCTTTTTCCTTTAGTAGGTGGCACTCTGTCATCTGAGCTTGTCCCTGTGGACCATTGAATTAAAGGAGACATGGGTTTTGACCAACTGAGTTGTTTGAAAGTCGTTTGGTGCTTAGGTTCTTGACTTTGGAAATCGTTTCCTTAGGCTGTAGAGGATTATCTAGTTACTTCTTTGGACTTGCAGTCTGCGTCAGTTATTTATTGATTGATTGTTTGAACTGGTAGTTTGTATTGACTGCTTTTGCATATTAAAAAAAAGTTTGTGTGTGGGGCTCTAGAGATTTTGGTGTTATAGAAATGTTGATTTTTTTTTCCTCCCTCTGTAGTTATAGGTTATAGATTAGGTTTCTGGTATGTTGGGGTTATTGAGAGGAACACACATGCACATATTGTATTATATCTGTTCTAAGATACCAATTTTTAAATATTTTAATGTCTCTGAATTTGGGATGCATTTTATAACTGATGTCTGTTGACAGTGATTTTACATTCTTGGTGGCACATGAAATAATTGTGCATCTTATAATTGATATTCTTAATATCAGTATCCTCTATTCAATGAAATATGGCAATCATTGTTCTAGCTCTGATGCTTGGTAGTATCCTTGAAGGATGGCTTGAAGATTTAAAAATTATTGAAAGCAGAAAAGTTTTTATTAACTTTTTGAATTTCAGCTGATAAGTTATTTCCTTAGTGCTGGATATTTAAAGTTATATCTAAAAAAATCCATGAACTATACATTTGTTTCAAATTTATTCTCCAAACATCTGGTGATTATTTTTGTATAAATAGGAGTTAAAGTCTGGCTAATTTTAATACCTAATTTAGGTGAGAGCAATTTGAAAATTTAACATGTTTGATTTTGTAGTCTCATTTTCTATACTTTACAGTCATGCGTTGCTTAACAGTGGGATTACCTTCCGAGAAATGTGTCGTCAGGTGATTGTGTCATTGTGTGAACATCCTAGAGTGTACTTACACAAACCTAGATGGTATAGCCTACTGCACACCTAGGCTATGTGGTACTAATCCTATGGGACCACAGTCGTATATGTGATCCGTCGTTGACTGAAATGTCATGCAGCGCATGACTGTATTTGAAAATTTTGTGAGTAAAGTACTGGACTGAATATGGTTTGATTGCAGTCAGAGCCCAAGTGTTCAGGTCCATAGTGGTTTGAGGTCATTTCTGATTCTTAGGTTTGTCTGGGATCTGAGGCAGCCTTGGTGGTCCTCAAAGATTTCATGCCAGTCTAGACCCCTCAGGTTACTTTTGGGATCAGATGAACTCATCTGCTTTCCTTGTGCACAGGAGAAAAACCTGGGCTCAAGATCAGCTGGCTTTAGAGCGTTGCGTAAGTTGAGTCATGTGATTTGTATGTTTTGTCTGCGGTAAATACAAGCTTATTTTAGTGCAGTGTTTTATTTTAGTTCTGCAGATATTTCAAAATGAAGATGGATTATGCAATAACACTGTCCATTTCTGAGATTTTTTAGCTCCTAGTTCATTTGTTGCTACTCTATTAACTGGTTGTTTCACTAGCCCTTTACATGGTAAAGAACATTTAAGTTTGTAGATACTGGGTTTCAAAAGTATGACTTTTTTTTTAATTGTAAAAAATCATAAAATTTACCATCTTAACCATTTTTAAATGCACAGTTCAGTAGTGTTAAATATATTGACATTGTTTCAAAACAGTTCAGAACTCTATACCCATTGAACAAGACCTCCTCTTTTCCTTTTACCCGAACCCCTAGCGACCATCGTTCTTCTTTCTGTCTCTATGATTTTGACTGCTATAAATACCTCCCATGTGGGGAATCATACAGTATTTGTTCTTTTGTGACTGGCTTATTTTACTTAGTATAATGTATTCAAGGTTTATCCATGTTGTAGCATCAGACAGGATTTCCTTCCTTTTTAGGGCTGAATAATATTCTTGTATGTATATACCACATTTTTGTTTATCCGTTGATGGACATTTGGGTTGTTTCCAACTCTTAGCTATTGTGATGAATAGCGTTGCCATGAATGTGGGTATGCAGATATCTCTTTGAGACTCTGCTTTCAATTTTTTGGATGTATACCCAGAAGTTGGATTGTGAGATCATATGATAGTTACATTTTTAATTTTTTGAGGAACTAACACACTGTTTTCCATACTGGTTGCACAATTTTACAATCCTACCAACAGTGCACAAGGGTTCCAATTTCTCCACACCCATGCCAACACTTGTTATTTTTAGTTTCTTTATAGTAGCCATCCTAATGGATATGAGAATATGATTCCTTTTTAAGTGTATATAAAAAGTAATAATGGCTAACAGCTACTGGGCACTTTTTTTTTTTTTTTTTTTTGCTGAGGAAGATTTGCCCAGAGCTAACATCTATTGCCAATCTTACTCTTTTTGCTGAGGAAGATTCACCCTGAGCTAACATCTGTTGCCATGCTTCATCTTTTTCTTTTTGTGTGTGAGCTGCTGCCACTGCATGGCCCCTGACAGAGAAGTGGGTAGGTCTGCACCCGGGAACTGAACCCGGGCCACCAAAATGGAGTGTGGCAAACTTAACAATTAGGCCACTGGGGCTGGCCCTATTGAGCACTTCCTGTGTGCTAATACAAGTATTTCATTTAGTCATCATAATCCTGTGAAGTGTATATTCATCTGTGAGATGATTATACCATTTTGTAAGTTAGAAAACTGAGGCACTGGGAGATAACATATCTTTTTCAAGAACCCTCTGATACTAAAATTTTAGAGTCAGAAATTGAATTCAACTAATCTGAATTCAGAGCCTCTCCTCACCTTCAACCATTAGGATGTTCTTTATCATAAATTGAGTATTTTAATGCCATAACACTAACAACAAGCATATTTTACAGATGTTGACTTGTAGAGTCGGTGACATTTTTTAAAACAGTTTTTACTTTGAAGGAGAATGTTAATAATCACGGACTGATGTTTATAGCGATGACATTTACACATTTTGAAAAGTGCATTTATGTAGTAAGCAAGATTTGTGAACTTCCAGCTATTATGGTAAAATGTCAAAATTTCTTAGATTTTTGTGCTTATAATTGGTCGCAGTGATGTTACATTTTGGTCTGTTGTTAATTTCATGTGTGTGTAACTTTGTGGGCTAGGGTGGAGAAAGGAAAACATTTATCACAGGATTTGGATCAGAATATTATCTAAAACTTTGTGGAATTGGAGGGAAATTTCAGTAACTTTTTAGTTGGTGGTTTTGATTGAATTGGATTCTTACTTATTTGCTAATTTGCTTACTACTGCTCTGAAGCAGCTTTGATTATGTTGAATGTGGTGAATTCTCTTTAGAACCTTGTTATCACAGAGCTGTAAAAGAAACTAAATATTTCTCCTAGTCTAAGCTGTTTCATCTTGTAGGGTCAAATTTTTCCTTTTCTAATTATTTTTCCAATACGCTATCCAGTGTAGGACCAGGTATTACATTTAGTTGTCATATCTCTTTAGTCTCCTTTAATCTGGGCACACTTCCCCAGCCTTTCTTTGTCTTTTATGTAATTTACATTTTTGAAAACTATAGTTCCCCTCTGCTCTTTTTTTTTTTTTTTTTGTGAGGAAGACTGTTGCTGAGCTAACATCTGTGCCAGTGTTCCTCTGTTTTATGTGGGATGCTGCCACAGCGTGGCCTGATGAGTGGTACTAGGTCCGCACCCGGCATCTGAACCTGCAAACCCCTGGCTGCTGAAGCAGAGTTAGTGCACTTAACCACTATGCCACCGGTCTGGCCCTGATCTTAATTTTTTATATAGTGTTTCTTACTTGGGGTTTGATATTTGCTTGTGATTAGTTTCAGGTTATGTATTCTATAGGGTTCTGTACATCTAGAGGTACATGATGTCTTCTGCCCTTCATTGGTGATGTTAATTTTGATCACCCAATTACAGAATTGTCTGATTTCTCTACTCTATAGTTACTCTTTTTTTCTTAACCCTGTGTGGGGGAGACACTTTAACACCGTGCACATACTCTGCTCTTTAGCAGAATTTCCACTTTGACTTAGCATCCATTGATGACACTTGCCTGACCCAGTTTCTACTATGTTGAAAATGGCAGTTTTATAATAGTAGCACTCCTCTACATTTTCCACTTAACACCTGGCATCTTACACTAATCAAGAGCCCCCCTCCCCTATCTATCTATCATTTTTCTTTCAATAATTGATAATTTATCATCATCCTTAATGATTTTGGTGCTTGGATTGTCTTAGATTTATCTAGAGGGAACCCTCTCAAGCTTGCTCTTTTGTCCTTATGACATGCCCCCATCGTTTTTTATTTTTGGCGCTTTATTGCTTTTTGGCATAACAAGATGTTCCAGGTTCGTCTTGTACATATCCTGCCCCAGCTTCCGAATCAGCCATTTTTCTAAGAAGTTCTGATTCGTTTTGATACACACCTTGTCTTAAGGAATGTGCATGTGAGTACCCTATGACTGTTAGTCAAATAGTATTTAAAGTGTTGAAATACTTTATTTTTGGACACTGGCCTGACATTTTTCCTGTTTCTAGTGTGTGAAACACAAATTGTAATACCTACTTTTAAATTTTGTATGATATTCTTTTCTCCTTGAGGGTCAAAATGTCTTTTTAAGTGTACATTGGTTTAGAAGGAAGCGGAGTATTTGTACTTGAGTAGATTTGGCTGTTGTATATTTTAGTTATAAAAACTTTGTACTTGCTTTGAGTCAGCTGATACAATTCTTTTTCCTTTGAAATGGCAGTGATATATTTCAGTGTTTTACAGCTTTCTAGTTACCTTCTCTAACTCTCCAAAATGGAATTTATTATAAAAAATAATACATGTTCCATGTAAAACATTAAGATCAGATAAAGGTATTTTATATACAATATTATGAGCAAGAGAATTCTCACATCAAAGATAACCTCCTAATTCTTAAATGGGGTAAATATCCTTCTAGAATGTTATTCTTTGTGTTTCTCTATACACTTTGATTTTGCAAAACAAATTCCCCAGACAAGTAAAACACAGTAGAATTGTTTCCTGCAAGAGAGTTAATATTTAAAATCAGGGTGTAAGGTGAAAAATCACATCAGATTAAAATTATCCTTGAAAATCAAGAATTTAACACCGTCTCAACTAATGCAATTGTTTTTTCCTTTATGGAAAGAAATAATTTCTTCAGTTGAGTAACAGAATTATCTGGCTTGTGTTTTAAGTGCCCTCTTATACTAAAAGCACATAGACTTACACTTGGCACGGTGAGACATAGAGATGCTCACATTATGAGAGGGACCTGAAAACGGAGAGCACCTGAGGGAACAATCTTCTCCTTCCTCATTTTCATTTATGACATTCACTTGTTGGATGGACTAATAGGTAGGATTGCCCTTTTTTGGCAGAGGGAGGTGCTGTAGTTGAATTTGCTTAAGTGTATATTGTGTGACTTCTCTGTCCTATACATATTATTTTTATCCCACAAAATTTTTCATTGGATGTCTTTTCGTATCAGTAGATTTGTACCATTTTAAATGACTATGTTGTATAGACTATTGTAGTTTTATTAGTGATTTCCTTGGAGCATTTAGGTATATAATTTTTCTGAATTATAAACAATGTTGCATTTGTGTGTGCCTCTTTGTTCTACATCCTTTATTATATCCTTTGGATAAATTCCTAGAAATGAACTGCTTCGTAAAAGGGGACACGCATTTTAAAAAGGCTTTTGATGTAATTTGTTAAATTACTCTCGGAAATGTTATATCAATTTAATTTTTTAGGCTGTATGTGGAAGAATGACTAATATACTATACCTTAAACAATGGAGAGTATTGTCCATCTTTTTAATATTTTCAACTCTGATATGTGGAATATACTTTTAGTCATTTTGATATTTTATTGTGTGTTTCTTTGATTAAAGCCATAACCAACAATGTAAGAATTTTCTTACGTAGTTGTTTAGTTTCTTTTGTGAATTATTTGTTCATGTCATTTGCCCCTCCCACCACATTTTTTTCCTTTTTTCTTAGAGGTATAAAATCTACATTAGGATATCAACTCTGTCTGGCATATAAGTTGGAAATAGCTTCCCTTGTTTGTCCTTTGTTTTTAAACTTTAATTTTTAAAGTAACACATATTTATATAAGGTTAGATTTATCAGTATTTTTTTTTACTTTCTGCCCTAAGCATGGTATCATGCTTAGAAAGGCTTTCCTGTCCCCAAGATTATAATAACATTTACCTATATTCAAATTCTTTCATGGGTTCTGTTTTTAACATTTAAATCTTTAATACATTTGTAAATTAGTTTGAAATAAACTGAGATTGCTTGTTTGTTTAATATAATTTGTTATCCTCCTTTATACATTTAAAAGAATTATTACACTTTAATTTTTTTAGCAGTTTTAGATCTACAGGAAAATTGAGTGGAAAGTAGAGTTCCCATATCTTCACCCCCCCCCCCATTTCCCCTGTTATTAACATCCTGCGTTAGTATGTTATATTTGTTACAGTTCGTAAGCCAATATTAAGGTATTGTTATTAACTAAAGTCCATAGTTCACCTTAGGTTTCTCTCTTTGTGTTATACATCGATAAATGTGACATACACATTTGTTGCTTACACATTTGTTGCTTTGACATGTGTCTACCATTACAGTATCATACAGAATAGTTTCACTGCCCTAAAAATCTCCTGTACTCCGTCATGTTCATTCCTTTCTCACTCCTCCGGAACCCCTGGCAATCACTGATCTTTTTACTGTCTCTAGTTTTGCCTTTTCTAAAATCTTCTATAATTGGAATCATAAGTATGTAACCTTTTCAGATTGGTTTCTTTCACTTAGCAATATGCATGTAAGGTATCTCCATGTACGTTCATGGCTTGATAGCTCATCTCTTTTTATTTATTTTTTAATTTTGTAAAGACTTTATTTTTTAGAGTAGCTTTTGATTCACAACAAAATTGAGAGGAAAGACAGAGTTCCCATATACCCCCATGCTCTCACACATACAAAGCGTCGCTCATTATCAACATCCCCTACCAGAATGTTACCTTTGTTATAATTGATGAAGCTACGTCATTATCACCCAAAGTTCATAGTTTACCTTAGTGTTCACTCTTGGTGTTGCATGTTCTGTAGGTTTAGACAAATGTATAATGATGTGTATCCACCATTATAGTATCATACAGAGTAGTTCACTGCCCTAAAAATCTTCTGTACTCTGCCTCTTCATCCTTCTCCTGCCTCCAGCCCCTGGCAGTCACTGATCTTTTTACTGTCTCCGTAGTTCTGCCTTTTCCAGAATGTCATAGTTGGAATCATACAGCATATAGTCTTTTCAGATTGACTTATATGCAGTTAAGGTTCCTGCATGTCTTTTTCTGTGTGTGTGAGAGGAAGATTCGCTCTGAGCTAACATCCATTGCCAGTCCTCCTCTTTTTTTTGCTTGAGAAAGATTAGCCCTGAGCTGACATCTGTGCCAGTCTTCCTCGACTTTGTGTGTGGGTTACCTCCACACCATGGCTGATGAGTGGAGTAGGTCCGTGCCCAGGATCCAAACCTACAAACCTCAGGCTGCCAAAGCAGAGCGTGTGAAACTTTAACCACTCAGCCATGGGGTCAGCCCAACCTCCGTATCTTTTTATGGCTTGAGAGCTCTTTTGTTAGAGCTGAATAATATTCCATTGTCTGGATGTACCACAGTTTGTTTATTTGTTCACCTATTGAAGGATATCTGGTTGCTTCAAAGTTTTGGCGATTATGAATAAAGCTGCTATAAATATCTATGTGCAGGTTTTTATGTGGACATAAGTTTTCAGCTCGTTTGGGTAAATACCAAGGAGCACGATTGCTGGATTGTATGGTAAGAGTATGTTTGGTTTTATAAGAAACTGCCAAACTGTCTTCCAGAGTGGCTGTATCATTTTGCATGCATTTGTTGCAGTGACAAATGAGTGTTTCTGTTGCTCTGTATCCTTGCCAACATTTGGTGTTGTCAGTGTTCTGTATTTTGGTCTAATAGGTGTACACTGGTATCATGTCGTTTTAATTTCCCTGATGACACGAGGAGCATCTTTCATATGCTTGTTTTCCATCTGCATATCTTCTTTGCTGAGATGTCTAAGTCTTTTCTTAATATTTTTTCCATTAAAGAAAATATTATTTCCTCATAGAGATGTTGCCTATGTTATGTTAAATTATTACACATTCTTGAGTCTGTATTTAGACTTCCTACTCTGATCCTGACTTAGTACTGCCTTATTTCTTTAGTTTGAGAAATGTTTCATGGTTTGCTAGTTTCTCTGTTTAGAATGATATAAGTTGTCACTAAAAGCTGGAAAAGTTTCCTGAACCCCTTTTGAGGGTATTTCATGAATTCCGTACTTCCCTTACTGCCAGTGTCTGCAAACTTTGAATTCTAACAAGAAAATAACAAAAGTAAGTGAAAACTTTTTACTTAAAAGAAAATTTTACTTAGATTTCAGGACTTCTGAAATACGTGATCTTAGAGGTAGCCAAAAAAATTTTTTTTTGGTAGATAGAAATGATTCTCTATTCCATTGGACTAATTGCTTGTGTTCAAGTTTAATTTTTGAGAATTTTTCTATTGTGCATGTTGTAGCCTTATGATCCAGTAATATAGATCTTTGTTCAGGAACTGCGTTTATGGGGGGACCCAATTTAGTCCCAAACAGAGAAAGCACTTGCAAGGCTATAAATGTAAAATGAGGAATAGATTGTGATAGAACTGGTCCAGGAGGCTCAACAAAATTAATGTTTTCAACTGAGTCAACTAAAGGGTAGTTTTTCTCTAACACGTTTTAGCATTCCTGCATTTTTCTATTTTCTTGCTTTAGTGCATCATTATTTTCAAAGGAAGTTTTTTTCAAGGTAGTAAATAAAAATGTAATCAGTTATTTTAATTGTATGTCTGGTATGTATCTGGGTGAGATATCTGGATTTCAGATAAATATGGAATCACTCTTGTCTATTAAATGACAATCATTTCTACTCCTGTGTTCTTCCATTTTATTTACCTTTTCACAGTAAAAGTTTTAAGTTTAGAGTTGAACTCAAGTTAAATGTTTTCATTGGTTTGTTGAAGGACTCCCATCATTTTACTCTGGATGGTAAATTTGCCAATTCCTGATAAAATAGTCTTGAGAGATGTGACTATTGAAGCATTATTTTGCTGTGGTTACATTTTTTTCATGGTATATATTTTGATATAATTATGAGTAGCCCTTATTATTGAGATTGGATGTTGAAACGTATAAAATGACTTATATAAACCAGAACTGAGGAATTTTCATTGTCTGTCAAAGAAGTTAATTTTCAAATTTTTGAATACATGTTTATTAATAGAAATTTAAAGTAAATGTATGCTTAAGGTTATATAGCACCTTAAAATACAGCCATCAAATTTTTATAAAAACCTGTCTTTAGGTGTTTTAAATTGAAAAGCTTTAGGTGTTATATAACGTCTTTTCCTCAATTTTTTCCATCTCCCAAAGACATTATTGTATCATATCTCATCTTTTAAATCTTTTCTTCTTCTAAAACGTATTCACTCCATTAGTATTCATTGGTTGCATGTTTTAAATGTTAAGAATAAACTCATTAATTTCTCTATTTTCATGAAGTTTCATTAATTTAACTTTTTTAAACATTTTTATTGAGATTATGATAGTTTACAACCTCATGAAATTTCAGTTGTACATTATTGTTTGTCAGTCGTGTTGTAGGTGCACCACTTCACCCTTTGTGCCCATCCCTCCTTTTCCCTGGTAGCCACTAATCTTTTCTTTTTGTCTACATGTTTAACTTCCACGTATGAGTGGAGTCATACAGAGATTGTATTTCTCCATCTGGCTTATTTCACTTAACATAATACCCTCAAGGTCCATCCATGTTGTTGTGAATGAGATGATTTTACACTTTTTTATGGCTGAGTAGTAGGGTCTTTTGTTGCCCCATATGAATTTTAGGATTCTTTGTTCTATTTCTGTTAAAGAATGTCATTGGGGGGCTGGCCCTGTGGCAGAGTGGTTAAGTTCGCGCTCTGCGCTGCAGGCAGTCCAGTGTTTCGTTGGTTCGAATCCTGGGCGCGGACATGGCACTGCTCATCAAACCACGCTGAGGCAGCGTCCCACATGCCACAACTAGAAGGACCCACAACGAAGAATATACAACCATGTACCGGGGGGCTATGGGGAGAAAAAGGAAAAAAAATAAAATCTTAAAAAAAAAAAAAAAAAAAAAAAAAAGAATGTCATTGGGATTCTGATTGGGATAGCGTTCAGTCTGTAGATTGCTTTACGTAGTATGGACATTTTAACTCTGTTTATTCTTCCAATCCATGTACATGGAATGTCTTTCCATCTCTTTATGTCGTCATCAATTTCTTTCAGGAAAGTCTTGTAGTTTTCGTTGTACAGGTCTTTCACTTCCTTAGTTAAATTCACCCCAAGGTATTTTATTCTTTTTGTTGCCATTGTGAATAGTATTGTGTTCTTGAGTTCTTTTTCTGTTAGTTCATTATTAGAGTATAGAAATGCTACTGATTTATGTAAGTTGATTTTATTACCCTGCAACTTTACTGTAGTTGTTGATTATTTCTAATAGTTTTCCAGTGGATTCTTTGGGGTTTTCTATATATAAGATCATGTCGTCCGCACACAGCGAGAGTTTCACTTCTTCACTGCCTATTTGGATTCCTTTTATTCCTTTCTCTTGCCTAATTGCTCTGGCCAAAACCTCCAGTACTATGTTGAATAAGTGGTGATAGAGGGCATCCTTGTCTCGTTCCTGTTTTCAGGGGGATGGCGCTCAGTTTTTATGATGTTGGCTGCGGGTTTGTCATATACGGCCTTTGTTATGTTAAGGTAATTTCCTTCTATCCCCATTTTGTTCAGAGTTTTTATCGTAAGTGGCTGTTGGATCTTGTCAAATGCTTTCTCTGCATCTATTGAGATGATCACGTGGTTTTTATTCCTCAGTTTGTTGATGTGGTGTATCAAGTTGATTGAGTTGCGGATGTTGAACCATCCCTGTGCCCCTGGTATAAATCCCACTTGATCGTGATGTATGATCCTTTTGATGTATTGCTGAACTCGGGTTGCCAAAATTTTCTTAAGAATTTTTGCGTCTATGTTCATCAGCGATATTGGCCTGTAGTTCTCCTTTCTCTTGCTGTCCTTGTCAGGCTTTGGTATCAGAGTGATATTGGCCTTGTAGAATGTGTTAGGAAGTGTTCCATCCTTCATAATTTTTTGAAACAGCTTGAAAAGTATGGGTATTAAATCCTCTGTGAAAGTTTGGTAGAATTCCCCAGGAAAGCCATCTGGTCCTGGGGTTTTATTCTTTGGGATGCTTTTGATTGCTGTTTCAATCTCTTTCCTTGTGATAGACCTTGTGAATCTTGTGAACCTTGTGGTCTGTTCAGATTGTCTGTTTCTTCTTAACTCAGCTTTGGGAGGTTTTAAGAGTCTTAAGAATTTATCCATTTCCTCTAGGTTATCCATATTGTTGGCATATAGTTTTTCGTAGTATTCTCTTATAATCCGTTGTATTTCTCTGGAGTCTGTTGTTATTTCTCCTCTTTCATTTCTGATTTTGTTTATTTGAGCTTTCTTTCTTTTTTTCTTTGTAAGCCTGGCTAGGGGTTTTTCAATTTTATGTTCTCAAAGAACCAGCTCTGTTTCATTGATCTTTTCTACTGCCTTTTTTTGTTTCAATAGCATTTATTTCTGCTCTGATTTTTATTATTTCTCTCCTTCTGCTGACTTTGGGCTTTGTTCTTCTTTCTCTAATTCAGTTAAGTGTAATTTGAGATTGCTTATTTGGGATTTTTCTTGTTTGTTAAGGTGTGCCTGTATTGCGATAAATTTCCCTCTTAATACAGCTTTTGCTGTATCCCATATGAGTTGGTATGGCATGTTAACTTTCTTTTAAGAATAACTTGGAGTTTCAGACTTTGGGCATGTTAAATAGATTTTTGGGAAAATAGGAGAGATTGAAATTATTCTAAGATTTACCATGTTTGTTTTTGTCTTCTATTTGACTTCTATTTGCATAGTAGCTTCTGTTTTACTTTATGTAGAAATCTTATGGAACTCAATGTTGTACTCCCCAGTTTAAACAAATCTAAAGAAAAAGTAGAAAGTAATATTTTGAATCCTAGAATGTTATTTTGTAGAAATGCTTATCTTGTCACAACGATAATTTAACCTTTTTTTTTTTTTGCTAACTCATTATAGTTATCATCAGTGATATAATTCTCTTCTCACATATAATGTAGATTATAAAGAACAAGGACTGCTGATAGCATGGGGAATATAAAATATAAGTACTTTGGACTCATAAGAAAAGCTCAATGTGTGTGTGCAATTTTTCCAGAGGGTTCCCTTTTTGATTAGGTGCATCTTTGAAAAATCTTTGCTGATAAACCTGAAGAAATTCTAACGAAGTAGTTTCTAAAGAAGTGTTATTATATTGCTCATCTCTGTAGTCTTGGGACACCCTAAAGATGAAGAAATGTGGTGGACAAACGACATAAAATGTATAAACTATGCCAAGTTAGTCAAGATGGGATATGGGTCAAGAGTAAAGATGTCTGTGTGTGTATATTATATGTATATATATTTTTAAGGAAAGTGATGATAACTGACAAACTGTCATATGAAAAACATTACTACACTGTACATGTGTTAACAGAAATATGTCAGTACTTTTGCATAATGTTTTAGTCAACCAAGTATGGTAACTAAGATATTTTTTAGTTGGGTGTTACCTGGCAGTATTGGTTATCCTGAGCTCAGTAAGCAACAAAGATATCTAAATAGCTAAAATAGATATTGTAAAACCCACATATTAAATCCCATGCACTTTACTCATTTAAGCTCTCCTAGACTCTGACTCAACTTGTTTTTTCATTGTGATAAAATATACATGACATAAAATAGACAGTTTTTAAGTGTACATTTTAGTGCTGGTCAGTACATTCACATTGTTGTGCAACCTGTCACCACTGTCCGTCTCCTGAACTTTGTCATGATCCCACACTGAAACTGTACCCATTAAACAGTGACTCCCAATTCCCTCCTTACTCCAGGCCCTGGGAGCAACTGTTCTTTCTGTCTCTATGAATTTGACTATTCTAGGTTCCTCATATAAGTGGAATCATGCAATATTTGTCTTTTTGTATTTGACTTATTTCACTTAGCATAATGCCTTCAAGATTCATCCGTCCATATTGTACAGTGATCAGAATTTCATTCCTTTCAAAGGCTGAATAATATTACACTGTATATATCACATTTTGCTTATTAACCATTTTTCTATTAATGAACATGTGGGGGGTTTTCACCTTTTGGATGTTGTGAATAGTGCTGCTATAAACATTGATATATGAATATCTGTTTGAGTCCCTGCATTCAGTTCTTTTGGGTATATACCCAGAAGTGGAATTGCTAGATCAAATAGTGATTCTGTGTTTTAATATTTTGAGGAACCACCATACTGTTTTCCACAGCAACTGCATCATTTTATATTTCAACCAGCAAAGCACAAGGTTTAATTACTCCACATCCTCAGCAACACTTGTTATTTTCTGGTTTGTTGATAATAACCATCCTAATGGGTGTTTACTCAGCTTATTTTGTTTTAAGCCTAATATAGTTAGAATAATATGGATATTTGGTTCTCTAGTGCATAGGAGCTCAGGTACAGCAGATTAGAAAGGACTGTTTGATAGATGAATATGAGACCTACTTGAGGCATTTCAATTGACAAGCAGGGTACAGCTTTTGAAGAACTCATGTAGGGATCACTTTACTCTTTGACTTTACTACATGAAATGAGTTAAATGATAAAATGTTACTCTGTTTGAATTATATTAGTCTATATATCTCTTGTCCTGTACAGTAACTACTAGCCATATGCAGCTGTTTAAATTAATTAAACCTAAATAAAATTATAAATTCAATTCCTCCGACACACTAATCACATTTTAAGTGCTCAATAGCCGTATGCATCTAGTGGCGATCATACTGGACAGTGCAGCTATGGAACATTCTTATCATTGCTGAAAGTTCTTTTGGACAGCACTGGTCTAGATTTTTGTTAGAGATGTTATTGAAGGGTAATATAGCAGTGTTTCTATTACTTAATTATAGAATAAAAGATCACATTGAAATTTAAGATTTGCAACTTGACTTACAGTAATGGAAAATATAATAAAAATTTTATGTAGTGATGTGGTCAACTTATCATAACCAATTAATCAGTACTCATTTAGTGCTCTTGGGAGCATAGTACTATACTGGGAGCTGTGGTATTTTTTGTCGTTGTAGGAGATTCTCTCTCTATATAGATCTATAAATTTGTGTCTCCTACATATATATCTCTCTTAGATATATAGAAATATATGTCCTACCATATAAATGTACATATATATGCTCACACACCTGTGTATCTTCTACCAAAAAAGTTCCCTCATATTTTCTAGAGAATCGTCCGTATTTAAATTTCCCTGATTGTTGTCACAGTGTGTTTTGTAGCTCATCCCCACCCCGCCACACACACACCAGTCAAGGCCCAGACACTGCAGTTGCTCGCTATGTCGTTTTTGTTTCCTTTATACAGAAAAATCCTTACTTTCAAACAGTTTCTTTTCCCTTTCAGGATGTTGACTTTCCAAAGAAACTGGGCCGGTGGTCTTGTAGGATGTCCTCTTTTGGATCGGTTTCATTGTTTGCTTTTCTGGTATCATTTAACTTGTTCCTCTATCCCCTGTATTTCCTGTGAGGTAGAAGTTGATTCTAAATACTTGATTTAGATTCAGGTTAAACAGTTTTTGGTAAGAACACTTTGTAGCTGATGCTCTGAATTTGAGTTTTTGATATTTTTCTTGATGGTTATGTGAATAGTTTTATATAGTGATTCATGGTTTATAAAATGCACATATAATTTTCTCTAGTAATATTCTTAATGCCCTGTGAAGTAGGTTAATATTATCCTCACTGTGCAGACCTTAGTTTTTATTAGCTCTTTACTTAGAAAGTTCTACAGTTTACCAGTTACTAATACTGAAAAGGAAGTTTCTTGTCTACTGGTTTAGTACATTGTTTTTTAAAGGAGATACTAATCTTTTCATCATAGTGAGAAACAAGAAGTAAAATTTATTCTGTTAATGTTATTTACAGTTATTGTGTATGATTCTATACAAGATAGTGCTTACCATTGGTGTTAAATAATGATTTCCCCCTTTAAATACCAACTCAAAATTATATCAGTAGGTGAATAAAGAACTAACAGTGGTGAACTTAAACCTTATATAACTCCCACTCAGAGCTTCTGAGCAGCATGAATAACCAATGTTAATATATTAAGTTCATGTAACTCCAGCTGACAGCAAAGTAACTTGGTTTTCTAAAGTATCCTGTGTTTCTATAGGTGAGTTTATGGTTTGTTTGAGAGTTTTGTCATACCTTTAATTATTTCTAAAATAATATAAAATTCTTAATTTACTGTTTCCAAATATTTGAACTAGAGGATATCTAAAAATACTTCTAATTTGGTTTTATTTTAACTTAGTTTTTTGTTTTATTTTGGTTGGAAGGGCAGTTAAAACCACTTGGGTTTACATTCCCAGCCTGGATATTGGTGGTACAAAGATATAAAATATCAGTAATGACTCGTGTCTGCAGAATTCATGATAATGATATTAGCTACTGTCTGTTATGAGCCTATTATGTGCCATTGTGCACTTTGTATGTATTACAGTCAATCCTTGTAACAATTCACAAAGATAAAAGGCGAGTTGTTAGAGGTTGAACGTGCCTAAACGTGTAGCTAATTGGTGATGAGGAGGGATTTGAATTCGGCTCTTAGAAGGGTAAAACTCTTAGGACTTTTATGCTGTGCCCTGCAAGTTCTGATGTGACTGTGACACAATAAAATAAGCAAATATTCACTGTTTAAGTACATTATAAGATTGGACTTATTTTACTAATCTAGAGTAAAAATTTTGCTTTTGAGTTATGTTGTTTTATCAATGCACAGTTTAGTTAGACAATATAAATACTTTTCAATTTTTCTTTTCTTTTCATCACCTCTAGATATTCAAGAATTCTATGAAGTGACCTTATTGGATAATCCAAAATGTATAGATCGTTCAAAGCAGTCTGAACCAATACAGCCTGTGAATACTTGGGAGATCTGCAGCCTTCCAAGCACTACTGTGACTTCAGAAACACTGCCAAGCAGCCTTAGCCCTAGTGTAGAGGTAAGATAAAATTCTTCCTTGAGCTGGTTTTCAGTGATAAGTTTAGTGGGGCTACTAAGTTTTTTCATTTTGTTAAAATGGATATTTCGTGAAAATATCATTTATAATGGAATACAGAAGATGGAATTAAAAATATTTTTGAAAAGAGAAGCTCAGAATCTCTGATGCCCCTGTCTTAACATATCGTGAATGGCTTGAAGTCTGAAATACTTGCTTTAGACTGTTAAAAAGTACTTTGCGTGATAGACCTCAGTGAGGCTCCCTCTGTGTGACAATTAGATGGAAACTGTACTTTGAAGAGATGGTTTTACTCTGGTATTTTTTTCTAAGATATAGAATATAGTTTTGTGGTTTGGGGCAGTTTAGTTGATACATTTATCCCAAGGATTCTCTGTTTATTGTCTTCAAGGATTGTATTATTAAAACTCACTAGAGACTGACTAATAAATTTTAAGATCAGCATTGGTTTCTGTGTAGTTAAGTTTGTCTATTTCTTTGAGTTTTCATAACTATTTTTTAGTAGTGTTCTTTTTTTTGTTGTGATGTACTGTTTCTGGAGGAGTTAGATATGATGTAACAGAGGTATGAAGCATTTTGTAATGAGGATTCTCTCTGAGAAACATTAGTCATTTGAAGGTGGTTGTCTGACTAAACTTGATTCTGGTCCCTTCCAGTTAGTACTAGAAAAGTGCCTAGAAAATTGCATCAGTGAAAAGTAGTGGTGGGCAGCAATCACACAGCCCTTTGATAATAAAGTAGACAGTTTCTCAGTTTTCTTTTTTAAATGAAGTAACTTAGAATTATAGAACTTTAGAGCAGGAAGAATCAGAGAACATCGAATCCCTTTCCTTCATAAAGATGAGGAAACTGAGATCCAAAAGAAAATGAACGATTTGACCCAGTTTATTCAGCTAGTTTGGCAAGTCTGCCTTTGCATTTCAGACCTTTTAATACCCAGTTCACAGTGCTGATGGCTAATCCTGGTATGTAGTTACATGTTTCTCTCTGCTTAGAGAGTCTAGCGTTGTATTGTCTCTGTGTCCTTATTTCCTCTTTTATTTTTTTTCATCACTTCCTCTTGGATAGTTTCAATTTTCATTCCTTTTAGTTGACATTTACATTTATGATAGTCCATTTCAAATATATTTTTAAGATATTAATCAATAATACAGTTTCTATTTCATGCTTATTGTGGTCCTAGGTTAAAAATTTTACTTATGTAAGAAACATGCTAAATTTTAAGAGAATTAACTTGTTAATTAATTACTAATTTTTTTCTATTTTCTGATTTATGATTCTCAACTATCATTATAAAGCATGGAGTTATTATAGTCAATTCTTATAGTCAATTTGCTTGTTTTTATAGGAGATTGTTTAGATCATGGCTGGCTCAGTGTAACCAGTAAAAGTAAACGTTTATTAAGGTTAAATAAGTGGACAGTTCTGCAAGCTGAAAGTTAATTTCCATGTATATTTCAGTCAGAAAGATCAACAGTGCATTGACTTCCATCAAGAATGGTATAGGAAACATGTCAATGTTTATAAAATTATGAGGTACTGTTACCTAGAATGCTGTGAGCAGTGCTGATTTCTGCATCTCCTAAAAGGTAGTCTTACAGACTTGATAAAGTTACCTAAAATGAATAGGAGAATAAGAACTTTTAGACTGTAAATGTCAGATCTTATTAGTTAGGGAAATGGATGAGAAGAGAATATGATTGCAAAATGTTGCGTAAGGCCTGGCACGTGGAAAATACTCTAGTAATGTTTAAATCTGTACCCATTCGTGAATGGACTTAGTAAGGGGGAACATAGGGATGTGTCCATCAAGTCCTAGATCTTTAAAAAGAGGGAAAAATATGTGTGTCAACTTGAGTGAGCTAAGGTCAGTTAAAGGGGAGTACCATTTTACAGAGAGGACAGAATACCTTGACAAATGTTGTCTGAAAATGTAAATACTGTTGGAACACATTGATGGATGATAATGACTTTTAAAAGAAGAAAGCCTGGAATATTTGGAGGTTTAATTTCTATTTTCTTGAAGCGCAGTAAGAGAAGGAACGTATATTACCCTATTACCCATTGATTTATGTTCCTTTGGACAGAAAGCTTGGCTAAGTGGCCTTTGACTTGATCTCGTTTCAGTTCCTCCTTAAGACTCTTAGGGGCATAATCCTTAGGACTGAAAAGAGACTTAAATCATTTAATTCACCTTGTTTTATAGTTAAAGAGAATCCACTGACCCAAATTAAAACAAAAGCACAAAGTTTTTATTGGACTATAAATTGAAAGAAATCTGAAAATCATGAAAATATTTTGGACAAAATGTATGTTATTATTACTCTTGTGCACTAATTCTTGGGTAAAAGAGTAAGATAGTCTTTTTCTGACAAAATTGTATACAGCATGATCTTTCACTTCACGTTCACTCTTGCAGGGCTATCATAAAGAGGGTTAATTTTTCAAAAAGTATTTGAGATTAATTTCTGCCAGGGCTTGCCTCTCTTATTTTCTTAAAGTGAAAGTCTTTGTCTTGTGACGCATCCATCCACTTTTCTTTGTTGTCCGTTTTTTTTATGTTTGGTAACTGGTCTAACTCTTGCCAGATCCTCACTTGTCAATTAATTTGTAGCCTTGTAACTTTGTTTCTTCTGTTTCTTCTGATGTAGTAAAATAAAAATCAATACCATTTATTTTTTAAGTGGCATGATTAGTATCCCATTTTCTAATGACTTTTTTTGGTTTTGGTATGTTTGTCGTTTACTTTGAACATATGCCTAGTGAGATGTTTGGAGTAATTTTTGCTTAATATTAATGATTGCTTCTGTGTGATGGGAATTTTTTTACTACCTTTTTCTATTACATTTTAAAAATAATGAGCATATGTTATTTTTGTAAAAACAAATCTATTCTAAAATGAGTGAATTACTTTTAGAGGTGGTAAGGAAGAGTATTTGAAAGGAAGCAAGATGCAAGAGTAGGAGGACTTGCCTGATTTAATGAGTAATTCCAACAGAAAAGGATGCACTATCTTGTCTTAGTCCTTTCGGGTTGCTGTGATGGAATACCATAGACTGGGTGACTTATAAACAACAGAAATTTATTTCTCACAGTTCTAGAGGCAGGGTAGTCCAAGACTAGGTCACTGGTAGATTCAGTGTCTAGTGAGAGCCCACTTCTGGGTTCATAGGTGGTCATCTTCATGCTGTGTCCTCACATTGAGAAGGGGTGAGGGAGCTCTCTGGGAACTCTTTTATAAGGGCACTGATCCAATTCATGAGGCTCCACCCTCATGACCTAATAGCCTCCGAAAGGCCCCACCTCCTGCTACCATCACATTGGGGATTGGAATTTCGACATAGGAAGTTTGGGGGGATACAAACATTCAGTCTATTGCAGTCCTATTCCTGACAATACAATATATTTTGAGTGGATCAAAGATTCAAAGATTAAAAAAAACAAAACCTTAAAAATAAACTTTTTAATGATTTTTGGATAGGGAAAGCTTTTCTAAGTATGACAACAAACAAAACCCAGAAAAATCAAAAGGAAAGGTTAAGAATGCTGACTTTGTAGAATTTCTTTGTGGGCTTTGCAAATTTTGGTTTTCTGAACTTTGATTATAGAACTTCTGTATCTTGAAAGGTACCATAAACAAATGAGAAATGATACACTGGGAAAAAAATTTGTCACATGAAAAAGGACTAATTTCCAACCCTCTCAACTCAAGAAACCTCTTATAGATTGGTAAGAAAAAAAGCCAACATACAGTAGGAAAGTGACCAAAGGATGCAAATGGGCAGTTCAGAGAAAAAGAAATACAAATGAACCAATAAACCTATGAAGAGTCACTTGACCTCGCTTTAAAAAATTCAAATTAAGTTAACAGAAAATTTTGAACTAATTTGATTGTCAAAGATTAATTAAATGTAAGGAAACAGAAACTCATACTGTTGGTAGGAGAGTATAGTGATGCAACCTTTTTTTTTTTTAATGAGTTCATAATAGTTTACATTGATGTGAGATTTCAGTTGTATGTTATTTCTTGTCTGTCGCCACATAAGTGCTCCCTTTCACCCCCTGTGCCCACTCCCCCACTCCCCTTCCCCTGGTAACCACTGAACTGTTTTCTTTGTCCGTGTGTTTGTTCATATTCCATGCATGAGTGAAATCATCTGGTGTTTGTCTTTCTTGGTCTGGCTTATTTCGTTTAGCATAATTCCCTCCAGGTCCTTCCATGTTACTGCAAATGGGATGAATTTGTCTTTTTTTCTGGCTGAGTAGTGTTCCATTGTATATATATATACACCACATTTTCTTTATCCAGTCATCAGCCGAAGGGCACCTGAGCCAACATCTGTTGCCAATCTTCTTTTTCTTTTTTTTCTTCTTCTCCTCAAAGCCAGTGCATAGTTGTATATTTTAGTTGTAGGTCCCTCTGATTGTGCTGTCTGGGATGCCACTTCAGCATGGCCTGATGAGCGGTGCCATGTTCGGACCCAGGATCCGAACTGACGAAATCCTGAGCCACCAAAATGGAGTGCACAAACTAAACCACTCAGCCGCAGGGCCTGCCCTCCATTGTATCTTAATTAAAAAACTTATGCCAGTACCCATTGTGCCTTTCCTATTTACTACCTGCTCCCTCTTCTTCAAAGAACCATCCTGATTTCTAACACCATAGATTAATAATAGAGTCATATAGTTTGTACTCTCTTATGTCTAGATTCTTTTTTCTTATGTTTGTGAATTTCATCCATGAATTGAAGCTTTTTCATTCTTATTCCTGTAGAATATTCGATTATGTGATACACCACAGTGTATTCGTCCCTTCTGTTGATGGGCATTTGACTTGTTTCCAGTTTTGGGTTAGCGCTGCTTTGAACAGACTTTTACAGTTGTTTCTGCCATAGCACAACATATACATTCTTTTTAACCCCTCCTTTTTGGGAAGGGGGGAGGAGTGAGGAAGGTTGGCCCTGAGCTAACATCTGTTGCCAATCTTCCTCTTTTATTTATTTTTTTCTCCCCAAAGTCCCAGTGTGTAGTTGTATATCCTAGTTGTAAGTCATTCTAATTCTTCTATGTGGGATGCTGCCATAGCATGGCTTGATGGGCGGTGCATAGGTCCACACCCAGGATCCAAACCAGTGAAACCCTGGGCCCCCAAAGTGGAGTGTGTGAAGTTAACCACTGCATCACTGGGCTGTCCCCAACATGTATGTTCTTAAGAATCACCACGCTGTGCAAAGTTGTGCAATAAAAACCACAGGGCTTAAGAAGAAAATGGAGTTAGTGACTCAAAACTTAGTTAGTGACATATATTTAAAAAAAGATAAGAGGGCCAGCCCAGTTGTGCAGCAGTTAGTTGGACACATTCTGCTTTGGCGGCCCAGAGTTCACCGGTTTGGATCCTGGGTGCGCACATGGCACCGCTTGGCAAGTCATGCTGTGGTTGGCGTCCCACATATAAAGTAGAGGAAGATGGGCATGGATGTCAGCTCAGGGCCAGTCTTTCTCAGCAAAAAGAGGAGGATTGGCAGCAGTTAGCTCAGGGCTAATCTTCCTCAAAAAAAAAAAAAAGATAAGAGCTTAATAAAAATGGCACAGTTTCACACGTTAAATGGTGAAGAAATACATAAATACTACAATAAATATGACATTTTACCTTGAAAAATATCTTGTTTGCTTTGGGAATGTGTGTCTGGGTTGTAGCTTGTGCGTTATTGTTAAGTGCTGGCCGGGGGAGTTAATCTGAAATTGGATGGAAAGTTGTAGCACCAGATGTGAATGAGTGTGCTTTATAACACTTAATGAACTGAAGTCTGAAATGTGTACATTTTCTGTATTCCTATGTAGCTCATTTCATCTGGGTGCAATTTTCTGCCCTTACCTAGTGTTTCTCATGGAGAGGATCAAGCATAAGCAAACATGAAATTTGCATTATGTTCTGATTATTCCCTAAAATATTAATTATGTTGACACAAATTTGCATTTTCAAAATGATGTTATGGCAGAACTGAGTGTGTGTGTTTTTTCATGCATTTGTGTGTGCATTTCTGGTCTGTATATACCCAGTTGTGAAAATGATAATGATATGTGCATATGTTTAATTGTAGAACATAATGACAATAGTTTTGCAAAGCGATTATGCCTGTTTTATAATTACCACCAGTATGTGCAAGTTTCACTTGCTTCACATATTTGCCAATGCTTATTATTGTCAGTCATTAATAATTTTAACCATTCCAGTAGGTGTGCAGTGGTACTTCATATTGTTCTATTTGCATTTTCTCTATCATTAACAAGATTAACAATTAACAAGTACGTTTTCATATGTTTATTGTTCATTTTGTTATCTTTTCTGAAGTGTCTATTTTTTTATCTTTTATCTTACTGATTTGTAGGGGTCTCTATCTGGATATGATTTCTTTGTCAGATGTATGTGTAATAAGTATTTTCTCTCTCTCTCAGGCATTCTTTTCCTAATTATATCTTTTACTGATCAAGATTTCTTAAATTTAATATAGTCCAATTTCTCGTTAATGCTCTTTGTGCCTACTGAAGTATTTTCCAACCCCAAGGTCATAAAGATATTCTACTATATTATTTGTCAGAAACTTTTATTTTGCTTTTCACTTTTACGTCTATAATCCATACTGCAATTTGCAAAATTTCACATGAATCAGCATTTCAGTCTCTGTTCTTTTTTTTTTTTTTTTTAAAGATTTTATTTTTTTCCTTTTTCTCCCCAAAGCCCCCTGGTACATAGTTGTATATTCTTTGTTGTGGGTCCTTCTAGTTGTGGCATGTGGGACGCTGCCTCAGCGTGGTTTGATGAGCAGTGCCATGTCCACGCCCAGGATTCGAACCAACGAAACACTGGGCCGCCTGCAGCGGAGCGCGCGAACTTAACCACTCGGCCACGGGGCCAGCCCCAGTTTGTCTCTTTTCTTGCCACTCTAGTCTAAACCACCCTTACTTTTTGTCTAGATTATTGTAGTAGTCCCTTGAATTGGCCTGTCAGCATTCACACTTGCCCCTCTTGAATTTATGACTGCTTTGCTCAAAGATTACCTTTTAAAACTGCACATCATGTCATTACCCTTCACTGGCTTTTGATTCCTCTCAGAGTGAAGTGGGAAATCCCTAATAAGACTCAGAAATCCTAAGTTACTTCACCACTGCCTGTTTGTTCATTCATTCTTTAGAACTCTTTTCTCCTTTGGCCACTGGTTCCTCTTAGCTCAGAGTCCCCACATAATTTTCCTCTGCATAGAAGGTTCTCCCTTCTTTTGCCAGCTGCTTCTCATTTTTAGCTTTTCATTTTATTTTATTTTTTTGTTGAGGAAGATTCACCCTGAGCAAATATCTGTGACCATCTTCCTCTATTTTTTAGTACCTGGGCTGCCAGCACAGCATGGCCGCCAACAGAGTGGTATAGGTCTGCGCCTGAGAACTGAACCTGGGCCGCCAAAGCAGAGTACACTGAACTTAGCCACTCGACTACCAGGGCTGGCCCTAGCTTTTCATTTTAGATGTCAGTTCAACCATTCACTCATTTATTCAGCAAATATTGAACACCGTTATGTATCATGCATTGAACAAGTGCATTAACAAAACAAAGATCCCTGTTCTCATGGAGCTTACATTCTAGTGGGAAAGCAGGTAATAAACACTAATTTAATAAATTATCTAGTATGTTAGAAGGTTATAAGTGATATGGGAGGAAAAAAGAGCAGATTAAAGGAGTTAGAAATACCAGATTGGGGAGGTACTTGACAATTTTAAATAGGGTGTTCGCTATAGGCCTCGTTGAGAAGGTGTTATTTGTACACAGAGTTAGAAGGTGATACAGCTATTTGGAGGAGTGACCAGTGCAAAGACTCTAAGACTCTATGTGAGAAATAGCAAGAGGGCCGGTATGGCTAGAACAGTTGAGTAAGGGAGAGAGTAGTGGGAGATGAGATCAGAGGGTAAGGCAGGTGCAGATCATGTGAAGCTTTTGCAGGGTTTTGGAGCAGGAGTGACATTATTTACCCTAAACTTTAAAGGAATCAGTCAGGCTGTTTTGTTGAAAATATGCTGTAGTAAGAGTGGAAGCAGGACACCTGTTAGGAGTCTGTTTCAGTGATCCAGTTAAGGATGGATGTGGGCTTGAACCAAAGTGGTGATAACAGAGGTGCTAAGTGGCTGGATTATGGATATTTTGACTGTAGAGCGCAAGGGTATGAGGGCAGATTGGAAAGGGGTTCGTGAGAGTAAGACAGACAGAAATCACTGAGACGGTCAATGGTCATTACAGGATCACTTCCTGATAGAAGCCTTCCTTTACCGCTCAGATTGTTGGAGCCTCTATTATAGCACTTTCTGCCTCTTCTTGATAATATTCATCACTGTTGTTAATTAAATGCTCAAAGGTACATTGTTTTGTGTGCATTTTTGTCACTTTTTAGACTGTAAGTCCCTGAGGTTAGGGACTGTCTTATTTACTGAAATCGGTGTGGTCTTTGCACATAGCGGTTGTTTAGTAAATTTTTTTTGAATGAAGTGAGAACTGTGCTTCTTTCCATATTGTAATTAAGTAATAGGCTAAGGGTGATTATATTTTTTTCTAACTTTTTGTCATAAAAAATTTCCAAGTACAGTAAAATTGAAAAAATAATACAACAAACATCCAGACAGAGTCAACAGTTACTAACATTTTGTCATATTTGGTTTTTTTGTTTATGGTTTTTTGGAAAACTGCTTGAAAATCAGTTGCAGACATCATGCACTTAAACTATAAAAACTTCAGCACACATCTTCTGTGAGTAAGAATAGTCATTCTCCTGTATAACCTTAGTACTATTATCACACCTGAGAAAGTTAACAATAATTAATTTTCTCTTCAATCCATATTTATAACTGTCCCCAATCTATCTTTTAGGACTTTTTGTTTTTTTTTAAAAAAATCAGAATCCTGATAAGGTTCGTATATTGTGTTAGATTATTAGTCTCTGTTTTTATCTGAGTTTCCCTGATAGCAGAACGTGAGGCGGAGGGCTTTCATGCTATTACTTTATTTAGGGAATTCAACCTAGAGAGCACAAGTGAGGGAAAAGGTAAATACGCTGAGAAAAAGGAAAAATTAATACAAGGATGCTTCCTGCCACTAAGTGTGACTGATTGCTGGATCCTAGGCATTGCATCCCTGAGAAGCCATATAAACTGCATCCAAGGAAAGAAAGGGAAAGAATTTATCTACTGGCTTCTAGTGGGCAACACTTCCCCTGCACTTTAGGGTTGTAAGTTTTGGGGCACAAGGGATATGGTGTCTGGTTTTGTGGTTAACAGCAAAGCCCCAAGTGAGGAGGTAAGAGGATGAGAAGTGGACAGGAGGCCAGAGGCACAAGGTGTTGCTAGGCTGCTCAGGGTGAAAGGCAGATGTGAAGATGTGGGGGTGAACATTGTAATGAGTCAGGAGGGCCCTCAAGTCTGATAATGTCTTTACTCTTTTATAATCTAGTGGAATAGCCCACTCCATCTTTTTTTTTTCCTTTAAATGACACTAACTTTTTGAAGAGACCATGCTGGTTGTCTTGTAGAATACCACACATTGTGTATTTGTTTAGTTTGTTTCCTCATGTTGTTTAAGTCATTCCACTCAGTCCTCTATTTCTGGCAACAGGAAGTTAGGTGTAAACATTGATCAGACTTAGCAGACTCCACAGTGATAGACTGTGCTTCATAGTGCATCACATCAGAAAACATACGGTGTCAGGTTGTTGCACTTGTGATGGCAAGTTCGACTACTTAAAGGTGCTGACCTCTAGATCCTTCACTGTATGGATAGGCTTTTCTCTTTGTACTTATTAAGTATCTATGGGGTAGTACTTTAGCACCTTGTATTGAGTGAATTTGTACCTGATTCACCCACTAATAATTCTTGCCTGAATCACTTATTTCTTTAGAGGTTTCAAAATGTTGATTTCCCCCCTTAATTTTATCATTCCATTTGTATTAGCTGGTATTCTTCTGTAGAAAGTGTTTTTCCTCATCAACTAGGAATGAGCTTTTGTTCCTCCTGAAAAAACAGGGTAAAGCTTATATTTTCTTTTAATGACTAGTTTTTAGAGTTTATACAATAATCCCCTTTAAAGGTGGCTAATAAGTTTTCCCCCTTTTTCTTGCTCTTTCTTTTTAAAAAACTATCACTGTGGACTGAAAGGTTTTTATTTATTCAGTGTTTACAATCCATTTTAGTTATTCTTTGGATGCTCAGATTACTCCAAATTTGGGGGCTCCCTAGAAGGGATCCCTTTGTGTCCTTTTGACATGCCCCCGTTAGCCTTTGAGCGCATCTTTGCTTTCTGGCCCAATTTTCCCAAGTTCATTTTGAACTTTCACTGCCCCAGAACTAGGATCATCCAGTAACGATGGTTTCTGTTTCTTTGTTCCACATGATTGCCTTTTCTTTGAGGTATTATCTTTGAGAAGTAAGAGTGTAGAGGCAGGTGACACAGTCTTCCAGCTTTAGCCTTTGCCCCAGAACTGGTAAAATAAAATTTGAGAAACATTGCTGGTTTAACATATTACGTTATTGCTGTTTTGAAAACCAACACAATATATTCTTTCTTCCTTTCTTGAAAAGCACTAATGTGTTGTATAGGAATGGATTATAGTAATAACCTTATTATTTTCAAATTGCATAGTTTAAAGGGCATATTTCCATATATGATAATATTTTTAGATGTCACAGGAGCATGGATTCTTGCTGTAATCTCCTAACATATATGAGGTTTAGCCAGATTTTGGTCCTCAGTACTTGGAGTTGATAATCACTTTAGAATTCAGCAAGCTGTAGTTGAGGGATGTTGTGACTGCCCAAACTTATGTTATTACCATGTAGGAAAACTGATATTAGAACTCAGAACTTCAGGCTTCAAGGCAGATGTTTCTATCTTACTTTATTTAATGACTGTTTCGGTAATTGGACTTGTTACCTAGACAAATGAAAATATCACAATAAAGTTAATAAAATAAGGAGAGAAAGAACTAGTTTTAATAGAGAAACATAACAGGCAAGTTGGTAAAAAAAAAATTTTGCAGAAATAATGAATGTAAGAAAATGAAATCCCTCCCTGCAGCCATGCCTGCTGAAAATAGTTTGGGATCATACATTCTGCCACGTTTTTCTATGCATATATCTAGTATTAATTTAAACAACTCCACAAATAATCACATTGTACTAGCATACTCTTAGCTTGTGTTTTTGTAGCGTTGTGTTTCAGCATATCTGAATTATGCTTTGGCTTTCTTTCCCTATCTGTATATATGGATATACCACATTCTTATTAATTGCTGCCTGGTATTCCTTTATGGATATTTGTCTTTTTTGATAGGCATTTGGCCCCTTTCTAATTTTTGTAATTACAGACTGCTGCAGTGAACCAGAGTGCCAATTATTTAACTGGATTTGAGCCTCTAAGAAAACTTGGGCATTTTGTTCTAAGATCTTCTTTTTCTAATGATAGACATTAGACTGATTTAAAATATGATTCCTTTTAATCTCTTCTCTGAAATAGGGTGTTTTTTAATTTAGTTTTTAAAACTTGAACTAAAAAGAACCAGAAAATAAGAACTATTTTATTTTTAATCCTTTAACATTCTTCCATTTTCTTAAAGAAAACCACTTCACTGTTGAGAGCCATTTAGTTTATAGTAACATTCCTAAAACTCGCTAAGTTTTGAGGATGGATAGATAAGTTCCATTTAAGGTTTCCATCAATTTTTAAGGTTTTTAGTTGTCAGTTTATATCATGAATTGAGAATACATATTATTTTTCTCTGCCTTATTTTTTCCTGAAAGGTAGAATTCAATACTGTTCAGATAGACTGATAACTTCTCTGTTAGAGTAGACTACTGCTTTGGTTTGCTTTCAGGAAGAAAGCAAAGGAAAATTTTAAAATAGTAATTTCATTTGTTTTATTCCTTTTTAAAAAAATACTTGCTTAACTCCTGTTTCTTTGATAAGAACATTTAAAGTTATGTGAATGCTACCAACAACTACCTTTTACAAATTCTACTTTGAGTTGAAGTAGAATATTTGTTATCCCTGAAATTCTTTGCTCCAGTATCTTTATTTGTGCCACTCCTTCCAACTGGAAAGTCTGTACCATACCCCATCTTGCATGGCCTAGCTCAGAAACCTTCCATGTGAGGTCTTCACCCATCTTTTAGCTGAAACTAATCTCAACTGAATGTCTGTGTACCTTTGGGATTTTCTTATGGGACTTATATTTTACTGTTATTTAGGCCCTTTTTCAGTCTCTCTTTTTAAAAAATTTATTATTTTGAAAAAAAATTTACATTTACAGAAAAATTACAAGAATAGTAAAATAAACTGCTGTTTTGTCACATTTGCTTGCTCTCTGTATACTCACACATATATATAAACTTTTATTTTATTTTTGCTGACCCATTGGGGAACAAATTACAGACATCATGGTCTTTTACCCTCAAATACTTCAGCATGTATATCCGCTAAAGTAGGATATTTTCGTAAAAAAATTTTTTTTTAGTTTTATATGAACATTTCTAAAAATGTCTAGTATACAATTATCAGACTGAGGAAATTTAAAATTGATACAATGCTATTATCTATACAGTGCTGCTGTCAGTCCATATTCAAATTCAGCACCCTTCTTACCTTTGGTACCATCTGTCCTGTGATTCTGTACCCCTGAAACAGCCCTCTAGCTCAATTCTTACTGTGGACTTTGGAAGAGAGCTGACAGACCTTTAAAGTACAACTTCGTGAATTGTCACAATTTTGAATTCCTGCCTTCAAAACAATTGACAGTCCTACATATTGGTGGTTGGCTCTGTTTCCTGTTTCCTTTATCAGTGTCCTCAAGATTCTTATCCTTCTTCCTGATGCTTTGTTTCTATAGCAGAATGTTTCTGACTTTCAGAGACAATACATCACAGAGACACTAGTGTTAACTCTCTCTTCCCATCACCAGATTTGCAGTGTTGTCTCTTTTAATTCCAGTTTTTAAGTGGTGTGTTATTAAAAAAATAAAATGTACGAAATTTGAAATAATGTACCACCCCTATGGCAGAGCCCCTGTAATTTAAAAATGTCATCAAGACCAAACTGATAGGTGTACCAGGTGCATTGTTCATGGAGTGTCTGCAAGTGATTTTGATGACCAGTATGCTGCTATTTTACATTCACTACTATATAGTTTTTTATATTTTTATGTTTATATCTTATAACAGTCTTCTCTCCGTGTTCAAATGATAGTTGCTAGTGCTAGAACTGAAGGACATACCCTGAAATCAATAACTTTGAAATGAAAGTGAAATGTAATGATATGCTATGAGAGAAGTGAAACAACTGCCATATTATGCCAAGCTGTTAATCTGGGAGAAAACATGGCAAAATATTATACAGTGACTAAGAAAATAAGTCTGTGTTAGAGCTTGAGTATGCCACAGTGATTGTAGATTTATGTGCTGCAAGAAGGCATCCCTGATTAGTCTTGAATTATGAGTTTTGATATATGACATTTTCAGTAACTCATTTAAATAATTTTCATTGTTCTATATCTGTATCTGCATCTAATAGTATCTTCACTATTAGAACAATGATAGCTCCTCATGTGCTCTTAAAAAAACCCAGCCCACTCCCCTTTTTTTGGATTGCCAAAGTGGTACATACTTATTTCAAAAATTCCTAATTTTATAGAAATATGTTTTCAATTATCTGAAATATGTTTTCAATTATCTGAAAGTTACCTTCTCGAATAATAAATACTAACAGCTTCTATTACGCTCTTGATCCTTTTCTCTTTTGGAGTCCCGTTTTCTCCTCTCCTCATTTAATATCTATAACCTCTTTCTCTCTCTTGGGCCTTTGCTCCCTTCTTTCCTTTCTCCTATAAATAAATATGTTCAAAGATTTCAGTAAAAGAAAAAGAAACCTAAACAGTTGCTTCTCAGTAGGACTCTATAGCTTTCCTGCTCTTCCTAGCTAAGCTTCTTGACCTTCTACTTTTTTCCTTCTCATTCCTAAGATATTGTAACCTGGCTTCTGACATTCCTTTTCCGCAGTAACTGCTCTCTCTCTTTTTCAGTTATTTGCTTTTAACAAAACAAAAACAAAAAAACTCTGATTAAAAGATCATTCAGGCATATCTTAGAACACACATTTACAGAGAAATGTGCATTGTTGAAAGTCAGTCTTTTTTTTATATTCTCTCCCTGAGATAACCTCTTTTAACCATTTGGTATATTTGTTCAGCTAATCCTACATGTTAATTAATATGTTATTTAGCTCATATATATATTTAAAATGAGAGATATATACATATAATTCTGTAACTTGCTTTCTATTCTTTACATTGAGATCTATTTCAGTACATTGTATAATGTAGGGCATATTGCTTAATTTCTCTTCCTTTAGTTTCATCATCTATAAAGTGGAGATGATAACAGAACTCACCTCGTATGGTGCTTGTAAGTATGAAATAGGATAATTTATGTAAAACTTAAATCAGAGTCCAACAGATGTATTAGTGCTCAGTAAATGATAGATTTTTAAAATAAAGAATATTATTTATATTAAAATGTTGCATACTCATTATTAGTAGTTTCTCAGTGTACAAAGGATGAAGAACATAAATCCCTCTTCAATGTCATTTTAGGTCTTTACCTTCCCTGATTTTTTTTGTGGCATTTGCTGCAATCTGCTCTCTGCTTTTGAAAATTTTTTCTCTTCCTGGCAACTCTTTGCCCCATTGGATAGTCTTCTTTTTGTGTCAGTGTTATTTAAAAAAAAAATTAGTCATACAGAAACTATTGAGAATATTATGAGTATCCATGTACCTATTACCTCGCTTAAGAAAATAAAATATTATAAATATAGTTCAAGACCGCTTGTTTTCCACCCTGATTACATTGTCTGCCTCATCCCCCAGAATTAACCACTGTTTTGAATTTGGTGCTTATCATTCCCATATACTTTCCATTCTTACAGTTTTCTTCATGTTTCTTGTGCTTGGAATTTATTGAGTTTCTTGGGTCTGTAGGTTTATAGTTTTCACCAAATTTGGAAATTTTTTCTCCATTATTTCTAAACTATTTTTCCTGTTCCCTCTCCTTTTCTTTAGGGACTCTAAGTAGATATATATTGGGTTCATCAAATTTGTCCCATAACTCACTGATATGATTCACTTTTTTTCAGTCTTTTTCTCTGTGTGTTATATTTTGGGCAGTTTCTATTGGTCTGTCTTTAAGTTCAATTAGTCTTTTCTTCTGAAGTGTCTAATCTTCTGTTAATCTCATTCAGTCAGTTTTTTTTCCCCAGATATTTTAATTTTTAGCTCTAGAAGTTTGATTTGGTTCCTTTTTTGTTTTCCATGTCTCATTAACATTCTCATGCTTTCCTCTATCTTAATGAACATATGGGATAGATTTACAATAATTTTTAAAATATCCTTGTGTGCTAATTCTATCATCTGCCATTTCTGGGTCTGTTTTTATTGATTGACTTTTCTCCTCTCTGGTTGTGTTTTCCTGCTTCTTTACATACGTGGTAATTTTTATTGGATTTTGCAGACATGAATTTTGCCTTTGAAGGGTCTTAGATATTTTTGCATTCCTTTAACTATTCCTGAGCTTTGTTTTGGGATACAGTTAAATTACTTGGAAAGAGCTTGATCCTTGTGAAGCTCGCTTTTAATCTTTTTTAGTGAGACAGGCAGCCTTTAGCATAGGGTTAATTTTGTCTTAGTTACTGTGACAGTATTTTTCTGAGTACTTCCACTCAGCGCCCCGTATATTAGGAATTTTTCCATTAACTTGGCCCTGTGAGCTCTGGGGATTGTTTCACCTGCTTCTTTCTGTGATTCCTTCCTCAGCCTCAGGTTTCCTTATGTGCATGACTGATCAGAACGAATGTGAAGACTTGAGGGGGCCTCTGCAGATCTGTGGAGCTCTCTCTATGCAGCTCTCTCCTCTCTGATATTCTTACCTGTGAATTTTAGACCCCTTCACGTTCCTGAATCCTCAGCTCTCCTCCTCACCTTGTATGGCTACGCTTTGTTTAGCTTCCCCCTCCCTCTGCTGCAGCCTAGAAACTTTTTCCAGGCAGTTACCTGTGGCGTTTACAGGACTCACTCGTTTGTTTTCTTCTCACAGGGACCATTGTTTTCCACTGCCTTTGTCCACTTTCTGAAAATCATTGTTCCTTATTTGTCCAGTTTTTTAGTTGTTATAAGGTAGGAGAGTTGATCTGTTCCCTATTATTCTATTGTGGTTGGGAACAATTGCCTGTATATAGAAAGCCATTGGTTTCTAAAATACTGTTAATTATCTTATGCACCTGAATATTAGGTGAGGTGTTGCCGTCCCGAAAGGCTTATATTTGAGACCTTCTGAAGTTGCTCATATTACAGGGTAATTTCTAAGTTATTTTGCATGGCAATTGACTATTTGAGAAGAACACGTTGGCTTGAAATGTCCTTTAGTCAGTGTCTGTTTGGATGTTTATAGAATATGCAGTGAGTGTAGAATTTAACACAGATTAAATAATAATTCCTGAGTATGACCTTAAAATCTGCAAGTGCTGGATGTTGTATGCAAGTGTTTTTGAAAGACTAAGAAGTGTACTAAAGAGTAATGTAGAGATTATATTATAGAGATTATAATAAATAATTCAGCAAATATTTATTGAGCTCCTCTTACATGCTGGTCACATGCCCCCAGGTGCTGGGCATAAAATGGTAAATACGTGAGATATTCTTGAGTTTTGCCCTATTGGAGCTTAGAATCCAATGAATTTAGAAACTGAAACATATGAATGTTGTAAGTGGAAAGACTCTTAGAAGCCATTGAGTTTTTTTATTTTACAAAAAAGGAAATTGAGACCTCCCAAAAGAAAATGACTACTTAAAGTTACACAACCATTTAATGGGTTGAAACATTATGTCTGACTCTTGGTATAGTGATTTTCGACCTCCGCTGTTAAATGAGGTCTGTCATACTTAAGAATGCCTTCTCTCTCTGGGCTAGACTATTTTAGATATAGTAAAAATTTCACATAAAGAAATTTCAAGGGCCGGCCCTGTGCGTGAGTTGCTAAGTTGGCGCACTCTGCTTTGGTGGCCCAGGGTTTCGCTGGTTTGGATCCTGGGCATGAACATGGTACCACTCATCAGGCCATGCTGAATTGGCGTCCTGCATAGCACAACCAGCAGGATGTACAACTAGAATATACACCTATGTACTGGGGGGCTTTGGGAAGAAGAAGAAGAAGAAGAAGAAGAAGAAGAACAAAAAAAAAAAGATTGGCAACAAATCTTAGCTCAGGTGCCAATCTTTAAAAAAAAAAAATTCGGAACACTAAGAAACCGGCTAAAGAGTTCATATACCTCTTTATTTTCCCTCACAGAATGCAGTGCTTAGTCATTATTTAGATATTACCTGCATTGTTTTCAGTATTTTTCCCAAAAATGATAAACTTTAATTATTTAAGGAGTCATGGGCCTTGAGTGAGCTTTACTCTCACAGTGGGAGCAAATGATTGTTGGAATGGGTGGGAAGAAGGGGATACTCTCCGTCTCTGACAGAGCATGTAATTTCCAGGTTGTCTGTTGCACATGGGGAAAGAATTGTGTTGGCCCATGGTGAAATTTACTTCTGCCCACCACCCAAGTCTTATAACGACATACATATATGTACATGTATGCAGATAAATAGCTGTAACTAGCATTTATTGAGCACTGAACAAGGTTGGCATTATTTTAAATTCTGTCTTGTATTATTTCATTTAATCCTTAGAACAGTCCCATTAGACTCTGTTCAAGGTAAAGTCCCACTGGATCTGTTTCATGTATATCCTATTGGGCTTGAAACAAAAGTATCACCTGATAGCCAATCAATAATAGTAATAACCATAATGATGATGCTTATTTTGTGATAGGTACTATCCAAGTGATACACATCTCTTAACTCTTTCATAACTTTTATAGTTAAATTTGGTTTACTATGAAAGTTGCTAATGCAGCCCATGATATTTGAAACATTGGGAGTAGGAGTGGGGTAGAAGAAGCAAATGGGAACAGTTCAGTTTGAATTTGAGGTCATTCATAATATCTGTAAACTCTGAAGAAACCTTGTGGGCAGAAATTGCAGGTAATACTCTACTATGTATACATTTTTATGAGGGAGTGTGACTGCAAGCTTATGACACTGAAAGCCAGTTGCATCCCTGTGCCTCGTCCCCTGTCAGCCTTTCTAGCTGTGTTTCCAGTGATCTTGAGGACAGAATGTGAATTTGCAAAGTTAGGCTACTTCTGGGTTAAAAACGAAGTCTTCTTGAGGAGTTTGAAATGGCACATAGTTATAATTATCTTTTTGTGGTCTTGATTTTTTTGGGGGGGTAAAGGATTAGGTGAAATGGATTTAGTAAGGCACTAAAGTTAAAATCTGGCTTTATTGGGAAAATGTTATTATTGTTATTTTTTAGTAAAGAGAGAAGAGGTGAGTTTTAGAGATAATATTTTAAATTACTGCATTTTGTTCTTCCTTCTCCCCTTCTCAAAAATACCACATGGAATATTCCATTCATTACTGCCTGAGAAAGTCATTACTTTGCAAGCTGCAGTTGCTGAAATGGTTTAGTGGAAGAAATGTTTGCTTGTACGTATATATATATATATATTTTTTTTTAGTGTTTTTTTTTTTTTTGGTAGTTGTGTTTTGACTGTCCAAATGGTAGCAAACAAGAAGAAGCAGATTTAAATTTATATCGGGCAAACGTGTTTGTGGAGCATTTCATCAGATGACTCCCTGTCAGCCTCCTATCTTGAAAAGAGGGATTAATGAAATACCTTCTGAAGCAGCAGTGAACTCTTGTGGAATAAATCCTGACATCTTTCACAGTGTTTTGTGGGATAATTTCAAGTTCTTCAGATACAGATTACATAAAGAAGCTTGTAGGACACGTGACACATTCTGATTTCTTGTATTTTAAATAGTAGAAAAATTGCTACCTCTAAGAATGGATCCTGGAGAGATCTTGTCACAGTTATAACTTTTTATCTATGGTTTTATCTCACAACTTTATTTTTAATTTTTTATTCTTATAGACAAAATAGTTTGCAATAAACTGCTTTATATATAAAGTATTGTAATGGTAGAATAATGGATTGCCTGTGCATTGTAACCACAAAGGTAAGATACAGTATGCTTGCTACATTTCATTGTTAGTGACAGAATGTGAGAGACCTTTTTGTTCACAATGTATTTTAAAAATAAAGTGTAACCATTGTTATATTTTTGAAAATAGATATTTGAATCCATGTGATGCTTAGTTTGTATCCCTTAGGAAAGGTAGTATTCTGAAATGTGTTTCAGATAGCTAAAAATAGTGTATTGAACAGATATTTTTTTCCCTGAGATTTATAGGAAGCTTTTCTCCCAACAGCAGAGGTTTGTAAGGCCTTGATTATGCTTAAATCTTTTAGGTATATTCTCAAAATTCTCCCCCTCTACTTTAGTTTCTCTCCCAACGTCTTGTGCTGGTTGAAAGTATAACTCATTTTGAGAACATTTTCTGGACTCTTCCATCTATTGCAAATATAGTTAATTTTTTTTAAGAAGAGGAAAATAGTCAAGTTCTGATTATGTTGCCTTGGAAAGATCTTGATTAGGGTTTAAAATGATTAAACTTCTGTAAGTGCTCCTTAAAGTACTTGTTTTCAAGTCTGTTTTGCTCATTTTCCTCAAGTGCAGCATACTTGACATAATCTCTAAGTTTGGTTTCTTTTGTTTTTGAGCACCAGTTTGTGGACATTGTGTGATTTTGTAAGATTCAGGATGCTTACATTTTAAATTTATACTTTGGTTTTTAAACTATGGAATAATTTACTATTTTGCTTTCATTTCTATAAACATGACATAGTTATTGTTAGATGAAATTGTTGAGATTTTAAATTATGTTCAGTAAATAGAAGTAAATTTGTAAATTCTGAAAGTCGGCTATTCCTATGTAGTGAATTATTTCTCACAAGAGGAAAAGCGAGAAAACTGATGGAAATTAGTTTTGTTTGCTTGTTGCTCACAGAGTTAATAGTTCAAACAATAGTAGTTTTGATCAGGTACAAACATATTCATTATCTGGTCCCATTCTGTTTATTAGGGGATGTCTTCTCTGTGCCTCTAGGTAAACTGTCTCATTGGAATATTCTTAAAGAATGTTTAAAGGGCAGTAAGCCTGGAAAACAGTTTTGTTTTGTTTCTCTGAGTTCTTTCCATGGTTGTCTGTGGTTTGTTCTCCCAGTGATTTACCTTTTTTCACTTCATTTTAGTTTTCATTTCTGCTATTATAGCAAGGTTATTTGAAATCATCTATCTCCTCTCTGCTCTGTCTTTCTTGATAGATTAAAAAATTTTTGCATTTGACTCTTTTTAAGCAAAAGAGAGCTAAACTACTATTGTTAAAAATTGTATGGAATCAACATCCTAAAGTTTCTATAAATTATTATTATGTAAGTGTTAAAGCAAAAATAGAAAAAGATGTAGGTTGGAAATTAGGAGGCCTAAAACATTATTTGTAGTTACTTTTGAAAGAGCTAAATTAAAATGATTACTTCTATTATTAGAAATAAAAACCCTTTGAACATATTTAACCAATAACTGCAGCAAGAAGAGCAAAATTCTTCATTTTCTTTTCATCTAAGGCGCTACATGTTTTTTCCCCCTTGGGTCGTTGCTCTCTTTTCTGATTTTTAGAGAGCTTTATGGTTTTACATGTGTTTTTAAAGTCTGACAGTATAGTTGATGTAATTCTGTCATGTTAATACTAAAACACCTTTCCAAGTGAGATTTTTTCATCATCCGCCTCCCCTCTCTCCCACTTGTGTAGGCACGGTGAGCTAGGTAGGCATGTTGCATCACTGCTGCCATGGCTACCCTAAGAACAGGCATGTGGGCTGAGCTAAAGCAGTGGTGATTAGTTTTCCAGGTTTTCTCCCCCCGTAACTATATGTTCTTCACAATGAAGACTCTTATTTTAAAACGTTTACAAATGACTAGGTTGTGAGATGTGATGACTGAATCATCACTGCTGCCGATCTGCCAGATCTTGGCTCCAGTTACAGTAGTAGATTAATGCCGTTCCTGTTGAGGATGGTCAGAAATAGCTCTACATTCCTTTTCTGATTAATACATTTTAAGCACAAATGTCATGTTTCTTTTGCCTCTGAGTGAAAATGAAAATGTGTTTCCTCTTTGAATTTTTAAAAATAATCCTCTGAATTTAGATATTTTGCAGGGGAAAAGATCCTAGTGAGCATTATCTATCATGGCAGTATTTCTGATTATTGTGAGTATACGTACATAGATTTTTATGTAGTTTAGTCAGCTTGGATACAATATTTTATTTTGTGCCTTTCCACGTAATGTCTTTCTAAGATATTTACTTTTGTGTCCGTGAATCCTTATATTCTTGACTAGCTCCTTTGTAAATGTATGTCAGCTGGGATAGAGTTAATGTTGTTAGGGGGCCTGGTGGGGAAGTATAGTTTTTTCAGGCTCATTAACCCTATAAGAAAATTAGCATACGAGGTCCAACAAGTGATTTGGGAGTGTTGTTAATATACAGTATGTTTTCTTTTGTTAGCAGTAAAGCACTATATAAACTGCAGCTAAGGTCATTTGTATCTTTAGTGTAGAGATTTCTCAGTGTCCATTAACTTCTGAGAGAGGGAGTTGCATAACCTTAGTACCAGAATTTCTTCAGTAGAATCATGTCTTTCTCCATCTTTTGTTATACTGCTTATTGATCAAGTAGAAAAGGGATGTTCTCTATCTCTATTAATTTTAGAGTCATTTCGCACAAGTTTAGGTGACAGGAAAAAAGACTTGAAAAAGAAATTTTTCCCGTATGTTCTTCACTAAGCTTAGGAAAGAGAAAAGGAACTTTCATATTTCAGGAGATTCTCTTACACTCAGTACCAATTGTTATTATTTTTATTATTTAACTTATTTGCCAAAACTTGGGAGTCTGTGTTAACTTGAACTGTTAGGGCAGTTGCTGTTAGGGCAATATTTGAAGTATATGCAGTCTCGGGGGTCTCTTCCAGTTAAGGAATTGCCAATACGTTTGTTTTAGGAGTTGCAGACTAAGTTTTCAGTATTTTTAAGTCTTTTTTTCGATTCTTGTGAGGTGTTTGCTTCTTTGAGATCTTGATGCATAATAATTTTCTCTGTTTGTAAGTCCTTACCCCCAGATCTTACTAACTCTTCAGATTCCAGCTAATAGATTACTTCCTCAGGGAAGCCTTCCTTGATGCCCAAGCTTAAATAAAGTTCCTCTACTTCTATAAGTATACTTTACTTTTCCTTTATAACACACAGTGTATTTGTGTATTTGTGTGATTCTTTGTTGATGTCAGTTCTGTTACTGGACTATAAGCTTTACAAAAGTAAGACTGTTTTGTTCTCCGTGTTATCCCCGATGCCTGACCAAGTGTCTGAGCATCTCCATATAGTGGATGCTCAGTAAATAATTGTTCAATGAATGAACTTTGGCACAGATGTTCCAAACTTACGGATTTAAAAAAAATGAATGTCTTACTTTGAAATGCATTTTAAGTCTTATTTTGAATATGGTTATATGTTGACATCCTGGAATTATCACTAAAATTTATTTCTCTTTTTGTATTTATAATGAATCAAAAGGATCCAGAAAGTGGCCTATCTTCCCAGTGTTTTCCACTTGTTTCTTAGTTTATGGTGGGGATGGAATAGATCATCATGTCTTGACACTTAATTGGCTACTAGTCACTCAAGTATTTGATTTGTTGACTGATTGTATATACATGGTGTATGTTTTTTTTTTCTGGCTTATACTTAATTTAGGAGAGACAGATCCTTTTTCATTTTATAGGACTTGCCTCCATCTTTAACCTGCAAAATGTTAACTAGCAACGTCAGCATTGTCCAATAGAACTTTATCCACTGATGGAAATGTGGTATATCTGTGCAGTTCTATTCATTAGTACATGAAATGGGGCCAATTTGACAGAGGAACTGAATTTTAATTTTAACCAATTTAACTAGGCTTATAGTATTGATTTGTAACAACCATTCTCATACACCAGCCAACCCTTCACTTATTTGCTCCTCCTAAATTTTTAAACATTTTTTTTGAGTGAGTAGTAAACTCACATATTACTCAAAATAAACTCAAGAATCAAAACTGTCATTAAAAGGTTTATGTAGCTATGTCTCACTTCTATTCCATCTCTCTCTGGCCCTCATAGGAAATTATTTTTATTTGTTTCTATCTTTCCAGTGTTTATACATATACAAGAATTAAGAATGTTTTTATTTCTCCCTTTCCTTATACAATAGATAGTTTTATATTTATACAATCTTTTGCCCCTTGCTGGTTTTACTTATAATATCCTGGTCTCTCTATTTTAGTACACAGTGCTTTTCCTCATTAATTTTTACAGAAATAAAGTATTTCATTGTGTGAATGTATCATAGTTTCTTTAACCAAACATGGACTTCTTTTTTTCCTTTTGGTAAGGAAGATTGGCCCTGAGCTAATACCTGTTGCCAGTCTTGCTATTTTTGCTTGAGGAAGATTGTTCCTGAGCTAACATCTGTGCCAGTCTTCCTCTATTTTGTATGTGGGACGCCGCCACAGCGTAACTTTGTGAGTGGTGTGTAGGTTTGCACCTGGAACCTGAACCTGAGAACCCTGGGCCACCAAAGCAGAGCATGCAAATTTAACTACTACACCACCAGGCCAGCCCCAAACACGGACTTTTTAATTTCATAAGTGACCCATGACAATTGGTTCTAATTGGAGAAAGATTAAAGTTGGATCTGTACTTAATACTGTATATCATGAAAAATTACAAGTTTTCAAAAGATACAAATGTGTTTTTGCCGGACACTAAAGTTCTTTCTAACTTTTTACTATTATAAACAGTGCTTCAGTAAGCAACTTTGTATGGATGTCGTTTTATATTTGTGCAGGGACGTCTGTATAACGTGAGATTGCTGGTTTAGAGAGTAGACGCGTCTGTAGTTCTGGTAGCTCTTGCCAAGTTCTCCTCCATTGGGGTTGTGTTATTTGCATTCCCACCAGCAGTGAATGTATGAGAGTGACTCCCTGCGACTTTGTCGACAGACCGTATTTTCAAGTTTTTGTATTTTTGCCAATTTGTTGGGTGAGAAATGGTGTATAAATGTAGTTTTAATTTGTATTTCTCATATATTTAAGCAACGTTTATTATATTTTATACTTTCATCTGTTGGCTTGTTGGTCTTCTCAATTTCTCAGAGCCCTTCATGTAACAGGAGATTATCTTTTGTTTATGATATGAGTTGCAGGTTTTTTTCTCACACTTTGTCATGGTGTTATTAGTTCTCTTTTCTTCTTTGGCTTCTGAATTTTGAGTCAGAGATAAGACTTTCCACGTTCCAGAGTTATAAAGAATTCACCCGGGTCTTCTTTTGGTACTTTATATAGGGTTTCAGTTTTAAATCTTTGGGCCATTTGAATATTATCTTGATGTCTAGTGTTAGTTGTGGAAACAGTATAATATTTTTCCATGTGACTACCTATTTGTTCCGGTGTCATTTGTTAAAAAATATATATTTACTCCCACTGAATTGAAATGACACATTTTGACAAATAAATTACATGTGTATTTGGGTCTGTTTCTGGACATTCGATTCTGTTTCATTGGTCTGTCCATTCATGAACCAATTTGACAGTGTTTTATTTGTTGAAGCTTTTTCGTATGCCTTAACATCTAATATAGTTATCCTTTCTCAGTGCTTCTCTGTTTTTGAGCTTTTTCTTAAAAAAGGCTATTTTTTCTTGTTTGATTTTCCATATAAACGTTAGAATCACCTTATCTAGTCTGAGAAAAAGTATTTTGCTATTGCAAACACCCTCTAAATAAGTAGTACACCTTAGGGAATGTTTTCCTGCCCATTAGGGAAAGGCAGGAGGGCTGGGTAAGTTTCTCTCTTATGTACCTTCCCAACTACTGGTGTAAACTACCAACAAGAGGCTAGGCAATAGTTTTGACTCCCTAGCCTGGGGAGCAGGATTTTAAATTCATCTCTTAAATTTCTTACCAGTTGACTTTTGTTTAATCAAAGACACATTTTACCTGTTTCATAAGGTTTGCCTAGCCCTTTGCTCTGTGACTTTATCAGTTGACTGAGGTTACCTGCCTTTTGATTAAATGAAATAGGTTTATTTCTGGTGCCAGCTGTGGTCAGTGTTGAATGCCCAGAGGGCTGTGTTGAGAATTCTAACAGGCTGAAGGAAAGAGTGCTGTCGTCAACTAGCAGTCTTTGCTATGGCTGAGGGATGCAGAAGGGTAGGGGATTTGACAGAACAATGGAATCATTTATGTTTAATTTAGTTTGAAAATCTTTACATGTTATTGAATGATCACCTGTAGCATTTGAAATGACTCCAGTTTTTGGATGCTTTGTAATTTATTTAATCAGTTAACGTTTGGATAATTTCTGTTTATTTCACTTAAAATGATGTACTTGATGCTTAATCTCTGAGCATAACTATGATTCTTTAGGTGAGGAATTTCTAGTATAAAAGATATGAAGATTTTTAGTGTTTTGATAAATATTGCCACAATTTCTAAACTTTAATCACCTTCAGACTGTTTTCCCAGTTAAAGTATCCTATTTCAAAGATTGCGTTTTTCCTTTTTCTCTCCAGAGCCCCCTGGGTACATAGTTGTCTATTTTTAGTTGTGGGTCCCTCTAGTTGTGGCATGTGGGATGCCACTTCAGTGTGGCTTGATGAGCGGTGCAACGTCTGTGCCCAGGATCTGAACCAGCGAAACCCTGGGCCGCCGAAGCAGAGCTTGCAAACTCAACCACTTGGCCACAGGGCTGGCCCCCCCCTTTTTTTAAAAAAAAGATTTTATTTTTGCTTTTTCCCTGTTTTATTATTAAATGTATTTTTACTAAATTGTTTCTCCATTTATATCTGGAAAGGCTCATTATAGCTCCTAATCTTATCTATTATGATTGTATTTCTTTGAACTTTTTAGAATATACTATTGTCTTGTTTCTTGACTATTTCTCCTTTTTGTTAATTTTTAATATCCAAGCAATGTTCACCTGGGGTTCACCTTGTTTGAGACCTACTGAATTGGAATAATAGAGGTTGCTTTCAAGTACTACTGTATTTCTGCTCATCCTTTTACAATCGGATTTTCAAATGAGTGAGGATAATAGAGTCTTCTGTTTTTCTTATTTTATCACTCTCTGACTTTTCAAATTCCCTGACAGTCTGCATTCTGTATATAGTCAGCAGTCACTCAGCTGCAGTTGTGCCACTTAGGACAGAGAATAAAGGATAATATGGGGCCAGCCCGGGGCGCAGTGGTTAAGTGTGCGTGTTCCGCTTCAGTGGCTCAGGGTTCGCTGGTTCCGATCCCGGGTGCGGACATGGCACCGCTTGGCAACTATGCTATGGCAGGTGTCCCACGTATAAAAAGTAGAGGAAGATGGGCATGGATGTTAGCTCAGGGCCAGCCTTCCTCAGCAAAAAGAGGAGGATTGGCAGCAGTTAGCTCAGGGCTCATCTTCCTCAAAAAAAAAAAAAAATGATGATAGTTAAGAGCTCAGGCTCTAGAGGCCTTTGAAGTTCTATTCCCAGCACTTGATTCCTGGATTTGTCGCTTATTCCTTCTGTTTCAGTTTCCACATCTCTAAAATGGGGAAAATAATGGTGCCTACTTTACAGGGTCGTTACAGATTAATTTAGCTGATAGCTGTCAAGTGTGTGAAACAATGACTACCACATAGGAAGAGTTTACTCATTGTTAGCAGATCTTTTTAATAATTTTTGTTAAATAGCAATAAAATATATAGCCTTCTTGTTGGACAGATCAGTCTTTTCTGAATCATTGTGTCTGACAGTGTTGGTTTTTCCTCTTTATTATTCTTTTTCCTTGCCTTCTATGACTAGGGTGCTGATTCTCTTTCTTTATTAGGGTGGATGGTTTAGGTACAGCTCTATTATTAAGGCAAGCTGCAAGTAGGAATGAAAGGAAAATGAACAAGGATGAGATTTAAAGACACTTCTTTCTGCCTTATCTGTCTTCTTTTGCTGCTTGTATTTTGGATTTGAGAGTTATGCTGATCCCTGGTCTTTGGAGACAGCTCCCTGAATCTCTGGTTGCCAAAAGTTCATGACTGTGATAACTGTGACACTTCTTTTGGTGATTAGTGTGTTCTCATATGGATAAAGAAAAAGAATTGTCCATATGTGGGAATAGTAGATATTCGTTTGTGATTCCAGTGGGGTACTCAACAACTATTTGTTTTAACTGAATAACTGATATAATGGTAGGTGATAAATCACCAGAAAAATGTTGAATTGTTTTGGCTTATCAGTTTGGGGATTATGAACAGAGAAATTTGTCTCTTTTGGGTGAAACAGCTGTCTTTTATTTAAATGTTCATATTTATATGTCAGGCCACTTTTACTTGTGCTAGGTTGTATTAAAATTGTATGTTAGCCAGCAGGTTGAAAGGGATGTGAGACCTTTTACAAGAAAGTCCCAGTACAGAGAGTTCAGACTTCGTAGTTTTGAAAGTTAGATTTTGATAGTGAATGGAAATGCTGCCCTCTACTGTTGGCTTATTGTTTTACTGCCATGTAAAAATGTTCAATAACCTACACTAGGATGGTTTTTAAAGTATATATTAGTTCGGAGTATAACTATATAAAACATTACTCTGATAACTTGTTGATACATTTATTACCTCATGCTAACTCCCATTATATATGTATGTTGTCCTCATTTTGGCTTTTAGAAAATCCTGAAACAAACTTTAGTCTTTCTCGTTTTGTATGGTGAGCTTGAAGTAGCTGCTATAATAATTCCTTATGGTTGTGTGATTCGTAGCTTGTATTGATAGCTTATAAGCAAACTAGAAATAAGTTCTACAGGTAAAGATAATTTTTCTGAAATAATCATCGTTTTAATTTATCTTATTTATGTATTTGACATTTTAATAAGTATTGAATAGGGATGTAAGATCTTTGTGTGTTTACTTAAAGGAGGCACTGCCTAAACAATGGTGATACGGAGCAGAATTTAACCTCTGGATTTCATAGTTTTCACTATAAAATGAGGGAATTAGAAGAGGTGATTTTTAAGATTCCCTTTAGCTTTGCTGAGTACCTACTGTATATAAAGTATTGTACTGGATATGAGAGAGATATGAAAAAACAAAGATGGTTAGTATTGTTCTTACTCTAGATCAGGGGTCAGCCAGTGAGCCGTATCAGGCCACATCCATTCATTTACTTATTATCATGGCTACTTTCGTTCTACAACGGCAGAGTGGAGGAGTTGCAAAAAAGATCATATGACCTGCAAAGCTGAAAATATTTACTGGCCCTTTACAGAAAATGTTTGCTGGCCCCTGCCCCAGAGGAACTTCTGGTCTAGTGCAGAAGATAAATATCTAAACAATAATTCTAAATGAGTGTTTTTAAAAAACACATAGACAAAATGCCAGGAGTAGTTTAAATAAAGTTAGTACACAATAAAGGAAAATATGCTTTCATCATTAGCACTATTCCCCCAGTTCAGTAGTGTATTCACATCTTCTAATAATTCCCAGATTCCTGTTTATCAGCCATTAGCAGGTATCCTGCTTCACAGCCTCCTTATTAATAGTGTCGTCTTTTTTTTTTTTTTTGTAAAATGCACAAGTCTAAGTATGCAGCTCAGTGCCTTTTTATAACTGTGATCACTACCCATGTAAAGATATAAAACATTCTCGGTATCCTAGAAGACTCCTTTTTGCTGTTTCTAAAACAGTATGCCCTCTCCAGAGGTAATCTTTTTTCTGACCTATATCACTTTAGATAGTTTTGAACTTCTTTGTAATCATACAGTGTATATGGTTGCTTATGGCTTCTTTTAGTCAGCATCTGTGTCATTGTGTGTGTCAGTAGTTCACTCCTTTTTATTGCTATATAGTATTCCATTGTATGAATATACTACTGCTTGTTTATTCTGCTATTGTGGGAATTTGAGTTGTTTCCAGTTTGGGGCTATTATGAATAAAGCAGTTTCAAACATTTTTGTACAAATCTTTTTGTGGACATATGCACTTATTTCTTTTGGTTATTCTTCCTGAGAGGTAGAGGTTTAAATTCATCTTATAGAGTCTTTACCAGAAAGTTTTCATTTAATGGGACGAGATGAGAGGGAGAAATCAGAGACACATTTTCACCTACTTTATAAGTTTGACTGTCCCCTGCTCCGTTACAAAGTATGACTTTACATTTCTTCACAAACCTGTGAAAAGGCAACCTACCTTTTGACTAAATCAGACAGATTTTATTTCTGATGCCAACTTTGGTTGACGTTGGGTGTTTAGAGGTCTTTGCTGAGAATTCTGATAACAGGTTGAAGGAAGGAGTGCTGTCATCAATTAGCAGCCTTTGCCATGGCTGAGGGATTGGGGACGGGTAGGGGACTTGGCAGAACAATGGGATCATTTGTATTTAATATATTTTGAGGGGCCGGCCCGGTTGCGCAGTGGTTAAGTTCGCACGTTCCGTTTCTCTGTGGCCCCCGGTTCACTGGTTCGGATCCCAGGTGCAGACATGGCGCCGCTTGGCACGCCATGCTGTGGTAGGCGTCCCACATATAACGTAGAGGAAGATGGGCACGGATGTTAGCTCAGGGCCAGGCTTCCTCAGCAAAAAGAGGAGGACTGGCAGAAGTTAGCTCAGGGCTAAGCTTCCTCAAAAAAAAAAAAATTTTTTTTGAAAAACTTTACATGTCATTGAATACAGTTCTATAGCATTTAAAGTTACTTCGTTGTTTGGATATGTCATAAGATTTCTTAATTTATTGTACTTTTCACTTTTAGAATGTCTGCTCTTTTTTAGAGATTCCATTTTTCTTTTTAAATTCATAATTGCATCTACTTTGTGTATCCTTTCCTCTGTGTTAGTATTTTACATATTTAAAATTGCCATTTTAAAGTTCTTTTCTGTTAGTTCTAACATATATGTCATCTGTGGTTCTATTGTGTGTCTACTTTTGATTGCTGTTCTCTTATTTTCTTGTTTTCCTGCTGCTTCCCTTATCTTGAATTTTTTTGTCATGTGCTTTACGTAATATGTAAAAGAACCTTTGAGATTGAGCCAATGTTCTTGGCCTTTCAAGAATCTAGAATGAAACTAACCAATTAGAAGTTGAGTTTGCTTAGGGCTAGGTTGCTGCATTAGTTCCTTTCAGCTCATTTCTGTTTTCAGATATTTTCAGATAAGGGTGAGATCAGTTCTGTCTTTCATAGGTCCTTTCAACCAGCAGGACTTTAGGATCTAAGTGTGAGACTGCAGAAGTGTTTCACTGCTTTTCCAACCCAATTCCTAGCCTCCAACACTCTTAATACTCTCAGTAAATATCTCATTAGGGTTATCCAATGTGTAGGGACAAAAAACTCTCCATTTTAGGTTCCACCATATTCCAACTTGTCATGCCAAGCCACATGTCCTTAAAAATTCCACTCCTTACCCCAGCAGAGTTCCTTAATTTATATCAAGCCCAATCCTTTGCCTCCCGGGGTCTGAACTTGCCAAATACTCCATTTAGGTAAATGTCTGCCCTTTCTCATCTCTTTGGAATTGGAATTCTTTAGACTAATTTGTGTTCAGAAATTTCCATTTTTTTAAAATTGAACTTCTTATTTTGTGATGATTGTAGATTCATGTTGGTTTGTAAGCAGTGATGGAGATCTCACCTGCACTTTACCCAGTCTCCTCCAGTTTTAACTATAGTACGATATTACTAACCAGGATATTAACATTGATACAGTGAAGATACAGATCATTTCCATCACCACAAAGATCCCTGATGTTGCTTTTTTCTAGCCACACCCACTTTCCTCCCACCCCCTCATCCCCTTCTTAATTTATGGCAACTAATTTGTACTCCTTTCTATAATTTTGTTAAGAATTTTATCTAAATGGAGTAATAAATATGTAACCTTTCGGAATTAGCTTTTTTTTTTTCACTTAGCATAATTTTCTGGAGATTCATCCAGAAGATGGTGTGGCGTGTATCAATGGTTTGTTGTGTTGTGTTGCTGAGTACTGTGCCGTGATATGGATGTGCCACTGTTTAACCATTCATCTGTTGAAGGATGTCAGAATTTTTCCAGTTTTTGGCTTTTACAGATAAAGCTGCTCTTAAACATTTGTGTACAGGTTTTTGTGTGAGCATGAGTACTCATTTCTCTGGGATAGATACCCAGAAGTGCTGGGTTATATGGTACTTGCATATTTATTTTTTTAAGAAACTACTAAACTGCTTTCCAGAGTGGCTGTACCATTTTACATTGCCATCAGCAATGTGTGAATGATCCAGTTTCTCTGCATCCTGGCCAGCATTTCGTGTTGTCACTCTTTTTTTATTTTAGCCATTTTCATAGGTGTGTAGTGATATCTCATTGTGATTTTAATTTAATTTCCCTAATGGCTAATGATGTTGAACATCTTTTCATATGCTTATTTGCTGTCTGCGTATCCTTCTTAGTGAAATATCTCTTTATGTCTTTTGCCCATATTCTATTTGTTTCTTTTTACTGTTGAGTTTTGAGAGTCCTTTACGTAGTCTAGTATACTAGTCTTTTGTCAGATATGTTATTTGCAAATATTTTCTTCTAGTCTATAGCTTGTGTTTTCCTCCTCTTATTAGGATCTCTCATGGTGCAAAAGTTTTTAGTTTTGATGAAGTCCAGTTTATGAATTTATCCTTTCGTGGATAGTGCTTTTGGTAGCAAATCTAAGATCTCCTTGCGTGGCCGTAGGTTTTGAAGATTTTCCTCCTGTTTTTAAGTCCATGATCCATTTTGAGTTAGTTTTTAATTAGATGTGAGACTTGGGTTGAGGTAGTTTTTTTGGTTTGTTTTTTTGCCTGTATATCTTCAGTTGCTCCAGCACCGTTTGTTGAAAAGGCTATCTTTCTCCCACTGAATTGTTTTTACAGCTTTGTCATAAATTGGTTGGGCGTATGTGTGTGGGTCTGTTCTGTTCCATTGATCTTTGTGTTTATCCCACCACAAATACCACACAGTCTCGATTACTTTAGCCATACAATAAGTTTTAAATTGGGTAGACTGTTTCCTCCCACTTTATTCTTCTTCAACATGGTTTTAACTTTTCTAGTTCCTTTGCCTTTCCAAATAAATTTTACAGATCTTGCCTGTATCTACAAAACGTCTTGCTGGAGTTTTGATAGGATTTTAACTGTATTAAATCTGTGTGTCAATTTGGGGGAAAATTGAGAGCTTTACTATGTTGAGCCTTCTAATCTATGAATGTAGTGTGGCTCTACATTTATTTAACGTATCTTTAATTTCTTTCATTAGCATTGTGTAGTTTTCAGCATGCAAGTCTGGTACATTTTGTTAGAGTTACAAACTAGTATGTCATTTATGTTTTGAGTGATTATAAATGATACTGTATTTTTGATTTCAATATTCATTGCTATTATATAAAAATACAGTTGACTTTTCTATTTTTATCTTGTATCCTGTGACCTTGCTGAACTTATTAGTTCTAGGAGTTTCTTTGTAGATCTCTTGAGGTTTTTTTACGTAGACAACCCAATCCTGCAAATTGGGACAGCTTTATTTCTTCCTTTCTAATCTGTATGCTTTGTTTCCTTTTTTGTACTGGCTAGAACTTCCAGCACTAGGTTGAATAAGCGTGATAAAAGCAGACATTCTTCCCTTTTCCCAATATTAGGAGAAAAACATTGTTCACCATTAAGTATAATATTTACTGTAGATTTTTTGTGGCTGCTCTTTTTCAAGTTGAGGAAGTTTCCCTCTACTCCCTTTTTTCTGAGAGTTTTTATCATGAATGGGTGTTGAATTTTCTCAGATGCTTTTTCTGCATCATTTGATGTGTGATTTTTCTTCTTTAACTTGTTAATATGGAGTATAACATCGATTGATTTTCAGATATTGAACCAGGCTTGCGTTTCTGAATAACTTCACTTGGTTTTGGTATGTAATACTTGTTGTATGTTGCTGAATTTTATTCGCTAATATTTTGCTAAAGATCTTTGCATTTATATTCATGAGAGTTATTGGTCTGTGGTTTTCTTTTTTTGTACTGTCTTTGCCTGGTATTATTAGAAAAATGCTAGCTTCATAGGTTTAATTGGAAAGTTCTGATTTTTTTCTTGTCAATCTTACTAGATGTTTGTCAATTTTATTGATTATTTCAATCAAGCAACTTTTTGTTTGATTTCTTTTTTCTATTTTTTTGTTTTCAATTTCATTGATTTCTGCTTTCATCTTTATTTTTTCTTTCCTTCTACTTGGTTTGGGTTTATTTCCCTCTTTTTTTTCCCCTGTATTCTTGAGGTGGGAGTTTAGATTATAAATTTGAGACTTTTCCTCTTCTCAGCTCTGTATTTAGTGCTATAAATTTCTATCAACACTGTTTTAACTGTTTCTAACATATGTTGATACGTTGTATTTTCATTTTCATTTAGTTCAGTGTACTTTTTCAAACTTGCCTCTTTAACTCATGGTTTATTTAGAAGTATGTTTTTTAAAAAGTTTCTAAGTGTTTGGAGATTTTTCCTATTATCCTTCTGTTGTTAATTTCAAGTTTGAGTCCATTGTGGTTGGAGAACACACTCTGTATGATTTCATTTCTTTTAAATTTGCTGAGGTTTGTCTTATGACTAAGACATAATCTGTCTTGTTATATGTTTTGCGGGTAATTGAATATGTATTCTGCTGTTGCTGGGTGGAGTGTTCTATAAATGTTTATTAGATCCTGATTGCTGATAATGTTGTTGGGTTATTCTATATCCTTGCTGATTTTATGTGCATTTCTATCAGTTGTTGAGAGAGGAATGTTTGTCTCCAACTGTAATTGTGCATTTGTCAATTTCTCCTTACAGTGCTGTCAGTTTTTGCTTCACACATTTTGCATCTCTTTTGTTGGGTACATGCATGTTTAGGATGGCTATATCTTCTTGATGGATTGACCCTTTTATCATTTTGTAATGTTTCTCTCTTTCTCTGGTAATTTTCTTTGCTCTGAAGTCTAGTTATTTGACATTACTGCAGTTGCTCCTGCTTTTCTTTGATTAATATTTGCATGATATATATTTTTCTATCTTTTTAGTTTTAGCCTGCTTATATCATTATATTTGAAGTGAATTTCTTGTAGACAGCTTATACTTGGGTCATGGTTTTTATTTATTTATTTGGTGAGGAAGATTCGCCCTGAGCTAACATATGTTGCCAATCCTCCTCTTTTTTTGCTTGAGGAAGATTAGCCCTGAGAGCTAACATCTGCCAATCTTACTCTGTTTCATATATGGGATGCCTCCACGGCATGGCTGATGAGTGGAGCAGGTCCACGCCTGGGATCCAAACTCACAAACCCAGGCCACCAAAGCGGAGCAGGCAGAACTTCAACCACTTGGCCATGGCGCCGGCCCCTGGGCCGTGATTTTTAATCCACTCTGCTAATCTGTGTATTTTCATTTGTGTAACAGAGCATTTACACTTAATGTAATTATCAATATTTTAGGGTTTAAGTCTGCCATTTTATTTTTGTTTTCTGTTTTTTATTTATATTTTACTTCCTGTGGGTTATTTGAATAGTTTTAAAGGATTTTATCTTCTCTATAGTGCTTTTGAGTGTATCTCTTTGTATAGCCTTTGAACAGTTACTGTAGGTATTACATTATATATATTTAACTTATCAGTCTACTCATGTCATTTACTAGTTCAAGCAAAATATAGAAACCTTACCTCTTTTTACATCCCTTTACGCTTCCCCATATGTAATATAATTATTTTAACTATTTCTTCTGCATACTTGTAGAACTGCATTAGAGAGTGTTATAAGTTTTGCTTCAGCTGTCAAACAAGATTCAGAAAGCTCAAGAGAAAGAAAGTCAATTGTATTTACCCATATTTTTGTGTACTTTGTTGTTTCTTCATTCTTGATAGTCCAAGATTCCTTCTTTTATTTTTTAACCTTTCTGTTTAGAGAACTTCCGTTAGCCATTTTTTAGGGTAGATCTTCTGGCAACAAATTCTCTTGTTTTTTTCATCTGATAATGTTTTGATTTTCCTTTGATTCCTGAAGGATTTTTGCTAGATATAGGATTCTGGGTTGACCATTCTTTTCTTTCAGCAGTTGAATGATATTGTATCATTTCTTCTGGCCTCCATGTTTTATGATGAGAAATCTGCCATTATTGGAATTGCACTTTCCTTAGAATTAATGTCACATTTCTCTCTGGCGGCCATCATGATTTTTTCTTTGTCTTTCATTCTCAGGAGTTTGAGATGTGTCTTGGCATGAATTTCATGGGGTATCTATATAGTTGGAGGTCTCCTTAGCTTCTTATATCTTCATCATCTCTTTGTGTGCTCCAGTCCCGCCCTCTTTCTTCTCTCCTCCTTGAACTTGGATGACATAGGTGTTAGATCCTTTTTAATAGTCCTGCAGGTCTCTGAGACTTGTTTTTTCTTGTTTTGTTTTTGTCTACTTTTTTCTCTCTTGTTCAGATTGGATAATTTCATTTTGGTTGTTGTGCTTTCAGCTCTACCATTTCCATGTAGTTCTTTATATATTCTGTTTCTTTGCTGTGACTTTCTGTTGTTTCATTTGTTTCAGGAATATTTGTAATTGCTTATTGAGGCATTTTTATATTTGCTGCTTTAAAATCTTTGTCAGATAATTCTGACATCCCGCATCTTAGTGTTGGCACCTATCGATTGTCTTTTTTTCTTCTGTTTCTTGTTTCTTTTATTATTAATTCTTCCATCTTACTGTAATTTCTTATCAGCATACGAACATACTCTTTGCCTAACTTAATAAAACTCTCTCTTGATCACCCATCTGTGCACTTTTCTTTCCCTGCTCTCCTTTATGACCACATTTCTCTAAAGATTTATCTACACAGGCTGTTTCCACTTTCTTACTTCATATTAACTCATAATTCATTTTAATTTATCTCAATACTGCATTTAAATTGCTTTTCTCAAGATCACCAACAGCTTTTCTGTTGTCAAATCTAATGGACACTTCTCTCCTATTCTCCATCCTTTTAATAGCATTTGCCACAACTGACCACCTTGTTTTTCTTGAAATATGCTTCCCCTTTTGGCTTTTGTGATAATGCAGTCTTCTGGCTTTTTTGTAACCTCACTGGTTCACCAGCTTTTCTAAGATTTCCTCTGCCTTACCTATAATTTGGTGTTTCCTGGAGATCTGACATGGCTCTCTTTCTATTCTTTATTACCGAGGGTGATCTCATTTATTCCCTTGGCTTTATCTATTACCTACATATTGATGACTCCCAAATTTGTATCTCCAGATATCTTTCATAGATTCGATATACGACATTTGACTTGGATATCTAATAGGTATTTTTAATTTAAAATGTCTGATGAACTTTGCCATTTCTTCCACTACTGTGTTTCTCAAACTAGAAACCTGCGAGTCATCCTTGTTTCCTTTCTTTCTTTCACTCTGACATCCACTTCCTCAGCAGATTGTCTCCCCCCACCTTCAAAATGTAGCCTTAACCCTTCTTCTTCTTCTTATCTGTTAGCACCCTTGTCTAAACCATCATGATTTCTCACTTGGACCCAAGTTTCTGGTAGTTGATCTCTGTTTCTACTATTGCCTATGTATATAACCCATTCTCTACATAAACCAGAATGGAAAAAAATATCTAAGCCAGATTCTCATCTCTCCCTTGCTTAAAACTCCCTAAATGGCTCACAATTTCAGTTGGAATAAATTCCAGTTAGAATATGCTTATTCTGGAATGCCAGATGCTGCATGAGCACTCTCTGATGTTTGCATGATGATGAAATTGCCTAACACATTTCTCAGAATGTACTGTTGTCAATCAATGCATGACTGTATATTGATAATTAAATTAAATGTAAATTTTCTAAATGTATCCTTCAAACGGACCATTTGAAGTGTGCACATTTTTGTGTAGATGTATGTTTTTAAATCACTTGGATATATACCAAGGAGTGTGATGCTGGATTGATTGTATGGTAAGAGTATGTTTAGTTTTGTAAGAAACTGCCAAACTGTCTTTCAAAGTAGCTGGACCATTTTGCGTTTTCACCAGTAAGGAATTGAGAATTCCTGTTGCTCCGCATTCTCACCAGCATTTGGGTTTTGGGTTTTAGTCACTCTGATAGGTGTGTACTGGTATCTCATTGTATCTTACAATTCCCTAGTGACAAATGATGTTGAGCATCTTTTCATATGCCATTTTGCCATATGTATATATTCTTTGGTAAAGTGTCTATTTAGATCTCTTGCCCATTTTATAATTGTTTTTTTGGGGGGGGGTTGTTTTCATATTCTTGAATTCTAAGAGTTCTTTGTATATTTTGGTTACTAGTCCTTTCTCAGATAAGCATTTTGCAAATATTTTCTGCCAATCTGTGGCTTGTCTTTTCATTATATGAACAATACCTTGCAAGAAGAGAAGTTTCTAATGTTAATGAAGTCCACTTATCAATTTTTTTTCATAAATCATGCTTTGGTGTTAAAGAGTTGTCATCAAACCAAAGGTCATGTAGATTTTCTATTATTTTCTAGGAGTTGAGTTTTACAGTATTATCTTCTAAAGAAATTTAAAACTCAGCAATAAAGTATTTAGATTCACTCGAATATTTAATACTTTTTATGGCCTTTATTATATTCTGTAGATCATCTAATTTTTTTTTCACCATGAAGAACTTCTTTAACATTTGTTGAAATGCACTTCCTCTGGTGATGAATTCTCTCAGCTTTTGTTTGCCTGAAGAAGTATTTGCTTTTATTTTTGAATGATATTTTCAATGAATATAAAGTTCTAGGTTGACTGTTTTTTTTAGAAAAACATTAAAAGACCTTACTTGCCATGGTTCTCGTGAGAAGTCTGCTGTGGTTCTTCTCTCTCTTTTTCTATTTGTACTGTGGCCTTTTTCCCTCTGGTTGCTGTAATTTTTCTCTTTTTGACAGATTTTTAGTCATTTGATTATCTTGTGTCTTGGTATGTGTGTGTGTGTTTTCTGCTTAGGATTTGCTAAGCCCCTTGGAGCTGTGAGTTTATAGTTTTTATTAAATTTGGAAAATTTTCGGTTATTTTTTAAAAAACCTTTTTTCCTACTTCCATCTCATTTCTCTCCTAGGCTTTCAATTACATGTGTTTGATTTCTTGATATTGTCCTATGGTTTACTGTGGCTATATTTATTTGTTTTATTTTTTTCTCTCTGTCCTTCAGTTTAGATCATTTCTATTGCTATGACTTCAAGTTCATTCATTTTCTCTGGTGTCTAATATGCTGTTAATCTCATCTAGTGGATTTTTCATTTCAGATATTGCATTTTTCATCTCTAGATGTTCCATTTGCTACATTTTTATTACTTCCATTTGTGTCATTAGGTTCATGTTTTCCTTTAAGTGTTTCAACATACGTATAATTTTATAAATGTGTTTCGAAGTTTTTGTGTGCTAATTACATCACCTGGTTTTTCTAGATATGTTTCTGTGGACTGATTTTCTCTCTGTGATGGGCTACTTTGCATGTCTTTGCATTTTTCATTGGATACCAGACATTTTGAATGTTATTGAGTGTTGCTGAGTATTATTTGCTCTAAAGAGCACTGATTTTTTTTGGCAGACAGTTAAATCTTTTGCAGATAATGTTGATTTTGTCCAGGACTTCTTTTTTTTTTTTTTTTTTAATGTTATGATAGATTACAACCTTGTGAGATTTCAGTTGTACATTATTGTTAGTCATGTTGTGGGTACACCACTTCCCCCTTTGTGCCCTCCCCCCACCCCCCCTTTTCCCTGGTAACCACCGATCAGATCTCCTTGTCAATATATTAACTTCCACCTATGAGTGGAGTGATACAGAGTTCGTCTTTCTCTGACTGGCTTATTTCGCTTAACATAATACCCTCGAGGTCCATCCACGTTGCTGCGAATGGGCCAATTTTGTCTTTTTTTATGGCTGAGTAGTATTCCATTGTGTGTATATACCATATCTTCTTTATCCAATCATCAGTTTCTGGGCATGTAGGTTGGTTCCATGTCTTGGCTATTGTAAATTGTCCAGGACTTCTTTTTAAAGTCTTTTAGGCTTTTTTAAAATTTGGTCTCCAGTAGCCTTTTCTCTGAGGCCATTTTAGACTTATTACTAAGGCTTGACTGCCTGGGAGTCTATACTGATTGCTCCAAGTGTTCATTGATGTCTCTCTACTCTGGCTGTATGGATCTGAACAACTTCCAGCCCAGGGTGCGCTCTGGAACTTGTTCATCATATAACTCACTGACAGTTGTTTTTTGCTTTGCCTTGTCTGGAGTTTCACACAGATCATGTAGATTAGTATTCAGACCAAAGTATGTAGATTAGTATTCAGACCAAAGTTCTGATTTCTGGGGCTCTCTTCTTAACTTCCTCCTTTCCTGTGTACTATCTTGCAAATTCCAGCTGCTTCAAACTCCCGGAAAACTAATCTTGATCTCTTCAATTCAGCGAAATGGCTATGTTTGCTTGGGTTTCTCCATTGTGTGCCAGGTTCCCAAATTTACCTCCAGGCAGGAAGCCAGAAAGATAGTAGAGCTCTTCTGGTTTGTTTTCTTTCTCTTAGGTATCATAGTCCTATACTGCTTGTTGTCTCATTGTCTGGAAACCGTTGTTGCGGGCATTTTTTCCTAGTTTTCTAGGTGTTTAAGGGAGAAGTGCAAGCTCTGTACCAGTTACTCCTTCATGGCCAGATGCAGTTTTTCCTATTTTATTTATTTAGATCCTATTTCATCTCACAATAGATTTAAGATGGCCTACTTTGGAATATGAACTACTATTTCAATAATTTCCTTTAAAAAATAATGTTCTTGCTCTTTTGGGATGAAGGAGATATAAAAGTAATATATATTCATTGAAAACTACAGAAGTATATAACAATGTACATTAACCTCATCTGTAAACTCAGACTCCATATCTTAATACTATAACATTTTGGTATGTTCTAGTCATTTTTCTATGTGCATATGTAACCTCTTATACACATAATTAAGGAACACATGCACATAAACATATAATCCTCTTTGTTCATCCAATTTGTAATTTTTTTCCTTTTAGAAAAGAAAGGTTAGAATAACTTTCTATGTTATAAAATTTCTTTTAAAATATGTGTCTATTTGTGTGAGTTACAATAGCAGTTTAAAATTTCATCACAGGAATGTATAATCATTTATTCAGACAATGTGGGATTGATTATGATTAAACATTTATTGTTTCCCCAAGTAAGATCTTTAGTCAGTAAAGGCTGTGCTCCTAAATTTGTTTATCCTTTTTTGGGGATATTTTTGTCCTTGTTTCATCCATTTCCTCCTCCCTGAGAAAAGTATTGTGTCAAAATTTTGGATTCAATTCGGTTTGAGAAGTGTGCTTTTCTTAATTGGATTATCTAGATTTGCAAGCCTGTCTGTGTATTAGAATCACATAGGGAGCTTGTTAAAAATAAAGATTGTTAGACTTGAATTAGGGAATCTTATTTAGATAGCTCACCATTTGGGAATCACTATTCAAAACCTGATCTCTGGTACTCTAGGATTGCTTACAGCCCAGTGTGTCGATTGGTTCGGGAGGACATGTGAGGATGTGTGAGGGGACACACTGGCTCTCAGCCAGAGCCTCTCTGGTTTATCTATGTTGGTTTTTGGGATGTCCACCTAAGATATGGTTTCAAAGAAATTTTATGTTAAAAGCAAATGTGTTTACCATGAGTATAGCTTATCAGAGCTCTGCTTCTGATATGTGATGGGTTTATTTCTTTAAATATAGAGAAGCTTTTACAAACTGCATAAGATACAAGTTATGGCTTGTTGAAGCTTATATGAAACCTTTTAAATGGTTATGTGAATATAATGTTTCTCGAATAATGGACTCTAAGTTATAATTTTCACTTAATGGTTGTTTTGAGTGTACTGAACAAATTTTTTAATAAGTCATTTGAATCTTAATTGTTTTAAAAATCTTTGAATGGAAGTTGAAAAATGATAGTTGCTACCTTTACATAGTAATTCTTTCAGTCCGTGAATATGGAATGTCTATTTAAAATCTTATTTAGTTTACGTTAATAATGTTTTGTAATTTTCAGTATTTTTTCCTATTTTCTTTTTTTGATGTTAACGTGAATGGAATTATATTTTTAATTTCATTTTCAGATTGTTCATTGTATATAGGGTTAGAATTAATTTTTGTATATTGCTCTTGTATCCTGCATTCTTACTGAACTTATTAGTTCTAATAGTTTTTTTGTGGATTCCCTGTGATTTTCTATAAATAGGATCATGTCATTTGCAAATAAAGGCAGTTTTACTTCTTCCTTTCCCATCTGGATACCTTTTATTTTTCTTGCTTAGTTGCACTGGCTAGAAACTCTGGTACAGGTTTGACTAGGAGTTACTAAATTATACATTCTTTCCTTGTTTTTGATCTTAAGGAGAAAGCATTTAATCTTTCACCATTAAGTATGGTGTTAGGTGTAGGTTTTTTGTGGGTGCCTTTTATCAGATTGAAGAATTTTCTTTATTTTCCAAGTTTGCTGAGAATTATCATGAATAGCTGTTAGATTTTGTCACATGCTTTTTCTGTGTTTATTGAGGTACTTGGCAATTCTTAAATAGGTATTTCATTTGGCACAAAGAAGTTTTTCATGTTTTGTTTTGTTTTTTAACATAGGTGGTGATTTTAGGATCAACTGTGTGTTGCATATCACATAGCCTTAAGTGAGAACCATAGAAAATGATTTTCTGTCATTCATTCAACAGTATTCATGAAGTGCTTGCAATATGTTCTAACAAGTATACTAGATTCTGATAAACACTTAAGATTTAGATTTACCAGGTTAGAGTTTCAGATTCATGATTACAAAGTTTTGTTTCTTCCATGAATTTAATTTTTTAAAATTTTTTAAAAATCTAAATATGTGGCTATAAAACCTAAGAATAATGAATCCAATTCCATCTCTTCCTAAAATAATAGCTTTTCTATTATTTTTGTTACCATGAGCAGTATCATGGTAGAGGAGAGCTCTTCTTACACAATTTTTTTGTTGGTTCAAATTAGGGTGGTTGAGAAGTTGCTAGGTTTTCTTTTAGAACTGCTTTATAAGTAATAGCCATATTCAGAAAGCAAACTGCACTAATTCGTTAGTGCTCCTGTAACTCCGTTATGACAGTCTCCATTGTGGCCCTGTACTTTGAAGTGTGATGGTACAGTTTGCAGCATATAGATTTGCCCCATTATTTGAAATTGCACATAGTCACAGTTTAATTTGTTCATTTCTTCTAATTGGCTGTCTTCAACTGTGAAAGCAGCTGAAATACTGTGGTTAGTTGAAATTAGTCAAGGTTGATAAGAATGAACATAGTATTTGATTTGATATTAGTTTTAATTTTCATTATTCAACATTTTATTTGACAGAGTAGCATTTTAGTATTCTTAATTACGGTGAAGTATATTTTATCAGTTTTATGGTACCTTTGCTATATCAACTTTTTAAGCCTACTTAAAACAGAAATGTCCACATTATCTTGGGCTAGATATCAATCTGCCAGAAAGATTGATAGCAAATTAATAGGTATATGATATTATTGCTATATTCCTCCTGTTTAAAAAAGAGAGCAAATAAGCAAAACCTAGCTTTAATTCTTCCTTCATATGATTTAAGAAAAATCATGTTTCTCTAACTCTGTTAACCATTTGAATCCCATATGGCCCTCTTACAGCATTGTATCTAACTGCATTTTCTTCACTGTAAGAATTTTAGGAACTTGGTTGGGAATAGTTTCTAATGTTGAAATTATCAGTGAATGTTCATTAATTCTTCATGTATGAGCCATTACCATGGAAACTCAGATATTACGTCAACTAGTTATAATCTGTGACTTATTTACTTAGCATTAAGATGATTAAGTAAATTACTATATATAAAGCAATTGGAGGAGTTCTGGCAAATAGTGCCATATCTTAGCAGATATTACTGTTGTTTTATTGTTGTTGTTTGCCAAGTGTGAAAATTAAATTCACATATTCTTTAAAATTTAAAGTTCTGGTCTTTAGATGTAACATCTCTTTGTGGGGATTATAATTGTTTATTAAAAATTATTATGATTAATAATAATTATAATAATAAAATAATAATTATTAGGTGAAAGTGAAATCTTAAACATGGAACTGTAGTATGTAAAATAGATATTTTATTATCATGTATTTATAAGTTCAGATTTATAGTATTTGCTTTATTATAAATGTATATAGTAAAGCAGTTTTGAATAATGCAAACTTTTTTTTTTTAAAGATTTACAATTTTTATTGTTTCTGCAAAATCATGGGACCAAACCAATTATTTAACCATTTTCAAAAGAAGCTTTCCTTCTAATTACAATGTTATCAGGGGATCAGTGTTACACAGGGTAGGCTGAGATCCCTGGGGGAATAGGAAGTCTCTTCTCCAGATCCTGAGGTCTCTGGCTAAGAATCTCTTTTGCAAAGAGGCAGCTATCATCTCCTGTGGGTATTCTCACCAGGTAACCTAGGTTAAATCGTAAGAGACCTCTTTTTTTCCCCCCCTAATTTCTCTTAGAGTAAGGCGAGCTTTCTTAGTACTGATGCATGTTACCATCTTTCTTTCTTAATGCAAACATTTTGATATTATTAGACTCAGCATCTTTTTTTCCCCTAATTTTGTTATATAATATCAAGAAAACTCCAAACTTAAACAGATAAGTAATTGATAACAGTGTTTTAAAGCTTGCCTTATAGTCTTAAATTGTCATTCTAGCAGCTAGAAAGAGTAGTAAGGACTTTGAAGTTCAAAGTTGACTCCCTAAATATTTAACCATTACTTACATTTACTGATTATTGAAAATGTGCTTTGGGGTCAGAAGTGATTCTCTTTCCAACTAGCTGTGACACCTTGGATAAATTATTTAACCTCTCCAAGCCTTGGGTTCCTCATTTACTGAATGGACAGTATGATAGGTTTTACCTCATGAGGTATTTGGATTAAATAAGCTAAATATATGTGTTCCAGTATGATTTTCAAAAAAAGGAAAGTCATTACTGTTAGGCAAATATAAAATGGACATGTGTCACAAATTCTATTTCACTCACTTATTAATGAGGGAACCTGTAAGATGTTAAACCAACCCAGAGTGCATTTGTGAATCTAAGTATTTATAGGCAGTGTTAACACAGGATCACTCTGTTAGATAAGACACTGGTTAATGTCCAACAAGACCATGAACTTAATCTTTGTGGTTACCTTTTCAGTTGGGCAAAAATAATTTACTTCTCTACTGGATAAAAATCTACAAGTCAATGTGTAACTTTACTAAGTCTGGGATCTTTAATTAATAGCAAATAGTGAGTTGAAGTACATTCCCTTAAATCAGGATTTCTTAATCTTGGCACTATTGACATTTTGGGCTAGATAATTCTTTGTTGTGGAATGCTCTCCTGTGCATTGCAGGACTTCAGGAGCATCCCTGGCTTCTGTCCACTAGTTGCCAGTTGACTCTTCCTCCCCTAGTTGTGACAACAAAAAAATGTCTTCAGACATTGTCAGATGTTCCCTGGGGGGCGGAATTGTCCCTGGTTGAGGACTGTTGCTCTAGGTAATCTTAAGTGGTCTTCGTCTCCATATAAAATTGAAAGAATATGTCATCTGTTTTCCCCCTCTTTTTCAAATTTGTGATAATTTTTCTTACACATGTAAAAAGCACTTTGCACAATGCCTGACAAGTAGTAATTACTAAATAACTGCTATTAATAATGATGACACTATTATTTGTTATTTTTACCTATATCTTGTTCCTTAGGCAGTTTGAAAGTCATTATTTGGTATAATGTACTTCTGATATTGATTTATTAAATAATGTCACTAAAAAGCAAACAAAAAAAAAATCCCAAAATACCTAAGTGCTTATTTGTGAGATTTACTCAGAGTTTCAAAACAGTCAAAATTAGATTTTGCATGTTATGACCCAAATTCATATTTCTCACATTCTTTCTGCAGTTTTAAGTGTGGTAAATTTTGACCCAGAATATATAGAGTGAACTCATTCATTTTATTTAAAAATTAGATGAGAGACACTCATAAGTTCCTGATAATCATTAAAACAATCATAGCACAATATTATTGTAGTTGAATATATTACATGTTCACATTTATTATACAGCCAACTCTTTAAGCCAAACCGTGTTAAGAGCATAGGCTGAATAGATATGTTTGAACTTTGCTTGGCATTTTGTTTAGTAAGACGTATGCCAAAATGATGTACTTGGTTATATAATTTTAGGTGAACAGATGTGCACAAGACTAAATTTTTATAAAGGTCCAGTGTAGAACTACAAATTCATGATCAATGAGACAAATCCCATATGTACACAAAAACTGGAGTTGTATTTTGAGATCTAGCAAATTTAGTTGGTATTATAAGTAAATAAATTGTTATAGATAAATACCCCTATTAAAACTTGTTATACATTTGTGCTTGTGGATTTTTAAAATTGAAAAATAAAAGTTTTAAAATGAAAGAACATCACTGGGGCCCCTGAAGCACTGAGGTGAAATATCCTGAGAACCGTAGCTTGGATTTAGTAAATGTGTTTTTAAATAGTCTTCTAAGGAGCACAGTTTGCTTTCTCTTGTCCTAGTTACATTAGACACTTGACTTTTCACTTGAATTTCACAAAGTCCATGTGATTTGCAACTGTTTACCTATCAGGGTAATTAGACTGGAAAGCCAGCCATTTTCCATACTGTTTTAGAAATTAAGCTAGTTTTATCTCCTTCTTTCCCTTCTCCTTATAAAATTGCCTAAGTAGGAAGGGGACAGAATAGGGAGTCATTTAGGAAATTAGAATTAAAAGTATCCTTGGGCAGATTTGGAAGGAGAGTAGTGATTGGTAATAAGGGAGTTCTTCTTGTCTTTTGACTCTTTATCTCTGGGGTATAGAAAAGTATTTACCTTTCCACAGAAAGCTTTATTTGTTATGTTAGAGAAGTAAGGTCTTTGAGTACAAGTATATGACTTGACAATGTTAGTTTTCTAAAATTAAACAGTCTTCCTTAGCAATGATCCTGGTCATTTCCTAACTGCAATACACATAAAGGTCTTAGAAATATAGTGGAAGAAAGAAAATATAGTTACATAGATGAAGCAGTAAATAGTCCTTTTACTATTACCCAACCTTTTGCTGTCATTGGTTAATACAACTTGTAAGTTTAAATAAATATCGTAATTATAGCGAAGCTACAGCATAAAATGCAGCATTTATGTGCAAGATTTTAAATAAGAAATACTCTAAGAATAACATTTTCACAATGTTTTGTTGCTTTGGATATAATTAGGTAATGATACTTTTCTGCTAATGAGTTGGTTAAAAAGCCAAAGCACAGAAAATAATCTTTGGAAGAGTGAGTAAATCAGTGTTATATCAGTGCATTAAATTGCTTACCTTTTTGCCTTTAAACTTTCTACATAGTGTGGGTATACATCAAGATTGATTCAGTAACATTTCCACAGATTTTAAGTTTTTTTGATGTATTTAAAAGTGGTTTTACCTCACTGAACTTTTTCACTGTCCAGGTTTAATTCTGTTATTATTCTGTTTAATTTTGCCAGATAATTGATTTTTTTGTTGCTTGAGTGGTTTAGAGAGAGGACTCAAACCACAAAATATAAATGGTTGAGGCACTTGTTTTACCATTAAACTATATTTTAAATTAACCTAGAATATTTAATGTTGTATGAAAGCATTGGGTACGATAAGCTCTGGGCTCCTCATCTCTTATCGAACTGTGTAATGAATGAGTCCCTTGCAACTTCTTGCCCCTCCCTCAGAGCAGCCAGCGTATATTTGAGCATAGTGGCTCTGCTTGTGTTGTATCTTATTCTCATGGAGGAGATAGCAGTGCCTACACTGCAGCAGGTGGAGCTCCTGTGATGAATCCGATCCTGGATTAAATTTTAAGGATATTAAGCAAGGTTTGGGACCCTTATAAAGTGGTGCTGAATGAGTACTTTCATTCTGGGAAGTTGATTGTAATTTTATGGAAACAGTTTTATTATATAGGAAAAAGAAACAGCATCTTAATTCCATTCATAATATGCTGACTTGATCTCTGCTGTGGGGGTGGAAACAGCAGAAGAATGCAACATTTTAATGTAAATCTTTTTAAAAGAATGCTTTGAATCTAGATTAAGTGTTCAAGACAGTCAGCAAGCATCGTTTACCAAGGCATTTTCCTGGAATTTCAGTCTTGGATCAGTTGAAGTGCTCAGGGTCTGAAAAAATGTCTCCTAGCATCAAAAACTTGGATTGCTTTTCTCCGATGTTATGCCACTGTAAAGTAGCATGCACTAACAGCGCAATATCCTTAATGTTTGGATGTAAGGTGGGTTCGAATAATATTTCTAAAAAAAGCTTAGTTTTAAAATCCAGTAGTATTTCAGCAAAGAAATAATTACGGTTAAGATTAGATGGTTTGCCAGATTGACTTTATTTTTTATTTTTTAATTATTATTTTTTTATTGAGTTATTGATAGGTTACAATCTTGTGAAATTTCAATTGTACATTAATATTTGTCAGTCATGTTGTAGGTGCACCACTTCACCCTTTGTGCCCACCCCCCACCCCACCTTTCCCCTGGTATCCACTAAACTGTTCTTGGTGCATAGTTTTAAATTCCTCATATGAGTGGAGTCATACACAGATTGTCCTTCTCTCGCTGGCTTATTTCACTTAACATAATTCTCTCAAGGTCCATCCATGTTATTGCAAATGGAATGATTTTGTTCTGTTTTGCAGCTGAGTAGTATTCCATTGTATATATGTACCACATCTTCTTTATCCATTCGTCTGTTGATGGGCACTTAGGTTGCTTCCACGTCTTGGCTATTGTAAACAGTGCTGCAATAAACATTGGGGTGCACAGGACTTTTGGGATTGCTGACTTCAAGCTCTTTGGATAAATACCCAGTAGTGGGATGGCTGGATCGTATGGTAGTTCTATTTTTAATTTTTTGAGGAATCTCCATACTGTTTTCCATAGTGGCTGCACCAGTTTGCGTTCCCACCAGCAGTGTATGAGGGTTCCTTTTTCTCCACAACCTCTCCAACATTTGTTGCTATTAGTTTTAGATATTTTTGTCATTCTAACGGGGGTAAGGTGATATCTCAGTGTAGTTTTGATTTGCATTTCCCTGATGATCAGCGATGATGAGCATCTTTTCATGTGCCTATTGGCCATCAGTATATCTTCTTTGGAGAAATGTCTGTTCATGTCTCCAGCCCATTTTTTGATTGGGTTGTTTGATGTTTTGTGGTTGAGTTGCGAGAGTTCTTTATATATTATGGATATTAAGCCTTTGTCAGATATATGGCTTGCAAGTATTTTTTCCTAGTTAGTGGGTTGTGTTTTTGTTTCAATCCTGGTTTCATTTGCCTTGAAGAAGCTCTTTAATCTGATGAAGTCCCATTTGTTTATTCTTTCTATTGTATCCCTTCTCTGAGAAGTCATGGTGTCTGAAAAGATCCTTTTAATACTGATGTCAAAGAGTGTACTGCCTACGTTTTCTTCCAGAAGCCTTATGGTTTCAGGTCTCACCTTTAGGTCTTTAATCCATTTTGAGTTTATTTTGGTGAATGGTGAAAAAGAATGGTCAATTTTCATTCTTTTACATGTGGCTTTCCAGTTTTCCCAGCACCATTTGTTGAAAAGACTTTCTTTTCTCCATTGTATGCCCTCAGCTCCTTTGTCAAAGATAAGCTGTCCATAGATGTGTGGTTTTATTTCTGGGCTTTCAATTCTGTTCCATTGATCTGTGCACCTGTTTTTGTACCAGTACCATGCTGTTTTGATTACTGTAGCTTTGTAGTATGTTTTGAAGTCAGGGATTGTGATGCCTCCCGTTCTGTTCTTTTTTCTCAGGATTGCTTTAGAAATTCGGGGTCTTTTGTTGCCCCATATGAGTTTTAGGATTCTTTGTTCTAATTCTGTAAAGAATGTCATTGGGATTCTGATTGGGATGGCATTGAATCTGTAGATTGCTTTAGGTAGAATGGACATTTTAACTATGCTTATTCTTCCAATCCATGTACATGGAATGTCTTTCCATCTCCTGATGTCGTCATCCAATTCTCTCAGAAAGACCTTGTAATTTTCATTATATAGGTCCTTCACTTCCTTAGTTAAATTTACCCCAAGGTATTTTATTCTTTTTGTTGCGATTGTGAATGGTATTGTATTCTTGAGTTCTTTTTCTGTTGGTTCATTACGCCAGATTGACTTTAATTCAAGGCATATAATTCCCTGTCCTTTGTGTCTCTGACACAAGTAAAGAATTGATTTGTGTACAGTGAAAGTGTAATGGAAAAGGATCTGATTTTTATGAAAGCTGCGTGTAAAATCTTGTCATTCTCCATTAATGAAGATTAATTATTGACTTGGTTTTTATGTTTTGCTGCTGTGGAGAATTAAATATACAGGAAAACAACATTGAAATGTAGGACTGGAAATGCCTTTAGATATCATTTTGATGGAAGAAATTGTTGATGGCAGGTTTTATGTTTAGTGCCATAGGCTATGTGATTTTGGTACTAAATCAAGAGTTAATATTTAGATCGTATAGAGGGGGGGAAAAAGCTTTTAAACAAAACAAACAACAAAAGGATGTCATGTTCCCTACCCATCCCTTGTAAGTGGAAAGGTGCCTAGGTTAATTTAGTAGTGGCTCTATAAAGAAAATAAATGTAAAGTTTGCCTTAAAGATAAATGATTTATTTATATAAGATATTAAATGGCATAAGGAAGTGATGTATTTTTACCTGATTTGTGCTTCAAAAACAACATATGGTTTAAAACCAAGTTGAAAGCAGGAAGAGCTTTCTAGTGAATATAGTATTGGGGCGATAATTACTTATTCTGAAGCATTGTTTTGAATGAAACCTTTTTCTTAGTTTTGTGGGACTGAAACTTCCCAATTGATGATATGAAGAGGTCTTGAAATTGCTAGTTGACTAAAAAAAATTACACTGAAACAGTTTTTTAGATCTTTATTAGAGAATATGTCGCTTTTCTGGTCACCTAAGTTTTTTCCCCCCTCGGTTTAAACTCTTTGCAGTGTGTCAGAGAGTTAGTTTCCTAGTGATAGTTCAGATATTTTCTGAAATATTATCTGAATGTAGCATGGAAATGGTTGTGCAATTAAAATATGCTGCTTATAAAAACAGTTTTAGGAGTTTCTTTTAACATTTATACTGGTCGTTAAACTGTGACCTGGTATAAAATTCATATCTACGGTTTAAATGTAAATTCCTGTGCATGATTTAAATAGCTCAAGCTACATTTTTGTTTTCCCCTGAGTGTTAAGCTTGCTTTTCATGTGGTGTGCACAACAGAATTTTTGAGCAGTGTTTTAAATTTTTTAAATAATATTTTTATAAAGTTAACCGCAGTAAAATTTTTCCTCTTTTTATATTTAGGCAAATTAACCACCTATGAAGTATTTATTATGTTTGAATGAAGATTGCTGTCCTTATCACAGAATCAGTATTAAGAAAGTAGCACACCATTGCTCATAATTAGTCTAATAATCTCTGTGAACTTGAAATCTTTACACCAAACCCCTTCAGATCCTGTGGTATTCATCACAAAATACCACTTGAGGCTCTTAGTTGCCCCCTAGTGGAAAATTGAGAAAATACTTTATTGAAAATGTCTTACTGTGGTCATACTTGGTAATTAAAGATAGTTAACAGGGCATGTAAGTTATTATACTTATCTACTTAGGAAATCATTAGATAATTTAATTTGGATAGTAAGAAGAGTGTTTCTTCTTTGCTTAAACTTTTGTGGATAGAATTTTTAGACTTTTTTCCAAAATGTTTGAATTTTATAGCAGGTAGCATTGACAGACGACTCTCTGCAGAAATGTAGCTTCTAAGACTGCAGATGTCCTGGGTGCCTTTTTCATTAATGTATCTTTGTATATTCAAAATTAAACCTTTAAAGCTTTATATTTAAATTAAAATTTTTAATATTGTAATTGAAGCAGGACACTTTTGGGGGACAGGGATAATATTAACAAAAAGGGGAAATTATCCCACAACTTTCAGACAATATATTAATATTAGAAATAGCTTGAAACAATAAGGGTAAGCAAATGTTTCTAGTGAGTAAGCATAGTACCAATACTGTACATGTGCAGAAGGTTTATTTTCTAATACCACTGGTACTTTTAACATCAGTTATTAATTGTTTGCTCCTTTAGTTTATGTACAGCAAGTAATCTACCTATGTAAATTCCAAATCACATTTTAAAATAAACTTAGTATTTTCGTTCATGGTTGTGGACTTTTGAAAAGTAGTAAAAGCACCACCTTGTTTGTTGGAAATGAAATATCTTTTTTAAAACTCAGATTTCTGTGCGACCGGAGCTTCTCTCTAACTGTGCTATTCCTTATGAGGCATCCATCTAAGACAGTTACAGTAATAGGTTATCATGAGGAAGCAGTCATCTGTTTACTATATAAAGCGTGCGTGCGTGTGTAGGAAGGTAGGTAGGTAGGTGAAGCAGTATCACCAAAAGACCAAAAGATGAGTTAATTTCTAGTGAAGGCTCCAGGAGAAGCCTGCTTATCTCTCATCTCTAGTATTAGAACTGAGAGAAAAGACCCTGGGGAATGTAGTGAGAATGCAGAGGGTACTCAGATTCTTAATCTAGAGATTACAAAACTGTCTAGGATGCATTCCCTGGGGGTGGATGTTAACAGAAATGAGCAAACTTGTAGTGCCTGTAAAGGGTGTGTCAGCTCTTTAGGTTATAGTTAACTATTTGAAAATACTAGGTGCAATAAGACCAGAGCCTAAGACTCCCTTAGAGGAAGTTAGCTGTGCTAAGATCAGAAACTTGTGTTTTGGAAAGGAGGCTACATTTTTAAAATTTTTCCATAATATATTTATAAGAGTAGAAGCTCTTATAAATTTTTGCTTTTACTAACTGTCCGCAAGAGAAACCATCATAAAGCTTTTTATAATAGAGCATTAAAGTGTATTTGGTGGCAACAGTTATTAAAGTGAGAGAATCCCAGAGAGCAGGCACACAGCCGGTAAAAAGTCAGGAATGTTTTTGTGAGTGTCTTCTCCCCACAGGGAGATAATCTAAAGTGCTAACCTTGGTGATTCTGTTTCATTAGAAGAGGTGCCGTTCCCTTACAGCTGTGGTTCTTGGCCTGGGATACAAGTAGCTTCAGGAACAAACATGGTGTGTGTCAATGGTACAAAAAAAGTTATCCTATAGCATCAGTTTATCTTGATTGTATTTTTAAATAAGGAAAACAGTACAGAGTCTTATTTTCATATTGAAACTTGTGATATATCATTTGAGTAGGTTAGTGTGTAATTTGTATGAATAATTTATATAAGTGTAATTATGTATGTGGAATACATAGAAGTTTTCAAGAAATATCGTATGTGTAGCTATGACTCCTTGCTGTGTCTCTTCATATCCTTAAAGTAATGATTTGCTTTTTGTTATTAGAAGACCTTTGGTGGAAAAGTTTGAGACTCTGTCTTCTAGTTGTATAATTGCCTTCCCCTTCTTACCCACCTGCCATCCCTGGGGAGGAAAAGTCTTACAGCATAGATTTGAGCAGTGTGGCCCATTTACTTCACTTAGCGCACTCATGCTTAAGATCGTGTTTGCAAATAATTAAATGCTAAACTAACAGTGGCTTTAAACAAGTGGGCCTTTATTTATTCCTAATTATAATCAACTTGGAAGTATGCAGCTGCTATGGCTGCTGACATCTCTGCCTTTGTCTTGGCCTTTCCCTCATCGAAAGATGACTGTTGGAGCTCTAGCCCTAAAAACAGGAAGAAAAGGTGGGAAGGGGAAAGAGGTGTGGTTTATAAAGCTAGAAGCAACTGCTTATATTTCATTGATTAGAACTATGTCACATGGACTCTCGTAGTAATGGAGAGTCGAAAACCTAGTATTTAATTTTTATAGCCTCTATATTAGAGAAAAGCGAGGAAAACACTATAACATTGTAGCACTGGGTGAAGCAATCTACATACAGTGTCAGACAGTGAATTAGTGCAGTATTTTTTACTGGAGTCTGATTAATTTGAGAGATGCTATAGATAATGCTAATTAAGTGATGTATCCATTTCACTGAAATAAAGCAGTAAAGTAAAATTGAGGCTTTCTTTTCACTTCTTTGACTTCTTTGCTCCAACCTTTAGAAGCAAAAGTAAGCTTTTTTTTGGATTAGTTCTTTACACACTGAAGTATAAGAGCATACATATTTATAAGTATAACCTTTAGCCTTAGGTTATGGTATATAGTGCCTAGGCTTCCTTACAATCATTTTACTAAGCATTAATAGGCGATCTGAAATGTTCTTATTTGGGGCCAGCGCGGTGGTGCAGTGGTTAAGTTCACACGTTCCGCTTCTCAGCGGCCTGGGGTTTGCCGGTTCGGATCCCGGGTGTGGACATGGCACTGCTTGGCACGCCATGCTATGGTAGGCGCCCCACATATAAAGTAGAGGAAGATGGGCACGTATGTTAGCTCAGCGCCAGGCTTCCTCAGCAAAAAGAGGAGGACTGGCAGTAGTTAGCTCAGGGCTAATCTTCCTCAAAAAAAAAAAAAATTCTTATTTAAGAATACAGTTTCAAAATAGACTTCAAATTGAGAAGTACTCAGTAATGAATAATGACCAATAGCAGACTACTCATTCTAATTAGATTAGAATAATTTTTAGCAGTAATTAAAGTTAAATGCTGTCTTATGTTAGAGCACAAGCTTCCTTTAGTATCTTCCTTCTTGTTCTAAGATGAAATGTACTTTCTCTTGCAAGTGTTGCCAAACTTTGACATTGAACCAATATCTTTAGTGTATTGTCTTTTTTTGTGTCCTTTTTTATAGACTGCCTGGTTTCTCGTAAAGAGGAAAAAGTATTCTGTAGTGACTCTGGGACTCCAGTTAACTCCTCAGTCTTTGAGGATGCTGTATTAAACTCCTTCCTCAAAGTGAATGGATTGAAGTAAATAATTCTTTCATGTGTTGGTAAATAGTTTCTGGTGGCACTTTGCTGATAGCAGTGGGCCTTTGATAGGTCTACAACCAGACATAGTTGCTTGTTTGTTATTTTCTCATATCAACTTAGAACTATATACTGTGATATATAGTTATATATGTGATATATATTAATGATTATCTTTTTAATTTCTTTATTCGAAGATCTATTGCTTTGGAATGTAGTTTTTCTTATGTTCCTTTAAGAATGTATTTATATATTTATGAAATTTTCTTTTTCACAACTGAGTTACAAATTGGAAAACTTGAAAGTAAGTTTTGAAAATATTTCACTGTAAAACACATACCACTTGTTTGAATATATAACATTGAAAACAGTAGAATTATTTTAGAAAGTTACAATAGGATATATGTCTTTCTAATTTTTACAAGGAAAATCATAGTCATTTAATGACTCATTCATTCCTTCATGCATTCACTCATCACTCATTCGTTAATTATTTATCGAGCATCTGTGCGGTGGGTGTATAGCAGTGAACAAAGGAAATCCTGCTCTCATGGAGTTTACTTTCTAATTGTATTTCCTATTGTAACTTTTCTCCTTTATAGCTATTACTTTATAGCTATACTTTAGAATTTCTGTCAGTGAGCATGTTAGAATAAAAACTCAAGAGTAGGAAAAACTCTACAGAGTGCATAATTAGTGATTGCTGTTTAAGCTCTGTATAGGTTTGCTAGGGCTACCATAACTAAATACCACAAACTGAGTGGCTTAAACACAAAAACTTACTTTCTCACTGCTCTAGAGGCTTTGGAAGTCCAAGATCAAGGTGCTGGCAGAGGTGGTTTTCTCTCAGGTCTCTTTCCTTGGCTTGCAGATGGACTTCGTCTTGCTGCCTCTTCTCCTCCTCTTTCCTCTGTGCATGGGCACCCCCTGGTGTGGTTTCTCAGTGTGTCTGCATTTCCTCCTCTTAGAAGGATGCCAGTCAGATTGGATCAGCACACCCTTATGGCCTCATTTTAACTTAATCACGTTTTAAGGGCCCTATGTGCGAATACAGTCACATTCTGAGGTGCTAGGACTTAGGGCTTCAACATATGAATTTTGGGGGGACACAGTTCAGCCCAAAACAAGGTCCTTATTAATTAAGGAAGAATTAGGACTTCAAAGTTCCACAAGCATGTGAGGGAAGTTTTGAATGTAAAACTTTTAAAATGTATCAAATTCTTGGAAAACATCTTATTATAAAGTTTATGAGCATTCATAAACTTGGTTTGAACATATTCTATTAGTGGAGATTGTCAAATGAAAAACTGAGGGTGCTCTGATTTAAGCATATTCAATTTAAAAGTTACTGGAATGTTCAGGTTAAGAAAGTCATTGTAGCCTCTGCTTCTCAATTTGGCCACCCTATGCCTATTTGCTGCCACCAAAGAAGAAGAAATATCTTGAGCATTTATTTGGGGGTGGAAAGTAGGGAAGAAAAGAGAATGTTTTGGTAATTTAAATTTCAAAACAGTATTGTCTGTACACATGCATGTTTGTATTTGATGGCTACCTATATTTGAACAATATATACCTTGGGTACATTGTGTTACGTAGACTTTTTCTGGGTTGGCTTTGGGAACCTAATCATAGTTTATATTGTTATTTCAAGTTGTTTCAAACAATTAAAAAGTGCTGATTTTTGGAATACAACCTATTCATCAATTGGCAACTGTCTCTATAAAAACATATTAGGGAACAACAGAAGTTGCAGTTCCTGATTACTTATTGGTCCTGCAGAAGTAGAAAATAATAACTTTTGTTTGACATTATTTTTTGAGGAGGGAAGCAAATTTTTCTGGACTTAAGGTCCAGGAGTGGGTTTGTTCTGACAGTACAGCTGTTTTTTTTAAAAAAAACAAATCTATTTTAAACTGTCCTTGGCATTTGCTGGAGTTAAAATACATGTAAAAGAAATCCTCCCTTGACTTTCATAGCCATTAAGATGCGTGATATATAGACCGATGGGAGCTCCTGGCAGAATTTTTTTTAAGTGATGCTCACTTGGTTTTAGAGGAAAAAAGCAATGCGGATTTGACAAATTTTGCAAATTTGAAATGCAAAGTAAGTTATGATTGTCATAAATTCCACTAAGTTCTTTTTATTATTCTTATAAAGGTTAGATATCTGCTATGCAGACTTCCTTGATCATTTCTCTTAATGATCACTTAACCCTCAGTGTACCTGGAAAGTTATTCATCATTCTTTGTCACCCTTTTATTTTTTATTGCCATTCTTTTCATTTTTGAGTATTTTAAATCATTTTATAAATAATTTTCAGAGGAATAATGAAAAATTTCATTAGAAATTTTAATTAGAATCTAAACATAGCAAACCCAGTTTTTAAAATCAGCTTTACTGAGTTGTAATTGACATACAGTAAGCTGTACATCTTAACACGTACAATTTTACAAGTTTTGACATATGTGTAGACCTGTGAAACCATCGCTGCAATCAATATAGTGAACATATCCATCACTCCCATAAGTTTCCTCAAGCTTCTTTTCAGTCCCTTCCTTTTCTCCTTCCCCATCCCTCTTCCCTCAGACCACTGCTGGTTAGATTTCTGATAGATTAGTTTGAATTTTCTGGAGTTTTATATAAATGGAATAATAAAGTGTGTGCCATTTTTTAACCTGGCGTCTTTCAGATTAATTATTTTGAGATTCATCCACGTCATTGCCTGTATCCGTAGTTCATTCCTTTTAGTTGCTAGGTAGTATTCTGTTACAGTCATGCACCACAAAATGACTTTTTGGTCAATGACTGACTGCGTATACGACAGTCCTATAAGATTAGTACCATATAGCCTAGGTGTGTAGTAAGCTATACCATCCAGGTTTGTATAAGTACACCCTGTTATATTTACACAATGAAGGAATCGCCAAACGACACATTTCTCGGAAAGTATTCCTCTTGTTAAGCAATGCATGACTGTATGTATATTTAACACATTTGGTTTTGAAGATACTTATATCCCACATGTGCAGTGTCTTTTGAATGTAACTAACCTCTTGTCAACTAATGTATGTGAACATGCAATATACATCCATTTGGTACATACTGATTCCAGATATCAAATAGATTCTGGTTTTTCTTGATATCTGGTTTCTTGATATCAAAACACAAAACTTTATTATAAACTTTGATGGCTCGTAATTTTTTAGTAGAGAGAACATCATTTGTCTTTGATCCATAATTGCAAAGCATTTTATTTTTAGATTTATCAGCACTAATTAGATTGATCAACCTGGTGAATTTTTTCGTTTTTGTGTCATCTGTTTCCTTCCTTTCACCTTTGTATACACAGCTACCTTCAACAATTGCCTACTTACGAATTGCATGAAGCAAATTATGTTGTATAAATATAAAAAATAAGAGGTTACTGGGGCTGGCCCTGTGGCCGAGTGGTTAAGTTCGCGCGCTCTGCTGCAGGCGGCCCAGTGTTTCGTTAGTTCGAATCCTGGGCGCGGACATGGCACTGCTCATCAGACCACGCTGAGGCAGCGTCCCACATGCCACAACTAGAAGAACCCACAACGAAGAATACACAACTATGTACCGGGGGGCTTTGGGGAGAAAAAGGAAAAAATAAAAAATCTTTAAAAAAAAAAAAAAAAAAAAAAATAAGAGGTTACTGTCACTTTTCCTTTTAGGATACTGGGATGGTCCAAGTTTTTGTCACAAAATGTTGCATGATAAAGTCCTTGATTAAGTGGATGAAAATGCCGTATTTCCTTTTTGTCCTTTGTCTTTCACTCATCTATTGAATTTGAGAAAATTCATTTAGAATATTGTCATCTGAAGACTTGTAATCTCAGATTTCTCTTATGCAACCAAATGGACCATCACCATTAATCTACAGTGCTACTCCATTTTCATTCATCCTCTGATCATCTACTAGTTGTAACATGTCGTTGTCAGTTTTCTTCTTTCCCGTTATTGGTAGTGTGCAGAAAAGAGTTAACATAACCTAAATTGCTTCCTTGAAAAGGTCTGCCTGCAAGGTTGGTCCTGGGCTTGTGTCTGGGAAGTTAGATTTCAAGAGGATGCCCACCAGTAACTGATATGAGTGGTTCACTGTGCCTAAATTGTTTGTGCAAACACTTCCTTCTGGGAGTCTGGAACTTTGGTTTGTGCTAAACAGAGGCCTGGCCCATGTGACCAGCCCCCATTGAATACCCTGGGCTCTGAGTCTCTCACAGTCTTTCCTGATTGACAACATTTCACATGTGTTATCACAACTTGTAGCTGGGAAAATTAAGGGCATCCTGTGTGACTCCACTGAGAGAGGGCTTTAGAAGAAGCTTGCCCCTGGTTTCCCCCAGACTTTGCCCCATGTGCGTTTTCCCTTTGTTGACTTTTGCTTCTGTCATATCACTGTAATAAGTCATAGCTGTGAGTACGACTGTATAATTGGTCTCGTAAATCCTCCTCGCAAATCATTGGACCTAGGAGTCTTGGGGATCTTTCAACACAGGCAAAAAGTTAAAAATTCTGAATTCTCAATAATGAAAACTTTAAAAAGAGAGAGAGAGAGAGACTACAAAGGTGCTATCTGAAGGATGATGCAGTAGTTTGACTTATTTCAAGATAGAATGAATTTTGTTTTATGTATAAAAAAGTAAATGTCCTCTTTGTTATATGCAAGACCTTAAGTAAGAACAAAAATTACAGAAAAGTGGTCCTTAGAAATAATTAGAACTATTTAAAAACAATAACACACGCACACACACAAACTGGAATTGGTTCATTAAACCCTGATGATCTACCAAAAGTTTAATAAAGTGTAGTTTCTTAGTCACGTGCATGCTTTTTAAAATGTGCATTTATTAAATATTGAGTAAATAAAAACTAATATATAGGAAGTATATGTTAGATGTAAAGAATCTCTACATTGGAGCCAGCCCCAGCCCCATGGCCGAGTGGCTTCCGTGGGCCAGGGTTTTGTGGCTTTGGATCCCGGGTGTGGACATGGCACTGCTCGTCAGGCCATGCTGAGGCAGCATCCCACATAGCACAGCCAGAGGCACTCAAAACTAGAATATACAACTATATACTGGGGGGGCTTTGGGGAGAAGAATAAAAAAAATAAAAATTTAAAAAAAGAAAAGATTGGCAACAGTTGTTAGCTCAGGTGCCAGTCTCTACGTAACATTAAGAATAACCAAAGAATACTACCTGGTCCTTTGGAAGTCCCCTGTTTGCCCCCCTCAGATCCCATCCCATTTCTTCCCTATTCAATAATCCTAATTCCGAATTCCGTATTTGGAATTTCTTGCTTTTGTTTATAATTCCTAAACAATAAATTGTATGGTTTTCCACATTTTTGAACCACTGAGTAATGATGTGAGTATTCGTTTCTTTTGCCTACTTTTCTATTGATGTGTTTCTCTTTTCCTTACTGATTTGTGGGAGGTTTTAAAAATATATTCTAAATATAAGTATTTCATTATAAGGGTTAGAAATACCTTCTCCCGTTCTGTGACTCATGGAATCTTTGTCCAGCCCTTTCTGATATCTTTTGATGATTAGAATCACATAATTTTAATGTCAAACTACCTGTCTTTTCTTTTAAGGTTTATACATTTCATGTCTTGTTTTGAATATTCTTCCAGAGCCAGAAATCCTAAAGATAATCTTCCATATTATGCTCTAGAAGTTTTATAGTTTTGACTGTCGTGTCAGTCTGAGATTAATTTTTGTTTTGGTATGATGTAGGAGTCCCATTTCATTTTTTCTAATGGCTATCCAATTGTCCCAGTCCCGTTTATTGACAAATTCTTTCTATTCTCCAAATGATCTGTACTGTGTCATAAGTTTCCATATGTGAATCTGTTTCTGGATTCTTTTGTTCCACTTGTAAGTTTGTCTAACTCTGTGCCAGTACACATTATCTTAATGACTACAACTTTATTACCAGTTCTAATTGTTGTTTTGTATATTGTGTTGTATTTTCTATACGAGTGATAATATCATTTGTGAACAACGACAACTTTGCTGATGTCATAAAAGGGAATTCCTGGGTCAAGGGTTATATGTGTTTTACATTTTGATAGTTTTATATTGCTAACAGGAAAGAGCTATTCTTGTTTACATTTCCACTCGTATGTTAGAGTTCTGTTTTTCCACACCCTCGTCAATACTAGGTGTTATCAGGCCTTTATGTTTTTGTTGAACATCTTTTTGTATTTTTTTATTGGCTGTTGGTAGTTCCTTTTTAAATGAATTGCTAGTTCATGTCTCTTGCTCATTTTTAAAATTGATTTGTAAGTATTATACATTAAAAAACTGGCCTTTTTGTAATATGATTGGGCTCTTTCTTTTTTAAGTCAGTGATATGGAAGTTTTAAACTTTGTTTTCAAATTTATTAGTCTTTTTTTGTTTCTAGATATTGTTTCTTTCTTAGACTTCACCATTCCAAGAGTGTGAACAAATTCACCCATGTTTTGTCTAAGTGTTTGACTCAATTCTTTGGTTAGGTTTGTGATCTACTATGTAATTTTTTTCTTTTAAGTTATGCTGTAGGAATCCTGAGTTTTTTTCCTGATGTTCGTTTACCAAACACTACTCATTCAATAATCCATCACTGCCCCAGTAATTGAAAACATTATTCTTATCATGTTATTAGATTCCCCTATGTATTTGGTTCTGTTGGGCTTTCTTTTGTTCAGTTGATTTGGTTATTTATGTTTGTGCTATTATCAAGCTTTTAATTATTGAGGCTTCTTAACGCTTCTTTATACTTGATAGAACCAGTTGCCTCTCATGACTTTTTAATTCAGAATTTTCTTGGCTTCTCACATGCTAGTTTTTTTTCATATGGTGATTACTAATACCCTGTCAGGCATTCTCACCCACCCAAATAAAAGTATATTGATATTTTGATTGCAAATACATTGGGTTTGTAGATTATTTTCTTGGAAAATTCACAATATTGGACCTTTACCCAAGAAAACTGTGTTGTTTTCATTTATTCAGTGTTCCTTTATTCCCTTCAGTAAAATTTTGAAGTTTTTTTCCATAGAGGTTGAGTCCTTTAAGTTTAATTCAAGTTCCCTCTTTATTGTTGTTGTTGCTGTTGTAAATAGAATCTTTTTCAACAGATACACAGGAATTTACTATTTTATTTAGTAGTTTTTATTGAGGTATAATTTGTGTTCAATGAACTGCGTCCATGTAAAATGTACAGTTTGATTAGTTTGACAGCTGTAAACCCCTGTGAAATCACTGCCACAATCAAGTTACAGAATATTTCCCTCACTCCAGAAAGATTCTTTGTGTTTCTTTGCATTCTATTCAGCCTTCCATTTCTCACCACACACCACTGATCTACCTTTTGTCAATGTAAATAATTTTACATTTTCAAAAATTTTATATAAATGGATTCATACAGTAAGTACTCTTTGTGTCTGGCTTCTTTAACTCAGCATAATGCTTTGGGAGTTATTGAGGTGGGTGGTTGTGTCAGTATTTTGCTTCTTTTTATTGCAGAGGTATATTCCACTATAGGAATATACTACATTTTGTTTATTCATATCTGCTGATGGACATTTAGATTGTTAACAGTTTGGGGCTACTGTGAATAAAGATGCTATGAGCCTTCATGTACAAGTTTTTTGTGTAGACATGTTTTATTTTTCTTGGATAATTATCTAGTGGTTGTTTTCATATCCTAGGTGTAAGAATGGTTAATTTCATATCCTAGCAGTTGCTCCACATTCTAACACTTGTCTTTTCTAAAAAAATTTTTGCTGTTTTAGTTGGATGTGCAGTAGTATCTCATTGTGGTTTTATTTTGTGTTTCCTTGATCACTTGTGATGTTGAGCATCCTTTTGTATTTGACATTAGTGTCTCTTCCTTTTGGAAATGTTGTGGGTTTATGTCCCCTAAGAAAAACGTATGTTGGAGTCCTAACCCCTGGTACCTCAGAATGTGACCTTATTTGGAGATAGGGTCTCTACAGAGGTAATCAAGTTGAAACGAGGTCAATAAAGTGGGCGCTACAAAAAGAGAACTACATGAGAATATCACTGATGAACATAGATGCAAAAATTCTAAACAAAATTTTGGCAACCAGAATTCAGCAATTCATCAAAAGGCTCATACATTGTGATCAGGTGGGATTCATACCAGGGACACAGGGATGGTTCAACATCCGCAAATCAATCAACGTGATACACCACATCAACAAACTGAGGAATAAAAACCACATGATCATCTCAATAGATGCAGAGAAGGCATTTGACAAGATCCAACACCCATTTATGATAAAAACTCTGAGCAAAATGGGCATAGAAGGAAACTACCTCAACATAATAAAGGCCGTATATGACAAACCCATAGCCAACATCATACTCAATGGGCAAAAACTGAACGCCATCCCCCTGAAAACAGGAACGAGACAAGGATGCCCTCTATCACCACTCTTATTTAACATAGTACTGGAGGTCCTGGCCAGAGCAATCAGGCAAGAAAAATGAATAAAAGGAATCCAAATAGAGAGGGAAGAAGTGAAACTCTCGCTGTTTGCAGATGACATGATCTTATATATAGAAAACCCCAAAGAATCCATTGGAAAACTGTTAGAAGTAATCAACAACTACAGCAAAGTTGCAGGGTACAAAATCAATTTGCATAAATCAGTAGCATTTCTATACTCTAATGACGAACTAACAGAAAAAGAACTCAAGAATACAATACCATTCACAATCGCAACAAAAAGAATAAAATACCTTGGGGTAAATTTAACTAATGAAGTGAAGGACCTATATAATGAAAATTACAAGGCCTTTCTGAGAGAATTGGGTGATGACATAAGGAGATGGAAAGACATTCCATGTACATGGATTGGAAGAATAAACATAGTTAAAATGTCCGTTCTACCTAAAGCAATCTACAGATTCAGTGCCATCCCAATCAGAATCCCAATGACATTCTTTACAGAATTAGAACAAAGAATCCTAAAATTCATATGGGGCAACAAAAGACCCCGAATTTCTAAAGCAATCCTGAGAAAAAAAGAACAAAACGGGAGGCATCACAATCCCTGACTTCAAAATATACTACAAAGCTACAGTAATCAAAACAGCATGGTACTGGTACAAAAACAGGTGCACAGATCAATGGAACAGAATTGAAAGCCCAGAAATAAAACCACACATCTATGGACAGCTTATCTTTGACAAAGGAGCTGAGGGCATACAATGGAGAAAAGAAAGTCTTTTCAACAAATGGTGCTGGGAAAACTGGAAAGCCACAAGTAAAAGAATGAAAATTGACCATTCTTTTTCACCATTCACCAAAATAAACTCAAAATGGATCAAAGACCTAAAGGTGAGACCTGAAACCATAAGCCTTTTGGAAGAAAACATAGGCAGTACACTCTTGACATCAGTATTAAAAGGATCTTTTCGGACACCATGCCTTCTCAGAGAAGGGATACAATAGAAAGAATAGACAAATGGGACTTCATCAGACTAAAGAGCTTCTTCAAGGCAAATGAAAACAGGATTGAAACAAAAACACAACCCACTAACTGGGAAAAAATACTTGCAAGCCATATATCTGACAAAGGCTTAATATCCATAAAATATAAAGAACTCTCACAACTCAACAACAAAAAAATCAAACAACCCAATCAAAAAATGGGCTGGAGACATGAACAAACATTTCTCCAAAGAAGATATATGGATGGCCAATAGGCACATGAAAAGATGCCCATCATCGCTGATCATCAGGGAAATGCAAATCAAAACTACACTGAGATATCACCTTACACCTGTTAGAATGACAAAAATATCTAAAACTAATAGTAACAAATGTTGGAGAGGTTGTGGAGAAAAAGGAACCGTCATACACTGCTGGTGGGAATGCACACTGGTGCAGCCACTATGGAAAACAGTATGGAGATTCCTCAGAAAATTAGAAATAGAACTACCATACGATCCAGCCATCCCACTACTGGGTATTTATCCAAAGAGCTTGAAGTCAGCAATCCCAAAAGTCCTATGCACCCCAATGTTCCTTGCAGCATTATTTACAATAGCCAAGACATGGAAGCAACCTAAGTGCCCATCAACAGACGAATGGATAAAGAGGATGTGGTACGTATATACAATGGAATACTACTCAGCTGCAAAACAGAACAAAATCATTCCATTTGCAATAACATGGATGGACCTTGAGGGAATTATGTTAAGTGAAATAAGCCAGCTAGAGAAGGATAATCTGTGTATGACTCCACTCATATGAGGAATTTAAAAATGTGGACCAAGAACAGTTTAGTGGATACCAGGGGAAAGGTGGGGTGGGGGGTGGGCACAAAGGGTGAAGTGGTGCACCTACAACACGAATGACAAACATTAATGTACAACTGAAATTTCACAAGATTGTAAGCTATCATTAACTCAATTAAAAGAAAATAAAAATAAAGTGGGCGCTAATCCAATATGACCAGTGTGCTCGTAACAAGGGGAAATTTGAACAAAGATGGGCACACAACAAGAATACCATGTGAAGATGAAGACAGAGATCTGGGTGACTCATCTGTAAGCCAAGGAATGCCAAGAGTGCTAGCAAGCCACCAGAAGCAGGAGAGATGCATGGAATAGATTCTTCTTCACAGCCCTCAGAAGGAACCAACTCTGCTGACCCCTTTTTCCAGACTTCTAACCTCCAGAACTATGAGATAATAAATTTGTATTGTTTACGCCACCCAGTTTGTGGTACTTTGTTACAGTAGCCTTAGCAAACTAATACATAATTACTATATAAATAAATTCGTTCCTCATTTAAAAAGACTGAATTTTTCTTTTCCTGTTATTGATTTGTAAAAGATCTTTATATATTCAGATAGAGTCCTTTGTCAGATTTATTTATTGCAAATATTTTCTCTCATTTTGTAGTTTGCCTTTTACTTTCCTTAGTGGTGATTTTGAAGAGTGAAAGTTTTAAGAAAGCCCAGTTTGTCAAAATTTTTCATTGTTGGGCTTTTTGTGTTCTATAGAATAAATCTTTTCCTATCCCAAGTTTACAATTCTTAGACTTTCTTCTAGAGTTTTTATAGTTTTATGTTTTACATTTAGATATGTGATCCCTTCTGAATTAATTTTGTATATGATGTAGGATAAGGGTCAATGTTATTTTTTTCTATTTGAATATTCAGTTGTTCCAGTACTATTTTTTAAAACGCCTTTTCCTTCCCTCATTGAATTACTGTTGCATTTTGTCAAAAATCAGTTGACCACATATGTGTGGATTTATTTATGAAGTCTTTATTCTGTTCCATTGATAAGTCTGTCCACTTTTTGGCCGATACCACACTGTCTTGACATCAGGTAATGTAAGTCTTCCAACTTTGTTCTTTTTAAATTTTGGTTTGACTATTCTAGATCATTTGCATTTCAGCATTTTACAATTAGCTTATCAGTTTCTGCAAAAAGTGTGCTGGAATTATTACTGGGATTGCATTAAATCTATACATCATTTGAAGAAAATGGACATCTTGACAATATTTTTTTCCACTCCACAAACTTATTACATTTCTCTGTTTCTTTAGATCTTAATTTCTTTTAGCAATATTCTGTAATTAGCAGTGAAGATGTCTTGCACATCTTTTGAAAAAGTTATTCCTAATTTTTAAAATCTTTTTGGAGTTGGTGTAAATGGAATTTTTAGAAAGTTTTGGTTTCCAATTATTTGCTGTTGGTATAAAAAAATAAAATTTTGTTAGTGTAGTATCCTGCAACCTTGCTATAAATTCAACTATTAATTTTAGTAGTTTTATAAATTCCTTGGAAATTTCAGTGTAAACAATCACGTCATTTGTAGAGACAATTTTATTTCTTCCTTACTGGCTTTTATGCTTTTTATTTCTTTTACTTGCCTTCTAGCCATGGTTAGGACATTCAACATAATGTTGAATAGAAATGAGAAGAATGAGAATCCCTTATGCCTTATTGCCCATCTAAAAGGGGAGAATGTTCAACATTTTACCATTAGATATGTTAGCTGTTGGACTTTTGTAGATGCCCTTTATCAGATTGAGATTGTTCTGGACTTTTAATTTGCTAAGAATTTTATCATGAATCAGTGTTAAATTGGGTCACATGTTTTACATATATTTTACTGAAATGATCATATGGTTTTTCTCCTTTATTCTGTTAATATGGAGAATTACAATGATTTTTTCTTTCAAATGTTTTCATCAATTCTTGCAATTGATGTATTATCCTTTGGATTATCCTTTTCATATTCAATTTGCTGATTTTTAAAAAGGATTCTTGCATGTGTTCATGAAGGATATTGGTCCATCATTTCTTCCTTTTGTGATGTCTTTGTCAGGATTTAGTATTAATGTTATGCTGGTCTCATAGTTGGGAGGTGTTCTATTTTCTGAAAGAATTTGTGTAAAAATATTTCTTTCTTAAATGTTTGGTAGACTTAACATCTGGGCCTGGACTCTTCTCTGTGGGAAGAATGTTGATAAATTCAGTTTCTTTAATAGATATGGAGACACTCATTTACTGTTTCATATTGTGTCAGAATATTATGTGTGGTAAGAAGCGTTTTTCAAGGAATTTCTTGATTTCATCTAACCTGTTGAGTTAGTTGGCCTAAAGTTGGTCGCAATTCTTTTCTTATTGTGTTTTTAAGGTTTCTAAGTTTTTTTAGTGATACTCTGTCTTTCATTCTTGATGTTGGTGATTGCATTCTCTTTTTCCCTCGTCTGTCTAAAAGAAGGGTTTATTTTGTTGATTCTTTGGTTTGTTAATATTCTCAATTGTTTGTTTTCTACTTAATTGGTTTCTGCCCTTGGTTATTTCCTTTTTTCTCTTCAGGTTTACTTTAGACTTCTTTTTGTAGCCTGTTGAGGTGAATCCTTAGGTCACTCATTTTACTTTCTTCTCTAGTATAAGGCATTTAAAGCTACAAATTTCCTTCTAAGTACTTGTAGAGTTCAGAAACAATCCACAAGATCACTCTTACTTCTGACACCAATTGCAAGTTTGACGGTTACCAAGACCACTCTTGGGTTCAGTCAGTAAGCCCATTGAAGAGTATTGAACTCACAGAATGCAGTGAAAGCTTTATACTCATGGTTATGGTTTATTACAGTGAAGGATACATATTAAAATCAGCCAAGGGAGAGACCCATGGGGCAGAGTCCAAGATAGTTCCAAATGAGGAGCTTCCAGTTGTCCTCTATATGTGGGCTCATGGACAACTTCAACACTCCTGGCAATGATATGTGATAATACACACTGAATATTTCCAACCAGAGAAACTCACCCCGTGGTGTCCAGAGTTTTTATTGGGGCAATCATGTCTATGTGGTTGGCTGCTCATAGTGCTGATCTGTCTCCAGCACCTCCTGGAGGTTAAGCTGATACTGTGTGACCCAAACGCTCCACTATAAATTGGATTGTTATAAATCTAGCATGTCCCAAACCCCCCTGGTAGACAAAGGCATTCATGTCAGACTGAACATTACAGGGGCTTGGAGAATACCTCCCAGGAGCTGAGGACAAAGGTCAGACCTTTCTTTGGGCGAAGTTAAATTCTTTACTACATTGTACTACCTTAGCTTCATTCTACAAATTTTAATCTACTTTATTTTCATTATCATTCAGTTCCAAAATGTTTCTAATTTCCTTCTTGAGTTCTTTTTTGACCCATGAGTCTTTTAGAAGTATGTTGTTTAATATTTAAGTATTAGTGGTTTTACTAGGTATCCTCTTGGTTGTTTCCAAGTTAATTCTGTTGTGGTCAAAGAATGATTCATGATTTCAGTCCTTTAAAATTTGTGACTTGCTTTATGGCCTAGCCTGTGGTCTCTCTTGGCAAGTGCATCATGTGCATCAAAAAGAATGTATTTTCTTCAGTTGTTGAGTATAATAATGTATTATAAATGTCAGGTAGGTCAAGATGGTTGAGTTTGTTCAGATTGTCTGTCCTTACTGATATTTGTATAGTTCTGTCAGTTGCTCATCAGGGAGTTTAAATCTCTTATTAAGATTGTGGAATTGTCTGTTTCTCCCTTTAATTATTTTATTAAATTAATTATTATCCCTATTTCTATCTTTATGTATAAAGTGCTTCTCTTGCTTTTTAAAATTCATTCTGATAATCTCTGCCCATTAATTATAACATTTAAATCTACTTACATTTAATGCAGTCATCAATATGATTAGATTAAGATCTTTTTTTTGTTGTTGTTATTGTTTTCTCTTTGTCCCTTCTCTCTTTGGTTCCTTTGTTCTTCCTTTCTTGCCTTTGTTTTTGGATTATTTGAATATTTTAAAATATTTTATTTTAACTGTTGGCTTCTTAGCTATCTGCCTTTTTGCATTTTTTAATTAGTTGCTATAATGATTACAAAATACTTCCTTATCTTTTCGGTCTCTTAATATTGTACTACTTCACATACAATGCGGAAACCTTGCAACTGTATAGGTCTGTTTACCACCACTACCATCCCCCAATCCTACCATCCTTTATGCTGTAGTTGTTGTATGTATTACATCCATATGTTTTAAATCTATATACATATTTTAAACCCTACAAGACTTGTAATTTTAGCTTTAGACAATCATATATATATATTTTTTAAAGGATTTTACCTATATTTGCTTTGCACATTCAGCTAGGGATAACACATCTAATAAGCATGGAAAGGTACAGAACATCTCTGAAGCCAGAACTGGCTGCTGACAGACTCAACTGGTCAAAAGGTTTAGTTTCTGCATGAGCAGTGGCCTGAGTGGTGGCCTGGGCAGTAGGGCATACCAGAGTTGCAGTAGTGTGAAGGCCTCCTGGGGGTCAGTTGGGGCTGTAGCAATCCTAGTGATGGAAGCCAGAGTCAGTGACTCAGAGATCCAGATGCAACTGGAGGATGAAGTAAGAGATTCAGTTAGATTCTTAGCGTCATTCAGTTTTGACCCAAATCATATCTGTTTTAATTTATCATTTAAATATGGAAAATCTGATTCCTACTAATTATTAATTAAATCAGTTAACATAGTAAATTGCTTCTATTAATTTTTTACTAGATTTTCTAGCCAAATAGAATCTCCTGTAAATAATGATCATTTTATCAACTCATTTAAATTTTTTAAGAAAGTTTTTAAGGTAATTTTGCAAATGAATAATTACATGGTTCTAAATTGAAAGGTACGTAAAAATGAAAACTCTCCATCCCACCCCTTCCCCCAGGCACAGATTTCTTTCCAACAGGCAACTAAAGTTGCGTTTCCTGTGCATCCTGGTTTCTCCATATTTAAACAAATATGCGTGTTTTCCCTCACCTCTCTTACACACACATACATGCACACATACAAATGGGAGCACAGTCTACACTGTTTTGAACTTTAGCCACTAAATATTATATTCTGAAGCTCTTCCTATTTTCATATTTAAAGACTTTCCTCATCTTTTTATGGTTTATGATAGTCACTGATTTGGTAAGATTATTGTTTGACAAGTCCATTGTTTATGGATATGCTGGTGCATGTTTCCTATTATATGCTTTACAAATAGTGCTACAATGAATATGTTAATTGTACATATGGAGATATGTCTATAGGATAAATTCCTAAAAGTGGAATTATTGGGTCAGTGGATACGTGTATTTGTAATTTTTATATATGTTGTGAAATTGACCTTCATAGAGATGGTACCAGTATACACTCCCAGATATGTTAGAAAGTGCTTGTTTTTCCTATGCCCTCATCAGTATAGTGTGTTATTAACCTTGGATATTTGATAGTCTGAGAATATGAGAAATGGTGTGTCAGTGTAGCTTTAATTTACATTTATCCTATTGTGAGTAAAGTGAACATCTTTGCGTATATTTAAGAATTATTTATTTCCTGTTCTCTACAGTTTATAGTCTTTTCCATGCATAGGAGAGAGAATTGGAAGGCTTTGTATCTTTTTTTTGGGATTTGTAGTCTTTATATGTATTTGTGAAAATAGTCCTTTGGATTAAAGTTACAGATACTTTTTTCCTGTTTTTTTTTTTTTTTTTTTTACTTTTTAACTTCTGGTCATACTTATCAGTCATTTTTTAATGACTTTCAGTTTTATGTTACGGTTGTATAGATCTTTGAACTCTGTAGTTATTAAAGACTTTGCTAGAAGAATCTTGAGTTTTTGTGGTTTCATTTAAAAAACTAATTCGTTTGGAAATTTTCCTGTTATAGCTATGCATTTTCCCTTTGCTGTTTATTGAATAATCTATCTTTTATCCAGTGATATTGGCTGGAGATGTCACTTTTATCAAATAACAATGAATTTCTATTAATATAAAGTACTGATTTTCTTCTTCTTTTCACTAATCTTTCTGTTCTTGCACCAGTAACACCATGTTTTAATCATCATGGTTTTATAATAAGTTTTAAATTTGTTGAAGATAGTTCACACTCATCACTTTTTTTTTTTTTTTGAGGAAGATTATCCCTGAGCTGACTGCTGCCAATCCTCCTTTTTTTGCTGAGGAAGACTGACCCTGAGCTAACATCCATGCCCATCTTCCTCTACCCCGTATGTGGGACGCCCACCACAGCATGGTGTGCCAAGCGGTGCCATGTCTTCACCCGGGATCCAACCTGGCAAACCCTGGGGCCGCCAAAGCGGAACATGCGCACTTAAACGCTGTGCCACCAGGTCGGCCCCTCATTACTTCTTATTCATAGACTTTTTTTCTTTGTTCTAGCTGGTTACTTTTCATGAATTTTAGTTACCTCTTCTATTCCTAAATAAACAAACATTTAAATAAATGAATAAATTTCCTGTTGGCCTTTTTGTTGGGATCACATTAAAGAGAAAATGTACATAAACTTACAGAGGGAGATGATACCTTGAACTTGATTCTTCCTATCAAGAACATGGTATGTCTTCTTTCCATTTGGTAAATTCAGACATTTGGATACTTCAGATTTATTAATTCCTGGGCATCGTATCTTTTGATTGAAATACAGTCTTTTCTTTCATTATGTCACCTGACTGACTGATATTGGTTTAAATCAGAGGTTGGCAAACTTTTCTAAAAAGGACCAGATAGTAAATATTTTTGGCTTTGTCAGCCATCAACTTCTCAGCACCACCATTGTATGAGAAAGCAGCTTGAAAGCTATAAATAATACATAAATTACAAATGAGTATAGCTGTGTTCCAGTACAACTTTATTTATAAAAACAGGCAGCAGGGCATATTTGACAGCAGGCCAGCATAGTTTGTGGACCCTTGGCTTAAATTAAAACTATTGATTTCTATGTATTCATTTTCTGACTGAATAACTAACTGAATTCTTTTCTTGTTTATAGTTTTTATGCATATCTCTTGGATTTTCTGGGTTTACCATTAGATCATCTGTAAATTGTGATAATTTATTCTCTTCCTTCTAATTTTTATATATCTTAATTCCTTTTTCTTACAACTCCTGGACAATGTTAGCAATAGTTATGATAGTGGTATTTTTGCCTTATTTCTGACTTCAATGTGAATGACTGTATTGTTTCCCCATTAATCATAATGTTGACTTTCTGGATGGATAGAAAGATATTAAATCAAGAAAGCATTTTTTACTTATATAGTTGAGTTCTTTTTAAAATCAAGAGTAAATATTGGGGTTTTTAAAAAATATCTTTTTAGAAGAATCTGTGGAAATGATTAGACTCTTTACATCATAGATTATTTATTTATTTGTTTATCTCCCAAAAGCATACTGTGGTAAGCAGAATAATGCTCCTTCCCCAAAAAACATCTGTGTCCTTGTCCCTGGAATCTATGAATATATTAGGTTACATGGCAGAAGAAAATTAAGGTCACACATGGAAATAAGGTTTCTAATCAGCTGACATTAAAATAGGGAGATTATTCTGGATTACTCACATGGGCTCAGTGTAATCACAAAGTTCCTAAAAGTGGAATAAGAATTAGAAAACAGAACCAGAGGAGATAACAGCCTGAGGACTTGGACTGACGTTGTTGCCTTCGAAGATAGAGGAAGTGGGCCAACAGCCGAGGGAACATGGACAGCCTCCAGAAACTGGAAAAGGCAAGGAAGCAGATTCTCCTCTAGAGCCCCCACAAGGGAACGCAGCCCTGCTGACACCTAGATTTTAGCCCAGTGAAACTTACTTTGGACTTCTCAACTACAGAGCTGCAAGATAATAAATTTATGTTGTTGTAAGGCACTAAATTTGTGGTTATTTCAGGTAGCGGCCATAGAAAAGCATCCCTTTGGTTTTGTTCCTGATTATAGTAGGTGAATGGCTGATGTTTCGCCGCTTGTTGTGGTGTGGATTTTGTGCTGATTCATGGTAGGAAACTCTCCATCTATCCCTATTTCACTCTAAAAGGTGGTGGTGGTTGTTTTTCATCAGTTATGTTTTTATTTCTTGATTATTTGGCATCTGTTAATAGAATTTTTTCCTTTTGACTTATTAATAAGGTCAATTGTATTAAATGACTTGATATTTAACTATTTTGATGTTTTTGGAGTGTATTCTACTTGGTTTGTAATATTTTGATGTTCTTCTGAGTTGTGTTTGCTAATATTTTATTTTGGAATTTTGCATTTATATTTGTAAGTGAGATTAGTTTCTAGTTTTTTTTGTCTTCTCTGAGGAATTATTATTTGAGGATGTTCTGGTTTTTGTTCGTGGCTGTTTCAGGGTTTTATCTCATCTATGGCCAATTTTGGAAATTTATGTATACCTATAAAATCATAACCATGCAATTCTATTTGTATTGTATTTTGTTTTCCCCTGCCCCCAGACTTTGTTTCTGAGGGAAGGTGAAAGCAGTAAATGACAATATTGGTAAGGCAGATTGTTTTTCACACGCATGGCTTTATCATATAAAGGTCAAACATATTCTTATCTGCAAGTTCTAGGTGATTTGTTATGTGGAAATCTTTTATCTTGGCTTATCACAATTCCTTCCTTAAAAAGTTTGAGTTAGTAACTCTGTTCTTCTTGGGTTAACCTTTCAGCAGTTGTCAGTGGTTCCAGAGATTTTTAATTCATTTCTATTCCAAGCAAGTGAGTGGTTGGAAGAAATGGTTACTGAGAGATATTTATCAGTTCTTCTAAAGTAGGAATCAATTTTTATCTAAATTATTTCCCTTGGTTGTATAGATTGGTTTCTATTCATATTTGGTTGGAAACTAAGTATTGTTTAACCATGGGCAATAGTTAATTGTACCTCAGATCATCATTTTAGCTCCCAGTTAATGCATATAATACTTAACGAACTAATGAAATAGGGAAAATCATATTTTAGTTTTCTATCCCAAACCAGCAGATGTTTTACCAAAACTTAGTTAACCCCACTTTAAGACAATTTGTCTGGAGCTGGCTCCAAGATTGTCTTGAAACAGCTTTTGTCGGGACAGGAAAAATAAGCTCTGAGTCAATCTAATATCAATTGTTATTTTTATATAATTCTTCTGTTTCCATTCCTGCAGCTTCACATTAAGCCACTGCGAGGAACAGAAGCAGCACACTGTTTTGTGTGCATTTTTGTACTGCAGTTATCTCATCAAGATTGATAAGTAGGAGAATTGTGGGCCTGGAAAGCTGCTTGGAAATACTGCCCCAAGTAGTAATTGTAACCCTAGGAATCCCTTTTTTGAATCATTTATAAATAATAGAATTTTCTTTTTGGTAACTGTGTTTTGTTGTATTAGACTTTCTTAAAGGTGCCGAGTACAAGGGAACTCAGAAATTAAGAGATTCCTGCTGGCTAGAGATAAGACAATTTGAACTTCAAAAGGATATTTGCAGTGGATTTGAACCAATCAAATATATGTAATCTACCAATTTGTAATGACAATAGTAATTTTTAAATTAATATATTCACATACCATAACATTCACCCTGTTAAAGTGTACAGTTCTGTGCAGAGGATTGTGCAACCATCACCACTAATTCCAAGAGATTTTCATCATCCCCCAAGAAAATTCAGTGTCTACTAGCAGTTGATTCTCATTTCTCCCTCTTCCCAGTACTTGGCAAACACTAATCTACTTTCTAGTTCTATGAATTTGCTTATTCTGAAATTTCATATGCAGTCACATATCGCTTAACGATGGAATATGTTCTGAGAAATGTGTTGTTAGGTGATTTTGTTGTCATGCAAACATCATATGGTATATTTACACAAACCTAGATGGTACAACCTTCTACACACCTAGGCTATATAGTACTAATTTTAGGGCACCAACATTGTATATGCAGTTTGTTGTTCATTGAAACATCATTATGTGGTGCATGACTGGAAGTGGAATTATACAGTATGTGGCCTTTTGTGTCTGCCTTCTTTCACTTAGCGAAATGTTTTCAAAGTTCGATGTTGTAGATGTATAAATACTTAATTCCTTTTTATAGCTGGATAATATTCCATTGTATGAATATACCACATTTTGTTTATCCATTCATAAATTGATAGACATCTGGGTTGTTTCCACTTTGGCGCTATTATGAATAGTGATGCTATGAACATTTGTGTGCAAGTTTTTATGTGAATGCACATTTTCAGTTCTCTTGGATGTATACCTAAGAGTGAAGTTGCTCAGTCATATGGTAACTCTTTTTACCTTTTGAGGAACTGCCAAACTGTTTTCCAGGTGGCTGAACCATTTTACATTCCCCCATCACTGTGTGAGGGTTCTTATTTCTCCACGTTCTTGCCAACATGTGTCGTCAGTCTTTTTGATTATAGCCATCATGGTGAGTGTGAAGTGATATTGTGGTTTTGATTTGCATTTCTGTAATGACTAATGTTGAATGTGTTAGTGGCTATTTATATGTCTTCTTTGGAGAAATGTCTTTTTAAATTCTTTGTCCATTTTAAAATTGGATTGTCTTTTTATTGTTGAGTTTTAAGAGTTCCTTATGTATTCTGGATACTTAACAGATATTTACCTTATGTATTCTGGATACCCTTATCAAATATATGATTTACAAATATTTTCTCTCATTCTATGGGTTATCTTTTCACTTTCTTGATAGTGTCCTTTGATCAACAGAAGTTTTTCATTTATGTGAAGTCAACTTTATCTGTTTCTGTTTTTCGTTGGTTGCTTGTGCTTTAGGTGTTGTAGCTAAGAACCCACTGCCTAATCCAGGGTCACAAAGATTTACACTTATGTTTTCCTCTAAGAGTTTTATAGTTTCAGCTCTTATGTTTAGGTCTTGATCTGTTTTGGATTAATTTTTATATATAGTGTCAGAAAGGGGTCTAATTTAATCTTTTACATCCAGTTGTCTCGGCATCATTTGTTGAAAAGACCATTTTTTTCTCCATTTAATTGTCTTGGCACCCATGTTGAAAATCAGTTGGCCATAAATGTAAGGATATCTTTCTGGGCTCTTAATTCTATTGCATTGATATATGTCTATCCTTATGCCAATATCACAATCTTGTTTAATGTGGATTTGTAGAAAGTTTTAAAATTGAGAAGTGAGAGTCCTCTGCTTTGCTTTTCTGTTTCAAGATTGTTTTGACTATTCTGGGTCTTTTGCAACTCCATAAGAATATTAGGTCAGCTTGTCAATTTCTAGGGGTGAAAAACAGATGGGCTTTTGATCAAGAGTGTATTGGATGATATATAAAAATCTCTTAATTGCTTTAGGATGATAGGGAACCAATATTATCTATCTTGAACACTGGTAAATAAGGGACAGATTCAAGAATTTTTCCTATTATTCATGTGTGAACCATACTGATAAGTAACCAAACAGTAAGTGAAGAGAAAGGTTTCTTTATATATGTATACCATTTAATAAATGAAAAAGAAATAATAGAATTAGATTTGTACCATTTTGCATCCTGTAGTGAATGAATTGAGATATATGCGTGTGTGTATGTATATATCTACATATCTATGAATGTACATATTGTAATTCGGGGGAATCTGAAAGGATTTAAAACAAAAAAATGGTTCATTCTGAAAAGGAAAGAAAGAAATCACTAAAAAAATAGTCTTTTAAGTACTTTTAATATATGTTACCCCTGGATCGGATCCCTTTTTAGTCCTTATAATTATTTTAAAAACTCCAAGCATTTGACCTGTGGGTTTCCCAGTAAAATCACTCCATACTTGGAACACCATTCACTATGGTTCTTTGCCTTCTGTATTTCATGAGAATTGGCAGCTGGATGCAGTAGCTTGATGAGTCTTTCATACGTATAATGTTTATATACACATACACATAAAGAAATACACTATTGCTTTGCTTTAAAATGTTCAAACTGTGTGTATGTTAGCTTTGAAACATACTTTCCTCATTCAGTAATCTATGTCTTCGTCTTTTTGTGTTAGAAGTAGATTTTTACCCAATTGAACTTCTGCATAATATATCTCTTCCCTAAGATGACTGTACCATAGTTTATTTAGCCTTTAAAAATAATTTCTTTTTGGTCTCTTGATAGGCAGCTTGTTTCCAATTTGTTGTTGTTGTTGTTGTTCCAAACTATACTATAGTGAATGTCCTTCTGCGTGTATCTCCCTAAAGTACACACTAAGTTGTGGAGTACCTGTGAAGTTTGAAAAGGTGGCATCAAGTTTCTTTCTTTATATTGTAATTACAGCTAAGGCATAAGAGTACTTAGATTTTACTTCTGCCTAATTGAGTATATAAACTGTTAAGTTTTGTAAATATGTTTATGTTAACTTCAGTCTTACTCAGGATAAAGCTAGAGAATTCTTTTCATTGGTTTTGAAAATAATTGAGGTTTATGTGTAAAAACCGATTTCCCCTCTCATGTTCAGTAAGCTGGCTAATGTAGATGTGGGCCTGATTGTTATTTCACTTGTAATTGTGCTAAGGATGTTGTTTAAAAAGTGGTGCTGGAGGTTGTGTAGTAACTTTCAGCAGTTAAATTCATAGTAGAGTGTCGCTTTTTTATTTTACAACGTACATATTTGTCTGTATACAACACATATTTAATGTTCCTCGCTGATGCTATATCTAAGATTAATTCTTAGAAGTGGAATTACTGGATCAAGGAGCAGATACATTTTCAGGGCTTTTGAAACATAGTGCCAAACTGCCCACCAGAAAAAGACCTCTACCAAGAAATGTGATGATTTATGCCCATTTCTCTGTATGCTGTCACTGTAATTTTTACTTACTAAAGAAGTTGAGCATGTTTTTCCTATAAGTTTACTGACCTATTTAGATGGGTTTTGTGAATATCCTTTTATTATGTTTGCTGACTTTTTTTTTTAATGATTTATAAGAGCAGCTTGTAGTGGCTAATAATCCTTTGTTAGAAAAAAATTTTTTTCTGTTGTGCTTTGTGTCTTTTCTTTGAGTGTGTTTATTTGGGCAGGTAGGGGAAATGGGAAAGAGAATATTGTAGTTTGTTTTGGTTTTATGATTATGCATACACATTCCCAGTCTGAGTTGAGAAACATGCACTTTCATTTTCTCCCAGTTCTTATAATTATGATTTCCTTTACTGTAGTGTATGGTATGAGGTAGATTTGGCTTTCTTAAAATTATGTTGATCTTTTAAAAATAGATTGCATAGAATTATTTGTGTGTGTGAGAGAGAAAGGGACAAAGATTCTTTTATAGGTAAAAGAAAAATACTGTTATCAAATAGGCTAATTTTCAGTTAGAATTTGAAATGGCTGATTTTTTCATTTTTGTACAAGTTAACCAAATGAGAAAACCAGACTAATTTAGCCGAACAGCCTTGGCTTTTCATGTTGACTATATCTTTAGAGATGCAGTATTTAGCTAACATTGGCTAAGAAAAGGACAAATCAATATTCAGATTTCTTTTTTGCCTAGCTTTGAATTTTTTTTAATTTTTTTTAATTTCCTTTTTGTTTTATTGTGGTAAAATACATATAATAAAATTTACCACCTTAACCATTTTTAAATTTACAAGTCAGTGATATTATATACATTCACATCGTTGTGCAGGCATCACCATCGTCCATCGCCATAACTCTTTTTGTCTTGTAAAACTGAAAGTCTGTGGCTGTTAAATGGTAACTCGCAATTCTCCCCTCCCCTCAGCCTCTGGTACCCACCATTAGACGTTGTCTCCATGGTTTTGACTACTCTGAGTACTTTATATAAATGGAATCCTACAGTATTTGTCTTTTTGTGACTGGCTTATTAGTCTGCGAGGGTCTTCCATGTTGTAACATATTGTAGAATTTCCTTCCTTAAGGCTAAAGAATATTCCATTGTATGTATATACCATATTTTGCTTATCCATTTATCCATTTATGGACACTTGGGTTTCTTCCATGTTTTAGCTGTTGTGAGTAATGCATCTGTGAACATGGGTGTACAAATCTCTCTTCAAGACCGTACTTTCGCTTCTTTTGGGTATATACCCAGAAGTAGAATTGCTGGATCATATGGTAAATGTATTTTTAATTTTTTTTTTTTTTAAGATTTTATTTTTTCCTCTTTCTCCCCAAAGCCCCCCAGTACATAGTTGTATATTCTTCATTGTGGATCCTTCTAGTTGTGGCATGTGGGACGCTGCCTCAGCGTGGTCTGATGAGCAGTGCCATGTCCGCGCCCAGGATTCGAACCAACGAAACACTGGGCTGCCTGCAGCGGAGCGCACGAACTTAACCACTCGGCCACGGGGCCAGCCCCGTATTTTTAATTTTTTAAGGAACCGTCATCCTGTTTTCCACAGCATCTGTACCATTTTACATTCCCACCAACAATGCACAAGAGTTCCAGTTTCTCCACATCCTCCCCAACACTTTTTTTCTGTTTTTTCAGTAGTAACTATGCTAATGGGTGTGAGGTGATATCTCATTGTAGTTTTGATTTGCATTTCCCTAATGATTAGTGATTTTGACCATCTTTCATATGCTTGTTGGCCGTTCATATATCTTCTTTGGAGAAATGTCTATTCAATTCCTCTGCCCATTTTCGAAATGAGTTGTTTGTTTTTTTGTTGAATTTTAGGAGTTTTCTACATATTCTGGATATTAATCCCTTATCAGATATATGATTTGCTGATATTTTCTCCCGTTCTCCGGATTGTCTTTTTACTCTGTGAATTGTGTCTTTTGATGCACAAAATTTTTAAGTTTTTATGAAGCCTCATTTGTCTATTTTTTCTTTTGTTATCTGTGCTTTTAGTATTATATCTAAGAATCGTGGCCAAATACAATGTTGTGAAGCTCTTGCGCTGTGTTTTCTTCTGAGTTTTATTGTCTTAAGTCCTATATTTAGGTCCTCTATTAACTTTGAGTTAATTTTTGTACATGGTGTTAGGTAAGGGTCCAGCTTCCTTCTTTTGCATGTGGATATCCAATTTTCCCAGCATTGTTTGTTGAAAAGACTGTCTTTTCCCTATTGAATATTCTTGGCAGTGTTGTCGAAAATAATATGATGATATATGTGAGGGTTTGTTTCTGGACTCTCTGTTCTATTCCATTGTCTTTATGCCAGTACCAAACTGTTTTGATTACGGTGGCATTGTAGTAAGTTTTGAATGAGGAAGTGTGAATCCTCCAGCTTTGTTCTTTTTTTACATCATTATTTTGGCTATTCAGATCCACTCAGATTCCATGTGAATTTTAGGATGATTTTTCTATTTCTGCAAAAAATGTCATTGGGATTTTGATAGGTATTATGTTGGATCTGTAAATTACTTTGAGTAGTATTGACATCTCAACAACTTTAATATTGTCTTCGAATCCATGAACACAGGATGTGTTTTCATTTATTTCTGTCATCTTTAATTTCTTTCAGCAGAGTTTTGTAGTTTTCATTATACAAGTCTTTTACCTTGTTGGTTAAGTTCATTCCCAAGTATTTTATTCCTTTTGATGCTATTGTAAATGGAATCGTTTTCTTGCATGTAAGATTATATCATCTGCAAACACATAATTTTACTTCTTCCTTTTCACTTTGAATGTCTTTCATTTCTTTTTCTTGCCTAATTGTTCTAGCTGCGACTTCCCATACTATGTTGAATAGAAGTGGTGAAATTGACCAAAATTAATGCAATTTGCTATCCGAGTTTTCCCCTGGAAGTTGCAAGCCTTCTACAGACTCCAGAGTTCCAAAATAGTTACATCAGACAGATTCTGCCTGTGCAGTTATTGTCTAGGTGGGGAGACAGATTCCTGGTACTTCCTACTCCACCATCTTCCCAGAATCAGAATTATTTTTAATAATCAAATAATTTTATTAGAATATTGGCATAACTTTAAAATGGAGGCCTGTTTTTCTCAGACTTGTGTATTAAACCATAAAATACACTTTTCATACAGTTAAGTATTACTGAGTATTTTGCTAGTCATGAAAACCATGATTTGAATTAAACTCACTTTGCTTTGCAAGGCTTCTTCATATTTAATAATTTACTTTACAGAAATACCGGTATCAGGATGAAGATACACCTCCTCAAGAGCACATTTCCCCACAAATCACTAATGAGCTGATAGGTCCAGAATTGGTTCATGTCTCAGAGAAGAACCTGTCAGAAATTGAGAATGTCCATGGATTTGTTTCTCATTCTCATATTTCACCGATAAAGGTAAGATGATAACTTTACTTTGTTGCTGTGAATTTTATATTACTTTTGTTACTAGTATAGCTCATACTCAGAGAGAACTCTTTTTTCCTATAGGATTTTCCCTCCTTGATTGTTTCTGGTTTCGTAGTTGTAGGGAATTTCATAATTATTAGCATTCCAAAGACATTTTTAAAGATAAATTTTATAAATTAATTTTATATTCAGTGATACTATTTTCAAACCTGAAAATTCCGTGAAGGAAATAACTATTTTATTTCAAATACTACATTGAAATATTCTTCAACACTTGTTTTAAATATTAGTAGATGTGGAAAAGAGCATTAACAATGTCTTTGAAGTCCATTACCTTTCCCTGATTCCATCACCTTGTCTCTCCCTTCAGAAATAACCACGGTCCTGGTTTCTTAGGAAGCTCTGCTACATATTTAGATCTCTAATCAATATATTGTTTATTTGCCTAGCTTGAACTTTACGTAAATGGTATTTCAGATTATTGCTAATATAAAAAGTGCTGTTAAAAACATAGGTTATGTATACACATCTTTGTGGGTAACACCACATTATTTTCCAAGTGATAGTATAGTTTACTTTTTGCAGCAATATGTAGCAGTTTTAATTGATCCGTATTCTCATCAATACTTGGTATTTTTATTTTTGCCATTGTTTGGGTTTGAAATAGTATCTCATTGTGCTTTTACTATGCATTTTCCTGTTTAATAATGAGGTTGAATGTATTTATTGGTCATTCAGGTTTCCTATTCTGTGACACGCCCTCTCAAGATTTTTGCTCGTTTTCGTATTGGTTGTTCTTTTTACTGATTTGTACATATTCTTTATGTATTCTGGATACTAATCCTTTGTTGGTTGTGTGTGAATAAGGATCATTTCTTACTAGTAAAACTTAACCTGGGTTTTGTAATTCTCTTTGAGGTATAATTTCATATTACTGGTTAAAAATTTTAATGGTTATAGTACCATTCAGATTTTCTGTTAACTTTGCTAGGTTATTTTTTTCTAGGAATTTATCCATATCATATTTATTCTAAGATATTCTTAATATCCTCGTTTTTTTAATGTCTCTAACATGTTTAGGTGAGTCCCCCTCTTTGTTCTTAATATTTTTTGTGCCTTGTTTTTTTTTCTTGATCATTTTTGCCAAAGGATGGTCTTTTCAAAGAACCATCTCTCTATTTTTTAAAAATTATTTTATTGAGGTCATATTGGTTTATGACATTGTGTACATTTCAGGTGTACATTATTATCTGTGTAGACTGCATTGTGTTCACCACCAATAGACTAGTTTTTATCCGTCACCTTTATCCCTTTCACCCTCCCTCCACCCAGTCTGTTTTTATCTGTGTATTTGTTTATCTTTCACATATGAGCGAAGCTATCTCTTTTTAAAAGATCTCGTGTTCCTTCACCATGTCCTGCCACCCCCACCCCCGTTTTTATACACATGTATACATACATATATACACGTTTATGTACATATATAAATATAAATGTGTCGATAGCCTACATATCAATTAAAGATTGTATTTGGTAGAAGCGGTCTTGTCTTCCTTTGGGAGACTGAAAGAGAGACACAGGAAAAAATCAGTTGGCTGTTAGTAAGAGGGATAGTTCTTTTATTTTTTTTCTCTTTTTCTTATCAGTATCATCTTTTTCTCTTCTGCTTTCTTTGAGTTTATTCTCTTTGGTTTTTTTTTTTTAGTTTCTCAAGTTGGTTGTTTATTACATTATCAGCCTTTTCTAATAGTATTTGAGTTTGTAAATTTTCCTTTAATAGCACTTTAACTGTATCCCACAAGTTTTAATATATAATTTTTTTATCATTCTAACATTTTCTTTTATTTCCATTATTTTTTTCTTCCCCCATGAGTTATTTAGAAGTATGTTTCTTAATTTTTAAACATAGGGGACATTTATTTCTTCCATGTTGTCGTTTAGATTATATTTCCTCATCTCATTTTTCCTTCTTATTAGCTTGGAAGTTATTTATTCTGTCTTCCTTTAATGGTTATCCTACGAATTTTAATATACATATTTAACTTATGAAAATCTAAAGTCAATAAATACCTTTCATCCTCATTCTGAGCAACATAAGAACCTTAGAACACTTGAATTCTAAGCAATTCTTCCTCCTTTATGTGCTGTTCTTGTCAAAGTAAGCCTGTTTTTTTCTTGACTGAATTAACATAACCTATTTCTTACTTTAGTTGAAATACCCCCGCAGGTATGTATAATTCTTTTATTTCTGATGTTTTGAATTTCTGGCCATTCTGATTGTTACAAATTATCCGAAGCCAATTTGTATACACCCAATTCCTCAGTCCTTCGATAGTTAATTCTGTGTGTGTAGATTCTGACACAAGCAGACATTTAAATAATGAGCCAGCATGTATCAAGTATTTTGTATAGCCTCTTCTTTAAATATGGTGAAGCCTCGGTTCTCTGTTGTTGCATAAAATGCTCACTCCAGGCAAGTAAAACAATATTGTAGAGAGAAGATTTTGTTATCCACAATTTCCAGACATCTAGGGGTTGAACGTAAGGTGCCATCCCTAAGAGTTTAGGTCTCTTTCGCATCTTCTCTTTCTCTTATGGATTGGTGGATTAATGTCTCTAAATTAGTTTAGCCAGTCCATATAACTGGAATACAATGAATTTCACCAGTGAAAGCCCATCTCATTCATTATGATAATTGGGAAAACCTTTGGTGTTGATCAAATATTAATATAACAAAGTCTTACAGCAGCATTCTCCAAATTTGACTTTTCTAGGTAAATGCTAGATGATCAGTCTAGGAATGGGAACACCTAATTTGGACAACTAACTACTCAGAGAATAGTGGTTCTCAGCTGTGGCTGGACGTTGGGATTACCTAACATGACTTAAAAATTGATATCTGAGGGACCGGCTCGGTGGGGTAGTGGTTAAGTTTGCACACTCTGCTTCGGCAGCCTGAGGTTTGCAGGTTCGGTCCAGGCATGGACCTACATGCTGCTTATTAAGCCATACTGTGGTGGCATTCCACATACAAAATAGAGGAAGACTGGCACAGAGGTTAGCTCAGTGACAGTCTTCCTCAAGCAAAAAGAGGAAGATTGGCAGCACATGTTAGCTCAGGGCCAGTCTTCCTCACCAAAGAAAAAAAAAGTGATGTCTGAGTACCACGTCAGAGATTCTGATTTAATTGGTCTGGGGTACAGTGTGGCCTTTGGGGTTTTTATAAACTCTCCAGGTGTTTCTAGTGTATAGCCACAGTTGAGAAGCACTGCACTAGAGCCTAGGTTAATTGAACCAACATACCACATACTTCTTCACTGTGTTGAGGTATTTTAAAGTAAATTTCTGATATCATCTCTTTATTTAATCCTTATTCTGCAGTGAGGCTTAAATATTTCTGTTATTGAGAGAGAAAGCATTATTACTTTTTTAAGATTCTCACTTGCTTCCTTAATCTGACTCATTTTTTCCCCTAATTTTCTCACCATAAGAGAATGAAGTAAATTTTGCCCAATTCTTTTGGTATCTGCTTTAATAATGCTCTTATTCTTTGCGTACAGTTGCTTGTCCCTTGCATACAGTTAATTATTACATAATAAAGGATTATGTACCCCACAGCTTTTTAAAGGCAAATTTGACACAGACTTCTTTAAAGGAGTATGTTATTAGATTAAAATATCCTTTATCATCAGTTATAAAAACACACCTTTTTCATATTTTATCTTTTCTGACATTGATGTATATCTGACAGTTGCTGATGTTTTACTATTGCTCTAGTCAAGTGGCAATTTTGAGTGTTTATGCAAACCTTTGTCGACACACTTTGGTAAAATCAGGAAACTACCAGCATCAAAGCATCTTAGTGTAATATGGTAATAATTCAACTGATAAGTCAAATTTAATAATTTAATAGTTCAACTGCTCATTGAAAAGCATCTAAAAACCTGTCCATCCTTGTAGGCCATTCTCTTGCTCTTTTTCAGTTGATTTTCATTTCTTAGGTAATAATAGCATCAGTCTCTCAAGCAGTTACAAACAAGCCTCTGATGCTCGTAGGGGCAGCAGGTGAGTCCCCTCCTCTCTGCCTTCCCTCCTTGGCTGGCTACCTCTCTGATTTTTATCTGGCGACTGAGAGACATAAGGATTTGCATTCCCAGTAGAAGAAATTATCTAACTTCTCTTTCATCTGTTTCTGAATCACAGTTTACATCTTACTTTTTTATGTGAGTTTTTTCCTCTTATGAAGTTGTTTATACGTATTTTCCCATGTTAAATTTCTAGAAACCTAATGGATAACATTGTATAGTATATTTGTACCATAATTTAATGAACGCTTTTAGTCTACTATTTGTTATTTCCATTCTTACTAGGTTTTGTAAAGAAGGCTACAGTGAATAATCTTTGGGCATAAAAAGTGTTTGGGTTATTTCCTTAGGATGAATTTCCCGAGTCATATTATTGGATCAGAAGCATATGAACTTGTTAAAAGTTCTTGGTGCTTGTTGAGAGACTATATTCTGATAAAATTTTAAGAATTATTAAAGCTACCCTGTTTGGGGAATTTCTTGCTGCTTCTCCTATCTCATGTGTAGATTACTGTGGCCGGCACCTCATAAAATAATTATTTGAGAAGTGAAATAGATTAGGAGTGAGTAGAGTAATAGCATAATGGTTAGGGTTCCTTTAACTTCCTGTTGAAATTAAATTTGAAAAAAAAATAGCCTTGTTTTGATATAAGAAGGCAAGTGTTAATGTTTTTAAAAATTTTTTTAAACTAGGACAAATGTTTTAGGAAGCTTAACAATTAAGTATATTTTATTTAAAATATGCTCTCAGTTATCAGATTAGTAGCCCCTTTTTTTTAAACAAAAGAAAATATAGGGAGCTTTTCTACTTTTATAGTATTGTGAATGAAGCAAGCAAGAAACTCTTATCCATAGAACTCAATATATGAATTATTTTTGTAATTTGAAAAATTATCTTTGAGTAGTGGTGATTTGCTGAGTAGAATGTAAATTAGGCACTGCTTTATTCTGCACAATTATTATAAAAGCTAATAGTGAAAAATAAGATTAATTTATAGGTGCTCACTTTAAAAATCAACTGCTAGAATGTTTTGTCTATCAAACAATAGAGGCATTTAGCAAACATTTATTAAACATCTATGCTATGCTAGTAACTTTACTAGACTTCAGTGATTAGTATTTTTTTTATAAAGAGGTAGTTATAACAATGTGATATAACATGAAAAGTAAAAGGAGAAATTAAATTCTTGGAGTATTGTGAAAAGAAGGAAGTTGACATTTGGAGGTGTTGAATGATGTGTACAAGATTCCATTTCAGCGGAAGAGGTAGTTACTGGGGAAAATAAGTACAGTAGGAGGATGATAATCACAGGAAACTAAAAATACAGGAAAGTTCATGATATTGTAGCTCGTGCTTAAGGTACTTGTTAGGAAATGAGGGCAATGTGTGAAGGACCTCAATCCTGAGTTGACGAGTTGACCCTATGGAGGGTTTGACACCCTGAAACGTGCTGTGAAATAATCTGTCAGTTTCTCATGGTACTGGTGCTGATTCTTGTTACTGAAATAATAAGTGAAATAAGACAGTGATTTAAAGGTACTTTATTCAGGCCTTAGCCTAAAGGTAATTAAGATCTAAGACTGAAAGGGAAACTTTCTTGCTTGTGCTGGACAGTTTCCAGAAAGAAATTGGAGATAGAGTGGTGAAAAATCTTGATGTGGAAGAAAGGGACACAGTCGGTAAATTCTTGAGGTACATAAGAATCTTTAAAGTAAGCTTAGATTTTAAACAGTTATGAATATAGTGGTATGATAGTAATAAGAACAGTGTCAGGATTCCTAAAACTGAAAATGAACTGGAAATTAGGAAAAATGGTCAGAACAGTAAATTGAACCAATTTAAATGAACAAAACCCCGGACTCTTTCAAAATAGATTTAAATGTGGGTGAAATGACAAGGAGGGCAAAAGGTGCATTGCTTAGTATAGGATGTTGCAGTGATCATTGAGGAAACAAAAGAATTCATAGTTTGCTTTTGTCTTCAATGACAAGGAAAATTATGTTCAAACTAATATGTACAAAGTAAACAGTTAAGAGGAACTTGAAATAGACGTAGAACAGGGTATGTGAGGAGGTAATTATTTTGAATGAATATGTCTCCTAGCCTGGACACATTTGATCCAGTAGTACTGAGAATACTATCAAATGAAATTGGCATCAGCAGTAGGTAATTTTTCAAATATTGTGAGAAATGGGGGTAGCAGAAGAATGTGCGTAAGCAAATATATACCTATTGAACTAAGGCTGTAGGAATAGAATCTTTCCCATTTTGAGTACATAATGGGCCCTTTTCGAAATTAACTTTGTTTTCACATGTCTGGAACATATTAAAATATTACTGAATTTTATCTTACCTTTTTTGGATAACCCTGGTGTACTAAGGTGAGCGTATAGTTTCATACAGTTTGACCGCTAGATGGTGCTCATACAGAAGGGATTTGTACACAGTACGTGTGATCAGAGTTTTTCCAGATAAATAACAAATCTGTGTTATCAATCTTCTAGTTCAGTCTTGCCCTTAGTGCAGTTGTATATTTTGAAATCTAATATGCTAGATTATAAAAACAAAAGGGTAAGGAAAATGCCTGTTGTGTTGCATTTACAGTACATTAGCTTTGTAGTTAATTAATTTTTTAGTATTTTAGAGTTTCAGTATTATTTTTCCTCTCATGCTTCAACCTTTTAAAGTTTTTCACTAAGATTATTTAATCTTTGCCTTTGTTACTCTACGTGAAGACTTCTGGGTTTATCTGGGAGTTTGGAAAGGTGTACAAATAATTGAGGTCCTAGCCTGTGTAAATTTTGAACTGTCTTTACTTCCATTTAATGTTATAAATTAAACATTTCTCACAGTCATAGATTTTTCATAATCATATTTTAGGTTACATAATTCACCAAATGGATATACTTCATTCACTTAAGCTTTTGTCTATTGTTTGGAGTTCTACTATAGGTAATATTATCATTCTATAAAAGAGAAAGACTGTACAGAAAAAAGAATGTTAATTCTTTATATATCGTATTAAAATGTTAATAGTGATTATCTTTGATTATTTAGACATGTGTATTATTCTTTTAATTCATTATTTTAAATGGACTTCCCAGGTTCTCTAATGAACTTGCGTTGTGTCTGAATGGAGTAGAGTTTATCTTTCAGCTCTGCTGCATGAGTGGGGCTGTTCTAAAGCAGAGATTAGTGAGGAGTTGGTTGCCTTCACCCCCCATCAAATCGTGGGAAACCAGTTGTGATTTAGCCACTTACATGATTTTTATGCATGTATTGACTCCTGGGCAAAGGATGAGATGATCCTAGATTTTTGTACCTCAGGTAACAGGACATTTTCATAAAGAAACCTTTCTTAAAACTGAAAGTTGCTTTCTTGGTGTCGGTGGATTTGAATAATAAATCTATACACTGAGAACTATTTCTTCCCTGTACACAGGAGATATGTGGGATGGGGTGATCTGTCAACTTGAGGTTGTTCTCGAGCTCTTTGGCTCTCTAGGATAAGAAATTTATGTACACTAGAGGCTTACTATTCTGTCTGTGTTGGTATCATTTGCAACTTGAATAAAAAATTGATGTTCAGTATCCTCATCCATACCAATCCAGAATAACAGAGTCCATATCAATTCTAGGTTGCCCCCCACCCCAGTTTTTTGTCAGATATGGATCAAGGCACATATTTTGAAGCCAAACCAGTTACTACAGCATTTGTATAAACTACACTAATTACTTCTTTGTTAAGTACCTGGTCTATGGTAAAACTTATTTTTTTTCAGGAAATTTCTTCTTTTTCCTTGAGAGAGGATTCTTAGTTCTCTCTCTACTCTTAGTGTTTTCCTCTACTCCCCTACCCCAAGTGGATAGGACCAATCTGTCTAGGGCCTCAAAATTGCCAGCCACTGTCTCCACAGTCCTTGGGAAAAAGCACTAAACTTCTTGCTGTAATCTCTGCCACAAAGCATCTTACTCCAGAGGGTCCCACTGGACTCTCAACCCTTGTTTTGGGCATGTGTCTGTATCTTAGGGATAGAATCATAGAGACAGCATTAGCATCTTTTCTTGCTGAATCAGGATTTATAGTGGACCTGGAGGTTGTAGTGTGCCAATGCTACTTTCCAGTAGGCCGCATTTTGTTGGTGCTGGTAAGCACGTAGTAAGCAAGATTTTGTCAGTTCACATCTGAAAAAAATGTCTGTGGCTGATGTTGGGGCTTGTGATATGCTTATATCTAGTTAAAAATTGAATTAGTCAACCATTGGCAAATTATCAAATAGCATTTTACTCATATATTGTTTTTAAATGTCTATATAGGTTATTATATACTAATGTAGCATTAAGAGGACAGTCTTAGGAGTCTGTGGTTCTCAAACTTGAGGATGCTTAAGGGTCACCTAGGAGTCTTTTTAAAAATGAAAATTCCCAGATCCCCCTACCTCTAAAAATTCTGATAGCAGAGTGGTGCCCGTGTGCTTTTTTAACCAGCACCATGGATGATTCTGGGGTGGCCTACTGTGTTGAGAAACACAGATCTAGATATTAGATGTTAGAAAATATCTATTTAACAATCAAGCATTCTGATTTTGTGAACCAGAGTATTATTTATGTAGTGTTGGATAAAACGTGTTTCACTGGTAATAAAGCAAAAAAATTTACCTTTAATTCTTTACATTTTTGCAAATCATAACTTTGTAATCTTAATGTTTATAATATATGAGAGATGCTGCTGATGATAATTTAACAGTTCTTTCATATTACAAAAGTTCCAGGAGCCAAATATTTATTTTGTTAATTAATTTGTTTCTGTCTCTAGACTCAATTATCAGAGCATTAAAAACCAATATATTATGTAAAATGATCATGCTACATTACAAACAGATTTCCTTCTATCATTAGATATGTCCTCAGAGTTTAATGTAGAATAGTACCTTTAAAAAACTTAGAACCAGTGCTAATTAATGTAAACTCCTTCCTGATATAGAAATTCATGTATGCATGACAAAGCTCCTTTAGTAAAATAATTATTTTAAACAATCAACTATTGGCAGAGACAATCCTCTCGTATTTTTAAATTCAGTTCATATTAAAATTTATTTAAGCAGTGAAGATGCCATTGGATTTTACTCCGGACTGTGATTGAAACTTGATAATCCAGGTTTCTCCACCCAGTACCTTAAATCAGGCAGCCCCAAAGGGTCTTGGTAGTCCAGTGTTTATAACATCCTTCTTTACCTGCTAATCGACCTCACTTCCTGGATTTCAGTCCGTCTAGTTATCAGCTAACAAAAGAACAGCTTTTGGTTCCTGCAGATGCTGGTGAAAAAATAATCATGAGAAAGAAATCCACCTTATGCTGTCTTTTTTGTCTGCACGTATAAACTCAGACATCATACAGCTAACAGGTACAGAGGGAAGATACAAGCTCTTTCATGGGAAGAAATTGCAGAGAAAATGAGCATCATTTCTCAAGGTTTTTATTTTCCCTGATCTACAAGTGATGCGGCTGTAATTCTAGCTGCAGTTTTTACCGGTCATTCACCACTCAGCAGCTGGTAGAGAAGTAGGACTGCTTGGCAACCACCTGCAGGGCTGCAGAGATGAATTACATTTTCGGGAACAACACACTTCTGTACTCTCGCGCCAGTCGAGGAGGCAATACTAGCTGTAGCCATGGCTCAGGAGGCCCAAAGCAGAAACACTGGGCGAAAAAGGGCTCATCAGATGAACTGCAGGCTGAGCCAGAACCTTCGCGCTGGCAGCAGATAGTTGCATTTTTCACTCGGAGACACAGCTTTATTGACTGCATCTCGGTAGCCGCCAGCTCCACCCAGGTAACATACCACTTGTTGAAATTATTTTCACTGTATTTCAGTTCATGTTTGCTTTGCAAAAATGTATTAGCATAGATTTCTTATCATTAAAAACTACAGTTTTGTGTACTGTAACCTTGGATGCGCAGAAATGTATGATTTTCAGTCCATCTGTGCAGGTCTTTAGCATGAAAGGGGAAACAAAAAATATTTTCCCTTTTCCTCTTATGTAATGCCAAACAAAACAGTGTCGGATTCTGTTGAATGACTTCTCTGAAAATATTTAAGCCACTGATACATAAATTAAAATGTAAATTAATAATGCTGTGTCTCCTTGTTTTTAGACTGTGTTAAATGCTATAAAATATGATGTCTGACCAAATAAAATACCTGTTTGTTTAGCTTTTGTATGTCAATAGAGAACCTTAGGGAGGTTGTTAGAATAAAAAAACAGAAGATAATTTTAAATATTTTTATTTTCTAGTGTTTTGAGAATAGATTAAATTGAATACAGTTGGCTGTTGTGTATACTTATATCTTAAAGTTACATTAAATTATAGTTTATTCAAGGAATTTAATGAATCCTTCGATTTCTATAAATATATGTTATCTAGGGTTAATTTGAAAGCAGTAAACTTGAGTAATTACACGATTGTAGGAATATTTTTCAAATATTCAATTGACAGTTTAAAGAGATGAGCAAACACTAAAAATCTTACAAATTAAAAAAAATCACATAAAACCATTTCTTTTTGAAGAAATGAGTATTGAAAATAGGAGGAAAAATATGAAATTAATAATAATTTGAGTGAAATACCTATTATTTGGTGTTAAAGAAGGATTGGGGGAATATTCCTATTTTAAAACATTTTAAATAGATACTCATTCAACTTTAGTAAAAATGAAAGAATAGGAAATAGTGTAATTTAAAAACAAGGTGAGAATGCTTTTGTCCTTTGACGTCAATAATATTTAAGTTAGCAAAATATACACACACCTTAGGGCCTTTTTAAAATAAATTCCTTTAAAACCCATCCTTTTTTTAATGATCAGGAGCAGCACAGTAAGTATAAACTGACTGTTGACAGCTTCTTATTTTTGGTTTCCAGAATTGTCTTTTAATAGCTTTGATTTTAAAATAATTTCAAATTTCTTACATAAGAAATTCTACTTATTTTTATTACATGTTTGAGAAAAATGGAATTACTGGGCTAGGGAGAGTCATTAATTGTTTTTATGTAGGCAGTGAGGTTACTTATAATCAAAACTTACTCAGAGGCAACGATTGATTTAACTCTTTAGATTGAATACTGGCCCAAAAATTTATCTAACTTAATTTTGACTCCAATTACATATCCCAAAAAGGGATGCAAAGACTACAGCTTGGCACTGTTATTCACTGTAGATTAATTTTAAATGGTATTTTCCATTGTTAATAAGAAAGATAGGTTAAAAACTTTTAAAAATCTTATAGTTTATATAAATACACCCTAGTATATTTATATAAATATACACACATGCATACATTGATATATAATTCTAAGTAAGGTTTCAAATGAAAAGGCAAGCAAAATAGTTCACATATAGAACTATTGAAACCACAGAATTACATTATAGTTACTTAAGAGTTGGAGCAAAAAGTTGCTATTGTATTGCACTAAAATAGTCAGAACTTTATCAAAAACTATTTGCAGTTGACCCTACAAAGCCATTTCAGATTTTATTTTCCTCCTTTTTGGTTCAGATCATTTGTGTATACTGCTAAATGACTTAGTTTTTATTTCCTTCAGACCTCTTTCCTTTTCCTTTTCATTGCCTTTATATTTCATCTGTAGAAATGTAGACATTAGGTTAGAGATTTTAGCTTTTATTTCTCCTGCTCTGGAGTAACAACATGTCATTTTTTTCTATATATTTTTTTAACTGATAAGTTGTGTATTTTGTATATCCAAGTTTCTTGTTTTAACTCACTAGATTTTATTTTACAGGATAAAATATAAAAGGACTGAGAAAGACTATTAGACATACTTGGATCTTATTTGATGCTAGGATACATTTTTCTGTTTTATCTACTGACTCATGGCTGGCAGTTTTATTTTGTCCCACCAAAAAGATTTGTATATTGTTAAAAACAAAGTAGACTAATGAAATTCATAATGTATTGAGCATTAATCTATACCTGTGGATGTAGTGTTGTTCTGTAATTGGTAAGTAGCAACAGTGATTACCAGCTCTCTGCTTTCACTGTTGTGAATAACATTCTTTTCTAAGATTTGATAGCAAGACTAACTTTGAATCTAATTTTTTTATAACTATACCGCATGATACTTTTAGGAGTTTGGAGAGCTGTTATTAAATCAAGTTTTGTTAATTTGAAAGTCATTACTTTGCTTTAATATCCCTCCAAATATCCTGTATAAATAAAAATAAAATTTACTCACTTTACAGATTCATTTAAATTGCTTATCTGTTGGAGGTATTCATGTTCATAACTAAGATTATGTGCCATGTTCTACTGTAATATCTGGCATTTAGCAGTCATTAATGTTTTTTAAATGATAAGGAAGCAAAGTGGTTATAAACTTCTGCAAGACCCCTAGCTTCCAAGATAGGGCTTGGGATGTAGTTGGTGCTCAATTAGTATTTATGGACTTGATTAATTTCCATTTCAGTCACTTGGAACCTTCTTAGCTCCTGGCCTTCCAAAATATGACACCTAATCTGAAACCTCTTGGGTAGCTATATTTATTGGATCCACTCTATTCTCTCACAAGTGCCTTTAGTTCTTCACAGCAGCCCATCTCTTCCTCCACTTCGCTTTTTTCCCTTTCATTCTTACTTTCTCCAAGCTACACATATCTCCCATGGACCTGATTTCCTCACCCCTTTGAATCCCCACCCGTTGATGATAACCATATAGCATACAGGCTGTCTCTAATTTTTGTCATTTGGTTGTATCCCAAAAGTTTACGTTAGGGATTTTTTTGTTTGTTTTGTTTTTTAAAATGTTAAGATTAGTTTCTTGTGAATTATTTTACTTTGGTGTGTTTTTCTATTTTGGGCTTCATACTGCTTACATTCTTAGGTTTGAATAGTTATTATAATACAGAAAAAATGGCCTACATGTTGTCAAGTCCTCCTCAGTTCTTCTCCTCATCATTCCTTCTTTTCTTACGTTTAGAATTACTTGATGCCAGTCTGCCCTGTCCTATTTAGCATATTCAACTCTGATCCCATCTAGGACCAATTTTTATATTCAGCAGAGTTTTAAAGAACTCCAGCACAGTACTTCTGCACTCTGCTACTTGATTAGCTTCTGGGTAAAAAGTTTTATCTACTTGGTGATATCAGTGTTTATTAATGAGAATAGTGGTCGTGTAAACTTTGAACAGCTATGAAGTGATCGGTCGCTTTCAATGTGTGTTTAGCTACTGTTCCTGTATTTTTGACTACTTGAAAATCCCTAACGTAGATCATTATAAATACTCAAATAGGATTCCCCCCCGCCAAACAAATGACATGCCAAATTAAGCTGAAAACATGAAAGTTCTATTCCTAGGAGTGAATGGAACAGACATGATGACTTGTCATAATTGAAGTAGAACAATAAAATTTTAGTAAAAGTGAATATTAGCCACATGAGTTGAATAATCTGCTTTTTAGAGGAAAAACTCTGTCCTAGATTAAAATATAGGAAAACACTGTTCATATAACCATGTGGGAAAATATATAGGCTAATTTTTATAGAAAGAGTACTATTTGTCCTAAACAGGTACATTCTGGATTATAAAGAATTTAATTTTTAGAGCTATACATTGAATATATTGTCCAAAAAATGAAGATAATAGTATCAACCTCATTGAGATAATTTTATTAAATGTAACATACTTACAACAGTGCCTGGCATCTATTATTGTTACTATATTATTACTTTTTTATATTGCTTAACTGTAATAGTCAGTGGGCACATTCAAATATAGGTAATTAGGAATTCCAGCACCTGTGGTAGCGCACACAGTTCATTCGAGCATTCAGTAAATAGTGTTGACTGAATAAGTTAACTGTAAGTGCAAGCCGTACACTTTTTTAAAGAACCACAGATCACAACATCTCTGATTGTAGGATGTAAGAGAGGGACCCAAAGAGCACTTCAAATTCTTGGTGAGACCACCAATTACCTGACCTCGCCTCCCCTCCCAACTCTTCCTTCTGCGAGCTAGACCAGTCACAAGAGGAAGGCTAAATTTTACTGGTTTATCTACCTTTTACCAAGCTCCCCCAAGCATACCATCAGGATGAATTTTATACCCTACATCCCTTTTAACCTTAATCACCACACAAAGTCCAGACCTTCCAAATCACTCTCACTCATTTCCTTTTCCCTGTGAGACTCTGGCATATCTCCAGTCTGTTTTAAGCTCCTATATATCTCTAACCTCCCAAACCTTTTCACTCTGCCATTTGGAACTCCCAATTTGTCATCAGCAAAATCTTCTTTGTCCTTGAACTCTTCTGTGATGGTTCATCTCGCCTTTTTTCTCTCATAGAAAATTGGCATTCCCCTGAGAATACTGTTTTTTCCTACAGCTTCACAAAAAGTAGAACTTTTATCTGTCACACCTTGTGCACTTTAGGACCAGCAAGTGGAGTTGATGTCTTCCTTGCTTATCATTGATATTTATGGATGACTGTACCTCATCTCTCTTTAAAAAAATGTAGATGTCATCAGACTGTGTTATCTACTTCCCCTCCTTTTCTAGTCATCTGCCTCTCTCCCAGTCATTCTTACTCACTGAGAGTTTGAACACCTGGTTTACTCTCTTTCCTCTGCCCACTATTCCTGTAATCATTCTTAGTGATTTTCAGTATCCTTGTGCGATCCATCCAAAATTTTTACTTCCCTATTCTTTGCTATCTTTACCTCCAGGGAATCTTGTTTTTTCTTTCACTTGAGTGACCCACTCAAATGGTTATATTCAAGACTTCATTATCATTGACTATACCACTTACAAAAACTCAGTTGCAGGCATTTCAAACTATGACTAGCATTTCCCTTTTTTCAGCTAACTTCTCTTACTACAAAGATTTTTTTTTATCCTCTGAAGACCTCCAGACGTCGTTTTATTATCTGTCACTCCTTTCATGCTCTCACTTCCCTCCTTGCCTTGCTCCGATTCGTTGGTCCATGACTATAAGCACTGCCTTTCATAATCTCAACTCTCTTGCCCCTCTGTCACTTCATTGCTGAGATCCAACCTTGGTTAATTGCAACTCTGCTTTCCCCACGCCAGCTCCAAAACTGCACGTTAAACTTACAATGCCTGTTTCTTGGCCCTCATTCTCAATTGATCGTCCTACTCTGTATTCCAGCCTATTAAAACAAATGATCCATCTGTGTTCCTCAAGCTCACCCTTCACTTCTGCACTAGATCTTAGTCCCTTTGGCTATTTAGGGCCTTCTGAAATTCTCTCTTCTCTTCATTACATTATCTGTCTTTCCCTCTATACTGGATTAGTCCCATCAGCATGCATGGCTGCTATAATACCTCTCATTAAAACAACCAACCTAAAACCCTCTTTTAGAGTTTAGATTGGCAAGTCCAATGATCAGCTCTCAATCTTTGTTTTACTTGACTCCACAATAGCTTTTTACACAATCTACTACTTCTTTAAATTCTTTTCTCCGTTGACTCTTGAACACCACCCTTCTGATATTTCAGTTTCCTTTGCAGTGTCCTCTTCCTCTCCCTACTGCTAAATGTTAGGATGCCTCAGAGCTCAGTCCTAGAACTTCTCTCTTTTTATACTCACATTTCAGGTGATCTCATCAGTCCTGTGCCTTTAAATAACATTGATATTTATATCTTCAGCCCAGAGCTAAGCGTTGTACGCTCGACTTGTATATCTAGCCTCCTACTCAGTAGCTCCACTTGGATTAAGTATCTGAAAGTTAACATGTCAAAAACAGAGTTTCTAATTTTATTGTTCTCCCCATCTTCTTTATGCCCTGTACCGTTCACTGAGATGCTTGGAATCATCTTCTATTCTTTTTTCCTTTGCTGCACATTTAATCTAGTAGCAAATCCTGTTGGCTCCATGTTCGGGATATATTTATGATCTGATCATTTCTCACCACTTCTACAACTACTAATTCAAATTATTTAATTTGTTGCCTGAACTATAGCAGTAGACAGCTAACTGGTCTCCCTGTCTTGACTCAGCAGCCAGAGTCATCCTTACAGAATGTCAGTTCATGTCAGTACCTTGTTTTTGACCCTCCCATGGCCTCCAATCCGATTTATAATAAAATCCCAAATCTTTATCTACCATAGTCCAAAAGGCCCTGTATGATCTAGCCCCAGGCAGTATCTCTAATCCTGTTTCCTGCTCCTCCCTTGCTTATTCTACTTCAGCTATACTGGCCTTGTTCCTGTCCATCAAATAAGCTTGTGGCCCTCTCAGAGCCTTTATCTTGCTGTTCCCTCATTCTTTCCCCAGATTTTCTCTTGGTTCATTCCCTCATTTCCTTCAGATTTCTGGTCATCTGTTGCCTTCTCAGGGGCCTTCCCAGGTTCTTACCTAAGGTAGCAGGCACTCCTTCACTCCATACATCACTCTGTTTTCTTACCTTTTTAAAATTTTTCCTTATAGCACTTAATACCACCTGATTCTTTATTATTGTAGATTTTTTATCTGTCTTAATTCTCCCTTAGACCTTCTCTGAAGTTATATCACACTTTATCTAGTGTTATACTGATTCTCTAGCTGAGGATTCTCTTCTTATTTACCCCCTGGGAAGAAATACACAAGAGGAGGTGAGGCAGGGAGAGAAGAGGAGAATAACCATTCGGTTTCCTTATAACTAGGATGACCATATAACTCATCACTGAAACTAGAGTACTTTTGATGGAGAGAGGGAACTATTTAGTAATTAAAGTGGGAAAATAAGCATAAATAGAATCTCCAGGCAAACAGAGGCATGTGCTACGTCATTTATAACCATTTTTTTTCTGACTATTCTCACCAAGCAGTAGGTCTAAATATTTACACCAAGACATCTCCACCTTGGACCATCCTGGATCCACCTAACCTTCTTAGCTATACATGTTTCATACACGTGGCCTCATGCCTTAATCGTAGAGGTTGTGTTTTGAAATGATAGATCAAATATTTTTTTTTTTCTTTATCTCTAAGGAATGAAATTGCTTATTTTCAGCAGTATATGGCCTTTGTATTTAACTGGAATATAGAGAATAAAGTAAACAGTCTTCTTTACTTTGGCAATACTGAGTCTGCTAGTACGAACGTTTCCAGGAGAATGAGTAAAAACAGTCTCCTTTGGGTATTGATTAAGTAATCAAAATTGGATAAAAACTCTCTTATACTGGTTGTGAGATGGTATGCTGCCTCTTGGCAGAGTTTAATTTCCCCTTCAAAAGGCCACTAATTTTGTAAGATTAATACCATGATTCAAATTTGGAAATTAGGGGGCTGATCCCGTGGCCGAGTGGTTAAGTTCCTGTGCTCCGCTGCGGCAGCCCAGGCTTTCGCTGGTTCAGATCCTGGGCATGGACGTGGCACTGCTCGTGAGGCCACGTTGAGGTGGCATCCCACATGCCACAACTAGAAGGACCTGCAACTAAGATATACAACTATGTGCTGGGGGGATTTGGGGCAATAAAGCAGGAAAAAAAAAAATGATTGGCAACAGTTGTTAGCTGAGGTGCCAATCTTTAAAAAAAAAAAAACAAATTTGGAAATTAATTGTTTGCCTTTTTACCTGAAGAATTTAGTGTTTTTTTTTTTTTTTTTTTAATGGGGAACCTATGTATACCTACTCAGAAATATGTTTAAATGATGTTTAAGGCCCAGTCGTTTGTACAGCAGAACACTTTAGAAAGGCATAGAGATGAATGTTAAACAAAAAGTAATTATTTACAATGGGTATATCAGCTTTAAGAAAAATACCAATTGACCATACAATCCACATCACACTTCATGGTATTTACCCAAATGAGTTGAAAACTTATATCCATGTGAAAATCTACACACAGGTTTTTATTCATAATTGTCAAAAGTTGGGAAGTCAAATTGTCTTTCAGTAGATGAATGGATAAATAAACTGTGATACATCCAGACCATGGAATGTTATTCAATGCTAAAAAGAATTGAAAAGATGTGGAGGAACCTTAAATGCATATCATTAAGTGAAAGAGGGCAATCTGAGAAGGCTACATACTATATGCTTCCAACTGAAACATTCTGGAAAAGGCAAACTATGGAGACAATATCAGTGGTTGCCAAGGATTAGAGAAGAGGGAGGGATGAATAGGTGGAGCACAGAGGATTTTTAGGTCAATGAAACTATTCTGTGTGATACTGTAATGGTAGATACATGTCATTATACATTTGTTAAAACCTGTAGAACGTACAGCACCAAGAGTGAACCCTAATGTAAACTGTGAACTTTGGGTAATAATGATGTGTCAGTGTAGTTTCATCAGTATACAAATGTAAATTCTGGTGGTGATTGTTGATAACGGGGAGGCTAGGCGTTTGTCGGGTCTGAGGTTAAATGAGAACTCTGTACTTTCCACTCAAGTTTGCTTTGAACCTAAAACTTCTCTAAAAAATAAAGTCTGTTATAAAAGCAAAATTGATATCTTAATATAGATTAGATTGGCTGTGGTTTAAAGAACTAAATAAGTGAAATTTGTTATATGAGCTCTTTATAAATAGGAAGTATGTCGCATTCATCTTTCTAGCTTCTATGTAGCGTCATGATTCTTAGATGTCTTTTGTCAAGGACAAGTAGGTAAAAAGAAAGAAATTTCACAAGCCTTAATATATGTATTTTTAATATATTCAAACAGGTTTTAAAGTTAACCTTTAAAATAATGTGTTAGTAACAGTGCTGAAGAGTGCTCATGGGGTCAGGACAGGAGATTCAGCCTGCACAGCATTTTTGCCCTGTGTTTGTTTTCACACAGTGTTTGTTTCATGAGAATTGTACTTCATACATCTTATCACAACTGTATTTCAGTAATCAATTTGGTAATGCTTTGTTTAATATCAACTACTAAACCATAAGCTTCACAAGAGCTGGTAGTACAGGATGTGTGTTTTCTTCTCTTGTATCCCGGAGCCTAGTGAATCGGGTAAAATCTAGGAATTTAGAAATCAGGTAAAAAGGTGAATGCCCTTAGTAAATTCTTGTTGAATGAATAAATAAATGTTATATATGTGCTTATTTTTATTTAATCTGATGATGGCTACACGGAAGTTTGGAGCTTCTAAATACAGTTTGGCTAATGTAAATTTCCCAAGCCATTTTTATATAGAACAATGTCTTAAAAATTAACAAGTCTACATTACAGGAGTCTGTAAAATCACATATATTTCAAAAATAATTCAAAGCCCCCTGTGAAAAAATTGAGGTGTATATATTCTTACACATGTGAACAACTTAAATTCTTATCGTTAAAATTTGAGTTAGTATAATTTTCCCTAAAGATCTTTACTGTGTTATTCTTTGTACTTCCTGGTACTCTTATTTAGATAACATTTTCAGTCCTCCATTTTTATATCAAAATTTAGAACTTTGATAAAGGCAAAAATAGTTGTTCAGACCATGTGGAGAACAGTAGCCTACGATTATCACCTTATTTAACAAACTTTAAATAAACCAACTGATGTGATAATTTTACAGGCATATGCAAATCAATCAACAAAGACTGGAACTATTTTGTGCAAGTGTCAACCAACTGGCTATGACATCTGGAAGTAGTGGAATTTTAGCAGAAGCCTAAAGACAATTTCTTCTGCCCCTAGATACGTTTTTTAACCGACGTTTCTCCTTCACCCGTTAACAGGAATCCTGCCTGTTCGTTCTTTATCCTTTTATAAACCCCCGTTTGGTCCCATTTCTGAACAATATTTTCAGTGTTTATGAAATCTAAACTGTGAATATTGACTCAGCCAGCTCTGGAGTGTGAAGAAATTACTGTTATGACAGAATGGGACCAGTTGATTGCCTTACAAACTTTTTGTTGATCCTGAGAAAAATAACTGGAGATTGTGATCTGGGATTTGAATCAAAACAGATCCCAGCCTCGTTTTTCTGTATTTAACTCTGACTAGTCTTGGTAGAGCCATGTAATGTATCAAAGAGTTGTAACTTGAAAAAAAAATTAGTTTGAAAGTATTTTGAAAGAGGAAAAACAAACAAGATGCATACCAATCTTAGGAATTGATTGCTTCAGCTATATTAAATGCCAAAGCAGGATTTTGGAGCAGGGGCAATAAAAACAACAAAAATCATATCATTTTAGTCAAAATTCGTTCAGTTATAAGAACATAGCTTTATTATATAGGCCTTTTTTGTAAAAATATTTTAAAGAATTCTAGATGAAACTTGAAATTTCCATAAATATTTCTTGTTTGTTGTTTTTTGGTTTTTTTTAAAGATTTTATTTTTTTCCTTTTTCTCCCCAAAGCCCCCGGTACATAGTTGTATATTCTTCGTTGTGAGTCCTTCTAGTTGTGGCATGTGGGATGCTGCCTCAGTGTGGTTTGATGAGCAGTGCTATGTCCACGCCCAGGATTCGAACCAACGAAACACTGGGCCGCCTGCAGCGGAGCGTGTGAACTCAGCCACTCAGCCACGGGGCCAGCCCCTCTTGTTTGTTTGTTAATTTTCACTTCCATGTTTTTTTGGGAAGAGTTACTCATTTTTATTATCATGGACTAAGCATTGCAACGGAATTAAACCAACTGTAGTTAATAAAAACTAGCCTAAGTGTCTTGAAATCATTTTCTGTTTCCTTCACCAACCTAATCAGCCTTTTTTGCGAGTCAACAAAGTATAGCCTGTAGGCCAAATCCAGCCTGCCTCCTGTTTGTGTAAATAAGGTTGTATTGGAACACAGCTATGCCTGTTTGTGTATTGCCTATGGCTACTTTCACACTGCTACAGCACAGTTGGGCAGTTGCAAAAGAAACTGCATGGCCCATAGAGTCTAAAATATTTATTATCTGCCCCTTTTCAGAAAATATTTGCTAACCCTTGACTCAGGATTGATGAAGTATTCTCTTTCTTTTCTGAGATGTTATATATTGTCTTTGCAGTTAAATATAATAGTAACGATAAAGACAAAATAAAACTCTTTATGAACTATTTTAAAGAGAGAGTGTAGGATACTGGTTGAGCATTCATTTAGAGGATAGTGGCCTGGGTCTAAATCTCTTTTCTGCCATTTATTGAGACAAATTACCTCAGTCACTGATCCTCTCTTTCCTTCACCTGTAGAAAATAGGCATGAAAATGTTATCTGCATCAAGATTTACTGAGAATTAAATGACACTGTACATGTGACACCTTTATTATAATATCTGACGTCAGTAAGGTATACCTGTCATCATCATCATCATTTTCATTGCCACTCCCATGACCACCACCAGCATCATCATTGGTTCCACAAAATATTCTGGCCTTTTAAGCGAGAAATCTGGAGATATGGAGAAGCAACCTAATTATAAAATGATAAACAATTATGTTTTAGCCAGAGGATTGGTTCTTGACAGGTTCCAGCCAAGAAAACAGAAACCATAGCAATTATTTTAACAGAGAACATAATATGGAGGTTGGTTAAAAAGGAATTAGAGAACTGAAAAGGAAGAATGGGAGCACCAAGGTAAAACACAGGAAGCAACTACCACTTGGATTGGGACCTAGGGACCAAGTTAAGGTTAGTAGAACCTAGAAGTTTGGAGGAAAGGCACCACAGGTTTTAAATATGAGCTGTAAGTGTGATTTACTTCCTACTATAGTTTAAAAAGGAAAGAGATGAAAATCTTTTGAGCAAATGTCCTTGGGCAAGACATATTTATTTTAAAATAGGACATTATTAGGCAATTAGCTATTGCTAGATAGAGAACAGCTTGAAACTTGCAATTTTTGGCATTTTTATGTTTGAAACTTCTGTTCTAAGGTTGTTAAATGGTGGAACATCTTGAACACCTTCTAATTGGTAGTGACTGCCCAAGCACACAGAAAGAATCTTTTAGCAATGTTTGCTATGTATACAGCATGGAAGGGGGTGGAGGGAGGGATGGATGTACACAATTTATTCCCTGAGTCATTTTATCATTTTAGAGTGCTGGTAAAATCACTGTCTTTTGGTAATCACATAATTTCATTCATCCAACAAATATATTTTAAATACTTCCTTTGTGCTAGGTACTATTCTAGGCACTGGGCCTATTGGAGTGAATAGAACAAGAATCCTTACTCTTATAGAGCTTATATTAAGTGGGGAAAGGACAGATAATAAACATAATTAACGAAAATATGTAGTATGCTGGGAAAAAAGTACAAAGAGAAGACAATAGGAAATGTATATATTTGTGAGCATGTGGCAGGGCATTGATAGGATAACCAAGAGGGGCTTCAAGTGAAAGATGACATTTGAGTAAAGACATGAAAGAAGTTAGGGAATTGAGCCATGTGAATATCTGGGGCAAGAATATTCTAGGCAGAGGAATGGTAAGTAAAAGACTGAGGCCAGAGCATGTTTAGGATATTTGGGGAAAACAGGGAGGTCAGTATGGCTAAAACACTAAGTGGAAGGAGAGTAGTAGAAGACAATTTCAGGAAGGCAGCAGGGGCCTGAATCATTAGGAACTTGTAGAAGAATGAATAGAATAGGGTAAATGTGTGATTACCAGAAGGCCTTAAGGGCCCGTTGTAGGTTAATAATCACAAAGTTCGTGGTTGTACATGTTTCTCTAGCCACATTCTGATAAAATCTGGTTAAAAAAAGCATATTGCAGTTGGTAGTTTCATACCTGTTTGTTAATTATGTAACTATATCTTTAAATCCAGGTTTTAGGTCTGCTTACTTCAGATTTTTAGTGGTGGTTAGCTCCTCCTTCTTCCAATACAAAATCACTAGCTGAATACTGATAGAGTATCATCTTTTCATAATGAGGGATGATAAACGTTAACTAAATGTGTGTCTTGAGTCTTGCAAGCAGAAATAGATTCATACACTAGATGATCTGTCTGTATGAACTAGCAAATTTGCACCCATGTTTCTATAATAGGATTGTTAATCACTAGGTCTGTTTTCCTATCTCCCCTTTGTTATTTTAAAGTTAAAAATTTGTATTTGAACATCCTTAGTGATTTGTTAAAAAACATATCTAGTTTTATTGATGTTTGCTTCTAAGATAATTATGACATGGATGTCATATGCAGCTGGTTCCAATAACATGTTTTCGTTTTCCACCAGTTTATATCGAAGGTACCTGTTTGCAGTAACTAAGGCAAAAAGGGCATTTGAATCAAATAAGAATTGGTTTTAAGCAATGAAAAGCACTTTTATTATGAAGATACTGGACCCCTGTTGAGTACAGTGATCCCCAAGCAGAGTTTTGATAAATCCGTTCTGCTGTATCTTATCCTTCTGTAAACACGCAAAGGCTTGCAGGTTTTTCTTGGTTTCTCCTTCCCTCTTAGATAGCTTCTTTGAAATTTGACCAGGGAAATAGGTCTCATTACAGCACAGCACATCTTTAAACAGAGGAACTTGAATTAAGAGTGTTAATTATGTCATAAAAAACAAAATAAGGGGCCAACCCAGTGGCATAGTGATTAAGTTCGAGCACTCCGCTTTGGCGGCCTGGGGTTTGCGGGTTCGGATTCCGAGCGCAGACCTACACACCACTCATCAAACCATGCTGTGGTGGCATCCCACATACAAAACAGAGGAAAATTGGCACAGATGTTGGCTCAGTGGCGATCTTCCTCAAGCAAAAAAGAGGAAGATTGACAACGAGATGTTAGCTCAGGGACAGTCTTCCTCACCAAACAAACAAACAAACAAACAAAACCCATACAAAATAAGGTCCTTATTGACCAACTGTGGCATGAGGGTGATTACTTTTCCTTATTATCTAAGATGTTGATAACAAAATATTTGCTAATTCGTGTTTCATTTTCCCTAAATGTGGTATAAATTTATTGAGACCTTATTGAATTGAGCTCAGTTTACCTCATTCATGTAACATGCTAATGTAAGATATAAATAATTATTAATTACCAGGTTGTATGGTTTCAGTTATCTTCAGAGTTTCATCTTATGCTATGAAGATCATTTTAATAAGTAATTTAGTGAGAAAGAAATTTAAAAATGTATTCCTATAACCTTGCAAATCTTTTATGCTTAGGCCTAACTAACTATAATGTAAGAGGTAATTTTTAGTGTCTATTGTTGGTGTTATTCTTAATAGTTCTTCCTTGCTCCTGACGTCTCATCAGTCGCCTGATACACCAATTCTGCATTCAAAATCTATCTTGATTTGATTACTTATGTCCACTTTCACCATCACCACCATTTGGTTTAAGCCATTGATCACCTCTTAGCTGGATTATTCCGGCAGCTTCCTAATTGTCTCTTCCTGTATCAGTCACGATATGAATATGAATCAATCAGGATTCATATGCACATGTAAAAACCACTTTAGCTATTTTAAGCAGAAAGGGATTTAATAAAAGTACGCACATGTACATTTTTTTCATTTATTGTTTGGTGAATGGAAGTGAAATAGTCATAAATGTAGATTTGCAGTGCACATTATGCACATGGCTGTACCTAATGAGGCTTCAGATCATTTTTATGAAAATCTGTTGTTTTAAAAGCTAATTTCATAATTTTAAAGTCTTACATTAAATGTAAAATGTAAAGCTATGGAGAAAATTGGAAGAATCTCTAAAAACAAGTTTAAAAATTTTTCAAAAAGCTGTCAATAATATAAATAAAAGTACTTTTAAAATATATACAATCCAGTTATTTTACAGGAATATACAGTTTTCTGCAGTGTTCTTTGAGACAGTGTTAATATTATAGCCTCTGTTGTCATGGAAACAAGTCTCCGAAGGCAGCCTCAGAGGCTAATGATTCCATGGTGTTGCTATGGATAGAAACAACTGAGACTGTTGTTAGTCACATGGACAAGATTGAAAAAAAACAAAACTCTTTCGAGCTGATCTTATTGAGTGATACAAATGGAGCAGGAAAAGGATAATGGCATAATAGTCACTATCCTCTAATGAAATATGTGTATAAGATTTTTCAAGTTTAAAAATGCTTGTATTGAATTCCTCCTTTTCTGTAATAACCTAAATATAGTGGTTACTGTATATTGCTGCCTCATTATTTATATTAGAATCTTAAGTATGACATTTTCCAATTTAGAACCTTCTTATATATAAGAACTTACATATTTAGAACTTTCTTCTTATATAGCTCCCCAGAATTTTACCATGCTTTAAGTCGTGTGCTCAAAATATCCCCTTATCTGTTCATTTTATTCTGTTATCAGCTCTAACATCTTTGCTGCTCCTCGTCATTCACCCTTCATTTGATTATCTGTTATTTGTGTAGCGCTGTATTTTTGTTTTATATGAACTAAATGAATTATTTTGTTGTTCTATAATTCTTTGTTACCTGAATTGATTATCAGCTGTGGCTAGGAAATTGTGTGTGTTGAAATGCTATTTATTTTTGAAGACTTTCTCAACAGTTTTTGCCTTTATTGAGGAAGAGGCAGGGGCATGTGTTCTTTTTCAAAGTACTTGCTCAGTGCCCTATAGGGAGTAGGGTTGATTAAGATGGTGTTAAGTTGTTTTAGGATTTTTAAAGGATTGTGTTCAGATCCTTACCTAAAGGAGATAGATTTTAGAAGAGGCTCAGAGCCAAGGTTACAGTGAGGTTTAAATGTAATATTAAAGGATTTATAGTTTATCATAAAGGGTTTTGGAGAGTAGCTGCCCAGTGGAGGAAATTTTGGGGCTTGGCCTTGAAATTTGATGTAAGCATGTAGCTTTCCCTTATTTTTATATTAAAGTGGATTATTAGTTAGCTAATATCTGACCCTATTAAAGAAGCATGAGGAAACTTTTGGAGGTGATAGGTAAGTCTGTTACCTTGATTGTGGTGATGGTGTCGTGTGTGTATGCATATGTGTGTCCAAACTCATCAAATGGTATACTTTAAATCTGTGCAGTTTTTTGTATATCAGTTATACCTCAATAAAGCTGTTTAAAAAAATAATAAAACTGAAATTATAAAAAATAGTAATGAACTTTTTAGACTTTCTTGTCTTTGATACTTTCAATGACTATGACGACAGCCAGTTATTTTGTAGAGTATGACTCGATTTGGGTTTGTCTGATGTTTACTGATTACGTTCAAGTTGTGCATCTTTGATAGGAATATTGCAGAAGTGTTGAATTCTTATTACATCCTATCAGGTAGCATATGATTTTGACTTGTCCCATTCCTGGCAATGTTAACGTTAATCAGGATAGTATCTGCTGGATTTCTTCACTGTAATTAGTAAATGTTTTTAGGGGAGATAACATGTGTGTCTCTGTCCCATTCACACTTTTCATCCACTTGAATGAGATGGAAAGTTCATTTAGCAGCAGTTTATGTTAAACAGCAGTTGCTGTTAAAATGGACATTTTAACATCCATTGATGTTTCTTGAATGAATTATTACTATGATGATTGCCAAATGATTTTGTAATTCCATCATTCCTTGAAAATTTTTTAGTTGGCATACTTCTGTAAGGAAATGCTTTCCCTTCTCTCTATTCTTTTATTCTTCTAATTATTTCTATCAGTATGGACTCTTGGAATCGTGTTTTATTCAGTGGGTTTTATGCCGTTGTTATTATTTATTTTGAGGCTCAGCTTGTTCCCACCCAGTCTGACAGATGAGAGCCCTTCAAGCCGACTCCACTGTCCTTTGTCATGCCCTCATTATCCCTTGAGCACTTCCTTATTTTCTGGCACAGTAGGATGTTCTAAGCTCGTATTGTGCTTGCTTAGCTCTAGCACTGAAATCAACCATTTCTCCTGTTTTCTTTTAATTACAAAATAGATATTTAGAAACCATGATCTGAGTGCTAGGTATGTTCATACTATTGAGTTGTTACTCCTGTCAGGTCTTCTCTGTGGACAGAGCTAGGGAATACATGTACATATAAACATATAAATATATTTATGTCTATATTTCTGTATCTATCTATATATTGAAAACCATGCACTCATACCAATACCTTCAGTTCTAGTCTAAAACCATAGGTTTCATGCAAATTTTCTCTCTTTCCATATTTGTAACTCCCTTCTCTGACATGAAGAACCTTGCTCCCGTTATCCTTTATATATTTATTTATTGGATCAAAGTCCCCTACATGTAACCAATCTCCTGGCTTTATTGCTGCTGTCGATGGATGCCCTCCTCACGCCGCTCAAGCTCCAACAGATCCCCCTCTTACTCCGCTGAGGCCCCTGCACTTCACACCAGACTGCTGCTACCACTACATAGATATTCTCTGCGTCACGCTTGGCTTCCAACAAAACATAGCAGGCTGCTGCCACACTCTGCCCATCTGGACACCCTTCTTTTCTGCTTGGGCTCTGCTGCCACCCCTCCACTCCTGCATACAGGTGCTCTCCACACCTGGCTTGGCATCAGCAACCTATTAAAGAAGTCTTTGACCTCTTAAAGAAGGTCATGATGATATTCTATCATTATCTTTCAGAAACCTAATTTTTGTATTTCTCTCAATTATGTCAGCAAACCGTCTTAAGTATGGTGTTAGGTAGGGATGAGGATTCACTTCATTTTCCACGTGTGTACCCAGCTGATGCAGCAGCATTTCTTATAACACTGTCTTTTTCTCACGGTTTGTCATAAATCAGGAGTCAGAGCCTCTGGGTTTTCAAACATTTTTAAAAAGTCATGTGAGTATTCCGCTGAAAATTAGTTAGCATTTAAGTTATTCATTTTAGGCTCATAATATGGAATTCAACTTTTTTTTCTATAGGAACTATGTAAATGGTGACTGGAAATCCCAAGCCAGGCCCACAGAGGCTTTATTCATAATGTCCTTTTTTTTAATTGTAAAATATACATAATATAAAATTTACCATTTTTAAGTATACACTTAATTCAGTGCCATTAAGTACATTCACAATGTTGTGCAGCCATTGCCACTGTCCAACTTCAGATGTTTTTCCTGGTCCCAAACTGGGAAGTGGTTTAGACTGGAAAAGAAAGGGCAGGAGGGAGAGATCCAATGGCTTAGTTAGCTTAGAACGATTATTGCGAAATGTATTTTCAGTTTATTTTCCAGACAATGAGATGGTAAAAGATCATAATAATTGTTTTTGTTTTAATATGAAGAGATCTCGCATTCCTCACCCTGCATTATAAATCACTCTGTATTCATTGTTAACAGTTGGAAAATTAGAATTCAAAAAAAAGAGGCTGGGGGGAAAAGCTGCTCATAATCCTGCCCCTGAAGGTTAACTTTTCGAACATTTCTTTCCATTTTTTTTACACAAGTTTTATCTTCTCTTTTTTGCTAAATGTCATGTCATGTACTATTCTTACAGATGATCTTTAATTGTTGCATAATATTTAATCTTATATAATTATTGTTATTTACTTAGTGATTCCAACACCTTTGCATATTTAGGTGGTTCCACATTTTCCAAAATAAAAACAATACTCAAGAGCATATATTAAGAGTATTTAAACATTTGCTTTAAAAATTATTCCCTTAGGGTAGATTTCCAGGATTACTAAATCAAAGAGTTTGGACGTTTTTAAGGCTATAGATAATTACTGCTAAGTAGCTTTTTTGTAAAGTTCATATGAATTTATATGTCCAGCAGCAATGTGAGAGGACCTTTTTCCAGGCATTAAAATTTTTTTTGAGTTTTTTTTATTGTGGTAAAAGATATATAACATAAAGTTTACCATTTTAACCAGTTCAGCTGTACAGTTCTGTGGCATTAATTACATTCCCAATATTGTGCAACCATCACCACTATTTCCAAAACCTTTTCATCATCTCAGACAAATTCTGCAACAATTAAGCAACTCTGTAACCATAACTTCCACGCTCCTTTCTCCCCAACCCCTAGTAACTTCTAATCTGTTTTCTATCTCTGTGAATTTAACTGTTCTAAATATTTCATGTAAGTGGAATCATACAGTGTTGTCCTGTTGTGTATGGTTAATTTCACTTAGCATAATGTTTTCAGGATTTATCCATATTGTGGCATATATCAGAATTCTATTCCTTTTTATGGCTAAATAATATCCATTGTGTATATATACACTGCATTTTGTTTATCCATTCATCTATTGATGGACACTTGGGTTGTTTCCACCTTTTGGCTGTCATGAATAATGCATCATTGAATATTGGCGTAAAGTATCCAAGTTCCTGTTTTCGGTTCTTTTGAGTATATGGTTAGGACTAGAAGTGTGGGGTCATATGATAATCCTATGGTTAGTTTTTGGGGGAACCACCAAACTGTTTTCCATGGTGGCTACACCATTTTCCATTCCCACCAGCAGTTTTTGAGGATTCCAGTTTCTGTGCATCTACACCAACACTTGTTACTTGCTGTTTTTGTTTTCCCTTTTTTATTGCAGCTTCCTAGTAGGTGTGAAGTGATATATAATGGTAACTTTGATTTGCATTTCCCTAATGAATAAGGATACTGAGTTTCTTCTCATGTACTTATGGCCATTTGTATATCTTTTTTGGAGAAGTGTGTATTCAAGTCCTTTGCCCTTTTTTTAATTGGCTTTTTGTTGCTAAGTTGTAGGAGTTCTCTATATATTCTAGACATTAAACCCTCATCAGATGTATGATTTGCAAAGATTTTTTTCCATTTTATAGGTTATCTTTTCACTTTCTTGATAATGCCCTTTGGTGCACAAGAGGTTTTAATTCTGATGAAGTCCAATTGATTTTTTCATTTAGGCTTTTGATTTTTTTATTGAAGAATCCATTGTCAAATCCAAGGTCGTGTAGATTTGTCTCTGTGTTTTCTTCTAAAAGTTTCATGGTTTAGCATTTATATTTAGGTCATTGATTAATTTCCAGTTAGTTTTTGTGTATGATATGAGGTAGTCATTTAACTTCATTTTTTTATGTCTGAATATCCACTTGTCCTAGCACCATTGTTGAAGAGATTCCATACATTTTTGGTAAATCTTGATTGATTGATTTGATAGACAAAAAGGGTCAACATTGTAATTTTATTTTGTATTTCTTTATCAGTGAGGAAAAGCATGGTTTCAAGTTTAGCAATTTTTTTCTTCCTGTTTTGATTTGTCTCTTTTAACGCACATTGGCCTCTTATGGATTTAATTTTAATGTTTTTCTTACATGTAAGATATGTCATTGGTATAGCAAATATTTATGAATTAATACAGCTTGTAGGGATTGGGACTTGTTACAAACACCTTTTCTCTGTTCTAGTTCCCACTTCTTTTTTCATTTTCTCCAGAATATATCTGACACGTAATAGATACTCAATGTATGTTGGTTGAATTAATGGCTTTCCTGGAAGATTTAAGGCAGGTTATTACAGTTCATGATAGTAGAGGTTGATAGCACAGATTATTTAAAATGTTATAGATTCAATTTTGAAGTCCTTTGAATCTTTTGTCTGTGGATTTGTAGGCCCCAATTACCTACCCGGTGGGCTAATAAATTTATTTTTGATCCTTTGAATACAAGGAGGAAAGTAGTCAAATATATTCTGAATGCTAGAAAAATACTTGGTAGTCTATGAAGAAAGTGTCCTGTCTCCTAGAGGAAGAATATTAGAAGTCATTATCTTTTATTATTTTCATTTAAACATCTAAATAGTCACTCCTTTTAACTACAGAGTCATTAAAATTATTATTGGTAGTATAATTATTCCTAGAGTAATTTCTGGAGAGCATTTTCTCATTTAAATTGAAGTAATATATTAGTATTTTACCTGTTTCTCAATTATTTTGGAAAACTATAATTTATCTTTATGACAAAACTTTGTTATGTGTTTCCCTTTTATTTTGGTGTCTTTTCTGATTTTTTGTCGTTGATGATTTTTAGCCAACAGAAGCTGTACCTCCCTCTTCTCCCACTGCCCCTGTGATCCCTGTCCTGCCAGTCCCTGCTGAGAGTACTGTCATCCTACCCACCACACCACAGGTTTTTATTAGTTTCTTTTTTCTTTATGAAAATTTCATTTGCTTTTAATGTTTCATTTGTGTTCTTTTCAAACTGTTTTAACTATTTCTTTGTTCAATTTGGTTATTCACTTTGGGTTTCAATTTGTATTTTTAGAGAATTAAATATTGGGGATTTAATATAAAAGGGATTCAATATTTGCCATTTTATTCGACTGTGTATGAAATAGGACACATTCTGAACTTCATAATATTGAACCCCCTTAGATTTGTTATCATGCCTTTTGTACTTATAAATCTGTTTGGGATAGTTTTTAAATAATTTTGCTTTAGGAAATTTTATTTTCTAAAGATAATAAAAATCATTGTCCTCCTGATCCTGTACTGATGTGTCATTTTATGTAGCATTTTGTTTCCCAATATATATCTGTCTTCTTTGGAAATAGTCATCTTTCTGTCATTTGGTTAGATAACATACTTTATTAGTTAAAAATAATAGCTGATGTATATAAAGTATATGGGAATTCTTTGTGCTATCTTTGCAACTTTTCTATAAATCTAAAACTATTCTAAAATAAAAAGTTTGTTTTTGAAAAGTTGATGTGTAACAGTCAAAAAGTAAAATGAGATAGTAGCCAAATGTCAGCAAATCTGAACATTTTTAGCTTTCAGAGCTTTAGCAGTTCCCAGGGATGGCTTATTAAGACATTAACTGCTCTACTAACAGAGTTATCCAAAGTCAAAATAATGGTAGTGTTATTAAGTATAATAATGATGATCTGTGGTGTGAAAGATCTCATTCTCGTTTAAAGTGTAGAAAATGCACTTTAAGGTATTTTTACTATTATTGATCTGTAGCAAAAATCTAGGTAAAAATAGTACGTTTGCTGTGTAAATGCAGTTTCAAAATAAGTCCCATTGGGGAAAAAAATGGGATATCAACTATGATGACTCACGTCCCAGTGCCCGTCTTCTCTCCCAAAAAATGAAAATCAGTAGGAACATCATACAAAATAGGATTCTGGGGGAATTACAGGTATTACACTGAGAGTTCAATCTGTGTTATTATGTTACTACTTCTATATAATTTTTTTTTTTAAAGATTTTATTGTTTTCCTTTTTCTCCCCAAAGCCCCCCGGTACATAGTTGTATATTCTTAGTTGTGGGTCCTACTAGTTGTGGCATGTGGGATGCTGCCTCAGTGTGGTTCAATGAGCAATGCCATGTCCGCACCCAGGATTCGAACCGACGAAACACTGGACCGCCTGCAGCGGAGTGCGCGAACTTAACCACTCGGCCACGGGACCAGCCCCACTTCTATATAATTTTTGACCCTTTATGAAAATCATTAAAAGTTAAATCATTGTAAATCCACCAAGAATTGAATAAATCTAGATGGATGTTTTCTCTGTATTGCAGAGAAGACATTGAATTTATAAATAAAATATAAATGCTAAGTAATCAGCCTAAGGGTTATTGTAATAATATAACATCTTTCCAAGTATCTAGAATTTAGTAGTACAATATTTTTTAAAGTAGGAGATTTGAAAGTTTATTTTGCTCTTGTCACTTCAATTCATCTTTTGGTGTTAAAATAGTTTTCTAGAATCCTTTGAAATTTTGTAGTAGTTTCTATTCTTACATTCAGTAGGGAACCTATCCTTTCTTGTTTAGAGTTCTCAGATTTATTTCCAGGTGTCCCTAACTTAGCATCACACTACACTTGGAAATTGTTGAGATGTGGCATAGCCTTGTAGTTATAAATAAAGGTTGCAGAGTCAGATTGATCTGGTTTGGAATTCTGGTCCTACCACTTACTGGCTGTGTAACTGAGCTGTGTAACTTAACCACACTGAGCTTCTGTTTACTCATGTGTAACACTGAAGATAATAGTAGTACTAACTTGAGATGTTTTACAATGATTGAAAGAATAGTAGCGCTTGTGCAGCTGGCATATGATCTTGACTATTCATATTATTTAGTGTTATTTCATGTTTCTTTGAGACGGTAAACCAAGGAACAAGTTGAAAAAACAAATGAGAATATGTGCACAAGAGAAAGGCTTATTTATTCCAGGTAACCTCATTTTGGGTTTTAAATACACTAAAAAATTTTTTGTAGGGTAGTTTAATAATTTATCTTGTATTATCTGGGAAACCTATGGATGTCCCTCATTTTCCAGGATAAGTAAGTGTGTTCCTGATTAATTGAGTATAATATATACATTGTAAAATTAGTATAACTGATTAAAATGTTTGTCCCCAAATAAATTTTGTTTATTTATTTATTTTGAGGAAGATTAGCCCTGAGCTAACATCTGCTGCCAATCCTCCTGTTTTGCTGAGGAAGATTGGCCCTGAGGTAACATCTGTACCTGTCTTCCTCCATTTTTTATGTGGGATGCCTGCCACAGCGTGGCTTCTTGATAAGTGGTGCGCAGGCCCACACCCAGGATCCGAACCTGCAAACCCTGGGCTCCCAAAATAGAGTGCACAGACTTAACTGCTATGCCACTGGGCTGGTGCCCCCAAATAAATTTTGAAATCCATCCTTAAAATATAACCCAATTTTGGGGCCAGCCTGGTGGCATAGCAGTTAAGTTCGCACGTTCCATTTCTCGGCAGCCCGGGGTTCACCGGTTCGGATCCTGGGTGCGGACATGGCACTGCTTGGCAAAAGCCATGCTGTGGTAGGCGTCCCACATATAAAGTAGAGGAAGACGGGCGTGGATGTTAGCTCAGGGCCAGTCTTCCTCAGCAAAAAGAGGAGGATTGGCAGTGGTTAGCTCAGGGCTAATCTTCCTCAAAAAAAGAAAAAACCCAATTTTAACTTTTTAAGTGGATATAATATTTCTTCTAAGGATCTACTACTTTACATTTTAGATACATCAGGATGTAATAGGAATAGAAGCAGACGACACAAGATTCAGAGTCTAGTCCTGCCTTTGTGACTCAAACAAGTTAGTTAACCTCTCTGAGTTTTATACTCTCTTCATCTATTAAAATATGGAATAATGTCTTCCTGACTACCTCATAGTGGGTTTGAGGATCAGGCAAATTAGACATGCAGATAGCTAGGTAGATAATTTATTTTTAATTTTTAATTTTTATTTTTTTGGTGAGAAAGATTTGCCCTGAGCTAACATCCATTGCCAATCTTCCTCTTTTTTTTTTTTTTTTTTTTGCTTGAGGAAGATTAGCCCTGAGCTAATATCATTGCCCGTCTTCTATTTTGTATGTGGGCTGCCTCCGCAGCATGGCCAATGAGTGGGGTAGGTCCGCACCCAGGATCTGAACCTGCAAACCCGGGCCGCCAGCACTGAGCTTGTAGGACTTTAACCACTCTGCCACAGACCGGCCCCTAGGTAGATAATTTAAAAAAAAAAAAATATTGTCTTTCATTATTTATAGAACTTTTATACTTTTTAGAGTTCTTTTATATTAATCATGTCATTTAAATTTTATGAAAGCCTTCTACAGTAGGAATTATTATGCTTATTATACAGAGTGGTACAAAGAAAGATATGTTGAATGACTGCTTGAAGTTGCAGAAGGAGCATGGACTTTACAGTGAGATGTGACTCTACCTCTTCCTGGCCTCACCACCTCTGACTATGTGTTGGTGGGGAAATTACTGAGTTTCTCAGAGCCTCAGTTTCTACTCATAGAAACTGAACAAATAGATGAATAACAGATGCTAGTTCTTCCTACTGGAGACGTAATCATATAATCTCTATGAGACTGACCTATTAAATATACAGGCTTATTTCCACCCCAGAGTAACTACTCTGCTTTCAAACCAGATGCTTTAGACCTCTATTTCTTTATTTTATTTTTGTTTGTATTATTTTCACATCATTTCAGACTTACAGAAAGTTGCAAGAATAGTACAAACAAATTTCATATACCCTTACCCACATTGCCGAATTGTTAATATTTTTACTTACCACATCTGCTCAATCATTTCTCTTTGTACGTAATTGAGTATGATATTATTATTTTTTGTGAGCCTTTTAAAGGAAGTTTCACTCGTGTCCCTTTTACCCCTAAATACAGTCATTCATCATTTAATGTTGGAGATAACCTTCTGAGAAATGCATCATTTAGGAGATTTTGTCGTTACGCAAACATCGTAGAGTGTATTGCACAAACCTAGATGGTGTAGCCTACTAAACACCTAGGCTGTATGGTACAAATCTTATGGGACCGTCATCATCTATACAGTTCATCATTGACCAAAATGTCGTTATGCAGCACATCACTGTGCTAATGTTTTATAAAACTAAATATTTTTTCCTAAGAATAAAAATATTACCATAGTTCAATGAGCTAAATCAGAAAATTAACATTAATATAATACTGTTATCTAATCTACAGACCTTAGTCATGTTTTGCCAATTGCCCCAGTAATGTTCCTTATAGGAAGAACAAAAACAAGTCCTTTGGTCAGTCCAAGGCCATACATTGCAGTTAATTTTCATAACACTTTAGTCTCCTTTAATCTGGATTAGCTCCACAGTCTGTCTGTCTTTCATGAGTATGGCATTTATGGGATAACAGGCTAGTTATTTTGTAAATATCCTTTAATTTGTGTTTGATGCATTTTTGTAATTTGAGGTCATATTTTTCCAAATATTTTATTGTGTTGAAATATACATAATGTAAAATTTACCATGTTAATCATTTTTAAGTTTATAGTTCAGTGGTATTAAGTACATTCATATTGTTGTGCAACCATCACCATCATCCATCTGCAGAACTCTTTTCACCTTCAAAACTGAAACTCTATACCCGTTAAATGATCATGCCCCATTCCTCCCTTTCCCCAAACCCTGGCAACCACCATTCTACTTTCTGTCTCTACGATTTTGACTCCTCTAAGAACCTCATTTAAGTGGAATCATATAGTATTGGTCTTTTTGTGGCTAGTTTATTTCACTTAGCATAATGTCCTCAAGGTTCACCCATGATCAAACATATGTAGCATCAGAATTTCCTTTCTTTGAAGACAAATAATATCCCATTTTATGGATATACCACATTTTGCTTATCCATTCATCCATCAGTGGACACTTGGGTTGCTTCCCCATTTTAGCTATTGTGAGTAATCCTGCTATGAATGCAGGTGTACAAATACCTCTTTGAAGCCCTGCTTTCAATTCTTTTGAGTATATACCCAAAAGAGGAATTACTGTGTCATATGATAATTTTATTTTTGGGGAGAACCACCAGACTGTTTTCTGCAGTGGGTATATCATTGTATATTCACACCAACAGTGCACCATGATTCCAATTTCTCCACATCCTCACCAACACTTGTTATATTCTGTTTTCATGATAGTAGCCAGCCTTATGGGTGTGAGGTGGTATCTCATTGTAGTTTTGATTTGCAGCTCCCCAATGATTAGTGATGTTGAGCATCTTTTTGTGTGCTTATCGACAATTTGTATATCTTCTGTGGAGATGTCTATTGAAGTCCTTTACCCATTTTTGAATTGAGTTGTTTGTTTTTTGTTGTTGAGTTTTAAGAGGTCTCTGTATATTCTGGGTATTAATTCCTTATCAGATAAATGATTTGCAAATACTTCCCCCCATTCTGCAGGTTGCCTTTCTACTCTGTGGATAGTGTCTTTTGATGCACAAAATTTTTAATTTTCAGGAAGTTCAAACTGTCTGTATTGCTTTTGTTGCCTGTGCCTTGGATGTTATTTATATCCAATGAATCATTAACAAATCCATTGTCTTGCAGCTTTTACTCTATGTTTTCTTCACAGTTTTATAGTTTTAGGTCTTTTATTTAGGTTATGGATCTGTTTTAACTTGATTTTAACTTTGGTTTAGGTAAGGGTCCAGCTTCATTCTTTTGCATGTGGATATCCAGTTTTCCCAGCACCATTTGTTGAAAAAAACTGTCTTTTCCCCTTGAATGGTCTTGACACCCTTGTCGAAAATAATTTGACTATATATGTGAGGATTTGTTTCTGGACTCTATTCTGTTCCCTTGGTCTCTGCGTCTGTCTTTATGCCAGTACCAAACTGTTTTGATTACTGTAGCTCTATAGTAAGTTTTCAAATGAAGAAGTGTGAGTCCTCCAGCTTTGTTCTTTTCAGGATTATCTTGCCTGTTCTGGTGACTTGGGATCCCATATAAATTTTAGGATTGGTTTTTCTATTTCTGCAGAAAATATCACTGGGATTTTGATAGGGATTGGATTTTAGATCTGTAAGTTGCTTTGGACAATATTAACATCTTAACAATCTTGTCTTCCAATCCATGAACATGGAATGTGTTTCCATTTATTTCTGTCTTCTTTAATTTCCTTCAGCTATGTTTTGTAGTTTTCATTGTGTAAGTTTTTCACCTTGTTGGTTAAGTTTATTTCTAATTATTTTATCTTTTTGATGCTATTGTAAATGGAATTATTTTTGTGATTGCCTTTTCAAATTGTGCTTAGGAATGCAACTGATTTTTGTGTGTTGACTGTATCCTGCTACTTTGCTAAATTTGTTTATTAGTTCTGACAGGTTGTTTTGTTTTGTTTTTTACTTTTTATTAAGATTATGGTAGTTTACAACCTTGTGAAATTTCAGTTGTACATTATTTTCAGTCATGTTGTAGGTGCACCACTTCATCCTTTGAGCCCACCCCCCATCCCCCCTTTCCCCTGGTGACCACCAGTCAGTTCTCTTTGTCTATATGTTAACTTCCATATATGAGTGGAGTCATACAGAGTTCGTCTTTCTCTGTCTGGCTTATTTCACTTAACATAATACCCTCAAGGTCCATCCTTGTTGTTGTGAATTGGACGATTTTATCCTTTTTTATGGCTGAGTAGTATTCCATTGTATATATATACCATAGCTTCTTTATCTAATCATCAGTTGATGGGCACTTAGGTTGTTTCCACGTCTTGGCTGTTGTAAATGATGCTGCAGTCAACATAGGGGTGCATGGGACTTTTGGAATTGCTGATTTCAAGTTCTTTGGATAGATACCCAGTAGTGGGATGGCTGGGTCATATGGTATTTCTATTTTTAATTTTTTGAGAAATCTCCATACTTTTTTCCATAGTGGCTGCACCAGTTTGCATTCCCACCAACAGTGTATGAGGGTTCCTTTTTCTCCACAACCTCTCCAACATTTACCACTTTTTGTTTTGGTTATTTTTGCCATTCTCCCAGGCGTAAGGTGGTATCTTAGTGTAGTTTTGATTTGCATTTCCCTGATGATTAGTGATGATGAGCATCTTTTCATGTGTCTATTGGCCATCCATAGATCTTCTTTGGAGAAATGTCTGTTCATGTCTCCTGCCCATTTTTTGATCGGGTTGTTTGATTTTTTTGTTGTTGAGTTGTGTAAATTCTTTATTCTGGAGATTAACCCTTTGTCGGATATATAACTTGTAAATATTTTTTCCCAATTAGTGGGTGGTTTTTTTGTTTCAATCCTGTTTTCCCTTGCCTTGAAGAAGCTCTTTAGTCTGATGGAGTCCCATTTGTTTATTCTTTCTATTGTTTCCCTTGTCTGAGAAGACATGGTGTCTGAAAAGATCCTTTTGATACTGATGTCAAAGAGTGTACTGCCTATATTTTCTTCTAGAAGCCTTATGGTTTCAGGTCTAATCTTTAGGTCTTTGATCCATTTTGAGTTTATTTTGGTGAATGGTGAAAAAGAATGGTCAATTTTCATTCTTTTACATGTGGCTTTCCAGTTTTCCCAGCACCGTTTGTTGAAGAAAGTTTCTTTTCTCCATTGTATACCCTCGGCTCCTTTGTCAAAGGTTAGCTGTACATAGATGTGTGGTTTTATTTCTGGGCTTTCAATTCTGTTCCATTGATCTGTGCACCTGTTTTTGTACCAGTACCATGCTGTTTTGATTACTGTAGCTTTGTAGTATGTTTTTGAAGTCAGGGATTGTGATGCCTCCCGTTTTGTTCTTTTTTCTCAGGATTGCTTTAGCAATTCGGGGTCTTTTGTTGCCCCATATGAATTTTAGGATTCTTTGTTCTATTTCTGTTAAAGAATGTCGTTGGGATTCTGATTGGGATAGCGTTGAATCTGTAGATTGCTTTAAGTAGTATGGACATTTTAACTATGTTTATTCTTCCAATCCATGTGCGTGGAATGTCTTTCCATCTCTTTGATGTCATCATCAATTACTTTCAGAAAAGTCTTGTAGTTTTCATTATATAGGTCCTTCACTTCCTTGGTTAAATTCATTCCAAGGTATTTTATTCTTTTTGTTGCGATCGTGAATGAGATTGTGTTCTTGAGTTCTTTTTCTGTTAGTTTGTTGTTAGAGTATAGAAATACTACTGATTTGTGTATGTTGATTTTATACCCTCTGACAGGTTTTTTTGTGCTATCTTTAGGGTTTTCTACATATACAACAATGTGATCTACAAACAGAGATATTTTTCCTTCTTCCTTTCCAATTTGAATGTTTTGATTTCTTTTTCTTGCCTAATTGTCCAGCTATGATTTTCAATACTGTGTTGAATAGAAGCGGCGAAAGCAGGCATCCTTGCTTTGTTCCTGATCTTAGAGGAAAAGCTTCCAGTCTTTCACCATTGAGTGTGATATTTGCTGTGGGTTCTTCATATGTGACTTTAATATGCTGAGGTGGTTTCCTTGTAGTCTTAGTTTGCTGAGTTTTATTTAATCATGAAAGGATGTTGAATATTGTCAAATACTTCTCCGGTGTCAATTGAGATGATCATGTAATTTTTTTTTCCTTCGTTCTGTTGATGTGTGGTGTGTTACATTGATCAACTTTGATATGTTGACTCATACTTGCATTCCAGGCATAAATCCCACTTGGTCATGGTGTATAATCCTCTTAATATGCTGCTGGATTTGGTTTGCTAGTGTTTTGTTGAGAATTTTTGCGTCAGTGTTCATGAGGAATATTTTTCCTTAGTTTTCTTGCAGTATTCTTCTTTGACTTTGGTATCAGAGTAATGCTGGCCTCATGGAGTGAGTTAGGGAGTGTACCCACCTCTTCAATTTTTTAGCAAAGTTTGAGAAGAATTGGTGTTAGTTCTTCAAATGCTTAGTAGAATTCACTAGTAAAGGCATTAGATCAAGGGCTTTTCTTTCACAAGAGATTTTTGATTACTGATTCAATCTGCTTATTAGTCTATTCAGATTTCCTCTTTCTTCATGATTTAGTCTTAGTAGCAGTTTGTCCATGTTGTGTACGTTATCCAATTTGTTTGTGTACACTTACTCATAATATTCTCATAATCCTTTTTATTTGTGTAGAATTGGTAGTAGTGCCCCCACTTTCATTTCTGATTTTAGTAAAATAGAGTCTTCATTCCATTTTGGTTAAAGAAGGTACGTTGTATGGTATTTATCTTTTAAAATCTATTGACAGTTAATTTCTGGCCTAACATGTATGGTCTTTCCTGGAAAATGACCCATGTGCACTTGAGAAGAATGGGTGTGCTGCTGTTGTTGGGTAGAGTGTTCTGTATTTATGTGTTAGGTCTAACTGGTTTGTTGTGTCATTTCTTTTTTTTTTTTTTTCTTTTAAAGATTGGCACCTGGGCTAACAACTGTGGCCAATCCTTTTTTTTCTTCTTCTTCTTCTTCTTCTTAAAGATTGCCACCTGAGCCAACAACTGTGGCCAATCTTTTTTTTTTCTGCTTTATCTCCCCTAATTCCCCCTGGTACATAGTTGTATATCTTAGTTGCAGGTCCTTCTAGTTGTGGCATGTGGGACGCCGCCTCAGCGTGGCCTGATGAGCGGTGCCATGTCTGGGCCCAGGATCCGAACCAGTGAAACCCTGGGCCGCCACAGCGGAGCACGCGAACTTAACCACTCGGCCACAGGGCCGGCCCCCTGTTGTGTCGTTTCTGACCTCTAGAGTTTCTGATAAGAAATCTGTTGACAGTCTTATTGAAAATCACGTGTACATTAGTCACTTCTTTCTTGCTGCTTCAAAATTCTCTCTTTGTCTTTTAGCAGTTTGATTATAAAGTATCTCAATGTGCATCTCTGAGTTCATCCTACCTTGAGTTTTTTGAGCTTCTTGGCTATTTATATTCATGCCTTTCATCAAATTTAGGAATGTTTTGGCCATTAATTCTTCAGATATTCTCTGCCTCTTGATCTCCCTCTTCTCCTTCTGGGACTCCCACAGTGTGTCTGATGATCTTCTTAATGGTGGCCCACAGGTCCCTTAGACTCTGGTCACTTTTCTTCAGTCTTTTTTCTTTCTCTTCTCAAGGTTAATAATTTCCATTGTTCTACCTTCAAGTTCACTGATTCTTTCTTCTGCCGGCTCAAATCTGCCTTTGAATCGCTCGAGTGAATTTTTCATTTCAATTATTGTACTTTTCAGCTCCTGAATTTCCTTTTTGTTTCTCTTTAGATTTTCTGTCTTTTATTGATATTTCCATTTTGTTCATACATCATTTTCTTTACTTTGTCCACCTCATTTTTAAGTTCTTTGAACATCTTTAAGATGGTTGTTTTAAAAGTCTTTGTCTGGTAAATTCACCACATCTTTTTCAGAGACAGCTTTTTTTTTCCTCCTTTGGATGGACCATACTTTCCTGTTTCTTTGCATGCTTTGTGATTTTTGCTGAGAACTAGACATTTGAATCTTAGGATGTGGTAACTCTGGAAATCAGATTCTCCCCCCTTCTGTAGAGTTTGCTGTTTTCTGAGTTTGTTTTTTGGTTGTTTTGGGCTATCTCTGTGCTAAGAATCAGCTTCTGGTATAAACTTAAGGTCTTCTTGGGTCTTTTCTGTGCCTGTACTTTCCCTGGGCATGTGCAGTGACTTTCTAATTTCCTTTATATATGTGGTTGCTTTTGAATATCCTAATCTTCATTGTCGGACTCTCAAAAGGGAAAAAAGAGAAAAATGAAATGGTAGGAGGATTTGCTTGCCCTTTAAATGCCCTGGAGGTCACTTCAGCCTGAGGGGGAAGGATTTGCCTCATTTGAAGGAGGTTCAACAATAGTGGCCACTGTCTCTTTGTCTGCACCTCTGTGATCAGAAGCAGTCAGAGCACAGATCGCCTATATTTGGAGGACAGGGTCCTTTTTTGCCCACCCTGGCTTGTGCAAGCCTTGTGCCAGCTGCTCTAGGAACACTTGCACACCTGTCTGTTACAAGGCTGAGGGGTGGGAGTTGGGTAGCTGCTACTGTGCTAAGTACTGAAATTGACTGGATTAACCACAGTTTACCATTCACTACTTCCCCTGGAAGTTGCAAGGCTTCGATAGATTACAGAATTCCAAAATAGTTATATCAAGTAGATTCTGCCAATGCAATTGTTATCTAGGTAGGGAGACAAATTTGTGGTGTTTCCTATTCTGCCATCTTCCCAGAATCCACCTGATTTGTTTTTACATTCACTTTAACTTACACTGATCACTTAAGTGATAGCATTTAACTTTTAATGCAGTGTGTCTCAAATTAGAATCCAAAATATATTCTCTAGGATTTGTGAGTTCTACATTTCAAAAACACTTGTTTATAATTTAGTAGAGGAGAAAGAGAGAGACGTTAAACAAATGACATAATTAAACTTTGATAAATGCTGAGAAGGGCAAATACAGTGTACAGCATAAAAGCATTTTCTAAACTCTAAATTTTGGCCTGTTTTTAAATAACTGGAGTTTTGAATTATTTTAACACAATTTTTAAAATGTAAAATTGTGGAAGGATGCTGCAATGTTTTATAGCAGCAATCCCTACAAGGTCTTAGTAATGAAATAGAATAGTAAAAGTTGGATGAGCAAGATTATGTTTCTTAAGTCTTGTTGATACTTGAGTCAGATTCTTTCTGAAATATCCCTGTCCCTTTTCTACCCCTTGCCCCCATCCGTAAGTGAATTGTAGGACTTCGTTATTGTCCAAGTTGAAACATACACAATGGTATATATGTTAGTAAATAATAATAGATTAGCAGTAGGTTTCCATGGTTTGCAACGTATTTTCCTTTATACTACTTCACTGGATTCTTCCACAGTCCTCTGGGTAAAGGCGTGTGTTGCAGTGGTGTCTTTATGGGTGGAGAAAATGAGTTTCAAAAACACTTGTGATTTACCTATACAGTCAAAGTCACCGTATGGTAGAATGAGATAGAGAGAGACTTAGAACCATATCTTTTGATTAGTGTTACTTGAACTGAGGTGCAGGGAAGGGTTTTTCTGCATTTAGAATAACTTTCAAATAGATTTCTTCTCAAGTCTTGTTGTTGGATTTCCTGCTAAGTAAAGCTGATAACTTCATGGTACCTGTTCTGCTACCCACTGTCTTGGTTATGGATCCCAAGGTCTTAAATTGGCCAGGTTTCCTACAGTTTTTGATTTTTAGTGCACTTTACCTCAGTTACCGGAAAGTACATACTTTCTGTAGCCAATTTTTTCTGTATCTTTTCCTTCAAAAGTAACCTGTCCTTTAGCTTTCATGCTAGGATTGTGTCTTTCTGAGTTGTGTGTTATACCCACAAAGCCCATTCAAATTGTGCTACTCCATTCACTTCCATTCCCAACTCCTCCAAATTGGAGAGCTATGAAGTACTACTGTGTCAGATACCATTTCTGTATTCTGTAATACAAGAATTTAGAAAATTTCAAGTTAGTAAGGGTACAATTTATTCCAAGATAAATTCTCTACCTGCTAACACAGTCTTAAATATTTTTATCATTATTTTAGGTGGCTAAACTCGAGGCAATCAAATCATGCCTCTTGAGCTTCATTTATATAGGCTTTTATTTTAGACTATCTTTTGTGATATGTCTTTTTCAAATTGCTAGGTTTCCTTATCCTGCTGTTAGTTTTGATTGAATTTTGCTTAATCCTCAATGTGAACATTCCTGGGTTTTGTCCAATTTCAAGTCCTTTATTCCCATGATTTCCCTTTCAAGAATAGTCATGTAGTCATGTTAATTCTCAGATGCAGCTACAAATAAAGTTATTGTACATATATTACTTATTTAATCATGTTCTTTAAGTCAAAATTACAAATTACTTTTACTAGTCTGTGTTATTCTTTGTTCTGAACTGAACTTTAAAATTGAAATCGATTTTAAGTGCTAATATCTTAATAGCAACTCTAACCTATAGTATTTCACAACTGCCTATGTTATTAACCTCTTACAAACTGAGTACTTAGCTCAATATAATTTTTTTTCTTTACTTTTCATTTTGGAAAATTTCAAAAATACTCACATATAAAGGGAGTAGAACAGTGAGCTCCCCTGTATACTTATCATCCAACTACAACAGTCGTTGGCTCACGTGCACTCTTAGATGATCAGGGCCCCTTCCTACTTCTAACCTCTCATTTGTCATTATTTTATTTTGAAGTGAATTTAACACTTTCTATCATTTTGTTTGTGTATATTTCAATATCAGATAGACTTGTTATATGAATGGAATCAAAAGACAACTATTATACAATGATGAGTTGGTGCTCATGAGCAGCTAGCTTTGTAATAATTTTGATATAAATTAGATTTTGACAAAAACCAACTTTTTCCACCGTATGTTTGGTAATAAATGGGCAGAGGGAACCAAATGGCTTTCTTGTCATAATTTTTGAAGAATGTGACTTCTTTTTAACTTTAATTAGTCTTGTTCTTTCTTGCCCTCCTCTCTAATTGCTTTAGCAAAATAAGATGAAGTTGTACCATTAGTTTTTTTAATGAAGTGTAATATTATCAATTTGAAGAATCTTAATAGATCATTGGGAAAGGAATAATATCATATATTCATAAAATCCAAAATGTCAATAAGTTTGACTATCTTTGCTTAAATATCAGTCTTACAAATAGTATTTTTGTCTGTTAGGTTTGCTTTTCACTGAGTCATTCAAAGATAGAATGTTATATTCAAAGGTAGGGCTGCATATAAAGTAGTTAATGTCATGTTTATATATAATAAAGTATTACCTACTCATTTTTAACCTGCTGTTTCATGTAGCCCAGATGCATACTGTATAATTATTTAACCATGAAACTGTGTTGTCTTTAAGCATTTTATCAGATGATTATCCAGATCTAGTACTTTGCTGAAAATAATGTAAAACATTTGAACTCTGAGTGTTCATCTTTTAGAAAAGCTCATTCGCTTGGAGGAAAATGGCTATTTTGTGTATAAGGTTTCATACAGCTTTTATGTGTAATTCTTTAGTTAATTGGAGTAGAACTATTAATGTTTATAAACGTATCTCCTAAAATTTGTTTAAAGAATATTCATCTTTTTGATTCTATGAAAATGTTATTTGATTTGGCACTTTTATACTCTTAAATATGCAGAAGAAAGATAATTTTGAGGAGAATCCCATCAGTTTTCTGGTATGTTCCTGATATGTTTTCCATTTGATATTAATTGCATTTTCTTCTTTACCTTTTATTTTACCTACATAATAATCACTTTCCAACTTAACCAGAAAACCAAGTTTTTTCAATGCAAACTTAATTAGACATGTTTCTACTTGTCTTGTTTTTATTTTTTTGACCATTGTTTTTCTGTGAGTGGTGTGTGATAACAGGTGGAAAGCAATAATTTCAACTGAAAATAATTGGGGGCTTTTACATTTAAGAGTGTACTTCCAGTTTTCTAAGAATTTATAATTGATTTCTTTGTGTGGCAGACTTTTTTTTGTGTTCAAACACAATTCAGTGTAGGGGAGAATGTTTTCCTGTCTGGTAAAATGATTGGCATCTTCATGGTATCCTTTGGAATAGAAAAACTAATGATTTCTAAGCAATTCAAAAAGAATTGTTATACTAAAGAATATTTGTGGGTTTTTTGAGAAGGCTGATAAACTGCTTTGCAAATCTGAAGAAAATTATATCTGTTTTAGCAGAAATAATTTCTTTCTCAAAAGCAAGTCTGACTGCTTATACCTAATTCTTTCCATTTGGTGCTGGAAACTAGATACATTGTTTAACATATGGAAAGCTCATATAAAATTATAATTTGAGAAATAGCAGATCTTTCATATGCTTCTACCGTTTGTAAACATTAATATGTAATATGTGAGTTTTCCTGTTAAGCTAACACATTTCTAATTCTTTCTTTAAGGCGAATCCTCCTCCAGTACTGGTCAATACAGATAGCTTGGAAACACCGACTTATGTAAGTTCCATTTAAAACATTCTGCTTTTCTTGTTCAACTTTTGATACAGATACAAAGATCACAGCATTATTTTTCCTAATACCTGTACTTATGATGTTCTATCACTGAGCTGTAATTGTTAAAGTAAATGAAATAATGCTGTCCTTTTTTGGTTGTTTTTCCCATACTTATGCAAACCAGAAATGTCGAAATAGAAATGTATGGTTTTATTTTTAAATTAAAATTATTAATTTTCACTAAAGGCTGTCTCTGACCAGTGGTCATGCACACAATGCCATATATTCAAAGAGTCATTTTAGAAGTCTAATTGAGTGACTAGATTTTTAGTAACCGGGTTTGTATGTATGCTCACATATTAAAATAGTTATAACTTTGTAACTTAAACTTGATTCGTGCTTCTTTCTAAACTTACTTTGTTAAAAAGCCCTCTTTTCCTTAAAGATAAATAGCCAGAACAGCAGAATCTGATGTAACATTTTTCACCCCAAAGGAAAATGTCTCTGAAGGTGGTTAAGTAAAAGTAATGCCCGTGCAGTTTTTTTAATCATATGGCATATAATTTCATAGACTGTAAAAATCCTCTCCTCCACTTTTTGAACTCTAGTCGATTTCAGTCTGTACTTTAAAATGTTTTATTTGGCTTTATATTCTGTTTGTATTTATATGAATATGGGTGTATCAAATATTTGATGATTTTGCAAAACTTCAAATAATAATACTTAGTATAAACCAAAAATACTCTTCTGTACTTCTTTTCAGTCAGTGTTATCTTTCACACTGATTTAGAATACTTAGTCAAACAGGATTTTGTTTGTACTTTTGTCAGTATTTTCTTCTTTACATTTTTTTCTACATCTCTTGTTCTCTTTGTTAACTTATGTTTTGCTTAAGGGCAGACTCAGTGATTAAACACTTTGATTTTAAAACCCTTTTAGGGGCCAGCCCCCTGGCATAGTTGTTAAGTTCGATGTGCTCCACTTCAGCAGCCCAGGTTTGTGGGTTCAGATCCCAGGCATGGACCTACAACACTCATCAGCCATGCTGTGGTGGCAACCTACCTATAAAGTGGAGGAAGACTGGCACAGATGTTAGCTCAGGGCTAATCTTCCTCAAGCAGAAAAAAGAGGAAGACTGGCAACAGATGTTAGCTCAGGGCTAATCTTCCTCAGGAAAATAAAAACAACCTCTTTAACTGAAAGTTAATGAATAACACAGAAAATGATAATATCAACAAAGAAAATAAATACACATAAATTTTAAGGGAAATATCAACAAATTAAAAGCAAGATTAGCATACAAGCGGCAAACTTAGAGCAAAAGTTGTGTAATTTCAAGTTTGTATGACGTATTATTCAAAAAATATTTTTCCTGCCAAGCAAGGTATGTTGGAGATCTCCAAGACCACTTACTACCCATGTTGGGAGATTTGCCAGGAGGAGTCACAAGACTCAGCATATTGTTGTACTCATGGCTAAGGTTTATTACAGCCTTGTGGTAAGTCAGGATCTGCAGTCAGATTGTATGGCTGTATGTCTAGGGGAATCCATGTTTAAATTTCCTTACACTTTCTTCCTCCCATGAGGGATCACACAGAGCAGTCTTTTCCTCTATCAATGAAAATGCAGCAACATGTATGCAGCGTTTCTGGCCAAGGAAGTGCATTCTGGACTCAGTCAGTGTGAAGTTTTTTGTTGGAGATGGGTCACATAGGCACCCTCTGTCCAGCACCTAAGTCCCAGAAGGAAAGCAGGTGTTCAGCAAAAACGGGTTGTCTCTAGAAAATCTAGCCACAGTAAAGGACCCTTTCAGTTAGGGGATTGTAGGAACACTCCTAAAATCAATTTCCCAAATGCCTGCTAAGACCCTTCCAGTGATAGCAGCCTTAGACCTCATGTGTTAGCCCTTTTCTGTACATAGGGAAAGAGGATAAATTCCAATTCTTTAAGCAGGATTTGTCAGAATGTGCTACTTTATCATACTTATAGAACTCTGTGTGAAATGTCTGGGTAGTAACTATTCTCTGTGACTCTTGCTTTGTGCAGGTAAAAACCATGTGTTTTGTTTGAGTAAAACAACCTTAAGCTTTTAAGAGACTGAGGAATTTAATTCTAAAATTTAAAATATATTACAGAATGTTTTTTAAACTTATTTGTTATTCCTTTGTTAATTTCCTGATCATTTAATGCTAGCTGTGTATAAATATACTATTCATTTATAAATATGAATAAAAATAAGAAAAATTGCAGCTGCTGCCTTAGAACATTCTTTTTTTTTTTGGCTGTAGTCATCATACTTCCCAAAATTAAGTAATTAATTGAATAGATATGTTTTACAAAATTCAAAAGATACAGAAGGGTATCCAGTGGAAGTCACGCCTTCTTCCCTTTCTTCCACCCCTGTTCCCAGTCTTCCAGTTCCCCTTGCCTAAGGCAGAAAGTGTTAGTAGTTTCAAATATATTCTTCTTTAAACATTCTATGCATATTCAAGCATATCTGTATTGTTTACAAACTTTTACCATGTAAAATCAATGCCCTACTGAACATTTTAGTGTACATTCAAGTATATAATCAGAATATATTCATATACATAGATTGTGCAGAGGGTGTCAGTTTAGATTTGATCAATTTGCCGAATTGCACTTCGTAGAGTTTTACCCATTTATACTTAAAGTATCAATGTTTTCACCCCACTCTGTCACCAGCAGTGTATTAACAAACTTTTTAATCTTTCATTAACGTAATGTTAACACATTGTTTTAATTTGTGTTTGTGTTATATTTCACCTGTTTCTACCTTTTCACTTTAAGAAAATTTTATGTTGAGACATTCGCATACCACAAAATCTACCCTTTTAAAGTGCACAGTTCAGTGATTTTTAGTTTATTCACAGCGTTGTGCCGTCACCACCACTTTCTAATTTCAGAACATTTTCATCACCCTATAAAGAAACCTTGTAACCTATTAGCAATCACTCCCCATCCTGCTCTTCCTTCAGCCTCTGGCAGCCATTAGTCTACTTTCTGTCACTAGGGATTGATCTGTTGTTGACCATTCATATACACAGAATCATGCAATATGTGGCCTTTTGTGTTTGGCTTCTTTCACTTAGCATGTTTTCAAGCTTCATCCTTATTTTAGCATATATCACAACTTCATTCCTTTTTATGGCTGAATGATATTCCATTATATATGTATACCGTATTTTGTTTATTCATCCTTCTGTTGCTAGACATTTGGGTCATTTCTACCTTTTGGCTATTGTGAATGATACTGTGATAAACATTGGCATGCAAGTATCTGATCAAGTCCCTGCTTTCATTTTTTTTGGATATATACCTAGTGGTGGAATTGCTAGGTCATATGATAACTCTATATTTAGGGTTTTGAGGAACCACCTGTTTTCCCTATCAGATGTACCATTTTACGTTTCCACCAGCAATGTATTAAAGTTCCAGTTTCTCTGAGTCCTCGCCCGTCTTGTTATTCCTCATCAATAATGTTTTGGTGTTTTTGTTAATAGCCATCCTAGTGGATATGAGGTGATATCTCATGATAGCTTTGATTTGCCTATATTCAGTGACTAACGATGTTGAGCATCTCTTCATGTGCTTATTGGCTGTTTTTATGTCTTCTTTGGAGAACTGTCTATTCGGATCCTTTGCCCATTTTAAATTGGATTATTGTCTTGTATTAGTAATTTGGAAGAGTTTTTTGTATATTCTAGAGACAAGTTCTTTATCAGATACATGATTTGTAAAACTGTTCTCCTATTCTGTGGATTGTCTTTTCACTTTCTTGATAATCTCCTTTGAAGCACAAAAGTCTGATTTATATGTTTTTTCTTTTGTTACTTATGCTTTTGATTTCATATCTAAGAAACCATTGCCTAATCCAAGGTCACGAGGATTTACATGTTTTCTTGTAAGAGTTTTGTAGTTTTAGCTCTTGCATTTAAGTCCTTGATCCATTTTAAGTTAATTTAGTGTATTGTGGGAGGTAAGGGCCCAACTTCATTCTTTCGCATGTGGATATCTGATTGTACCATCACTATTTGTTGAAAACACTATTCTTTCTACATTGAATGGTCTTAGCACACTTGTAGAAAATCAGTTAATGATAAATCTATGGATTTGTTTCTGGATTCATAATTCTCTTCCATTGATCTGTGTGTATATCCTTATGCCATTGCCACATAGTCTTGATTACTGTAACTATGTAATAAGTTTTAAAATGTAAGTCCTTTAACTTTTTAAGTTAATTTTGGCTATTCTAGGTTCTTTGCATTTCCGTATTAATTTTAAGATCAGCTTATCAATTCCTGCACACAACAAAAAGGCAGTTGGAATTTTGATAAGAATATCGGTAAATTTGGGGAGCATTGCCAGCTTATCAGTATTATGTCTTCCAATCCATGAACACAGGGTGTCTTTCCAACAGTTTGTATCTTTAATTTTGTTCAATAATATTTTGTAATTTTCGGTGTACAAGTCATAATTCTTTTGTTAAATTTATTCCTAAGTATTTTATTCTTTTAATGCTCTTGTAAATGGAATTGTTTTCTTAATTTTATTTATGGATTTTTTCATTGCTAGTGTGTGGGAATATAATGGATTTTTAGGTATTGATCTTCTGTCCTGCAGCCTTACTGAATCATTTATTAGCTTTAAGAGTTTTTTGTGTAGATTCCTTTGGATTTTCTACATGTCACCTGCAAATAGAAATAGTTGTACTTCTTCCTTTCCAAATAGAATGCCCTTTATTTATTTTTCTTGCCTAATTACCCTGTCTAGAACCTCCAATAGAGGTGGTAAAAACAAACATCCTTGTTTTGTTTCTAAGTATGATGTGTTATATTCAATTTTAAGTATTAATTGATAGTATAACTTCATTGGCACTGGAGTTGCTTTTCTTTTTTTTTTTTTTTAAGATTTTATTTTTTTCGTTTTTCTCCCCAAAGCCCCCTAGTACATAGTTGTATCTTCTTCGTTGTGGGTCCTTCTAGTTGTGGCATGTGGGACACCACCTCAGCGTGACCTGACGAGCAGTGCCATGTCTGCGCCCAGGATTCGAACCAACGAAACACTGGGCTGCCTGCAGCGGAGCGCACGAACTTAACCACTCGGCCACGGGGCCAGCCCCTGATTTTCTTTTTATGCATTCCTTTTCTTTCCTTAAGTAGTAAAAATGTTAAGGGAAGGCAAAATGAGAAACAAAAATTCTAGAGTTCGTACTGGCTCCAGTTATGAAATGGAAATGAGGTAATTTGTTGAAGTAATTCCCATCTGTTTCTGTCTTTATTTTCCTTAAGACAGACCTTGAACAGTGAAGGTTAGGAAAATTCATTTAGTTTGACTTTGGTAGTTTTCTTACATTCTAAAGCTTCAGTTTTTCCATATGTAGTATGATTGATAACTAATATTTTAAAATCAACCTTAATGGCTATTCATTATTTAGGAAAAACTTTTAAGTAAATTCTTTTGGAGCTAATACTTTGTATTTAGTTATGGTAATTTTTCATTAGGAAGAACATTTTCTTCTTCCCAATACATTTCTATCTTTAGATTCTTGCCTTGTGATAGTGTAGACTGTGAGGTTTTTAATTGCCTGAGATTATGCAGTAATATGACTCATATGAATGTTGATAGATACAATCTTGAATTTCAATATCTTACTCTATAGATAGAAAGGTATTACTGAATTGAACCTAAATGACAGGGAATCAGTAAATTAGGCTTCTTTTTATATTCCTTTGGACAAATCTTCTACTTATTATGTAGTAGGATTTGTCTGTCCTGTTTGTATATATTAGTGTAGGCTGATTAGAAAATTAAATCTTTGGACTGATAAGGGATTGAGGATATCTGTGTTATAAATTTTCCCCTGCTTCTTTATGGCATGTGTTTACCCATAGTTAAAGCAAACTGTATTAAAAAGAACAAACTTACACAACTTAAAAGTTAAACAATAGATGCTGTTCCAGTATACTAGCAACAACTAGTTGGAAATATGAGTCCATTAACTCTAACAACAAAAAATATGAAATACCTAGCTATCAGCTTAACAGGAAGTATATAGAGTTTGTAGTAAGAAAACTGCAAAGCTTAGCTAATGGCGTGAAAGACTACCTGAGACGTAGAGAGCAGCTCCTGTTGTTGAACAGGAGAATAATGTAGAGATCATCGTTTTCCTCAGATTAGTCTGTAAATTTGATATAGTGCCAGTCATAGCCCCAAAAAAGAGAGTGCGTGTTTTGGGGGAGGGGAAGAGGAAAAGGAGCAGGAGAGAGAAAGCATGTGCGTGTGTTTAGAGGGTTGGAGATGGACTTAATGAGTCATCTAGAGCTGCATCATCTGTACAGGAGCCACTACCTACATCTTGGTGTTTAAATTTAAATAGATTAAAATTTCGTTTCTCTGTTGTACTAGCCACATTTCAGGTGCTCGCTCAGTAGCCACATGTGGGCAGCATCTCCTGTTTTGGACAAGGCAAATTATAGACCATTTCCATCATTACAGAAAGTTCTGTTGGACACTGTTGTTATAGAAAAGTAAAAACTCAAGAATAGCCAAGTAAAATTTAAAATAAAAGTAATTATGGGAGATTTCCCTACCAGGTAATAAAACATATTATAAAACGTCTTTAATTAAAGCAGCATAGGTCTGGTCCAAAACCAGATAGATTAAAGGAATACAACTTACCTTTGATATACGTTATATAATCTGAATTTTCTTTTCCTGGTCAAGTTTATTGTAGCTTAGTTGTTCCTGGTTATGGCTTTGTGGGGTTTTTCCCCCACTGTTAGGATGTTTTTTTCTTTTTTCTTTTTGGAATTTACCATCTATTCTTAAATGTCTTTGGAACTTTTGCCTTTTACCCAGACTATTACCTTAACTTACTTACCAGTTTACTTTTCTCCAATTTCTTTCCACTTCTCTTCCGTATTGCCATAGTTCTTTTTCTGCAAAATCTGTTAAACCTACTTGATGCTCAAAAACTTCTGAGAATATTTCTCATTCCTTAGGAAAGCGTTCAGAGCCTTTCCCAGTCAGACCCCAGTCTACATCTAGTTTCTGCTCCAACTTTCACCCCTATACACAATCCCATTTTGTTGATAGGACTAAATTCAAAACCAAGAAAATGCTAGCAGTGACAATTCTCAGGAAGTATTCTAAATCTACTCTCTTATATTTTTAAAGAGAAAAAAACATATTTTGTCAGTAATATATTAATTTTGTCTAAAAACTGATCTCTCTTCTCTAATTTTGTTCCCACGTTACCTCTCACTCCATCCTGTTAATGGAGAGTAATATACCCATTAGCCAAGCATTTCTTTTCTTTTGGAAGCCACAGTTTGTAAGGAAATTATAAAAAGAGAATTATGCAAACCAATCACTTTGTAGTTTTGCTGGAAACCATATTGCTTTTGAAAATATTACACCACCATTATTTTTTTCACTCCTGTCAATGGAGTGGTACTTGTAATTTATGTTTTTGACAATGTACTCTTGGCATTTAGAAGCCCAGTTTGAATATGTTTAATGTTGTTACTGAATTGTCTCTATATGTGAAATTATCAGACCATTTCAAGTTATTGAGGGTTTAGGAATAAGGTCATTTGGGGTTCATATGGCCTTCTCACTTTTCACCTTTTTTACATCATTCTGTACTACCTGGAATCCTCACCAGATATCGATACATCATGACTTGGCATTAAATCAAGTGCCAAGGACATTTACTAAGTGCCTACCTTTTAAGAAGGCTTAATTGTGAAAATCTCAAATTCCTTAAAGCAGAAATCGTAAAATCAAAATACAAAAACTTTACATATTAACACCAAAAAAGGCCATATAAGCACATTCACTTGGAAATGTTTTGCAAGATAAAATTTTGGACTATTTAGAAATAAAGAAATGAACAAAAACAGAGCCCAGTGTAGCAGTTTTGGCATTTGGCCAAAGGCATATGCTGAAGAAAATTTAACTTTAATTTAATATGTTGGGTGTTTTTAAAAATAGACACGAGTAATGAGCAAATGAATTGGGCATTCAACTTAAGAAGTTTTAAAAAAAGAAAATTCTAAAGAAAGAATAAAGAATTGTTAAGAATCAAAACAGCCAGTCCTGGTGGTCTAGTGGTTAAGATTCGGAGCTCTCATGGCTGAGGCCTGAGTTCCTTTCCTGATAAGGGAACCACACCACCTGTCTGTCACTTGTCACACTGTGTGTGGCGGCTGCATGTTGCTGTGATGCTGAAAGCTATGCCACCAGTATTTCAAATTCCAGCGGGGTCACCCATGGTGGACAAGTTTCAGCAGAGCTTCCAGACTAAGACTAGAAGAAGGACCTGGCCATCCACTTCCAAAAAGTTGGCCGCAAAATCCCTATGAGTAGCAGCCTAGCATTGTCTGATATAGCACCAGAAGGTGAGAGGATGGCACAGAAAGACCAGGCAAGGTTCCACTCTGCTGTACACGGGGTCACTAGGAGTCAGAATCGACTTAACAGCGCTCACAACAACAAAAAATAAAAGCAGAAAGTAATAGCATAGAATGTAATAGCATGGAATGTAATAGCATAGAATGTAATAGATTAATCAGTAATGTTAAAATTCTTTGATAAAGGCTGATAGGCTTTTAGCAAGGCTGAGCAAGAAAAAGATACAAATAACCTTTAGAATCAGAAAAGTTGTATGGCTGCAGATATGGATTTTATCTTCACTCATAAGAGAGGACTTTCAATCAAGTTGTCAGGATATTCATATGTGTAACCCTCCTGCACTCTAGATGCATAGAAATCATACATTTAAAATATATATATATATATATGAATTTGTGACATACAATCTCAGAAACAAGAAGAAAATCTCTTCAGGTGAGAAAGAAGAGGAGACAAAGCAGCAGTTCGGTTTGAATCCATTAGAGCCATATAGAAAGAACGCCAAAAAGTAGTAGAGATGAGTTGGAAAAGCCCTCAAGAGAAAAACTAGCCCCTGAATTGGACTTGAATTGGTTGCTTTCTTATAGTATGGTGAAGAAAGCAAAGTAGCTTACATAGATTTCATTATTCTGTTGCTGTATAACAAACTGCCCTGAAGCTTAATGGCTTAAAAAGCAACAGTTCCTTATTTCTGATGATTTTCTGGGTTAACTGGATGGTTCTTCTGCTTCACATGGTGTTGGCTGGGGCGCTGGAAAAGGCTGGAAGATCCCAACTAGCCTCATTCACATGGCTGGCATTGGTGCTAGTTGCTGGTTAGGACTATAGCTTGGGCTTTTGGCCAAGGGCCTTGATTCTCCTCTGTTTGAATATCTTCCATAGGCTATTTGAGCTTCCACACATTGTAGCTGCTGGGTTGTAAGAAAGTACATTCTAAGACAAAGGCAAACACCACAAGGCATCACACCACCTAGCTTCAGAAACCACACAGCTCACTTGTGCCATATTCTTTTTAACAAAGCTCATCTAAGACCGGCCTAGATCCAAGGGAGGGGGAAACAGACGACGTTTCTTCATGGTAAGAGGGTTGTCATACAGCGAAAGGGCATGTAAGATGGAAGATAGGAGGCTTCTCGAAAAATGTAGTTTATCACAATCCCTATTTGAGATTTTAAGATTGAGAATTTTGCCCAGCCTCATATCACCAAAAATGTTAAAGCAATGATTTGAACTCAAGTTAATCTGATTCCAAGGACTACTCACCCTTCACCAGTGTCCCTCACTGTGAGAATTACTTCTTCCAGGAGGGAATACGGAATAAATTGAAAGGAATAAGAGAAAGTTCTTGGTCTGTAAGATGTGAGCAAGAACTTGAATGGGGAATCAGATTTGTAGGATATGTAAAGGAAAGAGCAAATCATTCAAGTATGATGGTATGTAAGGCTCATGAAGATGTGAGGTATGGATGCTTGGAATGAAGCTGAGTGATAGATTGGGGCCAATTCATGCAGAGCCCTGTATGAGACTTTCTTAAAGTTTTGGAGGAAGTATGTTATTAGACATGGGCTCCAAAAAGATACCTCTGTGTAAAACACATTATAATGATTGGGCAGTGGAGAATACTAATCTAAAAGATTAGGTAGATTACATTGGCAGTATTACGGAGAAGATTAACAAAAGCTTGAACCAAGGTAATAGAAATGAGAATGAAGAGGTGATGGTTCCCACAAAAATTGAAGTATTCAAATCAGTAAAAACTGGCAACCAATTAAATGTGTGGATCAAGGCAGAGAAAAGAGTCAGAGTTCAATAATATTAAAATAAAGCTGAATGTGTACCCTTTCTTTATTTGAAAGTTGTAATACCATAAGTGTCAGTTCATTAATCATGTTTGCACTCTTTCGTTCCTTGAAAATCTTCCCTAAAATTTTTCAAATGAAGCTATCTTATTTGATTATTATCACATTTAACAGGTTTTCATTAAAAAGTCATGCAAAAATTAGGTCTTGCCATTTCAAATTTTACACTCTAAATTTCTATGCTACTTCTCTTTTCTTCCATTAGGTTAATGGCACTGATGCAGATTATGAATATGAAGAAATCACACTTGAAAGGGTAACAACTGTTAATTGTCTTAAGTTTTTTTATGTGTAAATATGGTGCTTTGAAGAACCGTTTAAATATACTGCTCTTTAATATAGAATCCAAGAGACAAGATCTTTCAAAAACAGAACCATGTAATATTAGTTTCTTTATAAGTTCACATATCATAAAATTAGCCATGGTATTTTCAGAACCTGTTAGTTTTCTTTAATATAAACTTTATGTAAAGTAGTTTTAGATTTACAGAAAAGTTGTACAGTGAGTTCCCATTTACCTTGGACTCAATTTTGCATATTAACATCTTACATTACTAGAATACATTTGTTTCAAGTAATGAACCAATATTGATACATTATTAACTAAAGTTTAGATTTTATTTGGATTTCCTTAGTTTTTATGTTTTTCTCTTCTAGTCTACCACATTGCATTTACTTATCATGTCTCCTTAGGCTCCTCTAGACTGACAGTTTCTCAGATTTTTCTTGATTTTTAATTTTATTATTTAGTCTTCATATGATAAAATATTTATTATAAATAAGTTTTTAGTATCCTAGTAACATGCTCATTGTATCAATTTTCTTTTCTAGCAAAATAATTGTCATAGTTCTAATGGACAAGACTCTATTGAAAACTTACTATCATTTACTCCCCCAGTGAGAAAATAACTTGAGTACAATTCAGATGTGTAAATTTTCTTGAATATTTTCCCCTTAAGAATATCTGCATTCAACTGATGCTATATTTTAGTAATGCCACCTTGTCTGACCAGCATTGGGGGAAATGAAGAGTTCAACACAAGTAAATTTCCTAAGAACTGAGAATCTGTATATTTAAGACAAAAACTCTAGATAATTGGATTTGCCAGAATAGACTGAGTGAAAATAGACCTGAGAGAGTCTTTTACGTTTATAATAGATGTTTATTGCCTGCTACCCAAATTTGGGTCACCTGTTCAAGTGACGTGAATGACTGAGTAACTTTCAAGTAAGCTCAGTATTAATGTACTGTACATATTTTAATGTGGTATTTTGTTGGTCTTTTTTTCCCAGCCTTATTGAGATAAAATTGACAAATAATCCTAACATTTTATTTTATTTATTTTTCATTCTTTTCCAGTGCCTTTTAAATTTCTTTCTAAAGTCGTGACTATGTTTTATATTTTTCGCTGATTAAAGAACTTGAGTACCAGGATTGGAGAGCTGTTATTAAAGGGTACAGACTTGCAACTAGAAGATGAATAAGTTCTAGGGATCTAATGCAGAACATACTGCTTATAGTCAACAATACTGTATTATGTACTTCATAATTGCTGAGAGACTGGATCTTAAATGTTCTTGCCACAAAAAATAAATGATAATTATGTGACATGATAGAGGTGTTAGCTAAAGCTACAGTGGTAATCATATTACAGTATATAAATGTATAAAATCAACTCATTGTACACCTTAAACTTATACAATGTTATATGTAAACTATATCTCAATTTTTAAAAGGCAAATGAAAACAAGAACTCAAGTACCTGAGTAACTTGGTAACCTCACACAACCTATTGATGCTATTATTGAAAATATAGTAACTCTTGAAGTGTTTAAACTGAAAAAAAAATTGACTAAAATAGAATTTTAGGACACATCATAGTAGAGTGAAGGTTTAAGCTGTTTAATACTAACAGTGAAGTAATAGGTCAGGATATATCCACTTATTTGAGTTGCCTGAAAGCCAGAGTTAGAACATTTCTTGCAAAGATAAGCATTTTTTAATACTATTACTTAGGACAGTTGTTCTTGAAGACTTTCTGTAGCAGTAGAACCCTTTCTTCAAAGAAAATATTATTCAAAATGCAGAATGTAAAACAAGCAAAAAGTAACTCTACTTTGGCAAAATTGACTTTGCTATCAAGAAAGCTTACCAGTGTTAAGTACTCAGGTTGGGCTTTGTATTAGAAAATGCCTTTTGCAGGGCCAGCCCAGTGGTGCAGCAGTTAAGTTCACATGTTCGATTCGGCGGCCTGGTGTTTGCCAGTTCAGATCCTGGGTGCAGACCTACACACAACTTGTCAAACCACGCTGTGGCAGGCGTCCCACATATAAAGTAGAGGAAGATGGGCACGGATGTTAGCTCAAGGCTAGTCTTCCTCAGCAAAAAGAGGAGGATTGGTGGCAGATATTAGCTTAGGGCTAATCTTCCTCAAAAACAAAAATGCCTTTTGCTAGTCAAGTGTCTTGGTTAAACACGTCAAGCATGGTGGCACCTGTTACTTAGCAGATACAATTTGGTCATTTTAAAGTAAGCTGATAGCAAAGTTAGCAGAAGGAGAGCACCACCTTCTACCTCTTTTTTAAAAGGCTTTTTTAAAGGTTTTACCTACTCAGAAATAATGGCAACAGAAAGATCACTTCAGTGTTTTTCTCTCAGAAGAGATTTGTTTTACCAAACATGAGTGAGATGCACTCTGGAAGAAAGAGACCTAATAGTGACACCTGTACAGATGGATGACTAATCCAGGGACAAATTGCACATACTTTTAAAGAAAGAACCATAGACTAGACTCCAGAAGTGCTCAGTACGTGTTCTTCATGCTCACCTACCCAACGGTAATGCCTCTGAATTCTTCATAGAGAAAAAAGAGCTTTCTTTAAGTTTCCTAATTTAGAATCTTCGTATTCCTTACACATACACTTTTGTGTGTGTGTGTTCCCTATGTTAGTACAGTTTCTAGGTCCTATAATGCCAGGAAGCTATCAATAAAGATAATTCTTATTCAGTCTTGAATGTTTTTTCTTCTATCCTCAGGGAAATTCAGGGCTTGGTTTCAGCATTGCAGGAGGTACAGACAACCCACACATTGGAGATGACTCAAGTATTTTCATCACCAAAATTATTGCAGGGGGAGCAGCTGCCCAAGACGGAAGATTGCGGTATGTTTTGCACTTTATGTTGTGATACTGAATCCACTTTGTGTATTTTTCTGAGGCAGACCGAACAGTCATAAATACAAATAAGAAACTCTATCATAATAACTTACATAAGATAGATACTCAAATACCAAGAATGAATGAGATAATTGTGCTCCAAGCATTGTTTTCCTCTTGTCATTTAAGAAATCAGTTTTATCTGAGCTATTATAACATTTTGACTAATAAGTTTTATCGGTGGTTGAGATGTTTGTGAGCAGATTTATAAAAAGTAGAGATTTCCCTTTGTATTTTCAAATAACATTCACAAAATGTTTTCCCTTTATTTTCTGGGTGGGAAACATCTATAGAAACTTATTTAAGATAAAGGGGATCATATAGATCTGGGTTTGTATCATACTACAAAGAATAAAGATGATGCAAACTTCAAATAAATTACTGTATTTTCTTAATTGAATAGATAAAAGTAACATTAGTCTCTTGTTTGAATTTAGTGTTCCGTTTCAGAAGATATCTTTAGCATACTTTGTTGTTTCCATAGGCTATAGATTATGGCATAGATTTTCCTATTCCCTTGTTTGTTGTTTTTTATATACAGTGACCATCTAAAGTTTTAAGACTAAGGATTTTTATATGGTCTGTTAAAAACATCTCTTTTTTTGAGTTTATAATAGCTTACATCATTGTGAAATTTCAGTTGTACATTATTTCTTGTCCATCACCATGTAAGTGCTCCCCTTCACCCCCTGTGCCCACCCCCTACCCCCTTCCCCTGGTAACCACTGAACTGTTCTCTTTGTCCGTGTGTTTATCTTCCTCATTTTAGTGAAGTCATATGGTGTTTGTCTTTCTCAGTCTGGCTTATTTTGCTTAACATAGTACCCTCCAGGTCCATCCATGTTGTTGCAAATGGGATGATTTTGTCTTTTTTATGGCTCAGTAGTATTCCACTGTGTGTGTGTGTGTACACCACATCTTCTTTATCCAATTATTGGTCAATGGGCACTTGGATTGCTTCCCTGTCTTGGCTATTGTGAATAGTGCTGCAGTGAACATAGGGGTACATAGGTCACTTTGGATTGTTGATTTCAAGTTCTTTGGATAGATACCCAGTAGTGGGATAGCTGGGTCATATGGTATTTCTATTCTTAGTTTTTTGAGGAATTGCCATACTGTTTTCCATAGTGGCTGCACCAGTTTTCATTCCCACCAGTGGTATATGAGGGTTCTCTTTTCTCCACACCCAAAACATCTTATTTTAAGGCTGTTGGTACCTCATGCAGCTCTTTAGTTTCTAAGCTTTACCTCTCACTGGATGTGACAGGTGATATTTAGTGAAATTAGTTAGATACAAAATTAATAATTTGATTGTTCATGTGAACGTAGACATTTACTTTCTGATTCTGTTACTGGCCTTTTATTTATGCTTCTTATGTAAAAATTAATGTTCTGTTTGTTTCACTGAAGAACGTTTCTGTGGTACTAACTCCAAGCTATCACTGTCTTTGGTTATAGAATTTATTTCCTGTAAAAAAAAGTTAATTCGATAATTATCGGGATCAGTTTTAATGTTTTAATTGTGTTTTGTTCCTCTTCCCTGCCCAATTTGAGATGACCATCTTTTTTTTTTCTTTTTCCCCTAATGGAATATCATGCAATTGAAACTGAGACCAGAACCAGGAGGAAAAGTTAGGACTAGGAATAAATCAAACTTTAAAAAAATATATTACTATGTCAAGGGTAAATTATTTACTTGAGAAACCTTTTAATAATTGGCATAATCTTTAACTTCATATAAATTTCAATAGATAGGTTTGTTTTTTAAAATCTATCTAGATTGGAAAAAGCAATCAAAAAATTATTTTTGGATAAATCACTGAATTAGTCTCAGTTTTGCCGCTTACTGTCTCTCTAACCTTAAGGTGATTACTCAGTCTGAACCTCAGTTTTTTATCTTTGAATCACAGTTCTGTCAGTCATCATCTGGGTGGCCTTGAGAAAGTTAGTTAAACTCTTTGTGCCTCAGTTTCTCCATCTGTAAAACAGGAATATAAATATATATCTATCTTACAGATTGTTGTAAGGGCTAAAACACTAAAAGAAGTACCTGACATGTAGTTAGTGCTAAATAAATATTTGCTGTTTTTGTAAAGTATCTAATGCATACACATAACAAGCATACAATAAGCATACAAATTACAGCTGTCATAATGATTTAATATTTTCATGTAATAATCTATTATTTATACTGTTTCTTTTACTGGCCCTTGGGAAATGTTTGTTATTTATTTATGTGGGTATTTGATACATGGAGTATTTGACATGGAGTTTCTTGATTTATATATTCTCTACTAATAAATAATTCTCCTTAAAAATGAAAATGACAAGAAATAATTGGCAAAGGAAAAGTCGATATTTAAATTTTTAATAATTAATTTTAATTTTTAATATTTTTTTCCTCAGGGTCAATGACTGTATCTTGCGAGTAAATGAAGTAGATGTTCGTGATGTAACACACAGTAAAGCAGTTGAAGCATTGAAAGAAGCAGGGTCTATTGTACGATTGTATGTAAAAAGACGGAAACCAATATCAGAAAAAATAATGGAAATAAAGCTCATTAAAGGTCCTAAAGGTATGAAATAAATCAAACTAAGACAAATTATTAAGTAAGAAATCTCTGAGTTAAATGTAACTATGAAGTTATTTGTGACCGACATTCTAAGATTAGCAATACTGGTAAGCTACAGACCTTATGTGAATTTTTAGAATGTCTCTGTTATTTCTACTGATTTTTGTCTTAAGTAGAATTCCACTTAAACACTTTAAAGGTCGTGTATAGTGTTGATATTAACTTGTAATCAGTTATCTACAAAGTACATTAAATGCAGATACGCAGGCTAAGTTCAAAGAAGAAAGAATATTTGTGAGTGTGTCATTAGCCGTTACATCTACAGTGAGAACTGTTAAGATGTGATTTCTGAATTTTGAAAATATTGATGAGATTGAGGATAAATGGAAATACTGATTCTAATTTGTGGCTTCGTGGAAGAGGTGGTATTCCAACAAATTAAAAAAGGAATAGAGAGCTACAAATTGGTGTTGAAGCTGAGAGAGTTATGAATTACAGAAATTCCCTATTTAAAATTCATTCATAGAATATTGGAAAAAGAACCAAGTTACCCACATTTCTGAAGCCTATTAGTTCTGCCCACCAACAGACCATTTTATTTTTTCTCAATTGTTTTAATCTTGCCAATGTATTAAAAGTGTTAGTAAGAAACACAGTTATGATGGAAACAAAAGTGAAACATAATTTTACATTGTCTCTTTGAACTAACAAATGCATTTACAAAGAGCTTTAAGAAGTAACCTGGAAGAAAAAAGGAACTTATTTCTAACTATAGGAGCACTTATTCATCATTGTCCCTGATTGCAGAACAAATACTTGGGATTTAAAAAGTAAGTAAATGGGTTCTTTTCTATTTTTAAAAAAGTTAGTGTGATGGAATTATCACCTTCTACTTTTCAGCCATTTCTTTCTGGACTGAAGTTCTCATTTATTGATGAGATTCTAAAACTAGTGTTTTCCAAACAGGTCTTGGATTCAGCATTGCTGGAGGTGTTGGAAATCAGCATATTCCTGGGGATAATAGCATCTATGTTACCAAAATAATTGAAGGAGGTGCAGCACATAAAGATGGTAAACTTCAAATTGGAGATAAACTTTTAGCAGTAAGTATAAGAAATCTATTGTTACAAAAATCATTTTGATGTCTTCTTTTTTCCTGACAGACCCTAGAATTTCTACATGCCAAAAATGTTTAAATGATATTTAAATGAGTGAATACTTGCTTTAGTCAAAATCAAAAATGTTTTTTGGTATTATCTTTATTTGCTATGTCCTCTACCAGCTTCCCTCTCTTTTCCTTCTATTCTTTTTTTTTTCTTTTTCCTCCTCTTTTTTGTTGAAGGGTTAGGGGCTTGGATGCCTAGAATTGTTTAATCATAATCCTTAGTTTTATAACACAATGTCATCCTTTATTCTTGTGTGACCTTCTTTTTTCCTTTTTTTGACTTTATTTCATTTTGTTTATAATATAATGAAAACTGCTAGTCATTCCCTAACTCAAGAACTAGAATATCAACAATCTGTTTCTCGTTCCTTTGCTTTTTTTTTTAAAGATTGGCACCTGAGCTAACAACTGTTGCCAATATATTTTTTTTTCCCTGCTTTTTCTCCACTAATCCCCCCAATGTATAGTTGTATATCTTAGTTGTGGGTCCTTCTAGTTGTGGCATGTGGGACGCTGCCTCAAGGTGGCATGTCAGCGCCCAGGATCCGAACCAGCGAAGCCCTGGGCCACTGAAGCAGAGCGTGTGAACTTAACCACTCGGCCAGAGGGCCAGCCCCTCCTTTTCTTTTTAAAAATTGTTTAATCACGTACATATGCCTAAATATTCTGTTTAGTATTAATTGTTTTGAAATTTTTTTAAAGGCTATTGTGCTGTATATAGTCCTTTAATACTTTTTTACTCAATATTGTTTTACTGAGACTCATCCATATTATTGCCTAGAGCTGAAATTTATTCATTTCACCTCTATGTAATACTCTGTTCTGGGACTGTACCACAATTTATTTATCCAGTCTTCATCAATAACTGTCTTAGCCCATGTTCCCTAGAAAAACAAAACATGAAGAAAAGCTGCTGTGCTATCATATTATTGGGAACTGTAATCTTAGAGAAGCTAGAGTGAGCGAAAATAAAAAGTGAGCCAGAGAATGAGGGAAAGCCAGAGTAAGGTATTCTGTTTCTGAGCTGGCTGTAATTTAATGAGAAAATGTAGCTCATTGCTTGTCATGTAGGACAGTCTTCCAGGCAGGTGATGTGGAACCACTAACCCTTAAATCCAGCCATCTAGGGCAAAGAAAGGATTTATCTGCTGGCCCCTTTTAGTCTCCTGTCTCTTGTTAGTTAGAATCTACTCCCTGGGGGTTAACTGTCCCAAATTTCTGGGCTGTGTCACCCAGCTTATCTGGGCAAATGCTAGGAAGCCAGCTCCCATAGTCCCTGGCCCAGCACCTCCCCTGAACTCAGAAGTGGTGGGAAGAGCTAGAGCCTCAGTGGTCTGGACAGGTCAGGCATGGGCTTCTAGAACACATTACAGCTCTCACTGTGTGGAACACACCAGCCATGCCAGACCCAGCCCTTACCCCAGAAGAGGCTGCAAGAGGTGGTAATGGTAGGAGACAAGGCGAGAGGAACAGTAGCCAGGACTCTCCACTAAGCAAGCAGCCAAGTCCTGGTGGGCAGGTAGGTTCAAGTGAGTTTGAAAAGGCACATAAACTAAGTCTGCTATAGTGGTGAGTTGTGTGATCCCCCTTTTTTGGTATTATGAATAATTCTGCTAGGAAGAGCTGCTGTGTGTTCTGGTGAACATGTACAAGAGCTTCACCTATTTAAGAATGTAATTTAATGGATCGTGGTATATCCTATTAGTAACATTATAACAAAAACGTATTGTTTTCCAGACTGCTTGTAAAAATTTACACTCTTCGTCAGCAATATAGAAATGATTCCTTTGCTCTGCATTCTGTCCAGGACTGCTTATTGTTGCAGCAAGGAGCTAGACTGATTATTTTTGACTTAATGATGGGGAAGATGAAAGGGTTGACCTTGAACTGCTTTTCTCTAACTTATCCTCTCACGGCTGTGACTTGCCACTTTTTTCCCCAGGCTACAACCAAAACCCCCTCGTCATCAAACACACACATGTGCACGCGCACACACACCCCAGTTCAAAGCAGCCTTTTTTCTCCACTGGGTTTGTCACTTTTGTTTTTTCATTTCTTAGATACCACATTTTTCTTTTTGGTTTCTCTAGGATCAATTTTAGTGATGTGGAGCCAGCAGTTTATGCTGATTTGCTATTTAGTGTGGCTTTTGTTGTCATAATTCCACTGAAATTATTCAATTCTTAGTTCTCATCTTAATTGACATATCAGGCATTTGACACGGCTTCCTCCTTCTTCGGACACTTTTTCCATTTTGCCTAAAGGTCACCCTCTGTCTTGGTATTCCACTTATCTCACTAACCCCTCCTCACTCTCCTTTTTCGTGCCTCGTCTCCCTCACCTCTAAACATTGAAGTGATCCAGGACTCAGTCCTCATACATTCTCTGTCTTTGATAGGTCTTCACATAACTTACTGAGTCTCATTGCACATGATAGGGATAAGTATTGTTTTCTGAACTTTAGTTTTATTTTTAGACACACACGTTTTGTGCATGGCTGAAATATGAAAATTTTTCACAGTGGCTCTTGTCAAAACATTTGAAAAGCCCTGAGATATTTCATCTAGTCTCCTTTTTTATGTCTCAAGAGTCATCTCAAACTCAGTGTATCTAAAAATGAACGTCTGAGTCCTCCCCGGGTCCCCATATCCTGCTCCTTGTACAGTTTTCACTTCTCATTAAATGGAAACTTTATCCTTCTATTTGCCCTGGTCTGAAACTTTAGGATCATTCTCTTTCTTTCATACTTCTCATTGAATCCCTCAGCAAATCTTGTCAGCTCTTTTATCAGTGTTCTGATGCTGCATAAGAAAACACAAAAATTAGTGGCTAAAACAGCAATAATCATTTATTTGCTTACACTTCTACAATTTGGGTAGGGTTTGGACAGGACAGCCTGTCTCTACTCCACATAATGTCAACTGGAGTGGCTCAGCTAGGGCCAAGGATCCACTGCCAAGATGGCTCACATATGGTGGTCAAGTTGGTATTGGCTGTCAGCTGGGAGCTCAACTGGGGCTATTAGCTAGGTGTTTAATTCTCCAGTGGCCTCTCCACATGGTTAAGTTGGGTTTCTCACAGTATGGTGGCCAGGTTCTGGGAGGGATGTACTAAGAGTAAGCTTTCCCAGAACACAAGCTCCAGTGTGTGGCATCTATCAATCCTTTCTTTGCATCTGGGTTACTAATGTCTCATTGAGTAAAGCTAGTTACATGGCCAAGCAAGATTCAAATTTTACAAGGGTGTGAATACCAAGATCCATGGCTCATTGCAGGCCACCAAAGAAACAGTATACCACAGCTGTATATTTCAAAGTGCAGGCAATCCTCACTATGCATGGTAGTGTGGGACCATAAAAATGACCATGCAGCTGAAGCCCTGCAAAGCAGTGTTAATGATCAACTGGGAAAGTTGCAGTTGTTCTTTGACCTTTAGAAATTTTTGTGAAGACATCTAAAACACTCCTACTGTCAATTATAAAGGTACAAAATTAGGGAAATGAAAACTACTTTAAAATAGGTATTTGTTTAGTATGTTGTAATTTAAAGTATTATAAACATTATAGTGTTTTATTTCTTTGCAAAAAAAATGTTTACCAAAAAGAACAATCTAAACCTAAAACTAGCAGAAGGAAGGAAAGAATAAAGATTAGAGCAGAAATTAATGAAATAGGGAATAGTAAAACCATAGTGATCAACCAAACCTAAACTTAGTTCTTTGAAAAGGTCAAGAAACTTGACAAACCTTTAGCTAGATTGGCTAAGAAAAAGAGAAGACTCAAATTTCTAAAACTGGGAATGAAAGAGGGGGACATACAGGAATACTTTTATTTATGAACGACTAGATGCCAACACATTAGATAATTTAGATGAAATGGACAAATTCCTAGAAAGACACAAACTACCACTTCTATTCAACATTGTACTAAGGAGTCTAGCTAGGGCAATAAAAGAAAAATACATTTGACTGGGAAAGAAAAAGTAAAACTATAGTTGCAGATTACATCATATTGTATATAGAAAATCCTAAGGAACCTACAATAGAACTAATAAACAAGTTTAGCAAGGTTGCAGGATACATCATCACTACTTAAAATCAGTTGCCTTTCTATACAAAAGATAGATGAATGGCCAATAAATAATTGAAAAGAAATCTCAACTTTTGACTATTAACAATAGAAGTACAGATTTAAATATAACTTATGTACAAATTAAAACATATGTCATTTTACAGACTTTTTTAACAAATTGATAAATATTCATTGTTGGTGAGATTCTAGTAAATGAGCACTTGTATTCTGTGGTGGTGAATATAAATTTACTAAAGCTGTTTATTTAGTACAGTTCAAATACATATTAATGTTAGAATGGCCTAATAAATTATGATATAACCAAACAATGGGGTGGTGTGCAACAAGTTTTAAAAATGAAGTAATTCTGTGTGTCCCAACGTGGAAAGATCTTTAAGATACCTCATATTAAAAAATCCAGTTGCTGACCAAAAACTTGAGTATGGTCTCATTTTCTTTAAAAAAAAAAAAAAACACACAACTAAAATATACCCATACACATTCCTAAATACCTGAGAGTGGAAGGAGGTTCAGGGTCAGGGATTGGAAGAAATAGGGGCTGGAATCAAAACTGGCTGTTTCATTAGCATCCATAAACAACTTCACTTATCGTCATAAGCAACTTCCTGATATCATAGACGATAAAAATGGGTGTTTTCTTTCCATGCGCCTTTATAGTCCTTAGATCACACTCTCATTTTCTTGGTCTTTTGGTGTAATTGTTTATAACCTAAAAGCAGAAGGCAAGTGAAAATGTCTTAAAATAAATGTCTTTTGGGATTTTCTTTTAGGTGAATAGTGTGTGTTTAGAAGAAGTTACTCATGAAGAAGCAGTAACCGCCTTAAAGAACACATCTGATTTTGTTTATTTGAAAGTGGCAAAACCCACAAGTGTGTATATGAATGATGGCTACGCACCACCTGGTATAACCAACTGTAAGTCTGTTTGCTTAAATCTGTCTTCTTCCCAGAGATGTAATATATTTTAATGAAACTTTTCCAATATAAAATTTAAACATTATACCAATATTTTTAAAGGAACTGTTAAGTGTTTTAACCTAATAGTTTTAAAAAATCAATTTTAAGTCAGAATCATCATCATAAGGTGGGGGAGGGTACCTTTCTCCTTTACTATTTTATGATAGTAATTATTTTTAACATTTAAAGCACTGATTCTCAAACTTTCTTGTAAATAATAGTCACCAAAGGTATTTGCAGATAATGCAGATTATTGTTTTGTTCTGATAGTTTGGGGATGGAGCACAGAAATTTACTTTAACAAGCAATTAATTCTTTTAATAAGTAAGGCAATTCTGATGCTTCTGGTGCCACTGGTTCATGAACTACACTTTGAGAAACACCGCTTTTAAAATATTTCTGAAACTTGGGATTTTCTGTACTCTCAGCTATTTGAGCACAGATATTCGTACTTCAAGCTCCTAGTGTATTGCCTAAACTATATTTGTGTGCAATACAGTTGTGTTACAGAATTGTTATTGTGGAAGTACTCACGTAATTTTAAGTTTCCTATTGATTTTCAGTTTTTTAAATATACAAGCTGAGATGAGATTTAAATGTATTTTTAATGTGTGTGTGTTGGTTGAAAAATGGTTTTACTTGTTTAGTGCATTGAGGTGATAGTGGAAGCACCCAGGTATAATAAAGGTCTTAAATGCACTCTTTGTAATCTGCTTTTCCAAGTTATCCTTTTTTAAATTAGGAAATTTTAGAGATATTTGTGATTTTGGAAGTGGCAATGTTTCTAATTTTAAAACTGTCAAAGTTTGTTACCATCACTAATCAGTATAAGTTAAATGCAAAATATATGTTGAAATATATATACCGTTCTCCAGTCATACATCTTTATTTTATGCTCATTGATTCATTAATTACTCAAGTATAACTGAATTTTTTCCTTAATAGCATTCAGCCTCTCTTAATGGACAGAGATGCTGCCTTTCACTTCGTTTGTGTCAGAAAAGAACTTTGCTTTACTTGTTAAAATTCTTACATTTATTTGGTCTTGCAGACAAACTTTATATAAGATCTTTATGTATTTTTATTTGTGATTAGAGATGCAAATTCAATAATAGCATTTTATTATTTTATTTAATAAAAATATTTAATAGCATTTTATTCACCAACTTAAGTATCAATTTTATTTATTGGTTATGCTGCCTTCTGAGTTGAAGACAACTATGTGCACATTTATGACAGTTGTTCCACGAATTGAGAATTGGTGTCCTGATTATGGCCAAATATAGATAGCCAGACTGCTTGTTACAAATATGTTGAACTGAAAAAAAATGTTATTTTCTTATTGAATTATCTGTTTTTATATATAATAATATGACATTTAAAAAATGGAAGAGCTCGTCTTAAAGAGTAATGATTAACTAAGGATGAGTTGTTTTCCTTATGGGGATAGGTAGGATATTTCTTTCCTTTTTTTTAATCTAATATTGAACTAATGGAACATTATGAAAAAGTTTAAGTCTAACATTCTATTTCCATTTCCCTCTTTGTTAGGCAACTACAACTGTGAATTTGGTTGTATACTTCCAGTCCATGTTCAAACTACATATGCAGTTCATAAATAATTTGTTTTTTAAAAAGTATTTGTGTTTTAAACTTTTCATATAAACAATTTTTAACCATCAACCCTGCTGAAGCCCTTGCCGTCAGACTATTCAGCTTCCCGCCTATCCCTTACATCGTTAGTAATCTGCTGTCCTCCTCATCATTCTGGCTTTGGTCACTGGAGATCTTAGGGTCAGACCCATTGTCCTTCTTGCCTCTGCTGTTCACGTCGTCATTCTTAGTGATGTCCAAGCAAAATCCACACTGATAATTCATTTAACAACCTTGCTGCTTTGTTTCTTGATCACTTCCTTTTTAACTATCCTGCCCTCTACTCCAGCTCTGATACTTGCTTCCGAGATAATAATTTAGGTCTTATCATTATCAGTACATTCATAACCTCTGAAATCTTGGTTTAAGCCATCCCGTCCTCTGACTGCCATCCTCGGTTCATTTACCCCTGTTCTTGCAATTCGTCCTCATTTTGACCTTCAATCATGTGACACTATCACTTGATTCCCCCCCGTGTCTCCACTTGTCTACTTTTTTTTTAGCTTAGCTTCCGTGATTTGTCATGATACTCACTTCCTTGCACGTATCTTCTACACCCTTGCCCCCTCCTTTTTCATTCAACCTGCTGTCTTCCTCCATTCCTATTCCCTAAAAAGCAGAACATGACTGGAGAAAAGCACAAAATTCTACTTTGAGTTATGATCATAGATCTCAGATGGGGCCATACTATTGTGGTTGTAATCAAAATATGTATAATAACCAAAATATGGTACCTGGGAATTAAAGTAGGTTTATTACTGAAGAAGAAAATGTTCATTGGATCTGATAGAGAACATAGTTTCTCTGCTGACATTAAAATGCTCATGCTTTTGCATTTTCTATCTTCCTCCTCTTTTTTGTTGGTGAGGAAGATTCGCCCTGAGCTAAAATCTGTTGTCAATCTTCTTCTTTTTTCTTTTTTTCTTTTCTTTTTTTTTTTAAGGAAGATTAGCCCTGAGCTAACATATGCTGTCAATCCTCCTCATTTTTTGCTGAGGAAGACTGGCCCCGAGCTAACATCCGTGCCCATCATCCTCTACTTTATATGTGGGATGCCTACCACAGCATGGCTTTGCCAAGTGGTGCCATGTCTGCAGCCAGGATCCGAACCGGTGAACCCCAGGCTGCCAAAGCAGAACGTGCGCACTTAACCGCTGCAGCACTGGAACAGCCCCATTCTTTATTTTTTTTAAAGATTGGCACCTAAGCTAACATCTGTTGCCAATCTTCTTTTTTCTTCTTCTTCTTCTTCTCCCCAAAGGCCCCAGTACATAGTTGTATATTCTACTTGTAGGTCCTTCTATTTGTGCTATGTGGGATGCTGCCTCAGCATGGCTTGATCAGTGCTTCTGGGTCCACGCCCAGGATCCAAACCAGTGAAACCCTGGGCCACTGAAGCAGAGTGCGAGAACTGAACCACTCAGCCACAGGGCCAGCCCCCATCCTCCTCTTTTTTTCCCTTGAGGAAGATTAGCTCTGATCTAACACCTGTGCCAGTCTTTGTGTACTTTGTATGTGGGAAACCTCCACAGCATGGCTGATGAGTGGAGTAGGTCTGCACCCAGAATCCGAACCCATGAACCCGAGCCGCCAAAACAGAGCAGGCAGAACATTAACCACTTTGCCACGGTGCTGGCCCATATCTTCTCATTTTTGCAGTACATTCTCTTCAGCTGGAAGGCTAAACTTCTGATTTGACCACTGATCTCTTCCCACTTTTACTTCAAACTCCTCCACTTGCTTTTCTCCCAAACCTCGGAGGGCTTGGGTCATTAATCTTGATAGTTAAAGACAGTAAATTAGGCTGCCTTGTTTTGTAGTTTCCTGGTGAATCTTTTTACATAGGATTTTGGGGGTGGGAATTAGCATTGTTTTAACTGATCCTTCTTTGAAGGAGCTGTCATTTCTTTGATAGGAACATTAATTTTTAGTCCCCGCTGTGTGAAATGTTATGCCTTACGAGTGAGAATGACTCCTCCAGAAAGGATCCATTGAATAAAGGCACAGTCTGGATATGGCAGGGAAAACACATTGGGAGTACATTTCCTGGCTTGGGCAGTTGACTGAAGTTCTTGTCCAGTTGTTTTTTTGTTCCATCCAGACTTGTTAATGCAGCAAAGAAATTTGAGTCAAAAAACAGTAAACTCTGAACTTTGGAAGGCCAGTAATTGCAGAGATTCACATGAGTGTCTGTTGCTTTAGGGCAATGTGCTAGTTCCCTTGAAAATCACACATCGTGCTTATCACCCTGGAGAGACTGGACTTTCAAAGTCAAGAGCCGTTGGTAGAAAGTCTTTTGGCTCAAATGCAAAAGAGCATCTTTTATATGAACTGGACAAGAAACAGTTGCTATTGGATACTGCAAACCTGTAATAGCAAAGATAGACTGGGCTTCCAAGCCCTGTACTATCAGTAGACGTTGTAGACTTTTTCCTTTTTGTATGATTACAGAGAGACAGAGATGTATAGATGCTACCTCCTTTTGATAGAGTATACATATTTTTTTCCAGTACACCATAGTTTCAGTCATTACCTATTTTCTTTGATAAGGTCACTTCGCTCCTTTATGTTACCTGTCTGGCCACTATAGTAATTTAAGCTAAGGATCCTTGCATTTTTGTACTCCCAATGTGTATTATAATGCCTTGGGCATAGAAGACACTTGGTAATATAATGAAAGAAGAGATTGATGGTTAAATAATAAATATTACAGCCAAATTTTGAAATGCTGTGTAATTTTATCATAGTTAAAGCCTCAAGAAAGTTTAATACGGCTTTCTGTGTATTTCAGTAATGATTCAGGTGTGTTGTGTTTTTTGGAAGCTACAATTGAAATGTGTTGCTTACCTGGGTCAGGAAGTTTTCTGTTTTTAGCTCTTGTTAGAATTACAACCTATCAATGACATTTGTTATTGAAATGCACCAATAGATAGTTTTTGCTTATTTTTTATTTTTACTTTTTATCAGGTTTCCATTCACGGTGCATTAAAAAGAATAATTATAAATTGGAATAACAAATCTGAGCTGGTGTCAGGACATAGGTTTTATTTTAATAGACTTTATATTTTAGAGCAATTTTAGATTCACAGCAAAATTAAATACAAGGTACAGAAATTTCCCACATTCCACCTGCCCCGACATGTGCATCGCCTTTCCTCTTATCAACATTCCCCAGCAGAGTGGTATATTTGTTACAATTTATGAACCTACATTGCCACATTGTTGCCCAAAACTCATAGTTTACCTTAAGGTACACTCTTGGTGGTATTTGTCCTGTGGGTTTGCACAAATGTATAATAACATGTATTCACCATCATAGTATCATACAGAGTAGTTTCACTCCCCTAAAAATCCTGTGCTCTGCCTGTTCCTTGCTCTAATCCCTGGTGACCACTGATCTTTTTACTGTGTCCATAGTTTTGCTTTTTCCAGAATGTCGTGTAGTTGGAATCATCCAGTATGTAACCTTTGTTATGTATCATCCAGTATTTAACCTTTGTCGTGTAGTTGGAATCATCCAGTATGTAACACTCATGTATGTAACCATCCAGTATGAGGTTGGCTTCTTTCACATAGTAAATGCATCTAAGGTTCTGCCGTATCTTTTCATGGCTTGATAGCTCTTTTCTTTTTAGAGCTGAGTAACCCTTTGTCTGGATGTACCACAGTTTATTTGTCCATTCACCTATGGAAGAATGTCTTGGTTTCTTCTCAGTTTTGGCAATTATAAATAAAGCTACTGTAAACATCCGTGAGCAAGTTTTTGTGTGGACGTAAGTTTTCAACTCCTTTGGGTAAATACCAAGGAGTGTGATTGCTGGATTGTATGGTAAGAATATGTTTAGTTTTAGAAGAAACTACCAAAGTGTCTTCCGAAGTGACTACCATTTTGCATTCCCACCAGCAGTGTATGAGAGTTCCTTTTACTCCAGCATTTGGTATTCTCAATGTTCTGTATTTTGGCCATTCTAATAGATGTACAGCAGTATCTTGTTGTTTTAATTAGCATTTCCCTGATGACATATGATGTGGAGCACCTTTTCATATGCTTATTTGCACTCTGTATATCTTCTTTGGTAAGGTGTCTGTTAAGAGTTGTTGGTACATTTTTAAATTGGGTTGTTTGTTGAGTTTAAGAGTTCTTTATATATTTTGGCTGATAGTCCTTTATCAGAGATGTCTTTTGCAAATGTATTCTCCCAGTCTGTGGTTTGTCCTTTCATTCTCTAGACAGTATCTTTTGCAGAGCAGAAACATTTAATTTTAATCAAGTCTAGCCTATAAATTCTTTCTTTCATAGATCGTGCCTTTGGTGTTGTACCTGAAAAGTCATTGCCACACCCAAGATCATCTAGACTTTTTCCTATGTTACCGTCTAGGAGTTTTATAGGTTTGCATTTTACATTTAAGTCTATGATTCATTTTGAGTTAATTTTTGTAAGGTTTATGTCCAGATTTGGGTTTTTTATGTCCAGTCATTCCAACACCGTTTGTTGAAAAGATTGTCTTTGCTCCATTGTATTGCCTTTGCTCCTTTATCAGACATCAGTTGACTATATTTATATAGATGTATTTTTGGACTCTCTAGTCTGTTCCATTGATCTATTTTTCTATTATTTTGTCAATACCACAAAAGATTACTGTAGCTTTGTAGGAAGTCTTGAACTCAGGTAGTGTCAGTCCTCCAACCATGTTCTTCTCCTTCAATATTGTGTTGGCTATTCTGGGTCTTTTGCCTCTCCATAGAAACTGTAGAATCAGTTTGACAGTATCCACAAAATAACTTGCTGATATTTGGGGGTTGAATTGAATCTATAGATCAAGTTGGGAAGAACTAATGATGGCAGTATTGAATCTTCCTATCCATGAACGTGGAGTATCTCTCCAGTTATTTACTTCTTTGATGTCTTTCATCAGAATTTTATAGTTTTCCTCACGTAGATCTTCTTATATATTTTGTTAGATTTATACCTAAGTATATCATTTTCAGGGGGGCTCATGTAAATGGTATTGTGTTTTTAATTTCAGATTCCATTTGTTCGTTGCTGGTGTGTAGGAAAGCGATTTATTTTGTTTTATGACTTGCAAAAGTGTTATCTGTTAGATCATCAATGAGAAAAATCAATTTTTGTTTTACCTTCTCTTGTTTCTTCTTCAGCGCTCTTCCTGTCTTTGTGTGTAACTACTTTCTGACCTACCAACTTTCCTTCTCTGTAAAGAACTTATTTTAACATTTCAAAGGGCAGGTCTACTGGCAACAAATTCTCTCAATTTTTGTTTGTATAAGAAAGTGTTTATTGCTTCTTCACTTTTGAAGGATAATCTTACTAGATAAAGGGTGGGTTTTTTCTCTTAACACTAAATATTTCACTCCAGTGTCTTGCTTGAATGGCTTCTGAGGAGAAGTCAGACATAATTCTTATCTTTGCACCTCTGTCAGTAAGGTGGGTTTTTTCCTGTGGCTTCTTTCAGGATTTTTCCCCCTTTTAAAAAATGTTCTGTAGTTTGAAAAGAATATGCTTCGGTGTAATTTTCTTGGCTTTTATCCTGTTTCATATTCTCTGAGCTTCCTAGATCTGTGGTTTGGGATCTGACATTAATTTGGGGAAATTTTCAGTCATTATTCTTTCGAATATTTTTTTATTCCTTTCTCCCCTCTTTCTCCTTTTAGTATACCCATTATGTGTATGTTATACCTTTTGTAGTTGTCCCACAGTTCTTGGATATTCTGTTGTGGAGTTTGGTTTCTTTTTTTTTTTTTTTTTTTTTCAGTCTTTATTTTCTCTTTGTTTTTCAGTTTTAGAGGTTGCTATTAAAATATCCTCAACCTCAGAGATTCTTCCCTGAGCCATGTCCAGATTACTAATAAGCCCATCAAAGGCATTCTTCGTTTCTGTTACGATGTTTTTGATCTGAAGTATTTTTTTGTTTCTTTCTTACAACTTCCATCTCTCTGCTTACATTGCACGTCTATTCTTACACACTGTTTACTTTATCCATTAGGGCTATTAGCATATCAATCATTGTTTTAAATTCCTGGTCTGATAAGTCCAATTTCTCTGCCATGTCTGAGTCTGGTTCTGATGCTTGCTCTTCAAGCTGTGTTTTTTCCTTTTAGTATGTCTTCTCATTTTTTTCTTGAAAGCCAGGCATGATAGACTGTAAAAGGAACTGCTGTAAATAGGCCCTTAGAAGTGTGGTGAACGTGTTGGGGGTGGAAAGTGTTCTAAGTCCTATGATTAGGGCTCAGTCTTTTAGTGAGCCTGTGCCTCTGGAATGTGAAATTCACAGTGCTTCTCAGTGTTCCCCCTATCCTCCCTTGGGTCAGATAGGATGGCTAGATTGGTCTTGGTTATTTCCCTCCCCCCAGGCCAGTTGGGCTCTGACAAAACTCCAGCAGGTTAGGCTGTGGTTAAATAGCTTCTCCTGAAGGCAGACTCTTGTTAAGAACAGAATCTTCTTGTGTATTTCAGAATGGTTCCTTTTCCCTTGCTCCTGTCAGAGGTATGAGGGGATTTTTCTCCAGTATTTACTGTGAGAGCCTGGTAGAGATCCCAGGAGGTAAAACTCATGAAAGTGTAGGGTCCCCTGGTGACTGGCCCCCCTGGAGTATTTGACCCTCAGAGTTGTCCACACTGAGCCTCCACCAATTTGTCAATTACAGTTCAGGTTTCTCTACCCCAGTACTAGTTCCTGCAAAGGTTTCTGCTCTGGCAGCGTGTGATTCTCTGTATTCGCCTGTCTCTCCAGTTCGGTAGCAGTTTGCTTTGTGACCACCCTTATCTTGACAAAGAAGAGTTACTAATGTTTCATATTGTTAGGACAGAATGATGACTTCCAACCTTCGTATATGCCAGACTGGAAACCAGAAGTCCCTCAATCTATTTTAAAACTTTGTCAAGCATAGTCTTTTTGCACGTGTTTTTAAGCTTTTGATTTTCATTATTCAAAATCAAATTTTGAGTGTATATATATACTTTTTTAAAATAGTAATCTGCAAAATAAACTCAGAAAAATACAGTTATGGTACTTCAGGATTATTTTAGTCATTTCTATGACCATCTTTACGTGAGCTGTCCTGGATTTCGTTGTACAAATCAGTTAATGTAAAACTTCTTTTTAGTTCTGTGTTATCAAAAGAAACCAAATGGAATAAGTTTGCTTTACTGATCTAAATATCTAAACTAGTTTTTACCTGGAAACTTGAGCCTGTCTAATTTTTTTACCTGATAAATCTTCTCTACCAAATTGTTACATGAGTAAGTGATTATGAATTACACATTAACTAACCTTCAAATTGATAATTCACAAATGTGGTACTGAATGACTTGTTTGATTTTTCAAGTGTTTTTTACTTTATTTTGAAGCTTCTCAGCCTGTTGATAACCATGTTAGCCCATCTTCCTACTTGGGCCAGACACCAGCATCACCAGCCAGATACTCACCCGTTTCAAAAGCAGTGCTTGGTGATGATGAAATTACAAGGTAAGGAACTGCACATTCTTCATCCTTCTTACATAAAGCCAGCTATTAGATTGGGTGATAATGAGCCAAGTAAGATATAGCCACAATTGTCAGGACTAAAACATTTTATTGACAGATGATGAACTTAAACCTTAATTTTTTTCATAGAGATTCATTGAAGAGCCTGAAATGTAAACATATTTTATATTCCAAATAAATCATTCCTGTTTTTTCTGACATTACTATTTTTTTAAAGCTTAGTAAATTGTCCTTAGAAATTAGATTAGGTAAAACTAAGTTAAGAATATTTATGCATATTTGAAACTAACTTTTCATATATTTCTTATCTAATGTACATCATAAAATATTATGGAAATTATTTAATTTGTGTTCAGAAGTCAAGTGGTTTTCTTTGTTTGATATATATCTTTGATAGCCTGACACTTAAAATTTACTTTCATCTAACATTACTAACTGCGCTAAAGTTCGCGGATTAACTCTCTTTTTATTTCCTAAGAACTCTTAACTAGGTGGGAAAAAATAAGTGAATTCACATATTCAGTATAGTTATAAGACATTATATTTGTACAGTTTGCTTTGTAATTTGTACAAGTATTTCTTATTAATTATAGCATTTAATATTAAATGTATGCCAATTAGTATCTGGTTTTCTGTTTTTATTATGTTGTTTAGCATGTGTTATTTTTGAACCTTCATAATTGAATTATTCTTTGTCAGTCGCTTGACTCTAGGCCGTGGTCTCTTCAAGGTCAGACAGGAGTGTTTGTCTTCGTTCTCCTCTTCAGGAGTCAGCAGTGTCGAGAACTTAATTTAATAGGTGCTCAGTAATTGTGTTTGGAATGAAAATTTGCAGAAAGAATAGTGTTTGTGATATGAATTTTCGAAACTGTCTTTAGGCTGTCTTCCTATACTGATCCGTCATGGCCATTTTATGGTGGTTATTGTTATTTTCATTTAGTACCTATTTATAGACGTAAAGAGGAAAAATAGATGGCTTATTTAGTCTTTAATCTCTGCATATTTTTCAAACTAAAAAATATGTTAGCATCTTGATTGTTGTTCCCTATCTTTTTTTCACAATATCTCTTGTCTAGAATATTGTATTGCCTTTTTAGTTTTACACAACAGGTCTACCTGTTGACTTTTCTGTGACAGTCAGGTGGCTGATTACTGAATATGTCTTTCTAAAATGGGTTGTGTTTTATCACTCTGTTTTGATAATTACACTACTTTGCCAAGATAATGAAGTACAAAAAATCTTTCACCTCATATTAGAAGTTCTCCACAATTTGACCCTAAGCAATCATTTGGAGATTTTATAATTGGTAATGTGAGATAAAAGAAAAAGAAAAGAAATCCCAACATACAAACAGTTGATGATCCTAACGTTCATTTTTTAACAGCTTCGTTGAGATATGATTCACACAGCATATAGTTAACCCATTTGAAGTGTACAATTAGTGATTTTTCGTATATTACATTATTAATTTTTTAAATTATGGTAAAATCTGTATAACATAAAATTTGCTGTTTTATCCATTTTCAGATGTGCGTTTCAGTGGCATTAATTCATTCAAATGTCATGCAACCATCACCATTATCTATTTCCAAAACCTTTTCATCACTTCAGACAAACTCTAACCATTAAGCAATAACTCCCCATTTCCTTGTTCTCCCAGCCTCTGGTAACTTCTACTCTACTTCCTGTCTCTATGAATTTGCTTATTCTAGATTGTTCATATAAGTGAAATCTTATAGTATTTATCCTTTTATGTCTGGCTTGTTTTACTTAGCACAATATTTTCAAGATTATTTCACGTTGTAGCATGTATCAGAACTTTATTCCTTTTTATGGGTGAATAATATTCCATTGTGTGTGTATGCCACATTTTGTTTATCCGTCCATCTGTTGGTGAACACTTGGGTTGTTTCCACCTTTTGGGTGTTCTGAGTAATGCTGTGATAAACATTGGCATGCAAGTATCTACTTATGTCCCTGCTTTCAGTTCCTTTGGATATGTACCTAGGAGTGGAATTGCTGGGTCATATGATAACTCTATGTTTAGGTTTATGAGGAACCACCTATTTTCTATAGCAGCTGCACCATTTTACATTACCATCATCAATATATGAGGGTTCCAGTTTCTCTACATCCTCACCAACACTTGTTTTTTCTGTTTTGTTTTGTTTTATAGCCATTGTGGTAGGTAGAACGTATCTCGTCATAACTTTGATACATTTTCCTAATGATTAATGACGTTGAGCATCTTTTCATGTGCTTATTTGAAAAGTCAGAATTTATTTTCCTCTGGAAATATCATTGGATTTCAGCAGAGTATTCTTTTAATTACTATTTGGTAATGTAAAATTATAATTCATACATATGTTTTAAAGCATGGTAGGAACCCTAAACCATGAGTCCACCATCTAACAAGGAATAAAACATCACCAATATAGTGAAACATATCTTCTGCCCCTGATCCTGCCCTGCTTCTCTTCCACTGCCACACCAAGTTAACTGCTTTTGTGAATTTTGAATTTATTATTCCCTTTTCTTTCATATATGTGTTTGTATGTATAATATTTCCTAAGCAGTATATTATGTAGTTTTGCTATATTTGACAAGAAAATATGATTTTGTTAACGCTGTAAATGAACTGGCAAAACTGATTATTGATGAATACCTATATATAACTAGAAAACACCATTTTAAGTTTTGAGCAGACAAATATTTAAGGTTAGTTCCACATTATATGGAAGATCCCTAAAATTTATTTTAAAAGAATACTTAGTTCTTTTAAACCTTTTGTTACTAATAACTTTCTGCAGTATTTTAGATAAATCAGATTAAATTTTTAAAATAGTTACCAAGTATGATACATTCTAATTTCAAATGGTACTTTGTATTTCATCGTATCTAAAATAATCTGCTACTGGGATTTTCCTGGTCTTACCAGGTGTGAATGGTTTTCACATAACTCTGTATAACTGGCAGCAAATGTGAAACATGATTTAGTCGTAAGATGTTTTCTGATTTCAGATTTTAAATGGAGGAGGGCAGAAAAGGTACATCTTAGAATGGAAGAAAAGCAGAGATAGAGGGATGTGACCTTAGAAATAAAGATATTTAATTATTTCATATTAAAAGTCTGATGATGGGCAGTTCCAAGGTTTGTTTAGCAACCCTAGGTCCATGGTGTCTCTGGGATTTTCTTGTTTGACCTTCATGGTTATAATATATCCAAGCCAGTAATGGGATTTTATTGTTCATTCTTTTTTTTTCTCTGATTTTTTTTCGTAGCAGTGACATTGATTTATAACATTGTATAAATTTCAGGTGTACATCATTATATTTCGATTCCTCTGTAGATTACATCGTGTTCACCACCCTTGTTCATTCTTTAGCACGGGATTAATTTAGATCTGGAGGGAAATAAATGTGCTTTGGATGGGGACAAAATGTGCTTTGTCCTTGTTAAGGTCTTTCTTTGGGAAGTGACAATAAAATTTTCCTTCATTTCTGAGGCAGGAATAGGGTCGTAGCCTCACCTTAGCAAAGGGGAATGGGATTGCAATGACCGGCTTATGTTAGTCATGATTCATCCCTTTGGGACTGGAAAAAGGGACTACCTGCTCTAAGACAAAGGATGCCTTTTATAACATCTAAGAAGGTAGGGGTAGTGACTACTTCATAGGCAATAAAATGTGTGCAACATCAATTTTTCATAAGTATATGTATTTCTTGAGTAGGCTCTTTATATCATTTTTTTAGTTGCTTCATTGTTTTCTCCTTTTTGTTTGAGTTTTGTGTTTATTTTTTAACGTGATTTTTCTTTAGCTTTTTTATACAATTAGAATTTTTTTCTTTTAATGTCTAAGCCTAATTTTGTAGGCTTAGAAAGAATGTCTTTATTCCACAGTTTTGAAAACCCTTTTAAATTTCATCTGGCTTTCTTTATAGTTTGATAATATAAGAGTTATCAATAGGGGATTCTCGTTGATAGAATGTCCAGTGCTATATAAAATTTCTAAGGTATTCAATATTTTTTTAATTTTTAGGGAACCTAGAAAAGTTGTTCTTCATCGTGGCTCAACGGGCCTTGGTTTCAACATTGTAGGAGGTGAAGATGGAGAAGGAATATTTATTTCCTTTATCTTGGCTGGAGGACCTGCTGACCTTAGTGGAGAACTCAGAAAAGGAGATCGTATTATATCGGTAGGATATGTTGATCAAAATACTGTTTTCCCTATTTTAACTGTTAGTAATAATTAAAAGTTTTGGTTTTTATATTTTAAAGTTATGGGAGATATTTTGTTTATCTTCTTACCATTTTACCATTTAATTGTAGAATTATAGTGTTATGAGAGAGCATGTTTTTTATGATAGGTTTTCTTTTGATATTTGACTTATAAGGGGTCAGTCTTTATAATTTATAAATGTACTTGAAGGAAGTATGTATTCTCTGTTGACTGCAGGGTTCTCTTAGATGTCTGTTAACTCAACCTTGTTTCTCTTATAGTTCAGATCTTCTTTATACTTAAATCTGTTGTCTACTTAATCTATTATTAAAAGACATTTTTTAACCATTCTGAATATGATGGTGGCTTTAGCATTTTGTCCTTGCAGCAATTTTTTTCTTTGTATCTTTGAAACTATGTTATGAGATGCATCTAAGTTTAGAATCATCATTGATTATTTGATGATTTTGATTATTTATAGTTTCTTACATTCTTTTAAGTTTTTCTTTTAAACCTATTTATTTTATATTCCATAAATAAAAGTTCTGTTTTCTGAAGTTTGTGGGTATCTAATACACACTATTTTGTGATGACTTGTGGTAAATTGCTTTCTCATGTTCTAAATTTTGCATTGTGAGCTTATTTTCAATAGTATTTTATTTACTTTATGTCTAGGAATCCAGTGCTACCTGCATTGGGGAGTGGTATTCTTCCAAAAATATTTTACATTGCTTGTAGTAGACTCAAGAGCATCATTCTTATCACCATTTTTCCAATGAAAAAACTGAAGTTTAGAGGTTAATTTTCTCATAGTAGCTAACAATAGCTAATAAATGGTATAGCCAGGATTCACCTTAACCACTACATTATGCTTTGCCATTTTGTTTTTAATTAAAAAGGTAATACTTTCTAAAATTTTAGGATCTGGGATACACAAACAAACCTCTATCCTGGGTCAACAGTGCTATTCAGTATTGATAACTATTTTAAACCATTAATATAAATCAATAGAGATCTTTTCAACTACAAAATATAAGGAAAATCAGAAATTACTCCTCAAAACGAAGATGGATGTTGTTGGAACATGATGAGAAAAGCATTCAAAAAATGTACACTGCATCTTTTCTGCCATTTTCAGATCAGACCGTCTCGCCACCTGACCCTTCCCTGTATGTCCTTAGATGTATCAGCATATTCCTGCAGCCTGTCCTTTTGAGAAGCCTTTATTAATTCAAGATAGACCGAATCTAAGACAGAAAGAGGGTTACTGGTCATTTACAAAAGAAGTAGAACTCTGTTTTTGGTTTAGTTCTGAGATCATAGTGTAACCAACTGGTGTTTGGATGAAAATCTTGGGCATTTGAGCCTTCTAATATGCAGGGGTACTTTACTAAGAATTATAGTACCATAATCTTAGAAAATAAAGGAAATTATTAATGTGCAATGCAACCAAGTGGAAACTGTACTTCTGTACTTAAGGCTACAGCAACTAAAATAGCATAGTGCTATCCAAGAACAGTGATTATTGGAAGAGATCTGTAAAGCAGGAATACACCCTAGTTACAGTGTTAGAATGTCAGGTGTCAAGAGACCATCACTCTTACCCTAAAAACCAAAACAATCTGGATAAGTTTAGAGAAACTAACCCTGTCAGAGGACTGAGAATTCAAAGTAACCTAAGTAAACTAACTTACAGATAGTAACTAGTCCTTCACAGAAGAGAAGACACCCATGGCAGTGCCTTCTTGGTAGAGTGGTGGGAGGAAGAGAAGGAATAGATGGGGGTAGGGAGAAATCAGCCAAAACTTTACCCAACATTTAATGGCCTCAGTGGACTGATGAAACTGATAAAAATTCTGGGAAGCCACAGAGCAAGTCTACACTTAGCTGCCAACTCTTTCCCATGGGTGTTCTCTGAGTGCTCAGAGGCAATAAACCAAAGGTTAGGAACCAACAGAGGTGAACTGAGAGAAAATCATTCCTTAGTCGTATAGTGCATCCCCAAATACAAGACACTTGACCAATAAATATAGGGGACTTTGGGCAGAAGATTTGTGAAAGTCAACCTCAGGAACTTTGTACCTTGAGCTGCTAATGGCTGAGAGTGGGGCAGGAGAGCTGAGAAAAAGCAGTCTGAGGCAATCTAGACAGAGAGATATCTCCAGAACACAGCAAGCCTGGGGTAGGTCTCAGAGCGTGGAACTTATCAGCAATCCAGAAAGCTGGCAGCAGGGTTATAAGGCAGTGGTTCGGTGGTTCAACTATAAAACACAAAGAGATCTTGGGGATCTCACCTGTGCTCACATCGTAAACCCCTCAGAAGGAAAATTCTTAATCCTGCTCTCAAAACATTTGACATTAAACTTAAAGTTACAACAAAATCTAATTACATTTCAACTACAGATCATATCACTGCAGCTCCCTCCCCGACTTTAGTGGCCTGAGACAAGGGTTGTTCCCTGTTCTAGAATTAAATATTATTTATTTCAGCCTCTACTGTTATTTTACCCAAAATGTCTATTTTATAATTAAAAATTACAAAACACGTGAAAAAGAAAGAAAATGAAACTAGTTATCAAGACAGAAAGCAGTCAATAGAAGTAAATGAGAGAAGGCTTAGATGTTGGATTTATTAAACAGGAGCTTTAAAATAATTATGATAAAGTCATGTGATGATAATACTAAAGGGTGTAGGGGTAAAGGTAGACAATAAGGTTGAAAAGATTGGAGAATTTCAGCAATGACCTAGAAACTACAAAAAGTGAATTATGTGGAATTGCTAGAAATAAAAAAAGCTATCACAAATGAAACTTTTATTTGAGAGACATAATAGCATAATGGAATCAGCAGAGGAAAGAATCAATAAACTTGAACATAGGTCAAAGAAAATTCCCAAACTGAAACATAAAGTGAGTGGGGAGAAAAGGTTTGGGAAGAAAAAGCAAACCAGAGTGTCTGAGATCTATGGAACAATATCAGATGGTCTAATAAAGAGGAGACAGAATCTTTGAAGACGTAATGACAAAGAATTTTCCAAACCGATGAAAGGTATCAACTCACAGATCTCTGATGCGCAGCAAACTCAAGACAGAATAAGCAAACCAGACCTAGGTCCATCATGCAGTACTAGAAAGCTACGCTAAAGAGCACATGTCAAAAGCAGGCACAGAAACAACACGCTGCGTACATGGGAACAATACAAATGACAGCTGACTTCTCCCTAGAAACATTAGAAGACATAAAACAATTGAACAATATCTTCAAAGTGCGAAAAGAAAAACTGTCAACCCCGAATCCTATATCCAGTGAAATTATTCATCAGAAATGAAGTTGAAATAAAAACATTTCAGACAGACAGTAACTGAGAGAATTTGTCTCAGACCCACAAGAAATACTAGAAGAAATTGTTCTGGTTAGAGAAATTCTACCAGATGGAACCCTAGATCTGCAGAGAGGAATTAAGAACAACAGAAAGGGTAAATACCTGGATAAATATAGAAAATACATTTTTAAAGTTTTTAAAAGTAGTTTTACATATTTTATTAGACTATTGGCTATTTAAAACAAAAAAATTGCAGTGTATTGTGGGGCTTATGACGTGTAGAAGTAAAATGTAAGGCCACTAGAACACAAACTGAAAGGGAAGATGGAATTACACTATTGTTTCTTATACAGTTTGTGAAGTGGTATAAGCTTACTTGAAAGTAAACTGTGATAACTTATACTTATGTGTTATAATCTCTAGAAGAGGCAGTAAAAATACTACAAAGAGGTATAATTTTTAAAAAATCTATGCAGGAGATAAAATGAAATATGAAAAAATACATGCTTCTTACAAATGAAGGCAGGAAAGGAGGAAAAGACAGGGTAAATAAAAAGCAATACCAAGATGTAAGTTTGAAATCCAACTATATTAACATCTGTCTTACAGTAAACACTCCAATTAAGATGCAGAAATTTTCAGCTTGGTTCAAAAACAACCAAGACCCAACTATATGCTCGTTATCAGAAATTCATTTTAAATCTGAAGACTCAGATGTTGTAAGTAAAAGAGTGGAAGAAAGTATACCATGTAAACAGCATCTGGAAGATAATGTGACTATATTCATATGAGACAAAATAGACAAATAGATTATAACAGATTTTATAATGATAAAAACACCGTTTCATCAAGACATAACAGTACTCAGTGTGCATGTACCTAATAATCCTCTCAAAATACATGAAGCAAAAATTACCAGAAATGAATGATGGAACTGAACTTCTAGAAGAAAACATACAAGAAAATCTTGGTGAACATTTGGATTAGTCACAGGTTTCTTAAAGAAGACCAAGGGACCAAGTCAGTTCAATGGTGAAAGGAAAGTCTTTTTAATAAATGTTGCTGAAACAACTGCATATCTCTAAGGAAAAACATGGACCTCAACCCAGTCTTACTCCAGATGTAAAAATGAATCCTAGATGGATTATAAATCTAAGTGTAAAGCCCGGAACCATAATTCTCCTAGAAGAAAATATAGGAAGATATCTTTGCCACCCTGGGGTAGACAACAGTTTCTTGGACAAGATACATAAGACACTAACCATAAAAAAGGTGCCATTAAGAAACCAAATAGGGAGCCCGCCTCGTGGCTGAGTGGTTAAGTTCACACGCTACACTTCAGCAGCCCAGGGTTTTGCCGGTTCGGATCCTGGGCATGGACCTAGCACTGCTCATCAAGCTGTACTGAGACAGCATCCCACATAGCAGAGCCAGAAGGACCTACAAGTAGAATATACAACTATGTACTGGGGGGCTTTAGGGAGAGGAAGAAGAAGGAGGAAAAAAAAGATTGGCAACAGATGTTAGCTGAGGTGCCAATCTTTAAAAATAAATAAATGAATAAAAAATATATTTAAAAAACAAAGAAACCAAATAGACAAGCCACACAGTGGGAAAAAATATTCTTAGTACATTTATCTGACAAAAGACTTGTGTCTAGGATATATAAACATCTCCCACAAGTCAACAATAAAAAGATGAGTAACCCCATCTAAAAATGAGCAAAAGACTTAAATATTTCACAAAACAAGATACAGGAATAATCTGTAAGCACATAAAAAGGTGCTTAACATTGGGCATCAGGGCAGTACAGAAAACAGTCAGTAAAGGGGTTTGGAGGAATTTGGATGGGAGTGATGTAACTTTTCTATATCTTTATTATGGCTACACAACATATGCAATTGTCAAAACTCTTAACTGTAAACTAAAAAATATGAATTTACTGACTGTGAATTATGCCCAAATAAAAAGATATTTTTAAAGCTACAACAAAATACCATATCCCACTTGAATGGCTAAAGTGAAAGATGTATGACAACAAACATAGGTGAAGATACAGAGCAGTTATTATAACTCATTCCTTAGTGGTGGGCATGTAAAATTGTACAACCACTACAAGAAATTTTGGGGAAGTTTTTAAGAAATTAAATGTATATCTAACCTGTCACCTAGATTTTACCCAAGAAATCATGTCTATGTAAACACTCAAGAAATGTTCTTAACAGCCTTATTCATAATTCCAGATCTGCAAATGACTGAAGTGTCCATCAGTAGTAGAATAGCTAAATAAATTGTAGTATACTTATATAATATAAAGCTGCTCAGCAATAAAAAGTAACAAACTACTGAAACTCAATACAACATAGAGGCCACTGACAAACATCATGTTGAGTAAAACAAAACACACCACAAAAATACGTACTGTACGATTCCAGTTATATGGTAATCATAAGCAGGCAACACTAATTTTTATTGATAGAAGTCAGAAAGTGGTTGCTGGTGATTGTTCTTAACTATAAAGAGGCACAATGGAAATTTCTGGGTTGGTTGATGGAAAGGGTATGTATCTTGTTTGGGGTTGTGGTTAATGGGTGTATGTAGTTGTCAAAAATCCTTCCAACTGAACTGTTCAAATTTGTATATTTTATTGCTTATAATTCTACTGTAATTTAATTTTTTAAAATAAGTTCTGGTATGATAAGTACATATTAGTGGTAAGGAATGGATTTTTTAAAAATAAATGTTGTTGGATGGATTAGCTAGTTATTTAAGGGAATAAAATTAGCTTTAGAACCTCACTTCACACCTTGTGTTAAAATAAGTTTTCAGTTGGCTTAGACTAGATGTGAAAAACACAAAGCAAAAATAGGTGTTTTTTAAATTGTCCATGTGGGACCACTTTATAGTGGGTCACTGACACACTGCTAGAGTATATTAGACTGACCAGCACAACCTGGTTCACCCAGAACTTTCCCTGTTTTAGCACTGACAGCCCTGTGTCTGGAAACCCCTTTAGTCTCAATTTTGAAACTGAAATTCCCAGTCAGTCCAGACCAGTTGCTCACCCTAATGTGAGTGTAAGTTAAATACAGGCTTATGTTTGACGGTATGTGTCAATAACCTTAAAATTTTAATACTTACTATGCTTTTCTAGGGAAATATCCTGAGAGCAGTAGGGAAAACCTTAGGTGCAAGAGAAAAACATGAGAAAAGATATTCAAAACTAAACAAAACTAACTTAAAACCCTGAAACAAACTTAAGTACTTCATTAGACAAAACTTAGCTGTTTTCAGTCTTTCACTTCATCACCTCGCAGCCGTGTTAAAAGGCAGCTTCCTAGACCCCATCCCCAGTTTCTGATTGAGTATGACTTGGGTAGGGTCTGAAACTTTGTATTTCTAACAAATATCCAAGAGATACTGATGTTGCTGCTCCTATGACCAAACTTTGTGAACCAGTATTCTAAAACCATCCCTGTTATTGATGTTTGTAATGATGAACCCACATTACTGAGAAAAATATAAATAAGCTATTTGAGAAAGCAAGGAAATAAGTTTTGTAAAATATTCCCTTTTACATATTTAATTTTGCTGAAGAAAGAAGCTTTTGAAATCAAGGTCTATTACCTACGTAGAACACTGTATTTTTCAATATGGTATAAATGAAGTATTACTGTTATTTCCAATGATGTCAAGTGTAGTAGAGAATATAGTGGATATTCACCAAAAATTTAAGATCTTAGAATCAAAAGTGACCCAAAAGGCTTCAACAAAAATTCTCTCCTCCGTCAAAGCAGTGAGAAGTGGCCAAAATTGTCAGAATAAGCTTTTTTGTGTGTATGTGCGGAAGATCAGCTCTGAGCTCACATCTGTGCCAGTCTTCCTCTCTTTGCTTGAGGAAGATTGTCGCTGAGCCCACATCTGTGCCAGTCTTCCTCTCTTTGCTTGAGGAAGATCAGCTCTGAGCTAACATCTGTGCCCGTCTTCCTCTACTTTATAGGTAGGATACCTGCCACAGCATGGCTTAATAAGCAGTGTGTAGGTCTGTACCCGAGATCCAAACTGATGAACCCCAGGCCACCAAAGCAGTGTGTGCAAACTTAACTGCTGTGCCACTGGGCTGGCCCTCAGAATAAACTTCCTAAGACTCTGGAAAGTAATCAAAGAATTGCAACAGTTTATCCAAGAAAAATGACTGAATCTCATAAATGTGAGCTTTGTGGAGTTTTAACTTGCCTAAGTCCTATTCCCTGCTCTCCAGTACCACATTAACCTTGAAAAATAGTCCACATTTACAGTGAAAACCAGTGAGCTGACAGCCACTAGAGAGAGTAGAACAGAGGTGGAATTTTCAGAGCCTCTTCCCCAGAGAACTGTCATAATTTGACCTAATAGTTCTTGAAACACCATATTTGCAAGGTTCTCTGTATTTGACCTGATTTAGAGTTTCACCAGTGCAAAAGCCTTCTCCCCTGGGGTAATTGTCAAAACAATTACAGGCACGTTATGGCTGCCTGAGACATTGGGTAACAGGGCAAACAGTAGGCAATTCAAAAGTTTACACAGAAAACTGAGAAATGAGATCTCCATAGGGCCTTTGAAAAGTCCTGACATATTGCTTGGAATCTAGGAGGACACCTGCATGTCTTGGACTCTGTGCATGCTCAGGAAAGACCTGAAAGGACCCTAAACTCTCCCCTCTGGCTGACCATGAGGCTCTGTGCAAGCAGTAAGTGAAGATTGAGGCAGAGTTATCAATTGCCTAGGCGAGTGTTGAAGGTGTTAGCCAATGTGCATGCAGAGCTCTTCAGGCAAAGAGTCCATGCATTTAAGGAAATTACTGTCCATTCATTAACTGACCATTAAACTAACAGGCAGAGACATCAGTGGTACACACAAGAAAGAATACAAACTTCGTAGAATTCAGAAAAGTCACCAAACAGCAACTATAACAAAAAGCAACAATAAGTCATGGGTAGGAGGGCAGATCTGATTTCCAGAGTTGCTACATTATATTATTTCAGATGTCCAGTTTTCAACAAATTATGAGACATGCAGAAGAACATGAAAATGTGGCCTGTACACAGGAAGAAAAGCAATAAAAAGAAACTGTCCTGAAGGAATCACAACATTGGACTTAACTAGACAAAGACTTGAAATCAGATATTTCAAATATGTTCAAAGAACTAAAGAAACCATGTCTACAGAATGAAAGTATAGGAACAATATCTCACCAAGTAGAAAGAAGATCAATAAAGAGATTCTATTATAAAAAAAGAACCAAATAGAAATTATGGAGTTGAAAAGTACAATAACTGAAATGAAGAAAATCCTAGACAAGCTTAACAGCAGATTTGAGCTGGCAGAAGACAGAATCAGCAAGAAGAAAAATTAACTGAGCCTCAAAGATCTATGGGATACCATCAAGTATACCAATATATGCATAATGAAGTCTCAGAATGACAGGAGAGAAAGGGGCAGAAAGAATATTTAAATAAGTAATGACTGAGAACTTCCCAAATTTGATAAAAAGCATTGTACACATCTGAAAAGCTTGGTGAACTCCAAGTAGAATAAACTTGAAGAAATCCACACCATAGACTCATCATAATCAAACTGTCAAAAGACAGACAGAGAATCTTGAAAGCAGAAAGATGGAAATGATTCATTATGTACAGGGAATCTTCAATAAGATTAACACCTAATTTGTCCTCAAAAACCATGGTGGGATGACATATTAAAACTTGGGCGGGTGGGGCGCAGCTGGCCCCATGGTCGAGTGGTTAAATTCGCACACTCCACTTCGCCAGCCCAGGGTTTGCGTGTTCAGATCCTGGGCACAGACCTAGCACCACTCGTCAAGCCATGCTGAGGTAGCATCCCACATCCCACAACTAGAAGAACCCACAACTAGAATATAAAACTATGTACTGGGGGGCTTTGAGGAGGAGGGGGAGGGATTGGCAACAGATGTCTGCTCAGGGCCAATCTTTGGGGGGAAAAAGAAAAGTTCTGGGGGAAAAAGCTATTGACTAACAATTCTATATCCAGCCAGGCTATCCTTCAGAAATGAAGGACAAATTAAGACATGCCCAGGTAAACCAAAGCTGAGGAAGTTTGTCTCTAGTAAACCTGCCCTGCAAGAAGTACTGAAGGAAATCCTTCAGACTAAAATCAAAAGACACTAGTAAGTGACCCAAATCCACATGAAGAAATGGAGAGCACTGTTAAAGGGAACTACGTAGATAAACATAAACAGTATAAGTGTGTTTTTTGTTTGTAAATATTTGTTTTTCTCTTACATGATTTAAAAGACAACAAAGCAATAATTTTAAATCTGTGTTGATATGCACACATTGTATAAAGATGTAATTTATATCACAATAATATCACAAGGTGGGTAGAGGACACAGAGTTATATAGGAGCAGAGTTTTTATATACTACTGAATTAATTTGGTATTAATCCAAAGTAGATCATTATAAAATGTTAATTATAATCCAGAGAACCCACCAAGAAAATAAAATATATATAGCAAAAGAAATGACAAGGGAATTAAAATGATTTACTAGAAAATATCTATTTAATAAAAGAAAGTAGTAATGGAATAATAGAGGAACAAAAAAGACATAAGGCGTAAAGAAAACAATATAGATGACATACATATTGCTTTTTCCATAATTACATTAAATGTAAATGGTTTGGGGGCTGGCCCTGTGGCCAAGTGGTTCATTTCGTGCCCTCTGCTTCGGCAGCCCAGGGTTTCGCCAGTTCAAATCCTGGGCGCAGACATGGCACCGCTTGTCAGGCCGTGCTGGGGTGGCATCCCACATGCCACAACTAGAAGGACCCACAACTAAAAAAAATACACAACTATGTACTGGCGGGGCTTTGGGGATAAAAATAAAATCTTTAAAAAAAAAGGGTGTAAAGGGATTAAGTGCTCCAGTTAAAAGACTGATACTGACAGAATGGATTAGAAAACAAGATCCAACTATATGTTGTCTACAGCAAACACACTTAAGATTCAAAGATGCAGTGGTTTACTTTCAGCAAACATTGAAAGTAAAAGGTTGGAAAAGATACACTATGTGCAAGCAGTAACCAAGAAACATCTAGAGTGGCTATACTAGTATCAGACAAAGTAGACTTTAAAACAAAACTTATTACTAAAGACAAAGGACATTTTATGATACATGTGTTTTGTAAATTATTTGTAATATATCATATAGTTGTATGTATTATATAATTTTTGGTAAATCCCTAGAAAGACATAACTATTGAAACTGTCTCACGAAGAAATGGAAAAAATCTGAAAGGAGCTGTAACAGTTAAAGGGATTGAATTGATAATCAAAACATCCCACAAAGGAAAAAGCCCAGGACTAGATAGCCTCACTGGTGCAGTCTGCCAAATGTTTAAAGAAGAATTAACACTAGTCATTTACACAAACTCTTCCCCAAAAAGGGATAAGCATGAAGAAGACTTCCCAACTCATTCTGCAAGGCCAGTATTATTGTTATATCAAACCAGACAAGGACATCATCAGAAAAAACTACAAGTTAATACCCTTATGAATATGGATATAAAAATCCCCAACAAAATATTATACCGTATCCAGCAGCATGAAAATGGATTATACACCATAACCAAGTAGAATTTATCAAGGAACGTCTGGTTGGTTCAACATAGAAAAACCCCTCAAAGTAAGACACTGAATAGAGTAAAGGACATAAACCACATGATCATCTCAACAGACACAGAAAAAGCACTAGTTGAAAACCAGCCCCATTGCATCATAAAAACACTGAAGAAATTAGGAAAAAAACTTCCTCAACCTGATGAAGGGTATCTATGAAAAACTAATAGCTTAAATCACACTAGGCACTGAAACATTGAAAACTTTCACTCTTAAGATTAGGAACAAGACCCAGGTGTCTACTCTTGCCACTTCTATTCAACATTGTCCTTGAGTTTCTAGACAGGACAGTTAGGCAAGAAAAAGAAATAAAAAGCTTCCAGATTAAAAAAGAAGAAGGAAGACTATCTCTACATGACATGGCAGATGCCATAACCTTATATATAAAAAATCTTAGGAATCCAACAATAAAACTATTACAGCTAATAAACAAGTTCAGCAAATTTGCAGGACAGAGAATCACTGTACAAGAAACAGTTGTATTTCTGCATACTGGCATTGAATAACCTGAAAGTGAATTTAAGAAAACAATTCCAGGGCCAGCCCTGGTGGCCTAGTGGTTAAGTTCAGCACACTTGCTTTGGCCATCTAGGTTCAATTCCCAGCTGCAGACCTACACCACTTGTCAGTGGCCATGCTGTGGTGGCAGCTCACATGCTAAATAGAGGAAGATTGGCAAAGATGTTAGCTCAGGGCAAATCTTCTTCAGCAAAAAAAAAAAAAAAAAAAATCCATTTACAATAGTATCAAAAAGAAGTAAAAATTTATGGATATATTTAATTAACAAAGTGGATAAACAAAATGTGGAATAGCCATACAATGGAGTATTATTCAGCCATAATAAGTAATGAAGTACTGATATGTGCTACAACAAGGATGAACTCCCGGGAGACCACACATGGTTTTATCTTCTGGCCAACATGTGCTTGCCCTATAGGTATACTATATGGAAACCAAGTTAATCACTGGTTGCTTAGTATTATAGAAAGCCTTTCATTTATATGTTAAAGGCTAAGTTAAAGAAGCCAAATACAAATGGCCACATATTATAGTATCCCATTTATTTAAAATATACGTGATAGATAAATCCATTGAGTCAGAAAGTAGGTTAATGGTTGCCAGGGACCAAGCAGAGAGGGAAGGGGAGAATGACTGCTAATGGATGGTGGGTTTCTTTTAGGGGTTATGAAAATGCTTTGGAATTAGATCATGGTGATAGTTGCACATCCTTGTGAATGCACTAAAAACCACTGAATTGTCCACTTTAAAAGTGAACTTTATGTAACTTACGCCTCCATTTTTTTAAGTGTTAGTCTAAAAGAAAAATATGACCCTAAGGCTATTTGCATAAATATGTCTTGCAGTACAAGGATTTCTACTAAAACATCCTTGATAATCTATCTTCCATTAAAGTGTTCACTGATATTTAGGAAAGTTTTTAATTTGTAGTCTTCTTAACAGACTGTTCTCTTTTGAATCTATTTAGGTTGTCTTCAGATCTTTTCTGCAGCAGAAGGATTTGATGCTCAGGAATAATTCATTAAAAATTAGAATCTTCTCTATAATAATCCGTGAAAGTTTATCTTCCTTTTATGTTTCTTCCCTTATTTGTTCCTTTGGAATTAGGAGGATTTTCTTTATGTTCAAAGTAGAACTGTTTATACATTGTGTTGAGTTTTTTATAGCCTTCAGCTAGAGATATTCTCTAATAAAACGACATTTTGTTATATTTGTTTAGATTAAGGTTCTTGGGTCTTGGTTTTCCTTCAAGAAGTATGTGTGTTTCTGCTTAGTTGCATAATGATATCCTTTATAGATGATATAAAACATCAGGTCTTTACATGGTTAAAATGGTTTTTTACGTAAATTTTATGATCTCAAGAATTTCTGGGCTCATAGTCAAATTTTCCAAAATTGGTGTGTGATCTTTAACAGGTTTTAGATTAGATGTCGACAAAACAAGCTTTCATATAAAAATGGCGTGACAGTTCTCCTTCCTTTCCAAGAATATTCAGTGAAGGTCCAAACATTGCTGTAGTCTACCCATTGCTGTTTCTAGGGGAAACCCAAATATTTAAAACTTATTACATTCAAGTGTAATGCTCCCGTGAATGTCCTATTAAGTTTTTCTTATGGTGAAAAAGGTACAGTCTCTTAAGATAGTGTGCCTTGCAGTATATACTAGGTATTGGCAGCCTTTCAGAAAAAGAATTAAGTTGCTTCTTCTTCTGAAGTGGGATTGATCCCCTCAGTAATTATTTCACCCAAGGAAGGGCCCTTTATTCAAAAAGTATCTCGTTGCTCATTTAATATCATTTACTCTGTTGAAATGTCTGTTCTTGAAATCTGAGCTATTTTAATACTTTTAAATAATTGCTTACCTGTTACTCCAAAAGAATGGAAGCTTTAGTTTGGGAAAGGAAGGAAGAGAATTGGAACTGAAATGAGTAATAGGAGTGAAAATGTGGCAAGAGTAGAAAATACTACAAACAAAATGAATTTCCTTCCTCTTGCTTGAGGTACTCATGAAATGACAATGTACAAAATGATGACACTTGTTGACTTTTCAGGTTGTCAAAGTAAGGTATGTTTCTCAAGAGGTTGATAGACAGCCCTCCGGAAAACCTGCAGGAAGATGTTTTGGCTTTACTCATTTGACATTAAGCAAAGTATTTTTAGTGAATAAAAGTGCTTTGATTGATGGTAATATTTTATTTTACTGTACGATATATTTTTAGAAATCAGAACAAGAAAATATTTTAGTGATAAAGTAATTTTATCTATGCCTACTCAAAGAGCAGTCTGTTGTGATTTCTAATCAGTGTGATAATTTTCTTTCAAGTTTAAGATTTGGTTTGATTTACAGGTAAACAGTGTTGACCTCCGAACTGCCAGCCATGAGCAAGCAGCGGCCACTTTGAAAAATGCTGGCCAAGCTGTGACAATTGTTGCACAGTATCGACCTGAAGGTAATAAAATTCTTGCTATCTATGTTTATTGTTTATTTCAGTTTTTAGAATTATTATTCTTAATAATGTTTAACTTTCCAATCTTAACCTTTTTTATGTTTTGGTCTTATTTATTAATCTGGTGTTTGTTTAGTCTGAATCTAATTCACTATCCAGGCCAAAGGGTTTTTAATAGGATGTAGAAACTTAGATCTGCCAACTCTGTTGGGTATTTCACCATTACTTGGATTAATTTTCAAGTGTGTATTTTATTAAATCTGTTCTCTAACCAAACACATACATTTTAACATACCTATTACTAACTCAGTGATCCAAAAGAATAATAAAAACCATCAGCAAAGATAGTAATATTGCCAAAGAAAATTAGGTCATCTCAGTTTTTTCTAACTTCTGAATTAGATTGTATTTATTAATATCAAAGTTTAAGATATGTTTCTGATAGCCTTTCTTGCTGTTTAAAATAAAGAGACGAATACAAGATTGAGACATAATGTGTTTCTAGATAGTGAGGTATCATGGATATGACCTTACTGAGTTCCTAGGGGAAGAAGGTGGTAATGGAAAATTTGAAGTCATGCCATATTAACCATGTAGAAGACTCTAGTGTGTAGCAACATAGCCACTTCTCCAGTAAAACCTCAGTGGAATTTAAAAAGCAACCCAAAAGAATACATAGCATACTGGTTAATGTTCATAAACCACAAGATGAGGAAGGAAAAAGTGATGGGACTACAGGAGCCAAGTGAAACTTTCTGTAATTTGGCAACTGTTACATTTATTAATATTTTCTTGGAGTGAAATTTATTTTTGTAACAAAACCCAGTACGTTTTTTAGCTGATCAAAGAAGTTTGTTGGGCATTGCTTGCTATTTCATAATATGTACAGTCTTGTAAACCTCAGCATTTTAGGTTTAGTAACTGAACAAGGGTAAATTCATTTACATAAGGGGTAAATTCCGAGTAAATTCACGTTAACCAAACAAATAGGGACTAATATATGAAGTCAGAATGCCAATTTATTAATTTCTGTGAGAAACAAAACTGCCAGGGGACCACACATGGTTTTATCTTCTGGCCAAACCATGCTTGCCCTGTAGGTATACTATACGGAAGCCAAGTTAATCACTGGTTGCTTAGTATTCTAGAAAGCCTTTCATTTATATGTTTATTAGGAATATAAACTATTTAGTTATAATTAAAGGTAAGTCAGTATCTGCTCCCTGACCTCCCCAGAAAACATACAAATGCAACAAGTAAAATAAAACATACATACACACTTCAACCCACACAACTCCACCTCACATTAAGCAAAACTAAGAAGACAGATGTTAATGCCTGAACAACAACATATAGGCAAAGGCTGCTTAGCAGCTTGAGATCTGACGGAAGCCGCATGGAAAGAGGGGAAGAGTAAAACATGGAGTGTTGGGAAAGCTCAGTGGTGGCAGAACTTGCAATATGACAGAAAAGTACACTTTCTAAAGGTGAGGGGCTTGTTTTTGAGGTATAAAAACATTATCCCTGGGGCTGGCCCCATGACATAGTGGTTAGGTTCGGTGCACTCCACTTCAGCAGCCCAGGTTCACGGGTTCAGATCCTGGGCGCAGACCTACACCACTCATCAGGCCATGCTGAGGCAGCATCCCACATACAAAATAGAGGAAGACTGGCACAGATGTTAGCTCAGGGCCAATCTTCCTCAAGCAAAAAGGAGAGAGAGAGAGTGGCAACAGATGTTAGCTCAGGGTGAATCTTCCTCAGCAAAAAAAAAGAATCCCTTCTTTAAGGCAAGCCTCTTGGGAATTGGAGTGAGCAGGCTAGAACAGAAGACATCCTTGATTTGGTTTGGTTTAGAGAAGTAGAGGACTCATTTGGGTGAAGCAGTCTGTCTTGATAGCATCAGATAATGTGAGTCTTTTGGTTTTAAAGACTATAAAGATAACCTGTGCTTCCATCTCCCTGCGCCCCTAAACTTTCTGGTCTAGCCAAATAGCTAGTCCAGCAAAATCCAACTCATTTAGTAATGAGTAATCTAAAAGTCACTGGTCTGGCATCATACAAAGATATTAATAAGAAGAGGTGGAAATAAACAGCAAAGTTTGGCAACAGATAAAGGCTAGTCACACACACACGTACACACACAAAAGAACATTGGCACAAATCAGATGAAAATTTGATCTTAATGTTTAACAGTTTATGCATTCACTTCTTTGAAAGAAGGCCACAAAGCAGAAATGTAAGAACTGTAGGAAGAGATGGTTTAACAACCAGAAGAGATTAATTTTGAGCTCGCAGAACCCAAGAAAGAAGAAGGCAGACAAGTTTCTTCAATTGGAAGGCAGAGGCGAAGAGAGAGTGCAGAAAAATCAATAGGGGATGTAGAGGATATAGTAGGAAAAGTAAACAGATAAAGAGAATTTTAAAAGATTAGAGAGAAAATATTACCAATGCAAGACAGACAATTATGTATATACAACATACACATAATTAGACTTCCGAGAAAAGAAAAATTAAGAGAATAAATATTTGAAATTATAATACATTCAAGAAAACTTCCCTGAATTAAAAAGAAGTGATCCTTATAGTGAAAGGATACAGCATGATAGAAAATTCACTCAGATTGGTCAAAATTCAGACATTCTAGTTAATGTTTATCGGGAAAGAATGTTCTGGGACCCAGGGAAAAATAGTTATCAATAAAGGGGTAAATACTGATTGACAGAAGGAAGAACTGCTCTCATGCTTGGTGAGCACAGATCAGAACAAGGACAGTTAATTGTACCATTTTTATATTTGGTGGCTCCTGACTAAGCCTAATGTATCCCTGTATGCACTGGATGTCCTTGCCACTGGCCAGGGTGGGCTACCCTTTTCCTAGGATGGTTAGTGAAGGGGCCCCGGAATCTCCCTTTCAGATTATCTTTTTCTGTGTTTGTACTGTTTTTCTTTCTTTTGTTCTTTTTTTGTGATTTCAATACTTTTCTTCTACTTGAACCTTTCTGAGTGATGCTTTTTCTTTAGTTGTATTCAAAACTTTATTCTAGTCTTGATAGAGCCATTTTTGTATCACAAATTTGCATTCTACTTTTCATTATTCTAATAGCTACTATTTAGTAGGTATCTTCTATGTTTCAAGATTAGACCCTTATGTTGATTACTCCTGTATATGTATTTTCTTTCTGAACATCTCCTGAACACCAGGCTTATGTGTCCTATTTGATTTCTTCGTAATTTTTTAAATTGAGCATGTCTGAAACAATTCTTTTACTGTCTCAGTAAATGACATCTCCATTGATGCCTAAGCCAGAAGCCTAGGAGTCTTCTCTGACCCGACTCCCCTTTCTGAACCTCTATGTCACAGCCACTACCCTAACCAAAGCCACCATTATCTCTTACCTGAACTATCTTAATAGCCTCTAACAAATCTCCTTACTTCTTTCTCTGTTTTCTTTAATCCATTCCCTGTTCAGCCAGCCCTGGTGGTCTAGTGGTTAAGATTTGGCACTCTTACCACTACAGCCTGGGTTCGTTTCCAGTCAGGGGACCACACCACTTGTGTATCAGTTGCCATACTGTGGCATCTGTGTGTTGCTGTGATGCTGAAAACTATGCCACCAGTATTTCAAATGCCAGCAGGGTCACCCATGGTGGACAAGTTTTAGCAGAGCTTCCAGACTAAGACTAGGAAGAAAGCCCTGATCTCCCACTTCTGAAAAAACTGGCTATGAAAACCCTGTTAATAGCAGCCAAGCATTATCTGATATAGCACCAGAAGGTGAGAGGATCGCACAAAAAGACCAGGCAGGGTTCCGCTCTGCTGTACACAGGGTCACCAGGAGTCAGAATCAACTCAGTGGCTCTAACAACAGAATTCTCTGTTCGTCAGCTAAATTAATCTTTTTAAATACAAAGATTGGATTGTATTGTTTCCCATTTAAAACATATACTCTGAATAAAATCCAAACCCTTTAATAGGAGCAAGGCCCTGTGTGACTGAGCACAGCAGGACACATGTGGCTTTACTGCATGCCCTCTACTCTTTCCTTAGCTCCTTAAGTTCTAACCATACAGGCCTTCTTCACACCCTTGATTGCACCAGATACTTTCTTAATTCTCTACTCCTTCTGTTCTTTCTTAGAATATTCTTTCCCCCTCTTCTTTATATAGCTGGCTCTTTCTCATGATTCCCTTTCTCATAGCACTGTGATAGTTTTCCTTTGTAACACTTAACACAGTTGGTAATTGTGATGTTTATTTAGATGCCTATTTGTTTATTATTTATTTAAGCCTTACTCTAGAACCTTATAAAATACGTGGGTCTATCCTTACATACAGATGATGAAGTAGACTCAGATAAAGCTGGTAATAACTAGGATTGAGTCCCAGATTTATTGCCTTCAAAATCTAGATACTTTTCACTGGGGATATTTTGACAGGTGCTTAGTGTGGCAGTGTTGATGTATACTGTATATTCTTTTACCGAGCTATGGTACCATTGCCTAATAAACACAAGGTAAGTACCAATAGAGCACAGAAGACAGACATTACCTTGAGAATTCAAAATGACATAAATTGTATTGCCTGGCATGAGGAGAGATGCCACAGAGTAGGATTAGGGCTTAACTGCCAACCTAAAGAATGGATAGGATTTAGATGGGCAGAGAGAAGAAATGTCATCTTAGGTAAAGAATATCTGAAGACCAAAGATAGATGAGTTAAAATTTAAAAGCATGTTTTGGGTACAGTCCTCCCTCAGTATCGTGGGGGATTGGTTCCAGGACCCCCCATGGATACCAAAATCTGAGTATACTCAAGTCCCATGTAGAAAATGGTGTGGTATTTGCATATAACCCATGCACATCCTCCCACGTACTTTAAATCGTCTCTGGCTTAGTTACAGTATCTAATACAGTGTAAATGCTATGTAAGTAGTTGTTATGCTATATTGTTTAGGGAATAATGACAAGGAAAAAGTCTGTACGTGTTCAGTACAGTCACAACCATCATAGGCCTTTTGATCCACAGTTGGTTGCATCCGCTGTTGTGGAACCCACAGATAGGGAGTGCTGACTGTGCTCTGAAAAGTCACCTGCCCTCCTTGCTGTGTTGGCTACTTTCCTTATGTTTGTTTATTAGGTACTGTCGCTGGAGCTTTATGTTTTGTTTTAATATTAATTATGTATTTTTAATGATGTATTTTTGTTGTACAGCACTTTTTTAAAAAACGTATTCTACATCATCAGTGTGTAACTGCTATGAGGGCCAAGGATATAAGTTGAAGATAAGATTCAGATTTTCTTTCTCAGTGAGCTGGCCATTTTAAGAAGTACACAAGGAGTTGCCTGACACTCTGATAATAGTCATCTCCCTGCAGTTAGTCTCTTCATGCTACTGATGACGAATCCCTCGGGATTCTCTGCTCCAGTGATAGTCTGACACACAAACACACACACACAGACAAAAGAGCAAAGAGGTAAGCTTGTGGGAGGAGTAAGTTTTTATCTTTTAGGTTCTATAGCTTGCCTATTAGTCTTCCATAAAATACTGTTACGGGTTTATCAGCTTGTATACTTTGAACTTTTATGACTTAGACTCTAAGTCTGCAAAAATAATCTCTACAAGATACTTACAGGGACTTTATCTCCTAACTCCCCTCAGTTTTGCTAACTCCAAAGACTAACCATACTTCATTTTTTAGAGCTTTACTACTAATCATTTTGGGGAATCATAATCAGAAATCAAACACGGGCATTGGAATTACTAATTACTAATTATTAATTAGTTTTATCCAGAAGTTAGAAAATTTTGACAAATAGTTCCTGGTCTGTAGTTCAAGAATCTCCTATGGGTTGGGTGATAGACTATAACAAAAAAAAATTGTGTGGTGCTAACCATATTCCGTTTATTAACTCTCTTAATTCTCATACAACCCTGTAAGGTAGACACCCCCATTTTACGTTAGAGTTGAGTAAACTAAGGCAAAAAAAAGATTAAATAACTTGCTGGTTACCTAGCTGTTAAGTGGTTAAGATTTCTTCTAGCCCTTTGTAGAGGAATAAAACTTTGCCTTTACCCTTTTAGCTTCAGTGGTTAAGGCCTGCAAATTAATACTGACAAAAGACAGATTACCAGGAGAAAAAGGTTTATTTTGTAGTCATACAAGGATCCCACAAAAGAAGTAGCTGACTCATTAAATGGTTAAAATCAAAGGCTTATATACCTAACTTAGTATGGAAAAGAGAGTAGACAGAAAAGCCATCCATGGGAAAAACAAATAGATTTCTTTAGGAAAGATGAAGGGGTTTTTAGGAGAAAGTTCATCTATTCAGGAACGAGTGGTCTTTCCATCTTCTTCAAGGCTATCAAACTCCCTGGGAGAGGGTGTTTGTGATAGCCTCATTTCCCAGAAGCTGATGCTTTTAGTCAGATAAGGGAAGCTCTGAGAAGGCTTTTTTTCCCCCTTCTGCGTTCGTTGCATCTCAAATGTCTTCAGCTTAAAGTAATCTTTCTCTTCTCTAGACCAGTCATAATAACCATTCTCTGAGAGTTGTTGCTCTCAGGTGTTAAGCTCTGTGTTTAATTAATATATTTCATTATAGAGTATAAATTAATTTTATTCTTCATAGTTGGGATTGCAAGTTTAAAAGAGATTGAGAGAGGTACAGTTTCTCCCCATTCTCCTGTCCTACTTTCTTTCATCTTTTCACTTCTAGTGTGGGGGTGAAAAAATATTAGAAGTTGAAAAGGGGAATAAAATAGAGGAAATCAGCTATTACACATTATCTCAGGGCCAGCCCAGTGGTGCAGCGGTTAAGTGTGCATATTCCACTTCGGCAGCCCGGGATTCACTGCTTTGGATCCTGGGTGCAGACATGGCACCGCTTGGCAAGCCATGCTGTGGTAGGCGTCCAACATATAAAGTAGAGAAAGATGGGCATGGATGTTAGCTCAGGGCCAGTCTTCCTCAGCAAAAAGAGGAGGATTGGCAGCAGATATTAGCTCAGGGCTAATCTTTCTCAAAAATAAATAAATAAAACCCAAAAAAACAAAACATTATCTCTCCTGTTATAAGCTTATGCATATTGTTTAACTTATGGCCAGCAGTTCAGAGACTCCCTAATATATTTAATGACAAGAAATATAGTTTGGTTCAGAAATTTCTAAAATACCGAATGGAGAAAATCTCCTGTGTAACATTTCAGCTTTCTTCCAATAGTAGCTTTCCTCAGATGAGTTGTGATGTGATTTCTAGGAGAGGAATGCAAATGACTTACCTGAAGAAAAAAAATGAAGCTCTTCACCTAAAATAAAATCTAAGAAAATGTACACAGGATGGATATAAGGTGGAAATTGATAGAGCTAAAAATATGAATTGATTGAAACAAAAGGAAAAGATGGGAATCTTAGATGGATAAATGAAATGGGAGATAAAAGAAAAGTAACTTTGAGGAAAGTGTTGAAGTATGTTCTGGATAGACATACAGATGGTTATGAGGAATTGTTAGTAGTAAGTAAAGACCATAAATATGAAAATCTGAATAAAGTGAACAAAATAAATAAGGCACAGATTTAAGAGATTATCAGGAATTGACTTAGTTCTCCATTATCTTAAATGTTAGACATCTGAGACTTTATTTTAACTACTTTGTAGTGACTTAGTCACTTCTTAAGAAACGGTATTTTTCTGCCTCACTATAAAAAGTAATGTGTTCTTGGGGCCGGCCCTGTGGTGCAGTGGTGAAGTTCACACGTTTTGCTTCAGCATCCCAGGGTTCACCAGTTCAGATCCCAAATGCAGACTTGGCACCTCTTGGCACGCCATGCTGTGGTAGGCATCCCACATATAAAGTAGAGGAAGATGGGCACGGATGTTAGCTCAGGGCCAGTCTTCCTCAGCAAAAAGAGGGGAATTGGCAGTAGATGTTAGCTCAGGGCTAATCTTCCTCAAAAAAAAGAAAAGAAAAAAAGTAATGTGTTCTTTTTACATAAAGTTTTTAAATTTCTAAAATGTAGAATGTTTTAAATCACTAGGACTTTTGTTAATCCAATCAGCAAAATTGCTGAGAACAGCTAATAATGTACATGCAACATAATGAATGTCTTATTAAAAGCATCACAGAGCTGTTAAGGCAATAAGGAATTATCAAACAAAAAGTGAAGGAAAACTGGGAACTCAGAGAGTTACAGAAGCACAGAGGTTGCTTATTGTATAAGAGCGGTGGTGTACTGGCTTATAAGAAATTATTATTAAATTTTCAGGAGTTTTGCAAACTAGTTGTTAAACACAGCCATTATTAAAAATAAAATTTATAGGGGCCGGCCCCGTGGCATAGTGGTTAAGTTGGGCACACTTTGCTTTGGCAGCCCAGGTTTGCAGGTTCGGATCCCAGACGTGGATTTACAGCACTCATCAGCCATGCTGTGGTGGTGACCCACATGCAAAATAGAGGAGGATTAGCACAGATTTTAGCTCAGGGCTAATCTTCCTCAAGCCAAAAAAAAAAAAGAGGAGGATTAGCAACAGATGTTAGCTCATGGCTAGTCTTCTCACCAGAAAAAAATAAAATAAAATTTATAAATGTACAAATAAATTATATTTAAAAGATTAAAATATTAAAGACAAAAGTAATAAATATTGAAAACTCATTACTTCCTAATCATTTGCTAGATTACCACTAAATAATGGGATCATAGAACAGTGGGACAGACAGCAAATAGAAAATAAGATAGTAGACGTAAAGCTAGATCACCCAGAACTCCCTCCTCCATACCCCTAGAAAAATAGTAGGATAGCAAAACCAAAACTTATTAACAGATCTGTAACAAAACTAGATGAGAAGGTATCCCCATGAATCGCAAAATACAAGCAGGTATAAACAAGCTAACAACAGCTGTAAGTCTGTGCCATCAGCATCTGTACAAGGGGAAGCAACAGAAGCCCAAAAACCAATTAGTACTCATTAGGACATGCAGTGAGCCAAGTTGAGAACAGCACTTGAAACTATAAAGGTTTTTGCATAATCTCCATGTAAGCGCAGGGATCTACAATAAAGTGCGAAGGATCTGGAGCAGTCTGGGCCCTATGGCACAATTAACCAGCTATTGCTCCCTTTCAGTTCAAAGCCCCACACTAAGGAAAAACTACTGGGAATAAAATCCAAATTGAGCAGGATATGGATAATAGGACCAAAGGAAATAGAAGGTCCAGATGAGTAGGGGGAAAGTGCAATGCCAGGAAATCTCACAGTATATGAGATTCTGTCTTTGAACACTTGACAGAAAAAGAAAAGAGCTGTGAAGATAGAAAAGCTATCCTGACCCAATACTCTTATCTAAAGTTCAGGAAAACTGTCACATAAAAATGAACAACAGAAAAGGATCAAGATTGAATCCAGTAGAAACCTATGTGAAAATTAAAATAAGGATCAAAATAATGTCTCTACAGGCAAGGAAAATATGCCAGAAAGACATGCCCACAAAACAAATGAAAAGTATAACCTAATATTTCAAAACAGGTTAAAGAAAATTGATGATCGGAAAGAAGGACATAAATGAATTGATAGAACTCAGAAGTTGTTAGAAATAGAGAAAATTTTATTTCAAGGATTGTTTATCTAGAAGGAGCACGATATTTCTTTAAAGCAAGTAGGTGAAAAAGAGAAAGTTTTTAAAAATCCAAAGTATAGAGCTCTTTCCCTTTCACATCCTGGTCAGTTCAGTTCTAAAGCCATCAAGTGGAGCACAGCAAGGTAGTTATCTGCACTGCAGGGGCCGGGAAGGTTAGGTGAACCATTAAGACATAGCAATGAAGACGGCTTCCACATAGGGGATTGTCCTGGTATGAGGAGTCAGAGCCTGAGCAAAGTGAGGGGGATACACATGGGACTGGTCAGAGCCCAGTCAGGGAAGTGAATGGTAGTAGAGACAGAAGATTGGTCACATACAGAGAGATTGATCAAATGAATATATATGTTAACGGTAGTGTTAACCATGATTTTCACTGTTAGAGAAGAGTTATAAACCTGGCAAGGGAAAAAACTAAATATAAACCCTATAATGTTGGATTAGAATTGGATAAATTGGTATGAGTATGTGGTTTTCAATTTATATAAACATGTAGTTATAAATGTGCATGCGTTTCACATATATGTATAAAATTTCCTGGCTCTGTCCACCAAGAGGTCCTAGGCTCGGTGCCATCCCAGTAACAATAAGCATACCTGACACTCAGATCTTGGCTTCTAAATACTATTCCCCACCAAAATTACCAAGGCTGTTTGGATAAATGACTGGTTCCAGGAGTCGGGCAGGGAAAGTACTAGATTATTCTGTAATAGCCAGTTCCAGAAAGCAAGGAATTGCTCAAGGAATGATGGAGACATGTGCAAAGGACACAATCCAGTTTGAAAGGATTCCTGCTGGCTAAATCGGGAAGAATTTGAACATCTGATTGATGATCATAATCCCAGATTATAATCCACTGAATATATTAGGAAATCATGAGTCTTTACTAATATAAATAAATGAATTAATTGAAAGTTTGATAAGAATGGAAAAGTGTACATGGTCTCAATAACTTACTATTTGCAAAGGGAAAAGGATAATTTTGCAGTAGAGAAACCTGGCAGACGCAGCCTTCCTCAAGTGCTAAAAGTTAATAATGTGACAATAATAAATTAGTAATGTGGCAAATCAAAATTGCCTACCACCTAATAGGGTGCATTGGAAAGAACGTAACATCTCTTCTGTGATATTCCCACCAAGTTGCATAACCTGGATCTAATTATGTGGAAACATCAGACAAACCTAAAATGAGAGACCTTCTACAAAATAATTGACCTGTAGTCTTCAACAGTATCAAAATTACAAAGTCAAGGAAACACTAAGGATCTGTTCTGACTGAAGGAGACTAAAAAGATATGACAACTAAAATGTTTGTGTTCAGATATAACTTGTGATTTCAAACTGGATCCTTTGCTATAAAAGACATTATTGGGGAAACTTCAACGGGATATGAACATTAGATGGTAGTAGTATATTGATGTCACTGTCTTGATTTTGATGATTTTGTGGTTGTATAAGAAAATATCTTTATTTGTAGGAAATATGTGCTGAAATATTCAAGGGTGGTGATAGATCAAGGTAGCAACTTACTCTCAAATGGTTCAAGAAAAACAGTTTGTGTGATTGCTTCAATCTTTTTTTTCTTTTTATTTTACTGAGGAAGATTTGCCTGAGCTAACATCTGTGCCAGTCTTCTTCTAGTCTGTATGTAGGTCACCGCCACAGCACGGCTGCCAATGAATGGTGTAGGTCCACACCTGGGAAGCACACCCATGCTGCCGAAGCAGAGGGTGCCGAACTTAACCACTAGGCCACAGGGCTGGCTCCCTGTGATGGCTTCAGTCTTTAAAGAATATATTAATTAAAAAAAGAAACAAAGAAAGAATAAAAAAGGATTTGAAGAGTGACAGATTTAGAAAGTAGGCAAAGAATATTCAACATACGTAAAATAGGAGTCTCAGGAAAAAACCCAGAACAAATACTAAAAATATACAAACAAGAAAACTTTTCTAAAATTAAAAAAAAAGTTTTTTCAAACTGCATATCACAAGGACATTCCATGTACCTGAGTTGATAACCAGCACTGAGAAATATTCTAATAAAATTATTGAAATTAAAAAGAAAAAGTTGAGTGGAATGCCAGGCAAAAAGAAACAGCCCTTATAAAGAAAAGAAAATGAGGTTGTCGTCAGAACTTCATCAGCAGTGGTTTATAGGAGACAATGGAGACAACATAAAGTATCAAAGAAAGAAACTGAATCAAACAGGCTTTCACATAATATTATAAAGGCTGCAATCAAATGTATCAACAAAGAATTAGGGTGATATTGTTCATATAAACCCTTCCTGAGGAGAACAACAAACTTCAGACACCCAAAATGATGGGAGAGATACTGACATAAGGACTGGTGTGGGCAGTTAAGATAGTAATAAGGGAGAGAGTGTATAATAGGAAAAGACTGTATGCTATGACAATTTGGATAAAGTTATCAGAAAATGGGAAAATCTGGAGATAATATGAAAATAGAATAAGCTTTCTGATTGCTTTAAAGTTTTTAACTGGTTATAAAAGGATAATATTTCAAATCAGATCTGGGGAGATTGCTCATAGTAGAGAGCCAAAAGCCAAACAAAAGGTTATCAGTAGAACAAAAAAACAAACCTTCCTAATTTTATATTTATATATTTGTAAATATAAACTTTATTTAATATAAAAATTTTATAAATATGTAAATATTTATAAATATATTTATATAAAAATTTCATTTTATATATCTATATATATTATTTGTATGTATGTATATAATTCTTTGTTTAAGAATTTAATGTTTTTATATATAAATTTGTGTGTGTGTATATGAACAAATAAAATAAGGTGCACAGTGAGACTGTGTTCCAGTTACTGTTGCTTCATAACTACCCCAAAAGCTTAGTGGATTAAAACAATAACCATTTTATGGATTCTGTAGATTAGAAATTCAGGGAGGATTTTTGGCTAGATGGTCCTCATGGCATAGACTGAGGTCACTTAATGGGATTCAGCTGGTGGATGAGCTGCTTTGGAGAGACCAAAATAGCTTCTCTCTCCTTGTGTTGTGCTTGGTGGTACTGACTGAAAGTTTCGGCTCGGAGCATCATGTAACCTCAATCATGGTGCTTTGAGGATAGTCAGACTTCTTACATGCTGTCTGGCTTTCGCCAGAACAGGCATCTTCAAAGAACTAGACAAAAGTTTCACGACCACTTCTAATCTAACTTTGAAAGGCACATATGATCATTTCTGCCACATTGACTTGCTTACAAGTGAGTCAAGACCAGCCCAAATTCAAGGAGAAGGGGACTAGACTGCTTCTTGATGGGGGAGCAGCAAGATCATACAGTACAAGAACATGTGGGATGCAGGCATCTTTGGAAGATACAATCTGCCACAAGCTCTTTACATAAAAGGCTTCAATATACATATGTATTCGATATATATAAATATAACAAAATAGTATGAATAGAACTGAGATCAAACAACTCTAGTCATATCAAAAGTTAACTCACCTTAATTGTTAAAAGAAAACAACTTTCAGATTTGCTTATAAAGCAGAATCTAACCCTATGTGGTATTTTGTTGTAACAAAGATAAAGGTTAAAAATAAGAGAACTATATATCTATAAAAAAAGAATGAGGGACATCTATAATTGCTACTATGGAGTGTTCTTACTATTCCTATACTTACTATTAAGTAAAATAAGCAGATTGGAAAAGTGTATAACTTAATTTAAGAAAGAGGAGCAATACATATATAGTTGTGTGTATATATACACACACACATAATTATATATTATATATTAAAATAATGTAGAGTAAGTATATATAAATATATTTGCTTGTATGTATGTCTCTGCTTATATTAGTAAAAATAGAACAATAAGTCTTTTTAAAAATAATTATATGTAATGACCAGGATGGAGTAGAGTGAGGGAAAGATAAAAGCTAGACTTTTTTTGATAAGCTTGTTTTATAGATTTAACTTTGGAACTATTTTACCTACCTAATAAAAACAATGAAGAATTTAAAAATCAACCCCTAAAATTTGAAGTTGAAAGTGAAAAAGAACAAATGAACCTAAATGTATATCCAGTTGGCAGCGTTAACACCTGGGGAAGAACTATTCCAAGTGACTTCAAAACAGTAATTCACCTATATGTCCCTGGTAGACCATACGCTAAGGATGAAAAGAACTAGGGAAAATAGTTAACTGTTTAGTAATCACGTCGTGGTCGTTGTGTTGGTGTTGTCACTTTAAGACTATTGTGAATGTAATCTTGGATAAAAAGAAGTCATGATGCAGTACTGTAGTTCTTTTATCCCCAGTGTCTTGAGAACCAGGATTCTTCATATGCAAGAAAGCACATAGAGATATAAGATATTAAGTAAAAAGCTAATGGTCCTAATTTAATTAGAAGAACCAGTATAAACTCCTGATCACTTTATATTTTTATCTGTATCTCCCGTCAGTCTGTCTGTATCTTAGCTGTGTCTGCACAGACTGAAGATTTGCCATGAGTCGGGAATTGTTGCGTTGTTATACTAATCATTCTACTGATGTTTGTACTTTAAATTTTCTGTTGTATTTTTAAAGGACGATAAAAGAATATCTTATTATACAGTAATGTGAGCTTTTAAATGTTTTTTAGTTTTTTGATGAATTGTTGCTTCAGTTAATTTTGATATCCATAGAGCAAGCTTGAAGACTATAGTGAGAAGAGGAGTGACTAACTCAGCAATAGTCGTGCTTACTCTTACTGCCTTCCTAAACTACCCAAACTCCCAGACAAGTTATTTGCTCTTGCTGTCAGACTGGTTTTATAAGAAAATCTGATGGAATCTGACCGAATTGTTTGTAGAATGATTTGTTATAAATAGAGAAAAAGGTATAAGCATATATAACCATGTAATTGCAGTATTTTTGAAAAAAATGCTTAAACTTTTTATTATTAATAGATTTAGTCATTTTTAATATATGATACAGTTTAAAATAGTACATCTTCAAAATCATACTTGTTTTTGTATAAAAATATCTTAAATAAAATGTTTCTTACTTCAGATTGCTTTTGTGTCTTTTTTGTTGGTTGGTATTTTGGAAACTTATAAAATGAGTTGAAGTAAATTTAATTTTGATTTATCAGTTTTTTAAGGCATATTTTTCCCATATTATTAATAGATTCTGTACAGGTTCTGTATTTAAGAATATAAGATTAACTGATTTTCTCATGGGGAAAGTGTCAGTATACAAGGTATCTAGTATAAATTATTGTAGATTTCTTTTTTTAAGTATAAAAATTAGAATAAATCCTGATTTTTAATTTTTAAAATTTATAGTTAAATTAGACAGTAATATAAGATTGATATTGCTATTTGATGCATGGAAATTGTCTTTTAATTGATTAAATGTTATATGAACTTTAAAATAGCATATGAGAAAATTCTAATTAAGCCAATTCTAATTTATGGTACATTTAGAAGATTATTAATTTTTGAAATTTGCATATTGGGCAAAATGTTATACAGATTACTCTAACCACATTTAATCAATTATGACAAATTGCATATTTAATACTTTATCTTAAAGTAACTTATTTCTTTAAATATAAATTTCTCTTTTTCTTCTGTCAGAATACAGCCGTTTTGAAGCCAAAATACATGACTTACGGGAGCAGATGATGAACAGTAGCATTAGTTCAGGATCTGGTTCTCTTCGAACTAGCCAGAAGCGATCCCTCTATGTCAGGTAAATTTTTTTACTTCTAATTATGGCAATCCTTAATTATTTATGCATGAAAATTCGTTTAGGTTTTTCACTATGACTGACTTAGTTTTACCCTAGAAAAATATATCGCAAACCAGGGGAATGTTTTTTTATGATTGATTTCCTGACAGTATGTCTTTCAAGAATTGGAGTATTATAATTTTATTAATGAAAGTTATATAACCCCTTGAGTAATAATGATTAAAAAAGACAAAATGTGGACCAGAAAATTTTTTAAGTTGATATTTTACTGAGTGACTGTATTATAGCATCATATGTCATATCACCCAACAGTTATATTTACCTGTATCCTTTTATAATAAAATATTCTCCATTTGAGTAACATTTAATTACTATGGCAGTTTCCATAATAGCAAAGACAACGTATGTAAATAATAACTTAAAATGAGAATAGCCTCAGTAAAGAAGTCAGATTAAGGAAATTTCTACATGTATTTTTTAAACACTTGGGAGAAAACAACATGTTACTTTTCTATAGCATATAAGATTGACATGACAGCATACATCTAGTAATATTAAATAGATACTGTTAGTATATAAATTGTTCTTTTTCATTTCTTTGGCTAATAAGATTTAATATAGATATCCCATTTATTTGTATTCTGTATACTATTTTTTAGTAGAGCTTTTATTGAGCACTTTATTAACTTTAACTTTAGTTGATTACTACAAATAATCTGTGTCATTCATTAATTATTCTCTCATTCCTTCTGATCCTATAGGAGAGCCTATTCCTGATATGTTTTATTTAGTATTCTGGTGAGAGATGATATATGTTACATAAAATAGACAAGTATCCCACATGTTTGTGTATGTGTGTAAATATATCTGTATACACAAGCATGTACTCTGTACTGTTTACATAGGATATGACATTGTCTCAAAGAATTTTATTCTATGATACATAAAAAAAGGAAATTTTTCTTTCATCTTTTGTTCTATTCCTACTCCTTTCGTTTCTTCTGCCCTACCAGTGATCTGGGAATCGTTAATGTATCAGATTTTTCTCTCCTTCCACTAATTCTTACAATATTTATTAAACTCTTCTGTTCCAAAGTCATTAAAAGTAGTTATGTAGAAATATCCACAGAAAAAGGAAAAACTTAGAGTTTTGTTTATATTCTCTTTTTTTCATTTTCTTATCTGTATTTTTTAATTTTAGTATATTAACAGGTATTGCCTTTAATATGTGATTTATTAAATACAAAGGCATACAAATCAAAACATCAGGTTATATTTGTTTTAGGTACATTTAATGAGTCATCTTTACTTTTTGTTATCAATTTTCATTTTTAGAGTAGTAATACTTTATTTTTACAAGCTATATATTATCAAAAGACTTAGAATGAAAAATAAATTGTCACCCACCAACAATCCACAATTCTGTTCTCTAGAAACAACCATCCTCCATTTGCCTGGCAAATTCTCTTGCCTTTACCTCCCAATTTCTAAATACAGTCATGCACTGTATAACAACATTTTGCTGAACAACAGACTGCGTATACGACAGTGGTCCCATAAGATTAGTACCGTGTAGCCTAGGTGTGTAGTAGGCTATACCATCCAGGTTTGTGTGAGTATGTTCTGTGACATTTTCACAACAATGAAATCGCCTAATAACACATTTCTCAGAATGGATACCCGTCGTTAAGCAATGCATAACTGTAATATGCATATACTGCTGTTTCCTAGCTTACCAACTTTGGACACTACAGACTTTCTGCCATGGTAGATGAGAACTTTTTCTCCCATAACAAACCACTCATTCTGCCTCTTCCCCTGTCACTCAAAGATAGTCCTGTCACCATTAATAAAGTTAATAAAGTTTAGAGTCGCGTGACTATGTAAAACCTGTCATTACTCAGTCAAGCTGTGTGTTATGACCACGCTTCTTTTCTTCTGCAACCCTTCGTTTTTCCTGGACTTAATAATTGTCTCATTTTTACTTGCTTAATTTTCCATAAACTTGTTACTAAGTATCTTCCTTTATCTTCCAGTAGCCTCTCTAGAGTTTTTTACATGATGAAACATGTGATCGCACATATGGTCTTTTCAGTTCAGGTTTTTACATCTTTCTGCTCCATTCTGGACTAGTTGCTCTGTAGACTTGGTGTGTGGCTCTCACAGGAGACTTGCCTTTGCCATTAGCCTGTTTCCTTTGGCTCTCTGCTGTGTCAGAGTCTGTTTCCTAGATTCCACATTTTCTCTTCTCTCAGTTTACTTTTATTTTACCGCAGCACATCCTCCAGTAAATTCGTGAGAAAAGGGTGTGTGGGAGGTACTTTCTGATTCCTAGCATGTCTGAAGATGACTTTCTTTTGCCTTCTGCTTGATGGAGGATTTGGGTTGTGGTAGGGAGGCTGTGATATCCTGTTTTATTTTCCAACAGCCCTTCTTGTTATTTGCTTGTTCCTTTTTTGTCATCTGTTTATTTTATGGACATATCTTCTCCTTTTTCTCTAGTGTTTTTCTTCTGCTTCTCAAATTATCTGCTTTCTCTGATTTCCTTTTTTCTAGTTTGCTTGTTTTCTTGGTTTTTTTTCCTTTGGTTGTTTATGTGTGAGGTGTTCTTTAAAGGTTTAGTGATCCTTGTTTCCTGTTCTTTAAATTGGAAGATAATTGGCTTTTTCACTGCCCTCTCCCGCCCTATGTCATTCTTTTCTTTGGGGTCATTAAATATCTCTAGAGAAGAATCTTTAATCTCTTGCCTGCAGTATAAACCATGTTGCTAGAATTTGGGTTCAGTGTGCAGATTTCTTTTTAATCCATCTGTTTTCAGCCCAGCACCTTCCTCCTCCCCCGCGAAGTGCTAGAGTACAGAGCTTCTCAAATTCACTTTCTCTAGAAACTAAACCTCTGGTCCCCTGTGGGATTAGGAACAGGAAAAGGGATCTGGAGGGTTAAGTGCCATATACAGTGTTTTCACTGGTTCTTCTGTTTTCACTGCTGTAGTTTATCTCTACCTATCCAGATACTATATACCTCTAATTCATGAGCATTTCCAGGATCTTGTGGAGTCAGTCTTATTTCAACATCCCTCTCTTCAGGCACCCCATTTAGAGCTTCCTTTACTCTGCTACTTTTAGCTGTTGTCATCCAAAAATGTGTTAAACTCTCTTTTCTCCTATTGTCGTCTCTTGTATTGTGTGTGTGTCATTTTAGTGGATTTCAGGATGGAGAGGAAATAGGCGTGTGTAGCCAGTCTACCAGAGTTAACCAGAAATCTTACGGTTCTTTTTTAGTAAATGTATTTTTAATTCCAAAAGTAAAAAAAAAAAAAAAAGGGCTACAGAAGACTACATACAATATGGTTTTTCAGCTGTTGTAGAATTCTTTCTTCAAATAAAACCCAATGTGTACTATATATATTTTGATATATGTTTAAGTAAGCCTTCCCACTTCTGATTCCCACCTACTTCCCTCACACCATTGTCCCTTGAAAAGACTTGAAAGAACACATTTGAAAACCATTAACTGGTTTATTCATTTGTCATCAAATAATTCCATCCCTCTTCAGTTTTATTTCAAGAGATAGATTCTTAAAGTTGGGTAGCATGAAAAGGAATATGAAGACCGGCCCTGTGGCCGAGTGGTTAAGTTCGCACACTCTGACCTGGCGGCCCAGGGTTTTGCTGGTTCAGATCCTAGGCATGGACATGGCACCACTCATCAGGCCATGCTGAGGCAGCATCCCACATCCCACAACCAGAAGGACCTACAACTAGAATATACAACTATGTACTGGGGAGCTCTGGGGTGAAGAACGAGAAATTTTAAAAAAGAAAAAATATGATTTGTATCCTAATTTCCAGTTGCCAAATTAGAAGAAAAGAATGAATAAGTTGTATTATAAATGTAATTGCTGGGATCCTTTCTTGTACTCTCAAGAGAGCTTCTTTGGCTATAAGAATTAAATCTGTTTGAATATTATACATTAATTAATAAAGTAGTGGGACACTATTCTTTTTATCAAATTTGAAGATATTCTTAACATTTTGCAATTAATACAGTATTTTTTCCAAAATATTTAGAGCGGTTAAAATTATCTTTAGTTTTCATCATTGTTGTTGACTCTGAAAACCCTATTAACTCTAGTTTTGTGAACACATGGAAGGAATAATTAACTGGCAAAATAATCACTCTGTTGATGTAGTCTTACAGTCCACAACTAATGAATCAAATCTGTCAGGGGATGTGTTTTCCCAAGTATGTCTAGTCAAAATAGAAGAGTACCTCTTAATATTTACTTTTTGTTTATTAATTTAGAGCACCTCTCTAGATTTGTCTTCATTTTAGAATTCAATATAGGTTGCCATTGGATCATACTAAAAGCATTTTTGAAATTTCTTATACAGCGTTGAGAGAAATAAGGTAGTATACCTAGTAGCAAACTATTACCATAACAAGTTAATCGTGCTATTTCTTTTTTGTCTCGTCGTCGTCTTGTATATAGTACAAGATCGAGCTTGGCCTTATTTTGCTTACCATGGTATATTGTTTAATTATGTACTCAGATTATATATACTTTCAGAATCCTATGTTTATTTAGTATTGATAATACCTTTATAACTAATAATTACGGACTTTTTTCTTCTTAATCCAGAGCCCTTTTTGATTATGACAAGACTAAAGACAGTGGCCTTCCCAGTCAGGGGCTGAACTTCAAATTTGGAGATATCCTCCATGTTATTAATGCTTCTGACGATGAATGGTGGCAAGCCAGGCAGGTTACACCAGACGGTGAGAGTGATGAAGTTGGGGTGATTCCCAGTAAACGCAGGTAAATATAAGTCTGTTACAGTCTTGCCACTTGAAAGTTGGGCATTATAAATAATTGTTTTTCCTGTCAATTTCTTTGACTGAGTTGGTGATTTTCTGCTTGGTTTTTCATATTGTGTTTCACAGTCATTTAATTTTATTCACCTTATACTGTTACCAGTGACATAACTAGAGAATATGATGCCCCCAAACAGAAATTTCTCTAAAGTTCTTATTAGTTGCTAAAAACAAAATAAGTATGATTTAAGTCACTTTGCCATGTATCTAAACTAGTGGGGAGAGAGAATTAAAACTTTCTGTAGTTTTCCCGTGTAGCTAGTGATAAAACCTAAATTTTCGGAGATTTTGATTGTGTGAGTTGCCTCCTTTAGACTTAAAAAATGAAAGCGTTGTAAATAAATGATGAAACGATGCAGAATTTTTAGACATAAATCTGGTAATATGCTTCACATCTCTCTTTTTTTTTTTTTTTTTTAACTTACTTTAGGAGTATTGGTGCATTCACTGGTCTTTCTTCTTCACTGTTAACCGTTTATTATAGTGATTTGTTGGTACCTACTTACCATCTAGTGGTAAAAGTGGTTAAGTGCAGATTATCTTTAAAAAGGATGATCCCAGCTTAGACAACCCCTTCTAAGGTCTGTGAGATGCTGTTGAATGTCCCTACTTTTGTGGAAAAGGTATTATAACGTCAGTTCATAATTCCCCCAAAATAGCTTATTTATGAGATCTGAGTCGTTTAAATCATTGCCTTAAAAGTCCTTTTAAGTTTTAAGATAGCCAGCAAAAATTGTTAATGAGACATAACTGTTTATTATAGCTGGTTAATTCACTTCACATCAAGCTTATGATGTAATAAACTTGCTCTCATTAATGAGTTGGATTTATACTTATTTTGTTGAGTCTCCATAATTGATAAGTATGCCAAATCATATACCTGTTTATAGACTTCTACCTATATACATTTGTATGTATCTGTATATCTGTTTGTAGAAGTTGAAGAGTAGGCATGTTAAAGTATTTAAAGTATTACCAAGATTTGTAATTGTGGCTTTGAGTTTTATGACTGTTGGTGGTAGATGCATATATTTAGCAAGATCCAACTATTTGGCTAGATCTTATATTTGGTGGCAACTCCTCTTTTAGCACTGCAGCCCTCAGCATAACTTTTTTCCTGGAATAGAACATAGTCTGCTTTAAATTCAGAAATACTTCCTCTGTGCCTTGTTGAGTCAGTAGAAACCTCACATCTTAAATGTGAAGGTCAGAGTTCTTAAAAATTGTCTTATCCCTTGGAGCCTCATATCTTGCAAAGGCTTCATGTTTGTTTGCAACAAATGAAAAATACAGCTGACTTTGGTGGAGAGAGATTTTTTTTGTTTCGTATAAAAATTCTCTAAGGTGGATTTTAAAGCCAGGAGTGATGTAAGAAATACATCTGAGACCTCTAAAAATCCCTGAATTCATGAATAACATTATGGAATATAATTTTTCTCCAATAAAGTACAGTATGAAACCATAACTAATTATGCCATTTCATTCTTGAATGTATTCAAAGCTTACATTTTCTCAAGTAGAACTATCTCTTTCTTAGACCTCTTTACCTCTGATAATAGAAAAAGAAATTGTGGTTCCTACAATTCTTACATTTCTTTCAGGAGCAGTATTTGCAAATAAACAATTTAAGTCACTCACCTGTTTAGTGCACAAGATTATGGTTAGAAAACAAAGCCATTTTGAGTTGTAAATGTTCACTCAGTAAATGTTAGTTTTGCAGTACCTTCAGTAAGTGCCTAGGCAAAATTATACATCAATTATTCATGTCATGGACCCTCGAGATTGCTCTGAAATAGTAAAAAACATAAGTTTTAAATCCACGACTGCTGAGATTCTTTTCTACCCATAGTAAAACTATCTAGCTAGATAATAAAGAAAACATAAAGAAAATGCATTTATTCATAGGCGCTTTTGGTAGGTTTTCCTGCTATATACTCACATAATTGCTATGTTGAAATCAAGGATTTATAAAAGCTTAATTTACATGAAATTTTGCAAGATTCATTTTGGTGTTACAATCTACATGAAACATTTGGTTTGTTGTAGTTTTGTTTGCTTGCTGATCTTGAATAGGTAACACTTTGGGTGTACAAGGACCACCCACTGACCTTTCATCTACTTTCAACAATTGCTAACATCTTTCTCTTATTTTTGGCATATGTGTTCCATCCTGAGCTCATGTTAAACAAGAAAACAAACAGAAAACCTAGAAAATAGCTAAAGTCAGAAGTGATGCCTCATAATATTTTCAGTATAATTATGGAAGTGAGTGCATATATAAATGCACATATTTGTACTGTATTTTGATACTTCACAAGTGGTTTTGTTTCATAATAAAATGAACCTTGGATTTCATTTTTCAGAAATTCTAATTAATTTTGGGGTGCAAACCTAGATGGCTTCTGAAGGTTTTAGAATATAAAGATGCTCTTTATTAAAATATCAGTTCTGATGATTTCTAGTTAGACCCTCAGATATGTTTGGTATACTTAAAAAATAATATTCTATACTTTGACAGGGTTGAGAAGAAAGAACGAGCCCGATTAAAAACAGTGAAATTCAATTCTAAAACAAGAGGAGATAAAGGGGTGAGTATATGAAATCTCTTCTTTCTAGAAATTAATAATTGAGGATAATAGGCCTTTTGATAATTCTTATTTGAGCTACATTATTAAATGAGAAGGATTTTGCCGTAAGAATTAACTGTCAACAGCTCTTGCGTTGATGCTTTCCAATAGTAGATGCTAAAGTAAACAATTTCTTAAGTTAAAACACCCATTTCACAGACCTTTCCAAATTATCAAAACTGTCATTTGATATAGTCTTAACAACGTACTTTTGGTCAAAGTTCTTTTTATAAATGAAATGAATTCAACCATCATTCAGATGTCCAATTAGAAACTTGTGTCCCCAGTATTAACCATGATAGCTGATGTATAATGAATCTGCTGAGAAAATAGGTCCCCAAAAATTATTATCTAGGTCATAATGTAAGTTTACACGTTTTTTCAAGTGAATTCCTGGAAATTTCCTTGTTCTCTCCCGCACTTTATTCCTAATATAATTTATTAATAGAGTCCATGGTTTAAATGTTTGAATCACTATGAATTTTTATTTTGAGGGCATAAAGAAAGGGACAGTGAGAAGAGGAGTTTGTACATGATCAAGAAATGAATCAAAATTCTGTCATATATATTTTAGACATGTTTTTTTTTCATTTACTTTAAGTCCTGCTTGAATCTAATAGATCTCAGTAGATGAAAAAGATTACAGGCTTCATCCTGTACTATGTGTGGAATTAACCTGCAATGGAATATTCTAGCAGTAAGCATGAAGAAAGAGCTGAACACGTGTTGTTTTGAAATACTATTCGTATCAATGTTTTGTTTTAGAGTTTTTTTAATCTAAAGCAAAAGTTCTATACATCTTTTGATCATATATCAAATGAATGTGGAACATTAACTCAGCAAATAAATTACCCAGCCCTCTGATACATCTCTGATATCACTAAGCACTCAAACTTAAGGCTTTAAAATTTAGAAGATAAGAAATATCCTTGATCGAAGAAATTAAATCTGAGTGAACTGTATAATGTATTCAGTTATTTTGGAAATGATAAATTCCATTAAAATTAACTTGTAGTTTTCAAAAAATGCAAAATTATATAGTGTGATCTGAAGTGATATTTAAAATGTAAATTTTTCGCAGGAAAAATATCCCAAGTAAACGCTCAAGATTTGAAATATATACAATGCTTTTTGTGCTTGTTTTATATATGTCTTTAAAAAATAATTTAGTAAAAATGCACTGTCAGTATATTGAAAAACAGGCTGCATGTTGTGACTTTTCTTTCATACTGTAAGAAGTTAACTGAATTAACGACATATTTAAATCTTAGTCTTGTTTGTTGACTGTAACCAACTTTACACGGTCACTGTGTTCTAACACAGCACCAAAAGTTTGCATGATACTGAGTGGGGTAAAAATACGCTTGCCATTGATACAGAACTGCATTTCTTTCTGTGATACCATTTCCCATTCTAAGTTTTTCTTTTCCTTTCCTTGCATGGTGGTTTATGGACTTTATTCCCACTACAGACTTGTAACATTTCGGTTTCTCATTAACATTTTTAACATTCATTTAGCTGTTTTCAGATACTACATATGGAAATTATATATTTAGATATTTTATATATTATCATGAATTTGTGGTACTTTCTCATTTCTTATATTTATTACAGTCTATCTCTCTTGCACTATAGCATTAATAACTAAGTAATTAAACAGTGTATTTAGTATGGAAAATTTAGAGAAACTGGAGGGTAATATGTTTCTTCAGTTTGTGTTTTCCTTACACATTTTAGTCTTGTTTGCTTGTGCTATTTCCGCTTTTAATAAATTCTTCACCTGGAGGATGTTAAATGTAATACGCTTAATACATTTCTTCACTAACAGGCATTTCTTTCTGTCTTCTATTATGATATCTTTATGATATCTCATTTCGGCTAAGTGCAAAGATATCAAAAATAAAAACATTTTAAACTTCATGTTTCTTTTGGTTGTTTGCTGTGAAACTGACTCTGACCACTAAATATGCAGTAAGAGGGGTAAACAGTCTTTTATTAAAAACATTAGTTTTATCAGATATCATAAAACTTATTACTAAATTCAAAACCAGTGATTGTCACAAACAAAAAGATTTAGTCCTTCCCTAAATTAGATTACCATAAATTTTTCTCTATTGAAACTTTTCTTCTCTTTCTTTTTTCTAAAATTTGAATTCAAGCAAATATTTTTATTCAAATAATGCTGCTTGACAGTTTACAAAAGTTAGAAACCCACATTTTGCCACGATATTTTTTTCTCATCAACTTGATTTTTGACTTCTGCTTAGAGTCATCAGATCCTTCAGATTTTAAGCTTGGAATCAAGAAAATCTGTCTGACTAGTAACTATGAATTTATTAATCCTGAATTGTTGATATGAAAAGGTAAAAATTAAAATTTAATCTTGTTTTTATAAGGATTCTTACCAAAATAAATCCTTTCAAGTAATAGAATTTGAGCTAAAAGTCACTTTAATCTACTTCAGCACCTTAATCACCTGGCATCACACACTTAAATATAGGCATGCCAAAAACATACTGCCTAGTGTCGATATACTGCAAAATGATGTTTATCCGCATCAGAAGCGTCTATGACATGGATAAACTCAAGAAAAATCACAACAAAATTATTTTTATCTTATATTGTTGCTGCTTCAAAATAATAATAACAGTAATAATAATAATAAATTACAGTGTCACTAGTAGGTAAAGCCGTTTTCTTCAAGACATGGATGCCTGTGACAGAAATTATAAAAGAAACCGTTCCTCTTTAGTGGCCTCATCTTTCTTTGTGCTACCTGCTTTTAAATCTATGAATGCGCAAATAGGACATTCACAAAGGGGAAAAACTTATTTCCAACATGTGTGCAATAAAGACATCAAGTCAGCTCTGCATCTCCCTCATAGCAATTATGTATAAACTATTAGAATATTAATTGCCCTTTTTGGCTTTTATGGGCACCAAACTTTTTTTTTTCTGAGGAAGGTTAGCTCTGAGCAAACATTTGTTGCCAGTCCTCCTCTTTTGTTGCTTGAGGAAGACTGGCCTGAACTAACATCTGTGCCAGTCTTTCTCCACTTTATATGAAGGTTGCTGCCACAGCATGGCTGGTGAGTGGTGTAGGTCTGCACCCAGGATCCAAACCCACAAACCCAGGCTTCTGAAGCAGAGTGTGACAGACTTACCCACTGTGCCACAGGACTTGCTCCTGGCCACCAAACTTTTTATTCCCTATTCAGGACATGGTGCCAATGGATTGAATCTGGTTCTATTTTATTTATATATACTTTTTTAAGTAGATAAGTATGGTAAAGCTTAAAGACAAACAAATCAACTGTAATTGCATTCAAGTTGGCCAGGAGATTTCTGACTCTTCTTCCTTGGTTAGATAGCATTGATAAATCTTTTGCTGGACTGTGTGTGTTTTTGATGGACCTGTCTTAGTTTTGTCCCATTTTCTGATTCATGCCATAAGCATTTAGTTGTCTTTTTTTCTCTTCCAAAAAAAACAAATGAGATTTTTGTTTGTTTTTAAATATTCAGCACTGGCAACTTTCTCAATTGTTTTGGTTTTCTTTCTCTTTTTCTTTTTCTTTTTTTTTTTTGAAGAAGATTAGCCCTGAGCTAACATCTGCAGCTGATCATCCTCTTTTTGCTGAGGAAGACTGGCCCTGAGCTAACATTTGTGCCCCTCTTCCTCTCCTTTATATGTGGGACGCCTGCACAGCATGGCTTGCCAAGCGGTGCCATGTCCACACCCAGGATGCAAACCAGCGAACCCCGGGCCACCGAAGCAGAACGTGCAAACTTAACTGCTGCACCACCGGGCTGGCCCCTGATTTTCTTTTTTAATAGTGGCTTTTTTGTTAGTTCTTTGGAGCCGTACACAAAGAAAGAAAAAGGAGAAAAATGTGCTCAAACCAAAGGAAAATAAAGATTATTATCTAATGCGTAAAAAATGTTTGAACAGGGGCCAGCACAGTAGTTAAGTGCACACGTTCCGCTTCAGCGGCCAGGATTCGCTAGTTCAGATCCCAGGTGCGGATATGGCACCACTTGGCAAGCCATGCTGTGGTAGGCGTCCCACATACAAAGGAGAGAAAGATGGGCATGGATGTTAGCTCAGGGCCAGTCTTCCTCAGCAAAAAGAAGAGGATTGGCAGCAGATGTTAGCTCAGGGCTAATCTTCCTCAAAAAAATAAATAAATAAAATATTTGAATGGCTAAGAGTAACATTTAAAATAACTTTTGCTATACAGCACCTAGTACCTGGAAATCTAGAAAGATGGGGATTGGTATCAGTAGATGTTAGCTTGGTTTATACTGTAGTAGTAGCTAATCTAACTTACTCTTCCCTCTTTTTATCAAGTAGCACTTATTCTTTATTTTTAGATATTACTGAATTATACTCTAAATTTTTCAGTATTTTCCGTTATAAAATGTTAAAATTAGAAATTCACTTTATATTTGTTTCAAGTGAAATTCCTATACAAACTGCACAGTGTGGTCACAAGAGTCAGCTTCCACAGAGCTACTAGGCTGGGCCTTTGTACACACAGACAGTAGACATCCCTTTGTTTTGCCCCTCCTTCTCTTCTTCAGCAGTCATTCAATGACAAGCGTAAAAAGAACCTCTTTTCCCGAAAATTCCCCTTCTACAAGAACAAGGACCAGAGTGAGCAGGAAACAAGTGATGCTGACCGTAAGTATGTGGATCCAGTGGTCAACTGAAAACAGACATAGAGGGACCTACTGCCCTGCAGTTGGTTGTTACCATGGAGACAGTTTCAAGAGCTGCAACAGGTTACGAATTGTCTTAATCAGGGGCAATTTAATAGGCATAAGTTAATTTGTATACCAATCTTAACTTTTTCTGGTACCTTAGGAATTCCTAACTTAAAGTAAGCAGTATTTTTAAGCTGTATATTAAAATAGTATTATTTGATGTAAGGGTTCTTATAAGAAACACTTAGCATACTCTCAAAGATTATTTTAAAGGAAAAACATGGATACCTGAGAAGCTGCTTATTGATTTCTAGGAATAGCATTGTCAGTCTTTGATAGTAGATCTTCTGGAATAATTTCATTTTATCCTATTTCTTCATTACAGCCATGCATCACTTAATGATGGGGATACATTCTGAGAAATGCATCGTTAGCTGATTTCTTTGTGAGAACATCATAGAGTGTACTTACACAAACCTAGATAGTATAGTCTATACACACCTGGGCTACAGGTACTAATCTTATGGGACCACCGTTGTATGTGCAGTTTGTCATTGACCAAAGCGTCGTCATGCGGTACATGGCTGTATGTAGACAATCTGAATTTTACTTTTACAATAGCAAGAAATAGTCTCAAATTTTGCTGCTTTACCCTAATCAGCCTCTAAGATAGAACTTTCATTCTTTTTTAGGTTACATTTAGCAGCTAGCTTACCTCAAACTTTCAGAAATCTACAAAAATGCTCTAAGATATGTACACCTGTAATGGTCTTGGAACTGTCTCTTATTGTAGCACCAATTTTATGCATTACTGACAACTATTTTCTTTGATTATCTTTTTATTGCTTGCTCTCTGGGAACTACTCTCTACAGGAGATCCCTGACGACATGGGATCAAAAGGCCTGAGTAAGTTATCAAAATACTCCCAAGTTATTTTTTAACCTCCATCTACAGACCTACCTTTTTCAGATACCTTTTGAGATTCATGGTAGTGCCCTTCTGGCATGAGGAGGTATATGATTTAGACTGCTTTTAGACTTTTTATGTTAATAATATGCTTGGGATTTTTATTTCTATAATACACACCTTTTGTTTTTCTTATGCTCCATTTTTCACATGTCATTTGAAAACCTCTCTGCTCATAATTACATTTTCCTTTTTGTAATTTTTAGGGCAATTACTTTTGCTAGGGATATTTTAAATATAAAGATTTTTTTAAAAAAATTTTAGACTACCTGCTCTCATTATTAGAATGTAGAAAATCTTCCTTGCAGTTTTATGTCCCCCCTTTTTTTGTTAAAACAAGTTAAAATTGATTCTGTTAGAAACATGGTATAATTTGAAACTGTAAAACACAATGGATCTTAAATATTAGAGAATTATGGACCTCAAGTTCAAGTAGCAGACTATGTAGGGGAAAAATTGGATATCTCTTTTTAAAGAGGTTGAAAGTTATGAAAAGAATTACAAGATTATCCTTTGTTTTATCCTTTTTTTTCCTTTCACCAGGGTGTTGTCTCTGTTTTCAGTTGTTGTATTGTTCTTGTTTAATTTTCTAGCTAGTGTTTAATCAGATGAAGCTTGCTATAGAGTCTAATATATAGGAGTAACTCAATAAATGTTGGAATAGATGAATGAAACAAGAAGTCATTTTATCAAACAACATTTTAAATTTTGATGTTTTCAAATTGATTAAATGTGAGATTTTACCAAATATTACTATTTTAGGTGACAGTGACTCAGAAGTGATCTTTTAGGCTGAAGTTTTTTTCTAGATAGTTCTTTCCATTTGGATTACTAAACATTTTGAAAACATTTCTTTATAATTCATTAAGGATATAGCCAATGCTTGTAACTTTCTAAGATCTATATTAATAAAGATTAAATTTCAAAGAAGATTTTTTCCTGATTTATGCTAATTTTATACTGAAATTTTAATCTGAACTATAGATATTTACCTTTTTATCAACCGTAATGATTAAGGTTTGTAGTAGATTGAAGAGGAAGTATGCTGCTTTATATGTAATTATTTCTATTAGACACACTTTATTTTTGCATCTACCTTTTTAGGATTTGGCAAGAGCCACAAATTTACTATCACTAATGGCACCCTTTTTAAATCTCTTACCTTTGGGAAAAAGTATCAGTAAAAATCTTCAAAACTGGAAAATATTTCCACAGATTCTTAATGCTATAGAATTTATTCTGAGAATGATAACATATTTTAGAGGTGGTGTGGATCAGCAAATGGACCCACAGGTTTTTATTATCTGTTGAGTCATCAGAGATCTGTGGAAAACTCATTGAAAAAGTAACTAAATGAAGAATTGAATTCCCATATTGATAGTGTTATGATGGATGGTAATTACACCTTAACCACATCATGTTTTCATCTCTCATTTTAATTGAGGTTTGAGACTTGGGAAGAGAAACAAATGAAAAATGGTGGCTGATTACCAGACAACGGCATTTAGAAAAGGTTTTAATTTTCTAGATAGTGACTGAAGATCCCTTGAATGATAGGTTTCTGTGGTTCATCTCACAGGAACTGAAAGAATTTATTCACCTGATAACTTGATGATCAAATCAAGAAGATTTTTTTTTTAATGTTGAGGAAGACAGAAAAATATAATGAAAATTCTAAAACTGGATATGGAGGTTATCATATAAAACAGATGACTGGCAGGTGACCAGGTGCCCCTTATTATACAATAGAAAATGCTGGAAAGAGCGGTGTGTCAGGGACATTATTTTTGGCATCAGTTATAGATTCTAAAGTTCAGAATACAAAGAATAAACTAAGCAAAATCCTGTGAGATTTTAATATAAGAAAATAAATGTGACCTCATATTGGTATCCATCAAGGCTTTTTGGAATAGGAATCATGAAGGGACTGGGAACAGAAGGGTAAATCATTCCAGAGAACCAAACCTGTTGAAGAGATGTGGAATAACACTGAATATCAAGAAAGATGTACATCTGCATGTAATTTCACACAACCTATGAGAAAATAAAGTTTTTAATTGAAGAGCAGAGAGAGAAACAAAAGTGATATCCTAGAATACTTTTCATAGACGTGAATTCAATGATTCTACAAAGAAGAGAATCAAATAAATTATTGATTTGCCCTGTTGAGAGTAAAGGACGCATTAGTGACAGTAAAGGAAATATTACAAATGAGAAAAATTGCCTTTCCAGACCTGATTTTGACTAATAGAACTAATTAGAGTAAAATTGAAATCTGGAAAATGCAACTAATCATCGTAGCTTGTGAAAAGCTAGAAATGGAAACCTGTGCAGCTTGTATGCTATAGAAGGCAATTTTGAAAAAGCTCAGGAAAAAAATCTGGGTAAGATTCCTTCAACAGAGACTAAAAGGAAATATAGTTCAGAAGGAGCTATATAAGGTATTCAGAAGTGAAATCATGACACAGAGTTTCAGACAAGGTTTGTACCTGTCTTTTGTGTGCAGCTCAATTTTTATAGCTTTCCATTTTGTAGAACACCTCAAAAACTTCCTCAGTTAGGCACATAGGTTTCCCATTACATATCTCTTTTCTTTCTTCTCATCTTAAAGGCTTATTTAAGCAGAGCTGTGCAGAGCTCTTAAATGCCAAAACCAGACTTATTTTCATTTATATCAAGAATAAGTGTAAGAACAGTAGTATTGCTTGAGATTGACGGTGTGTAGAATTTAGGGAAAACGAAGAGAAAAGATATGATACCTTCTCAGGAAGAAATGTTTGATTAGAAAGATGAGACTGGGGCGGCTGGCCCAGTGGTGCAGCAGTTAAGTTCATGCCTTCCACTTCCGCGGCCCAGGGTTCACTGGTTTGGATCCCAGGTCTGGACCTACGCACCACTTGTCAAGCCATGCTGTGATGGGGATGGAAAAACGATCATGCACAATATAAGTGAAAAAAGTAAAATAGGAAACTGTACATATATTGTCTCAGATTTGGAAATAAACATATTTAGGGCTAGTTTGAATAGTGTTGCCTTAAACATTCTTGTGTATGTTTTTTGGTGAACATAGATAGGCCTTTCTTTTGGGGGAAATAGGAAAGGAATTGCTGGGTCATGGATACGGACATGTGTTCAGCTTCAGTAGGTTCTTCCATGTAGTTTTCCAAAGTGGTTCTACCAATTTACCCATCCCTACCCACTCCCAGTAGTATATGAGTTCCAGTTGCTACATATTCTTCTCTATGCTTAGTGTATCTGTTTTGTGTTTGTTTTTTTTCATTTTAGCCATTCTGATGGATGGTAGAGTTGTCCATTGTGGTTTTAATTTGCATTTCCCTGATAAGTAATAAACTTGAACACCTTTTTTTGTGTTTATTGGATATTTGAATATCTTCTTTGATGAAGTGCCTTAAAAAAAGATTATTTTTAATCATCAGGAAAAAAGCATTTTACCTTTCTAATAAGCTCCCAAGCATTGACGATGGCTATTCCAAGGGCCATACTTCAAGTGGCTAGATTTTATTGTGATAGAAAAGGATTCCGAAAGAACTTGAAGAATTTGATTGCTTAATAGTTGTTGGTAATCTTAGGGAACTCAAGATGAGTAGGAGAAATCTTCAGAAAAGAGATTGTAATAACTTTAACTTTTTATTATATAATGTGTCAGACATATTCAACAGTAGAAGAATAGTAAAATAAACCTCACAAGTACTCATTTACCCCCCTTCTGCAATTGTCACCTCACGGTAAATTTTGTTTCCTTTGTACTGCCACCTACTCTCCCCCTCGCTCACTCCATTGCAGTAACTAATGTTTCTTTCTTTTAGATTATCTTTTAGAGGTTGGTGACTGTAATACTAATCCTAATATTTATTTAAAAACTTTTTTTTAATGTAGCATTCCTGCTCTGGGAATGAATTTTAAGGAAATAGGACAAAAGGTAAAAAGCTATATAAATGAAGGCATTCATAATAGTTTGTTGGTGTTTGTGAAAAACAATTGAAAGCAAATTGAACTAAAATGTTTTAAATAATAGGTAGTAAGGTAAATCGTGATCTATCAGTCCAATAGAATATTATACAACAGTTTAAAATGATGGTTTTGAAGTTCATTTGGTAACATGGGAAGAAATTTTTAAATATAAACTTTTAAAAACCACCATTTTACATGTGCTTGTCATATATTATTCAATCTTATAATTTTTAATATCCCTGCTTTATTTAAAATATGCATAATCGTGATTAAGATACTTACATCTCATCTTTGCAGGTTAGACTAAGACACTTACTTATCACTATGACAACAACTCAACAACCGTTATCTTTATATGAAATGTTACGTTCTACCGTTCTCTGAGCTTTTCAGTAGGATTTCAGGAGGCTCTCTGGGCTATATAATATAGTCCAGCAGATACTTCTCAAACTTTTCCCTTATCCTTTAAAAAAAGTATTTTCTTTGACTGACATAAGTTTAGATTTCCCTCTCTCCCAGGGAAATTTTGTTTTTTAGTTTTTATAAATAAAATTACTTTTTTTTTATTCAAAGGAGACATTTATTGAGAGAATGCCTGTGCTTATATTTACGTGAGAAGAGTGCCTGGTGTTTACTGAACAATCAAGTTATGAAATGGAGTCACTTTCGAGGAGGGCCAGGCAATTTATGACTGGGTGTATTTGCTTTATCTTTTTTGGTTTGCAAAGCAGCCATTGTCAGTCTTATCAAAGCACGGTTTCTCAGAAATATTAGTCTATTTTAAAATACACTCCCACCTTCTAGAGTTCCCTTCCATTAGACTTTTTTTGAAGCATCTGAATCTATGACATCTAAAATGCTTTATCTGTATGATCTCAGAATTTTCTGATCATGGATTTTCATTTCAGGAACAAGAAAGAAGCTGAACTAAAAGCAAGATCCTTTATTTTTTAAAAAGACATCCCTTCATTAAAATGAGTATCCGTTTGCTCAAATAACTTGTCTCCTTTATTAGTCATTACTGCTTCATAAACTAAATTAAATGGTGCCAACTACATTTTCTCTTTTTGAGTTTTATGTACACTTGGACTAATTAGAATCACTTTGCCCTCTTTGTCATATTCTACTTGCTATTTCTAATCTAGGTTTTGTTCATAAACCATGTTGTACAAAAATGAAGTATTGTCCTTAATTGCAGGGTGTTTTTCCTTGTTAATTCATGTTTGTTTATTTCAAAAAGTTAAACTCTTCAAAGAAAATCAAAAATACTTTTTAAAAATTCTCCAGGTTTGTGTGGTTTATATCTCAACATTTTGTATTGTCACCTAGTGCTTATTTTGATAATTTGCTTTTTTTAAACTCATGACAACGTTTTATTTTTTTCCATTGTCCTGCAATTTCAGAGCATGTAACTTCTAATGCCAGCGATAGTGAAAGTAGTTACCGTAAGTGTTTTAAGTTACTTGTTCTTTTGTAATCTCAAGTAATATATGAATTCTTCGGGGGTTTTTTCTCTTAGTGGTGTTTTCTAAAAACTGAAAATTATATGCTGAATGTTTTAAAATCAGGAGAGCCAAGTAAAATTCGGTACTTAAATAAAATTAGACTATATGTGCACAAGTTAATTTCCAAAATTTTAATAAAGTACTAAAATCTTTTTTACGAGCAGTGCTATTTGTGTATACAGTATATGTGTGTGTGTCTGTATCTTTTGTAAGAAGTAGATATCTAGTTAAGGAGGGGTAAACTTGTATTTTGGCATTTTCTTTAGTAATTCTGTGTTTAACATGAGCATTAAAATATTTTTCAGTAATGCTAAATTATAATTCGCTTTATTTCTTTTTTTATTCTGTGTCACCAGTACTGGTCTGGGTCAAGTTATTGTTTGTCACCAACTTTTGGTGAACATAAGAAATGATGAAGGAAAAATTTTCAACAGTTGCTCAAATAATAATACTGATTTCTTTTTTGGTCTCTTGTCTTACATTCTTGGTATATTATTAAGTGAACTGTACAAGCATGTGAAGTTTTTAAACAGATTGGGCATGGGAGGAGGGGAGAGTATGTGAATATTATCAGTTGTAGCACCTTAAAAATTAAAATTGCTTTTCTAACTTTTTTTTTTTTTTTACTGCCGTCTAATATGAAAGTAATCTTGATTACAGATGAGAATGGCTGCTCAAAAGGTCCATCCTCTTACTATCAGTCTCTAATATTTTTCATGTTGACAATATATACTTTTAACCCTCATTCATTTGATTATTTTTTCTGCATAATAGTTAGATTTTCTTTCTTTGGTGTGAAAATGTAATTCCTTGCATTCTAGCATTTTATTAACTTATAATCAGAACTCACCATAGAGTAGTTGAGTAGCTTTCTGGACTAAAAAGAGGCAATGAAAGTATATACTGTCTGTCTCACCGTTTGCATGGATTATTAAGTCTGGCGTATTCAAAATGCATGTTTTTGCTAATATGTAAACCTTGTTTTACATACAGAACTTTAAAAAGCAGCTTATAAATATATATTTTATACATTATGACAAACTTGAAAACAATAAAATACACTTTTAAAGCGGGAAATAAATATTTTTGCTAATACATGAATTTCAAAGATCTACAGCTACATACATGTCATATAAACCAATGACAAATTTAGTGAAAAGATTGTTATAGAATCTCAATAATCAAGGAGAAAATCTTTCTTCCTAGTTTATTGTCTACACATTTCTGCGTGTGTGTCTGTGTGTGTACAAGTGTGTGTGTGTAAGAACTCCTAAAATTAACTCTTTTTTAGTTCTTTTCATTGAGTCAAGGTATAATTTGTAGACTTTTTATTTAGGATATTCTTAAGCTCTACACCTTTAATTTAATCTTAGAGGATTTAATTGAACTTCTAAAGAGCTTTCAAGATCAAAACAAAATATATTTTATCTCCTTTACTATCTCTGTGACTCATTTTATTGGAAGGGAAGGATTTAGTTTTCTCTAAAGCTTTTTTTGGCTCACTTCAAATGTTACTTTTTTAAAATTGAATAAATGAATTATTAGAATAATCAGTGAATTTTTTAATGAGTGAAATAGTTTTTAATGAGTGAAATAGAAATAAATATATATGTGTATACTCTGTTAAATATTATACCTCATGGGACCAAAAAAGCAGCATATTCTTAATGGTGGTAAATTAATCTGCATATATGTAGAACTGCTCAATAAAGTATTAATCTTTAGATTCAGTAGTTCTTAATTCTAAATAAAAAATCACAAAGGAAGATTTTAATTAGACCTACTGATAATCTGTAAAACAGAATAAGAGAAAAATATTTATTAAATAGCACATATATTTTGTTTTTACATTTATTGAACTTATCTTTATGACTTTATAATTTGCCACCTTTTTTTTTTTTTACTAAATCTTGCCATAAATAATTTATGAAGTACCTTTTTCTACATCTTTGCTATTTTCTCAGGAAAGTCTTAGTAATTTATATGTTATGTATAAAGAATTAAATTAGCATTAGTTATCTTTATAGATTTTCTCATCTGTGTTTTAACTTTCTAATAGGTGGTCAAGAAGAATATGTCTTATCTTATGAACCAGTGAATCAACAAGAAGGTTTGTGAAACTTGTTGATATTTTACAATCTTCTAGAAAAATATACATCTTATTTTGGAAAATAGGACTAACTCATACCTCAAAAAGAAGTGTTATATTAGAATTTTACTATATTTTTATTTTTTACTATATGTATATATGTAGAATTTACTATATGTATTTTATGAAACATGGTTTCGCGTACAGTATATTAGAATCTAGTCATTTTATATCAGTGATTTTTTTCCCTAAGCAGCTTCTTTACAGTGTTCATACCATCACTATCCTTCCAATGACCCTTGTTCAAAATCTTGGAAGCATCTTTGATGTTAATCGTTCCTCATCTTCCTTATCCAGTCAGTTTCTAGGCCTTATTTATTCTTCTATCATGTCTTTCTTATTTATAACCTCCTTTTCATCCCTCCTACCACAATGTTAATTCTGAGTCTCACTGCCAGTCTCTGCTTCCGGCATGATCCCTTACAGTTCACTGCAGACACTTCTGTTAGAGCATCTTTCTAGATTACTGCTGTGATTATGTCACTTCTTATACCCCGTTTCTTTTTTGCCTTTCTTTGATCTGCTTCCCTATAATTTCCACTGCAAAAATGACCAGTAAACACTGTACTGTGTTTTTTCATTTGCAGTGCAATGATGTTAGCAACATGTAGAAACATCTGCTAAAATGCTGAATTTAACATAGTTGAATTATGAAGTGTATGACTTCCAACAAAAGATTACTTAAGTTTAAGATCTTATTAAAGGTTTATAAACTAGCAAGTAAGGCATCATTGGTGAAGAAAGAAAAAAAAGAAATTCTTCATAACAATTCAGGAAACTGTGTGCTCCAGTGAAATAAAATAATTAATGTTTGTTGAGTATTTTTCCATTTAACATGCAGTTTATCTTTTTAGTTAATTATACTCGACCAGTGATCATATTGGGACCTATGAAAGACAGGATAAATGACGACTTGATCTCAGAATTTCCCGACAAATTTGGATCATGTGTTCCTCGTGAGTAACCCACAGAAAAATTCTTAATTATTCTAACATTTTGTCACTGTGTATGGTAAAAGTAAACATTACCATTTTTTAATGGTTTATACTGTTACTTTATCAGTATTCTTCCAGTTGGCATTATCGTCCCCTTTCAAATTTAAATTAATCTCTGTTGTGTTGAATTTTACAAAACAATTATTTAAGTAGAAAATGGATTTGTTATGTTAATATTTACGTTCTTTTCTATTAAAGATACAACTAGACCAAAACGAGATTATGAGGTAGATGGAAGAGACTATCATTTTGTGACTTCAAGAGAGCAGATGGAAAAAGACATCCAAGAACATAAATTCATTGAAGCTGGCCAGTATAACAACCATCTGTATGGGACAAGTGTTCAGTCTGTGCGAGAAGTAGCAGAAAAGGTAAGCATGAAAGTGATCCTAGAGTATAGTTTCTAATCAGATATGCCCTTGAAAGTATGAAAGAATGTTGGGATAGAAACTTTGAATAAATATTTTTGACACAATATAGGATAGATGTTGCAGCATAATTACTTAAACATTATGAATTCATTCAACTAAATATTTAGTTTTGAATGGCTTAGAAATATATATACAAGATAAAGTAGATGAAGATTGACAAAGAAAATAAGAATACAAATCTCTCTAAGAGATTTATTATTTATTTATTATTTTAAAGTCCTATACATTTGCTAGAGGTAGACCTGGTGTTTAGCCCTAGCTTTCCAACATCTAGCATAATTAAGGAGCTAACAACAGCATTGTCCATTAATAAAAATGAACCAGATATTCAAGAGTAAGTATAATTGCTTCTTGTACTGAGACTAGACAGAAATTTTTCCTGAATAGCTATTTAATAAAAGACACTGTAAAAAATACTCAACAACACTGTAACAGCAACAGAGTTTCTGAAAGCATCCTTCACAGTAGTCTAAGGATATATTGACACTGAATTAGAGCAGTTTTATGGTGAAGCCAAAACAACGTACCCCAGATGTGCTGCTGTGCCCAAGTCACTTTTGGGGCCTGCAAAATAAACACCACCAAATTATCATATATCATCAAAACTAGTAGTTTAGGACTCAGTCGTGAAATGCCATTAAACATGAAGCAGGAATTCAGCATCTCAGTTTTCCATCTGTAAATGCTACTTTTTCTATAAGAGGTTTGGTTCATTGTGATTAGTTTTAAAAATTGAAAAAATGGAAATATCCAATGATGGCAAGAATTTGGGAAAATAGAAAATCTTAGATATTGTTAGTGGGGATATAGATTCTTTTTTATAGAACATCTTTTGAGAACAGTTTGGCAATGCCTAATAAATGCACATACCCTGTGACTCAGAAATTTTACTTCTTTGTATCTAAGTAGAGATTCACTCACAAAGATGGTTAACTTCCTAGAAAAATATAATTTACCAAAACTGACCTGTTAGAAATGGGAACATTTCTTTAGGAGAAATAGAGCAAGTTATCAAGGAACTACCCCACAAAAAGTACCAGGCCCAGATGGCTTCACAGGGGAATTTTACCAAATCTTTAGAGATTAAATTGTCCTCAGCTCCATAAACTGTTCAAGAGCATCCTTTCTATGAAGCAAGTGCAATGTTGATATCTAAACTTGATGAAGACAGGAAAAATCATAGACCAATATCACTTACAAATATTACTGCAAAAGTGTTAAATATTTTAGTTAAACATTATGAATTCATTCAACTAAATATTTAGTTTTGAATGGCTTAGAAATATATATACAAGATAAAGTAGATAAAGAAGATTGACAAAGAAAATAAGAATACAAATCTCTGTATCCAGTACCACATTGTAAAAATGATACACCATGACCAAATGGGATTAAAGAAACTTAACGTCAACTCGATGTTAGGAAAGCCATTAATGTAATCTACCACATTAACACATCTAAAGAGAAAAATCATATCCAGAGATGCTGAAAATGCTTTTGGTAGAATTCAATACCTTTCCTGGGGCGGAAAAATAATATAAACATAAAAGGTTTATAATATATATAAATGTAAAATATTTATAAATATTCACATAAATATTTATAAATATTCAAAAATATAGAGATTGGTGTTATTTTTAAAAAAGAAAAGAAGAGAGAGATTGGGATGAGTGGATGGATGAATGAATGAATAGATATTCTTAGTTTTAAATCCTTAATGGGAGGGGCCAGCCCCGTGGCAGAGTGGTTAAGTTTACGTGCTCCGCTTTGGTGACCTAGGGTTTCACCGGTTCGGATCCTGGGCACGGACGTGGCATCACTCATTAGGCCATGTTGAGGTGGTGTCCCACATAGCACAACTAGAAGGACCCACAACTAAAATATACAACTATGTACTTGAAGGGGATTTGGGGAGAAAAAGCAGAAGGAAAAAAAGATTGGCAACAGTTGTTGGCTCAGGTGCCAATCTTTATTAAAAAAAAAAAATCAATGGGAGAAACACAAGGCAAATACATCATGATGAGGAACAAGACAAGCATATCTGTTACCTCCACTACTGTCTAACGTGGCTCTCAAGGTATTAATGCAAATTAATGTTTGTATTATTAGTGCAATTAGTGTTATTAGACAAGAGAAATCAATTAGAGGCGTAAGAATTGGAGAAGTAAAACTAACTGTTTTCAGATAATATAGTACACCTGGGAAACCATACAAAATCTATTGTAAAATTTATTTTGTAAAATAAATTATAAATTCATTATAAAATTAAAGACTTAGAAAAATGAAAGGCATAAAATAGAAAACTAGAGTAAGGTAGCAGTATATAAAATTAATATGCAGAAATTAATAGCTTTCATTTGAATGAATAGCATTCAAAAAAAGCTTTCATTTACATGAACAGTAACCAGTTAGAAGATAATGATAGATAAAACTCTATTTGTAAGAAATATAATATAAAATACTTAGTGAACTTAATAAGAAATATGCACACTTATATCAGGAAATCTGTAAAACACTGCTGAAAGACAGAATATTAGACTTGAACAACTGGAAATAATCCCTTGTTCTCAGTGACAACTCAACATTGTAAAGCTGTTAGTTCTCTCTAAGCTAATTTATATATGAACACAATCCCAAAAATACCACCAGCTTTTTAACGGCTAGACAAGCAAATTGAAGGTCATACGAGAAGCAAGGACAACACAGAAAGAAAAGCTACAAGGGATTCTGGCCCTACCAGATACTCAAGCATACTATAAAGTCTTCTTAACTGAAACAGTCGGTACTGGCACTAGAGTACACAAACAGACCAGTAAAATAGAAAAGAGAATCCAGGAAAGACCCAAATACATATGAAAATATAATATCTGATAAAAGTGTAATCTCAAATCACTGGGACTTTTCATAAATAGTGCTGGGACAACTGGAAAAAAGATAAATTAGAACCATACTTCACACCATACACAAAAATTGGTGGAAGAAAATATTACCTGGCATAGGGAAGATTTTTCAACCATGAATCAAAATTCAGGTGCAATAAAAGACTGGTAAGTTTTACCACATAAAAGTAAAAAGACTTGCTTGGCCAAAAAACTTTTTCGAAACTATTGGAAAACGCTATTTACCAAGGTCAAAAAACAACTGACAGAGAAAAAATTTGCAAGCGAAGGGCCAATATTCCCAATACACAAAGAAATCTTAAAAATTAAGGAAATAGGGACAAAAAGTCTAGTAGAAAAATAGAAGATATGAATACACAATTCACACAAAAGTAAGATACAAACATGATGAATCAGGGGCCGGCCCCATGGCCGAGTTCAAGTTCACACTCTCCGCTTCAGCAGCCCAGGGTTTCCCTGCTTCGGATCCTGGGCACGGACATGGCACCACTTATCAGCCCATGCTGAGGCGGTGTCCCACATGCCACAACCAGAGGACCTACAATTAGAATATACAGCTATGCACTGGGGGGCTTTGGGGAGAAGGAGAAGAAGGAAAAAAAAAAAAGATTGGCAACAGATGTTAGCTCAGGTGCCAGTCTTTTAAAAAAAAAAAAAGAGAAATCAGCAGCTAATGAGCTGGGTTACCTACAGCAGAAGAGAGGGGAACGGAGGGGAGATTGGGAATGAGGTCAAAGGAACGGAGGGAGGCGTTTCTCCACATATACCTTTTTGTATAATTTTGACTTTTGGAACTATGTTAGCATTTTATGTGTTCAAAAAAATAAAATCAACAAGGGAAGATGAAGGAAAAGCAAAATGAGTATACAAACCGAAACTAAATTAATCTATATTTCCAATAAATCACTGTATTGAAGAGGGGAAAGGAGGGAAGAAGTCTTAATCTCAGTAGTCCTTGAACACAGGCTAAAGACAAAAAGAGCTACAAACAAATATTAAACTCTAATTAGGAGGTTTGTTTTTCAGTGTGGTGTGGGCTAACAATTCTGAAACCACCTTAATGTGTAGTCTAGAGTTGGGCAAATAAATTAATATATTGACAATAATGGGAGCCAGGTTTCTTACTGTCAGAGAAGGGATTTTAGAAATATAGAAAGGGGAGAGAGTAGAATAAACTCTGTAAGAATTGGATTGGAATGACAGATATAAATATAAACCCATGCATCTTAATATAGATAGATGTAGAAATGAGATGTGTGTATATATACATGTCTATATTTTCCTGCTGTGTCCACAAAGAAGGCCTAAAAAGGATGATTCCTCAATGAACAATGAGAATATCTAATACCTAGATCTTGGCTTCTAAATACCGTTCTCCATTAAAAAGATCCAGAACTCCTTGGTGAAATGGCTGGTTCAGGGCTGGGACTGGGAAAGTACAAGATGAGTCTAGAACATTTTGCCCTGCCAGAAAGATAAGGACGTGCTTAAAGAATGATGGCGATATGGCAAAAAGACACAGAAGCCAACCTTTAGGGCCCCTTGGTGTCCAAGTCTGAGATAATTTGAATATTAAAATAAATAACGATAACTGATTATAACAGAATAAAATAATCCAAGAGTCTGTAGTGGTATAAATAAATATATGGATACTTAAATATATGGATAGAAGGAAAGCCTTGCCTTACATTAGAATGTCTACTAATAAAGACAGAAAGAATGATGAAATTAGGAGATCTCTTGACAACCACCATAGTAATAATTATTTCAGGCAAGAATCATCAGTGTGTACTAAAATTGAGTGAGTTAATTAATATCTGATGAGAAACAGGATATTTACATAGTCTCAATATACCCTCCCCCAAGATACTTACCAGTTACAAAGGGAAAAATAGTAATCGTACAGTGGAGAGACCTGGTATACAAAACCTTAAACAAGTGATCCAAATTAACATCCCTAGTGAGCCAGCCCTGATGGTCTAGTGGTTAAAGTTGCGCGCTCTTCCACTTTGGCGGCCTGGTTTGTTTCCAGGTTCTGGAACCAAACCACCCATCTGTCAGTTGTCGTGCCGTGGCAGCAGCTCCCACAGAAGGACTGGAAGGACTTAGAATTGGGATCTACAACCATGCTGGGGCTTGGAGGAGAAAACTTTAAAGAAGCAGATTGGCAACAGATGTTAGCTCAGGGCAAATCTTAAAAAAAAAAATTAACATCATTAATAATGGGACAGATAGGAATCATATGCCTCCTGATATGATGGACTGAAAAGGATACAACATCACTGCTGTGGTATTCCTGCCAAAAATGTGTAGCCTGCGTCTGATGGGAAACATCAGGCAAACCCAGGTTGAGGCATACTCTATGGAAAACATGTTCTGTGCTCTTCAAAAATATCAAGATCCTCAAAGACAAAGACTAGGGAACCGTGCCAGATTCAGAGACTAAAGAGACAACTAAATGGGATGTCTCATCCCGGATTGGATCCGGGACCAAGAAATTTTCTTTTCTTTTGCAGTAAAGGATATTAGATGGCCACCTGAAATTATACTGTGGTTATGTAGGAGATGTCATTGTTTTTAGGAAATGGGGGTGAAAAAGTGTTATGCCAGCGATTTTCTCTCAAGCTATTATGAACATATAGAGAGAGCGATAAAATAAAGCAAACATGATAGAATATTAATGTTTCAGTGTAAATTTTTTTTTAATTTCTGAGCAATCAGGTAAAATGTTAATATCTGATAAAAGTAGATGGTGGGTATATGTGTGTCTGCTATTTTCTTTTCTATATGTTTGAAGTATTTATACAATATTAAATTTTTTATTTTAAATATTCCTACTAAATTGAAGTTATCATTCACTGAAGTGGGCTCAAGTCCTTAGGTTACAAAATCCATTGTAGGGGAATATCTAATTTAAAATGTTATAATAAAATGTTTGATTTTATAACATTATATAATCTGTTTTTTATAAAATCTGTTTGATTTTATAATTTATTATAAATACAACCTTATTTAACATGGAATTGCTTGTCTTTATTAAAAAACCTAAATGGCCTTTGTCAGTGAATTTGAGCATGTCAGAAAAGTGTCTCAGATCTAGAACTGGATCCAAATGGCAGTTTGTGATAAGAGTTTTTGCTAGTCCCCAGTAAAATAAGAAATAGGATAGAGTAGTGGTAGTGAGGTTTTACAAATTTAAATGTATTCAATTTTAAAGATTCTCCTTTATTCTAGGCTCTTTGCCTTCTTGTTGATCATACATCCTTTTATGAATTGATGGTTATGGTAAGATGGTAGCTTGGGGTGTTTGTTTTTTTTAATGCCCTTTTTCAGCAAAATAGAAGATAGGAACCCCATACTGGTTGCCGTTATGAGACGTTATTGGTCAGTGGAAACTAGGAGTAAGAGAACTGAGTTTTCCTTCCTTTTTAAATGCGATATCTGAGAATGGAAAATTAGTTACTCATAGTCATTATGCATTGTCTTCATTTCCTTTCCCCTCTGAAATTTGCTAACAAAAATTACGTATTGCTTACAGTGAACAGGATCCAAACATATCAAAATCCAGATTTTGTACTTGTAGGAAATGTACCTCTGATGTAATTGAAAATACTTGGTTCACTTGTTTTTCTTCTTTATTCCCTCTATTTTAGGGCAAACACTGTATCCTTGATGTGTCTGGAAATGCCATAAAGAGATTACAGATTGCACAACTTTACCCAATCTCCATTTTTATTAAACCCAAATCCATGGAAAATATCATGTAAGTGTAAATGCCTAAAGCACAGCCTCTAAGTACAAATCCAGTCTCTATCACTTATTAGAGTAATTTACTTACCCTTTCAGCATCTCAGTTCCTTTCTCTGTAAAATGGAGATTATAGTGGTATCCCCACCTCAGTTGTTGTGAGGATTAAATACGCACTCTATGATATTAACTGCTGTCATCATCATCATCAACAATAATATACTGAAGTAGGAGGTACTGTGGATTTGAATTGTAAGGTTAAATAGTCACATGTGGCAAGTACCTACTAAATAGAACAGTGCAGTTCTGGGTAACCAGTCAGAGAATAAAATAATGTATAACTGTTTACCTAATAGAGGGCAAAAAATAGGACTTAAATAAAAACTAAAAGAAAGAGCAAATAGAAATATTGAATAGGTGGTGCAAAAAGTATACAGATAGTAAGATGGTATGAATGAACCCAGAATTTTCATTAATTAAATGCTAGACTAAATGGTCCAATTAAAAGACAAAATCGTCAGGATGGATGAAGGAAAAATAAACCACTATATATTACTCTTGTAGAAGAGGAAAAAAATCTTTTCCTTCTGCTCTTCTAGGTTCTCAGCTCGGCCTCTGTAACAAAAGACAAGTTAACAAGAGAAAAGCATACAAATTTACTTAATTTAAGTCTTATGTAACACAGGAGCCTTCATAAGGAAATGAAGACCCGAAGAAACAGTTAAACCTGAGCATTTTATACTGAGTTTGTTGAAGAGTGGAAAGTCATGGGAAAATGTGATTGGACTGAAGGATATGAGCCAAGAGTAGTAAACTAGGGGAAACTAACAAGGCCTCTTTGTTCAGATTCCTCCTGGCATCCCTACATCTTCGGAGATAAGGGTCTCCTTTCTTCCAGGTGTAGAGAAGTGACCTCTCATGTGGGGATCTCATGACCTGCTTCAGGTGAAGGTCGCAGAGTCCTTCCTATACCTGCCATTTTTAAATTCATTCAGCTTAAAATATTCAGTATGCCAAGGTGCCATGTTTGGGGGGTAGTGTGTTAGGAAACCCATCAGTTATATGTTGCTTTCATAAGACATACCTTAAATAGTAGGCTAGAGAAAGGCTGAAAGTAAGACAACAGAAAAAAGACAGACTGTCCAAACATTAACTGAAAGTAAGCTGGTTTATATTACTGTCAAAGTATACTTTAAGGCAAGAAGTATTAGTGGAGAGGGACAGTCCATAAAAATAAAAGGTTCACTCCATCAGGAAGATATATTCATACATTTGTTTGTACTTAATAGCACAATCTCAAAATACATAAATTCTATTTATAAATTGACAACTATACAGGAAAAAAAAATAATTCCACAGTTGTAACTTAAGACATCAGTCAGCAAGTAATGGAATAAGAAAACAAAAAATCAGTAAAGCTATGGAACAACACAGATTAAAAACTTTACCTGACAGACATATGTAGAACACTGTGCTCAACATCTGTAAAATTGACACATTGATTTCAAGTGCATATAGGACAGTTACCAAAACTAATCATATGCTAAGCCATACGTTTCAAATGATTGAAAACAAATATTCTCTGACTATGATGAAATTAAAACAGAAATCAATAATAAAAAGATCACTAGAAAATCCCCATACATTTGTGAATTAAGTGTTATTCTTCTGAATAGGTCAAAGAAGAAATCACAGCATAAATTAGTAAATGTTTTGAACTAAATAGTAATGAAATTGTCAAGTAAATAAATTTGGAAGTTATCGTCCACCCCCTCGCATGTAAATAAATAAATAAATAAATAAATTTGGAGGATATAGTAGCCTTAGTGATGAAAAACCCACAGCCTTAAATATTAGGAAAGAATGTTAGAAGTCAAATAGGAAATAAATGTTGAAAATCTAAGATTTTGAGAAATTAGAAAAAGAGCAGTCAAATTCAAAGAAGAAATAGAAAACAAGTATATGGTTGAGAGGATTAACAAAGCCAAAAATGTTTTCTTTGAAAATGCTATAAAATGTTAATAAGAAAGATCAAGAAAAGAAAATAAAGAAGGCATAAATAATATAAGGAATGAAAGTGGGAATGTTACTCCACATCCCGTATACATTAAAAAGGTTAACACAGGCAACCCAATAGAAAAATGAGCAAAGGGCTTGGACGCTTCACAAAAGATGATATTCAAATAGTCAGTAAACATATGAGATGGTCTTCAATTAATCATGGAAATGCAAGTTAAAACCAAAATGTCATATGCTACCACCAACACACCACAATAGCTAAAATGAAAAAGACAGAAAGTATCAAATGTTGACAAGGATGTGGAGCAACTGAAACTCATATAACACTGATAAGAGTGTAAATTGGTACATCCACGTTGGTAAACTGTTTGTAGTATCTCCTAAAGCTAAACGTACACATAGCTCAGGACTCAGAAGTCTCATTCCTAGATATACACTCAACAGAAATGCTTCCATATGTTACCAAACTGCACTAGATTGCTGACAGAAGTGCTATTCAGAATAACCAGAAACTATCCAAACGCTCATCAGAGAATACATAAATAAATTACGACATATTCACACAGTGAAATATTCTACAGTAATGAGAATGAGCAATCTCCAACCATGCACAAAAGTAGTGGAAGAATCTCACAAACGTAGTTTGAATAAAAAAAAAAATCCAGACCTAAAAATGTATGTACTCCATGATTCTGTTTATATACTTTCTGATTTCAAATGATTCCAAATGTAATCACTGCTTAGAGAAGTCAGAGGTTACTCTCTGAGAGTAGAGTTGGTTGGTGACTAGAGTGAGCACACCCAGATTCTAGGGCACTGCTGTAATGTTCTGTATCTTGATCTAGGTACTAGATACACAGGTAAGTGTAAGTAAGTGAAAATTCATTAAGTTGTACATTTATGATATTCCTCTTCTATGTTTGAAAGTTATACTTCAAAAAAAATCTTAAAAAAGAAATAGAAAAGGAAAAAAAGAAATAAAAAATCTAGTTCTGTACCTGTTGAAGAACTTGGACTCTGCCATGAAAAGCCTTTCCACAAACAAAACACTAGGCCAAGAGGATTTATACAAATTCTTCAGCTAATTTTGTGGGCATTAATTTAGTACCAAAACCTGACAAAGACTTCACAAGAAATGAAAATGACAAGCCAGTCTTAACATGAATATAGATGCAAAAATCCTTACCAAAATATGAGCAAATTGAATCGAACAATTAATTTTTTTAATAAAGTAAAATATAACAACCAAGTTGGGTTTGTTCAAGGAATGAAGGCTATTTTAACATTTAAAAATTAATCAGTGGTGTAGCTATAGAGAAGATGGAGTAGGAAGCACCAGGAATACATCTCCCAACCTAGACGATAATTGGACTTGCAGAATCTGATGTAACTATTTTGGAATTCAGGAGTCTATCAAAGGCTTGCAGCTTCTAGGGGAAGGTCTGAATGGTTAATTTTGGTTAATTTCAGCTCTCAGCGTGGTAGCAGCTACCCATCTCCCCACCTTCAGACCTATAGCAGGCAGCCATGCACACATTCCTTGAGCAGCTTGCACAAAGCTTGTGGAAATCAAAGTGGGCAGTAAGGACCCTGTCCTCCAAATATTGGGGATCTGTGCTTGTGGGAACCAAAGTGGTCAATAAGGACCCTGTCCTCCAAATATTGGGGATCTGTGCTCTGATAGCGGATTGATGTTTCTGATTGTAGAGCTGCAGACACAGAGGTAGGGAGCCATTGTTGCAAACCCCACTGCCATTGTTGCAAGCCCCTACCCCTTGGGCTGAAGGGACTTCCATGGAGTTAAGGGACTAGTGCCTTTTTTCCCCCACTTTACTTTTCCTTTTTCCCCATTTTGGAGCCAGACTTGCACATTCACATATATGGGGGAATTTAGAAAGTCACTACACATACCCAGGGAAAGGCATAGGCTCAGAAAAGACCTGAGAAGACCTTAAATGTATATACCTCATGCTTATCCCTGACATGGAAGTATCCTACAGCAATTTTTTTTTAAAAGCAAACCCTAGGAAGAGGGAGAATTTTATCTTCAGCATTATCATATTATAGGATTCCAGTGTCCAGTTTTCAACAGAAATTCACAAGGCATACAAAGAAACAAAGTATGGTCTATTCAAAGGAAAAAATACATCAACAGAAACTATCCCTAAAAAAGACCTAATGGCAGATATACTAGACAAAGACTTTAAGACAGCTGTGTTAAAGATTCTCAGTGAACTCAAGGGAGATGTGGAGAAAGTCAAGAAAATGATGTGTAAACAAATTGGGAATATCAGTAGATAGAAAACCTAAGAAGTAGTTCTGGAGCTGAAAAGTACAATAACTGAAATGAAAAATACACTAGAGGAATTCAAAGGCAGATTTGAGCAGGCAGAAGAGAGAATCGGCAAACCTGATGGAATAGTGGAAATTATCAAGGCTGATGAACAGAAAGAAAAAAGATTGAAGAAAAGTGAATAGAGCCTAAGAGACCATCAGGTGGATAATTATATGCATCTGGGAGTCTCAGAAATAGAAGAGAGAGAGGATGGACAGAGAGAATATTTGAAGAAATAATGGCTGAAAACTTCCCACATTTGATGAAAAATATGCATATAAACATTCAAAAGGCTCAATAATCTCCAGGAAAGATGAACTCAAAGAGACCCATACTGAGACACATTATAATCAAACTTTCAAAAGACAAAGACAATGAAAGAATCTTGAAAGCAGCAAGAGAGAAGTGAATCATCATATGCAAGTGATCCTCAATAAGATTATAAGCAGATTTCTCATAAGAAACTTTGGAGGCCAGAAGACAGTGGCCAATATATTCAAAGTGCTAAAAGAAAAAAACCTGTCAACCAAGAATCCTGTATCTGGAAACACTGTCCTTTAAAAATAAGGTAGTGGGCTGGCCCAGTGATGTAGTGGTTAAGTTTGTGCACTCTGCTTCAGCAGCCTGGGGTTTGTGAGTTTGGATCCCAGGCATGGACCTACACACCACTCATCAAGCCATGCTGTGGTGGCATCTCACATACAAAATAAAGGAAGATTGGCGTAGATCAGGGCCTGTCTTCCTCACCAAAACAAAAGAAAAAAAATGAGGGAGAAATTAAGGCATTCCCAGATTAACAAAAGCTGAGGTAGTTTGTGACCATAGACCTGCCCAGCATGAAATTCTCAAGGGGAATCCTGCAAGGTAAAATGAAAGGACACTAGATAGTAATTTGAAGCTGTATGGAGAAATAAAGACCTAAATAAAGATAAATACATGGTCAGTTATATAGCTAGTATTATAACAATGGTTTGTAACTGGTTTGTAACTGGCTCCAACTCATTCTAACTCATTTTCTACATGATATGAGACTAATATATTTAAAGAAAAAAGAACAATTATTAGTGTAAAATAGTATACTGCACCTTTGGTTTCTGAATTCCAAATCTTGTTTTCTACATAAGTTAGGAGACTAAGACATTTAAAAGAACTATTAGTTCATGTTTTGGGGCAAACAATGTATAAAAATCTAAATTTGTGACTGTAACTGAAAGGGGTGGGGGTGGAGATGTTAAAGGAGCAGAGTTCTTACATGTTATTGAAGTTAAACTGGTATGAATTTAAATCAGAGTATTATAACTTTAGAATGTTAAATGTAATCCCCATGGTAACCACAAAGAAAACAGCTGCAGAATATATACAAAAGGAAATGAGAAAGGAATTTTAACGTTCCACTACAAAAAATCAACTAAACACAAAAGAAGACAGGAATGCGGGAAATAAGGGACAAAAAAGCTACAGGGCATATAGAAAAGAAATAGCACAATGACAGAAGTAAGTCCTTCCTTTTCAGTAATTACTTTAAATGGATTAAACTCTCCCATCAACAGACAGAGATTGGTAAAATGGATAAAACACAAGATCCAAAGACAAACAAGTTGAAAGTGAAAGGATGGGAGAAGATATTTCATGCAATTAGTAACCAACAGAGAGTAGGAGGGCTATGCTAATATCAGACTAAATAGACTTTAAGTCAAAAAAAGGCTACATGCAGCAAGGAGGACATTATATATTAATAAAAAGTTCAGAAAGGCAAGATGATATAACAGTTATAAATGTTTAGGTACCTAATGACAAATCATCAAACTATATGAAGGAAACACTGACATAATTGAAGGGAAAAATAGGTTTTTTTTTAAAGATTGGAACCTGAGCTAACAACTGTTGCCAATCTTTTGTTTTTCCTGCTTTTTTTCTCCCCAAATCCCACCTGTACATAGTTATATATTTTAGTTGTGGGTCCTTCTATCTGTGGCATGTGGTATGCTGCCTCAATGTGGCCTGATGAGCGGTGCTGTGTCCGTGCCCAGGACCCAAACCAGTGAAACCCTGGGCCACCAAACCGGAGCGCACGAACTTAACCACTCAGCCACAGGGTCAGCCCCAGATAGTTCTACAATAATAGTTGGAGACCTTAATACCCCACTCACAATAATGGAATGAACAACCAGACAGTAGATAAGTAAGGAAATAGAGGACTTATACAACACAGTAAACGAACTAGACCTAAGAGACATACAGAACACTCTACCCCACAACCACAGAATATACATTCTTCTTAAGTACACATGGGACATTTTCCAGAATAGATCATGTGTTAGCCCACTAAGTAAGTCTCTGTAGATATCAAAAGATAGGTAACATAAAAATATCTTCTGATCATAACAGGATGAAGTTAGAAATCAATATAACAAAAGTAAAACTGGAAAATGCACAAATTTGTGGAAATTAAACAGCACACTTTTAAACAATCAGTGGATCAAAGAAGAAATCACAAGGAAAATTAGAAAATACTTAGAGACGAATGAAAACAGTAACACAACGTACCAAAACTTACAAGATGCAGCAAAAGCAGTGGTAAGGGGGAAGTTTATAGGTATTTATGTTATAAAAAAAAGAACAAGGAAGACCTCAAATCAACAACCTAATTTTACAATTAAGGAACTAGGGGGAAAAAACCTACTAAATCAAAGCTAACAGAAGGAAGGAAATAGAGATTAGAGCAGAGATCAACAAAATAGAGAATAGAAAACGAGAAATAGATCAATGAAACCAAAAGTTGGTTCTTCGAAAAGATCAGCAGAAAATGACAAATCTTTAGTTGGATGGACTAAGAAAAAAAGACTCAAATAACTAAAATCTGAAATTAAAGTGGGAACATTACTACCAATTCTCCAGAAATAAAAAGGGTTATAAGAACACTATGAACAGTTGTGCGCCAAAAAATTGGATAACATAGATGGACAAATTTTTAGAAACAAAACCTACAAAACTAACTCACAAAGAAATAGGAAATCTGAATAGACCTATCACTAGTAAGGAGATTGAATTGGTAATCAGAAATTCCCAGCAAAGAAAAGCCCGGGACCTTGAAAAGCCCATGGCTTCACTGGTGAATTTTACCAAACATTAAAAGAATTAATGTCAATTCTTCTCAAACTTTGAAGAGGAAGAAACACTTCCCAACTCATTCTAAGAGGCCAGCATTGTCCTGATACAAAAGTCATACAGACATATCACAAGAAAAGAAGACTGCAGACCACTATCCCTTATGAACATTGATGCAAAAATCCTCAACAAAATACTAGCAAATAGAGTTCACCAACATATTAAGAGGATTATACACCATGACTAAGTGGGATTTGTTCCTGGAATGCAAGGACAGTTTGACTTAAGAAAATCGATCAATATAATACACAACATCAACAAGTGAAGGGGAATAAACACACAATCATCTCAACTGATGCAGAAAAAGCACTTGACAATATCCAACACACTTTCATGATAAAAACACGCAACAAAATTGGAGTAGAAGGAAACTACCTCAACCTGATAAAAGCCATGTATGAAAAATCCACAGCAAATTTCATACTTGTTGATGAAACACAAAGCTTTTCCTCTGAGATGAGGAACAAGGCAAGGATGCCGCTTTCACCAGTTCTATTCAACATAGTACTGGAAGTTCTAGCCAGAGGAGTTAGGCAAGGAAAAAAAAGACATCCAAAATTGGAAAGGAAGACATAAAATTACGACTGTTTGCAGATGATACGATCTTATCTGTAGAAAATTCTAAAGACTCCATATAAGAACTATCAGAACTAATAAGTTCTTCAAAGTAGCAGCACACGAAGTCAACACAAAGAAAACAGTTGCATTTCTATATATGGACAGTGAACAATCTGAAAAGGAAATTATAAAAACAGTTTCACTTACTGCATCAGAAGGAATAAAATACTTAGGAATTAACCAAGGAGGTGAAAGATTTGCATGCTGAAAACTAGAAAATAGTGCTGAAAGAAATTAAAGACAATATAATTAAATGGAAACACCTCCCATGTTCATGGATTAAAATACTTAATATTGTTAAAATGTCAGTACTACCCAAAGTGATATACAGGTTCAGTGCAATCCCTGTCAAAATCCCAGTAACATTTTTTGCAGAAATAGAAAAACCCATACTAAAATTTGTATGGAATCTCAGGAGACCCCAAACAGCCAAAATAATCTTTAAAAAGAACAAAAGAACTGGAAGACACACGCTTTCTGATTTCGAAGTTTACTACCAACCTACAGTAATCAAAACAGTGTGATACTGGCATAAAGACGGATATACAGACCAATGGAGTAGAATTAGAGAGCTCAGAAATAAATCCTCACATAAATGGTCAGTTGATTTTTGACAAGGATGCAGGACTATTCAATGGGGTAAAGGACAGTCTTTTCAACAACTGATGCTGGCAAAACTGGATATCCATGTGCAAAAGAATGAAGGTGGACCCTTACTTAACACCATATACAAAAATTAACACATAATGGATCAAGGACCTAAATGTAAAACCTAAAACAATAAAGCTCTTAGGAGAGGGCATAGCACAAAAGCTTCACAACTTTGCATTTGACCATGATTTCTGGGATATGACACCAAAGGCACAGGTAACAAAAGAAAAAAAGACAAATTGGACTTCCTAAAATTTTTTTTAAATTTGTGCATCAAAAGATACTATCCGCAGGGGGCCGGCCCGGTGGCGCAGCGGTTAAGTTCGCACATTCCGCTTCTCGGCGGCCCGGGGTTCGCTGGTTCGGATCCCGGGTGCGGACATGGCACTGCTTGGCAGCCATGCTGTGGTAGGCGTCCCACGTATAAACTAGAGGAAGATGGGCACGGATGTTAGCTCAGAGCCAGGCTTCCTCAGCAAAAAGAGGAGGACTGGCAGTAGTTAGCTCAGGGCTAATCTTCCTCAAAAAAAAAAAAAAAAACAAAAGATACTATCTGCAAAGTAAAAAGGAAACCCACAAAATGGGAGAAAATATTTGCAAATTATCTATGTGATAAGGGATTAATGTATAGAAAACTCCTAAAATTTAACAAAAAACCAAGCAACTTGATTCATAATGGGCAAAGGACTTGAATAGACATTTCTCCAAAGAAGATATACAAATGGGCAACAAGCACATAAAAAGATGTTCAACATCACTAATCATTAGGGAGATGCAAATCAAAATTACAATGAGACAACCACCTCAGACACATTAGAAAGGTTACTATCAAAAAAAAAAAAAAACCAGAAAACAAGTGCTGGTGAGGATGTGGAAAAATTGGAACTCTCATGCATTGTTGGTGGGAATGTAAAATGGTACTGCCACTGTGAAAATAATATGGTGATTCCTCAATAAGTTAAAAATAGAACTACCGTATGATCCAGCAATTCCACTTCTGGGTATATACCCAAAAGAATTGGAAGCAGGGTCTTGAAAAGACACGCATGTTCTCATAGTGGCATTATTCACAAGAGCTAAAACATAGAAGAAACCCAAGTGTCCATCAGTGGATGAATGGATAAGCAAAATGTGGTCTATACATACAAAGGAAGGAAATTCTGCAATATGTTACAACATGGACGAACTTTGCAGACATTATGCTAAGTGAAAAGCCAGCCGCAGGGGCCAGCCCCGTGGCTGAGAGGTTAAGTTTGTGCGCTCTGCTTCAGTGGCCCAGGGTTTTACCAGTTCAGATCCTGGGCGAGGACCTAGCACAGCTCATCAAACCATGCTGAGGCAGCATCCCACATGCCACAAATAGGAGGACCCACAACTAAAATATACAACTAGGTACTGGGGGTCTTTGAGGAGAAGGAAAAATAAAATCTTTAAAAAAAAAAAACAAGCCAGCCACAAAAAGGCAAATACTTAGGATTCCACTTACGTGAGGTGCTTAGAGTAGTCAGAATCATAGAGACAAAGTATAATGGTGGTTGCCAGGGATTGAGGGGAGGCAAGAATGGGAGACATGTTTTATAGGTATGGAGTTTTGGTTTAACGACATGAAAAGAACTGTAGGGATGGATAGTGGTGGTGGTTGCACAATGTGAAGTTACTAATGCCACTGGACTATACACTTAGAAGAGGTTAAAGTGGTAACTTTTGTGTTATGTACATTTTACCACAGTTTTTAATTAACTTTTAAAAATCAGTGTAGTGTACCTCATTAACAGATTTTAAGAATAAAAGCATATGGTCATTTTAATAAATGCAAAAAAAGCATTCAATAAAATTAGCATCCATTCATGACAAAAGCATTTTGTAAACTGTGAATAGAAGGGACTTTCCTTAATCTGATGAATGTCATCTATCAAATATCAAAGCAAACGTCGTATTTAATGGTGAAGTATTGAAAACTTTCCCTCTTAAGTTGGGAACAAACTCCCATATACCCATCATCAGCAAGAACAGTAATCAACAGCTGTGACCAATCTTGTTTCATCCATCCCCCACCTCCTTACCCTTCCACTCCAGGTTATTTTGAAACAAATCCAAGATATTATATCATGTCATCCATTTCAGTATATATTTTACAGATAAGAATTCCTTCTTTAAAAACATTACTGTGTCATCATACTTAGAGCAAAAATCTTTTTATATCATCAGATAATTATTTTCCTGATTGTTTCGTTAGTTTTGTTTATGTTTTTTTTTATTTGTTTGTTTGAATCAAGTTCCAAATAAGGTCTGTTCATGACAATTAAGTCTTTTAATCTATAGCTTCTTCCTCCATCTCTCTTCTTCTGCAGAGTTTTCCCCAGACTGTATTTTGCTGATTGCCATCTCAGTGTTGTTTAATAATTTCATGTGTCCCCTTTATTGTCTATAAATTAATAGGTAGATCTGCATGTCATAGTTTAATATGAAACTTTCATCAAAGTCAAAACTGTCAAATTCATGCGTAGTTTTTTTGGCTGCGTTGAGCCAATGCAAAATTGTGTTGAAACCCTTCTGTCATTCCGAGGTATAAAGCTATATATTTAGTGACTGAATCTTGTTTTTAATGACGTATTTTCAACAGAGCTCAACTTTTCGTGATTTTTTTTGTGTGTCTTCTCTCCTTTGTCATCTTTTTTCAAAAAGTATCGTAGTGTAGTAATTACCAATGTCTAAATGTATTTGTCCAGGGAAATGAATAAGCGTCTAACAGAAGAACAGGCCAGAAAGACGTTTGAGAGAGCCATGAAACTGGAGCAAGAATTTACTGAACATTTCACAGGTTGGCATCATGTGTGGCAGTGCCCTTAATGGTAGAATTTTGCTTTGGAACAATATGAACTGATGCATTGAAATGGATTTTGAACTATGCCCACATCTACCAGTAGTGATTAGTAGTAATTAGTCCTGTCATTTTCAGAATAATTCATTTAAGCTAGGCAGGGTGATGGGGAATCCTAAAATTTGTTGTCTCTTAAATTGTTGATTAGGACAGCATGTATAGGAATAATTCATACCTGATGGGAGAAAAATAGAGTCAGACCAGATTTCTTCCATGAAACTGACTTTTCTCTTATCCTTTGTAAATTTTGACCCATTTTAAAATATTATTTGTTTAAAAAGGAAAGAGTGGGCAGCAATTCCCAAACAATCTTGTCTCATTCATTTTGTCCTTTAAATTATTCCTTTGATACATTTGGACAAGTTTTTGTTATTGTCATTTGTTTGTTTGAAATAATGATCAGCTTATACTTGGTGTTCACACTGAGTACCATGAGTATCGTGGTAGGGTAACCCCTATGCTTTTTTTCTTTTTTCTTTTTTTTTAAATAATTTCAGACTTACAGAAAAATCACAGGAATGGTACTGGCAAGTCTCATACACTCTTCAGCCATGTTCCCCAGATGTTAACATTTTACCACATTTATGATTTTTTTCTGAAACATTTAAGAGTAAGTTGCAGACAGATGCCCTTTTGTTTGCCTCTAAATACTTTAGTGTGTATTTCCCCAATACACAAAGTAAAAATCACCAAGTCCTACTTTTTGATCAATTTTTAAAATAAAAATGTTTATATTTTTCAAATAAGAAAATTAATGAAATGAGCAGTTTTTACTAAGCAAACAATATGTAAATGGTGTCTCTTCTGGATGAGTAACTGTTTCTAAGATTTCGCTTATGCTATTTCACCAATAATTGTAGTGGTGAAGATAGATGATTAATGGAGATTTCTGATTTTGTTTCCATCATTACAGCTATTGTACAGGGAGATACGCTGGAAGACATTTACAACCAAGTGAAGCAGATCATAGAAGAGCAGTCTGGTCCTTACATCTGGGTTCCAGCAAAAGAAAAGTTATGAGGACTGATGTTTCTGTTTCTCTTTTCCACCGTCTTATTTTCTTTGACTCTTCTTTGCCCTTTCCTTCTGGAGTCTGTCTTCGGTACTCCTCCCGTGTTGCACCATATCCCACTCATCATGGTCTGCAGCTACACTTACTTTTGACATCTAGTGTCTCCTTCCAGTTGTAGCATCTGTATTATTTTCTATCACTGTTGGTTCGTGGCCATTTTTCAGAACTGAAGATGGAATGGCCTGACCAGCTATTAAGGATTTGGGGAGATGGGGAAATTGTGGTAGAATTCCTTAATGTTTAAGGGAAAGTAACTTTAAGAGATTTTCAGAAAAGCTTTATATACATTCTTTTCAAATTTCAGTATAAATGAAAGAACAGTGGTTTTAATCAGTGATTTAGTAAACTTTGAGCAACAATGCACGCTTAACTTTAATAGCATGGTTTGGCCAATGTATTAGCTTTCAAGTCCTTTCTCAATTGACTTCTGTTATCAAAGCAAATATTTCATTATAGGAATATATAAGGAAATATATGTTTTTTAATTTCAAAATTAATGTCTGGGTTAACTTTCATAATTTCACAAGGGATATTCATTTTTCATAAGAGTTCTTAAAGTCTTTTATTGTTTGAGTGTTTTTTTTTCTGATACATTTGCTAGGAATAGCAATGTTTAAATGTTTTTAATCTACTTGTGCAACACTATTTATAGTGTCTTCCAAAAGTTGTTGATACATAATGATCATCACATTTTCTGAATTGAGGCCATGTTTAGGTGCTAGGGGAGCTCACCTTTTACGTGTAAGGTTGAGAATATTTCATAGACATAGTACAGACAAGACGGACATTACAGTGGTGACGTAATAATCATTATGGCAATGGAAAAGGAGTCCAATTCCTAATAAAACTCTAAATGTATTCTTAGGGGTCAGATTTTAATGAATATTTTACCCACAATAACTGCCTATTTTGTTATAATAAAATATATATATATAAATATATATAAAACTTTCTTTAAACTCTGTAACTATGGGAATTATTTTCTTTACATAGTTGCACACACACAAACATATATATATATTTAAAATATATTTTTTCTTTTGCCACCTACTCTTTTTGTTTGGTTTTTTTAAATTAAGTATTAATTGATTAGACTTTATCTTCCTTAATCATGTGAACTGAGAACCAGGGGTATGATGGTTGTGGAAAGAAACCTTTAGGGAAATTAGATTACAAGTAAAAGTATGGGCGTGTTCTCCTCTTTTCTACAAAAGTTTTCAAATGGCTCCTGGTTTTTTTTGTTGTTGTTACTCTTATTCTTGTCATTGGGTTTGGATCTGGTCCTCTGCCTCCTTCCAGTTCTCCTTTCATTAATAGGCAAACAGGCAAAAGCCTCGTGTGTGTGGGTGTTTTCCCCCAGACGGCACACCTCTTCATCTCTCGTAGCTGCTCTGCGCTAGAGTTGCACAGATCTTTATGGTGAGCAATTTTAAGAAATTTTAGTGAAAGGTAGATACGATTTCAGAAATCAATTTCTCTGGTCTTTTATATTAATAATATTGTTTGGCTTCCCATTGCTTTTTTGGAGTTGTTTATTAAATATGTGTTTTTGACAACCTCCTCATTACAGTTTCTTAAACAAATGAGTACTGGTTTGTAAAAAATTATCAACATTATCCATTCCATTTATGAGAAAGAGGAGAACAGCTAATAAACTTTATTGTAAAATCCATATGTTAAATGTGTCTTGAATTCTGAAAGAGAAAATTATTTTACAAGCTAATGTCTTCTTGGAACAATTTGCAGCATCATGTAATTTAGAAACTGAATTCAAGAGCCTTTAGGCAGCCTAATCAAAATTTCTTCTGTAGGTTTTAGAACTGAGTATGTTAACACATTGAAATATATACTATAGCTGTTAACACCAAATATAGTAGGTTGTTACCAAACGTAAACATACTAGAAGAAAAGTATTGTGAAATGATCTCAAGAGCCCCAGAAATCACCTTACAGCAAGACCCAGTGTAAGCCATTTTGAAGTATTTCCTGATCACATGTAACATATCAAGAGATTATAAAATGATGCCATTTATGTGTTAAGTTGTATGTTATCTTGCTTTCTGGATGTCCTTGTTAAGTGCTTTTTTTGGTAAGAAAATACTTTTGTGCAGCTTTCTAGATTGTATAGAATTATTAATAAAAGTACTAATTGCTTAGTGCTACTATGCAACAGCTACTTTAGTATATTATCATTTAATTTTAAGAAAAGAAGGTAAGAGTTCCTAGCCCCACTGTAAGGCTTCAGTGAATTCACCCGTCCAGGACGACTTAGTTGGTAAGAGGCAGCACTCGGTGCTTGTATCCGAGTCTCTGCCCAGTTCTTCCTAATCTCTGTGCTGCCTCGTTTTCAGCCCCTGGTATGTACGGCACTGTGACTTAGGTTATTTTAGTTCCCCTTTACAGATAAAGAAAGACTTAGATAAAGCTCCTTGCCCAGAGTCACACAATAAGTAAGGACAGACCCATAGAACAAGTCATTCCCATCACAACTGAAAGGACTGTTTCTAGGAAACAAGTCAGCATAGCACTGCCACAGTGATGTACAAAGAACTTCTCTAGAACCAAAAATAAACCCGTATTCATTAGAAAAAGCCTACTATTGTAATACACAGGGGATATTACCATTTCAAATGGTTTATGAAATAGTCCATATTTTTTAATATGCTTCTTAATATCCTTAAGTTGGCAAAAAATAAAAACCTCTGTGGGGCTGGCCCCGTGGCCGAGTGGTTAAGTTCTCGCGCTCCGCTGCAGGCGGACCAGTGTTTCGTCAGTTCGAATCCTGGGCGTGGACATGGCACTGCTCATCAAACCACGCTGAGGCAGCGTCCCACATACCACAACTAGAAGGACCCACAACGAAGAATGTACAACTATGTGCCGAGGGGCTTTGGGGAGAAAAAGGAAAAAAAAATAAAATCTTAAAAAAAAAAAAAATAAAATAAAATAAAAACCTCTGAAATGTAACTCCACATTTCTGTTTGCTTTCCTGTTCTGGATCTGCCTGGGGCTCCTCAAAGAACGAGGGAAGCCAGCTCGCAGAGCCCACTGCGGCGGAGTACACTCTGCTTACCAGTACCTGCTCAGCCACTCCATAGTCTGTAAACTCCAAAGACGGCAACTTGGGGCCTTCACTAATAAGAAAATTTGTTTTCTAAAGTATGAGAGTGAACAGTTAGCCTCCAAGATTCTCTGCCTTGAATACTCCCAGTTTACATGTGGTGAAACAATCCTGGAGATCCCTGTGCGTGAGCCAGTGACACTGCGAATCAGGCGCAGGGCGAGGGGTAGAGCCTTTCCCTCCCGGCTCCTGGAACGGTGGTCTTTCTACCATAACAGTTTCTTTTCCTCCCATGCTGTGAGCTCAATTTATTGGGTTATTCAGACCCTGGAGGTTTGAATTACTGATTAAAAGAAAGTAAATAAGTAAATTTAAGAGATTGTGTTGAGGTGTGTGTGTCGGGAAAGCATGAGGATCATCACTTTTCTGACTCAAGTTTTAGATTGTCTGGTGTTTCAGTCCAGTGTTGAAGATGCCGTGTGTCTCCCTCCAGAACTGCACAGGATAGCTCTCCCTGGCCTTGGCAGCAGAAGACCGTAATGTGGAGACTGTGGGCTGTGGGATCAGAGCTCAATTTGAATGCCAGCTCTGCCTCTTCCTGGTTCTGTAGCTAACCTTGGGCAGCTGTCCTCCCTCTTTCTGTTCACTTGTCTGTAAAATGGAGATATTTTGAGAACCAATAAGATTACAGATAAAGGGAGTGAGCACATAGCATACTCTGAAAGTTAATTCCCTGTTCCTTTGGAATTAGAAGCCTGGAATTGTTCCAACTCCCCTTGTATAGATTAACCTGAGCCTTCATTTTGACATATTTTAAATGGAATTTGAATGACTACTTTGCAGGATTGTTATAAGGGTTAAATAAAATAGTGTGTACCAAACACCAGTCACAGCGTTGGATAACATGACTCAATACCTGTTCTTCCCTTCGCTCTTAAGTGTGTTACGGTTGGTAGCAGAAGATGGAAGAATATGGTCCACCATTCTTCGTTATCTATAGAGAAATTTTCTTTGACAGAGTTTTAGTTAAATTATTTACATTTCGGTCCCTATAATCATGTTTACTCATCTCTTCTTCTAAGGACACTTACGCTTTGTCGGAGATGGTGTGACTTTGACCTGTCCTAACTCAACCTTAAACATGGAACTGGAAGACTTCAAGATTTTATAAGCCATTCTCACATCTCTGCATGGTACTAGACCCAACAGTCCTTAGCAATTCTCCAGGACATTGAGAGTCTAGAAACAGGCCTAAAAAGAACTACTTAAATTGCCCGGATAAGAAATATATTCTTTCATTCAATTTGACTAAGAATAGAAGACAGTCATGTGCTGCATAACTGATGTTTCAGTCAATGATAGACTGCATATACCATGGTGGTCTCGCAAGATTAGTACCATATAGTCTAAGTGTGCGGTAGGCTATACTATCCGGGTTTGTTTAAGTACACTCTGTGGTGCTCACATGACGATGAAATTGCCTAAGGACGCATTTCTCAGAACACGTGTCCGTCGTTAAGGGATGCATGACTGTAGTCACTGCTTACTCATTGACTGCTTTCTCGTCTTTCCACTACCAGCTCTTTCTCCATTCCACCCCCAGATATAGTTACTGAGAGCTGGCAAAAAAAATCCTGGTCTCCTAGACAGCATTGTGAACTTGGTGGTCAGGTAACCTGGTATTATTGTTTGAGGCTTAGCAACAGGTACCACCCTGACCAGGGAGAGTTTCACACTATGGTTTTTCTAGTGGTTTCTATTTAAACTAAACAGATATAGGAAGAATTAGGGGAGGAAGACAAGAGGACAGTGAACGCTAGAATTCCCTCCCACCAGGTTTCTTTGTTTTTATTAAAGTATAACAGGGGGCGGCCTGGTGGTGTACCAGTGAAGTTTGCACACACCACTTCAGTGGCCCAGGGTTCGCCAGTTCAAACCCTAACACCGCTTACCAAGCCATGCTGTGGCAGGCGTCCCACATATAAAGTAGAGGAAGATGGGCACAGATGTTAGCTCAGGGCTAACCTTCCTCAGAAAATAAAGTATAATATACACATATAAAATGTATTAATATTGTCAGTGTATATATACCTCAGTGAATTTTTACAAACCAACATCGCCCATGTAATAACTAGCATAAAGCTCAAAAAGCAGAACACGACCAGCATCCCAGGTGCCCCCCACAGCTACCTTCTAGTCACTATTCCTACTCCAAGAGAAGCCACTATCCTAACTAACTTATATATATATTTTTATGTATAGTAAAGTTCTCTTTATGGTGTACAATTCTATGAGTTTTGACACATGCATAGAGTTGTGTAACCACTCCCACAATTGAACATACAGAACAGTTCCATTGTCTCAAACATTCCTCTTGTGCTTGTCCCTATGTAGTCAATACCTCCTGCCACCCCCGACTTCTGATGACCACTAATCTCTTGTCAGTGCCTATAGTTTTGCCTTTCCCAGAATGTCATTTAAATGGAATCCTATCTGATGTAGCACTTGGGATGTGGGTTCTTAGCAAAATGTATCCAAGATTCATCCATGTTGCTGCATGTATCAGCAGTTTACTTTTCATTGCCAAGTAGTATTTCATTTTGTGAATGTGTCACAGTTCATTTATTCATTCACTGGTTGAAGGACTTTTGGATTATTTCCAGTTTTCCCACTATATTTCTGTACTTGTTTGCAACTCCAGGCCTGTAGGAACAAGGAGAAGCAGCAGAAATGGGTTTCTGATCTGACAGCCATGATGGGCCATCCCCCACCCTACCTCCATCTCTGCTGTGAGCATCCACACATTTTGGCAGTTGCACAGGAGCCTTTCATCTTAAATGCGGAATAATAGATCCCAAGAGCCTGGTTACAGAACAAATTTGTGCCTGAAGTAGGAGACTGCAAGAATAAGCAATTCAGAGTTTTTAGAATTTCAAATACCCAAGAATGACGCTTGGATGATCCAATATCTGGACGTGCCAGTGACTAGTGGCAGATTCTCATTGCTGGTGTCCTAGGGGAAAGTGTAGTCTAGTTAGGATAGTAGTAAATGAGAACAAAACAATCTGAGCAACAAGTGATAACAGCCATTTGTGAAACGTGAGATTATCTAATAACCCTACGATTTAGAAAACCGTCCATGGAGACAGCCCTAATCTTTTGAGAAACTCTAGTTTGTTGAACACCAAAGGCTTATAGTTTGTTTTTTAAAATTATTACCTGCCAATTTTCTTTAGGTGGTAACCTCTCCACATCTTAAATTTACTAATATTATGTGATTAACAGAAATCTAATTCTAGTGCAGCAAACAGGAAATCCTTGAACCACAGCTGGCCCCCGACTGGTCTGACACTTGACCCTTTCGCATGCAGACAGCACACTGCCTTGTCGGCCTTTCCACGCTTAGCACAGTATGACTTGTTTTCTCACGTGTGTGTTTTCAAAAAAGGTTAGGTCACTCCTTTAAATAGGCTCTAGACTAATCTTAGGAACTACGGGTGTTTACCCAAAGTAGGAATAAACTACTTGTTTAGAGCATCTATTCATCCCTATTTCCGCTAATCAATTGTTAATGACCAATTTCATTTGGACAGTTTTTAACTAGAATAGGATGATTTTTTTTAACTATATAGAAGCTCACAAAACAATTAGCATGTGAAACAAGATAGAGTTTCCTAATGGAAGAAAAGATTAGAAGGGGTGATGTAATCTTTCTGTAGGATGTCTAAAATTAGGTTCGTTTACCTCGCAGATGGGAGGACTAAAGACAAGATGAAAGTCCCATATGTTCCACCCTGTGAATCCGTACAAAAACGTTTCCTAAATCTTGTGAGAGTCGTTTGATCAAAAATATCTACTTCCCTGTGGTGTTATGTCTAGAAAAGACCTCTATCGATGATAGATCCCTTTCTTTCTCTGACAGTTCGCTGCTTGGTTCAGATCTAGTTTATCTGACGTTCCTCACTTACCCTTACTGGCAACAAGCTTTAGTAACCTTTTAACTATTTTTCTACCTGTGGCTAATAGATATACATCACCCAAGTTTTAACCTTAGTGCTTCTTGACGTTTCTCTTCCCTAAATATCCAGTCACCAAATACTACTATTTCTTCATGTTTTTCTTGCTGTCGTTTCCACTGTCGTCATTCCGATCCAGGTCCTTAACCCGCCCCCACCCCCTTAAAACAGGCTTGGATTTTTGCAGTGGCCCCTTGGGTCATCTCCCAGCTTCTACTTTGCTGCTCCAGCCATCCAGCAGATGACTTGCCCTGGAATGCAGCTTGAATTGTGCTTCTCCTCTGCTCTCTGACCTGCATGGGTCCTATATCCACACTGACCCGCACTGTGTCATATAGTTCTGGAGCAAAGCATGTGCTCATTGTCTACCCCCCACCCCCTCCCCAATCGCACCTCTCATTCACACGCCCTCTGCAGGGCTTGTCCTGTGGCTGTTGGTCATGCAAATTCCTGCCTTGCTAATTGTGTGGCCTCCCCACCCAAGCCCCGTGAGCAGAGCCCACCTTTCTTCAGTGCCTACGCTAAATCCCTCCTGCAGAACCCTCCGAGTTACAGCCCTCCATGCCTGAATTCCTGTGGTACTTATGTGTGTCCCCTTAACACTGAGCATGTGCTCCCTGGGCTGCGTCTACCCCTCTAGGTGTGTGATCTGACTCAGGTTGGGTGGCCTTTTTGTATTCCTCTGTCCCAGGGAGGTACCCATGGCAGGTGATGAGAGCACACTGCTCCCCGGCTTCAGAGCCTGTGCAGCACGGCAGGCTTCACCGCTGTGGCTTGTAATGGGCTGAAAACAGCCTTGCGTAAGTGTTGGCAGTGCCTTCATTTGCAAATTGGCAGAGCTGGGGGGATGGAGGAGGGGATGGGAGTGGATGAAAAGGTCTGACTATAAATCTCTAAATCAGTCAAAATTTTTTCTTTAATTATAGTCCTTTCCCTTCTGGTTCCCGGTATAATAATCTCCCTTCTTGAACATACTTTGTGATTTTTCTCTTTTTGATTCTATTTTATCTTTCTTGCACGTATGTTTTCATTATAAGCATCTGGAACCCTCCTTGGAAGTAGCTGAGGTATGAATAATTTCTCTGAAAGTCTTAGTGGCAGAGCCAAATATAGGACTCCTGACTTTGCTTTTTTACTCCTTACCTCTTTTCATCTGGTTTCCGCTCTGATTAAATCTTACATTCAATGAAATACATTGATTAATGGCTTTAAAGCTGTGTCTCCAGAGTTAATCTCGGAGCCCTTTAATCCTCTCCTACATTTTAAAATCTGGACTGCAAGGAAAATTTTCAGGGAAGAAAACTTTCGTGTGTGATAATTAAAATAGATGGAGCTCTGGCTGGGAGACTGACACGTGACTGCGGGTTTGACCCAGGTGGGGCCTCCGGTGGTCTTCTTTCCCATCTCCAGGGGAGAAGCATTGTCCCTTTTCCTTTCGAGCTTACCCTCTCTGCTTTGCCTCCTGATCTTAGTCCTCACATCTTCCTCAATTCCCCTTTCCCTGTAGCTTTCATCTCCTTCCTCCATGGGCTGCTTGTGCTCTGACCAAATGATCAAATGTCTCCTGTCCTATAGAAATTGCCCTTGACTCCAATCCCCTGAGAACAAGCCCTCCCCTCTAACTTCCTCAGCCAAATACCTGGAAAGAGACACCCTGTCCACTTTTCCCTTCTTTTATAATAAATAATAGCACTTATTGAGTGCCTACTGTATTCCAGACACAATGCCAGACATTGGGAATGGCAGTAGACAAGGTGCCGCCCCTGCCCTCGTGGGGCTCAGCCTCCTGGCCAGGCCTCAGCCCCTGCCATGCCACTGCGACAGCTCAGACACAGCTGTCTGGGGACCTCCTGGTCCCCAAATTCTGCAGCTCTTCTCAGTCCTTCCCGGTCAGCAGCATGAGATACTTTAACGATAGCTAATAACATCCTAAAACTTAATCGTTCAATAGAAATCATCCTCCATGTTAAGACCTTGTCAGGAGTCCAGAGAAGAACCAGCGCAGCTTCGGGCTTTGAGAGGCTGACACACCGATTATCACGTGGCCCAAACGAGCAGCCTTCCCCTGGGTTCAGCTGCATAGGGAAAATACTTTTAAAGAGGAAAAGCTTTTATTCACAAAACTTGCTCTCCATGGCTACTCTTGATCTCAACATACAAATTCAGATGTATTAACCAGTCAATAAATACGCTGTGAATGTTGTCAGGAGTCGGGGGTGTAAAATCCTCTGCTGACACATTTTCTGCTGCAAATGTTCACCATTCCTAATTTTCTCTTTGTATACCAGCCCTTCCAAGTGTCCCCCGGAATAAAAATTGTTTGCACTTGTTCTTAGTTAATCAAAGACGTTACCAGCCCATAGAAATAGAAAAGTATAAATTATGATTTGTTGAAATGAAAAAATAGGTATTTTCCTAAGATTCTGGGTAAAAGAATTATTCATCCACGTTTTGCTGGCTCATTAGCCCCCACCTGCCAATATGGGTTCTCCGCCCCCTGTCAAAGGCGCCCTCTTCTTTCTGAGTCCCCAGAGGCTGTCTTTAGTGTGTTCCACCCCATGGCATCTGCTGCTGTTCCCTAGTTCTCTGACAGGCAAGCTCCATGCTGGGGGCGCCCTGAATCCTTGGAGAGCCAGAGCTGAGTCTTTGGCGGAGTGGAGAAAAGCTCTTTGCATTTCATATTATGGAATGGGGTCAAGGGGTCCCAAAGCAGTGTCACTTAGGCCCCAACATCTTACAGAAGTGTTAGTGATGTCACTTCTTGTAGTTTTTATCCTCTCCCCCTAACCTCAATATGAGTCCAGAATGGAGACCAACTTATAGAGGGTTAAATTACTGGCTCATTATTCCGTCGTTGCATCCTGCCCATTCCTCTGATGCACGCAAGTGTGTCTGCACCCAGAAATCCAGGATCCAGGCTCAAGCCGAGACAGGGTTCCCCATTACACACAGGTATCGGTACAAAGTTACGCCTATGCTAAGGCCGGGCAAGAGGGCCTGATGTAGAAGCCCCTGGAGCCCAGAGACAGCAAGCTCACTGATGAGTCACAGCGGAGGAGAGACTCCCGAGACAGGAAAAGGACCTCATTGTGAAAGAACTCACCCAAGCTCTTTGGTTGTAGCTGTCTGACACCTTATCAGTGTCACCGGGAGTTTTGCTAAAGGAATGACTTAATGAATACATCCTGCCAATACCTTCCAGTTGCTCCTGGAGTGTGACAAAATGAGCCTTGAACCTCATGGTCAGGAGGGTGAGGCTTGCTAAGCACACTTCTATTTATTCCATTCTCATAGGACAGGCCATAGCCCCTCTGCCAGGGCCACCTGCTAGTCCGTGTGTGTGAATTAGAAAGAGGTGCCCCGGGCAAGCCCGGTGGCACAGTGGTTAAGTGCGCATGTTCCGCTTCGGGGGCTGGGGTTCGCCGGTTCGGATCCCAGGTGCGGACATGGCACTGCTTGGCAAGCCATGCTGTGGTAGGCATCCCACATATAAAGTAGAGGAAGATGGGCATGGATGTTAGCTCAGGGCCAGTCTTCCTCAACAAAAAGAGGAGGATTGGCAGCAGATGTTAGCTCAGGGCTAACCTTCCTAAAAAAAAAAAAAAGGAAAAAAAGAAGTGCCCTTCCTCCTAATGGATCCAGCTAAGGGTGGAAAAACAGCTTCCACCACACATGCCCCTCGGATTCTCCAGAGCAGACAGCTATTGGAGGAGGAAGAATGGTACACCAGAGCCATCATAACTTGCCTTATACATATAGGGAAACTGAAGCCCAGAGAGGAGAAGGAACTTGCCTAAGGTCACACCGTGATAACAAAGGAGTAGAGCTCAGGTCTCCTGAAGGACAGCACAGGTAACACAGTGTGTGATAAGCAACAGCTTTACGGCCTGAGCCGAGGAGCCAGGGCTCCCTCCACCAGGGAGCTGAGCAGGCTCGAGGACTCAGCCCGAGACGTCCCTTCTCTCTCACTCAGTGTTCTTATTACACATGTCCTCTACCCAAGACAGGGAGCATCTCATTCCTGGGTACTCCTGAGGGGATGACGACAAACGGTGAGGACAAATATGGAGCAGATGACTGAGTAACGGTTTCCGCAGCCCAGCCCCCACGTCCCCACCACACGCGGAGAACTGCAGCTCTGGTCCCTCTGGAACCGTTGTTCTCAAACCCTGCTGTGCACCAGAATCAAAACCAGATTATTGGCCTTACCCCTGGAGTTTGTGACTCAGTGGGTCAGAGGTGTGCCTGAGAATCTGCATAGCTAACAAGCTCCCAGGGGATGCTGATGCTGCTGGTCTGGGGACCACCCTTGGAGAACCACGGGCCTAGAAAAACAGACAACCAAACCTTTCCTCTCTCCCCTTCTTCATTCCTCCCTCCTCTCATCTCCCTCTTTGTCCTTTTCTGCTTCCTCCTCCTTTCCCTCTTTGGTCTTCTTCCCATCTTCCAAAGCGTGACAGAACGAGCCAGGCTCTGCTGGGGACCTGGGTTCTAGTTCCCGCTCTGTCACTGATTAAATGTGAGACCCGGGGCAAGTCACTTCCCCTCTCTGGGCCCCAGGAAAGGCAGTGGTCTAGACTGTGAGATCCCTCACTGCCGGCTCCTCCCCACCAGGACCGTTCTACCTGGGCTCTTCTCTGTATCCCCAGGCCCTTTGCGCAATATGTGCTTGAAGAGAGGCTGGTGAATGAATTCAGCGGCCTCAGAGCTTCCCCCCGGCTCAAACTCTGGGATTCTGACCTCTTCTTCCTTCCAACTCTGACCTTTTCCCTCTCCAGGGGACATGATATATAGGGCCTTTCTAAGACAAGAGGAGCGGAGGATGCTCTGGGAAGCGGGGCAGATTGTCGAGGGGAGAGCGTCTAGGGACGCCGGCCGAGGCTCCAGCAGGGGGCGCCAGAGAGAAGGCCAAGGCCGGTCTGGTAAACCCAAGTGTCCAGTCCCGGGTGGGCGGGGGCGCCCTAGGGGCGTGGACACCCCCAAGGCACGCCCAGGCCGCGCTTAAGTAGCTGCGGGTCAGGGCCAGAGAGGAAGGAGGGAGAAAAGCCCAGCTGCTGCTGAACCTCTTGGACCAGACCTGGATCCAGCCCGGCCCCTGCCATCTAGACGGCGCCATGCAGGGCACAAGCGTGCCTCTGTGGCTCCTCCTGGCTCTGCACACTGGTGAGGCCCCGCCGCCCGGCCGTGGGAGCAGGAGCCGGGGCGGGGGTCCTGGGGCTTTCCAGACCCCCAGCAGAGTCCCGGGGGCTGGGAAGTGTGGTCTGAACCCGCGTCTCCCGGGAAAGAGGGGAGGTGTGGAAAGGGGCGAGGCGCGGGTGAGGACAGCGGAGAGAACCAGCACTGACCCGGGCAGACTGGGATGTCTGGAGGGCTTCTTGGAGGAAGCGGCATTGAGCTGGGCCTTGAAAAAGCGGACCTTTTGACGGGCCAAGGAAAGGCTTGGGCAGAGGCATGGAGGGGAGAGCCCTGGAGTACAGGAGGAGGTCCGAGAGGGTGAACCTCTTGACGGGCGTGGAAGCCCAGGAGGATTTGGGGGCCGGAGCGGCTCTACCTCTGCCGAGGCCCCGCGGGGAGGGAGGCGGGAGAAGATTCGGAGGGATGGGAGGAGATGAGGCACGAGATCCCACCCGGGAGACGCTCCAGGGCTCCCAGCATGATGCAGGGATGGATGGGGAGGCGCAGACCGGGTCTCCTGGCGTCCGCACCGACCCCCTTCCAAGGGAGTCAGGGCCCAAGACCGTGAGGCGGGTTCTCCGGGAGCTGCTCGCAGGGATCGCGGGCCAAGGTGCTGGAAGGGTGGGTTCTTGTCGCCGCTCTGACCTCATCAGTAGAAAATGGGCCCGTCACTCCGGTCCAAACTCTGCAGTTGCCCGGCCTACCAGGGTGCATTCTGGGAGCGCTGGAGAAGGGTGGCAGTCCCACATTCCAGGGTGCCGTCAGTGGTTGGGGAGACAGAGGGTGGCGGAAAGGAGACGGTGGAGGAACCGGCAGTCTTGACCCTTGGGGTGGGGATGGGAAGCACAGGTCGCCGTAAGAGGGTGACCTAGTCCCTTGGAGGACAGGAACTGGACCCAAAGCCGTGCGTGTCCCACGAGCACAGGCCTCTGTGGCGATCCTGGCTGGGCAAGGTGACTGGTGAAGGAGCTCAGGTCTGCAGAGGCATCAACCTCAGGGAACTCCGGTGCCACTTCTGCTGGGCCCCCAGGCCAGGAACTCTCTAGGACTCTGACCTGATCAGATCTGAGGACCCAACAGGGTCCCCACTAAGAGGAGGGGCATAAGCAGAAGTTACCTGAGGACCCATGTCCTGGCTCTCTACATAGGTTTACTTACAACACAGAAGGTGGGTTTTCTCATCTGCTTTCTCAGATGATGAAACAGGCTCAGAGAGGTCACACAAGTTGCCTGAAGTCACCAGCTGAAGGAGCAGGAACTTGAACTCAACCTGCTGACTCCTCAGTCTCCCCTTGGCAGGGGTCTGGCGCTGTGCCCACTGAGGGTGGGTTTGCAATGGGGGTAATCACAGATGCTCCAAGAGGGCGCAAGGCTCCTCAAGGACAGCCACAACCACTTCCTGGTCTCATGTCCCAGTTCATGAGAAGAGCCCGGGGACACTGCTGAGTGAGAGAACCCAGTCCAGCGCCCTCTTGTTGGAGGACATAGAGACCCAAAGAGGCACAGAAGTTGCCTAGTCACGGAGCTGGCCCAGACGGCGCAGTCAGGGCTCCTTCCACCCACCAGGCTGTGCTCCAGACATGCAGGGAGGGGTGGGGGTAGCCACACTGCTACCTGGGATACCCACCCCCCCACCCCTCCACCTCTGTAAAAGGCCAGCCTCAGAGCCGCCCACCTGCCCCGAGCACAGGGACCCGCATGGCCCCACACACAGCTTTGCCGGTGAGCCCAGCCCCTTCGCATCTGTGACACCTCTTTGTGCCTCAGTGCCTCCCAGTGGGAGGGCAGGGCTGTTGCAGAGGACTGGCTATACTTGCTGAGGGGGTCCCACAGAGCTGCGGGAGCCACCCTCCACAGTGGGGCCGGGGCTGGGGATGCCCAGGGAGCCAGGCCTCACTGTCCCCTGCCCCCAGCGCTCGGCGGGATGGAGGTGCGGTGGTGCACCACCTCGGACCCGGAGCAGCAGAAATGCAGCGACATGAGCAAGGCCTTCCAGGACGCCGGGATCCAGCCCGCCCTGCTCTGTGTCCAGGGCGCCTCAGCCGACCACTGCGTCCAGCTCATCACGGTGAGTCCTCTCCCTTCCACTCTGCCACCACCACCGCCCAGACGAGAGGGCTCTGACTCAGGAGGGAGCGCACAACGGCCTCATTCACTGGGAACGGCCCCCACGCCCTCCTGCCCGGGCGGGCAATAGGATCTCCTGCGTTTCCCCAGCAACAGGGCCAGCTTGTTTCCTGCCAGGGCCCGGGCCAGGCGCTGGGAGGCCTCGGGAGGCCCTGCTCAGATGGGCACCAGTGGGGAAAGGTGTCCTTCCACAAGGCCCCTGCTACAGTGAGGACAGTACCCACCCACCAAGGGGAGCCCAGACAGCAGACCCCTCAGTGGCCCGTGGTGGGTACTCACTCTTGTGTGGAGTTTTCCAGAACTGCGCTTGTGTGGTTTCCAGGGTAGGAGGAGCAGGGGCCAGCTGTCCTGGGTGGGGGAGTGGGGAAGCACTTGTGAGGGGCAGGACATCTGCTGAACGGACACTGACGATACTCAGAGGCAGGACGAGGTGTGGAGGGAGGCCTCGGGCAGGCACAGGGGGACCTGGGTTTTCCTTGCACATCAGCCACTGATAGGCCTCCAAAGCCAGTCCAGTCACAGTCCCACGTGGGCCAGGGCTTGGGTCAGGGTCCGCTGTGAGGGTGGAAACCAGTCACATTGGGACCCCGTGACACGCTGATCGTATACCGCCATTTGTGTTTTAAAATAAAAGGGAAAAAATTGAAGGCGGCATCTATGGGACTCAGTCTGCATCTTAGAAAACCTGAGAAACAGGTTAGCAGTGGAGGCAGGGGACTGAGAAACAAGAAAGTGAGGGAGCCTCACTTGTCACTACATACCGTTTGGTACTATCTGATTTTTTATTACGTATTTCTATTGTAAGTCCCATACAATTAATATTTTTTTTGTAAAGATGGGTAACTGAGCTAACAACTGTTGCCAATCTTTTTTTTTTCTGCTTTTTCTCCCCAAATCCGCCCAGTACATAGTTGTATATTTTAGTTATGGGTCCTTCTGTTTGTGGCACGTGGGATGCTGCCTCAATTTGGCCTGATGAGCAGTGCCATATCCACGCCCAGGATCCGAACTGATGAAACCCTGGGCTGCCGAAGTGCAGCGCGCAAACTTAACCACTCCGCCACGGGGCCAGCCCCAAATAATATTTTTTAAATAACATAATTAGAAAAACAAGGTGAGCCCTTGGCCCAGGAGAGCTGTCACCTTGGGCCTGGTCAAGGGGAGACCCCCTAGGCCCCACTGGGGGAGGGCGCTGCAAGGCTGAGCCAGGACAGGGCTCCAGGCTCAAGGGGACAGTGTGGCCTCCAGGACTCTCAAGGGGGCCCTCAGCAGACTGGTGGGTGTGCCTGAGCTCCTCACTGAGTGGGCCCCGGAGGCCGGCTGGGCTGACCCACATGTTCCCAGCAGGCCCAGGAGGCTGACGCCATCACTCTGGACGGAGGAGCCATTTACGAGGCGGGGAAGGAGCATGGCTTGAAGCCCGTGGTGGGCGAAGTGTATGATCAAGGTCAGACGGTCTAGTGGGAGGAGGGGTGGGGGGAGAGAGGAGGTGGGTCCACAGCGTGTCCTTGCTGGACCCGGCCCAACACTGCCCCCGCCGAGCTGGTCAGTAGCCCCATCCCCAGAGTCCTGGAGTCCTGGCCAGAGAAGCCCTCAGAGGCCCCCCTAAGTCTCCCTTGACCTCCCCCACGAGACCGGGGGTGCCAGACACCCAGGGGGCTGGCCCGAGTCTGTTCTTCTGTGAAGAGTGCTGTAGCCCCACTAACTTTCACCCACAAGCTCTTGACTGAGGGGCTGCCCGTGCGGGGCTGGTGCTGGCTGTGATCGTCTGGGGTAATGGGGCGTCAGTAATGTCCAGCTGTCGCCCGTGGCTCTCTGTCAGAGGCAGAGTGGGGAGAGGCTGGGCAAGGGGCAGGGGCTAGGAGCTGCAGAGCCCAAGAGACCGAGAAAGAGCCCTGGCTCTGCCTCTCCCTGTGATCTTCTGTGACCTTGGACAACCTCCACTCCCTTGACTGTTGAAGGGGGAGAGTGATCCCTGCTTTGTCACACGGATTAATTGAGCCGGGGAGTGCACACCTGACACCCGGTGTGTGCTCGGAAATGTGAGTCCCTTTGCCCTGGTCCCTGCAGCTCACCTCAGACCTGCCTCGGGCTCACCTGCCCTCTGCACCTCCCCCACCGCCTCTACCTGTCCGGTGCCTAGTGTCTGTCACAGCCCAGCTCAGTTGTCACCTCCAAGGAGCTCCCCTGAGCCCTGCCAGCCCTGCAAAGGGCCTCTCCTTCCTGCCTCCCGGAGCACTGACTCTCTCTGCTGAGGTCCTGATGCTTTTCTGTCTTGTTTTCACTGACCACGGCAAGTCCCCTGAGGAGGGCCCGCTCCTCATCTTTGTAAACCCTGGGGGGCCTGGTACCCGCGATGGGGTCTTGCCTGGTTTCTTGTTGAATGGATGACTGTCAGATGACACGGGACATAGTCCAACCCTGCAAACCACTGAGGCTTTCCCCTTAAAGGCCAGAAGCAGCCCTGCCTCTGGGGCCCAAACCCAGCTCCTCCTCTTTAATTCATTCAGCACATTTATTGAGCCCCTGCTACACTGTGGCCATGAGCAGTGAGCAAGAGAGCCCTCGAAGAGCAGGAGTCAGAGAGCAAACAAACAAACACAAACAACAAATGCAAACCACTCTGGGGGCCTGCGCAGAAAGTCAAGGCCATGGGGGAGAGAATATGGGGTGTGGGAGACCTAGTGAAGTTGAGCAGACGGGGTGTTCCTCTGTGGAGGTGACGTTGAAGTTGAGCCCTGACAAGGGTTCCAGGTGGGAAAGAGCTTGGTGTGTTCAAGTAGGAAGAAAGGGACAGTGGGTGAGTCAGAGGGTGGGACCAGACGAGACCACTTAGGTTGGCAGGGGCCAGACTCAGGTGTGCACAAAATAACACTGGCTTTGCTTTCTAGAACTCAGCTTCACCCTGGTCATGGGCATCTCACCACCACTGGGCAGTCACGTGTGTGTGTGCTCACGTGCATGTGTGTGATGGGCTGCCCTCTTCTCATCAGTCCCCATAAATGAGTCACCCCTGTCTTGTCCTAATGGCTCCTTCCTGGCCATATTTGGCCCAGGGGAATCTTTTGCAAGTCCGTAGACCCCCGCCTACCCACATGCACCCCATTCAGGGTCTTGAGTGGTTTGGGACCACATTGCTTGTGCCTCTCTCTCTCTCTTTCTCTCTTTCTTTCTCTCTCTCCCCCTGCTCTCAACACCAGCAAATCGCTTTTCCTAATCTGAGGGAAGTGCCTACCCTGGTCCCCCTGCTCCTCCCAACCACTCCTCTTCCCTTCCCGTAACCATACCCATGATACATTCCCTCGAACCCTCTGAGGTCTCCTAAGTGCCCAGACTGTTGGAAAACAAAAGACTTGCAGGCTACTTCTGCCTCCTGTCTGGCTACAGAGTCCCCTGCCCTGTGCGAATGCAGACCCAGCTAAGTACCAGCTGGCTTGGAAAGGAAAGTGGGGGAATAACTAATGAATTCATATCTCAATGGAACATCTACCACAGGAGGCTGGGGGGGCGTCTTGTGATAAGACACGTGGATTGCGCCCACCTGCTCTCCTAGTAACTAGAACACCATGCACACATTTGCGTGTACTTCCATGCACACACATACACATGCCTCCGTGCACAGGTACGTGTACACACACTCACACATCTCCTTCTCCCACAGCCTTCCCAGGCAGGGTCCCAGCCTCTCTCGTGGCTTCCCCCTTGCCATCCTCACTCCTCTCTCCCTCCTCCTTCCAGAGGTTGGTACTTCCTATTATGCCGTAGCTGTGGTCAAGAGGAGCTCCCACGTGACCATCAACAGCCTGAAAGGCGTGAAGTCCTGCCACACGGGCATCAACCGGACGGTGGGCTGGAACGTGCCCATAGGCTACCTGGTGGACAGCGGCCGCCTCTCGGTGATGGGCTGCGATGTGCTCAAAGGTGAGGGCCCCGGGCCAGGCGGGGGCTCCTTCTGCAAGGGCTCTGGGCTTCCGCTCCCCTGGCCTCTGCTCGTCCCCTCATGGGATAGCCCCCTCCAGCTCGCCTTCATCTGCACGTCCTTTAAGAAGCAGCCCAGCCCCTCCTGCTCCAGGCCTTCCCGGACACCTAGAGTGGTGTCACCCCCTCCCGGATCTCGTGCTGGCCAGCCTGGTATCGCCATCATTTAAGTTTCTGGTTGATTGGCCCCTCCAGGGCACTTGACTCTCACTTACTCATCACCGTGTCGCAGACACAGCCAAGCACAGGGCCCAACCCACAGTGGGGAGGCGGGGACTCCCCAGGAGCGGTTCTCACCTGGGGTAGACATGGTGTAGGTCGCTATTTCCAGAATATGTCCCCAACTTTACAGGGTCAGAAACCATTTTTTCAGGACCCAAATAAGCTGCCGACTTACACCCAGAAAGCTCACAAGTGGCTTATCAGAGACCTGCTGTTGACCCATTGGTAGTGAGAATAGGGCTGTCCTGGTCGTGCTCCAGGAAGGGAGGTGAGAGCGAGCTGAGAGGGCTGCTGAGAGTAAAACCCACGAGGGGAGTGCAGTGAAGCCCTGAGGGGGCCTGGCTGAGAGCCCTGGGCCCTCATTCCTGGGCCAGAGCCTGCTCCTCATGCTGTGGGCTTCTTTTCCTGTCATCTACTGGCCACCAAGCTGTGTCAATCTCTCTGTAGTGGGTACAATACAGGAACAAGTTGGCCCCTGACACATGACAACCACATTCTCAAGCTGCCCTCCTGGGATCACACCATCCCTTGAATAGAGTTTGGAGTGTCCCCAGTCCCTGGTCCTGGTTTGCTCCACAGGTGACCCATGCCTCTGGGAATTGGGGAGCCCGCAGGAGAGCACAATGATCTTTTAAAGCCCAGACTTTGCTGTCAAATAGTTGTGGGTTTAAACCCTGGCTCAGGATGACCTACCCTCAGATAGATTCCTCTACACATTGGACTTCAGTTTCCTTATCTGTAAAATGGGAAAACTGACACTTACTGCAGTGCCATGTGGTTGGGAGTACCGAGATAATTCACACACCGTCTTCGCACACTGTGTGGCACAGGATGTGTGCTCGCTGCAGGGAGCTGTTGTTTTTATGAGTTCCACTTCTGTACTTCTCCGTGGGCACACATATGCACGCATGCACTCTCATGCACAAACCCACATGCATGCATGCACATGTGCAAACATACATGGGCACACCCATGCATGATGCACAGACCCACACAATACATACATGCGTGCTACCCACACGTGCATACACACGTACTTGCATACGTACACGTGTATACACTGCCCCCATGTAGCCCCCACCACTGTGTAAACCAGCACAAACCACAAGAACCTGGAAGCCTCGTCGTCTCCCATGGTGGCCAGGGGTGGCTGGTTTATCAGTCTCTTGGCACATGTCTTAAACATCTACTCCCCTGGGAGGATGCAAAAAGAAGACTAAGGAAAGGAGCTTACCCTGGAAGAGCTCACTCTGCTGGGTGATGAGCAGGATGTGACTGGCTCAGTGCAGAGCTGGCGTGTTGCTTGTCCTGCGTGGCCCTAGGGCATCCTCAGCACAGGACAAATATTTGCCAAGAGGGTGGACATGGTGCCCCGGTGCTGGCAGGGGCCCCAAAACCATGCAGATTCCACCATCTTCACCGACGAGGCCTCCTTCTCCGCTGCTTCCAGCCCCTCCCTGTGTTTTTGAGAAATGTTGTGTATCAAATTAATTATACTTAAGTAATAATTTATTTCTTTCCCCACTTTCATTGATTACACATAACCAACTTTGAAATGAAACCCTCAATGAGAACAGTATCTAAGTGATAGTGTCCTATGTGGCCATTTGGGGGCAAATGTCTTATTCCCTTGAGCCATTTTTAAATAACAGTCACTCCCGACACCCACACTTTTGTGGCCCCAGTTTGAAAATCACTGATCGGATCCAGTTCCCCAGTTTTGCTCAGACTGAAGCCTGAAGGGTCCAGCCAGGTCCCTGGGGAGCCCACCCTCCTGACTCCAGCCTGAGTGGCCTGAGCACTTTAGGGGACAGGGGTCTGATGCTGTGCACCTGACTGACCTCTGTCTGCCTCCTTCCCACAGCTGTCAGCGACTATTTTGGGAGCAGCTGTGTCCCCGGGGCAGGAGAGACCAGTTACTCGGAGTCCCTCTGCCGCCTCTGCCGCGGCGATGCCGCTGGGGAGGGGGTATGTGACAAGAGCCCCCTGGAGAGATACTACGACTACAGCGGGGCCTTCCGGTGAGCCAGGCGGGGCTGGCGCTGGAGTGGAGTCAGGGGAGAGGCCTGGACCTGTGGCCGGGGGAGCTGGGGATAAACACCTCTGCTCAGAGAGGGCCCCTGCGGTGTGGCAGTGTCAGCTGCGTGTCATCAAAGCACCCTTTATATCGTTCATGTGCCCTGGTTGGTTTAAAAACACCACACTGGAGTATGCCAGACCGGATTTGCTCATAAAATCAACATGTTTGGTATATTTAGGGAGGTGAGGACTCAGAGAGAAGAAAATCACAAAAACAGCCTTTTGCCACTCCCATGTCCCCATTCCGGTGTCTCAGGGGGGCAGGGAGAGGGTGGGAGGAGGGCAGGGGGGATGGGGGGGAGGTTGGAAGTGTGGCAGGGAGCGCCAGAGGCTTGACGCTCAGGGCTGGCCTTGTCTCTGCCCCTGGTTCAGGCTGGCGCTTCAGATCAGCCCTCCACGGAGCCCACAGAGAGTCTCTAGCCGTGTGTGGTGCACTCCGTCTGTCCACAGCTGTGGAGACGCACCCAGTGGGGACCGGAACGGGAGCCTCCTGGCTCCCTCTAACCCCCACCCAGGCCCCAGTGTTTCCACCTGGAGGAGGGGGCAGCCCGCAGATGCCCACGCTGCAGGGTGTGATCTGGAGAAATGCGGTTTTGGGCAGAGAGAGAAAAACAGTCCTCAGTTCTCCAAGTGTTCCCACCCCTTTGCCCACCTCCCTCTCCTGGTGCCCCCCGCCCAGTCCATCCCTGCTTATTTGCTGGCTGTGGGGACCCAGGCAGCCCCTTTGCCTGGAAGGTCCTGACCTGCCTCCCTCACTGGGCAGTGACACGTAGAGATACGTAAGTCCTGGGCCCCTCCACTCAGGCATGAGAAGGTCTAGTCCATCCCCTGCCGCAGAGCAGGGTCATCTTCAAAACGCCCTGGCGCTTACGCTGCCCAGGACAGCAGCTGCCATGTGAGCGCCTGCCCTTTCAGGCCCTGAGCCGGGCTGGGCAGGATCTGTACGGGTGACAAAGGATCTCTCCCTATGGGGAGCCACTTTCTCATCCCCACTTTACAGGCGATGGGGCTAGGAGGGCTCCACAATTTGGCAAAGCCACAGAGCCAACAAACGGGGAAGCTGGAACCCGGGACTGTGTGACTGGGAAACCCATGCCCCCAGCCCTCTCCCCCCTGCCCCCCCCCCCCCCCCCCCCCCCCCCGTGACCACCCCTTCCGGTTCAGGCCAGACCTCCAGAGGTGGAGATGGGCCAGGCTGAGGGGCTCGAGGGGAGCTCAGCCCCTCCCAGGCTCACAGGTTTCTCCTCTGCAGGTGCCTGGCAGAAGGAGCAGGGGACGTGGCCTTCGTGAAGCACAGTACGGTGCTGGAGAACACTGACGGTGAGTGGAGGGGCTGGCCCAGGAGCACGGTACTCCCTGAGGACAGGAAGAGCTGGGTCTCCCCAGTGGAATTCAAACCCCTCTGTGGGACAGAGGGGCCCAGCGAGCTGCCCTGCCCTGCCCCGATCTGTGTACGGCCTTGGGTTCCATTTCCACTGGAAGACTGGGTTCTGCTTTTAAAAAAGAGTTTGCAAACCTCTGCACTAGCTCTCATCTCCTGTCTCTTCCTAGCATTTTTCTCCGCCTATCAGAAGAAGCCATTCCTTATCCCTGGATTAAATATGGTTTGATGTTATGTGTTGATTCATTATATCCTTGTCATTTAAAATTTTAAAATTCTCATTCAATTTATTTAAACTAAGGTTTTTTTATTTTGAGATAACTGAGCTTTAGAAAGTTGCAAGAATAATTCAAAGAAGTCTCATTGATTCTTTACCCAGATTCCAACTTTTAGCGTTTGCCACATTGGCTTTATCCTTCTTTCTATACGTGAGTGGTCTTTCTGAACCATTTGAGAGTCCATTTGCCTCTGTCCTCCCTTTAATTCTCCAGCGTGTATCTCCTAAGAAGGAGGAGATGTGGGCCTTGCCACAGTACAGCTGCCAAATTCGGGAAATGTAGCATTGACACAATACTGTTATCTAATTTACAGTCTATCTTCTAGACTCACTAAGTGTCGTGATTCTGTCCATTGTAGCAATTTTTTTCAGGCCAGGACCTAATCTATGATCACACGTGGTATTTAGTTGTTAGGTCTCTTTAGTTTCCTTTAACTTCAAGCAGTTTCTCAGTCTTCTCAATCTTTGTCTTCTGTGACACTGACATTTTTGAAGAGACAAGCCAGTCAGTGTACAGAATGTCTCCTAATTTGGATTCGCCTAAGGATCATTTCTTTGGTTTAACTGAGGTATGATTTACATGCAGCAAAAGCCACCTTTTGAAGTTCAAGTCTGTGAGTTTTGCCAAAAACGTACAGTTGTATAACCACCACCACAATCAAGACAGTGACTGTGACAGATCCTTCACCCCAAATTTCCTGCTCGTCAGTCCCTCCCCCAACCACCCTGGCAGCCACCAATCAGACTTCTGTCTCTATGGTTGTGCCTGTTCTGATATGTCTGATCATTGTCTTTTTGGCTAATCTTTACCTTTTAAATCAGAAAGTCCATCGTGTAGTCTGATATTCATGAAGGCAAAGAACATGGACCTGATTTGAGAAAGAGAAAAAAGTGATGTGAAAAGATGAAGGCACATAGGATAGGCTCAGAGCAGGAGCATCCTATGAGAACAGCTGGCCGGGACTGGGGCCCCAAGATGAGGCAAGCACAGGAGAATTTGGAAGGTGGAGAAAGAATAGGGATGTATTGGGTTAAAATCAGCTCTTTTGCAATTTTGATGGAAATCTAAAGAAGTAATTATTTAAAGAGTATCTTCATGCAAAAAGACTAGTAAGAGCAAGAGTGGAATTGACATAAATGCCTAAAGTAGTGAAGAAATATGGCTTTAAGTGTCCCTAGCCTATGGAAAACAGGAGTGGCAGAGCAAACACTAAATGATGCATTTGTCTCCTGGGAAGGCCAGATGATCCCCAGAGTTCTACACAAAAGTTTTGCAGCAGTTTAAAAATAGAGAAAAGTTGGGGAGTGGGGAGAGAATGACTCTGAGTAATTGCCGAGAGTGCTATAAATTATCATGCAGTCATTAAAAATGACCTTTGTGGAGTTTTCCAAACTAGTATTCTCTCGGTTTTTGGTTTTTGTTTTTAAATAGCTTTGGAGTGAATAGAGTTTTCAGGATCCCACAAATTATCTTTTCCCTTCCTATTTCCTAGCAGGGGTTTATCCTCATTTTTGAATTTAAAACTCATAAAAATATTGTTGTATAGGACCATCTGTGGTATATTTTATCACATGAGTTATAATCCTTAAAATTAGTCTTCTTAATATTCCTATTTGATGTCTATATGCACTCTTTCAAGTAAATCTTGTTTTCTATTATAAATGAGTTTTATGGAAAGTTTCCAATAATGTGGAAAAATACTTTTAAATGATAAGTGAAAAAAAAAAAACAGGAAGCAGAATTGCCTATCAAGTATGTCCTTAACCATGTTAAAAATGGTTAGAAAATAGAATAGAAAAAAGGTCATGGGGGAAATATACCAAAATATTAATGGTTGGATTAATATTGGATGATATGTGGGTGAAGTTTCGGAGAGTCACCCTTTTCTCTCTGGGCCACAGTTCTGGGTGGATTCTGTCAGGATTTTTCTCCACAGTGGCCCCCACCCCCTGCCCTCTGCTCAGAACCAAATTTCGTGCCCGATGGCAGTGATGAACTCTGGTACATTGCTCTCTCTTATCCTAAACTTCTCTTATTCTCTTACTCTTTTTACCTTTAATAAACAATTCTATTTATATGTGTTGTATTATTGTCAGATACCTCAAATCCATTTGATTAGTAAAAATCGTGAGAGGAGAAAATGTAAGCAAATAGACACAGTCTATTGAGACACCTGGTCTTGTAGGGTGCAGCCACCAAGCCCTTCTTCATTCTGAGTTCTGGATCTCACCTCCTGGTGTAGTTCTGAGTTCTCACCTCCTGGTGTAGTTCTGAGTTCTCACCTCCTGGTGTAATTCTGGGTCTCACCTCCTGGTGTAGTTCTGAGTTCTCACCTCCTGGTGTAGTTCTGAGTTCTCACCTCCTGGTGTAGTTCTGAGTTCTCACCTCCTGGTGTAATTCTGGGTCTCACCTCCTGGTGTAGTTCTGAGTTCTCACCTCCTGGTGTAGTTCTGGGTCTCACCTCCTGGTGTAGTTCTGAGTTCTCACCTCCTGGTGTAATTCTGGGTCTTGCTTCCTGGTGTAGTTCTGGGTCTCGCCTCCTGGTGTAGTTCTGGGGCTCACCTCTTGTTGTAGTGCTGGGTCTCACCTCCTGGTGTAGTTCTGGGTCTCACCTCCTGGTGTAGTTCTGAGTTCTCACCTCCTGGTGTAGTTCTGAGTTCTCACCTCCTGGTGTAGTTCTGGGTCTCACCTCCTGGTGTAGTTCTGGGTCTCACCTCCTGGTGTAGTTCTGAGTTCTCACCTCCTGGTGTAGTTCTGGGTCTCACCTCCTGGTGTAGTTCTGGGTCTTACCTCCTGGTGTAGTTCTGGGTTTCACCTCCTGGTGTAATTCTAGGTCTCACTTCTTGGTGTAGTTCTGTGTCTCACTTCCTGGTATAGTTCTAGTTCTTATCTCCTGGAAGAGTTTCTCTACACTGTGGATCTGTGGCCCCTGACACCCTAACCTCTCCTCAAGGCTCCCTCTCATGGTCCCTACCTGAGGCCATCCCTAAGCCCCTCCTAGGACAGGAGCTGGCTCACCAAAGGCTTCCTGTCTTCCCAGGGAAAACCCTGCCCTCTTGGGGCCAGGCACTGCTCTCACAGGACTTTGAGCTGCTGTGCCGGGATGGCAGCCGGGCCGATGTCACTGAATGGAGGCGATGCCACCTGGCCCGGGTGCCTGCTCACGCCGTGGTGGTCCGGGCCGACGCAGATGGGGGCCTCATCTTCCGGCTGCTCAACGAAGGCCAGGTGAGTTCAGGGCACCCTATACAGCTTCCTGGGCTGATGCTCGACCATCTTATCTCTCACTGGGGTGGGAGCTCAGGGCAAGAGCCATCCTAGGGCTGGGCCAACCAGACCAGGAGGGACAGGACCCAGAGACCCTCCCCTGGGACAGCCCCAGCGGGGGATCCAGGCCTCTGTGGTGTCCAAACTCAGGCCAGGTCAGTGTGAAGGAGGGACCAACCGTGCTAGCTGGGGGCTGGCCAGAAAGAGGAGACAAGGGGACTCAAGCACCCCTCAGAGAAAGCTCCTTATACTTGTGGTTCTTAAAACCAAAGCCAGAACATATGAACAAATAAACAAAATGACCAAACCAATAAATGTCAAAGTACGTCATTAATTAAAGGTGGTGAATAATGTTTTGCTGAAACCGCTGCATATAAGAGCAAGTTTCTGACTGCTGGGCACACCAGCTTTAGTTAGTTTTGCCCCATCCGTGCTGCCATGGCTCAGCCTCGTTGTTTGTCCGCAGTACCATCCCACACCTGGGCCACGAGTCATGTGTTCAATGGGCTGAGTGTGACAAGATGGAATGCACTGGGGGAGCACAGAGGGAGGAGAGAGGCCGTTCCTCACCTTGTCCTCAGAGTAGGCGCCTGGCCTGGGGGCGCAGAAAGAAGGATGTCGTGGCTGAACAGGGAGGAAAGGATGCAGCCCCCCAGCAGCACCTCACCAGCCCCCACCCCTTGACACACAGCGTCTGTTCAGCCACGAGGGCAGCAGCTTCCAGATGTTCAGCTCTGAGGCCTATGGCCAGAAGAACCTGCTGTTCAAAGACGCCACCTCCGAGCTGGTGCCCATCGCCACGCAGACCTACGAGGCATGGCTGGGCCGCGAGTACCTGCATGCCATGAAGGGTCTCCTCTGTGACCCCAACCGTAAGTCCACCTGTCTTTTCCACTACCAGCTCCTGGCTGACCACAGGCATGGCAGGGCTTTCTGGAGAGGTGCCTGGGGGCGGACACTCACCCCGGAGGTGTGCCCCTTGGCCTCAATGGGAACCTGTCGCTTCCATCTCCCTGCCTCCCTCTGGGGGTCTGGGGAGGAAACATCTCTGGAGTTGCATGGTCTGCTGTACCCTAGAAGCCCCGCCTGCTCCAGGGGCTGGGGTCCGGGCCCTCAAGGTCTGTCTTGGGAAGGGCCTCCTTAACCCTTCACGCAGAAGTCATCAGGTCCTGTGGTTCTCCCTCCTACTCCTCCCCGCCCTGTGGCCACCGCCCTGGCTCAGGTTTTGTCTCTCGCCTGGACCATTGCAGTAGTCTGCAAATGGGCTGCCTGCCTGCAGCCCCCACCCCATACATCCTCTGCCTACAGCCAGGGAAACGGCGTGCCACTGAGTTGGATCCACGACAGCCGTGATCTGCCGCAAACCTCCTCACGGCCCCACCAAAGAGCTCCAGCTCTCCACTCTGTGTTGGAGGAAACGGGATCAGATGGTTAAATGCTGGAACTTATCCCTTACAGCTAACGAGGGAAAGAGCCAGAATTTTCCCTGGGTCTGACTCCACGCTCTTCCTACTGAGCAACCGGCCCCCACAGCCCCTGTCCCACAGGCCACGCTCGAGCCCGGCCCCTGAAGCAGGCTAGCGTGGCGGTGACCACATGCTCACACCTACTCAGGGCTGCCCCACTACCTGCGCTGGTGTGTGCTGTCCACTCCCGAGATCCAGAAGTGTGGTGACATGGCTGTGGCCTTCAGCCGGCAGAGACTCAAGCCAGAGATCCAGTGTGTGTCAGCCGAGTCCCCCCAGCACTGCATGGAACGGATCCAGGTGGGGGCCATGCCTGGAGGGGCAGAGCGGTAGGGGTGGTGGTGACAGTGCGTGGGACGGTCCTTACTGTCCCTCCCTGATGGACGACCCAGCCTGTCCATCCTCCTGGTCTGGGGAGGAGAAGACCGTCTCCTGTGACAACCTCGCAGAGAAAGGGGAGGCGGAAGGACCTGCACGGACCAGCCATCCCCAACTGGGGGACAGGGCAGAGGGGACTGTTTCCAGGGACTGCCCCTCGCTGAGCAGGTGGCCAGGAGCAGAAGGAGCAGGAGACCGGCCCAGCTTGGCACTGGCCGACCTGTGGTCTTGGGCAAGCCTCTTCCCCTTTCTGAGTCTCAGTTTCCCCTTGTGCACAATAGGAGTGGGCTTGATCATTGTTTGTTAAAGAGCAACCGGCAGTCAGAAATGCATTTTATGGGGGCAGGCCCTGTGGCCGAGTGGTTAAGTTCACCCGCTCCGCTTCAGTGGCCCAGGGTTTCACCGGTTCGGATCCTGGGTGCGGACATGGCACCGCTTGTCAGGTCATGTTGAGGTGGCGTCCCACATGCCACATCTAGAAGGACCCACAACTAAAAAACATACAACTATGTACCAGGGGGCTTTGGGAAGAAAAAGGAAAAAAATAGAAATGCATCTTACATCAATCACAGTCTAGTACACAAAAATTTTTCTTTTGGATACAAATATGTAAAAAAAAATAGCCCTTATGTAGAGAGATGTGAAACAAAGCAGCACTTTTCTTACTAAGTACAGCATACGCTGATAGTTGCCGTTGTGCTCTATCCTCTTTTTTTTTTTTTTTTAAAGATTTTATTATTTCCTTTTTCTCCCCAAAGCCCCCCGGTACATAGTTGTATATTCTTCGTTGTGGGTTCTTCTAGTTGTGGCATGTGGGACGCTGCCTCAGCGTGGTCTGATGAGCAGTGCCACGTCCGCGCCCAGGATTCGAACCAACGAAACACTGGGCCGCCTGCAGCGGAGCGCGCGAACTTAACCACTCGGCCACGGGGCCAGCCCCTCTATCCTCTTTTTTAAAACATGTCACAGCCCATTAAATTGACTTGGGGTCCACTCACACGCCGGCCGCCTGCAGTCGGAAGCCCGGCCGTGGTCTCTATGCCCGTTCAGCTCTGTCCTGCTTTGCTTCTCCGACTGGAGACTGTGGCCAGGACTCGGAGGCGGCCCCAAGTCCCTGAGGTCAGGGACAAGGTCCTGCGGTGGTCACAGGGGTCCCAGAGGCCCCTGGGCTCCTGAACGCCTCCCCTCCTGGTTTTTAATAGCCAGTAGGTGGGGCCTGATGGTGAGGATCCCTTTTCAGAGTGGTCCCCAAGCACAGGCCAGGCCACGGCCGCTCAGGAGTGTCCCCCTGCCCTGGCCAGGCAGCCGCATTGACTTGAAAAGAGCAGAGAGGACAGGACTGACTCGGCCAGGACCATGATGGCAACAGGCCCATAAGCACACGCTTCCTGTGTGCCGCGCACTGTGCTAAGCGCTCGCCGCCTCAGCCAGTCCTCACGACAACGCTGGGGGTGGGTGTGATGACTCAGATGTGGGAGCTGGGGCTGGGAGAGGCTGAGGAAGCAACTTGCCCAACGTCACCCAGCCCGAGGGTTGGGGAGCCCCTCTCCCCAGTGACCCATGGGAGGCCGTTTGGATCTTGTGTGGCGCTGAGGGAGGAGGACCCAGCTAAGATTAAGGAGGGGAGACTGAAGGGTAGGCGCCTTCTCGCTTCCTAATGCTGGGCGGGCCGTCCTGTGGAGGGCGGCAGGTCCCACTGCCCCAGAGCAGGGAGAGATGCAGGAGGGAGGGTTTGGCTCCTCCAGACACGAGCCTCTCTCCATCCGAGCTCACAGAGGGCCAAGGGGCTGCCCGGGGCCTGTGGGGAGAGGTGCGGACTTCGGCGGCTCCTCAGAACCCCAGCAGAGAGCTCCGAGATCCTCAGTTCTGACTTGTAAGGTTCTCAGAAATGGCATCCAGTGTACTCCTGCAGTATACCCATTTCCTGCCCAGCCACAGTGACCCAGGCAAGGGAGCATCAGCCACGAAGGGCCCTGGGCCCAGGGTCTGAGTTCCTCCCTGACATCACAGTGGGGAGGAGAGGTCTGGGTGGGGGAAGAGAGGACCCCCAGAGATGCACCCTCAGGCTCAAAATATCAACGCCACTGCCTGTTATTGCACCATCGTACTTCACGCCTCTGGGCCTGGACCATGTGGGGCACCTTCCTGGGGTGCAGGTGTCCCCTCTCTCCCCTGGTTCCACCCCCTTCCCTCGGGGTTTGTCCCACGACTGTGGCTTGATTATCAGTTAACCTCTTTGCAGGTCCAAGGGGCTGAGTGTCCAGAGGCTTCAGAATGGACAAGTGGTGCTGGGGTGTGGGTGACCCGAAGGGCTCCAGCAGGGTCCAAGGGAGGAGGGTCTCAGGGAGGAGGGTCCCAGGGAGGGGAGGGCCCGGGCCCCTCCTGCTGCCTCCTGAGGCAAGGCTTTATCCCTGAGCACTGGGGCCTCCTCCCACAGACCCTGAGACCGATGTCTTTTAAGACCTGGCTCATTCATCCATTCGCACATGCATTCAACAAATACGTCTTGCACTCATGCTGTGTGCCAGCCTTGGCCAGGTGCTGGGGATACAGCACAGTGCCCCAGGCCTCTGAGGGCTGGTGATCCGGGGGGGAGATCCCGCACCAAGCATGAGGGCAGGGATGGTGCTAGGTTCTGCTCAGAAAACATTTGCTGAAAGAATGAAACAGACGCTCATGAAGGGGAGTGCTGGTGGTGGTTGGTTTTAGGGCTCTGGTCCTCCAGGCACCCCTCTTGCCTGCGCATCTTCACAAGGAGAGGAACGGGCAGATGGGGGAGAATGGGCTTCCCAGGGGAAGGGAGCCTCAGGCCCAAGTCCCCTGGAGACCCAGCCCTGGCACTTCCATCAGATCCCAACATCCAGAGCCATCCTGGGCCACCCCAGCCCAGCCCAGCAGCTCTTTCTGTCCCCCTGCAGGCTGGGCAAATCGATGCTGTGACCCTGAGGGGTGAGGACATTTACATGGCGGGGAAGACATACGGCCTGGTGCCAGCAGCCGGGGAGCAGTACGCCTGTGAGTTGTGGGTGGGGGGTGGTTGATATTTTTATATATAGAAAAACTGTCCCCCGGGCTGTTTTCAAAAGCTCCGGCCCCACTCCGTGCCTCTTCCCCTGGGCTGGTTGCTGTCTGCCACAGGTAAGCCCCTCCTGCCCCAGGCCCCAGTGTTCCCATGCCATCAGTGCAAGTCCACCAGGCGTTGGCGAACTTTCTGTAAAGAGTGTAAACGCTTTCGGCCTTGCAGGCCATGTACAGACTCTGCTGCGCAGTCTTTTTTTTTTTTTTTTAACAACCCTTTAAATATATAAAAACATTGTTAGCTTGCAGCCCAGGCCATACAAAAACAGGCTGAGTAGTTTGCTGAGCCGTGGCCTTGAAGCCTCCTCGGCCTCTTCCAGCCTGACCCTGTGGCTCATGGGAGGTGGCCTAGGGACCCTCCCTCCTGTGGGCTTGTGCACACCCTCGGAGGGGCCCCGGCTGGGGCCTTGGTGCTCAGTCCTCTTAAGTGGTGACCTCAGGTCCCTTCCACTTGGTTGTGAAAACTCTCTCGGCTTAGGGAAAAGGCTTCTGCAGCCTCAGCTGGGCCTCTGCCTTGCTCCCAGGAGTGAGAAAAATACCACCTGGGTGCAAGGAAAGAAAGAAACCCCTCTGGGTGAGGACTGTTTGGGAAGCAAAGAGGACAGAACTCTGCATGGGCTGCTTCTCAGCGATGGGGGACAAGCAGGGGTCCCACTGCCAAACACCCACCCGGCCCAGGGCCTGGGCACACCCAAGCCTGTGCAGCCAGGTCCTGGAGGCTGGGGGGCCTCAGCTCTGGGGTGGAGAGCAACGGGAGGGAATGGGTTTGAGGGATGAAGGGTCCTCATGGGGATTTGCCCCTGGCTCTTGCCGGGCTGAGGCCAAGAAGCACAGAAGCGGGCCCTCACTGGTGTCCATGTCCCCCCAGCGGAGGACAGGAGCAACTCATACTTCGTGGTGGCCGTGGTGAAGCGGAACAGCTCCTACGCCTTCACTGTGGACGAGCTGCGGGGCAAGCGCTCCTGCCACCCGGGCTTCGGCAGCCCTGCTGGCTGGGACATCCCCGTGGGCGCCCTCGTGCAGAGGGGCTTCATCCGGCCCAAGGACTGCGACGTCCTCACAGGTACCACCCTCCGCGGGGACACAGACGTGCAAACTCTCCGTTGGGGTTGGCTGGGGTCAGGGGCCCGCTCTGAGGGTCGGGGGGTCCTCTCCCAGCAGAACCCCACAGAAGGCAGCCCCGGAGAGATTTCCTCTTCCTCCTGGACGAGCCCCTTGCTCCTGGGGAGTTGGGGAAATATTCTTGGCGGCACCCGTGACAGTCAGGGGTGTCTAGGGTTCTGTGGAGGGTGCCATGGTGCCCCTACCCACTTACTCACCAGAGTGGATCTAGCTCCAGTGGGCATGGGGAGTGGGGTGTGTGATGGGCTCTGGGCCTGGCTGTGTCACCGTCCAGTGTTGGGGCTGTCCCCATCCCCCAGCAGCCCCTGGGCATCTGGAGGACCTTGTTGGAAAGTGGCCAGCCATCTGTATAAGTGCTGAAGAAGACACATTCACCAAGCACCCACCATATGCCATACGCGGGCCCTCCTTGTGTGTTAAATCGTGCACATTCATGGTGAAAGGAAGGCAGTGGGAAGCTGGCGAGATGCTGGAGCTGACTGTGCACACACCTCTGTCCTGCCTGGCACCTCAGGAAAAATAGCACGTTTTTTTTTCTAACCACCTACACAAGCGCACAGAAGGTGTTAGGGCTGGCTGCTCCCACTCCCAGACAGCTGGGCAGGTGCTCTGACTGGAACAGAATCGCTTATGAGGTAGTGAGTTCCTCGTCCCTGAGGGAGTCCAAGGGAAGGGTGGGTGACCACTTGCCAGAGGTTGTCTCTGGGGTTCCTGTATCTAGACAACCTCCGCATTCCCCCCCCATCCCTGCAATTCTCAAGGAGGAGACGTGCGACCCTGAGCTGGGTGGGCAGTGGGCAGATGGGTGCCCCTGAGCCACGGCCCAGGCAAGGCGGGCAGATCTGTGGGGGAGCGGCCCAGCCACCTCCTCCCTGGCCACCCTTTCTGCCGCCGGCGCCTCAGTACAGCCCTTCCCCTTCCGCCGCAGCGGTGAGCCAGTTCTTCAGCGCCAGCTGCGTGCCGGTGAACAACCCCAAGAGCTACCCGGCCTCGCTGTGCGCGCTCTGCGTGGGGGACGAGCGCGGCCGCAACAAGTGCGTGGGCAACAGCCAGGAGAGGTACTACGGCTACAGCGGCGCCTTCAGGTACCCTGGTGGGCCCGGCGGGTGGGCCTGGGGCCGGCACAGAGGCGGGGACCCTCCTGCCCACACCCACCATGGCCTCTGTGTGGCAGGTGCCTAGTTGAGGATGCTGGGGACGTCGCCTTCGTGAAGCACACGACCATCTTCGACAACACGAATGGTACACTGTGGGGGGCTGGGGCCAGAGCAGGGCCAGATTCTGGGGGCGCTGTTCCCCATCTCCGACATGATCCCGGCACTGGGCGTTGCTGGCATCCGGGGTCGACAGGTAGCCGGGAAAGACTGAGTCTAGAAGGCGCTGCCCCTTGGGGACCCTGGGGGCCCCACGGGCCTCACGCTAAGAACAGACTTCAGGCCACGTGTCCAGGGTGCAGGACACGTGGCAGTCTTCACTGGCCTGGGATCTAACTCCTCATTCCATGGCAGTGGTCGAAACTCAATCTCAGTCAATTTGGAGAGACCCCTTCTGGGGTGTTTTATGTAGTCCTAAGCTATGGGGGTGGGGGTGGCAGGGCCTGTCCCCACAGGGTCATCGGTTCACATCAGCATCTGGTCTTTGGTCCTGACAGGTCACCGTGTGCAGGGAAATCACTGCACAGCCCCTAAGCCGGGGGAGGCAGGGCACATCCCTGTCCACATCACACGGGCAGTTCTTCTCTGGAGTCACCATCCCGGGCTCCACCTGGGAAAAAGAGCCTAGCAACTCTGTGCTCCAGGACCCCCTAAGCCCTCACCTGGGGTCCCAGCAGGGCCCAGGGCCCTTTAGTGGGCGTCCATTCCATCCCCCTCCTGCTCTCCCTGGCCAGGGAATCCGTCCGTTTCAAAGACTGCAGGCTGTCTTCCTCCAGCACCTATAGCTGGTACTTTCTGTATCCCCGGCCTACACCCGGGCTCTGACACCCCAAACGCAGGAGGCTCCATCTTCTCTCCTCTGTGCTAACACGTCTCTTCCCAGAAACTCTGCGGAAAGGCCTATTAGAGTGTGTGGCCCAAAGCAGAGGAGGGGATTGACAAAGGGAGAGCATGACAGGCAGGGGTAAAACATCAGTTGGTGTTTCAGAGTTCAGACCTCACCCTGCCTGTGAAGGTCACCGAGGCTGTAGACCCGTTACGCCAACAGAGCTGGGAAGGGTTCCAGGCCTGATACCACAACCCATCTCCCCTGCCAACCTCCCACCAACACTCAGGATCATCCCCCAGAAGGAGGGAGCTGTGTTCTCCCGCAGGAGCCCAGGAGCCCTGCCTGGTCCCAGCCCCATGCCCTTGGTGGTCCTGCAGTGGGGCTGGGGAAGAGGGCAAGGCCCAGGAGGCCCTTCTGAGATTCATCTGCAGCGAGACATGCACCTCCCACAGCCACTCATTTCCCTTTATTTTTATCTCTACTCCTGGGTCCCCCTGGAGTTCCTGCTGGAAGTGGGAAGAGAGTGGATACTAAGTGAATACATGAAGACAGAAAAATAATGCGGCTCCCAAGGGCCGTGTTTCTCAGGAAGCCCTTGGACCAACTACCTGCTTCAGAACCACTGGGTTGCTGGTTTAAAATGCAGATTCCTGGGCCCCACTCAAACCTACCAAAGGAGATTCTTTGCAAGCAGGGGCCTTTGAAACTGCTTCTTACAAATCAACACGTGCTGTTATACCCCCTCCAGTTTGAGAACTTCACCCGTTAGGAGAGGAGGTCAACCACCACCTTCAGGAGCCCGTCCCACCCCCAGGCCCAAGACCTGTAACACACAGATGGTGTTCTCTGCCTGGGGGTGATTAAGAGCCTCAGTTTCTTCACCTGTAAAATGGGGTTGATCCGTGGGTTACTTCCGTGAGGACTGAGCACATAGTAGGTGCCCCCTGTTCCCTGCTAATGGGAGCTTCTGCCAGCGTTATTAGCCCGGCTGGGTTCTCTCCCTGGTAATAGAGCAGAGCATTGGAAAATGGAGGGGCTGGGGAGCTGGCCAGATCTCACCACCTCTCCCCAGTCAAGAATTCGGGGATCCAGGAGAGCAGCCTCTATTCCTCCCTTCCTCTCCCTCTGCTCTGTCCTCTCAGGCCACAATTCTGAGCCCTGGGCTGCTGAGCTCAGGTCTGAGGACTATGAGCTGCTGTGTCCCAACGGGGCCCGGGCCGAGGTGTCCCAGTTTGCCGCCTGCAACCTGGCACAGATGCCATCCCATGCCGTCATGGTCCGGCCAGACACCAACATTTTCACCGTGTACGGACTACTGGACAAGGCCCAGGTGAGCCAGGGCAGGGCTGCATCACTGGGGGGCAGGCGACAGAGGTGAGCCAAGCCCCCCCACCCAGAGATGCCTCAGTCTACCTGGAGCAGACCTCAGGAGACTCTGAGGAAGCCTGGGGGAAAATTCTGTGATTTTCCCTTAGTAAGGACATCCCTCCAACCACTATCCCCTCTGTGTCCTGCATTGTTAACTTTCCCTTCCCAGCTGGACCATTCTCGCCAGCCTACAAACCTGCTATTCTCTCTATCATCTTTTAAAAACAAATGAACCTTTTCTTAGTATCGCACCGTCTGGTAGCCATAATCCCACTCTCATTTATAGCAAAACTCCTTCAAACAGTCATCTCTACTCTGGAGTCACCAATTCCTCTCCTTCTGGTCTCTCTTAAGGTTGGTGACTACTCTAGACTGGCCCCCACCAGGGCTCTGAAACTTGCCTGGTCAAGGTCACAGTGACCCTTGTTGCTAACTGCAGTGGCTGTTTCTCAGTCCGCATCTACCTGACCTCTCAGCAGCCCTGGCCTCAGCTCTCTCCTCCTGGAAACACTGTCCTCTTTGGGCCCACACCTGCCTGGCTCTCCTACCTCTCTGGCCACTCCTTCCAGCCTCCTTTGCTGGTTCCTCCTCATTTCCCCAGTCTGTAACGGCTAGAGTTACAGGGTTACCGCTGGGTTACCCCAGGGTTCCATCCTAACCCCTCTTGTCAGTCTGCACCTACACTCCACTGGTCTCATCTAGTCCTGTGTCATTAACTACCACCTATGCACTGATGGCTACTCAATTTACATCTTCAGCCCTGCTTCCATCCCACGCTTTAGTCTCCAACTTGCATCTCTAACAACTGGCCACTTTACATATTGACTGGTATGTCTTTTTTTTTTTTCCTGAGGAAGATTGGCCCTGAGCTAACATCTGTTGTCAATCTTCCTCTTTTTGCTGAGGAAGATTCGCCCTGAGATAACATTGTACCAGTCTTCCTCTATTTTGTATGTGGGTCGCCACCACAGCAGGGCTGCTGATGAATGGTGTAGGTCTGCACCCAGGAACTAAACCCAGGTTGCCGAAGCAGAGTGCACTGAACTTAACCTCGAGGCCACAGGGTGGGCCTCTCACCTGGAATTTCTGACAGGCATCTCAAACTGAATGAAGCCAAAGCTGGACTCCTCTTCTTCCCTCAGTCTTCCCTACTTCTGTGAATAGCAACTTCAGCCTTTCTATTTCCTCAGGAGTCATCTCTGACTCCTGTCTTCCTCTCGTGCGCTATATCCAATCTATCAGCAAATCCTGTTGGCCATGTTTTCAAAAGACGTCTAGAATTTGAACCCAGTCTGTCTGACAAGAGAGCCCCTGGTTCCTAATCCTCTCCCCTGCCTCCCACAGCCCTACTGATTTAGGCTGAAATTGCCCCCCTCCACCTGTAAGCACCACAGAGTTGCAGAGCCAGTCAGCTCTCAAGGCCGGTTCCTAAACTTTGGTATGCCCTATGCTTTCAGCTTCCCCATGGAGTCCCTCCGACTCAGGAGTTGTTTACTCTGGGTTCCTGGGCTTCTCTGGGAAGTTCCTAAACCTTCAGAGGTGACATGAGGGAAGAACCCTGTGTGGATGTGTCCTTTTCTGGAGAGAAGGCTGATAGCTTTCATCAGATCCTCGTGAGGATTGTGAGTCCCCCCAGAAGGACTGATAGCCACTTTACTCCTTCTCTTCCTCTGGATCAGTATTTAAAGCCTGACACAGGCATTTGTCCACGTTCCCCTCATGTCCTTTATTTGTGTCTGTATTTATAATTTCTTGTACCACTTCTGCTCTTTTTACTGGATCTTTCAGGGCTGTGGCCAAACACACTCGGTCTGAGGATTCCCAGCAGGGAAGAGAGTGGCTCCTGCCAGGATCTCTAGGGCGCTAGGAGGGTGGGCTGGTGACGGATATTCAACTCACCTATTGCTTTCTTAGGACCGCTGACACAATGTTAGGACGGGTGACACAACGAAAGGCCCTCTCTTTGCAACCATTTTGGTTTGTGGGAAAGGACACCCATAAGACAGAGAGAGTAAGCATTGTAGCAAAGCTTGAGAAATGCTGAGCAGGCCTAGCAAAGCACGCAGTGCTCTCATCCGCATCCTCTCTCCTTTCTGGGTCTGTCTTCCTGTAAATCTCACGCTTCCGTTCTATATCCAAGAACTGGTTTGGTGTGAGGTTTCTGAGTGACTTTCTTACGATGGTGGCTATCGTCATATCTTACCCCAAATCCCCCTTGATGACCGAGGTCCATGAGTTGTCAAGCTTACGATTTCAAATCAGAGTCTTGGCACCCTGAAATTCTCGCTCTTCAGTCCACCATATGTAAAGCAATTAATAGCAAGCGGCACCTGGCGACCATTTGTGAGCCGGGATGAAAAGCAGGTCCGCTGTGGTGCTTTCAGGACCTGTTTGGAGATGACCACAATAAGAATGGGTTCAAAATGTTCGACTCCTCCAACTACCACGGCCAAGACCTGCTTTTCAAGGATGCCACGATCCGGGCGGTGCCTGTCGGGGAGAAGACCACGTACCTCGACTGGCTGGGCCAGGACTACGTGGCGGCTCTGGAAGGGATGCTCTCTCAGCAGTGCTCAAATGCAGGTAGGGCACGTGAGAAAGCCCTGGACAGGCGGGTCCACACCCCCAGAGGAAGAGCGGGCACATTCCCCGGGCATCATTCTGAGCCTTTCACCCAAAAACCTGGAGTGAACTGAAGGGCGGGCGCTCTGGGTCGTTACAAGCCATCAAGGTGAAGCGTCCCGGGAGGGTCTGAGTGGGAAGGCTGCAGACAATTATAGCGGAAACACTGGCTGTGTGAGCCAGACAGACCTGAATAATGCATATAAATGCCGCAAGTAATCGCCCAGAGAGGATTGAGGCAACTACATGAATATACATGTAGTGTAATTTTGAAAGGAATGAATATGTAAAGAAACCAGGGGAAAGACAAATTGTAAAAGGGTAGAAAGAGGGAGCCGAGAGTGAGTTAGGGAGGCAAAAATGCACTCCATCAGGTCCTGCACTGAGTGCCAGCGGCCACCATCCGGCTCTCGGCTCTCCCTCGGTGCTGTGGTGTTTGGAGCCTTAACTACCTGTGTTTAATCCCTCAGCGGTCCCTGCCTCGGGGGTCTCCCTGCTCCTGCTGCTGCTCCTGCTGTCCCTCAGCACCGGCCTCCTCCGGCCCTCCCTCTGAAGCCGCTCTGGGCAAGCCTCGCCCTCCCTTGGAATGGAAACCTGTTCAGAAAGCCCTATAAATAAGGCCGTTCTCCTCGGTAAATGGTAAATCCGGTTATCACTGCTCAGAGGGGAATATGTGATGGGAGAGGAGCTGTGAGAAACCACAGAGCTCCTTGGAGCTGCCTTCCAACCCTGAAGCTGCCGTGATTGCTTCAAAGTGGAATAAAGACGAATGTTAAAGAAAAGTCTCCAGTTGGATGCGAGCAGGTCTCTCCTGCTGGAACCCAGCCTCTGCCTCCCAGGCACCACCTGTCCCTCTGTTACCTGAGGCTGTGTGCTGGCCAGCCTCCCAGTCGCGCCCCACCCACAGGCTGGCACGGCCCGCTTCCCTGCAAATCTGCAGGCTCCCACCACATGGATCCTCACCAGGCTTGACTTTGGAAAAGACCGTTACCAAGGAAACAGGCTGAGCCCGGGCTTCCCACACGGACCTCTCTGCTGGAGTTCGCCCTGCCAAGCCACCCAGGGGTGCCTGGTGAGATGACAGGGCCTGCCGGCCCCTCCCTGGCTGGTTCCCACTTCCCCCTCTGAAGAATAGACACTGCACCCAGCACCTCCCATTGGCCCCCGCTCCGTCTGTCCTCTAGGCTCCACGTTCCAGCCTCCCTCCCCAGGACACTGTCTCTGCCACCAAGGCGTCATCAGACGAAGCTACAACCAGGCCCTCCAAGGAGGCCTCCAAGGAGGCGAAGCTGCTGGACACATAGCCCTTTGTCCTTGTCTCCTGTGGCTTGGCATGGCCCAGACCCTTGGAGACCTGATTATGCTGGGCTGGGGATGGCAGGGAACCCAGGGCTGGACCATACACATGAAACCCTCAAGGGGGCCTCAGACAAAGGAAACACTGCTCAGCAAGAATTTTTACTAGGTTGGGGGCTTGATGCAGGGTTGGGGGTCTAAAATCCTGCCTGAACCCCTGTCTGCTGTAAGGAGGCCACAGAACTAGACATTCTCTGTGTGCCCTGCCTCGTGGGGGGTTCGGCCGTGCCAGGCTCTGTCCTGGGGTTGAGCCCCATCAGCAAGAGCCCCCACTCGTGAGTTCCCTCCTCTTGGGCTCCATCTCAGATCCCCCCCTTCTCCTACCCCAGGGTGAGGCCCACTGCCTCAGCTCCACCTCGACATGCAGCAGCAGCAACTGCCTCCAGACTGAAGGGCTCAGCCTCCGGATTTCCCAGGAGCTCCAGGCCCTGGAGTAGGAGGTGGCCCGGGCCTCTGAGGCAGCAGGAGGCCCTCTGAAGAGCTGGGAAGGGCGCGATGCCGTTCTCTGCGTCAGAGGAGCCACAGGCCTGGCTTAGGGACTGAGGGAGCTCCCTGCACTGACTGGGCCCTCAGGCCACTCGCTCCAGAGGAAGGGTCCCTCCCTCCCATGGCTGCAGGTCAGCGGAAAGTGCCTGGAGAAGGTCTTCTCTCTCCCCCATTATTGCCAGGGTTGTCTGAGGAGCCAGAAAAAGTTTCCAGAACTGCCAGCTCTTCCTCTAAATTTTGCTCCCTGAAAAAAAGTAAAAAAGAAAGGGAAGAAATGGGAGCAAGCCACCCTCGGCAGCAGCCTGGGAGCCGCGTGGGCCTGGAGCTATTTGCATCTCAGTCTGCGGGGGCCTCGGGGACACTGATGACAGGCCGGTGCTCGGTGCTTCGCCCCCACCTGTGGGCGTTGGGACGAATCCCTTCCATCTCTCAGCAGCGAAGGAGGCCCCTGGCAGCATGCTGGCTGCAGTCACACTGTCCTGAAGAGTCCTGGTGACCATGCCGGGGCAAGCCCCCAGCCCACTGTGAGGGGCCAGAAGGAGCCGGCCTCTGCTACCAGAAATGATTCTTTCTCTGACCTGATGATTGTTTGATTTTCTTTTTTAAGGGAGATTTGTGCAGTGAGAAGTGTATTTCTGGGTGACCCTGAGCCAGTGTGCTGCCCAAGGTGTGACACCTGCATTGTGAGCCTACTGAAGGTGTGACCTGCGTGAATGCTGTGTGACATTTGATTGTCAAGTGACAGCAGGGGGCCACCGCTGTCTTAGTGCTAATAAAAGATGTCGGTTTGTTTTTAAATAAAGCTAAACAACCCTGCGTCTTCTGAGGCTTGGATTCTGAGAGAAACTTTCTGCAGCTGATTGGTTTTTTCTTCTCAGGTGGTCAGAGGCCTCCATGCCCCAGGCCATTCCCCCGCCCACCCAGATGGCAGAGTCCACTCAGAGCCCTGTTCCCTGAGAGCAAGAGTCAGGGACAGTCTGGGCCTCCAGCCAGTGAGGCCCCCAACTCCCCTTTCCAACCTGGACTGGTTGTCTGGCCCCTGCAGGGCGTCGGCCATGCCATCACATCCCAGCTGCCTCCATCCCTTTGGCCTCTTGGGTGTCCATTCCTCTGAGGACCGGGTACAGAGGAGGATGCAAACTTCTCCACTGACCCCTGCCCTGTGTCTCCAAAATAAGCCACCCCCACATGTTTTTTTTGGCAAGTTGGCTGCTAACTCAACAGAGGAAGTAAGGGGAGGGTCAGATCTCAGACAGCTCTCACAGCGGGCGCTGTCTGGCGGTACTGAAGTGTGATGGACTGCGCTGCTCCAGGTCAGAGTCCTGCTCTCGCTCGGGAGTGGAAGTTCTCCATGCTCCCGTCTCCCAGGGCACCTGCCCTTCACTCTGCCCCCAGGCCACCCTCCCTCCCTCACTGCGGCCATCTCACAGAGCTGGTCTCGCCACTGCACACAGGCCGTCAATCACATCAACCACGCAGCCAGTCTGTGAGCCAAGCAGCCCCCCAAACTAGTTTAGGTGACATTTGTTTTAGATGATATTTGGCATTCGTTGAGCAAGTATTAATTGATACCTACTGTTAGTACCCCTAGACCTGGGCAAGAGGGACCCTCGTCCTGTGTTGGGTTTAGAACAGTGCTTTTCAAACCTCAATGTGGCACATGAATCCTCTGGAGATCTTGTCAGAACGCCGATTCCGATTCGGTGGGTCTGGAGCGAGGCTGAGCATCTGCTGTTCTAACCAGCTCCCAGGGGGTGCCCGTGCTGCTGGTCCGGGGACCACATTTTGAGAAGCAAGCCCTCAGAGGCCTCTACTGGAGCCCTCCTCTGCCCACACCCCACCCACAGCCAGAAGAGTCCTGGGGAAAAGGGATGTGTTCACCCAGAGCCCACAGCCACTCTTTTAGAACATGTTCCAGATACCCAGGATCCTGGAATTCTTATCCTAAACAGTCCTGAGCCGGCTTCCAGGGTTGGACAGCCCTCTTCAGGTCCTGCTTCCCAAGTGTGGTCGGAGGTGGCTGTTTGCAGGAGGTGCAGGAGGAGCTTGATGAACAGCCTTCAGGGTCCCTCAAAGTATGGGATGAGCCTGGATGGGAGGAGAAGGGGGTGCTATGAAGTGGGAACCTGTTCTCTCTGCACCTCGTTTTCCAGTCTGCCAAGTCTTCATAAAGGCTTATTTGTCAAAGCAGGAGGACAGGACACATTTTATTTAAGTTTTTGAGCTTGATTTGTAATTTAAATTTGCGGCCACATGGTAGGTGGGCTTCCATTGGTACTCTTGTCCTGGGCCCCACAAATGGTTATGTTGAGCCAGCTGTGTGCACAGCTGTCCAGCTATGACAGTGTTCTTCTCAGGCCTCTGGAAAGCACAAAGAAGTAAGTTTAAGGCCCACTACCCCTGCCCTTGGTCTCATTTGGAGAGGCCACTAAGCTGGTGTGATGGAAGCAGGGACAGAGAGAGGTGAGTGACACCCCAAAAAGGACATGCAGGTCGTCCTGGCCTGCACAGCACATCCCAGACCAGGCATCATCCCCAGCTTCAGACTCTTCCCCAGGGCTTTCTTTACATGAGGATAGATTCCTTAGAACCACATTCTTATAAAAGATTCATGCGATAGATATAAATGCTACAATTTTTTTAAAAGGTATCTTAATTTGGTAAAAAAACTAGATCCCTCACCTGGGATTCAGGAAACTTGAATTCTAGTTTCACTTTTGCTATTCACCTCGGGCAAATACTTTTTCCCATTCCAGTCTCAGTCCCAAAGCTATGAAGTGGAAACTTGGATGGTCCTCAGTGGTTTTTAGCTCCAACAGTTATTCTTAGACTCAGAAATCTCAGTCTTCGTGGGGTTATTGCTGGTCGGTGCTGAGCGCAGAGCGGCCAGCTCTTCTGTTGTTGCTGCCTTTCCCAGCTGCCTTTGGGTTGGCACTCACAGCCCAGAAGCTCTTTCACAGCCTGCGAGTCATCATACATCAGTAGTTCTCCAACTTGAGCATGCACCAGAATCACCTGGAGGGCTGGTTAAAACACACAGGGCTGGGCCCCACTCCCAGATTACCGATTCCACAGGGCTGGGGTTGGGGGGTGGGGGGGGAGCGGCCTGAGAATTTGCATTTCTGGCAAATTCCCAAGTGATACTGATGCTGCTGATCAGGCCGCTCACTTTGAAGACCACTGTTAAAGACAGTGGGAGCTCCCACTCCATGAGAACATGACAGGTGCCTGCCCCAGCGGGGCCAAGGGCTCAGGTGGGAAGGGTGAGTGGTTAGGAGGTCTCTCATGGGGAAAGCTGGGCACAGCCTGGAAGAAGGGGCAGGCCTGTGACCACAGCCTCCGTGCTCTCCATGGGGAGAGGTGGGATGTGCAGGACGATGCTGAAGCACCAGCCCAGGTGTCTCAGCAAGGCAGCTGAGGGTCTGGGGCGGCTCCTGCCCGGCACATGGCCATCTCCTCCCTCTAGTCCTGTGCCCCTACACGCCCCACTGCTCATTTCAGAGTAGGGTTTTCAGGAAGGAGAGAGCTCAAAGATTAGCATGAGGACATTGTGCAGTCAGAATACCCCTCTTCCTCCTCCTAGCTTCTGATGTCTCCAGAAAGCTCCAACTTGGCAGCAAATCCACTTTATATTGTCTACTGTAGCCAACCTTTGGGACAGTGGGGGACAAAGAGAAGGGCCTGACGGCTTGCTGGGCAGGGCATTCTTAGCCAAAATCCCAAACCAGACTCTGCCTGTGGCCGTCCAATATCCTTCTCCCTTTCTGCCCCTCAAGCAGACCCCACTTTGGTTCAGGATGGCATTGTGCCCAGCTAAAAACAGTCACTATGGGGCACCAGGCAACCCAGTCCTGGCCAATGACACCTACATGCAAGTCATGGGGTATAGATTTTTGGAAGGCGTTTTAGAAGGAACACGCTGGGCTGGCACAGCCCTGCACCCTTCAGATGCCCAGAAAGCAGAGGTGACAGCGGGAAAGAGGAGCAGCCATCTTGCTACGTGAGGCAACGAACACACGGGAAAGGACCTGGTGAGCAGAGCAGAGCAAAAGATGGAAGCACCGGGGTTGAGCTTCCGCTGTGCCCAGGCCTGGACTGTTATAGTCTGATGCCCTGACAGCTAACCTGGTTTTCTATTGTTTCGGCTGAAAGGATTCCTAACTGATTCAAGTGGTAACAGTGGAAAGAGCACGAGATGGGCCCTTAGGACTCATCCTGGCTTTGTAACAGGCTGTGTGACTCAGGGAAAGTCATGGCTCCTCTCTGAGCCCGTTTCTTCATCTGTGGGGACGAACCAGCAGATCTCCTTCTGTGGCTCCGAATCAAGAACCAAGCTGGTCCCAACCAAAAGTTCCAGGGCTGGGAATAAGCAGGGGTTTCAGTAATGGGGCAGGAAGTCACCTTGGGCATGTGTGACGTCCTGGGGTTGGAGTCTTAACAGTGTTGAACCGAAGGGAGATCCTGAAGCACACAATTAGAGATGTCAGCAATCCATTTGTCTTCAGTCCCTTTGTCATAAACCTTTGAACATCCCAAAAGGGGTTCACATTTGTCCCTGGAAGAATCCTCGGGTAGCTCTGCAACCTGTGTCCCGGACCACAGCCCAAGTAGTGAGGCGAATGGCCAGTTAGAGGTCTCACTGCTCCTGGGAAGGACAGAGCCTGGCGCCACCTCAGGAGAGAGGCCTGAGACGCTTCTGATTGGTGTCAGCTGGGTCACGAGTCACCCTCTGTGATGTGTGGACTGGATTAGGCCTGGATCACATGTTAGACCCCTGGTTCTGGGCATGCAGAGCCATCCGCCCTAGAAGTACAAGGTTTGAGACTGGGGAAGAAGGGAAAATCAGGGTACTATGATTAAAGATTGGGAAATGGATACAGGCTGCCCAAAACCACACAGTCCTCCACCCGAGCCGGGCCCCAGCCCTGTCCTGGGACGGAGTCCTTAAGGCACCTGCGGTTCTGTGAGCTCTCTGAGGAGGAGCAAGGCTGGGGCACTGCTATCTCAGCAGGAGGAAGAATGCACCAAAAGCGCTTTTCAAAAGCCACCTCCTGGGTGGAGGCACTAACTGGTGACTGTGACAGCTGATTTCGAGATCAGGCTGGTGGGAGTCAGCTCAGAAACACTCACCTCCATGGAGACGACCTGGGAGCCTCAGTAAAGAAGGTCACTGGCCAGATCCCACCACTAAGACTCTGGAACTCCCCTGTCCGCTCCCTCCTTCCCTTCCCACCACGCTTGGAAGGCCTCCTCCAACCCCAGGCCCAGCTCTTGATGGAATCACTGTCCCCCAGTAAACCAACCTGTGACTTCGGAACGCCCCACAGGGGAAGAGAGGAAACCTTGCCTTTGAAAATGGTGAAAGAGTCAGGTTCACCTAGGTCTCTTCCCTTGGCAAAAAGCCACAGCTGTGCTGGGGGAAGAGGCAGATGAAAGTTACCCTCACTTTGTTTTATAAAAAATAGGCCTTGCCTGGCTAGGATATAGACTAAAGTCTGATAATGAGTGACTACCCCCGACAACACCCAAGTCCCCTGCCTTCCCCTCCCCCAAGGGCGTGAGAATTGTCTGTCACCCTCTGGTTATCTGACTGTTGGTAGGTTCCCCCGTACCAGCCGTGAGCCTGTAACTTCTGTGGTTCCACATACCCAGCCCGAGCACAGAGCCCGGCTTCTGAATAAAGAATGAATAAATGAGTGAGTCCATGAAGCTCCAAGCCCAGGCTTCCATCCCCGCAGGGATTCCCTCTGGCCCACCAGCAGGCTTTGGCCCGAGTTTCTTTAGCCTTTGCCTGGCCCGCTGGCCTCCCGGAAGGCAAAGCCAAGCCCCTCGCCCAGCTGCAGGCCATCCACAAGCCCCACCAGCCCCCGGCAAGACTGATTCATGGGGCTGAGTCGTCTCTTTGGATTTGAACTTAGAAATTTCACAGCTCGAGGGGGGCAAGGGCTCGTCCCCACCCCTCACCCAGAACTGCTGCATCCCTGAGCGTGTGTCTCTGCCGACCCGCCATGGCAGTACTCAGGATGGAGACCACTGGCCTCTCAGGAAGAGCCCCTGGAAAACAAGAATCTGCAACTGGAATGAGGCAGCAGGGTAAGCGCCACTGCTGTGGGAAGTTTGCTTTAAGATCAGCCTGCTAAAACGTGCCCTGAGACAGGAGGTGGACAGGTGGCCAAGACAGAGGTGTAATAATGTTCCCCCTCGAGTTTTTGTGATAGTCAAATCCTGGAGACGATCTAAATGCCCAGCAGAATTGGGTTGGATAAATGAAAGATGATGTGTTTTCATCTGCAGTGGAATAATGGACAGTCTGCAGCCATTAAATGCAGTCTAGAGCTATATTTACTCATGGGGAAAGATTTCCATGCCATATTGTTGAGTAAAAAGAGCAGGTTATGAAACAGTATATGATCCTATTATATCATAAAATCACACACGTACACACACGCACACGCACACAGAGCTGTCTGGAAATCTGTTCGCCAAACTGTTAACAGTAACTATCTCCAGTTGGTGGAATTTAAGGGTAATTTTTACTTTGTTCTTTAAACTCTATATTTTGAATCTTAAAGAATTCTAAATAACTCATCATTTTCATTTTGGAATGAATAAATAAAAAAGCAAACAAAAAGTAAAATAAAACCTTCCACTGTCCTGACCACAGTCCTGATGTCTCACGTCCTCTTGTCTCTTGCCAAGAAATTGAGTGGCCTCCACGAGGAGGCTGAGCAGGGCTGCGGAAGGAACCATGCTTGGAGCTGCTCAGTCCTGGATGTGGATGTGGCTCTACCATGAGCTGTGGGACCTTCGAGAAGCCACTTAACCCTTCAGAGCCGCCATTTCTTTCCAGAGTGTCTGCCCCATGTGCTGGTTGGGGGGTGTGAATAAGAGGTAGATCAAGTGCCCACATGGTCTTCTGGAAGGGATGGAGTGAGGCCCTCGCCAGCCCAGGCCAATCCAGGAGCTCAAACTCAAGGCCCCACAGACCAGAAGCCAGTGCCTGTGGTTCTGTCCACTCCAACTTCTGCAACTGCCTGTGATCCTGAGCCCATGACTTCCTGCCAGGCTGTGGGTAGACATGAGAAGAAGCAAGGGAAACCTATGAGGCCAAGGTCTTCCTAAAGGAAGGGACAAAAATCCAAGCTCAGTGAGGTCAGCTACAGGTGTCTAGCATCAGAACCCAGTGGCCAGGGAGCGCTGGGGAGAGGAAGGGAAGGGGGCCTGAGCCCAGGATCAAACAGGCTGCTTCAGGCAGGTGGGGACACCGAAAATCCCCTTCAGGCCCCTCCACTCCTCACCCCTCCCTTATTCACACTCTTGGCTCCAGGGTGCTCCCATCCCACTCAAACCCAGTCACTAGTTCACGGGCTCATGTAGGATGCTAGAGCTAGAAGGGACCTCAGTGAATCCGCCCATCCAGTTGGTTCATCCCACCCATCTTTCAGGAAACCAAGGCCCACAGGGGACAGGACTTTCTGCTGATGGGGACTTAGCTGTAGGCTCAAACTCAGTCTGGTTCCCAGCTCTGGGGTAACAGGACACAGTACGCAGTGCACATCCACCAGTGCATTCCCTTCCGCCAGTATCCCAACCCAGTTCACCACCTGGGAAAGTTTTAACAATTGGGCCACAACTGTGTGCCTGAGTCCTCATTGCCAGCTGGCCTTCGGGTGATCCGGCACCAAATCCTGTTTTGGAGTCTGTTCCTAGGACCTTTCCTGGCATGACCATCATAGGTTGGGTCCAGCAGAAAACACCCTCTGAGACAGAGATTCGTGTGCAAACTTATGGGAAGTGCTCTCAGGAACAGTGCCTGCAAGGGGGGGAAGGAATCATGGGGGAGAGAGAGGAGCTGAAATGCAATTTGGTAGCAAGGGAGACCTCAATTGATCGCACAGGGAACTCTGCTGTCCCTTCAGGGATATCCCGCCTGAGGCACGAGGGCCTGGCCTTTATACCCCTACCTTAACCTACTGGCAGATACGTTTGGGGGTGGGGGGAGGGCATGTGTGACCTTGAGCCGGGTGGCTCTCTTCAGCTGAAAGCAAATCCCAGAGAGAATTCCAGCTGGGACCCATCAACCACCAACCTCCCAGCAGGACGGTAATGAGAGCCTCAGTCCTGAAGAGGGCTCTCCCCGCAGCGGACCACGGCGTCCACAACAGAGAGGAGAAGCAACTTGCCTGAGATCACACAGTCAGTAAGTGATGGAGCTGAATTCCAATCCAGATGGCCAAAGCCCACATCTTAGTCCCAATAATCGTACGACTGTCTAACATGTAAAGGGTGTGCTTACTGTGCTGGGCAAGGTACTAGACACTATCTGTAAATGATGTCATTTACCTCTCAAAACAACCCTAGAAGTAGATATTAATATTATAGCCACATTTTACAGACGAAGAACCGGAGGTTTGAAAATGATAAGTAACTTGCCAAGGTCACTCAGCTAATAACCCAGGCAGTTTGACCCCAGAGCCACCCCATAATAAGGTCATACAGACAAATTGGACCCTTGTCTAGTACCTTATGGATAACGTGCCTTTTTTGAATGTCTTTTGGAGTAAGAGGCGAGCAGGGTGAACGCTGACATCTACCAGCTGCCCACTGGTCCGCAGACTGATTCCACCGAGGAGGCCGAGCCCGCCCGGGTCTGCGCTGCCCTGCAGGCTCCCTGCTCTAAGCCCTCAGAACGCCCCGTGCTCAGGGAGCAAGCCCAGCTGGAGGAGTCCAAGGCCGCACCCCTGCTCACAGCCCAAGTCTGCGCAGAGCAGCTGGTGCCAGCACCAACCAGGCAGCCTGGGGTTCCGCCCCACGATATCTGCAGAGCTCTCGTCCCTAGGACTTGGGGAGCCTGGGTTTACAGAGCTGTAAGCAGTGGCTCAGCCCTATTATCTCCATTGTCTTGCTCCACCAGGTCTCTTTGAGAGGGCTGCTGGTGAAAAATGATTGCACTACACATTGCAAAACACTGGTGCCGGTTGTGTTCTGCAGCGTCACCAGCCCCAACAGAAGTTGACCTTTGACAGCCAGTCACCCCACATTCCTCGGATATAGTGTGTTGTCTCCCTCTGGGAAGGGTGGGGTGCCCTCCATCAGTGGCAGTCTGTCCTGGGAACCCAGATCCTCATGCCCCAAAGCGGGCAGCTGCATGGGGAAGGCCGACATGGAGCAACAGACCTGAGGTCCCCTTGCCATGCTCTCACCAGGCTCTTTTGTGTCCCACTCAATGAAGGGTCTCCATCTGGGAAGGGCCTGCCTCCCCCACCAGCTCTCTAAAGGCAGAGACTGAGCCTGCCCTCTGCCCACTGAGTTGCCTGGAACATAGCTGGGACCCAATAAGGTGTTAGCCGAATGAGTGAATGCGTGAATGAATGAATGAGATAAGATGTTAGTTTTGCATTCTGAAAGTTGGACTGCTCCTGGGGGAGTTCCAGGAGTGCTGAGTGGCCTGGTCCTCCCTGGCAACTCCCAGACTGTGTCGCTGAGGGAGAAAGGGTTACTGTTGGCGTCAGGGCTGGCCAGTGTCTATCCGGTCCCGAGGCTGACCCTTCCCAACATATGCATTCGCTAGGATGTCGTAACAAAGTGCCACAGCCTGGGGGCTTAAACAGCAGAACTGTGTCCCCCAGTGCTGGAGGCTGGAAGTCGGCAGAGCTGGTTGCTGAGCTTGTAGATCAACCCAGTCTCCGCCGTATCTTCACATGGCCTTTTCCACGCGTGCGTGTCTCTGTGACCAATCTCCCCTTTTTTAAGGACACCAGTCATACTGGATCAGGGCCCACCCCAGTGACCTCATCTTAACTAATTCCGTCTGCAGCAACCCTGTGTCCAAACCAGGTCCCATTCTGAGGCACTGGTTGGGGGGGGGGCGGTTAGGACTTGAACGTACGAATTTGGGGGACGCAGTTCAGCCCCTAGCAATTTGCTCTTGTTCCTTTGGTCAGGGTTGGGCATAGAACACCTCACAGTCTCCCTGCCTCACCCCTGCTGATGCTAACCTACGGAGATGGATGATGTTTGGGTGAGATGCTGACACAGAGAGATGGGACCATCTGGGCTGCACCCCCCTAGCCCACGATGTGCCCTGACCCTCCACTCGCCTCCCCTCAGTGAAGAGGCAAAGGAACAAGTACAGACGGGTCTGACCTGCAGGAAGACTGGCTCAGAGGACTTCTCTCTGGCCCCACGGCTTCGGCACACCTGGGAGAGAGAAGCAGCTGCTCTCAATGCAGGACTCTGTGCACCAGACTTAGTGCCACCGGGGTGGGCTCACTCCCAGCCCCAATTCCGTCACCCTCCTTCCTTTCTCTGCTCCAAATCTTTGTCTCTTTCTCAACTCCAGCCATCCTAGGGTATCAGTTGCTGGTTCCTCGAACCCGGCTTCACCCATGGTGAGCTGGAAAGGGAGCAAATGGGCAGTGGCATTTTCCAAGGATGTTGCATTTCATATCAATCACCAACATTCGCTGCTACTTCATCTTCTCCCTCCCAAACCCCCATAGGGGAAATATTAGTATTTCCCCCAGTCTATGGACAGGCAAGTGAGGCTATGAGGATCGAGGGACTTGCCAGGATTTGAACACAGGCACAGCCAGCCCCCGAGCATAGTGGTGGCAGGTCTGCACGGGGCCGCAATGGGAAGTGAATGGCTGCCTCAGCGCTGGCTGAGCTGGTTGCACTCAGCCTCCAGGACACCCCAACCAAAGTCCATGTGCAATTGCCCTTATCTCCTGGGCTCCAGATCTCCATAATCATCTCAAGGCCCTGGTCAGGCAGGCCCCCTGACCCACAGCAGAAGGCATGGGTCAGCGTTTGTCAGGGCACAGACTCATCTCTGATAACAGAATTGCTGGCCCTGCGGATGTTAAGGCAGGCTTGGGACTGAGCTGAGCTTTGAGAGGCAGGCATTCCGCAGCAAAGCTGTTCAGCTCACTGGCTGAAAGTCCCTTCCTCCTCTTGCAGAGGGTACCAAGAGCCGAGTCTGCCTGCAGATCCACTCTGCCATCAGCCCTCCTGGCTGAGGGGTCTTGCCCCACAGCAGCGAGTGGGTATGGCTAGGGAGGAGGGACGTGCAGGCTGACAAAGGCCACCTGCCTCAGTTACTAAGGCTCAGGGGATGTTTTAACTTCTTTCTTTCAGTAACAGACACCAGCCCTGTGTGAGTGCATGTGTGTGTAACCATTGTATGTGACAGATGTGTGTACATGAGTGTAAGCACATACAGCTATTTCCAGACCTTTCTTCTGGCAAAAAGACAGAGGAGCGGGCTCCTGCTCAGCAGAGGATGACAGGAAATGTCCTCACCCAGAGGTGTCTTAGGACTCCAAACTGTTGAAGCCCTTACTCTATTCTTCCCATTTCCATTTCCATCAGCAGCTGAAGAACTTTTTAAAAGCCGGGCCTCTTCCTCCCACTTCAACCTCAGGTTTCTTCTGAGGTCAAGAAGCAGCCCTAAGGGTTGAGTAGAGGTTGCATTGAAACACATCTCTTCTTCTTCTCCTCCTGCTCCTTCTCCCCAAAGCCCCCAGTACATGGTGGCATATTCTAGTTGTGAGTGCCTCTGGTTGTGCTATGTGGGACACCGCCTCAGCATGGCCTGATGAGAGGTGCCATGTCCGTGCCCAGGATCCGAACCGGCGAAATCCTGGGCCACCGAAGAGGAGCTCGCAAACTTAACCACTTGGCCACAGGGCCCGCCCCCATTTTAACCATTTTTAAGTGTACAGTTCTGTGGCAATAAGTACATTCACATTGTTCTGGAGCCCTCGCCACCCTCCATCTCCTGAACTTCCCCAGAAACTCTGTACTCAGTAAACATGAACTCCTCGTTTCACCTCCCCCCAGCCCCTGGCAACCACCATTTTACTTCCTGTCTCTGTGAATGTGACTCCTCTAGGTACCTCATATAAGTGGGATCATACAATATTTGACCTTTTGTGACAGACTTATTTCTTGGCATATTTACTTGGCATAGTGTCTTCAAGGTTCACTCGTACTGTCGTATATTGCAGAATTTGCTTCCATTTTAAGGCTGAATAATATTTCGTGGTATGTGCATACCACATTTTCCCATCCATTCATCTGTCAGAGGACACTTGGGTTGTTTCCATGTTTCAGCTATTGTGAATAATGCTGCTATAAACATGAATGTATGAATATCTCTTTGAGATCCTGCTTCCAATTCCTTTGTGCATATACCCAGAAATGGAATTGCTGGTTCATATGGTAATTCCATGTTTAATTTTTTCAGGAACCTCCATACTTTTTTCCACAATGATCACACCATTTTACATTCCCACCAGCATGGGGCCAGTCTGGTGGCGCAGCGGTTAAGTTCGCACGTTCCGCTTCTCGGCGGCCCGGGGTCGCTGGTTCAGATCCCAGGTGCGGACATGGCACCGCTTGGCAGCCATGCTGTGGTAGGCGCCCCACATATAAAGTAGAGGAAGATGGGCACGGATGTTAGCTCAGAGCCAGGCTTCCTCAGCAAAAAGAGGAGGACTGGCAGTAGTTAGCTGAGGGCTAATCTTCCTCAAAAAAAAACAAAAACAGAAAACAAAAATACATTCCCACCAGCAGTGCAGAAGAGTTCCAAATTGTCCATATCCTCACCAACACTTACGTTCTTTTTCCTTTTTGTAATAACTATCATAATGGGTGTGAACTGGTATCTATCTCATTGTGGTTTTGATTTGCATTTCCCTGATGATCAGTGATGTTGAGCATCTTTTCATAAGCTTACTGGCCATTTGGATAGCTTCTCTGGAGAAATGTCTATTTAAGTCCTTAGACAACTTTACATTTTTAAAGAACTCCTTTTATTTATTTTTAAAATTTATTTATATTTTTATTGTAGTAACATCAGTTTATAAGATTATATGAATTTCAGGTGTGCATTGTTGTATACTAGGATTTCTGTGTAGATTACATCATGTTCACTACCCAAAGACTGATTGCCATCCATCACCACACACATGTGCCTGATCACCCTTTTTGCCCTCCTCCCTCCCCTCTTCCTCTCTGGTAACCACCAGTCCAATCTGTTTCTATGTGTTTGTTTGTCATTTTTATCTTCTACTTAGGAGCGAGATCATTCAGTATTTGACTTTTTCCTTCTGACTTATTTCACTTATCATAACCCTCAAGGTCCATCCATGTTGTTACAAATGGCCGGATTTCATCATTTCATATGGCTGAGTGTATTCCATTGTGTATATATACCACATCCTCTTTTTGCTTTTGAGGAAGTTTAGCCCTGAGCTAACTACCACCAATCCTCCTCTTTTTGCTTAGGAACACTGGCCCTGAGCTAACATCCGTGCCCATCTTCCTCTACTTTTATATGTGGGACGCCTACCACAGCATGGCTTTGGCCAAGCGGTGCTATGTCCGCACCCCGGAACCGAACCACGAACCCCAGGCCGCTGAGAAGAGGAACGTGCGAACTTAACCGCTGTGCCACCAGGCCAACCTCAACCACATTTTCCTTATCCATTCATCCCTTGATGGGCACCTAGGTTGCTTCCAAGTCTTGGCTATTGTGAATAATGCTGTGATGAACATATGGGTGCATGTGTCTTTATGCATTCGTGTTTTCAAGTTCTTTGGAAAAATACCCAGCAGTGGAATAGCTGGATCATATGGTAGATCTATTCTTAATTTTTTGAGGAATCTCCATACTATTTTCCATAGTGGTTGCACCAAAACTCTTCTTCTTGATGCTCTGAAGGTTATCATTTGGGACTACTTCTCTCTGAGATTTCCTGTGGCCCATCCTGGGGCTGGACCTGCTCCCAACCCAGACATTCCTGTGGGAATAGGAGGTGAGGGGAGAGAAGGGACCACAAAGAAAAGTCTTGCCCACATTGGAATCTGGCCTAGAGAACATTGTTCTTGGGATTTAGCCTATTGCTTATGAAATCCAGAAGCTCGAGTTGAACTGGAACCAGTTTCTGGAGGGTCCAGCTCAGTACGTGTGGCTCCCCCAAGACAGAGAGATGCCAGTTTGGAGGGGACTTTCCCTGGGCTGGGAGGGCAGCTGACCCGGAGCCTGATGCTGGGAATGGGCGGTGCCATTCTCTGGAGCTGTCTTCGGGCCCCCAGTCGCTTGCAATTTTCCGGGGAGAACTGCTGTCCACAGGCCACATGACAGCCAGAGTAACATAGCATACACACAAACCTTTCTGCTGATAGGAAAGACTGCAATCAGGTTTGTATCTGGAAGGTACAGAGCTGAGTTTATCATCCACCTCCATTCAGAGTTTGTCACCATCAGCCCACAAGTCCCTTCTCCTGTTTTATTTATTTATTGTCCTTCTTTATCCCTGGGCTCAATTCCTGTCCCCACCCTTCCCCTACCCCACTACGGGCATCTGCTCTAATGTGTTTGATGTGTATCCTTGCATTCTCGTAAAGCATGCGTGTTTTCATGTGCCTATGTCTTTAACTAATGTACATTGTCCTGTGCTAATAAATCTCATTCTCCTTCTCACTTTATCTTTCACTTAACGCTAGGTTTTAAAAACCAATCCATATTCCATCATGTAGTTCTCATTCATAGAGGATTCCACCCTGTCTTTCACCTCTGGGAAACGGACAACCAAGTGCCTCCATCTCTTAACACACCTTCACTCTTAAGATTATTAACTGAGTCAATCAAATCATCTATATCTTTGCTTTCTTTTTAAACTATCTCTTCCTGAGGAGGTGGCTTCCTTAAAATCTCCAACTACAATTGTTGAGCTGTTTCTTCCTGCAGTTCCATCCATTGCTGCTTTGTATATTTTCAGGCTATTGTTAGATGCATATGTTTTTACCATTTTACCATGTATTATATCCCTCTTTGACAGTATGATGGTTTTTACCTTGTTATATTTTGTTAGATGTTAATATTGCTACTCTAACTTTCTTTGGTTTATATTTACCTGATATATCTTCTTTTCTGTTTCTTTTCAATTTTTCTCTACCATTTTGTTGCAAGTGTGTCCCTTGCAGTCTAGGTATTGTTGACGAAAATAATCCATAACCAATCTATAAGTGAAAATTTGGGTGAGTTTATTCTGAGCTTAAATCTGAGGATTATAACCCGGGAGAGTCTTTCCACAAAGGAACAGAGCACTCCCAAGAAGTGGGGGTATACAGGGTGGTTATATACCCTCAAAGAGTATGTTTCACATATGATTGAAATGTCCCTTTTACAATAGTCACGAGGCTGCTCTGTCAGCACAGTGATTGATGGAAACGGCAGATAGGTCTGCTGTCTCAGTGAATGCCGTGGGGTGGCAGGTGTGTTGCCTCGGGCTGGGCGGTCACAGACGAGCGCTGCAATCAGTTCCCAGCCTAAAGAAAGATGCTTAATCTTTAAGGAGATGCCAATGTTGGGAGGGGGAGAGAAGTTGCACCTTTATCTCAAGGGCCTTTTGCTCTTGCCATAGGGAATCTCTAAAGCAGGTATACAATGCATGCTCAATGGCCTCGGTCGGGCCCTTTTGGAAAGACAAGGTCAGGCCGAATTAGGTTTACACAAAATGGCTTCCTCATATACTCCAATATATCCTATTACTTGCCGTTTTTATTTGTCAGTATTGACACTAAGGGTTTCTGTCTAGATATCTACTGCCTTTATGTATATTATAATTAGTGATATTTTATTTATAATTATTGTTCATACTGTTATATTGACATATTTCTACCTGATTTTATATATTCTATTTACCACACATTTTATTGCTTTTTTTTTCCTTTCCTGCCTTCAATTAAATAGTCCAATTTTCTGCTAGTTTGAAAGTATTTTTTATAACCACGTAAAATACACATCTGGGGATGACTGAATAAATAAATGGGAGGAAAGGGACAAATCTTCCTTACGGAAGAATTTCATGTAATAAATGAAGAAGGAATGAGTGAAATAAAAAATCATCATTGGACTCCTGCAGATAAGATCCACAAATAAATGCTAAAATTAGTGAGCAAAACTCTAAGGAGAAGCAGGAAATTTGCATAGACTCAAAGTATTTCCTCTACAGTGTTGTTCCTGCTGCACTGGTTTTAACATATCTGGACAAATTCTTTGATACTCTTCCCTTTGGGGTAAGGAGTTTAACTGCTCTTCCGTTGTGGGTGGGCTGGAATCAGGGAATGGCTTCTCACAAACAGAACATGGAAAGGGAAAAATGGTAACTTCACAGTGGAGAGGCCTGGCGGACAGCACCGTAAGCAAATGAACAAGAGTAATGCTGCTTGTGATAAATCATGCTGTGATCAATGATCTCATGGTCGGTTGATACCAACGCCATGTGATGAGGAGGACGTTGCACCTCTGTGGTACTCTTCCCCCGGATCCATAACCCCATTCATGAGAAGCTGTCAGACAAACCCAAACTGAAAGATATTCTATGAAACACCTGAAGTATCCTTCAAAAGTCAAGGTCATGAAAAACAGAAAAGATTGTGATACACTCATAGATTGTAAGAATCTGAGTCATGATGACGGGATCCTGGAACAGAAAATGGGCCTTAGAGGAAAAACTGGTGAAATCTGAACAAAGTCTGCAGTTTAGTTAGTGTTAGACCGAGGTTAATTTCTTAGTTTTGGTAAATATACTACGGTTATGTAAGACGTTAACGTGAAGAAAAACTGTGATACCTCTACTATCTTTAAATTCTGCAAATCTGAAATTATTTCTGAATAAAAGTTTAAAAATACAGGGGTCAGTCTGGTGGTTTGAGATTAAGTTTGAGCTCTCTGCTTCAGCGGCCCAGGGTTCACAGGTTCAGATCCCAGGTGCAGACCTATGCACCACTTATCAAGCCAGGCTTTGGCAGGTGTCCCACATATAAAGTAGACGAAGATGGGCACAGATGTTAGCTCAGGGCCAATCTTCCTCAAAAAAAAAAATACAGCTATACATGAAAAGTTTAAAGAAATAATAAAGCAAGCACAGAGATGAGAAATAATAAAATAACAAGAGATTATCAGGAATGAACAGACAGATTGTAAAAAATTTTTTAATGAAAAACATAATTCTTAAAACAAAATACCAATTAGTCACAAAGAGAGAATTAGGGAATTGGGGTTAATAAACTACCAAAGGTGAAACACTGAGAGACAAATAGAGGGAAAACATAAAGGAAGCACAAATTAAGGGATATGAAGGTGTAGGGGTCTGAAATTGGCCACCCCAAGATATGTCTCTTTGGTATCAGGATTATTTGAGGCTGATTGCTTTTGATAAACTGGGACAGGGAAGGAGGCTCTGAGGAACGGAACTTGCCCTTTGTTAGGACACATTTACATTTGTAAGGTAAATCTCTATCTGTAAAAGGTGCCTCCCTCTGTACCAGGAAGAAGAAAGGAGACGACCTTCTCTCTAGAAACTCTCAATCAATGCCAAAGGCAAGGACTTAAATCTGCATTTTATTGTGCTAGTCTGGTAACCTCCTGTAACTGACTTCCCTCCCCCTCCCAACGTTGGCATTTCTTTAAGGATTAAGCATCTTTCCTTAGGCTAGAAACTGATTGCTGCGCTCACCTGTGACCGCCCAGCTCCAGACGATAGACTTGCCTCCTGCTGTGTCCATCAAGCGCTGTGCCGACAGGGCAATCTTGTGACTATTGTGGGAGGGACATTTCAATCATATGTGAAACATCCTGTTTGGGGGTATATAACCACTCTGTGCACCTCACTTCTTCGGTGCCCTTTCTTTCTTCAGGAAGAAAGGCCCCGGGCCATGGTTCCTCATAAATCTTTGTTTAATTTTCTCATGCTATTCTGTCTCATGTGAATTTAATTCCTTCTCCGGCCAGACGAACCCAGATTTGGGAAGAGGAAATGTCTTCCTCCCCTACAAAGGTTAAAATAAAAAACTCTAACGTAAATCGATGTATGCAATCAGATCCTCAAAAATGGAGAACAGAGAGAATGATGGAAAGAAAGTATTTAAAGAGACAATGGCTGTGAAATTTTTAGAACTAGTGAAAAACATATCAGACGTCTAAGAACAAAAACGTATACTTAGCTGGATAAATAAAAATAAATCCACACCCAGACACTGCTCACCAGAACCGAAGACAGACAAGAGAAAAAGAAGATCTTAAGGACATCCAAAGAGAAAGGAAAGATCACCTACAAAGAATCCACAAGTAGAAAGACAGTGGACTTTCGCACAACAACAGAAGTCAGAAGATCGTGAATGCAATCTTGCAAATGTTGATAGAACATAACTATCAGCCTAGCATTAGGAACCCTGTGAAATTGTCTTCCAAGATTGAGGATGGTAAAAATTGAGAGTTTACCATCAAGAAAGCTGCACTATAGGAAGGAAACTCATCTCAGAAGAGCAGTCTAAGATTTAAGATAAAAAGGGAAGACTAAGTGGAAATAATGTATATAAACCAAACAAACGTTGTCTTTAAAAATAATAATACAGTGATGCACCACACAATGAAGTTTCAGTCAGTGACCAACCACCTATATGATGGCGGTCCCATAAGATTAGTACCATACAGCCTAGGTGTGTAGGAGGCTATACGATCTAGATTTGTGTAAGTACACTCTGTGATGTTCGCACAAGGATGAAATCGTCTAATGAAGCATTTCTCAGAACGTGTCGTTAAGTGATGCTTGACTGTGGTAATTTTTATAGGTATTATCAAGCTGTGCTCCTCAGAGGTTGTACCAGTTTACTTAGCCACCAGCAACGTAAGAAAATACCCATGTCCCATCTCTCTGATAATCTATTATCAGACTTCATGATTTTTACTAAACGTATAGGTAAAAATGGTGTCTCAGTGAGATTAATTTACGTTTCTCCTGGTATGAGTCTGTTGCTATGTTACAGTTATTCTTTCCTCATTTTTTGTCCTTCCTTTGGTTATAATGTCTTTTGCCTTAGTGAGTTTGTTCACTGCTCTGTAGTACCATTTTCTCCTTTTCTTTGAAGACGTCTGTGTTCTATGCCATACTTAGAAGTACTTTCCCACGTCCAAAATTGTTTTCTGATTCTTCCATTGCTTCTTCAGTATTTCATGGGCTCATTATTTTAACATTTACATATTTGGTCCATTTCAGAATTATTTTACTCTGAAGTATGAGATATTGATATCTCTCCTCCCGCCCCCCCCAGAAAATTACCCCATTTGCCTAGCAGCTTTATATTGAATGGTTTTCCTCCACTGATTTGGAAATTCTACTCCATCATTTCCTGAGTTCCCTTGTATTTGAATCTATCCCGGTACTTTCTATTCTGTTCCATTGATCTGTCTATTCCTGTGCCGATACCACACTGATTTAATTATAATAGTTCTATAAGATAAGGCACTTTAAGCTCTGGTAAGGCTAGTCCTGTCTCATTTGTCCTGTGTATTCTTACTCGTTTGGCTACCAAAAAAAAAAGAGATCCTATTGATATTTTTATTGGATTCTTGTTAAATTTATACAACCTAGAGTAAAAGGACTTTCTAAAAAGGTGGTATGTCTTTCCATTTGTTCAGATCCTCTTCTGTATCCGTTAGTAGAATGTTAAAGTTTTATTCATAAATATAAATCTCATCAAGTTTATTCCCTAGTTGTTGCATTTTATGGTTGTTGTTTTGTTATTGTAGATAGATTTTCTTTCATTAGTTTTTCTAACTAGCTGCTGTTTGTAAACATGCAATCTACAGTTTCTGAATATTAATTTTAAACCTGACATCTTATTGAATTATTTTACTGTTTGTAGTACTTTCTTTTTAATGAATAGATTTTTTAGAGCAGTTTTAGGTCCACAGCAAAATAGAATGGAAAGTATAAAAAGTCCCCACATACCCCATGCTCCTCCCCTCCCCGTTCAGCGTCCCTCACCATCAATATCCTACGTGAGAGTGCTCCATTTATTACAATCAATGAATCGACATTGACATATTATCAACCAAGATCCATGGTTTACGCCAGAGTTCACTCTCTGCGTTGTACATTCTATGGGTGTGGACGTATGTATAATGACACGTATCTATCATTACAGTATCATACAGAATAGTTTCCCTGCCCTAAAAATCCTGTGCTCCGCCTATTCACCCCTCCCTCCCCATGAGCCCCTGGCAACCACTGATCTTTTTACTGTCACTATAGATTTGCCTTTTCCAGAAAGCTATACAGTTGGAATCAGACAGCATGTAGCCTTTTCAGATTGGCTTCTTTCACTTAGCAATATGGATTTAAGTTTCCTCCATGTCTTTTTGTGGCTTGATAGCTCATTTCTTTTTAGCACTCAATAATATTCCATTGTCTGGATGTACCACAGTTTGTTTATCCACTCACCTACTGAAGGACATCTTGGTTGCTATCAAGTTTTGGCAATTATGAATGAACCTGCTATAAACATCCATGCACAGGTTTTTGTGTGGACGTGCACTTCAACTCCATTGGGTAAATACCAAGGAGCACAGTTGCTGGAGTGTTTGGTAAGAGTATGCTTGGTTGTGTAAGAAATCACCAAACTGTCTTCCCAAATAGCTATTCTATTTTGCATTCCCACCAACAATGAACAAGAGTCCTTGTTACTCCACTTCCTTGTCAGCATTTGAGATTTAATATGTTTTGAGTCAAATCTTTGGAGTTTTCCAGGTATGAAATTGTGGCATCTAGAAGTAATAATAATTTTTCCTCCTTCTGTCTGATTTCTACACCTCTGTGTTGTAGTCTTGTCAAATCACATTGGCTGTTACATTCAGAAAATGTTAAATAATAGCTGTGAAAATGAACACATCGCTCTTGTTCCTGACTTCGAGTTCAGGAAAGCTTCTGTGTGTCCCCATTAAGCACGTTGCTGCCTTTGATATTGAGATGAATTTTATCATGTTAAGGAAGTATATGACTATTCCTATTTTATTAAGAGTGTTAACCAAGATTAAACTGTTGAATTTTTCAGCCTTTGGAGGTAATCGTAACGATTTTTCTCTTTTGATTTATTAAAGTGATGAATTATATTGATAGATTTCCTCATATTAAACCATTTTTATATTTCTGGAAGATAGATATTTTTTTAAATCCTCTTGAATTCTTCATGCACACAAAAATTTTCTTATCTGAATCCTGGTCTCTGAAAAAAATGTTGAATATATAAGTATGAAAAAGCTCCTCGTCCAGTGCTCCTGCTCCTACAGCAGATCCGAGTTCATCTTTTTTTTTTTTTTACTTTTTCTCCCCAAAGCCCCCCGGTACATAGTTGTATACTCTTCGTTGTGGGTCCTTCTAGTTGTGGCATGTGGGATGCTGCCTCAGTGTGGCCTGATGAGCAGTGCCATGTCTGCGCCCAGGATTCGAACTGACGAAGCACTGGGCCGCCTGCAGTGGAGCATGCGAACTTAACCACTCAGCCACGGGGCCAGCCCCCGCCACCCCGAGTTCATCTATATATGGAAACCCCCAGACCCCTTTGGTTGGAGGGACACAGACAAATGGCCCAAAGGAACCCCGCATACCAATATGGAGCTTTGCTTAACTTCAGGTCAGACAAGGTGAGCTCTTTGCCTGAGGACTTGCCCAGGCTGGGGGGGGAGGGGGGGAGCGGGGCAGGGCGGGGAGTGGGTAGCTATGGGGCCTGGAGCCCCACCTGGCCTTCAGGTGAGTCACTCCCAATTCTTAGGGTCACCATTCAATTCTGTTAATGATCTGAGATCTTTCTGTTTCCCAACTTCTTTTACAATGTGGGGGCCCCTAGACAGCACCCTTCGTGAGGGAGTGAGGGAACAGGAAGCAAGGAACAGAGGTCAGGGTCTTCTGGGCACGGTGTGTCCTTTGAGTTTCACAGGAAATGGCTTCTAGGGCTCAGCGAGGAAATTTGTAGTCATGTAAAATGGGCGACTACTGCTTCTACAAATTAAATTCCTGTGATCACCAGCCCGCTGTTTCTCTGTCTCTGGCTCTATCCTTAACTCTGACGCTGTCCTTCTAGCTCTCTGCTCCCAGCTTGGATGGGCCCTTGACCCTAAGTCTCTGGCAGCAAGTCATGGCTGGCTACTGGGTGTGCCATAGCAGGCTCAGGCCCTCAGCGTCATAGACACGGCCCAGGCTTCCTAAAGCCTTCAGTCCCTGAATGAGTCAGGGTTTGCTGAGACTCAGCCAAAAGGCACAGCCCAGGGCAGATGGCACTGCAAAATTTAGGTAGAACCATGTGAAACTGCCGATAATCGGCTAGTTTTGCCCTACAAAAAAATTGCACTATTAAATGGTTCAAACACAAAAGCTGCCTTTGAGACCAAAATAGTCACAGAACCAAATCTGTGGTGCCACCCAGTGGTCAGAGCGAGTACACAGAGCTTGTTTCCTTAATCATGATGGTGACAATAGAATAACATTTCAGGAGCTCCCACCACACGCTCGGCTCAGGAGCTTTACCCAAGAGATTACTTAATGCTGTAGTATTTTATGGTAGTAATTACTTATTTTATACTTATATTATACTTATTTTATTACTTTATACACTACAAACAGGTCTTCTGAGTTAGGCAGGTAGGTTTTATTATCCCCATTTTAGAGGTGAGAAAAATGAGGCTCAGAAGATTTAAGTGGGTGGTGCAAGATCACGCAGCTGAGGGAGGCAGACCCAGGTTTGAACTCAGAGTCTGACTCAGAGCCACGCTCTCCACATTCAGCGGTTCCCCCTCCTGCTTTAGGGAGAAGATGAGGCTCCCAAGCTGGAGATCCAGACCCTCGGAGGTCCAGCCAAGGCCGATCCAGGTGCACACACCTGATGTCTGGGCACTTCCTGTCACACGGGAACAGCTGCTGTTAGAGGAACCATTAAGGCAGGCCATAAAATTAATAGTTTTTAAAAACTGTTAACAGAAGTTCATTAAAATAAAAAAGAAAACCATATGCTAAAAAGAGCATTGACCAAGTAATTGTCAGCTTAGTCGAGTTCACTCTGGAAAATTTTCTATCCAAAAATTAATCAGCATTTATGTAACTCAGATTAAATGTTTTAATTCAGATGTTCCTTGGGGGTAGAACTGTCCTTTGAATCAAATGGCGAATCCAAATGGCGAGGTCCGAATACGCCCTCTCTCGATGCCTCCTCCCATCCTCTGAGACACGGGGGCCCAGAGAAGAAGCTGCTTTGTTAGGCAAGCAGAGGAAATGGCAAAGCAGGCAGGACACCCCCCACTGATGAAGGCTTCCGAGTTGGACACAACCAGTCAGGAGGGTGCCACATGGCCAGTCTCAGGAGATGTCCCGTGAGCTGACCATGGGACACTGTCAGAGCCATTCTGGCCTGAGAGGGCCAGGGCTATTTCAAGTGACTGACCTCCAAGACATTAGCTCTGTGTGGCTTTCTAGATATCGCAGTGTCGTTTTACAGATGGAGAAGGTGGAGCACAGAGAGAGGAATTAGTCTGCTCAGGGTGGCACCTGTAGCTGGTGGCAGAACCAGGTCATTACCTGGGTAGTGACCCCCCATCCCATCTCCTTCCAGCCCCTCGATGAGGTGGGAAACACTGCTGCCACAACTGACCTGGAACTTGTGAGTTAGGAAGACCCAGGAGGACCCGATCCAGGACCTCAGGCGTTACTGAGCCTGTACGACCTGAGACCTTGTCCCCCTCCATGTGGGCCAAGAGCAGAGAAAGGAGGAAACGAAGATGGTTCCAGCATGGGCTCTGCACCAGTTTTCCAGTTTCCTACAGAGTCTAGTCTCGATTACAGATGGTGACAATGAGGAGGTGGAAGATGAAGGGTGGGGGAGGACAAAGGACAAGGAGAGGACCTTGAGGACGGGAAGGAGGAAGGCTGGGCCCTGACCCAGGGAAGAGCAGACCTCTTGGTTACGTGATTACGTCTTCAGGCTTAGGAAAGGAGCTCATACCAGGGTCCTATTTCTTGTTTAAGCTTTGGGTATCTTTCTGAACTTTTTAAACTGTTCATGTATATTACTTTGATTAAAAATGTCAATTAAGGGGCCGGCTCGGTGGTGCAGCGGTTAAGTGTGCATGTTCTGCTTCGGCAGCCCAGGGTTCGCCAGTTCGGATCCTGGGTGTGGACAAGGCACCGCATACCAAATCATGCTGCGGTAGGTGTCCCGCATATAAAGTAGAGGAAGATGGGCATGGATGTTAGCTCAGGGCCAGTCTTCCTCAGCAAAAAGAGGAGGATTAGCAGTGGATGTTAGCTTAGGGCTAATCTTCCTCAAAAAAAAAAAAAGTCAAAGCCAGAAAGACTTCAATTAGACACAGAAAACCGAAGGATGACAAGACATTGCCCTGGCAGCTGAAGAGGTGAAGATCCCCAGGGGGCAGGGGGCCTGAGGGAGGAGCAGATGGTACCTGCCAGCCCGGCCAGAGTAGGGAAAATGAGCCCTTATCTTTCCTCGAGGTGTTCCCAGGGATCTACTCTGTCTTCACAGTGGTTCTTAGCCTTTGTAGGGTCATGGGCCTTTTTGAAATTAGAAACCCTCATTCACCCCAGGAGAAACAATATACATATATGCATATGCACAAAATTATCCATAGAGTTTCCCGGGTTCACAGGTCCCATGTTAAGAACTCCTGTTCCATGTGCTGATGGCCAACCAGACCATTTCTCCAGTCCAGATCTTTTTCCTGAGCTTCAAACCTACACGTTCAATTTGTTCTGCAAACTTTCACGGAAATCTCTCAAGTGCCAGGTAACCAAAACCAAACTTAAAATCTGCCTCCTAAATCTGCTCCACCTCCCATATTCCCTATCTAGGGACTGGAACCATCATTCACTCAGTTGCCCAAGTCCAAGACCTGCCAGCAACCTGGGCCAATGGTCCTCGATGCTGGCTGCACATCAGAATCCATGGTGGAGGCTTTTAAAACACAGAGGCCTGGACCTCACCTCTGACCTCCTGAATCGGGGCCTCTGGAAGTGGGGTCCAGCCTGGTGAGTCTAAAGGGTGGCTGAGAACCACTATGCCACACAGAACATCTTTCTCCCAGCCTCGCTCCAGTCACCATGTCCTGTGACTTCTAGCTACTGAATTCATTTACTTTGAACATGCAATTCTTTAACATGATACAAAAGTCAAAGGTTAAAAATGGATAATCAGAGGAGAGTTCCCCTCCCACCATCATCTCTCAGTTACACTATTTTGACAGCCTGCTTACAGGTCTGCCTGCCTTCATTCTGACCTGCTCCAGTCCTTCCTCTGCCGCCGGAGTGAGCGTTTGAAAAGCAATCTGACTACATCATTCCCGCCTAAAGTGGTCCAGCGGCCGCTCGTCACTCCCAAGATAAAGTGCACACTCCTTAGCAAGACACACAAGGCCTCACCCCACTCCAGTCTGGCTCCCGCCTACTTCTAGTCCTGGGCCCCATCACTCCCCGCCACCCACACAACTTAATCCACTAAAACACTGCAATTCGCTAAACTACTAACAGGTCCTCTGCCTGGATCCCTTTATCACTCCTCTGGGAAGCCTTCCTGGCCCACCCCTTGTTGGATTAGGTGTCCTTCTCCCGGTGCTTTTCTTTAGCACTGGACTAACCACAGTTGATTTTCAACAAAGGTATCAAGGTAATTCAAAGTGGAAAAGATAGTCTTCTCAAGAAATGGGGCTGGAAAACTAAGTATCCATATGAGCGAAAAACTTGATCCTTACCTCACACCACACATAAAAATTAATTTGAATGTGTCATAGACCTAAAGAAAAAGCTAAAACTATACAATCCTAAGAGAAAATCTTTGTGACTTCACCTGTGAGGTCAAAGATTTCATGCAAAAAGCATGAACCATCAAGCAAAAATCTTCATAAACTCGACATGGTCACAAATAGAAACTTTGAAAGAAGAAAATGAAAAGACAAACCACAGACTACATGTACTTTCCTGCATTGCTGGTGGTAATGAAAGTCGTATAACCACTTTGAAAAACACTTTGACAGCTTCCTATAAAGTTAAAAATACTCACCGTACAACCAAGCCACCCCACCCACTTCTAGGTATTCTGTTCTAGAGAAATGGAAACATATGTCCACACAGACTTTTACAGGAATGTTCAAGGTGGTTTTATTCACAATATGTCAAAACAAGAAACAATTTAGATTCCAACAACAACCCAAATGTCCTCTTTTGGGGTCCTGAGAGGATCCCTCCCCACCAGCCCAACTGGGTCACTCCCCAGGCCCCCCACCAATGTCCAAATGGATAAACAGCTTATGGTATAGGCATACAACGAAATACTACTCACCAACGATAAGGAGGGAGCTACTGATACACAAACACATGGATGACTCTCAAAAGCATTGTGCTAGGGGCAGGCCTGGTGGCGCAGTGGTTAAGTTCCCACGTTCTGCTTGGACGGCCCAGGTTCACCAATTTGGGTCCAGGTGCGGACATGGCACCGCTTGGCAAGCCGTGCTGTGGGGTAAGATGGGCATGGATGTTAGCTCAGGGCCAGTCTTCCTCAGCAAAAAGAGGAGGATTGGCAGCAGATGTTAGCTCAGGGCTAATCTCCCTCGAAGGAAAAACAAAGCATCGTGCTAAGTGAAAGAAGGCAGGCACAAAAGAACACATTCTGTATGGTTCTATTTACGAGAAATTCTAGGAAAGACAAAGCATAGCGATAGAAATCAGACGAGTGGTCGTCTGAGGCCAGGGAGAAGAGGGATGATGGGTTGACTGCAAAGGGGCAGAAGGGAATTGGAGGGGGGGCGGTAACGGAAACGTGCTATATTTTGAACTGGGGCGATGGTTAGCCCGGTTCTTCGTTTGTCAAAATTTCGTCTGTCACAGAACTGTACACAGTACTTAAAATTTCTGGTATTCACTGTATGTAAATAATATCTCAAGGTAGTTTTGTAAAATGTGAGGGCTGCTGTGAAGCATAGAAAAGAATGCACGCGAAGGGAATCTGCTCAGAACCTTCCAAAAAACACTTGATTTGGAAGGGAGAGACCTAGGCTCTGTGCGCCAGCTCAGCCTCAGCCGAGAGGCTCAGGGAAACGTTCCCCCGCCAGGGGGCAGTGTCGCAGCGGCCGGCCGGCCCCCTCGCTCGCTCCCCAGCGCCCGGGCCTGGGCAGGGACCCTGCGGGACCCGGCAAGCCGCAGCCACGCCGCGGCGCGCCAGCTCCGCCCTGGAGCCCGCGGGCGGTGGACGCTCATCCGCGGAGGGCCCGGGGGTGGGCCCGGCGCCGCGTCCTGCGCCGTGCAGCCTGCGGGGTGCGGCCGGCCGGGGGCGTGGACACCTGCCCCCGCGCGCGTCGCCCCGCCGCCTCCAAGGGCGGCGCGTCGGAGAGGGGAGCCTGGGCTCCCGGGCGCCCAATGACCTCCCTCCAGGCCCGGCTGTTGGGTGCCCTTGGGCAGTCGCCCGTGCGCCCCCCGCGGAGCGCGGCAGGGAAGCAGTGCCCGCCGCTGGCCTGTTTCCAGCATGACAGGCGCCGCGGCCGGCGGCGGCCCGGAGTGAGCGGTGTCCCGGGTGAAACCAGACCTGCTGCTCCGGCGCGGCGGCTCCAACCGGGCCCGCAGACAGCCGCCGCGGCGCCGTGTCCTCCCTGACCTCTTCCCCTTGAGAAAGCAGTCCGTCGTAGTCGCAGCAAATCCCCACCCGCGTAGAACTCAGAAATTTTCGTTTTGAATGACAAAAGAAGTATAGCCTAGAAATGTTTTGCTTAACCGTCCCTCTTGCTGGAAAGGCGGCTCGCCAGGCGGGGCTTGCCACGGAGAGGGCTGCTAGGGGGAATGAGCTGGAATGCAGAGAGGGAAGAGATCAGTCACTGCCCGGCGTGCCAAGGCCCAAGGGACACCGGACCCTCCATAATGACCCCACTATGGCCACTGCCCTCCACGGGCCTGGGGGGACGCACTGCTGCGGCCCGATGCGCCCGCCTGCCGGCGCGCTCGTCTCCAGCCTTCTCCGCACACCCCGCCCCGCCCGGCGCACTGCGTGGTTTGCCTAATTCCCTGGACCCGGCAGAGAGGCGGCCGCGTTGAGGACACGCGGAGCCCGCTCCCGCCCTCCGCCCCCGGCGGCTCAGGGCCACCCGCAGTGCAGGCGGCGCAGGTGCACCCAGAGGCAGCGCGCGGGTGAGTCGGCCCAGCAGCTCCAGGAGAGTTGACGGGGTCGAGCGGGGGGCGAGGAGGGAGGAGCTGGGAGACAGCAGTTGTTTCCATTCCTACCTTTGCTCGCTGCCGAGAGAGCAACAGGTGCTGGAGATTGGGGAGCAGGCAGGGGAACGATGGACCCCCGCGTTCTCGCAGGCAGCTTTCCCCAAACCGGGGTCTGCCATCTCTGAACCTTGACCTGCCCCAGCCTAGGGGAGACAGGAGGCTCGTGCTGACGTTTTCTCGAGAAGGGGAAGGGAGGCCATGGGTATATTCCACTTTAGAGCGCTAGCTTTGGACCCGGACACAGGCCTAGACTTCTTCTGCTACCAGCTGGTGGTGTTGGGTGGTTCCGTAACTTACCGAGCCTCACTTTCCCCATCTATAAAATGGGAATATAATAATGCCACCTCCCAGGGTCCTTGTGAAGATGAAACCAAAAGATGCTGCAAAGTGCTGAGCACGCAGCCTGTGGGCACAGAAAGATACGCGTTATTTTAGCGGAGAAGAATCTCCACTCCGGCCTTGCGAGGTCCACTTAGGACCAGCTCTGCCCTTCCGCAGAGTGAGAGATGGGCCTCCTTGCCCAGGAATCTCATGGGGGCACGGAAAACGGCAAAAGCCCTGTGGACAAGGATGCTCCAGGCGACCCTGCGGGCGAGCACCTACTGCTCTGGTTGGTGGCCGTCCCAGCCTTTGCATGGGATGCACAATCTGGCAAGGACAGCTGCTGCTTTCCTTAAGGAGGATATCCCTCACCTTTCCTCCTGAAACGTCATTCTTCATCCCCAGACACCTCCGCCTCAGAAAACTGGGAACCACTGTCCAAATTGTTAACACCGGGAAACTCTCGGCTGCAGAGCAGAGCGCCCATTTTGCAGATGGGAAGCGGAAGGTCACGATGGTTAAAGGATGTACGCCAGTTAGTGGAGATACCTTGCTCTCCTCCACTCCCGCTTATGTGTGTTTAATGCTGTATTGTTGCATTCTCTGTTAATCATAGCATAAACATGGGTTGGTTCAGGCAACCAGAGGAAGGAAGCAGCCAGGGTCAGACTTTCTAGTGCTTCCAGGGTGGGGCGCCCTGCATGGTTTACCGTGGCTCCCAGGATGGAGGTGAGGTTGAAATGAGACACCAAACAGAAAAATGGACTCGGGAAAGCCACTCTCACCCTCCGGCCCCGCGAGGGACTCCGGAGTTTGGAACAAGATCTTGGCCTTGATCTTGCGTAGGATGGTCCTTGTGCATTTCCAGCCGGAGAAGACGCTTTTTGGCTGTTGCGCAGAGGCCCTCTTTCTCCTCCAACACTCCCGCCCCGCGCTGTCTTTAAAACCTGTTCCAAATGCCGGATCCCGAGAAGGGACCGAAACTTGGGCCCGCCGCCCTCTCCCGTAAACAACGACCTAGCAGATTTGTCAGGAAGAAGTTTTAAGTTTGAAGATAGGCACACTCCTTGGAACGAGCCACACGCGATGGCTGACACTCTGGACCATGCTCGTTCACAGATGTATCTCCGGCACACAGTGGGTGCCGGAGAAAGGTGGGGCACCAAGATCTGGCCCGGGCCCTCTGACTCAGCGAGAAAGACCAGCGAGTGTCTCTGCCCACCGGCGGCTGGCCGAGGGGTCTCCTTTCCTGTCCTCTCGCCCCACTGATGTGATCCCTTCCCCAGCTTCCCCCCGCGCCCGGCGCAGTGGTTTTCGCTTCGGTGTACCCCTGCCTCCAAGATGGTCTCTCCCTGCTGCCTGCCCTCACACATCCCCCGCACACCAGGATGCCCGTCTGTGGGTATCAGCAGCCGCTCCCTTCCCTGCCCCACAGTCGAATCTCTGCGGCCCTAGTCGCTCTCTCTTTATTCTGAAGCCTACGGCTGCCCAGCCCTTCCAATACCCATCCGGCCGCGGAATGCGCAGGATTTGGAGCTGGGCGGTGGGGGGGGGGGGGGGGGGGGGGGGGCGGGCGCGGGGGGTGGTGCGGCGGCAGCTCCGTGTGCTTACATGCGTAGATGAGCAGGCTCGCACCCTGATTGGGTTTGGGTGAGTATTTGCCACGCCCCATGGTCTTGGCTCCGCCACCTAGGACACCCGGTTGGGGGCGAGCACAGGGACCACTCCTCCAGCCCCGGCCTCCGCAGGACCAGCAGCGGGAGGGTCTCTTTCTGGAGAACTCCAGCACTTGTTAAGTTCAATACCCCGCTATGTTACCATATCTTCCGGGGACCTTCGACTCTGTTCTTGACCTTGGCCCCGTCCAAGTGGACTCGAGGGACTGAGATGGATCTAAATGGATCCCAAACCTGGGGGACCTGAGCCAGGCAGGGCAGAGAAGCAATCAGATGGTGCCAGCGGTCCTTGCAGGGCGCAGTGCAAAGCCTGGCACAGGGTCCTGCGGAAAGGGGATTATGGAGGGCTTCCTGGGGGTCAGGGCAGTTGAAGCAAAATGGATAATGAAAGAAACTACTTCTTAAGTTTTTTTTTTTTCATTTTGTCTTCCCAACAGCCCTGAGGTAGGTACTATTGATATCCTCATTTTACAGATAAGATATAAATTGGGGTTCAGAGACATTAAGTGCTCTTTCGCCGTGAGCAAGTGACAGAGCAAGGATTTGAAACTGGGTCTACTCAGTGCCAAAGCTGCTCTTAACGTTCATGCTATAAGCATGTCCGGCGAAGGAAAGAATGTAAGCAAAGACGCCGAGCTGAGAAACAACGCAGAATACAGGAGGGGACTATGGAAAAAAGTAGTGTTTCTGGAGCACCAAGTTCTGTGCACAGAGGTGAGAGTGGAGGCTAGAGAGGACAGTAGGGACCGTGTGGGGCCTTGTAAGCCACAGTCAGGAATGTGGACTTGGTCGTGAGAGGCTGGCCCCCGACCCAGAGGTCTTACACAGGAGAGGAACGCACTGCCTCTGGCTGCAGCTCCCAGGGCGGGTGCAGGTAGGGGAGGGAAAGCAGAGAGTGGGCGCCATCCACTCTAGTGCTCGCTTCTCCGTATTTTTCTCATCATGCACGCGTAGAAAATGATTCTTTTTGTATGACACACTGGGGTAATAGAGGAGGGCGCTGTTTGCAGCCAGAGGTAACCCATCCAGGAACTCCAGCCCTCCGAAGTCCCTGCACAGCCACCCGTGGGGCTGAGGAGTCTCAGGCAACATGTGCCCCAGTCACTGCAGACCTGAATTCAGAGAGAGACAGTGGAGGATGAAGGACAAGAGCTGGGTTCAAGGAATGATTAGAAAGCAAAGTTAGTATCACATAGTGAAGGCATGAAGAAGGAAGATGACCCCTGGGTTTCTGGACTGACTAACTGGGTAAATGGCATTTCCCTCCCTGCTGCGGGGATCGTGGGGCAGGGCCAGTTCATGGGAAAATGATGAGTTCTCTGACTTCCACCTTCCAGATATCTCCCATCTAATGACCAACTTCTGTGCTCTTTACTCCTACTGTATTATGTAGTTACGTTCTTTTAGCATATGAATATTCTCATCCGTGAGGGCCTATTGCCTATAGCCACCTCTGATACCCAGTGGTCAGAGTTCAGCGCGGGAAGTAGAAGCCAGCAGAGGGAGAATTTATACAGGGAACTAGGTACTAAAAATCGTTAGGCGCGCTGGAAGAATGGGCTGTAGTTTGGGCCTTTCGGAAGGATTCTCTGAACACCCGGAAGTAACACACTAGAGGAGCTGCCATTTGTGTGGCAATCAGGCAAGTGTCAAGGCCACCTCGGAGCTCGGTCGAATTTAGTAACACAGCCCTGTTGCCGAGATCCCAGACGCCACCATAACTGCAGTTGTGTCTCGGTACCCACAAAGTTGGGACTGCGCACGGGAAAGCTGCTGCAGGAAAACCCCACGTGTCATAACCTTATTTGCCAGGAGAAAACAATGTAAGCTGCAGAAATATGGCCTGTTTCACATCTGCTTTCTAAATTCTCAAAACCTATTTTGCCTACCCCAACTTCAAGGGAATCTACGAGATGTAGCTTTTTGTTTCCCAGCCTTCTGTAGTCTACAAAGACATGCTAGAAGGAGATAGGAATCGTGGAAGGGATCCCTGTTGTCCAATGGCATGCAGTGGAAGGGCCTGAAGTGGCCATTGGGTTCGACAATTAGAAAACCAAGGAGGCTCTTGAGAGGGCTGTGTCCGTGCAGGGGTGGAGGGGAAAGGCAGACTATTGGGTAGAACCGTAAACCAGACAGGAGGAATGAATTCAGTGAATGTGGATGGTTTGAGGATTCCTCTGGAGGGAAGAGGAGACAGAGGTAGTAGATAAAGGGCACATGCAGTCTCAAGGAGAGTTTTGGTTCGCTGTTTTTCTAAGAATGGTAGAGAACCAGGGGCCGGCCCCAGGACCAAGTGATTCAGTTCGCGTGCTCTGCTTCGGTGGCCCAGGGTTTCGCCAGTTCGGATCCTGGCCGTGGACATGGCACTGCTCATCAGGCCATGCTGAGGTGGCATCCCACATGCCACAACTAGAAGGACTCACAACTAAAAATACACAAATATGTACCGGGGGGCTTTGGGGAGAAAAAGTAAAAACAAAAAAATCTTTAAAAAAAAAAGAATGGTAGAGGATCAAATGTGTTTATGGGTGGAAGAGAAGGTGCCAACTGAAGATAATCGAGGGGACAAGTGGATGCATGATGGATGCAGAGCTTGCAGCTGACGGGAGGAGATGCTCACGGTGTCTGGAAAGATGCTCATGATATTTTGCTAAGTGACAAAAGCTTATTATAAAGCAAACATTGTATGATCCCTTCCTGTTTTAAAAATATGTTGGATACACTGAAAAAATACTCACTGAATTGTCTGCTCTTGTAGAGACAAAACTCAATCCCACTGTTGCAAGCCTGCACCACTGAGATGGAGCAGCGCAGGCCAATGGCAGAGGCTTGGGCAGGGTGTGTAGTAACTAGAGGGGCAGGATAAGACTGGGAGAGGGGCGGGGCCAGCCTCGTGGCGCAGCGGTTAAGTTCACACCTTCCACCCGGTTCTGACCCCAGGTGCCGTGTCTGCACCTGGGATCCGAACTACTTCAGGGGCCGGGGTTCGCTGGTTCGGATCCCAGGTGTGGACATGGCACTGCTTGGCAAGCCATGCTGTGGTAGGCGTCCCACATATAAAGTAGAGGAAGATGGGCATGGATGTTAGCTCAGGGCCAGTTTTCCTCAGCGAAAAGAGGAGGATTGGCAGTAGTTAGCTCAGGGCTAATCTTCCTCAAAAAAAAAAAAAGACTGGGAGACAGTGGGATGGAGGACAACAGACGTACACTCTTGCAGGCCCTATGGCCACAGGCTGACTTGCTCCATAGGTCTCATGCTCAAGTCATGATTCCCAACTCACTCACTTCCCATACACTGAGGAGCAGCCTGCCAATGGTTGTGGAACCAGCTTCAGAGGCCTAGGCATAGCATCTACCCATTCCATCCCCCCTCAAACTGTGGAGACGTCTGGGTTCCCCATAGTAGTCTTCAGCCACATCCTGAAAAAACACTAATGTGATTGCAACACTGGCCCCTTGTATTTCCTGTTCCCCTCCAAATCACTGACTCTTAAGTACATAACTTCCTTGAAAGTAACTTGACAAGGCTTAAACTAACTTAGCTTTTCTCAACCCCCGTCTTATCTCTCGACATGGTTATTTCTTATACCAACTTAAAAAATACATATCTTGTATTGTTATTGTACATGCATTACAAGTCTGGGACCATTTTTAATCATATTATTGGCTTCAGGTTTTTGGTTTCTTTTCTTTTCCGGGGATTGTTATCTATACAAGATAGATAATAATAAACATAAGAATATGTGGGCTGAACAAAAGGTAAGGAATACTCAGGCACGAAAGCAGGGGCCTAGAGAGGTATGCAAAGGACTCAAGTCAGCTTTGGACTCAAAGAGATATGCAAAAACAGGTGCACCTGAGCATTGAAGATGCTTGAAGATAGAGCCTGTGCCCACCCAAGAAGGATGTCTAACAGGAGACTCCCTCAAAGCTGTGACTCTAGAGGGATACATTTTCTGCATAACAGTGACCTAGAAATGAACTCTTCCATCTGCAGACAGCTGCAAGGAAAAGTGACTTTCTTGGATCTTTGATGCTCATCGAATTGGCGTGGGGGCTTGGAATCTCCCCTGAGAACTTGTCTCCACGAGCCTGCCCTCATATAGTTTTTCAGCCTGAATTCACATGCTTAGGCACCAACTCCCCCAAAAGAAAAACAAAACCAACAACCTGGAGCCGATAATAGGAGTACAAGTGGTCCCAGACTTGAAATGCCCCCAGGTGCCTGAAGAAGCAAGTGTAAATCCTTTCCAGTGGAACTCAGAAATGTGCCTCATCCCTGGCCTCAAAGAATTCCCACAGGTCATGTTCCAAAGAAAGTAATTCCCCCAAATAAAATAATTCAGTAAGTATGCAAGTAAACAAGGCACTTTGAGTGAGAACCAGTAGAAACAAGACAGTAAATTCAGATCCCAAAGAACTTTAGATGTCGGAATATTCAGATTTAGTATTCCAAATAAGTATGCTTAATATAATATAATAAATAAAAGAGCCTTGAAAAATATGACAAAATCACAAGCGGATGTGTAAAAAAATCAAACAACTCCTGGAAATAAAAAATATAGAATTGAAACTTAAAACTCAATAGATAGGTTTAACAGCTGATCAAATACAGCTGAAAGGTTGATTAGGGATGGGAAGACAGAAGAACTTACTTGAAATATAGCCCAGAGAGACAAAGATATGGAAAATATAAAATAGAAGTTAAGGGGCCAGCCTGTGATATGGTCGTTAAGTTTGGTGCACTCTGCTTTGGTGGACCAGGTTCATGGGTTCAGATCCCAGGTGCAGACCTACACCACTTGTCAGCCATGCTGTGGTAGTGACCCACATATAAAGTGGAGGAACATTGGCACAGATGTTAGCTCAGGGCTAATCTTCCTCAGCAAAAATAAATAAACAAACAAACAAACAAATAAATAAAATAGAAGTTAAAATGACATGGAAAATAGACCAAGAAGGTCTATCACACATTTAATCATAATTCTAGAGGGAAAGTAAATAAAGAAGAGGTAAAAGGCAATATTTGAAAAAATAATGGAGGATTACTTTCTATAGATGACAAAGGACTCTAATCCGTAGAGTCAAGAAGCCAAAAGCTTCCAACTATGATAAAAAGAAATGCACACCCAGAGTCATATAGCGAAACCACAGAACATAGCATATTAAATATTAAAATATTAAATAGGGTTGGTCCCATGGCCGAGTGGTTAAGTTCGCGCACTCTGCTGCTGGTGGCCCGGTGTTTCGTTGGTTCGAATCCTGGGCACGGACATGGCACTGCTCGTCAAACCACGCTGGGGCAGCGTCCCACATGCCACATCTAGAAGGACCCACAATGAAGAATATACAACTATGTACTGGGGGTCTTTGGGGAGAAAAAGGAAAAAAATAAAATCCTAAAAATAAATAAATAAATAAAATATTAAATAATATACTGCATTTATAACGTAATGGAAATCGAGTACATAACTTCTAAACCGTTAGAGAAAAAGGAACGAGAAAAAAGTCAATCCAAAAGAAGGCAAGAGAGGAGAAACAGAAGACAGAAAAGGCACAAAAAAAAGAGAACACAAAATAAGATGGAAGAAATAAATATATCAACAACTGCACTAAGTTTAAATATTTCAGGGGCCGCCCAGTGACACAGCGGTTAAGTTTGCACGTTGGTCTTCACGGCTGGGGGTTCGCCAGTTCAGATCCCAGATGTGGACCTATGCACCGCTTGGCAAGCCATGCTGTGGCAGGCTTCCCACATATAAAGTAGAGGAAGATGGGCACAGATGTTAGCTCAGGGCCAGTCTTCCTCAACAAAAAGAGGAGGATTGGCAGTGGATGTTAGCTCAAGGCTAATTTTTAAAAAAGCAAGGAAAATTAGACAGTTTATTGTCTCATGAGCTATTTCAACACACATTTCTGTGATTTGTAGAATAAGCAGTGGAAAATCATTAAAGATATAAAAGATTTGAGCAACACAATTAACAAGCTTGATCTAATGAACATTTATGGAACACTACATGCAATAACTATAGAATATACAGTGTTTTCAAGCATTTATGGAATGTCTACAAAAATGGACCATTAAAAATTAAGCTGGCCCCGTGGCCGAGTGGCTAAGTTCGCGAGCTCCGCTCAGGCGGCCCAGTGTTTTGTTGGTTCGAATCCTGGGCGCAGACATGGCACTGCTCATCAGACCACGCTGAGGCAGCATCCCACATCCCACAACTAGAAGGACCCACAACGAAGAATATACAGCTATGTACTTTGGGGAGAAAAAGGAAAAAATAAAATCTTTCAAAAAATTAAATGCTGGAGAGGTGGGGGAGGGCTGAATAGGTGGAGCCAGAGGATTTTTAGGGCAGCGAGAATACTCTATACGATACTGTAATGGTGGATGCATGTCCTTATACATTTGTCCAGACCTATAGAATGTACCTCACCAAGAGTGAACTGTAATGTAAACTATGGAATTTGGGTGATAATGATGTGTCAATGTATGTTCCTCAGTTGTAACAAATGTGTCGCTTTGGTAGGGGATGTTGATACTAGGGGGAGGCTATGCATATGTGGGGGAAGGGAGTATATGGGAAATCTCTGAACCTTCCTCTTAATTTTGCAGTGAATCTAAAACTGCTAGGAGAAATAAAGCCTTAATCAAAAAATGAAATGCTTCGACCATAAAGCATTAGGCAAAAAAGAAATTACAATGGAATTAGAAAATATTTAGAACCAAAAGGTGATGAAAATATTACAAAGCAAAACTTGTGAAATGCAGTTAATACAGAATTTAGAGAAAAATGTGTAACCTTAAATAATTCTCATAGAAAACAGGCTCAAAATTAATGAGCTCAAAAATTAAAGGCTCAAAATTAATGAGCTAAGAGGCTATATCAGAAGGTTTAAAATAAAACAGCAAAATAACCCCCCAAAAAAGTAAAAGGAAGGAAAAAATTAAAATAAGAAAAAGAAATTAATTAAAAGGAGATGAGCAATTGCGTCGTGATGGATGGGAACTAGATTTTGGTAGTGAGCATGCTAGAGTGTATACGGAAGTTGAATTATAATGTTGGACACATGAAACTTCTCAATAAAATAAAAAAGGAGACAAGCAAAGCCAGAACTTGATTTCTTAAAAAGATTCATAAAATTGACAAAATTCTGGTGGAAATTATCAAGAAACAAAAAGAAGGCACAGGTAACCAATATTAGGAATAAAAATGAGTTAAGAATACAAGCCACAAATTCGAGAAGAATATTCGTCATGCAATAAATTATAAAGAATATATACAGGATTCCTACACATAGTAAGAAAAAGATGGACACACAATAAAAATGTCAAAAGGAATTCTACGGAAGAAGAAACAAAAACGTTCCACAAAGCATTTGAAAAGGTGTGCAATGTCATTAGTAAACAGCGAAACGCATGTATTTAATACCCACAAGATTCACCAAATCAAGATGACAATACAAGCATTAATCAGTTTGGACACTATATGAAACAATGGTCACTGTAATATCTTCTGTCTGGCAGGGACCTTTGGAAAGCAATTTGGCATTGTTTAACGAAATTAAAAGTAGACATACCCTATGACTCAGGAATTCCATTTTTAGGTACATACATCAGAGAACTCTTGTATAAGAATATTTATAGCAGCATTGTTGGAATAGAAAAAATTTGTAAACATCTGGAGATAACCTAGCAGATAAGCAACAGCAAGAAGGATAAATAAGTTTAAGGACATTCATCCGAGGCAAGACCAGAGAGCAACGAAAAGGAGCTACAGCTACAGAGAACAACATGGCGCATATCATTAACAGAACGTTGAGTAGAGAAGCTAGTTATTGGTGAGTTACATAGAGAATTATCCCGTTGCTCTAAAATCCAAACACAGTTACAAACACTGAATTATTTAGGATGTGATGGTCAGTTTTCTGTGTCAATTTGGCCAGGCGATAGTCCCCAGTTATTCAATCAAACACTAATCTAAGTGTTGCTGTGAAGGTATTTTGTAGATGCAATGAAAGTCCATGATCAGTTGACCTTAAGTAAGGGAGATGATTCTAGATAATCTCTGTGGACCTGAAACAATTAGTTGAGAGGCCTTCAGAGCTGAACCAAAGCTTTCCTGAAAAAGAAGAAACTCTGGCCAGTGGCATAAGCTCTCCCCAAGAGTTGCAGCCTGCCCTTCCTGACGGTCTGCCCTGCAGATTTCAGGCTTACCTAGGCAGCCCCCGCAAACGCATAAGCCATTCCTTACAGTAAGCTTCCTCAATATATATCTCCTACTAGTTCTCTTTCTCTGGTTGAACCCTGACTAATAGATTTTGGTACAGGAAGTGGTTCTAGAGGAACAGAATCTTAAGGATGAGTTTTCTGAATAGGTTCTGGGTTTTCTGGAATTGGTTCTCTAGTGTGGTTCAACTTAAAGGCACTAATAACTCTGTTTCAAGTGGTAAAGAGGGCACTGATAGTCCATGGATGGATGTGGCATTAGAAATATGAAAAATATCGTCTTTCAATACCCCAGGCAAAGTTGTGGGTGACCATGTACATGATACCTTTGGACATTTTAGTCAAAATGAGTATGAGATTGGCTTGTGGCTCCTACTTGTGCTGGATAAAGTGGGAAAAGAAAAGGATGAGCTCGGGGCTTCAAATTCCCAGCTCGAGAGCCTCATAAAATGATGCAAAAGCTTCTATGTTTGCCCTAAAAGAGACCCCTATCTCCTGTTGCCTGCAGGGCTGAAATTGCTGAAAACCAAACCCGGAATCTCTTCCTGTGAGTGGCTAAATTACAATGCAAACTGAATTTGCAGCCTCAGAGGGCATCTACTGTTAAAGTGAGGGCATTGATTGGGAAGGAAGGGGATCCTGAAAGTTGGAATGGGGAGATGTGGGAAGATCCTGACAGAGCTGGGGACATTGTGTCTGTACATTCTGATGAGTCTTTTTTTACCAGTAGAAGCAGAGCTTCCACTCCCATCTGGAGATTAACCCTGCATTTCCGGAGGAAACTGTAATAACCTTCCCTGAGATGATTGTCAAGACAATGCTGATTCTCCTCAGGACCCACACCCACACACCCCCTCCCCGCCCCATGCTTCTAGACCTACAACTAGACTCAGGTGCCAGCAAGTCCCTAAAGGTGAGGTACAAAGTGTAACCCACAAGGAGGTGTGCTATACACTAAAAGGACTACATGATTTTTCCCCATTTATACAGAGAGAAACCCAGGGGATATGAGATTGGAACACTAGAGTGGAGTTAGTGTCTAAGACCTGTTGGATGTTAGGGTGGAGTTATTGTGTAAGACTGCTCACACACCCCAGGAGGGTGCAGAGGACACGCTTTTCACCAAAACACATAGGAATACCTACAGAGTGGAAAAAACTGTTAATACTAGCAAAGGAATGATGTCCCACACACCCTTGCATCCTCACCCCACCAAGCCTGGCAGAGAAGAGGAAGGCTGTGACCCACCTTGACCAGTATTCTTCCTAGTTCCTCTAATTGGACCAGCTTGTCATGTGCCCAACCCTGAACCAATGAGTGTGGCTAGTGGGATGGGAAATGTTATTTGGCTTAAACCACTCAGGGTCTATACCTGGGTTTGGGGATGTGATAAAACTCCAAACCACACAGCAGAAAATTGTTGTTAGGGGTGAGGGATGCAGTTCTTGATACCAAACCTCTTACTCTTAAGTTTGAACCTCTTAATCTCAAGTTCGTGTGCCTGATGCACATGAAGCCAAACACTGAGACACTGGTGCTTTAAGATGGAGAAAAGTTTGTTCAAATTTGCCAAAACGAGAAGGCAGAGCATGGGTTCTCTCAAATCTGCCTTAACAAGAGAAGAAGGCAGGGGGTTTTACAGAGCTAACCGATGTGGCAGGAGGATTTTCAGAGAAACAAAGGGGTAATCCGTGTTTCTTTCCCTCCCAATAAGCCCCTGGGCAATCTGACTTGTAGGGTCAACAGCAGCTGGGGGCTGGTTATCTGGTGACCCTTGAAGGCATTCTCTTTCTTCTGTAAAACAAGCTCATAAATCCCTGTGACCCTTGAGTTACCCCCTGGGTTAAAACAGCAAATTGACAAGATTAACTTCTTTTCATAACAGAATGTTGAAAGGTAATCTTATTGAATATTTACAGTAACCCTCAGGAATGGCTTCACTCACAAAGTGAACACAATGGTTGGTAATTAATCCTTAGTTTCTGGGAAGAAATGCTTATCCTTAAAGAAATGCTGATATGGGGGAGGCAACATCACTATCTTTTTGTTTGTTTGTTTTGTTTTGTTTTGTTTTTGAGGAAGATTAGCCCTGAGCTAACTGCTGCCAATCCTCCTCTTTTCGCTGAGGAAGACTGGCCCTGAGCTAACATCCATGCCCATCTTCCTCTACTTTATATGTGGGATGCCTACCACAGCATGGTGTGCCAAGCAGTGCCACGTCCACACCCGGGATCCGAACCAGCAAACCCCAGGCCACCGAGAAGTGGAACATGTGCAGTTAACCACTGTGCCACCGGGCCAGCCCCAGCATCACTATCTTTAAGGGCATCATTCTTGGCTTTGGGACATTGTAAATGTTTAAAGCAGATACACAGTGCATGCTCAATAGGCCACATCAGATCCTTCTGGAAAAACAAGGTCAAGGTTGGTTTAGTTTTAAACCAAATGACTTCTTCATATACTCCAGTATATCTTACTGCTTGTCATTTACTCCTCAAGTGTAATGGATTTGGCATTTTATTCTAATCATGGAATAAAAGTTCTGTACTTAGAGAAAAGTTTCAAACACATGCATAAATGTATCTAGCATTTGGGACTAAACCAAATCCTGTTTATTTTTGTAGCCAGGATAAGTGCTGATTTCGAGGATCTCCTAGAGTGTCTGGAGCAGCCTGGATTTTATTATTTGTGCCTCAGAGTCATAATAGCAACCTCACACTGATCACTTACAAATGCAGGCTCTGTACACTAAGTGCCCCCCATGCATCAGCTCTTTAAATCTCCCTCAAGTCCTTGAGGTTGATGTTAGCGTCTGAATTCCCTGATGAGGAGCCTGAGGTTTAGGGATATAAGCAACTGGCCCAAGGTAACACAGCTACTAACGGCAGAGTCATTTGAACCAGGCCTGCAGGACCCCAAAGTCCGCGTCTCTATGGTGGATACTGTGCTTCCCCTCCACGGCTGTCTCCAACACCCCCGCCTCCCCGCCCTCCCCCAACCCTGCAGTATCATTTGCATCATTTGGGCTGTTGATGAAGAAGAATATTCTGATTCCACCTTTGCATCTCAGCACTAAGAAGTTTGGCCTCATCTTCTATCTGAAAACTCTAAAAGTCAGGATATTCACTGGCTCCGGAAGAAGAGTCTGTACGATTCAGTTGGAAAGTTTGAGCAGATGCAGCAAAACCTATCTTTCAAGCTCTACGTACGAGGTTGTAGTGAGTTTCAAGAGGCTCCTTGTCAACATCTGCCAGATTCCTGTTCTGTTGCTTCACTTCATCTGGTCTCCTCTGTTATGATGCGCTATCATACCTGGGAACAATAGCTGTTTAAGTCAGGCTTTAAAATATCAAAGTCGGGAAACAGTTACCATATGTATTTCTGGAGGAATGACAAACGTTGTTAGACTTGCTTTTCGGTTCAGCAGAGATGATACACAGGTGCTGGTATATCGGTCCGTCATGGAAGGGCTCAGATTCCCACTGATCCCCGAGTTGAGGGAGTGAGAATCCCCATCAAGAGGCGTTACATAAGTGTCTTATTCCATTAGGGCTGCTATCGCAAAATGCCACAGACTGGGTGGTGTAGGGGAGGACGACATTTCCTCTATCCAAAGTGGGTTCGTCTGGCCGGAGAACGAGTTAAATTCACATGAGACAGAATAGCAAGAGAAAATTAAACAAAGCTTTATGAGGAACCATGGCCCAGGGGCTCTCTTCCCGAAGGAAGAAAGGGCACCGAAGAAGTGGGGTGCACAGAGTGGTTATATACCCCCAAACAGGGTGTTTCACATGTGATTGAAATGGCGCCCCCCACAATAGTCACAAGATTGCCCTGTCGGCACAGTGCTTGATGGACACAGCAGGTAGTGGTCTGCTATCTCGGTGGGCGTAGCAGGAGGCAAGTCTATTGTCTCCAGATGGCCGGTCACAGGTAAGCTCAGCAATCAGTTCCTAGCCTAAGGAAAGATGCTTAATCCTTAAAGAAATGCCAACGTTGGGAGGGGGAGGGAAGTCAGTTATAGGAGGTTACCAGACAAGCACAATAAAATGCAGATTTAAGTCCTTGCCTTCGGCATTGATTAAGAGTTTCTAGAGGGGCTGCCCCGGTGGCGCAGTGGTTAACAGCGGTTAAATTCACACGTTCTGCTTCTCGGAGGCCCGGGGTTCGCTGGTTCGGATCCCAGGTATGGACATGGCACCATTTGGCACGCCATGCTGTGGTAGGCATCCCACATATAAAGTAGAGGAAGATGGGCACGGATGTTAGCTTAGGGCCAGGTTTCCTTAGCAAAGAAAGGAGGACTGGCAGTAGTTAGCTGAGGGCTAATCTTCCTCAAAAAAAAAAAAAAAAGAGTTTCTAGAGAGAAGTTCATCTCCTTTCTTCTTCCTGGTACAAAGAGAGAGGCACCTTTTACAGATAGAGATTTACCTTACAAATGTAAATGTCTCCTAACAAAGGGTAAGTAAATTCTACTTTTCAGTTGCTTTCCTGTCTGCAAAGTAACTAGCCTCAAATAATCATCATGCCAAAGAGACATACCTTGGGGTGGACATTTCCAGGTCCCCACAGTGGCTTATAAACAACAGAATTGGGGCCAGCCCAGTGGCGCAGCGGTTAAGTTTGCATGGTCCACTTTGGCAGCCCAGGTTCGCTGGCCTGGATCCCGGGTATGGACCTACGCACTGCTTATCAAGCCACGCTGTGGCAGGCGTCCCACATATAAAATAGAGAAAGATGGGCATAGATGTTAGCTCAGGGCCAATCTTCCTCAGCAAAAAGAGGAGGATTGGCAGCAGATGTTAGCTTAGGGCTAATCTTCCTCAAAAAAATAAAAAATAAACAACAGAATTTATTTCTCACATTTCTGGAGGCTGGGAAGTCCAAGATCAAGGTGCCAGCACGGTGAGGGCCCTCTTCCTCATTCATACTTCTCACTGTGTCCCCCACACGGTGGAAGGGCTGAGGGAGCTCTGTGGGGTCTAATAAAAGAACGCTACTCTCATCCATGAGGGTTTCACCCTCATTACCTAAGCACCCCCAAAGGCCCCACCTCCTGATACTGTCCCATTAGGCAGTAGGATTTCAACATACGAATTTGGGGGAGGGGAGGACACAGAAACATTGGGACCATAGCAGTAAGTTTCCATCACCTTCCAAAAGGGAGGTTCCGGGGTGTGTGAAAGTTGGAGGGAGTGACTGGAGACAACGGAGTTGAATGTCGTTCATTTTGGCAGGGAAATGGATGAAATTCATTGAGGTTCCCAAGTTTTCGGCAGTGCAGGAGACAGGCCGCCAGGCTTGCCTGTGGATCGGAGCTGGTGAACAGGCTGCAGCTGTGAGACCCAGACTTGGAGGCACCCTAATCCTATTTGCAAATGTCATATTTAGGTACCTAGCAAAATGTCATATTAGCAAATACCATATTTAGCAAATGTCATATTTAGACACTTAGCAAATATGGTTAGCAAATAACCAGGTTACTCAACAGAGGCCTCAGTTTCCCCATCTGTAAAATGGAGATAATAAGACCCACTCTCCCAGAGTGTGTGGGAAGGATTAAATGAGATATGCATGTAAAGTTTCTGGCACTTAGTAAATAGCTTCTATTATTATTAACATTTTCATTGTATGTACACCCATTTTGAGTTTGTTCAGAATTGGACATATTATACTTTACATTATAATAACTAACAAATGTTATCCTCAGCAGATGCAGACCTGTGGAACCAGAATTGCATCTGTAGCAGCTGGGAAGTCATTCTAGGCTCTTGGCCCAGTGTCTTGGCCCCGATCTGATATGAAGATGGCAGCCAGGGTGCTGTGGGGCAGCCTCAGCCTGCTGCGCCTGGTGTGGTGTCTCCTTCCGCAGACAGGCTACGTGCACCCGGACGAGTTCTTCCAGTCACCCGAGGTCATGGCAGGTAAAGCTCCCCAAGTATGGTTAAGATAAGTTGCAGCAAAGTCTGGTTGAGGAGCTGATGGGATATTTAGTGAGGAGGGAGAAAAATGTCCGTGTAGATGAGCAGTAAGTCCACGAGCCTCTCTGGAATGAGAACTTGGGAGTGAGGACTTCATCTCCTTCCTAAGGGGTGACATTGACCTTCTAGATGATACTAATGAAATGCTCTCTGATGTTTTCCTGCTTGGACCAACAGTTACAGGTCATTCGGAATGAAAACTGTTCTGAGCTTCTCAAGGGAAGAATTTTAGAGTTGGGCTTCCCCAGTGGTTAGGGAAGCTCACACGGTCTGTGGTTGAAATAATGAAACTTTTCTTCTGTAGGTTCATGTAAGGGCTGAGGGAATCCAGATCTAGAATGCTCACTTGTTAGAACTTATCTGCTAGGTGGCATAAGACACATTATCAGGATGGTTGCCAAAGACCTTGAGGCTTTTCAGATGCTTGGGGCACACTGCTTCCTCCTCATGGTTCAAGATGGCTGCTTCAGCCCCACCCATCAAGTCTAAAACCAAATCTTTTCAGCCACCGGAGAAGAAATGGGCATGCCTGCTCTCTTTAAGCGCATATTTTGAAAGTCACATACTTTTTGCCCATTTCCATCCCACTGGTCAGATGTATCACATGACCACACCTAGCTTCAAAGGAAAAATAGAGTCTTGATACCTGACCAAATGCCCAGCTAAAGAGACTAAAGAAGCAGGAGGGAGTGAATATTGAGGAGACATCCAGCTATCTCTGCACAGAGCTCAACGGGGGAATTTTTTTTTTTAAGTTGAAAGGTCCAGTCTTCTTTTCCACACTTTTTTTTAAACCTGAGCCAGTAAAAAGCAGCCAGATTGATCTGATCTTAGATTTTCTGTTTCCCTTTCACCTTCTGACATAGAGAAAACATCCAAAAGGCTGGAGGAATAAGAAGGGGAAGCAAAGAGCCCTAAACAACCAGCGAGGTTGTCAAGCATGAGATGTTGTGGGGCTTGGAGCTGAGGTGCAGAAATTAAGAGCTCGTTTCCCTCGCCGCCACCCCTCTGAGCTCTGGGACACTGGGGCACAGGGTCACATACCAGCCCCAGGCAGCAAGTATTTCTTTAATTACATAAGTACTGCTTGAATACTTTCTCCTTATAAAAAATTTAAGTATCACAAACTAAAGTTACTTTTGACTCTAACCACAACTGCTTAGTCCCTTCCCCTCTTCTCACACTGCCTATCCTGGGGACACTCATAATCACAGAGATGGGTTTTTGACTGACTTTGGAGACTTAAGGACTCCAAGGAGGGGCCGGCCCGGTGGCGCAGTGGTTAAGTGTGCATGTTCTGCTTCAGCAGCCCGGGGGTCACTGGTTCGGATCCCGGGTGCAGACATGGCTGTGGTAGGGGTCCCACATATAAAGCAGAGGAAGATGGGCACAGATGTTAGCTCAGGGCCAGTCTTCCTCAGCAAAAAGAGGAAGATTGGCAGCAGATGTTAGCTCAGGGCTAATCTTCCTCAAAAAAAAAAAAAAAAAGAAATCCAAGGAGAGGAATGGAGCCTCCGCCTGCTCCTCCCCTTACACCCTGTCCAGGGCATATTGTCACCTCACTTCCCAGGCCTGGTTCTTCCTGCTCCCTTGACAGGTGGGGCCTCAGACGGGCTGAGCTCCCCTATCATTTCTGTTGCCGCAGGACAATCGTCACAAACCTGGCAGCTTAAAACTGTTAGTCCACAGTTCTTTAAGTCAGAAGTCCGGCACAGGCCCTCTGCTCAGGGTATCACAGGGCTGAAATCAAGATATCGGCAGGGCTGAGTTCTTATCTGGAAGCCCTGGGGAAAAATCTGCTGCCCAGCTCATTCTTGTTGTTGGACAAATTTAGTTTATTGCAACTACGGAACTAAAGTCCCCGTTTCCTTGCTGGCTGTCAGCCAGGGGCTGCTCTCAGCTCCCAGAGGCCACCCACATTCCTTGCCAATGGCCCCCTCCATCTTTAAGCCAGCGATGGTGCATCAAAGCCTCATGGTTTGACTTTCTGACGTCCTCTTCTGCCACCAGCTGGAGAAAACTCTGCTTTTCAAGGGCTCGCGTGATTATGTCAGGCCCACCCGAGTTATCTCCCTGTCTTACAGTCAGCTGTCCCCTGCAACATAACCTAATCCCGAGAGAAAAATCCTTGGTCTTCACAGTCGCAGGGATTCTGCGGGGCTGAAAACTCTTGGGGGCGATCCTAGAATTTGGTCTACCATATTCTCTGAGCGTGGAACTGGCTCCCGTCTGCTTCTCTCTCTGCAGAGGACATCCTGGGCATAGAGGCCGCACGGCCCTGGGAGTTCCACCCCAGCAGCTCCTGCCGCACAGTGGTCTTTCCACTGCTGACCTCTGGCTCTGCCTTCTGGCTGCTCAAGCTCTGGGAAGAGTGGGGGCCGTGGCCTGGCCCAGTGAGTGGCTACGTGCTGCTGGTGGGGCCCCGACTCCTCCTCACTGCCCTCTCCTTTGCCCTGGACGTGGCTGTGTACCACCTGTCCCCTCTGTGGGGGGCGGAGCGCTGGAACGCCCTGGTCCTGCTGTCTGGTTCCTACGTCACCCTGGTCTTCTACACAAGGACCTTCTCCAACGCCATCGAAGGACTGCTCTTTGCCTGGCTGCTGGTGCTGGTATCCCCCCGTGTAGCTTGGAGCCCTACTTCCAAGAAGCCTGCTCCAGGCCTGTGGTGGCGCCACTGGCTCCTCGGAGGCACCGTGGCTGCTGGCTTCTTCAATCGGCCCACCTTTCTGGCCTTTGCTCTGGTCCCCCTCTTCCTCTGGGGCATTTGTGGAGCCTCGAACCCTGGCTTCAAGTCGCTGACCCAGGAAGCCCTCGTGTTGCTCCCAGGGGCGACCCTCACAGCAGCGGTGTTTGTGGCTGTGGACAGCTGGTATTTCTCCAGTCCATCTAGACCCAGTACCCTTGTCCTTACACCTGCTAACTTCTTGGGCTACAACCTGGATCCTCAAAACCTGGCGAGGCATGGAACACACATGCGGCTCACTCACCTGGCGGTCAATGGCTTCCTGCTCTTCGGTGTGCTGCATGCCCAGGCCCTGCAGGCTGCGTGGCAACAGCTGCAAGCCTGCCTCCGGACCTTTGCCCAAAGGGGCTTCCTGAGGGCACTGGCTGCCCGGAGCCTGCCTTCCAGGCCCAGGGCTCACCTCCTGCTCATCTACTTCATGCCCATGGCCCTGCTGTCGGCCTTTAGCCACCAGGAAGCTCGCTTCCTGATCCCCCTTCTTGTCCCCCTAGTCCTGCTTTGTAGTTCACAGACCCAACCCGTGCCCTGCAAGGGCACCCTGGTCCTCTTCAATGCCCTGGGTGCCCTCTTCTTCGGCTGCCTGCACCAGGGGGGCCTAGTGCCTGGCCTGGAGCACCTGGAGCGGGTGGTTCATGCACCGGTACTCCCGAGCGCACCTACCCACTACACGCTGCTCTTCACCCACACCTACATGCCCCCCCGGCACCTCCTACGCCTCCCAGGCCTGGGGTCGCCCGTGGAGGTGGTGGACATGGGTGGGACAAAGGACCAGGTCCTGTGCCAAGCGCTGAACAACTTCACCAGACAAGCAGCCTGCCAGGTGGCCGGTGGGCCGTGGCTCTGCCGCCTTTTTGTGGTGACCCCTGGCACCACCAGGCCTGCCGTGGAGAAGTGCAGCTTCCCCGTCAAGAGTGAGACGCTCCTGTTTCCCCACTTGACCCTGGAGGACCCCCCAGCCCTGTCCTCCCTGCTGAGTGGGGCTTGGAGGGACCATCTCAGCCTTCACGTCTTGGAGCTGGGGGAGAGGCCTGACAATATAACAGAAGAGCCACTGCCCAAGATTCAGCCGTAGGTGAAGGTGCCACTCCACCTTCTATGTGGGAAGCTGGGCTGGGACAGAACCCTCATTCTCTTCCTTTCCTGTCCCTTCCAGAACCCCATCACTGCCTCTCCTGTGCACAGCCTCTGGCTGCTCTACCTTGGGGTAAGCTGGCACCCTCTCTCCCGCAAAGACCAAAGATCTGACCGGTCATGGTCCTGATGCCAAGGTCCCCAAAGAACCTGGTGGAACCAATGGCGCCTAATGTCTGTTTCTGCCATATTCCTTCTAGCCACTGTGATGTTTTAAATATACAACAGCACCTGGTTGTGAAGAGACAACGGTCTGCTAGTGACATTCCCGAATGACTTCTCCCAAAACTCCCAGGAGGCCTTACCTCTGGCTGTCTTGACAACCCTTTGGCTTCCTAGATCCCTGGGAGAGGCAGGGTGGCGATGTGGAGAGAGTAGGTAGCTCAGATTCAGGGGACCCAAGTTCCAGTCCCTGGTCTGCCACTTACTGGCTGTGTATTCTTAAGAAATCCCCTTCCGCCACCCAGCCTCAGTTTCCTAATCTGTACGATGGATCAGAGGATCTCTGTGGTGTCTGCAGCACATGGTCCCTGGCTAGACAGGCATGTCTCTCCCCGAGCTCTCTGAGCAGAGAAGCAGGTGTGGTGTGGTATTTAATGGCATGTTGGTGCCTGCTGTCTCAGTGTTCAGTAATTACCAAAACAAGTAATTCTGGAACTTTTCTCCCCACTCTCTTCTACTCCTGTCCCTGGAGAGGTGGTGGGACATTTCTGCATCTCACCCTTTACGGATCATTCTCCAAGATTTCGGAGCTCAGATGTTCTCTCTCCTCAGCCTGCCCCAGAGGGAATGGAGAACACATGATGCTCAGTTAGTATCCCGCGGCACTTGAGGACAACCTGGCGCTCCCACAGGCCTTGTTTCTTAACTGTGGTCTGGTCACTCTCCAAGTTCAAAGCACCTGTCTGAAGCTTCTCTTCACAGGACGGAGAGCAAACCCCATGCCAAACTAACCCCTGCTACTCTGGTGGAAGCCACTACACCCCTGGGCATGTTGCTCCCACAACATAGCGTACCCCTACCCAGTCCACTGGGAACGTGAGGAGCTGTGGCACTCAACTTGTTCTCACTCTCCCTCTTCACACCCCTACCATTTCATGAGAACAAGAGGCACCCAGGGGGCCAGCCCGGTGGCACAACGGTTAAGTTTGCACGTTCTGCTTTGGCAGCCAGTGTTCATCAGTTCAGATGCTGGGTGCGGACATGGCACCACTTGTCAAGCCATGCTATGGCAGGCGTCCCACATAAAATAGAGGAAGATGGGCATGGATGTTAGCTCAGAGCCAGTCTTCCTCAGCGAAAAAGAGGAGGATTGGCGACAGAGGTTAGCTCAGGGCAAATCTTCCTCAAAAAAAAAAAAAAAAAAACAGGAGGCACCCAGGCCACAGAGATCAGTGAGCTGGAGGTCAGTGCAGAGCAGGAGACCAAACCTGTACAAATGACCAAACCTGAGTATTTTTCTAGTTCTTCCTTCTGCGGGCTAATGCCTTGGGTCATCTCAAAGCTACACCCTTCACAGGCATGCTGCTTGGTGGCTGCTGCTAGGGTCTTAGTGCCACGTCTCCCTCATGACTCCGACCCAGGGGAAGAGGAAAGTCAGTAGTAAGTTGGTAAATGTTTAGCAACCCATTCTCTGGGGCAAAAAAGTCCCAATTTGTAGCATTTGCCAATTTCTATGGTGTAAGTACTCCCACCATAGCTGATTTCAAACTACTAAAATGATGTTACTGAACTCCGAGCTGGGAGATGCCAAGGATCGGCTCTCGTGAGCCAGTATAAGCTGGCTCTAGCACACTTCTGGACATTTCCCTCCTGTAAACTCTATATACCCACTCATGACAATTCATTGTTCCTGTGGTCTATGTACGAACCTGATTGGTCTTCCTACTCTTACTGCTTAGCATCATCTCTGGCACATGATAAGCATGTTATTTGTTTACTTTGCAGCCAAAGATGGCTTTTCTGCCCAACAGATAAAAACCAAGTGCTGCCTTGGAGACATCCCAGACTCTAGGGTCCCAAACTCCTCTGGGCCTCTTGGGATTTCTGCCTCTTCCCTCCCTCAGTTGAGTCCATGACCTCAGAATTCCCTGGAGGAACCGTGGGTATAGCAGTCCACGTGGATTGTGATGATCTGAACTTTAATAAATTTGTCCATAAAGTGTTGGTGTCTAGATCTGTGTGGCATCAAGGTGTAAGTCGGAATTGCCCCGCAGGATAACGGGGTGAGTTGCTTCCATGCTTCACTTTCTGGCGGAGCTTAGAAGAGTTTGAAAGGCATGCTGGGAGACTGTTGCCGCTGGGGGTGGTGGGAAGAATTTAGTCTGTTTCTTGACTCATTGGGTAGCTGGTGGGATGGCAAGCCACTGACTACAAAGACTGGAAACTTCTCCAGCGAAGGGGCAGGCATCCAAACCAGCTCTAGCTGAAGCAGAAAGGACCCAGTTCTCTCTCTCTGCTCCCAGATTCCTACAAAATGGAGAGAACTTAGTTCTTAAACACTTCTTCCACAAGAAATAAGCAACTGCCCCCTTCTCTAGCTTTCCTTCCTTTCTTACCAAACGGTCAATTTATTGAGAAGCTTCATTGCTTCCTCTACTGCTTCCCTTTCTGTCTCTGGTCTGGAAAAAGACCCAACAGTGAGTGTGCTTGTTTATGCTGAGGGTAGGGGGTTGGGCTGGGACTGCTAACATTCTGCTGCTCTGATATCGAGAGTCATGAGTGGGATTGAGACCAATGAGGCAGACAAGGCAGTAGAATGAACAGACTCCTCAGGCTCCTCACTGCCAGGCTCAAAGGGGAAGCCAGTGAATTGCCTCTGCTCTGGGAGATGGAGGATTTGTCCTCTGATGGGAAGACAGGAAGATAGGACGCAGGCCAAATCAGAACATTGGCCATTAGGAGACTGGGACTCCTGGCTTCAGAGAATATTAACATAGCAGCACCTGTGATGGGAAGCCTGGAGGGTGGGATGTCAAACCAGAAGTCTGACCATTAGGAAAGTGGAGGACAAGCTACTTTAGCTCTCCATCCCCAGGGTAGGTCTACGGCTCTATCTAGCTCCCTCTCTGTGACTAGCAGAAAATCCAGAGTATAAATTCTGCTTGGTCACCAGCCTAAAAGCTTCTCCTGTGGTTTCGAGGTTGCATGATTAACTGTGCAGTCTAATTAGAGGCTATCAGAAATTCAGTCAAAAGCCTCAAATGACAGGGCACTTCTGCGTACAATGGATTTCCTAATCATGGGCCCATTAGCTAAAGACCATAGTCTTTAGATTGTAACCCAGACCCTCTACAATGGGGAACAGGAATCTAGGTACTTTGTTCCATATAGGCAGAAGTCCTAATGCCCAGTGGTGACTCTGTAAGGTCATGGGCAACTTAAGAAACGGCCTACACTTCCTCACAAGAAAGTGGTTGTAAAGAGTAAATGAGATAACCACATAGAGTGCATGAGCAAGTGCCAGCACTGATTAAGCACTCGATACGTGTTAGGTAGCGTTACACGGGCCTACGGTCCCCAGGAACCTTAATCCATCTTGCCGGAGAAATACCACGCTCATACCCATTACTCATCACACATTTAATCAGAGGATTTTGGCAGCTGCAGGGTTGTCTTCCATCCACGATCTCCCCTGGAAGTAATGGCCTGCTACATCGGTACAGAGGCAGCGTCAGCCATCGTGAGTTGCAGTCCTGTTTGCAGAGGGCAGACTCTCTTTCGCGCTGAGCTTTGGTCCATGGCTCTCTGTACGCGGTGCATCCGGGCCCAGCCCATCTTCCTTTCCGTCGGGCTTCGGGGGCTTTCTTCGCACACGGCGCCCTGTCGATCACAGGGCTCCCCAGGGCTCTCCGAACGGGACCTCTGCAGGCCGACGGTCTGAGTCAGAACTCGGAGCCGTGCGCAGTGCCCGGGGTGACTCCTAGCGCCGAGGCCTGTGTCGAGCCCAGAAGGGAAAGCAGGCGGCCGAGGCCCGGCGCGGCCCGGGTTTAGGGGTTTGCGCCCGGGCCCCTCTGGCTACCCGGCGGTGGCCCCGGGCGTTCCCGGAGGCCGCGGCGTAGCTCCTGAGTGAAGGTGTCTTTGAAGCGGGCAGCGCGGCGGCCCAGGGAGCCCGCGGGCCCAGCCGCTAGGCGTCGTAGGCGCCGGGCCGCGTCCTGGCCGCGCAGCTGGGCCTGCAGCAGTGCGAAGGCCGTGAGCTGAGCCGCGCGCCGGATGGGCCGCGACTCGGACAGACGCTCCACCAGCTGCGGGCTGTGCAGCAGGGCGGCCAGCAGCCGCCGAAGAACCATCCTCGGAGCGACCCGGAACCCGAAGCACGCCGCTCTTGCTTCTGATCGGCGAGGCCCGGCAACGGACCACGTCCGCGCCCGCGCCGCCCGGTGACGACACTGCCACGCGGGGATTGGTGCGCGCGATTCCCACTGTCAGCAGCCGCCTCCGCGCGTTTCCGGTTCCGCCAGCGCCGCGGCGGCCTCGTTGTCCCCGGAGTGGCGGCGCCCCAAACCACCTCTCTGCGCTATGTCCGGCGGCCTCCTGAAGGCGCTGCGCAGCGACTCCTACGTGGAGCTGAGCCAGTACCGGGACCAGCACTTCCGGGTGAGGGAGGCCGGGCCGCGAGAAGGGAAGGTCCTGGGTCGGAACGCTGAGATGGGAATCTGCTCGTGTCTCGTTGTGTCGTCTGCCATTCTCTGGTTTCTCGAAACGCGAAGTGAGGCCCCGGTGCCTGCTGGCGAATGGATGCTGAAAGGGCATTTGGATATCACCGAATCCCCGTCTCTCATAGACAGGGAATTTGCGGCTCGCTTTCCCATTCTCTTGACTTCGCTCCCTGTTCCCGGGCCAATGCCTGGGGGCTCGAGCGGCAGTAGTAGTGGTGGCTCATGTTTTCATGGGCCGTGCCTCGGAAAGGTGACTTTGTGATGAGGGGTACAGGTGTCATTTTGACACTTGGAGTATGTGGAGGTGTCTTCCTGTCCCAGATAACGGGTCTTTTTAATTACTTAAAATTTAAATTAGATCAGCCAAACTGCCCTTTGGCGCTTCGAGGCCTTTCCTTGGTCTGGTAGAACGGCCCTACAGAGTTCTACGGAGTGGGTAGGAGTCACCAAGTAGAGCCCTGTCTCCACCCTTAGGAAGCCGTTGGAGTGGACACCAGCCAAGCTAGGCACGTTAAGTGTCTGGATGTCAGGATCAGAGAGCTGCTGGGTTTCAGAAGAGGGAAATTATAGTTTGGCCTCTGTTATAGCAGATCATGTGGGAAAAGGGAAGGCTGCAGATATTCAGGGTGGCTCTTCAGTATCAGCAAAGGCGGGAGTTGGGTGGACGACACGTTAACCACTGGCTTTTCAGTAAACTTTTGAGTGTTGTTGCTGAAGCCTTCTGCCAAACTTTAGAGGGAGAGAAAAGACAGTTTCCGCATCCTTAGAGTTCATAATCCTCTAGTAGGGATTGTAAATGGAGGCGAGTAACCATAATCCAGAACAGAAATGATGAGTGGGAAGGGAGGGACTGTGAGGCTTGGGAAAAGGGAGAACCCTCCTGACTGGGAAAGGAGGGGGGCATATAAAAGAGGGTAGGCTTGGAGAATGTAAAACGTGTTGGTAGGGTAAGGAAAAGGAAATTTTGTTTGAGGGGAAATTGGGGAAGATCTTAAATTCATTCACTCTATCAGCAGCTTGTTTATTTATTTTTTGATTTTATTTTTTTCCTTTTTCTCCCCAAAGACCCCCGGTACCTAGTTGTATATTCTTTGTTGTGGGTCCTTCTAGTTGTGGCACGTGGGACGCTGCCTCAGCGTGGTTTGATGAGCAGTGCCATTTCCGCACCCAGGATTCCAACCAATGAAACACTGGGCCGCCTGCAGCGGAGCGCGTGAACTTAACCACTCGGCCACGGGGCCAGCCCCTATCAGTGGTTTTTAAATGCTTACTAGATGCCAGGCATGATTTTCACTTCTATCACTTTTACGGTTCTCATCACTTTAGAAAGTTCCACATCATAACCATCTTGAATTTCAAGCATCCTGCAAGATTAAAACAGTGAAAGGATTCAACTTTTGCTATTCATCTCTGCAGTCTGAAGCCTATAGCTTTATTTAGGTAGTAGGAAGATATTGTCATGCAGAATTTCTGGTGTTCCCTGAATGGAATCCACATTAATATCATACCGCAGGTACTTATACCACAGTTGTCTTAAGCCGTAGGCTATTTGTTTGGACATTGCTTACATGTGTGAGAAAAGTAGAAAGACAAGAAAATGCCTCCTCACCATAATTTTAACAGCTCAGTAACAGCAGTAATATAAAGTGAATCTATCTTATCTAATGTCTCATTCCAAAGTTTTGAAAACCTGTTTTAATGTAGAATGACTCTTGTCCTATGAACTTTTCAGGGACGTATGGGATACGTATGGGATAAGACGGTTTGGATACCAGCTACGACTACTGAGTAGCTGTGTGACCTGGGACAGGTTACTTAACTGTTTCCTCAGGTGTAAAACGGGGTAATACATTAGGACCTGCCTCATTCAGTTCTGAGAATGAAATGAGACATCATACATGGAAATTCCTGACCTGCAGTTCCTTGATTCTCCCTAGAGGCAGACATACTTATCTGTTTCTTGTGTATGATATCTATGTGTATTTATACTTTCAAAAAATATGGGGCCAGCCCCGTGGCCGAGTGGTTAAGTTCGCGCACTCCGCTTCAGCGGCCCGGGGTTTCGCTGGTTTGGATCCTGGGCATGGAGATGGCACCAGTCGTCAGGCCATGTTGAGGCGGCGTCCCACATGCCACAACTAGGACCCACAACTAAAAATATATATACAACTATATACTGGGGGGATTTGGGGATAAAAAGCAGAAAAAAAAAAAAAAGAAGATTGGCAACAGTTGTTAGCTCAGGTGCCAGTCTTTAAAAAAAAAAATAACTTGGAGCATAACCTTCACGTTCTGTACCTTTTTTTTCACTTTGCTCTGTCTGGAGATGCTCCATATCACTGCACGTGGATGCACATTTTCTTAGGGCTGCATAGCTTTATATGTATTGATGTACCATAGTTTATTTCATCATTTTCCTTTTGATTTGAGTTTAGATGGTTTCTCTATTCTACCACTGAATGTGACCCCATGAGACCTATTACTCAGAGCACTGTGCTGCAAAGCATTCAGAGACGAGTAATGGAAAGTCTTATTCTCTGAGGGAAGGAAACTGAACCAGCATTCTATATGGAGTAGTAAATGAAGAAGGGAGGCCTGTTGGCAAATGCTCTGGGGGCCTGAGTATGGATCGACTCAGCTACTTTCCAAGCTGGAATACCACCTTATGGTTGATCTTAGAGCCCTAACCTGGGTCAGAAGGGCCTGCAGGCAGGTCAGTTGGTAGGTCTTCTCTTTAATTAGCATTACTCCTCCCCAGTGTGGAGGCTAGAAGAGAAAGTCCAAGGACGGCCACACAGGTTTCTGTAAAGGCATCTAAATACCATGTCTACCCCATGATGAGCCATCTTGTCCCCAGGGATTGTCAGGTGTGTTGGCTGAAGCCCAGTTGTATTCCTGTCTCTGGCTTCATCCTGTCTTCCAAATTAGGAAGCCCATCAAGAAAGTGAGATCTCATTTTTAATGACCACTATATTTTCTTCTAAACTCAGAGAAAAATAGATGAGGCTGTAAACCAGCTAGGCAGTTGTTGCTTTGAATATTCTCTATGGAAGTCTTGTAAGAGGTACCCTATCTCTGAAAATCCATTTCTTTTTCACTACAAAGGATAAAAGGGTCCCTTCTGATATATTGGTTCAAGGTCCAGAAATTAAAGTTGGGCCGTTAGAGAAGGATCCAGTGCTGAGGATATGGAGTGTTCAGGGAAAAGTCCTGCCACTCGTGTGGCGGCATGGTGCTGGAGGAGGGTGGCTACGTGCAACGTGACTTTCAAGCCGTGACCTTCTACTAAAAGCAGTCTGGGCCTTGCATGGTGCTTCATGGACTGTTTTTCTTTTGGCAAAGGATTTGTGGTGGATTGAGATGATGACAGAAGCTGATTCCCAAATCAGAATTAATGAAAGTTTTTTCTCATACTTAAGAATACTATTTAAGCAAGGCTCTTCTTAGATTGTGTTGCTTAACTTTTTCTGTTTGAAATTCTAGGGTGACAATGAAGAACAGGAAAAATTACTGAAGAAAAGCTGTACATTATATGTTGGAAATCTTTCCTTTTACACAACTGAGGAACAAATCTATGAACTCTTCAGCAAAAGTGGTGACATAAAGAAAATCATTATGGGCCTGGATAAAATGAAAAAAACAGCATGTGGATTCTGCTTTGTGGAGTATCCTTCCTGGGTGTTTTATGACCCTCTTGGATGAGGGTGGGGCCGAGAGTGGCTAGTCACCTGTCTAAAAAAGGAGTGAGGATATTTACTAATTAGCAGCCCCACACTTATCTCTACCTGTCTTTCCTTCATCTACCTTCTGCCTTCTGTCCAGTGTGTCTACACTCTTACATTATGAAAGCTGGTAACATTTACATTCTGTTCCGAAATCCATGCTTTGTTTATAGTTGATTCTTTATGAAAAACAATCTTTCGAGAATATATGCTCATGGTGTTTTAAAAAGTCCAAAGGGTGTAGTGGAAATAAAATCCCAGTACCATTCTAAACCCAGAATCAATCAATTATCAGTCTCTTGGGTGTCTTTCCAGAGGTATTCCTTTGGATGTGTGGCAGTCTACTGCATGCACTATTCTTTTTTCGCCTTAGAGATTGTTCCATGTTAGCACATGTAGGTCTACATGTTTAAAATGGCTGCATAGTTTTTCATTATGTAGATATCTATAGCTTGATTTTATAGGTATTTACTTATGAACATTTCTCCTCTCCCTGGAAACTCTAAATATTGGAGCTTCTGGTATCCTGTAGTGTTTTTTTTCTTAGTTAATATTTTCTTTTTTGGTCATTTTATTATTCTGAGAAATTTCCCAGAGCTGATCTAACATGTCTTGAATTTTTTTTCTGTGCCCTGAATTAGCTGTTTCTTTTGGTTGTATTTATGCTGTAAATTTTCCTTAAATGTCTAGTGATCCCTGGGTTACCCACCATATTAGGGAAACGAAGGCTGACTTTGTGGACGCAGGCAGAGCTTCTCTCTCAAGCCCTTCTTTGGGATATGTGGGTTTCCCAAATGCCAGAATGAAAAGGGGTTTTATTTTGGCCTGCTCACATCAAGACACTGCCCTCGTTCCTCCAGACAGTTCGTTCAGAACCCTGTCATTTTATTTTTATTTGCTTGGGATTAAATGCCTTCCTGCTAGCAGGTCTTCCCACATAAAGACCTTTAATTAAATTTTATGTGCAGCCTCACTTCTTATTCAGCTGTGAATTAAGAGCCTTCTGGGTTTGCTGTCCCCTTTAAGCCCCTTCAAGAATATTTCACACTGTGACTTTGTTTCATCCCTTAAGCACTCTTCCATCAGCTTTTGTTGAATCTCTTATCTGCTGACGGCCTCTTCTGTTCTGTAGGTGTTATGTTTCTTTTCTCTCATTTTAAGGGGGGTCTTGAGAAGGAAAAGAGAAATGTACTCTATCAGCTTGAACCTATTCCCCACTTTTGAGTTTGGAATCTGATTCTGGGCTCTACAAGCTTCTTCCCTTCTCCCTTCAGACGCTAGGGGCCAGAGTGCCCGGGTTTTGCTTTTGCCTTTGGTGGTAACAGCATAAAATAGTTCATGGGCAGGGAGAACAAATGGAAACACAAAAGGCAAAGAAAATCCACCTCGTCGATGATAATCAGTCTCTGAGAACGGGAGAGTTTTTGCATTTGCTTTGTAGGTCAAAGATCAACAATCATAATGGCAAATACTCGAAAGAGAGGCTGCTGTTGCCAGTGTTTCTTTTCTCTGCCCTTTTAGCATTCATTTCATTCATTCAACAAAAAATTTCTGAACGCCCACTGTGTGCTAGGTACTGGACACTGGAATTTCAGCAGGGTTTCTCTACCTGTGTAATTAAAGACAAGAAAAAAAAAGTCTAGATCAGCATTTTCTAAACCCAGCTAATAATCAAAATTGCTTGTAGAGTTTTTTTTTTAATACTCTCCCAAAGATAGATTTAATAGATCCAATTAAATAGGTTTGGGAACTACTAACCTGAGTGATACTGTGAGTCTTTCCTTCTAATGAAATACAGTGACGATTCCATATGCCCTGTGACCTCTTTTTATTAAGGTTGTTCTTGAATATACAGCTCCAAATTTGGATGCTCTTGTTTCCTTGGTTAAGAATTGTGCAGTTTGTGGTCTAAGCCTGCACTGAACATACATTTTGCACACCAAAATGTGGAGACAATGGGACCAAGTGATTATTAATAGGATTATCCAGGAAATCATGATCAATGTAGCCATGGATAAGTGTCCTGTTTGACTCTTCGAGTGCTTCTGGACCAACCTCAAACAGGCCTGTGCAAGCCAGATTATTGCCTTTTAACTCCATTTGGTTGGATTAGTATTTGTACTTTTTCTTAACTCAGCTTCATTTAGATGTTGCTTCCTGTATTTCCAGAAATGTTTGGTGAAATGCTATACAGCGTTCCTTAATACTTATACTTAAGATACTATTCAAGAGCAGATGCAGAAAATGCTATGCGGTACATAAACGGAACTCGTCTGGATGACCGGATCATTCGCACAGACTGGGACGCAGGCTTTAAGGAGGGCAGGCAGTACGGCCGTGGGCGATCTGGGGGCCAGGTATGCAGGAAGGTTCTCTGGGCTCCGCCTTTGCCTAGGATTCTAGTCCTAATGACAAGTGTCTTGTCAATTTGTATTTGCTCTTTTGAAAATTAACTTTGTGTCTATGACCTTGGTTTGAAATGAATCTGAAAACCGCCCACTGGAATTGGTAAGTTATTTTTTAAACCATGAGATAGTATATTCCATACATTTCTATAAGCAGCCATTATTGGATATCTGCCAGATATTTTCCACTTGCCAGAGTGTCTAGAACAAAAGTAAAATGCACTGAAATGAGTTTTAAGTTTTTACTTTAAAATAGCATAGTTAAGTACTTGCTGTTTGGAATGTGCTATTTTTGAACGCTGATGAATGATTATGACTGGCAAAAAAACATTGGGTAGTCTTAATTTTGCAAGGCAGTTGAGCTTTATATCAGTTGCTCAAAAAAAGTTATGTCCTGCTTGAATGTTCACATTATGACACTGGAAAAGGCTTAGTTGTTTGTCTGACATATTTGTTACACCAATCTTCTCTATGCTGTAACTTGTGTTCTTTTCAACTAAGGTACGAGATGAGTATCGGCAGGACTATGATGCTGGGAGAGGAGGCTATGGAAAACTGGCCCAAAACCAGTGAGTGGTGAGCGCCCCATCATGAAAAACTCCCTCCTTTGGCCTGCTGAATTTGACATACATTACCCAAGGTCTGCAAACCTGCCCATTTTACCAAGCTTTGATCAATGTCTCTACTGAGCTGGAAGCCTCTTCATGGTTTTCCTCTGAAAATTATTAAAGGACAGAATCCAAAAGAATGCCTTTAATTCTGTAGTCTTAGAATGCTGGCCATGTGTCAGGTTACCAGAATGATTTTCTGTTACCAGGTCAAAAATTGTGTTCCTTGGCAACACATTTGATCTGTTATGTTGATCTATCTGTCCCAAACACCACACTTCTTTTAGGAAGACTGGAAAAATTAAAAAATTTGTTTACCATGTTTGCATCTAAGAAGGTTCATGGTCTACACTGGGTCCTGGAATTATTTTTTAAATTCTAAGTTTGCATGAGATAAAGTTTAATAAATGGAGTTTTGCTCTGTTGTATAGCTTTGCTCTAAATTAGGAACAGATGTTTGACAACTCAATTTGCTTTCTGTGTTGAATTCTAATCTCTAAAGGCAAACTTAGGAGTCAAGGGAAGTTCCCAAATGGTGCAAAAGTAAGCCTTAGACCCAGGGGAAACCACCTGCTTCCATGCTTTATATATCAGGACATTAGGGACAGGGCTTGAAGGGTATTTACTCAACACATTTTTCAAAAGATGTGTTTTACCTAAAGCTAAAAAAAAAGCAAGAGTTGGTATTATGGAGAACCTGAAATGCTTGTAAGGCCTGGGGGGGGGGGGGGGCGGGGGTGCAGTACACACTGTCAGTAGGAAATGGGATAAAATATCAGGGGACGTGAGTTAACCGCTTTGACAAGATGAAGGTTGCTGTGAGGGCCATCAGATTTATTCTTTTCATTTTCAAAGTGATCTTGGGAATGGAGTGGGTTTAAAAAAAGAGCTTGAAGATTGAGAGAATGCTTAACAAAAACAATCCGAAATGCCTCCCTCAGGAAATGTTTCGGCCAATTCTCATACTGAAGTCTGTCTTGTTTTTTCCCTGATATGCTTACTGAGTTTCAGAGCCTTGATAGTGAGCTGATGGTCTCTACAGAGAAGGGAGTCTAGAGAATTTATTTTGCATTTGTAAGGCAAGAGATGATTTCTCTCTAATATTCGATGTGAACTACTGCTCATTTAAAACCGCTAGTCTAATTTTCCTTGACATAAGTCAGATTTTTTCATGTAGCAACAGAGTATCCCCCAGGTTCCAGTAGTTTGTGAAAGTTGGGGTTTAAGTATCTCAATGTGAACATCTTTTATGTTACAGTAAGTGTAGGTTTTCTCTTTAAATTCAAACTGCTTATTTGAATTTTTAAAAGAGCTGTTTTGCAAATAATTTAATGAGGACACGCTATTCATTTCTAAAATTTCTTTTTACATTGTGGTTTGAATTAATGTATTTTATATTCTTTTATAGTAAAACGTAACTGATTTCTACAGGCCTTAAAACCAGACAGTGGCTCCTATTTGAATTGTCTTCTGTAATAGATTTCAATAAAGTTGGACCAACTTATCATTGTCTATGCCCATTTCCTCACCTATGACGAGGGACATTGGAACTCTCTTACTCTGGAATATATATGAATGTGTTTTGGGGAGAATCTGTGACTAATGTACAGAATTTGCATGTCCATTTTGACTTGACAGTTACCTATTATGGTAGCCACTAGCCACATGTAGCTAATTAAAAAAACATTCAGTTCCTCAGTCGCACTAGCCACATTCAAATGCTCAATAGCCACATCTGGCTAGTGGCTGCTGTAGTGGATGCAAATATAGAACATTTCCATCATTGCAGAAAATTCTATTGGACAGTGCTATGTAAGGGTAGACTGCTTAGAGCCTATACTGGTCACTGTTCATTAACGAACCTTGTCGTGAGTGGAATGTCATTGGTAAAAATGACTACTCACCAAACAGTACACAGTATTCAACACAAGAGAACACACGTTTATAAAGGCATTTAGTTTATTTTTCAAAAAAATATTTTTGCTAGAAGGTTTGAGTAATTTTACATCATCACAATCTTTAAATAAATTCTTTTTCTGACCAAAAGGTACCATTTAAGTGAACAGCTTGTCTAGGTCTGCTTTTGTAACACCCAAATACAGTTAGCAATTCTCTAATGGTATTCCCTGGGTCGTCTTAATTATCTACAGGCCAGGAGGCAGAGCCTTGCACATAACAAAGTATGTGCTTTATAGCTGCTGATTAGTTCAGTTTCTTAACAGATTAAACAGAGCAGGCAGTCAGCTTATCTAATTCACACTCTTAATACAGTTTCTCGCCTGAAGGATCTGATCCATTCAGAGCTCCCAGTTCTCTCTTCTAACCCAGGGAAGCAGTGAACCACAACTACAGAGAAAAAGGGCAGCTCGACTTAGGCTAGTGCTGGCTGTGTCCCAGTTAGGTCTGTTATTGTTATGTTCCAACTATGAATTCAAGATGACCAGTGTTACCAGTATTCAGTGATAAGTAGAAAATACAATGCAAAGCCAAAAAAGTGATTTGGGGATTACTGGCAGCAACTGGTTCTTTTCCCTTCCTTATGAGAAGGCTGGTTCTCTACGATTCTTCAGAGACCTTAACTAAAAGTTGAATTAAATCTAGATTCATTGCTACAGATTTAACAAACGGAAAAGGAAAAGTCACTGGAAAGAAGCAACTACAGACTGGTAAGTTTGCTGATGGAGAGGACTGGGCAGCTTGTTGAAGGCACATCATAAGTAGCTTTTAGTTTGTACAAGGCCTGCACTCAACCCTAAAAAGCATAAGGTCTGCCCATCTTGTGGGCATCAAAACAACTCAGTGCCAAGCTAGTGACAGTGAAACAATGCCTGTCTCTTCTACCAACAGCCTAGAGTATATTTCAAAAATGTCTTCGTTGCAAGGAAGCAATTATTGCAAACATCAGGACAAAGGCCATTCTAACGGAGGACTTGGGCTGAATAGAGGTTTACACCTAATCACATGAGGAGGGGGAAAATGACCGTGTTAAAACCAAGTTTCATGAGCGACATTTTAAGCAAACTTTAAAAGTACTTAACATTTAGGGTAAAGCATGCTGGACAGTGCACCTCAAGGTGCCCTATAATAAAAGAGAAACTAGACTTGGACAGCACATTTTAGGTTCTCTATGTTCATCCATGCATGCCTCAGTGCTCAGAGGATGACCATTTCTCACATTGGAGGAAATGGCAACTCAAACTTTGGGCATTGAGATTCTTGCCAGAACACGGTTCTTTCAGTCTCGTCCGCATGCCTGGTTCTGTCAGTGAGGAAGTGAGATACGGAGCTCTAAAGTGTAAGACATTTTGAATTGATAGCCTAGTTACTGGCTACTTCATATAGCTACCAAAAAAAAAAAAAAAGTTAGGCAAATGTCTCACATACAGATTTGAAAAATCTCATGTTTGCAGAATTATGTCTGAAAACCTCAAGAAGACATCCTCCCCACTTTAAATTGTCATCTTTCCTAATGCTGACACAACCCTACCTGTAGCAGCATAAAGTGCCTCTAAGCTCAGTCTTTTTAATAACCTGAAGCACACCAAGAAATACTGACCTGGTTTTATACCAAGGAGTCTGCGTCTGGGGGACTGAGGAAAGTGCTGGGACTGTTTACAACGTAAACACTGGTGTTGGTGCTTGGAATGTCTGGGGATGGGAACCCTGCATGTAAACACATCCTGACTCCACTCTCAACTGCTGGCAGTCAGCCTCACCTTATGGCCAAGTTAAACTGCATACTTTAGCTTTTTATTTCCAACACCCCACACCTAACTAGGCATAAATCCAAATATCTTTTGCCATTTACTTGATATTTTTCTGTACAAGCTTCTGAGTTTCTTATATACACATTTATTGTTTTTCCTGCCCCAGTTCAGAAAAGGTAATTTGGGAGTTTAACATGCATCTTTCCTTATTTCCTTTCCTTTCAAATATCACAAAAAGCTAGATTAAAGATGCAAAATCCATTCTTTTAGTCCTAATGCAGCTAAGTGTAAGGACAGGGCTACTTCTGCCTTTCCCTACAAGATGAGGTTCACAGAAGCAAAAGAAGGACTCCCTGTGCTGGAGTCTCAGGGTTGGTCAAGCAGAAGCCAAATCAGGAGCCCTGCATGTTCCTAGATCACGAAAGAGACAAGAGGAAAGCATCTGCTGTACTCCCGCAGAATCAACTTTTCTTTATTAACCTTTCCTCTTCTCTCCTCCCCACCCATCTGCAAAAGACCTAAAGTCAGTCTTCAGTTTTGAATGTTTGTATTTTAAATACCCTTGAAATAGAAAGGTATTTGGCAAATCTTAAATTTCTTCCATATGGAAGACAACACACAGGAAGTGACAACTTGTATATTACTCTTAGAAAGGCTGAATTCTCATTTGTTTGACCACTAGTTTGATGGATATTAATTTTTTAATGGATCAAAAACAGAAAAATCTAGGGAATTCAATGTTCCAGCAATAGCATTTATAAGGATTTAGGCATTTATTATAATTCTTCTTAAAACCAAGATTGAAATCTCTCGTGTTAAGATAACAAGACCCTCAAGATCATTGTCTTGTTCTCATACCTTAGTCAACTCTTCCCAAAGCAGGCACTGTGCCTACAAGTGTGCCTCCATAAACAGAACACACCAGTCAGTTTATGGCCACTTCCTTCTCAGCCTTCAAAAGGAATGCAGCTCACTCTCCAAGACTCACTTGGAGAGGGAAGTCAGTGAAAGGTGCTGCTGGTAGAAGTAAAACAGGACTGGCTTTGTCAGAACCACCCCAAGCTACCCTTTATGCCCCAGGGAACATCTACTATTCTCAGAGTTATGTTGTATCAAAAACATCTTGTATTTTTAGGTTCTGGGATTAAATTTTAAACCTGTATTCAGTTCACGTCTAACTAAGTTTCAAAAGCTGCACCAAATCTACTAGGCATTTTTTTTAATACTCTGCATTGCATGCTCTGTCTATATGCATGCGTTTGGATAATAAATATTAAATATGGGGGGGGAACACGCGGAATCCATAAAAATAAAAATGAAACCAAAGTGAACATTAAAAAATAGTACATGGTAGCTAGAGAAATGAATAAGGGCAAAAAATAAATTTGAGGTAACAATAGTGGCCCAACACCACTGATGTGAAATATCTGTAAAAATTCAAATAAGTGTTTGGAGATTCAAGTAACAAACCATCTGCTCCAACTTGGTCAGACATCCCAGAGTCCCTGCTGAGTTTCAGTCCATGAGCCGGCACTCACATAGCTCCTTGTAAATCCTCTTCCGCACTCGGGGCATGTCTTCTTGGGAAAACTGGAAAGGCTGCTCTAAGGCGAGGCACTTGCAGTACTGCAAAGGTCCCAGAAACATGTAAGTGGCATGTGGAGTTACATACCAGCCCGATGTATTTTACCAGATGCAGACCTAATAGAATAGGGGCTAAGGCAGCATTTTAAAGTTTTTAAAAACTTGTTGTAAAACATTGTTGTAAAACATTTACCTCCAAATTACAGTCAACTTTCCAGGCAAGTATATGGCTTGGGATCTCCCCTCCCTCCCCACTCAATACTGTGAAAAGCAGATTAATGAAGAGGCGCCAATTCTTCTCAAGGTGCAACCTGCTGAGAATGCAGCTAGACCTAACATGGCCTTTAAGAGAACTCGAATTTGTTTACAAACCTCAGACGTTCATGAGTCATATGAATGAGCCCATCTTCTAAGATCTTTGCAAATCTCTAAATTTATGAATTATATACTATAATATCCTTCATAAATATAATGTATAACACATTTTTCAATAGCCCTTTTAGACCACTGAGAGAACCTACAGCATGAGAAAGCACAGTTTTTGAATGTGGCCCTTATTTAAAATCTAATTAGTTTTTACTTAGTGGTTAAGGATCATTTGCCAATGGTAAAAAAAATATACAGTTAACTGCAAATGCCAAGGGTCTATGATATGGACAAATTCAAGAGAGTCTACAGTGTGGCTTACTAATAACCTCTGATAAGACATGGATGATACCAGTTATTCATTCTTGGCCTTAGAAGGTGGTGGTTCCTTATGATAACATCTGAAAATGCAGAAACTACTGCTTCTCAAGAACAAAGGAAGGGAAGGAGGAAAAGTACTCTGTTACCTGTATCTAGTGTGTACACATCACAGGGACTCCCACCTCTCCTCTCTAAACCCAACAAATTTAATTCACACGTCGTAAATTCTGAAAAAACTATTTCTTTACCTGGAGCACAAAGACTCCACAGTCACTGTCATTTTTCTGTTGCGGAATACACTAAGGGGAAAAACAAAATGATCATTAAAATAAGACCAAGTACTCCTCTTCAGATAAGAAAAACTGTCTGTATGGAAAAACGAGCAAGAGACAGGAAACTTGTCTCTATCCAGGACAGCTGATGTATACCTCTGGTATTTGAAGTGTTTGATTTTATGCAGGCATCTGACCACATGGAAAGAGCCACCAATCAACCACAATCTACAGAACATTTTGCCTAAATATGAGAAATAGGAAATCAAACAAAATCCTATATAAAACTTCCATTTGGATAATTAGTTTTGCTATCAATTCAGACAATGGAATCAAAATGGAATTGTGGCTCAGAGAATACATGCCTGGACTATGAATACTTTGACAGTAAGCATCCTGCTTAGTAGTCTTCACTTTTCATCTCCTATTACACAACTCTGTCCTGTTCTTTGAAAGAAATCATAAAGGTAAGCAGTACGTTTCCAAAAGAACTGGTTACTATATTTGGCCTAAAGTGGGAATATGAAAGATCCTTACTAAATTTAGGAGAATACCTGGATATTGTAGTAGGGTAAATTCAGAAAATTTACAAGTTCAATTCTGGTTTGAACTAGTATACCAGGTTATTAAAAACACAAAACTTAAGCTTAAGTTAAAAATTTAGCATTTGGTTGAGTTCAGGGACAAACAAATCAATCTTGTCCCTTTGGGGTTGGGTTAAAGGTTTGTTTCAAGACCCTGCCTCTTTAACATTGTCAATGATCCAGACAGACCTGAGTTCAAGGACCTGATCTATCGATAGTTTTGATGACTTTTGAGCAAGGTCACACCTATGCTTCAGTTTTCTCATCTACAGAATAAAAATGATGCTTATCCCTAAATGACCTGCCTACCTTACAGGCTGTAATGCTCAAATGAGATCATACATGCAAAAACACTTTGGAAACAATGAAGAAGTGACCATGAAACGTAAGACACTGGTATTTGTGACAAGACTGAGAGGCTATGCCTGGGCACTCTGCTCCACATACAGCTTTAATGTCTATGGACCAACCTAGTGCTGCTTCCAGATTGTGTTCAGACTGAAGCACTCAGCCCACTGTCTTCCCCAAATGCCTGGAAAGGAGCTCAATGCACTTGCTCCCTTAGTGAATCCAAATAGTCATTTCAGTAATTTTTTGGATCTATATGGGTCATCCAGAAATAAGAGCCGTGAGGCAAAAGGCAGGGACCACCAAAAATAAAATAAAAATCAATTATATATATACTTTTTTCTTTTTTTCAATAGAGCAACCATTATCATTAGCAGCTGCCCCAGGGATGAAATGACTGAATTTATTTGTTCCCAGCAAGCACTGGGAGATTGAGCAGCCAGATGATGAATACTAAACAGGTTTATTCTGAGCTGCCTTCCTGCAGCCTCCAGGTTCTCCATTGGTACCTTCATCACCAGTCTTCAAATGCTTTTAAACACACCCACCCCTTAGATAATTCCATCCCCTTGACATGCCTGGGTTTTCATCATCATCACATACTTACCTTTGTAACAGCAGTCTGCCAACCCTGAAGAAACTCAGGTCTATTTTTTTCTCTGGCTTCAGTCAGCAAATACTTTCTTATATTCTGGTTAAAAAGAAACCACAACACAGATGCTGTGTTCCATCAGTTGGTGAAAAATGCAACCTGCCCATAGCAGACAGAGCAAAAGAGGGGCTGTGGCCCCACCACTGGGCAAGAGTATGTATTAAAGAGTTTAAAGCTGGAACTTTATTTCAGACCTTTCACTTCATAGTGTTAAGAAGGACTCAGACCTTCTGTACTCAGGTATACACTTAGACTCACTGTGGACACTGGTTTATGTTTTAATTTAAACTTTTTATGAGATAGCCTATTCCAGCAGTAAGTCAACTTGCTGAATTTGAAACTTAAAAACTAGCAAGACAAAAAGAAAGTCTTAATTACTGCTAGTGCTCAACAGAGGGAAGGAACCCGTGGCAGAAACCATCAATAACTGAAACTAAGTGAAAAACATTCCGGCCTTAGCTATACTCCTCATTTTTGAGGGCTGCAAGTAAAGGTATCATTCTGTTTCTAGAAAGTCAACTTAAAACCATTCTGAATATTAAATATAATCAAGTCCACTGCTGAAATCTCTACCAAGATAAAGCCTACTGGAGTTTCAAATTTTCCCTTATGCCCTCAACCTCTTTGTGCATATCTCTTCTAAGGGTAAAGTCAGAGGTTACATGAATTAATCCCCTTGAAGACAAAGTAGAAGTATGAGTACAAGAAAGTCTGTATGTGTATATATACAAGTGTGTGTTTGTATATACATATCTATATATACATATACATGTAAGCATATATGTATTTTCTTTCCATAAACATACTATACCCATTCTGCAACTTGCTCTTTTAAACTCAAAATGTGTTGGAGATCTTTCCGTGTTAGGACACGAAGATCTACTGTACTCTTTTTAACTGCTGTGGTCAATTAATAGTATGAATATACTATAGTATATGTATTTAGCTATTCTGTTGGTAGAGCTAAATTTAGGTTGTTTTGATTTTTCACTATTATCAATAATGCTGCAATGAACATCCTGCTGCATGCCTCATCCTTGTGTGCATATACAAGCTTTTTATGTTTTTTGAGGAAGATTAGCCCTGAGCTAACATCTGCCACGAATCCTCCTCTTTTTGCTGAGGAAGACTGGCCCTGAGCTAACATCCGTGCCCATCTTCCTCTACTTTATATGGTGGGACGCCTACCACAGCATCGCTTACCAAGCGGTGCCATGTTCACACCCGGGATCCGAACCGGCAAACCCCAAGCCGCCGAAGCAGAATGTGCGCACTTAACCGCTGCGCCACCGGGCTAGCCCCTATACAAGCATTTTTATGGAGTAGATAGCAAGAAATAGAACTGGTATGCAATAGGTACTTAAATTTATAAGGTACTTAGAACTGATTAGAAGTGCAATTGTCCCCTAAGTGACTATATCAATTTATACACTCCACCAGAAAATACGAGAATGCCTGTTTCCTTACACCCATGTAAACACTTAAATAACATCAAACTTTTCCTAATATAATAGGCAAAAAAGGGAACACTGACATAGTTTTAATTTGCATTTTCCTTATTTCTGGTGAGGCTGAGCATCTCTCCAGGTGTATTTGCATTTTTCCTAAAAATTACTTTTTATCCTTTGTCCATTTCTATTAGATCCTTCTTTTTCTTATTCATTTATAGGAGGTTCTTTATATATTCTGGAAGTGACTATTATATATGTCACAAACATTTTCTCTAAGTCTATTTCTTGTCTTTTAAATTTATGGCATACAGAAATTTTAAATTACGATATGGTCCAATGGTTCCTTTATGTCTTTTCCTTTTTTGGTTCTCTGTAAGCAGGGCTTCCCTACTCTGAGAACATACCTTCTATATCTTATTCTAACTTACACAGTTTTCTGTTTTATATTTAGGTCATTATTCCATCTGGAATTTGTTTTATAAATAGTATGAAGTAAGGATCTATATTTTACTTTCCAAATAGACAGCAAACTTTCCCAACAGCATATTCTGAATAGCCTGTCCTTTCCCAACTTTATCTTATACTGAGTTTCCACATACATGAGTTATTTCTAGATTCTCTATGCTGTTCCACCAATCTACTTGTCTATCCCTGAGCCAATATAAATATAGTTTTAATTATTAAAACTTTGTGATATGGTTTGACATCTAGTAGGCAGAGTATTCCTTCCTTCACTGTTCTACTTCAAAACTTTTAGCAGTTCATGCACATAAATTCTGCAAGATAAATTCTAGGATGAGCTTATCAGGTTTCACTCAAAATCCTCTTGGGAAATTGGTTAGGACAGAAATTGGCATATGTTAGTTTGGAGAGAATTGATCTCTCTGCCTATCTTTCCATCCATTCAAATTGCCTTTAAATACTTTAGGGTTTTCATCTTAAAGAACTTGCACATTTTCGCTAGGGTATATTCCAGAGTAATTTACGTCTTTGTTGGTTTTGAAAGTGGAAGCTTTTTGTTTTCAGTTACATTTCCTAACTGTTTCTGGCTAGTGCAGGAAAATCAGGAAACCTACTGATTTTTCTTGTTTTTATTTTTTATCTTGTTGTACTCTTGTTAGTTGAACTCTAATATTTTGCCAGTTTATTCTCTTGGTTATAATTCATCTTACAGAAGTTACTTTGAAGATACAAGCCAATCTTAACTGTAAGAGAAACCAAGGAAAATAATTTCTATCCATATTCAAAATGTAGTTTTACGGAAAAGGCAGAAAAAAATCTGACAAAATCCAAATAGAACATGTGTCTCAGAGAGGGATCCAGACCACAGACAGCTACCTCTCCCCATATGGAGATTCCTCTTGCATACCTTTTCTCTGCCAACATTTTAGATGGTTTTCATGGCAGAAACTGACTCTCTATGGTACTGACTTCTGCTGTTTTATCTAAAGCTAAGATACTATCTGGTCAATCACAAGATAAATGAAAAAACAGGCAAGATATTAACTTACCTCTACACAAAACTTAAAATGAATGCCTTGGGAATCATAAAATGAAATAATTCGATTAGAGAGTGTCACAGTAATGAGAGACCAGTGGACTTCCAGGTGAATAGGAATCAACAGAAGACTCTTTTTAAACAAATCCACCTGATTAAGAAAAGAAACAAAATGCAGCCATCACCACAGGCTATCCACATCAATAACAACAAACAGCAGCTTCCATTTACTGACCTGCGACCTGCCCAAGGTCATAAAACTAAGATGTGGTGAAGCCAGAATTTGAACCCAGGTCTTCTCTGAAGCCCATGCTTATAACTACTAAGCTATAGTGTACAACAATAATAAAACTGAAGATACAGAAAGCACTACTTTCCATTTAACCTGCTGCACCTGTGCTTACCAACTGCCTAATATAACTTGGTCCCTTATTTTTATGCTTAACCAATTTTCTTGTGCACATCTTTGACCTAGACTCAATTATTTAGGAAGGAATCATGCTATTAGGAAACTGCACAGGATATAAGCCTTCTATCTTTCTAAAGATTCAGTATAGTAGTTAAGATCACGGGCTCTGAAATAAGTCTGGTCAAGTTCAAATTGTGGCTCTTCCACTTACTGGCCAGATGACTTTAGCAATTTTGGTAGCTTCTTTGTGCCTTGATTTCCTCAACTATAAAATACAGATAACAATAGTATCCACCTTATGACATTGTTGAGAGTGATAATACATGTAAAATGTGTAAAACTGTGCTTAGCACATTATATGGAGCCAATAAATCTTAGCTATTAACCTTATTACCACCTCAGGTCTCCCAGATGTCAAAATTCAGGAAAATATCCTTGATAATTCTTTACACATCACTTACAACCTAATTCATCCTTTATAGCGTGATACATATCCTTTACAGTTGAGAAATATTTGCTATTCCATTCAAAATCCCAGTAGTGGGGGCCAGCCCGGTGGCATAGTGGTTAAGTTCTCACACTCCACTTTGGCAGCCCAGGGTTCACCAATTTGGATCCCAGGTGCAGACCTACACATCGCTTATCAAGCCATGCTGTGACAGGCATCCCACATATAAAACATAGGAAGATGGACATAAATGTTAACTGAGGGCCAATCTTCCTCAGCAAAAAGAGGAGGATTGGCAGTGGATGTTAGCTCAGGGCTAATCTTCCTCAAAAAAACAACTCAAAATCCCAGTTGTGGATCTGATGATAAAGTAGTAGGTGCTCCATAAACATATGTGAAAGAGTGAATGAGTTTCTTCAGGTATTTTTTTGAGAGTATTTTAATGATTCCTTGGGTTAAAACACTTACGAGGCTATCTTAAACTACATCAGATTTTAAGAAACTATTTCTCAAGCTCTTCTTGCTTTCTGATATTCAGATAAAATACTGCTCTAGATGAACCTTCTACTCATTTACATGACCCTGAAGCAAAGCACTTTAGCACCTCTGCTCCTCAGCGTCTACATCCATAAACCTGGGAAGTGAGGGAGATAGAAGGAAATACTAGACAGGATAGACAACAGATCCTTTCCAGCTCAAAAACTCTGAGTATCTAAAACAAGGATACTTAACATATAGTATTAAATGAGACCAAATTTACATTCTTCTCAGAAAGAAATTTTTCTTAATTATAAAAACAATTTTTAAATAAAAATTAGAAAATACAGATAAAAAGATACCCTTCAGTGTGTATCTGTCCAGATCTTTTTCCTCTTCTTTTTAATATACTAATGTTCACACACACACACAACTTTATACATACAATTAAGAATGATGTGTGTGGTGGATTGTATTACTGATCCCAATTATTTGTTGCCCTCCCTATAAGAAGATTCTACAGAACTGCCTACTGCCCTGTGGCTTCACTGCATCTCCCAAGGGGAGAAATGTAGTCCTGTCATGTGATTTGCTTTAACTAATGTACTGTAAACAGAAGTGAAGTTATGTCATGACCAAGCTGAAACTTCGAGGGCCATGATGTGGCCCTGAGACTGGCATGTCTCGATTAAGTGCTGCTCCTTCAGTTTGGGTCTCATTAAAGGAATAAAGATGGAAAACCATAGGACCATCTCCTTAGATGCAGGAAAAGCATTTGATAATACTCAACATCCATTTATGATTACAAACTCTCAGCAAACTAGGAATAGGAGGGAACCTCCTTAACCTGATAAAGAGCATCTACAAAAAAAATCTATGGCTGACATTGTAAATAGTAGCAAAAGACTGAATGCTTTCCTCCTAAGATTGAGAACAAGGCAAAGATGTCCTGTCTCATTACTTCTATTCTACAATGTACTAGAAGTCCTAGCTAGTGCAATAAGGCAAGAAAAAAATGGCATACAGTTTGGAAAGGAAGAAATAAAACAGTCACTACTTACAGGCATGACTGTCTATGAAAATCTCACAGAATCTACAAAAAAACCTCCTAGAACCAGTGAGTTTTGCAAGGTCACAGGATACAAAGTCAATATACAGAAATTAATTGTATTTCTATATACTAACAGTGAACAATTGGAAGATAACATTTTTAAAGTTCTATTTATAGCAGTTCCAGAAATATGAAATACTTAGGGATACATTTAAAAAAATGTACAAGACCTGTACACTAAGAATTATAAAATATTGCTGAGAAAAATTAAAGACCCAGATAAATGGAAAATATACCATGTTCATGGACTGGAAGACTTATTATTGTTAAGATATCCATTTTCCCCAAACAAACATACAGATTAAATGCAATCCAAATCATAATACAGCAGGTAGGTTTTTTTGTTTGTTTGTTTTTTTTGGTGAGGAAGACTAGCCCTGAGCTAACATCCATTGCCAATCTTCCTCTTTTTGCTTGAGGAAGATTGGAGCTGAGCTAACATTTGTGCCAATCTTCCTCTATTTTGTATGTGGGATGCTGCCACAGCATGGCTTGATAAGTAGTGTGTAGGTCCACACCCAGGATCTGAACCTGTGAACCCCGGGTCGCCAAAGCAGAGCACGCAAACTTAATCAGTACACCACCAGGCCAGCCCCCCAGCAGGTTCTTTTAAAAACAGAGATTAACAAGCTGATTCTAAAATTTATATGAAAATGCAAAAGACCTAGAATTGCCAAACAATCTGGAAAAGGAAGGATAAAGCTGGCCAACTTACAGTGATTTCAAGACATATTATAAAGACACAGTGATCAAGACAATATTGTATTGTATTACCATAAGAACAGACAAAGAGATCAATGTGAGACACAAAGTCCAGAAAGAGACCCACATATATATGGTCAACTGACTTTTTTTAAAGGTGCCAAATCAATTAAACTGGGAGAGAAAACTCTTTTTCAGCAGATGACACTGGAATAACTGGATATTCACAAGGAGGGGAAAAAAAAGAACTTTGATCCCTACCTCATATCTTACACAAAAATTGAGATGTATCAGAGATGTAAATGTAAAACCTAAAACTATAAAGCTATTAGAAGAAACATATGAAGGCAAATATTTTTTAGACTGGCTACAGAAAGTAAGAACTATAAAAAAAGAAAGCATGGTAAGTCAGATTTCATTAAAATTAAAAATCTCCATTCATCAAGTGACAAAGTTAAGAAAATAAGTAGAAAATCCACAGACTGAGAGAAAACAATCACAAAACACAGATCTAACAAAGGACTTGTATCCAGAACAACTCAATAATAAGCCTTTCTTTGCTACAAACCTTTTCATTCATATCATTCACCCATTTTTCTACTGAGTTGGTAGGGTCTTTTTCTTATTGATTATAGAAGCCCTTTGTATATTAAGAAAATTAGTTCTGTGATATGAACTGCAAATATTTTTCCCAGTTTACTGTTTGTCTTTTTATACCACTCCTATTTTTAAATGCAAAATTATTTTTCTTTTTATGTAATTGAATTCATTTTTCTTTTATAGCATCTGAATTTTAAGTTGTACACAGACTAGACTTTGCTACCCTGAGATTATTTTTAAAAAGTTCTCTTATGGGGGCTGGCCCCGTGGCCGAGTGGTTAAGTTCGCGCGCTCTGCTGCAGGCGGCCCAGTGTTTCGTTGGTTGGAATCCTGGGTGTGGACATGGCACTGCTCATCAGACCATGCTGAGGCAGCGTCCCACATGCCACAACTAGAAGGACCCACAACGAAGAATATACAACTATGTACCGGGGGGCTTTGGGAAGAAAAACGAAAAATAAATAAATAAATAAAATCTTTAAAAAAAAAAAAGTTCTCTTATGGATCCTCTTAGTACTTTCATTGTTTCATTTTTGTTGCATTCAAATCTTTGGTCATTCTATAATTTAATCTTAATATAATCTAATCTAGTGAGGACTTAATTCTTCTACTTTTCATTTTTATTTAATAATAAAGGCATTTATGGCCATTAACTTTCTCCTCAAAACAGCTTTCATTACGTTCCATAGTGGTTGGTAAGATGTGTTCTCCATTCCATCCCTTTCTCTAGACAGTTTGCATATGATTTCCTTTTTTATTTTGTTTTAGATCCAAGGATTATATCCAGTAAAATGTGTATCTGTAAAATTTTCAAATTGTTAAGATTTTTTACTCACCTTTTATTATTTTTAATTTGATTGAATTTTGATCAAGGAATAATCTATGTCATAATATTCTTTGTGGCCAAGTATGTGATCAATTTCCTTAGATACAGGAATAAATGTATATCCCCTTTTTGAGGAGTATAAAGATCTAGTATATACCCATTAAACCAAATGTATTGGTTGTATTATTTAATTTTTACTTATGATCTTATGTTTTGTCTACAAGATTTGTCCTATAAGAGGTCTCCCACTATTACTATTTTATCAAGGTCTCCTTGCTTTTGTAATCATTGTTCTATCTTCTATATATTCAAATTTTATCACAGTTTGTTTTCACCTTAAATTCGACCTCACCTGCTGTTAATACTGCTATTCCTTCTTTTTGTTTACCATGCCTTTCTTTTGGTTTGCATTTGCCCAGTACCTCTTTAACTGTTACTTTATTTTCAGTCCTTCTTTTTCACATTATTTTATGTTTTGTTTTTCTTTTTAAATATTGGCACCTGGGCTAACATCTGTTGCCAGTCTTCTTTTTTTTTTTTCTTTTTCCCCAAAGCCCCCCAGTACTTAGTTGCATACTCTAGCTGTAGGTCCTTCTGGTTGTGCTATGCAGGACGCCACTTCAGCATGGCCTGATGAGCAGTGTTAGGTCCACACCCAGAATCTGAACCAGCGAAACCCTGAGCCACTGAAGTGCAGCATGCAAACTTAACCACTTGGCCACAGGGCTGGCCCCTATTTTATGCTCTTATATACAACATATAGCTGGATTTCATGACTTAACTCGATCAGAGAGGACTGAAAGGATGAAATAATTTAATTCATTCTATTTAATGAAATGACTCACAAACTTTTTTCTTCTTGTTGTTCCTTATACTTTTTATTTAATTTTTTTACAATAAGCATATATTATTTATATAATGAGGCGGGGGGTGAAAACCCACCACATTTTCAAGAGAGGGAGAAAATAATCTAGATTCCTAAAATGGAAACTCTGCCTTCCAGATCTATTCCAGGTTTTAGAATACCAATAGAGATTGGTTAACATCCTGAAACACTGGTCTGTTAACTGTTTAACTGTGGGTCAGTTAGCTTTAAACTCAAGACAACCTCTAATCTCATTCACAGAGGAGAATGGATGATAGTAGTTGCTACTGTTTACAGGCTAGGCCTTGGCTTAGCTACTTGTAGCTAGACCGATAGAGTTTACATAACTGATGACTCATCAACTTGATTTTATTCCTTCACCCTCACATTGTTTACTATTCAGATATTTTTCCATGCTATTTATAACCTTTCTCTACTCCACACTATACATGATCATCTTTCCTCAACTACATAACTTTTCCTGGTTAAGCAGCATCCTATTATATGGATGTATATTTTTAATTTGACCTATTCCCTACTAATTAGTTGCCCTCAATTTTTCTCATATAAATACCACCACAGCCCATCCAGTGGTACAAGCCATGCACTTCAAGTCGTCTTTCACACTTCCTTCTCCTTCATCCCCATACCCAACCCATCACCAAGTCCTGTTAATTTTACTTCCTGGATCACACTCACATTTTGTGTATATCTTCCATTTCTCCTGTTACCATTCTAATCCAAAGTACCATGAATCTGTAATGGCTTTCTGTTCCATCCACAACAACTTTGCCCTCCTACTCATCCATCTTCTTCAGTGCTGCTAGAGCAAAAACTACAAATTGCATGTTACCTAAACCCCTTCAATAGATTCCTATACATTTAGGATAAAATTCAAAACACAGAACTCAAGGCTCTACATCTCTGGATCAGGTCCATTTCATGCCATTCTCTACTTTGCTCTCTGCATTCCAGCTACACTAGTCTTTTCCCATCATAATATAACACAGTCATGTGCTGCATAACAGCGTTTTGGTCAATGACAGACCACATATACAATGGTAGTCCCATAACATTAGTACCATATAAGCCTAGGTGTGCAGTAGGCCTTACCCATCTAGGTTTCTATAAGTACTGTAGGGGAGGAAGAAATTTTACTCTACCCTTCTAGGTTCTTCTGGCTGGTCTAAGAATTAAATTGACATGAGACAGATTAACAGTAGAAAAACAAACAAAAGTTTAATAACATGTATACACGACAGAAACCTAGGAAAACTGAGTAACTTGCTAAAATGGGGAAAGCCCTCACCTTAAATACCATCCTCAGCTAAAGACAAAAGATGTTGGGAGCAGGACGAGTCAGGGACTTCAAAAAGAAGGCAGGCAATTCACAAGTAGGTGAAAAGGAGCAAAAGTTTGGAAAACGTGTTTGGCCACACAGACACACAAGAACACAGCGGGGAGCCCAACAAACAGGCTTTTCTAGGTTCTTCCCTGTCTACCTCCCAGTTCATGTTATGCTAACGTGATGGCTCAGTTCCTGAGACAGGTTTTTTTTTTTAATCTGAATTCTTTTAGGCAGTTAAGGGGGAGATAGTAAAGAAACCTTTCTGAGTCTTTCGTTTCTTAAAAATAAACAACCAAAAATAATCCTCATGTTACACAGACACTCTTTGGGGTGTCTCTTTTTGTTCCCCTTCAGTATGCGCTCTGTGATGTTCACACAATGATGAAATCACATGAAAGCATTTCTCAGGACTATCCCTTGTTGTTAAGCAACACAACTGTAATGATTATCACTGTGTGTTTATCACGTGCTTAGTGGTTTATATGCATTATCTCATGTAATCCTCACAACAAGGTAAATACCATTGATGTTCTTATTTTAGAGGTGAGGAAACTGAAGCTTAGAGGCATTAAGTAATTTGCCCAAGGTCTTACAATAGTGGAGTAGCTGAACTAGGATCTGAACCCAGGTCTGATTCCTGAGTTCATTATATCTACTTCCCCAGATTTGCACCCTTCAATCACATTTCACTTATCTTGGCCCTACTGATGATATTTTGCACATATTATCTACATGGCAACAATCAATCAGGTGTTTGTACCTTGCAAAAAGTTATTTCCATCCACAACTACTTAAGACTTACTCTTAATTTCTTTAACCCATCCAATATAAAAAGTGAAAATTTACACTATCTCTAGATCTATGACTGTGGGATTTGAACCTGATGGTAATTTTGTCAAAATATCAAAAATAGAATATAAACGGGCTTTAAAAATAATGTTTCTGACATAGTCAATGAATATAGAGAGGAATTAAGGTTTGAAGGAACCTTAGGGATTACTCTGATTTATCATTTTGTTTTAGAAATAAGCAATCTAAAGGCCAAAATAAATGTCTTGTCTAAGTTGCATAAAAAGCTAACAGCAATGCTGGAACCACTAACTTCCTGCCCAGTGCTTTCAGTTATAGCATATTCCAGTCAACTGGATAGACTCAGAGTTTTACTAGTGTTTTGTCTTTCCAACAATAAGATTTAAAATAAACAATAAAAGAACAACTGTCACATTAAAGAGTGTGTTTCTAATTAACATCATACTGTATTAAAGTTCTTATCCTTCCACTCACAGTGGCTTATCATCTGCATTTCACATTTAGAATAAAAAAGAAAGAGAATACCTTTTTAGTCCATCTTTTTACTCCATTGTATCCTTTGGTTACCAGCTGTCTATGAAAAAAGCTGTTGAAGAAGTGAACCTAGAAGAGACATCAAATACAAGCACCCAGATTATATTAGGCTATGTCCAGATTTAACTTCAAAAGAAAATGGAAATTTAAAAATCCTTGAAAGTAAGATAGACAAAAAGATGAGGAAAAGTTTCTTCTTAAAAATGACCAAAATATAGAAAATACATAGTTCACAGAAGATTCTGTTCCAAATTTTCACTAGAATGACCTTACAGCTGTGGTGTGTAGTCAAAACTGGAATGGGGCAGTAGACAGATTACCTGAATCCAATCAAGTAAAGAAGCAACAGGACAAATCTCACCCGATCAGGTGACAGAACTGAAAGAGTACTCAGCTATGAAAGAATGAGGCAACAATTACCTTGAACTCAAGGGATATGGATTACAAGTTTTGTAAACTAACCCCATCTGAAGGATGTGGAATGGGAGACTCCTATTGTCATGACAACGATAAAAAGGCCTTAGCATGACCATTTCTAGCACTGAAAGAATTACCCTGGTCACATGGAGTGTCATGTCCTGCATTCTTGGCTTCAAATTTCTGCTTTATAAATTAGTATCAGCACAGCTGAGATAGAAAACATTGTGGTCTTAAAAGTGTTCACTTTTAAATGTGGTCAAAAGTGTAACTTTGAGTCACTTGAGATGATAAAACTGTTCCTTTGCTTCTGAGATTCTCAGGGTGTAGTCACGGCTCCCAGGGTGTGGTGCAGAAACTCTGAGGGTAGGGCTTAGCAATCTGGTTTTACAAACCTTCCAAAGGATTCTGATGCACAGTTGTTTTGAGAACCATGTGGCTCAAGATATTGATAAAAAGAGCTTGTAGTAGCTATCTCTAGAGCAGTGATTCTCAAACTTTGTGTGCATCAGAATCTGGAGGGCTGTTAAAACAGATTGCTGGACCCCACCTCCAGTTTCTGATTCAGTAGGTATGGGGTGGAATACAAAAACACGCATTTCTAGTTAGTTCCCAGGTGATGCTGATGCTGCTGGTTTGGGAACTAGACTTTGAGAACCACTGCCTTAGTAAGTGTCCTTTTAATCTAATGAAAGTTTAATCAAATGTAGATGTAATGAAGGTAAATTATCCCCTTAAAATTAATACTTTTATGTTAAAAATCATCTGTATGTGTTTATCTTAAAAAAAAACTTTCTGGTAATTTAGAGAATCTGACATAACAGAGAATCTGACAGACGAGCCTCATGGTTCCAATTTAAAATGCGTAAAAGATTTGTGATTTTAAGTGAGAAGTTATAAGACATTTTGTCTATATTCGTAAATAGCGTCAGAATCTGATACTCATTATATTTACCTGTTTAAATTACTAGATTTATACAAGTTTATAAAGTACTCGGAAAAGTTTTGCTTGTTGAAATCAAAGGCTGCCCGCCCATCAGATACTCTGAGTACTCAGAAAGAAAAATTAATATATTAAATTCTTAAAAAGCTTTTTTTCCCTAAGAACCACAATCTGAAACTCTATTTTTTTTTTCTTTTTTTAAAGATTCGCACCTGAGCTAACATCTGCTGCCAATCTTTCTTTTTTCCCCCCTCCTTCTCCCCAAAACCCTCTGAGTACATAGTTGCATATTCTGGTTGTAAGTGCCTCTGCTTGTGCTATGTGTGACGCCACCTCAGCATGGCCTGATGAGTGATGCCATGTCTGCACCCAGGATCCAAACTGGCAAAACCCTGGGCCACTGAAGCGGAGCACACGAACTTAACCACTCGGCCAAGGGGCCAGCCCCCCTAAAATAGTTTTAATATGTAACTAAGCTCTTAAGGGAATTTTAGAGTTTAAGGGGAGTTACTTTGTATTTGAACTGGGTATCAAATATTAATCCAAGAAAAAGTGAAGATGAGTACTACTTTATTTTTAAAGAGACTAAGACTTTAAGTTAAATTTTAAAGCTTAAAGCAAACAGTCCCTTTTGTGCATCTCCCCATTAAAAAAAAAACCCTCTTCAAGATAACAAACACACCCACCTGAAACAAATAAGCAGAAAAACACTGGCATCATCACTTTGTTATGCAGAAATTATTTTACAGAACTTACGCTCAACCCTAGCATATAATCGAGACAAAATCTCGGGCCAGCCCCATGGCCAAGTGGTTAAGCTCACGCCACTTTGGTGGCCCAGGGTTTCGCTGGTTCAGATCCTGGGTGTGGACATGGCACCATTCACCAGGCCATGCTGAGGTGGTGTCACACATAGCACAACCAGAAGGACCTACAACCAGAATATACAACCAAGTACTAGAGGGCTTTGGGGAGAAGAAGAAAGAAAAAAAAGATTGGCAACAAATGTTAGTCCAGGTGCCAATCTTAAAAAAAAAAAAAAAAAGACAAAATCTAACTCTTTTTTAAAAATCTAAGGAATATTAAACAATTACATAAAGTTTAAAAAAAAACTTTAAAAGTTTAAAAAAAACCTTCTTTTAATATATAAGAACTGAAGAAGAAGTTTTCACTTACTTTGTCTGGGACTGCATCCATTATCAGCTCACCATACATATTAATGACCTATAAAAAGTCAACATAAAACCAGCTTACTAACCCTATACAATTCAGAAACCTCACTTAGAATGAATAACATGTTCATCCTGCTAGCAGTAATCAAACGTTTTGGATCCTGGAGTTAGTGAATGAGTCACTTCAGTAAGGAGTATAGAATCCTTGATTCCAAAAGATAACAGTGAGGCCAACCCACAGGTTCTTAGTTAAATTTTATTGTTCACAATCCTCTGCAACTTATCCATGTCGAGAACCTACAATACACTAACCTGGTCATTCAGCCAATTCTGACCATCCAGGGTCGCTAGATCATCCATATCCAGCATGTGCTTATTGTAGAAGATTCGGAAGTTGCATTTTTGATGTCTGGCCCGATAGTTTGTTATTTCCCTATTGATAAATGGTTTTCTGAAATGAAAGATTTTGAAAGAAAAGGTAAAAAACATGAGTTCTACTCAATTTATTGCTAAGTATCTTTTTTTAAACTCGACTTATTGCTAAGTATCTTTTTTTTTAACCAAGAGAAAAGTCATATATGTCAAGAATTTTATTTTCAAGGGCTTAAGCATCATTGACAAACCTATTAGAAAAGTCTTCATTAAAGACATCTTTTAATCTTCCAAGGACATCTTTTTCACTGAGTGGGACCAAACTGCCATACTTCTTCATAACCTCATCTAAGAATCCTTAAATAAAGGAAGAGAGAAAAATTAAGATGGAAAAACGATTTACAGCAAAGTCATTCTCCCAATACTTATCCTATACACAACACTTAGCACACATTTAACCTATATTACTACATATATTATACTATAAAGAAGTCTTTTAAAAGTTATGCTTTGTAAAAAAAAAAAAAAATTAAATAGATGAGGCCCTCCTCATTCCAATAAAGAGAGAAATACTCTAAGGCATCATGTTACATTGGACTTTTAAGGTACTGATGCATTATTAGAGAGGGAATGGCTAGCTATCACTAAAGATTGACATCTTTCAGTAGCTTAACCTTAGAAAAGAATCTCATCTCCTAAAGAGTGAAATCTGAAGTGTTTAGTCACCTGGTTAAATGTGTTTATCACATTTGGTGACTGAAGGAACCATCCTTTTAAAAATAATTAGAAGGAATTATTGTTGAGATTGCTGGTGCTGTATTATTTGGTAAAGTATGTAATTTCACATCTCATAGCAAGGGACAAATTCTAAAGCATTTTTAATATCATACAATTTGACAGAGTTATGCTACTCACGATACTGAATAACTCTATGAGGTGACCTTAACTGGATAACAGCTGGCGAGGCATATTTTAAGAGGCAAAACAGAATTGAAGGATGATTTCCTGGCCAGAAAATGGGACAGTTAACTTAAGTATGATGCACATGCATTTTAATGGCTTCCAAGAGGATCCAATGAAAAAACATACCTAAAAAGGCCCTCGGAAATAAAACCAGGACATTATTTCTAAGTAAATACAAAGAAGCTGAGGGATGACTTAAAGGTTCACAAAAGTGCAGACATGACGTCACCTGTTCACTGATGCTGAATGCGGGGAGCAACGCCGGGCTAACCATCAGCCTGACAGTTAAGTCTACTGAGTTACGATGGGAAAAATGAGGACTGTTAGCCACTTATTTTACCCAGCTCCCTTTCTAACTTTGAGAATGGCCTCTGCTATGCATCAATACAAAATGGACAGGAAGGATCAAAAGAGTGACTGTCCTGAGAATGGAATGTTTCGTATGGGGGAGGGCAAACAAAGGTGTGAAAAACTTATTTTTCCTCCTCTTAGTCTCCCACCAGAGTGGCTCCCAATTTGAAAGGCTTAAGATAAGAGCAAAGGTCAGGGTATAGCAAACAAGAGATGCTCGCTTATGCCCGCTTCCAGTCTAGGCTTTCGGCATACAGAAGACAGAAAGGGAGTCCCATGTTCCAGCTTAACCAGAGCAGGAGATAAAGATTCAGGGCTTCTAAACTAGGACTACAGCATATATTTGCTTATAGCGTTTACTGTATCATATCTTATAGTTATCTAAGCATAGCCTGGGGTCTACATGGGAGAATGGACCCAAACAGAAGATAAAGAATCCCAACATTTGAGAAACTGCTTTTAAGGGACAATTTTATACAAAAATAATATTTTAACAAAAAATTAAACTTTAGGCCCAGCAACCTTAATTGAAACTCCTTAAATAAGAAAGCAGTCTCCCTTATCAAGAGGATACGGACTCCAATTCCAAACAAATGATACCATGGGAAAGACGTGTTCTTGTTAAAACAATGTTTTCTGGATGGTAATATTTTGGGAGTTTTAAATTGTTATATTTTTTCCTCTTATCTGTATTTTTGTTTTCACTTTTAGATGATAAACATGGATTCCCAATGCAGTAGAAAGGCCCTACCTGGATCTTCAAGGAGAACCCTAGATGACAGTGTCTCACTGATGCACACCTTTATCTCACTGGGACCAGACATAAAACAAGAGTTAAAGAGCACTTACAAGCCACGAACTAGAACATCTCGGTTCATCCTTATGACTACCCTACGTGTTAGACAGTATCCCTACTTTACAAATGGAGACAGGAAGCTTAGGGAGGTTACGTAACCTCCCCAAGGACCCTTAACTAGCACGTAGCAGAACTAAGAGTCTGACTATAGGTCATGTGACCACAAAAACTGAGCTGTTAAGTATTATGCTATGCCACCTCCAAAGCAGATGTTATCTTTTCTCTACAAACAATTTGGTTCTTCACTTCACCTTTCTCTTTTAATACCCATGGCCAAGAACCACCCAGAAAACAGACTTCTTAAAATGAGAGTTACATTCATTAGTCTTTACCTACTTGCTTCCACCAAACTAATGAACCAAAAAGGAAAACTGCATTTTGGAATATATAATTTCTTTTACTCCAAAAGTACTAAAATTTCAATGTGACCAAGAAATAAAGGATACGTTAGAAAAAAAACAAAAAACAGAGTTCAAATTATAGTCCATACTGCAAGCACGAATGGTAATAATATGAAAAACAAAAAATGAGGTGTTATTTTAGAAGTTAAATTACTCATGATGTTAATGCAACTGTGTTGTACAGTTTTTTCTTGAAACAACTGCCTTAGGTCACATCCCATGTTGCGTACATAAGAAATACAACCATTTGGTTCTCCAACAAAACAGAATACACATCAGAAAGGTTCCATCAAAAATAAGGCATGAAATATCTAAGAATAAACTTAAAGAATGTATAAAACCTAAGTGAAAAGCACTACAAAATTCTAGTAAAGGACACAGGTCAATAAATGGAGTAATTCTCTGTTTTTAGAAATGCAGTTTTCCCTAAATTAATCTATAAACGTAATGCAATGCCAATCAAAAGCCACTGTTTGTTTTAACTGAAAAAACAAATTCATCTTGGGGAAAAAAAGTGTGAGACATTTCTAGAAATTTCTGAAAAAGATTAAAGGGGAGATGAGTAAGAGGCGAGAGAGAAGAGGAGGAGGGCCTAGTCCCATCAAATTCTAAAACTAACTACAGTAATTAAAGCAGAACAGTGCCGGCACAGAAACAGAGAAACCAGTGCAGGAAGAGACCCAGGGGCAAGTGTCATCTCACAGCCACAGGGAAAAGATGAATTAATCAATAAACAGGATTCGAACTATTGACTAAATGTTTTATTCACAGGTGGAATTCATTTTGGTGTAAAGAGTGAGGTAGGGATCCATCTTGACTTTTTTCCAAATGGCTAAATATAAAAATAACATATTAATAGTCTAGAAGAAAACAGGGTTGAACATTTTTATAAACTTGAAGTGGGAATAAACTTTAAGTAGAGTTTGGGGTTTTTTTCTAATACATGACCATAAACATGTTAAAATGAGGTGGCAGTCACCTCATAATTCCTTTATAACTTTTATGCCCTTATAAACATGTGTTTCTTAAACATGTAAGTAGCACATTATACTTGCTCTTTTTGAAGCTCCTTTTTTCCATTTGATACTTTTCCTAAAAGTATGGGTATTTTTTTCCTAAGTCAATTCAAAATGACCTAGTAGTCCATTAAATGGGTATGCCATATTTTAACCAATTCCCTATCGATGACCATTTAAGTTGTTAATTTTTAGCTCTCTAAATAATGTCACAATTTAAACCCTTGATGGGGCTGGCCCAGTAGCATAGTGGTTGGGTTTGTTCACTCCACTTTGGCAGCCAGGGGTTCACAGGTTTGGATCCTGGGCACAGACCTACACACCGCTCATCAAGCCGTGCTGTGGCAGTGTTCCCCATACAAAATGGAGGAAGACTGGCACAGATATTAGCACAGGGCCACTCTTCCTCAAGCCAAAAAAAAGAGGTCGATTGGCAACAGATGTTAGCTCAGGGCCAATTTTCCTTACAAAAAACAAAATCAAAATTAAAAAACCATTGATATATCCTGTTCTATTGTTTCCCCAGAACACACCTGCTACAAGTCAAAGTTCTGGGTCAAAGGACATGCATCTCTAAAACTTTCAAATTTTCTTATGACTTTTGCTGTATACACATACAAGATTTTAATATTTATGGAGTCAAATTGGTATACTTTTATTGCTTCTGAGTTTCCTATCATGTTTTAAAATGTCTTATCAATATGAGTTTACAAAAATGGTCTCTTGCATTTCTTTCTTTTTAACAGCTTTGAGCTATGAATCACATACCACAAAATTCACTCCCTTGAAGTGTACAATTTAGTGGGGTTTTTGTATATTCAGAGTTGTGCAATCATTACCACTACCTAATTCCAGAACATGTGCAATACCCCCACAAAGAAACTTTGTACCTATTAGCAGTCAGTCCTCATTCCTCCCTCTCCCCTGCCCCTGGCAACCATTAATCTACTTTCTAGCTCTACATATTTGCCTACTCTGAACATTTCAAATCAATAGAATCATAGGGTATGTGGCCTTTTGTGTCTGACTTCTTTCACTTAGCATGTTTCCAAGGTTCATCCACATTGAAACAGGTATCAGTACATCATTCCTTCTTATGGCAGAATAATATTCCGTTGTATAGACAGAGCAAATTTTATTTATCCTTCATCAGTTGATGGACACAGGTTGTTTCCACTTTTTGGCTATTATGAATAATGATGCTATGAACATTTGTGTATAAGTTTTTGTGTATTTGCTTCTAATTAGTTGAATTTTTAATCCATCTGGAATATACTGTAACATGGAAATCTATTTCTTTTCCTTCCAAAGCAGATAGCTAATCTGAGTACAGAATCGTAGATTTTTATATCCTCCCTCATATCTTTTAAAGTTATCTTGTACAGGTATAACTCAGTATTAATTTTTTTTCAGCAACAAACTACTGTCATTGGAAAGCCTTCAACTTGGTTTTGAAGAGATTGACTTTCCTTTTACAGTCATATTTCACCAGTTTATGCAATATTTAATACAATTATGAAACACAGTAAGTAAATTGTAATAAGTACAACTGGCTCTTGATAAATATTTAAATCCCCTGAAATGAGCATAATGTGCAATTACATTAGAGATGAGCCAGTACACAGCATTCCATGGAACTTAATATCAGCTAATGCTACAGAAGTCAGCTAAGAGACCATCTACTATACTGATTGTCCTAAATTGATTCCTTTTCTGATTGCTCTATTAACCTTGATAACTCAGGTTTAGTGCTTTTATTTGTTGAACTTATCTCTTCCGCTGTGTTGGCTTTCCTCAGATGTTTAGTGATCGATCGTGGGCTCATCTTTACTTGGGTAACTTGCTGGGTAGGGGGAGGGTTGTGATAGGCAGCAGCTGTTGCTCTGCCTTAAACTATTTACAATGGGAATACAGATACTTAGAACCTCAAACTGTTCTGGAAATGCATGTACCTCCTTCTCACCAGGTGTTACAAGGCATGGGGGAGGGGGAAGAGGAAATATCCTCTCTCCCCCCACCAATCTCCTGTTCTTAGAATTTCAGTGCTGTACGCCAATGATATCTCACTAAAGCTAGCGGGGGAGGGAGGATTCCAGCTTGAGAGCAAATATCCCCCTTGCTGATATGTGGCACAGGCAGAGAGAGATGCTTTTGTTGAGATTCCCCAACTACTCAGTCGTTTACCATGGGTCTCCCCTTTCCTCCCCACCTCCACCACCTCCAGAAACAGGACACCCTCAGTGCTGCGCCATTGTCCTGCACTAATCTTCCGTCTGCCACTGGGGCTCCCTTCTGGACCTTCCCTCTACTTTCTGCCTTGTGGGAGTTTCTCAGTTTCTGATCTACCAAAACTCCCCTCTTTGTTTCTGAGTATGGAGATACATATGCGTTTTAATATATTTTTCACAATTTCTATGGATTTGATAGGAGGAAGAAGAGATTCCATGTGTTTACTTTATCCCCTTAAACCTGGAACTGCTATTGGTTTCTGACAGATATTCTTTACTAAGTGAAGGAAGTTTTCTTTATTACTAGTTTTCTAAAAGATTTAAACACAAGGGTAACTGAGTTTTAATAGGCTTTTTAGTACTTGCTGAGATGCCATGATTTTTCTCCATTAGCCTATTAAAATAATGAATTACATTACAGATCACTAAGTGTGAATTCTATAAAAATTCCTACTTCCTCACATCATGCTACAGTTGTACTATATGTCATATTCAATTTATCAATTGTTTTTGCAAGTGCTACATCTATATTTAAAATTTAATTGGTATTTGTGGGTAAATGCTAATTTTTTCAGGTTTATGTATCATGATTCTGCTAACATCATAATAGGGAACGTCATTCTAGAACAGTATAAACAAGTGAAAATAGTTTTTTTAAAGGTTGCTAGGACTCTGTACTTTGTGTTTTTGTGGAGAAAAACTTTTTTACATACTTAATGGTTGGCGAAACAAAGTGTCCAGAACTGTTTAAACCACCAAGGAGTAACTCGCCTACCTCCCCAGAAAAGGCCATTTATGACAATTTGACATGTCCAGATACAGGCTATACAAATGCATGTGCACACATAAATACATCTAATCATCCTACGTGTGTGCATATATATCTTTTAACAAAATGGCATTATTCTGTTTTGCAACTTTGCTTTTTACACTTTATACAGCTTTCAGTATCAAAATATAAATCAAATTTATTCTTTAACAGCTTCATAGTATACTATTGCCTGGATGTGCCATAACTTATACTGCCACCGATATTTGTTTTGGTTGTCTTCAGTTTTTTACTACCAAGACAATAAGTAATGTCCTTGTATAAATATATTTGTGCTGTTTTATATCTTGGATAAATTGCAAGAAGGGGAATGGGTCAAAGACTGATACTGTCATACTGTCTTTCAAAAATGTTCATACCAACTTACTTGATGTGGTAGATTTTGACAAGATGACTTTTTAAAGCATGATGTAAAAACTTGAAGCGATAAAGTAAAGACAGGTAAGTTCTACTATGTAAGAATTGAAATTTTCTGTTAAACAAAAATATCATACACAAAGTCAGGGTACTGAAAGTTTTCACCTTTTGGGAGGGAAAAATATAAAACTCTTATGACATTTATAATTCAATTTACATGTTTAAAACTAGACTAATGCTAAGGTCCATGAAGGTAGGAATCAGTGTATCCTGCTCATTGCCACATTCTTAGAACTAGCACCACGCCAAGTATGGAGGAGCTTCTCAGATATTAAATAAATAAAATATAAACAATCCAATAGAAAAATAGGCAAAGAACAATAATACACAAAAAAATGGCAAACAAAGAAAAATATGTTCAAACTTTAAACTTAAAAACACAAATTAAAACAACTCTCCTATGATCTATAAGACTGGCAAAGTTTAACAAGTGCAAACTGGTTCAACTTTTTGGAGGGTAATTTAACAACTCTCTTAAAATTTTAAGTGTGAGTATTCTTTCACTATCAATTCTCCTACTAGGAACTTAACTTACAGAAACAACTCTATAAGTATAAAGAAGTAATCTCACTGCATTACTGTTTATAGAAGGAACCAACTGGAAGCAACACAAGTGTCCATTAATCAAAAATTAAATAAATTATGGAACATCTATATAACACGGCAATATAAAAGGCTTCCAGAAGAATGTCTAATTGCTTAAAGGGAAATCCATGTGTGGAAGGAAAAAATAGGACTAGCCTAGAAAGGACAATGGACAGCAAGTGTGGGCTGGAGGGTGGGGAGAATAAAGGAAGAGTGCGTACCAGAAAGGCAGATTGACAGCTGTTCATCATCCACTGGAGAGGCTTTTTGACTGTTCTTCCCACCTCCCACTTGATTCTCTAGTTTGAGTCCACTGCACATCAGAGGAGCCTCCAGTGGACTTTTACAGTAAGGGTGGTCCAGCAACTTAGAACTAAGAATGTTCTGCTTGAGAGATCCATCCTCATCCATGTGGCAGGAGCTCTCATTTGGAACAGTCTCTTCGGATACAGGCCCGTCTACACTACTCACAGACTGATCTGTCCCAGACACGGATAGTTTTACTCTGTCATCATTCACAACACTTGTCCGATTTTCCTGACCCAGAGTCATAAGTTCTCTTTCAGTTTCCGAGATAAACGTGTTACTAGAATGGTTTTCTGGTAAAGGGATGTCATGAATCAGCTCTGTACGCTCCCACTTAGGAGAGGAGCAGGGTGACTGGTCCCAGGAGTATGTGGCACTGCCATTCTGTTGGTCAGGGAATGCTTCATCTAAACTAAGCTCTTTGCCCAAGAAAGGGCTTCCTTTAGTGTGGCCATCAGGCACATGAGAGTTCGTTCCCTTCACCACAGCATTGCTGTCCATAGCTGGGAAGTATGGTTGATGCCGACAAGAAGGGTCTTTAGGTTCTGGGGAAGGAAATGGGCTGCAACTGCCACCCTCACCTTTCTCCCTCAGGGTCTCTTGATGGTCCCCAGTGACCTGCACCCAGCTCTGCTGGGCTTTTTTTAGCTTGCAAACTTTGTTTTTTGTTCTGAAGTGCTGGGATCTGAGAATCCTGTACCGAAATCTAATCATGGACAATTTCTCATACATCATAAGAGGAGATACTTTTATTCTTCTATGTTGGCTAAGTTGGAACTTTTTTGGAATCAGGGGTCCCCCATTCCCGTGTTGCTCCAGCCCTTGGTAGCAGCCATAACAAAAGCGCTTTCTCTTATGGTTGCTCAAGGTGACCACAATCGTGCCGCTCTCACCTGGACTTTGGCTCTCCCCATTGAACGTCATGGGAAAGTCAGAAGCTTGTGGCTCTGTCCTGGGTCTGTGACCACTGGCCTGACCTAAAACACTATTTGCTGGCAAGTCAGCAACTGCCTTCAAGAAACTTTTCTCTCCGCCGTATTCATGGTCAGAGTTCTTAGCTGATGACAGCAACTTTTCTGCTCCGAGTTTCAGGAGGGTGCTTGAGGAGGAAATGAAGTGTTTAGCGTCCTTTCTTTTCACTTTAGAGGACAACGTACTAACATTTTGAGCCGCCACGCTGGAGTCTGTCTTAGCAAAGAGCGGTTCATCCTGGATCCACGTTTTCTGGATGCGAAGGGCCCTCTTTCTGCACTGGAAATGCCTCAAGTGCCTGCTCCACGTAACTGGCCTTCCCAACTTGGCTTTCAGAACGCACAAGTGTTGGTGAAAGTAGAATTTCCTAAAGCCTCCAAACCCAGTGTTCCATTTCTCAGAAAAGGCTAAGTGGATTCCTTTCCTCCATAGACTTTTCCTCTGTTTTTTCATTTTTCTGATGCATAATGAGATCTGGGTGCAGCTGTAAAGAAGACAAACAAAAGTTACATTGCTACCCTAAATATAAGGTCATAAAGATACAGTCACAGCAACATAAGCTAGAAAATTGAAAAAAGAGAGCATATGAAGTTCAATTTAGACTATCAGACAAAATAAAATCCTACTTGATCAAGATTTTCCCCACAATGAAAACTGAGGAGGGAAGACATGAGTATTCTAACATGACCCCATTTGCTATACCTGCCTCTGACAGAAAAAAGTTTTAAGAATCAGTTTCCAAAATGCAGTTTCTGATGGAGCAGACAGGGCAGGGAGTGAAAAGAGAATTTGTAAGTGTTGCTTCTCATGAGCTAAGTGACTCTAAGCAAGTCACCCAAATTCTGTGTTCTCATTTGTAAAATGAAGGATGGAGAAGGGAGAGGGTACCAGACACCTTTATACACTGTTTCCATTTCAAAACAATTTGTTCCATACAGCAAATTTTAGAAAGGAAGAGTACATAATTTTGTTCTATTTAGTCATCCAAAGGCAGATATTCAATAAATGCAAGCAATATCAGTATCTCAATAGGGAGACCGGCCTCCTCTTTGTCAGTCAGTCAAAGACTTTCTGAGTGACTATGTAGGGACGGACTCTATCAGGTTCTCTCAGTTATTGTTTTGGTTTTCAAGCGAATACAGGAAAAAGATCCCCAACCCCCACCCCACACACATATGAACTTCAGGAACACACATGAGAAATGGTAGATGAAACTATCAGATTTATTAAGATTTCCCCTCACATTTAATAAGATCTAAGATTACTGAAGGCTCTTTAGCTTAGAAAGAAAGGCACTAGCCACTGCAGGTGGAGTAGAAGACATACTACACTACAAATCAGAAATACAATATTCTAATTTCAGCTTGCTAATAACTTACTAAGAAAAGTTCTATTACCTTTCTGTGCAGTTTTCTCTGGGGAAAAAAAAGGACTGAACACATGTTTACCTCAGTTTCTTCTCCAAATCCCAAATCCCATTAAAATGACAAAAATGAGGTTTTATTTATTTTTTTTGGTGGGGGGGAGGAAAATTAGCCCTGAGCTAACTGCTGCCAATCCTCCTCTTTTCTTTTCTTTCTTTCTTCTTCTTCTTTTTTTTTTTTTTTTTTTGCTGAGGAAGGCTGGCCCAAGCTAACATCTATGCCCATTGTCCTCTACTTTATATGTGGGACGCCTACCACAGCATGGCTTGCCAAGTGGTGCCACGTCCACACCCAGGATCTGAACCAGCAAACCCCGGGCCGCCCAAGCGGAATGTGCACACTTAACCGCTGCACCACTGGGCCAGCCCCAGAATGAGGTTTTAAAGAAAGCAAAAGCTCTCAAGGACAAAGAAATTGAAAAAGGAGAAAAGGGCAATAAAACTTCTGAAAGAAGAAAGTAGATGAATGATTGATAACAGACTTAGCAGGCCAAAAGAACTAAATCTAAGCCAGCAGTAGGCGAAGCCAAGAAGCAAGGTACAGGACCCTAGAAAGGCTCAGGAATTGGAAGCAACAATACCTATGAGGGTCAGGGTATGAGAGGGGCTGAAAAAGGAAGGACTGGCTGAAGTGTGAAAAGCAGCAGCTAGATCTACCCTGGCAGATAACCAGTTTCATTCTCTGGGGAGGATGACCCAGAACAGTCAGGCATGTCATGCACAACTGAGGGCAGGGGTACAACAGGAAGATAAATGAGTTTACACAGTGAACTCCCTCCCTAACCTCTTTCCCCACTCATCTACCAGAAAGGTTTCTACCCACAAGCTGGAGATCAGTCCCAGGGGAATGGCTAATTCAAAGAGAAAAAACCAAAAGATACTGATATCTGGGGATGCTTCAACTAAACAGGCTTGAATAATTACTCTACAGTGTACCCCAAAGTTTAAGAAACAATGAGACCCCAAATCCCTCCCCAACTCCACATAGCAGGTAATTCCCCCTCCCTTACCCAAGCCTGGAAGTTTATCCTTCAGAAAGGGTAAAACAGAAGCTCTGCAGACAGGGCGATCCTAGGCACAGTTTAAAGATGGGATTATCTATTGAATATAAGACGCCCAACACTTTCCCACTCATCTCCCAGAACCCTGGCAGTCTGTCTTATCCATCTAAGCAGGAGACCGGGAGAATCTTCTCTGGAGAATCTGACTGGTCCACAAGAAAATACAGAAATACAGACAGCCCCCTCACCCTCAAATGGCCCAGCATGACCTGCAGTATACCTCAAAGTTGACAAGTCCCATCACATGCTCAGAATTTCCAAGCAATTTCTTAGTGGTCATTCTTTAAAATGACAGGATAACCAAGAATCACCAGACTTCTACGGATGAAAAACAGACCAAAACAAACAGATAAAACCAAACATTTATATAGCGAAGTCATCTTTAAAAGACCAAGTGGGGGAGGGAAGAGAAATTATTGTTTAATGGGTACAGTTTCAGTTTGGGAAGATGAAAAAGGTTCTGGAGATGGATGGTGGTGACGGCCGCACAACAATGTGAATGTATTTAATGCCACTGAACTATACACCTAAAAATGATTAAAACGGTAAATTTTATGTTATGTTTATTTTACCTCAATTAAAAAAAAACAAGAGAGAAGGAAAAAAAACTAACACTATCCTCAAAGAAGTAAAAGGAAATATTACATCCACTGGGGGAAAAAAGAACAAGCTGTTATCTTTTTAAAAAAAGGAACAATCAAAAATAAAGGTGCCTTAGAAATAAAAAATAGCAGATTCTACACAGAAATCAAAATATAATGTACACCTGAAATTTACATAATGTTATAAATCAATGTTACTTCAACAAAAAAAATAGCAGAAATGAAAAACTCAATACAAAGTAAAGAGCTAATATCTCTAGCATAAAGAACTCTTAAGGTGAGGGATAAAGAACAAAAAGCCTGATGGAAAAATAAAAAAAGACATAAGGAAACAATTCACAAGTAAAGATTTTTAAATGGCCCTTAAACATAAGAAAAGATGTTCAATTTCATTCATTAAAAAAACAGGCATGGGGAAGGGGGTGAGCAAAATATGTGAAGGGGGTCAAAAGGTACAAACCTCCAGTTATAAAATAAATAAGTCTTCGGAATGTAATGTACAGGATGACAACTACAGTTAATAGAACTGTATTGCATATTTGAAAGTTGCTAAGTAAATCTTAAAAGTCATCACAAGAAAAAAAATTTTTAACTATGTATGGTGATAGATGACAACTAGACTTATTGTGGTGACCATTTCACGATGTACACACATACTAAATCATTATGTTGTACACCTGAAACTAGTATAATGTTACATGTCAAAAATATCTCGATTAAAAAAGTGGAAAAAATTATGACAGCACATTTTGTTGGTGGGAGAAAAGGAGCTTTCACACTTTGCTGGTGGGAATACAAACTGATACAATCCTTTTGGAGAGGAATTTGGTAATAGCTAACAAAAGTACGAAAGTACTTATCTTAATCCAGCAACTCCACTTTTAAGAATTTACCCTGAAGATACACCTTCAATAATAATGAAAATACACAGTCTTATGTTATTCACTGGCAACATTTTTTGTAATCGCAAAATATTGGAAACAACCTAAATGCCTATACATCGGATAGTGGTTGAATAAACTATGGTCCATCCACACAGTGAATAAGGCTATAAAAGAATAAGGATGAGCTCTATGAACTAACATGGAGTGATTTCCAAGTTGAGTGAAAAAGCAAAGTTCAAATGAGTATAATAATATGCCACCGCTTAGTTTAGCCAAGTGTACAGTTAGAGAGAACAGTCTACACAAGATCATCCTCACTTCTGACACTAACTGCAAGTTCGAGGAGATACCAGAGCCACCCCCAGGTTGGATAATTTGCCAGGACTCACAAAGTCACTGAAAATCGTTATATTCATAGTTATGATTTCCTACAGCTGAAGAATATGATTAAAATCAGCCAAGTGAACAAGCACATAGGACAGGGTCCAGGAGAAGCAACAAATGCAGAGCTTCCAGTTGTCCTATTCCCATGGAGTGAGGACAGTGTTACTCTCCCAGCATCGATGTGCGACAATATGCAGAGTTTTGCCAGCCAGAAAAGCTCATCTAAGCCTTGATGCCCTGAGTTTTTATTGGGGTTTGTAGGCGTAAGTGATTGCCCACATGACTGCACTCAGTCTTCAGCCCCTCTGGAGATTCACCAATACCAAAGTCATCACCCTAAATCACATCATTGGTTTTCTGGATGGCCAACTCCCATCCTAAACCATAGACTATCTGTGACCGAAGGCCCCCAGGCAAATAAAGACACTCCAATCTGGCATGACATTCCATGGGCTTAGAGATTATCTCCTAGAAGCTAAGGGTACAGGCTTTCTTTTTGGGTAAGGTTAATTTCTTTACTATTCAGCCACCTTTCATAAAAGGAAAAATGAAATATACATGTTATCTGCTTTTTTGTGCCCCAAAAGACAAAATAAAAACCAAAACATGGGGGGCCAGCCCTGCAGCCTAGTGGTTAAGTTTGGCACACTCCACTTCAGCAGCCTGTGTTCAGTTCCTGGGTACAGACCTACCCACTCATCAGCAGCCTTGCTGTGGTGGCAACCTACATACCAAATAGAGGAACATTGGCACAGATGCTAGCTCAGGGCGAATCTTCCTCGGCATAAAAAAAAAAACCTGAGAAGGATAAACCAGAAACTAATGAGAATGGTTACCTACATGACATGGTAAACGGAACTGGGGTGAAAAGAATGAGGAATAGGTAAATGGTAGAAGGGATCACGGGAGTGACACTTCTCTGAATATGCCTTTATGTAAAGTTCTGACTTTTAGAACCACGTTAATGCTTCATATACTTTAAAAATATACAAATAATTAAAATCAACCAGAATGCAGGAGGAATCCAAAATGAAATACAGATCCAGAAGTGTGCATACACATATATTTACATCCTAGCGCTGTCTGCTTAGAGGACCTAGAAGAAATAACATCCTAGTAACAATGAGCGCCCCTAGACCTAGATCTTGGATTCTAAATACTATTCTCAACTTAACGAAATGGCTGATTCCAGAGCTGGGGCAGAGGAAGTAGAAGACGAGCCTACAATATCACCATAGTGCCAGAAAGTGAGTGAGTGCTCAAAAAATAATGACGACATGTCAAAAGGACACAAGAACCAAACTGAAAGGACTCACAATGGCCAAAAAAACTAAGCAATTGAATATATAACGATAGTAATGGATTATAACTCAAGAATAAAACAAACATCCTGAGTCTATAGTGATATAAATGATTAAATAAATAAACAGGGAGAAGGGACAGCTCTTCCTTACATAGAATTTCAAATAAATAAACACAGAAAGAATGATGGAAATAGAAAAGTTAGAATTTGCAACTCCTCTCAGAAATAACTGACTCAGGCAAGAATCATCAATGGATGCTAAAATTAGAGGGGGAAAGTACAATGAGAAACAACATATTTACATAGCCTCAAAGTATCTCCTACAAGACACTTAAAATTATAAGTGGAAAAACTGTGCCTTTCAATGGAAAAATGTGGCAAACACCTTTATCAGGTGATCAAGGTTAATACCACTAGCAATGAGACACATGGACAACATATGCCTCCTAATATGGCACAATGTCACGTGTGTAGTATTCTTGTCAAAAATGTATAACCTGAATTTGATCATAATGAAACAAGAGACAAACCCACACTGAAGGACACTACAGGATAACTAGCCAATACTCTTGAAAAGTGTCAATCAAGGTCATGAAAGACAAAAACAGACTGAGGAAGTGCCTCAGATTAAAGGACTAAAACTAAGGAGATGAGACAACTAATGCAACGTGTAATCCGGGATTGGGTCTTAGTCCAGTAAAAGGAAACTGGTGGTACAACTGACAAAATCTGAACAAGGCATATGGATCAGTTAACAGTATTACCAATGTTAATTTCCTGGTTTTGATAATGTACTGTAGTTACATAACACTGGGGAAAAGCTGGGTGAAATGTGTATGAAAATTTTTAGTTTTTTTGTAAGTTTGGAGTTATTTCACAGTAAAAAGTTAAAATTTTTTTCTTAAACATTTAAAATTTTGAAGAAATCTCCCAGAAAGCACAAAATGACAGAGATTGAAAATAACAGAGAAAGACAAGAATATTAAAGGATGAGGTCAGGAGGTCAAATATCCAAATAAAAGTTTCATGAAGATAAACTAAGAAAGTACAGGACGAGGGAGTCTCAAATACATAATTCAAGAAAATTCTCAGAGTTAAAGGATATAATTTTGTACATGGAAAGAACCTATCACTGACTGAAAACCATACCAAGGCATATCAATTATGAAATTTCAGAACACCGGGGGCAAAAACAACCTTCTACAAGCTTTAGGAGGGGGAGGTAAATGACGACATATATATATATATATATATATATACACACACACACACACACACACACATATATATATATACACCTATATGTATATATACTATACACATAAAACATATAAAATATAAATATAAAACATATGTTTATATACTATAATAAAAATATATTTGTATAATTTTATATAAATTTACATAATTTATATAAATATTTATGTATATACAATCAGGAATAAGAATGGCAATGGGCTTCTTAATAGCAAGACTGGAAACTAGAAGAAAATGTACTAATGCTTTCAAAGTTCTGACAGAAAATTAATTTCAATGCAGAATTTTAGACCCAGCCAAATTATCAGTCAAAACTGAGGATAGAGGGGCCAGCCCAGTGGCGTTGTGGTTAAGTTCATGTGCTCCACTTCAGCAGCCCAGGGTTCCCGGGTTCAGATCCCAGGCACGGACCTAGCGCTGCTTGTCAAGGCATGCTGTGGTGGCATCCCACATAAAATAGAGGAAGACTGGCACAGATGTTAGCTCAGTGACAATCTTCCTCACACACACAAAAAAACACAACTAAGGATAGAAAAAAGGTTTTCAGAGATGTAAGTTATCAAAATATATACTTCCCATGCATCCTTTTCTCTGTGAGCCACAGGAGGAAGTACTCTGACAAATTGAGGGAATAAATCAAGAAAGACAAAAGAATCAGAAAATAAGATGCAAAACAAGAGACAGGAAAGAGGAATACCAAAGAGACTGGTAAAGAAAGATCACAGAGTGACAACTGTGCCTCAGGCCTGGAGAGCCACCAATCCAGAAGGAAGAGGTCAGAAGTCTCTGGGAGGGATGTCTCCAAAAATGTGAAGTTGACAGAATTTCTAAGGCATCTGAATGCAAAGACAGAAGCTATAGACAACTGGAAGAGAGCATGAAGATAAATTAGTAATAAGTACAAAGACCACTAAACAAAAAAGACAGTTATTAGTTTCAGGGACCACAGAAAGTTGTACAAGAAAGGAAAATCAGTTGTTATAAATCATAATATACTGCACAGCTTAGCTGTGACTACTATTTACATAATCGTAATAAGATAAACACTGATCTAACCCAAAGATTCTCAAACAGATATCCCATACCACACCCCAAGCCAACATTTGGAAATGCGTGGGAAATTCTTGGTTGTTGCAATGAATTCAGGTTGGTATTGATATTGAGTGCCTGGGGAACACTAAATATCATGTAATGGACAGGATAATGAAGAACTGTCTCATCCAAAATGACAATACTGCCCCTACTGAGAAAAATTCATTCTAGCCAAAATTATGGTATCACTCTACCAGGAGGATTGTAAGGAGGGTAGATAAGAAGTATACATGTATACAGAAGTGAGGAGTAGATGTGGAAGAGAACTAAACTAAACCTGCATCTGCCGTAGTCAACAGACAAAGCCTCAAACTAGGAAACCAAAAGTAACATTACAAAAAGGTAATTTAGAGACGTGCTGTTTATACCACAAGAACAGCTCAAAGACCTGAAAGAGGCTGCCTTTGGGGAATGAAAATGATGGAAAGGGGTGGGATTCTAGGACCTAAGTCAGGAAAGAAGGCTAGAGGTTGCTGCCTTAGTCCCTTTATAAAGCACTGTACCCCACCCTCGACTATGCACGATGTCTATCCCCGAGTCCAGAGACGGTTTTACCCTCTCCACTCCAGATGCTAACCCTCTAGGTGTCCTGCTTACATATATCAGGAGAAGAAAAGGTCAGTTCTGGGAGGACTTTTCTTAAACAGACTTTCAAACAATCACTTATATTTTTCGTCCCATCTTCCCCACCACTTCCACAATACATAACACCACTGATCCTGAAACTTTTAAAAGGTTCTGAAATACGAATATGACTACTTTTTGGCTTTCTCCATCAATCCTCCACTAAATCCTTGGTTTAGGATTCAGCTTTCTCAAGTCTGCTAATCAGTTACCACTAGTCTTTTCTGCTTTCCAGCTTCCAGAATTTTGTTGTTATTCTCACCACTCCTGTTCTTTGTCATTTGGGTTTAAAAAAAAAAACAAAAGACTTCACTGTTTTAATGGAGTTTTCAGGCCAAAGTGGAATGAAATGTGTATGTTCAATCCAGTATCTTTACCATAATATATTGCTGAGCGGAAAAAATATCAAGCTGTTAAACAATATGTATAAACCCATTTTTGTTAAAAGGAGAAAAATGTGTGTACATTTTGCATATATATAGGGAAAAAAATGTCTAAAACGATTTACACCAAACTAGTAACAATTTAGGCCCACAGTTCCTAAACTGTGCATCGAGGCACCCTGGGGTTCTGCAGTGAATTCAGAGGGATGTCATAAGATATTCTAAATTAGAGAGAAAAGTGATATTCTATATTTGTCAAGCACCCCACAAACTACCAACTCAAAATAGGTCAGTTTCAAATTAGATCATGCTATATTCCTTTTGATGACATCATATCTTTGAAAAGCTGGATTTTTGTTGGTTGCTGTAATAAAAAATAAATAAATACTGTGCAAAAATAAATTTGGAACAAGAATTGTGGGTGACAGTGTTTAATGATTCGAAGGTTTGACAAGTTTCGTAGTGCCCAACAAGTATATACAGTAATTGTGGTTATTTAAGAATGAAATAAAAATACTATTTTGTCTTTTGATTTATGTGTATTTTTTTAAAAACTATTAGGTTGCTATTTATTAAGTTGTTTAGACTTAATTACTTAATAAAATAAACTGTCAGGCCTAAGGGGACCATGAAAAAGACATTAAAAGAGCTATGAACAGAGAAAGTTTGGGAACCTCTGGTTTAGGGTATTGTATTTTACCTTATTTCTTTATCAATGGAAAAAGCACTTTAAGATAAACAAACTTCTTAACATGAAGTTCAAGTACACCCTCATTGCGTACTACCAATATAAAAGATTTGGGGGGCCAGCCCGGTGGCACAGTGGTTAAGTTTGAGTGCTCTGCTTCAGTAGCCCAGGGTTTGCGAGTTCAGATCCCAGTGTGGACCTGCACACTGCTCATCAAGCCATGCTGTGGTGGCATCCCACATACAAAATAGAGGAAGACTGGCACAGATGTTAGCTCAGTGACAATGTTCCTCAAGCAAAAAGAAGAGGATTAGCAACGTATGTTAGCTCAGGGCCAATCTTCCTCAAAAAAAAAAAAATTGCAATTTATTCTTCATAATACTTAAAGGTAACATAACTGCTGAGCAATCTTATCAATAAAATGTTTATTTTATTAAGAATACTACACAAAATGTACACAAAGCTGAATAATTATGAGTCTAATTCTGATTGACAAAGTGGGAAAAAAGCATGTAATTAAGTTCTTAAAAATCCTCCCTAAATTAGAGAAAATTATCTGTACTATGCCTTAAAAAGTTAAACTAATTTCACATATTTCTGGTGGTGGTTGTTATTAACAATGCTAAAATTGTAAAAATATACAAACATCTATCAAATTTCAATTTAATAAATATTGAGTTTCTACAAATATAATGGTACTGAGCTTTCAAAAAATTTATAGTCTAGTGGGAAGTCATTTGAACGAGTATTAACAAATGTGATGCATATAGAAAAGTAAAATTCAGTGTTATGGGAATATCTGGCAAGAGGGTCAGGGAAGACCTCTGAAGAAATTATGTTTGAGCTGAGATAAAGGATGAGAAACAGATAGTAGACAAAGGGAAAGATAAACAAAAGCCCAGGAGAAGGAATGTAATATTCCAAGGAACTGAAAAAACTTCAGTGCCACTTAAACGAGGTGCTGGAGAGGTAGGCAAGGAATAGAAAAGCTAAATGAACGATCTGCTGTTTACCACTGTGAAGCCACTGAAAGACAAAGAGGGGTACAAGACCTGATGTGTATGCTTGAAAAGATCATTCTACTTGCAATGTGCAGAACCGCTGGGAGAAGCCCACAGCAAAGGAAACGTGATAGGAGGCAGTTACAGGGAAATGGAGGCAAGGTGCAATAGCCGCTTGGATTAAGTAAAACTGGGAGAAGCAGCAAAGTGAATCGACTTTGAGATTCTTCAGGACAGAAATGACAGGACTGTGGGAAAGCCTCTATGTGGAGGATAAGAGTTCTGGTATGAGCTACTGGGTAGACGGTGGTATAATTTACATGCACAAATAGAGAAAGATTGGAGGAAGGTTATACTTGCTATGCCTTTAGTTTTAGACATGTTAGATTTGAGGTAACTGTAAGAAATCCAGGTGGATGCATACTGTTGGATATACAGGTCAGGAACTCTGAAAAGAGGATACCACAGGAATTCCAGTTTAAGTCACCAGCTTATAATAACCAAGCCTCAGAAAATGTTAAGTTCACCTAGAGAAAATCTGTAAAAAGAGAATGCACCCTAGGACAGTGTCCTAAGGAACTCTAGGATGTAAGAGCAAGGTAAAGGAAGACTACTTAGCAAAGGCAAGTGAGAAGGAACGAGAAAAGAAAGAAAGCGAAAAATCAGGTAAGTGTGGTGTCAGGACAGCTAGAGAAAGTTTCTAGAAGGGGGGAAATGGTTAGTGAAAGGCTGTTGAGAGGTCAAGCAAGATAAAGATAAAGTGTCCACCTGATTCTCATCACATTTCCAAGGGACATTTTACTAGAACGAAGAGGGCAAAAACCAAGATGGAGTGAAGAAGTCAAAAATAAAACTGCTCAAGGGCTGGCCCATGGCCTAGTGGTTAAGCTGGGTGCAGGCCACTTTGGTGGCCCACGTTCACAGGTCAAATCCCGGGCTCAGACCCACACCACTCATCAGTCATGCTGTGGCAGTGACGCACATATAAAATAACAGGAAGACTGGCACAGATGTTAGCTCAGGGCTAATCTTCCTTAGCAAAATAAATAAATAAAACTGTTCAAGACACCTGAGTAAATGAGAGAGATGGCAGACTTTTTTTTAGTGGAGACGGTTGTACATGTTTAAATGCTGATAAGAGTATTTCACTTACGGACAAAGATGGCAGACTGAACCGACACATTTTAGTTTCACTCTCTCCTAAAACCTCATAAAGATGAGAATAAAGAATTTTTCTAGCTATTTTTTAAAGATATAATCTATATACAGTGAAATACCTAGATCTTAAGGGTTTGTTGGGTGTTTTTTTAAAGCAGATGTACATAAAATAGAAGAGAGAAAAACAAAAGCTTTTGGAAGCTGGAATGCGCACTGTCTTAAAAACCTAGAAAGTTAAATCTCAAGCTCACAATGAGGAAAGCAATCTGATTTATACAACAGTGCCTCAAAACAGGTCAGGAATTGGTGGCAGCAGGTTCTGTAAGTGGGGTGTGAACATGGTGCTACAAACAAGAGGATTGGTCAAATCATTTAAAAACCTTCCTGCTCTCCACAAAACCAGCCAACTGTCCCTCCCTCATCCCTGCAGAAGCTTGGAGCATTATTTTCTAGATTAGAACAAAGCTGTCCAATAAAACCTTTGCAATGACAGAAATACTCTGTCCAATATGGTAGCCTCTGGACACAGGTGGTTACTGACCACTTGAAATGCATCTACAAGTGGGGAATGAAATCTTTAATTTTATTTAATTTTAATTATTTAAAGTTAAGGTGCTACGTGTGGCTAGTGGCTACCATATTGATCAGTACAGTTCTAGAGAGTAAAACAAAGGATTTCAGGACTGAAAAACATATGGCCCAGTTGAGAATGAGGGTAACATACCGAAAATAGTTGACTTATATGAACATAAGTGAACATTTACATACTGAATGCTAAGATCCCTTCCTTTCCCTCAATTTAGCCACCAGATTGCTGGCAGCCCAGCTAGCTTATAAGCTCCAAGCAGGAGATGTGAAGATTCTTCTTTGGGGACTCTAACTGGCTCAAGAGAAAAGGCAAAGATACTGGTGTTGAAGGTTCTCCAATAAACAAGTCCACCCAGCGCACCCTAAAATTGACAAATCCCAAGCATGCACTCAGAGCACATACAAATTAAAATTAAAAGCAACCTCCACATGGGGTTCCTCTACATTCCTGCCCCTGTATTCTTGGCCATGCTGTTGTATGTTCATGGTCACCAAACACCAACATTCCTTCAAAGATAAAACACACATACAAGGGAAAAAGAAATGAGCTTTCAACTCTTATCAGATACTGACTGACCCTAGGACAGCCCAAAGTCTGAACAATCCTTAAGGGACCCAATATTTGGGTAAACGTTTACAGTAGAGCCACTGTACAGGTTAACTCAAGCATCACTAGGAAAAAGTTCTTTCTCCTGGAGGTAATAAGACAGTAATGAGAATAGCTGTTATGTAGCAAATAAACAGGGGTGGGATTATCTACCCCAGAAAAATGAGACAGAACGAATGATTTATACTATGAAACGATTAAAAACAAAGCAAAAAAAAAAAAAATACTCCCCATTGGCATCACAGGGCATGAAAAAGATCAAGATTGAGAAGTGGAGACCTATACATTTATGGTACCTACTGCTGATACTTTCATCACATTCGGCCACCAGATATAAAGTGGATTAAGTATCCAATTTTGGTCTCAAGTCCTTATAGATACAGAAAATTGCCTCAGAGACTAGCAAGTGACTTCTAAACTCTGCTTTTCACTGGGTCTCCAAGCTATTACCACCCCCACTCTGCCTTTGTTTCTATGTTAAACCTGTAATACCAGTTTAGATTAAAATTGCGACCCTGGGTTCATATTTATCCTTTCTAAATATCTCTACCTGAAAAGTTTGCACTGTCAGAATCTGAAATTCAACAACAACTTTTAAAACTTCAGAACTGAGGTATGTTAGACACAAAAATAAAAAATCTAGAGACTCAGAGACTTGGTTTTTCATCTCAGACACATACCACATGTCTCTCTAGACTCTGAATTCAGACTAGTTATCTGTTAACATGGCTTTTTCAATTAGTGAATTTAGAATGCCCTTTGTCATCTGGTTGTAGGAAGTTAACACACTATAAACAGGGTCATTTTTAGAAAGAAAATAATTCAGCATCTTCCATTAGAGGATTTGGACATAGGGTTCATTTCTGGCTCTACTACTAACATAGAACAGGAAATACTGAAGCAATGAGAAGGCTATCAAAGAATAACTTGAGAATGAACATATCTCCCTAAAAGAGAGTGTTCAACTCTGCCTGATGGCCTATTACCTTAATAATTCTAAAAATATTACCAAAAGAAAAGTCATGTGGTTTTCACTATAATGGGTAAAAAAAAAAACCACACGAGGCACTGTTACCACCTCATCATGTGATCCTAAGTGTCTATCAAATTGTTTAAATCGGTAGCATGTACAATTTAACCAAAAAGAGAAAAACATAGTAAAAATTCATGGATAAGCTTAAAACAAATACAAGAGCCTGTAGTTAAATCAGGTGTTTATAGGGCAATTAGAGATGTATAGAGCCCAATTCTCAAACTGAATCCCACAGGAAGTTGGCTAATAATACAAAGTAAGTGGTCATTCATACCAGGATGGAGGAGGGGGAGTGTACAGAGCGCTGGGTTTATGATAAGCCAGAGCAAACACAAAATATTCTTAAAATGGAATTTTTCTGTGGTTTATGAAGGCTTGGCATAAAAAATCTACTAAAAAAACTGATTTATAAAGTGATATAATCTTTATATAATTCTGCCAACAAACAAACCTAAGCAAGATTTAGTAAGAACTTTTACTGTAAAATCTAAAACTTTGATCAAAGAGTATAAAGGAGTCTAACTGAATAGGAAACTATAAAAATAGAATTACACAGAGCTACTGACTTAAAGGACCTTTTTTTCCTTCTGAGCTCAAGGCACTACAAAACCTGAAATAGTACTATTGATTCAAGTAAGGTCACTTGTTAAAGAAAGGAAAAGAAAAAAATTAAGATGGCAACAAACTAACTGGCCATGACACTTCATCTCTCTGAGCTTGTTTATAAACTAAATTGTGAAACCTGATCTACATGTGTTTTCAAGCCATGAGTATCACCTGAGAAGCTTTTTAAAAGCCACAAATACCCAGTTCCCACTTCGGATCTACTGAGGCAGTGTCCAGGCCTCTGGGTTTTTGTTTTGTTTAATTCCCCAACTGATTCTGATGCCCAGCCAGGTTTTGGAACCACTGGATTAGATGACCCTCAAAGTCCCTTCCATATCCATGACTTAAAATTCCAAATTAATAATTTCTGTGTCAAAGGACTTGCGAAGATTGCACATGCACAGCAGCCATCATCATGCTCCACTGAGCAAAGGCAAGCATCCTTCATTTGTCTGACCAAGCAACTGTAACGACAGGCACTCCTCACTCAAGTCACTGACTGCATCTCCCTTCCCTCCTCCCCAAACACTTCTCTAACTTGGAGTCTATTAAACTTCAGAGTGTCTGTTCTCTCCAATGCAGAGAAAGGCATCTCCTCAGATTTACTTAGAACTGTAATGTCCAGCACTCAAAGGATTCAAGTTCCTGTTATTTATTCTCTGCACAATTTCAATTAACATGAAATGTTTTAAAGGCAGAGTGAGGGGTCCTCAGAAATACGTGCAAAGAATTCCTTCTCAAGTGGGCCAAGGTGTAAATGAAGCCCCTCCCAGCTTTCTCCTAGAAAGAGCCCACTGTGCAAACTATCTTGAGTAAGGAACACAACTGATTTGGGTCATCCCTCATACACCAATAACGTTTTATCAATAAGCATGAGACATCTGATTTCCTCTTAATGCTGCCCAACTCAAAGCAGAGACTGCAGTTAGGTTCTAACCACCTATCCTAGTGTGGATCCCTGGCACCTTCTCCATATCAAGCTTAGTTACTCTGGGTAAAAAACATAATTAGGAACCTACCATTAAATGTCCTGGATAGTCTTAAGCCGAGTTTAACTTGATTCTCAAAACACTTCATGATTAACGTCTTGCTTTCTTCACTTCATTTAATTCTCCCAATTAATTTATATAGGTATAAGAAAGCTCCACTTCACATGCGGTTAAAAATGTTGAAGTGTCTAGCATGAGTTTAAAACCACTACCAAATTGCACGTTAGGATTTCAACTCAGTTCTTCTGACTCTAAGTCTAAAACTCTTCCCTCCCACATTCTCTCCGCATCCCTCCTCCCCCAAAAGAGTGGCCATACAGCGAAATGGGGGTTGATACTGCCTAGCATAGACAGAATAGAAAAACAGACTTCCCACCACCCTAATGTTCAATTGTTCCATACCGGTTCACTAGAACAGGGTCCCAAGAGCGTGGGGGAAGGAACCAAAGGCAGAAACGAAGCACAACTGTCCGAACAAATAAAAACCCTTGACTTCAAAGACGGCAGGAGCTGGAGGACCTCTATGAGCCGCTCTTCCTCTCAAAGCTGTCCCCAGCTTCAAGAGGTGCAGCCGGGGGCGCTAGCTTTCTCGGCTTCTGCGTTGTACAGCTCAGACTGGAGAGAAAGGGAAGAGGACAGCGGTCCCTCGGGACGAGCTCCCTCCCCGCCCCCAGAAAAGCACAGTAGCGCTGAGGAAGAAATCTGCTGCCACCGGTTCGGGCGTGGGGGGAGGGCAGTGCTCGAGGCCTCCAGGCCGGGGTGCTGAGCTGGCGCGCACTGGCGCGGGAATGGCCAGCGAGCCCGGTCCGTAAGCCATTCGGCGGATCTGACACCCAGGCTCCCGCTTACCTACGGCCCTCGCTGCCGGCACCTGCCCCGCTGCGGGTCCAGACACTGCGGCCGCAGGGACAGCGGCCCCGCCTTGGCCAGCACTAAGGGAAGCCCCGTCTGCGAGGCGGTATTCGGCCTGCTCGCAGCAGCCACGGCCGCCGAGCTTCCCTTGGAGCCGCGGCCGCAACGCCGGCGCTCACTTATAACGTCATCTCCTTCCAAGCCCTTCGGCCCCAGCCCCGCCCACGCGGCCGGGGGCGGAAGAGGGAGCGACGGTCGGGCGCTGGGGGCGGGGTTCCACCTTCCCTCCGCTTCCGGCGGCGCGCGTTTCCCCGCCCCCCGTGACGTCAGCCAGACGCGCGGCGCCATGCCGTCAGTACTCGCGCTGCGTCTCCCACCGGGCGCTTCCCTCCGAGTGCGGACGCAGCTGTAGGGACTGTGTCCTGGGAATTGTAGGGACTTTGCAAAGCGTGTTTGAAGCTTCTGTTTGGCTTCCTCTCAAGTTTTTAACCCCGAAAGGACCGCAGCTATTATATAGCCCCTCCCTCCACTGATCCCTCTTCCCTTTTGCCAAAAGCGAAGGACCATTCTTGCTCTGGATGCACTTTTGAGGCCTGGCCTTACTTTTCTTTGGTTTTCCCATGGGGGTGCTCTAAACCGTTGGTATTGTATTGTGCTTCTCCATTTGTGCCCCGCCTCTCCTCAGCTGGGAACACTTACTTCCTTAGAAGGGTAGAGACGAGTCTTATTCAACTTCGTAGCCCCAGCTCCAAATAGTGACTGGCCTACAAGTGCTTAGTAAGTCTGTGCAGTAGATCTGTTATTATGTTTCTGGTGAGAGAGGAAAGTGACTGCAACCTGATTAATTGAAGTATTAGTCATTCAACAAACATTTTTTAAATGTGAAGGTGAATTAGCCTTGCTCTTGCAAGCCCTCAGTCTAATTCTGGGGAAGGAGTCATAAATAGATAATTATAATACAATATCATGACAGGCAGAAACATAATAATAGCAGATTTATGGTAGAAGGTGAATTCACTTTTAGACATTCTGGATTTGGAATAGTGTGGAGATGGATACGATAGAAGATCAAGGGTGGGATGCTGGGAGCCTTGTGCCCCAGGTGCAGGCAATAAGGGTGTGCATTGACTGTAGAGACGATAAAAGTAATAAAACCGACTATGAGGTAGTTTGCTTTTAATTATCACGTGTCAGCAAATTCTAAACAATGTCAGTGATAAAGTATTCCTTCTCAAACAAAAGCTCTCTTTAATCTTAGTTCTAAACAATTGCTGTAGTTACCATTGAGTTTTAATAATGTGTGTGTCAGCTTTAGATTGGTGTATTTCCTCAGCTTAAAAGTAAATCCTTTGGGGCTGGCCGGATGCAGTAGTGGTTAATATCGTGGGCTCTGCCTTGGTGGCCAGTTTGCTGGTTAGGATCCCAGGGCAAGCCTACACACTGCTCACCAAGCCATGCTGTGGTTGCATCCCACATACAGATAGAGGAAGATTGGCACAGATGTTAGCCCAGGACCAATCTTCCTCACAAAAAAAAAAAAAAAAGTAAATTTTTTGAGATTTCCACTTCCAGCCAAGGTGGAATAACAGAGATCAGATTTACCCTCCCAACTGAAACAACTAAAAAAACAGAGAAAAAATGTGAAGCAACAGTTTTCAAGACATTTGATATAAGGCAAAGAAGAATGATGATCCCTGAGAGTTGGGCAATAAATTAGGTGAGCCCCCCAAATGCCCCAGTTTACTGCCTGGAAAGAGTCTCTAGAATATTCCACAGGTAGGGGAAACCAGGAGGAGCCTGTGGCCTCCTTGAGTTGAGGGGAAGAAGCTGGGAGACTGGGAAGGCCAAAGCAGCTAAAGTTCACAGGAAGGAGTCCCAGCAAAGAGAGAGCTACACAAAGAGAAAACTCTGGCTGCTTTTTGGTATTTTCTCTGTTGTTGATTTTCAGCCCTTTGACTATTTTGTGCCCTACTGTGGTTTTCTTTTTATTTATCTGGCTTGGGTTTCACTGAGCTTCCCTAATTTGTGTGTTGATATCATTCATCAATTTTGGGAAATTCTCAGCCATTGTCTCTTCATCTATTGTTTTTGCTCCATTCTTTATTTCCTTTCCTCTAGGATTCCAATTACATACGTAAGATTATTTGACCTTTTTCACCATGTGCTTTACACTTTGTACCATCTTTTTTTTCTCTTGATGCTTCAGTTCGAATGTTTTCTATTAACTTGTCTTTGAGTTTACTAATTCTTCTGTGATCTCCAGCCTGCTGTCAAATCTATGCACTGAGTTCTTAATTTTTAATATTGTATTTTCAGTTTTATGATTTCATTTGTTTTTATAAATTTTTGTACAGATTCTAGTTATCCATTGAAAGCCTCTCTTTTCATCCATTTTGTTCATCTTTTCCTCTATTTTTTAAAATCTTCTTGATAGTAGGTTTTTTTTTTCAGTCCTCATCTGCTAACTTCAACATTTTTTTTTTTAAGATTTTACTTTTCCTTTTTCTCCCCAAAGCCCCTTGGTACATAGTTGTATATTTTTTTTAGTTGTGGGTCCTTCTAGTTATTGCATGCGTGACGCCACCTCAGCACGGCTTGATGAGTGGTGCCATATCCACACCCAGGATCCAAACCGGTGAAATCCTGGGCCGCCGAAGTGGAGCGTGAGAACTTAACCCCTCAGCCAGGGGGCTGGCCCCTCACTTCAACATTTTGATCATCTGTTGGTCTGGTCCAATGGCTCATTTTTCTCTGTTGATTATCAATCACATTTTCTTGCTTCCTCACATGTTTAGTAATGTTTTATTGTGTGCTAGACAGTGTGTATAAAAGAATTGTCACGCCACCACATGATGTAATCTCCCAGTGAGGGTTCCCCCTTCCCTCTTAGGTTGATAGAGTGAGGGGCTGATCATCATAATTTAATCAGAGATTGAGCCAGGTCTTGGCAAGTTTGCCCTTTTACTTAGATTTGTTCCACCTCTGGTTCATCTCATTCCTCAGGTGTAGCCCAGGTTTTTGATAGAAAACCTCTGTCTCCTCACCCCTGAAAGGTTACAGGACTTTCAGTTCCTTCCTTCAGAGACTTTGAAGTGGGCTGCCTCCAGCCTAATAAGCTTCAAAATATGAGGGAGAAATTAGCCATGTGTTTGAGGAGCCCATGTTCCTGTAATGGAATGTGGTTTCCTAAGCACCATGACTTTTTAAAAGTTTTGGCCCGGTCCCACAGACTCCCAAACAGGTCTTGGACTCAGCAAATGCCTCGCACAGAAAACCAGCCATGCACTGGGGCTCTTCTGACTTCCAATCAATCAGTCCCAGTAGCTCCACACGACCACCAAAAGTTCTTCTGGGTTTTCTTTGCCCCAACAGCCTAGGTTAAGGCTGACCCTCAGTCTGCACCCAGAATCAGCAAATGTTGCCAGAAAAGAAAACAACTGGTGATTCTCACTTCACCCTGGAAAGGCTCTCCCCTCTCTGGAATTTTAGTTCACCTAAAATTAGGTAACAAAGCCTTGTTACTTCACAGCTCTCCAATATATTTCAAAATATATTTTTAACTTACTCTGCATTTTTTTAGGCTGCTGTAGCTGGAGCATTGTCCTGCTGCAACATACAACATCCTATTTGGAGAAAAAAGTCGCTTGTAAAACGCAGTTATATCAAGTCTATAATGCCAAAGTGTGTAAATGAAACTTTCTACTTCTAACGATAATTCTCACATTTCTTTAGACCTAAACATTTATATAGATTCATTGCTCACTGCAAAACCTTTTTCCCATGGTTTTCCCAGCTATTATTTGGTTGCTCTAAGTTCTTCCTTGAGATGTTTTTAAAATAAAAAATCATTAATTAAGCTCTTACCATGCACTAAACATTTAATGAGCATCATAGCATTTAACTTTCACAACAAACCACCAAGGGGGGGATTTTTCTATTGTTATAAATGAGAAGACAGAAATTAGATTTAGTCAAATGCCTAGAGCCATACAGCTAGATCCATCCGATTTCTAAGCCCCTAAAAAATATGCTATTTTGCCTTCCTCTCAGTGTGAAATACTCTACCACTGTGCTATAAAAAATATTAGCCACCAGCCACTTGTAGCTATTTTAAATTACTAAAATTAAAAATGCAGGTCCTCAGATGCACTAGCAACATTTCATGTGCTCAATAACTACATGTAGTTGAAAGTTACCATAATGGAGGGCAAGGATATAGATAATTTCCATTGTGAAAGTTAATAAACAGAAACCTCATTTAAAATGGAGTTGGGGGCCAGCCCTGGTGGCCAAGTGGTTAAGTTCAGCACACTCCAATTCAGCGGCCCAGGTTTGATTCCCAGGTGCAGACCTACAGCACTGTTAGTGGCCATGCTATGCTTGTGGCCCACATACTAAAATAATAGAGGAAGATTAGCACTGATGCTAGCTCAGGGTGAATCTTCCTCAGCAAAAAAAAAAAAAAAAAAAAAGGAGTTAGGAGGCCAGAAGGAGGAGCTCTCATGCCTTACCACTCCACATCAATTACAGACGTAACAGGAAGAAACCTGTTTTGCTACTCCAGCAAGAAGAAGGAAGATTTTCTCATTGCAACAGCCCAGCCAATGAGAGACTATCAGAGCTCAGCCAATGAAAAGCTGCTACACTTCAAACTCCCAGTTTCCTCCAATGGACTTGTTGGAACAGCCCCCCCCAAGTCCTCCTTCTCCTCTATAAAAGAATGTTCCTCTCCTTTATTCTCCAGACTTGCCTATGGTTCACCTTAGATTGTGTCTCAAATCACAATTCTTTGCTGTTTCTTGCAGGTAAAATAACTGACTATTTTAAGGTCAACACCATTATACTGGACAGTGCTGCTCCTGGAAGATTTTTAAGGAAAGGTCCTTGAGAGCAATACACTCTGAGTTCTTGCATATTTTTAAAATGTTGGTGGCATGCCTGCCTTTATATTCAAACAATGATTTTCCTGGGTGTATACCTGGGTATAGGGTGACATTTTCTTTCACTGAGGATTTCAGAGGCATCAACAAAACCTTCTACTGTTGAATGTTCTTGGGAAGAGGTCCGAATCCAACCTTGTTTTTTTTCCAATAACTTTATTGAAATATATATTCTGGATACAAATACCTTATCAGATATATGATTTGCAAGTATTTTTTCCCATTCTGTGGGTTGCCTTTTCACCTTAATGGTATCGTTTGAGCATAAGAGTTTTCAATTTTGAATAGTGAAATTTATCTATTTTTTTCTTTTGTCCTTTTTGCGTTTGGCATCATATCTAAGAAACCATTGCCTCACTGAAGGTCATAAAGATTTGTTCTTATGGGTTCTTCTAAGAGTTTTATAGTTTTATCTCTTATATATACCTGTATGATCCACTTGGAATTAATATTTGCATATGATGTAAGGAAGGATCCAACTTCATTCTTTTGCATATGGATATTCAGTTGTCCTGGTACCATATATTGAAAGACTATCTTTCCCCCTTTGAATTGTCTTGACACTCCTGTCAAAAATCAATTGACCGTAAATGTAAAGGTTTACTTCTGGCTTCTAAATTTTATCCTGTCTTTCTATTTTTATGCCATTACCACACTCTATTGATTACTGTCACTTTTTATATATTGAGCTTATATCCTGAAACTTTGCTGAACTAATTTATTAGTTCTTTTGTGTGTGTGTGTGAGGAAGATTGGCCCTGAGCTAACATCTGTGCCAATCTTCCTCTATTTTATATGTGTGACACCACCACAGCATGGCTTGATGAATGATGTGTGGGTCTGCACCCAGGATCTGAACCCACGAACCCTGGGCCATCAAAGTGGAGCGTGCAAACTTAACCACTACACCACTGGGCCGGCCCCACATTTATTAGTTCTAATAGTTTTGTATGTATGTGGGTTCCTTAGGATTTTCTTTTTATAAGATCATGTTATCTGTGAATAGACATAGTTTTAGTTCTCTCTCTTCAACATGGACACTTGTTTTTTTTTGAGGAAGATTAGCCCTGAGCTAACATCCGCTGCCAATCCTCCTCTTTTTGCTAAGAAAGACTGGCTCTGAGCTAACATCTGTGCTCATCTTCCTCTACTTTATATGTGGGATGCCTACCACAGCGTGGCTTGACAAGCAGTGCATACGTCTGCACATGGGATTTGAACCGGCAAACCCTGGGCCACTGAAGTGGAATGTGCAAACTTAAGCGCTGCGCCACCCAATATGGACACTTTTTTGAATTAAAGTAAATTCAAATTTGCTGAATTTACTTTATCAAATAAATCTTTAATTTCAGTTGTTGGGTCCCCCACTCTTTTTTCTTTGTTCTTGGAAGTTATTATACTTTCAACTCCAGAATTTCTATTTGGTTCTTTTTATATTTTCTCTATATTGATATTCTTTATTTGGTGAGACATCCTTCTCATAATTCTCCTTGATTCTCTAACTTTGTCTCTTTTAGCTTTTTGAACATATTTAAAATAGCTGATAGTCTAATGTCTAGACTTCCTCAGGGATAGTTTCTATTATTTGCTTTTTTCCCTGTGTATGGGCCATATTTTCCTGTGGGTTTTTTTTTTTTTTTTTTGGCATGTCTTGTAATTTTTTGTTGGAAACTGAACACTTTTTTTTTTTTTAAAGATTTTATTTTATCCTTTTTCTCCCCAAAGCCCCCCGGTACATAGTTGTATATTCTTCGTTGTGGGTCCTTCTAGTTGTGGCATGTGGGATGCTACCTCAGCGTGGTCTGATGAGCAGTGCCATGTCCGCGCCCAGGATTCGAACCAACGAAACACTGGGCCGCCTGCAGCGGAGGGCACGAACTTAACCACTCGGCCACGGGGCCAGCCCCAGAAACTGAACACTTTATATAATATAATGTGATAATTCTGGAAATCAAACTTTCTCCTTCACTAGACTTATTGTTACTGTTACTTGGTCTAGCAGTAGTTGTTTGCTTAGCGACTTTTCTGAGCTAATTCTGTAAATCTATGTTCTTTCTTGTGTGTGGCCACTGAAGTCTCTATTCAGTTAGCCTAGAGCGGTGGTCAGCTAATGACTGGACAGAGATTTCCTTAAATGCTTAGAACCAATAAGTCTCCCGGTCTTTACCAAGGGGTATGCCGTCAACTCTCCACCATGCAGTTTACAACTCTGCCTTACCCTTCACTTCCTGCTTGCTCAGAGCCTTGAAGTCAGCAAGAGGAGAAGGCTTAGGGCCTTCTCGGGTCTTTCTTGAGCATGGGCACGCATGCACAGCTCTGGGCATGCATGTGGATTTCCAGGTTCTCAGGAATATGTCAGAGCTTTTTAAAGCCCTTACAGATACATCATTTCTCAGATTGTCCTTTTAAGCCTTTTGGTTAGTCTATTGTTCTCCAGCCCTGATCTGCCCCCTCCATTAGCTGCCAAGCTAATTTTCCCTACTAACGCAGGCTGTTATTTTTGAAAGCCACTGCAGAGCTGGAGAGTGGAGGATGGAACCAGAGCAAGTTAAAACATCACAAAGCAAGCCAGCCCTCATGGCCTAGTGGTTAAAATTTGGCACACTCTGCTTCAGTGGCCCAGGTTCAGTTCCCAGGTGTGGAACCACAACACTAATCTGTCAGAAGCCGTGCTATGGCAGCAGCTCACATAGAAGAACTAGAAGGACCTACATCTGGAATATCCAGCTATGTCCTGGGGCTTTGGGGAGAAAAAAAGAGAGAGGAAGATTGGCAACAGATGTTAGCTCAGAGCAAATCTTTGCCAGCAAAACACACACACACACACACACACACACGCACACACAGCTCTCTGTTCTTACCAAGATTCAGCCATTTTTCCTTGAATAAATGCTACCAGCTTGCTGCAAGCCTTTGGTTAATTTTCAGTTCTAAGAAATCGAACCTACTAATTTTTGCTAGTTTTCTCTTTACTTTTATGGAGGAGAAATTTTTCAGAAGTCCTTATCCCACATACCATTGCTAACACCCTGTAACTGCCTTTTCAAAGTGTCTCCATTTTATTCTCAAAGAAATAGGACAGGGAGAGTCTTCAGATGAGTTTTCTTAGTAGGATCAATATACAGAACTCCCTGCCTACCTATCTGTCTATCTATTTGTCTATCTATCTGTCTCTCATCTATGCATCTTTTAATATGCAGATCTGAAATGAACCTCTCTTCTCCGCTGATGTGAAACTCTGCAAACTCCTTAGTCCCATGAGTATGTATGACAGCACCTATTGCCAACTGATGACCAACATATGCATAATACTTTTCAGCTGGGCTCCTACTCTTAGCCATTCCAAAACTAATCTTTTTTTAAAACAAATTTTCCCTGGAAGCCTCTCCCATTGTTACTTCTCTTAGCTAAATTGGGCAGCCCCGGAACTTAACCCTGTTCTAGTGCCCTCCCACACTGAGCCCTCACAGTAAACATAATGGAATCAACACTGGAATCTACTTCCTTTCTTCTGCACATCATGAGGCTCCTACAATCCACCTCCTCACCTCCAGGGCCACTTTACCTCTTTTTTAGCTGCCCCTTCACCCTCACCACAGTGAGGCTTCTTTGACCCAACATGTGGGGGATGGCCAGCAGTTTAAGATAGAGTAAAAGAACAATTTTGATTCACACTTCTTTATTGAACTATCCCTGAGATTTTCAGGATTCTAGGTGCTCCCCTCACTAAAGTGGTTCTCAATGCCTTAGTGAAGAGAATGTCTTCTGGGCCTTCTTGGGAGATATAGTTGGCAGTTGGTCTGCAGGATGTATATAAATCCACTTCACCTATCTTCCTAAGCCTTTGGATTCCTTCCCTTCACATAATGCCAGTGAAGCAATGGCGTCTCAGCCTTATTAAATATAGGTCACCACTGAATCCAAGTTTTAGCAAACTAGCTAATTCAGTTGTTAAAGCCACTTCCAGCCGCACAAGCTAACACGTTAAACCTTGAATCTCTAAAAAGTGCATCCATATCAATTACTTTGGGCTGATCTAGTGTTGTTGCCTTCTTCCTTGGGGTCTAACACTCCTAGGATCCACTCCCACACACGTCCCCCAAGGTTTAAGCTGATACATGTTAGCAAAATATTACAGTCCTTTGGTGCATAAGCTCTTTTCTCCTGAGTCATGCTGTGTACCTGGGGCATGCTGAGATTTGACTCTAATTATAGGTCTAGTGGCAACAACTAGTGACTGTAGTGGGTCTTGAGGAAAATGAGCATTTTCCTACTTTTTGCAAGGTCGCTGCTCCATGTGAGACGATTGGAGGATTTTCAAGCAAAGAAAATCTCCTCAGCCATAGGAGAGAAAGCTACTTCCACAGGTAAGGGAGGCTCAGAATGTCATGTGGTGGTGGTGGGGGGTGGGGGGTGTCTAAGATTGTTTCATCACCTGGGTTCAACAGAATTCTCGCATTCTATGTTTCGGGATGCCATTCTCTCCTAGAGAATGTCCCAACTTTCACATAAGAAACTTAGTGAGATTGTGAATTCAACTGATGTTGTAATTCTGAAATCCACACAATTAAATTTTGTGTTTGATTTTCAGGAGTATCAGTACTGTGGCTACAAGAAAGTAGAAATTCCTTTAGGGCTGCTGTTGAATCTCTGTGATTCTCAGTGAGTTGAGCTGAGACTTAAAGGGCCTGAGCATGTCATTTTATTTCTGTAATCTCTCCAATGCACTCAGGAAAATTGTCCTAGGCCACAGTGCTTGTGGTCATTATTACAGCAGCCACTGGGCTCCCGAAACGCTTGCTTGGGTTAGCACCTCATCACAATCAACCACAAATGGTAGCTTGGTTAATTGTTATGCTACTGCATGCCATGGATTACTTGCATCCCATTTACCACTGGCAAGGAGCTCAGCACTACACTCAAACCCAAAGGCACAACTAAACCAATCTATAAATCCCATCTTTGAGTGACTATCCCCTGAGACCACTGCTGGTACCAATTTTTATCAGTCAAGGTCTAGGTAGAAGACAGAATTTGAATTTGAAAAATTTTTAATAGCTTTATTAAGATATAATTCACATACCATAAAATCCACCCCTTTAAATCCACCCCAGTAGTTCTCAGTATATTCATGGAGTTGTGCACCATCACTGCTATGTAATTTCGGAACGTTTTTATCACCCCCAAAAGAAACGCTATACCTATCAGTAATCATTCCCTCTTCTCCCTTCGTCCCAGCCCTAGGCAACCACTAATTTACTTTTTGGCTCTATGGATTTGTCTATTCTGAACATTTTGTACAAACAGAATCATACAATATTTGGCCTCTTTTGATAAGGCTTGTGTTGAATCTGTAGACCAGTCTGAAGAGTACTGGCATCTTAATATTAAGATCCATGAACGTGGGATGTCTTTCCATTTACTTAGGTGATCTTTAATTTTTTTCAACAACGTTTTGTACAAACAGGGAAATTTTAATAAAGGAATTACTAACAATTAAGGATGTTTATTAAAAGAGGATACTAAGGAATACAGAAAAAGCAAATTTAGGAAGCAGCTACTAGCTCTAGGGTTGAGACAGAGTACATAAGGTAGGACTTAAGAACATGAAAGAGTAACTCCTCCCGAAGGCTGAGATGCAGTGCTCATCAGAGACTGTGTGGGTCCCAGAGGGATAACAATCTACCAGTGTTGAAGAAACTTGCCAGAAGGTGTGGGCTGCAGCTGGTCTGTAGTAACAACCAGCTGAGTTTTCAAGACATTCACTAGAGGGTCAGGTGAATGAGCTGGAGGTGGCCTATAAGAACCGTCTGCCAGGTGGACAAGACATTCTCTGGAGAGTGCTACTAGGCCAGAGATGGAACACAGGAAGCAACTTTCTGGGTGGCAGAAAAGTTCACTGGTGAGCCAGAACTGATCCACAGGAAGTGGTCCACAGAGATACCAGAGAAACTCACTGGAGAGCAAACATCATTGGACCTCCTGAGTGCTTCTGGCAGCCACACCATAGGAGGAAAAAGAAATAAACAGGGTCTAGGAAGAGAGGCCTACCTCTGCTATGCCTTGCAGTGTCCCTCCAGCATCCCTTTCACAAAGCCTAACAATGCACCAGCTGGCAAAAGAGAAACTTTTATTGGGTCCGGTTCCATGATTCCAAAGTAGGACGAAGAAGGTTAGATTTGGAGCTGAGAGGCAATATATTGTTTAGGGGGCACACTCCCTAAATTTCCTGTTGTTCTGTCAGTCCCAAGATCTATTCCATGGTTACAGGCACCATTACTCCATGAACAAACAGCCACTCTCCCCAGCCCCCAGCCCAATTCCTGGAATTCTGCCCCTACCCAAACCTCAGCTCACTCAACATCTGAGACTACCTCCTAAAAGGCCCTCAAGAATCAAAGTGAGGGCCTGGCCCAGTGGCACAGTGATTAAGTTCTCACGTTCCGCTTCGGCAGCCCAGGGTTCACTGGTTCGGATCCCGGGTGCAGACCTACACACTGCTTACAAAGCCATGCTGTGGCAGGTGTCCCACATACAAAGTAGAGGAAAATGGGCATGGATGTTAGCTCAGGGCCAGTCTTCCTCAGCAAAAAAGAGGAGGATTGGCGGCAGATTTAGCTCAGGGCTAATCTCCCTAAAAAAAAAAAAAAAAAGGAATCAAAGTGAATAAAACAATTCCTCAGATCTACCTAGCCTGTTTGGCTGGAAGAGTTACATTATATGGATGAAGGCCCAAAGGAAGTGCCAGAAAATTAAGGAAAACATCTCCAACACTTCCTAGGGGCCTCACGGTGTCACAGTGCTGAACACCTGGGATTGATGATAGGCCAAGAGAATCAGATTCTCTTTCTTAAAAATGCAATAATATTGAATGCAACGTGATATTCTGGATTGGATGCTGGAACATAAAAAGGACAGTGATGGAAAAACTGGTGAAACCGAATAAATTCTGTAGTGTAGTTAACATTATTGTACCAATTTTTTGGTTTTGATAATCGTACCAGGGTTAGTAATATGAAAGATGACATGAGTGGAACCATATTAAAATAGAGCTGGAGCAGCCATTTCAGAGGAATTGTCCTGCCCATCTTGTTTACTTTATTTCCAAACGGGACCAAACTGCCAAAATTCCAAGAAGTCAGTAAGGACGAGAATATCTTGTTTGTAAGGACTGATGAAATTGGACTTTGCTGATGACTGAATCACTAATCAATCAGTGAAGTGAAATTTGCCTGATGACTGAATCTCAAGCCAATCTATGATATACAAACCTAGCCTTATCTTATCTAGCACTGATGAACTCTTCTTTAATACAACTTACCTCATCTTCCTCCACTTTTTCCCATAAAAACCCTGAGCCCCTGTCCTATATTTGGGTTTCTACCTAAATCCGTGCTCCTTGAATCCCAAATAAGTGCTTTGCCTTAAACTGGTTTTCTGTTTTTGAAGGTTGATATATCTATAGGAAGTGGGGCCTGAAGCAATCTCACCTTTGCAGGCCAGGGTCCTCTGGAAATGGGTTCAGTACCAACAGAAATCCCCTTTTGTGCTCACCACTTCCATGGACTTCCAGTTCCTCCAACTGTAAGTCCCCTCAGGTTCTGACCTCCCTCCCTTTTAGTGGAGGTCTTTGCCTTTCTTTGGGATTCTAGGGGCAATAGCCCAATCTGAGATCGATCAACCAGGAGACAGTTGTCTTCCGAGTCACAGTTTTTGCTGTCTGGAGGAGTTTCCTGTTTGGACCACCTTACAGCAGCTCACAGCTATTGTAGTCTGGAAGGGTTTCTCTGAGCCAGCTATGGCTGTCTGAGGCTTTATTCCCTGTCTGGTGAGTACTCAAATTCTGGCTTTTGTGTTGTTCATCCAAACAGCTGTAGCCAGTGGGTCAGAAGCACAGGTAACAACCTGGGCCTGCAAATGAAATGTCTTTGTGTCTTTGTTTGGCCATGCTTTAACATGGGAATTTCATCTCCTAAAAGTTCCTGAGAAGTTCTCCCCTCAGGAATTCCAGCTGGTTTTATGTTTAAGAACTATGGTCCTTCCTCTTGTAAGTTATTGTCCTGGGTACTGATAGTACAAAAGTTGGTTTAAAATTACAGTGGCCACTTTGGAGCTCCTTTGAGCTTCCAAAATTTGCCTTTTTGCACACTACATTTGAGAACCATGGACCGGACAAATTGAATGTAATCTTCAATTTCTAAAGAATCAAGTGTGCCACCTTCTGGCACACTGGCTTAAAAACTTATCCGAGAAGCTGTAAATAGTTAGAAAAACAGCAAGATCTTACTAAGCCTGTTTCATGTCCTGCAAGCTTGGCTTGACGTGTTGGGGGCCCAAAATACGGTTGGACAGAAAAGTGGGTTATACCCCATTTGCAGCCAGATGTGTGGGTTGAACTCTGTTTGCAGCTACAGTCCTATCAAACTTCTCCCAGCCCTCAGGAGAATTACCTTGGCCATTAGATCAGATAAGATCATTTAAGAGGCGCAGTTAGAAGCAAAGCCTTCAAAATTCCAAGATAGCCTTATTGAAAGTTTCATTGCAAAAAGCTGATGAAAAATTAAGATATAACAGGTACCTAAAGGAAGAGACTATACAAAAGTTTGTTAAGTTAATGGCTCTACAGACAGTCCCAACCTACCTTCAAAGGAGGGCCCCATAGGGGCCCCTTCCAAAGGTAACGAAACTCGGAGAGACTTTCTGGTAAACTGCTACATTATTCCATTAAACAGCCAAGGGGAAACTAAAATTAAAAATTAATGAAGTTTTTTAATACTTCCAGAAATATTTAATGTCTGTCCTGGCTGAAACCTGACAAGATATTTGAAATGATTTAATAATATATGGTCAGAAATTTGGCCAATTGGAAGCTGATATTCAGAGCCTGATAGGAACTTTTTTATAGAACTTCTCCCTTAAAGTGAAGTAAAACTATGTACCCAGAGGAAAACAAGCAAATTAGAAATGATGTAGTTGGATGGGTAGATCAACTTATGATATCACTTAAGTTACAACTCAATTTCTGAGGAATTGAGAGCAACTGTCCTTATCTTATAAATCTCTGTAAAACTGAAAATGCAGCTCTAGAGGCAGTTCAGGTTTTACCAATTCCAAAACCTCTCCTGTTTATCTCAAAAGGCTTGTAAACTGTCTGAGAACTTACCTAGACCATCCCCAGTTCCTAATACTGGAGGAAAAACGAGGCGCATGGCTAGAGAAGTGCCATTATATGAAATTTAGCACCTTAAGTGCCTCTCCACAAATATTAAAAAGCTTTAGCCACTTGAGCAGGTAACCTTAATTTATTCCATGTACCAGTATAAACTAGTGAGTTTTGCATTACTATACCTGCCTCATAGCTAAAATTTTAAAGTGGAAAAAAAAGTCTCTGCTTGCATCTGTCTATGTATCTATGTATATCTATGGATGGGTGTTATATATATGTGATATTTTTCTACCACCAGATGGTATAATTTCTAAAAGAGCTCTATTTAATTGGCTTAAAGTCAGGAGTTATATAATTATTTATAAATGTAATAGAAACCAACCCAAATGTTTTTCAAGTTAAGGTGATATAAAACTTTTGTTCTACCTAGGTTTACTAAAAGTCAAAGAAATTCAAATTATCTCTGTAACAAAATTTGGCAACAAAAAAAATTGATGGCTGACTTTGTCTAATGTCTCAAGAAGGTTTTGTAGGTAACCTAAACTTGTATTATTGAAAACAAGTAAACTAAATAGATGTAAGTAAGATAAGAAGATTTTTAGGTGAACTTTTTTTTTTAAAGATTTTATGTTTTCCTTTTTCTCCCCAAAGCCCCCCGGTACATAGTTGCATATTCTTCATTGTGGGTCCTTCTAGTTGTGGCATGTGGGACGCTGCCTCAGCGTGGTTTGATGAGCAGTGCCATGTCTGCGCCCAGGATTCGAACCAATGAAACACCGGGCCACCTGCAGCAGAGCATGCAAACTTAACCACTCGGCCACGGGGCCAGCCCCTAGGTGAACTTTTTAACAATAATTATGTGTTATGGCATATGTACTTGAAAGCAACTGCAAAATCTTTTTGGTAACTTGAAACCTTAGAGTTTTGCTAAGTTAAATGATGGCAATTCAATGAATGTCTAGATCACTTCCAAATAAGATAAAATACTGAAACATTAATTTCTAAACAAATCTAAGTTTACCTATTTTTGGCTTCTTATTACATAAAAACTAAAAGATGTTGGGGTCTATTAGTAAACATGTCTGGTGCCATGTTAAAAAATTTTATGCTATGAGAAAATGTATATTTTCAGTAAAAGAAGATATAAGGAATGGAGATATTTTTCTCAAGAAAGAAATTTGTCCTAAACTAAGACTGGTTATGGAAAAAAGGAAAGGACAAGTTCTGAATGTAAAAAAAAAAAAAAAGTTATAGAAGGTTTGTAGAGGAACTCTGAGAAAATAGTTTATGCATAGTCAAGCTGGCTAAGATTAGAATGAATTTAATTAAGTAAATGAGTTTTAACATCAAAAGTAAGCTGGTGAAAATTAGAGTTTGGTTTTCTTTCTATTATAGGGACAGTTTTCTTGGACTGTTGGGCTGCTCTTGATAAAGAGATTATGGGAGTGACATCAGCATCATGGCAGAGTGAGTTGTTTCCTTTGTCTCTCTCCTCTCAGTTACAACTAAATAGGTATTCATTAACCAACAGAGGAGTCCCTACACAGCACAATAGGATATCTGAGAGATCCACACAGCCATACATTGAAGAGGGGGTGGCACTGGATCCCTGGAAGCAGTGGAACTAAGTGAGTAGATCCTTCCCCATCTCCATCGGCAGTGATCCAGGTCACAGGTCCTCATACAGCAGCCAGGGCAACTGTAAGAGGAGGCAGGGGCAGCCCAGCCTGCATAAAAACACTTTGAGTGGTAGCCCAGCCTGCAGGAGTGCCCACCATGCCACAGTAGCCTCACCCATAAGAACACTCCCCATTGAGTGGCTCAGCTCAGCCCCCAGAAAGGAACTCCTACAAAGCACAGCAGCTCAGCCCAGCTTCCCGTGAGCACAGAGCTGGCCCATGTGTGAATGAAGGTGCCCCCTCCCTTCCCACCTATCACAGTAGCTTGGCCAGACTCCTGCTGAGTGTAGTGGTCCTGCATGAGTGTGACCCACTGGCAGAGCACAGAGGCCCCATCTGCATGTGTGTGCATGACCTGCCAAGCAGATATAGTCAGCACAAAAATGCAGAGCAGCCTACTGGCACAACTTCCAGCAGATGGGGTGGTATCGGAAAACAGAGCTCCTGCCCCCCTCCACTAGTGGTGACAGAACCTGTGACCTGATAAAACTACAAATCTGTGGGCAAAGGATCAATTTATCTAACACCATGAAGAACTATGTTAACAGTTCAGAGGGGGAGGAAAATGACAAGTCTCCAGAAACCAACCCTGAAGTCACAGAAATTTATGATGTAAATGACAGAATTCAAAATAGTTGTCATAAAGAAACTCAATGAGTTACAAGAAAACTCAGAAAGACAGTTAAATGAGGTCAAGAATAAAATTAATGAGCAGAAGGAATACTTCACCAAAGAGATTGAAACCAAACAGAAATTCTGGATATGAACACAATTAGTTAAATAAAAAAGAATCTAGAATTCATAAAATATAGAACTGACAGTATGGGCGACAGAATTAGTGATTTAGAGGATAGAATTATAGAAATGCTTCACATGGAGAAGGAGAGAGAACAAAAATTAAAAAAAAAAAACAAAGAAATACTCTGAGAAATATCCAACTCAATTAGCAAAAGCAATATAAGTGTTATAGATATTCCAGAGAGAGAAGAGAGGGAGAAAGGAGCCGAGAGCTTGTTCAAAGAAAACTTAGCTGAGAACTTCCCAAACCTGGGGAAAGAACTGGACTTACAAGTACATTAAGCCAATAGAACTCCTAATTACATCAATGCAAAAAGACCTTCTACAAGGCATATAATAGTAAAACTGGCAAAAGTTAATGACAAAGAAAAAGTATTAAGATCGGCAAGGGAAAAGAAAATAACCTACAAAGGAACAACTATCAGGCTTTCAGCGGATTTCTTAGCAGAAAACTTACAGGCTAGGAGAGAATGGAATATATACTCAAAATACTGAAAGACAAAATCTTTCAGCCAAGAATACTCTGTCCAGCAAAACCATCCTTCAGATACAATGGAGAAATAAAAGCTTTCCCAGATAAACAAAAGAAGAGGGAGTTCATCACCACTAGGCCTGCCTTACAAGAAATGTTGAAAGGAGCCCTCTCATCTGAAACTAAAAAGCAAACGTTTGCAAAACCTTGAGCAAGGAGATAAATAGACAGATAGAATCATAAAATTACAGCTTTATATCAGAATAAGTTAGTAAACACTTAATTGTAACATAGAAGAAAAGAAAGGAAAGTATCAAAAATAACTATAAACACTTCAATTTAGTCACAAACTCACAACACAGAAAAGAACAATTTGTGACATCAATAACTTAGAAGGGAAAGAGGAAAGGGAAAGATCTTGCTTAGACTAATGGAGATACGAAGCTATCAGAAAATGGACTATCTCATCTATGAGATCTGTTACATAAACCTCATGGTAACCACTAAACAAAAAATCAGAGCAGAGCCACAAATCATAAATAAAGAGAAAACTGAGAAAAATATCACAGAAAACCACCAAACTGAAATGGCAGTCAGCAATAAAAGGGAAAAATAGACAATGGAAATATAGAACAACCAGAAAACAAGAGATAAAATGGCAGTATTAAGCCCTCATATATCAGTAGGCACTCTAAATGTAAATGGATTGAATTCTCCAATCAAAAGACATGGAGTGGATGGATGGATTAAAAAACAAGAGTCAACAATATGCTGCCTCCAGGAAACACATCTCAGCTCTAAAGACAAACATAGACTCAGAGTGAAGGGATGGAAGACAACACTCCAAGCAAATGGCAAGCAAAAGAAAGGAGGTGTTGCCATACTTATATTAGACAAAACAGACTTCAAGATAAAAAAGACAATGAGAGACAAAGAGGGGCAGTATTTAATGATAAAAGGGACATTCCACCAAGAGGACATAACACTTATGAATATACATGCACCTAACACAGGAGCACCAAAGTATATAAAACAACTATTAACAGATCTAAAGGTAGAAATTGACAGCAGCAAAATAATAGTAGGGGATCTCAACACCAAACTTACATCAATGGATGGATCATCCAGACAGAAAGTCGAAAAGGAAAGAGTTACCTTAAATGAAATACTAGACCAGATGGACTTAATAGAATCATATATATAAAACACTCCATCTAAAAACGACAGAATACACATTCTTCTCAAGTGCATATGGGACATTCTCAAAGATAAACCATATGTTGGGAAATAAGGCAAGCCTCAATAAATTTAAGAAGATTGAAATCACAGCAAGCATCTTTTCCAATCACAATGCTGTGAAACTAGAAATCAACTACAAGAAAAAGGCTGGGAAGGTCATAAATATGTGGAGACTAAACAACATTTGGATCAATGAAGAAATCAAAAGAGAAATAAAAAAAATCTGGAAACAAATGAAAATGAAAACATAACATACCGACTCTCACGGAATACAGCAAAAGTGGTGCTATGAGGGAAATTTATAACAATACAGGCCTACTTCAACAAACAAGAAAAATCTCAAATGAGTAATCTCATACTACACCTAAAGGAACTAGAAAAAGAAGAACAAACAAAGCCAAAGTCAGCAGAAGGAGGGAAATAATAAAAATCCTAGCAGAAATAAATGCTATTGAAACAAAAAAGGCAGTAGAAAGGATCAATGAGACAAAGAGCTGGTTCTCTGAGAAGATAAATAAAATTGACAAACCACCAGCCAGACTTACAAAGAAAAAAACAGAAAGCTCAAATAAACAAAATCAGAAATGAAAGAGGAGAAATAACAATAGACTCCACAGAAATACAACAGATTATAAGAGAATACTATGAAAAACAATATGCCAACAAGATGAATAACCTAGAGGAAATGGATAAATTCTTAGACTCTTACAACCTCCCAAAGCTGAGTCAAGAAGAAACAGACAATCTGAATGGACCAATCACAAGGAAAGAGATTGAAACAGCAATCAAAAGCATCCCAAAGAATAAAACCCCAGGACCAGATGGCTTCCCTGGGGAATTATACCAAACTTTCAGAGAGGATTTAATACCTATACTTTTCAAGCTATTCCAAAAAATTAGGGAGGATGGAACACTTCCTAACACACTCTATGAGGCCAACATCATTCTGATACCAAAGCCTGACAAGGACAGCACAAAAAAAAGAGAACTACATGCCAATATTGCTGGTGAACATAGATGCAAAAATTCTCAACAAAATTTTGGCAACACAAATTCAGCAATACCTCAAAAGGATCATACATCACGATCAAGTGGGATTCTTACCAGGGACACAGGGATGGTTCAACATCTGAAAATCAATCAACTTGATACACCACATCAACAAATTGAGGAATAAAAACCACATCATCATCTCAATAGATGCAGAGAAAGCATTTGACAAGATGCAACAGCCATTTATGATAAAAACTCTTAACAAAATGGGGATAGAAGGAAATTACCTCAACATAATAAAGGCCGTATATGACAAACCCACAGCCAACCTCATACTCAATGGGCAAAAACTGAGCACCATCCCCCTGAGAAAGGAACAAGACAAGGGTGCCCACTATCACCACTCTCATTCACCATAGTACTGGAGGTTTTGGCCAGAGCAATTAGGCAACAGAAAGGGATAAAAGGAATCCAAATAGGGAGTGAAGAAGTGAAACTCTCACTGTTTGCAGATGACATGATCTTATATATAGAAAACCCCAAAGAATACATTGGAAAACTATTAGAAATAATCAACAACTACAGCAAAGTTGCAGGATATAAAATCAACTTACATAAATCAGTAGCGTTTCTATGCTCTAATAATGAACTAACAGATAAAGAACTCAAGAACACAATACCATTCACAATCACAACAAAAAGAATAAAATACCTTGGGGTGAATTTAACCAAGGAAGTGAAAGACCTATACAATGAAAACTACAAGACTTTCCTGAAAGAAATTGATGACAACATAAAGAGATGGAAAGACATTCCATGCACATGGATTGGAAGAATAAACGTAGTTAAAATGTCCATACTACCTAAAGCAATCTCCAGATTCAATGCGACCCCAATCAGAATCCCAATTTCATTCTTTACAGAAATAGAACACAGAATCCTAAAATTCATATGGGGCAACAAAAGACCCTGAATTGCTAAAGCAATCCTGAGAAAAAAGAACAAAGCTGGAGGCATCACAATCCCTGACTTCAAAACATACTACAAAGCTACAGTACTCAAAACATCATGGTACTGGTAAAAAACAGGTGCACAGATCAATGGAACAGAATTGAAAGCCCAGAAATAAAACCACACATCTATGAACGGCTAATCTTCGACAAAGGAGCTGAGGGCATACAATGGAGAAAAGAAAGTCTCTTCAACAAATGGTGCTGGGAAAACTGGACAGCCACATGTAAAAGAATGAAAATTGACCATTCTTTTTTACCATTCACAAAAATAAACTCAAAATGGATCAAAGACCTAAAGGTAAGACCTGAAACCATAAGGCTTCTAGAAGAAAATATAGGCAGTATACTCTTTGACATCAGTATTAAAAGGATCTTTTCAGACACCATGTCTTCTCAGACAAGGGAAACATAGAAAGAATAAACAAATACGACTTCATCAGACTAAAGAGTTTATTCAAGGCAAGGGAAAATAGGATTGAAACAAAAAAAGCAACCCCCCAATTGGGAAAAAATATTTGCAAGTCATATATCTGACAAAGGGTTAATATCCATAATATATAAAGAACTTACACAACTCAACAACAAAAAAATCAAACAACCTGATAAAAAAATGGACAGGGGACATGAACACAAATTTCTCCAAAGAAGATATATGGATGGCCAATAGGCACATGAAAAGATGCTCATCATCACTGATCATCAGGGAAATGCAAATCAGAACTACACTAAGATATCACCTTACACCTGTTAGAATGGCAAAAATAACCAAAACAAAAAGTAACAAATGTTGGAGAGGTTTGCTGGGGGGAATGCAAACTGTGCAGCCACTATGGAAAACAGTATGGACATTTCTCAAAAAATTAAAAATAGAAATACCATATGACCCAGCCATCCCACTACTGGGTATCTATCCAAAGAACTTGAAATCAGCAATTCCAAAAGTCCCATGCACCCCTATGTTCACTGCAGCATTATTTACAATAGCCAAGACGTGGAAACAACCTAAGTGCCCATCAACTGATGATTAGATAAAGAAGATATGGTATATATATATGCAATGGAATACTACTCAGCCATAAAAAAGGATAAAATTGTCCCATTCACAACAACATGGATGGACCTTGAGGGTATTATGTTAAATGAAATAAGCCAGATAGAGAAAGACAGTCTCTGTATGACTCCACTCATATTTGGAAGTTAAACATGTGGACAAAAAGAACAGATTAGTGGTTACCAGGGGAAAGGGGGCTTGGGGGTTGGGCACAAAGGGTGAAGTGGTGCACCTACAAGACGACTGACAAACAATAATGTACAACTGAAATTTCACAAGGTTGTAAACTATCATAATCTCAATAAAAAGTTAAAAAATAAACTGTAACAGATATAGCTGAAAAAAATTTATTAAAAGAAAGAGATTATAGAAGTTTTTTTCTTTACCTTTGAGTAGTCTACCAAAAAGGGAGGGATTTTATGTTTTATCAAAATAATTTCAAGTATTGTTTTCATCAGGTCTTTAATCATAAGAACTAAGGTTTTCTTACAATCATTTAACTTCCTGTATTTGTGTGGAAGTCTTTAATTGTCACCATGGTTAAGTGGATAACTAAGCTTTGTTTCACAGTGACCTATGATCCTATTTGACCAAGTGTTTTAAAACATTTTGACATTTTTGACAAACTTCCCAAAATCAAATTCTAAATGAAGTATTTTTAACCTGGAAATAACTTTGAGGCTTTCCAGAGGGCCCCTGGAAAAACTGACCACCAAAGATTTGTTTTTTCTCCTTATGAAAAGAGAGAGATTAAACTAATTAGGGTTGGGCTGGCCCCGTGCCTGAGTGGTTAAGTTCGCGCACTCTGCTGCAGGCGGCCCAGTGTTTCGTTGGTTCAAATCCTGGGCGTGGACATGGCACTGCTCATCAAACCATGCTGAGGCAGCGTCCCACATGCCACAACTAGAAGGACCCACAATGAAGAATATACAACTATGTACCGGGGGGCTTTGGAGAGAAAAAGGAAAAAAATAAAATCTTAAAAAAAAAATTAAAAAAAAACCTAATTAGGGTTATTTGGTATGTTTAACATCATGGGAAGCATTGTCAAATAAGTGGTGATAAGCTTTCTTAGGTTATATTGTATGGGTGAAAATTATTAATGTAAGTGTTCTAGAAATTACATGAAAATTTTTATTTTTTATTTTTTATTTTTATTTTTGAGGAAGAATAACCCTGAGCTAACATCTGCCACCAATCCTCCTCTTTTTGCCAAGGAAGACTGGCCCTGAGCTAACATTCATGCCCATCTTCCTCTACTTTATATGTGGGATGCCTACCACAGTATGGCTTGCCAAGCAGTGCCATGTCCAGACCCGGGATCTGAACCTGGGATCTGACCCCAGGCCGCCGAAGCAGAACGTGCGAACTTAACCAGCGTGCCACTGGGCCGGCCCCATGAAAATTTTTTTTTTCTGCTTTTTTCTTCCCAAATCCCCCCAGCACATAGTTGTGTATTTTAGTTGTGGGTCCTTCTAGTTGTGGCATGTGGGACGCCACCTCAATGTGGCCTGATGAGCAGTGCCATGTCCACGCCCAGGATCCAAACCAGTGAAACCCTGGGCTGACGTAGCAGAGCCCATGAACTTAACCACTCGGCCACAGGGCCAGCCCCGCCCCATGAAAATTTTTAAAAATCTTTTATGTCCTGGTATAGTGTTATCACTTGTAATTCTGGTTATTATCTTAAAATGTTGTATGTCATAGAAATAACCAAGTTTCTTTGTCAGTTGCATTATAATGTTTAGTCTTTTGTCATCTATAGATAGTTATTGTTTTACTCTGATGTTTTTACGAAAATGTTTCATCTCCAGATAGACTCATGGAAAGAACTCTGACACTTACTCTAGGATACAGATTTCTGATAAACTTTCAGATCATAAAACTGAACTGGGTAAGAAATTACAGAACTCTAATGAAGAAACTGTTGGCTTCATAATACTGCTAACAAAAGATAAAGAACAAATATTATTAATTTTTAATTATTTTAATTATTTAAAATTTTTAATTTTAATTAATTATTTGATTTTCATTATTATTTAATTATTAATTATTAAAGAACAAAATGTATTAATTACAGGGACCTCATGAACCAATGAGGATGATCTCATGTTTTGTTTCTCTCGATTCAAAGAAATCTTTTCTCTTAAGCTACCAAGAATTTGGTAAGATATACCTTTGTGAACAAAGATAAAACATTTTCTTTTTCTCCCTACCTTATCCTTCCAGAATTTGGATATGCTCATTGAGTACTATTATTTTCACTTATATTAATAATCAGGCCAAATTTTTAATATAAGCAAATTAGTTTTACTGCGATTATCTTTGGGGGAAAAATGAGGGTAATTGTGGAGAGAAAAAGTATGTTTGCACCTTTGTAGATGCTGGATTCTAGCCCTGTTAACTGTCTTTGAGGTTTTGTTATATACCTGTGGACTGGACTCCCCAGCTTAGGGTATTACTTTTGGTCTCGCTGACGGTTCGCAGCACCCTCACTGGAAACATGAACTGACTCCATATGGGATGGTCACCGGCAGATCAGTGTCTGTTGGTTTACAACTTTCTGTTGATCCTTTGTTGCCTTATGCTAGTGTGGCATGCCACCGTAAGTCTCTAATGTCTTATACTCAGGCCTGTCATCAACAGATGAAAGAAATGTTCCTGGATCCCAAATTAAATGATCCTGTTGGTCATAGTTCACAGCCTGGTGACCGGGTGTTCTGGAAGCATCATCAGAGGAAGACAGGTCTTGAGCCCCACTGGAAAGGACCTTACCAAGTGCTCCTAACCACTGACGCTACTGGAGAACTAGAAGGCATTGAACCTTGCAGATACATCTCACGGCTAAAGAAGTCTCCACCTGACATCCAGTCCTGTACAAGGACTGGAGACCTCCAAATAAAATTGACTAGGAAGAGAAGCTGCTGACATCTGAGGCAGACAGCTTTCCCAAGATGGGGGGACCAGGCCTGTATACCTTTTGCTCGCTGTTGCTTCCTACTGTATATTCTCCCTTTCCTTCTTGGAAAGACAATACTCTTAATTGCATCTCCCAACCTATTACAAAAGGGGGAAATCTTTCTGAATATTGAATTTGTTATCAGAAGCCTCATTCTATATGTGGATCTAGGGCATCCTTTAGTATATTTAACCGCCAGTCTCTCCACCATTCCTCACCTAATTCCTTGTGCTAGGTGTCTAGAACTTCTTGCCTAACCAATCAAACCTCCAGAGATTAAGAGGTAACATTTGTATCTGTTGTAAATACCTCGTCTTACTTGAGTAAACACCTCTGGCAAAGTAGAGACAGACTAGACAGAATTTGAGCACAAATGGGTAAATGCAGTGCCCACTGACATCCCATGGTTAGTTGATCTCTTTAGCTGGTTGCCCTCAGGTCTATTCAGGTCTATTCTCCAATTTGGACTTAGAATTTTGTGTGTTATTGTGGGAATTCTCATTGTTATAAAACTTTGTCTCCTCTGCATAGTTCGATGTTTTAAAAACACCACTTGGATAATGACTGCTCAGTGCTTTGAAATAATTACTAAAGTTTATGAAATTTCACATGAGAAACTTCAAGGAACTGTAGAAGATGTTTACCCTTAAAATAACTTCACAGTAGAGCCTTCCTCTGCTCTGGTGTTCTTGTCACTCAAATGTGGCCTAAAGGCTCCTAAAGAAACCTCTTTCCCCCCTACATGGGACAAGACATAGCAGGAATGAGCCTTCCTGGCAATGAGGGGCCGATATGCTCTGATGGCTGATCAGCACTGCTTTCCAATAGTCTACCAGCAATGCTTTCCAGTGTTTGATTAGTTAATACTTTTAGAAAAATATCTTGATCAAAAGTGGAAAATGTATGGGACTGGCCAGGTGGTGTAGTGGTTAAGTTCGTGTGCTCCACTTTGGCGGCCCAGGGTTTGCAGGTTCAGATCCCTGGCATGGATCTACACACTGCTCATCAAGCCATGCTATGGTGGCATCCCATATACAAAATAGAAGAAGATGGGCACAGTTGTCAGCTCAGGGCTAATCTTCTTCAGCAAAAAGAGGAAGATTCACAATGGGTGTTAGCTCAGAGCCAATCTTGGTTAACCAAAAGAAAAAAAAAAAAATGACTGGAGGGAAACGTGAAAGTTGACTTGAGTGGAGCCATATTAAAATACAGTTGGATGGGGGCTGGCCCAGTGGTGCAGGAGTTAAGTTCTCATGTTCCTCTTCTCAGCGGCCTCGGGTTCGCCAGTTTGGATCCCAGATGCGGACATAGCACTGCTTGGCAAAAGCCATGCTGTGGTAGGCGTCCCACATATAAAGTAGAGGAAGATGGGCATGGATGTTAGCTCAGGGTGAGTCTTCCTCAGCAAAAAGAGGAGGATTGGCGGTAGTTAGCTCAGGGCTGATCTTCCTCAAAAAAATAAAAAAATAAAATAAAATACAGTTGGAGCAGCCATTTCAGAGGAATTGCCTTGCATGTCTTGTTTTCTTTATCTTCCAAACTGGACCAAACTGCCAACATTCCAAGTCAGTAAGGACAAGAATATGCTGATTGTAAGGACTGATGAAATTGGACTTTGCTGATGACTGAATCACTAACCAATCAATGAAGTATAAGTCGAGCCTTTTGCCTGATGCCTGAATCTCATGCCAATCTATGATATACAAACCTAGCCTTATCTCATCCAGCACCGATGAACTCTTCTTTAACACAACTCACCTCCTCTTCCTCCCTTTTTCCCATAAAAACTCTGAGCCCTTCTCTTGTAATCAGGACACTATTTGTCTTTCTACCTGCGTCTGTGTCCCCTGAATTGGAACTCTTTGATCCCAAATAAATGCTTTGCCTCTTAAACAGGTTTCTGTTTTGAAGGTTGACAGTAAGATGCTATTAGGGGAAGCTAAGTGAAGCGTAGATGAGATCTCTTTGTATTATCTTTGCAACTCTTCTGTAAATTTAAAGTTATCTCAAAATAAAGTTAAAAATAGTAATTAACATGTACTGCGGAATTTCTATGTGCCAGGCACTGTTAACTGCAAGTTAAACATTTCAAATGGTCTGCACAACCATCCATGAGGTGAGATCTATGAACCCCATTTTACAGGTTTAGGCAGGAGTCTTAGGCCATTTGCATCAGAACACTGTACGTAAGCAGTGAAAGACCTGGGGTGGGGAGACAGTTTCTGCTGAAGCCCTTCCCCTACCCCCTGCAGAAAGCAGATGTTAGATGCTTAGTAAGAAAAGGAAAGAGAAGGTGGGGAATCTCTTTTCCCCACATTCTATCAGATGTAAGACTGGTGTGTAGGCAAAAGCGGATAGATGCTATCTGGGGCATCCCAAGCATCAACTTGAGAGGTGACATAACTAGGACATAACGACGGCAGAACTAAAAATCCCCTAAAGACTGTTACCGAACCAGGTCCGTTTTTGCCTGTCGCCCAGAAAGCCAAACACCAAGGTGATGAGACTGCAGCAGAGAGAGGGTTTTATTCTAAGGCAGCCAAGTGAGGAAAGGGGAGAACGAGCCTCACATCCACCTCCCCGAGAGCGAGGACTCAGGGATGTTTATGGGGTAGGAGGCAAGGTGGTCTGAAATGCGGAGATAGATGACGGGAGGTGAGGAGAGGTGAGGTCACTGATGATCCACACACGCCTAGTCAGACTCCATGCCTCTTCATAGGACGCACGCTCACAAAATGGTGGTGTCAGCATGAGCTGAAGGTGGAGTTTTTAGCCTCTTGATGTCAAAAGATCATTTACTGGGCATCTGTGTGGGTTCACTTGATGGGTAGGTGGTCTCAACCAGCCTGAACTGGACAAGGGGTCCTAATTCCTGAAAAACAGCTCAAACATCCATTACTGTGGTGACCCGGGGCCATGTTTTCTATAGGAACCTAGTGTTCCTAGTAGTGACCTAGTGGGAGTCAAATAGCATGTTGCCTAAATAGCATGGTTAACAATTAGTTAACAACTAAAAGCTATAATCAGTAATTGTAAAAAAGAAAAAAAAATCCTAATCATCAATGGCTGTTGACCGGTTTCAAGACTCTAGTTGTTAGAATATTCTGCCTTGTGGAACTATTTTTTTAAAGATTTTATTTTTCCTTTTTCTCCCCAAAGGCCCTGGGTACATAGTTGTATATTTTAGTTGTGGGTCCCTTTAGTTGTGGCATGTAGGACGCCACCTCAGTGTGGCCTGATGAGCCGAGCCATGTCCGTGCCCAGGATCTGAACTGGCGAAACCCTGGGCTGCTGAAGCAGAGCGCGTGAACCCAACCACTCGGCCACCGGGCCAGCCCCACCTTGTGGAACTTTTAATTGGGTTGCATTCCAAGCCTCCAAGACAGGGCCGGCCCAGTGGCACAGCAGTTCAGTTCACATGTTCCACTTCTCAGCAGCCCGGGGTTTGCCGGTTTGAATCCCAGGTGCGGACATGGCACCGCTTGGCATGCCATGCTGTGGTAGGCGTCCCACATATAAAGTAGAGGAAGATGGGCATGGATGTTAGCTCAGGGCGAGTCTTCCTCAGCAAAAAGAGGAGGATTGGCAGTAGGTAGCTCAGGGCTAATCTTCCTCAAAAAAAAAACAAAACAAAACCCCAAGCTTCCAAGAACTATGTGTAAACATCTAAGGATCCTGAGATACGGACTATTTAGATTTAGCCACACTGAACTGGAATTTCAGACAGTAGAAAAGACACCTGACTTGATTTCTGGGACTAAGACTGGATGCATAATCTGCCATAGGCAAAATTATATGTCACAGTGAACTCTGACATACTTATGCCATTGTAAATTCCCAAACAGAGCTAAACAACATAATATCCCTCACAAAAAACACTTAAGTATAACTGAAAATTTAAATGGGCCCTTTTAGCCATTAGTGAGAGCTGGTACTTACATGCCAAGAAGAAAATTTGGATAAAGATGACCCCTAATTCATTTATTAGCCAAGTGACCCTCTTTCCTGTGCATCAGTCTTCCAGGTCATTTTACCTTAGTGAAATGTAAGCAGCTACAGATTACTAATAAGCAGTCAAATCACAAACATTAAACTGTAAATGTCAAGGACTAACATCATTTGTATTACAACGTCTGTAATTTAAAGTGTTTTAGCAAGGACAGTGTGTGTTTTTCTAACAGAAAATTCACACACTAGGAGCGGTCAGCTCCTAGTCAGAAAGGTCATACTCAAGGCGGCCCTTATAAGCACTTCTATTATCTATATCTCAATCAATTCCTGAGGCTCTGCTAACAAGCAAAGTGAGTATCAGAAATGGATGCTTTATGAAACTGGTTGCTTGTGAGTCAGCAATAAGCTTTTATCAGTGAAATTAAAGGTGTTCAAATAATTTGGATTGGCTAAAGTGATTTGAGAGGCACTGCAGCCTTGCTTGAAGGGCTGTAAGAATCCAGTGAGGCCTGCAACCTGGCCCCTTAAAGGATGGCCCCAACGCTCCCTTCCTACACGAACACTAGTTAGGAGGATGTCTGGTTCCACGATGCCGTCTTTAAGGGTAACAGAATCCTGGCCTCTGGAGTGTTTCCTTCTCTGCCTCAAGTGACCCTTTCACGCAGGTTGTGGACAGAGCACTTAGGACAGAGTCAGAATTATGAGGAGCTGTCAAGCAGGCTGAATGAATGCTTTTGCTAATAAATGTTTACTTAATTAACTTCAAGATATGTAGTAGAGGTTGCTCTGAGACTTGCTCATAATTTGGCAGCGAGCTTGTCAGAGGTTAGTTAACCCTCATCGCTTCAAACTTCTTGGGTAGCCGGCTTTACTGAAAGAACCTAAGAGCAGGGCATGAACAAATTGGCTTAAGTCAGTTTCCAACAAGCTGCAAATCAAGCTTTTCTTTATCCTCTTCTACTTTTTCTCTCTCCCAAAGTCCAGAGTCTACTCAGTCACAAAAGCTCCCCATTATGAAAGTCCACTGTACTCTCCAACTCTGAACAGGGCCAGTCTTCAAAATTGCCTTTTGCGCCATCTTTCCCCACCCACTAATCCAGGCTAACCCAATACCCACTGGAGTATTGCAACAGACCCTCCCACATTTGGGAGTTACGTTACTAATGATCATCGGAATGGTGAAGCCAGGTACCTGAGGGTTACTGTAAATATCCAATAAGAACAGGGTTACACCTTGACCTTGTTCTCAACACAGACACAGATGAAAAGAAGTTAATCTTGTTAATTTTCTGTTTTCTCATTTAACCTGAGGAGTAACTCAAGGATCACAAGAAACAAGACTTTCTCTTTGTTTCTCCGAAACTCCTCCTCCTGAGCCCCTTAGCTCTATAAAGACCCCCTGGTTACTTCTTTGGTTAAGGCAGATCGGAGAACCTATCCTCCCACCTTCTCATTCTGGCCAATTCGAATGAACTTTTATCCACCTCCAAGCAGTGGATTGGCTTATCCCCTCAGCGATTGGCTTATTGCACTTCAGGCACTAGAACTTGAGTTTAAGAGGTTAAAGTATGCAGGGAATACTAAAGCTTGCACTAAATCATCCTAAAAAAGAGGGGGGAGTGGATTACACAACATCTTTTTCATCTCTGTTTGACTCCTCTTTATTTTTCTCTTTCTCTGGGAAATAGTATGACAGGGCTTATATTTGGATAGGCTGAAATTTACAACCTTCCAAAGTATTGATACCGATCCTGATATCAGTTTCCCTACATTAAACCCAGCATATATGGGGTTAAAACCAAAACACACATTCCCTGCTTACTCCCTGGCTTCTTGGCTCCAGAATCCACTATCCTCCATGGAGACTGACACCACCAAGGACAAGCACCTGGATTCACTATCTCCTCCCTGCAAAGAGATACAGGCTGGTGGGAAAGTTGCTGACCAGCAAGGTCACGGGCTCCCTCCTCTCTGCAAGTAGTCTCAAGGCCAAAGACAGGCTGGTGGGAAAACTCTGCCCAGCAAGGCCATATGCTCCCCTTCCCCTACCTAAAACCCCAAATAAAAACCCTTCCTTTTAGCTTTCAGGGAGTTTGGGATTTTAGCCTTAGCTACCCTTTCTCCTTGCTCAGCGCTGTGCAATAATAGAATTCCTACCTTCTTCCACTACACCCGGTGTCAGAGATTGGCTTGCTGCGCAATGGGTGAGCGAACTCACTTCAGGTTTGATATCAGTATTCCTATTTTTTAATACCATTGACACGAAGGTCCTGCCTAAGCAAACTTGAGAAGCAGGCAAGATTTCTTTTTCAATGCTCTATCACCTCTTTCAAAAATATTGCCCCATGTTCGTCTTCCAACTTACACCTAGTGCTGTCGAGGTCCTCTTTACCATCATGGCCCTTCACACTCCACAATTCTCCTCCCATCCATTCTCTGAAAGATTAACGAAGGCTCAACTGGGATTTAGATTAATGGATTAGTGAAATTTACACCAAGAGGAGGGAGGGGCAGTGTCTAAATCCCTCAGGGAATATTTGAACAAAGAGAAGCTCTTAGTTCAAACAAATCTCTTATTGGTAGAAGGTACTAGGACATAATGTCAACACTCATTTGCCAGAGGAAAATATCTAGAATTGTTTTTCTATCATCAACCATTCCTTCATCTCTCTTTAGCCAAAGGAGATCTCAGGGCTTCCAATTACAAGTGAGAAGAGGCTTCTAGAATTTAATCTTTTTTGACTGGTAGGATGGTTAGAAGCCAACAAGGAGATGTGACTCTGTAGAAACCAGGCCCCCCAAAGAACTGAGAATAGCAAATTGGCAGGTACATTCCTTGTTGGCTGAATGGCACATACAGAAACTACTACCCAAAGGAGCTAAACTAGCACACAAGCCACTTCATGGCCTCCAGGAAGTGCCTCCTTCTACCAAACTTCAGGGGACTATATATTTCTGGCTTTGAACCAATGTTTCATTCATCTGGGTTAAATTGAATTGTTTCACACTTTTAATTTTCTTTTCAATATGCATAACGATTGAAACTGTTCTATCCATAAAGCAATTTCCGATCCAAGAGTTAAAATCTTTCAATAAAATCTTCACATTTTCTTTATAAAGTTCTTATACTTTTTTTGGTATTACTTATTTCTAGGTACTTCACATTTTTGGTCTATTATAAATGGTAAATTTTTAAGGTTACATTTTGTATTTGTTGCTAGTGTTTAGCAATATAATTGACTTTTGCACATTGGTTTTGTATCCAGCAAACTTGCTAAACTTCTCATTAATTCTAACTTATCATATATATTCTTTTGGGTTTCTTGTGTTCTCAACTTTACCTGCAAATAACAGTTTTTCATCTTACTTCCCGATTATTATATATTTTCTTTTTCTTAGTGCGCTAAGTAGGATCTTCAACTCCAAATCTACATCAAAGTGGTGAAAATGGGCACCCTTGTCTTGTTCTGATCCTGAAAAGAATGCTTTCAATGCTTCACCACTGAGTATGATTTCTTGCTGCTCGTCTTTTGTACATACACTTTATCAGGTTAAAGAAGTTCACTCCTAATTTGCTAAAATGTATTTCTTAAAATTATGATTTGATATTTTTGTTAAATTCTCTTTATCTACTGAGATGCTCACTTAATATACTAGTATGGTAAGTTATATTGATTTTAAATTATGCTAACCTTGCATAATGCTATTGGATTGGGATGTGCTATCTTTTTTATACATTGCTAGATTTGGTTTTTCAGGAATGAGACTGCCCTGTAATTTTCCCTTTCACATACTGTTTTGATATCACGGTTATGCTAACTTCATAATAGAATTTGGGGAGTGTTTTCTACATTCTGGAATAGTTTGTGCAGGATTGGAATTATTTTTCTTTGAATATTTGTAGAACTTGCTGATAAAACTGCTTGGGTCTTAGCTTTAAATTTCATCCAGGGAACAGAGAAAAACTAGCTTCATAATATGGGTTAGAAGAGAGGGCAACAAAAATAAATTCTTTGATTTCACCCTTCAAGAACAGCTTGGTCTGCATCACTGTACAATCTAGATGTGATGCACAGAGAAAGGTCTTGAAAAGGCAGAAACTGTTAAGTTTTCCTTTGGGAAAGAGACTCGGCTTGGGGAGCCTTTCTTTTATCTGAATTACTGGAATTTGAAATATGAGACTGTGTGCCTTTATTACTTAGGTACTTAAAACATTTTCAAGAATAAGAATGATTACAGGGACATGGGTTGTCTGGAGCACTGGGGAAGTTGGGGAGTTCCCTAGGCTTGTTTTCTCCCCAAGAGAATGTGGCTTTGCTGATATTGAGTTTGACTCAAGAGCCAAAAGAGTCCCATGCTTCTAAACAGTGAGATTGTTACATCTAACTTCTTCCAGAATGATGGTGTAAACCTGAGTAAAGCAGGGCAGCGAGGAGAATGCGGTTTCTTTTTCATCTTTGTCACCATCTGTCGTGGAGATTGTCAGTGGCAGCCGTGCCCTCTAGAGGGAACTCAGGGGCAAGGAAAACCTAGGAAGAGCATTTGCTCCCGGTGAGTCACCAAAGCTCCGGCTCTCGCCTCCCTCAGTTAAGCTAAATCACTCACTCACTGCACCAGGAGTTTATAGCGGGACTTGTGGTCTCTTCCCAATGAAGGCCTAAATGTGCAACACTGCAAGTATATTTTAATTGCGTTTATGCTTTCATAAGCTATGTCAGCAATTACATTCCTTGAAAATCAGTTATACAGCTGAGGTGAGGCCGAGAGCTGAAAACTGTTTCCAGTTAACTCAGAGTTGATGGGTAACGGAAAGGGTGAAATTATAGCTGGGTAATATTGAGCATTTAACCTTTCTGGCCCTTTTTCTCATATCTAAAAATGAGCATATTAACTAATCCCTAGCAGCTATGCAGTATCAAAGGAGACGACAGATGTGAAAGTGCCTTATAGAAATATTAGGGGATGCTACACACTGAATGTTTGTCTCCCCTAAAATTCGTGTGCTGAGGTCTAATCCCCAATGCGATGGTAGGAAGAGGCTGGGCCTCTGGGAGATGATTAGATTGTGAGGATGCTATGAAAGAGCTCCTTTGCCACTTCCACCATGTAAGGACATGGTGAGAAGACAGCTGTCTATGAGCCAGGAAGTGGGCCCTCAACCAGACGCCAAATCTGCTGGTGCCTTCATCTTGGATTTCCCACTCTCCACATTGTGAAAAATAAATTTCTGCTGGGGCTGGCCCCGTGGCCGAGTGGTTAAGTTCGCGCGCTCCACTGTAGGCGGCCCAGTGTTTTGTTGGTTCGAATCCTGGGTGCAGACATGGCACTGCTCATCAAGCCACGCTGAGGTTGCCTCCCACATACCACAACTAGAAGGACCCACAACGAAGAATATACAACTATGGGCCGGAGGGGCTTTGTGGAGAAAAAGGAAAAAATAAAATCTTAAAAAAAAAAAAAATTTCTGTTGTTTATAAGGTGCCCAGTCTATAGTATTGTTTTAGCAGTGCAAACTGACAGGGAGAGCTATAAAAAATTGAAATTGTGCAGTTTTCATATGCAAGCTATGGTGGCCAAGGCTATATGCTATATCCATCCCTTTTACTAACAAGTCTGATTTTGTCTGGGAAGGCAATGTGCCTTGCTTTTAAAAACACTCTTTGCCAGGATCACTTGCAGGTATGAGGTGTCAAATGACAGTTCTGGCTAGTGGGGCAGAAGTTGAGGGCTTCTGGGAAAGCTTGTACTTTGTTGATATAGGCACTACTCCTTCCTGCTTTCCTCTTTGCCTTTTGCCCATCGTCTCTTCTTCCTGCCTGACACCTGGACACGAGGCTGGAGGTGGAGCTGCCACCTTGCATCTGTGTGGCAACAGGCCTACATGCTAAGAATGCAGGAGTGAACATACACGCAAAACCCGAGCTCCTGGTGTCCTCACTGGACTGACCACCCCTGGACTTCTTTTTGTGTGACATAAAGTCCTGTTTGTTTACAATCACTCTTGGGTACCTGTTATTTACAGTCAAACTTATTCATAATAGGTATATAAACCAATCCCTAAAGTATATTTTTCTTTTTAAATCCCCCTCAGGAAAATGATTTTCCAAACTATAACGCAGAGTGTCTCATATTGCAAGTTATGCAAGATAGGCAATACGGTAAAATTAAATATGCAATTTCATAGTACATTACCAAACAAGGATGTATTGAGACCTTCTTGTTATAATATTTGAAATATAATTCCTTCACATATATTATGGATACATTTTTTAAAAGATGAGAGGTAGGGAAAAGGGCAAAGAGCTCTGTCGAGTATCCTCAGTTCATTAGCTCTCCATCTGCTACTGCATTAAGGGCTGTCCAATAGTTAAAAAAAAAAGTAATGATAGCAGATTACACTTGTCGAATGCTTACTGTGTGCGAGGCACCATTCTAAACATTTTATGTGGAACTAACTCATTGACCCTAGAAAACCCCCGATGATGTAGGTAGGCACTTTCCAAATAAAACAAAGAAACAAAAAAAGCCCAATTCACAGTAACAATTTTTAGTGCACATTCTACTAAAATAGTATTGTTACTAACTAAAAGCATAAGTGGTCCTCCCACAGGCAGCAAAATTTTCAAGTCTACTCTATTTTTGTTCAGAGTATAATTTAGTCATCAAACATGACTGTATGATGAAACCAAGCAAAAATCAGCTTTAATACAGCTGTCTTGCAATGCTTAGTGAAGGAAGAGGAAATGTGCAGCAAGAAGCACTCAAGCACTCAGACTTCCTGTGGTAATACTTTAGCCAGCTGTGCTTTGTCATTAAAAAAAAAAAAGAAACAAATACTGAAACAGGACACAGTCGGCAGACAGTGGAGTAGATCAGTAGTAAAATATGCATGGATGAAAGCAAGTGGGAAAGTATCTGCTGGCTGACAATGCAGGTTGCATGAAAGTGGCTGATCCATGGACCCAACAGTCCATGACCTAAACTTATTACTCCATGGGGCCGGCCTAGTGGCGCAGCGGTTAAGTTCACATGTTCCGCTTCTCGGGGGCCCGGGGCTCCCCGGTTCCAATCTCGGGTGTGGACATGGCACCGCTTGTCAAGCCATGCTGTGGTGGGCGTCCCACATATAAAGTAGAGGAAGATGGGCACGGATGTTAGCTCAGGGACATTCTTCTCAGCAAAAGACGAAGATTGGTGGCAGAAGTTAGCTCAGGGCTAATCTTCCAAAACAAAACCAAACCCAAAAAACCCTTATTACTCTATGATTCCATGATGCCCTGGTCTTGGAACATACTCCAAAAGATCTATAGATGAACAAAAGACATGGTAAAAGATTTAAACACTTATGTCACCAAGAAGAAGAGTGTGATAAAAACAGTGACAATGTTTATAGTGAAAACTCAAATGGTTAAGGTTTTTTGTAGAGTTTACTGAAAAATAAAGCTCTTCAACAAAGTTTCTAGCAGCAAAACTGAAAGTATCCTAAAGTGTAAGGAATAGTGAATGTGATTAAGATGTCTTCTAGTTTCAACTACAAAACTCCTTAAAGATTTTAATGACAATATATTAAAGCATTCAGAATCACATTGTACTGTTGGACATTCCTTAATCTTCTGGCTCAAAACAATAGTTTCTGAAAATGGTGCATTTCTGTTTTTAAATACAAGAGGTGTCAATGTGAAGTAATTCATTAATAGAGAAAAACATTTTTTGGCAATGCATTCATAATAGCGTAGAGGCCTACAGATCTGAGAATGAAAGACAAGGAATGCATGTGGCACCGTTACTCTATCCTGATTGTTTTTAAAAAAGGCAGCGCAACCAGGCTGAGATGTTTCCACCTGTTACAGAACACAAACTGGGATCGGTGGGTACAAAGCAATGTGACAGGTGTCTTTTAATAAGTATACCAGAAACTATATTATCTGTGAGTGTTGTTCCTTTCAAAATAATCAACCCCTTGGGTTACAAATTTACATAAAGGCTGTCACTACTTACTGAATGTTTTGTTTTCTAGAAATGCAGTATTTTCAGTCTTTTTCCCTAACCCAAAACTACGATGTATAGGCAAAACAGGTATAATCAGGATTATTGAGGCTATAAAAATCTCTTTATAAAACCTAAGCACTCATCAACTCCTAATTTCTGACCAAGACCCACAACTGGTTTTCAAGGCTGGGCTGGCTTTTCCTCTGCCACTTGGCACATTCCTAGATGGGCCCTGCTCCTTTGGTGCCTATATTCATATGCTCAAGGAATGAAAACACATTTTAAGGCTAAACAAAATTATTAGGAAAGTAAATCTGTTATTCAAGTAATGCATATTACAAATTAAGTTGCGAATTTTTAAGAATTTGCTCTTTTTATCTTCACCACTCTTCCTTCTCCGATTGCTAAGTTCAGCAAGAGCTGCCTGCATTACTGTATACTCAACGATGAAAACAGGATCCCACTGACTAAAAGCTTACCAAATCCATACTTACATCATATTCTGGACCCTAATCCCAAATCAATAAATGTCTGGTCATAGAATTTTTAACAAGCTAGGAATAGAAGTCCTCAATTTTCCAACAATAAAGTCTGGCAACAGATAGAATCTTAGGAATTCTCAAAAACACCAGTGAGCACACTAGCTAACAGTTGAGCGGGCCATCTTTTTGACGTTTTGAGAATCTCCTGGAAATTCAGTGGTCCTTGGTGATGTTGGTAAGGATAGTTTCAATGACACGTTCAGAGCAGGTGCAATATGATAACAAAGAGAAAAACAGTAAGTTTGGTCTCCTCTTTCTGGAAGTTTAACTGAATAAAGTCAAGGGAAATTTATTTTACAAGGAAGATATGTAAGCATGCTTATTTTGCTGAGGATTAGAGAGCAGAGGGACAGGTTGTAGGTACAGGAGGGCGAGGATAAATCCGAGTGGCCTGAGGACCTGGAGGCGGGAGAACATGGAGAACAGCTCCTCAGTGGGGTCAGCTGCTAAGATGAAGAACTTTTCCCACTGAGACCAAAAGGAAGAAGGCAAAGATAGAAACCCAGAAAATTCTGGCAGTAGGGCAGAAGAAAGAAAGTGTTGATATGGTGAGATGAAGGGGTTGGGAGTCATGAGACAGTCTGGAGAAAAAGAGAGGAAAAAAAAGATCTAGGGGTAAAATGTATGATTGGTGGACATCACCAAGAGCCCAGGTGAAAACTGAGAAAAATCAACATGTATATGAGTCAGTATTTGTTTCGTGCCAGACAGTGCAAAAAACAGTGTTACAGAAACAGCATTAATAACATCTTTATGTGAAAGACAGAGCTAATAAATAAAAAAAGAATCCAGAAAAAATACACATCTCCAGAGATAACAGAAAAAAACTCAACTTATTATGGCTTGACTGTTTGTGTCCCCCTAAAATTCCTATGTTAAAGCCCTAAGCCCCCCACTGTATTGGGATTTGGAGATGGGGCCTTTGGGAGTTAATTAGTTAGATGAGGCCATGAGGATGGGGCCTCACAATGGGATTAGAGTCCAGAGAAGAGAAGACACTAGAGAGACTGCTCTCTCCCCCAACACGCACATACACAGAAGGCACCCGGTGAGCACAAAGCAAGATGGTGGCCGCCGACAAGCCAAGAGGCCTCAGAATGAAATCTACCTTGCCGGTATCTTGATTTTACTTCTGAGCCTCTGGAACTATGAGAAATAATTTCTACTGTTTAAACCACTTAGTCTATGGTATTTTGTTATGGCAGCCTGAGCTAACAAAAACTCCTATAATTAATACTTCAGGAAAGATATTGAACTTATGAAATAAGAACAGAAGGCTATAAAAAGGGAGATCAGAAAAGAAGAATGAGCTTTCGGAAATTAAAAATGTGATAGCGGACATACGTTCAAAATGGTCACAGATAAAAATCAAGGAAAGTCTTGCAGAAAGCTAAAAAGGCAAAGAGATGGAAAGCAGGAGAGAAAGATAAGACAAAAAGAAGATTAATGCTGGAATTCCAGAAATAAATAAGAGAAAAAAAATAAGTGGCAATCATTAAAGAAATAATACAAGAATTTCCTAGAACTGAAGGAAATGAGTCTGTTATCAAGAAGGCCTGCCAAATGCCCAAAACTAATGAGAACATACACACCCTGACCAAGGCACTGCATGGTAAATTTTCAGAACAAAAGCTCCAGAGGGGCAGAGAAATGGATTACATATAAAGATGTTATCAGAAATGGCAGGTTATAAGACAACAAAACAGTGACTTCAAAATTCTCAAGGAAGGGGCTGGCCCTGTGACCGAATGGTTAAGTTCGTGCGCTCCACTTCGGCGGCCCAGGGGTTCGCCGGTTTGAATCCTGGGCACGGACATGGCACCGCTCCTCAGGCCACGCTGAGGCAGTGTCCGACATGCCACAGCTGGAAGGACCCACAAATAAAAATGTACAACTATGTACCGGGGGCTTTGGCGAGAAAAAGGGAAAGTAAAATCTTAAAAAAAAATTCTGAAGGAAGATAATTTCCAATCTAAAATCCCATACAATCAATTAAATATGAGACATTTTCAGACATGCAAGTTCTTAAAAAATCTTACCTCTATGTACCCTTTCTCAGGACACTAGCAAAAGAGGTACTTCTCCAAAATCAGGGGATAAATGAAGCCAGACGATGATATGGTGTTCAGGAAGCAAAGGATCTAACTCAGGAGAAAAGCGAGCTTGAGTTCAGACGCTAGAGGGGCAGGAGGCCTGGAGAGCAACAGTCCAAACTGGAGCCCCAGCAAAGTTTCAGGAAAGAAAAAGGAACTGTCATTATCTGAGACCAGAAAATAGTCTTCAAAGGGCCTTTGTAATTTGGCAGCAAACTTAGGAACATAAAAACTTTCAAAGGAAACAAAAAGACAAAAATTAACAGGAAAAGCAAAGAGTTGTAAAGAAATGACATGTAATGATAATAAATTACTTGACTCAAGTGAACAACACTCCCAAGTAGTCATAAGGTAAAAACTGACTGCTAATTGAATAAAAAAGTACCTTAATTGGCAGTCTAGAGGGAGTAGAAATGGGAGAATGGGATGGTATGACAGTACTCAAATTCTCAACTGTCATAATAGGAAGTTATTAGATAAAGCAAAATATAGAACTGTCAAGAAATAGCTGTGTAAATATATAACTTAGATGTGAAGATTAATGCATGCTAAAAACAGCTCAGAGCTGAAACAGATGCCTCTGTGGAGCAAGACTTGATTGTGGGAAAGTTCAGATTTTTTTTTTTTGAGGAAGATTAGCTCGAGCTGACTACTGCCAATCCTCCTCTTTTTGCTGAGGAAGACTGGCCCTGAGCTAACATCCGTGCCCATCTTCCTCTACTTTATACGTGGGACGCCTACCACAGCATGGCGTGCCAAGCAGTGCCATGTCCACACCCGGGATCCGAAGCAGCGAACCCCGGGCTGCCCAGAAGCAGAACATGCGTGCGTGCTTAACAGCTGAGCCACCAGGCCGGCCCCATTGATTGTGGGAAAGTTTAAAGCTGGGGACTGGCATTGTTTGTTATCACAGCTTCTTTAAGATTATTCCAGTTTTTAATCTATGTACATTACTTTGTTCAAAACCTAAAATAACCAGGCCCAGAAAGACCTTTCCCTTCATTGTTCTCCTCCTCCTCAAAAGACAAAACCTGCTAAATATTTTAGCATAAAAAATAATTCCCTAATTTAAAAAAAGCCACAAGTACCAAAGTAGTAAAGTATACATTAAGCTCTTACAAAAAGTGCTTTTCAAATCAATCATCCAGTCATTTTTTTAACTTTTTTTAGGCAAATATGTTGAGCATTTGCTATAGTTTACAGACATACAAATGTTAGAATAGCACTGACAGGTTTATAGTGTAACAAATCTTTTTTCTGTTTTGCTGAGAAAGATTAGCCCTGAGCTAACACCTGTGCCAAGCTTCCTCCACTTTATATGTGGGTTGCCGCCACCACACGGCCAACGAGTGACGTAGGTCCACACTCGGGATCCGAACCTGCAAACCTGGGCCACCAAAGCAGAGCACACCGTACTTAACCACTACACCACTTGGCCGGCCCTGTAAAAAATGTGTTTAAGCAGTCATTGCCTACACCCTCGATTCCAGGCTAACACATGTCTAGTTTTGTCTTTTTGATGGTGAACTCTCTATATTACAGCTGTTCTCCATGTCTGGGTATCCAACATTGCTAATGAAATGCATAAAATGAAGAGACACCCTGCAGTACTGCACTTTTAAAGATCTCTTGGTGCATTTAACACAGAAACTCTGGTAAGATTCTTATTCCACCTGCCAGGAAAGCACTAGAATTTCAGGCCAAGTTACTGGAAACATTCAAACAGATCAAAGTGTTTCCCTGGGTCTGATCAAAGCCGGAACATTTGTAAGAAATTTATTCTTAACATGGTTTAAAAGAGGGGAGGCTCATGCTTACTAGCCATAAATTTATGGAAACCTTTCTAATTTGGAGCTTTGCAATGCATTCAAAATAGCGCCATGACATGTTCAAAAAACATTTACCCTTAAAAATACTAGAATGCTCTTTGAAAACCTATTATGCTTATTCTTTTAAGCGACTCTGACCTAAAGAAAGAATTAAAGTTTAGGAAAGGGAGAAGTGAACATAAAAAAAAGTTTATTTCTAGCCCTGAAAGAACAAAATTATTGAACAAGGTCATCAAATACAGCAGTTAATGTCAATGTAACAATTAAATAATTGAATGGGATTAAATTAAAAATAAAAGTCAATATAAAATTTGAAGACAAAACAGTAGAGACAAGTTACTTTCACTTAATTCCATTTCTATCTAACCAGGAAAAAAAAAAAAAAAAAGCAACACATTCTACCCATGATGTTCAATTTCAAATATATTCCTCTGCTTTTCTTAATACAGAATGAAAATTTGTTTGACAGAATTATCATACATTTCTTTCTCCCTCTCATTTGGCAACATTCTAGAATGGTGAATGAGAAAGACTTCAGTTCTCTCAAGGCCAGGCCAGTGCTTGATTTCTCCTTTGTAATTTCCACAGTGTCCACCACAGTGTCTTTGCCAAAGTGGTCAATAAGTGTGTTGTCGAGTGAGACCAAAAAAAGGTGTGTGTGTGTGCATATATTTTTCCTTTCTTATACACACACATATACGTGCACTGTGGAAAACTGATTTTAATTGTTTAAGTCTCTTTTGTGGGAGCAGTGGAAACAAGGAAGGTGATCTGCTTTGTATATTACTATGAAATTCCATTATAAAAACACGAGCATTAATCTAGATTTTAGCTATAATCTATATGATTTATTTCACCGGATATGGATCTCAGTATATCTTAAAACTTTTAGATTAAAAAACTGATGCAAATTCTTCAAGCATCCACTTTTTCTAACTATAGCTACTGCCTGATCGGATCTAAACTTCTTCTGGCTAGAATACAGTATATATAAACAAACATGTATTTATGTGAGCCCTACAAAGAAATACTCATAGGTAGTTTTAAATTGCTTATTAAAGGCACAGGTTCGTTTAGGACTGGTGGTAACTAGATACATTTTAAGCAGCTTAATATTTATATGTTGAAGGGAAGAGAGTTGATACTATGTGCCAGGCACTCAACACAGGGAGATGGAGTTGTGTTAGCCTTGGTTTCTTATGCCATCACACTCACACTACTCGTTTACTACTCTAGGTAGGATAAAATATTCATTATTTTCAGTTTCCCAGTTTTAACTGTACCTAAAAGCAGCAAAAGGAACAAGAGGAGGAGAAAACTTTAAGACCGTCAGAGAGTCTGAAATATAATAAATAAGTACTATAGCAATATTGTCCTAGAACACAAGAGGACTACTAAGGTAACTTTTAGATTTAAATGGGAATTTTCATTCTAAAGTGATGACAAAGAGGGTGATTACAAAAAGCAGCTATTAACAAAACATGAATCTTGATTCAGATATAATTTTTCTTTCAACAAGATCTGAACATTTTAATTTAAAATTAACTAATAAATCACAATTCCGTATTGCTTTTAAGATTATTTAAGATTATTTAAAAATGACACATTTCAGAATTAACCAAAGTATATTTCTATTACAAGTTAGTTTATCCAAGTAAGTAAAGAATAAACCACAGTGTAGCTCCCTTAACCTAGGAGTCAGGTTTCAATGACAAAGTCCGTTGCCAGCAATGGACGTGCAGGTAACCATCAAAGAAGTTGTAAATACAAATCCCAAACTGCTTCTATAAACTGAAAAGATCTCTTTGAGTCACAGGCATAAAAATGGGGCATTGGCACTGTATTCAGTGAATATGGTCTTTATGACTCATGTATGGAAGTGCCTTCGAGAGTGGTTATGACGATCACAGTCTTGGCATCTAGTTGGCTTTCTATTTCATCGATAGCATCTTCTTTATCATAATCCATCCAGAAAACTATTTACAATGTTCAAATCTGGAACTCAAGAGACACTGTAGCTTTCCACCAGAAATAAACAAGCTTGTTTCTGTAATTTAGTAATGGCTGTAGAAGGCCAATATAATCCAGAGAAAAATGAAATCAAGAATCAAATTGAAAACAGAGATCATTAAGTGCTCTAGATGTAAGTTTCATTAATTATTTTACTCCTTTTTGTAAAAACCTTCCTGCATTATCAATAAACAGCCATTTCTATCCTTATACCTGTATCTTAACACAGATGTGATGGGAATGATAGGAAATAAAACTCTATTAGTTCCCCTAATGTACTACAAAACATCAAAATTATTTTTATTCATGCTTTGTACTATTGCAGGATGGTGAGTAGATGTGAAGTTAATTAGGAGCAAACGGTGGGAACAAAATGCCGGAACCAAACCACAGAATCTTCTCCTTTATGTGGCTTTTGGTATGTCAGAAGGGACCATACTACCTCCAGAGGCAAAACAAAAAAAAAAATAAGGAGAGAAGAAGAGAGAAAGAAGAGAAGGGGATGGAAAGGGAGGAGAAAAGGACTCTAATAATTAATGCTACAGGTCACAGACCTTTTTTAAATCTTTAAAATAAAAAAAGTATTGCTATCAACAAGCACATTTCACTTTTCTTCCTTCCTCCAGTTTTTTTTTACATATTATTTATTTATTTGAAAAACATCTCAAATAATCCATGAATTTATCAAGGACTTTGTCATTTAAGTACTCACAGACAGTATAATGTTGGTAATGGGTTGGGAACAATGTTTATAACAAATCTCTACATTTTACTGGTCAGAAGCTGCATCTCGATGTAACTGACATTTCTCTTTCATGAATATAATCTCATCTAATTATTTTACAGCTCACCAAGGTTCAAGTCGGCCACTCTGTCTCTGCTAGCTCCAAATATTTCTCTCCTTTAAATGGGGAAAAAAGTTAACTTTTAAATTCTGAAAATTCAATGGTTATTACATTATTTACCATGGGGGGAGGGGAGGAGCCGGGTGAGAGTTAATTAAAAAACAAACAAACTAACTAAAATTACAACATATACAGAAACTTATTTCCAAAATCAAGGGAGAAAATGGGGAAGGAGAAAGTAGTGGCCCCAGCCCAAGTTGGAACAAGGACAAACCACTTCGGTTCCTGAAGCCAAATCTGAAGAGGAAACAGTCAGAAAGGAAAATGAAATTCTAAGGATGTAGAGTCAATGGGATTCTTTTTCTGTCTCAATGATTTAGTCATAAATATAGATCATTAGTCTTCTCTCTTTATACATGTAACAAATGGCAACCAACTCACTACCATGAAATTTCTAAAACTGACTCTTTCACATTTGTTAAAAAAGGTAAAAATCACATACTTTTCTTCCCTTCCTTTAAGTTCAAATTCTGAACTATTACATGTAACAACAGCTGGTCCTAACTTCTATACAAAGTTAAACCATATTGAGCTCCTTTGCCAATTTAAGGAGCCACATAATTTCTCTCACATTTGCCCCGAATTTAGGCATAAGAAAAATTTCTCAAAGCAACTCAAAAGAGCAAGGTCAAGGAAAAAGAAAGCTATGAAGGAGAGAGAAAAGAAGAGTAGCAGATGAAACAAATACTCTGAAAAACTCAAATCTGCATTCAAGTACTGAAAATACTCCAGAAGGGACAATGAATGGGATCTACTACAATGAAATCAGCAAAATAAAATGCAAATCTCAAGCATGATAAATGGCCCTGCTGGGCTGTCTGCTGAAAGAAGTAAGGCTCGTGATTCAGTCTACAATTCCTCTTGGACCCTACAGAAGGGATTCAATAGAAAGTTGTCATTCTGTTTTAGAATTTTCTCTTGGTTGTCTTCAGGAAGTAATAGCTTGCTTTTTTCCTCCATGTTATGCAGACCATTTCTTTAAACCCCGAAAGAGTAATAATTTTCATATATTAAAAGACTTCTTTTAGAAAATGGAAAAAACATGAGGCCACGGCAGTGATGCTAACGGTTACTCTTCATCGCTTCTTTGGCTGCCATGATCAGCGGCGTCAAGCTAGACAATGGTTTGGCCAGTTTCAGGAAGGGATGCTGTCAGAAAGAGGGGGAAAAACAAATGCACGAACGTTACCAGTCTAGAAGCTCAACATTTCCTTTCAACTAGGCCCCAAAGACTACTTTATGGATAATTTATTTAATAAAAACATATTTAAATATCTATACAAAATCAACATAATCAATCTATCACTTTTACAGTTGAAAGCATAGTCTTTTTAGTTTTTCAAATATTATAAAATCTCAGTTAAATGACCAAGGTATCCATGCCAGCAATGAATTGGTCTGAGAATTTATAATGTACAAAAACTCATATACTTATTATAATATTATGGGTAGTTTATTTCCAGCAGATGAAATCCTAAACTTCAGCAGCTGACCTGCTGATAGTGATGAATGAATAGTGAATTGTATTTATTAACCCTACATAACCAACTTTCTGTTGGTTACTCAAAAAAGTCAACTTTTTCTCAAAATAGTATAATTTCTAAATTTACCTGTAACAATTCTTTGGCTGAACCTCTTTTCTCCACATCCATCTCCAAACATCGATTTAAGAAATCCCGAAATATTGGAGAAAGCTTCTCTGGATTCTGAAGTTCTGGGGTTCCATTAGTTGCTATCAGATACAATGCCTAAAAGCAGAAGAACATCTGTGACATACTGAAGGTAGCTCAACAAAGTGGGAGAGCGCTCCATAAAGTGTAGGGATGTTTAACTTCTTATTTACTTATTTATTTTATTGAGGTAACACTGGTTTATAACGTTATATAGATTTCAGGTGTATATCATTATATTTCGATTTCTGTGTTGGATCTTTAACTTCTTTACAGACAATCACCATAAATACTAAAGTGAGGTTATCAGTGTTTCTACCCGTTTGGATTAGAAATTTCTCCTTTATTTTTAGATGTTACATTGCCCTAATTTCTTTTTCAAAAATTAGCTTCATCTTTTTTTTGGATTATAAATGCAATACATATTGGTAAAAGAACTATAATACATAAAGGTGTAAAGAAAAATGACAATTCTACCATCAACATATAATATCCCTTTTACCTTTCTTAACCTTTTTTCAAGTCACACCACATTTCAAAACAATGGGATTTGTTGAAACCTTCTTTACAAAACTAGCTGCATCTATATAGCTATAGATGAAGAGGTGGAGCACAGAGGATTTTTAGGACAGTGAAAATACTTGCATGATACTGTAATGATGGACACATGTTATTCGCTATACATTTGTTCAAACCTGCAGAATGTACAGCACCAAGAGTAAACTCTAATGTAAACTCTGGACTCTGGGTGACCATGATACATCAATGTAGTTCACTGATTGTTAAGAAATGTACCTTCTGGCGAGGGATGTTGATAATGCGAGAGGCTATGCATGTGTGGGGGAAGGGGGTATATGGGAAATCTCTGCACCTTCCTCTCAATTTTGCTGTGAACCTAAAACTGCTCTAAAAAATAAAGTCTTAAAAACAAAAACAAAAACAAACAGAGGCTGGCTGTGTGGCTCAGTGGTTAAGTTCGCACACTCTGCTTCGGCAGCCCAGGGTTTCGCCAGTTTGAATCCCGGGCGCGGCCATGGCACCACTCATCTAAGCCATGCTGAGGCGGCATCCCACATGCCACAACTAGAAGGATCCACAACTTAAAATACACAACTATGTACTGGGGAGCTTTGGGGAGAAAAAGGAAAACTAAAATCTTTAAAAAAAAAAACAAACCCATCTATATCCTGGCCTAATAAAAGATTAGATCTGCAAAATTATTTTAGTGGCTGAATTGAATGGTGCCTTATTATATGGATGTTTCATAATTTAGTTAATCCCCTTTGGAAAATTCTTGTATTCTTTATGTAGTTCGCTGATTATTTTCTTTAAATTCCTAGAAATGGAAATTAAAACACTTTATTTTTCAGAAGTTTTGGATTTACAGAAAATTGAGCAGATAGTACAGAAAGTTTCCATATAACTCCCTCCCACAGATTCCCCTATTATTAATACCTTACGTTAGTATGGTACGTTTATTACAAGTGATGAACCAATATTGATACACTGTCATTAAACAAAAGTCTATAGTTTACACTGGGGTTCACTCTTTGTATCGTATAGTTCTATGGGTTTTAACAAATGCACATTGTCATGTATCCACCATTCCAGTATCATACAAATACTTTTACTGCCCTAAAAATCCCCTCGCTCCACCTATTCATCTTCTCCACCTCCCTAAACGCCTGGCAACCACTGATCTTTTTCACACATTATTTGGAATTATATAGTATCTGGACTGGATTCTTTCACTAAACAATATGCATTTAAGATTCTACTGGGGCCGGCCCCATGGCCGAGCGCTCTGCTTTGGCCGCCCAGGGTTTCACCGGTTTGAATCCTGGACACGGACATGGCACTGCTCATCAAGCCATGCTGAGGCAGCATCCCGCATGCCACAACTAGAAGGACCCACGACCAAAAATATACAACTATGAAGGAGACCTGGCATGAAATGTGGTTGTTCTTGCACGCGAAGCAGCCACAAGACTGGCTGGACTTTTCGGCAAACAGAATGTTCTGCCTGGTGAACTCACAAGGCCCCAGGAAAAACACTGTTTTGCAAACAAGAATGTTTTATCAGCTCCTCAAAAGGAGCAAGCCTGGGACCTTGGGAGTTTGAAACATTATGAAGGAACCTGTTATGAACAGATGTGTAGGGGAAAGGTCATTATTGTGGGACGCTTGCGCAGGTTTAGGTCGCTGACTCACTGCTTTGGCAAAAGGCCGGCTTTGTTTAGGGGCTATAAGAATAAAGAGCCCGGCTACTCGGGGTATAGTATAGAATAGAGAGAAGACTACTGCACAGCAACCGGGGTTCGTGTATTCATTTCGTGGGCAGCACAACTATGTACCAGGGGGCTTTGGAGAGAAAAAGGAAAAATAAAATCTTTAAAAAAAAAAAAAAAGATTCTTCCATGTCTTTTTATAGTTTGATAGTTCATTTCTTTTTATCCTTTTAATGTTATGGAATAACATTGCATTGTATGGATGTACCACAGTCTATTTATACATTCATTTTTTTTTTTTAAGATTTTATTTTTTCCTTTTTCTCCCCAAAGCCCCCCAGTACATAGTTGTATATTCTTCGTTGTGGGTCCTTCTAGTTGTGGCATGTGGGACGCCGCCTCAGCGTGGTTTGATGAGCAGTGCCATGTCCGCACCCAGGATTCGAACCAACGAAACACTGGGTCGCCTGCAGCGGAGTGCACGAACTTAACCGCACGGCCACGGGGCCAGCCCCTACATTCATATTTTTTATACAGCATCTTAGCTGCTTCCAATTTGGGTCAATTATGAATAAAAATGCTATAAACATTTGTATATAGGTTTTTGTGTGAATGTAAGTTTTCAATTCATTTGGGTAAACAGTGGGCACAATCTGTAACTGTCTTCCAAAGTGGCTGTACCATTTTGCACTCCCAGCAGCAATGAATGAGAGTTCCTGTTGCTCCATATCCTCACAGGCACTTGGTATTGTCAGCTTTTTGGATTTTAGGCCATTCTAACAGGTGTGTAGAGGTACCTCGTTGTTTTAATTGAGCAATTCCCTAATGACATGATGTTGAACATCTTTTTATATGCTTATTTGCCATCTGTGTATCTTCTTTGCTGAGTTGCCTGTTCAGATCTTGTGCCCATTTTTAAATTAGGTTGTTTGTTTTCTTATTGTTGAGTTTTAAGAGTTCTTTGGATGTTGGGTAACATTCCTTTATCATATAGGTGTTTTGCAAATATTTTCTCTGTGACTTGTCTTTTCATTTTCTTAATTGTATTTTTCTCAGAAAAGATTCTAACTTTAATGCTTTTGATGTTGTTTCTAAAAATTACCAAACCCAAGGTCTAGATTTTATACTGAATTATTAGAAGTTTCTGCTGTATTGCCAAAATGCCATCAAAAAAGGATATCAATTGGCACTCAAAACATCAGGATATGAGTGTGCCCATTTCCTTGTCACCTAAGTTCACTTCTCTATACATGACATTTCTCCTCAAATTTTCATTTAAAAATTCCATCCTAAAAAAATTATCTCTGAGATGGCAATTAATTTCAAGTTAAGATCATAAGATTGTTCTGAGCCTCCACACTTCCGCCAGAAGGGATTAAGAGGGAAGCCCACAAAAACAAGCACTCTTGTCAAGTACTCCTCTCCAAACACTTAGCAGTCTTTCCCCTGCTTTGGGATACATCTTATTACACTCATTCTATTATGTTAGTGATTCTAAGCAGCCATTCCCTCAGCTTCTCCATTCTGATGCCCGTGTGGCTCTGTACATTACCCTCTCTGGACTTAGTTTTTTCATACATGGTTTCCCCTCCCCATCTCAAATATTCTCCTTATCTACTGAGGCCTGACTCTCCCAAGAGGATTCTCATGGGCCTCACCAGCAGCGCTCTCTAGAGGTAGCTTTTTCTCTCCCCTACCTTTGTATCGCTGGGCCCGAAGATGGAGTGTCCTTTCAGCTCGTCATTGCTACTTTGAGATCTCCTTCTCTATAACTCCTGGGCTTTCAAACTCATATTGACCTTTCCTTGTCTCAAACATCTACCAAACACTGTTATCATCTCTAACATACTCATAATTCACAGTGATTTCAATAGCTACAAAGGTGCCTGTTAACGTTCCTTGACCTCCTCTTCTCTGATGTTCTTGTCCCTTAGGCTTCCTCAGCCACACACACCCATGGTCATGTCCTACATCTTATCAGTACCAATAAGAGCAACTCTTAAATCTCAGCTGCTCTCCACACCTCCTATGTTTTTCACTCCTAGTACCCCAATGCCAGCAATCCTTTGACTATCCTGGACCCAAATAAATCCCATTGATCTTCCAGTGTCCATCATTCCTTTCACATAATCACTTCTTTGACCCCCTCACACTTCACAGCATTCACTTGACTAGATGGGGTTAAAACTCTGCCTACTCCTTGCCTGTACCTATGCAGCTAAGGACGGTGGAAAAAGCAGCTAAATCCCTGGTGACTGGCATCACTAACCTCACATGAGCCCGTCGTCTGCAGCACTCCTACTGGATTCCCCTATTTCACTCGCTCTCCCACTCTCCTCTTTCTGTCTCAGGATACTAGACATCACATTTAGTTGTCATGTCTCCTTAGGCTCCTCTTGCCTATGACAATTTCTCAGACTTCCTTTCCTTTAGATGACTGTAACAGTTTAGAGGAGCACTAGTCAGGTGTTACACTGTAGGATGCCCCTCTGTTGCAGTCTGTCTGATGTTTTTCTCATGATTAGACTGAGATTATGGGTTTTAGGGAGCAAGATCAGAGTCAGAGTGCCATTTTCATCACATCCTACCAAGGGTAGATGATTTATCACTACTGATGTTGCCCTTATCACCTGGCGGAAGCAGTGTTTGCCAGGTTACTCCACTGTAAAGGTACTCTTCCCCCCCTTTCCACACCATGCTCTTTGGAAGGAAGTCACTATGTTCTCAAGGAGTGAGAAGTTAACGCTCCATCTCCTTTAGGGTGGAAAAAGGAAATAAATTATCTGGAATTATTCTGCATGGGAGATTTGTCTCTTCTGCCCTATTTATTTATTCAATCATTTACTTGTCTAATTACAGACTCATAAATATTATTTTACACTTTGGGATATAATTCCATACTACTTTATTTTGTTCAAATTGTTGCATCTTTAGCCACTGGCGCTCTTTCAGTTGGCCTCTGTGCCCCTTTGACATACCCCCCCATCAGTGTGGGCTTTTTTCTTTAACTCAGCATTATCTACGATTCCATTTTATCTCCTTAGTTGAGTTTTATTAGGTAAAACTCCTTCTTTCATGATTTAGTGTTTCCTTAAGGGTTTTATAGCATACATCTTTCAATTTTCACAATCATCATAATATTATATCACTTCACAGAGTGTATAAGAATCTCACAGTTCTCTCCCTCAGCCCTAGGCTTTTGTTGTCATTTTACTTATATATAAGTTCTTTTCCTCCCTCCATTGCTATTATTTTTATTTAAACTTTTATCATTTAAAGATATTTATATTTTTAAAAATCTGGTATATTTACCCAATAGTTTCTATTTCTCATGCTCTTCCTTTCGTGTGGAGCCCTATTACTTTCTTTCTGCTTGAAAGACTTACGTTACCATTTCCTGTAGTGTAGATTCGCTAGTGATAAATACCGTCAACTTCTGTATGTTTGAGAAATCTTTATTTCACCTTAGTTTTTAAAAGAAATTTGTTGGCTGCAGAATTCTCAGTTGACTGATTTTTTCTTTCAAAACTTGGTTACACATATATTAGAACATTTGAAGTTGTCTCACAGTTCACTGACGCTATTACATTTTTCAAAAAACTCATTTTAGTCCCTATGTTTCATTTTTGATAGTTTCTGTTACTGTGTCTATGATTATTAAATCATTAATTGTTTTTTCTGCAATGTATAACCTGCCACTAATCTAATCTTAAACACTATAGCTTCTATCTATAAATTTAATTTGGGTTTTTAAAAATATATATACTTTCCAAATATCTCTACTTAACTCTTTTAACCTCTGGAATGAAGTCATAAAAACTCTTTTAATGACCCTGTGTGCTAATTCTTTACCTGTATCAGTTCTGGGTGAGTTTCAATTGATTGATTTTCCTCCTCATTATGGGTTGTGTTTTCCTGCTCTTTAGCCTGCCCGGTAAACTTCGACAGGATATTTGGGTGCTTGTTGGGTGCTAGAAATATCTGTATTCCTATAAATATTCTTGAGCTTTGTTCTGGGACACAGTTATTTGGGAACATGACCTGTTGGGTCTTGTTTTAAGATCTGCTAGGTGGGACCACAGCAGCATGCGGTCTAGGGGTAATTATTTCCCATCACTGAGGCAAGACTCTCTTGAGCCTTCTATTCAATATCCTGAGAATTACAAGGTTTTCCACTGTGGCTGACAGAAGCAGGCACTGTTCCCAGCCTGTGTGAGCACCAGGCACTGTTCTCTGCAATCTTATCAGATGGTTACATCCTCAGCCTTGGGTAGATTCCTCACACAGGTGCGCCAATCTCTGTTAAATGCTCAAAGGGGACTCTCTGTAGATCTCCAGAGCCTTCTCTGAGAAGCTTTCTCCTCTCCCGTACTCTGTCTTGTGAACTCCAGCTGCCTTGGTCTCCCCACATTCTCAACTCCATCTCCTCAACTCAAGGAGTCTATTGTGCCCCATCTGGGTTCTCCCTCCCTGTACATGTCCGGGAAACTCTCAAAACATTAAGTTGGGGCAATCACAGGGCTCACTTCATGCCTTTTTGGCCTCTGAGATCACAGTTCTTCATTGTTTCATGTCTAGTGTCTTGAAAACCATAAACTCTGGTTTCATATGCTTTAGTGTGGGTTTTTTTTCTTTTTCTGCTTTTTCTCCCCCAATTCCCCCAGGATATAGTTGCATATTTTAGTTGTGGGTCCTTCTAGTTGTGGCATGTGGGACACCGTCTCAGCATGGCCTGATGAGTGGTGCCATGTCCATGCCCAGGATGTGAACTGGTGAAACCTTTGCCGCCAAAGCGGAGCAGGAGGACTTAACCACTCGGCCACAGGGCCGGCCCAAGTGTGGGGTTTTTCGTTTTTTCAAGATTGGCACCTGAGTTAATATCTATCTGTTGCCAATCTTCTTTTTCCCCCTTCTTCTCCTGGAAGCCTCCCAGTACACAGCTGTACACTGTAGTTGTGGGTCCTTCCGGTTGTGCTATGTGGGACGCCGCCTCAGCATGGCCTGATGAGTGGTGCCATGTCCACGCCCAGGATCCACACTGGCAAAATCCTGGGCTGCCAAGCAGAGCGTGCAAACTTAACCACTTGGCCACAGGGCTGACCCCCTTTTTTTTGTTATTTCAGGCAAGGAGGGTTAATCTAGTCCCTGTTATTCCATCTTGACAGGAAGCAGAAGTTCCCGCTTGTCAAGTTTTCACCAATTTCCTCCACATTGCCAACTCCAGCGATCAAGTCTCAGTCCTCATATCTTAGTGACATAACTGTAATTTCTGACAAGCTGATCTCTCCCTCACTTTTGGCATGTACATTCCAGGGCATGTGTTTATTTGGTTTTATCTACCTCTCTGGCCCTTCTTTTTCAGTCTATTTTCCTGGTCTGCCACACCAACTCTCAGCTATGGACTGCCTCAGGGAGCAAGCTGAATCTCTTCTCTTGTCTGTCCATGCCCACTTAACCTGGTGATTTTGTCTAGTCTCATAACTTTAAGTAATGTCTATAGTTTACAAGTCTCAATTTATATCTCTAGTCTGGATCCCAGACTTGCATACCCAACAGCCTATTCCACATATCCACTTTGATGTCTTAACAGGCACTGCAAACTTAACATGTCTAAAACATGTTAAAATGTTATCTCCTGATCTCCCACCTGCCACCCTACTCCACCTGCAGTCTTCCCCATTTCAGTTAAGACAAACTTCAATTTCATCATTCTAGCTACTTAGGCCAAACTCTTGGAGTCACCTCTCCCTCTCTCAAAATATATCCTTTCAAAATATATCCAGAATCCAACTCCTTTTTCCCACCTCACCGATACCATCCTGGTCTAAGCTACTATCATTTCTGGCCTGGATTATCGCACCAGCCTCCTAACTGGACTTCCTGCCTCTGCCTTTGCCTCCCTCAAGAATCTCTTCTCAACAAAGCAGCCAGAGTGATCTGCTGAAATGCAAGACCATTTTGCTTCTCTGTTCAAACTCTGCAATAGTTTCCTCATCTTACCTGTGTAGAAGCCAGAATCCTTACAAAGGCCTAATAAGGCACGACAGTTGGGCCTCATTTCTTCACTGATCTACCTGTTTTCTCCAGCTGTGTGCTCACTACATGCTAGCCTTAACGATCTTTGAATGTATCAGCAATGCTCCCGCTGGAGGGTCTCTGCATGTGCTGTTCTTTCCGAGAAATATTCTTCCCTTAGGTAACCTAGTATCACTTTCTTACCTCCTGTGTTCACAAGTCACCTCAGTGAAGCCTCTCCCAAGCTCTCTTGAAATGGAACACTCTTGACTCCCTCCCAACCAGTCTCAGCACTCAGAGTCCATCATTTAATATGTTACATATTATTCTTATTTATTTTGTTTACTGTCTCTCTCCTCCTTCTATGAGGGCAGGAATTCTGGTTGGTTCTTTTAGACAGCACCTTGAACAGTGCCTCACACAGAGCAGGTACTCAAATCAATGTTTGATGAACAAATGAATGAAACTAGAGGGTTTTAAAAATTATTCTGAACAGTGTTCTAAAATTAATCATCACTATACAAGTACTTTAATTGCTCACTTAAACTGGAATCTTTGCAAGGGGATGAAGAGCATCAGGAAAATCCAATGCCATGCAGACAGAGCATCTCCTGCACATACTCACTACCTTGGCATTCTCTAGCCCATTTTATAGCATGTCCAAGCTATTTTGAATAAAAATTTTAAAAAATTTCTGACAATAGTCAAATATGGTTATATGCAGTCAAATATGGTAATTTTAAAACTTTCTTTCAAATAACTGCTTGAGATATAATTCATATAGTATAAAAATCATCCTTTTAAAGTGCACAATTCAGTGTTTTTAGTATATTCACAGGTTATACAACCATCATCACTAAGTCCAGAGCATTCTTATCCCTCCAAAAGAACGCCAATGTACATTATTAGTTATTCCCCATGCCCTCCTCTCCTCAGTACCTGGAAACCCTTAATCTTCTGTCTCCATGTATTTACCTGTTCTAGAGATTTCATATGCAGTCGATCTTCATTATTTGCAGATTCCATTTTTGCAACTTCGCCTACTCGCTAAAATTTGTAACCCCCAAATCAGTACTCTCAGAGCTTTTGTGGTCGTTTGTGGATATGTGCCGAGAGGTGAAAAGCAGAGCGCTGAAGTGTTGTCTAGTGTTCCTAAGTGCAAGAAGGCAGTGATGTGCCTTATGGAGAAAATACACGTGTGTGATAAGCTTCTTTCAAAAGGCATGAGTTATAGTGCTGCTGGCTGTGAGTTCAATAACACTGAATCAACAATATATATTAAATAGTCTCTAAACAAACACACATAAAGCAAGGTTATGTACTGGTCAGTTGACACAGGCTTGCAGGAATCTAACCCTATATTTCCTCTAGAAGCAATGATTCAGTATTAATTCAGTGTATGTGGCTTTACAGAACCTAACTACCATGAACAACAGAACTGACCCTAAATAGAATCATACAATATGTGATCTTGTGTGTCTGACTCAGCATGTTTTCAAGGTTCAACGTTATATGAATCTGTACTTCATTCCTTTATTATGGCTAAATAATACTCCATGGTACAGATGTACCACTTTTATTCACTTATTCATCAAGTGACAGACATTTGGGTTGTTTCCACTGTTGGCTATTACGAATAAGGCTACTGTGAACATCCGTGCACAAGTTTTTGTGTGGATGTATGCTTTTAATTCTTTTGGGTAAATACCTAGCAGTGGAATTGCTAGGTTATAGGGTAACACAATGTTAACTTTTAGAAACTGTCAAATTGTTTTCCGAAGTGCTGCGCCACTTTACATTTCCACATGTATGAGGGTTCCAATTCCTCCACATTCCCATCAGCACTTACCATTGTCCATCTTTTTGACTATAGCCATTCTTATAGGTGTGAAGTGGTATCTTGTTGGGGTTTTAATTTGCATTTCCTTAATAACTAATGATATTGAGCTATCTATGGTAACTTAAAAGTAGAAGTTTAAGAGAATAAATGAACAAAAAACAAAACAACAAGAGACAGACAGACAGGGGCTGGCCCAGTGGCGTAGTGGTTAAGTTCATGCACTCTGCTTCAGAGGCCTGGGTTCATGGGTTTGGATTCTGGGTGTGGACCTAGACCACTCATCAAGCCATGCTGGGGCAGAAATCCACGTACAAAATAGAGAAAGATGGGCAACAGGTGTTAGCTCAGGGCCAACCTTCCTCAGTAAAAAAAAAAAAAAAAAAAAAAAGACAGACAGAAAGTACAGACCCCAAACTCTCCACCTCAACTAAGGGCGTATTTAATGGTTCAAAGTCTACTGACCTCCTCTGTATCTCAGGACCCTGTCTTTTGAGTGAATCTGGGCTTTAACACTGTTATCTATACAGCTTTCTCACAGATGTGATCTTGTTTTAGCCTTCTCTGTACCTGGGGGTACAGAGGCCAAGGTTCAAGTTGATAACCTGAAGGGTATATCTAGGGACTCTTCACTCTGTAGAAAAGTGAGCAAATTCTTACTTAGGCACACGATTAGAAACCATATATCTTACTGAAGATCTATAGACTCTTTACCTAACACACTTAACTGAACAACCCAGAAGCAAATGATTTTAGATGCAGAGTGAGGGCAGAGATTAGGTTTTATCAACTTTGTATCCTAAATTCTTGGCCAGTGCCTGGCATAAGCAGGTTCTAAATGTTTTAAATGAAAGTATTTTTCTTAAAATAAGGCTTGTGTCTAATTGGTCTTACCCTCAAGGGATTTTCGTTGAGGTAAGGAGGCTCTCCTTCCACCATCTCAATAGCCATGATACCCAGAGACCATATGTCCACTTTAGGGCCATAAGCCTTCCGTGTGACCACCTCTGGTGCCATCCAGTATGGCGTTCCAACCATGGTACTTCGCTTGCTCTGCTCAGGGGTGATCTGGGCGCAGAAACCAAAGTCAGCTGTAAAACAAAACACCTAGAGTTAATGGTGTCCATAGATGGTTTTATCTAAGAGCTCACTTTGTATGACTTAATTAATTACATTTGACTATTCAGTCTCTTGTTTCTTAAGACTGTATTAATACAGCAGAACCAGAATGTGTTTACATACGTTTTGATGATGTTACATACTCTCACTGGTTTATTTTCACTTCCCACAAGCAGACAGTAAATTATCAGGATGTTTTTTCTTCTGAATAATTAATTCTATCCTAAAAATTGTAATACAAGGAGGCTGGCCCTGTGGCCGAGTGGTTAAGTTCGTGCGCTCTGCCGCAGGAGGCCCAGTGTTTCGTTGGTTCGAATCCTGGGCGCGGACATGGCACTGCTCATCAAACCACGCTAAGGCAGCGTCCCACATGCCACAACTAGAAGGACTCACAACCAAGAATATACAACTATGTACTGGGGGGCTTTGGGGAGAAAAAGGAAAAAAATAAAATCTAAAAAAAAAAAAAAAATTGTAATACAGTTGAAAAAGATCTAAAAGAAAAAGTTGACCAAAGGTGGACACCAAAACTAAAAGCTATGAATCAGGCAAAGGCCAGCAAGAGGTAACTACTTTTGAAGAAAATAAACAGAAACTAGAATTACAAAGTATCTAACTTAGCAGACAGCAGAGAAAAAGAACACATTTAACTCCAACTGTACCTACGAGGTGGTCACCAGCATCACTCTGCTCCAACCACCTCACTGTGCAACCGAGGAGCAGAAGACCCAGCTGAGCAGACAGCGTTAATTTAGTGGGAAAGTCAGGATGAGAATCTAGAGTTTCTTCCTCCATTCTACTGTTAAAATTCATTCTACTACATATGTAACTAGTGTTAACATTTAGGTTTGTAAGCCTCAGACTTGTTGTTACACATTTACATACATATATATAAGATTAATGAACTGCTTGGTCTACCTTACCTAATTAGGATATTTTGTAGACTGTTTTTTAAAATAACTTATTTTTAGAGATCTTTCCATATTAGTACATTGTTCTCTTTCATTATTATAATTATACATTACAGAATATTAAAATATCCTAACACTCAACCATTCCCATAGTGCTGGACATTAAATTTAAGAACTTTTTAATTTTTCTTCAGAATGTTGGAGAGAAAAATCTTTGTACTTATTGTTGTGCATATGCTCAGTAATACTATAAGAGAGAATCCTAAAAGAGCAATTGTTAGGTCAAATAATAATATTTATAGCTAAAATGGGTGGTTAGAATAAACCAGGCACTGTTCCAAGTACCTTATAAGAATTAACATACCTAATCCTCATCATAACTCTATGAGATAGGGTCATTATTACTACTCACATTTTACAAATGGGGAAACTGAGGCATACATATTTTTAGACAACTTACCCAAGATCATTCATCTAGTAAGTGGCAGAGCCAGGATAAAACATTATCCCCAAAAGTCTAATTCAGTTTACATGTGTATCCACCAAAAATGTATGAGAATACCCATTTCTAACTTGCTCATTAAGATTAGTAATCTTATATTTTGTGATCATCTGATAGAACCTAAACCCCCTTTCTTATGGTTGGATAACCTTTGGAAGATGTATCTTAAAAAAGAGATGCTGAAAAAGGAGCCCAACTCTCCAGCAGAACAGAAAAAAAGTTTTTGGTATCTTGATCCAAGAAATGCTTTGAATTTTCCATAGTTGGAGAAACCTCAGTAGAAGTTCTTCTTGAATCCTCCAGGGGGCAGGGTTGGAACTGACAGACTACAGCTGGCAGAGGAAAAGGAAGCTTAGGATTTTTTCCCCCATGACTTTACCATGTCTGATTCAGAAGATAATTAGTGAAAAAAGTTTACACGGGGTTTTTTTTCCTTGTCGTCTCTGAAGTCAGGGTCATACAGCCCTCCCCCAATCAGGCCATGCTCTACCAAATCCAAAGAAAGTTGAATAGCACAAGGAGAGGAATCTAACCTAACAGATGGCAGAGGCAAATTCAAGTTTATCTTTGGAAGACAGCACACACATTATGACAGTCCCAGGCACCGTTTCTCAGTGCTTTACATTTTTAATCCTCAGAAGAATTCTCTGAGACAGGTACTATTATTTTCCTTATCACACGAATGAGAAAATAGACACAAAGAGATTAAGTAACTTGCCCCAAATTATCAAGCAACTAGTAGCAGACCTGCTATTTACACTCAAGCTGTCCGGTTAAGAGTCCATACTCTTTATCACTCTTCTCCCTCCCCCTCCATATATGAAGTCATAAAAATATTAATAGCAGAAGAGATTATTTTACTTAAACAAAAGGCAGGAAGTTATAATAAACAACAATAAATGGTATTTGTTCATTTGTTACTCACTAAGTTTAACTGATCCTTCCATCCCCAATAGCACATTGTCACTTTTTATGTCTCTGTGGATCACTTGATTAGCATGTAAAAACTCCAATGCCTGTAAACACTGAACAGAAGAAAAACACCAATCAATGAAACAGTCCCTGAAAAGTCTAAAGGAGGCTCACATACAGTACTTAGGACCCGAGCACCGCCTCTGGTATCCAGAAGACATTCCAATACTTAGGTTTCAAAAGAAAAAACACCCTCTCATGTGCAAAGTTACGAAAATACGATACCTTAATTAATTAGCTGCCCCTCCTCCCACCCTTTGGTCTTTCCCAGAGACAATTATTAAATGATGTCTTATCTAGTCCTATCTCTGGCCAAGGATTATGTAAAATCCCACGAATATCACTCTGTCTTCAATGATCTCATCTATAAAATGACGGGTGGGTCTACACAATTTCCAGGCCTTTTCAGGTTTAAGTGCCTGGAGGTACGCAGCACTCAGTAAACATGCACAAGGCTCTTTAGAAATGATTTCAACAGTAAAGGATAAACTTGTGATCATTCCCGCTTGAATCTGAGACACTCAGAAGTCTAATCAACGCAAACCACTGAAAAGTGGGTAAGATCCTGGGTGTTTGGCTCCACTCAGCTGTTTGTCAACGTGACATAAGGTATTTTCTTCATTTCTTCTATGGTGGATTTCTCATAAAGCTATAGCTATGACCCAGACACCACTGATGAAAGATTAACTTTACTCTTATGCCATGTTTCAGAAAGGACTGAGTTAAAAGTGAGAAAAGACTCTTCCCCTTTCCTGAAATACAAGAACGAGATCAGATTTTTAAAATCTGCTTGCCTCTATGTTTTTTAACATAAACTGAGCATAAATTGTAAACATGGAAAAAGCTGTTTTTATTTCTTACCCTGATCAGAGAAGAACAACAAATACAGTCTGTATATCATTAATAACAACTAAAAATCTCATTTAAAATATTCTACTATTCATTCAAGGAATAAACCTATGTATTACTGCACTACATTTACCAAAAATTTAAGCCGATGATTGAAAAAAACAAATCCCAGGAAAATACTTGTACAAATAAATAGAAACAAAGTTTTCACAATTAGAAGAACTCCTAAAATAATTTTTACATCAATTATGAAAAAAAATTAGAAAAACAAAGTAAGTGTAAATTCTTAAGTTTTTATCAGCTTTTAAGCCATCAAACACTCTCTGATAAGGGCTGTCACATTATTAACCTATCGTATTCATAACTGTTAAGGAGTTCTTAGTTCCGTCTCTCCTCAAACGACCAAGGGCTCTCTCTTTAGGGGGAGCATTATTAACTCAGAACTAAAACTTTCAAAGAATATTTTGTTAACACCTTAATTAAAGCAGAAAAAGGAAAACATCAATGTACTATCTTTATATGAACAAAGTTTATAATTCACTTTTGTATCACTGTAAAAATGCTGAAAGCCAAACCATAGGAAACACAATAGTCTCAAGAATTTTTACAATTTTGCCCGTTGTGACAAAGATTCCTAGGAAAGTATCTCACACAACATAAATTACGTAAAAATCTTCCCTGCTCTTTACCTCCTGCTAACCAGACATCACTGTAACTTACCAAAAAGGGAGCCAACTCACCTCTCTGCATACGGCAGCGATCTGTGCTTCGTCCATGCAGGTTTCTGTTACAACATCAGTAAGCGATCCCCCAGCAAGGTATTCCATCACCACAAACAATTCATCTCCCATCAGGTAACTAAACAAAGAACAGGCAAGAGACACTCGCGTTTTTACTTTTTTTAAACACATGGCCTCTGTGTTGAAGAATTCAAATGTTAGGCGCCCTAATAACAAAACAAGAAAGCTGGCAGCTTTGAGAGCTAGGAAGAAAGTTGCTACATAACAGCACAGAAAAGTAACTGAGGATCACATTATGATTCTCCTGGATCACTCGTAACTTGAGTGTGTACACAGATTATTCCACTTAAAATAACCCTGCGAGGCAGGAATTACTCGTCCTGTTTTACAGATGAAGAGAGAGGCTTGAAGAGGTTAAGTAACTCATCCAAAGTGACATAGCTGGTAAGTGACAGAACCAGAACCTGAAGCCAAGTACAACTGATTCCAAAGTGTATGGCTTAACCACCATGCTATAGCAACTTGAAATACTATTTTAAAAAGTAGGGAAATGTACGTGGAAAGTTTATTTCTATGAACATGGTCCCTATAACTAGGGCTAAAGTCTAAAAATGTGTTATCTTTTTCCCATTCTAAACAAATTGAAATACGGAAGTAAGAAAATCGCCTATAGTCCTCTCTCTCTGAAACAATCACTATTACAATTTTCATTTATTTTTCCACTATTCTTCTTTCATTCACATAAATGTAATTACTTTAAAAAACCCACATACTTGTAAGATACAAAATTTTCTATTCTGCTTTTTATTCTGCTATTTAACATCAATTTCTAAATTAAAATAAGGTTTTGATAGACATACTATTTGCCCGTGAAAAATAGCATCTGAAATAAAAATTAATCCAAAAGTTTAAAAACCGTGTGGCCAGTAACCTCTATCATTCAAGACACGAATCACAGCCAACCTTTCCCTCATGTTTCTGCTTCTGATCATTTGTAACTAATAAGAGCACCAGCAGCAATGTCCTTCATTTAACTGCCTTCTCTCACTTGCCAAGTGATATCTACGTAGAAAAAGGGCCCGCTAAACTGTAATGTGCTATTTTTCTCTCTCCTCCTCCTGCAAGCTTCCATTTCAGCACTGACATTCTACTCTAGTCTAAGTAAAGCGGCTACCCCCAAAACCATGAGACTTAAAATTTCCACATCTGTCCCAGTGTTTACGAAATATTCATATTTACCTGTCCAAGAAGTTAACTATGTTGGGATTCTTTAATTCTTTCATTACCAGAATCTCATTAATGATCAATTCCTTCTTTGGCTGTTTCTGTAAATTAATTTGTTTGATAGCAACCTATGATGGAAACAGAATTAAAAAAAAATCAAAACAAGTTTCCCAATTCTCTTAGAAAATTACAAACACTAGTTAGTCATTTAATTTACTGCATATATATCACATATACAATGAGATAACCTACTCATAGGGAGTACTTTTACTTCCACGTGGCCTATGCACAATGCTGTGTAATACACAGAGCCTAATTATTTTTAGATTTCTCTTGAAGCTGACTAACCAACCCAAGGTCAGTCCAGTGCCAGGAATGAATCCTCTTTTCATTTCAAGCTGTGAAAATACTTTTTAAAATATTTGCTTATTTATGAAACAACACAAAGTTCCGTTCCTCCAGTTAATAAGAAAAGTGCTAGGACATTATGCAGAGTAATTCTTCCAGTTAATAAGATAAGTGCTAGGACATTATGCAGAGTAATTCTTTTGACATGTTCCATTGAAAAAGAGATTTCTATTGATTATTCACAGGTTTATCTAGTTTGTCCTATACTAAAATCTAATGGTAACACCCAGAAGTATGAAAAAGTAGCTACCTCCTGCCCCAATGCCACATCGGTAGCAGTGAAAACTGTACCAGAAGCCCTGGGGGGAAAAAGACACAACAAGATTTAAGGTTTATAAATCACTATCATTTAAAACATCCAAACACTTTATACTTAGAACTACTGAAAAAGAACTAAAGAACATTTAAGACCTAACATCTTTAACAGCAGTAAAAGTAAAAACAAGAGAGAAAAAAAAAAATAAGAAAAAGAGGCAATTCTTGTGGCCAAAATTTAGGTTAGAAATTTGTCATAAATTTCCTTCCTAAAAAAGTAGGAAAAAGATAAAGGAAAGAAAAAAGTAACGTCTATTTATGGATCCACCTCCCTGCTCAAGAAACAAAGAACTGCAAATACATTCGAAGGTTCTTACGTGCCCTTTCCAAGGGCATCCTCCCTCCTCCCCAAAGTAAGCTGTATTTGGTGTTTATTCTGCATTTGATGCGCACTATTTCCATGTAGTTCTCCATACTTTAACTACAAGGGACACAGCTGTGTATCACTATAGAATATATTCAACATACTTTTTAAACTTCATATAAACTGTTTCATTTTACGTATTTTTCTTTTCTTTTCTTTTTTTGAGGAAGATTAGCCTTGAGCTAACTACTGCCCATCCTCCTCTTTTTGTTGAGGAAGACTGGCTCTGAGCTAACATCCACGCCCATCTTCCTCTACTGTATATGTGGGATGCCTACTATAGCATGGTTTTTGCCAAGTGGTGCCATGTCCGTACCCGGGATCTGAACCGGCAAACCCCGGGCCGCCGAGAAGCAGAACGTGCGAACTTAACCAATGCGCCACTGGGCCGGCCCCAATTTTATGTATTTTTCTGCAATTTGCTTTTTTTTTTTTTTGGCACCTGGGCTAACAACTGTTGCCAATCTTCGTTTTTTTTTTTTAAGGATTGGAACCTAGGCTAACAACTGTTGCCAATCTTTTTTTCTTCTTTTCTGCTTTATCTCCCCAAACCCTCCCTGTACACAGTTGTATATCTTAGTTGCACGTCCTCCTAGTTGTGGGATGTGGGACACCGCCTCAACGTGGCCTGACGAGTGGTGCCATGTCCGCGCCCAGGATCTGAACCCTGGGCCGCTGCAGCAAAGCACGCGAACTTAACCACTCGGCCACGGAGCTGGCCCCCAATTTGCTTTTTTAATTCAACATTGGATTTTGGAAGGTTATCCATATGGATAGGTGTTATTCATTCATAACTATTATAATAATATATATTATTCAACATATTACAATTTATCCATTTCAAGTTCAAGACTATTAAGAAGATTTTCAATTTTTCGTTATTAAAAACCAGTGCTGCAACTGAATTTAGTTTTTAAAAAGAAAGAAAGTTTTCAAAAGAGACTTAAGCTCTCTTTCTAAATTCACGGAACACTTTCCAGAGATTAACAACATTAAAAACTCAAGATTTTCATTTGCTCCCAAGCAACAGAAAAAAAAGTTTAGTTAGTTAGTTTAAAAATACAAATTAGTGGACAAAAACAGAAGATCAGTAGATTCAGAGATCAATACTCAATCACATGACTAAAATGCATGTTTTTATTGCCTATAATCTTATAGTAAAAGTGTTCTTATTGTCTTTTAAATATATTTGATGGGCAATTTTTCCAGCCATCTAATCTCTTACCACGAATGAGAAATAACATTTAAGAAGAAATAACGTACAATCATTGCTAAGTAATACAGTTTTTAAAATAGCATCTAGAAATAAATGCATTACTTATTTACACAAATCCAAGGATATCACTCATAGGATAGTGTAAGTGCTCTATGTCAGCAGGCAAAGGAGATACCATGCTGTACACCTAAGTATTGAATATTGTGGTGATACAGTCACAAATACTTACCCTTGCCCAATTTTCTCATATCTTGTATATTTTTTCTTAGGGTCACCTATGCTCACGATAGTTCCTATTTTAAACAAAAACAACAAAAAGTTGGAAGCTCAGTCAAGCATTTTAAAATTGTAAGTTAATTCTAATATCATTATTCCTTATAATAAAACACTGATTTTAGAACTGTGGTTTTCAAATGTAACACTAAATTTCCAAAACAAAATACTAAAGAAACTTAAGGAATAAAAATAAACAGTATCAGAAGCAAAAAGACACATTATTGCCATAAGGTTAGACCTCCTAACTAATGTCTTGATTATCATTACTTTAAAAAGTGATCACGTTTTAAAAAGACCAACTGTAGAAGTTTGCCTGAAACTAAGGGGCTTCTCAGGATGTGGGATGCTCAGTCTTAAAACCGGGACATTTCTGGGGAAAGGATGAGCCGGTCATTCTACTTTTCATATTCCACTGAAATGTATTAAACCAATAATAAGTTATGAAACTACTTACTATCAAAAATAATATATAAATGATACCCAAACGAATAACCCTAAATGGCTCTTCTGACTCTTTGCATATATCTTCTTTCAATGTATTTACGAAACCACTTATTACTACAAAGATGACTCTACTTTAACATGAACTAAGCATACATCTATTTTAGGAAAGTTCACAAAGTCACAGCTAAGAAACAGGTTTTAAAATTAGGATATTGAACATAAAACCATACCTTATATTCTTATTACTGGTAAATCAAAATATTAGAGACCATACTAAATTTTTACTTGCTCAAGGTAAAAGTAGACAGGGGCATATCAAGGAAACGCACATAAATAATCCAATTTTATCTAGGAATATCAAATCTACAGCCACTATAGTTAGAGTATTTTTCCTTGATTCCTCTGGGTCAGTGTTCTTTATAGTTGCTATAGACTTCTCATCAGACATTACTGCTATCCTCTTCCTGGCACTGTGTACATTATTTCCAATGGTTGATCCAGGCCAGTGAGAGTTGATGGATGAAAGGGGAGAAGAGGAAAAAAATACATTTTATGCCTACACATACATCTACACAGGAAGGCCATTTCGTTTAGTTATTTAGGGACATTTGGTATTCTCACACTGAGAGGCTACAGTTATACATAAACATATACAAACTTCCTTTGATAAAGTCTCCAACTATGACCCTGAGATTTGGCCCTTCAGGAAAAAGTACTGCTCCCAAAGGTACTGACTATTGCAAAGACACTGCTCACTAGTCAACACATAATAATACGCAAAGAAGAATATTGGCTTCACTAGATTTTAATTGAAGCTATTGCTCCTAGAAGAAAATAGTTTATTCTTTATGTGTTAAGCCAAAATATAAGGTATAAATTAAAATCCATCTGGGCCAAATGTTTCAAGAGCTGTTAACAATTTAAGAATAATATAAAAATGTAGCTAACATACTTAATTTCTCCATAATCTCTTCATCTGTCATTTTGGTCTTCTTTTTCTGTTTGTCAGAAGACTTAGGACCACCATCAACACTAGATTCACCAACTGGTGCAGGAATAGGGTCTATTACAGACCGTGTATAAATCTGCAGAGAGACAGTTAATTACTAAGATTTGAGGAAAAATATTTTTATGTATTCTTACTGGCACACTATGCAGTTTTTTGATTTTTAAAAAGAAGTACAAATTTAAAAATCATGCTTTTACAACAAAAGGGAAATAGAGAGCAAAATAATAGAAACCTTGATGCTGAAATAACTATTAATTCCCACAAAAATTTTTACACAAATACGATATCTACCATTTCATTTTGAACAGCCAGTTCTGGGAGATAAAGAAAGTAGAGACCTCTGTCATTCGATCAGGATCCTCAGAGTGTCACCTGCCAGTTGTGCCACCACTCCATCACACACACTGCAGGGCCTCCCCCACGCTCTACCTGTGTTAATACAGGCAGCAGGACAGGACTCTTTCTGTCTCTACCTGAGGTCACTGTTAAAATCCTCCCATGTTGGGTTAGGAATTTCACTCTCAGCAGCCTCCTGAATGACAGCAAGGCGTTGAGGGAAATGTAAAATGGGAGATAAAATACATAATTTGGGTAAAAAGGAAGGTCCAAGTTTTAGACATAGTAGTTATAGTTTTCTGCATTGAGATAACAGAAAAAGCCAGAGAAATAGATGAATTCTTGGGAAGAGAGGGTGTAACACAGAAGAAAAAACAATGAGATAAGTATTTTAACTTTTAAAGAAGCCACTTGATTTTAATTTTTCAAACACTAGGTTTTTTTGACGAGTAATCTTTAGGTAAAGGTCTCCTATTCAAATTTCCCGATACTAAAATATCTTAAGTCTGAGGCCTTTTTGAAATTAATCATTGGAAGTCAAATACAGATTGCTGTTTTTTAATAAAAAACACACAGGCACAGACACACACAGCCCAGTTCACGTACTGATTTTGTATGATCCGGTCGTGGGGCAATAACAGGGGGAGCAGCCTCTTCATCATCATCGTCCTCCTCTGTTACTACTGCTGGTGTCTCTGATCCCTTGGTATTCAGCTGCATTTATTACAGGAGCAAAGTAAAGAAGACAAGTCAAATATAGTAACACACTAAAATACGACACTCTCTTTTTTAACATACCTGAAAAAAATGTATTTCTTTAATACTTCATTTCAAGATGATAAAATCTCACTCCTAATCTAATCATTTAAAAAGTAACGGCAATTTTGTAAGTTATAAAAAGTAAGCTTATGAAATAAATGTATATGGTAAATACCAAGTATTTTTAAGAGAGAATTTATACCCTTTCTATAGAGAATTTTATACCCTTTAAACAAGCCCTAAAAGTAAACAATCACTTTATTTGTTAAGACCAAAAACAAAGATCCCGTAGGCTTTGTATAAGTCAGAGTCATTTTCAGTCATTTAAAACAGTCAGATTCACCAGAAAAAATGGTGGCTAACGAAACAAAAGAGGAAGGCAGTAACCTTTAGACAGAGCTTATGATATGCCAGGTGTGTGCTGGGGAGGTGCACTCTACATAGCGCGTTTAATCTTCATATAACTCCAGGGGATTATTTCCTCCCAACTGAGGAAACGAAAATAAAACAGTGACTGTCTGCAGGAGGTGACTGTGCTCACACAATAACTTAAAGTTTCAGACAACTCTGAAGACTCTGACAGGCTTCTCTTGTTCAGTATGTTCCCATATTCTATATTCAATAAAACAGCGCCAGGGGAAAATGCTAGCAAGTTCTTTGTATTCATGCTTGTATATGGCAACATTATCAAAAGTAGCTAAACTGCTCTAAAGCTCATAAGTTTTGGTTACTTTAAGTAATGTATCAAGGAAATTCTATTTGCTTAATATGGCTTCCTCAACTAATCAGATGGCCAGCTAAGAACGTACAATAAGTAGTTATTTATTTATGATGGCTGTAATTTATTTTAGAAAGCAAAATAAAAACAGGTTTGTTTTGGGTAACAAATTACAACAAGAGCTACAAGAAATAACATATTAACTTACTGCTGGTGTTCCAGAAGGGAAGCCATCCTTCTCTGAATATGAGACAAAAAATAACGCCAAGTTAACAATTCAAAAAATAAAACTTCTATATAATAAAAGGAAGAAAATAGAAAGCAGAGCAAAAAAATGTTTATAAATTGATTTCATTTTAAGCTAAATTAAGTCTTGAGGAAAATGACAACATCAGTATTCAAACTGGAATTCATACAACATTGAGCTAACAAATCTCAAATCTTAATGCAACTTTAAATTTACTACAAGTCACTGAATTGTATACCTCAAAAGGGTGAATTTTACAGCATGTAAATTATACCTTAATAAAGTTATTAAAATTTATTTGCAACTATACCTGTCAATCTGTGTTTATTAAATCAAAACAGAAGTTTATTTGTAACAATATTTTCTCCTGAAAAATCCCTGAAGGCAAAACAGTTTATGAAGACTCAACGTCAAAACGCTCACTCCGGAGTTCAGAAGAGCAAGTTTTGTTTTGTTTTATCTTTTAAGATGCCAAGAGACTTATTATATATATATGTAAAATGAAAAGAACATTCTGGTCGAACACGGATTTAAAAAAAGAGATGACTGACTGACAAAGATTTGCTAGTTGACACGAAAGTTCTAGGGGCAAGGCTGACCTTTTGCTAAGGATGGACTAGGCTAAGCAAAAAGTTCACATCTGCCAAGTTGTCTCTATCCATTCCTTGAGCACAACCCTTATTTCTGCAAGGATGCAATCAAATTAAGTACAATTAATTAAAACAACATGTATGATTTTAGCACAATCATATTGTTTTTAAAAACTACGTGTATGACTTTAGGGAACAGAGAAACATATTAATGACACCCTGAGGATGTAATCAGCAAAGTCTACACTGGGGGAAAGGGGACAAATGATCCTGTTTCTTTAACAAATAAACTGCAAGACAAAGAGAGCATGAAAGAGGGGAAGCCTAAATATCAAAAGGCATTGGACAGAGAGAGCAATTAACTGTAATGTATGGACTTTATTCCAATCCTCACTTGAATAAACTATTTTTTAAAAATACATTATTCTCCAATTCTTACCTGACGATATCCCAATTCTGAGGTAAAAATTCTTTTAGTTCTGTTTGCTTTATGTTTATATATTTGATGTTTCAATTTTTGAGTGGACTTAAACATTTTTTACTTCAAAGTCTGTGCATTTATATAGTGAAACAACCCTCCTCCTGTCCCACTAACAATAAATATGTTTCTAGTATGAACATGTCTATAAATCAGCACCTTTCTTTCCCTTCTATTGCTGGAAGTCACTCAAAAGCAGTGAAAAGAAAAGACAATATAAACCAAAGGCCAAAACATTCACTTTTGGCAAAACTAAGAGGTTAATATAATCTGGAGACTCCAAATCACGCGCAAGAGCTGTCCCAATCAGTTGACAAAAGGCAGATCCATGCAGGGGAATAAGTAGATACAAGAACCATAGCTTAGCTTCTTATTTTTCCAGAAGCAACCTTTTTATCTAGAAGAATAACTCTGCAATCCCATTTGAATCAGCCCTTTAACGTTGTCTGATGTCTTACCAGGAGGAGTAAAGCTCAGGTATTTCTGTTTCACTGTGTTGGAGTCATAGAACTTTAAGACATCCAGCACAGCCTGAGGATTCTTCTTTTGCTCTAGTTTGGTGATATTGGAGGTCTGTAATAATCGAGCCCACTGTTCTGGCATGCCCTAATGAAAGGATATTCAGGAAATTAGTTGTTTTGAGTTGCTCTAACAAAGTCAATTTCTAGAGGTAAATGACAAAATACATAAAACAAATCAGTGTACACAATTGTAGGTTTGACTAAATTCGAAAAAGTCTAGTTTTGTAAAGGTCTATTTTTCTAAACATATTTTGCATACTTATAATTAACGGGCTTAGCTCCCTAGGAAAAAGATACCCCCAACCAGAAACACTTTTATAAGAATATAGAGAAAAGCACTTAGAATTCACAGTTAACATGTGGATAGAAAAGCTAACTTCGAACTTAATACTGAAAGGAAAGGTTTAAGCGCTGACATAAGTAAGCCCCAATTCGGCAAACTTACTGTGAATTCTCCAGTAACAGCATCAAAGCCAACATGGATAGTGTGCTCAAAATCAGATGGAGGAGAAATTTCTGGCCGTTCCTTCTCTTTCTTCTTACTTCCTAGAGGGCATTAAAAAAAAAAAATCAGCCTATTTAAACAAGATTAATAAAAATACTCATAATTGTACGTTTGTATTTTTCCTAAAACAGATTAGGAACAAAGTTATTCTAGAAAAGAGATTTCCCCTAAAAACACTGGCTGATAGGAAACTGATACAGGAAGCACAGTGAGCTATCCTGTCATCAAGCAGGGGCGGAGACAAGCAGTGTCCTGATTAAAGAGGCGCACAGACTGAACCAGCTCCAGGCCTGAATAAAAGGACACAGCAGGACAGACAGCCCTTACAAGATGCTGGTTCTCTCATAAATAGAGGCCTACATCGCAGACACCAAGCAATTTGGAAAATAAAGCCTATCCAATCCTATTTCTATTTGGCCATGTTCATCCAGAAAGAACAATGTCCATTACTATGACCATGTAAATAATATGCACTGTACAGAAAAGTAGTACAAAGACCGCGTCACCTTCTTGTGCAACGCTAACCCTTCTTTCTACTGAAGTTAATAAGTGCTACATTTTAAAGTTTCCCAGTTTTTTTGTGGCTCCACCAATTACTTTTGCAACATTTCTGCCACACACCTATCAATAACATCCTCTGTAAATTCAAACACATTGGTTCCTTTTTTGCCCCTGGCCTCCTTGCTCTCAGATCCTCCTGCTCTCACCTGCAGTAGTTTATGTCCAGGCTGTGGAATGGCTACCATCCTAGAACCTTTCTTTCTTCACTTTTACCCTGTGCAGGAATCTATTTTTTGGATCCTATGTTTTCTTCTTCTTGGTTTACCCCTTGAAAATTCTTGACCATATATATATTTTGGTTGAAAAAGCTTTTTTCCCCCCCTTCAGAATTTCTTCTAATCTCCAGTGTTGCTATTTAGGAGGCCAATGCCATTTTGAACCACTGTTGAAAATCAACTGTCCATACATGCATGGGTCTATTTCCAGACACTCAACTTCGTTGCAATCATCTCTGATTTTTATGCCAATACCCGACTGCCTTGATTACTGTAATTGTAGAATAGGCATTGAAACTACAAAGTATAAGCCTTGTAACTTTTTTTCCCCCAAAACTCTTTGGCTAGTCTAGGTCCTTTGCACTTCCACGTGAATTTTAGAATAAGCTTGGTAACTTTTACAAAAAGCCTGCCGGGCTTTTGACTGGGATTGCATTGAATCCTCAGACCACTTTGGGGAGAACTGATTTCTGACCAATACTGAGTCTTTTAATGCATGAAAACAGTGAATTTCTTTGTTTATTTAGTCCTTTGTTTTCTCTCAGCAATGTCTTATAGTTATCAGTGTACAGATCTGTCACTGCTTTTGACAGATTTCTGCCTCAGTATCTCAAAATTTCTATTGCTATTGCAAATGGTACAGCTTTTAACGGCTACTTTCAATTACTAATTGATGGCATATAGTAACACAGTTGATTCTTGAATATCAATCTCACATCCTGAAATCTTACTGTAGCTACTTTTTAGTTCCAGTACCATTTTTGTAGCTATCATAGAATTTCCCTTAAAAATCTGGTTATGTTGTTGGTGAATTAAGACAGGTTTACTTCTTCTTTCTCACTCTGGATTCCTTTTACTTCTTTTTTTTGCCTTACTGCACTGACTATAACCTCTAGCACACTGTTGAATAAAAGTGGTGAGAAGGGAAATCTTTGCATTCTTCCTGATCTTAGCGGGAAAACAGCCATTTTTTTCACCATTAACTTTGATGCCAGCAGTAGGTTTTTCAAAGATGCCCTATATCAGGTCAAGGGCATTTTCTTCTATTGCAAGTATGCTTAACGATTTTATCAGAAATGGATATTGGATTTTGTCAAATGCTTTTTCTACATCCATTGAGGCGAACATGTGGTTTACCTTTTTCATTTTGTTAATAGAGTGCACTACACTGATTTCCAAATGTTACAGCAACCTTGCCCTCCTGAAATGAAATTCACTTGGTCATGATGCATTACTCTTATTAGACACTGTTGTATTCTACTGTTAAATTCTTCCTAAGATTTTGCATCTATGTTCATGAGCAATTTGGATATGCAGCATTCTTTTCTTGTAAAGACTTTAGTTGGGGTATCATAAAATGAGTTCGGAAGTATTCTTTCCTGTTCAGTTTTCTGAAAGTTTGTGTAGAACTGGTGATATTTCTTTCTTAAATGTTTGGTGGAATTCACCAGTGGTGCTATCTGGGTCTGATACTTTCTCTGTGGAAAGGCTAGTAACTACAAACTAAATTTTCCTAAGAGATACAGGGTTTTCAGGTTACCTATTTCTTCTCAAATGAGCTTTGAAAATTTGTGTCTTTTGAGAAATTTTTCCCCTTTATCTAACATGTTAAATTTGTGTATATTTGTTCATAATATTACTTTATCATTTTTTTAAGGAAGATTAGCCCTGAATTAACATCTGCTGCCAATCCTCCTTTTTGCTGAGGAAAACTGGCCCTGAGCTAACATCCGTGCCCATCTTCCCCTACTTTATATGTGCGACGCCTGCCACAGCATGGCTTGCCACGCAGTGCCATGTCTGCACCCGAGATCCAAACGGGTGAACCCCAGGCCACCAAAGCAGAACGCGCGCACTTAACCGCTGTGCCACCGGGCCAGCTCCTTACTTTATCTTTTTAATATTTGTAAAATCTGTTAAGGATGGCACCTCTCTCATTCTCAATATTGGTAATTTGTGTCTTCTTTCTTTTATCCCCTCATCAGTCTGGCTAGAGGTTTATCCATTTCACTGATATTCTCAATGAATCAGCTTTTGGTTTCACTGATTTTTCTGTATTTTTCTTGTATTTCGTTAATCTCCACTTTGATTTTTATTATTTCTTTTATTCTACTGACTTTGGATCTCACCTGCTCTTCCCTTCTAGTTTATTAAGATGGCTTTGCTGAAGTCATTGATCTGAAATAATTTTTTTCTTTTCCAACACAGGTGTTTAATACTATAAATTTTCCTTTATGTATTGCTCTAGGAGCCTCATACAGATACTGACATTTTCAATTTTCATTTTCATTCATTTCATATACTTTACTTTCTAAATATTCTTTTGATTTCTTCATTTATTTGGAAGTGTTTTATTTACTTTCCAAATATTTCCGGAGATCTTTCCATTATTGATTTCTAATTTAGTTACACTGTAATCACAGAATATACTTTGTGTGATTTGAATCCTTCTAAATTTATTGAGACTTTTAAAAATGATCTTAGAATATGATTTATCTCAGTAAATGTTTCATTGTTTACTTAAAAAGAATGTGTATTCTGCTGTGTGGAATGTTCCACAAATGCTAGTCCATCCAGGTGGTTGTGGTTTTAGCAGTTTTCTGTCCATTTGTTCTACCAATTATTGAGAGAAGTGTACTAGAATCTCCAACTATAACTGAGTGTCTATTTCTCCTTGAAATTCTGTTTTTGCGTCATGTATTTTGAATACCTATTATTAAGTGTGTACGTGTTTAGTTCTATTATCTTGATGAATTAACCCACTACCATTATGAAATAACCTATACCTTATCCTTATCCCTTAAATATTTAGAGCGGTATTTTTCACCCTAAAATATACCTTGTCTGATATAAACAGAGCTAGTGCAGGTTTCTTTTCACTATTAGCATACTTTTTTTAATCCTTTTATTTTAACCTATCCTTTATATTTTTTAAGTGGATTTCTTGTAGGTAGCACATAGTTAAGTCTGCTTTAGCAATTTTATAATCTCTGCCTTTTAATTGGGGTATCTAGATCAGTTAGATTTAATGTGACAGCTGATATAGTTGGGTTTAAACCCACTATCCTATTATTTGTTTTCTAATGGTCTCTATCTAGTCCGTTTCCATTTTCCTCTTTTTCTTCTTTTGGATTAACTATTTTTTAAATAATTCCCTTTTATCTCCTTTGTTGGTATTTTAGCCATAACTCTTTACATACCATAAAGTTCACCTGTTTAAATTGTACAATTCGCTGGATTTTAGTATCTTTATAGAGTTGCAACCATCACACAATCTAACTTTAAAACATTTTCATCACCCCTAAAAGAAACCTGTACCCATTAGCAATCACTCCCCATTGCTCCTTCTCCCTGTCCCCAAACTCTAGGCATACATACTTATGCCTCTACATACTTACCTATTCTGGCCATTTCGTATAAATGAAATCATATAACGTGGTCTTTTGTAAATGGCTCTTTTCACTTAGTTTAGTTTTGAAGTTGATCCACATGATAGCATATATCAGTGCTTCATTTCTTTAAAACTCAATTTCTTATCTTTTAAAGAGATTTAGATTTTTAAAAATTTACCATTTCCAGTGATTTTCATTCCTTTATGCAGATCCACATTTCCCTCTGACATCATTTTCCTTCTGCCTAAGGATTTGGATTAACATTTCCTATAGTGCAGCTCTGCTGGTGATAAATTCTTTCATCTTTCACACATTTTAAAAAGTCTGTTTCCCCTTCATTTCTGAAAGATATTTTCACAGGATAGAGAATTCTAAATTGACCGATTTTTTTCTTCCAGTACTTTAAAGATGTTCTTCCTTGTCTTCTGGTTTGCATTATTGCTTACATAAAGTCTGTTGTCATTTTTTGTTCCTCTACATGTAATGTGTCTTTTCCTTCTGACAGCTTTTTACTTTTTGCCTCACAACAACAAGCACTGTTTTTTCTTAGTAGATTTTATTTTTTATAGCAATTTCAGGTTCACAGAAAATTGAGCCAAAGGTCTGGAAGCTTTTAAGATTTTCTCTTCATCATTGGTTTTAAACAATTTGATTGTGTGCCTTGGTGTAGTTTTCATCATGTTTCCTGCGCTCAGAATTCACTCAATTTCTTGACTTTATGGGTTTACAGTTTCCATTAAATTTGGAAAATTTTCAGCCATTTTTTAAAAAGTAATTTTTTAATGCTTCCTCTTCCCCTTCTTTGGAGGCCTCCATTACACTTACATTAGTCTGCCTGAAGTTGTCCCCACAGCTGTTCACTTTTGTTTCAGGCTTTTTTCTCCAAGTTTCATTTCTGATGATTTCTATTCACATAGTCATTTAAGTGTTTTAAAGTTCTTGCCTACCTGTGCCATTTCTGGATTGATTGCAATTGACAGATTTTACTCATTATGCCTGGAAAACACTGATTGGATGCTAGACTGAAATTTTTTCCTTGTTAGGTGCTAGGTATTTTTTTTTTTTTATCGAGTTCATAATGGTTTACATCAAGGTGAGATTTCAGTTGTACATTATTTCTTGACTGTCACCACATAAGTGCTCCCTTCACCCCCATGGCCCGCCCCTCTTCCCCTGGTAACCACTGAACTGTTTTCTTTGTCCATGTACTTGTTTATATTTCACATATGAGTGAAATCATCTGGTGTTTGCCTTTCTCAGATTGGCTTATTTCGCTTAGCATAATTCTCTCCAGGTCCTTCCATGTTATTTTGGTGCTAGGTATTTTTATACTCCTATAAATATTGTGAGCTTTGTTCTGGGACCTAGAAAGCTGATTCTTAGCTGTTTACTCATATAAGAGAAAAACGAATTTAGAAATACTTGATCCTCTCAGGTATTATTTTTTAAGTTTTCTTAGGATCGGAGCACATCTAATCTAGGGCTAATTCTGCCCCAAGGCAAGAACTCTTTCCAATGTTTTGTACTCTGAAGCGTAGAAACAGGATATATTCCATGTCCTGCGTGAGCTTTGAGGACTGTTCCCTCTAATCATTTCCAGTGGTTCTTTCTCCAGCTTTGGAGAGTTTCCTCACATGCATGTGCTACTAAGGACTTGAGGGAGAATTGCAGATCTTTCTTTCCCTGTTCAGCTCTTTATTCTCTGGTATCTGTATTATAAACCAGCTGCTTTGGTATCCCCCAATTCCCAGCTGTATTTCTCAACTCTAGGAGACTACCTAATTGCCCCTTCCTGTGCTGCAGCCTGGAAACTCTCTCCAGGAATTAAGCTGGAACAATTGTAGGACTCCTCAATTGTTTCCCATCTCTTAGGGAATCACTTTCCTTTATTGCCTGATGTACAATGTCTTGAAAACCACTGTTTTGTATATTCTTTCCCAGCGTTCTGGTTCTTTCAGTTGGAGGGGTAAATCTGGTCCCTGTTACTCCATCTTGACTGGGAGTATAACAGGTTTTGCTGTCCTATCTGTGGTATTATGATATCTCAGGATGATGTGATTTGATGTGGTCTTCATTCATTCATTGTGCTGAGTACTCAGTGGGCCCCCTTCCATCTGGAAATCATATTCTACACATCTAGAATTTTTTTTCTATTATTTCTTTGATTAGTTCCTTCTCTCTGTTTTCTTTGTTCATTATTAGTTAGATCAGTCCATCTTGGTCTGATCTTAAACCTGTTATCTCTTCTCTCATATTTTCCATCTTTGTATTTTTTTTTCCTCCCCAAAGCCCCAGTACATCCTACTGTTGTATACCCTAGTTGCAAGTCCTTCTATTCTTCTATGTGGGATGCTGCCACAGCATGGCCTGATGAGTGGTGTGTAGGTCCACACCCAGGGTCTGAACCAGCAAACCCTGGGCTGCTGAAGCAGAGTGCATGAACTCAAGCACTGCACACCACTGGGCCAGCCCTATCTTTGTATTTTTGTTTAACAATCTGGGAGAATTTTCTTGACTAACTTCTAGTCTTCTGCCTACTGATATCTTTTGTTTCTTTTGATAATCTTAAATGTTCACCTTGCAAGAATTATTTCTCATTGTTCTCTGATTGTTCTTTCTCTAAGAACACTTTTCTTGTTTCATGGATGCAATTTATCTTCTCTCTTTGAAGATTATATAGTTTATGTGTGTTTATAGGTTAGTTTATTTCTCCCTACACTGTCTGTTTCTTCTACATTCTTTTTTATGCCCTGTTGTTTTGGATTTTCTTATGTTACAGGTTTTTCTCAAATGTCTGGTGATCCTTTGCTGTCTACTCACGTAGAAAAGTATTAAGAAGTTAACTGGGAGATAAGTTGGCCTTTGCACTAAAGATGGGGGAAGGATATGGGGTACCTAAAGTATTTTTTTCCGGGGCATTTTGCTTATCCAGAGAAAAATCTTCCAATGTCTTGCCTAAGGGCTTTGAGTCAAGAAGAGTTCTGAAAGCAGGGCAGAGGAAAGGAGTTTAGTATGTTAACTTTCATTGATCCTGCCTTTTTTATTCTGGTGGTACACCTTTTCCTGGCTCCTCTGACAAGAATAATAATGGGCCTCTCAGGTTTAATTTCTCCTCAAATAAATGTAAACATCAGTTTGTTCTTTTGTTCTCTCAGAGGACGGGAGTTATATCTACCTGGCTGTATGTGGTAAAAATGGGCTCCTAAGGGGCCTTAGAAACTTCCTATATAGATTTTCAACTAATTTTCCCTTTTCAGCCTGTGTATTACACTCCCCTCGCCCACCATACACAAACACACACACAAAAACACATTGTGTGATTCTCAATCCTGAGCCTTGGAGATTTTGACAGGGAAACTGGTTCACTTCTCACAGACATTCCTCTCTGCAAATGCTTAGGACATGTCTTCCTCCATTCTGCTTAGTCAGCTGCACTTCAATCTTCCAAATATGTACTGAAATCTCTTGTATACTACTACTGTCTCCTCTCCCATTCTCTTTGTCCTTGTGATACACATATAAAAAAAATTCTTTTTTTTTTTTTTTTACTGTCATTTTAGTTAGGGTTGGGGAGGGAGAGTAAATAGAGACATGTGGTCAACCTGCCATGGTTAACCAGAAGATTCTCCCAATATAAAATAGCTAAAAGTTTTGTTCGTTGATAGGTCTGCACATAAAAAGTTGGAACATTACTGTACATTATTCTTTGTTTACAAAGATGCTATTGACCTAGCATTAGTAGGAAATATACTGTTTTTTTGACTAGTGATGATATATTTGTGCTCAAATGTCCATCTCCTCTCTAGGTCTCCTAGGCACATATAATATTTGTTTACAAGAGATCTGACTATAGTAGAGGGCAGGGCATTTTGGTTGTGGAAAGGAGCAGAGAGAAATGCAACGGTTAAGCCTAGTATAAAATTTCCTTTCTTTGCTGCAATGCACAATTACATCTATCATAGACAACCTCTCATTTTCCATTAGATTCTGAGTAATCTGAGGTGATTCTCTCTCCTCTTCACATCCCTTGATTCTAACTCAGTATCCTGCATATAGGAGGAAATATTTATTAACCAACTATAAACGAATAATTTACTTTTTACATGGCTCTGACAGAAAAACATACAATTTCATGTACTATAAAAGTACTTGTTCCGGATTCTTTCTAAAAAAAATCTGCTCAGCATCCCACTTCTGATATGCATATGGTAAGAAAGATGTTCTTCTCTTATATGACCCTGATTACAGATGACTGGTCCAAGGCAGGCATCTAATTCAAGCTAGGTCAGCCACAGCTCCCCACACACTCCCAGCCAATTAGATTGGTTCAGGGTTGAACACCTAAACTAAGCCAGACTTGGCACCCTGAGAATCAGTCTCTCACCAGTGAATGAAGTTTTGAGAAATAAAGCCCAGGAACTGTTGAGGGCTATACTACCTAACACATAGAGAAAAACCAGTCTGAAAGAAATACAGAAAGGGGAAAGCCAAGACATATAGCAAGAGAATTCCTGGTTCCTATCATGTCTAAGGCTCAGCCATATTTTTAAACTTGGGAATGTTAAGAGTTTAGAGACATATTAAAGAAAGTTTCATGTATGTTAGGACTATAGAATAAAAAGTTAAAGAAGTGAAAACAATTAAGCAGAAGTTGAGACACATTTCCATACATTAGTCTACTTAAAAGAAAATGACACAATATCCTAAAAATCTGTTTAATCCCATTTGTTTTTACATAACACATATACATACACACAGATACCCCCTGTATTTTAGTAGTCCTTGTAGGAGGGAAAAGGGATATTAAAATTTTATCTAAAACAAAAAGATACTGAAGCACGTCTCCAATCAAACAACGAACATGCTGGAAGGATGTTGCTACATAAACAGAATCACTGCTTTATAACCCTGGAAGCCAAGAACTCTGAGGACCAACAACAACAAAAAGCCCCACAATCATCTATCTACAGGATGTTCATCTGGCAACTGGATCACAATGGGAAGTAATGGACCAGGGAAAGAAATTTCTTTTAATAAAATGCACAACTTGTCAGTGCACTAGGGGGAAAAGATTCTTAGCAACCTTTTCCAACCTCATCTGACAACAAAATAATCCGGTAGGTAGCAACCTTTGGCCAAGAGGTTGGGCCCCTGAGTCATGTGTTGCACAAAAGGTCCTTAAAAGAGTCCTAAGTATGCCACTGTCACATTCTTTCAGGCCATTACTCTTTTGGCTAGATTTGAACTAGAGTCTAAGGCTAAAAAACCTCATCTCTTTAAAAAGAAGACTCTTCTATTTCTAGTCTAACAGAATCAGTGATTATCCCTTTGTTCCTTTGACCCACAACAGCTTCAAATTGGTGAAACTAAACTTGTCCCAACACACAGAAGCATATTCTCTAGGAAATAGGCAGAGGAATATAGGCTACTATTATTAATCTTAGAATTAGATTTTTAGACCAGAAGGGCTATTTACAGTTCTAAGTCTATCATCCTCGTAACCAACCAGAAGTGACGGTGCGTACAGGTTGACTAATTAGAAGTGAAAGTTTTTTCAGTTAATAAATACTACCCCACTCAACACTGGCTAACTGAACAGAGTTTTAAAAAATAAGCCAAGACTCATTGGCATTTTCATTATCAAAACTACTAGACTTGTTAAGCCATTTCTCACCTGGACTACTGCAAAATCCTGCTAACTAGTTTCCAACTTCAGTCTTAGACCTCCAACAAAACCTACTTTCTATACATCCACCAGTCTCTATTTAAGACAGAAATGTGACCAGGTCTTTCCCCTGTTTGAAATTCTGTAATGGTTCCCCAGGAAACAGGATAAAATCTGAGCTCTGCAGCATGGCATACAAGGCCCTTTATGACCTGCTCCCTGCTCACCTCTTCAGCCTCTTTTGCTGTCTGTAGTTTCCTACATACATCATGCTATTATTCTCTCTCCCTGTCTGCTTTCAAATCACAGTGGACTGCTCTCAGCTCCATGAATGTGCTGTGAGCCCTTGTGTGGCTGGGCCACTGAAACTCTTCTCTAGGCATGGAACGTACTCGTTAACTATCAAAATCCTCCTAACCATTTTCACTTACTCATCCTTTAGTCTTCAGCTCCAATGTCACTTCTTTAGGAAGCCTTCTCAGATAGGACAGACGTCTTACACTATCCCTATTATCACCTTTCATAGTTTATACTTATTTGCTGAGGTTTTTGATTAGTGCCGTGGGGGCAGGGACACCATCTGCTTTGCTTATCACTGTATCTCTGATGACTTACAGAGAACATATGATACATCTTAGCAGCGAAGTGTAAAAGATTTGTTCAGTCCAGTTGTCATAAAAGGTATAATTCCTAATTTTCTTAATTTTTCCAGTGACACTGATTAAAACCAATAATGAATAACTGAAGATACTCCATAGTCTTTCTTTTTTTTTTTTTTTTTAAGATTTTATTTTTTCCTTTTTCTCCCCAAAGCCCCCCAGTACATAGTTGTATATTCTTCGTTGTGGGTCCTTCTAGTTGTGGCATGTGGGATGCTGCCTCAGCGTGGTTTGATGAGCAGTGCCATGTCCGCGCCCAGGATTCGAACCAACGAAACACTGGGCCGCCTGCAGCGGAGCGCGAGAACTTAACCACTCACCCACGGGGCCAGCCCCTTTAGTCTTTCTTTTTTTTAATGAAAATAATTAGCTGCCTGTCAGTAAGGACAGCAATGAGGGATGTAAATTTGAGTAGAATAAAATGAATATCTTGACATCAGGCCTTACATTAGAGATGGCAAAAATCTTGGGGTCATTATGATTTTTTTTAAAGAAAAATAAAATTTTTTCCCTTCTAGACTTCTGTTTCAAGATGACAGACTAAGCACATATTGTAACCCTCCCCTTCTACACCAAATCTATTTATCATGGAATAAAATCTATGAGGAATGCCCAAAGATGAAAAGTAATTAGGATAAAACTAAAGACAAACAGCAGCTCAGGATATGGGCAGGAGAATGCCACTGAAGAAATGCTGGGAGCCGTTAAACGGGTAGATTTCTGTGTTTCAAATAAGCATGAATGTGCATACACAGACAGGGTTCTCCCTCATTCCTAACCCTCAAAGCTTCAGGCCACAGTTGTGTCAGATTCCAGGAAGGAAGTTGTATCAGATTCCAAGAAGGAACAGAAAGTGTGGGAGGTTGGGTTGGAAAAGGAGGGAAGAGCCCCAGGGATAGGAGGAATGAAGGAGCACCCTACCCTCCAAACATCGCATCTCTCTAACTGAAAACCATACCATGCTCCTAAATCTTCCCTCAATAGGCTATACAAACACACTCTGCAGGTGCTCTACTCTCAACTACAAAGCTGAATGCAATGCTCTCCAACTTGCCCTACAAATTCAATGCAATTCTAATCAAAACACCTACAGGGTTTTTTTTTAGCACATGATAAGCAAATTCTAAAATTTACAGAGAAGAGCAAAGGGCCAAAAGATCCTGAAGAAGAACCGGGTAGCAGATTTGCTCTATCAGGTACTAAGAATTATAAGCTATAGCAATTAAGGCAGTACAGTATTAGTTCAGTGCAGACAAATAAGCCAATGCAATAACAGAGAGAACACAGAAACAGACCCTGGCATTCATGGAAACCTGACAAGTCATGGCCAGTACTGCAGGTCAGTGGGGAAACAAAAGTTTCAACGAATGGTCTGGGACACTGGTTTAAGAGAAAGTGAAAATGGTCTCTCTCTACAGATGTACAAAAACCAAATTCAGATAGCTTAAAGGCTTAAATTATAAAAGGCAAACGGTAGAACTTATAGAGAAACATAAGAAAGCATCTTTGACCTCTAGTTTGGCAAAGATTTCTTAAAACACAAAAAGCTCAAACCATAAAGGAAGGAATTCATCAATTCAACTACATCACAATTAGTTATCTTCTAGTCATCAAAAGATATCACTGAAATGGTGAAAAGGCATATCACAACCTGGAAAACTATATTTAACAACATATAACTGACAAAGGATTAGTATATAGACTATAAGAAATGCTTATTAATAAATAAGGAAAAACCAAACAACTCAAGAGAAAAATGGAGTAGAGAACAGCTACGTCACAGAAAACACAAATGAATGGCAAATTAACATATGAAAAGACACTCAATTTCCCGTGTCATCAGGGAAATGCAAATTAAAACCACAATGAGATACCATTCCACACCTGCCAAGTTGGCAAAAATTAAGGTCCTGTAATACAAGAATTGGCAAAGATGGTCACAATGGGAACACTCACGTTTTGTGGGTGAGATTGAATATTAAAAAAACTTTAGAAAGCAATCTGAGAAACCTAATCAATACAAACATGGGAATACCCTGCAACCCAGCGATTTTACTCCTAAGTATATACCTCAGGGTAATCTTTAAATCTTCGGCAAGGACATACATCAATATATTTTACCTCCTGACCCAAGACACACATAACTGAAACAAAAGTTTCATGAGACAACTCCTTCACCATGTGCAATATACTCTTATTATTTCTATTCTATTTCATTTAGTGTCATCTGCTATACAGATCTCATAACCCACTAATACAGTGGTTCTTAACATTAGATGCATATTAGAATCAACTGAGGCGTTTAAAGAATTAAAAACAAAAACAATGCCGAGGTAAGCTCCTGAAGACTCTGGTTCAATTGGTCAGGGATGGAGCTTGGACACAAATTTATTTTTTTAAGCTCCCCAAGAGATTCTAATAAGCAATTAGAATAGAAAAGAAGTAAACTAATGGGTCACCTGATAATGGAAAAGCAATGCCCTAGAGAAGCACTTGCACATGTCCACCAAGAGATATGTTCAACATCACCCACAGCAGTACTGTTCATGAAAACAACCAATCTGTCTACTGATAGGAGACTGGTTAAACAAATAGCCATACATTTATACAGTGTACTAGTATCAGCAGTGATAACGAACAAACCACAGCCGTGCATACCAACATAGGCAGTGCAAACAAACTACAGCGATACATATCAGCATGAATCTCAAAAACATAAAGTTGAGGGAAGAACAGAAGTCCTGAAAACAGTGCAGAGAGTATGCTCTAACATGCTTCCAAATAGGCATATGTTTTTTGTGGATATTATGTCATAAAATTAGTACAAGGGTGTTTTTATTAAAATGTATACATTGTGTACACTATACTCTTGTGGGTATGATGTCACCACAAAACTAAAAACTTAAAGCAAAATTCTGTTTATATAAAGTTCTAAAACAGGCTAAACTGATCAAAGGTAAAAAATCACACAGTAGTTGCCTGAAGGCAGGGGAGGAGTAGACTGTTTGGAACAGGATGTAGACGAGTTTTCTGGGGAGATGGAAATGGTGTATAATGTAATAGGGTGATAATGATTACAGCTTACACAGGTGTACCCATTTGTCAAAACGGTACAGTTAATTTTGTGCATTTTAATATATGTAAATTTTACCTAAAAAATAAGTCAAGTGGAGGCAGAATCATAGCTGTTGAAGCTGGTGAAGCTAAACGATTATTCTGGGTATGTTTGACATTTTCTATGAAAGAATTTTTTTAAGAGAAAGAAAAAAGGAATTGGATAAGAAAGGCAAAATTTGCTTTTAAAAGAGCTTGCAAAGTTTTAAGATTAGCCCTAAAAAGGTATTAGATCTTGAATGTAAAAAATACAAAAAAAACAAATGACTTCAGAAATCACACAAAAAAATTAAATGGATAGTAATTACAGATCTCAAGAGCTGATAAACCTAAATGCAATCAGAGCCATTCCTAGGACACCAGTACCCCCTCTCTCCCTTTGTTAGTGGGAGACCCTGAGTTAGTTATAGCTGATAAGTAATTCTGGAAGAAAGGAAGAGAAAGGGTAAAATAAAAGAAGGTAAAACTGGAAGATTCTCAGAATGATCAGAGAGATGGGTCTGCTCTTTTGCATTTATGTAAATGATATTCAATGTGCTCACAAACCCTACCATTACCCAAAGTACTGGACTGTCCACACATTCTCTTTCATTTCTTTTCATTTTGTGTTCTTCTTTTCCCCTTTCTTAGGCTGTCCCCAAGGACATTTTATCCTATCTAGAGCATTCCCCTGACCCACTTTGCATTCTGCTCTCCACAGGCAAGTAATTTCAATTCACTCAGTAATTTCTGCTGGTACTAACTTCATAAATTTTTTTCTAACCCCAATAATTATAAATACTGTGTTTACACCGCTATTTCAGGTTTTCCTACTTTAAATATACTGACTTACTACCATGGAAGATGAGGAGTCAGTGCACTCCAACACACACACTTCTCCACCCCATCCCATGCATACTTTTTGGTTCCTTTCCTAATTTCCCCCTTTATCTTTTACCCATTCCAGTCTATTTTTCATTCTCAAACATGCCAAATACACACCCTATCACTTCTGTTAAATAAACTTAAAAAACATACTTCAATGGAGCTTTTCAGTTACAACTTCACATGAAATCTTAAAAATAAAAGCAAAATTAGAAACGAGAGATATACAATAAAATGAACAGGTTTTTAACTGTTCAATGATTATGTTCTGTCTGCAAATCTAAATTCTCCAAGATTTGATGCTTTGTTAATATTAACTATATTGCCTCATTCAAATTTTCACTGATTATACATTTTTAACTCTCAAATTAAATATGTATTTATTATTATATAAAAGCACCATTCTTCTTCCACTTCAGTTTACCTCTCCATGTGTACTTAGATACATAAGTGGAAATATATCTTTATCTCCACTTATATCTATCACTACTATCAGAGCCATTTTGCCATGCTTAATACAATTAAATAAACTAATCCCTAACCCTTATTCTAAAACCCATTATGTCATAATCCCTTACCCAATTCTAAAATCCAGCCCAGTGGTGTAGCAGTTAAGTTCATGTGCTCTGCTTCAGCGGGCCGGGTTTTGCAGGCTCAGATCCCTGGTGTGGACCTAGCACCATTGTCCAGCCACCCTGAGGCAGCATCCCACACACAAAACAGAGGAAGATTGGCACAGATGTTAGCTCAGTGACAATCTTCCTTAAGCAAGAATTTAAAAAATTAAGAATGTGTAAATAAATGAAATCCAAAAAGCTCTGAAAACTGAAAGGTTTGAGACCAAAACAAATTTAGTGACTTCAACTTATATAAGACTACTTATATAAGACTACTTATAGTCTTTATCCCACTTTGTGTTTCTGAGCAATTACTAGACTGGAGGCGATTTTGCCCTACATGGGACATCTGGCAATGTCTAGAGATATTTTCAGTTGTCACAACTGGGTGGCAGGTGCTACTGACATCTAGTGGGTAAAAGCTAGGAATGGTGGTAAACATCCTATAATGCACAGGACAGATTCCTGCAACAATGCACTATTTGGCCCCAAAATGTCAATCTTACTGAAGTTGAGAAACCCTGGACTAGACTTATGTTTGCAGAAGAGGATTAAAGTGTTGATTACTGAGTCTTGCCTCAGATGCTCATAGGATACACGATAAAAAGAAAGTATTACTACTACTCAAAAATCAGAAAAACTCTTAATCCCAAAACACAGTTGGCTCCAGGGAGTTCAGAGAGATATTGTACTCTATATCAACATTCTTATAAAAGTAGGTCTTTCTCAAATATCAGAAATCTCATTAAGGTTGGGAAGGCAAAAACTATGGCCCAAGTCTTAGAAATTGAAGGAGATGAGTACAGAAATTCATTGGATGTAACCAGTAGGATGAACAACAACTTTAGTTTTACTTTTTCTGTCACAGTTAAAATAAACCAGCCTTTCTAATGGTGCCTCTATACCACCACCAATTGTTTTCCTGGATCTGTTTATTGTTCTCACCATAAAAGATATCAACTTATTATATTTTAATTAAAAAGCTATCAAAATCAGTAACATAAAATAACAACTGACACTCTTGAAACCACAGCAGCTATTTACCTTTTTCTGTGCCTGAGAAGATAGAGATGATTTTATTCCTGGGCTTTTTCTCCTCTGGAACAGAGGGCAAAGGTTTCAAACTGTGATTAGCTGACAAAGGATCTTTGCTTGCAGTGCTAAAAATGGTGCTGCTCATTCGCACGGGAGGCGCCGGAGGCTTGTCTTCCAGTTCTCCGTTATCAGACATGATTCAGAATTACAATATGGCCTGAAACAGATACGCAAACACGCACAGTTAATAACAAGGTAAAAAATAGTATGGACAAGCACAAAATAGTAATGATCTCCTCCCCAACTTCGAATTAGAAAATGTTATCCATTTAGAGTGAAATCTGCAAAATTTGTAAAACTCAATGAGTAAGAGAGGAAATTGGTTATGAATATAGATAGCCCCCTCTAACAAAGGTGGTAAACGGTTAGCTGAAGGAATGTTCGAAAAGCCATGTCCAGTTAAGAAGTCTACAGTAGTTTCCGGAAAGCAAGATGATACAAACATATCAAAAGATATTCACCTAATCAATTGATTCTAAGAGTAAATGTTCCAATGAAAAGACAGACAATATGGAGTCTTAAAAAGAGAATTTCAAAGGGGAAGATTATATCCTGACCAGCCAATCAAACGACATGTCCATTTCTAGAGCAGAGATAGGACACGTGCTACTAAATACATCAACCAACACCCCCTCGAAATCTGATTCCATGCTCACCAATGTTGTGATTATAACTTAGCCTTCATATAAACTTTCCTAAAGGATGAGAAGGTGTCACTGATGCAATATTTGGTCTCTCTGAAAATTTGACATTCTAATTACACATGTTAGTCCCTTGCGAGTTTTGCAGACAGTCACATAGAACTTGATCCATCTGGGAACACCGACAAAAGTAAATCCAGAGTTTGGCTGAAAAACAGAATATGGCTAAATCCCCATGTTCTGTCACGCTGTGAGGCTCCATCCAGGCAGTCAAGTAATCCCGCTTATCCACATGGCTACTTCAGTGGAAACTTCAATCTTGTTTACATATACTTATACATATACACTATATGTCTTTAAAAAAAAGTGGATTACACACATTTAAAATCAGCAGTAAAGGGGAGGGAATGCCTAACTTACAGGTGAGTCCTGATACAAAAATATATGTTAGGAAATAACACATTTCCCTGCTAAACAAGGTTTTGATTGGTAATTAGACCTTGACTTGACTGTAAAGTTATTTAATGCATGTAAGTGAACAAACTTTGTATGTATACAATGAAAAGAATGCCAACTGTATTTAGATAAAATTAAAAATAAATTTATTTCATCTTTTATTTAGTGTGAATGCTAGTACCTGAAGAAAAGCAGGTATAACTTGAGAAGAACTGAGAGATGAAGAGATTATTATACTTAATTTCATTCCACATTCTATAGCTTTTGTTTTCCTTGCTAGGATTATGTCCCTAGCACTACTGTATATTTTACCTGCCATAATGACAGTTATCTTTCAGCCTACAAAAGCGGAAGAATAAGAGAAGGTAAAAGGGGAAAATAAACATTTCTGGGGGGTAACTAGTTAGAGGTTAGAGAAGGGCTGGGAAAAGGGAGTAAAGAAAGATCTGTATCTGTGTGTGAAAAAGACCACCTGAAGTGAAATTAAACTACTGGTGGTCAAAGGAAGAAACAGGGATGGGATCTAAGGCGATAAGGTTGACAGCTGTTCATATCACGTGGGCTTTGTTTTGTTTCGGGGTGAGATGTAAGCAGGATGCAACTGGCTGTTCTTAAGTGTGGGCTGTCAGGTGTGCATTACCAGAGGAGACCTATCTATTGCTACAAATGGAAGAAAGATAAGGCTTAGTAACAATAATTTGAGGATTATTTGATGAATTGATAAATCAAGACAGATGTTTATCTCTTACGTGACCATAATATTAAGACAAAACAGATGAACCGTAGAGCAGCTCACTTTCATCTTAATCACCAGCTATAACAGAAACGACACATTCAGATTTTGGTTACACTGTGAATACTACAATATTAATGTATATTAAACTAAAAAATCAGGATAAGGTAATAACATTTCAAAATATATTTGCATGCATTTATATAGGGAAATGCACCAAAATATTGACACTGGTTAACTGTGGCTAATTTTTAACTTGATTATAACTATCACAATGGTGGTGAAAGAAAAAAATGAATATGAAACAGTCAGGGCACAATAATTATTTAGTGTAAACTGACTACAAATTCTATCCTTAAGGATGGCTCATAGATGGACCACGACTAGAAATTGCCAGCGTACCTTCAGCAGCACGTCGTCTAGCATCATGGTTAAGAGCATGGGCTGTGGAATCAGATTGCTTTGACTGGAATCCTGGTTCCCCCCTTTACTTACATGTGTGATCTTGGGCAAATACTTAACTGTGCCTCAGGGCTCCTTGGAGAAACGGCCGGTTCTAGGCCCAGGAGAGGGAAAATACAAACTGAGCCCAGAGCATCTTATAGTGTCAGAGGTAAGAAGTACTTAACAAGGACGAGGGCATATCAAAGGCACACAGGAAAGAGTTCCCAAAAGCCAATCCTGGAACGATTTGAGTAACAAAACTAATCAAGTAGTATTAGATTATAATCCAAAGTATAAAATAAATATACATAATTCATGTTGAAACAAATAAAATGGGGTGGCACAAATCTTCCTTACAAAAGAACTCCAAATAAAATACTTAGATACATCTCCTTCTAGGAGTTAGAGCTTAACGTCCCTCCCCACTTGAGTATAGGCTGGACTTAGTGACTCATTTCTAAAGAACAGAATATGAAAAGGGAAAAATAACTTCATGGTGGAAAAAGCTGGCAAACACTGCATTAACCAAGTGATCGAGGTTAACATTGCCAGTGATATCATGTTGACATCACTCACCTCTGATCTAAAGTGGTGAAAAACACATTTCACTTCTGTGGTATTCTTCCCCCAAACCCATAACCCTAGTCTAATCATGGAACAACATCAGACAAACCCAATGTAGAATGAGGGACATTCTACAAAATTCCTGACTGGTACTCCTCAAAACTGTCAAGGACATAAGAAATGAAGACTGAGAAGTTGTCACAGAGCAGAGGAGTCTAAGGAGACAGGACAATGTGGCATCTTGGAAAAGAAAAAGGGCATTTGTGGAAAAACTGGTGAAATTGAAATAAAATCTAGAATTTAGTAACATATCAACTAGAAAATAGTAACGTACCAACGCTGGATTCTTTGCTTTCACATACATTTTATGGCTTACGTAATGTCAACACTTGGGGAAAATGGGCGATAGCTATTCAGGAATTCTACTATCTTTGCAACTTCTCTGTAAATCTAAAATTATTACAAAATAAACTCTATTTAAAAAGGTATTAATAAGCTCCTTAAAAAGTTAATTACCTACCAGATGTTCCACTCCCTGTACATCAGAAGAGAACTGAAAACATATGTCCACACAAAAACTTGCATATAAATATCCACAGCAGTGTTATACATAATAGCCAAAACATGGAAAAAACTAAAATATCCATCAACAGATGAACAGATAGACAAAACGTCACATATCCATACAACAGAATATTATTTGGCCACAAAAAGGAGTGAAGTACTGATATGTGCTATAACAATGGATGAACCTTGAGAACATAAGTGAAAAAAGCCAGGGGCTGGCCCAGTGGCGTAGTGGTTAAGTTTGCGTGCTCCGCTTCGCTGGCCCGGGGTTTGCAGGTTGAGATCCTGGGCATGGACCTAGCACTGCTCATCAGGCCATGTTGTGGTGGCATCCCACATAAATAGAGGAAGATTGCACAGGTGTTAGCTCAGGGCCAATCTTCCTCACAAAAAGAAAGCAAGCAAAAGCCAGACACAGGAGCCCACCCAGTGGGGTGATGGTTAAGTTCACAAGCTCTGCTTTGGTGGCCTGGGGTCTGCAGGTTTGGATCTCAGACACAGACCTACACCCCCGTTCATCAAGCCATGCTGTGGTGGCATCCCACATACAAAGCAGAGGAAGACTGGCACAGCTGTTAGCTCAGAGACAATCTTCCTCAAGCAAAGAGAGGAAGACTGGCAATGGATGTTAGCTCAGGGCCAATCTTCCTCACCAAAAAAATAAAAAATTAAATACATATGTGCATACCAGACACAGAAAGATCACATATAGTATGATTCCATTTATATGGAATGTCCAGAATAGGCAAATCCATAGAGCCAGAAAATAGATCAGTGGCTGCTAGAGGGTGAGGGGAATGGGATGTGACTGCTCATGGGTATGGAATTCCTTTGAGGAAAAGAAAATGTTCTGGAATTAGACAATAGCAATGGTTGTGCAACTTTGTGAATATACTAAAACCAGTGAACTGTACACTTTAAGATGGTAAATTTCAGCTATGTGAATTATATCTCAATTTAAAAAAAGGAATTAATAATATTTACCTCAGAGAATAAAGATTAAATGAGCTAATAAAGATTTAATGCTGTGCTACTATCATCAAGATTATTATTTATCAGATTTCTATGCTAGAAGTTGGAGAAAATAAAAGAGGACGTAGTTCTTCTCTAAGAGTTCATAATCTACTGGGAAAGACCAGCATATAGGGACTTGTTTAAGCGAGGTCATGCATGGCTTTTATCAACATCTGTTCCTAGCACATACGTGTTAAAAGCCACTTAGTTTCTTCAAAGTAATAGTTCTGTTTTGGCCTCAAGACCACTTTATACTCTTAAAAGTTATTGAGGATCCCAAATAAGTTTTGTTTATATGGATCATATCTATCTATATTTACTATATAAGAAATTTAAACAAGTTATTTAAAAATTCATTTCATTAAAAAAGCAATAATAAACCCATTACCTGTTAATATAAATATTTTTTTAAAAAGTACTTTCTAAAATAAAATAAATTTAGTGAGAAGAGTGACATTATTTCACATTTCTGCAAATCTTTTAAATGTCTGGCTTAGTAGAAGACAGCTGGATTCTCATATCTGCTTCTGCATTCAATCTATTGCATTATGTTTTGGTTGAAGTATATAAAGAAAATCTGGGTCTTCCACAGATATGTAGCTGGATAAGGGAGTATTTTAATAGCTTTCAGATAAGTGTTATTATTCTTTGATATTACACCACACTTAACCTTCCTAAAAGTTAGTTGTGGAATCTGAAACCACAGCAATACATTTTTTGTACTCTGTTACATTAAACGCATTGATCGAATAAATCTTTTACTCATGCATGAATTTTGTAACATCATGAATTGACTATTTAGTTCACTGAATTATAAAGATATTCCAAATGTTGACACATTTCATTGTACAATAAAAATAAAATCACATTCATTAATATCACCACTGATGTCATTAGAAAAATCTCAGTATTGGGAAATTGTCAAATTCAAGAGTAGACACAAGTTTTCTAAAATTCTAATTTTCACTTGAAACAAATTTTACCAACAGCAACAATTCTGTCACTTCATTCATTTCTGAGAAAAATGTCTGCCAAAAACCTAAGTTTAAAGAAAAACCAGAGTTTGTGTGTCAATTGTTCTTTCTAATTAATACGCTGTTCCCTGAAAAGGGGGCTAGTTTAGCTCAATCACATAAATGGTTTTCTGCAAGACAACCATTTACACTTCCCAAGTTTCTTATGAGTACTTCCCATTTTGCTATATAAAATACGTTAAAAGTGAACTCAGAAGTAGAGATATAATAAGATTAATAATTTTATGTATGCTATAAAGTCTCATCAAGTACATTCCTAGGTGAAACTGGTTTTTAAAAAAACTACAAGCACACGGCTACTGCCTTGATTTGTGTTAAAGTGCACGCAGTTTCACCACCACTGCTTTTCCACCATCAACACAAATGTCAATAGTGTAAAATGCAAAGAATGTCTTAGTATTATTATGAAAACAGGTTTTGACCTCATGGACTGCAAGGGTACCATAGACCATACTTTGAGAATTGCTGCTCTAAGTGTACCTCAGCTCTACACTTTACCCTAATATCCTCAATTCTTTCTTTTATTTCGGAGGCAGAAGACCCATATTTATTTCATATTTCTCTACAGAACACATTTTTAACATAGGAAAAAGTAATCAATGGCTAGATTTCCAAGCTAGAGCACAAAAACCTAATCGAATCTTTAACATGGCTGAAAATCTATACATGTACAATGGTGTTTACTATATTGTTTTCCATAACAAAAATCAGAAAGATCAGTAGGCTTTCGTGGGTTAGCCAAAGAGACTAACTGCCATTTATATGAAAAACAACACCAAATTCTAAGCAAACAATATTACGTGGCAACTTGCAGAACACAGCCTTTCCTTATACTGTGGTTATACAAAAAAACTTCTTTACTGCTCTATTTTAATATACTGTGCAGTAACTTTTTTATTTTCTGCACAAATTGAGTCCAGTAGAACTAAGGAGGAGCTAATACATTATTTATCTGTTTCAGAACTTTCTTTTTGGTGATTGTACATTATAAAGTTGAATTAGCTATGTCTCAAGGAAATCCCAGTTAACATGATGCACCTTGTAGGTGACACATGCCTAAACAAAACCCAAATTTAATATTAAACATGAGTCACAGATGTCCGTAATGAAATTACTCAAGATGACAAAAATGATAGCAACAATTCTAAGTAATATGCCTCATAAGTGATTAGATCTTTGTAAACATAAGCATGACCCTTGATACAAGTCTGATGACTACCGCCAGCTGAGCTTGAGGACTTTCATCACTTCATCTCAGGATTTCTCTAACTACCCTCTCTGCCTTCAGCTGCTGTTTAGAGGAAGAGGACAAAAGCAGCTCTAACCAGCTTCCTAGAGAGTTTCTACGCATACAGTTTTTGTTTGGAGAACGAAGTTAGAATTGGTTAAACACATAAAGATGACTAAAAATAACACATGCTATCACTGGCTATACTTTCCTCAGCAGCTACTGATAACCAAAAGGCTGAGGACTAAACACTGGCATTTAGGGCCACTTATGAATCAGTCTGATCTCATCTGGATGTACCACATAAATCCTAGGCTTCATGTTCCCCAAATAGACCAAAGACTTTCCTAGCCTAAACCATCTTTGTGTATATATTTCTCTATTCTGAAATTTTCTTCACTTTTCTCTATCCAACCAAGTTTCAATGCTCAGTAAAAATTTCTTCCTATGTAAGGCCATTCCTGACTACCCCTGCTCAAAATGACCCTTTACATCCTCTGAATGCAAGTTACATAGGAAAATAAAGTCAGAGAGTATTAAAAAGTTAGATTAGAATTCATCTGGTCCATCTTCCTTATTTTATAGGTGAAGGAACTGACTCAACAAAAAGTAAGCGGTTTGCAGAAAGTCACACAAATCTAATTACTAAGAGAACTAAGACCAGAATTCAAGTTTACTAACAACTCTTAACCTCATGATCTTTTTTAAAAATTATGTTAATATACTGGACCTTTCTTTGGCAATGAATCACAACTGTGTCTTTCCTGCCCAAGACGTCAAAGGCAGGGATTACACTACAGCTATTTTTATTATACCATTTTACTATCTCCTTTAACGTTTAACACAAATTCTTGCATGTACTAGACAATAATGTTTACTGATTTATGGTACTACACTCTGTCCCCAGATGAAATATTATTTTTCCTGAATTTATTACTTCTCTTATCAAACAGCATCTCACTAGACAACATATACTACTCTGTATTAACAAAAATATCTTTGGAAAGATTTATATTTTTCCGCTAACAGCTGATTCATGGCTTTAGTCTTCGATCCCTTTCCATAAACCATTGCATTTTTTCCCCTGCTTCTAGTGATGGTGTCAAATGCCTAAAAAGTGCCAAAAGAGGATGTGATAAGTTTCTTTACATCTTATATTTTAGCCAGAAACAATAAAGAATGTAAAAACTCATGATAAAATACTGATTTACCAATATTTTTCTCCACCATTTTCAAAAATGTTTTGTAAAAAAAGAAAATAAGTAATGCCTCTTTCCAAATCTGTTCACTTTTTGCTATTTTTCAGTGAAAAACAAGTAGGCAAAACAAAAAGCATGCCCAAAACACACTGTACTCTTCTAACAGGCCCATTGTTTAATTGTGACACGACTCAAAGACAAACAATTCCTCAATTGTCTACTGAAGGAGACTAGGGGAGGCTAAATATACAACAGAAATGAAAAAAGGAGTGGTATCTGGAACCAGTCAGTCTAACTAGTAGAAATCACTGAATTTATTATAATCTACTCAGATCAACTATGGTACTTCAGGTACAAACCACATACTATTGAAAAGCATGATGATTTAAACAGCACAATTTTGCTCTCTATTTTTACTCAAATTTCATGTAAGTAACAAATGAACCTTAATTTTTCAGTACCTTATGAATGTACAATACAACATTATTTGGTAAGACTTCTAACAACCTCTCAATCAGCTACAAGAGCCCCAATGCCACTGGGCTTTCTTCCTCCTTTCCCTCCAAAAAAGCCTCAAATGCCTTTGAGAGCAAAAGTCTCAATGAAAATATCCCAAATACCTTAAGTGGACAACATACAACATGAAAAGAAAGTTCACAAATTAGAAGGAAAGGAGTGTCTTCATTTGGCGACAACAGCCGTAACATCAGGCCCATCAGTGGCAAAGCCAGAAATGAAAGAGGAAGAGATGTAGAAAACACAATAGAGGCACTGGTAAAGACTAAAGACAGAAAATGAAAAGAAACTTTGCTTTAAACTCAAGTAAATAAAGGACTGAACAACATTTCAAATCTTTAAAAATGCATGGAAAAGCTAGTTAAGATGAAAGGGATGTTTCCACAGAGCCCAAAGCAAAGTGAAACCAGGAACAAGAGAGTAAGCAATTTCCTAATCCAGTTATTCTCGAGGGATTTTTAACTACCCTCTGGAAACCTCAAACTTCCACTTTGATGGATGTCACAGGGACAGGTGATAAAACCCAGAGTCTGCCAAAATGAAAAAATCTAATATGAGTTCCTCCCACATAAGGCTAGGACCTAAAAGCTACAGTCTATACAAGAGTAAATAAGGAATAAATCCCTGTGGGTAGAGGGAACAAGAAAATCTTAAGTATTTGAGTCCAGTGATAACAAGAAGGGGGAAAAAATTTCTGAGAAATCCTAACAACAAAATGCATATTTATGATCTGAATTCATTCCACCTATGAGGTCCCAGAAAATTCCAAGCAGGTTTAATTGAATGTGGTCATGTTGGCAGCACTTCCTGGTGAATGGGAGAATAAAATATAAATACAAAGCCTCCCTGGGAGAAAAAAACTTCAACATAAGTCTCAAATAATACCCAAAGATAAAATTCTAAGGAAAAGGAACACCTCATAGTGAAGATTCAGAAAACAAACAACGCACCACTGATTGAGAACTATCTAGTTAAAACAGACTAGTGAAACAGATGTGGAATGATCTGACAGAATATGAACAAGAAGCTTGCAAATAAAAACAAACAAAAAGGCAAATATGAAAAACAACCATACAGAACTTTCAGTATAAAAAAAATACAATACTTGAAAATTAAAACTCAACAATTGAAGTAAAAAAGCACTGTAGACTCAGCGGAAGAGATAATTAGTGAACCATGAGATGTATCTGAAGAAAGTACCTAGAAGGCGCACAGAGAGACAAAGACAGAAACTATAGAAGAAAAGTAAGATGAGTAAGTCAGATGATCTAAGATACACTTATTTGGAGTTCCAGAAGGAGATGATGGAACAAATGAGGGAACGGTTCACTGGATAAACTAGTAGCTGAGAAATTTCTAGAACTGATGAAGGACACAAATCCTTAAGTTGAAGAAATTTAATGAATCAAAAGCAGGATAAAAAGCAATCTATGCACAACAAAATGAAGACACATCATAGTGAAATTAAGATCAAAGATGAAAGAATTCTTAAAATTGGCCAAAGGAGAAAAAAGGGCAAACTTCACAGATGTGGTAGTTGGGACTTTCAGCTTACTTCTTGATACCAACAATGAAAGCAGGAAGACGCGGAATCTCCTCAGTGTACTGAGAGAAAAAGCTGCAAACATAAATTACAGCTTCACAAAACTATCCTTCAAGAATGAGGTCAGAATGAAAACATTTTGAGACAGAATATTTTCAAAAGATTGGAATTACTCTATACTCAACTAAAATCAATTAAGTTGGAAATCACTACCAAAAAGATAAACTAGGAAAAAACTCCATAGGTTTGGGAATTTAAAACACTTCTAAACAATTTATGGTTAAGATATTACAATGGAAATTAGAAAACACTTAGAATTGAATGAGAATGAAAAAACTATGTATCCAAACTTGCAGGACTGGATAAACAAAATGTAGTAGTATTCATACCGTAGGGTATTATTTATCTTTAAAAAGAAATGAAATTTGATAGGGGCTCTAACAAGGATGAACTTTGAAGACATCAAGTAAAATAAGCCAGACACAAAAGGATAAATGCTATATAACTTCACTTATATGAGGTATCTAGACAGGTTAAATTCATAGAGACAGAAAGTAGAATAGAGGTCATGGGGGTCTGGGGGGAGGGAGAAATGGGGAGTTACTGTTTAGTGAGTACAGAGTTTCTGTTTGGAATGATGAAAAAGCTTGGGAGGGGCCAGACCAGTGGTGCAGCAGTTAGGTTTGCACATTCTGCTTTGGTGGCCTGGGGTTCGCCGGTTCGGATCCCGGGTGCAGACCCACGCACCACTTGTCAGGCCATGCTCTGGCAGGCGTCCTATGTATAAAGTAGAGAAAGGTGGGCATGGATTTGGCTCAGGGCCAATCTTCCTCAAAAAAAAAATTTAGGGGTTTGGAAATGGATAGTAGTAATGGTTGCTCAACATTGTGAATGTACATAATGTCAATGAATTGTACACCTAAAAATGGTTAAAATGGTAAATTTTATGTTATGTATATTTTACCACAATAAAAAAACCTTGCAGGATGTGATTAAAGTACTTAAGGACACTTACAGTTCTGAATTTTTACTTTAAAAACGAACTAAAAATTTATCTAAGCATCCAAGCTAAAAAGCAAAAGTAAAAACAAACAGCAAAATAAACCCAAAGAAGGCAAGAAGAAAATATTAAGATAAAAGCAAAAATTGCTGAATAGAAGACTACTATACAATAGAGAAGATCAATAAAAGTAAAACTTGGGTCTTAGACAAAACTAGTAAAATACCTCTGGCAAATAATCCAGAAACAAAGAGAGAAAGCACAAATAAACACTAACAGAGGGTTCTACTGGTAATTAGTGAGCAGAGGTCACAGATACCACACCAATATTCTGCAATGTGAAAGCAAGTCCTCACAACCGTTGAATATTCCACCATGCACTGATTTATAACTAAAAATATATATACACAATTATCTGAAACTACAGCATAGCTCTCTTTTACATATAAAAGATATTTTTTACAGTTTTAACACACACTGAATTTTCCAGGTGTGCAACCACTATGAAACCAAGAGTACTTTGTACTTCGTTCAGCTTGGTTTCAACAAGAAGTTCATTCACTATTTGGAATATCATGTCACTGAATAAAATGTGCTCATGCTGGTTGAGTCGTCAATGGCAGTACACCTGCATGAGACTGCACTGTGGCCAAGTATATGTATAGATATAGACCTATAATCACTTCATACTGACTTTTAGAGTTGTCCCTCGGTATCTACAAGGATTGGTTCCAGGACCCCATGGATACCAAAATCAGAGGATGCTCAAGTCCTTTATGCGATGTAAATGCTATGTAAATAGTTCTTACAATGTATTGTTTAGGGAATAACAACAAGAAAAAAAAGTCTGTACAGGTTCAGGACAGCTGCAAGCATCATAGGTCTTTCCATACCCAGTTGGTTGAATCCACAGATGCGGAATCCACAGATATGGAGGGCCAACTGTATTTACAAATGGAAATATATATTTTTTTATAGTTTTCCTTTTATGTCTTTTTTATTCCCATTATATTGATTTTCCCCTTGAAATTGATTTAGAGAACTGAGTTAGGGCATTATATTGATTTTCTCCCTGAAAAGAGGAGAGGTTAAATAATCTACGATTTTTATTTCATAGGAAAGTTGTATAACGTAGTGTTTAAAAGTACAGACCCAGATATCCCACTTGTAGGAATCTATCTCAAAGACACACTGGTAAAAATACAAATAGACATATATTCTAGGCTGTTACTGTAGTGTTATCTGTAAGAGCAAAAGACTGGAAGCATCTCAAATGCTTCCGTAAATAGGGGACTGGTTGAACTAACTATGGTATACCACACACTACAGTATTAAGAAGTTGTAAAAATGAATGAGGAAATCACTCTAGATACTGCCATGGAGTGATCTCAGGATATACTACTGAGAAAATTAATAAAGGGAAACCTCATTAAAAGGGAATTGGCAGCCCAAAAGGCGGAGGTCTCAGGCAATACCACTCAATGTCAATTACAGGAAGAACTGTCAATTACAGACCCCCAAAAAATCCTCAACAGGAAAGAATCATTAATCACAGGCTCCAACAGGAAAAAACGTACATTACATCTCCTACAAGAAATCAACTACCCGAGCAACTCAGCCAATGAGAAACTGTCACTCTCGCTTTCCACCAATGGACTTTCATTCAAAACAACCCCTCCCAACTTCCCCCTTTTTCTCTATTAAACAAGGTTCTTCTCCTTTGCTGGTGGGACTTGCCTATGGCTTTTGCTATAGCTTGCTTGTCCTGAATTGCAATTCTTTGCTCTATTTGTTCCCAAATAAGCCCATTTTGCTGGTAAAATAACTGGCTGTTTTATTTTCTTCAGGTTAACAGTACTAATGAAAATGCAAGATGGAGGAAAAATATATGTATGGTTTGCTATCATTTACCTAAGGGGGAAAGAGGTGTATCAATACACACACACACTCTCTTATTTTTTTTTTTAAAGAGAAGGATGAACCATAATTTTTTAACAGTTACTTTAGGGAAGGAAGGGAACAAAATGGAGGGGACTGAGTTCAAAGTTAGACTTCTCTGAATCTATCTTGCTTTGTTATTTGATTTTGGAATTTTGTAAATTACATAAAAACACCAGCAAAAGTAGAATGAGTAATACTGCTTGTAATAAATGAGATACACCACAGAGACCCAATCTAACAATCCACTGCCACTAAAAATATCCTTGTATTTTTCACTTTGTAGACAACACATGAACCCTATTTAGCTTTACAATTAAACTAAACAAAGACCAAAATACTGAACAGAATTAAATATAAGTTGGCAGTGGTTGAAAATTTGCATTTTCTTCTTATATCTTTAGGTATTTAAGACATCTACAATGAGAACTTTCCACATTATTATATGGATTAAACATTCAGCAAATACTCATTAACCAGATTACGACACTGCCTATATTATTGCCTATTATGATATATGATATTTCCTCTACTGAACTCTACTCCTTCTGAGAAGGCACTAATTTTACATTTCTTTTTATTCCCCAACAGCATACAGCAAAGTTTTATATATATCATAGAAACTTAACACGTGCTTTTCTAATAAAGAGTGTTGGCCAGTTTAGGCAAATAAACTACTACTACTAATCAAGTTGTATACTGAAAGCCAAATCACTTATCTTTTTTAGTCCCTTGATCCAACCACCTATAAATTGGAATAATACCCAAATTGCTAATCTCACAGGGAGTGGGGATGGGAGACAGCAGGATGTGAAAAGTGCTTTGAAAAATTATCTGAATTTATTATTATCATTTATTCTTTTTTCTCCAATGTTTTGCTATACCAGAAGAAATGTGTCATTAATTCCAAATGATAAGACTCTACAAAATGAAAACAAAACTATGATAAATTATTAGGATAAACGAATTTAACAAATTTGCAGGATAAAGAAGAATATACAAAATTCAATTACATTTTTATACACTAAACAGAAAATGAAATGGGAAGGGAAAAAGATACCATTTATAACATCATTAAAAAAATGAAGCTCCTAGGACAGAAGTTCCCAAACCTTCTCTTTTCATGGTGTCCTTGATATTCTCAGTAATTAATTCACAGTGCCTCTAGGCCAAAAGAAATTCCTAACAGTTTTATTTATTTAGTAGTTAGATCCAAACAACTTCATTAGTATTCATGTCCTAAAAATTTACTAACTATTTGAAAAAGCAATACACATAAATTGAAAAAATAACAGCTTTAATTTCTTTCTCAGTCACTTGTTGTTGTTAGTGCCACTGAGTGGATTCCGACTCTCAGTGACCCTGTGCACAGCAGAGCAGAACCCTGCCCGGCCTTTTTGCACCATCCTCTCCCCTAACGGCGCTATATCAGACAATGCCCTGCTGCTATTCATAGGGTTTTCATGGCCAATTTCTTTGGAAGTGGGTGGTCAGGTCCTTCCTTCTTCCTAGTCTGTCTTAGTCTGGAAGCTCTGCTGAAGCCTATCCACCATGGATGATCCTGCTAGTAATTCAAAACCGGTGGAGTAGCTTTCAGCATCACGGCAACACGCAGTGGCCAAGGTAAGACAATTGACATACAGGAGGTGTGGTTCTCTGACTGGGAAACGAACCCGGGGCCTCAGTGGTGAGAGCACTGGGTGTTAGGCACTAGGCCACCAGGGCTGGCTATGTATATTTTACCACAATTAAAAATTTAAAAGAAAAAAAAATTTAAAGCTGAGTGATGGTCACATCAGTGTTTACTAGACTCTTCTACTTCTGAATGAACTTGGCATTTTCTATAACAAAAAGAGAAATGTGGGGCCAGCCTGGTGGCATAGCAGTTAAGTTCACGCGGTCTGCTTCGGTGGCCGGGGGTTTGCAGGTTAGGATTTCAGGCATGGTCCTATGCACCACTTATCAAGCCATGCTGTGGGAGGTGTCCCACATATAGAGGAAGATGGGCACGGATGTTAGCTCAGGGCCAATCTTCCTCAGCAAAAAGAGGACGATAGGCAGTGGATGTTAGCTGAGGGCTAATCTTCCTCAAAAAAAAAAAAAAGCTAAATGTGTTTCATAACACACCATATGTTCCTATAAAGAAAGACAAATAACTCAATAAATAATGAGCAAATGACATGAACAGACATTCATAGAAGATGACAGTGAATAAATACATGAGAACATGCCCAACCCTCATTAGAAATTGTGCAAATGTAAATTAAGACCATTATCAGAGACCATTTTACACCTTTTAGATTAGCAAGAATTACAAAGGCTGAGCAAAATCAAGTGTTAGCAAGGAAGAAGAGCAAAGAGAATTCTCCTACACCGCTAGCAGGAGTATAAACTGGTGAAACTACTTCAGAAGACAATTTGGTATTAGTTTGTAAAGTTGGTTGTCTGTATGTTCTGCAACTCAGCAACTTTGCTCCTGGATATAAATCCAAGAAACTATTGCACATGTGGAAATTATAAGAACACTCATAGCAGCACCGTCATAGCAGTAAAAGACTGAAAACATACCTGTATTAGGCTAGCTAGGCTGGGCATTGATAACGAACATTCCAATCTCAATGGTTTAACACAATAAACATTTATTTCTAGCAGATACTAAGCTTGAGGAAGTTAGTTCTCCTTAAGGTGATTTACAGATCTAGGCTGCTGCTATCTTCAAGTTCCACTATGTTAACAAGTCACCACCAAAATGGGAGAGAGAGACTGAGGGGGCATGCGGGCTCTTAACCATCTCAGTCCACAAGGGCCATGCCTCACTTCGCCCCTCACCGTGCAACACAACCTGGCATATGTGAGGCAACCAATAAACATCTGTTGAATGAACGCATGAGCACACAGCGGTAAGAAATCACTTCTATCACTTCAAAATCACTGTGAGAGCATGACTGGACTTGATAAACGACATAAAGGAGAGACAGTTTCCATAGATAAAAAGTCGGGGAAGGATACTCTAGGTACCATCTACAGGTCACAAACAGCAAGCAGGCTTCGCCTCACAGAGCCGCTCTGAATGATCCAGAGGGGCTGGCTGCGCAGTATCCTGTACGCTGTGAGAAGAATTCTGAGGCTGTATTCCACTTATGGGAGGGTGTGAAATAATAATCCAGCAAAGACAGAGAGGCAAAACTCTCTCTCTACTTTACGAAAAATGTCTTTTAAAAGGTGAGGCAAGTTTTTAAAAAGAATATTCCTAATCAGTATCAAATTGCATACAGAAGTTTAAAAAAAAGTGAACATTTAAAAGTTCCCCCTTACTCTCATCTTCCTCTCCCTTAATCCCAACTAGACTAAACTGCTAATGACAGCAATTCTGCCTTATTAATGTTTGTAGGCCCGGCACATAGTACAGAGCTCGGGACACAGTATGTGCTCAAAAAATGCTTACTAAAGTCAACTGAGACTAGGCGGGTACGTAAAGTTACAGAAACAGACATCACTGGGGGATAAGCATTTTAAAAAGACACTTTAAAAGGAAAAAGGGATCTCAGTCAAATTTTAGTAATTACATCAGTGGTATGAAAAAAAATTTGAAAATATCAAATTAAGATATTTTGGGGAAATAGAGTGCTCTCATGTATACAGGCCAACCCTGAATGGGAATTTGCTCTTAAAGTCACCTCCAAATTATCTGTCTTCTTTAAAACTTTTTTCCTTATGAACATACCATTCTGTAAACTGTGCTATCCAATATGGGTGGTCATGCTAGCCATATATGGCTACTTAAATTTAATTAAAATGAAATAAAAATAAAATTCAGTTTCTTAGTTGCACTGGTTATATTTCAAGTGCTCAGTAGTTAAGCTTTACCAGTAGAGGGCACAGGAGAGACACTGCAGGAGAAAAGTTTTGCTTCCTGGTTCCGGGCTGGCTCACCAGGCTTCTACACAGCAAGGTGGTCAGCAGCATACCCAGCAGCCAGGAGGTTTCCCCCGACCCTCTTTTCTTGGGAGGTGTTGTAGCCCAGTTAACACCTCCCTGTAAACAGCACACTGGAGGGCAGATGTCAAGCATGTTCGGCCACACTACAAGCACCATGGCTTCTGTGCCATTCAGTGATCCACAGCCACATTCTCTCCAACAAGGTTTGGATCTCAGCTCTGGAGGAAGGAGGGCTCTTCCTGAGTGCTGATATCAGCCCTTGGGGTAGCAGCTGCTCCTTATTTGTGCTATTGCTATGTTCTTTAGACTTCTATTTACTTCTTACTAGCTAACCCCTCATTATTCCATTCTTCCATTAGAGTCAATAATTCTTTCCATGTTTAACTTACTGTGTACTTTCTCTTCTAATTGGACCCAGGGTGATAAAGTCTCATCCATTAATTCAACCCTTACACACTTCCTTGAATTTCAGTCACCTGGCTTCTAACTTTTCTTCTTTCTACAAGATTATAAACTCCTGGCTGGCAAGGAACACTTTTCATACTTCTCTGTGTCAACCTGATACTGTCTAACATAATGCTCTTAACACAGAGGCACCAACAAATGTTTAAACTCACACTTCAAATGATTCACACTCTATCCACCTTCATTAGTTTAAGGCCACTATAAAATAAAACACTTTCTAATGACCCACGTTGTTTCAGAATTTTCACACCAAAAGCATAAATAATTAGGATAGCATAAGAATGCATTTCTCAGTGTCCTCAGACTATGAGGTTTCAAAGTGAGGACCAGCCTGCATGCTTAGCCCTCCTAGACCTTGTAAGACGGGAGATAACGAACTGTTCATGCTCACAGACTGTTCATGGTTACAGACTCATAAAGGGGCTGAGCGTGAATAATGCTTATTTTTGTATAAATGTAAACAATGAGGAAAGAAATTATGCTCAGAACAAAGATGTAACAGCCAAGTGACAAATTACTTATTTACAAACAAATAATTAGATTGGAATCTCAGGGTGACATGGCTGGAAAGTGTAACAGGCTTTATGGTAAGCCTCCACTCTGTGCTTCTGAGAAGCTACCAGAAACTCCCCTTCAACAAGCACAATATCATCAACACTGAGGGTACCGCTTATGAGGAAAACTGGGAGAGGGTCAGAAGGCTAGCCCTCATTGGCCCCAAACCCAATTCGCCTTGTTATCTTTTGCTGAAACTGTACCTTCCAGCTTATCCCAATAAAATGTAACTAGCTTGAGTAAAATCTGTATCAAGTGCTTGCTTTCATCAAGCCTCAAAACCAGTCCTCTGTGGGATTATCTCACCAGCAAATGAGAATTGGGAGCCGTAGGTGCAAGTGCAGAAAATACAAGAATTGAGCAATTGCCTTGAGTTCAGACATGGAAAAAGCTGCACTACTTTTCAAATGCCTTTTAGTAATTTAAAGCAGCATCATTCAAAGAGTGTTATGGGGACTGGCTATTTAGTACGAGCACTTAATGAAATACAAAAATTGAGAAAAAGTGCTTAGAAACTTTTAGAGCAATTTGAATGAAATAATTTGCTGTTGACCCTAACAACAACAACAACAACAACAGATGGGGCTTGAATTTTTATGTTTGATTTTGCTTTCATACCCACTATATTTTACAAAAGTTGCTACTCCATTACAGAAAGTTTCTGAGAAGCACTGATCTAAAGCACTCAATTCTGAACATAAAATACTTTCCCAAAGGATCTGAATACACATTTCTTGAAAGATATACAAATGGCCAATAAGCACATGAAAAGGTACTCAACATCATTAGCCAACAGGGAAATGCAAATTAAATCCATAATGAGATACCACTTCATACCCATTAGGATGGCTATAATCAAAAAGACAGAAAATAACAAGCGTTAGCGAGGATGTGGAGAAAGCGGAATCCACATACACTGCTGGTGGGAGCGCAAAATGTTGCAGTCACTTTGGGAAACAGTCTGGTAGCTCCTCAAAAGGCTAAACATGGAGCTAACATAGGACTCAGCAATTCCACTCCTATGTATACACACAGAAGAAATGAAAATATGTCCACACAAAACCTCTACACAATGTTCACAGAAGCACTATTCATAATAGTCAAAAAGTGAAAGCAAGCCAAGTTTCCATTAACTGACGAATGGATAAACAAAATGTGTTTATTCCACTCCATTCCATACAATGGAATATTATTCAGCCATAAAAAGGATGAAGTACTCATACATGCTACATATGGATCCACTTTGAAAACACTGTGCTAAATGAAAGAAACCAGTCACAAAAGACCACATATTATATGAATCTGCCTACATGTCCAGAATAGACAAATACAGAGAGAGAGAAAATAGATCAGTGGTTGCCTAGGGTGAGAGGGCACAGTTTGGGATAAAATGAGTGCTACTGAGTGCAAGATTTTTCTTTGTAGTAATGCAAATATTCTGGAATTGAATAGTGGTGACGGTTGCACAATCTTGTGAATAGAGTAAAGAAAACATTTAATTGTACACCTTTTAAAGTGTGGATTTTATCATATATGAATTATATCTGATTTTTAAAAATTTAAGAAAAGAAATCACAGTGGGGCAGATGTTGATGCAGAAAGCAACAGGGACTGACACAAACAAAGGCAGAAGCAAAGACGGAGGGTTTGCCTCTGGTGAAGAAGATACTCTAAAGAACATGCCCCAGTCTCCTTGAGGGAAGTGCTCTAAAAAGTGACCTGGAGAATGGAAGCGTTACTGGAATAATGACAGCCTTTCAACGGGACCACTTTGAAGGTGACAAAACCATTCAAAGTTACACTTTTTGCCATGTTCAGGAAAAGAATCACTTCCATGACTTCAAAGACATGCCTCCTACATTCTATGCTCCTGTTCTTCATATCTGAAAAAAGGCTGACAGTCATCCCTGAAAAAAAAAAACCTGCCATCTGGATTATTTATTCTGCCAGTAAAATTTCTATGCAGTGACAGAAAAATGTGAGAGTAAAAAATAGTTATTTTCTGTCTTTAAGAAATTAACCTTCTCGGAGGAAAACAATTTTTGAAAATCATTTGTTTCAGTTTTTCACACCTCTATAATAACACCCCAATTCTCCTAACTATCCATGCCTCTCAGAACAGCTTCCTCAGAACTTTTAAGTCAGTGCAGCCTATGACTTAATCATTGTTATTATCCTCAAATCCACTCTCGGTCCCTCCCAGCCTATTTTTCACATGGCAGGCAGCAACCTTACAATATATTAAATTTCATCACTTCAGTCTCCTACTTAAAGCTTTTAAGCAAGATACTTAAGATAAAACCCAATACAGTAGGTCCCCCTTATCCAGCAGGGATACGTTCCAAGACCCCCAGTGGATGCCTGAAACCATGGTACCATAGTACCAAACCCTATATATACGACGTTTTGTCTTATACACATATACCTATGGTAAAGTTTAATTTATAAATTAGGCACAGTAAGAGATTAACAAGAATAACTAATAACAAAATAGAATAACAACAATATACCGTAATTAAAATTACTGTAGATCTCAGAACCTCAGCGTATGATTTTCTTTCTTTTCCTCATTAACTTAAGAACTTTCATCTTTTCACTCAAAGGAAGCACTTTTACAGCTTCTCTTTGGCATATGTGAGTTGCTAGCATAACTACTTGTGCACTTTGAGGCCATTATTAAGTAAAATAAGACTTTTAAAATTTATTTATTATTTTTTCCTTTTTCGCCCCAAAGCCCCCCGGTACATAGTTGTATATTCTTCGTTGTGGGTCCTTCTAGTTATGGCATGTGGGACGCTGCCTCAGCGTGGTCTGATGAGCAGTGTCATGTCCGCGCCCAGAATTCGAACCAACGAAACACTGGGCCACCTGCAGCGGAGCGCACAAACTTAACCACTCGGCCACGGGGCCAGCCCCAGTAAAATAAGACTTTGAACACAAGCACTATGATACCATGACAGTCGCTCTGATACCCGAGACAGCCACCAAGTGACTAACGGACAGGTAGCAGGTAGCATATGCAGTGTGGATACGCTGGACAAAGGGATGATTGACGACTTGGGCAGGATGGAGAGGGATGGTGCGAGACTTCATCATGCTACTCAGAATGGCGTGCAATTTAAAACTTATGAATTATTTCTGGAATTTCCCATTAAATATTTTCAGACTGAGGTTGACTGCAGGTCTCTGAAACCACGGGTAAGGGGAGCCTACTGTAACACATGATCAGGCCCCTAACTTTTCAGACTCCCCTTTGTAGTCTTTTCCTCTACAGGCTTTAAGTTTTATCAGTCATTTCAGCTCCTCTAATAGCCATCTCAAGCCCTCACACATGACCTTCCTGCAAGGTTTTCTGATCAGTGACCAAGCATCCCATTTCCCTGGGACACAGGGCTTTCAGTGCTAAACCCAGGAGAGCGCTAGGCAAAGTGGGATTGAGTCGGTCACTCTACTTTCTATCTACCACTTCTGTTTGACACCTACTTCAAGTATTGGCCTTAAAGTCACTTTTTAAGGAAACCACCTCTGACACCTCCTTACTCCCGTCCCATGCACATTACTTTATTTCCTTTGTCTTAACATTCATCACACCGGATTTACTTTTTTTTTTTTTTTTTTTTTTTTTTTTTTTTTTTTTTTTATTAATGTTATGATAGATTACAACCTTGTGAGATTTCAGTTGTACATTTTTGTTAGTCATGTTGTGGGTACACCACTACCCCCTCCGTACCCTCCCCCCACCCCCCCTTTTCCCTGGTAACCACCAATCAGATCTCCTTCTCAATATACTAATTTCCACCTATGAGTGGAGTCATATAGAGTTCGTCTTTCTCTGACTGACTTATTTCGCTTAACATAATACCCTCGAGGTCCATCCACATTGTTGTGAATGGGCCAATTTCGTCTTTTTTTATGGCTGAGTAGTATTCCATTGTGTATATATACCACATCTTCTTTATCCAATCATTAGTTTCTGGGCATGTAGGCTGGTTCCACGTCTTGGCTATTGTAAATAATGCTGCAATGAACATAGGGGTGCAACGGACTCTTGAGATATCTGATATCAGGTTCTTAGGATAGATACCCAGTAATGGGATGGCTGGGTCATGGGGTATTTCTATTTTTAACTTTTTGAGAAATCTCCATACTGTTTTCCATAGTGGCTGTACCAGTTTGCATTCCCACCAACAGTGTATGAGGGTTCCTCTTTCTCCACAACCCCTCCAACATTTGTCGTTCTTGGTTTTGGATGTTTTTGCCAATCTAACGGGGGTAAGGTGATATCTTAGTGTAGTTTTGATTTGCATTTCCCTGATGATTAGCGATGATGAACATCTTTTCATGTGTCTATTGGCCATATTCATATCTTCTTTTGAGAAATGTCTGTTCATGTCCTCTGCCCATTTTTTGATCGGGTTGTTTGTTTTTTTGTTGTTAAGCAGTGTGAGTTCTTTGTATATTATGGAGATTAACCCTTTGTCGGATAAGTGGCTTGTAAATATTTTTTCCCAATTAGTGAGCTGTTTTTTTGTTTCAATCCTGTTTTCCCTTGCCTTGAAGAAGCTCTTTAGTCTGATGAAGTCCCATTTGTTTATTCTTTCTATTGTTTCCCTCAACTGAGGAGTTACAGTGTCCGAAAAGATTCTTTTGAAACTGATGTCAAAGAGTGTACTGCCTATATTCTCTTCCAAAAGACTTATTGTCTCAGGCCTAATCTTTAGGTCTTTGATCCATTTTGAGTTTATTTTGGTGTGTGGAGAAAAAGAATGGTCAATTTTCAATCTTTTGCATGTGGCTGTCCAGTTTTCCCAGCACCATTTGTTGAAGAGACTTTCTTTTCTCCATTGTAGGCCCTCTGCTCCTTTGTCGAAGATTAGCTGTCCATAGATGTGTGGTTTTATCTCTGGGCTTTCAATTCTGTTCCATTGATCTGTGGACCTGTTTTTGTACCAGTACCATGCTGTTTTGATCACTGTAGCTTTGTAGTATGTTTTGAAATCGGGGATTGTGATTCCGCCGGCTTTGTTTTTCTTGCTCAGGATTGCTTTAGCAATTCGCGGTCTTTTGTTGCCCCATATGAATTTTAGGATTGTTTGTTCAATTTCTGTGAAGAATGTTCTTGGGATTCTGATTGGGATAGCATTGAATCTGTATATTGCTTTAGGTAGTATGGACATTTTAACTATGTTTATTCTTCCGATCCATGTGCAAGGGATGTCTTTCCATCTCTTTATGTCATCGCCTATTTCTTTCAAGAGAGTCTTGTAGTTTTCATTGTATAGATCCTTCACTTCCTTGGTTAAGTTTATCCCAAGGTATTTTATTCTTTTCGTTGCTATTGTGAATGGGATAGAGTTCTTGAGTTCTTTTTCTGTTAGTTTATTGTTAGTGTATAGAAATGCTACTGATTTATGCACGTTAATTTTATACCCTGCTACTTTGCTGTAGTTGTTGATTATTTCTAATAGTTTTTCTGTGGATTCTTTGGGGTTTTCTATGTATAAGATCATGTCGTCTGCAAACAACGAGAGTTTTACTTCTTCGTTACCTATTTGGATTCCTTTTATTTCTTTTTCCTGCCGAATTGCTCTGGCCAGCACCTCCAGAACTATGTTGAATAGGAGTGGTGAAAGTGGGCACCCTTGTCTTGTTCCTGTCCTCAGAGGGATGGCTTTCAGCTTTTGTCCATTGAGTATGATGTTGGCTGTGGGTCTATCATATATGGCCTTTATTATGTTGAGGTACTTTCCTTCTATACCCATTTTACTGAGGGTTTTTATCATAAATGGGTGTTGGATCTTGTCGAATGCTTTCTCTGCATCTATTGAGATGATCATGTGGTTTTTGGTTTTCATTTTGTTAATGTAGTGTATCACGTTGATTGACTTGCGGATGTTGAACCATCCCTGTGTCCCTGGTATAAATCCCACTTGATCATGGTGTATAATCTTTTTGATGTATTGCTGTAATCGGTTTGCCAAAATTTTGTTGAGGATTTTTGCATCTATGTTCATCAGTGATATCGGCCTGTAGTTCTCCTTCTTTGTGTTGTCCTTGTCAGGTTTGGGGATCAGAGTGATGTTGGCTTCATAGAATGTGTTAGGGAGTTCTCCATCTTTCTCAATTTTCTGGAACAGTTTGAGGAGAATAGGTATTAAGTCTTCTTTGAATGTTTGGTAGAATTCTCCAGAGAAGCCGTCTGGTCCTGGAGTCTTGTTTTTGGGGAGGTTTTTGATTACCGTTTCTATTTCCTTACTTGTGATTGGTCTATTCAGATTCTCCATTTCTTCCTGATTCAGTTTGGGGAGATTGTAGGAGTCTAGGAATTTGTCCATTTCTTCCAGGTTGTTCAATTTGTTGGCATATAGTTTTTCATAGTATTCTCTTATGATCTCTTGTATTTCATTGGTATCTGTTGTGATTTCTCCTCTGTCATTCCTGATTTTATTAATTTGCGATTTCTCTCTTCTTTTCTTGGTGAGTCTGGCTAGGGGTTTGTCAATTTTGTTAATTCTTTCGAAGAACCAACTCTTTGTTTCATTGATCCTTTCTATTGTCTTTTTTGTTTCAATATCGTTTATTTCTGCTCTTATTTTTATTATTTCCCTCCTTCTACTGACTCTGGGCCTTGTTTGTTCTTCTTTTTCTAGTTCTGTTAGGTGTCGTTTGAGGTTGCTTACGTGAGCTTTTTCTTGTTTAGTGAGGTGAGCCTGTATTGCGATGAATTTCCCTCTTAGGACTGCTTTTGCTGCATCCCAAATGATTTGGTATGTCGTGTTCTCATTTTCATTTGTCTCCAGATAATATTTGATTTCTTCTTTAATTTCTTCAATGATCCATTGTTTGTTGAGAAGCGTGTTGTTTAGTCTCCACATTTTTGCACCTTTCTCTGCTTTTTTCTTGTAGTTGATTTCTAGTTTAATAGCGTTATGATCAGAAAAGATGCTTGATATTATTTCAACTCTCTTGTATTTATTGATGTTTGCTTTGGTTCCCAAAATATGGTCAATCCTTGAGAATGTTCCATGTGCACTTGAGAAGAATGTGTAACCTGCTGTTTTTGGATGAAGTGTTCTATATATATCTATTAAATCCATCTGGTCTAATTTTTCATTTAATTCTATTATTTCCTTGTTGATTTTCTGTCTGGATGTTCTGTCCATTGGTGTTAATGGTGTGTTGAGGTCCCCTACTATTATTGTATTGTTGTTGATGTCTTCTTTTAGATCTATTAAGAGTTGCTTTACAAATTTTGGTGCTCCTGTGTTGGGTGCGTATATATTTATAAGTGTTATGTCTTCTTGGTGGAGAGTCCCTTTTATCATTATATACTGTCCCTCTTTGTCTTTCTTTATCTGTTTTGCTTTGAAATCTACCTTGTCTGATATTAGTATAGCGACACCTGCTTTCTTTTGTTCATTATTAGCTTGGAGTATTGTTCTCCATCCCTTCACTCTGAGTCTGTGTTTGTCTTTGGGGCTGAGGTGTGTTTCCTGGAGGCAGCATATTGTTGGATCTTGTTCTTTGATCCATCCTGCCACTCTGTGTCTTTTGATTGGGGAGTTCAATCCGTTTACATTTAGAGTGATTATTGAGACGTGGTGGCCTACCACTACCATTTTGTGTCTTGTTTTCCGGTTTTCTTCAGTTTCCTTTGTTTCTCGTCCCATGGTTTAATCTGTTCTGATGTAGAGCTGCTACTCTCTGTTGTTGTCCTTCTACTTATCTCCTCTGCTCTTGGTTTTGTAGTCCCTTTCCTTTTTTGGATTTTTCAGGAATGAGGGTTTTCCTGAGGATTTCCTGAAGAGGAGGTTTTGTGGCAATGAACTCCCTTAATTTTTGTTTATCTGGGAAAGTTTTTATTTCTCCATCGTATTTGAAGGATATTTTCGCTGGGTAGAGAATTCTCGGCTGTAGGTTTTTGTCCTTCAGATTTTTGAATATATCATTCCACTCTCTTCTAGCCTGTAAAGTTTCTGCTGAGAAATCTGCTGATAGCCTGATGGGGGTTCCTGTGTAGGTTAGTTTCTTTTGCCTGGCTGTCCTTAATATTTTCTCCTTGTCGTTGACTTTTGCTAGCTTCACTACTATATGGCGTGGAGTTGGTCTTCTTGCATTGATAAAGTTTGGAGATCTATTGGCTTCTGTCACCTGAAGATCCATCTCCCTCACCAGATTTGGGAAGTTCTCAGCCATTATTTCTTTGAATAGGTTTTCTGCCCCTTTCTCCTTCTCTTCTCCCTCTGGTATACCTATAATCCTTACGTTGCATCTCCTAATTGTGTCTGATAATTCTCGGAGAGTTTCTTCATTTCTTTTAAGTCTTGCTTCTCTCTCCTCCTCTGCCTGCAACAATTCTATATTGCCATCTTCCAAATTGCTAATTCTTTCCTCCATATTATCGGCCCTACTGTTCAGAGCATCTAGATTTTTCTTAATCTCCTCTATTGTGTTCTTCATTTCCAGTATTTCTGTTTGGTTCTTCTTTATCGTATCAAACTCTTTTGTGACATAGCTCCTGAACTCGTTGAGTTGTCGGTCAGAATTCTCTCTTAACTCAGTGAGTATTTTAATGATGGCTGTTTTGAAGTCATCATCATTTAGGTTATATATCTCATTTTCTTTGGGATTGTTTTCTGTGTATTTGTTACTTTCTTTCTGTTCTGGAGATTTGATGTATTTTTTCATATTGCTTGATGATGTTGATTTGTGCCTCCGCATGGAGATAGAGTTTAGTTGCTCCTTTCACTTGTTTCAGCTGCTGCGGTGGGGGGAGCAGCTGTTTATACTTCACCAACCAGGAACCCTGTCCGTAGTTGCTAACTGGGCCTGGGCCGCTCTTCGTAGCCACAGTGGCCCTTTGGATTCCCTCCTCTGCCGTGGGGGCCGTCACGGGGGGCTTCAGACTGCAGGTGCCTACTGTTGTTGCCCACCTAGATGCGCTCTCTCCTTGGGGTCTGCAACGGTGTTATGGGCTTTTCCAGCGGCCAGGGGTGGGATCACTTTTATTTGTCGCTCGGTTGCTGTCGGCACCCACCAAATCTCACTTGTCCTCTATGGGTCGCAGGAGAGCTATTGGCATCTTCTACAGTCTGTGGTTAGTACACCTAGCTATGCTGCTTTTGCCCTGGGGTCTTCCAGCCTTGTGGCTGGCGGCTGGGTGCCTTCTACTGGTGCTGTGCCGAGGCTTTCCCTAAGGCTTCTGTGAGCCTGTAGAGTTTCCCCCTAGGCTACTAAGCTGGGTCTCTGGAACTCTCTCCAGCCCCAGTCCTCTCCGAGATCTCCGGCAATCCCTAGCCTCACCTGGTGGGCAACGGCAGCTGGGGGTCGCCCCGCCCTCTGGGCTTCTCTCCGGGCCTCTGCCGGGAGCTCTGAATGCTCAGCGTGGCCCCTCTGCTACCGGCAGACAGAGAGTTTTGTCTGCTGCCCGGGCGGAGCTCCGGCGCTTCTCCACCGGATCGCCGGACCCGCCTTTGAAAGTTCCCCCGCCCCGGTCCTCTCCGAGATCTCCGGCAATCCCTAGTCCCACGGGGCGGGCAACGGCAGCTGGGGGTCGCCCCGCCCTCTGGGCTTCTGTCCGGGCCTCTGCCGGGAGCTCTGAATGCTCAGCGTGGCCCCTCTGCTACCGGCAGACAGAGAGTTTTGTCTGCTGCCCGGGCGGAGCTCCGGCGCTTCTCCACCGGATCGCCGGACCCGCCTTTGAAAGTTCCCCCGCCCCGGTCCTCTCCGAGATCTCCGGCAATCCCTAGTCCCACGGGGCGGGCAACGGCAGCTGGGGGTCGCCCCGCCCTCTGGGCTTCTGTCCGGGCTTGTGCCGGGAGCCCTGAGTGCTCAGCGTGGCCCCTCTGCTACCGGCAGACAGAGAGTTTTGTCTGCTGCCTGGGGGAGCTCCGGCACTTCCCCTCCGGGTCGCCGATCCGGCCTTTGAAAATTCCCCCGCCCCGGTCCTCTCCGAGATCTCCGGCAATCCCTAGTCCCACGGGGCGGGCAACGGCAGCTGGGGGTCGCCCCGCCCTCTGGGCTTCTGTCCGGGCCTCTGCCGGGAGCTCTGAATGCTCAGCGTGGCCCCTCTGCTACCGGCAGACAGAGAGTTTTGTCTGCTGCCTGGCGGAGCTCTGGCGCTTCCCCACCGGGTCGCCGGACCCGCCTTTGAAAGATCCCCCGCCCCGGTCCTCTCCGAGATCTCCGGCAATCCCTAGTCCCACGGGGCGGGCAACGGCAGCTGGGAGACCTCCGTGCCCACCGTGTCTCTCTCTGGGACCCTCCGGGCGCCCCGAGCACCAGGCCGGGTCTCCCCGCCAATGGCGGGGAGAGACTCTCCCCGCGGGCTCAGGTGTGCAACTCCAAAGTTTCCCTCTGCGTTTAGGAGTAATTGCGGGGGGTTTAAGTAGGGTTCTGGTCACCTGTTTCCACCGTCGCTCCTCTGTTGTGTTCTCGCTCCTGCCCTAGATGTGTGTGGATCCTCTGGGGGCGTCCGTTGGAAGAAAGCCGCTTGCGGGTACTAGGCTGCCCGTCGGGGTCGGAGAGTTTTCACCTATTTCCACATCCTCCCGGAGGAAAGTCCGTCCACCTTCCGATGTATAGTCGCGTGGGTGTCTCAGACGTCCTGAGATGCTGTCTGGATATCCTTTGTCAAGCGATAAGTGTCCAAATAATTGTAGACTCGAAGGGCGAGAGACAAAGAGGACTACTCACGGCGCCATCTTGGAAGAATCCCGGATTTACTTTTTTAACGTCCATCTTCCGTGTGTTATAAACCCCATAAGCATGAATCCAGTGAGCATTTCGTTGACCATTATATCACTAACACCTCACACTGTGTATAGTTCATGTGTCTGTGAAATGAGTAACTGGTGAATGAATAAATCAACCAATGAAAGGTTTATCTGTGATGGCCTCCAAGTCAAGTAAGTTTTTTCTTTTTTAGGCTAGGAGAAATTTGAAGATACATGGACTATTCTATCTCCTTTGAGGTCACTATTCTAGAAAACTAAAACAATTAAATGCTCCATTTATCTTGATCCTCACAACTGAAGAACTGACCAAGAACCTCACCTTAACCACCATATAGTCAGGATAAGAGCAGCAGGACAAATGGTCTAAATTCTCACTACTCAATCCCTATTACAAGTATTCCTCAATTTACAACAGATCTTGGTCCTACCCAGAAGATGGGATTCTAAGCAACAGGAACAATAAATATGATCTAGTTCATGAGACAGCAAGGAGACAAGAGGGCATACGGTACCAAGTAGTGGGAAATAGACTGGTAAGTTCAGTGGGGCCAGAAAGTCACTGGGGCAAGAGGGAGCACCCTGAAGTTTGAGAGGTTTGGTTTGAAGTGTTTTTTATTTTAATAATAAAAGTAGTACACGATCATTACAAAAAAACTCAAACTAGAATAAAATCTAAAGAAAAAAGAATATCCAGAAAGACTTGTTTTTTATATTTTCATACTAGAAGCAGGGAAATGAAATGGTGGAAGGAAAAAAACCTCTTAGTAAGTGTCTTCTAGGTCATTCAAATATTTATTTTGTGCCTACAATGTGTCCGATGCTAGAGATCAAAGATAACTAAGATTTAGTCTCAGCTGTGAGCACATCAGTGAGAAAACAGTAACAGATGACTACTCTGCAGTGAGCTCAGAGCTGAGAGGGATGAGTGGCATACAACGGAAAAGAGGACCCAGAGCTCCTATTTATGGGAGTAATTAGGCAAATAAATCAGAACTGGCTTTTGAAGGATGAAAAGGAATTTGCCAGGCAAAGAAAGAGAGGAAGGTCTCTGTACAGAGGAAGAAGTATGTGTAAAGAAACTTCGTAATCTAAATGTGGTCTTTTTTTTTCTTTTTCCCCTTGGCCTTCACCCAATCACTATACTAAAAAAGTGAAACAATAACCAAGCATGAGAGAAGTAAAGGGGTGAGACTCAGAAAATGCTTCAAAACTGCTGATAAGGTAGGGAATGGGGAAGCAAGGGACAACAACAAAGATTACCAAAAAAAAAAAAAAACAAGTAGTAAGAAATGTGTTGAACAGTATGAAGTCTAGCTTTCCCCAAGTTTGGTCACAAACCCCAAACGGCAATTCGAAATGAAATAAGGGGAGAGGGGCAATAAAGATGAAAAGTGTTCAACCTGCTAGACATCAAGGAGATGCAAAGTGGAACAAGATACCATCTATCACTCTAAGATAAGACCTTTTACTGGAAACTGAAGGTCAACAGCAGACTGATTATTTAATTACTTATATGGTTATCTAAGTTAAACAGAAGTTGGGACCAGCTTATTCTAATAAAAAATGTCAAATCAGAAATTATCCATGTACTTTATCCCAAATTTCCATGAAGACAATTTATATCAGATCTTTGAAGGATTTTCACTAGTTATAAAGTCACTCAATCTTAACCGAGAAAAGATTCATGACCCAGCCATGCTCTGCTTCATAAAAGACAGTTCAACCATCTGCATAAAAGAAGATATGAAGAGGGGTTGGCCTGGTGGCGTACTGGTTAAGTTCACATGCTCTGCTTTGGTGGCCCGGGGTTCATGGGGTTGGATCCCCGGCGTGGACCTACACACCACTTGTCAAGCCATGCTGTGACAGCGTCTCACATACAAAATAGAGGAGGACTGGCACAGATGTTAGCTCAGGGCCAATCTTCCTCATTGGGAAAAAAAAGATAAGAAAGATATGAAGATACCTTGTCTCTCTCTGCTAACCACCCTTTTATTTAGAGACCCAAAGTCTGCCTCAAAGAAACAAATTAGTCAGTCACCCTTGCTAAGCCATTTCTTGCTATGCAGAGGCAGGTTTGGTGGCAGCCAGAGTTCCTTATCTTCTCCTCTGATCTGTCTACATACATTTAGGAGACTACCATGCAAGTTCCAGAAAACAAGCAAGGAGTGTCTATGTGCCCGCGTGTACGTGAGGTTCAGGTGGAGCTGTGTGAGGGCAGAAAAACCTGAATTGGCACACAGCTTCCTGGGAGGTGGAGTCATATGTGCAAAGTGCTGTGTTGAAGACACAAGGCTAGAATCAGGAAGAGCCCTAACAGCAGCACATGCTAGAAACCAGGGTAGGATAAGAGCCCACCATCCTAGCCTAGAACTATCATTAGATAAATGTCTATTAATCTCCAGAACTCAGGCTAGGAGCTGCATATTTATCCTTCAGCAATACACCTAACAAGAAGCTTCGACCAGAATTTCAGTCAACTGTAGAGGCAAGGACAGTCCACAAACATTTCTGACAAATGCACATCAGGCAGTAATATGTAACAGTTATCATTCAAGGATGAACAAGCAGAAAAGAAAAATCCACCACTGATCCCAACAAAAAAATAACGCAGCACAACGAAGAGGGAAAATTACCTTTCATATAGAAGCAGAGCCTGACTTAGAAGGTGAATTAAATTACTTCAGGACACAGAACTAACTTCCAAACACTGCTTGGCAACTCTATGGAACAGGCATCCATGGAGAGAACAGACCAAGACGAGAGTAATTTAGGAAGAAAGGGGAGTAGGGTAAATTTTTAAAGCATGCGCAACTAAAATTTCAACAGAAATAAGGCCTACACTGGAGGTGATAAAGGAAAATCAAATGACAAATAAGGAAAAACATTTGAGAAGCTCACACAAAGGACAGAAATGATAAGCCAACCTAATTAATACAAGTGTTTTCAAGGAAGAAAACAGAACTAAAATGAAATAACCAAAAATATCTCTGGAAATGTGAAAGAGCCAGCTATGCACACTGCAAGGAGCTAAAGTACCAGGCAACATTAATGAACACGTACAAGACACGATCTGTCAAAATATTACACCAAAAGAAAATGAAATATTCCTACCACTATCAGGCACAGGAAGCTCCAAAACAAAATGATCAATGCAAGATGACACAGAATTTCTGAGGACCTCAGTGACCTAATAATTATTAAATATGCCTTTCAGTTACTCTTACTAAAAATATTAGCTGAAATGTATGCTAGCTGACATACACGATGAATCAATTTAAATGTAAGATTGAGAAAAATGGCAATGACCACCAAATCCATGTAAATAAAGTTTAACTAATTTATGTTAACACAACATAATTACTAAGATAAAAGTAAAAAGATGAAGTTAAAAACATAAAATGCACAAAAAAATATACTAACAATATTCTAAGGCCCCAAACTCACTGTAGAAGGGAAAAGTAGATAAAGTGAGGGTAGGTTAGGAGAAAAAATTAGTCTTCAGAAATAGAAGGAATCAAAGTATAATTTTCTTTTTCAGCCTGACAAATCATAAAATTTTATTCTTTTAAATTTAGATTTACACTTTTATTCATTTAAACTATAAATTAATAGACTTTAAAAATAGGATGTATACATTCCAAATACCTGAAATAAAAGCAAACCAAATATAATTCACAAAGCAAAAAACAGAAAACATCAACAGATAACTGGATAAACAAAATGTGGTATATACATACAATGGAATATTATTTGGCCATAAAAAGGAACAAAGTACTAATATATGCTACAACATGGATGAACTTTAACAACCTTATGTTACATGAAATAAGCCAGACATAAAAAGGCAAATATGGTATGATTCCACTTATATGAATCGTCTACAATAGGCAAAATTGTTAGGAGACAGAAAGTAGATTAGAAGATTGGGGGCAGAAATACAGAAAGCACATTAGGGGTTGGGGGTGGGGAGGAATGGGGAGTTAGTGTTTAATGAGTATAGAGGTTCAACTGGGGAAGGAAGATGAAGAAGTTCTGGAGATGGACAGTGGTGATGGTTGCACAACAATGTAAATACACTTAATGCCAAAGAACTCTATACTCAGAAACAGTAAAGACAATAATTTATGTTATGTATATTTTACGACAATTAAAGTAGCAACAATGAATCATTAAAAAACAAATCATTAATTAAGATGATAGAAGAAACACTCAACAGAATTCATTATGACAACAAACATAAATGTTTTAAGCATTCATTTTGAATCAAAACAAAAATAAACTACATGTAATTTAAGAGAGACATAACTGAAACAAAATGACATGGAAAGACAAAGTTGGATAATTTATTGAACAAAAATAATACAGACAGGAATTTAAGATAAGTAAAACACAAGGACTCACAAAGATTAAATATGATAACATGTTTATTGATTAGGTGTAATCCATACTGAAGATCTTCAGCAGCATAGAACTCACACATGCATCATATAATACTGCATCAAAACACACAATAAAAATTAATAGTCAAGAGAATGAGAAGACATGCCACAGACTGGGAGAAAATATTTGGAAAAGACACATCTAGGTGTGTAGTAGGCTATACCATCCAGGTTTGTGTAAGTACACCCTGTGATGTTCACACAATGATGAAATTGCCTAATGATGCATTTCTGAGAAAGTATTCCTCTCATTAAGCAACATGTGACTACATATATACTCAACACATTTGGTTTTGAAGATATTTATACCCAAAATGTGCAGTTTAATTAACAAAATATATATATATATATATAAATCTACCCTACGGGGCCATCCCAATGGCATAGTGGTTAAGTTCGCGCACTCTGTTTCAGCAGCCTGGAGTTTGCGGGTTCGGATCCTGGGCACAGACCTACACACCACTCATCAAGCCATGCTGTGGCACCATCCCACATACAAAAAAACAGAAGAAGATTGGCACAGATGTTAGCTCAGCAATAATCTTCCTCAAGCAGAAAGAGTTAAGACTGGCAACAGATGTTAGCTCGGGGCCAATCTTCTTCCCCTCACCCCCAAAAAAACCATACTCTGCAAATAGAAAATGTTTTTTTCAAGTTTTCACATAACATTTACCAAATTGGATTATGCTTTAAGTCATAAAGAAACCCTTGATAAATTTAAAAGATATTTTAAAAGACCATAGTCACTGACAACAATGAAAGAAAAGAGTGAACAGAACTGTCCTAAATACCTCAAGTCAAAGAGAAAATCAAACTAGATCAACTATTTGAAAAGAAAAGAATATAAGAACATCATTCATGTAAATTATAGAGTGCAGCCAAAGCTGTACTCAGAGGCAAATTAAGAGCATTAAATGTTCTTGTTATTAAAAAAAAAGAATCAAAAATGTATTGCATTATAAAAAGTATAACAAAAAAAGAAAAAAAGCAAGAAGAGGAAAATAAAGAGAAAAGTTTAGAAATCAAGGAATCGCAAAGCAGAAAGCCAACAGAATAAATCTCACAGCTGGTTATTAAAAACCACTAAGTAGATAAACATTTGGCAAATCAAATCAAGAAAAATAACAAAATCACTAGCAAAAGATGGAAATGAACACCACAGACTTAATTATAAGAAAATATTACACACATCCATATAATAATAAATTTTAAAACCTTAAAAAATACAATCTTGGGAAATACAACTTATCACAATTGACTCATGAATAAGTAAGGATTCCCCAAGAGACTACAGAAGTAACTACAGAAGCTACCATATGGCCTATATACTCTTATTACACTAAATTTCTGAGAGATCCTCTTCTATCCTTCCAACAAATTCTGTACATTTGACTAACATGAGTAGGGTTTTGGTTCCTCATAATATACCCTTTAGGGTACCTTTGGTTATTAGCAAATTTATTATTATATGTTCTTATCAGATGTAGTTAAAAGAAGAAAAACTTTATCACCTAATTAAGTATTATAAAAAATCTGAAAAAATTCAGAAGCCATTCTTATTTTTTGTAAAGTAGAAACAGAATAAAACAATATATCTCTGTAAAACCAACAGCTGACATCATCCTTAACTGTAAAATTACCAGAGACATTCCAAGACAATTATTACCTCTCTTACTTAACTGTGTCTTGGAGATTCTGGTCAATGTAACAAAGACTAAAATAGAAATAAATATTGTGACTATTCAAAAGGAAGTAAAAGTTACTACCATTTTCAGATAAGACAATGAACCTGGAAAACAAAAGTAAATAAAATTTGCAGGTGGGCCTGGTGGGGCAGTGGTTAACTTCGAGTGCTTTTGCAGGTTCGGATCCCGGGTGCGGACCTATACAATGCCCTCAAGCCATGCTGTGGTGGCATCCCACATACAAAACAGAGGAAGACTGGCACAGATGTTAGCTCATGGACAATCTTCCTCACCAAAAGAAAAAAAAAAGTAACTGAAATTTTATTAAAGTCCAGAAAGATAATAAAAATAACAGTAGGCACAAAAATTTAGTTACTTCTGTGTACTTATTATAAATAATGAAAATAAATCAAATTAACAAAAACAAAGCAAGTTATAATTTAAACAAGAAATGGAAAATAAATTATATTTTTTATTTGCCTAGTAATAAGAAAATTTTATTAATTTCACTAAGAATGATGGTCATTTCAATAAAGATAGCAATAAAATGGGATTCACATTGCTAGTGACGGTACACATGAAACCTTTCTGAAGGGTATTTTAAGACTTTTAAATGCTTATACCTTTTCACTCAGTAATTCCACTTCTAGGAAAATATTCTAAAGTAATAATCAGGGATAAATAAAAAGATATTTACTATAGTATTATTTATATAAAATACTGGAAAAAGTTACACATTCAGCAATAGGAAAATAGTGAAGCTAAGGTACAACTATACAACGGAATGTTGGTAAAGATTTTTTAAAAAAAGTATTTTTAAGGAGAACAAAGGGAAACCTTCAAGGTTTAATGTTAAGTTAAAAAAATCAAGATAGCAAATTATACAGAATATGATTTCAATTTTATAAAAGTAAACTATGTCCATACATATATATAAAGAAGAAAAAGTACTGGTAGGAAACATAGCAAAATATCAACAGTAGTTATCCAAAGGTAATGAAATAAGAAGCAAGTTTTTTAAACTTTATGTTTTCAAATATTTACTCAGGAAGATGAAAAAAGTTCAGGAAGAATTTACAACAGAGATAGGTTATCAAACATCTGGCTATATTTCCACTATTACAGCTGCCAATGTACCTCCTTATTCTTTAATAATTTGCTTTTTATAGCATTTGAAATTTTGTATAACTACTTTCCCCATCTCTTGTTCTTCATGTTTATTATATAATAATTTTGCTTCATTCATAAGTCTATAAGTTACTAAAAAAATCTCAAAATTAAAAGGAATAGCAATTTTTTTCAAAGCTGAGATTATACCTTAAAATACACCTTGTTCTTATTAAATAAATGCAAGACCAAAATAAAACCTTCTATCTTTCCAGAAGCTATTAAACATTTACATGAAAAAAATATTACCAGTATAATACCTTGATCAGAAAGATGTAAGGAAGAACTCAGTAATGTGGGTTAAAAGTGCCCTGGACTCATGTGTATCTATGTGCATCACTTAACCAACACTACTGAGATCTTCCTTGCACTCCCCTCTTTGATGAGTTTCCACCGACAAAGATTGAGAAATAACTCTCATTTCCAGATGAATAATTTATGCATTTAGTATACTGCAAATAAAAATTATGGACTAACATGTTAAGAAAATATATAATAAGAAGAATATCGAAATTATAGTGGAAATCAGGATAGACTCCCAAAGAAAGCTACACTGAGAAGCTGAAATTTGAAGGACGAGGATGAAGTAGGTGGATGACATGAGATAGCAGTCAAAGATGGGCGTTTTTTTCCTTTTCAGATGTGATGCTTACAACAACATCACTACAGTACTTCTCTCTGCATCTCCACAATGTGACTTATCTTCACATCAACCTCAAGCTTCTAAAATACTTTTATACCTGTATTTTATTTCAGTAGCCAAACTATTCAATATTTTTAAAACTCTTACCTGAACCATGCACACACACAAAAAAACCCCACAAGAATTTAGATTAAATTACAAGAATTATTAAAGTACCAGAAGAAAATATAGAAGAACGCTTTCTGATGAAGGTGAAATGGCGAAGACCTTAAACAGAAGGCAAAGGATTAATATCTATTATGTATGAAGAGTTTCTATAACTCAATAAGGAAGTATAGATTGGTGTAGCCTTTTAGGAAGGCACTTTGGCATCTACTGAAACTTAAAATACACACTTAAGAATCCTTTTAATGGAGATACTTGTACACATACGCATGTACACAAAGACAGAAGGAAGCTCATTAAGGCTCTGGTTTTAGTTGCTCAAAATTGGATACAACATAAATGACCATGAATAATTAAAGTACAACCGTTTAATGCAACATCTCACGACTGTTAAAAAGATGAGGTACAACTATATGTATTGAGATGGAAAATATATAACAATCAGACTTTTTATTTTAAAAAACAAAGGTAAAAACTACACATACAGTGTTTATTTCTAATTGCATAAAGACAACAAAACTGTCTAAGGAATGGGACTAGAAAGTGAGGAAAGAGTAATTTTCACTTTTACTCTCAATAATTTACTTGCTTGAACCTTTTATGATAAGCAGGTACTCCCTTTGTAATTTTAAAATTAGGAAAAAACACTATTCCAGTCTGTTATGATGATTATCTCTGAGAGCTGAGACTAAAGCGATTTTTATCCTGTTTCTTAATAATTTTCACTACTTTCCAAATTTTCTTTAATATGCATACATTTTAAATCTGACAAATTTGCATTCACAAAACCTGTATTTTATTTCAGTGGTGAAATTGGTTTTTTCCATGAAAAATAATTTTTAATTTAACAGTTATGGTCTCAGAAACTTGGCTGAGATTCCAACCTCTTTGAGAAAGCAGTCTTAAATCTAAGTTTAGGAGTATAACATTTACTGTAGAAGTAATTAAATGTAAAACTTATTTTAGAATGGAATATTAACTAATGTTTATTAAGTACTTCCTTACCGCGTTTGCTAAGTACTTTACCTGCATTATCTCATTGGCTCTAGATAGCCCTATGAAATTCGCATTATACTGTTGTTATTATTAACCCCCATTTTACAGAAGAAAAAAACAAGTTTTGAAAAGAATGCGTACCTTGCCTGCGGTCAAGCAGAAGAGCCAGGATTCAGTTCAGGTCTCCAGCTCCTCACCACTAGCGATTCATGGAATGATAAGCACTAATGCACCACAGAGATAACAGGCTAGACTCTGAAATCCTGCATGATGTTCAGGTGGACTACTCTTAATCAGGTTAGTGAGCCTAAAATGAAGAATTCATTCTGATCACAGAAGAAAACAATCAGTATTTCTTCAGGGCAATGGGGGCTGTTTTTTCCTTCTCTTTCTCCTTCTACCAAGGTACAAGAAGGATCCAGTGGACAGCCCAGATTTGTAAGTAACTTAACACCCTCCCTCTGATTAGTCTGGAATTAGCCCTCTAACTGCAAGGGCTTTTGAAAACATAGTGATCAGAACCCCAAAGCCTTACTGTCTTGAACAAGGCCAGTTTCTTTTTTTTTTTTTTTTAAAGATTGGCACCTGGGCTAACAACTGTTGCCAATCTTTTTTTTTTTTCCTGCTTTATCTCCCCAAACCCCCCCCTGTATACAGCTGTATATCCTAGTTGCAGGTCCTCCTAGGTGTGGGATGTGGGACGCCTCCTCAACGTGGCCTGACTAGCGGTGCCATGTCCACGCCCAGGATCCAAACCCAACCACTCAGCCACGGAGCCGGCCCCAGGCCCAGTTTCTAGTTTTAACCAAAAGTACAAAATTGAGAAAGGCAAAAGAAATGTTATACTCAATATTAGAATGATCAGTATTGACAGATGAAACATATGAAGGATTTAACAGCAGTGACTTATTTTATCCTTAGCTACCTGAACAAGTTCTAAATTTTCTCTTTAAAAAAGTATAATTGAAAAGAAATACACACCGCTGTTAACCAGGTCTACTTGGAAACCTGCCTATCACGAAGATCAGAGAACCAGAGGTGCCCGTATTTATATACTTAGTAGATATCGCCAACTACAAACTTACTGTCACTTTATGAATCTGAGTTTGCAAGGTGAGTATTAAATGTCACAAAGTCCAGAAGAATAACCCTCTTTGGATAATGGTAAAGCAGGAATCAAGGTGCTAAGGCAAGTAGAATACCCAGGAACTCTCCCTTAGTACAAGTATCTGCTTACAGAAAGAAGTGGCAGAGAAGCTGACATCAACAGACCCAACATTTCTATACCTTAACCCCTTAAACCTACACAGATTACAGATCGAAAACCTCTTAAGGTTCATTTTTCATAATGCAAATCAGTTCGTGGCTGCTACAAGGATTTAAAAAGCAAAGATAAAAGAATTGCCTTAAATCAATACCCTTAATAGAACATAAAGTCTTTCATTTTTATATATATATGTAACAAGTATACAGAAGTTGGTATGAGTGTGTTTCACAAATACCACAGAGCTTCTGGCAAAGTAGACAAGTTCCAACATGCTTTAAAAATTACTGTTCACTGCCTTCATCCCAGTCTAACTTCGATGTTATTCATGTGGATAACCCTGCAAAAACAAAACCCCCAGAGCAAATTCTTGTACGTTTCAATATCCTGCCTACTTATAAGAGCGGAAGAGTCAAACAGAGCAGGGGAAAAAACGCGACGTGCACAACCTTGATCCAAAACACAGCTCGTCCTAGTCTAAGTTTAGGCCTAACCATTTTGATTGTCTTTTTACACAGGTTAAAGAAGAAAACAAAAAAACTACAGATCTAACTACAGATCAAAACTACAGATCACTTGTAAAGTAGAGCTGAGATGATTATATCAATGGGGGTTCGCATTATTTATCAAGGAGGAAACAAATCATGCTCACAAGGCCCAGAGTATTCCCATCAAAATTAAGATACAAGGATGGGTACCGACCTCCCAACAACTGACCATGGCAATCACTTTCACACTTCAGTTCTTGGATAACTTCACCTTTAAAGAATCAGTCAAAAGGTGGAGTCCACCGAGGAATCTGTGACAACGTTTTGCGAGTGTTTAAAAAAAAGCCAAACATGGTGAAAAGCCAACCTTCACCTAAGTTACCTAAAGAAGAAAATATTCACCTCCTGGCTGAAGATCAAACGAAAATCACGAGAAGATCTGAAAGTTCTGTTTTTAAGCGGAGGCCCTGAAACCCTCAGAAAACTATACTTTTCCACTAGTGCGGAATATGGAAGAGATTACAGATTGTAGTTTAGAAAAAAGTAAAGGGACGCGAGACAATATTCCCGAGCAATGAAACTGGGATGAACTGAGGGGTAGCAAAGAGGGGCCGGGATGCAGAAAGAGAGGAAAAATCGAGGAAGAAACCCCGAGACGTTTGGTCGAACGCTAAAGTAAGCGGAGGAGAGGAGGAGGTTGAAACGCGAGGGAGACCGAGAGAGGCAGAGCCTGTGGCGCGACACGGTTCAGGCAGGGCTGAGTTCAGGAAGAGTCAGAGCTCAGCAGCCCAGCAAGCTCCCCGTGTCGGGCTCCAGCGGGAGAAGAAAACAGCCCTAGGGAGCAGACAATGAGCCACCGCCCCAGGAGCGCGGCTCCAGGCACGCAGGTGGCCGCTTCCCCGGCCCTGCGCGGGGCGCTCGGCTGCCCGGGCCGCGCGCGCCGGCCAGGCCGCGGAGAAGGAAGGAGGAAGGGAGAGCGACGGCCGCGTCCCGGCCCGTCTGCACACTTACCCCAGGCGAGGGAAGGTCCCCGCCCCAGCGAGGCGCCTCCGTCCGAGCTCCCGGCGGGCTCTGGAGCCGCCCCGGGCAAGCGCGCGGCGCGGGGCGGGGACGGGAGGGAAGGGGAAGCGGGGCGGGAAGAGGAGCGGCGCTGGAGCGCAGCCGCTGCAACCGCTAGGCCGAGAGGCAGCAGAGCCCGCGGGCGCCGGGAGGGGAGGGCAGGGAGCCTTCGGCAATGGCGACGGCCCGGGCTGGAGGGGAAGCGGAACCTCCACCGCCGCCGCGCGTGGCCACAACCCTGGGGGAGGGCGACGGCGGGGAGCGGGGAGGGGCGGGGCGGGGCGGGGCCAGGACCCCGCCCTCCCGGCCCGAAGCCCGGAGCTGCGCCGGGCGGAGACCGGCACCGCCTCCCAGGGGGCGGGCTCGCGCGGGGGCTGCTGAGAGTTGTAGTTTGAAGACGTGCGGGGCCTGTCCTGTTTTGTGTAGGGTTCTTTTTTTTGTCTTTATATTGAGAGAGACAGCCAGTTCCTCATTTAATTCGGCATTGTCTCCAGTCAGGTCTGTGCCAACCAAAGATGCTGGTAGACGACTGCGGCTATATGAATCTGCGCCAGGACATTTGTTTCTAGGAATTCATACATTATCCATTTTGCTTTTTACCTACAAACTCTATATTTTCCCGCTGAATTAAGTCCCACCTCCTTGCAAATTAAGGCCTCCATGTTTTATCCATGGAGGGGTTCATCAATGTATTCATTAATTCTACAAACATCTGAGTGTCTTAATACATATCAGATACTATGTGTCAGGTCATCAGGGACCCAGGGAGTGAACATGAGTTACTTTGCCTTTGTGGAGCTTACAAATATGAAAATGCAATAATTAAAATAGTGATACGTAGTATGAGGAAAAAACTGCGGAGATTACTTTGGATAAGGTGGGCAGAAAAAGCATCTTTAAGAAGGTGACATCTAAGCTGAGAAGAAAAAGAGAGAGCCATGAGAAGCACCCAGGAGAAAGCATTACAGGCAGGAGGAAGAAAAAAGGCCTTGCTATGGTCAGTTATGAAGGCCTGGGTAGCTGGAGCTTAGTGCAAAAAAGACAGCATATATGAGAAAACACTAAGAGTAGACAAGATTCAGGTCAGAAAGGATCTTGAATGCCATGGTAAGGAATTTGGACTTTATCCCAAGAAGCTATTAAAGAGTTTTAAGCAAGGAAGTGATGTTATCTGGTTTAGACTTCAAGATCACTAGATTGCCATGTGGAGAATAGAGAGATGCAAGAATATAAGGGAAATGAACTAAGAGGCAGCAATCACAACTGACACTAGGGAGATACTGGTGGAAATGGACAAAGGTAGCCAGATTGTCTTTATCTATAGATGTAGAACAAAAAACTCAACTGATATGGAGAGTATAAGAGAGAAAGAAATCAAGGCTATGTCACACTATTAAATAACCTAAAAAATAGTCCCATTATTAGACACACAGAAATGCTGAATTAAATAGAACATCCTTTCAAAGGCGTAACTAAACTTTCAAGAAAGAGGAATACCTCTGACAGTTTTCCAAACTCTACCCTCAACCCAAAAATGGAACAAGAAACGAAAGTGGTAAGCAGGGCAGTGAAGCCACGGTTATGTTGAGCGTATTTACTTATCTCAGCAATCTCTATGCTTTTACTGGCTGCACAAGAGACAAGAGACCAAAGACAAGGCCTTGGGCCTGTCCAAGGAGTTGGGACTGTGATCCTGCATAAGGTTGGTAACTCAGAGGGCTTATACCCTCCAAGAAGAGACTAAAAGAAAAAACCCGAAATCCCCTGGATCAGCCCAGGGAGACAAATTGTATGTTTTAGCCTAGACTTGGCATAGAGGGGGGAAAAAATTTCCCTTTAGAATTCATAACCACAAACTTTCCCTCCCATGGGTTTGAAAGTTCAAATTTATAGAACGTACACTGTCCAGGAAACTTCAAGTCAAGAAAGGTGTCCCACGCTGGTAGTGCTTGGAGGCCTAGAAGAAAAACAATACAAATCCTCACTGCACGGGTTCACTCTCAAGCCAGCTCTGAAAGGATTTCCACAGATAAACAGAATTTTAAAAGCTAAACATAAGCACCAAAATATAATTACAATACACCTGAGAAAATAGCCACCATGAGTGAATCCACAGAAACCAGGAACAGAATAATGAAGCCTATGAACTTTAGATATTGGAAGTATTGGCTACAGAATAAAAAATAAGTTTATTAAAATGATTAAAATACGACAGGAGCAAGAAACAAGATACTATTTTCAAAAAATGACCAAGTAACTTTGAAAAGGAGCCAAGTAGAACTTCTAGAAATAAAGAATATAATAAGTGAAACCAAAGCCAGTGTTTGGGTTAAATAGCAGGTGACACACAGTTGAAGACAGAATTAGTAAACTGGAAGACAGATCTAGAAAAATTACTGAGAGCAGCCCAGAGACGTAGCATATATGAAAGAAAGATTTAAAAACACGAGGATAGATTGCAAAGGTCTACCATATGCCTAATGAGAGCTCGAGGAGAGAGAGGAGAGAAAGCAGAAGCAGCAGGATATGATGAGATAATGACTAAACATTTTCCGGAACTGATTAAAGACAAGAACCTTCAGATTCAGGAAGCAAAGTGAATCCCAACCTGGAAAAGTAAAGGAAATCTTCTCAAGTACATCAAAGTGAAAATGCAGAATTCCAAAGATAAAGCAACCAGAAAGAAAAGACATGCCCTACAAAAAAACAACTATTAAAATTACTGCAGATTTCTCAACTGCAACAATGGGTGCCAGCTGAAAATGGAAAAATATTTTCAAAGTAACAAGAGAAAATAACCAAATTTAGAAGTGTACACTTAGCTAAATTATCAGTCATATGAGTGCGGCTGAAATAAAGGTATCATCAAACAAAAACCGAGATCTACTAAAGGAACTCCTTAAAAAGATACACTCCAGGAAGAAAGTGATCCAGTAGTAAGGTCTAAGATGCAAGAAATCACATAGCTTAACCCACCATCCTTTGACTGACTAGGACAATCCTGAAGGGCATACTTAGTCCATATTATTTCATTCTCCCACAGTCTACCAAACCCTACTTTCAACTACCTGTAGAAGCATATTTTGTAAGTTTGGGGGATAATACAGATAGGTGTTGGTCACCTCACCTTAACTTCTTTATCTCCATATTATATCAATTAGCATTAATTATCAAAATATAAATGAGTAGCTTGAAATGAATACAATATCTGACTAGAGTAATCCTTAAACTCATTAAATTCTGAAATCATTAGAGCCACAATAGATCTTTCCCGCCCCCACATCATGTATATGCCATCCTCCATGAGGTCTAGTTAAATAATCTAAGTTCCCGGCAGAGTGGCTGAGATGCCCACACAATAGTCTGTCCTACCACCACCCTCAGCTGAGGTAACCTGTGGCTGTTATTTTTATCCAAAAGAACATAACACAATACTTTAAGAAAAATAAACCATAAAAGTGGAACAAATACTGGAACTTACTAAGAGACCAGTACCCATTTTCTTGGCATTAAACAAAAAAGACTGTATACAGAATTATAAAATTGATTTTAAAAATAAAGCACTTGTTCATTTTTTAAGAATCCAAAGAAGATAATATAAACAGTTCAAAACCAGCAGTGGTCTGTTATAAAACTGATGTCATCTGCAACCATTTCACAGGCAAGAAAAGTCATATTAAAGTATTCTTCACTCACATTCACATTTTTATTACACTTCTAAAAACCTGTATAAATGAGTAAATGGCTGAATCATGTTCCAAGCCACAATCTCAAATATGAATTTGAAAACTAATTTAAATATTGATGAAACTTCCTTCTGATGTGCAATAGAAAATAGATATAGGGCCAGCCTGGTGGTGCAGCAGTTAAGTGCACACATTCCACTTCGGCGGCCCGGGGTTCACCGGTTCAGATCCCGGGTGTGGATATGGCACCACTTGGCAAGCCATGCTGTGATGGGCATCCCACATAAAAAGTAGAGGAAGACGGGCACGGATGTTAGCTCAGGGCCAGTCTTCCTCAGCAAAAGGAGAACTGGCAACAGATGTTAGCTCAGCGCTAATCTTCCTCAAAAAAAAAAAGAAAGAAAGAAAATAGATATATATACACACACTATATATATATATATATATATATATACACACACACACACATCCACCCCCATACATACTCTTGAGAGGTTAAATAGAACCATGTTCCCCCACCTGTCTAACCATATTCCAAAATGGTCTGTTGATGTTACTGAATTTTAACTGACATACAATTCTATTTCAGCGCCATTATATTAATCCCATTGTGAAGGAAATGCTTGTAAAACACGGAATTCTTTCTTATAAGAAAACACTAAACAGGTATGGAACTAGACTGGGTTGAAATTTTAGTTATTTTAAAGATCTCTAATATTTCTGCTTTATGGCATTGGGTTGCCTTTTTCAATATATAAGTTCTCAAACACACCATCAAAAAGAACTGTTATGACTAGTCAAGCCATACATGTCAAATTATAAAAGATTTATTCCCGTAAAAACATCAGACTGTTTTAGGACATTAAGCAGCGATAGCATACATACACATATATCATATCCCATAACTCTATATAAAACAAACAATGCCAACATACCCTGGTTTATTGGGTTCTGTTTTGGAACATGCTTGTCCTGAATAAATAGAAGAGTGTGCTTGCCCTTTAATATTTTTAATTAGCTTATGGCACTTACTTTATTTACTAATTTCTAAAGAAAAACAGTAAATCATGACCTTTTGTTTAAAAAAAAAAGTCACCTGAAGATACAAAAAAGATTTTTTGTAAATGTACAACTTAATAAAATATACTCTTCAAAACAATCTGAATTATCTTCCTCACAAATTCAGTACTAAATCAGAACTAAATCATAGTACTTAGTTTCATTAAGCCCTGTGCCAATTCATATATTCAAAAGCAGTATTATAAAATATAAAAGGAGAATGGAAATATTTTAAGGAATAATCAATTTTTATATTAGCTGTTTTAATGATTTTCCTTGAAACTCTGGATAAATGACTTTAATATTTTCATAAAACTAATGTTTAAATAAATTCTGATTTATCCAAATTATTTTATTCTTATTATAATGATTTTCTCAATTTTAGCTTAAAGAGAAATGTTTCTATTCACAAAATGAGAATAATTTGTAATATATAAAGTACTCAGTTTTCTAAATCAAATGAAGATAAAGTCACTTCTCACAAAATAAATATTAATTTAACAGAATTAAGTTTCTTCTATTGGCACTTGATGCTTGAGGATTATCAAAGGTTTACACAATAGAGCACAAAAGTTTGGAATTAGTTGAAAATGAGCCAAAATTCCGTCTAGTAAACACAATTTCAGCCATAAATGAAAACAAAAGACAAAAGTAATGACCTAATTCCAGAAGAATACTTCTAGTCACAAATGAATTACGTCTTATTTAGGTTTATGGAAAGCATTTAACTGCATAAAACCTATAGGGAAAGATGGCCATATCTCAAAACAGCCCCAAGGATCAAAGCCGAACACAGGATGGTAATGAGCAGAGTCACAGAGCATACTAAAGAGGTGTGTATAGTCAGTCCCACTGGAACCTGCAGAGTCACATTCTTATGCACCTAGGAGAGATGGAGACAGAAGTTAGAGACATTGCAAATGCAAGTCCTAAGGTGAGACCACTATTTCTTTGATTTTTAGTTTTTCTTTTAAATATCTTTGTCAGTGCTACACTACATGTAACATTATTGTTTGAATGATTCTTTTAGATTCAACATTTCATTTAATATAACAGAATCAGACTCAATTCCTACAATAAATCTTAAATTCTCATTATTTTTTACTTTTTCTACTTTGTGCATAGAGTTGAATGTATTCTTTTAAAAAAATGCCAGCTATGTCCCAATGTCAACCTCTATAATCAATATAAAGATTTATTTCCTTATTGTGTTTCATATTAGAATATAGAATTCTAAGTTGAAGCCCTAAAGGGAAAATATTAAAACAACAATAAAACTAAAGTATCCATTCCTTTCTGTTTTCCTGTTTCTCTCCCAAAATAGCTTTTAGGGGCTGGCCCCTGACCAAGTCGTTAAGTTCTCGCACTCCACTTTGGCGGCCCTGGGTTTCGCAGGTTTGAATCCTGGGCACAGACATGGCACCACCTCATCAAGCCAAGCTGAGGCGGCCTCCCATATAGCACAACCAAGAGGCACTCACAACTAGAATATACCACTATGTACCCGGGGGCTTTGGGGAGAAGAAGAAGAAGAAAAAAAGAAGATTGGCAACAGATGTCAGCTCAGGTGCCAATCTTCAAAAAAAAAAAAAAAAAAGCTTTTAGAAGTTTGTTATTCACAAATTACACAACTGAATGTGTCCTTTACTGTTACCACAACATCAACTTAGTTGTGATACTGACTAACAATGCGAATGTTCTATGTTCAACTTAGTTTCTATTTTCTATATGGTTTTGAAGATAAAGGGGTTCAATTAGAAACCTTGGGAAATATTAAGGTTTAAAAATAGGTTTGTAAAAACATTAAAATTTAGGTAATTTAGGAATACTTTTATTTTTGGTTTCTTTCTACAAATACCTGAATTATAATTTCACATCCAAAAAAAAATGTTACCAACACAATCTGTAACAAAGCGCCATCTGAAAATTATCTTTCAAAAAATGTCTTAAACAAACAAGCCTTAGTGTTGATCACCACCTTAGTAATGGTCCCCTATTTCTCTGGTATATATAAACAAGAAATGTAACACAAAGTAAAGAAAAAAAATTCAAAGTGTTTAATTATAATCTTTTATTTCAAGTTACACGGTCTTGAAGAGAACTGAATTCAAAATGTTTTAATAGGGTAATTAGTTATTTAATAGGGTAAGTACTTATTGTAGCAATGCACACTACCTATTTTTAAAATCAATAAATCATAAACACTAATCATACTCTTCATTCACATAAGAAAATCAAATGCAATTCTCTAGACGTATTTTAGAGTTTGAAAAAAAGTCAGGTACCATACGGCAATGGCAATCTACTCAAAAGCAACTCTACATTGCCTAAGACCTCAGCAGAGTCACACATCTTCCCAACTGCCAGTTCAAAGAAAGTTCTCCAACACAAAATAGGAGTGCTTTGTGGGAAGTCTTCACCATAAGTACGTAGTTGTTTTTTGAGCTAGCTGGGAGACAGACCACAAGGAAAATAATTCAAATCTAAATATCCTCAATATGACATATGAATAAATCTGCTTTATGTTTATCTGACTGACAGCTATGTTGTCTGCTGCTTTAAATTTTTATATTTATTGTATTTTTGTTGCACCTCATTTGACTCATTGTAAAAGTAAACCATAAAAATGATGACATAGATTATGCCATTCCACCAAAGAAACAGGCCTTAAAGAGAATTAGGAACAAAGAGAAACACACATACTACCAGCATCAGTTAAAAGGCAGCTCAGAAAAAGAGGAACAAAAGGATAGAAAAGAAAGAGACGCGTTATACAAAGACTTCACCACTCCGAAGAAAGGAAAGAGGTAGACTGTGTTAACCAAAGAAGGTAAGTAGCAAACCGTAGACTCCTTAGACAAACCCAGTGTTAATGATTAATACTTAACTAATTTAATAACTGAAAAGAAGTTGGGAGGTCAAAACTATAAAAATAAACTGAAACAGCCTAAATTTAGATGTATAATAGCAATACAACTGTTTAGAAACTTTATCACAGTTGAAATGATACTACTTGAGTTTTATTTTCCTTTTGTTCACTTGTTCTGTACAATATAATGAAGTCAACTAATTTATTTTGTTGTTCAACTAATTTATTTTGTTCAAAAACTAGTAAAACGTTCTAAGCAAAGTTCTACTGATCAAGTAAAAACAGATAAACACACCACTGTTTTCTTTGCCATTCCATACCTTTAAAAAGCATATGAGCCATACTTAAGCTCTGGACCACTGAGGCAGGAGACGACCCCTAAATCTCCAGCCCTCCAATTAAATGATTGTGTGACTTCATAGAAACGAGGAAACACTGTTGCCATCAGCAGCAAAGAAACACCATTACAAACAAACAAAAAACAGCTTTCTATGGTCGAATATAAAATGCTAATCCCTTAAACGTAGCAGAAACATTATAGAAAGAGTTTAAAAAGAGGCAGCATGATCTAAAAACATAAAATAATAACTTACTGATTTGTATTTCATATTGTTCCATTGGCAGATATCCTTATTCTTCAAAGCACAAGGAGCTGCCACTTTTGACTGAGCCCAGCATTTCAAAATTGGAAACTCTGAGAAAAAGTGGTAGAACATCGTATCAGAAAACCTGTTTCTGCACTAGAGGCCAGGCCAGTCTTTCATGTTGGGCTATGAGTATTTAAACATTTTAATATATGACGCATATGATTTGAATCCATCTATCACATGCTGTTTTATTTCAGCAGCCTGTTTTAAATGGCCTGCTTAAGAAATTATAAAAGTACAAAGACTCTGCAGAAGTTGAGCATGACTTCTTAACAAATTCCATTATGCTAGGGGCCACTTTTTTAAAAATTTAAACTCTTTTTCAAATATATATTCAGAAAAGAGAACAGATTTTAAGCATATGACTCGAAAAATTTCCATAGAGTAAACCCACCCATACAGAGAGAACTCAGACCAAAAAAACAAAACATACCAGAACCCCAGATGCTCCCTCAAGTGGGGGCACTTTTCCCAACTTTATTTAGGGTAAGTAAAAGGTAACATTTAGAAACAGAAAACGAGGTTGAATGAACAAAGTTAACATAGTTGAACACTTTTTTATTTTCTCACCATGAAATATATGATGGCAGCAAATGTATGATTACAAACTTCCTACTTTAGTAACAGTGTTACTGACTTTCATAAACATTCTAATCAGCCCAAATTTAGAGGCACAAAGAACCAAAATTTGAAAGGGGCTTCTTAAAGAAAAGTCTTGATTCTGGGATGACTGAAAATGGCGAAAACGTAGCTTTTCAATTTACTTAAATCCACACATAAAAACAAAAAAAAAACAATTACACACAAAACCAACAACTCATGGACAACATTTACAACCAAACTAGGTGATAAAGTATCCCCTCAAATACCAAACTACATGCAAGTAGAGACAAAACACCAACAGCTACAAGTCCTGAAATATCAGCATGAAGAAAGAGAAACAGCAAAGGGGCAGTGAGGATCAATGGCTGAAAAAAGAAACACACCAGATATTCTATGCCTACTCATAAAAGAACAAAGCACCACCTATGGTCTTGCCAAAAGAATCAAACCTGCATCTGATCACACCTCTGGAACGAGCTGCCAATTTCCAGGAAATAGAGAGGTCACATGAACTGCATGAGTACAATCACAAAACCCCAACTACAATAAACTTCACAGGCCAAATGACCCAGCTTCTTCAACAGATAAATTTTAAACAAAGGGATAGAGGGGAAACCTGTAAATTAAGAGATTTAATGGAAATAATTTTTTTTAAATGGGCAAGACGAAGCTATAGTGTCTAAGAATGCCCACTTGGGTGATAAAAGTATAAAGAAACATAAGGAAGTGACTGAAAGTCAGAATAGTGGGTTAGTCTTAGAGGAAGGGAGAAGGCTGTGATTGGGACAGGACAAATGGAGCTGCTGCTGGGGTGGCTGGCAAAGTTCTATATCTTGACCTGGGTGGTGGTTACAAGGGTATTGGTCTCATAATAATTCACTAAACTATATATTTGTGAAGTTTTTCTATATCTGTACTTTAATTTACAATGAAAAAGTTAAAAAGAAAGAAAAAAGAAACGTGCTTTTGTCATCCCTGTCCTTGACTTCAGACTTGCCACCATACTTTCATTTTTATTTTCAACCCTCAGAAAAGACTTGCAACCCTCACCTTGGTCACAATACATCAATAAATCAGGGTTATTAACCACAATAAATGTTTCTCCATCTTTGCTATGTGGCCGATGATAGCGGTAGTGCACAGGCAAAAAAGCTTGGAAACAATCAATGCACTGTGAATCTTGTCTGGCATAAATGAGAACTTCAGATTCCTTGGACAAATAGTCGGGAGCTTCTATATTAAAATTTTCTGAAACCATCACTGCCTGTCAAAAAGAAAATAAGTATTAATCCAGAAGAAGAAATGAATAAGGAAAGATTTAAAAAACAAAAATAAAACAAGAAGATTGCTAAACAGATGAACAGAAATGTCAAATTCATCCCCCTTATATTTCCATTCACCTTCCATCCTCGATTTTAAGTAAAAAAACTCAAGAGGTTATGTGTGTTTAATAAAAGTTTGTTTACTAAAAGTAAACTGAGGAAATTATACTCTGGGGTATGAAATTTCCCCCTAATAAAAATTATTTCTGGGGGCCGGCCCCATGGCCTAGGGGTTAAGTTTGGCGCGCTCCACTTCAGTGGCTCGAGTTCAGTTCCTGGGTGCGGACCCACACCACTTGTTGGTGGCCATGCTGTGGCAGGTGACCCACATACAAAATGGAAAAGGACTAGCACAGATGTTAGCTCAGAGCAAGTCTTCCTCAAGCAAAGAGGAAGACTGGCAATAGATTTTAGCTCAGGGCAAATCTTCCTCAGCAAAAAATTAACTAATAAATTCATTAAATTGTTTCTATGTAATTGCTTTATCAACCTTCGTTTAGGTGACAAAAATGGTACCAATAAAAGAGAAATTTTTTGAATAAATATAGCATTATCCATTAAGTATGAAAACTATGAAAAAACAGTTAACCCAGTATTGGGTTAGAATGATTAGTATCATTCTGGTAATTTCCTGTTCTTCAAAGAAGCAAGTAAGATAGCAGTGAGTAAGATAGAGCACTGTGGTCAGGAAGTCAAAGCAAAGGTCAGCACTCTTTCTAAACTGGGTATAAAAAGTTAATGGAAAAAATGGCAAATGATTCTTTAAAAAAAATGGTAAATGATTCTTTAAAAAAAATGGTAAAAATCATTTTGAAATAAGTATTTTTCACCAAAAGTAAAACTGCACACATGGCAGAAATTAGTCTTAAATTATAATGTGTGCATTTATATATATGTATCCATATATACATACATATTTATATATAAAAACATATACATAAACACACCTACACACACATGTATTGAGGCATTATATATATAATGTGTGTGTATATGTGTGTATGTGTGTGTGTGCAGTAAGCATCCTAATTCTCTTATTTGACAGTAACACCAAGTGCTATATTTTTTTCACATACTGTTCCTTCTCTGTTAATCACAGGAGTAACCGAACTCATTGGCAAAGGTCAAGGAATTATATAATCTTATGAGTCATAAGGAACCTGAGAGACGATCAAATTAAACCAATGTCCCAATGAGAGTGTTTTTCAAGTACCCAGCCACCGCTTGAATACTTTCAATGACTAGAAGGGAGCTCATTACTGTGAGTCATCTCACTTTATCTACCGTTAAAAGGTTATTCCTTTTTTATGAGTAGAAACTTGATGATCTGGCCTATAACAATCACCAATTGTCCTTGCTTACAGTATCTGCAATAAATCTGTTTCTTGTTTCACGAAGGGCCTCTCAAATATCAGAAGGCAACCACGCTGCCTCCACTAAGTTTTCTCTTCCCCAAAGACATATTCACAGTTCTCTCAGCTTCTCATGACGTGGTTTCCAAACCATTCATCATATTAGCTGCCTTTGGAAATACTCAGGGAGTACAGTAGCAGAATTACCTTCTTTAGCCAAAAATTGCATTAGTTTTTTTTTTAGCAGCCTTATTTCAATGTGATATATATCTCTCTATATATTTTTTAATTAACAAACTTTATTTTTTTCTAGCAGTTTTAGCTTTACAGAAAAACTGAGCAGAAAATACAGCATCCTCATATACCTCCCTCACCCATTCACACAGTGTTCTCTATTATTAACATTGCTGTGATACATTTATTATAACTGATAAGCCAATATTGATACATTACTATTAACTAAAGTCCATTGTTTAAGTTAGGGTTCACGCTTTATGTTGTACGTTCTATGGATTTTGACAAATGTAAAATGACATGTACCCACCATTACAGTATCATACAGAACAGTTTCACTGACCCTGTGCTCCACCTATTCATCCCTATATTTTTCATTTGAACTTTTAGCAGAAATGTTTAATTCCCATCCTATTCTTTCCCATAATGGGCTTTTTACTAATTAAATGCAGGGCTTTAGATTTATCCCTACCAAATTTTATTTTTCTGGCTACAGTCCATTTTTTCTGATCGTCTCTCAGGTTCCTTATGACTCATATGTTGAGATTTAACTGAAATCCTAATCTGTCAATCAACATTTATGAATTTGATAATTATGTCTTCTGTGTTTTTATCTAAGGATAGAAATGTTGATCAGGAAGGTCAACAGCAAAGTCCTAAGAAATATTACTAGAGACCTCCTGATAGAAATTTATTGATGAATTCTCTTTGGGTACAACCAGATACAAATCAAAATAACACATAGCCCAAATTTTTCTATCTTGTCAACAAGGATGTATATATGACCTGATAATAATAAAGGTAACTGTCTTTGAGTATTTACTGTGTTGCTAGGTATTTCACTAAGAGGCTGACATACATTATTTCCTTTAATTTTCACACAAACCCTATCAGGTAGGAACTATTAGTCCCATTATATAAATGAACAAACAAAATATTGGAGTGGATAAACAATATAGCTAGCAAGGAGAGGAGTCAAGATTCAAAGCCAGGTCAAAGCGACTCCCCTATTCGATTAGGGTAAACAATATAAAACAGCCAATATTTGACTAGCTGAAAATTAAGCATAATAAGTAGAACTGACATAAAATATATTACTGATTGTGCTATTTAGAATTTGTGATGGTACTATGACCTTCAATTTCTCTAATTATTGAGTTGTTTTGTCTACTTTTTCCACAGAAATAAAAATATGATAACCTGCCAAAAACTGAAAATACTTTTTTATAAACTGGGATATAATGAAAATGAAGCAGGTAGAAATGGCAATTTGGCTTTCAGAGAGAGCTCTGTTGGTTAAAGGATTATTTGGTGATGGTTCAAAAAATTTTACTCCGGGCATCTGAATCTCAAAAATCAGCCTTATTAGGGGTTTCCTCCTTTTGCAAGTGATGAAAATATTCTGGAATTAGATAGTGGTAATGGTTGCACAACTTTATGAATATACTAAAAACTACCAAATTGTACATTTCAAAAGGGTGAATCTTATGTGAATTACCTCTCAAATTTTTAAATGAGGATAATTATTTTTTTTTAATGAACCTCAACAGAGACCAAAATCCATTTTAAACCAAGATGAATTAAGAACCAGCAGAAGCTAATCCACAAACAACAATTTGAGGTCTTAGAACCGACAGGAGTTTTGGCTATTTCTTGAAACTTAGTTACAATAAGGAAGGGGAAAAAAATTGTACATGTAGGTACACCAATTGACAGGTAATCAACAACGCAGACAGTTGGAGGTGTGTATATCACTTTAGATTTAAAACGACAGAAAACCATTTTTGGAGTTCATAAACTGACAATCAAAAATGATCTGGAAAGTGGCTGCAAGCTGGTAAATCTCCCAAACATGTGCCAAAAGCATCAGTGCAAGCCCAAAATGTCCAGTGACTATATGCTGATCTGCAAAATCATAATTCATTATTCCATTTTCACCACAGATAAAACAACAGAATAGCATGTTATCAGAAAATTAAAATTATGCATCAAAAATTAATCCTAAAGCAACATGCATTGGTTACCAGATATGTACTTATACTTTTTCACAACACTCAACTACACATGTCACACACCACCATGGCAAACTTAAATGTATTAAGCCACAAAATTGTGCCATAACTCTAACATTTGCCAGAATCTTTCTCTCAAGGATTAGAGGTCTTTCAAACAGAACAAAACATTCCCAAATTAAGACAAAGTAATTGGTGCTTTTGAACAACTTATAATCTAAAAACGTAAAACTTTATAAAAATGAAATGTATAATAATTTTCTGACACTGGAATGTTAATTCTAACAGCACATTTTTTTATGATCAGTCTGACTAAAGGTTTATTCATTTTATCCATCTCAAAAAACCAGCTTCTGGTTTCACTGGTTTTCTCTATTGTGTTTCTATTTCATCGATTTCTGCAACGATGTTTATTTACTATTTCCATTCTTCTACTTTGGTTTCATGTGCTCTTCTTTTTGTAGTTTAAGGAGGCTTAGCTGAGATCATTGATTTGAAACTTTTCTTCTTTCTAAAATAGGTATTTTAGTGCTGTAAGTTTCCCCCTAAATACAGCTTTAGTAGCACCCCACTAATTCTGATATGTTGTGTTTTCATTTTTATTCAGTTCAAAATAATTTATTTCCCTTTTGATTTCTTCTTTGATCCATAGATTACTTAGAAGCATGTTTTAGCTCCCAAATGTTTGAGGCTTTTCCAGAGATCTTTCTGTTCTTGATTTCTAATTTAATTTCTCTGTAGTCAAAGAACATACTTTGTAAGACTTGAATTCTTCTAAATTTATTGAGACTTGTTTTACAACTTAGAATATGATCTATCTTGGTAAATGTTCCACGTACACCTAAAAATAATGTGTATTCTGTTGTTGGGTGGAGCATTCTATAAATGCCAATTAGGTCAAGTTGGTTGATAGTTCTGTTCAAATCTTCTATATCCTTACCAATTTTCTGTCTACTTATTATATAAATTATAGAGAGAAGGGTACAGAAATCTCTAACTGTGGATTCATCTATTCCACCTTACAGTTCTACCAGTTTTTCTTTGTGCATTTTGAATCTCTGTCAACACGTGCATAAATGTTTAGGATTATTATTTCCTTCTGATGAGCTGATCCCATTATCAAAATGACCTTCTTTAGCTCTAGTGATAGTCTTTCCTCAGAAATCCACCTTGCCTAATATTAATATAGCCACTTCAGTTTCCTTTTGATCGGTATGAACATGTTATATCTTTTGTTTTAAAATTTAAAGTTCATTTCTTGTAAGCAACATACAGTTGGGTCTTACTTTCTTATCCAATCTGATGATCTCTGGCCTTTTAATGGGGATATTTAGATACTTATATTTAATATAACTACTGATATGGTTAAGTTTAAATCTGTCATCTTGTTCTTTATATCCCACATCTATTCTTTGTTCCTTTATTTTCTTTCTCTGCCTTCTTTTGGACTAATTGAATGTTTTTTGTTTTGTTTTGTTAAATAGAGTGTGGTTTTATTTTTTATCTATTTATTTTTGGTGAAGAAGATTGGCCCCGAGCTAACATCTGAGCCAATCTTCCTCCATTTTGTATGTGGGATGCTGCCACAGCATGTTTTTGTTTTTTTTTTTTCGATGAGCAGTGTGTAGGTCCATGACCAGGATCCGAACCCCAAACCCCGGGCCACCGAAGCAGAGTGTGTGAACTTAACCACTACATCACCAGGCCGGCCCCAATTGAATGTTTTCTATAATTCCATTTTATCTGCTTTGCTGGCATATTAGCTATAACTCTTTGTTATTTTTGTGGTTACTTCAGGGTCTACAGCAAACATCTTTAATGTATCACAGTCTACCTTCAAGTGATGTTAAACTACCTCACATTTAATGTGACAATCTTACAAAAGTATACTTCCATTTTCCCCCTTTGTAATATTGCTGTCATATATTTTATTCTTACATATGGTATGGATGCTACACTACATTGGTATTATTTTTGCCAATTATCTTGTAAAGAAATTTAAATAATAAGGGAAAGAAGTCATATATTTACCCACACAGTTATCATTTCAAATGCTCTTCTTTCCTTGGTGTAGATATCAGTTTCATCTGGTATCATTTTCCTTCTGCCCAAAGAACCTCCTTTAACATTTCTTGTAGTGGAGGTCTGATGGTGATGAATTCCTTCAGCTTTGTTTGTCTGAAAGACTTTATTTCACCTTCACCTTGAAAACATTTTCAGTGAATACAGAATTCTTCATTCACAGGTTTTTTCTTTCAATACTTTAAAGATGTGCTGCACTGTTTTCTTGTTTGTACTTTTGACGAGAAATCTTCTGTTATCCTTATCTTTGGTTCTCTTTATTTCACATGGTTATTTTCTTCTTGCAGCTTTTAAGATTTTCTCATTATCATTGTTTTAAACAATTTGATTATCATGTACCTTGGTGTGGTTTTCTTCATGCTTCTTGTACTTGAGTATCTTAGATACGTGGCTTTGTAGTTTTCATCAAATTTGGAAATTTCTCAGCCATTATTTCTGCAAATATTTTTTCCATCTCCATCTCTCTTTTCTCCTTAGGGATTCCAGTTACACCTTTTTCCTCCAGCTTTATTGAGATATAATTGACATATAACATTGTGTAGGTTTAAGGCATACAACACAATGATTTGATGTACATTTATATTGCAAAATGATTACCACAATAAGGTTAGTTAATACATCCATCATCTTACATAGCTACCTTTGTGTGTGCGTGTGTGTGTGTGTGTGTGTGTGTGTGTTTGGTGAGAACTTTTAAGGAACACTCTCTTAGCAACTTTCAAGTACACAATAAAGAACTGTTAACTATAGTCACCATGCTGTACATTAGATTCCCAGAACTTATTCATCTTATAACTGGAAGTTTGTACTCTTTGACTACCTTCACTCATTTCTCCCACACTCCTGCCCCCCGCAACCACCAATCTACTCTGCTTCTGTGAGTTCAGGTTTTTTTTAGATTCCACATATAAGTGAGATCATACAGTATTTGTCTTTCTCTGTCTGACTTATTTCACTTAACATAATTCCCTCAGGATTCATGTGTGTTGTTGTAAATGGCAGAATTTTCTTCTTTTTTATGTGTGAATAACACTGCATTGTATATATGTATATGTATGCGTGTGTGTATATTTGTATATATATATCTATATAGATATATAGATATGTCTCACATTTTCTTTATTCATTCATCCATCAATGGACACTTAGGTTGTGCAATGAACATGGGACTGCAGATATTTCTTCAAGATAGTCCAATAAACTTATAGTAGCCCACCTGAAGATGTCCCACAACTCACTAATGTTCCATTCACATTTTACATTTTTTAAAATTTTTTTATATTTTTAGCAGTTTCTATTGCTATGTCTTCAAGTTCATTAATCTTTTCTTCTGCAATGTTTATCTGCCATTAATTTCATCCAGAATATTTTCCGTCTTACGTTTTGTAGTCTTAATCTTTAAAAGTTCTATGTTGTCCTTTTATACATCTTCCATGTCTGACTTAACTTTTTGAATATATAAGATATAGTCATCATAACTGTTTTCACGGGCTATCTATTAATTCTAACATCTGGGTCAGTTCTGGATTGGTTTTCATTGATTCATTTAGCTCCTCATTACAGGTCATATTTTCCATATACCTGCTAATTTTTTAAGAGGGTCAAGACATTGTGATTTTGATTTTCTTGGGTACTAGGTATTTCTGTATTCCTATAAATATTCTTGAGCTTTGTCTGGAATGCAGTAAAGTTATTTGCAAACAGTTTGATTTTTTGAAGGTGTTGCTTTTAAGATTTGTTAAGCAGGACTGAAGCAATGTTCAGTCTATGGTAAGTATTCCCTAGTACTGAGTAAAAGTTCTGTTTACTCTGTCCAACGCCCAATGAATTATGAGGCTTTTCCTGGTCTTATTGTTGGGAACAGGCACTCAGAATTTTTTAGGACAGTTCTTTTCCTGGCATCAGCTAGTTTCCTCACATGGATGCACTAATCAATATTCAACCATATACTTGAGCAGAACCTTCCATGGATCTCTGGAGTTGCCTCTATGCAGTTCTCTCCTCTTTGACACACTGTCTAGTGAATTCTCGTGATCTTGGTCTCCCCAGAATCTCACCTTCATCTCCTCAACTCAAGAAGTCCACCAGGCTCTGGTTCAGTTCCTCCTCCCTGCACTATAGCCTGAAAACTTGCTCAAGGCAATAAGCTGGAACCATCATAGGGCTCACCTTATTTATTTCCCATCTCTCAGACACTGTTGCCCTCACAGCCTGATATTTAATGCTTTTTCCATCATTTCATATATTTTGTCTACTTCTTGGTTCTTTGAAGTGGGAAAGTAAATCTAGTCCCTGTTCTTGGCGAGGGCACAAGTCATAATACTACATATTTTGATTGAGTAAAACTTACGAATTCAGAAACACAGCATTTCCATTCTGACCTACAAAACAGCAATTTCATATGTTTCAATCTAATATTATGCTGTTTTGAAAGAGTGTGAGAGATTTTGATTAAATATATCTAATAGCCCAACCTAAAAATGAGGTGAGGTGCATTTGATGAACCTTATCCATGGTGAACCTATTTAAGGCTTGTCTTTATTTTCAAATTACTCAAAAATCATCACAAACTCCTTACAAAATATTTTGTTGCCACATCACCCATTTGATTTGGACCTACTGTTCTACTTGCTGCAACCAAAAATTTTATCTCATGGAAAAAAGTCAACATTTCAATCTAAATATACAGGCACATCTTGGAGATATTGCAGGTTCGGTTCCAGACCACTGCAATAGAGCAAATATTGCAATAAAGCAAGTCACACAAATTTTTTGGCATCCCAGTACATATAACAGTTATGTTTACACTATCCTGTAGTCTATTAAGTGTGCAACAGCATTGTCTAAAAAAACATACATACCTTAATTAAAAAATACTTTATTGCCAAAAAATGCTAACCATCATCTGAGCCTTCAGTGAGTCATAATCTTTTTGCTGGTGGAGGGTTTTATAAAAAACGCAATATCTGGGGGGCAGAACAAGGCAGAGTGCAATAAAATGAGGTACACCCATATAAGCTTCAATCATTCCCTACATATAAATTCCCTTCTATCCAGTTAAACTCATCATGTAATACTACTTCTCATGACAAAGTTTCTCTGCACAAAGAACTGGACCACAGTTTCAACTCAGCTAGGCAGAAGGAAACAGCATCTAATACATCAGGATACCAACTTTCAGTTATCTATATGTCACAAATGAGACATCTTTTTTCTAGAAATTTCCAAAATGAAAAGGTAAATTCACTTAAAAGACTTATACTTAGGGATCAGAAGATTAGGAAGCACAAAATTAAGATAAAGAGAAATTTGTCAATCTATAGTGGTACTGATTACTCACCCCTTTTTCTTGTTACAGTCAACCTGCACACACCCTAATCTCATCCCAACCAAAGGTGTGGGCATGTGAGCTCTTTTCGGGTACTCTTATGCAAAAAATTCCGCTTTTTTAAAACATGACAGGTAATCTTATTAAGCAGATTTAAATGTGATTCAAATCCTTGTCACTACAAGCCAAGAACTCCATTTAAATTTGAAACCTATTATTTAAAATTTTAAAAGCCTTAATCAGAATTCATGACTCAGTGACAAAAAGAAAGAAATGAGAAAAAATGCTATGAGGTCTTTGCATATGTGTATACGTATCTAAACTGCCATATATGTGAACATGTGTATCTAAACTGCCATACATACACAAAAACCAGAACACAGGAAGAAATTTGGTGACTGAGAGTTGAGATAGGTAGAAGTTTATTATTGTATACCTTTTCATATCTCCTGAATTTTGAACCATGAGAATGTAATTATCTATTCAAAAAGAAATTTAAATAAATAAAACTGGTGAAGAAATTTGCCTAACCACAATTAGAAATAAACTGCCATGATAAATGACTCCAAGTGTATCTATTTTACCTTTTTTTAATTCAATATAGATTATAATCTTATGAACTAAGATAGTGTTTCCCAAAATTTCTTAACAGGAATCACCTGAGTTGTTAAAAACAGCTATCTGGATCCAATTTAGATAGACCAAATGAATTAAGACAATCTGCACAAGGAAGACAATAATCTGCACAAAAAGTGCTGCCAGGTGATAAATTAGGAAAACCCTTAACTAAGGAATGAGATTAATCTCTGGAAAGAACAACAACTTTCCAATTAGACAACCCTAGATTCATTTCTTGGCTCTTCCATTTACCTGTGTTATCCCAGATAAGTTACTTGGCCTCTCTGGGGCTCAGTTTCCTTATCTATAAAATGGATATAATACTTCCAGGGTTGTTATAAAGATTAATCTATGTAAGGGGTGTGGGACATAATCTTTCTTTAATGCTTAACTTTACCTTGGTTCTTTTAGAAAAAAATGAAGATATCTGGCATGTAGATATCCAATAAATATTACTTTCCTTTCCTCTCATGCCAAATTATATAGATATTGGGGTATGTCTCTCTAATTTAACAAAACTGCTGTTGAAGCAGTATTTATTAATCATTAATCTTCTCAGACATATAAAATTTTCTTAGTCACTAAACTAAGAACCATCCTGCCAAAAAAGCATTTAACTAGGTCAGTTTAGTTGGCTTATTAAGACAAGTAGGATAAGTATCACTCACTTTTTAAAGAATACTCCCATCCTATCTCAAAGATGTTACTTTATACACTTTAACAAAATGAATAAAAAATATTAAAATGTTGTCTTGTCGACTTTTGCCTTAATCCAAATTATACCATCCCTAAAATAATTTCTCTCAAAAAGAAAAATCGTCTAATAATTGTACCTCTGTTACGTTTCTCTCTCGTAAGGAAGCCAACTCATATGGATCCACAAAAAGTCCTGTCGGGATGTACTGTTTAATTAAGAGTCGGCAGGTCTGAAAGTCCTCAATGCTTTCTCCAAATTTCACTTTTATTAAAAGGTCTCTGTAAGACAAGTATGTTTAAAGTAAATTTCTTCATTCAATTGTTAAATGAGATAGCATAACATTACATTCAAATTAGTAGAAATACCATATTTCAAATTCGTTTTTTAAAAGATTATAAAGTCAAATGAAATATTTGTATCATGTCAGAACCACCCATTAGATCGTGCATAAATTCATGTCATAAGCCACAGTATAGTACTAGTGTGAAACAGACAATGGTCAATGGAAAGGGATAGAGTCCAAAAATAGATACACACAAATTTTTAATAAAGGTGCCAATATAATTTGATGGGGAAAGAAGAGCCTTTTAACCAATGGTACTGAGGGGCTGGCCGGGTGGCACAGTGGTTAAGTTCACACATTCAACTTCAGTGGCCCGGGGTTTACCAGTTGGGATCCCGGGTGCGGACCTACGCCATGCTGTAGCAGGTGTCCCACATAAAAAGTAGAGGAAGATGGGCACGGATGTTAGCTCAGGGCCAGTCTTCCTCAGCAAAAAGAGGAGGATTGGAAGCAGTTAGCTCAGGGCTAATCTTCCTCAAAAAAAAAAAAAAAAAAAAGAAGGTACTGAAACAACTTGATATCTATACAGAAAAAAATTAACCTTGACCTCTACCTCATACCATATACAAAAATTAATCTGAAATAGACTATAAACCTAAATATTAATTGCCCCAGCATTCTGTCTGGAGGCACATTTTGGACACAAGTGCAGGAAAGAAGAGCCAAAGCACAGCACGGTGGTTTTGCTTAAGTGAGAAAATACAGACGGAAGTTAAGGGAGGCTGAAGTGGCTGGAAGTCACAGTGCTAAGTTCCAGAGAAGAGGGAACTAAGTAGAAAGAATTCTAGAATTCTGAATTGGAGTCCCCTGGAGTTTTGTTGAATACTAAGATAAGTGCAAGAAAGGTATAACTCCAAAGGACTGGGCAAAGGATAACCAAGAAACTGTAAGATGAGAAATTCTAAAATTTCACACAAGGTTGGGAGACACTTACATTCCAACCAACCAAAGCACAGAGACCAAAGCTTTCGGTAGAGATCCCAATAGGGTAAAGCCTTAGTAGCTAAATTAACCTTGCAATAAAAGCCACTTTAACTTTAGACTTACACAAAAAAAAGTTAACAGGATCAAGTTGATAAGTAATCTAACTGCTAACAGAAAAAATAAGTCCAACACCCTTTAAAAGAAGATAAAATCTGCACACTCAAAAATGTACATCTCTATAAAATTCACAATGTTCAGTATCCAATCAAAAGTTACTAAACATGTAAAGAAGCAGAGAAATGTGAACAATAACCAAGAAAAAAATCATTCAATAGAAACAGACCTGACAGAAATGATAGTGATAAAAGTGACAGAAGTGATAAAATTAGCAAAAGACACTAAAAGTCATTATAAATACCCTACATGTTCAAGGATTTAAAGAAAAACATGAACATTATGAGGGAAAGAGAATATATATATATATAACTGAATACAACTTCAAGAGATGAAAAAAAGATTTCTGATATAAAAAACTATCCAGATATGATTAAAAACAATTAGACACTGCAGAAGAAAAGATCAGTGACTTGGAGACAATGCAAGAGAAACTATCCAAACTGAAGCATAAGAGGTAAAAAGATGGGGTGGGGGGGGTGGAAGGCAGTTTCACTGATCTTTAAACAATATCAAGTAGTCTAATATTTATATACATATATAGTTAGAGTCCCAGCAAAAGAGGAAAGAACATAACAGAGAAAAATGTTTGAAGACATAATGGCTGAAATTTTCTGAATTTCACGAAAACTATAAGCCCATCAATCCAAGAAGCTCAACAAAACCCAAGCATGATAAACTCAAAGAAAACCACACTAAGACATATTATCACCCAGTCACTGAAAAAAAAAATCTTAAAAGCAATCAGAGGAAAAAGGAACACTATGCAGAGAGTAACAAAGATAAGAACAAGCCAGAGGACTATGGAATAAGCATGAAAAGTATTTAAAAAAAAAAACAAAAAACTGTTAATCCAAAGAGAACAGACTAGTGGTTACCAGGGGAAAGGGGGGTGGGAGGGTGGGCACAAAGGGTGAAGTGGTGCAACTATAATATGACTGACAATGTACAAGTGAAATTTCACAAGGTTGTAAACTATCATAACCTCAATAAAAAATTTTTTTAAAAACTGTCCATCTACAATTATGTATCCATAAGGGAAATCCTTCAAAAATAAGGTAAAATAAATTCTAAGACAAACACAAACTAAGAGAATTTGTCACTCCAAGAAATGGTAAAGGAAGTGCTTTAGGCAGAAGGAAAATATCAGATGGAAACATGAATCTACAAGAAAGACAGAAGAGCAAATGGTTAATATGTGGGTGAAAATAACTTTTTTCTCATTTTTAATTGCTTTAAAATATGATTGATAGAGAAATTGGAACTCTTGTACACTGTTGGTGGGAATGTAAAATGGTGCAGCCACTATGGAAAACAGTATTGACTACTGCACGAAAAATTAACATGGATGAACCCTGAGAACATTATGCTAAGTGAAATAAGTCAGTCACAAATACTCTATAATTCCACTTATATGAGGAATCTAGAGTAGTCAAATTCATAGAGAGAGAAAGTAGAATGGTGGTTGCCAGGGGCTGGAGGAAGGAGAGAACGGGGGGCTCTTTAAGAGGTACAGAGTTTCAGTGTTGCAAGGTAAAAAGAGGTCTGTGGCTGGATGGTGGTAATGATAACACAATGTGAATGTCCTTAATGCCACTTAAGTGCATAATTAAAAATGGTTAAGATCGGGGCCGGCCCCATGGCCGAGTGGTTAAGTTCGTGTGCTCCACTTCAGCAGCCCAGGGTTTCGAATCCTCGGTGTGGACATGGCACCACTCATCAAGCCATGCTGAGGCGGCATCCCACATGCCACAACTAGAAGGACACACAACTAAAAATACACAACTATGTACCGGGGGCCTTTGGGGAGAAAAAGGAAAAATAAAATTAAAAAAAAAATGGTTAAGATGGTAAATTTTAAGTTATGGGTATTTTACCACAATTAAAATATGCAATAATATAAAAAAATATGACTGACTATTCAAAGCAAAAATAACAATATATGGTGGAGTTTATAACATATGTAAAATGTAAAGTTAATAAATGTATGGCAACAATAGCAGAAAGGAAAGGAAAAAGAAATGAACTATTCTCATGTAAGATTCATACATTATTCATGGTGTGGAATAATGTTATTTGAAGATAGATGTGATAAGTTAAAACTGCTCATTGTAAACCCCAGAGTAACCAATTAATAAAAAGAGAGAGGTATAGTTAATAAGCCAAAAATGAAGATAAAATGGAATGCTTAAAAAACGTTCAATTATCCAAAATAAGAAGAGAGAAAAGACTAGATGGGACAAATAGACAGAAGGTAGCAAAATGGGGGGACCACCTCATGGAGTAGTGGTTAAGTTCAGGGCACTCTGATTCGGCAGCCGGGATTTGTAGGTTCAGATCCCAGGCGCGGACCTACATCACTTGTCAACCATGCTGTGGTGGCAACCCACATTCAAAAGAGAGGAAGACTGGCACAGATGATAGCTCAGGGCTAATCTTTCTTAAGAAAAAAAAGAGAAAGATTGGCAACACGAATTTTGAGAGAGTACCATTCATTTGGGCTGCTTTTCTAACTGAAACTGTGTGTCTTGATGACACAACAGTAAAGTTTCAAATATGGAATATAGCTGGTCAAGAATGATAACATAGCCAGTACCAATGTACTAAGAGGAGCACAGGCAGCCATAGTTGTATATGATATCTCAAATGAGGAGTCCCTTGCAAGAACAAAAAACTGGGTTAAAGAACTTCGGAGGCAAGCAAGTCCTAATACTATCACAGCTTTACCGGGAAACAAGGCTGACCTAGAATAAAAGAGCTGTAGATTTCCAGGAAGCACAGTCCTATGCAGATAATAAGTTTAGTATTCACAGAGACATCAACTAAAAACATCAATAAACATAAATGAAATATTCACAATAATAGCTAAAAAGCTGCCAAAGAATGAACCACGAAATCCAGGAACAAACCGTGCCAGAAGAAGAGCAATAGACCTTACCGAGCCCACACAGCCAACCAGGGGTCAGTGCTGTGGTAACTAAACCTCCAGTTTGAACTAGATGGAATATTCTTCTGCTTCCTACATGTAAATAACAGTGGAAATGGAGCATTTAATCAGCCCAGTATGATTTTCAAAAAGAAGAGACTTATGATAGAGTCAAGTTTCTAATACAGAATTAAGTGTTTTGAACTTAATTTTTTAACATTCATGTGTCTCTCTAACGTTTCAGCAGAAGGAGAAAATGAGAGCTGTGTGTCCACCTGTTTTCTTGGAAGGTTGGGGGAATCACTTCTCATCAATAGAGAGATAGACAAACGACTATCTGGACCCACAGTTAACTAGACAGTTCCGTGAAAAAGTCTATGAAAAAGATTTGTAACTTATTAATTTAGGCTTTTCAAAAACATCCTTTTTTTAGGAAAATATTCTAAAGATAGTTATCCTTTGTTACAGCATTCAAGCAAACAGTAATTTCTCCTAGTATCTATATTTAAAGCGTACATTCCACATTTTAACAAATTAGCCACAAGGAAACAGTCCCATATCTTCAGGGGGTAAAAAAGTAACATCAGTGGCATCTAGACTATAGTCAGTCCTGTTATTTTTTAATGGGGTTAAAAAAAATCAAATGTAACCTTCTCTTGTTTTAGGAATACGAAAACTGATAAATGCATCGTTTTTAAGATTTTATTTTTCCTTCTTCTCCCCAAAGCCCCCCCAGTACACAGGTGCGTAATTTTAGTTGTGGGTGCTTCCAGTTACAGCATGTGGGATACTGCCTCAGCACGGTCTGACGAGCGGCACCATGTCCACACCCAGGATCCGAACCAGCGAAACCCTGGGCAGCCGAAGCAGAGTTCGAGAACTTAGCCACTCGGCCACGGGGCCAGCCCCTGATAAACACATCTTAATGAACAGTGCTCCCTTCAAACATGTGAGCTCTTCAACAAAATAACGAAACAAACCAGGTGTCCGTGGTTCTGTTTAATCACTGCTGGCCATTACACAGGTTTTGCTGTTTAGGGACAGAGAAGAGGCTTTTGTTCTCCTTGGACATAATACAGCTAACGCACTAACAATTATGTACATTCAAACTTATTTTAAATTCAATCCTCAGCTGTACTGTAAGTAGGGTACTGCATTGCAGTTTCCATATGTTTACTACTTTTCTGTATCATTTAAGAGTTGCTTAAAAGTATGCAAATATACAGTTACTAAAACAGCTAATTACTTCCTTCTCTCTCTCTCTCTCTCTCTCTCTCTCCCCCCTGCCCCCCGCCCCCCTTGTGAAAGGAAGGGGCTTCAGGTTGTTCCTACACGGATAGAACCATAAAGAACAACTTACCTGTAATTCGTAATATTAAATATTGCGATATGTTAGTAACTATCTTGCAGCCTTGTTTTCCCAAGTTCATTTTATTTTGATTGGTTGAGCATACTGCACTACTTGTTTTAGGTATTTTCATTATACGAAATCTGCCATGTGTCAGAGATGATTTAATCTATTTAAGTGCTGAACTGCTGGCAAAACTTCTACATTTATGGAATTCAGAAGTAGTTAAGGCAAATAGTTCACCAGTGTGTAGTTTTATATTGAGGTGCTCAGGATGGAATAAAGTGGCTATTAAAGTAAGAAAAAAAATCAATAAAACATAGACTTCCAGGGGCTGGCCCCGTGGCCGAGTGGTTAAGTTCGCGTGCTGCGCTGCAGGCGGCCCAGTGTTTCGTTGGTTCGAATCCTGGGCGCGGACATGGCACTGCTCGTCAGACCACGCTGAGGCAGCGTCCCACATGCCACAACTAGAAGAACCCACAACGAAGAATACACAACTATGTACCGGGGGGCTTTGGGGAGAAAAAGGAAAAAATAAAATCTTAAAAAAAAAAAAACATAGACTTCTGCAAAGTCCCCCAAAACTTTAAAAACAAACAACATACGTCTAAATAACTGATGTGTCAAAGAAATCAAAAAGTAAATTAGAAAATATACTGAACTAAATGAAAATGAAAACAAATATGTCAAAATTTGTAGGATACCACTAAAGCCCTGCTTAGAAGGAAACCTATAGTTTTAAAGCAAAGACACTTACATTAGGAAAAAGTCTCAAATCAATGACCTAAGCTCCACCTTAAAAAACTAAAAAGGAAGAGGAAATTAAATTCAAAGTAAAAAGGAAGGAAATAAAGAGCAAATATCAATGAAATAAGTAGACAAATGATAGAGAAAAGTCAATGAAATATTTTCTTTGAAAAGATCAATAACATTGATAAATCTCCAGATTGATCATGAAAGAAAGAGAAAAAGAAGATGACCAGTATTGGGAGTGAAAGAGGGAACATTACTACACAACTTCTACATATAAAGAGGACAATAAGAAATATTTAAATAACTTTACTCCAATAAATTAACAACTTAAATGAAATTGACAAATTCTTGGAAACAAAAAATTACCAAAACTAACAGAAGAAAGATAATATCTGAATAGCTCTATATCTTGTATTTATAATAAAAAAATTTAAAGCCTTCCCACACAGAACACCTCAGGCCTACATGGCTTTATTGTTGAATTCTGTTAAACATTTAAAGGAGAAATAATACCAATGCTACACAATCAGAAAATAAAGAAGGAAATATTCCCCAACTTATTTCACAAGGCCAGCATTGCCCTAACACCAAAACCAGAATAAGGTATCACAACAAAAGAGAAGTACAGACCAGTACCCCTCACAAACATAGACGTAAAAATCCTTGACAAGATATTAGCAAATCAAATCCAACAATATTTCAAAAAGATAATACATCATGACCAAGGGGTAGGTTTATTATTGGAATTATCAATATATATAATTCACCATATTAACAGAAAAAGTAGAAACATCATACGATCCTCTCATAATAGATGCAGAAAAAGCATTTGACAAAAGTAACACCCAATCACAAAAAAAAACTAGGAAGCTAGGAACATAACAGAACTCCTCAACTGATAAAAGCCATCTACGAAGAAACCTCACATAGAGCAGGCCCAGTGGCGTAGTGGTTAAGTTCACACGTTCCACTTTGGCAGTCTGGGGTTCACATCCCAGGCACAAACCTGTACACCACTCATCAAGCCATGCTGTGGTGGCATCCTGCACACAAAGTGGAGGAAGACTGGCACAGATGTTAGCTCAGTGACAATCTTCCTAAAGCAAAAAGAGGAGGTTTGGCAGCAGATGTTAGTTCAGGGCCAATCTTCCTCACAAAACAACAAAAACCTAACACAAATATCATACTTAATGGCGAAAGACTGGATACCTTCCCTTTAAGATTAGAAACAAGGCAGGGATATCTGCTCTCACCACTTTCACTCAACATTGTCTTAGAGATTCCAGCCTGTTCAATAAGGCAGGAAAAGGATATTAAAAGCATACAGATTATCTTTATTTGCAAACCCATGATAATCTATGTAGAATACCCTAAGGAACCTACAAAAACTACAGGAATTGATAAGTGATTTCAGCAAGGAATCAGGGTACAATGTCAATACACAAAAATCAATTCCATTTTTATTACTAGCAACAAATAGGTAGAAACGAAAATCTTAAAACAGTACTCTTTACATCAAAAAAACATGAAATACATGGGGGTAAATTTAACAAAACATGTGCAAGACATACTCTGAAAGTTACAATATTGTTAAGATAAACTGATAAAACCTAAATAAACGAAGGTGCCATATTCACGCATTGGAACCCTCATTAATGTTAACGTGTCCGTTCTCTACAAATTGATCTAGAATTTCAACAGAATCCCAATAAAAATTTCACGAAGCTTCTTTGAAGAAATCTACAAGTTGATTCCAAAAATTACATGAAACTGCAAAGGATCTAAAATAACCAAACCAACTTTTAAAAAACAGTTGAAGGACTCAGACTTCCTGATTTGAAGATGTAATATCAAGCTACAGTTATCAAGATAGTACTTTACTGGAATATGGATGAGTGTACAGATCACGGGTTGGCAAACTTTTTCTGTAAAGATCCTAATAATAAATATTTTCGACTTTATGAGCCACATAAGGTCTCTGTTGCATATTTTTCTTTGCCTTTTTTTAAAAATGTAAAAATCATTTTTAGCTCAAGAGTAGTACAAAATAGGCCACACACAGGATTTGGCCTAAGGGCTATAGTCTGAATAGAGTTCACAAACAGATCCTCACATATAAGGTAATTAATTTTAAACAAATGTGTCAAGATAATTTGATGAGGAAAGAACAGTCCTTTCACCAAATGATGCTGCATCAATTGGATATCCACAGGGAAAAAAATTAACCTCAATTCTTACCTAACGGTATACACAAAAATTAGTTCAAAAGGGCTCACACCCCATATAACACTTCTAAAAGAAAATTTCCATGGTCTTGGAATAGGCATAGGTTTCTTACACAGAATACAAAAACCATGAACCATAAAAGAAAAAACTTGATAAACTGGACTCCATCAAAATTAGAATTCTTACAACTCAATAATAAGATGACAAACCACCCAGTTTAAAAATGAACAAAAAAAGGGCCAGCCTGGTGTCGTAGTGGTTAAGTTCACACACTCCACTTCAGCAGCCCGAGGTTCGTCAGTTCAGATCCAGGGCACAGACCTGTGCACCGCTTATCAAACCATGCTGTGGCAGGTGTCCCACAAAGTAGAGGAAGATGAGCACAAATGTTAGCTCAGGGCCAATCTTCCTCAGCAAAAAGAGGATTGGCAGTGGATGTTAGCTCAGGGTTAATCTTCCTTCAAAAAAACAAAAAAAGACTAAAGATTTAAGCAGACACTTTAAAAAGGAAGATACTCCAATGGCCAATAAGCATATGAAAAGATGCTCAACATCACGAGTTATTAGGGAAATACGAATTAAAACCATGAGATACCATGACACACCTACCAGAATATCTAAAATAAAAAGACTGACCATATGAGTGTTGGCAAGGATGTGGCAGAAATAGAACTCTCACACATTGCTGTGGGAGTGTAAAACAGGACAAACAGTTTGGCAGTTGCTTAAAAAGTTCAACACGTATCTACCACGTACTCAGCAATTCCGCTCATCCATATTTACCCAAGAAAAATAGAAACATGTCCACACAAAGACTTGTACACAGACGTTCACTACAGCTTTATTTATCATAGCCCAAACCTAGGAACAAGCCCAATGCCATAGATATGTGAATGGATAAACAAATTCCAGTACTTGGCAACAAAAAGGAACAAATTACTGCCATGCAGCACATGGATAAATCTGACATAAGGCTGAGTGAAAGAAGCCAGATATCAAAAAGTATATACCCTATGATTTCATTTCTGTAAAATTCTAGAAAAATCCATATAGTGACAGAAGGTAGATCAGTGGTCGGCTGGTGTGGGTATGGGTGAGGGAGAAGAACTGCAGGGAGCACATGCATATTTCTGGAGATGAGGGAAATGTTCTCTATTTTGATTGGGGTAGTGGTTACATGGATATATATAACTGACAAAATTCAATCAAGTTTATTTTTAAAAAAATACCACTATGGGGCCGGCCCCGTGGCTGAGTGGTTAAGTTTGCGCACTCTGCTTTGGTGGCCCAGGTTTTCACGGGTTCAGATCCTGGGCGTGGACATGGCACCACTCATCAAGCCATGCTGAGGGGGCATCCCACATGCCACAACTAGAAGGACTCACAACTAAAAAACATACAACTATGTACCAGGGGGCTTTGGGGAGAAAAAGGAAGAAAAAAACAACACGATGAAATAGTACAGCTATAATTTCTATTTTACCTGTAAGAAAACAGAGCACTGGGGTTAAAACACCCATGTTACTTTCTTCATGGAAAACTGTCACCTCTAACTCAAAAAGTATGGGGAAACGCTTTCAGGCTTTATATGATTGTATGATATTAGTTTTTGGTTCTCAGATAATCAATAAATTTATATGAACTCATTGCTCCAAGAACACAGCAATTTCAAGAATTAAACATCAAATCAGCTGTCTAGATCTTTGTTTTGCTTGCATTCTTTCAAGTAGTCTGAGGTAATTTTACAAATAGCATTTTATTTTCCTAATAATTTGCATTGAAAGAATTCTGAATAGTACTAGTGGCATTGTTTATTTCATTTTTTGTCCAAAAATATAATTTTTAGTGATGTAAAAGTTAATCATAGAATATGCAAATCAAATCCAAAAATTCTGTATTAACATGTGAATAAACAAAAATATTTTCCCTTTCAAAAAAAACAAGAAAGAAAACCAAAGCTCTGAGAGACTAAGTAACTCATCCAAGAGCCAAGATTCAAACCCCAGTAGTTTTACTCTAAAGCTCACATTCTTAGCCACTATTTCATTCTATCTCTATAAAAGTGGAATATATCTATAATCTCTTTTCTTCTGGACACTATATATGTATTTATGAACATGTAATATTTTATAATCAGAAAAAAGATATATATTTAAAAAGACAGAAACTCTTCAGGACCTCCCTCCCAGATGACTTTCGATCCATTAACCAGAACATGTTGAATGTATCAGCTAATCTTAATCAAGTCATTCACCTTTATTATCTTCTACTTCATATTCTTCATCTTGTTCATAAATTAACATGTACAACTTTGTCAAAACTCTTGCAGGGGGCCAGCCCGGTGGCGCAGCGGTTAAGTATGCACGTTCCACTTTGGCAGCCCAGGGTTCGCTGGTTCGAATCCTGAGTGCGGACATGGTACCTCTTGGCAAGCCATGCTGTGGCAGGCGTCCCACATATAAAGTAGAGGAAGATGGGCACGGATGTTAGCTCACAGCCAGTCTTCCTTAGCCAAAAGAGGAGGACTGGCAGCAGATGTTAGCTCAGGGCTAATCTTTCTCAAAAAAAAAAAAAGTCTTGCAGAAAATCATACATACTATAGCTATAGCATTATTCTGATCCACCTCTCTAATAACTCTATAAAGGAAATAAACTTGTAACAAATACATGCTAGTTCCCAGAGACCACAACTTCCTCTTCTGTATTCACAAACTATCCCTTTAATAACCTGGTCTAGAATTTTGCCCAGAATCTACATCAACTAACTCCTAGATTATCCAAAGATTACAAACAGAAGTTCAGCAACTGTTAAAGCAAGTTCTCCTACTGCAGTGAGATACAGTTCACCAGAGAGGGGAGACCCTAACCTCATTTAGAGTAGTAAGGCCCTTTTGTATAATTCCCCTATGTATTCTGCACTTCAGTTTCCTACCAGCAATATCTACTTGGCCCTTTCCAGAGTGGAAGTCATTCTTCTTGACCAAGAAGACAGAAATAAGAGGAGCTAACACATTCTACTTCCTATAATCTGTTCATGTTTCCTCATCCACCCTAGCAGCAAGACTATACCTGCTCTAAACATAGCTAAAAAGTCTTTTTTAAAAAATGATAACTAGTATTTTCTGAAGGTCTCAAATAACTCAGATTTCTAGTTTCTGAAGCTATTCTTGTGGGTTCTGTCACTCTTCATCCTTGGTTTATGTCCTGCTTTTTATCTTCATAATTTATAATTGGACAGCTGCTTTTGCCCTTGAGAATACATCCCAATTAGTTTAAAAAGAGAAACTACATACTTGGCCTAATTACCCTGACATTGCTTAAAATGTGTCTGGAACTCTACCAAAAATTCCTTTCAGAAGTGACTTCCCTCCCAAAATCAGCTGTATTACTTTATAGTGACATCTCCTCTCTGAGTGAAATATTGCCCAGCTTGATCACCTATTATTGATAATAATAATAGTGAAAATTTCCTGGGTATGTACTATGTGACAAGCACTACGTTAAGGAGCTTTCCATACAATACTTTCTGATTTAATCTTTACAACTCTAATGAGGACACACCATCACTATCCAATGTTACTCTTAAGGTAGCAAAGACCTAAGTAACCTGACTAAGGCCACATAGATACTAAATAATAAAGCTATATTTTGAGTCCAAATCCATCTGAGTTAAAAACAAACAAAAATTCAAGTTCCTTCTACTGTACCTCCTAGCCATTCACATATAGGCTACTTTTGAAAGAGAGGAGAGTAAGATGTTTTAGTTTAAGTTCAGTGACTTATAAAATGAAGTAATTTTAAAAATAAACGTATCAGAATTTATAAATCAAATATCTGAGAATCATTCTAAAGTAATCACCCTGAGAAGCTTCAAAATTTGGGAAATTTTCTTATGGAAGAGTTTTTACAACTTTTTACCAGTCTTTTAAATATCTTCAATACTGGCAGATATTTATTTTTGAGGATAATTTCTATTTTGGAAACAGCTTGGTTATTTGAAACCAAGTCTTGTAAAGAAGCAACAGTGATTTAGGGTTGCACACTATCTGAGTACAGTCACGCATTGCTAAACGATGAGGATTTGTTCTGAGAAACACATTGTTAGGGGATTTTATCGTTGTGTAAACATCACAGTCTACTTACACAAACCCAGATGGTATAGCCTCCTATACACCTAGGTCACATGGTACTAATCTTACAGGACCACTGTCATATATATGGTCCATCACTGACTAAAATGACCATGCGACGCATGACTGTACTTCAGAACATGGCTTTGGAGTATGATAATCCTAAATTTGAGTCAGAGCTCTATCACTCCAACTTCTACCAAATTACTTAAATTCTCTGAGACCTAGTTCCCTCATCTGAAAAACAAGAAAGGTATCATCTATCTCACAAGATTAAATGGACTATCATATATATAGCTTCTGGCACATATAATATATATGAATAGTAAATAATAAACATTTGTTCTCTCCTTCTCTTCTCCACTGTTATTTTAATCATTATTTCAAACTGTGAACCACATGTGATAAATCTGTCACTTCAGAAAGCAAGTGTTTTTTCAATTTATCCATTTCTCAACTATTTTTTGCTCTAAATTATATGAAACAGTATTTTGACATAAGTAGAAGCTGATGGGCAACTTACCTGTGGAAACCATCTTTCAGAACTTCTTGCCTCAAAATAATATCAGAACAAGTAGCCCTTATGCCTATAAGAACCAAAAGATTTTTTTAAAATAAGCACTCAATGAAATAATATTTAAATAATTAGAAAATAATTGTCTGAATAGGCTTTACTCGCCTGGAAAATCTAATCAACCTGAAAATAAAAAATTTTAAAACTTAAGCAATTTGAGCTACATATAAATCTACTTTTAGTATAGCAGAGGGGTTAAGTACATTGACTTTGGAGTTAGAGTGCCTAGTTTCAAACCCCAGTCTGTCAGCTAATAGCTGTGTGACTGTGGGCAAGACAGTTTATCTCTCTGCTAGTTGTCATGAGAATTTAATATGTGTAACTTAGCACACGTAAAAGCACTTAGAACAGGGCCTACCACATAGTAAGTGCTCTATATAAGTTTTTGATGTTAATATTACTTTATTCAGGAGATCCCAGGACACTGAAAAGAACAGAACGGCTGAAGAGTCAGGAAATCTCAGTTTTAACCCTAGCTTACTGCCACTGTGTATCAGATACATACTAGCGACTTCTGTATTCTACCATCCACACCTATAAAATGGAGAAGATGGGACATTTACGCCTTGTGGAGATGCTGAGAGAGTTAAAAAAACAAAAAACTGGAGGCTTTTCAAAGGTTCAAAGGGTTCCTTTATAAACTTAGAATAACCAGAAATCTCACTATGTTGACTCCATGCAGAATTCAGACATTGAAACTATTACTCCATGTCAGCATCACAGAATTAAAAATTCAGTTACTAATGATTACCAACTCTGCCAGGCACCCTGCTGGGGAACTTTACTCCATCTTCAAAAGCTGAAAGTTGTGTGGGAAGAACATTAAAGCACAAAGAAAACTACATACCATTCTATGTTGCTAAGTCTATTAGATGCAGTCCTGAAAAGATACATGAAAAAAAAATGGAGACGAAAACATTTGAAATATACAAGGAAAGGAAGGAAAAAAGTACGGGGGGGTAAAAACATTAAATAATATCTATTTGACAGATTCTCCAGGTAGGGCTTTCACTTGTGTTTTAACTTTCACAATCTAGCAAAATAGGCAGGCAAAATTACTGCAATTTGTACACAGGAGGAAACTACAACTTATAAACAGTTACTATCTGGCTCTGGGTCACACAACCAAGTAAGTGACTGATTTCAAGCAAGATCTGCCCGACTTTTAAAGCCGAAAGTTTTTCTATTCTCCTAGCTATTTAAATAAACACTTATTTGCTTTGGAGAAGCATATATAATCTTTTCCGAAACAAATAACTTAGAGTATCTCTTGTACAAATCCAGGCGTGTCTTCATCGTGTTAAATTTCAATGGGGGTGGGGTAGAGAGTAAGGGTTTCTATCCATTCCTAAATTAAATTTGATAAAAAGGGTCAGATTAATAGGCGTAAATTCTATCAGGATATACACTAGAGAGTAGTAAATCACATTCATCTTGGGATGGTAGAAAGGCTAATTTATAAACAGTATAGCAAATACTAGATTATGATTTTTAAGGCAAAAGTACCATTTCAAAACGAATTAGTTGTACCTAAATTCATCTCCAAGATTTTCCTCTTGCATACGACTTTTTTGAGTTATTGTGGCCTGAACTGGCTCGAAATTGACCCCTTTTTAATCATAAATGCCAGTAGAAATCTTTAGAGATCACCAAGTCCAGTCATTTATTTTGGCCTCATAATCCTTTCTTCAAATAAATCTGGAAGCCTAATATGTAAACGCTGAAAAGCAGACGGCACTGATTGTCAGATACGAGTCTAAGATCTTCATTTCACAGATGGAGAAACTCACCTGGTTTGTACTGACTTCCCTTTCCCTATCAAACATTATCGCTGTTTTGTAATTACTACTGCACGTATCCGCCTCCACGAGGGCTGAGCACCTAGCGCAGCACTCCGGTCCACGGACTCGAGCTCAAACAAATCAATCCACTCCTTGCGCAGCCGGGAGTCATACAGAAACCCCAGCCCAATCCAGTCTATTATCAAAAACGTTAGTAAAACAAAACTAGTTGTCTTCTCCCCTCACGCCCCCCGAGTCTCTTTATTCTGGATTGGGATTCTCAACCCTCACAGGGCACTGAGGCCTTGCAGGCCCCTAGGTGGTCAGCAGCTTCATACATCCCAAGACGCCTCATGGCTGCGCCTCCTTTACAATGTTTTACTAAAGCGCGGCCAGTCCCGCCCCTGAACGACAAGGTCCGACTCTCCAGAAACCCAGGAGCGGCCACAGAGCAATGCAGGGGGTCGTGGGGAGAAGGAGGCACATGGCTTTTGTGTTTACCCTCCTCAAGCTCACCCTACAGTTCTAGGGGCGCGCGCCGGGGTACAGTGAAGCACCTCTGCAAGCCGCGGAGAGGACCCGGGAGCCTGGACTGTTCCCCAGCCTGTGGGCCCCCAAACCCCGCCCTCACTCCCGCAGCCCCGCCCCCCTTTACCGGCGTCGGTCGAGTCGGAGGGGCAGGCGGTGGGGGGCGTGCGTGTGAGCCCAGCCACCTGCCAGAGGAGCAGCCAGGCGACAGCCCGGAGGGTCACGGCCCGGGCAGCCAGGACGCCGGAGAACGCGCGCCACACAGGAGCGCGCGGGGACGAAACGGGGACGGAGGAGCGTGCACCCGCCTCACGCCGCTCCTACAGCGCGCTGCCACGGAGTTTGCGACCAGGACGGAAGACTCGGTGCGCGCACGCCGGCGGCCCCACGGTTCCCCCGCTCCCCGCAGCCCCGGCCCCCGAAAGTTCCGGCGTCGCGGGAGGCAGCCGCCCCACCCCCTCGTTAGCTCCCGTCGCTGCCCCGCCCCTCGCCGTCCCGCTCGGGGGCGGGGCGAGGGGCGACGCAAGCGCCGTGGCGTGCGCCGGGGCTGTTGCTGTGGGGACGGCTCCGTGGGCCGCCAGCCCGGCCCTGACCCCAGCATGCCGTCCTGGGAGCCCGCCTCCCGAGCTCCCGGCCTCCAGCTCCACTTACAGGTATTCGCGGATCTGGGTCTCCTGCCAGGGAGTTCACCCCACAGTCGCGTCTGCGGGCTGTGACTGTCGCCTCCTCCTGCCGCGCCAGGCTCCGCCCGGCCTCCGAGTCAGGTTAAGTGCTTCTCAGTGCACGCAGTTGGGTGAAAACAACCCCCTCACGGCGGTTTGAGACGTCGGCCTGCAGGAGAAGATGCGCTTTCTCTACTTCTGTTAGGGTATGAAGGCCAGCCTTGCACTAGTGGGGACGTGAGCAGGCAGAGGATCCTCTACCCGTTGTCAAAATCCTTACAGTTCCAGGTGCTGGGGGGGTGGGGGGGGAGGATGCTTGGCGAGATTATGGCAATCACTGATCCCTGGGGTGATAAGTGTGAATGTCTAGGACGAAGAGTTAGATAAATGTGTCGTCCGTCTTCATGAGTTGAATTGAACCTGTAAGTGGGCCTAGAGAGTATCCAATACAGATTGGAGCCGAACCGAGGGCCCTAAGACAGATGTCTCAAACAGGAAAGATGTCCGAAGGTACTATCTAACACTGAACATGTCAGTATAAGCATCCTATTAAGAAATATGGAGATGAATTTTGGAAGAAACACTTAATTGAAACCGGTTGCCTATGGAGAAGGGAATATCAGAGGACAACAGTTTTTTGTTGTAAGCCTCATAGAACTAATTTACATTTTTAGACAGAATACAAACATTAGTAAAAATAGAAGTTAAATTTAAAAAGAAAGAAAAGAGTGTAGTCAAAACACTGCATTACTGAGTATCAATCACATACATCATGCGTGAATACAGCCATTTGCTTGAGTGTGTGGAATTTATATTGTGCTCATTACGATCACCTAGAAAGTTTACTAACAGACAAATTTTAGTGAGGTGAACTGGGAGTGTTAATTGTTACCAAAAAAAATAAATAAGAAGAAAGAGGGAGTGGGGTGGGATCATTGCATCAGATCAGAGGCAGAGCACAGTAATTTGAAAAAACAGTTCTTTATATGTGGTTAATTTCCTAAGAGTAAAAGTTCTCACGTCCAGCAATAAGGGGTGAATAATATATAGATTATGGTATATCCATAGGACAAAACACTTGGCAGTTGTATAAAAATTTGCATTTTAGTAAAACATTTAATGACAAGAACCACATAGGTTGTTAAATTTAAAAGGCAGGTAATAATATGTACAATGTAAAAAAACATGCTGTAGTTTAAAAAATTAAAATATATTCCTAGAAAAAAGATTGGAAGGAATTAGAGTGATTATTTTATGTGTTTCCTCCTGCCTCTCCCCCATCCTCACCCCTAGCTTTCTACAATGAAGGTGTATTAAATAACTATGTTCCTATAGTGATTCTGTAGCAGGACTGAGTTTATGAGGATATTGTCACCCTCTGTTAGTTTCCTCGATATTTGCAAATCTTCCTGAGAATATCATAGTGACATCTAAAGCAGTCCCTATAATTAAGTGTATTTTGGCATTGGTGACAGGGAAGGGAAGAGGGAATAGAAAGTATTAATCTGCAATATAGCTGTGTTTCTTGTAACTGAAAAAACAATCATATAGTGAGACAAATAAGTTGAAATAAAAGCCAGGTAAGCTTTGTTGCCTTGTTTATGTAGAAGCTGATTACTTAGAGGAAGTACAGGGGCTGTGTCTTATAGTAATACATTGAATTAAACAAGTATGTATAGAGTGCCTACTACCTTCCAGGTATTTGTGCTGGACATCGTGGTGAACAATGAATATGTTCCCTGCCCTCATGGAGCATATAGAATAGAAGGGAAAATAAGTAATTACAAAAAGCTCAATGAGTAAAATGATTGGGAAAGTACAAAGGAGACAGATCTGGTCTGGGTGAACCTCTCAAGACAAAATGTTTAGGGTTAAAAAATTCTTACTACCTTGACATAGAGGATGCTTGTACATACTTGTTTAATTGGTAAATAAAAAAGATCCTGTAAGTCAATTCTTGGGCTGACTCAGGGGTTCATATACAATCTTTGGTTAAGTGTATAGTACACTGAGGTCCAAACTGAACTACATTTCTAGGCTCATGTGTGAACAAACCTACACCCCTCAATGAACCAGGAATCAAACAGACTAAGGATAACCAAGGCCAAACTGGACTTTCAGGGTAGCTCTCCAAATAGTGAGCTTGATAGGCCGAGCACACATCTTTAGAACTGGACTAGTGCCAGACCTGCTGGGGAGGAGGGGAAGAGGTGGGGGTGGTTTATCCAACACTTAATTTTTTTTCCCCTTTAGCAGGAAGTCACTATATGACTAACACATCTTCATCAGATTTCCTCTGATTTACCCTGAAGTGTATGTAATAATGACATGCACTGCCAAGAAATGTGGAATTCGGTTCCAGCCTCCAGCTATTATCTTAATCTATGAGAATGAAATGAAGGGAAAAAGTCGCCAGCGCATCATGCCAGTCCGAAACTTTTCGAAGTTTTCAGGTACCTCGTGTTTTATCTTGCCTATCTTAGATATTCTCTAAACCACTTAATAAGAATGATTTGAGTCTCATGCATTAGAGTGACGTGGCCTTCAGAGTTAGACAGATCTAGGTTCAAATCATGACTCCATCAGGGTAGATGTGTGACCCTGGCTAAATTGCTTACTCTCAGTGAGCTTCCATTTCCTAACCTATAAAAGGAAATTGATAATCCCACCCTTTCAGAATTGCAGTGTGGGTTAAATAGGATAACATCATTCAATAATATGAATTCCCTTCTCTCCCTCCAAATGTGTTTTTTATTTGTAGTCTTGATATTTTCTTAGTAGCAGTACTGATACCTAAAGCTGTAATACTACTTTCTCTTTTTTGTGTGTGAGGAAGATTATCGCTGAGCTAACATCTGTGCCAGTCTTCCTCTATTTTGTATGTGGGATGCCACCATAGCATGGCTTGACAAGTGGTGCCAGGTCCTTGCCTGGGATCCGAACCTGCACACCCCAGGCTGCCAAAGCTGAGTGCACAAACTTAACCACTATGCAACAGGGCCGGCCCCTACTTTTTCTTCTCAGGCATTCTCTCTAGTTGAAAGTGTTTAACATCTTCTCAAAGTAATTTTAAGTTAAGGAAATAAAAAATACATCCCTCTTGGGGCCAGCCCAGTGGCGCAATGGTTAAGTTCACACCTTCCACTTCGGAGGCCCGGGGTTTGCCGGTTCAGATCCCGGGTGCAGACGTATGCACCGCTTGGCAAGCCATGCTGTGGCAGGCATCCCACATAAAACAGAAGAAGATGGGCACGGACGTTAGCTCAGGGCCAGTCTTCCTCAGCAAAAAGAGGAGGATTGGCAGCAGATGTTAGCTCAGGGCTAATCTTCCTCAAAAAAAATTTAAAAAAATAAAAAAAAATTCCCTCTTTCCCCCACCACACTCAAAGCTTGATGTAAAAGAATAGTTCTACAAAATAATTCATTCCAAAAAAGCCACTTAGCTACTTGGCTATAATGGCAGATAATGCTTTCAGTAGTTTGTGGTGTATATGTTGTGTGTGGCATATAGTTTTGTTCCTCTCTCCTAGACTGCAGCAGAGCCGCTGAACAATTAAAGAATAATCCACGACACAAGAGTTACCTGGAACGAGTATCCCTGAGGCAGCTAGAGAAGTTATTCACTTTTTTACGAGGTTACTTGTGGGGCCAGAGTTTGGCAGAAACAATGGAACAAATTCAACGGGAAACAACCATTGATCCTGAGGAAGACCTGAACAAACTAGATGACAAGGAACTTGCCAAAAGGAAGAGCATCATGGATGAACTTTTTGAGAAAAATCAGAAGAAGAAGGATGATCCAAATTTTGTTTATGACGTTGAAGTTGAGTTCCCACAGGATGAACAACTGCAGTCCTGCGGCTGGGACACGGAGTCAGCTGACGAGTTCTGATATCAAGGACTCAGAAATTCATTGAGCTAGCAGAAAATTCGTGTTTGTGCAAAGAATGTAGATTGGTTCTGGAAAAATCTGTAAAGAACACTAAATGTACGTGTTGGGTCGTATTTGGATTGACCGTGTTACTTTTCAAAACCAAGACATGTAGAACATCTACTATGTAGGTGCATGAGGAATATAGGAAAAACTGAATATAGGAATCTGCCTTTAAGGAGCTTACAATCTAACTGGGAGATAAGCCAAAAACTTCTGAAAAGCTAATTAACAGTATTACGGGCAGCAAAAAGATTAGAGCCAAATGCTTGATAAAGATTTCAGAAGGTCAGAGCCTAGACTACTGTAGGGTGGAATGGTCAGGGAAGACTGTCCCGTAGTGGTGAGATAGGACTTTGCCTGGCCCTTGAAATGGTAGTATTTGCATAGAAGCTTATAGAGGATTCCACATGAGAGAAATTGGGAGGAAAAAAGGGAGGGGGCAGGATTTGGTAAAGAGATAGGAATCAGAACATTTTATTTGAGGAGCAATAAGCAAATTACAGTTTGAGAAGACTGGAGGACCTGGTTGGTTACCAGGGGCTTATCCCTTCTGCCTTATGTCTTTGTCTGTATTTGACTGTGGAGTAGAAGTGTGCCCCTGCAGAATGCCCTGCAGCTGCAAGTGTGTGGCATTTGATGGACAGCGGGGGAAGGCTGCCCCTCTGGTATCAGGAAGTATATAGGAAAGACGTTCCGAAACCCCGAACCTCTTCCCATAAATAAGAGTTTTGTTTGTCAAATGGGAAACCTACCCATAATAAATGAAGACGAGATACTGCCAGTTTAGGCCTATTCATGAGGTTGGATCTACAAAGAGAAGATCTTTGTTGAGTAAGGTTATATGTGTACAGATACATCTTTCTTCATGTTAGAATATTATTTAATTGGTAGAAATCCTACTTTTCTGCAAGGAAATTATTACTCATTAAATAAAACTAAAAATTTTTCACACTGGGGGCCCGGCCTGGTAGCGCAGCAGTTAAGGGCTCACGTTCTGCTTCAGCGGCCTGGGGTTCGCGGGTTCAGATCCCCGTTGTGGACATGGCACCATTTGGCAAGCCATGCTGTGGTAGGCGTTCACTATTACAACCAAAAACCACAGCAAATAACCTTGTATATTCTCTGTTTGCACATGTCCAAGACCACAAGTAATGCCTAGAGGGAAATCGCTGGGTATGTGCATTCTAAATTTTAGTAGTTACTGCTAAGTTGTCCTCCAAAGAGTTTGATTCATTCATTCATTCATTCATTCAGTATATGTACTTAATCAGCAACTACTACATGCTCAGCCTGTGTGTGTGCACAGCAAAGTCCTTGCCTTTACAAGGTTTACAGTCTAGTTGGAGTGGAGAGACAAACATAGATGCGTAAGATAATGTCATGATAAGTGTCCGGAATTAAAAACAGGGTAAAAAGAGAATGATGGAGGGGATGGGAGTCACTGTTTTCAACAGGGTGTTCAGAGAAGGCCTCACTGAAGATGTGACACTGGAGCAAAAGCCTGAAGGAGGAAAGCAAAACTTGATGTGCATTTCAGGGGTAGTGGAGAAAGGTGAGTGCATAGGCCCCCAGGAGTGTGGAGTGTGCTTGGCATATTTGAGGAAAAGCTAGAAGGTCAATGTGGCTAATAGAGATTGAGCAAGAGGAAAATGGTGGGAGATGAAGTTGGAGTGTATTTTACTTGCAAAGTACTTACCATGAAGGTTGTACCCACTTAAACCATCAGCAGTACATGAGAGTGCCTGTTTCCCCACATACTCATCAACAGAGGGTGTTAGCAAACTTGTTGATTTTTGCCAATTTTATAATTTAAAAATGCTGTGTTACAGTTTAAATTTGCATTTCTTTTATTATGAGTGAGACTGAGTATCTTTGTACATTTAAGAGCGATTTTTTAATGAAATAACTGTTCCGTCCTTTTTCTGTTGGGTTACTGGTCTTTTTACTGATTTGTAGAAAGTTTTTTATTAAGGAAAATAGTGTTTGGTCTATATATGAGTTGCAGATGTTTCCACCTTGTCATTTGTTTATTTACTTTGTTGATGATATTTTTTCCAGGCAGTTTTTTTCAAGTCAAATTGATCAATCTTTTTCCCTCCGCCTCTGCATTTGGTATCAGAGAGAGAGAGGCATTCCTCACTCCAAGATTTTTTTTTAATCCCATGATTTTTTCTGGGAATTTATTTTGGTATGAGATGTGAGATATAAATCCAACGTTACTCTTTTCCAGATGCCCATCCAACTGTCCCAAAACCACTATCTGTTGAATTACCTATCTTTTCCCCCATTGATTTGAAATGCATATACCAAGTTCCGACATGTATCAAATAGTTACCTTTTGATTATGTTAATATCATCTGCAGCACACTTCCCAATCCATGTGTTTTTGAGGTGTACCGAGCACATCTCGTGTGTTCACTAAATTAAGAGCTATAGAAAGATACAAAATGGGCCATAAATTTATGTTAACAGAGTTTAGCCAAAGCAACAAAATTAGCATATATGAGATGGATATATGTAATTGGAGCAGAAGGGGAGATCACGGAAGCTGAGCAGTTGTGGGTTTTTTCCCCCATGTATCTTGTCCAAAGCTAATTCTGCTGATCTCTTTTAAGTTTTTTTCCATTATAAAATTAATACATATTTAATATTCATAATTTTTAAAATTTAGACAAATACCAGAGTGTAAAAGTGAAATGGGAAATTCTCCCCTTCTTCTCTCTATTCCCAGTCCACAGAGAAATTGGCTTCCCTAGAGGACTCTGGATCCCATCTTGGGACCTCGCTTTATCAACGATTCATCTCTTTCTATGCCCCTGTCTTTCTCATTTTCAAGCTTCATTCTTTGCTGCCTCATTCTCTGTAGTCTATAAACATATGTAAGACCCTGCCATATTAAAACAAGAAAACACTTGACATCTCCTTGTCTTTCTTTTCTTTTCTTTTCTTTGAAGATTGACACCTGAGCTAACAACTGTTGCCAACCTGCTTTTTTTTTCTCCCCAAATCCCCCCAGTACATAGTTGTATATTTTAGTTGCGGGTCCTTCTAGTTGTGGCATGTGGGACACTGCCTCAGCGTGGCCTAATGAGCAGTGCCATGTCCTCACCCAGGATCCAAACCCTGGGCTGCTGAAGCGGAGTGTGCGAACTTAACCAGTCGGCCATGGGGCCGGCCCCTTGTGTCTTTCTTTTCCTAATACAGTATCCAGCCAAATTTTATTTTATTTTATTTTTTTTGAGGAAGATCAACTCTGAGCTAACGTGACAATCCTCCTCTTTTTGCTGAGGAAGACTGGCCCTGAGCTAACATCCGTGCCCATCTTCCTCTACTTAATATGTGGGACTCCTACCACAGCATGGCTTGATGAGCGGTGCCATGTCTGCACCCAGGATCCAAACTGGCGAACCCCGGGCCGCCAAAGCAGAATGTGTGCACTTAACCGCTGCACCACCGGGCTGGTACCCGTAGCCAAATTTTAGCTCATCTAGTTGTTGGCTAAATCTAGCCCTCCCCACCCCTCACTCACCTAATCTTTAGAGCAGATCTGGTTCTAGTCCAATTCTAGAGATGCATGCTCAGCCTATGAAGCTCAAGACTTCATCAGCTGCCTGAAAGTTCAGTTCAGCCCTGGATTATCCTCAGTCTGTTGGATCGCTAAGAGTCTCTGCTTCATTGAGAGGTGTAGGCTTGTTCTCACGTGAGCCTGGAAATGCAATTCAGTTTAGACCTTTCAGGTACTGTACACTTAACCCAAGATTGTATACGAATCCCTGAGTCAGCCTAAGAGTTGACCTAAAGGGTCTTTTCCATTTATCAATTAAGCAAGGATGTATCAAGCACCCTCTATATCATGGTCCTGGGAGTGGTCACCTTAAACAATATGTCCTGACAGGTTCACCAGATATGCCTCCCTCGTACTTTTGCAATTATTTTATTCGAGTTTTTTGTAATTATTTAATCGCCTCCCTAATATTTTGACAAAAGTAGTGGATGAAAATTGAGAAGAGGCCATTGGATTTTGCAACTAGTTCTCTTAATATTCAAGAATGAAGTTTGAAGGGAGTGATTAGGATAGAAATTGGGGGAAAAGGAAACAGAGGATAATAGACCTAAATGAAAAAGCTAAAACTATACAACTTTTAGAAGAAAATAAAGGGGAAAATCTTCATGACCTTGGTACCTTAGTTAGCTTGGGCTGCTATAACAAAATACCATAAACTGGGTGGCTTACAAACAACCAAAATTTACTTCTCATTGTTCTGGAGACTAGAAGTCCGAGATTGGGGTGCCAGCCTAGGGGGTTTCTGGTGGGAACCCTCTTCCAGGTTGCAGACTATCGACTTCTTGTAGTATCCTCACATAGTGGAGAGCAGAGCCCAGCAAGCAAGCTCTCTGTGATTCTTTAAGTGCATGAGAGCTCCACCCTGATTACCTCCCAAAGGCCCCACCCCCTAATACCATCACATTGAGGAGTAGGGTTTCAACATACAAATTTGGGAGGACATAAACATTCAGTCCGTAACACTTGGGTTAGACAAAGAGGTCTTAGAATTGTCACCAAAAGCATGATCTAGTAAAGAAAGAAATTGATATATTGGACTTAATTAAAATTTTAAAATTTTGCACTCCAAAGACAACATTGAGAACATAAAAAGACAGGACACAGACTGAGAGAGAATATCTGCAGATCATCTATTGGAAAAAGGAGTTGTATCCAACATATATAAAGAACATTTACAACTCAGTAATACGAAGAGAAAGAACCCAATTTAAAAGTGAGCAAAAGATTTGCAAAGACATTTCATCAAAGAAGATATGCAAATGATTAATAAGCACATGGGGAGATGCTCAACATCATCAGCCATTAGGGAAATGCAAATTAAAACTACAATGAGATACCACTTCACACCCACTAGAATGTCTGTAATTAAAAAAGCTAATATGTGTTAGTGAGGATGTGGAGAAATTGGAACCCTCATACATTGCTGATGAGAGTGTAAAATGGTACAGCCACTTTAGAAAACAGTTTAGCAGTTTCTTAAAAAGTTACACAAAAAGTTACTATAGTACCCAGCAATTCCACCTCTAGGAATATAAACAAGAAAAATGAAAATGTATGTCCACCCAAAGACTTGTACTTGAATGTTCATAACAGCATTATTCATAATAGCCTAAAAGTGGAAACACTCCAAATATCCATCAATTGGTGAGTGGAGAAACAAAATGTGTAATATGCATACAGTAAGATACTATTCAGCAATAAAACATTATGCTAAGTGAGAGAAGCCAGACACAAAGGACTATATATCAGATGAGCCATTTGTATGAAATAGCCAAAAAAGGCAACTCTATAGAGACAGAAAGCAGATTAGTGGTTGCCTGGGGCTGAGGCTGAGGAATAGGAATTGACTGCAAATGGCCAGCAGAGACATTTTAGAGGTGATGAAAACACTTTAAAACTGGATTGTGTGCTGTTTGCACAATTCTGTAAATTCACTAAAAATCATTGATTTGTGCACTTAAAAACAGGTGAATTTTATGGTATGTATATTTTAGGGTATATAAGTTATACCTCAATAAAACTGTTTAAAAAAATGGGAAACAGAATAGAATCACTATCTACAGATCATTTGTTCTAAGAATGAACAAGAAGGGTCAAAGATACATGTAAAACCTCTGAACCCACATAGAGATGGAGATTTAAAAAGGTTGGAGAAGGGACTGAATAAATGCATTCATTCAATAGACAGTTTTTTAAACCACATTTCTTTTTCTGAGAAAGACTCACCCTGGGCTAACATCTGTTGCCAATCTCCCCCTCTTTTTTTTTGCTTCCCTCCCCAAAATCCCAGTACATAGTTGTATATTCTAGTTGTATGTCCTTCTAGTTCTTCTATTTGAGCTGCCACCACAGCTTGGCTACCGACAAACGAGTGGTGTGGTTCTGCGACTGGGACCTGAACCTGGGCTGCCACAGCAGACAGTGCCAAACTTTAACCACCAGCCCATCAGGCTGGCTCAATAAATACTTTTTGAGTATCTACTCTGTGGAAGCTCCCCAGGACATCTGAAAAGGGACAGCTTGAAAGAAGAGAGAACAAGAGAGAAGGCTGATAGAAGCCCATTATGATGCCAGGAGCAGGTTGAGGTTTATGATTTCAGTCCTCTCCCTAATGAACCAGGCAGAGCCATCTGGTCATAGTGTGACTGAAGAGGAGTTAGGGGAGAGAGTGAGGAGACAGGGTGGAAATGAGAAGTGAGCAGAAGGACCGTTGTTCGGATGAAAGGGGAAGGCTGGATGTGTTCAACACAGATGGAGAAAGTAGACTGTGGGGGTCAAAGGAAAATCTACAATCTAGGAGTACAAACTAAAAAGGATCCCCCCATCCTTACCTCCTCTCCCCAAAAAACAAACTAACAAAAGAACTTCCCGTGGTCAAATTAACAATCAGCCTTCAAGCTAAAAAATTTCAGCTTTTATGGCTATAAAATCCTTCTCTCAATGGTTCACCATTTCACACTATAGCAGATACTATTGATTACCTACACAGCATCCTTTTCCTCGTCTTCATTGCCTGCAGAAGTCCAATATTGTTTGTTCAGGTATAACCCCTCGCACCTAAGTCTCAGATCCAGAGGCAAATCCTGATTGATCTCAATAAATCCCAGTCATCTCATTTTGTTGTCTATAATTGGTTTAGAGATGGGCACGCTACCCAGTTCTAGCCAATGAGACATGAAGGCGGATCTACAAGAACTTGTGAAAAACGTGCTCTCAATTTGTTGGAGAAAAGAAAAGTCCCCTCTGTTTCTCTGGACATGGTTGTATCTGCATGTGACACCTGAAAATACCGCAGTAATTTTGTGGCCAGCCTGAGGAGGATGCTAAACATTAACGAGGGCAGAACAAAGAGACTCACAGGGAGATGAAGCCAGAGCCCTGACATACTGCACCTGGAGCCTGCCCTACCTTTGGACATTTTGTTATATGAAATAATAAATTTCCCCATTTTTAAAGCCAATTTAAATTCATGTTTTTCTGTTTTCACAGCCAAAATACTTGTGACTGTTAACAAAGGAACAAGCCTCTTCCGCTGGCTTCTTCCATTTCTGGACCCAATATGGACTATCTGTGTTTCAAGGATAGGCCCAGTGTCCTCTGGGAAGAGACTGATACAGTGGACAGAGCAAAGCGTAAGGGACTGAGGAAGCCAGGCAGCCGGCAAAGGCAACACAGAGCAGTGAATCGTGGAATCTAAGCCTCCACGGAGTCCCGTGGAGCCAGGAGGAAACTGAGTCAAATGGGAGGGGCTGAGCAATGACAGTACTAGAAAGGGTGGCAGCAGAGGGCGGGTCTGGCAAGTTGTGACAGGTGAGCTTGGGAGAAAACAGATAAAGTAGTTGGGTCAGAGAAGGGAAATGCTGAGTTAAGAGATCTCAGAAGTTTAGCAAGTCCTGGCAGTGATGAGTTCCAGCATCTGAACTTTGCAGATCAAGACTGATAGAGAAGTCATAAAATGAAAAAAGTTATGGAGTCTCGCAAAATTAAGGAGTCTGGAGGAACAATAGCTCAGATGATGAAAGATCCTGGGAACACTGATGAGGGGCAAAGAGGAGAGGAAAATCAGCCAGATCCTGAAGTCGCTTTAGGTATATGATGCTTACTATGGCTTTGGGCAACTGCATCACTAATTTGAAGAACAAAATGTAAAAGGATGAAATTAATAGTAAATGTTTAGAAAGAGGGAGAGGAAAAGTACAGAGGAGAAAAGTGATAAAAGATTAGAGGGTTTGATTTTTTTTTCAGAAAAAACTTCCTATATGTGCTCCACCAAAAGCGGAAAAAAAACAAACAAAAAGTTGACAGTACGTGTTCAAGACAGGCAGGGTATTCTTTAAATTGCGGCTTGTTCCTAACCTAAATACGGACACTCTAATGTATGATTATGGATCCAGGAACCTTTCAGTTTCTGGTAAGAAACTCTTAGGTTAGCAAATTCCATTAGGGCTGCCTTTTTGACTTTGACTTTGTTAATAGTAGGCTTATATCGTTGGGACAGTAAAATTACCATATGCCTCAATACTTAAAAGGAAATTTTAACCAGAGCCAAGCATCTATCATCACTACTATTAAATATTTGTTGATTCCCTCATCCAGCTTCCCTGTTATTAGATTCTGGGTACTACATAATTCTCACATTTTTGGCCCGACACATTCTCCACCGAAAAGAAACTTACAGGTGTCCATTATTTCTGTAATGAACTGCAGAAGTAGAATGGATAAATTAAAATCCTAACATAATCCTCAAAGTTCATTTTATCCAAAGCTTTTACTCTCTTTCCTCATTTTACCTCTTTTCCTTTCACTCTACATCAAACACTCTCAACCTGAAATTAGAGTTATCAACATAACAAAAGAAGTTTTGAGAGATTTATGTTTTCTCTCTCTCATATCCACTGTCTGATATTTGAGAAATACTAACACACTCCAAAACAGGGAAAAGACTAACAGGAGAAATATATGAACTTTATATTAAAAAAATATAAAATTTATATAATATATATGAAAAATACATAGATGTATTAATAAAAATTATTCAAATCTTACAAATAAGGCAAAAGGTGAGGGCCACATGTCTTTTCAATATTTTCCTGCAGCATTTTTTGAAAGCTTTCCCAAGGATTACTTAATTTTCTAGGATAATGTATCTGTGTTTGACTTTGCTGTTTACTATTTAATTAGAACCCAGACACTGTGCAGTTACACGTCAACCTGAAAATTTCTGTCCAGTAGAGAAGATAACCTTAGATTGATTTCTCCATATGATATTAACCACTTTTGTATTTAACCTGGTCATCTTATTGTATCACTTCTCTGTGAAAGCCTATAAATACTTCGTTCTTCAAAATAATTTTTAAAACAGCTTTGCCATCTTATTAGTCCCCCTCATCAATGAGTTAATGTCTTAGTCATGTGTGTATCTTATATTGGTACAAGAGTTTGGTTGTTTTTTTTTTTTGAAAATTATAGTTTGACACCTGATAGCCCATGTGGCAAAAGGATTAACATCTTTTTAGTCATTTGGGGCATGCTTTTGATACAATGGGATGACATATTTTAAACTTTCAACTTTTGACATTTCCACCTGCAAGAGGAGCCGGGAACAGGAAGCAGGAAAGAGTGGAAAGCTTGAGGCAAAAGAGAAAGAGGCCAAGTTGAGAAGTCAGACAAATAAAGGACAATTGCCATATGAGGGGTCATCGCCCTTTGGGTCCTAGCTGTCCCACGCAAGTAAGCTTTGTCACTATTTTCCTGATGCTACCTCTGGGCAGGCCCACTCTAGCTGTGCCCAGTTAACCAGTGGGCCTCCAGAATAGGAGGCAATCTGGTTGGAAATGTTGGAGGTACGGGTAGTAGCTAGGACAATTGTCCTGAATATATACAGCAAGTGCATTAGGCGTCTTAAAGTCCCTCCAGCCACTCCTTGGCTCTGCCATTACTCGCAGTCATAGTTTGATCTTAAGCGAACTAGGACATCCAACTATTGCTGCTGAAATTAAAAAGAAAGAACCCCACTACCATCAGAGGGCAGTATTTGTTTTTTCAATTCATCAATTTTTCAATTTAAGAGGTAACTTTGGCTTAGTACTGAAAGGATGTTAGTAATATTTTCTTAAAATTTAAACAGTGTGCCCACATGCAAATCTAGGGTGAGTGCTGGGGTGAGCCTTGCTCAGCTTTTACATTATTTTTCAATAACTTTTTTTAAATGCTAATTTTTCTGTGTCATACTTAGAGTCATTCATTTTAAGCACTTAATATGTGCCAAGCACTATTCTAGGTAATAGGGGTACAGAGGAGAACAAGGCAGACAGGCTCCTGCTTTCATGGAGCTCACATTTCAGTGGAAGAAATAAGTAAATAAGAAAAACATCCTACAATCATCAATGCTGTGCAGATGAATTAAAGTAGGGTGATATGGGGTTAATCCTTCACTTAATGATCATTCTTTCCTGCAGAATCTAAAAAGGAAGACAAGGGAAAAAATTCTGTCAGCCTGATAAAGCCATGAATGCAAATCCCAAGGTCATATAACTAAAGCATCTATATGACCAAGTTCCATTTCATAGCATAATATGCCCAATAAGCTATATTTTAAAAATCCAGTTTCATCTTTTTCTGTTTTCAATTTTTGTCCATTCCTTTGCTTGACTTCGTTTTCTTCAAAAGGCTGATGGGGCATCACCCTAAGAAGAAGGAGCCAGGAGTTAGTTTTTCTCACTCCCTTGGGTCCAAGCCTTTCAGCCACAGCTAAGCCCAAATCTCCTTTAGGACCATGGGGTAGAGCTGACGTGGCTTGTGTGTGTAGGAGCATCTGCGTGCTCATTCATGACCGAGACTGATGACTGAGAAAGGTCCCTCAGACAAGGGAATACCTTCATCTGTGTCCCTTCCCCTCAGTTTCCTCATTTGCAAACAGAGATATTAATACCTGTTTTCACTGGGCCAGTGTAAAGATCAAACAAGATAGTGTATGTATATAATACACTATCAGCAAGGAGTAAGTATTCAATAAGTGGAAGTTTAAAAAAACATCGCTCGCCATCGCCTCTCTCCTAGGCTCCAAACATATGTTAGCCATCTTCCAGATGTGCAGAAGTAACACTAAAATTCAAGGCACCAAAGGCTGGGAAGGAATAGCCCACTGAACAGAATCAAGATTTTGAGTGACTGGGCTAAAACCAACAGGATGAAATATTATGTAGTTAAAAGCAAAGTCCAGCACTTACATTAAGAAATATCAACTACAGGAGAACAGGAGGGGAAAGAATTCACTTACTAGCAATTAACATGAAACAGAGGGGGCTTAATTGACAGCAGATTCAGTAGGAACAGACTGTAGAGTGGCCGCCAAGGAAGCTAATGTAATCCCACATGCACTAATTGAGGTTTAATGTCCAGATCAAGGGAAGGAATGGCCCCACTGTATGCTGCCCTGGCCAGATCCTGTCTGGAGCCATGTTCTCTTTCAGGAGGCTCATTTTAAGAGGGACATTGACAAAATGGAATATGTCCTGCAGAGAGTGACCATGTCACATGAGAATTGTTTGGAAGACATGATGAAGTTTTTGCCTGGAAAAGAGAAGATTGCTCTTAACCGATATTTATTTAAAGACCTTTCATATAGAAGACCGTAGCTGTACTCCAGGGGGAAAAACTAGGCACTCTGGGTGGAAGTTTAGGGAACAGCCCTCAGCTCAATAAAAGGTGAGAGGTGAGGACCAAAGCTTACGGCAATAGGAAGGGTGATTTTGTGAAGTAGTGATCTGGTTGTCCGTGAAATCTAGCAAGGCACTGGATGTGAGGTCAACCAGGTCAGTGCTTTTCAAAATTCTATCCATGGAGTGGCATCCGAGGGAGCCAGGGGATGGTAGGGGGTGGGGGCGGTGAGGAATGGGAATTGTTGCCGAGTGATAGAAAGGAAGGAGCCTAAGGAGTTTGGAACTGGACCCCTAATTTAACCATAGAGCTCAGTTCTTATGTTTCTAAGTTTTCTCCATGTCAGAGTTCCACTTAAGATGTTTGTTAAGGGCTGTATACTAAAATCAAATTTTGAAAACCATTGGAGATGATAGCTTTCTCCCCAACTCAGGTGGCGATACAACACCCCTTCTCTTAGGCCCACGACTGTCAGAGAGCACTCTACAGCAGAGACTAGTCTTAGCTCGATCTGAGCTCAACCTCTTCTGGGGCTTTCTAAATGGTCCTCTCCCTTCCCTTAAAAAACAACAACAAAAAAGCAGAATTGGTCTTTTGGCTGGTAGCCTTTGAGTCTCTAAGGCCCAACAATTTGCTGGCTACCTGGCATTACCTTTAAGCCTTTCCTCACACGCCTTCCCCCTTTGGTTTGCCTCCTCACGCAGGCCTTCCTCCTGTCCTGCCTCCTCCATCAGTCTCCCCGTCTGCAGACAAGGCTTGCCCCTCCATCCAAAGGGGAGAGAAATCCTGGGGCCAGGTTTCAGTCAGAACTCTAGCCCTGGACATCTGTCCTTCTGCCCCAGCAGGCCCTCCAGGAGACACTTGACTACACAGGCCCTTGGACAGGAGCTCCCCACGTAGCAGGATCCCTTCCTGTGAGCTGGGGTTTCTAGCCACCCCAGGCTTGAGTTCTCTCCTGTCTACTCAGAACTTCCTCATCACCATTATTTAGATCAGGGCTTCTCAAACCAGGCTTCTCTTTACAGTTGTCATAAAAAGTTGGGTAGCTTTTTAAAAGTATAGCCTCAGTCACTCCTCAGATCTCCTGAAGCACAATCTCCCAAGGTGGGATCTAGGAAGATGGATTTGGAACAAGCTTCCCCTGGGAACCCCATTTGGGAACCACCGCTCACTTTGGCACTGAGTCCATGTTACCTTGTATGATTACTGTCTTATTTATGTATCCCATCTTTCCTTAAAGTGAAGGATCATGGGTTGCTTGGATTTGTTCCTCCGTTTCCTACCACCAGGTCCAGATTGCAGCAGCTGACAATGGGGTGAAGCATGAGTAACACCTGGAGTCCTCTCTATTTGGTTTACATCTCCTGAGACTTTCGGTTGCAAAAGTTTCTTCTTTACTACCAGTGGTTCTCAAACTTTTGTGTGCATCAGACTCACCTGGAGGGCTTGTTAAAACACAGATTGCTGGGCCCCATGCTTGGAGTTTCTGATTCAGTAGGTTTAAAGTGGGCCTAAGGATTTGCATTTTTAGCAAATCCCCTTGACTGCACTTTGAGAACATCACACTAGACTCTCACTTTCTTTCTTCTTCTTTTTTGTTTTGGTGAGAAAGAGTGGCCCTGAGCCAACATCCGTGCCAGCCTTCCTCTGTTTTGTATGTGGGACACCTCCACAGCATGGCTTGATGAGTGGTGTGTAGGTCTGCCCCCAGGCTCCAAACTTGCAAACCCTGGGCCACCAAAGCAGAGCATGTGAACTTAACCACAATGCCACCGGGCTGGCTACTTGCTTTCCTTAATTTCTCTGTGGTTGTTCCTGTTTCTAATCTACAATTCCCTTTTGTTTGTATGGACTCCAATAAATTCCATAGTGTCTCTCTCTTTATAGGCCTCTCTTCTTACAATAACATTATTTCTGTGAAATTCAGGTATACTACGGCTTTCAGTTTTAAACCTTCCCATAACCCCTGGCTCCGTGGCCCAGGAATTCACCGCCACAAGGTGCTATGCACTTAGAAGGCATTCTTGCTGAAGAAATTCAGAGAAGGGAAGGATTAGCGTAGGCTGGAGCAACAGCGAAAGCTTCAAAAAAGGGGTCAGATTTCAGTTCATCCTCAAAAGGAGATTTGTGTATTTAGAAGGGAGAGAATAGAGCATTTCTGACAAGGGAACCATATCGCCAGTGACCCCTGAAAAGAAGAGCACATGCTGGGATGACACTGAGGAGACAGACTCACCCTGGAACACACATCTCCTCAACAAGGTGGTGATGTATGTCACAGGAGGACATCCTGTCTGCTGCCAGAACTATTATAACTTATTAAGTGCAATCAGGCGCACTGGAGGCACAGTGATGTTGATTTTGTTGTTTCAGGATACTAAGCCCTTTGGGAGCCCAGGGGCAGCAGGGCTGTGTGGGCCAGGCCACGTGGGCATCTCCATCAAAGGAATGAGAGTGTGTACTCCTACTGCCCAGGATAGATAATTCCACTTCTCCTTTCTGTGGAAAAAGCCCCCAGCCCTGCAGGCTGTGGCAAGAGCTGACCTGAGGAAGAAGCTTTGCTCAATAGGAAACGAGCTCTGATGGTGCAACGAGGAAACCCTGCAGGGCTTCAGCTGGATGGTTCTGAATTACAAACAGAAAAAAAGAGGTAAAAAGTGAACTTTTGAGTGGAAGATTGGAAACAGCCCAAAAAGCCATCAACAGAACACCGATTAAGTAAATTGTGGAGTGTCCACACCGTGGCACACTGTGAAGCCCAGAGGAAAAAGGAGGTAGACCAGTGACCTGGGAATACCTCCCAGTTACAGGATTAAGTGAGAAAAACAAATTGCCAAATAGTGAGTATACTATAATCCCATGATTTAGAAAAGATATCGGTAAAAATGTGTGAAGGATGATCACAAGGTGACTGTAACAGCTGCCTGTAGAGAGGGGAGTAAGGTTACAGTGGGAGGGGAGAAGCTTAAGCGGGATTTTTTAATTTTTAAAATTAAATTTCTGAACGGTTTAAAGTTTTTACACATTATTATAATAAATACTAGGTAATCCTAAGTGCCAGACACTATTCTAAGTGTTTTAGACCTATTAACTTACATAATCCCCCCAACACACCTATAGAGGTAGGTATTATTAATTTCCCCCATTTTATGAATAAGAAAACTGGGGCACAGAGCAGTTAAATAGCCTGCACAAGGACACACAGGTAGTAAATGGGAGAGCCAGGATTTGAACCAAGGTCATCTGGCTCCAGAATTTGTGCACTAAATCCCCTCACTATTATGTCTCTCAATGGACCACGCTGGTCCATTGGATGTTAACTGTAAATGCATTATGATCCCAATTAAAAAACAAACTATACGCATAGAGAAAAAAATGGAATTTGGGCCAGCCCCGGTGGCCTAGTTGTGAAGTTCAGCACATTCTGCTTCGGCGACCTGGGTTCGGTTCCTGGGTGTGGACCTACACCACTTGTCTATCAGTGGCCATGCTGTGATGGTGGCTCACATACAAAATAGAGAAAGATTGGCAGCAGATGTTAGCTCAGGGTGAATCTTCCTCAGGAAAAAAAATAGAATTTAAATCTCAAAGCTGTCCCTTTAAAACACTGATCCAAAGATTCACTCTGAATTTTAGCTTAGATGGAACAATTCAGGCATGAAATAAGTGCTTTCTCTCCCCTACCCCACACTGTCAGTCAACATTTTTTGAACAAGGGCTAAATGTTTTCACCACCCAAATAGAGATAAGATTTAATATGCAAACATCTCTGCTATCTCGGATTTAATTGTATAAATCTCTGATTTAATACTATTAAGGTGTAATAGCAATTACATACAAAGAACAGGTTGTAACAGGGGAAGAGAAAAGGGGCAGGAAGGAGAGAGCCTGACAGGACCGTAGAGTTCGTGTGGGGAGGGCAGGAGGCGGCCGATTGTTATACACCAGCTACTAATGACACTGCTTTAAATGACACAAGCCTTACCTTGTAGAAACCCATGTATTTTATACATTTTATCCTTCCTATGAGCCACAGAAGACAGATATAACCATTCTACAGGTAAGGAAACCAAGGCTCCGGGAGACTCGTTTGGTAAATTACCAAGTTGGAGCTGGAACCCAAAACTCCTAATTCTCCTTCCAGGACTCTTGAATCACACCCAGATACCTCAGCCACATCACAACCTTACCCAGGGCCAGGCCCGAGTCAGCCTCAGTGAAAGAAAGTGTAGCTGAGCAAAGATCCAGATGTTAAGGGTAGCGATGGGGCCCTGGCCAGGACCCGCTGAGAGATGTCCAAGTGGATGATGGAGCAGGAGTCCTGGTCAATCAAGAGGCAACACGAGGGTGCTGAGGTCTCAGGTTGGGGAAGAAGACCCCGGGGCTGGCACCGAGTCAGCCAAGAAGCAGGCCAAGCGCTGATTCTGGCATCTGTAGGCCAGGACCTGGCTCCCACCCACCCCCGTTTCTAGGATCTTGCTCCTACTCCTTTCCCTTCTCTCTTTGCTTCCCTCTCCCACTCTAATGCCAAACTCACGTTTACAGTCAGGAAAAGCAGGAAAATACATGGTATTTTTTAAAAAGAAATTTGTCCTGCCAATGGGGTTGGATTCATAATCCTGTTCTTTTGAGTTCAATTAAAAGCCCTACTAATTCTTTGACTTTCTTTCCACTTTATCACCTAAATAGGGTAGGTGAAGTTCCATAACTCAATCGCTTCGTTCCTTAATTAAATCCAATTAATCTATTTACAGCTTCGTTCACTCTTGAATTCTTTTCATATCCTCTTTCTCTGCTAGTGCTACAGCAGTTTTAGATATTTAAATTACCTCCAGCTGGATTTTGTATATCTCCCACGGTTTTGTTTGACTCGGTGGTCACATCTCCTACAAAGGCCACGCTCATGACCCAAAGACATGAACATGCTCCGCAAATCCATGTGCTCCGGAGAAGGAAAAATACAAATGAATACAAATATCGTACAATTCCTCTGGGGTAATTGGATGCCTCCTGAAATTTCCTGCTGTGTGTTTGGACTAGTGATAGCAGTAGGAGGAAAAAAGCACTGGGGAGGCAAGAAAATTAACACAAAACTAGCGTGCATTACAAGGAAAGCATCTCATGAGTTTTGTTTTACGAATTTCCACGTTTTATTTTTGCCCTGACGACAGCCCGGAGAGTTCTAAAAGTCGCCACCAGGGGTCAGGAGTGTGCCAATGTCAGATGCCTGAACCTGCTGAGTTTGGGTTTCTTTTCAAAGAGTTTCCTCACGGAGGAATTACTGTTCCTATTATACAGATTAAGAAACTAAGGCAGAGTGAAGAAATAGTAGGCAATTTAGCATCATGTGAGTGGCAGGGGTAGGATTTGAACGCTAGTTTCGGCAATCCATCCGGTAGGCTCTTTTAGAGCTCACCTCAGTGTGTAGCTATGATTTCCACAATTTTTTCCAATGTCTACAACCCCCTATTTAAAGGCAATAAATTAAGGAAACTTTAAACAACGTTGCTATAACTGCTTTTTTCCTATTTTCTCTCACATATTCCTAATTTTTGTCATTCATAATCCCTCTTTCATCCCTGTGCCCAATGTCAAAGAGAACGCTTGCTCCCTTTCTCTAGCCTTGACTTTTACGTCCCTCCATTAAGAAATCATTTCTGTGACAGCTTCTGGTCTGTTGTCTGTAACTGAGTTTAAAGACTTCGGCAGAATCACGGTGATATAAATGCGCGTGTGAATTAGATTTGATCTGTGAGCTGGGAATGGCTAGGAGTCCTAAGCAGGAAGGCATGCTGGACTGGCGGGGAGCAAAGCCCGTCACCAAAGGCTTCTGATACTTCTGTGTCCAGTTCACACCAGAGGTTTTGTTAACCAGCATAAGGATGTGAGAAAGGTTTCACTGGTGAAATTAGTGGTTGTCCCAAGGTGTGTGGTTCTCTGGGAATATTGAAGAGCATGCCTGCCATCACATAGTCAGGGTCACAGACCGGTGGCCCCCACCCTGGAGAATGGCCCTCTGGGCTTGTCTCCTAAATGGTCCTACAATCCAGCCCCTGATTCAGAAGAATCTTGGCCCTTTGAGTTCGACAAGCTGGTAGCTGGATCCTCATGGGAGACCAATGTTTCATTTGTTTCAAGCGAGATGGAGTACTTAAAAGGACAGAGACCTGGAGCTTCATCAGGTCCACAGAATGAGTTTTAAGACTGTTTCCATACCTGCTTGATAATAAACTTTATGTGTGTGTGTGGCCAAATTTTGGCTGAGACTTGCTTCCGTTGTCTCAGCAAGGACGCAGGTCAGGAGACCCATGGACCTCATCTGTTATCTGCCAAATAGACCCTAATAATTGTACACAGCCCAACTGCCTTAGGTTGGTTCACAATATTGTGTTACAGCCTGCTTTAGAGAAAACCCCTCAGCAAATATATGTGCATCTCTCCTTCTTCCAGCAGGGAGAGGATAGGCACTTACATCCTTACTCCACACTGGAGGAAACATCTTTCCCTCCTTTCCGTTAGTCAGAGGCTGGTTTCCCACAGCGTCTTTTTTTTGTTTTCTCACAGGTGTAGCATGTGTATTAGGTAATCAATAAGCCCCTTGGCAAGTTTTCCTAAGCTAGGTTGTAACACTTTGGCAATTCACTTTCGGAAAAACATTTATATCAAATGTTTAAAGCAACAGTTTCCCTTAAAATACAAGATAAAATTGAAAAGAAAATAATTGTATTTAGTCCTTATAAGGTGGCTATTTTTACATCTTTTGTTCTTTCTGATATGTCTTCTGATTCTACTAAGGCCTGAAGAGTCAACCCAGAAATTACGCCCCTTTCCCAAACATCCATCCTTTGGTCCAGACTTTCATCATCTGTTGTCTGCATTGTTATTATTGTTTGATTGGTTACTATTGTTGTCCATAGTTCTTTTTATTTTACTGAAGTGTTGCAAAGTGCCTCAATGTTAAATGTACAGTTCAAGAATATTTACCTACGTATACACCCATGTAATACTGCCAAGATGGAGGTACAGCACATTTCCAGCATCCCAGAAGGCTCCCGTATGCTCCTTCCTTGTCAATACCCAACCCCCCAAAGGTTACAGCTACTCTGACTTCCATCACCATAGATTGCTTCCATCTTTTCTTGAACCTAATTGAATCAAACTGTGTGCGCTCTTTGGCATCTGGTTTCTTTATTCAACATCGGGTGGTGAGATTAATCCACTGTGGCATGTAACAGTAATTCACTCTTTTATATTGCGATGTGGTATTCTATTTTATGAATATGTCACAATTTGGTTATCCAGCTCTCTGTGGATGGACTTTTATGTTGTTGCCAGTTTTTAGTTATTCTGAATAAAACTGCTAGAATGTTCTTGCACATGTCTTTTGGTGGACTCATTTTCCTTAGATGTTTACTAGGAATGGAATTGTTGAACTCCCCAAAGTTGTATAAATTTACATTCCCACCAGCAATGGATCGAGTTCAGTTGTTCTATATACTCATCAACAGTTGATATTGTCAGTCTTTTAAATTTGAGTCATGGTGAATGGGTATTAGTAAATTATTCTGGATTTAATTGTGTTTTCCTTATTTGAGCATCTTCTAATGTGCTTATTTGTCCATTTGGGTATCCTCTTTTGTGAAATCTTCTTTGTGGCTTTTGCTCATTAAAAAAAATTATGTTGGGGCTGGCCTGGTGGCGCAGTGGTTAAGTGCGCACATTCCAATTCAGTGACCCAGGGTTTGCTGGTTCTGATCCCGGGTGCAGACATGGCACCGCTTGGCAAGCTATGCTGTGGTAGGCATCCGCATAGAAAGTAGAGGAGGATGGGCACGGATGTTAGCTCAGGGCCAGTCTTTCTCAGAAATGAAAGAGGAAGATTGGCAGCAGTTAGCTCAGGGCTAATCTTCCTCAAAAAAAAAATTATGTTGTTTGTCTTTTTCTTATTGATTTGTAGTTCTTTATATATTCTGATGATGAGTTGTTTGTTGGCTATGTATATTGTGATGATCTCTAGTACAAGGCTTGATTCTCATTCTTTTTTTTTTTTTAAAGATTAGCACCTGAGCTAACATCTATTGCCATTCTTCTTTTTTCTTTTCTTTTTTTTTTTTTCCTTCTTCTTCTCCCCAAAGCTCCCCTAGTACACACTTGTATATTCTACTTGTGAGTGCCTCTGGTTGTGCTGTGTGGGATGCCACCTCAGCATGCCCTGACGAGTGGTGCCACGTCCGCGCCTAGGATCCGAACCAGCGAAACCACGGGCCACCACAGCGGAGCGCGCAAAGTTAACCATTTTGCCATGGGGCAGGTCCCTGATTCTCACTCTTGATAATGTCTTTGATAAACAGTCTTAATTTTAATCAATCTAAAGCATCGATTTTTTTCTTCTGTGTATTGCTTTGTGTGTCCTGTCTAAAAATCTTTGCCTACCCCAAAGTCATGATGATATGCTCTTTTTATCCTACAGAAATTCTATCGTTTTAGTTTTAACATTCAGGTCTATGATCCATTTCAATGAAACGTTGTGTATGGTGTGAGATAGAGGATCAAAATTCTTTTTTTTTTCCTCCCGTAAGAATATCCAGTTGCTCTAGTCCCATTTAGTGACAAGACCATTCTTTCCCCATTGAATTTCAGTGGTGCCTTAGTCATGCATCAAGTGTCCATGTATGTGTTGAGTTTATTTCTGAAGGTTATTCTCTTCTATGGAAATATTTATTTGTCTTTACCCCCATACAATGCTGTCTTGATTAAGTGTCCCTTTCTACTAAGTCTTGAAATCTAGTAGTGTAACTCCTCCAACTTTGTTCTTCTTGAGTATATCTTGAGTCTTCTAGGTCCTTTGCATTTCCATCTAAATTTTAGAATCTACCCATCAATTTCTACAAAAAGTCTGCTGGGATGTTGATTGGGATTGCTTTGAATTTATAGATCAATCTGGTGAGATCTGACATCTTTGCAATACGAGTCTTCCAATCGATGAGCATCACGTATTCCTCCATTGATACGCTTCCCTTAACTTCTCTTAGCAATGTTTTACAGTTTTCAGTGTAGGGCTCATGTACATCCTTCATTATATTTATCCCTAGGTGTTTAGTGTTTTTATGTTATTATGAATGATATTTTTAAGATTTTCACTTTCTAATTGATTGTAGAAGCATATAGAAATACATTTGGTTTTGTATATTGATTTCCTATGTAGCAACTTTACTTAATTCATTTATGAATTCTAATAGTCTGTTTGCAGATTCTTTTGGATTTTCTTTGTATTTTATTATGTCATTTGTGAATAATGACAATTTTATTTATTTATTTCCAATTTTTATGCCTTTCCCCCCCTTGCTTTACAGTAATTGCTAGGACCTCTGGTACAATATTGAATACTGGTGGTGACAGCACTGCCAGTCAGTTTTGTTTCTGATGTCGGGGGAAAGTCTCCAATATTTCAGCTTTAAGTGGGATGAAACCTATAGGCTTTTTGTAGATGGACACCATTTATTAGATTAAAAATGTTTCTCTGAATTACTGGTTTCCTGAATGTTTTATCATTAACAGGTATTGAATTCTGTCAAATGCTTTTTTGCATGTTGAGATGATGATACAGTTACTCTTCTTTGATTTTTGATGTAGAATTTACATTGATTGATTTTCAAATGCTGTACTAATCTTGCCTTACTAAAATAAACCAGGCATTACAGATCAACATCTGATTTCTTTTTTGTATATTGCTGGATTTGACTTGCTATTATTTTAGTTAAGATATTTATATCTAGGTTCATGAAAGATATTGTCTAATAATTTTCTTTTTTTATAACGTAACGTAATTTTCTTTTTTGATATCAGGATTATCTTAGCACATAAAACAAGGTGCAAAGCATTCCCTTTTCCTCTACTTTTTGAAAGTATTTGAACAATATTGATATTGTTTCTTTCTTAAATATTTTGAGTAACTCACTGGTGAAGGCATCTGGACATGGAATTTTCTTTGTGGAAAGATTTTAATGACAGATTCAATTTATAGGACTATTTCTTCTTATATCAGTTTCCTTTACTTGTAGTTTTCAAGGAATTTACTAATTTCATCTAAATCATTAAATTTATTGCACAAAGATAGTTATATAATTTTATTATCTTTTTAATGTTGTCCGATCTGCAGCAATATTCTTATTTCATTCCTGATATTGACCATTTGAGGGTTTTTTCCTCTTGAGCAGTCTTGCTAGGATTTTCTTAAAATAAGCTTTTTATTTTGGAATAATTTTAGATTTACGGAAGAGTTGCAAGGATAGTACAGAAAGTTCCCATACCCTTCTCTTCCAATTTGTTTCCCTTGTCGAAATAAGAAACCAACATTGGAACATTACTATTAGCTAAACTCCAGACTCATATTTCACCAGATTTTTTCATTAATGATCTTTATCTGTTCCAGAATCCAATCCAGGATACTACATTGTGTTTAGTTATTAGTTTCTTATTCTTTCCTTGTTTTTAATGACCTTGACACATTTGAGGAGTACTGATCAGATATTTGTAGAATATCCCTCAAATTGGGTTTGTGTTATGTTTTTCTCATGATTAGACTGGGTTATGGATTTTTGGAAAGAATCCCACAGAGGTGATGTGCCCATCTCACCACATCGTACCAGGGGTGCATGATAGTCACATGATACCCATTGATGTTAACCTTGGTCACTTGATCACGGTAGTGATGGCCAGTCCCTCCACTGTAAAGTTGCTACTTTTCCCTCTCTGTACTCTATTCTTTGGAAGTCCAGCTCATACTCAAGAGCAAGGGGGACAGGAGGAGGCTAAGCTACACCTCCCAGAGTGGAGAGTATCTACATGCATTATTTGGAATTCTTCTTTAAGTAATATTCGTCTCTTCTTCTCCATTTACTTATTTAATCACTTCTTTATATTAGGATGAATGGATACAGAGCAAAGCAGGGAAGGGTGAAGAAAGGATTTGAAAGTAACTAGGCAGTTGACGGGCACCAGGGTTCGAGCCAATATTACTTAACTTGTTTTCGAGTTTCTTTGAGAGTTTGAGGCTCAGAGCCTGGACTAAAATGTCTTTTGGATGACTGGATCTGTGACAGATTGATGTTCTGAGTCACCTAGCTTCGGAATCAAGAATAGAAAGGGGCCATTGCAGATGCATATTATGTGGCAAATGCACAGTTAACACAGGAACAGAAACTGTTTCCTCTCTCAGGAGCACGTTAAATTAAGAAATCTGAAGACAGAGAAAAGAACTTATATTACACATGTGCCACACCCTTTCTATAACTGCCCAAATTTAGCAAGGAGTACCTCAGCCCTGTACTAACCAGAGTCTAGTACTCAGCGCTCAAGGATACCAAGGATAGTCAAGGACAGTGGAGGGTCCAGGAGACGGATGTGAAGAAAAGTAATTATAAGTGACAACCAGTGAGAAGAAAAATAGCCTTGTATGTATTCCCAGAGCTAAGTAGTGCCTGGCACATAGCAGGAACTCAAGAAATAGCTGCTGAATGAGTGAATGTTTTGGGGAGCTGTGCCTGTCCCCTCACTGTAGAACCCCGAAGGGCATGGAACAAGGAGTCAGGTATTTCTGTGCATCTGGACTTGAAACAAGCTCCAAGCAAATGAATAAATATTCTTAAAAGTTAACAAACCTAAAAGCTCTATGATATTGAAATCATAGGGAAGATACTGAGCTATAATTCCCTGATTAGGACATCAGCTTTGAGGATGTGGGGGTGGGATGATGAAGCTGTTTTTTTTTTTTTTTACAGCTCCAGTTGACTGATACCAAGAAACCTGTGGGCAGTTCTCCAACAGAGCACCCTTGGTCACACTTGGTAACTTCTAACCTTCCTCTTGCCCTGTCCTCCTTGGTTGCTGACAGTTGGTTTGTGGCAGAGGGGAATTCCAGCCCACTTTAGGGGAATGAAGAGGTGGGTTCCTGGTGAGTATCCCTTAGGTGGATGCTGGGACCCTGATGAGAAGGGTAGAGCAGACACACACAGCAGTCTCAGAGGGTTAATGGACCAAAAATGTATATGAGTTGGCTAAAACCCTCACAGACAACAAACAAAAACAATCCATGTGAGTGTTCTCACGAATTTGGAAGCTCGAGTTCTACCCAATAAGATAAAAGCGGGTAACAGAAGATAAAGCTGCTTCATCGTCATCTTCGGGCCAACAGCAAACTGGGCACCTCCATATTGCTCCATTTCTAACAAGGCTGACTCCGACTCTCACTAATTTTATTTTTAATTAATATTTTGTCTATAAATATTTATAGTATTTGCCAACCTCACCGAGATCATCAAACAGAAAGCTCCTTAGAATAGCAGAATGTTAGACTCGTAAGGCGCTGAGAGATGATCCAGCTCAACCCCCTTTTCCGTAGGCGCAGAAGGTGAAGTCCAGGAGGGAAATGCGCGGCTTAAGAGCACATGCTGTTGAGTTAGAAACCAAACTGGGACTATGACCTCAGCTCTAACACTGAGTGGAAGGCTCTTTCTGTTCCTCTCATGCTGCTCTTCCACCGTGAGTAAACTCAGAGTAGATTTGACAGCAAGGTCTAAGACCTACCTTCCTACCTATCAAAACTCAGGCACTAACAGTGGAAAAATTTATCATCAAATAGTTGGGTTTAAAAAAAAATCATATATGTAGAAAAGAGCAGCTGGGGGGGGGGGGGTGGGAAGAAGAATATGTCCCATGAAAGAGAAATTGTTAGCCATTGAGGACTCTAAGAAGCAGGATGGCTCACCAAGCAACCCTCCTTCACTGATACAAGCTCCCAGAAGAAACTATGCTCAGTTATCTCAAAGGAAGTGATGAGCACTGTCAGCCCCCACCAGAAATTAAGCAGGATCTAGAATTTAATACTGAAACCCAGTAATATGAGAACCCAGTAGTTTCGGCTAGCAACTCAAACTTAAATTGTCCTCTGAAAATGAACAACCCTTACGGACATGAAAGTTCAGGTACCAGTTAAGTCCTAACAAACAAGCAACAGCAGTCACCGTCTTGGTTACCATGTAACAGGAATACAGCTTCCCAAATGACTCAGTGACCATAACTACAAACAAAATACAAAAATAAGCAGTAAGTCCAGCATTTTGCAAGGGGAAAGAGACATATTTAACGGGGCAAGAAATCAACACTGGAGGACTAAACTCCCCAAAATAAGTAAAATTTCATCAAGAATTCACAAAAATACATCCAAGAAAAGCATCTAAAAATGAAAGAAGAAGGGGGTGAGTGGGTGCAAACTGGGGAGAAAAAAAAATGAAATAAACCCAGGAAGGGACAAGATGGTAAATTCAGTGATGATCCAACGGAATTCAATGCCAGCCACTAGGAACTGAGCATCTCAGATAATTAAAGTATCAGCAATATTCTTCCTTTGAAGCCTGAGAAACAAATTGTACCTATTTACAAGATCTTAAATGCCAAAAAAGGGGAGAGTATTCAAGTTAATAGCTATCAAAAGAAAAAAAATCCAGTTGTAAAAGATTTCACCGTTGGTCTGAACAAATTTAAAATTTAAAATTTAAAAAGTACAAAGGTATCCTGCCTCCTGGGAGGGTGGAGGGGTAAGTGGGAGACCCCAAAAAGTCCAGAGAAAGCTGCATAGTTGCAGGAACCCCTCCGCGTCTTGAGAACCTCAGTAAAAATACCAGCGGCCAAAAGTAAATAAAGCACATTTTAAAAGACTTTGTGCTTTCATTCCTCTCACACGCAGGATTATATTCCAGTGACTGAGTTCATAAATATCAATTGCTTGTTTCTGAACACATTCTGTATGCAAACAGTTCTTTCATTTCGAAATGCAACTGTCTTTACGAATTCAAATATTTAACTTTCTTCCCCTTTTTAACCTTTTTTTCTGTAATCAGTTTGCCCTACTGACAATATCCCCACTGAACTAATTCATACTTTTGTACATTTTGAATTTCTACTGTTCTACTAAGCTTTTATTTCTTTGGTATTTATAAAATGGTGATATCTCATTCTTTTTCCACTTTTGGACACTGTTATTTTTTTCTTATGTGAAATTTCTTCATTTCTCTATCCTCACACACATATCCAAATGGCATTAAAGTTCATAAGAAACAGGAGCTTAGGTAAAGGCCTATGTGTCTTTGCTTTATCTGGGCAATTAGTTTCTCTAGATCTGTTAAACAGATGCATTCTGTAGATCCAACAAATGGATTGATTTTGCTCAATAATTTCTCGTGCCTCATATGCCGCATTGTATTAACATTTCTATCTAATCCGTATAATATTAAGTCTCTTTCCATCGTGATCATTTAAGCTTTCGACTCCCAGGTTGCATCTGTACTGTCTTCTCTTTCTTAGTGAACACTTGCCTTGTATTTGTTCTGATTGATGCTTTAGTAGAATTTGCAGGCATTTTTGCAATTAATGACAGGTGTTTTTTTTCAACAGTGAAAAGGAAAAGAAGACCTCCCTTAATCCCTGTCACACGGCTCCGCGCTCCCAAGAAGAGCCAGCTGACAGAGCCCAGCACCTCTTGTTGCAGGCCTTCTGCACTTCAGGCTGTCACCTGACACTCATGAAAGGTCCTTTCTCTGACGTATGATACATATTGCAGAATATATGACCGTCTTTCATAAAAATCGATCCAGAAGACAATTTAAATAATGTTGGAACTTCTAGTAAAGAAGAGTGAAGTAGGAAAACATTATCTTTAGAACCACAACTGGATGTAACAAAAAAAGACCCTACGGTGATATTAGCCACAAAGATGTCTGTGCCTCTGCTTTTGTCTCCATCCACCAGGCAGTCAATATTTACCTGTTAGGAAAACTGCAGGAAATAGAGTTGGAGATGCAAAAGTTTATTCATATTTCAACGGGGCAAGCATAACATTTTTGAAAAGTTAGAAAATAGGCAGAGGTTTCCTTTTCTGATTGACCGTTACGATCAAAGTGGAATTTTTGTTGTTATCTCTCTTTTGGAGGAAGGATATTCTACAATGTGACACAGACAACAGCGGAAGATAATATTGTTAAAGAAATCTAGTTCAAGAAAGTCATGGTTGACTTGGAAAGTTTCAGAGAAGATGTTTCTTGCATAATCTCAAAATCTTAAGAGGGGTGGCATTAGCAGACTGCAATTTGAAAATAGTCTTTCCTACAGATCTCCAAAAAACATTATTTAAGAGGAGGGCTTGGGGAAGGAACACGGCCAAACCAAATTTTAATGGGGATAAAACTGGCCTTTTGAAGAAAAGAAAAAAGTTGGCCAGTGAAAAGCAAGGCAAGGAGCAGCTATTTTGCTAAGTGATAAGTTATATGGCAATATAAATAAACAAACATATGAATATATGACAACTAGTTGGCACCACCTGTGTACTCCACCCCAGGGGCCAGGACCTTATTTCAGCTAAGTCTCATGAAGTATCTCATAGATAACTAAGATGCTCATAGCAGCAAAACAGAACAGAATCTGATATTAACATGATTGTTTCCAACATTGCAAAACTTTGGGGTAAAGTCTCACAGGCAGAAAGATTTTAAGGACATTAAGTAGTGGATAGGTGTATTTCTTTGGCAGTATCTCCCTCTACATAATTCCTTAGTCCTCCTTTTACGATCTTCAAGGTTGTCTATTCTGTCATTTCTTCAAAATGTCCTTTTTATAGAGAGAGATCATTTTCTGGATCCTGTTTGATTTGAGAAGCAGCTGACATCTGGGATGAGCTTTCTCCTCTATGTCTCCAGGAAAAAGTAAGCTGAGTTTTCTCTTGGGGGCTGGCATCTCTGACCTAGCCAGAGGAACTTCCCATTTTTTCCCCTTTTCTCTTTATTTCTAACTTGCATTGTGCCGCATTGGTAAGACAACAGGAAGCTCTGGGCTTCCTCTCCAGGGCATTCAGCTGAAGGGATGTGCTCACCACATTGATAACAGTAGCCGGAAAAGAGAGAAACACACCCACCCTCCAGAAAGCATGGCCCTCCTGCTCACTCTCCGTGCCCTCCCCATGCTGACCTCGCTTCCTCCTCAGAGCCTGGGAGGCCCCATTGGGGTTGTGCTGTTCAGGCCACTCCAGCGTTCAAGCCAATTTTATCCTTATTGAAATATAACTTATCACTTAGCAAAATAGCTGCTCCTTGCCTTGCTTTTCACTGGCCAACTTTTTTCTTCTATCCTTCAAAAGGCCAGTTTATCCCCATTAAAATTTGATTTGGCCATGTTCCTTCCCCAAGCCCTCCTCTTAAATAATGTTTTTTGGAGATCTGTAGGAAAGACTGTTTTCAAACTGCAGTCTGCTAATGCCACCTTTCCTAAAATTTTGAGATTATGAAAGAAGCTTCTTCTCTCAGTCTCAGCAACACATGAGATACTGTTGTCTAAAGTCACTAAGAGTTAATCAGTGTGGCACGGACTCCACTGGTATCAGTATAGCTATGCATGTTCTTGTATGCAAAATGGTTTGTTGTGTTGCCCTTTATAAGCTAAACATCCTTGAAATAAGCAAAGAGAGGGATTATTGGTTACAAACTCAATGTGTCCAGATAAAGGGTTTTATATATGACAGAAGTTTGGAATCTAGTTTTCCATATTTTTCATATTAAGGATCTGGAGATGGTGGGAGTGCGGAACCGAGAGCCTGAGAAATGACCACAGGACCAAGAACAGCCAACAAGCTGCTGGGGACCGTCATTGTACCGGCCTGATGATGGGATAATTAACACAAAAGCCGTGTCTAGGAGCGAAAGACACAAGCAGCTCTTGGGAGCGGTCACTAAAGGCAGTTTCTTAAAAGCCCTGAGAAGTATGATTTGAAAGAGACTGCTTCTGGAATGTCGAGGCCTATATGTTGCAATACTCATTTTCTAGTCTTTTCTGGGGTTTAGCTGGCCCTTGTCTTCCATTCATGGTAGCACTAAGACCAAGAACTACCTGAGCTCTCAGAGGTCCTGGAGTGAACAGGCCAGTGTTTTAACAACTCATAAGTCTCTGAGTGGGTGCTGTGTCGATGGACGTTTAAGCTAATCTTTCATCCCCGAGAAATTGCATCTATAAAAGTTGGGTTCTGCATTTGAAAAACTTGGATCAGTTGGTTATCCCAGAAACAATACCCCCCCACCCCTCCCCGACAATGAACCTTTAAAATCCTGGTAAAAACCAGAGTTCTCTTGCATCAACCTTTTGTCCTGAGTGTTGAGCAGGAAGATGCTGCCTGGTGGAAGGAGGAAGGAAATGAGTGAGATTCCTCTTGTAGATTACCTCCAAGCTGTCACCAAACCATGCTGCTCCCTTCAGAACAGCCTCAGAAAGACGGGTGACCTTCAACTACCCAGGACTTCCCCACTATGCCCCACATGAATCCTCACCATGTTTGCCATTTAATCAGTGTGCTGTTCAGCAACTACTAGCTGCCTGTAAGTTGCTATGGGTTGACAGCTTGATAGACTTGATAAAGACAATCAAGCTGTTGAAGCTGCTTTCTCTTCTTCAGCTTAATGCTCACGTCTTTCTCACAGTTCTGTATGACCTTGGGCACATCTGAAGTGCTGTCAGCCTAGAGTTTTCCCAAATTAAGTGAGGTTATCCATATAAAGCACTTAGCACAAAATAAGTATTCGGTAATTGTTGATGAGGATGGAGTAGAAGACAACAAATAGTGAGGAGTATTTTTCTCTTTCTTTTCTTTATAACACTTTTTCCCTAGTCCCATTGTCTGTTTTCCGTGGCCCCGTACCATCACAGCGCCCACACTCTTAAAGAAGGTCTCCAAGGCTGGAGACTTCTTGCTCTCTAATTCGGGTAAAATCTGAATATATTTGTAAGATGATGAGGTGTGCCATCTTATTCATGTCCAGCTTCTTCTTCATGTCCACCCATAACGAATCAGAGGGACAACCATCTCCAAAGGATTTGCCTTTACACCTCTTGCTGCATTCTTAGCCTTCTGTGGCTCCCTGATACAAGTACTGGGATTTCTCCACTCAGCATTACTAAATAAATAACCAACTGCACCTCTCAGGGTCCCAGCAGAAACAAGATGGGTGAATATAAGAGCCACATTCACACAAGGATAACTCAAGGAGGATTTATAGATCCTCCTGTTACAAAGGGGTGGCCAGAGAAAGGCAAACCACAAGGGATAATGCAATTACGTGGGGCTGGCAAACAGAGCTGTTACCCATCTCTCGGCCCAGAGAGGAGGGACCCATGGAGTGCGTGGTTCCTAGAACCTTAAGGCAGAGATTTGTATAGAAAGGGCCACCTTGAGAGGAGTGTGACTTTTGATTGTAAATGCAGCCAGTTTGAGACAAATCCATAGGGAAGAGTCAGGAAAATAAACATCCTGACCTCATTTTCCTCCTTCTCTCTAATCTGCCAAGGCTCCTTCTTAGCCAAATACTATTGGAAGCCAGAGGACAAGGGGAGCCCGTTGAGGTCAGCCTCCTAGAGCAGGACAGAGAATAGTGGAGAGTGGATCTGGAGGGGCAAGTGGAAGATATCTGGCATAGTAAATAAATAAAGGTGGGCCATGCACGGATCAATGATGACCAAAGATGAACAACGATATGAACCAAAGATTGTAGTTTATTCAATTCTTTAGGACTGGAGTCCTTAAAAAAATCAGTTTACTCCTAATAACTTATTTTGTGCCTCTAAAAACCCTTCAGCTTTTATTTTATGACTAGATTCTCAAAATCTGGATTACTGTTACTCATGTTAACAGTCCAGTCTCTGACATCATTTATCTTTGGTTCTGAAAATTCTCTTGTTTGAATATTCTGGCATGTGGCCACTGGGGGTGGCCACTTCTCACCCACTGAGGAAGAAATCAGCTGTATGGAAGGCCCTAGGCAGACGCCACTGTGGTCCCAGCAGGGAACTCTGGGAGCAGGCTCTGAGGGACCTCCCCTGTCTATCACTTTCAGAGTGGACATTAGAGTTAACTCTTCTCCTGCAGGTGGAGGTAGGGGTGGGCAAAGCAGTACAGAGGTATAGAATTTGCTGGAGAAACCACAGCTCAGGACTGGAAGCAGAACTCCATCTGCTCTCCCCATGCTTCTCACCATACTGAAAGAAACCTGGGAAATAGCCTTTGGATCCTAGGGATGGACAAACCAACTGAGAAAAGCCCACAGCCTGCTATAGTCCTAACGGCTTCTCAATTTGACATTCTGCAAGGCTGGGCCCTAAGAACAGGTAGAGCGGGTGGGGAGCTCTGTGGTATGACTTGAGGGGCTTCACAAGGCTTGCCTGACCCCAGACTATCTCCCTTGCTGGCCTGAGAGTCTGTCTGAAGTTTCCATCATTCAAGTCATTCTTTTATGCTAAGAACTTGCTTCAGGAAGTCCTTTGCTAAAAGGCACATGCTGCCTAAAAGGGTGTGGTGCACATTTGCCTTTTTCTTTTTGCCTTCTCAGTGTCAAACTTGCCTTCCTGTTTTGAGTATTTCGAGTATTTGTAGGAAGAGAGCCCATTTTCTACATAAAGACACTTTACCAGAAGGTACAGCACTTATTGTCCCAGCCCTTCTTGTAGCCAGGGCAGTGGCACATGACCTCAGGTCAACCAACTGGTCCAATTGCTCCAGACTGTGCATCAGGAGCTAGCGACACAAGATAACAGAATTCAGGAGAGTGTTCATTTTGGCACTGGGTGGCAACTGCAGCAGTGATCCTTGGGGCATTGGCTCTGTCCAGAACTGGTGGTGGCAGCAGTGCAAACTGTGGTGTCCAGGAGTAAGGGTTGGCTACAGTCGTGTTCTCACAATTACCGTTTGTGGCATGATTTGGGCTGTGGTCCCCACGGCACATAGCATCCCCTGTTCCTGCCCATTTCCCAAGCATGTGCCTCAGCCTTCCAAGGGAGTCTGGAGCTTCCCAATATCCTTTTACTAAATCCCCAGGATGCTTAAATCAGGCGGTAATCTTCAGTTGCAAGAAACTAAGAACACTGACCAATGCAAGGGGTGACACATTAACTCAAGAGAAGCCGTAAATGTACCAGCCACAGCTAGATTCACTAGTCTAAGTAGCTATTTGTCACCTTGGGAAACGGCAGGCCCCTAGGAAAGAGTTTTTGTTGATGGGGGAGGAAATCAAGAGAGTCTGGTCTCATGGACATTGACTGATGGGGCTTTCCCAAAAGGACACTGGACAGAGGCTTCAAGTCAACCTGAGGGACATCCAGGACACCAGGGAGGGGCAGGCAGGAAGCAGAGGGACATGTTGACAGGAAAGGTGGAGGTGCAATAGGGGCAGTCGCTAACACGGGCTGACACCAAGGCTACTGAGAGTGGAGCCTCACTGCAATGGCCTTCATTATACCCTTGTGGAGAGTCAAAGGGAAGTTTCTGCCTTATCACGGTAAGACCACTGACTTTATCTCTTTGATTTGCTTAAACATTTCTCTGACGTTTAGTCTCCATGGTAATAGTAATCAGTTTGAGGGATTTCCATCCTCTCCCCACCCCACCCTCACCCCCAGCCCTGCAGGTGAACCCTCTAAGACTTAATAAGCAGGGACAAAAAGTGCAAGGACAGCGTCAAGTCTAAACTACCGAAAGGACAAGGGCTGTGTCTTTATTACCTTTTGCTCCAGAGAGGAGCACAGAAATTGCTCACTATTCACGGAGGAAAGGGAGGGAGGGTCCACGTGTTCCATCAGAAGAGGGTTCAGAAACACTGACATAGAGACATCACTGCGCAGTGGGAAGAGCAGTGGTTTGAGAGTCAGTGCAGACAGGAAACAGGAATATAGGGAACACAGATACTGACCATCTTCTGAGAAGCTGTTTGTGTTTTTTTGTGAAGAGTAGGAGTAGTCCACAAGTCAGCAGAATTCACTCCTTTCTTTTTCTTTTTTTTTTTAAGGCGATTAGACCTGAGCTAACATCTGCTGCCAATCCTCCTCTTTTTTGCTAAGGAAGACTGGCCCTGAGCTAACATCTGTGCCCATCTTTCTCCACTTTATATGTGGGACACCTGCCACAGCATGGCTTGACAAGTGGTGCCATGTCCTCACCCGGGATCCGAACCGGCGAACCCCGGGCCGCTGAAGCGGAATGCTTGCACTTAACTGCTGTACCACCGGACCGGCCCCTGAATTCACTCCTTTCTGCAGTCCTCTTTACTTTCCTTGAGAACAAGGACTGTGCCTGGTATTTGGTTTACTGCATGAATAAACTCAGGGCCCAGTCATTGTTCCCTTAAGTTTCCCATGGAAGGGTCACGTTTGCCCTCTAGAGACCCCACGTGGGACCTCAGGACACCCAGAGAGGACCTTACTGCAGGCCCACTCTGGCTGCAGTGGCATGCGAGCCAAGACAGGAGGTGAGAGTTCCCATCCCAGACTCTCCAGCTTGGCTCTGAAATTCTTGTCCCTGGTACACCCTCAGGGCACTGACTCTCACCATCCCCAGGACCTGCTCCCGGAGTTGTTTACACTGGAGGGTAGCACAGCATCGCTACCCTTTCTCACTAGCTCCATGGATGTCACCAAAGGAAGGGCACAGAAGAATAATCTAAGTGAAACTATCAAAAAACATTAAAGAAAGAAAAAACACAAACTTTCTTTGATTTAAAAAACATTTGAGACACATTTTTTATTTTCATAGAATGTCACTTAATAAATATTTTCCCAGGATAATGAGGATGAATCATAATGATGGAGGAAGAACTTGGGTGATTAAAGGATGGAAACATTCCAAACTTTAATTTAAATCTCAATTCGTCAGATAGGTCCTCTGCATCAGATCTTGAGATCTGGCAGAGAAAGTGTCTTTACACGCACAGACCAGATTTCTAACCGTGGCACGTGGCCAGGTCAGTATATGGAGGACCAGTGGCAGCGGCTCTTAATTACCTGAAGCAGAGGCTGCCTAAAAGTGAGGAATATGATGGTGCAGGCCACCAGCAGGGTGAGGCAGCTGGGAAGAATGAGCACGAGGTACAGCAGGCCCATGTCTACCTGCTCCCACTTACAGTCCTGAGGCACACCTTCAGGCAGCTCCATCAGGCGAATCACCTTGGAGGAGAGGTTGCAAGTGACCATGGCCAAGTCGACGATGGTGTGCAGGCTCCGCAGGGCCCCCCAGCCCTCCACCCTACAGCAGTCATACGGATTCTGACTGAGGTAGACGGTGTGCAGACTTCTCATGAGCTGCTCAGACACAGCCCCCTGGGGAAGAGCTGTGAGCAAGTTTCTGCGGAGATCCAGGGTTTGCAGGGCCAGGCTGTCCCTGAACCTGGGGAAACTGGTCAAGAAATTTCCTGACAGATCCAAGTCCCTCAGACTGCCAAATCCAGAGAAGTCCAACTCTGTGAAGCCGGAACTGAGGCCCACATTCCTAAGAGACAGGACCTGTAACGTGGGGGCAATACCCCTGAGAGGGGCAATGCTCCCATTCAGAACCCCCCGATTGCCAGACAGGTCCAAGTGGGTGAGGGCGGTCCCCTGGAATGTGCAGTCTTGTAAGACCTCCAGCCCACAGCCCTCCAGAGAGAGGCTCCTCAAAGATGCCACATTCCTGAAATCCACACAGCTGGGGGTGTCCACGTGGTCTAAGCCAGGCGGCTGGGGACAAAGTGAGATCTGATTGTGGCTCATGTCAACTGTAGTGATGTTCCTGGCATCAGCGAAAAGACCAGCGGGGACACCCAAGAGCTGGTTGAAGCTCAGGTTGAACCACCGGAGGCTCCTCAGGCAGCCGGGAAGCCCCGGAGCCAAGTGCAGCTCTGACAGCTGGTTCTGGCTCAGGTCCAGCTCCGTGAGCGCCCCTGGGGGCTCATGCTCCCGGATGTGGAGCGTCATCAGGCAGTTCTGGTTGAGGTTCAGGCGGGAGAGGGAAGGCATTTTCTTTAGGAAGCCGTCTGGCAGGTATTGGAACTGGTTCTGGCTCATATCCAGGAAGCGTAGCTCTGAGAGGTCACTGGAAGCAAACTCTTCCCAGAGGTTGACGGTGGTGATGTTGGTCACGTTGCCATCCACAAGAAGGAACTGGGCCACCATCTCCCGTGGTGACGAGGTGTTGTACAGGTCCCTGTAGAAGCCCATGTTGTTGTCCCGCAGCAGGAGGGTGTGTAACTTGCTGCACTGGGGCAGGAGTGGGAAAAACAGCAGCTGGTTGTGAGAGAGGTCCAGCATCTCCAGCTCAAAGGCCGCCTCTCCACCTGACGCCAGGAACCACTCCAGGGCGTTGTAGCTGACGTTGAGGAACTGTAGCTGTGTGAGGCTAAAGTCCACAATGCAAGGGAGGTTGTTATAGGCCAGGTTGAGGTGTCTCAGCTCAGTTAAGCCATCAAAAGCACCCCCTTCAATCTCAAAGATGTAGTTCCTCTGCAAATCCAGCTCCTTGAGGTGCCCCAGGCCCTCAAAGACTGAATCATCCAGCCTCATGATGGTGTTCCTCGCCAGGAACACAGACTCCAGGGAAGAGAGATTCTGGAGCATGAGGGCTGCCATGTCTTCCGTCAGGGCGTTCCCTGACAAGTCCAGCCTCCGCAGACTCTGCAGGCCGTGGAGGGCAGCTGCCGTCTCCTTGTAGCTCTCCGAGAGGGAGTTGTCAGGCAGCTCCAGGCTGTGCAGGCGGGCCTGCTCCTGGAAGGCGCCGCGGCTGATGCGCTCCAGGTGGCAGCTGTGCAGACTGAGGCTCTCCAGGAGAGGGTAGTGCTGGAGGGAATGATTCCACAGGGTCTTCAGGGGGTTGGTATCCAGGATGAGCGTCTGGGAGTCGGGCGGGAGATTGCTGGGCACTGAAGCAAGGTTCCGCCCTCGACAGTCAGCGACTCCATCCACCTAGGTCCAAAAGACACTGGTGAGCAGGGAGGAGGCCTCGGAGGCACAGGTTTATGTACAGAAACTTAGTTCATTCATCAGACTATTCCTGGATCTGCTGGGAATGCTCTGGAGATGAGAATTTTTAAAAAGGATAGGAAAATGTAGAACAATTTGTGCTTTAGCTTCACACTGAAATAGTCAGCTGGGGGCTGACTTCCAGGCGCCACTGAAAACACACAGCGTGTTAGAGAAGATCCGAGCACCTGTCCATCAGGTGCTGAGTGGGGCCAATTGGACCTGCATTTGTTTTCAACTTTGAGAGGGATGGAGGACCAGGTCTCTACCTGGGTCTGAATGTCACCTCTGCCATTTATTCCCTGTGTGACCTCTGGGAAATGATTTAGCCTCAATCTGTTATTTCCTCTGAAGAATGGAATAAAGAGAGGGCCTACATCAGAGGACGGCCATGAGATTAGACGAGAGGCTGCGCCGTGCCTGACACACCGGGGGCACTATCAGTGCCATGGTCACGATGGCACTGTTATCACTATTATGGCACCTGTGTGTCTAACAGGGACACCGCCAAACAATCAGCAGTGCTGTGGCATCTTCATTTCTCCCAAAGGGATTCTGCCTGAGTCTCTCCTCTACACTCCAGATTGAAAAATATTACAGCTTAAAGGACTTTAGAGCTCATTACCACCCTGAATGGTACAGAGAAATGGAGTCTGCAGAGGAGAAGTGAAGAGCCAATGGCAGAGCTGGGACTGGGGCCCAGAGCTCTTCATGCCCCATTCAGTACTTTTCCTGGATGCTGTTCTGCCGTGACTGCAGTGGGAGGAAGCAGGAGGGATGGGGTGACCCTGTTCTTGCTGCAGAAATCACACAAGCCTTAGGATACTTGAACTCAGCCCAATATTTTACGAGACTGGAAAAAAACAATCAGCCGCAGGATGTCATTAGGTGCCCAGGAAAAAAGTTTTAAGTGATAAGATAGAGGAGCAATGGCATTCCTTTCCACAGATTGGTCAGGAGGACAAGGCCAGGGATTGCCTAAAATTGTGGGCCCAATCTCAGGGGGAAGAGGAGTGGTGGGACAGGGAGGAAAATCCTGACAGAGGGGGAAGGACGGGTTTGAAGAGATGACAGACTCAAGTCTGAATCTCGGCTCTGCCACTTAAGAGCTTTGGACCCTGGGCAAGGAATTAAGCTCTTGAAGCCCCAAGTTCTTTATCTGATTGTTAAAATAAAACCTCCTAATAATTAAAAATTGATACAGAAAATTAAACCCTTAGTAACCTCAGCCTTCCCCTCAAAGAAATGCCACTAACCTTTGGTTACACCTCCTTCTGGACTCGTTCCTAAAGATATTATCTATCTTTAAAATTTCTTTTTCTTAAATAAGACTACACTCTACAAATGTTCATTAATCTACTTTTTTCCCCTCAATATTATGTGATAGATATATTGCCTCAGCAATCAAAATAAATTCGATCACATTCTTTTTAGCAACTGCATATTAGTTCGTCCCGTGAATAGCACAGTGGTTAAGGGCAGGAGTTCTAGGGTCCGTCCATGTTGGTTCTGCTTTTTATCAAATGGGTGACCTTGGGCTAGTTACCCAACCAATTGGACCTACATTACTCTACCTGTAAAATGGAAATTATACTTGTAATTTTCTCAAAGGTTTTTTTTTTTGAGGTTTCGATGTGTTTATGTAAAACAATGCAGAAGCTGGCACATAAATGCTTAATTAAAAGTTAGCTATAATGATTAGCATCATCTAATTAATTCATCTCCTATTGTTGAGCATTTGAGTTTTTTCTAGTTTCCAGATGAACATTAGAATGAATTTGTCAAGTTCCTTCTACACATCACCCCCGCCCCCAAAGTCTTGGGAGTTTTGATTAGGATTGCATTATGATTATGGGCTAATGTGGGGAAGAACTGACAGCTTTACAAAAGTGAATGTCCCCATGCAGAAATAAGGTGTATTTCTTTATTTGAGTAAGTGTGGGTCTCCCTCCGACAGTGACTCTCTGGAGAACGCTGTGGTTAGGGGCTTTCCTCGAGCGGTGAGACCCTGTTTCACCGCAGCTGCTGCAGGCGTGGGGGCCACATCTCTGCAATTCCCTACGGCCCCACTGAAGTGCCACAAAAGGACCACACAGCCGCCAGAGTCCAAGAAAACCTCACCATGTCCGCTGTATGATAACATCTCATGGCTAATGCAAGGAGGGGCAATGGAGGGGACCTGGACTCTCACACTCTCAGCCCTCAATTCAAAAGAGCCACAGAAATCCACTCTTTGAGTCCACTTACAGCCAAGTCCCTATTCCTGCCCACCAGGCTGGAAGGGTCAGGCAAGGAGTCTAGCCTGAACCCTGAAAGGCTGTGGAAGGACTCTCGCTTTATCCCCTCCTCTTCCTGTGCCTGGTAACTCCTGAATTAGTTATGGTGAAGTTAATCTTTCATGTGAGTGAATAATGGAAGTATGTGTAGCAGAGACTAACAACAACAATAACAATAATAATAACAATAGATAAAACACATAGCATTTACTACACACAAGATACTGTTTTGAGTGCTTTGTATACATTAACGCATTGAATCATCATAACAACCCAGGGTATGGTATTATTGGTTGGTACTATTATTACCACCATGTTTTACAGATGAGGAAACAGAGGCACAGAGTGGCCCCAATGTCACCAGCAGGTAAACGGGTTTAAACCTGATCTGGCTCATAACTCCTATCCCATACTGGAGTACACTGCAGAATAGTGGTTAGTGGTTACTAAAAGGGGTTAAGAACCATGATCAGCTGGGTAGTTAAGATTCATCAGCTTTAAGAACAAGTTTTTGGATGTAAGTATTAACCCCGACATCCAATTTGTCTTCCCAGTGCCTAGTATATAACAGGATTCAAGGGATGTTTATTAATGTATATTTCTCAAGCAGACTTTTGATATCACTGAGTTGCAGGCAAAGGAGAAAATTTCTAGAAATGTGCTCAGTTGTTAAGAGCCAAGTCTGTTTCCACACACAGACTGAAAGCCCTGGAGATGGTAAACAATAAAAGCTCAGGGATCCACTCCTGGATGCTCTTGATCCTGAGCGTGGTCCGGGATGTTGTTCTGCAGGGCAGTGTGAGCAGCGTTCTCTTCAGTACAGTTAAGCATTTGCTATTGGCTCATACACAAACTCTCAGGCGAGGCTTCTCCAACTCCACCCAGACATTCTGATACCATTAGTGGGACTCAATCATCCAGATTTTTAAGGAGGTATTCTTGTTCCAGGTAGCTGACCTAGGCCTGTCTCTGGGGCCCCCTGTCTTCAGCAGGTGTGAAAAAGGAGGGGCAGGGAGTGCCTGGCTTTTCCCAGGCATCATCTTAACTTTCGGTTAAAGAGCAGCTTGCACATGGTATCATGCTAGGCAGGTACAGTGATTCAGACTGATTCATTCCCAGCTCTCCTTGATTGACAATCCATCAGCTTTCCAAATGGACCAAACCTTGTCAAGACAGGAGCAACAGATAACTCAGAGTTCCCAGGAAAACTCACCAACTCACAGCCCCCCTGGGAAGCTGCTGTGGCCATTCCACTTCGGTTCCTCCATTCCACTGTCAAGGAGTGAAAACCCAGGCAGAGCCAGAGGAGCAGTAACTCCATCTCAAGTGCAGCACTGTGGACAGAGGACAAGGAAGAAGCGAGTAAGAGAAGGACATCCTAGAAGGCTGCTTTGCATTCTCAGTAGAAGGAGCCAGTTCCCAGTGATGTCTGGTCTTGGGGGCCTGGCGACAGGGAGGTGGAAACCCACAGATTATTCAAATACCTCAAGGTAGCCAACACTTTCAACCTTTCACTGCAACTGTCAACAAGAACTCATTTTCCTTTCGCCTCTACCATTTGATGGACAAGTGGCTGAACACTGAAACTCCCAGGAGTCCAGCAATGGAAGAGAGAAGCAAAGGATTTGAGGAACCAGGTCTCAGGTCACCTAGGGTTTGCCATGTTTTGCAGTTCTGTTGAAGTTTTCCTCCCAAAGCTCGAATCTGCCTGATTCATCGCCTGAGCTCAATAAATATTTGCCGAATGAATGTGAACTGGGTTTGAAATATTAATTGTAGCCTCTGGTCCCATAGAGCTACTAAGTGCTGTGTTGACATGAAGCTTTTAGAAAAGAGTTGATCTCATTGGTTAACTTATTTGAATATAGCCCTTTGAAAAAGGATGTTGATATTTTTCCTAGGTGAGAGAAAAAACTAAGGGAAAATGAAAGGCAATCTTCAGATAAAATGAGGATTATTGATGAAGTGTGGTTACCAGCCCTCTTGCCTGGCCAGTGAGCACAGAACAGGAGTCATGAGAAGGCTTAAAACTATGCATCTACCAACAGAACTTTAGAACTAAGACAAACTATAATGGAAATGTAATAAATTCTCCACCATCACATTTTTCCAGGTGAACACAGAAAGGCCCAGAGACAATAATGGCTTACTCAAGATTCCAGATGATTTAGTGGTAGGGCTGGGAGCAACCCCCAGGACTCCCTCCCTGAGCCTGAGTAACCAGGGTAATTTCTCTCCCTGCAGGTGCTGTTGAATTGACTACCCTCCTGTTGGGAGAGTTTATAGCCCAGTGGCATCCCGTGCTCGCTCCGCATTCCTCAGAATCAGAGGCAAACGCCTGGTCCCGGCCTTCCTCCTGCCCCATCTTCTCCTTGATGTCCACCAGAGAAGGACCTCAGGGTCTGCTCTGTGGTTTTCTCTGAGGCCAGCAGCAGCAGCAATAACGTGAGCCTCCTCACCTGTTCCGCGGGACCCTCAGACCTTTCTGCCTGACACGTCCAGGCCATCTTGGGCCCCTTCCTCTTTCTCTTTCTTTGAATAAGTTTACACATCTCTAAGGCTAATTTTAACTTACTAGTCAGATTTGAATACTCACCAGTGACTACTCACCACAGACTAACAGAAAAGCTAAGTGAAACCAGGTAAATCAACTTTAGCCTTCACTTCGGGTCAGGCTAGGTCTCCTTACCACAGCGGGAACCTCCAATTCAGAATTCATCAGTATTTGTCGGACACTGGGAATCCCCTGCCAGACCCTCCTTCCGCTTCTGCACCTGTGCAGGAATTATTCCCTCATGGCATGCACAGGGACAGATGGCAAAACGAGAGCCATATGGGCTCCTTCCTCAGTATCCTCCCAACACACACACAAATACACACACACACACAAAACCTTGGGATCATCTGCCCACTTTGAGATAAGGTCGCCAGACTTAGCAAATTACAGGATGCCATTTGAAGGTCAGGAAAACGACAGATAATTTTTTAGTGTAAACATGTCCCATTCAATATTTGGGGCATATAATAAAAAAAATCATTGTTTATCTGACATTCAAATTTCACTGAGTGTCCTGTATTTTATTGAAGAGAGACAGGGAGATAGGAACCATGGACCTGCTCCCTCCCTTCCTCTCTCACCCCACTATTGGGCTTGGGATGGTACCCACTGCTGTGACACTGACCCTTCTAGAACAGCCAGCCCATATACTGAAATACTGAATCTAGATGTGTGCAGGGCAAGAGTGCGACTTCCTCAGGGAGATTGTAACTCTTCAGATTGGAATGCTAGATAGGCCTGGTGTCACACCCAGAGTGTAATTTTCATTTCTGGGTCAACAAGAAAACGTTTGCAAATTTAAAACATATTTTCTCCTTCCTCCTAAACTCAGCCAACCAGCCCAGAAAAACTCTTGCTATGCCCTCTGGGCAACTCCTTCTCCATGAGGCAGCATGGGAAAATGAGAGGATTTGGAACCGGACAGACCAGGGTTTGAATTCCAGCTCCAGTATTTGCTGTTCGTCCTTGAGAAATTCACATAAAGTCTCCAAGGCTCAGATAATCCTTCTATAAAATGAGATAATAATAACTATTCAGAATTTTTATGGGAATCAAATAGTATATGCGAAAGTGCTTCATTAACTATGAAGGTAGTTAATAACATAATTAGTATTTATGAGTTCCAAACACCAATGAGCCGGTAACGTGGTTGTTATTTCTATGTGTAATCTCCAAGGTAATTCAACAGCTACATAGGCTCTGGTAACACCATTCTTCCTCTTATCCTTCCCATACTTAGGGGAGGTCGCAGCTTCCAGAAGTTGCTAATTTCTGGGTTGACTGTCTATTCTCTGGTTGATTTCTCAGCCTTTTCCATCATGTGTAGCCAATTTCCTGCATTAAATTTCCTGTTTTAAATAATCTGGGTTTCTCTGTTTCCTGGTTGGACCCTGACTGACACAATGATGTAAGTGAGAATGGCCTTGGAGCAGTATTAAAAAAAAAAGATCTGTAATGACTCTGAAAAGAAATAAAGGACTTTCAAAAGAATAACCATTCAGGCTGAGAAACACCATTCCTGGAGTGTGCAGCTGCAGGAGGCTTCCTCAGAGCCATGGCACTGCAAAGAGTACAAGATAGACAGTTGGATGCCAAATCTCCTTGGAAAATCCAATGAACCCTCTCGTGTGTGCATAGGGCTACTTCCCCTCCAGCTGGGTAAGGACCACGCAACAGTGCTCCAGCTGAAAGAGAGCATCTAAGTGTGTAAATAAGTAACTGTCCCACTTTACTCCAATCTCTCTGGCATCTTCTGAAAAATACATCCATTTTTTAAGCCAAATCATCTTAGATACATTTTTGGTGGAGAAAGGGAAGTGAATGAAAAACACTTATGATGGAAGGCACACACGGCAGTATGACATTAATAATTTAAAGGAGGTAACCTGGAAGCTCCCCTCATTAGAATTAAAAGGGCTCGGATCAACGGTTCCCATTTCATGGACTGTGAACCACTGCGGGGGCCACAGGGTTGACACGATGGAACTGCAAGTCAACCCAGTTCCAAGAGGGTCTCAGTAAGTACTAGGTCTCCTACTGGTCTGGGTGACCACTGGGAAAATACTTTATATGAGACCTGAGATCCTGACATGAGAAGCAGGTGGCATTAACAGACTCTGCTTAAACTAGATAACAAAGTTGAAGAGTTTCTTCCTAGTGTGGAGGCAGAAAATGCTAAGTTCCATTCTCTTTTAAATAGTCTATACATTGTATATTCTTTTGTTCAGTTAACAATTTCTATAAATTCTCTCTACATCTTTTATCCAGTCATGGTTATCATGATCATGGTTAAAGCCAGAGACTGTAAGCCTCTAATTAGCGAAAAGCTTTGAAAGACAAGACACTATTGAACCAGGTGCTATCAAGAGACAAGATTCTGTACTGTGTCTGTAACGTATCTGACTTGGAGATATAGGATTATAAATCGTACGTCCTGTCAAAGTGAAGTCCTCTTAGTATTGCATTTATATTTCTTCTTTATCTTCTAACTATTCTGTTTGCGTCCGGTCATCACAAACGTCCTCGCCGGTTCTTCTCTAAGAAGCCCTTGAAATATTAAGATCTCAAATGCTTAATGGTATTCCCTATGTAACCATTAGTCTTGAGACTATGCATTCTAATTGGTTATCACGGAAACCTGGGATTCAACCCCATATCCATCCCTTCTCTATAAAGAGCGTTCCTTTTTAGGCAGAAAGACAATATGGCTTTTTGTCTGGCTTTTCTCTCTCTAGATCCGGTCATAATAAATAAGTGGTGAAAACAGATTCATTTCACAAAAACAACATGAATTGAGTCTGTTTTCCAAAACAAGAGAACACTAACAGTTAGGAGGAAGAATGCACATCGGTTCTGGGCTCAGGATTGCTTGGATGGAAGATGACAGCCACACGCAGGCTAAGAGTGGCTCCAATCAGGGGACATATGCCTGATGCCTGCTTTTGCAATGGACAGGGAAGAAAGGGTGCGTGAAACCTTTTCAGTGGGCTCTGCATCTTGAAGTCCTGGAATTTCCATGTCCCTCTCATCACAAGAATCAACATAGTTCAGGAGAGCAGCAGCATCCCTATTTTTATCAGGTTCTCTGACAAACACACACATATATACTATTTTTCTCAAACGTATGTACATTTTCCGATATTAATAAAATATAGCTTCTTTTTTTAAGGGTTATTAATTCCAAGTAGCTTTCTGTCGTTAATGTAATGTCTTAATCAGCTGACAGGAAAATACAACCATCAGGTAAGGGCCCAGCCACAGGTATTTTTGCCCACAAAAGGGTCTCCTTGTACTCAAGGTTTGGGAGTACCAAGGAGTAACTCTGACCTGAGTTTTGGTTTTGTTTCGTTGGGGTTTTTTGAATTGCTTTCAGGAGAGGGTGCTGGATTTCTAGTATTCAGGGCACCCTGAATATCAGCTCCTCCCTCCCCGACTCTCTGACCTCCCCGCCTTCTCCAGCTGCTCCTACTACAGCAGCTGCCGCCAGAGCTGGACCGCAACCTCTTTGCTAAAGGCGCTATTAGCAAGTGTTACACATATATTAGCATGTAATTAAGGATTTTCTCAATCAAATAAGCTGAAAAAGCTTTAAAGAAAGAGGTCTTTGGAGAAAGTGAATAACCCTCCGAGGTATTTGGTGTTAGAAAGAAATATTTACAGACTGGTCTCGGGGGAAGGAACCTCTAGAAGCACAGGATGCACAAGGGTGGGGTGTGAATGTGACACCATGAACACAAAAGGCACAGGTGCTCGTTAGAGGGCTCCACAGAAAGCGTGTGTGCTTTAAAATAAAGGAGCAAGGGGCCGGCCCAGTGGCGCAGTGGTCAAGTTCATGCGCTCTGCTTGGGTGGCCCTGGGTTCACGGGTTTGGATCCTTGGCATGGACCTAGCACTGCTTGTCAAGCCACGCTGTGGCGGCACCCCACATAAAATAGAGGAAGACTGGCACATATGTCAGCTCAGTGACAATCTACCTCACACAAATAAATAAATAAAAGAGCGAATTCCCACCTGGGATCCTGGGAGAAAGGGAAGGGCAGCTGGTCACAGACCACAGAGAATAGAGAACAAAGAACAGAAACCCAGTGTGTGACCACTTCAAACAATTCCTACTACCCAGTATTTGAGAGCCTCAGGCAAGCAGCTTGGGTCTCTTTGATTCTTGGCAAAAAATTACAGTGACCTCAACCTTCACCAAACGTTGAAACTTAGCATCTCCCATGGGGAGTCCACCTGCACCCTGAGCCTCCAGGGGCGGTGCCTGGTGAACAGCTCCATCTCGGTAGGACCCTTGCCAGCAATGTTTGCCCTGAACTCTGTCATGAGGAGACAGTCTGACAGATCCAGGCTGCACGATGTCCTACAAGACAACTGGCTTGGACTCTTCAGAAAAATCAGTCTTGAAAAACAAAGAAAGACAAGAGAGGGGAGAAGGGAGAGGTCTAATCATAAGTGACTAAGAAAATCATAACCAAGCACAGTGCATGTACCTTGAGGAGATTTTAGATTTAAAAAAAAAACTCTAAAAGAAAAATTTGAGGCAATTGGGAAAATTTACATGTATACTGAATGATGTGTTTTCAGATAGTATTATGTACAGATACATTATCAGATTATTGCTAATTTTCTTAGGCATGATAATGATGCTGTGGTTATGTACCAAAGTGTCCTTATTCTTAGAAAATGCATGCAGAAGTAGTTACGGGTGAAATTTCATGATGTCTACAGTTTATGTAACCTACTTTCAAATAGCTCAATAGAGAGAGAGAGAGACAAAATTAAAGCAAAAATATTACAAACCAGCAAATTTAGCATTGTGCTTTCTTTTAACTCTTCGGTAAATTTGAAATTTTTCAAAATTAAAAAAATGGGGAAAATGAAACAAATGTTGGAGTTCTTAAAAGGAGAGGGGAGGGGCCAGCCCGGTGGCATAGAGGTTAAGTTCATGTGTTCCATTGGGATCCTGGGGGCAGACCTATTCACCACTGGTCAAGCCATGCTGTGGCATCATCCCACGTGCAAAATAGAGGAAGATTGGCACAGATGCTAGCTCAGCGACAATCTTCCTCAAGTAAAAAGAGGAAGACTGGCAAGAGATGCTAGTTCAGGGCCAATCTTCCTCACCAAAAAAAAAAAAAAAAAGGAGAGGGGAAATTATGGTAACCTCTTAACCCAAATTTCCAGGAATGTACAGTTTTCAAATATTCTTCACAGAAAGGTGCTCAGTAAACATTTAAGTTTAAAATACATATACACATAAACCTTAAAAATATCTTGAAAATTCTAACATTTTGACATTCAAACTAGAGCTTTCAGACAGCTTCTCACACCTGGAAGGAGCACAGAAGTGTTAGATCACATGTCCTGATTGTGGTTCAAGTAATATGGTTGATGTACTAATGTAACTTCCACTGTCAAGATCAACTGCTCTGTCCATCACACCTAGTGTCCCTCTGGAGGGGCAGCCCTCAGGAGCAGCACATGACCTCACCACCACCTCCACCTCCACCAAACTGACAGAATCTTGGGGAAGCACCTGACCAGAGGAGGTCAATCCTTACATGCGGCCAACACCCTGTGAGTGATCCCCGTGCAGAGAGACAAGGGAGAGACTTAGGTAATTAGCAGTGGAAAGTGGAGTCAAGAGACACAGAGAGAGAAGGTCAAGCTGAGTTTTTGAGGGATCCTACCATGAGGAAGCAGACACTATGAGGTAGACGACAAGGCATGTGAACAGAAAAGAATGAACAGTCAACAGAGGGCAGAGATCAGAGAAGATGGAACAGAAAGAATAAGAGGGCGGACCACGCAGGCTGGGAGAGAGGGTGGAGAGAAGGGGCTCTAAGGCTGTTTCTCGGGGTCCCTGATGGCCGTTTACAGCACCGGGTCCATTTCCAAGCTCCTCGTTTTCTCATGATGGTATCCCCCACCACCAGCCCCAGTAGCTGGCCCACGTGTCGCATTTTGCCAACAAAAGGGACCTAACTAAAACAGGACTTGCGTTCTTTAATAAGCTTAAACGCAAATGATGAAATTTGACATGATATTTCAAAAAAGCACAAGCAAGCTTTATGATGCTACCTGAAAATTAGAGAAAGTAGCTGAAATCTGAATCCAGGAATGTATTTTTCAAAGTGCATCCTACAGGCAAGAATCATCAGGGGATGGTAAAGCTAAAGAGTGAAAATTTGTTGGGAAACAAGATATTAACATAGTCTTAAAGAATCTCCCTACAAGTTACTTATTAATTTTACGAAGACGAAATTAGCAGCTTTATAGTGGAGAAACTGGCAGACACCTCCTTAACCAAATGATCACACTACTGTGGGGCCCTTACTGGGGCACCAGGCAAGACTGAATACAGACAATGGATGAAATAACGGTATTATATCAATGTTAAAATTCCAGATTTTGGTCATTGTAAGAGACTATCCTTGTTCTTAGAAAATATGCACTAATTATTTAGAGATAAAGGGGCATGATGTCTGCAACATTACCCTCAAATCATTCAGAAAAAATTATGTGTATATGTATATTTAAAGAAATTTCATATATATATATATAAACAAAGAGAGAAAGCAAATATGACAAAATGTTAACAATTGGTGAATCTGGGTGAAGAATTTATGGGAACTCTTTGTATTGTTCTTGCAACTTTTCTGTAAGTTCCAAATGATTTCAAAATAAAAAGTTACAAAAAACTAGCAAGTAGAGGCACAAACTGTTTTTAAAAAGTGCATTCTAAAACAATTAGATTCACGAAACAGGAAAATTGATTTCTTTTGGGTACTGACAAATCATTTTGTTAGATGATTGTAGACATCATCTCTATTTTATGAGAATCTGCACATAAAACTAATTTGATTTGCATGATTTCTGCTTGGAGAAATTGGACTTACACCAAGCAAATAGTTGAGTAATATGTATTTAATGCTTAAAATATAGCCTGAAAAAAAGAGAGAGGATAGGGAGAGAGAGAGAGAGAGGGAGGGAGAGAGCGAAGGAAAAAAGCCAGAATGACACTTTGGCTTAAACTTTAAATTCAAGGTGAAAACTGTCCAACTTTTGAATAGTGAATTTAAGATCACTTTGATTACCTAGACATCTAAGAAAGACGTCTACAAAATTTTAAAGATACTCTGTGCCCACTTTCCCTACAGGCAAGCCAAAATGTGTATTTTTAAAATTGAGATATAATTCACATACCATGAAATTCACCTTTTTACAGTGTACAGTTCAATGGTTTTTAGTATATTCACAAAGTTGTGCAACCATCACTACTATCTAATTCCGGAACCTTTGCATCGCCCCAAAATGAAACCCTATACCATCAGTCACTTCCTTCATCTTGGCAACCACTAATCTAATTTTTATTCCTATGGACTTGCCTATTCTGGACATTTTATTTATATTGAATCAGACAACATGTGGCTTTTTGTGTCTGGCTTCTTTCACTTAGCACAATGTTTTCGAAGTTCATCTGTGTTGTAGCATGTGTCAGTATTTCATTCCTTTTTACGGCTGAATAATATTCTACTGTATGGATAGACCACATTTGTTTATGCATTCATTAGTTGATGGACATTTGGGTTTTCCCACCCTTTGGTTATTATGAATAATACTTCTATGAATATTCATGTACAAGTTTTTGTATGGACATATGTTTTCAGCTCTCTTGAGTATATACCCTGGGAGGGAAATTGCTGAGTCATTCGGTAACTCTGTGTTTAACTTTGAGGAACTGCCAGACTGTTTTCCAAAGTTTCTGCACCATTTTATATTCCCTCCAGCAGGGTATAACTGTTCCACTTTCTCCTCATCTTTACCAACGCTTATTTTCTGCCGTTTCTATTATAGCCATTCTGGTGGCTGTGAAATGCTCTCTCTTTGTGGTTTTGATTTGCACTTCCCTTATAACTAATAATGTTGAGCATTTTTCATCAGTTCGTTGACGTATTTCTATACCTTCTTTGGAGAAATGTCCAAAATGTGTACTTTCAAATCCAAAGATTTTTTAATTTTGGTTTTGGAATTTCATGTGAAAGAAAGGGAAGAATAGTTATAAAAGCAAAGAACCAGTTGTATTCTTTGGTTGAATTAACACGACCCTAAATTTTACAAAGAATCGATATTTAGATGGTGGATGCATTAAACAAGAACTTGCAAATTGAGGGTTGGGGCAACAGAGCGCTCAGAAAGGCAATGTGTGAATTCAGATCTCATGATTTGCTTCTCTGTCTTTCTCTCTTAATAATGAATTTGTTAAAATATAGGCAACACAATGGCTTTTGAATCTCCCTCGCACCCCGGAACTCTCTTACACCCTAAAGGTAGGAGAGCACATTGGCCCACTTTTTCTGAAAGACAATTTAGAACAATCTATCAAAGACCTTGAAAATGTAGATTATTTTTATTCAGTAATTCCACTTCTAGGGATTAATCCTAAAGAATTAAAATGTATGTAAAAATATTTTTACAGAAATATTCCCTGCAACATTAGCAATAATAACAAAAAAGTGGAAGCCACCTAAAAGTGCAACAATGGGAAGATTGGTTCAATACATTATGATACAACGATATCATAGGAATAATGTGCCGCAGTTAAAAATGCTTTGGCAGCAATATATTTATTGACATGGAAAGATGTTCATAATAAAATATTATTAAGAAAAAAAGGAGAGTACAAAATAGAATATATAGTGCAATCTCAAGTTTGTCCAAAGAATATGCAGGCAACTGGACGTGCACAGAAAATACTTGAAAGGATACACACTAGCCTCTTAACAGTGGGGGGAATTACACCTGATATTTACTTTTTCCATATCTGTATTTTTGCATCTTTGTATTTTATGTTTTCCCAAGGATCAACTTCAATTACTGTATTAAGACAAGTTTTAAAAGAGTAGAACCAATCTATTATTACTTAAAATATATGTCATAACCAGAGCCTAATAAATATCACTAAAATAGAGAATTCCTTATGGGTACTTAGAACTGAAATTATCGCGAATGTGCTTAAAACGATCATGTTTGAAGTAAATGGAGAAAAATATCAGGACTAATAACTCAGATATGTTTTATTATAGGCATTACTTTTCTTTTTCAGAGTTCAGGAGTTTCTATTTGGGGTTGCACGTTCTTAGCCCAGCCCCTGGACAGGCGCTTAAGGATGAAGGAGGAGCCAGGCTAAGGGGCCAGCTGGAATGGCTTCAAAGTCTGGCTCTGAACTTGGGTACATCACCCAACTTCCTGGCCTCAATTTCCTCCCCAGTAAAAAGGCAATCAAAACGCCTGTGTTGCAAGGTTGTTACCAGATTATGACAAGTTTTAAAGCAAGTTAAAAAAATAGTCTTTGTCATCATTACAGCATCCTTGTTCCCAGCAGATTGTTCAACCTGCTTGTGCTTAAACACACCCAGGGTGGGAGCAAACTGCTTTGTAAGCGGCTGGTTGTACTATTTGGGCCCCTTTACATTTGCCTGGATCCCCCACTAAGCCTGGACAAGTTAGTGAGGAGTTATGTCCTTTGAATTTGTCGGGATGCTCCTTGCATGTGTGGTCCTGAGAATCTGCGTGAGAGAGGACAGTTCTGTTGCACATGCCTCTTCTGGCAAATGCATTTTCATTCAAATTTAGTGACTGACCATCCTCTTGAGAAGAACTGTAGTGTTTCTGTAGGGACTGTCCCCCACGATTTTGGAGGTGAGAACACTCAGGCCAGAGAGATGACTGATACGGACAAGGTGCCACAGGGAACACAGCACAATGGTTTCCAAGCACTGGTTTAACACCCAGATCTCTTGTTCTCACCCTGGGCTAGCACACCTGGTCGGCCAGGGCTCCCTGGCTTGTAGAAGAGTCTTGTCTGGGAAGGGTGGAGGCTCTGCCTCTGGCTGGAGGGCAGCTGGAGGACCAAAGCAGGTCTTCTCCCCTTGGGTTCTTCCTACGGAGACTCCAGGCAGACGGTGTGTGGAGCTCCACTTACAGCCCCTGTCCTGCTCAACTTCGTTTCCTCGGGGCTACAAATGAGTCACTGCTTCCCTGTGTGGTCAGGGTCAGCCCTTTAGAACCAACAGAGGTCAGTTCGCTCTGTCCAGTTCCACGGCCACAGGCTGCATCTGGCCACAGGTCTTAAGTAATGCAAATCTGCTCCCACTGGGGAGGTAACACCTTGCTCTCACATGGCTGGTGGTAGTTCCATGGTGTCACCTTTGTATACAAGAGACCCACACAATCTCGGTGGATAGGCACCCAATCAATAATGCTTTAGCTTCAACTTGTCATTTCCTTTCAGTGTCGCAGGTTATTCTGTCAGGTCACTTCACTCCCATGGTGGTCATGGGTGACAACAGCCCCGCCCCCCTCACAGGGTTGTGTCAAGACCAAATGAGAGAATGTGTGTGCAAAAGCTTTGTCCACAAAAGGAAATGCTGTGGATTTCATTTCAAGTGTGGGAAGGAGGGTGACCCCAACCAGTTCCTCCAAGGCCCGCGGGAGCTCCCACAGCGGGGCGGACACTTTCTGGGGTAAGACAAGGTAGTGTTGGAATTACGGGGAAGGCAGAGTTCCTCTGTGCAAACAGGGAGTTGGTGCTGAAACAAACGAAATAGTGCCGTGGCAGTCCCTTCTCCCATCTGTGGGAGCCGCAAAGTGTGGACCTGGGGATGTTCAGAGGCGAGGCCACCCAGAGTCTGGGAGACGATGGGCAGGGGTTACAGGTGATAACTGAGGCTTACTGACCAGAGTGGAAATACGCCACCCCCATTCCACCTTGGTTTCCTTGAGAAAGAGCAAAACTGAGGAATGAAACAATATGGATTCCTGAGAACTGACCAGCTCAGTGGGATAGCATTTAAGCGCCCAGATTGCATTCCAGGTGCTTAACTGTAACAGTTAATGTTTATTGAGTGTTGACCTTAGGATAAGTCCTGTGCCAGGTGCTTTCCATATAATAATCCTCACAAAATCATCACCATTTTACACACGGTACAGTGAGGCTCACGGAGCTAATTATATTAGGCCATATAGCTAGAGGATGTGTGAGCTGCAATTTAAACCTAGTCTTGTGGGTCCAACAAAACTCAACCTCAATACCACAACCCCAGCCACCCTGGAATACTTGCTATCCATCACTAAATGATAAATTTTCACACACTGTTTCCTCTGTGGGAAAGGCCCTTTCTCTGATCTTTTCCTACTGAACTCCTATTCATCCTTCAAGGCCCAGTGCACGTGTCACCTTCTCATCACATCCTAATGGTTTATTTGAGCAATAATCCATATAATATGGTAGCATATTAGACATAGTTATAGCTCCTATGGAAGTTTTTTGTTTTTTATTATTTGGTTTTTATGTTTATGAAAATGAATGTGAGGAGCTACTAGGTACTCTTAGTAATTTAACTTTTCCCCACTATTTTATTATGAAAAATTTTTAACATACAGCAAAGTTGAAGAATTTGACAGTGATCATTGGTATACCCACCACCTAGATTCTACTATAACTATTAACTTTTTATTACACTTGTTTTTATCACACATCAATCCATCTAGCTATCCTTCAATCCAAGTTATTTTTCATGCATTTCAAAATAGATTGCAGTCATCAGTACACTTCCCCCTAAATACTACTGAAAGCATATCCAGTGATTTAACTTGAAAAAAAAGTTCCTACTTTTTCAATCTTCTGAGATTAATTAATTTAATCTCAACTTGATTGAGAATGCAAAGTCAGCTATTCTATTTGGGGGATAAAAGTCTGTCTTATTAAAAAAAAAAAGACTAGATAATCACTGCCTTAGTGTTCTAAGCCAGAATTAGGAGGAAAGCAGCTTACACTAAAGTGTGAATGACTGATATCCTCTTTCCTGCACTGCTCTTCAATGGGAATTTATACAGGTAATGACGAAAAATAATAAAGTTTTCATGGTATAGTTTCAAGCTGATGGGGAGATAATTTCATCCTTTTCAAAATTTCTTGAATTGTACTTGCAAGGTGGCTACCTGTTCTAGGGCTGATTTTTTTTTTCTCTAAAACTTATTGTGTTCACAGAGGAATGGGATTTTTTTTTTAAAAATCCCCTCCTTCCCCCAAAATAATAATTTCTAGGGAATTCTACAATAATAGTAGCACTTGAGTTTACAAAGGCTTCTGATGGACATTTGATCTCACTGAATACTTGCAACAGTTCTACAGAGTAGGCATTATCATCTCCATCTTTTCTTGTGGTAAAATATCCATATAATTTACCATTTTAACTCCTTTTGAGGAGCATGAAGCACATTCACATTGTTATACAACCTCACCATTACCCATCTCCAGTGCTTTTCCACCCTCCCAAATTCAAACTCTGTGCCCATTGAACAGTAATGCCCCATTCCTCTGGCCCTTGGCCCCTGGCAACCACTATTCTTTCTTCACTATATATTTATCTATTCTAGGTACCCCACATAAGTGGAAACATATAACTGGAATCATGTAATATCTGCCCTTTTTTGTCTGATTTATTTCACTTAGCATGTTTTCAAGGTCCTGCCATGTTATAGCATGTATCAGAATTCCATTCCTTTTTTATGGCTGAATAATATTCCACTGTACGCATATACCACATTTTGTTTATCCATTCATCCCTCAGTCGACATTTAGGTCGTTTCCACCCTTTGGCCATTGTGAATAATGCTGCTATGAACGTTAGTGTGCAAATACCTATGTTCCAGGCTCTGCTTATTATCTCCACTTTACAGAAAAGGAATCCAAGACTTGAAAAGGCCAAAGGGAACTGCTCAAGTCACATAGCTTGCAGACAGCGAAGCCAAAACCTGGGCTGAGTTCTGGCCCAGGTAGAGGTGCTGGCAATGCACCTGTCTGGGGAGTAGATGATGAGTGACTGTTCAGCTGGGTTGCACCGGTAGGTACTTGTTCGTAAACAGCTACCCCTTGAACCTTCACTCCAGCTGCCTGGCCCCTCTCAGAACTCCCAGGGCCCCAGCCACGATCCAGCAACCAAGGAGGTAACACCTGACCCAGCTTCTAAAGACAAGGTCCATTCTGATTGGCCAGTGCCTGCCTGTACCAGGTGGTGTTTGATAATCTGAATAGCACCCCTGAGTGTTCACGGGGTCATGGTCTTTCGTGGGGATGAGGCAACCTGTCGATGCCATGGAGTGTATCTATGACAAAGAGGAGGGCCTTCAGAGGTTCTGCAAAAGAAGTTAGAAAGCCCAGGAAAAACTGGCAATTTAGAAGGAAATAAGAAGTCAGTATTATTAGCTAAAGTGGAAGCTTCAGGTTAGGGACCTGGGGATGCAAGAGCCTAGGAAAAGAGAAAGGCCATCAGGGGAGTCCCATGAGGAGGTCTCAGGGTGCCAGGCTGGGCAGCGAGAGGATGACCATTAACACGTCTGAAGCTGAAGAATGGGGCCCAGGGCCAGGCCAGGAAAGACCTGCTAGCCACTGGCCCTGCAGGCAGAGGGAGAGAGCTCAGCCTAGGCGTCTGGTGGGACCACCAGGAGACAACACTGAAAAGGCAGGAGAGACCTGCAGGATCAGGGCTGGACCAGAAGAGGGGCGACATCAGGGAGAATCAGGAGGAGCCAGTGTCCAGCCCGACAACTCAAATGGAGTGGCATGAGGTTACTGGAGAAATGACGTGGGCCCCTACACTGGGGTGCTGGGCTGCCTCAGACGCTTAGGTCCTGCTTGAGAAGAGCCAGGCTGGAAAGGCAGAGCCCCAAGTGCTGTCTCCAGGGGAGAAACCCCCTTCTGACTCCTGTCTTTCTTGGAGTTGGCAGCAGAAAGCTGCTTGGGGCACAGGGCACAGCATCGGATCAAGGAGACCTTGTCGGTTGGGGCTGGAGGTGGGAGTCCCTGTGTCCTCAGAGGGCTTTGTGGCCGCATTTAGCCCATCACTGGGACCAGCCCTGCTCCTCATGCCCACCTCCCTGGTGAGAACCATGACAGGGTTCTACTTCCTCCTGATTCCCTTTGTTCAGTGTGAAGTCACTCAGGCACTGAAGTGAGAAGACACACGTGGTGTGGCCTCAGCACCCGACTCCATTCGCTCTGGAAATCAGTTGCTTTTGCCCACTCGCATTTCTCCTCTGTAACAACTCCTCAATTCCTCTTTGAGGAAACCACCCCTTCCTTCCTTTCCTTTCTTTTACTTTTAAAACTTTTATTTGTGGTAAAATACACTAAAAAAAATTATCACCCTAACCATTTTTAAGTGTATCGTTCAATAGTATGAAGGATATGTACATTGTAGTGCAACCAAACCCCTTCCTTTCTGAAGAAGTCCATGTTCTTTTGGGTCTGATCTCAACTCCTGGCTCCAGTTGGGGCCTCTGAACAAGACTGGGCCCATAGTAACTGGTTTATAATAGGTACATCAGAGGCGCCAAGTTCATGAGCATCAATCCAAGGGTGGTTGTTAGAACTATTGGGAAGGAGGTCTTCTTTTCCTGCTTCAGATGCCAAGCTGGTGGAAATTAAGCTTGGAGCTGCAGGCAGCCATCTTTGCCACCAACTTGAGGACCTGCCTGATAATGAAGACTATGCAGAAGAAAGTAAAGCTGAGGAACGAAGATAGATAGATTCCCGGCAATGTTTGAACACCTGGATCCAGCCATGCCTGAAGCTATTTCCCATAGACTTTTTGGTTATTTGAAACAATAAATTTTCTTTTTTTGCTGAAGTCAAACTCAGTTGAGTTTTCGTCATTTGCAACTAAAAGACCCTGAACTTGGGTTTACTCTTGCTTGTGAGGCTTAATAAGATCCAAGCATCAATGTCCTTTTTTCCCTTTCCTCACCTCTCTGAGCTTTCAGAGATCACCACCTAAAGCTAGCCCAGAAACCCCCACACATTGAACACATGACATTTGTTTGAAGATGAAGTTGAGAATAATGGTTTGCGGGGGAGGGAGGGTGATGAGTATAATAAAGAAATTCTGCCAAAGGCAAAAATATTTGTCACCGATGTGCAGACACATGAGTGAGCATCATTGAGCATACAAGCACGTCCTGAGAAAGATGATGTTTTTCAGTCATGGTTGAAAGCCCACCCTCCCCTCACTTATGTGGTCACAACGTGATCTGAGCAAGATGTGAGGCACAAGAAGTTGTCCATCCGAGAGTCCAGTTTCCCCTCTGTGATGGGAATGCTCACTGTGGCCGGGATGCAGGTTATAATCAGTGCCAGCATCACTCTTCCAAAAAACTCAACAAGCCCAGAGACAGGTCCACGCATTCCCGACACAGGCCCCAAGACAAAGACACCAGGAGCCTGCTCTCCTGTCTGGGAGGCTCCTGTTCTCAATGACGGGCTTAAGGACAATGTGGGATCAGGTTTATATGGGTTTTCACGAAGTTCCCATCTAACGGGCACCCGTTAGATGAAAGCACTCTCTTTGTGAAACAGGTTTTTGTTTTCGTTTAACCTAGAGGCAGGAGTCGAGGGTTTTTTCTAGGCCCATCATTCTATAATCCGCTCTAGGAACCCTGAGACATACATGTACAAACCTCCGGAGTGTATGAGGAAAGTAAATAAGCCTCAGGGCTATGAAACCCAGCCAACCATCCACATCCACAGAAACAGAGAGCAGCACAGCCAGTAGGTGAAGGCGCACGGGAGCTCTTGGAAGGCCAGCTCTATAGACTCGGGAGTCTTTCGACCGTCCAGACTCCCAGTAAGTTGCACCCATCGTGGCAGAAACCTCCAGGGGAGTCCCGTCACTCCCCCGGGAAGCGCACAGCCAGGCACCAGCCCTACCCAGGGGCTCCATTCTTAGGACCCTGCCTCAGCCTTCTAGAGTCCCAGCCACCGCTGGGCACGTGTTCACCTTCTCTCAGGAGAAAAGTGAGCTGGCAGCCTGTTCTGAGGGCGGCATGGAGGCCGGTCAGTGGCTCCTTACATCTGCCTAACTCCTGAGTGCATGGGGATATACACTGAACCCTCTAGAATCTGGCCCACATGGAGAGGCTGCAAGGGCCACAGAAAAGCACTGAACAAGGGGTCACAGAGGCTGGGGATCTAGTCTCCCTCTGGTACTTACTGACTGTGGGTCCAAGTAAGAGACCCCTAGGGACTCTCCCAAGGACAAACGGTCTGTGGGGAAGGGACTTCGCCTGCGTTCTTCACAGCTCTGTCTCCAGCCCCTGTGAACACGCCTGCACGTGGAAGGCATCCACAACGATGTGTTGCTGTTAATCAGTCTCACTGTCTTCCTATGACATGGTGACTCTCAATTCATGTTGCAGAGCAAGAAAAAAAAACCCAAGCGCTCAGCGTGCTGAGCGTTCACAGAGTAACCTCGTTACATCCAGGGCACCCAGGGAGGGAGCAGGATCGTTCCCATTTTGCAGATGAAGAAACTGAGGTTCAGAAATTCTCCCCATGGAGCCGGGAATTAAACCCAGGTTCGACTCTGTAGCCCAAGCTGTCTCCACTACATCAGGCCACCTTTCTCAGCGCTAAGTGCTCCTAGAGAGAGGACTTTCCACCCCCACCCAGAGCTGTACCCCTGCACCGAGCACGAAAGCAGCGGAGCTTGAATGCAGCAGCCACAACTTCCCCGTCAGCCCCAAGCTGTGGGCCACACACGCTGACCTCCTACCACCCAACCCCTCAGAGCTCGCCCACCTCCAGGAGGGCCGCGGCTGCCCCGCGGGGAGGCGGCCACGCAGGAAATACTCACGGCTCCTGCAGGCCCAGGCGGCTCCGCGGGGCGCATCCTCTCCCGGGGCTCCGGCCTCCTCGAGAGCAGCCGAACGCGGGGCTGGGCTGCCTCCTGTCTCTGGAGCATCAGATTATTTTAGCACTTGCGGAAGGAACGGACGGAAACTGAAGTCACATGGAGAGCAAGCGGCTCAGCGGCTCAGCACTCAACAGAGAGCAGGCATCTTAGAGGGAACTGCGCTGCGGGGGTGGTGGGGGGGGAGGGGTTGGGGCGGTGGAAGAGGGCGGGCTGGCCGGCAGGAAGGGGTGGCCAGCCAGACCACCTGCTGGGTTAGTCTCGAAGGAGGTCAGATATGTTTATGGTCTCCCAGCAGTGCTGACCAAGGTTCCCCAACCTTTCTTGCCTTAGAGATTTCAAGGGATGGCGAGCTGGGGGCTCTTGCCTGTGAGCTCTGCGACTTTGGGAATGAGTAGGACACGTTTTCCAACTGGGAGAGAGTCCACCTTCTGGGAGAGTCATCCACTCAGCTGGTTTTTATGAATAATCTCCTCTTCTGTGTCCGGCCCATCAAAAAAAAGAAAAAGAAAAAGAAATGGAAATTGCTTTGTGGTGCACTGTCAGAGTGCCATGAACCTCTTGATCATAGGTTGCATGGATGAATTTTTTGTACTGGATGTGAACGATAGTCCCTGTGAGCTCTTGCCAGGAGTTCAAAAGAATAATCGAATTGATCATAGCCACCATCAAAGGGGTGCCAATCACCAGGCTAAGAGCTTTATATGCATTGTCTCATAGCTCTTGTTCTCAAGGAGCTTATATCTAGGGGAGAAGGCAAAATATTTGCAGTGTTTGCTGCATGCAGATGAGTAATGCAGACAACCACACTAGGGTAGTCAGAGAAGGGATCTCCAGTTCTGCTTCCCGTCAGATCTGGAGAGCTGAAGTGTCCTGCAGGATGAGCTCCAATCTCTTGTAGCCTGTTGATTTGTGATTCTGTATAGCACTGTTATCCTTTTTTTTCTTATTTTGTTTTGTTTTATTACTCTTTTTAAAATTATATTATTTATTTATTTATTGCAGTAACATTAGTTTATGTTATATAAATTTCAGGTGTATATCATTATATTTCAATTCCTGTGTAGCTTACATCATGTTCACCACCGAAAGACTAATTACCATCCATCACCACACATATGTGCCTAATCTCCCCCTGTCCTCCTCTGGTAAAACATCAATCCAATCTCTGTCTCTATGTGATTGTTTGTTGTTGTTTTTATCATCTACTTAATGAGTGAGATCATAACAGTATTTGACTTTCTACCTCTGACTTATTTCGCTTGGCATAATACCCTCAGGTCCATCCATGTTGTCACAAATGGCTGGATTTCATCGTTTCTTATGGCTGAGTACTATTCTATTGTGTATATATACCACATCATCTTTATTCATTCGTCCCTTGATGGGTACCTAGGTTGCTTCCAAGTCTTGGCTATTGTGAATAATGTTGCAATGATTGTGAATAATTGCAGTGAACACAGGGGTGCATGTGTCTTTACACGTTCGTGTTTTCATGTTCTTTGGATAAACACCCAGCAGTGGAATAGCTGGATCATATGGTAGATCTATTCTTAAATTTTTGAGGAATCTCCATACTGTTTTCCATAGTGGCTGCACCAGTTTGCACTCCCCCCAGCAGCGCAGGAGAAGTTCCCTGCTCTCCACATCCTCTCCAACACTTGCTGTTTCCTGTCTTGTTAATTATAGCCATTGTGACGGGAGTGAGGTGATATCTCATTGCAGTTTTGATTTGCATTTCCCTGGTAGTTAATGATGTTGAACATCCTTTCATGTGCCTGTTGGCCATCTGTATATCTTCTTTGGAGAAATGCCTGTTCAGATCTTTTGCCCATTTTTTAATTGAGTTGTTAGTTTTTCTGTTCTTGAGATTTATGAGTTCGTTGTATATTTTAGATATTAACCCCTTATCAGATATATGGTTTGCAAATATCTGCTCCCAATTGTCAGGTTGTCTTTTCGTTTCATTGATGGTTTTCTTTGCTGTGCAGAAGCTTTTTAGTTTGATGTAGTCCCATTTTTTAATTTTTTCTGTTGTTTCCCTTGCCCAGTCAGACGTGGTACTTGAAAATATGCTACTAAGACCAATGTCAAAGAGCATACAGCCTGTGTTTTCTTCTAGAAATTTAATGGTTTCAGATCTTACATGCAAGACCTGATGATTTTGAGTTGATTTTTGTGTAAGGTGTAAGATAACGTTTTACTTTCATTCTTTGCATGTGGCTGTCCAGTTTTCCCAACGCCACTTATTGAAGAGACTTTCCTTTCTCCATTGTATGTTCTTGGCTCCCTTGTCGAAAATTAGCTGTCCATAGATGTGTGGTTTTACTTCTGGGCTCTGAATTCTATCCTATTGATCTGTGTGACTGTTTTTGTGCCAGTACCAGGCTGTTTTGGTTGTTATAGCTTTGTAGCATATTTTGAAATCAAGGAGTGTGATACCTCCAGCTTTGTTCTTTTTTCTCCGGGTTCTGTTGGCTATTCGAGGTCTTTTGTTGTTCCATACAAATTTTAGGATTCTTTGTTCTATTTCTGTGAAAAATGTTGTTGGAACTTTGATAGGGATTGCATTGAATCTGTAGATTGCTTCAGGAAGTATGACATTTTAACTATGTTAATTTTTCCAATCCAAGAGCATGGAATATCTTTCCATTTCTTTGTGTCTTCTTCAATTTCTTTCAACAATGTTTTATAGATTTCAGTGTACAGATCTTTCACCTCTTTGGTTAGTTTACTCCTAGGTATTTTATTCTTTTGTTGCAGTTGTAAATTGGATTGTATTCTTAATTTCTCTTTCTACTACTTCATTGTTAGTGTACAGAAATGCATGGATTTTGTATGTTGACTTTGTATCCACTAACCTTACTGTATTCATTTATTATTTCTAAAAGTTTTTTAGTGGATTATTTACTGTGTTCTACATATAGAATCATGTCATCTGCATATAGTGACAGTTTCACTTCTTCCATTCCAATTTGGATCCCTTTTATTTCTTTTTCCTGCCTGATTGCTCTGGCTAGGACCTCCAATACTATGTTACATAAGAGTGGTGAGAATGAGCATCCTTGTCTGGGTCCTGCTCTTAGAGGGATAGTTTTCTGTTTTTCTCCAATAAGAATGATACTAGCTGTGGGTTTGTCATAGATGGCCTTTATTATGTTGAGATACTTTTCTTACATACCCATTTTATTCAGTTTTTATCATAAATGGATACTGCATCTTGTCAAATGCTTCCTCTGCATCTGTCAAGATGATCTTGTGATTTTTATCCTTCATTTTGTTAATGTGGTGTATCACACTGATTGATTTGCAGATGTTGAACCATCCTGCATCTCTGGAATAAATCCCACTCAATCAATGCATTGTTGTATTCGATTTGCTAGTATTTTGTTGAGGATTTTTGCATTGATGTTCATCAGTGATATTGGCCTGTAATTTTCTTGTTTTGTGTTATCCTTGTCTGGTTTTGGTATCAGAGTAATGTTGGCTTCGTAGAATGAGTTAGGAAGCTTCCACTCCTCTTTGGTTTCTTGGAAGAGTTTGAGAAGGATAGGTGTTAAGTCTTCTTTGAATGTTTTGTAGAATTCACCAGGGGAACTGTCTGGTCCTGGACTGTTATTTTTGGTGAGATTTTGATTGTTGTTTCCATCTCCTTACTGGTGATTGGTCTATTCAAATTCTCTATTCCTTCTTGATTCAGTTTTGGAAGGTTGTATGAGTCTAAGAATTTATCCATTTCTTCTAGATTATCCAATTTGTCGGCATATAGCTTTTCATAGTATTCTCTTATAATCTTCTGTATTTCTAAGGTGTCTGTTGTAGTTTCTCCTCTTTCATTTCTCATTTTTTCTCTTTTTTTCTTGGTGAGTCTAGCTAGAGATTTGTCGATTTTGTTTATCTTTTCAGAGAACCAGCTCTTGGTTTCATTGATTTTTTCTATTGTTTTTTAATTCTGTATTTCATTTATTTCTGCTCTGATTTTTATTATTTTCTTCCTTCTACTGATTTTGGGCTTTGTTCTTCTTTTTCCAGCTCCTTTAGGTGCACTGTTAGATTGTTTATTTGAGATTTTTCTTGTTTGTCGAGGTAGGCTTGTATTGCTATACACTTACCTCCTAGAACTGCCTTCCCCTTATCCCATAAATTTTGGCATGTCGTATTTTCATTTTCATTTGTCTCCAGGTATTTTTTTTTTATTTCTCCTTTGATTTCCTCATTGACCCAATCGTTCTTTAGTAGCGTTTTGTTTAATGTCCACATATTTGTTGCTTTTCTGATTCTCTTCCTGTAGTTGATTTCTAGTTTCATAGCTTTATGTTCAGAAAAGATGCTTAGTATTATTTCAATCTTCTTAAATTTATTGAGACTTGTTTTGTGGCCTGATATGTGATCAATCCTGGAGAATGTTCCATGTGCATTTGAAAAGAACGTGTATTTTGCGGTTTTGGAATGGAATGTTCCCTATACATCTACTAAGTCCATCTGGTCTAATGTGTCATTTAAGGCGAATGTTTCCTTATTGATCTTCTGTTTGGATGATCCATCCATTCGTGTAAGTGGGGTGTTAAAGTCCCCTACTATTATTGTATTACTGTCTATTTCTTCTTTTATGTCTGTTAATAATTGCTTTATATATTTAGGTGCTCCTGTGTTGGGTGCATAGATATTTACAAGTGCTATATATTTACAAGTGTTATTTACAAGTGTTATATTTACAAGATGGATTGCTCCCTTTATCATTATGTAGTACCCTTCTTTGTCTGTTGTTACAGTTTTTGTTTTAAAGTCTATTTTGTTGATATAAGTGTTGCTACCCCAGCTTTCTTTTCATTGCCACTTGCACGGAGTATCTTTTCCATCCCTTCACTTTCAATTTGTGAGTGTCTTTAGGTCTGAAGTGTGTCCCTTGTATGCAGCATGTATATGGGTGTTTTTTTTTTATCCAAACTGCCACCCTATGCCTTTTGATTGGAGCATTTAGCCCAGTGACATTTAAAGTAGCTATTGATAAGTATGTACTTATTGCCATTTTGTTACCTTTTTTCTGGGTGTTTTACTAGTTCTTCTCTGTTCCTTTCTTCTTTTGCTCTCTTGCCTTGTGGTTTGATGGCTTTCTTTAGTATTATGTTTGGGTTCCTTTCTCTTAATTTTTTGTGTATTTATTATAGGTTTCTGGTTTGTGATTACTATGAGGTTCATATATAATAACCTATATACATGGAAATCTATATTAAGTTGATGGTCTCTTTAGTTTGACTTCTTTCTAAAAGCTCTATTTTTTTTTACTCTCCTCCTCCCACATTTTATGTTTTTGATATTGTATCTAACCTCTGTTTTTGTGTGTGTGTGTCTGTTACCCTCTTATCATGGAAAAAGGTAATTTTAGTACTTTTGCCTTTTGACCTTTATGTAATCATAGGTGATTGATCTGTTATGTTTACTGTATTTTTGCCTTTATCAGTGATTTTATTGCCTTTTTTTGGATAATTTTCTTGTTCCTATTTTTGGTCTTCTCTTTCCCTCTTAAACAAGTCCCTTTAGCATTTCTTGTAAAACTGGTTTCTTGGTGATAAACTCCTTTAACTTTTGCTCTTCTGGGAAACTGTATCTCTCCTTCCATTCTGAATGATAACCTTGCTGAGTAGAGTATTCTTGACTGTAGGTTTTTTCCTTTCAGCACTTTAAATATATCGTGCCACTCCCTTCTAGCCTGTGAGTTTTCTGCTGAGAAGTCAGCTGATAGCCTTATGGGGTTTCCTTTGTATGTAACTTGTTGCCTTTCTCTTGCAGCTTTTAGGTTTCTCTCTTTATTTTTAATTCTTGACATTTTAATTATAATGTATCTTGGTGTGGACCTCTTTGAGTTTCTCTTGTTTGGTGCTCTCTGTGCTTCCTGTACCTGGACATCTGTTTCCTTCCTTAGGTTAAGAAAATTTTCAGCTGTTATTTCTTCAGATAGATTCTCTGCCCCTTTGTCTCTCTCTTCTTCTTCTGGGACACCTATAATACGGATATTAGTGTGCTTGATGTTGTCCCAGAGGTCCCTTAGATTGTTCTCATTCTTTTTAATTCTTTTTTCTTTTATCTGTTCAGCGTGGGTGATTTCCTCTAGTCTTTCACCCAGCTCACTGATCCGTTCTTCTGTATCATCTACTCTGCTATTGAGTCCCTCCAGTGAATTTTTCATTTCCAGTATTGTATTCTTCATTTCTGATTAGTTCTTTTTTATATTTTCCACTTCTTTGTTGAAGTTCTCACTGAGTTCATCCATTCTTCTCTCAAGGTCAGTGAGCATGCTTATGACTTTTTTGAATTTTTTGTCAAGTAGATTGTTTCTGTTTCACTTAGGTCTTTTTCTGGGTTTTTGTCCTGTTCCTTTACTTGGAACATATTCTTTTGCCTCCTAATTTTGCCTCTTTCTCTGTGCTTATATCTGTATATTAGGTGGGTCAGCTATGTCTCCTGATCTTGGAGAGGTGGCCTTATGTACAAGATGCCTTATGAGGCCCAGCACTGTGCTTCCCTCTCTTCACCATTTCCAAATGTTCCAGGAGTGACCCCTGTGTGGGCTACATGTGTCCTTCTGTTGTGGCAGGGTTGTTCTTGCTGCAGGTGCCCAGGGAGGCTAAGCTGTCCTTCTTGTTGGCTGGTTGTAATGCACAGTCGTATATGGCTGCTATGGATCCTTCAGTCACTTTACTGGGTGTGGGGAACCCCAGCACAGTTGGCTTCAAGGTCTAATAGCACAATCTTGTTGCAGTTTTTCTGTTAAGTGATTAGGCCCCCAGTGTGGCTGGTTGCTAGGCTCAGGGGCTTACAATTGCTGTAGGCTTCCAGCCTGCAAGCCTGTTGTCAGCTCTCTCAGGATTGCAGCTGAGTGGGGCTGGCCTCAGGCACAGGAGTACCCAATTGTTTCAGGCTTTGGAAGGTGGGGCCAACCCCCTATGTGGCTATTTAAGAATCACAAGTCTTCTGCAGATGACAAGCCCCACCTCCCATAGGGCCACACACACTGGCTGCCCCATGTGCATGCCCTGATCCTCTGAAGCAGAACCAGTCTCCCTACTGCAGAGGCCCCACACACTCTACCAGCTCCCCACACACTCCACCTGCTCCTCACACATGCCCTGCCCCACAGAGGTGGACCCACTCGCCTGACTGCAGAGGATCCAGGCACCCAGCCTAAGGAGGCCCACACGTTGCCTGAGGGCTTGCTGTTGGGTGGGGCTAGTCTCTAGGGCAGGCTGCCTGCCCTGGCTGAGCTGGATTAAATCAGTCTTCTAATGGGTGGGGCAGACCCCCAGGCTAATAGGCCAGGGGAAGAACTCCAATGTTGTCTGGCAGGTCTGTGTCAGCTCACCTGTACTAGGTCATGATAATGGCTGCCACCAATGTCTCAGTCCCTGGAGAGGTCTCACCTCTTACTGAGATGCAGCCAGAGCCTATCAGGTAAGTCTCTTTTCACCAAAGGACTGTGCACCTTTCTTTCTGGTGATTTTAGGTTGCTTTCTGAAATGCGTGATTTTGTGCATGGGCCCTTTAAGAGCTGGCTTTTTTCCTTTGTGTCTGATGGCTTTTCTAGGGATATTCCCCATTGTTGTAGTAACCAGCAAATCCAGATATTATGAGACTTGTCTTGGTTGTACTGAGCCCAAATGATGCTTATAGTGGTAACACTCCCCCGTTCAGCTCCTCTGTTCCTTCAGGGAAGGCTGCATACCTTAGGATTGCTCCCGGCCAGCCATGAGATGCCACGGCTTGTGAAGCTGGCTTTTTTTCTCTCCAGAAAGGAATTTCTGCCTCTTCCACCTCAGTCAAGACTGTCCCTTGTTTCAGGGGTTCTTCTTAGCCAGTTTTCAGTTCTCTCTCAGGAGTAATTCTTCCCAGAGTAGTTGTAAATTTGTTGTGTGTGTGGGAGGAGGTGACTTCAGAGTCTGCTTATGCCTCCCTCTTCATACCTCTCCAGCATTGTTATCCATGGCACGTCCATCCTAAGAGGACAGGAGCAAGTCCTTCCTGCTCTGAACAACCAGCACATTGTCTCTGCTCCCTAAAATATTCATTCGTAATGGTGATAATGCTGACATTACTGGAAAAACTAAATGCAAGCCAGGGGCTGGCCCCATGGTATAGTGGTTAAGCTCGTGTGCTCCACTTTGGTGGCCCAGGGTTCACAGGTTTGGATCCCAGGTGTGGACCCAGCACTGCTCGTCATGCCATGCTGTGTCCATGTGCCACATAAAATGGAAGAAAGTTAGCACAGATGTTCGCTCAACAACCATCTTCCTCAAGTGAAAAGAGGAAGATTGGCAACAGATATTAGCTCAGGGCCAATCTTCCTTACAAAAAAAGAAAAAAGAAAAAGAAAAGCCAGATTGTCAAAATGAAGGTTCTCTTTCAGGGCTTTTTCTTCTCATGGTATACACATTTTTTACTCCCATATCTTCTATGTCTACCAATATGTTGATAACTCCCAAATTTTAATCTCCAGCTCCAACATTCTCTCCCAAGAGAGAAGATTCAGACTTATGTTTTTAACTGTTTACTAGTCAGTCAACTCCTACATGTCACAGAGTGGCCACAACACAATATACCCTAAACTGAACTCTTATCCTTTGTTCTAGCTGGTTTCCCTCCATTTGGCTGTCACTATTTATGGCATGCCTCACAGACCCCACCTCTCACATCCTATTGGTCACTCATTCCTGCTGATTCTAACTAATTCTAATGTTTCTTGAATCCAAACCTACTCTTTATCCTTTATCAATGCATATCTGGGCCATTTCAGAAGCCTCCTTAAACTGGGCTTCCTGCCTCCAATGTAGATTCCATCCAGTGGCCACGGGCATCTTTCTAAAAATATTGGATAATCTCACTCCCTGCTTAAAGCCCTTCCATGGCCTGCCATCACCTCTCTTACCTGGATCAGCAGTTTAAAACCAGGTCCAGCAGGTTCAGGGGCGCCTCAGTGCTGCCTGAGGACCTGGGTGGGACTCCAGCACTGCATCCCCTCCTTAGGCCAAGCAATTCCACTTTTACATGTTTTACATTCTCTATAGATTTTCTTTTGAGAAAAGCAGCTGCTACCTCTCCAAAAAACAGAAAACTAATGGTCTTGATAGATGCGTGGAGACAAGCTGGTTTGTTGGCAAATGGTGCCAACAGCTCTCTGTCTAGTCTAGCAGCAAGCTGGCTCAGCACAGAGGACCTAAGACTTCCAGCAGAAACCAGTGCTGATTTGCAGCTGAAAACACAACATTTTTCATGCCAGCCAGGTTGCACCCCTGACTGCACAGTTCAGGATTCTCTGTCTTGGTTGGGTGCTCTGGACCCCCTTCCATCCATGCTGCTCAAGGCAAAAGAGATCAGGGAACTTCCTCTGGAACAGAACCCGTGGTGCATCCAGCCCTGTCCTGACTGAGCACATCCCTCACAGGATGGTGAGAATCTGGGGGACTGTGTGCCTCTTTCTTTGAGCCTGCTCCACGTGTTGTGGAGTTTGTACCCACCCCCGTGCAACTGTAACAATGCCAACTTTAGTGTCAAACAGCACATCTTGCTCTCTGAGGAGATCTGAGGTGGAAGCAAGGAGCTGGGCACTTCCCAGTGGAGCAGACAGTCTAGATGCCTCATTCAGCTTGATCTTGCCTCCAGCCTCTCTTCATTGTTACCTCCACATTTCAACACGTTGTCCAGAAGTGAGTTTCATCCAGTCTTACCTGCTCACAATTTCCTTAAACACAGAAAAAATGCTCCCCACTCTTGCTCTGTCAGAGTTTCCCTTGCTTCTGTGGCATCTCCTCTGCCTACCCCAACTCTCCCCAGCCTGAAGGCGTGGCTTGGGCTCCCCCACTCTGTGGAGCCTCCCCGGTGAGATCTCCACCTCTTCCTCTGAACATGTGGTACCAAGTATCTACAATATCCATGGGCCTCATGACATCTTTTGTATTGTGATTTAACTTTTAGGATTTCTGTTTTCTTTCCTGAACTGTGCCATAAACTTCTTGAGGGAAGGGGTCCTGTGTCTATTGCCCCATGTACACAAAGGGGCTTAGTAAATATTTGCTCAAAGAAGGAAGGAGGGAAGAGAAGGAAGAAGAAAGGAAGGCAATAAACCCACCTGTCTGATTCTCTAGGTATGGCCTCCTGAGGGTTTTTTTTCTTTCTTAGACTAAGCTTCATAATGGTGTGTCACGGTAGGACTTTTCAGTCTCCCAAAGAGATCAAAGGAACTTTGGCTTCTGCCTCCCCTCCCAGTGCTTTTCCACATGATGACCAGACACAATTCAGGACTAGGGGGTGGGGAGACCTACAGCAGAGACTGTGAAGGGAGACACATCCAAGTCGGGGGGCAAAGTGTGCAAGGGATTCAGTGGGAGAAACAAGGATCGGCTTCCCTCCTCCAGATGGGTCTGTGAGAGAAGAGGACAATCCGTTGTCCCCACAATGCAGTGGTGGGGTCTGCCTCTGGAACTGGCAGGTCACCCTAGGTCCAAGATCTTGGTCCTCTCCCTTTCACGGTGATGTTTTCCACTCTGCCTTGGTTCTCAGCCCCTGGCCACAGACAGGGCAGCCCTTCCCTCCGGCCCTTCATCTCAATGGCTGGGCCTGGCCCAACCGTGAATGAGCGCCTCCCCCGCTTTTCCCGGCACCAGCACATGACAGGGAGGGGATTTCCTTTGGGGCCTTAACTAGGAATTGTTCTCTTGCCCCACGTCAGCTGGCTGCTGGGGGAGAGTCTTCAGTAGTTTCATTTCCCTCATTTGGAATGTAGTTTTTAAGAACCAAAAATCAAAAACGGAAAGGGGAGAGGCCACCACCCACATTGGTACTGCTCAACCCCTCATGATGCCCGTCCTGGAAAAGCTGAGGGGTCAGTGCAAAGACTGAGGGCAAGTGAGGGTGGCTTGGCTAAAGGTCCTTCCTGGCAGGTTTCCTCCTCTCCTCTAACCGTCTTGGGGAGGGAGGGTCTCCAATCCTGAGCTCAGCTCCTCTTGCTCCTGTTGCCCAGGCAGGTGGGCACTTGGGCAGTTCACAAAGCTCTCCCAGGATAATGAGCCGATGGCCTCCCTCAGCCACTAATTCCAGTGACTGACCTCTGTGGGGACCCTGCCTCTTCCTTTTCTGGAAACACTGACAGTATCAACATATGAGCAAAGATTTCATGTTATGCAGAGACAACAAGATGCTTGCAGACGTAACCTGTCAGCATCGAGGCATAACTGGCTGTGGGCAATGGACAGGAAGGGGCACACCCAACAAACAGTGGTCCAGTTAGGGCAGAATGGAAGGGAATCATGGAAAAACAGAAAGGAGGTACTGGGAGAATCATGGGAGGAAGAGCGCACAACTAGTGGGAGACTTCCAGGAAAGCTTTCTGGAAGAGGTGGCATCTGACTGGATCCTCACAACATGGGCCTGGATGCGGGGTCGAAGTCTGAAGAAGAGGTGAGGAAGATGATGAGTTGGGGTGAGGCCTGTCAAGGTCTAGAGCCTGTAAGAGAGATGATGGCATCTCTGTGTCTCCACAAGACCTGTTCACAGTTCTGCCCAGTGCTGCCATCATCATTCACGTGTTACAGTTCTGTCTTTCCCCAAGGGCACTGAGTCTTGGCAGGCAGGAACTATGGTTTTAAACATTTGTATGTATCCCCATCAAAACCTAGTCTATGACCTCGTCAGTGCTCAACAAAGGTTTCTAAAATGAAGATTAAAGTATCATTTGTTCTAGAGTCACCTGGTCTAAGTCACTTGCCAAATGACTTGGGAAAAGTCATTTGTTGGTCCTTGAGAAGTCCTTTTTCATAACTGATGAGTATAAATCTGAGTCCTTACCCTGGGCTCAGGGCCCTGCCTGATCTAGTCCCCTCTCTGCTCCATCTGACTTCCCTACCACTTTCCTCTTCACTCACTCCACCCAAAGCATGAAGTTCTCCTCCAGCTCCTCTGTTAAGCGAAGGATTCTGTCTCAGGACTTTTGCCATTTGCTCTTTCCTAGGCCCAGAATGATCTCCCTCTCTCTCAGATATCCATACAGCTCACTCCCTAACTTCCTTTAGGCCTCTGCTCAAATGTCACCTCCTCAAAGAAGGCTCCCCTGACCACATCATCTAAAATAGCACCTCTCCATCACTTTCTTTTCCCTTGCTTTACTTTTTCTTTCTTTCATTCTTCTTTTTTTTTTTTTTTTTTTTTGGTGAGGAAGATTGACCCTGAGCTAACATCTTGCTGCCAATCTTCCTCTTTTTTGCTTGAGGAAGATTGGCACAGATGTTAGATGGCTTGACAAGCAGTGTGTAGGTTCGTGCCTGGGATCTGAACCATTGAATCCTGGGTCACTGAAGTGGAGTACATAAACAACCACTACACCAGCATGCTGGCCACTCTTCACAAAATTTTTTCATTCATGTCACTGTCTGATATCTTATTATATACTTACTTGCTAATTGTCAGCCTCCCCAACTAGATGGTGTGCTCCTGAGAGAAAGAACTTTGTTTATTCACTGCTCTATCCCAGAGCCTGACACACATGAGGTGCTTATAAACTTATGTGGACGATATGAGTGAGTGAATGAGTGACCTTAAAAAAAGAGCAGTTCAAGAGCCAGCCCTGTGAGTCTAGTGGTTAAAGTTCAGCACTCACCACTTCCGTGGCCCGGGTTTGTTTCCCAGTCACAGAACCACACCAGCCATCTGTCAGTTGCCATGCTGTGGCAGCAGCTCATATAGAAGAACTAGAAGGACGTACAACTAAGGATATACAACCATGTATTGGGGATTTGGGAGGAAAAAAAAGGAGGAAGGTTGGCAACAGATGTTAGCTCAGGGTGAATCTTTCCCTGCCAAAAAAATAGCAGTTCTGGTAGAGTGCTGGGGTCAGGAGCCGTATTGACACATGATAGTTCATTAGTGACTGGGGTTACAGAATTAAACAGAGAGAGGAACAACTGCTTTCACAAGAAATAAGGTAATGAAGGGAAAGATTAGTGTGTGAGTATCCTTTGTAAACTGTGCAGTGCTGTATAAATAAAACTATTTTCCTTGGCAGAACAGGTCAGGGAGAGACGAGAAGAGATGGGGTCAAGTCCTTAAGTGGAGGTTGGCCTCGGCGAGTCTTCCGCATGTGGCAGAAATCAAGGCAGTGTGATGGGGACGGGGCAAGACAGACCTGAAAGGACTGTTGATCATCTGTGTTTACAAGGACGCACAGCAGGCGACATGGGGAGGACTCGGCTGTCCCCGACTCTTGTGTAATGTCAGTGGGCAGCCCAGGCCTGGAAGAGGACAGCAGACCTTGACATGGGCCAGTACATATGGTCACAGCTAATCAAAGCCCAGGTACATTCATTATCCCTCAGTGACTCAGTTAAGTAGGTACTAATAGTCTCAATTTGCAGAACAGAAAATTAGGCTCAGATTGATCACAAGATTTGCCCAGGGCCACACGGTAGGAAGTGTCAGTACCAACTTGTTTTTAGCAACAGTTACTGGTTTTTTAAAAAAATTTCTGATTATAAAAATATTACATAGACACTGAAAAGAAGGGTAAAAAGAAGAAAACCAACCACAGACCCACAAGTCAGAGAAAATTCATTGTTAACATCATGGTGTATTGCACTCCAAGGTTTTTCTAGGCATATGTAATATGTTTGGGGTTTTTTTAAAATAAAGTTAAGATCAGATTTCACACAGTCTTTTGTAAGTTTACATACATAATTTATAACAATATATTGGAATTTTTTCCCTAAGTCCTTAAATTTTCATGACATGATTTTGACTAGCTCTATATTATTCTGTCACTTGGATGCCTATAATTAATTATCCAGTCTTCTTTTGTATGGCATTATAGTACAGGCCCAAAATCCCTTATCCTAAAGTTTGGGGCCAGAAGTGTTTCAAAAATAACAATATTTCATGGTTTACAAAGGTAACCTGATACATAGGCCATAAATTACATAATTCCTCCAGCAGCATCTAGAACCACACCCCAAAATCAACACATTAATATTTTGGCCACAAACATAAATGTTCACATTAAGTGGGCAAAAGATAGAGTGGCCAAAATAGGTCTTTGCCAGTCCAGGTCAGGTTTTGCAGCCAAATGAGATTGTGCCAAACTCACCAAAAAAGCCTTTGGTTTTCAGAGCTTGTTGGATTTCAGAATTGTGGACTCATATCAGGCTTTGAAGCCTGGCTTGTTCCACAGCCTGACTGTGTTTCCCAACAGCTGTGACATTCTAGAATGGCAGCAGAATGAAAGACATAACCATGAGGCAAAGTTCTAGCTGCTCAGGGGGGCCAAAGAAGCAAAAAAGTGGTGGTGGGATCCCTCGACAGGGATGGGTGCAGGCCTGGAGTCAGCTAGCACCAGGAGCAGGTTCCTAAGAAGTGAGGGAGTGCAGGAGGGAGGAGGAAGTGTTGGTGACTGAGACCAGAGACGCCTTGGCCGTGGGGCGAGGTGCAAACTGCCACAAAGCACAAGTCAAAAGCTCCCAAATTCACTTCAGATCCACCTACCCTCAGAAGCTCTACGCGTCAAGGGGAAGATCTCCAGAGCGGCCCGTGTGGGGCTTCCTGACACACTGGGAGACAAGAAAAAGGGTGCACGGCTCAGAAGCAGCTTGCTGTGGGAGAAGGAGCACAACCTCGTTGATTTTGCAGAGGCCCAGGGCAGTGGGCCCCCTTCTCCTTCCTGTTCCTGCATCAAGTGTGGTTTGCTGTCAAGTGGTAGCAGGTTCAGCCACAGTGAAGGGAGGTAGAGGGAGAGGCCCCTTGAGAGCGAGTGGCCCTGCGGTGGGAGCCCCGGATCTGGAAGGTGACTTGCTAGAGCCGCTCTCAGCTGGGGAGCAGAGTGAATGGTGGGGACTGGGGCTTCTGGGTGGTGCAAGGCATGCTGGGAAGTGTGGGTTTTAATTGGCAGTTGGGCAGTTTAGCCACAAGCTGGGAGCAGGGTGGAGTCTGCGGTGGTGGGGGAGGCTTGTAAGGCAGAAACGGGGAAGAGTGATTTTTTTTTTTTCTCACACCAGCAAACCAGAGGAAGATTGGCCCATCAGAACCAATTGTTATCAGCCTAGCACTGAGTTCAAAGGCTGCATTTAGACTCTTCACCGCTCTGAAGGAGATTCTGTCTCTTCATTGCCACTCGCCATAGTTACCAGATCAGTCACACCAACGACGCATTTCCCACACACATCTTGCAAATTCCCTCCAACAGGAATCTCCTCTTCTCTGCCAGGTTATCGTAACTATGTTCTTGGGGATTTCATGAAAGACTCATCTCCTCAAAGCCTGCCCCCATTAATCCCATCTTATTCAATTTACTATCTCTTCTTACATAAAATGCCACCTAATTCTTCCAGAAATCAGATTCCTGGCAACTATAATTACCCAAAACACTGCAGCAAGCTGTCTGAAAGCCCAGGCACCTCATTCATGGGATAAGCTGAGTCATCCTTGGCCTCTACCTAGAGTAATAAGAAATATTTAGAGCTGTGAGAACAAGGGATGATAGCAGAGAGTAAGAAAAAAGATCTACACAAACATATGAGGACATGCTCATATAACTGCTTTTTAGTTCTGCCTGACAGCATCGTGTTGCCTTTTAGCATAGGGTAGACAGACCTGCTCGGGTCTATAACCCACGAGAGCCCCTCCGTATCTCAGTGAACCTCAGCCACTGATGCTCATAAGAAGGCTCTAAGTCATCGAGAATGGACTAACTCATGTAAAGAGTTCTTAGAACTCAATAATAAAAAGACAGATAACCCAATTAAAAAGCGCAAAGGATGTGAACACACATTTCTCCAAGAAACATGCAAATGGCTGATAAGCACATGAAGAGATGCTCAACATCATTTGTCATCAGGGAAATGCAACTCAAAACCACGATGAGATACCACTTCACACCCACAAGGATGGCTAAAATAAAAAAGACAGATAACAAGTACTGGCGAAGATGCAGAGAAAGTGGGACCCTCACATACCACTGACAAGAATGTAAAATGGGGCAGAAACTTTGGAAAATAGTCTGATGGTTCCTCAAAAGGATAAACATGGAGTTATCATATAACCCAGCCATTCCATTCCCAGGCACTCAAAAGAAATGAATACACATGTCCACACAAAAACTTGTACACGAATTTCATAGTGGCATTATTGATGATAGCCAAAAAATGAAAACAACCCCAATATCCATTGAGGGATGAATGGATAAACAAAATGTGGTCTATCCATACAATGGAATATTATTCAGGCGTAAAAAGGAATGAAGTACTGACACATGCTACAACATGGATGAACCTTGAAAACGTTACACTAAGTGAAAGGAGCCAGTCATAAAAGATCACTTATTACATGATTCTATTTATATGAAATGTCCAGAGTAAGCAAATCTATAGAAACAGAAAGGTTAGTGGTTCCCTCGGTCTGGGGGTTTGGGGAAAGTTAGGGAGAGACTGCTAATGGGTATGGAGTTTCCTTTTGAAGTCATGAAAATGTTCTAAAATTGATTGTGGTGATGGTTGTACTCTGTGCACATGCTTTAAAAAAGACATTGAATCATATGCTTAATATGTGTGTCCTGTGAGTTATACCTCAACGAAGCTTTTAAATAAAAATAAATAAAACCAGGAAAAAAAATGGAATCTGTAGACTTAAGTTTCTTGTATAAGAAAGGGAAGTAGATGATTTGCTTAAGAAGTTTTTAAAAATCAGAATGAAAAAACTTAGTGCTTAAATTTATACTTTCTGGTTATCTGGAAATATTTCTATGTAAAACCTCTTGTTTCTTAAGCATTGCTCTCTAAAGCAGATGGGATGTTAGAGCAAGTGTCAACGTCTTAAAGCTTGAAAACCTTCTCCGAAGTGACGGAGTGGCACAGCATTTTGGCCATGATAGCTTGAATTTGCAGTTTCTCCACAGCTGTTGAGTGTTTCATGTATATATATTTAGCTTTTCAGAGTAAAAATATTTCACTGCTATTGAACTCGCTCTATCAAACCTGTTAAAATGTTTTTAAATGTTATGTTTTGAAGATTTTGAAGTTATAGGTTTCTTATTTAAAATACAATTACCCGGGGCTGGCCCCGTGGCCGAGTGGTTGAGTTCGCGCGCTCCGCTGCAGGCGGCCCAGTGTTTCATTGGTTTGAATCCTGGGCGCGGACATGACACTGCTTATCAAACCATGCTGAGGCGGCGTCCCACATACCACAACTAGAAGGACCCACAATGAAGAATATACAACTATGTACCAGAGGGCTTTGGGGAGAAAAAGAAAAAAAATAAAATCTATTAAAAAAAATTTAAAAATGAAAAACAATTACCCTTAATTTTATGTTGGAGATGGTTGCTAAGGAGATGATTAACATGTATTAATTATTGTAAACTATACTATTTTATTATTATATGTTATATACTTATAATAATAATATAAAGATAATAAAATACAAAAATATAAATATATAAATATTTATAAATTTAAATACATGTTAATTATGTATTATTATACATCAGAAAACTCCGGGCAGCTAGTAATCCTAGTTATAGAGAAAGGGGCGCACAACCCTTTGAGAGTAGAAATTAATGCCTTTATCTGTTTGTTTTTATCCTAGGGCTTGGATCTATAATAGTCAATATTAGCTGGGTTGTTTTTGAGGGGTGATCAGCATCCAAACCCCCTTCCTGTTTAGGGGAATCTTTCCTTGTATGGTCATGGTGGGAAACTGAGCCCCACCCCTTGGAAATTAGGGTAGGATTGCATGATCCAGACTCAACCATCTGAATCTGTGCTAAGAACCACGGATCTGGAGCAAGTGATGCAAAGAAGCTGGCTGCTCCAGAGGCGGCAGCAGCAGCCTCTAATATCTGGCGCAGTGGTGGCAGAAGTGCCAGGGAGAGCATTCAGCAGCCACAGTGGCAAAGCCTTTCAACTAGGCTGTCCCCGTGGCGAGGCCATGGCTGTACTTACAGCTGCCCATCTCCCCTTGGTGCTGCCCATTTGCCCAACTGGATCTCCAGCTTTCACATTGACGTCTACCTACTATCCTTCCTAGGATTCCTTTCCTGGTCAAGTGAGCCAGAATCAGTTCTGTTGCCTACAGTCAAGATCCCTGACTCATTCTCCACCTGGGAAAAGAAAAATACAAAAAAACTCTTGGAGTTGAAAGAGGTGGTGGACAAAGGAGGACAGGCAGGGGAAGTAAGGAGGCACTGTGATTTAAAAAGGTAAAATAGGACTTTTCCTGGAATTAGCAGAAAGCAATGACAGCAACGTCTTGTTAGAGCCAGACCACATTACCTGCAGCTCTGAGTAAACGTGCTGGACCCCGGGTAAACCAGGACTGCAATTCAATTGGCACAAGTCAAAAATTACAGTCCACGACCCTAGAGGGAGCTGAGTCACTTGAGTGACAGAGTGACAGAATTCTTTTCAGAGACAGACAGTAGTAGCTGATATTCTGAAGTGATGTGTTTTGGTGGGTGTGCTTTAGGATAAGTTAGGCGTGGAAACACACAAAAGAACAGGAGTTAAATGTTAGCCAAAACTTGAGAATAATATGGGAAGAACTGAAATATTTAAGACATGCCAAAAATGTTAGTGGAAACGTGAATAAACAATACATTTTTATGGGTGAAATAACCTCAGACCAAACTTAAAAATAAGAAGTGAGAATATGAATCGGCTTATGATTATGTGATATAAATACTTGCAATTTGGGTTCTAATTACTATTTAAACCATTCTGAAATTACAATTCTCTCTAATTATAATAACTAATGTTACAGTTGGAATTATTGACAGGAAAATAACACTTTCTAAGCTCACAGTCATTTATCAGTTAAATTTGATCATCTGAATTAAAATCATCTCATGAAAGGATTCTTCTTTCAATCTTAGGATCCTTTCAATCATACGAATTATCTGAAAATAATTAACAGAAAGTTTGTGAAAGAAACGGATTCTTAGAGGCTTTGTTCTAGTTTACGTACAAAGTGGACGATTACTGGCAGAAATGAGCTACTCAGTAGTTGTGTAGCTGCTCTGTGCCTCAGTTCCCTCACTTGTAAAATGTTCATAATAATAGTACTTACTTCATAAAAGTGTTCTGAAAAATTAAATAGTTAATCCTGTAAGCCCTTGGTGTTCTTATTACTTGAGGTAAAGTCAGGAATACGCCCAATGACAATAGAAAAGAAAGCACGCTCGGGCAGCAATTTAATTCAAACAAGATTACTTAAGAAACCCAAAAGGTGCAGCATTCCCGAAACTTATCTAACTTTAGGGAAAAAAAATAACAACTGTTTAGAGGAGGATCCGCAAGGAATAACCATCCTACTTGGGAACCCACCACTAACCTCAAGTGGCCCCCAGAGGTTGCCACCATTATCTTTTCGCCTGCCATGTCTGTAGGGAGTACACGATGGTCCACGAGCAGGAGGCGGCGAAGGTGTTTCAGAAAAGCCTCTCTGTGTGACCTGTCAGGGGAGAGGATGAAGACATCTGGGAGGGAACCAAGGAAACTCTGCTAGGAATGGAGAGGGTGTCAGGTTGTAGGTCACAAGGATCAAAAGCTGAGGTTGGAAGGAGAGGAGAGATCCAGAAAGGATATTGTGGTGGGCATGACCACAGCTCTCACAACCAGGTGCAGGAAATGGACCACGGCCTCTCCATTACAAAAGCAGCCCAGAGGCAGGGAGGTGCTGACGGGAGGTCTCGACATCCTGGGGCGTGCTGGAAGAGGGTCTGGCTAGACCGCCTGATGAGCTCTTAACCAGAGACAGAACTTGGGCTCTGGAGTCAGAATCTGGCTCTAACATCCATGCTCCACCATCTGCCAGATGGATAAACTTGAGCAAATACTTAGCTTCTCTGGGCCTCAGCTTCCTCATGGGGAAAGGTGCCTTTCACACAGCAAGAGCTCAGTAGAACTCAGCTATTAACATTGCTTGCTGACAATTTCATCTTCCAGAGAGTAGAGGAAGTAATAAGGGGAACTGCCACTCTGAACCTAAATTTGGCCAAAAGGAGGAATTGGTTGGCAGAGTGGAAGTGACAGGAACCTTGGGAGAAAGCAGCTGTGTCTTCTTGAAGTTTGTCACGGTGAGAGAAACGGTAGGGCACAGTTAGATGTGTTCCCCAGATTTTAACAATTACAAGAAAATACCATGGCTTGAGACTCTAGAAAGACTCTCAAGAATTTAGTAACTTCTCAAGGACGTTCATTTTTACCTGGGAAATCTCAAGTCAGTGAAAACGGAGAAGGGACTTAAAGAAACCATACAGTTACATATATGTTTGTTATTTAATTGTAAGAGGAAGTAAGCCTAAGATGGACAGAGGGGTGCGTAACCACTGATGAACCTAAGAAGGTGGAACAGATGCCTAAAGTCCTTTTGAGAAAGTGAAAGCCTCACATGAACCAAGGCCTGTAAAGGGCTTCATAAAGTCATATTCAGAGCAAAAAAGGGATACGCTGTTTGTGGTCAATGCTGTCATGTTGGCGGGTGACAAAGAGAAAGCAGAACTCAATTTGTATTTTGCTTCTGTTTTCTCCGTCAAAGGGAACGTTCTCAGAACAGAAAGGCCCAGAGGAAAAGTTAACCCAAGGTGGGAGAAAAATTGCAAAAGACAACCCCAGTGTCTTTATATGAAATTCAGGGATCTGACCAGACAAATCATTTTCCAGAGCGTAGGGAGACTTGCAAATGAATTTCCCTTGAGGCATTGTCTAAGGGACAGACCTCTGGAAGGCAGGAACTTATTACGATTTTCAAAACAGGGGGAAATTCACTTTTATACACCACAAGCCATTGTGTTTATTGCAAGTCCCAGAACGCAAAAGGGGTTATTAACAAGACAGCTGGTGGGTACCTCCCAAGGGCAGTGGTCACGAGGAGTCAGTGTAGGGGGCTGGAGGACATGATCATCCCTGTCATTTCATCCCCAAGGAGGTTTTCAATACAAACATTTCAAATGAATTATACCAACATTAATTTTCATCCAGAATGTGTTCTCTGGAACAAACTCTGCTAAGTCAATTTAATTCCTTGATCATCTTTCTATGACACTCATTTGAAACATTTCCATTTTTATCTATTTTTATTTTTATTCAACTGAAATATTTTTCACCAGGATCCATGGTTTTTCATTTAAATTTTCAAATTACGTTTTGTCTCATTGCTTGGTTTCTTGATCTGTATCAGATCTGTATCAAATTTTACTAAAGTTTCTGCCATGTTAGGTGACATTGTGGTTGTCCGCACACCACACCAACATCCATTTCCTCATTCCTGGTGACTACCCCAACTTTTGTTCAGGAACCGTATCTCCACCGGGCAATCCAGGGGCTTTGAGGAAAGCTAACTCCACCACTGGAGCTGGGACTATGGCTCAGACCAAGGCTCATCAGCAAAATCCCATCTCTAGTGAACTGCTACTATTTCAGGGGGAAAGACACCATTTAATTCAGGCCAATGAGGTTGAAAAGAGACTTTTGGTGGGGGCTTATGGGAGAGTAGGCCCCTTGTCTTCTTTTGACTAGTGTGGTATGAAGATGTGAAGCCTGGAATCACTGCAGCTGTTTTGCTGCCACGAGGGAGGGCTGGCTGAGAGCTAAGCCATCACACGGAGCAGGGCAGAACTTAGAGGCCACCATGTAACTGAACTGAAGCCCTGATCAAACTACATGGCAAAGAGCTATTTATGGACTTGACAGTTATAGGAGCCATTAAATTCCCTCCCCATTCCCCTTTTTTACCCAATTTAGTTGAGCTTTCTGTTCCTTGCAACTAAAAATGCCTTAACTGATACACCCATTGTGAGTTTTATTTTATGGCCATTATTTTTATCAGGTCCAAGTTTTCTCACTCAAATTTTGCTGGCCTAAATGTTGTCAAGGAGGTTTTTACTTTTCAATTTTTAACTAAAAACAAAATTTTAAATGTTTCAATATAAGCAGTTGTCAGTTTTAGTTTCCATTGATTGTGTCTACCAGTGATATTCATTATGAATTAGATAAAAGATTTAAAATAGTTTATTTTTATTTCTTGGCTAATCCTTGAGGATATTGCAAGCGATGTGTATTCAAGAAAGAAGGAGAGAGAGTGAGAACCTAAATGTATGCAGGGAGGGTAAGGTTGAAGGAGCTCAAAATACCACGCCTATTCAGAAGGGATTGGACATGACATTAGAAGTGGGGATTAGATTAAATAACTATTCAGAACTTCAGAACCCCCAACCCTGAGGCCACGATTCTGTGAAGGTTAAACCGCACAATGAAATATCTGGGGAGGGGTTCATTACTGGGTAGAAAGCACCCCCAGTGGCTCTGGTCCAGGGTTTCTGCTATACAATGTCCTTGTGTGAGTTAAAAGAGACGACCCTCCAGTCAGACCCGGCCCATAGTAAAACAGAGGCTAGACTTCAGCCTCCCCTCCTCCCCCCTACTTAGCACTCTTTTGCAGTGATCCAGCACAACTATATGGCGTGGTTCTCAGCTTAGCAGAGGCTTTGGGGCCCAAGCCACATGACTAGGAGCACCAGCCGAGAGATCCAAAGTCTCGGGGTGACCGGTCTGTGTAGTGTAAGGGCTACGCGCTGAGTACAAAGCAATGACTGGCCTAGTGGGCTGGCTCAGGGCTGTGTAGCTTCCAAAGGGCAGGGCAAGGATGAAGAGGCCCAAGCATTGGTCTACTGGTCCAAAGATGGGTGCAGTGCTGTAAGGTGAGATCAGAGAAAGGAGCCAGGGAGAATCTGTGTTAGCAGCAACCAGGGAAGGGATGTGGCTGTTGCTACTCTGCCTGAAAGATGGCTCCTATCATCCAAGCTTCATGCTGCCTAAAGAGGTCCCTTATCTGCAAGTTCCTTGCTGGTTTCTGCCCCAACTCCGTCCTCTATGCCCTCTGCAACGTGATCAAAATGGAGAGGGCTCCCTGCCTCTCCGAGGGAAGTGTCCTGGTAACCAGGATCCTTGCAAGACTTGTGAAGCAAGGCAACCCCCTTCTCAGCTACACCCTGGGAAACCCAAATGGCTGGCTGGCTCCACAAGGGAGTCTTAACCTTCCTTATGCCACACACCCCTCGGGTGTTCCGGAAAAGTGCATGGACTCCTCAGAATCATGTTTTTAAATGTAGAAAATAAAATGCATAGCATTATAAAGGAAATAAACTATACTGAAACACAGTTCTGTGCACAGACCCCTTGGATCCATGGACCCCAGGTCAAAAAGTCCTAAGGGGGTAGAAGATGGTAGTTTGGAATTGTTAAAAAAGAGGTAATAGTACTATTGAAGGTATTTGTTTTCAGAAGGGTCAACTAAAGTGGAAAATGAAAAGTTATGCTAAATTTTTTTCATATTCAAATTTTATTTTATTATTAAACATAAGAATTTCCTGTTTAGCTTTGCTTCAACTAGCCCATTTCCCTCTCTCACATCTTGATATTAACCTGAAAATTCAAGCTTCCCTTCGTGATTTTAAATTCCTTAATTTCTGTATTTAAACCACTTTTGGAATTGATTTCTACTTTCAAATCATACCATCTCTTGGGGTAATGCATTTCACGAGAGTGTACAGGCCTCTGCATGAAGTAACACTTCATTTCATTTGTTTAAGGCATATCTCTAGGTTCAAAATGTGCTCCCAATACTACTATTCTATTCTATGATCTAATCTGTAAGTTATTCATTTAAAGATTTCATGCTCAGGCATTAGATTTTGATTTGTCCCCACATGACTATTCTAGCTCTCACTCCCAGCCCCCTGACCACTTCTGTTCCCCTCCTTTAGACTATTCCTACTTTCCCTATATTTTTCTTGAGGCTCAGCGATCAGAGCCAAATGTAATTTTCCAGGTGTGGACATGCTATTTGTATAAGACAGGATCTCAGAAGCAAAGACTTGGCATGTGCAAATTAGGCAGTTAGAGGAGGGTTTCCTAAAGGGACAGGTACAATGATGTGATCATGGTAGTGCAGGGACCCAGGACCTGCCACAAAAGGCAGATAGTGCCCCCAGGTCTGAGGGGAGGCCACAATGACCGGAACCCAGAGGTGAGAGTTCAGAAGCGACGTGGAGAGGGCCTTCGACCCAGGAAAGCCACCTGAGGAAACTCTGACAGGAGGAAACCAGAGGAATAAATACCCTGACTGTTCTCTCCTTCCTGCCTCTAATCTCTCATCAGGGTTCCCTGTTAGGGAACCTGCATAGAAACCAAAGGACCCGGGACTGCTGATGTAATCATTACAGGTCAGCTGCCCTGAGCAGAAAGCAGGGTGGACGAGGGTGGAGAGTGGATCTGGAAAGTGAAACAGAATAAATCCTGCACACTGTCGTTCTACACAAGGGTGGAATCAATCATGTTAACTGTTAACTGGGTTTTTAATTTTTCTATTACACTTTCCCAGTATATCACCGAGATGGTAGCACCTTGGCACAATATGTTCTTAAAGAGCCTTTAAGGCCTCTCAGTCTTTGTCTTGTAACTTGTCATGTATAAACAGAATTTAAGTGATTGTTTCCTAAATGTGTTACCAGCCATTTGCTTACACTGAAATCTAAACTTAACAATTTTCTTACCACTAACATAGTTTCACACAATTTCCCTACAGAATTATTCCCATCAGTTTGACCTTTTATTACCTAAAAGATTTTAATATCGGTCTCACTATTTGCCCATTGTTTTTATATCCTCCTCCAGATAATTCACACAAGTATTTTAAAGTACAATCTGGAATAATCAGGATTCTTTTAATTATTAGTAATAGAAATCCAACTCAAACAGGCTTAAGCAAAGAGGGGAATTTATTGGCTCATATACCTAAAAAGTCTGATTTAAGGCAAGCCTGGATCCAGGTGCTCACACAACGCTTTCAAAAATCTGTCTCTCCAGGGGCTGGCCCGGTGGCGCAGCAGAAGTTCGCACGTTCTGCTTCTCAGCGGCCCAGGATTTGCCAGTTCAGGTTGCGGGTGCGGACATGGCACCACTTGTCAAGCCATGCTGTGGCGGGCGTCCCGCATATAAAGTAGAGGAAGACGGGCACGGATGTTAGCTCAGGGCCAGTCTTCCTCAGCAAAAAGAGGAGGATTGGCAGCAGATGTTGGCTCAGGGCTAATCTTCCTCAAAAAAAAAAAAGGAAATCTGTCTCTCCAGCTCTCAGCCCTGCCCTCCTCTGTGTGGCTCCACCATCGGGCAGACTCTTCCCAGGTGGCATCCAGGAAGGCTACTGGCAGTTCCAGGCCAATATCCTACTAGCTTAGCCCTCCCAGGGGAAAGAGGGGCTCTTTCAAAACAGCCCAGCAAACGTCCCAGGACTGAGTCTCCTTGGTGCAACGTGGAGTCAGGTGTCTCTCCCCTCATCAGTCACTGTGGCTGTTAGATGGAATGTGCTGGTGTTTGTGGACTGGGTCATATGCCACTCCTGAAGTTCTATCCAAACCACGTGAACTAAATATGGAGGAGGAGTGGTGGCCCTAAAGAAAATCAGATTGCTTTTATCAGAAGAAGAGGGATGGAGGCTGGGCAGATCAAAAATAATGGCCATCCTCTCTACAAGTTTAGTGCTGGTTCCTTGGAAATGCTGCGAGTTACATTTCATGTGGAGAAGCCCACTGATCTGCAGCCCTTCTTCCTGGTCTCAAAGCTATCTCCCCACCTACCAGAAAACAGCACTCAAGACCCTAAAATTTGGATAATTGCTTTTAGAATGTAAAAAGCTTTTTGAATATGTAAATAGATTACATATAACAAACACATGAGTATTTCTCCATAGCAGAGTTCAATAGAATAAAATTCCCTCTTAATAGCCTGGCTGTCTTTCCTATAATTGGTTATGTTTCCTGAGGAGTTCATTAAAGTGACCAGTAGACTCGTAGAGCTGAGTCACAACGCTGATGAAACAGAAAGAGCACTGCATAGAGAAGGAGAGCCACATTTTTAGAGCCAGCTCTGTTTCTAACAATGGGCCCCAGTTTGCCCATTGGTGAAATGAGGTTGGATGAGACCTCTAAGGTCTGTTCTAGCTGTAAGAACTTAGAATTCTATTCTGAGATACGAATCATCAAAAAAGCAGTAAGATAGAAATACCACTGATTTAGGGGAGAGAAATTAAGGTCCTCAGGCAGCAGCTATGGGCCAAAGAGGAGAGGAAGAATTGCAGCTCACGTTTTATAGACTTAAAGAAATTTATGTGCATCAAAGGACACAACCAACAGAATGAAAAGGCAAACTACGGAATGGGAGAAAATATCTGCAAATCGCATATCTGATAAGGGGTTACTATCCAGAATATATAAAGAACTCCTACAACTCAACAACAAAAAACACAAATAACCCAATTTAAAAATGGGCAAAGGGGGCTGGCCCCGTGGCCTAGTGGTTGAGTTCAGCATGCTCCGCTTTGGCAGCCTGGGTTTGGTTCCCTGGCGTGGACATACATCACTCATCGGCAGTCACAAAATAGAGGAAGATTGGCACAGATGTTAGCTCAGGGCGAATCTTTCTCAAGCAAAAAGAGAAAGATTGGTAGCAGATGTTAGCTCAGGGAAAATCTTCCTAAGGAAAAAAAAAAAGGGCAAAGGACTTGAATAGAGATTCCTCCAATGGAGACATACAAATGACCAAGTATATGAAAAAATGCTCTACATCACTAATATTCAGGGAAATGCAAATCAAAACCATAATGAGACAGCATCTCACACCCACTGGGACGGCTCTGTCAAAAAACCAGAACACCACAAATGTTGGCAAGGGTGTGAAGAAATTGAAACACTTGTGCTCTGCAGGTGGCAATGTAAAATGGTGCAGCTGCTATGGAAAATAGATCCTCAAAATATTAAAAACAGAATTACCATCTGATTCAGCAATACCACGCTGGATAAATAGCAAAAATAACTCAAAGCAAGGTCCCTAAGAGAGATTTCTACACTCATGTTCATAGTAGCACTACTCACAATAACCAAAAGGTGGAAGCAAACCAAGTGCCCATCTACAGAGGAATGGAGAAGCAAAATGTGGTCTATACATGCAATGGAATATTATTCAGCCTTAGAAAGGAAGGAAATTCTGACACTTGCTACAATATGGATGAACCTGGAGGACGTTATGCTAAGTGAAATAAGCCAGTCACGAAAAACAAAATACTGTACAATTTCACTCATCTGAGGTATTTGAAGTAGTCAAACTCATAGAAACAGAAAGTAGAATAGTAGCTACCCAGGGACTGGGGGGAAGGAGAATGTGGAGTTGTTTACAGGGTACAGATTTTCAGATCTGCAAGACAAAAAATTTCTGGTAATGGATGGTGGTAACGGTCGCACAGCAATGTGAACGTACATAACTCTGAACTGTACACTTAAAAATGGTTACGATGGTAAGTTTTGTTACGTGTATTTTACCAAACTTGAAAATTTTAAAAAAAGTTTAAAGCTGGAAGAAACCCTAGAGATCTTTTAGTTCAAATCCTTTATTTTACAGACAGGAGAACGGAGGCCCTGAGTGTTAAATGGTTTACACACAAACAGAACACAGTAGCAGAAACGGACACTCATCCATCTCAGCCCTTCCTTTCTTTTTCTTTTCTGATCAGTTGTGACTTTAAAATACACCATCACTTGACATTTGTATGGTGCTATAATACAGCAACCACACAGATTTCTTTCTGGTCACAAGGGGAAAAAAACACTATGAAGGGGTCAAACTTGTCAACACCTAATCCAGAGGTTAATCTCAGCATCACTGGTAGTAGGACAACCAGATGCATCTCCCCATGTGAGGCAACATGAAATCCCAACATCGTCAAGGATATATCCTTGCCAAGAATGTTTAACTTGAATTGAGCTAAACCCTAAAATCTAACTCACCATTTATAGGAAACGAAGGGCATAGAAGAACACTACAACAAGGAATAGGTCAGATAAATCTAGAAGATGGATTTATCCCTTCCACTTACATCAGCAATATAATTAAAAGAACTTTAAGTCAATAAATACCAGATGCAATGCATGGTCCTAGATTGGATCATGGTTTGGACAAAACAGCAGTCAAAGACATTTTGGGAACTATTGGGGAGACTTTGAATACAGATTAAGTATTCAACGATGTCAGGAAATTATAATTAATTTTGTTGGGTATTATATTTTGATTTCAGCCCTGCACGAAAATATTCTTATATTTTAAAGATATATACTGAAGAATTTAGGAACAGAATGTCACAATGTCTTTAAGATACTCTTAAATTATTTAGCAAAAATTAATAAAGTGAGCTGAATGGGGAAAAACCGCTTTCCGGAAGACACTGGGCACACAGGAAGGGGAAAAGGCAGTATGTCAAGGTTGTGGTAAACATCGGGTAAAACACTCATGTCTGCTTGGCAAGGAAAGGGCCCGTTAACGGCATTGTTCCAGCATTTCCTTCCTGCTTGGGTTCCCCTCCTGATTCCCTTTGGGTTAGTAAGTTTCTGAGAAACTCATGCCTGTATCAGGACCTCCCCTGGGGGGTCAGCCTGGAGACTAAGGCATCTGAAAGGCTGTGTCAGGGAGGGAGAGAGACCCATGTGGGCCGGTGGGGACAGCTGGAGGAGGCAGATTTCAGCTGGATAAAAAGCAAAATGGAGCTGATTTCTTGGGGAAGCAGCAAAATTCCCGTCTCTGGAAATATCAAGTATGGGCTGGAAGACTTGGCCGTGTTGGCCTTGATGTCTTCTACAGTCCCTTTCAGCCCATATGCCAGGACCCAGGAAAAGGATAGGTGGGGCCGGAGGTGGTGAGAACAATTCAGAATTTCAGGGAAGGAGGTGGGAGGGCGGGGGGCAGGCAGTGACAAGACTGGGCCTTGAGCTAATTCTCTGGTTTCCCTCCCCGGACCCTGTTTCTCAGAGCTGCTTCCTGTCTCTTGCAATCTGGAGAAGCCAATTTCCTTCAGTGGCCGATTTCATTTGATAAGGAAAGGGAGGGGAGCCCAAGCCAAGCCATCACAGGGCCGTCCTTGAGCAGAAATGTGGAGCTCGGTCTTGACAGTTCCTACCCCCATCCTGATGAGGAGAATTAGGAGAGAAGCTGCAAGCCAAATTATTGCAAAGTTTGTTTTGAACTTTGCAAATACTGTATTTAAAGCCGACAAAGAACAATGACCAGTGTATTTCCAAGCTCCAGTGAGGACAGAACAATACAGTTCAGGTCAACAAACTAGATCCCAGGGTCACGTTATGCTCCACTTGGATGGGATATAAAGATGGTTAGATGCTTTCTTTGCCCTCAAAGCATTCAAGACCTTCAACTGTGGCCAAAAGGCAAAAAATTAAATATAAAGAACTCACTGTAAAACATCCTTAGTTCTGATTTACCAGAAGAGGATATGGAATTTCCCGGGAAACAGTGAAGAGACCATATGCCATATTTTTTCTTATTTATCTGGGGTATTTAGATGCAGCCTAAGGTGAGGGCAGAGAAATGGCCTAAGACCATGATCCTTCGGTAGTCTTGTCTAGACCCAGAATTCTACAGGTAGATCTCCCTATTAGTCTCTCTCGGCTCCAGGGAAAGAAAGAAACCCCCTCCTCCCACAGAGGGCTGGGAGCCAAGTCCCTAGAAAAAGTCTTACTCTGCTCTGTCTTGTTTTGCCTCTCAGTCACCCTGGAACCCTCAAGAATCCAATTTGTCCCCAAACCTAATTCTGTCCCCATGAAATAGGAGCCAAAGTGCTCTTGAAAAAGAAATCGTTGTGATACAAGATGTTTTGAAAGCATTCTATTGTTTATACAAACCATTTCATATCATTTTCTTACTTGAGTAGCTCACTTCTGTGAGGTAGGTATGGAGGGCATTATTAACATCCATGTACAGATGAGAAAACGGAGGATCAAAGGTTAGTGACTTGCCCAAAACCACACAGCAGTCAAATCAAATACATGGCCTGGGTCCTAGTCCCACCAGGTCCAAGTGATAAACTCGCACGTGCTTTCCACTACACCACACGCCTCTACTGTAATATGCCAGGGAGAGAATATTGCATAAGGGTGTTGTAACAGTCGATTTGGGGAAAAGCAAGAGAGAAGGTACTAGGGTCACATTCTTTTGGGATCCCTGCAAAACTATCCCTCTGATCCCCAACCCCACATGTTCTGCCCTCAGGGAGCCCTTCCCCAACGTGGCATGCAGGTGTAGACCAAGTTACAGGCCAGATTGCAGGTGGGTGCCCCTGTTCTCATCCTTTCAGGGCAGAGGATCCAGCAAGTGAGTAGGAAGATGAAGATGTGTAAGAGATTGCTAGATGCCTTTGATGCAGGTGATTAGAGTCTCGAGGATAAATGTAATGCCTCTGAGAGAGGTGAGGAGCTGGGGGAGCCAGGCAGCTTTGTCCCTTCATCACGCTGCATCTCTCATTCCCAGAGTGATTGGACGTCAATGAGGTGATTGTTTAGATTGGCCCATAATCATAGTGATGGAAAAATGAAGGAAATGAAAGAATGGGGAGAGGAAAGCTGGAAGTACTAGAACTTTCATGAGCAAAAGCAGAGGATAAAGAATTAAGAAATAGCAAAGAACAAAAAGCCATGTCCTCAAAAGTTTCTAGAGCATCCTCCTACCTCCAGAAGAAAAGACTCTGTCAGCTTTACAGAAAACACTGTTTGTGGCTCAACTCGCCACAGGGTGTGGGTTTGGCTCTGAAGTGGGACTGAGGAACTAGTTAACTTTTTCCACCCTCTGGGTTTCCTCCAGTAAGCTCCTCCCCACAGGTCACCCCCCAGCATCCTGCCCTCCCCATAGCACCTGCAGTGTGCCGCTGCTGCCCCCTGCTGGGAGAACACCGCGGGACCCAGGGGAGAGGGATGCCTTTGGAGAGACCCCTGTCCACAGCAGGGGCCGGAGAAGAGGGCACTCTAAGGAGTAGGCAATAAAACAGAGTATTTAAAATATAGTCAGACACTAAAATTAATCTTTGCAGGAAATTTCTGAAGCCTCTGGCTTATAATCAGCATGTAGGCCTATTAAAGACGTCAAGGCAGGGCAAGAGGGGAGTACCCACCTGAGACAGAAGGCTGCCCATCTTCTCTCTTTGGCCTATCTGAAACAGATTAATCGTAAAGCACAGTGTTTGTTCTGTGGAGAAAAAATCTGCAAAGACTACATGGCTAAGAGAATAAGGTACAGAATCTTCAATTATCCTTTTGTTCCAAAGTCCACAGACTGACCCCAACCTACTTTTTCAGCCTTGCCTCCCACTAGACTTCCTTGCATAGGCTGCGCCTCTATCAAACTGGATGCTTCACTGTTCCCACACTCTCCCTCTTTCCTTCCCTTTGTCACTTCAGTGTCAGTGCTTCTCTCTTATCCCTCCCACTCTTCCAGCTCTATGAGTAACATGCATTACACAGATGCAAAATTATGAAACAAAAACTGACAAAATGAAACAAGAACAGGTAGGTATAAAAAAAACCCAATAACCTCTTCATTATATTTTATATCTTTTGAATTTTGCGCAATGTGCCTATATTGTATATTCAAAAATAATACATTAATTAAATGGGTTATTTCTTAAGCAGAAAAAATTAGATTAGAAATTTTGGAAATATAATATTTATTCAATGATTTAAAGAGTTCAGCAGATAGAAGTGCAAAGAGAAAATTTATGAATTAGAACAGGATGGAGGAGTATACACTACAAAGAAATTTTTTAAAGTAAAAAACATGTAACAGCAGCCAAGTGACATGAAGAATAGTCTCTAATCTCTTTTAAAAGTCTCATAAGAAAAGAATGGAGAGAGTGGTGAAGAAGACTTTTTTAAAATTAATAGTTCATGTGTATACCTGTATGCAAAAGAATGAAGTTGGACCCCTACCTCACACCATAAACAAAAATTAACTTTAAATGGCCATAGACCTGAATGTAAGAGCTACAGTTATCAAACCCTTAGAAGAAAACAAAGGAGCAAATCTCTACGACCTTGGATTAGGCAATGATTTCTTAAATATGACACCAAAAGTCCAAATGACAAAATAATAAATAAATAAATTGGATTTCATCAAATTAAAAATTTTTTTACTTCAAGAGGACACCATTATTCTAGAGTGTCTAAAGAATGCCTACAATTCAACAATAAAAAGATAAATTTTCCAATTTAAAAATGGGTAAAGGATATGAATAGACATTTCTCCAAAGAACACATATAAATGCCAATAAGTACATAAAAAGATGTTTGACATCATTAAAAACCATGAGATACCACTTTACACTCACTAGGGATGCTAGAATTAAAAAAAAAAAAGTATTGGCAAAGATATGGAGAAATTAGAACCCTCATATGCTGCTGCGGGGAATGTAAAATGCTGCAGCCACTGTGGAAAACAGTTTGGTGATTCCTTGAAAATTTAAACATAGGGTTACTATACGATCCAGTAATTCTACTGCTATGGAATTCCACCTCAGGAAATTAAAAGCGTATGTTCATGCTTATGTTCATATAAAAGTGTGGACACAAATGTTCATAGCAGCATTATCCATAACAGCCAAAAAAGTGGAAACCCAAATGTCTGTCAGCTGATGAATGGATAAAGAAATGTGGTATGGACACACAATGGAATATTATACAGCCATAAAAAGGAATGAAGTATTGACACATGCTGTAACATGGATGAACCTAAAAAATTTTATGCTAAGTGAAAGAAGTCAGACATAAAAGGTCACATATTGTATGATTCCATTTATATGAAACTTCCAGAATAGGCAAATCTGTTGAGATAGAAAGTACATTAGTGGTTGCCAAGAAATGGGGGAAGGAGGGAATGGGGAGTGACTGCTAATGGGTATGGGTTTTCTTTTGCTGTGATGAAAATGTTCTGGAATTAGATAGTGGTGATACTTCCACAGCTTTGTGAATATACTAAAAACCACTGAATTGTGTACTTTACAATGGTGAATTTTATGGTATGTAAATTATATCTCAATAGAGCTATAAAAAATGAGTTGAAATTTTCTAGAATTGAAGAAAAATGTGAATCCTCATATAAAAAGTGCATGCTAAGTACCAAGCAAGATAAATAAAAATAAATTCATAACTGAGCACACTGAAGTGAAACGTGGAATAATAGGATGAAGAAAATATTTTAACAGCTATCAGAGAAAAAAGATTAACCATAGAGAGTGACAATTAGACTGATAGTAAACTGCTTAGCAGCAGCCACTCACACCAAAAAATGATGGAGTAATATTTTCAAAGTTCTAAGGAAAAGGAACTATTAACTTAGAACTTGTTTCACTAGTCAACTTATTCAAGAGTGAGGGCAAAATGAAGACATTTTCTAGACATTCAAAGGTTAAGAGCACCTCACTAAAAGATATGTTAAAACGCCTTGATATTGGTTTCTAAACACCATTCCCCACTAGAAGAAACTAGGCTCCTTGCTGAAGCAACAAATTCCACGTCTGGGGCAGGAAAAGTGCAAGATGAACCTAGGACATCTGGTTATGCTAGAAATTCATCCCACATGTGTTTAAAATGACATATATACAAGTTTATTCATGTGGTGTGTCTGTAATAAGGAAAGACTGGGAATAAACTAAACGGCCATCAATAGAAACTAAATCAATCAATCATTTATAAATAATGAATAAGCAAGGGGTCATCCATACGATGGAAACTATGCATTAGTGTGAAAGAAGTTTGCATGGGGATTTCGAGCGATGACGGTGGAATCAGACTGCCAAGACCAGAGCCAGACTCTACTGCTTTCTGGGTCTGTGACCTTGAGTTACTTAAACTCTCCATTCCCTCATATTCTTCATCTAAAAGAGGAATGATAACAGTACCTATCTCACAAGGTTGCTCCAAGTTCGCTGAAAATGAGTTCATACAGATAAATCTGAAGAATCCCTATGAGAAATAGAAATGGCAAGCAATAGGATATATTGGAGAATATGAGGAAGCCATTTGGTGTAAACCTAATTCGGCCTGACTTTGTTTTTTCCAAAAGGGGCTGACCGTGCCCATTGAGCAGGCATTGTGTATCTGCTTTAAACATTTCCTATGGCAAGAACAAATGGCCTTAGGATAAAGGTGCAACTTCCCCCCACATTGGCATTTCCTTAAAGATAAGCATCTTTCCTTAGGCTAGGAACTGATTGCTGTGCTCACCTTTGACCACCCAGCTCACCTGTGACCACCCAGCTCAGGACAACAGACCTGCCACTCTGCTGTGTTCACCAAGACAGCGACCTACCTGCTGAGCCCATCAATCGCTGTGCTGACAGAGCAGTCACGCGACTACTGTAAAAGGGACATTTCAATCATATGTGAAACATCCTCTTTGGGGGTATATAACCACTCTGTGCACCCCACTTCTTTGGTGCCCTTTCTTCCTTTGGGAAGAAAGTCCCCGGGCCGTGGTCCTCACATTTTAGCTCAGAATAAATTCACCCAAATTTTCATTTATAGATTGGTTATGGATTATTTTCGTCAACACCTATATATCCATAATTACCAATGAAAAAATGTAATGGGAAATAAATTCCATTCTCAATTAAGAAAACCAAACACCTCAGGTGTGTGTAATGAAAGGATGCTTCTTTCCTGTTTGTAAGATTCCGTCCTTTTGAAAGGAGCTCCACTGGTGTGACCCTCTCAGTCTGTCTGCCTCTCTATGCCTTCTGCTCCTTGGAAAACAGAGTAACGTTACATAATCAGTAAATTTGGTAACAGTAATGCTGGGCTCAGTTCCGCTTTCTTCTTCTTGGGAGCAAGCTGCTGACAGTGTCCTGTAGATAGTTATACCTATTAGACTGTTTGCATGAGTCTTTTGAATCCTTACTAATATTTGTTGGCTTGATCTACCAAGCGCTTGGCTATCTGACCTAAAGCCGCGTCCTCTAACCCGGTTTCTATCAGCAGTAAAGGTAAAATTTTGGCCTCCCAGATACTACTCCTTTATTTCTCAGTTTCTTCCAAACCCAAGTGGGGAGGCCTATCTTATTATAGCACTTTTGAAGATAATACTGAAAGATAAAAAAGATGGTAAGATATGCCAAGATGGTGGATGAGAAGGCACTTTATCATAAAGACATCAGTTCTTCCCAAATTTATTAATTCAATGTGTATATTGATTTATATGTTCTATTTTTGATACAAATCGCGACAGAATTTTCAAGTAACTTGACAAGCTAGGTCTAAAATTCATATAGCAGAGCAAAGGGCCAAGAATAGCCGAAAGCATTTTTAAAAATCACAAGACTGAGGTGCTTGTTCTTTCAAAAACTAAGACAGATCATAAGGGAAGAATAACTAAGAGTGTGTAGTGTTAGCTTGTGTGTAGATACATCCACCAAAGGAATAGAACAGGAAGCCCAGAAACAGACCCACGTGTATCAAGGAAACTTGACAAGCGACAGATGGCGCATTGCAAATCAACGGAGGAAAGCACAAACTATTCAATTAATAAGACTAGGATAACATAGTAATCATATTTTTTAAACAAGAAATTTCTCCTTTCTCAATAACAAAAATAAATTCTAATAGATTAAAGGCCTATATTAAAATTTTTTTAAACACTTTTTCCCTTTGCTTTATGGACAAGAAGCCCCTTTTTATATGTTTCACAGCCCAGGATGCAAACTTGTCACATTGTTGTCAACTAATACGGGCCCTGGGGTGAAAGGCCTGCATTTAATAAGCCCCCAGGGCCAGAGGTGTGACGTAGAGCGAGAAACCAGTTTGTCAACAAGCGACCTGGTGAGTCTCACTCAGGTAGCCTAGCAATGAGTTGGCTCTTCAGAGAGGGCTGCAAAGCCTCCCTTCTATAAATCCTCTGAATTATCAGGCCGTTTCTAACACATTTCTCATGCCAGGAAGGCTGAAACCTTAATCAAAAAGCCAGCTTGGTCTGATGGGCCTGATTCCTCCACACTTCTCTATAAAAGTGTGAGGCAACAGAAATCTGGACTCCCTCTCCTGTATGCCATTCATGATGCGTCCGGCTGTGCCCGGCCGAAGCTTCCCCAGGAAATGGTCAGAATCTGGGGTACCACATGCACCCCTTATGCTTGCAGGTTGAAATATGCCTTTACCGTGTATTATCTGTGGGGTTTGCCCTTGCCCTTGCTTGATAAACAGAAGTATTGCTGGCGAGAGTAAATTGGTCTAAATATTTTGATAATCAGTTAGGCAATACCTAACAAAGGGGAAGATGAGCACCATCCATCAATCAATGCCATTCCTAGTAATATATTCTAGAGGGATCATAGCATATGTACAGAACGCTTTGTTTGTAATAATAAAAAATGGAAATAACATAAATGGTCATCAACAGAAGAATACATAGAGTGCAATATATTTGTAAGATGAAATACTGTACAGTAATTTTAAATGAATTAACAGCTCTGTGTTTAAGTATGATTAAGTCACAAGGCATAATGTTAGAGAAGGACATAAGCAGTATTATGGTATATGTATATGTATATTTGTAAATAAGCAAAACAATGCTAAACCTTCTTTATGGAATCAGGCATGTGTAGAAAAACTTAAAAAAAAACCCATGGGAATGAAAAGTGCCAGATTCTGGAAAGAAATCAAATGCCAGGCAGGGGTACATGGGGGCTTCAACTCTACGTGTAGTACTTTGTTTCTGGGAAAAAATTACCTGAAACAAATATGGCAAAATGTGAAGATTTGTTAAAGCTGAACAGTGTGCACATGAGTGTTTGTTGTTATTCTCTTTACTCTTCTGCTTATTTCAAAGATGTCAAAATTACAAAAGGAGAGTCACAAGACAGAGAAAGCTTCCAGCATGTGTCTGCAGAAGGGGGTACCTGTGGGAGTCAAGTCAGTGGAGTCACGGAAGCCCAAGGAGGCAATAACGTGGGTTTAAAATTGGGAGGAAGACAGAAATCAATCTTAGAATATTTTTGACATTGGGGACATGAACAATGCCTGAGATTTTTAAAAATAATAATAAACAGAATATTTGGAAGCCTTGGTAAAAACCAAATTGCTATAAATAGTTAAAAGAAACAAAGTTTTAGCGAGTTGGTCATTTGACAAATTGTAAACTGCTATTAATGAATTAGCATTTAACGATTCGTTACTTAGCAAATTGAGAGAGATGTTTAAATACTATTTATCCTTTGAGGGTCTGCTCAAATGACACCTCCTCCATGAAGTTGCTTGGATTGAAACACTGCCTCATCCCAAAATGCCCTCTGCTTGCTCTGAAGTCCCATAGCATTCTCTCTGCACTGCCCTCGGGCATTATCATTTTCTACCGCATGTTACAGCTATTTAGACATGTCTTGGCTTCCTTGCAGGACCATGAGATCCTTGAGGGCAGAGTTTTACTTGTCTCTGTCTGCCTGGTTGTGTGGTGCTTGGGGTGGGTCCTTAGGTATCCAAACAAGTGAGAGGAGAAAGAGGGACCAGGAGCCCTCACTGGGGAAAGGATCAAGTAACTAAAAACAGCCACTCCTTCCAGCCTGCAAAGTGAGGGTATTTATAACGGTCTGGGCTTTGAGTTTAAGCCACAGACTTTTGCTGTTTCAACATTTTTGCCTCTTGGGCCATTTCCTTTGAGATGAAGTTCTGCCAATTTCTACCTTCAGACTCAGCCCATGGTGCCAGCCTGCCAGTGTGGTGCCAGGTGCTCTCAGAGGAAGGAAAGCAAGAAAATATGATGGAAGCTTTTCTCCGCAGCAGCAGTAGACCCAGCTCTCACGCAGATGAGGAGTGCTTGGGCGAGGACCAGGAGCCCAGAGCCAGGCTGCTCTCAGGATGCGACACGGAAAAGCCAAGGGTTCAGAAAGGTAAGGCGGCTGACAGTCAGGACTAGACAAGAGGCCTCTGGGTTTTAGGGTTGTGAGATTTAGCAAATAAAAATACAGGACACCCAATGAAATTTGAATTTCAGATAACAATGAATAGCTCTTTAGCGTAAGTATATCTGATGCAACATTGTGGGTCCCTAAGTCAGGGACTTGGTGCCAGGGTGGCAGGCCACAAGAGGTCATGAAATCAGGGCCACATACAGGCTCGGGCTGGGAGGAGTCTGGAGGGTGCAGTAGGTCCTCCTGAGCTCCCTCTGGGCAGATGCCTGGCTCCATCTTCCTGCAAGAGCTCTTTTTGTACCTCAAAACCTAAATTTCACTTAGAAACTTAGAGGGAAGGTGTCTCTAAGTGTCTAAACCATCTTAGGAAAAGACACGGTCTTTTCCCTAAAATACGCCCTCAGTTCACCTCATTACTGAACCCCCCTGCAGGCTGTGACCCTCAGTTCACTTCAGTACTCCAAAAGCAACCAAAATTCAACTCTGGGGTCTCCAGGAAAGGAGTGCGGGGAAATATGTAAGCACGATGCCCACAGGAGAGGGAGCAACTTATGACCAATGCAATCACCCTCGTTTTTAATGCTCAAAATGAGCAGCTGGATGCTAAGGATTCAAGATCAGCCAAACAAAAAGCAGACCACTGAGCCAGCTTTCCTCTGAATTTCGAACCTCACCGTCCTATAGTGTGTCTCTTAAAGCAGGGGGCAGAAGCCTGAGGCAAGAAGCGTAGTTTCTTTTTACAAGATCCAAATGACCTGAGCTTTTTATTCTTGCCCTTGAGTTAGCAAACCAGCTCCTGCCGCCCAAGCAGCGTCTGTGGCCTCTCGGAGCTGAGTCTGGCACCTCGGGCTGCTGTCGTGCTGTAAGCCTCCATGCCTTTATGGGGTTGCCTTGCTCTCCTCTCTCTATCTTTTTCTCCTTACCCCTTTCAGCTCCTCTCTTTTTCCTCTTCGATTCTCTAAAAGTGCTACCCTTTATATGGCCAAATTTTGAAATAAAAGCCTGTTTGTTTGCGTCTTCGTGCAGTATCCAGCCTCTCTCCTTTGTGACTGGCTCCTACCTACCCTACCCTCCAGCCCCAGCCACCAGGTACAGAGGTGGGACCCTAGCGACTTCCTAGCTGCCATGTGAAGCCGCTCCCCACCCCTTGACATGACCACAGCTGATCAGACTAGCAGTAGAAAGTGAAGTCCCTATCTTCAGAATTTGGTATTGGGACTAGGAATCCAGTCTCATCCTGGGTTCATCTTTTGAAAGGAGGAGAGACAGAGGCAGCCATTTTCCACACTGCGGACCATGTGGAAGAGAAAGTTCAGGGAAAGAATGAAGAGACGTCTCAGGAACAAGGAAGAGTCGACACTCTCAGGCTCCTGATGACTTCCCATTGCCTTGTCCAGGTCCCTCATGAAGCCCAACTGCATTCCCGCCACTCACCTCTGTGAGATATCTCCGTATCTCTATAATCACCTCCTTTTGCTTAAACTACCTCAAGTATCTGTTGCTTCAAATATTTTTTTTTAATGTTTCCTATTCCTAATTTTAGGACCAAATGAGCTAAAGGTTTTATTTTTCACGCACATGCACAAACAAAAATCCCACACAAAAAAATTGCTTTTCTCTCCTGGTTGCTTCCTAATAATATTTCCCCATTCTAGGACAGTTCAGTAATAATAGCAAGAAATGCCTGGGGCACTTACTATCTTCCTGGCACCATTCTAAGCAGTCAATGTGCCTTTCATTTCAACTTCACAATATCCTTTAAAGGAAGTAGCACTCTTCCTCCCATTTTACAGATGAGTGAACTGAGGCACAGAGAAATCAAATGTCTTCTCCAAAGTTACAGAGCTAATAGGTGGTGGAACGGGGGTTTGAATCCAGGTAGTCTTGCCTCCAGGATCCATGCCCTTAACCACTACACTATGTACCTTACAGACAGCAGGTTACCAATCAACCTGACAAAAGACCTTCCAACAAATCTATGACATCCCTGAAACAGTACCCAGCCTTCCCCCTCATTCCGGTGGACATCCAAATACAGCATCAAAGTTGCCTCCCAAGAGAATTGGAGAATTGGCGGAGAGAAAACTTACCAGGTGTGTCAGTTTCCTACAGCTGCCGTAGCAAAATACCACACACTGGTTGGCTTAAAAAACAAAAATTTATCATCTTGCTGTTCTGGAGGCCAGAAGTCTGAGACCAAAGTGTGGGCAGAGTTGGTTCCTTCTGAGAGCTGTGAGGGAGGATCTGTTCCATGCCTCTTTCCTAGCGTCTGGTGGTTTGCTGGCAATCTTTGGCTGCATCTCCATGTGGTGTTCTCTCTGTGTGCATGTCTGTGTCCAAATATCCCCTTTTAATAAGGACACCAATCACATTGGATTAGAGGCCCACACTACTCCAGTATGGCCTCAACTAATTACATCTGCAATGACCCTATTTCCGAATAAGGTCACATTCTGAGGTACTGGGGGTTAGGACTCCAACATACAAATTTTGGGGGAATACAATTCAACTCCTAATACCAGGTTTTATTATTTCTTTCCTGCAGCAATTTTCAATGATTATATCTCCTTTTTTTTTCAAAGAGGTAAAAATTTTGAATCTAAGATATGACAAGCCACGGGTGCGGCTTCTTAGCTTTGGTTTAGCGCTTAAATTTCCTCGTCACCTTGATTCATGATGGATACCAAATCCACTACCCCTGAAAGAATCTTGTTAGGACATTGTCCTCCTTTCAATGACTGCATTAACGTAGCTCACTAAGGTGAAGGACGGACCAACAGAAGAGGTACAGATGCCTTAGGTAACAGCTCTGGCTCTGCCATTGATTTGCTCTCGGTCTGGGCTAGAGGTTTTCTTTCTATATCTACTTTCCTGGTTATAAAACAGAGATTTCGCCTGCATTCTCAGGCTCCTCAAAAGCCAGTCCTGAATAGTGCTCTCCTAGCTCAGGGGAGAATTACCTGGGAACTTAAAGAAAAATACCAATACTGATGCCTGAGTCCATCCCCCTATTCCACCTGATTTAATTTGCCTGGGCATCTTGTCTTTCCCAGGTATCTATTATCTTGATTGTGATGGATGTAGACATATGTCAAAACTTATCAAACTGTACACTTTAAATATATATAGTTCACTGTATATCAATTATATCTCAATAAAGCTGTTTAAAAAATAAAAAGCTTTGAGGCCGCCCCATGGCATAGTGGTTAGGTTCATGTGCTCTGCTTTGGTGGCCCCAGGTTCACGGGTTTGGATCCTGGGTGTGGACCTACACACCACTCATCAAGTCATGCTGTGGTCGTGTCCCACATACGAAACAGAGGAAGATTGGCACAGATGTTAGCTCAGGGCCAATCTTCCTCACCATAAAAAAAAAAAAAAAAGCACCTTCCAGATTCTAGCAGGCATCTCAAAATGAGAACCACCAAGTTAGGTTAACCTCTTCCTTTACGCAGATAAAGAAACAGCCCTAGAAGGGAAGGAATCTGCTCAGGAATCATGTCATGACTGGCAGTACTGCCAGGACTTAGAACCTGTGACTAATGAACTGAACTCCAGTGTTCTTTCCTTAAAACCAAAATGAGAGAAAATTACTTAGCTCCTCGAAAAATTTAAAATGAGGCCCTTGAAAAATTTGAAGTGCTAGGATTGTTACTCAGGGGTGTAGGGCACGAGAGCTAAAACAAAAAACAAAAACCCACTAGCCTTTTCTTGGTAGAGTCACCACTTAGAGGTCAGCTGGTTGTCCTGTGATCGTATTCCAGGCCCACCCTCCCCTCACTCTGCCCACTTTCATCACAGTCCAGAGGAGCCGGTAGAGCCAAAGAGGAAAGCAACACGTCGGCAGCTCTCATGCGCTGTTCAGTGGCCTGTTGGCTTCCTCTTTCCTTAACTCCAGACTTACTAGTTCCAACCACCTTTTCAGTACTTTTACCTCAGAGTCAACATGTTCAAAACTGAACTCGTCACCTCCTTCTCCAATTTATTCCTCCTTTTCAATTCCCTATCTTAATAAAGAGTACCATTATTCTCCCAAACAGCCACATCAAAAAAAGTGCTTCATCCTCCACACACAAGTGGTGTCCATTTATCTCCCTGAACCTCTCCCAAGTACATCCTTCCTCTGCTTCCTTACAGTCACCTCAGTGTAGGTCCTCGTCATTTCCTGCCTAGACCTCCCGACTGATGGCCCATCTTTCTATTGCTGCCTCTTGCAGCTAGAATAATCATTGAAAAACACCACAGATCATGCCATGCCCCGGCTTGAAAACCTTTGAATGATTTCCTCACGAAAAACAGGATGAAGCCCAAACTCCTGAGCATGACAATTACCATCTGGTCCCAATCTCCCTGTTTCATATCCTCTCCCACCCCTCTTCCACTATGCACGCTGGGTTTCCATACATACTGGATCCACTTACGACTCTGTGTCATCATACATACTATTCCGTCTGCCTACAGTAGTGGATCTCTCCTCACTAACTCCTAGCTAAGAGCTGAGTCTTAGCTTAAATATCACTCCAGATTAAGTTAAATACTCCCTCTCTCCTATGCCACGCTGGACCTCATACACAACTCCATTAAAGCAATTATTCCATTGTTTCATGGCAGTCTATTTCCACATTTGCTTTCTCACTAGCTTGTGAACTTTAGAACAGGCCGTGTTTTTGTTTTGTTTTGTTCTCATCTCTACATCCCTAGGACCTGGCAAGAGTCTGGTATATACAGGTGTATAAAAATATTTAATGAATTATGAATTTCTTTTATGCTTCTTTCATTCTTTCTGAACTACTGAGTGGGTGACTAGCAGCTGGGTGGGCAGGAGGATCATAATTTAGGAAGCCATGGTTTAGCTCCGGTCACATAAAACCCAGAGTGACCTAGGGAGTCACTCTTGGTTCCATGCGGCTCCATCAGCACTTAAGTTCATTATTCCTGTAAGCTGTGCTTGGAAGGGTGGATACATTTAGCTGCTCCAAAAACTCAACGTAGCCAGTTTCTGCTATCAACATGCCTTTCAGCAAGTAGTAGTCTGTCCAAACTCTTTATTGCTCTGGGCAACTTAGTAATGAATTGTATCACTCTTTGGCCTGTTGAAAGGGGGGAGTGAAGTCAGTGACTACTCTCACTCCAACCTTAAGCATCCTTTCCTTCAAAAGTAAAGGTGATCAACAAAGGGGCACAGACGAATAAAAAATCTTTTAAACATTGGTTGGAAAATGTGAACAAGATGGCTACATTAAAATAAACAAAGATAGCTGGCCTATTCCTATTACAATATGCCTCTAATTAATCTAACTTTGGATATTAACATTTTAACAAATTATTTCAGGGAGCCTTTCTCAAGGGAGATAGGACCTCAGAACCATTCCCATTACTCAGTTGAATCCCTCATTTTATTTTGAGAGGAAAGGAGGGAGCAGAAATACCATATGACTTACTAAGTAGCGTATCATAGACTAGGTAGACAGGACTTGACTTCCCTAATCTTTTTCTTATGTGTTTTCTTGTTTAAAAAGAAAGAGAAATTAAGGACTGTCAACAGGGTGACTGAAGGAAAATTCTCTAAATGATTTTTACTTCGAGTCACTCATCATGAAATCCTATACACATAAGATGATTAAGGACAAACCTTAACTCCTGAGAAGCTACTTCTTTTAACAAACTATATTCTGAAGAGTAGAGAACATGTTGCTCTCAGCAATATTTTAATGAATACATTAAATAAAAAACAAACAGTTTGGGGGAGGATCCAAAAAAGAAATTAGGACAACAGACTGGTAAAGCTGTCCCTGGTATCTCTTTCCACTAAATAAAAAGATAAATACAGAAATTTTACACCTACTTAATTTTCCTTTAGAAAATTAAAACCCTTTGTATAAATCTTAAAGATTTTATTTTTTTCCTTTTTCTCCCCAAATCCCCTCGGTCCATAGTTGTATATTCTTCGTTGTGGGTCCTTCTAGTTGTGGCATGTGGGACGCTGCCTCAGCGTGGTTTAATGAGCAGTGCCATGTCCGCACCCAGGATTTGAACCAATGAAACACTGGGCTGCCTGCAGCGGAGCCCGCGAACTTAACCACTCAGCCACAGAGCCAGCTCCCCTTTGTATAAATTTTAACATACTAATACATCAAGCAACTTTTACCAACATGATCAATTGACTCTCTTTTAAGCTTTGGATCACAGAAACCATTTGTTCAGCCACGCCTGCCTCTGTAACTCTTGGCAAACAACTGTATTATCAAACAATTGTTAGCTGGGGGCAGAGGCAACAGGGGACAGAATCCTGGTGAATTACTATTCCCCGTCCACGTTCCAGTCTAAACATGGGAAATGCGGATTCCATTATTAAAAGCCACGACACTTACAGGTAAACTCCCTCACCACATCTGGTTACTAAGGTACCCCACTTTTTCTCTCTAATGTATAAGCAAGTCCCTTGTTTTAAATGTAAGCAATCACAGGTTAATATTTGTTTTAACTTTTTATTAAGAAACTAAAGCAAAACACCAGAATTTCCAAAAATTAAAATACAGAATTCTAATTTTAATTCTAAACAAGTATGAAATCTACATCAAGAACTAAAAATCAGAGTTTACCAATATTTAAGAATAAAGGGGAATGGCTAAAATGCATCCACAGTCATTATTTCTTCCTTATTAGCCTCAGATTAGCATCCCTTTCCTTTGTGCTTCACTTGGACAGAATACAGAAAGAATTCTCCCTCATATATCTTTTGTTACTGTAGTCTGTAACTTCAGAGTTTGTTTTCCTACATAGTTTTTTCTCTGTTCCTTCAGCAAATACGTGAGTACCTGCCTAATGGGCTAAGATGATGTGGGCATAAAGATGAATCCATCAGAGATCCTGTCCTAAGGTGTTCAGGGGAGATAAAACACCAAGAAATAATCAATAAATATAAATAAATTCATACAAGGTATAAAGTAAAACAGCACAAGTATAGATAAAATATAAACATAGGGAAATTTCAAGGAAAGAGAGATTACACTCAGCTAGAGGAGTTGAGGAATGCTTTATGAGGGTAGTATTTGGGTTGGGAAGGGAGTATTCCTTCCAGGAAGGCTTCAAAGTGGTCCTGATTGTGGTGGTTTTGACTTCTGGGAAGTAATCTTCTCAATACTAATCTTTAAAATAAGGTCCTTAAGTTTCTATCTCTTCAAACTGTTCATTTTTTTTAAATGATCAAAAAATATTAATATTACAGTCTATATAAACAGCAGTTTGGGCACTTAAAAAGTTAATTATACCTACTATATGGTTTAGGGCTCTGTTGTTTTCGAAACTCTTTCCCAGGTCAAGTCATATCTGAGAGGCGAAAAATGTCTAATAATTGAGCCATAACTTTAAGTCTTCAACGGCAAAACCTACTTGCTTTTGGTGCTTACATGAATAAGAAAAAGGAGATGAAATAAATGGCTTAACATTCAAAAGTCAGACAACGAAAAAACTAGCAACTATGAAATGATATATATTAACCACAGAATTCTTTGTATGAAAAGTTTTAATGAATTATTAGCCATTGACCATTACAGACTTTAACCCTTAATATTTCTTCTTTCCTATGTAAAACCAGATAATTTAAAACAGCCTATCTCAAGTATGACAGAAGACCATAGTATGAATAAGAGTAATAGTAATGTTTGCTTACACATCTGCATGCTTCACTAAAGTTAAGAACCAAAGAAAATGCTCCCAGTTTCCCAAGTCAACAAAGCAAACTCAATTACACATTTTTTCCTGATCATAGTTTCAGCTGAAAGACAACAAACACTACTTTGCCTTTCAATAGCACTTATTATCCATTGCACAAACATTTTCCCGTTATTTTCTCCTTTACCCTCAATATCCTTGTGAGGTAGTGAAGGGAGGGAGCAAGGATTTCTTTAAATTTTGCAGATGAGAAAACTTAAGGTGAATTTAGAATGCAACCTTGGCAGCAGATTGAAATCACCTGGGAAGCAGACCAACATCAGAATCTTAGGGTATGGGAGCCAACATCAGTATTTTTCAAGATGCACATGACTCCAAAGTACAGCTAAGGCTGAGAACCACTGGTTTAGAGGAGTTATACTCAGTCTTCAGCTGTGACTTCTACCTAAACACTCAGCACCAATGAAAAAGAGATTCCATTTCCTTGAACGCTGTAGCTGTTTAACATTCTGTGCAGCTACTATTGGTCTCCAGTAATGAATCAATCAGGTTAGGTATGAAGGCTCTTCATTCCCCTGATGTTTATGGTAAATATGAACCTCCATTTTATAAAATTTGCAAATGGGATATTAGGAAATTTAAATTTTTGAGATAAGAATGGCTTGTTAAATATTTAGGCAATTCTTTGATTCTAGGTTCAATACGCACTCACCATGTGTTTCTGTGTTCCATTAAGCACCTTCAAAACTTTGTTACAAGTGAATGTTTACCAATAAGACAAAACAGAAGTTATAAACAAAACTCTCAGTAACAGCTCTTGGAATTAGCTGTATCACAATCTGAAAAAGAAACAAGTACTGAAAGGACTTTATAGTTTTCTAAATAGCTCAATCTTCATCCTGAACCAGTTCTCTTCTTTACTTAAACTTTAAACTTTGCCAAATTGAGTTGTTCTACACCAAGAAAAGTAAATTTCTGTAGCAGCTATATTGTCTAATATAATTTCACTCTGTACTATTAAATATGGTCTCCAGGAGATTTCTTCTTGACATGGGTATCAAAAAGGATCTGTAACAGATTTCACCTTTAAGCAACATACCAAATGCACAATAAATATTTGTAAACCTGTCAGGTGGCAAAAAAATCTTTGTTCATGACTGAAATCCCCTGCTTCATAGGAGTACTGATAATCTTAACTCTCAAGGAGCAACCCAAGAACCCCAGCCAGCTGCTTGCTGTCCCTAATTTTATTAGATTTAAAACAAAATACACATACAGTAATAACCTAAAAAGTACAAAGATTCCACTTGCCTTAGTCAATTCTTATCACAAAGATGTATCTGAAACCATACAATTTATACTTTCATACAGAAAGATGATGCTGTTTCTCTTCTAACAAAAGAAAATCTCAGCTCATGTATGTTGGATTATTAATTTAAAAGAGTATTAGTGAAATCAGATTTATTAGTCAAAAATTCAGAACAGGAATTAATGTTAAGTTCTTCTACAATGAAACTTTCAAAATATTGCCAACCTGAAGGTTTCAGCACAAGGTGTTTTATTTCAAGTCCCATGGGGGCAATTATCTATAATGAGATTAAGAACACATTCTTAACCTGGGTTCAGGTTGGCACTGTTTCAGGTGCATGAGTAAACATTTTTTGATAACCCCAAGGAAGAGTTTGAGGCTTAGATTGTTGCATGATGTAAACAATATGAAATTAAAAAAAAAAATTATAATATCTGCAGCATTATAAAGTTACAAAATAAAGGGACCAGTAATCAATTCCTTTCCTAAAGTCTGTGACTAACAGCTTCCTTACTTGAGTCCTATAAGAGCAAATGGCAACATTCGGTGTTGTTATGAGACACTTTCTCAGAAGGCCAAAATATAAAACCAGATACTACAAGATGCACATTATCATTACTATTACTGACATATGTATGATTAGAAATAGACTCGCCTTCCCTCATCCTTAGCCAGGAGATGAGGGATTTTAACAATAATTTTGATCTCTAAAAAAAAGACTGTAATAGCTATGGAAACTGTAAACCAAATATAATACAGAATCAGCCAATACAACACATCTCCTCTTAAAATCCTCTTCTTTGTAGTTACCCAATTGTCCCTAAATGTTACTCTAATTTTGTACCATGTAGTGGTTTTTAAGAAACTGAACTAGAACAAAGAAACCCCTTTGTCCTGTGTTTTTTTATACAGTTTTTTTACACACATATTGTATATACAACTTTTAAAATAGCTGCACAATTTTACATCTCACTGTTAGAGAAGTGCAGTCCAGGCAGACCATGCTTCTCAATATATTAAAAATATTAAATAAAATCCAACCAGTTTCATACTTTTCTAATAGTCAAGCTGGCTGGAAAAACAGGTCTGGAGAAAAAACAGGCAGTTGTAAAACAGGATCAGTCTTTCTTCACAAACACACTACTTAACAATCTTGCTATTTCCCTATCTTATCCCTTTCATAGCATCTCTAAAATCTCACCTTAAAAGTTGGAAATAACACACTGCTGACTTAGAGACAAAATCTGTTGCAACATGCATATGTCAACTGCCCACTCAACCAGCTGCAACCCTGAGGATTTTTCTGGCCCAGTAGAAAGAGGAAACACTAAGATAATCTCTGCTGTAAAGCTGCTTCTCCAGTTAACAATTTCGTGTGTTTTTCAGGATGTTTCTTGGGCATGCATGTATGACACTGTCACTTCATGATTCTACTTTCAACAAGCAGATATCTCCTCCACTCTGTCTTTCACCCCAAGAAAGCCACTGTCATCCATCCAAAGGTTTTCCAAGGTAAACCAAAGTCACTTCTGTGTTGCCATATACAGCAGAAACTGCTGGATATAAGCAGGCCTTGGGAAGTCCTCTAAAGGCCACCCCCAGGAACTCATATCCACGTTCAAAAGCTAAAGTCTTATCTTCCATGTCCAAGATGACGCGAATTCTTTCTCCTATCTGCAAAGACATCAAAAAAAGGTTAGAAGAAAACCCACTACAGCTAGAAGAAACATGATACAAATCACAATATATCCTAAAAGTTATCTAGAAAAACCAGAAGAGAACTTTTCAGAAGAAAAGTATTCTGGTCAGGGAGAAACATCTAGAAGAAAGAACATTTATCAATTTCACCACAAATGCTTCTTTTGATAGTCTTTTTTTTAATTTTAAGACTTGCATGGGATCTACATTTAATACTGAGTTTAAATGTTCTCCCGAATAGTCCCCAGATTTTACTTACTCTGTTTATAGGCTTTTCTTATGAAGGTTACCACTAAAATCCATAACTTGGAATATTTTACCAAAAAAAGGCTATCTAAATAACCTTTTCAAATTATTACAGTATATATATATATACATACAATGGAATATTATTCAGCCATAAAAAGAAACACAGTTTTGATATGTGCTACAACATTGATGCACCTTGAAAACATTATGCTAAGTGAAATAAGCCACACACAAAAAGATAAATATTGTATGATTCCACTTATATCAGGCACCTAGAATATTCAAATTCATAGAGTCGGAAGTAGAACAGAGGTTACAGAAGCTGAGAGGAGGGAGAAATGGAGTTATTGTTTAATGAATACAGAGTTTATGCTGGGGATGAAGAAAAATTGGGGGTATAGAGAGTGGTGATGGTTACACAACATTGTGAATGTATTTAATGCCACTGAATTGTACACTTACAAATGGTTAAAATAATAAATATTGTTGTCTATACTTTACCACAATAAACAAATTACTATAATAAAACACACAGCATTTAAAGTTTACAAAACAGTTCTATATACAACGTGGAACTTATATAATCAAGAACAGCCAAATCTGACTCCAGATTCTAAAGATGCAGAATAGGTTTATTAAATAGTCACTTTGCAGGCAACTGCTCTGAAACATCTGTTTGTTATAAAAACAGCAGCACTGATTGTTAAACTAAACTGGAAGCATAACGTATCCAGTTATTTTCCCATTTGGAAAAGTAAGCAAAGAAATAAGGATGTTTTATCTTCATAATTTGCATCTATAAAAAGTTGTTGCATCTACATACTTAGAAGCAGAAAGTCCTAACGTTTGCAATCAAAAGTCATAATACTTCCCAATCATGGTAACTCCTGCTGTTGTCATTACTTCCCTTCATTGTATTTCCTGTCACAAACTACAAACATCTGCTTTTTTCCTCCCTTTGCCCAACTCACAGTTTAACCCACACCCCATTTTATGGTCCTAATCATCATCACCACTACTGCCACCAAAAACCTTAACAACAACAAAATATTGAAACGAAAAGTTAGTGTTTTGTTGGGTATTCATTTTATGCTTTATTTGCATTATTTCATTTAATCCTCAGATCAATCCTAGGAATTATCCTTATTTTACCAAAGATGACACTAAGAAGACAGAATGGCTTCTGGTGAAATTTGCAAGTCTGCTTCACCTTTGACTGAGCACATAGCATGCACCCAGCACAGGCAGCAGAAAGCAGACGTCTTAGTAGCTCTAGGTGTCAGAGGGCAAAGCTTGGAGAAGGCAAAGCAACTGCAAACTCAGAGAAGGAACTCCAGAAGTAACAGAAACACAAAGAGGATGAGCCCCAAAATCTGAGGATAAACTGCCCAAATTCTTGTGTGACTGCTGTTTTACACAGACATAGGGGAAACCCTCAGAGAATCAGGCTGAAAAAGTAGCAGCTAGAAGACCAAAAACCTGAATGAAGACATTAGCTGCTGCACACCATGGGGGAGACAGGGTTTACAATTTGAGTCCAGGCAAGTTAATTGCTTACTAGAACACGAAAACTTACACTTTTCAGAAAAGCAAAGTAATTTCTAGAAGAGAAAACATTCCAGAGTTACTACTACATATTACCTGCAACGTCCAGTTTTCAATTCAAAAATTACTGGAAAGTGCAACTCATTCTCAGGGGAAAAAAGCAGTCAATAGAAGCTGACTCCAAGTGGGCCTAGAGGTTGGATTTGGCAGACAAAGACTTCAAAGCAGTTATTATCAATATGTGCAAACAATCAAAGAAAAATCTAGTATTAATGAATGGACAGATACAGATTCTTAATAGAGAAATGGAAACCATAAAAAAGAACCAAATAAAAATTCTAGAGCTAAAGAGCACAATAACCAAAATTCACTAGCCTGACTTAATAGCAGAGTTGAAATGACAATAAAGAATCTATGAACTTGAAGACAAAGTAACAGAAATTATCCAATCCAAAAAATAGAACAAAGATTTTTTAAAAAAGAACACTGCTTCAAAGGCATAGAGATATGGAAAATATCAAGCAGTCCAACAATTATATTAAATTTAAATGGATTAAACACTCAAAAAGGCAGAGATTATGAGATAGGGTTAGATAAAAAGAAAGACCCAATTATACACTGTCTAGAAGACCCACTTTAAATACAAAGACAGATTAAAAGTAAAAGGATGGGGGAAAAGAGGTACCTTGCAATAGTAAGCATAAGAAAGTTATAGTGGCTATAGTAGTATCAGACAAAATAGACTTAAAGACAAGCAATATTACTGGAGTCAAAGAAAGTCATTTCACAATGATAAAAGAGTTCATCAAGTGGGGAAATATAACAATTATAAATGTATATGCACCTAATAACAGAGCTCCAAAACACACGAAGGAAAAACTGACAGAACTGAAAGAAGAAATAGATAAATTAGCAAGTATAGTTGGAGATTTCAATATTCCTCTCAGTAAATGATAGAACTCGTAGAAAGAAAAATCAGTAAGGATATAGAAGACTTGAGCACTGTCAACCAATTTGACCTAATTGTCATTTATAGAATATTCCATACAAAAACAGGATATACATGCTTTTAAGCACACATGGAACATTCATCAAGATAAACCATATGTTCGGAATAAAACAAGTCTCAATAAATTTAAAAGGACTGAAATCATACAGAGTATGTTCTCTGAAAAACAAAGACTAAAGGACTTTCACTACAAAATCACCACAAGGCTGGTCATAGGACTTTATCTTCAATGATTATTAAGTCCAAACACCCTTCTCCTTAGGGTAATTCCAGAGCCTGAAAGGACAGTGAGGAAAGGATTCTGTGAAAGAAAATCGTTCCAGGCTTTTATACCTCAGGAAATGAGATATATTTTTAGTTCTTCTACTTTAGTATGCCTGACTTGAGGTCATTACTAAGGCTAGAGCTTTCAGGCCACATGTTCCACTGAAATATGCAATCTATAATTCCTTAAAATTTCCAATTTCTTATCAGATTATTTTAACATTCTCATCAGATTTGTTTTAGACTCTGCTAATCTATGGTAATCATATAGCTTTTACAAGTAGGAACTATAGTTATGACCCCAGAATCAAATGAGTATGGCGTAAGGCTAAGATGAAAAGAATAAAAAATACAGTAGTTTGCCTGAACTTGTCTGTCTTCACAGAAATCTTTGACACAAACAGATTAATAAGTAGCAGAGGGTGAGTACGTGTGTGTATGCACATAGGCGCGTTTGTGGGGGTGAGATGTCTAGAAAAAGTAGATTTGGATGTGCCATGATATAGGAAAGATGACAATCTAGAACATGAGTTGGTAAACTATGGCCCCTGGGCCAAATTTGGCCTGCAGCCCATATATAGGTTTTATTGTAACACGGCTATGCTCATTTATTTTCTTATTATCTATGGCTGCTTTTGTGTTATAAAAAGAATTGAATAGTTATGACAGAGATCATATGGACCACAAAGCCTAAAATATTTACTACCTGGCCATGTACAGAAAAAGTTTGCCAACTTCTGATTTAGAGCAAAGATGGACTGCTCAAGGTCAAATATGTATTAGGAAACAAATATTGAGATGCTAAAACATTATTATCAGGGTGGCAAAAAAGGTCAGTTACATTATTTATTTAAAAATTACCAAAAATACACAAAGCTATATAAAATTTTGTAAATTTAAAATAAATTAAGTCATGAATTGACAAAGGCCCACATCTGAGAAAATACCCAGTTTCTCACCTGATATTTTGGTGCATTGTTGCATTGTGGAAAACTGCCATTGACTTCTCCATTATGTAGCAGATTATTGTCCACCAGATTCCAGCCCCAGCTCTGGTCATCACTGCCCAGCAATGCCACATAACCTTGGCACTGCATGGGGGCCCGTTTTGTGGCAATTCCAATCACTGCCACAGTGCCCAGAGGGCCCTCCCACCACACCTCCCACGCATGGCGGCCCTCACTGAAACCAATCTTGGTCCTTGCACCATCAGTGCTCTGAGCAATGGGGTTTCGATGTAAAGTAAAACCATTCTTCTTAATGTAGACATTCCTGGAGCAGTCATTAGTGCTGAAGGCATGCTGGAAAGCACGTATCTGAAAAGATGAAAAACAGACGAAAAAATGGAAATTTGGTTTTTCTTAAATATTAAAAAGTACCCAAACTATAGGCTACATGTTTTTAAACAATAAAGTTATATATTTTTAAACAACACAATGAGTATTTCCAAAAAATGGCTGAAGTGTCAAGATGGGATACTAACATAAATTGTATGACATTTAAAAATAACTGCCAACCGTTTCATTATTGACCAAAATTCTAAATGTAGTATAATTTCTCCAAATAGACTTCTTAAAATATCAAGATATACACAGAGTCCTTATAGAGATAACACTGAAATGTTTATGGATGACATAATGATATCTGGCAACTGCTCTGAAATATCCAGGTTTGGAGTGGGAGAGTGGGTGGGGTAAAGAAGAAACCAGACTGCCCATGAATTAATCATCAGCAAAGCTTGGTGATAGGTATTGGGAGGGTCATTATTTTCACTACTCTTGTTTACATTTGATATTTTTATATCAAAAAGTTAAGAGATGCACAGTTTTCATGTTGGCAATGTTGTCATTAAAAAGAATATTTTAAGTAAAATAGAAAACTTAGTCATAGCAGCTCTAAAGTCTATGAAAAATTTTAATAACCACAAACTATCTTAGATCCTCAGCCTCCTTGCTAGGTATTACTCATACACCCAAACAGCACCACTCTCATTTTACCAAATCAAATAATCCCCTAGATAGCATCTAAATGCAACCACTAGAATTTAGAGAGATAGTCATTAAGAGCAGCTACCAATGATGGGCCAGATTAGCTGATATTCAGTAATTATCAGTTTTTTAAGCTTCCAAAATAAAGAGAGTATGAAAATTGCTCCTCTGCACAAAACATAGCGATTCCTCATGTTTTAATAATTTAAAGCTTTTGGTTTGTATGTTTTTTAAAAATCCCTTCTTGGGGCTGGCCCTGTGGCTGAGGGGTTAAAGTTCTGCATGCTCTACTTCGGTGGCCTGGGTTTGCAGATTTGGATCCTGGGTGCAGACCTACTCCACTCATCAGCCATGCTGTGGAGGCATCCCACATACAAAAAACAGGGGAAGACTGGCACAGATGTTAGCTCAGGGCTAATCTTCCTCAGGCCAAAAAAAAAGGAAGATTTGCAACAGATGTTAGTGGGGGTGAATCTTCCTCACCAAAAAAACAAAAACAGTCACCCAGTACAACTCAGGATGAGGACGCAGACCCAAAAGTCAATAGCTTGTTAGAGCAAGAGCCCCAAACAGAAGCCAGGTATTCAGTCCCCTCATCCAGTGTTCATGTACTCCTAGCCAGTACTTCACTGTTTCATTGCTGCACTCCACAGCAGAGAGATTTGAAACAAAAACAAAAACACCTGCTTGTTTCAGGTATCTCACATTTTCATAGGGAGGCTGTAAAACCGAAGTATTCCTACATTTTTCCCTATCTGATCCTATTTATAATACACTTTTAAGCACCTAAAAGATCAGAAGATAGGAATAAATGGAGGAGTAAAATGTCCCCAAAATATTAAATATTGCCTAAATAACTCAAAGATTACTCTCAAGACAATTCACTATATTTAATACTTATCTATGCCTACTTCTCAATTCTTATACATACCAATTGCTTTTGCTCTATTCTTATTCTCTTTGTCACACTGACCCTGTTACAATCTCTTCCTCAAACTTTTATGACATCTTCCTATTATCCTGGACTGATCCTTCACTGTATCCTTTTTTGGTGACCATTCTGCCTCTGCCTCCCAAAACTCTCCAGAACTCAATCCTTAATCCTCTCCCTGAATTCTTTCCATCCAGACTTGTCTTTCTAAAACAGCACCTTTATTACAACTCTTCACAGTTCAATAACCTTTGATAGTTCCATACTATCACATCAACTATAAATTCTTCTGCCTGGCCTGCAAAGCCCTCTAGATCTGGTTCCTCCTATTTCCCTTTCTAACTTCATGTTGTTCTCCTTGTCTGTAGTATCATAACTGCTTTCTCCTTCCATGTATCCTCTAGGACCAGCTCTAGTCTTACCATCTCCATAAGGCTATTTTTAACCAGGACCACCCAACCTCCCTCATTTCTCTCTTCTGAATTCCTACCCACAATATTCTGCACCATACAACACTTGATTCTGTACACACCTCAACCACTTGATTCTTGTAAAAAATATCTTGCCCTCTCAAAATCTAATCTAACCTAAACTGATCAAACCTCAATAGGAAATACAGAAGACAGAAGAACATGTTAAGCAACACCACGAGAATGAAATCTGTGAAATCCAGACTGAAGGAAACACTACAGGGTAAACAACCGGATTTCTTCAACAAATAAGTTGTAGGGGTAGGAGGTGGGGAAGATGGAGGGTAAATTTGTAGACTAAAATAGCGTTAAGAGACACATAAAGTGTTTGCCATGGGAACTTTATATAGATCTTGATTAAATAAACTGAAAGTTAAAAATACAACATTTGACATTTATGAGATAATTGGAAATTTGAACACTGCATTTTTTATATAAAGGAATTATTGTTAACTTCTTTATACTTTAGACGTGATGATGATATTGTGATTATGTTGTGTTCTTATCTTTTAGAGATGGATACTGAAAAATTTAGATGAAATGGAAAAATAAATACACAAATTAATAAATAAAAACAATCTATGTCTCACAGTCTCATGCACAACCTGGATTTTACATTATAGCAAACAGATTTAAGATCTAGTTTAGGATCTAAGTCTGAAATTTAGAGAATTATAGTTAGCTGCTAAGTATGACTGGAAAAATTCATGTTACCTGGCGACATGTAAAACTAACTTTTAAAAAGAAGACAAATCCTAAACAGATTGACAACTCCAAATACTTTCCAGTTTTGTGCTATCCCAAACCTGTTCCCATCCTTCTCTCAGTTACCCAGCTTCCCTGGAAATTCTATCTGATTCTTCCTTCTTCCTCATCTCACTCATCTAGTCAGCTGTCCACCTAGCTGGATTTGTTCTCTGTAACTGCTCTCCCAGCCATCCCCTTCTCGCCTCTACACACTTGTTCAGGTCCTAAGTATCTGTGGTATAGGCACTAACCCCTGCCCTCTCCAAGTCATCTTATGGCCTAGTTTTTCTAAAGCACAGCTCTTCTTTTGTCACTCTTCTGTTCGAACTTCTGTGGTTTCCAACTGTCGAACAAAGCCAAAACTATAGACTGAAGGTTGTATTTCAAGGACCTCCACGATATATCTACTTTCAGCTTACCTTTACAATCATATTTCCCACTACTTCAATTCGGTCTAACTAAACTATTTTCTATCTCTTTAGCCTCTCCTCTAAGCTCCAAACTGTAACAGCTGCCTATATGAAATCTCTTGGATGTCTCAAAAACACTGTAAATTCTACTCTACCAAAACTGAACTTGTTATTCCTCCTAAATCTTGTCCAGGTGATTCCTATATTATGTAAGCCAGATCCTAAGAGTCATCCTTAGCACCTCCCTTTTCCTCACTCCTATTTCAAATCGATTGCCAACTCCTGTAGATTTTACTTCCTAAATCTCTTCTAAATTTCCCCTCATCTCCTCTACTACTTACTTCCTAACTGATCTACCCATATTTCTAAGGTCCCCATTGAATCTGTTCTCCACACCTAAAGTTAGAAATAACCTCTTAAACATGGAAAATAATCATATTACCAATCCTGACTCTCCTAACCCCTTCTTGCTTACAATTCAAAATGGCTTCCCCATAGTTTGGCCACAGTCCACCTCTTCCATCTTATCTCAAATCTGCTTCACCTTTGCTCTCTATGCTCCAGCCACATTGATGTATTTTCTGTCCCTCATACTCATCAGGTTCCCTTCTAGAAGGCTCTTCTCTCTCCCCTTGGCCTATTCATCTTTATCCTTCAGGTCTCAGCTCATGCATTATTTCCCCAGAGAGAGCCTTCCCTGACCCTCCCACCTAGGTCAAATCTTCCATTACAGACATTCAGAGCACCATGTATTGTGCCTTCACAGTACTTACCACAGAGGCAATTTTACAACTGTGTCATTACTTCATTAATATCCATTTTCCCCCTACTAGACTGCAAGCTCCACAGGGCAAGGCATCTGTAAGAGTTTGTGTCTGGTTTTATTCACCTTTGCATCTGCAAAACTGAGCATAGTGCCTGGCACTCATATTGTTTTAAATAAAAATATATACTGTACATATATTTGCTTTCCTCTTGTCCTGCTTTTGTTCAGGGTATTTCCTCTTACTAAAATGTTCCTTCTCATCTTTTAAATTCAGCTCAAATGCAATCTCAACCTCAAACCTTCTTCAATCTTCCACTCAACATGTAAATCTCTCCTTTCAATGAACTTCTAATATATATTTTTATATCTCTAACAATTAGGAGCAATTTCTACTATGTGTTAGTTCTTTCTATAGATTCTTTTCTCCTCTACTAGACTGAGGACTTCCTTACTAAGCTATCTGACTTCTTTTGAATTAATCTTTTTATCCTCAAGATATTCAAAAAAGTCCTGCAATATCTGAATGAATGTGTGATTAGTAGAAGCCTACAATACCTACAGCACATGTAGTAGAAAGACACACAAAGTATTAAAAACTTAAGAATCCTAAACTATCTCTGGACTGATACAACAGAAATAGGTAACACAGGCTGCCTTCACGAAGGGAAACTGGGTGGCTGGGGGACAAGGGCAAAAGGAAGACATTTTGCTTTACACTATTTTGCTTCTTTTAAATGTTGACTCTCATGAACACATGATCTATTACATATTATTACATGAATCTTGAATCATGTGAAACATATCAATTACAGACCAATTACAAAAATGTCTTAATTTAAAATAAGTAAAAACAATAAACTTATTGGAAAAATAAAAACTAAATAAAACTTAGGAAGACTATACGTTTATCAGGCCAAGTAGGACAAAACCGCAATCTTCTGCACCCAGCTATATAAATTACACCTAGTACCTTTTGAGCATCTACCACGTACAAATACTGTCCTAGTAAATTAACATGCTATTTCACTTAACGGAAAAACAATTTGACAGGTGACATATTTAACAGCAACATTCTTTATCTTATTAAAACCTGCTTTATTACAGAAGAATAAATTTTACACTATTTCACATGGAAAAAATAATTTACTTCTTACTCTGACCTCCGTTGTCAGTCTGGCATTAAAAGGGGACGTTTTCCCTTTCTAGTTATTATGGTTTACTACATTCCACGCCTGACTTTATCCTCTCTCAGATATGCTCTTGGTGACTGCTACACTAAATAGCTGTTATCCATCCAACTGAATTCAAGCTGAAGACCTTTTGTTTATATTGCCTGAAGAATCCTCTCAGCCCTGCCATAACCTGTCATTTGACATTTTTATCTGTATATGAGGAAGGCAGAAACACGCACAAGAATCTACAAGGAAAAAAGGCAGCAAAACTGGAATCAGCACGTTAGATGACAAATAGAACAGAAGAGACACACTATCAAGGTGGAACTATGAAAAAGTTGGCAAGGCAGTAGCCAATAATAGTGGGCAAAGCAGTATTATGACGGTTAAGTGGTGCCGATGGGAAGATGTTCTGTTAAAGCCTTATCTTGAAAATTAGTAGGATGCCTAGAACCACACTCACTTATAAGCCTGAAATACAGTAGAGTCAATTAAAGAGAACTTGAGCGAAAATAAAGAAAAAATGGTTATGACTCAGAACTTGGAAAGGGTGAGGTGAATGTGGGGTGAAAGCAAAAATGTTCGAAACAAAGCCGATGTTAGAGGCAGCCGAGACGATGTGAGCCTATCTGGAGGGCAGGGAGAAAAAATTGGATGAGAGTATCGAAAGGTGCAACAATGGGGGTGGTCTGTCTGGAAGGGGAAAGACTGTGCAAAGTAGGATGAGTGATGGAAACCAGGGATGGGAAACCGTATGGTCCTTTAAAAAGTGTATCACGGAAGTGGGATGGGTTGAGGAGCAGAACTTCAATCCTAAAAGAGGATCATTATGGAGGGGGAAGGTGAGGGAAGGTATTGACGGGAGCCGTGGAAAGGCGGGATGGTGAAGCGAGGCGTCTGACTCAGAAGCTTAGACTAGAAGCACTGCGAGGGGGCTGGAGGAGCGGGACTGGGGGCAGCGGCGTGGCCCGGGGCTCCCTCACCTTGGCCTTGTAGCTGGGCAGGTTGCAGAGGATGTCCGTGCGCAGAGCCTCTTCTGCCAGGCTGCGGGCGCACAGGCTCCGCCACACCTCGCTGTTCTCATCGCCGTGCAGGCAGCGGTACCAGTGCTTGCACACCAGGGCGCAGCTCCGCAGCTCGGACAGCTCCAGGTAGGAGAACACCAACTCCAGCACCCGGCTGGGCAGCCGGCCCCCGACCCCCGCGGACCCGGAGCCCGAGCCGGCGCCCGCGCCGCCGCCGCCGCCGCTACAGCCAGCGCCGCCCGAGGCTGCCCCAGCCCCAGGGGCCGGCGCCGCCATCACCTCACCAGCCGGCCCGAGGGCCGCCGCCACCACCGCCGCCTCCCCCCGTCTCTGCTAGGGAGGCCAAGCCTCGCCTGGAGACCAGAGCAGCTCGCTCACCGCCCCTTTCACAGCCAACCGCCCGGCCGCTCCACCACTCCCGCCCCTGCCCGGGGGCGTCCGCCGCGCGCCCCGCCTCACTGAGGGCAGACGCCCGGGCCGCACGGGCGTCCCCCGCCCCTCCCCCGCGGCTCAGCGCGGGCGCCGGAACCGCCCGACTCGCACGGCCTCCCAGCGGCGCGCCCGCGGCTCCGCCATGCGGGTTGAGGGCACGAAGCAAGGGCGCACGCCCAGCTCGTCCGCGGTTCCTCTCGGCCCCGGATGTGACTGTTTGGCTGAGGCGCCGGGCGGCCAACGCTAGCTGGGATTGGGCGCTGGTGGGTGACGTCATCACGAGACGCCGAGGAGGCAAGCGGGAAGCGCAGGTATGAGTCTGGCGCCGGTGGGTTGGTGGTTGTCGTCTGGTGCCTTTTCCTCTTTTTGGTTGCGCGGTCCCTTGTAGGCTTTCCTGGGCCTCTTTTCCTGTGAGGTTTCCCTGTGTCAGCTAGGTCCCAGCTTCAGACTCCAACCTAATGTAGGAAACTTCTCTTACCTTGCTAGCCAGTTCCTAGCTCCGCCGCCTTTGGCTTGAGTTGGATCTTTCTTTACCTTTGGCAGCTAAGGTCATCTTTTTCCTTGTCAGGCCCTCTCGTTCTCTCTAAGTACCGAGATTTAGCAGCACGTGTGTCCCAGCGTATATTCGGAAAATGGGGTGGCTGCATTTGAACCTCCCTTCCTCCCTACCCCTTCCCCCGCCCCCGCGCGCAAACGTTGGCTAACCTTAAAGTGCCGTTAAAGTGCTTATTAAGTGCTACGTTCTTTTGGACTAAACGTAGCCTATCTCAGTCTTTCGTGCATTAGTAGGCGGATTAAGGCAATGTGTTTTTATTTAATTAGACAGTCCAATCGGGAGAATGACGTGGAAGCTATAATTATAGATGGCTTTTTGGAAGGGAAAGAATTTCAGCATTATTCGATCAGACTGCGTTTTCCTGGGTGGTCCAAAAAGTTTTCTGAAAGCCTTTAAAGAATGCTTAGTAAGAGAAAATAATAACTATCATGTGAGCCAGGCAGTCTACTAGGGTCCTTTATGCGAATTTTTATATAATTCTCAAAACGACTCTGAGGTAAGTAATAAGCAATTATTATAATAATAGGGTTCACGAGACAGTCAACTCCACTGTCTCGTCTTTTTCTTTTTTTTCTGCTTTATCTCCCCAACCCCCCCCCCCCCCCCCCCCCCCCCCGCACATAGTTGTGTATCTTAGTTGCGGGTCCTTCTAGTTGTGGCATGTGGGCCGCCTCCTCAAGGTGGCCTGACGAGCGGTGCCTATCTGCGCCCAGGATCCGAACTGGCGAAACCCTGGGCCACCGCAGTGAAGCGTGAGAACTTAACCACTTGGCCACAGGCCGGCCCCAATGTCTCGTCTTTATGTAGTAAGAAATCTTTCCAGAAGCTCCCCTGCTGTGTATAATCCATTTCTTTTCTCCAGTAAAAACAAAAAATAACAGCTACCTTCTGTACTCTCTGATATATGGTGTTTGATTGTTACTTCCCTTCCCTTCTTCCCAGATGTTTTTTTCTCCACTCTTAGTAACCCAGATTCTTTTTATTCTTGCTAATGCCAGTGCTGCAGCCCTTCAGTCACTTTGGTTGCTATCCAGTTTCTCCACGTCGTGGCCAACTTTAGAAAATCCAAACGTGAAGAAAAGTTGACGTGTAGTTATAGTGATTGTAACTCTCCCTCACTGTATTATTTGAATGATAGTGTGAACTCAGACTAGGGAATTTTATTCATTTTTCAGCTTTCAGCCATAGGACATCCAAGGAAGGAAGACCAAGTTTTATCTGGAAAGACACTTAGGTTTCTTTTAAGTCTTCAAGGATAAGTAGAGTTGGTCCCTCTGTGAAGGGGGCAAAGAACCAGGCAGAACGAACAGCTTTAAAAGTACAGACACTTAAAAAAGATGGGTGTGTGGAGATAAGACTGGAGCAGAGTATTTAGAGTAGAGATCATTAGCTGTTGGAAGGAATCTATTATCTAATTGTAATTACTCACAATAGGATATGATTAATTGTTGTGCTTGGTTCTTTAGGCATCTGCATATGTGAAGAGAAGCTTGTTGACTTGATACCTGAATGTGGGAATAGTGGCATGTAGCTATTTCTGATGGGCTTTCCAGTCCCAGCAAGAGAAAAATAAGAAACAGTTGCTTGACAGCTCATTTCTGAAAGACTGTTTTGATTTAACCTAGATATTAAATCTACATTTTTTCCCACTTCCTTCCACCATAGCAGTCTGATTGTTTAACACTTTTTGATGGTGGCCTTTGCATGTGTTTCAAATAATTTTAATTTTGCAGACTAAGTGAACAGTGAGTGGAGGGCTCTGGTTGAGTCACTAATAAACACTGCATGGTAAATATTGATTGACTAAAATTAAAGCATCAGAGTGTATGGATTTCTGGGGCTTTCCCAACTCTTTTTCTTAATTTTCCCCATAGTAGGTCTTTATTTTTATTTTTCCGACTAGCTAGGTGATCAATAGATATTATCTAATGGGTGATGAGATTAGAAGTTTAGTATTTTTTTTCCCTTTTTTTCGAGGAACATTAGCCCTGAGCTAACTGCTGCCAATCCTCCTCTTTTTGCTGAGGAAGACTGGCCCTGAGCTAACATCTGTGCGCATCTTCATGTACTTTATATGTGGGATGCCTACCACAGCATGGCTTGCCAAGTGGTGCCATGTCTGCCCCGGGATCCGAACTGGCGAACCCCGGGCCACCGCGAAGTGGAATGTGGGAACTTAACCGCTACGCCACCGGGCCAGCCCCAGAAGTTTAGTGTTTTTTACTCTTAAGTGCACAAAGGTTAAGGTGGAGCTGGCCTTGGTCTTGTGAGATTAATAGACCAAGAGTTACTACTGGTTCCGTTATGGAAAAATTTACAGGACCTGTGTTGTTGTCTATAATAGTCCCTTTAAGTACAAAATCCATTTATTGCCTGACCTAACATTTTGGGTTGGAGCTTAACCAAATGTATCTTTAAAATTGAGTTAATCTTTTCAGAAAAGAATTATATCAGAGAAAAAAATCTGCTAAAACTTACCTGCCAGTCAACATTTACTTAGTCCGCTGTGGGTAGATCTGAGATGGAGAAATACAAGTACTAGAAACCCTGCCTCATCTTGTCTTAGAGAAAACCTAAACTCCCAGCAGGGATCTAAAATCTGTATTCACCCCAAATCCTAAAGCTGTAGAGGGCCCACTTCCGGACTTGAAAGTTGATTCACCTTAGAAAAATTAAAACTCAAACTTAGGAAATAAGTGATCAGTACTCTAAAATTCGTAACAGAATTAAAGTTATTTGTAACTTGGCCTTTTCAGTGGTTAATTCAAATTTCATATTTTAAGGTAGGATATCATCTTCATCGTATGATAAGTCAATAGTCACCATAGATGGCTGTTCCTAAGCCTAAATAATATGAATACCTTTCATCTTAAATCGTTTTAAGTATCCTTTTTCTTGGTTTATCTGAAACATTTGGCAAGAATCTTTGTTATGGTAGCAAATTATTTAACTAGTATTTCAGTACTTGTCAGCAAAAATCAAACCACCAGGGTTCCCTGTCTTCACCTTCCTCTGAGTCATTTCCTCTCCAAACCTCTCCATTAAAACTTAGTTGCTCAAATTAGTTTCCTCTAGATGCTACTTGAGTGCTTCTGCTGAAATAAAACGTGTATCTTTTTGTCTTTTTTCATTTTATCTTTATGAAAATTGCTGTATCTGATTTTGTGACCATGTTTCTGTTACCTTGATTACTAGTAGATTAGTGATTTTTTGCAGTGTAGTTAGTGATTTTTTTGTGTTTGGCTAAAAGTGGGAGGAAGTAAGCTTTGTGTTGGGAATAGAAACTTTAGGCAGATTGCCAGATTATTTTAAATGCTTTTTCAATATTAGAAAATTTATCTCTGTGTCATTCAACTAAATTCGAGTATCATGTCTGAAAATAGTAAAGCAATTATGGCAGTTTTTCACTAGATAACTCTCCCTTGGCTTGTAAAAGGAAAAATTAAATTTATCCAGATCGATTTCTTTGCTTCCTTTTGTGTGACCATTTAGAGTTGTATAAATTGCCCTGATTTCTTGTTTGTTTTGCCCAATAGGTAGTTAAGGCAGGTAAGTATTATATGGCAATTCAGGTTTATAGATCTGGGATGCCTGGCATACGGAATCTAAATCTCAAACATAGCTACTACTGTTGTATAAACACAAACAGGTGATAATGTGATTAAAAATTTGTGAATACATTTAAAAGCAGTAATTACTAGTAGCTTTTGGTCATTTTCTGTACTTTCAAAGAATACTAACAAGTAAAACTGTTGTCAAGTGGAATTGTTAGAAAAGAGTCTTTGTTATTTAAAAGTTTGGGGTCCCTTTATGTTGGACCCCATATACAAATCCTAAGGGCAAGATGACTTTACGTAAATTACTTAACATTTCTGAGACTCAGTTTTATCATCTGTAAAATGGAATAATTACCAGTTAGCAGGGTTGTTTTGAGAATAAAATTAAATAACCTACTGATTAGCCTCTGGTGGTAAGACCCAAGGGTTCCAGTTCCCTGGATGGTTCTTGGTGTGGTACAGGTTTTCCACTTCCAGCATGCATCAGAACCACCTGGAAGACTTGTTAAAACACATCACTGGGTCCCTCCCCCAGAGTTTTTGAGGGGTCCAGCACTTTATATTTCTAACAAATTCCTGGGTGATATGCTGCTAGACTGGAAACCATATTTTGAGGACCATTGGTGTAGTATATATGATGCCACTTTGACCAGCCTAATAAAAATAGGAAAAATGATAATGGTAATATTTGTCAAGCACTCATTGTGTACCAGGCACTATTCAATGTGCTGTACGTATATTATCTCATTTAATCCTCTCTGATACTATGAAATGGGTGTTATCATCACCCACATTTTATAGAGAAGGAAAGTGAACCACAGAGAGCTTCAGTAACTAGCCCAAAGTCACCCAGATAGGAAGCAGATATTTAAACCCAGAGATTAGCTCCAGAGCTCACTCTCTCAAACATTATTCAAATAAAAGATAAATCCTGATGATTGTGCAGCCCTCTCTTAAAAAGAATTTTTCCTAACTTAAAATAAATATATTTAATGTTTATTCTTATGTGGGCCTCATATCACAGGCTGAAGAACCTAGCTTACCTGGGCACCTGATTGCAAGGGAAGCCTTAGGCATGTGCCAGCCAGGTGCCCCTCAGCCCTGTGTTCAGCTAGGCTTTTGTGGACTTGATCTTCAAATGTCTTTTTTGGTTGATCGAGTTTTCTTAGATGTCTTTTAGAAATATTTAAATGATGTGTTGCTTATTGCATTTGTCTCCTACTGTCAAGTTCTTATATAAAACATGAGATTATAGTTTTTTCTCTCTCTTCACAGAGTCTGCTGGGCCATTATGGCACTCAAGTGGACTGGTGGACATTCTTCTCCAATTCTCTGCCTGAATGCAAGTCAAGAAGGGCTAGTGGCTTCTGGGGCAGAGGGTGGAGATCTCATGGTTTGGGGTGAAGATGGAACCCCATTAGGACACACACACTTCCAGGGGGCTAATGATGTTACCAGTGTCTTATTCTCTCCTTCCTACCCCACGAAGCTCTATGCTTCACATGGAGAAACCATTAGCATACTGGACGTAAGGTCCCTCAAAGATTCCCTGGACCATTTTCATGTGAATGAAGAAGAAATCAATTGTCTTTCATTGAATGAAACTGAAAACCTGCTGGCTTCTGCTGATGACTCCGGGGCAATCAAAATCCTGGATTTGGAAAATAAGAAAGTTAGCAGATCACTGAAGAGACATTCCAATATCTGTTCGTCTGTAGCTTTTCGGCCTCAAAGGCCTCAGAGCCTGGTGTCATGTGGACTGGATATGCAGGTGATGCTTTGCAGAGAGTACTTGAGTAATTTCTAAATGGAATTTGCTAACTGAATCAAATTATTGATTGGGCTAAATATATCTCTGCATTTTCTATTCTCTACTAAGATGTCTTACCTATTTATGAACCATAAGCTTTACTTCTACTGCATGTTTAATATTAACTTGACAAAGCCTAGTAGATTTTATTTACAAAGTAATTATTAATCGTTTGGTCTTCCTTTCTTTATGCTTTAATACATTCCTAAAACCTGAGAGTTCAAATATTCTAAACATCTGTTCAAATGAAGGGGCACGCTGAAGGCAGAGTTTATCACTCTCTGCAAACTCTGTGTTTAAAAAAAAGTTGGACTGGATCTGTTGTTTTTACTTTAAAATTCTGGAGTGCATTAATTGAAATAGTGTGTATTGGTGACCAGGATCAGAGCATTGTATTCAATGCTGAGTTTTGAGGGGAACATCACAAATTAGCCCAAATTCAGAGGAAGGCCATCAGGAGAGTAGATGTATTTAGAAACCCCATTGTGTGGGGAACTGGAGGTGTTTAATTCTTGGTTTTCATGAGGGGAAAAAGTGGAATATGCTGGTCTAAGTAGAAGTCATAGGGAAGCTGATTTTGGTTTAATAAAAGAAAGGTTTCAAATAGCTTCCACTTTCCCACAGCAAATGTGCTTCCTTCTGAGAGTAAATCTCCTATCACTGGAGTGAGAAGAATCACGGCGTCTCTTTGGTGAGCACTTAATACTTGCCAGTGCTTTACATAGATAAGTCTGCATTCTAATCACATTGTGATAGATAGTTATTATTTCTTTTTTAGAAATGAGGAAACTGAGATTCAAATTGTGTCCACACCGCTGCCTGAATTGGGATTCAAACCTCAATCTCTCTGACTCCAAAGCTTATGTTTTTTTCTCTGTGACACCAGAGATATTCAAGCAGAATATCATCAGTAATGTGGTAGAAAATCTTCTTGGTTTAGGAACAGATGGCTTCTAGAAAAAGAACCATTGTTTATTAATGACCTGTGTTCCCAGCACTGCGCTAGGCATTTGATCTACATTCTCAACTGTACACGGTATCTTTCTTCTAAGACTCCGTGATTCTCTAATAGCATCAAAGGCTTTGTCTTTCTGCCTTCTTGGCCAATGACCTTTCCCACTCCCTCCTCCATCCTCCACCCCGCTTCGTAATTTAGAAGTAGATGAGGCTGGTTTTTGTTGTTGTCACTATTACTGCCTCACCCCTCCCCCAAGTAGGCAGAATCAGTGGATATCCTGCAGTGCTAGGACAGTCCCTAAACAATAAAGATTTGTCCTGCCAAAAATGTCTATAGTGCCTCTATTGAGAATTATTCTGTGTTTATGGGGCACAGTGACCCTATTACCTCTAAACTTCTTTTCTGCTCCTAGATCTCAACCAAGTCCTTTATAAACCTCCGACGTTTTCTATCTTAGTAGTGATAATCTGCCTATTTGGTTGTTCAACCAGGTGGATATCTGTTTTAAGTAGGCAGACTGTACAGTGTCTCATTGTCTCTTGGATTAGTCGTTCTTTCATCCTTAAGCTATACCAGTTTTCAATCATTGGTTCATTAATCAACTACTAGGCATGGCAGTAAACAATTAGGTGTGCAAAAATGACCTGTATTCTTAATATTAGATAAGAAGTGGCATCCAGAATTTATCTTTTTGCCCTCAATTCTGGGCAAGATGCTTTAGTAGCAGGCAGCTGTTAGAGAATGGTATGGGAAATAAATATTTTCTGAAAGGAAAGCTTAGGTAATTGCTTATTTGATTTGACTGCCAAGAATTGCTAAAAGTTCACTGTAGATTAACTTCTGCACTGGGTTGTGGTATAAAAACAGTGGGTAAGACAGCACAACTATGCGTTTAAGAAATTGCTTCATTAACTGAAGTTGAAACTATAACTTCTTCCACAGTTTACTTCTTAAAACCTGGTTATCCAGTATTCTAAACTTGAAGAACAGCCCAGCTTGTGAGGGAGTCCAAGAATGTAGGCATAATTGTGGAGGGGAGTTGTTGTCAGGTTAATTTTGAGAGTTATTTCTCTCTGAGCAAATGCATTTTATCCCAAGGCAGGAGTTGAATTACTGCCACACACAATAGATATGTTCAACACACCTATCTTTGTCATTATAGAAATTATAAAAATTATATCCTTTGATTTAGCTAAGTTTAAATAATTAGGCAAAGCATGCCTAAAGAGGCAGGGACCTTAAGAACAAAGTGTAATTTATTAAGACATTTAAGACTGCTTGATTTTTTTGTTAAGTAAGTACAAAATAATATTTATAATACATAAATGTATAAAGAATAACATAACATAAATAAAGGTATAAAGAATAATATTAAATAAATACCTGTGTACCCACCACTCAAATATAGTTTTTTCTCATAAAGACCTTTGGAAATTTGAAACCATCATATATTTCTGTAACATACGTGTTGGTTTTTTCCCCCCTCACTTTCGCATCTGAAAATAAATGGTTCAAAGGTTTGTTCTTCTTTTTTTGGCATTTGAAAGATCACTGGTACCAACACTTAAGAATCAGGATGCTGTGGCTGGCCCCGTGCCTGAGTGGTTAAGTTCGTGGGCTCCGCTTTGGCAGCCGGGGATTTCGCTGATTCGGATCCTGGGCGAGGACATGGCACCACTTGTCAAGCCATGCTGAGGCGGTGTCCCACATATCACAACCAGGAGCACTCACAACTAGAATATACATCTATGTACTGGGGGTCTTAGGGGAGAAGAATGAAAAAAAAAAAAAGATTAGCAACAGTTGTTAGGTCAGATGCCAATTTTTAAACAAAGAAGAATCAGGATGCCACATGGAGGAGGCGCTTTTTTTTGCCATTGAATCTTTTACGTGGAAAGAAATGTTTTGGTAGGGAGAGAAATTTTTGAGCAGGGTCACTTTGATATGATTGCTTTCACTTCTGAACATTTGCCAATTGTCCACTTTCTCTCCCTTTAAAGTTTTATAGGACCAAAACCCCCAAGCTCTTGTATTCTTTCCTTCGGTATCTCTAGCTCTCCCACTTAGGGTGATACCACTTGAACAGGTAGTTGAGACGTTGTGAAACACCTTGGAATCTTTGGGAGTTAGGAAGAGTAAAGAACTATGAAGAGAATGTCCAGGCAGGAACAATTTGCGAATCTTCAGTACTTGAAAATGATTCTTGAATTGGTAGAATCTGGGATGGCTATCAGCACATTTAGATGATTTAAATAAATACAAAAATGTTTAAGCTGCTGAAAACATTTGGATGTACTTCATGTTTGGGTGTCTAAGGAGGACAAATATAATCCAGGCATTATGGGAGCTGTGCAAGAAAGAACTTGGGGATACCTGCCAAAACAGTTAAGCTAGCAGATTCTGGGATGTCCAATTTCCTTGTGTTCAGGTTTTTTTATAGAGGCTGTTTCCACATCAAGTTTTAGTACCATTCATTTTTGTTATATTTTTTGATACTGTTTTACTTTATTTCAGTTTGTTAGTATTTTGACTTCACCCAAATAGTGATTGCCGGCACTTAGTATAATGTTATAGATCCAATCCAAAAGGATTTTCAGTGCTTCTCCTACTGGAAACAAAATATAAGTGTTATTAGCTGTCACTTCTTTTGAAAGTAGGTGGAGTTGAGACAAGTTCCGCTGAACAGAAAACCAAATCCTTAATATCATCAGCAGTAATAATCTTGTCAATTCAGCTCTATGTTTTTGACTATCTGAACAAGGTCATGCTTATCCTAGTATCCATTTTAAATTATGAGTCATAATTCAGGGGTAATATGAGATGGTAAAATAAAGCTGTCTATTCTCTCTGAAAGTATGAAAAAATTTTCCTTTTCAAATTAGTTGCTCCAGGAAGAAAATGAATCAGTACATTATAGAGTAAAATCAATTCACGAAGGTTATTGTTTTGTTTTAAATACATTTTAATTAACATTTCATTTAAATCAATTTAGTAGGTCCAAGATCATGGTGGGGAACAAAAACAAAAAGCCAAATATACCAGGATGTCAAATTAATCAACACATGTGTTTGGAATTTCTCCTCTTTTCCAGGTATTATGCCAGGCATTAGCAAAGATGAATTAAATTTCAAGAAACCGACAAGTTAGTAGTATACGTCAACTAATAGAATATCAGTTAAATAGGGGGAAGAGAGAAGTGGGCTGGAATAGTTAGGAAAGCCTCTTTGAAGGGACAGGGACTTGAGCTAAGCCCCTAGGATGGATAATTAGGGTAATGTGAAAGGAAAGGAAAAGCATTCCAGATAGAAATTATTTCAGTGATATTCCAGATTTAGTTTATTTAGTTGATAGGCATTTTTACTTGTAACCAGCGTAGACTAAAATTAATAAATTTCATAATCTTTCATTTTACTTGCAGAGATGAGGGTAGAATGACTTAAAGAAACTGGCAACTGCTTAAGAATTTGGATTGCACTTTGATTTCTTAATCAAAAGTTATCCAGGAGCTTGTTTTCTAAAGTGTACCTTACTGCCAATTGGCATTCTAGGTTGGGTACCAGGGTAGCATTCCACTGGCATGTTGCAGTGCCATCTGAGGTGTTTTTTTTTTCATATTACTGGAAGTGTCTCCTACTAATCATTCTCAGGCTACTTTGATGGTTTTATTAGAAGTGGAATAAGCATGATAGTTGAGCAAAAAGGCTAGAACTCTGTTTGACTGTGTAACTTCTGTTTAAAGGTGATGCTCTGGAACCTTCAGAAAGCCCGGCCACTCTGGATTACAAATTTACAGGAGGAGGAAACAGAAGAAATGGAAAGCCCACAATCACCTGGTCAGCTTTTAAACCCTGCTCTAGCTCACTCAGTGTCTGTGGCGTCGTGCGGCAATATTTTTAGTTGTGGTGCAGAAGATGGTAAGGTTCGAATCTTTAGGGTGATGGGAGTCAAGTGTGAACAAGAACTGGGATTTAAGGGCCACACTTTGGGAGTATCCCAGGTCTGCTTTCTGCCAGAATCCTATTTGCTGCTTACTGGAGGAAATGATGGGAAGATAATATTGTGGGATGTAAGCAGTGAAGTTGAGAAAAAACAGAAGAGTCCTACAAAACATACCCACAGGAAGAAAACTAAAAGAGCAACTTATACCAAGCAGGGTGGAAACGCTAATGCTTCAGTAACAGATGAAGAGCATGGCAAAATTTTACCAAAGCTAAGTATTGAACATGGAGAAAAAGTGAACTGGCTCTTGAGTACAAAAATAAAGGGATGCGAAAATATATTAGTAGCTGATCAAACTAGCTCTATATCTGTATATCCCTTAAATGGGATTTAAATCCAATAAAAACATTTGAAAAACTGCAGCAAAACTTTTTTTAGGTTAAAAAAAATCCTGATTCTTTGTTTAAACTGTTTGTTGTATGTAGAATAATACCATTCCATGGTATAAATTTTAAGACATTTGAGCAAAAGAAAATAATTGGGTAATACTTCATATAGTAAATGACATATTAAAATTTGGGGGAAGAGAACCAGTATTCACTGAGTACAGACCAGGTACCAGCCATTTTACATATATTTCATTTCTTATTTCAAATCAGTGAAGTGGGTGATTTCCCCCATTTTATTGCCACAGGAATTGAGACTCAGAGACATTAAGGAACCTGAGGATCCAGGAAAATTTCAGGCACAATTGGGTATCTGCAGAGAATCTTGGTTGTCTTGTCAAGCCTCCTGCCTGAGGGAAACCCACATCCTGATCCAAATGTGGTTACCACATGAGTTATAACGTGAGTTAGTTTGGATCCTAGGATGTCATGAGGAGCCTTACCAAGTTGGAAGAGGAAACCTGTTCTTGCTTGTTCTGTTTAAAGCCCAGGAGGCTTTGCTGACAATTACCTTTTGCTGTTTCTGGGAAAAAGGTTCCGGGTCAAATCAGCTTAGGATATTATGTAGCAATCCAGATCATCATACAGGTGAGACCAAGAATAAGGTGAAGTCATGAATAAGCAGAAACTGACTAAGCAGAAGATGTAAGGTAGAGAAGTTATAGAAGAGGTAAAGATTAGAGGCCAACATAGTGTGTCAAGAGTAAGTTCATTTTTATCATGGCCTGAATTGCTGCCTTCTCTGCATATTCTTTCAGCTTCTGCTTATACTACTTACTCTTACATTCAGAGTTTTGAAGGGAGCATCTCATTGGGTATCATTATCCTTGTGTCTTTGATAAACTCGGTTTTAGAATGCTTGTTGCAAGTGACAAACCAAATTCAAATTGGCTTAAGGGAATAAAAAGAAATTCATTGGCTCATATAACTCAGAAGTCCAAGGATAGTCGGCATGTACTGCTCAGGTAGCTAAGCTGATAGGATGTGAGTCTATGGTGCCCCACCTTGTGGAAAGTCTTTCCTAGAGGTGAAGAGATAGAATCTTTGCTTAAGCTATTTGAGCTGGATTTTTAACTTGCAACTTAGAGAGTCCTGACCAATTAAGCAGGCAATTGGTAAATGTTGTTTAGTGATCTCATTTGGAATTTAAGGAAAGGAAAATACCATCTTGGCCCCTGAAACATTCATTGGCAAAGGACCCTGGCCTGAGTATTGACAGAAATAAGGTTCTGATCCCAGCACTGGGCAAGATTCTTGGCCATTTTGGGCCTTAGTTTCCTTACTTGAAAGTGAGGGGGTTGAATTAGACATCCCCTAAGGTGCCTTGTGTGCCACTGTTTTATGAAATGAAAACATTATCATAATATTGTGCTTAGCCAATGATTATTAAAATGTCAGGAAGGACTAATAATCATGGGCAATCTCTGGAGGTTTTAGAAGCATCTTTTGAAAAATTACCCAAGTACAGCATCATTTTAGCTACTGAGCCTGAATAATTCTGTGGGTGTAAGATAAGAAGTACTTAAAGCAAGAGTGAAACATCAGTCTTAAACTTCTTTTGGTTGCTGATAATGGCCACTCAAACTGCCTAAGCAAAAAGGGAAATTTACTCTCAGGATTGCTGGGCTGGCGTGGTGGGGGTTATGCAGGGCAAAATTCTCTCTTAATCTAAAGCAGAAATGTAGCTGGGCTTCACTTGAGTCTCTAACCAGGGAAGCCATTAAGAACCAAGGCAGCTGCACTTTCTGTCTCTTGACGAGTCCCTGTGGTCACTTGTCTCTGCTTCTCTCTATATAATGGCATTCACTTGACAGAAAGATTAACCTTTCAGGGCTACATTGGCAGCCCATTTAAATTCCAGAAACAAAACGAGCAGTGTCTAAGTTCCAAGTCCCTGAAGAGAATCTGATTGGTCCAACTTAGTCAAGTGCCTGTCTCTGATCCAATCAGCTCTGACGGGGGATGCTGTCACTTAGTATCAACATTGCCAAAGGGGCCTACCCCCATAGATGGGGAGCGTGGACCGAACCAATAGTACCAAAAGATCTACAACCATTGAAATTTTGGTAAATTTACAGTGTGAAAATTATATGCAAAAGGAACTGTTCTTAGGTCAGCCATTTTGCTACAGTTTGACTCAATTTGCAATCAAAAGAGCCATGCCTAGGTTACTTTAGTTAATGAGAGGTTGAGGAAACAAAGTAAGCAAAAGAAAGCACCATAGCCTGAGCTTCCAGAGAATCAGGACATCATTTTGAATGTAGCCTAGGCTCTAGTAGTCAGCCAGCCATTCGGGTAACAAGAGCTTCAGCGGTCATTCTTAGAAGTGCGCTTCCGTGTTTCCCATCTGTGCTAGGCTGAAAATGTCCCCCAAAGATGGCAGGTCCTAAACCCTGGAACCTGTACATGTTACCTTATTTGGTAAAAGGATCTTTGTGGGTGTGATTGAGTTACAAATTGTAAAGGATTATGTTAAATGAACAAAATCATGGTAATTGTATACTTGCCTTTCTATTTTTATTAGTGTCAGGTGCTTGAGGGCAAGGTTTCTGCCCTGTTTTGTTTCAGAGCTTGTGGTGTGGCCTGTCCTGGATCCCCCAACTCACACGAACAGTGCTCATTAAATATCAAATGAATCAAGGGTGGCCCAGAAGTGGAAATGTTAAGAGATGTGGATAGAAAAGAATAAATAAAGGTCAACCTGAAGGAAGCTCTTGGCAGGCTTGCCTGGCAACCAGACTGAACCCTTTGCTCATGCTTCAGGTTATTTTAAACACCAGCCATCAGGGCTACACATAGCTTTCCCACCAATGTTCAATTTGCAGACACCCAGATATACTTATTTCACATTTGGTGTTCCCTTTCCAAATTACAATCAGTTTGTGGTCCAGGATAGACTATCCTGAGACTGATGCAATGCTGCCAGGTTGCTTCTCCCTGCCAGGAGCAGAAATCCCTTCAGGATTAATCTATCACCCTCTGGCAGAATTATGTATAATCCTGGTGCCTTAACCTATGAAGAGCTCCCCCCTTGGGGCTGGCCTCATGGCCGAGTGGTTAAGTTCTCACGTGCTCTGCTTCAGCAGCCCAGGGTTTCGCTTGTTTGGATCCTGGACATGGACATGGCACCACTCGTCAGGCCATTTTGCAGCATCCCACATGCCACAACTAGGGGGACCCACAACTAGAATGTGCAACTATGCACTGGGGGGATTTGGGGAGAAAAAGCAGAAAAAAAAAAGATTGGCAACAGTTGTTAGGTCAGGTGCCAATCTTTAAAAAAAAGCTCTCCCTTGACCTCAGTTTTCCTTTCCACAAGCAGAGAATTAGAGAAAAACAGAGTAAAACACTGCACATGGACTCTGTGTATGTGTATTTGGTGTCTGAACTTTCTGAAGATGAGATACCATGACACTTCATCACAAAATACTTCAATATGCATCTCCTGAAAAGGACACTTTCCAGTATAACCATAAAACTGATATCATATCTAAGAAACTTAGCAGCAATTTACCTTCTTGCTCTAGACCAGTCAGTTGTGACTTATACCATCCTTACTACACGAAAGTCCAGTAGTGGGAGAGGGTGGCGGCCAGAACTGCAGAGGACAGTCCCCTTGGCCATGGGCAGGGCTTATGGAGGTGAGATGCTGGGGACAAGAAAAATCTTGTGGCTCACTTGCGATCTGAGCAGAGGTGGGTCTCCTTTGTAGCCAACGCTCTTCCCATGGCTGTCCCCAGCAGGGAAGATTGAGGACCTGTGTCTCAGCTGGAGTGAACAAGGTACCTGCTATCACTGCCACCACCTGGGCCATACTCCAGCCAGAGGAGCAAGATTTAATCTAGGCCCAGGAGAGCATGTGGGAGAAGTTCAGACCACCTCCCCAACACCTGGAGAGCACCTGCTATACTTTGGTACTCTTGGTAGAGGAAAGGGCTGGGCTGAGGTTTAATAGAGCCTCCATCAGGTTCTCTTCTCTATAGCCATAAGAAATGCTTGGGGAGCATGACCCAAAGTTCACCTGGGTATGATTTTCCTGTAATCATTCTAGCCAATGAATGAAGAAGCATCCAGAGCTTGCAGTGGTCAAGTAAAAACAAACCCTATTGACTTAGAAATGTTAACACAATAGGTCACAGGTTGGTAGTGATCTAAAAATTGAGTGCATTTTTGAAAGTTTAGCTACTCTGTTTAATCTTAGAATTTCTGCAAAGTACATCATCAAATATGCCATTTATTATGAATGAAACAGTGGAAGTGTTTGTAAGAGTTGTGTGCCTTCTGAGTCGACAGACTACAAAACCTGCAGCTACTTTTCAAACCTGAATTTATTCGTAAATAACTATATGTTAGACTCTCAGGAGTTCAATTATTGGATTCATTAAGTATTATATGTGAGATGAGCAAGATTCTTCGTTGTGTCTCAAGCCAATGTGTGGCTAAATAAATGCAATACGTTAATATGAAAAGTTATTAAGATGTAAAAGACAAACTGTTGGATTTAATCAATGAGTTCAGTAAAGTTGCAGGATGTAAAATCAATACACAGAAATAAGTTGCTTTTGTATACACTAGCAATGAAGCATCTGAAAAAGAAAACTGTTCAATTCACAATAGCATCAAAAACAGTAAACTACCTAGAAATAAATTTAACCAAGGAAGTCAAAGATCTATACAAAGATCTGTACAAACCACAAGATTTTGCTGAAAGAAATCAAAGAAGATACAAACAAATGGAAGGACATCCCACGTTCATGGATTAGAAGAGTTAATATTCTTTAAATGTCCATAATATCCAAAGCCATCTACAGGTTCAACACAATCCCTATCAAAATTCCAGCGGCTTTTTTCACGGAAATAGAAAAAAGAATCCTAAAATTTATATGAAACCACAGAAGACCCCAAATAGCCAAAGCATTCCTGAGAAGGAGCAAAGCCATAGTAACACTTCCTGATTTCAGACTATGCTACAAAGCTATAGTAATTAACAGTGTGGTACTGGCATAAAAATAGACACATAGGCCAATGGAACAGAATAGACAACCTAGAATTAAACCCCCGTATATACGGTCAACTAATATTTGATAAAGGACTTGGGAACATCCAGCAGGGAAAGGATAGTCTCTTCAAAAAATGATGTTGGAAAAACTGGATAACCACATGCAAAAAAATGAAATTGGATTCCTATCTTACACCACTCACAAAAATTAACTTGAAATAGATCAAAGACTTAAACATAAGACCTAACACTGTAAAACTCCCAGAAGAAAACAGGGAAGAACCTCCTCAACATTGGACTTGGCAATGATTTTTCGGATATGACACTGAAAGCACAAACAACAAAAGAAAAAACCAACAGGTGGGACGACATCAAACTTAAAAGCTTCTGTACAGCAAAAGAAACAATCAACAAAATGAAAACGCCAAGCTAAAGAATGGGAGAAAATTTCGGCAAATCATGTATTGAATAAGCGGTTAATATCCAAAATTTATCAAGAACTCTTAAAACTCAATAACAAAAAAAAAAAAATCCGATTTAAAAATGCACAGAGGAACTAAATAGACATTTTTCCAAAGAAGCCATCCAAATACACTAGCAATGAAAGTTATGTACTGACAGATAGGTAAAAAAGTGCTGAGTATCACTAATAATCAGGGAAATGCAAATCAAAACCATGATGAGATATCACCTCACACCTGTAAGAATGACTACTGTCAAGAAGACAAGAGATAACAAGTATTGCCAAGGATGTGGAAAAGGGAACACGTGTGCACTGTTGGTGGTATTGTAAACTGGGTTAGTCATTATCGAAAACGTGATGGCATCTCCTCAAAAAATTATAAATAGAACTGCCAGACAATCTAGCAGTCCCACTTCTGAGTATATATCCATAGGAAATGAAAACAGGTTATCAAAGTGACATATGGACTCCCATGTTCATTGCAGCATTATTCACAATAGCCAAGATATGGAAACAACCTAAGTGTTCATCAACAGATAAATGGATAAAGAAGATGTGGTATATGTATACAATGGAATACTATTCGGCCATGAGAAAAAAGGAAATTCTGCCATTTGTAACAAGATGGATGGACCTTGAGGACATTATGCTAAGTGAGATAAGTTAGAGAAAGACAAATACTGTAGGATATCTCTTATATGTGGAATCTAAAAAAGATCAAAATCATAAATGCAGAGAGTAAAATGGTGGTTACCAGGGGCCCCAGGGTGGGGTAATGGGAGAGATGTTGTTTAAGGGTATATACTTGCAATTAGTAGATAAATAAGCCACAGAGACATAATATATAGTACAGTGATTATAGACAACAAAACTGTATTATAAACATTAAACTTGCTAAGAGACTAGATCTTAAATTGTTCCCAACACTAGAAGAAATGCTAATTATGTGATATGATAGAGGTGTTAGCTAACTCGCCAATGGCAATCATATTGCAATATAAACGTATCAAATCAATATGTTGTACACCTTAAACTTACAGTGTTGTATATCAAATATATCTCAATAAAAAATTATTAAGATATAGTAGAATATCAGATGTATGTAGACTATGGACTGATGAAGATAGCTTTTTTTCTGTAGGTCAGTGTGGTGTACTCGTGAAAGAAGGAAAGTTGAATAGATTGGTATTTGAACTGAGAACGTATTTGTCTGAAGGACAAAGTAAACAGAGCTGTGGCCCAAGATGCTGGGGGCTTCATCTTGCCATTTGGTGGGCCTTCTCTGCAGTTCTGTCCTTCTACTTGAAAACAGAAATTAATAGGTTGCACCCCCATCAGCCTAAGACCTTTCTTTTAGCATGTAGTCTTCTCTCAGCCCAAGCATTGGGACTGGCCCAGGTGTTCACAAGCATCCTAAGTGTACCTTTCAGATTCAGGAGCTAAAGACACAGCTGGAACAGTATGAGCAAGCACGTATACTGACGTTGTGAATTATAAAGGCACAGGTGATGGCACTTTCCTCCCTTCTTGACTATATCTTGATTCTTTTATATAGTTCTTGTTTGGAAGAAGGAACTTAACCTATGGAAAGTGTTTGTGTCTAACATAAAAATATAGGATGATGTGCAAGGAAAATTTGGAAGGTCATGAGATTAAGTGCTCCTATATTGTGGAGGGGTTTGGGGAGCAGCAGTCCTCCATATTCTCACTGGTCAGGTGGTACCCATGAATCAGGAGGAGAACCTGAGAATAGAACTGACATCTGAGTATGTATTCCCAGTGGTCTGCAATTTCTCTATTATACTTTATTTTTACTTTAGCTTGCTACTTTTTTTTTTTAAAGATTGGCACCTGAGCTAACAACTGTTGCCAATCTTCTTTTTCTTCTTTTTTCTCCCCAAATCTCCCCAGCAAATAGTTGTGTATTTTTTTGGCTGTGTGTCCGTCTAGTTGTGGCACGTGGAACGCCGCCTCAACGTGGCCTGACGACAGGTACCATGTCCGCGCCCAGAATTCGAACCGGCAAAACCCTGGGCCGCCGAAGCGGAGCACTCGAACTTAACCACTCGGCCTCGGGGCGGGCCCCTAGCTTGCTATTTCGTATGTAACTGATGCATTGGTGAAATTTACTAAACTTTTTTTTTATCTTAGTGTGCTTGTGTGTGTGTTTTGTGACTGTGACTTTAGAAAAAGTTTTATTTTAACAATATCAGGAAGGAGACAGCCGCTGTTTTAAACACTGGAAATTGTTTTATGATACTGGTAGAGACAAGAATATAGCTTTAGGGAACAAAAATTTTAAATCAATTAATTTTTTTGGATTTTTAAAACAAATTTATTAAGGTATAATTCACATACCATACAATTCACTTAAATTGTCCAATTCAGTGTTTTTAAATAAATTGACAGGGTTGTACCACTGTCACCACAACCCCCTTTTAGAAAATTTCTCTGCCCTCAAAAGGAAACTCCATACCCATTAGCAGTTACTCCCAATTTTCCCTTACACCACCACCCTGCACGCACCCTAATCACTAGTCTCTGTAGGTTTGCCAATTCTATGCATTTCATACAAATGAAATCATATAATATGTGATCTTTGTGACTGGCTTCTTTCACTTTGCATGATGTTTTCAAGATTCATCCATGTTGTAGCATATATCAGTACTTCATTTTTTTTTTTTTAAGATTTTATTTTTCTCCTTTTTCTCCCCAAAGCCCCCTGGTACATAGTTGCACATTCTTAGTTGTGGGTACTTCCAGTTGTGGTATGTGGGACGCCGCCTCAGCGTGGCTGGATGAGCGGTGCCATGTCTGCGCCCAGGATTCGAACCCACGAAACACTGGGCCGCCTGCAGCAGAGCACGCAAACTTAACCACTCGGCCACGGGGCCAGCCCCAGTACTTCATTCTTTTTTGTGGCCAAATAATATTCCATTGTATGTATATATCACATTTTGTTTATCCACTCCTCAGCTGATGGATGTTTGGATAGTTTTCATTTTGGGGCTATTATGAGTGAAGCTGCTATGAACAAGTATATACCTAGGAGTGAAATTGCTAGGTCATATAGTAACTATGTGTTTAATATTTTGAAGAACTGCCAGATTGTTTTCCAAAGTGACTGTACCCTTTTATATTCCCAGCAGCAAAATATGAGAATCCCTATTTCTCACTAACATTTGTTATTTTCTATTTTTTTATTATAGCCATCCAAGTGAGTGTGAAGTGGTATCTCATTGTAGTTTTCATTTGCATTTCCTGATGATTAATGATCTTGAGCATCCTTTCATGTGCTTATTGGCTTGCACGTTTATGGCAAACAGATTTTCAGCAAAGGTGCCAAGGTAATTCAATGGGGTAAATTATGGTCTTTCCAACAAATGTCACTGGAACAACTGGATATCATATGCCCAAAAAAGGAACCTCAGCCCTTACCTCATACTATAAATAGTGGATCGTAGAACTAAAAATAAGAGTTAAAGCTATAAAATTTAGGAAGCATAAAAGAAGATCTTTGTGACCTTGAGTTAGACAAAGGTTTCTTAGGACACAGAAAAGCACGAACCATAAAAGAAGAAAAATTGACAAGTTATGCCTCATCAAAATGGAAAACTTTTGCTCTTCAAAGAAAACTATTAAGAAAATGAAAAAGCAAGCCATAAACTGGGAGAAAATATTTGTAGAACATGTATCTGCTAATGGACTTACATACAAAACAGATAAGGAGCTCTTACAACTTAATAAGAAGACAATCCAATTAAAGAACGAGCAAATGATTTGAACAGACACTTCACCAAAGTGAATATACACATGGCCAATAAGTCCATGAAAAGATGCCTGACATCCAGTAGTCACTAGGTAAACACAAATTAATACAACATTGTTATATCTATACACAACCCTTAGAATGGCTAAAATTAAGAAGTCTGACAATATTGGTGAGAATGCAGAGCAACTGAAACTCTCATACATTGTTGGTAGGAATGCAAACTACAGCAGCCACTTTGGAAAAGTTTGGCAGTTTTTATAAAGTCAAATATATACTTACTATATGACCCAGCAATTCCACTCCAGGATGTTTACCCAAGGGAAATCAAAACTTATGTCCACGCAAAGATCACTAGCCAAATGTTTATAGCTACTTTATTCATAATAGCCAAATGGGAAACAAACCAGATGTCCATCAACTGGTGACTATTTGAACAAATTGTAGTATGTCCATACACTGGAATAATACTGAGCAATGAAAGACACAAAATACTGATACATGCAACGACATGGACGAATCTCAAAAGCATTATGATATGTGAAAGAAGCCAGACACAAAATACTATTTGTTTCTATTTTTATGACATTCCAGAAAAGGCAAAGCAGAAAGCAGATCAGAGGTTAGAGGTGGGGTATAGAATTGATTGCAAAAAAATACAAGGGAAATTTGGGAAGTAACAGGAGATGTTCTGTAATCTTTATCATGTTTGTGGTGGTGGTCACATGATTGTAAACATCTGTCAAAGCTCATCAAATTGTACTTTTTAAATTGTTGAATTTGTTATAGGTAAATTGTATCTCAGGGCTAATTTTCTTAAAAGATTGCTTGCTATAAAAGTGCAGTTTCAAGATAGGTGTCTTAATGCTCTTTCCAAACCTGTTACCGCCCAATGCCCTTGTATGTACAAAGTTTGGCTTTCATGCCATTAATGTTTGTCTTGCTTTGATTTATCACCACTAATTTTTCACTTAAAATAAGCATTTTTTTCTTAGTTTTCACAGCTTAAGTTAATACTTTTTCCATCCTTTCTTTTTCTAGTTTAAAGGTTGTGATGTTAGAAAAAATAATACAGGGCTGGCCCAGTGGCGCAGCAGTTAAGTTCACACGTTCTGCTTTGGTGGCCCAGGGTTCACCGGTTCGGATCCCGGGTGCAGACATGGCACCACTTGGCAAAAGCCATGCTGTAGTAGGCGTCCCACATATAAAATAGAGGAAGATGGGCACGGATGTTAGCTCAGGGCCAGGCTTCCTCAGCAAAAAAGAGGAGGACTGGCAGTAATTAGCTCAGGGCTAATCTTCCTCAAAAAAAAATAATCATAACAATACAAACAAGAGTTTAAACTGGGCGTGTGTTCAACAGAAACACTTTGGTTGTTCAGCAGACACAGGTCCCAGAGCCAACAGAGTCACTCAACCAAAGTGTCAATAAACCCCTCCCCATAGTCCCCTCATGAATCCTCAGCAGCAGCAGCAGCAAAAGTAACAGGGAAACTTATCTTCTATGTCATGGTATAGAGAGTATCTTTGGTTTGAAAGAAAACTCATAAAAATCTAAAAATGTTTTAGAATAAATGGCAGGTGTAAATATTCAGGTTTTTTTTTTTAAATCTAAAATTTACGGACTGAGAATGCATAAACCAAGTGATGGATGTAATTCAATTAGAGAAAAGTTTTATAACTGAGTCATTACTCTGCCTCAGGTAGTAGTATGAACTTGCCAAATGCAAAAGAGCCTCCTCTAAAGCAGCTAGTGCCAAATCCATGATGTAAGAGGGGATTTAGTTTCAGCAAAACAGCATCAGCCATTATAACTAATTAACATTGACAGTTTACTTTTATTAGTTGTAATTTGGGTTGTATTTACTATGTAGGTTAGTTTTGATTTTATACTTGCATAAGAGTTATAAGAAGTTTATACCTAATATTGGATTTGGACATATTAAAGCAAGATTATACTGAAATAATTTTAGTATAATAATTATATAGTTAATAATCCTAGAAGTCTGATAATTTTTTCTTTTAAAAGTATACAGTACTCAAACTTGAGTGCGTGGGCTTGTAGATAGTGTGCTGAAAATCCTTTTGAGTGACCTTTAGCATCTCCTGGGGAGACTGGGACCTATCAGTGATGTTGCTGGGGAAGGTAGGGAAATAGCAAGGTTGGAACCCGTAGTTTGCTGTGGAAGAGAGTATTCTGGAGATGCACAGATCATTTCTCAGTATAAATTCAAAGGTAGCTAGGTAGGAAAACTAGTCACATTATCAGTAAGAGGTATTAGAGTCAAGGATAAAGCCCAGGTTTCTGGTTTCGATGACATGGGTGGATCCTGATGCCATAAATCCAGGTAGAGAGCACAAGAGGGTGAGCAGGTTTGACTACTTGGACCTACTTTGTCTGCCCTGACTGGCCCTGACTAGCCATTCTGATGTCATTACCACCAGTTCTCCAAAGCGGCACATGGCAGTTGCTCCTAGTCAGGACTCTCCAGTTGCACGTGACAGAATCCCACTGGAGAGGCAGGGATGATAAGCCGGGGGTGGATTAGGCAGACCCTTCTCTTTCTTTTTGTTTTGAAACCTCTTACTCTTAGACTTGCTCCTTTTTTAATAACATACTGTAGATTTCTAATTGATGTTACCTCTCTTCATGAGGCCTTACTTTTTTAGTTCTTAGAATTTTCAATACTTTCCCCTCCTGCATTGCTCTGTAGAGGTTCGGCTCCCCCTGGAGACGCAATCTACAACTTTCCTGGGTTGTCAGAAATTTTGATAGCCTCAAATTAATCAATTAATTTGATTAGTCACTACCTGAACTTTTTCTATTTTTTCTTTTCTAGGTGAATGGGGCAATTATACATCTTATCAACTAACTTATTTTCATTTCTTGTTAATAAGGAATTCTTCATGGCTCTAAGTAACCATTTATTATTTAGATATTCAAATTTAAAATTAGTTTTGGTCCAAGTAGTTCTTTTAAAAATTAATCTATTTGAATTTTCAAAAGTTTAAAAATTATTTTCAAAAAATGTTATTTTTCAGGGTCATAGAATCCTTGTGTATATTTCTGAAATGTCACTCAGTTCTATTATCCTACGACATATTTTCATTGTCTGTGACGTTCCCATCATTGGATATGGCTGTTTCTTCAAAGGATGACTTTTCCTTCAAAGCTTGTGGCTTGTGTCTTCTGAGACCAAGGTGTCTTCATAACCTTGGCTGCAAATCAGATTCACCAATGAAGATTTAAAAAATATCTAGATGTCTGGGTCCTATCCCTCGAAAACCTGATTCAGTATTGGTTATAGAGGTTTAATATGTTGCAGATTACCTCACCCTTCAAAAACACTAAAAAATCTGGATGAAATTTTTTTTTTTTTTAAAGATTGGACCTGAGCTAACATCTGTTGCCAATCTTTTTCTTTTTCTTCTCCCCAAAGCCCCCAAGTACATAGTTGCATATTCTAGTTGTAGGTCCTTCTAGCTGTGCTATGTGGAACACGGCCTCAGCGTGGCTTGATGAGTGGTGCTAGGTCCACGCCCAGGATCTGAACTGGGCTGCTGAAGCAGAGCACACAGACGTAACAACTTGGCCATGGGGCCGGCCCCCGGGGTGAAATATTTTTTAAATTGATTTGCACACTGATCAGAATGGCTAATATAGAAAATAGTGACAACAAATGCTGGAAAGGATGTGGAGAAAATGGATCTCTCAACCATTGCTGATGGGAATGTAAATGGTACAGCCACTCTGGAAGAACAGTTTGGCAGTTTCTTACAAAATTAAACATGTCACTACCATCTGACCCAGCAATTGCACTCCTAGGCATTTATCCTAGAAAAATGTAAATGTATGTTTACGTAAAAACCTGTCCACAAGTGTTTATGGCAGCTTAATTTTGATAGCCCCAAACTGGAATCAGCCAAGATTCCTTAAACAGGTAAGTGGTTAAACAAACCGTGATATATCCACACTGTAGAATACTACTCAGAATGAAAAGGAACAAACTATTGATACATGCAAAAACCTGGATGTTCATATAGATTTTAAAATTTATTGTCATGAATTTGTCTATAATATCTTCTTAGCTTCTTAATATCTGTTTATGTGTATAGTGATGTCCCCTTCTTCAATCCTGTTATTGCTTATCTGGTTCTCTCTTTTATTAGTCTTGTCAGGAGTTTTTCAATATTAATAGTCTTTTAAAAAAACCAATATTTGCCTTTGATAATACTTGCTATTATTTGTTTTCTGTTTCATTGATTCATGATCATCTTTATTATTTCCTTCATCTGTTATCTTAGGTTTAATTTGCTCTTTTTCTAACACCTTGAGATGGATGCTTAGCTCACTGATTTTTCAGCCCTTTGTATGTGTGTGTGTTTGTGCATGCATATGCATTTAAGGCTATAAAATTTCTTCTAAGTATGTCTTTAGCTGTATCGTTCTAGTTTTAAGTACCACACTTTCATTATTATTCCAATACAACATTTTAAATTTTCATTATGATTTCTTCTTTCAGACATGGTTTATTTAGAAACATGGTAAAATATTGACATTTTGTCCCCTCATATTGGAAACAAGAGAAGAGAAGATCTCTATCATTATTTCTATTTGACATTCTACTAGAGGTCCAAGATTGTAAAGTAAGGCAAAAAAAGAAATAAAAGGCATAAGAATTGGAAAGTAAGAAGTAAAACTATCATCCACAGACAACATGATTGTGCATGCAGAAAATCAGAAGACTCTACAAATGGATTACTAGAATTAAAAGTAGATTTAGTAAGCTTGCCGAATAAAAACATAAATATACAGGGGCTGGTCCCATGGCCTAGTAGTTAAGTTCGGGGTGCTCTGCTGCAGCAGCCCAGGTTTGGTTCCCAGACACGGACCTACACTGCTTTGCAGCGGCCATGCTGTGGCAGCAACCCACATACAAAATAGAGGAAGATAGGCATAGATGTTAGTTCAGGGTCAATCTTCCTCAAGCAAAAAGAGGAAGATTGGCAACAGATGTTAGCTCAGGGAAAATCTTCCTCAGCAAAAACAACGAAAACATAAATATACAAAAATTGATGGTATTCTATATAACAACAGCAAAAAGGGAAAATATTTTAAATACCATTTACAATAGCATCAAGGAACATCAAATACTTAGTAAGAAACCTAATGAAAGACATGCAAAAACCCTACAGAGAAAACTGCAAAACATGATTAAGAAAAATTAAAGAAAAATCTAAAAAGAAATCTAAAAGAGGGTTTTATCATATTCATGAATTAGAGGACCAAATATTATAAAGATGTCAAGGTAATTCTAATCAACATCCAAGTTATTACTGTTATAAAAATTAGTAAACTTGTTATAAACTTTATATGAAAATGCAAATGGTCTAGAATAGCCCAGATAATCTTGAAAAACAGAGATAGAGGACTCACACTATGTGATATTAAGGATAATTATAAAGCTACAATATCTAAGAGGGTGGTATGGGCACAAGAATAGATAAATAGACCATTGAGACAGGATAGAAGACAGAAATAGATGCTTACAAATATGGAAACTTGATTAATAACAAAAGTACACTGCAGAGCAGTGAGAAAGGGCAGTCGTTGTAATAAATGGGATCGTGTCAATTGTATATCCATATGGAGAAGAAATGAATCTTGAGTTCTTCTTCACACTCATCCAAAAATTATTTCTAGGTGTGTTGTAGATCTCAATGTGATAGGTAAAGTAATAAAGTTTCTAAAAAGAAAAAAATATTTTCATGACCTTGAGGTAGGAAAGATTTCACATATAAGACATCAAAATGAAAACACTGATAAATTGGACTACATTAAAATTAAGAACTTCTTTTCACCAAAATACACTATTAAGAGATTAAAAAGGCAAGCCACAGAGTGGAATAAGATAATGTGTAATATGTAACTGACAAAGGACTCAAATCCAGAATGAGTAAATAACTCACTCGATTAACTGGTCAATCAAAAAAGAAAAAAGTCAGACAATCCAATAGAAAAATGGACAAAAGACACGAATAGGCCGATAGATATCCAAAAGAGCAATAAACATGTGAAAGGTGATCCACTTCTTTGGAAGCCAGAAAGTACACCCACCATAAAGGCTCCCATTTAAAAAACTGACAATACCAAGTGCTAATGAAGTGTGAAACAACTGGGACTCTAATATACTATTAGATTGGTGCAACCATTTTGTAAAACTAATTGGCAATATGTATAAAACTGACTATAAGCACTGCCTATGACCCAGCAATTCCATTTCTGGATATATACCTAGCAGGAAGGTATGTACAAGAATGTTCATAGCTGCATTGTTTATAATAGCCTCCAAATGGAAACTACTCGAATGTCCAATAACAACATATTATATAGGTAAATTGTGATATATTCCTACTATAAAATGCCATACAGAAATAAAAAGCAAGCTCACTACTTCACTCAACAACAAGGATGAATCTTATAAACATAATGTTGAGCAAAAAGGAACTAGTCAAAAAAATAATACACATATCTAGGCAAGACAGAGTAACTGGTACCAGCCTAAATCTTCTGTCATAAGCAATTAGATAACTGTACGACATATATGAAATAATTGTTTTCAGTCATTGGACCACAGGAGCACAGGACAGTGATTACTGAGAGAAAGGGAAAAAGTGAAGTGAGCCCTACAATTTCCCCAGCTTTCTGCTTGGTGGCATTTCCAAATATCAGCACAAGAAGGGGTATCCCAAGGAAAGCATGACAGACTTTCTGAGCTGAGGAGAAAAAGTCAGAGGTTATAGAGACTAAGGCAGCTAAAATTTGTGGAGCAAAATACCAGAGAGATGGGAATTACACAGAGAACAAGTTTCAGAAATCTGCATAGGAGGTCCCTTGTGCCTTTGGCCAAATACAAAGCTGTGCAGGAGTAGGATGAGACTCCGTGAGGTCAGCAAACAAAAGCTACTGAGGAACTGGATGCTGGACAAGCATCAAAGAGACCTTGGTGTTGGGAGACGTGGTGTTGGGAGACCTTATTCACCTGATGCATTTAGTAGGGCTAAGTTAGACCTGCAGAAAAGGCTACTCTAGACCCATCATCACAAAGCTTAAAAACAAATAAGCCTTGAAAAGATCACTCTGATTCACAGTCAACAAACAGCCTACCAGAACAAAACTAAACATTTTTAAAGAAGCAACAAAATCCATATAATCAACAATGTAACATTCATAGTGACCAACATACAATCAAAATTATTAGACAATGGCAAGAATAGGCAAATCTATACAGACAGGAAGTAGATTAGTGGTTACTGAGTAATATTTCATTGTACGAATATACTACAATCTGTCAATCCATACACCTATTGATGGAAACTTGGATTGTTTCTGGTTCAGGCTATTATGAATAGAGCTACTATAAATACTCATGTATAAATCTTTTTGTGGATATACATTTTCATTTCTCTAGGGTTATATGGTTTATCAGTTCTTAGTGCTGCCATAGCAAAGTACCATAAACTTAGTAGCTTAAGACATGAAAGAATATATCTTAAGAATATTCTGGAGGTGAAAAGTTGGGAAACAAGGTGTCATCAGGGCCTGAAACCTATAGTGGAGAATTCTTCCTCCCTCTTCCTGCTTCTGGTGCTTTTCAGCAATCCTTGGCATTCTTTGGCTTGCAGCTATAGGACTACAATCTGCCTTTGTTATCACATAGCAATCTGCCCCTGTGTGTCTGTGTCTTGTGTTCTTCTCCTCTTCTCATAAGAACACTTGCTATAGTCTGAATGTGTCCCCCCAAATTTCAATATGTTGAAACTTAACCCCAAAGTTGTTAGGAGGTCAGGCCTCTGGGATATGCTTAAGTTGTAAGGGTGTAGGCCTCATGAATGGGATTAGTGCCTTTTGTAAAAGAGGCTCCAGAGAGATCTCTAGCCCCTTCCTCCCTGTGAGGACACAGCAAGAAGGGGCCAGCTATGAAAGAGGAAGAGGGCCCTCACCAGAAGGCAACCATGCTGGTGCCTTGATCTTGGCCTTCCCAGCCTCCAGAACTGTGAGAAATAAATTACTATTGTTTATAAGCTACCCAGTCTGTGGTAAATTTTTACAGCAGCCAGAAGGGACTAAGACATTACTAGTCGTAATGGATTAACAGCCCATACTACTCCGTTCTGATTTTTTCGTTCTCAAATATCTTTTTATTCTACTTTCAATTTTGAAGGATATTTTTGCTGGATAGAGAGTCGTGGGTTGATAGCTTTCCCCCCTTGTTTTTGTTCTATTCCATCATTTTCAAGAAGACAATTCAATTTCTCCTGGCTTGTATTGTTTCTGATGAGAAGTCAGCAGAAATGTTTACCTTTGTTCCTCTGAATTTAATGCATCTTTTTTCCTTTGGTGCTTTCAAGATGTTCTCTTCATCATTGTTTTTCAACAATTTGATTCTGGCGTGCTTTGGTATGGTTTTATTCTTTATTCCCCAGTGTTATTGACAAATAAATTGTTAAGATATTTAAAGTGTACAATGTGATGATTTGATATTCATATCCATTGTGAAAGGATTCACCCATCTAGTTAATTATCATATCCATCACCTCACATATTTATCTTTCTTTATTTTTTGGTGAAAATATTTAAGTTCTACTCTCTAAGCAAATTTCAATTATACCATACAGTGTTATCAACTATAGTCACCGTTGGTATGGTTTTCTTTAGGTATATTCTGCTTGGGCTTCTTGGAACTTCTTGGAATTATATGTGTCATCAAATTTGGAAACATTTCTGTCATCAAGTATTTTTTCTGTCTCCCTCCCTTGCTGGAACTCCACTACACAAATGTCAGAACTCTTGATGTTGTCTCACAGATTACTGAGGCTCTGTTAGTTTTCAGCCTTACTTCTCTGTGCTTCAGTTTAGAGTTTCTATTGCCCTGTCTTCAGATTAATTAATTTTTTCATCTCAGCTCCTAATTTATCCTGTGAATTTGTGATTTAAGATGTTGCATTTTTCAGCTCTAGAATTTCCATTTGGTGCTTATATTAATCTCCTAGGGCTTGGCAGAACAGAATACCACGGACTGGATGACTTCAACAGAAGTTTATTTGTCACGTTTCTGGACGCTGGAAGTCCAATATCAAGATGTTGGCAGGTTTGATTTCTCCTGAGGCCTCTCTCCTCGGCTTGTAAAAGGCTCCCTTCTTGCTGTGTCCTCACATGGCCTTTTTTCTTGTGCATGAACCTCCCTAGCGTCTCTTCTTCTTCTAAGGACACGAGTCATATTGGATTAGAGCTCCACCCTTCTAACTTCATATAACCTTTATTACCTCTTTAACGTCCCTGTTTTCAAATGCAGTCACATTGGGGGGTAAGGCTTCCACATAGGAATTTTGGGGGAACACAATTCAGTCCACGGCACCACTAATGGGATATTATTTGGCAATAAAAGGGAATGAAATACAGACACATGCTATAATATGGAGGGACCTTGAAAAAATTATGCTAAGTAAAAGAAGCCAGTCACAAAAGACTACATATCTTATGACTCCATTTATATAAAATGTCAAGAATAGGCAAATCTATAGAAACAAAAAGTAGATTAATGGCTGCTAGTGCCAGCGGCAGAGGGAGGAGAGATCAGGAAGGATTGGGGAGTGATTGTGGTGATGGTTGTAGGACTCTGTGAATATGCTAAAAACTCTTGAATTGTACATTTAAAATGAGTCAATTGTGATATATGAATTATATCTCAATAAGGCTATTAAAAATCCACACTGATTCCATTTACAAAAAGTTCAAAAATAGTCAAAACTAATGTATAATGAGACGTAGTGGTTACCTTTTGGGAAAACAGGGAGAGCAATAATTGGGAGGAGCCACAACGACTGTGCCAATTCTGGCATGTTGACAATATTCTATTTCTTGATTTGAGTTAAGGGAACGTGACTGTGTTCACTTTGTGATAAGTCATTAAAAGGAAAAACAAGTTCCTCTCTATACTCAATACGTCTGACACCATATGTGTGGGTTATCTGGTTTTTTGTTTTTTGGTTTTTTTGCTGAGGAAGATTTGCCCTGAACTGACATCTGTGCCAATCTCCCTCTATTTTGTATATGGATCACTACCACAGCATGGTCACCAAAAAGAGGTGTAGGTCCGGGCGCAGGAACTGAACCCAGGCCGCCAAAGCAGAGCACGGTAGACTTAACCACTAGGCCATGGGGCTGGCCCCCCAGTGTGGGTTTTTCCACACCAAGCAATTCTCCAATTCTTGGCAGACACTCACTGGGTGTCCTACTACTTACCTCAGTTCTAAAATTAACTGCCCAGAGTTAGCACAGACCCCACAGGTTAAGGGCACAGTCCCACAAGACTGCCCCTGCTGCAGACGTCAATCAGAAGTCCCAAGTTTTCACCTGTACTTCTGACTAACTGGCTATAAATCAGAGGTTTTCATGACCCCCTCCTCAAGTTTGATAATTTGCTGGAATGGCTCACAGAACCCAGAGGAACAGTTTTCCTGCTATTACCAATTTATTACAAAGGATGTATTAAAGAATACAAATGAGTAGCCAGATGAAGAGATGCATTGGGTGAGGTCCGGAAGGATCCCAACCATAAAATGCATGGAATTTTCTTTCTAGAATATGAGCTCAGACATTCTCAATGAATCCTTTTGTAGTCTTTATAAATTTGCAAGTGATATTGGCACAGATAAGTCTCTGGACTGAATGCATCTTCTTGAAGATTGAAGTATGAAGAAAGTACAAAGTGGGCAAAACCAGGTTGGCAGCCCTCCTGACAAAGTATCATTTTAACAAATCTTATTTCCAACCACATGTGCTACTGTTACAAGAACTCTTAGGGCGAGGTGGCCATTAGTAAGCTTACTAATGGTAACTTAATCTCTAACAAAAACTTCTGGATCTTTTTCCTGGGTCAGAAGGCTCTGGAAATAATATTACTCTGTTAGTATCTGTACTTTAAGTTCAGCACTCAAAGTATAGTACTTAAAGTATCTAATTGTTAGTACTCGATGCAGCTCTACAATAAACAACAAAAACCTGCTGGTGCTTTAGATCCTTGTTTTAGAGCAAAGTACTGTTTACTTCTTGGCACTGCTGTTTAGCTCTTGAGCACAGCATTCTTTTAAAGATTTGTACCCTGCAACAGAAAGCAGGCAGGAATCTAGGCTGCAGCTTTGTTATGAAAAGGTTTGTCTGAGAGAATATTTGAAAAAGACACAACTGATAAAGGACCGTTAGCCAGAATATCCAAAGAATTCTTAAAGCTCAATGATAAGAAAACAAACAACCCAATTTAAAAATGGGCAAAACGCGTAAACACACACTTCACCAAAGAAGATATACAGATGGCAAGTAAGCAGATGAAAAGATGTTCAACATCATTTGTCATTAGGAAATTACAGGTTAAACCAACAATGAGATACCACTACACGCCTATTAGAATGGCCAAAATCCGAAACACAGGCAACACCAAATGCCGACAAGGATGTGGAGCAACAGGAACTCTCATTCATTGCTGACGGGGATGCAAAATGGGACAGTGACTTTGGAAGACAGTCTGGCAGTTTCTTACAAAACTAAACATACTCTTACCATGCAATTCCGCAATTTAGCTCCTTGGTATTTACACAAATAAGCTGAAAACTTATGTCCACACAAAAACCTACACATAGATGTTTATAGCAGCTTTATTCATGATTGCCAAACTTGGAAGCACCCAAGATTCCTTCAGCAGGTGAATGGATAAAGACTGTAGTACATCCAGACAATGGAATATTATTCAGTGCTAAAAAGACATGAGTTATCAAGCCATGAAACGATATGAAGGAAACAAGTGCATATTACTAAGCAAAAGAAGCCACTCCAAAAAGGCTACATACTATATGATTCCAACTACATTCTTGCAAAGGCAAAACTATAGAGACAGTAAAAAGATCAGTGGTTTCCAGGGGTTTGGGGGAAGGGAGAGATGAATAGGCAGAGCGTACAGGATTTTTAAGACAGTGAAACAATTCTATATGATATTGCAGTGGTTGATACATGTTCCTACCCAGTTGTCAAAACTAATAGAATGGACACCAGGAAGAGTGAATCCTAATGTTAACTGTGGACTTTGAGTAATAATAATGTGTCAGTGTTGGTTAATCAATTGTAACAAATGTACCACTGTGGTGCAGGATGTCAATAGTGGAGGAAGTTGTGCATGTGTGAGGGTAGGGGTAAATAGGAACTCTCTGTACTTTCTGCTCATTTGGTTGGGAGTCTAAAACGGCTCTAAAAAATAAAGTTTATCAGTTTAAAGAGTTTGGAAAGCAATATGACAGGGGACAAGGAGAGTCCGGAAGATGAGCCTGGCAGAACAGATCAGGAAATTACAAAAGACTGGGCAGACAAAAGGCCAAATACCAGAGAGGCAATGTAAGATGGAAAGATCAGCAGGTACTATTTAGGTCTGCACAGAAAAGAGGCGGTCAGTGAAAGCCAGGAGAAGGAAACAAGTACTAGATCTGGATAGGCAGGCAGCAACCTAGAGGAAACAGCACTGGTGGGTGGAATTGGCAGGCTCAGCTCCTGGAGCAGAACTGTTTGCTTTTCGCTCTGTTCTAAATGTTCTTCCAGGAGCTGGGGGCTGGTCCCACATTGGCTTACTCTGAGTGGGCTGAAGACAGAGATGTGAGCATCAGTCTCCACCATTCTTTCCTTCCTTCTCTGTTTTATTTCCTTGTCAAGGTCCTGACCACAGATCTACCCATAAGAAAATTAATGTTAGCTCCAGAAAAACGAAGGGCTTCAGAAGAAACCTCAGCAAAGAAGAATCTGACATATAAAGTTTACTTCACTGAACTGTTAACTCCTTAAGGACAGAAATGCCAACCAGAAAAGGCTTAATCAATAAGGCAAAGTTGTTATTCCTCACAATAAGCATGCCAGCAATGGAACAGTTCTAGGGGAGGTTAATTCAGTGACAGGTTCTTTTCCTTTAAAAAAATTTTTTTCTTTACTCTTTTATTAACCTCTCCCGATTTCCCTCACTCCCTAGCCCCTGGCAACCACTTTTCTATTCTCTGTTTCTGTGAGTTTGACTTTTTATTTAGATTCCACATATAAGTAATACCATGCAGTATTTGTCTTTCTCTGTCTGGCTTATTTCACTTAGCATGATGCCCTCAAGGTCCATCCATATTGTCACAAACAGCAGGTTTTCCTTCTTTCTCAGACACTTAAGTTGTTTCCATATCTTGGCTATTGTGATGATGCTGCAATGAACATAGGAGTGCAGATAGCTCTTCGACCTCTTGTTTTCATTTTCTTTGGATGTGTCTACCCAGAAGAGGGATTGCTGGATCATGCGGTAGTCCTATTTTTTAATTTTTTGAGGAACTTCCATACTATTTTCCACTGTGATAGGTTCTTTTCATCTTTCTGCTCTGCTGTCCTGGCTTGCTCTCTGAGGCTAGTTCATCTCACGGTCGTAACAGGGTGGCTGCTGCAGTTCCAGGCATCACATGAAGATTCAACAATATTGAAGGACAAAGAAAGACCAGTCCCTCCTATATTTTGTTTTTTATCATAAGAAAAACTTTTCTCCCAGGCACAAACAGACAAATATTGTACAATTTCTCTTATATAAGGATCTAGAGTAGTCAAATTTACAGAGACTAAAAGTAGAAGGGTGATTTCAAGGGCTGAGGAGAGGAGAGAATATGGAGTTGGGGTTTAACGCGTACAGAGTTTCAGTGGGGGAAGATGAAAAAGTTCCAGAGATGGATGGTGGTGATGGTTGGACAACAGTGTAAGTGTACTTAATGTCACAGAAATGTACACTTAAAAATGGTCAAAAGTGGTAAATTTTTAAAATTGAGATGTAATTGATGTATAACATTATATTAGTTTCAAGCGTACAAAATAGTGATTCAATATAAGTATATGTTGAGAAATAGTCACCACAGTAAGTCTAGTTAACATCCATCACCACACATAATTACAATTTTTTTCTTTTGATGAGAACTTTTAAGTTCTACTCTCTTAGCAACTTCCAAATATACAATAAAATATTATTAACTTTAGTCTCCATGATGTTCATTACATCCCCAGGACTTATTTTATAACTGGAAGTTGATACCTTTTGGTACAAAATGGGTATGTACTACCTTCACCCATTTAACCCACCCCCACCAAAATGGTAAATTTTATGTTATGTATACTTTATCACAATTTTAAAAAAACTTTTCTCAGAAGCCCCACAGTAGACCTCCTCTCACATTTCATAGGCTAGAATTCTGCCACCCGCCCATTCCTAAACCAAGGATATGGCAACAATAATGAAATTACTATAATTGGCTTAGTCTAATCAAGTTCACCCTCCTGTGACTGGGGAGGGGCCCAGCCTCCCCTGAAGCACATGGCTGCCCAATACTCCAACAAAATTTGGATTCTGTTAATGAGATAAAAGTAGCTAGGTGAGGGTGGGGGTGGGATATGAAGGGTGGAGGTGGAGGTCGGAGAGGATGGCTACTTGGTAGGACACAAAGACCCTAGCAAGGTTTACCCTCTGGGGCAAGGAAGGACTTGATTCCCTCAGGACATTCGAACTTTTCTGAAGATTCATGTGAGACTTCCTGACTCCAGCCCCCAGGAGTCCTTGGGGGAGTTATAACGTCTCTCAGAGCTGTCCCTTTGCTTTTCCACTGCTAGGACCACCATTGTAACCTGGGCCCTCATCACCTCCCATCTGACTGTGATAGCAGTCTCCTGAGGGGCTTCTCTGCCTCTGGTTTTATTCCCACTTGGATCCATCCTAAACACCACTACTAGATTAATTTTACGGAACCAACAGCTCACATATGTTCAAACTCGTTACCAGGCTATGTAGAATGAGCCACTCTTTTGTGATCCATGTTTTCTGTCTCCCTACTAGTATGCTCCTTAGGGCAGAGTTCTGCCTTACTCATCATTGTATTCTCACTACCTGGAATAGTGCCGATCATTCATCCATAGGTTTTATCCATTCAGTTGATATTATCATGTTCAGTAAATATTGAATAAGTGAATAAATTATTCCATAAATGAATAAATCCACGACCTGGCTCTTATCAGTTTAAATGTTGTTTTTCTTTTTCTCACATGAATCTTTTGCTTAAGACATACTCATTCATTGTTCCCTGACCACATCATGTACCTTGCCACCTCTGCGATTTTGCTCACACTGTTTCTCCAGTTTGTAAACCCTTCTCTCTTTTCTCTAATAACCAAAGACTTACATTTCCTTTAAGGCCAAGCCCAAATCCTACCTTCAGTGTGAGTGTTTCTCAGTTATTCAAGGCTTCAGCAACCTATTCTCTCATCTTCTATGAATTTTATGGTCATGTAGCACCTATTTAGCACACAATGTTTTGTATATGTTTTCTTTTTAACTATATGTCCTATCTCCCCAGTTAGAGTTTAAACTCCTTGAATTCAGGAATCCCGTTTTACATCTGCTCTTATTTCCAATACCATAGCTGATACTAGAAGCTCTCAATAAATATTTATTAGCTTCTAAGGATGGTTAGATTTTTAGCATTGATATAATACGTCGTAAAAGTCTGGAGCTCTCTCTAAACCTAATTTAGATTATAATTGAATAATTAAGCTGTTAAAATTTGAGACTAATATTTCCTTTAAATTTAATCCAAGTATATGTATACATTTGTATATCTGTATATACATGTAGCAGAATATACATAAAGCCACAATGACACCTTGTTGTTGTGCTATGTTGATGTACTATGGCTCATTTTTCAAAGGCAAATATTACAGTGCATTCCAGGACACCTGTGTTCACACGATCAGTTCTTTGAAACTATATTTGGATGTACAAGCTATTAAAAGCTCCTTGTACTGAGTGACCTTTCAGGCAAAATTTAGATCGAATACTCATGCTGCTGCTGCCTGTTGCTGAGTGGAAGACAGCAGAAAACTCTGGATTCAAACCTCTATTGGGCTTTTTGTTTTGCTTGTTTTGTTTCCCTTCCTTTTGCCTTAAGAAGATGAACAATGAAACCACAACCCTGATATCCTTAAAGGAGGCAATGAAAAGGTTGCTAAGGGCTACAGGGAGGGAGCAAGAATAGGTCTGTTTTTCTGGGAAGATGGGTAAGAGAAGAATGAAGAATAAAAATAGGCAAAGAACTACAAATATGCTAGTTAGAATTCTGTCTCTGTTAAAGCGGCTTAAGTCTTCCAGGTTTAAAAAATACGTAAATTAATAATAAAGAAAAATCTACTCCCAGGTGCTATAATTCCATTCCAATAATGCATGGGCTATATGGTAGGTATACAAAAATAAGTAAAATGTGGTTTCTGCCCTCAAGGAGTCCACGGCCTGTAGGGATAACAGAAGTTTTCAAAAATTCTGACAATTTAATGTGATTGACCTTATAATTGTGATGTTCCTAAAGGGCTATGAGAACATGAAGAGAGGGTCAATTAATTTTGCCTTTGATACCAGGAAAAGGAACCCTTCATAGAGAGACATGTAAGCTGGATGTTAAAGTGAGAGTAGCAGTTTATGAGAAAGAAAAATATGAGAAAGAATTCTAGGCTGAGGAAACAGTACATATAAGCCACAGAAGCTTGGAATGGCATACTATACTCAGTCAGCAGCTAGATGTCTCACATAATTGGTGAGTAGGATGTGAGAGGAATGGCAGAAGATGGGTGCAAAGGGTAAAGAGCTTTATGTTTCCTTGAGGAGATCCAACTTGGCTCTAATGACATCACTGAGCAAGTCAGGGTGGCATAAAAGGTAGAAAAGCAGTTGAGCTGCTTGATCAGAACTGTGTTTTAGAAGCATATTTCTGAAGGATGGATTGGAAGTGGCAGAAATTTAAAGCAGGGATCCAGTTAGGCTACTGTAATCCTAGGTCCAGGAGAAAGATGGTGATTAATTGGTTTAGTGGAGAGGGAGAGGAGGGGATAGATTAGAGACATTAATGGGGAGGAAGAAAAGAAACAACGTGAGAATTATTCTGAGATTTCTAGTTCAAGCAATTGATATCGTTATGGTGATGTCGTTAAATGAGCTTGGGAATTGTAGTAGAAGACAGACTCAGATTTGCAGACATGTTGGTTAGGATTTATTTGGAATGGTCTGGGAATACCTTTTGGAGAGAAGATGCCAAAGAACTGCCACAGTTGTAAACTTTTATACTGATTGACAAGCTAGAGATGACCTATAGGCAATATAGTCTTAAAGATCTAAAAGTTAATACAAACAGTATGCCAGATAACATAGTTTTGATGTGTAGACAGAGATTGCCAACATATTAGGTCATGTAGGCTTTTGCTCCTCCGAAACACACATTTCATATTGAGCCTTATCCATGTGTAAATAGAATCCAAAGCGGTGAGAAAATTCCGCTGTAGTAATGTCTGGAGAGGGAGTCGGGGGGATAGTAGGTTCAGTGAGGACAGTTGAGTTTGACTTCTCATCCAGGTGGGGATGTACAAAACATAGTCCACATATAGGTCTAGAGCTTGGGAAAGAGGTGGTACCTGAAGCTGAATTAGCCTTGGGAGAAAGTGAGGACCAAGAAGAGAAGATGGTCAAAGATAGAACCTGGGCAAACACAACAGTGTTCAAGTCGCTGGGGACATAGAACCTGAGGGAAGTGGTATGTGTGTTTGTGTACCTTTATGAAAGACAATGTGGGTGGCTTCAGGCAAGTGAGTTGTGGTGTTGTTCCAGTTCTTTGTGGTTTGTTAGACATAATTCCAGTGCCACAGCGCCCTCTGATGATTAGGGCTGTGTGGAGCTACTCAAATCCCCATGTTGGGTTACACAGCTCAGCATTTCATTCATATCATAGATGTCAATCATACGGCCCACATTTTATTACTTCTGTGTAAGGCCTCTGCTAGGTATTAGGGGACAGGTATAAAGATGTCTAAGAAATAGTATCTGATCCCCTCCCTCCAAAAACTTACAATTTATTCATGAAAAGCTAACTCTAAAAATAAACCAGGAGGTGAGGAGTGACAGGTGGTAGAGACAGACCCTGTGAAAATGAAGTGGGTGAGTAGGAGATTTCTAGGTAGGCAGGCTGGAGCATTTAAGCAGGCAGTGGAATTTGAGCTTATCCTTGAAGGAATGATAGAATTTGGACAGCCAGAATAGGGTAGAGAAAGCCAAGTTATCAAATACTGGTCCCAGCACTAGCTAGCTGTATGACATTAGATCTCAATCTTGTTGAGACTCAATTTCTTTATCTGTGAAATAGTAAAAATGACTGCTTCACTTCTTATTGTTGTTGCAAGAATCAAAGTAATGCTAGTAGAAAACACTTTTTAAAGTATAAAGTACAATACAAAGACAAGACATGGCAGATAATTCAAGTAATTAGAGAATTCAAAAGTTGGCAATATAAAGAATGCAAGAACTAGGATGATGGCTAGAGAGAATGGCAAATGGGAACATCTGTTCATAACTTAAATTTGTTTTTTTGTTTTTAGATTTTATTTTTTCCTTTTTCTCCCCAAAGCCCCCTGGTACATAGTTGTATATTCTTCGTTGTGGGTCCTTCTAGTTGTGGCATGTGGGTCGCCGCCTCAGCGTGGTTTGATGAGCAGTGCCATGTCCGCACCCAGGATTCGAACCAACGAAACACTGGGCCGCCTGCAGCGGAGCGCGCGAACTCAACCGCTCGGCCACGGGGCCAGCCCCTATAACTTAAATTTGAATAGCAATCCAAATTTGGTAGTAGTTGTAAGCAATGTATTAGTCTTATCTTAAGGCAAAAACTTTAGCTTTGTCCCCTGATCTAAACTAACCCTTGATTTTTTTATCCTATAGAGTAGACCACAAACTCCAAGCTTTAGAAGCACAGTTCAAAGAACTGGACTTCACCAAGGATAATCTGACACAGAAATTTGAACATCATAGCAAAACATTGGCAAGCCAGGCAGCCCAAGATGAGCTGTGGACAGCAGTTCTGGCACTCAGGTGAGTATCCAATGAGAAATCAGTGGAGTTTTGTGGCTTTGTGAGAGCTTGCAGTGGTCATTCTAAAATTGAATTTCTTAATATGGTTCCAACAATGGATTGTGAAGAAATCACATTTTCTTAGCTTCATTCATTCAAAAAAGATTAATTTGAGCACCTGTTTATATGCCAGACACTATGCTACTCATCTCATCACAGAGTCTCTTGCTTGCCAAGTCTTACTAACACAGAGATGAATAATATAACTCCTCTGCCATTGAGAAACTTATAGTATGGGTGGCCAGAGAACTAAGGTGTCCAGGTAGCAGGTCCTATTTCTAAAGTATTTTCTAAAATACAGCAGCTGGTTCTCCTAGTGGGTTTGCATTTCTCTGAGTTATCCTAATAGAATTTATTTTATATTTGTACATAAAGACTTCAACTGCTTAAGAAGCTCTCTCCATTTTTGTAGGTTCACTTCAATGGAATTGAATATTTTATACAGCTATGTCATTGAAGTACTCATCTGTTTGCACACTCGCGTGCTTGAGAAGCTGCCAGATCTGGTGAGAGGTCTTCCCACCTTAGCCTCTGTCCTTAGACGAAAAGTTAAGAACAAGCGCATTAGAATCGTCTGGGAGTCTGTCCTGGAGGAGTCTGGGCTGCAGGAAGAAGATATCACAGCACTGTGTACCTTCTTTATTGCACATGGTAACAAGGCAGAACACTACACTTCTAAAGTGAGGCAGATGTACATCAGGGATGTCAATTTCATGATCACTAACATGGTAAATAACCAGGCTCTGCAGGATGCCTTGCTGAGGGCTGTTCAGGTCACTGAGAAGGGAAAAGCAGTGAAGGCCCCTGCAGAGCAAAAGTCATCTCTAAAAGAATTGATACCATCAGTCAAAAACTAACTTGTTACTCTATGACCTAGCGATTCCAGTTCTAGTAATTTATCTTGCAAATGGGAAAAAAAATATCTAAGTACAATTTTGTTACAGTCTTATTTTTGTAACAAAAGTGAGAGGAGTGTTAAAGAAATTATGATACATGGATACAATGGATATTTTCCATGTAGCCATATAAGAGAATGAAGAAGCTCTTTGTGTTACTGTATATGGAGTTATCACCAAGATGCGTTGTTTTAAAATACTTATTTCCAATACATATTAAGTGGAAAAAAGGGCAAAACCAAATATGCATGTGTGTATATATATATATATATATATATATATATATATATATATATACACAGACACACATACACATATATAAGCTATTATAACCGTAAACTTCATAAACTTCTTCTGGAGGGATACATAAGGAAGTGATAACATTGGTTGTCTTAGGCAAGGAAACTAAGAGGCTAGGGGTCAAAGATAGGAGGCAGTCTTTTCACTGTTAATCTGTCTTGTACATTTTGAATTTTGAACCATGTGAATGTTCTACCTATTAAAAGACAAAAAAAAAAAAAAAAACAACCATGGAACACCTAATATATATTGTGTGTTGATGTACTTTTTCTCTCTAGTAGAGTACCACAGTTATTTATACTAGAAAGGGAATTCACACACTTTGACCATATATTTTATAATATTTATTGAACACTAAATGCCACGTGCCAGGTGCTGTGAATAACAGAAACATTTAAAAATGTGGACCCTGTACTCCTGGTAAAGGTTAAGTGTTGATGGCTTTATTTGGGAGGTACAAATTCAAGACAGCCAGAATAAGTAACACTCTGGAAGGACAGAAGGTAGAGAAGTATAAGTAACACAAGGTGATGTGTTACCTTGCTGGCCCCTCCTTGAAAATGAACCTTGAGAGACACAGCAGGTTTCTTGGCAGAAACACCCACTCAGTCTGGTACTTCTCCAGACACACTGTTTGGAGAAACCATGCCTTGTAAGGAAGAAGGAAAAATTTCTATGTCAGGTCCACTCAGTCTATTGTTTTCAATTGGCCAAAGTTTGCTCCATGGGGAGTGACCACCCATACTTCCAGGATGCATCATCTAAGCCCTCCCAGGAGCCACTGGGAAGTCAGAGCCGGCATTGTTCTGTGCAGTGTTTCACAGGAACCAAGACATGGCAGGAGGAGCCAGAGATTCCAGGAATGCAACTGGTTAGCTCCAAGCAGACCCAGGGACTGTTGGTCTAGAAAGTAAATGAGGCCAAGGAAATCTGAGGAAGCATATAAAATCTATTACACATGACACAAGTACCTGAAAATGGAAATCAAAATGCAAGAGTTAAATAAGATTACAATAAAAACCACTATCACTAGGCCATTTATTCTTGAGTGAGTTCAGAAGAGGGGTATCACTGTGTGATAGAGAAATACTTCTGGGAGAAGTGCGTTGAATTCATCCTTGAAGGAGACAAAGCCACAAAACAACTCATTTAGGATGAATTGAGAAAGCAATGGCCTGAAAGCACAAAATGACAGCAAACAGACCACAGTTGAATATTTAAAAGAATAATGGGAGATTCTGTGAGAAAAGCAGGTTGGGACCATATTACAGAGCCTGGAAATCCAGGTTAAGGGATGGATGCTGCGGACAACTGGATGACAACCAAAGGTTACTGAACCCACCTTAAACAAAACAAAGCTCTCTACCAAGGACCCACACCTCTTTGGTTAGGCTCTATCTGGAAACCACTCATCTCCTCAACCTGAAAGCCCTCAGCAAACCCAAAAGACCTTAAACGCTATTCTCATGCACAGTGATTTTCTTTTCTCTTCTGCCAAAGTTAATTTCCTCAAAAAACTCAGGCCAAGTTCTTTTTTTATTATTGTGATAAAATACACATAATATAAAATATGCCATCCTGACCATTTTCAAGTGTACAGTTCAGTAGTATTAAATACATTCACAATGTTGTGCAACCATCACCACCATGTCCAGAATTTATAAAACTGAAACTCTATACCCATTAAAACATAACTCTCCCAGCCCCTGGCAACCACCATTTTACTTTCCGTCTCTCTGAGAGCTGGTTCTTAAGCACTAAGAATCACAGTGTCTAATCTTTGTCATTTTTCTATCCAGAAAGTACTTTTTTCATAGAACTCAATTCACTAGGATGAGTTGTCAGTACAAGAACTTAATATCAAAGTGTAAAAACATTTCAAAATGCATAAAACGTTAAACTATTTTTTTTGGACCTCCTTTGTAATCTTCATTGTCTAGATTGCAATTTAATAGTAAAGTAGTACATTATAAATGAGGCACATGACGGCTGAGCTCCAGGTTCGACGCAGCCCTGCAGCTTGTTTCCCAACTCCTTAGGAGGGGAGGCAACCTAATATAATCTATCTCCGGGCCGGAGACTTAGGAAGGGTCCGGGCTATAGAAGGAAGCCTAAGTGCCCGTTAAATTACTGCAAGTTTGCGGACTCTGCGACCACAACCCTTCTGGGAGATCAACCTCAGAGATGCTCTTCTAAGAACTTTGGAAAGCGACCTAAAGGGCTTAGTTACACATTAACAGAAACAGAAAGGTGGTGTGACGAGTACTGAGGTAAGAATTTCAAAAATCACTGTTCGGGCTTTTTAATTTGTTTTCAGGTTTCCCATTTCTCGCCAGTAACCATTCTCGCGACATTCCGACGTTTCCACAGCCTCCTCGAACAGCAGGCGCAGGGGAAAGTCCGACGCCACCCAAACGGAAAGCAGGCGGGGCTGCGACACGGGGACAGAGCCCTCCCGGGGGCCGGGGGCGGTGCGCACAGCCGCCGGAAGTCCCACCCACCGCACTTCTGGCGGTTCTATGGCTGGGAGGGGCTGTTTTGGCGGGCAGTTGTGACGTCAATAGAAGTTGTCGGGTCGCTGCGGCACCACCGCTGCGCCTAAGCTTTTCGGCTGACCGAAGGGCGTAGGGGGCGCAGAGCGCCCGCAGACCGAGCGAGGCGCCGGAAAGCTGGAACTCGTGGCCCCCCGCACTTTCCGCACTGCAACGGTAAAACGGAAGTCCTGCTCCCGCGGAGCCCGGGGTCCGGGCGGAAGCAGCGTTCTTCCCGGAGCGGCGGCCTCGGGCTTGGCTGCCCTGAGGTAAGGGAGCATCCTTACCTGGTAAGAGGGAGGAGGGGAGCTTGGCGCGTAGCTCCCGCCACGACCGAGCGCTGGAGCCCCCCGTCCGCTCTGCCGCAATGGTTATGTAAATACCTCGGAGCAGCTAAGGTCTCCCGGCAGAAACGTTCGTTTATTTTCTTATCCGACTTTGTCTTGAACCTGGACTGATAGACCGCCTTCCAGGGAGTACTGTTTACCTGGCCCGCAGAGCGCCTTTTGCCTCAAGTCCTGTTTGATGCGCCCAATCTGCGAATTCTGGCATGCTGCTGGGCATAATATTTAAGCACGAACTGTTAATTCGCTTTCTCTGTAGATGGTCCGGAAATAGGATTGTTTCTCTTTTCGGGTGTTGATGTTGGATCTGCCTTATTAGCATATTAAAATGGCTGGACCCAAAGACGCCATCCCTTCCTTATCGGAATGCCAGTGCCCGATCTGTGTGGAAATCCTGATTGAGCCCGTAACACTCCCTTGTAACCACACGCTCTGTAATCCATGCTTCCAATCAACTGTCGAAAAGGCAAGTTTATGCTGTCCCTTCTGTCGCCGCCGGGTCTCTTCCTGGACCCGGTACCATACCCGAAGAAATTCTCTGATCAACATGGAACTGTGGGAGATAATTCAAAAACACTATCCAAAGGAATGCAAACTGAGAGCCTCTGGGCAAGAATCAGAGGAAATCGGTGAGTAAAGTCTAGCCTGATTATCGGCTAAAAAAAAAAAATCCTTTGAAAAGTGAATACCCACTTCTTTAAAAAAGATTACAAAAAGAAAGCCCGACTAGTATTTGTCTAAATTATTCATGGGGTTTTGGGTTTTATGGGCCCCAAAATGATGATTAAGGTCAATGGCAAGATTTGTTCATTGTTATAATACCCAGCCTGTATTCACTTGGTGTTTGTTGGGTTAAAAATGGAAAGAGATAAAAATAAGAATTGCCCCCGTAGAGCCTTCAGTTATTTGAAAAGTTATATTAAGTATTCACAGATGAGCAATAATCCTAGTACAGCAACAGTAAAAGTAAGGAAATCACTGGATTCTTGTGTTAGTATTTCTTGCGTTTTCATTTGCTTTCTCTGACTTACTTACACATCTCCATTCATTTAATTCTTAAGCATGCAGTGAGCCTAAAACAGCTTTCTATTCCCAGTTCCATCTAGTTCAGTATTTTTATTCAGAGCCCTCCAGTGTAGACTTAGTAGCTATTTAGTAATCCCCCAAACTGAATGCTTGACTCTAGCAGCTTGATCACTTGTGTGATCAATAAACCTCAATAAACCATGCAGTGTTTCTTGTCTAGGCTTTGAATGTGGTACCTGTGCTCTGGTGTACTTGCCCCTTTTTTGGGAATTATTTTTATTATGGTAAAATATGTAACAAAATTTGCCATTTTTATTTTATTTTGTTTCAATTTCAAACTTGCCTTAATTTCCCTAAGTACACTGATTTTAATCCAGAAATGTAAACATCTCTGGATCTGAAGATTGAGTATCTACATGGGGCTTAAAATGATTTTTTTTTTGACAGTAGATGCCTCATGACACTTCAGTGATCGGTGGTCAGCTTCTGTTTGTAACCCTAAGTTCTGATTTCTGACCAGGAGAGTTACAGGATAATCATATTTTTAACAGAAGTTATCTTTTATGAAAACCACTTTATTGAGATATTCACATATAGTTGATCCATTTAAAGGGTACAGTTCAGTGGGTTTATTTTACAGTATTTTTTTCAAAATTGTGGTGAAATATATATAACTTAAAATTTGCAATTTTTACAATTCAGTGGCATTAATTTCATTCACAATGTTGTGCAACCATCACCATTATCTGTTTCCAAAGTTTTTCATCACCCCAGAAAAATTCTTTAACGATTAAGCAGTGACTCCCCCTTCTTCTTCCCTCTCTCCCGGGATTTCTAATCTATTTTCTGTCTCTATGAATTTGCTTGTTCTAGATATTTCATGTAAGTGCATTCATGCAATATGTGATCTTTTCTGTCTGGCTTCTTTCACTTAACATAACGTTGTAGCGTGTATCAATATTTCATTCCTTTCTAGACCTGAATGATATTCTGTTTTGTGGATCTATTTTGTTAGATCATCATCCATTGATGGACATTTGAATTGTCGCCTTTTGGCTATTTGAATAATACTGATATGAACAGTCATGTACAAGTATTTGTTTGAATACATTTTCACTTCTTTTGTGTATATAGCTAGGAGTGGAATTGCTGAATCATATGGTCGTTCCATGTTTAGCTTTTTGAGGAACTGCCGAAGTTTTCCACAGGGCTGCACCATTTTGCATGCCCACTAGCAGTGTAGAATGGTTCCAGTTTCTCCACACTTGTTATTTTCCGGGGTTTTTGTGTTGTTTAATAGCCATCCTCCTAGATGTGAAGTGGTATCTTAGTGTGGTTTGGGTTTTTTTGTGGCAAAGTATACATAACCTAATTTATCATTTCAGCCATGTTTAAGTACAGTTCAGTGGCGTTAAGTATATTCACATTGGCGTGCGACCATCACCACCATCCATCTCCCGACCTTTTCATTTTCCGAAACTGAAACTCCATGCCCGTTAAATAACTCCCCAATTCCATCTCCCTCCAGTCTTTGGCAGCCATTATTCTACTTCCTGTCTCTATGAATGTGACTACTTTAGGTTCCTTATATAAATGGAATCATTGTAGGTGTTTGTCCTTTTGTGTCTGGCTTATTTCACTTGGCATAATGTCTTCAGGGTTCATCCGTGTTGTACCATGTGTCAGAATTTCATTCCTTTTTATCGCTGAATAATAGTCCATTGTATGTATTTACCACAATTTGTTTATCCTTTCATCTGTTGATGGACACTTGGGTTACTTCCACCTTTTGGCTATTGTGTATAATGCTGCTATGAACATTGGTGTACAAGTATCTGAGTCTCTGCTTTCAATTCTTTTGGGTATATACCCAGAAAGGAATTGCTGGATCATATGGTAATTCCATGTTTAATTTTTTGAGGAACTGCCATACTCTTTCCCATCGCAGCTGCACCATTTTACATTCCCACCAGCAGTGCACAAGGGTTCCAGTTTTTCTGCTTCCTTGTCAGCACTTGTTACTTTTTGTCTTTTTGGTTTTTGATAGAGCAATACTAATGGGAACAAGATGCTATCTCATTGTGGTTTTGATTTGCATTTCCCTAATAACTAATGATATTGAGCATCTTTTCATGTGCTTATTGGCCATTCCTATGTTTTCTTTGGAGAAATGTCTATTCAGGTACTTTGTTCCCTTTTCTTGCTGAGGAGGATTTGCCTGAGCCAACATCTGTTGCCAATTTTCCTGTTTTTGTATGTGAGCTGCTACCACAGCATGGCCACTAACATGTGTGGTGTAGGTCCACACCTGGGAACTGAACCTGGGCCACTGAAGTGGAGTGCATCAAACTTAACCACTAGGCCACTGGGGCTGGCCCCCTTTGCTCATTTTTTAATCAGGTTATCTTGTTGTTGTTATGAGTTGTTGGTGTTCTTTATATATTCTGGATATTAACTCCTTATCGGATAGGATTTACAAATATTTTCTCCCATTCTATAGGCTGCCATTTCACTCTATTGATTGTTCTCTTTGCACAGAAGTTTTTAAGTTTGATGTAGTCCCATTTGTCTATTTTTACTTTAGTTACCTGTGCTTTTGGTGTCATATCCAAGAAATCATTGCTAAATCGAATGTCATGGAGCTTTTTCCTTGTTTTCTTCTAGGAGCTTTATAATTTTAGGTCTTACGTTTTCATTTTTAATCCATTTTGAGTTAATTTTTGTACGTGGTATAGGTAAAGGTCCAACTTCATTCTTTCACGTGTGAATATCCAGCTTTCCCAGTTCCATTTGTTGATAAGATAGTTGTTTTAAAGTTTTTGTCTGGTAAGTCTGATGTCTGGACTTCCTCAGGGATGATTTCTGTTAATTTATTGTGTTCCTTTGAATTGTCCATACTTTCTTGTGTCTTTGTATGCCTTGTGATTTTTTTTTTTTTGGAGAAAACTGAATATTTGAATATTATAATGTGGTAACTCTGGAAATCAAATTCTTTTTTTTTTTTTTTTTTTAAGATTTGCACCTGAGCTAACAACTGTTGCCAGTCTTTTTTTGTTTTTCCTCCTTCTTCTCCCCAAAGCCCCCTAGTACCCAGTTGTATATTCTGGTTCTGAGTGCCTCTGGTTGTGCTGTGTGGGATGCCACCTCAGCATGGCCTGATGAGTGGTGGCATGTCTGCGCCCAGGATCTGAACTGGCAAAACCCCAGGCTGCTGAAGCAGAGCATGTTAACTTAACCACTCAGCCACAGGGCCGGCCCCTGGAAATCAAATTCTTCCTTTGCCCAGGGTTTACCATTTTTTTGATTGTTGAAGGTTGTAATAGTCCATTTGTTTACTGACTTTCCTGAACTGTTTTTTTTTCCAAAGACTTTTTCATGTTGTGTATGGTTGCTGAAGTCTCTGTGCCTTAGCTTGTGTTCCAGCTAGTGTTTTGACAGATTTCCTTGAATGCCAGAAGCTGAAAAACAAACGACAAAGAGAAACAAGACAAAAGAGCACCTTTCTGTCTTGGCAGATTGGCTCAGTGCCGAGGCTGTCCTTGCCATTTATCCGGGCTTGCACTGCGTCTATGGATCAGCAGGGTGAAAGCTGAGGGTCTTCTCGGGTGTTTTCTGAGCATATGTCTCACCCTGAGTATGTGTATAACATTCTAAATTTCTTGTATGAGTGCTTTTGAATGTGCTAAGTTCCCAAAGAAACTCCTCAGCTTTTGCTCCTGGGCCTTAGGCAGTCTGGTATATGTTTTAGAATTTTGATAGGGATTGCATTGAATCTGTAGATTGCTTTGGGTAGTACAGACATTTTAACAATCTTAATTCTTCCAATCCATGAGCACAGAGTATCTTTCCATTTATTTGTGTCTTCAGTTTCTTTCATCAGTATCTTATAGTTTTTAATGTGTAGGTCTTTCACCTCTTTAGTTAAGTTTATTCCTAGGTATTTTATTCTTTTGGATATAATTGTAAATAGGATTGTTAATTTCTCTTTCTGATAGTTTGTTATTAGTGTATAGAAATGCAGCTGCTTTCTGTATATTGATTTTGTGTCCCACAACTTTACTGAATTTATTTGTTAGTTCTAACAGTTTTTTGGTGGAGTCTTGAGCGTTTCCTATATATAATATGTCATCTGCAAGTAGTGACAGTTTTACTTCTTCCTTTCTGATTTGGATGCCTTTTATTTCTTTTTCTTTCCTAATTGCTCTGGCTAGGACTTCCATTACTACGTTGAATGAAAGTGGTGAGAGTAGACATCCTTGTCTTGTTCCTGATTTTAGAGGGATGTGTGTTTTAACCATAATCTTTTGAACAAACTTCTGTGGGTTGTTTACTTAGCTTGCAGTATTTTCGAGCAACATCCACTGCTTTTCTGGCCTAGGTTCTCAGGTGAAACAGATGAGTGCCTTGTGTCAGTCCTTCACAAGCTCGGACAGGTTAAAATAGACATACACAATAATTTATAAATAAAGTCTGCCCTTCTCCCTCCAGAACCAGGGCCAGTGTCCTACTCAGAGAATGTGGGTTTCCCTCTTCGAGACTGCCCACTATGCTGAGGAGTAGGTGGGGCAAGAATGAATAAAAATGTCATAAAACATGGGGCTGGCCCCGTGGCCAAGTGGTTAAGTTCGCACGCTCCGCTGTAGGCAGCCCAGTGTTTCGTTGGTTCGAATCCTGGGCACGGACATGGCACTGCTCATCAAACCACGCTGAGGCAGCGTCCCACATGCCACAACTAGAAGGACCCACAACGAAGAATATACAACTATGTACTGGGGGGCTTTGGGGAGAAAAAGGAAAAAAATAAAATCTTTAAAAAAAATCACAAAGCTTTCCTATTATTTTGAAGTTACCGTTTTCTTGACTCACCGTTTTCTTGGTTGCACTACACCTTTGATTGTTTTCCCCTGGTCTGACAATCTTAGCTCTGATAGTTTCTGCTTGTTTTTTGATGTTTCTGTGGAAGAATGAGGGCTTGTAGCTGCCTGCTCTGCCGTTTTACTGACGTCTTCCACCATCCTCTTTTGCTTACCACTAAAATTGCCATTGTTTTCATGAGTGCCTTTCTGCTTGAACTTCCCCGTATTCTGTTCCAAATAAAGTCAGTTTCTTTGAGGGTGATTTTTGGAGCTCTCAGTTCTTATGGCCTGTCTCTGCCCCTGGGCAAAATCTCTGAGCCACTGCTCTGGAGCTGGAGGCAGAGACAATAGCTTACTTCTCTCTTTGTGAACAGGCCAGTGGGCAGGCATGGAAGCCTCTGGTGTTCTTGGATTGCCTCTCCTAGAACCTTCGCCCTGTGAGTGAGCTGTGATGAGGGCCGTGGAGTCCCAGTATTCTCTGCCTGCTGTGCTCAGAGTATAACTTTATCCTGTGAACGGGCAGTGGATAGAGGAAGGGAGCCCCCAGTCTCTCAGCTCCGCTTACCAGGAATTCAGCCTCTGCAGCACTGAGCTGGAGGGGATGAGAAATGCGGGTAGTCTGCTCCTCCCAGAGGGATGCTTATGCCCTTGTCCGGGAGATGGGGAGACGGACCCTGTCTTGGCCACACCCACTTGGAGTGGAGCTTCCCTCTTGTTGAGCTGGGTGGAGGGGAGCAGGTCGTGGCTCAAATGCCACAGAGTCTCACTTTTCTTACTGAGATTTAGTAGATTTGGGGGGAAATATTTCTTCGTTTGCTGTATGCTCTTAAGACAATTTCCAGGGGCTTTATATGACCAGTTTTTTATGCTTTTCTCCACTTATGGTTGTGTTGAAGAACAGGTCTGTAGATCTCTTCACTCTACCATCCATCAAGGTGATCCTCCTCACTTTGTTTTTAATGTAAATTTTATTAAAAGTGCACAGATCATAAGTCTGCCATTTGATGAATTTTCAAAGTGAACATGTCTGTGTAACCAGCGTTCCTGTTAAGACCCAGAGCTTTACCAGAATTCATGAGTCCTCCTTGTGGCTCCCTTCCCATTTCTATTTACTCACCATTCCTGTAACTACTGTCCTGACCTGTAACACCGTAAATTACTTTTGCCTGTTTCTGAACCTTTTTAAAAAGTGGAATCTTGGACTCTTGTGTCTGGCTGCTTTAGCTTCCCATTATATTGGTGATTATCTGTGATATATGTGGCTGCTGTTTCTTTGTTTTCATTGCTATATAGTCCTATGTTCTATGGATATTAAATAGTGAAAGCAATGAAAAATTCTATTTCCATTGATACTGGGCAGTTTTAGCTGTTATGACTAGTGCTACTGTGAACCTTTTTTTTTTTTTTTTGGTGAGGGAGATTGGCCCTGAGCTAACATCTCTTGCCAATCTTCCGCTTTTTGCTTGAGGAAAATAGTCCCTGAGCTAACATTTTCCTCTATTTTGTATGTGGGGTGCTGCCACAGTGTGGCTTGGTGAGTGGTGTGTAGGTCTGCACCTGGGATCAAAACCCATGAACCCCGGGCTGCCAAAGCAGAGCGCGCAGACTTAACCACTACACCACTGGGCTGACCCCTACTGTGAACCTTTTTTTTTTTGCTGAAGAAGATTGCCCTGAGCTGACATCCACTGCCAATCCTCCTCTTTTTTTGCTTGAGAAAGATTAGCTCTGAGCTAACATCCGAGCCAGTCTTCCTCTATTTTTTTGTACGTGGGACACCTCCACAGCGTAGCTGGTAAGTTGAGTAGGTCCATGTCTGGGATCTGAACTTGGGAACCTGGGCTGCTGAAGCAGAGTGTGTGGCCACTCTCCCTGACCTGGGCCCCTGTAAACATTTTTATACTTGTATTTTGGTGAACATATGTCTACATTTCTGTTGGATATGTTCATAGATCTATGAGTGGAATTTTGAGGTCATAGAATGTGGATAAAGAGTTAAATCCTTTCCTGTGTTACATGAGAATCTGACCTTTGATTAAATCTCTAGCTTTGTTCTCCCAAAAACCTAATGAGGGTTAGAATGTCAATGATGTTAGTAGGTGACATTGCTTAAGGTAAAAATGATCCCAATTGAAAAGTTGCCTCTCTCTTGGGAGGAATTATAAATATTGACTGGGATACTATGCTTTGTGCTTCTCTGGATGTAGTGACCATTCTAACTGAGCTTGTTCCCTGTGGGGAACCTTGTGCCTGTATAGTTGACACAAGAGATGTTGGCTTCTGAGGAGCAAGGATTACCTGGCTTCTTTGCTTTCATGCTGTTAGATTGATGCCAAATGTGGCTCTCTGGTCATTTTATTTTATTTATTTATTTAATTTTTTGGTGAGGAAGATTTGCCCTGAGCTAACGTCTGTTGCCAATCTTCCTCTTTTTTTTTTTTTTTTTGTATGTGAGCCACCGTCACAGCATGGCCACTGACAGACAAGTAGTGTAGGTCCACGCCTGGGAACTGAACCCTGGCTGTCAAAGCAGAGTGCACCAAACTTAACCACTAGGCCACCAGGGCTGGCCCTCTCTGGTTGTTTTCTGAATTTGAATATTTAGTAGCCCCTAAGACCACCCCTTGGGGCATGTTACTGGTAGGGTAGGCCTTAGGAGATAACTGCCAAGCAGTTTTCCAAAGTGGTTTTACCAATTTACACTCCTGCCAGTAGTGGATGAGAGTTGTAGTTGCACCACACCCTTGCCAACAGTTGGTTTCTCTCTTTCTTTTCTAGCAATTTTGATAGTATACTTATTTTTTTTCAGCATTTTATGGAAAATTTTAGCATCTTACTGTTCTAGCTATGTCTTATATCTTTTCATCTGTCTATCCATCAATCTTATTTTTTCAGTTATTTCACTTTCCCTTAAATATGTAAGTATATATAGAGAGATCAATATTAGCTTATAACCTTTTTCTTTTAATGTGAAATTTACATGTAATGAAATGCACCAATCCTAATTATACCTTCTCTGTTCAAAAATGTGTAATCCTTTGTAACACAAACGCTTGTAGAAAAACAGAACATTATCATCATCCCGAGTGTACCCTCCTGTCCCTTCCAATTAGTCTCTACCCCTACCCCCCAAAAGTCAACCACTGTTTTTATTTTTTTCTACCATAGATGAGTTTTGCCTGTTCTAGAACTTCATATAAATGGAATTCTGTTAGTGTCGTTGGGTTGCCATAAGAAAGTACCACAAACTAGGTGGCTTAAAATAATACAGGTTTATTTTCTCGCACTTCTGGAGGTTGGAAGTCCAAAATCAAGGTGGCAACAGGGACTTGTCCTCTTGACGGCTGCAGGGGAGAATCTGTTCATGCCTTTCTCTCAGCCTCTGGGTATTGCTGACAGTCTGTAGTGTTCCTTGGCTTGCAGCTGCGTAACTCCAGTCTCTGCCTCCATACTCACGTGGTGTTGTCCCTGAGTGTCTCTGTCTGTACTGGCCCTCTCCTCTCTGGCTCTCTTTCCTTTCTTATAAGGAGACCGATGATAATTGGATTAAGGGCCCACCCTACTACTATGAACTGAATTACATCTACCACAAACCTTGTTAAATCTTATTAAGGCACTAATCCCATTCATGAGGGCTCCGCCTCCCAAAGGCCGTACCCAAATACTGGCCAAATACATGGCCATACCCCCAAATACCGTCACATTGTGACTGGTGTTTAGCATATAAATTTTGAAGGAGACACATTCAGTTCACTTAGAAATCTTCACCAACATTTTGTGTTTTCTGTCTTTTTAATTTTAATTATTCTGATGGATGTGTAGTAGTGTCTCATAGTTTTAATTTGCATTTCCCAGGTGACTAATGGTGTTGAGTCTTTTTTATTGTTTATTGGCCTTTTGTATATCTTTCATTGTGAAGTGTCTCGTTGAATCTTTTGCCCCTTGAGTTGTTTATCTTTGTATTATTGAGTTGCAGGAGATCTTTATAGATTTTGGATACCTATACTTTGCCAGATAATGTAATAAATATTTTCTTATAGTCCATGGCTTGTTTTATTAATGGTGCCTTTTGATGAGCTAAAATTTTTAATTTTCATGAAGTCTAATTCATAAACTTGTCCTTTTTTGGTTATTACTTTCTGTGTTCTAAGAAAATTTTACCTAGCCTCTATAGGAATATAAAAATATTCCTCTGTTTTTTTCTGAAAGCTTATAGTTTAGCTTTTTTATGTAGGTCTGTGGCCCATTTCAAATTAATTTTTGAATATTATGTGAGTTAGAGGTTGAGGTTAATTTTTTCCTGTATGGGTATCAATTGTTCCTGCACCATTTGTTGGAAAGGCTTTTCTTGCAAGTGTTGGTCTGTTCTATTCCATTGATCTATTTGTTGATTCTAGGGTTAAAAATCACACTGTCTTGATTACTGTCGCCTTATAGTAGGTCTTGAAGGCACATAATTATAGTTCTCCAATTTTATTATTTTTCTTGTTTGCTTGGGTATTCTAGGTCCTTTCTGTTTCCATATATTTTAATAAAGCTGTCAATATCTACTGAAAGACTGATAGGAATTTGATTGGGGTGCATTTGACTCTAGATCAATTTGGGTATAATTGACATCTGAACAATATAGAACCCTTGCACCCATGAAAATAGTATGTCTCTTTTTATTTAGGTCTTCTTTAATTTCTCTTAATAATGTTTTGTAGTTTTTCAGTGAAGATGTATTTCAGGTTATTATGTGTTGAATTGTGTCTCCCCCAAAAAGATATGTTGAACTCCTAACCCCTCATACTTTAGGATGTGAACTTATTTGGAAGTAGGGTCTTTACAGAGCTGATCAAGTTAAGGTCATGAAAGTGAGCCCTAAGCTGTTATGACTGGTGTCTTTATAAGAAGGGGAAATTTGGACACACAGACAGACACACAGAAGGAAGATGATGTGAAGACACACAGTGAGAACACCATTTAAAGAAGAGGGTTGGAGTGAGGCATCTACAAGCCAAGGAACACCAAAGATTGCCGGCAAACCACTGGAAGCTAGGAAGAGGCGAGGAAGGATTTCCCTACAGGTTTCAGAGGGAGCTTGGTCCTGCTGACACCTTGATTTTGAACTTCCAGCCTCCAGAACTGAGAATAAGTTTGTTATTTTAAGCCACTCAGTCTGTGATATTTTTGTTGTGGCAGCCCTAGAAAACTACTGTACACATCTTTTGTTAAATTTATTCCTAATTATTGTATGGCTTTTGAATTTTTAAAAATTTTTATTCAGTTCACTGGTAGTTCATAAAAATATAATTTGTATTTATGTATTAACCTTGTACCTGCTCATTCACTTTTGTGTTATCGTTCTTTATTTATAGAAGAGGATTGTGAGAAATCATATGTGAGATGGCTTTTAAAAATGAAGTGTTTGAAAATGGATTAATGTGATGGAGGGAGGTAGTCTTTGAGTTCTACATTTGAACTTCTCAAAAAATAATCCTACAGAAGGGAACAATCAACCCTAGACTGTCTAAATTTCCTTACCATTTTGCAATTATCAGTGTAATAATTGATGCAAGCAAGAATCACTAATAGATAGCAAAACGCCTGCCTGAAATTTTGTGGTGGAACAGAAGATTCATACACTCTCAAAGTATCCAGACTACTTATTAATTACAAAAGTGGAAAGGATACAGTTTAGAAATCTGGCCAATGTTCACTGCAATCAAGTGATCAAAGTTATCATCATTGGAACAAACTGATGTCATATGCCTCCTGATATGATATGTATAAGGCATAATCTGAATCTAATTGTGGGAAAGCAAAAACCCAAATTGAGAGACCTGCAAAACATGGTCCATACTTCAAAAATGTCACTGTTGTGAAGGCAAAGGCTGAAGAACTGTTCTAGATTAAGAAAGATTAAAAGAGAATGGCAACTAAATGCAGTGTGTGATCTTGGATTAGGAAAAGTGTTATAAAAGACATTATTGGGATAATTGGTGAAATTTGCATATGGTCTGTATTTTTATTACATAACTAGTTTTGTATCAAAGTTAATTTTCTTGAATTAGATTATTGTGTTGTTATAAGGATAAGAACATTACCTTAGGAGGTAGATGCTTAAGTATTTGATGAAGGATTACGATCTATGCAGTTTACTCTCAAATGGTTCAGAAAATATATATACATTTAAATGTACACACACACTAGAGAGACATAACTGTGACAATTTAACACTTGGCACATCTAAATTAAAGGTAAATGGGGGTTCATCATAATATTTTTGCAACTTTTATGTGGTTTAAAACTTTTCAAAATAAAAAAATAAGAGGTGAGCAAATTTAATTAGAAAAAGAAAATGGTTTATTTCCGTGATGATGCAAGCAGAGTCAAGTTGAGGGATGGAAGAATAATTTTGTACATAGCTTAATTGTTAAAGTTAGGTTTTATTATTTATTTTTATTTTTGGTCCAATATTGGACATTCAGTTCTTTAATTAAATTGGGTTTTCCTTCAGAATAAAGTAAAAAGTATGAGGATAAATTTTCTTTAATGAATCCTAGCTGCGCAGGAAGAAAATTCACCGTAAGAAAGCAATATTAAGTACAGTGGGAACATTGAATTTCAGTGGGTTACAACAGAAGTTTTAGCGTTAAACCAAAACTGAGCAGTGTTGAGAGTTGTTTCCAACAGATGACAGAAATTCACCGTCTTAATAGTGTGTAAAATTGACTATCACTTTTAGTCTACAAAACTGATATTTTCAGATTTCTCATACACTTAGAAATTGTTTAAGAAATAGCAAATAATTGCTGCATCTAGATTGTCACCGAGCCCCAAGGGACTGGTGGCCCACAGTGGGTCCTTTTGCCCAGAGCTGCCCACACCAATAGAATGGGTTTGGAATAGCAGAGCAGAAACCTTATTCGTTGATCAATGAATGGAGGGGACAGAGCTCATGCTCTAAAACCCCCTTCTCTCCAAGGGAAGGTGAGCAGAGTTCTTATGGGATGTGAAGTGGGAGGGGTCTCCACATCATTGCTTGTGGGGAGGCTTTTGGGGCATGCGCAGATCTTCCCTTCTTGCACATGGCACCTTTTGCACACATTTCTTTTTGCTCATGGAAGCCCATTGCCATCTTGGACCTTCTGGTTTGGACTGGTTCTGCCATTTGGCCACCTGGCATTGTTCTGCCTTGGTTCCTGTAAGCAAGCACAACTTAAAAACAGAGCATTCCTAGACATGGAAAATGTTGTAGGGACTTCCCTGGGTGACAAGATGTTGGAGGCCTATTAAGATGATTTTAATTTGTTGTGTCTGTGGTTGGAGAAATTACTGATATTAGTTTAAATTTTACCTTTAGTACAAATAAGTAAACTAAACATCTCAGAAATTCCATGTTTAACAAAATTACAGTTCTTTGCTTACTATAAAGTAGTTAAGCATCTTATGTGAATTGCATGTTTCTTTCCTTTGCCCATTATTCTAGTTTTTTTAAGTGATCTGTAGAAGTTCTTGTTATACTCTGAAGCTTAATTCTCTCCTTATTTATGTATTTGCAAATAACTTCTCCCAGTTTGTTGTTTTTAACTTTTTGATGTTTCTCATCATATAGAAGTTTTTATTGTTTTGGAATGTCTTCAGTTATTCAGGACATCTACCCTAACTTAAGATTTTACATTTATTTCTTGTATTTTCTTCTTAGTCATTTATGGTTTATTTCTTTCTATTAAATTTTCTTTAGTTCACCTGGAATTTGAGTACTGTATGAAGTAGGCATCTTAACCTTCTTACCCCAGGGATTGCCAGTTATAACCGCATTGCTTGGTGAATGATACATCCTTATTGTGTACTGTTTCCCTAATCATATGCTTATTTTCCAGAGCTATTTGGGGTTTTTATTTCTTAACTGTCTGTTTTTGATAGCTGTGTCAGTGCTTTAATAATTAGGGATCTTTTAAGCCCGGGGCCAGCAGACTGTGGTCCACAGGCCACATTTGGCCCGTGTCTTTTTCTGTAAATGAGCTTTCATTGGAACCCAGGTACTACCCTCATTTGTCTATGTCTGTGACTGCTTTTGTGCTGCAATAGCAGTTGAGTAACTGTGACAGAGACTGCATAACCTACAAAACAGAAAATATTTATCTTCTTGCTCTTTACAGAAAAAGTTTGCCACCCCCAGGCTATCACATCTGATATTGCACTGCATCTCTGCACATAGTCTGTATCCTCCTTTATTAGAAGTGCTGTCCCTTCCATCTATCTGGGCTTTGTTTCTCGCCCCTCCTGTCTTTTTAGGAGCCTTATACTTCTCTCACCTGTGTTTTCCACTGTATTGTCTCAAATGGCTAAAATAAGTGGCTCATGCTTAATGGCTCAAATAAATAAGACTTTAGCCTACTTCACCCCTACTTGTTATGGAGTTGTAAATCACTGTTTTTAGTTCTTCTATTGCAGAATTTGCAAACTGTTCACATGCAGGCTGTTTAAAGCCTGCAGACATGTTTTCTGTGATCCATTCAGTGCCAACATTTCAAATTGGGAGATTTCACATTAAAATATGAATTTCTGGATTGTCTTGAAAAAACAGAACATACGGCAATGGTGGACCTGAGTTTCGGTGATGGCAGCAGTCACCCAGAGTAACAGCTGCCCCTTTTTCTGGATAAACGCCAGAGTGATTTTTTTACCCCCCTTTTGTATAGCTTAATGTTTCTCTTTAATCTTGTGGGTTTATTACAAATGTCTGGTGATCCTTGGTTTTGCTTTCATATTTAAAAATGAGGCCCTAGAAAAAAGCTCTGTGTACATATATAGGCAGTGATGCCTGGCGGACGTTGTTTGAGGTTAAACAGATGGAAACCTGGCCATTATGCTTTTCCACTCCTAACTGCCAGATTTCAGAGGGCTTTGCTCTGGGTCACCACCTCTTACGTTAGCTTCACTGGCTCTCTCCAGACAATTCAGTGTCTTTTAAAAAAATCGCCTTGGAGTGGGCACTTACACAAATATCCGGGAAGAAATGCCTACCAGCCAAGTATTCTGATTTAACAGTTTATAAACTTTGAATTCCCCATTCCACACTTAATCTCTCTGAACTGTGTCGTGCCTTGCGTTTCTGAGCCTGAGCTGCTCTTCAGGTATGTTGGGCAGACCCCCTCTCACCTCAGCTGTAGCTTTCCCTTCCAAGGGTTATGTGTTCCTTCGTTCTGTTGCATCAATCACCTCTCTTACACTGGCTTCCCATTTTCTAGAAATATGTTAGTTTCTTGTTTACTGATTGACCCTTCCTTTAATCTCTTTGCCGTTGTAGGATTACTTATTTTTAATTCCTTTATTGTTATTTTTAATGGCTTCTAGAGAAAGAGTTAAGTATATGTATTCGTGTGTCATTTTGAACCAAAAACCTCTGGTTTTTCTTTTAAAATGGAATTTCATAAAGAAAATCTGGCTGTGGCTGTTAATAATTGTACACTTTATTTTGATTTTGCATTTTTTATTAATAGAGTTTTAATGGGAGATGAAAGCTAGCCGTAAAATTTTGTGTTGCCTGTAATATTTTTTCTTTGTTGATCTGAAACAGTTGATGACTATCAGCCAGTTCGTCTGCTAAGTAAACCTGGGGAATTAAGAAGAGAATATGAAGAGGAGATAAGCAAGGTAGGAACTAAATAGTTATTCCTTCTTGGAAAAATTCTCTGCTGTGTTTTCAGTTTCAGGTTTTACATATAGTTTTATGTGCTTATATAAATAGTATATATTGAAATGTAAATAATTTTAATGTTCTTTATAAAGGTTCTGTTTTTTACATGCGTTCAAAATAGTTACAAACTAGCTTTATTTATCCATAATTGGTGCTCTTATATGATAGTAATCCCTAAGCATATGAGATTTTTTTCATTTCCCTGAAGCTTTGAGCTTAGAGGATGGAAAATTATGGGTGTCTTAGTCTGCTGTAACAAAAATACCATAGACTGGAGGCTTAAACAGCAGTTTTATTTCTCACAGTTCTGAAGGCTACAAAGTCCAAGATCAAGGTGCTAGCATATCTGATGTTGGGTGAGGGCCTGCTTCCTCGCTTGTAGACAGCTGCCTTCTTGCTGCATCCTCACATGGCAGAGAGAGACAGAGAGAGAGATCATCTCTCTTTGTCCCTTATAAGGGTACTGCATAATCCCTTTCATGAGGATTCCACTCTCGTGTGGGAGTTACCTCGCAAAGGCCCCACCTCCAAATACCATCACACTGGGGATTAGGGCTTCCACATAGGAATCTGGAGGACACACACAATCGGTTTAGATGAGGAGAGCATAAAAGGCTAATTGTGGAGTACTTAAATAGGAAAAGAGGAAGTAGTGCTTACAGTGACGCCTTTGAACTTCTCTAGTACTGGGAGATTCCTACCCTCCTGCTTAGTGTAGAGCACTGTTGGCCAGTAGAAAGACAGTGTGAGCCCATATATAATTTAAATTTTTCTAGTAGCCACATTTTTTAGAAAGAAAAGATGAAATTAATTTTACTGTTATATTTTATTTAACCCAATATATCTAAAATATTTTATGTAATCAGTATAGAAAGTAGTTATATAATATAATTATATGTTAAATATGTAGTTATATATCATTATATAATTTGGTCTTAATTATATAAAGTCATATATAAAAATCATGAGAGATTTTACATTATTTTTGCTTAGTTAGCCTTCAAACTCTTTTGTATATTTTGCACTTAAAATACATACCAATTTGGGGGCTGGCCCTGTGGCCCAGTGGTTAAGTTCACACGCTCTGCTTCAGTGGCCCAGGATTTCGCCGGTTCGAATCCTAGGTGTGGACCTAGCACCGCTCATTAAGCCATGCTGAGGCGAGGTCCCACATAGCACAACTAGAAGGACCTACAGCTAGAATATAGAACTGTGTACTGGGGGACTTTGGGGAGAAGAAGAGGAATAAAAAAGATTGGCAACAGATGTAGGCTCAGGTGCCAATCTTAAAAAAGGAAAAAAAATATCCATTTAGACTAGTCACATTTCAAGTGCTCAATAGCCACATGTAGCAAGTGGCTACTGTATTGGACCATGCAGGTCTGAAGAACTAATAAATAATAATTATGATAGTTAATTGTCACTGTATTGTCTAAGCAGTGTCTTAAGTAGTGGTTTTAAAGGAATAACTTAATCCTTACAACATTGCAGTGAGAACACACTCTAACAGGATGCTTCTGACTAAAAATGAAAGAAAACTCAAACTACCTTAAACAGTAAGAAAATTGTAATTGAACTGGAAGTCCAGAGGTAGCAGGGCCTTCAGGGTGGGTGTCATCCAGAGTTCTAGCTCCAGATCTTTACTAACTTCTGTCAGCTGGCTTTATCCTCAGGCCACTAGCAAGATGGCTGCACAGTTCTGAAACTCAGATGTGTGTACAGCAACATGCAGCGGAAGAAGCAGCAGTCTCTTCCTGCGGCTGTACTTTAAGAGCAAGACAACTTAGAAGTTCTTTAGCAAACTTTCCCTCATGACTCTTTCACTCAAATTGGATCAAGGAGTTATTCTTGTGTCAAATCCTTTGGATTTCTAAAGTGGTTCTTATACTATTTCTTTCAGGAAGTATAGTTTAAGTGAGCACAAGCATGGCCTTAGGTCCTAGAATCAGAGTTTGAGTCTCCATTCTATCACTTCCTTGTCTAAGGAAGTCACCTGCTTTTCTGTGCCTGTTTTCTCTTCTATAAATCATGCAGTGACCACTGCGGTGGTTTCTTCGGCAGCCACTGCATTCCCGCCCACCGTGTTTGGGGACTCATCCCGGCTTCAGGGATAGGCCCTGATTAGTCTAAGTCAGTTTCTATCATTCCGTCCCCTGTGCTAGGATTGGGCTCAGAAACCTAGGCCTAAGCTAGTCAGCAACGTGGCATTCTGTTAACTGAGGAAAAGGATTACCTAGAAACATTTGCACCAATGTAACAGTGTAGTAGAAAATGTGATAAGGCCTGAGAAGAGGAGGGTTAGGGTTTAATTAAGCTTTCGTTGGGCTAACTGGGGAAGGCTTCCGGAAAGAGGCTTCTTGAACTATTCTGCAGGAATGTGCCTCTCTAGATTTGCACTTTATTTGAGATATTTTCATTCCTGGCAATTTGTCTTTTTTTACTTTTAATTATTCTTATTAAGAAATATTGCAGGTATACTAAAAAAGTTCAGAGAAGGATTGTTCCTTATCATTTTTAAGGTGGAGGCAGAGCGACGAGCCAATGAGGAAGAAGAGAACAAAGCCAGTGAAGAATACATACAGAGATTATTGGCAGAGGAGGAAGAAGAGGAAAAAAGACAGGCAGAAAAAAGGCAAAGAGAGATGGCAGAACAGCTGAAAAATGATGAAGAACTGGCAAGAATGCTAAGCATTAATATTGTAAGTTTTAGGAGAGGACTTTGAAGTATTAACATTCCTATTGCTTTGACTATGTGGTTTTCAAAGATCTGAAGAAGGGTTCACCATAACTAGCAGTGATTTCTGTCATGTTTTTGCTTTACTTAAAACAAAACAAAGCTTTTTTTTGTGTATTATTACATTTCTTTGCCTATTGTTACATATTTGCTCTAATCCAGGTATACTTTCAAAACTTCTTTTGTATGTTGTTAGTAAATTCAGCTTATGTAGAAAAACTATTCCGTGAAAAATGAAGGTTTCCTTTTCCCCCTCCCACCTCTCCTCTCCCAGTCCTCAAAGATTAGCACTATTAACAGTTTTTTAATAACTTTTTTCTTGTTCACCTAAAAAGGATGTATCAATCATACTTGTTTTTTTCCTTGCCTTTTTTCACTTGATATATATTAGAGATTTTTCATATTACTACATATAGTCTAATTCTTTTTAAGAGTCGGATAATATTCCATTGTATGGATGCAAATCACTGTTTGAAAGGGAAACACTTTAAATTCTTAAGTAGTGTATTAAACCTGGCTTTTATTATCTTGCTGTAGTTAAGTTACTGCCTAAGGGAAAATGACTGAAAGAAGGGATGATAAAACACATACTTTAAGACCAAAGGATACAGTGAGACCCAGTGATTTGAAAGAACCTGGCAGAATCACCTGGGGTTCTTTTTAAATACAAACTCCCATACCTGTTCCCAAACTACTGAATTAGAATCTCTGGGCGTATGATTTAGGGCTTCCCATCCCCAGAGGGATCTAGGGCAGTCTGATGTGCTTTCAGGTTTGAGAGCCTCTAAAAATAATTCCTCTGCTTTCAAACAACAAATATCTTAAAATTTACTTACCAATGAAGTATATCCAGAATTGGGATTTTTTTTTTTTCATTTTTGAGAGGCCTACCATTCATGTTAATACACCCAAATTTTAGATTTTTTATATATACTTTTTTTGTATATATGCTCTTTTTTATATATATATATATATATACACTTTTCTTTTTAAATTTAAGTAGAATAGCTTTGAAATGGTACATAATCAGGAAGTTAAATAAAGAACATTGCCCAGTAAGATAACAAATGGTATAGGAAAGAAAATATATCAAAGAGGAGACTCTGGGGTCATTTATACCTGTCTTTCAAGTCTATTGTTCTAATCCTTCTTATTTTCACAGGGATTATAAGAGTAGATCTATTGATATTTTAGAAGAATTTTTGGTTTACTTGTTGCCGTGAATAATCCATAATCAATTTGTAAATCAAAATGGGGGTGAGTTTATTATGAGCCGGGTCTGAGGACTATAGACTGGAGGCTTCCGTCCCCAAGAAAGGAAGCACTCCAAAGAAGTGGGGTGTACAGAACAGACATCACATATGACAGGAATGTCCCTTTTACAACAGTCATGGGATTATTTTGCTGGCACAACAGTGGGCAAGATGAACACAGCAGGTCAGTAATTAATCCTTAGTTTCCAGCAAGAGGTGCATATCCTTAAAGAAATGCTGATATGGGGGGAAGCTACATCCCTGTCTTTAAGGGCATCATTCTTGTCTTTGAGACATTGTAAATATTTAAAGCAGATGTACAGTGCATGCTCAATAGGCCGTGTCAGGCCTTTTTGGAAAAAGAAGTTCAGGCCAAATTAGATTTAAACTAAGTGGCTTCCTCATATATTCCAGTATATATTGTATTGCTTGTCATTTGTTCACCGTTGGGAACGTTTGGTGGTCCAAGGCCAAATGTCTACCACTACAAATTATAATTTTCCGGTAGTGCAGCAAGAAACTTAGGAGGCTGGTACAGCAAGTAAATATTCACAATATTTATTGATATGCCCTTAAATCCCCAAATTAAGTTATTTTTTACATAAAACTAACTTTTATTCCAGGTATATCCACAGCTCTTTGAATTTCCCCCTGTAGATTAAGGTAGTAATAATTATATGAAACTATTCCTTAGAAAAATTAACAGAAATTTTCAGCTGATGAGATTAGTACCACCATGTCCTTTGTGTTTTATAATGTAGAGTAAAAATGCCATTAGTTTAGACCAACTTGGATGGACTTAATCTTCTTTATACTGATTTTTGCGTGGTTAGTATTATTCAAAGGATGTGTGTAGAATTTAAATGTGAGCATAATTACTGAAAAGTTCTGTTGTGGATTCTGAATTCGTCACATTAATAGCTTATTTTAGGGGCCGGCCCCATGGCCGAGTGGTTCAGTTTGCGTGCTCTGCTTCGGATCCAGGGTGCAGACATGGCACCACTCATCAGGCCATGCTGAGGCAGCATCCCACATAGCACAAGTAGATTATGAAACTATGTACTTGGGGGCTTTGGGGAGAAGAAGAAGGGGGGAAAAAAAGATTGGTAACAGATGTTAGCTCAGGTGCCAATCTTAAAAAAAAATAGCTTATTTTATTATAAAATTCTTTTTAATAATGTCGCTTATGCTTTTTCTGTTGTTGAAGAACAATTTCTGTGAGAGAAGTATATTGGCATCTCCCTTGAATTCCAGAAAATCTGATCCAGTCACGATCAAGTCGCAAAAGAAAAGTAAGAACAAACAAACAAACACTGGAGATATTCAGAAGTAAGCGAATATGACTATTTATCAATTATTTATTGACCATCTACTGTAAGTCAGTGTTTTTTGGTGCATGTAGTCCACTGATTATCAAAATTTGGTCCATGAACTCTGCATGAATACTCTCCACTTGGTCTGAGATTAATATAAAGTGAAAATAAGAGAGCTACTCACAAAGCCTAGGTTCCTGGCTAGCACAAAGTGAGATAAGAAGCCTGTTTTTATCTTGATTGCACAGGATTTCCATGTTGTTCCATTTTCTCAAAATTAACCAGTTGGATTTCTTTTTCTCTTGGTTTAGATTCAAGTGGGAAAAGCTGGTCCCATAAAGGGTCATTCTCACTGAAGGAGTTTGATTTGGCATCTAGCTCATTCCCCCACCCTCTTTCCCAGTTTATGCATTACAGTTCTTTTCTATTATACAAAAAGCGTGAGTCGGGTAGTCAACAGTGGAGTGATTTAGTTTCCCTGCGATGCCCCTCCAGCAGTGGTAGTGTAGATGGTTTTATGAAGATAAAAGCTTTCCCGTAGTAACTCATAGTTGGAAAAGTTTAAGAATCACAGTCTAGACTTCAAAAACATGTAAGGGCTTCTGGTTCAACTGAGTAAGTATGTGCAGGTAATTTGTCTCCTTCCAAAATTCATAGAGATTTTGGATTTGGGGTGGTAAAGATTTGGGGCATGGAGACAGATTGGGGGAGCAGAGTTAAATGAGATGGTTGCTATTAAAAGAAAAAAACAGATGGATCTATCAGTATTGTTAATGCCAATATTATGCACAGTAGAAATCAAGAGAAAAATGATTAAAAGGAGAAAAGCAGATATTTCAATTGATATAATATTCTGCGTAAAGCATATAATTATCATGAATCTTCACGTATCTAAATATATACTTCGAAATATTTAAAGAAAAAATTACTGGAAGTACAAGAATAAGCTGATGAACTTAAAAAGCAGAAATTGAGAAACTAGTGGATTAAAGTTAAAGTTAAAAACAGATGAAGTCTAGTCTGTAGAACATATGAAGAATTCTTATATAACTTAGCGACAAAAGACAGACAACCTAATTTAAAAATGGGTGAAGGACTTGAATAGACATTTCTCCAAAGATATAAAAATGGCCAATAAACTTATGAACAGATGCTCGACATCATTAGTCATTAGGGAAATGCAAATCAAAACCACAACAAAATACCATTTCAATACCCACTAGAATGTCTCTAATGTTGCATGAATTTCACTTCAAATTAAAAACGATTAACAGAAAGATTACTAAGGAATTGAAAATTAAGAAAAACTACTAAGTAACTCATTGGTTAAAGAATAAGTCTTGATCGAAATATAAAACTGAAAATACTACACATCAGGATTTCTGAGATGTGGCTGAAGTGGTATGACAATTCCTGAAATACATTGCTGACTTAGAAAATGAATCAATGCAAGTTAACCTATTAACTGTTTAACTATGAAAAGCATGGGAGTGATAATTCTTAATAAAGTAGGAATAGAAAGAAACTTAACCTGTTAAAGGGTGTCTACTAAAAATTTTATTTCAGATATCATATGTTATGATAGAAAATTGAAATCACTCCCCTTTGGGTGGCCTGCTATTTACCACTTATTCAATTTTGTACTGGAGATTTCAGTCTGTACAGTAAGAGGACAAAAGGAAATAAAAGATATGAGCTTGGAAAAGAAGGAAAAAAGTTATTGTTATTAGAGGTGGAATAATTATATAGAAAATCCAAGAGTTCAAAGATACGTTTTTTAGAATTAATAAGAGTTTAGCAAGTTTGGTAGATATAAAATCTGTACAAAAAGTCTATTGCAAATGTGACTTTAATAAAGATTGTGTTTATAATAGCATCAGAAAATAAAAAGTACTTAGAAATAAATTTATTGAAAAATCTATAAGATCTTACGGAGAACATTATAAAGTTTTACTATTGTATTATATTTACTATTATATTAAAGAAATAAGCAGTATTCATGGATTGAAAGACGTCTAATATTATAATATTGCTAAGTGTGAGATTCCCCCCAACTGATATATAGATTGGATGCAATTGAAATCAGAATCCCAACCTTTGTTTTTAGCTTGACATACTGATTTTAAAATTTAAGTGGAAGAGAAAGGGCCTGCAGATAGTCCTGAAGAAAAATAAAAGGCATGGTCCAGGGATGGATGCTTTAGATTTATAGTAAGTAAACACATGTGGTATTTGCACAGGGATGGGTAGGCAAAATGATTGAGGCAACGTGATAGGTAGTTTAGAAGCACAAACACAGTTTATGGAGCCTTTGAGAGCTTTGGTGTTTTAAAAATGTGTCCACAAATTCTTTGATATTTCTTCCTTAAAAAGACAGAGCCCAAGTCCCCTCCCCTTGAATGTAGGCTGGACTTAAGTATACAAATAGAATGACCAGAAGGGACGTTATACACTTCAGAGACTAAGTCCTGAAAGGCACTGTGATTTTCTCTTTTGTATTGCTTGCTCTGGGAGGGTTAGCTGCCATGTTTGAGCAGCCCTATGGAGAGGCCCACATGGTAAGGAACTGAGGCCTTCTACCAACAGCTGGTAAGGAACTGAGGCCTTCTGTCAACAGCCAGTAATGAAATGAGACCTCCAGGATAGCCTTTGTGAGTGAGCCTTATTAGAAGGCAATCCTCTAGCCCCAGTCAAGCCTTCAGATGACTGACCAACATCTTGACTGGACTCTCATGAGAGATCCTGAGCCAGAATCACCCAGCTAAGCTGCTCTTGGATTCCTGACCCTCAGAAACTGTGAGAGATAAGTGTTGGGGTACTTTGGGTAACTAATACAGTAGTTGTCATTGGAGATCAGTGGGAAAAGGATGAACTTAATAAATGCTGCTAGGACAATTGATTATATGGGGAAAAGTGAGCTTGCACCTCTACTCATACTATATATAAAAATTAAGGTGAATTAAAGATCTGTATTAAAAAGACAAAACCGTAAAACTTTTAAGAAGATAATGAAAGAGAATATCTTTAGAGAGGGATGTTTTAAAGAACAAAACATAATTAGACTATAATAAGGTTAAGAATGTCTTTGTCAAAACACCTTTAGAGAATAAAAAGATAAGTCTTACTCTTCAAGAAGATATTTTAACTTATTTAACTGAAAAAAAATTACTATGAGAGAATGGCTACCTATGAGTGAGAAAAAGATCGGTATAAAAATAGGCAAAAAACTTTGACTTCCCAGAAATTAAAACCTGAAAGCTAACACCTATGAAAAGATATTGAATCTTATTGAGAGTCAGGGAGATGCAAATTAAAATTACAGTGAGGTAACATTTTATACTCCTCCTATTGGAAAAATTAAACTTTGTGGAATATGAAGTGTTGTAGAGGATAAGAGGCACTTACACATTTGGTGGGAGTGGAAACGGTTGATCCGTTGTGACTCTTGAGTGTGGACATTAAAAAAAACTTGGAAGACATGTACAGGAATGTTCCCAGCAGTACTATTCGTAACAGCAAAGAGCCGGAAGCACCTACATGGCCAGCCGTAGAACAGAATACTGTCCAGCAGTGAAAGTGAATTCTAGCTAAGAAGAGCATGTGTGATTCAGGAAAATGTTGAGTGAAGGAAAGAAGTTGTAGAAGAATACATGTAGTGTGATTCCATATACATGAAGTTTAGAATCATGCAGCGCTAAGGAATACAGTGTTTAGGGATACAAACGTGTGGTAAAACTTTTTAAAAGCAAGAAATAAGAAACTAAAGATAGTGTTTGTCTCTGAGGTAGGGGACAAAGAAGAGGCCCCAAAAGGGATTTTAAAATCAATGATTTTTTTTTCCCCTTAAGTATACCATACATACATTAAAGTGCAGTAATCTTAGGTGTGCTTTTTGGTGAATTTTTACATACGTATAAACCACGCTCCAGATTAAGATAGAGAATATTTCCAAAGGTTCACTCGTGCCCTTTCCCAGTTGTATCCCCTGCCCTGTAACCAGGATGTATTGTGATTCTTACGTGTATTTTGTAACTATCCTCTTGTAAACTACTTGTTTTCATGAAGTAGACCTATATATGCTCTCTCAGAAAGATCTTTAAGACGTAAATAACAAAAGGAAACGACAGAAGAATACGATTGCTTTAAAAAACAGTGTGTACTATATAAAAATCATATTTTTAAAAAAAGTTGGTTACTTGTGGGGAGGCAGATAGGAATGATGACATATATTTCCTACATTTCTATTAATTTTTTTATAATGAGCGTGTGTTCATACAGTACTTGGTTACTATAAATAAAGAATATCCAGGAGAGTTCCTGAATCTGCACTGATTCTATCTCGTTACAAATATACTTGGGAACTCATATCCAGCATTGCCAGAAGGGATTCTTCAGCTCTGGGAAACCAAATTAATGAGACTAACCCTGGACTCCTGTTTTCTCTTATCAACTGAGAAGGTGGTTCTTGTTAAGTTTGCAGAGTATTTAGGTTGATGCAACTAAATATGTGGTCTAGATACTCTAATCTATGAGGGATATTCATTTGTTCTTTATGTAAGATCTTTGTCTAGATTTTATTTTATCACACCATATGCTGCTCGTAGGTGCTTTGGGACACAGTGGAACTTATGGTTTTTCATATTATTTGTGATCAAAGATTTTTTTTTCTTTAATTTTAAAAATAAAAGCTGGGTGATCTTTGAAAATCACCTAGTTATCACCATTTGAAGACAGCCAACATTTTGGGAGATTTCTGCCATTTTTAAGCATAGTTGTGTGTATGTTTCAGTTTTTTTATAGTTTTAAAAATATTTTTATTGTCTCATAACCTGTCCTTTTATTCTCATTTCTTTTACAGGATTTTCCATTATATTACAAACTTCATATTTTCATGGCCAACAGCCTTTTAAAGTTGCTTAGAAATTTAGAGATATGCTCTTAATGCTGATATGTTGATATATCTCTCTGTGTCTAAGCAGATAGTTGATGTAAAATGTGTGTATAACAAAATGTCTATTCCAGAATGGTAAAGAATCTAATCATGGACCCTTTCCCAATAGTAGAGATAAAAAATGTAGAATTTCTATGATTAAATAGAAACTAACATATCCTTTTTCCTGATTTAAAATGTCATTTCCATTACTTTTGGGAATACTGTACAGTCTTTCATTGTTTTGATGCGATCTACCTTTTAAATTTCTTTTGAGAATTAAGAAGTGTTTAGATTTGTCTTTTGCTTCCTTTTCTACTGTTTTTCACTACATTATCAATACTTAGCCTCTTAAGTTTTGCTCTGACCAAAATACCTGAGACAAGGAGATGGAACATACTCTTTCTGATAAATAAGCCAAGCAGCAAACCAGACCACCTTTGGCATAAATAGCTAATCTGGCTTTATCATATTGGGTACATACCACTTGTCTTTCAAAGCACTTAAAGTTTGGTAAACTATTTCTTTTTTAAGGTATTTGTCACCTAAATCTCAATTTGGGTCAGCATCACAGTCTGAAGTTGTACAAGAAGGCAGGAGAAACTCCATATCTAAGGTATGTAGATGTTAGGGATGTTCTTAGTTTGGCACGTTTACTAATACTATAAATAGATTGTTTATACTTATAGTTTCCTAACTTTTTTTTAAGTCACAGTAGTAAATGGAACACTTTCTTAGTCATCTTAGGCTCAACTAGACTAGGAGTAAAGGCCAGATAGTAAATATTTTAGGCTTTGGGGGCCATACGGCAGCCACAGCTATTCAGCTACGCCATTGTCGTGTGAAAGTATCCATAGACAGTATGTAAACAGATGAGCTGGTTTTTTTCCCGTAAAACAATTTACAAAAACAAGTGCAGGCTCAGTTTGGTCCATGGGCCATAGTTTGTGGATCCCTGACCTGGATAATCAAACTCACAAAACTGAATAGGCTGCCCCCGCTACCAGCTTCACTTAAAAGAGTATAGGATGGGAAACAAAGCATGCTGGTAGGGCAGCATCAGGGATATCTGCTCAGCAAGTGTTTGCACTGCAGAACTCCTGAGTGACAGCCTGGAAATGAGACCATGCAAATGAATGTGGTAACCACCCTAGCTTAGAAGCCCCATGCCCCATAGAGTCAATTGTTTATTGTAACAACCCATGAGTGCAGCTTCCAGGGGTCCTGGTAAGGAACACATCTAGTCAAAAGAGTTGGAAGTCACTTACAGAAGCCCCAAGCTTTGGCTTCCTGCTAGGTGTTTATAGATCACTCATAGTTCTCCTAGTGCAGATGCATTTCGCTAATAAGAGTAATTTTTACCAGAAGCTATATGGCCTAGTAACATAGGTGACATTGCACCTTTATCAGGTTTCCAGGAAAATAGAACTAAGAAAGGTAAACTGACACAAAGGGTTGATTTCCTACATAGATGTTTTGTTAACTTTCTACCCCCAAGTTCCTGAAATTTTTTCAATTCAGCTAGGTGGTTTTATAGCACCTAACGTTTGATAGACATTTACCATGTGCCAGATAATATATGTATTCCCTTTGCTCTTCATGGCAACCACCAACTCTACACGGTAGGTATCCTTCTTGTGCCCATTTTACAGTTGAGAAAACTGAGGCACACAGAGACGAGAGACTTGCCCAAAGTCCCTCAAGTATAGGTAATAGAGGGAGGAAGCAAGTCCCGAAAGTCTAGCTCCTACTGGAACTGAGAGGATTGATGGAAGAAGCATTGTAGGGCTGGGATATTTTTCCAGCCCTGGTGTTCATATTCACAGCAAAACTAGGTAAGCAACCTAGAATTTTTCCAATCCAAACCATATTGATTCATAAGAAATGCTATCATGAATGATAAATGCAAAGTAGATAAAAGAACAGATTTAAGGTCTCCAACAAGAAGGAGTAATTTTTGTTTTGAGTCAAATTCTCATTGAAGCCTTTCTTCTTAAGTTTTTCCCATGGTCAAAACTAACCCTAGGTCTTCACCGTAGGTGAGAAGAAGAATTATACTGGCTAAAGCAGGGGTTCTTAACCTCAGGTCTGTGGTTAGAATCCAGGGAATATATATAAATTTAGGTAGAAGAAAAAGTTTATCTTTACTTTCACCTAATTCCTTTAATTATGAATGTAGACAGCAAAGCATAATACTGTTAACAGTTCCTGTGACTTCGACATCAGTAGAAAGCACAGGTTTCATCACGTTACATTTGTTGCAGATCTCTTGAAATATCATTTATATTCATCCTTGCTTCAATATTGCAAGTTATTAGACTTGCCACTAGATCTGATTATTTAATATATTAATAGATATACATTACTACATCGCAAATTTTAACATTTTAATAATTGTGTTGCAATATAAATCGTTCACTTTATAATGCTATGTGTTTATTTTTATATTTAAAAATAATGTTCTCAGAGGAGGTCTGTAAGCTTCACCAAAATGCCTAAAGGAGGACATAAGGATTAAAGGGGAAAGTGGGGTTTATATGGGCTGGAGGAAGTTTATAAGGTCAAAGAGAGGTCAGGTCATGGTGGCAGCTATTGGCCAGATATAGGATCTGGCTTTTGGGTTTTAATCTGTAGGTTTTTATGGGAGTGAAAGTGAAGGAATGCCTTAATCTAAATTGGCACAAATAATAAAAATACTATTAAGAATTAATATACCTTATTAGTAGTAATAATAACTACCTTATAATCATTCTGCTTTGGTATCATTGTAATTAGACATATATTATGACTTGATAGTTTCCTCTGTTTCACTCAGTCTTTTTCTATTTTCTACAGGAAACTGACAGTAGTGATGTAAAGAGCCCTACGTGGCAAGACACAGAAATTGAGGAGGACATGCCAACGCTTTCTCCGCAAGTATGTCTTGAAATTCAAGACCAAGGTACACAGTCTTCAGTAGAGTCACCTATGCCTCAGTTATGTGCTAATGGAACGGAACGGTGTCTTGAAGGAAAGGTCATAACCAGCCCAAGCAATCATGATAAAGAGTTATGTGTCACAAATCATGAGGAACCTGACGCCAGAGCTCCCTGCTCTGGAGAAGCTGCAGACAAGCCTAGTGGCAAAACAGAGAATGGGTGCACTGTGTCAGATACGACACAGACACTTGGAAATAACACAGTTGAGACAGAAAATGAAGAGTCTCACCTACTGATCAATAAAGATATTTCCAAAAGAAAAAACCAGGAGTCCTCATTTGAAACAGTCAAGGATCCCTGCTTTTCTGCAAAAAGAAGGAAAATGTTCCCCAAAGGTTCCTTAGACCAAGAGGAAACAGAAACCAATTTTACGCAAAAACTGATAGATTTGGAACATCTACTTTTTGAGAGACATAAACAAGAAGAAGAGGACAGGTTATTAGCATTACAGCTTCAGAAAGAGGTGGATAAAGAACAAATGAAGCCAAACCGGCAGAAAGGCTCCCCAGATGAGTATCAGTTACGTGCTGCGTCCTCACCGCCAGACAGATTGCTAAATGGACAGAAGAAGAATTCCAAAGACAGGAACTTAAAAAGACAAACTGATAGAGAACATTTAAAACCTCGGAGAGGCTCAAAAAATGAAAATTGGCAACCTGCTTTAAAGATCCAGTTGAAACATTCAGTTAATGTTAATGGAAGAAAGGTGCCGAATTCTGCTAGAGATAATTGTAATGTATCTAAAAGCACTCATTCCCGACAGCCTAGCAAGTCACAGAAAAGTATTTTTCAGATGTTTCAGAGATACACAAAGTAATGCTTGGATAAAGGGAGTGCTTTGTAATTAGTAAGCTGGATTGTGAAGCTCTCTCTTCCATCTTAGAATCTTTAAAATTTTTTCGTTAATTCTGCACTGTGGGCACACTCATTGTCCTTAATTAAAGGATTGTGTGATTCCAAGGGAGGAATATAGAAATGTGTTTCTGCCAAACTCAGTGGTAAGCAAGGGTCCCAAACCTTTTTTTTAAAAAAAATAACTGTGATATACTAGGTTTGCTAATCCTTATGGATATAAAAATGCCTTGGCCAACCCAAGAAATCTTCAGGTGCCATTCTGAATCTTTCCCAAAAGTGCATGTTTTATGGCCTTTGCTCACCTTTTTGTCGTGACTAGTAATCAAAGCAAGATTATACTATATCAAGTAGTTAAGGAGTCCAGGCAGGGTTTAAAATCTAAGTTTTCTTGCTTTCCCATATATTTGCAGAGCACTTGAAATGCATCTTCCATAACACTAAAGTTTCCACCTCCACTTTAGTTATTTTAAGCATTATAGCATTTTCTTTCATTTAAAATGGGTTAGGATCAATGTGAAATCAGAAATATCAGAGTTTTCTGGAAAACTAGGCATTAGTTGACAGAAAGGAAACTAGGCTCTTGATGTAAAAGGAGTTGAGAGTTGGGCTGAGGTTGGGTGGGATGGATTGGCAGTATGGAAGCACTGGAACCCAGTGGTTCCTCAGAAACTGGGGCCAGGATGGAGTCGCAGGGGTAGTTTGGCAGAGCATTCGCCCTCCTCCTGTCTTTGCTAAATGACACAGGAAGCATTTGGGCTTTACGGTTTTTCACACCATAGTATCTGGTGTCAAAATCAAGATTAGTTACTAAATTACCTGAAATTTTGGAAATTCACATTTCTATTAATCTGCTATTCCAGGAAAACAATGGGAATTTACTGTAGGAGAGTTATATCACAGTATCCTCTGTTGTGCAACCTGAGACGTAACCATGTGTTTATTTCCTCATATTATCATTTGTATTGATCCTGACTTTTTATTTGTATTTATGGACAGAAATACAAAGTATGATACTTGGATTTTGCCCTCTCTTACCCCTGAAAGTTAAATCAGAAGGCAGTGATTTCGTTTTGTGAAATTTAACTTCGAGACTATTAATCTTTTGTTTCATTAATATGAACAACTTTGAGCAAACAACCAACAGTTTTAACAGCATTTCTGTTGATGTCCTGGTCCTTATCCTTTTAAAGTAAAAATATAATAAAATGTCCTAAAGCTAATTCTAGCTTAAATTTGTCAATTTTTTATACATTATTAAGATGTTTTTCCTCCAGATTTTGTAACTGAAATTCTGTTAATCTGTGCATACTTGATGGCATCTACTTCAGTATTGATTGGGTAATTATGGGTAGAATTCCAGTGCTAATATAAGAATTTTGTTTGTCCTTTCTCCAAAAAAAGGTGATTGCCCTCTGAGTAGTGATTGTGCTGAAATGTAGTCAGGAACTAACCAAATTTGTCCAAAATAGACTAAAATCGGTCTTCTCCTCAAACCAATATTCTTCTAAGAGCAATTTCACTTTACATTTTAGAGTAGACATTGTAACTCCTCAAATTAATATTTGCGTAATTAAATCTTCCTGGAATAGTCCACGACCAAAAAGGGGGAGGGGGGGAGTGTGATGCATTTAGGATTTAACCACAGATATTTAACCATGTATTTGTCTGTGAAGAAGTCTTCCTGACTCGAGTTGGTTTTAAGATCAATTTTAATTTCTCTGCTAGTCTTTCTGGTAGTCCCACCACGTATGCCTTTTTGTTAGAGACTGTTAAATGTTTTGTGTCAGTAATTAGAAGGCATTGCTGCTTTCTCCTTTCATTTCTGTGGAGGGGGTATGAGAGTGTTCAGTTTCTCAAGGAGCACTAAAACTGCAGAGGTCGAGAATCTGAAAATTAAAACACTTATTAAAAATAAAAATGGGCTATTATGTATATTTTACCACAATTAAAAAATAAAAAGTAACTACATAAAAATAAAAAATTCTGCATGATAAAAACTACCATAAAGGAAAATTGGAAGACATGGCAAACTGGGAAAGAAAGAGACGCAGCTCATCGCAAGGAGCTAACTCCCGTTCTATAAAGTAGCTGCCGGTGCACTAAGAGAAAGACTGACAACCCAAAAGGAAAAGTAGAAAAGTGTTTGTTCCCAAGAAACATAGTTCCCAGGAAAGGAAATACAAATGGCTCAAATCTGTAAAAAGATGCATAATATCACTTATACTAATGCTGAGGCATTTTTCCACCCTTCAGATTAGGAAAGATAGAGGTGCACTTTTTTTGGTGTATGTACGTGTGTTACTTTTCATCTTGGCAAGAATATGGGGCAGTAGACACTCTGATATGTTGCTTGGTATGAATAGAAAATGAAAAATCCTGGGGCCGGCCCCGTGGCAGAGTGGTTAAATTCACAAGCTCTACTTTGGCGGTCTGGGGTTTTGCCAGTTCGGATCCTGGGCATGGACGTGGCACCGCTCGTCAAGCCATGCTGAGGCGGCATCCCACATGCCACAACTAGAAGGGCCCACAACTAAACATATACAACTATGTGCCCTGGAGGCTTTGGGGAGAAAAAGGAAAAATAAAATAAAATCTAAAAGAAAGAAAATGAAAAATCCTGATGGAAGTAAACTTGGCAATTCTACCTCTAGGAATTTCTTAAAGCTGTTTCCACATGTGTGTAGAATGACATGTACAAAGCATTTTTATATGGCATTCTTTGTAATAACAAGGTTAAAAACAATCTTAATGTCACATCAATAGACAATAAATGATGGTCCAACGGGATACTAATCAGCAGTTAAACAGAAAACCCACTTTGCTGATATGACAAGAACCATAAGATATAGAGTTAAATAAAAAATGCGTGATGCAGATGCAACCGTTTGTCCAAAAAAGAGAAATACATGTGTGTCTTTGCTTAAAATATCTTGGAGAAACAATAAATGTTGCCAGCAGGGAGAGAAGCTGGGTGGCTGGGAGATAGGAGTGGAAGAATGACTTTTCACTGTATGTTCTTTTATACTTTTTGAATTTTCAATCATATTGAACATATCTAGTCAAAATTTAGATGTTAAAGTATTGCAAGATGAAGGAAGCTTATGCATCTCAGCCTGTGCCACTCAAGATGGTTCCTTTTTGCCTTTAAATTTTAAGAATGAAGATTCGGGAAGGTTTTTTTCAGCGTGAAAAAAAAATAGCATTGTGAACTTTTGGAAATAGCGTTGGGAGTGAATTTGAATTTATTTAGCTTTAATGTACTATTTTTAAATTATCGGAAAAGCAAAACTTACACTTTTCAGGTAGCTTTTCAGTAGACCTACAGTCCTGCTGAGAACAATGAGAAAAGCCAGATAAAAATGTTAAATTGTCTACTTAACCGCACCAGAAAGCTGGTGAAACAGTGAGGACAAAATTAGAGGCTAAGATTCTAGAGAGACAAGATGTAAGAGGTGAGCTGATGTTTGCAACCACTTTTTCGCTGGTAGCATGTGCCTGTTTTTGGTTTTTGTGTTTTTTTGTGTGTGTGGTTTTTTTTTTAGGACGATTAGCCCTGAGCTAACATCGCTCCCAATCCTCCTCTTTTTGCTGTGGAAGACTGGCCCTGAGCTAACATCCATGCCCATCTTCCTCTATTTTATATGTGGGATGCCTACCATAGCATGGCCTGCCAAGTGGTGCCGTGTCCACACCTGGGATCTGAACTAGCAAACCCTGGGCCACCAAAGCGGAACGTGTACACTTATCTGCTGCGCCACCGGGCCAGCCCCCTAGCATGTGCCTGTTTTTAAATGCAGGATGAGCGTCAAGGCTGCTGCCTGTGAACAGAAAAACTGGCAGAGCCCTAGTCCATCTCATGAAGCTGGAGTGGCAATATTGGAGACTTGAGGGTCATCAAACACAAAGCTGGTTTTCCCATCAAGATAATTGCAGTTTCTTGAAACTGCTCATGGCAGAGACTAAAAGGCTGAAAACCTCTGAAAAGCAGAGAGGAGTTGTCATCAGGCTCACACTGCTGATGAGATGAAAGAATACGGTTCATGACTTACCAGGAGAAGGAAGCCTGTTGAACACACCAGGGCCTCAATCGAAAGCCCTAGCATGGGGGTCTGCAGACTACATCCCAGAGGCCAAATCTGCATGCCGCCTATTTTTGTAGGGCGTATGAGCTAAGAATGATTTTAAATGGCTTTTAGATTCCTTAGTTCACAAATAATTAAATCCATGAGAAATTGAACTAGGGGACTGATAATTTGTGCATGAGTTTTGGAACATCAAAACAAGGCCATGTAGGGGCCAGCCCGATAGCATTGTAGTTAAGTTCCCGCATTCTGCTTTGGCAGCCCAGGGTTTGTGGGTTCGGATCCTGGGCGCAGACCTACCCACCGCTCATCAAGCCATACTGTGGTGGTGTCCCACATACAAAATAGGGGAAGATTGGCAGAGATGTTAGCAACAATCTTCCTCACACACACACACAAAACCCCAAAAAACAAGGCCATATAGTGCAGGAGGGAAGAAAGAGAATTCCCTTCTTAATTTGGTCTTTACCTGTGTGAGCTACTTAAGTTTCATTACCTCGCTTTCTTAATTTGTAAATGGGAGTCATAGTGTAAGCAACAAAGTTGCTGTCAAGAGTTAAGGTAAGTAATATACATAGAACACCTGGCACAGGCCCTGACTCAAAAGAGAACCTTAATAGGTGACAGTTCCTTCCCTTGGCCATTCACCTCACTGCTCCACCGGTCCCACTTTGGAAGAGTCTCACTTCATCCAGTGACTTTGTGCCCCTGTAAGTCCCCATATGTGGCATTCAATAAATTGCAATTATCTTCTATCTACCAGTTAAGACTCCACTTATCTCTGCCCTGCCAGATGTAACCACAGCTCCCTGTGTCACAGGAGACCCCTGCCCATAAGTTCCACTGTGTCACAGCTCCCAGGTCACAAAAATCTTTGGCCTCAGAGGAAATGAATTCTCAGAAATACTTTGTGGTTTCCTCAAATTCCTATACTACTTCTACACATTTGGTATGCATAAAGGTGTGGAAAACACTAAAAACTGAAATATTAAAAGACTGGGAGTTGAGCCACTACTCTGTGTTTACCCATTTCTTATTCCTGTATATAAATAATAAGAAATCACCATTTTAAATTTCAAGTCTGATTTTTTTCCCCCAGAATATTTTGCCTTGTTTTGGCAGGACTTGGTGTAATATAGACCCTGAGTTCAACCGAGGGGACCCTTCCTCTTACTTTACATTTTATTTACATTTCTCTCCAATGTGGCTTTTGTGGTCCCAGGCTGCCCCAGTTAGGCTCTATCCCTGAGACTGGTTCAGTTCAGAAGGCTGTCTCTCAGTTAGGGATCATAAACTGAGTCTGTCCATCTTTTCTATCACTCCATTTCTTAAGACCCGTGAGAAGGTTGAATGTCTGATTTTTGTTTTTTTGTGTGAGGAAAATTAACCCTGAGCTAACATCCATTGCCAATCTTCCTCTTTTGTTTTTCCATGAGGAAGATTAGCCCTGAGCTAACATCTGTGCCAATCTTCCTATGTTTTTAGCATGTGGGATGCCACCACAGCATGGCTGATGAGTTGGTCCATGCCTGGGATCCAAACCTGTAAACTTGGACCGCCAAAGCCAAGGGCGCGCAACTTTAACCACTCAGCCACGGGGCCAGCCCCTTGAGTGTCTGTTTTTCACTGCAGGTTAGACTGACTGACCAGGGGCTTTCCTGAATCCCAGGATCAGTATGAAAACCCCATTCCCTGCTCAGTTTATCCTAGACAAATGTAGATTATACTGGGTGTATTAATTGGGGTCCAGTTAAGAAAACAGAAACCACAGTAGGTATTTCAACAGAGGGGATGCAGTATAGGGAATTGGTTAGACAGGTGTGGACGCAAAGATGATAACTTCAGGAAGTGGCTACCACCTTTAAAGCTGGGAAACGAAAGGGAAGCGTTTTGGTTGCTGCAATATAGGAGCTCAGGATGTGGGGGAGAGTGGACCCTGCAGACCTGGTGTTCACACCTTTGAGAAAGAAACACCTCCCAGCTGGCTGCTGGTACTCTGAAAGGGCCCAGTGAGACTAGTTCTCGAAGAGTTGAAGAAATTTGGAAGCTGGAGTCCACTGCCACTGCTGGAGCAGCACTGACGAACAGCAAAAAAATAAGTCCCCTTTGCCCTTCCCTTCTAGTACCTCATATTATTAGAACTTAATAGGAAGCTTGCTGACAAAGGAGTCTGGGAAAGTGTTATGTGTCACAGCAGAGCTTAGAGTGGCAGGCTTGAGAAGACGGGCAGGAGCTGAGAGACAAGAGGGGGAAAACACACCAGAGATATTTTCCTTTAATGGCTTCTGGGACAAAGATGTCTTGAAATTTCTAAAGCACAAACATGGAAAGCTTCTATCTTGACAAGATGGAGTAATATGTGTGGGAAAATGATGCTTAAACAAATGTCCAGGAGAGGTAAAATCTCATTAAGGATCTATGGAAGAAAGGTGGAGAACCTTCCGACGTACCTGTAGAAAGCCATCCTGAATACTTAGTTTCTATTGATAATACCCGTGTCCCCATCTCGACCAGAACTGATGATTCAGCAGAGTAACGTTTATGTGCCATCCCACACACAGACACGTAAAGCTACCATTGTCCTGAGTCCCTACAAGCTTTCCAATCCCTCACCTACAGGGATGCCAAGAACCCCTCTCTGGGGCTGGCCTGGTGGCACAGCGGTTAAGTTCGCACATTCTGCTTCTCCGCGGCCCGGGGTTTGCCACTTCAGATCACAGGTGCGGACATAGCACCGCTTGACAAAAGCCATGCTGTGGTAGACGTCCCACACATAAAGTAGAGGAAGATGGGCATGGATGTTAGCTCAGAGCCAGTCTTCCTCAGCAAAAAGAGGAGGATTGGCAGCAGATGTTAGCTCAGGGCTAATCTTCCTCAAAAAAAAAAAAAAAAAGAACCCCTCACTGAAATTTCATCTAAAATTAAGCCCTCAGGCAGTGTCACTAAATCTCCAGAGCCTGTAGGAGGATACACCCTAGAAATAAGAGTTAAAACACAAGATTTAAAGGAGGGCGTTTGAGTAATTGGAATAGATCATGATGGAGTGACTCTCCAGAGTAAACCTAGATTGCACAAAGTCAGATGGCAGAGGAATTGTGTAATAATTCTAGCAAGAGGTACTAAGATAATACTAAATCAATATGGTTTTAACGTGTGAGAATCTTTCCACTCCCAAAGCGCTTGAAGCGCTGTAATTCCTACAACTGTACTCTAAGTTTACTGAATTGAAAACAGTGTTCCAAAATCTCAGAATCTCAAAAAAGAATGATTGGAAAAAGCACCTTGTAAACCAAAAAAGATTGACTTGATTCCTTCTATTGGCAAATGCTTAGAAAACTTATATTTAAAGGTTTTATTTGCATAAGGCTAAAAATTACATGAATTTAACTGGTTTATTTTTAGAAGAAAAAATTTCCTTTGGCACTGATAAAAATAGGTCACAAACTGAAAAATAGATGAGGCCTAATTAAAATGAAGACTTAGGTTTTTAGAGGAGGGAGAAGTGGCAATTTTAATGTTGCATAATAGCAAAAACAACTAAAAAGATGAGAGCTGAGCCAATCACGTCTTCTTTCTTTGGCTTAAGAAAATCATTTAGTATCATGTATTTTTCTGAAACATTTATTCTAAATTAGTTGACTTTTGCATTGTTATCTTTAAATGTCAAAAACTTTTTGACATTGTACCTTAATTTTATGGAATGTGGTTTGTTTTCCTCCAGAGTCTTAAGAGTAGTTACTACAGGAAACATTTATTTGAATGCGGTGGAGGTGGTTTTTTCTTAAAATCAATTTCTAGGACTATTTGTATTTATTTTTCCTTTTGCATTCTTTGCTTATTTTTTCTATTGGATTGTTGGACTTTCTTCTTGATTTCTAGGGGTTCTTTATGTATTAGGAAAATTGACCCTTTCTTTGTAATGAGTTATAAAAAAATTTCCCCGTGGGAATAAGTCCCCACACTCCGAGGAAAAGATTGATTGTTCCATGGCCATGGTAACAGGTAGCCACCAGAACAGGTTATAAACCTGTCTAATCAATCAATGACAACTTGGTTCATTGAACACACCTCTGAAAAACCAGCCAATCAGTGAAAGCCTCATGCTTTGAAAGTCAGCTAATTATAAGTGGTCTCACTTCCAGTAAACACGCTTCCAGTACAACCAATACCATCACATTTCCCTATATGAGATGGGCAGTTTTCCCATGCATGTTAGGGTCTATCTGGCTTTCCTATTCTGTTCCATTGGCGTGCTATCCATTCATGCACTGATAACACATCGTTTTAATTACTAATAGAGCAAGTCACCTCTCATTGCTCTTTTTTTTCTCACAATGTTCCAGCTATTGTTATTTTTCTACATAAACTCTAGAATCCCATTCTGTTTCTGGTAGTCTCACCTCCAGCCACTTCCTTCCTTTCCTTCATCCCCAATGGCTGCTACGGAGGCATACTGCCTCTGCTTTCTGAAGGAGTTCCCTCTCTTAAAGGGCCCGCTACTGGGCCTTTGTAATTTTCTCACCTTTCCTCTATGCCTCCCCCTTCCACCTTCTCCAATGCTTATGGTGGGTCCCGGTTGTTCTCAGATCTGCTCACAGGAGTTCCACTCAGAATAGGGCCCTCACCTTCTGAAGATGAAAGTTTGCTGATGTTTTTCTGAGACCTGCTACTTCTAGAACCCCTTGGTACTTCCCCCTCTGCTCCACTGCAGCTTTTTGGCTTCCGAAGTTGGTGGCTCTGGTAAAAAGTGTTTGAAGCCATGTTGGGGAACCTCGCATGGCAAGGAACTATAAATCGGCTCTAAGAGCTGAGGGCGGCCTTCAAGTAACAGCCAGCAAAAACCTGAAGTTCTCTGTACCACAGCTGCAAGGAACTGAGTGCTGCCAACAACCACACAAGCAGGGAAGTGGATCCTTCCCCCAGTGGAGCCTCCAAATGAGAACCCAGCCCTGGCAGACATCTTGACTGCAGCCTTGTGGGACCCTAGCGGAAAATGTGGCTAAGCCGTACCCAGACTCCCGACTGTGAGAGAATATAGGCGTGTTTCAAGATGCTCCGGTTATACTGTTATACATCAAGAGTTAACTAGCATAGGTCATGTAGCTTGGACTGAGAAACTGCTGAGCTGGAAATGGCCTTTCCACTCCATTCACAGCCTTCTCACAAGAGGTCGTGTTACTTTTTGCTTAAACTCACTAATCAGGATAACACCTATCTTCTGACTGCCCCTTCTTTTCACCCTTGCCCTGGGAATGCCCCAAGAGGACAACCTGTAAAGACTAACTCAGGGGGATCCTTACCTTCTGACTTCTAGTTGAATTATGCCCAGGGGAGCCCTAGCAGGAAATCAGAGAGAGAGGAGAGGAGGGTGGGAGTATTTCTCTCCGAGGCCCCTCAGGATCACCCCAGTCTGGCGGGCTGGTTGTGCCCCTCCACTTAAAGCCGGAGCTCCTGTGCGGCAGTGCTCTCCTCACAGTCTCTCTCTCCTCACAGCCTCTCTTCCCAGGTTCTGGTAACAGCTTCCTCCCCTCCATTCCTCTGCTCTGGGAGTGGTAACAGCTCTCTGGCATCGCTACAAGGAACCATCTTGTGCTTTCCCTACACCATGCCCACGCCTTTGCAAATAGTCCCTCTTCTCAAATTATCCAGTTTTACTGGGCCATCTATTTCTTGCCAGGCCCTGCCTGGCACTGTTAGCTAGACTAGGAAGCATACCAGATATGAAAAGCCATGGAAATGTTCCATATTTTGGAAACTCATTGAACAGTACACTTAAAATGGATGTATTTTTACTGTATGTAAATTATACCTCAATAAAATTGATGTTTTTAAGACTTAGTCCATGAAATCCATGACCCATGTCATTAGTTCCCATGGGTCACTCAATGATCCTTTGCGTAGTTCCCATGTCACAAGAGACCCCTGCCTACATGCTCCCCTGTGTCTCAAGTGATCCTTCAACCACAGAGAAAAATACTTAACAGGGAGAAAAAAAGAAAAGCCTTCATGGCTCCCTCAAGTTATTATGCTAGCTTCATGTATTTGTTCTGAATAAGGGTATATTTTTTAAAATTTATAATCTTAAGGTGCTAAGAGAGTTGAACCTCAGCTGTATGCGTGCTTCTCTCTGTCTTCTTCCCATCTGCAGATCTCAGTAAATGACAGTCTTGCTTTAAATTTGGAGACTGTTGTCTATTTCTTCCACTCTCTCTCCCATCTCATTTTAGCTATTTTCAACCAGTAGTTAGGAGGAAAGGACACCTATTCATATGTACTATTATGCGACTACCTATTGTGTCCAAAATATTTTTATTAATTTCAATGATAAATTTTCAGGCATTTGAAGAAAAGTTAAAATTCAGAACGTTTCTGGAAATGCAGTTGAAAAATGACTTTCTTGGGATGACCTCAGCATCCACTCTCTCAAGTCATTTTCTCTAGAATTTTCTCTGCTTTTCAAAACATCTCTCCAGTTTGTGCATCCCCAGGTTCTCACAAATGCCTAAAGGCCTTGCTGTGTTAATGGGGCTCTAGTTGAGGAGGGATACAGGAGAAGTATCAAGAAAGGAAGAAGCTGCATGATTTTTGCATGTATTGGTCCTTTATAACTTGGACATTAGTCAAGGACTGCACTATTAATATCATATACTTTTTGACATAAATGTACCTGAAGGTAGTACTGTAAATATTCAATAAGCATATGATTACACTTCAACCTTGTTCCCAACACAGACACAAATGAAAAGAAGTTCATCTCATTAATTTTCTGTTTTCTTGTTTAACCTGAGGGGTGATTCAAGGACCACAAGGATTTATGAGCTGGTTTTGCAGAAGAAAAAGAATGCCTTTAAGGAAGTTTTGATCACCAGATAACCAGCCCCCAGCTGCCGTTGACACCCAGAAGTCTGATTGCCCAGGGGCTTATCTCGAGTGAAACAGGATTTCCCCTATGTTTCTCCAAAAGCCTCCTCCCAAGGCCCTGAGCTCTATCAAACCCCCTGCTTTCTTCTTTTGTGAAGGTGGATTTGACAAAACCTATCCTCCCACCTTCTCATTTTGGCCACTTCAAATAAACCTTTCTCCATCTCCAAGCACTGATGTCTCAGTGATTGACTTATTGTGCATTGGGCACAGAACTTGTGATTAAGCGGTTCAGTATCATAGGATGTTAAATTCAGAATCTGTGAAATTCCTCCACCCTCACTCTAAAGAAAAGAAATTAACTTATCTTATACATATAACTTATTATATGTAAAAAAAAAATCCCAATTACAGGCATCAAATATCTGGGTTTTGATTGAAATACTGTTCGGAATCACACTCAGGATTCTAGCTTATTCTGATATTAACCTTGGTAAAAGGTGTGCTACGAGCCTCAAGCTAGTCAATTTCATCATCACCTCTAAATTATATTTGCTGGGGACATCTATAGAGTTCCAACTAATCAAAACTGAAATATGACTACCTAAAGGTAAGAGATGATAATATTTCCAAGAGTTAACATTTATTGAAAACTAACTATGGGCTAGGCTTGTGCTATGTGCTTAACTGTCCTTTAATCCTTTCAACAAGTCTATGAGGCAGACACTATTATTGTGCCTATTTTACAGATGAAGGAAACTGAAACTCAAAGAGATTAAGTAATTTGCCCAAGGTCAGATAGCAAGAATGAGGCAGAGTCAGGATTTCAGCACAAGACTATTCAACTCTAGAGACCGAGCACAGACTCACTATTCTGTTCAAAAAGGAAATAAGCTAGGATTTGATTTATAAGGAAAAAAAGAAGGGATTGTGTGCAGTTCGTGCAGTTCTAGACACCTAATGAGACACCATTTTGTAGAGGAATAACCTGAGACCAGGGCAGTTGACATTTCCCAAGGGGATTCTGACAATAAGTGGAAAAGGCCAGAATTTGTATCCAGATGGAAATTTAAGGCCTATGTTCTTTCAAGCAAAATGTGCTGCCTCATTAAATATAAACTATATAGGGGCCAGCCCGGTGGCACAGCAGTTAAGTGCGCACGTTCTGCTTCAGCGGCCCGGGGTTTGCTGGTTCGGATCCTGGGTATGGACATGGCACCACTCATCAAGCCATGCTCTGGCAGGCATCCCACATATAAAGTAGAGGAAGATGGGCATGGATATTAGCTCAGGGCCAGTCTTCCTCAACAAAATGAGGAGGATTGGCAGATGTTAGCTCAGGGCTGAGCTTCCTCAAAAAAATAAATAAATAAAAACTATATAAAAGAAATATGATTAAATATACTTATATAACACCTGAAACTTGTAAATCATATTTATTTCTGGTGCTTAAAGCTGAGGGTATGGTAAGATTGCCTATCCTACAGAAGAAAAGAGAGCTGGGTCTGAGAAAGTCTGAGGATACAGTCAATGATTGGTAGAGAAGAATATGCTGCAGGGGAGGGAAAGAAGGGCCAGAGAGATAGGAGGAAAATCAGGTAGGTACCATGGGAGCCAAGAGTGAGACTGTTCTAAGAAGGAGGGAGTGAGCAAATGCTAAATTCTACTGAAAAGTCAGTTGAGATAAAGACTGATAAACATCTATAGGGATTAGCCACTTTGAAGTCTTAGGTGACCCCAGTAAAAGTGGATTGAGTGCAGTGTGAGCAGAAATCAGATTGGAGTGGCTTCTGAAGTGAGTGGGAGGGGAGAAAAGGAGATGGTCGTGTAGACGACAGTGTAGAGAAGTTTGGTTTTGAAAGGAGGTGGGGAGAGATGAGGGCATAGCTGTCATGGGAAGGAGAGAACACCAGGGCATACTGAAATGTCAGCAGAGAGAGTCCAGCGGAGAATGGACATTTCATACACACGCCCAGGCAAAAGAAGGGCTAGGTCTTGCATAGGAGGAGAGATGGCTTTTGTGAGAGGGAAAGAGGGAACAGGACGAGTGGAGTTGCATGTAGATTTGTGGGTTTAGTGGCTACGGGTCACCGGAGTTCTTGTCTGATGACTCCAGTTTCCCATTCTCAGTTAAGAGTGAGCGGGGTGGGAGGCTGTACGAGATCTGAGGAGACAGAAACATAAGGACACTTCATCACCCCTTTGAATTCCCTTGGCTTTACTTGCCTCTTATTCCAGCCACTGCTACAGCAACCAGCTCTGCCTGGACTCTGAACAGCTTCATGTGGTGGCCACCATGTAGTACCTGCCCTCAAGCCTGTGCCAGGTGCCAGGTCTGGAGTGGATTTTACCCTACTTACAAGCTCAGAAGTTAGCCTACTACTGTTTCACGGATGCTGGCAGAAGACCTGAGATTCCTGGGTCAGAGAAAAAGGACCTTATCACTCATGTCACAACAGGAAGACTGAGCATTATTATGAGGTGAGTTCTCCTTGCCAAGGAGAAAAGAAAAGAGAGCAGCAATACTTAAAATGAAGTTGTTCTTGAACATCTATGAGAATCTTCTTGGGAGACATTTTGAAGGAGGCTGAGATCCTATGTGAACAAGTGAGGGGTGACCTGCCAGTAAAATTTTGTTAAGTGCTAAGTGACCTCATTTGCACCTGCAGGCTGATAAGGCCTGCAACATTCAGGTGACACTTAATGTCTATGGTGTACAGGCGAGACAGCAAGACTAGGGTTCTTTTTCTTTTAAATTTTTTTAAAGATAGGCACCTGAGCTAACAACTGTTGCCAATCTTCTTCTTCTTTTTCCCTTCTTTTTCTCCCCAAATCACCCCAGTACATAGTTGTGTATTTTCAGTTGTGGGTCATTCTAGTTGTGGCATGTGGGATGCTGCCTCAGCATGGCCTGATGAGCAATGCCATGTCCTCGCCCAGGATCTGAACCAGTAAAACCCTGGGCCACTGAAGCGGAGCACACGAACTTAACCACTGGGCCACGGGGCCGGCTGCATAGACTAGGGGTCTAGAATCTGATAGATATGGGTTCAGATTTTGCTTCTATCTGTGTAGTCCTAACCTCTCTGAGTGTTGTCTCAATTGTAAAACAGAGGCAATAAAATCTTCCTCACAGAGCTGTTGAGAAGATTCTTCATATAGCATATGTGTGGTGGATAAGTTTTTGAAATATTAAACAATATTTTACCCTGTCCTTGAGTGATTTGCTCCTTTCCACATTTAGTCACCTGGGCTATTTGACATTTATTCCTTCAGGAAAGGTTCACCTAGGAAAAAACAGAGGAAGAATTCGGTTCTAGGCTTTTGAGGCTCAAAATCTAGCCCCCAGAGAGAACTCGACACAAGAACAATAGATTTGTAAGAATATCTGAAGTTGAGTAAAGGGGATCAGAATATGCCACCCCAAAAATAGGCCACTTAGTATAAAGATTATTTTAAGCTGAAGACATTGGGGATTCAACAGACACAGAGAAATAGCCTTCCTGGAGCTTCCCTCATGTGACCAAAAGCAACAATGTCTAGGAAATAATGCTGCTATAAATTCTTCTTCAGGAAGATCTACTCCCAGAAGGAGAACAGGAATAAAACCTACCCCAAATTCCTCCCTCAGGGAAATTTTATGGCACTGAAGGAGACAGAAAGACCACTCATACCTGTACAGACAAACGTTATTACAACTTTCTTGTCTCCTGTTTGCTGTCCTGATAACCAAAAAAACTTTTATCTTTCCAAAACGTCACTTATCTTCCTGTAAGTGCCTTTCTCACCCCTCTCCTTTGCCTATTAATATGGCATATAAGCCCCATATGCTCACCCCTCCTCTGAGTTACCCATCACTGGGTTCTCCTGCATATATGTATGTTGCATGTGTAAATAAACTCTTTTTTTTTCTCCTGTTAATCTATCGGTTTAATTTGCATGGCCCCAGCAACTGAACTAAGAGGGTAGAGGAAAAAGTTTCTTCATTCCCTACATCAGTAAGACAGGATTCCCTGTTCTCAGACAAATAAATAATCTCTGGGCTGGCAGAGAGGGAGATAAAGGAGAGGCATTAGAAGTTCAGGTGCTGTATGTGTCCCTAGAGAGGGAGACCCAGTGCCCCAGACCCCTGCATGTTCAAAAACAACATGGAAACAGAGCAGACAACCTTAGAGCTTCCCTTGCCCCACTGTGGGATGGGAGCAGTGGGACATTTCCTGTATGCTCAAGGGTAAACAGACATGTAGCCCAGAGGGCCTTTGGACCCAAAAGAGTCCTGCAGATGGAAACAAGGAGGGAACTCCATGGTGCTTGGGGGGCCACTAAGCACCAGAAAGACTATGCCAATATGTCAAAGATGCTGGTGTGGATAGATGACAACCAAGAACCACATACATCCCTGGCAGGGCCTAATGCAAGACCCCCTAGAACTTCGCACAACTCAGATAAAGCATGAGGAAACCAACTTAAGTGAAGCTAAATTTTGCCACACCAGGTGACAGGGACTCACAGTAGAGATTAAATTGAATTATAGATGAGTAAAGCTGTTGTACAACTACTTCTGGTTCAAGATTAGTATCAGCTATTTGTGGGGTTCATCCAGGATGTCTTAGAATTCTGGGGTAGCTCATAACTTCTTGAAGATTGAATATTAACCCTAGACTAGGATTAGAGTCGAGTCATCCTGAGACCAAGGCCGTGACCCGGTTGGAAATTCAGTGCGTAGAGCTGATGTGACCCCTCAGAAGTCTCTGCTGATTCAGCAATAGCAGTGGACAGTGATGAGACCAAGCACGAAAGAGTCCTACAGAATGGTCCAATTCCCTAGACAGACACAGGGTGATGGAAACAAGAGGGTGAAGTCACTCTTGTTAGAGTTTGCATTCATGATTAAATTTACTAAATCAGAATGAGTGAGGTCATCGTAATGGATTGAATTGTGCCCCCTAAAAAAAGGTATGTTGAAGTCCTATCCCGCAGTACCTCAGAATGTGACCTTATTTGGAAATAAGGTCATTGCAAATATAATTAGTTAAGATGAGGTCATATTGAATTATGGCAGGCCCTTGGTCCAGTATCGCTGGTGTCCTTTTTAAGAAGATGGCCATATGAAAACACAGAGACACATAGGAAGACAGCCACCTGATGACAGGGGCAGAGGTTGGAGTTACATAGCTGTAAACCAAGGAATGTGAAGGATTGCCCATGACACCAAAAGCTAAGAGAAAGGCAGAGGATAGATTCTCCCCTAGAAACTTCAAGAGCACATGATCCTGCTGACACCTTGCTGTTTGCCTTCTGGCCTCCAGAACTGTGAGAGAATACCTTTCTGTTGTTTAAGCCACCCAGTTTGCGATAATTTGTTTCAGCAGCCCTAGGAAACTAGCACAGTCATTATAAAGCCCCTATCTCAGGGTGAATTTCTAAAAGACTGTGCCACTTTTTAGGAAAGGAAGAGTAATTTCAATGACACAAAATTCAGTTGCCAAAGTAGAGAGTTTCTCAAAACCCTTCCAAAGCTGGTGCACCTCTTAATCTGCTGTAAAAATGGCCAAGATGCGTGGGAAGAGACTGAATTTTGGAGGCTAATGCTCATCTCTACAGCACTGTCCAGCCCCCAGCGGAGGGATTATTTAGGACCTTAAGTTGCTGCTAAGAGTTTAGGGAAATGCAAGCATTTCTCTCTCTCATTACTACTTTGTGGTAAAAATGGACAATTCCTAAATTCACAAAAAGAACTTACGACTATAAATGCAGAAGCTAAGTCAGACCTTGGGGAGGATACTGACTTTCAGAAGCCAGAAAATAACCAGAGTCCCCACAATATCTAGTTTGGTTGGTACAGATTTTCCCTCTTAGGTAGATAGCCAAGGCCTGTATTGTCTGAGACCATATGTAAACCAGCCTATATTGTCTGAGAAGGAAGATGGCAGATGGTATGGTTTAAACATTAGGCTCCTGCTGCCTTTAAACTGAATTAGTGGCTCTGCCCTTCCTTCTGGGTGTGCAAGACCCATCAGAGGATTCACCCAACACAGAGGAAGGCTACATCCCTGGGGAGTGGAGGGAATGGAACCAATATTCCGGGAGGAAGACTCTTTAGAAGATAGCAAAGAGGTATCATCCACATGGATGCAGGTGAGCATATCACCCTGCGTCCAGGCTTACGTAAGAACCCAACTTGCCCAGAGGGAATGTGTTATCTATTGCCGCCTACAAATTACTCCAAAACTTAGTGACTTAAAATGACAATAAAATGACATTTATTATCTCACATAGCTTTTGTGGGTCAGGAATGTGGGGTGGTATAGCTATGTGGTTCTGGATAGGGCTCTCATCCAACTATAGTCAAGATATCAGTTGGGGCTGCAATCATCAAAGACTTGACTGGGACGGGCGAGTGAGTGCTGGCTGTTGGCAGGAGGCCTCAGTTCCTTGGCACAAGGGTCTCTCCACAGAACTGCTTGAGTGTCTTCATAACATGGCAGCTGGTTTTCCCCAGAGCAAGTGATCTAAGAGGGAACAAGGTGGAAGCTGCTATATCTTTTATGACCTCATCTTGGAAGTCTCATGCAGTCATGTCTACCATGTTCTTTTCCTTAGAAGCCAGTCATTAAATCTGGCTCACACTAAAAAGGAGAGGAATTAGGCACCATTTTTTGAAGGGAGACTTGTCAAATAATTTGTAGATATTTTTTGTATTTCCATCGTATCTGTTGTAATTTTTCCTCTTTCATTTCTAATTTTATTTATTTGAGCCTTCTCTCTTTTTTTCTTAGTGAGTCTGGTTAAGGGTTTGTCAGTTGTGTTTATCTTCTCATAGAACCAGCTCTTAGTTTCATTGATCCTTTCTACTGTTTTTTTGGTTTCTTTCTTTTTTTTTTAAGGCTTCTTATCCTTAAATTCTATTTTTTTCTTAAGATTGGCCCTGAGCTAACATCTGTTGCCAATCTTTTTTTCTTCTTCTCCACAAAGCCCCCCAGTACATAGTTGTATATTCTAGTTGTAGGTCCTTCTGGTTCTGCTATGTTGGACGCCATCTCTGCATGGCCTGATGAGTGGTGCCATGTCTGCACCCAGGATCTGAACTGGTGAAATCCTGGGCCGCCAAAGTGGAGTGCACCAACTTAATCACTCAGCTACGGGACCAGCCCTTAAGCAAAGATTCTATCTCTTCACCTCTAGGAAAGACTTTCCACAAGGTGGGGCACCATAGACTCACATCCTATCAGCTCAGCTACCCTATCAGTACATGCCTGACTATCCTTGGACTTCTCAGTTATGTGAGCCAATGAATTCCTTTTTAGTCCCTTAAGCCAATTTGAATTTGGTTTCTGTCACTTGCAAGAAGTGTTCTAAAATTGAGTTTATCAAAGAGTTTGACACAAACAAGGATAATGATAACCAATGAGATTATCCCTTCAAAACTTTGGATGTAAGAGGAGGTAGTACAAGCAGAAGCTGAAAGAACATGCAGAGAAGGCAGCAATTCAGGCCATGATGAAAAGGAACTTACTCTTGACACACTATCTTGGCCTCTGTTCTTTACCTCTTCCATCTCTTCTCTACCTTACACCTTCTGCTTGGTCAGAGTTTCTACTTATTCACGACTTCACCTTATTCTTGGTCTCACCAGTATCATGGTGTGGATTGCTACTTGGCTACAGGGCTGGCTTCTATTTTTTTTGTTTCAATTTCATGTATTTCTGCTCTAATTTTTATTATTTACCTCCTTCTGCCGACTTTGGGCTTTGTTTGTTCTTCCTTTTCTAATTCTGTTAGGCATGGTTTAAGATTGCTTATTTGAGATTTTTCTTGTTTGTTAAGGTGGGCCTGTATTGCTATGAATTTCCCTCCTAGGACCACTTTTGCTGCATCCCATATGAGTTGGCATGGTATATTTTCATTTTCCTTTGTCTCAAGATATTCTTTGATTTCTCCTTTAATTTCTTAAATGATCCATTGGTTGTTCAGTAGCACGTTGTTTAGTCTCCACATGTTTGTCACTTTCCCAGTTTTTTTCTTGTAGTTGATTTTCTAGTTTCATGGAATTATGGTTGGAAAAGACGCTTGATATGATTTCAATCTTCTTAAATTTATTGAGGCTTGGGGGCTGGCCTGGTGGCGCAGTGGTTAAGTGGCCTGGGATTCGCTGATTCGGATCCCAGGTGTGGACATGGCACTGCTTGGCAAGGCATGCTGTGGTAGGCATCTCACATATAAAGTAGAGGAAGATGGGCATGGATATTAGCTCAGGGCCAGTCTTCCTCAGCAAAAAGAGGAGGATTGGCAGGAGTTAGCTCAGGGGTAATCTCCCTCAAAAAAAAAAGATTTATTGAGGCTTGCCTTGTTTCCCAACATGTGGCCTATCTTTGAGAATGTTCCATGTGCACTTGAGAAGAATGTCTATCCTGCTGATTTTGGATGGAGTGTTCTATATATATCTATTAAGTCCATCTGGTCTAGTTTTTTGTTTAATTCTACCGCTATTTCCTTGTTGACTTTCTGTCTGGTTGATCTATCCATTGATGACAGTTAAGGTCCCCTACTATTATTGTTATGCTGTTAATGTCTACTTTTATGTCAATTAATAGTTGCTTTATGTACTTTGGTGCTCCTGTGTTAGGTGCATATATATTTGTAATTGTTATTTCCTCTTGGTGGAGTGTCCCTCTTATCATTATATACTTCCCCTCTTTGTCTCTCATTGTCTTTTTTATCTTCAAGTCTACTTTGATAGAAGTATGGCAACACTTGCTTTCTTTTGTTTGCCATTAGCTTGAAGTATCGTCTTCCATCCCCTCACTCTAAGCCTGTATTTGTCTTTAGAGCAGAGGTGTGTTTCCTGGGGGCAGTATGTTGTTGGGTCTTGTTTTTTAATCCATCCAGCCACTCTGTGTCTTTTGATTAGGAAATTCAATCCATTTACATTGAGAGTGATTATTGATGTATGAGGGCTTAATGCTTCCATTTTATTGTTTGTTTTCCAGTTGTTTTGTATTTCCCTTGTTTCTCATCTGATGTATTTCAGACTGCCAATTCAGTTTAGTGGCTCTCTATGATGGTTTTCTCATTACTTATCACTTGTGTCTTTGTTCTGATTTTTTGTTTAGTGATTACCATGATGCTTGTATAAAAGATCTTGTAGATGAGATAGTCCATTCTCTGATAGCATCTAATTCCCTTAGTCTAAGCAGGTTTCATCCTTTTCCTCTTCTCTTTCTAAGTTGTTGTTGTCACACATTATTCCATTATGTGTTGTGAATTTCTGGTTAAAATGAAGTGATTATACTTATTTTTGATGTTTTTCCTTCCTTTTATCTTTAGAGATATAATTAAGTGTTTGCTAATCTGTTCTGAGAGTTGCAATTTTCTGATTTTTGACTTCCTATTTATCTCCTTGCTGAAGTATTTGTAAACACTTTATTTTTTTTTCAGGTATGAGTGCCTTCTTTTTAATTTTTTTTGTTTGTAGCAATTATTATTATTTTTTATTTTCATAATAGTTTACATCAATGTGAGATTTCAGTTGTACATTATTTCTTGACTGTCACCACATAAGTGCTCCCCTTCACCCCCTGTGCCCACTCTCCACCCCCTTTCCCCTGGTAACCACTGAACTGTTTTCTTTCTTCACGTATTTGTTTATATTCCACATATGAGTGAAATCTTCTGGTGCTTGTCTTTCTCAGACTGGTTTATTTCGCTTAGCATAATTCCCTCCAGGTCCTTCCATGTTATTGCAAATGGGATAAATTTGTCTTTTTTTCTGGCTGAGTAGTATTCCATTGTATATATATATACCACACCTTCTTTATCCAATCACCAGTCAATGGGCACTTGGGTTGCTTCCATGTCTTGGCTATTGTGAATAATGCCGCAATGAACATAGGTGCACATGCTATCTTGGATTGTTGATTTCAAGTTGTTTGGGTAGATATCCAGTAGTGGGATAGCTGGGTCTTATGGTAGTTCTATTTTTAGTTTTTTGAGGAATCTCCATATTGTTTTCCATAGTGGCTGCACCAGTTTGCGTTCCCACCAGCAGTGTATGAGGGTTCCCTTCTTTCCACACCCTCTCCAACATTTGTTACTTTTAGTCTTAGTGATTATAGCCATTTTAACAGGCGTAAGGTGGTATCTTAGTGTAGTTTTGATTTGCATTTCCCTGATGATTAGTGATGTTGGACATCTTTTCATGTGTTTATGGGCCATCTGTATATCTTCTTTGGAAAAATGTCTGTTCATCTCCTCCGCCCATGTTTTGATCAGGCTGTTTTATTTTTTTATTGTTCAGTTGTGTGAGTTCCTTATGTATTACAGAGATTAACCCCTTGTCAGATATATGATTTGAAAATATTTTCTCCCAATTGGTGGGTTGTCTCTTTGTTTTGATTCTAGTTTCTTTTGCCTTGCAGAAGCTCTTTACTCTGATGAATTCCCACTTGCTTATTTTTTCTTTTGTTTCCCTTGTCTGAGAGGACATGGTATTTGAAAATATCCTTTTTAGTTCAGTGTCAAAGAGTGCACTACCAATATCATCTTCCAGGAGTTTTATAGCTTCAGGATGTATCTTCAAGTCTTTGATCCATTTTGAGTTTATTTTCGTGTATGATGTGAGATAATGGTCTACCTTCATTCTTTTGCATGTGGCTGTCCAGTTTTCCCAACACCATTTCTTGAAAAGACTATCTTTTTTCCATTGTATGTTTTTGGCAACTTTATTGAAGATTAGCTGTCCGTAGATGTATGGTTTTATTTCTTGGCTTTCAGTTCTGTTCCATTGATCTGTGTGCCTGTTTTTGTACAAGTACATGCTGTTTTGACCACTATGGCTTTGTAGCACAATTCGAAGTCAGGGATTGTGATACCTCAAACTTTGTTCTTTTTTCTCAGGATTGCCTTAGAATTCAGGGTCTTTGGTTGCCCCATATGAATTTTAGTATTCTTTGCTCTATTACTGTGAAGAATGTCATTGGGATTCTGATAGGAATTGCATTGAATCTGTAGATTGCTTTGGGCAGTATGGACATTTTAACTATGTTTATTCTTCCAATCCACGAGCAAGGAATCTCTTTATGTCATTATCCATTTCATTCAATAATGTCTTATAGTTTTCATGGTATAAGTCCTTCACCTCCTTGGTTAAATTTATTCCTAGGTACTTTATTCTTTTAGTTGCAATTGCAAATAGAATTGTATTCTTGAGTTCTCTTTCTGTAAGTTCATTATTGCAGTATAGAAAAGCAACTGATTTTTGTAAGTTGATTCTGTACCCTGCAACTTTGCTGTAGTTGTTAATTATTTCTATTAGTTTTCTGATGGGTCTTTTGGAGTTTTCTATACATAAGATCATGTCGTCTGCAAACAGTGCGAGTTTCAATTCTTTACTCCCTATTTGGATTCCTTCTATTCCTTTCTCTTGCCTGATTGCTCTGGCCAAAACCTCCAGTACTATGTTGAATAAGAGTGGTAATAGTGGGCATCCTTGTCTTGTTCCTGTTCTCACGGGTATGGCACTCAGTTTTTGCCCATTGAGTATGATGTTGGCTGTGGGTTTGTCATATATGGCCTTTATTATGTTGAGGTAATTTCCTTCTATCCCCATTTTGTTAAGGGTTTTTACCATAAATGGCTGTTGGATCTTGTCAAATGCTTTGTCTGCATCTATTGAGATGATCATATGATTTTATTCCTCAATTTGTTTATGTGGTGTATCACGTTGATAGAGTTGTGGATGTTGAACTATCCCTGTGTCTCTGGTATGAATCCCACTTGCTCATGATGTATGATCCTTTTGATGTATTGCTGAATTCGGGTTGCTAAAATTTTGTAGAGGATTTTTGCATCTATGTTCATCAGCGATATTGACCTGTAGTTCTCCTTTTTCGTGCTGTCCTTGTCAGTCTTTGGTATCAGAGTGATGCTGGCCTCATAGAATGTGTTAGGAAGTGTTTGATCCTCCCTAATTTTTTGGAATAGCTTGAAAAGGATAGGTATTAAGTCCTCTCTGAAAGTTTGGTAGAATTCCCCAGGACAGCCATCTGGTCCTGGGGTTTTATTCTTTGGGATGCTTTTGATTGCTGTTTCAATCTCTTTCCTTCTGATTAGTCTATTCAGATTGTCTGTTTGTTCTTGACTCAGCTTTGGGAGGCTGCAAGAGTCTTAAGAATTTATCCATTCCCTCTAGGTTATCCATTTTGTTGGCATATAGTTTTTTGTAGTATTCTCTTATAATCTGTTGTATTTCTGTGGAGTCTGTTGTTATTTCTCCTCTTTCATTTCTGATTTTGTTTATTTGAGCTTTCTCTCTTTTTTTCTTTGTAAGTCTTGCTAGGGGTTTGTCAATTTTATTTATCTTCTCGAAGAACCAGCTCTTTGTTTCATTGATCCTTTCTACTGCCTTTTTTGTTTCAATAGCATTTATTCCTGCTCTGATTTTTATTATTTCTCTCCTTCTGCTGACTTTGGGCTTTGTTTGTTCTTCTTTTTCTAATTCAGTTAGGTTTAATTTGAGATTACTTATTTGGGATTTTTCTTGTTTGTTAAGGTGTGCATGTATTGTGATGAATTTCCCTCAATACAGCTTTTTCTGCATCCCATATGACCTCGTATGGTATGTTATCATTTTCATTCGTCTCCAGATATTTTTTTATTTCTCCTTTAATTTCCTCAATGACCGATTGCTTGTTCAATAGAATGCTGTTTAGTCTCCATATCTCTGTCCCTTTCTCAGCATTTTTCTTGCAATTAATTTCTAGATTTATAGCATTATGATCAGAAAAGATGCTTGTTATTATTTCAATTTTTAAAAATATTTTATAGAAGCTTGCTTTGTTTCCCAAGATATGGTCTAACCTTGAGAATGTTCTGAATTATTTTCTTCTTGATGGAGTCTCCCTTTGATCATTATATACTGCCCCTCTTTGTCTCGCTTTACCTGCCTTATCTTGAAGTCTACTTTATCTGATATAAGTATTGTTATACCTGCTTTCTTTTGTTTGCCATTAGCTTGTAGTATCGTCTTCCACCTCTTCATTCTGAGCCTGTGTTTGTCATTGGAGCTGTGTTTCCTGGAGGCAGCAAATTGTTGGATCTTGTTCTTTAATTCTTCTTGTTACTCTGTCTTTTTATTGGAGAATTCAATCCATTTACGTTTAGGGTGATTATTGATGTATGAGAGCTTAATGCTGACGTTATATCACTCATTTTCTCATTTTCCTGTATTTCCTTAGTTTCTCATCCTGTTTGTTTTGGTACACCCATTGACTTATGTAGTTTTTCATGATGTGTTTCTTTGTTTTTTCCTTATTTATTTTTTGTGTCTTTGTTGCTTTCTGGTTAGTGGTTACCCTTAGGTTGGTATTCAGAATCTTGTGTATAAGATAGTCCATTTTCTGATGGCCTCTTATTTCCTTAGTCTAAACTGATTCAGTCCCTTTCCTCCTCCCCTCCTAAGTTGTTTTTCTCTTATCTTATTCCATCCTGTATTGTGAGTTTGTGTTTAAAGTGACAAGATTGTCTTTGTTTTTGGTGTTTTCCTTCCCTTTAGCCTAATGCTATAGTTGAATATTTGCTATCCTATTCTGATTCTGTCTATCTATTTAGCTCCTTACTCTGTGTTTTGTGACCTTTTTCTCCCTTTTTCTCTTTTTTCAAGTATGAGGGCCTTCTTGAGGATTTCTTGTAGGGGGGTTCTTGTGGCTATGAAGTCCCTTAGCCTTTGTTTGTCTGAGAAAGATTTAGTTTCTCCCTCATATCTGAAGGATATTTTTGCTGGATAGAGTATTCTTGGCTGAAGATTCTTGTCTTTTAAAGTTTTAAATATGTCCTTCTATTCTCTCCTTGTTTGTAAGGTTTCTGCAGAGAAATCCACTGAAAGCCTGATAGGGGTTCCTTTGTAGGTTATTTTCTTCTGCCTTGCTGCCCTGAGTGTTCTCTCCTTCTCATTCATTTCTGCCAGTTTTATTACTATACGTTTTGCAATAGGTCTTTTTACATTGACAAATCTAGGAGATCTTCAAGGTTCTACCACACATATTTCCCTCTCTCCCTAGATTTTGGAAATTCTCTGCTATTATTTCTTTGAAGATGCTTTCTGCTCCATTCTCCTTCTCTTTACTTTCTTGAATACCTATAATTCTTATGTTGCATTTCCTCATTGAGTCGGATATTTCTTGGAGACTTTCTTCATTTCTTTTCAGTCTTAGTTCTCTCTCCTCCTCTCTCTGGAGAATTTCAACATATCTATCTTCAATTATGCTGATTTGCTCCTCTATGATGTCCACTCGAGCATTGAGGGAATTTGTATTTTGATTTATCTCTTCCATTATGTCTTGCATCTCTAATATTTCTTATTGATTCCTTTTATAGTTTCAATCTCTTCTGTGAAGTAGCTCCTGACCTTGTTGAATTGTTTCTCCACGTTCTCTTTTATCTCATTGAGTTTTTTGATGATAGCTATTTTGAATTCATTGTCATTTAGTTTACATATTTCTATGTCCTCAGGACTGAGTTCTTGGTGCTTGTCATTTTCTCTCTGGTCTGGAGATTTGATGTAGTGTCTGATGTTGGAAGGTCGGCTCTTTCTCATTCTGATATTATTTGGTTGCAGTTATAATCTGTTGCCACTGGGTGGGGGGTCAAGAGCCGCATATTCTGAGCCCCCGACCTTCAGCCGAGATGGGGTGGGGCGGGTGGGGTGAGGGGTGCTTTCTCCTGCATGCAGTCCAGGATTTCTCAATCAGCTCTCTCTATCTGGTCTCCTGGGGTCTTGGCTTGATGAGGTCACCCCGTGCAAAAGCTTTCACCTTGTTAGAGGACTTCCCTCTAGGCTGCAAGTGCCTGTGGGAGTCCTGGGTGATCCTGCAAATGTGTGACCCCTCCCCCACTCTTTCCCTCACGGATCCTCCCACTGCAATGACTGCAGTCTTTAGGGGAGGGAGTGAGGTTCTCTCTTACCCTGTTCCAGCTTCTCCGAGTGGGGCTCCAGCCTCTCTGCCCTCTGTTGTGTGGCTGTGTGTCTCTCTGAGGTTTTTGTGTTGTTACCTTGCCGTCTGTTGGAGTATGGTTGCCCCTTTTTGTTGTATGTTGGAGGGGAGAGAGTCCTGGGCAAGTTCACTGTGTCATGATGCTGATGTCACGCGGTATGAGTGCCTTCGTGATCAAATCTTGTAGGGAGGGGTCTTGTGGCGATGAATTCCCTCAGCTTTTGTTTATCTGGGAAGGTTTTTATTTCTCCTTCATATCTGAAGGATATTTTAACTGGATAGAGTATTCTAGGCTGAAAAGTTTTGTCTTTCAGTATTTTCAATATATCATTCCACTCTCTCCTAGCCTGTAAAGTCTCTTCTGAGAAATCTGCTGAAAGCCTGATAGAGGTTCCCTTGTAGGTTATTTTATTCTGCCTTGCTGCCCTTAATATTTTTTCGTTGTCATTGACTTTTGCCAGCTTTACTAATATATGCCTTGGAGAAGGCCTTTTTACATTGCTGTAATTAGGAGTTCTATTGGCTTCATTTACATGTAATTCCAGCTCCATCTCCAGGTTTGGGAAGTTCTCAGTTATTATTTCTTTGAACAAGCTCTCTGCTTCTTTCTCCTTCTTCTCCCTCTGGAATACCTGTAATCCTTATGTTGCATTTCCTAATTGAGTTGGATATTTCTCAGAGAATTTCTTCATTTCTTTTTGTTTTAGTTCTCTCTCCTCCATCTGAAGCATTAGCGTATTCTTATCCTCTAGGTTGCTAATTCTACCCTCCATAATATCAGCTCTGTTATTTAAGGACTTGAGATTTTTCTTTATCTCATCCATTGTGTTTTTCATCTCCAGCAATACTGATTGGTTTTTCTTTATGGTTTCTATCTCTTTTGTGAAGAATTCCTTCTGTTCATTAATTTTGTTCCTGATTTCATTGAACTGTCTTTCTGAATTCTCCTGTAACTTGTTGAGTTTTTTTTTTTTTTATGACGGCTGTTTTGAATTCTCTGTCATTTAGACTGTAGATTTCTGTGTCTTCAGGATTGATTTCTGGGCATTTGTCTTTCTCCTTTTGGTTTGGAGTATTAAGATATTTCTTCATACCATTTGATAGAGTGGATTTTTGCCATCGCATAATGATATTATCTTCTTGCAGGTTCCACCTGCCACCACTGGGGGGGCAGGCAGGAGCTGTGTAATCTGAACCCACCACAATCCTTGTCAGCTGTGCCTGTCCGAGCCTGGGCTACTTCTTGGGATCTCAGCAGCCCTGTGGGGTCTGCCCTGAATGGAAAAGCAATTGCACAAGAGCTAAGGTCTGCTACTGCCTGCTCCCACAGTCCTACTGAATCACACTGCCCCATTTGGGGCCCACTGTGGTACTGTGGGCATTTGTGGGAGCTGGGAGCTCATTCACCTGGGCTGCAGATGGCTGTCATCTGCTGCTAGGTCTGCTCCTAGGTCACACCAGCTGTTGTGCTTGATGGGGGGGAGCCTCCCCACTGGGTCCAAGCCAGAGCCACCCTCTGGGACTGTGTGGGACTGTGGGCTCTCCCACTGAACCAGAGAGTGATCATGTGGGACCTCAGATCTGCTGCTGCCTGCTGATAGTCCTGCTGAGTCATACTGCCCCCTTCAGGGCTGCAGCAGTGCTATGGGCATTTGAGGCAACTGGGAGCTTATTTGCCTAGTCTCAGCCATCTTCTCCTATGTTGCAGCAGCCTTTGTGCTTGGTGGGCAGGGCCTCCCCAATGGGTCCAACCCTGAACCACTCTCTGTGGACCATGCAGCCCTGTGGACTCTACCACCTGACAGGGAAGTGATCACATGGGGGCTCAGTGCTGCTGTCACCTGTTTCCACAGTCATGCCAAGTCATGCTCCCAAACTTGGGGCTGCACCAATGCTATGAGTGCTCCAGCTGGGAGAGCAGTTGCATGCTTGTACTGGGCTGCCTGGGGGCCGGAGAGTGCTCATCTATCTCCACAACCTCCCCAGGTGTGTAGTCCACCCACCTTCAGATGTATAGCTGCTCAGGTCTCTCAGGCATCCTCATGTGCTGTATGGGTATCCTCCGCTCATCAATGAATGTCATTTACTTGTAGTTTGAAGGGGGAGAGACAAAGGGAACAGCTCACTCCACCATGTTTCTGATGTCACTCCTTGATATTTTGTAAAACCTCTACAGATAGTATCAGGAATGTGGCCCTGAGCTGCTCTGTAAAAGGGAGTCCCTGTCCTGTGGAATCTAATTTGGGACAAACAGCCAGGTCTCATCATCATGAAGCTCATGGACTTTTGGATGAGAAGTAATTTTCTTTGCAATTATGCCCTAAAACACAATCATGGCCAATGATAAAAATGCAGAAATCTACTGGGGGTTTCTGGGAAAGTTTTTCCTTTGCCTTTCTCCTTTCTTCCTACCTCAAATGTGGGTGTGGTGGCTGGAGCTGCATAAGCTATCTTGCAAACATGAGCAAAAGGCCAAGAGTTATCAGCCATGACTTCACTGAACCAGTGCCAGCCTGCCTACCCCTGGACATCTTGTGATGTAAGAGAAACAATTCTCTATTATTTAAGTCACTGGTATTCAAGTTTCTGTTATTGACAACCAAAACTATTCCTAACTAATGCCAGACATAGTAGAAAGCAGGATAAAGAAAAAGAGTTAATTCTTAGCTTTTGAATTTCAAATCTTAGGCCTCAGGGTGGTTAGCAATAACAACAACAAAACAACCTCAGGATGAGGGTCGATAGATTTGGAAGATTAATTGATGACTACCTGACTCCTAGACTACATAAAGATTCCCTGGTCTGGAAATAATAAAAGTTAAATTAAGTTATGGAAAAATAAAATTACATTTCTTGTTACATGAGTTCCCGCACTAAGATTTATACTTACTATATGGAAACTCTCATTTGACTGAAAATGTTATTCCTTTCTTACTTTTTGATTTTTCTCACTATCACTCTAAACAAGACTCATGGTCATTCTCTGAAAATTCACTTTTTTCCTAGACTTCTTGATAGCGCCACCCTTCTCTCCTTTCCTGTGCTTGAAGACTTGAGGGTGTCCTTCACTCTTTCCTCCTCTTCATCTCCCATGTCTGATCTGTTATTTCTTGACCTTTTCCCTTCTATTTCTCTTTCTCTCTCTACCCCAATTTCCCTCTCCCTCTCTCTTAGTCTCCTTTTCTCTCACTCTCTCCCTTCCCTCTTACTCCACTTGCCTCCTTCACTCCTTTCCTCTTCTCCCCTCTTCGACGGCCCTCCCTCTTTCTTTCTGAAGTCTTCCACTATTGGGACTGTTGTTGTCTTTAGTACATTAACTCCTCACCACACTAGAGCTGCAGCTTCAGCAGAGCTGATCTGTAGAGGGAGGTATTTGGATAGACTGTCCCACAAAAAACAACTAAAAATGCTGGACACTGCAGTAGTCTCCCCTTATCCATGGGGGATATGTTCCAAGACCCCCAGTGGATGCCTGAAACAGTGGATAGTACTGAACCTTATATATCCTATGTTTTTTTCCTACACATATGTACCTGCGATAAAGTTTGATTTATAAATTAGGCAGAGTAAGAGTTTAAGAACAATAACTAATAATAAAATAGAACAACTATAACAATATACTCTAATAAAAGTTACCATAGATCTTAGAAACCTTAGCATATGATTTTTTTTCTTCTCTTATTAAGTCAAGAATTTTCACCTTTCACATAATGGGAAGCACTTTGTGGCTTTTCTTTAGCATATCTGAATTGCCAGCATTGCTACTCTTGTGCTTTGGGGCCATTATTAAGTAAACTAAGGGTTGCTTGAACACAAGCACTGCAATACCATGTCAGTCGATCTGATAAGTAAGATGGCTACTAAGTGACTAACGGGCAGGTAGCGTATGCAGCATGGATATCTGGACAAAGGGAAGATTCACGTCCCAGGCGGGATGGAGCAGGATGGTGTGAGATTTTATCATGCTACTCAGAAGGGCATGCAATTTAAAACTTATGAATTATTTATTTCTGGAATTCTCCACTTAATATTTTCGAACTGGGGAAAGCAAAACTGTGGATAAGGGGAGGCTACTGTATTTTAAAAACAAACAAAACTGCTTAAAACCATTGGAGAGCTGACAAATGATAGTAAGAAATTGTTGGGCCAAAGTCAAACAGAGAGTAGATCTCAAAGAGGAAAAGGGAGTGCTGAAGTCTCCTTTCTTTGAGGGCAAATGCCAAATCTGACAAACTTGGATCACAATTGTATAGCCCCTTGGGATGTGGAGTAAAGAAGTCAAAGGCCAGGGCCACATAAAGTGGGGAGTTGTATTTATTCCACTTGGGCTGCCATAACAAAATACCACAGACTTGGCAGCTTAAACAACAGAAATTTATTGTCTCACAGTTCTGGAGGGTAGAAGTCAAAGACCAAGGTGTTGGCAGTTCTGGTTTAATTCTGAGGTCTCTCTCCTTGTCTTGGAGATGGCTGCTTTTTCCTTGCATCCTCACATGGTCTTCAGTCTGTGATGAGCATCCCTGGTGTCTCCTTTGTGTCCACGTTTCCTCTCCTTATAAAACACCAGCCAGATTGGATTATGGCCCACCTTAACGGCCTCATTTTAATTTGATCACCTCTTTAAAGGCCCTATCTCCAAATTCAGGCACATTCTGATGTATTAAGGGTTAGAGCTTCAACGTATGAATTTGGCATGGAGGGGGACACAATTCAGTCCATAAAAGGAATGTAGTATGAAACATTATCCATAACACTAGGACCCCTCTGGTAAGGGAGAGAAAACTAGGAATAAATAATACTGTCTCCATGGGGCTGCATGGAAGTTCGCCTTCATGATGGGTAATGGAGAGTGGGGGCTGTCCCTGAGAAGCTGTAGCCCCAGGCCAGCTCTCACAGGTTGACTTGCAGCCCAAATTCATATCAGCTGTGTGGTTGAGAAGGCCTCACGTTATGAATTTAGTTTAAATTGGTCCCAGTATAGTAGTGCCCCTAAATGGTTGGCAGGAACAAAGGTAAATCCCCTCTAGAAAAATGCCCCTTCATCTTAGACCTCAAAAAATTCCCATAAATAATTTTGCAAAAAATAAGTACCTTACAGTAAAAAAATAAAATAAGCACACACACAAAAATCCAGGCACCGTATATGAGAAGAGGTATAAACAATAAACAGAATGAACAGATATGAAAAGACTTTAGATATTAGAATTATCAGACATGGATTAAAAAATAGCCATGATTGGGGGCCAGCCCTGTGGTCGAGTGGTTAAGTTCGCAGGCTCCACCTTCGCAGCCCAGAGTTTCGCTGGTTTGGATTCTGGGCGTGGACATGGCACCACTCTTCAGGCCACGGTGAGGCGGCGTCCCATATGCCACAGCTAGAAGGACCCACAACTAAAAAAATATACATCTATATATTGGGGGGATTTGGGGAGAAAAAAGCAGGAAAAAATAGCTATGATTATCATATTTAAAGAAATAAAATACTAGCTTGAAAGTATCTGCAAGGAACAAAAAAATAGTTTTTAAAAAATAACTAAGCCAGATTTGAAATATAAATAGAATTTACAGAAATGAAAAATACAATAATTAAAATTTTTTCAGCTATTTTATACAAGTTTCAAACATACAGAAAAGTTGAAAGAAGAGTGTAATGAATACCTATATACTACTACCTAGATTCAACAGTTGTTAACATTTTATCATAGCTATTTTATATATTTTTTAATTTGCTGAAGCATTTAAAAGAAAGTTGCAGACATCGTGATATTTTATCCCTAAACACGTTGGAATGCATCTCTGAGAAATAAGAACACTTTTCATAACCACAATGTCATTATCACATCTAAGAAAATTAATAATTTCTTTATTGGGTCCATATTAAAATTTTCAGTTTCCCCAAAAATGTCTTTTATAGCTGTTTTTTGTTCTTGTTTTTTTTACAACTAGGATCCAATCAAGGCATTGCATTTGGTTGTAATGTCTTTTTACTCTCTTTTCTTCTACAACAATCCCCCCGCCTACAAATCCCCTGCCTTCCCACCCTCCCAACCTCCCCTCACCCACTCATGACATTGACTATTTTTTTTGTGAGGAAGATTGGTCCTGAGCTAACATCTGTGCCAATCTTCCTCTATTTTTGTATGTGGGAAGCCACCATAGCATAGCTTGATGAGTGGTATGTAGGTCCATGCCTGGGATCCAAACTTGTGGGCCCCAGGCTGCCAAAGCAGAGTGTGCAAACTTAACCATTATGCCACCAGGCCGGCCCTGACATTGACACTTTGAATAGACCAAGACAGTTATCTTGTGAATAGCCATATTCTTGATTTGCCTGAGCGCTTCCTCACAGTGTCCTTTAACTTGTTTCTTGATCTCCTATTTCTTGTAGTCTAGAAATTAGGCCTAGAAACTGGATTAGATTCAGGGTAACAATTTTGCCAAGAATATGTCATAAGTGATGCTGTGTACCTCCTAACACATCACATTAGGAATATAGAATATCAGGTTGTCCTATTCTTAGTAATATTAAGTTTGATCATTCAGTTAAGGTGATGATTGCCAGACATCTTCTCAATATTGAAATCTAAAAATCCCTGGACAGTTTATCAGCTTCTTATAAAGTGAAACATATATTCACCATATGACCCCAAAATTCTACAGCTAGGTATTTTCCCAAGAGACATGAAAACTTATGTTCACACAAAAACTTATACATGAGTTTATAGCAGCTTTACTCATAATTGCCCCTATCTGGAAACAACCCAAATGTCCTTCAACTGGTGAAGGGATAAACAGACTGTGGTACATCCTTACAGTGGAATCCTACTCAGCAATAAAAAGGAATGAAATACTGATACATATAACAACAAGGATGAACCTTAAATGCATTATGCTAAGTGCAAGAAATAGACTCTAAAGGGTACATCCTGTATAATTCCATTTATATAACATCCTGGAAATAGCAAAACCCAAAGGAACAGAAAACTCTAACCCTAAACCAAAATACCAACTTTTAAATCTCATATTGGGAGATGTAAGTTTCCAGTGACCCACATACTCTTACACCACTTTCCTGGTATCAAGGAACCTGGAAAAATTAAATCACTCAGAAGGATTCTGGGTAACGGGAGAATCAGAAGGAAGGGAAGTGGAGGGATATTTCATCACGCTCAGAGTGAAGCTTTATGAATGGAGCAAATTCTGTTGATTGCCTGGTTAACATCCATTCCCCTCCCCCTTTCTTCCTAAAAGCACCAGACTCTAGGGAAGTATCCATCTTCCTCCACAAAGCCATATGCTTTACTCAACCAGTTATGTTTATCTCACATCGCTTGGCAGGCATCCCTTTATTAGGAAGAGAATAGTGACTCAATTTAGACCGATGAATTTTGAAGGAAAGTCTCCCAAGGGACTTCTAGAAAATGTTTCCTTTCTCGATTAAAAAAAAAAGAAGACCTGGCAGAAGCGATAAATTGGCTCTTCTTCATCTGGATGTTACTGTATCTGAATGCGATGCTTGGAACTGTTGCAGCTATTTTGCTACCAGCTTAGGACAAAGCTCAGACAGATGAAGGAAAGTCCAGAGAGAAGCAGAGCTGGGGCCCTGTGGTACTGGGCACAGAGCCTGCCCTAATTCTTCTTCTTATTTAAGCCAGCTGACTTGGGGTTTTCTGATATCCACAATATCCTAAACAACTGAATGCTGGTCCCACAATGTAATATTACCTTTTTGGTGGCAATAATACTGGGCCCGCCTGAAAGAGGCTGAAAAAAATAACAGATATTTTTATCCTTTGGATTTCCTTTTTATAGTTGCTGTGCACACCACTCCTCAACCCTTTTGTCGGTTCATTTTTATTTGGGTTCAAATCCCAGTCTCAGCCCTTACGTTACAGGCATTTCTAATTTTAATGTAGTCAAATTTATTACCTTTGCCTTTATGGATTGTGATTTCATGTCTTCTTTAAGAAGTCTTTCCCATCCTTGAGCAGGACTTGCGTCACACACAATTTCAGGGCTTTCCAATCACCTTGTGTTCTACGTGAATGGCGCCCCCTGGAGCACAAAGTTCGCAGCATCCCTTCCTTAAGTTGTGCAAAGCATTTCTACCTGGAGCCGTCAGGATAAGCCCCTATATTCTCTTCTGAAAGTTATAAAATTTTGCTACTCTTATTTAAAATTTTTAATAAATCTAATTTAAAAATAAAATTAAAACATGTATCTGGTAAGGGGTTGGGATCCAATTTTATCTGGTCCCTGGGCTATTGATTGGTTAGTCCATCTGTTCCTCCCCTGATTTGTAACATCACTTCTGTCAGTGTCTATAGATGTTTGTGTCTGTTTCTGGACTCTATTCTGTACTCTATTTGTCTATCCCCCACCAATACCACACAGCCTTAGTTATTATACCTGTATAATAATTCTTGATATCTAGTAGGGCAAAACTTCCACCTCGTTCTTCTACTTCAAAAGTGTCTTGACTATTGTTGATCCTTTGTTCTTGAATTTTAAAATCATCTTATTAAAATACTTGAGAAACATTGTGGGATTTCGATTGGAATTATATTGACTTTATTCATTAATGTAAAGAAACTGGCATCTCTATAATACTGAGTCTCCTCATACATGAACATAGTAGATGTCTTCATTTAACGCCTATCAAAGTTTTATCATTTTCTTCATAAGAGCTTGTACATTTTTGTTAAATCTATGCTTAAGTACTTTACATTTTTAGTTGTTATTGGGACATTTTTAAACAAACTATTTCCTGCTCATGTTTAGGAATATAGTTTTAAAATACATATATTGGTTTTATATCCAGAAATGTACCTGAACTCTTTTATTGGTTCTAAAATTTGTCTGTTGGTTCTCTTAGATGTTCTATGTAAATAATCACATAGTCTATAATAATATTTTTTCCTTCTTTTAAAATTCTTTTATATATTCTTTCTTGTCTTACTGCTAAGGCTAGGACTTCTAGTATATTGCTGAATAGAAATAGTGATAGAGTGCATACTTATCTTGTTCCTGACTTTAAATGTTTTATTACTAAGTACAGTGCTGTTTACTCTGTTTTTGGTAAATATACTTTATTAGGTTAAGGAAAAATCTTTCTGTACCTAGATCATTAAGAGTTTGTTGTGGTGGTGGTGGTGGTTTTGTGAAGGAGTATTGATTTTTATGTATCTGGTCAAGTGAATCAAATGGTTTCTCTGATTTAATTTGTTCTACTATTATGAATTACATTGAAAGATCTTTCTATTGTAAAATTATGCTTGCATTCCTGAGATAAATCCAATTAAAAATAAATATATACATGTATATATGTACACATGTATGTGTGTGTCTGGATTTCTAAATTTTGGTTTAGTTTAATATTTTTGTTTCGGTAACTTTAAGTGAGGCTGAGCTTTCATTTACTGTTTTGTTTGGTTTTGATGTTAAGGTCACGCTAGCCTCACAGGAGGAGCTATTTGTCCCCTTTCTTTCTCAGAAATAATTTGTATAAGTTTGGGATCATCTATTTCTTAATTTTTTTTGGTAAAAATCACCTGTAAAATTATCTGGGTCTGCTTATTTGTGTGCTGTATTCAGTTTCACTAATCATCATAAGTCTACTCATAGTTGAGTCAGTTTTGGTAAATTACATTTTCCAGGAAACTTCCATTTATCTATTTCCTAATTCATTGGCATAAAATTGTTCATAATATTCTTTTATTTTTAAAATCACTGCTGTGTCTGCTATGTTCCTTTTTTCATTCTTAATATTGTTTGTCTTTTTTGTTGTTGTTGTTAATCTAATTTGTCAAAGGATTTAAATTTTACTTGTAATTTCAGAGAACCAGCTTTTGGTTTCATGAATCCTCTCTTTTGTATTTAGTTTTCTTTCATTGATTTCTGCATTTTCCCCTTCAAATTTTGCTCAGTTTACTCTGCTATTTCTTTATTAACTTCTTGATTAGATGTTGAGCTCCTTATTTTCTAGTCTTCTCTAAGATAACCATTTAAGATAACATATTTTTCCTTAAGGTACTGTTAAAACTGCATACACAAGTTTTGATACATATTTCCAAGACCATTCAGTTTTAAATATTTTCTACTTTCCATTTGTGCCTATCAACTTCCCTTTGCCCCTCCAGACCTGCTCACTGCCTCTTCTCTCCACCCTGCTCTCTGCCGCATAGGCTGCCTGTACAGACTACATCAATGGGCTGCTGTGCCCTCTGCTTCTGGTTGGGTACTGCCAGTGGGGATTCCTGGCAGGAGATAGAAGAGAAGGAGGAGAGTGAGGTCAGGGTATTAATTTCCTTGGTCTCCTCTCTGTGCGATTGCCTCAGGCTGGTTACATCCCTTTACAGAAGGTCACTGCTTCTTGAAAGGTGGCCTGCTCTACAAATAGATTTGCTCTCTTCTGGGATTCCAGTAACTCCGCTATCTCCTTGTCCCTTTGGACCTAGAGGCTGCGACTGTTCCACAGTGGCTACTCCCAGATCCTCCACTGTCCCTTGATTCCCATATGTCCTACCCACACATTTAAAATTTGTTCCTTTATAAATCATTTTGAGTGACTATCTGTTACCTGTTGGGACCCTGAATGATATACTATTTTAATTTTGTCTTTGGTCCCTGAGTTATTGAGAAGATTGCTTTTAACTTTCCAAGTATATGAGTCCTTTTTAAAGTTATTCTTTTTAAACTAATTTCTAATATAACTGCTTTGTATTTAGAGAATATTTTCTATATTATAATGATTCTTTGACATTTGTTGAGACTTGCTTTGTGGCCAGTTTTTATTTTGTTCCACATGTGCTTGAATAGAATGAGTACTTTCCATATCTTTACTGCTTTTGCCTGAGAGAAGGGGGCGGTATAATTGAATATTTGTCAAATTTCTTCATATACACTTCAGACCATATTATTAGGTGCAAATGGATTTAGAATTATTTTATCTTCCTGGTGATTTGTTCTTTTTGTTATCCTTATTATAGTGACCCTCTTTATCTCTAATGATACGTTTTGCTTTAAAGTCTATTTTGTCGAAATTAATATAGCCACTCGAGCTTTCAATTCCTTAATACCACCTCTGTATATCTTTTTTACTTTTCCCTTCAAATTTTCTTTATCCTTATGTTTGAGATATGTCTTGTGGCAATAGCATATAGTTGGATTTTTTTAAAAACTATATTATCTAATTATCTGTTTTTTAAACAAAAGAAATATTGCCATTTTAATTTACAAAGTATAGTACGTTTACCTAGGGTTCAAGGCATTTGGATTCCAGGCTCTACCCTACTGTTGTGTGATGTTGAACAACTCTCTCAAACTCTCTGAATCTCAGGAGAGTCATGGTAAAATACAAGTGTTGAATCAGATTATCTTGAAGATACCTTCTAGTTCATTTACTCTGTTTTACCTTAAATTATAGTAATATGTTACAAATTGTTTTGACACAAGGAGTCTTAAAACCAGACCTAAAATTAAAAACAAAAGCCTAGTGTAATTTGGAGAAATAGTTCAAATAGTAACTCATGTCTAGCTTTGAGATGTTTACTCTTCGTCATCTAAAACTTTAACTTTCCATTATTCAATGTATAATATTTTTGCAGTTTAATTTCTTTTCTGAGGATAATCCGTGTTTTCTAAAAAACATAATTTTCCATGATTTGGGGGATGTATCTAAACATATTTTCTTGTTATTCTAAAGATCTTTCATATTCTTTAATAATTCAAAAAAGCTTTTCAAGGTTGTATTATTTCCTGCCTCATTTTCTTTCTTTCTTCTTTTTTTTTTTGGTGGCGAAGAGTCACCTTGAGCTAACATCTGTTACCAATCTTCCCCTGCCCCCCCCCTTTTTATTATGTGAGCCATTGCCACAGCATGGCCACTCCCAGATGAGCAGTGTGCTTCTGCACCAGGAACTGAACCTGGACCACCGAAGAGGAGCGTGCTGAACTTTAACCACTAGGCCATCAGAGCTGGCCATGCCTCATTTTCTTTTAGCTTATTTTAAAATTTCTACCAGATCTTTTCCAGAGTTGTGGATGCCACAATCTTTACCACTTTTTCACAAGATTAATCTAAACATCACATCACTCTATATGAATTCTAAGACCTTGGAAATAAACCTACAGATCTCATTGTTAGCCTCTCCATTTAGTGGAGGTGCAGTAATAACCACATCTAGTTTTTGTAGTCAATGGTGTTATAGCATTTTATTTGGAGCCCAGTTTTGCATGGTTGCCTGTAGTGACACAGTCTTCAGGATTAAGGCCTTTAGGAAGGAAGAGGTCACACTGTTTCTTGCTCTGGTTTTGCCCTCCTTTTTTGCATCTCTCTGTCATTGTGAACCAAATAGCTTCCCAAATCCATGAGTGGTCCCTGGGCTTCTTCATCTCAGCCAGAGAACTGCAGCAACCTAGGAGGTGGTGCCAGGACCAATCTTTGTCATTTAACTGACAGTATTCTTGACCAGGAGTCTGCTTTCTTACACACCAATCATATCTTCCTGAAACTATAACCCCATAGTTACCTTGATTTGACTTGGTTCTTTCTTTCTTTCTTTTTGCTGAGGAAGATTTGCCCTGAGCTAACATCTGTGCCAATCTTCCTCTATTGTGTACATGGGGTGCTGCCACAGCATGGCCAACAACAAGTGGTGTAGGTTCATGCCTGGGAACTAAACCCAGGCCAGCGAAGCAGTGGGCACCAAACTTAACCACTAGGCCACAGAGCTGGCCCCTACTTGGTTATTTCCTGATTCACCCCAGTAGCACATTTATCAACTCTTAGGGTGGGTCAATTTTCCAGATGACTCATCCCATCTTTTATTGGGTCATTTTCCTATGTAGATGCAAAATATGTGAGTAGGAGGTGGGAAGTGGGAGGCTAGAACCTAAACTGAGTTTCTTTAACTTTATTCTCAAGGTGGGAGATCATCAGATTTGAGTGCATGAGAGCACCCCATAATTGTTTAAAAAAATACTTAAAATTATATAAGTAACATACTAATATTATCTTAGTTTAAACATAAAGGATAAAAAATTCCTCAAAGTCTCCCTTCACCATCCTCCCTCTCACTACCCCCCTTATTTCTCACCTCTCTAGGGGTAATCGTTATCGTTCTGAGGACAACTATCCAGTGCCCTTTGTATACATTCCTTTCCTCTACTGTACATACATATAAACTTTTTTTTTTTACATAAATGACACCTCCTCGTTTTATAGGTGAGGAAATTAAGTGAGACCTTGAGGGGAGACACGAGTTGACAAATTTATTGAAGGAAAGCGGACTGAACAATCGTTTGTTAAAACCTACTATGTGTCAGACTCTGCGCCCAGCGCTTTATTGGCAGGAAGGGATTTGGTCTTTACTTCTGTTGGATGGGTCGCTGCACTAGGTTAGCTAAGCAATTAGTTTAAAGGTTGGGGAGCAGGTGCGAAAGTCGCTTCAGTGCAATGATGTAGGATTAGTACTTTGATGGGAGCTGCACGAAATCCAGCAGAGGGCTGTGGAGCTGCAAAAAAAAAAAAAGAAAAAAACCCGTGTCATCTGCATTTGGGTCTGGCAATAAAGCTTGTGAAGCTAAGACGCGAAAAGCCTACTACCTGCCGAGCCCGAAGCTTCCTTCGGAAACCAGGAATCGACACCGTGTCTACAAGACTGGCCTTAGAGCTTGGAAAGGAGGGCACCAGAGGTTGCAAAGAAGGATGCGGCGGGCGCCAGCAACCGAACAGCCATCCCGGAGAGCAGAGAGAGCGCTCTTGGACCTGTCTAGAAGTGCGCCTGCGCCAACCGCGGCGGGGGGGCGGGGCGGGAGGGGCGGAGCTTGGGGGCGGTCAATGAGCCTGCGCAGACCGCGCGGCGAGGTGGGGGAGGGCGGTCCGTGTGTGTCTGTGTTGTTGTTCGGCGGCAGCGGCGGCGGCGGTAAGATGGCTGCCCACGGGGGCTCCGCGGCGTCGTCGGCGCTGAAGGGGTTAATTCAGCAGTTCACCGCCATCACCGGTAAGAGACGCGGTTACCGGAAGGTGGAGAGTGGGGTCTGGAGCGGGCGGCCAGTCCGCCCCGGGCTTCCCCTCACCTTCATGCATTCCTCCCTCGGGCTTTACCCACAGCTCCCGTCCTCCCTCCTGAGGAAGAGGCGACGACGGCGTCGGGTCTGCGGGTTCAGGCGGGAGACAGCCCCCCCAAGCACCCCATACCCTCGTTCTCGGTCTCCTCATAGTGTGGAGGGAGACCCCCCCGACCCCCTGTCAGCCCAGCCCCGGGGAATGGGCCGAGCCCATCCGCCCCCGCCGGCCCGGGGACCTGGGGGCGGGAGAGGTTGGGGGCCGCACCCGGGCCACCGCCCTCCTCCTCCTCCATCATCTTCTCCTCCTCTCTGTGCAGCCCTGGGGTGCAGTGCATCCCCTCGCCTCCTTTTTCCATTCTTCCTCGGCCAGGTCATTCTCCCCCCGTCCCTGGCCTGCCCTTCCCCTTTCTGGGCCCCTCGGAGCCATCGCTGTGGCCCTGGCGTGTTCGGGCCCTCCCGCCTTAACGGCGAGGCCGGTGGGTTCGACAGCGCCTTTACCGATCCCGGGGGATAGGCCGCCAGAAAGGGGGGGTGCTGAGGAGTACCTTCAAGACTGAGCTTTTAAGAGAAGAATAAGGGGGGACCCCCCGCCCCCCTTAATAGAGAAGGCCTGGAGGAATCCTGGGTGGCGTTTCCCACCTCCCCATAATAAAATCATAAAGACCGAGACGATGGCGCCGGGGCCTCCTGCTGATAAAATAGGGATGGCGGCAGAAACTTCTTTGAGAGAAAATCAGTTTCTGGGTGTCAGTATCCCCTAAACCCTCGGATTTTCTTTTCCTTTGGACCCCTGCGAAGGGCACACGCAGATCCTCTTACCGCCTGGAGGAAAGGCCCTAAGCCATTCTATGAATTCTCTCTGTCTTGTTTCTGATGGTGCTGAACTTTTTTTGCATGAGTTATTAGAGGGCGGAGCAAATGATGAAGTTCTCTGTGGAGTGATTTGAGAGAAGAGTACTCCATGTGCTTGAGTGTAATTTTGCCGTTCTAGTTTGTCATTTTGGAAGGAGGTCAGAATGTTAGTTCCCTCCCTTAGCAGATCTGTACTTTATCTGGCAATTTGTTAGATGCAGAGACATTTCCACTGATAAGGTACATAGAGTTTGACGTGCAAGATCTGGTTAAGTAAAATTTTATATTGTTTTTACCACTACTGGTTGTATGCACGTTGCCGTTTCGTAATTAAAGCTAGTTTTGTTTTTTGCTCTGCAATGATAACTAGACGTTTGATGCTGTATCCAGTTTGTGGGCATGAAACAAAATGTCAAAGTTGGTAAAGTACAATTTGTAATAAAATTGGGACAAGGAATGGAATGATAACTTTTCTTAATATTGTAAAACTTTTGCTTTTGGACTATTATATTAAAGGTGTAATGCATTTCCCAGTGTCTAAGCAGACCATCATTAGTAGGAGAATTAGAAAATAACTGTGTATAAATTAATATTGCTACTTATTTTTACGTGGAAAAGTCTTTGTAGTGAGTCAGATGTAGAAGTGATTATCATTATTAATCTTTTCTTTAGATTTTCTAGAGGTGGTTTAAAATGCCACCTGTTTAATTTCGGTTTTTTCTGCTAACTACCACCCCTTCAGTAACCCAGATTGTTTTAACCTCACATTATTTTTTCCAATGCAACATTTTTGTTAGGTATAGTCAGAGTCCAAAGTGTGGTGAGATGAAGAGATTCACTTAATTGCTTTAATTCTGTCCTTTATCTATTAGTCTGCATGGCTTGTTTCCTAGTTACAGGGCTTTCTATTCCTGAATCAAGTTGCAGACCCTCAGTAGTCAGTGGTATCTAGAAGTCTGTAAAAGGGAAAAATACCTTAGATTTTTCTTAATGTATTATGAATTTCTATTAATAATTTTTTTTGATAGTTTAACTATTAGAAACACATGATTTGCCCCTTCAATCTTTTTCACATATCTTAAAAAAATTTGGGGGTCTGTCTACATATTTCTTAAATTGTAGTATTTATGATTAAAAAGGTACTATTTGATATTTATTCATTGCTGGATGAATTAAACTGACCTTAAGAGCTTGTGCTCTGATTTCAAAAAGGTTTTACTTATCTGGAAGCTCAGCATTCTGGTAAAAGCAATACTTTTTTTTTTTTGAATAATGAGGTTAGAGAGAAGACATACAGCTATTTTATTTTATTTTATTTATTTATTTAATTTTTTTTTGAGGAAGATTAGCCCTGAGCTAACATTTGCCGCCAGTCCTCCTCTTTTTGCTGAGGAAGACTGGCCCTGAGCTAACATCCGTGCCCGTCTTCCTCTACTTTATATGTGGGACGCCTACCACAGCATTGCTTGCCCAGTGGTACCATGTCCGCACCTGGCATCCGAACTGGCAAACCCCGGGCTGCCGAACCCCAGGCTGCCAAAGCGGAACGTGCAAACTTAACTGCCACGCCACCAGCCCAGCCCTGCCCCAGCAATGCATTTTAAAAAATACAAGTCTTACGTTTCCTGTGGCATTTAGAAGTAGGACAGAAAATTGAAAGAATTTTAAGTCTTATTTCTCATTAAATAGAACAAATCTTGTTTTATATATATATTATGTCAGTATGAAGTAATGACTGAGTTTTTAAAAAATTGTTAAAAGGGTATCACAGGGGCCAGCCCTGTGGCCTAGTGGTTAAGTTTGGTGTGTTCCACTTTGATTGCCCAGGTTTGGTTTCTGGGGACCAACCTATAGCACTTGTTGGTAGCCATGCTGTGGTGGTGACCCACACATAAAATGAAGGAAGATTGGTACAGATGTTTGCACAGGGCAAATCTTCCTCAAGCAGAAGGAGGAAGATTGACAACAGATGTTAGCTCAGGACAAATCTTCCTTAGCAAAAGAACAAAACAAAGCAAAACGCCAATATCACAACTACATGAAATAATTTTGAGAAAAGGAGAAACTAATCCACTCTCACAACAGCAATATTATTCATTTCACATTTTCTTCCAATTCTTGTTTAAATATTTATTTTTAAATTTTATTCTTTTTTTTACATTGTGCGTCATGGTATATGGAGTTTAGAATTCTGAAATTTTCAATTAGCATTACATCATAAATATTTTTTCCATGATCAAACTCTTTGATAAGCAAGTAGCCAAGGGAAATGGTGGTCTTTGAGGTAATCATATTGGGAAGCTGTTTACATTTACCATTGATGCCATTAAAAATCATTTGAAGCTACATAGAAAACCAGTCCTGTTACTTTATAGTCTACCACATTTTACAATATTATTAAGTTTGATCTCCCTTGATATTCATCATACATGGCTTTGAATGACTGGCTGACTGCTTTCAGGAGTCATATCAGTTCTCAAAACATGAGGAAAGAATGTGCTGCTGGACCAGAAGGTAGTTCCAAAAGAACAATTTTTTAAAATGTTTTGAACCGTGGCAGTATCCTGTTAACATCAACTTGGGCTGACATCCAGCCACATATATACAAAATGCACAGACGTAATCAGAATAATTCATGGGATGAGGGATACATAGACACTATAGAAAAGGTAAAAATAAACAGGCAATCAGAACATAAGGACAAAATGTGAGGGAATAGAAAATGGAAGCTGAGGAGAGTACAAGAGGTTGCTAGTACGTATAGAATTCCATAAGGTTTTGTGCATAGTAGGAATTCATGTACTTAATGAAATTATAGAACCTCAGTTGTAGAAGAGACCTTAGTTTAATCTCTCTCTAAAGTTGTTGAATGAATGCATATTTGTTATAGAAATTAGAAACGTGTGTGTAGTATTGGCTTTGTGGCCAATCTCCGGTTATATTCTTTTCTGCAGTTCATTTCTTTTGGGTTAGTATTAAAATATGTTTAAGTTCTCTGTGTCAGGAAAGGTAGTTGCAAGTGTTCCAGAAATCAAAAGAAAACTCTTATGGAATTTTAAGAACTATTTCAAAAGGTGATAATATTTGAGCAGATATTTAAGAAGTAATAAATTTTGAATTGTGAATGGAATCTTACTGATAATTCAGTATTTATTGATAGACTACTCTTTGCCAGGCATGGTTCAGATCCTGAGGATACTATGGTGAGCAAGACATGGTGTCTGTCCTCAGAAAGCTTAAAGGTTAAAGGTTAACAGGAAGACAGACACATGAATAGGTAGTAATACAGTGGGAGAGGGGTAAGGAGCTGTTTGGGGGGCACAAAAGAGGGAGGTCAAGAAAGGCTTCCCAGAAGAAATAATTTCTTGGCTAAAACCTAGGGAGATATTTCTGGCAGGAGGAACATATGCAAAGGCCTGGAGGAGAGAGGGACAGACATATATGTATACAGAGATAAGAAAAGAGAGGTAGCAGGTTTAGGGAATTGATGATTATTCCAAATGGATAGAGCATAGCTGGTGGGAGATGCAAAAAAATGCAGCTGAAGAGATAAGTGGGTGCCAGATTAGGAATGCCTTGTAACCCGTGTTAAGAAATCTTGGCTTTATTCTGAGTGTAGTGGGGAGTCAATGAGAAATTTTAATTAGAGGAGTGATATAATCACATTTTGGTTTTTTAGAAAGAGCTGCTTGGCTATAGTGGAGAAGAGGTGGGCACAGAGATCAATAGAAGACTGTTGAATTAGTCCAAGAAAGACACTCGTGTCCTAAAATAAGTTAGTGGGCAGAGAAGTGGACTCTGAAAGATGTGGGAAGAAGTCAGAGGAGTCAGGATGAAGCTTAGGATTCTGTTTTGGACATCTAGGTCTGTAATAGTGCTGTTTGTGAAGGCATGGATAATAGAAGAGGTTTGGGGAGATGATTAGTTCAGTTTTAGAAAAGTTGCTGCGTGTGGGACTTCCAAGTGGAACTGTTCAATAAGCAAATGAGTATTTAGGTGTAGAAAGAGGAGTGACATCTGAGGAGTCATATTGATGGCAGTTGAAGCTATAAAAGTGGGTGGCGTCTTGTAGGGGAGAGTGTAGTGTGAGAAAAAAGGCTCCAGGATACAAAGCCGAAGGGACACTAACGCCTGACAGACTGCAAAGAAAAAAGTACAGAGAAGACTTGGGAGAAACCAAAGATGTAGGAGGAAAACCAGGGAGAGTGTGATGCTACTTCCAACATCAGGAGTACAGTAATACCTCAAATATTATGTAAACACTTTAGGAAACCAGAAATCATTGAATATTCATAGGTCTTTTTGGTTAGGGCTGGAAGATATTTTAGAAAGCATCTTGACCCATTTCTGAGTTAATCAAACAAGAAATTGAAGGCCTGAAGTAAAATGACTTAGGGTTATGTCTAGGTCAGTGCTTGTTAAACTTATTTGTAGGAAAGGACCTTTTTTAAAAAATTTCCAATCTTTATGGATCATTACTTTTGTAAAATACAATAAAAATAATTGCTTGAAAAACTAAATAAAAATAACACATAAAAAAAAGTAAGCCCAGATTCTTTTAAAAATTGAAGTGTAATTTGCATATGGTAAAATCTACCCTTTTTAGTGTGTAGTTGTGACTTTTGATAAGTGCATACCATTGTGTAGCCACAATTAAGATGCAAAACAGTTCCTATCATCCTACGAAAATTTCTCCTGCCCTGCTGTAGTCAACCCCTCCCCTCACCTGTAGCCTAATCTTTTTGACTATTGTTTTTCTTTTCCAGAATGTCATGTAAATAGAGTCAGAGTATGTAGCCTTTTGAGTCTGGCTTCTTTCACTTAGCATACTGCTTTTGAGGTTCATTTATGTCGTTGTAGTATGAGTAGTTACTTTTTATTGATGAATAGTATACCGTTGTATGGACATACTACAGTTTGTTTATGCATTCATTAAGTGAATGGATAAGTGTTGTTTTCAGTTTGGGAGATTATAAATAAAGCTGCTAAAAATGTTAGTATACAGATGTACAAATGTGTGAATATAAGTTTTCATTTCCCTTGGATAAATAGCTAGGAGTGGGATTATTAGGGCATATGATAAAGGTATAATTTTAGGAAATTACCAGACTTTTCCAAAGTCACTATACCATTTTGCATTCCCATCAGTAATGTATGAGAGTTCCAGTTGCCCATTTATTACTTTTAATTTTCTGTAGTCATTTTAGTAGGTGTGTGATGGTATGGCATTTGGTTTTAATTTACATTTTACTAATGACTGTTGATATTGGGCATTTTCCATATGATAATTTGTTGTCCATAAATCTTTCAAGCCCCAACTTTTAATTATTAGATTCAACAGACATAAAATTACTCTATCAAATTGCTATAAAAGTTTCTAATACTTACACTGGAGTTTCTGTTCTTATCTTTCGTAGACTGGTAATAGATAGCTGGTGTGAGGACCACAGTTTGAGTAGCACTGGTCTAGGTAATGGCAGAACAGGGACTAGAACTCTGGTGTCTTTACTCCAAGCCCTGAGTATTTTCCACTGTATTACTACTTTCCTCGGTATAGCTTCCTTTTGTTGATCTGACGAAAGTTAGCTGTGTTTATCTATCCCCTAACTTAATCATTTCATTTCTCTTGCACTTAGTAAACTTAGTTTTCTGTGTACAAATTCTTTTTTAATGTTTTCTATTCCTGAACGCTTAAAAACTCCAGAGTGGAAGACCGATGAGGTCAATAGTTAAACTTTCACCTATTTCTTGCAACTATCACCCACTCCCATGTCCTTGGTGAACAGTCTAGCTTACTTTGTTATTTCTGGGGGAAATATAGAACCAAAAAGTAACCTCTTTGTTTCTCTCTCATTTCTGTGCTCTGTCCCTCTGGGTCTATAGAGGGAATGTTTCTTTGTTTTAAATCTTTATGACTGCTATATTTTGGTTCCTTGATAGTAGTGAAGAGACTATCCTTCTTTTGGCACTGAAAGTAGTGTAGAGACTAGGTATAAGGGACTGCTCAAGTTTGAAATATCTCTTGCTTCTTCCTTCCAGCTGTGGTGGAGACATGGACTGCATTACACGTTTGGGTCTATTTCCTATATCAAGTCATTAATGGAGAGAGAGTGTGAACTAAGATGTAGCAGCAAGGAAATGGCCACTGATAAATTGTGTGCCACAAGCTGGGTTAAATAATGCCCATTGGTGCCATTAGCAAGCTTAAAACAGATGGAAGAAAGAAGTGATAAGGGAAAAATAAAAAGGGTGCATATGGTGAGAAACCAAGTGGGACTCCTGCCACAGAGTATGGATTAAATATTAGTGTTGCCTCCCCTGCCCTTCCCCAGCCAAAATTCATGTTGAAATCCTAACCCCCAATGTGATGGTGTGGGGCCTTTGGGAGGTGATTAGGCTGCAAGGATGGAGCCCTCATGAATAGGATTAGTGTCCTTAAAAAAGAGACACCAGAGAGCGCTCTTGCCCCTTCCACCGTGTGAGAACACAGTGAGAAGACGATTGTGAACCAGGAAGCAGGCCTGTACGACACACTGGATCTGCTGGAGCCTCCAGAATGTGAGGAATAGATGTTTGTTGTTTAAGCCACCCATTCTCTAGTGTTTTGTTATAGCAGCCTGAACAAACTGAGACACTGGGTTAGATTAAGCTGTCCTGCTGCTACCTATAATATTGGACCTCAAAATGAGCTCGTTTAAATAAGTTTACAGATAGTTTAACTCTGTAAGGTTTTTATTAGCCCCCCCACTTTTAAAAAAGGTATGTTCTTTATTCTGAATGTAAGATAGAAGTTCAAATTTTTTACAGCTCACCCATCAAAAATTGTTATTACCTCTGAGTATATAGGTAAAACTTGTAACTTGATTAAACTTGTTATCACTGTTTGTTTCCCCTATATCATTTAGCCCCCCTTACCTTTCCTCTGCCCTTTCAGTTAACCTTCACTTCCTCATATTCCTCTGTTTAGCCCAGTGGCAGTGTTATTCCCATTTTGGCTAGGACAGTTTTTGTTGTGTAGGACTATTCCATCCGTTGCAGAAGATGTAGCACTTGTATTAGTTTCTTGTGGATGCTGTAACAAATTACCACAAACCACATGGCCTAAGACACATTTTCTCACAGTTTTGGAGACCAGAAGTCTGAAATGAAGGTGTGAGCATTCTTTGGGGGAGAAGGGCTGTTTTTCAACCTACTATAGCAACCCTGGCTTCTCTCTGTTAAATGCCAGTAGTGCCCCCTCATCCCCTAGTTATGAAACACCAAAAATAGTCTGTCACATTACTAAAAGCCTCTATTATGTTGGAATCTTTAATTATCTTTCAGTTATCCTCTGTTTCTAAAATGATACACTAAGTGATACACTAAGAATGACTGATTATACAAGCACGGATGTCTCAGATAATTTGGCTTTATTTAAGAAAGTGACTGGTATACTTTGCTTCTGGGGCCCCTCTCTAATACTACTTTATTCAGTCTTGCCATGATTTAGCATGTGCTTCCTTTTAAAAAATCTACATATGTAGAGGCCCCTTTTTTTGAAAGCTCTTACAGGTCACTATCCTGATAAGCTCCAATGATGGAAGTTATCTGTTACATTGTCAAGAGAGATGTTAAAGAGCCATCTCCAGGATATGCTGCCTACAGCTTAGATTCCAGCATTAAATGGTTAAGCGAGGATTATAGATAGGATGGCAATTCTGGACCTCAAATGTTGACACCATCTGCCCCCAAAATATCACAGTTGTTATTTCCTTTATTGTAGCTTTATTTTTGTGTCTTAAAGTCATTCCCTGTAGAATCTCTTTTAATAAATTCTATTTTAATCTATAGTTCAATAGACCCATGGACCTTGGAAATTTTGGAATACTTATCTATACTTTTATAAAGTTTTTTTATTGCCTCTACATCAGCTCTAGATGTTTCTCCCTAGTCACACTGGAATACTGCTTAGTTGTTACAAATTTCTTTGGAGGAGATGCCTTTCATGTATCATTTTATTCTTTATCTATAACGTTCACTTTATTCTAGAGTAGTATTTTTTGCTTTCTTCATTGTACTTCTGCTTTTTAAAAAAGATGAGTGTTTAATGTGAGTGAAACATTTTCATAGCATGAGATGAGGGAGGGAAAGAAAACTGTGCGCTGTCTTACTCTGCCTGTTTACTATCTGACAAAATGTCGTTCTCCATGAGCTATATATAAATATTCACACTTCATACTTCTAATATTTTTCATGTGTCATTGATGGATAGCTTGAGTACCATATAACTTGGGACAGTCTTTTTATTAATAGCCAGTTATTTGTCAATAAGGAGCTGTGCCAGGTTCTTTAATGTGAATTTTCTTAATCCACACAAGCATTTCATGAACTTGGTAATATCCCCATTTTATAACTGAGGAAACTGAGACTAGCTCAGTGTCACACAACTAGTGAATGACAAAATTAGGATTCAAACTCAGGTTTATCTCAGTAGTATCTGGGCTCTTAGTGTCTCTTCTATACCATTAGCTTGAGAACAGAAGGGAATATGAAATATGTGTTTTCTGCATCACTGGGTATAGGACTGGCCAGAGGAAAAATTTTGATACCTTCATTCCGACTGTTTAGTGTCTCTATTCCCAGATAGCCAGGGTCGTTTTGGTGCTCTGAGTTACCTCCCATGTGACTCTTCATTTAGGCCTTTCTTGTGTCTGCCCCAAAAGGCACTTGGGATGCTAAAGCTACTGACACCTCAGTTTATTGTTACTGAGTTTTAGGGGGGAAGCAATATGATTGAGTTAGTTTACATTGTGAAATAATTGATACATCCTTAACTCTTCAGTAAGTGTTTATGGCTTTACAAAGGATTTTTCCCCCCAAATTAATCTCTTAAGTGGTAGCAATTTTAGGCATCATAATAAAACAAAGTGAAAAAAAATTGAGGCAGTTAGGAAAAGACTTTGGGGACAGGCAGACCGTATTGTTAACAGGCCAGCTTGCCTGAGGATTGGCTTAACAAGTCTTCCTGATGTTCATAGCATCTTTTATTTTACTTCAGAACCAGCAGATTCTCTAAATGGTTCCCCTGTCAGTGGCACTGGAGTTCTGTTAGTTGGAGGGTGGTGGAAAGGATGACAACAACTATTTGTATGTAGTGGTCCTTTTTAAGTTGAATTTCCTTATGAACAAATAAATTTCAAAAGGAATGAAAGCAGCCAACATTGGTTGCTGTTATGGAAGAAGGGAGTGTCACTTGCCCATCAGCATGTTCTTTGTGGTGCTTTAGTGCAATGTGAGCACCTAGAGAGACAAGAGCCAAAATGTTATGAACTCAGCCATTTAATTCTCTGAGAAGAAAAAGATCAGTAGATATCTTGAGAAGCTAGTTTAGGGTTCATTGTGAGGCAAATGTAACAGTTCATGCGTCTGTCTCCCAGAACAAACAGCCAGAGTAGTCTACCTATTAGGAACCTTTTAACTTTCAGAAGCTGCTATGTAGATAAGTAAATTAAAATGGCAGAGTACAGTAGACACTGAACTTTTAGACTATCATTTAAGAAGTATAAGAATACAACACGATATAATTGGACACAGTGTGAAAATATTAGCTGAACAGAGCCTCAGGTTTTGAGAGAAATAATATGGAAGCATGAGTCTTGAAATTGTTCATCAAACTTGTGCTGGTTTTGCCCCAAGAGTTTGAGTTTGATTACCTAACATGAGGTTGGCTATTGGGATATTTTAATTCCTTCCTCTCCAAAAGTTGCATTTGTTTTTGTTTTGAGATTTCCTTTGTTTTTGGTGAGAAACATTGGCCCTGAGCTAACATCTGTGCCAATCTTCCTCTGTTTTGTATGTGGGACACCTCCGCAGTGGGTGCTGGGGATACCACGACAAAAGAAGCTTCTGCTCTTGGAGGAGCCAGAAAGTAAACCAACATTTACTGCTTAGTAGTGTTATCTGTCTATATAATAGAAGAGTATCACAGGGATGGAAGTGGGGAGGTAGTGTCCACAAATGGGCAGAATAACACTTAGGGTGATTTTTGAGCATACATGAACTAGATGAAGGGGAAGATGAGGAGGATAAGGACATGCAAGCGTGTAATTCAGTATGACTATACTGAATTGTGTAAGATGGGGAAGAGGAGAGCCAAAGCCAGAGAGAGAAGCTGAGGCCTGATCACAAAGGAGTTTCCAGATCATAAGGACTTTGGAATTTATACTGTAGGTGTCAGCCATTAAAGAATTTTAAGCCAGTGGAGGATATTATCAGACTTGTATTTTGGAACATAACCTCAACAGCAAAGTAGAAGATAGAATAATGATCAGTTAGGAGTCTTTTGTAGTAGTCCAGGTAAGAAGTATTAAGGGCTTGATTTAAAGCCTTACAGATAGTAGTGGAAAAGAGAAAACAAATGAGAGATTTTATGAGTAGAGTCAGCACTTTCATTTGTGGCAGTAGGGCTAAACTAGAGCAATATCATGAATAATCCTCCCGCTGAGAAAAAATCCTGAATAAAATGTGTATTTAAAAAAATTTTTCAAAAGGCATCATTGGGCTAACAAGAAAGTAAAGAATGCTCAGAGGCTAAAAAATGAAATTAAAATGCAGATGTTAGCTAGATTTAAAGCAAGCCTTCACCCTGATGGAATCTGCCTAAACTGAATGGCTTTGAACTTCTCTTTTGATAGCCTCATAGGGCACAGGAAACAAGAAACAAAGCCTGCTGCCTTCCCAAGGAGAGGAGTCTGAAAGGAGACCTCTCCCCTTCATGAAGCTGAGACTTTATTGTTTCAACCTTGACAGTTGGCGAGTGGCAGGAGATATCTTCCCTGAGAATTTAGAACAAGTGTCCTTGCAGAGTCACATTTCCCATGTGGTCTTGTAAAACTTCAAGTCAAGAATGTATTTAAAGTGGTCCCACAAGGTAGTGCCCACATGGTGCCTTACAAAATCTTGTCAAATCAGATCCTCTTAGGAGGAATGTACCTTCAACTCAGGCTTCAAAAATCTACAAATTAAAATTCCAGGGCACAGGAGATCACAATTTAAAAAATCACAAAATACACAAAAACCATGGCATAATGAGCAAGAGCCAGCAGAAAGAAGAGACAGTGACCCCTAGAGACTGCAGAAAGTTTGTTGTGTCTTAGTAACTCCAATAAGTTTGATTAATATGTTTGAAGAAAGGAAGAGATTGAAATATGAGTATGAAGTAAGGATCTCTGAAACATGACCAAGCAGATTAGGAAAAAACCAAAAACAGGACTTCCAGTTATAAAAAATTAACTGAAATTAAAAGCTCAGTGAATAGGTAAAAAACAGATTGGTACAGCATAGAGCAAAGAGTTCTAACACACATCTAATAGGAGTTCCAGAATGTGATAAGTGTGAATGGAGGAGTAAGGTAATTGTTAAATAGAAATGTCTGAGAAATTTTCAGAATTGATAAAAGATAATCCTTATGTGGTGGGAGTCCAGTGAACCTCAAGGAGGATAAATAAAATCAGCTGCAATAAATCAAAGTGAAACTGCGGAAGACTAAAGGCGGAGATGATCTTAAAAGCAACTAGAGAGAAACAACAGATTGCTGTAAAAATGTTTTTCTTTAGTCTGGCAACTGATTTCCCAGCAGCAACAACAGAAGCCAGAGGACATTGGAATGCTGTCTTCGATGTACTGAGAGAAAATAGCTGTCAGCCTTAAAATAGAATATGCAGTAAAACTGTCTTTCAGGAATGACAGCAAAATAGAGACATTTTTAGAACACGAAAAGACACCCCCCCTCCCCAAACATACCCACCCGTTAGAAGGAGATTCTAAGGGACATAATTCAGGTAGAAGGAAAGTTACCCCAGAGGGAAAGCCTGAGATTCTTTTTAATAGCCACAAAATGTTCCATCAAATAGATTGTACAATTTTGACTCTACTACTATGGGATATTTATGTTTCCAGTTTTTCAATATTAACTGAAGCTGTACTGAACCTGTATATGGACATGCTTATGCATGTAGTATTTTATGTAGAATAAATAAAAGAATAAGTCATCTTTTGACTAGAAGCCCAAATTACTGGGTCAAAAAAGGAATGAGTATTTTTATGTTTCTTGATGCAGGTATAAAATTATTATTATTTTTTTTTTTTAAAGATTGGCACCTGGGCTAACGACTGTTGCCAATCTTTTTTTTTTTTTTTCCCCTGCTTTATCTCCCCAAATCCCCCCTGTACATAGTTGTATATCTTAGTTGCAGGTCCTTCTAGTTGTCGGATGTGGGACGCCACCTCAACGTGGCCTGATGAGCGGTGCCATGTCCGGGCCCAGGATCAGAACCCTGGGCCGCCACAGTGGAGCGCACGAACTTAACCACTCAGCCACGGAGCTGACCCCTAAAATTATTTTCTTAAAGGGCGCTACAATTTACATTGCATCTTAACAGACTATACTGGCTTTACTTTACAAATGAGTAAGTGTGTGATAGGGCCAGTTTCAAATGATGAAGATTGACATTTCTTACCAGATTTTGACTGACTTATATCTTTGACAAGAATGTCCCATCTCACTTCTCTCCCATTGTCATTAAAAAATGCTACCTTTTTAATAGAAAGAGAAATGTTAACTGAAATGCATTCTTTCTAATAGAAAGTATTTCTAACTTTCTAGAATGTAGTCTTTCATTTTTCTCTACCTTTTTTCAGTTTATTAACAAATATATATTGGTCCGTTTAAGGAAGTGGCAAATAAATGCTTTATTTAGTTTTGGTTTTATTACGAAGGAAGACTACTATTTTAATGCTGCTACTTTCTTTGCTAGCTCTGTATATCAGCCAACAGTGTAGAAGTAAATGAACAGGTTTTTTTAAAAAAAGTCAGTTATTCTAAAAGGGGAAAAGTACTATTAATTTGCTTGGGAATTCTGTATTCTAATATGAACTGAAAGTAAGAAGGTCTTTTTAAAACTTTTTTCCTGTCTTTTTGCTATTTCAGGTGCAAGTGAAAGTGTAGGGAAACATATGCTTGAAGCCTGCAACAATAATCTGGAGATGGCAGTCACTATGTTTCTGGATGGTGGAGGAATCGCTGAAGAGCCCAGTACCAGTTCAGCAAGTGTCTCCACTGTCAGACCACACACAGAGTATGAATTTATTATTTATTGTTAGGAGCTACCCCCTGTCTAAATTGAGCAGTAGCATTTTTATCAGTTATATTGATTCTCTGTTTTTGAATAAATTACAAATTGAAAGCATCTGAAAAAGTGTCAAGTGGAAATTTTTATATTTATATACTTTAAATTTTCTAGAACACTGTCATGTCTGTTATTTAATCCTCAGAAGAACCTTATAGGATGGCATTATTAGCCACATTTTACAGATGAGAAAGCAGAGGCATAGCCATTTTTCCAAGCTACGCGGCAATTAAGTAGCAGATATGGAAGTAAAGCCCAATAAAGCTCAGATTCCCCAATTCTAAATTTTCCTACATTGTCCCAGTAAAGTTTTGAGTTACCATGAAAAATTTTTGAAAAATAATTCTAGTCATTTATACCTTAAATAGTTAGATGTGGTTAATCATTACAAGCACCTTCATCATATGAAAGTTGTGCTATGTAGAGAATAGTAATAAATGGTGAACAGATTTGGTGGTTTTTTGCCCTTAGTGTTTGATACCAATGAGAGTTTCAATGAATACCTTTTGGACAAAATTCCAGTAGTCTTTGGAAAATATTAGAGATGAATGACACTCAAAGGAAACCCACTGATTTTTTTTTTAAACAAAATTAAAAAGATCCTTAAATAAGACTTTAATACTTATAGTCCTTTATAACTCTCAGTGTTTACAACATGAAATACTAAACAAGAGAAATCCCGTTTTTAAAGAATAGGCAAAAGACGGATTTTATTTTTACAATGTTAGAGATAGGTTTAAAAAGCCAAAAAACATTCAGGCCATAATTACCTCTTTTGTTGATCTAGTTCCAGAATCTAGAGTAATATTGTTTCCACATGAAGTGTGAACTTTATAGACCATTATTAATATATTACAAATTTTTTTCGTGTCACTGTTGGCTGTGTATTTCAGATGTGATATCCCATTCTCCTCCAACATAGCTCAAATTTTTAAAGGAAATCAGTATGAAAAAATGATTTAGTTTATAGAAACTGGAATAACAAGTGTTCACAGCTGATTTAGGGGAACATATTTGTCTTCACTGTATAAAACGTATTTTCTTAATTATGTTTAAAAGTAGTTTTAATCAATGAATGTCATTTCTTACTGAATTACATTATAATTTGACTTAGATTATTTGTATTGCTAATTAATTAACATTTGATAGTGGCTTCTAATTCCTAAAGTATAATTTTTGCTCTTTACTGTTCACCTTTTTCTGTTCCATTCTTCCATTTTATTAGGTAGCTGACAATCTTGGAACAGATACCCTCAAATAGGTAGTAATCAGTCTTTTTATATAGGGACTACTACTTAATCCATCCCCCTAATTGATATATATACTATAAATTGAGGTATACCAATAATGGAAAGATTTAGTTAGGTAGAAGATATCTTTTAAGTTCTTAGTTTTCTTAAAATAATGGCCTATTTCTCTTTGATGAAAGAGGGTTAATAGAGCTTCCTTTTAAATGGATGTGTTGTCTGTTCCTTTAGATTATTGAAATTCTGTGTGGTAGCAGTGATTGGTGTCTAGTGGGAAAGAGTACTTAACATAATTTTGAATTATCCTTTATCCTTCAATCATTTGACTTATTGTAGATTTCTTTGTCCAGCTAGTTTTTCTTTGATTACAGGATGTTCTTGTTGATGAATGAGTGTTCATACTTTATTTCATAAAGCATGTTTTGGAGTTCGAACTCTTAGAAATCAAAAACAGTGCTTTAAGCTCAGTTATTATTATTAGAAACACCTGAGTGAAAAACATTAGGCCTAACTTAAATTAACATTTATTATAAGCGAGAAGATAATATATTTGGAATTTACTATTACTTATTATGAACATTAATCAGCAGAGTTTAATATTTGAATTAAAACCCTAAAATAATTAAACTGATATTTAAAGGAACATACACCATTTTTACAGTATATCTAAATGAGTATTTTTTACTGGAAGAGATGTATTATTAGTAAACTCTCTGGAGGTAAACTTGGAAGAGTTTGTTGGCTTTTAAAAGATGAGTAATTACTTTCTCTGTATATGTTAGGGTCTATTTAATAAATAATCCAAGGTAATACCTGTGTTAGCCATCTTCATAACTAGCATAAAATTCCCTGCATGTTTGTTTATGCTTATTTTATTTTATTTTTTTGAGGAAGATTAGCCCTGAGCTAACTACTGCCAGTCCTCCTGTTTTTGCTGAGGAAGACTGGCCCTGAGCTAACATCCGTGCCCATCTTCCTCTACTTTATAGATGGGACGCCTACCACAGCATAGCTTTTGCCAGGCGGTGCCATGTCTGCACCCGGGATCCGAACTGGCAAACCCCAGGCCACTGAGAAGCGGAACGTGCGCACTTAACCACTGCACCACGGGGCTGGCCCTGTTTATGCTTATTTTAATATATCTGATTTAATTATTTCATATAGTGGTAATGTGATATTGCTTAATAAGCCTGTATTTTTCCATTAACTTTTGTCTTTTTTCTTTTTGTGTAAATTTTTTTTTCTTTTTTCTCTCTGAGAGAATTTAGGGTAGAGCACTTGAGAGGAAAGTGGAAATATTTTTTATTTTTCAGTTTGTTCTCTTTGTAAACCATTTGAGCTATCTGTGCCAGGTACTTTATTCTGATTGATCTCTATATGGAAACCATCTAACAATCATTTGTCATTGTGGTTCCTAAAAATCACTAAGTCTGGTGTTCATTTTACGTGTTAATTTGAATGCATTCGCAATAGTTACAGAGAGAACAGGTAGCAGAAAACTTCCTTTTGATATTTTCCCCCCTTTTTTTAATAGAGAAGAAGTTCGTGCTCCAATTCCTCAAAAGCAGGAAATATTGGTGGAACCAGAACCTTTGTTTGGTGGTAAGTTCAACTTTTTTCCTTGGCTTTACTTGACTTTATTGTTGTCTTTAGGATTTTAGTGAAACTGTCAAAAGATGTGAAGCCCTGCTCAGAGGTTGTTATCTCTAGAGTTAATTCTTATCTTGTAATTCTGTAATTTCCCCTTAAGAAAGTCACATAGTTGGTTCTTTCTAAAGAGTGAACAAGATTAAAATGTTGATATTTGTTGCAGAATGCCAAAAGGAGGAAAGTTAGCGAAAAGAACTGCTGCCTTATAATGGAAACGAATCTATCATTAGATAAAAGACTGATTATTTTTTGTTTTCTAGATACCTACTTGACTGCCATATCTTTGCTGTCTTGATATTCTTTGCCTTCGCTCTTGCTTAATTTCTAGAAGTGCGATTCATATTTTGAACAAAGAAAAAGTAATACCTAATCCATGCAAAAAAATTGTAATACCAGTCGGGGTGTATAGAGAAGATGGTGGTAAATGGGACACTTAATCAGATTTGAAGAAAATTTAGTTTCAGTTTAATAAGCACTTATTTATCTTTTGTGAGCCAAATATTTTAGGCATTAATAGGTATATTATAGAAGATAAAATATAATCTGGTTGGACAAAGACATAGGAATGTGTATTGTACATATTGAGAACAATAATGCAGAGAAATAGGCCTATAAAAAGTTTTGCAGGTAAACTAGAATAAAGGAGAAGAAATAAATTGTAAGGAAAGGATGCAGAAAATTATGTAAACCATCTCTTTCGATTTGAAAAAGCACCTCAGTTGCGAGTTTTTTTAAGATTGATGTTTAACTTGTCAGCTTTGGAGTTTACTGTAGTGAGAAATAAAGAATATACTGTCTAAGATTCAGAATTAAAGATGGCAGGGAGAAAACTGTAAGATCTGAATATTGAAGTATAATTACTTTTTGGACTGTTCGATTCAGCTAGTCACTGTGCTATTAATGTACCAGAAGTAATAAAGAGTTATTCATAATTTTTTTTCATGTAGATATTATGAATAGATTTTGGAGCTGAGGAGTAATGCCCTTGGAAACTTTACAGGATCTTTGAGTGGGGAAGACTACAGGAAATAGATTCTGTGCTGTTTTACTGTTGAGCAGAGACAAAAGAATTCCCATTTGAAGCCCCCCCTTTGTTCCTTTACCTCTGCTTTGATATACATAAGGGAGAGGGATGAGAGTGATATTATACGGTTAACAAGTCAATCCTAACTTTCATTATTAGACCATATTATAACTTGAAAAAGTTCTTTGGAGAACTGTTTTCTTCTTAGGACAGTATTGATTTAAAGCATGATTGTCAAAGTATGGTATAGGGGGTGTGGTCCCTGATACCCTTTCAGGGGGTCTGTAAGATCAAAACTACTTTCATAATAATATTAAGAAGTTATTTGCCTTTTTCACTGTGTTGACATTGGACTGGTGGTTCAAAAGCAATGATGGGTCAAACTGCTGCATCTTAATTGAATCAGGGCAGTGGCACCAAACTGTACTATTATGCATTGAGTGCTTCACTGCCACATACTCGCAGTTTAATTTAATATAATTTTTTTTTTTTTAAAGATTGGCACCTGGGCTAACAACTGTTGCCAATCTTTTTTTTTTTTTCTCTGCTTTATCTCCCCAAACCCCACCGTAAACAGTTGCATATCTTAGTTGCAGGTCCCCCTGTTGTGGGATGTGGGATACCGCCTCAACGTGGCCTGACAAGCAGTGCCATGTCCGCGCCCAGGATCTGAACCCTGGGCCCCTGCAGCGGAGCGCGCGAACTTAACCGCTCAGCCACGGAGCCGGCCCCCTCGCAGTTTAATTTTAAAAAAAGCCAATTTTGGGGCCGGCCCCATGGCCAAGTGGTTAAGTTCGCGTGCTCCGCTTTGGCGGCCCAGGGTTTCACAAGTTTGGATCCTGGGCGTGGACATGGCACTGCTTATTAGGCCATGCTGAGGTGGCATCCCACATGCCACAACTGGAAGAACCCACGACTAAAATATACAACTATGTACTGGGGGGGGTTGGGGGAGAAAAAGCAGAAAAAAAAAAAAAGCCAATTTTATTTAATAGTGTTCTTGATGAAGCAGTAAAAATTAATTTCATTAAATCTTGACCTCTGAGTACACATTTTTAAACTATTATGTTTGATGAAGTAGAATGTGTGTAAAGCACTTCTGCAGACTGAAGTACTGTGGTTACGTTAAGGAAAAGCACTTGTACAGTTGTTTGAGTTGTGAGCTAAACTAGCTGCTTTTCTTAATGGAACATTATTTTTACTTGAAAGATTGCTGACAAACTATAGTTATTTAGTCTTAGGCGTTTGGCAAACATTTTCTTCAATATGAACAAAAGCCTGTTGCTTCCTCAAGGCAAAGAACTGACGTTATTTATTACCAGTGATTAAAAGAAAAAAGCTTTCAGGTAGAAATTAGAATTTTAGAAAGTTTATATCCACAATTGTGAGCTTGGTAGCCTCCTGATACTTAAAGGGTTTCTGATGAGATTAGTGTGACATTAACGGATGGTGATTTTTTTTTATATATTGTATAATGAGATGGTCAATATTTGGAATGTTTGCATAACTCAGTGAATAAATACTTTCAAATGACCAATGTACGATATTATAAAATCATGCATAGGTAAAAGATCTGTTCAGATTGTAAGATGGATTGCATAGATAGATAGATTTAGATATCTGTTGCTGTGTAACAGATTGCTCTAAGATTTAGCTTCCTGAAACAGTAGACATTTGTTATCTCACATTTTCTTTGGGTCAGGAATCCTGGTGTGGCTTAGCTGAGTGTGTTTGGTTAGGGTCTTTCAGAAGGGTGTAGTCAAGGTGTCACCTAGTGCTACAATCATCTCAAAGCTTGAATAGAGGAGGATCTCCTTCTAAGCTCACTGTTGAGACTATTGGTTGGCTAGAGACATCATTTCCTTACTACAGAACAAATGAGAGAGCCGGAGAGGGCAGCCCATGATGGAACCCACCATCTTTTTGTAATCTAATCTCGGAAGTGACATCCCATCACATCACTTTTGCCACATTCCATTTAAACCTGCCCATACTCAAGATATTCACACAGAGGTTATGAATATCGGGAGATAGGGATAATTGGGGGTCATCTTAGAGACTGCCCACCACATAGACCAATGGATTTTAATGGAGCAGAGTATGAAAAGTTCATTGTTAAGATTTCAGATTCTATGTTGCAGCTAACCTTTAAGAAACTACCACTGGTTGAGTTTTGGTGTAGTATGAAAGGAGACTATTCACAGTTATCTTAAAACTATAAAATACTCTCCTCCCTTTTACAACTGTATGTCTGTGTGAAGTTGAATTTTAATTTTCTTCATATGCTTGAACTAAAGGAATAGCAGCAGATTGAATGCAGATGCAGATCTGAAAACCCAGGTTTCTTCTCTTAAACCTGTTATTAACAGAGATTTGTGAAACAGTGCCATTCTTCTCACTAAATTTTTTCCTCCACTTGTCCCACTCCCGTATTCTGACTATGAAGCTCCTTTTGAATCTCTTAGCTCTTTGTAGCTTAGCCTGTTTGATCTGAGTGATCAGCACTCATGTGGGCAGTAGGGAGTATGGAGTGATGTTTGCTCTATAGCACATGGTTTGGAGGAATCAGGAAGCCACATATTGAAGAGGCAGGCAGGAATAATAATGGTCCTAGGGCTTTAGAGGTGTTGTGGCCTGAGGAGGGGTTCTTGGTTACACTTAGAATAAATAAGGGGGAAAAAAATGGGAGCAGGTTATGAACCAAGAAATAAAAGAGAGTTGGGTAGAAAGAGAAACTGGTGAGAATCACGAGGAGATCAAGTGCCTAATACAGAAGAGCTAAACTGGGAAAAGAAGCGGGGGAGAGTGTGTGTGTGTGTGTGTGTGTGTGTGTACCAATGTAGAGTATTGACTGGCCTGCCTTTGGCAATTTAAAAGTAAAAGAAAACTACCTTTTGTGTACTACTTTCCCAGTAGTTAATATCCTTTCTCAGACAACTATTCTATGTCTTATCCTAAGATACCCTTACTTTCTTAATTGTTATGGTTAAAAAGTGTCTGATAATGATTTTTCAAGAAGGCATTATTTGAGAAGCTGTACTGTTCCTGCAAGAAACAGATATATTTGAAATAGGAACTCTTGATCAAAAGTTCCAAGATTGAAAAGAATAACATTCCTTGATTCTTACTTATAAAGGGAGGGAGGGAAAGGGAAATAATACAATATTTAAATTTTTAAAAATTTAATTTAGATAAATTCAATACCAATAAAATTCAATTTAAATTTAAAAATTCAATACAAAGCTAAGACATGGAAGTGTCTTTTTTTTGGAGGAAGATTAGCCCTGAATTTAACATCTACCACCAATCCTCCTCTTTTTTTTCTTTTGCTGAGGAAGACAAGCCCTGAGCTAACATCCCTGCCCATCTTCCTCTACTTTATATGTGGGACACCTGCTACAGCATGGCTTGACAAACACCCAGAATCCAAACCATAGAACCCCTGGCCACCGAAGTGGAATGTGCAAAATTAACCACTATGCCACCAGGCCAGACCCCCTTTTTGTTTTTGAAAAAACCAAATCCCTTTTCCTAGAGATGATATCATGATCCTGATTTTTTACATGTTCTGCATTTTTGGTATTTTTGTTTTGTTTTGCTTTTTACTCATTAGTTCTTGGATAGAAAAAATTATCCCATATAATGGATAATAAAAAATTATCCCCAAATTATCCCACAGGCTGTTGGGAAAGATGGTTTGTCATGGTCTAGGAGACTTTTATACTTTCTATCTAAGCTTACTACTAATCATCATTTATTAACATGGAGCATTGTTCTGGTTACATGCTGGCCAGGCGTGCCATAAGCCAACTTAATAACTGTTACTCTTACTGAAAGAATCATTAAATGCCCTTATTTATTGTAATGTATATAAAGGATCTTATAAATTTTGGGGGGTTTAAGAACATATACATATAGGAAGATAACATTTTGATTATTGCTTTCTTTTTTTTTTTTATTTTTATTTTTTTTATTTTTATTTTTTTTAAAGATTTTATTTTTTCCTTTTTCTCCCCAAAGCCCCCTGGTACATAGTTGTATATTCTTCGATGTGGGTCCTTCTAGTTGTGGCATGTGGGACGCTGCCTCAGCGTGGTTTGATGAGCAGTGTCATGTCCGCACCCGGGATTCGAACCAACGAAACACTGGGCCGCCTGCAGCGGAGCGCGCGAACTTAACCGCTCGGCCACGGGGCCAGCCCCTTGATTATTGCTTTCTACACTTCATCTGTAAAATACTTAAGGACTGGGTGATAGACACTATAGAGGGATACCAAAAGACCTTGGTTCTCTTCACTTTTCTGCTACTAAACCATTACATGTAACTGTGGGAAAAATTTTTCTTCCAGAATTAAAAATTTCTTTGGTGTTTATACATCTACATGTGTATCTACTCACTAAGAAGTAGTTCTTAAATATTATGGGTTAGAACTTTCTTACTTACTAAAGTGTTATACCAAAGGTTAGTCAGATCCCTTAGGCTAACCTGAATTAGATATTTGCAGCATGTGTGTAGCTTCATCTCCACGGGGAGTCATCCTCAAAATCTTATCTTTTACACAAGTTTGGTCAAGTCTCCTAAGTGGGGCAGAATTACAGATTTTCTCATTTGTAAAACAAAATGGTTGGGCTTAAGAGGTTAAGGTAATTAACCATCATCAATCATTCATATGGTTGACTTGAAGGTTTTTATGAATGGTTCCTATGAATGATTTGAAAGTTTTAAAAATTTTTGTTTTTTGAAGGACGGTACCGTTATGAATCTGAGTGTTTTCAAACAAGAAATACTTATAGATAGGGAAGTTTTTAGAATTGTTTCAAAATTAATGTTTAAATTTTTATATTACTTCTGTCTTTTCCCCCCTAAAGCTCCTAAAAGACGACGACCTGCACGTTCAATATTTGATGGTTTCCGGGATTTTCAAACTGAAACTAGTAGGTATCTATGGACCAGTTTATCATCCCTCTCTCTCAATTCTTTCCTCTCCCCTACCTCCTTGTCTTTCTCCTTCCTCAATTCCCCTCTCTCTCTCCACATATAAAACCATAAAGTAGAAAAGCACCCATATGCTCCCCTATAGGTCAAGATCCTAGTTTGTTTTATATATGTTGTTCTTAAAAAAAAAAAAGAAGATAATTAATATTAGGCCTAATTACTTTGAGGAATCACCTTATTTAAAAAGTGAAATTATGAATTCAGTCTCTGATTGTTATTAACTCCTCCTTGAGCTGAATTATTCCAAATTATTCCAAATTCCAAAATGATAGAAGAATAATAAGAGAAATGGAGATAATGTCAGAAATCTGGTAATTTACAAACTTAATCAGCTTCTGAATGAACTCTTAAATGCTGACTATAATAAAAAACTGATTTCCCTTAAGATCCTGATATCTGTTAATTAAAGGAATGACCAAAATGAAAAATGGGTTATTGTAGGGGATTGAAAAATAGAAGAAAAATCCATACCACCCAAAGCAGCCACTATTAACATTTTGGCCATAGTTGTTTGGAATAGGTTTATATATTTCTGTGGAGCAAATTAGAATGAGAATCTTGGCCTTATACTTTTAGAGGGTTTAGTACTGATTTAGCAGTGAAATCCTAAAGAGAGGGACAGTTATGTTCAGACAATACATGAGAAACTCATGGACCATGGTTGATTTTGTAGTTGACTTACAGTGAGCTCACTGAGGCACAGGTAGGTCTTCTAACTTTGGAGAGAATTGAAGGGGAACCCAAACTAACTCAGATCATCCAGGGAATCTTGTGCCCTCTCAGAAGAAGGTGACAATAGAGGTCGTTCTCTCTCACTGTAAGAATCTTTGAAGATTGAGAATGTTGCTAGAAACAACAAATGTTAGGATCACTTTCAGATCTAGATTAATGGAGGTGGAAGTTTTCTCCTGTGCTAAAGTTAGTTTTGAATATGTGAAGGAAATATTTTGTTTGGGTGACTCTAAAATAATTTTCTGCTTTTATCTTTACCTTTGGATAGAGAACATCACCAAGTTTTAAGACTCTCCCCACCTCACTTTGTATCTTTTTTTCGGTCAGTGTTAGATACTTGCATTTGCATTTGCAGTCAAGCATATTGTTTAGTAATTCTTGCAATTGATACATGTTTTTTTATATTGCCAGATTCATGACTTATTTTATGGCTGATTGAAACTTTCTCATCCTTCTGTGTTGCAGTTCGGCAAGAACAAGAGTTAAGAAATGGAGGAGCAATAGATAAGAAACTAACTACCCTTGCAGATCTATTCCGGCCACCCATTGATTTGATGCATAAAGGCAGCTTTGAAACAGTAAGTTGTTGGAGATTCTAAGCCTTAGCTATGAATCCTTTTGCATTTTCAGTGCCATTTCTTTTCTTTCCAAGAGCAAAAAAAGTTTTGAGCATATAGAGAATTGGCACCTTAATAAATGTAAGTATGAGATACATAAAAGGTTACATTGATTTATGTTTCTACCAGCAGTATATGAGATTGCTTGATAAAGTCCTTTTATTAGCCTTATGTGGTATCACTTTAGAATCATTGCCATTTTGATGAAATTTAAAAAAAAATCTTACCTTTTTTAGTTTATCTATCTTTGATTACTGCTGAGAATCATGTACATGTGTTTTGGGCCATTTTTGAGTTGTTTATAGGTATCTTTTGGCCATATTTTTATAGGGAACCTAATGCATTTTAAAAAAAATACCTCTGTAGTTGCAGAATACATTCTCTCTCAGTTCTTAGGTTTAACTTGGCTAAAGCCAAAGAAAAACTTTCCAGAGCAAGTTTATTTGATTGTCTGCTAAATTAGAAGCTTAATGAGGGCAGAGGAAACATGTTTCTTTTTATTTTGATAGTTCTTGGGACCCAGTCTCTGGCATTTAATAGGAACATAGTATTTGTTAAACAAATGAGTATAGTTAGGATTTTATTTATTTTATTTTATTTTATGTTTTTAAAAATTGGCACCTGAACTTTTTTCTTCTGCTGCTGCTTCCCCCCAAAGCCCACCAGTACATAGTTGTATATTCTAGTTGTAGGTCCTTGTGGTTGTGGCACTGTGGGACGCCGCCTCAGCATGGGCTGATGAGCGGTGCCATGTCCACGCCCAGGATCCAAACCTGCGAAACTCTGTGCTGCTGCAGTGGAGCGGAGGGCAGGAACTTAACCACTAGGCCACAGGGCCAGCCCCTATAGTTAGGATTTTAAATACTCTTCTGTTGAGGTGTTCAGACAGCTTACCTGTGTATTTTGATTAGCTTGTTAATGCTCTTTTGAATCAGAATAGCATTTTCATAGAAATCACTTAAATTTGGGGTAAATCTTATCTGTTAGGATAAAGTAGGCCAAACAATAACCAAAAAAATGATGTTAGTAGCTACATACAGTCATGCACCATGTAACAACCTTTCAGTCAACAACGGACTGCATATGCACTGATGGTCCCGTAAGGTTAGTACCATATAGCCTAGGTGTGTAGTAGGCTATACCATCTAGGTTTATGTTAGTACACTCTGATTTCACACAACAATGAAATCAGCTAACAACACATTTCTCAGAACGTATCCCTGTTAAGTAATGCATAGCTATTTTAAAGTGAATTACTGTTTTCTAAAATTTTGTCCTTTGAAATACTCTTCTGGTAGCCTAAATGAAATATTTAGGATTAGAAATTTAACTGTAAGCTTGTTCTTCAGTTTTAATTTTTTGAATTCTAAAACTTGAAAGTGTTTGGCTGCGTGTAACAGAAAATCCAAATTATGGTGATTTGACCAAGCAAGGGTTTCTTTTTGTCATGTAAATAAGTCTAGAGTTGAGGGAATCTTTGGAGTTCCATAGGCAGCTCATAGATATCAGATCAGAGGTCTCCTCAGTTTTCTTCATCTTTCCCTCATGATCTTAATATGGCAGTTGCCTATCCTTTTTAGTGTTCCAGGCAGCTTTTCTGCGTGTCCTTCCCTGGTTCTGGTGATAATACAGCCATTGAGAGAGAATAGCAGCAATATGAAAGACGAAAAGGATATGAATTTGTTTTGACATGTTTTCTATTTTTATTAGCTTCTGAGTTGCTCTAGGGCATAATGAAATAACTCTGAGCTTGATTTAATTTGGTCACTTTGGGCTCATAAAAGGCAGTTAATCTGCTGCTTGATCTTGAGGGAAAATGTGAATCATTTTGGTATTGTCCTCTGAACTTTGATTCATTTTGTTAAGTTATATCACCTTTTTTTCTTTGTATTTCATGACCTATATTGTTTGTAACAATCTATTGATTTTTTTCACTGATAATACTAACCTTTATCATTTGCAAGACTTTAAATGACATAAACACTCCCAGAAAAAGCAGACATTTCATTATGACTAATGATATATCCATTCGTTTTATAAAAATTAGGTATGTAATATTCAAAATTAAGTCATTGAAGCTTAGAGAGGTGAATGTTAAAAATTGGAGGGATGCTCTGGCTGCTCAGGCAGGGCCCATAGGTTTAGAAATTAGACTTTCTTAATGTAACTACAGGTAGACTATGTTCTAGGGTCTGGCTCATGCTAACCAAATGAGAGACTGAGTAAGTCACTTGTTCCTTGAATAAATACCAAGACCTCCTATTGCAAGGCCTTGTTCTAGGTGTGGGGGTTATATTGTGGGATAAAGATTTGGCTGCATGTGATAGAGACTAGGAAGAGAATAAACAGTAGCTTAAACAAGATAGAAGTCCAGGCCATTGAGATGGTTCTGCTATATGAAGTTATTAGGAGAGCAGTTTTCTGTCTTGTTCTGCTATTCCCTAGGTCTTGCCTGCCCTTGTCCACATGTTTTAAGGCGGCTTACCACCGTGTTTGCTTTCCAGCCAGCAGGAAAGAGGGCTGAGAAGGGTATACCTTTTCCCTTTAAAGGCACAACCTAGAAGTTGTATACATACTTCTGCTCACATGCCATTGACCAGAACTTGGCAACATGGCCACACCGAGCTGCAAGAAACACTAGGAAGTCTAGATGCTTAGCTAAAAATTGGAGGTTCTGTTACTAGGAGGAAGAAGGGGAAAATGGGTATTTGGTGCGTATAAGCAGTTTCTGCCACAGGAAGATAGTGGTAAACAAATTATACAAAGTCCTTGCCATCCAAGAATTTATAATCTAGAAGGGGAAACAGACTAGATACAATAAAAAACAAAAACAAATATATATAACATATATTTAGTGTATATGTATTTTATATATATGTTTGACAGAGAGCGAGTGTTATTTCAGGTTATAATAGTTGCTGGGTGAAAAAATAAAATAGAATAAGGGAAGAAGACAGAGGGCTATTTTTTGTTTGCTTTGGGGCATTAAGGTGCGTGTGTTCTTTACAGGGAATTGAAAGCAAGATTGATTTTGTAGGTTTCACATATGCTTGTAATTGTGAGGAGAGAGGACTATTTTAGATAGGAAGATCAGGGAAGATTCTGAAAGGATGAGATTTGGGCAGAAACGTAAATGAAGTGAGGAAATGTGAACCATAGAAAGGTCCAGGGGAAGAACAGATAAAATATTAAGTGTAAAGGCACTGACGTTGGAAAGAACTTGGCATATTTGTGATATAGCCAGGAAAGCCAGTGAAGCTGAAACTGAGTGAGCAAGGCGCTTAGGATGAATGATCTGACCTCGGCGAGAGAACATTTCTTGGGTTTTGTTCTTCCCCCACTAGCCTGTAAGTTCCACGAACACAAGGACTTTGTTTATTTACTGTCGTGTATCCACAGTGCCTAGAAGAGTTTCTGGCACATGATTAGCCTTCATTAAATCTTTGTTAAATAATTGAATGGCATAATGTGGAGTATATTATACAGAAAGAATCAGAACAATTTCCGTAGTATTTCTTGTTTCATAAGAAAAGCATATTTATTTGTTAAAGTTGCCAAAGTATTTTGTTAATGTCAAAAGTACTTGCTATAAATGCAAGTAGAAATATATTAGATCAATACTATTCAATACAAAATATATAAGCTAAAGTTTTTCTGAAACTTTCTTATATTCCCTCCAACCATTATTGCTTTGTGTGAAGTTCATGTCTTCTTTGGGTACTTCTTTCTAGCAGTAATTTCTTAACAGCAGCTTCAGTTTCTTTTGCTGATATGAGATTTCTCCCTAACATATGCTTCATGAAGGCAGGGATTTTTGTGTTTTGGTAACTGCTGTAACTCCAGCATCTATAACTGTACCTGAAACATGGTAGGTACTCAATAAGTATTTGTTGAGTGAGTGAATCTGAATTAATGAAAGGATGAACATGAATAAGTGAATTTTTTAAAACAAAAGCAAATGACTCTCCATCATTTTTAAACTTTGGACTTTTATTAGTGTTATACATTTTTTTTCTTCTTGGTGTTGTAGATGAGGCAGACTTACATAAATTTACCCTATTATCGGGACATATACTCTCAAATGTCTAGAATGTGTGTTGATTTTTTTCTTTATTCTCAAATACTTTTTAGTCAATAAAGACAATATAATTACTCATTCATCACCCATTTATTAAATCTCTGTGCATGCTGTAGGTAAGAAAGTAAGTGGAACAGTGTTACTTCCTAGGAGCAAGGAGTTGTTTTCCTATATTTATATACTTTAAGATAAGCCTTTGACCAGTTAAATACAGCTTCCTGCCTCAATAGAGGGATGCTTACTTTTAGAATTTCACCCGTGGAATCAGTAGTAAATACTAGAAAATGATTTTCTCTGGGGAGATTCATACCAAAAAGAGGATAACAGTATTTGTAAGATTATGTAATCCTTTTTAAAACAGAAGATATTCCTAGTCTTACATTTTCCAGTACCTTCAAAATGATATATGTTCTTCAGTTGTTATAATGAGTTAATAGATTCTTGAGATTTTTTTCTCATTTCAAACTGATTAGGAAATGAATATTGTTCCAGGACAATATTATTCAAAACTATGGCTTTTTTCATTTTTCCTGTGCAAAAATTTGAGGAAGTATTTGCTCATTTACGTTTCTGCCATCTTTTCTTATTCAACAACATTTCTTAGGTCTTTATAGTGACGAGGAACTGTGAGGCAAAAAGTACACACTGATGATTGATATTTGTGCTGTAAATTGGAGTCTTTTGGAGATTATTCTAAAACATTCTTTGATTGTGTAATGTCATTTTTTGAAATCCACTCCTAGGAAAATAACCCTAAAAGAAAAACCCCTCAGCAGCTTGTACTGAATGTTTAGGGTGATTCTGTAAAATAGCACATGCCTAATAATTATGATATTTAGAAATATGTATAGAAAATGATGTTGAAGAAAATAAAATAACATAAAGTAATATACACACACTGGTTACATCTACTGAAAAGGAGAGGTATGTTTCTGGATAGGAGTTGAAAGAGACAATACAGTAGAATTATGTGACTTTTTGATGTTTGTGGAATCATTTTCAGGTAAAGATATTTAAATGTACAGTAAAAATCTAGCCATCATAACAGATAACAATGGATAAAAGAAAAACAGTTTATTTAAATTTGAAAAATGCTTTAAAATGGGCAGTATAAATATATACAAGTATGCCAATTAATGTAAATAATGTATAGATACTGAAAACTCTAGATATCATACGTGAGGAAAAAAACTTAGTATTTAAATGAAAAGAGGACAGCTTCTGAATTCTGAAACATATTAGTTACCAAGTAGAAATTGTTTCTAACAAGTTTTGTGTAACTTTATTCTTACAGGCCAAAGAGTGTGGCCAGATGCAGAATAAGTGGCTGATGATAAACATTCAAAATGTACAAGACTTTGCATGCCAGTGCCTCAACCGTGATGTATGGAGCAATGAAGCTGTGAAGAATATTATCCGGGAACATTTCATTTTCTGGCAGGTGAGGAGAGTTAATCAACTTTTTTGTAGTATGGGATGTTGGGGAGGATGAATTAGGTTTAAACTGGAAAAAAAATTAAGAACTGAGTTAAATTATGACATATGAAAAAGTAAAACCACCCATAATAGCTGGAATAGTAAGGACAAGTGAAAGTTAGGGCAGCAATGAGAACTCCCAAGGGAAAGAGGAAAAAAAAAGAACCAAGCCATATAATTTTCATATCTCAGAAGAGTTTAAATGTCTTGATAGATTATAACACTGTACTATTCAAGTAGAAATATAATGTGAGCCACATATATAAATAAGATTTTCTAGTAGCCACATTTAAAAAGGTCAAAAGAAATGAGTGAAATTAATTTTAATATATTTTTAATCAATGTATCTAATATAAAACTAATATTTAAATATTAAAGAGATGTTTTGATTTTTTTATGTTTGTTAAACTTTCAAGATCTGGTGTGTATTTTACACTTACAGTACAACTCAGTTCCGACCAGCCACATTTCAAATGCTTCAATAGCACATCTTGTAATGACTACTGTAATTGACATTGTGAGTGAAGATCTTGGAGTAAAGGGAAAACATTTGACTAAGACTTTGATTTCAGCTTGAGTTCGATACTCTTTAACTGTATGTCCTTAGATGTGTCGCTTAGTCTTTCTGCTTTAGTTTCTGTTTATATACAGTCATGTGCCACATAACGACGTTTCAGTCAACGATGGACCGCGTATATGATGGTGGTCCAATAAGATTAGTACCATATAGCCTAGGTGCATAGTAGGCCATAGCATCTAGGTTTGTGTAAGTACATTCTATGATCTTTGCCAAATGGTGGAATTGCCTGATGACACATTTCTCAGAACATATCCCTGTTGTTAAAGGAGGCTTGATGGTAAATTAGCTAGCTAAGGTTAGATGATCTTGCTCTAATTTTTTATTTTATGAAAAATTACAGAAAATAAAAACTTCTGAATCAACTTAATTTTTTTCCCACTACAAGAGATGCCATTCATGTTTTACAGGATCCTCATTTGGCTGTTCATGTTTTACAGGCCCCTAAATTCAGTATAGCTTTTTTCTGAATGGTAAACTTTTATTCAGTGACTGTTGATTCATATCTCTTTGCTTAGCACTATGCTAGGCACTCCAGCTTATAATCTTAGTATATTGTGATTTATAAAGATGTATATGGTTGAGAGTCAGGAATGACATAGGTGGACAGAAACTTGGAAAGGAAGAGTAATACCTCTTCTGGGAAGAGAGGAAGAATGGATTGATATGTTTATGTAAGATTCCAGAAGGAACTGAGGGCAGGAAGTTGAGGGAGTTCACACCAGTTAACCTTCATTTTCTCTTGAATATAGGAGTGAGATCCTAACATGTACCAGAAGTATATTTGGAGAATTAATTGTTGTTGGTATATAACAAGGATATAGTTGGTACTTTTTTTAGAGGCTGACTGTTTTCTTTTTTAATATCAATGATTTAACAGGTTTATCATGACAGTGAGGAAGGTCAGAGATACATACAGTTTTATAAGCTAGGGGATTTCCCCTATGTTTCCATCTTGGATCCACGGACAGGTAAGATTTATATCAACTTATAGCCTTTAATCTATCTTTTATCTTTCAGTTACCTAAATAATTGACTTTTAATATTTGACTGAATATAGTTTCAGAATTGTAATAATTTACGTGATGGTTCTTGTTCATGCCCTTTAGAATTATTTAAATAGCTATTGAAATGTGTATTTAGGGACTGTTTCTGACAACTTTGGGAGATGGTAATTTATATTTGTGCAGTTCTGTTCTTTCAAAAAATAACTGTTTATCTTTCTTTTTATTTTATAAGGGGTCCCTTTAGGTTTTCTGTCATTAAAATATAAAGATTGTAGGGGCTGGCCCCATGGCATAGTGGTTAAGTTCAGTGCGCTCTGCTTTGGCGGCCCAGGTTCATGGGTTCACATCTCAGGCATGGACCTACACTACTTGTCAGCCATGCTGAGGCAGTGGCCCACATGCAAAATAGAGGAAGATTGGCACAGATGTTAGCTCAGGGCTGGTCTTCCTCAAGCAAAAAAAGAGGAAGGTTGGCAACAGATGTTAGCTCAGGGTGAATTTTCCTCACCAAAAAAACAAATAATAATAAGATTGTTCAAGTACTGGTTGTAATCCCACTGGAGAGGCAGAGGATAGCGCTGACTTTATTATTAATTGCTTGAGTTTTATATAGATACTGCTTTGTCTGAATCTCTTCTTCCTAAATGACAGGAAGTGATATCAGCCGATAAAGTAGTTGCCCTATCTTGATGGCTGGGAATCTCTTAGGTGGTTGTAATTAATGTATCCTCTAGGCTATACAGATACCATGTAATTTAAGCTGGTGATGGGTGGGGATATGTGTTCCCAGTAAATTTTAATTATTCGTATGCCAAAAGAAATACTTAATGACAAAGTTCAGAAAGAGTGTTGTTTTCATCATATTTATATATACTGGTTTTTAATCTTTAGGTCAGAAGCTAGTAGAGTGGCACCAGTTAGACGTATCTTCTTTCTTGGACCAAGTGACAGGATTTCTGGGTGAACATGGGCAACTGGATGGACTTTCTAGCAGTCCCCCCAAAAAATGTGCCCGTTCAGTAAGTATGGCTAAGAAGTAGTGATGGGCAATTAAGTGTAATTGTATGTAAGTGTTTTGTGTAAAATGTTTGAGGTTAAGATGGTAAAGATAATAATGTAAGTAGTGGACAGTTACAGTTTGTGGCTGTACAACATCTTAGATGCCCTCCTTAGATTCTAATAATTTCCCCATATGGGTTCTGTCTTCCTAAGGAAATCGTAAGATTCATATTTCCAGCCTTCCTTGCAGCTAAGATACAGGCATGTGACCTCACACCTGGATTTAGAAGTAAACAATGTGAATGTGTGAGCAAGAGGACTGATCTGACAAGCCTGGTGACAGAGGAATCCCCTTTTTCAGGGGCTTTTGGTATCCAGATCTAAGTATTTTGCTAGAACAACTCATGGTATAGTTGGTGTTATTACTGGTTATATAGCTTTAGGGCCTGACTCTCTGGCCCAGCCAGAGATTATTTCTATACTTAATTTCTATTACATCTATTACTAGGCAGACCTATTTGATAATGGGTATCAAGATTAGTTGTAAGTAAGAGACCTTCAGAGATATGGGAATCTCACATTGGTTGTAGGAGCTATTTGGGTTTGATGGCAGTGAGGATAAAATTAGTTTTAGGATGTCACTTTAACAGTCCATATCATACAGTGATGAAACAGTTCCTTAAGTTATCACCTAGAATAGAGTGTCTGTTTAAGAAAAGGCTATGGGTGTTTGCCAAGGGGTGGTATGGAATTGTTTTTTCTATTACACAGAGAAGTTTTATTTAGGTGGACAACTAAAACATTGTTTCACCTTTATCTATAGACACTGGGTATTTTTTGTTTTTATTGCTAAGAGAAGTTTTACTTAGATAGAATTTTAAGGCATTAAAAAACCCGCAGAGTTTCTATAATTGCCCTAAGAGAGTTTCTTATCTTTTGCAGTCATAAGGCTGATATTGTCAAAAACCAGGGCCTGAGCTTGTGAGTTGCTGAATTAAAACATAAATTGAGTTTACACCCTCCCCAGATCTCTTATAAAAGTTCAGGCACTTAGTGGGAAAGAGTGGGACCATAAAATTAGACAAATACATAGGGATGGTTTGGGTGACTGGTACCTCAGACCCCACTTCTGATAGTAAATTCTCTGAGTGTGAGAAATTTTGATCACCTCTGTGCAAGAGAAACACCGACAAATAATGGCTTAAACAAGAAAGACATGTACTTTTCTCAACAAGAAATCCAAAGTCAAGCAGTTTAGGGCTTGATTCCTATGTATGTCATTGAGGAACCAGATTCCTCCCCGTTTTTAACCTCCTTCCTTAGTATTGGCTTTTGTCCTTGTGATCACAGTATAGTTTCTGCACTCCCAGGTATCATATCCAAGCATAGACAAGGAGGAAGGGGGTGGTGCCTCTTTTACAAAGGTAAATAGCCACAGATAAGAGTTCTCCTTATTTCAGTTGGACACATTTTCTTGCACAAACACAATTGAGGTTTACTAATAAGAAAGCAAAGAAGACTGGATGTGAGATAGGAAACTAGCAGTGTCTATCATAGTGTCATTCTTTAAAATCAACCTACGTGGTACACAGTGTAATTACCTGCAGTTAGCTAAGCCATTGCATGTCATGTAGGCACACCTCTTTGCTTGTGTGTGTGTGTATGATAAATTGGCTTTGTTTATTTTATTTTTAAAAATTTTATAGCTTTATTGAAGTATAATTAATGTGCAGGAAGCTGAACACATTTAAAATTTACAGTTTGATGAGTTTTGATATGAATATCTTTTGATGTACTTTTTTGCTGTCTTTTTTGGTGAAGTGTCTATGTAGATCTCTGGCTCATTTTTTTTATAGAGTTGTATATTTTCTTATTGAATTGTAAGGTTCTTTTTATATTGTAGATATAAGTTCTTTGTTGGATATATGGTTTGCAGATATTTTCTCCCAGTCTGTTGCGTGTTTATTCATTTCCTACTAGTGTCTTTTGAAGAGCACATTTTAAACTTTTGATGAAATCCAATTTGTCAACTTTTCTTTTATACTTTGTGCTTTTTTTGTCTTATCTTGGAAATATTAGCCTAAGCTAAGATGTTGTCCCATGTTTTCTTACAGTTTTAACTCTTAAGTCAGTGATCCGCTTTGAATTAATTTTTTTTTTCTTTTTGAGGAAGATTAGCCCTGAGCTAACTGCTGCCAATCCTCCTCTTTTTTGCTGAGGAAGACTGGCCCTGAGCTAACATCCGTGCCCATCTTCCTCTACTTTATATGTGGGACACATACCACAGCATGGCGTGCTAAGTGGTGCCATGTCTGCACCTGGGACCAAACTGGCGAACCCCAGGCCGCTGAAGCGGAACGTGTGCACTTAACCGCTGTGCCACTGGGCCGGCCCCTGAATTAATTTTTGTATGTGGTGTTAGGATAGGGTTGAGTTGGGTTTTTTGTTTGCATGTGGCTATGTACTTGTTCCAGCATCATTTGTTGAAAAGATTATCCTTTTGCCATTGAATTGCCTTTGCTCCTTTGTCAAAAATTGTTCATATATATGTGGGTTTATGGACTCTGTTCTTTCCAATGATTAACGTCTTTCTTTACACCAGTATTTCGCTGTCTTAATGATTACTGTAGCTTTATTATAAGTCTTAAAATCGCATGGTGTAAATCCTCTAACTTTGTCCTAATCTTTATAGTTCTTTTGGTTATTTCAGGTCCTTTGCATTTCCATATAAGTTTTAGAATCAGCTTTTTACTTTCTATAAAGAAAGCTACTGGGACTTTGATTGGAATTGTATTAGCTCTATGGATCATTTTGGAGAGAATTGACATCTTTTCAGATCCATGAACATGGCATATATATCTCCATTTATTGAAGTCTTGAATTTCTCTCAGCAGTGTTTTGTAGTTTTTGTTTATTGACCTTGTAGCCTACAGCCTTGCTGAAACTCGCTTATTAGTTCTAGTAGCTTTTCTGTAGATTCCTTAGAATTTTCTATATAGACGATCATGTTGTCAGCAAAGTCAGACTTATTTTACTTCTTCCTTTCTAAACTCTATGCCTTTTATTTCTTTCTTAGCTAGCACCTCCAATACAAAGTTAAATAGACATAATGGGATTAGACATCCCCAACTAGTTTCTGTTGTTGGGGTGAAAGTATTCAGTTTTTCACTAAGTTTGATGTTAGCTACGTGTTTCTTATAGATATACTTTATCAGGTTGATGAAGTTTCCTTCTATTCCTATTTTGCTGAGTTTTTATCAGGGGATTTTTGTCATGTGATTTTTTTACATCTATTGAGAGGATCATATGGTTTTCTTTTTTAGTAAATTCTGTTGATTGGTTTTCTTAATGTTACAACAACCTTGTGTTCCTAGGCTGAAACTGACTTGGTTATGATGTATTACTTTTTAGTATAATTTTGGGTTTAATTTGCTAAAATTTTGTCAAGAATTTTTGTGTGTATGTTCATAAGAGATACTGGTTTATAGTTTTTTTTTGTTTTGTTTTCCTCCTAATATCCTTTAATGCCTTTGTCTGGTTTTGGTATCAGGTAAATGCTGGCTTCACAATATTGGGAAGTGTTTCCTCCTCTTCTGTTTTCTGGAAGGGTTTCCATAGGATTGATATTATTTCTTCGTTAATATTTGATGACATTCACCAGGGAAGCCACCTAGGCCTAGATTTTTCTTTGTGGGAAGTTTTAAACTACAAATCAATTTTATTAATAGATATAGGACTCCTCAGGTATCTGTTTCTTCTTTAATGAGTTTCAGTACGTTCTGTCTTTTTGTAAAGGTGTTTGTCCATTTTACCTAAGGAGTCAATATATTGCCATAAAGTTGTTCATTATGTTTCCTTGTTATTCTTTTAGTGATTATAGTGTCTATAGTGATGTCCCCTCTCTTGATCCTGTTATTGGTAATTTGTGGTTTCTTTTTTCCTGACAGTCTGGCTAGAGGCTTATCAGTTTTATTGATGTTAAAGAATCAGCTTTTGGTTTCATTGATTTTTCTTCTGTTTTCCAGGTTATTAAGTAATTTCTGTCCTTTCTCTTTTCCCTTCTGCTTAGTTGGGTTTAATTTTATTTTCTGTTTCTATATGGGTACTTTTTTATTTAAGATGGAAACTTAATGATTACTTCGAGATTTTTCTTTTCTAATACAGACATTTAGTTCTATAATTTTTCCATTAAATGCTTCTTCAGTTTCATACCACAAACGTTTTCTAGCTGCAAGGGAAACTGATAAATGGAATTTTTTGGCTTGCCGTGTTTTCTTTTGTAAACATGATTAGAATTTTGTAAGTAACAAATCAGAGGAGAATGGATATTGGATAGGAAGCCAGCAGTGTCTGCCATGGTGTCAGTCTTTAAATGATCACGCTATGTGCTGTGCAATGTTGTTGTTATAAACCTATAGTTGACCTAAGCCATTGCAGGTCTCATGAGCACATCTGCTTGCTTTTTTTGGTGATAAATTAACCTTAAGTTTACTTAGATTTTTTTCTTTAATTTTTTGCTGTATGATTGGCAGATAGTGAAAGCCAGAATGAGGTTCCTTTAGTTTTTTGTTAGTAATCCATACAATTTTTACCTTTTTATTTTGGAAATTTTTAAGCATATTCAGCAGTAGAAGGAATTTATTGAGCCTCTCTGTATCCATTAACTAATTCAGTAGTTTTCAACATGTGGCCAGTCTTGTTTTATCTCTTACCCCATCCTGTTCTCATTATTTTGAAGCATATCTCAGAATTCATTGTTTCATTCATTAATACTTTGGCATGTATCTTTAGAAGATAAATTCTCTTTTTATTTTTTTTTAAACACAATCACAATACCGTTAACACACCCTTAAAAAATTAACAGTAATTCCTTAATATTATGAGATAAGACAGTCTTCAACTTTTGGTTATCTTACACATTTTTTTGTGTGTAGTTTGTTTGAGATAGGATCTAAATAAATTCCACTCAAACAACCCACATTTTGTGACTCACTAAGTTTAGTGAAATCTGTTATGTTAGAACTTAACCAAGGGGAAAACTATTGAAATCTGCTTTTCTCATGATCAGAATGAAAACTTTCATTGTAATTGAGTTTGGGGAAATATAGTTGTTGTTTTTCGCTATTGATTATATGGTATTTTGTTTTGTTTTGAATGTTAGAGTTCTGACTTTCAGATTTTTTTGCAAAATAATAATTACTGAATTATTTATTGATATTCTTCTCTGTACCAAAGCAGTGCTAGTTGAAGCATACAGTGGTGAGCAAGGTAGACATGCTTCTCTGTGTTTAGTCATTTTAAAGGCTAATGTTTTGGCTTTATATTTAAAAACCTCGATTCTTGTCTTTTTCTGGGCAGAGAAGAAACTGTTTTCTTGACTATTCATTTTGATGCAGAAAAATCCTATGCTTGCAACATCATTGTGCCAGGTGATGTGACAGTTTTCAGACTCTCCATTCCAACTTGGCTGTGTAAGACAAAGTTGTTGGCCTCAGATAGCTTAAAATTTAGTAGAAGAGATAAATTCAACAGAAAATAATAATGGCAAGCTATTATATTTTTTATGCCCTGTTTGACTCGACTGTTTTTTGGTTTAACTGTTTTCTTTTTCTTTCCACCCATGTTTTATGACTGCATCTTGCAGGAGAGCCTTATAGATGCAAGTGAAGACAGCCAGCTAGAAGCTGCCATCAGAGCCTCCTTGCAAGAGACACATTTTGATTCAACACAGACAAAACAGGATAGCCGCTCAGATGAAGAATCTGAATCTGAACTTTTTTCTGGCAGTGAGGAGTTCATATCTGTTTGTGGCTCTGATGAAGAAGAGGAGATAGAGAATCTTGCCAAGTCCAGAAAGTCTCCCCACAAAGATTTGGGGCATAGAAAAGAAGAAAACAGAAGGCCGCTAACTGAGCCCCCAGCCAGAACTGAGCCTGGAACAGCCACAAACCACCAAGGATTGCCAGGTGTAGATTCAGAAATATTGGAGATATCGCCTGAAAAATCAGATGGAATAGTGGAGGGCATAGATGTAAATGGTGAGTTACATTCTATACTTGCTGCAGTTAAAACTTGAATATTACGGAAGAGATATATTTATTTGCTTAAATTAGTCTTCTATCTTAAGCTCCTGTGTCTTTTTTTTTTTTAACCGTTCCTGTAGGACCAAAAGCACAGCTGATGTTGCGGTATCCAGATGGAAAAAGGGAACAGATCACTCTTCCAGAGCAAGCTAAACTGCTAGTAAGTATATCTAATTGAAAGCGTTTGCTTGAAGCAGAGAAACTAATCAATTGGTTTAATTGGCTTGATGATTCTTTAAAATAGGCGTTAGAGATTGTCTGACCTCTAACTGGAAACTTAATGGTGTTGAACCTTAATTCTAATTACTTTATTCTCTTGCTGTATTATCTTAGGCAAGTCACACAGGGTCTATTCCAGTCAAAGCTTTTCTGTTCCATGGCTGCATGGAATAGAAACTCAACTGAATTACCTGGAAAAGGGTAGTAGGATTATTTGAAGACTATAGTGGGTTTTATGGCTTTCCTAGTAGCTAGAACTGCAAAGTGGTTAAGAACCAAGGCTGTTTTTCTCTGTGTTTCTCTCATGGGGCCTGTTTGGTCCCCCCTTGTGATTCTCACCATTCTTCTCTCTATATACTGGTGGCTTTTGTTTACCTCTCAGCTTGTGCGTGGTCCATCATAAATGATGCTGAGGGCTTTTTTCTCTAAAGTCCACAGCTGATGGGCCTTTCGTCTGTGTTTTTCAACTCCTGGAAAAGAGAATGAGTCTGACTAGCTTAGCCTAGCCTCTGAATGAATCCTCCTTAGGTCAGGATTCCATACTTGGCCATTTGCTGTGACTGGAGATAATCAGTCTGATTCTTAAAGAATCAATGCTGGAATGCAAGTAAGACCTGGCTGCTGGTGCTGGTACCCGGACTTTGTTCCAGGTCTAGTATTTGGAAGGGAATGGGAGATGAGGCAATGGATGGAGCAAGCATAGACCTCTTTTTTGAAAAGTTTGGTTGTGAAGCTAGAGGGGGGAGTAGGCAGTAATCAGAGGGAAAAAGATGATTGAAGGAGAGACTGACCATGTTTTAGTCTGATGGGAACATCTGTAGAAAGGGAGATATAAAAGAGGGGATCTTCTTTGGGGGCATGGTTTCTGAGAAGGCAGGAAGAGACAGGTGCTAAGATTGGCTAGAGGTAGAATGAAGGACATATCTTCCCTGATAAAAAGAAGGAAGGATCACTGATAAAATGTTTAAAAATGAGACAATAATTTTATAAATAGAAATTGAGTTTGTTTATTGAGGAGACAGTAAAAATCCTGTATATTTCAGTGTCATTTAATGACCCTGAGTTATTGGGTACAGGTTTATTGTTTCCCCATTTAAGGGGTTATATTGGCTCTTCTACAAGGGTAAGTTTTGGTTATCTGATAGAATAACTTAAACTTCATATCTCATCTGATAACATGAAAGTGAATGTTATATGTTTAATTCTTTAATACGCTTTTTCTTTTTATTTCCATCTGACAGCCTTATCTTTCTTTTATTTTTCATAGGCTTTGGTGAAACATGTCCAGTCTAAAGGATATCCAAATGAACGTTTTGAACTTCTCACCAACTTCCCTCGAAGGAAACTCTCTCATCTGGACTATGACATTACATTACAAGAGGCAGGCCTTTGTCCTCAAGAGACTGTCTTTGTACAGGAAAGAAATTAACATCATGGCCTGACCTCTCTCAGCTCACCCCTTTTTTTCCCTTTTCCTGTGAGATACCATGTCACTGAGTATGCATTTTGGCTCATAGGACCATAGAGCCAAAGTTGGGCAAGCAAGTCACCTGCCTTCTCTTTTTATTTCTTGCTCTCTCTCCCCACCCCCACCTTTTCTCTCCTCTTCAATTTTCTTCTTTTTCCTGCTTTTCTTTCTTTCTTACCTAATCTGGTGACCAAATGGAAGTGTAAGGATAAGACCTCCTAGTACTGGCAGCAGGAAATGTGTGTTCCAACAAGTGGTCTCTTGCACGGCACTTTTTCGGGATCAAATAATGTTACTCCTCCGACTCCTTTGTGAAAGGAATGGCTAGTTTCAGAATAAGAACAACCTCCCTTTTTTGTAAGCCCCATTTTTAGTAGGGAGAAGAAATTCTCTAACACATGTTTTGTTTTGTTTTGTTGTTCATGTAGGAAATACCACGTAACAAAATATCCAGACTTTTGTTTTACATGGAAAAAGCATCCCTTATAATTGTTGCTCATGGTACTTAAAATTTTTTTTCAAAAGATTCTTCCCAGCTAGAGTTATTTCCATCATATGTGTTGTAGGCAGAATGAGTGTTAAATGTAGAGTGAGTAGCATGGGTGGCTTTCAATATCCTAGCCCGAGACAGCTTTCTTTGTTATTACTCTTTAAACTGTATTGATCCTGCTAGTCCCAGAATGGACATTTAGTGAGTACATTGTGTGACTGGGATAGGAAGGTGCTTGCTGTTTTTGCCAGTACAGCATATTAGTTCCTTTGGCCCTTCCATTGTTTGGGTCCAGAAGTGATCTATAGGAAGGCAGCTGTTCAATAATCATGCAGTACAATGGCTTGTAGTTGGAACCATATGGTTATTGATTGTCCTATGTGCTTTAAGGCATACTTATGTATGTCCCGGGGGAAAAAGAAAAAGATGCAGCTGAGAGTTGCTAACCATGTTCCTTTGGTTAGAAGTAAATGATTCATTTTTTACCCCTGATTGGAACAGTCTCTAAAAGGCTCTGGTGATTGAATGAGCTTAATTCCTCATGCTGTTTTCTTGTAAAAGGTATCGAAACTGAAAGCCTCTCTAAGGGGAAAAACTTTAAATTCAGCTCATAAGACAACATTTAGTAAGGGAGGTAGGAAAGATTACCAGTAATCTTCAGATGTTGTGGGTATTTTCTGCCAACAAAAGCCACATTCAAATTGTAGTTGGTGAAAGCTTCTTTCAGTATTATTTAGAAAAGACCATCTTGAATCTATCTAATACAGTTTGACTTATCAGCTTCACTATATGCTCAGGTCTTATTTTGAGCATTAAGTAGAGTCCTCTGAAGGGGTAATAGTGATTCTGGTGGCAAAATCAGAACTTTAACTTGTTATAAAACCATAATGTAGAATGCACCTATTTTGTCAATTGGGGATTTAGATTGATTGATTCTTCTACTTGAGGAACATAGATTGCTATTGCACAGAGACCTTTAAATTCCCATATACTTTAGGATCACTCTGTTGGCAACTAGGGGATTAAAAAAAAAAGATGCTTATGCATTGCTAGTACACAATTAGAGAATATTTCTAACGGTTGGATTTTGAGGGACCCTCCCTAAAGAATGAGTTATGTATCTCCTCAAGGAAATCATGGAAAATTCTGTTTCTTCTTCAGTGAGTCCTTTTGAATTAATGTTCTTACATTTTTTCCTAAGTCTGTGTAAGTGCTTATGTATAAGTATATAATTGTATAAATATTTATAAATATATTTATATAATTACAATTTCATTTATACCTTGAGTCAAAGTTCTGTCTTTAGATTGGTGACTGAGTAATACCACTTTGGTGTTTTTTCAAAGGCTCTCAAGGCTAACTAGCAGGTTCTGATTTATGGAGGAAACATGGTTTTCATGTTAATTCCTCATTTGTATCTCTGAACTTGGATAATATACTTACTATCTGAGGAATAGAGCTGTATACTATTAAAGGTGCGTTAGAGGGTAAAAAAATTGTTGATAGTAGACGAGGTCAGAAATCTGAAAATTCAGGGAGGCACAGGGTAATAAATGAGGATATGCCCAGCTTTGGTGCTATGATGGCACCCATCTCTATTCTCAGTAAAGTGACAGCTAAAGCCCAAATCTGTCAAAAATGTGAAGTCGAGAATTTTCCCAATAGGACTCTGTTTCATTCTTTTGCCTACTAGCTTCTCTTTATGAAACATATTTAGAGAACTTGAGACAACATGTTTATTAATGATAGGATGTAGTTCTTTTAGATAAGCTCGGCCCTGGCATATCCATTTATGAGAAACCAAAGTGACTTTTTCAACTTGGATTTCTGTGAGATGACCAAGTATATATAAAGTGATTTAAATCAGCATATCAAAGAGGGCATGAGATATTGATCCAACTGGATACAGCTGGGGTGTTTAGAGTACAAGATGTGGAGGATTGTATTTTATTTCAAGGCAGGAGTGTAATTATCCTGGGCTTGATATAGAGGCTCATGGGGGAGGGATTATGGATTTTACTACTTGGGAAGAGTAAATAAGGAGTATTGCTTTGCTCAAGAACTTAATCCTCTTAGGGAGTATGCTTCCTCCTGTTTGTCTTATTTCCTCTGCAAATTCCTTTGCTCTTTGGAGGAGAGGTTTTATTGAATAGATTAAATGAAGTTAGTAAAATAGTTAAAAATAGTCATTCCTTATAGGTATTGGAAACAGCTTGAAAGAGAGTTTAAAAGGTAGAGAGGAAAAGAACAAGATACACTTTGAGAGTAAGTGATGAGACAAATACAGGGAGATGAAGTGAAAACTAGTGGGGAAAAAGTGACAGGAAGCCTTGAATTTGACTTAGCAAGGAACCAGAGAAGAGAAAGAACAGCCAAATGAGAGAACAGGGAACTAATTTTGAGTGACTAGCATGTGCTAGGTGCTTTATGTACATTTTCTCCAATCTTGCTAAGAACTCTACAAAATGCGTATTTTCCCCATTTTATAGATAAGGAAGAAAATTGAAGTTCAGAGAACTTGTTCAGGATGTCACAGCTAGTAAGTGGCAAAATAAAAATTGGCATCCAGAGTCCCTGCTGTTTTCACTCCCATGTTGTAGTCTTCTACGACAGTTTGCCCAAAAGAGTATCTTCCCATCGTTCAGCTCTGTAAATTATCATTTGGTTGTGTTTCCTTAAAGCTTGTGGGATTTGTGCTTTGCCTATACGTTCTTATTTACACCATTATTTTGAGGGGCTGATTATTCATTGCTTTTGTAAAATGATGCACTGATGAAAATGTGAAAGGAAAATATGTGGCATTATTTGCCAAGAATAAATGAAAAGGATAAAAAAGATTTTACCTTTTTTAACCATTTTTCAGAAAAGATGCAATTATCTTTTCTATGTCCCATCCATATCAGATTATTGAACCCTCTGTGTATGTTTTAAAATAATCTATAAAATTCTACTTCCTTGACTCTATAAGTCAACAATTATTTATTGAATCCTTAATGAAAGTTGGAAATATCTTGAAATCTAAGCTCTGGTTCCTACCTGTTTTATCAAGTTGGAGAGACACACTACACATAAGATAATTAGAGAACATGTAAATGCTTACATTTGTGGGACCGAACTATAATTACAATAGAAGTTTAGAAAGGGGAAAGAATAGTGTAGGCTTTAGTTAGAAGTCTTCACAAAAAATAAAACTGAAAAGTGGCAAACACTGTAGCTCAAATTTTCTTTTGACTCATCTGTATTCTTTAGTTCACGTTTTATACCTATGAGACTTAGGGCATGTTTACCAGTAAAGCGTGTCCAGTACCTACATAAGAAGGAATTACTGATCCCAGGACTAAAGATTTTAGCTAGCAGGATCTCACTTGGACACTTAGGAAAATACTAGAAGGAACCACTAGCAACTGAAAAGTGAAAGAAAGATTTAATTTCTCTACCCAGGTACAAATTAAATGTATAGTATATCATATATGATATGCAGAAGGAGCACTATATACAGGCATAAGTGCACTTGGGTAACAGCTCTGCTACTAATTAACAGAGAATTGGACTAGGTCAATAGTTCTCAGTCTGTTCAAGTAAAAAGACTTGTAATTTTAAAAATTTGATGGGGTGGGGAATTCTGGAGTTAAATATTAATATTATTAATTCCATCAATGGAGAAAATGTAAATGTGCATATGAGATTGCAGAAACTCTAGGAACCCACAGATTGTTGACCACTGAATTAGATTATCTCTGAAGTCCTTTCCACTCCAAAATTTTATGCTTCTAGCCTCTCCCCTTTATTATTTATTATCCCTAGGCTAATTAAAAGTATGTTTGTCAATCACTTCCTTTGCTTTTTTGCCTGTGTTGAGGTTTCATTTGCCCACACTTGATCTAACCTCATTGTGATGACTGAAATCTCCAAAAAGGAGAGTGTGATAGTTACAAATGTAGTAATGATCTTTTAAACACAATTCATTAATTTTAAAATTTAATACTGTGTTCCTAGTCAGTGTTGAGTATGACTAAAATGTAATTAATGAGAACTAAACATTTCACTGACACCAGAGTTAAATTTTATTTTACCTGTGTGCTTAAAAAAAGCACTTTGCTGGCTGAGCAATTGTTAGGAAATTAATTTGTGTAAGTTGTAGAATTCACACTTGGTTTTGGCAAAAACAACTTTTTCAGATTCAATTAGGTGGACTTTTAAAAATATTTCTTATCCCATAGACTGTATCTCCATTGTGTCATTCTCTCTCTTTCTCTGACCCGCTTTCCTTTAACTACTCAATAGTAAATCATGGGATGCAGCTTGATGAATAAGTAATGTCTCGTGTAAAATTAAATGAGAGTAGGAAGAACCAACCCTTCTGATGAATGTGGCAATTTTCTAATAATACAAGCCTTGATGAAACGGTTACTTACAGACAGCTGTGTACTACAAACATTCAACTTCATTGGTTTGCCTTGCTTAGCATTTCAGTTATTGTCTTGCCATGAAACTTAGTATTGCACTGTACACATTTTAGAATAGTGACAAGAATGTTCTTTAGCACTGAAAACAACCAACAGAGAATACCAAGCCAATATATTGATTTCTCCTGTTATTTAGAAATTTAGTGTTTCAATACTGGTTATTTTGGTCTTTGACTCACCTATGTCAATCCTGCTAGAGAGGCAACTTAGCATCAAGAGTATTTTTTTATAGAGATAGTGATAACCTCAGTTGTTTAAATCCCATGAAGTGAACTTGTTAAAGTTATTGGATGTAGTGGTGAGACCCTTAATTAGAAAAATCTTTTAATGCTTTCTTTTTTACTTTTCCATTCTCTATTCTTGATTTTTGACATCCGTCATGATTTTTAATGAAATTGCCTATGTATATGAAATTCCATTTCTAGGTTTTAATATGTAATATTTTTCTTTTTTTTATAAATTAATATACAAAGGAAGAATTTGAGGCAAGCATCGTTTTAATAGATCATTTTCTCTCTACTTAAGAATTCTCTTATTCCAAGTATAGATTGGCTAGCTCCAGGACTCCCCTCCCCAGGTTTTTGGCCTACAGAATACTGTTGTATTGCCTAGAATCTCAGTCATTCTCATAAACATGATAATTTTTGGTACAGGCCTTTCTTTGCCATATGGTCTCAAAGTAGAGTTGGGCAATTCAATATGAACTACTTTCGCAAAATATAATTTAGAATTTTTGTAAAGTATGTTCAAAAGATAACCAGATTTACTTGTGGGATTAGAGATACAAATACCAATGGTAGAATTTTGCCTAAGAACAATCACCTACTAAACTATCAATATGAGAAGTTGCCTTTTTGTACTTAATTCTGTTGCAACAAACAGCAAGTTTTTGTTGTTTGCTTAATGGTATTTCCTCTAGAGCGATCAGAATGCCCTAAGATTTTATCTCTTATAAGGTCACTTGGGTTTTCAAATAGAAAGAATAGTCAAGCTAAGCTGGACTGAACATAAGAAAAAATTTATCTCCATCAAAAGAAGTTATTAATCTAAGTGGGCTAGTATGAATCATTCATTTATTAGACATAGTAGATAAAATGGGAAACATTTCAAATCATTAGATAAACTGACCCAGAATTGAATTCTCCCTTCCTTAAAATATTTTTTATTTGCTTTTTTCATAGACTCAATGTGGGCATATTAACTGATAAGGGAGAGATTCTTGATCTGGAACCATTCCCTGCCATTCTGCTTGTTTTTTCCTCTTTTAAGGTTGCTGGCTTTAGAGTACATGTCACAAGGATCTCAAGTTAATGACATTGGAATGTTGATGCTCAGTTGGATATCTTGCTGTTTTCAACAAAATGGTTTTATAGTATGCTTTCTCAAAGCTTCTGTGTTCTTAATGGAAAATATCAATAAATTAAATGGTGTGATTCAAAATATAAATAGGTTTTTGACACTAATCATATGCTCTTAACAATCACTTTTTGATAATTTATTGTCCTGTACGTTAAACCTCACATAGAGCGACAATTGCCACCAGAAAATTCCCCTTTACCTGCTAATTAGAATGAAAGTAGTATGTGACCTCCGCTTTTCAGTTAATGAGTAGCAAGCTTGTAGTAGGGGCTGTTTATCTTACCCATTTTGGGATTTGGGCCTTATTACTTTCTTAGGTTTGTCCCTTCAGTTTGGAAAGGCTATTTAAAACACTTGCTGGGAAACAGACAGTAAAGCTATGAGATAATTCTCTAGTCTTAGAGATAGAGAAATGAGTACCAGTTGATGCTAACATGATACTTAAGACTTTGAGGGGCTTCCATCCAAGCTTTGGCATGAATCTGTTAGACAAAATTTTATTCACTCCTTTAAGAATCTTTTTTCTAGAACGGTTTTCCTTTTTATTGTTAACAACTTCTAAGCATCTGGTGTCTTTTTTTTTAAGAAACAAAGTCCTTTTTCCAGTAGGTATTGACTGTTCCATGGAAACTCTCAGGAGTGTTTGTAGGCTCTGTGCATGCTTTGTATGAGTTCAGTTTGAACAATGCGTTTTGAATCATCTAGGATGTCCAATTCTGGCATGTCTTCACTAATTGTGTTTTTAAACATTTTTCGTGTCATTTTCCAAACCTTACTTCCCATCTTATTCAGAGAGGTTAATCAAGGAATGAAATTTGTTTGGGGATAGGGATGGGGGTGGGTTGGGGACTTGAGTGAAGTCAACTTGGGGTATTTACTTTAAAGTGTTTCTCAAGCAGTTCCTAAACAGTATTTAGAGATTCCCTGGGATGTTTGTGTACTCAGTTTATTCTGGATAAAGTGGTGGTCTTAGTGAGATTTGCATTCTTCAGGCAGGACAGGCTCTCAATTTCATCTGTAGTGTAACTTTGTATTTGAATCCAAGAAAGTAATGGACAGAGACAGTGCTCCTATTGTAATGTTTCTGGCAAGTGCTCCTTAAAATGCACATATAATCCTCAGTTTTCTGAGCTTTTAATCCCATGGTGCTAGGAGATATCATTTGTGTCTGCAGCTCTTCTCGAAAGTGAGAAGAAGGCTTTGGGACCAGTAAGCAAGGGGCAACTGGATCATCCACTAAATTTTTTTATTCAAGACACACTAGAGACCCTCCTGTGTATCTAGTAAGTGATAATAAAGGTGCTAGGGAAAGCCTTAAATTTGAAGACACATGGAGACCATAGAAAATCTAAAGTTGTAGGAGGAGAAAAACATGCCATAGATAAAATAGAGCTGTAACTGCTGGCTAAGACTCAATGGAACTTCCACTTGCTCTAAAACCAGGGAAATCTTAGATAACTGGGTGTGATGTATCTATAGATACACATAGTCTATAGGTAAATACTTTATAAAATGAGGATCTTTCCCTCAGTTGGTGATCCTCTGGTTTTGGCTGTACCAAATTGTGAATATTCTTGCTGTGTTGTACCCAGTTGCTTTATATTGATACTGCAACTTGAATTGGGAAGGGGGGGTGGGACAATTGGGGTGGGGGAGGGAGGGGAGTGGGACGATAAGTCTTTTGAAGACATCAGCTCACTGTGCTGAGAGAGGGACCAAACTCAAGGAAACCTCTGATCTATAAATTCAACTGCTGCATTTTTTTATAAATACATGTAAATGTCCTGTTGTAATATTTGATCTTGGAAATAAAATCAAAAACTTTTCAGTATTAGTTTTTTTAATTATTTTTGTGAGATAAGACTCTCTGGATATTACTTTTATTAATACACTTCAGGTCTTAAAAGCTTCCCCTCACATTCTCATACAACGCTGTTGTATTTATTGACAAGGTTTAGTTCATAGTCTTATTGTCAAGGAGAATGTTTGTTAGCTTCCTCTCTGCTCTTAGTAGTATGTTGAACATTTATGGCAAGTGCTCTATAAATATTGGTCAAATTGTCATGAAATCATTGAGTTAGCTTGCCTTGTTAGGAAAGTAGAATGCTGTATTTGGCATATTTGGAAAATTCAAGTGTTTATAGTCTTTCAGACCAGCAATAATGACTGGTGACTAAGAACTCAGCTTAAACAAGTGAAGGAAAAAAGTAATTACTAAATTAATGGGAGAAAAGCCAGAAGACATGATTATATTGTGTAGTAGAAATTGGAATTGCTGCCTAGCAAACAGTAACCCCAGGGACCTGTTTGTGTTACTCCTCTTCCTTCTCATCCCCGTGCCTCAGCAACATATCCTGATAGGACTTGCCATCTTCTTCCAAGACCTTGTCTCCCTGGCCACATGGACTGTTCAAGGGCTGGGCACCCTACCTACATTGGGTGATAAGGTACCTTTCCCATTCCTCCAGCCACACTCCCTATCCTTAGCCTGAACTAGTCTCACTAGGTACCAAATAATAGATATATGGTGATGAGCAAAACACACTGCCTCTGCCCTTAAGGAACTTTCTTTCTAGTTAGAAATACAGATACTAAGCAAATGAAAAAATATAGATCTGATTCAAATACTGTGAAAAATAAAAAACTAGAAAAGGAGCAGGTAGAGAATTCTGCTTTAGATAAGATATTGGAGAGTTGACATTTAGACTGAGACCTGAAAGATGAAAAGAAGATGGCCCATGCTAACAGTTGGAGGAAAACTTGCAAGCAGAACAACAAATGTAAAGGCCGAGGAGCAGGAAAGTTTTTGAAGTATTGAGAGAAGGCCAATGTGTCTGGCAAGTAGTGAGCAAAGGGAGTAGCATAAAATGAGTAAGAGCCAGATCATACAAGGCCTAATTAGACCCTGGTAAGGAGCTCAGATAGCGTTCCAAGTGCAACGAGAAGCCATTATGTGGAGAGTGGATTGGAAGAGATCAATAATAGAGACTATTGCAATGATCAAGGTACAAAGAAGAGGTCGCCTGGACCAATAGTGGCAATGGAACTGGGAAGTAGTGTATAGATTAGAAATGCATTCTGAAGGTAGAAATTACAAGACTTTCTGTTGGATTAGATGTGAGGAGGATGAAGGAAAGAGAAATTAAGAATGACTCAAGTTTCCGGCGGGTGGGTACATAGTGGTATAACTACTGAGGTGGGAACATGGGTGGATCAAGCCGGTTTTGTGGAGGAGAAATCATTTTGGATGTGTTCATTATGATACTTCCAAGGGCAGGTGTGAAAGTTGGACATGTGAGTCTGAAGCTTGGAAGAGAGGTGGGCTTGAGTTAGAGTTTTGAGAAATCATCAGTGTTACAGATGGAGTTTAGTACCATGAGAAAGAGTGAGGTCACCTAGGGGGCAAATTAAAGGGGGCCCAGAACACAGGCGTGGAGATCACCAACGTAAAGAGGCCCAGTTAAGGAGGTTCAGCCAGTGAGGGAGGAGAAACACCAGAGTAGGGTGTCAAGGGAGCCAAGAGTGAGAATGTTCAAGAAGGATCTAGTGGCCAACTATATCTAATTCTGCCTAGGGGTCAAGTAAAAAGGACGGTGAAGTGTCCGTTATATACAAGAAGTCACTGGAGACGAAGAACAGTTTCAGTATGCTTTTGGCGATGGAAGCCTAATTAGAGTGGGTGGAAGCTTGTAATACTTTTATACTAATGAAGAAAAAAGAAAAAAAATCTTCCTCTTTAGTGGACTGGTATGCATGGGAGTTCTTTCAACATCTCCTAGCTTCCTTTTTTTCTCCTTCCAATTAAGGGAATGTGCTCTCTTATTTAGTCAGCTGTCAGTTGAGGTTGGGGCCCACCCACAAGGAAGCTGATTAGTCTGTCATTCTTCGAGGAAGACTGGTCGGATTGCCATCATCTTTTCCCATTCCCTTCCGCCAGTGAATTCCATTTTTTCATTGTCCTCTCTTCGTTGCCCAAATCCCACCTCGAGACCCCACAATATCCCCCAGAATGGAACATCTGTCTATAGCGTTCTCCCAAGCCTGTCAGCCTTTTATGGCATTAGGCAAAATACTTTCCCACCCACGCCCCATTCTTAATTTGTGACCTCAGACTCCATTTGATTCTCCAGAACCAGCGAGGAAGTAACTAATAACTGTGTCTCCAACAGAGCCAAAATCTAAGATTGTTAACACCTCTGTGAAAGGTAATGCTTTAGTTCCTTCACGGCAGGGACCAGGCCTCTGTTACCACAGAGGGCTTACAACAGGGACGTGAAGAACTTGACCTAAAGCTGGCCTTACTTAGTAAAACTGTTTATTGCAAGTATATAGTTTCTAAAAGAAACATCTTGTTCCTTAGGTTAATCATTGCTTTAATTGTCACAAATTTACCCAAAGGAACAAAGACCCATCACCAACCCCAACTAAGTTTGGCACTTTAAGGAGTTAAAGCCAAATTCCAGCACTTTCCTTTGCTCCACAAGCACCATTTTCATGATATCCATATGAGAGTGTCTGCTGTTAGATAAGCCATTGGGTTGGGAACAGAGATACCTTCTAAAAATCTGAGTGATATCTCGCAGTTAACCATCGGATCATTCTAATTGCCTAACTACAAGATGTTCTAACAGACACTGCATATAAAATCCTTTTTTCTAAGCTGAGATCCAAGAACAGAGGAGAGGACTAACCCACTCTGGGCATCTTGCATCTTATTTAATTCTCAAAATGAACTTGTGAGGTAGGGCATCATTTTATAAGTGAGAAAGGGAGGCTCAGATTATCACTGAGGCTCAGTGAACTACCCAAGTTCATGTAGCTAGTAGGTATTTGTAGCAGGAATTGAGACCCTGGTCTCTCAGGTGCCACAGCACCACAGTACTGCCTCCAAGAAGAAATACCTTAAGGTAGGTAGAATCTAGACTGAGGAAAAAAAGTCTCAAGCATCAATGTGTGGGACTGTGCAGAGTGTAGAGTCAGACAACATAGGATCATTTCGTCAACCTCACACACTGTTACTCTGAGCAAGTCACATTCCTCTGGAATCTCTTTATCTGCATAATGAAGCTAACCTAACATTTATTTTACTTGCTTTAGGTCTTTGTAAAGATCTAATGAGATAGTTTGTAAATATGTTTTATAAGATGAATAAATGTTTCTTCTTCTTATAAATCTTTGTGAGTCATCAGCCTAGTATCTTCTATCGAAATTCAATTCTCTGGGAAGATGCAAGAATTCATTTAGGCTCTAAATGATTCCCTTTTACAATGGAGACGAAAACTAGATCCTATTTAATGAACTTTTCAATAGTTGTTTACCAGCTTTTGCTTCAGGCATATCTACAACTGCATACATAGAGATTTCAACATAGAAAGCAGCTCGCATGAAGTTCAAAAGAATGGAAAAGCCAGTGATAATGATCCCTTTTCATATATGTGCATCAAGGGTTTTTTCAGTGTTGTTTATTTCATCATTAGAAGTAAAATCTCTGTGCACAGAGACTATGTGTGTTACTTCATCCAGTGCATGAATTAATTTATTAAGCGAGTGATTCTTGAACTCCTACCGTATTCCAAGCTCTACGCTCGGTTCTGGGGATACAGAGCTGAATAAGATACAGCCTGTGCCCTCGAGGATCTCGCAGTTGTAGGGGAAGTGGCATATAAATAGCACAGGTAAATAAAAATGCATTGCGAAGTGGGCAAAGATTCTTTAAACAGGACACAAAAAGCAGTGACCATAAAGGAAAAGATTGATAAATGGAACTTAATTAAAATTAACAACTTCTCTTCATCAAAAGACATCATTAAGGGGCCGGCTCCGTGGCCGAGTGGTTAAGTTCGCACGCTCTGCTGCGGCGGCCCAGGGTTCGGATCCTGGGTGCGGACATGGCACTGCTCCTCAGGCAACGTTGAGGCGGCGTCCCACATGCCACAGCTAGAAGGACGTGCAACTAAGATATACAACTGTGTACAGGGGGGTTTGGGGAGATAAAAGCAGAAAAAAAAAAAAAGATTGGCAACAGTTGTTAGCCCAGGTGCCAATCTTTAAAAAAAAAAAGACATCATTAAGAGTGAAAAAGCAAAACACAGACAGGACAAAACATTCATAATACGTTTATCTGACAAAGATCTCATATGTGGAATTATGAAGATCTGCAAACCAGTAAGAAAAAGACAAAGGATCAATAAAAACTGGCAAATGACTTGAGCACGCAATTCTCAAAAAAGGATATCCAAATGGCCAATAAGTATACGAAAAGGTGCTTACTTATCAAGAAAATGCAAATTAAAACCACAATGAGATACTACTAAACACCCGCCAGAATGCCTAAAATTAAAAATGTGGGTGAGGCTGTGAAGCAACTGGACTTCTCATGCACTGCTTGTGGGAGTGTAAATCTTTAGGACCAATTTGCGTAACTGTTTGGCAACATCATTTCCCAAAATTACAGATTCACCAATCATGTGACCTAGCCCTGCCCCTCCTAGGTATATTCTCTAGAAAAATTAGTGCATGGGACCTCCAAAAGACATGTATAAGAATATTCATAGCAGCATTATTTGTAATAGGCAAAAATTGAAAATAATCTAAATGTCTATCAACAGTAGAAAAATTGTTATATAGTCATACACTGGAATAATATTCAGCAATAAAAAAGAATGAATTATTTGATGGATGAAACTCACAGATATAATATTGAGTGAAGAAAGCCAAATACAAAAAAGTAGAAACTGTATGATTTCATTTGTATGAAATGGAATATATAAAATGCAGTTTAAAAGAATGTAATAGCCAGTTATAATTATCCCTTCTCATATATATGCATATGTATATGCCTTCTCATATATATATGCATATACAGCCAAAAGCTAAAGGATGATAAAAGCCATAATGAAAGTTAACAGTGGGGATTAGGGATAACGATGGGAATGAACACAATAGAACCTTCTGGGGATTTGGAGATGTCCTATGTCTTGATCTGTGTGGTGGTTACCCTGGGTTCACGTGTAAAAATTCATAAAGTTTTATAATTCAGATTTGTGTATTTTACTGTGTGTATGCAACACCTAAATTAAAAAAAAATAAAGTGCAATGGGAGCACAGAGAAAGAAGTGTCTAACTGTGAGTGAAGAAATCAGGGAAGACTTCCCTGGAGGTATTGAAACTGGATCTGGAAAGGAGCTTGTCAAAAGGGCAGTCACAGGTCTCCCATGCAGAGAGCATCACAAAACGCTCAGCAGTCTGGGTGACTGTGGTACAAGATGGTGGTGGCCTGGGACTTGAACAAAAAAGTTATTAGGCACTATGTAAGAGTAAAAAAATCATGCAACACAGTGAGTCAGCCAAGCGCAAAGTAAAGAGGGCCACAAGGAAAAAATGGCAGCTGTTCTGCTCAGTGCTCTTCTTCCAGAGAACCCAAATTCTGCAATGAGTGGAATGAATATGGGCAGCTAGAGCATGAGAAAGTGCTTCTTCTTGGGAAAGAAGGGAGGATAAAGTACTTCTCATGGGTGCATCCTCTGACTCATTAAGACATTTTAGCTCACGAGGCCACACTTCCTGGTTCCTTCCTTAGGGTCACATGAAAATGAGCAGAGAGTGGGCCATTAGGAGAGGGCTCTCCCGGAAGAGGAAAGCTCCTTCGATGGAGGCCTGTGGGCAGTGGTGTGGGGGCACCTGCCTGGGTGACCTCTACATATATATGGAGCCTCCCTGGCCCTCCTCAAGAGTCCTGAAAGAGGAAGCTCTGGGTTGGGCCCTGCAGGAGTGCCAGCTGGAGCTGACGGAGCACAGGCCCACTCTGAAGACGGAGCCCTTCTCCAGGTTCTTTCTCTCGCATCCTGATTCTTGCCACCGAATGCAGGTAAGCAGAGATGGATGGGCCCAGTGAGGTGATGGCCAGGGAATGGTTTGGCCTAGTAGTTAGGAGCACAAGCTTGCACTCAAATGCTAGCTCTGCCATGGCCTGAGTATGACCTCAGGCAATTCGTTTAACTTCTCTTTGCCTCCGTCTCTCCGTCAACTTCAGGCCTTTACACAAGCTTAGAATACTTTTCCCTCCCCAACTTTGCCCGTTGCATGCCTTGTTGTTGGTCAAGTTTTAGCGTGGACAGCACTTCCTCCAGAGGGTTTTACCTTGCTTCTGCAGGACAGGAACAAGTGTTCCTCTGTGAGATTCCACTGCACCTTAAGTCGGACACCTCTGCTCGGCACTGACTTTTTGCCTTGTCACTGTCCCCACTAGACTTTAAGTTCCTCAAGAGAAGAGACTGTCTCTGATTCACCATCGTATCCCCAGCCCCTGGCATAGTGCCTGGCAGACAGTGGTCACTTAATAAATATTTAACTGATGAAGAAATGAAAGAAAAGCCTGGCTAGTGGTGAGTGAGGTAGATAGATGCACAGAGAATTTGCAGTCTCTTCCCCATGTAACTTAGCTGATCACTTATATTGTTGCCCAAACATGTAGCCGGTGATCTGTTTACCCAGCCAGGATCTCAGGTTAGAACGGGGCCTCCCTTAAAACCTGTTCGTCTCTTCAGATATCAAATTAGCCAATCTCTTTGTTAATCTCCTGGCTCACATTTTTGGAAGCATTTCTCAGAATGTTGTGATTTCTGGGGGAACAAAGTCAGGGAGAAGAAGTGAAGTTTGAACTAAGCCACAGCCCTCCCAGACGGAGCAGCACAGCAAGGGCTTTGGGTGTAAGATTAGTGGGACAGCCAGGATTCCACTCATTAAAGGCCTCTGTGTGTCCATATTTTTTAGTCTCCCTTCTAAAACTCTTTCCTGGTAGGAAAAATGTCTACAGAAGCGATTGTCAGGGGGGTTTATTTTGGTGATCTCTGTCTAGACAGGCCTTACTCATAGGTGGAATGATTCAAAGGCAGCTGAAGGCATTCCTGAACAGAAGCTTCTCTCAGTCCGTGGTCTAGAGAGCGTGCTTGACAGTCCAACCACCACCAGTCCTCATTTGGGCCCCTGACAAAATGTCAGTCATCTGGGAGGGGTGTGGGTTAAAGTTGTTATTTGCTAACACCCTCGACTGCTAATTCACTCCAACACAGAGACACAAACTGAGAGCCCTGCATTCGACGATGGGACGGTCTGGGGAGGGAGGCTGCCCAGACATGCTGTTGCATCACTATGACGGACGGTGGGGAGGACTGTTATCCTATAGGTGCCCTGCCTCCTGACAGCAGGCAGACTCCTCACCCTGAGGACCTGAGGAGGAAGCTGCTGGTGCCAGGAGGCCTACTTCAGGAAAAGAGGCCCCGTGTGGTGGGCCATCTGGGGAAGCGGGGAGGAGAAAGGACACACCATCCCTCTTAATCCCTGATCCCCATCCTTCCCTTCAGGTCCCTTCTACCTATGGGGTAAGGGCAACTGTTCCTTCATATCCTACCCCCAACTCCCCTAAAGTGTGACGCCCCAAAGACCTGAACTTCCTTTCATCAGGGACAAGTTATTTTGTTCACTGTGAGAAACATGGCTTAGAGAGCAAATACCCTGTGGAGAGGGCACACAGTAAAGGCAACACATGGCACCAAAATATTAGCCACTGCAGCAAGAAGTTCTCTGTTGGGAGGAGCAGCAGGAGACGAGCATGGGCTCTGAGATTCGGGGAAGCAGAGGTCACCAAGGGCTGAGGCCCAGAGCACACCCCCAACCAAACGGCCTGCTCCATGCTGTGTCCAGCAGCAGGCTCTACCACAAACTGCAGTCTGGACAAATAGAAAATGCTAGGCTAATCAAGTTTTTTTGAAAAATTGAATTCATAAGTTGTAAAATTGTTTTTTAAAAGGTATGATAAAATAAAAATTTAGGATAGTCGTTTCTAGGAAGGAGATCAGGAAGATGGTAGGATTAGAGAGGGCACACCTGGGGCTTCGATAGTATTATTGATAACCATTTATTTTGTAAACTGGTTGTATTTACATGGGTGTTGTTTAATCATTCCATACAACTTACAAGTACAAATATATTATATACATTCTGTTTATTTCTTTAAACTGAAATATTTCATTATGTATGTATGTGTGGCTGTATGTCTAAGACAAAGATGGGGTGAGGGGACTCCGATCTATACATATTTTCTGATTATGTGCACAGCTATGTGTTAGGAGGGCAGTGTCAAGAGCCTTAAGGTGAGACACACATGCAAAGTGGCAACAGGCCACTTCTTGGGGATGTCATGGCACTGGTCTTTTTCAGATCCACATCGACACGAGTCTACTCAAATATCACTAGTTCAATTCTAATTCATATTTTTAAAAAACAACAACAATAAGTTCACATATCAGTGAAAATATAAAAGAGAGAAATGGCTATAAGTAAAGGTGTGGCGGAGGCATTTTACAACTTATCTAGACATGATATTTAATCAACTTTATTGATATATAATTAAAATACAAAAAAATTCACCAATTTTTTTTATTGATGTTATGATAGATTACAACCTTGTGAGATTTCAGTTGTACATTTTTGTTAGTCATGTTGTGGGTACACCACTTCCCCCTTTGTGCCCTCCCCCCACCCCCCCTTTTCCCTGGTAACCACCGATCAGATCTCCTTGTCAATATGTTAACTTCCACCTATGAGTGGAGTCATATAGAGTTCGTCTTTCTCTGACTGGCTTATTTCGCTTAGCATAATACCCTTGAGGTCCATCCACGTTGCTGCGAATGGGCCAATTTTGTCTTTTTTTATGGCTGAGTAGTATTCCATTGTGTATGTATACCATATCTTCTTTATCCAATCATCAGTTTCTGGGCATGTAGGTTGGTTCCACGTCTTGGCTATTGTAAATAATACTGCAATGAACATAGGGGTGCAAGGGACTCTTGGGATTTCTGATTTCAGGGTCTTAGGATAGATACCCAGTAATGGGATGGCTGGGTCATAGGGTATTTCTATTTTTAACTTTTTGAGAAATCTCCATACTGTTTTCCATAGTGGCTGTACCAGTTTGCATTCCCACCAACAGTGTATGAGGGTTCCTTTTTCTCCACAACCTCTTCAACATTTGTCGCTCTTGGTTTTGGATGTTTTTGCCAGTCTAACAGGTGTAAGGTGATATCTTAGTGTAGTTTTGATTTGCATTTCCCTGATGATTAGCGATGATGAACATCTTTTCATGTGTCTATTGACCATATTCATATCTTCTTTTGAGAAATGTCTGTTCATGTCCTCTGCCCATTTTTTGATTGGGTCGTTTGTTTTTTTGTTGTTAAGCCGTGTGAGTTCTTTGTAAATTATGGAGATTAACCCTTTGTCAGATAAGTGGCTTGTAAATATTTTTTCCCAATTAGTGAGCTGTTTTTTTGTTTCAATCCTGTTTTCCCTTGCCTTAAAGAAGCTCTTTAGTCTGATGAAGTCCCATTTGTTTATTCTTTCTATTGTTTCCCTCAACTGAGGAGTTATAGTGTCCGAAAAGATTCTTTTGAAACTGATGTCAAAGAGTGTACTGCCTATATTCTCTTCCAGAAGACTTATTGTTTCAGGCCTAATCTTTAGGTCTTTGATCCATTTTGAGTTTATTTTGGTGTGTAGTGAAAAAGAATGGTCAATGTTCAATCTTTTGCATGTGGCTGTCTGGTTTTCCCAGCACCATTTGTTGAAGAGACTTTCTTTTCTCCATTGTAGGCCCTCTGCTCCTTTGTTGAAGATTAGCTGTCCATAGATGTGTGGTTTTATCTCTGGGCTTTCAATTCTGTTCCATTGATCTGTGGACCTGTTTTTGTACCAGTACCATGCTGTTTTGATCACTGTAGCTTTGTATTATGTTTTGAAATCGGGGATTGTGATTCTGCCGGCTTTGTTTTTCTTGCTCAGGATTGCTTTAGCAATTCACGGTCTTTTGTTGCCCCATATGAATTTTAGGATTCTTTGTTCAATTTCTGTGAAGAATGTTCTTGGGATTCTGATTGGGATAGCATTGAATCTGTAGATTGCTTTAGGTAGTATGGACATTTTAACTATGTTTATTCTTCCAATCCATGTGCATGGAATGTCTTTCCATCTCTTTATGTTGTCATCAATTTCTTTCAAGAAAGTCTTGTAGTTTTCATTGTATAGATCCTTCACTTCCTTGGTTAAGTTTATCCCAAGGTATTTTATTCTTTTTGTGCGATTGTGAATGGGATTGAGTTCTTGAGTTCTTTTTCTGTTAGTTCATTGTTATTGTATAGAAATGCTACTGATTTATGTATGTTGATTTTATACCCTGCTACATTGCTGTAGTTGTTGATTATTTCTAATAGTTTTTCTATGGATTCTTTGGGGTTTTCTATATATAAGATCATGTCGTCTGCAAACAGCGAGAGTTTTACTTCTTCATTGCCTATTTGGATTCCTTTTATTTCTTTTTCCTGCCGAATTGCTCTGGCCAACACCTCCAGTACTATGTTGAATAGGAGTGGTGAAAGTGGGCACCCTTGTCTTGTTCCTGTCCTCAGAGGGATGGCTTTCAGTTTTTGTCCATTGAGTATGATGTTGGCTGTGGGTCTGTCATATATGGCCTTTATTATGTTGAGGTACTTTCCTTCTATACCCATTTTATTGAGGGTTTTTATCATAAATGGGTGTTGGATCTTGTCGAATGCTTTCTCTGCATCTATTGAGATGATCATGTGGTTTTTGTTTTTCATTTTGTTGATGTAGTGTATCACGTTGATTGACTTGCGGATGTTGAACCATCCCTATGTCCCTGGTATAAATCCCACTTGATCATGGTGTATAATCTTTTTGATGTATTGCTGTATTTGGTTTGCCAAAATTTTGTTGAGGATTTTTGCATCTATGTTCATCAGCGATATCGGCCTGTAGTTCTCCTTCTTTGTGTTGTCCTTGTCAGGTTTGGGGATCAGAGTAATGTTGGCTTCATAGAATGTGTTAGGGAGTACTCCATCTTTCTCAATTTTCTGGAATAGTTTGAGAAGAATAGGTATTAAGTCTTCTTTGAATGTTTGGTAGAATTCTCCAGAGAAGCCGTCTGGTCCTGGACTCTTATTTTTGGGGAGGTTTTTGATTACCGTTTCTATTTCCTTACTTGTGATTGGCCTATTCAGATTCTCCATTTCTTCCTGATTCAGTTTGGGGAGGTTGTAGGAGTCTAGGAAGTTGTCCACTTCTTCCAGGTTGTTCAATTTATTGGCATATAGTTTTTCATAGTATTCTCTTATGATCCCTTGTATTTCATTGGTATCTGTTGTGATTTCTCCTCTCTCATTCCTAATTTTATTTATTTGCGATTTCTCTCTTCTTTTCTTGGTGAGTCTGGCTAAAGGTTTGTTGATTTTGTTAATTTTTTCAAAGAACCAACTCTTTGTTTCATTGATCCTTTCTATGTCTTTTTTGTTTCAATATCGTTTATTTCTGCTCTTATTTTTATTATTTCCCTCCTTCTACTGACTCTGGGCTTTGTTTGTTCTTCTTTTTCTAGTTCTGTTAGGTGTCGTTTGAGGTTGCTTATGTGAGCTTTTTCTTGTTTAGTGAGGTGAGCCTGTATTGCGATGAATTTCCCTCTTAGGACTGCTTTTGCTGCATCCCAAATGATTTGGTATGTCGTGTTCTCATTTTCATTTGTCTCCAGATAAAATCTGATTTCCTCTTTAATTTCTTCAATGATCCATTGTTTGTTCAGAAGCGTGTTGTTTAGTCTCCACATTTTTGCACCTTTCTCTGCTTTTTTCTTGTAGTTGATTTCTAGTTTCATAGCATTATGATCAGAAAAGATGCTTGATATTATTTCAACTCTCTTGTATTTATTGATGTTTGCTTTGTTTCCCAAAATATGGTCAATCCTTGAGAATGTTCCATGTGCACTTGAGAAGAATGTGTAACCTGCTGTTTTTGGATGAAGTGTTCTATATATATCTATTAAGTCCATCTGGTCTAATTTTTCATTTAATTCTATTATTTCCTTGTTGATTTTCTGTCTGGATGTTCTGTCCATTGGTGTTAATGGTGTGTTGAGGTCCCGTACTATTATTGTATTGTTGTTGATGTCTTCTTTTAGTTCTATTAAGAGTTGCTTTACAAATTTTGGTGCTCCTGTGTTGGGTGCATATATATTTATAAGTGTTATGTCTTCTTGGTGGAGAGTCCCTTTTATCATTATATACTGTCCCTCTTTGTCTTTCTTTATCTGTTTTGCTTTGAAGTCTACCTTGTCTGATATTAGTATAGCGACACCTGCTTTCTTTTGTTCATTATTAGCTTGGAGTATTGTTCTCCATCCCTTCACTCTGAGTCTGTGTTTGTCTTTGGGGCTGAGGTGTGTTTCCTGGAGGCAGCATATTGTTGGGTCTTGTTCTTTGATCCATCCTGCCACTCTGTGTCTTTTGATTGGGGAGTTCAATCCATTTACATTTAGAGTGATTATTGAGATGTGGGGGCCTACCACTACCATTTTATGTCTTGTTATCCAGTTTTCTTCAATTTCCTTTGTTTCTCGTCCCATGGTTTAATCTGTTCTGATGAAGAGCTGCTACTCTCTGTTGTTGTCCTTCTACTTATCTCCTCTGCTCTTGGTTTTGTAGCCCCTTTCCTTTTTTTGATTTTTCAGGAATGAGGGTTTTCCTGAGGATTTCCTGAAGAGGAGGTTTTGTGGCAATGAACTCCCTTAATTTTTGTTTATCTGGGAAAGTTTTTATTTCTCCATCGTATTTGAAGGATATTTTCGCTGGGTAGAGAATTCTCGGCTGTAGGTTTTTGTCCTTCAGATTTTTGACTATATCATTCCACTCTCTTCTAGCCTGTAAAGTTTCTGCTGAGAAATCTGCTGATAGCCTGATGGGGGTTCCTTTGTAGGTTAGTTTCTTCTGCCTGGCTGTCCTTAGTATTTTCTCCTTGTCATTGACTTTTGCTAGCTTCACTATTATATGCCGTGGGGTTGGTCTTCTTGCATTGATAAAGTTTGGAGATCTATTGGCTTCTGTTACCTGAAGATCCATCTCTCTCACCAGATTTGGGAAGTTCTCAGCCATTATTTCTTTGAATAGGCTTTCTGCCCCTTTCTCCTTCTCTTCTCCCTCTGGTATACCTATAATCCTTACGTTGCATCTCCTAATTGTGTCTGATAATTCTCGGAGAGTTTCTTCATTTCTTTTTAGTCTTACTTCTCTCTCCTCCTCTGCCTGCAGCATTGCTATATTCCCATCTTCCAAATTGCTAATTCTTTCCTCCATATTATTGGCCCTACTGTTCAGTGCATCTAGATTTTTCTTAATCTCCTCTATTGTGTTCTTCATTTCCAGTATTTCTGTTTGGTTCTTCTTTATCGTATCAAACTCTTTTGTGACATAGCTCCTGAACTCGTTGAGTTGTCTATCTGAATTCTCTCTTAACTCATTGAGTATTTTAATGATGGCTGTTTTGAAGTCATCGTCATTTAGGTTATATATTTCATTTTCTTTGGGATTGTTTTCTGTGTATTTGTTATTTTCCTTCTGTTCTGGAGATTTAATGTATTTTTTCATATTGCTTGATGTTGTAGATTTGTGCCTCCGCATAGAGATAGAGTTTAGTTGCTCCTTTCACTTGTTTCTGCTGGTGTGGTGGGGGAGCAGCTGTTTATACTGCACCAACCAGGAACCCTATCCGCAGTTGCTAACTGGGCCTGGGCCCCTCCTCGTAGTCACAGTGGTCCTTTGGATTCCCTCTTCTGCCGTGGGGGCTGTCACGGGGGGGCTTCAGGCTGCTGGTGCCTACTGTTGCAGCCCACCTAGACGTGCTCCCTCCTTGGGGTCTGCAACTGTGTTATGGGCTTTTCCAGCAGCCAGGGGTAGGATCACTTATATTTGCCGCTCTGTCACTGTCGGCACCCACAAAATCTCACTTGTCCACTATGGGTCACAGCTGAGCTATTGGCATCTTCTACAGTCTGTGGTTAGCTCACCTAGCTATGCTACTTTTGTCCCGGGGTTTTCCAGCCTTGTGGCTGCCGGATGGGTGCTCTCTACTAGTGCTGTGCAGAGGCTTTCCCTGAGGCTGCTGTGAGCCTGTAGGGTTTCCCCCTAGGCTACAGAGCTGGGTCGCTGGAACTCCACCCAGCCCCAGTCCTGTTCCCCAGGAACTCGGGGAGCCCTTTGCCCTGTCTGGGGGATAGCCAGAGATCCTGATTTCAGTGGTAGCTGGTCAGCTGCTGCCCTGCCTGATATTCTCCTCTCCGGGACCCTCCTGGTGTTGTGGATGCTGGGCGTGGCCCCTCCACTAATAGCAGACAGAGAGTTTTATCTTCTGCCCGGGCAGAACTCTGGAGCTTCCCCTCTGGGCCGCAGAGCTGACCTCTGGAGCTTCCCCCAGCCCCAGTCCTCTCTGAGATCTCCGGCAATCCCTAGCCCCACGGGGCGGGCAATGGCAGCTGGGGGTGGCCTCGCCCTCTGGGATTCTCTCCAGGACTTTCCCGGAGTTGTGGATGCTGGGAGTGGCCCCTCCGCTAATGGCAGACAGACAGTTTTGTCTGCTGCCCGGGCAGAACTCTGGAGCTTCCCCTCCGGGGCACGGAGCCGCCTCTGGAGCTTCACCCAGCCCCAGTCCTCTCCAAGATCTCCGGCAATCCCTTTCCCCACCGTGCAGGCAGTGGCAGCCGGGGGGCCGCCGTACCCTCAGTGATTCTCTCTGGGACCCTCCGGGCACCGTGAACACTAGGCGGGATCTCCCCGGCAATGGCGGAGCGAGACTCTCCCCACGGGCTCAGGTGTGTAACTCTAGAGTTTCCCTCTGCGTTTAGGAGTAATTGCTGGGGGTTTAGGTAGGGTTCTGGTCACCTGTTTCCACCGTTGCTCCTCTGGTGTGTGCTCGCTCCTGCCCTAGGTGTGTGTTGATCTTCTGGGGGTGTCTGTTGGAAGAAAGCCGCTTGCAGGTACTAGGCTGTTCGGTCGGGCTTGGAGAGTTTTCACCTATCTCCACCTCCTCCCGGAGGGAAGTCCGTCCGCCTTCTGATGTATAGTCGCGTGGGTCTCTCAGACGTCCTGAGATGCTGTCTGGATATCCTTTGTTAAGTGATGAGTGTTCAAATAATTGTAGGCTCGAAGGGGGAGAGACAAAGAGGACTACTCACAGCGCCATCTTGGCTATAATCTCTAAATCAAAAAAAATTCACCAATTTTAAGGGTACAGTTTGATGAGTTTTGTCAATGCATATAGTTGTGTATTCATCACCAGAATCTAGATATAGGACATTTCTATCCCCTCAGAAAGTTTCCTTATGCCCCTTGCATTAATCCCCTCTCCTATTCCCAGCCCCTGGCAACCACTGAGCTGCTTTCTGTCACTCATTTTGCCTTTTCTAGAATTTCATATAGACAGAATCATGGTGAGCAGTCTTTTGTTTCCGGCTTCTTTCACTTAGCACAGTGCCTCTGAGATTCATCCATGTTGTTTCATGTATCAGTAGTTCATTCTTTTTATTACCTAGTAGTAATACCCTAAACAGAAACTCTGTAACCATTAAACAATAATTCCCCATTCCTCCCCCAACCCCAGCCTCTGGTAACCACTAATCTACTTTCTGTCTCTATGAATTTGCCAATTCTAGATATTTCGTATAAGTGGAATCATACAATATTTGTCCTTTAATGTCTGGCTTGTTTCATTTAGCATAATGTTTTCAAGCATGTGTCAGAACTTCATTCCTTTTTATGGCCGAATACTATTCCATTGTCTGTATATACCATATTTTGTTTATCCATTTATCTGTTGGTAGACACTTAGGTTGTTTCCATATTTCTAATTTTTAGTTATTATGAATAAAGCTACTATGGACATTCAAGTTCTAGCCTTTGTGTGGATGTGTGTTTTCATTTTTCTTGGATAAACATGTAGAAGTGGAATTACTTGATCAATTGGTTACCAAATATTTAACTTTATAAGAAACTGCTAAGCTAATTTCCAAAGTGTTTGTACCATTTGCATTCTCACCAGCTACCTATGAGAGTTCCAGTTGATCCACATCCTCACCATCACTTGGTATAGTCCAACTTTCTTTTGGGGGGGGGTAAGGAAGATTGGCCCTGAGCTAACATCTGTGCCAATCTTCCCCTACTTTGTATATGGGATGCCACCACAGTGTGGCTTGATGAGTGGTGTGTAGGTCCACACCCAGGATCCAAACCTGCAAACTGCAGGCCACCAAAGTGCAGCACATGAACTTAACCACTATGCCACTGGGCTGGCCCCTATAGTCCAACCTTTTAATTGTAACAATTCCAGTGGATGGGTAGTAGTATCTTATTTTGGTTTTAATTTGCAAATTAAATAGAAATAATCACTGGCTGTCATAGAGGTACAAGCAAAATATGATGGGATGAGGAGTGTGTCTGTGTGAACGGAGATTGGCAGAAAATGGAGCAATTAAGTCATATCCATTGGGGAATATTTATAAGAGGCAGAGTTTTTAAACAAGTTCCTTGGCTCCTCTTGATCTAACTCTGGGAGGTGACAGTATCTGTAGTCTGTTTTGCCCACCCCATCCTATGCTACAGCAGTTCCCCTAATCCATGCTCCTAACAGCAGAGCTACCATGACCCTCCTTCCATTGGTTCCAGGACACTGTCCCCTCCCTGCATGATGGCATGCTCACGGACCTGCTCCTGCATCCTGGGACTGAGCCTCGGGACTACAGCTCTATTTGCTGCTGGGGCCAACGTGGTGCTCCTCTTTCCTAACTGGGATGTCACCTACCTGTTGAGGGGCCTCATTGGCAAGCATGCCAAGCTGGGCACTGGGCTCTGGGGAGCAGGCCTCATGGTAAGTGTCCAGGGTTCCCTGGGTGCAAACTCCCAAAGTGCCCCCTGGGGAGGAGCGGGGAGGTGGGGAAGGAGGAGTGTTCTGATTCCTTGCAAAAAGGTTTGATCTAACAAGCTGGTCTTATGTCTACAGCAGCTCCAAGGCATGGGAGACTCTAGGAAGACTTGTCAAGGATTGCTGGGTTTTTGGCTTGGCACTAGGCAAGGCTGGGTGTGAACGATGCCATCCCGAGAGTCAGATTAGCCTAGTCATCCAAAATTGGGTCCTGACAGTCAAAGCCAAACTCTCTGGGAAAGACAGGATAATCAAGTCCACGTGAGGTGCCCCACCACTGTATGTCAACAGCCACAGGTGGCAGCTAGAAATGTAAATTACCCAATCTCTTCTTAACACTCTTTTCTCCTGTCCCAGGTACTCACTGCAGCCACCCTCATCTCCTTGACGGGCTGGAGATATGGCTGCTTCAGGAAGAGTGGGCCCTGCCGAAGGGTAAGCACCAGACTCCACTCTCCTAATACCTAGAATGTCCCCACCTTCTATTTAGAGGCGAGTGGTAAAGAGACAATTTCCATGTTGGAGTTTGAAGTGAGGTCCTGACCATGCCCCTTAATAACCCTAAGCTGTTGAGCAAGTTGCTCAACCTTTCTGAGCCTCAGGTGCTCATCTGTAAAATGGGAGTTAACAGGATCAAGTCAAGGGAGTAAGTGCTTAATGAACCATAAATGTCTATATAAATGTGAATAGCTGTTATTATTTCTTTTTTAGCCTATTGAACAATTTGGACATGAATTATGTACACTGTAATCATGTGTCATTGATAGAGAATTTCCTGGCTATTTTTCTTAGAGCTGGAAGGTTCTCCAGAGGTCATTTAATGACTAGATTCTAGTCTAACTCCTCTGTTTTACCGATAATGACACTGAGGCCCAGAATAAATGTGCACTTTATTAATTAAAGCAGCATCTATATATATTTGAAAAATCTCAGCACATATATGATAAGATATATTGCTTACTCAGTCTCAGACACATGAATTTGTGGTCCCCTTACAGTAACTCTGCAGCCTGCTTTGTTATCTGCAGCCCACATATTGGGAACTCCACTGATTCAGAATTATATGTTAAAGAATTAAATATAAACACCCACACATTTCATTCACTATCTGTTCTCAGTCACGTCTGGTTTTCCCCTAGGCGAGTGGCTCTCAGACTAGAGTGTGCATCAACATCCCTGCAGGGATTGTGAAAACACATTGCCGGGCTCCACCCCCAGACTTTCTGATTCAGTAGGTCTGGGGTGGAGCCGGAAAATTTGCATTTCTAACAAGTTTCCAAGTGATGCAATGCTGCTGGAACTGGGACCACATTTTGAGAACCACTGTCCTAGGCTTACCAGACTAATTCATTTTGAATCTTTTAACTTAGAGTCAGAACTTACAATGTACCTTTCTCTGGCCCCTTCCAAGCTCCAAAGCAGATTGACATCAGTGAGAAAACGACTCTGATTCTGTATGAAAACTATATATATGTTTTATTTAAATTCTTAAAATACGTATTCTTTGGGGAAAAATCTAGTATCCTGAGAAAGGAGCCAATTTGGAAGCAAACTAGAATCCTGCCAAGGAAATAAACTCATTGTTATCTTTCGGGAGGGAAGTGAGTGGTACAAAGACTAGAAAAGTACAATGACAGAAGTCAATGACAATGGAGTCATTTCAGAGTTGAGTGCAATTTCTGTCTCTCCCTCCCTCCTTTCTTTCCTACCCTCTTTTCTCCCTTCCTTCCTTTCATGCTTGATTTGAGAAAGAGAGGAATCTGGGATGGGAGCTAGGAACTTTTGAAAATATAGCTTTCCCTTAAAAGAGTCAGACGTGGGCATGCAATAACCACTCTGACCCTTTAACCTTGAGGCTGAACGACTGCAGTCTGGATGTAGAAGCTTTTTTTTTTTTTCCTTAAAGACTTTATTTTTTTTCCTTTTTCTCCCTAAAGCCCCCCAGTACATAGTTGTATATTCTTCGTTGTGGGTCCTTCTAGTTGTGGCATGTGGGACGCCGCCTCAGCGTGGCCTGATGAGCAGTGCCATGTCCGCGCCCAGGATCCGAACCAACGAAACACTGGGCCGCCTGCAGCGGAGCGCACGAACCTAACCACTCGGCCACGGGGCCAGCCCCTGGGTGTAGAAGCTTTTGATGCCAACCTGCTGAGAGGCTCCCAAGAGCCTGCTGAGTCAGGGTGATCCAGATCCAAGAGCCAGTGTTTCCCCATTCTCAGTCCTTTCTCCTCACCCCTTCCTGGCTCTACCCAGTGACCCCTCATCAGCCACCCCACCTTAGTTATGCATTAAAGGAGGCGCCATGGGTAGGATTATCCCCATGTGATATGATGGGGGGAAACCCAAGCACCAGACAAGTTAGAGTGGTCCAGATCGCCCCACAAGTCATCTAGTCACAACCCCATCTCAGGCTCAGTGTTTCCTCTCTCCCTCTGCAGATGCTCACTGCTCTGTTGTCAAGTGGCCTGGCTTTGCTTGGAGCCTTGATTTGCTTTATCACTTCTGGAGCAGCCCTGAAAGATGGTCCTTTTTGCGTGTTTGATGTCTCATCCTTCAATCAGACGCAACCTTGGAAATATGGTTACCCATTCAAAGACCTGCATACCAGGTAAATGGATGGCGACTGGGATTTGTAGCCTTTCTGGAGAGAGAAAGAGAAAAAGACACAAAGACACACAGATGGACTACAAACTCCTTTTGGTCATGCATTCTAGCATCTCTATCCTCTGATTCTCAGAAAATTGCAAATGCAGCAGTAATAGTCACCCTCAAGAGGCGAGCTCTATGACCTGAGCTGGGGAAGGCCCCAGCTTTCTATTCAGGTGGCTTATTTGGCTTTGCTTACTTATTCCTCAACTCCTGGTGTCCGTATTTTTTGGGCTAGGAATTATTTGTATGACCATTCACTCTGGAACTCTGTCTGCCTGGAGCCGTCTAAAGCCGTCGTTTGGCATGTGTCCTTCTTCTCCACCCTTCTGTGCATCAGCGTCCTCCAGATTCTCCTGGTGGTCATTCATTTCGTCAACAGCTTCCTGGGCCTTTTCTGCAGCCTCTGTGAGGAGTGACAGGTAACGCCCTTTCATGCACGAGTGTTTCATTATAAGCTGCCTCGAATTCTTTCTGCAAGTAGTGGGTATGAATTATAAACAAGCTTCCCTTTTAGGTATTTCTGTAGTAATAATAACAGTGATAATTCCTTGGACGTGTATTGAATAATAGAATGCATTTTAAGTCACACTGTAAAATGCAAGATGATATGTTAGAAGAAGGGATAATTAAGTCATTATTATTTTGTAGGAACTTATACGTCCATAACTTATTCTCCAGCCATGATCTCATTTCAGCCTCTCAACAACTCCGTGGAATTGGCCACATGTTACAGATAAACTGAGGCTCCTAGAGGATAATGGACTTGCTGCCCAAAAGCACTCCCCTCGGTTCAGGTAAAGTCAGTACCTGAACCCCTATCTTCTAAATTCAAGTTCACTGGTTGTTATGGACTGAATTGTGTGCCCTCAAAATTCATAGGCTGAAGCCCTAATCCCCATGTGACTTTATGTGGGGATAGGACCTTTAAGGAGCTAATTAAGATTAAATGAATTCACATGGATGGGACTCTAATCCAGTAGGAGTGGCGTCCTTATAAGAAGATGAGATCCCAGAGCTCTCCACTCGAGCATAGAGGAAAAGGCCATGTGAGGACATGGCGAGAAGCTGGCCATCTGCAAGCCAAGGAGAGAGGCCTCAGTAGAAATCAACTTTGTTGGCACCTTGATCTTGGACTTCCAGCCTCTAGAAAATAAATTTCTGTTGTTTAAGCACCCAGTCTGTGGTATTTTATTATGGCAGCCCGAGCTGACTAATCCACCCGTGTTCTTTTCATTAGTGTTCAGTGCAGTTCAGTAAGTGGTATACACTGAGTGTGCCCTAGTGTGCCTGGCACTGCCATGCATGCCACACATCCAAAGATGATTGAGACACGGTCCTTGCCCGTGGGCTCTGCCTTGTCCTTGAAGAGCTCATAGTCAGGTAAGGGAAACAAACACATAGACCAATAATCTGAATGTCATATGTTCAGGGCCACGTCCGACATCAACACAGGGTGCAGTGAGAGCTCAGAGAAGTAGCGAACCTCCAAGGAGAGGATCCGTGAGAGATCAAGGAAGCCTTCAGTTCTGTCTGAGCTGATTCTTTCTTTTTTTTTTTTTTTGAGGAAGATTAGCCCTGAGCTAACATCTGCCACCAATCCTCCTCTTTTTGCTGAGGAAGACTGGCCCTGAGCTAACATCCGTGCCCATCTTCCTCTGCTTTATATGTGGGATGCCTGCCACAGCATGGCTTGACAAGCAGTGCATAGGTCTGCATCCAGGATCTGAACCGGTAGACCCAGGGCTGCTGAAGTGGAACATGAGAACTTAACCAGTGCGCCACTGGGCTGGCCCCTGAGCTGATTCTTGACATAGTTAGCCCAGCAAAGAGGGAAGGAAGGGTTTTGCCAGTAGAGGAAACAGAACACTCAAAGGCATGCAGAGCAGACACTGGATGGTGTGTGTGGGTGGAGAACTGTGATGTCACAGCTGCTTCAGTGTGGAATGTGGACAGCAGGGGACCTCCCTCTCTCCCACTTTAGGATCTTTGGTCAGGAAGTGGTGCTGGATGGTGAGTAGAGTCAGGTGGGATGAAGGAGATCCTGGTGGGAAAGTCTGATGGATAGGGAAGAGGATGAAGCAGGCGGAAGCAGCCTGGGAAGAACCAGGAAGATGGGTACTGGCAGGGAAGGAGGTAGTGGGCAGGTCCAGGAAATGAATTAGAGAACCCCAGGCTCTGGGGCCATAGAGTGGACAAAGCCAGGAAGGAAATGTGGGGGTCCAGGTGCTGCTATATCCCTTGGACCCCAGCTCTATCCCAGGTCAGGGAGGAGTTGCTGAATCACCAAAGGCCTCCAGAGTATAAACAATTCCTCTGCTCCTAGGACTCCTGAGCAGGGCTGAGGAGCATGGTTCGTCGAATTAGCAGAGCTTGTAGGAGTCAGGTCCCTCCCTCTCCTCTCCAGAGCTGCTGGCACAGCAGGCCTGCCCAATGTGGGGAAGGTGGACAGACAGAGCTGTCAGGGACAGAAAGAGGCACAGCCTCCTGAGCAGGCAGGGAGTCCTGAGGTCCAGACAGCACATCATATACCCACATACAGAGTCCAAGAAGCATTGCCTGTGTCTGTCTCACACTTTCGTGTTGGCTGATTTAGTTTCAGGGTCTTGGCTAGGGTGTGCCTGACCACAGAAGCTTTTCCTGCAGGGGAAGGTACTGATACGTCCACATAATTAATGGAGAATTGAAAGATAATTTGCATCTAGTTTTGGACATGTTAGGCACACACACATGCACACTCACACACATGCCAGGTTCCCAATCGCCATCCTGGCTCAGTCCTACTTTCTTTGGTGGCTCAGCAGGACACCAAAGCCAGAGAGGTCAGTCCTTGGCACCAAGACAATTCACAGTGGTGAGTTGACTCTTTCTCACTTGAGTCTCCTCCGTTCTTTTAGGAACCTCAGACTGATGTTACTGTAGAACTTGACAGGACTTCAAAGGACAATGTTTCCGACCTCTTCCCCACCTAGGCTGATGGTTTTCTCCTTCAGATTGTGCCCATTTAGGGTGAATCCTCCCACAGTTGGCTGCTGACACTCATAGATCTCAAAGTGAAGAAGATCAAAAATGGAAGTTTGGAAGTAAAACTCACAGCCCCTTCCCCAAGTTTGAAGTGCAGTTCCACCAGGTGAGGGTGCAACGTGCCTGACTCTAGAGATGAAGTAGAGCAGCAGACACATCTTCTCCCTTCACAATTCAACTTAGGGCCCTAGAAGCAGGGGGAAGGGAGAGGGCCTTGGAGAGGCCATGGGGAGAGGGGAGTAGAAGAGAAGTGAGGAGTGAAGAGAAGAGGAGAGGAGGGGAGAGGTGAGGGGAGGGGAGGGAAGGGGAGGGGAGGGGAGGGGAGGGGAGGGGAGGGAGTTCTGCATTCATTCTACCTCGGACGGGTAGCCCTTCACATCTGGCTGTTGGCTGCCCTCTGTAGGATTCCAGAGGGTACCTGCATCCCCTTCCTTCTACCTACATCCCAGGATCACCTCACACTCAGAAGGGGCTTTCACCTGGTTTTTTTCTCCCCAAACAAAAGCTACAGTTGGCTCTTGGCTTGGCTTCCAACCAAGTTTTGGGCAGAGGGGCTGATGCTAGTCTGTTCATCAGAATGGTGTTAAGTAAACTTTTTATTAAGAAGAAACGTTGTCTGTCCCTTACCTTGCGTGTGCCTTCTTGAATATTATCCTGGAATGAAGAAGATGGTGCCTTGCTTATAATGCTGCTCAGAGAAAAGTAGGTCCTTCTTTGGAATAGGTTGTCCTTCAGCTTTCTGTTTTGTTAAGTGGAACTCTATTTAGTAATAATTATTTTGGTCCACTGTGTCCCAGCCAAATCTGTTCATTCTTTAGCACAAGCCCTGGGTTTTAGTGTGCGGAAATTAATAAAAGAAAGCTTAACTAAATTGGAGTTGGGAAGGCCTGTAGGGGGAGCTCTCACATCCTATCACACATCATCAATTATACCAAACAGGAAGAGAGAGACACTTGCATCTTTAACAGGAAGTAAAACTATTACTATAGGTAGATTTCTCTCTGCACTCACAACAGCCCAGCCAATGAGAAATGCCGCAGCTTGGCCAATGAGAAGCCGTTGCCACCCTGAACTGTTCCTTTCTCCCAGTAGGTCTTCCTTTAGAAGAGCCATCCCTACTCCCCACTGCATGCACATCCCAAATTGTGATTCTTTTGGCTATTCCTGAATAAGCTCATTTTGAGGGTAAAAGAACTGGGGAATTTGCCTTTTAAGTTGACAATTCATTTTTCTATCTCCAGCCCCGAGAATAGAGGGTATAATTAAATATTTATTGAATTACACACCGAATTGTCTGGGTTTTTAGTTGGACCACAGTAGATTGGGTGAGAGAAACACAGTTGAGGAAATAATAAAAAGTGAGGAAACGTCTGTGTGCTAGGAGTATAATTTCTTAAAGCTGGTGAAACAGCAAGGAGAAAACATACTATCTGTCCGTGGGAGACATTGGACTCTTGTGCCAGGTAGGCTGTGGTTGCACCACCCCAGCCAGAGATGGGGCTGGTGCTGCTGAACAAAAGGGCTGCTAAAGAGGGTGTGGCTGAGGCAGCACTGAGCCGACGCTGGGTGTACGCCTGCCCCTGTGGCCCTTGCACAGACCCCAGTCTGCTGGCCAGCGCCAAGAGGAAGGTTCTTATTTGCAAGCAAAGAAGTGCGAATGCTAGGGGCACAGCCATAAGGAGGCATCAAAAGATTTCAAGCAGAGTTGTGACAAAGGAAAACCATTCTGGGGCAGCGTGAAGCGTGAACTGGGAAAATGAGGTTGAGAGGAGTTTATTGGAGCCAGGAAGACCAATCCAGGCAATATTATCAAGAAAACACTGTGTAAACCAAAATCTGGAATAGTAAAATTAGTTGGTCTCTACTGGAGCTTGCAACGATATACTTTTATAGAAACTATCCCTTTTGCATCTTATATAAGCAAGTTTTGGAACTTGTTAATCCAACCAACAGGATGGATGGATATTGGGGGAATTGCTTTTCTCAGTTTTTGAAGCTAGCAGAGGCCAGGATACTACAGCTTTCTAAAACAGAACCAGAGACTGGTGCTCATAAGCAGAGAATGCACCCTAAGTCCGCTCCTTTCTGACTTCTGCACTGGAGCAGGGTGTGGGTTGGCAGTTATGGATTAGAGCAGAGCACTGCAAATTTTTTCTATAAAGGGCCAGATAATATTTCGGACTTTGAGGGCCATACGGTCTCTGTTGCAACAGCTCAATTCTGCTAATATAGCAAAGCAGCCATAGACAATATGTAAGTGAGCATGGTTATGTTACAATAAAACTTTATGTATGAATACTGAAATTTTAATTTCCTGTAACTTTCAAGTGGCATGAAATATTATTCTTTTGACTGTTTTCAATCATTTAAAAATGTAAAACTCGTTCACAAGTCATAACAGCAGGATGTGGGCTGGATTAGGCCGGGAGGCCACGTACGCAGACCCTTTACATAATTAGAGTCAGGGCCCCACTGCTCTCTCGCTGGGTATCCCGGGACCTCTATGGGCATCATGCTGTGTCAACTTCCTAAGCTTGCAGCGCAGTTAATAAAAGAGCCAACGCGCGTTAAACTGTTCTCTAAACCGGACGGAGATAATCAACCTAGGCCGAAGTCATCGGCGCTCTCGCTCCGCCAGTTCCCGCCCAGCAGCGGGTGCGCAGGCGCGGGGGAAGCGGCGACAGTCCGCAGAGAGGCGGGCCGCTCTGCGCAGAGCGCGCCGCCGCGTCCCGTCACGGCCAAGGGCGGCCCCGGTGTCCTGGCAACCGTTTCCCAGCTCCGTGCTGCAACCGGCAGGCCTTCGTCGCGAGACACATCGGGCCAAGAAGTCCTGGCCATGGCCGCCCCGAGAGATGCGTCCTTTTCTGCGGGTGTGTCCTTCTCTGTGGCTGACTCGTTGCCTGAGACTGAGAAGAACGCAGGGGAGTCCGAGAACACCTATATTCTGCGGCCCATTTTCCAGCAAAGGCGAGTGGTGGACGGGTTGTGGCGGAGGCGTGCGAGACTGCTAGGTCGGGAAGGAAGAGCTCACCTGGAAGCCTGGGCATCTGGAAGGAGCGCGCGGGCACCGGGGCAGTGGGGTGGGGCGGGGCTGGAGAGGGAGGGCCGGGCTGGAGGCGGCGGGGCGGGGCTGGAGAGGGAGGGCGGGGAGGGGGCGGGGCTGGGCTGAGGAGGGCGGGACGACTCGGGAGGGCGGGGCGCTGATCCTGGGGTTCCAGTAGCAGAGGGCCCCGGAGGACCAGATGAGCAGTTGCAGTGTTAAAGCGCTGGGAGCGCACAGTGGGGATGATTGGTTCCGGGAGGCTCAGGACCTGGGCACAGGGGAAAGGAGATGGATGGAATAGAGAGAAGGGCAGAAAACAAGCGGCTTGCATGGAATGCCATTCAGTCTTCTTTTTGAAGGTTGCTGTGTGCGTACGTGTGGCGGAATACGCTTACTCCTCTGCAGGGTGCGGGACCTGTATGTATACAAAGTCTTACCCATGTAACATGCCGAGGCCCTTGGCCCTTGGCCCACCACCCCCATACCTTCCCAAAATTAAGGAACACAGTGTAGTGCAGAAGACATTCTGCTAGGGCTGTAGGATCCATCAATAACTTCATCTTCACAAGGTAAAAAAATTAGATAAAAAATAGATTTCCCAAGCCTCTACTCTGTTGTTTAAAACTAGATTGCTGAATCAAATGCTTGGCAAATGCTGGAAGCCAGAAACTTCCCTTGGTTACAATGTGATAAAAAATTTCATGCAGCAGTTTTCCCGTGGGTAGAATGGACATAAAAAAAGAGATACGTTCAGTTATCTTGGTAAAAGTTTCTAAATGCTTAGAATGCCATTCATCTGTGTTTCTATTGTATAACAGTGCAGAACAAGATTAACAAATATATATTATATAGGAATAATCCTATGAGATTATTTGTGACTTGTTTGAAGAAAATGTTTCTTTTTTCCTGAGGAAGATTCGCCCTGAGCTAACATCTGTTGCCAGTACCCTTTTTTTAAGATGTGGGTCGCTGCCAGAGCATGGCTGATGATTGGTATAGGTGTGCACCTGGGATCTGGGAGCCAAACCCATGAACCTGGGCCTCCAAAGCAGAGGGTGCTGAACTTAACCACTGCACCATGGGGTGGCCCCTGAAGAAAAATTTTATTAACGTTTTACTGAGAATGGAAAAGGCTTAAGGGAAGACTCAGATATTGTATGTTTGTTAATAGGAAGACCACATTTTGAACAGATCAAATCGTGGAAATTTGTCAATGATTTAGAAGTTTATCTGTGAGAATAAGCAGGCAAGAAAGCAAAGAAAATACTGTTAAAAAGTAATACAGGGCCACTAATACTACCAAATATTGCACCACATTATAAGCTCAAAACTTAAAACATTGTTAGCATGGCACATGATAGACAAATCATATATATAGATATAATATATAATATATAGACATAGATAGAATATATAGCCCAGAAAAGGAACCTAAGTTGTAATATATGATCAATACAACGAAAATGCTAATGGTATTGTTAGGGTGGTGAAATTAGGGGAGACTCTTTTAAAGATTTTTATTTTTCCTTTTTCTACCCAAATCCCCCTGGTACATAGTTGTGCATTTGTAGTTGAGGGTCCTTCTAATTGTGGCATGTGGGATGCCACCTCAGCATGGCCTGATGACTGGTGCCATGTCCGCGCCCAGGATCCGAACCGGTGAAACCTTGGGCTGCCGAAGCGGAGCGCGGGAGCTTAATTAACCACTTGGCCACGGGGCCTGCCCCAGGGGAAACTTTTTTTTCCTGTCTTCATTTGTTCAATAATTCATTCCTTAAAAAAATATTGTCAGCTATGTGCTGGGTACTGTTCTAGGAAATGGGGCTATAACAGTGAACAAAACAGACAAAGATCCCTGCCCTCTTGGAACTTCATTCTAGCTGGTAGAAGGGCAACAAACAAGATGAAGGCATAAGTGACCTATATAGTGTATCGGAGAGCAATAAGTCCTCAGAAGGGAGGTATAAAGTGATGAGGTAGGAGGGTAGCTTGAAGTTTTAGAGAGGGTGGCTAGGGAGAGTCACTTTTGAATAAAGACTTGAAAGAAGTGAGGGAGCTAGCTCTGCATATAACGGGAGGAACTGAACTTCAGGCGCAGGTTAACAGCAAGTGCAGAAGCACTGAGGTTTGCGTGCCTGGTGCGATCAAAGAACACAGGGAAAGCCAGTGTGGGCTGAGTGGAGAGGACTAGGGGGAAAGTAGTAGAAAACACAGTCAGGGAGTTTGGTAGGGTAGACCTTATGGGACATGGCAAGTCACAGTTGGGGTGTTGCTTTTACTCTGAGTGAGGTGGGAAATATTTGGGGTATTTTGAATAGAGGAGAGTCATGATCTGACATGGATAGGACCAAGAGGACCAGTCTAGTTGCTGTGTTGAGAACGGGATTTGGGGGCAAAGGCAGGCACAGAGAGACTTGTTAGGAGGGCATTGTAATGCTGGCAAGAGTAATGGTAGCTCGGGGCAAGGTGGTGGCAGTGGGGTGGTGAGAGTGATTGAATTTTAGATTATTTTGAAGGTAGAACTGATAAGGTTTGCTCATGAATGGGCTGTGGGCTGTGAGAGAGGAAGGCAACAAGACTGAGGCCAAGGCTTTTGGCTTGAGCACCTGGAAGAATGGAGTAACCGTTGACTGAGATGGGGACGACTGCAGGAGGACCTAGTTTGGGGAGAAGAGATGATCAGAAGCTCTGTGTTGGATGTATTAAATTTGAGTTGCCTCTAGACATCCAGATGGAATATGTTTTGGAATATGTGGCCTGTAGTTCGGGGGAGAGGTCCAGGCTGGAGATATAAATTTTGAATATGACTTGTTCTCTTAATTTGCTTTTATTACTTTTATAATAAAAAAAGTGAAAAAGAAGGATTAAATGGTTCTAATAATGAAAAGCTGGGGGATGTTGAGCTGTGAAGGTAATTTGGTTTTAGAGTTACCAATTAGATGTTTTGAACTGTTTCGTTGAACTGTTTCATTTAGGTTCCGACCCTCCGTGGTTAAAGACTGTATCCATGCTGTGCTCAAGGAGGAACTGGCAAATGCTGAATACTCTCCAGAAGAAACGCCTCAGCTCACAAAACATTTATCAGAAAGTATTAAAGATAAATTAAAAGGTAATAGTGGTGATTATTGGAAATGACCTGTTCCCTTCAAACATTCAACAATCCCGTTTGTCTCCTTCCTTATCTTTAAACAAAGGACATAAATGGTGGATTCTCTTAAAGACAAATTTCTCTTCACTGTCCGTCTTCTCAATTATTTGGTAACTTTTACTTGTGTAGGTTTTTGCAGACGGTGGGAAAGAGTAAAAATGTGAAATAAAACATTGTGTGGAACCACTATCCAAGAAATCTGAGGGTGTGGAAAGACCAGGAGGTACCTGGCCTCCTTCCCCCCAAAATTCTTGGTTGTTTTTGCTACCAAGACATGAGCTCCTCAGCCTGCCATTCAGCGCCCTCACAGTCTGACTTCAGTCCGTCTCTCCAGCTGAATCCTTAACTCCTTGCCCTACTCAACCCTCTACTGCCGAGCCCTGCGTCTACAGAGCAGATCTTGTTGTCTCTCCTTGTTCTTTGTCTGTCTCTCTCTTTTGTTAATAATGTTAAACTATCTGAAAAGTCCTTTCTTTCTATCTACCGTTTTTTAAAGATATTTTTTGGAGGGAAGAGATGTCTTTGTAATAGTAATCCATTTTCATTGTAATAAGCCTGGACGATACACATAAAATTTTTTTTAATTTTATCAAATCCTCTTACCTAAAGGTAGTTACTATTTAATGTTTTGGCTTATTTTCTTCTTTTTCAAAATTTGTTTTAATTTTTAGAAATGAAAAAAATGTGGGAAAGTACAAAGAAGAAAACAGCAATTCTATGTATTTCTACCACCCAAATTAACTGTTAGCATATTAGCATTTTTGTTTTCCGACTTTTTAATGAAAATTCACTGTAAAAATTATTGTAGGGGGGCCAGCCCCGTGGCTGGTTAAATTTGTGTGCTCTGCTTCGGCAGCCTGGGGTTCACCAGTTCGGGTCCTGGGTGCAGACCTACACACTGCTCATCAAGCCATGCTGAGGTGGTGTCCCACAGAGAAGAGCTAGGGTATACAACTATGGACTGGGGCTTTGGGGAGAAAAAAAAAAATGAAGATTGGCAACAGATGTTGGCTCAGGGCCAATCTTCCCCACCAAAAAGCATACTTAAAAAAAAAAAAGGTGTGTGGCTGCCCAAAGTCTTTGAAGGCACCCAGCCTTTTGAAAAAGAAAATTATTGTAAAAAATACATGCTCTTTACAAAAAAATTTAAACAGTGTAGAAAAATTAATAGAATTAGAAAAAGCACCCCAAATGCTATTTAAATCTTTTAATCTGAGGATTTTATTTTTTCTATATCAGGGAAACTTTCTTGTATCTCTGAATACATTTCCTGTTCCATTTGTTAGATTCTCTTCTTCAGGACACCAAATATTGATATGTTGAATCATTTTTGTCTTCCATATCTATTAACTCTCCTCTGCTGTAATTTCTTCTTTTTCTTTATATTTACTTGTGATTATCTTAAGCCAGTGATTCGGTTTTCATCTGTGTCTGTCCTGTCTCTTACCATTTTAATTTATTAGCTGTATGCTGATATTGTGTAGGTATTCAGTTTGTTTCCTAGGGCTATAATCTCCCTTTTCATCTTTCTATTGTTTTATAATCTGATTGAGTTCTTATTTTAATGAATTTATGAGCTTGTGTTGTTCTATGTTGTGAGGAATTTCTCTTTGTTCCTTGATTTATATTCCAGGTTGAGTTATTTTGTCTTTTAAAGAGCGTATTTCTTTCTTTCTCCTTATTTTGTTTATTTTTGCTGTTGCACCTTTCATGTTGCTGTTCACCTTCTTTTCATTTTGCTCTGATGTGATGTGGGGTGATTTTTTTTTTTTACTCTCCTCTCACTGTATCTGAGACTATTTTATTTTTCCCTCAGAATGATAATTTACGGGCTGGGTATGTAATATTCTAGCCACATTTCTAAAGCATGGGTATGAGAAAAGGAAGGAGAGAAGTCGGTAAAGAAAAGAGGAAGCTCAGCTAAGCTGTGTGCAATGTTTTTTCAGAATAACTTGAGTTCTGTCTTCTTCTGAGAATTTTCTGAGAATTAGGTTTCATGTCCAATGTGGGAGGGTACCCGTAGGGTTCAGATTGTTTGCCTAATTTACTGTAAAATCTTGGAGCTTTTAGTTTCATCAAAGAGAGTTGACTCTGTTTTAACTTTGCCTGTTTCATCTTCTTTTTTTAACTTTTTCCACTATTCCCTGGTCAGAAAAGGGGGAAGATAAAAATGCCCATTCAGTTTTCTTCTCTCCAGATTTGGTGTTAGTGAGAATTTTGAGGATTTTGCAGCTTTGGCAGTATAGTTTCCAGGGAAGCAGCTGCATTGTGGTGGGCCACCCCAGTATACTCCAGAATCTTATGTGTTTTTCCTATTCTAACTTACTGAGCAGCTTACAGTTTCCTGAAGACCCTATGCCTATGCCTTTGCGCATGCTGTTCTTTCTCCCTAGAGTGGAGAGACATTGTACACCTGGTAAATTCCCATTCATCTCTCAAGACTCAGCTCATTTATCACACCCTCCAACAAGTCTTTTTGGGTCATCCCTTCCCTGCTGCCTAGCTCTGTCCTCCTAATGTATATTATACATGCCACTCTTTGAATTATTAGTATATTGCATTTTCATTTTATTTTTCATGCTTTCCTTCCTGACTACTGTGAGTTCTTTAAGGCAAGAAGAGTGTCGTATTTATCTCTGTATCTTGAGGGCCTAGCTCAAGGTACCTGACTTAGAGTAGGGAAGAAAGGAAGGAGGCTAAGATCAATTGAGAGATGCTATGGAAGAGAAATGGGTAGAGAAAGGAGGAAGCTTATCTCATCTAACCTCACAACACTTCCCAGCTCTCCAGGAGGTAACTAAGAGATTCCCATCTAACAGATGAGTGAGACCTAAACTGAAAAGTTAACTTGTCTAAGTTTACACACTGACTAACCTTACATTTAGGATTTGTTCTTAACTCTCTCTGACTCCCAAGCTTATCGTCATGCTCAGGAAGTGCTTGTAGACTGAATGCTTATGTCCATTTCTAGGCAAATTTACCTTCATTAAGTAATTTTACCGTATATTTACTTATAGATAACTTTCTCCTTTTTTCTTTCTAGAAATGGGATTTGACCGATATAAAATGGTGGTGCAAGTAGTGATTGGAGAACAAAGAGGTGAAGGAGTATTGTGAGTAGTTGGTTTTTCCTTCTTGTTTTTATTCTTGTGTGTTTCTTGTTAGGTATTCATCCTGTTGACAATTCAATAAGATGGTGTCTTTGCAAAAGTGAGAGGAAAGCACAGTATAACAAAATGCAGCTGTGACCCGAAGAGATGCTGGTCCTGAGCAGGGAGGTGTGCAGTCTGGGTGAGCCCCATGGGGTAACGCACTTTTCGTAGTCTCTAGGCTAGTAAGTCTTTTAGGGTTTCTGTATGTATGTTCCCAAAGAGCGTGTGGGATTATGTATATATGTTTCCTCCATATTCCTTGTTGCCTGGTTTTTGGTCCTACCATTCTCCTAAAATAATTTCTTTAAAATTGTCTGAGGCCTCCTAATTAGCAAGTCTAATAGCCCTTTCCTCGCTCTTGTTATTGGCCTGGGCTTCTGTTTCTTAAAATTCACTGTTTTTTTTGGCCCTGATGTCACTTATCTGACTTGTTTCTCTCCTGTTTTTCTAAGTGATTTTTCTCTTTCCTTCACTGGTTCCTCTTTGCCCCCCTACATCCCTACCTGTGAGCTTTCTTCAAGGCTCAGTTCTTATCCTTCTGCTCTTCTCTATGCTTTTTCAGTGAGTTCATTCATTCTCATGACCTCAAACTGTCATTCCTGTATTGGTGAGTTCAAAATCTGTATTTCTTTGTCTTTTCCTATGCCCAAGTGTTAATCTCCTGTTTCCCTTTGTAAACAGTGCCTGGTATAGTATTTTGTAAGAAAGTTGTAAAATATTTGTTGAATGAATGAAAAAAAGTACCTTGTAGATGTTATCACTGAGATTTTTCACTATAAAATGTTAGGTTTCGAAGGGACTACAGATATTTTCTAGTGTCCAGTTCCCTTATTTTATGATGACACTTATGAGGGTCAGTGTGATTTGCCCAAAATTATAGATCTCGCTGGTGTCAGGGTCACTAGTAGAGCCCAGCCTTCTGATACCGGCGCATTCTCTTCACCATGGTGCCCTCTGCTGTTTGGTCAAAAGGCTTCTGGAGAGTTCCTCACCACAGAGAGATGAAAAAATATTTTATTCTGTTACCTCAGATTCAACATGTTCAAATAGAATTCCAAATTTCTTTTCCCTTCCTCTCCTTAAATCAGCCCGCCATTTTAATTTCTCTGTCTCTCTCCGTATTACCAAGGTTCCCTTGACTCAGGCTTAAAACCTGGGAGTTCTCTTTTATCTTATTTAACCATTACTCTCTCCTGTTGCATGCACTGTAATCTGGATGCCAGGGTTACTTAGCAGCCCCTTATCAGCACTTCCTGACTCTGCTCTTTCTCCTCTACCATTCATTTTGCATACCGGACCAATCTCCCAGAAGTATACCTCACTTTCTTGCCATAAACTATAGAGTTTATTTCAAATCCTGTCAAGTATAAACTCCTTAAACTGGCTATGATTGGCTTTGTTAAATGTGATCAGGCCAAACTCTAAAGCATGGCATATGAGGCCTCCCCCACCCGCTTTTAAGACTTTTATCATCTAAAATTTCAACATATGCAAAAGTGCAGGGACTAAGGAACTCCCACATTTCTATTACTTAGCTTCAAATGTTATCAGCACAAACTGATGCTCATTTATATCGCCACCTACTCTCCTTGTCCCCACCAGGTTATTTTAAAGCAAATTCCTGTGATCATACCATTTCATCTGTAAATACGACAGTATGTATCTCTAAAATATATGGACTCTTTTTAACATAGTAAAATATCACATCTAAATATTTTCAGTCCTTAATCTTATAAATATTTAGTTAGTGTTCAAATATCCCCACTTGTCTCATATATATGTGTGTGTATGTATATCTATGTATGTATTTTTATTACAATTTGTTCAAATCAGGATCCAAAGTCCACACGTTGCGTTTGGTTGATATGTGTCTTAAATTTCTTTTAATCTATCATTTTCACTCCTTTTTTTTTTTCTCTATCTCTCTTTTTGTTAACTTGCCATTTGCTTGTTGAAGAAATTGGGTTGGTTGTCCTGTAGAGTTTCCTACATTCTGGCATTTGCTGATTATATTCCCATACTATTGTTTAATGTCTTGTATTTCCTATATTTCTCATAAATAAGTAGTTAGATCTAGTGTTAGTCATAGGTTTGAGTTTTTGGCAAGAATATTACATAGATGTTTAGTATACATCCTATTGCATCTCATCAAGAGGCACAAAAATGTCTGGTTGTCGTTTTTTTTGTTGTTAAGCTTAGCCCTAGAGTTTAGATGTTGTTAGATGGATCCATCTATTATAAAATTCCCTGGCAGCTTTGCCATTAACGGTTTTGGCTGTCTGTCCTAGATCCAGTATTCATCAGAGGGTACAAAATGGTGGTCTTCTAATTCTATCATTGTTCTTCATTTATTAGCTGGAATTCTTCTGTTAAGAATGACTTTTTTTTTTTCTTTCAACTGTTTCATTACAGTGAGGTATGATTGGTACAGGAAAGGAAGGATACATTTACCAATTTTCAGAATAATGAATTGGTTCCCTAGCATCCACCAAAGGTTACCAATGAGGTTTTTTTTTCTATCTATGAACCCATGGTTTAAAATATATGTGATGTGCTTGAATCCACTGCAGTTATTACCTTATTGATGCTCAAATTGTCCCATCTTTGGCCATTGGTAGCTTCTTCAAGTTAACTCCTGATTCTTTTCTTTTCTTTCTTTTTTTTTTTCTAACGAAACAGAAACTTTATTTCTCTTCTCAAAACATACCAGGTAGAAGTGTAAAGCCTGGTGTGGTGCCTCACTGGTGTCACGGAAATATGCTCTCCTCAGTTGTTGCTCTGTGTGTCCTCATCTGCCAGGTTTAAGATGGCTCAATGCTGCATTTACATTCCTTAAGGGAGGGGAATCAAAGGAAAGGAGTGTGCGCCTTTCCCCATTTTCAGAACTTGAAAGGTGTGATGACATTGTCTTTTGGTTTCCATTGTTTCTGTTGAGAAGTCAGCATTAAGTCTGACTATTGTTCCTTTGGGGGTTTTGTGTCTTTTTTTTCTAGCCACTTTTAAATGTTTTTCTCATTGTCTTTTTACTCAGATGTCTATGGTTTTCTTTGTATTTATTTTGCTGGGGTTCTCAGAGCCTCTTGAATCTGTGGGCTCTTGAATCTGTTTTGTATAAGCTTGGGAAAATTCTTAGCCGTTATCTTTTTTCTTTTTTTAAATAAACTTTGTATTTTAGAATAGTTTTAGATTACAGAAGTTGCAGAGATGGTATAGAGAGTTCCCATATACTCCACATCCAGTGTCCTCTATTATTAACATCTTACATTAGTATGGTACATTTGTCACAATTAATGAACCAACATTGATGCATTATTATTAACTAAAGTTTATACTTTTTTCAGATTTCTTTAGTTTTTACCTAATGTCCTTTTTCTGTTCTAGCATCCTGTTGAGGACACCACATTACTTGTCTCTTTAGGCTCCTCTTGGCAATGACAGTTTCTCAGACTTTCCTTGGTTTTATTGACCCTGACAGTTTTGAGACATACTGGTTAGGTATTTTGTAGAATGTCCTTCAATTGGGATTTGTCTGCTTATGATTGGTCTGGGGTTATAGGTTTTTGGGAGGAAGATCACAGAGGTAAAGTGCTGTTCTCATCATATCATATCAGGGTGCATATTATCAACGTCAATATTACTGTTGATGTTGACCTTGATCACTTGCCTGAGGTAGTGTTTGTCAAGTTTCCCATGGTAAAGGTACTCTTCCTTCCCCTTTCCATAATGTATGCTTTAGAAAGAAATCACTATGTGCAGCCTACACTTAAGAAGCAGGGAGTTATGCTCCATCTCATTGAGGGCAGAGCATCTACATAAACTATTTGTAATTTTTCGGCACAGGAGATTTGTCTCTTCTCTCCCGTTTATTTATTCAGTCATTTATTTACTTCAATATGGATTCATGGATTTTTATACTTTGGATTATAATCCAGTACTACGCTATTTATTGCTCAGATTGTTCCAGCTTTGTCCCTTGGGAGTTCTTTCCATTGACTCTTGGTCCCTTTGACATACCTACTATTGTGGGGTTTTTTGAACGCTTCCTTACTTACTGGCACTATAAGATGCTCCAGCTTATTCATTCACTGCCCCAGCCCTAGAATCAGCCATTTCGCCAAGGAGCCCTCGTTCATTTTATTGGAGAATTGTACTAGAAACTAAGATCTGGGTGTTAGGTGTGGCCATTGCCTTTTTAAATATTCCTTCTGCTCCATTTGCTCTCTGTTCTCCTTTTTGGATTCCAGTTACATGTGTTTAGGTCTTTTTACTGTATTCCATGTGTCTCTCATCTTCTTTTCTGCATTTTCATTTTTCCTCTCTGTGCTTCAGTTTGGATATTTTTCTATTGACCTTTCACTTGACTAATCTCTGTTGTGTCAAATCTGCTGCTAAACCCACCTACTGAATTCTTAATTTCAGTTAGTGTATTTTTCAGGTCTAGAATTTCCATTTAATTCTTTTTTATAGATTCCAATTCTCTAGTGAAATTCTTTATTTTTTATCTATGTTCTCCATCCTCCCTCTCTCCTCCCTTTTTACGTTTTCATCATAGCAGTTATTTAAAAGTCGTTGTCTGCTTACTCTAGTATCTGGATCATGTATGAGTCTGTTTCCATTGATTATTTTTTTCTTGATAATCCTTCATATGGCTCTGTCTCTTGGCATGCCTAGTTTGAATCCCAGACGTGTTAAAAAAATTGTAGAACCTCCAGATAATATTATTTTCTTCCTGAGATAGTTTACCCTTTCCTTTGCTATTCAGTAGAGTATGGGCTGCTTACCTTAATCCAGTCAGGTACTGAGCTGAGTTAAGGTCAGGCTGCAGTTTGGATAAGGCTCTATCTTCAGTTCACCCTTCTTTCTTGAATGTAGCCCTCCAGATGTTTCAACCAAGAATGTGGAGTGTTCACTGGAACCCCACCCCCAGCAGGTGCTGACTTTTAGTTCTTTTCTCCTCAGCATAAAACTGCTCTTCAGTTCAGAGTTTTTTTCCTTAATGTACTATTTTCCAATCCTGCTGTAACAAATCACAAACCCATAGGCTTAAAACAGCACAAATATAGTATTCTACAGTTCTGGAGATCAAAAATCCACAAGGAGTTTCATTGAGCTAAAATCAAGGTGTTGGCAGGGCTGTGTTCCTTCTGGAGGCTCCAGGGGAGAATCCACCCCCCTGCCCACTCCAGCTTCTAGAAGCCGCCTGAGGTCCTTAGCTCATAAACCCTTCCTCCATCTTCACAGTCAGCAGCATAGCATCTTCGAATCTCTCTCTGACTCTGACCCTCCCACCTCCCTTTTTCTTTTACAGTGATTTTGTGATGACACTGAGCCTACCTGGGAATCCAGGATAATCTCCCCATCTTAAGATCCTTAACTTAATCATATATCTGTAAAACCCATTTTGCCATGTAATATAACATATTCATAGGTTCTGGGGTTTAGGACATAGACATATCTTGTGAGAGGCTATTATTTTGCTTACCACTCTTAGCTTTTTAGGTTCCTGCTTACACAGTTTTAGAGCTCAGCATGTGTCTTGAGGGGAAACCTACTATGTGACAGGCTCATTTCTACTCTCTACTTTTTTACAGGGATCTTGGTCCCTCAAGTCTCCAGTTTTATCTCCCTAGCCCTGCAAAACTGCTGTTAGTCCTTTTTCTCTCAGTAATTCGTCCTTGACCTGGGCAAAGCCCAGCTTCTCAGCCTCTAGCCCTGTGCCCAGAGTTGGCAAATGCCCCAGGGAGGACGCTGCTGCAGAATATCAGCTTACCTCCTGGGGTTCGCCTCTCTGGAATTTTGGTTCCTCTACTCCTATTTACTTCAGCAGCTCTCTGATTCATTTTATCCAGTTTTTCTGATTGATCCTGGTGGGAGCATTGGCCTGCCACAAGCTGTTCCATCATATTTCTTCTAAGTCCTTTTGCGACAACTTTATACATACGTGTGTGTGTGTGTGTGTGTATTTCTTTTTGATGTAGCCCGGGGTTTTGATGTGACCCAGATGTCGCAGGTTTATCTTATAAATGTCCAGTCCTAGACCTGGAATTGGCCATTTCTCTAAGGAGCTCTGGTTCCTTTTGTTGGGAAGTGGTATAAAGAGACCACAATTTGAAGGCAAGGATTGTGTTTTATGCATCTTTGTATCATTTGCACCTAGCACTTTGATCATGCGTAATAGATACTCAACAAATATTTGTTAAATAAATTTTTATATTCATGTCTTCACTTGATTCTACTCAGCTTAAGTACCACTTGCTTCATGAAGTCTTCTTTGGCTTTTTCTCTTCTCTGAATTCTCTAAATTTCTGTAGCACTTCTACAGGTTTAATTCAAATATTGTGCAACTTGTCCTTCAAGGCTTGAACTAGATAGACGTTACAATCCCTTTTAATCCTAATAACCTGTACAATAGCATCAGCTATACATTCTCTGCTTCTTTTGATGTATGTTAATTTTTTCACATAATTAAATGGGGAATGTTTGAGGATAGAGCCAGATTTTACTCTTTCTGGACAAATGGTAGTTGCTAAATAAATACTTGTTGATTGGTCAATTAAGTAGATTAATTTAATTTCATATTGTTAATGTTACAGTTTGGAAATAGGTGGAACTTTTTTGACTTAAGAATGTGTGAGGGGCTGGCCCGGTGGCACAGCGGTTAAGTGTGCACGTTCCGCTTCAGTGGCCTGGGGCTTGCCATTTTGGATCCCGGGTGTGGACATGGCACCGCTTGGCAAAAGCCATGCTGTGGTAGGCATCCCACATAGAAAGTAGAGGAAGATGGGCATGGATGTTAGCTTAGGGCCAGTCTTCCTCAGCAAAAAGAGGAGGATTGGCAGCAGATGTTAGCTCAGGGCTAATCTCCCTCAAAAAAAAAAAAAAAAGGAAAAAAAGAAGGTGTGAAATATTAAGCTGGAGGGGACTCTTTTATTTAAAACTTTAAAAAAAGTTTTCAAAAATGAACCAATATAATATGGTCTATATATATCTTTCTCTACGGACTTAAAGCTGAACTGCCTTGGTTCAAAGCCAAGCTTTGTCACTTGCTATTTGAGTGACCTTGGACAAATTTACTTACTATCTCTGACTCTCAGTTTCCATTTTTATTAAATGGGTATAATAATAGTACCTACCTCATAGGATTTAGTGAGTTAATACATGTATAGCTGGCACAAAGTAAGTGCTCAATCAATGTTAATGCTGCATCACATACATACATTTAATTAAAGATGTAAAACATTTGTGATTACTTTTTTTACTTAACATTATATTATGAACATCTTTTCACGTCCTTGTTTGTTTTGTAAAAAATATCTTTAATGGCTGCATAGAGTTTCATTGCCAAGAAATACCATAATTTCATTTACCAATCCAATACTACTGGGCATTTATGTCTTTTCTATTTTTTAATTGGCTTTTATTTTGACTGACATTTTTTCTTACCCAAGAACTGGAGAGAGGAGGATGACCAATTTGAGAATTTAGAAGTAGCATAGCATCCTGTAGAGATAACACTGGATTTAGAATTAGTTAGAAGATGGAATTCTAGTTCAGAGTTTGCCCCTTTCTTTTCTAGGACTCTATACAGTGATCAAGATGGACTGAATAATCTGTTGGGTCCTGTCCAGACTTACCTCCTCATCTTATCTTGCAGGAATTGAGCCGATTTCAGTCATAAGTCTTCAGTATTATTTCCTCTAAAAGTCACACACAAATATCTTAGGTGAAGTAATCAATAACAAAGCTTCCCACCCAGAGCCCCAAAGACTTCAAGGTATTGGCCTCTTCAGCCATCGGGTAGCCAGTCAGTCTGAGGCTGCTAGACTCCTGGGCTGATCACCTCCAGCTGCAAACAGCCTTATCTATGACTCCGATCCCTTCTAGTTTACCAAGTATACTCTGCTGTACAAATATGGTTTTCTCTGTGCCAACCTGTGAAACGGTTTGGAAGTACTGATCTATAAGAATGTATCAAGGAAATTTTTTGCTTATGGCAGATATATGTAGTTCAGATCCATGTATATTGTTGATAATTCTTCATTCTTGGACTTTTTAGCATGGCTGCTCGCTGTTTCTGGGATGCTGACACTGACAACTACACTCATGATGTTTTCATGAATGTAAGTCTATTTGGAAACCGTTTTTTCCTTTCTAAGGACTTGCAGACATTCCAAATCAAATTGCTTAATATATATTAAGATGTGAGGACAGGGCGGGCCCCATGGCCAAGTGGTTGGGTTCACGCTCTCTGCTTTGGTGGCCCAGGGTTTCGCTGGTTCGGATCCTGGGCGCAGACATGGCACCGCTCATCAAGCCATGCTGAGGCGGCATCCCACATGCCACAACTAGAAGGACCCACAACTAAAAATATGCAACTATGTACCGGGGGGCTTTGGGGAGAAAAAGGAAAAATAAAATCTTTAAAACAAAAAAGATGCGAGGACACTTTAGTTTTAGATATTTATCTTAGACTTCTGGATTAGATGATTTTACTGCTCCTTTTTGTGTAACTAAAGCAGAAACCTACTGAGCTGCTTATAGGCAAGGAGACTTGTATGTATATAGATGACATAACTCTTCACAAGTTTGAATTAGGGACTAGCATATTGTTTAGTGCTAATAGATATATAGCACTTTGCTAAGCTGCAAAGAAATGTGGTGGCAGGGATTCCATAAGAAAAGGTGATTTTTCTTTCAGTAATACTAAAATTAATTACTTTATCTTAAAGTTATTTCTCAAAACTAAGAAAAAATAAAGAGGAATTTTTAAAAAGTGGTTTCATTTAAACATTGGTAAGTTATTGACATGAACTTTTAAAATATTTTAATCATATGTTGTTATTTTATACTTGCTTCCAGAAATGACCCCATCCTCTATACAAATGCTCCCAGGTTGTGAATTAGTGGAGTCATAATTCAAGTAGAGTAGAGTAGAACAGAAACTGGATTGAGTGAATTAAGAGAGAGGTTCCATTTCCAGCTCTGTAACTTTCTAATTGAATGACTTTAGGTAAGTCATTGGACTTTTCTCTGATTTTATCAGTAACATTAGGAAGCTGTACTAGATTTTCCCCAAGACTGCCTGTGGCTGCCTAAGACTCATTTGAGGAACTTGTTTAAAATACAGATGCTGGGGCTCTAGTCAAGTACATTCTGATCAAATAAGCCAAGGGTTGGATCAGTGAATCTGAATTTTTTTTTAAAAAGTTCCCCACATCATTATGCTTACTGCCAGCTTTAGAAGCTGCTTGTGTAGATGATCTTTTAGCTCTGAAATTCTATGGTCCTACCAAAGTTTCATGTTATGCTCAACTACCCTAGGGGTCAAGGGCTGAACAGTGGAAAGTATTACTATGTAAATCTTCATTTATTAGCTCTCTGGGAGAGGAATAAAGCTAACGTGATTTTTTCCCCTGCTTTTAGCAGTAAAAATGTATATTTCTCTGAGTCCTTATACAAGTCAATTCATTCATTCAACAGATAACTCTGAGCTCCTATTATGTGCTAGCCTCTGTCCTGGAGTTGCTAGGAATAAAATGATGAATGAGACAGGCATGATTTCTGCCTGTAGAGACCTTATAAACCACTGGGGGCCAGACAATACTCAAATTAACAAATATGTAATTTAAAACTTTAGTTATCAATTATTACTTAATAAAGATTAATAAACAGGATTGGTGGGGGCAGTGCCTAAAAATCATTTTTGAGAGCCTTGTCTAGGTTTCTGACTTAGTCTACTGTATCTTTAGTTTGTTGAGTATTTGTTTAGGTTTCATTTTCAGAGCTTAAAGCACTTTGTTTATTTGGGAGAAGATCCTAGGAACCACCAGTAGAGGATGAGGAAATGAGAGAGGGGAGAGAAAAGCATATGCTGCTGAGCTGATAACCGCCGTGGATAACCAGGGCTCAATCCTGCTGGGGAACTCTGGGCGGCGCTGTGGAACAGTGCCATCAAAGTTGGGTTCACAGACCAGTGCCAGTCCATGAACTGTTTGTTACTGGTCTTCGATGAGATAAGTCCATAAATTGAGTGTAAGGGTTTAGAAACTCTTATAGGAAGTATTTTTATGTCCATTGAATCTAATAATAAAAAGTTTAGGCTGTATTTTTATGTTTTTTTCATTTCATTTTCCTAGTTAATTTTTATTGTATTTTACAAAAGTATCGATGAGGGATTGGAAATTAAAACAAAAACAAAAATAAGTCCCTCACCTCAGCACTGTTGTAGAACACAGTTCACAGTTATCCCACCTAAGGAGCGAGGGAACTGGGCTAACCAAAGAATTTTGCTTTTGGTTAATAATCAGGTACTTGAGTTCAGATTTTCTCCCATCACTGCCAGGCTGGAGGTGAAGTTAGTGGGTCAGGAGTTGCTGAGGCAAGTGGAACTCCTGTAATAAACACCTAAAAATTGTTTTAACTAGTTTAACTGGGATCTGGAAAGCACTCTGAGTTGATTCTAAAAGATGGACAAATGAATTTTATCAGTTAAGAACAAACACCCAGAGACCATCTGCCCTTATCTAGAATTTATGACAAGGTGCTGTTATTTTTATTGTCTATGATATTATAATATAGTTCCTTGGACTGATTAGTGCATTTACTCCAAGAAACTCAAAGCATTTCATACTTATTATTCCTTTGATAAATATTATTACTTCTTTGGTAAATCAGGAAAAATGGGAATACTTATGAATATGCGTTATATAAAATTCATTAGTTTGCATTTTATTTCTACTTTCAGAAAATCTAATTCTTTACCCATCTTACCCTTTTAGCAGGCAATTTTGTAGTTACCCTGAGGTAAGCAACTTTATAGCTATACTCTGGAAACCGTTTGTTTCTTGAAGAAGGAAGAAGTCTTTATGACTGAAAATTGGCAAAGATCTGAGATGTATCAATTTCAGGTCTGTGCTGCCCTTAGTCTTTCATTAGTACTAACATTCTGGATTTGTGAGTGTGTGTGTTCTGTTTTGTTTGTTTTTTAGGACAGTTTATTCTGTGTTGTAGCGGCATTCGGCTGTTTCTACTATTGAATCTTTGAAAGCTGGGAAAAGAAATGACCATGAAGAAATATGAACTTTTTTATATTGTTAAATTATCTTGACAAAATAAAGATGAGTTGGCAGGTTGGCAACTGAGTCTGTTGAGTTTTAGGCCTTATATTTTAATGTTTTGATTTTGTTATAATATATTCTTATTACATTTGGAAAGTAGAGAAAAAATCAGGGGGAAAATCCATAATTCAACTGTTCAAATATAACCAACCGTAAATATTTTGGTATGTTTTCTACCAGAGTTTTTTTATTTGCAGAGTTTTTAAAATATCATATATACAATATCATAACCTGATTTTTCACTTCACATCATGTATTGTTTTTACATCATTTTATTTGCGTTATGATTTTCACAAGCAGAATTTTATAGTTGCATTTATTCCATTAGGTTATACTGTTATTTTTGCTATATCCTTATTGAGGTACTGATTATTTCTAATTTTTCATTATCATAAGTAACACTGAGATGAATTTAATTGTGCATAAAGGTTTTTTTCTACATTTTCAATTGTTGCCTTTATCTTTCATCCAGTGTTTTTACTCAACTCCTGCTACCCTACACCTTACACAGCTTATTAGCTTACATATACATGTTTTCTCTGGGGTTTGTCCAGTGTCAGGGTCTGAGAGTTTCCAAGCTGTGTATGAGATTGGCCCTCCCTTACGACTCTCCCATAATATGTTAGTTACTATCCTAAGTCCCACTATCTTTGGAGTAATGTTTCCCTTAGAGTCCCTGGTGTCTTCTCAAGCTAGCTCTCCTTATTTGGAGCACCTTAGTCTATGGTCATGTTCAAATAACTAGTATTTGAACCTCAAAAGGGAAAAGGTCACAATTTAAATCCTTTCCTCTCTGTAGGCTCCTCAGCAGATGCATAAGTTTACCCACCTTCTTTCTTCTCAGTCACTTTCAAGTATATCAACAAAAATAATAATGAATAAATAAGTAAATACACTACAAAGTTCTTTTACATACTTCTTCCGTAACATTGGATATCTACTTGCCTTACATCTATAGAAGCAAAAGGGACCCCTGCAAAAGTTCAGTATCGCAAAGGAAAACGTTTCTCTTCACCAGACACCCTGCCATGTGATGTCCTACCAGTGGCCTCCCTGGAATCCGCTCCCGCTCAGCTAGCCCTCGGCTGATTCCTAGCGATCATTTTTTTGGTGAGCTACCTGGGTGGGAAATAGGCTGGAGGAGGGTTTGGGGCCCACTACAGGGTTTCATAGGACTTGACTGGAGGACGCGAGTTCTCTTTACGTCACCAAGTAGGGGAAAGTTGGCGCTCTGTGAGGCGGTCGCAGACCGGGCGTTGGGCGGAAGGCGTCACGGCCACCTGCGTTGTGACCGCCCGGGGACGGGTGCCCGGCCCTGCGCCAGGGGCTGGGGCTGCGGGGGGAGGGACCCAGGCGGCCGGGTCCGCCCGAGCGGGACCCAGCCCGGAGCTGGGCAGAAGGGAGCCGCCGGATTAACGCTTCTTGACGGACTGCCAGGGAGCATGCGGGACAGTTACACCGTCCCTCACGCCGGGAGGCGTCGTGGCCGCCTACGCCGGTTCCGCGTGGAGGCTGACCCTTAGCCGTTTCACCTGCTGTCTCTGGAGTTTTCCGCTCAGTCACTCCTTCCCCGGGGACTCCGTGGAGGCGGAACTACCGTGTCAGGGCTCGCGGTTTCAGGGGAAAGTCGTGGTCGGATTGACCAGCGGGCGGGCAGGAGGCGGGACTTCCGGCCCGCTCCTCGTCAGCTGCCTTTCCCGGGCGTCTCCCCGCAACCTCCTCAACTTCCCTTGTCCGTGCCGCGGCGCCCGGCAGGAATCCGGCGGGCCGGGGGTCCGGGAGCCTGAGCTGCAGGTGAGGACCCGGGGTGTGCACGTCTTTGCGGCTCTGTTTGAGAGGAGACGCTGTGGGGCTGGGACCGCCGGGAGAGTGACTGAAGGAAGAGCGGCTCAGTGACAGCGAGGGGAGTGTGAGGCGGGGGCTGCGAGGCTACTGTGACCCAGCGGCACTGACAGCGAGGGGACTGTGACCTAAGAGCCACTGCTCTGCGAAGGGCCTCTGACCTCGGCGAGCGCGAGGCAGAGGCTGCGAGAGGACTCTGACAGAGGAAGTATGAGGCAGCGACTGGAAGGGACTGTGACCTAGGGCCGGTGACTCGGGGAGACTCTGATCGATGGCTGGTGACTGTGAGGGGACTCTGACCTGAGGTAACAGGAAGCCCGGGCTGCGGGGGACTCTGACCAAGGAGCTCAGCCTTGCGGGGCTGAGCAGGGGAAGAGCGTGGATCCCTGCCCGACGTGGTCCGGTGGGCTTGTGTTAGGGCGCGGGTGTGACTGAGTGGCAGACTGGGCGGAGGAGGTGTTCAGTGGAGAGAACACTGGTCTGGGGCTTACCAGACAGACCCGAGTGTAATTGTGGCTGGAAAACCTCCCTCACCCTTGAGCTTCAGCTTCTTCATCAGTCAGTGGGAAGTTTGCACTAGATTAATGTTTCCCAACTGTGGCTTCCATCCTATTATTGGGTGGTGAAATCCATTTAGTGGATGGCCTCTGATGAAATTTTTTAAAAGAATGGACTAGAGTAGAAAATTTCAGCGTGTTCACATGGTAAGGGTAGCTATTGTTTCATGAAACTTGTTTCAGTTATGTGCGTATGAGATTAAGACATAAAATGGATTTCATATATCTTAGAATGTATGAAATAAAATGTGGTAAAAGTTTGAAAAACATTGGATCAGATGATTTGCAAGTTTTCTTTTAGGTCTAAAATGCCATGATTCTGTTATTAGGGACCTGTTGGGAAGCACAAATGTGCAATAGAGAAAACTGCAATGGCTGCAACACAGTCTATCAGGTTGACTTACCTGGAGGAGGCTTCTCGAATGCAATTGAGGTGACTAGTAATGACTGAGGACTGAAACTCAGGATCTCACTTGGGAGAACCAGAACTTATATTGAAATTGGGACAGTGCTATTTATAGAGGCAGTGAGGATATATAGAGACAGTGATAGGAAAAACTGCTGGGAATAGACATTGAAGAAGGGGAAGCTTCCAGGAGGGTAGGAACACGCGCAGGAAGGGAATTGAAGCTAAAGACAGAAAACGTTCTGCCGAGAATGAATAGGGAGTAGGGAGATAGGACCTTCAGGGTCCTTTTCAATCTTGATATTTAGTGGTTCTGCAAGTACAGAGAATTGCTAGTAAAAAGATATTGGTTGAGAATGGGATTTGGTGCAGTAAACCGTGGTAAACAGATGATGACCATCACGAGGAAGAAAGGATGCCGCTGGGACGGTCGACAGTGGTGACCAGAATGCCGCTTGGGAGAGGCTTTAATGTGTTTAGCTCTCCAGCTCAGTGATTTGTGCACTGGAGGCCAAGACTGGCATGCTGGGGATGTACTGTGCTGTGAGTAATTCAAATGATACTTTAGCTGCTGATTCACTTTTGTGAGGGCCTGTTCATGAAGTGGATGAAAAGAACTAAAATGAGTTTCACTACCTCCTCCTCTCTTACAGCCCTTTGTAGAAGGTGTTACTGATTGTGCCACCCAATGTTTTTTTAAAAAAATATCTAATAGAAGAAGCTTGAGGTAATTTTAACTTATCTGATAACGTAATAGTCACCCCCACCTCCTAGACACATATACACTTTGTGATGGGTGTAGAGAGTTCGGAAAGATTGTTGAATGGGAATGAGTTGGGAATGGTGAGGCATTGCCTTTGTTTAGCTAAAAATGGCTGGTTACACCGTTTTCTAGAACAATTAGATGTTTACTTGGCTCACATTCTACATAACTGAAAAGAACTACTCAAGAATTTCTTTCTAGGGCCAGCCCGGTGGCTGAGTGGTTGAGTTTGCACACTCGGGTTCCGGGGCCTGGGGTTTCACCGGTTTGGATCCTGGGCGCGAACCTAGCACTGCTCATTGGGCTATGCTGGGGCAGTGTCCCACTAGTGCCACAACTAGTAGGACCCACAACTAAAAAATATATGCAACTATGTGCTGGAGGGCTCTGGGGAGAAGAAAGAAAAATAAAATCTTAAAGGATTTCTTTCCAGAACACAATATATGCTTTAAGGTAACCGACTGTAGAAGAGAAGACATTTAGGCTTGGGGACTGCAGCACTGCCTCTGGGGTCCTTTGTGTTCTCTGAATGAAATGATTCTTTTTGACCTACCCTGCTTTGCAAATTCCCTTCGCAAACTAGTATAATGGCCTGATTGATAAAGAATGAACCTTATTCCTCCCTCAGCCTATGATACCTCCTTCCATAATCAGGCTAGGTTTTATTTTTCTTGGGGTCCTCCTCTTTGGATATATGATCCCTTAAAGAGAATGATTTAGTCAGATAAAGCCTTGGATTCAGAAGTCCCAGGTTACTTTATCTGATGTTTACACACTGACTCACTCTGTGACTGTGGGAAGAATTATCACTTTCTTTTGTTTTAGATTTTCTAACTATGGCAGAGGTAGCTGTTTTTCTGGTTAAACAGCCCTGTAATTATGTGAAATATATGCATATTCACCAAACTTTTTTTTTTTTTTTTGAGCAATATTAGCCCTGAGCTAACATCGGCTGCCATTCCTCCTCTTTTTGCCAAGGAAGACTGGCCCTGATCTCACATCCGTGCCCGTCTTCCTCTACTTTATATGTGGTACGCCTGCTACAGCATGGCTTGCCAAGCGGTGCCATGTCCGCACCCAGGATCTGAACCGGTGAACCCCAGGCCGCCACAGCTGAATGTGCGTGCTTAACTGCTGCGCCACTGGGCCAGCCCTCATCAAACTTTTTATACAACCTCGTGGAGTTTGTAAACCACCTGACCCTGTTCATGATTCCGTTACGGAGCTGTCTAACCTCTAGGTTAGATGTGATTCCCCTAGGGAGCTGAATAACCAGTTTTTCCATGTTATAAGTGCTGATGAGAATTAATTTATGAAATATTCATAGAAGAAGCAAGCATAATGATTTTCTATTGTTATTAATGATAAATAATGACAAAATAGTAACAATAGTAATTTCCTTACTCATGCCTTTGTTTTCAAGTATTTGTATAACTGATCTGAAGCCAGATCTTCTGGCTTTTCTACTAATAGAGGTAATTCCCCCTTCTGAATAAAACAGAAATAGGTCTCTCTTACACCAAAGTTTGTGTTACCCTAAAATAGATTGGAAAGAATAAAGTTTTCTGAAGTCCTGATTTTTGGTGGAATTTTTTCGGTTAGAGAAACTCTAAAGTTAGAGTATTTCCCAATCATCAGTGGACTCTACAGTTCCTTTTTGCTCAAAATTGTGGCTCCTTGTACATCTTTTATTTTATCACCACATCAGTCACGTTAGAAAAACATTGACTTAGGAAGGAGAGAGTGAGGAGATCAGGGCTCCAGGCTCAACTCTCTTGCTTATTTGCTCAGAGGATGACTTCAGCACCTACTCTTTCCTAAACTTTAAACCTTTCTGTTTCTAGTCCTAAACTTCTCTTTTCACAATGTTCCTGTCAAATAGGTACCTGGACATGTATTTGAAGTGTGATTTGTTTTGTTAGTTGCTTTATGAATGATCTGTGGCAAAATTTAAATCCTAACTCCCTTCTTCGACAAGTCAGTCAGTAAATTCAGGGAATATACATTTTTTTTTTTTTTAAGATTGGCACCTGAGCTAACAACTGTTGCCGATCTTTTTTTTTCTGCTTTATCTCCCCAAATCCCCCCGGTACATAGTTGTATATCTTAGTTGCAAGTCCTTCTAATTGTGGCATGTGGGACGCCACCTCAGCGTGGCCTGATGAGTAGTGCCATGTCCACGCCCAGGATCCGAACCAGCGAAACCCTGGGCCACCGCAGCAGATCGCGCAAACAGCCACTCGGCCTTGGGGCCGGCCCCAAGGGAATACACACTTTTACATACTCTATTTTGCAGTATATACCAGAGCTCCACTCCAGAATTAAAAAAGAACTGTTCGTGAGTCACTAATGTAGATTTGGCACTGGGTTAGGTTCGTTTACATACGTTACCTCATTAACTTAAATGATTGAATTACCTGTATTTTACTGTTTGCAAACCAAATTAGTAGATAGATATATAGCAGGCTTTTTTTTTTTTTCTCTTTTTTCTCCTTTTCTTTTGGTAACTCTCTTGTTGAAAGTTGAAAGTTCTATTAGTTTGAAGCTTTCTGTGTTTGGACTAGAATGACTGCCAGTGAGCCAGGAGAACCCATGCATCTGCTGGGCTGTTATAGCACATTCACAACTATTTGCAAACCAGTTTTCAAGTGAGGGCTGCTAAAAATAGTGACATATGGTCTTTGCTCTCTATTAGAGAACATACTGAGTGTATAGCACTTGACAGATAACAGAGGGAGTTTTTTTAATTTATAGAGAATTACCTTAGATGTGATTATGTTTGTTTGTTTATTTTTTGACCCTAGAGCAGAGGTCTTAATCTTTTTTGTGCCATGGACCCCTTTGGCAGTATGGCGAAACTGTGTGGACTCCCTTTTTGGAATAATATTTTTATATGCAAAAAATAAAATACATAGAATTATAAAGGAAACAAATTATATGAAATATAGTTATCAAAATATTTTTTAAATGTGTGATAAGCACTATACGTGCTTTTTATTAACATAGTAAATAGTGTTTACTATCTATCAGTGGGTCTTATAACTCATAATTTTAAAATGATCATGAGTTTGAACAATATTTCAAGATATCTGTAGCAAGTATAATATATGAAAATATCTGATTTCTTTGGTGACAAAGTCTATTTTTCTTTTTCTTTTTTTTTGTTTCCAAAGATTGGCACCTGAGCTAACATCTGTTGCCAGTCTTCTTTTTTTTCTTCTTCTTCTCCCCCAAAACTCCTAGTACATAGTTGTATATTGTAGTTGTAGGTCCTTCTGGTTGTGTTACGTGGGACGCAGCCTCAGCATGGCCTGATGAGCGGTGCCCTGTCTGCGCCCAGGATCCGAACCTCTGGAACCCCCAGCCACCAAAGTGGAGTGTGCGAACTTAACCACTCATCCCCAGAGCAGGCCCCCTCTATTTTGCTACTAAGTCTACTATTACTCTTGTGGCTTATGTTCATAATTGAAGGCAATGGTGAATTTGCCAGAGGTTAGTAAAAATAAAGATATAATTTTTTTCAAATCACGGTCTCCCTGAATCTGTCATAGATCCTGCCTTACAGATGTAAGTTCTATAACCCACTCTAGGGAGAACACAATCTAAATGCAGGGTTAACTCACTGAATCTTCTAGTAGAATAGCGATAGAGCAAAATCATCAACTATAAGAACTATTATAAATGTCCTTTGTGGTTTTTAGGATAATCTCTTTCCTGAAATATTCTGCTGTGTGGCCAGGCCTGAGTATAAGCTTTATTTTGTTCCAGTGCTAACCCAGAGTCTGGCTTAGAGTAAGTGCCCACTCAGTGTTTATGGAATAAAGGTTTCTCTGAAGAAATTAAAGGGAAGAGATCAAGTTTGAAGCTAAGATCTTAGATGTGGCGATTTACTGGCCTCAAATATTGAGGAGAAACATTGAGCTCTGGTTTAAAACTAATCTTGTCAGTCTAGGTCATACTGTGAAATTCACTTTTACATTTAGAATTCCCAAATCAGGCATTCTTTTGACATATTCTATATAATGTGGTGATATATACAGGTTAGTGACAGAAGCTGCAGTAATCCTGTATCAGAAAATTCCGTATCAGAAAGTACAGTTTCTTGAAATAATCCCATTCCTAGCACTGTCTTCTACTCTAGAATCGTTTGCATAATCTAGGTAGAATTTCCCACCCCATTATTGATGGAACTGGTCCTGACTTCATCTAGGATGGGAGTTGGCAACCTTTTTCAGTAAAGGGTGGGATAGTAAATATTAGGCTTTGCAGGTCATACGATCTCTGTTGCAACACTCAACTTTGCAGTTGTAGCACAAAAGCAGCCATAGACACTATATCAGTGAATGAGTGTGGCTGTGTTCCAATAAAACTTTAATTACAAAAACAGGCAGTGGGCCATATTTGGCCTGTGAGCTGTAGTTTGCTGACCCCTCATCTAGGAGGTCTGCTGGTTCTTGAATCCAGTCCCTCCTCCCACTATGGGTTAGACGTATCCTCTCTCAAGCTTCAAGGGCCTTTACACAAGGAGTGATTTGACTGCAGTTATCTGCAGAAAGACCTGAATGTACAGCAGATGACATGATTCCCAAGAGTATTACATGCACTTTAACGTAGGAGTTTACAGAGCTTGTCTCTTAGAGCACCACTTTATTAAGCTCCACAATGGTAGAAGCAGATAAAGATCTCAAATATGAGGTATGCTTGCTCACTCATTGGTATACCAGTAGAAACTTAGTACGTATAGGGTTTTACTGAGGAAGATAAGGTAGGCCCAGAGATGGGGGAAGCGGGAACAGAATGCAAAGAAAAAACTCATATCTCCTTTTTTTTGCAGATAGTTCAGTGTGATAATCAGTCAAGTTTGAATTAGATTTTTGAAACTTGAAGAGTATATGTGATTGCACCTTCCTACTATTTCAGTTGTTGTATAGCTTAGGAAGCAGAGTCCACCTCCTCTTTCATCCTGGGGTACTTGCTAGATCTACTAGCAATAAGGAAGTAGAATAGAGGGGATTGGGTGGGAGTTCCTAAAACTGCACTTGTAGGAGGCTTTCATCTTTAAAACACAAGCATGTGCATGTGAGCGCCCAGATTTTGTCTTCCCACTGTTCAGTCTTCCTGCTCTGAAAAGAGGCCATTTTCATTTTGAGACTCACCCTCATTTGGTCTGTGTAGGCTTCACCCTCAGCCCTAGCATTAGATTGCATGAGCCAAACCTAAACCAGCAGCACATCACTCTGCTGGCCACAGATTAGGGAAGGAGAGGAGGTCAGTGATAGGTGACCTAGGCTGGTCCAATCAGAGTGAATTTCAGGACTCACCTAATGAGAATACTTGGACAATTATTATCATGTCTTTGTGGATTTGAACCTAGAGACATGCCTCTAGGAACCATCCTGTGGCCATCCTATAACCAGAGGAGCCTTTTTGGAAACAGTCAACCTAGAGAAACCAAAGCTAATGATGGAGAGAAGCCAGATCCTGAACTGTCTCATTGTGTCAATCAATACATTCCCCTTTTTGCTTAAGTCAGTTAAGCTGGGTTTCTTATCAGTTGGAACCACAAACATCATAATAAATACATCCAATACCTAGCAATGAGACCTGGCACAAAGTAGGTGCTCAATAACTATTTGAATAAATGTAATAAGCATAGAAAACTCCTTTGAAATTTTGAAAAGCACCACGAACACTAGTTTTGTTTGATGGAAAGGGGGCAGGTATTTGTCAATTTATAAGTGTATCAAAGATAGCGCAACAAAGCTCCCACTTCATTAGGGGGTTTGTGGTCTAATTTCTCATTTGATCCTTACCATGTCTTAGAAATTAAGTACATTTTGTTAGAACCTTCCTTAATCACGTGAAGGAACTTCTAGAGTCAAGGGACTTAGCTTAACCTATAGTTAAGGTACTGGGAGGAGCTAAAATTAAATGCTAGTTTATATGATGTGATTCCTGGTCTAGTGCTAGTGCCGCCTCTGCTCTTCTACTCTGGCCCAAACCAAAACAAACCCCTGGAGTGCCTGGAAGTCTGTCAGTGATATGCCCAGTGGGAAGGGAGCCCAGTCTTTATGAAAGATGAAATTAAATTCCTGCCTGGCTGGTTATTGCACGTAGCCAGAGTGCAATAAGTGGTTTTGATTAAATTCACGTATGACCATTTTATATACTAGGCAGCATAGTGGTGTTGTTAAGCACACAGACCCTAGAGTGAGAATGCCTGGGTTCAAACCCTGTTTTTACCCTGTCCTAGGTGTGTGACCTTAGTCAAGTCATTTAACCTAGCTGTGCCTCAATTTCCTCATCTGAAAAATAGGGATAATAGTGTTACCTACCTTATAGAATTGTTGTGAGGATTAAATTATTTAATATATGCAGAAGGTTTATAACTTCCTGACTCATAGGAAGTACCATATGTGTTAGCTATAATTATTATCATGGCTAGTATCATCTAATCTTTGAGACTGTGATAGAGAAATGTCGATTGTGTGATAGTACAATGAAACAGGTTTACATCTGATTGAATACACTAATCATTAAGAATTCTAAATATATTCTCTATTCTGTTTTCTAAGGAAAAACTCTACTGTGTTTTACATTCTGCTAACCTAAAGAGTATTAAGGGTGGATCTCAATGAGGAGAGAGGTTCTGGTGGTATGTCACACTGTCACATTGATGTATGGTGACATGTATCTATCCTGATCAATATTTTCAGCAGTGACTTGGATGGAGACATAAAAACTATTATACTTTTCAAATTGATAGATTACATAAAGCTGTGATAAACAGCTAATATGATAAATGGCAGTCAAGATTTGAAATTATTTTAACAGATTGCAATAAACAAAAAGATCAACCAAGAGGAACTTCAACAGGATTATGACCAATGAAATGAATAAATATAATTCTACATAACCTCTGCTTGAACGTCCTGGTGTACCAAAATGCAATGCCTCCTGAGGTAACCCAGTTCAGATAACTTGTTCCTAAAAAGGTTTTTATTATGTTTGGTTAAAATTTGTGTCTCTGCATCTTCCAACCAGTGAGCCATTTTCTGTTGTCTGGACTTTCACAGAATAAGTCTCTGTCCTATCCAACATGACAGGCATTCAGATATTTAGAGATAGTTATCAGATGCCTTCTTGTATAGTATAGTATCGTATTGTATCATATACTATAAGAGTAAAGGGTGTGTAATCTGTAGCCAGGCTGACTGAATTTGATTCCTAGCTTCACTGCTTACTAGCTGTGTGACCTTATCTTCTGTGTTTCTGTTTTACCATCTATAAAATAGTGATAAAAATAATACACCTGTGTCAAAGAGTTGTGAATGTTAAGAGAGTTTTAGTATTTTTAAAGTGTTTAGGTAAAATACAGGTGTTAAATAAGTGCTCATTGTTAGTAGTAATAGTAGTAATTATTGTATGTCAATTATACTTCAGTAAAGCTGTGAAAATATTTTTGTACACATACCCTCCCATACACAAAGCAAAGACTTCTGAGAAGTTCCTGTAAACGTGTCTTTGGACATGTTAAGTATTTTTCTATTAAACATTAAGGAATTTTAACTTGAAGTTATGAAACATGACTGGTAAAAATATGACATGACGTTCCCCTTGATTCATTATGGAACCCTTAAAACTCTGTTTTGTATCATGAATGAAAAGTACACATGCCTTTAAAATACCACCTATTTGTCATGTCAGAAGAGGAAGGAGCAGAAATTAAAGAATTCTTTATTGCTTGAGTTGAAAGCTTGTCAGGAAGTCCTAGCAAAACTCTCCAATGAGAAGGATCTGCACACCTGTACAGCTGACAAATCAGGCAGCCTCTGAATCAAGCCAGTAGCCACGTCAGTTCTAGTTGATTGGTCCTGGGACACTGTTTACCTTTAGATAGTGTGACCTTTTATTCCACTGTTTAGTTAGGCTGGCTTGACAGAAGTCTGCAAAAACTTAAGGGACCTATGCTGTAGAGAGAATGTTCTTGATAGAAGGAAGCAGCAGTAAGGAGACAGCTTGTTTCTAAAAATCTTGTATTTCTGGGAGACAGAAGAATATAGTGGCAAGGACTTTGGAATTAGACAAGTCTGGATTTAAATTCTGGCGCTCCCAGCTAGCACTTACTAGCTGCGTTATCTCTTGGATAGTTGCTTAACCTTCCTGATCCTTAGTTTTCTCATTTGTAAATTGGGGCTAATAATACCTGCTTCTCAGCTTATATGGATTAAATGAGAATAGTGTATATAAAGTGCTTAGCATAGTACCTGCACATAGTAAATATTTGAAAAAAGATAGCCATTGTTATGGCTGTTGCTGTTATTACCTTACTTCCTTGCAAGACATTTAGATTATGAAAACATACTTCTTGGAATATATGTATCATGTATACTGTTTCAAAGAGTTAGGAAGGAGAGATCAGTTTCTTGAGACCCCAAAAGACAATCTTATATGAGGGCCTATTTGTGTAGAAAATTCTTACAGAGCATTTTTAAAGTTAAACTTTTCATTTTGTAAAAACAAAAAATAAAGCCTATAGATAAGTTGCAAGGGGATTAAAATGAACCCCTTTTGCCCCACCTACGTTCATACATTGATAACATTTTGCCGTATTTGCTTTATCTTTTTTGTGTGTAGTATGCACATTTTTTTTCTTCTTCTTTTTTTCTTTTTTTGCTGAGGGTAAGTTGCAGAGATCATGACCGTTTATCACTAGATACTTCAGCATTTCTGTCTTAAAAACGGGGACAGTCTTTTACATAACACAGTGTAATATCAAATCAGGAAGTTTATTTTGACATGGATGCATATTATTATCTGACACATAGTCTATATTCAAATTTTGCTGATTGTGTTAATAACTATCTTGTATTATAGTTTCTCCCCCAATCTAGAATGATGCATTATATTTAGTTGTCATTTCTTTGGTCTCTTTTAACCTGGAACAGTCCCTCAGCCTTTCGTTGTTTTCGTGATTGACATTTTTTGAAGAATACAGGCTTGTTGTTTCATAGAATGTCCTTTAATTGGGGTCTGTCAACTTGTACCTCATAAATCAATACAGGTTATGCATTTTTGTCAGGTAATGTGTCCTCAGTACCTCATACCAGGAGGCATTGTTGGTGATGTTAATTAACTTTGATCACTTAGCTAAGAGATTTTTTCACTACATATAAAGGTAACTCTTATCTATAAGGAGATACTTCAAAACTGTGTAAATATCCTGTTCCTCAACAAACTTTCCTATGATGGTTTTAGAATAGTATGGAGCATTTTTATATCATAAACATTTTTTAAGGTGAGGCTCTGTATGTGGTTTCCTTGTCTTGATTAATGGCTTCTTGAGAAAATAGTTTTTACTTTAAAAATTATGTTATAGTAGTACCTTGTACACAGTAAGTACTCAATATTATTGACTACTTGACCTTGAGCTGCCTGACACCAGATAGCTGATTACATTTTTCATAGCAGATTTTGTCTACCAACCCTGAGAAGAATTTAACAGATAACTTACAGCAAAGTCCTGTTGTATGCAAATTGGAAATGATTACTAATTGGACTAATTAGGCATTCTTAGCAGGCCTCTCAGATGAGTGAGATGGGAGAAATATACTGACTTCTGGATATTTTGAAAGAATAATTAATAACAACAGTGAAGAATAGCTCTGATCATCATCACTGGAAAAACAGTACTATACATATAATACCTGTCTTCTGTTTTAATTTGCATTTGTGATGAAAAGAAGTTTCTGGGTGGAGTTCATCTTTCACTTTAGACTCTGATGTGTTTTCATGTCAGCCTAATACTTAGCCATGACTCATGGGTGTCACTTTCAGTCTCTAACAATTAGGTCAGTTTTCTTGTGAATCTTGTCACATTGCCACTTGGGTTTTAGCTGGAAGAAAGAAAGTAAGGCACAATTGTGGGTGTTTAGATGAACATCTTATTTGGGAGGGCTTATTGGAGGCAGTGAGGCAGAACAGAATGTCCTGATTTTGTCCGGCATTTGTTTTGTTTTCCACCTCTGCTTTGAGGATCTTCCATCTTTCACCATACCGTATCTGGGACAGAGATGGCAGTTGATCGTTAAAGTTCCTCTGTCCCCAATTTTGGCTGATGCCTAAAATTTCATGATTGTCAAGAAATTAATTTATCTGTGCAAATTATGTTACCCAAGAAAAATGTAGATATCCTGGTAGGGGGTTGGAGAGGTAGCACAAGCCAACTTTTAAACATGTAACATCGAATATTCAGAACTTTTCTGTGATAGCTAGTTGCTAGAAGCTCTCTGCTAAATGAGACAGTAATAACTTTTTCTTGGGGATCGCTTCTCAGCCTTTTGGCTAAGATCAAGTGTAGTATCTGTTCTTATCAGTTTAATAAGTTTTTCTTGGGGAAAGGAGAAGCCTGGATGGGGTTTTAATAGCTGGGGACTCTGAAAATGCTTAAGGTGCTAAGATTCTGAAAGGAAAAGAGGAAATGAGTATTAAAAATGAAAGAGGAAGGACATTTAAAAGATACAGTACACTTACTCCACAATTTTCATAGAGCTAACCCTGGTGGGGTGGTGTCTGAAATCTACAGAGCCTTTAGAGTTAAGAAACCCATGCTTTGTTAAATCAGGAATTGGTGATGGCCGTCTCTTTTAAAAAGGCTGTTTTCTCCATCTGCACCAAAGACACACCTTTCACATTTCCTTGCACCTGTCATACTTCCAGGTGTCCCAGGAATGATATAAGGGGTAGTGGTAAAGTCTGTATAACTAACTTTCTCAGCCAAGCTATTCCAATCTTTTGCATGCATTCAGGATATGAAATTAGCAGTTAGTATACAGGCTGCATTGGTCAAGGGGAATAATTTCTAAGGTCAGGTGATTAATTGTGGCCATTGCTCCACAGAGAGGCATTTCAGTGTTTATACTAGAGCCCGTGTTTTGTGGAGCTCTGTTTTTGCCAGATGCAGTTGGCTTATCTTGATGAAATGTGTGCTGTGGAATTGATCTTTTGCTGAGTGTATCCGTGTTAACATCTCTGAAATGCTAGTGACAGAATTTTTTCCACCACAATAAGAAAAAGAAATCGTTTTCATTTTCTATGACTAGTTAAAAGAAGATGGATGCACAGAGTTCAGCCAAAGTCAACACGAGGAAGAGGAGGAAAGAGGCACCTGGACCCAATGGGGCAACAGAGGAAGATGGAATTCCTTTAAAAATGCCACGCTGTGCAATTGTGAGTAAAGAGATTTCTTTGTTGAACACTTAACCTGGCAGGGGGAGGGTAGAAACTGATAGAACATTGATGATATCAGTGTTACAGATCTTCTTAAATAATGGAGAGAATGAATAGTTAAGTATGAATAGTAAGTACTTCACAGCTGTTGGAAATCTTATGCTTTCTTTCACAGCTTAGTTACAAGAGCTTTATGTTGGAATTGGAAAAAGAATGTGAGGAAAATTTGGAGGTTGTATGTATATTAGGCTAAAGATAAAATTCAAACTAATGAAATAGAAAAATTGGGGGCTCCGGGCAGTGATCTGATCTTGGTTTCATTTCATGGTGTTTAGTTTTCTGTGTCTTACTATCTTTTTCTCCCGTATCATTCCTCCACTCTATTACTGGTTATATGTTAGATAAGAACCTTTTTCTATTACTGCCTACCTTATGTTTCTTTATCTCTGAGACATTATTTTTTATCTCCTAACTACTGCCAAGCCTTGGATAAAAGACCCCATTCCAAATTTATCCTATTTCAGGTTGGTACCCTTCCTAAAGCTTCCCCTAAAAAACATGTTAAAGAATACTTATACCCAATTGAAGTTATTATTGATAGACAGTATTATTATGAAATCCATGTTTCAAAATCCCAGTGACAGAATTGTATGTTTCTATATTTTCTTTTCCTATATTGACCATTAGCCATTGATCAAACTGCAGTTTCCACTGGTTAGTTCTGGAGCTTCAAAGCCCAAAGAGAAAAACATTTCTACTGTGAGACAGTTAACAATTGTTCCAAACCAGTAATCTTATCTTGAGCAATAAAAGTAACTGGACTCCACAAATAGGAGCCTTATGCTCCAGGCCTACTATTGATGATATTGATGGGGGCAAGTGGATTAGTTTCCTATTGTTGCTGTAACAAATTACCACAAATTTAGGGGCCTAAAACAATACAGATTTATTATCTTACAGTTCTGAAGGTCAGGAGTCTGAAATGGATCTCAGAGGGCTAAAATAAAAGCGTTGGCAGGGCTGGAGGTTCTCAGAGAGAATCTGTTTTCTTGCCTTTTCCGTCTTCTAGAGGCTGCCCACATTGCTTTGCTCATGCTGCCAGCCAGCAGTTGTATCACTCCGACTGCTGCTTCTGTCATCATATCTCTTTCTGATTCTAACTCTGCTGCCTCCATCATTCACTTATAAAGACTCTTGTGATTGCGTTGGACAGACTCAGATAATCCAGGATAGTCTCCCTGTCTCAAAATCTTTTAATTTAGTCACATCTTCAAAGCCCTTTTTGCCACGTAAGGTAACATAGTCACAGGTTCCAGAGAATAAGATGTGGACATTTTTAGGGGGCCATTATTCTGCATACCACAGCAAGTAAACTCAGAAAATGACTCAGCAGTCAACAGAACAGAGCATTGTTAATTTCTGAATGTTTCTAAGAGAATTCAGATTAAGGAGATGGTAGTGGCTACTGATTCATGAATCTTACTTGGGGTATGCACAAGTTATAACCAAGTAGGTGATGCTGTCATCCAATCATCATAGACAGGAATAGAGCAAGGAAGGCCAGTCTTAGTGGAATGGGCTTTGAGAAGCGTTAAATTTCTTGGTCCTTAGAATCTGAGGAATCTCAATGCTTTAAATTACTTTGCTTCGTTTATTCATGTCACAAATCATTTGAGCAACTTGCCGCCTGTTCCACATTCCTCTCTGGTACACATTGGCCATTTAGCATGGGCTAATGGTCAAAGATTCACTCACTCAACAGGCTGGACCAACTCTACTGAGGAGTAGCTGCCAAATAAACTTGTCTGTCATCTACACTGTACCATCTCTATGTCCTTCCTGGTTTCTGAGCCCCCTTCAACTCTGAAGCAAAAGCAAACAGGATTTTTTTCTTTTTTTATAACAGTTTTATTGAGATCATATAATCTACTCATTTAAACTGTACAATTCAGTGATTTTTAGTATATTTACAGAGTTGTGCAACCATCATTATAACCAATTTTAGAATATTCTTATCACCCCAAAAAGAAGCCCTGTACCCATTAGGAATCACTCCCCTTTTCCTCACAACCTCCCCAGCCTCTAGCAACCACTAATTTACTTTCTGTATCTATAGATTTGCCTATTCTGGACATTACATACAAATGGCATCATATAATATGTGGTGTTTTGTGGCTGACTTCTTTCATTGAGCATGTTTTCAAGAATCATCCATATTGTAGCATGTATCAGTATTTCCTTTCTTTTTATTGTCAAATAACATTCCATTGTATACTACATACCACATTTTATTTATCTATTCATTAGTTGACATTTGGGTTGAGCAAACCAGATTTTATTGCATACTTACAATGTGCCGGCATGGCAGTAAGTACTAGGAGTGTAAAGATAAACAAGGCCTTCCTTTTGAGAGATGTGAACATAATGTAAAGCTGTAACTGAGAGCTCATTAACTTTAGAAAAGTTCTGGTCTTGCCAGGGGAAAGGAATAGGAAGGATCACCAAGTGTTAGGTACCTGGGTTGGTCGGTCAGGATGAATTGGATAGAAGAGAGAGAAAGAGTTAAGGAAGAAAAATTAAGGGATAATTTTATGGCTAGTTTATAAGTATAAAGAATTTGCTGATACAGATGTTTCAAAAGGATCATAAAAATATTTACAAAGAGCAAGACATTTAGCTTTTCTTAATATTTATCATATATATGAATAACGTACAAAGTACCTAAACTGGGGAAAGTTGGCCACAGTTCTGCTTGTGAAGATAGAGCTCACAATCTCATTTCAACCAACTATATAGAGAACCTCTGTGTGCCAGTTTCTATGCATTGGAGACATGAAGATGAAAAGACCTTGCCCTTAAGAAGCTCACGGACAAATAGGGGAAAGAGACAGCCACAAATAATTAAGATACAGTACAAAAGTGCCAAATAGAAGGAAGTTAGAGGTACAATGGCTGTCTAGAGGAGCAAGAGATGAACTTTGACTGAGGGGTGGAGACAGTGGTTTTAGAAAAGCTTTCATCGGTGGGACCGGCCAGGTGGCACAGTGGTTAAGTTTGCACATTCTGCTTCAGCGGCTCAGGGTTCGCCGGTTCAGATTCTGGATACGGACACAGTACTGCTTGGCAAGCCATGCTGTGGTAGGCGTCCCACATATAAACTAGAGGAAGATGGGCACAGATGTTAGCTCAGGGCCAGTCTTCCTCAGCAAAAAGAGGAGGATTGGCAGCAGATCTTAGCTCAGGGCTAATCTTCCTCAAAAAAATAAATAAATAAAATAAAATTACTTTATGAAAAAAAGAAAACAAAAGCTTCATCAAGGAGATTATTTCTGAAGTGAACTTTAAAACATAAGTAGAAATTTAAGAAATGGACAAAAGAGAGAGTACAAGTTCAGAAGTGTGAAATGATAGTATGTTTAGCAAACTGCAAGTAATATTGCTGGAGCTTAAAGTTCAGCATAAGAATCTGCAATGGATAAGGTAAACAAGGGCCTGATCATGAAGATCAGCATACATGCACATCTTATATGCTGTGCTAAGGAATTTGAACTTTATCCTATAGGTAATGTGTTCCGATTTACAATTTAGAAAGATCATCCTGGTTGGAAAAGGATCATCCTGAAAGGATAGATTGAAACAGGGATAGACAGAAGCCCGAGGACTAGTTGTGAGAGTGTTGTAATGATCCAGGTTGGAGATGATGAGGGCTTAAACTAGGACAGTAGATGTAGAGAGGATGAGATCAATTTTAAGTTTTTAAGAGAGAAAATAGACAATTCTCAGAAATTATTGGGATGCAGAGGATGAGAGGTGTTAAGGATGGCTCCTAGGTAGATTATGTAGATGAGGTGGTTCTCACTCAGATAGGAAATACAGGAGGAAGAGCTGGTTTAGGAAGATGATGAGTTTAATTTAGTACAAGTTCAATTTAGAAGGTCTGTGAGACATCCAAATAGTAGGTAGATAGATGAACTCCTTGTTTACATTCATTGAAATGGCAAGAGGAATCAGAGAGAATTATTATTATTTTTTCTTTTTTTAACAGATCCTTAGGGGGTGGAATCTTTCTATTTTGTTCCTTATCCCTTCTTTGTCACGCCACATGGTATTCATCTTGACTCTGTAGCCTTTCCCCTGACATTGGTGAAATAATTTGGATCTCAGGAGGACTTGGTACCATTTATGTAGAATGTTTGGGTAAAAGGAAAATGTTTCTCTGTGGCATTCTAAAACTCTTTTGCTGAAAAATGTTTAAGGGGCCTGGTCCAGTCGCGTTGCGGTTAAGTTTGCATGGGGTTTGCCAGTTCGGATCCCAGGCACGGACCTATGCACCACTTACCAAGCCATGCTGTGGCAGGCGTCCCACATAGAAAGTAGGAAGATGGGCATGGATGTTAGCTCAGGGCCAATGTTTCTCAGCAGAAAAGAGGAAGATTGGCAGTGGATGTTAGCTCAGGGCTAATCTTCCTGAAAAAAAAGTTTAAGAATCCTTGGAAGAAGAAAGAGTACTAGGAGGCCAGTATCAAGTTCTAGTCTTATATTATTTGAGTTATCTCCATTTCCCTGTTAGTAAGGACACCAGAATCTCTCCTCTTTCACTGGAATGGTGAGTTAATGTATGTAAATATAATGAGGAAAAAGTTTTAATGGAAGTAATATTGCATTCAGAAGATCATTCATAATTTGGGGGGTGATGATGATCATTATTAGTTATAATTTTAACTTGCATAGGTTTAGAAACTTTATATAGCGTTTAGAAGCTAACCTCTGAGATTAACACAATTTAGTTAATTTTGTTGGCATAGTGAAACTTGTGTTCTGTAAAATGGAAGAGAAAGTGAGCTAACATTTTTCACAGTGAACTAAATTTGTGGAGTGCCTACTATATGTGAAATATTATGCTAGTTACTTGGCATATGCTATTTTATTTAACCCTCATAGTAACCTTGTGGGGCAGGTATTATTATCTTCCATGTTATAGAAGTTGAAATGATAGCTTTAGAATCTTGCTGTGATTTCACAGCTATTAAGTGATAGAGCTGGGATTTAGATCTAAATTTTTTCAAGTTGTGAACCCATGACCTTTCATTTATACTTCACTACCAGATAGTCAAAAGACTTGAAAGCAATATTATTCTATAGGATTCTCGTGAGGTTCAAATGAAGGGGGCATGTTTTAAGAGAATATAGGTAGAAATACTTAGTCCTACTTTTATAAACCTCAGCTTCTAGAGAAACTGTTCTCTAATTGAGAAGAGAATAAGTGTGTTTTTAAAAACGCTACTCAGGGGCTGGGCCGGTGGTGCAGCAGTTAAGTTCACACATTCTGCCCCCGTGGCCCAGGGTTCCCCAATTTGGATCCCGGGTCCAGACATGGCACTGCTTGGCAACGCCATGCTCTGGTAGGCGTCCCATATATTAAGTAGAGAAAGATGGGCATGGATGTTAGCTCAGGGCCAGTCTTCCTCAGCAAAAAGAGGAAGAATGGCAGCAGTTAGCTCAGGGATAATCTTCCTCAAAAAAAAATAAATAAATAAAAAATAAAAATACTACTCATACTAATTGGAGACAAACCCTAGAGAGAGAAAGATTTCACTGATCTGCTGTAGCTGAAGAACCTTAGGTTTCATTCTCTATACTTAGGAGGAATTGATTCAGCACAAACCCTAGCCAGGAGGGACAGCTGCATTTGCCTTCTGCCTTCAAACATATACAGTATACGAGGAAGATTGAAGAAATAGTTATGAAAGATAGGATACTTAATGTATTTTTTTAAATTGAGATAAAATTCACATAACGTAAAACTCACCATTTTAACCATATTATTTTATTTTATTTTATTTTGTTGTGCTTTATCTCCCCCAAATCCTCCCTAGTACCTAGCTGTATATCTTAGTTGCAGGTCCTTCTAGATGTGGCATCATTTTAACCATTTTAAAGTGTACAATTCATTGGTTTTTAGTATATTCACAATGTTGTACAACCATCACCACTTGTTTTAATTCCAGAATGTTTGCATTACCACAAAAAGAAACCCTGTACTCATTAGCAGTCACTCCACATTCCCTCCTCTCTCCACCCCCTGGCAACCGCTAATCTACTTTCTGTCTCTAGGGATTTGCCTATTCTGGACATTTCATATAAATGGAATCATACAATATGTGGCCTTTTGTGTCTGGCTTCTTTTATTTAACGTAATGTTTTCAAGGTCCATCCAGGTGGTAGCATGTATCAATACTTCATTTCTTTTTATAGGTGAATAACATTCCATTGTATGGACATACTATTTTGTTTATCCACTCATCAGCTGATGGACATTTGGATTGTTTCCACTTTTTGGCTATTGTGACTAATGCTGTTATGAACATTATTCATGTAGAAATTTTTTTAAACGTGTTTTTTCAATTCTCTTGGTTATATACCTAGGAGTATAATTTCTGGGTCATATGGTATTTTATGTTTAACATTTTGAAGAACTATTTTCTAAAGCTATGCACCAGGTTACATTCACAGCAGCAGAGTATGAAGGTTCCAATTTCTCCACATCCTTGCCATCACTGTTACTGCCTGTCTTTTTGGTTATAGCCGTCCTAGTGGGTGTAAAGTGGTATCTTGTGGTTTTTTTTTTTTAAAGATTGGCACCTGAGCTAACAACTGTTGCCAATCCTCCTTTTTTTTTTTTTCCTGCTTTATCTCCTCAAACCCTCCCGTACATAGTTGTATATCTTAGTTGCAGGTCCTTCTAATTGTGGGATGTGGGACGCTGCCTCAGTGTGGCCTGATGAGCGGTGCCATGTCCGTTGCCCAGGATCCGAACCCTGGGCCGCCGCAGCAGAGCACGCGAACTTAACCACTCGGCCATGGAGCCGGCCCCGTATCTTGTGGTTTTGATTTGCATTTCCATATTGACTAATATTGTTGAGCATCTTTTCATGTGCTTTTTGGCCATTAGTGTATCTTTTTCGGAGAAATGTCTAGATCCCTTTGTCTCCCTAACTCTTTACTTCCCCCTTCTGCTTCCCTTCCATTCACCAGGGTCTAACCCCAGATTTTTCACATTTTCTGTTAATTCTTTATTCTCTTCCTGGACCTATTAACTTGGCCTTCTAAAGATTAAAATTTCTAGCTTGATTTGGGCTGAATATAGTGCTTGATAGTTCCATTAATCATTTGCTGGATGCTCTAATACATTTCCCATCACGGCCATTCCAAATATTTTCTGCTTCCCTCAAGCTTTCAGTCTCATTCCAGCCTCCCTGTTCTTCCTAAACAACTTCACCTCCTTCTTTGCTATACTGAGAAAGTTGAGGACATCAGATAGAAGTTTGTACATCTTTCTTCCTTTACATCCAACATTGTCATTTTATAACTTTCATTTCTTCTGCTTTTAGAAAAATGTGATCCTTCTTATTTCTAGGGCTAACATCTCCCCCACTTGCTCTCTTTTGAGGCCATTCCCTGCTGTTCCTCTAGACTCTTCCTCCCTTAATTATCTATTTTTTCCTTCTCTGGTATTTTCAACCTCTTTGGCTCCTTTTCCTCTGTCTTGGACGTTTACAGATCTGTTCAACTTAAAAAAAAAAAACCTGCTGCTTGATCCTTCTGTCCCCTCTGGGTACCTTTCTGTTTTTCTCATTCCCTTTATGGCCATACATCTCTAATGAGAGATTATTACTAATCTATTTCCTTGTCTTCTAATTTTCTCAACGGCACAGGTGTTCTGACTTTCACTAATATATTCTAGAAAGTCTCTAATAGTCATTTGAATCTCCAAATTAAAAGACTTTGGGGGCTGCTCCCGTGGCACAGTGGTTAAGTTCATGCACTCTGCTTCAGTGGCCAGGGTTTGTGGGTTCAGATCCCAGGTGTGGACCTATACACCACTCATCAACCTATGCTGTAGTGGCATCCCACATACAAAATAGAGGAAGATGGGCACAGATGTTAGCTCAGGGACAGTTTTCCTCGAGTGAAAACAGGAAGATTGGCAACAGCTGTTAGCTCAGAGCCAAAAAAAAAAAAAAAAAAAAAAAAAGACTTTTCTCAGTTCTCATTTTCTTTCATCTCAACTTCTTTTTTTTTAAACTTCTCCATTCCTGCTAATGATACCGCAATCCTATTTTCCTCAGTTCAAAAACTCAGTTATTGTAAACTGCTCTTTTTCTCAAGTGACAATGTTTTTTCTTTTTACCGTGTCCCGCCTATTCTTCATTCACAAAATCTTTTATCTGTCACCCTTTCTACTCCCACTGCAATATTAATGGACAAATCCATAAGTCTGTTTCCTCCTCCCTATAATAACCTCTGAATTGATCTCTTTCTAAGTATGCAAAATAGCCAGCGGTGTCTTGGTAAACTGGCTCACTGGGGGAAAAAGCAAAACCTCTGATAAGCAGCATTTGCTGATTTGTGTGGCTGATTTCAAGCTACCAATGATTTAATAACCAGCCCCAAAATTTATCAATATTTAATAACTGACTTCAACACACCATTGATAATTAACTTTTAGAGATACAGTAAGGCTAGTCTTTCATCTACAGGTAATGTTAATAAGCATTTTTTTCTATTTGTTTCATATATTTTTTAATATTTTATATATATAAACAACTTTATTGAAAAATAATTCATATATCATTATAATTCACATACCCATTTAAAGTATGCAAGTCAATGGCTTTTAGTATATTCATAGAGTTGTGCAGCTGTCATCATAATCCATTCTAGAACATTTTCATTACCCCAGAGAGAAACCCTGTACCCATTAGCAGTCACTCTGCATTTTTCTCCAGCCCAATGTAACCACTAATCTACTTATGTCTATAGATTTTCCTATTCTGGAGATTACATATAAATGGAATCATATAATAAATGGTCTTTGTAGCTGGCTTCTTTCACTTAACATAATGTTTTCAAGGTTCATCCATGTTGTAGCATGTTATCAGTACTCCATCCCTTTTTATGGCCAAATGTCGTTTGTTTCTTGAGGTGTTACTCATATACAGTAAAGCTTACAAACCTTAAGTATAAAGTTCAATAAATGTTCACATATGTATACATCCATGTAATCACCAGTACTCCCAGAAGACTCCCTCACACCCCTGTTAGTCAGTATCCTCTTTCCCCAAATTTCTTCTTTGTCCTCTGACTTTTGTTCACCATAGATTAGGTGCACCTGTTTTTGACCTTCGTATAGAAGGCATCATAGAATATATATTATTTTGTGAATAGCGTATTCACAAATTATTACTAAGCAACTCTTTGAGTACTAACTTCTAGAGAATAAATTGTTTAATCTGTAGGAAAATCTCTAATAACTTCTGAAAATTGCACATTTGGGTCCTTGGTCTAATCTTATCTCTTTTTAAAAATGTTCTAAAAAAGGATAGCACACACACATGTCTCCTAAAAATGAACATTTTTGCTTATCTTAGAGTTTTAGCATATCTTAAAGTAAGCTTACTTGAGTGATTTTTTTTTTTTTTAAAGATTTTATTTTTTCCTTTTTCTCCCCAAAGCCCCCCGGTACACAGTTGTGTATTCTTCGTTGTGGGTTCTTCTAGTTGTAGCATGTGGGACGCTGCCTCAGCGTGGTCTGATGAGCAGTGCCATGTCCGCGCCCAGGATTCGAACTAACGAAACACTGGGCCGCCTGCAGCGGAGCGCGCGAACTTAACCACTCGGCCACGGGGCCAGCCCCTACTTGAGTGATTTTTAAAAGAAATATGTTTTAATTTTAAAACCTAACTAAAAAAATTTAACCTTATCTGAAAGTAAAACAAAGCAATGTTTTCCTAGTCTCTGGATTCAGCTCAATTGTGATGTGATCTGTTTAGAATTTAAAATTCTAGTGAATATCGGTATAGCCCAACAGAAATTAAAAGGCTTATAAGGGAATATTATGAACAACTTCATGCCCCCAAATTTGACAATTTAGATGAAATAGACAAATTCCTAGAAAGAGACAAATTACCAAAACTGACCCAAGATAAAATAGAAAATCTGAGTAGACCTATCCCAAGTAAAAAAATTGAATTAGTCATTAAAAATCTCCCCACAAAGAGAAGTCCAGGCCCAGATGGCTTCATTGGTGAATTCTATCAAACATTTAAAGAAGAAATAATACCAATCCTGTACAAACACTTTCAGAAAATGGAGGAGAACACTTCCTAGCCCATTTTATGAGGCCAGATATATCAAAGCCAGGCAAAAACATCACAGGAAAAGAAAACTATGGTTCAAAACCCCTCATAAACTTAAATGCAAAAATCCTTAACAATATATTAACAGATTGAATCCATGAACTTATAAAAAGATTTATACATGACCAAGATTTCAAGATTGCACCCAAGAATGCAAGGTTGGTTTAACATATCCTAAAACCAATTAATCTAATATACCATAATTAATAAAATAAAAGGCAAAGTCAAATATGATTGTTTCAGTAATGCAGAAAAGGCATGTGACAAAATCCAACACCCATTCATTATAAAAACTCTCAACAAACTACAGAAAGAAGGGAGATTCTTCAACCTAATAGAGGGCATCTACAAAAAACCTACAGCTAACATAATATGTAATGGTGAAAGATTGCACGCTTTACCCCTAGGACTGGGAAGGAGGCAAGCATATTTGTCCCTGCCACTTCTGTTCAGCATTGTCTTAGAAGTTCCAATTAGTGCAATAAGGGATAATAAAAGGAAATTAAAAGCATCCAGATTGGAAAGGAATAAGTAAAACTGTCTTTATTCACAGATGACATGATCTCATACGTAGAAAATCCTAAGGAATCTACCAAATGAATAAACAAATTGCTGGAACTGATAATTGAGTTTAGCAAGGTCACAGGACTTAAGATCAGTATACAAAACTCAACTGAAATTATACACACAGACTCACATACAAATCAGTTGCATTTCTATATACCAGCAAGGAACAATCCAAAAATAAAATTAAGAAAACAGTTCTAGTTTTTATCTAGACTGTTGGTGGTGAGCATGATGAAGTCTGTACAGAAATTGATAAACAATAATGTACACCCAAAATTACACAATGTTATAAACCATTTATGATCTCAATAAAATAAATTTTTTAAAAAAGCATACAGTTCCATTCACGATAGCATCAAATAGGATAAAATACTTAGGAATAAATTTAACAAAACCCCTCCCCATTTTTTTTTTTGCTGAGGAAAATTTGCCCTGAGCTAATATCTGTGTCAGTCTCCTCTATTTTGTATGTGGGACACCACCACAGCATGGCTGCTAGTGAGTGATGTAAGTCTGTGTCTGGGAACCGAACGCAGGCTGCTGAACTTAACCACTAGGCCACGGGCCCAGCCCCTAACAAAAACTGTTAAGTGAGGCTTTCCTCTATAGAGGAAAGAACATACCTGCATTTTTATTTCAGCTTTGCCTCTGAGTAATTGCATACAATTCATATAACTTCTCTGAACCTTGATTTCCTCATCTTTAAATTGAAGATAACTAACTGTTGTACTACTTGTTTCACAGGGCGGTCCTGAGCATTAGAACATATTTGCAGTGTAAAGCATTACGTGGTGATAATCATGCTTAATAAAATACACAGGAACTGTTTGCCTTCCCAGTCCCCTGGTTGAAGTGGTACGAAAATGCACTTATGAACCTTGGCAATTTTGTCCCACAGAACAGGGTTGGCTGTTCTGCCATGTGACAGAGGAACCGTCATTCTGGACCCAGTTAGTTGGCACTGTGCTTAGGTTCCCAGCCACCTTGTTCATTGCTCAGTCTTACCCTGAAATCACCAGCAAGACATTTATTTTTCATGCTGTGATTTACTCATTTGGTAAAATATGCCAACTTTTACTTGTCATTTTAGAATGCCTTTTTTCTTTTTTATGTTATGAAGTTTTAGGAGGAATTTTAATCACAGCATGCTGAATAGCTGATTGTTCTTTAAAGCTCCATTTTTTGAGTATTTCAGTTTGTACCATTGAATTTAGCTTTCTTTTCTTTCACTTTCCTCTTCTTAAGGGCTTACGGCAGCCAGCTCCTTTTTCTGATGAAATTGAAGAAGACTTTAGTAAGCCCTATGTCAGGGTAACTATGGAAGAAGCCAGCAGAGGAACTCCTTGTAAGTAAATGCCTATTTACTTTGCTATTTTACTATTGTTTTTAGCATTCAACTGTATTTATCAAATCTATACCTACTGTCTATATTCTTCTCTCAGTTTATCTGGAGAGACTATTTGGGAGAGGAGTTCCTTCCATCTGCTTGTTGTTCTATTTGAGAGGATAACTCTACTCCATAAAATTTTGTTTTTTCTTATTGTACACTTGTTTCTCAGGTCACAAGCTATATCATAGCTCTGAGATATAGTGGTACATACTTGCTTCCTGGACTGTCGTCACAACTATGAGATACAGCAGAGCAGAGACAATAAGATATTAGTCTAAGCTGGATTATAATCTTGTCTATTTTTGCAATAATATGTTAGGCTGTCACTTTTTGTTTTGGTGAGGAAGAATCACCCAGAGCTAACATCTGTTGCCAATCCACCTATTTTTAAAAAAATTTTTTTTATTTTTCTTATTTCTTATTTCTTTATTTACTTTTTATTGAGATTATGATAGTTTACAGTCTTGTGAAATTTCAGTTCTACATTATTATTTGTCAGTTATATTGTAGGTGTACCACTTCACCCTTTGTGCCCAACCCCCCTTTCCCCTGGTAACCACTAATCTGTTCTCTTTGTCCATGTGTTTTAATTTCCACATATGAGTGGAGTCATACAGAGATTGTCTTTCTCTATCTGGCTTATTTCACTTAACATAATACCCTCAAGGTCCATCCATGTTGTGAATGGGACACGTTTATCCTTTTTTATGGCTGAGTAGTATTCCATTGTATATATATACCATATCTTCTTTATCCAGTCATCAGTTGATGGGTACTTAGGTTGCTTCCACTTCTTGGCTTTTGTGAATAATGCTGCAATGAACATAGGGGTGCATGGGTCTTTTTGAATTGCTGATTTCAAGTTCTTTGGATAGATACCCAGTAGTGGGATGGCTGGGTCATATGGTATTTCTCTCTTTAATTTCTTGAGAAATCTCCATACTGTTTTCCACAGTGACTGCACCAGTTTGCATTCCCACCAGCAGTTTATGAGGGTTTCTTTTTCTTTTTCTTTTTTTTAAAGATTTTATTTTTTCCTTTTTCTCCCAAAGCCCCCTGGTACATAACTGTCTATTTTTAGTTGTGGGTCCTTCTAGTTGTGGCATGTGGGATGCCACCTCAGCATGGCCTGATGAGTGGTGCCATGTCCGCACCCAGGATTCGAACTGGTGAAACCCTGGGCTGCTGAAGCAGAACTCGCGAACTTAACCACTCGGCCACAGGGCCAGCCCCTGAGGGTTCCTTCTTCTCCACAACCTCTCCAACATTTGTTATTTTTTGTTTTGGTTATTTTAGCCATTCTAACGGTGTAAGGTGATATCTTAGTGTAGTTTTGATTTGCATTTCCCTGACCAATCCACCTCTTTTTTCACTTGAGGAAGATTAGCCCTGAGCTAACATCCCTGCTAATCTTCCTCTATTTTTTTGTATGTGGGATGCCTCCACAGCATGGCTGATGAGTGGAGTAAGTCCACACCTGGGATCTTAACCCACAAACCCTGGCTGCTGAAGCAGAGCATGTGGAACTTTAACTACTTGGCTGTAGGGCTGGCCCCAGGCTGTCACATTTTTTATAGCCTTCAGAATTGTCCTTCTAATCTTCCTACATTCTAGTAGTCAGTACTCTAGCTATGATGCTGCTGATTGATAGAGGACAGAAATATCCCAGGTTGGGAGATGCTCATCACTTAATTTTATCTTTATTGATATTATAATTTTCCAGGGTTTTTTTGACTCACTATATTATTTTCAAAGCCCATACTTTTAATTTGTATGCTTAGTTTACATAATTAATGAGCAGTTTTTGACCACATAAATTATTAATATATATTCTAGATATTCTTCCTGTTTTGAACAGTTGGTTTTAGGGATCATCATAAATAGAAACTTTCATGAGCATTTGTTAGAAATATAAAACCCTATAGGCAGCTTTCCTTACCTCTCTATAAATTCTCCAATTCTCCTTTTTTTCCCAATTCTTTTTTAATTCTTCTGATTACTATGGTAAGTGTTCTCTCTACTCTGTAAATGTAGGGCTGGACTCAAACTTAAGTAAGCACAAGGGAATAAGAGGCAGTTATAGCCACAAATCTGTGTATTTCCAGTATATAGAAGATATTTGTGGTTACTTCTTAATTATGTTGGTGTGTTTGCCCTCTGTTGTAACTTAGGAGTAGCTAAATAGGAATAGAAATGAATGCTGGACAGTGTCAGGCCAGGGATCTCAATACCCCTTGGCTATATCTTGGCTATATGGAGTATGATTTTGGGGTCCACAAAATTCCAGAGAATACTTTCCTTTTGCAAAAGTGTTTAGATATAGCTCATGTTGATCACAAACCTTCTGATTCATCATGTAAGTTTTTGGGTTTGGCTCCCCTTACTTGAGTAATAGGCAGGCTAATGGTGCAGAGTAAAATGACAACAAAGAGAAGCAGAGGCTATATGTAACAGGGTGTAATGGTAGTAGGTCAGATTTCAAAATACCACTAAACAGTTCAAGGATCACATTCAGATGTGATATTAGACCCTGTTGAGGTCAAGAACGTTTCATGTACTCTCTAATGGCACACATTCAGAATGCAGTACCACACTCATCACATTAGTTATATTACCTAGCTTGTTGCTAATCTATCCACATACCATTTGTGGTACATAAAATGTATATATGTGTAAGTGTGCTGTTCCCAAGTTTTGAAGCTTATAATTAACAACCACTAACTAATAAACCTAATTTTTAAAAATTTTAGAATAATATAATTTTACAAGTAAGTCATTTTTGAGATTATCTACTTTGTAGTCTCTTCATTATATAAATGAAGAAATTAAAGTTCATAGAAACTAAGAAGTGAAGTCTCCCCTACAGTAGAACAGATAATTGGTGACAGAATTGAAGCTAAAACTTAAGTTTTTACTTCCTCGTGTTCTTTTCACCCCAGAGTGGTGCTACTCTTTGTAGACATTGGTTATAAACAATAGAAAACCATCAGCAAACTGATTGCATTTTGGGTAGAACAAATAGTCACAAATTAGCCTATAAAGTTTGCCAGTCTAATTTAATCTCCATTTTTCTCCTGTATCTCGTTCTGTCTTTTCAGTTTTATGTTAAACAATCAAGTAACTGACTGTATTCATGCCAGTGCTAGACAAGGAATAAACCCATAAAGAATCTACGCGTGCCATAGTTAATGAATTTTAAACCAATAACTGGTACTTACCCTCCATCTTTCTCAATCTCAACCCTCTGGATCACTCCTTACTCTCCAGGCAATAGGAGGGAGATTTATTTTCAAAGCAAAGCATTAGTCATTAGTGATCAAGGCAGCTTTCTTGAAAATGAGAGAGCAAGCAGCCAGAATATGGTTTAACTACACTCTGTTCAAACATAACTGAAACTTAAACATAAATTGAAGGTGAGAATTTTGAAGTTTAGGACATATATGTTGTATAACTCTTCCCTTTCATTTCTAAAATAACTTGAAGAAAAATCATGAAATCCAGTTACCTGAGGAGTTTGGTACAACCAGGCTAACAAAGAGAGTTAGGGGATTTGATGTCAAGAGGGTCTTTGTAGCCAAGGAAGTCTGTGATATTATTCCTCACAACGCCAATCCACCCCCAAATTAGGGTGAATATCCAGAAAACACCTTAAGAGAGGGGTATGCAGGATGGAACGGTCACATAGTGCCATTTCCATTTGTCAAATGCAAGGTGTTGAATCAGTTTATTTCTGTAATAAAGTCTTGCCTTTGGATTTAGGTGAACGGCCTGTGAGAGTTTATGCAGATGGAATATTTGACTTATTTCACTCTGGTCATGCCCGGGCTCTGATGCAAGCAAAGAACCTTTTCCCTAATACATACCTCATTGTGGGAGGTAAGAAAACATCTAATGACTTTAGGTGCTGTCCAGAGAAAAATCATAGTAGTCCTTTTCTCTCTCATATCTTTATAACCTGAGTACATTGGCCCTCGTTTGAGTTTTTAAATAAGGGATATAGTACAACCTCTCTAAAACATAAAGTATATGAAGTACTAGCAACCTAAACCTGGAGAGAAGAGCTCCAAGCTCATTGACCTGAGATGGTCAGTATTTATCTCACTGCTTTTAGCTGAGTTTCTGGAGTCATGGGAGCAATGTTGACCCCATTGCCTCCTTAAGAAGAGCATTTGCTCTAGATTTCAGTTTATCATTTTGAATCTTCTGAAATACAAGTCTTCCAAGCAAATGTTATGTGGTTCAGTCCAGGCTTATAAACATATAATAGGAAAACAGTTTTAAAGACTTAATTGATGCAGAAATGCCCAGTAGGTTCATTTCAAAGCCTATTGTATCCTCTCTTCTCCCAAGTGTGAACATACTATTTAGTGAGTGTTGCTCCTGAAGGTGTATCTTGGATTAGGAAAAGCACTGTTACCCAGACTGAACTACATCCAGAAGATTCTTCTCCAGGTCGGGAGATTGGTTACAGTCCTAGGAAATGGGAGAGGATGAGAGAGGTTGATGACTAAGGAGTGGTTAAGCAAAGGGGACTTTGACTTACAACTTTATGATGTGGTGAACTCAGTTTGCAGTGATGAGCTAACGCACAACTTCAAAGGCTTCACAGTGATGAACGAAAATGAGCGCTATGATGCAGTGCAGCACTGCCGCTACGTGGATGAGGTGGTAAGGAATGCCCCCTGGACCCTGACGCCAGAGTTCTTGGCAGAACACAGGGTAAGAAACTGGGCACACGTCCCCATTCCTTGTTCCAGATTTCCCTCAACTCTGAAGGCTTCTGGTACTTCCGCTAGTTTTCCACTAGCCCTATTTTACTTCTATCTTCTCTGTAAGTTTCACATAGAGGAGATGATGGTGATATTACTACTAATAATAGGCATCCCTGACATGTATATGGAGTTTGCTGGTTTATAAGCACTTTTACATCCATTATATTTCATTGCTCCCCACAATGATCTTGTGTGGTAGTTATTATTCCATTTTACATATGAGAACAGGGCCCAGAGAGACCAAATAACCTGCTCCAGATTACACTGTAGCAGGGTTAGAAACTGCTCTTCAGTTACGTGGTTTTTTCCTCCCGTACTGTAGGTGTGTCCACCCTCATAGAATGTCAGTCTCTTTAGAATATACATAGCCCCAGCCATGCTCTCAAGGAGTCCATATTCCAGGAAATAAGAAAGATAGACATAGACTTCTCTTGTGTTGACTTAAATTTAGTTTCAGGGCTTTGATTTTGGACTAGAAGTTGTCTGGGATCAGAAACCAGGGATGTTTCTTTTTTACTCAATGAGTTAGTATTGTAAAACCCTTACCTCCTTTTAATTCTCTCACACTAAAGCAACAGGTTTCCTACAAAAGGTGGATATAAAAGATGAGAAGGACTTATCAGACTAGGTTGGAGGCCCTCAAGCTTGAGGAACCAGCAAGCATATTGTCAGTTTTCTACAAGAGTGTGTGGAATGTTACAGGTGAATTGTTCAGTGAGCAGGAAGGAACAAAGTTAGCCAAAGTGCTTCAAAAGCAGTACTTGGGGAGGCCAGAGGCTAAGGGATATTTGTTATAACTATTTAAGATTAGAATAGATCTTTTATAGTTCTCTAGCTTTTCTTTCTTTCTTTTTTTTTTTTTTTTTGAGGAAGATTAGCCCTGAGCTAACATCTGCCACCAATCCTCCTCTTTTTGCTGAGGAAGACTGGCCCTGAACTAACATCCGTGCCTATCTTCCTCTACTTTATATGTAAGACACCTACCATAGAATGGCTTGCCAGGTGGTGCCGTGTCCACAGCCAGGATCCGAACCGGTGAACCCTGGGCCGCCGAAGCACAACGTGTGCACTTAACCGCTAAGCCACCAGGCCTGCCCCTCTAGCTTTTCTTCGTCAACACTTAGCAGCTAGTGGCACCAAAGGTGATAAGAAAGATTATTGTCAGCAACACAGCCAGGCAGACCCAGACAGAAGAGGTTGGAGGAACTTCCAGCTTCTCTTTTCTGCTTGTTGGTAGTGTGTCCTCAACCATGAGCCTCACTTGCCCGCCATTCTTATGTTTACTTTGCTGCCTATGGATCCCTGACAGGTTGTTCATGGGTAAATGAGATGTTAGCTGAGAGTCCCTGACATAGTCCTGAGGAGCATGCTTCACACTACAGTAGCTTCTGGGAGTTGGGTATGGTGGTATTAGCAATTATATTTGCATAGGGCCTATGGCTTATTCAGGAAAGAGTAAATATGTGAGGTTTAGCAGGGCTCTCAGAAAGATCATTGATCCCAGTGCCATTGACCTCTTCTCACTGTTGCAAGAGATACTGACAGTAGTATAGTGATAGATCCCAAGACCTACAGGTCTTTTATGGCTTTGGGTTTTGCATTTCTCAGGAGTACACATGTATCTATTCCATTAAAAGGGCTCTTGGTTGCTATTTTTATATTCCTACTCATCTCATGGACTGAGAGAGAAACCAGTTAACAAAAAAGTGACCTCTTTCTCATATTTTTAGAAATCCTTATTTAACCAATTGTTAAGATCTAGGAGGGTGGGGAGATGTCCTTTCTTCTTTCCTTGGCTTCACCCACTAACTAGCTTACCAGCAAATCCTCCAGCCCTGTTTACCACAGCGTGGTGACTGGTATACCATGTAGGAGTAGCACTTCCAGTAGAACAGGAGAAATAGCTAAAAAGAAACTGGCTGACTTCATATTTATGATCCATAAATAATTAGGTTGGATGGTTTGTGAATGAATCGAGGGGTTTTTGACCAAAGCAAAGAGAAATAAAGAGAAAAAGTCCATTTGAGCCCTGGCTTCTGTTTGTTATCTTTCTTCTGGGCCTCAGAGTATGTACTGGTTTTTTTAATGAATGGCAGAAATGGGTTTTAAATGACGTTTTCTTATTTTCAGATTGATTTTGTAGCCCACGATGATATACCTTATTCTTCTGCTGGGAGCGATGATGTTTATAAGCACATCAAAGAAGCAGGTGAGTAAGTTGATGTGCATCCTCACTTTATGGAGTCTCAGGGGCAGTGACAGAGATTCAACCACATTGCTACTTTAGAGAGGAAAATTTATACACTGAGAAATTCAGCATCCACTTTCAGGTCATACTTTGGGTAAGAGATTAAGGTGAGCATAGCACTGATATCCATCAATTCGCAGTCTAAACATCCACTTTTGATACCTCTTAATTTCAGGAAACCGTTTTCTTTTTTTTTTTTTTTAAGATTTTATTTTTCCTTTTTCTCTCCAAAGCCCCCTGGTACATAGTTGTATATTTTTGGTTGTGGGTCCTTCTAGTTGTGGCATGTAGGATGCTGCCTCAGCATGGCTTGATGAGTGGTGCTATGTCCACACCCAGGATTCAAACTGGCGAAACCCTGGGCCGCTGAAGCAGAGTGCGCCAACTCAACCACTCAGCCACCGGCCTGGCCCCAGGAAACCCTTTTCTAGCCCCATATTTTTCTTAAGATTAGGGCTGTGTAGCTCCTTCTTTCCTTACTCCAAGACTTTAGTCAGTCCTCCTCCTGTATGTCAGTATCTCCAGACTTCACTTAGCAGATTCTGCTTTTTGAGGAGAGGAGAGGGATGTTGTTACCAGTTTCCATCTAGTTCTCCTGCCTGAGCTAACCAGAATGTCACAGAGTTTGTATGTGTTCTTGGGTTAGGCATGTTTGCTCCAACACAGAGGACAGAAGGTATCTCCACATCAGACATCATCACCCGAATTGTCCGGGACTATGATGTGTACGCGAGACGGAACCTACAGAGGGGCTACACAGCCAAGGAGCTCAATGTCAGCTTTATCAACGTGAGTTTCAACCTCATCCCAGAGTTCCCTGGCTTTGTAGGATACATGGTGCCTGCTACTTCATCTGAGCTGAATTTGCTTTTCAGTCTGCTATAATTATTACCTCCAAAAGCTCAGTGAACGCCTCTTTGCAGATAACACTATGCTAAGCTCTTTACAAAAAGAGTAAAAAAGAGGCATTTTCTGCCTTTGTGGGCTAAGGGTACACAGCCAATTAAGTAAATAAGAATGTATCACTTACATAGTACAGTACTTATATCAAACACATTTAAAACGGTCATTCTTAACCTTTTTTCTTTTGATTGGATGGTCTTTTGAAAATCTGATGAAAGCTATGGATCCTCTCCCTCTGTGGGTAGTGACACACAAATTTTAAAACTTAGCTCCATGTGCCCTGAGAAATTGCATGCAAAATGTTGATTTATGAAAGCAAAGTCTATCTTAGCTTAATATTGCCTTTTACAAACAAACTGCTGTATATGTTGTATATAAATTTTACCTCAATAAAGTTGAGTTAAGTAGAAGAAGAAAGATGCTAACTACATCTTCTACGTAAGTAGTTTATTATGCTCCCTCACCTGCTCCCAGCTCTGTGAATTATAAGAATAGGTGAATTGGTTTCATCTAAATATGATTTATCTATGCAGATAAACCCTAACTATTGTTAACCACCTATTACAAATCTTTATCTATTTTCAGGTGTTTAAAAACTCTAATCATATTCCTTTCCCTTTTATGATCCGGAAATTATGAAAATACTTTTCATTTGGCTAAAGACTTCCCCCACTCCCACCTCACTCCCAGGGGGTTTATACCATTTTCCCTTATCTTTAGGGAAGCTGATAGGACCAAAGAGTCTCATCTTCGTCTTGCGAATGAACAAACAGACCTCCAAGTACTAAAAATAAAACAAACAACTCTTCTAAAATTGTAAAATAAGCCAGTGATAGAGGGGAAAAAATCCAGAACAATAAATGAATTATGTAAAAGATCTAACTTCTGCTTTCAGCCTATTGTAGTTGGCTTATTCATGGCAATGTTGTGCAGTGACCTTGTTGCTCCCAATGCATCTCCGTCTAGAATGGGGTTTGGGTCATGTTGGCATGTTTATGTTTTGTCTTTAAAAATCAGACTTCATTTGGCTACATGCCTGTCTGTTAACAGGCTTACCCTATATATTTAATTTAGTCTCGGGCTTCCACAATGTTAGAATTATCACACTTTTGCATAAGATGACCATGCAGAGCATGTTTATCTGTTATTATGCTAGAGAAGTGTAGGATAGAGTAAAGCAAAGTGAAATTCTAAAGATTGAAAATAGTGTCAATAGAGTGTCAAACCATGTTTTTTCTTGCCCCTTTTGTAAGGAAGGTCAGGGTAAGTATTATTTCTCAAAACAGTTATTTCTTTACCTAGGAGAAGAAATACCACTTGCAGGAGCGAGTTGACAAAGTAAAGAAGAAAGTGAAAGATGTGGAGGAAAAATCAAAAGAATTTGTTCAGAAGGTAGAGGAAAAAAGCATTGACCTCATTCAGAAGTGGGAAGAGAAATCCCGAGAATTCATTGGAAGTTTCCTGGAAATGTTTGGTCCAGAAGGAGCACTGGTATGTTCTTTTTTGCCAGACAATTTAGAGCATTTCAGGAAATTTAGGGAACTCTCATGCTGCAGAAAGAATTATAGAATCCTTAAGCAGAGAGGGACATCGACATTAAGTTGTCTAATCTGTTCCACTTATTGGTCAGAACTGTATCTCAGCTATCCCCAAGAGGCTCTTTAAAATGTTTACAGAGGAGTTCTTTAAAACATTTATACATTCTCCTGAATAATTTTGCCTGCTCTCTGTCACCCTCCAAATCTGGTGACCAGGTAAGCGAGTAACCTTGCCCAGCTTGCTTCTACATTACATTATAGATAGAAGGAAAGGAAAGAACAAAGAAGATTAGAAAGAAAGCTGCCTCCAGTACAACAACTGCTGCAGGATGGCTGGGCAAGGTGAGAATTCTGTCCTTGAGGAGTAGCAAGGTCTCTGCAAGCCAAATAAAAGGTGTATGTGTAGCTATTCAACAAGTGAGCCCTAGCTTAGATATCAGGAAGGATCTGACTGTGAGGGTGTTTGGATACCAGAATAGATTATTCAGGGAGAATATGGAATTTTCTTTTCAGAGAACTTTAAAACTAGGATAGGTACCCTTTTGTCTGAGTTAGTTCCTTTGTTTTTGCCTGGAGCCTGGACTACAGACCAAGTAGCCTTTTAAGAATTCCTTTGACATAGAAGTCAAGGATTTGGTGACTGTGGATAGCAGGCGGGAACTCTTAGACAAGTAGTATAGCATAGACCACTTGAGGGAGGAAATTGCCCAGAATCATGGCTGTGTCCCTGTTGTGGCTTACTTGATCATTTTTGACATTGCAGAGGGCACTCATGATAATTTGAAGTCTTAGATCCTCTAGTGGTGATTTGGGAGGATCTGTAGCGTTTTTTCTAACTCTTCCTTTTGGTCTCCCCAGAAACATATGCTGAAAGAGGGGAAAGGCCGGATGCTGCAGGCCATCAGTCCAAAGCAGAGTCCCAGCAGCAGCCCCACTCGTGAACGTTCCCCTTCCCCCTCTTTCCGATGGCCTTTCTCTGGCAAGACTTCCCCGCCTTCCTCCCCAGCAAACCTCTCCAGGCACAAGGCTGCAGCCTATGATATCAGTGAGGATGAAGAAGACTAATTTTTCATCCCTCCTTTCCTCTCCCCTCCCTCTGTCCCATCACCTCCAGAAGCTCTTTGTTGAATTCCAAATTGTGATCCCAACACTAAACCTAAGGACAGCTACAAAGGAAAGACAATTGGGGCAAGAGAACCTAGGATGGGGAGACCAGACAGCCTGTCCTCCAAGAGACATCACCCACCCATACCAAGAAGGAGGCTGACTACACCTTAGAAGCCTGTTTTGCATCCATATACCCTCTCCATGGACTTTGCTTTACTGTTTATGTTCATATGATCTTGACAGGGAAATTATCATTTTTATTACTTTTTAAAAATTAATCTTTCAAATGTAGTAAGTAGAACTAATTTTTTGCCCCTGAGGAGTGGGCAGAAGGAAGCGGTATAATACCCAGAGGCCTTTTCTTCCTGATACACTATAGTGTTTGCCCCTTCTTCTGAGGCAAACTGGCTAGCCAAGTCCTTCAAGCAAGCAGTCATGCTGATGGGTGATTTGGGGGGCGAAATATCATATTTTTGGTTTCCTTAAAAAAAAGCTAAAAGCTGAGTTACAGTCACAAATCCCCTAAATGTACTGCTGGTACATGTGTCCATGTGGCTGTGGGAAGAAGGAGATCTGAGCCTAACTTTTCTTACTCCCTGAGGAGTTTCCTGTTGGACCCAATGGGGTCCATGAAGACACTGATGGGGATGGAACCAGACCACATGGCATCAGCTGCGGTTTTTCTGCTGTGTTCATCTTCTCAGAAAACTCTGTTGCCCAGTTATTTGGGAGCGCTTATCAATCTCTTTCCTGCAATCTACCTTTAAAGGAAGGGACAGTTTCTGGTTACTGTGATTGAGGAGGGGAGTGAGGCAATACCTAATCCTATACAAAATCAGTTTAGATTAATTTTTCTATTGGGAGTAAGTCCCTGGCCCTGCTACTCCTATTTTGATTCTTATTACCTAGCTTTTTACAAAGTACTTTGTAAATGTCTGCAGTTTGAACATGATCTGTTAATCCATGTTGCTCATAGCCATATTGACTATATAGAGAGATGTGCACACAACATAGATGCAAAAGCATAAGGAAACACCCCCTTTTCTAAAGCCTTATCTTGACCTCTGCTCCTCTTAAGAATGTTCTTGTCTGGAACCAGTGCTCCACGTGGTGTTTCTTTTCCTCAGAGTTGCAGCTGGCAGAGATTTCCTCCACTGCCCCTCCAGCAGGCCACAAAGCATGGGTTCACATTACAAGAGTATGGTAGGTTTTCTCCCTCGCCATGTGTGCCTGGTGGTTATGGTCCTGCCTTCCCTGTTAGATTCCCCAGGGGGATTCACCTCTTGAATTGCACATCAGAGAATGCTGAAGCTTAGCACTTGCTGTTGAGTGTGAGCCCATTTTAACCTCCAGCATCCTATAGCTGCATGACCTAGCAGATCATCATCCACCAGTAATCCTGTAGAGAATGCTGAAGCTTGACACTTGCTGTTGAGTGTGAGCCCATTTTAACCTCCAGCACCCTATAGCTGCATGACCTAGCAGATCATCATCCACCAGTAATCCTGTGGCTGAGTTCAGAGGGAAATTGCTTATGTCCAAGCCCTACCCTGTCACTCATAAGTACCCCTTGTGGGGGTGGAGTTTTAGTGTTTTCAGCTAAGAAAACCACATTTTATCTTTTCTTGTCCCTCTGCTAGGGCTGTGAGCATCTCATAGTCCCCTTCCTAAACACTTTCTGATAAAACCTACTCTTCTGCCTGAGGATCAGAGGCTAAAATCACTGCCTACCTGCACAGCAGGACTCCCTAGGTCCTTAAAATTCAGATCACCCAGAGTGACAAAGCATGGCAGATAGAGGGACAAAGAGGGGGAACTTCTTGTCCTGATGGCCTAGGAAAACTACATTTTTAACTCTTCTCATGAAGTGCTATTTTTGCTATCAAATCTGGTTTACATGAGCTTTGGCTTGGAATTCTTTTTTTTGAAACAGTTAATATTTTCTTACATTACTCAGCTTCATATGATCACATAGTTTAATTTTTCTGCTTTAGTCTTTCCTCTTTGGGAATTCTGCCTATTTCTGTCTTATTCTCCTTAGTATAGAAACACAAGTCACCACTGAAGCCCACCTACTTGTTCCCTCAACGTACACGTTATCCAAGTGTATTTGGAAAGGGAGATGCCTAGAATGTGGTTTTCCTCCCTGCAGTCTCTCCTCTCAAGTATGTTGTCTTGTCTAGGTCCCAAATGTTTGGGCCATCCTCCTCTGCTCTGTCAGTGGGCTGCTTTTGGCATGCCCTGCCCTTGGAATATGACCTCTAGGCTCATAAGCTCTGTGAGACTGCTGGGGCCAGCATGTGCACATGTTCTTGGAAAACTCTCTTGCCCCTTTTGGCAAGCCTCTACTGTTTCGGTCTCCTAACACTAGTATATCTTCAAATAATTTTGATTGGAAGCAAAACTTTGATGGTGTGGCATGTTAGGTACTTTGGGATGAATGTGAGCCTAGGGGCTGGACAAGGATGGGTGGTTGGAAGAAGCTGTTGGGATGATGCATTATTTGATCATTTGTGCCTAATTAAATGAGGTTAGAGGTTTGCATACCATGACCGTCCCTATGATATATAAATCTTCTAATATTAATATTTGAGGCTGTGGAGCTCTTTCTCTGAACCCCATGCACAAAGCAGTCAGCCTGAATAGGTCAAATGTGGCAGAGATGGGAGAGCCTTAAAAGTTGATTGGCTTCAGAGCCTTTGCAAGACAGAAGGAGAATGGAGACAGAAGCCTTGTATCTGGTGCTGAGGAGGTGCCATTTCAGCAGTTACCTTGAGATGCGCTGGGCAGGAAGTTTGTTCTTTTCATACACTAGACTCAGGAGCACTGAAGAATAGAGGTTGAAGCTTTAGGGGAATAGAAATGGATCGTTTGTACTGCTTCAGCTGCTTCTGATAGCTAGAGCTCAAGACCATTATTTTGCTGAGACTTGGGTAAGAAGGTTGGGGATGTGAGGAGGTTGAACATCCTGAAGAGGAGAAAAAATATGAAGGAGGTCAAGAGAACTTTTGACCTTTTGTGATCACTGATAACTTCTTAGGCAGCACCTGAGTTGCTTATTTTTCTTATTTTACTTGCGACCACACAGCTGGTCAGGCAGTCTCTGGATAGTCTCTCTACAATGATTTTTCACAATGCTTTCATTATTCTCTTTTTAGAATCTCTTGATTTGTGGGTAGCTTCCCCCCCCCCCCCATTGCCTTTTTAATCTTGTTCCGGATCCCTTATCTAAAATCTTTCCAGATCAATTATATTTTGCTGCTTTTCTGTAATTTCCTAAAAGCCATAGCTTCTATGTTTTCTGTCAGCACACACTCTCACCAGAAGTTGAACCAATACAGGTAGGAAAAAAAAGCTCCCTTACCAGTGTTTTTAATTAATGGTATTTTTTTTAAGCTTACCAATATAAGTATTTTTAAAGGCTATATTTTTCAAAGTCATACAATGATTGTTCTTGTTTTCTCTCATAGAATAGATTGTCATGGGATAAAGAGTGGTTCCTAGCTTCTATTTTTCCAGATAAGTAGAACATGTTCTTGGGATTATACTATTAATTGTTAATTTTCTTTAAAAGAAAGAAGGAAGATTTTCTGTCTGCTCAAGTTTTATGTTAGTACTCAGATTGGGGTAGAAAACAAAAGTACTAAGTTTAACATTAGGATGACTCAGGTTGTGTTCCTTTAGGTATAAAGTGGGCTTTCCCACCCTTCTTTGGGAGACACTGACTGTTTTGAATACAGAGACTTGATTGTTTGGATTGTTTTGTATTGAGGAACCTGAAAAAAAAAAAAGTCTTGGAAAGAAATGCTGCCCTTGGCGTGAATGTTAGCCCCATCACCAGTGCCGGCATCCACAGGGACATTTTCCTCAGTCGGTGTTGAGTATATCATTTTCCTGTCTGAGTGTTATTAATTTGTTCAGAGTTATATTGGCTTTTGTCATTTAGCCAAATAAAGGCAAAGTGGTTTTACCTAATGTTCATTTCCTGTGTTTTTGGCCTGCTATCCATGGTGCTATGTTTTGTGTTTGGGCTTTTACCTGTACTCTCAGTTCCTTTGCTTTTGCGTCCTAATTTGTCTCCTCAAAATCAAGCTCCATGACCATATTATTGGGGGATTCCTTTTGCAGCTTGGCATAGAAGACTCAAAAAGCCATTGTCCCCAAAATGGAGGCTGATCCAGATCTCCCAGGTCTAGTGTCATCAGTGCCCTAATGACATATCAGTAAGGGAAAGAGCACCTTCCATCTGTTCTTCAGAAGCCTGCTTTCTTTGAGACTTGGGGCTTGTACTGTTTTGCCTGGCTGAATTCTACTCCAGTTCTTATACCAGACAAACTACCATATACTCTTCCCCCTTTCATTTTCTTTGGGAAAGCTCAGAGTGACCTTTCAGTATACAAGCTTTAAGGGCTAATAATGGCACCCACAGAGGCAGTGTACCCAGTTATAGAGCTTCAAACCCATCCTGTTTTTTTATTATAAAACTTGAAATACCTTTCCCAGGCAAGATCCAACAGAATTTCATCCTATTGCATAATTCATCTTCATCTCTATAGTCAAAGGTAATCTGCCATTTTGTGCTGACAATGGAATCCTTCCCTGTTTGGTCAAGGTTGAGGGACAGTGAAGAAATCTTGTGTTCATCTAATGAGTAAAGTGTCTCTTTCATTGTCCAAGCCATCTGTCTCAGGCTTCGAGGCTCATATCCAGGTCTGGAGAAGGGAAAGGTTCATATCCAACCTTGTCGTCTTTCCTTCGGTAGTACATTCGTGTCAGCACAGTTATCAGAAAAGTCTCCAGTATGAGGAGATGGCAATTCATCACTGCAGCATAGGGTGAAATATAACGTACGTTATGCTAAATTATAGAGGTGGTATCCCACCAGCAGCCCTTACACATGAGTTGAGCAACACTTTCTCCAATTTGTCCTCAAACCAGGACCTACAGATACTAAGCTGTCGTAACTAACATAACAAGTTAATGGTAGAGCCAGAAACAGAACTTGGCTCTTTACCTTCTGCAATCTAAGGCTAGCATTAAACCTCTTTTTTTTTTTTTTTTTTTTTTTTTTTTATCAGCATGACCTTCTGCTTCCCAACTATCCCCATTCTTCTCCCAGGAGCTAAGGACTGGCCTCAAGCTATGGGACTGCAGCTCTCTTCTCTGTGATTGGAGAAGTCATAGTCTCCTTAAAGCCTCTGCTGGGATTTCTTGGAGATCCCTTTCTGAGTGTTCTGAGCAGAAACCAGGCTGGCCCAACCTCTGTTCTAAGGTCCTCTCTTCCCTGACCCTCCCCCTCTTACTTATCCTGGAATGGGATAGGATCCCCTCTGTGCTCACCTTGAGACCTGATCTTAGAGGAAAAAGGAGGTGAACAAGCAATCTGCCCGCCATTGGCCAAGACTGAGAAGATGGCTGGCTGCAGGGCAGTCAGGATGAGGAGTGCCTGTAAAACAGAAAAGAGAAGCGAGGGCAGGGTGGGCCCAGCATCCATGGCTCTGAGGCCGGCTGGCCTGCTGCTGTGCTTGTCCTTCCACTGTACATTTGGCTGACCTTTAGATCAGTGTGGTTACAGAGGGCTGAGACTCACACTTGATTAAAATTTAGTGGACTTTTAACCTTTAGGCAAATTGTAATCTCGTCTTCTACCCAATATTTTGTGTGTGTATGTGTGAGGAAGACTGGCCCTGAGCTAACATCTGCTGCCAGTCTTCCTCTTTTTGCTTGAGGAAGATTGTCACTGAGCTAACATCTGTGCCAATCTTTCTCTATTTTATGTGGAATGCCGCCACAGCCTGGCTTGATGAGCGGTGCTAGGTCCGCACTTGGGATCTGAACCTGCGAACCCTGCGCTGCTGCAGTGGAATGCCTGAACTTAAACACTACGCCACTGAGCCAGCCCCCTACCCAATATTTTTTTGAGAGTTCCTGATAAGAAACAACAGGAACTGATTGGGGGTTTGTGTTTATTTCCCTATCTCAGCTATGGCTACTAATGAGCACTTGATGGATGAAAAGGGTGGATAATTAGAGAAGAGTCATTCCGTCTAGCTCAAGGACCTGAGATCCCTACTCCTAGAATGATGGACAGTGAACCATTAAAGTGCACTTTGAAAAACCTCTGCCATGCCAGGGGCTAGGGGGAGGTGGAAAAGAGGAATTAGTGTTTAATGGGTACAGAGTTTCTGTGTGAAAGATGAAAAAGCTCTGGCGATGTATGGTGGTGATGGATGAATGCACTTAATGCCACTGAACTGTACGCTTGAAAATGGTTAAAGTGGTAAATTTTATGCTATGTATATTATACCACAATAAAAAAAAGAAGAAGAAGAAGAAGAAAATCCCTGTCCAGAGGCCCCAGGAGCAGCACCATTTGTCTTAGTACTTGCCCTCCCTGAGTATACTTTCCTGAAGCATCAGCCTCTTCTAGGCAGACATGGCTTGTCCAGGCTTCCCCACAGTAATCATGGGGCAGTCACAGGGCTTTTAGCTGTGGCCTCACCCTAAGTGCTTCTGGTGCCCAGATCCTTTCTGCCCTTCAGTCTCTGACTCAATTTCAGGCTTTTCTCTCTTCTGTCTTCCCATTGCCCCTTCAGTTCTACCTGCTATGTGCCTGGAGATTCACGTTTCAGAGGCATCTGCTTAGATGAAATGAGAATTTATGTGAAATCACTCTGTTAACTATAAAGTGGTCACTACGCCTTGGGAGCAGGAGACAGGCCCATCACAGAGACAGACAGAATGAAGAGAGAAGGAAAACTAGATTGGGCTAGATGTCATTGCATTTGGTGGAAAAATTATCTTTGGGCTTAGAGAATGAAATGTGTAAAAAGTGAACAAACGTGCCCTTGAGAGAACTTTCAGACAAGGCGTGAAGAGGAAGAGGCAGTGTGATAAGAAGGAATGTGGGTTTGGGAGTTTAGCTCTAACAGATTTCTAGCTCCATCCCTATGTGCCTTTGAGCAAGTCCCATAACATCTCTGGGTCTCAGTTTCCTCATTTGTAAAATAGAAATAATAATGACTCGTAAGATTATTGTGAAAATTTAAGTGTAACGTATGAAAAGTTCCTAGCACATGGTAGTTCATAGTTGTAGCTGTGATACTGTTGGTGGTGATGGATTATAAGGTTTTAAGAAGTAATGGGTATAAAAGAAAAAAAAAGCTAATATAGAACAATTTAAGGTTTGATAATACACATGTTATGGGTTGAGTTGTGTCCCCCAAACAGATATGTTGAAGTCCTAACCCCCAGTAGCTCAGAATGTGACCTTATTTCAAAAAAGCATCATTGTTTCGGTTAACTAATTAGATGTAATCAGTTAAGATGAGGTCATACTGGAGTAGGGTGGGTCCTTATTCCACTATGACCGTTATCCTTATAAGAAGGGGAAAAGAGACATAAGACACAGACACTTGAGGGGAGAAGGCCGTGTGACGATGGAGGCAGAAATCGGAATGATGCAGCTGCAAACCAAGGAATGCCAAGGATTGCTGGAAACCACCAGAAGCTAAGAAGAAGTGAGGAAGGATTCTCCCCTAAGGTTTCAGAGGGAGCATGGCCCAGATGACACCTTGATTTTGTCTTCTAGCCTCCAGAACTGTGAGACAATAAATTTCTGTTGTTTTAAGCCACGCAGTTTGTGGTATTTTGTTACAGCAGCCCTAGGAAAGTATTACAGCACAGAAAAGAAAAAACTGGGAAGTGACAGGGATCATTTTCAAAATCTCACAGGAGGCTTAAGGCTTAAGAAGATTCCCAGACTCACTTTTAGCCTTTATTAGTCTCACCTCCTAACCCCAATTATTTGCAGCTCTATTATTAACCATCTTTTCTCTCCCAGGGTATAGTTACCTGGAACAGAGCAAATTTGGCTCCTATGTTCTGCTCACCCAGGTGCAGCCTTGCTTGACGGAAAATGATGCCCAGGGACCAGAGAGCCAACAGGGTGGACACCCCAAGGAGAGTGTTGATCCATAGAGCTGTGCTCTTCTCAGAAATCTGGTGCCAGACCAGAAAGTAGTCAGTGATGGAAGCAAGCCCTTTTCTTCTCCTTTTATTTCTCCTCTCCCCTGGTGCGAAAGGTAATAAAAGAGCCCCAAAGCCTTGGCGTATTCCAGTCTCCTCTCCCACCAGAGTCTCTACTTTTCTGCAACCACCCTGTCCCTGGGGCCACCCTACCCCTGGAGCCCTGTATCAGGGGATGTTGGCTCTAGCTATTCCTTCTAGAGCTCAGAGGTATGAAATGAGTCTTGGACTTTGCTACCCCTTACTCCTGGCTTACGTCTGCTGGGTCATAGATGCCATCAGGGATGAGAAACAGGCCCGCCAGGCCCGTTGTTATCCTGAAGAAGGCATACTGGAATGGGCCCAACATCAGCAGCTGAAGCTTTTTCCTGAAGGAGAAGAGGGTTAGGAACATGAACCAATAAATTACCCATCCCAAGAAGACCTCTCAGTTTCCTCACTGGCCTCCAGGGCTGAAGTTTGGCTGCCATCACAGACACCCAAACGGTTAAATGGATGAGGACATAGGAAGAAGCAAGAATGTTGAGAGCATTAGGAACCCTCTTTCTTATCTCCCACTCGCCTCCAGACCAGAATGCTGCCTTCTGAGCAAGAACTATCAGAGTGTTGACCCAACCTCACTAAACAAAATGGGCAAAAGGGGCAAGTAAATAGCCCAAGGCCCAGTTTGCTCTGTGTGACTAAAGTTTGTAGGGGGCAGTGAGCTTAAGTGATGGGAATTTTGGAGTTCTCCTTCTTCTGCTTCCCCTACCCTTGGGTGAGTGCCTAATATGTGGGTCCTGGTGTGGGCTGCCCACCCTTTCATCATTGGCTTTGTTCTATACAAGGCTAATCCCAAGAGGTTTGAAGCAGGGCCGAGAGGGCCAGCAGAGGCTCTTGGGAGAGTGCAGGAAGAGGCTAACCTGTTCCTCAAGCATGCCTCTCCCTCCCGCCTTACCTGGTGAGCATGATTTTGGGGCAACAGGGGCAGCAGCAGCAGCAGGGGCCTGTGTGGATCATCATTGGGGTGTCCTTCAGTGTCCTCATTACTGCCTCCTTCCCCCCAAAGCCTTCCACCATGGCCATCATCAGCAGATAAAAGCACACAGAGTAAAACCTGGAGCAGGGGCAGGGGGAGAGATGGGCCTGGAGTGCACAGAGGGGAGGCAGCAGCCAGCTGAGGGGACACCTTTTGCTGCCAAAGAAAGACAGATTGAAAAGGGAGCAGGAAGGAGTGGGGTTTACTCAGGGGATCACACGGTAGGGAGCAGGCATTCTAAATGTGTGACCCAAGAGGAGTGAGAAAGAGGACAGGTTCCAGGGGTCTGGAAAGGGGAATTTCCGGCTGTGGGAATGAAATGGTGACTGAGGATGAACAGAACCAGAAGTTCAAGAGACCTGGATTAGCACAAGTTGGAAAGGGCTAGATTCGGGATCAATTAATTGGTTTGTAGGGATTTATGGAAAGGAAGAGGGATGAAAGAAAAGAAGACACAGATTCTGGAGTCCTGGGTGAATGGGTGAGCAGAAGGGAATGCCAGAAGTAGACCCAGCTCAGAGCTAGGGATGGGGCAGGACACTCACGAGATTATGGCCATTTCCACTAGTGTGAGGGAACGAGGGATCCAGAGACCAAAGCAGCAGAACACAGACACTACCTGCTTGGAAAGGAGCAAGAAGCCAGTTAGAGCAAGGAAGGAGACTTTGCGCTTACCCTCTGGGCCTTTTGTGGCAAGCGCCCAAGGAAGCAAAACCTAAACATTTGAGGCACCATTATTAAAAGGGTCCAGCTGGAAAAATAACTAATTAAATCAACTAACTAAAAAAATTTTTTTTTAATTCGGCTGTCAGTTTCTTCTAGGTCTAGGGTTAGAGACAGCAAGTCACCTTGAGACAGGGGCTCTTTTGAAGACTATCTTATCTTATATGCCTGGGGTAGGAGTAGGTAAGTTCATCTTTAGGAATAAATGGATCAAGATCCAACCCTTACTTTTCAACATCCCACGTTATTAGAGCATCTCTGATGACTTGCAATGGCCCAGGCAGATTTCATCTGGCAGGAGAGGACCTCAAGGGCTCTACTCTCCACACCAAACAGACACACAGAGCTCACCACAAAGAAACAGAAGTCCAATTTATGGCCTAGGAGCAAGCCAAAGGCCTCCCTAATGGCTGTGGGAATGAGTTAAAAAGGCCTACAACGTAAGAGTAGAGCTGAGTATGACTGTTGGAAAAATATTCTTTCCCTCCTACACTCTGAGGAGGCACTACTTGTCTGTACAGGAAGCTTGCTTTTAACAGCAGTACTGTGGCAAGGGAGTAGTGAGTGGGGCCGCTGGTGGGCTGAGCACTTTCTCCAGCTGGCTCTGTGGGCCTAAGAATCCAAACACTCCATCCCACTGCCTGTTGGCCTTCCAAGCATGGAGTCCTGATTGCAAACGGAGATCAGATTACAGTCCTCACCCTAAGGTGGAGAAGGCAGCAACCCTTTGCTGCCTTGAATTGTTGAGTTTAGAGGAATTATCAAAATGGTCCCTGCCTCCTCCCCAGTCTCTCCCAAAGGACAAGTACAGGGCCCTCACCGTGGGTGCAGAACTGCTCCAGAGCAGAGTTCTCCTCTTGATGGGACAACGGGTGTTCTTGTACAAGTAGACAGCATCCTCCAGGAAGATGGCAATCGAGCCCAGGGCAAGCAAGGTCAAGATGACTGTGAGGGCAATTTGCAAAGGACCCAATGCTAGAGTGGAAAGAGAGGGCAGACTCCAGTGAGCTGAAGACCAGGACTGAGAGGCAGAAGATGTTGGTTTCCTCACTTGGGTCTAAATTACTTGACCATATGTATAATTATCTGGTCTAGGCTCCCATCCATGCAGAAGAATGGCTTTTTCTTAGAGGGTATCGAACATGTGAGTAAGAAATAGTCATTCTTCTGCATGGATGGAAGATAGACCAGATAATTCCAGGTATGGTAAGGCTTACCTGAACCAGAGTATAGACACCAAAAAAGTTTTTACATAGTTACCAAAAATTTTGAATTAGGCAGTCGGCAGGACCTATTCACTTTTCTTTTTTTCTTTTTTTTTGAGGAAGATTAGCCCTGAGCTAACTACTGCCAGTCCTCCTCTTTTTGCTGAGCAAGCCTGGCCCTGAGCTATCATCTGTGCCCATCTTCCTCTACTTTATACATGGGACGCCTATCACAGTATGGCGTGCCAAGCGGTGCCATGTCCGCACCCGGCATCCAAACCTGTGAACCCCAGGCCACCAAGAAGCGGAACGTGTGAACTTAACCGCTGCGCCACTGGGCTGGCCCCTCTATTCACTTTTCTACCTCCAGTGCCAGATGTCATGCTAGCAGACATGGACCATTTACCATTATAATTGAAGCAGAATGTAATTAATGGGATACTTAAGAGCTGTTTAAATTTTATTTCAAAAATTATGTCACGAAACTGGGACATTAGGAAGGAATTTTAACAAAAGTGAAATGGATACAAGTAAAGACCCCGAAGACATTCTTCCCATGTTGGCCTCACACTTAAATGTTGTTCGGTAGCTCTATTTAGTGTTTATTGCAATCAGTTGAGGAATTATTAAAAAGTAGCTGTCTAGGCCCTACCCTCAGAGAGCAGGCTTCAATAGATCTGGGATGGGCCCAATAATCTGCATATTTAACAGTCTCACCTGATAATGGTCAGAGGATAACAAACATTTTAACAAATACCAGTGAAGCTCCTGGGGGCTTATCATTGCTAACAGGAAAAAATTAATATGGTCACAATATGTGTTTCTGAACATGTTATTCATCAATGCAACAATTAAACAAATGGTTCTGTGTCCTTCGTGACTAAGCCTGGACCCTAATTTATCTAAGTCTCTTCCCTAGTTGGCAGACTCTCTTCTTTCCACCTCCTGACTGGCTAGATGAGTGGAAGAGGGAGAAGACTGTGAGAGCCGAGTCCACTGTCCTACTGTATTGGGAGTAAAGTATGAGGAAGGTGTTGGCTAGTCTGCCCTATATTTTGGTGGCTGAAGGCAGCTCAATCAGAGATAGTACCACTGAAACGAAAACAGGGAGGAAGGAGACAATACCCACTAAAGACTTGAATTGTCATTTGGCTCTGGTGGCTTCACAAGAAGCATCCAGGACAAAGGTGACTCTGTCAAAAAATGTCACCTTCATCCTGGTTGTTCTTATTTTGGGGCACACATTTTTCTCTTTCTTTGCTTTATCCAAAGGGAGCCCTTTACCTCTGACCACAGTTATGGTCTAATGACCAATACAGAGGACCTGCCCTTGGTGGAAGGTGGACCTTGGAATCCAGCTCCCAAGCTGGATTTTTAAATTTTTTTATTTTTTATTTCTTTGAGGAAGATTAGCCCTGAGCTAACACCTGCTGCCAATCCTCCTCTTTTTGCTGAGGAAGACAGCCCTTGAGCTGATATGTATGCCCATCTTCCTCTACTTTATATGTGGGACACCTGCCACAGCATGGCTTGATAAGCAGTGCATAGGTCCATGCCTGGGATTCAAACCTGTGAACCCCAGGCCGCCAAAGCAGAGTGCCCAAGCTTAACCACTGCGCCACCGGGCTGGCCCCCCAAGCTGGACTTTTGAAGTCAGTGGTAAATTTTTTCTTCCTATCACAGGCCAAAACGACAGGATTGTGCTATTTTTTCCTCCTACCCATCCCTTCCTCCACCCACCTCTACTTAGTTAGGATACAGCCCTCTGGGGGACTAAATTTCTGGCCTGGCATCCTGTTACTGTTAGCTCTGTTGCCTCTTTCTCAATTACCTCTCCAGACACCACTCCAGTAGGCTCTGCAAGTTTTAAACATTAAAAAACTGGTTGCAGTCCTTTCTTAAAAAGAGACTTTACCTTTTCTTCCTTGAAACTTTGAAAAGATAAACATCACAAAGGACTTTTTTACACAATTTTACCATTATACAACAAAAATGTGTATTTAAAACAGTCATGGGGATACACATAAAGCCTGCCATATATCAAAATAATTCCAGATAGATTAAAGAGATGTCTTTAAAAATCAAGCAAAAAATTGAGAGATAAAAAAAGAGAATTGTATTTATCAAAGCTTTGAGGAGGGAAAACCTTCCTAAGCTTAGGAGCAATCCAAGAAATCACAAAGAGAATGATGGTCAAATTTGATATACAGAGTTTAAAACTTCTGAATGTTAAAAAAAAAAAAGGCAGCAAACAGACTGGAGGAAAGCATTTTTAATAAAAGTGTACTCAAGTTTAAGATATTTATTACATAAGGAAAATTGATAACAAAAACAGGATGCTCTTGCAAATAAATGGGAAAATTATATTAACACCGTTCAGGACATGTGGGAAAATAGTCAACCTGCCTAGTAGTCAGGAAGAGCAAAATAACAATGATATATTATTTTTGTTCTATTAAAAGATAATGTTTATAATATTATTGACTAACAGCCCTAAATTAAAAAACAACTTAAATATCCAACAAAATTGGAATTATTAAGTAAACTACCCAACAGGTAGTTTTTACGCAGGTGTGAAAAATTTGTGGACGCCAATAAAAAGTCTTTGCAAAGAATATGTAAAAATATTTTTTCAAAACTTATTAGCACTCAATAAAAAAAAACATTAACAGACCCACACGTATACAGTCATCTGATTTATGACAAAAGCTCCACTCCAATCCAGGGGAAAAGAATGTTTTTTCAAGAAAGGATGCATGGGTTAATTGGATATCTTTCCAGGGATAAAAAAAGAACATGGACCCCCTCCCTCACATCACACAGAAACACCTAAATGTGAAAGTCAACACAATAAAGTTTTTAGAAGAAAACAGAGAAGTGTATCTTCTGGACTTTGAGACAGGCAAGTTCTTTTAAAATAGGACACAAAAGCACTAATCTTAAACAAAAAAATTGATAAATTGGACTTCCTTAAAATTAAGAATTTACATTTGTCAAAAGAAACCATTAAGAGAATGAAAAGACAAGCTTAGAGAAGTCATCAGGGAAACACAAACGTGAGATGTCACTACGTACTCCCCAAAAAAGCCAAAACTGAAAGGACTGACGATTCCAACTGCTAGTGAACATGAGGAACAACTGGAACTCTCATACATTGCTGTTGGCAGGATCAACAACCACTTTGGAAAACAGTTTAGTAGTATCTATTAAAGCTAAACATATGAGGCCAGCCCGGCGGCGCAGCAGTTAAGTTCGCACGTTCCGCTTCGGCGGCCCGGGGTTTGCCATGTTCGGATCCCGGGTGCGGACACGGCACCGCTCATCAAGCCATGCTGTGGCAGGAGTCCCACATATAAAGTAGAGGGAGATGGGCATGGATGTTAGCTCCGGGCCAGTCTTCCTCAGCAAAAAGAGGAGGATTGGCAGCAGATGTTGGCTCAGGGCTGATCTTCCTTAAAAAAAATAAGTAGAATAAAATAAATTTATTAAAAAAAAAGCTAAACAACACCTACACTATGACACAGAAATTTCACTCCTGGATACATATTCAATAAGAAATGAGTGCTTATAAACACTGAAATAATGTTCATAGCAGCATTATTCATAATAGCCCAATCTGGAAACAGCCCACATGTTATTCAACAAGAATATAGATAAATAAATTGTAATATATTCCCACAATGGAATATCATGCAGCAATAAAAAAGAATGAACTATTGATACATGCAACAACATGGATTAATCTTAAAAACATAATGATGAGTGAAGGAAGCCAGACACAAGAGTACATACTGTTTGATTTTGTTTATATGAGTTGAAGAACAGGGAAAACTGATCTACAGAGGTGACAGAGGTTAGAGTTGTGGTCTTTGGAGGAATGTTAACTGGAGGGAGTATGACAGACTCTACTGCATGCTGGAAATGTTCTATTTCTTGATCTGGGTGGTCGTTTCACAGACGTACATATAGATAAAAATTCATCAAACTATATACTTAAGATCATTACCCTTTACTGTATGTAATGTATACCTTAAAAAAACTGCTTATGTAAACAAAGCAGAATGCAAAACTAGCACAGTAAAATTATAGCCATGTTTAAAGGATTTGATTGGGGAGAGAAAGGTAAAAAAGAGTTGAAGGAAAGAGTAGGGCACTAATATCTCTATCTTACAAAATGGAAAGTCACGAAAAACTGTCCATAGTCGGCAGAATTAGAAATAGACTATAGCTATAGTGTATAACTATAAAAAATAACTAAAAATATTGACATAATTACATAGAGAGAATGGAAGGAGATTGGCGCAAGTGAGATAAATCCTCATGTATCACAGAGGTACCACAGATGATGTCCAAAATTGATACCCCAGGAGATAATGGTGTGCACATATTGGTGATTTGAAAGTAACTATCAGAAGAATCATCAGCTAAAAGAAGGAGGAAGATTAGAAATGGGAAAGGAGACAGCAGGGGATTGTTGATTTTCATTAGTAGCCCTTTGGTACTATTTGAATTTTTAACCAAGTTCATGTATTACTTTGATAAAATAAAAACATTAAAAAATCATTGCATAGAAAAATGACTAGAAACAGTAAACAAAATTAGCAATGCTGTTTTAGATGATGGGACTGTGGGTGGTTTTGTCTTTTCTGTCTTTTCCTCTTACTTTTTTCTATCTTTTACAATTATTCTATAATGAACATGTATTTTATAACAAAAAATATGTTTTTTTAAAAGGACACATTTTGCCAAATATATAATAATGTGAAAAAATTTATATGATGTCATGCTTGTAAAAATATGGAGTAAAATTGTAGGTAGGGTATGATTTCTACTAATGTTAAATAAAAGCATAGAAAAAGAAAATTACACTGTGATATTTGCGGTGCCTGTCTCTGAGCGGTAGGACTACATACGACTTTTCCTCTTTTTACTTTTCTGTATTTTCATATTTACTTTACTGAACCTGAATTATTTTTACAATAGAAATGTTTAGTTTTAAAAGAATACGGACGAAAGATAGAAGTCCAAATAGGTGTAAACCAAAATTAATTCAGTAGATTTCTAAAACCAATGTCCATTGTTAGGAGGGGGAGACACTGCTGGAAGCTTCTCCTTGCCCAACCCAGCCCGCCGCACCACCCCCCTCCCCAGACCCCGCCCCCTTGACTCTTGCGCTCATCAGCTCATTGAGAGCTGAGAGCGGAAGCTACACTTTCGCAAGCCGTCAAAGCCAAGACTCCCAGTCGTCACAGTCCTTCACTGCTCTCTCCTCCTTGAAAATCTCCCTCCCCTTGCCTCCCAGAACCGCAGTCCTCCTGCGGCCTCTGACCTCAGCTCTCTTCTACTGATTCCTCCTCTCCCGCACCCTGTGTTCTCCAAACCCGATCATGCTCAAGGCAGCTCAGCTCTTCTCTGGTTACAGAGGTTTAGGATTATCCCTACCACTCTTTCAGACTCCCAGCAACCACGTGAGCTGTTCCCACCTCCAGGACTTTACACTTGGCTTCTGCCTGTTCAGCTTTTCTCCCTGAGCTCCATGTGGCTGGCTCCTTCTCGTCACTGAGCTCTCTGTTTACATGCCCCTGCTCAGCTAGCCTCCCCGAGGGCCCTGTGTGATGTTGCCCTCCCCCCCACTCCACCTTCCGCAGTGAGATGATTTATGTATTTACTAACTTGCTTCTTATCTCTCTCCCCATGTAGCGTAAGCTCCACAAAAGCAGGGATTTGTCAGGCTTTTTCTCTGTTCTACCTCCAATTGCCTGGAACAGTAACTGCCTGTGACTATTGAATGAAAATAACCGCATGAGGATTGCTATTGTCATCTCCATTTTATAGGGTTTTTCAGGAAACTAGGCATAGATTGTTAAGCACCGTGTCCATGGTCACACAGCCTGGAAGTGAAGGAGCTGGGGTTTAAAGCCAGGGGTCCTGATGAAAAGCCCATAATCTTAACTGTTACACATGCTCACTCTTGGTGTGTATTCTCACAGACATGGGAGAGAGTGTGGAGTGATAGAAGCAATCAAATGCAAACCTAAAAGGTTAAATTTATGAAGGTGGGGATGGGGCATATCCTGACTGTTCAATACAGAAAGGCTTTTGCAGTTTCTTGTAACTGCTGGCTTTGGTACTCTATTCTTTCTCATACTTGCAGTATCTACAGGCTCCCCTATCCACTTCCGCAGCGCAGAATGTGAGAGAGAGAAGTGCCTGAGCATCCAGAGTTTGACACCACTGCTCTCCATCAAACTCATTTGTCTTCTTAGAAGATTGTCCCCTACCTTATTTTTCTGAAACTTAATAGATATTATGGGGCAACAGTGTTCTAGCACCAAAAAATTTTTGGAAATGCCTTAAACAAAGTTAAACATGTTTCTTTCCTTCAGAACATACTGAAGTTTTTAATCTGATTTATATTATTAATTTCCAAAAGGATGTCATAGAATACAGCTTTTACAAAGCTTGTTTTTCTGTGGACTCTTTTCACGAAGCACTCCTTGGGATTAGTGTGCCAGGGAACACACTTTGGGAAATGCTTGTCTCACTGACCATTTTGAATACAATTATAGCTTTAGCAGTTAGCACATTTCCCACTGTCTCGAAATAGTTAAGATTACTTTTTAAATAATGAAAACAATATCAGAACCTTAAAATTTTGAAAAAGGGGGATGAGGCATAATCCTAGCTAGTTCCTAGCCAAAAATTATTTTCATTTTTGCATATTTGTTACCACGGAGGTTAAGAGCATAGACTCTGGAATCAGAGACACCAGAGTTCAAAGTAAAATTCCACTTACTGCTTGTTCTATGACCTTGGACAGGTTATGTATCCTCTTATTAAATCTCTTAGCACAGCACCTGGTATGAAGTATTTCCTCAATAAAAAAGTAATTTAAAAAAATATCCTGGTTAAAGTGCATACACGTTACATTACTTCAATCATACTGTAAAATTTTGTATTCTGTTTTTACATCTAACATTTCATCACAGCCTTTCAAAAACTATTTTATAATTATTTTTAAAATTATAAAATATTTCAAAAGTAAAGGAAATAATAGAGCAGGGCTGGCCCTGTGGCACAGCAGCTAAGTGCACATGTGCTGCTTCAGCGGCCGGGGTTTGCTGGTTCAGATCCCGGGTGCGGACCTACACACCACTTGTCAAGCCATGTTGCGGAAGGCGTCCCACATATAAAGTAGAGGAAGATGGGCACAGATGTTAGCTCAGGGCCAGTCTCCCTCAGCAAAAAGAGGAGGATTGGCAGCAGATGTTATCTCAGGGCTAGTCTTCCTCAAAAAAAAAAAAAAAAGTTGAAAAAGAAAATAATAGAGCAAACGTAAATATAACCATAACCCATTTTAAAGAGTGTTACCAAATTGCCAATTTTGCTCCAAAAGTTGTTTTTAGAAAAATAAAACATTACAGATGTATCTGAAGGCCCCTGTATATGTCTCCCAGATCCTTTTCCCTTCCTGACCTCACCCCTCAGGGGTAACTACTACTCTAAAGCTGGTGTATATCTTTTCCATTTATGTTTTAATTTTTACAACATATGTACATATTCAACATATGATATCGCTTTGCATCTTTAAAAAGTTTATATAAATGGCACCATCCTGCAAAATGCTTTTTCCACCCAACATTGTTTTCATGATTTTTGGTTGTTTTCATCATGACAAACAAATGATGCAGTAAGCATTCATGGAGGTGTCTCCTTGGCACGTATAGGAGAATTCCTCTATTCCTACACGTAGGATTCGAACTGCTGGGGGGTAGGAGATGAGAATCTTGAGTGTTACAGATAACTAATCACCCTCCAAAGTGGCTACACCACTTTTTACTCCCACCAGCAGTCTATGAGAGTTCATAGTTTGCCTCAAATTCACCATCACTTGGGAAAAATCAGCCTTTTTTTCCCTATAAGATAGTAATAAATGATATTTTGTTGTTTAATTCGCAGTTCCCTAATTACTAACAAAATAGATAACCTTTTTGTGTATTGGCCATTTTGATTTCTTCTTCTATGAATCATCTGTTCATATAATTTAGCCAGTTTTTGTTGGGTAATTTTTCTTATACTGCCTACTCATCCTTCATTGCTTAGAGGCTTGAAAATATCTTTTCCTGATGTATGGTTTGGCTTTTAATGTTGTTTTTAGTGTTTTCAGTTGTGCAGAAGTTTGTTTACTTTATATAGTCAATCTTTCCGTGATCATTTGTGCTGTCTTGTGTTTTGAGAAATTATTATCTACTCCCAATCATAAAAATATCTTTCTATATTTTCTTTTGTAAAAATGCCTACATTTTACATTTAGGTATTTAATCTGAATTAAAGCTACTCTGGAGCTATTTTCATGTTTATTTATTTGCCATAGGGACAGGCAATTGTCCAGCATCACTTCCTGGAGAATCCATCTTGCCTCCTGGTGTGTGTAGCATCCTTTCATAAAGCCAGTCCCCGAATGGGCAGGGGTCTATTCTGGGCCCTCGATTTTGTTCCATTTGTCTGCTCATCAGGTACAGTTTGTACCTCATTGTTTTAATTACTATAGTCCTAGTATAAGCCTTAATCTCTGGTAGGGCAGGTACTCTCCTTACACTTTTTCAAAATTGTCTTGGCTTTTCTTGGCCCTTCACTCTTCCATATACATGTTTGGATCATTAAAAAAAATCCTGTTGGGATTATAATTACAATCATATCACAGGCATTTCGAAAACAGATTATTGAAAGGTTCAATAGTTCTCCCAGAATAGCTCTTTTTTAAACAGCTTTTAATTTAAGGAACAACACAGTTTACAAATGAAGAAGGAAGGGGTTTCACCACATCCTCCAATGGGTGCCTCTTCCTGACTCCTTGTTTCTGTCAGTGTTATCACCATTGCCCAGATCCCTAGTCATCATTAGAGTCTCTTTTTCTTTCACTTACCTTGTATAGATATTTACCAGATTGCCTGCTTTTCCTTTGAAATGCCTATATTCCCCAACCTTCCCTTCCTTTCCCTGGCATTGCCCTGGCTCAGCCTCTTGTCCTTCATGCTGGGCTGGGGCAATAACCTCGCATTTATACCCCTGCTTCTCAAAGCGCTTCTTCCCTGAAGCCACCCTGATTACTGATTAATGGTCCAGATGCACCATCCAGCCCCTCCCAATCCCAGAGCCCTCACCAGCTCCTTCCATCTGTTGGATAAAGTACAACGCCTCTGCCTGACACTCATCAGGCCCCACCTTTCCTGCCCAGCCCTCTCACTTGTCCCCTACTTCCCACCAATAACCTTGAATCCTGCTAGATCCAGCTCCTCAGTGTCTGGGGGACCTGCCTGCTCATTCTCTCTATCCCCCCTCCAGCAGTGCCCACTGCCTGCTCTCCACACTCCAATTGCTACCAACACCGACAGTTGCACCTGGAGCAAGGCAGCTCACCCGACTGTCAGACCCAGTATGGTCTCCCTACTTTGAACATCCCTCTATCTGCACACTTTGTAGCAAAGCAATGTGAGCTCTGTTTTCACAGGGTCAGGCACGGTTTCTCAATCTCAGCACTATTGACCCAAAAAATTCTTTGTTGTAGGGGGCTTTCCTTTGTTTCCAGGCAGCATCCCTGGCCTCCACCCACTAGATGCCAGTAGCACCCTCTTGTTGTAGCAACTGAAACTGCCTCCAGACATTGCCAGAAGTCTCCTGGGGACAAAATTGCCTCTGGTTGACAACCACTGATATAAGGGAAGACTTGTACCACCAACTGTACTCTCTGAACAAGAGGTTCCGGGAGCTGGAGGTTGCAGCTGCCCTCTGGCACAAACCACAGAACAGCTACAAGGTGTTTCTGGTTACTCTCTGGCAGTTGGCATGTGCTCTGGTTCAGAGCATCTGAAACAGGGCTGAACACTGTCCCAGGCCATGCCTATGTCTGCCTCCTAACGCACATTGACCACATCCTGTTATTCAGAAAGCGTCTGCTCCTTGAGGTGACAACATCAGGAAGGAGGCTGGGAAAGCATTAAGGATACCATAGAGACACAGACTCCTATTTATCAGTGTCTAAGGTGTAGTTAATCGTGCAGTAGGAAAACAAAATAAAACGTAGATATGAACACATTTGCTATAAAGATGCTAGGTTCATTTGATTATTCATGATTTAGGTGTCCAGGGAATAAACTGAGTCCCATCCTCTGCCTTTCACTTTCAAAAGCAATTCAGTACTGGATTTAGTGGGCCAACACTGTCAGAATACTTTTACAGGTTCACTAAGTTTTAAGAATGCTGTTCATAGTAACTACCCCTCTAGAATGATACAGTCTTGAGTCCCTGGATGCCCCTGGGGTCTGAAAAATGCTCCAGGCCAGTGTCCCCAATTTGAATGAGCTTTGAGTCTGGGATTTGTGGGAGGTCCCATATGCAGGTTTGTCTTCCAGGCTGAGTTGTCATTCCCCTTTTTTGACCTACTGGCTCCTTGAGGAGTTGCTCTTCTGCAAGGCTTTAAACCATGATGGACTCTGGGACAGCCATCCTCCCAGGCTCTCCAGGCTGGCCAGCTCAGCACCACCTCTTCTCAGCTCCTCTCAGCTGTGCTGACTTCCCACTGGGATGCTCATTTCCTCCTTTCAGTTCCTTCTGGGGAGGGTCCCTGACTTACCTCTCAGAAGCTGCGTTGCAGTGGGAGGGATTGAGAAGCAGGCAGAGGGGATGCTGTAATTGGTTTTCAGTATCTCCAGAAGATCTGCCGTGTACCTGGAGAGACGTCAGCCTGACTTCAGAATATGGGGACTTGGGGAAGGAGGAGGGTACCAGAAGGGACACTAGTTATTTGACACTCCCTCAAATACTCCTGGGTTCAGGGAGCTTGTCCATTTCCCCTAAAGGCCTCGAGGGAATGGAGAATTGGTCCAGGCTAGTGTGTAAGGCAGGCTGCCACCCACGCCACGGGCAGGTCCGGCTGAGGTGCCCAAAAAGCCCACAGTCCATTCACTCTACTTCCATCGAGGCAGCAGCCCAGGGGCTGGCTAGGGAGAAACAGCGGGGTCCTAGAGAAAGAGCTTAGCAGCCTTGGGACCCTTAGCACCAGAGATGGGTCCCCAGCTGGTCAACATTCTGTGCATGCCCCCCACAGTCCCCACCTCTGGGATCTTTCTCCAGTTGAGGGGCAAAGCCAAGGCTCTTGGGGTCACGCACTGGCCTAACCCCACAGTGTCTTTGAGGACATCATGAACATTATCAGTCCCATCTCATTCTGTGTATTGGGAGCCAGAGGGCCCTGGGAGGGAGGGAGAGACAGGCCAGAGCGATAGGGGCAGCTGGCCGCTGCTTAGCAGCTGGCTTCTGGCTCAGGGCCTGCCGCTCTCACTCACCTGGGGTCAAGCTTTATCTGCGTCCTGCCTGACTCCATCGTCTTCTCTCCCTCCCTGGCTCTCCCAGCAGGCACCGAAGAGCAAGGAAGGGAGGGCAGGTGGGGGCACTGAAAGAGGAGGCTCCCACTTGCCCCGTTGCCTGCTGGCTTTTCTCAGAGGATCCAGGCTGCAGATAGGTGGAGTGGCTGGGTCTTCTCTTCTGGCTCTTCCCCTCTTCGGGCCTCCTGTGCCCACAAGTTCCTAGAGTCTATCTCAGAGTTCACCCAGGAGGAATTTGATCCTCTCAGCTGGCTGAGTTCCCTGGTTCCTGACTCCTCCCTGTCCCTAGGTGTGGTCCCTCCTGCCTCCCTCCCACAAATGCCTTTGGCCACCCCTTGTCCCTGGCCCACCCCCATCCTACATCCCCCGCCAAGGAGCCTTCTAGGGCAGGGGTAGGGACAAAGTTCTCAATCCTCTCTGCAATACCTCCTGGTCAGCAACCCCTCACCCTGGAACCTGTCTGGAGCTCAGGCTCTGGTCCGCTGGAGACGGGAGAGTCAGGGCTGAGGCCTTGACTGTGTTGGTACTGTTGGCCTGGCATGTGGAGGGGAGGACTAGCTGGAAAAGCCAGCTGAGGTCCGTCTGGGTTTCCCAAAGCCTAGCCCACCACATCTTGATGACAGGCTTATCCAGCCAAACAGCAGCCAAAGATGCAGTGAGTGGGAAGGAGGCTGTATTTAAGAGGCAGAGTTGCTGAGTGAGATTTCTGAGCATTTTGACAGATTTTGAAAAGCTGTGCCAAATTATGTGCTTATGAACTATTTTATTGATTGGTGATTTCTCTTCTCTCTCCAAATAGATTTAAACCTATTTGAGGCCAAACACAGTGACCCTAGGTTCCTGGCACAGGGCCTGACTCATACTCAGTACTCCTGTGAATTGGTTGCATGACTGATAAAATAATAAAAATCACAGAAACAGCAGCAGCTAATGTCTGTTAAGCATTTATGGTGCACCAGGTGCTGTAGGAAATGCAACATGTTCCTTATCTCGTTTAAACCTTACAATTACTCTTATAGAATACTATCTTTAGTCCCACTTTGCAGATAAGGAAACTGAGTTTCAGAGAGGTTATGACACCAGGTTAGAAAGGAAACTCTGGAGGTGTGGAGAGAGGCAGAGGGACCTGGGTTAGGGCCTCTGCTGAGGTTCGGGTGAAGATTTTTGATAGTAAGGAAAGGGCCCATGACTCAAGAGAGTCAATTCTAGGAAGGCAGAGGAGGCTCCTGCCCCTGCTGGGCTGGTGAGTAGACACGATCAGAGGAAGCAGTTACTGATGTGGTGCCAAGAGGACTCCCTACTCCTGTCCCAAAGTACCTCAAAATATCTCCCAGGGGTCAAGCAGAATCCTCTCCCTCTTTCGCCCTCCTCCCAAAGTGCACTTCTGGGAACAGGACAATGCAGTGAACCAGGAGTCTCAGGGGTCCTATTACCTGCTAAGATGGAGGTAAAGGCACAACAAAGAAGCAAGGTCACTGACACCCAAAGGGTCAATCACCTCATACCCCTGACTAAGACACAGGCTGACTCAGCTTCCTCAAACCATTTTCACCGAGCGCTCCCTGGGTCATTCATCTCTGGCTGATGAGAGGCTTTGAGCTTAATTGCTCACAGCCCTGAACTTTAGACTTCCCCAGAGCAGATAACAGGGCACTGAGGATGTTCTCTGAAACTTCTTCAGGACAGAATTAGGGGGTGGGGGAGGCAAGAGAGGGGAGTTGAAGAGCAGGAAGGAGTCAGGAAGGGAAGGTGGCTGGGCTGACACTCACTGCTTCCGCAGCTGGGTAGTAGGCGCTGGGGGACCAAGGGGAGACTGGCTAATTCTCAGGATGGATGAGGATGGTGGGAGGAATGGCAAGGCGTTGGTGAGAGCAAGGGCTTTGGCTCTGATGGGGTACTTCTGGCCACCCCCCCAAAGTCCCTAAGTGGCTATCTTCTGTACAGGGTGACCCATGACTAGTCCAGGGTAATGCCCTGACTCAAGGCCAGCCCATTTATAGCTCAGGTGTGGCAAAAGAGGACAAGCTGAACCAGCCAATCAGATTGTTCTCTTGCTAATTTTGGACTGCTATCTCTCAGACACTGATTTTTAGAACCAAGAAGAACAAAGCTTCCTTCACTTCATTTTTTTGGCTTAATTTTCCTCACAAAATTGTATGATAACGTGATAGGACACCTATCATTTCCGTTTTGGCTTTCTCATTGTAAGGGTCATTTTTGAAAAATCAAAATATAAAACAGAAACATGAGTTTCATTGATTTTCCCCAGGGTTCCTCAATCATTTGCTATTTAGAGCCATTCTCTCTCTTTTAAGAAATTTCTTATTGAGATAAAATTCATGTAACATAAAATTCACCATTTTAGTAATTTTAAATTGGATGATTCACTGGTTATAGGATATTCATAATATCATGCAACTATCACCGTTAATCTGATTGCAGAATATTTCCATCATCCCAAAAAGAAGCCTCATACTTCCCAATTCCTCCTTCCTCCCATACCCTGGCAACCATTAATCTTCTTTCTGTCTCTACAGATTTGTCTATTCTAGACATTTCATCTAAATAGAATCACATGATATGTGGCCTTTAGCATCTGACTTCTTTCATTTAGCACGTTTTCAAGGTTTATCCACGTCATAGTATGTATCAGTACTTCATTCCTTCTCATGGCTGAATAGTATTCTGTCATATGGATATATCATATTTTGTTTTATTTATTCATTAGTTAATAGACATTTGGGTTGTTTCCATTTTTTTGGCTATTATGAATATCTTTGCTACTTTGCTGAGCTCGTTTATTAACTCTAATTGTTTGTGTGTGTGTATTTGTTAGGGTTTTCTGTAGACAAGATCGTGTCATCTGCAAATGGAAATCCTTTTACTTCTTCCTTTCTAATGTGGATGCTTTTATTTCTTTTCCTTGCCTAACTGCTCTGGCTAGAACTTGCAGCACAATGTTAAACAGAAGTGGCAAAAGCGGGCACACTTATCTTGTTCCTGATGTTATAGAGAAAGCTTTCAGTCTTTCACCGTTAAATATGATGTTAACTGTGGGGTTTTCATAAATGCCTAGTATGGTCTGTGAGTGTTTTAATCATGAAAAAGGGTTGGATTTTGCCAAGTGCTTATTCTGCATTGAGATGATCGTGCTGTTTTTTCCCTTCACTCTGTTAATATGGTGTAGTACATTGACGAATTTTTATATGTTGAACCCCTTGTGCATTCCTGGGATAAATCTTGCTTGGTCATGGTGTGTGATCCTTTTAATATGCACTGGATTCAGTTTTCTAGTATTTTGTTGAGATTTTTTACATCTATATTCATAAAGGATCTTGGTCTGCAGTTTTTGTGTACATGTGTGATGTCTTCATCTGGCTTTGGTATCATGGTAATATTGGCCTCATAGAATGAATTAGAAAGTGTTCCTTCTTCTTCTATTTCTTGGAAGACTTTGAGAAGGATTAGTGTTCATCCTTTAATGTTTGGTAGAATTTACCAGGGAAGCCATAGGCCATTCTTTTTTGAAGAGCCTACCATGTTGTCCCTTCTTCAATTTTTAGCTGTTTTAGACTAGCTCCTCGTTGGTTGATGGCTTTTTGGGTGATTTAAATGGTGATTTAAATATGACTTCTATAAACATCATCACATTCTGATTGTTTTGCAAGATTTTAAATTTCACTTTGCAATAAGTTTTCATTGTACCTGCACTTGGCATTGTTTTACATTGCAGTTGAGGTGGAAACAAAGATGCTACTTTTGAATGAAAGGTGTTGTTTGAGTGGGGCCTGATTTCTTATTCATTAGCGAATAGTTTTGTGTTATGATATTTTTGTTTCCTACATAACATCATGACTTTAGGGATTCAGATGATGATAACTAAGAACGCAAAAAGCCCTCTGAATTCTAAAACTACAAAAATGGAAATACATGGTGCTAAATTCAATAAATTAATGAAACAAAAATTCCACAAACATTCTAGAGATTGTCATGTAGAACGTTTACTAGGGAATGATTTGGGGCTCAACGTCTGTGGAAGGGAGTAGAAGAGAAGGAAGCAGGACTGAGTAGAGGGAGAAGTCGGTCTGCGGTAAGGGCCCAACAAAAGCCTCGGCCAACCTGAAGGTCACATGGGGGCTGAGATGGCCCTTCAGAATTGTCCTGCATTGGGGCAAAGTGGCTGTGCCTTTAAACGCTCATGTTGACTACTCTTGGGATGCAAACAAACTGTTCCTGAAAGGAGGTGGAGCCTTGGGTGGGGCAAGTTTCCTTAGAGGAGGCAATCCCCAAAGCTGAGGCTGTCTTCCAGCAGCTGGGGGATAAGTTCTTCGTTCCTGGAAGGAGTCTGGGAGGCACCTCACAGTACCACCCACAGATCTTAGTATATATCAAGAACTGAGTACCCATGGTAAGAGGGAAAGGAAAGCTTATTTGATAAGTGATGCTGGGACAATTTATTATAGCAATGTGAGGGAAACACACGATTAGACCTTTACCTTATATCTTACCGCTATTTTAATTTCAGATAGATTAAAGAGTTAAATAACAAAGAAAACAAGAAGTATAGGTAAACATTTGTCAGACAGTAGGAGAGGGAAAGACTTAGAAGTAAGGTAAGAGGATGCTAAGGAAATGATCAATAGATTTGGTTAAAAAACAACAAAAACTTTACATTAAAAATTGCACACAAAATTAAAAAGCAAACAAGAAACTGGGAACATATTTGCAATAAACACAGCTGAAATTTTGAGAGAAAAGAGCTCCTGTAGGTTAGAAAGAAAAACCCAATACTTCCATCAAAAGTGCAATGAGATACTGCTTCATGCCCATTAGGATGGATGTTATAAAAAAACAACAGAGGAAAACAAAAAGTGTTAGCAAGGACATAGAGACATTGGAACCCTTGCACATTGTTGATGAGAATGTAAAATGGTGCAGCTGCTGTGGAAAACAGTACAGCAATTCCTCAAAAAATTAAACATAGAATTACCATATGATCCAGAAATTCCACTTCTGGATTTATACTCCAAAGAATTGAAAGCAGGGACTTGAATAGATATTTGTACACCCATGTTCATAGCAGTGTGGGGGACCGGCATTGGCCACCCCAAGGTATGTCTCTTTGGCATGAGGATTATTTGGGGCTGGTTACTTTTAATAAAAGGAGGCTCTAAGGAGTGGAACTTGCTTGCCCTTTGTTAGGAGACATTTACATTGTAAAGGAAATCTCCGCATGTAAAGGTCCCTCCCTCTCTCTACCAGGAAGAAGGGGGATGACCTTATCTCTAGAAACTCCTATCAATACAGAATGCAAGGACTTAAATCTGCATAATAATCGTATTCCTGTTTCTGGTAACCTCCTGTAACTGACTCCCCCCACCCCCAACATCCTCCTTTGTCTTTAGCTGGATATGATATTTAAGGTGGTGGCTTCAGCCATTTTGGTAAGTTGCTCAGCTTGCCTGAGCCTCTCCCATGTATACATGTTATAAAGCTTTGTTTAATTTTCTCCTGTTATTCTGTCTTATGTAAATTTAATTTGTTCTCTGGCCAGACGAACCCAGAGAGGGTAGAGGAAATGTCTTCCTCCCCTACAGCAGCATTATTCAGAATAGCCAAAAGGTGAAAACAACAGATGAGTGGATAAACACAATGTGGTGTTTACATGCAATGAAATACTATTCAGCCTTGAAAAGGAAGGAAATTCTGATATAGGCTACAACATACCAACTTCCAAGACTGCTAAAGGCCAAGGATGAACCTTGAGGACCTTATGCTAAGTGGAATAAGATAGACTCAAAAGGACAGATATTGTATGATTCCACTCATATGCAGTACCTAAAATAGTCACATTCATGGAGACAGAAAGTAGAACAGTGGTTACCAGGGGCTAGGGGGAGGGGGAGTGAGGAGTCATTGTTTAATGGGTACAGAGTTTCTCTCTGAGGTGATGAAAAAGTTCTAGAATGGATAGTAGTGATTGTTGCACAACAATGTGGATGCACTTAATGCACTGTATGCTTAGAAATGGTAAATTTTTATGTTTGTTTTGTTTTGTTTTTTACGTGGTTATGTATATTTACCACATCAAAAAAAGGGAAAAATACCCCAAAACTTCCCCATTGAAATGTGAGCAAGCAAAGGATGTAAAAGGGCAATTCACAAAACAACTACAATAAAATGACCTATAGGTGTATAAAAATATTTAATTCCATAAGCAATTTTTTGGGGTTTTCTCAAGGAAATATTTTTTCTTCTAAAAAAAGTCTCTTCATAAATTTGAAGGTAAAAACACCACAGACAAAAGACATGCAGACCACGAATTAAAGGACTGGTCCCCACAAACATTTTGGCACCTTGATAAGCAATCCTTTGTCTGGTCAACCACCTTCCCCCAGGTTTTTACCCAGCCTGGGTAGATGACTTCTAACTCTCTACAATCTTTATCTTCTACAAAGTTTCTTCGTTTGTCCATGTAGTTCCCTTCCAACTCTTCCAGGGAGGACACTCCTTTCCCCAGTCCCATCACCCAAGGAGTTGGCGCTGGTGTCATCCCTACTCTGCACTTCCTTTACTTGCAAACTTCCCTTTTTGAAATTTCATGTCAGTTGCTCACACTTTCTTCATCTAGTTGCCCAGGAAAACACATCCTCTTTCTCTTACATTTTCAGCCCCTAACCCAGTCTCCTATTTCTCTCCATCATTTTCAGAAACAAGTCTGTTGAGTATAGCTGTACAGGTTGTTCACTGCACAAGGGCAGCTGGCTGATGGACGACAGGGGCTAAAATTTACTTCATATTCAGCTGGACACTAGACGGGTTCTGGTGAGAGGTTGATGCCACCAGGAAGGGCTGTGTCTTTCTCGTCTGTATGAAGGCATCATGTGGGGCCCATTGAGGCTGGCAGCCTCAGGGTTAGCCAGGTGGTGGACTGGAGTCCAGGTCCTCAAGTGAATGAGCTGCCTCAATAATTCCAGCAGGGTCAGAAGGAAGAGCCATCAGGAGGAATGCAATTAGCAGAGTGTCAGGGAGGAATGCAATTAGCAGGCACTTCCAGGGATCCAAGAGAAGGCTGGTTGCCAGGCCCTGCTGATGGGATGCACTATGAGACCTGCCAGAGGAACTCATCTCCTGCCTGCACAGGTGCTGGAGGAGAAGTTGCTAGGTGGGTGCTGGGCTGGAATATGGCACATCTGTGACTGCTCCCAGATTCCTCATGGAGGGCATGAGGCTTCTCCTTCACTGCTGAGGTCACAACACTGAGTACTAGGGGGCAAAACTGGTCTATCTCAAAGGAACCCTTTGGTCCACCTCCTGTGCCTGTTACCGAAACCAAAGTGGATTTGCCTCCTGGCAAGTTAAATCAGACTGTCCACCAGAAGTAGTTGTCTCACAAAGTAAGATGTATTTGCAGCAAATAGGAGACCATGTGGAATCATTTCCAAAGTCATGGCGTCCCTGAACAAAGGGAAGCAGGGACTTTTTATTTCGGATGCAGAATGAATAATCAAAAGGGAGAGGTGGGTATTCGCTTGCACAGGCTCAGCTGGAAAACATGCTTCCACACACACTGCAGGAATAAGGCCTAAGCTCCTCCTGGAGAGATCTTAGCATTAAAAATAAGGCAAAGGTCATAGGCGTAGCTCTTGTGGTGAGGTTTGGTCTGGTTCAGGGTGGTAATTGCATCTCCTTAACATAGCAAAAGAGAAAAAAGACAATTTGGAAAAACAATTAAACAGTTAAATGCTTCTAAACCCACCCTTGAGTTCCTCAGGACAAGTCAGTGACATACCCACTTTATAAACAGGGAAACTGAGGTCCAGGGAAGAAAAGGCCACCTGGAGTGAGAGATGCCCAACAGTCTTTCTTCTCACCCTCTGAATACTTATCTAGGTTCTGCTGATCCCTCAGTCCTCCCCACCCCAACCCTGCTCCTCCCTCCATCCTCCCCACCCCAGCCCTGCTCCTCCCTAGATCCTCCCCACCACATCCAGCTTTCTCTTCCCCCGAGCCCATCAAACCTGGACCTGAGGAGGGGCATATGGGATTCCTCCCTCCCTCTCGTGCCCCACCATGACCTCCGTAGGCAAGTCTCCCACTTCTCTCTTCTGCCATGCTGTATCCCGAGTTCAAATCACTATCATCTCTCACCTGCCTTGTGGTTGGGTCTTCCCATTGGCACTCCTAGAATCCTTTCCTCTCACAGAAGCCAGTTATCAGTGAAAAACCTAAATCGGACTGTCTTCCATAAGTAATTTAAGGAGACATAAATGAAAAGATCAAGGTATCATTTGTCATCTGTAAAAGTGGAGATCTTATTTTATGTTAATATTTAAGTATAGCGTTAGTATTATAATATGGGTATGTTCATAATAGTATTATAAACATGTACAAACTTTCTGGAAAGTATCTTGCTAATTATGCAAAAGATGTTTTAAATATTCATATCCATTGACCCAAAATCCAACTGTTAGGAATCTATTCTAAGGATAAAATTGGAGATGCAAGCATCTGGATAATGGCAGAAGGCACTACTTGAATAAAGAGCTCAGTGAAGTGAGGGAGCAAACTCTATGAATATTTGTGGCAGAGAATTCCAAGGAGAGAACAGCAAGTTTGAAGAACCCAGGACTAGAATATACCAGGAGTGTCTGAGGAACAGCAAGGAGGCCAGTGTGCCTGGCTGGCATGGAGTGAGCAAGGGGTTGAGTGTTAGGAAATCAGGTCAGGAAGTTAGTGGCCCCAGATGAAAAAGGGCCTTGAACACCATGGTAAGGACTTTGGCCTTCATTCTGAGTGAGTAGGGAAGCAATTGGAGGGTTCTGAGCAGAGGTCATGATCTAAGTTTTAAAAGGAGCACTGGCTACTGTTAGGAGCAGAGTCTATTAAGGGTCAAGTGCAGGAGAGGCAGTGGGTCAGTTAGGAGGAGCAGGTTTTGGGGGGAAGGAATCCAGGGATTGATCTGGAAAAGTTAAATGTGAGATACCTGTTAGACACCAAGTGCAGATGTAGTCTGAGCAGGTGGAAATGTGATCTGGAGTCCAGGCGAGACATCAGGGCTGGAGATATTGATCTGGGCGTTAAAAACACGTGGATTGTAGTTAAGCTATGACCGAATGAGATCATCTGGGAAGTGAAGTGGAGATGGAGAAGAGCACGGGGTGATGTAATATTTAGAGGTCAGAAGAGGAGGGAGCGCCAGCAAAGGAGACTGAGAGTAGCAAATAAAGGAGGAAAACCAGGAGATTGTGGTGTCTAAAAATTGTAGACAATACAACAATACAACTTTTTGTACAAATTGACCACAAGCATGCATGAAAGTTTTGTTTCAAACTTGCTGCAAGTACAGAGGACTCTAAGCAGTCCAATTCAAAGATTTCTCTCTTGATTAAAACATTAATAGGAAGAGAGATGGAGGAGGGGGAGAGAGAGAGAGAGGGAGAGAGACGGGAGGAGGAAGGAAATGAAAGAAAAAAGAATGAAAGAAAGAAAGTTCAAATAAATGTCTTATTCAAGACAATTAGACCTCTGATTGACAGTTGGCTAGGTCATCTTGGTAACTATCTGGAAGAAATCTTAATCTGATTAAAATCTAGCAGATTTTATCAAGCACATCAATTATTCCCCAGAAGCAGCTAGCAATTTATTATACATAAAAAGTCCCAGACTAAGTTTTCACTAAATTCTTTTTCAGTATCTCTTTTTGACTGACATAATATTTGAAGTTCCATTTTGGCTGTGGTTTTTTTGTTTTGTTTTGCCAATATCATTAATTGAATGTGTTGCCTTTTCACATTTCTTATAGGAAGTAGAAATTAGGAATAATTAGGAAATTAGCATAAGTATACCTTAATTTTTAGAAGACAAACACAGTCACAATTACCAGCTATATTTTTACACACATTGATATTGTTTGTTTACACCTGTTTCCTCCATTAGGCAAGGATTTCCAAATGAATCTCCCAGTGACCAGGTCAGGGATGGCAATCTTGTGTGGCTGGAGGACCTCGGCTGTCGTCTTGTGCGTGCCAGGTTCTATTTGGGCTGTTGGATTTATGTAAAACAAGAAGAGGTGTTCATAAAAAATACCCAAAGACCTCCTTGTTTCATGGCCAAGAAATCTAGAGCTGAAGGCACTAAGACTAGAGAATTAAATTCTGCCTGGAGAGTCATTTAGATGCTTCCCAAATTCCAGAAATATTTTTTTGTTGGTTCCAAGGTCAAGGTCAAGTGTCCTTTCTCCTCCAGGTTTTGCTTACAGTCACTACAAACGTGGGAGCTTCCCTTTTCTCTGAGAGCCCCAAGCTGTCCAATGTTCCTGAAGCCAGGGGCCAGCTACCATTTTTCTGGGAGGACATTTTAGTGTTTTTCCACTTTTAAAGTATAGTTCTTGTTCCATAGTTGTGGGCTGGTCATAGCTAATTAAATGAAATTTATTTTTAAGAGTGACATTTCAGTCATGGATAACATTTGATTTATGCAATTAGGAAAGAGGACTAGTTCTTACAGAAACTTTGAAAATAATTACGTTGCCATGACAAGTAAAGGGACTCAACAAAGGCACTTTGTATATCTAACCAGCCTCCTGAGTATCTATTTTTATTTATTTATTTTTGTTTAAATTATTTTATTGAGCTCATAGTGGTTTATAACATTGTGTAATTTCAGGTGTACATTATTATTTATCAATTTCTGTATAGACTTCATTGTGCTCTCCACCAGCAGTCTCATTTGCATCCATCTCCATACATATGTGTGCCTTTACCCTTTTTGCCCACCTCCCCAGCTCCCTTACCCTCTGGTAACCACTAATCTGTTCTTTTTATCCATGTGTTTATCTTCCACATATGAATGAAATCATCCAATATTTGTCTTTCTCTGTCTGGCTAATTTCGCTTAACATCATGCCCTCGAGGTCCATCCATGTTGTTGCCAATGGGACAATTTTGTCCTTTTTTTGTGGCTGAGTAGTATATATATATATATACATATATCACATCTTCTTTATCCATTCATCCGTAGAAGCCACTTGGGTTGCTTCCACGTCTTGGCTATTCTGAGTAATGCTGCAGTGAACTCCTTGGATTGTTGATTTTAAATTCTTGGGATAAATATCCAGTAGTGGGACAGTTGGATGGTATGGTATTTCTATTTTTAACTTTTTTGCATATTTTTAATTTTTTGAGAAATCTCCATTCTGTTTTTCATAGTGGCTGCAACAGTTTGCATTTCCACCAGCAGTGTATGAGGGTTTCCTTTTCTCCACATCCTCTCCAACATTTGTTATTTTTTGTCCTGGTAATTGTAGCCATTCTGACTGGTGTAAGGAGATATCTCATTGTAGTTTTGATTTACATTTCCCTGATAATTAGTGATGTTGAACGTGTTTTCACGTGTCTGTTGGCCATCTGTGTATCTTCTTTGGAAAAATGTCTGTTCATGTCCTCTGCCCATTTCTTGATTGGGTTGTTTGTTTTTTTGTTGTTGAGTTGCATGAGTTGTTTATATATTTTGGAGATTAACCCCCTGTGGGATATATGATTTGCAAATATTTTCTCCCAGTTTGTCAGTTGTCTTTTCATTTTGTTCCTGGTTTCCTTCGTCTTGCAGAAGCTTTTTAGTCTGATGTAGTCCCATTTACTAATTTTTTCTTTTGTTTCCCTTGCCTTAGTAGACGTAGTTTTTGAAAAGATGCTGCTAAGACCAACGCCAAAGAGTGTACTGCCTATATTTTCTTCTAGGAATTTTATGGTTTCAGGTCTTACATTCAAGTCTTTAATCCATTTTAAGGTAATTTTTGTGTATGGTGCAAGATAATGGCCTAGTTTCATTCTTTTGCATGTGGCTGTCCGGTTTCCCCAACACCATTTATTGAAGAGACTTTCCTTTTTCTCTTGTATGTTCTTGGCTCCTTTGTTGAAGATTAACTGTCCATACAGTGTGGTTTTATTTCTGGGCTTTCAATTCTGTTCCATTGATCTGCGTGTCTGTTTTTGTACCAGTGCCATGCTGTTTTGATCACTATAGCTTTGTAGTACATTTTGAAGTCAGGGTTTGTGATGTGTCCAGATTTCTTCTTTTTTCTCAGGATTGCTTTGGCTATTTGGGGTGTTTTGTTGCCCCATATGAATTTTAGGATTCTTTGTTCTATTTCTGTGAAGAATGTCATTGGGATTCTGGTTGGGATTGCATTGAATCTGTAGTTTGCTTTAGGTAGTATGGACATCTTAACTATGTGTATTCTTCCATTCCATGTGCATGGAATATCTTTCCATTTCTTTATGTCATCATTGATTTCTTTCAATAATGTCTTATAGTTTTCAGTGTATAGGTCTTTCTCTACGTTTGTTAAATTTACTCCTAGGTATTTTATTCTTTTTGTTGCAATTGTAAATGGGATTGTAGACTTGAATTCTCTTTCTGTTACTTCATTCTTAGAGTATAGAAATGCAACTGACTAGTGTAAGTTGATCTTGTACCCTGCCACTTTGCTGTAGTTGTTGATTATTTCTAATAGTTTTCTGCTGGATTCTTTAGGATTTTCTCTATATAAAATCACGTCATCTGCAATCAGTGAGCATTTCACTTCTTCATTGCTTATTTGGATACCTTTTATTTCTTTTTCTTACCTGATTCCTTTGGCCCAAACCTCCAGTACTATATTGAATAAGCATGGCAAGAGTGGACACCCTTGTCTTGTTCCTCTTCTCAGAGGGATGGCTTTCAGTTTTTCCCCTTTGAGTACGATGTTGGCTGTGGGTTTGTCATATATGGCCTTTATTATGTTGAGGTACTTTCCTTCTATGCCCATTTTATTGAGAGTTTTTACCATAAATGGCTGTTGGATCTTGTCAAATGCTTTCTCTGCATGTATTGAGATGATCAGGTGGTTTTCATTCCTCACTTTGTTAGTGTAGTGTATCACATTGATTGATTTGTGGATGTTGAACCATCTCTGCATCCTCAGTATAAATCCCAGGGATCATGGTGTATGATCATTTAAAAAAAATTTTTATTGCAGTAACATTGGTTTATAACATTATATAAATTTAGGGTGCACATCATTATATTTTGATTTCTGTGTAGATTACATCATATTCACCACCCAAAGATCCATTACAACCCATCACCGTACACATGTGCATAATTACTGCTTTTACCCTCCTTCCTCCTCCCTTCCCCTCTGGTATATACCAATCCAATCTCTGTCTCTGTGTGTTTGTTTGTTTATGTTTTTATCTTCTGTTTATGAGTAGATCATATGGTATTTGACTTTCTCCCTCTGACTTATTTCACTTAGCATAATACCCTCAAGTCTGTCCATGTTGTCACAAATGGCAAGATTTCATCCATTTTTATGGCTGAGTAGTGTTCCATCATGTACCTATATCATATCTTCTTTATCCATTTGTCCCTTGATGAGCATCTAGGTTGCTTCCAAGTCTTTGTTATTGTGAACAATGCTGCAGTGAACATAGGGTGAATATATCTTTACACATTCATGTTTTCATGTTCTTTGGATAAATACCCAGCAGTGGAATAGCTGGATCATTTGGTAGTTCTATCCTAAATTTTTTGAGGAATCTCCATATTGTTTTCCATAGTGGCTGCACCAGTTGCACTCCCACCAACAGTGTATGAGAGTTCCTTTTTCTCCACATCCTTTTCAACACTAGTTATTTATTGTCTTGTTAATTATGGCCATTCTGACAGGTGTGAAGTGATACCTCATCGTAGTTTTGATTTGCATTTCCGTGATAATTAGTGATATTGAACATCTTTTCGTGTGCCTGTTGGCCATCTGTATATTTTCTTTGGAGAAATGTCTGTTCAGATCTTTTGCCCATATTTTTTCTTTTGCCCATTTTTTAATTGGGTTTTTTGTTGTTGTTGTTGCTGAGATGTGTGAGTTTTTTATGTAGTTTGGATATTAACCCCTAATCAGCTATATGGTTTGCAAATACCTTCTCCCAATTGTTAGGTTGTCTTTTTGTTTTGTTGATAGTTTCCTTTTCTGTGCAGAAGATTTTAGTTTCATGTAGTCCCATTTGTTTATTTTTTCTGTTGTTTCCCTTGCCCAGTCAGACGTGGTACTTGAAAACATGCTGCTAGGATCGATGTCAAAGAGCATACTGCCTATGTTTTCTTCTAGAAGTTTCATGATTTCAGGTATCACCTTCAAGTCTTTACTCCATTTTGAGTTAATTTTTGTGTATGGTGTACGATAGTGGTCTACATTCATTCTTTTGCATGTACTGTCCAAGTCTCTCAACACCATTTATCGAAGAGACTTTCCTTTCTCCATTGTATGTTCTTGGCTCCCTTGTGGAAAATTAGCTGTCCATAGATGTGTGGGTTTATTTCTGGGCTCTTGATTCTGTCTACTTGATCTGTGTATGTTTTTGTACCAGTACTATGTTGTTTTGATTACTGTAGCTTTGTAGTATATTTTGAAGTCAGGGAGTATGATACCTCCAGCTTTGTTCTTTTTTCTCAGGATTCCTTGGGCTATTCAGGGTCTTTTGTTTGTTCCATATAGATTTTAGGATTCTTTGTTCTATTTCTGTGAAATGTGTCACTGGAACTTTGATAGGGATTGCATTGGATCTGTAGATTGTTTCAGGAAGTGTGACATTTTAACTATGATTTTTCTTCCAATCCAAAAGTACAGAATAGCTTTCCATTTTTTTGTGTCTTCTATTCCTTCCAACAATGTTTTATAGTGTTCAGTGTACAGATCTTTCACCTCTTTGGTTAAGTTTATTCCTAGGTATTTTATTCTTTTTGTTGCAATTGTAAATGGTATTGTATTCTTAATTTCTCTTTCTGCTACTTCATTGTTAGTGTATAGAACACGACTGATTATTTGTATGTCGATTTTGTATCCTGCAACTTTACTGTATTCATTTATTATTTCTAAAAGATTTTGGTGTGTTCTTTAAAGTTTTCTATATATAAAATCATGTCATCTGCAAACAGTGACAGTTTCATTTCTTCCTTTCCAATTTGGATCCCTTTTATTTCTTTTTCTTGCCTGATTGCTCCGGCTGAGACTTCCAGTACTATATTAAATAAGAGTGATGATGATGGACATCCTTGTCTGGTTCCTATTCTTACAGGGATAGCTTTCAGTTTTTCTCCATTGAGGATGATATTAGCTGGAAGTTTGTCATGTATGGCCTTTATTATGTTGAGGTACTTTCCTTCTATACCCATTGTGTTCAGAGTTTTTATCATAAATGGATGCTGTATCTTGTCAAATGCTTTCTCTGCATCTATAGAGATGATCGTGTGATTTTTATTCTTCATTTTGTTAATGTGGTGTATCACATTGATTGATTTGCGGATATTGAACAATCTTGCATCCCTGGAATAAATCCCACTTGATCATGGCGTATGATCTTTTTAATGGATTGTTGTATTCGATTTGCTAGTATTTTGTTGAGGATTTTTGCATCAATGTTCATCAGTGATGTGAGCCTGTAATTTTCTTTTTGCGTGTTGTCCTTGTCTGTTTTTGGTATTGGGGTAATGTTGGTCTCATAGAATGAGTTAGGAAGCTTCCCTTCCTCTGCAATTTTTTGGAAGAGTTTGAGATGGATAGGTATCAAGTCTTCTTTCAGTGTTCAGTAGAATTCACCAGGGAGGCTGTCTGGTCCTGGACTTTATTTATTTATTTATTTACTTATTTATTTATTTATTTTTAAAGATTGGCACTTGAGCTAACAACTGTTGCCAACCTTCCCTTTTTTTTTTCTTCTGCTTTTTCTCTCCAAATCCCCCCAATACACAGTTGTACATTTTAGTTGTGGGTCCCTCTAGTTGTGGTATATGGGATGCCGCCTCAACGTGGCCTGACGAGCAGTGCCATGTCCACGCCCAGGATCAGAACCAGCGAAACCCTGGGCCGCTGCAGCAGAGTGTGTGAACTTAACCACTCAACCGTGGGACCAGCCCCTGGACTTTTATTTTTTGGGAGGTTTTTGATTACAGTTTTCATCTTCTTACTGGTTATTGGTCTATCCAAATTCTCTATTTCTTCTTGATTCAGTTTTGGAAGGTTGTATGAGTCTAAGAATTCATCCATTTCTTCTAGATTATCCAATTTGTTGGCATATAGCTTTTCATAGTATTCTTTTATAATCTTTTGTATTTCTGAGGTGTCTGTTGTAATTTCTCCTCTGTCATTTATGATTGTGTTGGTTCAAGGCTTCTCTCTCTTTTTTTTCTTGGTACAGCTAGCTAAACTTTTGTCAATTTTGTTTATCCTTTCAAAGAATGAGCTCTTGGTTTATTGATTTTTTTCCTATTGTTTTTTAAGTCTCTGTTTCATTTATTTCTGTTCTGATTTTTATTATATTTTTTCTTCTACTGATTTTGGGCTTTGTTTGTTCATCTTTTTCCAGTTCCTTTAGGTGCACTGTTGGATTGCTTATTTGAGATTTTTCTTGTTTGTCAAGGTAGGCCTGTATTGCCATAAACTTCCCTCTTATAATTGCTTTTGCTGTATTCCATAAATTTGAGCATGTTGTATTTTCATTTTCATTTGCCTCCACTTATTTTTTGATTTCTTCTTTGATTGTTTCATTGACCCAATCATTGTTCAGTAGCATTTTGTTTAATCTCCACATATTTGTGGCTTTTTCCGATTTTCTTCCTGTAATTCATTTCTGATTTCATACTGTTGTGGTCAGAAAAGGTGCTTGGTATTAATTAAATCTTCTTAAATTTATTGAGACTTGTTTTGTGGCCTGATATGTGGGCTATCCTGGAGAATGCTCCACGTGCGTTTGAAAAGAACGTTTATTCTGCTATTTTTGGATGGAATTTTCTGTATATATCTACTAAGTCCATTTGGTCTAATGTGTCATTTAAGGCCAGTGTTTCCTTATTGATCTTATGTTTGGATGATCTATCCATTGGTGTAAATGGAGTGTTAAAGTCCCCTGCGATTATTGTGCTGCTGTCTGTTGCTCCTTTCATGTCTGTTAATAATCGCTTTATATATTTAGGTGCTCCTGTGTTGGGTGCATAGATATTTTCAACTGTTATATCCTCTTATTGTATTGTTCCCTGTATCAGTATGTACTGCCCTTCTTTGTCTCTTGTTACAGCTTTTGTTTTAAAGTCTATTTTGTCTGATATAAGTATTGCCATCCCAGCTTTCTTTTCATTGCCATTTGCATGAAGTATCATTTTCCATCCCTTCACTTTCAGTTTGTGAGTCTTTAGGTCTGAAGTGTGTCTCTTGTGAATAGCATATATATGGGTCTTTTTTTTATCCACCTGGCCACCCTATGCCTTTTGATTGGGGCATTTAGTCCATTGATACTTAAAGTAGCTATTGATAAGAATGCACTTATTGTCATTTTGTCACTGTTTTTCTGGGTATTTTAGTAGTTCTTTTCTGTTCCTTTCTTCTTCTTTTCCTCTCTTCTCTTGTGATTTGATTGCTTTCTTTAGTAGTATGTTTGGGTTCCTTTCTCTTAATTTTTTGTATATTTATTACAGGTGTCTGGTTTGCGATTACCATGACATTCATATATAATAACCTATGTATATAGCAGTCTATGTTAATTTGATGGTTTCTTTAGTTTGATGTTTTTCTAAAAGCTCTACTCTTTTACTCCCCTCCTCCTACATTTTATGTTTTTGATATCATATCTAACCTCTGTTTTTGTGTTTGTGTATCCATTACCATCTTATCATGGAAATAGATAATTTTAGTACTTTTGTCTTTTGACCTTATATTGTCTTCATAGGTGGTTGGTCTGGTACCTTTACTTTATTTTTGCCTTTACTAGTGATTTTATTGCTTATCTTTTTGATAATTTTCTTATTCCTATTTGTGATCTTCTCTTTCCCACTTAAATTTGTTTAGCATTTCTTGTAAGGCTGTTTTCTTGATGATAAACTCTTAGTCTTTGCTTGTCTGGAAAACTCTTTATATCTCCTTCCATCCTGAATGATAACCTTACCAGGTAGAATATTCTTTTTTTAAAAAAAGTTTTATTTTTCCTCTCTCTCCCAAACCCCCCAGGTACATAGCTGTTCATCTCCAGCTGTGGGTCCCTCTAGTTGTGACATGCAGGACTCTGCCCCAGCATGGCCAGACAAGTGGTGCCACATCTGCACCCAGGGTCCGAACCAGTGAAACCCCGGGCCACTGAAGTGGAGTGCGTGAACTCAACCACTCAGCCATGGGGCTGACCCTCCAGGTAGAATATTTTTGGCTGTAGGTTTTTTCCTTTCAGTACTGTAAATATATCATGCCACTCCCCTCTAGCCTGTAAGGTTTCTGCTGAGAAGTCAGCTGGTAGCCTTATGGGATTTCTTTTGTATGTAACTTGTTGCCTTTCTCTTGTGGCTTTTCTCTTTATCTTTAATTCTTGACACTTCAATTATGATGTGACTTGATGTGTGCCTCTTTGGGTTTACCTTGCTTGGTGCACTCTGTGCTTCCTGTACCTGGATGTCTGTTTCCTTCCTTAGGTTTGGAAAGTTGTCAGCTATTAATTTTTCACATATACGCTCTCCCATTTGTCTAGCTCTTCTCCTGGGACACCTATAATGCGAATGTTAGTGTGCTTGATGTGTCCTAGAGGTACCTTAGACTGTCTTTGTTATTTTTAATTCTTTTTTTCTTTTATCTGTACAGCTTGGGTGATATCCTCTAGTCTTTCATCCAGCTACTGATCTGTTCTTCTGTATTATCTACTCTGCTATTGATTCCTTCTAGTGAAATTTTCATTTCCAGTATTGTATTCATCATTTCTGATTGCTTCTTTTTTATATTTTCTGATTCTTTGTTGAAATTCTCACTGAGTCCATCCATTCTTCTCCCAAGATCAGCGAGCATCCTAACGACTTTTAGCTTGTACGTTTTCTAAGGTAGATTGTTTATCTCTGTTTCATTTAATCCTTTTTCTGGGGTTTTGTCCTGTTCCCTTACTTGGAACATATTCCTTTGTCTCCTCATGTGCCTCTTTCTCTGTGCTTATATCTACACAGTAGGTAGGTCAGTTATATCTCCTGATGTTGGAGAGGCCTTATGTAAAAGATGCCTTAGGGGCCAGCACTGTGGCCAAGTGGTTAAGTTTGTGTGCTCCACTTCAGTGGCCCAGTGTTTGCTGGTTCTGATCCCAGGTTCTTATCTATGCACTGCTCAACAAGCCAAGTTGTGGAGGCATCCCACATAGAAGAATTAGAATGAGTTACAACTCGGATTTACAACTATGACTGGGGCTTTGGGGAGAAAAAAAAAGAGGAGGATTGGCAACAAATATTTGCTCAAGGCCAATCTTAAAAAAATCAAGATGCCTTATGAGGACCAGCAGTGTGCTTTCCTCTCGTCACTAGTTCCAAATGTTCTAGGAGTGTTCCCTGTGAAGACTACATGTGTCCTTCTGTTGTGGCAGGGTTGCTCTTGTTGCAGGTGTATGTGGAGGCTAGGCTGTCCCCCTGGATAGCTAGTTGTAATGCTCCGCTGTGTGTGGCTGCTATGGACCCTTTAGTCACTTTATTTGGCATAGGGAGCCACAGCACAGTTGGCTGCAAGGTCTCATAGCACATTCCTGTTGCAGTTTTTCTGTTAAGTGAGTAGGCCCCAAGCGTGGCTGGTTGTGAGGCTCAGGGGCTTACAATTGCTGTAAGCCTCTGTCCTGCAAGGCTGTTGTTAGCACTCTCAGCATTGCAGCTGAATGGGGCTGGCCCTAGGCATAGGAGCACTGAATTGTTTCAGGCTTTGGAAGGTGGGGATGATCCCCTATGTGGCTGTTTGAGAAGCACAAGTCTTCTGCAGCTGACAAGACCCACCACCAACAGGGCCACACACACCATCAACACAGTCCTACCCTGTGCACATGCCCTGACCCACTGAAGTGGACCCAATCACTCCACTGCAGAGATCCCACACACTCCACCAACAGAGGCCTGCTCCTCACACAGGCTCTGCCCTGCAGAGCCTGACCCACTCACCCAGCAGCAGAGGTTCCAGGCACCTCACCTATGTGGGGTCACATGTTGCCTGAGGGATTGTTGTTGGGGGCTGCCAGTCCTTAGGGTGGACTGCCACCATGGCTGAGCTGGATTAAATTGGTCATCTATTGGGTGGGGCAGACCCTGGGCTAACAGGCCAGGGGAAGAACTCCAAAGGTGTCTACTAGTGTCTGTGTTAGCATGCTTGTACTAGGTCACAATAAAGGCTACTACCAATATCTCAGTTTCTTGGGAGGTCTCACCTCTCACTGAGATGCACCCAGAGCCTATCAAAGAACTGTGCACCTTTCCTTCTAGAGATTTTAGGTTGCTTTCTGTAATGGATGAATTTGTGCATGGGCCCTTTAAGAGCAGGCTTTTTTCCCCCTTATGTCCAATAGCTTTTCTGGGGGTATTCCCTGATGTAGTTAATATCCAGGAAAGCTAGATATTATGACACTTGTCTTGGTTGTGCTGAGTCCAAAAGCTGATTAGTGTGGTAATTCTCCCTCAGTCAGATCCTCCACTCCTCCAGGGAAGGCTTCGTACCTTAGGAGTTCTGCCAGCTGGCCGTGAAGCACCATGGCTTGAAGGCGGCTTTTTTTTCCTCTCTGGAAAGGAATTTCTGGCTCTTCCACCTCAGTCAGCACCATCCCTTGTTGTGCGGGTTCTTTTTATCTAGTTTTCAGTTCTCTCTCAGGGTTAATTGTTCCAGAAGTAGTTCTAAATTTGTTGTGTCTGTCAGAGGAGGTGAATTCCGATTCTGCCTATGCCACCCTCTTGACATTGTCTGCCCTGATCCTTTTAATGTATTGCTGTATTCAGTTTGCTGATATTTTGTTGAGGATGTTTCCATGTATGTTCATCAACATTATTGGCATATAATTTTCCTTCTTTGTGTTGTCCCTGTTGGGTTTTGGGATCAAGGTGATGTTGGCCTCGTAAAATGTGCTAGGAAGTGTTCCATCTTCTTCAACTTTTTGGAAGAGTTTGAGAAGGATAGGTATTAAATCCTCTTTGAATGTGTGATAGAAGTCTCCAGAGTAGCCATCTGGTCCTGGACTTTTATATTTGGGGCGATTTCGGATGACTGTTTCAATCTATTTACTTGTGATTGGTCTATTCAGATTCTCTATTTCTTTTTGATTCAGTTTTGGGAGGTTGTATGAGTCTAAGAATTTATCCACTTCTTCTAGGTTATCCAATTTGTGGGCATATAGTTTTTCAAAGTATTCTCTTATAGTCCTTTGTATTTGTTTTAGTATCCATTGCAATTTCTCCTCTTTCATTTCCAATTTTATTTATTTGAGCCTTCTCTCTTTTTTTCTTAGTGAGTCTGGCTAAGGGTTTGTCAATTTTGTTCATCTTCTTAAAGAACTAGCTCTTAGTTTCATGAGTCATTTCTACTGCTTTTTTGGTTTCGATTTCATTTATTTCTGCTCTAATTTTTGTTATTTCCCTCATTCTACGACTTTGGGCTCTCTTTGTTTTTCTTTTTCTAATTCTGTCAGGTGAGGTTTGAGAGGCTTATTTGAGATATTTTTTGTTCGTTAAGGTGGGCCTGCACTGCTATGATTTCCCTCTTATGACCACATTTGCTACATCCTGTATGAATTGGTATGGTACATTTGCATTTTCATTTGTCTCCAGATATTTTTTGATTTCTATTTAATTTCTTCAATGATCATTGTTGTTCACTACGGTGTTGTTTAGTCTCTTCATATTTGTCACTTTCCTAGCTTTTTTCTTGCAGTTGATTTCCGGTTTCACAGCATTGTGGTCAGAAAAGGTGCTTGATATGATGTCAATCTTCTTAAATTTATTGAGGCTTGCCTTATTTCCCAATATATGGTCTATCTTGGAGAATAATCCATGTGCCCTTGAGACAAATGTGTATTCTGCTGTTTTTGGGTGGAATGTTCTCCATATATCTATTAAGTCCATCTAGTGAAATGTTTCATTTAATTCCACTATTTCCTTGTTGACTTTCTGTCTCGATGGTCTATCCATTAATGTAAGTGGGATGTTAAGGTCCCCTACCATTATGTTGTTGTTGTTAATGTCTCCTTTTAGGTCAATTAATAGTTGCTATATGTGCTTTGGTGCTCGCGTGTTGGATGCATATATATTTATAAATATTATGTCCTCTTGGTGGAGAGTCCCTTTTATCATTATATATGGCTCCTCTTTGTCTCTTGTCTTTTTTATCTTGAAATCTATTTTGTCTGATATAAGTATGGCAATACCTGCTTTCTTTTGTCTGCAATTAGCTTGAAGTATTGTCTCCCATTCCTTCACCCTGAGCCTATGTTTGTCTTTAGAGCTGAGATGTGTTTCCTGGAGGCAGCATATTCTTGGGTCTTATTTTTTAATCCATCCTGCGACTCTGTGTCTTTTGACTGGGGAATTCAATCTATTTACATTTAGAGTGATTATTGATATATGAAGGCTTAATGCTGCTATTTTGTCACTTGTTTTCCAGTTGTTCTGTATTTCCCTTGTTTCTCATACCTCGTATTTCAGACTGCCAATGCAGTTTGTTGATTCTCTATGATTTTCTCTTTTCTCTTTATTTATCATTCATGGCTTTGCTCTGATGTTTTGTTTAGTCATTACTCTGAGGTTTGTATAAAAGGTCTTGTAGATATGATAGTCCATTTTCTGATAGCCTCTTATTTCCTTAGTCTAAGGAGGTTCCATCCTTTTCCTCTTCCCTAAGTTATTGTTGTCATAACTTATTCCATCTTGTATTGTGAGTTTGTGGTTTAAATGAAATGATTATAGTTATTTTTGATGTTTTCCTTTCTATGATCTTTAATGTTGTAATTAACTCTTTGCTAACCTGTTCTGATAGACAGCTGCAATTTTCTGATTTTGTCTGCCTATTTATCTCCTTGCTCACAGCTTTGTAAACATGTTGTCTTTTTTTTTTTGCAGGAGTAAAAGACTTCTTGATAATTTCTTGTAGGGGAGACGGTCTTGTGGTGATGAACTCCCTCAGGTTTTGTTTATCTGGGAAAGTTTTTATTTCTCCATCATATCTGAAGGATGTTTTCACTGGATAGACTATTCTTGGCTGAAAGATTTTGTCTTTCTGAATTTTGAATATATCATTCTGCCCTCTCCTAGCCTCTAAGGTTTCTGCTGAGAAATCCAGTGGAAGCCTGATAAGGATTCCTCTGTAGGTTATTTTCTTCTGCCTTGCTGTCCTTAACATTTTTTTCTTTGTCATTGACATTTGCCAGTTTTACTACTATATGCCTTGAGGAAGGTCGTTTTACATTGATGTAATTAGGAGTCATATTAGCTTCTTTTACTTGTGATTCCAGTGCTTTCCCCAGGTTTGGGAAGTCCTCAGCTATTATTTCTTGGAACAAGTTCTTTGCTCCTCTTTCCCGCTGTTCTCCCTCTGGAATACCTGTAATCCTTATGCTACATTTCCTAATCGAGTCAGATATTTTTCTAAGAATTTCTTCATTTCTTTTTAGTTTTCGTTCTCTCTCCTCCTCCACCTGAAGCATTTCTATATTTCCATCCTCTAAATTGCTAATTCTGTCCTCCATAATATCAGCTCTGTTATTTTAGGGATCCAGCTTTTTCCTTATCTCATTCATCATGTTTTTCATCTCCCCCATTTCTGGTTTTTCTTTATAGTTTCAATCTCTTTTGTGAAGAATTCCCTCTGTTCATTAATTGTATTCCTGATCTCATTGCACTTTCTGAGTTTTCTTGCAACTTGTTTAGGTTTTTTTATGATAGCTATTTTGAATTCTCTGTCACGTAGATTATAAATTTCTGTGGCTTCAGGGTTGGTTTCTGGAGAATTGTCATTTTCCTCATGCTCTGAATTACTACTATAGTTTCTCATGATGTTTGATGAACTGATCTTTTTCTGGCATATTTCTGGTCATATCAGGTCACAGATTCCACCAGCTACTGCTAGGGGGAAGCAGGAGCTGTGTTTCTGATCCCACCCCTTTGGTTGGAAGTTGTAGGAATCCTTTGGGTGCTTGTGCTGGCTCAGAAGGCATTTGCCCAGGTGCATAGATCTGCCACCACCTCTTCTAATGGTTGTGCTGATGCTGTGCTTGGTGGGTAGGGCTTCCTCAAGAGGTCAGAGCCAGGTCAAGTCCTTGGGACCACTGTGGCATGGTGGGCTCACCCACCAGCCAGGAAAGTGTTCATGCATGGACTAAGTATTTATTTTTAAACATATGTTATAGTTCCCATTGAGTTGTCATAGACACTAATAAGTGGAACTATCTAGAAAACACACTTTAATGTTTCATAGAATGTTCAAAGGGCTGCTGAAATTTTCCCAGGCTTAAATTTGTGTAAAAGCACTCCTCTGAATTCCAATTATTAGGGCATCATTTTAAACATTTCCTGAGAATTAATTAGCTTGTAAAATATATTCACAGTTTTCCATATTAAGACTCACAGTGATAGTATATAGGACCTCTTATATATGCCTGGATTCAGATACGGTGTGCCCCAGTGAAGAAGTATTTTTGCTCTTTAAAACTGGGTTGTTCTTTTCACATATTTTGGACCAATATGTCAAACAAGTAAAGATTTAAATGAAAAACCAACAATCAGATAAGTTTGACCATTGTCATAGTCATGGTCATAGCCTGCGTAAGTCAGACTTTGGAGATGGAACACGAAGCATAAAAAGGGAGCTTATTGTATGCTCATCAGAAAACATTAAAACTGATCAACAATATTCTGAAACAAATAGCTACAAATTCTGAAACAAATAGCCACCATCTGATATCTCTCATTGGTGTTATTCAGTCATATGTCATGAATTCTCATTCTGTCAACCCTGGCTCAACAGTCTATGTTCTTGAAGTCATCTGTTCCCCGGCCCTGTAGTCCTGGAGTCCCGAGTGTTAGGTCCCCCCTGGTGTTTGCTCTGGTAGTCAAGTTAGCTTCTTCTAGGAAGGCTGTAAGCATGGGTCTGTTTCAGGTATCCCTTTCTCAGGCTTTCCTTGTCTGACATTTCTTCCAGAAGACCCAATCTCTGGTCTGTAGCTTCTCTAGGGACCTTCAGTCAAAAATGAAGGGAGCAGAGAAACCATGTGTTGATACCAGGCAGGTTAACGTATTAGAGTAGCTAACATTGTCAGAATAGAGGAGAGTGGAATCTGTATTGGGGTGAGGTAGATAAGTGCATGGGTTCCCATAATTATTTCATGAAGACTCCACTGATAATTAACCTAAGGAGAAAATGTATTAATGGACAGTGAAAACACAGACTAATCTGTATGTAAAGCATGTGCCACAATTGCTGCCAATTGACATAAGTGTTTTAAACCAAGGAATAAAATATTCTCAGAAGCCAATTCATTGACAGTCTTTGTGTTGGGCCTTGCACTTGAATTCAAGTGTGCTTTTCCCCACTCTGCAAGAGTATCCAAATTGCTGAAAACTTATTCATATTTGTTACCAAACCCAAACACAGGTTCATTTACCTGCCATACAGTAGGGCCAATAAAGAAAAAACTGAAACACCAGTCTTGTGGCAAGAAAAGACCTTTAGTATTGAAAGAGGAGGAGATGGGAGTTAGAACTCAGATCCACCTCCTTGAAGGGAAAAAGGTAGGTTTTTCTCTAGGGTTTTAGGTAGGGGAAGGAGAACATGTGCTGGGGTTTTATGTAGGTGGGTGGGAGCCTGTGGCCATGCAGGTTAGGGCCTTCCTGCCAGCCTGTGTTGGGCCTTGAAGACTGAATTTCTTTTTCCTTGACCAACTGGACTTTTCTGGTTAGTTTTCATCTTCAGCCTGCTTTTGGCTTTGTGAGGCTGAATCTTGATGTCTGGACCTTGACTTTCTGGGAAAGACAGCTCACTCACATACTAAGGAGGGATAGAAAGACCTGGTTAGTTTTTTTTTTTAAAGATTTTATTTTTCCTTTTTCTCCCCAAAGCCACCTGGTACATAGTTGTGTATTTTTAGTTGTGGGTCCTTCTAATTGTGGCATGTGGGATGCTGCCTCAGCATGGCTTGATGAGTGGTACCACGTCCGCGCCCAAGATCCAAACTGGTGAAACACTGGGCCACTGAAGCAGAGAGCGCGAACCTAACCACTCAGCAACGGGGCTGGCCCCAAGACCTGGTTTGTTTTGAGCAACAGTTGATTATGCTGAATGTGCACAGCTGCAGGTAGCAAAGCTTCTTTCAAAGTTTTTTGCTCTAGGGAAGATTTTTTAACTTCTTCATGCTTGGTTTTGTTAACCCCTACCCATGCAAAACCCAGATTAAATATTCTTTTTTATTTATCAGTTTTTCTCTGTTTTTTTTTTTTCTTTTTTGCTGAGGAAATTGTCCCTTAGCTAAGTTCTGTTGCCAATCTTCCTCTTTTTGCTTGAGAAAGGTTGTTCCTAGCTAACATCCATGCCAATCTTCCTCTATTTTGTGTGTGGGATGCTGCCAGAGCATGGCCCAACCAGCGGTGTGTGGGTCCTCACCTGGGATCCAAACCTGTGAACTCCAGGCTACGAAAGCAGAGTGTGCAAATTTAAGTGCTATGCCACTGGGCCAGCCCCTATCTCTATGTTTTTAACATCCTTCGATGCTTGAGAGTGCCATGTCATGGGTTTTGGGGGTGGGTAGCAAGCCTTTGGTGATACCTAGCAGCCAAAAACACAAGGCCAATTTTATTCTTTTGAATTTGGGGCTCAGCATCAGAAAATAGCAACATGCAAGAGTTGTTGCTCCGTGTGAGTACAGGTGTCTGAGGAGAAGAAAGGTCATAGTGTTGGCATGATATTAATCAGACTAACAGTCTTGTAGATGTCACAGCAGAAGGTAACATAACAAACTCCCAGCATTTTCAGAAGTGAGGAATCTCCTATCGTTCTGTTAATTCTATCTTATCATTCTATTGATTTGCTTAAAATTAAGACTACTCATTTATGTTAAGTGAGGTAATAACTCTCTGCCATCGGGTAGAATAGACAGAGGTAAAATAATAACATTTTAGCGCATCAGGTGGAAAAGAGACTGTGATCCAACATCATTTCTCTTCCAGGCTAGCAGTTCTTCCTCTCTATGATTCACACGCTTTTAAAAATTAATTAATTTTAATCTATTTCAGTGTGTAGATACTTTAAATGTGCATACATATTTACAGTTATATGAAATTACAAAAATGAGAATATCTAAAGCTTTCAACTTTAGTATTTAAAATATAAGCTTATCAAGTATAAGACAATATTCTTAGAACACAGATTTTTAACTTCTTAATTTGAATGTCATTAAGAAAAAATATGTTTGTATAGTCAAAATAAAAGTAACAATAATTCCGTATTGATGAGGGACTTTTGCTCTCTCTCTCTCTTTTTTTTTAACCTCAGAGTCAGGCAGGCTGCATTTGGCCCAAGCTTACCTTTTCTTTTTTTTTAAGATATACTTTTTGGTAAGGAAGATTGGCCCTGAGCTAACATAGGTTGCCAATCTTCCTTTTTTTTTTCCCTCCCCAAAGCCACAACATATATATCCTAGTTGCAGGTTATTCTACTTCTTCTATGTGGGATGCTGCCACAGCAAGGCTTGATGAGCAGTGCATAGGTCCTTGCCAAGGATCCCAACCAGCGAACACCAGGCTGACAAAGAGAAGGGTGAACTTAACCACTGGGCCACAGGGCTGGCCCCTTCTGTTTTTAATCAAATTAATTTCCTGAGAATGTTCCAGGTCAATTACTCCCATTCGATATCAGCCCAAGTTTTTAAAGCAAAGTAAGAATCTTGGAATCACATATTTTATCCATGTTCAAGAATAATACAATCACTGTTGAAACTAAAGTGACTATCAAAATGCCACTACACTTCAACACATGGGAGCTCTGAAAATGTCTGCAGTGGCTGCCTCTCAGCAAAGACTCCCCAGTGGGTTTGTGGTAGTTGCTCTGAGACTAATTGGTGGCACTTGAGTCACAGGTCTTTTGGAACTGTGAGCCACAGTTGGGGGAATCTTCCAAACACAGAGGGGTTTAGATGCTCAGTAGCTAAAATGAATGACAACTGTCAGCTGCATGTAACAGAGAAGCCAGTTATTTTCTCACATCATAAGCAGCTCAGAGGCAGGCAGTTCAAGACTGGGGCAGTGAATCAACAATGTCATCTAATGTTGTCTCTGTAGCATGTTGACTTGTTGCCTAACGGGTCCAAGAGGCTGCCCCTGGCCAGCACATCTAGGTTCAAGACAGGAAGAAGGAACAGAGTTGTGCTGTGCCCTTTTCCCCTTTTATCAGGAAGGCAAAAGCTTTTCTAGAAACCCTCGACAGACATCTGCTTACATCTCACTGACTAGAATTGCATCAAGAAAAGCCTGGAAACAAAGGAAGCTGGGGAATTATTTTGCTGCTAAAAGTGGACTTTTGCGATAGCAAAAAGGTAAAACTGGAGACAGAGTGAGCAGTGAGCACGGTTTGCTTCGATTAGCACTTCCCCTGAAAGGGCAATTGGAATCACCCCTTCTCCCCATGTGCTTCTCTACCCTGTGGAGTGAAGCCAACCTGGCAGGGGCAGGACCTCTCAGTCCCCAGCCAGTGGGGGTGGCGGGCGTTGCCGTTGGAAGTGCTGGTCACAGGCTGCAGAGCCCCTAGCCCACATTCTCCTCAGCCTCGGTGATGTCACACTGGGACTTCTGCCTTCCACCCTGGGCTGTGGCTTGGGGGCTCACTATGTCTTCAACAGTCGCTATGGATATAGGGCTCCTGGAGCCAGTATCGGCGAGGGTGCCTGTGGGCACTGGAGGTGCCGCCATGCCGCTCTCTTGCGGGGTGGCAGACCTCAGGACCCACTTCCCTGGATGCTCCCGAGCCTGTTCGCTGCCTTCAATGTCGAGCTGCTGCTCATCCTCAGTGGCCTCTTCTTCGCATTCCCGTGAGTCTCCCACCCAGGCCAGCAGGTTTCTGACAGACACAGAAAGAAAAAGAGATGATGATAGCATGGAGCAGGAGAAGTGCAGAAGAGGGGTCAGGGAAGGGAGATATTCTAGGCAGAGGGCCCTGAATGTGCAAAGGCACTGAGGCATAGAGTACTTGGTGCCCCTGGGAGCTGGTGGTGGTGGGTAGTGTTGGGTGACATCTGGTGGAGCCTCTGTGGATCTGTCACTAGCCTGGATATTTATGGCAGGCTTTAAGGTCTATGAGTCCTGACCAGGTGGACTGAGTCCTGGGGGGAGCTCAGGACCTCCCGCAGATCAGGGCTGAGTCCTGCTCTGGTCTCAGTTGCAGATGGCTGGTCCAGAACAGGGAGTGGGTCGATCCCGTTGTCACAGGCCCCCTCTTCATCCTGACTTTCTTCAGTCTCGTTTCCCTCAATGTGTCAGACCCTGGCATCTTGCATCAAGGTGAGTTCTCAGCCCCTGGGAGAAGGAGGTAGCAGCCTAAAGGCTCCTGCCTGCAAAGATGATTCCTAACGTGCTCCCCACTCCCCTTCTTGGCCTCAAGACCCCTTCTCCCCACATCCTCCTCTGCTTGGGCCCTGCTTCTGTGCTTCATTTCCCAATCCACCGGGATGTGGAAAACAGAATTCCGGAGGTTTCCAGTTGCCTTGGAGGGGAGGGCGGGGCAGGCCAGGGAGAGAAGCCAGGTATTGACAACCACTCAGTTCTCTCCTCCTTCCCACTGCACACACTCCTTAAAGCATCAATCCCAGTTCCAAAGGCCTGTGTCGTCACAGAGCTCCTCTGGCTGGAAATTACCTTCCCTTGGGCTACCAGCCTCTCCCAGTTTGGTCAGGCAGCTGAGTGGGGACCGGGAATTCCCATGCCCACCTGCTCCCCACCCTTCCTGGAGCCCTGTGATGCTGTGGGGCTGCCCCCACCCCTGCCAGCAGCTGAGTGATGGAAGGGCTCCTGCTGCTGCCCAATCCTCTTCCCATGCCAGGCTCCAACGAACTGGGCCCCATGATGGTGCCTGTGGTGTGGGTGAACCACAGGGCCTTCCGCCTGCAGTGGTGCCCAAGGTGCTGCTTCCACCACCTGCCCCGGACCCACCACTGCCCATGGTGCAACATTTGCGTGGAGGTGAGTGCCCCTCTCATCTGCCCACCTGCCCCCCACCCACTGCCCTGCCCAGCACCTGGCTGGGACTAGAAGGTCCACTTACTTGGGGTGCCCGTGGCAGGTGTGAAACCACTTCCAGAACTGCTAAATGCCAAGAGTGGCAGTCACTCCCAGCCACTCTTGGTCACTCATGCAGGTCACTGCATCTGTGCCTGCAGCTGTCCTGGGAGGCTGGCCCTTGCCTAGCCAGGTGCTGACAGGCACAGGTGCATCCACATCTATGCTTGCCCTGGTCAGGCCAGGGGGAGGAAAGGCACCCTTGTCCTACACCAGGCCTCGCTGACACTAGATGCCCCAGGGCCCTGTGGCCAGCTGCAGGCCCGGCCTGGGAGGATTTGCCTGTCCTCTTCTGGGGTTCCATGCCAGACAATCAACTGTGTTCTGAGAGCTTGTCTCTCTCGTGCATGGCCTGCCAAGGTTTACAAATGTGCTGTCTTATCTGCTACTTACAAAACCCTGGGAGGCTGGTGAGGGGATGTCAACCTTACTCTCATTCAGTGGATGAGGAAAGAGAGGCCCCAAGATATTCTCTGTCCTGCCCAAGGTTACACCAGGATGTTCCCACAGAAGGCCAGGCAGGCCTAGTCTCTAGAGGCCTCTTGACAGGTGACCTTGAGCCACAGAGCCCTGAAGTGCTCTAACCACAGAAAAGCCAGCGATTGGGACTTTGTGGCTTCATTTCTCCCAGGAAACAGAGCCAGTGCCGGGGACCAGCTAGCCTAGGGGTCTAGGGTAAGGCGCAGGTTTGGGGGCTATGGAGGCCAGGCCAGGTCCTGCAGGGGAGCCCTCCATCCTCTTGCCCAGGACTTTGACCGCCACTGCAAGTGGGTCAACAACTGCGTCTGTCACCCCAATTTCCGTGTCTTCATGCTGTAGGTCCTGTCGCTATGCCTGTTCTCGGGCGCCATGCTGGTCACCGTCCTGATGTTCCCAGTGTACAGGACTCAGCTTCCCTTCTCTATGGACGAGATCGTCGCGTATCCGCCAGGCTGTGGCGCCCTCCAGGGGAGCAGTGGGGAGGGCAGGGACAGCCAAGGGACAGACCAGGTCACAGGGGCGGGGCGAGCGGTGGGCGGGGTCCGAGAGAGGAGCCGTTTGGGAGGATCAGTCTGGGAGGAGTGAGGGCGGTAGGGTCGGGGAGATGGGCGGGTCTCGAAGGCTCTGCGGAGAGTTGAGAATCTAGCAGCGAGGTGGATGGAGGTGGGCAGAAGGTGGCCCGGGGCCTGGACAGCAGGGTGGGGTGAGGTTTACCCGGGACTGGAGCGCAGGGAGAGGATGGACACTCGGGTTGTGGGCTGCGCCGTTGGGGCGGAGCCTGGGTGAGGGGCGGGGCCAACGAGGACCGTTGTGGGCACAGCTCCTTAGCTCGTGGGCAGCAACCTCGTGGCCGTACCCGCCGCCGGCTTCCTGGAGCCTCTCTTCGTGCTGCTGCTCATCAAGGCCAGGTCGGTGAGCGCGGCCGAGCGCTGCCACGAGGGCAAGGTACGTGGGCCCGGGGGAGCCACGACACCAGGCTAGGACGGTCCCCTTGTCCCTCCCCTTTCTGCTGTTTCTCCACCGCCCTGGTCCTCATGGCCTGAACTCCCTCGAAGGTACCTCGTTAGCCTTAAGATCCTGATTCAGCTCCCCTGTCGCCTCCACTGGGGCTCGGTGTCAGTCTCTCTCCTGGGTGCCCTGCGTCCAGGGCCTTCTGTGTGCCAGGCGGCGCGTGCATTATTTTCACGCTGCGCGGAGTGGTGAGTAAGGCTCCATCCTGCGCTGGTGTTGAGGAGGAGCCTGAAGTCAGAATAACTCCCGCCAGACGCCGGTCAACACTGAGAGAGGGGCCCGCCCACGCTGTGCAGCACAGACTCAGAGAGGGAACGGAGAGTTCAGAGAGGACCGCGGTGGAGAGGGTTTTGGGTGGGCGGAGGGCAGAGGGGAGGGCGGTGCAGGTGAGGGGCACAGCTTGCAAAAAGGCAGGGATGCCCGAAAGTCTGCGGACTGTTGACAAGACGGTGAGGAGACGGTTGTAATTGGAGCAGAGAGTGGATGGGAAATGAAGTGGCCTGCTTGGCATTGGGCAGGTGGGAAAGGCTGAGAACGTCAGCTGGAGAGTTTAGTCTTGGGACCTGGAAACCTGGGAGCCACGGCAGGATTTTGTTTGTTTGTTTGTTTTTACATACAGTAAAATTCACCCTTTTTAAGCACCCAGTTCTATGAGTGTGGACAAGCATGGACAGTCCTGGTAGCTACCACCATATTTAAAATTCAGAACAGTTCCATCAGCCCCGAAATTCTCTGATGGTCCTTTGTAGTCAGTTTGTCCCGTACCTGCTGCCCCTGGCAACCACTGCGTTGTACTATCCCCACAGAGTTTCTCTTTCCAGAACCTCCTATAAATGGAATTCACAGCCTTTTGAGTCTGGTGTCTTTCACATCGCATAATTGACCTGAGATTCATCCATGTTGTTGCCTATATGAGTAGTGTCTTCCTTTTACTGCTGGTCACTGTTCCGTCCTATGGATCTACCACAGCTTGTTTATCCATTTGCCAACTGCAGGATATTTGAGTTGTTTCCAATTTTTGGTAATCATAAAAAAGCGGCCATAAACATTTGTGTACAGTTCCGTGAAGATAAGTTTTCATTTATTTTTGGTAAATAGGTAAGAGTGGCCTTGCTGGGTTCTATGGTAACTGAATGTTTCACTTTGTAAGCAACTGCCAAATTATCTTCCAAAATGCCTGTACCATTTTGCATTCCCACAAGCAACGTATGAGAATTCCAGTTGCTTCTGCATCCTCACTGACATTTGGCAGTCAGGTTTTTTTTTTTTTTTTCCATTTTAGCTAGTCTAAGAAATGTGTGGTGGTATCTCATAGGGGTTTTAATTTGCGTCTTCCTAATGACTAACGACGTTGAGCATGTTTTCATGTTCTTATTTGCCACGTGTGTATCTGTGATTAAATGTCTGTTCCAATCTTTTGCCCATTCAAAAAACTTGAGTTGTTTTCTTCTTGTAGAGTTTTAAGTGTTTTGTATATATTCTGGATTCAGATATGTGTTTTGCAAATATTTTTCCCCAGGCTATGGCTTGTCCTCTCATTTTCCTGACAATATCTTTCAAAGATCAGAAGTTTTATACTTTCATGAAGTGCCATATCAGTTTTGTCTTTTACGGATTGTGTTTTTGGTGTTGTAATTAAGCAGTCTTTGTCTTACCCAAGGTCCCAAAGATTTTCTCATGTGTTTTCTTCTAAAAGTTTTATAATTTTAGATTTTCTGTTTAGGCTTAAGATTCATTTTGGTTAAATTTTGTATGCGATGCAAGGTACGGGTCAAGATTTATTATTTTGCAAGTGGGTTGTGCCAACACCGTTTGTTGGAAAGACCATCCTTCTCCATTGTGTTGCCTTTGCACGTTTATCAAAAATCAACTGACTATATAGATGTGGCTGTATTTCTGAACTCTCTATTCTTGCCAGTGCCACACTGTCTTCCTTAGTAGCTGTCTATTAAGTCTTGAAATCACACAATGTGAGATCTCTAACTGTGCTCTTTATTTTCAAAGTTCATTTGGCTGTCCTAGATCCTTTGACTTTCCATATAAATTTTAGCATCAGCTTGTGAATTTCTACAAAAATCTTTGCTGAGATTTTCATTTGCATTGCATTGAGTGCAAAGACCAATTTGGAAATTTGACATTTTAACAATATTGAGTTTTGAATCCGTGTGCATGGGATACCTCTCCATTTATTTAGGTCATCCCTGATTTCACAGTGTTTTGCAGTTTTCAGTGTATTGATCATACACACATTGTGTTAGATTGTGTCCAAGTATTTCATGTGTTTTTCTGCTTTTATAAATTTTTCAAAATTTGATTTCTATTTGTTTATTATTATAAAAAGACATAATGGAGTTTTTATATATTGTTCTTGGATCTTGCAATTTTGCTAGACTCTCTTCTTAGTTCTAGTAGATTTTTTCTTGATCCTACATAGAAATTCATGTCATCTGTGTATAAGGACAGTTTCACTTCTTATTTTCCAACATGAATGGCTTTATTTCTTTTTCTTTTTTTTTTTTAAGATTGGCACCTCAGCTGAAATCTGTTGCCAATCTTCTTTTATTTACTTTCTGCTTCTCCAGAAAGCCCCCCAGTACATACTTGTATATTCTAGTTGTAGGTTCTTTTGTTTCTGCTCCGTGGAACACGGCCTCAGCATGGCTTGATGAGTGGTGCTAGGTCTGCATGCAGGATCTGAACCCAGGAAGCCCTGGGCTGCCAAAGTGGAGTGCGAGAACTTAACCTCTTGGCAATGGGCCTCCCTCTCTTTTCCTTTTCTTACTGCAGTGTCTTGGACCTCTGGTCCAGTGTTGAGTTGGAGGGGTAAAAGTGAACATCCTTGCCATGGGTTTCCTTCAGTAGTACAATGACTTGACTCTAAGCTGTTTTAGTAAGACTGTAGTGGGTCACGTTGATGAGGGCGGGGTTGGAGGCACTGAGACAGTTGAAAAGACAGAGCAGTCCTCTGTGCCCACCACCTCCCTTCCTTCCAGTCACCACTCCATCACCCATATTTGGTTCCCAGCTCACCTGTGACTCCTCTGCTCAGCTCTTACTCATCAGCCCGCTGTGGTCTGCCTGTCTTCTCTCTCCAGATTCAGTCCATCCTTTCAGCCTCTCTTGGGCAGCACTGTCCCTTCCCACATCCTATGGTTCTTCAGCCCCAGGTCAGGCCATAGGCCTGCCCTCCCTCCACTGCTCAGAATGGGGGTCTCCCATCCAGGCTCTCCAGTCTTAGGAAACGTAAACGTGGTCTTCTCTTTGACATTCACCAGGCACTCTTTCCCATTACCTGAAGAACCCACTCAGGTATTCTTCACACACCTCAACTTCATTTCCTTCCTACCTCCCTCCCCTGACCACCACTTCTGCTGGGGCCGCTTGCTTAGTGGTTGATATAGCAAGGGCTCTGGAGCCAGTCCACATAAATTGAAATCACGGCTCCACAGCATAGCAGCAGGGAGAGCTTTGGCATGTTACTTATTCACCTGGTGCCTCAGTTTCTCCATCTCTATAAGAAGGTAACATGGGTTACTTTGTGTAAGACACATAGCACAGTGGCTGATATAAGTGTCCTATACATCGTTGTTATTGTTACCGTTCCTTCCCATCATCGTTTACACATGTTCATGTCTCTCTCATCTTAAAAACAAAGCAAGCATCCAATCACATCACCGTCCTCCGCTCCACATGTCCTACTCTCCCCTCAGCACAGCCGTAGTTCCTGAGAGAGTTGTCTGTGCTCATGAGTGTCATTCTGCACCTTCCTCAGCCCACTTCAGCCTCTGTCCTCACTGGCACACTGATGCTGCACCCTCCATGTGGCCAAAGCCAGTGTCCAGTCCTCAGATGGATGTTTCCGGGCTGTACACAGCCCCACCTGAAGCTGAAGGCACCTGCCGTGGGCATCCCCAGCCCCTCAAGCCCAGCTCCCCCTGCTTTCCTGCCAGCTGCTCCTCTGCCTGCACCATGGAGTCTTGGCCTGGGCTGCCTGCTCTTCCCTCTGATCCCCTCTCTCTGCTGCTCTCCCTCCCCAGCTGCCCTCCCCACCCTGCAGGTTATAGTTGGGTCTATTGTTTGTGGAGCGTTCTCAGTCCCCAGTGCAGTGCCTGGAAGGTTGTTGAGGCCCCAAATATTTATGAGCTAACGAGTGAACCTACAGATGAAAGAATGCATAAGGCTCTGGGATAGAAGGAGAGAGAGAGAGAGAGAGAAACCTGGAGCCTAAACCCTGGGGAAGAAGGCGAGAGAGCAGAGGCCGCAGGGAGCTGGCAGGAGATGGGGCAACAAGATGCCCACTTGGGTTTTGGTTCTGCGGAGTGTGAGGGCATTTGAGACTCACAGTTGGAGCAGGAGACCCGGGTCTGGAGCCAGTGAGAGAGGGCAGTGTGGGAGCTCGGAGCTGTCGGTTCCACTTGCGGCTGGTTGGTCCCCTGTGGGGAGAGGAAGGTGCAGTAGCTATTAATCAGTTCTTATGAATTCATCCAACAGTTATCACTCCTTTAAGCACTGAACAAGCAACATTTTCCTGTACTGCATATACATCTCATAAATCAAAATGGATTTCTCTACATTTGAAATTTTGATTGTAAATTTCATCTAACTCTGTTCACCATTTAGTGTCCCTTAAATGCTTTAAACACCTTAAAGAAGGCAGGACTCAAACTCTCACAGTGGTTAGCGTTGCTTTCTAGCAGCCATGGGACCTTCTGTAGCTGTCTTGACTTTTCCTGCCCCAGGGCTCAACTGCCCTGCGTGAAGTCCTGGCTCCTTTTGGAGGAGAATAGTTCTGAAGGTCAAAATCTTTGTGACAGGGGCAGGGGTCACAGGCGAGCTGGTGGTGGGCAGAGGCACTTCGGGGCCACTTTTCGTCGTGACGAACATTTTGTAGCTGGGGCTCTTGAAGTCGGGGTGAGACTGCGCCTGCCTTGTGGAGGAGGAGGGGCCTAGGCCGATGGGTGGAGGGTGGTGAGGAGGACAGCCTTGTCAGCAGTGTCCAGGGCAGGACTTGACTTTTGGACCTGACTTTTCCTGCACTGGGAGCTCAGGACCTTGAGCCCAGATGTCCAGGGCCATGGGAGTTTGGTTAGGGAAGTATGATTGGGCCCCAACCAACTGCCCTTCCAGATAGTGAAATTCAGTCAAGGCACAAGTGTAGAAAACAATGAGAGCTGGGAAAGCAGAGAAGGGGGAGCGGGGGCTGGAAGTGTCTTTGGAGTGGTTTCGTAGCAAAAGGCTGATGTGATAGTGTGTTTGGAAAGAGGTGGCAGGAGGATGTGTGTGGCCAAAGGTGACAGAGATGGGAGGATGCTGCCTGCTGCAGAGACCAGCTAGGTAGCCAGCTGAAGGGGCAAACGGAATGAATAGGCAGAACACAGTCTATATAATAGACACAACACACTCTATATTATTTAATGGGACAGGGGACCATCAGCCTCAAGGACTGTGGTGACATCCCTCTGATCACCACGTATTTATTTGCAGGCCAAGAAGTACAAGCATAGCAGGAAATCATGCCAGCAGGGATATTCAAATCAAAGCTCCACAGTTCTAGTCTTCTCCCCTTCAATGTACCCCGGACCTACACAAGGCCATTCTCTTAGGGAGTATCCTGGGAACAAACAATCTGGCAATTTATGCAGGTGGCGTTCCATTCCTGCAAGGGCCTGGCGTTCCTAAGCCCCTTGCCTTCGTGTTTGATGAGATACTCTCTTCCAGCCTTTGATTCCAAAGCACAAACAATCTAGCATAGTAATTTATGAGAATCAGCAGATCGCATATTTCTCAGTCACCCATTTTGTAATTTGTTCTTGCTAAGCTTAAAGCCTTCCAATAATGTTGCTATGCTCTCCTGCAACAGCTGCCAAAGGGGTGCCAGGTGAGGGGAGGATCCCTGAGATGGCAGAAGAAGGGGTGCAGGGCCAGTGGTTGCCTGGAGAGAGCAACTCAGGTGGGTTGGGGAGGCCTTGGGTTAACCTTTCGGCTTCTGTGCTCTTGGGGTCTTGCTGCAGCCCTGGGCTGAGCTGACTGGCTCGTTAGGGGGATGGGGTTGGCTGTCCCAGTCCTGCTGGATCTGAGCTCTTCTTCCTGCTCTTGCCCCCTCTAGTACCGATACCTGCATGTAAACAACCCTTTCGACCTTGGCTGTGGCAGAAACTGGTATTTCACAATTTGTGTGCCGTGGGGACCCAAGTGAGTTGGCAAACCAGAGGCCTGAGTGGTGACCCTGGGGCTGGTGGGGTGGGGTGAAGCTGGGTCATCTCACTGAGCCCTTAGCACGGCTCCCAGGCTCTTCCAGTCACTCTTGTTGTCCTTTTGGGCTTTTCTCCAGGGCCGTGTGGGAGCCTCTGGAGCCTCCCCTTCCTGGCCTCTGAGGGTTCTCACCCAAGAAATGGGGCAGAGGGCACAGCAGCCTGGATGCATCTGGCCCCAACTCCCTGCACGGATGAGCTAGAGCTTTCTGCTCTGCAAGCTGAGGGGGATCAGGCCAGGAGGGCCATGACCCCTTCCATCTGGCTTGTGCTCCCCAGATACATGGCCGAAGCTGTCGGGCTGCAGAGAGTGGTGGGGCCTGACTGGGTGCCCATGCAGACCCTGCACTGCCCAATGGGTCCCTCTGAGCCCAGTCTCCCAGCTGTCCCTGGGCCAGGATCTGGGTCTCTATGCACGGGGACAGGGAGCGGTGATCCTGCAGTCCTCCAGGAGGTGAGGTGTGTCTGTGTGTGTGTTTGTGTGCACAGGCGTGGAAGCATGTGCCCGTAATGTTCGTAAACTGCATCTCCAGATTGTACAGATGTGGGGGTTAGCCCTCCCCATGGTGGGGTGGGCCTGAAGCTGGAGCACCGAGAGATCAAGTGAGGGGATCATAGTCCCCAGGAGTGTTGGAAATAGAGTGACAGGTCTCAGGAGTACACCAGGGGTCCCTGGAGGCAGAAAGGGAAAAGATCACCACTACCTTGCTGGTCGGCATTCACCCGTCACTTACCCTTTCTGGGCCTCAGTTTCCTTGCTGTTAGTGAGGACTGAGAGTAGTCCGGTGGTTTCTAATTTGGGGCGACAGATTCCTTTATTTAAAGGCAACTTTTAATCTGGAGCTGAGTGTATGAAACATGTGGAAGTGGAGCATTAGGAATGAAGTGGGGGTAGGTAATTCACAAGCCTTGGTCCCAGGGCTCCTGCAGTGGCATTCGTTGGTGCCAGCCCACACCCTTGCTCTGCATGTGGGGGGTGGCGTCTTGCTCCCCAGCTGGTGCACCATGCGCTGTGGGGCTGGCGTGGGGACAGCCCTGATCCTCCACTCTGCGTTTAGGTCCACACAGGCTGACCCAGTACTAACTCTGCTGCGGGGGGCTCTAGACAAAGCTCGGTCACATCTCGCCCCTTTGCCCCCGGAGATGCCAAGATCCTCGGCACCTGAACCTCACCTCTTGAGCCCACATGGATGCTCTCTGCATCATGTCCCCCAACATCCTGGGTCTCAGTTTCCCCACTGGGCAAGGACATAACTTTCCTCTGACACTGATAGGCGACCATGACCCCTCCTGCTCTGGGATGTTGATTCTGGCTCTTTCTAGTCGCTCCCACCAGAGATTTCTAGGATTTCTTTAGGAAAGTCCCTTAATTCAGCCTCCTCCGACCCTCGAGGGCTAAGAGGGCCCTAGCCCACCCCTTCCTCTGGCTCCCCCACACCCTCTCCCTAAGCGCTGCCCTACCCCCCAGAGATTCTCTCCTGCCAGGCTGGAGGCCTCAGCTGAGCTCCCCCACCTTCCCTTTCTGCCTCTGCCCCATTCGTGCTAACCTGCCCTTGATTCCCACACACCCGCCTCGAGGTCCTTCACCCCACTGATAGGGAGGGGGTGTTATCAGGTAAGCTTGGGGGCAGCTACCATTTTCCTGTGAGGAAATTTTAGTATTTTTCTACTTCTGAAGGATAGTTCTTGTTTCATAGTTGTGAGCTAGTCATAGCTAATAAATAAAATTTACTTCTGAAAGTGACATTTCAGTCATGGCCCTCATAACTGATATGATTTATTCAATTAGGAAAGAGGACTCATTCTGATGGAGACTTTGAAAATAATCATTTGCCATGATAAGTAAAGGGACTCAATAAAGGCACTTTGTGTGTCTAACCAGCCTCCAGAGTATCTAGTTTTACTTATTTTTCAATTATTTTATTGAGTTCACAATGGTTTATAACATTGTGTAATTCCGAGCGTCCATTACTATATATCAGTTTCTGTATACACTTCATCATGCTCACCATCGGTACTCTAAGTTTTATATGTCACCATCTACATATGCCCTTCTACCCCTTTTGTTCACTTCCAGCCCCCTTCCCCTGTGGTAATCACTAATGTGTTCTTTTTGTCCATGTGTTTGTTGATCTTCCACAGATGAGTGAAATCATCCAATATTTGTCTTTCTCTGTGTGGCTTATTTCTCTTACTATCATACCCTGAAGGCCCATCCATGTTGTTGAAAATGGGATGATTTTCTCTTTTACGCGGTTGAGTCATAGTCCATCATATATACACACCTCATTGTCTATCCATTCATCCTTAGAAGGGTACTTGGGTTGCTTCACGTTGTCGCTATTGTGAGTAATGCTATAATGAACTTCAGGGTGCCTAAATCTCTTTGGAATGTTGATTTCATGTTCTTTGGATAAACACCCTGTAGTGGGACTGCTGGGTAATATGGTATTTATATTTTTAATTTTTTGAGAAATCTTCATGCTCTTTTCCATAGTGGCTGCACCAGTTTGCAATCCCACCAGCAGTGTAAGAGGATTCCCTTTTCTCCACATCCTCTCCAACATTTATTATTTTTTGTCTTGGTAATTATATCCTTTTGGACCAGGGTACGGTGATATCTGATTGTAGTTTTGATTTGCATTTCTGTAATAATTAGTGATGTTGAACATCTTTTTATGTCTGTTGGTCATCTGTGTATCTTCCTTGAAAAATGTTCAAATCCTCTGCCCAATTTTTGATCAGATTGCTTGTTTTGTTTTTGTTGAGTTGTATGTATTCTTTATATTTTTTGGAGACTAAACTCTTGTCAGATATATGATTTGCAAATGTTTTCTCCCAGTTGTCAGGTCATCTTTTCATTTTGCTCATGGTTTCCTTTGCCTTGCAGAAGATTTTTAGTCTGATGTAGTCCCATTTGTTAATTTTTCCCTTTGTTTCCCTTGCTTGAGTAGATGTGGTATTCAAAAAGATGCTGTGAAGACCAATGTCAAAGAGTGTACTGCTTATATTTTCTTCTTTCGGTTTTATGGTTTCATGTCTTACATTCGAGTCTTTAACTCATTTGGAGTTAATTTGTTTTCAGCTTATTCCTATGTATTTTATTCTTTTAGTTTCAATTGTATTCTTAATTTCTCTATCTGCTGCTTCATTGATAGTATATAGAAATGCAACTGATTTTTGTATGTTGATTTTGTTTCCTGCCACTTTACCGTATTCATTTATTATTTCTAAAACTTTTTTGGTGGATTCTTTAGGGTTTTCTATAAATGAAATCGTGTCATCTGCAAATAGTGACAGTTTCACTTCTTCCTTTCCAATTTCACTTCCTTCCTTCCTTTCCTTTCCTTTTATTTCTTTTTCTTGCCTGATTGCTCTGGCTGAGACTTCCAATACTATATTAAATAAGAGCAGTGGCAGTGGGCATCCTTGTCTGGTTCCTGTTCCTGCAGGGATAGTTTTCAGTTTTTCTCCATTGAGAATGACATTAGCTGTGAGTTTGACACATATGGCCTTTATTATGTTGAGTAGTTTCCTTCTATCCACATTTCGTTCAGAGTTTCTATCATCAATGGATGCTGTATCTTGTCAAATGCTTTCTCTGCATCTATAGAGGTGATTATGTGATTTTTATCCTTCACTTTGATAATGTGATGTATCACGTTGATTGAATTGCAGATGTTGAGCCATCCTGCATCCCTGGAATAAATCCCACTTGATCATGGGGTATGATCTTTTAAATGTATTGTTGTATTTGATTTACTAGTATTTTGTTGAGGATTTTTGCATAGATGTTCATCAGTGATACTGGCTTTTAATTTTCTTTCTTTTGTGTTGTCCTTGTCTGGTTTTGGTATCAGGGTAATGTTGGCATCATAGAATGAGTTAGGAAGCTCCCCCTCCTCTTCAATTTTTTCGAAGAGTTTGAAAAGGATAGGTATTACATCTTCTTTGAATGTTTGGTAGAATTCACTAGGGAAGCCATCTGGTCTTGGACTTTTCTTTTGGGGGAGGTTTTTGATTACTGTTTTGATCTCCTTCCTCGTGGTTGGTCTATTCCAATTCTCTAGTTTTTCTTGATTCACTTTTGGAAGGTTGTAAGATTCTAAGAATCGACCCTTTTCTTCTAGATTATCCAATTTGTTGGCATATAGCTTTTCATAGTATCCTCTTATAATCTTTTGTATTTCCGAGGTGTCTGTCGTAATTTGTCCTCTTTCAGTTCTGATTTTTTTAATTTGAGCCTTCTCTCTTTTTTCCTTGGTGAGTCTAGTTAGAGGTTTGTCAATTTTGTTTATCTTTTCAAAGAACCAGCTCTGGATTTCATTGATTTTTTTCTATTGTTTTTTATTCTATATTTCATTTATTTCTGCTCTGAATTTATTATTTCATTCTTTCTACTGAATTTAGGCCTGGTTCTTCTTTTTCCAGTTCCTTTAGGTGCACTGTTAGATGGTTTATTTGAGATTTTTCTTGTTTGTTGAGGTAGGCCTGTATTGCTATAAACTTCCCTCTTAGAACTACTTTTGCTGTATCCTATAAATTTTCCATGTTATGTTTTTGGTTTCATTTGTCTCCAGGTACTTTTTTATTTCTCCTTTGATGTTTTTCATTGACCCAATCGTTCAGTAGCAGTTTGTTTAGTCACCACATATTTGTGTCTTTTCTGATTTTCTTCCTGTAGTTGATTTCTAGTTTCATGCTGTTGTGATCAGAAAAGATGCTTGTTATTATTTCAGTCTTCTGAAATTTGTTGAGTCTTGTTTGCAGTCTAATATGTGATAAGTCCTGGAGAATGTTCCATGTACATTTAAAAAGAATGTGTATTCTGTGGTTTTTGGATGGAATGTTCTGTAGATGTCTACTAATTCCACCTGGTCTATGGTATTGTTTAACAGCACTGTTTCCTATTGATCTTCTGTTTGGATGACCTATCCATTGCTGGAAGTCATGTTAAAGTCCCCTATTATTGTTGCTGTCTATTTCTCCTTTCATTTCTGTTAATAATTGCTTTATTTATTTAGGTGCTCCTATGTTGAGTGCATAGATATTTATAAGTGTTATATCTTCTTCTTGGGTTTTTCCCTTTATCATTATGTAGTTACCTTCTTTGTCTCTTGGTACCATTTTTGTTTGAAAGACTGTTTTGCCTGATATCCGTATTGCTACCCCAACTTTCTTTCACTGCTGTTTGCACAGAGTATCATTTTCCATCCCTTCACTTTCAGTTTGTGAGTGTGGTTAGGTCTGAAGTGTCTCTCTTGTAGGTAGCTTATATATGGGTCTTGTTTTCGTCCAACAGGCCACCCTATGCCTTCTGATTGGAGCATTTAGTCTGTTGACATTTAAAGTAGCTATTGATAAGTATGTTCTTGCCTTCTTGTTACTTTTTTTCTGGTTGTTTCAGTAGTTCTTCTCTGTTCCTTTCTTCTTCTCTTGCTGTCTTCTGTTGTGGTTTGGTGTCTTTTTTAGTATTATGTTTGGGTTTCTGTCCTTAATTTTCTGTTTCTGATTCTATTGGTTTCTGGTTTGTGATTCCCACGAAGTTCATGTGTAACATCTTAGGTATATAGCAATATATCTGAAGCTGATGTTCTCTTTAGTTTGACCTCTTCTAAAAGCTCTACTCTTCTACTCTGCTCCTCCCACATTTTATGTTTTTTATATCACATCTAACCGGTTTTTTGTGCATCTGTATCCATTACTCTCTTATCATAGATATAGGTAATTTTCATACTTTTGTCTTTTGCCCTTCTTATTATCTTCATAGGTGATTGATCTGCTACCTTTACTGTATTTTTGCCTGTACCAGTGATTTTATTGCTTTTTTGGGGGTAAATTTCTTATTCCTATCTGTGGTCTTCTCTTTCCCAGTTAAATAAGTCCCTGTATCATTTTTTGTAAGACGTTTCTTGGTGATAAAGTCCCTTAATTTTTGCTTGTCTGGGAAACTCTCTCTCCTTTCATTCTAAACGATAACCTTGCCAAGTAGAGTATTCTTGGCTGTAGGTTTTTCCCTTTCAGCACTTAAAAATAATGTGCCACTCCCTTCTAGCCTGTAATGTTTCTGCTTAGAGATCAGCTGATAGCCTTATGTGATTTCCTTTGTATCAACTTGTTGCCTTCTCTTGCAGCTTTTAGGAGTCTCGCTTTATCTTTAATTCTTCACATTTTAATTGTAATGTATCTTGGTGTGAGCCTCTTTGGGTTTCTCTTGTTTGGTGCTCTGTGTGTTTCCTGTACCTGGATGTCTGTTTCCTTCCTTACGTTAGGAAAGTTTTCAGCTGTTATTTCTTCAAATAAATCCTCTGCCCCTTTCTCTCTCTCTTCTCCTTCTAGGACACTTAAAATATGAATGTTAGCGTGCTTGATGTTGTCCCACAGGTCCCATAGACTTTCCTCGTTCTTGTTAATTCTTTTTTCTATTATCTGTACAGCTTGAGTGATTTCGTCTATTCTTTTCTTTAAAAGTTTCATACAATGTTCATAGGGCAGCTAGAATTTTCCCAGGCTTAAATTTGAGTAAAAGCACTCCTCTGAATTCCAATTATTGGGGCATCATTTAAAATTTTTCCTAAGAGTTAATTAGCTTTTAAAATATATTCACAGTTTTCCATATTCTGACTCACAGTGATAATAGGTAGGGCCACTTGCAGGTCCTACATATGTAGGATAATATGTAGGATAATATGTAGGGTGTGCCCAGGTGAAGAAATATTTTTGCTCTTTAAAACTGGGTTGTTGTTTTAAAATATTTTGTATCAATATGTCAGACAAGTAAATCTTTAAATGAAAAACCTATAATCAGGTAAGTTTGACCATTGTCATAGTCACGGTCATAGCCTGGGAAAGTCAGACTTTAGAGATGGAACACAAAGCATAAAAAGGGAGCTTATTGTATGCTCATCAGAAAAGAAAACATTAAAACTAATCAACAATATTCTGAAACAAATAGCCACAAATTCTGAAAAACATAGCCACACTCAGATTTTCATCGTGTTATTCAGCCATTTGTCATGAATTATTCTGTCAACCCTGGCTCCACAATCTATATTCCTGAAGTCATCTGTTCCCAGCCTTTGTAGTCCTGGAGTCCTGAGTGTCAGGTCCCTTGGTGTCTGCTCTGATGGTCATGTCTTAGCTTCTTCTAAGAAGGGTATAAGCACGGGTCTCTTCCCTGTATCCCCTTCTCAGGCTGTCCTTCTCTGATGTTCCAGAAGACCCAATCTCTGGTCTGTAGCTTCTAGCAATGACCTTCAGTCAAAAATGAAGGGAGCAGAGAAACCACGTTTTGATGCCAAGGCAGGTTAGCTTATTAGAGTACTCTGTCAGAATGGAGGAGGTTGGAATCTCTATTGGGGTGAGGTAGATAAGTGCATGGGTTCCCATAATTATTTCAGGAAGACTCCACTGATAATTAACTTGAGGAGATAATGTATTAGTGTACAGTGAAAACACAGACTAATCCTTATTTAAAGTGTGTGCCACAATTGCTGCCAATTCACATGAGTGTTTTAAACCAAGAAATAAAACACTTCCAGAGGCCAATTGATTAACATTCTTTGTGTTGGGCCATGCACTTGAATTCGAGTGTGCTTTTCTCCACCTTGCAGGGGTACCCAAATTTTTGAAAGCTTATTCATATTGGTTAACAAGCCCAAACACAGGTTTGTTTACCTGCCACACTATAGGACCAAGAAGGAAAAAAGCTGAAACACCAGGCTTGTGTCAAGGAAAGAGATTTACTATCAAAAGGCAACCAGATGAGCAGATGGGAGTTAGAACTCAGATCCATCTCCTCCAAAGGAAAAAGGTAGGGGTTTTTTTTTTGTTTGTTTGTTTGTTTATTAATGTTATGATAGATTACAACCTTGTGAGATTTCAGTTGTACATTTTTGTTAGTCATGTTGTGGGTACACCACTTCCCCCTTTGTGCCCTCCCCCCAGCCCCCCTTTTCCCTGGTAACTACCGATCAGATCTCCTTATCAATATATTAACTTCCACCTATGAGTGGAGTCATATAGAGTTCGTCTTTCTCTGACTGGCTTATTTCGCTTAACATAATACCCTCGAGGTCCATCCACATTGCTGTGAATGGGCCAATTTTGTCTTTTTTATGGCTGAGTAGTATTCCATTGTGTATATATACCACATCTTCTTTATCCAATCATCAGTTTCTGGGCATGTAGGTTGGTTCCACGTCTTGGCTATTGTAAATAATGCTGCGATGAACATAGGGGTGCAACGGACTCTTGAGATTTCTGATTTCAGGTTCTTAGGATAGATACCCAGTAATGGGATGGCTGGGTCATAGGGTATTTCTATTTTTAACTTTTTGAGAAATCTCCATACTGTTTTCCATAGTGGCTGTACCAGTTTGCATTCCCACCAACAGTGTATGAGGGTTCCTTTTTCTCCACAACCTCTCCAACATTTGTCGCTCTTGGTTTGGGATGTTTTTGCCAATCTAACGGGTGTAAGGTGATATCTTAGTGTAGTTTTGATTTGCATTTCCCTGATGATTAGCGATGATGAACATCTTTTCATGTGTCTATTGGCCATATTCATATCTTCTTTTGAGAAATGTCTGTTCATGTCCTCTGCCCATTTTTTGATCGGGTTGTTTGTTTTTTTGTTGTTAAGCAGTGTGAGTTCTTTGTATATTATGGAGATTAACCCTTTGTCGGATAAGTGGCTTGTAAATATTTTTTCCCAATTAGTGAGCTGTTTTTTTGTTTCAATCCTGTTTTCCCTTGCCTTGAAGAAGCTCTTTAGTCTAATGAAGTCCCATTTGTTTATTCTTTCTATTGTTTCCCTCAACTGGGGAGTTATAGTGTCCGAAAAGATTCTTTTGAAACTGATGTCAAAGAGTGTACTGCCTATATTCTCTTCCAAAAGACTTATTGTCTCAGGCCTAATCTTTAGGTCTTTGATCCATTTTGAGTTTATTTTGGTGTGTGGTGAAAAAGAATGGTCAATTTTCAATCTTTTGCATGTGGCTGTCCAGTTTTCCCAGCACCATTTGTTGAAGAGACTTTCTTTTCTCCATTGTAGGCCCCCTGCTCCTTTGTCGAAGATTAGCTGTCCATAGATGTGTGGTTTTATCTCTGGGCTTTCAATTCTGTTCCATTGAAAGGTAGGGGTTTTTATCTGGGGTTTTAGGTAGGCAAAGGAGAGCATGTGCTGGGGTTTTAAGTAGGGGAAGGGGAGCATGTGGCCATGTTAGTTGGCACCCTCCCACAAGCCTGTGTTTGGCCTTGAAGAGTGAATTTCTTTTTCCTTGATTGTCTGGATTTTTCTGGTTAGTTTTCTTCTTCAGCTTGTGTTTGGCCTTGTGAGCTGAATCTTGATGTCAGGACCTGACTTTCTTGGAAAGACAGCTCACTCACATACTAAGGAGCAACAGAAAGACCTGGTTAGATTTAAACAAGAATTGATTATGCTGAATATGCACAGCTGCAGTCAGCAAAGCTTCTGTCGAAGTTTTTGCTCTAGGAAAGATTTTCTAACTTCTTGTACAATTTCTTTTCTTTTCTTTTTTTTATTGAGTTATTGATAGGTTACAATCTTGTGAAATTTCAATTGTACATTAATGTTTGTCAGTCATGTTGAAGGTGCACCACTTCACCCTTTGTGCCCACCCCCCACCCCACCTTTCCCCTGGTATCCACTAAACAGTTCTTGGTCCATAGTTTTAAATTCCTCATATGAGTGGAGTCATACACAGATTATCTTTCTCTTGCTGGCTTATTTCACTTAACATAATTCTCTCAAGGTCCATCCATGTTATTGCAAATAGAATGATTTTGTTCTGTTTTGCAGCTGAGTAGTATTCCATTGTATATATGTACCACATCTTCTTTATCCATTCGTCTGTTGATGGGCACTTAGGTTGCTTCCACGTCTTGGCTATTGTAAACAGTGCTGCAGTAAACATTGGGGTGCACAGGACTTTTGGGATTGCTGACTTCAGGCTCTTTGGATAAATACCCAGTAGTGGGATGGCTGGATCGTATGGTAGTTCTATTTTTAGTTTTTTGAGGAATCTCCATACTGTTTTCCATAGTGGCTGCACCAGTTTGCATTCCCACCAGCAGTGTATGAGGGTTCCTTTTTCTCTGCAACCTCTCCAACATTTGTTGCTATTAGTTTTAGATATTTTTGTCATTCTAACAGGTGTAAGGTGATATCTTAGTGTAGTTTTGATTTGCATTTCCCTGATGACCAGCGATGATGAGCATCTTTTCATGTGCCTATTGGCCATCAGTATATCTTCTTTGGAGAAATGTCTGTTCATGTCTCCAGCCCATTTTTTGATTGGGTTGTTTGATGTTTTGTGATTGAGTTGCGAGAGTTCTTTATATATTAAGGATATTAAGCCTTTGTCAGATATATGACTTGCAAATATTTTTTCCCAGTTAGTGGGTTGTTTTTTTGTTTCAATCCTGTTTTCATTTGCCTTGAAGAAGCTCTTTAATCTGATGAAGTCCCATTTGTTTATTCTTTCTATTGTTTCCCTTCTCTGAGAAGGCATGGTGTCCGAAAAGATCCTTTTAATACTGATGTCAAAGAGTGTACTGCCTAAATTTTCTTCCAGAAGCCTTATGGTTTCAGGTCTCACCTTTAGGTCTTTAATCCATTTTGAGTTTATTTTGGTGTGTGGTGAAAAAGAATGGTCAATTTTCATTCTTTTACATGTGGCTTTCCAGTTTTCCCAGCACCATTTGTTGAAAAGACTTTCTTTTCTCCATTGTATGCCCTCAGCTCCTTTGTCAAAGATAAGCTGTCCATAGATGTGTGGTTTTATTTCTGGGCTTTCAATTTTGTTCCACTGATCTGTGCACCTGTTTTTGTACCAGTACCATGCTGTTTTGATTACTGTAGCTTTGTAGTATGTTTTGAAGTCAGGGATTGTGATGCCTCCCGTTTTGTTCTTTTTTCTCAGGATTGCTTTAGCAATTCGGGGTCTTTTGTTGCCCCATATGAATTTTAGGATTCTTTGTTCTAATTCTGCAAAGAATGTCATTGGGATTCTGATTGGGATGGCGTTGAATCTGTAGATTGCTTTAGGTAGAATGGACATTTTAACTATGTTTATTCTTCCAATCCATGTACATGGAATGTCTTTCCATCTCCTTATGTCGTCATCCAATTCTCTCAGAAAGGCCTTGTAATTTTCATTAAATAGGTCCTTCACTTCCTTAGTTAAATTTACCCCAAGGTATTTTATTCTTTCTGTTGCGATTGTGAATGGTATTGTATTCTTGAGTTCTTTTTCTGTTGGTTCATTACTGGAGTATAGAAATGCTACTGATTTATGCAAATTGATTTTATACCCTGCAACTTTGCTGTAGTTGTTGATTACTTCTAACAGTTTTCCAATGGATTCTTTGGGGTTTTCTATATATAAGATCATGTCGTCTGCAAACAGCGAGAGTTTTACTTCTTCCCTCCCTATTTGGATTCCTTTTATTCCTTTTTCTTGCCTGATTGCTCTGGCCAGGACCTCCAGTACTATGTTAAATAAGAGTGGTGATAGAGGGCATCCTTGTCTTGTTCCTGTTTTCAGGGGGATGGGGTTCAGTTTTTGCCCATTGAGTATGATGTTGGCTATGGGTTTGTCGTATATGGCCTTTATTATGTTGAGGTAGTTTCCTTCTATGCCCATTTTGTTCAGAGTTTTTATCATAAATGGCTGTTGGATCTTGTCAAATGCCTTCTCTGCATCTATTGAGATGATCATGTGGTTTTTATTCCTCAGTTTGTTGATGTGGTGTATCACATTGATTGATTTGCGGATGTTGAACCATCCCTGTGTCCCTGGTATGAATCCCACCTGATCCTGATGTATGATTCTTTTGATGAATTGCTGAATTCTGGTTGCCAAAATTTTGTTTAGAATTTTTGCATCTATGTTCATCAGTGATATTGGCCTGTAGTTCTCTTTTTTCGTGATGTCCTTGTCAGGTTTTGGTATCAGCGTGATGTTGGCCTCATAGAATGTGTTAGGAAGTGTTCCATCTTCCCTAATTTTTTGGAATAGCTTGAAAAGGATAGGTATTAAATCCTCTCTGAAAGTTTGGTAGAATTCCCCAGGAAAGCCATCTGGTCCTGGGGTTTTATTCTTTGGGATGTTTTTGATTGCTGTTTCAATCTCTTTCCTTGTGATTGGTCTGTTCAAATTGTCTGCCTCTTCTTGAGTGAGCTTTGGGAGATTGTAGGAGTCCAGGAATTTATCCATTCCCTCTAGGTTATCCATTCTGTTGGCATATAGTTTTTTGTAGTATTCTCTTATAATCTGTTGTATTTCTGCAGAGTCTGTTATTATTTCTCCTCGCTCATTTCTGATTTTGTTTATTTGAGCTTTCTCCCTTTTTTTCTTTGTAAGTCTGGCTAGTGGTTTGTCAATTTTATTTATCTTCTCAAAAAACCAGCTCTTTGTCTCATTGATCCTTTCTACTGCCTTTTTCGTTTCAATAGTATTTATTTCTGCTCTGATTTTTATTATTTCTCTCCTTCTGCTGACTTTGGGCTTCATTTGTTCTTTTTTCTCTAGTTCAGTTAGGTGTGCTTTAAGGTTGCTTATTTGGGATTTTTCTTGTTTGTTAAGATGTGCCTGTATTGTGATGAATTTTCCTCTTAATACAGCTTTTGCAGTATCCCATATGAGTTGGTATGGCATGCTATCATTTTCATTTGTTTCCAGGTATTTTTTTATTTCTTCTTTAATTTCTTCAATGATCCATTGGTTGTTCAGTAGTGTGTTGTTTAGTCTCCACATCTTTGTGCCTTTCTCAGCTTTTTTCTTGTAATTAATTTCTAGCCTTATAGCACTATGATCTGAGAAGATGCTTGTTATTATTTCAATTTTTTTAAATTTGTAGAGGCTTGCCTTGTTTCCCAACATATGGTCTATCCTAGAGAATGTTCCATGTGCACTTGAGAAGAATGTGTATTCAGCTCCTTCAGGGTGGAGTGATCTATATATGTCTATTAAGTCCAATTGTTTTAGTTTTTCATTCAGCTCCACTATTTCCTTGTTGATTTTCTGTCTGGATGATCTGTCCATTGATGTGAGTGGGGTGTTGAGGTCCCCTACTATTATTGTGTTGTTTTTAACATTTTCCTTTAGGTCTGTTAATAGTTGCTTTATGAATCTTGGTGCTCCTGTGTTGGGTGCATAGATATTTATAAGCGTTATTTCTTCTTGATGAAGTGTCCCTTTGATCATTATATATTGTCCCTCTGTGTCTCTCTTTACCTGTCTTATTTTGAAATCCACTTGGTCTGATATGAGAATTGCAACACCTGCCTTTTTTTCCTTGCTATTTGCTTGAAGTATTGTCCTCCACCCCTTCACCCTGAGTCTGTGTTTGTCCTTGGGGCTGAGGTGTGTTTCCTGGAGGCAACAAATTGTTGGATCTTGTTCTTTAATCCATTTTGCCACTCTGTGTCTTTTTATTGGAGAGTTCAATCCATTCACATTGAGAGTGATTATTGATGCATGTGGACTTAATGCTGTCAATCTGTCGCTCATTATCTTGTTTTCCTGTGTTTCTTTTCCTGTGTGCTTTAGACTACCCATTTAATACTGCAATTTCTTGTGCTGGGTTTCTTAGATTTTTCCTTATCTATGATTTGTGACTCTGTTCTGTACTTTATTTTAGTGTCTACCTTGAAGTTTGTATTTAGAATCTCGTGTATAATATAGTCTATTCTCTGGTGGTCTCTTACTTACTTGACCAATACTGATTTAGACCCTTTGCTCTTCCCCTCCTAAATAATTATTTTCATTTTTTATTCCAACTCGTCTTATTAATTTGTAGTTAGAGTGCTAAGATGGTCCTTGTTTTGGTAGTTTCCTTATTTTTACCCTAATGCTATAGTTGAATATTTGCTATCCTGTTCTGGTTCTATCCATCGGTCTCCCTAGTCTGTGGATTGTGTCCCCTTTCTCCCTTTTTTCTTTTTTCAAGCATGAGAGCCTTCTTGAGGATTTCTTGTAATGGAGGGCTTTTAGTTACAAATTCCCTTAACTTTTGTTTGTCTGGAAAAGATTTAATTTCTCCCTCATATCTGAAAGAAATTCTTGCTGGACAGAGTATTCTTGGCTGAAGGTTTTTATCCTTTAAAGCTTTGAATATATCACTCCATTCTCTCCTAGCTTGTAGGGTTTCTTTAGAGAAATCTGCTGACAGTCTGATAGGGGCTCCTTTATAGGTTATTCTCTTTTTTTTTATTACTTCCCTGAGTATTCTTTCCTTATCATTCCTGTTTGCCAACTTTACTATTATGTGCCTTGCGGTGGGTCTTTTTACATTGACAAATCTAGGAGATCTAAAACCCTCCTCTACACACATTTCTCCGTTGATCCCTAGATTTGGGAAGTTCTCTTCAATAATTTCGTTAAGCACACTTTCTGCTCCATTTTCCTTTTCCATATTCTCGGGAATTCCTATGATCCTTATGTTCTTACTCCTCATTGAATCCATTATCTCTCAGAGATTTTCCTCATTTTTTTTAATTCTTAGTTCTCTTTCTTCCTCTGTCTGGCGCCATTCAGCCTGTCTATCTTCGATTATGCTAATTTTCTCCTCTATGTTGTCTACACGGGCATTCAGGGAATCCACATTCTGTTGAATCTGGTCCATTGTGTTTTTCATCTCAAGTAATTCTGTTTGATTCTTCTTTATGATTTCAATCTCTTTTGTGAAGTAACTCCAGAACTTGGCTTGTTTCTCTATCTTTCTCTCTACCTCATTGAGTTTTTTGATTATAGCTGCTCTGAATTCATTATCACTTAGTTTACCTAATTCCAAGTCCTCAGGACTTAATTCTGTGTTTTTATTGTTTTCCTTCTGGTCTGGGGCTTTTATAAATTGCTGGATGGTAGAGGAGCGGTTTTTTCTCATGGTGATAGAATTCAGTTGCAGTTACAGCCTGTCGCCACTAGATGGGGGTCGAGAGCGGCGTGTTAGCTCTCCGCCTTGGGGCAAGATGGCTGCGCCCACTGGCTTTGTTAGGGGGGAGGGGGTGTTACTCACACGCGCTGGTGTGGGTTCAGATCAGTTCTGTTCTCTGGTCTCCCAAGGCCCTTGATTTATAGGGTCCCCGCGGATGGAAGCTTTCTCCCCGTCAGCGGGTCTCCACTGAATCAGCGGCAGGAGTCCCGGATGATCCCCCAGTAGCGCGGCCCCTCCCCCGCTCCTTCCCGACCGGCGCCGCAGCGATCGCAGACTATAGGGGAGGGAGCGATGTTCTCTCCTACCATTCCAGCGCCTCCGAAGGGGGTAAAGCTAGGTTATGATCTCTGCCTTCTTGGTATTGTAGGTCTCTAACAAGCTGGCATTATGTTTATTCTCTGAAATTCAGTTCTTCCAATCTTTTGTTGTATTTTGGAGGGGAGAGAATCTGGGGTCAGCTCACCCTGCCATTTTGCTCCGCCCACTCCCTTGTACAATTTCTTATGAGCCTACCTCTAATGATCAGTCCTCAATCTTGGGGTTGGGGGCAAAGGCCACTCTAGCTACTTCCTGTTGGAAAGGGCAAAGATCAGGATCAGAGGAATGAAACTGTTTTACTTTTATTTTAATATGTTTTTGGGTACCAGTTGGGGAGAGCAAGATATGCTCTGCATGACTAATATTTTAGTACTCTGATCAATGGCTTTGGAACAACACTTAAACTCACATTTTATGATTAGCATAGATGACCAAACAGATTAGCAAAATAGACAGCCCAAATTTTAGTATACCTTCCATAATGGACCTCAACCCTCAAGGAGTCCAGGAGAAGATGTCTGTAAACCAATCAATGCTAATGCCTGGAACCTCAAGTGAAATCTGATGTGAACAAGTAGCCTGCTGTCTAGTAGTCCAATAAGTAAAGTAAGAACCTGGGAGTCACTTATTACTTATCTTTAGGGGACTGTCTTCTGAACAGCAACTTGCAGTCTGTCGCAGGTCCACTTGACTGTTCAGAGAAAGCAAGGTCTAGAGTATGAAACCAGCCAAGATTTGGGAGATGCCAATAGTGATGTACTTCTATGGCATGATTGTATTTCCTTGTGGCATTTTTCATATGGTGCCATCCAATCAAACATTTCAATAAGACCCAGTCTCCATGACAAAGATGGTGCACAGAAACATCTGACAGTGTCTAGTTCCTTAGTTTGAGTTCCCTTCAGGTCTTTTGGATCATCTCTAGAACATAGAAAGGATCTCCCAAAGTGAGGCCTATATTGTGTAAGCAAGTAACCAGGTATTTAATAAGAAGCATTTTTAGGGAAAGAAAAGGAAAAACAAGGGTAATGGTTGGAACAAATCATAAAACAATTTCTGAGCCTAGGGGATGGTCAGTCAAGAAGATCTCTAGATGTCAGGGTTGAAGCATCCCTGGCAGTTTAAAATGTCTCCTATGATGTCATCAGGTGTTCAGGTAAACCTTTTTGAGTGGCTTATACAGCAACAGGCATGAAGACTGTCCAAACATGGTGTATCATGGTGCCCTCTCTTAGGTTATATGAAGTTGTCTAGCTTCTGTTTGCAGGGCTTCAGGAAAAAGGGTGATTTGAGTTCTCAATGATTCCAAGTGAAAAGGAAAGAAAAAATTGCAAATGTTAATTAGGAGATCGGTACCACATATTTTAGGAAACTAAAAGGGTTCAGGATCCTGTCCTGTTTACATATAGAAGACAAAAACCTTGAAAACAATTAACAGAACCCAAATACAACATCCACAAATGTATATTATAGTTTCTATTGAAACACAATTTTTCTCTCTAAATTTACCCTAATTTTCAACAAAGATAGCCTAATACAGACTTACGTCTCTGCAAAGTAAGTCTAGTTTTAATAGTTGGCCCAATTATTTACATAAGTACAATAAGAATAGCAATTGATCACATAGGCTCTTTTAAATCTGCTTTTCTGGGAGGAGTGACATCAGCATCATGTCAGTGTGAACTCACCTGGGACTCTCTCCCCTCCAACATACAACAAAAAGGGGCAGCCATACTCCAGGAGAAAATATCCTAACAAAACAAAAACATCAGAGAGACACGCAGCCACACGATGGAGGGTGGAGAGGCTGGAGCCCCCCTCGGAGGACCTGGAATGGGGTAAGAGAGTACTTTGTTCCCTCCCCTTAAGACTACAGTCTCTTCCATGGGACGCTCTGTGAGGGAAGTAGTGGGGGAGGGGTTGCGCATTCACCAGATCAGCCAGGACTCCCACAGGGAGGGAAGCCATCAAATGGGGCAAAAGCTTTCCTGCAGGGTGACCTCATCAAGCCAAGACCCCAGGAGACCAGATAGCGAGAGCTGATACAGAAACCCCGAACTGCACACTGGAGAAAGCACCCCTCCCCTGACCCAGTTGGCGCCATCTCGGCTGAAGGCAGAGGGTTCAGAATATGTGGCTCTCAACCCCAACCCAGGGACGATAGGCTGTAACTGCAACAGAATAATATCAGAATTAGAAAGACCAGACCTTCCAACATCAGACACTACATCAAATCTCCAGACCAGAGAAAAAACAACAAAGACCCAGAACTCAGTCCTGAGGACACAGAAATATGTAAACTAAATGACAATGAATTCAACATAGCTATCATCAAAAAACTCAACAAGGTAAAAGAGAATATAGAGAAACAATTCAACAAATTCATGAGCTACTTCACAAAAGAGATTGAAACTCTAAAGAAGAATCAGTCAGAAATATTAGAGATGAAAAACACAATAGAAGAGATAAAAGAAAATATGGATTCTCTTAGTGCTTGATGGGACATCATAGAGGATCAAATCAGCTTAATCGAAGAAAGACGTGTTGAAATGCCCCAGACAGAGGAGGAGAGAGAACTAAGACTAAAAAGACTTGAAGAAAGTCTCCAAGAAATATCTTACTCAATGAAGAAATGCAACATAAGAATTATAGGTATTCCAGAAGGTGAAGAGAAGGAGAATGGAGCAGAAAGTGTGTTCAAAGAAATAATAGCAGAAAACTTCCCAAATCTAGGGGAAGAGAGGGAAATATGTGTGGAGGAAGCTTCCAGATCTCCTAGATTTGTCAATGTAAAAAGACCCACTGCAAGGCATATAGTAGTAAAACTGGCAAAAATGAATGACTAAGAAAGAATACTCAGGGCAGCAAGACAAGAAAATAACCTACAAAGGAACCCCTATCAGGCTTTCAGCAGGTTTCTCTGCAGCAACCATACAAGCTAGGAGAGAATGGAATGACATATTCAAACTTTAAAAGACACGAATCTTTAGCCAAGAATACTCTGTCCAGCAAAAATGCCCTTCAGATATGAGGGAGAAATTAAATCTTTCCCAGACAAACAAAAGCTAAGGGACTTAGTAGCCATGAGACCCCCCCCCCCAAGAAATCCTCAAGAAGGCCCTAATACCTGAAGAAAGAAAAAAAGGGAGAAAGAGGTCACAAAACACAGAGTAAGGAGATAAATAGTTGGACAGAATCGGAATAGGATAGCAAATATTCAAGTACAGCGTTAGGCTACAGGGAAGGAAAGCACCAAAACAAAGACAGTCTTGTCATTTTAACCACAAACTCACAACACAAGTTTGAATAAGATATGAGAATAATAACTTAGGAAGGGAGGAGCAAAGGAACTGAATTGGTTTAGACTAAGGAAATAAGAGGCCATCAGAAAATGGACTATCTTATACACGAGTTTCCGAATACAAACTTCAGGGTAGACACTAAACTAAAAAGCAGAACAGAGACACAAAAAATAAATTAGGAAAAAACAAAGACATCATAAAAAACTATGTAATTCAATGGGTAGACCAAAATACACAGGATGAGAGACAAAAGAAATGCAGGAAAACCAGAAAATGAGTGATATAATGACAGCATTAAGCCCTCATGCATCAATAATCACCCTAAACATAAATGGATTGAATTCTCCAATAAAAAGACACAGAGTGGTGAGATGGATTAAAGAACAAGATCCAACAATTTGTTGCTTCGAGGAAACACACCTCAGCTCCAATGACAAACAAAGGCTCAGAGTGAAGGGCTGGAAGACAATCCTCCAAGCTAATGGCAAACAAAAGAAGGCAGGTGTCACAATACTTATATCAGACAAAGTAGATTTCAAGATAAGGCAGGTAAAGAGAGACAAAGAGGGGCAGTATATAATGACCAAAGGGACACTCCATCAAGAAGAAATAACACTTGTAAGTATCTATGCACCCAACACAGGAGCACCAAAGGTCATAAAGCAAGCATTAACAAACCTAAAAGAATATATTAAAAATAACACAATAATAGTAGGGGACCTCAATATCCCACCCACATCAATGGATAGATCATCCAGACATAAAATCAATGAGGAAACAGTGGAATTAAAAGAAAAGCTAAACCAGATGGACGGACTTAAGAGACATATATAGAACACTCCATCCAAAACAGCAAATACACCTTCTTTTCAAGTGCACATGGAGTATTCTGAAGGATAGACTATATGTTTGGAAATAAGGCAAGCCTCTATAAATTTTAAAAAATTGAAATAATAACAAGCATGTCTTCTGATCATAATGCTATTAAGCTAGACATTTATTACAAGGAAAAGGCTGAGAAAGGGACAAAGATGTGGAGACTAAACAACATGCTATTGAACAAGCAATGGATCATTGAAGAAATTAAAGGAGAAATCAAAAAATATCTGGAGACAAATGAAAATGATAACATATCATACTAACTCATATGGGATGCGGCAAAAGCCATATTAAGGTGAAAACTCATCGCAATACAGGCACACATTGACCAACAAGATAAATTCCAAATAAGCAATCTCAAATTACACCTAACTGCATTAGAAAAAGAAGAACAAAGCCCAAAGTCAGCAGAAGGAGAGAAATAATAAAAATCAGAGCAGAAATAAATGCTATTGAAACAAAAAAGGCAGTGGAAAGGATCAATGAAACAAAGAGCTGGTTCTTTGAGAAGATAAATAAAATTGACAACCCCCTAGCCAGACTTACAAAGAAAAAAAGAGAGAAAGTGCAAATAAACAAAATCAGAAATGAGAGAGGAGAAATAACAACAGACTACACAGAAATACAATGGATTATAAGAGAATACTATGAAAAACTGTATGCCAACAAAATGGATAACCTAGAGGGAATGGATAAATTCTTAGACTCTTATAACCTCCCAAAGCTGATTCAAGAAGAAGCAGACAATCTGAATAGACCAATCACAAGGAAAGAGATTGAAACAGCAATCAAAAACATCCCAAAGAATAAAACCCCAGAACCAGATGGCTTCCCTGGGGAATTCTACCAAACTTTCAGAGAGGATTTAATACCCATCCTTTTCAAGATATTCCAAAAAATTAGGGAGGGTCAAACACTTCCTAACACATTCTATGAGGCCAACATCACACTGATACCAAAGCCTGACAAGGACAGCAGAAAAAAGGAGAACTTCAGGCCAATATCGGTGATGAACATAGATGCAAAAATTCTCAATAAAATTTTGGCAACTCGAATTCAGCAATACAGGAAAAGGATCACACAGCACGATCAAGAGGGATTCATACCAGGGACTCAGGGATGGTTCAACATCTGCAAATCAATCAATGTGAAACCCCACATCAACAAATTGAGGAATAAAAATCACATGATCATCTCAATAGATGCAGAGAAAGCATTTGACAAGATCCAACAGCCATTTATGATAAAAACTCTTAAGGAAATGGGGGTAGAAGGAAATTACCTCAACATAATAAAGGCCATATATGACAAACCCACAGCCAGCATCATACTCAATGGGCAAAAACTGAGCGCCATCTCCCTGAGAACAGGAACAAGACAAGGATGCCTACTATCACTCCTCTTATTCACCATAGTACTGGAGGTTTTGGCCAGAGCAATTAGGCAAGAGAAAGGAATAAAAGGAATCCAAATAGGGAGTGAAGAAATGAAACTCGTTGTTTGCAGACGACATGATCTTATGTATAGAAAATCCATCGGAAAACTAATAGAAATAATTAACAACTACAGTAAAGTTGCAGGGTACAGAATCAACTTACAAAAATCAGTTGTTTTTCTATACTCCAATACGGAACTTACAGAAAGAGAACTCAAGAATGCAATTCCGTTTGCAATCAAAACTAAAAGAATAAAGTACCTAGGAATAAATTTAGCCAAGGCAATGAAGGACTTATACAGTGAAAACTATAAGACATTACTGAGAGAAATTGATAATGACATAAAGAGATGGAAAGAGATTCCTCGCTCTTGGATTGGAAGGATAAACATAGATAAAATGTCCATCCTATCCAAAGCAATCTACAGATTCAATGCAATCCCTATCAGAATCCCAATGACATTCTTCACGGAAATAGAGGAAAGAATCCTAAAATTCATATGGGACAATCAAAGACCCCGAATTGCTAAGGCAATCCTGAGAAAAAAGAAGAAAGCTGGAGGCATCACAATCCCTGACTTCAAAATGTATTACAAAGTCATAGTGATCAAAACAGCATGGGATTGTCACAAAAACAGGCACACTTTTCATCGGAACAGAACTGAAAGCCCAGAAATAAAACCACTCGTTTACGGACAGCTAATCTTTGACAAAGGTGCCAAGAACCTACAATGGAGCAAAGATAGTCTCTTCAATAAATGGTGTTGGGAGAACTGGACAGCCGCATGCAAAAGAATGAAGGTAGACCATTATCTCACACCATACACAAAAATAAACCCAAAATGGATCAAACACTTGAAGATATGTCCTGAAACTCTAAAACTCTTGGAAGATGATATTGGTAGTACACTCTTTGACATTGAACTAAAAAGGATCTTTTCAAATATCATGTCCTCTCAGACAAGGGAAACAAAAGAAAAAAATAAACAAGTGGGAATTCATCAGACTGAAGAGCTTCTGCAAGGCAAAGAAACTAGAATCAAAACAAAGAGACAACCCACCAATTGGGAGAAAATATTTGCAAATCACATATCAGACAAGTGGTTAATCTCCATAATATATAAGGAACTCACACAGCTGAACAATAAGAAAGCAAACAACCCAATCAAAAAATGGGCAGAGGAGATGAACAGACATTTTTCCAAAGCAGATATACAGATGGCCAATAAACACATGAAAAAATGTTCAACATCACTAATCATCAGGGAAATGCAAATCAAAACTACACTAAGATACCACCTTATGCTTGTTAAAATGGCTATAATCACTAAGACTAAACATAACAAAATTTTGGAGAGGGTGTAGAGAGAAGGGAACCCTGATACACTGCTGGTAGGAATGCAAACTGGTGCAGCCACTATGGAAAACAATGTGGACATTCCTCAAAAAACTAAAAATAGAACTAGCATATGACCCAGCTATCCCACTGCTGGGTATCTACCCAAACAATTTGAAATCAACAATCCAAAGTAACATATACACCCCTATGTTCATTGCAGCACTATTCACAATGGCTAAGACGTGGAAGCAACCCAAGTGCCCATTGACCGATGATTGGATAAAGAAGACGTGGTATATATATACAATGGAATACTACTCAACCAGAAAAAAAGACAAATTCATCCCTTGTGCAATAAATGGAAGGACCTAGAGGGAATTATGCTAAGCGAAATAAGCCAGTCTGAGAAAGACAAACACCAGATAATTTCACTCATATGTGGAATATAAACAAGTACATGGACAAAGAAAACAGTTCAGTGGTTACCAGGGGAAGGGGGGCGGGGGAGGGTGGGCACAAAGGGTGAAGTGGAGCACTTATGTAGTGACAGTCAAGAAATAATACACAACTGAAATCTCACATTGATGTAAACTATTATGAACTCAATAAAAAAATTCATATAAAAAAATCTGCATTCCTGGAAGTTTTTATAAAGAATCTCAGATGGAACTTTAGAGGCCTCTCGTGGCCAGGAAAGTCAAGCCAAGGACTTGTCATCAGATTCGGCCTGCAATACCTACAGATCTGGGTGAATTCCTTTCTTCTATTGAGGACCCCCGAAATATCTGAAGGTCCTTGCACCTGCCAGGGAAGTAACCTCCTTTGCTTACCTGGTAAGCTTGTTGAGAATCCTGTAAGCAAGGTACAAGGCCAATATTTTTAAGTGGCTTTATTCTATAAAGCCCAATCTTTGCCTCTCAAAGCTGTATGGTCATATCCGAGTATATGTATGTTTCTCTCAAATATGGCATTCCAGTCAAAGCCTTGGTAATATGACCAGTTCCAAATGTGTACTACTATAAGTAGAACAGATTCTTATTGAACTTATGTAAATAGCTATATTCCCATGAAAATAACAATATGAATCAAGAGTTTTTAAATTCTGGAGGGATGAGAAAGTGAGAAAAAGATAAATGCTTCAATTTTGCTTACAAATTGCTACAAGTCATAGTTAGCTTAAGAGAAGAAGTTTTCCTGTAACCTGGAAAAACAAAACACTAAAATATCAGCAATATTTCGAACAAAAATTCATAAAAATTATAATTATCCTCATCAGTTTATTCAGTCTCATGATATTAACTTTTGATTTTCTGTTAGCAGTTTCATGAGGCCATCAGTTTCTCCACTACAGTTCTGTAATTTCTTACTGAGATCAGTTTCATAATCTGAAAATTGATCAGAAAACTGTATTTTAGAGCAAGCGTCAAAGCCCTTTCCATGAGTCTCTCTGAAGATGAAACATGTTTTCAAAAACCTCAGAGTAAAACAACAACTGTCTGCAAATGACAAAACATTCAAAACTGGCAATTGAGTTAAAAACTTGGCTATTTTTTATAACGTACAACACTTTAAGATAATACCTGGAATTCTGACTGACAACCAGGACAGATCAGAATTTTTGGAATGTTGTGTTATTTTTTTAAAAGAAGCACTTAACATTGATAACATTTACCCCCACACGTAACCTAGGAAGACATATGATCATTTATTTGATAATGCTTCCCATGTAATTTAACATAACAAGTAAGTTTAGCTAGTTTAATATTTTCCTCTTTACAGAAAAGAGAACAAATTCATTGAGAAGTCTTGGGGTTGATTCAAAGTCTCAAAGTTTTCTTTTTAGGTCAAAAGAAAGACTTTAATTTTGGAGAAAGTTCGTCAAAAATATCAGAAAGTTTTAAAACACTTGATCACATAGGAAACAATGCTTAGTTATCCATTCAATTGAGGTGATGACAGAATCAGTCAAAGGCGACGGAGTTAAAAATGTCAGAAGACCTTAATAGAGACACTTCAGTTTTTTGAACATAGGAAAGTATTTTAAGAAAACAGATTTTCTGTCTTTTAGGTAAACTTTCTCAAAGTGAAGAAAAATCTTTTATAACCTCTTTATCAAAAGCAAACAGGACGTTTGAGAGAATTACTTTTTTAAGAGAGAAAGCCAAATTCTAGTCTCGCAACAGCTTACTTTTGTTTTTGAAACTTATTTACTTAATTGAATTCATTTCAATCCCAGCCAACTTGACCATACACAGAACTCCTCAGGGTTTTACTTTCACAAACTTTCTGTCACTTACTTTTTACATTCAGCATTTGTCCCCTGCCTTCTTTTCTTTTTTTCTTTCCTAGTACTTTAGGACAAATTTATCTTTCCTAACAAAGCAAACAAAAATATCTTTATTCATTATATCCTCTTTACTGAAAACATTCATTTTACTTTCCTTGTATACAGAATTTCTAGAAATACTTACTTTCTTGTAGAAAATTTTTCAGCATGCATGAAACATGTTTATTAATAAACTTAGGCATCTTTTAGTTTCCCTGAGATAAGAAGCCAAAGGCAGACAAATCTATGCTTAGTAATCAATTTCTAATATTTTATCTTATGTGGAAATGACCTGGATACTCAACAAATTTTATAACTTTACTTTAGCAAAACTCTTCAGTTTTAAGTTACCAAAAAAGAGTTTGGAAGCTGTTTTTCAAGCATATATATGATAAAATGTAACTATTGCATCCGAAAGCTCTTACTCGCTTTTGTCTACCTCAATTATTTGTCCCCATCAGTTATGTTTAGACTGCTCACAGAGACTTTGTGTGGCACGAAAGCAGTTAGCCATCATCGTAAGCTGTTTGAAGTACACACACCATAATGGGATTACTGTAAAAAGTCCCCTCAAAACCTTTATCCTTTCACATCTACTTCGTTTACTTGTTCCCAATAGTTATGTTTATATTTCCTATGTCTGGGAAGAGGGAGAATCCCTCCCTTTTCCTTAAGGTTCTTATGGCTGGTCAAATAATTAAAACGGCAGGTTAGCAGGGGAAAATCAAACAAAGTTTAATAGCATGTATACATGGGAGAGGCTCAGGCAAACTGAGGAACTCAGCCAACTGGCCGAGGCTACCTATTTAAGTATCTTCAGCTACAGACAAGGAGGACGTTGGAGTAGAGATTTGGGGCTTCAAAGGGGAGGAAGGCAACCCACATGGAAATGGAAAAGCAAATGTTTGGTAACTAGAACTTTGATAAAAGTGGGCTTAGCAAAGATCCTCCCAGTCTACCGAAACCCTGAGTTATCTACGGTGATGGCTTGTCCTGGGGACAGGTCTTTAAATTTCTTTTAGGCAGTTATGGAGGAAAGGTCAAATGTTTTTTCTGAGTCTGAGCCTTTATTGTCTTCAGCTCAAAATAAGCCACATACCAGAGTGGTGCATCTTGGGGTCCAATAACTCACCAGGAGAAGAGGCAGAGTGAAGTTTTCCTTGTCATGGATACCATACCCTGTTGTTCATGAGTCTTCCATACTTAGTCCACCAGGTGTTCACTTCCACAGAAACAAAGACTAGTTCAGGTTCTTTTGGGCTATCTAGCTGTTGACATAACCAGCTGTCAGATTGGTTAGTTAGCATGGCCAAGGCTTGGTAAACTGGCATAAGAGGGTGTTTGGTCTGTGCTTGAGTTGTTGAAAAAGAAAGGGTTAGTAAAAGCAAGACAGGTTGGAAAAGAGCCCATAGTGAAGACTTAGAGAGGGGAAGTAGGATAGAGACCAGCACTCTCCAGTCAGCTTTTAATAAATGATTAAAGACATATATATTTGCTAATAGTTTTCTTTAATGTGTGTATGGGTGTGTGCCCGCGCTTGTGTAGGGAGCTTTTAAATGCAAAGGGGAGAAAATAGGTGAAAACAAGATTTCCTGATCTATGATCTCGCGAGAGCTGTCTACTTCGTGATGTTGGCTACCTCTGGGGCCTGGGAATTGGCCCTGAAATCCTTAGTTTAAGATCGCCTGTGGGGACTGTCTCTCAGTTGTCTTGAGAGTGACATTCTGGGTCTATTTTGGCATGGCTTGCATGGATCCAGGAAGATTGTTCCTTTATTTTGATGGTAGTGCAGGTGGTCAGTAGGACTTCATAAGGTCCTTCCCAGTGAGGTGACAGTGCATTTTTTCTTCTAAAGACCTTGATGTACACCCAATCTCCTGGTTGAAAGGGAAGGCAAGGCTTGTGAGAAGATGGGGGCCATGCATCTTTTACCTGTTGACGATATGCTTCAAGTATGCTAGTTAATTTCTGTATATAGCTAGTCATAGCATCAAATTATTCACTTTAAGTTCCCATAATATTCACTTACTCCAGGAATTAAAGGTTTAGAAATGCCAGTAGGCATCAGGCATCCAAAAACTATTTCAAAAGTAGTCAATCAATATCTCCTATTTGGAGTACTTCAAATCTTTATGAGGGCCGAGGGCAGAGTTTCTGGCCATTTAAGTCCAGTTTCTTGACAGAAGTTTCCTAAAGTCCTTTTTATGTATAGATTTTTACATTCCATTTGCCCTGATGACTGGGGGTGATATGGGGTGTGAAATTTTAATTCAATCCATAAAGGAATGTCAAAATGAGGAATAACTTCAGTTATTAATTTCTTTACCACTGTTGTGGCATCTGCATGTCTAGTTGGATAGCATTCAGTCCATCCACTAAACATGCAGATAATAACCAAACAGTGAGAGTAGCCCAAAGCTGGGGGCAAGTCTATAAAGTCCATTTGGAGCCCCACAAAAGGCAGTGAGGGTCTGGGAGGGCTTCCTGGGGTATGCTGATTTCTCCCAGAAACTTGGTAAGATTTGCAAGTGGTGCACTAGGAAATAATTTGGTCAGAAATTTTATGGATGCCAGGGAAAAATCAGTTACCTTTTAGCTCCTTAACTACCCCCTGTTTGCACATATGTCCCATTTGGTGGGAGATAAGTGCAAGCCAAAAAGTTAAAGGAAAAGGAGCTACGGGAAGTCCATTTGGCCCAATATATAATCCGTCTGATAATTGTTTGGCACCCTTTTTATCCAATTATCTTTTTCAGATTGTGGGGCATTTGTCTGATGTTAATGATATCAGTCAGGGGTAAAGGCAGGTTTAAAAATCGGGTGGAAAAAGGATAAGGGGGTCCGTTGTGAGCTGCACGTTTAGCAGCTCTGTCATTTCCTAAAGATATGGCATCAGTCTCCTTCATATGGGCTGAACAATGAACAATGGCAATTTTGGAAGGCAGGTGAATAGCTTGTAATAAGGCTGCTTTTAAGCATCCCTTAGCAATAGGAGTTCTTGAAGAAGTTAAGAATCCACGGGATTTCCAAATTGTGCCAACAGCAGGGCAGACTCCAAAAGTATATCTGGAGTCCGTGTAAATAGTGGCAGTTTTTCCTTTTGCTAATGTTCGAGCTCTAGTAAGAGCTGTGAGTTCAGCAGCTTGGGCTGATTTTACAGTGGGCAAAGAATAAGCTTCAAGCATTTCATGTGGGGAAACTATGGCATAACCAGTTATTATATTTCTCCAGAAATTTCGCTTACAAGAGCCATCACAAAACACAAGTAAGTCTGGATTGTCTAAAGGGATGTCTGAAAGATCCTCTCGTGGCTTTGAGACCATTTCTATAGTTGCGAGGCAATCATGTGGGATGGAGTGGGGCTCTCCATCATCAGGGAGGGGCGGAAAAGTAGCTGGATTTAAAGTGTTACAATGATGTAAGATGATGGAAGGGTTGGTTAAGAGAGCCTGCTCATAGATGGTCTGTCACTGTGTAGTAGAGAAGTGTTGTTTCCTGTGAACTTGCAAAATAGCAGACACGGCATGGGGAACACAGAGATGAATGGGAGAGCCTAATGTTAAAGTGCTGGCTTTGTCGATCAAGGTGGCAGCTGTGGCCACCTCACATAAGCATGGGGGTATACCTGATGCCACAGGGTCTAGTTGGCATGAGAAATACGCTATAGGACGTATTTGAGAGGCAAAAGATTGTTCTAGAATGCCTGCAGCAATTCCATTATTTTTGTGGCAGTATAGATGAAAAGGTTTGTCAAAATTAGGTAAGCCAAGAGCCAGAGGCATGGATAAAGCTAATTTTAAGGCTTCAAAGGAGGTAAATGCCTCTGAAGGCCAGGAAATAGTCTCTGGAGTGATATCTGGGGGAAGAGTATATAGGGGTTTAGCAAGAGCTGCAAAATTAGGAATCCTTTGGTGCCAGTAACCAGCTGCCCCTAGAAATTTACATGACTGATTTTTCATCTTGGAGAGAGGGATGGACAAAATTGACTCAAAGCCTTTGCGGGTTAGCTTTGGAATGCCTTAAGATATTTCGTGCCCTAAGTGGCTAACAGTCATTTGCACCCACTGAAGTTTAGATCTGGAGGCTTTATGGCCTCGTTCAACTAGTGCCTTCAGGAGAATGAGAGACTGTAAGGGCTCAGTTTGATTACAGAGTAGGTCATCCACATATTGAACAAGAGTGGAGCCTTGAGTAAAGGCGACAGAATCCAAGTCAGCTTTAAGGACTTGGGAAAATATTGAGGGGGACTCACAATATCCCTGAGGCTTCCCCTTGATTATTTAACTTTGCAGCTGGCTTTTAAAGTGAGATCTCCTTTAGCATGTTTAATTAACACTACCTGAAGGGTGGATTTATATGCTCTTACAATATCAGGCAGGGGAAACGTCCTCCAGTGAGACACAATGTCTATCCCCATAACATAATCTATGACACACTCAGGCAAAAGAGCCCCATTCATTTTACACAAAATCCATTTAGATATACTAATGTTTTTACAAAATTTTATCAATTTTTATACCTCTAATCATAGCTTTCAAGGATTCCATCAGTAAGTCTTGGTGTTATAACATTGTGTAGGGGAAGCATTTCCAGCCAGACATAACATCCATTTGCAAAAAGAACATCCAGGTAAAGTTGCCTTGACCTCTTCAGATAATATTAGCTCCAACATTTTAATCTTTATAATCTTATCAACCTTGGCAGCCTAACTGTTGCCCCAAATAATTGTTGGTCAGGTTTCTCATTGTGATTCCTGCCTTCTGGCTTAAAAAATTGTTTTTTGCAAACTGGGGTGAATAGAACATTGAGGCCCACCAATGTTGGGGGGCAGTAGGGGGTCCTTTTAGCCCACCCAATTTTAGGCAGTGTTTTATTAAAACCTTTGTTTTAACCTCATTTATGTCCATTTTATTTATCCCATTTTTCTTTTTAATAACTAGCTAAAGATTTCCCTCCTGCTGAGACAAATCCTATGACTCTTCCCTTTTCTGATTCTTCTTTGTTCTCCCCCCTTGTAATATTTGTCTTATTTACCCCATTGTCTTATTTACCTTAGTTGTTTTGATGAGGAATACTGGCCCTGAGCTAACATCTGTGCCAATCTTCCTCTATGTCATGTGTGAGATTTCACCACAGCCTGGCTTGATGAGTAGTATGTAGGTCCATGCCCCACATCCAAACCTACAAAACCCAGGCCACTGAAGCAAAGCGGGCAAACTCAGCCACTGTGCCACTGGGCTGGCCCCTACCTTAGTGTTTTTGTTGTTAAAGAAAAAATCCTTTAAGAATTTCCAACTTGTTGAGAAGAGTCCCTTTATTTTTTTTTTCAGCTTCTTTTTATTCTTTTATTAACTTGTTTTCATTAGCATCTGTAAGGCTATGAGAGGAATCTGAGACCCCAAATTTGATTGTCTCATCTTTTTCTTTTTCATGGGTTTATAACTGAAAACATCCCAAGTTTTCAATATACAACCCAGAGGGCCACCACTGGGAGTCAAATCTGAGTCCCCCATTATGGCACCACTCACACACACACACACACGATATACATTCACACATAGCCACACAAGTATCCAGACAGATGGAACCAGGAATTGGTCCTTTCCACCAATCAGGGTTCCCCCAAGCAAACTCCACTAACCTGGAACAGAACCCCTGAAGCAGAGGCAAGCCAACAAAAGGAAAAATAGGACTCCGTCAGTTTTAATGAGGAAGCACAGAAAGGACATCTGTTCCAACCAGAAGCCAAAACAGACAAACAAATCTAGAGCCTGATTGTTGCCACAAGAACAATGCGCCTAGGGCCAGTGGTGCCAGTCAGATGGAAAGCTCTGGGGACAGTCCCTAGGTCAAATCACCTGGGCAGCTGTTGAACCGCTTCCCAGCAAATCCCGTTCAGCCAGGGGCCATGGAGCCATGGGCAAAGAGCCTGCTGGCTGGCTTGCCAAATTGTTACCAAATCCAACACTGCTTCATTTACCCATCACACACCAGGGCCAAAAGGGAAAAAAACTGAAACACAGGCTTGTGGCAAGGAAAGAGCTTTACTATTGAAAGGCAGCCAGACGAGGAGATGGGAGCGAGAACTCAGATCCACGTCCTGAAAGGGAAAAAGGTAGGGTTTTTTCCTGGGGTTTTAGGTAGGTGAGGGGAGCATGTGCTGGGGTTTTAGGTAGGTGAGGGGAGCATGTGCTGGGGTTTTAGGTAGGTGAGGGGAGCATGTGCTGGGGTTTTAGGTAAGTGAGGGGAGCATGTGCTGGGGTTTTAGGTAGGTGAGCAGGACCTGTGGCCATGCAGGTTAGGGCCTTCCTAGCAGCCTGTGTTGGGCCTGGAAGACCAAATGTCTTCCTCCTTGACTGACTGGGCTTTTCTGGTTAGTTTTCATCTTCAGCCTGCGTTTGGCCTTGTGAGGCTGAATCTTGGTGTCTGGACCTTGACTTTCAGGGAAAGACAGCTCACTCACATACTAAGAAGGAACACAAAGACCTGGTTAAATGATTGATTGTGCTGAATGTGCACAGCTGCAGTTAGCAAAGTTTCTCTCAAAGTGTTTTGCTCCAGGGAAGATTTTTTAACTTCTTCATGCTCGGTTTCATATTGATAATCCCTACCCATGCAAAACCCAGATTAAATCTTCTTTTGTATTTATCAGTTTACCCCACGTGGGCCCAATAAATAGGGCAGCTCTTACAATATCATTGAGCAGATGTATAAAATATGAAGAATGTTAATTCTATCTCTTTTTTAATTTTTTGGTGAGGAAGATTGTCCCTGAGCTAACATCCATGCCAATCTTCCTCTATTTTATGTGTGGGATGCTGCCAGAGCATGGCCCAAGGAGCAGTGTGTAGGTTTGCACCCAAGATCCAAAACTGTGAACCATGGGTTGCCGAAGCAGAGTGTGCAAATTTAACCGTTATGCCACCAGGCTGGCCCCTATCTCTATGTTTTTAACATCCTTCAATGCTTAAGAATGCCATGTCATGGGTTTCGGGGGTGGGCAGTGAGCCTTTGGTGATACCTAGCAGCCAAAAAGACACAAGGCCAATTTCATTCTTCTGAATTTGGGGCCCAGCATCAGAAAATAGCAACATGCAAGAGTTGTTGCTCCGTGTGAGTACAGGTGTCTGAGGAGAAGAAAGGTCATAGTGTTGGCATGATATTAATCAGACTAACAGTCTTGTAGATGTCACAGCAGAAGGTAACATAACAAACTCCCAGCATTTTCAGAAGTCAGGAATCTCCTATCGTTCTGTTAATTCTATCTTATCATTCTATTGATTTGCTTAAAACTAAGACTACTCATTTATGTTAAGTGAGGTAATAACTCTCTGCCATCGGGTAGAATAGACAGAGGTAAAATGATAACATTTTAGCGCATCAGGTGGAAAAGAGACTGTGATCCAACATCATTTCTCTTCCAGGCTAGCAGTTCTTCCTCTCTATGATTCACACGCTTTTAAAAATTAATTAATTTTAATCTACTTCAGTGTGTAGATACTTTAAATGTGCATACATATTTACAGTTATATGAAATTACAAAAATGAAAATATCTAAAGCTTTCAACTTTAGTATTTAAAATATAATCTCATCAAGTATAAGACAATATTCTTAGAACACAGATTTTAACATCTTAATTTGAATGTCACAAAGAAAAAATACGTTTCTATAGACAGGAGAATAAAAGTAACAATAATTGTGCACTGATGAGGGACTTTTGTTCTCTGTTTTTCTTTTTATTAAAAAACCCAGGGTCAGGCAGGCTGCATTTGGCCCAAAGGTACTGTTTAGTTTTTCTCCTGTTTTTTCTTTTTTTAAGGTATACTTTTTGTTGAGGAAGACTAGCCCTGAGCTAAAATCTGTTGCCAATGTTCCTCTTTCTTTTTTCTCCTCAAAGCCCCAGTACAAAGTTCTGTCCCCTACTTGTAAGTCATTCTAGCACCTCCACGTGGGATGCCCCCACAGCATGGCTTGACGAGAGGTGCATAAGTCCATACCAGGGATCCTAACTGGCGAACCCTGGGCCACTGAAGCAGAGCATGGAAACATAAATCACTTGGCCACAGGGCTGGCCCCCATTTTTTTTAAGTATAATTTTTGGTGAGGAAGATTGGCCCTAAGCTAACATCTGCTGCCAATCTTGCTCTTTTTTTTTCTCTCCTCAAAATCCCAATACATAGCTGTATATCCTAGCTGCAGGACATTCTCGTTCTTCTATATGGGATGCTGCCACAGCATGGCTTGGTGAGCGATGGGTAAGTCTGCGCCAAGGATCCGAACTGGTGAACACTGGGCAGCCAAATCGGACTGTGAACTTAAGCACCTGGCGACGGGGCCAGCCCCCTCTGTTTCTAGTCAGATTTATGTCCTCAGAATGTTCCAAGTCAATAACTCCCATTTGATAGCAGCCCAAGTTTTTAAAGCAAAGTAGGAATCTTGGAATTACATATTTTATCCATGTTCAAGAATAATACAATCACTGTTGAAATTAAAGAGACCTTCAAAATGGCAACTACACTTCAACACGAAGGAGCTTGAAGATGTGTGCAGTGGCCGCCTCTCAGCAAACACTCCCCAGTGGGTTGGTGGTAGCAGCTCTGAGGCTGACTGGTGGCGCCTGAGTCATGGGCCCGTTGGAGCTGTGAGTCACAGCTGGAAACTTCCAAAGACAGAAGGGTTCAGATGCTCAGTGGCTAAAACAAATGACAACTGTCAGCTGCATGTCGCAGTGAAGCCAGTTACGGGCTCACATCATAAGTGGCTCAGAGGGAGGCAGTTCAAGGTTGGGGCAGTGACTCAAGACTATCATCAAATGTTGTCTGCATGGCATGTTGACTTGTTGCCTAATGGGTCCAAGGGTGCGCCCGTGGCCAGCACATCTAGGTTCAAGACAGGAAGAAGGAACAGAGTTGTGCCAACTGTGTCCTTTTCCCCTTTTATCAGGAAGGCAAAAGCTTTTCTAGAAACCCTCGAAAGACATCTGCTTACATCTCGTTGACCAGAATTTCATCAAGAAAAGCCAGGAAACGAGGGAAGCTGTGAAATTATTTTGCTGCCCCTCCTGCAAAGTGGACTTTTGTGATAGCAAAAAGGAAAAGCTGAAGACAGAGTGAGCAGTGAGCAGGGTTTGCTTCGATTAGCACTTCCCCTGAAAGGGCGATTGGAATCACCCCTTCTCCCCATGTGCTTCTCTACCCTGTGGAGTGAAGCCAACCTGGCAGGGGCAGGACCTCTCAGTCCCCAGCCAGTGGGGGTGGCGGGCGTTGCCGTTGGAAGTGCTGGTCACAGGCTGCAGAGCCCCTAGCCCACATTCTCCTCAGCCTCGGTGATGTCACACTGGGACTTCTGCCTTCCACCCTGGGCTGTGGCTTGGGCGCTCAATATGTCTTCAACAGTCGCTGTCGACATAGGGCTCCTGGAGCCAGTATCGGCGAGGGTGCCTGTGGGCACTGGAGGTGCCGCCATGCCGCTCTCTTGCGGGGTGGCAGACCTCAGGACCCACTTCCCTGGATGCTCCCGAGCCTGTTCGCTGCCTTCAATGTCGTGCTGCTGCTCATCCTCAGTGGCCTCTTCTTCGCATTCCCGTGAGTCTCCCACCCAGGCCAGCAGGTTTCTGACAGACACAGAAAGAAAAAGAGATGATGATAGCATGGAGCAGGAGAAGTGCAGAAGAGGGGTCAGGGAAGGGAGATATTCTAGGCAGAGGGCCCTGAATGTGCAAAGGCACTGAGGCATAGAGTGCTTGGTGCCCCTGGGAGCTGGTGGTGGTGGGTAGTGTTGGGTGACAGCTGGTGGAGCCTCTGTGGATCTGTCACTAGCTTGGATATTTATGGCAGGCTTTAAGGTCTATGAGTCCTGACCAGGTGGACTGAGTCCTGGGGGGAGCTCAGGACCTCCCGCAGATCAGGGCGGAGTCCTGCTCTGGTCTCAGTTGCAGATGGCTGGTCCAGAATGGGGAGTGGGTCGATCCCGTTGTCACAGGCCCCCTCTTCATCCTGACTTTCTTCAGTCTCGTTTCCCTCAATGTGTCAGACCCTGGCATCTTGCATCAAGGTGAGTTCTCAGCCCCTGGGAGAAGGAGGTAGCAGCCTAAAGGCTCCTGCCTGCAAAGATGATTCCTAACGTGCTCCCCACTCCCCTTCTTGGCCTCAAGACCCCTTCTCCCCACATCCTCCTCTGCTTGGGCCCTGCTTCTGTGCTTCATTTCCCAATCCACCGGGATGTGGAAAACAGAATTCCGGAGGTTTCCAGTTGCCTTGGAGGGGAGGGCGGGGCAGGCCAGGGAGAGAAGCCAGGTATTGACAACCACTCAGTTCTCTCCTCCTTCCCACTGCACACACTCCTTAAAGCATCAATCCCAGTTCCAAAGGCCTGTGTCGTCACAGAGCTCCTCTGGCTGGAAATTACCTTCCCTTGGGCTACCAGCCTCTCCCAGTTTGGTCAGGCAGCTGAGTGGGGACCGGGAATTCCCATGCCCACCTGCTCCCCACCCTTCCTGCAGCCCTGTGATGCTGCCGGGCTGCCCCCACCCCTGCCAGCAGCTGAGTGATGGAAGGGCTCCTGCTGCTGCCCAATCCTCTTCCCATGCCAGGCTCCAACGAACTGGGCCCCATGATGGTGCCTGTGGTGTGGGTGAACCACAGGGCCTTCCGCCTGCAGTGGTGCCCAAGGTGCTGCTTCCACCACCCGCCCCGGACCCACCACTGCCCATGGTGCAACATTTGTGTGGAGGTGAGTGCCCCTCTCATCTGCCCACCTGCCCCCCACCCTCTGCCCCACCTAGCACGTGGCCGGGACTAGAAGGCACACTTATACCGAGGCTGGGGTTGGGGGGAGGAGGCGGAGGGCATGGAAGGCATGAAACCACTTCCAAGACTGCTAAAGTCCAAGGGTGGCAGTCACTCCCAGCCACTCTTGGTCACTCATGCAGGTCACTGCATCTGTGCCTGCAGCTGTCCTGGGAGGCTGGCCCTCCCCTAGCCAGGTGCTGACAGGCACAGGTGCATCCATGTCTTTGCTTGGCCTCGTCAGACCAGGAGGAGGAAAGGCACCCCTGTCCCACCCCAGGCCTGGCTGACACTAGATGCCCCAGGGCCCTGTGGCCAGCTGCAGGCTCAGCCTGGGAGGATTTGCCTGTCCTCTTCTGGGGCTCCATGCCAGACAATCAACTGTGTTCTGAGAGCTTGTCTCTCTCTTGTGCATGGCCTGCCAAGGTTTACAAATGTGCTGTCTTATCTGCTACTTACAACCCTGGGAGGCTGGTGGGGGGATGTCAACCTTACTCTCATTCAGTGGATGAGGAAAGAGAGGCCCCAAGATATTCTCTGTCCTGCCCAAGGTTACACCAGGATGTTCCCACAGAAGGCCAAGCAGGCCTAGTCTGTAGAGGCCTCTTGACAGGTGACCTTGAGCCACAGAGCCCTGAAGTGTTCTAACCACAGAAAAGCCAGCGATTGGGACTTTGTGGCTTCGTTTCTCCCAGGGAACAGAGCCAGTGCCGGGGACCAGCTAGCCTAGGGGTCTAGGGTAAGGCTCAGGTTTGGGGGCTATGGAGGCCAGGCCAGAGATTGGGTCCTGGAGGGGAGCCCCTCTTCCTCTCGCCCAGGACTTTGACTACCACTGCAGGTGGGTGAACAACTGCGTCTGTCACTGCAATTTCCGTGTCTTCATGCTGTAGGTCCTGTCGCTATGCCTGTACTTGGGTGCCATGCTGGTCACTGTCCTGATGTTCCCAGTGTACAGGACTCAGCTTCCCTTCTCTATGGACGAGATCGTCGCGTATCCGCCAGGCTGTGGCGCCCTCCAGGGGAGCAGTGGGGAGGGCAGGGACAGCCAAGGGACAGACCCGGTCACAGGGGCGGGGCGAGCGGTGGGCGGGGTCCGAGAGAGGAGCCGTTTGGGAGGATCAGTCTGGGAGGAGTGAGGGCGGTAGGGTCGGGGAGATGGGCGGGGCTCGGAGGCTCTGCGGAGAGTTGAGAATCTAGCAGCGAGGTGGATGGAGGTGGGCAGAAGGTGGCCCGGGGCCTGGACAGCAGGGTGGGGTGAGGTTTACCCGGGACTGGAGCGCAGGGAGAGGATGGACCCTCGGGTCGTGGGCGGGGCCGTTGGGGCGGAGCCTGGGTGAGGGGCGGGGCCAACGAGGACAATGGAGGGCACAGCTCCTTAGCTCGTGGGCAGCCACGTGGTTGCCGTACCCGCCGCCGGCTTCCTGGAGCCTCTCTTCGTGCTGCTGCTCATCAAGGCCAGGTCGGTGAGCGCGGCCGAGCGCTGCCACGAGGGCCAGGTACGTGGGCCCGGGGGAGCCACGACACCAGGCTAGGACGGTCCCCTTGTCCCTCCCCTTTCTGCTGTTTCTCCACCGCCCTGGTCCTCATGGCCTGAACTCCCTCGAAGGTACCTCGTTAGCCTTAAGACCCTGATTCAGCTCCCGTGTTACCTCCACTGGGGCTCGGTGTCAGTCTCTCTCCTGGGTGCCCTGCGTCCAGGGCCTTCTGTGTGCCAGGCGGCGCGTGCATTATTTTCACGCTGCGCGGAGTGGTGAGTAAGGCTCCATCCTGCGCTGGTGTTGAGGAGGAGCCTGAAGTCAGAATAACTCCCGCCAGACGCCGGTCAACACTGAGAGAGGGGCCCGCCCACGCTGTGCAGCACAGACTCAGAGAGGGAACGGAGAGTTCAGAGAGGACCGCGGTGGAGAGGGTTTTGGGTGGGCGGAGGGCAGAGGGGAGGGCGGTGCAGGTGAGGGGCACAGCTTGCAAAAAGGCAGGGATGTCCGAAAGGCTGCGGACTGTTGACAAGATGGCGAGGAGACGGTTGTCATTGCAGCAGAGAGTGGATGGGAAACGAAGTGGCCTGCTTGGCATTGGGCAGGTGGGAAAGGCTGAGAACGTCAGCTGGAGAGTTTAGTCTTGGGACCTGGAAACCTGGGAGCCACGGCAGGATCTTTTTTTTTTTTTTACATAAAGTAAAATTCACCCTTTTTAAGCACCCAGTTCTATGAGTGTGGACAAGCATGGACAGTCCTGTAGCTACCACCATATTTAAAATTCAGAACAGTTCCATCAGCCCCGAAATTCTCTGATGGTCCTTTGTAGTCAGTTTGTCCCGTACCTGCTGCCCCTGGCAACCACTGCGTTGTACTATCCCCATAGATTTTCTCTTTCCAGAACCTCCTATAAATGGAATTCACAGCCTTTTGAGTCTGGTGTCTTTCACATCGCACAATTGACCTGAGATTCATCCATGTTGTTGCCTAAATGAGTAGTGTCTTCCTTTTACTGCTGGTCACTGTTCCATCCTGTGGATCTACCACAGCTTGTTTATCCATTTGCCAACTGAAGGATATTTGAGTTGTTTCCAGTTTTTGGTAATCATAAAAAAGCGGCCATAAACATTTGTGTACAGTTCCGTGAAGATAAGTTTTCATTTATTTTTGGTAAATAGGTAAGAGTGGCCTTGCTGGGTTCTATGGTAACTGAATTTTTCATTTTGTAAGCAACTGCCAAATTGTCTTCCAAAATGCCTGTACCATTTTGCATTCCCACAAGCAACCTATGAGAATTCCAGTTGCTTCTGCATCCTCACTGACATTTGGCGTTGTCAGGTTTTTTTTTTTTTTTTCTATTTTAGCTAGTCTAAGAAATGTGTGCTGGGCCCCGCCCGGTGGCGCAGCGGTTAAGTTCGCCCGTTCCACTTCTCGGCGGCCCAGGGTTCACTGGTTCGGATCCCGGGTGCGGACATGGTACCGCTTGGCACACCATGCTGTGGTAGGCGTCTCATATATAAAGTAGAGGAAGATGGGCACGATGTCAGCTCAGGGCCAGGCTTCCTCAGCAAAAAGAGGAGGACTGGCAGTAGTTAGCTCAGGGCTAATCTTCCTCAAAAAAAAAAAAATGTGTATGCTGGTATCTCATCGGGGTTTTAATTTGCATCTTCCTAATGACTAATGACGTTGAGCATGTTTTCATGTTCTTATTAGCCATGTGTATGTCTGTGATTAAATGTCTGTTGTAATCTTTTGCCCATTCAAAAAACTTGAGTTGTTTTCTTCTTGTAGAGTTTGAAGTGTTTTGTATATATTCTGGATTTGGATATGTGTTTTGCAAATATTTTTCCCCAGGCTATGGCTTGTCCTCTCATTTTCCTGACAATGTCTTTCAAAGATCAGAAGTTTTATACTTTCATGAAGTGCCATATCAGTTTTTTCTTTTATGGATTGTGTTTTTGGTGTTGTAGTTAAGCAGTCTTTGCCTAACTCGTGGTCGCCAAGATTTTCTCGTGTGTTTTCTTCTAAAAGTTTTATAATTTTAGATTTTCTGTTTACGCTTCTGATTCATTTTGAGTCAAATTTTGTATGTGATGCAAGGCATGGGTCAAGATTTATTATTTTGCAAGTGGGTTGTGCCAACACCATTTGTTGGAAAGACCATCCTTCTCCATTGTGTGGCCTTTGCACATTTATCAAAAATCAACTGACTATATATATGTGGCTGTATTTCTGAACTCTCTATTCTTGCCAATGCCACACTGTCTTCCTTAGTAGCTGTCTATTAAGTCTTGAAATCACACAATGTGAGATCTCTAACTGTGCTCTTTATTTTCAAAGTTCATTTGGCTGTCCTAGATCCTTTGACTTTCCATATAAATTTTAGCATCAGCTTGTGAATTTCTACAAAAATCTTTGCTGAGATTTTCATTTGCATTGCATTGAGTGCAAAGACCAATTTGACATTTTAACAATATTGAGTTTTGAATCCGTGTGCATGGGATTCTTCTCCGTTTATTTAGGTCGTCCCTGATTTCTTTCATTAGCATTTTGTAGTTTTCAGTGTATAGATCTTGCACATATTGTGTTAGCTTATTTCTAAGTAGTTCATGTGTTTTTCTGCTTTTATAAATTTTTCAAAATTTGATTTCCATTTTTTTATTATTATAAGAAGACATAATGGGGTTTTATATATTGTTCTTGCATCTTGCAACAAGTGTAGAAAAACTGAGAGCTGGGAAAGCAGAGAATGGGGAGAGGTGGGTGGAAGTGCCTTTGGAGCAGTTTCGTAGCAAAAGGCCAATGTGATAGTGTGTTTGGAAAGAGGCAGCAGGAGGATGTGTGTGGCCAAAGGAGACAGAGAGGGGAGGATGCTGCCAAGGGGGTGCCGGGTGAGGGGAGGACCCCTGAGACGGCAGGAGAGGGTGTGCAGGGCCAGGGGTGGCCTGGAGAGAGCTACTCAGAGGTGGGTTGGGGGAGGCCTTGGCTGACGCTCGTGGCTTCTGTCCCTTGGTGTCTTGCTGCAGCCCTGGGCTGAGCTGACGGGCTCAGGGTAGGGAGCAGTGGTGGCTGTCCCAGTCCTGCTGGATCTGAGCTCTTCTTCCTGCCCTTGCCCCTTCCAGTACCGGTACCTGCATGTAAACAACCCTTTCGACCTTGGCTGTGCCAGAAACTAGTATTTCACACTTTTTCTGCCGCAAGGACCCAGGTGAGTTGGCAAACCAGAGGCCCGAGTGGTGACCCTGGGGCTGGTGGGGTGAAGCTGGGGTTCTCATACAAGAAATGCGGCAGAGGGCCCGGCAGCCTGGATGCGACTGGCCTCAGCTCCCTTTATGGACGAGCTGGTACTTTGTGTTCCCCATGCTGAGGGGGACCAGGCCTGGAGGACTGCGACCCCTTCCATCTGGCTTGTGCTCCCCAGGTACATGGCCGAAGCTGTCGGGCTGCAGAGAGTGGTGGGGCCAGACTGGGTGCCCATGCAGACCCTGCACTGCTCGATGGGCCCCTCCACACCCAGTCCCCTAGCCGTTCCTGGGCCAGGATCTGGACCCCAGGTACAACCTCTGGGTCTCTACACACTGGAACAGGGTCCCCCAGGCAGCGGCGATCCCGATCCTGCACTCCTCCAGAAGGTAAGGGATGTGTGTGTGTGTGTGTGTGTTCACATGCACAAGTGCAGCTGCCTGTGCCTGTGGTGTTGGGAATGGGCATCTCCAGATTGTGCAACTGTGGGGGGAAGCTCCCCCGTGGTGCGGTGGTCCTGAAGCTGGAGCACTGAGAGCTCGAGGGAGGGGGATGATAGGCCCCAGGAGTGTTGGAAGTAGAGTCACAGGCCTCCAGAATACACCAGGGGATCCTGGAGACACAAAGGGAAAAGACCACACCACAACCTTGCTAGTTGGCCTTTACCCCATCACTTGCTTTCTGGGCCTCAGTGTCCAGATTAGGACTGAAGGTAGTCCAGTGGTTTCTAATTTGGGGGGACCGATTCCTTTATTTAAAGGCAACTTTTAATCTGGAGCTGAGTGTATGAACCGTGTGGAAGTGGACCATTAGGAATGAAGCAGAGGTAGGTAATTCACAAGCCCCGCCCAAGCGCCCCTGCAGTGGCATTCTGTGGTGCCACCACACGCCCATGCTCTGCGTGTGGGGGGTGGAGGCTTGGACAGCGTCTTCCTCCCCAGCTGGTGGGCCATGCTCTGTAGGGTGGACCCTTGGGGACAGCCCCCATCCTCCACTCTGCATTTAGGTCCACGCCGGCTGGCCCAGTGCTGCCCCTGCTGCATGAGGCCGCATATCAGCCTTGGTCTCCTCTCCTCCCTTTGCCCCTGGAGATGCCAGGAGCCTCGACACCTGAACCTCACTCCTCTATCCCGCGTGGAGGCTCTCTGTGCCTTGTCCCTGCCTACTCCCCTGGCGGGAGTGCCTGGATCCCCCGAAAGCCCATTAAATACCCTTTGCCTGCCTCCTCCAACTGCCTTGGGGCTTTGTCTGTCCCAGTTTCCACGGAGATGGGGGATCTGGGGCATTCTGGGGGCTGAGACAAAGACCCTGAGAGGAGGGACCAATGTCCAATATTGGCTGGCTTTGCGACCTTGGGCAAGACACTCAACATTTCTATCATCCTTAAAATGGGGCAACCATAACAACCACAGCAGAGCTGGAGATGATGGAAGAGAAAACCCAGCAGTGCCTGGATGTCCTCCCAGGAAAGTCCTAGCCTCTGCCCTGCAGCTCCCCTGTCTGCCTGAAGGGGGCGCATGCTGCCCAGGAATTCACCCAGAGTGGCCTGCTCTGGCAGTACAGCATGGGAACCTCCTGGGTAGTTTGGGGCTGGCCCTCAGGTGAGGAGGGGGCCCTCCCGTGGCCTCATCCCAGGGAGGTGGAGTGCGCGTGTTCCCCATCACAGTCCACCCTGCATCTTTCCTCTGAGCCATTCTCACCCACGTCACTCCCTCCTGTTGAGGAGTCAGATGCTGTTTCATGTCCTGTCCTTGTGGAGGGGCCCTAGGCTATGTGTGTCTGCAGGCCTTGGTGGGCAGGGAGAGGGCAGTACATCAAACTTGGCGCCTGTAGTGGCCAGCGTGTAACCTTGGTTATGGGAAATAATGGCACCTTCCTGGAAGCTCGTCAGAGGATGAAATGAGGTGGTTCATGCAAACACGAGGCGCACAGTAGGGACACACTGAAAGCAGCCAGTATGATGATAATCATTTTCTCCATCACACAGCTAACAGACCACCCAGTGTTCCTCCAAGGGCCACCTTCTCAGAATTCCAGGGCCCCAGACCACCGACTCAGAATCTCTGGGTGGGGGAGGGCAGTAATCTGAATCTGAGTTTTTGTCAGGTGCCCGGTGTGATCCTGCCACCTTGAAGTTTCAGAACTGCCTCCTTAGGAGAGGAGGACGGGCACCAGGACACTGCTTCCTGGCACCCTGTACCCAGGGGAAATTGGGAAATGGTGAGGGTAAGAAGGAACGATGTCACCACAGGGCAGATCAACACCCCAGGACACGTGGAGGTGTGTGTGCCTGTGTGTGCACGCCCGTGTTGTGTGTTGGGGCAGGAGCTCATCCTTGGGGAGTGTCAGCCCCACCTGGGGAGGTGGGTGACCTGTGTGCAGGACATGGCTCCAGGTCTCTACACACTGAGTCCCCCTGCAGGCTGCCCCCCCTCCTCTCCCACCCTGATCGTGGTGGCCTCGGGCCCTCTGTGTTTGGACCCTGCCTCACCCGTGGCTCTGGCTCTGGCTCTCTGGGCTCCTGGGCAGCCTTGCTCAACCCCAGGGACTCCAGCTCCCCTGTGTCCACTTTGCCCTGGTGCTAGCCTCCCCTGTTCCAAGTTCCCTTGGGCTGCAAGCATTTCTTCAGCTCTCATCTTGCTTACCTCAGGGTTGACCTTAGGTTCTGGGGAGGGGTGCAGTGTGTTCGTTGACATGCAAAAAGGCAGTCAAGTTGTGGACTTGCTTTCATTGGCTTCCGTGGCCACATTTACACTTCTTGGGGGGCCAGCCCGGTGGCGCAGTGGTTAAGTTCACACATTCTGCTTTGGCAGCCAGGGGTTCGCCTGTTCAGATTCCTGGTGTGGACATGGCACCACTTAGCACACCATGCTATGATAGGCGTTCCACATATAAAGTAGTGGAAGATGGGTGCGGATGTTAGCTCAGGGCCAGTCTTCCTCAGCAAAAAAAAAAAAAAAAAAAAAAAAAAAACAGAGGAGGATTGGCAGCAGTTAGCTCAGGGCTAATCTTCCTCAAAATAAATAAATAAATTAATTAATTAAATTAAATAAACTTCTTGGGACCTGCATTTACGAGGAAAGCTGAAGCAGCCTCATCTGTCTGGGAAGCTCGCAGTCCATGATCGCTTGTCAGGGGTGGAGGGCATGAGATGTTTTGAGCCCCTGACCCCAGGTGTGTGTGTGGCACCCGAATCTGTGTGGGTCTCCTGTGTGTGTGTGTTCCAAGGCACAGCTCAGCCCAGGCTGCCCAGCACTGAGCAGAAGCCCACAGGCCCACTCCCAAATGGTGTCCTGTGGGTGTCTGTGCCGGGGCCTCATGGGAAGAGGACCCAGGAACCTGGGCCAAGGCTTGGAGGGGGATGTTCATGGAACAGGCTTGGTGTCGGAGTGACACCTGCTGGAGGCCCTGCTCTGCAGGAGGCTGAGAAACCCAGGGTCCCCCAGGGTCTGGGACCCCTAGTCCCGCCCTGCCTTGCTGCCTGTCCCTCCACTGCCCTGCCTGGTTCAGAGCCGGGTGCCTGGTCATCAGGATGGCATCGACAGCTTCCCTGCCCCCTGCTATACGGGGGACTCCCCCAGTCTCAGGCCAGGCCTTCCAAGTCCTCAGCCACGTGTCAGTCATGTCCCCCAACAGCCTGGGTCTCAGTTTCCCCACTGGGCAAGGACATAACTTTCCTCTGACACTGATAGGCGGCCCTGACCCCTCCTGCTCTGAGATTCTGGCTCTTTCTGGTCCCTCCCACCAGAGATTTCTAGGATTTCTTTAGGAAAGTCCCTTGGATCAGGCTTCTCTGCCCCTCGAGGGCTATGAGGGCCCTAGCCCACCCCTTCCTCTGACTCCCCCACATGCTCTCCCCTGAGCACTGGGCCGGCCCCCTCCCCAGAGGTTCTCTCCTGCCAGGCTGGAGGCCTCAGCCAAGCTTCCCCCACCTCCCCTTTCCTCCTCCTCCCTGCTCATGCTGAACCTGCCCTCTGATTCCCACACAGCCCCCTCAAGGTCCTTCGCCCACTGATAAGAGGAAGGGTGTTATCAGGGCCCAGCGAGAGGGCCTGCTCTCCACACCCAGGAAGCCCTGCCACCCTGCCTTCCCTTGGCCCACTACCAAGGAGTCACTCCCAACCCTGCAGGGCTGCCTGGTGGCCACGTCTGGAGCCCCTTTAAGAGGTCCCCAGCCTGTGCCTGGGGAGGGCTTGGACCTCTGATGGGAGCCCAGAAACAGCCACCCCTTCTCCGTCATCTCCAGACCTTTCTTCTGTGGGCCTTCTAGAAGGTCAGGTGTGTAGGGTAGGCAGAGCACTGTACTGGGAATCAGGAGGCCGAAGTGTCAGCTCGGCTATCAACTAGTGTGCTATGGGAGCAAGTCTCTTCCCTCTGTTTGGCCTCAGGTTCCTCATCTGTAAACGGGAGTGATCATCATGGCTACCTCCCAGGTGGTCACAGGATGCTAACTGTTCAGAGCTGGAAGGGACTCAGGGGTCACCATATCCAGCTGCCCTTTCATCCCCAATTTCACAGATGGGCACTAGAGAGGGAGGGGATTGCGTAGGATGACACAATATCAAAGCCAGGCAGCATTCTCTCTATTTCTCAGGCTGCCTCTCCTGTTCCTGCTTGGGGTCCATTCCAGAGGAGGAAGGACCTGGGCACGCACCACAGAGCCCGGCCCTCTGGCCCCCCTGCCTCAGAGCCAGGCCAGGCAGCGCCTTTCAGCATGGAGGCCTGGGGAGCTGATAAGAAGGCCGGGCTTAACTCTCTCCAGCCCTGTGCTGGGAGCGATAAGGACGCCCTGCTGCCTGCCACTCGGCCCTGCCTTGCCCACCCCACCCAAGGAGGCCCTGCCGGACTAAGGGTGGGATGGGGCCAGGATAGATAGGGCAGAGGAGGTTGCTGCTGGGTGGGATCAGGGGCCAGAATCCTAACAGCTCACAGGGCGCAGGCCGTTGGTGACTGACCCTCCTGGGCATCTGGGCACAGTGCCTGGCACCCAGGGGATGCTTCATCAGCACCACGTCCTCTTTTGTTCCTGCACACAGAGCGGGGCTAGAGTGAAGTGGCCTGGGGCTGAAGGTTTGCCAGGGCCCCCTTCTGGGTAACAACCTTTACCGAGCGCCACCCAGGTCAGGGCCTGTGCTGAGTGGTTCATATAATCTCTAACCCTCACGACAACCCTCTGAAGTTGTTCTTGTTTTAGAGACGAAACCAGCGCTGAGCAAACAGGCCACTTCCCCAAGGTCACACAGCTTCCAAGTGGCAGAGCCCAAACTCCTTCGGCCTGTACCCTTACACGGTGCTTCCTAGGCAGCTCTATGGTATTAGCAGTGGTTAAGACGTGGGCTCTGAAGCCAGCCTGCCTGGTGCCGCTGCTGTAAAGCGGGATTAATACTCACATCTCATTGCACTGTCACGAAGTTTCACTGCGGTGCACATGGGGAGGGTGGTGCAGGCATCGGCACGTGCCAGGTGCTTAATCAATGGTAGTGATTGTCACCACAATACAATGGAGGTAATGCCCAAGTCAGGACTTTGTCACTGTGGGGGGCTTCAGGAGGCCAGTCACCGCGGCAGCAGCAGCCCGTTCCTGTCCAGTGTGGTGTGGGTTCCCTAGTGGCCTGGCAGCAAAGGTGAAGGGTGCTGCCCCAGAGGGGAAGCCTGTGGTGGTGTTTTACAGAAAATCAGCCAATGTTGGTGTCTCCAGGCCAGAGGGGGATGGAGGCGTGGGCTGAGAGTCTTCAGGGAGCAGCGAGATGACCACCCATGGCTCTGCTCTCCTGTGGGGGGAGGGAGTTTCCCGTGAAGAAAGCACCCTGTTGCTTCTGTTTTGTGGTCAGGCAGTGTCCCAGGCTGAAGGAAGTCAAACGCTATGGTCGTTCTGGGCCTGTGTCGGCCTCACTCAGAGCCCTGCCTGCTCTGGGTCCCTGTCCCTGTGGCCTCTGGACAGCTCCAGGCCAGGTCCCACCCCGCCTCTGTCTTAGCCTCACCTCTTCTCACCTTTCCACCCGTCTCTCCCCCCGTGCCCTCCCCCTCCTTTCCTGGACTACAGCTTCCAGGAACACAAAGTAAGCTGTCTGACAACCTTCACGTAATGACTTTTAACTATGATTCTTGGAAGCCCCTGGGCCTGGCGTGGAAGCCCACAGAGCTCTGGGCCAGGCCAAGCCAGGGCTCGCACAGGGCACCCTTGTCTGCCTCCCACTGGGACTTCCTCCGTGGGCCGGGCACGCACTTTCCAGCTGCTATTGGGTCCAGGCAGTTTTGCTGTTGAAATCGGAGATTCCCAAACCGAAAGGGGCCTCCTGAATATCTAGCTTATTTCTCAGTAAGGAAACCACGATGGTGGGGGCGAGGTTCAGCGGGGCTTCCCCCTGATCACGCGGCCAGGGAGAGGCCAGGTGGGGCGGTCCCGACCTCTGCCCCAGCCTGGCCACCAACCGGCCATGGGAAGGGCCCTCTGACTTCTCCTGGAGGCCTGGTGGCTTGGCGCTGGTGGGCGCCTCTCAACCCTGACAACGGTGATGCCAGGGCCAGTCGGATCGCTACCCGTGGGCTGAGGACTTTGCTCACATTATCTCACTGAGTCCTCAAAACGACTTTTGAGGAAGGTGCTGCTGTTGGTATTGTGGGTGTGACCTGGACAGTGCTCAGGTCTCCATGGCCCTATCTGCAAGGACAGAGTTTTCTGGAGAGTCCTCGGGCTACTCCTGCCCTGACCTCCTGGGAGTCCATGACTCAGCCACCAGGGAGAAGGGTCCTTGGTCTGGGGAAAAACCCTGAGGTGGACAGGGCCCCAGGCAGGGCTTATTCCATGGCCCATTAGGGTCCTTCACCTGAAGCTCATCTGTAGCAGGGGGCGCATTAGGTCACCAGGCAAAGGTACTGACACCTGGGCAGGACCCTTGGCCATCTGGGCTGAGAAATTCCCCCACCCAGGAGTTCCTAGATGTCTGTGCCTCAGCCACTAACAGAAATGGAAAGACACTGCCGCCTGCCCATTTCCTGGCTGGGGCAGTGGGGCTCTGTGGAGACCGCAGCCAGCACCAGGAGGCCTGGTGGGGAGGCAGGCTCTGCTGCTTCCTGGCAGGGTGGGCACAAGAAGCCCCTGCCCTCTCAGAGCCGCTGTTCCTGCATCTGCAAAAGGGAAGTGAAAGCCCCTGCCGGGCTACAGGGCAGGGCGGTGGGGCGGTGGGCCGTTGGGCGCGCGCCGGAAAGACAGGCTGTGCACTTTCACTTCTTTGCACAGGGCGGCTGGCGAGGCTGTGGGGCTGCTGTAAAGGGATCCTTGGGGGGAGCCAGACTCGGGCTCCAGGACCTGGCAGGAGTAACTCCCTTTGTCTTTTATCTCCATGTCCCCTCCTTGGGCCAAATGTTTTGGATCATTTGGAAGCAGCCAAGGCCGAAGCAGGCCATCTCATTTTAAATCCCAGACAGACAGAGCCTGGATCACTTTCCTTGCATGCTTCTCAGCTCCCTCTCCTCCCCACTAAGTATCTGTCCCTAGGGGAAGAGCTGGCCAGACTTGGCTTTGGGGCAGGGAGGTGGCCCTCTCTGCTCCCAGCTGGCACCACCATCTGTCATCCTCCCCAGGCCCCTGGCCTCAGGGTGTGCTCAAGTAGAAGCCTCTGGAAGGCCTCAAGGTCTGGTTGTGGCTGGCTCCCTCTGACCCCCCAGCAGGGATGGGGGCTTCCCCTGTCCCGACCAAGAGGTTCAATCTTCCTTGGACACAGTCTAGACCAAAGAGTAAGGAGGTTTCTTCCTGAAGCAGAGACCAGAAATAGGCACACAGAGGGCTCTGTGCTTTGGAGTTGAAGCTTTTAAAGATTTGTTTTCTTTAAATATCCTGCTGCAGGAAAGAGAAGCCAGAAATCAAACTTTCCTGACATGAGGATTTCAGGTGGCTTTAAAGGAGCATGTGTTTGGTTTCCATCCCACCCTGCTTCTGCTCAGTGGGGTCTCGGGCACTTGTCCCCGGGGTCTGGAGGAGGGTCCACACCCCCCCAGGCTCACCCCTGCAGCCTCAGCGGGAGCTTTCCTCAGCACCAGATCCAGCCTGAGGGCCTCTGCTCACAGCTGGCCCTGCGCTTGGTCCTGAGAGGGTCTGGGCACATCCACCTCAGGAAATAGAGGTCTCTTTTCCTCCAGCCTCAGCTGCACTGGCGCTGTTGACCACACCCTCATTCTTGAAAACTCTCTTTTCCCGTGACCTCAGGGATCAGACACACTTCTGACTCTTGTCCTGACTCCAGGACATTCTGTCTAGACTCTTCCTCTCACCTCCTACCAGGAAGGCTTCCAGGTCCCATCCTCGGGCGCACCCCTTCTTGGAGAACTCACTTGTTCCCTTGCCTTCAGGAGTGCTGGGCCCGGCTGAGCCTCCATCTACATGACCTCTGGCCCTACAGTGCCCCAGGCTCTGGTGTTAATTTTCTTCTTTTTTTCAGCTTTGTTGAGGTATAATTGAGAAATAAAATTGTAGGATATTTAAAGTGTACAATGTCATGATTTGGTATACGTGTGCATTATGAAAGGGCTCTCCCATCCACTTGGCCCTGAGTTTTGATGATAGAATTATTGGAAGTCCCACCAGAGGCTCGGGGTCTTTCCAAGTCCCAGCACTGCAGGGGAGGAGGAAAAAAGCAGAGGCAAAAGCAGCCATGGAGTGAGAGGCCCACTGGTTAGTGTGAAGGTGCAGCTGAGCAGGGCACCAGGGCCTGGATGCAGAGGAAAACGCATCTGCATGTCCCTGACCTGTCCCAAGCCTAGTCCAAAGGATGTCCCAAAGCTGGCCTTGACCAAGAGAGGAGCAGGACTGAAGGGATCCCTGAGCAGCATTGTTTGCCCTCCTTGCCCCTGCGTCCTTCTGTGGGGGCCATGGTAGGGCTGCGTGGGGTTGGGGAGGGAGGGCACTGGGTGACGGGGCGTCTAGAGAGCGAATCAATCAAGGGCTTATTGCCGGCATCCAGGGAGGAGCTGATAAAATGACTGAGACCTGAACTGGGATACTGGGAATAAGAGTTCATCCATCCATTCACTCAGTCATTCAACTAACACTGAATAATCACAATGTGTCTAGGAGGTAATGAAATTAATTTTTATAAAGAATGTGTTCATGGGACCGGCCCCGTGGCCATGTGGTTAGGTCCACACACTCTGCCTTGGCAGCCCAGAAGAGCTTCACTGGTTCAGATTCTGGGCTTGGACCTAGCACTGCTCATCAAGCCATGCTGAGGCGGCGTCCCACATAGCACAACCAGAGGGACCCTCAACTAAAATATCAACTATGTACTGGGGGCCTTTGGGGAGAAGAAAGAAATATTAACATAAATAAATAAATAAGTAATCTGGCTTCCAGAATCCATACTGCTGATGAATAAGGTCCTTTTTTTTTTTTTGGAGGAAGATTATCCCTGAGCTAACATCTGCTGCCAATCCCTCCTCTTTTTGCTGAGGAAGACTGGTCCTGAGCGACATCCGTGCCCATCTTCCTCTACTGTATACGTGGGATGCCTACCACAGCATAGCTTTTGCCAAGCAGTGCCATGTCCTCACCCGGGATCCGAACCAGCAAACCCCAGGCTGCCGAAGCAGAACGTGCGCACTTAACCACTGAGCCACTGGGTTGGCCCCTGAATAAAGTCCTTAAAAAAAAAAACGTGTTCATGTATAGTATAATTGTGTTAATTTAAAATTATACATATGTATTTTTAAAAGACTGGAAGATTTATCAAAAGCTCATGGAGGAGCAAATGTCTGCTAACTGGGGGGACTCTGGGCTGGGTGTTAGGACGCCTGGTTTCTAGGTCCAGCTCCCCCTCTGCCTGGCTGTGTGACTGTGAAAAGCCCTTTTCCTCTCTGGATCTGTTTCCTCATCTGTGCAATGAGAGTGTGGAGCCAGAGGATCCACGGCTCTCTCCAGCTCTGATGTGACCTGAGAACACCCTGGACTAGGGTTTATGGCAGTTTCACTGGCGCGGCGGGGCTGCTCTGCTTTGCCCTGGAAGCTGTGCCCACCCCCACGCAGGCCCTCCCCCACTCCCCTCCCCCGCCCTGTGGAGCGCTACACAAAAGGGAGGAAGAGGCCGCCCGCAGCCTGACCTGCCGTTGGGCCCTGACCTCAAATTAGGGTCACGCCTCTCATCTCTTTACGCCCGCTTCACGTCATGAAAGACCTCCTCCACCCTTCAGCTGCAGCCTCGTGACCAGGAACAAAGGGGGCTCTGACCAGAGCTGCTGCCCCCACACCTTGATGGCCCTGAAGCTTCAGTCAGGAAGTAAGGGAGCCAGGCAGGCATTGATTACAGGTCCCCGCGTGGGCCAGACGCCATGTGGGTTGCTCTGTGGGTGTTAGCTTGTCCGTTCTCCACAATGGCCCTGGTTGGAAAGTTTGTCACCTTTGTCTCATGGAGGAGGAGGTAAGGCTCAGAGAGGTTAAGCACCGTGCCCAGTCGCACAGCTGGTTAGTGGGGCTGCAGTTAGTGGAGCCGGCTGGCTCAGCATCAGAGCTGAAAGCAGGCAGAGCTCTGGGCTGCTCTTCCGAGGACTGAGCGGGATTTCCAGCTGCTGGCAGACCCCACTCCTGCCACCCCCACCAGAATTTTGTAGGAGGTGCCGGGGCTTAAACCCATTTCTGATTCTCCCCATTGAAAACACATTTCTCCTCCCTAGAAAATCCCACTGGCAGAACTGCTGCTTCTCCCTTCCTTGTCCTGAGGCCTCTGAGTCACCCTGACTCCACCGCAGTCAGCAGACCCAGTACCTTCTGTCATCTTTCCGTGGAGGCTGGAGCTCTTGTTCTCGTGGGAAGCAGCTCATTGAAGGGGAGAGAATTTACGGTCCCCAGTCATCCTGCTGTCACCTTCATGCTGAGCTGGCTCCTGGGGACCCGCTTCTTCCCATCACAACTTCCCAATTTGGTCAACTAACTCTGTCCGTTTTCCCCCAGCCTGCTCCCCACAGCATGCTGCCCCACATATCACCTTCCCCCCACCCCCTTCTTCTTTAAATTCTAAAATAGGAGGGCAGGGGAAATTATGTCCATTCTTCTGTCTGGCCCCAGATTTTCAGGCAGGCATTCAAAATAAATAAAAAAGTAATTTTTTATCAAATGCTTTTCTGTTTTGACTACTGGCATTACAATGGTATTGTTCTAATGTTCATTGCACACATTAAGGATTCTGGAGTACTCTTTGTTAACCGGCCCTCCCTAAATACTATAATAACACCCTTTCAGGGGGCAAATGTCTTTTGACCACATCTTGGAATATAACCCAGTTAGAAGTTGGAGGTCGCCTGTAATTCTTCACAAATTCAAATCTGCTACACCTTGATAGGGTTCTTAACCTTGCTTCCTTGGCTAATATACCTCACAGGACTGCCCCAAGGATTACATGTGGGAAGGTATAGGAATCTGCCAGCACACAGTAAGTGCTCAGAAAATATCCCACACTGCCTCCCACCCCATACTGTCCTGGCGTCACGTCTTAGCCTGTCCGAACCCGAGTTTCCTCCTCTGTGGAGTAACCATCCCGGAGCTGCCCTGCCTGCTTCACAGGGCAGCTGTGAGGTGCCAAGCGGATGGTGTGAACTGCTTTCTGTGCTGAGGTGCAGAGCACGGTGAGGGGTTGCTATATGCAGACCCCACTGCACCTCTTAACTGACTTGTTTTGGAAGAGGTAAAGCTCCAGTCCCCAAGCCCTTAAGTCCTCCTTAGGACGGGCCACTCGGAGCTCATGGAGTCAGGCCCCGCCTGGCCTCACAGCTCTAGAGGCCTGAGCCGTGATGAAGAGCGAGTCTGCCCTCACTCCCTCGCTGGGCCTCAGGCCTCCCAGCACTCAGTCCTCCGGCATCGGCTGGCGGGAGGTCTGTGCTATGACAGTGGCACGATGGTGGGACTCCCAGGGTGAGACGACATCTCACTTCACAGTCAGGCCTAGGGCTCCTTGTCTCCTGTGTCCCTCTGTCTCCTGGCCAGGGGGTAGAGGGCCCTCATCCTGGCTCTCCAGGCGGCCCGTGACTCCCCAAGGCAGCAGTTTCCTCAGGGCCCACAGCCGCTGCACACCTGCCTCGCGGGCACGGGCATGGGCTCAGGCCACCCATCTGTTACCACAGGCTCTCCGAAAGCGTGTTGCAACAGCATGGGCTCTGTGTTCGTCAGCAAAGTCTTTTTTTTACAAAGTGAGGTGATTCAAAGTTGATTTAGTGACCAAAACTAAGTAAGAAATAGAGCGAGTGATGTGCAGGTACAGTAAAAATTGTGACAGGAAATGGAATGACCGAGTTCGGGAAATGATGTTTGCCACCTAATGCTCACGACAATCCTGAGAGCAGGTGCTATTGTCTCGCTTTATGGAGGCGGAAACAGGCACAGGGCCACTCGGAGGGGCAGCGGAGGAGCTAATCAATGGCCGTGACCCATCTCCAGTAGGGCCCTGGGGCCTAGAGAGAGCGCTTCCCGCAGGACCACTGAGCCACGGGGCCACAGGTCCCTGGGCTGACGGTTCAGAGCTCACCTCCCCAGTGGTGGGCTGTGCCAGGCAGGGGTTGTCCTCGGACCAGAAACGGTTGCATCAGACTGGCTGACCTCATGCCTGTGGCAGGGCAGATAGCGAGACCGACTGGGGATTAGGGAGGGAGGATGGGGAGAAGGAGAACCAGGCAGAGAGGAAACACAGGCAGAGGCCTGCCAGGCCCGCCACCACGGGGATCCAGAACGTGGACGAGGAGCTACGTAACTCCTACCCTGAGCTTCTTCTAACCACTGGTCTGGCCTCAAATTGGCCTCCGACCGGCCTTTAACACCCAATCTGGGAGTAGGTGAGAAGGATTTGAGTCAAAGGAAAGCTATAAACTCCTCAAGTGCATCCACACCCACTCACCCAGACACACCGACACCGACCGTCCGTCCGTGTCCTTGCCGCAGCCCCCAACAAACAGCATGAGTGACGCAGGGGACCTTCAGACTTAAGCGGCCATCGCAGATCTTTTGCCCTGGTGCCTCTTTTAAAGCCCCTAGCGCGTGCTTTCACCTTTGCAATGACCTGTTGCTGGCCTGTCCCTTGGCCTTTGTTCTGTTGTCACCGTAAAGTTTAACAGCCGCGCCTCGTGCCTGGGTTGCCAGAGATGCAAATGCTGGTTCAAATAAAACGAACAAACAAGCAATGAGCGCATGACGAGCCAGCTCCACGCTGGGCATGGATTTGTGAGGTGAAAAGGAAAGGGAGAGACACCGAAAGATGCATGAGGTGGCCTTGGCCTCGAGGAACTTGCGGCCCCCTGAGGGGCGGGAGAGGGAGCTTGCTTGAGAAAGCTGAAATGACCAGCCCGCAGGAGACTTCAGTAAGACTTGAAGGGTGGTCACAGTGAAGTGTGTGACCATCCCCAGGGGCTGGAGCCCACCCTCTCGTGGAGGGTGGGGCGTCAGGGGGTTTCCTCTTCCCCGGGGACTGGTGCCAACTGAGGATAACGTGGCCTCACCTCTGTCGTGTGAGGCTTACTGAACACGTTAGGAAGCACATTCCCGCACGAGCCAGGTGGGCTGGAGTCATCACTCCACAGACAGATGAGGAAACAGACTCAGGGAAGTTCAGCAAGCTGCCCAGGGCACCAGATGAGGCAGTTGAGGATAGCATCCAGACTCCTGCAGGGGAGGCCCAGCCCAAGATTGGCCTGGCATGGGGGGCACGGAGGGCGTGGGTGGTTACGCCCGGGTCTGCAGGAAAGGAATAAGAGAAGGGAAGAGCGAGGTATGGCCTCTGCCTCCAAAACGCAGTGGCAGCAGAAGGGAGCCCGGGTAATTCACACCATCCGGTGAGGGAGGGCGAGGGAGGCGGGAAGGGAGGACGAGCAGCAGGAGTGGACGGGGGCACACTCGGTGGGGGCAGAAGGAGGGCATAAGCCGTGGTTACAGTTGGCCCAGAGATGAAGATCTCTGGTAAGAGAAACCTCAAAAACCTTCCATTCCAGAACTGGCTTTCTGTTTCAGAGATTACTCAACTCCCTGTACTTTTATCTTTAAAAAAAAATAATAAAGCTCTCAAGTCAATTCTATTCTTTTTATACTTTGAAGCTAAGACAGGAAAGGAAGAGCGGCTACTACTCACCCAGTGTCTACTGTGCGGTGGGCACGCTAAGAGCCCCTGTGTGGGCTCACCGAATCTCTCAGCCACCTTCGGAGGCTTCTACCATCATCTCCATATTATAACTGGGGAAACTGAGGCACCAAACCGGCAAGTACCTAGCTCAAGGCCACTCAGCACACAATTAGCTAAGATTTGACCCAGGGCCGGCTTTTCCAGGCTGAGGCCGGTCGTGCAGGTTACTCAGCTCCTCCTGCAGGGGACCTGCCACACCCGGAGCCCTTCGGCTCCCCAGTGGCCCGGCCTCGCAAGATCCCTGCGACTTAGAGATTGCTCTTATTTTGAAGGAAACACTTTTTGTTTTTTCTGATTACAAAAGTCAAACATGTTTATTTTGGAAAATTTTAAAAGTAAAGAAAAACACAAAGAGGAAAATTAAAATCCTCTGTAATCCCAAAGCCCAGAACTAACCGCTATTAACATTTGGGGGGAAGATCCTTCCAGTCTTTCTTCTGTCAACACGTGTATGTAATAAAAATGACCACCACACTGTTTTGTGATTTTTAACAGCTTTATGGAGATATAACTGACTAAACTAGACATACTGAAAGTGTACAATTTGATAAGCTTTGACATATGTGTACACCTGTGCCGTCACCACCGTCGACATACTGAACACATCCGTCACCCCCAGACATTTCCTGGAGCTCCTTTAGTATCCTTCCCTCCTTCCAGTCCCTTCCCAAGGCTGACGTCCTGGAACTCAGGTACATCCGGCCAGCGTCACAGGCCTGGGTAGCAGGCACCTGGCCCGGGACCTTGCCTAAGCTCTGGCTCTCAGTCATGTTGTGCTTCAGGGAGCATGAACAATGCCATCTTCTGCAGGCCACAGTATGTTTGATTCTGTCAGCTTCCTCCTCCGCTCCCCCGTGGGCCTGCTCCCCTCCTCCCTCGGGCTCTCGGCCCTTCACCTCCAACCAGGCCTCCTCACTCAAACCTGCCTCCTCTGCTTGGAATCTTCCAGCTCCCAGAAGTTAGCCCCACCCCCCTGGGCTCTGGGAAGGTTGCTGAGGTCCCTAGTCGTGTCGCCAGGCACGTCTGCAGCTGCTGTGGCCTCTGCAGGTGGAGGAGGCGCTGTGGCAGAGCGTCAGTCTGTGGGGAGGCTGCCGCAGGCTCCCTGTGAAGCACCCACGCTCACTTTTTGCTGCTTTTGACAGGCATCTTTCTGCCTCTTTTTATTCTTGCTATTTGGTGAGCGGGGTTTCCTGAGTGTAATTTAATCTTTTCTCTATGACTCAGGGCCATATTTGCAACCTCGTTTGCTAATGTAAGGAAGCAGGTGGAGGGTGCAGTGTGGGTGGAGGGGAGACCAGCCCCAGCAGTTTCACTGGAACTTGCTTTCTTGTAAGAGTCAAATGGGTCCTCTGGTCTCAGAAGGGGGATGGTGGTTGTATTTCTGCCTGGCCTATTGACAGCCTAACTTGAGACCAATTTATTAGCAAATCCAGGGCCCCCTTCTCTTAAACGGCTGTCTCACTCTTCATCAAATTGGCATTATGGACACCTGGATTTGTATCTTGTTTTACAGTCCTCAGAACCTTTTCACACACATTTTCTCTTCTGATCTTCATAACAACCCTGTGAGAAAAGCAGAGCAGGTGCTGCTTCCCGTTTTAGATCCCGGCTACACAGCAGTTTCCAAACCAATTCCAGGTCGGTTAACAATGTGACAGACAGAACATAAACCTTTAGGAAGGGAGTACAGGAGAATATCTCTGTGACCTTGGGGTACAAAGAATTTCTTGAAAGCATTAACTGTTAAAAAAAAAAAAAAGACAAATAAATTCTACTACATTGAAATGAAAAGCTGGGGGCCGGCCCAGTGGCATAGTGGTTAAGTTCGCATGCTCTGCTTCAGCAACCCGGGGTTCACCAGTTCAGATCCTGAGCGCAGACCTACACACCACTCATCAAGCTGTGCTGTGGCAGCGTCCCATATGCAAAATAGAGGAAGGTGGGCACTGATGTTACCTCAGCAACAATCTTCCTCAGCAAAAAGAGGAGGATTGGCAGCGGATGTTAGCTCAGGGCTAATCTTTCTCAAAAAAACAAAAAAGAGAGGGGCTGGCCCCGAGGCCGAGTGGTTAAGTTCAAGTGCTCCACTTTGGCGGCCCAGAGTTTCCCCAGTTCGGATCCTGGGTGCGGACCTGGCACCGCTCCTCAAGCCATGCTGAGACGGCATCCCACATGGCAGAGCCAGAAGGACCTACAACCAGAATATACAACTATGTACTGGGTGGGAGGGGCTTTGGGGAGAAGAAGAAGAAAAAAAAAAAAGAAAGAAGAAGAAGATTGGCAACAGATGTCAGCTCAGGTGCCAATCTTTAATAAAAAAAGAGAGAGAAAGCATACATTATCAGTAAATGCATAAAAAGATGCTTAACTGCATTAGGAATCAGGAAAATGCAAATTGAAGACACTAGGAAATACCACTTTACATCCAGCAGATGGAAAGGGGAGAGCAGTTAGGGTTATCTTGAGGGTAGGTTATTGCCCTGATGGATTTGCACGCTGGGCCGGGCTGCAGCTCCTGGAGGATATGCTGTGTGGGAGGCTCAGGACAGTGTGGCTGCAATGTCAAGAAACCTGTAAGCAAGCCCTATAGCTTTTCAGAGTAAAATGGATAAATTGTGGTATATCATATAAAGGAACATGGCAGAGAAAATGAATAAACCTCAGATTCATTCATTAACAGGTGCATTTCAAGAATATAGTATTGAATGATGCATTCCTTTCCTGGGGCCGCCATAATAGCACAGACTCAGGGGCTTAAACAACAGAAAGATATTCTCTCACAGTTCTGGAAGCTGGAAGTCCAAGATCAAGGCGTCGGCAGGGCCACACTCCCTTGGAAGGAGCCAGGGAGGATCTGTTCCAAGCCTCTCTCCTCGTTTCTGGGAGTTCCGTGGCTTGTGGCAGCGTGATCCAACCTTCACATGGCATTCTCCATGTGTGTGTGTCTCTGTGCCCGAATTTTCCCCTTTTTATAAGGACACCGGTCATATTGGATTAGGGTCCAGTCTATGACCTCGTTTTAACTTGACTACCTCTGTGTAGACCCTCTCTAACAAAGGTCACATTCTGAAATAGTGGGGGTAAGGACTCATAACATCATTTTTTTGGGAGGGGACACAATTCTATCCATAACAAGTTTTAAAAAGTGGCAGAACACATATGAGGAGATACCATTTATATAACGTTTAGGAATAAATAAATACTTAAAAGTTTAATGAAAAGGAAGGGAATGATAAACACTGAATTTGGAATAGTGGTTACTCTTGGATGTAGGGGAGAGGGATGTGAGTGGGGACTTCAGACGTCTTGGTATTATCTATTTCTTAAACTGGCAGGTACATAGGTTTGCTTTAAGATTCTTTATAACATGTAACATACATTTTTTTTTTTGAGGAAGATTAGTCCTGAGCTAACATCTGCTGCCAATCCTCCTCTTTTTGCTGAGGAAGACTGGCCCTGAGCTAACATCCATGCCCATCTTCCTCTACTTTATATGTGGGACGCCCACCACAGCATGGCTTGCCAAGCAGTGCCATGTCTGCTCCCTGGGCTGCCGAAGCAGAACGTGCGAACATAACCCCTGCACCACCGGGCCATCCCGCGTCATTTTTATTAAGAAGTAATTCATAAGTGCAAATTTTTAAAAAGAATCAGAAAAAAGACTTGGAGACAAGTGTAGACAAAACTTGGAGGAGTTTTGCTGTAGAGGGAATGAGTGAGTAGTGTGATGGCCAGAGGAGGGTGAGGGAGGAGAGTTGAGGAGGGGTAAAGGGGTTTACACGACAGGCCTGACTCAGTTGAGAGTGGCACCAAGGTCCCTGACCCCCGGGCAATGCCCTTTCCCCCACCACAGCTGCTGTGCTCATCATCAGGGTCCTGGAACACTGGCCCTCGGATTGGTCCTCCTACTCCTACCAGAATTCCAGGATTCATGGAGCCTTGGAGCTAGAAGGGACCACACTGCTGCCTCTTGACACACTTGACTCAGCTTCCCTCTCACTGTGACGTGAAACAGTTTCCACACTTGTGCATGACGTGTATCTCTTTGTTATGTATGCTGAAGCGTGTTCAGAGTCCTCACGGGGAACGAGCCCTGTGGTAAGAACACTGCAGCTGTTGGCCGGTCAACTTGGGCTGAAATCCTGACTGCCATTTGCTATCAGTTTGACCTTTGGCCAAGTTCTTTACCTTTCCTCAGCCTCATCTGCAAAAGGGGGCTGATGCCTACATCCTAGGGTGGTTCTGAGGAAATCAGGTGTGTGCACGGCGCAGGGCCTGGCACACGGTAGGCGCTCAGTGAAGGTAGGATGCCATCCCTGTCCCTCCCCGACTCCATTTCTTGCACAGGGCATCTCTGGGTCTTCTCTGCCTCTCTCTGGCCACGTGCAGACCACCCACCCACGTGCCCGCCCAGGAGGAGATGCCTCTGCTGTAAATCTAAGACCTGGGTCTCTGAGTTTGCTGTAGGAGAAGGCTCTGAGCTGCTGGCCTGGAGCAAGAGTTTTACTGGCTGCTCCTGAGTGCCAGCATGTGGTCATGAGGAGGTTGTCACTCAGGCTGAGTCAAAAGATGGCCCCAACTTACCCCACAGCTGCTGTGGGACATGGTGCTTCGTGCAGTGAGCTGGGGAATTTGCTCTGGGCCGCGACCCAGCAATCCCTGGGGTGATGGACCAAGCTCAGTTTTAGCTCAGTCCATCCACCAAGAAAAGGGAATATCGTACTCTTGTACACTTCATTTTTCTGCTCTGTAAAATGACAAGCTGGATGAGGCCATCTCTAAGTCCCTTTCAACAGTGGAGATTCTGGACTTTTTGTAAGATGTCGCTTGAACCCACAGAGCTTGCCCATAGGGCACAGGGACCCTGTTTTTCTTTGCTTAAATTCCAGAGCATTTAGTTCCCCAGCACCTGCAGGAGTCAAATCTAACCGAAGTCAAAGGAGAGAAAGTCTGAGGTCTTATGAGCACTGGAAGGGACAAAGCATAGAGCATGGGGTGAGCCACGCCCTGTGAATAAGACTGGGTCGTTAGATGAGGCCCCAGTCAGTGTGAGCCATCCTCCTCAAAATTCTCAGTCATTGACTCAGCAACTTCACTTCTGGGAAGTTATCCTAAGGCAATGATCAGAAATATGGATTACATATATACATAAGAATGTTCATCACAGCATTGCTTAAAATATTGAAAAACTTTAAATAACCTAAATATTCAGAAATAGGAGACTAGTTAAATAAATTATGTCATGTCCATATGATCAAATACCAGGAAGCAACTAAAAATCATATTATTATAGGAGATTTTGAACATACTATAATACATTGAGTGAAAAAAGTAGTGTATATAATTGTATATATTGAATGATATAAATTATAGATGGATAGATAGATGTACACACATGTTCAAAATACAGAAGGATCTATCATGTTATTAGCAGCTGTTGTCTCTGGGTAGTGGGGTTTATGGGTAATTTTTATTTCTTTATGAGTTTGTATTTCTTTATTCTTTATGAGATTTATTACATCTTTACCTCTTTACACTTTTCTATAAGTTCAAGATTTTTAATAAATGTTTCTTTTATATGCAGAAAAACAACAAAAATGTCTCTAGAAATTTTTATTTTTAATAACAGTAAAATTTGGGGGGCTGGCCTGCTGGCACAGCAGTTAAGTTCACATGTTCTGCTTCGGTGGCCCGGGGTTCACCAGTTCAGATCTGAGGTGCAGACCTACCCACCGCTTGTCAAGCCATGCTATGGCAGGCATCCCACATATAAAGTAGAGGAAGATGGGCACAGATGTTAGCTCAGGGCCAGTCTTCTTCAGCAAAAAAGAAGAGAATTGGCAGCAGATATTAGCCCAGGGCTAATCTTTCTAAAAAAGGTAGTGGTAACATTTTTAATAGTGGTAAAATACACGTAATATAAAATTTGCCATCTTAACCATTTTTAAGTGTACAGTTGAGTAGTGTTAAGTACATTTACACTGTTACGTAGTCAATCTCCAGAACTCTTTTCATCCTGTAAAACTGAAACTCTATCACCATTGAACAGCAACTCTCTATTCCCCCTCCCACCAGCTCCTGGCAACCACCATTCTACTTTTTGCCTCGGTGAATTTGACTACACTGGGTACTTCATATAGGTGGACTCATACAGTGTTTGTCCTCTTGTGACTGGCTTATTTCACCTAGCATAATGTCCCTAAGGTTCATCCATGTTGTAGCACGTGTCAGATTTCCTTCCTTTTTAAGGCTAAATAATATTCTGTTGTCTGTATAGACCGCATTTTGTTCATTCATCTGTCAGTGGACACAGGCTGCTTCCACCTTTTGGCTATTGTGAATCTTGCTGCGATGAACACGAGTGCACAAATATCTTTTTAAGACCCTACTTTCAATTCTTTTGGGTATATACCCAGAAGTGGAATTGCTGGATCATACGATAATTCTATTTTTAACATTTTGAGGAACCACCATGCTGTTTTCCATCGCAGCTGCACGATTTTACATTCCACCAACAGTGCACTAGGGTTCCAGTTCCTCTGGCTAATATTGTTATTTTCCATTTTTCTGATAGTAGCCAAAAAATGTCATTTTTAAAAGAGGACAGGCCAAGCTGAAATTTTGCCCATACCCTCTGAGTGCCTAATTCCTGGGCTCTGTGCAAAGAGGGTGCACAGAGGCTCATTGCAAAGTTCCAGCCTCCCTGGAGCTTATGGACAAGCCAGGAGACCGGCTCTAGCTGCAACTCATCGCTCAGGACCCCACTGGAGGGACCTGGACACACACTTTAAACTCATTTCAAAGGAGGGGCTTTCGAGAAGGCCTCGTGCCAGAGCCTGAGCTCCAGAGGAGGGTTTGTGACCCACCCTGTGACCATGGGCTGTAAAGGGGTACATTCAGGTCTGGCCTGGCAAGGGCAGCAGGGTTAACCACGGCACAATTACAGCTTCCTGACTTCTGGCACCGCTGCCAGCAGAATCTCATGTCTGGCCTTATATCTTTCTGGTCGGTGGGGCCGAAGTAGAAGAAGTGGGGCTGAGTTGCCCCCAGTCAGATCTGCTCCCAAAGGCAGCGCACAGAAATGGAGGCCTCCAACCAAACGGGGGCATTGGCACAAATCCGTTCTTAGGCTCTGAGGAAGGTCAAAATAAGTTGTCACCGGGCAGCGAAGCGGCAGGCGGGAAGCAGCAATGTCAGCCCTGCACATCTCCAGCCAGACCTGCGAGGTGGCTTCCCAGACGATTGATGTCCAGTGATGCCCCACACCCCAGAACTTTCTGCATTTGCTTTGAAATAGTTAGACGCAGAGAGATGGCCTAAGTGACCTCTGGAGGGCCCAACCCGCCCAAGGATGTCACTCAATGTCTCACGTTCATGCTGGTGCCCAGCATAAATATTTCTGTGTACAATACAGTTTATTATATATCTTATTTTGGTTCCTGTCCATGGCGCCTGTCTCTGAGACCAGAGGGTCCTTGGAACTCCCTTATTTGGGATTGTTAGCAAAGTGTGGTTCCCACCCCTTCACCTAGCCCCTGAACCTTCTGCTGGTGGCTTGTGGTGAGGCAGAAGACACACTGAGGGACAGGCTGTTATCAACCCCCTCAAGACTATCCCAGGGTGGCTCTTTCTCACACTGGGGAAATTGCCATCCATTTCAGCTTGTGGAAACCCACAGTCAGCCCTGGTGACTCTCACCAGACAGAACTCACTCTCCTCAGGTGGAAGTAGGGAGCCATGACACACAGTCACTAGCTTGGAGGAGGCCTGTCAGCCTATCTCCCACAGGGTCTACGCCGTGCTCGAATCTCCCAGAGGCAGCAGCTGCATTCCCCGCAGGATCTGAGGGGCCAGCGAGGGGGTCACAGAATGGCGGCACCCAGGGCCAGCTGCGTGGGCATGCGACCTGGCAGCACCTCTTCCACGGCAGCCTTGGAGGGCTGCTCCCCAAGGAAGGAATGACCACACCATGTCACACCCAGAACCTCTGCCACCTCCGGAGTCCCAACACTTTGAATTCTCACAGCAGCTGTCTCACTGCGCCGCACCTTGCTCTAGGGTTATTTACCAGCACGTGCCATTCTGCAGCTAGGCTGGAAGCTCCCAGAGGGCGAGGACGAGGCCTCCTGGCAGCAGACCGCCTGGTACTTGGTGATGCTTGATAAATGTTCGCTGAAGTAACTACTGAAGACTTCGGACCAAGTCAGTTTTTTAATGGCAAAGGAAAACAAACCTTCTTGACTCCTGATTATAAAGAGTTAGGTTTTGTCAGGAAAGCATGTGGGAAATAATGTGATCTTGTTTATGCAAAACCAGAGACGGTCTGTGGCTGAATTTCCACATTGCTGCACGTCTAGAAGTCACCGATATCATCAAACACCTGCTCTTTCTCGGCACCCTGCTGGGCACTCGAATCCATCGTCTCCTATTTAATCCAACAACCTCTTGAGGTTGAGGAGGCGCAGAGAGCCAGGCAGCTTGCCCAAGGCCACACACTAACAAGGAGAAGAATGGGGATTTGAAGACAGGTCTGTCTGACTCCTTACTGGTGGAAGGAGAGGGGCCAGGGATCGGGAACTCGAGGAAGGAGGGGCAGGCCAGCTTCCTGTGAGGAGCAGGCAGAGTTTAGGACCAAAAAGCTGAGTGTCTGGATTAGAGCCTAAAAAATCTTGACTCAGATGTGTTCCTGCGAAGGGTGGAGCTCTCCTTTCCTGTCTGCAGTGTGGGAGAAATAATAGCATCTACCTCACGGGGTTGCTGTGAAGAGTAATTAAGACATTTAGTGATGATTGACATGATTGCAGCAAGGCGCCAGGCTGTGGGGTCCTGAATGGCCCTTCCCAAAGCCGGACCTCGCTCTTTCTGGAGACTTTTAGCTCAACATTGGAATATTAATTTAGTCTTTATCAAAAATGTTTGCCATTCAGGGTCTCACCTCTGGGCTTGGTTGCCTCCCTGACATCCATTTCCCCTTCTTCCTTGCTAACAGAACTCTGATTTTGCCTGGGGCAACAGAGTGGCCAGCAAGGCTGAGCCACAGTCCCGGCTGCCCTGTGCTTTCCAGGCTGCCTCGCGGCTGGGGAGACCATGTGACCAGCTCTGGCCAATGGGACTTCAATGGAAGGAGCGCTCCTAGGACAGGCTGCCTGGCACAGTTCCCTTCTCTTCCTGCTTTGAGAAAGTTCCTGATCTTTGAAAGTGCAGTAACTATATTTCCACAGGAAAGGCCAAGAGAAGCACGGAGATGCCAGCCGTGGCAGTGCTGAGCACCAGCCCCCACCCCCTTGCAGGTATTTTATGATGTGAGACAAAGATACCACTATTTGTTTAAGTGCCTGCAAGTCAGGTTTTCTGTTGCTTGAAGCCGTGTTTATTCTTCACTGACCCTGGCACTTTCTTCTGCTCTTCCTCTTGAATGCTGGTCTCCGGTGGGAGGGATGCCCCTAGGCCCTCCAGCAACTCCCTGCTGCAGGCTTCTCTCCTCTCCTTGTTCAGACTTTGTCAGACCTTTGTGGGCTCTCGGAGCCTTGGGGGCGTCCTTGGCTTTCTCTGACCACCCACTGTTTGCCCCACTTTCCAGTTCTCTCATCTAGGCTGACCTCGATTTTCCATTTCTTTTGGTTAATCTCCTCCCCGCAAAATCACCTTCCTGTCTCACACACTGAGTCAGTGTCTGCTCCCCACATCACATGACACATAAACGCCACACACACAACCCCCCACGTCACACACCTCTCTCCTGGCCTCTTTGTCTTTCACTTTTGTCTTCTTGATATATGGAGAGCCACAGACCTAAAACCCAGTGTCCTGATTATGCCTCTGCCTGATTCCATCTGCTCTTGCCAGATGGAGTGTTCTTAATCCACATATAATTTTAGAGACAGGAGAGGCTGCCACAGGGACCGGGCACCCCTCACCAGCGGACAGGGAGCCTGCCCTTCCTTCCTCCCAGCTATGGCCAGAGCTGGCCTGCCGGAGGAGACATGCCAAGGAGAGTACAGAGCACAGCCTTTCCAGGATTCTCAGCCTCAGTGCTGACCTTGGAGGTCAGAACTCCCAGGCCACGCTGAGTGCTATTTGGGGATACACCCCACCCCACACCCCCCGTCCCAGCCCCCCCTACCAGAGCAGGCCCAGAGCCAGCCAGAGTAGCTAAGACTGGAGAGAGTAACTGTGCTCAACACTCCCCAGTGCAGGAAAGGGGGACGGTAGCTTTGCTACTGAAGGGGTGAGCTGTAGGGAGCCCCTGGGTGCATGGCTCACTGCAGGGGTTGGGGGGGGAGAATGGCCCCCCTCCCTGTGAGACTGCTTTCTCCAGGAGAACTGCCACCTTGCCTGGCGACTTCATAGTTTATACAACCTGGGCTGCAAGGAGCAGCTCCTCCCGTGTGGGCCTGCCCTGACGATCAGCAGCTCTGGGTCCTAAAGCACACGAGCCCTCAGCACAAAGTCTGACAGCTTTCCTGCCTTCCCTACCCCTGTCCCCCCACCCCGCCTGCATCTCTCCCGTCCTGGGGAGCCTTGCCGGGGATGGCAGAGAGATGGGGAATTAAGCCTTTCTCCTGCGTGTCAAGAGGCTGCAGGCTCAGACTCTCCCCACCCCTTGGGTACTCACGGCTCAGGTGGGATCAACCTGTGGTGGGTCAGGTCGGCCCTGCAGGGCATGGCTGAGGGTCAAGAAAAGGGCGAAGGGAGGATGGACCCCACCTTTAAAGGTTCCAGACCTGAGCCTGGCTCTCAGATTTCACTAGAGGGCCTCCAGTATGTTTTGGAAAGAGGCATAGTTCTGGTTTCAGTTGTCCTGAGTGGAGACCTGGCTGTGTGACCTTGAGCAAGTTGCTTTACCTCTCGGAATCTCAGCTTCCTTCATTCCCTCTGAAAGTGCTCTGTGAACGCTAGTCCTGCGGTCAGCAGGTGCTTCTCTCTCCACCTCCCCACAAGCTGGACTCCCCTCCTCTTCTCTTCCCTCTGTAGGCCCTGGGCATACTTCCTCTGGAAGCTTCCTGCGCATCACATCGAACATAGTAATACACTCCCACAGCCCGCTATGGCTGTGTGTTTTTGCTGTAAACTTTTTGAAAGAAAGTTGCTTTATAAATTATCTGGCTATAAATAACATTGAATTTTGATTGGCTGTTTTTCAGTGATCATGGTGTGTATTGGAAATTCTTAGAAAGTGAGAAAAGCTACAAAGAGTTTCTAAACGTAATGCCATTTCGAAACTACAGTCTTGAGTACTGAATAAATTAATTTGCAAGCCAGTTGGTAAACCGTTAGCATCTTAAAATGGGCCATGGCGGGAGCATTTACACCATGGAAATCGGCACACCCTTCAGATCAGTGTAGTGTTAATTCACAGCTCCCCAGCCCGCAACTGATTTACCCCCAACCACTGGGAAATTGTTTGTTTCTTTTAAATCTTCGCAGGTGGTTCAAATGGGTAGCCGCTGACCGGGAAGAAGTTCAGGGCTGGCAGTCCACTGAGACGGGCCCTGACAGGGACTACGGCTGAAGAGGAACCCAGCCCAGGTGCTCCCTCAGGGAAGTGCTCCCCGCCTCCAGCCTCAGGCCTTGTTCTTGGTGAGTCTTAATTTAGATCAAGGCCTAGTCAAAAAAGGTTTAATCTCTCTCTGTTTTTGTATTTACACTGTAGCCAGTTGTTTGTCTTTCTTGTTTTATTGCTGCCATTTTAGTCAATGACCTATAGCCTATCTGTCGTGTTTATTTTACTTCTCTTTTTATCCTTTTCTGTTAACAGATCCTCTTGACAGGCAGAGGTGAGGAAGGCTGACCCAGCAGGGAGGAACTGAGGGCCCAGCAAGCTCCTGGGGCTCTGCGGGGACTTTTCCTGCTCTGGGGGCAGGCGGCCTGGGGGAAGTCCTTGATCTTGAACCCAGACAGTTGGAGTCTGCAGGTGGCCCTGCTTTCAAAGTGAACTCCCCGTGATTCTGGCCTTTCCAGCTGAGGAAGTCTGTGAGTCCAGGAGGCTTCCGGAAGGCTGCTCAGCACCTGTTCAACAAAGGCGCCAGCCCCCAGGAGCAGAGGGAAATGGGCAAGTGCCCGGGGCTCTCGACCGGGCGGGATCAGTCAAGCATGGCATCGATAGTGGAACAAAGGTACAAACCAGATTTATGTGTTTTAAACAGGGAGGACTCTCAAAATGTGCTGTGGAGTAAAAAAGTGCAAGTTGCCAAACCACGTGTGGTGCAGGATGCCAACTATGTGAAAACATTTCCACAGAAACAATACAATCCGTTTTGTGTAGGTGTACATATAAATAAAGGAATGGAAATGTCTACATTCTTAAAAGTTCTGGAGCATATGTATCAAACCCTAAAGAGTAGTTACCCCTGGGGAGTGGAGAGGGAGACAGGGAGTGAAGGTGACAGGGAAAGAAACTTGAGATTTATCAGTAATATTTTAATTTTTTAAAGAAAGTTCACTTATGTATGTAATTAAACTTATTTTTAAAACTCTAACCGTTGGTGTAAAGGCAAAGCATAGGGTTAGAGTTTGAGGAGAACGAAGCCCTGCTCCAGTCCTCGATACTCCATGCCCGTAGGGCCGTTCTTTAACTGCCTGCCTTTGGTTATTGCCTGGGTGAAATGGGCATAAAAACATAGTGACTCCAGAGGGCTTCCCAAAGAACTAAGTGGCCTGGTCGACGGAGATATACATATGCTAGTTATAAGTAGCATTTTGTGTTTAAAAACAATTTAGAGTCTCTATAAAGACAGACTCAAAATAAAATCCAATGTCTCTCCCCAAGGACAGAAAAAAGAGAGTGGCCACGAAGGAGCCGCCTTGAGTCTACTGAGAGCAGGTCATGTCAGACTAACGTTACTTCCTCTGTTCACAGGAGGAGGGAAGGGCAAGAAGCAAACACTTATGATGGCTTTCCAGTGACTCCAGCTCTGTGCTGGGTGTCCTCAGAGTTCCCACCACCCCGAGAGGTTTCTCGGGGCAACCTGAACCAGGTTTGGTGAGGTTAGGAAACTCGCCTCCGGGGGACGCTGGGGATCTGGGTTCAGATCTAGATTCAAATGATCCCAGGCAGCTAAGGGCCGGAGCAGCAGCAGCAGCAAGGACAACAGCTGCTGCCACCCTGGGCTGTCATTTGATCCTCACAAGGATGGTAAATTTTTTTACTCACATTTTACAAGTGAAGAAAATGAGACAGCAAGAAAGGTTAAGTAGGCCAGCCCAAAGTCACAGGTCTGTCTTGTCCCCAAATCCGAGGTCTTAACCATGCCACCCTATGCCTCTCTCTTCCACCTACACCCGCCCCACACCAGGGAGGCTCTGGCCTCCTCCTCACGGGGAGATTCTGTCAGAAGCTCTGAAAAGTGGCAACCACCTCTCTAGACTGGGTTAGTGGATCAGGTTGACTGACGCTGGGGGCGGGGCATGCGGAATCCTGTGGGCACCTGGATTGCAGCCAGGTTTCTGAGCGAGATGCTCTTCAGGGCCAGGAGGTCAGGAAGGAGACATGGGAGATGAAAACTGATACTGCTTGTTTAGTGGGTTGAATTGTGTCCGCCAAAAAGATGTGTTCAAGTCCTCACCCCGGTACCTACGAATGTGACCTTATTTGGAAATGGGGTCTTTGCAGGTGTAATCTAGTTACGGCGAACTCCTACTGGATCAAGGTGAGCCCTAAATCCAGTGACTGGCGTCCTTATAAGAAGAGGGAAATTTGGGCACAGAGACACAATGAAGACACACACACACAGAGAAGAAGGCCATGAGAAGATGGAGGCAGACGTGGAGTGATGCAGCTACAAGCCAAGGATGCCAAGGATTGCCGGCCACCAACAACAGTTAGGGAGACGCCAGGAAGGATTCTTCCCTAGAGTCTTTGGAGGGAGCGTGGCCCAGCCGATACCTTGACTTAGGACTTCTGGCCTCCAGAACTGGGAGAGAATGAATTTTTGTTGTTTCAAGCCACCCATGTGTGGCAACATGTTCTGGCGGCCCTAGGAAACTAACACAGCCCGGTTGCTCCACGGCTGATTGGGCAATCCCGGCATGACCTGTGGGCTTGCGCAGTGGGACAGAGGGCTTCGTCCTTGACCCTAATTTATTTTATTATCCTCTTGGATAAAAATAAAGAGAGTGTCTGCCAATCAAATACGTGGATTATTCAAAACCTGGAGAGATGGTGAGTACTGAAGACAGGCTCTATATTCAAAAACATCTCAATGAACTGCAATAATGGGTCACATTTTATAAACTGAAACTTAACTAGGACAAAGTTTTTAATTTAGGTTCAAAGAACTAACTGCATGAATGTGGAATGGGGAACCTCTGGCTTAATGACAGCTCATATAATAAAAGGTGTTGGCCACAGCTGAGTACGAGCCAACAATGCATTGCAGTCATTAAAAAAAGCTAGTGCACATTTAAGGTGCTCCACTGACAAGGAGAAATGAGACCAGCACCCCGTAGGTCGCTGAGCTGGTCAGGCCACATCTGGAGCTTCAATCAGCTCTGAGTACCTCATTTTAGAGTTTTGACACTACTCAGCATCCAGGGAAAGAGAGCCAGGAAAGTGAGGGGTCCAGAAACTGTCATGCAAAGAAAATCGGGGTGGGTTGGGGGCGGCCCTGAGGAGTAGTGGTTAAGTTTGCACACTCTGCTTCAGCAGCCCAGGGTTCACAGGTTCAGATCCCAGGCATGGACCTACACACCACTCATCAAGCTATGCTGTGGCAGTGTCCCACATAAAAAATCGAGGAAGATTGGCACAGATGTTAGCTCAGGGCCAATCTTTCTCACAAAAAAGAAAGAAAGAAAATCAGGGGATCTAGGCTTATTTCCCCTGGAGATGAGAAGACATGGGAACCTGGGACATGTCTTTAAATGCTGAATGGCTCTCATGAAGGAGAGGAAATAGGCCAATTGTATAGTGTTCCAGAAGATTCCTAACCAGTGGCTCCTGCACTGATGATGGCAAGCAGCAGTCTCATTCTTCAGCAGAGGGGACACTGTTGATTTTGCAGCATTAATTCTCTCTTTTTCTGATAACAGCACCCAGATTTCCTTTGTGAGACCACTCCACCCCCACTTTGTCCATGGTTCCAGGGGTGGGCAAATGACTCAGACTTAGCCCCTCAGAGAGCTCTATCCCTTTGCCCACACCAACCTGTTCAGGGATGGGCACACGGCCCAAGCCAGATCAATGAGTGACTATCCCGGGCATTTTGTCATAATTACCAGGCAGAGACTGTCTCCTTTCATTAGGATCACAAAGCTGGTAGGATAGAAACCTGGAGGTGCTGGAGGCCAGCTTGCCAACAAGTGAGATGAACCTGCTTGAGAATGAAGTCAACACAGGAAATAGAGCCAAGAAATGGAGGCAGAAAGATCTCTACTGGCACCTTGTGAACACCTGGATCCAGCCATGACTGAAGCTTGTTTGTGACATGACACAGTACAATCTCCTTTTATGCTTTTACTAGTTTGAGGTGAGGCTTTGTCATTTGCAATCAACTGTCCTAAGACATCACACCCACCTGTAAGGATAGCAAGCTGTCTGATAATGTCATCCAGAAGGATCTGTAATAGTTAACATTTACTGAGAAACTTCCTTTTTCATATTTGAGGAAGATTGGCCCTGAGCTAACATCTGTTGCCAATCTTCATCTTTTTTTTCTCCCCAAAGCCCCAGTACATAGTTGTATATCCTAGTTGCAAGTCCTTCTAGTTCTTCTTCTATTTGGGATGCTGCCATAGCATGGTCTGATGAGCGGTGTGTAGGGCTACGCCCAGGATGCGAACTGGTGGACCCCCGCGCTGCCCAAGCAGAACACGCAAACTTAACCATTACACCACCGGGCCAGCCCCACTGGGCACCTTCTATATGTAGAAATCGTGGTAGATTTTTAAGTTTAATTTTTAATAAAGTTATACTTGCACATCGTTTAATGAGTTGCATAGTTCTGTAAGACTTGTTATGTAGAACAACTGTCTTTTGCAACTCAGACCCCATTTCCCACTCCTGAGGCAATTACTTACAACATTTTCAGCTTGTTCTTTACCTATTGACTTCTCACTGTGAAAGATTAGGATTTAGCTCATTTTCACCCTCTGTGTCCCCACCACACAGCACAGTTCCCAACCTCCTTCCTCCTCATTTAATTATGTTGTAACTTTGTTTGGATCAATATTCACTATTTATATTTTCGACTTTGTAAACTCTATTCACAGCTCGTGCAGGATACTACAACTACTCTTCCTGCACAACACTTTGTTTTTGCTAGAGTTAATAATTGTCCTACTTTTTTCATTTGCTAAGTATTCTATGTATTTGCTACTAATTCAACCCCAAAATCTCCCTCGTGTGTGTAAATCTCCAGTCAATATGTTCAAAACCTTAGGTGGCTTGTCAGTTGCATCTTCCTGAACAGCCTGTCCCAGAGCCTCGCGTCTGCTCCAGCCTGGACAGAGCCCCCTCCAGGCCTTGGCCCCAGCTGTTATCCTGGGGTCTCCCCTCACCATCAACTAGACAGTCCCTTTGCTCCTTCTTTTATTGGCTCTTGGTTTCTGGATCCTGTTCCTTCTTCTTTCTTGGTTTACTCTCTTGTTTTGACAGTGCACATCCTCAAGCAGCTTCCTGAGAAAGTGGTTCATGGGAGGTAAATTTTTGAGATCCTCTCAAAAATGTTTCGCTCTCACTCGTAATTGCTGGAGGCTGGATATCATTTTCCCTCAGTATTTTGAAGATCTTGTGCCATTGTGTTCTCGCTTCCAGGGCAGCTGTTGAGAAGCCTGGTGTCATTCTGATTCTGGATCCGTTGTATGAAACCTGTCATTCTGCTTTTGTTTGGTTTTGCTTCCTCAAAACTTATAGGATCTTCTCCTTGTCCCCAGAGAGCTGCTCCAGCAGATCTAAAGATGACCGAGTCAGTCCCCAAGGAGCTCCAAGGCCAATGGAGAAGAGGTGGACTGGTTATCTGTTGCCATGTAACAAATTACCCCAAAAGTTAGAGGCTGAAAACAACAAACATTTGTTATCTCACGGCTTCTACAGGTCAGGAATCTGGGTGCATTTATCCAGGGGCCTCTAACTCAGAGTGTCCCATGACAAAACCAACCAAGTGGTGACTGGGCCGGCAGTCACCTCAGAGGCTTGACTGGGGAGCATTTGCTTGCCAGTCACTCATGTGGCAGCTGACTTATCTCAAGTCCTTGCTGACTGTTGGCTAGAGACATCTGGTCCCTGCCACATGAGCCCCTCCAAAGAACTACTCCAAAATGGTGGTTTGCTTCCTTCAGAGTGAGGGGGAGAGAGAGGGAGGAACTGAATCAGAAGCCACAGTCTTTTTGTAACCAATCTTAGAAGTGACATCCCTTAACTTCTACCATATTCTTGTCATTAGAAGGGAGTCAATGAGCCCAACTCACCCTCAAGGGGAGGGCATTAGGCAGGAGAAATACCAAGAGATAGGGATCATTGAGAACCATCCTATTAGAGGTTGCCTAGCCCAACAGGCGAATGGGATTAGCAAATGGAGAGCGCCAAGAGAGGAAAGTGCCGGCTGTTGCAGGAGCTCAGGAAAAGAAATGCCAGCCTCTGCCTGAGGAGATCAGAGAGGGCTTCCCAGAAGCAGCAGCTTCTGGTTGAGACTTGACTGAGTAGGAGATATCCCACGTGGACCTGGGGGTAGAAGAGCATCCCAGGCAAAGAAAAAGTATGTGCAAAAGCCAGAGGCAGACAAGGCTTGGTGGGCTCTGGAGCAGCACAGCAAAGCACGGAGTGGGGGGGTGAGATGTGACACTGGAGTGGGCAAGGCCAGCTCCTGAGGGACTCGCTTGCTCTCCACAGAAGTTGGTGCTTTATCTTGGAGGCTCTGGGGAGCCATGACTAGCTTTCAGGGGAGTGAGATGGCCAGGTTTGTGGTTTAGTACACTCCGTAGTTGCCAGCTAAGTGGAGGAGAACTGGAGGAGCAGAGGTGGGAGGCAGGGGACCAGGGAGGAGGCTGTGGCAGGTGTCCAAGTGAATGTGGGGGGCTGATCTACGGCAAGGTAAAGGTGACCAATGGGACTTTTACACTGTCACTGAAAAGGCATCCAGCCTGTCTGGGAGCCAGGTGAATGGAAAGAAGGGAGGGAGGGAGGAAGAAACAGGTATGAATGGAAGGAGGTCCGGTGCAGCCCAGAGCGGCCTCCAGGGTTGCCTGTTGACTGGTGAGGCAAATGGCGAGCAGGCGGGGTCTTGCTCCTGCATTATGGAAAAGTTGGCAGGGTTGGGTGGTAACCTTGGGAGACTGGGAAGAAAGGTCGAGGTGGAGATCTCAGCCGCCATTTTGGGTCCCTGGTTTGGCCCCAGGAGGTCCATCTCTAAGTCTCGTTGATTACTCTTCCTCCACACCTCTTAGAGGCCCTCCCATCTGTGGCGTGCAGCCAAGGCTTAGCTTCAGACCCGGGGCTTAGAACTCTGCAGGCACTTCTCGAACCCTCCCTCAAACCCATCCTAGCAGCCTTCAGAGCTAGGCCCACCTTCGCCATTCTGAAGCTCATGGAAGACCTTAAGAACTTGAACTAACTTCCTGTCGCTAATCTACCAGCCTCATCACCCCACCCCTTCTCTACGTGACTGTGAGCAGGTGAGTCACTTCTCAGCTTCCGTCTATAAAATGAGAGAGTGGGACCAGCTGCTCCCCGCTGTCCCTGCCTGCGCTGGCTTGCTGGGATTCCATCTCCCACCCACCGCTCTGGGTTGTGTGGGCTCTGGGCTGTTTCTGTAACATGCATTCCAGCCACCCTGATGGCTGTCTGCATTCCCTCCTTCTGTCTGCTCAGGCCTGCCCCGAGGAGCCATAGAGACTGCAATGAGCTCAGCTCCTCATCTTAACTCTGCAAAACTTTTTTGAGGTTTGGTCTTGTTCGCAGCAGAGCACAGTACTAGGACCAGGCTGTCCTGGCCTGGCACCTGCCCAGCACGCCAGGAACCAGACAGAGCCTTCCAGAAGTCATATAGTCCATCCGCCTGCCCTGGGCAGGACTACGTTATTCATCAGAGATAATCTTTAAATAAATAGGGAAGAAAACTTTACACCTTCGTGGTAATGTGTTGATATTTTGCAGACCCTCAATGTGAGTTCTTTCTTCCTTCTAGCCTAAATCCTTCAGGAATCCTTAAAACAGGACAAAGCTACATTCTAAGGGCTCCTGGATAGAAGACCCAGGGTGGGTCCTGCCCTACTCAGCTTCAGCTTTCCCCCTCCTGAAGTGGGGGCTCAGGCCTCCAGATAGGAAGGGGACCCCATCTTTTTATCTCCTGCCCTCTCTGGCTAGGCTTAATCCACACCTGCCTGGGGACAGAGTTCCAGTTGCCCTTGGCACGCAGAAGGTGGAGGATGTTATGTAACTGGTCTTGACATTCTGGTTCTGCAGGTAGAGTGTGCAAGTTAAAAATTGTTTTAAAAATGCAGTGCTGCTGCCCAAACACACAGTCCTAGGGCAGGAGGCCAGGGGCCGAGGCCACGCGCAGCAGACAGATGTGTTTTCTGCAGGGACTTTGGGCCCAGCGCTGTGACACCAAGGGAACATCAAACTCAGGGACCAGTGGCACAAGCCTGCTCCCCAGAAACAGGTTTTGTGCCTAACACCCTCTGAACTGTTTTCTCTAGAACCTGTGCTGCTCCCCCTGCCTCCCCCTCTGGCTCTGCCTCCTCCATAATCACGTCTAGTCTCCACCGGCATCTGCACTGGGGTCTCTCTTTTTTGACGTCTTGTTCCCTTTCCATACTTTTAGGCACCTCTAACCTTCCCCTACTTCTTCTTTTCTGGTCCCTTCTTTCTTTTCTTCTTTTTTCCCTCCTTTCTCCACTCCCCTCTACCCACTGAGTAATGGGGATGGGAATTCCTCATCCCGTCCTTAAACTCTTCCCCTCGCCCTAAGCCTCTGGGAGTTGGCGTAGTGGAAGGAGGCAGCCTCTGGTCCCTCCTTCTGCCACCTTGGGGGAGTCCCTTCACCTCTCTGGGCCTCTGTGAGATGGAGACAATAATATCCACTTCACCTTCTGCTTCACAACATAGTTGTGAGATTCAAAAGAGGCGACACTGACTGTTGTACACATATACAAGGAATTTAAAAAATTTTCCTTCAGGTCATTCATTTGTTAAACACTTATAATTTCCACACATTGTGGCCAGTTCTGAGGTATGTAACGAGGAATGGAAGACACCTATGCAGTGGCTCCTAAACCTCCTATCAGAATTACACAGAGGGATTCAAAAAAGACAAACTCCCAACCTCCGCCCAGACCTACAGGGTCAGGAGGCAGGGGTAGTGTCTTTCTACAGCTTCTCGCGTGAGCCCGACCCTTAGAGTTGGAAACCAGTGTGTTGGTGAGGGAAGGAGCAGAGGGTGGGCTGGGAGGCGGGAGGACAAAGCCAGAACCCCCGTTGGGGAAACTTGGCTGGGCCAAGGTCGGGGAGGCAGGGGAAGAAGGTGGAAGAAGCTGGTGACTGGGAAGCAAGAAGGGGTTTTCCTCCTGCTTCTTGACGGGGTCTACAGAGATACAACTGTTTCCAGACTGGCCGGAGATTGAAGGCCTGTGACGGATTTCTTTAAAAAAGAAATAAAAGGAACCACAGAGGAAATACAGTAGCTCTAATCATTTCTTCATGACAGGTGGCTTGTCTCCTCAGCTAGGATATTTTATAGGCTATTTTGCTCACAGATCAGTCTATGCCTATTTGTTTTATCTAGAGAGTCATTCTAAAAGTAGGCCTACATTTTCTACTTTGTTCTTGGTGTATGTGTAAATAAAAAATAAGGTTTGTTTGTTTCTTTAAATATTAGTGATACTTATGCTGACGTTTATGAAGCAGTTTCTAACTTTCACTGTCTGAAAACTTAAACGTACGTCGACTAAGAAATGAGCAAAAAAAATAAAGACAAAAATCAAATGCCTCCAACCTCCATGGTTTTCATATATGTTTTCTTAGACTTCAGAAGAGTCTTTTAGGAACTGTAATCTGATGGTCAGTAATTCCTTCTTTCTGCTACAGTATCTTTTTTCCTTTGGTTAAATTTAAAGTTAAAATGAATACCTGTAATTTTAAAATGTGAACAGTGACTTTGTTTTCATTCAAAAATTATCTGAGTCTCCAGGCACTCTTTTTTTTGAAGAAGATTAGCCCTGAGCTAACCGCTGCCAATCCTCCTCTTTTTGCTGAGGAAGACTGGCCCTGAGCTAACATCTATGCCCATCTTCCTCTACTTTATACATGGGACGCCTAACACAGCATGGTGTGCCAAGTGATGCCATGTCCGCACCCGGGATCCGAACTGGCAAACCCTGGGCCGCCAAAGCGGAACATGCGAACTTAACCACTGTGCCACGAGGTGAACAAAACAGAGCAAAGTCCTGATGGAGGTTCCTTCTAGCTGGGAGGGATAATAAGCCAAACTACGCAGATGAAATAAGAGCCCAGTTAGTAGGGGAGGGAGTAATAAAATGCTGAGGAAAAAACAAAACTCAGGGATTTGAAATACAAAATGAGAGTCAAGGAGACAGGTTGGAATTTTAGGTTGGGGCACCTGGAAGATCTCCTGGGAAGCTAACTTTTTAAACTTTTCATCACAGAAGAATTCAAAGATATGCAAAGTTAGAATAATAAAATGAATACCTATATATCCATTGCTCAGTTTAAACAAATATTAACATTTTGCCAATATGGCTTTGTCTAATTTTCCCCAACCTTTTACTTGTTTTTCTTGTCCTAGGGTTTTTAAAAGCAAATCCGAGATTTCACATCAATTTTCCTATAAATGCTCCAGTAAGCATCTTAACTGATAAGCTAATTCTAAAAATTACATATTTACCCTGCTACGACACACCCAATAAAATTAACAATAATCCCTTAAAATCTTCTAATAACCAGTCCATATTCTCATTTCCCAATAAACTCAAAAATATCTTTTTCCACTTGGTTTTGAAACAGGATAATAAAAGTTAATTCTAAGCGGTAGCATATATTTTAATACTTTCCTCTATTTTTCAGAGATCCTACCATGAACACGTGTTGCTTTTATAATTTTTTAAAAATGTAAATTGAAAAAGAAAAAGAAAAGATGACAGACTGGAGAAAAAGCTTGCAGCGAATAAGACAAAAGATTAGGTTCATAAATAGCTAATAGAGACTGATAAAGAGCAAAGAATATGAACTCAATTTATTTCAAGAGGAAACTAAACAGTAAATAAACACTATGAGGTACCAGATTTAGTTAACAAGATTCAGCCACGTGAACAAACAGCAAAGTTCTCTGCAGAATTGATGAGAGCTGCTCACACACTGCTCGAAAAGTGTAAATTGTTCCACTAGGGAACAACAGAGCCATAAGGAATTAAAAAGCTATCAATAAATATGTGTTTATCCTAGATTGGCCCTGCGCTAACATCTGTTGCCAGTCTTCCTCTTTTTGCTTGAGAAAGATTGTTCCTGAGCCAACATCTCCACCATTCTTCCTTTATTTTCTATGTGGGACGCTGACACAGCATGGCTTGATGAGCCATGTATAGGTCCACGCCTGGGATCCGAACCCGTGAACCCCAGGCCACTGAAGTGGAGCACACTAACTTAGCCACTACGCCACTGGGCTGGCCCCTATATGTTTATCTTTGAAAGCAAAAAGAAGCAAACTAAATATTCAGCAATAAAAAAATGAATAAATCAATGATGGTTCATCAACTTGATGGAAGATCAGGCTCCCATTAAAAATTCTATGCATGAAGACTGTAGGATTATGAAGGAGCATCTAGGATAAAAATGTTAAGTGACCTGCAAAATATAAAATAGATTACTGTAAGTGCAGCAATATCAAATAGATATGTATTTGGACAAACAGGAAGGAATGGACAGAGAAAAAAATAACATCATTGGGCTGGAATGCTGAGATCATTGGTGATTTCTTTTTCCTCTAAAATTTCCTTTAATGTCTTTATATTGTTTTTACGTTAGTTCTTTTTGAAAGAAGTCAGGACGTGGGTGAAAGTTTGGAATGATGCAGAAATTGTGCCCACATGCTGTGTCCTCCCTCTCTTGAAGTCTTGCCCAGATCTCCACCTCCTGCCGGGCCCTCACTCCCCACCCCCTGGGAGAGTCCTGAAGGGACCCAGCCGGCCGCTCCATTTCTCTCAGCCAGTAGCAGGCCCTGGCGCCTAGGGCACTGCAGGGACAGCCAGCAGCTGCTCGCCTTTGCCAAGCTCGCCTCCCCGCCAAGCTCTTTACACACCGTATCTCAATTTAACCCTTACAACAACTCAGTGAGATAGGTGCTATTATCTCCATTTTCTAGATTTCAAAACAGACTCACGGCGAGTTGGATAACTTGCCCAAAGTCACAGAGTGGATAAAGAGCAGAGCCAAATTCAGGCCTCTGCTGTTAGCCACTGTGCTAGGTTCTCTGGGCTCTGCCCCTCGACTTGCACTGCAGTAGAGCGAGTTCGCTAACCTCTCTGGTCTCCTATTCACTCTCAGGTAACAAGGTGAGGTGCCCTGGGGAGGCACTCACCTCCCTGGATCTGGACTCAGAGATCTACACGCATCTGAACAGTGCAGAGAATGGTGGGACCACCACCTCTGTTGACTTGCTCATTCATTCATTCCATGCACATCTACTGAACACTCTATGAGGCAGGCACTTACCCCTGGGACACACATAACAAGGCATGGTCCTTGTCTAACAAAGGGAGGAATACACATCAACAGAGAAGTATAATGAAATACTTTCTTCCTCCAAACATCACCTCCTCAGAGAGCATGTGCTGGGCCTTGTTATCCAAAGCACCTCTCCATGGCCATTCACTCTCCCATCATGAACACACTGAAGACCCTTCAAACCCAGAAGAGAGGTGACTGGGGCGATGGAACAGCAATCACAGGATTTACAGCCAGAGATCCTGGCTCTAGCCCTGACTTCACAGAGAAACCAGAACCAGAGGGCCTGATGGGGGAGGAGTGGGGTGGGGCGGGGCTTAGAGCTGTTCTAGGCCAACTCTTAACATCTTCAGCTTCTGGACTTTGCAGGAGGAGTGGGGGGAGGCAGTGGGTGTCCCATGGCTTTAGAGTTCACCTGTTTTACAGAGAAATACTTAAAAAGATTGCTTTCCCTTCAAACTGGCAGTTTATCTCGTATATTTTGGCCTAAGCAAATAACGACAAGAAAAGGACAAAGATGAGTCCAGGGATGTTCATCACAGCATTGTTGATAATGACAGAAAGCTGTAAAAGCGTCATCCAACCACAGGGGGATGGGGAAATATGGTTGAGTCATGTGATGGAATGGTATGTGCTCATGAAAATGCATGTGTAGACCTACATATCCATGACCCCACCAGCCTGGTCTACACAGGCCCAGTAACCCACACCCTTATGCCACGTAGCTGGCCCATGCCAGCGTCTACAAAGGCCTTGAATACTTTTGAAAAGGCACTTAAAATGTATATTTCATGACAAACCACATTCCCAAGCAGTGTGCTTGATGCTACTTCATTTTGGCAATTTTTTTATCTATGTATGAGACAAAAATATATTGGTTATCTCTGGTTGGTGGGCCTATAGGTAATTTTTGTCCTTTTTTGCTGATTTTTTTGTCTTAAATTTTATGCATTAAATATAAATGACTTGGATGATAGAAATGAAAAGAAAATAAATAAGATCTAGGCTATCCTCTGGAGATGAGGGTGAGGCGGTATGACCTGCCAGGTGTGGGTTGAATGAAGGGAACAGCACGTGTGATCCAGGGAGCAGAATCCCCAGGGGAGAAACCTCAGTGCCCGTCCATCCTTAGAGGAAATGAAATCCTCCCCGAACAGGGAAGGTATTGAAACCCAATCAACTCACTCTAATCAGCTTAGTGTTCGTTCCATACACTCCAGGCTTAGCCTGCCAGGTGCAGGGACAATGAGATTAGAAATGCAAAATTGATTTCAGAACCACAGGGTCCCTTCCAGGCAGTGAGGGGCAGAGATCAACGGCTCCACCGCAGGCCTCTGAGCAACTGCCAGCCCTTCCAGGCCCTGAGGTGTCTGACCCTTGCAGGGACTCAGGGGGCAGAGCCTCCTCCCTGGGGACCTGTCCCCTTTCAACCGCCATTCAGGGAGTTCTTTCCTAAACCAAATTAAGTTTTCTGCCATCATAATTATAAATACAATATTTTCATTGTTTTCCTCTGATTATAGGATAATTGAAGGGTATAAAAACGTATATACGTGCTTGGCATATGCATGAATTATAAGGAAAAAAAATATCACCACTAAACCCATGCCCTGGAAATATAACCAGTCGTTCTTTTTAGATGTCTTTCTACACTGCAATTCATATATATAAGCATAATTGGCATCACCCTGTTGCCCCCAGGGGGGTCCTGATCTCTTCATTTACCATCAAGCATGCAGCGTCCCCAAGTCCCTGGAGAAAGGCTGCACAGCCTCATCCCTGGGGCCTGGCTCCCCAGGCAGCTGATAGGCCCCTGACTGGAATGCCTGCCAGTGGAGACATGGGTACCTCTCCCCCTCAGTGTGCGCTGTCCTGATGACCCTTGAGGAAGAAGACTTCCTCGCTGAAGACTAAATTCTCCTGGGGAGGAACAGTAGGAGCAGAAGGACGTGGAGCTGGGATTAAGACTGTGAAATCCCCTGTAACCGTGTGGTTTGGTTTATAACGAAGTCAGGACAGCGCCCTGCACAGAGGAACACCAATCACACTGCCACGGCCTGCATTTCGCATAACGGGCACCGCAACATTACCGTTGTCCACAACTGGTTCTATGCAAACTCCCGGGATCTCCCTCACTTACAGTTCCAACGACAGTGGCCATTTCGTTTGGCGTTGTGGCTGGGAATTCACATATGAGAAGCTAGAGGGTCCCTCTCACCAAGTTTGACCCGTGCCTGATTCTCTGACTCGGGAGCAGGTGGTTCCTGCCTCCTGGCTTGGATGCCGGGCCATTTATGCAGCTTGCTCAGCTTGTGAGACCCTGGAGTGTATCGTCTCTGTCCTCCCCATCCAGTGTGCTTGAGACAGCTCAGTGCTGCCAGGGCGTGCAGCCTGACACAGACCCCCAGTCGGGCCCCACCAGCCTAGTCTACGCAGGCCCAGCAACCCACCCCTTTATCTCACTGAGTGGGCCCAAGGCCAGTGTCCACCTTCCGTAGCTTCTCACGCTTCTCCCAAGGCGACATTATGCAAAGCATAAAGCCTCTACTCCAGCCCACCCATTTGCCTCTGGTTTGCCATCACAATCCCCAAACCTTTACTTTCTAACTGGCCCCCTGTATCAGCATTCCGTGGAAACTCAGAATCTTTTCACAAGGTGTTCCTCTGATCAAAAGCTTCACAGTGGTTTTCTATTTCACTCAAAGTTAAATCCAGTCCTTATAAAGGCCATCTTCTCCAACTCCACTGGGCCCCCGGCTGTTCCTCCAATGCATCAGGCGTGCTTCTGACTCAGGGCCTTTGCCCAGCTGTCCCCTCTATCTGGAAAGCTCTCCCCTCACGTATTCATTTGGTCACTTCTCTCACCTCCTCAAGTCTTTGTTCAAACTTCACCTTCTCAACGAGGCCCCCCTGTCCCCACGTTAACACGGCAATCTGCAGTCCCATCAGCACCCCCGACCCCCCTCATTCTGCTCCGCTCTCTTTTTTCAATAGTTCTATCACCTTCTAACATACTACAAAATCAACTAGTTTATTATGTTTATTTTTTGCTGTCCAGCCCCCACTAGCCAGAATGGAGGCTCCCTGAGGGCAGGGATCTCTGTGTCTTTTTTCACTGATGTATCTCCAGTGTCTAGAACAGTGCCTTGCAGAGAGCAGGTGCACAATGAATAGGTGTTGAATGAATGAACAAAAGGTCTTTGGAATTCTGTTTATGGGAGGAGGTTCCCAATGGGGAAGGATAAGTGTACTTTTACTTCGGTCCAGAGGCGGAAATAGGGTGGAACGTGTCCATCACAGCCTGAGTTCCCAGTGTGGTTCCGAATCTTCAGCTCGTTCTCCCACTCTGCCCAGCATGGAATGAGGAGGGAGTGTGCTCTGCGTGTACCCTGTACATCTATCTACCTGCGATGCCAGGCCCTCCTGGAGACGTCTAAGATAAACAGGCAGAGATGCCCTTGGCCTGCCTTAGGCCCCATCTTGGACCAATTAGGTTTGACCTCAGATAACTTCCGGGACAGCCCCGGGGAGTGAGGGGCAGTCCAGATGACCAAGGGCCTGCAGAATCGCTCTCTGGTGATGCTTGTCTTCCTGGGCCCAGCCATGTGTGTCTTACTTGAAAGAAACAGGATGAATTAAATGATGCCCCAAAAGTTCCTGAGGCAGCTGGGATGCAGTGGGGAAAGTACAAGCTCTGAAGCCAGATGTTGTGGGTTCAGGTTCCACCTCTGCCACTTACGAGCTGTGTAACAGGTTTTGAAACCCTCTGTGGTGGGCAGAGTAGTGGTCCCCAAGGATGCCCATACTCTAACCCCCAGAACTGTGCATGCGTTACGTTACATGGCAAAGGTGACTTTGCAGATGTGGTTAGGATTACAGACCTTGAGATGGAAGATTGCCCTGAATATTCCCCGTGGGCCCAATCTAATCACATGAGCCCTCAAAAACTGAGAACTTTCTCTGGCTGAAAGCAGAAGAGAGAGGAGGCACAAGAGATGGTCAGAGAGATTCCCAACATGAAAAGAACTCAGCCATCATTGCTGGCTTTGAAGATGGAGGAAGGGAGCTACAAGCCAATGAATGCAGGCTGTCTTGAGAAGCTGAGATGACCCAAGCTGACAGCCAACAGGGACCTCATCCCACACTGCGTGGAACTGAATTCTGCCAAACTCCAGGCATCAGTTTGGAGCAGACTCATCTCTAAAGTCCCCAGATAGGAACACAGCCCTGCCAACACCTTGATTTCAATTTTGTGAAACCCAAGGCAGAGAACAGGCTGAGCCGTGCTGTGCCCTGACATCTGACCTACGGAACATCCAGATGATGCGTTTGTGTGGTTTTAAGCTGCTAAATTTGTGTTGATATGTTACAGCAACAACAGAAAATGAATATTCTCTTTGAGCCTTGATTTTCTCAGCTGTAAAATGGAGACAATGATCATACTATCCGTCTTGCTGACTTGCTGCAGCGACTAAATGAAATAACAAGTAGAAGGTGCTGTGTAAGCTGGAGAGTACTCGACAACGTAAGGTTGTAAGTTGGGAGGATTCCGCCCCTTAGGAGCCACAGGCTTATTTCTCAGCCTGGAGAGAGACAAAGAGAGGGAAGCTTAGCCAGTTATGGGGTAAGGACCAGAACTCCAGGTACATTCAAGAATAGTGGTGAAGCGTGGCCAGCCCAGTGGCATAGCGGTTAAGTTTGTGTACTCTGCTTTGGTGGCCCAGGGTTCGCCAGTTGGGATCTCAGGCACAGACCTAGGCACTGCTCATCAAGCCATGCTGTGGCAGGCGTCCCACATATAAAATAGAGGAAGATGGGCACAGATGTTAGCTCAGGGCCAAGCTTCCCCCACAAAAAGAAGAGGATTGGCAGCAGAAGTTAGCTCAGTGCTGATCATCCTCAAAAAAGAAAAGAAAAGAATAGCAGCGAAGGGCTCTGATTCTTGGATTCCAGCTAGTCCAAAGTGTGGCCTCTTCCTCAGTGACTGGGGCCAAAGCCGCAGGGAAGGGAATGGCCTGTGTCAGAGCGGATGATGAGCCCACTCCTGGCTGCCCTTCCATCTTAGTCCTGAGAAGCCGTGCTGCTGGTAGCCACACCCAAGTGAGCTGAGGTGAGATGGATAGGGTGAGGAGACAGAAGTCTTGTGACAGACAGTCCTCCCAGCCCCTCCCCTCTCTTCCTGCTTCAGTTCAGTTCAGCAAAGCCAGCCCTGCCAGGCAGGAGGAGGAGGCAAAGACAGCGGCTCTCCCTGCCTCCACCCAGGCACTGTGGTTCTGGCCTCCGCTGCTGCTGTCTCTGCAGTAAGGTATCCCCTTGGATCCCCAGGCACCTGGGAATTGTCCGCTGACCCTGGCATCCCCACTTGGCCCCCTTTCCCTGCCTCTCTGCTTGCCCTGTCCTGGTTGAGGCTGGGTGGGGAAGGGCGTGACCCCTGAGCCACTTGGCGCATGGTGGGGGCAGTTCCCAAGTTGAAAGCACAGAGCGGGAGTGTCAGGGACTCTGTTGTTTAGCCTCCTGCCAAGGAGAAAACAGCCTCAAGAATGGGGACCCTCCTTCCAAGACGGGCAGGGGGGCAGTGGACCCTCTTCCCAGCTCCTGGGGGGACCAAGGCCACAGTGGTTGAGAGGAAACCACATTGCCAGTTTCCACTACCTCCCGAGGGACAGTCCCACCCCTCTGGGAAGCACCTCATAGACTCCCTCCCCCAATACATATATATGACCCAAGTTAGAAGGGCCCTGTGAAGCTCTCTAGCCCAAACTCCTTGTCATACACTTGGGAAACTGAGGCCCAGAGAGAGGGAAGCTTCCATTATACAGGGAGTCAGCAATGAGGCCTCAGACCTTATCTCTCTTCAAAATTCACACACTATGCATCCAACAAGCTGCACAGAAAAGCAAGGTCGAGTCCCAAATACCCCTCCCCCTCCACCTCCTCTCCCTACCAGCCTTATCCCCTATATCAGCTTGTCGCTTTGAGATTCTGGACAGGGGCCAGACCATCCTGTTTACTCTCAGCCGGAGGGGCTTATCATAGAGGTAACCACAGTCTCCCAAGATTAAACAAAAACAGCCGCACTTCCAGATATTCATTCCTTTATTTATTATTTATACCACACCTACTTCCAAAACATATTTGAGGTGGCTCACAATAAAAGCCATACATGCAAGAGAACTATTGGAAAGCAAAAAAACTCTCAGACAGTCAAAACCTTTCAAGATTTTCATATCGTGGGAGTGATTTTGTTTTTTAAGAACAAAAGAGGTCTTTGACCTCAGTTACTTGAAGGGGTAAGGTCTTGAGTATGGATATTTAAAGGTGCCTGGTCAGGTTGAGTAGTTGAAACTGGAGGTTCTGATAGAGTGTGGGGACCAGGAATAGGAAAGGACAGCCATCAGAGGCCAAGAGCAAGTGTAGGAGAAAAAGGCTCGTTTTCTCTTACTCCCTTTTTTCCTTCTTGGATGCTGAGGTGTGATAACGTGACACTTAGAGCAACAGCCACTATCTTGTGGCCCTGAGGCATGACACACCCAACATGCTGAGGATGACAAAAGGAAAGGGGCCTAGGTCCTTGATGACAGAGTTGAGCTGCTCAACCAACCCTGAAGAGTCCACCATCAGCTGTCTGAGAGATAATGAAAAGTTCCTACTATTTAAGCGACTGTTAATCAGGTATTCTGTTACTTGCAGCTGAATGGTCCACACTGATAAAATGAAAGTGAGCAGTGTGAGATGCAGTGGAAGCACAAAGGGCAGATGACTTGTTTTACCCAGCTGGATCCTAAAAGGCTTCTCAGAAGATACCCCTGAGGAGGGCCTTTTTTTTGAGGAAGATCAGCCCTGAGCTAACATCTGCTGCCAATCCTCCTCTTTTTGCTGAGGAAGACTGGCCCTGAGCTAACATCCATGTCCATCTTCCTCCAATTTATATGTGGGACGCCTGCCACAGCATGGCTGGCCAAGCCGAGCCATGTCTGCACCTGGGATCCAAACCGGCAAACCCCGGGCTGCTGAAGTGGAACGTGCGAACTTAACTACTGCGCCACCAGGCCGGCCCCTGAGGAGGGTCTTGCAGGACGAGTAGGAGTTTGCTAGACAGGCAGGGGAAGGAAAGGCATGCCAGGAAGTTGGATGGCAATGAAAAAGGCATAGAGGGAAGAAGGAGGATGCAGGTTGGAGGGCTCACTCACAGAGAGCTGAGAAGTGAGAGGCATCTGGAAGAACACAAGCAGAACACAATGGGCCCTGGAGCCAGGACGAAAAGTGTGGACTTGGTTGAGTGGGCAATAGGGAGCCAGTGAGGGAATTGAGGCAAGGGGATAGAAGTGGGAGCTGGAAGAAGTCAAGCAGGTTACAAGATATCCAGGCGATTGGGCTCCATGAGGAAGGATGAGTGTTGGGAACAAGTCAAAGTGACCCAGACATTGAGAGGGAGCCAGAATCAGTATCAAGACTTTTTCACCAAAAATGTTCTCACCTTTGTTTTTGACCTTCTCTAGGGACCCCTTGTTTTGCAAGAACCAATCACCCTGATGATGGGAACTGTCAATCACACAAAAAACAGCAGCTGCTGGAAAAATGCTACCAAAGATCAGGAACCCTCAAAAAGAAGATGCCACGTGCTGGCACTTCAGAGCATCTGGCCAGACTCTTCATGGCGCAAAAGAGGAAACTGAGCCCTGAGAAGGGATGTGAGCTGACCGGGCCAAACAGCTGACTGGAGGCAGAGCAGGCCTGGAGCCCAGTTGGCCTGGTCCTTGGACTAGCACTCAGCCCCACCACCCCTCAGCTCCTCTCATCACTACAACTGCCCATAGATCAAAAGAGAACAAACGAGAAAACTCTGGGCCCAACAGGATGACACAGCCCCGCCTCCCGGCAAAGAGAAGACAAAGCAACAATGTTTGAAGCATATTAATAGGGCCTGTCCCCCAGAGTGAGGAAGTTAGAGATAAAATTCCTTAAGCCCATACTGATGGCTTTTAGCACCCTTCCAGAATTCCTAAAAAACTAAACTTCTATTTTTAAAAAAATACAAACAAACTTTGAAGTCGTTTGAAGATTAAAGATATTTTATGGGCCAAGGCTGGTGAAGGGAAGGCTCGCAGGGATTTTACAAGGATTTTGCCAATGGGCTGCAGATGTCTCTGTCACCGCCCTGCTGAGGCAAGGTGCCCGAGCCTCGGAGTCTTTCAGGGCTGCTCGGTTACACGGCCCTGATGTGCAGAAGGACCAGACTGCCCGGGGTTCAAATCCCAGATCCATCACTCACCAGCTGGAGGCAAGTCGCCTACCTCTCTGTGCTTTGGTTTCCCCATCTGAAAATAGGGACAATAATCATTGTCACCAGCTCACAGGCCATGTGAAGATTGAATGAGTTGTTGTAAGGGCTTAGAGCGATGGGTGCACTTTGGCGGTGTTAGCTCTCATTATTAGCTCCGTGGGTCTCAGTGCGGAAACACATCCCAGCAGTACCCAGCCTGCCCGGGCCTCCTCAGTCACTAGCCAGCCACCCGTGGGTAGGTGGGATAGGCCTTTGCGGTTAAGTGTGGTCCCTGGACCAGCAGCAACCATCAGCTGGGAGATGGTCAGGAAGGCTGAATCAGGGGCCCCACCCTGATCCTACTGAGGCAGAATCTTCATTTTAACAAGATCTCCAGGGGACTCAGGTGAGCGCTGAAGTTTAGGAGCATTGGGAGAGGCCGCTGAAATGAGTATTGAAGGTATCTCCCAGTGGAGGGGCTTTGGCCCCTTTGCAGGCAGGACCCCACGGGCCTTCCTGGTCCTGAGACCAGGGCTTCCAGAGCTGCCATGTCACGTCTCACTCCTGCCTGCTCGAGATGCCTGGGCCGGGGCCTGACGCTGACTCCCACTTTCTGCAGGTCTGGATGTCACTTCTGTTTCCCTTTCTGTGCTTCGGATCCATAGGTTGGGGCGCATAGGAGCCCCTGGCTTCGCCTTGAGTGCCTCTTCTGTGGAGCCTCCAGCTTTGCCCAGGGAGTGACCTTCCTTGTGGCATGTAGAACTCGAGGCTGCTTTCCTAACAGCCGTGCAAGGCCAGTCACCCTGCCACTAGACAGTCACGGGGCTGGCTGTGTGGATGACTAATTCCAAGAAGTTGGGGGTCAACTAAAAACCCTCAGCAGAGCAGACAGGGAACCATTCATTTGGTAATTCTCTCCAGTAACATTTTTTTAGAGATGACTGTACTTTACTTACCTGACTCCAATGGCACCACTTGGTCTAGAAGGCAGGAAAACCTTGGTGTTGCCACTAAATATTTGTGTAACCTCAGGCGGTTCACTCTCCATGTCTGGGCTCACGTGGGATTTGATGTAAAATGAGGGAAGTTCTTTAAAACCTGTTCTCTCTGTTTAGGAGTAAAGGTAAATAAGCCTGAATCGGTAAACAGATGTCAAGGTAAGAAAGGCCTGGAAGGCAGAGCTATGAAATTCAGACTTGATGCTCCAAGCCTGCACTGTCCAATATGGTAACCACCAGCCTTATGTGGCAATGAACACTTAACATGTGGCTCCTCGGAAGTGAGATAGGCTACAAGTATAAAATACACACCCTATTTTCAGACTTCATGTGGCAAAAAGAATGTAAAACATCTTATTAATATTATATTGATTGCATGTTGAAATTATAATATTTTGGACATGTTGCATGAAATAAAATACTTTAGAAAAATTAATTTGACCTGTTTCTTCTTGTTTTGTTTTTTATTCTAAATGTGGCGGTGAGGAAATTGGAAATTACACATGTGAACTGCATCATGCTTCTAGAACAACGGCACTCCAGAGCTCTTTAACTGCTCAGAGGCAGAGGGATGAAACTAAAGACTGCTTTCTCCTTGAAGAGTGCCCTGTGGGATCACTTCCAAATTTAACCATCGAGGAAGGAATCCATTGGGAAGAATTTGAAAGATAATTCTATACATATTCTAGTGAAAGTTCCAGATTTTGCCTGTACTTCCCCAAAATGTCAGAGTTTAAACTGTAACCTATCGTTCTGTCTTTGGGGCACAACTCAGCGCTTGCTTTAAGGCCAGTTGGTTGAGAAACAAGGACAGGTCTCTGGAGTTTGAGGATAATTCTTCAGGTCCAACTTTAATAACCTGGCAGAGACATAAAGAAAGATCTGAAATAAAGAGACGTGTTAATGCTGAGAACGGTATTGCAATCAATTTTCCTGATACAGCGAATTCTTCTCCTGGCATAGAAGGCAATGCTTTGTGGTTTGGATAAAGACTGGGAGGGTGGCAAAATGCTAGCAGAGGCTCATAGGAAGGAAGTTAACCAACTCCTGTCTCTGTGGATTAACTTCCTCTCATGAAATTCCCAGAAGAAGCCCCTCGGGCATTTGCCATATGCATTTTGAGAAACTGGGCTTCCCCTTCCTGACCTCCTGGGGAGACCCAGCCTGGATGCCCATTCTCCCTTGTACGTGTCTGATCCTTGCTCTGTCTGGAGGCCTGCCAGGGCTGGGAGCCAAGGTGGCAGGCAGTTAGGGTGAAGATGTTAAGGGAACAAGAGAGGGAAACTATTTGGTCCCAGCTGAAACCCCATGCCAAGTGGTTCTACTCCCAAATTCTGCTGATCCCACCCAGCTCTCTGAGCCCCTGACTGTGAGAGTGGGACAATGTGGATAGGGCCACTGTCCACACTGGGGGCCACGGAACTCTAGGACTGTATGGCCTGTGCTCTTGGGGCCAAAGTTGCTTGGACTGTTTACAATAAGCCCATTTTTCCCTCAGTGTTTTGGAGAGCAACCAAACTTCCTTGACCTAAGCTCTTGTTACACAAACAGACGACTCCTTAGAAAGCCTTAGAATGAAAGGGACGTGGTGACTATACTTTTGGAATAAAAAATTCGGACAGGATCAGATAAGACCTAGCTTATTTGTGGTGTGAATGGGGCTGTCTCTGCTCATTCCATGGAGGTCATTTGCTCCAGCCCCCATGGGGCAGCACTCTCCATCCAGCCCCAGCCACTGAGCACTGAGGTTTTTATTGAGAGGAGGGGACACCTGACCACCTCATGCCTGTTAAAATGGCTATAATCACTAAGACTAAAAATAACAAACGTAGGAGAGGGTGTGGAGAGAAGGGAACCCTCACACACTGCTGGTGGAATGCAAACTGGTGCAACCACTATGGAAAACAGTCTAGACATTCCTCAAAAAACTAAAAATAGAACTACCATATGACCCAGCCATCCCACTACTGAGTATCTACCCAAACAACTTGAAATCAACAATCCAGAGTAACATATGTACCTCTATGTTTATCCCAGCGTTATTCATGATAGCCAAGACACAGAAGCAACACAAGTGCACATCAACTGATGACTGGATAAAGAAGATGTGGTGTATATATACAATGGAACACTACTCAGCCAGAAAAAAGACAAATTCCTCCCATTTGCAACCACATGGATGGACCTGGAGGGAATTAGGCTAAGTGAAATAAGCCAGTCTGAGAAAGACAAACACCACTTGATTTCACTCATATGCAGAATATAAACAAACACATGGACAAGGAAACAGTTCAGTGGTTACCAGGGGAAGGGGGGTAGGAGGTGGGCATAAGGGTGAAGTGGAGCACTTATGTGGTGACAGTCAAGAAATAATGTACAACTGAACTTTCACAATGATGTAAACAACTATGAGCTCGAATTAAAAAAGAAAGAAGAGGAGGGGACACCTGGCTCCACAGGCCCAGCAAGGAGGGGCACTTCTGGTTCTGGGCCATCCATGGAGAAGTGGCCCCTGGAGCCCTGGACTTTTTCAACTGGCCCAGCCCTGATTGTCTTGGGCGGGCATCAGGAATGAAACCAGCCTCATTCGCATCATTCTTTTTTTTTTTTTGGTCAATCCCTTATTTTTCATTTTTGTATATTTATCTTACTTGACATTTCTAAGGGTAATTATGAACAAAATAGACAATTTAAGAATGGGCCAATAATTTGAGGGAATTTCCCTCAGAAGCTAAACCCACTCAGATTAAGAGTTTTTGTTTCCTATGCTGCTGAGTCAGGGCCCAGCAAGTTTTATAAGCCAGTTTCTCCTATTTAAAAATGTAAGGTGGTTATCCCCCAGGAAGGAGTGTTTTTGCTGATGAGAGAGGCTCACAGCCTCAGGGATGGAAGTTTGTTCCAGAAAGGTGTCTTAGCTGAGATGGTCTCTCCTCCTAGGTGTGTACCCCCAGAACCCAGCCGCTGCCCCGCACAGGCCGGGCTTGACTGGTGGCTCTCTGCAGGGACTCATTGTGCGAGGCGTTGTCTGGAGGAAGTAGTTCCTGCCTCAGAGCCAGCAAGCAGAAAGAACAGGAGAAATAACCTGGGAGCTTACATCATCAGCTGTGTAAGAGGCAGCCTAGTGGACACGGCGAGTTCCATCCGTCAATACCTACTTGCCTCTGCCCTCCACAGCCTCCACTTAGTTCTAGCCACGTGGTCTGGAAACAATCCTGCTTCAGATCAGGAGGATTGAAGGAGCTGAATTTGATTCCTCTCCTGCTCTGACACTATTATTTATCTATAGTTGTCATCAATAACCATTTGTTGTATTCTTGCTGTGTGTCAGGTGTGTCCACATACTATCACTTAATTTTTATTTAATTAATTATTTATTTTTTTTGAGGAAGATGAGCCCTGAGCTAACATCCGCCACCAATCCTCCTCTTTTTGCTAAGGAAGATTGGCCCTGAGCTAACCTCTGTGCCCATCTTCCTGTATCTTATATGTGGGATGCCTGCCACAGCGTGGCTTGATAAGTGGTGCCTGGGTCCGTGCCCAGGATCTGAACCAGCAAACCCCAGGCCACTGAAGCAGAGCACGAAAACTCAATGGCTACGCCACCGGGCCGGCCCCCATACTATCATTTAAAAACTCTGAGAGAGGACAGCCCGGTAGCATAGCAATTAGGTTCTCATGTTCCATTTTGGTGGCCTGGGATTTGTAGGTTTGGATCCTGGGTGTGGACCTACACACCACTTATCAAGCCACGCTGTGGCAGCGTCCCACAGAATAGAGGAAGATTGGCACAGATGTTAGCTCAGCAACAATCTTCCTCAAGCAAAAGGAGGAAGATTGGCAACAAATGTTAGCTCAGGGCCAATCTTCCTCACACACACACACGAAAAAAACCTTTGAGAGCCCTACCAGGAAGGAGCTACTACTAAGGTCATGTATAACATGACAAAACTGAGGTTGGAGAGATTCGTAACTGAGTCACAGAGCCAAGTTCAGTCCACCTCCAAATCCGCATTTTGCCTTTCTTGATTTTTTTTTTTTACTGTAAAACAGATTCTCAAAAAAAGTATGTATAACATATATAAATCGCTTAACAAATTGTAATATATATCTCATATACAAATAATTTGTTGGGGATCTATGTTAGAAATAGGTTTGTAGCTTGTTTTTTGCTTGCTGTACGGGATCTTTGAATAAAAACAAATTCTTACTTTTAACGGAATGGAATTTATCAATATTTTCTTTTATGGTTTGCCCTTTTTATATCTTTTTTAAAAAATCATTTTGTATTCCAAAGTCATAAAGATGTTTTTCTGAATTGTTTTCTAGTTTGGCTGTTCACATTTATGTCTTTAAACCTCCTAGAATTTTTTTCCCGAGCGTGACATAAGGTAGGGCGCTGCTTCTTCCCACAATACTAAGTTACACACGGTGTGTGCGCTTTCTAGACTCACACAGGAACTACACAAACAAGGCTTACTTCTTTCAATTCAATTTCACAAGATTTTATATGGTATTTACAGTGGGCCTATCTGGAAGTAGGTCCTATATAGGAAAAAAAACAATGAAAGGAAATTTTTGAAAAAAATTCAAAGTTTTGAATCATTAATAAGAAATTTACTGTTAAGGAGAACACCACATATTTTCTAGCTTCCTGATTCATTATTTTCACATCTAAAGAGAGGTTTATATGGCTTTTGTGGGCTGTTGGGAATTCTGAAACTCACTTCCTTTGAAATGAGTCTGGTAAACACTGGTGTGGTGTGGTAAGCCTTGGGTTCTTGCTCACATTCTATTCTGTTACAGAGATATGCTATGGTCTAGAAATTTTTCTTTTTTTTTTTAATTTTTTTAAATTAATTAATTTTTTTGAGGAAGCTTAGCCCTGAGCTAACATCTGCTGCCAATCCTCCTCTTTTTTGCTGAGGAAGACTGACCCTGAGCTAACATCCCTGCCCATCTTCCTCTACTTTATATGTGGGATGCCTGCCACAGCATGGCTTGACAAGCAGTGCTGTGTCTGTACCCAGGATCCAAACCGGTGAACCCCAGGCCACCGAAGCGGAACATTGCCAACTTAACCCTTGTGCCACCAGGCCGGCCCCTCAGAAATTTTTCTTAAGATCCTAATGATCCTCTACTTTGTCACAAGTAGAAAGAGGTGTTTATGAACAAGTATGGTACCCATGTGGCTCAATGCTTCGAAAACTAGATATAAGTATGGTTAAAATCAGTTGGGCCACTTTTGGGTCATTAGGCCCAAAGAATTGGCTTACCATAAGCCTACCATTGCTAGTCTAGAAAAACCACTCAAAGCTGATAGTCCATCAGGTTCAAATTTCTAGAACAGAGGTAGTTAGGGAAGTTCTTTCTCATGCAATATGAAAAATTCCTTTTATTTTAAAGTCAGTATTGTGAGAGTTTAAGCAGAGGCTTCTGGAAGGCGTTTGCAGCCAGACTTCTAATGCAACAAAAGTGGCACTTAAAAAATATCTATATAATATACATATATAATATATATGTATATAATATACACACAAAGGGGAAGAAAACATCTCAAATACTACAGAAGGCTATAAAATGAAAAACAGGGCTGGCCCGGTGGCACAGTGGTTAAGTTCTCACGCTCTGCTTCAGTGGCCCAGGATTTGCGGGTTCAGATGCCGGTGGCAGACCTACACACTGCTCATCAAGCCATGCTGTGGCGGCATCCCACACACAGAATAGAGGAAGACTGGTGCAGATGTTAGTTCAGGGCTAATCTTCATCAGAAAGAAAGAAAGAAAGAAAGAAAGAAAGAAAGAAAGAAAGAAAGAAAGAAAGGAAGGAAGGAGGGAAGGAAGGAAGGAAGGAAGGAAGAAAGAAAGAAAGAAAACAAATTTCTTCCTGGTCCCCTCCCTACAATTAATCGTTATCAGTAACATCTTATGTGTCTTTTCAGAAATTATTTTTAAGCATATATGGGCAAAAAAATATTTATATTTCCTTTTAAACACAAATGGAATCATATTAAATATGCTATTCAGCAGCTTTCTTTTATTGTGGTGTAATTTATGCAGAGTAAAATTCACTGTTAACTGTTCAACTGGGTGAATTTTGACTATTATATACACCCCTGTAACCACCACTCAAAATGAGATATGTAACATTTCCAACCCCCAGAAGGTTTCCTCAGGGCCCCTTTCCAGTCAGTTCCCACTGCCCCCACTTCCCGCCCTCCCAAGGGCAACCACACGGCAGCGTGCTCCCTTGACTGAATCCCTCTTGGATGGGATTCGCTCTCAGTGCACAGAGTTCTACCTTGTTCCTTTAAGCAGTTGCATGGTATGCACGATATGGATGGATCCAAATTCCTTGTAGATAAACATTAGGGATATTACCATTTAAAAAATTACAAACAATATCAATATAACAGATTAAACTTGAAGCGACAACAGGGCAGGGTCTCAACATGAAGCCCCTTGGTCTTCCGCCTCAGCCTGGACCTCTGGTCTTATCCCTCCTTGGGTTGTGTTTGGCCACCTTTGCTCAGTCCAGTAAAATTCCCACTTCATCTAGGGAAGATGATGCTATTACTAAAAAATCATATGAAGAGAAAGTAAACATTCTTAATCTTACCAACAAATACAATATTTCTAAAATCTTGTACCAGGAGCTATCCCTCTTCAAAGGGACTTGCTAGATCTCAGTTTATGCATCTGTCGTTTAGGGGAGGGTTGAGGTGGCGTCGAAGGATCTTTCTTCCAGGCTCTGATGCTCAAGGGACCTAAGTGAGCAAATAAATATAATTATGGGCATAAATCTAAAAATATTTTTTAATAACCAACAAAAAGTTACTGCAGAGCAATAAATCCTTAAAAAAGAAAGGCTACTTGGATATTTAATACAGTGTAGAATGCAGAGGAAAGGCTAATATAATATCCCACCTAAGTACTAAGTGCATTCCAGAGCCTATACAAGGAAAGCGAACAAATACGTGATTCTGGTGGGAATCGAAGCAAATAATAAAATCAAGTTATATAAAATAAAGCTGATGTGATCTTGGTAACTGGAGTAGTTTTACGTGTGAAACTTGATGTCTATCACACATGGTGTCAGTTGGAAATCCAGACCATTTCTCATCTGACAACAGATTATCATGATGAGCTTGGTCAATAGATCCAAGACTGGCTTCCTCTAAAAATAGATAAAGCTAAAACTGGTGAGGTTGACCAGTGGACAGCGAGTCATTTCCACAGAGAAGAGAGCTTCTCTCACCTGCTCCTCCACTTGCCAGCACTTGCTCTGAACCCCAATTATATACTGGAGAAAATTTTGCCCAGGTAAATGAGTATTATTACGACGATGGCCTCCCCGCAAAACAGTGGTGAAATATACACTGAAAGATATTCACGCCGGATGTGTACACAATTATAAACTGATCAAGGACCTCTGAGGACTCCCTTTGGAAATTTAGAAGTTGTCTCTGAGTCGCATAAGATTTACTACTACCCAGCCCCTCACCTCAACCTCCACAGATGCACTCTTTTTAATATCTACAGCTGAGTCAGTGACCCACGAGTTACTCAGAACAGGCATTAGTTCATGTGGGGTTTTGGGTTAAGCTTCATTTGGCAAGCTGGAATCTGACACCTCTGCGCACATTCCCTCTCTGCTCAAATCCCTGTGGTTAGAGCTCCACTGAGGAACTCATTCAAATTTAAAATCTTGATTAGCCTTGAAGATTTTCACACCTTTTCTTACCCAGAGCAAATACTGGATTTTTCCTTTCTGCCTAACTTGGGACTCCAGGGGAAAACAAAAATCTCAGTTTTTGCTAAAGAGCCTTTCAGAGTGAAGCAACATCAAGGCCAAGTACTTCTGAGAAGTATGATTGGGAATGTTCCTCTTTACCGGTTTGTGGGATTGTTTAAAAACAATTTTTTTTTGTTTTCACTTGGGGAGGAGTGGACGAAACATTAGGATTTCTATATTTTCTCCCTGTCTCTAATTTTGATCAGTTTCCACAGCTTACCAAGTCAAGAGGCATCCCTGAGGTGACAGTGCCTTGTCAGGAGAACCAGGAGGGTAGTGCTTGTTAAAAAATGAAATTCAGCCAAGTAAACTTGAAGATCTAATTGGCTTTATTAGGTGATTCATGAATTGCACAGTATCTCACCCAGCAAGCAGAAAGCTACCCTAAGGGGTTGTACAAAATGGAAGGTTTTTATAGGAAGAGGGATGGGGCCAGGGAGCTGTTAACAAGAGACAACACAGGATTATTTTTAGGGCAGGATATCTTTTCTGCAGGGAAGGAAACAGCAAGGGTTTTATCATGTAGATTGTCTCTTCTCCCTCTGGGGGTTGGAGAGGGCCTACGTGACCGATTACCTCATTGGTGCTGACTGGGAAATTCCAGGCTGGTTGATTAAGATTACATTTCTGGGAGAGGCTGAAACTGCAGTTAGGTTAGGTATTAAATCTAAGTTTGGTATTATGGGCTTTAGCACAATTGACGCCATTTTGGGGGCCTGTGGTTTTCTCCTGAACGTGCCCACTGTGGAGACAAACACACCAGACTGTCAGAGATGGGGCCATTTAATAACCAAATCTTACAACTATTGCAGGTAGAGCGTCTGAGAAACAGACCAAGAGGGAGATTTGCACACTGGAAGTTTGTTAAACACGCCCTCAGATTAACACCAGCAAGGAGGAAGGGCAGCTGGATTGGGAGAGATTGACCAGGTTGTGGGTTGCGGGTGTAATAAAGGCCTTCAACTGAGCCTGCAAGGGGAAGAGGGCATGACCTTGGGAGGGGCAGGCCTCTTCAGCCTCTGGTAATCTCCAGAGACTTCTTTTGTCCTAAATCCATTCCCTAAGCACCCCTCTGATTACATTTTGGTTTCCTCTGTGTTTGTCAGAATGTCCCACACGGGCACATGGGAAAAATCTGGACTACCTAAGAGTTTTATCTTTATACTTGTTTCTACTCGTTTGTCATTTCAAAAGATTTGCTGTGGTGACGGAAATAAATACAAATTTTAAATTATTATATTAGCTACCATTTATTAAGCACTACTATAAGGCTAATGGTTTTATTATTGTTATTTTATTACTCCTCAGAACAATCCTGTAAGGCAGGTACTATTATCTTATAGGCAAGGACTCAAAGAGGTGACGTATCTGGCCTAAGGTCTCACAGTTGGTGAATGCCAACGCAGAAGGTCAGTCTGATGTTTTAACCATTGGATCCTATTGAGGATGATAGAAAAATGTATGAAACCAGGTGGGTAGGGCCCCTATCTAAAAACCTTAAAGTTCAGCACAGTTGCAACGAATAGGGCCCCAGAATTGATTCTGGTTTCCTGGCGCTTCCGTAGAGAGAAACACGATCAGGAACAAGATTCACAGCAGTGCCTCGCTGTGAAGAACAGAATCGTGATGCCCTTTGCGGGAAGGGTATTGACCGAGAGGAAGCAGGAGGGAGGCTCTTGGGGGCTGGGAATGGTCCACGCTGTGACCCAAGAGGTGGTTACCCAGGTGTAAGCACGTATGAGCATTGTAAAAGCTGCACACTTAAGGCTTGTGCACTTTAGTACGTTATACTAAACTTCAGTTATACTGAAGTTATATGTTATACTTCAGTTAAAAAAAAAAGTTATCAAATTGTGTCAAAAATAAAACAACCCAGTTGATCAGGACAAGCTCAGCCTTTTCTGGTACTGAAACCCCGGAAAAATTCCATGAGCCTCACAAGAGAGACACGTGGGTGATGTGGTAATGGCCATCTTCCTTAATAGCTCCTACGATAAGCTCAATATTGAGTTTCATGTGACTTTTCATAATTGTCCCTCAATGAAGGCAGATGGCATGATGCTGAAGGAGAAGTTAGTGAAGGCCTGAGACGTCAACAGTGTGGTCCCAAGACAGAACGTGTTCTCTTTCTCCTTATCGTTCCGTGGCCCCTCACAGCACTCCTGAGGGTTCCCGAGCAGGCCCGCTGTCTCAGCTCTCTCCAGGGCGGTTCTCCCGTTATTCTGTTTCATATCAGTTTGATTCTTAAACTCGCCAGAAGGACCCAGAGGGTAGAGGAATAGTTCTTCCTCCCCGGCATAATCACCACCAGCAAGCCCTCAGGCTGCAGGTTTCATCGTAACACACCAACATGGGCTCTGAAGTCAATGGCCCTGGATTCAAATCCTGGCTTTACCCCTTACTAGCTGGGCAAGCTCCCAACCACTCTGAGTTTTCCCAGCTGTAAAATGAGCACGATGATGAGAGTAGTACCCACCTCACTGGGTTGTTATGAGAATGACACGACACACACACTGTGTGTGGCTCTGTATGAGTTAGCTCTCTACAGAATCTATTATCTGCATCATGTTCATAAGAGAAAGATGTGCCTCCTAGAGATATAACGTAGAAGTGAAAAAGCCAGGGTTAGTTTGTAAACAAATAATCATTTTCTTTTTTTCGTGGTTAAAAAAAGAGTCATGGGAGAGTGAAACAGGAAGATGTTGGTCAAGGGGTACAAAACGAGTTATGCCAGATAAGTAAATTCTGGAGATCTAATTACAGTAACGTGACTACAGCCAACAACATCGTATTGTTTACTTGAAATTTGCTAAGAGGGTAATCTTAAGTGTTCTCACCACAAAAAGAAAAGAAAATGGTGCCTGTGTGGGATGAAGGATATTTTAAGTAGCTTGATTATGGTGAATATTTCACAATGTATATGTATATCAAGTTGTACACCTTAAATATACATAATTTTAAATTATCAACTATACCTCAATAAAGCTGGAAAAAACAACAAAGCTTTTTTTTAAAGTGTTCAAGATAATACATATTCGGGGCTGGCCCTGTGGCATAGTGGTTAAGTTCATGCACTCTGCTTCCACCGCCTGGGGTTCACTGGTTCGGATCCCAGGCACAGACCTACACACCACTCATCAAGCCACGCTGTGGTGGCATCCCACATACAAAGTGGAGGAAGATTGGTACAGATGTTAGCTCAGGGCCAATCTTCCTCACCAAAAAAAGAAGAAGAAGAAAGAAAGAAAAGATACTACATATTCATCAAGGAACATTTAACATGAAAACAATTTTGGGGCTGGCCCCGTGGTGCAGGGGTTAAGTGCGCACTTTCCGCTTCAGCGGCCCAGGGTTTGCTGGTTTGGATCCTGGGTACGGACACGGCACTGCTTGGCAAGCCACACTGTGGTAGGTGTCCCACATGTAAAGTAGAGGAAGATGGGCATGGGTGTTAGCTAAGGGCCAGTCTTCCTCAGCAAAAAGAGGGGGATTGGCAGATGTTAGCTCAGGGCTAATCTTCCTCCAAAAAAAAATAAATAAATAAAATAAAATGTGGCATGTCAAAAAAAAAAAAAGAAAAGAAAAAAGTTTTAAAAATTATTTTTTATTAACTTTTTGGTATTTTTTTCTTCCATTCCTTTTCTACAACTATGTGTGTGTATATATGTATGTCTGTGTGTACTTTTTTAAATAAATTTTTGTTTTTTTGAGGAAGATTAGCCTTGAGCTAATATCTGCCACCAATCCTCCTGTTTTTGCTGAGGAAGATTGGCCCTGAGCTAACATCTGTGCCCATCTTCCTCTATGTTATAAGTGGGATGCCTGCCACAGCATGGCTTGATAAGTGGTGTGTAGGTCCATGCCTGGAATCTGAACTGGTGAACCCCAGGCTGCTGAAGCACAGCATGCGAATTTAACTGCTACACCACTGGGCCGGCCCCTAAAATATTTTTTGATTTACAGAAAAGTCACAAGGATAATACAGAGTTCCCATATACTCTATACCCGGTTTTTCCTATTGTTACCTTACATTACTAAGGTTCATTTATCACAACTAATGAACCAATATTGATACATTATTTTTAACTAAAGTCCGTACTTAATTTGGGTTTCTTTGTTTTTACCTAATGTTCCATTTCTGTTCTAGGATTTCATTCAGGATACCACATTACATGTAGTTGTCATAGCTCCTTAGGTACCTCCAGAATGTGAGGGTTTCTCAGACTTTTCTTGTTTCTGGTTAACTTGACAGTTTTGACAAGTATTCGTCAAGTTTTTTGTAGAATGTTCTTCCATTGGAATTTGCTTCATATTTTCCTCGTGATTAGACTGGGTTTCTGAGAGGAAAACCAGGAAATAAAGTGCCATTTTCATTACATCATATCAAGGATACTATCAATATGACTTATCACTGGTGGGTTTTTTTTGACCATTAAAATACTTTAACTTTTATTTAGTTAATATGTCTATCTTCATACATCTGAGTTTCTTACCTTAATTAAGATGATTTGGCCCACTTGTAGATTTTAGTACACAGGTTGTTTTTTTTTTTAATTTTTATTGAGTTGATGATAGGTTACAATCTTGTGAAATTTCAGTTGTACAATAATGTTTGTCATTCGTGTTGTAGGTGCACCACTTCACCCTTTGTGCCCACCCCCCACCCCACCTTTCCCCTGGTAGCCACTAATCTGTTCTCTTTGTTTACGTTTTTAAATTACTCATATGAGTGGAGTCATACAGAGACTGTCTTTCTCTAATTGGCTTATTTCACTTAACATAATTCTCTCAAGGTTCATCCATGCTGTTGCAAATGGGAGGATTTTGTTCATTTTTACGGCTGAGTAGTATTCCATTGTATATATATACCACATCTTCTTTATCCAATCATCTGTTGATGGGCACTTAGGTTGCTTCCACATCTTGGCTATTGTAAATAATGCTGCAATGAACATTGGGGTGCATGGGACTTTTGGAATTGCTGATTTCAGGTTCTTTGGATAGATACCCAGTAATGGGATAGCTGGATCGTATGGTAGTTCTATTTTTAATTTTTTGAGGAATCTCCATACTGTTTTCCATAGTGGCTGCACCAGTTTGCATTCCCACCAGCAGTATCACTGGTCTTTTTGATATTTAAAATGTATACGTTTATTTGTAATAAAAGCAGTCTAAATTTAGGCCTGCCCTACCACAATGGAACAATTCCTATTGGTGCCTCAACTGGCCCTTTGTCATTAGCGACGTTAAGTGTTGCTGTTCCATAATAATTTATTATTATTATTTTTTATTGAGGTAACATTGGATTATAACATTATATAACTTTCAGGTATGCATCATAATATATTTTGAATTCTGTGTGGATTATATCATGTTCACCACCCAAAGACTAATTACAATCCATCACCACATATGTGCCTAATCACCCCCTTCACCCTCCTCCCTCCCCCCTTCCCCTCTGCTAACCACTAATCCAATCTCTGTTGATATGTGTTTGTCATTTTTTTAAATTATTTTATTTATTTATTTATTTATTTATTCATCTATTCATTTATTCATTTATTTTTGAGGAAGATTAGCCCTGAGCTAACATCTGCTGCTAATCCTCCTCTTTTTGCTGAGGAAGACTGGCCCTGAGCTAACATCTGTGCCCATCTTCTTCTACTTTATATGTGGGGCACCTACCATAGCATGGTTTGCCAAGTGGTGCCATGTCCACACCCGGGATCCGAACCGGTGAACCCCGGGCTGCCGAAGTGGAATGTGTACACCTAACCACTGCACCGCCCGGCCGACCTGTCATTGTTTTTATCTTCTACTTATGAGTGAGATCATATTATATTTGACTTTCTCCCTCTGACTTATTTCACTTAGCATAATACCCTCAAGTTCCATCCATGTTGTCACAAATGGCCAGATTTCATCATTTCTTATGGCTGAGTAGTATTCCATTGTGTATAAATACCACATCTTTATCCATTCATTCCTTGATGGGCACCTAGGTTGCTTCCAAGTCTTGGCTATTGTGAATAACGCTGTGATGAACATAGGGGTCTATATATCTTTATGCATTTGTGTTTTCAAGTTCTTTAGATAAATGCCCAGCAGTGGAACAGCTGGATCATATGGTAGATCTATTCTTAATTTTCTGAAGATACTCCATATTGCTTTCAGTAGTGGCTGCACCAGTTTGCACTCCCTGACTTATCACTGTTGATGTTGACATTGATCACCTAGTGGAGATACTATTTGTAAAGTTTTCTTTTGTCTCCCCTTTTCATACTCTATTCTTTGGAAGGAAGTCACCTTGCACAGCCCATACTTCAGGGACAGGAAGTTATGCTCCATTTCCTTAGTGGAACAGTATCTACATATATGATTTGGAATTCTTCTGTACAGGACACTTGTCTATTCTTTACCACTTACTTATTTAGTCAATCATTTATTTATATCAGTAGGATCTCATGGATGTCTATTTTATACTTTGGGTTATAATCCAGTATTATACTGTTTATTTTGTTACTCAGATTGTTCCAGCTTTGGCCATTGGGAGCTCCTTCATTTGGCTCTTGTGCCATAGACATAACTCCCTTGTTTTCTTCTTTGAACGCTTCCTTGCCTTTTGGCACTAGCAGATGCTCCAGATTCATCTTGTACATTCCCTGCCCCAGCCATTTCTCCAAGGAGCCTGGTTTCCTTTTATTGAAGAATGGTATTAGGAACCAAGACTTGGGCACTGGGTGTGCTCATTGCACCTGGGTGCTATAGCTTCTAGGCCCTCTTGGTGGACAGAGCTAGGAAATATACATGTGTACACTAATAGTTTTTTATGGATTCATAGGATTTTCTATATACCAAATCATATTATCTACAAATATAGATAGTTTCACTTCTTCCTTTCCAATCTGGACACTTTTTTTTTTCTTGCCTAATTGCTTTTGCTAGAACCTCCAGGACAATGTTGAGTAGAAGTGGTGATAATGGACAGCTTTGTCTTGTTCTTGATCTTGAGGGAAAGTATTCTGTGTTTCACTACTAAGTAAGATGTTAGCGGTGGGTTTTTTGTGTGTGCTCTTTATCAGGTCGAGGTAGTTCCCTCTAGTTTGTTGAATGTTTTTGTAATGAAAGTGTGTTGGATTTTGTCAGGTACTTTTTATGCATATATTGAGATGATCATGTGTTTCTTGGTCCTTTATTCTATTGATACAGTAGATTATGTTAATTGACTTTCAGATGTTAACCCAACCTTGCACTCCTGGGATAAATCCTGCTTGGTCATGGTGTATAATCCTTTTTATATGTTGCTGGTTTCAGTTTACTAGCATTTTGTTGAGGATTTTTGCATCTATATTCATTAGAGACATTGCTTTGTTTTTTCTTATAAAGTCTTTGGTTTTGGTATCAGAGTAATACTAACCTCATAGAATGAGTTGGAAAGTGTTCCCTCCACTTTTATTTTTTGGAAGAGTTTGTGAAGAATTGCTATTCATTCTTCTTTAAATATTTGTTAGAATTCACCTGTGAAGCCATCTGGGCCGGGGGTTTTATTTGGGGGAAGTTTTAAAACTACTAATTCAATCTCTTTTCTTGCTATAGGTCTATTTATATTTCTGTTTCTTCTTGAGTCAGTTTTGGTAGTTTGTGTCTTTCTAGGAATTTATCCACCTCATCCAAGTTATCTAATTTGTTGGCATACAGTTGGTCATAGTATTACTTTATAATCTTTTTTATTTCTATAAGGTTGGCAGTGATGTTCTCTCTTTCATTCCCGATTTTCATATTTTGAGTGAGTTCTTCCTCTTTTTAATTTGGTCCATTTAGCTAAAGATTTATCTACTTTGTTGATCTTTTCAAAGGACCAATTTGGTTTTGTTGATTTTCTCTACTGTTTTTATGTATGCATACTAATCTGTGTATATACACACATGCATAATTTTTACTATATAAGTCCATCTGTATCTGCATTAAACAAAGCACAAGTTCATACTGTCTCCACCTCTAATCTCATATCATGTTATTCATTCCAGCCTTCCCCCTTGTTTATCTGTGATAAATAAACGGCAAGCAAAAGAATATATTGGAGTATATGAGGAGGCCATTTGATGTAAAACTAATTCGGCCTGAATTAGTTTTTTCCAAAAAGGCCTGATGTGGCCATTGAGCATGCGCTGTATATCTGCTTTAAGTATTTACTATGTCCCAAAGACAAGAACAGTGCCCTTAAAGATAAAGATGTAACTTCCCCCACCTTGGCATTTCCTTAAGGATAAGCATCTCTCCCAAGGCTAGGAATTGACTGCTGGCCTGCTGTGCTCACCCTGTGACCACCCAGCTGGAGACCACAGACCTGCTACCTGCTGTGTTCATCATTTGCTGTGAGAATTCCTGTGCAGGCTAGGCAATCTCATGAATATTATAAAAGGGACATTCCAATCATATGTGATACACGCTCTTCGACCCGGTATGTAACCACTCTGTACACCTCCACTTCTTTGGAATGTTCCATTCATTTGTGAAAGGACTCTACCAGGCTATATGGTCCTTAGATCTGGCTCATAATAAACTCATCTCAATTTCGATGTATAGATTGGTTATGGATTATTTGCATTGACATCTGTAACTTCACATTCCAAGAGTGAGAAGTCTGGCTCCTACTCTCTGCCATCTGTTTCCTTATTTGTTTAATCCCAGTATACCTGCGTAATGGCTTCAGATTTGTTAACCCATACCCCCATGGGAAACAACTTTACCAAGGAGAACACAGTGCTTATGTACAGTTCCTTTTGTCTTTAATCTTACAATCTCCACTCATTTTCAAAGTCACTGAGGTCAGCACTTGCCCTCCACTCCCTTCAATGAGGTATATCGTACATTTTAATAACAGATTCTTTTAGCATAGTCTGCATTCTACTCTGGGATTCCCCTGTCCTGCTAATTTATTTTTCTTAATTTACATACATTAAGGTTGACTCTTTGTACTGTAAAGTTCTGTGGGTTTTGACAAATGCATAGTCTCATGTGTAATATAGAATAGTTCTATTGCTCTAAAATATAGTGCACCTACTCAACCCTCCCCACTCCCCAAACCCTTGGCAACCAGTGATGTATTTTCAATCTCTATAGTTTTGCTTTCTCCAGAATGTCATATAGATGCAATCATACAGTATGTAGCCTTTTAAGATTGGCTTCTTTCACTTAGCAATACACATTTCTTAGCCATGTATTACTTAGCCATGTTTTCCGTGTTGCTGCATGAATTGATAGCTCATTCCTTTTATTGCTGAATAGCATTCCATTGTATGGATATACCACAGTTTGTTTATACATTCACCTTTTGAAGACTATCTTGGTTGCTTCCAGCTTTGGGAGATTATGAATAAAGTTGCTCTAAACAGTCCCATGCGAATTTTTGCGTGGACATAGATTTTCAAATCAGTTGAGTAAATGCATAGGAGTATGAGTGCTGGATCATATGGCAAGACTATGTTTAACTTTATAAGAAACTATCAACCTGTCTTCTAGAGTGGCTCAAACCATTTTGCATTGCTACCAGCAATGAATGAGGTTTCTCATACACTATGACAGAGCACTTTTCAGCTAAAATGACCCAGAATCTAAATTTATGGCCCTCTGCTAATTTACTCTTTACTGCTCTGATAAACCTAAGGCCATGGGAAACTGCAGGAAATTAAGGGTGTGCCTGGGAGGGAGATATGTACCCTTTGATTAATTTTATCAGTCTCCTGGCCAATGGCTAACCTTACAAACACCAGATGTCCAAGGACATCTCATTCTGCTAACAGTAAAGGGCAACTGTCACAGAGAGGAAGGGTTCTTTCCTCACTAAACTGATAATCTCAAACTTTCATGTGAGATTTCCCCCAGGCCATGTATATTTTGCACCCCTTCCCAAAAAATAATCCAGATGGTACCATGCTATAGGGAACTACAGATATTATATCTCTCAGAAAATGTTTTAGCTATCCTTTTTTTTTTTTTTTTTTGAGGAAGATTAGCCCTGAGCTAACATCTGCCGCCAATCCTCCTCTTTTTGCTAGGAAGACTGGCCCTGAGCTAATGTCTGTGCCCATCTTCCTCTACTTTATATGTGGGATGGCTGCCACAGCATGGCTTGCCAAGTGGTGGGTAAGTCCGCACCTGGGATCCAAACCGGTGAACCCCGGGCCGCTGAAGCAGAAGGTGTGAACTTAACCACTGCGCCACCGGGCCAGCCCTTAGCTATCCCTTTTGATTTTGATTTTGTTGTTTATTTGTTGTGTAGGAAAAGTATACATTCAGGTTGAAGGGTCATAGGATCAGATGGTCCTTTTCTTCTTAATTTTGATTTCCATTTGGAGATGAATCTTAAGATACAGCTATGGTAGGGGCAAATAAATATAGCATTGGGAGTGCTGGCTTTATTTTATTTTATTTTATTTTATTTCTACTGAGCTTCCTCTGAACTAACATCTGCGCCAATCTTCCTTCACTTTATAGGTGGGATGCCGCCACAGCATGACTGACAAGCAGTATAGGTCTGCACCCGGGATCCAAACCTGTGAACCTGGGCTGCTAAAGTGGAGCACACTGAACTTAACCACTATTCCATGGGGGTGGCCCCGGGAGTGCTGACTTTAAAGAGACCCAGTGGCACTGACAGGTATTAGGGCGAGTGTGGGAAAAGGGGTCAGGAAGCCACTATCAGTGATGGGGAGAGACAAAAAGAATTAAGAACCTATCTGGGGAAGGGAGGGGGGCTCATGGCAGGAGTGGGTGAGCCCCATGATGGAGAGCCCCATGGGCTTGGATGGAGGAGATGGAGAGGGAGGAAGATGCAGGAAGTCAGGCTAGAAAGTCAGGGCCGGACAAATGCAGTCTGACCTGAATAGGGGCTGAGAGTGACAGATGGGGAGAAGAAATGGGGGTGCAGTTAGTTCAGGATCATTCTGACCTGAAGTTTTGACAGCAGCATCAACAACAGCTGACATGTTTTGAGCCCTTCTAAGGTGCTGACATCCTGCTAAACGCTTTGCACGCATTATCTCATTTAAACCCTGTGTGAGGAGCATTATTATTCCCCTTTTATAGATAAGAGATCACTGAGACTTAGAGAGCTTAAGCTGAGATTCCAACCTAGGCTTGTTTGGCTCCAAAGCTGCTTTCTTTGTGTCCTGAACTCTTTTGAATACCTGTGCTCCAGTGATGGGGTATCAAAGTGCTTGCAGCCTGCCCAGATGGGACCCAGACTGGACCAGCACTCCCCAGCTCTTGTTTCTTCCAGGAGTCCCCCTAGATCACCCTGGTCACTGTCTTCCCTCCTCTTAACTCCCAGAAGCCCTTGTCTAATGACTCCCCAGCAAGCACATCTTGCCTTGAGTTTTGGCTTTTGCATTTATCATTCAACTGTTGAAATTTTAACAATTCACATTTTCATTTTGGTTTTCTCTTAATATTTTTTTTCTTTTTAAATAGACTTTGTTGTTTTAGAACAGTTTTAGATTTACAGGAACATTGTGAAGATAGTACAGACTTTCCGTATGTCCCCCACACTCAGTTTTCTCTATTATCATTACCTAGTGTGGTGCATCTCCCTATCCACCATCTTCTGTGTACTTATATACACATCAATGTACTTCTAGAAACACAGTTTTGTTTGGTGTGTCTCAGCCTCCTCCTCAGAACTTAGCCCCGTGCTCTGCAGAGAGAAACATCACTCAACACAGGCCGAGTGATGTGGAGTTTGGCCAAGGTGAAGTCCTTGCTTTTCCTCCAGAAGGACAGTGATTTGGGGTGACGTGCTGAGATAGCGAAGCAGGATGTGTCAATATCTTCTTTCCTTCCTTTTGGAAACTTGAAACTGTCCCAAGAGTGAGCTCTGATAGAAACAAAAACAAAAACAAAAATGGAGATGCTGGAATCAGACGTACATCACCAGCAGCACCCAGTTTTGTGATTTTCTCTGACTCAAGACAGCTGGTTTGGAGAAGTTATCCAATAAATGAGCTGGTTTCATCTGAGCCCATGACCAAACTGATGCCAAAGGAGGTCCATTCAATAGACATTTATTGAGCACCTTCATGTGGCTAGGGGGAGAGTCCCCCAGTGCTGTCAGGGCTGTCCCCTGAATCTGTAAAGCATGGTGTCAAGGAGCAAGGGAGACAGGAGGCAGGAGCACCAGCTTTGGGGAGGAGAATATGGGTTTTCTTTGGGACAGGCTGAATTTGAGTGGGTCATCCAGGTGGAGGTGTCCAGCAGGCACGTGAGAATAAAGATCTGGCGTTTAGAGAGGACGTCAATTGGTATGTGTACTGACAGCAGAAGGAATCCCATTGTAGAGGTCCAGATGAGAGCATGTGGATACCTGACCTACAACTCTTCACATACCTTCTCTCAGATAACTCGTGGTATTTGCACATTCATCACCTAGTTTGTTTTTACAAAAATTCTTGGAAATAGATAATGATGGAGCACGTCTAGGGAACTTCTGTGCTGGCCATTTGTCTGTTTTAATTGATAACTAAATATGAAACAAGAATGCTTCTCTTAATGTTTCAAAGGCTTTTGATGCTGTATAAGTGGAATGGCAGGCTTCTGGAAAATGGATAAGTCATCAGAGAGAACCCAGGGGAAGCATTCTGAGGCAGCTCTTTATCACTAGGGCTCAGCAGAGCTCCTGACACACAGTAGATCCAGAGGAAACGTTCATGAAATACACTATGAATAAGATGAGAAGAACAGGAACCCGAGCCCATAAAGGCTCAGCATTCACAGACTCAGGGTCGGTCTCCTCCATGAACACACGAGAAATCCGAGGTATCCCCCAGACAAGGGAGTATGAACTTGACAGATGGCCCCAAAGCAGACTCTGGCTGAGAAACAGGATGAGGTAATGCAGTCTCTCTGGCAGAGGGAGCTGATGCCACGCAGACAAGCACAGGACAGGTACCCTTGCCACTCAGGCAGGATCTGGTTTAGGGCCATTCATGACCCAGTCCAGTGACTGCTAAGTGGCCAGAGAGAAATGAGTCAGTGTAAGGGCTGGCCTTCCAGGAGCTAAGGGCTCAGAGATATGCACCCAGGCTGGAGTGGGGTCTGCAGGCTCATTGCAGCAGGGCAGGGCCTCAGGGGAGGAATCAGGGGCTCACCTGAGGCTCAGGCTCTAGGGGAGGGTCTGGGTGGGCCAGGGATGCCTCAGGTCAGGGCTACCCGGCACAGAAAGGACGTTCTTGAGAGCCCATCCCCAACCATGGGCCAACAATGCCACCTGCACTGTGCCAGCATCAACTCTCTGCAGCTTCCGGTGCAAGTGTCCTTGCCTGGAGGCCACCTTCCTTTTCCGACTCAGAGAGGCAAGGAAAAGGAAGCAGGTCAAGGCTGGTGCCCACTCAAGCTGACCTTTAACTCGACTCCAAAGTTAGGTTTCCAAATGCACTCTCTGTGATCCGTTCCTTTCATATCCTGTGAATGTGTGAGTGGGTTGGGGGTGGGGACAAAGTAGTGATTTAGTATTTATTTCCTTTTAGTTTCTTTTTTTTTCTTCTCCCCAAAGCCCCCCAATACATAGTTGTATATTCTAGTTGTAGGTCCTTCCGGTTGTGCTATGTGGGACACTGTCCCAGCATGGCCTGATGAGTGGTGCCACGTCTGTGCCCAGAATCCAAACAGGTGAAACCCTGGGCCACCGAAGCAGAGAGCACAAACTTAACCGCTTGGCCATGGGGCCAGCCCCTCCCTTTAGGTTCTCAGTAAGAGTTTGTTTGCTTATTTCTTTGTTTTGGGGTGGGGGGAATTAGTGGTGGTGTTTGTTTCTGAAAAATCCTACCCTTTCTCCAGCCCCGGCTGGGGGGCTGTGGAGCAGAGTCTGCAGGGGCTGGCTGCTCAGCTGGTCTTCCCCGGTCCTTGGGGAACTTCACTACTGGTCATTCCTAGGTCATTCCTCTTTTTCAGTTTCAGAAATTAAATTTTATCCAGGGTCATCAGTTAATCTGCTAGCCAAGGGCATGAAACACTGATTCATAAGGCCTGTTTACTAATTTGTATGGAGCAAGAGAACTGCTGTCTAGGCCAAATCTTTACATCAGGGTTTAATGTCTTCTCAGGAGGGAAAACCCTCTCAAGGATGAGTGGGTTGTTTGGCAATTGTGGAGTCCCAGCAAAGGAGCTGAATGGTCTGAAAAGCTGTTTTGCTTAAGCTGTGATAGCCCCAGGAATTGCCCTTGTCCACTGAAAAGCTTTGCAGAATAGTAGGCCACTACAGCTACACAAAAATAGCTGTCAAGCAGAAACCACTTTCATGCCAGCTGGCCACACAGTGTGCCCTCTCTGTGGGGAGTGCTGGGGAAGTAGCTAACAAAAACCTGTCCTTCCTATAAAATCTACTCAAGTGTGCTCTGAAGATCAGCGGCCTGGGCATCACCAGGGATCTTGTTAGAAATGCTGGGCCCGCACCTGGACCTTCTGAGTGAGAATCTGCATTTGAACAGAAGCCCAGGAGACTCACGTGCACGTTGACATTTAAGAAGACCTGGGCTAGAGTTTAGGCTCCATGGGGATCTCAAAATCCACTTCAGCTTGATTCATCTCAACACCTGCAGAGGACCATGCCCGACCTCAGACCTCGGATCTCCCTCCTGACATGCAGCGGGCGCACTGGCCTCAGCAGAACTGCCTCCTGTTCCTGACATTCTCGTTCCCTTTGGAGCTCTCTGCTGCCACTGCAATCTCTGAGTCCTGAGAGGGACTTATTACACAAGCCAGTGAGTTTCTTCATGTGCTTCATTGTTTGAACCCAGTCATTTGGAGATGGTTTATCCTGATTACCCTTTAGGTTGGCTGCTTTCTGATCACTGGCGGGGGCCTGTGGACCTTCAGCTCAACAGTTAAGCAAATTCCTAATCTCACTCTAGCATAGGCTACTTTTAGGAAGCATTCTGCACCTAACAACCTTTTCTTTATATTTTGGGGTCTTTTATTTTGTGCCTGTGACAGCAGATTCCATTATAAGCTGGACTCAACTCTTGCTGAGATGGGTGTGGTAATAAGGTCCAGGCTGGAGTCTGGCAGTAAATCCCTCTTCCCTGGGCACAGAGCTCCAACCATCTGCTGCTGGAACAGTATTTCAGTCCCTGAGATGTGCTGAAAGATGGTTTTAAGATGGAAGATCTCAAAGATCTGAAGCTAGACTGTGCCGTTTAAAAGCTGTGCCACGTGGAGTCAATTCTTTTGTATTATTTGCACTTCCACTCATCCATCTATAAAATGGGTAAGATACCTATTTCACAGAATTGTTAGGAGGCCAAAATTAGATGACACAGTATAAGCACCCAGCCCAGCATCTGGACAGAGTAGCTCTGTGAATGTTGGTAGACTGACGCCTGGGAACCCTAGCCTTGGGACACGGCTTTCCTCCTATTTAGGAGACTGTGAGATGAACCAGGGGCAGCTAAGCCAGCCCTCACAGACGTAACCACCGCCTCACAGATGCAACTGTTGGGTAACCGCCAAACAGTTCCCTCCTTGACCACATTTCCATGCATGAGAAATAAAACTTTAGGCAGGATCATTTTCCAAACCAAGGGAACATTTGTCTCCTTGTGTATATTAAGCTGAAGAAACCAAAAATTTCCTGACAACGTGGTATTTTTCCTGAACACTGGATTTGCTGACTTGGGATTTAGATGGAATCATCTGTTTGCAAATGTTTTCTTTACACATTTCTTCATTTTCTCCGTTTACATCAGCAGCCACCCAGCACTTCACAATGTTCTTTCAAAGGTCTCTTTTCTAGCTTTTTTTTTTTTTTTTAAGTCTTCAACTTAGGCAGCATTTGGCCATATGGCACACAATTTACCAGAAGTATTGTTGTTTGAGATGCCAGATTTACACCATTTGAGGAAGGGAAACTCAGAGATAAGCGAAAGAGTTGCAAGCCATAGATGTCAAAAGGAAGAGGACAAAAATAAGAAAAAACAAACTGACTCACTGATATTTTGGAAACAAAGTTAATACAATTCTTTTATTTCAATAACTCTCCTTAGCAAAAGTAGGTATACATTCTGAAAATTTAAAGAAATCAGCTGTCTTGTAGGGACAATATGAATGTACTGCCAAATATGCATATTTGACATATTATGTCAAATATGTACCTAGATTTCTGAAGCATCAGTTATACTACAAAGTCTTGTTTAAGGATTTTTATTTTTCCTTTTTTTCCCAAAGCCCCCCGGTACATAGTTGTGTATTTTTAGTTGTGGGTCCTTCTAGTTCTGGCATGTAGGATGCTGCCTAAGCATGGCTTGATGAGCGGTGCCATATCCTCACCCAGGATTCAAACTGGCCAAACCCTGGACCGCGGAAGCAGAGTGCGTGAACTTAACCACTCGGCCACGGGGCCAGCCCCTACAAAGTCTTACTTTTAGAATTATGTGGGATTTTCCCCTCAATGTGAATATAAATCCAAATTGTGAAATGAAATGAAATCTGAAAAGAAAAATACATAGATCCCCCCCAAATACTCAATCTTCTCAAATTGTCCCACTTGGTTGGTCCTTGAACTGCTTTAAGAGAAGTTCTATCTTGGGGAGAAGTCTGCAGAGCCATGTACATATGTGGTCAGTCCGTGTCATGGTTAGATTTGTAAAGGGGCAGTGCTGTAGAGTTGTTTAGGGCCATATTCAGAAGCTAGACTGCCTAGGTTTTAATTTTGGTTGTCACCACCTATTAGCAATGTAACTTGGGGCAATTTTCTTAATTTCTGCATAATACCAATTTCCACACCTGGAAAATGGGGAAAATATTAATTCTTATTTGTTTATTTTTTTGAGGAAGATTAGCCCTGAGGTAACATCTGCTGCCAATCCTCCTCTTTTTTGCTGAGGAAGACTGGCCCTGAGCTCACATCCATGTCCATCTTCCTCTACTTTGTATGTGGGACCCCTACTACAGCATGGCTTGTCAAGCAGTGCCATGTCTGCACCCGGGATCCGAACTTGTGAACCCCGGGCCGCCGAAGCGGAATGTACGCACTTAACCGCTGTGCCACTGGGCCAGCCCCTAATTCTCATTTTTAAGAATTATTATGAGGATTACATGAGCCATTACTGTAAAGAGATTAGAATTGTTCCCAGCACACAGTAAATGCTCAATAAATCTTAGTTGTTGTCATTCAGCTGTAATGTCAAGGATGTTGCCAACCAAATAGTCTAGACCCTTTTCCATCATTAGATGACTAGACTCAAGATAAAGTGGGACAGATGGTCTATGTACAGAGTATCAGACTGCAACAATAAGTGGATATCACATTATCCATGGAAACAAGAGAAATATGGAATACTAGTACAGTTAGCTAGTACATGGCAAAACTAGATTTTGAACCCAGATTTCTCTGCTCCAGAGGCGAATCTGTTTCCATCGAACCCTGTTGAAAGCTCCACATGGGTTGACAATGTGCAGTAGCTGTTGAGGTAGTGAAAGCAGTGGCAGACAAATGGCATTTGTAAAGGCTGTAGCCTCTAGAACAGAGGACCGGTGGCCCTGCTCCATCTGAACTGGTCAAACCACGATTCCAAAAGTGACCAATGGGGGACCAATGGGACCGGCATAGTGGTATAGTTCATGTACTCTGCTTCAGCGGCCTGAGGTTCATGGGTGTGGACCTATACACCACTCATCAAGCCATGCTGTGGTGGCATCCCATATACAAAATAGAGGAAGATGGGCACAGACGTTAGCTCAGTGACAATCTTCCTTACCCAAAAACAAGACAAAACAAAAGTGACCAATGGGTGGGGGGACGTGGGATTGTGTCCTGTAGAGGCCCTTAGAAAGGATTAGGATATTTAGCTTGAAGAAGAGAAGACAGCTGTGGATTTCAGAGCATTCTTCAAATGACAACCAATTTATAGAAAGTAGAGGTAAAAAGAATTCAGTTTAATAGAGGTAAAAATTTTCTAACAGCCTGAACTATCCTAGGCTCTTTGCTTTGGGAAGTGATAGATTTGCTCTCATTTGGAAAACTTGAGGAGAAGCTAGGCAACCACTTCATGGGGTGAAGTAGAGGCACTTTGTTCAACGAATTCAACACACGTTTACTGAACATCTGTTATAGGCCAGGGATGGTACATGAATTAAGATTCCCCCCAAACTTGAAATTCTGTTATGAAACTAGTTCTATTTTGCCCAGATGGGACTAAAGAGGAGCTCATATCCTGCTCAAAACTCTGTCTTTGACCACTATACTCATTGGCATATGTATCTTTGTAATTAATTTTAAAATTAATTATTCTGGGGCCAGCCTGGTGGCATTCAGTGGTTGAGTTCACACTTTCCGCTTCGGCGGCCTGGGGTTCGCTGGTTCGGATCCCGGCTGCGGAAATGGCACCACTTGACCAGCCATGCTGTGGTAGGCATCCCACATATAAAGTAGAGGAAGATGGGCACGGATGTTAGCTCAGGGCCAATCTTCCTCAGCAAAAAGAGGAGGATTGGCAGCAGATGTTAGCTCAGGGCTAATCTTCCTCAAAAAAAACACAACAATTAATTATTCTGCTTTCCCTGCCCTGAGTAACCTTTGCCACTTACAATAAAGTTGGGGCAAATTCCTCCATGTTAACCTAGATACTGTTCCTGTTCTATGTTCTCCAGTGTGAGCTTTCTTTTAGCACAGGGGAAACAAAAAATAATTTAGTCAGCAGTATCAGGACAGGAAACAAAGGCTTCCAAGTACATGTTTAAGAAAAAAAAAAAAGAAATGTGAAATAAATCGGAAAATAGTATCAGCCTCAAATATATGAGCTGACAGTCCACCTCTGTTCTCTGGAATGCATCCTGTCCCAATGTGCAGAGCTCCACATTTTTATTTTAGGATTCTGGTCCTAAAGTGATTGCTCTATGCTTAGGATTCCAAGGTAAAGAAAATGGATAGTCTGTCAAATAGAAGCTGTGGTCAGAGGTGAATGTAAGTCATAGAGGCTTCCGTGGTGGTGGCCGTGAGGACCCGCCGTGTGGCAGGCAGAGTTCTGCCATGACTGACCAAAGTATTTGCTGGTATTTGAAAAGACTTTATCTATGTTTTCTAACTCTGCCTCCCAACCAATAAAACCTCAATCAATATTTGCTGAAGTGTAGGGTGGTAGAAAGTTGAAATAGTGGGCAAAGTAACAGGGAGAAACCTTGGGGATTGATATTTAACTCTGAGCAAGTCATTTGTCCTGTTCACTAAAAAGACATAAACTCTGAGAAGGGAGATGTCCTAGGGCTGCGGTTTCCAAACACCATCATAGCCCATGGAGAAATCAGTTTAATAGATTGAAATCAGCATTTTAAAAATTAAATAGAAAATTCCAGACTGCTTTGCACACAGCAAGGGTATTATTTTTCATGAAACTTTTAATTCAGTGTCATGTGAATATGCACACACACATATAGATACATATACACACACATACACACACACGTGTGTGTACCGAGTTGTGAAGTACAATGGGCATTTTACCATGAAGCACAGACAAAAATGTTTGAGAAACGCTGACCTAAAAGATCCCATTTGGCATTTGGGCCACAGATAGGACCCCAGAAAGCGCAAATGGTTTTGAATCTTCTATTACTAAGTTGACAGATTAACATATTTTTAAAAATTGTGATTAAAATATACATAATATAAACAGATTAATGTTTTTAAATGTAGGCGACAAAGTATTAAATGCCTTTGTCTAAAAACGAAAAACCTCCCACCCCTAACTTGCATCATTTTGTAGGTTTGGGTTTACAGCCCCCTTTTTTTCCTCTTGGGTTCCTGTAACCAAGGTAAGACGTATATGTTTTGATTTTGATCTTAGGGGCAAGCAGCAAATTTCCCTCTTGTACCTGTGACAGTCTGTGGAAGGTTGGAAATCGAATAATACCTGTTTCAGTTATAGTTTAAATAAAGGTACCAAACACTTATTTCATTGCAAGCATCCATGTTACCGGGTCTCCAGAAGCAGGAGCTAACGCTGTCGATGCAAAACTACCAATAACTATTCTGTAGATAAGAGAGACAGAGTGAGTTTTACTTGAGCCAAGGTGAAGATTATAATCCAAGAAGCCCTTTTCCAGAAAGGAAGAATCTTTCCTGAGAAGCATGGTTTTCAGTACAGTCTTATACTTTTTTAGAACAAGAAACATACATTAAACACACCCAGGATACATATTCATCAAAGTTTCAAAGAAGTATTCAGTTGCAAATTAGCAGGTCAACAGGACCCTGGTGTCCTGAGAAGGAATAATCCAGGAGTTTACCAGCAGGGCTTTGCCAATAGGGTGTAGGAGGGGAGGTGTGCATTCTTTACTTTAATGGTTAAAGCAGGTGTAAAATGGATGTTTGACCGACCAGAAATCAGGCTTCTTTAGTTCTAGCCAAATCAATTTTGAACCCGAATAGTTACCGCATATACCTCCATATGTGAAAATCTCGTCAATGGTATGTAATAATGGCAACAACAACAACGAAAATCAGATTAAAAACATGAAATCTTTGAACATTTGTGTGGAATACCAGACGAAGCGAAATTGCTCAGTATGTGTAGATTCTGCAACAAAGCAAGACAAATTTATTTTCACCTACGTGAAATGGCAGAGGAGAGAGATCTTGCAAAGCTTCTAGGGAGAAAGGGATAGTAAAGGGAATTTAATTGCACAGTGTCTGTTATTACTCATAAAAGCATGAAAATAAAAATATAAGTGACACACTCTTTAGTGTCCTCTTTCTTGTTTCAGTTTAGTGAATGCAAATTTTTTTTGTTTGGATTTTCATAGGTTCGGTCCTAACCTCTCTCTCCTAAACCCATTTTCTCCACGTTGTAATAAGAGTTACACCAGGAAACTAGGGCTGATTTATTTATTTATTTTTTTTTTAAGATCCCGCCAGTGAAGGAAAGGGAGAGAGGACTCAGCACGCCCAGTCTGAATTTCAACACGGCCCCTCCACAGCTAATCCGTATCCGTTCCTCGCTTTAATTTTTTCCTGCGTAGATTCCCTAACGTCCAGTGAATGCTTCTGCTTATAAGATTTTTAAATATTTCTCCCCGGGGAGAGATTTTAGGGAATGGGGATGAAGAGAAGGCGGTGGGCAGACCCCGCGTATTTCTTCTATTGCAGCACGGAATAAGGGGAGGAGCAGGAGCCTGAGGCCTGGAAACAGGTTTGCATTCGGCAGGACTGCTCTGCGTCCCTCAGGACTCTGACCTGGAAAGCGCTTTACGTGTAACCCTTTTAAGGCCCCGATCCTTTGTAGCTGTTTGTAAACTTGTCCAATCTCCCTCACCGGACTGCAGGCTACCGACTAGAGGGAGGGAGAGGGTGTGAATGTTTGGAAACAGTTTAAAAAGTGACAAGAATCCAATTTTATTCGTTATGCATGGCACAATCCTATAATATCAATAATGGCAATGAATATTAGAGTTCATCTACAATTCTATCACCTAATAAATCACTTGTTTCTATTTTCCCTTCCATTCCCTCATGCATTAAACCTTAGGCAAAGCACTGTGCCAATCTTGGTTCCTGTGCAGCTTTTACACAACGTAAATACAAATTTGCACTTTGCTTTTCATTCTTTTTCCTTTCTGCTTATCCTAAGTATTTCTGAGGCTGCAAAATATATATTCACCATAAGGCCTTAGCGGCTACCTAATATTCCATCAAGGACACACGCTTTAAGGAATTATTTCAGTGTAAGCATCCAGCATCTAGGAGTAAACGCTAATAGCATTTGACCTTGCACTGCAGAGGCTGGAGATCGGTCAAGGTTAGACAGAAGGCTCCGGGTCGCAGGGCTGCAGCCAGTGCCCCGCAGCCCCTCCCTCAGCCTTTTGGCGCCTTTTGCCTCCCCCGCCCCGGCCGGCCCGAGCGCTTGCGCAGCCCTCCTCCGGCGCCTCCATTGGTGCGCGCCGTAGCGGAAGTTGCCCAAGTGGGAGGGGCGGGAGAGACAGGGCCAGCCTGCGAGCCAGGCGCCTCCCGTAGTCTGCTTGGCGAGGCGTCCGCGGCGGCCGTCGGCGGCTTGGGTAGGGGCGGACCGAAGAGTCGCCTGTGTGAGTGACGCGCCGCTGTTAGAAGCCGCGGCCCTGCTGTCCTCCCTTCCGCCTGCAGCGCTGGGCCGAGCGGTCTGCGGCGCGGCTCCCTTGGGCGCTGTCCAGCAGCGTCGGGGAGCCCCAGGGGCGCCTCCGGGTGGGGTGGCCGGGATGGAGCGGGGACCGCGTGCTGCTGGGGAAGGGGACGCTGCGGCGCGAGGAGCGGGCTGCAGGTGCAGAGGGTGGAGCCGCGGGGTGCAGAGCGGCTGCCCTACTTCGCGTCCTTTCTGCGCCCTCCCGGGCTCGGTGGCGGAGCGGCGAATGGTTTCTCTGTGAGGATTCTGAGGGCGAGAGGAGGGCCACCGCGCTGTCGCTCTGCACCCCGCCACTCTGCGTCCGACTCCTCTGGCCCCCTGCGTCCCTTGTTCTCAGTGGCTCGCCCTTAAATGCTGGCCCTCCGGGGACGGCTTAGGCCGCGGGCTCGGCAGCGAGGAGTCCGCGCCGGGCGAGCCGCGCTGCCGCAGCGTTGGCGGGTCCTCGGGAGGAGCACGTGGCCGCTCCAGGAAGCGTCCCCGCAGCGCTGGGGGTGGAGGTCACCTTGAGCTCGGAGCCCTTTGCTTCCTCGGGTCCCGTGCGGGCTCTGGTCTCTCCACCGCTGGAGGGGACCGAGCTGTCCTCGATTCGGTTAGGAGTGTGTCGTGGGCGTGCGGTGGGGGTTCTGTAAGCTGTACCCTTGAACTCTGTACAACCTGATCTCTCGGCGTGCCCCTTGGCCTCGTGGGTGGCTTCTCAGTTTTCCCAGGTCAGAAGCCAACTGAACGCTGCGGGCGTTCACGTTAAGAGTATTGGGGCTGCGAGGCTGTCCTCACTATAAAATGGGAGACCATAGGACAGATAGTTCGTGGAAGCGATGGTCCGGAGGCTAAGGAAAAACGGTTGAAAATTAGCGATATGGGCAGAGCTGTGCTGTATTGACAAACGCCTTAGAGGCCCATGGTGTCCCTGTTTCTGGTGGTCAGCTCTCTAAGGGGGCAGTGGGGAGAGTGGGTAAGAAAGTCATGCTTTTTTGACTTGACTCTTTTTGGTCAACATTTTCCCTTTGCCTACTGCTGGTAGCGACCTTGGGTATATTAGGGAATTCGATTATTGCTGCTTTTTCCTGTGTGTGCGTGTGTGTGTGTGTGTGTGCTCGCGCGCGCCTGTGTGTGTTTTAGGGGGAGTAGTAAGAGGATTGAAGTGGGAAATAGTTGTCCTGTTACAGGAGTATTTGGATACCTGATACCTGATACCTTTATTCTAGGCTTAGATATGAATTTGCAATACTAGAGGCTGATTCAGTTGTCTCTGGGCTGGGGAGTTTGACCTTATTGACAGAGACACTTAAGGTGGTTTCCAGAAGTTTTCTACTGTCAAAATTAAACCTAGGCTATCTGAAGTACTTATTGGCCCTGCTGTTTTTTCCCTCAGTTTTGGATTATAATAAACTCAGTGTGCCTCACAAGAAAATCCAGAATTATTTGTCACTGATGTGAAATATTTTCCAGAAGTCTATATATAGCATAGCACCCTTTAGCTTTTCTTCAATGGAATGTTCTTGTCAAGTAATGGTGTGCTTTCTAGCCTGTGCTGAAGACCCTTGGATAGGAAGGAGTGACTTGGCTAACTCTGCCCTAGGCGTGGCAGTTATTCGCCTCTGATACTGTACTTACCTATATTGGAGCAATGTTCTCAGCTAAATTTGAATCAGACAACAATGAAAGCTAGTTAAAAATGATCCTCTGAGGCCTTTTGGCACTCTTCTGTGCATGTGCCTTCTGTCTGCTCTCCTAGATGAGCACTACACCAATAGGCTGCCATGACTTCAAGGGGTGACCTTCAAATTGGTCAGTCTTTTTTCAGAAAGCTGAATGGCAATGAAGATTCTGCTTGTTTTTGATTTCCTCTGCTGCCTTTTCATTTAAAGCTAGGGAAGACCTTGATTGTCTCTTCAGAAGTCATTCTGGGTGTACACAAGTGTGTGAGTTCTAAGGACCCTGCAGAGGTTTTGTAAGTTCATGTAATCTTTTCATTTTCACCTGCAAGTGCATAGTTGCCTAGGGAAGTAGTTTGCAAAATGGGTATCTGTAACCAATTGTTTGAGATCTTGGAGCCCTAAACTTTAAAGTTTTTCTGCTTTTTAAAAATCTCCCTACTACCCAAGCTTTGCCCAGTGATTTCAGGATAAACCAGAATAGTGGCAAGGATGGGAAAGATTCCAGGTCCAGGGGTTTCATTATATTCTTTTTCGTATTGTTTCCAAATGATATGAAAAATGAACCTCATATACATTAAGCATGCCGCAATACTGTTAAGAAATAAAATACCTTTACTCTTTGTTGATTACTACATAATTCCATATCAAGTGTTATAGGGCAGTTAGTCAGAGAAGGCTTCATAGAGATGGCCCTTGAGCTGAGCCTGGAAGGAATGAGTAGGACTTCAAAGACAAAGGAAGAATGCTGGTGGGTAAAGGCAGGGGCTGGGTTCTGTCTTATTTTGGAGAACGTAGAGGGCAGTGAAGCTATTAGGTAATGAAAGTCTAAACAGAGCCTCAAAAGCAGGCAGAGGAACTTTATTTCATGTGAGCTCCAAGGACTTGAAACTGTGGCCTGTTTTCTAAATGGAAGTGGACTTGTCAGTGGTAACAAACAAGGGGCTTATTCTTATTTCGGGTAAAATAGAATAGCAGCTTTGGGTCTGTTATACACAGATGAGAGTGTATTTTGGTACCTGATGCCCCCATCCCACCCCTGTTTAGCTGTATGTATTGCATACAGACCCCTGGTTTTGAGACACCCCAAAGTAGCTTAAGACCTCAAGATAATTACTGTATTTTAAAAAATTAAAGAGAAATTAATGCCACATTTCAGGAAGGTAGGCATAAGATGATTTGAATTCTGAAGAAGTTTGAGGCTGTAGTTAGTTCCTTTGCCTGCCTCCTGTCTTCCATCCCATGGCTCAGTTAAAGACATTTAAGATCCTCCTTCTATTTTATGTTCAAAACAGGTGGGGCTCTATTTTGCTTACTTTAATTTTCATTATTAACGTGAGAAACGGAATAGTTTTTCCAGTTACTTTTGAGAACACCAAAGATACACAAGGTGATATTTGGTTTGTGTCTTGTAATGGATAATTAACGTCGTTGGTGACATCTTGAAATAAGCCCGGTAAGATTTGTTTGGCCTTTAGATGTGGTCTTTTAACAGACCTGCCTGTTTGTAGAAGGATAGTGTTACAACTGGTATGAAAAGTTTGTCTCCCATGCTTTTAGGGCATAGAGTGATTTCCGTTGGAAGAAAATTCATTAAGGGATTCTCCTAAGTAGAAAGCTTTACTCTGTGTGGGGTCATTTTGAAAGAATGACTTAAATTTGTTATGTATAATTTCAGGAATAACTTTTGTGGATATCATAGAATTATCATGTTCTTCACAGGTGTGGGGTTAAATGATGAGGTTAACATGGGAATTGCCTAGGTCACAATTTCCTCTGACTTGATTTCTTTTATGTCATAGTCTTAATTTTATGCCTGGGGTTGAAACAGAACTAAACATATCTGTCCTCTCAGTAAAAAATGTACTTAGATTTTAATTATACAAAATCATAATTACGTGTTCTATTATCTGCCTGTTCCTGCAGACTTAGAATTACTCAGTCTCCTCATCATTTATTTAAATTCTTTATTTAGATCACTTATTTAAATATGTTGTCACTTTAGTCTTAAAATTAATTTCAAACTAGAAACCTTGAGGAATGGCTGGTTCAGATGAGTATTAAACCTGTGAGCTGCTGTTTCCTAGAAAAGGGTGGTTGATATTGGTTCGGGGTGGGGTCTTCTAGTTCTGGCTCCAGAGATTGGGTTTGTACTGTTCTGGTGCAGCGAGAGTGATAAGCTTTTTGTACCAGATGGGACAAGAGATTGTGCTTCTAAGAATATGACCTATTACTTATTGGCTCTGGTCTTTAAAGCTTGGGAATTAAAAAAAAATTTTTTTTGTTAATAGATTTTTGATAGGAGACTTTTCAAATGCCAGTTTCTATAATGTCTTTTGTTTCACAGTCTGCATATATCTCATAGCTTGCTTTGTGCCATGTGGGTGTTAAATGTGCTGTAAGTGTACTTGCAGCATGGGAAAAGCCTTGAAATAGGTAGTATGAAGTAAATAGCCATTTTATACAGCTCAACATAATCACTTTCAAGTGTCTGGATGCACTCAAACCAAATTAACTAGAAAATCTAGATTTCAGTTAATGTCTATGCTTTAACTTAGGATTCTCTCTGTTGGTTACAGAGGTGTATTTTGCTTTGGAAAAAGTTAAGATTAATTTCTTAAATTTCTGGAGATGAGAACACAGTTTCTATAACCCAGTAACCCATTGAACTTCATTTTTAGATTATCAGTTTTCAGCCTTGAACAAGTCACTTAACCTCTCATAACTGGTCTCTTTATCTGTAAAATAGCGTACTCTATGTTTTTCTTTTGTCAACTCTTTTTACATCAGAGGTCTGTCAAATCATTTGTAGGAACTGTTCATTTTAATCAGAAGGATCAGGGTTTTTTTTCTCCTTTTCCGTTGAAGATGCTTTGTCACTGGTGTATGGAGCACGGCCAGTCTTGACTTAATTCTATTTTAGTTTGGGTTTGTTTTTTTTTCAGGTGCTAGTCTATTGTTTTTTATTTGTCCCTTTTCTTTGCCTACCAAATTCAGTTACTTAAATCTACTTACCCTGATGACATTCTAATTAGCTTTCCCCACATTTTTAATTTTGAAAAATTTCAGGCCTACAGGAAAAACTGAAATAATAGTACTGTGTGTATTCATGTACCCTTTGCCTAGTTTCACCAGTTGTTAACAGTTCACTTTTGGTGTTAACAGTTAACATTTGCTTTTTTAACTGGAACTGTTTGAAAATAAGTTACAGACCTCCCGACACTTCATCCTTAAATTCTTCACCGTCGATCTCCTGAGAAAAAGGGCATTCTCCTCCAAAAAGATGATACCATTATCACACTACCCAAATCTAACGTTGATAAAATACTGTTTTCCGGGAGTTAGTCTACATTCAAATTTCTTACTTCTCCCAATAATGTCCTTCAAGCTGCTCCCTCCCCACCTCAACTCAGGATCTAATCATGGATCACACTAAATATAGTCGTCATGTAAACTAAATCTCTTGGTTAAAGACCCTTTCTAGAAAGATAATAATATATTTTCGAGTAAATTTGATATATAGTAATTAATCTGGTGTGGTAATGAAAAGCCCTCGCTAATCTGATACAGTGGTATCTATCTCATTCTATGAATTCTCTTTTTTAATAGGAGGCTCATCAGTGTGACAGCACGGAACGATGGATCAAGCCAGATCGGCGTTCTCTAACTTGGTAAGGTATTTTAAGTGGTATTTCTCGGTCACCCGTTTGCAAGAATGTGAAGTATAACAGAACGACTGTCTCCCAGGAAGCCTGAAATAATACCCAAAGTTATTATCCGGTATTCATTTACCTTAGAAGTGGTGTTCTTGAGGCGGAACTGATCCCACAAAGCAAGGGTATACTCAGTCTTGAGTGGAGTTAATTATGGAAAATCTTAAGAGAAGTTTCATGGCATTTTGGGTGCCGTGGAGAGGGACAGCCAAGCACAGAAGATGAACTCAAGAAAGCCCTGATCAGACTATCCCAGTAGACGGTACATAGCTGACCAAACGTTTTATACGTGTTCCTATTCATTATCCTCTCCTTCATATGCTTTCTTTTTCTCTTTTTTTAAAATCTCAGTTTGGTGGAGCACCATTGTCATATACCCGATTTAGTCTGGCTCGGCAAGTAGATGGCGATAACAGTCATGTGGAGATGAAACTAGCTGTAGATGAAGAAGAAAATGTTGACAATAACGTGAGAAGTAATCACGCCAGCCTCACAAAACCAAAAAGGTTTAATGGATCTTTCTGCTATGCTGTTATTGCTGTAATCATCTTTTTCTTGATTGGTAAGAGTGGCCATTCAAAACTTAAATGTTGCTTGTCACCAACTCTAGAAGTCTGTTAATTCAACTCAGCAAATGTTTATTTTATACCTTTTTATGTGCTGTTGTGCTGGGCACTAGGAATACAATGATGACTAAGATTCTATACCTGCCTTTGAGTTTCGCCTGGTGGGAGAAGAGAGACACACGAATCATTTCAGTGTAATGTGCAAATGTTACACCAGAAATAACGCATCGGTTATTTGTAGCATTGAATATGAGTATTCAGGAAAGGCTTCTGGGGGGAAAAATACCTATGCTTTGCAAAAGGAACTGTTTAAAATAAAGTTATATAATTTATTAGATTGAATGCTTTAAAATATACAAAAAACTGAGATGCATTATTTACTTTCAGACTGCTTACAATTTGATTAAAACCAGTATTTTCGAGGCTTATAAGCAAGGATTAACAATTCCTATATGACTAGATTATAAATGGAATTCTATAAATTCAACTCTGAAACTTTTTATCCTTAGGATTTATGATTGGCTACTTGGGCTATTGTAAACGTGTTGAACCAAAATCTGAATGTGGCAGATCAGGGGACTCCAAGGAGATAGAGGGAACAGAACCACCAGAAACGGAAGAGTACTTCCCTGAAACACCGTCTCGCTTACTTTGGACAGACCTAAGGACGATGTTGTCAGAGAGACTGACTGCCACAGAATTCACCAACACCATCAAGTAAGCTCTAGCTTCTTCCCAAGTTCAGCCTCAGCACCTAAGCAGATACTGATGATTAGCTACAGGGAAACAAAACAAAGGTGACAGTCTGGAGGAAAGGCTTGTTAGAGTAGGGGAGGCTTCCCATGTGGAGTTAGAGGGTAAGGAGTCAGTAAAGAATTTAAACTATGTTGATAGGAAAAAAGTGAGAAGTTTTGTGGGGACTCTCCTTTCTCTTAAAAAAATTCCATAGGTCCTTGATCATTTTGGGCATCTGGTTCTTCGTAGCTTGTTGCTTGTTGTCACTTTCTTCTGCTCTGGGGTTTCCATCTTAACCCTGTGTAAGTCATGCTGAGCTTTGCTGCTATTCACAAGGGCATCAGTAACTATCTTCATCCTCTAGATCAGGACTGACTGTCCAGCTTGATATGTCTCTAGTATTCCTTGATTTCTTCAGTTCTCACTCATTAATGCATAGCCTAAGAAGTGTCCTTAAGGCTTCTGCTGTTAGTTTTTTTGGGTTTTTTTTTTTTTTTTTTTTTTTTTTTTTTTTTGCTGAGGAAGTTTAGCCCTGAGCTAACATCTGCACCAGTCTTCCTCCAGTTTATATGTGGGTTGCTGCCACAGCATGGCTGATGAGTGGTGTAAGTGTGTGCCTGGAATCCAAACCCGTGAACCTGGGCCATCAAAATGGAGCATGCTGAGCCCAAGCTCTATGCCACAGGGCCAGCCCCTGCCCTAAGATTTTTAAGATCTTCCTTAGGCACGTACTTTAACTCTGTGTAAAGAATAAATTCATCTTCTACTTTTTGCTACCTTCCTACAGTTTCAATGGTACAATAATTCTTTTAGTCTTTAATTAGAAATCTTGGCATTGTTACTTCATCTAGTGAATGCTTTTGTGTATACTATACATACACCAAGCATTATAGGTGAGGGGAGAGTGTAGTCTACCAAAAAAAAAGATAACTAATATAACGTGATGTGTATATTTACAAAGAGCCATGGGAGTCAGAAGAAGAAACAATTTTGCTTCCAGAGGATTCAAAATGCTTCAGAGTAGGTGAAAATTGAAGCTGCACATCTGGAGTCCACCAACAATACTATTATCCTTCATTTTGCTCACAACAGATCTCCTGGAAGCGACTGATTCCCCCTGACACTACCCTAAGCAGATATGCTGTACTGTGATGGGGCTCTTAAAGGAATGCTTTACAGTGGAAAAGAAATTTTAACAAGTTTGAAGTCATGAATTCCTTCAGATGTGGGGCATAATTTTTTCTTCTTCTTCTAAGTTTGTCTCTATCTGATCAATCCAGAAATTTTGGGTCACAGTTAATTTATCTTAACTATAATGGATAGTATTGAGTTATGCTCTTAAAACAGTTTTAAAACAGATATTTGAGTTTAATGTTTATTTTAAATTAAACTTCAGTTCATTTAACAGTGACCTTCTTTTCCTCCAGGCGGCTGAATGGAAATTCTTATGTCCCTCGCGAGGCTGGATCTCAAAAAGATGAAAGCCTGGCTTTTTTCATTGAGAATCAATTCCGTGAATTTAAGCTCAACAAAGTGTGGCGTGATGAGCATTTTGTTAAGATTCAGGTCAAAGGCAGGTATGTTGAACGATGGTAAACTTACAGAAGAAGCTGTTTTTAGGTGTGCTAAATATAGCAAAGATTTTCAAAATAATGAAGTCAAGTACTAAATGTATTGAAGCCATTTAATTTTTTTTCCTAAGCTTGCCCTTAGCTTCATTTTAACTTAATCTTTTTTAGCAATGCTCAGAGCTCGGTGACCGTAGTGAACGGGAGTGGTGACATGATATCCCTGGTGGAGAATCCCACTGGTTACGTGGCGTATAGTAAGGCCACAACAGTTACTGTAAGTAAGGCAAAACACTGCATGACTTTTTTTCTCCGGGTTGAGTAGCTCAAAAACTCATTGTCTTTACTGTTCTCGTAAAATGGAGCTGGTCACGAGATATTCTTGTTCTCAACCCTCCTGTGCTCAGTTAAAATAAAAATCCCAAGTCCTCATCCTGGTTGGCAAGGCCCTAAGTAATTCTGCTGCTCTCCTCTTCTCTCACTCCGCCCTGGGTGTTCTGACCTCCCTGCTGTTCCGCAAACACTCTCAGACTCGAGCCTGCTCCCACCTCGAGGCCTTTCCCTTTGCCTGGACCACTCTTCCTCTAAATATCAGCGTGGCTTGTCCCCTCGTCATGGGCAAGTCTCTTCTCCGATGTTGCTTCCCTGGGGAAGTCTTCCTTGAGTATCTTATCAAAGATGTCTTTCCTCTAATCTCTTCCCCTTGTCTTGCTTTATTTTTCTTCATAGTACTTGTAGCACCCGACATTATTCATTTGTTTCCACGCTAGAATGTAAGCTACGCGAAGGGCTGGGGTTGGTTTCATTTGCTGCTGTGTCCCAGAGCCTCGGACGGTGCCTGACACGTGGTAGTATTTGCCGGGTGAATGCATATATCAGATTCCCCTTATGTGGATATAAATAGGTATCAATAACCATCTTGGCTGGTGTTTAGTGTTAGCTTGATTCTGTGATGTTTGATCTTTTAAAATTTAGGCAAATATGACCAAACTACCATAGAAATTAAAAAACAGCTAATAGAATAGATGTATCTAGGTTTTTTAGGTTAAAAACCACATATTTATATGTCAGGGGTCTATGTAGTGGATGCTTTCTGAGCCAGATGAACTTTTGTGGTAATTTTTGGTCTTCCTGGTCACCTGTTCTGTATCACTTTCCCTGACTGCTTACAAGCCAGGAGTTTGGAAGTGGGTAGATTGTTCTGTTACAGAACATTGAGGATTTTAGTTCACCTGCAAGCTTTCTATACTTAGACATTTGGTTGTTAATGTTGGCTGTACATCGAACTCTAATAGCGTTTAGGAACATTATGCTGACAATTTATGTAAATATCTAAAAGTTGATCTCTGCAATCACTTTATTGTAATAGTGTTTAGTAATTTTTGGACAGATTTATTATCAGAAATTTCAGTGAAGACCTATTCCTATGTATGTCCTCAACTCTGGGGTTCAAGTGTGGAAACATGTAATTGGTGCTGCCATGGCTAACCTATAATATTTCTGTTGGTATATGTCTTTGTGTTTAACATATCCTTTGTGTTTATTATCCTTTCTCTGTCCCCAAAATATCTGAAGCAATGTAAAATAGATGTAAATTAATTAATGTAAATAGATCAGTGGAAATTAGATTAAAGGCAGCCTGAGATAATGAAAGACATGAGTGTAGGAGGCCAGAAATGTTGGCTTCACTCCTTGTAGCCCTGGCCAGTTTGACTGTGGAACTCTCACATCCTTTCTAGGCCTTGACCTCCTTTTTTTTCCTCTCTTGGTTTGATCTGTAAGACCATTCTGTCTCAGACTCTATGGCTCTTCTAATGCCGTAATGCTTATTAAATCTAATGTCTTTCTTCTAGGGTAAACTGGTCCATGCTAACTTTGGCACTAAAGAAGACTATGAGGCTTTAAGCTATCCCGTGAATGGATCTTTAGTGATTGTTAGAGCAGGGGAAATCACTTTTGCTCAAAAGGTGAGTATGGCTTATTAAATACATTGGTATCGTATTCTTCAGTTGAACGGCATTGTTTATTACATTCTGAAAACCAGCAGTGTTGAACGCTCATACCTGTTAATGTAATTTAATTTACTAAACTGCTCAACAAATCAAATAAGTTCCAATTATCTGAAGTGACAGGATGCTTCAGAACTATGGCATATCCGCTTGGAGTATTTTGCAGCCATTGTCTTTCAGTGAAAATGAAGTAATCAGAAATGCGTAAGTGAAATTGTGTCTGTGTAACTGAGCTTTATGTACATACAGAATTCAGTTATAACTATGTTTTATAAAAAGGGAATTTACAGGTCAAACTACACAAGGGACAGAATGGAACATATCAAGATAGTAGTTGTCCCAGATGGGTTTTTTATTATTTCTCTTGTCTTTTAAACTCTCCTTAATGAGTTTTAAGACACATATTTTTTCTAAACATATAAGCTATTTGAAACGTTTGGGAATTTCAGTGTAGTCCCCTGTAACTGTTTGTCCTCAGTGTAAATTCCAGGATAGATTCTTCTAGTTTTGTATGATTAGGTCTTCATTTTTTGAGCGTTACCTGTTTCTCTTTAGGTTGCAAATGCTGAAAGTTTAAATGCAGTTGGTGTCTTGATATACATGGACCAGGCTAAATTTCCCATTGTCAATGCAAATCTTCCAGTCTTTGGACATGTGAGTTCTTATTTCTTGAGTAAATGAGTTTTGGGGTTTTCCAAATTATTGCTAGGTTCTATCTACATTAATAGAAATTAGAACTGTGCCTTCCTTAAATAAGCTCTTTTTCTGGAAGAGTTTTAACAGTAAGCAGGAAGATGGATTACATGACTGTGAGACTGTTATTACTTATTGCTAAAAATTTTGTTTTGTTTGAGGAAGATTAGCCCTGAGCTAACATCTGCTGCCAATCCTCCTCTTTTTGCTGAGGAAGACTGGCCCTGAGCTAACATCCATGCCCGTCTTCCTCCACTTTATACGTGGGACACCTACCACAGCATGGCTTGCCAAGTGATGCCTTGTCTGCAGCCGGGATCTGAACCGGTGAACCCCGGGCCGCCAAAGTGGAATGTGTGCACTTAACCTCTGTGCCACTGGACCGGCCCCATGCTAAAAGTATTTTATCAGTAGTGTCTTGAATTGAGAATTTGGCCTATGCCATATAAAAACGAGTCACATATCATAGAGCTACTCAGACTTTCAGACCTTAAGGTGCTCAGCTAAGCTTGGGATGTAGCCTCATACTGAATCTGGATCTTATAGGGACCTTCTTGCATAAGTGCCTGATGGAGCTAATTACTTTTTTGTTTTCCTAGGCTCATCTGGGAACCGGTGACCCTTATACACCAGGATTCCCTTCTTTCAATCACACACAGTTTCCACCATCTCAGTCATCAGGATTGCCTAATATACCTGTCCAAACAATTTCCAGAGCCGCTGCAGAAGCGCTGTTTGCGTAAGTTCTTATTTGAAAGTTGTCTTGCAGGGTGAGGTTTCATGATTAGAGGAGGAATGATATGTTTAAGTTGATTTGATAAAATGTTAAAAGTGTTGGCTATAATTTTTCACATTTGGGTCATTTAGGGGATGGATAGCTTTTAACGTGGTGTAGACAAAAATGAAATTTATCCTCTATAAAATGATCTTAATAGTAGACGTTAAATTTGTAAACTTGAAGAGTCCTTTTTCAGTTCAGCCAGTGAATTCCTTGTGCGATATTCCTGGCATAGCTTCTGTTTGAGTACTTCCTGTTACAAAGCACTTTGTTGCCTGTGGCAACCCGTTCAGTTATTAGAGAAGATCTGTTAGAATGTGTGTTGAGCTGAAATCTTATTCCCTGTAACACCCGTTAGTTCTGGATTTTCTTTTTAAGAACAGAACGATTCAAGTTTCCTTATCTATGGATTGAATATCCTCAGTTCTCCTGATCGTTTCTAGATACTTTACAGTCATGATTAGTCCTTCTGGATGTCCTCTCTAGTATATTAGTGTCCCTCTTTAAAAATAGAGCCATCTAATTAGAGCATGCCATTAATTTTTATCTTGGTCTGGACATATTTTGCACCTGGTATTGGCACAGGACGTAGATCTAGTTTCAGACACCTAATGTGAGCATTTGTTTGCTGCGTGACGTAGAACGAGTTACTCTAACCCTGCTGATCATGTTTCTTGGACTTTATTGGGTCGCTGAAATGGATTCTACTTAACAGGATAACTGGTCTTAAATGAAGAACATCTACATGTAAGGAGTTTGTAAAATACTATGTGACTGTTTTTTCTTTTTTTTAAAGATTGGCTCCTGAGCTAACAACTGTTGCCAATCTTCTTTTTTTTCTTCTTCTTCTTCTCCCCAAAGCTCCCCAGTACATAGGTGTGTATTCTAGTTGTAGGTCCTTCTAGTTGTGCTATGTGGGACACTGCCCCAGCATGGCCTGATGAGCGGTGCCATGTCTGCGCCCAGGATCCAAACCAGCGAAACTCTGGGCTGCTGAAGCAGAGCGCGCGAACTTAAACACTCGGCCATGTGGCCGGCCCCTCATATGACTATTAATAATGCTATCTGAGGCATTTGTAATAGATGATTCTGACTGACTCATACCAAACTTAAAATCAGTGAATTCTTCCCATCACCTACAAGTCTTTTCCTAACCTGTGAAGCCAGCCCATTATCTCATCCTTGTGTCGTGAGGGATAATAATGTTTTGACATAGTTAGAGCAGTGATTGTTTGCATAACACGAGGAATTGGATAGGGAAAGAGATCTAACTGCGAGTGGCATGAGAATACTCTTTTATAACTGAGATAAGAAGGTATGCTACCCTTGTTAGTGGAAGGAGTCAGGAAACATGAAAATATATTAATGAACTTTTATATAAGAGCTTATTTCTGAGTCCGTCTTGGTATCTATTTCAAATGTAAACCACAGCTATATCTCTGGCAGAGAGGCAAACAACAGGTGAGAATAGGTAGAGAATTTTTTGAAAACATTGATTAAACTAGGAAGTAACTCATGGTTTTCAAAAGACTGCCCGCAGATCAGAGTAAGATGCAAATGTTGGCCTCTGGGGAGTAAATTTTGTGTGTTCTCTTTATCTGTTCACTTACCCTGGAACTTTCCTGGACAGGGAGGATGACTGACTTTATAAACCTGCTGGACGTAGCAGTAAGTCAGACTCTGATCTCTGTTTTCTCCTACTAGAAACATGAAAGGAGACTGTCCTTCTTCTTGGAAAACAGACTCTTCGTGTCGGCTGGAATTCCCAGGGGATAAGAATGTGAAGCTCACAGTGAACAATGAGCTGAAAGAGATAAGAATTTTTAACGTCTTTGGAGTTATTAAAGGCTTTGAAGAACCAGGTAAAGACCCTTGGTTTTTTGTTTGTTTTTCTGTTTTCCTCACTTCTTCTTAAGGATGTGGCCAGAGGAGGCAGTGCAGCAAGGCTGGCTCGGCTCAGTTTCATGAAATGCTAAATCTTGTCTGTCCCAAAGTGGGCTGTGGAGGGGTCGGTTTTATTGGGAATTAATAAGGCCCTAGGAAATTAACTTGTCAAAAAATCACCATATCACTAGAAAAATCTCTTAAGTTATTAAGTAGACCAGTGGTAAGCAAATTTCTTCTTCTTTTTTTTTTTTTAAAGATTTTATTTTTCCTTTTTCTCCCCAAAGCCCTCTGGTACATAGTTGTATATTTTTAGTTGTGGGTCCTTCTAGTTGTGGCATGTGGGATGCCGCCTCAGCATGGCTTGATGAGCGGTGCCATATCTGCGCCTAGGATTCAAACCGGCAAAACCCTGGGCCGCCAAAGCGGAGTGTGTGAACTTAACCACTTGGCCACTGGGCCGGCCCCCACATTTCTTCTTAAGGGGGCAAATAATAAACATTTTGCAGGCCACCCAGTCTCTGTTGTAACTCTTCAGCTCTGGCATTGTAAGACAAAGACAACATAGCCAATACATAATGAATGGGCATGCAGGCTGTAGTTTGCCAGTCCCTGGAATAGGCAATCTATCTATCTAAATGCAATCAAATAGTCATATCATTTAATAAGGAAAGCCCTTGGACTTAATAGCTTATTAAACAATTAGCACAAATAAGTAGTCAGTGACTAAACTTAATGGTAATATAGAAAAAGAGTAGCAGTACTAAAGAGATGAGTATTGTCATGTGAACTTTTAATCCCTCGAGTCCTAAGTCAGAACTGCAGGGAGCCCTCTTATTCTTAATACTTAGACTACATTTTTACCCTTCTACTAACTTACTTATTCAGGACTTCAACATTAGAAAACAGTTTAAAAATTGATTGTGTAATTTGTCCTCTTTTTTTTTTTTAAGATCGCTATGTTGTAATAGGGGCCCAAAGGGATGCCTGGGGTCCTGGAGCTGCAAAGTCCAGTGTAGGAACAGCTCTCCTATTGGAACTTGCCCGGATATTCTCTGATATGGTCTCAAAAGGTAGAGTACAAATTTTGAGAACTTGAACATCTGTGTGCAATGTATAGTTCTAAATGTTGTAATAGGCTGTGCTCACTTTTGCCTATATTCCTATGGTTCACTCGTGCTGGACCCTGAGTTCTGTTTTTTTTTTTTGTTTTTTTTTTTTTTGAGGAAGATTAGCCCTGAGCTAACTACTGCCAATACCTCCTCTTTTTGCTGAGGAAGACTGGCCCTGAGCTAACATCCATGCCCATCTTCCTCTACTCTATATGTGGGATGCCTGCCACAGCATGGCTTTTGCCAACGGTGCCATGTCCGCACCCGGGATCTGAACTGGCGAACCCTGGGCCACCGAGAAGCAGAACGTGCACACTTAACCGGTGCGCCATCAGGCTGGCCCCAGACCCTGAGTTCTTAAGTACAAAGTAGATTGTTTTTTGTTGTATCTGCCTTTGACTTTGAAACAGCTGTCCATGCAGCATCTTCACTGTACTGGGAATCGTGAATTTCTTTGAGACAACAGAAAGTGTTATATTGGGCCCTAATTCTTAGTATGACGTATCTAGAATGATATTGCAGATCTGACATTGTCCCAAAGGAATCTATTTGAAAGCAAGCAGTGGCGTCCCTGTGTACTAATGTTCTACACTTTTGTTATAAAATTGTAACATATAATTTTATATATTATATTTATAAGTATAATATGGAATATATTTGATTTATAAATACAATATATAATATGTTTATATATATTTATATATTATACTTATATAAAGGTCTTCTTTCAAGCCTTTCTTCCATGGTACTCTGCCACTCCTCTACAGCCTCCCCCTGCTCCCCCTCCCCCAAGCCCCTATCACATTCTTGAATCTTTGGGTCATAGGGTAAGTTATAGTGCTTAACTTTTATACAAAAGTACAGTAATGCAGAAAAATACCCAGGGAAGGGCGAGCGATGGAGGGCAGTGGCACATATAGCCCCAAAAGGAACTGTCACTAATGTAATTTCTCTGAAAACTATTTCCTGTAACTTAAACTTGTGAATTTTTAGTCTATTTCATGCCAATTGTTTTAAAAGTAATCCAGTGTTTTAAATGACTTACCCCTAAGCGAATTATTTTCAAAGAAGATACATATCATACTTACACTGCGATGGCAAATATCTCTTGGTCCAGAAGTTAAGGGACTCAAAGAATGGAGTTGGAAAAAAGTGGCTTTCAGGAAGCCAGTCACTACTATGTACTTGAAATCTTATCTGCAAATGATCTCCTAGCCTGTTCTTTGTAGATTACTTTTAAAATTTATTCCTGTTCCTTTTTTCGTTCCTTCACCTGGGGCCTCAAAGGAAAAGAAATATTGCTGAACCTGCTGCCTTGAAGTAGAAGTTTCTGATTTCATCTTGAGTCAGTTGCCTACCTATAACCTTTCCCCAGATCAAACTGTTTGTTTTCTTTTAGGTGGGTTTAAACCCAGCAGAAGCATTGTCTTTGCCAGCTGGGGTGCTGGAGACTTCGGAGCTATTGGTGCCACTGAATGGCTGGAGGTATTGTCTATGTATTATCCATACCCAGACTGGGCACCCAAACTTGTATTGGCTTAATTTGTTCTCCAGAAACCATGCTCTTTTAGATTTGATTCCGTCATTTTTGCCTTGGTATATTTAGTCTCAATAGAATCCAAATTTAAGAAGAAATTCCTAATAATAGGTATAGATCACTACATATTGGTACATCAGTATTTTTCCTTCTCTTCCAGGGATACCTTTCCTCCTTGCATTTAAAGGCTTTCACTTACATTAATCTGGATAAAGCTGTTCTTGGTAAGTACCCTTTCCGTTAGCTGTTTGTGAATTCCGGTAAACTACTTACAAAACAGCAGAAGAAAGCTTTCTAAAGCAGCACTTGTTATATATTTATTGGCCATACCTGGATCAAAAGATTGACGTAGCTTTCTCTTAATAGGCCATTCAGTGACAGAATGGGTGCAGATTGCCTTGTCTAGAGCAGCGGTTCTCAGGGTGGTCCGCAGATCAGCAGGATCAGGATCACTTGGGAACTGTCAGAAATGCAAAATTTCAGGCCCTACCCCAGACCTTTTGAGTCAGAAGCTGGGGCATAGGTCCAGCAAACTATTTTAACAAGCACAGCAGGCACTTCTCATGCACTAAAGTTTGGGAACCACTAGGCTGGGCTATATTTCAGACCAGAAGGAACTAAACCATACCATATAGAATAGGACTTCCGGAGACTAATTCACGTCTTACTAGATTGTGGTATCACAGATAGAAATACCAAATAATCAAACTGCTGAAAGAGTTTGAATGTTATTAAAAGTGCACATATAGTCTTTGGATGAACTGAGAATAGTGAAATATCTACATCGGGAAGCAAAGGGAAGGAATTACAATTGAACGGAATCTTTATTAGATTAGTCGTCATTGCCGTTTACCTACACAGCAGAATGTATTGGATATAGCAAGCTTGCTGGGTGAAGCAAAAAGCTACCCCAAACCAAATCATTAACATTAAAGTACACAAAAGCAAGGAGTAAGAACTTCAGTTGAGTCAAATTAGGGTTAGCAGTCACAAAAGAACCTGACTCGTAAATCACTTTTTTGTCTACTTGGAGGATAATTGCATATGCCACTGATCTAGGGGTGTTCCAGTTGGGCAAATGCTTTTAGTTGTAGAAGTAGCAGTGTGAAAATTGCTCGACTAGAGACGGGGCAATGTTAAAATGATCTCTTTGCAGGTGCCAAGAACTTCAAGGTTTCTGCCAGCCCACTGCTGTATTCACTTATTGAGAAAACGATGCAAGAAGTGAGTATATACCTAATTATAAAATTGTATAACTTAATTTTTTATCTAATTTACGTAAGATGGAAAACATTGATATTTAAACCATTATAAGTAACCAATAGCAGAAATCTGGAATAAATTCTATAGCAGCATTATTTAAGTCATGCTCTTGGCTTATTTGCCCCCAGCCCACTGAACCATGTGAGATGAGGGAGGTGGTATGTGAAGGGCTCTCATCTCAAACAATATGTGGTCTATTTAAGAATATGTAGCAGAATTCCATGAGGCCTAAGCTGTAGTGTAGGTGCCCACAGGGGGTTGTCTGTAGAGTCAGAATGTTAAGGAAGGTTTAAATGGACTTGAACTATATATATCTAAGACTTAAGAAGGCCAGATAAAATATTCATTGAATAAAGACAGACATGTGGATGACCATAGTTTTGAATGAGAGAGGAACAGTATTTGCCTAATGGGATTAGAGGCTATATACTGGAGTGGCTAAAGTTGGAGGGAAATAATGCTCAGAGAACTTGACCTTGATCCCATGGGAAACTAGGGATTACTAGATAGGGTCTCCAACAAGGCAGTAAGGTGTTTCCAGGTTAGGCTGGCAGTAGTATAAAACGTGCTAGAACGCAGAAACCATACACAAGATGGGTATATCGTGAAGGCTAGTGAAGGCTTTTAAAATTGTGGTTAAGCCACCTTTAAGATGTTAATTAAGGAGGAAAACATTTTTTCCTCACCATAACTAAAGGAGCCAACAGCACAAGGCTAATAGGAATAACTTCAGAAATTTGACATTGTTTAAATTGTCTTAAAGAAATTTTTTCAAGAAGATAAAAAATTCGTTATTTTGTATAAATGTTTATAGAGAAACATGTTAGTGACTAGCCTGAATAAGTTGAGAAAGGTTCATTTTAATGATACATTCATTAATTTCTTATTTTACAGGTGAAACATCCAGTTACTGGGTTGTCTCTGTATCGGGACAGCAACTGGATCAACAAAGTGTAAGTTGAGAAAAGTGAATGCACAGCTAATAAAAAAGCAGAATCACCCAGTAGCACCTACTCTGTTAGGTAGAGATCTAAACCTAACCTTGCCGTGGGCGTACCTGTACCTAAAGAGATTCAGTTGAAGAATTTATTTCGGGGCAAGGGTAGGGTTGCATGGTAGCACAGTCTTTTCTTAAGAAAACTTTCTAAAGACACATCTTGCTTTCCTTGCAGCGAGAAACTTTCCTTTGATAATGCTGCATTCCCTTTCCTTGCATATTCTGGAATCCCAGCATTGTCTTTCTGTTTTTGTGAGGTAAGTCTGAAGAACTCTAGAGTGTTACATCTTAGATCTTCTTTCATCAGTTATAGGACCAAGTTTCCTAGAGTGCTTAATGTGTTTTATAAGAAGTTAGACATATGCAGTTATTGCATGCTCCCTCATTATCAGTCTTAACATAGAATTGTTATCTCAGTGAGCTTAATTAGCATTTGAATTTATTTTCCAAAACTTCTTCAATTAAGTATGATGAGTTTTTATAACAAGCCTACATTGGACAGGGAGGTATAGAATATTTCCATCAAATGAAAAGTTCTACTGGACAGTGATCTTCTTGATACCTGCTGAAATATGGTTCCAGATGTTTGTCTAGAGGTGTTTTGGTCTCTTAAGCAAGGATAATGGGTTAAAGCACAAAAACCAAACAGAAGTAAGATTGTTACAAGACAGAACTTTGAACTGACCAAGTTGTAGGGAGACAAGATTGGCTTGGTACCAGAGCCAGTTAGAAGGCTCTGAAAGCTAAGCAGAGAAAACAGAATGATGAAGGCTTCTGTGCCGAACTGCTGGAGATGGAAAACCAGCCCTGTAGCAGCTCTTCTGAGGGGTGAAGAGGTCCTAATGTCAGTGTAGGGGGTCAGGATGGAAGCTGTTGACTTTGGCCTCAGAATGGCCTCAAATTCTTCATCCAGTAGAGGCCAGGTCCTTACTAGGCTTCTTAATACCTGTTATCTTAGTCTGGGACTAGGATGGGAAAGGTTTGAAGTGAGGGAGTGATGAAAGATCAGCATCTGGAGATTCACCTAGCTGGCATTCTCTTGACCTTCTGCCAGAGCAGCCGTACGAATGGTGTTGAAATAGGCGGTCATGATGTCTATGTAGTACATTAGGAAGAACTGAGTGTTGGGTCCTGTGCTCAAGGAAATTTATGGATGCTTTCTGTTGACCTTCAGAAGTCATGTTTTTAAAAAATTCTTAATGACTTCTTAGATGTCAGAAGTCTAGCAGTGCTGGTTCAGAGGTACAGGTAATAAAACAGAGATGTACAGTCTAAAAGTAAAGGATTGTCAGTGAGGTTGTCACCAAGGTCAATGGTAGGGAATAGAGTCAAAGAAATAGTTACAAAAGTTGTCTAATGAAGGCACAGAGAAGTTGTCGTGAGCATCAGACATTGTTAGAGGGGTAATACTGTATGAGCGGACCTAGTGCTGCATGATTAGGAAGAAGGTAAATTCCAGTCTGAGAGTAACACTTTATATTCAAAGTACCTTTCATGCATGCCTTCCTCTTCCCTCATTAATGTGGGCCAAACTTCCCAGAGAGAAGAGAACAAGGATATAACTTCAAGGAGTTTGGCTAGAAATCTCTTCAGGGTATATGATGTGATAGAACAGGGATTCTATAGAACCGAGAAGAAAGTAGTCCTTCTAGGAGTAGGTTAGGTTCAAAGGAAGCAGCAAAAGTGGTGTCTTCGTAAAGTAGTGGGTTTGCGCTAACATTGGAGGAGGGATACGTTAGAAGCAAGGGAAGAATTGCCATTACTGTCACCTCGACGGTGAAACTGGGATGTGAGGCTCCTAGTCCTGTATCCCACCTGAATATGTTAACCTGGCTTTGTTTTCCAGGACACGGAGTATCCTTACTTGGGTACTACCATGGATACCTATGAGGTACTGAGTCAGAACGTTCCCGAGTTGAGCAGACTGACACGTGCAGCAGCAGAAGTAGCTGGTCAGCTCCTAATTAAACTTAGCTACGATGTTGAATTGAACCTGAACTATGATATGTATAATGACAAAATACTTTCATTTGTGAAGGACATGAACCAATTCAGAGCAGACATAAAGGTGAGCACAGTTAAAGTCAAGTTCTTCTTGCTCAAGTGTCAAGCAGTTTGAAGAATGCCATTAGCTGTTCCTGGGGAGGGGACATGATTGGCAGCCAAAGTACGGTTTAAAGTGAACCGAGGTCTAGTTTTACTTAGAATCCATAACTCATTTGACAGGGAGGTTGAGAGGCTGTGAGTTACAAGATCTAGGAGAGGCCACAGCAAGTATTAATTGCTGGTTTCCAACTGGTTTTATGGTCCTCGAAGTCAATTTAGCAGATCCTTAAATGAGGTAAATCACTGATAACCACATCTTAATTATTATGGCTCTCTTGAAATTTGAAACTAATTGTAACTGATCAAGAAAATGCGACTTAGCACATGGAAATAACTAGATTCTGAAGTTCATTGAACCACAATGTTTGAAGTTTTCCCTCATAGGGAGATTGAACTGGAAATGATAAACTACACAGGATTATATACTTTAAAAAAAAAAAAATTGGGGCGCCAGCCCCGTGGCTGAGTGGTTAAGTTTGCGCATTCCACTGCAGGCGGCCCAGTGTTTCATCAGTTTGAATCCTGGGCGCGGACATGGCACTACTCATTGGACCATGCTGAGGAGGCATCCCACATGCCACAACTAGAAGGACCCACAACTAAGAACATACAACTATGTACTGGGGGGGCTTTGGGGAGAAAAAGGAAAAAACCTAAAGTTTAAAAAAAAAAAAAAATTGGCACCTGAGCTAACATCTGTTGCCAATCTTTTCTTTTTTTCTTCTTCTTCTCCCTAAAGCCCCCCAGCACATAGTTGCATATTCTAGTTGTAGGTCCTTCTGGTTGTGCTATGTGGGATGCCGCCCCAGCAAAGCTTGATGAGTGGTGCCATGTCCGTGCCCAGGATCCAAACCGGCGAAACCCTGGGCCGCCAGAGCAGAGCACACAAACCTAACCACTTAGCCATGGGGCCGGCCCCCAGGATTATATACTTTTACTAAGTCAATTAAATTAAATTTCTTGATGAGGATGATTTTCTTAGGAGGCTAAGAACAGATAATTGTACTATCTGCTGGTTGAAATATGAGTGTGTTACTGTAGTTTATAGGGCTTGGAACCTGCTGTACAAGGTGTTTAAGTCTTGCTCCCCCGAGTCTTGAGCCTGTCTGTGAGTCGCTTCCTTTTATCAGAATCATCTCAGTTGCTATGCTTCAGTTAGGCAGGTATATAGAATAACATCCTTAGAAACCAGTGTCCGATAGTGAATTTAATGTCTTTCTGCTTCAGGAGATGGGTCTGAATCTACAGTGGCTATATTCTGCTCGTGGAGACTTTTTCCGTGCTACATCCAGACTAACAACAGATTATAAGAATGCGGAGAGAGCAAACAGAGTTGTCATGAGGGAAATCAACGACCGTATCATGAAAGTAAGTAAACTCTTAGAAAAGGATGGACTAGAGTATGTTAATTTTTAATTGGTAAATCTTGAGATTTGTAGAAAGTACAGTAATATCTCTAGGAGCCTAGAATCTTTTGCTGCTTTAGAATTCAGCACAGATTTTGACTCTTACTTATTTACTAGCACAATCTGGAGCCAACATCTCTAAACTGGAAATACAAGAGACATTTGACCTCATATTAATTTTTTTAGGCTTTAAAAAAATTTTTTTTTTTTTTTTGAGGAAGATTAGCCCTGAGCTAACATTTGCCAACAATCCCCCTCTTTTTGCTGAGGAAGACTGGCCCTGAGCTAACATCCATGCCCATCTTCCTCTACTTTATATGTGGGGTGCCTGCCACAGCATGGCTTGACAAGCGGTGCCATGTCCGCACCTGGGATCTGAACTGGTGAACCCCGGGCCGCAGGAGCAGAACGTGCAAACTTAACCACTGCGCCACCGGGCTGGCCCCCTAAAAACATTTTTAAGAAGAGATTAGTGACCTTTAGCTGTCATTTTCTCTGTATTTATGCTAATTCAGCCCTTAACTGCTTTTATCTTAGTCTGTTTGGGAGAAGCAGAGACTTCATTACATGGAAACTTGTTGTAAACCTTCCATATCTATGCTATGCCCCAACCGAAAAAAATACCCAGTACAATTAGAGTTCACTTTTACAAAGGAATGGACACTTTGTTTTACAATTTTCATGTTAGAGCATTAGTGTCATGGTTCTCAACATTCTTAAATCCAGGGAGATTTTAACATTTGAAGTGAGAGAATGACAGTTGCTTTCCTCTGTCAGGTCCTTTCCTCACAACAGAAGTCATAGCGTTGTGCTGATGCTCCTGTGTGCTTTGTTTTTCTAGGTGGAATATCACTTCCTCTCTCCCTATGTGTCTCCGAGAGAGTCTCCTTTCCGGCATATCTTCTGGGGCTCTGGCTCTCACACTCTGTCGGCTTTGCTAGAGCACTTGAAGCTGCGTCAGAAAAACAGTGGTGCTTTCAATGAAACTCTGTTGAGAAACCAGTTGGCTCTAGCAACTTGGACTATTCAGGGAGCTGCAAATGCCCTCTCCGGCGACATTTGGGACATTGACAATGAGTTTTAAATGTGATACCCATAACTTATGTGAGAATATCAGGGTAGTGTGGTTTTTAGACTTGTGCTGGTTGTGCAACATTTTTCAGTAGGGGCTATTCAACCTAATGTTGTTAAAATTCTACCCAGTCATCTTGGTACTCCTATATGTTTTTAGGCAGCAGCTTTTAATACAGGGTAGGTACCTGCACTTCAAGTTAAAGTGAATAACCACTTTAAGATGTTCATCGTACAATATTTTCTCTGATCGTCTCTAGAATTTTAAGTGTTTTGTAATGGTAACGGCCTCTTTCCTGTTAAAGTTATGAAAAAGTCAGAGCCAGTGGCGTGAACCATTGCTCCAAGTCCTGAGGATGTGAACTGGCATCTCATGAGCGGGAGGAGGGAGGCAGTAACTGCTGAAGGTTGAGTGTTGGCTCCCTGTGATCCTCCACCCTCATTTGACGCTCGATAGGAGATAGCAGGTTGTAAGACCTGATTCTCCAAGTGAGATGTATTCCTTCCTTTAAGGATTTAGCTGGTTTCCACGTTCCTGCGTGAAACAGTTAACTTTCAGAAGAGATGGGACTTGTGTTCTTGCCAGTGAGGTATGAAATAGAGGTCCTTCAGCTGGATAAATTGAGGTTCAACTGTTTATCGCAGGAGTAAGGCCTTAATATGTTAACTTCAAGATTGTTTATGAAAAGAGGAGACCAGAAGCCAAAGACTTAGTATATTTTCTTTTTCTCTGTCCCCTGCCCCATAAGCCTTTGTTTAGTTTTTTATTGTTTTCTTTTTTTCCAAAGTATTTTGAAATAACCAGTTTTAGGTGTTTAATTTCAAACTCAGTTTGTTGGACTTTAAAGAACACACTGCCAAATTTTGGCCAAAGTGTTAATTTTTTGGAAAAGCTTTCTATCATTTTGGCACTGAGATATTTATTGTTTATTTATCAGTGACAGAGTTCACTATAAATGGTGTTTTTTTTATAGAAGATAATTATCGGAAGCAGTGCCTTCCATAATTATGACAGTTATACTGTCGTTTTTTTTTAATAAAAGCAGCATCTGCTAATAAAACCCAACAGATACTGGAAGTTTTGCATTTATGGTCAACACTTGAGGGTTTTAGAAAACAGCCGCAAGCTAAATAAAATTATAAAGCTCTAAGCGTTGGAGAAGATTAAATTTAATTAGGGGTTGCTAATCAAGTTAGACTTCTGTTTACCCAACCAGATAAAAATGGCAGTTCTCCTAAATGCAATGAATTGTGATCAAGTTATAAATTAATGTCACTTACAGGCTGTGATAATACCCATATGTGTTACAGCTCAATTTATCCAAGGTGTAACTAATTCAAATTTTGCAAAATTTCCAGTACCTTTGTCACAAACCTAACTCACATTATCGGGAGCAGTGTCTTCCATAATGTATAAAGAACAAGGTAGTTTTTGCCTACCACAGTGTCTATATCGGAGACAGTGATCTCCATATGTTACACTAAGGGTGTACATAATTATCGGGAACAGTGTTTCCCATAATTTTCTTCATGCAATGACATCTTCAAAGCTTGAAGATCGTTAGTATCTAACATGTATTCCCAGCTCCCTATAATTCTCTTATCTTTTAGTTTTAGTTGCAGAAACATTTTGTGGTCAATAGCATTTGGTGGGTAAATTCTAGCACTCTAAGATAAAATTACTTCCTTCAAGATTCTTTGTTCTGAAACCTAACGCAGTGTTTGTTATATTTGTGGTTTCTCTGGGTCTTCTGTTTAGCAGGATAGTAGCATACATTTATAATGTTTGCTCTTGGCAAATGAATTTAACTTTATCCCTTTATTTGCATGTTAGCTCCTATAAACTTAGTTCATACAAGTTTAAATCCAAAATTGACCTTTTAGCTTAAAGCAGGGGAAACTTGTATAGGAGGCTTGCGGGGAGGGGGGAGCGAGGGGTGTAGGGAGGTGAAGCTTGCCACAGGATCTTTGATCATGTCTACCTACCCGTTAGTATATGGTGATCGTAAGTTTAAATGTAGCTGTGAACAAATAAGTTTGAGGCTACAGGAGTAAAGACTTTATTTTCTAGTACTTAGTGTTACTTACCTAAATTAAAATAGATCTAGGTTATTACAGCCTCACTGAATTGTTTCACTACTGTCTCTTTAGTCTTCACAGTGTTTTATCTTGAACTGATGTTGAGTGCAGCTAAGTGATCAGTTCATAGCTGGGATTCCTAGTTTGGGCATCTTGCTTCATCATACTTTAATGAAAGCTGAATGACTTCAAGGCATAGTATGAATAACAGGCATATATTTTACAGCAGTAAATCTCTAAAAACTCTTTTCTGTGGTCAGGGTTGAGTGATTAACAATCAGACGACCCAGTAAATGGTAAGAGGCTTATATTCCTGAATGAAATGTATAGCTCACTAGTGACAACCTGCTAGTCTTCAGATTTTTTCTGCCTATAGATATCATGTGCATTTTGAAGGTAAAGGATAAAATGAGTGAGCTCTGTCATGATTCACTATTCTAGAACTTGCATGACCTTTACTGTGTTTCCTCTTAAATTTTAGTTGGCTAGAGATGGCTTATTAGACCTGCCATCGTACGGCTCAGCTGTATCTTTATAAACAAGTGATATGCCCTTATAGTTGTATACAATCTGGTATGTGTAACATTGTGGAGATTTCTTATCTGATTTAATAAAGTGCTTGAACACTGAGTTGTCATTTTTTTTAAATAGATTTTATTTTTTTAGAGTAGTTTTAGGTTCACAGCAAAATTGAGCGGAAAGTACAGAGTTCCCATATAGTCCCTGTCTGCGCATCTGTCCCCCACCCCGGCACAGCTTCCCGGACTGTCACCATCCCCCACCAGAGGAGTACGCTTGTTACAAATGATGAGGCTACACCAACACATCATTGTCACCTGGAGTCCGTAGTTTAGATTAAGATTTACTCTTGGTGGTGTATGTTCTGTGGGTTTGCACAAATGTAGAATGACACGTATCCACCATTATAGTGCCACATAGAAGGGTTTTACTGCCCTGAAAATCCTCTTTGTCCTCTCTCCCCGTTAACCTCTGGCAACCACTGATCTTTTTAATGTCTCCATCATGTAGTTGCAATCAGAAGTATGTAGCCTTTTCAGATTGGCTTCTTTCACTTAATAATATACATTTAAGGTTCCTCCATGTCTTTTCATGGCTTGATAACTCATTTCTTTCTAGTGCTGGTTAGTATTCCATTATCTGAATGTAAGATAGTTTATCCATTTGCCTTCGAAGGACATCTGCATTGCTTCCAAATTTTGGCGATAATGAATAAAGTTCCTATAAGCATATGCATGCACGTTTTTACATGGACATAAGTTTTCAGCTCATTTGGATAAATAACAAGGAACACAATTGCTGGGTCATGTGGTGAGAGTGTTTAGTTTTATAAGAAACCAAACTGTCTTACAAGGTGGCTGTATCATTTTGCGTTCCCACCAGCAATGAATGAGAGTTCTGTTGCTCCACATCCTTGTCAACATTTGGTAGTGTCAGTGTTTTGGATTTTGGCTATTCTGGTAGGTGTGTAGTGGTATCTTGTTTTAAATTGCCTTTCCCCGATGACAGGATGTTGCGCATCTTTTCATATGCTTACTTACCAAGGGTATATCTGATGAGGTGTCTGTTAAGACCTTTTGCCCCTTTTTTAATTGGGTTGTTCGTTTTCTTATTGAGAGTTCTTTGTGTATTTTAGATAACAGTCCTTTATCAGATATGTGCTTTACAAATATTTTTTCCCAGTTGGTGGTTTGTCTTCTCTTGAGCATCTTTTGCAGAGCAGAAGTTTTTAATTTTATTGAGGTCCAACTTACCAATTACTTTCATGGCTTGTGCCTTTGGTGTTGTATCTAAAAAGTCATCACCAAATCCATTGTCATCTCGATTTTCTCCTATGTTATCTTTTAGGAGTTTTTTAGTTTTGCATTTTACATTTAGGTCTGTGAACCATTTTGAGTTAGTTTTGTCAAAGGTATGTGTTTGTGTCTAGATTCAGTTTTTTGCACGTGGATGTCCAATTGGTCATTGGTTCTTGTTAAGAATATTCTAGCAGGACTGTCCCCCCAAAAATATGTGAGCTACCTATGTAATTTCAAATGTCCTTGTAGCCACATTAAAAAACTAAAAACAGGAGAAATTAATTTTAACATATTTCACTCAGTATATCCGAAATACTGTCAATTCATGTACGCATTAAAACTTACCAAGATATTTTATATTCCTTTTTTTCATATTAAGTCTTCAAAATCCTTTGTACTTATAGCACATCTCAATTTAGCCTACCCATATTTTAAGTGCTCAATAGCTACTTATGGTTAGTGGACATTGCTCCTCTAGAGCAAAAGGCATAATCGGTAAGGGTTTTCTTTTACAGCCTTTCTACTATGCAATCCCCAAAAAAGTCTTTATACAATTTAATCTCATTGCTACAAGTGCCAGCCAAGATTCTTTGGTATGATTGCAGGAATTGCAGCCACGAGAATTGGGAAGCCTTTTAATTGCCTCACCTGTGTCCAGGCTTTCCTCCGTCAGAATTAGGAGGCACATTCATAGCCCTGAGGAGAAGCAAGACAGTAATTAAGCTGCTGTTTTCTACAGGAAGAATTGCCCATGTGAAAGGTGATGGGCCAGGAGGCAGCCCTAAACAAATATTTGAAGACATCTGATTATCTGTAAGATACACCTTGGCTTAGAAGGTAACACATCAGATGGGAATATCTTCTTGTAGCTATCAATCGGTTTACCTCCTTAAGCACTTGAGTTAAAGCCTTTACAGTTGGCTACATCTGTCTTTTTAAACTGCCTAATGCTTAGTCCATCCCAAATGGACTGTTTGAACTAGTTGTTAATTCCCTTTTTGAAAATAATCACATATATGACGATGGTCCCATAAGTTCAGTACCAGATACCCTAGGTGTGTAATAGGCTACACCATGTAGGTACTACAGGGTGAAAGAAATTTTCCTCTGTCCTTCTAGGTTCCTCTGGCTGGTTTAGGAATTAAATTGACATGAAACAGATTAACAGGAGAAAAAAACCCCAAAAGTTTAATAACATTTATACGTGGGAGAAACCCAGGAAAACTGAGGAACTGCCCAAAATGGCCAAAGCCCCCACCTTGAATACCATTTTCAGCTAAAGACAAAAGAAGACGTTGGGGTGGGGAGAGTCAGGGACTTCAAAGGGAAGGAAGGTAATTCACAGGTAGGTGGAAGGGAGAAAATGTTTGGAAAACAAGTGTTTGGCTGCACAGAAACAAAAGAACACAGAAGGGAGCCCAACAAACAGGCTTTTCTAGCTTTCTCCCTGTCCACCACCTAGTTCATGTGATGCTAAGGTGAGAGCCTGCTTTCTGAAACAGGTTTTTTTTGGTGAGCTGACTGAGCTAACATCTGTGCCAATCTTCATCCATTTCATATGTGGGATGCCACCACAGCATGGTTTGATGAGTGATGTGTAAGTCCACACCCCGAATTGGAACCCATGAACCCCGGGCTGCTGAAGTGGAGCATGTGAACTTAACCACTATGCCACTGGGCCTGCCCCCGTGAGACAGGTTTTTTTAATCTGAATTCTTTTAGGTGGTTAAGGGGGAGGTATCAAGGAAAACTTTGAGTCTTTTGTTTCTTAAAAATAATCTACCTAAAATAATCCTCATGTCAAAGAGAAACATTTTTGGGGTGGCAAATTTTGTTTCCCTTCAGTACACTCTATGTTTGCACAATGACTAAATCAGTTAACAACACATTTCTCAGAACGTATCCTCATCATTAAGCGATGCATAACTGTACTCTCGCCTACTTCTGGTTTCTAATTTGCACAAAAATTCTATTTGAGAGGTCTTAATGGTGTAGTGATATAAGAGGGTTTCTATTCTGAGCCTCAACCCCAAAAATTTCATCCTAACTCCCTTATTGGTGGTCTAATAGTTAAGATTCGACTCTCACCACTGAGGCCTGGGTTCATTTCCTAGGCAGGGGACCACGCCACCCATCTGTCAGTTATCACACCGTGGCGGCTGCATGTTGCTGTGATGCTGAAAGCTATGCGACCGATATTTCAAATACCAGCAAGGTCACCCATGGCGGACAGGTTTTAGCAGAGATTCTAGACCAAGACAGACTAGGAAGAAGAACCTGGCCACCCACTTCCAAAAAACTGGCCACGAAAACCCTATGACGAGCAGCAGAGCAATGTCTAACATAGTGCTAGAAGGTAAGAGGATGGCAGAAAAAGACTGGAAGGCACTAACCATAACAAATTTTTGTTTGCTTTGTTTTCTATGTACCTTTTATTATTTCGCCCCCAAACTCTTTAACAGAACCGTGAATCTCCCCTCCATATGTTCAGATCCATCAGCTAATTGATCAGTTTCATATTTATTCCTACAATTCTCTCTTTAGGGGCTTCCATCCTCCTGTTCCAGTTTTGACTAGCGGCTCTTTGGATTGCTACACAACTATTATCCTGTTTCCTAGATTCCCTATCTTTTTACTTTTCTGATTTCTTCTCTTATCTTGGGGGAGTACATCCTTCAATAATTCCCTAAGAAAGGATGCATGGGATGTAAATGTTAGGGGGCCTTGTATGTCTTAAAGCCTTTATTCTATCACACTTTATTAAACATTTGGCTGGATATATAATTCTACATTGAAAATAATTTCTTTGAAGTAATTGCTCTTGTTTTCTATATTACATTGTTGCTGTTTCTGACTCCTAATAATGTATAATCTGTTTTTCTCTCTGGAAGCTTTTACCTAGGTTTTTACCTAGGGTTCTCTTATTTCACAGTGATGTACCTTCAAGTGAGTCTTTTTCTACTCAAGGTGCTAAGTACTTAGTGAACTCTTTTATGTAAAACCATGTGGCCTTTATTTTGGGGACATTTTTTCACATGTAATTATAATTTCTTCCCTTCCATTATTTTGTCGTATCTGAAACTCCTTTTATTTGGATATTGGACTTTTGGGAGCAATCCTCTAATGCTATTTTTCCTCTACAATTTTCTATTTCATGGACTTTTCAATCTACTTTCTGAGAGATTTCCTCAACTTTATCTTCCAACTCTTCCATTTAACTTTTTGCTATTAAATTTTTAATTTCCAAAACTCCTTCCTGTTCTCCAAATATTTCTCCTTATAGCCTTCTGTTCTTGTCTCATGGATACAATATTATTTCATCAGACAAAATTAATGTATTTTTAATTTTTTTCTCCTGTTCCCATTGTTTCTCTATCCTCTTTTTTTTTAATCTGTCTTTCGTGTTGAAGCTTTCTGCAAATACGTGGTATGAAGTTTGGTGGTCCGTTTATACTTGAGAGAGAGAGTAAATGCTGTGTATCCGTGGGTGGCATTTGTCACCTGGGGAACATCTCACTAGAGTGATCAGGTAGGGACTCTGACGTTTCACTGGGGCATCTCCCAAAGGTCAGTATCTGTAGGACTGATTCCTGGATTGATCTATTTCTTTAGAGAGAAGTTTCTGGGGAAACTTTCTTTTTATCTGGGGAGTTACAAGCTGGTTCCTAACACTCTGATCCCAAGGAGGGACCACCAGGGCATGACCATTCAGTCTGCACACACTCATTCAATGCTTTGAATGCTGTGCCTCACTCCCACTCAGTGTGCCTGGTGTCCCCACTCAGAGCCCCTCTGTTTCATCATTTCTGGACAGTAAATCTCTTGTCTTGTGCCTGGGTGGGAAGGGATACTCACCTGATTAGGTGGAGTGGGGAAGGCAATCTGCAGATCTAGGGGTTCTTGATAAAGACTACCTACCAACCTGCATATCCTGGATTTGGTTTTCTTTTCTCTATTTGAGTTAACCCCTTTGCTCTCTAATACTATGAAGACCTCAGGGTAGCTTCTGGTTTCTGGCAACCATGCTGTTATCTCCCCTCTATAGTGATTAAAAAGTCCCTCTGAGGAGCCGGCCCCATCGCCTGGTGGTTAAGTTTGGCATGCTCCACTTTGGCGGCCCTGTTCGGTTCCCGGGTATGGACCTGTACCAGTTGTTGGTAGCCATGCTGTGGTGGTGACCCATATGCAAAATAGAGGAAGATTGGCACAAATCTTAGTTCAAGGTGAACCTTCCTGAAGCAAAAAGAGGAAGATTGGCAACGGATCTTAGCTCAGGGCAAATCTTCCTTGGCGAAGGAAAAAAAGTCCTTCTGAGAGTTTATAACCCTAAAACAAAGCAGAACTGACAGTAGCCATGTGGAAAAATAAAATAAAATTGGATTCCTACTTGAATTCAGACATCAAAGTAAATTCCATAGGAATTAAAGATTCATATGAAAAAAATGAAACCATAAACATTCTAGAAGAAAATACAGGAGAATTTTAAAATAATCTTGGAAGAGGGAAGGTCTTTCAAAGTATGACAAAAAAACCTCAGGTGCCGTGTGGGAAAAGATTGGTAACTGATTTCATACTATCGGGGTTGCATGGCAAAGAAATAGCATAAACCAAATCATAAGGTAATTGACAAACTGACAAACAATATTTTCTCCACACATAGAGGGCTTCCTCAACACCTGAAGAGATTCTATCATACTTTTTCGAGGCAGCATCCTTCCCAAGGCCCCTTCTTTCTTCTGTACTTGCTGCCTTGTTTTCTGTTCCTCTCTTTGCCGAAAAGTCTATCCTGTGGAAGTGCTCACACCAAGGGCCAGGAATCTCATCAGCTCAAAATGTGTTTGACTGGTATCCATGTGGGCTTCTAGTAGTCAAGAAAAAAGTGTGTGCGAGTGAGTTCGTGCATGTGCGAGTCGGAAGGTAACAAGGAAGCTTAACAGTCCAACCTGTGGCTGTGCGAGAGCTCGGTCCCAGCCGTTCTTGACATCCAGCCGGTGCCCTCAGCTAATTCCTTAAGGTTCTTTCTCATGGGGCCATATATAATCCCTACATGTAAGTCCTCAGAATTCACTAAAACATTGACTCTCTTCGGTTTGTTTTTGCAGTTCAGTTTTGGCATAGTATATTTTTATGTGCTAGTGGGGTTAGGGAGTTGGGCAAAAGAGAATTAGTGGAGTAGCAGCCCCGGATTTGTATCTGGGTCATGGAAATTCTAATCCAAGTCCAGGCACCACCCTTAAATTGCTGGGTGTCCTTGGGTAACCTGCCATACCTCTCAGAACCTCAGTTTCTTCCCTTCTAAATGAGGGGGTTAGGCCCGATGTTCTCTAAGATCCTTTTTAGCTCTAACATAAAATACCTCTTCCACTGAGAATGTATATTTCCTCCTTCAAACCCAGATTCAATTCTATCCTTTTAGGGTACCTTTACAGTCCTTTCTTCCCCATGCCAATAGCACAGATGTAATGAGACTATGTCAATCTGTGCTTATCTCATAGACATTCTTCAGTACTGCACAGGTGCCCTGGGTCTCCCCAGCTCTTGTCCCTCTTGGTCTAACTATCTGATCACCTCCTGTTGCTATTGATGTGTCTTGGACAACTCAACCTAATGTTCCCGGAACTTGCCTTTTTACTATGGACACACCCACCATCGCAGGAGGTGTAGGTCAGTATCCTTGCTGATGGTGACTTGTATCTGCTGTTCCAGCTGCTTCCCTGATTTCTGACATACTGACCGCCTTGTCTTCTGGAAACAGAATTTCCTTGGGTTCTAATCTACAGACCTATCCTGATTTCTAGTTTCAGCTTGTTGGCCCTTCTGAACCCACTTTCCCACCCCGTTATCTTGTTGAATCACCAGCTGTGATTTGCAGAACACCCAGGGGGAATTAGGGAGCAATGATAAGTTCTCGAGTAAGGGAGTGACATGAGTGCTGAATCGATGTTTTAGGAAGATTAATGGAGAATTAACGTGGAGGCACAGAGACTGAAGTCAGCAAGGTCGTCAAAAGAACGTTTACAGCAGAACACCATTCAGGGGTATAAATATCGCACTATTACCTCATCTAATCCTTATAATCTCCCAGTGAGGGAGAAACAGAGGCCCATTGATTAAAAGATTTGTCCCACCTCACAGGGAAGTAACTCCATAGTTAGGTGAGTGGCATTCCAAAGGGGCTTGATGAAAATTCAAGTGAAGAAATGGTGCGGTGAAGGTCAGACCCAGACCCAGGTTCTCCTAACTGCACTGAGGTAGTAGCTGAGAGGAAGTGAGGCAGGAATGGAGGCAGGAAGATGGAACTCTGAAGTGTTGGGGGCCTGCATAGATTGCTGAAGGAGGAGATGGGTAAAGAGGCTGCTAAGAACCTGAGTCTGGTTTCTGGGCAAATGAGAGAGCCAGGGGAGTACATGAGAGAGGACCGGACTTGAGAGTTTAGATTTGGTTGCCACTTGCTCAGTTCGGTGTGACCAAATGGAAGCATCTGGCAGTCAATGGATATCCTTGCTCAGGAGGACAGCCACAGACGCGGTGAGCTCTATCCACGTGTGCCTAATGGACTCAGACGTGTGTGGGGGTGGGGGGGCAGAGTGGAAATGAGCTTACCAAGCTGGAGAGGGCGGCCAAAAAGGCAGCAGGTATGGGCTTCCCTGGGATGGTCATCTTCGGAGCAGAAGGAACAGTCAGTTACGGACTGTGCTGTGTCTACACTATAAATGGGGAGATTTAAACAAAGAAGGAGAGAGGAACAGCAGGGAAGTACAAAAGTAAAAAAATACCTCCCCATTCAAGGGTAAGCCCTGACTGCTCCTCATTTCTAAACTTAGTACAGTGAGTTCCAGAGGAAGCCAGATTTCAGGTTTGTAAAGAAGTAGGTGAAGAATAAAAGGAGCCAGTCCTTCATATGTTTAATCTTGTCTCCCCCCACTGGCAGTTTCTTAATTATGTGTGTTGGGCCGTGTCTTACACGATTGTGCCTGACACTGGCTGGACATATCATAGGTCATGAGGACCTGCACTCATTGGTCCATTTGTTGGTTACTAACTTCAACTCTAGGTGTCCACCAGGGGGCATCAGAACCCAGGACGAGGGCACTCCGCTCTGGGCAGCCCATGTTGATCCACGGCTTGTCAGCTCTTAGTTCATTTGGTCCTTTCTCTAGCTGCGCGGAGGGGAGAGGCCCTCGGGAGCAGCTGGCAGTGCCTTCTCCCAATGTCCTAGTAAGGTTTTGAAACTGTCTGAATTGTTTGGGGACGTGTGAGCCCAGCCTCTGAGCAGCTCCGGGAGCTCTGACTCGCTCGATATGGTGAAGGCACGATCTGTTCTTGGTCCTGGGAGGACGTGGCCTGGGTTAGTAGATAGCCCCACGCCTAAGAATTCCTTCAGAAATCCCTCCCTTCACCTCCACTGAGAGGCAACTGCTCTCTTCCTAAGAAATCTTTTGCCCTTTGTCAAATCAGATTGTTTCCTCCTCTACCAGTCCTGACCCCACACCTCACTTCCCTCCCCGCTCAGCTCAGGCTTTGTTCTAGGCACTGGGAGTGCACTATGGAACCAAGCACCTGCTGTTTCTGGTTGCATCCTGGAATCACCTGGGGAGCTTTTAAAAACCACGAAAGCTGAGCCACACCCCAGAGCTTCCAATTTAATTGTTCCGGGGTGGGGCCTGGACATCAATGTTTTTCAAAGCTTCCCATGTGATTCTTTTTTTCTTTTTGCTGAGGAAGATTCACCCTGAGCTAACATCTGTGGCCAATCTTCCTCTTTTTGTATGCGAGCCACCACCACAGCATGGTCACTCACGAGTGGTATAGGGCTGTGCCCAGGACCTGACCAAAGGGGAGCACACCAAACTTAACCACGGGGCCACTGGGGCTGGCCCCACATATGATTCTTAATGTGTAGCTTTATTGAGAATTTCTGGATCCAAGGCCTTGCTCCTCAAAGTGTAAGAGCTTGATAGAAATGCAGAATCTCAGCATCCCCTTCCCAACTTGCTGAATCACAATCTGCATTTTCAACAAGATCCCCAGGTCATTCAGTGGCACTGAAGTCGGAGAAGCACTGATCTAGTTAGTATGTTGTTTGCCTCACCCATGCTCATTTCCCCAGCCTGAATCACAGTGTCCACAACTTTCTCAAGCTGGAGCAGTGGCTTTCCGAAGTGTTTGTGACCGACAGAAAGAAACAGTTTATATCAAGTCGTAGAGTCCACATGTGTGTATATAATGCAACAAAAATGTCACAAAAACAATATCTTTACTCCCTGTAATGCACTCTCATTTATTCAGTAGTTGTTGTGAGCACCTACTGTGTTCTGGGCATTGTTCAAGGCACCGGTGCCAGTCTGTTCACAGACAAAAGTCCCTGTCATTGTGGAGTTAACATTGTGTGTGTGTGTATGAGGGGAGGGTTGTCAGAAAGTTAAAAATAAATCATGAACATGAAGAGCTTGATACAAGATGAATATAATAAAATTTCTTTTAAAAGTTACATTTCGGAGGACTTCTGGACGCTCGTTATATGCTGTTTTCTTACTCCAGGCGCCGGTGTGCAAACTTTCGCACTTCTCTGGATGTATGTTTCACTTCAATAAAAACTTCAAAAAATTACATTCCGATATTTTCTATTCTATTACTGTCCTCTTTGATGAAAAAAAAAAGCCAGTCAAAACCCACTAAATTCAGTTCACCTGCTACTGAAAGATTGTAACATTAATTTAAAAACATTGCTCTACTTTTAAAAACAAACCAGAACAAAAAAACCTCAGCCCAATCACTCACCAGCATCCACCGCTCTTGGCTGAGCACCTGCCTGCAGGTAGGAGGCAGGCTGGCTGCCCTCCCACAGGTGCCTTCCTTGTCCTCCCACTTACCCCGCAGTGGAGATTCTTAGGGATACCACCACAAGCCTCCTCAAGCAGCTTGGTCCGCCTCCGCTCCGAACTAGACCTGACAAGCCTTCTTGCTGCAGTCACTCTGCTGTGGGCAGCTCTCCTGAAGTTCCAGATCTGGGGAGAGACCGGCACAGACACGTTAGAGGGCTTATTCCCGCAACCACCTCTTGCACCTCCTGAACCTTGTGCTTGTAGACTGTGTCTCATTTCCTCATTATACTGTCAGCTCCCTGGGGGCAGAGCAGTCTCCTTAGGTCTCTCCCTGTACCGGAGTCAAGGAACAATGCAGAGAAGGGGACAGCTTCAGAGACGTCTCCCAGCATCGCCCCAGTGTGCAATGTGCTGGTGGGGACAGTCTAGGAGCTGGGACTAGGCAGGATGGGGGAAAGGAGCAGGAGGCCTCCTTTCTGTGAGCCTAAACCACCAGATAACCCTGCACTGTGGATGGAAGAGGCATGGATCTGGCTTGAGGGCAAGCAGCGGGGAGAATGGGGGGCTGGGCTCCCCTAAGAGAATCGCCGAGCCGGATGGAGCAGGATGCAGGTGCTCCGACCTTCCGCTTTGTTTGATTTGGAGCTTCATTTACTGGCAGAGAAGCTTGCTTCAAATCAGTTGTTTGCATCTGTTGACCCCAAAAATCTAGTCAGACCTGATGCTTCCCAAAATGAGAGTTTGACATTGCCTTGTGCCATAGTGGTTCAGGGCAGACTTTGGAGTCAAAAAACTGGATCTGAATCCTGGCTTCACTACTACCGGCTGTATGACCCTGAGCAAGTTACTTAAGCATGGAGAGCCTCAGTTCTATCATCTGTAGAATGGGGATGATAATACGCAGCTCACTGGGTTGTGCGGGGGGTTGGATGAGAATAAATGCCAAGTGCAGGGCCTCCATAAACCTTAGCAATTGTCATCACCGAGGTAGTGTGAGGGAGGGTGGGGAGAGGACCCCTCTCAGATTCCTTCTCCCTGATTTTCTCCCCTGAGGCTGGGCAACAAGGAGGAAGACCCTAGCTTGGCTGTGCCCAGAAATGGGGTCAGGAGTCCTGCCTACCCTAGACCCTCTCTTGGCCCAGGCAGGATGCATTCACTTCCTGCTCTGTGGCCTGGCTGTCACACACATTGTTGTCTAACGATTTAGTAGAAAGTTGCCCTGCCCACCTCACAGGGCAGGAGGCCATGATCCAAATGCACCCAGTCCAGCCCCCATGGGTCTAGAACCCATTCCCTTCTCATTGCCCTATTGTCCTCTGCCCAGGGTCCTTGAGCCCAATCCTGGACAAGGGAAGTGTAGAAAGAGCCATCCTTACATAGTTCTCTGATGTCCGATCCTTGGGAAAATTCTGCCTGGAGTTGTTTTATTATTACACTCACTTTATAGACGAGGTACAGTCAGTAACAGGGCCAACTGGCCCTAAGCCTTTGGGTTCTAAGCTCCAGGGCCCAAGGCTGCCTCCAGCTGGGCTAGGGTCTGGCTCTGCAGGCTGCACTGTCACTGCAAGGAGGAGCTCTGAATTTTCTCCTTCTTTGGGGGTGCCAGGAGGAGAGGGCCCAAGAAGGAGCAGTGCAGGAGGAAGGCCCCCTTTGTCTGGGACTCTTTCTGCCTGTGTTCCCAGCAGGAAGTGTCACGGGCCTGAGACCAGCTCTCCCTTCCTTCAAGCACCCTCCATCCTCCCAGCTTCCGTCTCCCCCACGGAAAGGATGGAGGTGGTCCAGGTTCCTAAACCTCTGGGCAGCTGCTGAGAGATTAGGATTAGAGCCCTTCTCTGCAGTCAGATATTCACCAGATTGTGACCTTGGAAACTTTCCAATCCAACCTCTTCATATTAGAAGCGAAGCAACTGAGGCCAGATGGAAGTGAGTTTTTACACTGCTGCACGCGAGTCAGCAGCAGCTGAACTGTTGGTCAGAATTGGAGACTCCTATTTCAGTACTCCTCCCTTGGGTCGGGTGACTACACCGTCTCAGTGTGAACGCCCTGCCTTCTGCTTCACCTCTTCTCCCTTTGGCAGCACAGGAAGGCTCAAGGAGGGCCTGAGGTGGGGAGGTGGGGATGGAATGAAGAAGTGGGAGCGGTAGAGGGACTCAAGAGAGAGGGGGAGGAGTAAGCGAGACCTTGCCCTTTAAGAGGGCGGGCCGGCCCCGCCGGGCCCCACCCCCCCGGGCGGCGCAGGCGCAGGGGGGCTCCAGGAACTCCGGCGGGAGGGCGGGCGCTCCTGGCTCCCGGGCCGGCGCGCGGGGCCGCAGCACCTGCGGGGGCCGGCGCGGTGCGCGGCGCCCGGCGGGCGGACGTCGACGCCCGGAGGCGAGGGCGGAGAGTCGGGCCCGGGACGTGGGGGGCGGCGGCGGAGCCGGGGGGCGCGCCACCCCGCGGCCCCCTCCCCCGGGGGACGGGGCGGAAGGAGCCGGGCGGGGGGCGGTGTGAGCGGGCGCCGAGGGCAGCACCATCTGGAGGGGCGGGACCGCGCGGCCTCTGGGGGGCAAGCGAGTGCGCTGGGCGGTACAGGCGGAGGGCCGGCGGCCCGAAGCGCAAGAGGAGCGCGGCGGGCTCAGCCCCGCGCTGCCGGAGCAGCAGCCGCAGCGGGTCGGGGTTCTCAGCTGGGGCCCGCAGCAGCTCCGCGGGCTGAAGCTCGGCGTGGAGGAGCAGGGGGGCGTGGGTCCGGCAGTGCAGGAGGAGGGAGGCGTGGGCTCGGGGGTGCAGGAGCGGGGCGGCCGCGGCCACGAGCCCAGCCTGGGGGTGGTGTGGGGGCCGCCGGACCGCGCGGACTGGAGGCGCTCGCCGCTGTGGACGGGCTCCGCGGGCTGGCCTGTGGTGCAGGAGGAGGGGCTGGGGCCCCGCAAGCAGCACCAGGAGAAGGGGGGAGGCAGCCCCGCAGTGCAGGAGTGGGGGGAGGCCCGCGCCGGGGTGCAGGAGCGGGGGGAGGGGAGCCCACGCAGGCTGCTGCAGCAGCCCGAGCAGCCGTCCGAGTTCGGGGATCGCTCCTGGGAGCGCGGGGAGGGGCTCGAAAGTTCCGGGGAGCAGGGGGCGCAGTACTGGCAAAGCTGCGTGCACCTCCGACGGGAGGCGGTGGTCCTGGGAGCGGCCCCTGCACGCCGCGGGAGACTGGAGCTGGTGGGGAGGGCCCGGCCTGTGGGGCCCCGGGGGCCTGAGGGGGAAGGGCGCCCCGGGGTGCAGGAAGCAAATTGGCTGCCCGGGGTGCAGGAAGGACAGGTGGTGCGGGCTGTCCAGGAAACATACCTGGACGAGAAGGGGTCTCAGGAGGGAGGGGGGCCCCCTGAGGGGCACAGGATCCGGAGGCGAAGGCGGCGGAGGAGGTGGTAACCCACAGACCGGCAGCCCAGCGCCAGGTCGCTCCACGGCCGTGGGGAGCACAGGATGTAGGGGTTTGGGGAGTGGGGAGCAGAAGAGCGCTGTGAACCTGGGAGCGTGGGAAGCCCCAGAGCAAGGTGTGTCCTGCTGGATCCTCTTCTGCCACCTCAGCCTGGACATCCTCGAAGCTGTGTCTACAGGAAGGCAGCAGGTAAGGAAGCCCAGCTCTCTTCTCAGCTGGAATTGGTGCGTTTGGAAGAAGGGGCTGCAGTTACCTCAGGAGGGGGTGGTCTCGCTCCGCACTGCCCTTGTTCACTCCCCGGTGTTTAAAACTGGGCAGGGAGGAAGCCGTGCAGTTTTCAACAGCGGGGCAGGACCCTTCCCCCTAGTACTGTGGATGCCAAGTGGAGTGATGGGGCATTTCCTTAGAGTCTAGACTGGAGGTGAGACTGTCTGGGCAGCTGCCAGGCTTGGGCAGAAGGGAGAGGTAGCCCCAGGCTGTGGTTGCAGAGGAGGTAGCCGCCCCTCCCCCGCCTGCCCCTGGAGATAGGGTGCCTCCGTGCCATAGCTGGGATGGTGCAATCAGAGCAAGTTGTCTCAGGTTCTCAAAACACATTCCAGAAAAGCGAAGGGGTAGCACCGCATTAACAGCACCTTATCTCGTAACCCTTTTGGCCACATGAGCTGAGATGTCAGTGTGGCAGCCAGAGACTTGGGCACGAGCCTGACGTGCTCCCGCCACACCTTCTTGTCATAGCTGATTAACACCGTGGGCCCAGAGCCAAGGATGCATAGTGGGCAGAAGGGCGGAGAGCTACCCGTAAGGGCTCTGTCTCCTGTGGGCTTTCAGAACCCCAACCTGAAAGAGGTTGGGGGGGTGGGGTATCTGCACTGCTGGACTCTGGGCATCCTCTGTGGCGCAGACCTCAGCCCCACCCCGTAGAGGTGGACTGATGGGCAGTCATGGCATCATGGGTTCTGTACCAGCCAGGGCCAGCTCCAAGCCTAGCCGAGAGGTGGGGCTTACAGGGACGGGAGCTGGATTTGGCTTCCTGCTGACTCCCTCATAGCCTGGGTGCCAGGCCTGCTCGTTCCTGGCTCAGAGTGGCTTGGTTGGCCAGCCTGTGGGCCTCATCCTCCTAGGGCTGTTCACCTCTTACCTGGCACTGTCCCGGTTCTTGCTTCCTAGCTCTTGGGTGGGGTGGGTGCAGAGTTGCTGCCTGCCTCAGGGTCTTAGCTGGGACCCATCTCTGCCCCAGCCCAAGCTGTGGCCCTGAGTCACATGGCCCCAGACCACTGTCCGAACCAGACTGGGTGGAGATAGTCCTCTCGTGTTGGGACAGGGGGAGTGGTGGTGGCAGCCGCTGGGACTGTGCTGGAGGAGCCGGTTAGCCTGCTCCTCATGCAAACCCAAACCTGACTGTCAGCTTCATCCCACGCCTGCCTGTCACACTGCCACTCCAAACACTCATGCACCAGAAGTTCAGCTGCTGTGTCCACGGTGCCTGGCTCTTCTGGGATGGCCAGACTGGTTCTGGCTCTCTGACTTCAATGGAGAGAATTGTCTGTTCTTAACACATAAACACAAGCACTCATCCTCACTCTATTTCAGGTTGACTTTTTTGAATTTGTGGTAAATGAAGAGGAGAAGGACTTTGACAGATCTAGGTTTAGACTGGCTGACTAGCTGTGTGACCTGGGGCAAGATCAAGTCTCTGGGTTTCAGTTCCTCATCTGTGCAGGGGGCCATGGGTTTCCCTACAGTGTCCTGAATCTAGAGGGCTCAGACCCTTCTTTACCAGTCTGGTGCCCACCTTCCCAGGAACCCTGGCTGGCAGATGTTGGGGAGGAGGGCTCAGTGCTTCCAGACCTTTTCTTCTGGCCCCTAAGCCCATGACTACCCCCCTGGCCTGTACTTTATTCTGGAAAATGAAGTGCTTTTTTGTTTTTGTTTTTGCTAAGGAAGATTCACCCTTAGCTAACAGCTGTTGCCAATCTACCTCTTTTTTTGTATGTGAGCTTCCACGACAGCAACCACAGCATGGCCACTGACAGACGAGTGGTGTAGGTCTGTGCCCAGACACTGAACCCGGGCTGCCAAAGCAGAGCACACCAAGCTTAACCACTAGGCCACCAGGGCTGTCCCTGGTTTTTGTTCTTGATAGCAGCTTTATTGAGGTATAATGACATATGGTAAAGGAAACATATTTAAAACATAATTTAGTAAGTTTTGACATATGTAAGACTACCACCACAATTAAGATAATGAGTATACCTATTATTCCCAAGCCCCCCGAGTTTTTCGTGCCCCCTTGTAATCCCTCCATTCCATCCCTCCTTTACCATCTCCCTTCCCCAGTTTACAGACTGTCTGCTTTCTGTCATTATACATCAGTTTGCATTTCCCAGGATTTTATGTAAATAGAATCATACAGCATGTACTCCTTTTTTGCCTGGCTTTTTCACTCAGTATAATTATTTTGAGCTTCATCCATGTTGTTGTATGTGTCTATGGCTCACTCCTTTTTATTGCTGGGTAGTTGTGTGTATGTTCTATGTATATTACCACAGTCTGTTTATCCATTCACCTGTTGGTGGGTTGTTCTCGGTTTTCGGTTATTACAAGTAAAACTACTGTGAACATTTGTGTAAGTCTGTGCATGGACATATGATTTCTCTTAGATTTCTAAATCCTTAGGACTGGAATGGCTCGATCATATGGTAGGTGTCCATTTAACTTTAAAGAAACTGCAAGACTGTTTTTCAAAGTGCTGGTACCATTTTGCATACCCACCAGCTGTGCATGAAAGTTCTAGTTCATTCACTTCTTTGTCAGCACTTGCTATGATCAATCTCTTTAATTTTGGACATTCTAATAGGTCTATAGTGGTATCTCGTGGTCACAATTTGCATTTTCCTAATGACTAATGTTGTTAAGCATCTTTTCATGTGCTTTTTTGCCATCTGTGTATCTTTGGTGATGTGTCTGTTCAAATTGTTTACCCATTTTCTAATTGTGTGGGGTTTTTTTCATATTGAATTTTGAGAGTTCTTCGTATATTCTGGATACAAGCTCTTTGTTGGATATGTGATTTGCAAATATTTTCTTCCAGTCTCTGGCTTGCATTTTAACTCTCTTAACAGTGTGGTTTTTTTGTTTTTTGGGGTTTTTTTTTTTTTTGCTGCGAAAGATTCAGTCTGAGTAACATCTGTTGCCAATCTTCCTCTCTTTTTTTTTCATCCCCAAAGCCCCAGTACATAGTTGTATATTCTAGTTGTAGGTCCTTCTAGGTCTGCTGTGTGAGGTGCCGCCACAGCATGGCTTCTGACAGACGAGTAGTGTGGTTCTGCACCTGGGAACCGAACCCAAGCCTACAAAACGGAGTGCAGTGAACTTTATCCGCTAGGCCATCAGGGCTGGCTCCCTTAAGTGTCTTTTGAAGAGCCAAAGTTTTAAATTTTAATGAGCTACAGTTTACCACCTTGTTCTTTATTGGATTGTGCTTTTGGTGTCATGTCTAAGAAATCTTTGCCTAACCCAAAGCACAGTGGTTTTCTCCCAGAAGTTTTCTAGTTATGGGTTTTACATTTAGGTCTATGATCCATTTTGGGTTAATTCTTAGATATGGTACAATGTATGAATTAAAGTTCAGGTTTTTGCAGGTGGAGATCCAGTTGTTCCAGCACCGTTTGTTGAAAAGTCTTGTCTCTCCATGGAATTGCCTTTGCACTTTTGTTGAAAATCAGTTGTCTGTATATATGTAGATCTAATTCTGGACTCTCTTTTGTTCTGTTGATCTATCTGTCTATCTTTAGCCCAGTACCACACTATTGATCACTGTAGATTTATAGTAACTCTTGAAATCAAGGTAACGTCTTGAACTTTGGTCTTCCTTTTCAAAATTGCCTTATTTATTCTAGGTTCTTCGCATTTCCGTATGCATTTTAGAATCAATTTATCAATTTCTACCAAAAAGCCTGCTGGGATTTTGATTGAGATTGCATTGAATCTATAGATCACTATGGGGAGAGGCCGGCCCCGTGGCCGAGTGGTTAAGTTTGTGCGCTCTGCTTTGATGGCCTGGTGTTTCGCCGGTTTGGATCCTGGGTGCAGACCTGGCACTGGTCATCAAGCCATGCTAAGGCAGCATCCCGCATGCCCCAACTAGAAGGACTCACAACTAAAATATACAGCCATGTGCTGGGAGGGCTTTGGGGAGAGGAAGGAAAAATTTTTTTTAAAAATATGGGGAGAATTGACATCTTAGCAGTATTGAACCTTCTGACCCATGAACAACATATGTCTCTGTATTTATTTAGATTTTTAAGAATTTCACCAATGTTTTGTAGTTTCAGTGTACAGATCTTTCTCATCTTTTGTCAGATATATCCTTAAGTATTGCATTTTTTTTTTAGCTGAGGAAGACTAGCCCTGAGCTAACATCTGTTGCCAATCTTCCTCTTTTTTTTTTTTTTTTTGCTTAAGAAAGATTAGCCCTAAGCTAACATCTGTACAGTCTTCCTCCACTTTATTTGTGGGTCACTGCCACAGCATGGCCAACAAAGTAGGGTTAGGTTTGCGCCTGGGATCCAAACATGCAAACCTGGGCCACCAAAGCAAACCGCGCTGAACCCAACCACTACACCACAGGGCCGGCCCCATGCATTACATATTTTTTGATGCTATTTTAAGTGGTATTTTTTAATAGTATTTGGGTTTTTAGTTTTAAAAAATTCATTTATCTTAATTGTGAAATATACATAACGTAAAACTTACTATTTTAACCATTTTTGAGTGTATAGTTCAGTAGCGTAGTTTCATTCACATTGTTGTGCAACCATCACCACCATCCATCTCCAGAACTTTTTTCTTCTTGCAAAACTGAAACTCCGTACCTATTAAACGATAGCTCTCCAGTCCTCCGTCCTCCCAGCCCTTGGCAACCACATTCTACTTTTTGTCTCTGAAATTCACTACTCTAAATACTTTATAGGATTGGACTCATACAGTATTTGTCCTTTTGTGACTGGCTTTTTTCACTTACCCTAGTGTGCTCAAGGTTTGTCTGTGTTGTAGCGTGTATCAGAATATACTTCTTTTTCAAAGCTGAATGATAATCTATTGTATGAACATACCGCATTTGTTTCCCTATTCATCCATTGACGGTTGCTTCTACTTTTTGGCTATTGTCAGTAATGCTGCTATAAGATGGTATTGTTTTTGGATTTCGGTTTCCAATTGTTTGTTGTTAGTATATATAAATGCAATTGATTTTTCTCTGTTGGCCTTGAACCTTGCCACCTTACTGAACTGACTTACTCTAGTAGTTTTTTCGTAGCTTCCATTGGATTATATACATAGACTGTCATGGCATCTGCTAATAAAGACAGTTTTACTTCCTTTTTGACCTTTATGCCTGTATTTCTTGCCTGGTTGTACTGTCTATATTCTCTGGTATAATGTTGAATAGAAGAAGATTGGATACCCTATAGCTGATCTCCAGGGGAAAGCATTCAGTCTTTTACCATTATGCATCATATTAGCTGTAGGTTTTTCATATACAATCTTTATCAGGTTGAAGAAGCTCCCTGCTGTCCCTATTTTGCTGAGATTTTTAATAGGAATGGATGTTGGATTTCCTCAAATGCTGCTTATGTGTTTATTAAAATGATCATAGTATTTTCTTTTTTAGTTTGCTAACATGTTGAATTACATTGATTGATTTTCAAATGTTACACCAACCTTGCATTCCTGGGACAAACTCCACTTGGTCATGATGTATTATTTGTTATATATATTGTTGGATTCTATTTGCTGAAGAATTTAAGAGTTTTTTCATCTGTGAGGATAGTTTTCTCTTCTTGTGGTGTCTACAGGATTCATAATATTCGTGTTTAACCTATCATAGTCTGCCTTCAAGTGATACTAGTATAAGAACCTTAAAATAGTATATTTTCATTTCTCTCCTCCCTTTGTGCTATTATTGTCAAAAATTATACTTGTACATATTATAAACCACATACCGCATTGGTATTATTTTTGTTTAAACAGTCAATTTACCTTCCAAAGTAATTTAAACAATAATAAGAATATCTTAATTATTTACCCCTGTAGTTACCATCTCCAGTGCTGTTAATTTCTTTGCACAGATCCGTATTTCTGTATGGTGTTACTTTCCTTCTATCTGAAGGACTTCCTTTAATATTTATTGTAGCACAGGTCTGCTGGTGATGAATTCTTTCGGCTTTTGTATCTTTAAAAAGTTTATTTACAGGGGCCGCCCCGTGGCTGAGTGGTTAAGTTCGCGCGCTCCGCTTTGGCGGCACAGGGTTTCGCTGGTTCGGATCCTGGGCGCCGACATGGCACCACTCATCAGGCCATGTTAAGGCGGCGTCCCACATGCTGCAACTACAAGGACCCACAACTAAAAGTATACAACTATCTATTGGGGGGATTTGGGGAGAAAAAGCAACCAAAAAAAAAAAAAAGATTGACAAGTTGTTAGCTCTGGGGCCAATCTTAAGGAAAAGTTTATTTACAAATAAAATTACTTGTTATTAAAACCAAATTTAGCCTTTATTTTTAAAAGATAATTCCAATAGAATTCTAGGTCAGTAGTTTTCTTCCCTCAGAACTTTAATGATGTTGTGCCACTGTTTCCTCATTTCTGTTGTTTCTGTGGGAAATCTGTTGTCATCTTTATCTTTTCTTTTTTAGAGATTGACACCTGAGCTGTTATCCTGTTGCCAGTCTTCGTTTTTTCTTTCTTTCTTTCTTTCTTTCTTCTTCTTATTCTCCCCAAAGCCCCCCAGTACATAGTTGTATATTCTGGTTGTAGGTTCTTCTGGTTGTGTTATGTGGGATGCTGCCTCAGCATGGCCTGATGAGTGGTGCCATGTCCGTACCTGGGATCTGAACCAGCAAAACCCTGGGCCGCTGAAACGGAGTGCACGAACCCAACCTCTTGGCCACGGGGCTGGCCCCTCATCTTTATCTTTATTCCTCTGTGTGTAATGTCTCCCTTACCATCCCTAGCTACTTTTTGAGATTTTCTCTTTATCACTTATTTTCAGCAATTTGATTACGATGTGCATTGGTGTAGTTTTATTCACGTGTCTTATGCTTGGAATTCATTGAACTTTTGGAATCTGTGAGCATATTTCAGCCATTATTTCTTCAAATGTTTTTTCTGTTCCGACTCTCTCTCTCTATTCCTCGGGTGATCTGTATGTGCATTGAAGTTTGAGAAACACTATCTTTTGTCCATTCAATAGATATTTAGAAGCACCTGCTGTGGGCCAGATTTTGCTGGATGGGGTGGGGTGAATTTTTTAGGTCTTCTGTCATATTTGTAATTTTTTTGTTCCCCCAATTAAAAGAAAATAATATCCTGTTCTTATTTTGTGGATTCAACATCTTGTCTCTCAAGGATCTCAATGAGTGGTTTCTGTCTGAAATCTCCTCCCTGCGTGGTCTCTTTCCTCTCGGTTGCTTTTTTCTGCATGTTTTGCTCTCTCTTCCATGTCACAGGCTTTCCTTGGGGTCTGGTAACCTTCTGTGGTTTGCTCTTGACTGAGGATGGGGGCTACAGTGCTGGCTGGCCCCTTTGATGGAGCTTCTTTGTATCATGACCTGGATGGACCATTTTTTGGAAACTCCCAATGTTGGTGTCTGTATATCTTTCCTGGCCTGGTCAGAGGCCCCAGAAAAGACACTCTTGTCTCCTGCCTGGAGCTGGAGGCCTGGCTCCATGTTCCTGGAGCAAGTAGAGAAGGGGGCTGGGGTCTCAACATCTGTGGGTGCTTTCCCTTCTTTTTTTAATTTTTAAAAAGAATTTTTTTAAAGATTTTGTTTTTCCTTTTTCTCCCCAAAGCCCCCCGATACGTAGTTGTATATTTTTAGTTGTGGGTCCTTCTAGTTGTGGTATGTGGGACGTCGCCTCAGCATGGCTTGATGAGCGGTGTCACATCTGCGCCCAGGATCCGAACTGGCGAAACCCTGGGCCGCCAAAGTGGAGTACACGAACTTAACCACTCAGCCACGGGGCCGGCCCCTGCTTTCCCTTCTTGTTTGGGGCCTGGCACCCCCGTTCTCAACCATGCCGGCTTTGCCAGTCCAGAGACCTTCCGTTTATCCTTTCTAGGGAAATCCCTGGCCTTTGCAGGGTGGCAGAGGGGCAGTCACCCAGTGGGTTTGTCCTGGGGAGGGAGTCCAGGGGGTCTTACTGCTGCTTAAAGAGCTTCTAACTAATCCACTGTATTTTTAGCCCTTCCCTCTGTCGCCTCTTCTTCTCCTAGAGGTTTCTGGCGCTGCCGGTTCTTAGGCTTTTCAGGATTCTGTGGGGTGAGTCAGGTGCCTCTCCCCTTGGGATGTGTGATTTTGTCAGCTCTGCTGTCACTTGTCACTGGCCCATGTCCTTTCTAGCTTCCAGTTTTGCTGTGGTCGTCTCCTTACTTAGGGACTTCTGCCATTCAAAACATTTCTCTTTTATAAATTGTAGTTTTGGTGGGGCTTGGGGAAGGAGTAAAATTATGTTCACGTGTGCAATTTACTGTCTTTTCCTGGAACCTCTGTTCCTTCTCAAGCTTCCTCACAGAATCCATGAATTCATCCAGTATTCAGTAGATATTTAACATGTAAGACTCCAGCTCTACCCTAATGGCCCACATCCTTGAGCTAAGCAATTTAGTGTACAGTTGTATGTGGACTGAATCCTGGCTTCATTTCTTACTCTCTGGGTGACCCTGGTCACGTCTCCAGAGCCTCAGTTTCCTCATCTGCAAAACGGGATAATGTAAGGTAATAAGCGGGGTTTTTTAATCAGTCAGTGAAATAAAGCTTTTAGTAAAGAACCTGCACATAGTGTCTTCTTGGGGATCCAGACCGTGACTTCTCCTTCCTCTTTCCCCCAAACCCTAGCACAGGGTAAGCGCGTGGTAGGTACATGGTGAGTGACTGAAGACAGGGCGGGGTGCGAGATTTGGCCTGGTCCCTCCCTTCAGCAGCTGTACCTCCTGGGAGCCCCTGAGCCAAGGGCCTCAGCTGGACGTGAGACACTGAGTTCCTCTCTCTGCTGGTCCCCTATGTGCTGTGTCTCCTAATGAGGCAGGGGCTCCGTGCCCCTGACCTTTACTAGGTCCTGACCTTGGCAGGGCTGCCCCTCCATGGCCAGATCAGAATCACCATCATTCTGAATTGTTGATCTCCACCAGCTCCTGGGGATTCATTCCCTGTGACAGCTTTTTTTTTTTTTTTTTAAAGATTTTATTGTTTTTCCTTTTTCTCCCCAAAGCCCCCCAGTACATAGTTGTACATTCTTCGTTGTGGGTCCTTCTAGTTGTGCCATGTGGGACGCTGCCTCAGCATGGTTTGATGAGCAGTGCCATGTCTGCGCCCAGGATTCGAACCAGCGAAACACTGGGCCGCCTGCAGCGGAGCGCGCGGACTTAACCACTCGGCCACGGGTCCAGCCCCTCCCTGTGACAGCTTTTTAAGTGCTTTAGACCAGGGCGAGGGGAACTTCCTTCCCCTTTCAGGGTCTCAGTTTCTTTATTGGTAAAATGGCTGGGCAAGATACAGTGGGATTTAAGGTATCTTGAGTATCTTGAAGGCCCTGACATTTCTCTCACTTCCAGGTGCCCTGGGCCTTCCTCTCCTGGGCCCTGCAGCCTGCCCTGCACTGGATGTTCCCAGCTCCTGGGTATTCTGGTATGGATGTGGTCCCAAGGGGATGAGCAGTCTGTCTGGCAGAGTAAATGCTGTCCAATTCACAGCTCTGACTTCTTTCCCACTCCACCTCCAGGGCCCAACAATAGGCCCCTTCAGATGTAGGCTTTTGCTGAGGGGGTGGGATGGGCTGAGGCCTGAGCCAGCAGGCAGGGTGACCAGCTGGGCCGTCTCTGCCCAGCCCTGGAAGAGCTTCGGGAGTGTGTGGCTGCTGGGAGCTGGACTGCATCCTTCTTCCCTTCTGGGAGTCACTGCTGGGCCTCGGTGCCGTGGTGATGCCTGGGCCAGAGGGCTGGTGAGAGGCAGCTCTCTGGAGTGCCCTGCGTTCCAGCCCTGGCACCCAGGCATGCCTGGTGTGCATGTGCACAGGACCCAGACAGCTGCAGGAATTTGTCCTGTTACACACAAGTGGCGTTTGTGTGCAGGAGAGGGATGCTCCAGGAATGTGGTAGGGCTCTCGGTGTCCTTTCTCTGGGTGTCAGGGGTGGCACGCCAGTCTTTAGCGTGGAGCTTGAAACAACTACAAAATACTTTCAATACCAAGTTGGTACATGGGGAGGTATTGAGTTCAGTGCGGGTCTGTGTTGTGCTGTTTAGTCAGATCTGTTCCTTTCCTCTCGGAAAGTTACACCTCTTTCTCCATGGGAGTTGAAGGAGATGAGATGTAGGAGGGACCCTGTGTGTGGGACAGGGTATGTCTGCCTCTGCTTCTGCGCCCTGCCTTTCCACCCTGCCACTCCCCCGTCCCCTTCTCTCTTGGCAAGGCTGGGATGTCTCACAAACCAGACCTCCTTTGCATCAGCCCTGTGCTATCCTGTACTCCAGCTCTCCCTGCAGAGTCTGACAAGAGGGCGGCCTTCGTGGGGAAGGCCGATTCAAGGCTCTCCCTCTGCCTGAGGGACTGGTCGTGTTGTCCCTGGGGCTGAAACGGCTTTGTGGGAACAAAGTAGCTTAGTGGGTCTGGAGACAGGAGTGGCATAATAAGATCGGCAACCCCTCTTCTCATTATGTGCTTTCTTTTCTGGGTTAGAAATACTGGGGTGGGGAGCAAAGCCAGGCTTATTCCTGGTATCCCCTGGAAGTATGATGGCAAACTCTCTTGACCAGGTGCCTGCAAAGTGACAGATATAAACAGATGGTTAGTTACTTTACAATGTGCAAACCACAATAGAGGTGTCTGCATAGGGCTCCCTCAATAGGATTATGTATTAATACAGAGTGTTGCCAGAATAAAGACCATTTAAGGATCAGAGCATGATGGATAATTAAAAAAATTTTAATTCTTTTGGCTATTTTCCGCATGTACTATGTTTATACCGCTCTTGTTTTCAAACATTATTTTAATAAAATAACATGGGAAACATGGTAAAAATAACCATATGGGGGTAGGAAATGGGAATTTACAGAGGAGATGACATTTGATTTGGGTTTTGAGAGGTGTGTAGTACATCATGTAGACCAAGAAAAGGGGTATAACAAAGAGAATAGCTCAGAGACATTAAAATTAAAGAAGAGGGTGTGTTTAGGAAAAAGCAAGTATTTGACTTGGTTGGAACATGGAGACATTTGAAGGAAATGATAGGAGGTGGAGGTGGACAAAGAAGCAAGGAGTGGATCCTGAAAGCCTTTGTATTTGGCTCAGTGAGGAGTTCGGAAGGATGTAAGCAGGGAAGGACTTCAGGTCTGTGTTCGGATGACAAGAATAGCAGTAGGCAGCCATGTGCCAGGTGCTCTCCTAACTACTCGTGACCTCACTGAATCTGCCCTCTAGAAAGGTACTATTTGTGCCCATTTTACAGATGAGGCAGTTGAGGCTTAGAGGTTAAGTCATTTGCCCAAAGGTGCCCAACTAGAAAGTGACAGAGCCAAGATTTCAGCCAAGGTGTGTTTGACTCTTGATCCCAATGGTATTGATGGAAGGAATAACGAGGCAGAAACAACAAGATTTTGTGGCCTGCCCAGTGGGGAAAGTAAGGGATTATAGTTGGGGGGTCAGGGGTGAGGTTTCTAGCCTGGGGGCTGGTGTTGGCTTGTGATTTTTTCAGTCAGGAAACAGGAGCATGCATGAGCTGAGTTTAAGGGGGTGATGATGAGCTCAGTTTGGACATGTGGAATTTGTGGTACCTGTGCATCCTCCTGGTGGAGCTGTCCTGTAAATGTCTGGAAATGTGGGTCGAGAGCTTCAGGAGCTTCGGAATGGAGACAGACAGCACCTGGTGGTAATTGGAGCCCTGGGAGGAGAGGAGGTGACCCCCAGGGAGTGGAGCATCCACTGAGAAGAGAAGGAAGGGTGAGTTCAAAAGTCTTGGGAAGTACCAGTATTGAAAGAGAAGAGTGAATGACTTGAGGGCTGGACTTGGGGCCAGTGGGCCTTGCACCACTGGCAAATACACCTCAGCCTTGCCTGTCCTCAGGACCTCAGCTGCCAAGCTCCCCTGAGAGGGGGTGGGCCCCTGTGTCCTGGAGATGGAGAGGGTGTGGACAGCCATGGTGTGGGTCTGAATCACCCCCTTCTCTCCCTTGGCCCCTGGCCAGCCTCCTCCCCAGACCAGTGTGATGTCAGACCTAGGCTGACCCGAAGGTGTGGGGTTGTCTGGTGCAATTCCCTCTGGGATGAGGTCCCGAAGGGAACCAGCCTGGCCTTGGTCCAGAAGCTTGGGCCCTGTGCACACAGACGGGTGAGTTGAGGCTGACCGGGCTTGGTGGGGCTGGCATGTGGAAGCAAGATAATCCTCTGGCTGAGAGAGGAGCTCTAAGCCCCCTCACTCCTCCCCAGTATGTTGTTTTCCCTCCAGGGCTTGGAGAAGAGGGAGGGCAGAGGCAGAAGACGGCTGGCTTGGAGGTAGGGTTGGCATATATTCCCGAAAATACGGTAGATTGTTTTGGAAAAATCCTCTTGGCCGGAAATTACATGTCACGTCTGCTCCTCAGTGTGGATTTGTCACTTCACTGATGCTGTTGGAGAGGCTGGGGGAGGGGAGTGGACAGCAGAGGCAGCCTGGTTCCTGGCCGCTCCTGGCTCCCTGTAGAGATAGGGGGCAAGTTGTGGACCAGAGGGCTGTACATGTGGGGCAGATTGCTCAAATCCTAGAGGCAGTTTGGATCCTGTGGATATCTTGTAACCTGATGGCATAGGAGGCAGGGGACTGTCTGGGGGAGGAGGTAGAGAGAAAGTAAGAAGGAGGAATGGTTTGGATCAGACCCTTCCTCCAACCAGGGGAAGAAGAGATGGGCCTGACATATTCAGCCTCTCCTTTTCCACAGCCTCCTGACTTTGGGTTCTTGCAGCTGCTCCCAAAAGGGGTTTCTGCCAAAGCTGCAGTGAGATGCAGAGGAGGTGCTGCGTAGAATAGGCCGCCTGCCACCCCAGCATGCTTCAAGGTGGAGAAGGAGCTTGTGAGGAGAGTGAGCCTTATGGGAGCTCCCCTAGAGCCCTCCTGGGGTCTCTTTCCTCACTTTGGAGCTTGAATGTGTGTGTGTGAGGGGGTGGTCTCAGCATCCTCCTCCTCCTCTGCCCCAACCCGAAAGGGGTGAAGGTGCTCCCAGCTGAGCCGTAAATACCTGGTACTAAGGAGTCAGTGGATGCTTCAGATGCCAGCAGAATGAGAGGGTGTGCCTGTGGGGCCTTGGGGCCCTTGGGGCTGGAGGGAGAGGAGGAGCCTCTGCAGTGGGACTTCCTCCGCTAGCAGTGGCCTCACCCCAGGGCCGGGTGACGGAGCCGTGCGTGGGCGCGTGTTGGAGGGCTCCTCCGGCAGGGAGTGTGGGCACACGGGGCACTCATCTGAGGCCAGAGAGGTCAGCCCCCAGGACTCTGCCCTGCCTGAGCTCCCATACGCGCAGCCCGCCGTCTTGGGGGTCAGGCAGGGAGATGTCAAGGCCAGGTGGAGAAGTGGCGTGGGGGCCGGCCGGGGGCGTGGCCTCGGCGGAGGGCGGGGAGTGGGCCGGGCGAGCGGAGCAGTGGAGCGCGCAGTGGAGCGACAGGGAGCCCGGCAGGTGGGCGCATCCTTGGAGCTAAGTGGAAGCCGAGCAGGCGAGGGTTAGGCTTCAGGCCCCACTGTCTAGAGGGAGGGGGTCTCAGGTCGAGTCAGGCCAGGGCTTCTCATCTGTGAGCTTCTTGGATGGACCCCCTTTATCAGTGGAATAAGGGGGCCCCTTGAATCCCTGGGACCTAATTGGTGGCTGTGGATCTCCGGGGTCGTGGAGGAGGCCGAGGGGAGGGGCTGAGGAAAGCTGTGGCTCCGTGGTCAGTGGGGGTGGGGCCCCAGGTACCTGCCTCTCCGGGGGTCAGCCGGTGGCGCTGCAGAGAGGCGGTGGCGCCCAGGAATGGAGGCTGGGACGGGATGGGGGAGGGGCGCCGCAGGCCCAGCGAGAGAGACTGCCACCACCAGCTCGGGCTCTCGTCGTGGAGGATGTGAGGCTGTGGGTGCGTGCCCCAGGGGCCAAGGACCGGGTCCTCCCCAGCTGAGGCTTTAGCGGCCCCTGCCCTCCTTCTAGAGGATGCTCGAGGCCCGGCCCCTCAGAGCGCAGGGCAGTGACGCCGCCGGTGCCGCTGGAGGGGCGGGGGTGCGGCAGGGCTCTGCTCCCCTCCCTGGCCCTAACGCTGCTGTTGGGGTTCCATGGGGGAGAGATCTGCATATCGGCGCCTGGCTGGGGGCGAGGAGGGAGAGCAGGTAATGGGGGAAGCCTGCGGGATAGCCAGGCAGCCGGGCCCTACACTCCATCTTCCGCTGAGCTGAGGACCCAGCCCTGCTCTCTGCGGCAGCCTCTCAGGAGTGAAGGGTGTCTATGCCCCTGTCCTGGGGGCTGCCAGGCTGGGTAAAGAAGAGTCGTGTGTTTGTGTGTGGGGAGGGGTGTGGCGAGTCAGTGATGGTGAGTTACTGATGCTGACATCTTGCTCAGTGTCTCTAGGTCTCCTGGGACCCAATTAAGCTGCCCTTTGGGCTTTCTTCGACAGCCCCATGGGAGCCCCGCAAGCACTGCCAGGGTTTGGGTTTAGTCTTTTATGGGCCCTGAGTCCCTGTGCCCTGGACATTCCCACTTACTCGCCTTTCAAATAGGCATATGAAGCCAAATGTCCCGATTTGCTTTGCAAAATATGATGGCCGTTTTCAGGGGGCCATTCCCTTCCCTTTGGAGGTCAAGCGCTTCCTCTCTTGGCCGGCAGAGGGCAGTAGCTGACAGGACGAGGGGTGGAGAGGTGGGGGCTGTTTTCCAGGACTGGGAGAAGGGGTCCAGAAGCAGGCCTGAGCTCTGAGTCCTGACCATGCTTTGCTTTTCCTCACAACCTCCCCCAGCTGGATTGCTGAGCAAGCTGCTGAGGCTCGTCCTTACCTGACATCCAAGGAAAGAGTCAGGCGTGAGGTTCTGGTAGATTTGGGGCACATCTTTCAGAGGGTGGCTAGAATTTTTAATTTGGCCATTCCAATCCAGCAGCCCCCATCTTGCAATAGAAGGAGTAATCCTGCTTAAATTGTCCCCTGACACCCAGTCCCTGGGTTTCCTTCAGGGTGGTGCCTGGTGGGAGGGGAGGCAGTAGGCTTCTCTGAGTTGTGGGTATTGTCTTCCAGGGTTTGGGGAAGAGTCAGCTCCAGTGTGACCTGGGCCTGACCTCATCTTGTTCGTTAACTCTGACCCCAGCCTCAGACCATGGTTCATTTGGACTGAGAGCGGCTGCACCTGGCTGGCTCCACAGGCTTTGGCTTTGGGTGGTGGATGACAGGGATAGAGAAGAGGGACTGATTGCTGAGGGTGTCCCACCCCCCGTCCCACTCCCCAGGGTCGGAGCAGGAAATGCCTGTCTCTTCAGATACTTCCCTTTCAAGGGGGTCAAGCACTGAGAGAGGCCCTGGAAAGAGCCTGGGATGCTGACTCCCCAAAACTCCTCACCCCAGCTGCCTACCCCACCGGCCAGCTGGGGCTCCCAGAGCTGCTGGCCAGCTGGATAAGGACAAGAGAGCAGTGTGCAAGAAACAGGGGCTCCCTGGGCATGGCTGGGGGGGGCCGAGGGAGCCTGAGAGGACTTCCTGCAGCTGTCAGGTGTGTCTGGGGGCTGTAGCGAGGCGGCGTGTAAGAGCAGCTGGCGCTCTTGAGGAGGGGCAGAGGGATCATTTGTCAGCTCTAGGAACGTGGGGGGCCCACGGGGGCTTGATGGAGTGTCTCCAGTTCCCTTTAGCTGGGGCTGTTGTCTTTGTGTGTGGGTGCTATACAAGAGACATCCTACAGTGTGGAATCCCACAGCTTTGGGGTGGGGGCATCCCAGCAGGAGCTAGGGGCATATTTGTTTGTTTTGAGGGGGCTTTGGCTGTTGGCCAGCTGATCTGGGGAGGAGGCACCCTGGGTGTTGTGGGCAGCAGACAAGGCAACCCCAGGGAGGGGGAGGAGATTCCTCCCCCCACCCCCCCTTGTTCTTGGCTGGACTGCCCTCCTCTGGCAGGCTGCCGGCCTCCTATTTCCGTCGGGCACCAGGGTAACAGGGCCACATTAGGGCCTGAGCCAGGAGACGCCCAGCCAAGGCTGGGACTGGGAGATGGGGGAGGGTCTCTGAAGGGTCTGCCTGCAGAGTCCAGGAATGATTTTCTGGGGTCTAAGCCCCCAGCTCGGGCTGTGTACTAGCCCCCACAGCCCCACACAAGCCCATATGGGGGCCTGCAACCCTTCTTTGAACATTGCTACTTGATTCGCATAGCCCCCACCTAAAAATCCCAGGAGTTGTCTACAACTCTGGAGGCTGGGATGGAAGCTAGAGACAGGGGGCCTTGTGTCTGGGGAGGCAGGGGGGCTAGCGCGGGCGGCTGGGAGGGAGAGTCCCCCCATTCCCGCCGCCCTCTTGGCAGTGATTCAGAAAGGTCCTTTTTCAGCCAGTGTCAGAGCTGCTCAGCTGGGGAGGGAGGGAGGAGGAGGAGGGAGGGAGGGCGGGCAGTTGGGTGGGGGAGCCAGGGAGTAGGGCTGGAGCTGTGACCACTGCACTGGAGAGAAGACAGAGAAACAGGACAGAGGACCCGGGCTGCAGTCAGCCCAGAGAAGAGCTAACCTGCTCGCTGCCAGACTAGCCAGCTGTGGAAACAGCTGTGCAGCCGAGAGAACGGGCCCACCCTATTCTTCTGCCCCATTTCCCACCCCTAGTGTGGGATTCTGGGGTCTCCTGGGGCAAACCTCTGGCCCACTTCCCTTCTGGGCAGAACCTGAAACTCAAGAGCTGAGGCCCCTGCTCCTCCACTTCTCGGGCCAGAGCCCCAGTGACCCAGTCAGGGGGTCCAGCTCCTCCGTGGAGATGCCAGCAGCTCGGCGGTTTCCTGGCCTAGAGCTCTCCTTCCCTCTCCTGGCCAGACTACGGCGACGACTGTACACAGTGAGTGGGGGGCCGGGGCCGGGGGTCGGACTGACTGGGGGCTGGACCAGCTCCTCAGAGCCAGCACTTCACTGAGGGCAGAGAGCAGGGCTGGGAATGGCTGAGGGGCCCCTCCAGTGAGGGCTTGACGGGGGGGCCTGGGCTGAGCAGCCTCTCCTCTCCGGCTGCTGCCTTCTTGTTGGCAAGTGTGTTAGAAAAGTGTGTGCGAGAAGTGTGCGTGCCCGCCACGAGAGCTGCACGCGTCAGACACAGGTGTGCGGGCTCTGGCCTGTGCTGGGGGCCGGGCACACACACAACTGGAGACTGTCAGAGCTGGGGGAGGCTGCGGCGTGCTCTGTGCTTCACAAACAAAGAAACTTGGGCTGGAGAGAGGCTTAGGGGAGGGGAGGGGACTTGTCCAGGGTCATCCTGGGCTTGGTGGTAGAGGCAGGACCGGGACCCTGACTGCCGCCTTCTCCCCAGGATCCCACGGTTCGTCCCAGTCTTCCCACACACTCCTCACTGCAGAGCAGCCCTGTTCCTGGGGTTGGGGCGCAGGGAGGGGAGTGTCCAGCTGAGCAGGGAGATTTCTTAGCTGATGTTTCAGAGAAGAGGAACACGCTGGACTGTGCTTTCTAAGCAGCTTCAGGGGAAGGGCCTCTGGGTCTCCCCCAGCCCCGTCCACCCAGGACAAGGCTTTGAGCTGTTCTCAGGAGCTGCTGCCTCCTACCCCAGAGGAGGCTAGACTGGGGAGCCAGGAACCCTGGGACTTGGGACTGGAGCAGAAGAGGAGGGGGCCTTCAGCCCTGAGCTGTGTAGGGGGTAGGGTCACTTTGCTCCAGGGACAGGGCAGTGATGGTGAAAATTCTGGCTGGCCCTGCCTGGCTGGGCTGCCTAGGTCAGTGGTTCTCACAGTGCACCTTGGGGGCTTTCTTCTGGAAAGCAGTGGTGCCCTGCCCTGGGAAGCCCACACCATCTTGTTGGTAACAGATGGGTTTATTGAGGGTAAGGGAGTTAATACAGCTAAATGCTTCGAACTCTGCCTGGCATATAGTAAGTGTAGTTGAAGTGTTGGAGTTATTTTTATTGTTATTCTTCTTAAAAAACATTAATTGAAATATGACCTGTTTACTGTGTGCGTGTGTAGATAGTCAGTCAACATAATGTCACCTATGATATAAAGGAGAAATAAAAGGGAAAGAATTGTAACATTTTGTGTATTCCAGTGCATCAGTACATATGACATAATGAAGTCGTCAGGTGCTGAGACCTCCATAGAACCTCGAAGGCAGCATCTCCAAGTGCCGAGTGAGAGGGGAGTTTTGGAATAATAAGGATGAGTTGCCTTCAGGGACATTTTTCTGAACAGTGAACAACTTTTGCTAAGTTCTGGACAAAGCAGAGGCCAGTTTTCCCTCCATTTACACAGCGGTTCCACTCCAGGAAAATTCAGTGTGTGTTAAAACTGCAGAAGTACTTTCTTGTTCAGGTATAAAGTGGAATTTGATTTTAGGTTCAGATGATTATAAACAAATTTTTCACCTGCATGAATTCCGTTGTGTGGGATTTGAGACAGTGTGAGGCTGTCCTGGGGCATTGCTGGATAACTTGTGTTCTTGTTCCCCCAACCACCCGCTAAATGCCACTAGCGGCCCCCAACATCGTCACAACCAAAAATGTCCCCTAGGGGGTTGTCTGGCCCTCCTGAGAACCGTCTGGGTAAAGGGTTACAGCTTGAAGTTTGGAAACTTCCCTCTGGCCCAGCCGCCTTGGTGGAAGAGCCAGGGTTTGAACGGAGGGCTTCTCGTTCCCGTTTGTCATTCTTTGTGCTGTTCTGAGCTCCTGGGAAAGGCGGAACTCCTGGCACTGGGTGGACGGCACCGCTGGGAACTGTCGGGGCAGGAGGCTCATGCTGGGCCTGGACTGTGAGCGCCTGCTTCTCTTAGTGCAACCTGTGCTGAGAGCTGGGGAACAAGGCCACCTCCAAGTTGGGGAGGAGGGGGGGTTACAGGGCAGCTAGCCTTTTCCCTCCTGCCTGTTTTTCTCAGTGGGGATTGAACACAGGTCAGGGGCTGGCCTTGGCCTAGTTCTGAGCTCCGAATGTCTTATTTGGACAGGGATGGGTTTGGTGTCTGGTGGGTCAGGCTGCTTAGCTTTGAGGGTGCCACTGGCCTCTTTCTCTGGGCCCAAGAGAGTGTAAGTCAGAGGTCACTCACTGGTGGCCCTTTGGCTGATTGTGGCCTGCATGTGTGTTCTGTTTGGCCAGCACATTACGTGTGTGTGTATATTTCAAACATGAATTTGTTGACATAGTTAAAAAGTCAAGAGGAAGATATAATGTTTAGTGAAAACAAGGAACAGAATGGTGTGGGTAACGTGAATATTTATGTGGGGGAAAAGCGAAATCTAGAAGGAGACTAAGAGCCATTGATGGCAGCCGGCTTTGGGGATGGGGAGCTAGGCAGCTGTGCAGTGAGGGAGGGAATAAGACTTTATGGTTCCTGTGTGCCCTTTGAATATTTTACCATGTGCATATATTACCTTTCCAAAAAAACTTTTAATGGTGAGGTTTCACATACAGATTGATTTCTGGTATTTCTTGAAACAGTTGAAAGCTTTGACAACACTGGGCCACACAGTCTGTTGTGTCAGCCATTGACGGGAGCTGAGCAGTGCTGCTCTTTGAGCCCCTGCCCTCCCTCTTGTCTTCCCCTCCCCGTGGTCCTGGAGGCACTCGAGTGCTGGCCTGTGGAGTGGTCTCTGGATTAGGGGAGAGGCTCTGGCAATGTCAGGCCTTGGGAGGAACTCAGCTAGAGCTTGTCTAGTCCCGAGCTCTTTCTGCGGGGTCCATCAGGTCTGGGAAGCCCATGGATGGGTCTCAAGGGACACTGCAACCACTGCATCCTCCCCCCAAATTTTTCATTAAAACTCTATGATTGAGAATATATATTCGCTTGGAGACATAATCGATAGTTTTCATCAGATTCTCAAAGGGCTGTGACTCCAGGAGAGTTTAAGAGCCAACGGGGAACCTGAGAACAGAGGAGTCAACCTCAGGTCATTTGGCCGTGGATCACAGGTTTTGAGAGCAAGACCCTGACTCCAGGGCGGGGGCTCTATCCCCGCTGCCCTTTATCTACCTTTGTTGCTGGCAGGAAGCGGGGCAGGTGGGTCCAGGCATTCTGTACAGCCATTTTGGGGGAGCAAGACGGTGGTTTGAGTCCTTCCCCGCAGCAGTGTAGTAGGATGTGGGTGAGTCCAGGGCACTCGAGGCAGCGTCCCCTGTTACCTCCCTGCATCCCTTGGTCCCTGAGCCATTCTTCCCTCCCCACAGAGGCTGGGGAGCAGCAGCATGCAGCCGGAGGAGGGCACGGGCTGGCTGCTGGAGCTGCTGTCCGAGGTGCAGCTGCAACAGTACTTCCTGCGGCTCCGCGACGACCTCAATGTTACCCGCCTGTCCCACTTTGAGTATGTCAAGAATGAGGACCTGGAGAAGATTGGCATGGGCCGGCCTGGTAGGTGGGGCCGTTGAGTTGGCCTTGGTTGCCATTTACCTCCTCTATCCTCAGGACCACCAACTGCATGAAAGAGCCCTCCCTGCCCCCTTTATTCCATGGGGTGGCCTAGCTGCTGTCCAAGAACCCCCGAGGTGGGGTGGAGGGGCAGCAGGAGATGCTGCCCACAGTGAGTGTGTGAGGACAGTGTGCACTTGTGAAGCTGAATTGGCGTTTGAGGAGTCGTCACTTACAGCTCTGGCTCCTCAGAATTACTTACACACCCCTTTTTGTTTGTTTGGATGTTTGTAGGATGTATTTCCTCCATCTCCTCCTCTGTTAGAAACCCCCCTCCCCACTCCCTAGTAGAATTGAGTCTGTTCTTTTCACCATTCTGAACACCAGAGGGGTCGATGTCCAGCGATCTCTATGGAGAAGGAAAGATTACAAGCACTCAGATGGTTTGCTGATTTTCTCTTAATCTGTCTCTTTCTCTCTTTGTCTCTCTCACAAAGATATGCTCTCTAAGTTGAACTCATTTCTTTTCTATGTATTGATCCTAAGAGTGGTGATTGTGCATCTAGAAGTCAGTGTGTTTTTTGTAGAACATTAGAAACTTATGGGTGCATTCAACTTAAAATAGCTAAATAAGTAATAATGTGCTGACTTAGACCCTCATGCTGCTTTTGGCCTGGATACTTGGTGCTGATGGCAGTAACATAGTAAAATTATATGAGAGAAAACTCAAAATTGGGAAAATTCTATCCGTTACCTTGATTTTTTTTTTTCCTTGAGAGTAGGGAAAAGAGCACTTCTGTTCAATTTTGGTGGTTAAACTCCTCCTCCTAGTTTTGAGAACCCCTGTGTAGAAGTGGAATGCAGTGACCGTCTAGTTAATTGCCGCCCCTGGTTGGTTGGGATGGTTTGTTTCCTTGGTGTCATTGTGCTGGGCAGTATGTAGTGGTGGACCCACCTCAGGGGGAGCGAGGACGCCTGCAGGTGGGCAGCAGCCTCCTGGTGGGCTGTGAGCCACTTTAACCACATGGCTCCCCTTCCCTCCCCACAGGCCAGCGGCGGCTGTGGGAGGCTGTGAAGAGGAGAAAGGCCATGTGCAAACGCAAGTCCTGGATGAGCAAGGTGTGTGAGATGGGGTGGGCAGCCTCGTGGGGCCCCACTCTGGTGTTAGTCCTGGGAACCTTCCCCCATTCCCGGGCAGGTATAATCTCACACTTTGTACTGACCTCCCTCCTCCAGGGTCTTATCGGGCAGGGTACTTGCAGAGCTGCCTGGCTGAGTGTCTGTCTCCGCCAGAGACGGCATGTGAGCAGCCTGCGTATAGCCATGGTTTCACGTCCCTCCTGCTGTGCGGTGGTGCTGGGCACTCGTTGACAAGTGCCCTGTAACTGGAGCCCTTGCTCTGTCTGAGTGTTGGGGCTGGTGTCCAGCGTGGGGTGGTGGGGACTGTCTGGATCCAGGACATCTTTGCTGTGCTTCCCTCCTCCCCCTCCCTAGTCTGTAGAGGTTTCTCTGGTCATCTGGCCCTGCTGACAGCATCCTTCCCCTCAGCCTACCCCCCTGCCCTTTGCCCTAATTTTGGTCTCTGTAGTGGTGAGTGCCTGGTCTGACTCAGTGGAACTTTGCCCATTGTCTGGAAGACAATGTGGGAGGAAGTGAACCAGCCAGGGCCTTCCCTCCCCACTTCTGGCCTCAGGGCTGGGGTGGGGGGCGGGCAGGGCAGAACAGCTGGACCGCGATTGGGCAGTAGAGGTTTCCTGGCTGCCATCTGGCAAAGGGGCTGTCTCTTGGGATCCTGTGGCCTTTTCTGGGGACACTGTCCTGGTCCCTTGCCCAGGTTTTAGGGAAGGAGGAGTGTGTGGGGCGGGTGAAGGTGGGAGGAAGAGCTGTGTGGTATGCCAGGATTCAGGGTCTTGGATCTACCCCTGACTTGCAGGAGGTCCCTGGGCCAGACTTGAGGCATGTCTTCAGTAAAACGGTGCTGGCCACATCACCCAGCTCACCTCACAGGGCCGTGGGGGAGGTCCCTTGAGATAAAGGCTGTGAAGGGCCTTGTCAGCTGAACATTGCTTGTAAACATAAGGGATCTCGGTTACTGGGAGGAGGGATGGAGCAGCAGCCAGTAGAGGCCCCCAGGTTGGAGATGCCGCCTACCCCATACAGACAGGCTCTGCCAACCTTGGGAGGCAGGGGCCCAACTGGGCACAGTCTGCAGCCTGAAGCCATGGCCTTGTGTGCCCTGGTGGGAGTGGCCACTGATGGAGCCAGCTCTGACCTTCAGGGCCTCCTTCCTCCTGTCCCCTGACTTTTAGCCCTTCCCTTTCCACCCCAGGCTGCAGAGTCCTCCCTAATTTTCCTTCTTTCTGAGCCTCAGCTCTAGGCGTCCCTCCAGAGGCCCAGTTGTCTTCCCAGGCCCTTCCCTAGCAAAGCCTTGCTTCATCTGCACCCGCCCTGCACACACTCACGGTCCAATGTCAGGCTCAAATTATCCTCTCCGCTGCCAGGATGAAGGGCAGCCGACTCCCTGGGGAGGGTGGACAGACAGCGCCAAATGGGCAACTCAGAGAAGGGGCCAGGGCTAAAAATGGACAGGGAGGTGTTTGTGGAGGGCCCCTCAGGCTCCTGCCCATCTGCTCGGGTTAGGGGCTGGAGACTGTGCGGGGTAGGGGGGACAGGGAGGGACGGGTTGGGCAGAAGGTGGTGCCTGGAGTGGCTTTGAGTTGTCTCTGACCCCACAGCTGGGTGTGAGGCCACAAGCTACATGCCTGTCAGTCCATTTCTGGTGCACACCCTGAGACCACACTGTGGGTTCCATTTGGGGGTGTGGTCCGGAGGGGCCGTGGGCCTCCAGTTTGGCAAAGCCAGGACCTATCTAGAGGCCTAGCCGAGGACCCAGTGGGGCGGGACTGAATGACTAGCCCTGGGGCTTCAGTGTTCCATCTGGCCCCTGGCTGCCTTCAAACAGGTGTTCAGTGGAAAGCGGCTGGAGGCTGAATTCCCAGCTCATCACTCTCAGAGCACCTTCCGGAAGACCTCACCCACCCCAGGGGGCCCAGCAGGCGAGGGGCCTCTGCAGAGCCTCACCTGCCTCATTGGGGAGAAGGACCTGCATCTCTTCGAGAAACTGGGAGATGGCTCCTTTGGCGTGGTGCGCAGGGGCGAGTGGGACGCCCCCTCGGGAAAGACGGTGAGCTTTCTGGGTCCTGTGGGGTGAGGCCCCGCTCCGCCCTCTAGGTGGATCTGTCCACGCTGCTGGGTTGTGAAGCGAGCTGGTGATAGCTTGCAAAGTGACTCACCCTGGAGTCCATGCTCCGGTTTAACTAGACACATCTGTTTCTTTTTTCAATTACAAAAATCATTTGCTTATTATAAAGTTGGGGACTATTTAAAAACTAAGAAAAAAAAATTGCCCATAATCCCGTTACTCAGAGGAAGCAGAGTTAGCATTTCTGCCTTTTCTCCCTCCTAGGGTGTATTGTTGAATTTAGTTAAGGTACACGTTTTGGATACAACTTTTTAAATCTTGCCCTTTGGTCTTGGCATCGTATTTAAAATACAATAATAAGTACAATAAAGCATACAGTTCTTGAGGATACAGCTCAGTGAATTTTCACGTGTGCCTGGACCCATGTCACCACTGCCCGGATCATGACCTAGAACATTTCCAGCTCCCTGGAAGGCTCCCTCATCTCTGTTCCACTGTGTAGCCCCTTCTTCCAAGGGAAGCCGCTATTCTGATGTCTGTCACCATAGACTAGTTTTTGGGCATTTTATTTAAAACATTTTACTTTTAAACCATAAACACTTTTAATATTCCATTTTGTTATGACATTTTAATATTCTGTCATCGTACTGGTTATCTCTTACCTTATGGTCGCTATTTAACCTGGGCATTTGCCGAGGAAGGGAGGCCCAGCTGATGGCCCCTGGGGGTCAGCCAGGCCACAGGCACCTGTGACACCATCACCTGCCTGGAAGAGCAGATCTGAGGCAGGGATGTTTGAGCTGAGTTGGAGGGAGGAGCAGCTCAGTGTTGGTGGCTAGGGCCTGTCCTGACTCCCTTCAGTCCCACTCTGGGCAGGTGAGTGTGGCTGTGAAGTGCCTGAAGCCTGATGTGCTGAGCCAGCCAGAGGCCATGGACGACTTCATCCGGGAGGTCAATGCCATGCACTCGCTTGACCATCGAAACCTCATTCGCCTCTACGGTGTGGTGCTCACACCGCCCATGAAGATGGTGAGTATGGGGAAGGGCTCTGGGCTCTGGGCCCCCAGGTCTGCCCCTCCTCCTGCCTGTGCTGTGGTCACTCTCTTCATCCTGACGAATGTCAGAAGTCCTCCAGATCCTGCTTTGGTCCCCACCTGATACGGGAAAGGGGCTAACAGGCCTGGCCCAGAATTGACTGTGTGCGCTGGAGCCCACGTATACCTCTGGATTTTGCTCATGTTCATTGGCAGAGAGTTATACTCGTGGGAGAGGGTGGCCCTAGAGTTTAGTTTTTGGAATTTCTAACCTGAGGCTCTTTGGGTTGCTTCTCTGGGCCTCAGTTTCCCACATTGCCTGGAGGGAAGGGATTGAGAAGCTGTGGGACTCCTAGAGGTCCCCAGAGGACAGGCTAGGTAGGAGCATTGAATATGGCTTGAGCAGATCTAGGTTTTCAGGAGAGCAACTGGGAGCCCAGCATGGGGTGCTGAGGGAGGGGCAGGGCTTAGTCACGCTTTTTCTTCCCGCCTCCTCTGTGGCCACAGGTGACAGAGCTGGCGCCTCTGGGATCTTTGTTGGACCGGCTGCGCAAGCATCAGGGCCACTTCCTCCTGGGTACCTTGAGCCGCTATGCTGTGCAGGTGGCTGAGGGCATGGGCTACCTGGAGTCCAAGCGCTTTATTCACCGTGACCTGGCTGCCCGCAATCTGCTGTTGGCCACCCGTGACCTGGTCAAGATCGGGGACTTCGGGCTGATGCGAGCACTACCCCAGAATGACGACCACTACGTCATGCAGGAGCATCGCAAGGTGCCCTTTGCCTGGTGAGGGGCAGGTGCTGCCAGCTCACAGGGCCTGGACCCCACCCTGCCCCACCCTGTCCCCTGCACACCCAGACCTCAGAGCTTCCAGGGCCTTTATACTCACAACATCCCTTGTCTGTTCTGGGCCTGGGCTGCCCTTCTTGTGTGCCCATCCATTCACTCATCCATCCAGGAATTCTTGAGGGCCCATGTGCCAGGTACTGGAATGCACCGGGATAGGTGCTGTGGGGACTCATAGAGGCTTCCTGGAGAATTAAACATTAAGCCCCTGAAATATCAGCAGAAGTTAACCAGGCAAATACTGGTTGGTGAGCATGTTCCAGGTACAGCTAGTGGCAGGCAGGAACAGACCACATTGGGCTTTGGAGACTGTCACCAGGGATGTTCACCTGCATGCTGGGGTAGTACCTGGCCCTGCCTGCTGTGTAAGCTTATCCTGTGCTGAGACCGTTGTGGTCCTCTGGTGTCTGAAGCACCCTAAGGAGTGTGGTCTCCCTGCTTTGGGGTGGGAGGAGTCAGTCTAGTTCTGCTTGCCAGAGGGCCCTTCTAATCCAGGAGGGACAGTCACCCTAATTAATAACTGACTGACATTACACCTGGGGTGACTGTCCCTCCTGGATTATGCCTGTTGTCCTGGAGTAATTAGTAGCACCCCCTTCCGTACTCAAGCGTCCTGGTTCAGATGGTAAATTACAAGGTCACATTTTTTTATGCAGCCCCCTGCAAACAACTCAGTGAAGTGAGCAGATTATTGTTATTCCCATTTCACAAACAAGGAACACAAGGCTTAGAGATTTTGAGTGGCTTTCCCTAGGTCCCAACCCCTTTGTGTGGCAGGGCCAGTTCTCCAGTCTCATGAACGATCTTCTGATTCCCCACCTAGGGCAGAGTCCTCTCACTCTCTGCCTCAGCCCACCCTGGAACCCCCTTTGCTGGCTTCCCCGCAGTGGTGGTTCTCTTCCTCCCCCAAGAGGGAGTCCTGGACCGAGTGTGGGGATGTTTGGGTGAAGCCAGTGTGGCTGTTCCCACCCATTTTGGTTCTTCCCCAGGCCCTATCCAAATTTCCCACCCACAGCTTCCTGCTGAAGTGACCCAAATCCTAGGCTCCTGCCCAAAATCTGGAAATTGTCATCCTCCCACCACAATTAGAAAGCAGCCTGAGACCTTATCCGCCTCCCACCTCCCGGAGCCTCTGACCTTCTTCCTTTCCCTGCTTCCCTCACCTGGGACCTTCACCGTCTCCCCATCCCAGGCTGCATGTGGGTAAGAGATCTGAGCAGAGATGATTTTCTCCAAGTTTGTGCCCCCCACAGTCAAGAAGTCCTGCCCTGTCCACGTCGTACTGTTTCCCCAGCTCCTGCTGGTGAGCCTGGCAGACGGGGCAACAGCACTCTTATTGAATGAGCATTTTACATCCATTGGGGCTGATGTGAGTGGTTCCCTGAGATTCCTTCTTCTGTCTGACCCTTGCCTTTGCCAGGTGTGCCCCCGAGAGCCTGAAGACACGTACCTTCTCCCATGCTAGTGACACCTGGATGTTTGGGGTCACATTGTGGGAGATGTTCACTTATGGCCAGGAGCCCTGGATTGGCCTCAATGGCAGTCAGGTGAGGGGGCTGGCGATGTGCTCCCCACAGGGTTGGGGGAGGGCAAGCATTGATTTGATCCTTCGCTTCCAACCTGGTCCCCTTGGAACTGGTCTTGTCTGCCGGAGTCCCGTCCCCGATGCCCTGTGTCTGCATGACCTCTTGGATAGCTGAGCAAACAGAAGGGCCCCGAGTGATCAGGAGAGTGACAGACTGGGCTTTGCTCACATTCTTAGCCCTTGCTGCAGCCACCTGTCAGGAGGCCCTAGACCCATGGGGTAAGGGTCAGAGGCCCAGGCATTGGCCCCCTGACATAGGTAGACCTCTTCTTTGGGGTGCAGGCATGGTGGCCTGTAGCTCTAGTTGTTCCGTGAGCTGGAGGGAAGGTGGGAAGTGAAGAGCTGGGGGCTCTGCTCGTCCTCAACCTGCACCACCCCACCACCAGATCCTGCATAAGATTGACAAGGAAGGGGAACGCCTGCCCCGGCCCGAGGACTGCCCCCAGGACATCTACAACGTCATGGTCCAGTGCTGGGCTCACAAGCCAGAGGACAGACCCACCTTTGTGGCCCTGCGGGACTTCCTACTGGAGGTGGGGGCCTGTCTGCCCATGGTGGCTGGGATTGGTGGCCCAATCAGGGGTCGGTCCTGGGCAGGTCAATGACCTGTCTCTGCCCCCAGGCCCAGCCCACTGACATGCGGGCCCTTCAGGACTTTGAAGAACCAGACAAGCTGCATATCCAGATGAACGATGTCATCACCGTCATCGAGGGGAGGTAGGGAGCACGGGACTGCACCAGCACTGCCTTGAAGGTGCCCTGTGGGCAAGAGCTCTTCTGCCTCCAAAGTCCCCCAGCAACCCACAGGCTGTGGTGGGCCTGAGCCATGCCGCGGGAGAGGAGGACAGGCCTGTGTCCGCCCCTGGTATGCAGGTGCCGCCGCTCCCAGGGGATTTGGCTGCCATCACCACCCCAACCCCGCCACACCACCGCCTGTTCCCACTGGACTCTAGCCCTGGCTGTGTGGGTCAGGGCCAAACTGCCCTTGTGGTGTTACGTGAGGCATAGGAAGTGGCTGAGCCTGGCCTCAAGGCCACAGCTGGGGACTCTGGAACTCCTAACATTCCTTCTCTAATCCTCCCCTCCCCTCCCCTCCCTGCTTCCTCTCAGGATAAAGACTCTGGACTGCCCACCTGGGTGCCTTTCAGTACCCAGAGCGGCCCCACCCTCTTCCTGGCAGCCTCTGCCCTCCCACTGAGCCCCACTACTCTCTCCCAGGGCTCCCCTCCATCCTCTGCTGTCCATCCACAGCCCCCCGCCCTGCTACTGCCCAGGCTCCTCTCGCAGGCCCTGTATTCCTGAACCCTTCCTCCTCCTCACACCTGGCAACGTGGATCTCTGCCCACAGGCAGCATCTCCTGAGTCACTGTCTCCTACCCGTAGCCCCTGCGGTTCAAGCCGCCTACTGTGGAAGCCCCACCCACCCTTACCCCACCCTCTGTTATCTGATCCCCAGGGTGTCTGAGGAACTGGTTGGGGCAGGGCAGGCTTGAGATGCCTTTGGGGTAGGGGGTGAGCATGGAGGACCAGGAAGAGGAGTGAGGCAGAGGAAATTCCCTGCGTTCCCAGGTCCTCTGACTCAGAGCCAGACAGGGATGAGGGTAGGGGCTGCTTCCCACAGAGCCCTTTCTCCCTGGACTTCAGGTTTGGGAGTCTGGGGCCTTTGGTTAGACCTTGTGCCTCATGGGGGTTGGTGAGAGGGGAGAGCCTCTGGGTCTGAGTCAGAGTGATGGAGTAGGCCCTGGAATCAGGCTGGTTGTGGAGGAAAATGACCTGCACCCACTGTGGCCCCAGCATCTCTTCCCCAGCCAAGGGCTCCCCCTGCCTTTGGGCCCAGTATCTGGGACTAAGAATGACATACCAGCAAGTTGTGTTGGGGGAGGGGTATGGTTGGGGAGTCAGTGGTGGTGGACAGAAGCAGAAAGCTTCTAGAAGAAGAGAGGCCTGGGGGACAGGCAGGAATACAGTCTGTGGTTTGGAGCTGAGGGGCCAAGGCAGGGATGGCAGGCGTGGCATTCTGGGGAACAGTCTGGAAATAGGAAGACTAGGCTGAGGGCTCCTCTGGAGGTGCATGGCAGGACCTTATGCCAGAAGTCTGAGCCTGCAACCATTCCCACCTCCGGGAGCCAGAGGACCTTGGACCTGACGCCTGTAGTGCCATGTAGTCCCCAGATCTTTACTTCCTCCATACCTTGCTCCCCGTGGGGGCCTGTGTGCCAGGGCCCCATGTTCCCCAGGGGGTGACTCAGGAGCTTCATGTGTTTTTGGGGTGTGTGTCTCTGGAGCTGGGTCACCACTGGAGGCGAGGCAGGCCTTAGGAGGGGTCAGGGGAGCCGCTCCTCCTGGGAGGCCACTGTGGGCGTGGCCTGCCCAGCCCTTCCGTCATAGGCTCCGGTTGGGCCCCAGCTGCTGGCTCTGCTGCTGCCTGCCAGTGTGGGCTCGCTGGGCTCCTCCTCCAGGGCCAACAGCCCGACTTGGACCACAGCGCCTGCACTTGGTTCCTGGAGCTGCTCAAGAGGTGGGAGGTGAGGGGCAGGAGGCCACGACAGCCGGTGAGGCTTTGGGAGTGGGGCTGTGTGTCGGTGGTACCACAGCTTGACCTCTGCCTCCTTGTTTTCTCGGTGTCTGAATATCTGTGTTTGTTTGGCTGGCTCTGTCTCCATGTCTTCGGGTGGATGGGCTCTCTGTTGTTGTGTGTCCCTGAGTCTGGGTTTGTAGATGTGGCTCTCTGTCTGTTTCTCCACCTGCTCTCAGCTTTCTCCATATCTGTGCTTTGCTGTCAGTCTCGGATCCCTGCTTGTGGATCTGTCTCCAGTATCTGTTTCCTAGTCCAGAGTCTGGGATTCCCCTAGCCCTTGGCTCTAATGTACTTTATAGGCTCAGTGCTTCTTGGGGGACCAGGCAGGGGACAGAGAGAGGACACCCAGATGCTCTGTCCGCCAAGCGTGTGAGGCTCCGTTTAGACTGAGGGACAGTGGTGGCTGCTCTTTTCCAGAGGGTCTTATTTGGAGGCTGGGATGCTGGCAGCACTTTCATGGTCTGTTTTTACAGAACTGGAGAAGGGGGACAGAGGTTTTGAAATCCATCTGCAGGTCCTTGGCCTGGCCTGGTGCCTGGAGCCTCTGCTTCCTGTGGTGGGTGGGGGAGGGGGAAGCAAGGGTCTGTATTGTCCCTTGAGGCCAGGGGCTGCCTGGGACACTCACAGAGAAGTGGGTGGCCTGGTGTTTTGAGCAGAAAGTTTAAGCAACCTTTGTCAGCCATTTCTGGACTCCCTTAGGCCAGGACTGGGACAAGGGCTGACATTTCCAGAGGGTGGTCCCTGATGGAGCACGGCAGCCTTAGGCAGTTCTTGGCCCAGGCCTTGGTTTCTCAGCGCTGCCTTACATCTTGCTTGTCCCAGGATGCTGACAGGCTGCCGCAGGAAATAGAGAGCTCATGCTGGAGGTGCTGGGCCCTTTGCTCACTTCCCTGGGGACCATGTCTGTGTCTGTCTTTGCTGCGGTGAATACCAGATGGCCCGGCCCTCCTGTTGGCAGGGAGACTCTGGCCTGTTCTCCTGGGGGTGGGGGAAGAGAGGGTGTGGCCAGATCAGGCTGAGTGGGAAGGGATCGCCTTGGTTCTCTCTGGCTGCTGGTACCTTGGCCCCTTTGAGCCCCAGAGGGGACTGCTGGGCAGTGCAGTGTAGCGTTGGCCATCTCAGAAGTTACGTTGGAACCTTGTCAGGAGGATGCTGCTTCCGAGTGTGCTTGGGATGAGATTCCCAAGGCGGTCTCTTCCATACGCATAGTCTGCGCTCTGACTCCCCCTCCCCCAGGAGCAAAGACGTTTTTGAGAAGTGGAATCACTCCCAGCAGTCACTGGGGGCTCTTGCTTTAGCCATACCTCTAATAAGGGAGGTGGGCTTGGCGTCTCCTCTGCCTCTCAGAGGTGGGTCCAAAGGAGGCTTCTGTGTGAGGAGCGTGGCTGTGTTGGCAAAAGGAAAAGAGTAGAGGGAGTGACCTGTCAGTCTGGCTTTGCTCAGGGTCCACAGAGGGAGGGTGTGGTCATGGGGTAGACCTGGCCTTGAACGTGAATCCCTTCTGCTCTGCGCTACATCTGTGCCTCGGCTGCGTTTCTCCCCCCGCCCCCATTAATGAGCACCTCTGGAGAGGTGTGGAGAGCAGAGTCCAACGTCCAGCCCTGGGCTTGGTGTCTGAGGCAGTTCCGCGGAGGGACACGCGGAACCCAGGTCACCAGTGGGTGTTGCGGGAGAGCAGCAGCGGGGTCCCCTGCTGCTAGGCCTTCCTCCCACCCTGCTCCAAGGGAGGGCCTTGACCTCAGCCAGCCCTGAGTGGGGGGCTCTTTCCTTGGAGTGGCCCTGCTATTTTTGGATGGTCTTTGTCCCTTCCTGGGTGTTGTCCTTTCTTCCTTCCTTTCCTGCCCGTCCCGCCCGAGGGCAGGGTGGTAATCACAGGGTTGCTGTGTCTGGTGGGCCGCTCAGCGGCCCTGTTTACAAGGAGGCTCGGCCCTTCCCCCTCCTCCACCCCACCTCTCGGCTCCCCAAGGACTGCTGTGTCGTGGGGTTCGACTTTTGGTCTCTGGAACAGGCTGTTTGGGGGTCTTGCTGCCCCAGTGGGAGGGTCCAGGTTCTCAGGCCTTGCTGCCTCCCTGCAGCCTCCAGCCTCCCCCAGCCCCTCTGGTCTGGCTGCCGTTTGGAGGAGACCTTTCTGTACGCTTTCGTTTGTGGACAGGTGATGTACAGGTGGGGGTTTGCAGTGAGGGCATGCAGCTTGGTGCCACATGTGTCCACCACAGCAGCACGAGGCTGTCGCCACCTCTGCCTGAGTTCAGATTCTGCCCACTTTGTCAGGCGTGAGTGATTCCAGTGGCGGATACAGGAGCCTCACAGCCTGTTGGCTCTTAGCATTCGAAGTGTCCAGGAGGGCACTCTGTTCTTTCTTGTCTGCCTTCCCCCACACCCAACCCCACCCCAGGTCCAGGCTTAGGCCTAGTCAACTGATTTTGTATCTGAGGTCAGTGCAAGGAGCTGGTGGTCCCACAGTCCAGCCACACTGGGAGGCTAGGCTCCCTTCTGGACCCCTTGTTTAAGACAAGAGTAGAGCTCCTCCCAATGAGGGAGATGGGGGCAAGGGCGAGGGTCCCACAGCCCTGCCAGGAGGTGGTGGAACGCACTGGAGACGTGTAAACTGGTGGCGTGAAGGCGTAGATTGCTTCCAAACACGTGAAGGGCTGTGTGCAGGAGATGGGTCGTGGTTGGAGGGCCTGGCCCCAGCCCAGTGCTAAGGGCATGGTGCTCCCTTGGGCCCTGGCAGTTCAGATCTCCCAGAACTGGTTGAAGAATGAATTTGGGTGGTCAGAAGAAGCCTGGGGCCCAGGCCTTGCCAGAGGGGAGGAGGGGGGGAAGGTGGTACTGTGAGAAGGGTGCTGGCTTACATACCAACAACTGGATTTGAATCCTGGGTCTGCTGCGATCTCTCTGGCCACTGTTGGCAAGTCACGTCACTTGTTTGAACCTGTTTCCTTATTTGTAAACTGTAGGAAAAGCTGTCCGACCCACGTAGGTAGCTTAGGGAAAAGACTGTATGCAAACAGCCAGGCCCTGTCCTGGGGGAGAGGCAGATCCTGGGGGGCTGCTAAGAAGGAGGTGGGCTGATTGTGGCCACCGATCCTAGGACCTTAGCCCTTGTGTTCTCTTCTGCCAAGGTGGTCAGATATCTTGGCTAAAGAGAGCTTGGTATGAAAAGGGTCCCACTCCTTGGGGCCATCCCACCACGCCCTGGGTTTCACCATGTCATCTTTGTTGGGCAGGGCTGAGAATTACTGGTGGCGTGGGCAGAACACGCGGACACTGTGTGTGGGACCCTTCCCTCGCAATGTGGTGACCTCCGTGGCCGGCCTCTCAGCCCAGGACATCAGCCAGCCCTTGCAGAATAGCTTCATCCACACGGGGCATGGTGACAGCGACCCCCGCCACTGCTGGGGCTTCCCCGACAAGATTGACGAGTGAGTACGGGGCAGGACCCTGCCTTGGGCACCAGCCAGCAGCCCCTAGGCTTCTGAGGTCCCTGTCACATCGTGGGGCACAGTCTGTCATTGTCCAGCAGGTTTTCCCTGTTGGCAGAGCTTGGGTTAGGAGCTTCAAAGGATGGACCCACGCTCCATTTGGTGGACAGGCCTCCAGGGGCCACAGCCTGGCACCCCGGCACACTGGCCCTAGGGAAATGGACTTGGGCATAGCCTTTGGAAGCGTTAAGTAGGAAAGCTTCTCTTGTGATCCCAGCAATTGAGTGGCAGTTTCCCTTCTCCTGCTGGGAGTACCAGAGTCCTGGAGATGGGAGCTGCTGGGTCAGGCCCAGGGGCACAAGGGCAGAAAGAACTCACTGTGGGGACACTTCAGAGGGAATATTAGGCAGCAGCTCACTCTGTACCCGGGAGGGGAGTTCCGTCTCCTCTAAGTGAAAGGACGAGGTCAATGGAGAGGCCTCTGGGGAGGACACAGAGGAGAAGAATTAGTCACTTCCTGGGTGCCCCACCCCAGGGAGCCACCTGGCAGCTCCTCAGCCCAGGCCGCCATGCCTCTCTGCTGGCCCCAGGGGGCTGCCATGCCTGGCTCTCTGCAGCCCTTTCTCCTCTGACTTCTCCTGATACAGCTTCCTGCCCTGAGAAGCATGATGGAGCAGGCCCTTGACCCCTGTGCCCCCACACACCAGAACACTAAGCTCTTGGAGGGTGGCCTGTGTCTCTCACTTACAAGGGCCAGGCGAGGGCCTGAGGGAATTGGGGCAGGAGAGCACAGACGACCCCCCTCAGAAGGAGGCCCAGCGCCCTCTGCCCTGCTCCTGGCGCCGTGGCCGGACCAGCCCCATTCCTCTGGGCTTTAATCAGCCCTAGTGACTAAGTCCCAGATCCTGACAGTCAGCACAGGGTTTGAGAGTGAATTGAGAGCAGGACAGGTGGCCCTGCCCCTACCCCACCTCCTGGCAGTGGGGCAAAAGGATGCCTCCTCCCCATCCTGACCAGGGGAATGCAGCCCAGATGCCCCTGGGCCTGGCAGGAGAGAACAGAGTGTCAGCAGGTGGCTGCCAGGTGTGGGTTGGGGGGCCAGGGGGTTGCAGAGGGCCAGCTCTGCCCTTGTAGGGTGTTCTTGGAGCCCCTGCAGTCCTGGGCTTTTCAGCCTGCAGTCAGGGATTCTTTCTTTGCCCTCTCTCCACGATACCCTTCGCTGGGGACAGCTTAGATCCGCAGAAGGGAGCTACTGGGAGTTGAAAGTCCTGTGCTCCAGACCCAGGTCTGCAGGGGTCTAGGACAAGATGGTCCCCTGGACACTCAGGTGTTTGTTTTCTGCCTGACCCCAGGGGACAGGCCTGGCATCTCCTGTAGGGGTTTCCTCGCTGCCACCGCTCCATATGCTCCCCCCACCCTCTGACCTGGTTCTCTCCCTACAGGCTGTATCTGGGAAACCCCATGGACCCTCCTGACCTGCTGAGCGTGGAACTGAGTGCCTCCCAACCTGCCCAGCATTTGGGAAGGGGAAAAAGTAAGAGCCCGACTCCCTGACATCCCCTGGCGCTTCAGCTTCCCTGGAAGGGTCACTGTCTCCTCAGGCCGCCCTGAGCTGGCTATTCTGGCTCTGGGATGGTTGGGCCAGGGCAGCAGGGGGACAGCTGTGTCCTTGGCTCTGGCTGGGCGTGGGGTGGAAGATGAGAGGCATCTGTATCCGCCGAGGTGGGCATCCTCGGTCGGTTGCTCCTGCGTTGGCCTGCCCGCCTCAGCTTCCCTCCTCCCTCCTCCTTCCCGCCGTGCTCAGATCCTGGCTTTCCTCACTGCCCTCTCTAATCCTGTTCTCCTCTCCCGAGCCAAAACCACCCCACGGCCTTCATCTTGGCCAGGAGCCTCATCCATCTCCTGGATCCTGGGACTGTCGTTCCGGAACACGGTTTTCCCATCCTGCCGCCCCATTGCTTCCCATTGCTGTTGAGTTTCTACGTCACTTGCCCCTATTCACGGCTCTCCCTCTCTCTCTCTCTCCCCGCCCCCCCCCCCAACTCTGCCGTCTCGTCTGGCTCTGTCCTCCCTCCCTTGTCCTCTGTCTCTCTGCTTGGCCCTCCTCTGCTCTCCGCATGGCCTTTCTTGCAGGGGAGCCTCCACCTCGCCCACCTCAGCCTACCATCTTCACTCAGAGTAAGTGGGGCTGCGCTCGGTGCCTTGGCCCCCGCCCCCTCTCTCCTCTCATTCCTCCTCTCCTCCTGGAAGGTACAGGGCCCCGGCGGGCTGGCTGGCGGGAGGGGAGCAGGGATGTGCTGGGAGCTTTGGCTGCTGACCCGGCCCAGCATGCCTGCCTCGCCCCCCACCCCAAAGTCTTGGGCCTCTGGAACACATGTGTGGTCCTGGCGCCCACCTCTGCCTCTCTCTGCCATTGCGTGGCCCTGCCCCGCTCCCTTTGGGACCTGCAGAGGCTATGTCTGGGCTTTCAATGGTGGTGGGTTATGAGCTCTGTCCTCTCCAATGATGACTTCTGTTGCCCTTGATGCTAGGGGACGCCCCATAGTCCCCTGCCTGCACTAATGGTGTGCCGTGATGGGATCGGGAGAGGGATTACTAACCAGGGCCCAGGAGCAGGGGATATGGGTCTTGTGTTGATGGAGGGAGCATCTGAGGCAGCCAGGTGTGGGGTGTTGCTTGCTCTAGCCGAGATGGAGGCAGGGGTCACCAGCCTGTGTAGAGGGCTGACAGCGTCCAGAGAACGTTTGGCCGTCCTGTGTGAATAGGGTCGGTGTGCATGGAGACGTTCAGCCGCTGAGGGCTGACCTCGGGGGAACTGGGAATGGGGAGTTGGTGGGGGATACGTGGCTTTCTTCCCCACAGCCCACCTTCCCTGTCCCCGTGCCTAACGCTGCCTCCCTGTCGGGGTCTCCCTTCCATCGCAGAACCAACCTACGACCCTGTGAGTGAGGACCAAGACCCCCTGTCCAGCGACTTTAAGAGGCTGGGCCTGCGGAAGCCAGGCCTGCCCCGTGGACTGTGGCTGGCGAAGCCCTCGGCCCGGGTGCCAGGTGCCAAGGCAGGCCGCGGCAGCGGCGAGGTCGCACTCATTGACTTCGGCGAGGAGCCTGTGGTCCCAGCCCCACGACCCTCTGCACCCTCGCTGGCACAGCTGGCAATGGATGCCTGCTCCTTGCTGGACAAGACGCCGCCCCAGAGCCCCACTCGGGCACTGCCCCGGCCTCTGCACCCCACGCCGGTGGTGGACTGGGATGCGCGCCCACTGCCCCCGCCTCCTGCCTACGACGATGTGGCCCAGGATGAGGATGACTTTGAGGTGTCCTCCATCAACAGCACCCTGGTGGATGCAGGGGTCTCCGCTGGGTCCAACCAGGGCGAGACCAATTACGCCTTTGTGCCCGAGCAGGCACGGCTCCTCCCTCCACTGGAGGACAACCTGTTCCTCCCACCCCAGGGTGGGAGCAAGCCTCCTGACTCGGCTCAGACCGCAGAGATCTTCCAGGCACTGCAGCAGGAATGCATGCGGCAACTGCAGGTCCCGGCTGGCTCGCTGGGCCCCTCCCCCAGCCCGCCGGGTGACGACAAGCCCCAGGTGCCCCCCCGGGTGCCCATCCCCCCGAGGCCCACACGCCCACGTGGCGAGCTGTCTCCAGCCCCCTCAGGCGAGGAGGAGATGGGGCGATGGCCTGGACCTGCCTCCCCTCCCCGGGTGCCTCCCCGGGAGCCCCTGTCCCCTCAAGGCTCGAGGACCCCCAGCCCCCTGGTGCCACCCGGTAGCTCCCCGCTGCCACCTCGGCTCTCAAGCTCACCTGGGAAGACCATGCCCACCACTCAAAGCTTCGCCTCGGACCCCAAGTACGCCACACCCCAGGTGATCCAGGCCCCTGGCCCACGGGCTGGTCCCTGCATCCTGCCCATCGTCCGTGATGGCAAGAAGGTCAGCAATACCCACTACTACCTGCTGCCTGAGCGCCCACCCTATCTGGAGCGCTACCAGCGCTTCCTGCGTGAGGCCCAGAGCCCTGAAGAGCCAGCCCCCCTGCCTGTGCCCCTGCTGCTGCCCCCACCCAGCACCCCAGCCCCTGCTGCCCCCACTGCTACTGTTCGACCAATGCCACAGGCTGCCCCGGACCCCAAGGCCAACTTCTCCACCAACAACAGCAACCCAGGGATCCGGCCACCAGCCCTGAGGGCCACCACTCGGCTGCCACAGAGGGGCTGCCCTGGGGACGGACCAGAGGCTGGACGGCCAGCAGATAAGATCCAGATGGTGAGTGCCAGGCATGGCTGCCAGTGAGGAGGGGCATGGGCCCGAGGGGCACAGAGGAACGGGCCCAAGTGGTGCTGACCGGTGGGTGGTGGGTGTGCCCAGCTGCAGGCCATGGTGCATGGGGTGACCACAGAGGAGTGCCAGGCGGCCCTGCAGAGCCACAGCTGGAACGTGCAGAGGGCTGCCCAGTATCTGAAGGTACCACCACCTCCTGCCCACTCTGGCTTTCAGGGACCCTGAAGACTGGTTCTGCTGCTCTTCCCCGCCCTCACCCCCCACCTCTGGCTCTCCTCTGCCCCCATGTTGGTCCGGTGCCCCTCAGCCCCAGTGTGTCCCATGGCGCCACCCTCTGCTCCTCAGGTGGAGCAGCTCTTTGGGTTGGGTCTGCGGCCGCGAGGCGAGTGCCACAAAGTGCTGGAGATGTTCGACTGGAACCTGGAGCAGGCCGGCTGCCACCTCCTGGGATCCTGTGGCCCTGCCCACCACAAGTGAGCAAGCCCCACCCTGCCACCTGCCTGTCCCTGGAGGGCTGTCCCGGGGCACACCACTCCAGGGGAAAGTCCAGCACCTCGAAGGCCATGCACAGCCAGGAGACACAGGGTTCCCCAGCCAGAGGGAGGGAAGGCAGCCCCGATCCCAGGACGCAGACAGTTCTGGGTGGAAACAGGTTCTCCTAAGCCTGTTTGTTTAGACTTTCTAGCACTTGGTTCCAATAGTGAGTAAGAAGGGAATTGGAGCCTCCCATTGCAGGGGGGGCTCACTTCCTGGGCCTCTCCCACAGTGCCCCTGAGCCCACTCCAGGGGTTTAGGACCTGATTTAAACAACTACTTCTCATCTATTCATTTCATATTGCAGTTTAAAGTAACAGAGTTTTTTTGTTTTGTTTTGTTTTTTCTAGTGAGGAAGATTGGCTCTGAGCTAACATCTGTTGCCAGTCTTCCTCTTTTTTTTCCTCCACAAAGCCCCAGTACATAGTTGTATATCCTGGTTGTAAGTCATTCTAGTTCTTCTGTGTGGGATGCCGCTTCAGCATGGCCTGATGAGCTGTGCGTAGGTCCACACCCAGGATCCGAACCGGCAAACCCTGGGCTGCGGAAGCAGAACACGCAAACTAAGCCACTCAGCCACAGAGCCGGCCTCAACACAGAGCTTTAACACATTTTTAAAGGAACACCTAGCAAAAAAAATCCATTTCCTGTAAAAAATTTTCATGTGTGTATATATAACAAAATGTCTAGATATAATATAGTGTAAGTATATATACATATGAAAGTTTTACCAAATCAGAAAGTAGTGAAATGGGTAAATCCCAGCACATCCCAGGAGAGGTGCTGGTGGGGTGTGGGTTTCGGAGTTGTGGGCTCTGGCGTTGGACGTCCCAAGTTAGAGCCCAGCCTTCTGCTCATGGATTGCGTCAGCTCCGCCTGTGTGCTCACCTCTCGGTGTTCTTGTATGTAAATGTGTGAGAGTGGGAGTGCCCACCGCACAGCAGTGGTCAGAAGAATTGAGGAGGGCTGCGTCCGTCGGTCCACACAGCACGTGTCTGGCACACAGGACACCATCACTGAATGTTAGCCATTATCTCGGGCTTATTCTCACCAACTTGCATCCAAATAAACTTAGGCTTTACTGTCCCTGTCGCCGTCGGACACTTTAATACATGGGACTGCTGTTCTCTTATTTTTAGTTTATTAAGGTAAAGAAAAAAGGCATCCCAAGGTGATACGTTTCAGAATTATTGCCTAGAACTACCAGTTTTCAGCCGATTTGCTTGGCACCGAGAGGCCCTCTCGTGCCCACCTGTGCCGGACATTCCATACTCTGTTGACAGAGCGCCTTTCTGGTTGGTTCCCATCCTTAGGCGCTGAAACATCTGCAGAGCCGAGGATCTGCCCTGAAGGAATCACTTGAGCCTGTCCAGCTGACAAGGTTGGGGAGATGCCCTGCCCAGGCCTGGAGGACCTGCTGCCACCTGCTGCTCCCAGTGGCAGAACGAGGCCAAGGCAGCAGGAGGCTGGGAGCCTTGCCTTGCCAGTCCCTCCCTCACCCAGCGCTGTCCCTGCAACTTCAGTTCAGCCCTCGGTGCCCCCCAGCCAAGGTGTGGGAAGGGACCCCAAGAAGGCAGGCCTGAGGGTGGCCTCAGTAGGCCCTGCGGCTGACCTGCCTCTGGCTCCAGTCCCAGCAGGGCCTGTGGCTGGAGTGTGTCCCTAGGCCCTGCTGGTGGGGAAGCCAGGCTTGACCCTGGGCAGGGAGGATGTGTTGGCTACACAGAAAGGTGGACCAGCACCTGGCGGGCCCTTCCCAGGGCTGGGCCCTTCTCCATGGAGCCCCTGGTGGGCAGTTGGAGTGTCGGACAGAATGTGACTTAGGGCCTCGCCATGGACATATTACAGGACTTGGCTGGTCTGAGAATCTTGTGCCTGGAAATAGCCTGAGGTGGCTCAGGAAGCAGAGCAAGGGTGCCAGATCGTCCTCTGGCAGGGACCAGGGCCCAAGGCACCAGGGTTGGAAGGAGACCAAGGGGGCAGCTGCCCTGGAGGGACACCAGTGCTTCCTCTCTGACCCAGCTCTTCCCCTGTCCTGTTCTGTGTTTTCCCACCAGCCTCTGTCGCCAAAGTTACTGCCCCAGCTATGGATACCTGCTTCTTCCAGAAAAATAAAGTTAATTTCTATTTTATGTTACTTACTTGTACCTGCCTCTTTCTTTGCCTCTTGGTCAGCAGCCAGAGGCCCGAGGGTTCCCCAAGTGCCTGCTGTCTACCCAGGTCTGCAGGCCTTATCGCACCACCTGTGGACAGAGGGAGGAAGGGCAGGCCTGGTTGACCCTGAAGGGTTTCACCCCTTGCAGGGCCGCCACCTGGTGTCACTGACTCACCATCCTGTGTTTTTGCGATAGAGCTCCCTAAGGCGGGGTGCACTGCAGGAGAGAGTACGTAACTCAGCTGGAGCTAGGCCAGAAACTTCAGTAACAGCAAAGGCTGCAATATGTACAAATATTTTAATTTTGTTTTTCTGAATAACTAATATTTCACGCAGTTCAAGATTTGAAAGGTACTAAAGAGTAAACAGTAGAGCCTCCCATCCCGGCGCCTGCCTCCTCCCCAGAGGCTGCCCTTGTCATCGGGTTCTTGTGTGTTTCCTGTGTTTTCACTTCATATTTTGAGGGGCTCCGTGGCCACACTGAAAGAGCTCCCCGTTCTTGTATAGGGTGGCGTGGCTGTATCATAAGCTGTTTAACCTGGCCCCTTTTCGCGAAGGGGGACTTTGGTTGTTTCCAGTCCTTTGCAGTTACAACCATCGCTGCAGTAGATGGCGTCTGTAGCTTACTTTTCACTTGCGAGTCAGCCTGAAGGATGAGTTCCCAGAAGTGGCGCTCCCGCCTCGAAGAGTGTGTGCGGTCGTGATGGGTCTGTGCTGCACTGCTCTCCCCTGAGGACATGGTTGCAGTTGTCACACCCACCCGTGGGTAATGGAGCCCTCTGAGCTCTGCCGTCTGACGGTGGAAGATGGGGTCTCTCTGGTTTGAATTTGCATTTCTCTAATGAATGAATAAGCATTATAAAAAATAAGTTGGGCCCTTTATGTTTCCATTTCTATGAACTATCCATTAATATCCTTGGGTTTCTTACTGGGTTTTAGGAAATTACTGGATCAAGGAAATTAGCCCTTTGGGCCGTTACCATCTTCTCATCCAAACTTTAGGAAAAGAGTAAATCATGAGAGAGTAAGCTGATGTCTTAGGTTTATTAAAATCAAAAGAAATGCCATTCAGGATGGGCCTCGGTCGCTCTCCGTTGTGTCTGTGGCTCCCGTTTAGTCAAATACGTTATCATAAAAGGGAAAAAGTTGGTATTAAGTGACCTTAGGGCTTTAGACCTGGATTCCGTTCTCGGCTCTGTTTTATCTTGCAAGTTATTAACCTTTCTGAGCCTGGAAACTGAGGGAGAGTAATTCTTGCTTTAGAGAATGGTGGTGAGGATTTAGTGAGGTCCCGTAGGTAAACATTGAGCCTAGTGCATGGGCCATGGTAAGTACCCAACAAACTAATCGTTACACATTTTACTTCTTTGTGTTCCTGCGTGTCTCTATGAGTCACTTGCTTTCGTTATACACTGACCACAACTTTTTGTGTACAACTGTCTTCTGTCCCGTTTTCCCTTAATTTTATATTTTTGGAGGCAATTTGTTCTTTTGCTACAAATCATTCCTATTTGGACGTGTTTGACTCCATTTTTAAAATGTTGTCTTTTGGTAAACGATGGCAGAGCTAATACATGTCAGGAAGATTTTTTGCAAGGGCGGACACCAAAGCATCTGGGGGCCCCACGGGGGATCAGGAAACACGATGTGCTTTTCTTGCTGGACACAGTTCCTAAACCCTAGAGTCTCCTGCTGTTTTTCTCACTTCTAACCAGCCTGCCAGCTTTACCAGCCTCTGCTGGGTTTATTGAAAAGATCTTAAGTGAAGATGTTGAAAAAGCCGGCCCAGGCTTGTTTGCCAACAAGGAGAATCAATAAATCAGCGAGGACTCATTGGGTTCTTTCTTTTTGGGCCCTGAAGAGGGGATACAAGCCAAATAGACAGTCTGTGCCGCAGGGACTGTGACGTTATAGCAAGATGGTGAGTGCTCTAAGGTCATTGGGTGCCAGGTGGCTTGGGAGCAGAGGAGGTGGCATTGTGCTGGCTTGATGGGGAAGAATAGGCGTATGTCAGGAAGGTGAGGGGCACGCAGGTATTGCGGGCAGAGGGAACTGGCTTGTCCTAACCTCTGACGTTTGGTGAGGCTGGAGCCCATCCTGTGGCTGTATTTTGAGGCTGGGTTGGAGGTGGCTTTCATGTGATCCTGATGAGTGAGGCAGGCTGGCTCATGAAGCTGCTGGTGTGCAATGCTGAGTTCTCTTGACCCTGTAGACAAAGGGAGACAGCCGAGGAGAGAGAAGCAGAGAAGTGATGTGGTCGGTGGCTCAGTTCCACTGCAGCCACGAGTGGAGGAAGGATCTAGCAGATGTGTCTCGCTGCACACTGGAAACATGTGGTGTCCCTAAGTTGAAGCAAATTAATATTTACAGAAATGTGAACTTGGGGAATAGAGGGACCTCCAACTCTTGGCTAGAGCAGGGGTTCCTGAAGGCCAGTCCAGGGCCAGTGCTGGTCTCGGGTCAAGTTTTCACTGGTCTGAGGTGAAATGATAAGAATAAGAACCACAAAACTCAGGTTTCTTTTTCTTTTTTTTTGCTAAGGAAGATTTGCCCTGAGCTAACATCTGTTGCCAATCTTCCGCTTTTTGTATGTGAGCCACTGCCAACAGCCTGGCCACTGACAAGTGGTGTAGGTCCGCATCCTGGGACCCAAACCTGGGCCACCAAAGCAGAGCGTGCAAACTTAACCCTAGGCCACTGGGGCCAGCCCAACTGAGTTTTTCTTACAATGAAATGTATTCAAGTTCAAGGACTGTCTTTATTCTCAGATTTTGGTCTTCCTCTATGTTTGGTTTTGAAATGGCTATTCTTGTAGGGTGATGGTGGTGGTACTGGTAGGTGATAAACTTGTCCCCATGCCCTTATGTAGCAATGTGATGTCAGCATGCCCTCTCCAGCAATTATTATTTTCATGACACCTGAAATCTATCTTCAGAAACTCTGGACAAAAAGTACTTTTGTGTTAGGCAGCGCCACCTATTGGCAAGATGTGACATTGCAGTCTCTCAGGCTCAATTCCAGATGGAGAGAAGGCTAAGATTGTGTAAAGTCATTGCCCAATAAATCAAGTCTAAAAGTTGTATGGCTGAGTGCTAAAGTTCCACACACTCCGCTTAGGCGGCCTGGGTTCACAGGTTTGGATCCTGGGTGTGGACTTACTCCACTGTCAGCCGTGCTGTGATGGCATCCCACATACAAAGTGGAGGAAGATTGGCACAGATGTTAGCTCAGGGCTAATCTTCCTTAAGCACAAAAAAAAAAAAAAGGAGAATTGACACTGGATGTTAGCTAGGGGTAAATCTTCCTCAAAGACATACACAAAAAGCTGCTGGCCCAGGCCCATGGGGGCTTAAAGGGACACATCCCAGGGAAGCTAGGAGAAGAGGGAACAGGTTCACCCACCATCTGGAGCCAGATGAGGGCCACTAGGACCTTATGCCAGGAAAAGGAGTGGCTGGGGGTCTCCGAAGGAGGCCACCCCTAAACCTAGGGAAAAAGCCCTGGGCTGCGTGGCAGGGTGCTGGGGGCTAGGGGAGAGCACGTGCTCACTCACCAGTGAAAAATCTTGGGATGACACAGGTGCCCTCCGGGAAGCCCCACCACCACTGTATTTTTTTTTAATGTTTTTATGATTGTCATACATACTTGTTGAATTGGAACATTCATAAAAGCACAATGAGAAAATAAAAATTACCCAGAAAGTCACTTGAATTTTGATATATTTTATTCCAGTTTTTTCGCAGTGCACACCCAGGTTGTATGTATTACAGTTTTATAAAAACGAGGTCATCCCTGTCATACTGTTTTGTAACCATTCTTTACTTATTATACCACTAGAAGTTCTCTGTATCTTTAAATTCATCTTCTCAAAGGATAAACACTGCATAGTTTTCATTCTATAGAAATAGAGAAATTCTCTATTTGACATGTTATTTTGTTGACAGTTTTATTTTGTAGCAAATTATTTTAACAAATATTGCTAAATGGCTTTCCAGAAAGATTTATCTCCTTTTTAAAAACAGAGCATATATGTTGTTCAAGAGAGGAGTTATATTCTGGAGATACGTTTCAAGGTGTTGCTGAGTGATATGCTCGGTTGAGAAGGGTCTAGACAGTTGGAGGAAATGGGCCGTGAGTGGATTTGTTGGAGCTGGTGGTCAGATGTGAGGCTCATTGTTCTGTTCTACTTAAGACGATGCATGAACCTGTCCACAGTAAAGTTAAAATGTCCAGGTGGGGACATTCCCACTGGTCCAGCTGTCTTCTCTGAAGTTGTCCTTTTGGAGGTTTCTCATTTTGTTCCTGCTGATGCCACCAGGATGGCCCCCAGGGATGTCTGGCTTCCCCCTTTGGCTCTGGCACAAGGTGGACAGAATCCCCTTCTTTACTGGCCTTTGTGAGGTAGAGACAAGGTGGAGCTTTACAAACCACTGAACCAAATTTTGAGGGAAACATCTCCAGTCCTGTCATCACCAGCCTCGTCACAGGCCCCATCCCATGTATTCACCCTTCATCCTAAGGCCTTGCTGCTTAAAGGGTGGCGTGAAATCCAGCTGCGTCAGCATCACCTGGGAACCTGTTAGAAATGTAGAACCTGGACCCCATCCTGGACCTACTGAACTGGAATCTTCGTTCGGCCAAGATTCCCAGGGGATTTGTGGACATGATAAAGTGTAAAGCATTGAACTAAGGCTGCTCCACTCTAATCCCAAAGAACAGGTGGGCCTTGGGTGTCCCTGCCTGGCTCCAGGGAGCCCCCGGTCCTCTCTAAGCAGAGGCTCTGTTCCCTACCCACTCTCCTGTCATCACCCATCCTAACTCACTCCCATTTTTTTTTTTGAGGATGATTAGCCCTGAGCTAACATCTGCTGCTAATCCTCCTCTTTTTGCTGAGGAAGACTGGCCCTGAGCTCACATCCATGCCCATTTTCCTCTACTTTATATGTGGGACGCCCACCACAGCATGGCTTGATATGTGGTGCATAGGTCCACACCTGGGATCCGAACTGGCAAACCCAGAGCTGCCAAAGCAGAACATGCAAACTTAACGTGAACTTAACCACTCTGCCACTGGGCTGGCCCCTCCTTCCCTTTTTTTTTTTCTTTTTATGAGGAAGATTGTCCCTAAGCTAACATCTGTGCTAATCGTCCTCTATTTTGTATGTGGGATGCTGCCACAGCAGGGCTTGATGAGCGGTGTATAGGTCCATGCCCAGGATCGGAATCTGTGAACCCCAGGCTGCTGAAGTGGAGCCCGTGAACTTTTAACCACTATGCCACTGGGCTGGCTGCAACAATTAATTCTTTTTTTTTTTTTTTTTAAAGATTGGCACCTGAGCTAACATCTGTTGCCAATCTTTTTTCTTCTTCTTCTCCCCAAAGCCCCCCAGTACACAGTTGTATATTCCAGTTGTAGGTCCCTCTGGCTCTGCCAGGTGGGATACCACCTCGGCATGGCCCGATGAGCGGTGCTAGGTCCACGCCCAGGATCCCAACCAGCAAAACCCTGGGCCGTCAAAGCAGAGCTCATGAACCCAACCACTGGGCCATGGGGCCGGCCCCAACAATTAATTTTTTAATATATACTAGGAATTTAATTGCAACCGTGTTTATAACAGTAAACAGTTGGAAATCATCAAAATGTTCAGTACTAGAGAATTGGTTAGAAATACTTTATTTCATTCACGGAATTGAAACAGCACAGCAAATCAAATCATCCTTAAGTGTTCAATTAAAATTCAATTAATATTAAAATTGATTCTTTCTGGGATGGGATTATGGCTATTTTTTAACTTCTGTATTCTGTTACATTGCAAAATGGCTTCTTCCTATTATACTTTTTTCCATTTTTTTTTATGGTGGTGAAATATACATTAACTTTTTTTAGTAGCAGCCATCCTAATGGATGTGAGGTGATATCTCATTGTGATTTTGATTTGCATTTCCCTAATGATTAGTGATGCTGAGCATCTTTCCATGTACTTGTTGGCCTTTTGTCTGTCTTCTTTGGAGAAGTGTCCAGTAATCCCTTCGCCCATTTTTCAATTGGGTGGTTTGGTTTTTTGTTGTCCTAACTGCCCTTTTGCCAGACCCTGTGACCCGGAGCCTCATCACTCGCCGTCTGGTTTCCCTGGACTTAGGAATCCTGCTCTCTGCCTTTCTCTTCTCTCCAAGCATGTGACATATGGGCCCAGCTCTCCCTCCACCCACCCCAGCACCTTCTGTCCTGGCTTTTCCTTGTTTCTGGGTATTTAAGCCTGTTCTTGGAGGAGCAGCACCTTGAATTGCTTCTCATCATCCCCATCTAGGCTGGCTTTACACCTGTCTGGGGACGGTTTGCAGTCCTGCTGGTGGCAGCCAGCCCTTGTGAAACACTGCCTTCTTCAGGGTCTTCCCAGTCCCTCCAGCCCAGCCTGCCCCTCCCGCGGGCCCATGTCCCGCTTCTCGGTTCATTCCGCAGTTGTCCTGTCTAGCTGTCAGCTGCCCTCTGGAACCATTACAAGCCTCTTATGGGCTCACGGTGAATGAGGGGAGATGGCCACACACACAATTTTTATATAACGCGGGGCCAAGAGCTCTGACTGGCCAGGCAGGGACCAGGAGCCCTGGCAGCACAATCGAAGAAGTGGATGGACCTTGAAGCATGAAAAGTTGCCAGGCGAAGGAGAGGGAAGTGAGAAGGAGCAGCCTGAGCAAAGATCTGGACTCACAGAGGCACTCGTGTGGCAGGCCATGGTGGCTGGATGGGGTGCAGGGAGGCTGGGGAGCGGCCCCAGGGAAAAAGTTGGCCAGGTGGCCTCGGGATGGTTTCGTCTCCGTGATTAGGTTTCTAGTTCTGGAGAGCCGAACTGTCCTTACTCCCCCTTATGTGCTCCAGGAAAGTGTGCTGACTGGATTTCCCCTTTGCTTCCAGTATTTTCCAGATCAGCGTTTTGATTTTATTCCGCTTGCTCCCTCCCTGTTGTAGCCAAGTGGCTACTGCTGGGTACTCACTATACCTTAATTGCATTAACACGAGACGTGCTGTCTATGATGGCAGATGCCTGGCTCCCCAGTCCCTTCCTCCCCTACCAGGACCAGAGAGGCACTCAGGGCAGTGAGCATCCCGCCTGTGTCGGGGGCAGGCCTCTGGAGGGACTCCACCTGGAGGGAGGGCCCCCAGGTCTTGGCCTGCCAGCTGCCGGCCTCTCTCTTACTTTCTTCCCCCTCAGAACCTTGGGTCGATCATCCCGTGGAGGGAAGGGAGCGCTGGTCAGAGAGGGATGGCTGCAGTGCAGAATATCAGCGTCAGGCCTATGTTTTGGAGAAGTGGTTTGTCTGCCAAGAGTTCTGGGGTGAAGAGTACTCTGTCACGTCTGATCGCCACACTCCGTTAAACCACAGCCCGAGCCACAGGGGAGCGGGCTAACAGCTCCCTCCAACGTGCACTTATTTATCTTTGTTTCCGTTACATGGTTCCTGTTTGGAATCATTCTTCTTTTTAACTCCTTTATTTCTCTACTAGGCGTTTTACAACTTCAAGTACTAAATATTTCTGAATAGGTCGTCCATTTATCCACCCATCCATCCACTCATGTATTCAACACCAAATATTTCCCGCGTGCCTATTGTGCACCAGGCACGGTACTTGGAGCTAGAGGCGCGTTCATGAGCAAAACAGAAGTGGGTTAACAGGACGGAGGCTCCTTAAAGTCGCACAAGCTATTGTTCCAGTTATTGTCCCCCCACCAAAAAGAAGACTGGCCTTTTTTTTTTTTCTTGAATAAAACATTTTCCTTCTTTGCCAAAAAACATACTCATTGTATAATTTCTGGAACATAGAATAGAATCTTTAGCTCATTTGTAGCCTGACACTGGAGTACAACCACTGTTGAACATCTTGGTGTTTCTGTCCTGTTTTTTGTTTTTTTTACTGTGTTCACTTCATCATAAATTCATAAACAGAGTCTGTTGAATACATGTGCTGAAATATTCTTAATCATTCCTCCTTGGTTGGGTATAGGAGTAGTTCCCCTTTTTGTTTTTTCTATAGTTCTTATTGCCAAAGTTAATTGTGCTAAATCTATTACTATTTAATCAACTCCAATCGGGGCTTAGCATTTAATCTGGCGTATTCCTTGAGGAAAATAATAATTACCCATCATACTATTTTAACAAAACATTTATTAAGTACATCTACACATAAGTACCTTTTTTCTTAAACTGTACACATTTTGGTAAAAATAAAATGCTTAATGAAGCGTCTAAAAACCTTATTGTACTTAATTCTACTTAAATACAGAAGGTCCAGGAAAGCAGGTAGTGCTGCCGCGGGTTGTGTGACCTTTGCTAAGTCCCTGTCCTTCTCTGGGCCTGAGTTTCCCAGGTCATAAAGGAGGGGCGGGAAGAAGGTCCTTCCCACCTCGCCAGCTCTGATATTCTGCGTTCTTTCCCAGGGAGGAGAGGCTGATGCTTCAACTCTCGTTACAGCTTCCGTCTGCGCTCCTCGCCCTCGTCTCTCACGTCTTCCCCGGCTAAAGCCCCAGGTTATAGGCAGAAGCCCTGGTTTGAGACCACGCTCTGCTACTCACGTCCAGCCTCATTCCTGTCTTTTAATCTCTCCGGAACATCAATTTCTTCATCTTGAAACGAGGGTGAGCAATTGTGAGAAAGTCTTGTGTCAGGGCTGCCAGCTGTAAGATCGGGTGACCTGTCAAATTTGCCTCTCCCCCACAGTCCGAGTTGGAGGCGAGTCCTCAGTTTACCAGACCTCCTCGTGTGCCTCCTGCTGTATGCGGAGCATTATGAAGATGGAGAGAGAGAAACCACCATTCCCTTTCTGCAGGGGGTTTACACATGGGAGGGGGCTGGGTGCTTACAGACGGGGGGTGTTAAGCAAACGCATCATGGCAGCTGGAAGGCGACCACAGCCAGGCATGAGTGGGGAGCTAGTGTGGCTGGGCTAGAAAGGGCTGGGCAGATTTACACATACGTAGGCCTCAGTGGCAGCAGCAGCAAGGGCTCCTGGACCGAAGCCCCTTGGTTTGGTGCTGGCCTTAGTGCCCCGACCTTACCCTTCCAAACCTAAGGAACCCTAGGGGCTACCTGTGGAGCTTCATGTCCTGTGGCCCATTCTGGTATTGTGCCCATCCAGTGAATTTTTCATTTTGGTTATTGTATTTTTCAGTTCTAAAGTTTCCATTTGGTCCTTTTTAGTATTTCTCTGCTGAGATTCTCTTTCTATTCACTTCAAGTGTGTTTGTTGTTACTTCTCGGAGCCTGGTTATAATGGCTGCTTTAAAGCCTCTCTCTGAGAATTCCAACATCTGCATCTTCTTGGGGTTGGTGTCTGTTGTCTTTTTCCTCGTGTTAGGTTTTTCCGGTTTGCTGGAAACTGGGATGGGAGAGAAAGGACAAAACAACATTTAAAAATGTAGATTCTCTTAACCCACTTTAACCCATAGGAGCCCCATTTTCTGCTCCTTTAACCAGAAATAGAGAGCTTCTTTTGAAGCTCTTTCTGTCTGTGTCCAGACCACAGTTCTAGTTTTCAGCTGTCTGAGTCCAGGCTAGGAGACGCCCCGGGCGAGGGGTGGGGGAGGGGGAGAGGGAAAACTCACTTGTTGGTTTGATGTTACTTCAGGTTCTGGCTTCTTCCCCAATCCACTGCCACCATTTACTTTTCAGAGTCTCAAAAAGGAATCCTCAGACTAGAATCAGGATGTGCCCCCAGGTTAGTACTCCTGAGGGTGTTCATGTAGAAGAAAGCCACAGGCCGGCCAAGAATTTACCCTGGCCTAGAAAGCTTATACTGACCCTGTCGATTAACATTCCCCTGACATTTCCAGTCCTACCCACCCAAAAACCCCACTCAGAGGCTAACACTATCTTTATTGAGCACACGCTAAGCAGTCCGCACTTTCACACACCTCATCTCATTGTGTTATTTACAATAACCCCACAAATTAGATTTTATTGGTCTCATTTTACAGACAAAGAAACCGAGGCTGAGAGAGTTTAGTGACTTTCTCAAAGCCGTGGAAAGAGGTGGCCCTGGAACCCAAGTTCAGATCTGGGTGACTCCAGCACCCATATAGCCGCCTGCAGTATAAACACCAAGCGTGGCTGCCAAACTGGATTCTGGGAACCGAGCCATGAAGAGAGTCAGAGGACTGCCAAAGAGACCACGTGACTTCTCGGAATCTCTCCTGGTGCCCAGAGCTCACCTGAGGGGATGAGCTCGTGCATTCCGGCCACCCTGGGCCATCCCCTAAGAGAGTCCTACCGCCACCCTCTGCCTCCACTGAGCAGGGTGACCGTCCTTCCCAGTTTCTCTGGCACATTCCCGTTTATGCCCATTGCTCCTGTGTGTTGCTAATAGCACTCTCAAAAACGTCCCTACCACTGGGGGATGCTCAGCCATGCCTCTGGCTACACGCTCAGCCTTGTTCTCAGAAAGGACAGGCACTAGCTCCTCCAATTAAACCTCCACATGGACCAGAAGATGTTTCCTGAATCTTCCCTCAGCCGCTTCTTCTCCAGCCTGGAGAATCCGCAGAGGGCTTCTGACAGGCTGCGTGTTGCTGTGGACAGGGCACGAGCCTTGGAACCCAGACCTGGGTTCTCTACTTGCCACCTCTGGCAAACCATTTAGTCCATTTGAGCCTTAGTTTCGTCATCCGTAAAATGGGCATAATAAAACATACTTTAAGGTGGTTGTAAGGATTCAATGAGATAAAGAATGTGAAGCACTAGGCACGAACAGCAGTTTCTCCTTTGCAGGCTGGAGGAGCTGGAGGAGCTGGAGGAGCTGGAGGATGGGGATGCAGAGAGAGAGCTGGGCCGGAGGAGCTGGAGGATGGGGATGCAGAGAGAGAGCTGGGCCGGAGGAGCTGGAGGATGGGGATGCAGAGAGAGAGCTGGGCCGGAGGAGCTGGAGGATGGGGATGCAGAGAGAGAGCTGGGCCGGAGGAGCTGGAGGATGGGGATGCAGAGAGAGAGCTGGGCTGGAGGAGCTGGAGGATGGGGATGCAGAGAGAGAGCTGGGCTGGAGGAGCTGGAGGATGGGGATGCAGAGAGAGAGCTGGGCGGGGGACTCGCTGCTGTGGTGGAACGCAAATCAGTGGACAGCGATGTTGCTGAAACACGTGTTCCTTGAACAAATGCTAAGGTCTTAAAATGCAGCCACGATTGTAATGGCTACTAATAGCTGTTCAGTTGCAACTCTGCGGAGAAAAGAACCCAGAAGGATTATTCATCCTGAAGTTAGCAGTGCCTGGCTGTGGGTGGTGAAATTGTGGGTGATCTTCAGTTTTTCTCAATATTTCTTTTTAATTTTTCAACTTTCCGAGTCATGTGTATGTGTGTGCGTGATTTTACACTCAGAGGAAATCAAACATTATAGAAATAGACCCATTGTAATAACTGTGGTTACTAGTGGGTATTTTGGGCTGATGGGTCCTGATTCCCAGAAGGTTCATCGAGGAGCCTGGCTAGAAACCCAGGCTTCTAGATTCCCAGTGAGAAAAATGCAGAAAAGTGTGCACACGTCTATTTGCACAGAAAATGACAGCTCTGTTCCTCCATCTGGGCCCTTAGCTGGCTCTCCTTGGGCTCCTCTGGCTGGGACTGAGCCTTGAGGACCCAGACTCCAGACAGAAGCGAGGTTTGCCCCCCCGGGGCGGGGGCAGCGAAAGCAAAGGAGGACAAGGTTGCTGTGGACGGACCATGGGGGCCACGTGCTTGTGACCTGCCCCTTCTCTCCTTGACTAGCCCCAGTCTCTGCACATCTCTCCCAGACATGAGTCACTGGGGGCCTGGGTAGAATGACACGGTGGAGGGGCAGCTGCAGAGGGAAAGAGGCCCCGGTGGGGTTCAGGCCCTTCGTAAGAATTTAATGAATAAATGAATGAGTGAATGAATGAAATAAAGGATGCGTCTGCTGTGACGGCATCAGGGCTGAACTTCTTCCCCGGCCCAGTCCTTCACTGCCCACTGCTCACGGGGGTTTCCCAGAGCACACCCCAGTTCCCCACCTGCATGGAACTCTCCCTCTGAGTCTGTTTCCTGGGGAACTTGACCTAAGACAATGCCCTAACTGTCATACAAAGGAAGAATACAAGAAGGGTAATTTATAATAGCACATGTGCTCTGCACGTCACTGCTCGGGCGTGACTGCAGTAGGACCTGGCAGCACTGGCCTCTCCTGGGGGCATGTGAGAAATGCAGATCTCAGGGCCCACTTCAGACCTGCTGGAATCCAAATCTGCACCTCAGCAAGGTCCCCAGGAGACGTGTGCACAGAGAGCGTGAGAAGCACCTCATTAAGTGACATCGCGTGAGTCTGATGCATGGTTACGAATGTGGACTGACACATGGGTATCTCGCGGCCACTCAAACACCACAAGTGGCAATACCGTCAGTGATGACATTTTTCAGACTAGTGATCAACTCTTGGTAAAGTACCAAACAAAACCCATTATGAAATTTCGTCAGTTGAGTTCCTGGAAAACTCATCATGTCTTCAAATTGTGCAAAAAACCTACTCTGCCATTTGGAACAGAGGACATTTCCTCATTGTGCATGACGGTCCATGTGTGGCAGGAGCTCCCTGGTCCCTGCCTTTTACCCCAGGAACCCCCTGGCGTGACGACCACTGAAAACACTCCCAGCATTCCCAAATTGTCCCCTAGAGGTCACTACTGTCCTCCATGAGAACCATTGGTCCCATAGAGAACACTCTGTGCTGGAACTTTACGTGTTATTCATCTAATCCTCCCAAAAAGCTTGGGAGGAAAGCATTATTATTCCCTCTCTCTAGCTAAGAAAATCACGTTCAGAGAAGTTAAGTAGTTTGTCCAGGTTCATACAGCTAGTAATTAGGGGGGTGAGCAAGATTTGAACCCAAGTCTACCTGTCACCAAGATCATGTTTCCCTCTGTGGATTGTTTTGGAGGTGTTTGTAGTTTATTAAGAGTTGCTTGGTCACTAGGCGTGACCAGGTTTGTTTATAGCAGAAAAGAATAAACACTTAGGGTCCACCCTTTGTGTGGACATAGTGCAACTGTAGGAACTGGAGGCTGAGAGCAGCTGGGCTTCCCTGGGGAACCTCCACCTTAACTTCCCTGTGCCCTCAGGGCCTGGGTGGGCAGATAGAACTGTGGACCCAGGCCCCCTTCCTTAGGTGGCACCTCAAGTGGCTGTCTGTGCCCACACACCACAACAGATCCCGGAGAAACCAGCAGGCCCAGATCTGGGAGGCGCCCCTGAGAGTGTCTCAAAGGCATGGAGGTGGGGACAGAGACAGGAGTCCCTTCTCCTCGAGTGAGCTCTCCCTGGATGGCCTGGTGGAGGAGAAGGGCTGAGGGGCTCTCTTTGTGCATACGCCCCCTGCTGGTAGAATCCCACTCAACTCCTTCAGTGAGTTGGGTTTGGCTGGGGCTGAGGGTGTGTGGAGAAGAAATGCACAGAACACTTGTGTTCGTCCAGATCCTCCAAGAAGCAGTCACCAAGGGTTGGGATCAAATGGGATTTTGTTTGCGGAAGTGAGAGTGTGAGAGAAAATCAGGAGGAAGCCGGAGACACTGGGAGAGTCTTCAGCCCACTGTGCAAGTCTGAACCTGAGTGAAGGAGAGAGGGAGGGAAGGTTGAATGAGACATCCTAGACCACTGGGTAGTCTATGGAATGTTCGACAAAGTCATCGGGGAGTCCTGGAGCTGAGGCTCTCAGGAACAAGTTAATATCCCTGCCACAGCTGGTCATTGTCCGGGAGCTGGGGGCGCTGGGGAATTTCTGCTCCGACCCCAATGACCCCCCTCCACACACACACAGATGGACACGTCCTTTGGGTTTTGTAGGCCTTTCCATCAACCCAGGGTCTTGGCTCTATCAGATTTTCCTCCTCCTGGAGTTGGCGAGGTGACTTCAGAAGCTATATAGGAGCGGGAGAGGATGAAGGAAAATGGCCCTGCACGTCTAGCCTCACAGAAGCACATCCACAAGATCAGCAAACCTTTCCTTTGCCACCATTGGCAGCCTCATAACTTTGGTGCACTACTATGCTAAGAGCATCTCTATTTTTTTGCCCCTCCGTTTTCCTAAAGAACCCCTCCCAGGAAGAGTGTGGGGTGGGGTGAACACGGGGTCTGTCCCATTGTTCCTGGATTAGTGGGAGAAACATCTGGGAAGGTTGGGTTGAAGTCAACCCCCGAGCAGGGCAAGGTGCTGTGCAGAATTATTCAGCGGGAATGGGGTGCCCACAGAGGAGGGCTGTGTGAAGTTTAATGTGGTGCTGGGTGCAGGGTGAACCAGAGTTGGGGCATCTGGGAGGGTGATTAGTGGGGAGGCTCCTGCATGACCCCAAGGAGCAGGTCTGAGGGCCTAGACCACAGTGCTGAGCCAGAAGCGTGTTGGTTTGTGACAGACGTGAGGGGAGGGAAGAGTCAGTGCAGGACTGGATACCCCGGGGCAGCCAGTGCTTCTCTCTTCCGGGTGTGTGGGCAGATCAGGTAAGTCACTGCTGGAACCCCACACCCGGTACCAGCCGCAACTAGACCCACCGCGGTCTGTGCTTTCCTTTCTCTCCAGGTCAGGCTTGGCCATGGTGGTTCCAGAGCAGCCCAGAGGCTGTGAGACCCGAGCCGTGTCCTTGCTCTACAGGTCAGACTTCCTCCTTGTCCTCCTGGTGACCCCATCATCTCTGCCATCCTGTGCTCCCTGAGCTGAGTGACTAATGCACAGAAACCTCCCCAAGAAGAGCAGAGACCAGGCTGAACTCTGAAATGGAAACCAAGCCCAAAGGGGTGTGGTTGGCAACCTAGGCATTGCCCTCAGGTGCCAAGAGAGAGATCTGAGTCCCTGGGAGAGAAAGGAAGGGGGCCAAGGGTGAGAAGAGGGGCAGGAGGAGGGAGTGGGCGAGGAGGGATGGGGAGAGATTTCCTGAGAGACTGGGAGCTCCATGAGGGCAAGAATCATGTCCCCAGGGCTTAGCAAGCAACTGGCGCATAATAAGTGCTCAATGAATGTTTGTTGATTGACTGATATATTGATTTGGAACAAATTCTCCTAGAGGGGCTGCACAAAGGATGGTGAAAATGGGGGTGGGATGAGAGGAGCTAGCTTGCTTCTTAGGAAAGACACGGCCTCTGGGCAAAAATGGCAGGAGTCTTTATAGAATGGCGGTCCTTTTGAGAAGTCTAAGCAGGGCCCTGGGAGGGAGCTAGAGTGTGAACTTCAGGGCGGAGCCTCCCACCGATCCTGAGGCCCACGGTCAGTCACCAGAGTCCCATAGGGCATTCCAGGGGGAAAGATGACTGAGGCCATTGAGGATGCTTCTCCAGGGTGTGCTGTGTAGTCGTTTCTGGCTGTGTGCTTCCTGTTCACATACTCTTCAAGGGGACAGCCTTGCACCGCTCCAGTATGGCAGCCACTAGACACATGCGGCTCTTGAACACTTGAAATATGGCTAGACCAAATTGAGATGGACGGTAAGTATAAAGTACACCTCAAAGACACAATATCTCAAAGACTTAGTATGAGAAACAATATTAAATATCTCATTAATAATTTTTCATAGTGATATGTTAAAACGATACTATTTGGGGTATATTGAGTTAAATAAACTATTCTGTTAAAATTAATTCCACCTGTTTCTTTTTGCTTTTAATGTGGCTATTGAAAAATTTAAAATTGCACGTGCAGCTTGCATTATATTTCTAGTGGACAGCATCGCCCTGCACGCTATTCTACATGTTGCTTTTTTTCCCATAATGTTTTGTGGAAATTCTTCTAAATCAATACGTATGGAGCTCACATTCTTTTCAATGGCCGCATGGGACACAGTCGTGTAAAGATGCTATCATGAGGTTTCAACATGGTGAGTTTGTAGTCATTACGAACCTAGTTTCCATCCCACATTTAAAGGCACAAAGGGAGTTCCAAGTGGGACCTTGTAGGTTGCAGGTAGTGGGAGGACGTAGGGTCCGGTGCATGGACCAGTGAGCCAGAGAGACCCAGACGCGCTCCAGGGGATGCGTTCCATGCTGAAGGAAAGAACCAAGACCAGGTGGTGGGGAAAGCCCTTAGCTGGGAGGGGAAGAAAGAGAAAGAGCAAACAGGAAACAAGTAAACAAAGGAGCAGTCAGAGTGTAAGAGAAGAACCAGGAGGGCCCAGGCACTCAGAGGTCAGAGAGGGAGAAGAATTTCTTAAAGGAGGAGGAAGTCAAAGCTAGGTCAGCATCGCAGTGATGTGGGGCTTCACTTCTGCAAAGTGGCTTCAGATTTGTGACTTTCAAAAAATCGCTATGTGATTTTTAAAAAATAAAAGCTATTTTCACGTTAAACATATATACATTGTGTATTATCTAGTTATAGAGTCCCTCCTGCGTGCCAGGCCCCGATCTGAGGTTGGGGCTCAGAGTGAAATAAGAAAAGCTCTCAAGGAGCTTATAGTTTAGTGTGGGGAGATAGACAATAAGCAAGCGAACAGGTTGATAAGACTTCAGGTAGCTGTAAGTGCTAAAAATGAAATGTGGTAGAGCACTGGGGTGGGTGGTGGCATGGCATCCTCAAGGAAGGACTCTCTGTGGAGGTGACTGTGACATTTAAGTGGAGATTTGAACAAGGAGAAGGGGTCAGGCACATGACCACCAGAGAAAGAGGTGAACATGAGTGCAGCTCAGGGTCTAGCTGCCGTGGGGAGGCCTGGGTGGGGTCCAGTCTGGAGGGTGGGCAAGAGATCAAGAGGAACTGCAGAGAGAACTCGGCCACTGAGCTGAGTGCAGATCAACGAGCTCCTATTGGTCAGGAGGACAGCCTGGTTGGTTCAGGACACGGGGACAGCCTGGCTGCTTCAGGACAGAATGTTCAGGGGACAGAGTGTGGGATGCAAGATGAGGCTGAGAGCCGAGTAGGGTGCATGTCCTGGGGGGATTTATAAGCTCTGATGAGAAATTTGGACTTCATCCTGTGAGCAGCGGGCAGGCATTGAAGGGTTTTAAGCAGGATAGAGACATGATCAGCTCTGAAAATAAGGACAGTCACTCCCACCGCAGTATTGAGAATGGATGGAAGGCTTGAGGCTGGGGGACAGTTTAGAGGCTTGGGGTGAGAGAAGAGGGTGTCCTGAACTGGGATAGGGCCCATGATGATAGAGGATAGGGGAAGGGATGGGAAGGAGAGATTTAGAGGAGGATAGAATCGACAAGACTTCTATCTTGTCTAAGTGGATTTTGAGGGTGAAAGAGAAGAAGATTAAGGAAGACATCCCAATTTATTGTTTGGAGCACTGGATGAAGGGTGCTACTCAGTACATACAGAAGATAGATGCAAGATCAAGTTCGGGGTAATAAACTGTGGTATATCCATACAATGGAGTGTTATGTGGCCATAAAAAGGACTGAAGTACTCAGACATGCTATAACATGGATGAGCCTTGAAAATTTATGGTAAGTGGAAGGAGGCAGATACAAAAGACTGTATGTGGCCTGGTTCTGTTTATACGAAATGTCCAGAATAGTCAAATCCATAGAGACAGAAAGTAGATTCATGTTGTTAGGAGCGATGGAGAGAGAGGAATGGGGAGTATCTGCTTAATGGACATGGTGTTGGTTTTTGAAGTGATGAAAATGTTCTAGAATTAGTGGTGATGGTCACACAACATCGTAAATATACTAAAAAACACTGAATTGAACACTTTATTTATTTATTTTTGAGGAAGATTAGCCCTGAGCTAACATCTGCTGCCAATCCTCCTCTTTTTGCTGAAGAAGACTGGCCCTGAGCTAACATCCATGCCTATCTTCCTCTACTTTATATGTGGGACGCCTACCACAGCATGGCGTGCCAAGCAATGCCATGTCCGCACCCGGGATCCGAACCGGCGAGCCCTGGGCTGCCGAAGTGGAATTTGTGCACTTAACCGCTGTGCCACCAGGCTGGCCCCCATGAATTGTACACTTTAAAATGGTTAAAATGATGAATTTTATCTCAATAAAAAATTAATTTTTAAAAAAAGCAGTTTTGGGGTCCAATGAGTTTGTTTGGGAGACGTGAATTTGGAGTGTCTGCGAGACATCCAAGCGCAATTTCCCAGCAGGTAGTTGTTGTGACAGTTGACTCAGGAAAGAGGTTTCAGATGAAGCTATCAACACACGGAACCACAGAGACACCACTTCAGCCTCAAGTGGTCCTTCTCCCCCTGGTCCACTCCTCTCCAGGAGCTCCTGCTGCTGCATTCGGTCTGTACCCACAGAGATAAAGGTCAGGCTACCCTTCCGGTTAATTATTAGCCGCCTTTGCAATATGCAGATTTTTGTATTTTCATATGAGGAGTGAGGTCAACTTAGTGTACACACAGTATAACAAAAAGAGCTACCAAGGCAGACCCAGCCCTCCAAGACTTATATTTTCTGTTACAGAGCCCAGCCCGGATCAATTCTATGGCAAGACAGAATCTGGCTTTTCCCATTGTCAGTGCTCAGTTACTCAGTGGTTGGTTTCTCTGGGGTCAAATTAAACCCAAAGTCCATCAGAATGTCTTCCCACATTCATTGTAATCACCAAGAGTGTTTTATTTTGGTGAAGAAGATTGGCACTGAGCTAACATCTGTGCCCATGTTCCTCTATTTTGTATGTGGGACACCACCACAGCATGGCTTGATGAGCGATGTGTAGCTCTGTGCCCAGGATCAAAACCTGTGAACCCCGGGCTGCTGAAGCGGAGCACACGAACTTAACCACTATGCCACCGGGCTGGCCCCACAAGAGTATTTTTATTTTGACGTCTTTGGTGCTTGTGACTGAGCCTCTGTTCTACATTTCATATCTCCACTTCTAATTCTCTCCCCTCACCAAATAGAGCAAAAGTTTTACAGTCATTCAATTACCACGCATTTGAAAGTGCAATAAATGAAAATATTTGATCTTTTCATGTGACTCTTCATCTTTTTTTGGTTGAGTGGGTAAAAATCCTGCCGCTCATTTCTTCTCCTGAGGCTTACATTTTTATTGTTTTGAAAGAGTTTTCTCCTGTTTTCTCTGTAGAACGTATCAGGTTATATATGTGTTGACAATACTCTGCTAGGCTGTGAACTTCTTGAGGGACAGTGTCCCTTTGTGTCCTAGATCCTAGACACCCAGTAAAGGCCTAGCATCAGGTAGGCTACCCATGTGGGGCTATGGAATCACCCAAAAATTCGATGGGGTTTACCTAACGCCTGGTTTCCTTCCTCCTTCTTCCTTCAACTTCCTGAGTCCATATAAAGACTTTGTAACGATGGCTTGCCCCCTTTTGTTTTCCTCCATAATCTTGCCCAACGGGCTCCTAAAGCATCTCATAGTGGTTATTCAGAGCTCAAAATGAGAGATACCCTCTTAATACTTGAATAGGGAATAATCAAGCAACAGACGTGGAAACCAGATAGATCTGGCTTCAAATTCGCACTCTGCCCTTGTGGCAGTGGAGTGACCTTGGGCAGATTATTTAGCTCACTGCTTCTTAAATTATCTGTGGTGAAGAATTCGGTTTTTAAAAAATTTTTATTTCATCCTAAATCGAGATTTTTTACAAAATCTAATACAATCCTTTCCATAAAAGACAAAATTATAGTGATGGTAAAAACATCAGTGGTGGCTAAGGGGAAGGAGGAGAGAGAGAGTTGAAGAGGTGAAGAACAGGGGTTTTTAGGTCCATGAAACTATTCCGTACGATCCTGTAATGGTGGATGCAGGACACTATGCATGTGTCAGAACCCATAGAACTTTGCAGCAATAGAGTGAGCCTGACTGTTTGCAAATGAAAAAAGAATCATTTAGGAGGCCAGGAATCCCAGGGTAGAATGCAGAATGTAGCTAAGCAATCTAACTCATCGCAAATGCATGCAACAGTCTCACTAACGGGGCTGGGGAAAATGGTGCTGACATCAGTAACTTTGCGAGTGAGTGGAGCATAGAAGACTAAAGGCAAAAGAAACTGTACATAAAGCTGCTTCTCGTGGGGGTGCAGGCTAACAATTCTGATAACACCACATGTATACTGGAGTTGACAATTAAGCAAATGGTGATGGTGGCCACCACATATGTACCTCTCTGTTTGAGTGGGAGGTTACAGGTAAGCAAGAGGAAGCGGCTAATACACCCTTGGAGCCATCTATTGCCCTCTCTTCCACCTACTCTCAAGGTTGATTTCGTTGTTGGTTGTCCTCTGGGCACTCAGAGAGAGTCAACAGGACTTTTTTACGGGCACCTCCCCAATGTTTGGTCCCTCCCAGCGAGAGACTCCTGAGTGCCATCACCTGCCTTCGCCATTCCCCGGCCATCTTTGACGTCTGCTCCTCTTCTCTTGCTTGGTGGCCGCCTGGTCCTGCATGCATCTTTAGGCTGGTGGCTCACACCGATCTTACGCTGCTGGCACCACAGATCGTTGGCCTCACCACCCCCCATCATTTCCCATCATTTGCAGCCTGCCTTGACCTACCTCAAACTAACTTCTCAGCCTGTTCTGGATCTTTCTAGCTTCTGCCCTTGGGTCTTGATTTCCTGCCCACCTCAACGTGCCCCTCAGACCTCACTCTTGGCTCTACTTCTCTGGCTGTGAGCATCTGCATCACACTCTCCTCCCGGCTGTGCTATGATCAGCAGCACTGTCCAGCCTGGCCTGAGGACACGACATGCCTCTAGATCCTGACAGGTGTTTGTCCCTGGTGAGGGGATTTGCAGACTGTCGTTCACCTCTTCCCCTTCAAGCCCTGGTTGAAGATGCTGCTATCCTCCTCGCACATGGCCTCCACTAAAACGTTTCAGTTTCTTGTCTAGTCTTGATGGAGAAAATTATGTCTTGTCCAGTCAGAAGAGGTTTTGATCTAAATCTGCCTTAACGATTCTTGTACCACCCTCCTAATCATATTCTGTGGCTTTGTTCAGTTCAACAACGATCAAGTCACTGATCTCTTCCAGGAACTGCGCCAGATGCTGGGGATGCAAAGGTGACCGAGACGGTCGGTCCCGCGCTAGAGATGTCACAGGCTGATTGGGAAGACAGAACTGGCTGTTTCTCCACCTCAGTGGACATCTCTCTGACAGGTGTCTCATCTCATTACCGAAATACACAACAAAAGCCCTGCAAACACTTTGCAATGTCAGCCTCTAATATATTTCCTCCCTTAAAGATATATATTAACCCTCCTTATGGGATTTTGCTTCATATGCCGTTGGAGGCCACTGTCAAAGGTTTGGCCAGGCTGCCCTTAAGTCTTTAAAAGCTCAGCTGAGAGGTTAGCAAATGGCAGAGGACTTCCCTCCTCGAGAGAGTTTGATCACATCCCTCATTTTTTAGGGCTGCTCAGTAACGTGGGCAAAGGCAAAATTTGTCACAGCTGGCTAGGGAAGGAAAGACAATTTTTGTCCTAGTTACACGTGCCAAAAAGAACAAAACAAAACTGCCCTCCACTGTGCACAGCTATGCTAACCCCTCTGACTGGCGAGGCTCCTGGGCACACCACCCCACCTGCTGCCTGCACAGGCCTGGATGGCTGCAGCACGGGGCTGCCCTCTGCATGGAGCTTCTCCCTCCAGTGTTCGATCCAGTGGCTCCCATCTTTCCCAGGATCATGGCCACTTCCACTTCAACGCCTTGGTTTTTTGCCTATGTTTCCCGTTAGCTATTTTTTCTGTGGAAAGAAATAAAAATGTTCTTTTTTAGTTTATTTCATCTGTTTTTTTCCTTAAGAACTTCTTTCAAAATCTTTTTTTTTTTTTTCTGCAGGTCCCACAAAATTTTACATTTTGAAGGAGAAGACAAAGAGAAATAACAAATTATGGGGAAAATATTTGCAACTAATCTGTCTAAGTGTTCTTATCGATAGTAAATAAAAACACTCACATAAATTGATAAGAAAAATACTAAGGACTTGAATAGACAATTCACTAAGAGAACATATATATGTATATATATACGGCATATGTGTAGAAGAAAAAAACAGTTGTTCAATTCTCAGAAGTGGTAAAAAATGTAAATTAAAATAATGGTATGATTTTAAAACTGTTAAACCATAAAAATAATTTTTCGAATACTCCCCGGTCCTTGGAAAGAGTTGGTGAAAGTGGCACTTGGTGCCGGTTCATTTTGTGAGTCAACTTGGTTGGGCCACAGTGCCCAGATATTTGGTCAAACGTTTTTTCTGGATGCTTTTATGAGAGTGTTCTTGGACAAGACTTGCATTTAAATCTGCGGACCTTGAGTAAGGGAGCTTGCTCTCGTCCATCAGTGGAAGGACTGAATAGAACAAAGGCTGCTCTCCTGAGCAAGAGGGACTCTTCCGGCGCGGCCGCCGTTCACCTGCAGCACGGGCTGTTGCCCGCAGGTTGCCTTTGGACTTGAACTGCAACTCTTTCCTGAGTCTCCAGCCGGCTGGCCTCCCTCCACAGTCGTGTGCACCACTTTCTTAAAAGAAATCTCTTGGGGCCGGCCCAGTAGCGCAGCGGTTAAGTTCGCACATTCCGCTTCTCAGAGGCCTGGGGTTCGCCAGTTCGGCTCCCGGGTGTGGACATGGCACCGCTTGGCATGCCATGCTGTGGTAGGCGTCCCACATATAAAGTGGAGGAAGATGGGCATGCATGTTAGCTCAGGGCCAGGCTTCCTCAGCAAAAAGAGGAGGATTGGCAGTACTGGCAGTAGTTAGCTAGGGCTAATCATCCTCAAAAAAAAAAAAAAAGGAAATTTCTTCATATATATATGTATATATATATATATGAATCCTATTGGTTCTGTTTCTCTGGAGAACCCTGACTAATACAACCATTGTCATACATTTCTAGGTACAACACTTTTGAAAAGTCATTTAGCCATACATTAACAGCCAATAAAGGATTTATGCACTTTGCCTCAGTAATACCACCTCTGGAAATCTGTCCTAAGAAACTGATAAGTAGAAGGAAAAGCTATTGGGATATTTACCAGAGCACTCTTTATCATAACTTAACAAGCAAACCAACCAAAAGCAAACAAAAAAAATCTGAATATTCAATAATAGAGGAACAGTAAATTATGGCATAACTACTTGATGAAACTCTTCCATTAAGATTGTAAAGACGTAGTAACATCAAAGATGTTTAATAAATTAAACTAAAAAACTGAATATAAAATTATATCTACAGTGTGCCTCCAGTCATGTTAAAATATATATGTAGATGAGAAAGTTAGGAGCAAAAATTATTAGGGTTATCTGTGGAGAAAATGGGATATATGTGACTTTTCCACCCTCTAACGTCAGGCATTCTATAACACTTGCATATTGCATTTATTTCAAAAAAAAAAAAAAGGAGGGGGGCCGGCCCAGTGGTGTAGTGGTTAAGTTCGCACATTCTGCTTCTGTGGCCTGGGGTTCGTGGGTTTGGATCCTAGCCAGGACCAGCACTGTTCCTCAGGCCATGCCGTGGTGGTGTCCCACAAAGTAGAGGAAGACTGGCACAGGTGTTAGCTCAGCGACAATCTTCCTCAAGCAAAAAGAGGAAGATTGGCAACCGGTGTTAGCTCAGAGCTACTCTTCCTCACCAAAAAAAAAAAGAAGAAGAATAAAGGAAGGAATGGAGGTGGGGGGAGAGGGAAGAGATGAGAGAACACCTCCCAGCTGCAGGTATTTGGGGCACTGTTTTATCGGGGAGCACAGTTGTGCCTGCTCCCCTCTGCTCTAGCCCTGAAATCCTGCCTTCAGTGTATAGGCTCTGGACCCCAACTCCCTCCAGGAAGGAGATGAGCAGGCACCAGCTCCCAGAGGGGAGGGAAGAGCTGTGGTCTGGCCCTCCCGCATCAGCCGCCTTTCCTTCCACACCAGGTTCCTCCTGCCCCTACTCCAGGTCCTCCCTCTGAGGATTTGATTGATTAGCCAGTCTCTCTCCCTGTTCCTCTCTCAATGGGAATCCAACAAGGCAGGAAACCAGGGTTAGGCCCAGAAACTTGCCTAGGACTTTAGCCAACCAACTGACAACTAGTGATTAATTTGCCCAGAGCTGGTCTGGGGCCACCTGGAGGCCCAGCTCTCTCCCCCTCAGTGTCGGGGAGAAAGGAGACTCTCAGATGTTGCACAGGCCTCTCCTTCTTCCAGAAAGCCCTCTCCTTTCTTTGCAGGGCTAATTTCTAGTTGTTGCCAGATAAAATACAGGACACGCAGTTAAATTTGAATCTCACATAAACAAGTAATCTGTAGTAAAGTATGTCCCAAATATTGTATGGGATGTATTAAAAAATTATCCATGGTTTATGTGAAATTCAAATTTAACTAAACAATGGCCAGCCCCATGGCCTAGTGGTTAAGTTCGGTGCGCTCTGCTTTGGCAGCCCCAGTTCACAGGTTTGGATCCCAGGTATGGACCTATACCACTTGTCAGCCATGCTGTGGCAGTGACCCACATACAAAATAGAGGAAGATTGGCATAGATGTTAGCTCATGGCTACTCTTCCTCAAGCAAAAGAAAAAAGAAAAAAAAAAGAGGAAACATTCTATATTTTGATTTGTTAAATCTGGCTTCCTCTCCTTTTCCAAGGCTTCTCATTGCCCCTCCCTCCAAGATCCCCCTGACACTTCCGATCCTGCTCACTGTATAAGTCAGAGCAATTCTGGGCTCAGACCTCATCCCCAGACTCAGCCCAGGTCCACATCTGCATTTCTAAATCCCTCAAGGACATCTGCCCCTTTATTAGCTCAGTACACCCACAATTGGTGGTTTTTTTCTTGAGTTCCTTCAACCTGTTCTTCCAAACAGCCCTTTCTTCCTCTGTTGCTGATATAGAAGTCATACTAAACACACAAAGGCTTCCCAAGCTGACCTCAGGGTGTAGAAGACCAGTCAGTGCTTAGAGAATGCAACTAACACAAAGAAAGAAAGAATTTGCCAGCATAGGCTGGTCAACAAGGAAAACAAGAGAGGGGGCTCGAGAGGCTGAACCGGGCAGGGCGGCCTGATGGGGGAGGCCCTGGGTAGAGGAACACGGCTCTCCACTTCCCAGAAGCCATCCCTGGCTGTAGCCCAGCGCTAGCCATCCCATAGTATTATGGAGTACAGGGGAAAATGGTTTTGTGGTCAAATATATTAGGAAAATTTCTTGCCAAACTTCATTTCAGAGCCTTGAGTAGGCCAAAACATATTGTGAATTTCCAGGAGGAGGTCAAGTATGCAGCTGTCTCCAAACTTAATTGGCTTTAAGAGTCCTTTATTTTGAAAGCTGCTCTTGCAAGAGTGTTCTGCTCTGTGAAATGTGGCCTCTTTCTTCCCTCTCCTCTACTTCTGGCTCTAGGCTCACCAAGCTGCCTAAATGGAGTCTTCAGTTACCCAGACACCCTGTCGTCAGACACAAAGGGACAGCCCCCACTGAAGACGAATAGGCCAGAACAGGGCAGAGTAAACCAATAGGCATCAAGCATTCGGCCACTTTGGGAATTCTGTCTTACATTTTCAGGTAACAAACTGGCATTCTGGTTTATGCATCAGTTGTCCTCCTGTGGGTTCGGTTAGCAGGAATCATTTCTCCAAAGGCTGGGCCACTGGGCTGAGAGGATGGGCCCAGCCAGAGTGACCAGTAGGCTCCTTGTTACCTCCCACGGGGCACCTCCCAACTCTAGAATTGTGGGCTTTAGGAAACATGGATCTTTCATAAGTGTTACATTTGCTGAGGGCGAAAGGGGTTGTCATGGGTCAGCCATCTTAGCAATGGGCAAAAGACCAGCTATGGCCTGAGGTACATGAAGGAGGAGAGAAGTGAGAAAAGGGGCAGAAAACCAAAGAGGAGGAGAGATGGGCCAGAGCAGCTTCAAGCTGAACCCAGGAGAACCAGCCAGGAGGAGACGCTTGTCCCAGCCCAGGAGGGCCAAGAGGTGGTGGGGGTCTGCACAACCATCGTGGAGTCCCACAGGGTTCGACAGAACACGGGGGCAATCCCTGGGGGAGACACCTGCTCTGAGCTCTCACACCTGCGGAGAAGGGACCGGCGGATGGTGAGGGCCTGGCTGCGTCTTGGGTGGTGGCAAGAAGCCCTAGGGACTGGGAACTCAAAGCCTCCCATGCCCCATCTTCCTGTTGGACGTCCCTTCCGTGAGCCTCTGCTCTGGTCCTGCTCCTCTGACCCATCCTGGTTGTGAGAGGAGAGAGAGCTCCTTGTGGGCCTGTAGAAACCGGTGAGAACCCCTCTCGAGAGGATCCGCCCAACCTGCCTCTGCTAGGATACCACGGCAGCCGATTCTGTGTCCTCTGCCTGGCCCAGGGTCCTGAGCTCACAGCCACCTCCTCTCTGCCCAGTAGACAAGAGCGAGGGCAGTCCTGTGACACGCCCCCACCCCCTGCACCCTGTTCCCCACCCAGTTCTCATAGCAGCTCAGATTGAAACTGAATTCGAAACATTCCTTTACTTCCTTGTTCCTCTTGGCACCTGGGTCACTGTCGTCCCAACTCAAAATGCCAGCTGTGCCAGCACCCTCCAGAATCAGGGACGCACCCAGGCGGACTCAGAGTCTGACAGCATCAGAGCTGGAAGGGACTGTAGAAACTGACTAGTCCAACCTCATTTCACAGATGAGGAAACCGAGGCATAGAATGGGGAATAGACGCCTGAGGTCACAGAGCAGTGAGCCGGCCCAGGTTTGGGATCTCCATGACCTCCCTGAACCAAAGCAGCGCCCACACAGAGAGCCCCTGTGAGCAAAAGCCGGGGGTCATTTAGTCCAGCCTCCTGCCTCCAAGGGGCTGATGATAACAGGGGTCGCTGCTATCCCATAACCTCTGGTACAGGCAAGGAACACACTGGCTGCCCATTGACAAGTCCAGTCCTGCTCCCTCCCTGGGTCCTAGTGCTACATGTTTCTTCTCACTGACCATCATGCAAATGGCTCCACCTGGTTGAGCCTCAGTATATCCATCGCAGAAAGGGCAGAGTGATCCAGTAGACCCTTCTTCCTCACAGTGGTATTGTAAATGCAAACCAAGATTCAGATGCAAAACCACTTGGAGCAGGAGCGTGTGAGGGCCCTGCGAGGTCCTGGAGGACCTGCGTCTGGGACATCTGGCTCTGCTTAGGCCAGCGGCTCTGTGGCGGCCTTGCCCCACCCACCTCTGCGCCTGACACTGTTCCCTTGTCTGGAGGGTCCTTCCTCTGGCCTTTGGTGCACCCATCTGACACCACCTTCCTTTTAGGAAGAGACAGTGTCCCTCTGGTTTGGGAATCAGACAATACTGGGTTCAAATCTGCGCCAGCCAGCCTGCTGTGTGGGCTTGGCCTCAACAGCTTCCCCTCCTCTTAGAAAAAGCCCCAGATCCTCCAAATGGCTGATAAGACCTACCTCTGTATTTCTCGAAGAGTCCTCCTCTGGCTGCCTGCCTCAGCATCGCTTGGGGAAATAGGTAAAAGTGCAGGACCTCTGTCTGAGGCTTGGTGGAGGGTGGGCTCTGGAGCCAGCATTGAAATCAGCTCCCCCAGGAGATTCTTATGCCAATAGAGTTTGAAAACCCAAAGGATCTGACTCCTACCCAGCTCTCTAGCCTCATTTCACTAATTCCTGCCCCTCAGCCTCAATCCCTCTGGCCTTGTTTCAGACCCTTGATCAGGCAAAGTTTCTACACCTCAGGGCCTTAGCACATGCCATTCCTCTGCTCACAGCTGTCTTGCCCCACCTCTGCCTGGCTACCTCCTGCTTCCCCTTTAGCCCCAGCTTAGGTATCCTTCTGCCTGTCCTCCATCCCACCAAAGTAAATGCTACTGCTATATGTCCGTAGGACAATCTCGACTTTCCCTTCATAGCACTTATCACAATTACAAGTATTTGCTTGACTTTCTGTTGAATATCTGCTTCTGGACCAGACTGCTGAGGGCAGAGACTGGCAGTCTTGCTCTCCACTGCCTTTATCTCTGCTTCTAGCCACATATCTAGGACAGATAGGAACTCAATAGACATTATTTGTACAAAAAACTAACCTCTGTGTTTAATTTTCTGATCTGTAAAGCAGGACAACAACACCCACTTCAAAAAGTTCCAATGATTACCGATAATCCTTCAAAATGCCAAACACAGCAAGTGCCCAATAAACGGTAGCTTAAAAAAAAAAATGACAGCCAAATGAGATAAGCAGCACAAAAGAACTGGCATAGAGCTTTACAGTTAGTGGCAAGTACATTCTCCTGGGTGGATGGTTCGGTTTCATTCTCCTACCTGTGCATGAGGTGGCACAGCTTGCAGGTCCTTAGCAGCCTCCGGCAGCTCCGGGTGGGGGTGGGTGAAGGGCAGAGGTCTCTGTGGCCTCAGGCTGCCTGCTGGAGGGAAATGCCTGGTCCGGGAGCTGGCCGAGGCCCAGAGCTGCTGGAGGGCAGATGGCAGACAATGCCCATGCAGGGCACGGAAGCTGGCTTCTCTCTGCCCAGGCAGAAAGGACAATGGCAGGCTGAGGACCCTGGATGCATGTGAGTCCAGCAGGCTCTCAGCCAGCCCTTGTGGGCAACGCTCATGACAAAGATGACCAGTGTCAACTCATCCTACCCCACTAGACCAGGGACTGCCCATGGCAGGCGGCTGGGTTTTTCTTATTCTCTGGGTATCTCCCCTGCACCCAGCACAGAGCTGGCACACAGTGGGTGCTCACTTACTGATCATTAAATGAATCTATGGGTTAATTAATGAGCCAAATGGCCAGACATGGTGGCCTCAGTCCTATTGGAGAGGGGTGTGTGTGCGTCATAGTTTAATGGGCTAGGGGGCTGGGGAGAGGATGAGGCAGGCCTGGACTCAGGCGTGACATGGTGGCCGCTTTCCAATGTCTAGTGATGCCTGGGCAGGTGGGAACTGGGGGTGACCCGGCATGATGAGAAGCCAGAGCTTGTTAAACGAAAGAAAAACTAACAGTTCGTACTGTCAAAACTCAGCAGAAACGTAGCGAGTTCCCCGTTGCTAGAAGGGCTCAGCCAGGGTTGGGCAGCACTTGCTGGGGCTACTGTGGGGTAGGATGTCTCAAACTTTCTTGTGTTCAAACTACAACCCACATAAAAATACGGTTCGCGTTGCAGTCTTCTACTCATGTCACATACAATGTTTTAAGTGCTGGTGCTGACCCGCTTCCCTGGCGTGAGGCCCCACGGCTGGTGCTGAGCACGAGCCTGCGGAAGGCACTGCACTGCCTGGCCCCAAGGTCCTGTCGGGGCTGGGATTCTGTGGCTGCCTTTCAAGGAATTCAAACTCCTGTTAATACTCACCTGAGAAAAACTCATTTAGGAAGGTAAACCTTCATTTAAAAAACTTACAACACATTTACTCTGTTATTATAAAAATAATACTTATCGTTGAAGACACCAACAAACAAAAAGAAGAGTCATCCACCCCTCAGAGAATACCAGTGTTAACATGTGGGTGTATTTCATTCCAGGCTTTTTTTTTTTCATTGTATACAGCTCTTTTAAAGATTTTGGGTTCACAAGGCGTAAACTATTTTGCAAACATTTTACTTCACAATGTTTTATAAACTTTTCTCTGCTGTCTATTCTTCCAAAGATCATTGTTAATGAATGCGTTACACTCCATTGCGCTAAGAACGTAAGCAAATCCCAGTGCTTACTCGCCCTGCAGTCTCTGGGTTTTGCTGTGTACACGTGTCTCTGTCTACTTGGTCTGTGACTTCCTTTGGATAAATTCCTAGAAGTGACTTTTGGAGAGTAGAAGTAAAATCTTAAGACTTCCACTATGTGTTAACAAATTGCTCTCCAGAAATGTACCAATTTGTAATCTCAAGAGCAATTACGAATGTCCATTTCTCCATATGCTCATCAATCCTGGGTATTGCTATTTATTCCAGTTCTTTATGAATGTGATTTTTTAAAAAAATCTCATTTTAAAGATTTTTTTTTCCTTTTTCTCCCCAAAGCCCCCGGTACATAGTTGTGTATTTTTAGTTGTGGCACGTGGGATGCTGCCTCAGCATGGCCTGATGAGCAGTGCCATGGCCGGGCCCAGGATCCGAACCAGCGAAACCCTGGGCAGCCGAAGTGGAGCACGTGAACTTAACCACTCGGCCATGGTGCCGGCCCCCTGATATATCATTTTGATTTGCATTTCTTTAAACACTAGTGGGACTGAAAATTTCTTCCGTGTATTTCTTTGTTTATTCGTGTCCTTTGCTCCTATTTTTATTTTGTATTATTATTATTACTTTGTAATAATAATATATTATTATGTAATATTTAATATATAAATAATGAATATATAAATAACATAAATATAATACATAAGTATATAATATTTATATATTCAGGATATCATATCTTTCAAATACATTGCAAATGTTTTTCTTGAGTTATTTAAAACTGCCTTTGAAGTTAACTTATGCTTTTTGTTTTACATACAGGGTCAACCTCTTTTAAAATATTGCCAAATGGGGGCCGGACATGGCCAAGTGGTTAAGTTTGTGCGCTCCACTTCAGTAGCCCAGGGTTTTGCCAGTTCAGATCCTGGGCGCGGACATGGCACCGCTCATCAAGCCATGGTGAGGCGGCATCCCACATGCCACAACCAGAAGGAATCAGAACTAAAAATATACAACTATGTACTGGGGGACTTTGGGGAGAAAAAAGAAAAATAAAATCTTTAAAAATATATATACATATATTGCCAAATGCATTCAAAAACCAAACATGATAATGTTTGGATTTTGCATGTTATTCTTTCCTCCCTCCAAAAAATGCACACTCCAGAAGCAGATAATCCAGAGTTTCTTATGGTTTGTGAGGCTCATCTCATTTTTCAATCTCATATAAATATATAAAAGTGCCATATTTATAGTAATATTAACGTATTTCTTAACCATTTAATGTGCAAAACTATGTTACTGTTTTTACTAGGTAGATTTTTGATATAGTCAACAAAGTTTTTGAGTATTGTGTCCCTAACCCCGTTTTCCCCACATGCCTTCTGCTTCTTATTGCATGATTTTACATAGCACGGTAATTTTTAGGAATGCATGTGTAGTGTTATAGCCAGGACCAACTACATAATTTGTGGGGCCCAATGCAAAATGAAAACATGGGGATCCTTGTTAAAAAATTAAGAATTTCAAGATGGTAACAGCAGAGCATTTAACCAAGCTTGGTGCCCTCCTTGGCGTGAGGCCCTGTGTGGCTGTATAGGTCACGGACCCGTGAAGCCAGCTCTGGTGACAGTGGAATTGATTCTACCAGCATGTGGTAAATATTCACCAATGTTAGTCACTACTATTGTGGTTTCTTTAATGTTTTAGCTATTTTCATCCTGAAAATCAGCAATTCTCTAAAGACCTAGTCTTTCACTCACCCATCCATTTGACAAACACTTATTGAGAACCTATTAGGGGTCGGGCACTGTGCTGGGCGTGAAGACCTAGGTGAAGGGACTTTATGGCACTTGAACAAGTCACCCCAGTAAACCTGAGCGGGGGGAAGAGCCAGCAACGCATACCAGTTGGACCTGCGTTTCCCTGGGTCATGAGTGTTGGGAGACGATTCTCCGCCGGTCTCTCACCTTTCTGCAAGTCTCAGAAGCAGAGGCCCTGACAGCCCTTTGTTCTAGACTAGCTTTTCAAGGATGAACACAGTGAACAGCCTTGGGAGACAGAGATAGTGTCTCCCTGTAGGGCAGAGGGCAGATTTGTTTGCTGTCCAATATAATAAAGATAAGGTTTACCTCTGGGGAAAGGTTGGGCAGGTTTGCTTGAAGCCCCTTAGAAAGATTGGGGTTTCCTAAGGTCAGGTTCCTCAGCTGTGATGCAAACCCACCATGTCACGGAATCCACTTGGGCCTGCCTCTGTGTTGCTCCTGTGGGACTTAGGGGGCAAGGGAAGCCAATGTGAACACCAAGTTCATGCTACATGCTGTGCCTGGAGTAATAAAGTCCTTTGTCTCTGACCCAGGAGTCTCATTTCTTCCGCCAGCATCCATGAAACTGTGGCAGGAGGGCCTTCTCAGTTCTTGACATCAGGTGGATCTATCTTTTCAGCTCAGTGAATGGACTGTGAAGTGATGGTGCTCAGGGCAGTCCAAGAGGGAGCCGGAGGAGAGACAAGGCTGGGGCACTGGGCACCTGGGGGTCTGTCTCAGGAAATACCTGAGCAGGAGGGCAGGTAAGGAAGCTAAAGTTCGCCTAGGGGATAGAAAAAGACCTGATGAATGAGTTTTAGTCAAACCCTGAGGCACTGTGAAGACCAGCCAGGGAGAGCGGGAAACAGAAGAGTAACCCAGGGAGAAGGAAGCCGGGGCAGGAATCCTTCGGGGCAGCATGAGGGCTGGCCTCCTCCCCAGCTGTAGGCCTTCTAAGGGCCTGGGCAGAGCTTCCTGAGGAGGGTGGGAGGTAGCTGTAAAGCCAGAAAGGAAGGGCTTGAAGTCTCCAAGAATCTTTGGGCACCAGAAGGAAGCAGGAAGTCTCCAGCCAAGGTTGTTCATGCAGAAAGCCCGTTCTCCCCAAGGTAATGACTTTCACATTCTGGTCCCACCCATCTTCTCTCTCTCACTCCCCTCCATGAACTCAGAGTCCTCCACCCCAGGTAGAAAATAGAGACACTCACCCCTAGGAAACCCCTAAACACAAGCACCCTCTGCACAAAGCACCCACCTCCCAGCCCAGCAGATGAGAGATGTTGCTTCTTACAAGGGATGCTCTGTCGGCCCCTCAGGCTCTTCTCTGCAATGTTCCTCCTTTCTGAGGTTCCCCCACCCCAGGCAGGCACTTTCTGGATTCCAACCAAGTACCCAAAGGACTTTACTCACATTTGAGGGAATTTGGGTTCATCAGCCACTAGTAATTCTCACATTTCTCATGGTGGCATGCAGGTTGGCAGCATTAAACTACTCACACCCTGCGGAGGGGGCTCTGGTTTCACCTCCTTGTTGTTCTGGTTAACACTCCCTCCACCCCCAGGCCTGGGCTGCATCCACAGGGACTGGAAAACGACTGTCATCCTGTGTCCCAGACTCTGCACACAGAGGCTCTTTCCAGTGGTCCAGGTCTGGCCTGGATGCCTGACTGCAACCTGTCAATCTGCTCGGCATCCCCTCCTGACATCCCCATCTTCTCCTTGCCTCCCTCACCCTCTGTATGCATCTGATGAAAGGCCAGACTTTAGGTCCTGAGAAGGGTACAAAAAGTCATTGTTTCTTTAAAATGCATTGGTCACTTATACAGAAGCACGGTCACCGATATGGATAAAAACACAAGTGAATTTTAATTTTGCCTCTCTTTCCTGCCGAGGGCTGGTGGGGAAAAGAAGGAGAAGCTCTAACCCAAGAACAAGAGTTTGGGTGTTGTGTTCTTAATTCTTCAGGCAAAGTACAGGGGTCTTTACTGTGATGGCATGGGGTGGGGGTGGGGTAGGTCTTTCCTCAGGCTGAGTCCTCTGAAAGCCAGGTCCTTGCCTGCCTCTTGGCAGAGGAACAAACTAACCAATGAGGCAGGTGGCCTCATTGTCTCAGGGTGACCGGGGGTTCGGGGTCAACTGCCCAGACGTGTCAAAGGGGATCAGACACTCAGGGGCTCCCCAGGCAATAACAGTCATGAAAGCTTTTAAAGCATTTTTAAAAAGCCAATCTCACACTTAAATTAGGCTAATAGAATAACCATATATAACATATGCTATTATATCACATATCACAATGAAGTAATTATTGTACAATATATATTCACTATTATGATAAGAGATTAGAGCCTACGCCTAAACTTCGACTAGAGTCGGTTGTGTCCACAGCCCGCAAGCTTTCCCTCCTCTGTGAGACAGTCTAGTGTCAGAATAAGAAATCCCTCAAATCAAAAATATCCTTCCAGGACCCACCTCGCCCTTGTCCTTGCATATTATGCTTTTTAGTTGGTTGATTCAACACTATCGCTTCTGATTCTCAAAACCTCCTTCTCTCAGACAGGCCCCTCTCTCCCAGCGTCTAAACCATAGTCCTTGAAGCACTTACCGACTTGCACAATCATTGCATAAAATGAGCTTCTCAGCATATGATTAACACCAACTCACCTGGTCCAGCCAAGCTGACCATCTCCCAGTTTACCAGGACCCTGGTCGGGGCAGGAGCCTCCTGAGCGCTATAGCTGGGTCTGTCCCCCACCCCTGGCTCCCTATTCACTCAGCAAGAATCATACTGTAACCCCCTCGCTTCCACGAGCTGGTCCCTCCACCCAGAACCCCAGACTCTCGCTCTGAACAACTTTTTGTCTCCCTTTCCATGTCTGCCTTCCCTGGGTGAGGACACTAACATTTACTGAGAACCTTCTATGTGCTAAGCTAATAGGAATTATTATTGCTATTCCCATTGTGCAGATGGGGAGACGAAGGTTCAGCTGGGCGGTCGCTTGTCCACCTATGGGGACTCCAAAGCCCTGTTCTTTTCCCGGAGCACTCACTCTGCAGCCCCTCTCACACCCTCCTTCCCCTGAAGGAGAACCAGCCAGAGATCCTCCCCCAGGCTCATCTCCTGGACCTGGGGCCACATCCTGGGCAGTTAATTTGCACCTGGAACCTCATGGCTAAAGCAGTCTCTAGACCCTGGAAACTGAACCTTCATTTCAGTGGAAACTTCATCTTGGGGTCACTGCACCCACGTGGGACGCAGGCTTGTTACTTGTAATCCTCTTGCCTCCTCCTCCCACCTGCCTCCCAGCTCTCCAGGGCTCCAGGGAGTGTGGGTGGGAGCGGAGGGCTGCGGGCAGGGAACATTCCAAGGGCACCTGAGGAAGTAATTTTGAGGGGGCAGGGCAAGGCGAGGAGTCACATTTTCCGATAAAGGGAGAGTCTGGGATTGCGTATTGTAGGCAGAAGAGAAACCATCTAGGTCCAGCGCTTCCCCACCTTTTGAGAGCAGGAGTGGTCATCTGGGGGATGGGGGGTTGGCTGACCTGTGGCTGTGGAATGCCCGAAGTCGGGGCGGGGTTAGTTTATTTTTAGGTGTACTGTCCCATCCCTTTCCCCTTGCCCATCCTTACTCTCGTCTCGGGTTCAGCAGGAAATCATGAAGTGCAAGAGCTTCACGCGGCTGCAGCAAGTCCACATTTAAGAGAGCAGGGCTGCAACCATGGGGGGCAGGTGCCATCAGCTCCAGCCGGGCCCTGCTCTCCTCTTGCCACCACTCCAGCCTTCCTTTGGCAGTGGAGGGGCGGTCTCAGGACAGACATAATGGACATAATGAGGCAGGCAGGGCTGGGAGCTCCTGGGTCTGTGGCCTGCCCAGCTTCCTGTAAAGTTTCATCAAGGGATCAGTCTAGTGGTTTCCCTTAATCACCTGGCCTGGCTTGTGACAGTGGTGATGAAGGCAAGTCTTTAGGCATTTCCAGGGCCAGCCCAGGGTGAAGTGGGCTCAGCCTCTGGGCTTCCCTGCAGAGGTCATCATCTATTGTAATGACCCATACACTTACCCTTCCCAGACTTTCTTCAAAGAGTTCCCTCTTTGAGGGGTTGGCTAAGTGTTCCCTCAAAATTCACGTCACCAAGAACCTCAGGATGCCACCTTATGTGGATATAGTCTTTGCAGATGTAATCAGTTAAATTAAACTGAGGTCATACTGGATTAGTGGGCACTACTCCAGTGACTCATGTCCTTAGAAGAAGAGAAAACAGACACAGACACACAGGGAAGAAAATGGTCATGTGATGAAGGAGGCAGAGGTTGGAGTGATGCAGCTGCAAGCCAAAGAAGGCCAAGGATGCCAGCAACCACCAGACGGATTCTTCCCTAGACCCTTTGAGGGGCCATGTTCCTACCAACACCTTGATTTAGGACTTCTGGCCTCCAGAACTGTGAGAAAATAAACTTCTGTTGTTTTTAAGCCACCAAATTTGTGGTACTTTGTTATGGCAGCCCTAGGAAACGAACACAGAAATCCCCTTAGATTGAGCTCAGTGAGCTTCCTCCATGGCCCAACATACACCCAGACCTCAGGGCCACAGACCCAGAGGGCCTGTCATTAAATGCCTCCTCCCATGTCTACATCCGTCTAGATTGTGACCCTGTGAGGGCAGGGCTGTGTCTTGCTCATCTCAGTGCCTGGCACACAGGTTCATGGAGTAACTTGGCTGTTAGAGTGCCAGGCTGACCCTCCTTCTGAGTTCTGACCCTCCACTGTACAGCGGGGCACGGGGCTTGCTGGGACTCCTGGCTCTGCTCCCCTTCTCTCCCTTTGGCCTTCCCTTCCATCTTTGGCTGGTTCCTCTCCCCAGTGAGCAGGGAGAGGGAGAGGAAGCCTCACTCCCCAGCTAGGTTTTGCTGTTACTGCTCCAGGACCATTTCCATTTTCTTCTGCCCTAACCCTCTAAGTGCCCCTCCTCTCCCTTTCTCTTTCAAAATCCTTCTGGATCACTTTCTCTAGAATATTCACCTGGGCTATGTTCAAGGCTCAGATATGCAAATGAGAGGCCTGGCAGTTAGTAATGACTCATGGCTGGGAGCCCACCCAGGAAAGTGTCCTTCAGTGATTCCACCTGTTTCCCAACCCACCTATAGAGTCCTTAACCCACCCATCACTTTTAGCTCATCTGAGTACACGAGTAATTATTCCATGTTAATTTTGCCTCCACCATTACACTGTCAGCGTAAGAGATTTAATGGACCCTAAGTGTCCAAGAATATGCCCCACGTGCTGTAGACTTAGCTAATTCATGTTCATTCACTTCCTGCTGTAGGATAAGGAAGGTCAGAGTGGCCTAGCAAAACATACCAGGCCTGATTCTAGCTTAAGGAAATGAGCCTAAATATACAATGACCTTTAGGCACAAAGAATGTCATCTCTGCCTTACTTGTAATAGAGATGACTATGAATAACCCAAGCGTACAACCTAATTAATTTACAGTGGCAGCCCACTCAATGGGATATTATACACTCCTTAAGAATATGCGAATGAAGTGTTTGTAACAACAGAAGGAAATGTTTAGGTTTAAAGTTCCTTAAGCGGTAGAGCAGGAATCCAAATTTTATCTATAATATGATAGATTAAAACTATGTATATGAGCTACTCATGGGGAAGAGGCTAGAAATCTATCAATGTACTGAGAGGCTTTTCTTGGGTGGTGAAACATTGATGATGTTTTTCTTTTCTCTACTTGTAAGTATTTTCCATTTCTTCTATAAGGAGCATGAATTACTTTCATAACAGGAAAAAAACCACAACTAGTAACCTTTATTTTAAAGGACTATTTTAGGCCTCAGCTGGGCTCTCTGTCAGGAATCTGCGTTGGAGATCTCTTCCTGCTGCCCTGTCCGAGAGGACAGTCTATCACTGTTCGGTGCCCATCGTGACAACATTTACTGGGTGTTGCCTGTGGACAGAGCCTTCGACTGGGGCCAGTGGTTCTGACTGGGGTGCTAGGAGTAGCAAAGACCACTTAACATTAACGTGAGAGGCAGAACGTGCACTGGAGACATGGGGTCAAGGCCAGCATCTGCCACTTACGAACTGCGTGAACTTGGACACTCCCTTCTCTCCAGGCCTGCACCTCTTCCTTGGTAGAATGAGAAGTGTGGACCACATGATGGCCAAGGTCTCTTCCAGTTCTAAAATTACGTTGAGATTTTTTTTCTTTCAGAATTTAAAAAGGGAAGCCTAACTTAAGACACAGACAGCAAATCTAGCATCCTGGTGCTGGGTTTTTGACTTTCACTGTTGCTAACTTCCTGGCCTTGGTATTCTTCTCCTTAAAGTTGAGTGAATGGAAAAACTTAGATTCCTGGACCTTAAGTCAGTACTGCCCCTTCACCCCTGCCTATGCATTCAGGGGGACCCTCCTTCCTGGGGACCCCAAGCCAGGAGGATGTTGCTTGAATAGGCCCCCCTCTGCCTTGGAGGTAAAATGAGAAGGGAAATGAGCTAATTGGTGTGAAAATGCTCGGCAGTTTTAGAGAAAGGGGCTGAGAAACCCAATCCTGGGAGAATGACGGGGGCCTTTGTGTGGCCCAAATGCCAGGGCCCCTGATTTCACCAAAGCCAGCCTGGGAGCCGTCATCACCTTGGCTCCCTCCTCTGCGGTGGCACTGACACCAACACACAACACTCTCCTGTTGAGGGTCCCGTCATGGGCCCCCAGCATCAATTCCGTTGGTCTTTATCTTTTGTAGTGTGAGAATGTTGTGTTTGCAAGCAGGTCACACACTTCTCATGGACAGAGACTGTGCACTGGAGGGTAACAGGCCCCCCAGGCTCACACACCCTCTTGGTGAACGATTGAGTATGGAACTTGGTGTTGTACAGATCTTGGTGCGAACCCCAGCTCAGAGGATCAGTTTCCATGTCTGTGAAATGGTCATCCTCTTTTAAGTGAGCGTCTCAGGTTGGGTCCTTCTGGAAGCAAAAGCTGAGATGGAGTGAAATGAAAAGGTTTACTAGGGAGTAATACCTATGAAAAGAAAAGGGAGGAGGCAGGACTGGGCAGGGGGAGCTGGCAGAGCTGACAAATTCTCAACGTGCCTGTTGGCCCTGCGCCAAGCTCTGGGGACAGACTGCCTGTTAGAAGAATTCCACAGACGGGGGAGGGGGCATAGCCAGGACCTTGCACTGCTGCCTTGCTCAGTCATTGTCCCAACTGTCACCCCGAGATGAGCATGATGTTGGCTTGAAACTGGGGTGCGCCCTGAAGGAGCGAACAGCTGGATACTGTCAACTATTGCTCTCCTTGCAGCTGGACAGCGAATCCTTTCTTAAAGGCATATCTCCGTGTCTGCCTTGGGGAAGTAACATAGTTCAGCCCAGAGTAAGCACTCGATGCATATTAACTCCCTTCTTTTGCTTTGGAACCAGGCAGATCTAGGCTCAGATTCCACATTTGTGACTTACTGGGTGACCTAGGACAAGTGTGATCAGGGCGTTAGTGTTCTCCAGTTTCACTTGATCACCCAACCTGGGCCATGACTCAGTGATGACGAGAGCACATATTTACCTCCCTGAACCTCAGTTTTCTCACATGTGAAATGGGGAGGATGGTATGCACCCCACAGGGTAACGGAGACATGTACCGGGCCCGGCACTCCAGTTGCAAGTCTTTTTATTCAAGACTTAGTAAGTTAGACTTAATACATGCTCGACTTCCTGCCCCATCTCAGTCTGGGTGTCTTAAGTCTGACCAGAAGGAACTTTATTAGCAGCAAGAGAGTCTATTAGGGCACAAATTCTATGGCGGTAAGCAATTTTAGGGGGTCCCCAAAAAACCAGGGCCTCCCACTTTGGTTAGCTTAGAAGAGAAATGTCCTCTTAAGATATTGGCTTCGCTGCTCAGGACCCAAGCTGTGTCTGTTTAAGCCAAGTCTGTGTCTTCCTTCCATGTGTCTTCCTTGCTCCAATTTACTTATACCCCAAGTCAAGACTGAGCTCTCTTGCCCCCCCACCCCATGGAATATCAACTTAAACTTCGTCTCAGATTCCTGCGCCTAGGTGAAACCAGCAGTCTGCGGGCCTAGGAGGTCTCCACCAGACAGAACTCAGAGAATCCACTCCTTTCCTCCCCTGTTACTCACCCCTCTCAATTTCCATCAGATGCCTTGGGAGGGGAGAAGGAAGGACAAGCAGATAAAGAGAGAGACATTTGTCACAGAGACCTAGAAGCATCTCAACTCTGGAAAATGGGCAAGTTGAGAAGGAGCTAGGCTCAAAGGGAAAGGAGAAGGGAACTGGAGGAGGGCAGGAGAAGATGACTTAGATGTGTACATGCTAATATCCTAAAACCCGGCAGGGACTCAGGAAAGACTGGTATGAACATGGGCCTGAAAATTCTTTTCCAGACTCCTCCTTATCTCCTGGCTTCCTTGTTCCTTTCTACCTTCAGGGATGATGTCAGGATGAAATGAGGAGCCAAGAACCTCCACAGGTGTCTTAACATTTATAAGGCACTGTAACATGTATGAGCTCATTTCAGTCTCAAAACCTTCTGGGTAGGTGCTATTTGACAAAGATTCTTTGCTTAGCCAAACTTTAGTCAGGCTTCTAAACCTTCTTCTAGACCCATCTGTGTACTTTCTTGTAAAATCCAGCTTTAGCAAGAATCCTACTAAGTCACTTTGGCAAGAGTGCCCCATCCTCAATATCTGATCACCCTCCATGTCCCAGGTTCTGCATCTGCCAGTAGCCCTGGGTGATGTCTGATCACCCTGGCCTGTCTTCAGCAAAATGTCCTATTAGGTCAGTTGAACCAGAATCCCCCTCACTCCTGATGTTTTCACTTAGTCATTTTCCATCCACTGACCCCCACCCTGCTCCTTACCTATCAATTCCCACTTGCCGGCGCTGTATTCAGAGCTGAGCCTGGTTCTACACCGAGGTCCCTTTCACCCTATTGCAATAGTCCCTAGTAAAATCTGTCTTTACCACTTTAACTACTCTCCAGCTCTGGTTTTTCATTGACATATTATCCCTATTTTATAGAAGAGGAAAACAAGGCTCAAAGAGGTTGTGACTTGCCTTGGGTGGCCGAACTGGGATTCAAGTCCAGGTGTCCAGATAGCCAGTTGGAGTCTTGGCCCCCACAGTAGCCTCTGGAGAATGTTCTGCGCCTCTGGCTTTCCTTGCCCTGGAAGGTGGGAGGTTATCTGTGTGAGCTCAACAAGATGTCGAACTCTTCCTTTGATCTAACCTGGGATGCTTTTTCCTCCTCTATAGATGGGAAACTGTAGTCCAGAGAGTGTCACCAAACAAAACACACACCGAGTTAACAGGGAGAACTCGTGAGCAAGAACTGACACAGACAAGTGATTAAGAAGGCCAAGACAGACCTGGTGGCTATGTGATTTCTCTTCAGTGCTATCTTCCTCCCATCCTGTCCAGCTGCTCTCTGCCTGAATTCCTTCTTACCTTTGTGAGTTTCCTGCTTCCAGGAAATAATGGGATCAACTCACCCATAAAGAGGAGAGGGACAGATGGAGGGACCATGCTACCCCTCTGTAGTATCTGCGTTATACCTGGAAGGTCCAACCATTGGGCTTTGGCTATAATTGGACTTTTTGTTTCAGAAAGCAAGTTTCCAACATGGTGGTGGAGCCTTCATGGTCCTCTGAGATGGCACCACAGTGCCAGCTGTCTATTCCTCTTTGGGCAAGGCTGGCTCTGCCTGGGAATGTGGAAATGCCGATTCCTCCTCCTGGGCTGTGTGGTGTCTGAGAGCCTGAGCTCCCTGCTCTGGGACCAATCACTCCACAGACCCCATACTCAGGGAATCAAGTCTTGAGGAGCCAGAAACAGGGCTTTGTGCTGTGGCAGAGTGTGGAGGAAGATCTCCGTGGTTTTCCTTTGCAGAGCTGCATCAGCCGCATTCTCTCACCCTCAAACTCTGCCGAGCTCACCCTGTCTGTGGTTCCCGTCCCTTCCTGGTCGTGCCTGTGAGTCCCATGAGATCAAACTGGGATGACCGGAGCTCCAAGGTCTCCAGGAGCAGTCCCCACTTCCTCATGGGGTCACAATGACCTTTCCCCAGGTTCGACCCTCAACCTCACTACCCATCCCAGATCCCTCAAGCTACTTTCCCAGGTTGCCTCAGGATATCTGGACCCTGGCTCTGTGCTCCCTCTCCTGGAAAGAAGACATCCACCTTTTGGTGAGGGTCTACCACGGCCTGGCACAGAGCAGATATTCTAAGCCCAGCACTTCTTTCCAAAGGTTGCACACAGGGTATTTGTGATTCCTATCTCTCACCGCATGTCGTTGGCCCCAGTCCCATGTTTCTTAGAGTCTCCTCAAATCTCACTCTCTGTCCTATTCAGACAGTTCCAAACTCACCCCCTCTTGGCCCTTTTCTATCCCATCTCCCCTGCCCTTTCTTCTGAAATGACCCAGCTGCCTCCCACCGCAGCAGTTCAAAGCTCGGCAGGACAAGGGCAGCCCCTGGGGAGAGAGGAGAGGGCCCAGGATCCCAGCAGGAGGGTGGCCCATTCATTTCCAGGGTGCCCTAGTTTCTATCGCCAACCTCCCCATCCCTCCCCCTGCTTGGCTCAGGCTGACTAGCCGCAGAGCAATGGGTGTTTCAGTGTTTTTTTTTCCTGGTGGGGGAAGAGGGTGGAGATTGAGGAAAGAAAAGACGGAGCAATGATGATTGGCACCGGGCCCCGCCCTCTTTTGTCCTCTTCCCCTGGTACTCTGGCCCCTCAGGGAAATGCACCTATTTCAGGCCAGCAGCTGGTGGGGACAGGTTCACCTCTGCTCCTCGCACCACTGCTTCTGTGCTGAAGAGCTTCCCCTGGGGAGCCTGAGGGACTCTTTCTGGAGCCATGAGGGGAGCCCATTGGAGGAGGGTCCCCTGGCTGTTCCTGAGCTGCTTATGTTCCTGCCTCTTTTGGCCAGTGGTCCTGGGTAAGTGACGCACCTGGGGCAGCATTCTGGGAGCCGAGGGTGACTGCTGTCAGGGAGCCCATCAGCGGAGCTGGGGCCTTTGTCGTGGAGAGAGAGATGAAAGGACAGAGATGGGACAAGATGGAAGAGAGAGAGAGGGAGAATGCTACAGAGACAGAGAAAAGAGGAGACAGAGACAGAGAGAAGCAGAGAGATGTCTGGGGGACAAGAGTGGCCTGGTTTTTGGAAACCCATCGGGGGAACCAGGCCTATTTTGTGGAGAGAAAGAGACAGTAGGCAGAACTGTAGAGAGAGTTGAAGAGAGATACTGACACAGGAAAACAGGAAAGCTGGGTGACAGAACTGGAAGAAAAATGTGTATAAAGATGTAGAGTTAGAAGAAAAGACAGGTGAGGAACGGATGAACCAAAGCAAAATAGACACAGAGAAAATCAGAACAAACAGGCAGAACCGAAAGGAAGGAAGCAAGGAAGGAAAGAGGCAGACTGGCTCTGAGAAACAAGGCAAGGACTAGAGAGCAGCTGAGATGCGGGCAGTAGCTTCTTGCCTTGGCTCATTGGCTCAAGCCCTCAGGGCAGGGCTCATAGCCCCGTGTTGGGTGTTGGCCTTGGCTTCCTACACACGCCACCTCCCCTCTCTGTAAGGAGCTGGGGGGTGGGGAAGGAAGCAAGGCCTGTCGGAGAAGTTCCCCCTGCGTCGCCCAGTCCTTTCCCCACCACCTTCCAAGCTGCCCCTCTGGCTCCAGGACCAGGGTTCATTCTGTATTTCTGAATGTCTGAGTCTTCTCAGAGGCTCTGGGGCCCAGGAGAGGGTGAGGGGTCAGGAGCCCAAACCAAGATACAACAATCACAGCTCCTTCCCCTCCTCAACAGGCCTGGGAGGCTTTCACCCAAGGCATCATTTCACGGGGAGAGCGTCGGAAAGAACACACTCTCTTAGGAGAGTGAGAGACACATGCCAGTGAAGTGGAATATTCCGCCCTCCTTGAAAGGTTTAAGGGCTTGGCTAAGGGCAAATAAAATGACCATCGCCTCCCCACCCTCCCAGCACAGCCTCCCCCCACGCCACCCCCCAGCCCCACCCACTCATTACACACTAAGGAAATGGAGGCTGGAAGGAGCCTTCAGAGGCTGCAGCGGCCAGCCACTCAAGGTCTTGTCCTGGGGGTAAAATATAGAGCTGTGGAAGAAGGAGTGTCTCTGGGAGTCATGACCATGGACAATGGGGAGAATGTGGCTTGGATTTAGGGGCCCTGGGGCCTAGTTTTGGTTTTGCGCTAACTGATCTGGTCCCTGTGACCAGGCCCTATTGTATCTCTCTCAAGGCCTTGGTTCCCCTGTGTAAAAAGCTGGGTGGTGAACGGTGTGACCTCTGTTCCCTAAGTTCTTAAGTTTTGATGTTCTGTGATTTAAAGTCAACACGAAAAGTGTTCGGTACCAACTCCGCACTCAGCCCTGCGTTAGGGTCATCAAGCTCAGGAGGAGCCAGGAAATCTGTGGAAAGGAGCCCAAAGGGGCAAGAACTTGGGTGAGAGCAGGCAAGGAAAGCCAAGGGGGTGAGCGATAGGGTATGCGCGAGAGAAGGGGCAGAGGACCATGAAGGTGGAAGGGAGCCCCCAAGATGACCCTGAGGAAGTGCAGGAACATCCTGAAGCTCTGAGTCCTGTGCATTGTTGGGGGATAAAATGGAGCAGGGCTAGGAAAGGAGGTGGGAATGGGATGGGAGGTGGTTTCCCAAGCATCTGATTGAGCTTCATGAGGACTTGGAGGGAAAAGTAGTCTCCACACCTGCCTGGGGGAGCTTCTGGGAAAGTGGAAACTGGTCCATCCTGTTCCCTTGGATCCCTGACGGGGGCTTATGGGTGACCTGCCTATATTTGAATCCAGAGCCTGTTTCCACACTTGCTGCCAGCAGCCTCGTCCAGACCTGGGTCATCCCTGGAGCAGGTGTCAGAGCCTCTGCCCAGGCCAGAGGGAGGAACTCCGGGTTTCCACCTAGGCACTGCAGTGGTAAGGGCTTCCTTAAGGAAAAGCCCTGGCTCTTGAAGGAGAAAGGGAAAAGGAGGATGGACAGGGATGGGCTGGATAGGGAGCCAGTGGAAACTCAGTGGCTACTGGTGGCTCCTGGCAGGAATGACTCACAAGGCAACCCTGATTCCATGCCCTACTGCAACGAAACTGGGTCAAAGTAAGCCTCAGTCTCCAACACTATCAGTGGCCCAGTAACCGAGGGGCTGTCGCCCTGCGCGGCCACTGGGAGTTCACCTGGTAGTAGTGAGTACAGGACAGGAGCGGTCCACAGTCCCAGAGGGCCCCAAAGGGATGGGTCTCCTGCTGTCCCTCTCTCACAGAACCTCCAGTCTGTCTGTCGGTTTGGGAGAGGACTAACCAACTAGCCACAGAGGGCACCAAAACCCTCTGCAGGCCATCAGCTCCCGCCCCCGGCCCAGGAAACCCTCACTGTGCTTGGGGACACCCAAAAGGAGAGAATCCCTGAAGAACAGGTCCTGACAAGAAAATCAATCAAATTTAGGCCAGCGGCTCAACAAAATGTACAGCAAAGAGGAGGAACTTGAGGTCAGAAGGCCCCATGTTCATGTTGCCATTTACCAGCCCAGGAAAGGTGAGACGAGTCCCTTTAGCTGGGTGTCTTCATCGGCAAAATGAGTCAAATGGGAAGTGGCTATTTCCTAGGGTTGTGGTGAGGGTAAAATGAGGTAGTCTCTGGAATAAAGTCGAAGAGTCGTAAAGTTGGTTTGAGAGAGAAATCATTCCATTTCAGAGCTGGGGAGATGGGAAGTGAGGAGGGGGATGGAGCCAGACATGGAGCGGGCACCTCTCTTGGCTCAGAGGCATTTTCATTTATCCAAGGATCCTTGAGTCTCTAAGAAGCCACCTCGTCCTTCCTGTGGGTTTGCAAGGGCCAGCTTGGTTTATTCAGAATGTAGTTTATAAAGCGTGAACAGATCCTAAATGCCAGCTCTGCCATCGGGCAAAGGCCCTGCTCGAGCTGATCCCACCACTTCATGGTTCCTTGCCCAGCAATCTCCTCCCCGCCCCTGGTTTCTGGGCTCGGCTCCGGAGGCAGAGGCTGTCCTGGCGGTATTTGACACGGGAGTGATTTAAGCCTTCATTGCCAGGAGAGGCCAAGAAGCGGCTGGTCTTTTACGTGCTCACGCAAGTGGTTTGCTACCCTGTCTGTTCCCTGGTTTCATGGCACCGTGAGATGCCTCAGATAGGCACATCACACAGCTCACAAAGCCACTTCTCCAAAGGCCAGGACCAAAGAGGTTATAGGCCATCTCTCCTCGCAGTTCCAACGTTTCTCCTCGAGTGTTCATCTTTCCTTCTACTAGGCTGAATTCGTGGCAAGCAGATACTTAGTCCTTACTTCCCAGCAAAGCGTCAAGGAGTTGAGTTGAAGTGAATTCAGTTTGTTGGCACTTCATTGAGGTTTAAACACTCAACGTTTTCCTTGAGACTCTGAAGAGGCCCCAGGATCTGAGTGCCTGTCTGTGTTTGTGCACGAGGCCTCTACAACCGTGGCCATGTTCAGATGGAGCGTTAGGGTTAGGCTTGGGTTGTGGGCAGCTCGGTTCTCCAAGTACGCATTTTTGAGTTCTGCATAGACATCTATCCTCTCTTTAAATACTCCCAAATAAAACTGCAGTTTGAGTTCCAAAAATCCTGCTGACTGGGTTTTGGGGAATTCAGAATAGGAAAGAGTTTAGAGTTATTCATTCACTTGCTAAATTTCTGCTTGTGCCAAGTGCTCTGCACACAAAGATGAATAAGTCATGGTTGCTGCCTCCAAAGCCTGTTTAAGGTCACATAGCCCATAAGAAGGGCAGCTGGGACCAGAAGCCATATCTCCTGATTCCTTGTTCACTAGGTTTGCCTTGCAGCACAAAACTGCTTACAAACAAATCTCTAAACCAACACAGCCCATTGAGGGAGGAAGAGCAGAAGCTGAGATATTCATCCATTCATGCGTTCACTCATTCATTTATACATTTGTTAATTAAACAAGTATTTAAGGAGTGCCTACCTTGTAGCTAACATTGTTCTAGGGCAGCACTGCGTGTACACAGTGAAACTGGAACAGACAGGGCGTAGCCTCCTGGAGCTGGGATCCAGTATCAGAGGGAGAGAAAATAATTACTGCAAAATTCCCAACTACAAATGTGGTGCTATGGTGAGCAAGTATTATGGTGAGAGTAAAATAGGGAGACCTCGTTTAGATTAGTAAGTCCAGAAAGGCCTCTCTGAGGAAGTGCTGTACATTTGAGCTGAGAACTAAACACCAAGTAGTAAGCCAGGTGGGGGGAAGATGTGCAGAGTGAGGAGAGAGCTTGGCCCTTTGGAGGACTTTAAAGAGGTAGGCAGGTGCTAGATCATGCAGGGCCTTGTAAGCTGTGGAATTGATTATGGATTTTAGGGAACTAAAATGGGTAGACAGTGAGGGGTTTTGGTAAAGGAGCGATGTGATCAGATTTGAACTCTGGATATCGTTCTGGATATTGTGGAGGAAGATGGATTGAAAGGGGGCAAGGGTGAAATGAGAGGTCAGTTAGGAGCTGGCTGCAGATGTCCAGGCAGAAGATGCTGTGGCTTGGCCTGGTGGTAGCAGTGGAGGTCTGGGAAGGGAATGGAGCAGCAGGCAGAGGTTCTACCCTGATAAGGACACGGTCACAGGATTGCTGCCTTTACTGGGATCTCAGAACTTTGTAGAGACCAAGATACCAGGCAGCGCAGAGTGCCATTTACTGAGCATAGGTACTGAGCCCTTTACATAGGTTACCCCACTGATGTTACTATTATCTACCATCATCCCGCTTTTATAAATAATGCCTCCAAGACTCAGAGAAGTCAAGTAACTTGCCCAAGTCATACAGCAAATGTTGGTCAGTTTGACTCTAGAATTCACGCTCTTAACCACTCCATGGCTTTGTCAGATTCTGCTGTTTCTTGTCCATGTCAGGCTCAGAAAGGACCTTGCTAGGGGGTGTCAGAAGTGCCATGTCTGTCAGGAATCACAGCTAAAACAACCAAGCAAATACCAAATCACAACAGTTACTCCAGTACCACTTTCCCACTTCATTCTCTTCTTCCACAAGTCAAAGACCAGCTGGCCTGTGATCTGAGGGAACTGGGGTATCGGAAAAGTCACTGGCATCATTACAGCTTTCTCAAGCACTTCTTCCTTTTCCTCCTCCGTAAATGGAGCCATCTCCTTTGAGCTGACCTCAAAAATTCCAGTCAATAACACAGAGGAAAATAATTTAGAATCCACCTTTCACAGTTGGCTCCAAGGCAGGAATCGTCTCTCTCCTTTCCAACTATACCCACTGAAGTCACACCCAGACGCTGCTTAGCCACAGGGCTTTCTTCACCTTGGACATCACCACAGGTCATTTGATACAATTTCTCCCACCGTCTGGTGTGGCAACACCAAGGTTACCCTGGTGATAACCCCAGAAGCTCCAGAACCAAGCCAAGAAACATCAAACTCTAGCTTTGACCATATGCTCACCAGCACAGCACCAACTTTCTTTTTCCCCACACCTTCCTCTTCTCAGAAGTTCAGTTTCCAGCCTCTACCACCTTGGTTTTGGAGCTCGGCTCTCCCTGGCTCCTATCCAAGGCAGGCACACCCTTGAGCCTAGCTTTGCCCCCAGGAGTTTGGCTATCTTCTGCCACAATGGTGGTCCCACCTCCCAGGCTGCAACCATCGTGTTGGCTTCCTCCTGGCCCCGGGACCACCGTGACAGTCATAGGAAAACAGGTGCAACCTCACCCTCTCTCCAACCTCAGCTGAAGGAACCAAAGACCAGGGGATGGGGACACGAGTTCATTTATTCAACAGATGTCTGTGAAGTAATTCCTGTATGCCAGCCACTGTTCCAGGTGCTGGAGATATCATGAGATCAGTTATCCTAAGGGCATTTTGAGTTAGTGTCTTTCCCCATCTTGAATTCTAGGAACAATGGAGGAAAACTACTTGGCCAACACACCACTGGTCAGTTTCTGTTTGCTGACACAACACTGGTCACAGTTTCTGTTTCCTCTAAAATAACAGCAGGAACACAAACCATAGCTACCACCTCTGTTGTCACCTGTCACAGTCCCTACAGCAGTGGCTCCAACAGCCATCACATCCATCATCTCACACCAACCCATTGTCTTTGAGGGACAGCTCTGGGAAATTTTCAGCTCCCAAACCCTGACTACAGAGGAGCAGAAGCCTGAAATCACTCACAGCCCAGGAACCGCTCAGAAATTTCAGTCTTTAGTCACCAAGAATTTCTGAGGGAACAACAGAGTCTTCATCCTCAGTCGTGGAAAGTGCAGACCCAGCTGCACGTGAGCAACGGTTCCCATGACATGCTCCCCCCTCTCTGAGAGGGGCTGAGGCTGCATCCCGAACCCCATTTACCGTGATGAGCATGGGGGCTCTGCTGGTTCTAAGGCTGATACAACTCAAATGGCCTTGGCTCCCTACACAGGGTGGCAAGGCCAGTGTTCTGCCTCCCTGCTCCAACTTATCACACCTTTCAGGGCACCTGCTGCTCATCCATGAGTCAGTTTTCTCTTCAAGGCTATCCTTCCACTTGGGTGCTTTCCTTGGCTCTACACTGACCTAGGCACAGCCTGGCAAAGAGCCCCACCAATCAGGAAGTAACAGCAGAAAAGTGAAACTTTGTGGATGTGGCTCATGGGTTCCTCACCTCCAGTTCCAGGAATAACTCAAGACAAATAGACCAGGCTCTAAGAATAACCCTCTGCCGGCAACGCATGCGTGCACACAAGACACAGGCTTTGTTTTCTCTTCAGGGAGTGACTTTGCCACTCTGTGGGAAGGTTATCTCCCACCAGTCATCACCACTTCTGTCACCACTCCTTTACCTGAGTCAACAACACACCCATCCCCTCCTTATACTTGTGGAGTCACCAGAGGCCCACACAGGAGAAACGTTGCCTGTCAACACCATTAACCTTGCCAACCTGCATCCCTCACTGGACTCGGACAACTGCTGGACATCTCCCACCAGTTGCAGTTCAAGGGAGAAAACTAACTGCCTTGCTGAGAGCTCTCTGACTGCAGTGGTAGAAGAGAAATCTAGAAGGTTCCAGGACTCAGAGTGAGGAATGCCCCACATCAGTGCCAGCTGTGGTGCCCTCACTGTCCCTGGATGCAGATTCTTCCTCTGAGAGAACTTCTTAAAAACTATCCATTTTAGGCAACACCACACACATATTCTGACAGCAGTCATGTCACCCCAAGCAGTCAACAGCCATCACAACTCACTCTGACATCATCACAGAAAAGGAAACACCAGGAAAATTGGCAGAAATAGCCTGGTGTTACATCATTTGCTCCCGAAAATATGGCAGACTTGTCCTCAGGCTCAGACTAGTCTACATGTAGCAGGCCAAGAACTTGGAACAAGTCAGTCACTATTTCTCTATCCTTTACTTCAGCTCTCTTGAAGTCGGGTTAGAAGAGCCCAAACTGTGGCGAGGTCATGCACTTGACAACAGTCGCACAGCGGCGCAGAGCTCACACTCTCCAAGCTTTGACTCTTACCTTTGAGTTCCAGCCCTGTCACTTATGAAGTATGGAAAGTGGGGCAAGTCACTTAGCCTCTCCAAATATCAGCTTTCTCATCTGTGAAAAGGGGGTACTATAAACTAAGAGAAACTGTAAAGCACTATACAGATATGTGGCATCAACATTTTTATAATTTAGAGAGTCAAAACGTGCCTAGTGAGAGAAGTACAAAATAAATCTATTCTCAACCGTATAGGTCAGTTAATCCCAAGTCAATTGACTCAAGAACTCAAAGTGAAGACAATGACTTCCACAGAAACCACCTGTAGTGTAGAAATGCCCTGGTAACGGGCATTCTTCATTACAGAAACCATTCTGCGGTGCAGGCAGGCCCATTGACAGGACTACTGAGCCCTCTCCTTAGCCACAACCAGAGGAACGTCAGCCAGCACCAAATGGCCTCCCTCTGAGGACACATACTTCAGGATTCTGGTTTCCTTTTCTCAGTTGTGAGATGACAGGAAAAATTCCAGTCACCAGTCTTCACGGCTCTAATAAGACAACTAGACCCACGTCCTCAGGATCGAAGCAGCTGCCTTCCGTGCAGACAATACAGGCATTTAAAGTGATCCTTGCTAAGGAGATGATGTGAGAAACTCTCCTTCCTGGTTCCCATAGCTGAAGATCAATCCAGCAGTGGGTGATGGAAGCTAAGAGTCAGGGTGAGGACTAGAGGAATTAGGAGAAGCAGTTAAGAGGCTGCTGCAATAGTTAGAGTAACAGCAAAGTGAACAAGAGACTATGACAGGAGAAATAACTTGGAGGAACGATAGTTGGTGACAAATTGTGATATTGCGGACAAGGAAGAGGAAGGAATCAAAGATGACTCAGGGGTTTCTGGCCTGAATCTCTGGAGGACTGATGTTACAATTAACATAAGGAAGGAAGGCGCTGGCCCTGTGGCCAAGTGGTTAAGTTCATGTGCTCCACTTCAGTGGTCCAGGGTTTTGTTGGTTTGGATCCTGGGTGGGGACATGGCACCGCTCATCAGGACATGCTGAGGCGGCATCCCACATAGCACAGCCAGAAGGACCTACAACTAGAATATACAGCTATGTACTGGGAGGCTCTGGGGAGAAGAAGAAGAAAAAAGAAGATTGGCAATAGATGTTAGCTCAGGTGCCAATCTTTAAAAAAAAAAACACACATAAGGAAGGAAGATAGAAGAAACAGTTCAAGGAGAAGTTTGACTTGGACATGTTGCATTTGACAGGGCAGCCAGGAAATCACTACAAAGATGAGTCTGGAAAATGGGTGCAAAGTCAGGGTAGATTTGTAGCTTTGTAAGCCATGAAAGTAGATGCAATTTGTATAGAGAAAGTATAGAAGGAGCAGGAAAGGGCTGGAGGTGACACCAAGAAGACTGACTTCACCTGGGAGCTGAGAAGAGAAGATAAGCGGGAAAGGGACCAGAAGGAACAGGGAAAGTGTTGGGGGGAGAAGAACCGTTCAGCTTCAAGGAGGGCAACACCATCCAAATATCAAGGGGACACTGGTCATGGGAGAATATTGAGGTAGATGCTCAATAAATATTTGTTGAAGGAATGAATGAATGGATGGTGCCACATTTTATAGAGACTAATAGGGATTGAGAAGAAAATTATTTTTGGTGATTAGGAAGGAGTTTTTTGGTAACTTTTGAGGAAAATGTTTTCAGCAAAGTGATTGAGGTGGAGGGCAGAGGGTAAGGAGTAGATGATAAAGAAGAGGTGTCCAGTGTGGACCCCTCTTTCAGGATGCTCGTGGGTGAAAAAAAGATATAGATAAGGAAGACACAAGATGGATAAAAGAGTTTTCTTTTTGGTCAAGAGAGCCCTAAATGTGATTGTCAGCAGAAGAGAAGCAGCAATGCAGAAAGGGACCCTCAGAGAGAAGTGATGGACTAAGCCATTCGAGGGGGGAAGAGGGGAGCAGACCGGGCACTGATTGTGTGTCTGTGTGTATCTGTGTGTATCTGTCTGTGTGAGTGTGTGCACAGTCTTCCAGTGGAGATTTGGCCTCTTTTCTGGGGTGGGATATTCCTGGTGGAGAGGATTCTGGCACATTGAAGGAGATAATTTAGATGGCTTTGGTTTTTCAGTGAAGTAGAAGATGGAAGGTCATAGATAAAGGAGGGAGAGGAGAGGAGAGGGAGAGAGAGATTAGGAGAGGAGAAACCTATTTTTCCCAAGTTGTCAACTCTTCACAGTCAAATTCTTGGCTCTCTGTTCTGCAAATAAGTTATGTTTTTGGCCAGGGTGAGAATAACAGGCTTTAGGTGTCTAACAATCCAATGGAAACTGAAGAGCCTGACTGTCTGTTCTGGTAAAAGACAGAGTCGTTCATTCCAGCAGAGCTTGAGCAGCAAGAATAAAGCTGGAAATAGTCTTTAGAACAGATCTTGATCAAGACCGCAAATTTCTGTGCCTTACAACTTCAGCAAGGTGGTTTTAGCTTACGAAAAGTTTCAAGAGCAGCCACTATCGTTTTATTTTAAGGGTATTGTTTCTTAAAATGTGGTTTGTAGGGGCCAGCTCCGTGGCCGAGTGGTTAAGTTCACGCGCTCTGCTGCGGCAGTCCAGGGTTCGGATCCTGGGCGTGGACATGGCACTGCTCGTCAGGCCACGTTGAGGCGGCGTCCCACATCCCACAACTAGAGGGACCTGCAACTAAGATATACAACTATGTACCGGGGGGGGGGGGGGGTGGGGTGGGGGGGGGCGGTTTGGGAAATAAAAAAAAAAAAAATGTGGTTCGTAGACCACCTGTATCAGAATCACCCTGGACACATGTTCAAATACAGATTCCTGGGCCCCGCCTCACACACAGGGATGCAGATTCTGGCGGCGAGCCCCAGAATACATTTTCACAATCTCTGCCAGGGATTCGGGTGCACTCTATCTTTTGTGGACCACATTCTTACCAAAAAGAGCTTCTCTATAGCCCTACCGCCTTACCAGGATTTCTTACCTAAGAATAACCTTCTCAAGGTTAGTAGATTGGGTTATCTGCAAACTGTTTTCCTAAATAGTTGAGTAATTCGTTGAAGGAGTCGTTTAAGGTTGTTTAAATTGCAGTGAAAGACAAATGCAATACTGAAGTTTTGCTGTAACTAATGCTAATGTCTGCATCCTAACAACAAGCCCAGCAGTTTCAGAGACTTGCTAAGACTGTGCCTGCCCCCCTACACAGTAAAACCACATCATCGACGTGAAGGCGCTCGCTTGCCTTCCGGTTTATTGGAGCAGGAGACTCTAATCAATTCAGCCCATGACTAGCAAGTTCTTTAAATAAAGACTCAAAAGGAGGACACAGCCCTGTTTGACAAGATTTAAAACTGGTATTACCGAGCGAAGATTTTTTTTCAAAGGGCAAGGATATGGGGAAACAGGTACTTTCTCACATACCGCTAATGGGACTGTAAATGAGCACGACTTTTCTGCGAAGAAATTTGGCAGTGTGTACTAACAACATGGAAATGTTTATAACAGCGTCAACCAGTAATTCCACTCACAGAAATTCATGTTAAGGAAATGAGCTGAAATAATGGAAGCAAAACAAAATATTATACACAAAGTTAGTCATGAAACCTTCCTTTATAGTAGCAACACATTGGAAACAGCCTGTGTCCAACAGAAAGTTATCTATGGGCTATCTCCATAATGGAATATTATTTAATGTATAAAGGTGATGTCCAATGTTCCACAAGGGGCTCACGCACACACACTATCACATACACATACTAGCAGCACATGGAACAAGCATAAAGTAAGGGTTACTAAGGGAGAACTTACGAGCAAAGAAGCAGTAGAGGGCACGTGACCCCGAACTCATTATCTCACAGACAGGCGGGTGTAGCTGGACATACGGGAGGAAGGGCTCCAGGAGGCGCTTAGCTGACCCAGCCCTGAGCCCGCTTTTCCATCCTCCAAAAGGAGGACGAGAAAGAACTACCATCTAAGATATAAAAGATTTGTCTCCCCTCAGGCCATGTTTACAAAGAATAAAAACACAAAGCAATGCTCATGATCGGGTAAAGTTAAAAAAACAGGATGCACTTGTAGTTACTAAGTCAATTTTGTTGATCTTTTCAAAGAACCAACTTCTGATTCCATTGATTTTCTCCATTTGTTTTTCTATTCTCCATTTCATTGATCTTTGCTCTAATCTTTATTTTCTGCCTTCCAGTAGCTTTGGGTTTAGTTTGTTTTTCTTTTCCTGGTTCCTTAAGTTGTAAAATTAGCTTTAGTCCTAATATTCTTTATTTCTGTTATCTTCTTTTCTTCCTTTCTTTTTCTCAATTAACTTTGCCAGGAGTTTGTGTATTTTATCTTCTAAGAACCAACTTTTGGTGTTATTGATTCTATTTTCAATTGTTTCTATATCATTAAGTTCTGTTTTTTCCTTAATTGTATCCTTCATTCAGCTTTCTTTTTCTTTGTTCTTTTTGATTTTTCTATTCCACCTTTTCACTGACAGTTTCACTTTTATGCAGAAGATATTCAATTTACAGTGTCTGATCTAAGACCATATCTCCTTTTCCCATGCAACCCTTAAAATCCAAAACTCTAGATCTCAGAAATCTGCAAATCTCGCGAGAGCACTGACATCCTCTTAGTTTTTAACTCCTTCACTCCTGAGTATTTCCCTTTCTTCTGATCTTGGTTCTGCATGCGCAGAATACATTATCTGGCGTTTGCAGGTTTTGTGGTTAAAGGCTTATCTCTTCTGCTGTATTGCTGGAAATGGAGCTGTACTACTTTTATAAACAAACAAACAAAAATCTTTACTTAAAAAAATTGGACTGTGCTATCATAAAACTTTTGCTGCTGATATTGACGTTAACAGAGGTGTGGCAGGCTCTGAAAAGACATTAATTGCCAAGAATCTATAATAAGTTTAGTAAATTTGTTACGTAAACAGCTTCCATCTGGTGACTCAAAGTCAGATGATAGAGCAATGCTCTTATTTATGTTCTTAGAAAAATGAAATAAGGTTAATAATAATTGCATACTGAATGTCTTCCAATCTAAACCTCATCTGGAGAAAGTCAGTTTTGGAACTTTATTGAGGAGAGGGCAGGCAGAGAATTTGGAGTGTTGTAAACAAATCTACTCATAATTCCGAATAAAAGACGTCTCCCTTCAAAGTTGAGTCATTTGGGGTTAAGTAAGGATCCAGAGCTCTCCTAGCACAGCTCTGCAGCTCAGGCCATGCATTGTCCACACCAGCTTAGAAACGTGTCACCTGTAATTAGTTACCATTAATAAAGTACAAAAGCTGGCAAGTGAGTCACTTCTTTTTCAAGTAAATTAGACCTGATTCATAGTCATTCTCACTAACTTAAAAGTCTAAATTGCTTTCTTAAGAAGAGAATGTGGTGAAATTTTAGTTAACCCCAGGAAATACATTCAAATAAATTCTTCTCTAGGAGTTGGTCCCCGTGAATTTCATCCCTCCAACTAGTGGTGAGCACTAAGGTTAAAAAAAAGTTTGAGGACAGCTAGGGAACTAATGAAAACCCAAAAGAGTAAGTTCCTAAAGAAAACCAAAGACTTGGTTTCTTGGTTTGGAACCCTGGAGGACCCTGAAGATAAAGTTCAGGAGCACGGTACACTCTACTGGCCGACGGAGCCTTTGTCTGTAGCTAGTGTGGGTGCAGTCAAATATTTTAAACAAAACAAGTTGGTAGTTAAATATTCTGCCTGGCAAATAAATTGAGGAAAAAAAAAAGGCATGATCAATTAAATGAACATCATGTTATGAAGTAACTAGAATTAGAGTATATGCACTCACTTAGACCTCCACGAGATTGGGACAAATGTTAACAATGAAAAACCAAAGTAGAAACTTAATTTGCATTTTTAAAAGGTCATAATTCAATTGAAAGAGTTAACACTCCCTGCCATCATGGAGTTTACAACAGTCTGTCTCCTCACCATTCTAATCTAACCTTGCCTTCTTCCTCACAAGGAAGGCAACTGTGACTTCTTATATTCCTGAGATTTTTTTTTTTTAAAGATTTTATTTTTTTCCTTTTTCTCCTCAAAGCCCCCCAGTACATAGTTGTATATTCTTCGTTGTGGGTCCTTCTACTTGTGGCATGTGGGACGCTGCCTCAGCGTGGCTTGACAAGCAGTGCCATGTCCACGTCCAGGATTCGAACCAATGAAACACTGGGATGCCTGCAGCGGAGCCCGAACTTAACCACTCGCCCATGGTTGGCAAAAAAGCTCCTGCCTGAGATTTTTTTTAACAATTGAAGCAGCCCTCATCAGATGCCTCCCTCTGAGGGCTCCTGCACCCCCACCCTTTATTCTTTATAGTAGAATTTTTTTCTTTAAGCTTCCCTCCAGGCATGTCTAAACTTCTGACCTGGAGCACCTTTTATTGACCAGACCTAACCTCAGGGCTCATTCAGCCCCTGTGCTACTTGGCTACCCAGGGATGGGCACCACATTGTGGGACTGAATATTTTCCCTCTATACAGGTATTATTTATTCTCCCGAGTGATGGAATTTGTCTTCATCTCTTTTGTACCTCTCAGGGCTGTCTTTTTTTTTTTTTTTTTTAAGATTTTATTTTTTCCTTTTTCTCCCCAAAGCCCCCCAGTACATAGTTGTATATTCTTCGGTGTGGGTCCTTTTTTAGTTGTAGCATGTGGGACGCTGCCTCAGCGTGGTTTGATGAGCAGTGCCATGTCCGTGCCCAGGATTCGAACCAACGAAACACTGGGCCGCCTGCAGCGGAGCGCACAGACTTAACCACTCGGCCACGGGGCCAGCCCTAGGGCTGTCTTTTTTTTGAGGAAGATTAGCCCTGAGCTAACTGCTGCCAAACCTCTTCTTTTTTTTTTTGCTGAGGAAGACTGGCCCTGAGCTAACATCCATGCCCATCTTCCTCTGCTTTATACGTAGGACGCCTACCACAGCATGGCTTTGGCCAAGCGGTGCCATGTCAGCACCTGGGATCCGAACCGGTGAACCCCTGGCCACGGAGAAGCAGAGTTTGCAAACTTAACTGCTGTGCCACCTGGCGCGCCCCAGGGCTGTCTTAAGGGAAGGAGTATTTAGCAACTTTAGCAAGAAAGACTGGCCACTTCAAATCAAATCAAATCTATTAAAATTTCATTCCTTGAAAAAATATTGATGATGCCTTTTCCGTTTGAAAAGGACATTCACATCATAGGATTAAAAAAAATAATTAGTGCATGTTGTTGACAAATTTACTTTTGAGCCCCTGAATGTGTACGTCAGAACCCTGTACCACCAATCGAAGCACTGTCTTCTAAATATTAATGCTCTGAGTGTTTTGAATTTGGTTAATCGTGAAAAATCTCCTTCTTCTGATTAGGTATTTTGAAACTGACTATTGTCACCTTGGAGAAAAGAGCTCTCTTCAAAGAAGGAGCAGTGTCTTAGCCTTGATGTTCACATTATTTAAGAGAACAACATCTCCTGATAAATGGAAAAGAGTTTTCAATAAAGAACCAAATATTGCAAATTTGTTAAAACTGGGTTCGTTGTTGCATCTCAATAATTGTATGTGAAAAAAATTTAGCGCCACATAAGGATTGAGTCAAAAACATGTTAGCTCTGTGGTTTTTTAAGAAACTTTTTTCTTGGAAGCTAAAGATAGGTTATTTTTTGGTAAAAAATCAGCACAAAGTACCTCATAGAAAATATAAAGAACTAACGTAAAATATAAAATGAAATTAGGTTATCACCGATGAACTTCTCCTACTATGCCTGTCTCTTTATCAAAGGATTGAGACTTTTGTTGAGACCGTCTGGAAAAAGGGTCACAGGATGATTATCATACGCTCTCGGCACTTTTTCCTTCCTGGACCTTTTTCTCTGTTAAAAAAAAAGTGAAAAACTCTATTTTACAACTGTGTTGGCCTCAGGAGTAATGCAATCAAGGCTGGATTCATTATTACATGTTCATTACTATTACATGATTTTTTCTTCTGATAGTAAAAGAAATTAACATGAAAATGGTTTTGAAGATCCCAAAAGTAGCTTGGCCTCCAGGTCCTATGGGCTCTGTACCTCACCTATCTGTGGCCCTGATGGCAATTTGTAAGGTGGCTGGTGCCTTGAGAAGCAGCTTGCTGAGGTTTGTAAAAAGGAGCTTATCCGAGCTCAGTATGCCACATGATGTTGAAAAACAAGCAGAATTCACTCTACTCCCAATTAAAAAGAAAAAGTGACAAAGGAAGGGATGGTTCTGGGTTGTAAGTGGAGGGAACTCCCACAAGGAAGGTCTTTGGGGAAAGTGAAATGAATAAAAATAACTATATATGTGAATATACAGAGGATACCCTCCTCCCCCCAAAAAAGAACCCCATGATATCAAGAGAACAAGGAATCACTTGAAACTTGAGCCCTAATAAATTCTTTTCTATTGTTGGGTGCACTCCCAAATGCTTTATACTGAATAAACAAGGTTGTTAAAGACGGTGCAACTTGCTGACATGTACTGTCAACAATACATGTATTTAGGCGCGTTGAGCATTCAAATACACAAGTTCACAACATTTTCCCTCCCCTTGCTCTAGAAAGAAGGTCCTGATAGGCTGGCAATGTTCTTGGGTTTTTCAGATGGAGTAATAGAGAGAAAGGAGGCAGGAAAAGAAGATCACAAAACATCACTAGGGGTGAAAATAGAAAGATTTTTGGAATGGGATTAGGAGATAAATTGAGAAGAAAAACTGATAGAGATATGGACTGGATTAAGGAGAAGAAAGAGAGGCTAAGATAAACAGAGAAGGCTACTCATCCTCTTTGAAGTGCTTGAGAAAAGTGTGTATAGGACATGCAACAATCTGAAATGTTTTGACTGCATGAACTGTGCGTGTATTTTAATTACAACACTGTTCTGAGAGTGAAGCACGTGGAGCAGGGCTTTTGGGCCGGATGTGGGAAGAGTAGGAAGCATACTTGACTGATGTCCAGGACTAACTTTCCAAAATAATTGGTAATGAGGACAAAATCTTAGCACAAAAAAATACATTGCAGTATTATTTATGACTAGATGCCACTTGTGTTGGTGGAAAATTTAGCCATGATTAAGTAAATAAATCCTGAAAGCCAGTCATTCTGAAGCACTGTGTTTCAGTGGTAAATGTGCAAAATACCAGAGGAGTTAACTCTGCACTGTCACAGAGGTAACTGCTGATGTCTCATGAGTCCTTGCATCTAATACTTAAGAGATTGTCAGCACAGGGAAGACAATTCTTGCTACATTCTCCACAAATAGACATGCAATGACCAGTAGTGTGTTCAAGGAGAAATCCCCTAAGAGTATCAGACAACACCTTGAAAAACATCAGAAATGATGACAGGATTTTCCTCAACAGGCACCGTAACTTCTACTCCAGTCACCACAGCAAGCTCAACGACAACTACACAGAAGACATCTTCCAGAACCTCTCCTCAAGGGACCTCAGGGTCTTCTCCGAACCAACAGACTCAGAGCATGGAGGTCACCACAGAATCTCAAACCAGCGCCATCACAGCAGAGGGCACATCAACTCTCTCTTTGTCCCCAAGCGGACACACTCTCACAGAGGGCGTTTCTCGGGAGACAGCCACCCCTGGGAAGACAAAGACTCCATCACCTTCCACTCTCACGGATGGAAATTCCACACCATCAGAAACTTTGACAGCATCCATCTCAACAAAGCAAACTTCATCTCCTTCCACTGTAAGCAACACACCTCCAATGACATCACAGATGCTCACAACAACAAGTTCTGCAGACACCCCCGCAGGAACCACAGGGGGCCCAACCGTACCTGGAACTGGCAGTTTCACTCCAGGTACCTCTGTAAGCGCAGTGACAACTGGATCAGAAGCACAGTCAGCACTTCTCACTACCAGCACCTTCACTGAGGAAGCATCAGCGGCTTCCCCGAACCACCAGACTCGGAGCGCGCAGACCACAGGAGAATCTCACATCTCCACCACTACAGCAGTGAGCACGTCGACTCCCTCACCCGTTCCAAGCAGACACACTCCTACAGAAGGCCCTTCTCAGGAGACATCCCCTTCCGTGGAACCGAGCACTCCATCCCCTTCCAGCGGCAGCATCACACCTCTGGCAGCATCAGAACTGTCGACAGCGCCAAACTCGACACATGAAACATCATCCCCTTCTGGTGTAAGCAGTGCACCTCCAACGACATCAAAGCTGCTCACATCACCCATTTCAGCAGACACCTCTGTGGGAACCACCGGGGACACACCACTGTCCGGGACTACGCGGTTTACTTCAGACAACACAGCAAGCTCAGTGACAACTGGACCAGAGGCACCATCCACAGCGCCCTCTTCCAGCACCTCCCCTCAGGAAACACCAGTGTCTCCTCAGAATCACCTGACTCAGAGCACGCAGGCCACCAGGGAGTCTCAAACCACCACCATCACAGCAGAGGGCACATCAAGTCTGTCTTCGTCCCCAAACGGACACACTCTCACAGAGGGCGTTTCTCGGGAGACCGCCACCTCTGGGAAGACAAAGACTCCGTCGCCTTCCACTCTCACCGACGGAAATTCCACGCCATCAGAAACTTTGACAGCATCCATCTCAACAAAGCAAACTTCATCTCCTTCCACTGTAAGCAACACACCTCCAATGACACCACAGGTGCTCACGACACCAGGTTTCCCAGGAACCACAGGGGGCCCATCCCTGCCTGGAACTGGCAGTTCCTCTCTAGGCACCACCGCAAGCACAGTGCCAACTGGACCAGAAGCACAGTCAGCACTTCCCACTTCCAGCACCTTCTCTCAGGAAGCCTCAGCGTCTTCTCAGAACCACCAGACTCGGAGCACGCAGACCACAGGAGAATCTCACACCAGCACCATCACAGCAGTGAGCACAGCAACACCCTCATCCTCCCCAAGGGGACACACTCCTACAGAGGGCGTTTCCCGGGGGACATCCACTGCAGGTGAGTCCAACGCCTCATCCCCTTCTAGTGTCAGCCACACACCGCAGGCAACGTCAGGAACATCGACAGACCCTACCTCCACAGACGCCACTTCACAAAACACACAGCACACAACGCTTCCTGTAGCAACAAGTTCTCCACTCATCTCAGCAGCCTCCGCAAAGACCGGAACAGACAGACAGTCCACAGCGCCCTCTTCCAGCACCTCTCCTCGGGGAACCCCAGGGTCTTCTCCGAACCAACAGACTCAGAGCATGGAGGTCACCACAGAATCTCAAACCAGCGCCATCACAGCAGAGGGCACATCAACTCTCTCTTTGTCCCCAAGCGGACACACTCTCACAGAGGGCGTTTCTCGGGAGACAGCCACCCCTGGGAAGACAAAGACTCCATCACCTTCCACTCTCACGGATGGAAATTCCACACCATCAGAAACTTTGACAGCATCCATCTCAACAAAGCAAACTTCATCTCCTTCCACTGTAAGCAACACACCTCCAATGACATCACAGATGCTCACAACAACAAGTTCTGCAGACACCCCCGCAGGAACCACAGGGGGCCCAACCGTACCTGGAACTGGCAGTTTCACTCCAGGTACCTCTGTAAGCGCAGTGACAACTGGATCAGAAGCACAGTCAGCACTTCTCACTACCAGCACCTTCACTGAGGAAGCATCAGCGGCTTCCCCGAACCACCAGACTCGGAGCGCGCAGACCACAGGAGAATCTCACATCTCCACCACTACAGCAGTGAGCACGTCGACTCCCTCACCCGTTCCAAGCAGACACACTCCTACAGAAGGCCCTTCTCAGGAGACATCCCCTTCCGTGGAACCGAGCACTCCATCCCCTTCCAGCGGCAGCATCACACCTCTGGCAGCATCAGAACTGTCGACAGCGCCAAACTCGACACATGAAACATCATCCCCTTCTGGTGTAAGCAGTGCACCTCCAACGACATCAAAGCTGCTCACATCACCCATTTCAGCAGACACCTCTGTGGGAACCACCGGGGACACACCACTGTCCGGGACTACGCGGTTTACTTCAGACAACACAGCAAGCTCAGTGACAACTGGACCAGAGGCACCATCCACAGCGCCCTCTTCCAGCACCTCCCCTCAGGAAACACCAGTGTCTCCTCAGAATCACCTGACTCAGAGCACGCAGGCCACCAGGGAGTCTCAAACCACCACCATCACAGCAGAGGGCACATCAAGTCTGTCTTCGTCCCCAAACGGACACACTCTCACAGAGGGCGTTTCTCGGGAGACTGCCACCTCTGGGAAGACAAAGACTCCGTCGCCTTCCACTCTCACCGACGGAAATTCCACGCCATCAGAAACTTTGACAGCATCCATCTCAACAAAGCAAACTTCATCTCCTTCCACTGTAAGCAACACACCTCCAATGACACCACAGGTGCTCACGACACCAGGTTTCCCAGGAACCACAGGGGGCCCATCCCTGCCTGGAACTGGCAGTTCCTCTCTAGGCACCACCGCAAGCACAGTGCCAACTGGACCAGAAGCACAGTCAGCACTTCCCACTTCCAGCACCTTCTCTCAGGAAGCCTCAGCGTCTTCTCAGAACCACCAGACTCGGAGCACGCAGACCACAGGAGAATCTCACACCAGCACCATCACAGCAGTGAGCACAGCAACACCCTCATCCTCCCCAAGGGGACACACTCCTACAGAGGGCGTTTCCCGGGGGACATCCACTGCAGGTGAGTCCAACGCCTCATCCCCTTCTAGTGTCAGCCACACACCGCAGGCAACGTCAGGAACATCGACAGACCCTACCTCCACAGACGCCACTTCACAAAACACACAGCACACAACGCTTCCTGTAGCAACAAGTTCTCCACTCATCTCAGCAGCCTCCGCAAAGACCGGAACAGACAGACAGTCCACAGCGCCCTCTTCCAGCACCTCTCCTCGGGGAACCCCAGGGTCTTCTCCGAACCAACAGACTCAGAGCATGGAGGTCACCACAGAATCTCAAACCAGCGCCATCACAGCAGAGGGCACATCAACTCTCTCTTTGTCCCCAAGCGGACACACTCTCACAGAGGGCGTTTCTCGGGAGACAGCCACCCCTGGGAAGACAAAGACTCCATCACCTTCCACTCTCACGGATGGAAATTCCACACCATCAGAAACTTTGACAGCATCCATCTCAACAAAGCAAACTTCATCTCCTTCCACTGTAAGCAACACACCTCCAATGACATCACAGATGCTCACAACAACAAGTTCTGCAGACACCCCCGCAGGAACCACAGGGGGCCCAACCGTACCTGGAACTGGCAGTTTCACTCCAGGTACCTCTGTAAGCGCAGTGACAACTGGATCAGAAGCACAGTCAGCACTTCTCACTACCAGCACCTTCACTGAGGAAGCATCAGCGGCTTCCCCGAACCACCAGACTCGGAGCGCGCAGACCACAGGAGAATCTCACATCTCCACCACTACAGCAGTGAGCACGTCGACTCCCTCACCCGTTCCAAGCAGACACACTCCTACAGAAGGCCCTTCTCAGGAGACATCCCCTTCCGTGGAACCGAGCACTCCATCCCCTTCCAGCGGCAGCATCACACCTCTGGCAGCATCAGAACTGTCGACAGCGCCAAACTCGACACATGAAACATCATCCCCTTCTGGTGTAAGCAGTGCACCTCCAACGACATCAAAGCTGCTCACATCACCCATTTCAGCAGACACCTCTGTGGGAACCACCGGGGACACACCACTGTCCGGGACTACGCGGTTTACTTCAGACAACACAGCAAGCTCAGTGACAACTGGACCAGAGGCACCATCCACAGCGCCCTCTTCCAGCACCTCCCCTCAGGAAACACCAGTGTCTCCTCAGAATCACCTGACTCAGAGCACGCAGGCCACCAGGGAGTCTCAAACCACCACCATCACAGCAGAGGGCACATCAAGTCTGTCTTCGTCCCCAAACGGACACACTCTCACAGAGGGCGTTTCTCGGGAGACCGCCACCTCTGGGAAGACAAAGACTCCGTCGCCTTCCACTCTCACCGACGGAAATTCCACGCCATCAGAAACTTTGACAGCATCCATCTCAACAAAGCAAACTTCATCTCCTTCCACTGTAAGCAACACACCTCCAATGACACCACAGGTGCTCACGACACCAGGTTTCCCAGGAACCACAGGGGGCCCATCCCTGCCTGGAACTGGCAGTTCCTCTCTAGGCACCACCGCAAGCACAGTGCCAACTGGACCAGAAGCACAGTCAGCACTTCCCACTTCCAGCACCTTCTCTCAGGAAGCCTCAGCGTCTTCTCAGAACCACCAGACTCGGAGCACGCAGACCACAGGAGAATCTCACACCAGCACCATCACAGCAGTGAGCACAGCAACACCCTCATCCTCCCCAAGGGGACACACTCCTACAGAGGGCGTTTCCCGGGGGACATCCACTGCAGGTGAGTCCAACGCCTCATCCCCTTCTAGTGTCAGCCACACACCGCAGGCAACGTCAGGAACATCGACAGACCCTACCTCCACAGACGCCACTTCACAAAACACACAGCACACAACGCTTCCTGTAGCAACAAGTTCTCCACTCATCTCAGCAGCCTCCGCAAAGACCGGAACAGACAGACAGTCCACAGCGCCCTCTTCCAGCACCTCTCCTCGGGGAACCCCAGGGTCTTCTCCGAACCAACAGACTCAGAGCATGGAGGTCACCACAGAATCTCAAACCAGCGCCATCACAGCAGAGGGCACATCAACTCTCTCTTTGTCCCCAAGCGGACACACTCTCACAGAGGGCGTTTCTCGGGAGACAGCCACCCCTGGGAAGACAAAGACTCCATCACCTTCCACTCTCACGGATGGAAATTCCACGCCATCAGAAACTTTGACAGCATCCATCTCAACAAAGCAAACTTCATCTCCTTCCACTGTAAGCAACACACCTCCAATGACATCACAGATGCTCACAACAACAAGTTCTGCAGACACCCCCGCAGGAACCACAGGGGGCCCAACCGTACCTGGAACTGGCAGTTTCACTCCAGGTACCTCTGTAAGCGCAGTGACAACTGGATCAGAAGCACAGTCAGCACTTCTCACTACCAGCACCTTCACTGAGGAAGCATCAGCGGCTTCCCCGAACCACCAGACTCGGAGCGCGCAGACCACAGGAGAATCTCACATCTCCACCACTACAGCAGTGAGCACGTCGACTCCCTCACCCGTTCCAAGCAGACACACTCCTACAGAAGGCCCTTCTCAGGAGACATCCCCTTCCGTGGAACCGAGCACTCCATCCCCTTCCAGCGGCAGCATCACACCTCTGGCAGCATCAGAACTGTCGACAGCGCCAAACTCGACACATGAAACATCATCCCCTTCTGGTGTAAGCAGTGCACCTCCAACGACATCAAAGCTGCTCACATCACCCATTTCAGCAGACACCTCTGTGGGAACCACCGGGGACACACCACTGTCCGGGACTACGCGGTTTACTTCAGACAACACAGCAAGCTCAGTGACAACTGGACCAGAGGCACCATCCACAGCGCCCTCTTCCAGCACCTCCCCTCAGGAAACACCAGTGTCTCCTCAGAATCACCTGACTCAGAGCACGCAGGCCACCAGGGAGTCTCAAACCACCACCATCACAGCAGAGGGCACATCAAGTCTGTCTTCGTCCCCAAACGGACACACTCTCACAGAGGGCGTTTCTCGGGAGACCGCCACCTCTGGGAAGACAAAGACTCCGTCGCCTTCCACTCTCACCGACGGAAATTCCACGCCATCAGAAACTTTGACAGCATCCATCTCAACAAAGCAAACTTCATCTCCTTCCACTGTAAGCAACACACCTCCAATGACACCACAGGTGCTCACGACACCAGGTTTCCCAGGAACCACAGGGGGCCCATCCCTGCCTGGAACTGGCAGTTCCTCTCTAGGCACCACCGCAAGCACAGTGCCAACTGGACCAGAAGCACAGTCAGCACTTCCCACTTCCAGCACCTTCTCTCAGGAAGCCTCAGCGTCTTCTCAGAACCACCAGACTCGGAGCACGCAGACCACAGGAGAATCTCACACCAGCACCATCACAGCAGTGAGCACAGCAACACCCTCATCCTCCCCAAGGGGACACACTCCTACAGAGGGCGTTTCCCGGGGGACATCCACTGCAGGTGAGTCCAACGCCTCATCCCCTTCTAGTGTCAGCCACACACCGCAGGCAACGTCAGGAACATCGACAGACCCTACCTCCACAGACGCCACTTCACAAAACACACAGCACACAACGCTTCCTGTAGCAACAAGTTCTCCACTCATCTCAGCAGCCTCCGCAAAGACCGGAACAGACAGACAGTCCACAGCGCCCTCTTCCAGCACCTCTCCTCGGGGAACCCCAGGGTCTTCTCCGAACCAACAGACTCAGAGCATGGAGGTCACCACAGAATCTCAAACCAGCGCCATCACAGCAGAGGGCACATCAACTCTCTCTTTGTCCCCAAGCGGACACACTCTCACAGAGGGCGTTTCTCGGGAGACAGCCACCCCTGGGAAGACAAAGACTCCATCACCTTCCACTCTCACGGATGGAAATTCCACGCCATCAGAAACTTTGACAGCATCCATCTCAACAAAGCAAACTTCATCTCCTTCCACTGTAAGCAACACACCTCCAATGACATCACAGATGCTCACAACAACAAGTTCTGCAGACACCCCCGCAGGAACCACAGGGGGCCCAACCGTACCTGGAACTGGCAGTTTCACTCCAGGTACCTCTGTAAGCGCAGTGACAACTGGATCAGAAGCACAGTCAGCACTTCTCACTACCAGCACCTTCACTGAGGAAGCATCAGCGGCTTCCCCGAACCACCAGACTCGGAGCGCGCAGACCACAGGAGAATCTCACATCTCCACCACTACAGCAGTGAGCACGTCGACTCCCTCACCCGTTCCAAGCAGACACACTCCTACAGAAGGCCCTTCTCAGGAGACATCCCCTTCCGTGGAACCGAGCACTCCATCCCCTTCCAGCGGCAGCATCACACCTCTGGCAGCATCAGAACTGTCGACAGCGCCAAACTCGACACATGAAACATCATCCCCTTCTGGTGTAAGCAGTGCACCTCCAACGACATCAAAGCTGCTCACATCACCCATTTCAGCAGACACCTCTGTGGGAACCACCGGGGACACACCACTGTCCGGGACTACGCGGTTTACTTCAGACAACACAGCAAGCTCAGTGACAACTGGACCAGAGGCACCATCCACAGCGCCCTCTTCCAGCACCTCCCCTCAGGAAACACCAGTGTCTCCTCAGAATCACCTGACTCAGAGCACGCAGGCCACCAGGGAGTCTCAAACCACCACCATCACAGCAGAGGGCACATCAAGTCTGTCTTCGTCCCCAAACGGACACACTCTCACAGAGGGCGTTTCTCGGGAGACCGCCACCTCTGGGAAGACAAAGACTCCGTCGCCTTCCACTCTCACCGACGGAAATTCCACGCCATCAGAAACTTTGACAGCATCCATCTCAACAAAGCAAACTTCATCTCCTTCCACTGTAAGCAACACACCTCCAATGACACCACAGGTGCTCACGACACCAGGTTTCCCAGGAACCACAGGGGGCCCATCCCTGCCTGGAACTGGCAGTTCCTCTCTAGGCACCACCGCAAGCACAGTGCCAACTGGACCAGAAGCACAGTCAGCACTTCCCACTTCCAGCACCTTCTCTCAGGAAGCCTCAGCGTCTTCTCAGAACCACCAGACTCGGAGCACGCAGACCACAGGAGAATCTCACACCAGCACCATCACAGCAGTGAGCACAGCAACACCCTCATCCTCCCCAAGGGGACACACTCCTACAGAGGGCGTTTCCCGGGGGACATCCACTGCAGGTGAGTCCAACGCCTCATCCCCTTCTAGTGTCAGCCACACACCGCAGGCAACGTCAGGAACATCGACAGACCCTACCTCCACAGACGCCACTTCACAAAACACACAGCACACAACGCTTCCTGTAGCAACAAGTTCTCCACTCATCTCAGCAGCCTCCGCAAAGACCGGAACAGACAGACAGTCCACAGCGCCCTCTTCCAGCACCTCTCCTCGGGGAACCCCAGGGTCTTCTCCGAACCAACAGACTCAGAGCATGGAGGTCACCACAGAATCTCAAACCAGCGCCATCACAGCAGAGGGCACATCAACTCTCTCTTTGTCCCCAAGCGGACACACTCTCACAGAGGGCGTTTCTCGGGAGACAGCCACCCCTGGGAAGACAAAGACTCCATCACCTTCCACTCTCACGGATGGAAATTCCACGCCATCAGAAACTTTGACAGCATCCATCTCAACAAAGCAAACTTCATCTCCTTCCACTGTAAGCAACACACCTCCAATGACATCACAGATGCTCACAACAACAAGTTCTGCAGACACCCCCGCAGGAACCACAGGGGGCCCAACCGTACCTGGAACTGGCAGTTTCACTCCAGGTACCTCTGTAAGCGCAGTGACAACTGGATCAGAAGCACAGTCAGCACTTCTCACTACCAGCACCTTCACTGAGGAAGCATCAGCGGCTTCCCCGAACCACCAGACTCGGAGCGCGCAGACCACAGGAGAATCTCACATCTCCACCACTACAGCAGTGAGCACGTCGACTCCCTCACCCGTTCCAAGCAGACACACTCCTACAGAAGGCCCTTCTCAGGAGACATCCCCTTCCGTGGAACCGAGCACTCCATCCCCTTCCAGCGGCAGCATCACACCTCTGGCAGCATCAGAACTGTCGACAGCGCCAAACTCGACACATGAAACATCATCCCCTTCTGGTGTAAGCAGTGCACCTCCAACGACATCAAAGCTGCTCACATCACCCATTTCAGCAGACACCTCTGTGGGAACCACCGGGGACACACCACTGTCCGGGACTACGCGGTTTACTTCAGACAACACAGCAAGCTCAGTGACAACTGGACCAGAGGCACCATCCACAGCGCCCTCTTCCAGCACCTCCCCTCAGGAAACACCAGTGTCTCCTCAGAATCACCTGACTCAGAGCACGCAGGCCACCAGGGAGTCTCAAACCACCACCATCACAGCAGAGGGCACATCAAGTCTGTCTTCGTCCCCAAACGGACACACTCTCACAGAGGGCGTTTCTCGGGAGACCGCCACCTCTGGGAAGACAAAGACTCCGTCGCCTTCCACTCTCACCGACGGAAATTCCACGCCATCAGAAACTTTGACAGCATCCATCTCAACAAAGCAAACTTCATCTCCTTCCACTGTAAGCAACACACCTCCAATGACACCACAGGTGCTCACGACACCAGGTTTCCCAGGAACCACAGGGGGCCCATCCCTGCCTGGAACTGGCAGTTCCTCTCTAGGCACCACCGCAAGCACAGTGCCAACTGGACCAGAAGCACAGTCAGCACTTCCCACTTCCAGCACCTTCTCTCAGGAAGCCTCAGCGTCTTCTCAGAACCACCAGACTCGGAGCACGCAGACCACAGGAGAATCTCACACCAGCACCATCACAGCAGTGAGCACAGCAACACCCTCATCCTCCCCAAGGGGACACACTCCTACAGAGGGCGTTTCCCGGGGGACATCCACTGCAGGTGAGTCCAACGCCTCATCCCCTTCTAGTGTCAGCCACACACCGCAGGCAACGTCAGGAACATCGACAGACCCTACCTCCACAGACGCCACTTCACAAAACACACAGCACACAACGCTTCCTGTAGCAACAAGTTCTCCACTCATCTCAGCAGCCTCCGCAAAGACCGGAACAGACAGACAGTCCACAGCGCCCTCTTCCAGCACCTCTCCTCGGGGAACCCCAGGGTCTTCTCCGAACCAACAGACTCAGAGCATGGAGGTCACCACAGAATCTCAAACCAGCGCCATCACAGCAGAGGGCACATCAACTCTCTCTTTGTCCCCAAGCGGACACACTCTCACAGAGGGCGTTTCTCGGGAGACAGCCACCCCTGGGAAGACAAAGACTCCATCACCTTCCACTCTCACGGATGGAAATTCCACGCCATCAGAAACTTTGACAGCATCCATCTCAACAAAGCAAACTTCATCTCCTTCCACTGTAAGCAACACACCTCCAATGACATCACAGATGCTCACAACAACAAGTTCTGCAGACACCCCCGCAGGAACCACAGGGGGCCCAACCGTACCTGGAACTGGCAGTTTCACTCCAGGTACCTCTGTAAGCGCAGTGACAACTGGATCAGAAGCACAGTCAGCACTTCTCACTACCAGCACCTTCACTGAGGAAGCATCAGCGGCTTCCCCGAACCACCAGACTCGGAGCGCGCAGACCACAGGAGAATCTCACATCTCCACCACTACAGCAGTGAGCACGTCGACTCCCTCACCCGTTCCAAGCAGACACACTCCTACAGAAGGCCCTTCTCAGGAGACATCCCCTTCCGTGGAACCGAGCACTCCATCCCCTTCCAGCGGCAGCATCACACCTCTGGCAGCATCAGAACTGTCGACAGCGCCAAACTCGACACATGAAACATCATCCCCTTCTGGTGTAAGCAGTGCACCTCCAACGACATCAAAGCTGCTCACATCACCCATTTCAGCAGACACCTCTGTGGGAACCACCGGGGACACACCACTGTCCGGGACTACGCGGTTTACTTCAGACAACACAGCAAGCTCAGTGACAACTGGACCAGAGGCACCATCCACAGCGCCCTCTTCCAGCACCTCCCCTCAGGAAACACCAGTGTCTCCTCAGAATCACCTGACTCAGAGCACGCAGGCCACCAGGGAGTCTCAAACCACCACCATCACAGCAGAGGGCACATCAAGTCTGTCTTCGTCCCCAAACGGACACACTCTCACAGAGGGCGTTTCTCGGGAGACCGCCACCTCTGGGAAGACAAAGACTCCGTCGCCTTCCACTCTCACCGACGGAAATTCCACGCCATCAGAAACTTTGACAGCATCCATCTCAACAAAGCAAACTTCATCTCCTTCCACTGTAAGCAACACACCTCCAATGACACCACAGGTGCTCACGACACCAGGTTTCCCAGGAACCACAGGGGGCCCATCCCTGCCTGGAACTGGCAGTTCCTCTCTAGGCACCACCGCAAGCACAGTGCCAACTGGACCAGAAGCACAGTCAGCACTTCCCACTTCCAGCACCTTCTCTCAGGAAGCCTCAGCGTCTTCTCAGAACCACCAGACTCGGAGCACGCAGACCACAGGAGAATCTCACACCAGCACCATCACAGCAGTGAGCACAGCAACACCCTCATCCTCCCCAAGGGGACACACTCCTACAGAGGGCGTTTCCCGGGGGACATCCACTGCAGGTGAGTCCAACGCCTCATCCCCTTCTAGTGTCAGCCACACACCGCAGGCAACGTCAGGAACATCGACAGACCCTACCTCCACAGACGCCACTTCACAAAACACACAGCACACAACGCTTCCTGTAGCAACAAGTTCTCCACTCATCTCAGCAGCCTCCGCAAAGACCGGAACAGACAGACAGTCCACAGCGCCCTCTTCCAGCACCTCTCCTCGGGGAACCCCAGGGTCTTCTCCGAACCAACAGACTCAGAGCATGGAGGTCACCACAGAATCTCAAACCAGCGCCATCACAGCAGAGGGCACATCAACTCTCTCTTTGTCCCCAAGCGGACACACTCTCACAGAGGGCGTTTCTCGGGAGACAGCCACCCCTGGGAAGACAAAGACTCCATCACCTTCCACTCTCACGGATGGAAATTCCACGCCATCAGAAACTTTGACAGCATCCATCTCAACAAAGCAAACTTCATCTCCTTCCACTGTAAGCAACACACCTCCAATGACATCACAGATGCTCACAACAACAAGTTCTGCAGACACCCCCGCAGGAACCACAGGGGGCCCAACCGTACCTGGAACTGGCAGTTTCACTCCAGGTACCTCTGTAAGCGCAGTGACAACTGGATCAGAAGCACAGTCAGCACTTCTCACTACCAGCACCTTCACTGAGGAAGCATCAGCGGCTTCCCCGAACCACCAGACTCGGAGCGCGCAGACCACAGGAGAATCTCACATCTCCACCACTACAGCAGTGAGCACGTCGACTCCCTCACCCGTTCCAAGCAGACACACTCCTACAGAAGGCCCTTCTCAGGAGACATCCCCTTCCGTGGAACCGAGCACTCCATCCCCTTCCAGCGGCAGCATCACACCTCTGGCAGCATCAGAACTGTCGACAGCGCCAAACTCGACACATGAAACATCATCCCCTTCTGGTGTAAGCAGTGCACCTCCAACGACATCAAAGCTGCTCACATCACCCATTTCAGCAGACACCTCTGTGGGAACCACCGGGGACACACCACTGTCCGGGACTACGCGGTTTACTTCAGACAACACAGCAAGCTCAGTGACAACTGGACCAGAGGCACCATCCACAGCGCCCTCTTCCAGCACCTCCCCTCAGGAAACACCAGTGTCTCCTCAGAATCACCTGACTCAGAGCACGCAGGCCACCAGGGAGTCTCAAACCACCACCATCACAGCAGAGGGCACATCAAGTCTGTCTTCGTCCCCAAACGGACACACTCTCACAGAGGGCGTTTCTCGGGAGACCGCCACCTCTGGGAAGACAAAGACTCCGTCGCCTTCCACTCTCACCGACGGAAATTCCACGCCATCAGAAACTTTGACAGCATCCATCTCAACAAAGCAAACTTCATCTCCTTCCACTGTAAGCAACACACCTCCAATGACACCACAGGTGCTCACGACACCAGGTTTCCCAGGAACCACAGGGGGCCCATCCCTGCCTGGAACTGGCAGTTCCTCTCTAGGCACCACCGCAAGCACAGTGCCAACTGGACCAGAAGCACAGTCAGCACTTCCCACTTCCAGCACCTTCTCTCAGGAAGCCTCAGCGTCTTCTCAGAACCACCAGACTCGGAGCACGCAGACCACAGGAGAATCTCACACCAGCACCATCACAGCAGTGAGCACAGCAACACCCTCATCCTCCCCAAGGGGACACACTCCTACAGAGGGCGTTTCCCGGGGGACATCCACTGCAGGTGAGTCCAACGCCTCATCCCCTTCTAGTGTCAGCCACACACCGCAGGCAACGTCAGGAACATCGACAGACCCTACCTCCACAGACGCCACTTCACAAAACACACAGCACACAACGCTTCCTGTAGCAACAAGTTCTCCACTCATCTCAGCAGCCTCCGCAAAGACCGGAACAGACAGACAGTCCACAGCGCCCTCTTCCAGCACCTCTCCTCGGGGAACCCCAGGGTCTTCTCCGAACCAACAGACTCAGAGCATGGAGGTCACCACAGAATCTCAAACCAGCGCCATCACAGCAGAGGGCACATCAACTCTCTCTTTGTCCCCAAGCGGACACACTCTCACAGAGGGCGTTTCTCGGGAGACAGCCACCCCTGGGAAGACAAAGACTCCATCACCTTCCACTCTCACGGATGGAAATTCCACGCCATCAGAAACTTTGACAGCATCCATCTCAACAAAGCAAACTTCATCTCCTTCCACTGTAAGCAACACACCTCCAATGACATCACAGATGCTCACAACAACAAGTTCTGCAGACACCCCCGCAGGAACCACAGGGGGCCCAACCGTACCTGGAACTGGCAGTTTCACTCCAGGTACCTCTGTAAGCGCAGTGACAACTGGATCAGAAGCACAGTCAGCACTTCTCACTACCAGCACCTTCACTGAGGAAGCATCAGCGGCTTCCCCGAACCACCAGACTCGGAGCGCGCAGACCACAGGAGAATCTCACATCTCCACCACTACAGCAGTGAGCACGTCGACTCCCTCACCCGTTCCAAGCAGACACACTCCTACAGAAGGCCCTTCTCAGGAGACATCCCCTTCCGTGGAACCGAGCACTCCATCCCCTTCCAGCGGCAGCATCACACCTCTGGCAGCATCAGAACTGTCGACAGCGCCAAACTCGACACATGAAACATCATCCCCTTCTGGTGTAAGCAGTGCACCTCCAACGACATCAAAGCTGCTCACATCACCCATTTCAGCAGACACCTCTGTGGGAACCACCGGGGACACACCACTGTCCGGGACTACGCGGTTTACTTCAGACAACACAGCAAGCTCAGTGACAACTGGACCAGAGGCACCATCCACAGCGCCCTCTTCCAGCACCTCCCCTCAGGAAACACCAGTGTCTCCTCAGAATCACCTGACTCAGAGCACGCAGGCCACCAGGGAGTCTCAAACCACCACCATCACAGCAGAGGGCACATCAAGTCTGTCTTCGTCCCCAAACGGACACACTCTCACAGAGGGCGTTTCTCGGGAGACCGCCACCTCTGGGAAGACAAAGACTCCGTCGCCTTCCACTCTCACCGACGGAAATTCCACGCCATCAGAAACTTTGACAGCATCCATCTCAACAAAGCAAACTTCATCTCCTTCCACTGTAAGCAACACACCTCCAATGACACCACAGGTGCTCACGACACCAGGTTTCCCAGGAACCACAGGGGGCCCATCCCTGCCTGGAACTGGCAGTTCCTCTCTAGGCACCACCGCAAGCACAGTGCCAACTGGACCAGAAGCACAGTCAGCACTTCCCACTTCCAGCACCTTCTCTCAGGAAGCCTCAGCGTCTTCTCAGAACCACCAGACTCGGAGCACGCAGACCACAGGAGAATCTCACACCAGCACCATCACAGCAGTGAGCACAGCAACACCCTCATCCTCCCCAAGGGGACACACTCCTACAGAGGGCGTTTCCCGGGGGACATCCACTGCAGGTGAGTCCAACGCCTCATCCCCTTCTAGTGTCAGCCACACACCGCAGGCAACGTCAGGAACATCGACAGACCCTACCTCCACAGACGCCACTTCACAAAACACACAGCACACAACGCTTCCTGTAGCAACAAGTTCTCCACTCATCTCAGCAGCCTCCGCAAAGACCGGAACAGACAGACAGTCCACAGCGCCCTCTTCCAGCACCTCTCCTCGGGGAACCCCAGGGTCTTCTCCGAACCAACAGACTCAGAGCATGGAGGTCACCACAGAATCTCAAACCAGCGCCATCACAGCAGAGGGCACATCAACTCTCTCTTTGTCCCCAAGCGGACACACTCTCACAGAGGGCGTTTCTCGGGAGACAGCCACCCCTGGGAAGACAAAGACTCCATCACCTTCCACTCTCACGGATGGAAATTCCACGCCATCAGAAACTTTGACAGCATCCATCTCAACAAAGCAAACTTCATCTCCTTCCACTGTAAGCAACACACCTCCAATGACATCACAGATGCTCACAACAACAAGTTCTGCAGACACCCCCGCAGGAACCACAGGGGGCCCAACCGTACCTGGAACTGGCAGTTTCACTCCAGGTACCTCTGTAAGCGCAGTGACAACTGGATCAGAAGCACAGTCAGCACTTCTCACTACCAGCACCTTCACTGAGGAAGCATCAGCGGCTTCCCCGAACCACCAGACTCGGAGCGCGCAGACCACAGGAGAATCTCACATCTCCACCACTACAGCAGTGAGCACGTCGACTCCCTCACCCGTTCCAAGCAGACACACTCCTACAGAAGGCCCTTCTCAGGAGACATCCCCTTCCGTGGAACCGAGCACTCCATCCCCTTCCAGCGGCAGCATCACACCTCTGGCAGCATCAGAACTGTCGACAGCGCCAAACTCGACACATGAAACATCATCCCCTTCTGGTGTAAGCAGTGCACCTCCAACGACATCAAAGCTGCTCACATCACCCATTTCAGCAGACACCTCTGTGGGAACCACCGGGGACACACCACTGTCCGGGACTACGCGGTTTACTTCAGACAACACAGCAAGCTCAGTGACAACTGGACCAGAGGCACCATCCACAGCGCCCTCTTCCAGCACCTCCCCTCAGGAAACACCAGTGTCTCCTCAGAATCACCTGACTCAGAGCACGCAGGCCACCAGGGAGTCTCAAACCACCACCATCACAGCAGAGGGCACATCAAGTCTGTCTTCGTCCCCAAACGGACACACTCTCACAGAGGGCGTTTCTCGGGAGACCGCCACCTCTGGGAAGACAAAGACTCCGTCGCCTTCCACTCTCACCGACGGAAATTCCACGCCATCAGAAACTTTGACAGCATCCATCTCAACAAAGCAAACTTCATCTCCTTCCACTGTAAGCAACACACCTCCAATGACACCACAGGTGCTCACGACACCAGGTTTCCCAGGAACCACAGGGGGCCCATCCCTGCCTGGAACTGGCAGTTCCTCTCTAGGCACCACCGCAAGCACAGTGCCAACTGGACCAGAAGCACAGTCAGCACTTCCCACTTCCAGCACCTTCTCTCAGGAAGCCTCAGCGTCTTCTCAGAACCACCAGACTCGGAGCACGCAGACCACAGGAGAATCTCACACCAGCACCATCACAGCAGTGAGCACAGCAACACCCTCATCCTCCCCAAGGGGACACACTCCTACAGAGGGCGTTTCCCGGGGGACATCCACTGCAGGTGAGTCCAACGCCTCATCCCCTTCTAGTGTCAGCCACACACCGCAGGCAACGTCAGGAACATCGACAGACCCTACCTCCACAGACGCCACTTCACAAAACACACAGCACACAACGCTTCCTGTAGCAACAAGTTCTCCACTCATCTCAGCAGCCTCCGCAAAGACCGGAACAGACAGACAGTCCACAGCGCCCTCTTCCAGCACCTCTCCTCGGGGAACCCCAGGGTCTTCTCCGAACCAACAGACTCAGAGCATGGAGGTCACCACAGAATCTCAAACCAGCGCCATCACAGCAGAGGGCACATCAACTCTCTCTTTGTCCCCAAGCGGACACACTCTCACAGAGGGCGTTTCTCGGGAGACAGCCACCCCTGGGAAGACAAAGACTCCATCACCTTCCACTCTCACGGATGGAAATTCCACGCCATCAGAAACTTTGACAGCATCCATCTCAACAAAGCAAACTTCATCTCCTTCCACTGTAAGCAACACACCTCCAATGACATCACAGATGCTCACAACAACAAGTTCTGCAGACACCCCCGCAGGAACCACAGGGGGCCCAACCGTACCTGGAACTGGCAGTTTCACTCCAGGTACCTCTGTAAGCGCAGTGACAACTGGATCAGAAGCACAGTCAGCACTTCTCACTACCAGCACCTTCACTGAGGAAGCATCAGCGGCTTCCCCGAACCACCAGACTCGGAGCGCGCAGACCACAGGAGAATCTCACATCTCCACCACTACAGCAGTGAGCACGTCGACTCCCTCACCCGTTCCAAGCAGACACACTCCTACAGAAGGCCCTTCTCAGGAGACATCCCCTTCCGTGGAACCGAGCACTCCATCCCCTTCCAGCGGCAGCATCACACCTCTGGCAGCATCAGAACTGTCGACAGCGCCAAACTCGACACATGAAACATCATCCCCTTCTGGTGTAAGCAGTGCACCTCCAACGACATCAAAGCTGCTCACATCACCCATTTCAGCAGACACCTCTGTGGGAACCACCGGGGACACACCACTGTCCGGGACTACGCGGTTTACTTCAGACAACACAGCAAGCTCAGTGACAACTGGACCAGAGGCACCATCCACAGCGCCCTCTTCCAGCACCTCCCCTCAGGAAACACCAGTGTCTCCTCAGAATCACCTGACTCAGAGCACGCAGGCCACCAGGGAGTCTCAAACCACCACCATCACAGCAGAGGGCACATCAAGTCTGTCTTCGTCCCCAAACGGACACACTCTCACAGAGGGCGTTTCTCGGGAGACCGCCACCTCTGGGAAGACAAAGACTCCGTCGCCTTCCACTCTCACCGACGGAAATTCCACGCCATCAGAAACTTTGACAGCATCCATCTCAACAAAGCAAACTTCATCTCCTTCCACTGTAAGCAACACACCTCCAATGACACCACAGGTGCTCACGACACCAGGTTTCCCAGGAACCACAGGGGGCCCATCCCTGCCTGGAACTGGCAGTTCCTCTCTAGGCACCACCGCAAGCACAGTGCCAACTGGACCAGAAGCACAGTCAGCACTTCCCACTTCCAGCACCTTCTCTCAGGAAGCCTCAGCGTCTTCTCAGAACCACCAGACTCGGAGCACGCAGACCACAGGAGAATCTCACACCAGCACCATCACAGCAGTGAGCACAGCAACACCCTCATCCTCCCCAAGGGGACACACTCCTACAGAGGGCGTTTCCCGGGGGACATCCACTGCAGGTGAGTCCAACGCCTCATCCCCTTCTAGTGTCAGCCACACACCGCAGGCAACGTCAGGAACATCGACAGACCCTACCTCCACAGACGCCACTTCACAAAACACACAGCACACAACGCTTCCTGTAGCAACAAGTTCTCCACTCATCTCAGCAGCCTCCGCAAAGACCGGAACAGACAGACAGTCCACAGCGCCCTCTTCCAGCACCTCTCCTCGGGGAACCCCAGGGTCTTCTCCGAACCAACAGACTCAGAGCATGGAGGTCACCACAGAATCTCAAACCAGCGCCATCACAGCAGAGGGCACATCAACTCTCTCTTTGTCCCCAAGCGGACACACTCTCACAGAGGGCGTTTCTCGGGAGACAGCCACCCCTGGGAAGACAAAGACTCCATCACCTTCCACTCTCACGGATGGAAATTCCACGCCATCAGAAACTTTGACAGCATCCATCTCAACAAAGCAAACTTCATCTCCTTCCACTGTAAGCAACACACCTCCAATGACATCACAGATGCTCACAACAACAAGTTCTGCAGACACCCCCGCAGGAACCACAGGGGGCCCAACCGTACCTGGAACTGGCAGTTTCACTCCAGGTACCTCTGTAAGCGCAGTGACAACTGGATCAGAAGCACAGTCAGCACTTCTCACTACCAGCACCTTCACTGAGGAAGCATCAGCGGCTTCCCCGAACCACCAGACTCGGAGCGCGCAGACCACAGGAGAATCTCACATCTCCACCACTACAGCAGTGAGCACGTCGACTCCCTCACCCGTTCCAAGCAGACACACTCCTACAGAAGGCCCTTCTCAGGAGACATCCCCTTCCGTGGAACCGAGCACTCCATCCCCTTCCAGCGGCAGCATCACACCTCTGGCAGCATCAGAACTGTCGACAGCGCCAAACTCGACACATGAAACATCATCCCCTTCTGGTGTAAGCAGTGCACCTCCAACGACATCAAAGCTGCTCACATCACCCATTTCAGCAGACACCTCTGTGGGAACCACCGGGGACACACCACTGTCCGGGACTACGCGGTTTACTTCAGACAACACAGCAAGCTCAGTGACAACTGGACCAGAGGCACCATCCACAGCGCCCTCTTCCAGCACCTCCCCTCAGGAAACACCAGTGTCTCCTCAGAATCACCTGACTCAGAGCACGCAGGCCACCAGGGAGTCTCAAACCACCACCATCACAGCAGAGGGCACATCAAGTCTGTCTTCGTCCCCAAACGGACACACTCTCACAGAGGGCGTTTCTCGGGAGACCGCCACCTCTGGGAAGACAAAGACTCCGTCGCCTTCCACTCTCACCGACGGAAATTCCACGCCATCAGAAACTTTGACAGCATCCATCTCAACAAAGCAAACTTCATCTCCTTCCACTGTAAGCAACACACCTCCAATGACACCACAGGTGCTCACGACACCAGGTTTCCCAGGAACCACAGGGGGCCCATCCCTGCCTGGAACTGGCAGTTCCTCTCTAGGCACCACCGCAAGCACAGTGCCAACTGGACCAGAAGCACAGTCAGCACTTCCCACTTCCAGCACCTTCTCTCAGGAAGCCTCAGCGTCTTCTCAGAACCACCAGACTCGGAGCACGCAGACCACAGGAGAATCTCACACCAGCACCATCACAGCAGTGAGCACAGCAACACCCTCATCCTCCCCAAGGGGACACACTCCTACAGAGGGCGTTTCCCGGGGGACATCCACTGCAGGTGAGTCCAACGCCTCATCCCCTTCTAGTGTCAGCCACACACCGCAGGCAACGTCAGGAACATCGACAGACCCTACCTCCACAGACGCCACTTCACAAAACACACAGCACACAACGCTTCCTGTAGCAACAAGTTCTCCACTCATCTCAGCAGCCTCCGCAAAGACCGGAACAGACAGACAGTCCACAGCGCCCTCTTCCAGCACCTCTCCTCGGGGAACCCCAGGGTCTTCTCCGAACCAACAGACTCAGAGCATGGAGGTCACCACAGAATCTCAAACCAGCGCCATCACAGCAGAGGGCACATCAACTCTCTCTTTGTCCCCAAGCGGACACACTCTCACAGAGGGCGTTTCTCGGGAGACAGCCACCCCTGGGAAGACAAAGACTCCATCACCTTCCACTCTCACGGATGGAAATTCCACGCCATCAGAAACTTTGACAGCATCCATCTCAACAAAGCAAACTTCATCTCCTTCCACTGTAAGCAACACACCTCCAATGACATCACAGATGCTCACAACAACAAGTTCTGCAGACACCCCCGCAGGAACCACAGGGGGCCCAACCGTACCTGGAACTGGCAGTTTCACTCCAGGTACCTCTGTAAGCGCAGTGACAACTGGATCAGAAGCACAGTCAGCACTTCTCACTACCAGCACCTTCACTGAGGAAGCATCAGCGGCTTCCCCGAACCACCAGACTCGGAGCGCGCAGACCACAGGAGAATCTCACATCTCCACCACTACAGCAGTGAGCACGTCGACTCCCTCACCCGTTCCAAGCAGACACACTCCTACAGAAGGCCCTTCTCAGGAGACATCCCCTTCCGTGGAACCGAGCACTCCATCCCCTTCCAGCGGCAGCATCACACCTCTGGCAGCATCAGAACTGTCGACAGCGCCAAACTCGACACATGAAACATCATCCCCTTCTGGTGTAAGCAGTGCACCTCCAACGACATCAAAGCTGCTCACATCACCCATTTCAGCAGACACCTCTGTGGGAACCACCGGGGACACACCACTGTCCGGGACTACGCGGTTTACTTCAGACAACACAGCAAGCTCAGTGACAACTGGACCAGAGGCACCATCCACAGCGCCCTCTTCCAGCACCTCCCCTCAGGAAACACCAGTGTCTCCTCAGAATCACCTGACTCAGAGCACGCAGGCCACCAGGGAGTCTCAAACCACCACCATCACAGCAGAGGGCACATCAAGTCTGTCTTCGTCCCCAAACGGACACACTCTCACAGAGGGCGTTTCTCGGGAGACCGCCACCTCTGGGAAGACAAAGACTCCGTCGCCTTCCACTCTCACCGACGGAAATTCCACGCCATCAGAAACTTTGACAGCATCCATCTCAACAAAGCAAACTTCATCTCCTTCCACTGTAAGCAACACACCTCCAATGACACCACAGGTGCTCACGACACCAGGTTTCCCAGGAACCACAGGGGGCCCATCCCTGCCTGGAACTGGCAGTTCCTCTCTAGGCACCACCGCAAGCACAGTGCCAACTGGACCAGAAGCACAGTCAGCACTTCCCACTTCCAGCACCTTCTCTCAGGAAGCCTCAGCGTCTTCTCAGAACCACCAGACTCGGAGCACGCAGACCACAGGAGAATCTCACACCAGCACCATCACAGCAGTGAGCACAGCAACACCCTCATCCTCCCCAAGGGGACACACTCCTACAGAGGGCGTTTCCCGGGGGACATCCACTGCAGGTGAGTCCAACGCCTCATCCCCTTCTAGTGTCAGCCACACACCGCAGGCAACGTCAGGAACATCGACAGACCCTACCTCCACAGACGCCACTTCACAAAACACACAGCACACAACGCTTCCTGTAGCAACAAGTTCTCCACTCATCTCAGCAGCCTCCGCAAAGACCGGAACAGACAGACAGTCCACAGCGCCCTCTTCCAGCACCTCTCCTCGGGGAACCCCAGGGTCTTCTCCGAACCAACAGACTCAGAGCATGGAGGTCACCACAGAATCTCAAACCAGCGCCATCACAGCAGAGGGCACATCAACTCTCTCTTTGTCCCCAAGCGGACACACTCTCACAGAGGGCGTTTCTCGGGAGACAGCCACCCCTGGGAAGACAAAGACTCCATCACCTTCCACTCTCACGGATGGAAATTCCACGCCATCAGAAACTTTGACAGCATCCATCTCAACAAAGCAAACTTCATCTCCTTCCACTGTAAGCAACACACCTCCAATGACATCACAGATGCTCACAACAACAAGTTCTGCAGACACCCCCGCAGGAACCACAGGGGGCCCAACCGTACCTGGAACTGGCAGTTTCACTCCAGGTACCTCTGTAAGCGCAGTGACAACTGGATCAGAAGCACAGTCAGCACTTCTCACTACCAGCACCTTCACTGAGGAAGCATCAGCGGCTTCCCCGAACCACCAGACTCGGAGCGCGCAGACCACAGGAGAATCTCACATCTCCACCACTACAGCAGTGAGCACGTCGACTCCCTCACCCGTTCCAAGCAGACACACTCCTACAGAAGGCCCTTCTCAGGAGACATCCCCTTCCGTGGAACCGAGCACTCCATCCCCTTCCAGCGGCAGCATCACACCTCTGGCAGCATCAGAACTGTCGACAGCGCCAAACTCGACACATGAAACATCATCCCCTTCTGGTGTAAGCAGTGCACCTCCAACGACATCAAAGCTGCTCACATCACCCATTTCAGCAGACACCTCTGTGGGAACCACCGGGGACACACCACTGTCCGGGACTACGCGGTTTACTTCAGACAACACAGCAAGCTCAGTGACAACTGGACCAGAGGCACCATCCACAGCGCCCTCTTCCAGCACCTCCCCTCAGGAAACACCAGTGTCTCCTCAGAATCACCTGACTCAGAGCACGCAGGCCACCAGGGAGTCTCAAACCACCACCATCACAGCAGAGGGCACATCAAGTCTGTCTTCGTCCCCAAACGGACACACTCTCACAGAGGGCGTTTCTCGGGAGACCGCCACCTCTGGGAAGACAAAGACTCCGTCGCCTTCCACTCTCACCGACGGAAATTCCACGCCATCAGAAACTTTGACAGCATCCATCTCAACAAAGCAAACTTCATCTCCTTCCACTGTAAGCAACACACCTCCAATGACACCACAGGTGCTCACGACACCAGGTTTCCCAGGAACCACAGGGGGCCCATCCCTGCCTGGAACTGGCAGTTCCTCTCTAGGCACCACCGCAAGCACAGTGCCAACTGGACCAGAAGCACAGTCAGCACTTCCCACTTCCAGCACCTTCTCTCAGGAAGCCTCAGCGTCTTCTCAGAACCACCAGACTCGGAGCACGCAGACCACAGGAGAATCTCACACCAGCACCATCACAGCAGTGAGCACAGCAACACCCTCATCCTCCCCAAGGGGACACACTCCTACAGAGGGCGTTTCCCGGGGGACATCCACTGCAGGTGAGTCCAACGCCTCATCCCCTTCTAGTGTCAGCCACACACCGCAGGCAACGTCAGGAACATCGACAGACCCTACCTCCACAGACGCCACTTCACAAAACACACAGCACACAACGCTTCCTGTAGCAACAAGTTCTCCACTCATCTCAGCAGCCTCCGCAAAGACCGGAACAGACAGACAGTCCACAGCGCCCTCTTCCAGCACCTCTCCTCGGGGAACCCCAGGGTCTTCTCCGAACCAACAGACTCAGAGCATGGAGGTCACCACAGAATCTCAAACCAGCGCCATCACAGCAGAGGGCACATCAACTCTCTCTTTGTCCCCAAGCGGACACACTCTCACAGAGGGCGTTTCTCGGGAGACAGCCACCCCTGGGAAGACAAAGACTCCATCACCTTCCACTCTCACGGATGGAAATTCCACGCCATCAGAAACTTTGACAGCATCCATCTCAACAAAGCAAACTTCATCTCCTTCCACTGTAAGCAACACACCTCCAATGACATCACAGATGCTCACAACAACAAGTTCTGCAGACACCCCCGCAGGAACCACAGGGGGCCCAACCGTACCTGGAACTGGCAGTTTCACTCCAGGTACCTCTGTAAGCGCAGTGACAACTGGATCAGAAGCACAGTCAGCACTTCTCACTACCAGCACCTTCACTGAGGAAGCATCAGCGGCTTCCCCGAACCACCAGACTCGGAGCGCGCAGACCACAGGAGAATCTCACATCTCCACCACTACAGCAGTGAGCACGTCGACTCCCTCACCCGTTCCAAGCAGACACACTCCTACAGAAGGCCCTTCTCAGGAGACATCCCCTTCCGTGGAACCGAGCACTCCATCCCCTTCCAGCGGCAGCATCACACCTCTGGCAGCATCAGAACTGTCGACAGCGCCAAACTCGACACATGAAACATCATCCCCTTCTGGTGTAAGCAGTGCACCTCCAACGACATCAAAGCTGCTCACATCACCCATTTCAGCAGACACCTCTGTGGGAACCACCGGGGACACACCACTGTCCGGGACTACGCGGTTTACTTCAGACAACACAGCAAGCTCAGTGACAACTGGACCAGAGGCACCATCCACAGCGCCCTCTTCCAGCACCTCCCCTCAGGAAACACCAGTGTCTCCTCAGAATCACCTGACTCAGAGCACGCAGGCCACCAGGGAGTCTCAAACCACCACCATCACAGCAGAGGGCACATCAAGTCTGTCTTCGTCCCCAAACGGACACACTCTCACAGAGGGCGTTTCTCGGGAGACCGCCACCTCTGGGAAGACAAAGACTCCGTCGCCTTCCACTCTCACCGACGGAAATTCCACGCCATCAGAAACTTTGACAGCATCCATCTCAACAAAGCAAACTTCATCTCCTTCCACTGTAAGCAACACACCTCCAATGACACCACAGGTGCTCACGACACCAGGTTTCCCAGGAACCACAGGGGGCCCATCCCTGCCTGGAACTGGCAGTTCCTCTCTAGGCACCACCGCAAGCACAGTGCCAACTGGACCAGAAGCACAGTCAGCACTTCCCACTTCCAGCACCTTCTCTCAGGAAGCCTCAGCGTCTTCTCAGAACCACCAGACTCGGAGCACGCAGACCACAGGAGAATCTCACACCAGCACCATCACAGCAGTGAGCACAGCAACACCCTCATCCTCCCCAAGGGGACACACTCCTACAGAGGGCGTTTCCCGGGGGACATCCACTGCAGGTGAGTCCAACGCCTCATCCCCTTCTAGTGTCAGCCACACACCGCAGGCAACGTCAGGAACATCGACAGACCCTACCTCCACAGACGCCACTTCACAAAACACACAGCACACAACGCTTCCTGTAGCAACAAGTTCTCCACTCATCTCAGCAGCCTCCGCAAAGACCGGAACAGACAGACAGTCCACAGCGCCCTCTTCCAGCACCTCTCCTCGGGGAACCCCAGGGTCTTCTCCGAACCAACAGACTCAGAGCATGGAGGTCACCACAGAATCTCAAACCAGCGCCATCACAGCAGAGGGCACATCAACTCTCTCTTTGTCCCCAAGCGGACACACTCTCACAGAGGGCGTTTCTCGGGAGACAGCCACCCCTGGGAAGACAAAGACTCCATCACCTTCCACTCTCACGGATGGAAATTCCACGCCATCAGAAACTTTGACAGCATCCATCTCAACAAAGCAAACTTCATCTCCTTCCACTGTAAGCAACACACCTCCAATGACATCACAGATGCTCACAACAACAAGTTCTGCAGACACCCCCGCAGGAACCACAGGGGGCCCAACCGTACCTGGAACTGGCAGTTTCACTCCAGGTACCTCTGTAAGCGCAGTGACAACTGGATCAGAAGCACAGTCAGCACTTCTCACTACCAGCACCTTCACTGAGGAAGCATCAGCGGCTTCCCCGAACCACCAGACTCGGAGCGCGCAGACCACAGGAGAATCTCACATCTCCACCACTACAGCAGTGAGCACGTCGACTCCCTCACCCGTTCCAAGCAGACACACTCCTACAGAAGGCCCTTCTCAGGAGACATCCCCTTCCGTGGAACCGAGCACTCCATCCCCTTCCAGCGGCAGCATCACACCTCTGGCAGCATCAGAACTGTCGACAGCGCCAAACTCGACACATGAAACATCATCCCCTTCTGGTGTAAGCAGTGCACCTCCAACGACATCAAAGCTGCTCACATCACCCATTTCAGCAGACACCTCTGTGGGAACCACCGGGGACACACCACTGTCCGGGACTACGCGGTTTACTTCAGACAACACAGCAAGCTCAGTGACAACTGGACCAGAGGCACCATCCACAGCGCCCTCTTCCAGCACCTCCCCTCAGGAAACACCAGTGTCTCCTCAGAATCACCTGACTCAGAGCACGCAGGCCACCAGGGAGTCTCAAACCACCACCATCACAGCAGAGGGCACATCAAGTCTGTCTTCGTCCCCAAACGGACACACTCTCACAGAGGGCGTTTCTCGGGAGACCGCCACCTCTGGGAAGACAAAGACTCCGTCGCCTTCCACTCTCACCGACGGAAATTCCACGCCATCAGAAACTTTGACAGCATCCATCTCAACAAAGCAAACTTCATCTCCTTCCACTGTAAGCAACACACCTCCAATGACACCACAGGTGCTCACGACACCAGGTTTCCCAGGAACCACAGGGGGCCCATCCCTGCCTGGAACTGGCAGTTCCTCTCTAGGCACCACCGCAAGCACAGTGCCAACTGGACCAGAAGCACAGTCAGCACTTCCCACTTCCAGCACCTTCTCTCAGGAAGCCTCAGCGTCTTCTCAGAACCACCAGACTCGGAGCACGCAGACCACAGGAGAATCTCACACCAGCACCATCACAGCAGTGAGCACAGCAACACCCTCATCCTCCCCAAGGGGACACACTCCTACAGAGGGCGTTTCCCGGGGGACATCCACTGCAGGTGAGTCCAACGCCTCATCCCCTTCTAGTGTCAGCCACACACCGCAGGCAACGTCAGGAACATCGACAGACCCTACCTCCACAGACGCCACTTCACAAAACACACAGCACACAACGCTTCCTGTAGCAACAAGTTCTCCACTCATCTCAGCAGCCTCCGCAAAGACCGGAACAGACAGACAGTCCACAGCGCCCTCTTCCAGCACCTCTCCTTGGGGAACCCCAGGGTCTTCTCCGAACCAACAGACTCAGAGCCCACAGACCACAGGAGAATCTCACACCTCCACCATCGCAGCAGTGAGCACGTCGACTCCCTCACCCTCTCCAAGCAGACACAGTCCTACAGAAGGCCCTTCTCAGGAGACGTCCCCTTCCGGGGAAACAAGCACTCCATTCCCTTCCAGTGGCGGCAGCACACCTCTGGCCACATCAGAACTGTCGACAGTACCAACCTCGACAGATGAAACATCATCCCCTTCTGGTGTAAGCAGTGCATCTCCAATGACATCAAAGTTGCTCACACCACCCATTTCAGCAGACACCTCTGTGGGAACCACCGGGGACACACCACTGTCCGGGACTACGAGGTTTACTTCATACAACATAGCAAGCTCAGTGACAACTGGCCTAGAGGAATCATCCACAGCACCCTCTTCCAGCACCTCCCCTCAGGAAACACCAACCTCTCACCAGAGTCACCTGACTCAGATCATGCAGGCCACCACAGGATCTCGAACCCGCACCAGCACTGTAGGCAGCAGATCAACTCCCTCATCCTGTCCAAGCAAAGACAGTGCTACAGAGAATGATTCTCAAGAGACATCCAACTCTGGAGAAGCCAATACTCCATCCCCTTCTTGTGTCAGCCACACAATTGCCACACCGTCAGAAATTTTGTTGAAACCAACCACAACAGAGGAAACTTTACCCTCTTCTGGAGTAAGTACCGCACCGCCGATGACATCAATGGTTCTCACAACTCCCATTTCAGCAGACAACCCCGTAGGAACCACAAAAGCTCCACCAGTAACTGTAACTAGAAGTTTTTCTCCGGGCACAGAGTCAAAGACAGCCAGTCTAGAGGCACAATCAACACTATCCTATTCTAGCACCTTGACTCAGAAAACATCAGCGTCTTCTCAGAAACACCAGACTCAGAGCATGCAGACCACCACAGAATCTGAAACCAGCACCATCACAGAAGTGAGCACATCAACTGCCTCATCTTCCCCAAGCAGACACACTCCAACAGAGGGCGATTCTGTGGAGACATCCCCTGTCTTTGAAACTTCATCCACTCGCAGTATCAACATTATATCTCTCACAACATCAGAATTGTTGACCGAACCAACCTCCACAGAGAAAGCTTCATCCCCTTCTAGTGTAAGCAAATCACCTCCCGTGACATCAAGGGCACTCACAACACCCATTTCAGGTGACACCACTGTAGGAACCACAAGGGACATACAACTAACTGCAACTCGAGGTTTCACTCCAGGCACCGCCACTGACTCAAGGACAACTGGACTAGAGTCACAATCAACAGTAACCTCTTCCAGCACCTTTACTCAGGAAACATCAGCATCTGCTCAGAAACACCAGACTCAGAGCATACAGACCACCAGAGAATCAGAATCCAGCAGAATCACACTAGCAACCATATCAACTCTTTCAACCTCGCCAAGTGGATTTACTCCCTCAGGGAGAATTTCTCAGGAGACATCCCCTTCCAGTGTCAGCCACACACCTCTGACAACATCCCAAATGTTGACCTCAGCAACCTCAGCAGACACCACTCTAGGAAGCATAGGGGAGCCATCACTGTCTGTAACTGGAAGTTTTTCTCCATTCACTTCTAAATTTTCTACAACATTAGGATCAGAAATACAGTCAGCACCACTCTCTACCAGTTCTTCAATTCCAAAAACATCTACAGTTTTCCACACCTACCAGAGTGAAGGCACAGAGACCCTGGAATGGCCTCATGCCAGTAGCTCAATCTCTGCAGATGTTTCTTATCAGACAATCACTCCAGGTAAAGCAGCAACATTTGCTTCTTTGTCCTCTAGTGATAGCCACACAACTCGGTCACAAAAAAGACCATCATCAGCACCAACCATAGATACCAGTGTGCTGGTCACAGAAAGCACATCTACTTCTGCAGCTAGTACTATTTCTTGGGTTACCTCTAAGGTCTCAACAACAGGTAAAGAGGGAGAGCCATCCACACACCCCTATCAGAGCACATCTCCTCAGGAAACAACAGTGGTTGTTTCCCATACTCAGTGGACACAAGACACAGGGACCACTGGTGAAACTCATGTCAGTACCACAAGCTCCAATGTGACCCAAACCATCAATACAGTCACATCCGCATCTCCTTCATCCATGCTAAGCGGACACACTTCTCAACTAACCATAACAGCAAGCCCAACAAGGCGGTCAACACCACTCTCTATTAGCACCTCTCCTCGAGAATCTTCAGCTGTTTCCCAGATAGATCACACCCAAGGCAGGCAGACCACACAAGAAGCCCAAACCATGAGTTTAGTCTCCTCCATCACTGACATCATCAAGACAACAACATCTGCAACTTCTTCATTCAAACCAAGTGGACACTCGCCCTCAGAAAGTATTCCTCAGGATACATCCACCACAGGTGAAGTGACAGTCTTCACCCAGGCGCCCTCCAGGGACAGCAGCACAACTCAGGCCACTACCACTACCACAGAACTGTGGACAGTGCCATCCAGACCCGACACCACCCTGGAAACCTCAGGAGGTACATCATTTTCCATAACAAGTGTCATTCCTCAGGCCACCTCTGTAGTCTCAACATCAAGAGGTCCCAGAGGACAATCAATATCCCCTGCTACCAGCTCTTCACCTGACACCACATCAGCCATTTTCCAAACCCACCAGACTCAAGCCACAGCAACCACCGGAGAATCACACACTATCACACCAGCCTCCTTGGTGATGGACACCACCTTGGTAGCAGATACCACCTTGGTGGGCACGGCTATAGCTTCTTCCACAGCAAATAGCCAAACCACTCCAGAAAGTGCTTCACCAGAAATGTCCACCTCCGATAAGATCAAGAGTTTCTCACCAACTCCCTCCAGGGAAAGCCAAACGACTCAGTCAACAATAGAATTGTTTTCGATTTCAACCAGTCATGACACTACTCTAAGAACCATGGGAATGGTGTCTGCTATAACCCCCAGCATCACCACTTCAATCATCATCTCTGAGGTCCCAACAACAGGGAGACCAACAGGACAGTCAACTCCAACTTCTCCCAGCACCTCTCCTCAGGAAACGTCAGTCATTTCCCAGATGGCTCAGACTCAAAATACAAGAACCCCCAGAGGATCTGGTTCAGTCTCCCCCGTGACTGACACCTTCTCAGCAGTCACATCTCTACCTCTTTCATCCACACCAAATGTGCACACATCTCCACAAACCATGGCCCACACTCTGTCTCCTTCAGACACCAGCACAACATTTATCTCAAACCCAGTCAGTGACAGTCACAGGACCCAAACAGCAATGCCAATCTTGTCATCGGGGACAACTAAAGGGCCAAGTACAGTCAGTTCTACCACCCTAAGTGATGTAGCCTCTCATTCTCCTTCCACCATTTTGTCCACAAGTGGAGGAGTCCTGACAACAACCTCAAGCTCAGTCATCCACGAAAATATAACTGCAGCGGTCACTCCCCCTGTAGGTTTTGAAAGTGACTCATTGACAAACACCACGCAAGTCCCAAATTCCTCAGCGGGCAAGTTAGGCACACCCACCCCTGAGCATCCTACAACTGTTCAAACAGTAACCTCTGCTACCAACTCTGCTACAAGGCCAGCATACATAAGTTCTACGAGTAATCACAGGAGTGTAAGATCCACACCGACTTTATCATTTCCACCTACAACCTCCCCTCTGATCATGACCACTCCTGATACTTCCTCAACATCTAAGTATCCTAAGAGTCCATTGCCTGCTCTACGGCCATCCACAGACTATGCTTCCTCTGACTCTCCTTCCTCTGGTAATGTGAGCACAGCTCAGACCATATCGACTTTCTATACTTCAGCCAATAATTCTTCATTCTCTCAATCAGCCCCTGGCCCTGCAGTCACCCGGAGCTCCACCACCCTATCCACAGGTCATTTCACTCCTCTGTCTGTTGCCAGCACTTTCTCACCATCCACATCATCCTCGAGCTCCACTGTGAAGACTGGGACGTCAGGTAGGTGGGGACTCCAGCTTCAGTCTGTTACAGTGGCCCCATAGGCTCAATCCAGCCTGGAAGAGTGCTTGAGCAAAGACAGTGTGAGTTAGCAATACCACGCTAGGGTTGAGGTCAGGTCCCCGAGAGGACGGAGCGGAGGTTTACCAGCCCCTCTGCCCCAGCAGACAACCACTTATCTGCAGGGATTGGTTTGGGTGTGACCAGCAGACAGACAAGAGGGTTTCTAGCTATCTCTTTCAGCCCCTAAAGTCTGTGACTCTCTGACTCTGCTGCTCTCTGACTGTAAGGCCCACTGCCGTCTTCTCTTCCTGCATGCCCAGGAGCAATCACAACTGATGAGGGGTGGTGAGCCGAGGAGTAGAAAGAAAGATTTCTTAGACTCTTAAGATCTGGCAGTAGTGCTCTTTTATTTAGAGAATAGAATAGCATGGGGACAGGACCCATGGGCAGGCAGAGCCGCTGCTGCTGTCCCCGCTGGCATGGGGACAGGACCCATGGGCAGTCAGAGTTTCTGCTGCTGCCGGCATGGGGACAGGACCCATGGGCAGTCAGGCTGCTGCGTGGGGACAGGGCCCACGAGCCGCCAGAGATGCTGCTGGCATAGGGAGCTGCTGCCACCCGCTGCTGGCATGGGGACAGGACCCATGGGCAAGCAGAGCTGCTGCCAGCATGTTGCTGCTGCCGCTTCTGCTGCAAAGTTGGGTGGAGAGTAAGGCTAAATTTAAGGCATTGGTATGTGAGTTATCTCTTTACAAGACAAAGGAAAGAATATGTAAAAAAGTTAAAATGGTATCAGTGTTGGCGGTCCCACAACTTTTAGATAAGAATCAAACCGGATTGAGTAAATGGCAGAAGTCACCGCTTGAATATTATCCTCAGCTAAAGGCAAAGGAGGATTTGGGGGGGGTGGGGGTGGTCAGTTACATGAGGTTGCCAGACAGTAACCAACTTAAGTTCTTGCCTCTGGCATTAAGAGTTTCTAGAGATAAGGCCATCCCCCTTCTTCCTGGCACAGAGAGGGAGGCAACTTCACAGATAGAGGTTTTCCTTAGAAATGCAAATCTTTCCCAACAAAGGGACAAGCAAATTCCACTCCTTGGAGCCTGCTTCTCATCTGTAGTTTTAAAAGTAACCAGCCTAAAAATCTTCATCATAAACCGTTTTAAAATTAAGCAGCCTAAAAATCCTCATCAACAACCTCACTGAGGACAGACAGCAAGAGAAGCACAGTAACGTTGCTACCCTCAACGACCTCCAAGACCCTCACAACCTCCACGCCCAGCACCTCCACAGGCACCTCAACTGCTGCCCCAGTCTCTCTCAAGACAGAGAAAGGCAAGAGATGCCATAGAGCTGGGGCCTCTCCACCCTGGGATGGAGAGGCTTGAGCTAGATGTGGAGCTTATAGCTGTGGCAGCCGGGTTGGATCTAGCAATGAGGGCTCTTGTGGGTAGTCGGGGGAACCAGTTCTGTGCATGTCTCCACTGCCCCATCTGGGCCTTGGGAAGTCCAGCTGCTCCCATATCCCCTTTATAGGGGTGATGTAACTGAATGCTGTCTCAGCCTCCTTGCTCACAGACTCTGGTCAGAAGGGCCTTACAGGGGACAATGAGACAGCATCTGAGTTGGGTGATGAGGGCTGGCTTTGTGCATGGCACTGGGCTAGGAGCTAAAGATAGAGAAATGATCAAGGTACTATTCAGCAAGAGACAAATCTGCTGCCTCAGTAGATACAATTAGATGAATAAGCCCAGGGTATTAGGCGCACACAATGGAAGGCCCCTGGGGGATGTGGGAGTGGGTTCAAAGTGAAGAGGAGGCTTCCTGGAAAGGAGCTGGGGGAGGGGAAGCAAGCAGGCAGGTGGGCCTGAACAGCTGGAATAAAGGCACGGGCGTGAAAAGTAGTCCCAGGGATGTATGGAGAGGAGATCCCCAGAGCATTCGGGGTTGCTGGAAGTAAGGTGAAGAGTGTTGAGGAGTGAGGCTGTTGTCACATGAGGGAATCCCGTAGATAGTGGGAACCACGGCTGGATTTGCATTTACGAATGGTTCTATAGTGGCTGGTGCGGAGTGGGGGTTTGCAGGAGGCCAGGAAGGCAGTGTAGAGACTGCTGTGGTATTCCAAGTCAGAGCAGGTGAGGGCTGCCGGTATGGAAAGGAGGAGGGCCATTTGAGAAATGTTTAGGACAAGGTTTCTCAAAAAAGCCCAAGAACCTCTAGGGGATCCTAGGAAAAATTCTAGGGCATCTTCAAGTTTATCTAGAGAAACAATGTCTTAGAAAACAAGTCTCGTTCTATGAGATGGTCTTTCAATTACTCCTTGTCACTGCATTGGAGGAGTTTTTTTAACCCTTGACAGAGTTGCGACTACTCCAACAGATGCAGAATGATTTGTTGGTATTCTGACAGCAGGACCTGTTTTTCTCCAAAGTGAGGAAGGATGAGAGTCCCAGGTTAAGGGCTAAAATGAGGAAATGGTTAAATTCAAGTAGAGACGGGAGAGAGAGGAGTCCTTGATGGCTCCCTGTTGGGGAGCTGTGGACAGATGGACATGGTGGGTGGGGGGAGCAGCTTGGGAGGCTCTCTGGGGATCCCCATGAGCCCTAATGAACTCAGGGCTCCCGAGAACTTCCTGCTCTTCTTTGTACCGGCCCAGGTGTTCCCCTCTTCCCCTATGGGTCAACAGTTGGAGACCAGCAATTCGTTAGGTGGACTTTGGACTTCACCTCGCCGCTCTTCAAGCCCCAGATTGGCTTCCCTCTCGGCTCCTCTCTTCACGATTTACTCTATGTGAGTCCCTGGCTGCAGCCTAAAGGGCAGAACCCGTGACCTGTGTTCCCAGGGCCCCGCTTCTCTCTCTAGGGCTCAGAGATGGCCTTGTGACCATGACCATGACTGACTGGGAGGAAGGGAGAATGGAAACAACACCTGTTAGGCACCAGTGTGTCCCTGCCACTGGCTCAGTTTGCATTCACAGCCTTTAATATTGGGGTGCCAGCTGAGGAAGACAGGGAGCTAGGCAAGACCCCCCCACCTCCCCCTACTCACATGGACAAAAGAGTCTTTACCTTAGTAAAGAGGTCCTGGGGCCCAGGAAACTCTCCACTGTTTTCATGGGGTGTTTTTATGAGGAAGAAGCTCTACTTGGGAAATGTGACCATTTGACGCCCTTGACATTGTCTGTAATTATTTCCTGGTTGCCTGGTCCAAGTAGCCCACGTCTCCTGGAGGGGAGGGAACGGCAGTCATGGCCTCTGTGGCTCTCAGTGAGAGGTGCTGAGTCAGGACACTATGAGAGCACAACACGGCGATGGGGTGAGGGTATCAAGCCTTTTAGCCCCGTCTGATGGGGCACACAACATGCTTCAGGATGGGGCTGAGGGGATTTACCCAAATGTGTCTGCTCTGTGACGGGCTGGTCTATAGACAGGATCTGCCACTGAAGCAAGAGAAAACCTACCACCTGAGGAAGGATTTAGGAGGTAAGGAATGTCTGAGGGTAAAGAGTATTTGTGTGAGAACTATGTAAAGGTGGCTCTCCCAGCAGGCAGGGAGAGATGAGATGATCTTCCAGAGAGAGTCGACATTTCTACAGTTCTACTTAGTGAGGCCCTCAGGCGTCACGCTTCTGAGGAGCTGGCCCAAGGCTGGGACGTTCCCTCCCTGATGCTCACCGGAGGAACCTTTGTGTTCAGTTCACAGATAATGGCCAGATCATTTTCCCGGAGTCAGAGTACAAGACTTTCTCCTATCCCAACCCTCCTCTTGGAGGCTTCACAGGCCAGGACCCTGTGGCCCTGGTGGCTCCATTCTGGGACGATGCTGATTTCTCCAGCCGCGGGGGATCCATATTTTACCAGGTGAGCCTTTCAAAGCCTGGCATTCAGGATCCCCCAGCAGCCAGCAAGGAGAGACAGAAGGCTGTGTGGAGGGCAGTGCAAGTGTTACTGCTGTCAGAGCCCGGGCTCACTGTGGGCAGGAACTGATGCTTAAATATGAGCGCAGGGAGGAAGCAGGCTATTAGAGGAATAGGACTATTACACAGACTCAGGAATACGCCAACACAACCACGAGAAGACAGGGATTAGGGTTGGCAATCAAGCATTTGATTTTAGAATAAGCTTGTAGGGGGTCTATCCTAACAAGCCTGAGTCAAGCAAGCCTCCTACGTGTGTTCCTGCACTGGGTTAATGATTCCAATCAGTGGGACTTTGTAATGAAAGCTACTGCAGGCAAATGCGGATTGTGCCCCTGCCATGGGCAAGGCACTGCAGAGGGTTCAAAGATGGAGAAAATGTGCCTGTCCTCAAGGAGCTTCCAGTCCGACACGGGGAGATACAAATGGGCACAGGGTGTTATGCAGTCCAAGCCGTCTCTTGTGCTAAGAGATGCATGAGTCCAACTGCAGAAGATTCTGTTTTCTAGGCCTCAACCCTCCCCTCCACACATCCCAGGCTTCCCTGCAGCCCGAATGTGAATTGGTAAGGTCAGAGGAGCTAACTGTGGAAATGCGGGCTGGGAGAAAGAAGGATGGGAGACACGAGTGAGACTAAAGTGAGCAGGAGCACTGTGCAGAAAGGGGGGTCCCTCACAAGTGTTGAGCTGGGACTCCCATTTCCTCGTCCTTATCTGCCTTCTTTCCTAGGAATATGAGACGCTCTATGGTGAATACCATTCGCTAGTCCAGCAGGTGGAGTCTTGGATCCAAAAGTTCATAAACACCTGGGACTACAAAGCCAGGTGGACCCTAAAGGTCACATGGGTCAGTGCCCACGCCTATCCCGCCCAGAGGAGCTTTGGGGTGAGTGGACCAACAGACAACTGTCTGTGAACCATCTGGAAGTCAGACATTCTAGAATCCTAGGCCGGGGCCACTCTGCTAAACTCTCTGACTTAAGGAAAGATTGCTGACGATAGCCACCCCCATCTCCACCCCACTTTCCTCCCCAACTCCCACTCCCCTAACCCCTAACTCCCAACCTTTTCCCCACCCTCCCACTCCCAACCCCCGACCTTGTTTGCTGAGCACTCACCACACACCAGGCCTGCCTCAGCCCTTTACGTACATGACCTCACAGCAGTCCAGAGCACTGGGTATAAGGAGAGTAAAACATAGGAAACGGAAATTTATAAGTCAAAAATGGCTGGCTATTAGCAGCTTTATATGGCTCAACTTGATATTGCTAACCACATTTAGAGGTGGGGAAGACGGTGGTTAGAGAAGTTAAACAACTTGCTGGAGGTCACCCAGCTAGCAAATGACAAAGCCATTCCAAACTCTGGTTCCTAACTGCAGTGCCATCCGATGGAAATGGGCACGCCACCATTCTCCTCAGTCTTCCCTCTGGGGATTCACAGAGGGCGTCTCTTACAATCACAGAGTTCCTCCTTGTGTCTGGTCTGAAGTCATTCTTTTATTCATTTGTTCAACAAGTTCACTGATTACCTACTTTGTACGAGCACAGTGCTTGGCGTCTGCCTTCAGAGAACCTCCAGTCTCACCGGCTGTGGTCCTCGCACTATTCAGGCTGAGGGGACATGGGGACAATGGCCTTAAATATCCCTGAGGAAGCTCGGTAGGCCTCTCCCAGCTCTCTGGCATCTTGGCTAATCTCTCAGGTTCCTGTAGCTTTCTCACACAAACCCTCTTCTAACTGGATTCTAACCCAGAGTCCTTTATCGCCCCTCCCTGGAAAGAAGGCACAAAGAAGGCAAACCCACCATGGTAGGTGCATTGACACCCAGGCCGAAAGCTGCCCTACGTGATCCCAAACTTGCCAGCAGTTTAAGGCCACGCCTTTGCTCTGGGTAGGCCAGGAAAGGCAATGTGTGCGTCGGGGCGGGGGTGTGGGATGGGTGGTGGGACATCAGGGAGGAGACCCCAGATCTCTCACAGGCATCCTTGTGTTTGTCTCCAAACAACCCCTAGACCAACACCTACCAGGCCATCCTTTCCACGGATGGGAGCCGGTCCTACGCCCTGTTTCTCTATCAAAGCGGTGGTATGCAGTGGGATGTGACCCAGCGCCCGAGCAACTCGGTCCTCATGGGCTTCTCCAGGTAGGACAGGGAGGGCCTGTCAACCCGGAGCAGATAATAGGAAACGGGGCAGAGCAGGGGTTTTGTTCCGCACACACTCCCATCTTCCAGGGCGAGGCATGAATGCTCCCTGCTGGTACGTCTACCTCACACTGACTCCAGTTCCCACTTCTCTCTGTTTCAGATGAAAAGATCTCTACTCACCTTGCCTTCTCTTCTCTATCTCAGTCCTCGTGCTTTGTAATAATTCCCAGAGCTTTGACTTCTCTGATTTCCACAAACGTGGGCTGACCTCTTGACTTCTCAAATATTGTAATAAGAGCAGCCAACATTTATTACACTAAGTACGCAATACGCATTATTTCATTTGATTATCACCGCAATCCCACGAAGGAGATTCTATTTATTACCCATTCTACAGATAAGGAAACTGAGGTACAATAGGTCAGTGATTGCCCAAAGTCACAGGGCTGGGAAGTGGCAAAGCAGGAATTTGAACCCAGATGTATGAGGCTGAAATCTGCCTTCCCGACTTTTGATGGGCTGGGAATTAACCCCTCACTCGGGGGCAGCAATGGCTTGTGTGGGGTCAGTGGCAAAGACGGAGAGTGGAGGGACGGGGACGTGGATGGGGCCGTGGGTTCCTGGTGTGGAGATGACTCAGTCTCTGACACAGCAGTTCTTGGCCACGGTATTTCCAGTTGCTGGTGTGTGCAATCGGTTGTGAAGGTCACATGCAATTTGTTACCGGTAACTCTTAGAGCGCTCAGGATTGCCCCTATAATTATGTCGCTTTCACTTGCTTTTTGATGTGCTGCTCAAGAGAAAGGACTGGAATTATCCAACTAGCTAGGAATTTCACACCACACCATGCTGAGTGTGCCCACAGAAGGTGTCCCGCCTGTGTGCGTCATCTCTCCTGTGTCAGAGAGGAGAATAGATCAGGAGTCACTGCTCTGAGGCATTTCCTCCTTCCTGGAGCAGCACTTTGAACCCCACGGCGAAGTGGGGGAGCACGCATCGCATGCGGCCCTCATTCAGTTCTGAGGGATTTACAAACATTACTGCATTTAATCCTCGCAAAATCTCGAAGTAGATGCCCCCTTAATCCCTCTTACACAGATGTGAAAGCTAAGAATCAGAGACGTTAAGTGACCTGCCCATGGTCACCCAGCTGCTAGTGCTGGAATCAGGAGTTGAATCCATAACTGCCCAGCTCCAGACACCAGCTCCTAACTCTCACAACGAGCAGCCCCCTACGGAACCCTCTCTCTAACCCCTAGCCGAAAGGAAAACGACAGGAAGGAGGCCAGAACTCTGTTGTTTTCACACTCCTGTCTCCTGTCTCATGACCAGTTTCTTGCAGTTATCCATCAGACGTGGAGCAAATTAGAGCCTCTCACCCTTGCCCCATCCATCTCTTCCTCTCTCCTCTTAGTGCTGGGAGCCAGTGATTCTGGTTGACTCACTGAGCAACTGATTGAATAATTGACTGACTGACTGATAACAACTAGGGGGACTGAGTGAGTGAGTGGCTGACTGTCTGGTTGAATGAACGAATAAGTTGCTGACTGAGAGGAAAGACCCTTTTGTGACACAGGCCTATGATTCTTTCCTTTGCCTGCAGTGGAGACGGGCATTACGAAAACAGCCCACTGACGCTCCTGCCAGCATGGGAGAAGTACCGTCCAGACCAGTTCCTGAATTCCAGCTTAGGTAAAAGCACCACCTCATCACACTTGAGCTAGACGCAAGTCCTCTTCTGTCTTCTACTCTGTGTGCCGTGAAAATCCTAGAGGGGCAGCTCCCTAGCATCTCCACCATCCTGAAGGGCGTCCCAGCACAATCTGACCTCCCCTGGGTGTAATTGGGACTTGACACTGACCAGGGAGCTGCTGGTACCTTCTGTGCCCTTGCACAATACAGTCCCAGTTGGAGCTACATCTCCCTGGGATGAGCCAAAGCCAGAAGGTCTCTCAGTGGGGACCCAGAGCCTGGAAGTGAGGCCAGGGGGATGGCGGGAGGTGGGGATATGAATGGGAAGTTAAGGCAATACTCCAAGTGTCCTGTCCCGGAGCTGGAAGGAGAACCCAGACCAGATCCCTTATGGGGAACCTACCAAGAGGAGTTCCAGAGGTCTGACATCCATTCAGTCATCACTTATTGAGCACCTGCTGTGTGCTGGCCACTGTGCAAAGAGCCAGGAATATGAAAAAAAGGGAAAAGACCAACTATGTTTGCTCCCAAAGAGTTCTCGCTCTGGTAAGAAGACCAGTACTTTAGGCCCCATGGGCCTCCTCCATGACTCCATGTACTGTCCTGAGGCCCCAAAGGGGAAGAAATTATAGTTTCCAAAATGTGATAGAACAGAGGACATTTTAGCATTAGAAATCAGCCATGTAAATTGTGAATCATAAATTCAGTTCTATTTGTTCTGTGGCAAGAACTTTTGGTAAACAGAAGCTAAGTCAAATCATGGGTGCCATCTTGTGGAGAGAGCTGCCCTGTCAGATTAGGGCCTTTCTGTCAAAATACATCTGCTTGTGACCTAGGGGACACAATACGACTGTGTGTCACATGCGCGCACATGTTGAACGGGGAGTGTCTGATGTGTTCCCCCTGACACCACGCTATTCTGGAGAATATACACGAACAGATAATCACAAATAATGATTATTCTTGTCAAAACTTTAACATATCCTAGTTATCTTGATAATTTCTTCTTTTGTATAGGAACAGGGTCAAAGTCTAATACACTATGTCCTCCTATATCTTATTGGACTCTGGAGGCCCCCTTCTCACTCATGGCGGCTGGGGTGGGCAGTACATAACTTATGATTAATTAAAGGTCTATTTAAAGTTAAACCCCCCATCAGGGTTTCTTCTCCCTTCCAAGGGTGGCGTCTGGGCACAGAGGAAGCTTCCTCGGCCTCATGGTGTTGGAACAAGCCCCTGCTTCCCATACCACCTTCTCTGTTGCTCCCCAGCTGCCCTCTGAGCATTGGCCTCTGTCCTGGCTGCTTTGGCCACTGACATGTCTGTGCTGGGGGAGAGGGAGGGTCAGGGAGGAAAGACAAGTGTCTGAGAGGGTGGCTGGTGGCTCGCTCACTGAGATATGGGTGCATGAGGAGGAACTGGTTTGGGGGCATTGCAAGGTGTTGGAGCTGAGAGTGACAGATGGTGGGACTGGAGATCAGGGCCAGGGTTTGGCTCTGAGTTGGGTGCAGGTGAGGCCTCCCTGCCTAGCACTCGTCCCAGGATTTCGCCCTAGGATCCAAGCTTTGAGGGCTTTTGGAGGACACATCAAAGGGGCCTTTGGGGAGAAATCACTGCCAATCTGACTGGGTCCCATCTCTGAAACAGCTGTGTCTATGGGGGGAAGTGGCATCCAGAGGGTGCATTTATGAGTTTCAGTTGTCTCTAAAGCTAAAGCAGAGCCTGTGGCCCCAGGCCCTGGGATAACCCCTTTTCCTTTCTTCCCCAGGTGTCAGGGGGCTGCAGGTCTATAGGCTACACAGGGAAGAAAGGCCCAACCCCCGTCTCAGGTGCCTGCAGTGGTTGAAGAGTCAGCCTCAGTGGCCCCACTGGGGCTGGAACCGGCTCTCCTGCCCTTGCTCCTGGTGGCAGGGACTACAGGACTTACGATTCCAGCCCATCAGCATAGGTGACACGTCCTTCCTGTCTCTCGGGGCATCCTCACTGTCCCCCAGAAGCCACCCACCATCCTTCTGGTCGTGCCTGACCTGTCCCTTCCAGGGCACCCTCAGCCCCTCCCCAGAAACGCCCCTACCCCATTCCCACTCCCACCACAGGCATAGTGGCCTGAGCATGTCTGGACTTGTTGCAGGCTGGGGCCTCGGCAGCAGGCAGCTGTGCAGCTTCTCCTCCTGGCGTGGGGGCGTGTGCTGCAGCTATGGGCCCTGGGGAGAGCTTCTTGAAGGCTGGAGAGTGCAGAATCCTTGGCAGTTTGGTATGTGTGTCCATAAAGATCTCAACTCCACCTTCTCTGGAGCTCTCTGCTCTTCCCTGTCAGAGACCAGCCTGGGCTCCACACCAAGCAGTGGAACCCGTAGAATGAAGCCTCTTGTCCCCATTCCCTCCCAGCTCCTTCCCTTCTCTGGCCCTCCATTTCCTGATCTTGTAACATTAGGAAGCTTCTGACATCCCTTCCAGCTCACATCCGAGGGATTTATGATTGAGTGCCTCTTGCCCCATCTCCACTTGGCCCTGAAGCCCCAGCCCAGAATGGCAGCATCCTTCTAGGGAGGCGGAGGGGGCCTAGTCTGACCCTGTCCCTCTGGACCCAGATTACCAGGCTGCCTGGGGAAGACATGGAGTCATCTCCTGCAGAGACCCTCCAAAGGAGCTAGAGAGCACAGAGTTGGGGGGCCGGGACACTGCGGGCCCTCCCCCCTCCTTCCTGTAATCGCAGCAGCCCTCATAGTCCCCAGACCATCAGCCACACCCTCCCACCCCCAGCACTTCGAGAGCAATGGGACTAGCATTCCACCCTTCAAGACAGGAAGTTCCTCAGCCCTGACCATGTGCCCGCCCTGAGGGGTTGGCTGCACATGGCTCCAGCAAGCCTGCCGGGGGACAGTAACTGGTCAATGGCCTGTCATTGAGCAGGGCGGGATCTGAGCTGAGGTGTGCCCGATTCCCAATCCATGCCCTTATCTCCTGTATCACCCTGCCCTACCAAACCTTCCAGCAGGTTCTGCCAGTCCTCCTCTCCCCTCAACACACTGCTCTGCTCCACAGACCAAGAACTGGAGGCACAGAACTGGTGCTGCCGCTGGAACGACAAGCCCTCCTTCTGCATCCTGTACCAGCAGTGGCGGCCCCGCATTGGCTGTGCTGGGTACCGGCCCCTGAGGCCCGGTGAGGCTGCCAGGCCTGCCCTCCGGCAGGATAGAGGCAGAGGATCCAGGGAGGGGCAGCCTCTTGGGGCCTGGACCAGGGCAGCACTAGCCTCCTGGGGCAGGTCTGTGGCCACAAGGGAAGATGGAGACGGGTCCAGTGTATTACAGCCAATGGCAAACAGAAGGGCTTCATACACGGCATCGGGGAAGGAAATGGGGGGTGGGGAGATAATGAGCAGACATGGCTGGGATGGGGGCACAAAAGTATAGAAGAGCTTCTGGGGTGGGTTCTAAACTCCATGAACCCTCCCCAGGCTTCAGTCTACCCAGGCCAATGCCCTGCCTGGGGGCAGTGGGGAACCTCAGACCCTTTGCTGGTCTACTGTGCCAATGTGGCATCTCCTTCTTTCCAGCCTGGATGTTCGGGGACCCCCACATCACCACCTTGGATGGTGCCAATTACACATTCAATGGGCTGGGGGACTTCCTGCTGGTCCGGGCCAAGGACGGAAACTCCTCCTTCCTGCTACAGGGCCGCACGGCTCTGACCGGCTCCGCCCAGGCCTCCAACTTCATCGCCTTTGCCGCTCAATACAACTCCACCAGCCTGGGCCCCATCATGGTGAGCAAGGCAGGGGTGCCAAGACATCCCTGCTCCCCTCACAGGGAGCCTTCAGCTCAGGGACCTTCAGCTGGAAATCCAGGCCCAGGAGGAGGAAGAGAAGGAAGAAGAGAAGAGAGCAGGAAGGAGGGAGGACGCATCCTACCAGTGTAGGGGTTCAAGAGTCCTCCCTAGAGACAGCAGGATTGGGGTCTCGGCCCCACTAGCTGTGTGACTAAGAAATGACAACTGCTGGTGCCTCAGTTTTCTTTTTTTATTTGAGGAAGATTAGCCCTGAGCTAACCACTACCAGTCCTCCTCTTTTTGCTGAGGAAGCCTGGCCCTGAGATAACATCCGTGCCCATCTTCCTCCACTTTATATGTGGGACGCCTACCACAGCATGGTGTGCCAAGCGGTGCTGTGACCGCACCTGGGATCCGAACCAGCAAACTGTGGGCCACCGAGAAGCAGAACGTGCAAACTTAACCGCTGCACCACAGGGCCGGCCCCTCAGTTTTCCTGTAGTAAAATGGGGGTAATAATATTGCCTACCTCACAGGGCTGTTGTGAGATTTAAGTGAGATGATCTAAGAAATGTGCCTGGCTCAGAGCCTGGCCCATGCTAAGCACCCCATACACATTCGCTAGCATAGCCTCATCGTACCCTGTCCATCACCTTCAGCTTTGTCCAGGGCTCAGGTTCTAACCTCTCTGCAGCCTCCTTACTCAGCCTCTGGGCCCGCCTGCAGACTGGGCTTAGGCGTCCTCCAATTCCCTTCCAGGTTCAATGGCTCCTTAAGCCCAATGACACAATCCAAGCGCGGCTCAATAACCAGACTGTGACATTTGAGACTAACCGTGAAGACGCAGAAGGTAGGCTGGGGACAGCCATCTGCTGCCCTCTCCTGCTTCCCTGGGTCAGGGTCAGCGGGGTGCCTGCACCTGGGAACAGTGTGTGGGGATGGAGGCAGCACTGGGGCAGAGGGCAGAGGAGAATGGTCGCCACCCCTGCTGTCCCTTCAGCAGCTGTGCCTGAGCATCTCCTTCACCCAGGAGCCGGGCATTAAATTTTCCCTCCTCACTTCCTCCCTTCCTCCAGGGCTGTGACAGCCTCTCTGTGGCAGCCCCTGTCCTCTGTCCCTGGGTAGAAGGTGGTGATGTGGGCCTTGAGGGGGTCCTGTGGGTTTGGTTTTGAGCTTCTGGAGAAAGACATCCCAGAGCTGCTCTTAAAGTCCTCTTTGCATCTTGAACCTTCACGACTGCCAAGTCTTGGGCCTGCAGGGTTCCTGGATTCTTCCTCATCTGTCTCCCAACTCTCTAGGCCAGGAGACATTCAACACCACCGGAGTCGTAATGACCCGCAATGGCTCGCTGGTGTCAGCCAGCTTCGATGGGACAGTGACCATCTCAGTGATCGCTCTCTCCAACATCCTCCACGCCTCCTGCAGCCTCCCAGAGGAGTATCAAAACCGCACAGAGGGCCTCCTGGGTAAGAAGCAGGCTGGGCGCCGCCTCTGAGGCTGAGGCAGCAGCAGGAGCTTGGACCCCGAGTCCGCAGGCAAATCCTTCTCCCACTGGCCTGTGACATCCCAGGCTGTGCCCTCTCAGCCTCCTTGGAGCAGAGCCCTGTGGGCACAGAGTGGCAGGGAAGGGCCCCTTCAGCTACCTTTAAGGCTCACTTCCTGTCCTCCCCAAGCTAGATTCCAGGGCAGCCAAGGGGCCAAGAAAGAGGGGCTCTGGGGAGGGTGGGGCCAGCAGCTGCCCTTCTCCTGCCTCCAGCCTCACACCTCCCATCCCTCCCTTCCTCCCCCACATTCCCTCCCTTCTTCCTCTATTTCTTCCTTCATTTTCTCCTCTTGGCTCCCTGAAACAGAGGGCGGGCTATGAAGCTATGGTCCTCTTCCTTCCTCTTGGAGGACTGAACTGAGAACAGATGCAACTGGAAGAGGCTTTCCAGGTCCCCTCACATCTTGAGTGTGACCCACTGGATGCTCCCCAGGGAAGGGGAGAGCCACAGTTGCAGGGTGGCCGACCTCCTACTCTGTCCCTCAGGGGTCTGGAACAACAATCCAGATGACGACTTCAGGATGCCCAATGGCTCTACCATTTCCCGAAGCAGCTCTGAAGAGATGTTTTTTCACTATGGAATGACCTGTGAGTCTGGGCCTCAGAGTCCTCGGGGCAGACGGAGCAGGGCCAGGATGAAGAAAGCCGGGAGCATTGTCTCCCTCAGGCCTGTGGGAACCAGGCCTCCGTCCTTTGTGAGGGAGGGGTGGAAAGGCCAGGAGGAGATGCTGAGGATTCTGGTACCACCCCAGATTTGTCCCCTCCATCCCCATCCCACCTGCGTCTCTATCTAGAAGAGAGGATGAGGGAAGTGGGTGGCCCTCACATACTAAAGCAGGGATTTCCAAACCAGAAGCAGGAAGCCCCTCTCTCCCTCCATGTCCCCCTCCACCACCCCAAGCCATATAAAGTGAGGGTAAGGGGTGGGCACAGCAGAAATAGAGCTGGAGTCCCACCCCTGGGACCACCACCACGGCGCCTCATGTGTTACAGGGAGAATCAACGAAACAAGCCTCCTCGGCAAGAGAGACGACCAGCTGCCTTCCAACTTCACTCCTGTCTTTTTTTCCGAACTGTTGAGAAACAACTCCTCGAGTGAAAATTTGGCCTCCGAGTGTAACGGAAATCAGCAATGCATCTACGACACCCTGGCCACAGGAAGCAGAAGCACCGGACTGCACACTAGCATGCTCTTTAGACAATACCAGGAGATGAACGCCACCCTCAGTAAGCGACCCGAGGCCCAGGGAGGGGTTTGCACTTACGAGCCAGATGACCAGCCCTTCTTCCGGGACACTCCTTTCAGCTTCACATTTTTAAATTTAACAGATTCTCTTGCCCTTGTTATTCCTCTGTTCAAACCCTCCCATACTCCCCAGCTCACTGTGTCCTTACAATGACCTTCAAAACTCTGCCCAGTCTGGCCCCACTGCCTCTGGAAACTCTCCTCCTAGCATCCCTGCCTCTTTCCCTCCACTCCAGCCCCACTGGCTCCTTTGTGTTCTTCAGACACGCCAGGCTCACCCCCAACTCTGAGACTCCTCACATGCTGTTCTCTTTGCCTGGAACGCCCTTCCCCCAGACAGCCACAGGCTCACCTCTCACCTTCAAGTCTCTCTTCAAATGTCTCCTTCTCAGCAACGCCTTTCTTGGCTAGCCTGTCTAAAATTTCATTCACCCACACTTCCTATTCACCTTCCCTGCTTTATTTTTTCTCCTTAGCATTTATAACTACCTAACATATTTTCTAATTTTCCTAAGTATCTTTTTTATGGTTTGTTCATTGCTGCGTCCTCACTACCTAGCACAGTACCAGCCACATGGTAGGTGCTCAATAAATGTGTTAAGTAACTGAGTGAATGAACAAACAATAAATTGGAAATAGCCGGGCTCCGAAAAACAGAGAGCAGTGAAAGGTTTTACTCCCTGTTTCCTGACAAATGCAGTGGCCGTCTAGATATTACCCTCATGGTTTCAGCCGTCTTCCAAAGGTAAAACTCTGGGATGATCTGAACAACTCTGTTCTATGATTCACTTCGTACCATGCCCAGCATAGCACTCTGATCAGGCAAGAACTTGAAGTGAATCCTGTTTGGGGAGAAGATAAAGAGAGAACAAAGATTTGGCCAGGTGGACAGGACAATTCACCCCAGTCTGCGGAGGGCCAAGAGCAGGCACACAGAATAACCCCTGCCTCCAGTGGTGGGCCACAGCCTTAGGGATGCCTACACAAGCCAGAGGGCTAGAGAGAGGGAGAGGACGCCCTTAAGGCAACGGAGGGTTCTGCCTCTGACCCCGAATCCCCTCTTTGTGCTTCAGATCAGTATCCACCCTCTATTGAAGGCGATCGCGTGGTGGAAGCCCACATCGGGAAGACCAAGCTGTTTCAGTACACCAGCAGCTCTAAGAATGTCACCTTTATTCTCAGAGACAACAACACTGACTGCAAGCTCTTTGGTGAGAATGCTTGGCTGGGGGAGTGGGAGAGAAGGCCAGAGTCAAGCTTTGGGTAATTTTGGATTATTATACCCTGTGTAACTTCATGTCACTTTACCCCTGGAATAACCAGGACCAGCATTTCTTAGGAATGATCCTCATAATTCAAATAGGTGTCCCCAGTGAATAGCAGTGATGGGCTTCTGGCAATGTGGCCAGCTAGCTAGACTGACTCCGGGCACGTACAATTGATTCAAAGATCACTTCATCTCAATCTAATAATATGCAGCCATCTTTAATCATCTTTATGCAATCACCAAATTATTAGAATAAAGTATAACAATGAATAAATACTAATTTAAAACATTTCATATCTAATAAAAGAAGGATATAATGTGAAACAAGATTTAAAGAAATACAAATACCTTCGACTGGTGCATTTCTCACTATTTGTATGTTTGCCAACCACGTTTACCTAACTTTGTCGCTCCTTGTCTGCTTTTCTGTGCTGGGACCAAGCAAAGCTTCATCTCTCCCTCCCAGTCAAGGCGTGGAGCACCCCCAGGCCTGTAACCACAATCTGGGTCAAAGAGTCAAAGCCTACAGTTGCAGCTTGACTTCTGTTGCCTGCGCTAATTATACTGGTGTCTGTTTGTTCTTAACCCAAAGCCCTTAGGGACCTTATTCTGAGCTGTGAGCACCTCTGTACCTCATTTTCTTTCTCTGCACAAGAAGGGATGGCTTTGTCTATACCCTTTTGCTCCACATGGCTGCCTCCTAGGTGCTGGACCACGGCATCAGGAGATTTTTTCCACCACTAGTCTCCTCTCTTGAAGAGTGGTGGCCTGGAACTTCCTCTTGTCTGTTCCCTACTGTCAGCTCCTCTCAACCTGCTGTTTTAAGGAGACTTTCTTATTTTCTTGAAAAATGTAAGACAAGTTTGATCAGAAGAGTCCTTATTGCTATGTAGCAGTGTTTCACTATAGTCTGGTTTCTGAAGGGGTGGCTGGTCAAAGGTCAGGGAAGTGAGACGGGTGGGTGAGAAATCAGGGCAAGAGATGGGGCTGCTGTGAAGATGAAGCCAGTTTGGCCTGCAGTGTAGCCTGGGGAGGTGTTGGGAGGATCCTGGCCTTTATCCTCCATCCCTCCTGGATGTCCCATCCCAGTGCAGGCCCAGGGAGGGTTGCCCTTTGGGGTCTCTTCAGGGTGCAGCTGCCTTCCCCTCTGTGGAGTTCCACCCTACAATCAGTTTGTTGGGCTGGTGCTACCTCCAGCTTGGAGCGTGACCAGGATCACCCCAGGAAACCAGCCTTGCTCTAGGAAATGCCTGATGAGATGTAAGAGATGGTCTGAGAGGGGTGGTGGAAGTCCAGCATCAGCACTCAGGGTATTAGATGCCAGATGCCAGGACATGTCAGACAGCAGAGCAGACGAGGCTTCCAGCTCTCAATGACCTCATTTTCCCCGGGACAGAGAATGGGACATTGCTATGGACACCAACGAAGGTGGAACCATTCACTCTGGAGATTCTAGCCAGAAATGTCAAGGACAACTTGTCATCTGTACTCCAGCCAAAGACAGTGGTCTGTGCCTGCAAGGCAGAGAGCCAGTGTTTATACAACCAGACCAGCAGGGTGGGCAATTCCTCCTTGGAGGTGAGTGTTGGGCAGAGGGTGGGAGGGAAGTTTCTGTGTTGGGGGGAAAAGGAAGTGGGAATTGAAGGGATGTCTTAATTCAGCCCCTCTGTGGTGATGTGTGTGTTGGGTGGTGAGTGAGAAGAGCAGATACCAATCTCAAGCCACAAACTTACCTGTATAAGAAACAGAACTTTCTTTACTGCTTATAGCTCAATTGAATTTTTATCTCCCAGCTCTCATTCTGGCAGCCTAGCAGGACACTTCCACCTCAGCCTTTCTTAGAGTTTCCCAGTGGTTCCCAGCTCCACAGTCCTGGAACAGGCATTGAGATGCAGGGTAGGAAGGTGTCTGTGTGGTCCCTGGGCTGAGTCCACGCAGATCACAAGATCCATGCTCCCTGCTCTTCAGGGAGGTGCTCTGCGGCGTCTGTGCCTTGCTCAGACAGAGGAAACCTTTTGTAAGGTGGTTTAAAGTCCCTTCTGCCTAGAAGCACCTCACAGCCATTTCTCTCTGGGGTCTCGTCATCACGGTGTTGGGAAAAGAGGTGCAGGTCTCCTCTCATCTTGGCACCCCAAACCCCTTTGTTTTCTCTTTCCCTCCAACTAAAAGAAGCATCTCTTTTCAGTTTGAAGAAAATCCTTCTCCCTTCAAGTTTCTAGCCAAGATACTTGGCCTAAGTCCATGAATCTTGGCCCATCTGTTTTTTTAATTCTAATTTTTTTATATAAGGGGAGCTAGAAAGGAAAGGTTTGGCTGGCAATGCCCCACCACCCCCTTACCCCTTATACACACTCACCCGTCTCCTGAGGCCTGAGCAGAGATTCCTACTTGAAAGGGGTAGAGGTAGGGGAGCCCAGGGGGAAAAGGAAAAAAATGCAGAGTGGGAAAAACAGAGATTAAAATCCATATGTTATTGTAGATATCCTAAAACAGGTGGTCTCGGAAGTAGGATGGTTGGCGGGTTCCATTGTAGGGAGATTTCCAGAGTCATCGCAGTAGGGGAGCCCGAAAGGAGAAACCAGGGAGCTCCGGGGGCTTCCTGGAACCGTGAGCTCCCCTGTTGTTGTTCTGGTTCCTGCGTGTTCTCGGTGTGCTGAGTGAGGCTCCGTCCTCTTGGTTCGAGAGTCGGCAAGAAAATGTACAGCAGATGATGGCAGCTTATACAGGATCCAGTTTTCAAGGGAGAGTAGAATATTTGCTTATATAGCCCCCGTCCTACTCTAGAAAGGATTTCAGACAAGGAGATATGGTGTGAGAAGGAACAGGCTGAGATCCCGGGGCAGGGGCCAGGAACGGGGTCAGGGGAAGAGTGGCCAAGGGAGGCCGAGTGGGCTGGAGGGCGGTATGCCTTCAGGTGGGGTCGTGCAGGCCCAGGGCCTGGTCAAGAAGGTGCTCAGTAGATGCTGGCAGAATTTAGACAGGACTCAGGGTCCGTGGGTTCTCAGACCAGAGGGGTCAATACACAAACCCCCAGAAGCCCTTAATGGTTCAGCATCCTGGCTGCCCAGTGATCAGCAACCCATTCCAGGTGGCTGGCTGCAAGTGTGACAAGAACACCTTTGGCCCCTACTGCAATCTCTCCACGGACCTCTGTGAGGAGGCATGCTTCCCGAATGTGACATGCGTTCGTGGGAAGGGCTGTGAGGCCTGCCCCCCACACCTGACTGGGGATGGGCGTCACTGTGCAGGTGAGCCAGAACAGGGCCCCGGCAGGAGGAGGTTCTGGGGTCAGGTGACATTTCAAGGGCCTATGGCAGCCAAGGGCAAACCATTTCTCCCTTTTCCAGCAAGGCTTTAGGATGCTCAGTATAGGAGGGTATGGTAAGGCGTGAGGAGGCAGGAGAAGACCTCGTACAGGCAGGCGGGGGAGGCCAGGGCAGAGCAGCCCTGAGGCACTGATGGGGAAAATCCAGGTTAAAAGGCTGCAGACGGCCTGGAGAAGGGTGGAGACTTCCAGCAACAGCCAGGGGACCAGAGGCAAGCCGGGGCCCTCAGGCTCCTCTTTGGAGGTCTTTGGAGATGCAAGGCCCAGGGTCTCTGCATCTCCCTGGGCAGGCATTTGGAGGGGCGGTCGTGGGCATCCGGTGGCAGAGGTCCACAGTTTCCCTTTGAGTCCTCCTCCCACCACTCTGTTCCTCAACCTCTGAGCCACTGGAGTCATGATGAGCAAGATCACAGCAAGGCCTCCACCAAGCCCCCTAAAGCACCCGAGTGAAATGTAGAGACCACTGTGTCTTCTGAGCAGAGGCCAGAGCGCTAGAACCACAGCTTTATCCAGGCAGGAAAGGGGATGGAAGTGGAGAAAGCAGGCTGGCGTGCCCTTCTCCCGCCAGCCTGCTGGGTCCTTTCCTGATGCGGAGGGTCTGATAAACACTCCATTCCCTCAGCAGAAGTGGGAGAATACCTACCCAGCAGAGGAAGAGGGTTGCCCAGCAGAGAAATGCTCCGCAAAGGGAGAAGGATAGTTTGGGGTTCAGAGTGGCCCAGAGCAGAATGTAGATTGAGTGGGTTTGGGGGGAAAGAAACCAAGCCTGTCCTAGGAGCAGCTTTCCATGGGCTGGGGGCTCCCGGTGCTACCCAGCATGGTGTTGCTGACCTCTCTGCTCCCTCTGCAGCTCTAGAGACCCCTCTGCTCTGTCAGAACAAGTCCTGCCCTGTGAATTACTGCCACAACCACGGTCACTGCTACATCTCCCAGACCGAGGGCTGCCAGCCCACCTGCACCTGCCCCCCAGCCTTCACCGACTCCCGCTGCTTCCTGGCCGGCAACAGTTTCACTCCAACCATCAGTCTAGGTAGCCCCAGATGCCCCCGCCATCCCTACTTCCACACGCCTCTTGCCTTGGGGGGAGATGAGGGAGCCTGGGGACCAGGGCTGAGTTCCTCAAACCCACAGGACAGAACTCCAATTTCTCTCGGTGGTGGTAAGTTATAGGCTGTGGGAGCTACTGGGGGGCAGCAGTCCCAGCATGAACCCCAGGCCCGAGGGGTCTGCTGAGCACAGACTGCAGACGACCTCACAGCTCAGAGAGCTGAGAGTCGGGGAAGCCGTGACCATAGTTGAACAAGCACTAGGTGAGAGTCAGCAGACTCGGCCACTTCTCTTGATGCCTCTGGTGACCTATCACTGTAGAATGTGGTGGTCTCCCCAACTGGCCCAATGGCCTTTTTGGGTAAGTCTGGGTAAAGCATGAGGTGCTATGAATCTGCTTCTCCCATCTCCAGAGCTTCCATTGAGAATCATCCAGATGTCGCTCAGTGAAGAAGAAAATGCCTCTGCGGCAGAGGTCAACGCCTCGGTCAGTGCTGCAGGCCCGCTCAGTGGGGACGCGGGTCTTGGGAGGTTCCGGGCAGGGCCTTAGCCATCGCTTGTGCATTCTGCATCTCATCATCCATCTTGACTCAATTGCCAGCAAAGGCTGGAGCCCTCTGGGGTGCGAGGTGGGGGTTGGGGGTCAAAAAGGTAGAAAGCCCCAGGACAGGGACCTCTGAGGGGACTGGAATGACCAACTCGCAATGAGCAGAGTCTAGGGTGACCGCCTCACCCAGCCTCTCCTTCTGAGCATCCCTCGAGACCTTCACTTGGGTATATTACATGGAAGAGACACGAGAAGGAATTTCACCTCCAGGAAGCCTTCCCTGACTTCCCAGAGGCAACTGGTGCTTCCTCTTCCTGTCTCCCATGCCCCTGTCCATTCCCCAGTCACAGGCAAAGTAGCACAGAAGTTGAGTTATCCAGACTGTAGAATCCTACATACCTGGGTTCGAATCCTGGCTCCACCACTCACCAGAGCAGGTGCAATAATTAGACAAATTATTTGATGTTTCATCTGTAAAAACCGAAAGAATAATAGTACATGTGACAGTGGGTTGTGTCAAAGTTTAAATGATAATGTATGTAAAGTACTCAGCATGGTGTCTGAAACACAATAAGTGTTCAAAAATTATAATAATAATAATTCCTACTACTACTCCTCCTACTACAGCCCTCCACACTGCGTGGTAAAATCTGTTGACATTTGTCTACTGCCCCAGACTACGGGTCTTGGAATATGGGCTATTCCTAAGTCACCTTGACATGCCCAGCACCCGAACACCCCCTAGGTTTGGTTAAAGATAGTTGATGTTCAATAGACCTTTGGGGAGAGAAGGAGTGGGCGAAGCAGGGATCAGAGGCAAGGTAGGGGGCGTTCACTTCAGATCCTCCCTTCATAGTAAGAGCAGGGGGGATGGTATGTAAAGTCCTTCACTCACCCACAAACTTTATTAAGCAGGGACCCACGCCACTCACTGGGCAAGGCTGGGGTGTGGGGATGCAGAAATGGGTGAGATGTTCTGGGGTCCTGGGGCTCACGTTCAACGGAGGAAACATACAGGGATGAATAAATGCATTAAAGTGGCAGGGGTCTCCCTCATGGACTGGGCCTCACCCCTACCGCCCCCAACCCCCCTCCTCTGCCCTAGGTGGCCTACAGACTGGGAAACCTGGAAGTACGGGCCTTTTTCAGGAACAGCCAAGTGGAACGCATGTAAGTGGGACTGTCCCCACCTGGTCCCTGGGTCCTCCCCCTCCCCCTCTACTTAGCCTCTCACTGTGTCCCTCCCACACAGCAATCCCATCACAGGAAGCACCCTTCAACACTGGAAGGTCACCTCGACATTCCGGTACCGCCCTCGGGGTCCCGTCATTGACTTCTTGAATAACCGGCTGGTGGATGCAATAGTGGAGGCCTTCCTCCAGGCCCCGAACAGGAGGTGGAAGAGAAGCGAGGGGCCCAGGAACAACGTGGTCTTCCAGCCCCTCTCCAGGGAAGATGTGCGCAGTGTGATGGCTCGTGAGTCACTATATTGGGGACAGTCCAGCATAGCTGAGGGGAGGAGGTAAAGGGAGGGAGCCTGTCACAGATTTTCAGCCCACACAAACCCCTGGTGGAAAAGTATTCTATGGAGGGCCACAGACAAGCAAGAAACAAGTTAATTTAGCTTTATGTGTAATTTTTGAGAGAAATTATGAACAGTTTACCCACCAGCTTTCTAGATCCAAGCGCAGGAACACAAAATACTGCTTGAGAAATGCCCGCATGTACAGTCTCACAGAGTAGTTAGTTACTCCAGCTGCCACCTGCCTGCCCATCACTGCTGATGGTTTTCTTTCTTTTAATAAAATTGTTAATGATTTTGTTAAAAACACCATTGCACTTCATAAACGTAAACAAGGACATCCCTTTTGCTTTTGTCCTCCGGCTGGGGGATATTAAGTTGAAGACTGGAGACCTGAGCCAGGGGCAGAGGTATTCCCTCCTTGAAAGGGTGTGACCCTGTCCAAAATCCATTCCCAATCCAGGCCTCAACACCCGCATCCAGAAAATGGGATGAGATTTCTGACGTCCCTGTCAGCTCTGACAGCCCCTGATTATCCCAGAACGGACGAGACAGGTTGGCAAGCTTGCCAGAGAAGGAAAGGAACAGTTTACCCTGTTTGGGTAGTGAGACAGAGAACATGCCAAACCCAACAGAAGCTGCTATGTGGCTTGGGTGTGGGATCAAGCAAGAGCTTCTTCTAGCACGCAGGCTAAGCCGCCGGCCTCCGGGGGCAGCAGTGTGAGATCCTCTGAAGTGCTCTGTGTGTGTGGTCGCCGGGAGGGCTGGGTATAAGGCAACAACAACCCCATAACTGTCTCTGCCTTTTCTTAAAGAAAACAAACCAAAAACCCCCACAATTTTTATTATACAAGTACAATATGTTATTGTAGAAACTTTAGGAAACACAAATTAACAAAAAGAAGAGAAAAAGATCACCTGTAGTACCAGTCCCCAGAGACGAATCCATTTTGCACATATCATTCTGAATTTTCTTTTATGCACAGGAACCTTCCCACATATCAATATTCTTTTATAATAAAGGGATCAAATCGTACCTAATGTTTCATAACCTCCTCATTACTTAAACGACTGTGAGCATATTACTTTGCATATTGTGTACAGAGTCCCATTGGATGTATTATTTTATGTTTTAATACAGTGTGTTAGGACGTAGTTTAAACAGCGTTATGCGCACCGTGATCCTGTGTCAGGTGGTTACTGTGTCAGGCACTGGACTGACTGCTCTGCATATACAATCTCATTTAAACCTCACAGCACAGCAGCTGCTATTATTGTTTCCTTTTAAAGATAAGGAAACTGAGGCTGAAAGAGTTAAGAAATTTCCCCCAAATCACACAACTCGCTGGTAGTAGAGTCAACTCAAGTCTGGCTGACTTCAAAGCATGTGCTCTTAACCCAAGCATTTCCACACCGTGGAGCTTGCTGGTTGCACAATATTCCTTAGCTAACAAATCCTCTCCTGTTAAACGTTGTTGCTATTATAAACCATGCTGCTCTGGACATCCGTGAGCAAATGTATTTGTGGGCTTTTCCAATCATTTCTCAGGCTAAATGGGTGACAATGCAATTCTTGGTTGAAGAGGCATAGATTTGGTGTTAATCGACTGCTTTCCGTGTTCATGTGTGTCCTCCCTGACAGTGAACGTGAGCACGCTGGAGACTTACTTCAAATGCGATGGCTACGAGGGCTACCGCCTGGTCTACAGCCCCCATAGCGGCGTCACCTGCGTGTCCCCGTGCAGTCAGGGCTACTGTGAGCACGGAGGTCAATGCCAGCACCTGCCCCAAGGGCCTAGCTGCAAGTGAGTGGGGCAGGAGGTGGAGGGCAGTGCTGGGGAATCCAAGCTGGGCAAAGATACTGCGAGGGTCCAGAAATGCCGTGAGACCTCTCAGTGTCTGAAAATCAGGATCCATCTCTCTGTAAGTGAGAGAACAGGGATCAGAGAAAAAGGGACAATGGAAAAGATGTGTGAGTGCCCACTCTGTGTGGAGAAGAAGGATGCTATGTTACTTCTGAAACTCAAACTAGCTACTCGGTAAGTATTATCACCTCTTTAAAGACGAGGAAAGTGCAGCTCAGAGATGATAATGAACCCAAGGTACCCAGTAACTGAAGTGGAAGGATATAGGTTCCTAAGCCAAACTCTTCCACCTCATTTTGCTTCTTGGGTAGGCACCCTGCTGTCTCCTTGTGCAAAAAGAAGGCGTTGTCTTGTGTCTGGGCCCGGCCCCGCCCCTCCTTAAGAGGACCAGTCAGGGGAGGCCCTTTGAGATTGGCGCGGCAGGTCTCCTCGGTCCATCAAGTCTGAGGGCTCCCGTGATGGGGCCCACTAGGTCTGCAGGCCCGCTAAGGAGGACAAGGGCAGCGCCACCCGGGCCCTCTCGTCATGTCACGGCCCTCCGTCTACCTTCGACCCCACAAGTTCCAGATCTACCCAACCCTTTCCTCTCCCGGGTCCAAGGACTGCAGACGGAGCCGAGGGCCGGGGCAGCTCTCGGGGGCGGGGCTGGGTTTATGACTGCGCATGCTCCCTGAGGCCAGCCCCGCCCCCTCCCGCAGTCCTCAGGGGTCCGAGCCGCGTGGGTTCCCCGCCGCGCCTGCCTCCGAGCCCGGGAGCCCCGGTTCTGCCCCGCCCCGGGCCAGACTCCGCCGCTTTCCCCGGAGGCGAGAGTGCAACACCGCCTCTGGCCCGGCGGAGAGGAGGGGTGGGGAGGCTGGGCGCCCGCCTCTCTGGTGCTGACCGCGTCCCTCCCTCTGTCCCCAGGTGTGTGTCCTTCTCCATCTACACGTCGTGGGGCGAGCGCTGTGAGCACCTGAGCATGAAACTCGGCGCCTTCTTCGGGATCCTCTTTGGGGCCCTGGGCGCCCTCTTGCTGCTGGGGGTCGTGACATTTGTGGTCCTTCGCTTCTGGGGCTGCTCCAAGGCCCAGTACTCCTACCCCCTGGACTCAGAAAGCTGAGGCCTCGCCCCAAAGGGGCAGCTGTGGCCTAGATACCTCAGGACCCACCCCAGCCTCACCCGCACACTTCTAGGCGCCCTTGCTTTGGGAAGGCTGGAAAGAGGAAGGTGACTGAAGGCGATTCAGGATTCTTCAAAGAGAATGAATAATGGGAATGAATAATAATAAAGGCAGAACCACTCCTGGTCAGTAGACACAGAGGCGGACAGAAAGAGGCCATGAAGACCCACTACGTAAATGAATGGATTTTCACACACACATACCCACGAGGACGCCGACTTACACACACACGCACATGCCATAGTTAATAATGGGGTGATGGCTCTAAGTTAAAAACCAAAATGCATTTGCACTCAAAACTCTTTAGTTTACTTCTAATTAAAGTCTACTTAAATAAAAGCCTCCAGACATCTTGTGTTTCCAAAGCCCTGGGTTCCATTCGTGATTTTCCTCTGGTGGCTGAAGGGTTAGGCCCAGGGTGTAGAAGAACAGAGGTGGGTGGGACCCAGTCCTGCTTCGGCCCTCAGTTACTGCACATTGGGAAGTTCAGTTGCTCCATCCCAGTCTTAGATCCTTGCTTCAGCCTCCAAAGCACTTTCTTCCCCTCCTCCCAACACAAGCCAAAGCTGTGCCCTCTGAGGAGGACGGTAGACAGGCTCCCATATGGAGTATCCTCAACTCTCTCCCAGGACCTGTCCCTGCCTTGCTCTGTCCATCAGTTTCAGGAGCATAAATACACAGTGCCTTTTCCTGTTTGGTTCCTGTCCCCGCTGCCTGTGTTCCCTGGAGGAGGGGTTAAGCCATTTGAGCTCCCTTTCCAGGAACCAACTCGAGAAGCATGGGACCCACCCCATCCTTAGACCTGGGGTACCCAAGCCCTGATACACTTTTTGTGACCTTTCATGGGTCCCAGGTGGAGTCTTCTGAGCTTTTCCCCGGACAGTTCCTCAGTCCCACTCTGTGTGCTTGTTCCCAGCAACCTGATCAGTTTCCACGTGGTCCTTCTCTCTTAGCAGGCAGACCTTTACACGTATCTGGTGCAACAACTCCAACAACAACTGGTCCACAGCTCCTGTGGTCTAGAGCACCTCAATTCTAACTCTATGCAGAAACTGGGGACCTGCCTCTTGGTCCTAAATCCCAAGTCCATGAAGAGAGAATCTGACTGGTCCAGCTTATGTCAATTGTCTATCCCTGGTCCAATCAAGTGTGGCCATAGGGTAGGAAAGGAGGTCACATCATACAAACCTGGTGCCCAGGCTCACTCTTGTAAGTGAACAAGTGGTGTTGGAGAAAGTTCCCAGAGAAACATGATCTTTGATCTGAGCAGAGACTCTGAACTGTATGCTTTACATAGAGAATGACTTCTAACAGATGAATCCCCTCTCATATGTACAAGGCTATAGCTTTATGTCAAGTGCCCCAAAGTGTAACCAAGTTTCTCCATATAAAACCACATTCATTTTATCCCAGCATTCATTTATCAATAATTAAGTGCATAGCCCAAATTGGTTAACTGGTTAATTCTAGCAAACATTTCAGGAAGAAATTCTACCAATTCTCTATAATATCTTTCAGAAGATTGAAGCAGAGGAAATACTTCCCAGCTCATTCTATGAGGCCAGCATTACCCTAATACCAAAACCAGAAAAAGACATCACAAGAAAACAAAACTATATGCCAATATCTCTCATGAACATAGATGCAAAAATCCTCAAAAAAATTTACCAAATCAAATCCAACAATGAATAAAAAGAACCACAATCAAATGGTATTTATCCTAGGTATGCAAAGCTGGTTCCATATTCAAAAATGAATTAAGGTAATATATGACATGAGCAGATTAAAGAAGAAAAATCTCATGATCATATCAATAGATGCAGAAAAAGCATTTGACAAAATCAAACACCCATTTATAATCAAAACTCTCAGCAAACTAGGAAGAGAGGGGAACTTCCACAGCTTGATAAAAAAAAAAAAAACTACAAAAAAACCTATAGCAGGGCTGGCCCTATGGCCCAGTGGTTAAAGTTTGGCATGCTCCACTTTGGTGGCCCAGTGTCAGTTCCTGGGCACAGACCTACGCAGCTCATCCACAGCCATGCTGTGGAAGTGACCCACATACAAAATAGAGGAAGATTGGCATAGATGTTAGCTCAGGGACAATCTTCCTCCAGCAAAAACAAGTGGAAGATTGGCGATGGATGTTAACACAGGATAAATCTTCCTCAGCAAGACAAAACAAAACAACAACAACAACAAAAACCTATGGCAGCATCAAACTTAATGGTGAGAAATTCAAAGCTTTCCAGCTAAGATCAGGAACAAGGCAAGGATGTCCCCTTTCACCACTGCTTTTCAACATTGTACTGGAAATCCTAACTAATTCAATAAGACAAAAAAAGGAAATTAAGGGTATACAGATTGGGAAGGAAAAAATAAAACTGTCGTTGTTCACAGATGACATGATCATCTATGTCGGAAATCCAAAAGAATTTTTTAAAAAGCTCCTGGGACTAATAAGCGATTATAGCAAGGTTGTAGGATGCAAGGTTAATGTACAAAAATCAATTGCTTTCTTATATACCAGGAATGAGCAAATGAAATTTGAAATTAAAAACACGTTACCATTTACATTAGCAACTCCCAGAATTAAATACTTAGGTATAAATCTAACAAAATATGTACAAGATCTATCTAAGGAAAACTACAACAAATCTCTGATGAACGATAGCAAAGAATTAAATAAATGGAGAGATATTCCATGTTCATGGATAGAAAGACAATATTGTCAAGATGTTAGTTCTTCCCAACTTGATCTATAGATTCAATGCAATCCCCATTAAAATCCTAGCAAGACTTTTTGTAGATATTGACAGACTGATTCTAAAGTTTATATGGGGAGGAGAAAGACCCAGAATAGCCAACTCAGTTTGAAGAAGAACAAAGTTGGAGGACTTGTGCTACCCAACTTCAAGAGTTATTTTTAAGTAAGTACTTTATAAACTACAGTAATCAAGACAGTGTGGTGTTGACAAAAGAATAGACCAAGTAGATCAGTGGAACAGAATACAGAGACCAGAAATAGACCCTCATAAATATAGTCAATTAATCTTTGACAAACAAGCAAAGGTACCACAATGAAGCAAAGGTTGCCTTTTCAACGAAGGGTACTAGAACAGCTGAACATCCACATGCAAGAAAATGAGTCTAGGGGCTGGCTCAGTGGCGTAGTGGTTAAGTTCACATTCTCCACTTCAGCAGCCTGGGGTTCACAGGTTCAGATCCCGGGTGCAGACCTACACATCACTCATCAAGCCATGGCGCATCCCACATACCAAATGGGAGAATACTGGCACAGATGTTAGTTCAGGGTCAATCTTCACACACAAAAAAGAAAAATAGAATCTAGACCCAGACCTCCTTACACTTTTCACAAAAATTAACTAAAAATGGATCATAGACCTAAATGTCCAACGCAAAACCATAAAACTCCTAGAAGATAACATAGGAGAAAACCTAGATGACTCTGGCTGTGGCAATGACTTTTCAGATACAACACCACAAGCATGATCCATGAAGAATTGATAAGCTGGAATTCATTAAAATTAAAAACTCTTGCTCTGTGACAGACAGCGTGAAAAGAATGAGAAGACAAGCCACAGACTGGGAGAAAATATTTGCAGAAGACACACCTGATAGAGGGCTGTTATTCAAAATATAGAAAGGACTCTTAAAACTCAATAATAAGAAAATGAACAAGCTGATTAAAAAATAAGCAAAAGTGGAGGGCCGGCCCCGTGGCTGAGTGGTTAAGTTCCCGTGCTCTGCTTTGGTGGCCCAGGGTTTTGCCAGTTCAAATCCTGGGCACGGACATGGCACCGCTCATCACACCATGCTGAGGCAGCACCCCACATGCGACAACTAGAAGGACCCACAACTAAAAATACACAACTACGTACTGGTGGGCTTTGGGGAGAAAAAGAAAAAAGAAAATCTTAAAAAAAAAAAATAAGCAAAAGTGGCTGGCCTCATGGCTTAGTGGTTAAGTTTGTGTGCTCCACTTCAGCAGCCCGGGGTTCACGGGTTCAGATCCTGGGCATGGATCTACACACTGCTCAACAAGCCGTGCTATGGCAGCATCCCACATACAAAACAGAGGAAGATTGGCACAGATGTTAGCTCAGCAACAATCTTCCTTAAGCAAAAAGAGGAAGATTGGCAACAGATGTTAGCTCAGGATCAATCTTCCTCACCAAAAAAGAAAGAAACAAAAAAGCACAAAAGACCTGAACATAGACCTCACCAAGTAAGATATATAGACGGTAAGTAAGCATATGAAAAGGTGTTCAACGTCATATGTCATTAGGGAATTGCAAACTAAAACAACAAAGAAATACCTCTACACACCTAGTAGAATGGCCAAAATCCAGAGCACTGACAGTACCAAAGGCTGGTGAGGATGTGGAGCAGCAAGAACTCTCATTCATCGCTGCTGGGAATGAGAAATGGTACAGCACTTTGGAAGACATTTTGGCAGTTTCTTACAAAATTAAACATACTCTTAACATATGATCCAGCAATTGTACTTTTTGGTATTTACCCAAAGGGGTAGAAAACACGTCCACACAGAAACCTGCACATGTATGTTTATAGTAGCTTTATTCATAATTTCCAAAACTTGGAAGTAAACAAGATGTCTTTCAGTAGATGAGCAGATAAATAAACTATGGTACATCCAGAGATGTATTGCTCAGTACTAAAAAGCTACGAGCTATCAAGCCATGAAAAGACACAAAGGAAACTTAAATGCATATTATTACGTGAAAGAAGCCAATCTGAAAAGGCTACGTATCTTATGATTCCAAGTATGACATAATGGAAAAAACAAAATTATGGAAACAGTAAAAAGATCAGTAGTTGCCAGGGATTAGAGGGGAGGGAAGGGGGAATAGAAAGAGCACAGAGCATTTTTAGGGCAGTGAAAATACCCTATAGGGTACTACAATAGTGGATGCATATTATTATACATTTGTCAAAACCCATAGAACGTCCACCACCAAGAGTGAACCCTAATGTGAACTCCGGACTTCGGTGATAATGTCGTGTCAACGTAGGCTCCTCATTTTTGACAAATGCTCTTTGGTGGGGGATGTTAATAGTGGGGGAGGTTTTAAGTCTGTGTGAGGGAGGGGATATGGAAACTCTGTACTTTTGGTTCAATTTTGCTGTGAACGTAAAACTACTAAAAAAATAACATTTGTTAATTTTAAAAAGAATAAAAATTAAGTAAAAAGAATTAAGCACTGTTGATCTCAAACAAATAAACAGCCAGTTATTTTACCAGCAGAATGGGTTTATTCAGGAACACCAAACCATTACAATTCAGGACATATGGTCTATGGTGAATCACAGGCGAGTCCAGAGAAAGAAAGGAGAGAAAGGTTCTTTTATATAGCTGGGAGGGGCTGTTGTAAAGGAAGTCTGTTGGAGGAGACTGGGGAAAGTGTGGTGGCTTTTCATTGGCTGAGTTACGGAAGTCTCTCATTGGCTGAGCTGTCACTGGGTGAGGAGGAATTCCTTCCTTCCTTCTGCTGGGGTGTAAGTAGTATCACTTCCTGTGGGAGGTGCGAGGTACCTCTCTTCTTGTTGGGTTCTACAGTGTGTGTTGAGTGTCAAGTGCATGAGAGTTCTCTCTTCTGGCCCCTTGACTCCATTTTATTTATTTATTTATTTTCATTTGTTTCTTTTTTAATAATAGTAATCAGCATTGTATGTCCTTGTATGTATGTAATTAAGATTAAATTATCTACTTTTCTAGGTATCACCGATTTGAATAAGGGCAAAGCAAGAAAAGAAAAACTATTTGAGAATTTGATTTATATAACAGTGGTGTTATAGTCATTTATGCAAACTGCTCTCCATTCATGCTTAATTATAGTGCAGCTTAATAATAATTATATCATTAAATTTTAACTTCATTTGACTTCAACAGTGAATGTTATTTTCCTAACTTTCAGAGCCCGGTGCCCATATTTCACGGTCATCTGCTCATGTGGCCATCCTCTTGATCATTCAGCAAACATTTGAGTGCCCTTCATGTGTAGGGCTGTGCTAGGTTCTATGGCAACAGAGGTGAATACTGCATGGTGCTTGTTCTAAAGCACATATGACTTAACAAACTTGTAAATAAATAAATCATGATAGAGCATGTTAAGTGATATAACAGAAACATAAAGAGACTAAGAAACTAGCTCCTCTTTAGGGAATTTGAGGAAAACCACCATGAGGAGGTGCTAAATGAAGTAGGCTTTTAAGCATGAATAGGAGTTTTCCAGACAAAGGGACCAGAAGGAGGGAGAACATTCCAGGGCTGGGAATTGTGATGTGCAAACACTCTGGATCAAAGCAAGTGTGACTGGGAAGTAGTGAGAAGTTCCCTGTGGAAGGAACATACGACACAGGAAATGGGGCCATAGGACACAGAGCTGATAAAATTGGCCAAGGCCGTATCACAAAGACCCTCATTCACAAAGCTGGAGGTTTCATCCTGTAGGTAGGCACAGGACCAGCTGTGATTTTGGAGAGGAAAGCTCTGGAGACAGCGTGAAGAGTAGTTTGGAGAAAGAAAAGAAAAGAAGGTTCCATCTTAGGAAAATAAAAGAGAACAGAATAATATTTCACGAACTTCTTTCCATGTTAATAAATATACTTCCCAACGACGCTTCTAAAGATTGTATAAAATAGCATTATTATTAACCAAATGGCTCCCTTAGGCTATCTTTTTTGTGTTTTGTTTTGTCTTTTTCTTTTACTGGTTATTATAAACAGTTCTGTAAGGAACATATTTATTTGTTGATCTTTGCACAGATTCTTGATTATTTCCTTAAGATAAACTCTTAGGAATGAAATTGCTGGCTTAAAGGAATGCACATGTTTAAGGCTTTAGATAAATAATCAGATTGTCCTCCAGAAGGTTGTACCAATTTCATTCACACTAGCAGTGTTTGAGTGCTTTTCCCCACACCCACAGCAATATAGATATTATAATTTTTATAAATCTTTACCTATTGACACACTATAGGCGATACCACATTGTACCGTTTTTTGCTAGTGAAGTCAACATTTCTTTTTTGTGGAAAAGAGGCATTTATATTCCTTCTTTTGTAAATCATCTGTTCTTGCCATTTGTTCCCTTTTCTACTGGTATTTTTGCCCTTTTCTTTCTTTGTATGTTGAGGACATTCTGGTTTGCAGTATATGGTGTAAATAAGTTCTTTCAGGTTATTTCTGTACCTGTCTAACCTCCCCTACTAACTGTAATCCCCTTGAGAAGAGACATCTTTGAGTCCCCCACGGCACACCGCATAGCTTCTCTTCCATTGTAGGCGCTCAACAAACATGCTGGGATGAAGGTTTGAACTGTTTTTGCCCAACCTACTTGAGGGAACTCATTCTGCCCTACTCTGCAAGAGGAAGGGGGCCATTCTCCCCTCCTTCAGAGCAATATCCATCTTGTCTTGTTATTTCCTTCCTTCATTTAACCAGTATTTACTGAGCACCTTATATGTGCGAGGCACTGTCCCAGACGCTAGGGAGACTGCAGTGAGCAAACTCATGCTAGTTGAGGGAGACAGATAATAAACAAGACAAATGCAAAAAATATGTGTTCCGTTAGGCTGTGATCAGTGTTATGAAGAAAGTCAAAGCAGAGGAGGTGGTCAGGTAGACCCCCTGAGAAGGTGAAGGATGTGGAGTTAGCCAAGTGGCTACCTGGAGGAGAAGCATTCTAAACTGAGCAACGCATGCAGAGGTCCCGAGGCGGGAGCATGCATCCAAGGAATGGCAAGGAAGTCAGCGTGGCTGGAGGGCAGGGAGCAAGTTCAAGAGGCTGGTGGAGGGCTGCCGATCGTGTACAGCTTTGCAGGCCGTTGTAGGAACTTTGCTTTTTCTCTGAATGAAAGGGGAGAGTTTGGAGCAAAGGAGTGGCATGGTCTGTGTGACCCTATAAAAAGACAGCTCTGGCTGATGTGCTGGGACTAGACTAGGGCTGGAGGGCAAAGTTAGAAACAGGGAGACTGTTAGGAGGATATTAGTACTCCAGGTGAGAGACGATGGCAGCCTGGACCAGGTGAGAGCAGCGGAGATGGTGAGGATGGGTCGGATTCTGGGCATATTTTGACTACAGTAGAGCCGACAGAGTTTCCTGATGAACTGGATGTAAAATGTAAAAGAAACAGAGAAACAGAGAGGGTTCCCAGGATTTTGGCTTGAGCAACTGAAGGATGCAACTGGCATTAACTGAGATGAGGAAGATGCAGGCAGAGCAGGTTTAGGGGAAAAGATTAGAGCTTTGATTTTGGAAATGTTGAATATGGGGTATCTCTTAGACCAAGTGGAGAGGTTGAATATATACATTAACAATGGCTGTATTTCAGAGGTGGGATATTAGAAATTTTTTTTCTTTCTCTTCCCCTCCTCTTCCTATTTCTTTTTTTTTTTCTTGGTCCTTTTGAATTTTTCAGAATTTTAAAATCTCGGGCAAGTTTTACTTTTACAATAGAAAAAAATATGCCACTTTTAATTTAAAAAAAATAATAACATGAGTTTGAGCTACGGGGGAGGAATAATTGAGTATTACAGACCTTCTTTTAAATCTGCTTGCATCCAGAATTTGAAACGCAAGTCAACTCAGCAAACATTCTCTGTGATCTTACTACAGGCCAGGCACCCTCCTGCATTCAAGGGACACCGAGATACAAATAGGGTCCCTGATCTGAAGGAGCTCACAGTTCAGCAGCCTCCAGGCCAGCCTCAGTCAGCGCTGTCATCAAGGTGCAAACCAAGAGCCAGGGAGCACGAAGGAGGGAGGTAGCAGTGAGGATGCACAAAATCCTTGTGTCATAAAATGTCAAGAAATGTACAGGTGAAATAGATAACCTCCAGGCCACACTGAATGTGATTTTAACGTCGGATGGAAGCATGCAGCAAGTGACAGGTAGGTGATCAGGTCACTCTTTACTTAAACACAACACGTGTGCTGTGGGAAGTCCAAGGACACCTCTGGAACTGGGAAGGCCCCCTCCCCACCCACATGCACTCAGGCCTATGTGAGCCAGGGTCCGGCTGCCAGGTCTGGGGTAAGAGCTTAGGTCAGTTGACCTCTGTGGGAACCTTCCAGGTGCATCTCGGCACAGTAACGTGGCTCCAGCCTGCGGTGGGGCCTAGGCCCTAGGTCCCCCCTTTGGCACGTGGGCACGCCTGGCTGCAGCTGGTCTTCTTCAGCCCCTCCTGATGCGCAGCAGGGAGACTTGGCTGCGTGGCATGTGGATGTGCAGTTCATGGAGGAGCTGGAGGGCAAAAGGAACAGGTGGTACCTCCAGCGCATCTGGCCCATGAGCTCACCACAGGCCAAGGACAGGAAAGGACCATAGGAGAGAAGGAATGAGGAGGCCAGCAGCACTTCCTGAGCCTCCTGGGGGCTGGGCAAGGCCTGGGTGCTTCATGCACATTATGTCGTAGAATTACCGCACAGTAACCCTATAAAGCAGGTAGTATTAGCCTCACTTTATAAGGGAGGAAAGTGCTATGGAGTCACTTACCCAAGGTCATACAGTTAGGAACTGGACTTCACACCCAGATCTATCTGGCTCCAAAGCTTATTGTTTCTCTGACCCCTGAGCCCTACGCCAGTGGCCAGCGCCCAAGAAGAACTGATGCCCGGCACCCACATGGCCTGGTTTCTGCACCTCAGCTCCTGACCCGCTTCTATCTCCCTGGCTTCTTTCTGACCCCTGAAATAGCTTCCAGTTGGGGGGGCTCGGATCTGACACAAGCCTGGCTTCTCTCTTAGGTTAGGATTCACACTTGCTACTTTAGTCATCATGTGCAGTGGGTATTTGTCCTATATTTGGCTGTCCTACTTCAAAACCCCTATGCTGTGTTCAGAGAACTCCTTATTATGGGAGTCCCAGTGGACCCCCCTTCCACTAAGAGAACTTCAAGAGCCCAGATCTTCTGTTTTCTCACCCCTGGCAGCAAGATGTGGGCACAGGAGCTAGGCTGAGCTGACTTATTCTAACCTTCCATTGGTTCACACCATCCCCCAAAGCCCTGATTCCTGAATTTCACCACTGGAAGCTGTGTCCGGTGATCTGGGTTTTAGGAGAATTTTCCCAACCTGTTGTACAAATACATCCCAATTTTGGTCCCCATCTAGAGCGTACACCCATGGGATTTTTCTGCCTAACATCCCTATTTCCTTTGGGGCCTGTCCTTCCCATTCCATGTGGGTCAGGTCAGGCTGTCAGTCATGGGGGCCCCTACAGGCCGGTGAGATCAGTCTTTCCCTAGTTTGATATGCAGATCTTGGGAGAGGGCAGTGCTTTGCGAATCTAGGGTTGTCACAGCCATCTTTCCTTACATATGGAGAGAGACTCTGAAGAACGAAGGGAGTGGAGCTGAGGGAGGGAGAGAAAGAGAAAATCCTGATGATCATGGTTGAGCTGCTGGATCCAGCCACAACTGAAGTTGGAACAGCCACTTCTAGGTTTCTCAGCCAATATCTTGCTTTTTCTGTGTAAGCTACATTGAGTTGATTTCTGCCATTTGCAACCAAAAATCCTGCCTATCTGCCCATTAATATCATTGACCTTCTCCCAGGGACCAGAAGGCCTGAACTTCCTAGGGCCTGAGGACCTTGGGAATGAGGGGAAGAATTTTTTACAAAGCAGAGAAGGCAAATTCAGAACTCAGGAAACGTCAGGCGGGGCTCCTTAGATTTAGCTCCTAACACCCAGAGAGAAACTAGACCCCGCCCAAGCGCAGCAGCTGCTCCTCTTCTTCCTGCAGATCTTCCCTGGGGTCTCCAGGAACCTCTCACTCTCCTCCACTCCCCTGGCCCAGGAAGCGCCCACTCACCTGCTGCATCAGCCTCTCTGCCACTCTGGGCTCAGTGAGGTCTTCCGGGGAGGCCACGCTTAGCCGCAGGAGGAGGAAGCCTCCATCCCCACCTGCAAGTTAAGAACAGTAGGAAGATGAAAATATGGGTAAGTCAGTTCAGGAAGCAAGACGTGACTCTGCTACCCAGCCCCCAGCCCCCCTCTGTATATACGTGCTCGCTCTCATGTGTAAACGTGTCTGTGTTCATGTGGGATCTCACACTTACTGCAAAGAGAAGGAGGATTCGCTGGATTCCCTCTCCAATAATCGGGCCCAGTGTAGTGTCTTCCCAACAAGAGTGAGGGAAATGATGGTTAAAGGCTCCATTCACATTCAGAGAAGCCAAAAGTCTAGTGTGAGGAAGGAGAAATGAAAGTGGATCTAGAACGTTCTCAAGGCCTGGAGGTCCTGGATAGGGCTGTTGGGAAAGGGCCCAGCTGGGGAGAATGATGGAGAGAGGCTGGCTTTCTGAGGGATGCCCTCAGCCAATTCTTCCAGTTCTAAGTTGGAAGCCATCCTGACTTAGCAGCTCTGTAGGCGAGTTCTCCGTTTTGTTGAGCTCTAATTGGCCTGCCTTTACCTGCCACCTTGGAGTCATTTCTTCCTATTAGAACATCAGTAGAATTGATCCAGAAAATAACACACATGTGAAAAATGTACTATTTATGCAACACTGTTTGTCATAACAAAATACTGAAAACAACCTAAATGTCCATCCATAGAGGGCTGGTTAAATTAATTAAGGTAGGAGCCGGCCTGGTGGCACAGCGGTTAAGTGCGCAGGTTCTGCTTCAGCGACCTGGGGTTCACCAGTTCAGATCCCGGGTGTGGGCATGGACCACTTGGCACGCCATGCTGTGGCAGGCATCCCACATATAAAGTAGAGGAAGATGGGCACGGATATTAGCTCAGGGCCAGTCTTCCTCAGCAAAAAGAGGAGGATTGGCAGCAGATGTTAGCTCAGGGCTAATCTTCCTCAAATAAAAAAATTAATTAAGGTAAAACAAAATGGAATACTGAGCAGCCATAAAAAAGAGTGGCTTCATCTCAGAGATCTGTGTTTATCGTATGCTCCACCTGTGTAAAAAGGAGGAAAGACATCTATCTATACCTATATCTACCATCCTCCTTTTTATGCTTCCAAATGCACATTTCACGTCCAGAAGACGATTCACAAGAAAGTGATACCATCGGTTATGTGCGTGAGGAAACTGGGTAGTTGGGGGACCGCAGTGGGAGGAAGGCCTTGTATGGGGTACCCTTTTTACCTATTGAATTTTAAATCATGTCAGTGTATCACCTAATCAACAAATAATAAAGAAAAGCATTTTAAAATAAAAATATATTAATAATTGAACTTTTAAAAATAAAAGCACAATAGGAGACTATAAGTTTTGGAATCAGACCTTCATTTGGGATCCCACAGCAGTCTTTTACCATCTTTAAATCTGCTTCCTCAGCTGTCAGATGGGTGATAACAGCCACCTCATAAGGTGGTTTGGAAGATTTAATCAGAGGAGATATCACATGCTAGATTCATAGGACACTGCCTGGCATCAGAGAGAACATTCAGCTGGTGCCAGTGCTTCCTGGTTGTGAAATATTTTTATATCCCCTCTGCCTGGAATACAAAAGATACTCGGTAAGGTGGTAGTGATTAATATTTTTATTTCACTTCCCCAGAAAGGCAGGGCAAACTGCGGCTATGGCAGGGATGAGGTACAAGGACAGAGCGATGGAAGCGGGGACGGAGGTTACAGGCTGACCAGGAGCTGGGCTGACCAAGCAGCCTCTGACAGGGGACTTCTTCCCCGAGAACCATCTGTTGTCTCAGAGACGCAGCTTTAAAGTCCCAAACCTTCGCCCAGGTTGCTTATTTATTTTCAGTCACCCTCTATGGCACCAAACCCAGCAAGGACATCCAGTGAGCCGCCCTTTCATGGGGTCCTAGCTGCTCAGAAGGCAGCAACTTGGGCCAGACGCCCACATGGTGCCCCTCTGTGTGGCTCTGGCTGAAACAGAGGCTTCCAGAGCACGAGGGCTGTGTCTTTTAAACAAAACTAGGGGCCTTGCCTGGTGCACAGTAGTTACTCAACAGTTAACTTCATAGAAGGGCAGAGCTGGGAGGGACCTCATTACTGTCCACTGCACCCCCTCCAGCTACTGGTGGAGAAACTGAGGCCCAGAGAGGGAAAGGGACCTGTCCTAGGTCACTCAGGTTGTTGCGGGCAGAGCCAAGATCTCAAACTATTTCTCCAAACTTGCAGCCCCACACTCTCTCCATACACCACCCTCACTCTGCTTGTTACTCGTTTTGGGAAGAACCACTAGAAGATCATGAAGAGGCGACATCAGAGACAGGGCTCAGAATAGTCACCCAGACCCTTCTTTCCTTTCTGCTCCTTAAGCATGTTGACATCTTGGAGACTCCAAACCCCAAACCCCAAAGATCACACATGGGGGAGCCACTTACTTGCAGGAACTTCTGTGGTCCCCCTTGTCTGAGCAGTAGTGGGCACGGCTTTTGGGGGCTGCCCTCTGGTTGTGCTGGCTGTCTTCAAGGTCTTCGCTGAGGCTGTGGTCTTGGCTAAGGTGGTGTTTTCTTCTTGGCTGCTGTCGGCTGTAGTCGGATGGACAGAAGGAAGAGGCCTCGTGCAGTCGGGGATGGGCCCGTTGGTCCTGCTGTCTGTGGTGGAAGTCTCTGAGCGGGTGGAGCTCTTGATGGTAATTCCTTCGGAGAGGCTGTAGACCGTAGCAAGGGAAGTCCCTTTGCCCACTGTTGACCCAGCCTCTGTGGAGACTGTAAATGCTCCTGGGACCTCAGTGTGGCTTGTCGTCTCAGCAGAGAGGGCTGAGACTTCTTCCACAGGGTTCACGCTGACAGTCGCCCAAGTTCCACTAGGGGTGGTGGCCTCAGCTGCTGTTGTTTCTCTTTCTGTGGTGCTAGTAGCAGGGAGTGGGGTCTCAACTGTGGTGTCATGTGTGGCCGATTCTGCGGTGCTGGCGGTAGACGAGGCCTCCGCCGAGGTCGTGGTCTCGGTGAGGTGTGATTTCGCTTCAGTGGGGTTGGGCAAAGCTGACACCTCGGGAGTGGACAGGGCCTTTCCTCCTGCGGGGCTGTAAGCTGTGTCTGAGGTCTTAGGGATGCTGGCAGTTGTTTCCGTTTCCATAACGCTGCCATTGGTAACCTCAATGTCAGAGATGGTGGAGGCAACCAAGGCTTTCGCCGGAGCAGTGACATGAGGTGCCAGGACTTGTGAGGTGGTGATGGCTGGAACTGAGCTGTCAGAGGAGGTGCTGCTCTCCAACGTAAGGGCCTTGGCTTCTGTGAGGATCTGAGCCAATGTCAAGGCACTAGTTCTGATCCTCTTTGCCTCTTCAGAGCTGTCATCAGTACAAAGGGTGTCAAAGGCCGCTTCCAAGAGATCACTGCCTGTAACAATCTGCACTGTGGTCATTCCAGTTCTCGTGGGGTTGTCGCTTGTGGCTGTTGTCTCCATAGGAGGGGTCATCACGACCATGAATTTGGAAGGTGTTCTTTTTGTGAGGGCCCTGGTCTCTGCTGCAAGACTAATGGTCCTGGTTTCCGTGGTCTCTGCTTCTGGAATGGTGCTGCCTGGGATTAAGGTACTGTGAGAGGTCTGGGTCCTCAGGGTTTGATGACTTTCCAGAGGGATGTGGCTTGGCACAGAGGTCTCAGCAAGGTCAGTGGTCTGGAAGGCTCCCTCTGAGCTTGTTCTGACTCCTGGAGTCACAGCAGGCACTTCTGTGTGGCTCGTTGTCACCAAAGGGCCTGGTCCACTGGTGCTGGGGCCTGTGTTGGGTAAAACCATCTTTGTGAGCCATGCGTCCCAGTGGACTGACTTCACACAAGCTCTTGTGTTTATGGCCTGGGCACAGCTAGGAGGAGGGTGGGGAGAGGGAGTTGCTTTGACCTATTTTTCATCTATATATACAAGGAAGAAGGAGGCAGTATCGGGAAGTCCTGTGCGGCAGCCACGTAACTGGGACCACGCTGACTGATGTCCTCTGATGGCCCACTTAAGGCAAGCAAGCCCCAGAATCTAGTTGGTTATTGGTCTGAAGCCGTCAAAGGGGATGTGTGGGGCCAGGATCCAGCTTCAAGGGGAAGCAAAGAAGTCAGAAGTCCAAATGAGCCAAGAACTGCAGGGCAGGGACCACGACTCTCAGAACTTTCTGAAAGAATCCTTGTCGCTTTCCCTTGGATACTTTTCTCATCCAGCAAATGTTTCCCCATGGAAGTAAAAAACTTTTCGAATACAAGAAACATCTGTGGTTTTGTGCTCAGAGGCAGCTGAGAGGACTGGCGGAGAAGACCCTCCAGAGGCAGTGTGGGTGGTGGTGGCTCCAGGAGGGAGGGGAGCAGGCGGGGGCCTTGGGGCTCTAGCAAGGGAAAAGGGGCAAGTTTCCCAGCCCCGCCCCAGCCTCTCCTGAACATAGGCCTAAGACGACAGAACTCCTGAACTGTGGAAACGACGTACCAAGCATTTTCCATAGGTAACAGGGAGCCAGGTGAGGCAAAACTTCACTTTTTTTAGAAAGATGCTCCTGGCATTTCTCCATAGGGCAGAGGGTCTCTGTTCACTTGACCGACCCCTGACATTGTGGGAATGGAGGGCCAGCGGGCGCTCACCACCCTGAGGGAGGCTACAATGGGGTCTTTTGTGGGCTGGCAAGGGCGCCTCCCCTGTCTACCAAGGGGGCCAGGCTCTCTCTGTAAGTGGGCCAAGGAGCCTCTTGGGGAGGGTTGCCAGATCTTGCAATAGAAAAAGGATAATTAACAGGATGACCAGTTAATTTTGAATTAAATTTCAGATAAACAAGGAATAACTTTAACAAAAAATAATTTTTTTAGTATGTGTATTTCTCATGTGATATTTGAGACATACTAAAAAAACTTCATTACTTGAAATTTAAATTTAAGTGGATGCCCTGTATTTTATCTAGTAACCCTACTTTTGGAAGGAAAAGGATCAAAATAAAAGCCCCCTTCTCTGGCATTCTGGTGATTCAAAATGGTCTTTACTGAGATCTACTGGCCCAAAAGTACCCAAGGACCCAAAGGAGGGCCAAGACCGTTTGGTCACCTCTATCTAGGGTGTCAGGACGGGGCCCCAGGTCCTCAGCTTGTCTTCCTGTGTCTCCCACTGAAGGATGAAAGAGCACTGGGCCAGGAAGCAAGAGACAGGGTTCCAGCCCCGGGTCTGTTGCCTACGAGCTCTAGAGTCTGATGATTTACTGGTTCACATCCCGACTCTGCCTCCTACCAGCTCAGCCACTCACTGGACCTCTTCCAGCCTCCATTTCCTCCCCTGTGAAAAGGGTCACGATGCCTGCCTTGCCGTGGTGGTGAGGACCAGAGGAGAGGGGAGTGGGAAAGCCCTCATATTCCAAAGCCTGCAAGGGGTTATGAAGCACCCCTCCCTGACCATGTCCTCTCATGGAGTCACTCGAGAGCGACAACCTAATTTTACTATAGTGAGAATTTCAGACTGCACGCACATGCATATTAAGTGGGTCACGGCATTCGCTCACATTTCCTGTCCAGTGCAATCTAACTGCACGCAAATGACGCTTTTACAGGAATATATTTTCTTCTCCCCACTTCAAAGCCCGAGGCATTTCTCTGAGCCTCCTTGGTGCCCACACAGCAGAAGCAGTCTTTCTGCGTCAGCCCACACAGCCTGAGGCCCAAACAGTGGTGCTCTTGGGGTCTGACCACGGACCACCCCTAACACATTTTCTTCTTTTTCTGGGAGCCCCGTGGTGTCATCCTGCTGTGAGAGCCCCTGATGCTTCCCAAACCATAGTCTCTTCATCCCTGGGGCTCTCACAACCCCCACCCAAGTCTCTTACACACCAGGGGGCTTCTCCCACAGAGCAAAGCCTGCCGGGCCCTCACGGCTCCAGAATGTTGCAGCTCTCCTGGCCCATTCCTCACATCAAACAGGTGGAGAAGAAAGCCTGTGCACTTTGGACCTGAGTTTGGGTCCCCTCTCTGCTGCTTGCTCTGCCTCTTCCCAACCATGTGACCCTGGCCAGGCCTCCCGGGTCCAAGGCTGCATTTTCTCATCTGTGAAATGGAGGTAGAGGTTTCCATCTCATAGGGTTGTGAAGATTAAATTAAATTAAACGTAAAATGTGCAGCACAAGCGTGATAGATCGTGAGAACCTGCAGGAGGCGGTGTGGTCCAATGGTTACGGATGCCTGGAATGAAACCCTGGCTCTGCAGACAGGCTACTGAATCCTGGTAAACCTCAGTCTCCTCACGTTTAAGGGAGGATGCGGGAGTGGGGTAAGAATAAGAATCGTATCTCTCTCATAGGGTTATTTTGAGGATTAAAAAGATAGTGCATAAGGGTATATGGGAACTCTACTTTCCACTCAATTTTGCTGTGAACCTAAATGGCTCTAAAAAATAAAGTCGATTTAAAAAAAGATAAGGCATTTGACAAGGTTGGCACAGTTCCTGTTACAGATCAGTGTTAGTTCTCTTCTTCCATGAAAGCACCCCCTCTCTCAGAATCCACCTCCCCAAGCCGTCTGTGATAGTCAGACTTTTCACGCAAAAACTGTTCTTTAAAGGAAATCTGCGCTGGAAAGTAAACTTGGAGGAGTTAGAATCTTGTCAAGCCACATTCTTGGGCTTTAGTCAGATTTATTACCAGCCCACCCCTCCCTCGCCCCCTACCCTCCCCACCCCGCTTACACATACTCCCACAGGCGTAAAGACACACCCACAGCGACCTCACAATGACGTCGCTCATTTGTACAGACCGGACCGCAGTGTCGTTAATTACCTAAGCTGACACACTGCCATTTGCACGCTCTTTATCAGCTATAGTAATATTTCATATATAGCCTTAAGGTTAATTATAATTAACCCAAGAGAGCTACCCTCACCCACAAAGGGCTGCCAGAACAGAAACTCAGCCCCAGAGCCCTATCAGGAGAGAAGCCCACAGGCCCCCTCTCACCTCCATACCTGCAGAGCTCCTGGGGGCCCCGGCCTCCCAGCAGAAGAAGAAAAGGGGCAGCAGCAGGCCCCAGAGAGAGCCCATCCTAGCTGGGGATCCGGCCACCATAGCCCAGCAGAACTGCCCACTGCCTCTCACTGCCACCTTTTCCTGCTTCCTCAACCCCGGGAGGAGGGGCGAGCCACCTGCCTGGTATGACTGGGTAGTTTCCAGGACGCAGCCAGGTGATCACGGAGGCACAGGCTGAGAGAGCTGGCAGGTTTCGAGTCAAGGGCTGTCAGCGAGCTAATCACCCGTCCCCATTGCCCAGTGACCTCCGTGACCTCTCCACTCTGAAGTTTGATTTGAAGATATGGAATCATTTCTACGGTGATGTTCACCTCCCTGGGGCCGCAGCCCGGGAGGCCATGGAAGATGGTGTTTCTCACACATCTCCCCTTCCCCAACCCCATCCCCTTGTGTGGGGGGCTTACGCTTTTAGTTAGATAGACCTGGGTTTCATTCCTAATCCTAGACTTTATTTCTTCTATGATCTAGGGCAAATTAAAGAACTTTCTGAACCTCAACTGTAAAATGGGCATAATCCCTACCTCCCTGGGTTGTTTTGTGGGGATTACATGAGATAGTAAAGCTCTTACACAGTGCCTGATACATGCTCAGTGCTCATCAAAAGCATATACCTTGTAAGTGCTCAGTGAGTGAGAGCCCTGACATCCACCCTGATCCTCAAGCAATAGAGAGAAGGGACGGCCTCCTGAGGTCTGGAGGAGACAGCTCTCCAGTGTGGGGCAGGAGTCTGATCCCTAACATCCCTCCATCTTCACATCCAGTGGTTCTCTCTGCCAGTCAGAGCCAGGACCCTGGCCCTGGCCAGACTGGAGGTGCGGGTTGGGGAAGGCACTGGCTGGGAGAAAGGAAGGAGTAAGAGTGCTGGTCTGAGTCACAGGGCCTGGAAGGGGGAAAGTGTGAGGGTGAAGGCTTAGAGAAGCTTAGGGGATTTGACCACAGGAAGGAGAACCAGGCTGCAGAACGCATTTCCAAATGCCCTAGAGAAGACTCGTACCCCTTCAAGGGGCCAAGGTGAGGAGCTGTTATGGCCACAGCCTAGTGGCCAAACAAGGTACCTGGGGGATTTCAGGGCAAGAGTTTTGTGATGAAATCAGCTCTGGGTAGAGGAAAGCTTGCTGGATCGGCATCAAGAAATCAAAATCTCACAGCTGGAAGGAACTTTAAAGTGGAATCAGAAAGTCTAAGTTCTGTTTCCAGCTCCTTCCTAATGGTGGATCAGGAGCTGTGTGATCTTGGACAAGTTATTTGCCTTCTCTGGGCCTCTGTCAACAAGGGCTCCTTGTTGGTCCTCTTGGCCATGCAGTCTGAAGTTCTGCTTCGGGTGTGAGACACTGTCTTCTGGAACTTCGCCCTGCGTTGGATAAAGACCTCTGCTGCCTGGAAGGAGGAGGGAGCCATTCCAGGGTGTAGGGAGAAGAAGATCCTACGAGAGGCTGAGGGGCAACCATTGGAGACGCAACCCAGCACTTGAGGTTCGGGATCTTGGACCCCAGTTTCAACTACACTATTAATCTGTAGAGTACTCCTGGCAGGCTGAGTCCTTCCACCCTCCATTCAACCTCAGCCGTTGACTTCATAAACGGAGGATGGATTCCCCAAGGTGGGTTTCAGGTGGGGAAAGCAGGCCAGACCACAGCAGTGACCTGGATTCTGTTCAAGCCCTGTCTGGTAGCCTGTGATCTAGCAGGAAGCTTCCCTCTAGAGAAGACGGAGGAGAAATCCAGCAAGAATGCAGCTCCTTTCTGCCACCTCCCTCCCCTCCTGGGCCAGGGCTCTGCCCCACCCGGGCTGGGAGAGAGACTTCCTCATTCCAGCAGCCAGTGGCTTTATCTACAGACTGAGGTATTCCAGGTGCCTTCCACCCCCAGCACGGACTCCCCCCCTCCATTTCCTCTTTCTTTCACCACTTCAGTGATCAACAGCTCAGCTCCAGCCCAGTTGCCTATGATGGGATCTGACCAGGAACCCGCTGGGACAGAAGCCTGGCTGAATACTTCCCTGGGTTTGCTGAATTTTGTCTTGTCCGTCTTCCTCTATATCTTGGGGGACTTTCCAAGCCTGGGCACATGACTGTTAGCCCTGGGGCAGTAATAAATCTTACCCAGAAAGTTCCTGGACCTTTTTTTTTTTTCAAATTATTTATTTATTTTTTATTTATTTATTTATTTTTGGAGGAAGATTAGCCCTGAACTAACATCTGCTCCCAATCCTCCTCTTTTTGCTGAGGAAGACTGGCCCTGAGCTAACATCCATGCCCATCTTCCTCTACTTTATACGTGGGATGCCTGCCACAACATGACTTGCCAAGCAGTGCCGTGTCCGCACCTGGGATCCGAACCGGCAAATCCCTGCCGCTGAAGTGCAACGTGCAAACTTAACTGCTGCGCCACCGGGCCAGCCCTTCCTGGACCTTTTCTTCAGCCAAACTCAGCTCTTACCCTGAATGAGCATAGGCGTATTAATTTAAGAAACATACATGGAGCACCTACTCTATTCTAGACATTGTTCCAGGCATTTGGATACATCACTGAGTAAAACAGATTCTAGCCCTTGTGGAACTAACTTCCTAGTGAAGAGAGAGGGCAAACAATAAGCTTAATAAATAAGTGAATTATACAGGGATGAATACTATGGAAAAAAGAAAAAAAGACAGACAAAAGCAACCTGGAATGTGGGGAGGGCGGGGGAGGTGCAGGTTGCAGCATTAAGTAACATGGCGAGATTTGTGCAATGACTCAAAATTGGTGAGAAAGTGAGCCAAGTGGGTACCTGGGGAAGAGCATTCCGGGTGGTGGGAACCGCTCAAGAAGAATCCAGAGGGCTAAGGCAGGAGCAAGTTCAAGGACCACCAAAGAGCCCTTGCAGCTGGCGCCATGCAAGGAGACAGAGTTGGAGCACAGGGGAGCAGAGTGATGGGGGGTAACAGTTGTTGGGGGGCTGGTACTGAGTGAAGTAGGAGCCACTCCTGGGGATTTTTGAGCAGAGGAGTGACCGGATCTCAGGTAGGTTTTTGAAGCGTCACTCGGGCAGCTGTGTAAGATGGGACCAAAACTGGAGTCAGGAGGCATCTGTCCTAGTCCAGGCGAGAGGTAAGGGTGGCTCTGACCACAGGGGCAGCAGAGGAGGCCGTGGGAGTCGTCAGATTCTGAATATATTTTGAAAGTAGAGCGGACATGATTTCCTGCCGGACTGATGTGGGATGTCAAAGAAAGGGAGAAGTCAAGAATAACTACAAACTTCTCAGCCTGAACAACTGGAAGGACGGAGTTCTCACCAGCGCCATTTGGGTCCGGCTCTCCCATCAGAGTATTTAGAACCCCTCCCCCGACAATGAGACCAGTACATACTGTAAGGATGAATCTGACTCAGGACAGGGTATCGAGTCAAGCCCAGGGCACTGGCCTGCTAAGGGGCTGACAGAAGACTTAACTTGGTTCGGTGTCCTTGACATACAAGGTTAGAGACCTGCTAGAGCTCTGAGCTGTGGCCTAGCTCCGTGGGCCGCAGCAATGGAGTTTGGGGTTTGTTGGCAGGAAAAAGTTTCTCCTCTTTCAACTTGAGTCCAGTCATTGGAGGCCTGCAAATTAACTGAGAAAAGACAGATGAACAGAAGACAAGACAAAGGTTGTTTACAGGTATAGCAGGGAGTTGCTGAGGATGACTAACTCACTGAATAACCAGAGTTGAGACTTATACATCAAACTTAACAAGGGGGTGAGGGGCAGTTTAGGGCTTCCATGGGAAAGTATGGAAGGTTCTATAGGTTCTTTTGGGCAGTCTGTCTCCATGGCAACTGAATTAGCTGGAAAAAATCCCTCAGAGGGGGATTAATGGCAGCTTTATTTTTGGAAGGCTTTGCTTTAGTCAGTTACGGGAAGTTCAGATAATATTTCTTCCCATATTTTCTTTAGCTCAAATGTTTCCACTTTAAAATAATCTTTATACCAACTCTGAGGCTCCGAGTGTGTCTCTAACATGTTCAAAATGTTGAGTGCGTCCAGACTGTGTGGGTGAGACTCTGTGAGGCGGGGTTACCACAGGAGAGGTGATGAGAATCATCGAAGTTTGTGGAGACTTGAGGATGGGCCCCTTCCCACCTAACCCCTGTTTCCTTGGGTTATAGCGTAGGAAACTCCAGGGAATCCCCTCTGTTCATTTACTCATTTGTCTCTCTTATTAGGGTATAACCCACATACAGGAAACTACACTAATCTTAAGTGGAATGCGGGTTGATGATTTTGTACATGTGTGTACGCCTAGGATTATCTGCCACTCAGATCGAGATATAGCACATTTTCAGCATCTCAACAGCCTTCCCTTCCAGTCAATACCTTCCCCCAAACCATCATTCTTACCTCTATCACCACAGATTAGTTCTGCCTTGTTTTGAACTTCATATAAATGGAATCATTGATATATACTCTTTGGTGTGTGGCTTCTTCCTCTTAACATTATGCCTGCAAGACACCCATGTTGTTGTGTGTAACAGTACTTCACTCTTTTTTGTCATTGGGTAGCATTCCATTGTATAAATATACCACAATTTATTATCTATTTTCCTATTGATGGATATTTAGATTGTTTTCAGTTTTTCACTATTCCAATTAAAGCTGCTACGGACGTTCTTGTTTATGTCTTGAGTGGAACTGCTGGGTCATTGGATATACATGGGTTTAGCTTTAGTATACAGCGATCAAACAGTTCTCCAAATTGATTGTGCCAACTCACGCTACTCCACAATATATGAGAGTTCCAGTTGCTCCACATTCTCATCAACACTTGGTATCATCGCTCCTTATAATTTTAGACAACCTTCCGGATGTGCGTTTCTTCTTGTGACTTTAACTTGCATAACAGGGAGCCCTCTGTTTTCCCGGGGCTTCTCCTAGGTGGGATGCTTCTGCCAGGGAAATGCCTTTCAGAGGGATGGTATTTGGAGGAAACAGGGAGGGAAGACAGAGGGCCAGGTAGAAATAAAAATTGTATGCACATGTGCACATACATGTACACTCAACGAGAGAGGAAGCTGTGCCAGTATTGGTGCATCTCAGAAACTGTCTCTTCAGTTTGGATAAATCTAACTATGGGGACATTGGCCAGGATAAGAAGATGATGTAGGAGAGACAGGAGAGGAGATGGAGGTTCTGAGCATTTGGAAGGAGAATGAGCACTGTGTGAAGAAAGGGCAAAGAGCCCCCAAATGAGCATCTTTGGGCTCCCTATGAGGCCCACAGGATGATCCCAACCGGAGAGGCCACATCTCACAGAGTCTCACCTGGGAAATTCTTCCTGGCAAGGAAGGGAGATCCCAGGCTCTGGATGTATGAGGCGAGTTCTCCCAAACAGGGCCTGGGGCTGTCTCTCCCCTAGACTCCTCCGTCCCTGGGCAAAAGGAATCTGAGGCTGGAAGAGCTGAAGGGATAAAGCGTGTGTTCCCGAAAGCCAGCAGGTGGGACACCTTGTGCGCATTTCAAGTCCTCTTGGCCTCACTTCCTACTCCAGCCACTGCTGCTGTGACCGGTTTCCCAGGAGCGACCAGGCAGTGCCTTGCCATGTGCCATTTACCCTCTGCCCCAGGGTTTCCCTGACACCAAGGCTTGGGGTGCTTCCAGGAGCTGCTCAACTCTCACATACTAACAACAAAGAATAGGAGAGTTCGCCCCGTGCAGCAACCCATAAACCACGGGAATGGGAGCCGATGGACGGATGCTTCCTGTTTCATCCCCAGGACAGACGGTTCTCAGACACATTTCGTAAGGCTTCTTAGAAGGTCCCAGAGGATCAAGTAACCAGTCAGCCATAGCAGAGGCCAACTGGACAACGCACCTTTTATTGGTTCTCCCTTCTTCCCTGCTTCATTTCACCTTTCCCTCACCCCTGCTTCTTGGGCTTATGTTCCTAAATACGTTATTCAGGCTCTGCTTTCAGAGAAACTAAGTTAAAACAGATGCATTAGCAATAACTGGGCTCTGTGCAGACAGGGCATCCTTTGCTACAATCATTCACATAGAAACCAGTGTTAGCAAAGGCCTGGAGCTGGGCTGGGATGGGGATAATGGGTCATTCCATTCAGCCGGAACACAGGAGTGGGGAAGGGGACTAGTAGGAGGTAAGGCCAGAAATGTGCCTTGGGGCCGTGTTGTGGAGGACGTTGCGTGCCACACGTGGGAGGTTAGCCTTTATTCTGGAGACAGTGGGAAGCAGTGATGGTTTTGGGTGGGAACTGGCAACATCAGAGCTCTGCTTGAGCAGAGACCAGCTAGGAGGCTGTGACCTAGGACTTGGGCAGGGGGACTGTGAAGACAGGCAAACCATGTTTCAAAGTAGAACTAGGAAGATGTGGCGCCTTGCAGAGGGAGGCCAGAGGCAGAGAGAAGTAAGAGAAGACCCTATAGTCTAGAGCCCAGGAGGCTGGAGGGCAGGGGAGCATTCACCGAACAGGAGGAGGAGCAGGTCTGGGAGGGAAGGTGATGGTCTCGGCAGACCCCAAGGACCCCTAGCATCACCCTCCTAGAGCTGTGAAATCCTTATGTGAGGAGACCCCCGGGAGGCGGGTCCCAGTCCACCAGAGGAAGGTCCCTTGCCTCTCCGTTCACCCTGGAAAGAGAAGGGGGTGGGCCTGAGGCTAGAGGGCTCAGACCAGACTATTTTGGGACTCACAGGCAGTAATCTGGTGCCTGGCAAGGAATGCGGAGGAGAGAGGCACCAATTACACAGCTAGAGGGGTGCTAGGTTCTTACTTTCTTCTTCCAGGAAACGTTTGCTGTATTCACTGTAACCATCACAAACAATGAATACCATGAGGCAAATTTGTGTTTTACAACGTATGTGGCTGATTCTATGCACATTTACGTGTGTTAACAACAATTGCAGATTTCCGTTTTCCTGTAGTTGAACCAGTGGGGAAGCACACAGGATGGCAGCTATGACAGCCAGTGATCAGGATCCCACGGGCCCAGGTCGGGGAGCTCTGCTCCAGGGCCCTGCTGGCAAGGGGTTGCGGGGGAGCTTCAGGGGAGGTGTCAGGCTCTCTTCTTGATTCCCTCCACAGAGATGGAGAGGGGCGTCCCTGGGAGGCTGGTTTGGAGAAGTTGCTGGACCTGAGTGAGCAGTAAGCAAAGGCCTGTTCCCTCTCCAGTTCATTTATGTGTCCCCAGATAATAGCTCTCTCTTTTACATCCACCGAGAACCAGGCCCTTCCACGACAGCCCTACAAGGCAAGCTCTGGAACACAGACAGAGAAACGGAGGCTCACAAAGGCTGAAGGAGTTGCTTGAGGTCACCCAGGTAATAAGTGGTGAAGCCAGGATTTGAACCCAGGTCTATCCGGCTCCCGAGTCCAAGCTCTTTCACTGCACTATGCTGCCTTTCTTTCTGCCCAGTGCCACAATATGCTGGGATGGGGGCAATGGCCTCTCCTCCAGCACTGGGCAGAGAGCTCTGGACAGGTCAGGGCTGAAGCCAGGACACAGAAGGAAAGCTAAGAACAGAGGATGATCTAGGGAAGAGAGTAGCAAACCACAGTCCATAGGCCAATTCTGTCTTGCTGCCTGTTTTTTGGATGGGCCACAAGTATGGTTGCTACATTTTTAAATGGTTGAAAAAAGTCCAAAGAAGAAGCATATTTCATGATACGCGAAAATGGTATGAATTCAAGCGTCACTTTTAATGAGCAGGAACCCTGGCTCCGACTCTGAAACCATGGCTGCAATGGAGCTCTGCCCTGGCTCAGGTCCCTGTGCCCTCTTTGGTCATTGCTCCCTGACTTTGGGGCCTGGAGGCCAGGGAGGCAGGAGCGGGTTGCCACCCAGCCCTTCTGGGAGAACCTCCAGGGCGCCCACCAGGCTCTGCATCCAGTCTGGATTGCTTCCGGCAGGGCTTGGTGGGTTCTCCACCCTCAGCACCATCTGCAGGACCATGTTGGTAGTCCAAGAGGCTGGGAAATGCAGGGTGAAAGCTCCTGTCCTCATCCCTGCCTCCCATCGCACCGCCACTTCTTGACATCCCCAGCATCCCTCTGCAGACACCTGTCTGCCCTCGAAAGTCTATATGGGATGGGTCAAGAGGCATCTATACTACAAGGGGAGGAGGGGCAGTTAGGTGGAGCCTGACTGCCCCATTCCCTACCCTGATCCCCAACCACCAACAGCTTAACCTCTCCCTGTGGGACCTGCAAAAGTGGCTCAGAGGGGAGCAGCAGGTGGCAAGGAGCAGTGAGGAAAGAAAGCTAGGAGGAACATGTAGGCACTTTTGACATAAAATGGACAGATGCCAGGATTTCAAGATTGTCAGGGATATTAGGAGTTATCCAGTCCCCTGCCTGGCCTTGGCCTGAAGTATGTACAAGGAGTTTGCCTCTGTCAATCACAGCATCCAGCTCTGCCAGGGGTGGAAAGGAACCTGCATGTGCGTTACCAGGGTTGCAAAGGGCATGGTGGTCTGGGCAGCAGTCTGGTGCCACATGGCAGAATTCATCACAGTAGCAGCTTCCTCTCTTGCAGTGGTGATCCGTTCCAAGGCAGCAGAGGGGCTGGGGTTGGGAGCAGCTGCCTGGAGAAAAAGGGACATTAAAAAGAGACAGATTTAACAAATGGTGCTGGGACAACAGGATAGCCACATGCAGAAGAATGAATTCGGACCTGTACCTCACACCATACACAAAAATTAGCACAAAATGAATCACAGATCTAAATGTAAGAGTTAAAACTGTAAAACTCTCAGGCAAAAACACAGATGTAAATCATCATGACCTTGGATTAAGCAATGGTTTCTCAGATATGATGCCAAAAGCACAAACAACAAAAGAAAGAATAAACTGGAATTGATAAAAATTTAAGTTTTGTGCTTCCAGGGACACTATCAATAAAGTTAAAAGACAACCCATAGAATGGGAGAAAATATCTGCAAACTGTGTATGTGATAAGAGAATTTTATCTAGAATATGTAAAGAACACTCACCACTCAACAACAAAAACAGAAAAATAACCCAATTTAAAAATGGGCAAAGGATATACCCAAATAGCCAATAAGCACATGAACTAACTAATCATCAGGGAAATGCAAATCAAAACCACAATGAGATACCACTTTATATCCACTAGGATGGCTAAAATAAAAAAGATAGAAAACAGCGAGTGTTGGTGAGGATGTGGAGAAACTAGAATCCTCACACACTGCTGGTGGGATCGTAAAACGGAATTTTAAAGAGGAAGCAATTCCACTTCTGGTATATGCTTTAGAGAATTGAAAATATATGTTCATGTAAAAACCTGTCTGTGAATGTTCATAGCAGCATTATTCATAGTAAAAATTATTTCCCAAAAGTGGAAATAATTCAAATGACCATCAACTGATGAATGGATGAAAAAAAGTATGGTATTTATACATAGTGCAATATTATTCAGCCATAAAAAGGAATGAAGTGCTGATACATGCTACAACATGGATGCATCTTGAAAACATGCTTAGTGAAAGAAGTCAGGCACAAAAGGCCATATATTGTATGATTCCGTTTATATGAAAGGGCTAGAATAGGCAAAGTTACAGAGACAGAAAGTAGATTAGTGGTTTCCAGGGGCGGGGGGAACAGGGGAATGACTGTTAATGGGTATGGGTTTCTTTTGCAGGTGATGAAATTTTCTGAAATTAGATAATAGTGTTGGTTGCACACCTCTGTGAATATACTAAAAACCACTGAATTGTACACTTTAAAACGATGAATTTTACGTCGCGTGAATCATATCTCAATGAAGCTTTTATTAAAAGGAGAGTGACAGAGCTGAGGGAGAGTAAGAGAGAAGAGTGAGTGAGAAGAGGGAGACAAGAGAGGAGATGACAGGGGAGTGACAGCAAGGAAGAGAGAGAGGCAATAGAGAAAACAAGAGACAGAAGAGTGTGTGACAAGAGGGACAGAAAAACCCCACAAAGCTAGAGGAAGGTCTCCCTGGTCACTATTCACAAAAGAGTTCACCAATCCCAATTCCTACCATTTCCCCAAGTTGCTCAACTCAATTATTATCTGATCATTGTCTGTCCACTATAAGATGAGGGGCTTTATCTTCTTTAAAGAGATGGGGAAAGCAAGGCACTGCCAGGTAGGGACCATGGCCCAGGTTACCTGGTAAGTCTGTGGCTCAAGTGGGAATGGGCCCCAGGTGTTCTCATGCCCAGGACTCTTAATGCTGGTCTCCCTTTACTTTACCTTGACCTTCCCAATTGTCTCCTGTTAGGATAGCACCTGCCTGGGGCTTTGTTTAGGAATAAACTTGAGGTCCTTCCAAAGTTAACAAGATCAGCAGGGAACAGGCATCTGAGAGGATGTGGGGCCAGATGTGGTCAATCCAGCCTATTGTGGAAACGGGACAGCAGGTGTCTGGTGCAAGGGGAGCAGTGACCAGGGAGGTCAGACCTCTCAAGGTGATGGTGGGCTGGGCTGGGGTAGTGGCTTCTGAATTTGGTCTTGCTACTGCCTCATATTCAGTTTAGGAGCCTCCTGCAAAAGATCAGTTTCCTTTCTCATGTCATCTCTCTTCTCAAGCTCCTGGTCCAGCATCAGGTTGTCACCAATACCAGGGAGGGCTCAAAGAGGGCTGGAACTAGAAGAGAGCCCCAGGGATCATTCAAACAAGGGTTGTAGCTTATTTGTGAGTCAGAAATCAATTCAGTGGTCATAACCAGCATTTATTTTAATAGGATGGAACAGAATAGAATAGGATAGGATAGAATAGGATAGAATAGAATAGAACAGAACAGAACAGAACAGACTAGAATAGAATAGAATAGAATAGAATAGGAGTAGAATAGAATAGAGTAGAAAATATCCACATACATTGGATGTATACATTGTATATATAAGTGTAAGTTGTTTGGGGTCCTTTTTGAAATGTTTGTTTATTTCTATATACATGTATGTATGTACTGAGTCACAGTGTAAAATATATTTATTAATGTGATTGTGGCCAGAAAAGTTTGAAAGCCACTGATCCAGAAATGGAAAAGCCATTTTCCCCAGGTCATGCTCGAGTGGGTGACAGAGCTGGGAAGAGAATCAGCAATCCTGACTTCTTCCCTGCTTTTCCCACCGCACCGTGATCAGGATTTTCATTCAAGAAGCTTCCGGGTGCACTTGCCACAGATCTCTGCCATTCTCTAAACACCCTGCCTACTCCTGCTTTTGAGCCTTTGCCTTTATTGATTTTAGCTTCTAACATAGCATTAATCCCTGTCCCCATTATTGTTACAGCCTTCTTTCTGGAGGTGTGTATCTGTCTTCCCTACTGGCTTGTTGAAGGGAGGAAATGCATCTCTGTAGTTCTGATGTCAAATAATTTTTACGTAATTTATTTAAAAGGATCTGAATTGAACTTGAGCTCCCACAGTGTCCATAGGCCAGGAGAAAGTTATAGTTCCTGAAGTCCTGATGGTACCATCATAAAAATGACAGCACAATAAGGGAAAGGAAGTCCATCCCCATGGTGATCAAGCACCCAATCACTCATTCATTCATTCATTTTATTCTGTTGAGTGACTCTCTGAACCAGGTACCGTGGTGGCTCATGGACATACACTCCACTGCCCTGCTTCACCTGAACCCATCTCCCCAAAAAACACCTTCCAGGAGCTCAGTCTAGTGAACAGAGCATCACGATACTACAAGTAACCAGAACGTGGTCGTGTCATCGTTCTGTATGGTAAGTGCTGCCCCACAGGGAAGAGGTGAGAGCCGTGGGGTTTGGTGGAGGGGCAGTGAGCTCATCAGGAAAAGGCTTCTTGGTGAGGAGGCAATAGCTCAAGTGACTCTTCTGTGAGCATCCAACTGGCTTCAGACCCAGAGGCTAGTAGAAGTCCCAAGCGGTGGGGGCAGGAAGAGGCCCAAACAGGGCTGGTGAAGAACTGAAGGCTAATAGTTTGCACCCCTCCAGAACAATACCTTTTAAACAGGTTTGACAATTTTGCAGAGAAGATGGTGAGCGTGGCTGGGGAAGGGTGTAGAAGGGGGTCGGTGGGAAGCCTCCTCCCCGACTCAGTGGTTCCCAGCGATCCTCCTCCAGCCAAAAACTTGCAACCCCGCTCAGCGAAACTGAAGCCCTGCCCTTCCCCAGAAGCTCTTTTTACAAAGCGATTCAATAACATGTGAGTGGTGACTTCAGCATGCCTCTTGAAGCTCCAACCCCCACAAAAAGTATTCCTACCAATGACATCTAGTTTTTGCCCAAAAGAAGTGCTGGTAAATATGACTTTATCCACCCCATTGCATTTCCAGGGATATTTTGGCAAACCAAATTTGTTGGTGCCTGACAGTTGCTCAGCGAGTCTGCCTATTAAACTGGATCTGTGCTTGTCACATCACCTTCCCTCCCGTCCCCTCACCCCCCAGTTCACATTCTAGAGCTTTGTGCTGCCTCTGCTCACAGGAACCTCCTCTGGACACTCCTCTGGACTTCCCAACCAAACAGACCTTCCCATGCTAATTGCCCAAGGACAGCTTGTAAGTACAAAGGTGGGAACACAGAGAGGCACTAGTAGGTGCTTAGTAAGTGTCTGGATAAATATTATTTTTTAATTAATGAATTAATGAACATTAGCCCCCAGGAGGTAGATCATCCCAGGGACAGAAATGATTGATTGAATGAATGAATGAGACTAGACACCGGGTCCCTTTGCCATGCTAGGGTGGCTCCTTACCTGTCTCCTGGTTTGGGACCGCAGGGCTCAGCCACAGCAGGAGGAGAACCAGCTACATGGCTGCAGCCGTGGAACGGAGACAGAAGCATTTCAGGAACCAAGGCCGGGGCTTTCAATACCCCCCATCGCAGTAAGCTCATTTGGTATCTGCACACCAGGGGAGGAGCCAGCTGACACCTGGGCAGCCACTGGCAGAGGGCAGAGGTGTGGCACCAAGACAGAGGCACAGGTGTCCCAGCTGCTTGGAATAGCTTGCCAAGCAGAGGTAATGCAGGCAAGAACCAATTTCGTATCTCCTGGGTCTCTGAGGCTGTGGGAGGAGCAGTATCAGAGAAACCAGTGTGATATTGCTGTCAGGGGCTTCAGAGATCATCCAACACTCCCATTTTACAGATAAAGATACTGAGGCCCGGAGAAGACAAGAGGCACCCCAGGTTCACGCAGCTCAGTTATTGTAGAGCTGAGGTGAGAACCTTGATCTCCCGGCTCCGACTCCAGCGTTCTTTCAACCAAAATGCAGTGGAAGTATTCAGAGACGCCACCTAGGAGGTCCCATCAGCCAAGGAAATGAGGTGGGCGGCCCTATTCCTCCCAGAGTTGGTACAAATTATCCATACCGCACGGCTATTAGAATGCTGACACAACAGGACAAGGTTGAGGGTCAGAGATTTGAGGGATTATCTACTGTACGGAAACGTGAAGAGTAAGGTGACTCCATCGGCCCCTGGGGAAGCGCCTAACTATGGTCTGGTATGGTTATCCCCTTGGCCCAACCAGGTTTCTGTTCAGTCCCTGCCAGCGGCAGCGGGTCTGCTTTAAAAGAGAGAAGTGAGCGCCTAAGACAGCCTCAGTAGCCATCCCTAACCGCACCCTGTCACTTTCCACTAAAGAGGCCAGAAAAGTTAAATCTTACTTTCCCAACCTCCCTTCGCTTGGTGATCAGTGGTAGTTCTGGCCAGTAAAACACAGATGGAAATACGCTGGAGAACTTCGGGAGTTTCACTTTCTTATAAAAGGGACAGGCAGAAGAGGAGAGCTTGCTGGCACTTCCCCATGCCCTGCCTGTCTTTAGTGGGATGTGATGCCCAGGACTCTGGCAGCCATTCTACAATTATTACGCAACAGTTATACAAGGATGAGAAGGCAACATGTTGAGGACGGAAAAAGGCTGGGCCCCAAAATTTCATTGAATAACTGAACCAGAGTCAGAAAATGCCTACCTTGGGGCTTCTTGGTATGTGAGGGAAATAAACCTCCATTTGTTTGCCACTTTTATTTGGGGCCCCTGTAAGATGCACTGAAAGCGTAACCATGCAGTGATAATCTTCGGAAGTGCTCAGGCCAGGCTGGAAGGCCTGGTGCAGACTCCACTTGGTGGGAGGCTGGATACAACAATCTGCAGAAGTCCCTTCCAGCTCAGAGATTCTGGGGCTCTGAGATGGGGAATAACTTTTCCGTTTCTAACAGCCTCTGAATAGTTGCTGTGGGGGACACAGAAAGACTCAGGGGGTCCCAGGATTACAAATTTTTTCTGTTACTTTGTCATCTCCCTAAAACTCATTAACTGATTTAACAATACTATTTAAACACCTATTTTAGGCCAACTCTAAAGATCCACCTATGAACAAGATAAGGAACTTCAGTCCAGTGGGGAAAGTGACATACAACCTGGCAATTACAATACGACAAGATGATGACAGTGAGAGGGAGAGACAGAGGAGGGGACCTAACTGGGGCCTGGGATGGGAGATGGCGGTGGAAGCAGGTAGGCTGGAAAGACTTTCTAGAAGTATACTGCTTATGCCAAAACTTAGAAGATGAATAGGATTTTTTCAGGTGGAGCACTGCGTGGGATGGGAGAATGTTCCGAGGAGAGGGAACGACATGTTTAGAAGTTCCCATGCCATATATTTAATTCTCATCATTCATTTTAATTACTATATAATATTGCATTATGATAGGACTGTAAAACAGTGCAGTCACTGTGGAAAATAGTACGGTGGTTCCTCAAAAAATAGAAATAGAGTTGCCGTATGATTCAGCAATTCCCCTTTTAGGTATATACCCAAAGAATTGAAAGCAGGGACTCAAACGGATATTTATGCACCAATGCTCATAACAGCATTATTCACAATAGTCAAAAGGTAGAAACAATCCAAATGTCCGTCAGTAGTGAATGGATAAGCAAAATGTGGTATTTGCATACAATGGAATATTATTCAACCTTAAAAAGGATGGAAACTGTAACAAATGCTAAACATGGATGAACCTTGAAAACACGCTAAGTGAAACAACCACACACAAAAAGACAAATGTACGATTCCACTTACATGAGGTACCCAGAATACAGCAGGTCCCCCTTAGCTGGGATTTCACTTTCCATGGTTTCAGTTACCTGAGGTCAACCTCGGTCTGAAAATATTAAGCGGAAAATTCCAGAAATAGGCAATTGATAAGTTTTTAATTGCCTGCCATTCTGAGTAGCATGATGACGTCTGTGCCATCCTGCCAGGGAAAGGAATCATCCCTTTGTCCAGCGTATCCACGCTGTATATGCCACCCACCCATTCATCATTTAGTAGCTGTCTCGGTTGTTAGATCTACTGTCCCAGTATCGCCGTGCTTGTCTTCAGATAACCCTTACTTTACTTAACAACGGCCCCAAAGCACAAGAGTAGCGATGCTGGCAATTTGGATATGCTAAAGAACAGCCGTGAAGTGCTTCCTTTAAGTGAAAAGGTGAAAGTTCTCAACTTAATAAGGAAAGAAAAAAAATTGTATGCTGAGGTTGCTAAGATCTACAGTAACTTTTATTACAGTATACTGTTATAGTTGTTCTACTTTATTCATAGTTATTGTTGTTAATCTCTTAGTCCGCCTAATTTATAAATTAAGCCTTATCATAGTATGTATGTATAGGAAAAAACTTAGTATATATTGGGTTCGCTACTATCTGCAGTTTCAGGCATCCACTGGGGGCCTTGGAACGTATCCCCCGCGGATAAGGGGGAACTACCACAGTCAAATTCACAGCAAGAGAAAGGAGAGCAGTGGTTACCAGGGCCGGGGGGTTGGGGGTAATAGTGAGTTCTTGTTCAATGGGTACAGAGTTTCAGTACGGATGATGAAAAAGTTCTGTAGATGGATAGTGGTGATGGTTGCATGACAATGTGAACATAATAACACTGAAATGTACACTGAAAATGTTTAAAATAGTAATTTTTATGTATTTTTTTTACAATAAAAAATTCTGCATTAGGAGTATTCAACATTTATTCAGCCATTCTCTTGTTCATAGACACTTGGATTGATTCCAGTTTTTCATAATTATAAATAATGTTGCTAGTAACATTCTTACACATTTCCCCTCCCACAACTTCTAGGAATGGAATTATTCAGTCACAGGTTGTACACATCTTCAATTCCTAAATGTGATCAAATGGTCCTCCAAGTGGTTATAACGATTTATTTTCCCACCAGCAGTGCAGGGGATTTCTTGTTGTTCCGCATTCTCACCAACACTGGACACTCACTCCCTCCCCACCATCCCCACCGTCTCCCAGGTCCCTCCACCCCCCCCATAGGTGTTACATCATAACTAATTCTGGTTTTAATTTGCATTTCCGTGATTACTATTGGGTTTGAGATTACTGACCATTTAGCTTTCTCTTCTGCAAAATGCCTATTTGCAGCCTTCACTCATTTTTTACTCTTTTATGAGTTTATGAGGTTACCTTTTTCTTACTGACAGTAGGCATCCTTTATAAATTCCAGTTCCTACTCCTTTGTAGGTTGTATGTGTTGTAAATATCTTTCTCCTTGTGTGTGGCTTGTCTTTTCATTTTGTTTCTTTTGATGTGCAGAAGCTTTATATTTTAATTTAAGGCAAATTTATCAGTATTTTTTTTTTTGTGGTTTCTGCTTTTTGTGAATTGTTTTAAGAAATCTTCCTCTTTCTCTAATTTTTTTAAATCAGTATTTCTTCTAAAAGTATTTGTATTCGTTTCCAAAGCTGCTGTAAAAAATTACCACAAATTTGGATGGCTTAAAACAAGAAAGATGTATTCTCTCACAGTTCTGGAAGCTAGAAGTCTGCAGTCAGGTGTTGGCAGGCAGTTCTCTCTTTGAAGGCTCTAGGGGAGCACCCTTCCTTGCCTCTTCCTGGCCTCGAGTGGTTGGTGGCAATCCTTGGCTTATAGAGGCCTCACACCAATCTCTGCCTCTGTAGTCACATGTGTTTCTGTGTCTCTTCTCCTCTTCCTTTAAGAACCCCAGTAATATTGGATTCAGGGCCCACCCCACTCCAGTGCAACCTCGTCTTAACTTGACTGCATCTGCAAAGACTCTGTGTTCAAAAAGGTCACATTCACAAGTACCAGGGGTTAGGACTTGAACATATCTTTTGAGGGACAGGATTTAAGCCACAACAATATTAAAATTTTATTTTTCACATTTGGGTCAGTATCTGGAATTTATTTTTGCATTGATTTGAGGTGCGGATCTAAAATAATTTTTTTCATCTAGATAACGAGTATTAAATAATCATACACCAAATAATCTATCACTTCCCCATTGATTTGTGATACCACCTCTGTCATATATCAAGTTTCCTTATATGTATGGATCTATTTACAGACTTTCCATTTTGTTTCATTGTTCTGATTTGTTTTTCCCTATACGAGTGCCACATTTTCTTTATTATGATAGCTTTAGAATATGTTTTGATATCTGTTAGAGTAGGATTATTCTTCTTTAGAATTTCTTTGTCTATTTTAGCCCTTTACACTTCCATGTAAATAACGTATTTCAAAGATTGGCATCTGGGCTAACAACTGTTGCCAATCTTTTTTTTTTTTTTTTCTGCTTTATCTCCCCAAGCCCCCCCTGTACACAGTTGTATATCTTAGTTGCAGGTCCTTCTAGTTGTGGGATGTAAATTAACGTATTTTAAATTCACTTCTATATTGCTATTTTCTCTGTAGTTCCTGGGATATAAATTTTCCAATTGCATCTGCTAATCCTTTCTCGTGGAAGTTTATAACACTAATTTTTTAAGTTAAACTTTTAATTTTGAAATAATTGTAGATGCACCATGCAATTGTAAGAAATAATACAGAGACAGTCCACATACCTTTCACTGTTTCCCCCAGTGGTAACATTCCACAAAACTATAATACAATATCACAAACAGGATATTAACATTGAAAGAGTCAAGACACAGAAACTGCGCTGGCAAGGATCCCTCATGTTGCCCTTTTATAGCCACATTCACTCTTCTTCTATCCCTACCCCCTCATTAACCTCTGGCAACCACTAATTTGTCCTCCATTTCTATAATTTTGTCATTTCAAGATTATATAAATGGAATTATGCAGAGTGTAACCTTTTGGAATTGGCTTTTTTTCACCCAGCATAATTCTCTGCAAATTTATCCAAGTTGTTGCAGATATCAATAGTTCATTCCTTTTTTAAAAAAATTAATTTCACCTGTCTTTTCACTTTTTTTTTTTTTGCTGGGAAGGAGTCTGTCTGAGCTAACATCTGTTGCCAATCTTCCTCTCTCTTTTTTTTTTCTCCCCAAAGCCCCAGTACCTAGTTGTATATTTTAGTTGTGAGTCCTTCTATGTGAGCCACTGTGAGGTGAGTGGCGTGTTTCTGCACCCAGGAACCAAATCCAGGCCACCAAAGCAGAGTGCACTGAACTCTAACTGCTAGGCCATCAGGGCTGGCTCAATAGTTTATTCCTTCTTATTGTGAGTAGTATTATAAGGTATAGATGTAACATAGTTTGTTTCACCATTCATCTGTACAAAGATATCTGGGTTGTTTCTACTTTTTGACTAATAAAGCCGCTATTAGCATTCATGTACAGGTTTTTATGAGAATATATGTTTTCATTTCTCTGGGATAAATGTGCAAGGGTGAAATTGGTGGATCATATAGTAGTGCATGTTTGGTCTCATAAGAAACTAACAAACTGTTTTTCAGAGTGGCTGTACCATTTTACATTCCCACCAGTAATGAATGAGTGATACAGTTTCTTTGCATCCTTGCCAATGTTTTAGTATTGTTACTATATTTTACTTTGGTGATTCTGATAGATATGTAGTGATATCTTATGATTTAAATTTTTATTTCCCTACTGGCTAATGATATTGAGCATTTTTTCATGTGCTTATTTGCCATCTGTGTATCTTTTTCAGTGAAATGCCTCTTCCTATCTTTTGCTCATATTCTAATTGGATTATTTATTTTATTACTCTTGAGTTAAAAAATTTTTATAATTGAGGTATGAATGAGATACAGCATTTACTGTTGAGTTTTGAGAGTTCTTTTTGTACTCTGGATACTAGCTCTTTGTTGGATGTGTGGTTTGCAAATATTTTCTCTGTTTTGTAGCTTGTCTTTTCATCCTTCTAACAGAGTCTTTTGCAGAGCAGAAGTTTATATTTTGATGAAGTCCCATTTATCAATTTGTGCTTTTACAAATTATGCTTTCGGTGTCAAATCTAAGAACTCTTTGCCTAGCCATAGATCCTGAGATTGTCTCCTGTTTTGTTTTCTAAAAGTTTCATAGTTTTACATTCTACAATTAAGTCTGTGATCATTTTGAGTTAGTTTTTGTATAGGTGTGAGTCTTAGGTCAAGATCCATTTTTTGTCTATGGATTTCCCATTGCTCCAGCACCATTTATTGACATGGCCCTCTTTCTTCCACTGAATTGTTTATGCTTCTTTGTCAAAATCAGGCGGGCATATTTGTGTGAGTCTAATTCTGGGTTCTCTGTTCTGTTCCATTGATCTATATGTCTATCTCTCCACCAATACCACATAGTCCTTGATTACTGTAGCTATATAATAAGTCTTGAAATTGGGTAGACTGATTTCTCCTACTTTATTCTTCTTTTTCAAAATTGTTTTGTTCCTTTGTCTTTTCATATAAATTTTAGAATAATCTTGTCCATATAGACAAAAAATCTTGCTGGTATTTTGATAGGACTTGCATTAAATCTATATATAAATTTGCAGAGAATTGGCATCTTTACTATGTTGAGTCTTCTAATCTATGAACATGATATATCTCTCCATTAATTTAGATTTCTTTGATTTCTTCCATCATTAATTTGTACTTGCAGCATACAAAGCCTGTAAATATTTTTTTTTGATTTACACCTAAGTATTTCTTTTTTTTTTAAGCGATTGCAATGACATTGTATTTTTAATTCTGGTGTCCATGTGTTCATTGCTAGTATATACAAATGCAAATTGATTTTCATATGTTTATCTCATATCCTGCAACATTGCTAAACTCATTTATTAGTTCTTGGAGGGTTTTTAAAGTAGATCCTTTGGGATTTTCTACATATACTGGAATGTGTACAGATGAAATAATATGATGTCTGAGATTTGCTTCAAAATAATCTTGGTGGGGTAGTGGGTGGGGATATAGATGAAACACAATTGATTGAGTTGATAATTGCTGAAGCTGGATAATAGATACACGGGGGTTCAGTATACTACTCTCAATATCTTTGTATATGTTTGCAATTTTCTATAATAAAAAATGTTCCTAACTGTTATTCCCTGTAAAAGCTGCAGGGGCCCTCATTGCAAAATAAAGCCAAAAGTGGTTGACCTGTCATTCAAAGCTGTTTACAGTCTGACCTCCCCCCCTATTCAATTGTTCCTTGAACACTTTCCAAAGGACCTCCTTTCTATATGTTTCATAGTTGTCTAAACACCGCTTTCAGTTCCAGCTCTGTATTTCTGCTCCAGCTGCAGTGACCATCCTCTCTGTCCCAGGAGGTCCTCCTCACTTCCCTCAGCAGATTAAATCCCAACCAGTCTCTCGGAGACAATTCTAGAACCATGACTCCTTTGAGGCCTCCCTGATCACTCTGGCCACATTGATCTCTCCCTTCTCTGACCTTCCAGAGCTCTGTCTTTGTCATTTATTCCCGCATAACATAGTGGTTAAGAGTGGGGTTTTTAGAGCCAGACTGCCTGTATTTGGATCCAGGCTCCATTGTTTTTCAGCTGTGTCACTTTGGGTGAATTAAACTCTATGCTTTAATTACTTCTTCTATAGAACAGAAATGATAATGGTATCTACTTCATAGGGTAGTTGGGAGGATTAAATGAGTCATACACGTAAAGAATTTAGGCTAGTGATGAGCACACAGTAAACATTCCCTATCTAATGATTTCATTTGTGTAGTTCTATCTTACAACTAAATTATAAATTCCTAAAGGGCAAGAACTGCATCCAAGCACTGAGTTGTACACATGGTAGATGAAAAGAATCACACATCCGTGATTTGGAGCTGTTTAAGTCAGACAAGAAAAGTCAGTATTTGATTGCATAATTTGGGGATTATTCCTGTCATTGCCTTCTCTTTTGGTCTTTCACTGCCTGTACCAGGGTTCTTTGTTTGCCAGCAAGAGAAAGCGACTCTTTCTGACTTAAGAAAAAGGAATGTACTAAAAAGATTTCAAGGGAATGCTAAAGAACTAGACTCAGAACAGGATAGGAAACTGGTGGCCCGAGTCCAGGAGGCAGGAATGACAGTCTTATTACTATGCTAGAATGAGTAAGTACCAGCCCACTTTTTTGGTCATTGCCTTATTTAGTCAAGGTTTGAAGTCTAAGGAAAGAGCTCAGCCAATCTAGCTTGATCCATGTGCCCATTCGTTGGTCAGAGGTTTAAAAAAAAAAAATCTTATTTCTGGTAATGTTTTTATGGCGAAAGATTTTAACTAAAGAGACGGTTTGGGGCTGGCCCCGTAGCCTAGTGGTAAGTCTGGCATGCTCTGCTTCGGTGGCCTGGGCTTGTTTCCCAGGTGCTGACCTACACCACTTGTTGGTGGCCACGCTGTGGCAGCGACCCACATACAAAATAGAGGAAGACTGGCACAGATGTTAGCTCAGGGCAAATCTTCCTCAAACAAAAAGAAGACTGACAACAGAAGTTAGCTCAGGATGAATCTTCCTCAGCCAAAAAACCAAAAGGTTTACCCTATCTATCTTTTCTCTGGGACATTTGAGTCAACTGACACATTGTGGAAAGAATGCAGGCTGGATAAATATTTCTCTTTGGCTGGTAAACTCTGCCTTTAGTTTTAAGACTACGGTAAGGGCAAGTAAGCACGAATGAAGTCATTTCTACTCACAGGTGCTTATGATGGGAGCTCCATACCAGTCAAATAGTGCTGTTTATAGTCTTTGGAATAACCAGAGTCCAAGAATCCTCTGAAAAATTGTTCAGATGGTCATTGCCTGGTTCTTTCACTCTAAAACCTGGCAGTCAAGAGGGCTTTTCCTGAGTCCCACTAGCCGTTTCTACCCCCCACCCCATCCAGCCATCCTTCCCAGGGACCCTGATTAGTTTGAACTCATCCCAGAAGCGAAAGTTCCTCCAGGACTAAGGTAATGGCAGTGACCCTACAAACTATCAAGGATGGTTTCTAAGCCTGGATGAGCACATTGTTTATGAAAACTCCAAGATGTCCTCTCCCTGCGTTCTCTCAGGACAGAAGGGCTGGACAGAGGTACCAGGTCTCCAAGTCTGGGGAGATCAAGAAAGGAGGAGCCCTGGATGTTGTCCGGGCCAACTTGGGTCAGCTTATCTTGTGCAGAAGAATGTTTAGGGGGTATTTTAAAGCAACAGCTGTCTTGACTACCCTTTGATATCTATATACTTTTTTACATTCTCTCTGCATTTCAAGGGCAGAATTTCTTTTCCCCTAAAATAAAACAAAACCAAAATTAACTTTTTAAATTATAAAAAATAATATGATCACTTTACAGATAGTTCAATAAACAGATAAAAAGGAAAAAAAATTTCTCCATAATCCCATCATTTCAACAGAGCCACACTTAGTTTTATGTATTTCCTTCCCCTCCTTTATGTACTTTTGCTTTAGAGAGATTTTTCCATAATTGTAATAATGGTGTATACATACTTTTTTATATATAAACTTATTTTGGAATAATTTTAGCTTTACAGAAAAGTTGCAAAGATAGTATGGGAGTTCTTGTATACCCCTCACCCAATTTCGTTTTTCTCCAATGTTACCACCTTACGTTTTTCAAAACTGAAAATCCAACATTGGTACATCACTTTTAACTAAACCCGAGCCTTTATTCAGATTTTAGCAGTTTCACCACTAATGTCCTCCTTCTGTTCCAAGATCCAATCCAGGACAGCACATTGCATCTAGTCGTCATGCCTCCTTAGGCTCTACTGGTCTGTGACACTCTCTCAGTCTCTCCTTGTTTTCAACGGCCTTGACGGTTTTCAGGAGTGCTGGTTGGGAATTTTGTAGAAAGTCCCTCAAATTGGGTTTGTCCTACGTTTTTCTCACGATTAGACTGAGGTTATGGGTTTTTGGAAAGAAGACCACAGAGGTGATGTGCCCGTCTCATCATATCATATCAGGGGTGCATAATACCCATGACACGGCTGGTGATGTTAACCTTGATCACTTGGTTAGTTGTGATGGCCAGGTTTCTCCATTGTAAAGTTCCTATTTTTCTCTTTCCATACTTTTTTTTATAAAGTGAATCACTAATTCCAGTCCACTCTCAAGGAGAGAACGGATTGAGCTCCACCTCCTGGAGGGGGGAGAATTTACACACATTGTTTGGATTCTTCTGTCAGGAAGATTTGTCTCTTCTTCCCCATTTATTTATTTATTCAATTATTTATTTATATCAGTATGGGCTCATTGATATTTGACATATACTTTCCTCCTTTTTTTCATATAAGATTGTGTTATAAGATTTTTTTCCATGTTACTATCCTGGTCTTTATAACCATCATTTTAATGGTTGCATCTATTTTTGGATATTTTCCATTATTAATTTTGTGCTTTCATAAATTATGCTGCAGCAAACATCTTTTGAAAAAATTCTCTATGATTCTTTGTTATTCCAGCTCTGGCATAGTGTGTGGAACACAGAAACATGGTAAGTCTTCAATAGATGTTTATTTGGGATGGATGAATGAATCAATGGATGGATGGATGAATGAATGAATGAATGAATGATGGGCTGGCAATGTAACCCAATGATCCTTTTTTTCCTGTTGAACAGTCTTCTCCCTTGTGGCCTATGATGATCCCAAGTCTAAGTTAAATGTTGGGAAGAGAAGCTTGAGAACTTACTGGAAATTAAGCTTTGGCTTCCCGTGAATCACACCTAGTTTGTAACAATCAACAAAAGTCCTTGGAATGAGTAAAGCTTGGGTACTGTAAGCTATTTTTCTATCTCTGGTTGGAAAACAGTTTTACCAGCGTCAGCAGTTCTTCACATGCCTTTATCATTCTGCTCTCAGCTTTCCTTGTAGACATGAAGATTTTTAAATACCTAGGGTATTTTTAGGGCATATAAATAGCACCATATCTCCTGGTTTAGTCTCTGGCAAGGAAAAGCTGGCAGTTTAATAATAAAGTGAGTGAAGGACATTTGGAAATGTTATCTTCTCTGATAATGACTCCCGGACAAAACAAAACAGACACAGTTGCAGACAAGGTAGCTGAGGGAGGAGAAGGGAGATGAGGACATTTTAATCGCTTCAAGATTTGGGAAAGTAACCTCTGCAGAGATTTGGCAGCAAGAAAAGAGATAAGAAAGCTGAGAGAGGAGGTAGTCAGAGGCAAGGTCAGAACAATCCCGTCCCATGTCCCACAACGCACTTCTGATCATTCTTGTTCCCGTTGAGGCAGGGAGGGAAAAACATTACCAAGAACAGAATGTTCCCCAAGGAGTTGTCCCATTCTCCAGGAAGAGTCATGTCTATTTGTATTGAAAGGTGAATAGTTGAACCCACACAGACTCTAAGGGGGCAGTATCCAGAGAATTTGTCTATATTAAGAGTCCCTTGCGGATCCCTGACCTGGGGAAGAACAACAGGGACACCTTAAAGACATATCGTGCAATTGGACTAGAGAGTCCCAGGGTCAGTTGGCTTCATGTTCATCTCAGATTTGGGTCAGTGTTCTATTCATCCTCTTTTGGTTGGAAGAAATCAGACTGGTAGTAATAAGGTCAAGAACAGTTATTACAAAGATCCATGTGGCAAATTCACCTGACTACAGGACCCCAGGGACAACATGGCAAAGGGAGGCAGCCAGGAAGAACACGGGTGGGCTGACCCTGTCAAGGCTTCCTTTCTGCCTAAGACCTCAGCATGGGTTCTTCTGACTCAATTTGGCAGGGCCTGTGCTGGGTCTTTGGGGATATCATTGGGTTTTTGCAGAGGGAGGGCTGCTGAGCTCAGTGATCAAAGAGGACAGGTGTTAGACAGTGGACGGTCAGGGCCATTGCTGCAGCAAAGGCAATTCTTGTCAGGGAGGACCCTCAAAGGGTCACTTCATCTGTCCACTTGCATCCATGTAGAACAGGCTGTTTCTTACATTCGAATGGCCACCTGGAATTCATTCATTCACTCCACTCATTCCCTTGTTTGATTGCTGTTCTCTTAGGGAAAATACTAAATAACGAGATTGTGTGAGAAGCGCTCTAACAGGAGGTTTAGAGAGAATGCCAAGGGCTCACAGAGAATGGATAGAGTGGAACACAGTCAAGGGAGCCATGATGTAGCTGAGTTAGCTCTTGAAAGGAGGGAAGATCAAGGTGTATTGGGGGAACTGCGAGTAGTTCAGGGAATGGCAGGAGAGGAGGCTGGGAAGCTACAGTGTGGCCATGCACTGAAGAGCCTTTATATAACATGGGAAGGAACCAAACTTTCTCTTATGGGGACAGAAATATTGGTGAGTTTTAGCAGAGGAGTATGACTCCACAGTAATACTTTCCATCCTCCCCACTGCTCCAGTCTCCTTATTCCCCACTATGGATGGCAATTTAGCATTTTCAAAAAAAAGCAAGGTACATAAAAGTATATATAGTATGCTAATTTTTAAAGAAGGGTGAAGAATAAGAAATATATATAAAATTTGTTTGTATTTGCATAAAGAAACTCTATAAGGATAAACAGAAAAGTAATGAGTGGCTACCCAAGAAAGTGAGGCAGAAGCTGGGCACATGACTACAGGAACGCGAGGGACTTTCCACCGTCTACTTGTTTTGTGGATTTTCAGCATGTGAATGTAGTAGAAAATTAAATTTAAATATTACTAAATAAACAGAGAGAGACAGAGAGAAAGAGAGAGAGGAAGCTCTCTTTCATTCCCTTTTCCTCTGCAGGCCTCATTCCTGTTTTCACCTCATCAGGACTTGCTTTGAGTTAGATCTGCGGTTGCAGGGCTTCCAGTGGCTAAGGGAGAAATATACAAACCTTCTTTAGTCCTTCGTGCAGACAGACCCATTGTTGGCATCTAGGTTGAATTTCTTTCTTCAGATTCTAAGTAGAAAAAGGCTGGGAGGTGAGGGGAGAGGAGAGAAAGGTGCCTTTTACTTCCTTGTTTTCCCCTTACAGCTGCTAGTGCTGAAGCAGTGGGACTGCTGTGGAAACAGCTTCGGGGAGAAGCTGGGAAGCTGGCTTCTGTTCCTGCAGTGGGCCAGTGGGGAGACAAAACCAGTTGCATCACTGTTTGAAAGGAAAACAGATAAGAAATTCCGGGGATGTGAGAGAAAAGGACAGGACTTACCCAGAGCTTGTTGCCTCAAGATTACAGGTCAACTGCTGCTGTGGTTCAGATTTGCGTCTTACTGGGCTGCTGTAGCCTCTCAGAGGGCTGGTCCCTAAAACTCCCACCTACAGCTTAACAACCTTCTCACACTCAAGGTTTATTTTAACCCACTAATTCTCACCTCACTCGTCTGCTATCAACATGTACCTCCAAAGAGCCAGAGCACAGCTCTCTGCTTTCTGTTCCTCCTCCAGAAGCAGTTCACAGAATTGAGGGAGGCCAGGGTATATGCAAAGCACACCCTTCTGTTCTCCACGTTCCTAGAAGAGTAATGCTAGGCAGATTCTCTTTCCTTTTTGATCACATTCATCTTTTTTTTTCTAATTTTTTTAATTGCAGTAACATTGGATTATAACGATCACATTCATCTTTGATCCCAAGAACATCAAGCTCACAATGAGAAAGCTTGGGCCATGTGGCAGCTACTATCACTAAAACTTTAAAAGCAAGCAGTTTAATACCCTGGAGATAGGATGTGGAAGGACTGTAGTTGATCAGGGCAGAAGAGCCAGCAGGATGTGGTGGGCATAATGATCCCTTTCTCCCATACCCTAAGCCAAAAGTTCAAAGGAAAAAGGACGCAAGGTTGGGCCTCACTCTAACCAGGATGCTATAAAGATTATGCCTAGTCTTTATACCATTAGAGGGTGCAGTAAACCTACACACAGTGGGGGCCACAGAGGATGATGAACAATATAGTCAGCGCCAGAGTGGACAACTGTCCACCTCACAGTTCCCCTTTCCTTGGGGTGAGTCCCCAACACAGCCATAACTCTCCTCTCTGGCCTGCCTCACTGACAGTAGGCTCAAGAAAAGGCCTGCAAATCCCGCAGTAGAGGTTCCCTGAGCTGCCCTGCTCTCTGCCCTTCCTGACACTTAGTTGTTATTTTCCTTGGATTCTGTCATTTATCCCAGTATCTTTCCCCTAGCCTTTTGTTCCCTGCTTAAAAACGTCAGAGTCAGAGCAGAACATTTGAAATTTATACTTTTAGAGGTTTTTGGGTAATGAGGTAACAGTGATGATGCTGATATGCCACACCCTAGTCCAAACATAATTTCCCTCCTGAACTACTGCAGCCATCTCCCTAGAAAATCCCACTGCTTCTCCTCTCGTGTTACCCCAGTTATTCTCTGCAAAGTGGACACTGACATTTTAACCAGATCTGCCACTGTTCTGATTAAAACTCTTCAATGGCTTTCCAATGTTCTTAGAACAAAATCTAAAATCCTTAGTGCCCAATGTTCTGGGAATAAAATCTAAAATTCCTAGTAAGTCGTTTTTGTAGTTCCTTGCTCAAACTCCCCGTGTCAGGACCATGACATGTGCTCGTTCCGGTCTGGAGCCCTTTTCTCCCTACTCTGAGCCTCACTCTTTGGGTCTTGGTTGAAGTATATCACTTTCTCAGGGGCCTTACTTGTCTCCAACCTAAATTAGGTCCCCTTGTTATTTTTTTTTTAATAGCATCTACTCTTTTCCTTCATAGCTCTTACTACAACTTGTAATTACATATTCATTTTGGTGACTTGGGCAATGTCTGTCTCCCCAACAGGACCTTAAGGTAGGGACTGTCTCCATTTTGCTCCCTGCTGTAGCCCCAAAGCCTAGTACAGAAACTGGCATACAGCAGGTACCAAAATATTTGATGGATGATTAAATAGGAAGAGATTGGCATGGCTGGTGATGGTTCAGATGTAAGCTAAGAACCTGAATTTGTGTGCTAGTGGTAGAAGAGGAACGAGATAGATTTATTTTAAAGAGAAAAATCAACAAAACTTGATGACAGGCGGTGGGAAGGAGATAATGCTTTACTAGCTGAACATGCCACCTGACTCAGAGAGGAAGACAACTAAATTTCCAAATTAGGGTGACCAATGGTTAGCTTTGGGGAAATATGCTATTTATGTTGGTTTTAGATATCAGTTAGAAGTGACCAAGGGACACTGAAGAGGAAATGTTCAGAAAGTTGCAGAGTGGAAGTGGAGCACCAGTGGACCAGGAGCATAACAGAGAAACTCAGAGCCAGTTGTTCACAGAAGTGAGAACTGAAGCATCTAGGACAATTCAGATGTTGTGGAGAGGAAGATTTACCTCACTTTAAGAGACAGTTACACCAAGGGGATGGTGAGGGAGCACACCTGTGCACTGGAAAGGACTATATGCCACAAAGTCTTTTATACACGAAGAAATAGAAATCCAGAGAGGTGAAGTGATCTCCTCAAGGTCACATAGCAAGTCAATCATGAAGCTTTCTAACCCACTTTTCCTGACTTGTAAGGTCCAGTTTTCTTTGCATTATAACACAGAAACCTCCTGAATTTTCAGACATGCCTGCTTTACAGTGGACACTCAATACCATTTCCTGATAGTCAAGTCAGGCAAATAAAAGACAGAATTTCATTTCCTTGGTTTATTAAAGATGACAATGAACTGTTAGGCTATGTATGAATTACAACAAGTAGAAATCCAGTTCAGAACACAAGTTGTACAAACACAAACACCACCTCTATTTAGACTCTTGCTCCTCTTATGTTAAATCAACAAAAGCTCTAAAACTTTGGTAGAGAAAGTCAAAAACAGCCTCATTTAAGTGGAAAATACTTACCTTCCACTCTTCTGCTATGTCTTGAATCTAGTCTCCACCTTGTAAGCAAACTTTTTTTCCCTTTATTTATAAAAAAGAACACTTCTTCCCTCTCATTTCATTCAGAAGGAACTCTCTTCAGTGCATTCAAAGCTTTTCCCCACAGCAGCAGGGGATTTTCAGATACTGGTAAGTTGAAAAGTGCTTTCAAAACATCCCATCCTCTTTCCTCTCTCCTCATACTCTCAAATAAATAAATAAATGGGTATTTGGACAGTGATGACAGCAGAGTGTCAGGGTCACTAAAACAGATATGCAATCGAAAGGGAGGGATGGAGTGGGGGAGGTGGAGAAAAATAAGGGAAAAACCAGGAGGATGTCAGATCATCGAGTTCAGCTCTAGAAACTGTATCAGCATTTTCCATCCTTTGCTCCTTTGCTAATATGAAACAGGCAGGACAATAACGAGAGTACGTCTCTCCTCCAGTGTAGTGACTTGGAGTAAGGAGCTGGACTTGTATTTAAAACTAAAACTGGAAGTAGAGCTCACCAGATTTTACAAACCCCTGTCTGAATCTGAGGCCTAACCCTTAGTAAGATGAGTTTTGTGGGGTCATTTCCAAAGCTCCTTGAAAGACAAGGGAGCTTCTAGTCAGCCCTTCAAAATTGGGCTGGGCTGGAGGCCTTGGCTTTCAGAGCCTCCCCCATGAACTGAAGGGAGGGCAGCCTCGGGGTCTTCCAGCCTGATGCAGCCTTCAGATTCCAGTCTGAGGCAGAGGGACCAATGCCACAGGTCAATTCCTCCCTGCTCCCTGTTGCCTGGGTGGAGCCTCAGCTCTGGCCATTACCTTACTGCCCCTCTACTTCCTGTGAGTCTCCTGGTTGTCTCTAGCTCAGGCACTCACCAGCTTCCACCAACCATGTGCAACTTTCTGTTCAGCTTCCTGGGGCAGTGCCTACACCAAGTTTTTTCTACTAGCAACCAATTTTGGAAAGAGAGGTACACAGGAAGAAGTCAGTCTCAAAACAGAAGTGCAGTGGGTTTTTGTTCACAGAGCTGCCAGCCCTCAGAGCAGCAACCCTGACCAGTGTTTTATGCAGAGGTCAGGAGCTACAGCACCTTAAAGAACACCACAAGCATATATGTGGTCCCATCAAAAACTTTTCCCATCAAAACACACGTTAAAAAAGGGGGTATGTGTGTTAAAATTAGTAATGTGAAAAAGATGATTGAACATATGAATATCACCAGGCTAAAGAGTTAAGTGCATAATAGGCATAAAGGCTCTTGTTATCCCAAGAACACAGGAACATTCACACTCACATCCACAAATTATCACGTTCTCTAACACTACTAATAGCAAGAAGCTTGTCCTCAACTTGACAAAAGAAACTAAGGCAAGAGATCAGCCATCACGGAGGGCCCTAGATCTACTGCAGGAAGAGGAGACAGAGAATAGAGTTGGGCCATCCTTTTACTCAGAACCAGAATGACTATCTAACAGAGGAGACAGTGGCAAGAGATCCACTAATAAGATGGTGAATGGGGTTTCTGGCATCTATTTAGGATGGCATCAAGGACTTGCCTGAGCTTGAAAGATCATACCTGCACCAGAGCTAGGTTGATTAAAAGGGACCTTATCACCAAAGAGGAGGGAAACAGCTCCTCTGACTGAATAAGTGCTCCTTAAGCAACAGAGTTGTAGCCTCACTGATGCTTAGTGTAAGGCTACGAACGGGCCTGGCCTAAGTATCAGTTCTGTTCCTTGCTTCAAGCCCACCAGGGTGGATACAGAAAGTCAGCTTGTGACACAATCTACACCTAGAATATTTCAAACAGGGAAGTCATGGCTGCCTCCTTGAGGTCTCTGAGGATTCCAAGGTAGTAATAATGTTTTTACGGCCTCAAAAATACCTAAATAAGCTGGACAGAATACCCATGATGTAGTCCAATTCTCTGCTGCTTCTCCTCAGGGCACAGTTTGACCCTATTTCAGGATGGGGAGAGAGAAAACTCCATCCTCCTGTCTCAGCAGCAAAGGAGAAGTGAATTGGTTGAGAACTGCCTGGCTCAGAAGCTCTAGAACTAAAACAAAATAAAACTGGAAATGATACTTGAGATGCAACTGAAACTGGACTGGTCCAAGTGGAGAAGGCCATGGATGTCAGAAGAAGTGGGTCTCACTGTCCATTCGTCTAACAGAGGCACTGGAAACTTCACTTAAGGACCCATGCATCAGTTCTAATGGAAATACTTGGTACCTAAAAATTGTCATCACAGACTGGACCCCACCAACCTAACGAAGGTTGACTATACATGGACATTAGACAAGTCATAAAAAACAATAATGATAATAATTAAAAAAAAAAAGTGAAGTGAGGAAAGTCCTTAAAAGGGTGGCTCAGTTCAGCATTATATGAGACCCCAGCCCCTAGAAAGAGGGCTTAATGTGCTTTCTTCAGGTGGTCTCTAGGACGGTGGCCTCTAGGGCCAAGGCTTCAGTGGGTTCCTCCTCGTAGTCTGACATGTAGGACTCCAGGCTCTGCTTGGCCAGCAACTCCCGCCGGGCTTGCAGCCGCTCACACCGAGGACACCTCCCAGACTTGAAACAAGCTTTATGGTAACATGCTTTACACTCTATGCAGGTTGGGAAGATGAGACAGAAGAGAATAATATGTATTATCTCAAACTGGAAGGAAGTTGCTGCCACAGCCCCTTCTCACTACCATTGCTCAGTGTGCCTGTGGTGAAACACAGGGAGTCGCTGAATCAGCCAAACTCTGACTAATAGGGGTGGCTGAAGGGAAATAAATTAGCTTTGTGTTCAGTCTTGTTTGCCCATTCCACACCTGGCACCAGCCCTCACCTTCACAGGTCCGGCACTTATGGAGCTCAAAAGGAAAGATGATGTCATCCTCATTCTGACAGAACTCACAGATAAAGCCCTTGGCCTGGCAGAGCTGTGGAGGAAAGGGACAGGCAGCAAAATGAGGGGCAGCACACCAGGAACTGGCACAAGAGGGTGAACATAATTGAGGGGATGGGCAGCATATAAGTGAGACTTGAATGGGCTCTCAGGGGTTCTCCCACCTACTGGGAAGAGACCCCAGTTAGACTTAGAAGCACGATAGCCAAACTGGGGCCACAGCTGCGCAGAATTAGACAAAGCTTTAAGGTGAAGACAAGAGAGGCATGAGTTTGAGAAATTCCAACCATGAAAGTGGCTCTCAATGAAGACATAAAAAGAAGGAAAGACATGCCACAAAGGGCTTCCGAAAGTCAAAATTCCAGTCTGGGTAATTATTTTATTTTGAAATAGGAACCACAGCCAATTAAGATAAAACGTGGAGGCAAGGATCTCTCTCCAAAATAATACCCTGCCTTGGGTCAGGCTATAGCCAAGTCTTTCCAATTCCCCCTAGTACACAGGATCTCTACACATGTCCCATTTTAAGCTCTAATTCTGGGACTGTTATAGGAACATAAACTGGACATATTCCAAGATGGGAAACTGTAAAAATGGAATTTCTGAATTCCCGGCATGTTGGGTATATATCAAGAACAATAATAAATTGCATCTATAGGATACTTAAAGTTTACAAAATGCTTTCACATAAATTATTTCATCAATCCTCAAAAATACTGAGAAGAAAGGACAGTGGGTATTAATCATTATCTTCATTTTGGAGACAAGAAAATTGAGGCTTATCTCAGAGAGGGGAAAGTATTTCCTTTGGTCACAGTGATTGAAAGTGAGGGAGCCAAGATCCAGAACCTCTCCAGATTCTAATCCAGGGTTCTCCTCCTATGTCATGACAATTCTATAGTGAAGGCCTGTTTAGTCCTTCCCATTACCCACGGGCAATGCCAGCACCAAATCCTCTTCTACTTCTAGGTTCTTTAGATCTGGATGACTTAGCTGTTCAGAGGAATAGCAATCCTGTCCAGTTTCTCTCACAGTGTTGACCTGCCATTTCAACTTCCTAGAACTGAATGGCAAGAACACTGGGTCCACCCTACTCCCCACATCCCTAAGAAAGAGCCCAGCTGCATGCTAAAGTGAGACTTTCTTTTACCATGCATCGCTCCACGTGGGCAGCCCCTGCCCTGGTGAGCTCAGCAAGCCGGGGCCCCAGCTCCCCCTTCTTGGTTGCAGTCAGGTCATTCAGCGAGTACAGGTGGAGATCCTCTGTCAGGTGGCCTGGAACTGTGTCAAAGGCATCCAGAAGTCTACAGGAAATGAGTGGAAGCAGAGAAAGAACACTTTGTGTGGCACATCAGAGTAGAAGGATCTCTATCCAGAAGCAGAATAGGGAAAAGAAGGGCCCCAGGCAGAGGTAATGAGGGCGGGCAACATTAAGTGAGCCTAGGTGTTCCAGGCCACCCCAGCCCTCCCACAGTGCCAGAAGTCCAGATGGCATAAGTAACTTTTACTCTGCACAGTGATTCATGCCAGTTTGCAAAGAGTACTAGGCCTGTCCTGGAAAGAATAACTAGATTTCCCCTTCCAGAGAGAAGGATACAGCCACAGCTACCGCTATAGGCTTCTCATTTACAATTTCTGGAATTTTCTGCAAGATCCCCCTACTCTCCTTCTTCACATAACAACGGCCAACTGCTGGGACATTTCTTTCAGAGACGTTAACCCAGCCAGAGGCCTCTAGTGTCCACACAAAACTTACTCCTTGGCCAGTCGGCATGTCTTGAACATGTTCTTCATGTGATACAGCTGGATCCGCAGCAGCTGAAGAGAAAGACATTGTGGTGGTGGGTACAGGGTAAGAGCAGGTAAGAAGAGGAGAGAAACAATTATTAGAATGACCAGTACCTTTAAACCCTGTGGGTCTGGAAGTTTTATGCTCAACAGCCAGAGCCAGACTGTTCTCTACACTCATAACTTAACTTGCTTCAAAGTTACCTCTAGCCAGGGAAGGCCCCTCTGCTAGGTCAGCCTGCCCAAATCACATACACAGCTGAGAGCTGCTGAGAAATCCAGAATTTGAATTTCCCACCTGATAACCTATTCTCCATTCAGTAATACTTTCAGTGAAGGGAGAAATCCTGCTTTTGCCATCAAGTGCTGTCTATAGCTTCAGAGCTGCCATTGCCAGACAAAGTGTGAACGATGAGATGGTTACAGCTCTGACGTGGTGACAAAGAGAAGTGTGGTGATCTTGGGAAAGGCCTGTATGAACGGAAAGAGGGGATGAGGGACTAAGAAGGGTAATCTGTGATGTGGTCTTTTCAAGGGTCTTACCCGGACTTGATTAAGCAGCTTGACCTTCCTATAGAGGGCACTGTTGATGTCCTGCACATTGAAGAGAGGATCGTTCCAGATCTTAATGAGCAGGTCCTTGGAGAAATTGCTGACATAGTACTTGCTGAAGTCCCACTTGCGCAGAACTCGGCTGGGGATGACCATCTGGGCATTCTCATGGCAGCACTGACAGAAGTACTTGCCCAAGTACTCACAGTACCGCAGCCGTTTGATATAATCTGGAAAAACCAGAAAGTCAAAAAGTCAGATGTGGCTCTCCCATGTATAAGCTGGTGAGGCCGTCCTGCTCTTCTTTTTGAAAGAGTAGAGTGGATGGCTAATGGGCTCCAGCCACCTCTGTCTGAGCTCCCAAAGCAGGCAGAAACCCACAAGGTGGGGCCTGTGGTTTCTGTGTTCCACTCTGAAGACCACTGAGGAAACAAATCCTGCCAAAGTTAGTTAGATCCAGCCTCTAAGAATCTGGCCAAAAGTGCCCAATTTTCCCCAGTATACAATCCTGGTAATATGCTCCGTGAAACAATTCCCCTCTGACTGCCAGTGATCTTGCCTAGTCCCACCTTGCAAGTCCAGCCCCTTCTTTCATTTCCCTAGTTCTGCTCTGTCATTTCCTCTTACCACGTCTCTGACCAGCCCCTCTCCCAAGTGTGCAAGAGGGTAAACCCACTGGAAGCAGCATGGGGGTCAGAGAAGATACTCACCTGGGTCAGTCCGGATGCCACATCCTGCACAGCGGTAATTCTGCTTGGCCACAGCAATTTTCCTCCTGAGGAAAGAAGGAGGAGAGGGAATTGGCAGATAGCAGCTGATAAGGCCCCTGAGATGTAAAGGATGAGGGTACAAACACAGGGCTCTTGTTAAGTATGGGAAGATAGGGGAATTCATCTTTCTTTAGAGTTGAACAAAATGAACCTATTGGGAGAACCAATTCCGACTGAGGATTATAAGGTTAGAATTTAGATCTCGGTAGTGATTCTCCCCAGTAATGAACTACACTTTCTGTACAAATGTAAGAGATGAGAAATAGTAAAGAGGAGAGAACAACAGGAAAGAAAAGCATCATCCATCTTGAGAGAAGAAAAACCAGTAAGCTCACAAAACTACTGGAAGCAATGCAACAGGTTGAAGGCTACTGATAAAAGACCTCATTTCCAGTTAGCTCTGGGAAGAAATGGGAGGATTAAGAGTAAGATTTGAGGACAAGATGGATAATTCTCTCCCTCTGCCTTTAAATGAACAGAATTGTGTGGGAGGCAACAGCTGGAGGCAGAGACAAAAGGGTGAGGAGACAGCCCTGACAATCCAAAGAGGATGTATTCATTTTCCAAAGGGCATAGATACTGGCTACTCACGTTGGGGCTGGATGAACATTAAATATAATCTGAGGCCGGGGTGGGGCCCACTCTAGGTTGCCACGAACACGAATACGCAGCTTGTAGATGTCAGCATGCTGCCCATCATCTGGTGAGATGGGCAGTGAGTCTGGGATGGGCAGGAGCTGCAGGAGAAAAGCACAGGGTGACGGGACATGGACAGTCTGGGGGAAGACACATGCTTGACTTTCTGGCCATGAGAGAAGCATAGTTAATGAAAGACACTTCAGGAATACCATAGGTAAAGGCTTCAGGGAACCTTGGCCCTTGAAACAAGTCAGAAAGCACCAGGCACAAATGAGAGCCCTGGCAGCTCTCACTTGTCCCAAAAAGCAAAAGGAACAGAAACAGCATCCCAGTGTGGTGGCACCTATTGCTCATACTGTCCCTGAATTCACCCCAGGACTCTTGGTATGCCAGGGTGCTTCACGCCTTACACAACTGCAGAGCAAAGAAGAATGTGAACAATTCACTTTTTTCACAGTTTCTCTAAGGTGGTCACAACACAGGAGTTCCACCTTTGGTCTAGGGGGCAGTCATGTGGAATAAGGACAGTGAAGGAGCCATTATGTCCTGTTTTAACAATTGCTGGGAAAACCTAGGCAAGCACGCACGCATGCATTCATTCATTCAACATATTTGTAATGAATGGCTTCTGTGGATAAGGAAGGAAACACATAGGCTCATTCTAAACCGGGGACATGTGACAAAGGAGAACAATATCAGAAAGTGTCATAGCCTCCTGGTGCTGGACAATGGGTAGAGAAAAAGAGCTGAACAATCTACCTTCTGAGGGGCATCATGCTCTGGAACTAGCCACTCTAGCTCTGAGGCAGCTGGGAGCTGCATCCCCTCAAACTGCTTCAGGAGCCCCATGGCCACTGCCTCAGCGGATGTGGAGTGTAGGAAGCAGTGGGACCTGGAAAGGAGAGATTCAGGGAAGGCTTAGCATAAAGAAAAGACAGGAGGATGGAAGTCTTCCCTTCAGGATCTGATACCATATGCAGTGACTTCTGAGAGAACGCTTGCAGCACCCCTACTCTGCTCAGCCTCTTTTCTCACCATCTTCAGATACATGTCTACAGTGAAAATATACTGGCTTTATAGTTCTAAGACTTAAGCTTAAATCTCACTTACTAGCATTGCATGGCACTGCTAGTTAAGGATTCTGTATCACTTCCTTTCTCTAATCTTCAGTTTCTTTAACTGCAAAATAGGGATTATAATGCCTGTTTACAAAATAAAGTGAGCAAAACTGCCTTGTGGTCTATCAAGGGCTATTGTTGCTCCCAAATGAACTATTTCCCCTCGCTGAGTCTACAGCGTAGAACCTGTTCAATTTGATTTCATAATCAGAAAATCATGATCACTGCTGTCTCATTTGAGACCTGATCTTCTGGGGGCCTCTGGTATAATCAGAGTCAACAGAGAAGGAACAATCCACACTGTGAGCTTTGTCTCCAACAGAGCTCACCCTTTTTGAACCAGTAACCTGCTCTCTTTTCTTGGGCTCGCTACCATCAGGCAGGCCCATCACTTTAACCTTGCCTCTGTGTGAATTTGGATGGCTCCATCCATGCATGGCCTTTCTCATCTATAGGCCAAAAACTGGATTTGTTTCTCCATAAGGATTTATTTTTTAAAAAAGTACTTACAAGGATTGGGAGGAAATGAAGGATTTGCTGTTTGAAGCTGTGCTCCTTCTGATGTCAGCATCTAAATGGAAACCAGAGATAAGGGAAGCAGGAAATGGAAAGGGAGGAGGTAAGAGAATAATGAAAATCATTCCAAGCTATTGCTGGCTAAGCACTCAGGGTAGCAGCCAGCTGCTACATTCTGTGTGATAAGGGAGAGTGTTCAGGTGAAGCTCTACACACAACGTACAGTTTGGCTTTGTTCAAGTCACAACCAGGCTGAGGTAGTGACACTACGTATATTGAGGAGGTCAAAGTGGCTACAAATCCAGGTGTAAACACAAACTCAGATTTAGTGTAAAACAGCGAATGAGAAAAGGAAGCATCCTAAGGTACACAGGGACACACCCTCTACCAAACAGAAACACAAAATAAATTACTCCAATCTCTCCTTCATTCTCCAAATTGCAAGCCCTCTTAAACGATAAACTCTCAGAGGCAAGAATTCTCTCTCTTTTTTTGTATCAGAATCAGTACCTAACACAGAACTTGGATCATAGAGGTTACTCATTAAATGTATGTGGAATTGGAACTTTGCTTCTAACATCTCATCACTACTGCTATTACCCATGAATGTGGGAAGTCTTCTATATTCTTAAAAAAGTTTCATGGAAAGATTTCTCTCCTGTCTGATGGCACAGGGAAGAAAAGAACTTCTCTATGGCTTGGCAACTCCCTGTAGATGCCTGGTAACCAACAAATTTTCATGGAGATATTCAACGTGATCTTTACTATAGAACTCTCAGGCATAATTACAGCAAACTATGGCAGACTCTCCAAAGCCTATTTCTGATACAGGATTTTGAAAAGGATTTCTAATAATGATATGCTTGAACCTCCAGAGACCTTATCGATCCATATGCTTTTATTGGCCACCCATATGCCTTTATTGGGGAGAACGTGAAATTTAGCAGTCATGTTCAAGAAAGGCAGATAGAAACTATTCAAGTCATGAAAAACAGACTGTTTTGATAAGTCTCATCCCTCACTTCCTTCAATACCTAGTGAAAAGAGAAAAGACTTTCTTTTCCTAATTAAACCTACACAATGATCAGTCTACTGAGTTTGAGCCCCTCAAATACACTGCTAAGCTTACATGATATCACTTTGCACTTGGCCATGAGTAGCTCAACTGTTCTTCATGTTTCCTCTGTATATACATATACATATATATATTTTTGTATGTACCACTAGATTATAAAATCTCTCCTTGTGAGCAAATGAGATTATGTCTAATTCTTGTATTTGGCTCTAAAATACTTAACACAGGGCTCTGTATATAAGTATATACTCAAATAATATTCCTGACAAATCAATGTCTTCAAAGCTATATACACAAGTAAGAGAAGAGAACTGAAATCTGACAGTTTTCATATGCTCTCTAAGCACAGAAAAACTTAAGACAGCAAAAAAAAATTTTTTTTAAGACTGGCATCTGAGCTACCATCTGTTGCCAATCTTCTTTTTCTCCCCCTTCTTCTTCTCCCCAAAGCCCCCAAGTACATAGCTATATATTCTCGTTGTAGGTCCTTCTGGTTATGCTATGTGGGACACCGCCTCAGCATGGCTTGATCTGAACTGGCAAAACCCTGGGTTGCCAGAGCGGAGTGCGTGAACTTAACCACTCGGCCACGGGGCCGGCCCCAGCAAAAAATTTTTGACTAGTAATTAACAAATCCTATTTTATTTAGTAACAAGGAAGATCATGTACATCATATTTTCTGTCTGAACTTACACCACCAAAATCCAGATTCCAACGCACTGCTAGTTGTCTATTTAATTGTAAATATTGCTATTCAAGAAAAGAAAAAACTTCTAGGCAAGAGTAAACTAGACCTTCCTAGACCGTCTGGTTTACAACATTCATTTACATAATACTTATACTGCCTTGGATTTACCTAAGTCTTGCCTTGTCCTTGTAGCCCTCAGAGTGCTTTGTACACAATAGGTTTTTTGAAAATATTTCTTCAATGAATGATTAATTGGCTAAAAGCAAAAAGCAAATTTCAGCCTGTTTGGGAGTGATAAAGAAGTAAAAATGAGAGAAATCTTACACAGCTATCCTTGAATAAAGAACTAACCAATGTTGTTACTTTAGGGACAGGCTATTCAAAAAAATACCACAGGGGGCCAGCCCTGCGGTGTAGTGGTTAAGTTCGCATGTTCTGCTTTGGCAGTCTGAAGTTCACGAGTTCAGATCCCGGGCAGAGACATAAACACTGCTTGTCAAACCATGCTATGGTGGTGTTCCACATACAAAACAGAGGAAGACTGGCACAGATGTTAGCTCAGGGACAATCTTCCTCACCAAAAAAAGAAAAACAAAAAACACTGCACATGAGAGAGAAGAGGTGGTTAATCATTCGTGGTTGCTAAGGAAACCATTGTCTTCATTAAAACTATTTAGCTGTTCTTCATCCTTACAAAGTCTTTTCTTCTTTGAGAGGAAAAAAACCATTCTCCCCTCTTTGGAAAACATAGTCAAGTCATACTTTATGGTGTTTCTTCTTTTTTACCAGAGGTGCAATGAGGTTGGAGGTATGTAGCAAGGACTTCCTAGCTAATCATGCATACTTCCAAGAATGCGGAAGACCACAGGGTTTTGGATGTAAGGGTCTTACTCCAGGAGTGGAGAGGGAGAGGCAGCACCTGATATCAAAAGGGACATGACATCTGACACTGGTCAAGTACCACGAAGGCCCTGTGGGTCCTGGACCTCTGCTGTATCCTGCTGACTCTCGAGTCAGTTCAAGCAAATGACTAAGTTAATGTGATTGGAACACCAGCTGAGGATCTGGATAAAAATATGTCAGGGTCTAAGACTGATAATTAAGGAGTAAAGAGAGAGAAGGAAGCTATTCGATTGGATGAAGTAACTATGTCCCAGACGAGAGCACTTTTGAAAGAAGTCTAAGAAGCTCTCCTTCCAAGTGCAAATTAACATAATTATGAAACTTTTTATCAATTCTTTGTACAAAAACAAGTATTCTTTTCTAAGAGAACTGATTTGAAATGCTTTTGATACTTTAAGATAGGATAAAGCTATAACTACTGACTGAAAAAAGTTCAAAATATAAAAACAAACAACAATGACAAAAATAACATGTTGAAAAAATTTTGTTTTTCATTTTGGGTGAGGAAGATTGGCCCTGAGCTAACATCTATTACCAATCTTCCTCTTTTTGCTTGAGGAAAATTGTTGCTGAGCTAACATCTGTGTCAGTCTTCCTCTATTTTGTATGTGGGACATCGCCACAGCATGGCTTGATAAGCGGTATGTAGGTCTGCACCCAGGATCCAAACCTGCAAACCCTGGGCCACTGAAGCGGAGCACGCGAACTTAACCACTATGCCACTAGCTGGCCCCATAAAAAGAATTTTTGCACGTCCAGACATTGGTATTGAGATGACCAGGGAAAACTGGTTAAAACCTTGGTACTCTAGCAAATCTGTAAATTTGTAAACCAAATAAGTGAGGAACAGGAAGTGAGTTAACTTCAGATTTTACCGGCCAGTTTGATGTTGGTCTCCATCCTGCTTTCCCTTCTAGCAGATAAGGTGCTATCCAAATTCATTGGAAATCCAACTCCAATGAATTTTCTGTAACTGCTGACTCAAGAGGAAACACTTTGAAATGGAGAACCACAACTATTCTTGTTTTAAAAGGAGAAAAAATTTGATTAAAAAGCAGAGGGTGGGGAGAAGCAAATGTTTACCTTGAATTGGATATAATTCAAAACTTGTCAGAAAACATAGTTCATGAACTTTCCTCTTTACATATTGTGTCAGTTATCAATTTATTGCCTTTCAGTTTTAAACGTGCCCTTCTTTTTGTCTGCTCTGTGATAATGGAGCTAAACTCTGAAATACTGGTCCTTCGCCAGCTGGCACAATGTTAAGCTTTGTCAGTAGAGGGCACTGGAGGGACACTGAAGGAGGAAGGGGTTTCTCTTGCTGGTTCTGGCGTACTCCTCTAGGCAGACTCCTGTAGTGCATGTGACTTTTCCTCTGGGGAAGCATGCCTTCAAGCGGCTTTGCAGCAGAGTGCCACTAGCAGTACTTCTCATAAATGGCTTCTCTTGGCACCTCTTGGGAAAGCTTCATAGCAAGGGTCACAGGCCTGGCACCTCCCATGAACCATGTCCCCTGGTACTCTGAGTTCTGAGTCACGGCACCTCCCTGGAGCAGCCGCCTCCAGCACCCCAGAGAATGGTTTCTTTGCTAAGGGCCATTGGCACGGCACCTCCATGGATAGCATCCCCTGGTATCTCTCAGGACAGCTCTGCAGCTTTAGAGAACTTCTCCACCATCCAGTGAGCCAGGAGATCTGGATCTCAGCCCTGGGGATGTGGCCCTCTTCTACATTTGTTCCTTCCCTGGGTGCTCTATCTCAGCCCTAGGGAGAGCAACTGCTGCCTCTATTTGCTATTCCTGTATTCTTTAGAGATCTCTTTACTCCTTACAAGCCAGTCTCCCACTACTTCAATTTCCCATTATAGTTAATAATTCTTCATATTAAACTTTCCCTATTCAAATTACTATGTGGTTTCTGTGTCCAGATTGGACCCTGACTAGATACAAAGATACATATATGTGGAAGATTGAAGTTCTAGAAGACTCTACAAAGGAAGATAAAGAAGAATTGATAAAGCTATAATAGAAGAGGATGAAGTGGTGGGAGAGAACAACAAACCCCTAAAACTAAAGAAGTTGAAAAGACTGTCTGGGATTGCGTGCTTATGAATGCTATCATATCAATTTGGCAGACACCATCAGAAGAAATAGATGAAGTGAAAGAAGCTAGACACAAAAGATCACATATCATATGATCCAATTTAAATGAAATGTCCAGAAAAGGCAAATCTATAGAGACAGAGAGTAGATTAGTGGTGAACTGAAGGTTGGGGTAAGAATGGGAATTAACTGCAAATGGGCACAAGGGATCTTATTGGGCTGATGAAAATGTTCTAAAACTACACTGTGATAATGGTTGCACAGCTTGGTAAATTTACCAAAAATTGAACTATACACTTAAAGTGGGTGAATTTTGATATGTGATTATACCTTAGTAACATTGTTTAAAAAAAGAAACAGACGTTGATGAATACAAAGCTTTCTATCAAGAAGCTTTCTATGATCACAAGGTTTATATCCACGTTATTGCTAGGAGGAAGGAACTTTCAAATCTATTTCCTTCATAAACACTTCTGCTCCATATGGTCTATTTGATGAATCAGGATCAAAGAAAAGTGATTATATTAAGCAGAGTATTACAATATGCAGAGTACTTATCACAGATGATGTCCATAATACGATCCTTAAGTGCTTTAATTTTTCCAAAGTGTTACAGATTCTGATGACCCTTCTTTGATAGACTCTTCAATAGCATAAATCACTTAAGGTGATCAAAAAGAAATGAGCCTGTAAACCTCTGGACATGATGGGGAAGACTGCTAATAAGAAGTATAAGGATAGTTTTCAGAAAGAATTTGGTACCAGTAATAAACTTGATTAAATACCAGAAATAGATGAAAAAGAACAGAAAGCAATAAAGAAATTAGAGTACAGAAAAATGAATTGTAAATTACACTTTCATAATTGGGAATCTGTGTATAGAAAGAAGGTAAAACAAGTCACTACTTTTGAGGGGCTTGTTCTGACTGCTGTTTCTCCAGCTCCCAATAACGTGTTGGGATTGTGCGTCACAAGAAAAAGTAGTTTTTTAGTTGAAAAATGTTTCATACTCTTAGTGTATAAAAAAGCTTTAAAGCTCCAAAATGGAGGAAGAAATAATGCTAGGAAGACCAAATAAAGGTATGCCTTATGGTTAAAGCAGAGTGAATATGCTCTGATGGAGAAGTGGCTGACAACCAATAAGTGCACCAGCGAAGGACTGTGGTTACAAACACATTAGAAACCAGTTAAAAACTGACTTAGGATAATTACTTCCCAAGGAAGGGAAGACTATGTTAGGATAAATTAAAGCTGTTCAGGAGTAAAGATAAAAGGCACCTAATTACTTTTATTTCTCTAAATCTTGATCTAATCTTACATAATAATTTCAAATTCTAGTGGCTGACAATATTAACAGTTAACATTAACTGTTTAATAAAAAGTCCTGAGTTTTGTTGTTGTTTTTCTTAAAGCCAAGTTGAGTAGAAAACTGCTACTTTCTTTCAAGTTAACCCAACCTACAGAAAGTCTACTTGTTTGGATCACAGAGCAATTACTAAGGGCAAACATTTGCAGCAGTAAATCCTAATTGTATACAAAGTACCTAGAAGAGAGAGCTTTCTGAAAGTCGGCTCTGCAAACTTTCACTAAGACACTAAACTTCATACTATTCTATCTGACTTTAAACTTTCACTAAGACACTAAGCTTCATACTATTCTATCTGACTTTAAACTTTCACTAAGACACTAAACTTCATACTATTCTATCTGACTTTAAACTTTCACTAAGACACTAAGCTTCATACTATTCTATCTGACTTTTGCTATCTGAATGTGTAGCAGTAGCTTACCTAAAAGTTTGAACTAAAGTTTCTTCACCTAACCATTCCTTTCTAAACTGTCTACTACCTCATCAGCCACAATGACCACTTAATATATATGTATCACTATAGGGAAGCGTCAACAAGGACAATCTCTGTGAGGAGGATTGTCGGGGTCATACGAGGAAGAAGAAAATGAATATCTGAATTGTTTCTGGCTGTCTTAGGTCTGCTTTTTCCCAGCTAGTTCTCCAGATCTTGTAGCCCTTAGAACCTTGACAGGAGTCACGTGATAAAGTATGTACAAAAGCTGGTGCCAACATTCACACACATGCATGTATGAGCACACCCACGCTTCCAATGCAGGCTACCTGAAAACATTGAGGCCACCGACACTGAGAGTCCGTTCTTTGACATGCGAGTCAGGTTAGATCCTTCGCTACCATCTGTGTAATAATGATTATAAAAGGGGCCCTTTAGTATTCAGACAGGAAGTAAATCAATGAGAATGACAGCTCTATACCACATGTTCCTGAATCAGAACTTGACCGTTGCTCCAAAGGTAAAACTGCTTTCAGGAACTTACGTCCACAGGTAGGTACTCACAATAACTTGGGAGACAGTCACTGCTGCTCCCCGAAATTGGCCTTGCCAGCCTTCCCCAAACCAGACCTCCTAAAGTAGCGGTTCTCAACATGGGGGATTTTTCCCCCTACAGATACTTGACAATGTCTGGAGACATTTTTGATTGTCACGATTTGTGGGAGAGGGTGGAATGCTACCAGCATTTAGTGGGTAGAGGTCAGGGATGACGCTAAACATTCTATAATGCACAGGACAGTCTATCACAGCAAAGAATTATCTGGCCTAGAGTTTGAGAAACCCAGCCCTAAGTTCTTTCCCTTTAAGGATTTCTGTTCTGAACTGACTAGAGAGTTAGCTGATTAAACATCTCCTCTGGGCCCACAATTGCAGCAAAAGGTTCCAATAGGAGCATACTTGGTGCCACCTCCAGACAGGCTATTTCAAATCTGACTCCTTCCAGACTCAACAGCTTCCCCTGGCTCCTTGCTTTGCCAGGGGAAAGTGGTCAAGTGGACTGCTCCACACCCAGTGAAGCAGCGTTTTGTATTTACCTTAGTATTACCCTCATGAAATTCTGACTGCTGATCCTAGAGAAAGGGCAGAACTCTTTTATTTTCCTCTAATTTGGAGATCAGGTCAATCACAGACTGGTATAACAAAAATATGTATATATTTGGTCTTTGCCTCAATTCCTGGCACAGAGCTCCTAAAACCCTTAGAATTTCCTGAGTGATAGGCATGTCTTTTATTATTTATAATGAGTCTCTTTCCATTATATCTGAGTTTATGCTAATAAGGTGACTCTTAGGGGGCACTTAGATAGCTTTACTATGGGGCTGGTTGCCAGAAAAAAAACCCAACCACTTGATTAAAGGATTAGAACTTTTATCCCCACCCCCAATCTCCCAGGAGGGGGAAGAAACTAGAGATTGAATTCAATCGCCAATGGTCAATGATTTAATCACTCATGCCTACATAATGAAACCTTGATTAAAAAAAAAACTCATAATGATGAGGTTTGGGGGAGCTTCCTGGTTGGTGAATATATCGATGTACTGGGAGAGTGGTGCACCCTGACTCCACAGGGACAGAGGTTCCTGTGCTTGGGACACTTTGGGACCTTGCCCTATGTACCTCTTCATGAAGATGTTCATTTGTATCCCTTATAGTAAACTGAAATTATAACTATAGCACTTTCCTGAGTTCTGTAAGTCATTCTAGCAAATTATCGAACCTGAGTGGCGGGTCATGGGACCCCTGAATTTGTAGTTGTCTGGAGAGAAGTAAAGGTAGCCTGGTGACCCCATTTGTGGCTGGCATCTGAAGTGGGGTAGTCTCATGGGATTGAGCCCTTAACCTGTGGAGTCTGTGCTAACTCCAGGAATCAGTGTCAGAATTGAATTATAGGACACAGTCGATGTAAGAGAATTGGAGAATTGCTGTTGGAAAACCACATACAAACAAAAAAAATTGGAGCTTTAAGTGATTATCTATTATTGTCATGAATAGAAATCAGGTACATTAAAGAGAACACAGAAGGAAGACTTCCTGGAGACCTGGAAAAATATGTGTAAAAAACTGTATTTCTGAATGGGGAAGAAACGCAGCTACCATAACCTGGAGGTCTGTGCAGGTGAATGGGCTCTAGACTGGTGTAAAAGGAAACTGGAGCCTCAGGCAATAAAAGATCCATTCATCATCATTTTACAACACAGAATTACAGATACAATTCACCTCTACAAGAAAATTACTTTCGGTTTCACCTACTGGGGATAAGTTTATGTCCCTGAACTGTTTTTTTGTTTGTCTGCTTGTAGCACTGATGAAGACTTGAAGAAATCTATGATTTGCAGGAATGTTTTAACCCACTAAACAGTTAACCTGATTTAACACAGCTGCCTTCCCAGATTAGAACCCATCCCCTTCTCTATGCAGGCAGATGCTTACAACAATAACAACAACAGTCTGTGATTCTGCTAAGCAAGTGTGCAATGGTAGGACAGAAAATAAAGCTCTACTTTGTAAACTTGATTTTTTTCATTTTTTGCTTTTTTTCCCAATAACTTTTTGTCCTTTTCTCTTACGATTATAACAAAGCTTCTTTTAAACACTTTGAAACAATTTCTGTTGTGTTATGAAACACAGGAGAATAGGATTATAATTTCACACAGGTATGGGCCAGCCCTCAGCTGTGAGCAGGAGGAATCAGAGGGAGAATCCATGAGAAAGGTGCAACTGAGGAAGCAGCATCGGGGTGACTTCAACAGGCAGCCCACTCCACCTGGAACACTTCCTTTCAGTGTTCTTTTATGCTTAAATTTTAAAGGGGTTCTCTTTTTAGCAAGAAAGGCTGTCCCTTACAATCGCTGACAACATTCCATAATGGACCATACTGAAGATCCCCTACATAGGGAAAGCTTCTCAGCCTATGATTCTAAATTGAAAGAAACAGGTAATGAAAGCTCCCTTGAAGAAGTGTCAGTTCTTACCTTGGATTTCAAATTCATCAACCTCATCAGCAGAGCCTGAGTCAGAGAACTGTGCTGAATCACGTGAACTGAACTGGGAGCTGCTGGAAGTGACCCGAAAGCCTGTGAGGTTTAAAAACAAAAAAAGTAATAAACAGGACAGAAAGAGGTCTCCTTCTCCCTCTAGGGTTACAATAAAAGGGACCAGGTATGACTTCAACAGAGAAGTAAATAGAACTTTGGCTGGGGTGATGCTGGGGAAGTGGAAACTAGCCCTTCTTGCTGGTTTATCTCCATTTTATTCATGAAATTTAGAAAGTTTTATGTAAATAGAATGTACTACTATCTGGGAAGTGAATCTGGAACGACTGGTCTTCTCATATCAGAAACCTACTTTTTGGAAGATATTTCTGAAGCAGGAAATGGATGAACTCTAGGATTCTGGTCTAGTAGGAAAAAAAAATCAGAACAACAGAGAAAATCTTTCTGGCAGCAGAGGAACCCTTGGCTGGGTAATAACATCTCAAATTAAGACAAAAAAGAAAGCCCACGTGGTGCCATGTCTTATCCTGAAGCCCTGAAGAAGCAGGAAGAGACACGCTCACAGACTCACTCACTTCCATGCTCAGTCTCCTGGTACACAGGGAGCAGATTCTTGGTGCGGATTTGCTGGCGACGAAGGCGGATCTTCTGCTTCAGTTCCTGGATCTCTCTATCGCTGTCTTCCTCCTCGTCTTCTTCCTCTTCTAGGCACTGGCTCATCATGTTGCACTTCATTAGCTCAATGGCAGCAATCAAGGACTCTGAGATGCTGAAGTGGGCATTCTCCTGGCAGAAGGAGAACACCAAAGAAGTTGCTTAGTAAGGGGCTAGAAATATTGAAAACCTCATTGATAATAATGTGGGAAAGTAGAGCTTGCAAGACATGCACTCCTTTTATTCAAAACACCCCTACTATAAAGAAAGCTGATGGCCAGAAAACCTGTTCTACATTCTCTTTGCTCTCGTACCTGGCCATGCCTGGGCCTTCCTGTTCCACTTTCTACATAAAAATATGACAGGGAAGAAGTCCAGAACTTCATATCAGGGTCTTTCCTAAAGCCATACACCTGTACACAAATTATTAAGGTAAATGTGATGTCTCAAGATAAAGTGCTTTGTAAGCTATAAAATGCTACAGGAACGTTATTTATTACGTATCTGAGCCTTAGAACAAAATATAGAAGTTTATTCTGGAAACAGTTTTTACTTAAGGTTCCAGGGTCAAGGAAACAACAATCATGTGGCTAAAATTCAATGCTTCTCTGCCCAAGGTAGCTTCTAAGTCAAAATCAGTAATATTTTTAGACTCAATGAGGAGCATGTCCTCCATGAAGAGTTCTTCAGAGATAGAACTTACTGAGTTTATCTTTACTATGAACTTATCTTTACTGTTGTCTATACTTATGTTACTGCTGTGTACCCCAAACCTCCTTAGAATGAATGGCACTGCAGCCCCTCAGGCCAGATCTCCCAACTCATGGACTCTTTGGTAGCCCCTTAGACTCCTCACCTTTTCCAGGTCTGCACAGCTGCCAAAGTCTTGCTCAGACAAGTAGCTGATGAGGGACTGTCCTTCTGATGGTCTTCGGAACATACCTTCCCCTGAGCACAGGTACTGACCATCCTCTGTAGAAAAATGGAATGTGAATGTGAAAAGCTCTCACTTGAAATGCAAATCTGTAACAGCCAAGCTTCTTCAAGAAGTCTGATGATTTTACCACTAAAGATGCTCCCAAGCCTTCCTAGGTAACAGACTGGAAAGAAGCTATCTACCTTCTAAAGGAATTTCTCTGAATCTCAGAATCCCAGAGCACTAAGCCTTCTGGTTAAGGAACGGTGGAATCAATGTAGAGAGCCTGGAAACAATCCTTTTACCATCTAAACATGAACTACTTGCCCTCCTACTCCACAAAAAAGAAAACAAAAAACCTGTGCTGAGAGACAGACAAGGAAACAAATGGTTTCCTCCTGTGGATGATTTCCATGTGGAGCTTATCTTCCGGTAATTAAGCCCAGACACTCAAAGGCCTCTTTTCAAGGTCCCTCTCACCCACGCAGAGCGCCATTCCATCTGGATCAACAGACACTCATGGTGATAACGCCCATAGCATGAGATGGTGGGACCCCTAAGTCAGAGGGGAGCAAGAGAAACAGCAGGGCAGTGTGATTTCCAGCACAGAGGTTGAAAATGATGAAAGGGAGGGTGAGAGTGTACAGTGTGTACCCTCCACAGAGCTGAGATGAGCCACAGAGCTCACAGCTCAGCAGGCACAAGGGGAGAGCAGAGAAAAGACACAAATGCAGTCCTAGCCTTCCTAGTACTCACTTACCATACTCCATGTACAGAGAGCTGGGTGTGCTGACTTCACTGCTTTGGCCAGAGTAGGGCAAGGGGCCTCTCAACTTCGACTTATCATTGCAGGATTCTAGTGTCAGTGACCACCAGGGAGTAAAAACACACATACGAGGTGAGCAACAGATACATTCTCAACTTTGGAGTTTCAACATTTAACTGCTCCCATTCCCAAGACCCTCCCAAAGAGGAGAGAGGTGGCACACCAACAGGGAACAGTCCAAGAATGCAGGAACACATGGAGGAAGGGAGATGGTAAGTCAGTATATTCTAAGGTGAAAAGAGAAAACATGACCCAGAATGCGGCAACACAAAGGTGAAAAAGAATCAAATCAGTGGATTCCTGAATTTAGTTCTTTTCTTCTATCTTTTTACCAAATGTTCCAGGAACATCAGCCAATTTCCAGCCTCCTGACAAACCAATTCAGAAAACAGTTCTCACAAGGTAAAACAAAGATAAGTACATTAAAACTTTTCTGATACCTTAACACTAGGCTTTTAAACAGTATCAGATGGGTTATACTCACTAAGGAAATACCAGGATATGGCCTCTCTTGACCCTGAAACGTAAATTTGTCATACCTACAAATTTAACCCACTTCTGAATTGGCAGAATAACAACATAAAATCTAGCAATGTCCTAAAAGAAGCATTAAGACAATGCTAGAAAAGCCAGAGATGATGGCCTTATAACCAAAGGGCTCAGCCACAGGGCTGCAGACCCAGCCTCACTGGAGAAGGAAGGGAGACATTTCAAGAGAAGACTAGCAAAGTATGAAATCCCTGGGTAGAAGTATTCAAGGAACAGTGAAAGTTAGGAGTGGGGAAACAGCAGCAGGCAGGGCTTGCAGGAAATGAGAAACTGATATTCTCCAAAGGAAAACACAAAGTTCCCGGTGCCACAGAAGGAAGAGCAGGTAGAAAAGCTGTGGGTGCCTGAGAAATGAGGAGGATGCTCCAAGAGAATGAAGGATTGGGCTGCATTCAACCCACTTCCCGGACAGATGGTGCCAACTTGTCAGCTGCTCCTCTCACAAAAATGCTACTGTGTGGTAAGAGAGAACCTGTGTTCTCTTCTCCTTGGCCTCAAAGATTTCTGGTGGTCCTGGCAGTGGGCTCTGCTCCTCAATACTGAACTGAAGACAAAGCAGCAGTCACCATGATACCCTGGTAAGAAACTAAGACTTGGAAGGGAACTTTGAGGTCCCCAGTCAAACTCAGTGTACAACACACACTCCAACACCAGCACCCTTTTCCTTTACATGTGAACACCACCCAGCTTTTGCTTACTGAGCTCACTACCTCCTGATGCTGCCCATTCAACTGAACAGCTCTAATTCTTAGAATTTCCTCATGTAACACTTGAAATCTGTCTTCTTACAATTTCTCATCTCCTTAAGAACTACAATGCTCTTCTAAATGATGGTCCCGCCCACTTATTCCTCTTTAATGTTCTCTTTTCCAGGCTAACATCCCCAGTGGCTTCACCCATTACCAGGAAGCCATGGTTTTCAGTCCTCCCTCACCACTCTGTCTTGCAGATATATTCTAGTCTGGAGTCATGGAGTCATTAACATCTCCATGAATTATGGAACCCAGAATGGAAAACAAGATTCAGTTTGAACACCACCATGAAAATCAAAGAAACTTAAATCACTAGAAAATTCCTGTGCAATGGCTGGAACAGGTGGATGGGGACTTTTAAGGGAAGGAAGATGGGTGAAAGAAAAAGGAAACGGTACTCTAGGACAGGCAAGAAACATGCACCCACAGCCAAAACCACAGAAAGGGGAGAAAACGCATTCTGGTGTTAATTCAAGGGGAATAAAGTAATCCATAGTAAGTATTATAAGAAAAATTCTGCCACTGATTCATCACGATGTCTTAGACAAATATTGGGCCTCACTTTCACCCTGGGGCAAACAGGATTGATAAGTCTTGACTCTGCCTCCCAGAAGCTTGTTACGAGACTGAATGAAGCATCTGGAAGATGTGGGCAGAAAACATATCATAAAAAATCTTGGCGCTATTTTACAGACAGGTCCAAGCTTCACAGCAGGACCAGACTAGACAGATTTGATTTGACACCAGAATGGAAAAGGAGGTTCTGAACCAAGCAATGTGGTCACAGAGGAGCAGGAGGAGGATGAGGCAGTGGACAGAAAGGAGGACTGGCTCCCAAACCTGCAATGGGATCTTCAACTATAATGGTGATATTCCTGAGGCCTCCTGTACGTAGACAGACACGTGCAGAGGAGAGTGCAGAGGAAACGAGAATAGAGAGAGTGAGAAAAAGAGTGTCCTTTTATCTAGCAGAGGAGGGGACTTAACTCCCGAGAGGGAACCCTAGTGCTGAAGTAGTCAGCTACTGAACCCTAGCAGCTGACTCATACAGGAAGCTACACATGACCCACACTCCCTCAGACCCTTCTGCTTAGGTTTTCCCTGGGTCCCTTTTCCAATGCAGGTTACCGTGTTTCTGGAATCCACGTGGATTCCAGAATGGGGGCAGGGAAGTTTCACATGCTCAAAGACCAGTGGCCTGGAGTACAGCAGACACCAGGCCTGCAGCAGGAGATGTGAAGTGAGGATCTAACCCAAGTACTCTTCACATCTAAGAAAGCTCGTGGGAAGACAGGCTTTGATTTGGAGACTTTTTTTCCTGAAGAGTTCCAATAAGCCAAACCACATTCTTAAGGGGAAAATAGAAACAAAAGTTTGTCATTCATAAGTTTTAAATGAGGGCCTTAGCTCTCAACTTTCTAGAAATTACAAACAGAAATCAACAGCAGCTCCAGTTACTAATGGAAATCCCCCCTTTTTGCTTGTTTTCTAAATTTTTTTTATATTTTATTTTTATATTTTATTTCTAGGGCTCTCTCACCCAGAACTGGCTTTGAGCAAAAAGGTCCACATTCCACTCACTGTTAGGGAGATTCTTCTACAAATGAAACCCAACCAAAGCCTGCTAGGCACGAATAACCCAGGGCAGATGATGGCAGAGAGATGGCAAAAGCAATGAGACCCACCTTCCCCATGCCTAGGGTGCTCTCTGCTAGCAGCTGGTATTTGTGTGAAGGAGGCCCCAGTGGCCCCTCCTTACCTGACTGCCTTTCAACCTGAATTAGTGATGCAGCAGTCAGTGCCCCAACTTATTTACAAGGTCATATCACCCCACACTCACTATATCCCTAGTTTTAATGAAGAAACCCTAATGTCAATTTGCCTCTCTCATATTAGTATTACATCCTGACCAAACTTATCAGGAATCATAGGAAGGGGAGGAATTTAACGGGATTATTTTTAAAGCTCATTAGTACTTCCCCTCTATGTAAGAGACACATTTAAAACTTGAACTATGATGAGTTACACTATCCTCTGATGCTAAGAAACTACTGAAAGAATTGAGGAAAGCATTTAACATTCAGCAATGTAAAAAGGAATACACATAAATATTCTCTAGAGAGACTTCTTGGGTATCCATATTACATTACAAACTTCTCTCTTTTATTACAAGCAAGATATCCATCATGTCATCAGAAACATAACTTCTCTTCCTATCATTTGAAGACCCTTAAGAAGAAACTTTCCCTTCTACCCTAAATTCAGGGGGCCACCTTCGTAACTAGGGGCTAGTGATTATCATTACCTAGGGCTCCTCTGGAGGCAATGTTGGTATCAGAATGGGAGCGAGTATGACTCCTCTTTGTTTCACTGGTGACAGTGAGTGTCTGCCCCTCTGAGAAGCTGGACCTGCGAAGGATGCTGGACAGCTGGCTCTGCCCGCCTCCCTCCTGGTCCCCTAGTGACGAAGCAGCAGAATCTGGCTTCTGGGAGCTGCTGGACGAGAACAAGTTGGAGCTGCTGCTCTCGGCATTGCTGCTGTGACTCTGACAGCTCGCAGTCCGGCCTCGGGGGTCCACGTTGCCGATGGCCAAGTACTCAGGCCCCTCACTGGCATCACTTGGGGAATCGTTCCGGCTGCTGACCCAGGATGCTTCTATGGGGCTGGTTAAAGTGCTGGAGCTCATCTCATTTGGAGTGGAGGGGGAATCCCTGGCTAATGCAGGGATTGGAAGCAGGGGGGCTTGGGTGGTTTGATCCTCTACTGGTGAGGTGTGCCCTCTGCTTTCTCGAGGTCCCTGGGGAGGGCCAGAGAGTGAAAAGGAAGTAGATCTTCTTTCTAGGGTATAAAACGAAAGAGAAGGGAAAGGTGAGCTGGAAGTCTTTGGTACATATAAAGGGCTTCTCCACAATTAAGGACCAAACTCCCTATCAGTACTGGGTGCCCAGGACACCTGGTGTCACCTCAGTAAAAGTCATTTGAGGTAAGTAAAAAATTACTTAGAAGCAGCTAAGCAAAGCACATGGGCTCTTGAGACAGTGGCTTCATTGCTTATTCATATGCTTTTCTGATCCATAAAAAGAGCAATAATAATAACACCTACCTCACAGGACTGTTTTGAGGATCAAATGAGATAATATACACAAACTGATTATAACAGATCCTGGAATGTGGTAGGCACTCAATAAATGTTACCTATGATTACTGAAATGCCTTCTTGGCAATGTGGATTAGAAACCCAGAAGAATCTAAAAACATCTCTCTTTCCTGTTACTTTAATGATTCTATTGAATTATCTTAGGTCAGTTGCTATATAACTTTTTAAGATGTTCATTTTTATGACATGAAGTTTGACAAACTGCACGAACCCAAGGCTTTGTCTACACTCAGCCTGTGAGCAGGCACCAAGTCTTCTACTTTCCAGGGCTGGGGATACACGGTATGACTACCCTTCCTGCCCCCATACCTGAGCTGTGGTTGGGTACGGATTGATGAAGGCTAGAGAAGGACCCAAAGTAGGAATGCTGAGCGTAGCTGGTTGGAGGGGTATATGTGGAACCAGGCAGAGCTGTCAGGCTCTGGCTCTTTGTCACGAGCAGCGGGCTCTCATGCTTTCTGGCAAACTACAAAAAAACATGTGTCAGAATCAAGGACAGAGACCTTGGGGCATTCAGGGGTATTCAGCACTACAGAAACGCTGATAGAAGCTGACCTTTGGCAGCAGACTTGGACTGCAGCCAGAGCCTGTAGATATAGCATAGCTACCCCCTATTAGAACATACAACTTCAAAACCTTGAAGTCCTGCCATATACCACAGCTTCTGTCCCTGGAATCCTAGGGGGTAAACCTGGAGTGCTTTATCATGGATGCAGTACAACAAAATGCTCAAGACTATGCATGTGGAGTCAGAAATCAGAGAGACTAGGGTTCAAACCCAGACCCTATCACTTACAGGCTATTTGGTCCAAACTTTGGGTAAGTGACTTACCCTGTCCCTCGATGGCGTCCTTTATAAAATGAGATTAATGCCTACCTTATAGAATTGTGAGGATTAAATGAGATGATGCATGTATTGTGCATACACCACGGCTGGCACATAGAAAGTATTCAATAGATGGTAACCAAGAATCAAAACTTAAAAACCAAGAGAGATAGGGAATCCCTGCCTAAAAGAAGGAGGGACTGTGATTCCATTCTAGCTGATGTACTGATATTAGTGATGGGGTGAGTGAATTGGAGGGTTAACAATAAGCAACAAAATTTTCTTTATACTTCAAGGACAAAAATGATCCTGTGTAACACTAGGCCATACTACGTCTAATGCTACAAGTCCTACTCCTGATTCAAAATCATCCCTCTTCTCCCTAGCAATTTGCCAAGCTTGCCCTTAAGGAGGTGCTTACTTAGACTCAGGATTTTAAAAAAAGAGTTTAAAAAACACACACCTCCTTCTTCAAACAGACCTAAGCTTAGACTTTTCACTTCAATAAGTACTTTACGGTAACTCCCCTTCTTCTCCAAGTTTTTTTTTTTCTTTTTAATAAAAGCCTTTCAGTCCACAACTGCCTAAGTGAAGAAGTAGTTTGTCACATAAGGTTACATCATGGTGAATTTGAGGGACCCAGCACAGACACAGATAATCCCTTGCCCCCTTTACCATAGACGCATCAATCTGAGCCAAGAGACGGGGGTTGTTCTGTTCCACTGCTTCCAGGCATTGGAGCATGGCCGTGACGTGGGCGTTGCTTAGCAGGAAAGCAGTATCTGTGGAGAGAAAAGCTACTGCAGAGATGGAGCCCACTGGGGAGATCTTTAGCTTCCTTGTGTGGCCCGGGGAGAAGCTCAGGGAAGAAGAGAGGGAAAAAGTAAAAATGACTTGAGGAAAATCATGCTATTTGTGGAGAGAAGAGGAATCAGGGACAAATAAAGTCTAGGATAGGCTAAGCAATGTGCAATATAGCAGAGGGGCTACAACAAGAGGCTTCAAATTCAGAAAGTCCCAGATTTGAATTCTGTTGCTAGGTGACTTTTGGCCAAGTCACCTAAACCTCCTTGGACTCTGCTTCCCTGATTGAAAAACAGAGGTATTAATACTGACCTCTCAGGGATGTGGGGAAGAGCATATGTATAAAAAGTACAAAAGTGACTGGCACATAGGAAACTCAGTACATGGTAGTTACTCTCACTGGTTTGTGAGTATGGGAATAGGAGAACACCTCAACATAAAGTCTGATTGTGTCTTACACAGCAGGTGAGAGAGAAGACTGGATGGGTGTTTCTGATCAGAATGTCTATGGCATCAAGTGAGGCCCTGGGATAAGAGTCAGTGTACAAGAAGCGTAAAGTGGAAGAGCATGAGGAATACGGGCAACAATCCTGGCTAAGTGACCTTTACGTACCTGTGTAGAATTTTCTGATATACTGTCTATCCCCAAGCAGAGTTCGAAGCTGGGCTGAGAGACAGTGGCACTGCAAGCTATGCTGCAGCCACAACTCTGCAACGGCACGCTCACTCACACCATCAGTGCCGCTCTCACCATTCTCATGCAAGTTGATGAACTGGGAGGCAAAGAGGCAGGAGTCAAAAGATACATCCTGGTAAACACAGCAAAATTGAGGCCTGGTGATTTGAGACAGGAAAGAGGAGGCAATCAGAGGTATTTTTCCTCCAGCTAGCATCTAGAGGTTACTGAGCAAGGAGAGGGAAGGAAGGGATTAACGGCTCCACTGCTAGATTGGGCCACTGGAGAGGGACTAAGCAGTTAAGTCCTCAAAGGCAGCTCCAGGAGAGGACAAAGCTGCTACATCTGTCTCTTTATGTTCTAACTCCAAAGAGACATCAACTCTGGGGTATTCAGAGGGAAGATAAACTTGACGTTCTGGCCTCTCTCACAGAGTTCTCTATTTCAGATGGCCGCCAGAAAACAATGCAACAAAAACCTGGGGGAAAGGATCCAGGAAAAATGCCATCAAAGGTTCTCCACCAAAGAGAAACAATCTCTTGTTGGCTCTGGGCACAGCATTCTCTACTGGAACTTCCTTCTACTTGGCTGTTCCTAAAAACAAGGTCTCAGAGCCCAGGGTTAGTGCAAAAAAATGTATGGATGGCAATTTCAGATAGCTTCTAAGAGGAAATGTCTACAGCAATACATTTTAGAAAAGGAAGTTAGAGAAGGTTTTGGTGGGAAAAATAAAAGTAAGAAAGACAAAGAAAATCTATGTAAGAAAACCATTAGGCTCTGGCCTTTTCTCACAAAAAAGGCCAGTCTGACACCTTGTGATTTGGTTCTCTGATCATTTAAAAACAAATGACTTTTCCTCACATCATCTCAACAATGAATCTGGCAGTGGGTGGGGTATACATGAAATAATACTGGCCATGTACCAACAAGTGTTAAAGACGAGTGACAGATATTTTAGGGTTCATTACACTATTTTCTTTAATTTTGTATATTTTTCAAATTTTCCATAATAAAGAGTTAAATAAACAGATACATAAATTTGACAGTGATTGATCTGGAACTAGCTGTGTAACTCTGGCCAAGTCACCAAGCTTCCCTGAGCTCTTGTTTCCCTGACTGCAAATCAGGAGTACTATGTTGAGCTGAGAGGACAGGAGAGTAGGGTGCTACAAGGGTAGCCAAAACTGTTAGGAAATGTTTGGCTCCATTTGACCCTGGCCTTCAGAAACCTCACATTTCTTTCTAATTGGTGCATCCTCTTCTCAAAAAACACAGTTATCAGCATATGAGTCCAACTTCCCCCAACCACTTCAGGGAACTGTCACCATTTGCCCAGGATTTTGAAAAGCTTCATTCTGGTCCCACTATGCAGATGTTTTGAAAATAACAAAACTTTTGCACTCCTTCCCCAGAGGAGAGAAAGTGGCCCAGAGCAATGGGTTTTCAAGGTTTATTTTTTTTTAATTTTTTTGAGGAAGATTAGCCCTGAGCTAACATCTGCCGCCAATCCTCCTTTTTGCTGAGGAAGACTGGGCCTGAGCTAACATCCATGCCCATCTTCCTCTACTTTGTATGTGGGATGCCTGCCACAGCATGGCTTCACAAGAGGTGCTAAGGTCCGCACCTGGGATCCGAACTAGCGAACCCCAGGCTGCCAAAGCAGAACATGCGAACTTAACTGCTGCGCCACCAGGCTGGCCCTCAAGGTTTATTTTTATTTTCATTTATTTTTTGCTGAGGAAGATTAGGCCTGAGCTAACATCTGTTGCAAATCTCCCTCTTTTTTCCTTGAGGAAGTCTAGCCCTGAGCTAACATCTGTGCCAATCTTCCACCACTTTACATGTGGATCACTGCCACAGCATGGCTGACAAGTGGTGTAGGTCTGAGCCCAGGATCTGAACTGGTGAACCTGGGCCGCTGAAGTGGAGCATGTGAACTTAACCAGTATGCCACGGGGCCAGCCCCAATTTCAAGGTTTATTTTTTAAAGCAAATAATCCTCCCCTCCAAATCAGTCCTACAGGGATAATTTCCTGCTCTCAATTAACAGGAAACTTGACTCACCATCCTTTTAGTCTAGGAGACTCTTAAGACAGAACATCAAACAACAAACCCTTGTGGTTACCTTCACTTCTTACCTTCTCCACATGAAGGGCCGAGTGGGGACTGAGCCAGCGGATGTCTTTCACAAATTGCCAGTAATCAGTCTGGCGGCAACACACCTGCTGTGGGAACGCATAAGGTGAACAAATCACTACCATTTTGGACCAAATCTAGTTCTAGTGTTAACATTCAAAGAGAGAAAAAAAAATATAACTCTTTCCTTGCCTCAACCAAGGTTCTCAGCACCAATCAAAGGAATATATACACATATTCATCCTTTTAAAGGATAATCGTTAAAAATTATTTTAATGATTCTTTTGGGCATTCTTTTGCATATAATATAGAAGGTTATATAATGAAAATAATCCGTTTTCTCCCATTCAGTTTCCTAGAACATAATTCTTAAAACTGGTGAAGAGTTATTTGTTAAAAGTCAGAGATGGAAGTCTTCAGTTCTTTCTGCAAAATAAAGTAAGGAAAGACCTGCTTTTCCCAGGCAACCCAGGTCAAGAAAGAGCTGTTTTAAGGGTCAAATAAATGCTCAGTCCTACATAAAATAGTCTCACACTGGAAGAGGCCTGAACCTGGCAAAAAAATGTTTATATCATGAAAACCTCTTATTTTTTGAGAGTCCTTTCTGAGCTTACTGGGCACAAGCTAAAACTGAAATCTAAATAATGTAGAAATATAGAGCTGGCACAAGTATTAAGAGACAGACTAGTCAATGGGACAAAATAAACAGCCTATAAAGAGTCTTTAAAATATATCAGAACTTAACCTATGATCCAAGAAGCGTCTTAAACGTCATGGACCTCCCACCTAGTCTAGGAAAGTGGAAGTAAGAATTAGAAGTGTCAGGTGTACAGGATCTTTTGCCAGTTAGAGTCACGGAGACTTTTAGTATTTTGGCAGCAGTGTGGCAGTGTTTCTGGACTCTGTTCTGTGGCTTAGTGGATACTGACTGGCCAGAGGTGGGCAGCAGTGGGATATCAACTCCAGAATGTCTCCTGGTTATGTCACATATAAGTGAATAGCATCTAAACTTGGTTTCCTTTCTTTAGGCAAAATTTTAGGCTCAGAAATGAAATAGGGGACATCACTACAGATCCTTGAACATTATAAAGAAATATAATAAACAACTCTCTGCTCACAAATTTGATAACCTAGGTGAAATGGACCAATTCCTTGAAAGATACAACCTGCCAAAACTCATGAAGAAGAAATAGTTAGTCTGATTAGGCCTATATCTATTAAAGAAATTAAATCAACAATTAAAACCTTCCAAAACAGAAAGCACCAGGCCTAGATGGGTTCACTGGTGAATTCTACTAAACATTTAAAGAAGAAATTATACCAATTCCCTACCATCTCTTTCAGAAGATAGAAGCAGAGGGAATACTTCCCACATCATTCTATGAGGCCAGCATTATCCTAATACTAAAACCAGAAAAAGACAACACAAGAAAAGAAAACTATGGACCAATACCTCTCATGAATATAGATGCAAAAGTCCTCAACAAAATACTAGCAAATCAAATCCAACAATGTATAAAAAGATTTATATACCATGACCAAGTGGGATTTATCCCAAGTATGCAAGGCTGATTCAACATTCCAAAATCAATTACTGTAATCCATCACATCAACAGGCTAAAAAAGAAAAATCATATGATCATATCAATAGATACAGAAAAAGCATTTGACAAAATCCAACACCCATTCATGATAAAAAATCTCAGTAAACTAGGAACAGTGGGGAACCTCCTCACTTTTTGATAAAGAAAATCTACAAAAACCTACTGCTATTATCATATTTAACAGTGAGAAGCTCAAAGTTCCCCCAGTAAGATCAAGAACAAGGCAAGGATGTCCCCTCTTACCACTGCTTTTTAACATTCTACTGGAGTCCTAGCTAATGCAATAAGACAAGAAAAGGAAATAAAAGGTATACATATTGGGAAGAAAGAAATAAAATTGTCTTTGTTCACAGATGAAATGATCGTCTAAGTAGAAACTTAGAAAGAATCAACAAAAAAATGCCTAGAACTAGTAAGTGATTATAGCAAGGTTGTGGGATACATGGTTAACACACAAAAGTCAACTGCTTCCCTATATCCCAGCAATGAACAAGTGGAATTTGAAATTAAACACACATTACAATTTACATTAGCCCCTGTAAAAATGAAATACTTACCCATAAATCTAACAAAATATGTATAAGATCTGTATAAGGAAAACTACAAAACTCTGATGAAAGATACCAAAGAACTATATAAATGCAGAGATAATACATGTTCATGAGCAGGAAGACTCAATGTTGCCAAGATGTCAGTTCTTCCCACTTGATCTATAGATTCAAAGCAACCCAATCAAAACCCCAGCAAATTATTTTGTGGATATCAACAAACTGATTCCAAAGTTTATACGAAGAGGCCAAAGACCCAGAATAGCCAACACAATACTGAAGGTGAAGAACAGAGTTTTTCTTCAAAAAAGACTGATACTATCTGACTTTACAACATACAATGAAGACACAGTAATCAAGACAGTATAGTATTGGAAAAAGAATAAACAAATAGATCAGTGAAACAGAATAGAGAACCCAGAAATAGACCCACATAGATATAGTCAAACAATCTTCGACAAAGGAGTAAAGGCAATACAATGGAGCAAAAATAGTCTTTTCAACAAATAGTGCTGAAGCACTGGACATTTACATGCAAAAAAAATGAACCTAGATACAGACCTTATACTTTTCACAAAAATTAACTCAAAATGAATCACAAACCTAACTGTAAAACACAAAACTATAAACCTCCTAGAAGATAACATAGAAAACCTAGATGACTTTGGGTATGGTGATTACATTCCAGATACAAGACCAAAGGCATGATCCATGAAAGAAAGAACTGATCAGCTGGACTTCATTAAAATTAAAATTCTGCTCTGTGACAGACAGTATCAAGAGAATGAGAAGACAAGCCAAAGACTGGGAGAAATATTTGCAAAAGACACATCTGATAAAGTGTTACCTAAAATATACAAAGAACTGTTAAAACTCAACAATAAGAAAACAAATAATCTGACTTTTAAAAAATGGGCCAAAGACCTTAACAGACACCTCACCAAAGAAGATGGCAAACAAGCACATGAAAAGATGTGCCACATCATCTGTCATCAGGGAAATGTAAATTAAAACAACACAATACCACTATACACCTATTAGAATGGCCAAAATCCAGAACACTGACAACACCAAAAGCTGACAAGGATGTGGAGCAAAAGCAAATCTCATTCATTGCTGGTGGCAGTGCAAAATGGAACAATCACTTTGGAAAACAGTTTGGTAGTTTCTTACAAAACTAAACATTCTCTTACTGTATGATCCAGCAATAGCACTCCTTGGTATTACCCAAAGGAGCTGAAAATGAATGTCCACACAAAAACCTCAATAAAAACTTGATGTCAGAGTGATGTCAGCATCAACGCAGAGTAAGCTGTTCCCTTAGTCTTAACTCCCTAAATTACAACCAAACAGACATTCATTAACCAACAGAGGATTCCATACACAGCACAACAGGATGCCTGAGAGATCCATGCAGCCATACATCTGAAGATGGGGGTACTGGATCCCTCGTAAGCAGTGGAAGGAGGTGAGCAGATCCCCTCTTCCTCCCCAGTGGCATAAATCTAGGTCACAAGTCCTCACACAGCAGCCAGTACATGGCTCTAAGAGGAGGTGGGAGAGCAGGCAGGCCTGCAGGTGAACACTTTTGCTTTCAGAGTTGCAGCCTGGCCAAGGGGAACACTTCGCACTGAGTGGCATGGCTCAGCCACCACAAGGGTGCTCTCATCAAGTGCAGCAGCCCAGGTGAATCACCCAAGAGTCCGGAGTGGGCCTGCAGGTGAGAAAGAAAGTGCCCCTCCCCTCTCCCCTAGTGCACCATCTCAGCAGGTCCCGACCAAGGCAGCAGTTCCACACCAGAGCACTTGTGCATGTGTGAGACCTGCCAAGCAGCTGCAGCCAGGGGGCAAATGCAGACGAGCCCTATCAGCACAACTTTCAGGAAATGCAGTGGGTTCAGAAAACACAGCACCTGCCCCCTCAGAGGTGGCAGGTGGAATCTGCGACCTGATACTACCACTATGCACCAGCAAAGGATCATATCATCAAACACCATGAAGAACTACATTAACACTCCAGAGAAGAAGGAAAATGATGTCTCCAGAAACCAATCCTGAGCTCACAGAAATTTACAATCTAAAATGATGAAGAATTCAAAATAGTTGTCATAAAGAAACTCAAGTTACAAGAAAACTCAGAAAGACAGCTCTATGAACTCAGGAATAAAATTAATGAGCAGAAAGAATACTTCATAAAAGAGATTAAAACTCTAATAAAAAAATGAAACAAATTCTGGAGAAGAAAAACACAACTAATGAGATAAAAAAACAATCTAGAAACCTTAAAAAACAGAGGTGACATTATGAAGAACAGAATTACTAATTTAGAGGATAGAAATATAGAAATACTTCAGGTGGAGTAGGAGGGAGAACTAAGATTTTTTTTAAATGAGGAAATTCTTTGAGAAATATCCGATTCAACTAGGAAAAGCAATCTAAGAATTATAGGTATTCCAGAGGGAGATGTGAGGAAGAAAGGAGCAGAGAGCTTGTTCAAAGAAATAATAGATGAGAACTTTCCAAACCTGGAGAAGAAACTGGACTTACAAGTATATGAAGTCAATGGAAGTCCTAATTACATCAGTGAAAAAAGACCTTCTCCATATAATAGTATAACTGGCAAAATTCAATAACAAAGAAACAATATTAAGGGCAGCAAGGAGGAAGAGAATAATTCACAAAGGAACTGCTATCAGGCTTTCAGTGGATTTCTCAGGAGAAACCTTACGGGCTAGGAGCAACTGGAATGACATATTCAAAATACTGAAAGACAGAAACTTTCAGCCAAGAATACTCTATCCAGCAAAACTATCCTTCAGATACGATGGAGAAATAAAGCTTTCCCAGATGAACAAAAGCTGAGGGAGTTCATCGCCACTAGACCTCCCTTACAAGCAAGGATCAAGGATCATACCTGAAACAAAAAGCAAAGGTTTACAAAGCCTTGAGCAAGGAGAGAAATAGACAGACAAAATCAGAAAATTACAGCTCTTTATCAGAACAGGTTAGCAAACAATTATAACATAAAAGATAAAAGGAAGGAAAGCGTCAAAAATAACTATAAACACCTCATTTTAATCATAAACTTGCAACACAAAACAGAATAAGTTGTGACAACAATAACTCAGATGGGGAAGAGGAAAGAGATGGTACCTATTTAGACTAATGAGATAAGACGTTATCAGAAAATGGACTATTTCATCTATGAGATCTTTTATACAAACTTCATGGTAACCACTAAACAAAAAATCAGAGCAGAGACACAAAACACAAATGAAGAGAAAGCTGAGAAAACGGTCACAGAAAACCACCAAACTGAAATGGCAGTCAGAAATAGAAGGGAAATATAGAACAACTGGAAAACAAGAGATAAAATGGCAGTATTAAGCCCTGATATATCAATAGTCACTCTAAATGTAGATGGATTGAATTCTCCAATCAAAAGACAGAGAGTGGCTGGATGGATTAAAAAACAAGACCAACAATATGCTGTCTTCAGGAAACACATTTCAGCTCTAAAGACAAATACAGGCTCATAGTGAAGGGATGAAAGATACTTGAAGCTAATGGCAAACAAAAGAAAGCAGGTGTTGCCTTACTTATATCAGACAAAGCAGACTTGAAAATAAAAAAGGCAGTGAGAGACAAAGAGGGGCACTATATAATGATAAAAGGGACATTCCACCAAAATGATGTAATACTTATGAATATATATGCACCTAACACAGGTGCACCGAAGTATATAAAACAACTATTAATAAACCTAAAGGGAGAAATTAACAGCAACACAATAATAGTAGGGGACCTCAAAATCCCACTTACATCAATGGATAGATCATCCAGACAGACAGTCAACAAGGAAATAGTGGCCTACATGAAAAACCAGACCAGATAGACTTAAGAGATATATATAGAACATTCCATCCAAAAACAGCAGAATACACATTCTCCTAAGTGCACATGGAACATTCTCAAAGATAGACCATATATTGGGAAGCAAGGCAAGGCTCAATAAATTTAAGAAGATTGAAATCCTATCAAGCATCTTTTCTGACCACAGTGCTATAACACTAGAAATCAACCACAAGAAAAAAAGCTGAGAAAGTGACAAATATGTGAAGACTAAACAACATGCTATTGAACAAGTATTGGATCAATTAAGGAATCAAATAAGAAATTAAAAAATACCTGGAGACAAATGAAAATGAAAATACATGATACCAACACTTGTGGGATGCAACAAAAGTGGTTCTAAGAGGGAAATTCATAGCAACACAAGCCCACTTCAACAAACAAGAAAAATCTCAAATAGGTAATCTTAAATTACACCTAACAGAACTAGAAAAAGAAGAACAAAGTCAGCAGAAGGAGGGAAATAATAAAAATTAGAGCAGAAATAAATGAAACAGAGACTAAAAAAAAAAAAACAGTAGAAAGGATCAATGAAACTAAGAGCTGGTTCTTTGAGGAGATAAACAAAATTGACAAACCCTTAGTTAGACTCACTAAGAAAACATGAAAGAAGGCTCAAATAAATAAAATTAGAAATGAAAGAGGAGAAATTACAACAGATACCACAGAAAGACAAAGGATTATAAGAGATTACTATGAAAAGCTATATGCCAACAAACTGGATAACCTAGAAGAAACAGATAAATTCTTAGACTCATACAACCTCCCAAAACCGAATCAAGAAGAAACAGAGAATCGGAATAGAGCAATCACAAGTAAAGAGACTGAAACAGTAATCAAAAACTTCCCAAAAAGCAAAAATCCAGGACCAGATGGCTTCTTCAGAGAATTCTACCAAACATTCAAAGAAGATTTAATACCAATCCTTCTCAAGCTATTCCAAAAAATTGAAGATGACAGAAGGCTTCCTAACTCATTCTATGAGGCCAATATCACCCTGATATCAAAACCACACAAGGACAACACAAGAAGGAAAATTACAGGCCAATATCTCTGATGAACAGAGATGCAAAAATTCTCAATAAAATATTGGCAAACCAAATACAGCAATACATTAAAAAGATCATACACCATGATCAAGTGGGAGTTATACCAGAGACACAGAGATGGTTCAGTTCAACATCAGCAAATCAATCGATGTGATACACCACATTAACAAAATGAGGCGTAAAAATCACATGATCATCTCAATAGATGCAGAGAAAGCATTTGACAAGAACCAACATCAATTTACAATAAAACCTTTCAATAAAATAGGTATAGAAGGAAAGTACCTCAACATAATAAAGACCATATATGACAAAGCCACAGCCAACATCATACTCAACAGGGAAAAACTGAAAGCCATCCCTCTGAGAACAGAAACAAGACAGGAGTGTCCACTCCTGCCACTCTTATTCAACATAGTACTGGAGGTTTCGACCAGAGAAATTAAGAAAGAAAAAAGAAATAAAAGGTATCCAAGTTGGAAAGGACAAAGTGAAACTCTTGCTGTTTGCAGATGACATGATCTTATATATAGAAAACCCTAAAGAACCCACCAGAAAACTATTAGAAATAATCAACAACTACAGCAAAGTTGCAGGGTACAAAATCAACTTACAAAAATCGGCTGCATTTCTATACTCCAATAATGAACTAGCAGAAATAGAACTTAAGAATACAATCCCATTTACAATTGCATCAAGAAGAATAAAATATATAGGAATAAATTTAACCATAGAGATGAAAGACCTATACATGAAAACTATAAGATATCATTGAAAGAAATCAAAGAAACAGAAATAAATGGACAAATGGAAAGAAATGGAAAGACATTCCATGCTCATGATTGGAAGAGTTAAAATGTCCATACCACCCAAAGCAATCTACAGATTCAATGCAATCCCAACCAGAATCCCAATGACTTTCTTCACGGAAATAGAACAAAAAATCCTAAAATTCATATGGGGCAACCAAAGACCCTGAATAGCCAAAGCAATCCTGAGAAAAAAGAACAAAGCTGGAGGCATCACAATCCCTGACTTCATAATATACTACAAAGCTATAGTAATCAAAACAGCATGGTACTGGTACAGAAACAGGCACATAGATCAACGGAACAGAATTGAAAGCTCAGAAATAAAACGACACATCTATGGACAGCTAATCTTCGACAAAGGGGCTAAGAACATACAATGGAGAAAAGATAATCTCTTCAAAAAATGGTTCTGGGAAAACTGGGCAGCCACATGGAAAAGAATGAAAGTAGACCACTATCTTACGCCACACACAAAAATTAACTCAAAATGGATCAAAGACTTGAAGGTAAGACCTGAAACCACAAAACTTCTGGAAGAAAACAGAGGTAGTACACTCTTTGACATCAATCTTAAAAGGATCTTTTTGAATACCATGTTTTCTCCAACAAGGGAAATACAGGAAAAAATAAACAAGTGGGACTTCATCCAACTAAGGAGCTTCTGCAAGGCAAAGGAAACCAGGATCAACACCAAAAGACAATCCACCAACTGGGAGAAAATAATTGCAAATCATATATCCAACAAGGGGTTAATCTCCATTATATATAAAGAATTCACACAACTGAACAACAAATAAACAAACAACCCGATCAAAAAATGGGCAGAGGATATGAAAAGACATTTCTTCAAAGAAGATACAAAGATGGCCAATAGACACATGAAAAAGATGCCCAACATCACTAATCATCAGAGAAATGCAAATCAAAACTACCCTAAGATACCACCTTACATCTGTTAAAATGTCTATAACCACTAAGAAAAAAAATACCAAATGTTGGAGAGGTTGCAGAGAAGAGGGAACCCTCACACACTGCTGGTGGCAATGCAAACTGGTGCAGCCGCTATGGAAAACAGCATGGAGATTTCTCAAAAAAATAAACATAGGAATACCATATGACTCAGCTATCCCACTACTGTGTATCTATCCAAAGAACGTGAAATCAACAATTCAAAGTGACTTATGCACCGATATGTTCATTGCAGCGTTATTCACAATAGCCAAGACATGGAAGCAACCCAACTGTCCATCGACTGATGATTGGATAAAGAAGATGTGTTATATATACATACAATGGAATACCACCCAGCCATAAAAACAAGACAAAATCGTCCCATTTGCAACAACATGGATGGACCTTGAGGGTATTATGTTAAGCAAAGTAAGCCAGAGAAAGACAAACACTGCAATGATTTCACTATAGCATTGTTATTCACTGTAGCATTGTTGCTAACAGCAAATTATTGGAAATGATCTAAATGTCCTCACCAGGGACCAGTTAAATCAATTATGGTACATATATACAATGGAATATTATAAAACGACAGCTGTAAAAAAGAATAAAAAAGCTTTTTATGTAATGATTTGGAATGAATTACAAGATAAGTCAAGTAAAAAAAGTATGCTGCAGAATAGTGATTACAGCACGCTTTTATTTGCGTGAAAAATCAGGAGGTTTAGCAAAGAAAATTATTCATATTTGCTTTTATAAGCATAAAAATTCTCTGGAAGGAAACTGGCAAACAGTAGTTGCCTATGGGATTGCAAGAAAATAAGACACTTCACTGTACATGGTTTTACACTTTTTGTTTTCTTAAGTGTATAAATGTACTATTTAAAAAATTAAATATTTTTTATTCAAAGCAAGTTACAGAGTGATATATACAGTACACTCTTGATATTTTAAAAAGCACATAAATGCATAGGAAAAAAATAAGAAAACTACCAAAATGTTAAAGAGTGACTGTTATTATTTGGTGTTGAGATTATGAGTGATATTAACTTTCTTCTAAATTCCTTTCAGCAGCATTTTCCAAATTTTCAATGAATAAAAATATATTACTTAAATATTTAGAAAAGAAAAATACACAGCAGTATTTACTATTATTGTTCTTTTTTAAATTGGGCCATCTATATCGCCAAGAACAGGTTTCTGCTTGGTGATGGAGAAAATGGGGATGTTTTCATTTTTCCTATTCAGCTGAGAAGTCTCAGGGACTGAGAGTCTCCACATTTCTAAGCAGCAGAAAAGGGGACATCACATATGCCTTGCCTCATGGAAGTGATGCGGGGTCGGTGAGCCGAGGAGTCGAAAGAAAGATTTCTTAGACTCTTAAGATCTGGCAGTAGTGCTCTTTTATTTAGAGAGTAGAATAGCATGGGGACAGGACCCATGGGCAGTCAGAGTTTCTGCTGCCGCTGCTTCTGCTGCCCCCGCTGGCAGGGGGACAGGGCCCATGGGCAGGCAGGGCCGCTGCTGCGGCCCCCGCTGGCATGGGGACAGGACCCATGGGCAGGCAGAGCTGGTGCGTGGGGACAGGACCCACGGGCAGTCAGAGCTCCTGCTGCTGCTGCTTCTGCTGCCCCTGCTGGCAGGGGGACAGGGCCCATGGGCAGGCAGAGCTGGTGCGTGGGGACAGGACCCACGGGCAGTCAGAGCTCCTGCTGCTGCTGCTTCTGCTGCCCCTGCTGGCAGGGGAACAGGGCCCATGGGCAGGCAGAGCTGGTGCGTGGGGACAGGACCCACGGGCAGTCAGAGCTCCTGCTGCCGCTGCTTCTGCTGCCCCCGCTGGCAGGGGGACAGGGCCCATGGGTCCTGTCCCCCTGCCAGCGGGAGCAGCAGCAGCGGCCCTGCCTGCCCATGGGCCCTGTCCCCCTGCCAGCGGGGGCAGCAGCAGCGGCCCTGCCTGCCCATGGGCCCTGTCCCCCTGCCAGCAGGGGCAGCAGCAGCGGCCCTGCCTGCCCATGGGCCCTGTCCCCCTGCCAGCGGGGGCAGCAGAAGCAGCGGCAGCAGGAGCTCTGACTGCCCGTGGGTCCTGTCCCCATGCTATTCTACTCTCTAAATAAAAGAGCACTACTGCCAGATCTTAAGAGTCTAAGAAATCTTTCTTTCGACTCCTCGGCTCACCTACCCCGCATCATTTCTGGTGGCCCGTACGGGGATCTCGCTTCATCGGCTTGTGAGCTCGAGTTCTGGTAAGAGCCCTTTTCTTCCTTGTGCCTTTCTCTTTTTCGAGGATGGATCTAAATTCACTTCTCCATCGGGAACTTTCTTGGACAGCTGTATGAATCCACGTTTGCTGCCCATGGCTACTCTATGGGGCAAATTGTGGCATTCAGCTTGAAGAGAATCAGTACCTTAAGCCTCAGGGTGATGGAGAATGAATTAATCCATTCTTTCCTGACTCTATCTCTAATAGACAAATTTTACGTGGGCACGGGTCAGCCACTTAAGTCATTAGGATGGCTGCCAATCTCCAAGACTCCCGTGGAAGGTTTCTTTTCCTAAGGCTGGATTGGGATCCCTCCCACGGCATCTGACCACTCTTCGAACTGCGGGAAGGTCCCAATCGGGACTCCAGTTCAAGGAAAGTACCAAACTCTAACCTTTGGTGGAGTATGGGAACCCCTTCTTGGGAGAATGGCTCTAGGATGCAATTGGGTAGAATGTCCCCCAGACTGGCGGAAAATTCCTCACTGTCTTTTTCTCTATCCTTTTATCCTGGGGACCATTCACCAGGCACCTATTACTGCCAGGCAGAATAGGGAAGATGTTTAAGGGATGCCCCCATCATCCCTTGCTACAGGAACCCCAATGGGGGGACTTTCAAGGTAATGGCTCCTTTTCTTTCTCCTTTTCTCTCAGGGACCATTCACCAGGCCTATGTTGCCAGGCAGAATAGGCACCAGGCACCTGTTACTGCCAGGCATAACAGGGAAGGTACACAAGGGATGCAATGCCGGGGGACGCCCCCATCACCCCTTGCTATAGGAATCCCACAGTAGGAACGACGGGTAGGACGCTGCCCTAGGTTCAGGGGGGATTTTTCACGGTAATGGACCCGTTTCTTTCGTCTCTCTTAAGAGTTACAATGGCTGATCTCTTCTTTTCCTTTCTTTGTCTGTCTTGTTCATCACCTCCTTTGTTGTCACCAAGTCGAGGTTAAAGTTCAGGCTGGACCTGAGCAGAACCTTGACCTTCTGTAAAATCAAAACTTAAGCCTTTTGCCAGGGACTTAACTCTCAACCTTGGCACTGGGAGTGCCTCCAGCCAGTTCCAGGCCTTTTTCTCCTGCTTCCCTACCTCAACTGTGCTGGCTCGGAGACAAAGTGCCCAGGCTGAGCGAGACTTGACTAAATCTTATAACTATGTCAACACCCGCAATCGGCCTCTGCACCCTTTCTCCAGGTGCTGTCAGTTGGACACTAGCTTTACCGCCAGGGGGGCACGCCCTAAGCATCCCCAGAGACCCATCCTGCATCAGAAGGACTAAAAGGTAGACCAGATGCAGGCTGTCAAGGAAAATGAGATCCCTCTAAGAATGTGGTCATGATGCTATACCTTTCCTAAAGCCCCAAGTGATTTTTAAAAATACACTTCACATTCCATAACACATCCTTACGAAAGCACAGAAGTGATATGACCAGCATGAGTCATTGTATCCCTTCCCCCTCTCCAAGGGCACAACACCCAGAATAGCTGCCTGATGACGAAGCAGCCAGAAGCCTTTGAAAGCCTTAATATTCAGGGAGGAAACGAAGGGGAAAAACAAGTCCTTGACACAGACTTTAATTTTTAGGTCTTTACAAGGCAGAACAGAGCAGCAGTGAAACTGGTATGGATCTTTGTTTTTGATTCTTCCCACTAGAGCCTGTAGTTGCTAAGTGTGTGTTTGTGACAAATTTGCCTAGTTTGCTCTGCTTTCACTTATTACACTACTTCTGTTTTGCAGGTGACCATTTTCCTTAATATTTTTCATTCTGAGACCAGTGCCTTCACAGATATTATCATTTATTAATAACTATACAAGGTATGCTAATATTGTTTTGTATTTACCAAGCATCTTTCATTGGAGAATTCACTGACTTTACTAATTCATCATGACACATTTTTCCTTTCTGGCACAGACAGTAAAACTGCCTTGTAATATGGTGAAGTGATTACTCTAGATGACAATGTAAAATTAGTAACAGAGGCAAGGAAAAAACCCTTTTGCTATCAAGACACAAGTTCTTTAACCACTAAATGGTAGTGCCACTAATTTGGTAGCTATTTTTGTCATCAGCCTGGGAAGCTTGTATGGAGTTTTTTGTAAAATACGTTGGCATAATTCCCAAGTCTCTGGCTTAGAAGACTGAGTGGCTGGCAATGCCACAAATTAGTATTAAAAATATCAAGAGGAAGGGCAATCTCATAACAGAAAATAAGTTTGTTTTAAGTTGTGCTGTGCATGGCCTGTAGTCTGGACAGACAGATGACAATGTATAGCAGACAGCCAGTCTTGTGGATACGGAGTTCAGCAGAGATGTTTGAGCTGAAGGTCATTAGCGTTTAGGTGACAGTTAAAACGCAAATGGATAAGACTGTTTCAGGAAAATATGCAAAGTAAGAAGAGATAACAATGTAGGAGAGAACCCTGTTAAAAACTAAAATCTGAGAGGAAGAGACTCCAGGGAAAGAAACTAAGGAGTGGTCACCTAGGTAGAAAGTCTCTATGAGATAGAAGATAATAACGCCATATGAGTCAAGGTATGATGATGGTCAAGAGTGAAGAACATAAGGCAGTGTTCAAAGCAGAAATCTTCATGGATTTGGTAAAATGGATGTCATTTTACTTAAACTTCAGTGGCAAGATCACCAGTGGTATTGGCAGAAACCAGACTGCAGTGGATTAAATTATTTGTTTTGTAAATTCCAGTGTTCATAATTATTTTTTCCATAGGACCACATGTAACATGAAACTTAAAAAATGAAAGGAACATTTATTACTTCCTATGTGCCACAAACTGCACTAGGCAAATTTGTATGCTATTTCACTTAATTTTTCCATCAAACACTATGATATAAATAATAATATCCTCATTTTTACAGATGAGAAAAGCAAGCCTCAAAAAAGTTAAGTAAATTACCTAACAGGACTGACTGACAATTTATTATGTTTTCTAATGGTTTTCATGTATTTCCTCATTTAACTCTCACAACAATCCTATGAGGTAGGGTACCAGCCTTATCTCATTTTACAAATGAGGAAACAGAAGCACAAAGAGCTATGTAACTTACCCAATACCACACAGTGGTGAAGCTGAGATTAAAATATGAGCAGTCTGACTCAGAAGTCCATAATAGTAACTACTATGTCAATTTTTTCCCAAAGGACCTGAGCACTGAGTCTGGATTTCGATCCAGGTTCTGTTTGATTCCAAAGACTTTCGTTAGTCTACTACACATTTTGCCTCCAAATTACTCGAATGGTGTTTTAATAATGATAACATTAAGAAGACTTCAGATCTTTAAAGGATAAATGTTTTCCATCTTTAAAACTCTTCTAAGAGAAAGGGCCTCACTTCCAGAACTTACTCAGTTAATAAAATCTAACCTAAGTCAACTTTTCCACTGAATTCTGAAAATATCCAATAGGAACACCAGTTTAAAGATATTGCTCAGAGGTTCTATACACATATTTTTAGAAGGGAGGGTAGCACATTAAATCCTATGAACTATGAATACCTTAAACACCAATTAGTTGATCAGATCTTTTCCAATGTGACTGCTAGTTGAGATTAAATCCTGATAAAAAAGAAAGACAAGCCTGGCTCAGGAGAAAGAGTTCCAAGGAAGAATACTAGGCCCAGACAGGAGAAGAGCATGAGTGATTGGGAAGATGTGATTATGTACCTATTTGTAAGGTCTGATTTTTAAAAAAGTAGACCCAGATCCAATGACTCACTTGACAATTTTATCCAGAACCAAAGCTTATTTAAAACACTACAAACGGAGAAATTGCCAAAGATAAAGCAAAAACCATTAAGTATTATTAGAGTCCACTCATTTTCAATACTCAAAGCTTAATAGAGTGTTTGAGGACATTAAGGAAAAGAAACTCAAAATCAATAAAGTTTATACTGAAAAAAATTTAAGCTATAGATAAAACTACCATTCATAAGTATCAACCAGTTTGTCTACAAAATGATGCTTACAGGATATTCTAAAAATGACAATAATCTGTAAGTATTTCTCAGATGTGTCCTAGGATGCTCCTAAGAGGAAAATCCCAATGATTCATCATTGTCCTTATCCTCCTCTTCGTCATCATCATATCACAGGCCTGCCCTCAAGGACTCACAGACTAGTGGCCTTCATCTTCTCACTGCCAACAACTTGATGCAACTGTTTCTCTCCAACAAGTGATTCAGCCAATCTGGCAAAAAAGAAAAGGTCTACATACCTGGTCATGGATGAGCCCATGATAGAGGATGCTCTGCATGTCCCTGCAAAGCCTTTCCAGGCCACCATACTTGGACCAGACGTTGGGGCTGTTGGCTGATACCAAACCCTCCACAGTAGTCTTCAAATTACCCAGCAACTGCCAGTGCTCCCTCCTGCAAGGGCATCAGTTATACTAATGGTTAGTTAACTTTGTCATACCTGATCCTGATCATGTCAAAGAAATTCTTAAGTCAAGAAGTCTCCTGCCCCATATCCTAACATTCTCTCCCCTATTAATTTTTCACTTGGGCATAAGACCCAATTCTGAAAAGACTGAAGTTGTAAAGAACACTATGAATAAAAAAAAGCAAAACAGAAAAACTCTCACCTTTACATGGCATATTAGGCTTTGTAAGGTGATCTTCAACTACTATCTCATTCAATCCTGACATAAATAGCATATAACCCTGTGTTTCTAGGAGTGTGATCTATCAAGATCCATTTCTGGACAATAAGAGTACACAGGCAATATATGAAGAGTTAAGGGCATTTGCTCAAAACCAGAAATCTCTTGCCAAACAAAAAAGTCAAAAAATGACTTTTTATTCACTATATTTCCAAGCACTAAGTACCTGTACACAAATATTATGAATAAGAATAAAAACTGCCCATGATTTTCACCCACAATTTTTAAAGCTAAAATTGAAACCAAAATGTTTTAAGTTTATACTGAGCCACTTTGGGACATGCCCCCAACTCAGTCAACTATGAGCTTATTCTCTTGGACCATCAGAAGTACTTTGGTGGAAAAGTTTGAAAATTGCTGCCCTGATGTTCAAGGTTCCTCTGAAAGCCCCAGCATTTTCTCAACACAGGTTCCAACCCAACACTCAAAACCAGGTGCAATTGAATGAAAAAAGTTGGATGCCCTGAATCAAACTGGATAGGGAAAATGTGAGGAGATGAGGGGTCAAACGCCTCCTCTTGGGCCCCCAATTGTTATACTGCACACTTCACCTTGACTTTTCATTTCTTATTAGAATTCCACTCTTTCCTCTTTTCAAGGACAGTCATGAGAATGGTAATAAATTCTTCAGGTAACTTTCACCATAACTATTTTACATCATTTAAATACCTAGGGGTGGGAGGGTCCTAAATTGGAATCCTTTCTAATTCTATCAGTACTCAAAACTAATCTCTTTTGTACATTTTCTGAGCCATTTTTAAAAAGGGGATGAATACAGTAAAGGCAGACAAGTAAAATAAAATGAATAAAAGCTAGGTCTGGTTATAGGAGTGTCATCTAATAAAGGAAAAGCCAGATGGATCTCACTCTGGTTATTTGCTCAGAAGCCCTTGAGACCAAGAATTTATTCCAACTGGGAGACACCAGGCTTCCTTAACTTTATGCCATTCAACTTTTGAGTCACCATACTCTCTGCTCTATTTCTTTTTTCCCCAGTTTTACTGAGATATAATTGACATATAACATTATATTAGTTTAAGGTGTACAACATAATGATTTGATATATGTATATATTATGAAGTGATTATCACAAGTTTAGTAAACATTCATCGCCTCACATAGTTAAAAATTCTTTTCCTGTGATGAGAACTTTTAGATCTACTCTGTTAGCAACTTTCAAATATACAATACAGTATTGTTAAATATAGTCACCATGCTGTACATTACATCCCCAGAATTTATTTATCTTATTACTGGAAGTTTGTACCTTTTGACCACCTTCACTCATTTCCCCTACTCCCCCCCAGGGCAACCACTGATCTGTTCTCTGTTTCTATGAGTTTGGTTTTTTTAGATTCCACATATAAGTGAGATCATACAGTTTGTCTTCTCTGTCTGACTTATTTCACTTAGCATGATACCCTCAAGGTCCATCCACGTTGTCACAAGTGGCAGGATATCCTTCTTTTTTTACAGCTGAGTAACATTCCATTATATATATATAACATTTTCATTATCCATCTGTCAATGGACACTTAGGTTGTTTCCATGTATTGGCTATTGTAAATAATGCTGCAGTGAACATGGGGGTGCAGATATCTCTTTGAGATAGCGATTTCATTTCCTCCAGATATATACCCAGAAATGCAACTGTTGAATTATATGATATTTCTATTCTTAATTTTTTGAGGAACCTCCATACTGTTTTCCATAGTGGCTGTACCAATTTACACTCCCACCAACAGTACACAAGGGTTTCCTTTTCTCTACATCCTCACCAACACTTGTTATCTCTTGTCTTTTTGATGATAGCCCTTCTAACAAGTGTGGGGTGGTATTTCATTGTGAGAGGTTTCTTTTCTGGCTGAACAAGAGTCGCCCTGAGCTAACATGTTGCCAATCTTGCTCTTTTTGCTTGAGGAAGATTCACCCTGAGCTAACATCTGTGCCAGTCTTCTATTTTGTATGTGGGTCACCACCAGAGCATGGCCACTGATGAGTGGTGTAAGTCAACACCCAGGAACCAAACCCAGGCCACTGAAGCATAGTGCACTGAACTTAACCCCTAGGCCACTGGACCAGCCCCTCATTGTGGTTTTGATTTGCATTTCACTGATGATTAGTGATGCTGAGCACCTTTGCATGTACTTGTTGACCATTTTGCTGTTCTCTTTTTTTTTTTTAAGATTGGCACCTGAACTAACAACTGTTGCCAGTCTCCTTTTTTTTTTCTGCTTTTTCTCCCCCAAAGATCCCCAGTACATAGTTGTATATTTTAGTTGTGGGTCCTTCTAGTTGTGGTATGTGGGACACCGCCTCAGCACGGCCTAATGAGAGGTGTCATGTCCACACTCAGGGTCCGAATAGCCAAAACCCTGGGCCGCCGAAGCGGAGTAGGCAAACTTAACCACTTGGCCACGGGGCCAGCCCCTGTTCTATTTCCATATCAGTCCTGAGAGATCTCAAGATAACTGAGATGTACACAGGACTGAGGTGGTCATTAAAATGCTATTTATTGTTGTACTGTGAGAAACTGACATCAGAGGCCAACCAACTGCCAACCTTTGCCTCAGTGACTCTCCGTCTCCAGCTTCCTTGGGGCTAACCTGGCCTGTTCTGACTGACATAGTTCTTCCATTCCAACAGGTTATAAGCAAGTCTTGGAGGCCTGAGAGCCAATCTGCTTCTGCAAGTGATTCTGTTTATCTTGGTTCTGATTCATTCTGTACTGATCTTACAAGTTTAACTGCCAAAGAACATCATGATAAATTCTGAAAGCAGCTATCAAGTACCCTATCATCCTAGGGCTTTCATCCCAAAATATACAAAAAGCACTGAAATCCTAGAAACCCTGAGCATTCAAATCTACTATCCACTTCTTCTGGACAAAGCAAAAGAACTTTCCTTCCCCACAAGATAGTGCCCCTGAGATACCAAAGCTACAACAGAATGTGGCTCTTATTCTAAGATACTCCAAACCATCTATTTCTGGTATAAGCTCATGTAGAAGAAAAGTAAACTTTTTAAAAATTTTGATTTACATAGCTAGTCTATTTAGTGTCTCTACCTTTTCAGGATCCTTTACCCTAATGATATAGTTCTCATTTTCAGAGTTGAAATACTAAGTTTAAGTGAAGCCCATACACGGTGGCTGAATTAATCCATTCATACCTAAATCTTAGATGCAGGTAAACAGATCACCATGAGAAATCACATACCCCTTCCCAAACTTAACCACATTTTCAGCAAGTAAGGTCAGTCTTCCCTAGATTAAATCTGTTTGGTAACAATTATTTGAATGGTATCACCCTGTATTCACATGTAACCTTCATCTGGGTAAAGGCAAGGCCTTTTAAGTGTATTAGATTCAAAGCAGCTCTTTGAAGAGCCATTTCTGCAAGTACACAGTGTGCTCTCCTTTAACTGCCATAAATTAAAAAGCAAGTTTTCCTAAGCATCTCACCCTATGCCAAGGAAGAACCAGGCTTGAGTGGAAAGTGACAACATAATCCATCTCTCTCAGAATCGTTTTCATCAACAGTCAAGCCAATCTCAGAATGAAGTCCTACCTATTTTCTTTTACCTATTTTCTTTTCCTCCTTTAAAGAAGAACTGGGGTGCCGGCCCCGTGGCCAAGTGGTTAAGTTCACGTGCTCCGCTGTGGGTGGCCCAGGGTTTCGCCGGTTCGTAATCCTGGGCGCGGACATGGCACCGCTCATCAGGCCACGCTGAGGCAGCACCCCACATGCCACAACTGGAAGGACCCACAACTAAAAAAATACACAACTATGTACTGGGGGGCTTTGGGGAGAAAAAGGAAAAATAAAATTTAAAAAAAAAAAAAAGGAAGAACTGGAATTGCTTAAGCAACTCAAATAAGGAAATCTGAGGAATAACAGTTTTCCTAAATGCCAACTCAGTCCTAAGCTTGCCACATCACAATTAGAAATGACACTCAAGGTTAAAACAGAAAAGTTACAAGAAAATGTTATTTTTTAGAAGTGTTACACCATATAGCTAATCACTAAAAATAATGAAGTATATGGTAAATAGTAAATAAATAATAAGTACTACATAATTGTAAACTGAGATTCAGTGCAAGAAATATATATCAGCATATCTTTGATCCCGAATGCTCTTTTTAGTGGTAAAAGGAAACAGCTTCAACTTATTGGCATATCCCCTCCACAGTGTGCTGTTTATCTGCAACGCATTGTGATATCTACCTGAGATGAGAGTTGGAGGTCAAGTAATGATTTGATCCCTGAAACGTGAGCAGAGGTGTGTGATATCCATTTGATGGAATATCATGAAACCATTAAAATTTTTTAGTAGGAAGAGTTTCCAAAGTTAATGACAGTACATTAAAGCATAAAAAGCAAAATGTAAAATTATATTTATGATCTCAGCATAAAAATACTGAGAGAAACAATGATATGTTGTTAGTGGTTACCTTTGGTTATATAAGGGGAATGTAGAAAAGAGAGGAACTGTTTAGGCCTTCCTTGAGGCTAGGAATTAACGAAAGATCAATAACCCAAACAAAGTTAGCAAACAAGAAACTGGACAGTACCATAAAGGATTTTTTAAATACCCAAGTATCAAGGGCATCTTATGCTGAAAGACTGTGGTCAGGCAAGCACCTGGGACTTTTAATGCCAGAAAGCACTTCCTGGAAAGAAGTAATGGGTTCCTTCTTAAAGTAGAGAAAAACATAATTTAGTGAAATAATTATTGGCAACATTGAGGTAGCAAGAGACTACTATATTTAATTTGTGTTTAATTTTCTTCTTATCTGGCTCCATATTTTCTGTTTTTAATTATACAGTATTTAACTTGTAGAGTAGGTAGTTAATATTTATGCTTATAGAAAAATATGCTTATAGAAAAAACACACTTGACTCTATTACACAGTCTCTCACTTCTGCGGCACCTAGGAGAACCTAACCATTGGCTAGTCCCACCCCTTTACTGGCTGACAGCAGAATCTTTGCTAGGAGAGAAAAGTAGTAATCGTAGGCATGCTTTGTAACTTCATACTTATTCAACAAATTCCTCACCAATCATACTAAATTTGAATAATATCAAATTTATTGAATTTCAACAATGAATAGACTTAACAAAAGTATGGAAAATCCCTTATGTCAGAAACCTAACCACTGATGACATATAAACTCCTCAGTATGAAGTGCAAAAGTTCTCCATCATGTGGCCTCAAGCTAAATACCAACTTTCCTACTCAGTACTCCTCAATTTGAGGAGTCTCTCAAATTGAAAAAGACAGTCTTTCAGTCTCTCTCTCTACCACACTTAATTACGAACATGCCAGTCTCATGCCTACTTCCATGACTTTATTCATACAGACCTTTCTACTTGAAATGCTGCTCCTCTTGTCCCATTCAGGAATTCAGGTTCAGCTCTAGTTCAACCTTCTCCCAAATTCTCAATAGTGTGACCCACTATAACTCTTTTGTTAGAAACTCCATAACATATGCTGTCAATATACCATTCCTCCTAATAATCCTCAAAAAAAACCCACAAAAAACCTGTTGTTTCATAGTATATGGTCTGTTTCCTTAAGGACAAAGACCATGTCTTTCCTATTTACTTTGTATTTTAATAAGAAGCCGGGAGAAAATGTCATGCAGTGGAAAGACAACAAGCTTCTCAGTCATACCAACCTGAATTCGAATCTGAGCTCTCCACAAACTAGCTGTGCATCCTTGGGCAAGCCATTTAAACTCTTTAAGCTTCAGTTCCCTCATTACAACATGGAGATGACAACAACCGCTTCATAGTGTGGAATGTAATCGATAATCTACAGAAAGCACCATCATAGAGCAGATAATAATATTCCTTCCTTTTCCTCTTTCCTTTTGCCCCTTTGAACTTCCATTGCATAAATCTAAGAAATCCAACTAAATCAGAAGGGGTACCTAGAATAAAGCCTTTTTACCCTTTCGGCTTCAGAGAAAATTCTGCCAAAAACTATCTGAGATTGGATAGTCTGCAGTGTAATTAAGACTGGTCACAGCGCCTCACATCCAAAAAATATCTTCAACTGCATTTAAACTAGGGTCAAATCTCCTCTTAGTGAGATTTCAAGGCCCTGTTTATGTTCATGGTGTTCTCACTAAAGTAGGAAAGCTGGGAAAACTTCCTCAGTATTAGATGTACCTAGTATAGAAAAGAGACTCAAATCTGCTTACTTGATAGAATGGAAGAAACATATAAGGTTTTACTGTAAAAAAATAAGGTTTATTTCAAGAGTCATATAAGAAAGCTAATCTCATTATCTTACAGTCACACCTTATGTTGTCTGGGTAGCAGAGTACTTTACAAGCAAGGTAAAGGAAACACATACCATCACATCAACAGCAAATGCTCAGGAGGAAAGACAGTGTCAGTCACCTCAGTTTTAAGGATACTATTTTATTTATTTTTTATTTTTCTTATTTTTGAGGAAGATTAGCCCTGAGCTAACATCTGCTGCCAATCCTCCTTTTTTTGCTGAGGAAGACTGGTCCTGAGCTAACATCCATGCCCATCTTCCTCTACTTTCTATGTGGGACGCGTACCGCAGCATGGCTTGACAAGCAGTGCCATGTCCGCACCTGCGATCCGAAACAGCGAACCCCGGGCCGTCAAAGAGGAACGTGCAAACTTAACCCCTGCACCACCGGGCTGGCCCCTAAGGATACTATTTTAAAGTAACAGGTAATAACTATCATTAGAACTAAAACTAGATCATCTTAAAAATTGCTGAGGGAAGGAAATAGCAAGAGAACATCATAAAAATCATTTTTAAAAGATGACAGAATTAAGACCAAACAGATATGAGATAAAAATAAATGTCAATGGAATAAACTCAACTATTTAAAACAAAACAGCCAATCAAGCAAAAGGGCAGGAGGAAATTATGATATTAATATCCAAGTTGTATTCAAGGCAAGAATCATTAAAAAGGACAAAGATGGCATAATGAACATATAGTTCACATTAATTTTTATGTATCTAATAACATGGCCTCAAAATACATAAAAACACACAACAAAACAAAAACTGTAGAAAACATAAAGCAAAAAGAAAAACAGAAAGGAAAAAACAATGGTAATGAGAGATTAACATTCAGATCATGAAAACCCAAAGTAAAAAAGTGACTAGAGGAGCCGGCCCATGGCTGAGTGGTTAAGTTCGGGCGCTCCACTTCAGTGACCCAGGGCTTCGCCAGTTTGAATCCTGGGCGCCAACATGGCACCACTCATCAGGCCATGCTGAGGCCGCACCCCACATGCCACAACTAGAAGGATCCACAACTAAAAATACACACCTATGGGGGCGGGCCTGGTGGCACAGCAGTTAAGCTCACAGGTTCTGCTTCTTGGCGGCCCAGGGTTCGCCGGTTCGGATCCTGGGTGCGGACATGGCACCGCTTGGCAAAAGCCATGCTGTAGTAGGCGTCCCACGTATAAAGCAGAGGAAGATGGGCATGGATGTTAGCTCAGGACCAGCCTTCCTCAGTAAAAAGAGGAGGACTGGCAGTAGTTAGCTCAGGGCTAATCTTCCTCAAAAATAAATAAATAAATACAAATAAAAATACACACCTATGTACTGGGGGACCTTGGGGAGAAAAAGGAAAAATAAAATCTTTTAAAAAATTAATTTAATTTTAATTAATTTAAACTTAAATAACCACATGTAGTTAGTGGCTATCACGTTGGACAGAGCTGGTCTATAACTACCCAAGTAAGTTGGTGAAACTTATAGAAGAAAGATAACAAAGCAAAACACATGCAAAAAAAAATTCCATTTAGTGGAAGAAGTGATAAAGCAGCTATAAAAAGCAGAAACAGCTGTGGGGAGGGTAAATACTGAGAAAAGCTTCAGCTTAAGGTCCCTGCTGGCAGCTGAAACACCTCCTCCTCCTGGGTTCTAATAATAGCATTTTCCCCAAAAGCTTCAAGAGTATGTTTCTGTGGGGTTTTTTGGTACTAATAACTGGACTAGCAATATGGATTGCTCAAAAATCATGTGATTTTCCTGCTTTGCTATCAGTTCTATACAGTCAACCCCTAGCATGGTCAAAGGAAAAAGAGAAAGAAAGGGAAGAAAACAGAAAATGAAGATAAACATAAAAAAGTGAAAATGAATAGAGAGAAGGGGAAAAGAGGCCCTTCCAAAGGTAACAGTAGCAGTGGCACCTGCTCAACTATAAGAGGCATGTTAAAGTTTTGATTCCTTGAACAAACAAATACTCACTGAACACCAATTACATGTCAGGCACTGTGCGAGGCACTGGACTTATGGTGGTTAAAGAGGAAGAGTCTCCAGCTCTCAGGGTACTCAGAATGCAATGGGGAAATGGGCACTTACATAACTATGCTATGAAGTGAGAAGTGCTGTAACAGAGATGGAAAAGGACAGGTCAGGATGCCTTCTAAAGGAGCACTATTTAAAGGATGACTAAGAACTCTCCAGGAAAAGGGGGAGGTATTACAGGAAATGCAGAGGAGCAAGAACGAGAATAGCAAGGAAGGAGATGAGAGAGTGAGTGAATGCCATGGTTTTTAACTGGGAACTTCATAGGGACTAAAGTACAGATTAAACACCAGGGAAGGAATTTTCACTGTTTCCTATTTTCAGTGAGAAACTGAACATTTCTGAGCAAAATATGATAGCAACTTTGCTTCTGAAAAATTAAGCTGGTGGCAGTGTGGAGGCTGTCTGGAATTGGGGGACTGAGTCCAGATTGGGTGATTAGTTAGAAGGCTACTGAGATAATCCACAATGGGAGATGATGAGGGCCTTCAGTGAATATATAGTCTATATGTGCCCAGAGTCCATGTCTCTTTCTTTGGTAACAGAATCCTGATTTTTCACAGGGTAATCACCCCTCTGCCACTTACTCTGGTCCATGAAGTTCCAAGAAAGTATGGCTTTACATCAGGATCCAGGGTTGGTCACAAAACTTAGGCCTGACTGAGCAGTGTATTCCATACTCTGATTATAAGAACAGGAACATAACTTAACTCAGTCCAAAAAGAGTCAGCCCCAGAATTTTCACTTTTGCTGTCTCTATTGGGATTGCATTCTTTTCTTTTTTTTTTTTTTGCTTGATCTCTAAACTTGAAGTTGCTAAGGGTATCCTGTAGAAAACCCTGCTTGAGAATGAAGCCGACATATTGAGAAAAAAAGCCCACAGACAGGGACAAATCCTTGTTTAAGCATCTATATTTGACCATGCCTGAAGCAATACTACTCTCTGGATTTTTTAAGTACTATAAACTGACATATTTGGAAATGGAGGAAGAAAATAAAGCTTCAAGAGAAAAATCAGGAACAGAATTCATGGGATCTGGTGACTGCTTGGATGGGAAATGAAGAGGGAAGTATCAAATTCCACTCTGAGGCTTCTGGCTCCGTTGACTGAGTGGAAAACACTATTAACTGAGAGAGAGAAGAGAGGAGGAAAAGGTTTTGGTCAATGGAATGAGCTTACTTTGGGGACACTAAAAGGTATCTTGATACTTGAATTTTGACTCTATCTGGATCACAGTACCAGGAAAACTGTGCATGTAGCTGGGTTCCAAGCTCAGAAGTAGACTGCACAGCAATCTAGGGTGACAGAGCAGTGCTAGAAGAACCATTCCTTTAGTAGTTTCACCAGACCACCTCCCAACAACTGGCATTTAGGAAACCCTGGGGAAACTGAAGTATCACCCCTAAGCACTACAGTATTTTGCTAGAGTGATAACTAGCTAGATGGAAAGCAATTCGGGAACCTATGACATAACTACACTTCAAGAATGAAGTCAAAGCTAGGCCAATACCCCACTCCCCAGTGTGCTGACCTCAGATAGAGGAGCCATGGAAAGAGGAAGAACAAACTATAGCATTGAAAACAGCAAGTGAGGGGCCGGCCCCATGGCCGAGTGGTTAAGTTTGCACGCTCCGCTTGGGTGGCCCAGGGTTTCCCCAGTTCAGATGCTGGGCGCAGACCTAGCACCACTCATCAAGCCATGCTAAGGTGGCGTCCCACATAGCAGAGCCAGAAGGACCTACAACTAGAATATACAACCATGTACTGGGAGGCTTTGGGGAGAAGAAAAAGGAAAAAAAAAAAAAAAGATTGGCGACAGATGCTAGCTCAGGTGCCAATCTTTAAAAAAAAGGAAAACAGCAACTGGAAGAGCACACATCCACCTTATTTCAAGAAAACTGGGGAGCGGATGCAAGCAGACATTTTTTGCACTTAGTACATACCAGGCACTCTGTGAGGACCTTCATGAACATTCTTATTGAATCCTCACAACTTACCAGTCAGGAAGGCATTACTCTCCCCACTCAGACAGCAGGAGCCAAGTTAAGCAGTAAAGCTAGGATTCAAATGCAGGTCCATCTGGTTACAAAGTTTATGCACATTTCACTACATCAACTACTTTCAGAAAATATATTGAAAAGTTTTATGCTTTATATATAAAAATGATGTCATCTCATCAAGAAGATTTTTTCTGAATTGGGTGTTTTATTGGCCATAGAAAGATCAGATTTGCAGTGACCCAGCCACAATGCCCCAATTCCTAGGCACAAGGCATGTACACACCAGATGTCTCTTTGGAGCTAAGGAGGCCATCAATGCTATGAAACCTATTAAACAACACATTTGGAGTTAACCAGCCATTGACAGAGAACAGGCTATAGCAACAATATGAGTGACTTCGTGGGGATAATCCCACAGCTGAAATTAAGTTTTGACTAGAGTTCCATAGAAAGAGTAAGAGAAAAAGATACCTCCAAAAGAGCTGTCCTACTGGCCTGAATGACAGGCAAAGAATGCTATAAAATTCGCTATCTTATACATTTCTTTGTCCCAATATATTAGCATAGTGAGAGGCAGCATAGTATAAGTATTAAAAGTGCAGACTCTGGAGCCAGATTGCCTAGGTTTGAATCCCAATTCCACCAGGATTCACTGTAGGACCTCGGCAGGGTATTTACTACGTCCATGTCTCAGCTTCTTCATCTGTTAAATGGTGATAATGATAGTATCCATCTCATACAGTTGTTATGAGGATTAAATAAATTAATACTTGTAAGGCTCTTAAACAGTGCCTGGCATGTGGTAAATAGGTGTTTGTTAAAAACATTAAACAAACAACTAACCCAGCTAGTTGGGGAGGAAGTTTGAACTTGAATTTCCAGTGTGGCCTCTCCCACATGAACTGGTAGAGAAAAATAAAAATAATTCTAAAACTTATTTAGAATTTATATGGGAACTTTTACATGAAGCATTCACAGACATCTGGAGGAAGAATAAATAGCCAAACATACATAAGCAGAAACCGAAACACACAAAAGGGAAGTAAGATGTTCAGTTTCACTGAACACACCATTCATAGATCTCAGGCAGGAACCCAAATCCTGTCAGTCCAAGTTTTACACAGCAGGCCAAGGGCTGCGTACATAAAAGAGGAGTCACCCTTAAAAACAGCCAGGTCTTCAACCAGGCACAACATCTCATTAATTTTTCCCTGTTGGTATTTTCTTAGAGGTAAATATTCTACCACCAGTCTCGGGACCTCAGCTGCTTCTGAGACCATCACTACATCTCAACGTTTTTAAAAGTCAAGCAAGACTCCCTTAAGTCACATTTCTGCTCTATCCTGTCACCATTCCAGATTTTTAAGAGGTTAAGACCAGAGTTATTAATGAAGCAAACTCTAAACACAGGAAATACCTCTACAGAATCCAAGTCACCATTTAGTCAAAGTAGTTTTTAAAATCTTAAATCTTCGAATTTCTAGAAGGTATGAACTCCATGACAATAGTTCCATATAAATAGATGTGAAATTGCTTATACATTGTGGGGAAGGAGTGACGGGTTTGAAGATAAAAAGGAAACGACAGAGAGGTCCTGCCACTCTCTGACAAGGACCCAGCATTAACAAAAGGCACACAAATTCTAGTCTCATTAGCAAGCCCCCTCCCCCACACCACTGCCATTACAATCGTCCACTTTCATGCACAGGCTCTCCCTGTCGCCTTCTGCTTCACGCTCATCCCTGCCTAAGCTTCCTTCTAGGCCACCCACAATGCCTACCCTTTGCTCTCAGAAATTCTTACAACATCAGCCTTCTCAATATTGGCCCGACTGCTGTCACCGCAAGTTTCACTCAGGGCATCAACCTTGTGCCCTACTCCTATCTACAGACTCCGGCCTATAAAACCTCACTACAGCACCTCCAACAGCCACGTCCTCTCCAGCAGTCTTGGAGCTGAGCTTCACCCACTTCTGCTTCTCCTGCCCTCAACATATCCCATCCACCCTCCCTCACCAAACCCCTTCCCTCGTCCGTCCTATCCACGCCCTGCCCGTCCCTCTTTTCAGAATTTCTTCCAAAACAAGTCGCCCACAGCAGTCGCCCTCCTGTCTGTCGCTCCCAGCACTTCTCCCCATGCTCTCCGAGCCCAGCCCACGCTCCTGGTGCTTCGGCGCATCCAGCTGCCCCCGACCCCCGGCCCCTTCCCAGCCCACCTGCTGTCCTCAGGGAGGCGGTCCTCGCAGCCGCCAAGCTCCATTCCCGCGCCCTCTGGCCGCATCCGGGGCTGCGACGTCGCCTCCTCTCTGAAGAGAGGCGTCCCTGCCGTGTCGCCCCTCAGCGCTCCCGGACTTCCCCCCGGGAACGGAGGAGGCACCCACGGCGTGTGGGCTCAGGGTGAGCCACCGCACCCGGGCTGAGGCAGCGGCGGTCACTGCTGCCTCAGCCGCGGTTTCCAACCCTGCCACCCCCACTTCCGGCTCCTAGAACTTCAACTCCCAGCAGGCACCTCGAAGACCCGGCCACTCCCGGCATGCACCACCCTATCCAAGGTGAGGCCGCGCTTGCGGCCGATAGCAGACGGTTGGCGAGTGCTTGCGGGCGTGCTGTGGGATAGGAACCCGGATCTGAAATGCCCGCCAACGATAGTCTCAAGATCCGGTACCACTGTGGACACTTACACACTCCTGTCACACTTCACTCTTGGGACCGGACTCGGTCAGAGATCAAACTAGGAGACGACGCTGGGCTGAATCCAAGGGCGGTTAACCCCACTTCTGCCTGCCCTGATTTAGCACCTGTTGGTGGTGTTTGGGGATCTCAAGCATTTCAACGAAGAGCTTAGAAACTGAAGGCCACATGTTGCTTTGGCATCACAAAGAAAAAGCAGGAAGGAAAGGCTTTGGGGGCAGGTTTTCTGGAGGATTGATATCAGGACAGAGTTTTCAAGGATGAGTATGAGGTAGCCAGGAGAAGAAGGGAAGAGGAGGTGGAGAGAGCAGCACAGGTATGAGGACGCACGCTGGTTTGGGAACTGCTGGTTCCAAGTAGTAATCAGAGCTGGGAAGAGGTGGGGAACAGAATGATGTGGGTGAACAGGCAGGCCGGATCATGAAGTGCCATTCTAAGGAGTTTGAGTGGTATCCAGAAAACATTTAGGAGCAAAGCAAGCATATGCAAATCAAGGAGTGATTTGATCAAACCTGCTTAGAAAGCTACTTTGGACAATGTGGAGAGCGAATGTGGTATGTCCTATGTTGGAGATAAGGGCAGAAGAATAGATATGAGAGGAGATTGAAAGTCCCTAAAGGGGCCAAGATGGTAATGCCAGTGATGAAGTGAGCCAGTTTGTAGGAGAATGGCAGAAACTCTCTGAACTGGAAACCACATGCCTCATCCAAGAAGGAAAGTCTCACCTTCACTATAATTGAATGTTGCCAAATGGGCATATGGGCCTAGAGCTGCCAGGTTCTCTCATTTTTATAAAGAAGCTAGGATCTGCATTTTTAAGTACACTTTCCAAATTTTTAAATATTGGCAACAAATTAAACATTTGTAAACATCATGCAGGCCAAAAAAGTTTGTCTGTAGGCTGAATGTGGCCTTTGGGTTGCTAGTTTGCAAGCCCAGGACTAAACTAGGGTGGTGGCTGTAGGGAGCAAGGAGGTTTGGATTAGAGCAGTGGTAAGGCAATGGAATCAGCACAACTCTGTGAGCAAGGGATCAAGGTTAATTCCATAAAAAACTAGTTGCTCTTTTAAAAATGATATGACTTTCAGGAATTTTCAAACTTGAGAAAACTTTTTTGTCTGTGAATTAAAAGAGAAATGAAAGAGCCTTTTATTGCAAATTAAGATTTCAAACTTCCATGTATATAAAAAATACTTACTCTTTGTTCAAACTTTCTCATATTTTCCTGCTAAAGGGTTATACTTTTTAAGAAAGGAGCAGTGTTAGTTACTAGGATTTCACTGCCTTCTGTTTCTACAAATGTATGAACTTTATTTGTTGGCATACAGTATAATCCCAAATTAATCCCACATGATCTTAACATACATTTACATGAAAGTCAGCTTTATCAGGAAATTCTAGAACTAAAATTGTAATAAAAGTTCTAGAAAATAGGATTTTCCTCATATGCCCAAGTCTGGGTTTACACATATTTTCTTTAAAGTAGTCAGTTAATAAACATGGCAATAACCTACACTAGCCATGTTTTCTCTCCCCTCACCCCAGGTAGCCATATACTGAATCCCTTGTTTATGATTCCACTGCTTCCCTTTTGATATAGTTTCTTTGTATCTGACTACATTCCTAAAAAAATATTATTTTTAAAATTTTTGTGTTTTAACTTTATAAAAAGGGTATTAAGCTGTATTTTTTCTTTGGGGCTTTACTTTTTTTGCTTAATATTACATTGATAGATTTATTCATATTGTTGTGTGTCACTATAGTTCATTGATTTTGACTGCTATATTATAGTCCATTGTGTGAATACACCAGTTTATTCATGCTGTCTTTCATTGATTGATATTTGGATTGTCTCCAGATTCTTGCTATTGTAAACAGTGCCGCTTTGAACATTCTTGTACATGTCTCCTCTTGTAGATAAGCAAGGGTTTCTTTTGAGTACATACCTAGAAGTGGAATTTCTAGGTCATAGGGTTATTGTCTGTTCTAGATTTTGTTTTGAGTGGTGGGTTTGTAGGTCCATAGCTTTTAAAATAACTAATAGTTATGAAGTCATAACAAGCTATAATCAGTTATTTAAAATAATTAAACAAATGAAAATGGGCCATGTACGGAAAATGATGAGAGTATGTCATGAAACAAGGATTATGATTAATCCAGTTTTGTGCATCTGGGGTCCAAATGCAAAAAATTGTCAAATATGCAAAAATAAGCATCAAAGTTCAAAAGTGTCGTTTAATGTAATGGCCTTACTTAGTAACTACTTGCTGAATTAATTAATTAATATTTTGAAAGTCAAAAAACCTGAAGAAATGGGGCTGGCCCCGTGGCCGAGCGGTTAAGTTCGCGTGCTCTGCTGCAGGCGGCCCAGTGTTTTGTTGGTTCGAATCCTGGGCGCGGACATGGCACTGCTCATCAAACCACGCTGAGGCAGCGTCCCACATGCCACAACTAGAAGGACCCACAACGAAGAATATAGAACTATGTACCAGGGGGCTTTGGGGAGAAAAAGAAAAAAGAATTAAAAAAAACCTTAAAAAAAAAAACCTGAAGAAATTTATTTGATCTTTACCAATTTGTTTTCAAGATCACTAGGATGCTGCTTTTATACAAAAAGTAGTAGGTCCTAGCATACCACTGGCAGAAAGCCAATTTCACTCAAGAATCAGTTATTCAAATAGCAGATTTTTAAAATTCATTACATTTACCTATTTGTCAAAAACTTGGTTTTAAGAAATAATTTCCTCAAATATATTCAACAAATATCAATATAGTTATGAATATGTTCTTTTTTATTACATTTACTAAAATTATTCTTAGCATTTAAAAAATATTCACATTTTAAAAGCTAAGTGATGTCTCCCATTGGCCAAGTCAAAAACAATTTGAGCATCAAAATGAGTTAATTCATGAAATGTATAAATAACTATATTCTTCTCAAAGGTAAGCACAGTCCTTAGACTCTTCATCCGTTTGCTTTTCAGACTAGATTTTTTTTTTTTTGAGGAAGATTGGCCCTGAACTAACATCAGTTGCCAATCTTCCTCTTTTTGCTTAAGGAAAATTGTCTCTTAGCTAACGTCTGTGCCAATCTTCCTCTGCTTTATGTGGGATGACGCCACAGCCTGGCTTGACAAGCTGTGCTAGGTCCGTGCCTGGGATCTGAACCTGCCAACCCTGGGCCACCAAAGCAGAACACACGAACTTAACCACTATGCCACCAGGCCGGCCCCTGGAATAGAATTTGTAACACAAAATGAGTCCCTGAATATCTATGGAAAGTTTATATGTATATATAAAAATATATATGTGCAAAGAAATAAATAAATAGAAAAAGGAAGGAAGAAAGGGGGGAAGGGAAAGCTCTTTTTCACACTAGAATGTCAACTGATAAGTGTAGAGTTAGAAAATCACTATTTTGTAACCACCATAGTAATAATTGATTCAGGCAAGAATCACCAATGGATGCTAAAGCCGTTAGTGAAATTTATTCTGAAACAGGATATTTATACAGTTTCAAAATATCTCCCCACAGATTACTTATTCACTATAAATGGGAAAAAGGGTACTTTTACAGTGGGGAAATCTGGTGGGTATCACCTTAACCAGGTGATCAAAGTTAAGATCACCAATAATAAAACAAAATGACATCATGTGCCTCGTGATGCCAGGCACTGAGAGGAACACGAAATCACTTACGCAGTATTCCTGACCAAAGGGAATAACCTGGGGCCGGTCCAGTGGCGCAGCAGTTAAGTTCACACGTTCTGCTTCTCGGCGGCCCGGGGTTTGCTGGTTCGGATCCCGAGTGCGGACATGGCACCACTTGGCACACCATGCTGTGGTAGGCATCCCACAATATAAAGTAGAGGAAGATGGGCACGGATGTTAGCTCAGGGCCAGGCTTCCTCAGCAAAAAGAGGAGGCATGGCAGTAGTTAGCTGAGGGCTAATCTTCCTCAAAAAAAAAGTGAATAACCTGAATCTAATCACAGGGTAACAGTAAGACAAAACCAAACTGAAGGAGAATCTAGGCAACAACTGCCTTCAACCTTCAAAAGTGTAAATATCATAAAAGACTAAGAAAGGCTGACAAATTTTTTCAGATTAGAGGAGACGAAAGAGGCAGGACAAAGATGCAACATGTGAACCTGGGTTGGATCCTAGATTGGAAAATCAAAATTGCTGTAAAGGACTTCATTGGATTAATTTGCAACATTTGAATATGAACTGTACACCAGTTTATTGATGTTGTCGTTCATTGATTGGCATTTGGGTTGTTTCCAGGTTTTTGATATTGTAAACAGTGCTGCTGTTTATATAATTGAAATGCATCAATGCTAAATTTCCTAAATTTGATCATTTTAGCATGGTTATGTAAAGGATATCCTTAGAGATATATTCTGTGGAGTCGTGACGTCTGCAACTTATTCTCAGATTGTCCAACAACAAAAAATAATAACAATTATAGCTAGCTATCTATATAGAGAGAAAGCCAATGTGGCCAAACTTTAATAATTGGTGAATCTTGATGAAGTGTATATGAGTATTTATTGCGCTGTTTTTGCAACTTCTCTAGATTTGAAAATAGGCAAGGATTTAAAAAATCCTATAAAAAAAAGACAAGTTTTAAAAAATAGACATGGATCTTAGTATGGTTTTGTTTTTCTTATGACTGTATCCTGATCAATAGAGCTAAAATTTTAGTGTTTCACATAGGAAATTCTTAGCTTATAATGATTAATTTTGAACGTATTTGTAATTAATTAATTTTTTTCACACAGTTTAGCATTTTTAGAAGTCTTTAGCCAATTTTGCCAAATGACCAATTCACTGATTTTACCAAATTTACTTATTTACCAAATTCTTTTTCTTTTCTTTTCTCTTATTTCTTTGAATAAAGCTTATAGCAGTATCAGATGGGGTGATTCTAAAAGCTTTTGAAGAATTTTGTCAAGTTTTAATTGATTGGTTTCTATTTTGTCTTTACAGCAACATTTCCATCTCCTTTAAGCATTTAGTATTCGTTCATTTATTCACTGATATAGGAAAGCTCATTGCCAGCCATAGGCAATGCATACAAACTCAGAATTTAGAAAGTTACAATGAAAATTTCAAAAATCTTATTTCTGGACTGAGCAAACCCTTACCACATTTGAGGAAAGTTCACTTTGTCCCTTCCCAGTTCCCTGCAACTCTACCTGGATAAAGCTAGGCCAAGAGAAGGGATCTTCTACTGAGGGAAAGAGAGGGAGGAGAGTGAGTCCACAGTCCAGCCTGGCCTCTTTATCCCGGAGCCGGGAGGCCAAGGAGAGAAGCAGGGGGGGAAGGGAGAATGCCTACGAGGCCACAAGGCCCTAGAACTCCAGCTCTCCAGAGCCTTCCTAGACTACCAATCACATAGGAAATCCAGGATATCTTTTTAAAAAGAAACAATCTTTTTGTACATAGGGGGAAATTGTGTGATTTATGTAAATTTGTGTAGCTTTAGAAAATTCCACAATTAGTCATTCAGTGACTTGACCTAGAACCCTTGGTTTTCAGGACACCTACCCTGCCCAGAGAAGACAAGGCTAACATTTACGAGTGAGCTAGAGGCCCACCCATGAGTCCAGAAAAAATTCCCCTTCAAGTTCCCCTATCTACCCAGAGCAGATTCCTTAGTCAGAGAAAACCAGTGGTCAGGGAGCTGGAGACCAGTAATGCCTCCAGCTATGCCTGCAACCCTGCCTGTCCTGTTCTCGGCTGTATCACTGCGCTGGAGCACAGTGTCTTGCAGAGTAGGAACTCAAACTCTGATTGAATAAATGAATGCATATATCCTGAAATAAAAAGGCAAAGACCAGAACAGCAAAAGCTTAGAACAAAGGAGAAGGGCAACACAAAAGAGAAACAGGAAGCTACAGCAAAGCGGCAAAGAAAAAGCTACTGCAGCAGAAAACAGTGACAAAGGGGGTAGAATGAGAAGAATTGAGCAGAAAAGAGAAGAAAAACTGTACTGTGGGTACAAGTAGCTTAAGGGAGTTAGGTATAACAACTAATAGTTATACCTAACTAATATATATTATAGCTACATATAATACAAATTGTGCCTAACTCCCTTATTATACTAGTAATAATACAAATTACATCAACATATGAATTCTAAAAATCCTCTTCTGAAACACAAAAGAACTGTTAACTAAAATTAGACAAAGACATTGCAAGAAAGGAAATTACACACCAATATCACTCATGAAAAGAGAAACAAAATCCTTGACAAAATATTAGCAACTTAAATCCAACAACAAATCAAAAGGATAATACACCATAACCAAGTAGGTTCATCCCAGAAACGCAAAGATGGTTCAACATTTGAAAACCAGTCAATGTAGTTCACCATATTAATAAATTTAAAAAGAAATCCATTTGGTCATCTCAATAGATGCAGAAAAAGCATTAGATAAAATTCAACATTCACTCAGGATTAGAATTCTTATCGAACCATGAATAGAAGGGGACTTCCTCAATCTGATAAAAGGCATGTACAAAAAAATCTGATTATCATACTTAATGGTGAAAGACTGAATGCTTTCCCCCTGGGGTTGAGAACAAGGCAAAGATGTCTACTTTCACTGCTCCTATTAAACATGGTACTGGAGTCCTCAGTCAGTGCAATAAGGCAAGAAAAAGAATACAAGGCATACAGATTGGAAACAATTATGCTAGGTAATATATAATCCAGATAAAAAAAGAGTATATATTTTATGAGTCCATTTATATAAAATTCTAGAGAATGCAAATTAATCTATATTGACAGAAATATCAGTGGTTGCTCAAGCAGTGGTTGGGGGGAAGGGATTACAAAGAAGCAAGTGAAAACTTTGGAGATTATGGATATATTTATTATCCTGATTACAGTGGTGTTTTCACAGGTATATACACCACATACCTGTATAAACTGCACACTTTAATATATGTCTTTTACTGTCCATCAACAATACCTCAATATAGCTGAAAAAAGAGGGACTTAAAAGACATATCAAACTAATAAAAACAAGTTAAAGTATGAAATACATAAGAGTTGTGCTTACTTTTGAAGAGAAGGTAGATCTCTATGCACATTATGAAAAGAGAGCCAGAGGGGCCGGCCCAGAGGTGTAGTGGTTAAGTTGGCGCACTCCGCTTCGGCAGCCTGGAGTTTGCAGGTTCGGATCCTGGGTGTGGACCTAGCACTGCTCATCAAGCCACGCTGTGGCAGCATCCCACATAAAATACAGGAAGATTGGCACAGATTTTAGCTCAGGAACAATCTTCCTCAAGCAAAGAGAAGAAGATTGGCAACAGCTGTTAGCTCTGGGCCAATCTTCCTCAAAAAGAAAAGAAAAGAAAAGAGCCAGAAAGTGTTAATAGAAAAGTATGATGTCGTTAGGCCTGCCAGATTTAGCAAACAAAAATTTAAGCCTCCAAGTTAAATTTGAATTTCAGATAAACAACAAATAATTGTTTAGCATAAATATATCTGAAATATTGCATGCAACATATCATAGTAAAAAAATTTGCTGTTTATCTGAAACCTGGACCAAACTTATACTAAACAATTGTTCACTGTTTATCTGAAATTCAAATTTAACTGGTCTTGTATTTTATCTGGCAATCCTAGATGCCATCATATCTACATTGTATGAAATCAAGCCTCTGAAAAGGACAGCCGCTTGAAGCCTCTGTTTATTTTGACTTAGATGAAGCTGCTGAACTGCTGTACTCTAGACAAAGGCTGCCTGCTCAGTGTCCAGCACAGTGCCTTATTCACAGTGGGTGCTCAGAACATATTTTCTGCTCTGCAAGCTGTGTGGAGATAAGGACTGCATCTGTCCTGCTCACCATTTTATCCCGAGGGCCTATTACTGTTCCTGGTGCTCAATGAATATATGATTAAATGAATAGCTGCATCTTCTGCCCCAGAAAATTGCAGGGTTGACCTTTTAATACCAGCCCTTGTAGCTGGCTGATCAACTTCTTGGACAAGCCCCAGTTCTGATTTCTTGGCTTGTCTCCCTCTTCACTTTTGCTGTGTGTGTCTCAGGTTGCTGTTTTATTTTGTATTGTTTTGTGCGTGACTGACCTATCCTTACCTACATTGCCTCTTGTTTTCTTGTTTTTCCCTTTGGAATCTGGGTGATTGCACTGAGACTCTGAGACCTTCAGCCCTTGGGCAAACCTGAGAGTCTGAAACACAGCAGCTAGGATTGCTTAATGAATTATTGCAGCATGTTCCCTTTAGAGCTAAGGAGATTTTGGATGGGGCTTCAGGTTTGGGGAGACCAGTATAAAAGGAAATCTTTATATATTGGTGGTGGGAGGATTTTAAACATTTGGGATTTTTATTATCCTATAAATATCTGAAGTACAAAATGCATTCAAACTCTAAATGCATTAATTTTCTTCCACAAAATTAAGAACTTAACCTAAGATTCCTCCTTGTAGTTTACTCCCACAAATAAGCAGAGACTGTAGAAGTTATTTCTAGTGAGAGAAGGATAGTGTGGAGAAAAATGTCTTGTACTTAGGAGATTTTAGAACTGTAAGGAATCTTAGGATTCTTTATTTAGTTACATAATTTAGTATAACTACCTGCTTGTTTTGAAGAGGAGTATGAGGCCCAGACACTCTCCCAAGTTCACCCATTGAAGGTCTGAAGTGAGAGAAAGGTAACACTCAATAAAACCTAGGTCTCCCATGTACTACCAGCTCTATAACCCACTTTCCCTAGTTCTTAGCAGTTGGGAAAGCGCTGATGGCTGTAGGGTGGAACAGTAATAAAATGAAGCACATTGTGCTAAGAGCATACATGCTACTCTTCTTGGCATGCTGAATACTGTTCTTGGGTCTTTCTGAGCCCTTCCTCCACCATTAAAGTCTGTTGTACCCCTTCATCGGTGTGTTCTCGGATGATTCACTCTTCTTATATGGTTATATTTTTGTCTTGGGGAAAAACTAAATTAAGTACAGGCTACTGTGGTTTTGAGATACTTTAGGTCACCGATTCGTTTCTATGCAAAAAGACATTTTAAGAAGTAGAGAGGAGGAAGGTGGCAGAGATTTCTAAAGGGACAGAATACCTGCCCTTGATTTTTTCCTTAGACGTAAATGTCTTAGATAATTTAAACTGTTATGACGATGACATAACCTAAATGCTTCCACACAAACGCAGTTACTTTAAAGGAGGAGAAGGAGGTAAGAAGAGAGGGAATATCACATTTTGTACATAGGGGAAAAAAAGGTTATTACGTAGGAATTCATGAAATATTAAAAAGTTTTCCTATAGGGATGATTGGAAAGAAAATGAATCCTCCTATCAATTCCAAATGCAAATGAATTAGAGAAAAATGCAGTCAAATAAGCAGAGGTACGTACTTACCCCTCTCCCAAGGGAAGATGAGGTCTTATTAAGGTAGCTAGTACTATGCAAAATGTTTTGAGTGCCAGTTGAGAAGTGGTACAGATACGGGAAACGTAAGCATTCACTTTCATTGGTAAGGTAAGGTGACGCAAGAATTGTGACTGCAGCCTCTGCTTGGCGTCCAGTCGTGGCGACTCCGCATGCTGCAGGTGGAGGAGCTGGCTAGGGAGAGGAGAGCTGGGACGCGGTTCTGCAGTCTACACTCGCAGGGGTCTGTCCTGCCTCCGAGGCTGCATTGCAGTGGGGTGTGAAAAGTTCGTGTGTACCAAAGCTTAGGGGGCCCTTCTGTAGCAGGAGGGACTCGAAGGACACGGAGGAACATGATCTCATCTAAGGCATGTGATTCTGAGGTGCTCAGGGTCCTGCACCCCCCAACTTGGGCTGAAAAGCGAACTGCCAAAACAGCAGCCCTTGCAGGCGCCCAGAGCTGCGGGTGCAGTGTTTCCTCCCGTCCGGCAAGGGCCGCTAGGAGCGAGTCCCCGCGTGGGGCGACTCTCGTCGGCCGCTCGTCTCTGTAGCCCGCCCGCAGCCGCGGGTGGGAGGGAGAGAAGGCCGCCAGCACGCGTGCGCGCTCCGTCGGTGCGGCGAGCCTGCGTGCGTGAGTGGGAGGTGGCAGGCCTCAGCCTCTGGCCTTCACGGCTGTCGGTCCCGGCGCGACGTCTCGAGTCATGAACCGGTTTGGTACCCGGTTAGTGGGAGCCACGGCTACCCCGTCGGCGCCACCGAAAGCCCGCAGCAATGAAAACCTCGACAAAATTGATATGTCTTTGGGTGAGGAGCCGAGTTGGACCGAGTTGGAGTGGGGGGAGGGCTGGGTGGAACCAAGTCCCGCGGTTTGTGGGGGAAGGGGCAGTTGGCCGCCGTTGTCGATCGAGTTTTCTCACGGGTGGGCGGAACCAGGGGAGGGCCCTGGGCGCGGAGGCTGGACAGGCTGGTGCGGGGGTCGAGCCGGAGGGACCCGGGCGTCCCCGCGGCTGGGCTGTCTGAGGAGGGGCTGTGGGGGCGGGGGGCGCCCGGGCCCGGAGGGTTGGAGGGGCCAGGGGTGCGGACCGTTTCCCCCCCAAGAGGCGCTACCACTCGCGGGTGAGCCGGCTCTTTGTGAGGATCGCTCGGCGGGGCTGCCTGGAGCGTGTTGGCGGTGGGCGTTCTCGGGGAGAGGGGAAGGTCGCCTAAGCTCTCCCTCCGGAGGAGGCTCCTGGAGAGCCCCGGCGGGGCTGCGCGCCTTGGAAATCCGTGCTGCCCGAGAGGGGCTGGTTGGCCGTTTCTGCGCCCGGCCTCTGCCTGGCGCTGTGGGAGAAGCGGAGGGACGCCCCCGAGAGTTGTCGCTGTGACAGGCGCCAGCCCGCGGGGCGCCGACCCGGGAGCGTGTGGCAGACGGAACACAGCGCCAGGCAGGGACTTCATCAGATGGTGCTGTGTTAGGCGGCGCTAGGGAAGCGCGTTCTCCTTAGCCAGGCCTCCCGGTTCGTTGATTAGAAAATTATGAAGCAGAAACCGGGGGCGGGGGGGGGGGGGGGGAGGTGGACAATTACGAGGGTTGACGGGAGCCGGGTACGGCGCGGAGTCTAGCACGTAGAAGGGGGGAGTGGTTTGGTGAGGATCGTGTGAAAATCGGGAGGACTGGTGATTCAATTAAAAATTCCCACCGAACTCTACTGAGGCACTAGTCTCTCTGTTCGGCTCAGCTGGTTAAAAAGTAATCCCGTTTTTACCGGGATTCAAGTCATGGTGTTAGATGTGGTCAGCTGCCTGCTGTTTCTGTGGCCCACAGTTTTCTGGATATTTGAGAAGTACCTGACTCATGGGTGCCGCTGTGTAACTTTTCCGAGGATGGTAGCTTTCTCTTGTTGTGGTTTATCTGCAAAGGTTTAGTCAAAAGTCAAGAACTCTTGGTTTCTCTGATTGCCACGAGTCAGATCCCAGTATATGAATTAACTAAATCATCAGAAATAATAGGTTTGGCCTCGTCTTGTCTTACTGCTAGTCAATAATGAACGCTATAGAAATGAGAAATCTTTTGAGTTAATAAGGCCAAGAAAAAGTATAATAACGGATATTTATTGATGCTTACTACCTGCCATGCACTGGACTAAGCATTTTATCTGTAACTCGGTTTATCCTCATAATAACCGTTCTATGAGGTATGAGCTCCTGTTGAGAAAGAGCCTAGAATCCAGAACCACGCTGTCCCCGTTCAAATCCTGCCTCTGCCACTTATTAGCCATGTGGTCATGGGCAGATGACTTCTCAGTGCCTCATCTGTAAAAAGGTGCATAACTGTGCTTGTCTGCCTCAGAGGGTGGTTGTATTAAATGAGCCAGTAGGCATATATAAACCGTTTAGAACAGTACCTGGTACACAGTAAGCATTGTATGACATATACACACACTAAGCTATTATTGTTATTCCCATTTTACAAAACCTGAGGTGTAGAGAAATTAAATAGCTTCCCTAAATTCAAACAACAAGTAAGTGGTGGAGCCAGGATTTCAGTCTGGCTCTAGGGCCCCAAGCTTTAGCTGTTGTAGGAAGTGTTAAACGTGTGTTTTCATAACCAATGCGTTTCTTAAGTTTCTAGGTTTTTTGTATGTATTTTGTTTGGTCATTAGGATGTACAAGTGAAGAAAACTTCTCTAAATAGGTAGAAATGCAGAGCTGTGGATGGCTAAAGTAGAGCTTGGCCCTTTTTCTCCTCTCCAAGAACATACAGCATTCTGTCAGGTGCCTTTTTTTTTTTTTGATGAGAATTTTACAGAGATGGGATGAAGAAATGATATCTATTTCACAGTTATTATGCTTTGTGAATATATTGTGAATATTATGCTTTGTGATCGTACCTGGAGAGGTTTTAGAATCTAATTCTGGTTACCGATAAACTGGCCTTATTGTGGCTCAGTTTCTTAATTTGAAAATGGGTAGTATAATAATTTCATAGAATTGTGAGAATTAAATGAATACATGTCAGAAGAATGCCTGTTAGTACTCAGTTACTAGTATTATTATTACCGTGTATATACCCTTAGTGTTATAAAAGAAACTTATAAAAGTAGTTCATCGTAATGGTTTGGTATTTTTTTTCCTTCTGTTACCTACCCTATCTACTCCTTGAGTAGGAGAAAGCCATTTTCTTCTTTTGAATTAGAAGAATCCTCTCTGCCACATTTAACTTGAGGATTTAGACAATAAAATGTTTAAATATAAAACAAAATGTTATGTTTGATATGCATTGCTACTTTTAATGTTTAGTTATGTTATATTCCATAATGCTCTTCTTTAAAATTAACCTGGTTAGTCAAAAGTATACTCTGCTTTTTTTTTTTAATGGTCCCCAGACCAAATTCATTTCTTTGGTTTGCTCTCATGGCTCTGAGATTTCAGACTTCTGGTGAAGAAGAAGTAGCATCTTGTAAAAAGAAAGTAGTATTTCCAAAGTAGTGTCTTTCTGACTGTAGTTTTCCCTTTCTGCTCACTGAAAATTTAAGTTCATGTATCTGATGTTCATGAAACCTTTTTTTTTTTTTTAAACTGTTTTTGAGTGTCTTTAACTTTGATGAACTCTTGTAGTTGAAGGATTGATCTCAAGGAGATAAGGAAGTACTTTGGGGGACATTTGAATGATTTTATTCAAGTATTTGTTTGAATGTGATTGAGAGTCTTAAAGATAGCAGGTAGATGAGATAGAGTAGTAATATGTAAGAAAGGATCCCTATTATCTATATTTCCTTCTTTGACTTCAGAAAAGACTAATTATATTAATATAATTGTTAGATTATGTGTTTAGAGCACTTTGGAAAACATAACTGAGGTTAATTAGTTTTGTTAAATTTTATTAAGTTGTTGTTGACCATGTTCAATTTCTTTAGTTTATTTTCTTTATCAATCATTAAAATTAATGTTGGAGTTGAGACTGTGGAAAAATGGATATTTCTAAAATGAGTATTTTTGGCTTCTAGTAACTTCCTTTTAACAGATGCAAATAGGAATTTGGAGTACATTTACTTTCGTAATCTTTACGTTTTTCTGTTGTGGAATTTGAACAATGTGGTGTTTGTGAATTACTTTGGGGAGTTTGAAAGTGTTTTTGGAAATAATGAGGCTTAGATCAGCAGAGAAAGGAAAGGAAACTCTGAATTACTTTGCTAGTGGAGTAGAGAACTAATAGTATTTTCTTCTTGTACTTTATCTTTTTTATGGTACTTGTTTAATTTTGTATTTACCATTTACATGTCTGTTTCCATCAGTAATTTTAAACTTATTGAGAGCAGGGACGATATTTTACTTTCCTTTGTTTCTTACAGCACAGCTTGCCATCTGTATTCATTGCACATAGTATATACTCCATAAATATTTGCTGTATTGAGCTGAACTTAGAAATTTAATGTTTTAATTGAATGATTTATTTTTTGGCCACCTATGGTTTTATTGAAAGGTGGTCATCTTTAAAAACTGGAGACTTCTGTGATTATGAAAAATAAGTATGAATAATTTTTGTAATCAGACTTTCGCTTATTTACATTTATCGGGGAAAGAAATACTATGGATAACAAATCTTCATTAATTGGTAGATCTGCTCTGGGCTATTGATTTGAACTTTTCCTACAAAACCTTTTTTCAGTGCTCCTAGTATATTGGCTGATTAGAGCTTTTATCTTCTTATCATTATTATCCTCTTATGGAAGTGCTTTCAAAGTAGAAAAGAAGTTAGGAACATAGGAAATCTATCAACTAGAAAAGGAGACAGATGGGGCCGGCCCTGTAGCCGAGTGGTTAAGTTCAGGAGCTCTGTTTTGGCAGCTCGGGGTTTCGCCGGTTGGAATCCTGGGCGCAGACATGGCACCACTCATCAGGCCATGCTGAGGCAGCGTCCCACATACCACAACTAGAAGGACACACAACTAAAATATACAACTTTGTAGTGGGGGGATTTGGGGAGAAAAAGGAGAAAACAAAAAACAAAAAAAGAGAAGATTGGCAACAGTTGTTAGCTCAGGTGCCAATCTTTAAAAAAAAAAGAGAGAGTAATTGTGTCATTAAGTTAAAATAATCATCACATTTCTTCTATCACAGATGATATCATCAAATTGAATCGAAAGGAAGGAAAGAAGCAGAATTTTCCGAGACTAAATAGAAGACTCCAGCAAAGTGGTGCCCGGCAATTCAGGATGAGAGTACGATGGGGAATCCAACAGAATTCTGGTAAGTTTTGCAAATAAGCTTTAATAAAGAGCTGTTCTTTGTGGGTTCATAGTATGCTATCTTTAGTACATACTTTGAACATGGAGGAAATATATCAGTATCCTTTGTGATTTGTATTTTTCTCTTCTTTGGTTTTCCTTTAATCTTAAAATCTGGTAAACATTTAAATTGCCTTAAATAGATGGTAACACTGTTTCTTAAAAACATTAAGTCATTTTAAAGTAACCTTAGTATATAGTTTAAATTATATCGAGGGCTATAGAATTGTAAAGGATCTTAACGTTGTTATCATGAGGTCTTATCTCCTTCACAGTTAGATGTTCCTTTAACAGTCTGTCTGATGGATGACTGTATAACTCCAGCTTAAATATATTCAGTGAAAGAGCATACCACCTCAAAAGACAACTTACTCCATTATTGGAGACAGCTCTGTTTACTAGAAAATTTTCTTAATTTGAATTGAATCATGTCTGCCTATTAATACTACAGAGTTATAGAAAGCAAACTCTATTTTCTATATGAGAACCTTTTAAATATGTGGAGACTACTATTCTGCATAGAAAATGACTTCCAGACTGTATCTTATCATCCAAGACCCTTAGGATTTGTTAAATCCTCCAAAGGTGACACTCAGAATTGAATGTTTTAGATGTTATCTAAGAATCTTGGAACTCTACATATATAGTTATTTTCGGTAATCTGGAAACTTGTTTATTTATAACCATCTTGTTCCAAAATGGATTTAAGGCAGTAACTGGGAGCACTGTTAATTATGTATGACTCATTAACTTTTTTAGCAGTTGTTTCACTGTTTTAGAATAAATCTCTGTTCAAATTTTAAAAACTCTACAACTTTTTTACACATATGAAAAAGTATATGATAAACCAGCTCCCAAGTTTTTATCCTATATGTTGAAAAACATAAAAGATAATCTACTCTCCAGTGGGTTGAATATATTTAGTTCTATGTTTAACAGCTAATATGCCAGCATATCCTCAAAATATGTCTGTAACTGAAATTATACCATCCAAAAAAATTTATTCTTCCCTAATAATTTCTTGAACAGCTGACCCCAAGCAAGTAAATTTTGTGACAAGTATTTAGTTATAGCGAATGAATATTTAATTCCGGTGATTATATTTAAAGATTTCTTATAAATGTTACTCAACATAACCGTATTTTATATGATTTGTTTTAAAATAAGTTCAGAGTTCATAGAAGCCAGAATTATATTCATTTATGCTAACTATATGTTAAATACCTGGTAAATGCTCTGAACTGACCAGGTTCTCTGGGTATGTAAAGGTGTGGTCTTTTACTTCAACAGAGTAACAGAGAGAAGTTAGATAACAGATAAGATAGAAAACATACAGTTGAGGGGCCACCTTGTGGCGTGGCCAAGTGGTTAAGTTTGCGCACTTTCAGTGGCCCAGGGTTTCACTGGTTCGGACCCTGGGTGCAGACCTAGCACCGATCATCAGGCCATGCTGAAGTGGTGTCCCTCGTAGCTCAACTAGAAGGACCTACAGCTAGAATATACAACTATGTACTGGGGGGCTTTGGGGAAGAGAAAAAAAAGAGGAAGATTGGCAACACACATTAGCTCAGGGCCAATCTTAAAAAAAAAAAAAAAAGAATTCCAGCATCTCCTCTAAAAAAAAAAAAAGAAAACAGAGTTGAGAATTGTTATAAGAGAAATTCCAGTAGTACTATAGGACTTTCGATAGGGATTTTGTGCTAAGAAAATCAGTGGCGATTTAATTGATAAGGTGAAATAGAATCTGGTCCATAAGGGAACAGAAAAGCTTTCCTTTTATGGGGTTTGTGATCTGAGCCTTGAGATAAATGATGTCTAGGGGCAGCTTAGGATCTTGTAAGATTGAACTTGCACTTGTATGTTCTCCACTTACATGTGACAGGGCCTAAAATAGAACAGCTGCTGCTGTCACTGAATGTGCAGAGAGATATTAAACTCTGATTGGTTAGAAGTTGAGATTTCCACGTTGTAATTTCAGTGAGGATGTTCACTTGAGGTAAGAGAACAAGTAGGACAGAGAGCCCTTGGCACACACTCAAATTATTTTTGATGGCTGAACAAATACGTGAATAAACTCTTCCTAATTCTGTGCCTGAAATATAATTTGGTCAGTCAATAAATACTCATACAGTGTCCTTCAATGGTGGAATACTGTACAGCAGTGGTTCTCAAAGTGTTGTCCAGGGACCCTGGGGAATCCTTGAGATTCAAGGGGGTCCACAAGGTCAGAAATATTTTTATAATAATACTAAGACATTAATTGTGTTTTTACTCTTGTTCTCTCATGAATGTACATTGGACTTTTCCAGAGTCTGCACAACATGTGAAAGTTAAAACAGATTGAGTGCAGAAGCAGATATGAGAATCTAGCTATCTTCCATTAAGCCAGATGCTGAAGACATTTGCAAAAATGGAAAACAATGCTGCTCTTCCTAGCCAATATTTTTGTTTTGGAAAATAGTTTTTACTTTTCGTTTAAGATGTTGTTTGTCCTACATGGAGGGGGTTTATTACTCTTGTTTTAATGAAATAATAAGTAGTTTTTAAATGTCTTAGTTTTCACGTCTAGTATGGTAAGTATCAGTAAACGTAAACCCACAGAAACAAAAACTCTTTGGGGTCTTAAATAAATTTTAAGAGGGTAAAGAGGTCCTGAGACAAAAAAGTTTGGTAGAAGAGACAGGGAAATATTTGTATATTGCTTTGGAAAGGAACCAGTTGTATGATTACATACATTCTGTGATATGACATTTCCTAGAAAACTTCTCAAATCTTCATGTAAGTGATCAGACTCCAGAAATTATTGAGGCAAGTGGATGTTGGTGTCAAAGAAATTCTTGAAGAGTTTCAAAGGAAAGATGAACATTCCTGTCTCTAATTTTAGTTGTTCTCAGCCTTGGTTGCACCTGTAGAGCTTTATAAAGTAGACTGATAGTCTGGCTGCGCTTCATTTCTACTGAATGAAAATCTGCAGAAGTAGGGCCTATGGAATTTTTTTAAAGCTCTGTATGTGGCTAAACTGCCCCTCCGATGGAGCTGAAAATGTGAAAGGATCTTCAGAGATAGTAGTTCAAGTAATGAGAATGAAGACCCTCTGGAAAGACAGAAGAGAACTTTTTGGAGGGGCTAAATGGATGAAAACTAAGAAAAGACTATTGCATGAGATGATGTCTTCAGTACTTCATAGTGCTTTCAGAGTATATGAAGGTTACAGAGGGTAAGAACGGAGAGAAATTGAAGCAATATGTAAAGGTCTTTATTTGTGAAATGTGCAATGAAAGAGTGAAAAATAGAACCATTGCTAAAACTGAGGTACAGCTAGTGAAGTTTGTTCAGACATACAAAGGGAGGGAGAGGGAAGGGATGATCCGGGTTTGCTAGAAGGTAGAGGAGAAGAAGCCACTGATAAGAGAGAAATAAAAGTTAGTGGAAAGAATCATGAGTATGAGAACAATGACAGTAACTGTCAGAAATAGAAGGCACCCAGAAATAGAATTCTATCCCATACTTTTCTCCTTTTAATTAATTGTATTCTTTCTCATGAGTCTTTCTCATTTAAGCATAAAACTTTGGTGTATTAAGAAATTCATCTATTTAATCTCTCTTTTTGCTCTACCAATTCATTCTTTTGGAGTACTTTCACATTTCTTTGTTCCTCTCTCAGTCCTGTATCATATCATGGTTGAGGACTGCAATAGTATCTGAAATGGTCTCACTGCCTTCTCTCTCCCTCTTCCATTCACTCTAAGATACTGCTTCTAGGGGCCAGCCCCGTGGCCAAGTGGTTAAGTGCGTGCTCCGCTTCAGCTGCCCAGGGTTTTCCAGTTTTGGATCCTTGGCACAGACATGGCAATGCTCATCAAGCCATGCTGAGGTGGCATCCCGCATGCCGCAACTAGAAGGACCCACAACTAAGAATATATAACTGTGTACCAGGGGGCTTTGGGGAGAAAAAGGAAAAATAAAATCTTTAAAAATAATAATAATAAAATAAAATCTTTAAAAAAAAGAAAAAAAGATACTGCCTTCTAGACTGATGTAATCTGATCTTGAGTTCTGTGACCCCCTCATTCCTTGTCAAGTGCGGTTTTTATCCCCACTTAAAGCTCTCTGATTTGAGGCTAGCTACATCCATTTACTTCTTATCCTTTTCCCTAGACTGTCTCTCAGTATGCTGTGCCATCTTTGTACTTGTCGCTTCATGTCTATCTTCCTATTCAAATCTTGCCCTTTTTGTAGTACCTAGCTCAGAGCCCACTTTTCTATAATACTTGTTTTTTCATCTTTGGAAATATACCATAGGTTATATTTTCCTTTTACTATTCTTTAGTTTTTATATAACTAAAGTTTGGAAAAGTGTTCAGTTTTTGGAGCCACACAAACTTCCACTTAGCTCATGACTGCTATTTTCTAACTATGACCTCTGGGTGGTCGCTGTCCTTCACCTCATTTTGCTCACCTGCAAAATTGAGATCATAGCGTGAACCTCATCAAGTTCCCATTTAGATTAAAGTACTCAGCACAGTGCCTACCTGCTTTGTTATTTAATACAAATAAAAACAGCAAGTAGATGTAGATTTAATTTGAATATACAGGTTCCTCCAGCATGCCTAATTTCCATTTGGTTGCAATTCTAGAAGGAAGTCACACACAGAGCGGCAATAATTTGATTTTAAAATTTAAGAAAAAATTGTAACTTATTGCTTCTTTTCTGATTATAAAAGTAGTAAAATCAGTACCATTAGGACTGAGGCACAGCAGCCGAGAAAGGAAGCAATCTGGAAGAACTCCCCACCATACTGAATTGCCATGCTGGTGAAACTCACTGGGAAGCCATTTGTGGGTGTGATGCAGCTTTCACTGGAGGATGAGCAGGGCCACAACTGTAGTGATGCCTAGGACTAGATTTAGACAGATGCCTAGGGACCAAAATTTAAGGCGTCACTCACGCTCAGATTTTGTGCCGTACGTGCCTCTCTTGCTTTATTTACCATAGTCTCAGCTTGTGGGAGAGGGATAATGTGTGCCACTGGGTATCCTATGCCACAAGAATAAGCCTTGAGTTGTACACTGAAAGGTGGAAGAAAAGCCTCTTGTTCTTCGAGAGTCCCTCCAGCGCCCTCTACTGACAAAGCTTAACATTGTGCCAGCTGGTAAGAGAAATGTTCCATTAAGAGAAGCATGGCAGTAAAGAATGAATTGGGAGCTGAATGACATTAAATTGGTAAAGGGTTCAACCATCATAATATAACAAGTTTTCCTCTCTTGTTAGATTTTGGCCTTAAAATGGGTACACCACACAAAAACGTTCTGGAATTAGATAAGTTTGAGAGTGACATGTTATCACTGTTTTAGAGATTCATCACACACATTAGTTCTGAGAAATCCTACAGTAGGGAAAACTATTTTACTTTATTTAGTTTGACCATGAAACTTTTCTGTTGGAAGACCTGTTACCATACTTCAGATGTGTAATATTATACAGGATACCATTCTGAAAACATTCCCCCCAAAATTAGAGTTAAGATAAGAATGCCCAGTATCACAATTGTTACTTAGCATGGTTCTGTGGAATTTCCGGCAGTTGCGTTAAGAAATAAAAGATTTTAAAGTGTAATTATTGGAAGGAAGAAGACAGTATCACTTGTGGGTGATATGATTGTCACTCAGAAATCCCAAGAAAATAGCTTGAAAGACTATTAGAAGTAATAAGTGAATTCAGTGACATGGTTGGTTAAAAGGTATTAATTAAAATCTCAGTAGTGGGGCCGGCCCACTGGTGCAGTGATTAAGTTCGCACGTTCTGCTTCTCAGTGGCCCGGGGTTCGCTGGTTCAGATCCTGGGTGTAGGACATGGCACCGCTTGGCAAAAGCCATGCTGTGGTAGGCGTCCCACGTATAAAGTAGAAGAAGATGGGCATGGATGTTAGCTCAGGGCCAGCCTTCCCCGGCAAAAAGAGGAAGATTGGCAGTAGTTAGCTCAGGGCTAATCGTCCTCAAAAAAAAAAAACAAGAAACTCAGTAGCTTTCTGTAATGCCAGGAATGGTAATATGAAAATTATTCTTAGAAAAGGATATTTTTTTGTGATTGACAACAAAATGTATAAAAATACCTAGTAATAAGCTTAAAAAGAAATGTGCAGGACCTGTAAGAGCAAAATCTTCAAACTATATGGAGCCAATTTAGTGGCAAAAGAAGACTTGAATAAGTAGAAAGCCATACTGTGTTCCTGAGTATTGTAAATATGTCAATTCTTGAAAAATCAGTTATAAATGTAATGTAATTCTTTTATCAAAGTAGCCAAGGAAATTAGAACTAGACTTTAGAAAACGGATTTATCAATATGACAGTTCATAAATGGAAGAAGGCAGATAGCAAAAAAACACATGGAAAATGTTCATTATCACTAGTAAACTACCAAGTAAGACAAGATTTTTTTTCAAATACTAAATGGTAAAGATTAAAAAGAATTAATTTTTAGAGTTGTCAATAATATGGAAAAAGTGGCACCATTATCTTCCTGGGAATGTAAATAAATATAGTCATTCTGGAGGGAATTTTTACAGTATGAATCAAAATTCTTAAGAGTTTGCTTTACTATTTGATACAGCATTTTGTTCTCTAGAAACTTATATCTTTTTTTATTAGAGACTTGAGGAAATAATCATGAATGTGTATAGAAGTGTTATCTACACTGTTATGGCAAGGTTATTTATAACAGTGTAACATTAGAAGTAGCTAAAATGATTAGTATGAAATTGATTGGATCAAGTGTGGTACATTAAAAACTAATGAAATAAAAGAATGTAGGGACATGGGATAATATTCACAATGTAGTGTTAATGTATAGTAGAAAGTAGTATATAGAGTATAAGATGTGGTTGCTAGAAGATTGACTCAGTCCACCTTCTAGGCACTTGGTACTACAAAATTGTGAATTACCTCATGTAATGATAGTCTTTTTTTCTTCTTCTTCTTCTTATTCCCAAAGCCCCTCAGTACATAGTTGTATATTCTAGTTGTAGGTCCTTCTGGTTGTGCTATGTGGGACACTGCCCCAGCATGGCCTGATGAGCAGTGCCATGTCCACACCTGGGATCTGAACTGGCGAAACCCTGGGCTGCCAAAGCAGAGCACATGAACTTAACCACTTGGCCGTGGGCCAGCCCAGTGATAGTCTTTTGAGTTGCTTAAAAATTTTTGAAACTGAGGCTGACCTGGTGGCATAGCGGTTGGGTTCATGTGCTCTGTTTCAGTAGCCCGGGGTTTGTTGGTTTGGATCCCGAGCTAGTCAAGCCATGCTGTGGCAGGTGTCCCACATATAAAATGGAGGAAGATGGGCATGGATGTTAGCTCAGGGCCAGTCTTCCTCTGCAAAAAGAGGAGGATTGGTGGCAGATGCTCAGGGCTAATCTTTCTCAAAAAAAAAAAAAAATGGTTGGAATTAAAAATGTTAACTTTTTAAATGTATACATACAAGTAAAAGAAAAGACTAGAGAGATGTAGAATGTTAGTGGTTATCTCTAGGTGGTGGGATAATGGGTGACTTTTATTTCCTTATTTATACTTTATATGTTTCTAAGAATTCTGCAGTGAGCACGTTTATTTTTTCATAATCAGAAAAAAGTATTTAAATAGATAAGATACAAAATGGAAAAGCAAAGTCAGTAATGTAATATGCCACAGATATTAAAATACGTCCATTGAAGCTCACTGGGAACTTTAGCAAAAGCAGTTTGCATATGGTAGGACTGAAAATAAAGAAGCCAAATTGCAACGTAGTAAGTAAATGGGAGATGAGATAGTGACTCCACTCTAGATTAGCATTATCCAACAGAAATAAAATGTGAGCCACATATTAATAATATATTTTATTTAACCCCATATAGCCAAAATATCTTTACAACATATAATAAATATAATATTATTAATGAATTATTGTACATTGTTACATCTCAATTCAGACTAGCCATATTTCAAGTACTCAATAATCACATGTGGTTAGCGGCTAACACACTGCACAGGGAAAGTTGAGGCTGTCCTATCTATTGAGACAGTAATACCAGACAGAGGATGGCTAGAGGGGAAATGTGAGAATCCTCTGGTCCTTTACAGTCCATTATAGCAACAGGACCCTTTCTACTGCAGCTTATTGCCTCTTAAAAAAATGAAATATTTTCTGTAATTCAAAAGAAATATATGTAAATAATATAAGAAATATATAAATAATAATAAAAAATAAAACTCATACCCTCCACCCTGTTTAAGAAATAAGATATCTTGTGACCTGTGTGCCCCTCAGTTGTATTCTTAGATTGATATTGTTTCTTCTTTTTTTTTTCCCTCTCCTACAGGTTTTGGTAAGAATAGTCTGAGCCGTCGAGGAAGAGTAATACCTGGAAAGAGACGTCCTTATGCAGTTATCACTGGCCTTGCAGCCAGAAAAGCATCTGGAATTCGAAAAGGAATTAGTCCTATGAATCGACCACCTCTAAGTGACAAGGTAGGTTGATGGCTACCCGTGAGTCAGATACCCTTTTCTTTTATTTGTACTAATGTATCTGTGCATGCGCTTGAGAGAGCATTTTATTTGAATATTTTTATTTATTTTTTAGGTAGTACTTTGGGACTTATATAAAAAATTTGGTAACTAAAAATCATTGTCATTCATGAAGAAACCTGAATTTCCACATTCTCAAATATGAAATTTTTTCTTATGGATTCCTGACTTTCCCTGTGTGTGTGTACAATTTTTAACAGGTTATTGAGGTATAAGTTTGTACTATAAAATTCATTTGTTTTAAGCATACGATTCAATGAACTTTAGAAAATTTACGGAGTTGTACAATCATCACAACAATCTAATTTTAGAACAGTTCTTTCACCCTAAAAAGAAATCTCATGTCCATTCAGTCATACCTTATCATCTGCCTCAGGCAACCACTAATCTACTTTCTGTAGATTTTCCATATATTTGCCTGTTCTGTACATTTCGTGTAAATGGAAATTATACAATAATAAATGGTCTGGCATGTAGCCATGTTTTTCAGGTTCAGGTTCATGTTGTAGCATGGATCAATACTTCATTCCATTTTATTACTGAATAATATTCCGTTATATGGATATACCATATTTTGTTTATCCATTCACCAGTTGATGGACATTTTGGTTGTTTCTGCTTTTTGGGTATTGTGAATAATGTTGCTGTGAACATTCACCTGTAAGTCTGTATGGACATAGGTTTTCATTTCTCTTGGGTAGGTACCTATCCCCTAGTTGATATTTTTAATTAGAGTTACAATCATTTACCCACCATAAGTTAGTTACTTTTCAAATTTTAACTTAAGTTTTATTTACATCTCAAGGAGTAATTTTTGGATTGGCTAAAGCATTCCTTAAAATAGTTTCACAAATTGTTTTTCTTCTAATTCTTATGTTTAGTACGTCTGAACCACTAAAGAATTTAATGTTCTACTTTTCAATCCCTTTGGTTTCTCTGATTATGAAAGTAATACATACTTGTAAAAAAAAATTCAGGACATTCATTCCTTAAATTATCTTAAATGTGCGTATTCTGGTTAAAAACCACAACTGTCTTAGATCCCTTAACTTTTCAATTCTGCCACCACCAACAGCTGTTCTCTCCTCTAAAACTTTATCATAGAATTTACTGTTTAATTATTAGAAATTAGAAGACATTAATGAGATATGGATACTGGAAGGGAGAGTGGGTTTAACTGCTAATTACTTGCTCCAGGAAAAATTTTAAGTTGCCACATGTGGTAGTCTTTTGAGTTGTTTGAAAATATTGAAAATGTTAAATTATAGAATGCTAAGAATGTACTGAATAGATTTTAGAGAGAGTCAACTTAGAATATCTGTCATATAAAAGTTGTGTTTAAGTTCTTACGAGATTCTTCTACTGGACTGTATATCTTTGTCAGTGTCAATTCCGTAACTTTTCCCTTTTAGATTCAGAATTTACCAAAACTGGGCCTATGTTATTTTCTGTAGAACTTTTAACTTAACTCTGATAATACTAAACCATTTAGAACATCTGTGACCTTAAAAAAATGTGTTGTTGCTGCGTGTAAATGGCAGTTATTTTCTACTAACGGGTAGTTTTAATCATTTATCTGATTTTGACAGAAATAAACACCTTATCTCCATACTGTGGAATTCTATTTAGCGATAAAAAAGGAATAAATGTTAATACACAGGATAGCATGGATACATTTCAAAACATTGTGCTAAGCAAAAGAGGCCAAATACAAAAGACTATGTACTGTGTGATCCCATTTATTTGAAATTGTAGAAAAAGCTAAGCTATAGTGACAAATCAGTTATGCTTGGAGTGGGAGTCAGGCGAGGTAAGGGAATTGACTACAGAGGGTCACAAGGAAACGTTTTAGGGTGAGGGCACTCTTCTCTATCTTGATTATGGTGTGGTTACATGATTGTATGTAATTATCCAAATTCATCAAACTATAAACTTAAAATTTTATTCTATGTACATAATACCCTAATAAAATTAACATAAAAATGAACTAAATATCTTAATTTCTTTCTCTCAAGGAATATATTTTTTTTTGATGAGGAAGATTGTCCCTGAGCTAACATCTGTGCCACTCTTCCTCTATTTTGTATGTGGGAGGCTGCCACAGCATGACTTGATGAGTGGTGTATAGGTCTGCACCTGGAATCTGAACCTGTGAACCCCCGGGGCCACTGAAGCGGAGTGTGTGAACTTAACCACTAAGCTGCCAGGCCAGCCCCAAGGAATAATTTTTTTTTTTAATTTTTTAATTTATTTTTTTTATTAAGGTTATAAAAGTTAACATCCTTGTGAAATTACAGTTGTACATTATTATTAGTCATGTTGTAGTTACACCACTTCACCCCTAGTGCCCTCCCCCCACCCCCCTTTCCCCTGGCAACCACCGATCATTTCTCTTTGTCCATACGTTAACTACCACCTATAAGTGGAGTCATACCGAGTTCGTCTTTCTCTGTCTGGCTTATTTCACTCAACATAATTCTCTCAAGGTCTATCCATGTTGTTGTGAATGGGACAACTTTGTCCTTTTTTATGGCTGAGTAGTATTCCATTGTATATATATACCACAACTTCTTTATCCAATCATCAGTTGCTGGGCACTTCAGTTGGTTCCATGACTTGGCTATTGTGAATAATGCTGCAATGAAGATAGGGGTGCATAGAGCTTCTGAAATTGCTTATTTCAGGTTCTTAGGATAGATACCCAGTAGTGGGATGGCTGGGTCATAAGGTATTTCTATTCTTAACTTTTTGAGGAATCTCCATACTGTTTTCCATAGTAGCTGCACCAGTTTGCATTCCCACCAACAGTGTATCAGGGTTCCCTTTTCTCCACAGCCTCTCCAACATTTGTCACTCTTGGTTTTGGATATTTTTGCCATTCTAACAGGTGTAAGGTGAGATCTTAGTGTAGTTTTGATTTGCATTTCCCTGATGATTAGTGATGATGAGCACCTTTTCATGTGTCTATTGGCCATCCGTATATCTCCTTTGGACAAATGTCTGTTCATGTCCCCTGCCCATTTTGTAATTGGGTTATTTGATTTTTTATTGTTGAGTTGTGTGAGTTCTTTGTATATTATGGAGATTAACCCTTTGTCGGATAAATAACTTGTGAATATTTTTTCCCAATTAGTGGGCTGTTTTTTTGTTTCAATCCTGTTTTCCCTTGCCTTGAAGAAGCTCTTTAGCCTGATGAAGTCCCATTTGTTTATTCTTTCTATTGTTTGCCTCATGTGAGGGGTTATGGCGTCCGAAAAAATTCTTTTGAAGCTGATGTCAAACAGTGTGCTGCCGATATTCTCTTCTAGAAGACTTATTGTTTCAGGTCTAATCTTTAGGTCTTTGATCCATTTTGAGTTTATTTTAGTAAATGGTGAAAAAGAATGGTAGATTTTCATTCTTTTACATGTGGCTGTCCAGTTTTCCCAGCACCATTTGTTGAAGAGACAGCTTTCCTCCATTGTAGGCCCTCAGCTCCTTTGTCAAAGATTAGCTGTCCATAGATGTGTGGTTTTATTTCTGGGCTTTCAATTCTGTTCCATTGATCTGTGCATCTGTTTTTGTACCAGTACCATGCTGTTTTGATTACTGTGGCTTTGTAGTGTGTTTTGAAGTCAGGGATTGTGATGCCTCCAGCTTTGTTCTTCTTTCCCAGGATTGCTTTAGCAATTCGGGGTCTTTTGTTGCCCCATATGAATTTTTGGATTCTTTGTTCGATTTCTGTAAAGAATGACATTGGAATTCTGATTGGGATAGCGTTGAATCTGTAGATTGCTTTAGGTAGTATGGACATTTTAACTATATTTATTCTTCCAATCCATGTGCATGGAATGTCTTTCCATGTCTTTATGTCGTCGTCGATTTCTTTCAAGAAGGTCTTGTAGTTTTCGTTGTATAGATCTTTCACTTCCTTGGTTAAATTTATCCCAAGGTATTTTATTCTTTTTGTTGCAATCGTGAATGGGATTGAGTTCTTGAGATCTTTTTCTGTTAGTTCATTGTTAGCATATAGAAATGCTACTGATTTATGTATGTTGATTTTATACCCTGCGACTTTGCTGTAGTTGTTGATTGTTTCTAATAGTTTTTGTATGGATTCTTTGGGGTTTTCTATATATAAGATCATGTCGTCTGCAAACAGCGAGAGTTTTACTTCTTCATTGCCTATTTGGATTCCTTTTATTTCTTTTTCCTGCCTAATAGCTCTGGCAAACACCTCCAGTACTATGTTGAATAGGAGTGGTGAAAGTGGGCACCCTTGTCTTCTTCCTGTTCTGAGAGGGATGGCTTTCAGTTTCTGTCCATTGAGTATGATGTTGGCTGTGGGTTTGTCATATATGGCCTTTATTATGTTGAGGTACTTTCCTTCTATACCTATTTTATTGAGGGTTTTTATCATAAATGGATGTTGGATCTTGTCGAATGCTTTCTCTGCATCTATTGAGATGATCATGTGGTTTTTGTTTCTCATATTGTTAATGTAGTGAATCACGTTGATTGACTTGCGGATGTTGAACCATCCCTGTGTCCCTGGTATAAATCCCACTTGATCATGGTGTATAATCTTTTTGATATATTGCTGTATTTGGTTTGCCAAAATTTTGTTGAGGATTTTTGCGTCTATATTCATCAGTGATATTGGCCTGTAGTTTTCCTTCTTTGTGTTGTCCTTGTCAGGTTTAGGGATCAGGGTGATGTTGGCTTCATAGAATGTATTAGGGAGTGCTCCATCTTCCTCTATTTTCTGGAACAGTTTGCGAAGGATAGGTATTAAATCTTCTTTGAATGTTTGGTAGAATTCTCCAGAGAAGCCGTCTGGTCCTGGACTCTTATTTTTGGGGAGGTTTTTGATTACTCTTTCTATTTCTTTACTTGTGATTGGTCTATTCAGATTCTCTATTTCTTCCCGAGGAATAATTTTTTTAATCAAAATTATTATGAAAGAAAAACATTCCTAGGTATACTTTTTAGAACACATTTATACACACATATAAATTCTAGAGCCATGGAACATAAATTCACCATATATTAATGGGTATTATAGTTGTATTCCATGTATTCATCATTTAACTAATGTTGACTGAGTACCCACTGTATGCTAGATGCAAGGGATTCTGCAGTGAATCAATAGAAAATCATATGATTACAATATGGCAAGTATTTTGAAGGAAAATAATCTGACAACAGCATCAAAGAAGGAGCTTTCATGTTTACTTGATGTTATTAAAGACAAAAATACAGACCTTGGAATGGGCCATTAATCTGATTTTGTAGCATTTCTCCTATGCTCTTGATATTCTTTATCCCTGTTTTTACATTTACTTCTTTTCCAAATATTTATGAAAATGAAGATTTTTATAATTTTTTAGGTGTAAATTTAAATTTATTTATTTTTGTTTTGTTTTGTGGGTTTTTTTTGAGGAAGATTAGCCCTGAGCTAACATCTGCTGCCAATTTTCCTCTTTTTGCTGAGGAAGACTGGCCCTGAGCTAACATCCATGTCCATCTTCCTCTACTTTATATGTGGGACGCCTACCACAGCATGGCTTGCCAAGCGGTGCCATGTCCGCACCCAGGAGCTGAACCAGTGAACCCTGGGCCGCCGAAGTGGAACATGCACACTTAACTGTTGTGCCACTGGGCTGGCCCAGATTTTTATAATTTTTGCGTTTTATAGTCAGTCAGTATTTATGAAATATTTCTCATATGCTTAAAATATAAGGGAATCCAGATTAAGTATAAGATATATGGTCCATATTGTCAAGGACTTTTGAAAAGTCTTTATGGAAAATATGGAAACCTAAATTGGGCTTTAATGATAGATTGAACTTACATATGTGGAGGGAGAAAAGGTGGACATTTCATGTGCTTGTTTCTATGATATTAAATTTTCTTTTCCTTTTTTTCTCTGTAGCCATTTCTACTCAGGCCTCTTTGTTATCACGACCTCCTCTTTTTTCTTTCTCACATATTTTTATTTTTTGTACCTTGGCCCTCTTATCCCTTCACTTGATATCAAAATCACGTTTATATAAATGATCCCCTGATTTACATCTCTGGCTCTCTGATTCTTCTCTTGAGCTCCAGAGGCATGTTTCCCCATCACCCGTGCATCTCCCAGAGCACCTCAAAAAAATAAAAATTTATTTTTCTGTTTGAATTCTCCTTTTGAGGCAAGAATTTTAAGTATGATGTGGTTGTTGTCTTTTTAGTCACTTAACACTGGAAACATTCAAGTCACTTAATCTCTGTTTCTCTAACCTATACATCTCAGCAGTCCGTGTCCATTCTGCCTCAGGAATGTTTATTGTAGGAGGATATATGTCAAAAAGCAATCTGATTAACATAGTTTCTTGCCTTCTGAAAGAATATAGAACGATATTTTCCAGCATTAAAAAGGAAGACAAACCTTCTGAGACAAAATGAAGTGCAGAGAAAACCAGTTGCAGTTCTCAAGAGACCTAACCAGTTAAATAGAAAGTAAGTACTCAAATATAAGACAATAATAAAGACAATAATATGTTATCCTGCATTTAAAAAGATACATTTCTCACACTACATATTCAAAGGGATGGATTTGCAGTGATTCTTGTAGTTATTTGGTCATTTTCAAGACATATTTGGAATGTCTCTGAACATCCAACATGAAAGCATTCAGTAATAGCTTCCTTATATTTTAGACCCAGTGTTATTGATGAATTTAACTAATTATAAATTTTTTAAAAAAACTTCACTCTACTTCTTTACCTCTCTTGACATATAGAATAAAATTGCAATGACATATAGAATAAAATTGCAAAAGGTGATTATTTTGGTAAAAACACCTCAGCCAGAATTATTCATAATTGGGAATCCTGAAAGCTGAGTTTGTTATTCAGTCTCGGTGGCTTTTAATAGAACAATATGTGTTATTTGTGGAAAAGGCCAACTAGAAAGAATTCTGTGTAAATGCTTATTAAGCTGAAATTATTTTTATATTAAATTGAAAGGCATAACAAAAACTTAAAAATTATGACCTATTGTGGCGTTCTGTTCTCTGTATGGATAAAGTGGGCAGAAAGGAAATTGACAAGCTATGAAGTTTCCTTATTTCAGTTTCAAGTACCATTTATTAATTTCTTATAGAAGATAATTCAAAACAAAAAAGCCCTGAAATGAAGTCTTGGTATAAATGCAATGGCTGGAATTGCAGTTTTGCTTTAAAACCATTGTCTCTTTTTTTTGGAATCACTTGGTGGTACCTTTTGGAAAAAGGGAACTTCTCAAATAATAACTTGTTAATTACATGAGCCATTAATGAGCCCATCTTAATTTGGCTACCACGGAAATTTAGCATTTGAGCCTCTGTAAGATTGGAGGTAAGATTAGCTAACCTGTTAAGCACTCAATTATAAAAATAAATAAAAATGAAAATTTTTTTCTCGTATTTTACCAACTTCCTATAGAAACTAGAAAGGAATTAGTGAAGGTCAAGTCAAACATATTTAAGAGTATGTTGTTCTGTGCATGAAAGAGGAAGCAGCGGAAGAGAGTAAGTCTGTCTGTGTTTTTTATTAATACATAAAGGTTTCTGAGTGAGGAAGGAAGAGAAAACTGGACATGTTATTTTCAAGGTTTTCTCTGTTTTTGGTTTTCAGTAGTTCAACTATGAGGTGCCTAGATGTGATCTTTGTACTAATCCTGTAAATCTGTTCATTTATATTTGTCACCAAATTTAGGATTAAAAATGTTAAAATGTCTTCAGAGGAGTTGTTTTATGTCAGAATATTAGAGAGCTGAATATTTGCAAGATAGATTAATACAAAATTAACCAGGTTGTTATGTAATATGCTGCAGAGGGAGATATTTGTAAATCAAATCTTTGTGTAAATAAGAAAATAATTTAGAGTCTTTATGTTTAGTGTACCTCAAGTTTTCAGCCTATGAATTTAACTGTTTTTGCTTATTTTTTCTCAAGATGTTTTCAGAGTTAAGTGGCTCAGGCTATTCATGATATATGTGTTTTTGTTGCAGAAATAATATTCCAGCCAATTTTACTAGGAGTGGAAATAAATTAAGTCATCAGAAAGACACTCGCCAGGCAACTTTTCTTTTCAGAAGAGGCCTGAAGGTATTAAAAACTCTTGGTAGTGTTTTCTTTGTACCCAAACAAAGGATCCTCAACATCCACCTTTAGTAATTCTCAATCGTAGGCATGGCCCGTGGTTGAGGTGTAGGGGTTGGGTCTGGGATTTGCAGAACATGACATTAGATTCGCTCTTTTTTTTTTTTCCTATTTTCTTTTTTGTTGTCCTCAATAGCAACATCTTATAAGAATTTAATGTTATTTAGGAATAAACTTGTTTTTATCACTTGTTCTCATATAGGAACCCCAACAAAGACGTGTTGCCAGAATAAGCACATGCCCCTCTCCTGCATTCATACATATACCATACTGGGTTATAAGGTTACAGAGCAGGATAGCTCTTTGGATTCAAGTCCTCTGCTTTCTGTGGGATCTACTGCTTTTTTTTTCCCTTCAGGTTCAGGCCCAGTTGAACACAGAACAACTGCTAGACGATGTAGTAGCAAAGAGAACTCGTCAGTAAGTTTCAATTTGTTTTTCAAGATGTCATTTCAAAACTCCCAGAATATTAGTGACCCGAATTACTATATGCCCCAATCCAAAAGAAATTAAATGAATAAATTAACTGTTGAGCCTGAAATAAATAAATCTTATTTTGTTTTTTCCCAAAAACCTTTTTTTATTTTTTATTTTTTTATTTTATTAATTTTATGTTTCCTTTTTCTCCCAAAGCCCCCTGGTACATAGTTGTGTGTTTTTAGTTGTGAATCCTTCTAGTTGTGGCATGTGGGATGCCACCTCAGCATGGCTTGATGAGCGGTGCCAGGTCCTCGCCCAGGATTCAAACCGGTGAAACCCTGGGCCACCAAAGCAGAGCACTCGAACTTAACTCCTCAGCCATGGGGCCGGCCCCCCCAAAAACCTTTTAAATTTTCACCTCAGTATTTTAACGGTTTTGGCACGAAATACATTCTGTTTTTAGGGTTTTTTTTTTACTTTTTTTCCATTTTATTAAAACAGCTCTTTATTTTCTGTAGCTGCTTTTATACAAATGAATGTATTAGAGAATAAATAGAGGAAAATCCAATAGAGCTTTTAGAAAATTTGTAAACCTTTAAAAACAATAAGATGTTTCTCCTTTTCACATTTTTTCCCCTTACACCTATAAAGGTTTTTAAAAATATATTTTTGTGTGTTAGAATTGCACTTCCCAAGTGTGTGAGTTGTAGCATTCTAATTCCATCAATATGATCAGCTTTGGAGATTAAACCATATAAAATTATGGCTGCTTTTTGGAAAATAAAATATGATCGTGGTCCAGATATGATTCCAACTAAAATAGGGCATGATTTTGAGCAATCAAAGTGTAAGAAAGGAAACTATTTGAATGTAATGCTGGCAGTATTCTTTTGCACAAGAGTCATGACATTGGAAATCATAAGGAAGTGATAATCATAGTCTATTTGCTTCTGCAATGAAAATTTTTTACATAATTGTAATAATATAAATGCTTTTTATTTGTTTTGAGAATCAACCTATAGAACATAGCACAAAATACTTAATTTGGTAACAGAATATAATGTAAATGTTGGATTTTGACTAACATAAATATAAGAGTAGAGCTGATAAAAAGTGGGAGGTACAAAGTGGGAGAAGAGGTGGAAGAAAGGAATGGAGGTACTACTGTCCTTTCATAGAAAGTGAGTAGGGGATGGTGTCAAGAGACACTACTGAAAGAAAGAGATTTAAGTATATTTAAAGTTATAATGGAAGTAAAATAGTGATATAGCCATCAAAACGGTTAGGAGTAGGTAGGGAAACTAGACTATAGTGTGATGAGCTAAATCCTCATCATAGCAAGATATTATATAAGCATCTTGTTTAGCAAACTGGAGGTAGTGAGCGAACAGTAAAAACAGGCAAGGTTAGAATTGCTGCCTCTGGGAAGCAGGAAGGCGGAGAATGGTGGGGTGAAGGACTGTTGCTTTCATTAGAAGCCTTTCTGTGTTGACTTTTTTTTAGTGTGCATATATTTGTTACACTGAAAAATATTAAATAAATTCAGGTATCCAGTTCCTACCTCCAAGATGGTGATTAATTATATCATGGTGGGCCCCAGGTATCTATATTTCTTAAAAGCTAAGAAAAAATAATGGCTATGTTAAAATGTATGTTTATATGTAGAATACATTATAGGGTTTATAAACTTATATTTTAATGAAGTTTTGGTTTTTTGAAACTAGATGGCGGACTTCCACTACAAATGGAGGAATTTTGACTGTATCCATTGACAATCCTGGAGCAGTGCAGTGCCCAGTGTAAGTCTTTATTGTGCAAAAAGTATAACTTCTCATTATGTAAGATGATAGAATAGTGTTGGTCTTCTGCTCAGAGTATGATCCAAGTTAGAATAAACTGAGACAAGAATAAAAGTACAGTCATGCATCGCATAACAATGTTTCAGTCAACATTGGACTGCGTATACAACAGTGATCCCACAAATTAGTACCACATGGCCTACATGTGGAGTAGGCTATACCATGTAGGTTTATGTAAGTAGGCTCTGTGATGTTCATGTAATGATGTGTTTCTCAGAACATATCCTGGTCGTTATGCAATGCAAGACTCTAATACTTGTGGTACAAAATGGAAATAGTATAGTATAAAGTTAAGAGTAAAAGCTTTCTTGATTCCTAGTTCTGCAGCCCCAAAGTAACCACATTTAACAATTTTGTGTTTTTATTTTAAAAATTCGGTGCTTGTATAACAAATAAATGTACATCTATTTTTATGTATACCTTCTTCCCCTTCCCCCAGTATATTTTTGACATCTTTACTTTTCGGTACATATAGATCTACCTTCTTTTTAAAGGCTTCGTAGTGCATTCTTTCATCTAGATGACCTTAATTTAGTTAATCATTCCATTATATTTATTGCATTATAAACTTTCTAAGTTTATGGAGTTTGTCATCTAGCCAGACATTTTAATGATTGAAATGAAAAAACATGTGATGAGTCTCTAGAAGATCAAGACTTGGAGATCACAGTCATTCCAAATTGTTGAAAAGTTTATGGTTCTACTTAAAGAGGTGTCCTGTGAACTATTATAAATTTTAGTCTCTAGATTAGTCAGTCAAGAACCAGATACTTTTCTTGAGAGCACAAATAAAGTATCCCTAATACATTTGAACATGTGTACATGTCAAGATGTTTTATGTACCAAATGATTTATTTCTCTTATTTTGATTGTTAAGCTGATCTGATTTCATTTTTATATTTTTCTAATAGAACCCAGAAACCACGATTAACTCGTACTGCTGTACCCTCATTCTTGACAAAACGGGAGCAATCTGATATAAAAAAAGTTCCTAAAGGTGTCCCTTTACAATTTGACATAAATAGTGTTGGAAAACAGGTAAACTTTTTTCCTGTAGTTCTTTGGACCATTTATGGTTAATATTCTAATTAACAAATGTATAACAAATTAAATAGGATGTCCTAAGTCTCCTCAACCCTAGGAAACCATTGATCTGTCTACTTTCTGTCTCTGTGGATTTGCCTGTTTTGGACATTTCATATTAATGGGATCATATACTATGTGATGTTTTTTGACTGGCTTCTTTCACTTAGCATAGTGTTTTCAAGGTTCATCCATACTGTGTTAATATTTCCATTTTTTTAATTGCTGAATAATGTTTCATTAAATGGATATATACTGTATTTTATATATTCATTTATCAGTTAATGGATATTTGGATGGTTTTCATTCTTGAGCTATTGTGCATAATGCTCCTTTGAACATTCACGTACAAGTTTTTGTGTATGTGTTTTCCTTTCTCCTTGGTAAATACCTACCAGTGAAATTGCTAGGTCGTATCATAACTCTGTTTAACCTTTCGAGGAACTGCCAGACTGTTCTCCAAAGAAGTGACTGCACTATTTTACATTCCTACCAGCATGTATAAGAGTTATAAATGTTTCCATGTCCTCCCCAACACTTGTTATTATCTGTCATTTGATTATAGCCATCCAAGTGTGTGTGAAGTGGTATATTTCACCATGGTTTTGACAGTTTTGTGTTGACCTTGTATCTTATGTCTTGCTAAAATTCATTTATTACTTTTAGTAATTTTGTAGATTCCTTAGGATTTTCTATGTGAACAATCATGTCATTCTCCAAATTACTTTCTAATCTTTAAATCTGTTCTTGTTCTTTATTATGATGGCTAGGATTGACTTTCAGTACAATGTTCAATAGAAGTGGGAGAGCATGTATCCTTGCCTTGTTCCCAGGCTAAAGGAGAAAGTATTAAATGTTTTACCATTGAGTATGATGTTACCATTAGGTTTTTAGTAGAGTCTCTTTATCAGATTGAGGGAGCTTCCTTTTATTTGTAATTTGCTAAGAACTTTTATCATGAATGGGTGTTGGATTTTGTCACATGCTTTTTTTGTATCCACTGACACAAGAATCTGTGGAATTCAAGATATGAAGTATGGACAGAAATTTGACCAAATTGATTTTGGTTATTTTTATTTTGTCACTGTTGTTACTTTCCTTTCAGAAATTGGGTATAATTTGTGTGCTTTCTGTTGTTAATCAAAAACCATATTTTGATATGAATTTCTGTGATGAACTTACAGAAATTCAAGGAAATTTGTTTCAAAATATTCACAAGTCTAAATAACTCTTTTATCAAAGGCATTGCTACAGTTGGTGGCAGTGTTTGCAGAGCCTAAAAATAATTCAGATAGAGAAATCTTTGGATGTATGACTTATAGGCATTATAGGATATGTGTTTTATATAGTGTATAATGTAGGCATTATAATGGCTAGGAGATAGGGATTCTGAGTCAGACTACCTGGTATAAATTCTGGAGCTGCAAGTAGGCAAGTTAACTAACTTCGGCAAACTTCACTAAATTTACCTATTTCGTACGGTTTTTCTTAAAATTAAATGAGTTCATACACATAAATATTCAGGAAATGTTGGCTGTTGTTACTGTGAATACCATTATGATTGCATTATTGTTCCAAAGAAAATATGGCTTGTAGTCAAGTAGTTTAATTTTTTGTTTTGTTTTGTTTTCTCTAGACAGGGATGACTTTGAACGAGCGATTTGGGATCCTGAAGGAACAAAGAGCCACTCTCACGTTCAACAAAGGAGGAAGCCGCTTTGTAACTGTGGGATAGATCCCATGTCAAAGGGACGTTGGAGTGATGACTCTGTTTTAAAAGTTGAATTGCTTGAAGAGTTCGTCACAGAAATTCAAGAAACTTTATTTCAAAATATTCACAAGGCTAAATAACTCCTATTTTTATTTTTGAAGTTTTTTTTTTTTTTAATGTATAAATAATGCCCTGGAAGAATAACAGGGAATATACCTATCTGTTCTTAAAGATTTCATGGTTGGCTCAGACAGAACAATTCTCTATTTGACTTCTTTGGTTCCTCATGCAGCAGAAAGAAGACAGAGAGATAGAAATTGATTATTTTTATGATAGTGGTATTTAGGATCTCATTGCCTTTGCCCATTTTTTACACTTTGCCATGGTAAATCTTGATCTTCAGAAATATTAATAGGTCCCTTTGTTGCTGTCACTTATCTTTTATAGTGCTGATGTAATAAGTGTGGTTGACTTTTCTTCCTTAGAGGTGTAAAAAAATTTATTAGAATTGCAGTTTTGGGTTTTAAGGTTTATGGGAATATCTAGAACTTGGTTCATTTTTCAGGTAACATTAGGTTAATCCTCCAGAGTTGTAAATCTTTAATACTGAACTTTTAACAAGAAATGTGACTCTAGGCGTTAGTCTCAGTTTAAAATGTTGGTGTGTAAAAGGCTATAAATGTGTTTACAAAGTTATTTGATAGAGCATTGGAGGAGAAGTTCCGATGTAAAAGCTGACAATTTGTGTTTAGTAAATGAAGAAAGTATGAGAGGGAGTAGCAGGTTGAATACAGGTAACTGAGGTGAAAAACTTTGAAACACAGGTTATAAGTATACTGTTTGGATTTAGTGTAGTCTTAAATCTAGTGTCCACAGAGAATTCTTCAAATAATATTTAGAAGAATTATAATTATTAAAATGGATTGAGCCCCTTAGATATTTTGATAGTAAAATTAATAGCCATAAAGTCCTAGACTTTCTTATTTGAAAAGTTAAGTTTTATAAGCTTTTGAGCTTGCTAAGTTAAATAATATACAGCTCCAAAAATGAAAATATGCTTGTACACATCACAAAGAAAAAAACTGCAAAATGATGATAGAGTTACATTGTAACATTGTTTTGTCCCTTTCACTCTGATTTCTTGTATAAAATTCAGGCATTTATGATGAGAAAAGGGTTTTCCCCCCCACACTCTGGAGTGGTAGGAGGAGTTAGTCTGTTGTGCCAAGTTAGTGTTGAGTCCTCAGATGGTTGTATACTATAAGTTATGGTATAATGCCAAAATGCAGCAAAATATTCCAGTTACAAGTTTGGTCATTTTGAAGCTTAACCTTTTGGTTTGCTATAATGTTAAAACCTCTAAATAGCTGTTAGTTTCCCTAGAGTGTATTATTAGTGTTGATTTTCCCTGTAAAAAAAAACAAAGCATTAAGTTATCACTCCTGCCTGCCTTGCATTGTATGCTAGACTTTATTGTTGTCTCTCTTCCTCCTTGGGTTACTTGGTTTATGCTAGCCACGGAAAGCTATCAATAACAGTTTCATGCTTATACCAAAGAATTAAATCTGATCCTTAATATCTGGTATTTTGCCAGTCAGTCTACTGATAAGGGATTATTGGAAGCCAGTCATACAATTTGAAAATAAACTCTAGTCTCTCCTTAGGCCAAGGACTCATTGCGAAACTTTTTTGCAAATATAAATGCTTAGATTTGATCCATGAACAGTAAGTTTTAGACTGGTTTAGAATTACTGGTAGCTTATTTTAAAGCAAAGGAAAAACAACTGAGCACGAGTTTGCTGTCTTTAGAACAGTTTGTGAAAATATGGTATAAAGTTTTCATTTTCTTATTTTAAATATTATTGTATAGAGCTATTATTAATGCCTTTTTTTGAAAACTTTAAAAATTGCCCCAAATATTGACATTAAGTGCATCAAACAACAGAGTGTCTTTGGTATATTAAACTTTTGCTCTTCATGCATCTGTCATTTCATTTTCTTTTTAAATATAAAATTTTGCCTTTGTTACAACTAAATTAAAATTCTTGAGTGCTAACATGTTGTATATAGACAAAAGAATATGCTTTGTTGGAGGAAAATTTCCTTTCTTGGAATGTGGTTGTAGTCATCCTTTTTCAGTTCTTAAAGTTTTTTTTTAAAAACAGGATGCAACTTAAAATTTCCTTTGCATCAAGGTGTATGCAAAACATTGATGCAGTGCATCACAAAATGAACGTTTGTATTTAATGAGGAGATGCTTTACACTGTACTTTTTGGTGTTTTTTGGAAAAGTTACATTTAGATCTATTCTGAAGCTGTCCATTTTTAACAAATAAAATGTTACAGGTCTCACATGATTTATTCTTAGCTATAAAGATTGAGTTGTGGTTTATAGATTGTTCTATGTTACAAAGAACTTTGTGGTGATATATTTACAACTTTTAGAGTTTGCCAACCTACCTACCAGCCAAGTTGGTAAATCACTCTAGACTCATATTGACATCCTTCCAACTGCCTTTTGACCATTTCATTCAGATTTACTTAGAATGTAGAATATTAGGTTAAATGAGCCTTTAGAGATCATCCAGTTCAAGTCCTCTTTTTACATCCTAGTTAAGTGAAATTCAACTTTTCAAGACTTGTTTGTGGCAGTCACTTTTTGAGCTCAGATCTTTTAATTCTCAGTTCGTAATAAACTGCCCTTGTCAATTGAACACCCACAGAAAGTAGTAGAGTAGTGTGTGGCTTGTCAGATATCTAAGAAGTGGTAATAGCCATGCTTTGGCATTTGTAGCGTGGTAAGTAAATCTACTCTACCAGTGATGATCATGAGACTTCGTTACTTTGGTATTATGTAGACCCATTAGAAAAAGACCAGTCTTCCTAATCAGATGTTATGTATTTTTTTCTAATAGGCATAAACTTTTAAATTTTAATTTTAAATAAATCATAAAATACTTCTAAGTATGAGGAAACTTATAGGCGTCATTGCCCAATTGTTATTTTTTGTTAGAATAAATATATATGTCATATTTTCCTGTCAATAGCTTTATAATTCACATAACATACAGTGTCAGGGTAATTTTGTTCTGATGTGTATTTACCATAAGGAAGTAAGAGTGAGAAAAAATAGCTGACTTTGCACTACAGAGAATGAATATACACTCTGAATGCAGGCAATATTAGGGCAGAAAATGATTTCTTCGTTTCTGATCAATGTACCTTTGAACTTTCATCAGGATTATATGATTATTTGGTTTTTGCCACTGTAAAAAAAAAAATGAAGCATGTGATTTAAGCTTCCATTTAAAGACAGCTCTTTTTGCATAGATCATTTTGGAGTTAGCCTCTTTTATAAAGTGATACCAATAAACCCCAAGCTTTTACAATAAGAATTTTAGACTGTTATGGACCATTAACAGAGATTTAAAGATTTGCTTATAAATTGTTGACTTCTAATGTCTTTTTCTTTCCCTACCATTACAGTTTGCTTTCTATCTGAAATCTATTCAACAAAAAGGTTGATAAAACAGGGAAATGTGATAACCATTCTGGAACTGAAATTCCTTGTTCTGAGTGTATTCAGATCAGGTTTACCTATGTTTAAAGATGAGTAGGAAACTTCCCCTCGTGTCTGTGTGTTTAACTTCTACTTCGATTTCCATTTTCCTCTAAGAGAAGAAAATCACCTTGTCTAAATTTTAAATTTAAAAGTCAGTTATTAGTGTTTCTTATTAAAGAAGTCAGGAAAGGAAAGGACCAAACATTTATTGAATGTATTCAACAAGTCAGTGTCTTTGCTTTACTTTTGCAGAGAATGGGATTAGCCAAGATTTTAATCCTACTACTTTGGGTTTATAAAAGTGGAGACTTACAGGAGTGACCATAATATATTTCTAGTGAGTAGAAGGGGCAAGGGAAGGACTTTATTTCTGCATGGTATAGTGAGATGCAGAATTGGAGAGAGCTATTGAGATTTGAGTGAAACGTTTTTGCCCCTAGTATTCAATGAGTTAACTCTCAGCCTGTAAAATAAACAGGAAGAAGCAGGGAAGTTCTCTCTATCAATTCTTAACAATCAGTAACCCCCACTGCCTGTTTTTTCAGCTCCTGCTTCCAGTCCACAGAGCAGTAGTGGAATAAGTTATAGATCCCTGTAACCGTTTTACTCACAGCCTTTTTGTAACTGTTTCTCATCATTTCTTTTATTCATCACTAGACTCTCTGGTGAGGGGCTGCCCCCGTGGCGGAGTGGTTAAGTTCGCACACTGCTTCAGCAGCCCAAGGTTTCGCTGGTTCTTATCCCGGGCGCGGATATGGCACCACTCGTCATGCCACGCTGAGGCGGCACCCCAGGTGCCACAACTAGAAAGACCCACCACTAAAATATACAACTATATACTGGGGGGATTTGGGGAGAAGCAGCAGAAAGGAAGAAAAAGATTGGCAACAGTTGTTAGCTGAGGTGCGAATCTTTAAAAAAAAAAAAGACTGGTGAACTCACAATGACTCCATTTCCTATATCTCATTCTCACAAGATGATCTTTTCACTTGCTTTATGGAGAAGATTGAGGGAGTAGGATGAGAATTCTCTCATATTGTACCTTTATTTTTTAGGTGAAACCTCAAATCCTTAGAAGTCTCAAAATTAGCTCCTTTATCTTTTCTTTCAGCCTTTCTTTACTAGGAGTTGTCTCATATAATGGTGTATATAGCATCTTCATTTCCCCCCGTATCCACGGGCCTTTCTTTCGATCTTCGAATATCTACAGACTTACGTACCCTGTTCTCAAAAATTGTTGTTGTCGCCTCCCAACCTTCTCTCCTGTGTTAGTACAGTAACCCATCATGTGTCTCTGCTGCTTTCCATTCATTCTCACTATTTTTTTTAACTCCTGTTGATATACTCAGCCCTGGGATATGGACAATTAAAGAGTTTAACATATTAAGGACCTTAAAATCTAGTTGAACAGGAAAGTAACATAAATCTATAAACTTGTTCAGAAGTTCAGAGACCTGGATTTGCATGGTATGTTGTAATTATGATGAGATATGCAGATAGGAAGAATGAGGCCATATTACAAAGACCTTATCGGAAGAATTTAGTGTAAATGTGGAAGATAATAGGTAATCAAATATAGATGACAATGGTGCATTTTAGCTATCTGGCAACTATTTCTGTAGCATTGTAGAGTTAATATGGAATATAGGATTATGCTTTTAGTCATTGTAGTTGAAGTATCTCTAAAAAGTATAAAATGAGGTCCTGCTCTTAATTAGCTTAAAATCTTTCTAAGAATAACAAAATTTTAGGAAACCAAAATCAAGAAAACCAGTTCATGCATTGGATAAGTGTTATTTGCCAAGGATGACAAATGTAGATCATTTGCCATTGCAGTGACCCATGCTCAAGACAGACATTGATAATTGATCATGGAACTTGTTGCTGAAGAATCTAGAATGTAGTATTAAGAGTTCATAGAATAACTCTGAGCAGCTGTTACTAATTAGCTTTGGCACTGAGATTAAAATTTTTTATAATCTCTTCCATTTAGGAGTTGGGGGAAGTGCTAGTGAAAGTTTTGTAGAAGAGTTGGACCTTGAATGATGGGTAGGATCTCTCCAAACTTAATTTCTCTTGCTGTCTGACATGAACTTTTTCGCTTGTGGCCTTAATGTTCTCCACATGTACCATTATAAATCATACCTGGTGTATTCACGCTGATCCTCCTCCCAATCTGGAGTATTGCTCTTATCCCCCTGGAGCCTATTCCACTTAATAATCCTTCAGATTTTTTTCAAAACCTCATTCATCCCTCATACAGATTCCTTTTGTCTGAATTCTGATGGGTAATCTCCATCACCGCTTTTTTGTTGTCTTATTCTCTAATTGGTATATTTGTCTGGATTCCATAATTAGATTATAATCTCCTAGGAAAAGAGCTGCATCTGACAGCCTCTTCTGTTTCCCACAGTAAATGCTAGTTGATTGTAGGGAAAATTTACATCATGTAGCAGGAACGGCTTGAATATGTGAAAGAAACAATATTCTGAATACTGGTTGTAATATAAGTAAGGTATAATTAGTTTAAAATATGGTATTTTCCACTTTTTCGGTAATGGTTTCATTTTTCACTATTTCTTTGGTCTACCCTTAATTCCCACATTTAGATTATGGTCAGATCATTTTCCTCAATTTTGGTTCCAGACCAAAATTTTAGCCTTTAATGCCGTTCATCCTGCTTTGCTCAACAACAAGATCTTGCCTAAAGGACAAGTATTATTTAATAAATGGAGGGAGAGCCTAAAATATTCAGATAACTCTTTCAATGAAAATTACGGAGTTTGGGAGCCAGGTTAGCACTTGTATTTCCCTCAGGCAATGATAGTTAATAAATCTACAAGTCTCCATTTAGATCATTTGGTTTATAGAATGACAGAAGGTGGCAAATGTTTTAGGTCGTATCGCAGGGTCCCCTCTTGTTGCCCAAGTTTCTGATAGCAACAGTGTTAAGAAGCCTTAATTTAATGCTTAACCTAATCCTCCAGGACTGAGGAAAGCAGAGACGTTTTGGTGAGGAGCGTTGTCTGAAAGATATTTTTGTAGAGGCGTTTTAGAAATGCTACTGGGAACCTAGAGTAGGGGGCTGCACCCGATTTGTGAGTTCTGTTTCAATTTCCCTTGAAAAACTCGATGTGGGCGGAGGCAAGCGTCTGGATGTGTGGAGGGGCACCGCAGCCCTGCCCATCAAGGGAACCGGCCGGGGTCTGAATGCCCCTTTCCCCGCCCACCCATCAGTTCTGGCCGCGCATGCGCTGAGCCGGCGGGCCGGAGGGTTGTCGGCTGGGAAATGGCGGCCGCTGGCTTGGTCGCCGTGACCGCGGCTGCAGAGTACTCTGGGCCAGTGGCGTCGGGAGGTAACCTCTCCGGCGTTAACTGCGGCCCAAGCTCCGGCTCAGGCGCTGGTCCTGGCCCGGGCTCATGGAGCCGCTCCCTCGATCGAGCGCTGGAGGAGGCAGCGGTAACCGGGGTGCTGAGCCTGAGCGGCCGGAAACTGAGGGAGTTTCCCCGGGGAGCGGCCAACCACGACCTGACGGACACCACCCGGGCGGGTGAGCGGGGCGGGGGCATTCCTGCCGGCGGGAGGCCCGGGGCGCGGCGGGAGGCCGCTCCAGCCGATGCGGGGGACTCGGGGTAGTTAGAGCAACTGGTCCCACAGCTCCTGGTCGGGACCCGGGTAACGGGGAGAAGCCGACTGCTCCAACCCACCCATCCCCGCGGGCCTGCGGGCAGGACCCCGAGCCTGGGCTGGGCGGCGGACGGCGGCCGCTCTCGGGGGAGAGGACCGAGGGGGGTTGGTGGGAGGTGGTTCACCCTCCCAGAAAATGAACTTCTGCCTCTGCTGAGGGAGTCCCTTGCCCCGCCCCGGTTTCCCCAGGCCCTTTCGGATTTGGGATGCCAAGTTGACTTGCTAAGATTTGGGATTGTAGCGCGCTCTTAATGGATCAGAGTACCATTGGTCGCTGCATTGTCAGGAAAGCGTCGATCTCGGCACTGGCGTTTTTTCCAGAGTTGTTTTTAATGTGAACCCAATCGCTGTAACTTTTCTTTCTCCACCTTCATCTAGTTGACTTACCAAATGTACTTGCAAAAGTAACTAGAGCTCACCTTCAGACTCCCATTGCTTTCCTCTCTCCTCATGTCCCCCCAAAAAAGTTGAAGGAAGAAAACCTAAAAAAAATACATAGATCGCTACTATATCTGTATTTAATGCTCTTTAAAAACAAACAGACATCACTTTGCTTTGTACGTATTTTTCAACACAGGAAAGATAATAAAGAATTAGGTATTATTTGGTTTTCTTAGTTGTAGAGAACAATGTCTGGTGACTGAAGTGTTCAACATAGTATGTTTTTCTTGTGTTTAAAATATAGCTTCCTCAGGGAGTAGATTAAGAACTGAGTCTATTCATGTTTTACACAAATACAAAGGAGGAAAAAATCCCTTACACAGTTTGTATAGTATGATGTAGTCAGATTTTTTTAATTTCCTACAGTATTTTTGCAATCAAGGAATGTGTAGTACTTTGTGTCTTATATGTATTCCATTTTATTTATTTTAAAATCTTCGATTTAACACCTTTCCTATGTTTGTGCACTCATTAAGGATTGATGAGCATTGTATATGATTGACTTATGTTAGAAAAATAAACAGAACTGTTAAGCTACTTCAAGAAACTATTCTTTAAAGAAACTTTTGCTCTGGTGTAAAATGGAAGAAATTCAATGCCTACTTATTTAATCTCTTTTTGGAAATAATTGTACTAAATATAGTTTGTATTTTTTAGCGAATGATATTAAAATTAAACTTTCTTGGTAAGGTAAATTTGAACAGTCGTTTACCTTTTGCATGTGTTCTGATAGGTGACATCTAAAATTGTCGTTCATACCCCAAATTTCCTGATTCTGTTCAGGAAATGGCTATACGTCATATGGTTGTTTAGGAGATGGATAGCATAGCAATTCTATATTGGTGTGAGTCATTTCAGTATTACTACATTGAGCCTGAAGCTAAAGAATAGTTGATTACAGGAGTTTATCTGGCTTCTTATCATATCTGCTTTAAATAGTTCTAGGACCAACATGTTTTGCCTTTAAGAAATATTTTATTAACTAACAAAACCCAAGGGCATTTGTGAAGAAAAATAAGTAATCCCAATGAATTTTTCCCTTACTGTGCTCTGAATTTTTAATTTGTTATTGTCCACGCTTATTTTGTTACTTTAATAGTTTCCTTATAAGCCAAATTTTTGTTGGTTGACATGTTATCTGGTCAAAAAGTATGAAAAAGAAAAAAGATTACAAGGTATTTTATACCTTACTAGACTAGATTCATTACTAACATGTTAGAGACATTACTTATTATGAGATATCTTTGGCAAACCTTGGTAAGAACAAAAATACTGAATTATTCTCTGAATTATTTTAAACATAATTTGATAGAGAGAACATCATTTATTGAGTATTCAGTGTTTGCTATTCATTGTGTTCGATGTTTTAAAATATGTTGCCTTGTTAAATGCTCACAACTACCAATGGGTTAAATATTATGATCCCTACTTTACGTATGAGGAATCACTCAGAATTTACAGATGAGGAGTCACTGTAACTAGTATTAGTGGCAGAATTTCAGCCCAAGTCCATCTACCTCTTTTCACTTCACTCTACCACACAGGCTCCTTATATACAGATAGATGTTACTATTCCTGTCTACAGATAGCGCATCCAAAGTTTGGAGAGATTAGATAATTTGCACAAAGACCTTTAGCTTAAAGGCCAGGAAAGGTGGTATTAGCAGGATTTGAGCCTAGTATGAGGCAACTCCAAAACCATAGTCTACCTGTTATACCAAGTACTTTGGTGAATTCAGGCCCAACTTATGTTAGCTAAAATGTTTTGTTCAGACCCTATAGAAAATTTAAAGCCTAGAAAATTATTTGAATACTATATATATCAAAGTTGCCACACAGTCTGTTCTTTCATAATATATAGAATGCGTCTGGTAGAACTGCTGTCTTTCAAGAGTTTACATTCTAAGAGACAGCATGTAATATCCATCCCATGTTTAATGTGACATGATTAGAATTCACTAGGAACATTTTCTTGAGGTTTTTCTCTCCTGTTTTAAAAAGGTAGCTCTTTAGGAAAAGGGAAGGATTTTCTTGGGAATGGGTGACTTGATCTAGTGGACAAGGAAAATCTTAAAAGAAATCACAGGAGACTTCTTGGGGCAGAAAGGTTGTAGCTTGGATGTGGGTAGGTAGAAGTGAGAAGGAAAGCCGCTTCAGGCTTTGGTGGACAGCATGCAAGAAGTCGGATAGGGCACGTCAGTTAATTTTGCCAATCCGCCACACATTCCCCTTTCATCTGAGGACAATACTTCAGTTTTCCTAGAGACTCACCCCTCTCAGCTACATAGTTCCCACCCTGACACAAGGGTGTTCACATGACTCAGGCCTACCAGCAATGTTGTCTGTCCTTCTGGCCACAGTGATTGTCAGAGATGGGCGTATTTTCCAATTGGCAAACATGAGTGTTAATTCTGATTTTTTTATTGAAACTATTGAGAAAGAGGCGTGCTTTGAACCCTGGGGTGCTGAGAGAATAGATTGTGAGCCTGGAGCTTGCCAGTAAATGGAAAGCAGAGCCAAAAGATGGAAAGAGTTCTGATAAGTGAGTGCTGTTTTTGGACTTTCAAATTATGCAAACTAATAAATTCCCTTTTCTGAGTAATTTGAGTAGAATTTTTTTGATATAAAATAAGAGTCCTGACGAATACAGTGAGACTCCTCTTGATAATGTTGTGGTGAGACCAGTTTGGTTAGAATACATGGTTGGATTAGAGAATGTAAGAGGTCCTTTTCACATATGAGGAAGCTAGATTGATGACAGGTTTAGAGACGGGGCTAATCAACATTCATTCATTCAACAAACATTGATTGACTAAGGAATTTTGGCAGGTGTAGATATACAAAGAGGACCAAGACACTCCTTGCCTTCAAAGAACTCAAGGGATAAATAAATAGGTGTAAAGATTATTTGAACTAACAATAGCAGAACTTTCATGTGTAAGGCATTATGGTAGGTAATATAGGGGAAGCAATAATAATAACCGGCTTCACCCTGTAAATATTAAAAAATCTAGTAATCTGGTTGGGTAGCTGTAATAATAATCCAAATCTATGAGGGAATGGACAACAGATCATATTGGAAAATGAAAATGTACAAATACAGATTGAATTTTAAAAAAGTGGGGGACAGAATGCATCAAAGATGACTGAGCTATTAAACCTGGAGGACTAGGAAGATGGTAATGCTACTGATAATAATATTAGCTAAGATTTATTGAGCTGTTAGCATATTCCAGGTATTATACTAAGCTGTGTTTCAAAAACATGCACGTACATCAACCATATGAGTTTTAAGTACTCTTTTTAACCCCATTTTACATGTGAAAAAGTGGAGACTCGAGGTTAATTTGATCAAAGTTACACAGCTAATAAGTAACAGAACTGGGATTCAAATTCAGATACATCTGATATTAAAACTTGCGGTTTTGATCACTAAGCCACACTGACAAGTTTGGTGCACATTATTTCTTTCATTTCCTGACACATATAAGGGGCTGGTAGCACGTCTAGTTAATCCTGTGCAGCAAATAGAAATGTAAATCTGGAGCTTTAAGAGTGAAATTAGGGCTGCGGTATATATTTGAGAGAGTCATTGTGACGAGTTTATGAGATTCTTGCAGAAAGAGTGTGGAGAGTGGAAAAGCTGGTCACTGACAACCATGGGCATTTAAAAAGGCAAGAAGAGGAATCAGCCTGAGAAAAAAACAAAGTTCCATAACTAGGCCTGTGTTGGAATTCACAGAATCCTAAAGCTGAAGGAACCATAATAACCATGTAAGTTATTTTACGAATGAGAAGCAGTGTCAGAAAGGTTAAATGACGTCTCTAAGGCTATATAGTGAGGTAGTGCTGTTTCACAGAGGGCAAATAGCACTCATGGTTGAAGCTGTAAGAAATCTCTTCTGAAGGGAAGACAGGAAATAAGAAACTAAGGACTCAGCTTTGGGGAAAAGCCTATAGTGGAAGGCAGGAGAGGGAGACTAAGATTACACAAAAAAGAAAACAAATTGTGATGTAGAGGGTGAGCCAAGGTAATGCAGTGTTATTGAAGTCATGAGACTTGAGACTTCCAAGAAGTGGATGCTATTTCCTAGGTAAAGAAGAATGAGGATTACTAAAAGGCCATTTAGTTTTTCAAGGAAGCAATCTGTAAGCCACAAAATTATGGTTTCGTTGGTCTTGGAAATATGCACTAGAGTGCCAGGTCTTAGGTGGAAATCATATTTTTCTTGGATCCTTATTTGTGTATATTTTGTATCAACCACAATATATGTTCTGTGAGTTTTTCTAGAGCGGTGCTGTCCAGCATGGTAGCTACTAGCCATAGGTGGTTATTAAAATTAAAATAAGTTAAAATTTAAAAATTTGGTTCCTCAGTTGCACTGGCCACTTTTCCAGTGCTCAGTAGCCACGTTGTGTCATATTGGACAGCACATTAGGCAGATCTACTCTCAGTCACATTGGACAGCACAGATGACAGAACCTTTCCATCAACGCAGAAAATTATATTGGACAGCGATGTGGGGCTTACTGTCTTGAATAGAATTGAGATTTTCTTCTGTATTATTTATTTGGTAAATCAGACTTCTTTTGGCAAGGTTTTTTCTATATTCATGAAGACAGTAACCACCATGGTGACTAGAGCTGAAAACACTGTTGAATAATGGTTGAGAAGGCAGAGGTGAAGGGAGGAGGTGGCAGCAAACGGGGGCTCAGTCGTAATTATGGGACCCTTGGTAGCATCTCAGGGCCAGGGGGGATATATAATTTTTTCTTTTTGAAATAAAATCTTGTTAAGAAAGACTTGCATTTAAGCAGTCGTCTTTGTTAATACAGGCATTAACTGTATACTCCACACATTTACCATCCACTAAGTGTTATGATTTCAAATCAGGAAGAACCTTCTAAGAGCCTTAGAAATGACGAAAGAGTAGAAAACAGCAAAACTAATTTTATTTCATTAACCAGACTGGTTGAATTTAGTAGACTTTAGAAATCATTTCTTCTGATATTAAGAGTTGTTCACTGTAGTACAAAAAGTTATAAAGAAGACACTTTTCTTCATGAATATACATGTTCTCACTTTTTAATTATAAAAATGAGATCATACAAAGGCTGTTTTATCGTCTGATTTTTTTCACTACATGAGATACAATATCAGAAAATAGGGATCTGTAGCATAATTTTTTTAATAGCAGTCCATTGTATAGCTATACTGTCATTTAATTTACCCCATTGATGCACATGAGGATTGTTTTCAACTTTCATTACTACAAATGATATTACTGAGAATAGCCTCGTATGTCTGTCTTTGCAGACTTGTCCAGTTAGTTCCTAAGGATAAATTCCTAGAAATATAATTGATTGATTAAAAGTTATATGCAATTTTGAGGTTTTTTTATACAGATTGTAAAATTGCCCTTCTAGAAGGGTTGTCCGCTTAGCTTTATACCAGCAGTGCATAAGTTGTCTTTACTTTGCACACACCGTCAAAATCATAAGTGAGAGATGTTATGTCTTTGTTCTGTATTCAGTGCATCCTGAGGAATATAATTTTTTCTACAAGAGAAAGTATATAAATTAAGGGGAAAGATTTATTTTTCTACCTTTTGTCATAGAACCAGTTGATGACAAAGAATTGAAAGTTCTTTGTGTGTGTATATAAACTCCTATATATTTAATTTGAATTCTTTTGTAATTAAGAGTTATAGGTATTACCTGTAGAAAATTTGGAAAAACAAATACACAAAGGAGAGAAAGGAAAAAAGGAATAATACTACTGCATAGATAAACCACTGTAAACATTTTCACATACTCTTTCTGGCTTTTTTTTTTAATGCATGTACATATATACTGAAAACCATGTATCAGCTCTTTGTAGTTTGCTTTGTTCCATCTTCTAGTATGTTAGAAATGTTGTGTCTTGTCTATTAATATTTTCTTAGAATTTTAATGGCTGCAGAGTAATCATGTCTTTGTACTTAACCAGATCCCTTTTACTGGACATTTAGATTATTTCTGATTTTTTATTATAAGTAACACTATGAGCATCCTTTTATATAACTCTTTGCTCACGTCTCCTACTATTTCCTTTGGGCAAATTCTTACAAGTGGAATTGTTCTAACAAATTATATGCAGTTTTAAAACTTAAACTTAATTTACAAACAAAATTTCAAAAGCACTTCCTCATAGAAACAGTGTTATATATTGTATGTAGCCTAACTAGGTTTATAGGCCACATAACAACCTGTTTTCTCCCCAAATATGGAAGTTATTTTAACTTGCATTTCATTCCTCTTTATGTCTAACAGCCATGATCTCCCATGTCTCTCTCTAAAGAGTGTGTGTATGTGTTGATGACATGAATTTTTATTTAAGTCCCTCTAACCTCAGAGGTCTGGGTGCAGACCTTGAAGTTGCTTCAGTAGGGAACTTGAAATTTGAAGGCTTGGAATTTTTTTAAGAATTCCACTCTATATTTTCATGCTCGTTTTAATACAAATCTATGGTTTCAGATTACTAGCCATTAGGGAAAACCAAACCAAATAAGTTTCTATAATGTTTATTCTGCTGTTTTCTGTAATCCACCTCCCCCATGTGTATCCCAGTTTCAGAATTATGGATATTAGATTGTATATAATGCTACTCTTTGTAACAGAGTTTCTATGGAATTGTGCATATTGAATTGAAATGTAGGGTGCCAAGAACACATCTCAGGAAACAATATTTATAACTCCCCCTCATAACTTTACCTTCCCTTCGAAATGAGAGAGCCCATAGCTCTAATATACGCTCATCCGTAAGCTTCTTCCATTCTCTTCTGCCTGAGGAACAGCACAGTTCTTATATTGTACTGACACAGCGGGAAAGACTTACAAGGTAAAAAGACTTCTGTTAGTTATGTCCTTCCTCCTGCAACAGAAACACACACACATGCTTTATAAAGAGAGGCAGAGACCATGTGGGAGATCATGGCTGTTCAGTATAAAGACGTCTGAAATAAAATTTAAATTTATGTTTCAAGGGAGAAATCTAGACTCAACTGTACTGGCATTGTTTTTTAAATAGGAAGGGTAAAGAGTACGATGGTGCCTTTAGGAGGGGTAAAAAGATCAGTCATAGATCACCACAAAATCAATGTTGAGACTAGAAGAATGGCAGCAGTGTTGGGGCCAAGGATTTCCTAGGGTCCATTTCCTTTTACATTGGCTGTATTTGGGGGCTGGATGGTTAATATCTCAAAATATGACTTTTAAGTAGTAATATACATGTTCATTATTTTTTTCAATTCATTTATGAAACAGTTATTCCACTCAAGCTTGGAGAAAAAATAGATGGTAAATATGATAATTCACACAAAGGAACATTATTTTGAGTTCCTAAAGTACCCAGTGATATTAAATGCACTGCTACTGATTTTAGAATCATAAACTAGTCCTAAAAGTTTAAGGTATTTCCTTACTCACTTTTAACTTTTTCCCTTGCTCTTCTAAGTTTCTAGATTTTTATTATTTGAAGAAAGTCTTAAACCAAAGATTTTAGCTGCTTTATTAAACTTATTTCTTAGAAAAACTAGGCAATAGGTTTTGTCATTAAAAATAGGTTTAAAAAAATGGTTTACACATCATGGAGGGTAAAAAGATAAGCCACAGAGTAAGGGAAGGTTTCCTGGAAATAGGACAAACTAATGATATCCAGCATTATGTATAGAATTTCTACAAACAAGTAAGAAGACAACCCAATAGAAAACTGAGAAAACACTTGAACGGTACTTTACTAAAGAGGAATTCCAGATGACCAATAAATACGTGAAAAAGTGCTCCGCCTTATTAGTAATTAAGGGAATGGAAAATAAAACCAAACTGAGGTACTACTCAAAAAGCTGACAATAGCAAGTACTGGAAAGAAAGAGCAATGGGGACACTCATACAATGCTAATGGGAATGTGAGTTGGTGCATCAGTTTTCAAAAATACCTAGTAATGTTGAAAATACACATACTCTGTGACCCAGAAATTCCAAACTCTTATGCCCCAAAGAAACTTGTGTATATGTACACCAGGATATATGTATAAGAATGTTCATAGCATTGTTCATATTTGACAAAATAGAAACAACCCAAACGATCATCAATAGATTGGATAAATCAGTTGTGATATATTTATTGATAGGATTTCACAGCAGTGAAAATGAATAAGCTATAGCTACATGCAGTTTCATGTATGAACCTTCGAAACGTTGAGCAAATGAAGTATGACACAATATATGCAACACAAACACTTTTAAATAAAGTTCAAAAGCAAGCAACATCATACAAAAGTGCTAAAATTATTAAGAAAAGCAAGAAAACGATTACCACAAAAGTCAGAATAATGGTTACCTCTAAGGGAGAGGGAAAATGTTATAGTTAGGAAAGGGGACTTATAGATTGGGGTATATTTCTAAAGTACAGGAAATGTTCTATTCCTTAACCTAGGATCGTTACTTATATGGTTATTCACTTTATACTTTTTAAAAAAATTGTACATTTATGATGTATTACTTTTTTCATGCACTTCTTTGTTTAGGCTTATTCATTCTTAACTCATGTGTCACTCGTAACACCCCTTCTTTTTTACCTTCTCTTTTTCCTTCTCCTCTGTCTCCCTTCCCCAGTTAAGCACTTCTTTCCTGCTTCCCTAATACCCTGTGCACACTTTTCTACTGTCACAGTGAACGATATTGTCTTTTCTCATACTAGATTGGGAGCTCCTTGAAGGAAGTAGATTAGTTTTCTCTTGGTGCATAACAAATTACTATAGATTTAGCAGCTTCAAACAACATCCATTTGTTATCTTAGATTTCTGTAGGTCAGAAGACTACTCAGCTGCATTATCTACTCAGGGTCTCACAAGGCCAAAATCAATGTGCTGGCTAGGCAGGGCTCTTATCTGAAGGTTTTAGGGAAGCATTTGCTTCCAGGATCATTTAGGTCTTGGCAGAAATCAGTTCCTTGCAGCTGTAAAACTGAGGTCCCCATTTTCCTGCTGATTGTCAGCTTCAGGCTGCTTTGAGGTCCTGGAGGCTACTCACATTCCTTACAACATGGCCCAGTTCCACCTTCAAGCCAACAGTGGTGTGTCAAATCCTTGTGCTTCGAATCTCTGACTTCCTCTTCTGCTGCAAGCCAGAGGGCTCATGTGATGAGTTGGGGTCCAGCGAGATTCTCTCTTTTGTTTAATTCAAAGTCAATTGATTAGTAATCTTAATTATATCTGCAAAATCCCTTCTGCCACATGAAGAACATATTAAGAGTGTATTTCATATTCGTAGTCCCAGGGGTTAGGGGGAGAAATCTTGGGGGGCCATTTTAGGATTCTGCCTACTATAGAGGGCTCTGTCTTACTCTCTTTTTGTTGTACAGCACCTAGTACAAGGCCGAATGCCCTTTGAGTGTTTATTGGGTGGGTGGGTGGGTGAGTGAATGAGAAGGGAATGATGAAGAAAACGGGGAATGATGAAGAGCCTATTCACCTTCTTAGCTTTAGAAATAGTGACAACTGACTTCTCTGTGACTAGGTTTACTGGGAACCCTTGGGGCTTCAATGATATAGTAGAATTCAATCAAAACATTCTCAAGGATAATGCCAGGGAGTATGCTTCCTTTTGATGTCAAAAAGTCAGGCATTCAGACCCTCTTTAATTGGTGTCATAGAGGATAAGAGAGATGATATTAGTCAGGGTTCTTAGTTACAAGCAACAGAAACCAACTTTCATGATGAGGAGCCCACAAAATCCCTGGGGGCACTGGAGAACCAGGCTGGAAGGATAGGTAAACCAGTAACAATATCCAAAATCGTGTGACAGAACTTGTCCTCCGAAGACACTAGCACTGCCACTGGAGATAGACACAACACCTCAACTTGTACCACCAACTCCAGTGTTAATGGACACTATATGCCAGCACTGGAACTTCTGCCACCACTGCCTCTGGAAATTGGGACGTGTTGTTACCACTCTGCTGTCAATTCAGGGTTGGGGAGGATGTGTTTGCTTGGGGGAACTTAGATCGTGTGCCTGTGTCCCCAGCTGCAAGAGAGGCTGGGAAAGCAAGTATACTATACAGCATTTTTCAGCTTCTCTTGAGGAAAGATCTCTGTTTCATAAAGTATTGGATTCTGCAAGCACAGGTATTGTTTAGATCCTGGGCAACCTAAAACAATGACATGTTTCTACTACAAGTTGTATTTAATACTAAAGTCAAACAACCAAGTAAGCCTTTAGTGAAGTATGTAATTATCATAATGCACAGTAAGCAACATTAAATGATAGGCAGTTTACTTTACTGACTATAATCAGTCTAACTTTTCTGTAGCCAAACCTTCCATTTCTTGGTTGAGTTGGGAGAGGACGGAAAGATATATTAATTAGACTCTTCTAAGAGTACCTTCAGTTTTTCTTTCCTGTGTTTTCTTTATTCAGTTTCTTTTTAAGATCTGAAGTCTGCATTAATTTAGGGAAAAGAAAGATGAACAGTGTTGCCTACCTCTTGTTCTTTCAAGTGTCTGCAGTGTCCCAAATCCTAATACCTGTGGTCAGTATTCTATTGTCATTTCAGCCAGTGGTCCCTATAGTAAAAAATTTTTGATAAATATATGTTTGTTTATATATTATATGCATGTGCCAATGTACTAAAATTATATTTGTTAAAAATATACATAAAATATAAAATTTTAAAGGAGAAATTAAAGATAAATAGAAATAAAAGTTCTAATGTTTTTCTGCTGTACTCCAGTGGGTTATTTCATATATCCCTTGGATAGCAGGCTCCCATTACCCTCCTTTGGCAAATACTGATTCAGATAGTGGTTAGCCTCTTAATGATCTTTAAGTAGGAGAAAGGGGATTTAATGTTATGTATCCGAAAGCGTTGTAGGCTCTACTTTGAGGCGATATGGGAAATGGGAGACATGGAGATAGGAGATATGGAGTCCAAGGATAAAGAGCTGTACCCTGTTCAAAAGGAAAGGATATTAGAAGACAAAGACTGAAGAAATTTCTTGAAGCAATGCTATAGATGTGTTGGGATTCCTTGTATAGCATACATAGCACAAACCAGTGTGTATATAAAGTGGGGGATGGGATAGTTTGTAATGGCTGAGCTGCTCCCATGGATTTGATGGGATGGGGTAGGATAGGGGAAATGTTACTTTGGGAGTAAGAAGATTTGGATGTTTTAGCCTTGATTCTTTACTGTTTAGATGTTTGGCTTAAGTCACTCTTTTTTATCTTTCCTCATTTAGAAGATATGAAGGGCAGACTGGTTTGGAGTTCTTAAGACTTAGGAGGCCTAGGGGTTTTGAGGCATCTCCTCAGAGATTGTGTTTGAGAGATGTGAGTTAAATTGCGCTCCCTCCCCGACACTGGCTTCAACTGGAGTCAGTTTTGATTCTGTGGTGTATTCATTCAACAAATACTTTTAGCCTTGACTTTGTGCCTGAGCTCCAGATACGTATTTAGTTGTCTACTTGATATTTCCGCTAGATGTCTAAGTAGGTATCTCAGATGTACCTTGAGCAGAAAGGACTCAAGTTGCTGCCCCTACTCCCTCCCTCCCTCCCTCAAAAAAAAAAAAGGTGGAGTGAAGAAACTAACATCAACAAACTGTTCTTGTGGTAAATGACAGTACCATGCATTTATTGAGGTAAGAACTCATCTTAATTAGGGTTACTGCCATCCATGCGGTAGCTCAGGCCCCAAAGCTGGGAGTCATCCTTCATTCTCTCTCTCCTGTCCTCTTCAGTCTATTAGCAAATCATATCTACCTCAGCATGTCTTAAATCTGTCCACTCTCTCTTTTCCCCTGCTGAAACTCTAGCCCAAGCCCCGTCATCCGTTGCCATGAACCATTGCAGTAGCCTCCTAACTAGTCTTCCTGTTTCTTCTCTTACCCATTGAAAGCAGTCTCCATACAGCAACCAAAAATGATATTTTTACAATGTCAATCAGATCATGTTACTTCCCTGTAAAATCAGACAAACAAAATCCTGTAGTAGTTATCCACTGCCCTTTGTGTAAAATTCATTTGCCTTAACGGGGTCTAAAAGGCCTTGTTGTGACCTCTGCCAACTTCTTAAGCTGTAACTGGATTCTTTCTTGGACATAGCTCACTTACACTTTTCTTCTTTCTAGTCATCAAACTTATTTTCCCTTTGTGGCCTTTGAGCTTGATATCTTGTATTTGTGGCATGCCCTTCCTCTGAATCTTTTTGTGACTGGATGTCTCTCATCCTTTAGATTTTAGCTTAACTATGAGTGAGTACATAAAAAGCACTTAGAGTAATTCTTAGCTCATAGTAAGTGACCAATAAATATTAGTCCCCAACCCCCAAAACTTACTGCCTTGGAGACTTTCATGATAAACCCTGTCCAGGTGCTCTGAACCACCTTTCCTCACTGCTATTCTTTATTTCCTTCATAGTATGTCTCTATTTATTGAATGCTTGCTCCATTATGATATAAGCTTCATTAGAACAACGACCTTGTCTGTCTGTATCCCCAGCATTTACAGTAGTGTGTGCCACATGGTGTACCCTTGGTAGACTTTGGAATAAATGAATGAATGACCCTCTGCTCCTTGTATCATGAACCTGAGTAGGTCTGCTAGCATTGAATTCTTTCAGAATTTTTGTTTTGTTTTGTCTAAAAATCATTATTTTTCCTTCATTTTTTTGCTGAGTATAGAATTCTTGCTTGGCAGGGTTTTTTGTTTTTCCATTTCAGCACCTTAAAAGTGTTACATTCTCTTCTGACTTGCGGAATTTCTGTTGAAAAAGCAGCTTTCAGTTTTGTTCATGATACATTTAAGACAACATTTGTTTCTTCTCTGGCTGTTTTTAAGACTATTTTTCTGTTGTCTTTGATTTTCTGCAGTTTAATTATGATGTGACTTTCTTTGTATTTGTCCTACTTGAGGTTTGCTGATCCTCTTGCATCTGTGAATTGAAAAATTCTTGGTCAGTATTTGGTTTCAGTAACACAAGTTTTTCTGTTTTCTTGGTTGATAAATACTATTCAAAGTCATAATTATTCTTTTAAATTGTTATGCCCTGCTTTTCCTAGGATACTACTGTTGTATGGTAGCATCTTTTGAAATTTTGAAGAATAATCTATGGTTCTTTAAAGTTCTGCTATTCAAAGTGTAGTCTATGAACCAGCAATATGGCATCACCTAGGATCTCATGAGAAATGCAGAACTTCAGAACCAATCACAGGATTAGAATCTGCATTTTGATAAGATCCCCAGGTGATTTCGAGAACATTACAGTTTGAGAAGCACTGCTCTAAAGTTAATCAGGCAGTTGAAGTAGCTCTCTTTTCCCAAAGGGTCTCTGAGTGAAGTAATAGTTAACCCCAGTTATTCTAACCCCAGCCAGCCCTGGCAGTCTCGTGGTTAAAATTTGGCATTCACTGCCATAACCTGGGTTTGTTTCCAGGTCAGGGAACCACATCACCACTGTTGGTTGTCACACTTTGGGCAGCTGCATGTTACTGTGATGCTGAAAGCTGTGCCACTAGTATTTCAAAAATTCCGTAAAGGTCACCCTTGGTAGATAGGTTTCAGTGGAGCTTCCAGACTGAGACAGACCAGGAAGAAGGACCTGGCCATCCACTTCCAAAAAAATTGGCCATGAAAACCCTATGAATAGCACCAGAAGTTGAGAAGATGGTGTTAAAAAACAGGGCAGGATTCTGCTCTGCCGTATACAGAGTCGCTAGGAGTCAGAATTGACTCAAGGACACTAACAACAAATTCTAACCTCATCCTACATAGGCCAAATTGAGCACTCTCAACACTAGTCTATTAAAAAAAGAGAAAGGACCCTTTTTGGAGGTGCAGTAGGCAAAGAAGAAAGTTTTGGTAACAGCTACCTTGTTCCTAGGATATGATATGCTCATGGTCTGAACATATCATGGGTATGTTTATGGCTAGTGTTAAATATGATGTTAGCAAGTCCGTTTGGACTGTGCTTTGGCTCAGCTGGGCCCCTGTCAGCATTATGCTGGAAAGGTAAAAAAGCCTTAGTTTGTCATTTTAATAAGAGCAGTAAGGATCCCAGCCTGTGCAGAAACCCCAGCCTGTGTCCAGTGCTCAATCTTCTTGTGTTGTTTGGTCCCCACTTCTATTATTAGGATTGGGGCTTTCTACCCAAAATCATTATACCATTAAATCTATCTTGTTGGTATATTTCTTTCTAATAGTTGCTTTTAGAAGCCTAATTATTATTGGCTCAATTGCTTATCTTGCTTATGAAGACATTCTTTAGTAACAATAGGAACTAAACGTTCTTGAGGTTAGATAAACAGTGACCAGCGTAGGTTTATTAATTTTGCTGTCTTATCATAGGAGTTGCCAGTTGTAAACACTTGTTTATTTTCTAACATAAGATAAAGACAAGATGAACTTAAAAGACATTTTCTATAGAATCTATACCTTGATTATTGTCTCCTTACTTTTTCACAAAAGGAGAATTTTCCATGAGTATTGATTTCTCCTTTTTTTGTTTTAAAGATTTTATTTTGCCTTTTTCTCCCAAAGCCCCCTGGTACATAGTTGCGTATTTTTAGTTGTGGGTCCTTCTAGTTGTGGCATGTGGGATGCCACCTCAGCATGGCTTGATGAGCAGTGCCAGGTCTGCGCCCAGGATTCGAACTGGCAAAACCCTGGGGCTGCGGAAGCAGAGCGCGCAAACTTAACCACTTGGCCACAGGGCCAACCCAGTATTGATTTCTTCACAGCACCCTTCATGTTCTTTCCTTTTTAGGATTCTTACGGACTAAGTATCTCTTAGAAATTCAGGATGTTTACAAGTGGCTCTACCTGTTGTATGTCACTGCCTAAACCCTTCATGTGTGGGAGCCCTCCTCTTGGGCAATCCTCTTTCCCATCCCAGCGTTGCTGCTGAGGACTTGAAAATTGCATTCCAAGAACAAAAAGATTTTCCAGATCCATCCTGTTTTCCCCTCCCCCACATAAAGTATTTGTTATCCTTAAGCAGCCTTGGTTCCTTTTAGTGAGCACTGGATACAGGATTACGACCTGTCTACTGGAGCCTCGTTTTATATCGTTTCACGTGACAACTGATACCAGACAGGACAGCATCAGGACAGCTTAGGGAATTTACGTAAAGGAGCAGGAGCCTTTCAAAGTCATGAATGTGTGCCTTTTACTTTTTAGGAATCATTGCAGCGGGGCTGGGGGTGTGAAGTTTTGATCACAATATGAAAACATTTTATTAAAAGTTCTATTAAATAGTTTTAAAAATAATTTCCCCCAAGAAAATAAAGGAATAAAAATTCCAGGAGATATAGGAAGGTAGGCTAGGGAGCAAGAGTATAACTCAGTAAAGTAGCCCCTCTCCTTCTAATTTTTCAGCCTTCCTGTTTTAAGATCTGAAGAAAAAGCCAGTCCAGTGACATGGCAGGGTGCAAGCATGCCATAGGATCTTAAAGGTGTCTGTCTGCAGAAGCAATTTGGCGATGGTGTATTAGATCATGTTAAATGGTATCTCTGTAAAAATCCCTGATTTTTACTAGGATAATGGAGCTGCCTATTAATTATGTACCTATTTTTCAGCATTTAAAATAATAATTTATAGTATAATAGTGTTTTGTGTAAGTGTATTTATGCATGGGCTTTGAATGCAGAGAAATCCGGGTTTGGATTTCAGTTCAGTCACTTGCTAGCTGTGTGTAACCCTGGAGTCTGTTTCCTAACCTTCCAAAGTGGCAGTTTCCTCGTCTGTGCAATGTCTGCCTCAGAAGGAGCTTCTGTGGGTTACATGAGACTGTGGCCATATGGAGCATATGTGCTCAGCCAAAGGCAGCTTCCTCGATTTTCCCCTTCCTTTTCTTTCCCCTGCTTACTTCAGTGCCACATTTATTGATTAAAAATGTGCGCCTCAGACTCTGTTCTGGGCATGGATATAGCTTTTTGAAGTATGCGTTTTGAATCTAAAATAAACCACTTCCACTTTGTTATAAAATGTTTTTACTTTTGTCAGTCTTATTTTACATGTCATTATGGAGTCATAAAATATATAACAGGAGTAAATTGGTGCACTGTACTGCCGTGGTTCTAAACTGACGTGTCCACTCCAGTATAGAAGGTAAAGATGGCTGGCTGGTTACTGCTGGTAACTGGTATCATGTTTTCCCAGAGTTTTTTTGTTGAAGTCATTTTTTGTAGTGTATGATTTATTTTCCTTCTCAGTTGTGCTTTAAGAGTTTTACTTTGAATTTTGTGGTAATCATTTTAAGAATTTTTTTTAGACTTCTGGAGAAATTCTTTAGTTATCTTTATATTTTTTATTATTTAAAGTGAGAAGTTATCAAATAATTCTGTTTGGTGGCAAAGTTTCTGTCATTAATAATGCCTTGTATTTATAAAATACCTTTTTCCAAAGAAGAGAGTTCTCATCCCTTTTCATTATACAATTTTTACGTTTCATAATTAAGTAACTTTTGTATCATCCCAGTCCAGCTATGTTACTAACAAAACAAGAATAGAACCCAGGTCTCCAGACTGTAAAAATAGTTCTCTTGGCTAAATTACATTAGTGTTCTAAATTCGATTTAATTTTTCATTCCTCTTGTTAAATTTCTTTAGTATCTTTTCATGGCCCAGCTTTGGAAATATGTACCAAAGTTTTATCATCCTACATACATTTTTCAGCTTCCCACTCTCCTAGGATATGTGGAAAACATAACTGAAAAAAAAATGCATTTTCCAAGTCATTCAGTTTACATTATTGCTTTTCCTGAGCAAATGGTATACAAACTATATATATACATACACACACACACACACACAAATATATTTATACAAATGTATATATATAAAGCATCCTGTGTGGGCCTTCTTGCACCCTAGCTAGCATCCTTGATAGCTTTTCCAGTGAGACTTTTTTTTGGTTTATTAAGCACCCTGGTCCAAACCTTGACCGTCCCCAAGTAGGTGCCGGTCCTGGGGCCCAGCACATCCTGCTCTCCAGATGATGGACGAAGGGTGGATGGAAGGGCAGGAAGAAATACAGTGCATCGTAGTATTATAAAAACAAGACCTTTACTCTGCAATAGAAATTCACATTTCAAAAGCTGATGATGGTCAAGCTGATCTACTTTATGAAAATGCAAAAATAGTTGCTTCTTTTTTAAAACTTGGCCGTTTCTAGTAAAAATTTGTTTTCATTTTACATAGCCTTTCATTAATAAGCAAAGTATGTAATTGTTTTTGAATTGGTTCTCTTCTTTAAAATGTGCTGGAAGACACAGTTCACAGAGCACTGTTCCAAGCAGGAGAAAAAAGGGACGACTGTACCATAGTTTAAATGAAATGAAAATATCCAGTATTGCAGTGAAAAATAAAAATCCATTTGCCTAGAATTAGTTGTGCTGAAAATAGATGGATTGCTTACATTTTGGATCCTTGTCAGTAAATAATCACAAAGTTAAGTACTAATTTGAGTTCAGGGGAAGATAATCAAAAAATCTCAGGAAGTTGCTAGAAACATCTTGTTTTAAGATGTGGGGAAATGATGAAAAAAGCGTTTACATAAAATCAGTAATTAGCAATTTTACACTTCTACTGCAAAATAAAAGTTTGGGTTTTGAAGCAAAATTTGAGCATTTAAGTATAAACAGTAAGACCAAATTGCTGTCTGGTAAGGGCTTAGGAAACTTGGGGTATCGTTAGTGAGCTAGAATATACAAGATTACCAGTGTGATGTTTGAAACTGCATTAGGACTCCTGGGTTAATTGGTTTTATAGAATGACTGAACTGCAGAATAAAACGGTGGTTGGGTATCACTTTGTCTTAATCCTTTTGTTGAGTAAAATAACTTGTCATTTTTACCAGTAAGATTCTCAATTTGTTTTCACAATTACATTATGAAAAAATCATTTCGGGAAAGCTGATGAAAATCATAAATAGGGCAATGATAATACATTTGGTCATGATTTAAATTCTGTATACATTTCAGTGAGAGTGTTTACAAGAATGTTGTTTTAAACAAATGCTTATTTCGTGCAGTTACAGTAAATTTAGGCCAAGCACTTTTTAAAAGGCAAATACATGTTCAAATTAAATACTAAACTGGAAAAAGGATTCCATTATGAAAGAAGGCTGATGATACAATCTCAAGTACTGACAGAAGTTAACCCCACCATGGGAAATTATATATTCAAACTTGAAATTCTTTCATTATGCTTAAATTTTCAAAAAATTTTGCATAAAATAGCCTGAACTGAGATCTAAGTATTTTCATTTTATGGTATTTGTTGAGGATATAACATACCCAGTAATAAATTTCTGTGAAATTAAATGTAAGTAGGGGACTGGAAATAGGCTTAAACATTTCATTAGAAATCAAAAATTAAACCCCATGTGCCTAAAAATATTAGCAGTTTATTAGGAATTCTTCCCTTCCTCACCTGTACTAGGACAATACTGATATCTGTATTTCAGGTGAAACTATGCTATAAATAGAGCAAAGGACACAGACTGTGTAGGTTGGGGATATTCTGGTTATGCTAAGAAAAGAATAGCAGCAAGAACAAAAAGCTTTCTTCTTAAGCAGACATGCACCCCAAATAAATTTCTCAAGCAGTTGAGACGCTTGTTCCATCTATATAACCCAAAAATATGCATTCGTCTTTTAATGAAAAAGGAATATTTACTCTTTCAGATTTATTCATACAAGTCATACATTAATATTCACAGATATTTTTAAATGGGAAAACAAGTTGCTTCTAACAATATATTTTTCCAATAGAATGTTACTATGTTAACAAGATTTGACAGTGAGTTTATTTTAATCTAGTGATCTTAATTTCAACAGATACTTATTAACAACAAATTAAACCTCACTGCAAAGAAATTCTTCATAATATCGTGACCAGATTTTCTAATCCTAGTGAAGGCCACAATGAAGTAGCCCAGATATGCTGCCATTAAAGTTTGTCATGGGATTGTAATAAATTTGCTCAAAGTGTTCATAAAGTTCTAACTCCAAAGGTGCTATAGAGAAACATAAGAGAATGTAATCTAAAAATATGACTATATTGATCTATACTTTTTATTTTCTATCTGATTAAAACTAAGACCTGCCTCCTAATGAGCCACATTTTGGCATCTCTGTAAATGTTGCTATGTGAAAGTAAAAATGAGGAAAACAAGTTATGATAGCTTCATTTATAGCTTTCATAGAAAAATATATATTCTCTGAATTAGTTATATCAAGTGGTCATCACTCAGCATGAATTCCAATAGCATTATCAACAAAATAAGACATTAATGGATTTTCTCAGTTGCCTATTTCCAACACTCGGCTTCAGAAGTCAATTATCAACATCCTCATCGTTGAACCCCCAGGTCCTTCTAGTTTATGTTGTTTTTGACTTTTGAGGTTGTGAATTATAGGGACTGGATCTTGTTAAAGTATTTCCTTCACTCAAAAGTCAAATAGGCTCAATGGCACTTCCTCTTGAAATGTGCCTTTCTAATTTTTTTTCTCTTATTTCAGAAATAACACCATAGTCATGGTGGTCTGAATTTTTGTACTCTAACGTAGAACATGTAAAATTAGCATCAGGTTGAGATTTTGAACTTTTTTCAGTCCTTGAAGTTTTTGCTACATACCCTGTACACTTTCTGTTGTTTTCTTCCTCTAAGGAATCAAGAGATTCCTTCAAGGCCCTTGCTTTCTGAAAAGAAACAATAATCTTAGGACAGCCCATTTGTTTTTTCTTTCTGCCTCTCCGACTACTGGGCAACGGTCAAAGTCTGCTAGTCCTCTTCTGACGTCACACCAGCAGGAAGGCTGAGGGCTTCTCATTACTGCTGAGTAGAGGTGGAAGTCTAGGCTCCCCATGTAGTCTCCACTGATCCCACATGGTGAGGAGGGAGGCGCCACATGACCTTCTGGCAGGCATGAAAGTTCCGGCTCCCTGCTTGGCCTTCTTTGACACCACACCAGTGGGGACTGGAGAGGAGCCACTGAAGTGCCACGTTACAGTCCTGCAAGGTAGAAGTTTAGGCTCATCGCTCTTCCTTTGGCAGTGTGTCGGGGGGGTGGTGGGGAGGAGTGGCCATAGTTTTTCTGGGATGTTTGGCTGGGATAGAGCAGTTATTGTGTAAAAGTTTTCTGTCTTGTTAGGTTGCTCCTTTCCTGGTCCTTCAGCTAGAGAGAGCAGGCTTTTGTTGGGGTTTTTTTTTTTTTAAATCTCTGCCCATCCATGTTTCTGGGTTGCCAACTTGGAGACATCAGCTCCAAGTCTGGGAAAGAAGAGGCAGGAAGAAGTCTCCGGGAACTGATTACTATGTCATTCCTTGGATCCTGAAGTCCCTAGTCGTCTTCTTTCAACCTTTTAGAGTCTTATGTTTGTTTTTTTAGATATAATTCCAGAGTTTTAATTGTGCTTAGCAGGAGGAATAGGGAAAAGTACATCTGCTCCATCTTCCTGGAAGCAGAAGTCACTAATTGGTGTTTAAAATTATATAAATTTACTACCTTTGATAAAAAATTAAAATTAAAATGGGGCTGGCCTGTGGCTGAGTGGTTAAGTTTGCATGCTCCGCTTCGGCCGCCCAGGGTTTTGCTGGTTCAGATCCTGGGCACGGACATGGCACAGTTCATCAGGCCATGCTGAGGCAGCATCCCACATGCCACAACCAGAGGGAACTACAACTAGATTATACAACTATGTACCAGGGGGCTTTGGGGAGAAGGAGGAAAAAAAAGAAAAGAAGATTGGCAACAGATGTCAGCTCAGGTGCCAATCTTTAAAAAAATAAAATAAAACAGAAAAAAATTTTTTTTTAATTAAAATTAAAAACAATTTTAAAAAGAAAACTCACAAGTTAGGTAAAAATAACATGACTTTAGAATGAAAAGCATTAGAAAATATTCCCATTTCTGACCTCCCTAGGTTACATAATTTTATTATTAGCTAAAATAAAATAATTTTTATTGCATTCTCTGTCAGCGAAATTTTCTTGGGAATGGCATAGTGCTTGAAAACATAAAGGGAACACCTAAGTATAGAGTATATTTTAAATGTGGCAAATTTAAAGAGAAGGTTTCCAAAGTGTAACAAACTTGTGTCAGTCATCATTTAATTAATCAGTATCTTCATTTAATGGGCAACCGTTTATGTCCTTCGTCCTTCATGTTGTTAGCCTGTGGAAGCACCATGAACAGTATCATTGTGGTTTATTAAATAGTTATGAAATCAAATTCAAAATTATTACTTCTATATAATTATTTAGGGACTCAATCTTCCTTATGAATTTTACTTTTTCTTTCTTATTATTTTGCATTGAATGTGTATTTTAGAAATTTTTTTGTAGTTTGTATTTACCATTTCTTTATATGATAAAGGATATTCCTATAGTATTCTTTTAAAATTTACTTTGCTCAGTGTTAAAAATCTCTTATACAGAATATTTGTTATAATCTCAGGCCCTTTCAACATTCATAGCAGTGACTGTTCTCACAGAAAGTGATAGTACTGTATATGTGGGTATTGCATAATGGGCTTTATTTGGTGAGGATGATGTCATTGCGTGGGATGGCCTGAAGGAGTTATTAGAAGAACATAAGACTTTTGACTGCCAGCATTTCTTAATAAATGCCAAACTGTTGAAAACATTAATTTGTGTTTGGACTGGAATGAACCTAGGTTTTCCTGGCTTAGCTCTAGAGATTTTAAGAAATAAATTCTACTTTCATAATTACGTAGCTGAGTAGAATGAAATATTAAGCATTTTTCTCCCTGGGAAAGAGTAATGGAGTTAGGAAGGAAAGAAGTTAATAAACAGCTGACGTTCTTTGTTACACAGTTGTCAGACCAACTTTTGAGATTTGACATTCAAGAATACTTTGAGTTTTTGTTTCAGTAATTTATTATTTAGTTTCTGCTGAGGTGTAAGAGATGGTTATTAGAAAAGTCCATAATTTTAGAGATTTTTAAAGTACATATCACTAAAAAGAGGCACATTACGTTTATTTTCTATTTTGAGTACTAAACATTTGATTTTTTTTTTTAAAGATTGGCACCTGAGCTCTAACATCTGTTGTCAGTCTTCTTTTTTCCTTCTTCTTCTTCTCCCCAAAGCCCCCTGGTACATAGTTGTGTATTTTTAGTTGTGGGTCCCTCTGGTTGTGCTATGTGGGACGCTGCCTCAGCGTGGCCTGATAAGCGGTGCCATGTCTGCGCCCAGGATTCGAACCAGAGAAACCCTTAGTGGCCGAAGTAGAACATGCAAACTTAACCACTCAGCCACGGGGCCAGCACCTAATTTTTTTTTATTGTAAAATATACATAACAGAATTTACCATTTTAACGTGTATAGTTCAGTGACATTAAGTACATTCACATTGTTGTGCAACCATCACCACTATACCCGTTTCCAGAACGGTTTCATCATCCCAGATTGAAACTGTATCCATTAAACAATAACTTTCCATTGTCTCCTCTTCCCAGCCCCTGGTAACCATTCCACTTTCTGTCGCTATGAATTTCACTCTTCTAGGTACCTCATGTGAGTGGAATCATTCAATATTTGCCCTTTTGTGTCTGGCCTGTTTCACTTAGCACAATGTTTTCAAGGTTCACCCATGTTGCAGCATGTATCAGAATGTCATTGCTTTTTAAGGCTGAATATTATTCTGTCATATGCATATACCACATTTTGTATATCCGTTCTTTTGTTAATGGACATTTGGGTTGTTTCCACCTTTTGTCTGTTGTGAGTAATACTGCTATAAATATTGGTGTACAAATACCTGTTCGAGTTCCTGCTTTCAGTTCTTTTGGGTGTATATTCAGTATAATTGCTGGATCATAAACATAGCTTTATGTCTGATTTTTTGAAGAACCACCCTACTGTTTTCTACAGCAGCTGTACCATTTTCCGTTCTCACTGGCAATGCACAAGGGTTCCAGTTAATCCACATCCTTACCAACACTTGTTATTTTCTGGCTTTCAAAAAAAATAATAGTCATCCTAATTGATGTGAAGTGATATCTTATTGTAGTTTTGACTTGCATTTCCTTAATGATTAGTGATGTTGAGTGTCTTTTCATGTGCTTATTGGCCATCTGTACATCACCTTTGGAAAAATGTCTATTCAAGTCCTTTGCCCATTTTTTAATTGGGTTGTTTGGGTTTTTGTTGTTGAGTTTTTAAAAATATATATTCTGGATATCAATCCGTCATCAGATTACCCATCTTATTTTCAATTCATGCTGCAGAGGGTTGGTGGTGGCGTGGGTCTCATCTGACCTGGTCTGTAGATATGTCTCCTACATTTCCTCTACTACTAAGGATCCTTTCTTATGGTTCCCTTTATGGAGTTCACATTTAAAAATTAATTAATTAATTACCTACAATATAAACTTTGTTTATTCAGAAATAATTTTCCAATTTTTAATAAAATCATAAAATAGCTAACTAGAGATTTGATCAACATGAAATAGCCAGTGTTAGCACACTGAGTTAACCTAATTCTAGAAAATAAACTCGATCTTTTAATGTCAGGTATTATGTTAGATGCTAAAGACACAAAGCTGTTTGTCTTAAGGAAGTTAAAATCTAACGAAGAATGAAGAATTACAGTACCGTGTGATAATTACTACAGTGGAGTAATAGAGACACAGTTGGAGAATCCTTGAAGGGTCTAGACAAGCCAAGGAAAGTATAATGAGATTATGCTTGAGATGGCTCCTGAACAAGGGCAGGAGTTTACCAGAGTATCAAGACTGAGGAGAGCCCCAACACCCATTTATGATAAAAACCCTCAGTAAAATGGGTATCGAAGGAAAGTACCTCAACATAATAAAGGCCATATATGATAGACCCACAGCCAACATCATACTCAATGGACAAAAGCTGAAAGCCATCCCTCTGAGGACAGGAACAAGACAAGGGTGCCCACTTTCACCACTCCTATTCAACATAGTACTGGAGGTGCTGGCCAGAGCAATTCGGCAGGAAAAAGAAATAAAAGGAATCCAAATAGGTAACGAAGAAGTAAAACTCTCGTTGTTTGCAGACGACATGATCTTATACATAGAAAACCCCAAAGAATCCACAGAAAAACTATTAGAAATAATCAACAACTACAGCAAAGTAGCAGGGTATAAAATTAACGTGCATAAATCAGTAGCATTTCTATACACTAACAATAAACTAACAGAAAAAGAACTCAAGAACTCTATCCCATTCACAATCGCAACGAAAAGAATAAAATACCTTGGGATAAACTTAACCAAGGAAGTGAAGGATCTATACAATGAAAACTACAAGACTTTCTTGAAAGAAATAGGCGATGACATAAAGAGATGGAAAAACATTCCTTGTACATGGATTGGAAGAATAAACATAGTTAAAATGTCCATACTACCTAAAGCAATATACAGATTCAATGCTATCCCAATCAGAATCCCAAGAACATTCTTCACAGAAATTGAACAAACAATCCTAAAATTCATATGGGGGAACAAAAGACCGCGAATTGCTAAAGCAATCCTGAGCAAGAAAAACAAAGCCGGCGGAATCACAATCCCCGATTTCAAAACATACTACAAAGCTACAGTGATCAAAACAGCATGGTACTGGTACAAAAACAGGTCCACAGATCAATGGAACAGAATTGAAAGCCCAGAGATAAAACCACACATCTATGGACAGCTAATCTTCGACAAAGGAGCAGAGGGCCTACAATGGAGAAAAGAAAGTCTCTTCAACAAATGGTGCTGGGAAAACTGGACGGCCACATGCAAAAGATTGAAAATTGACCATTCTTTTTCACCACACACCAAAATAAACTCAAAATGGATCAAAGACCTAAAGATTAGGCCTGAGACAATAAGTCTTTTGGAAGAGAATATAGGCAGTACACTCTTTGACATCAGTTTCAAAAGAATCTTTTCGGACACTGTAACTCCTCAGTTGAGGGAAACAATAGAAAGAATAAACAAATGGGACTTCATCAGACTAAAGAGCTTCTTCAAGGCAAGGGAAAACAGAATTGAAACAAAAAAACAGCTCACTAATTGGGAAAAAATATTTACAAGCCACTTATCCGACAAAGGGTTAATCTCCATAATATACAAAGAACTCACACTGCTTAACAACAAAAAAACAAACAACCCGATCAAAAAATGGGCAGAGGAGATGAACAGACATTTCTCAAAAGAAGATATGAATATGGCCAATAGACACATGAAAAGATGTTCATCATCGCTAATCATCAGGGAAATGCAAATCAAAACTACACTAAGATATCACCTTACCCCCGTTAGATTGGCAAAAACATCCAAAACCAAGAACGACAAATGTTGGAGAGGTTGTGGAGAAAGAGGTACCCTCATACACTGTTGGTGGGAATGCAAACTGGTACAGCCACTATGGAAAACAGTATGGAGATTTCTCAAAAAGTTAAAAATAGAAATACCCTATGACCCAGCCATCCCATTACTGGGTATCTATCCTAAGAACCTGATAACAGATATCTCAAGAGTCCGTTGCACCCCTATGTTCATCGCAGCATTATTTACAATAGCCAAGACGTGGAACCAGCCTACATGCCCAGAAACTGATGATTGGATAAAGAAGATGTGGTATATATACACAATGGAATACTACTCAGCCATAAAAAAAGACGAAATTGGCCCATTCACAACAACGTGGATGGACCTCGAGGGCATTATGTTAAGCGAAATAAGTCAGTCAGAGAAAGACGAACTCTATATGACTCCACTCATAGGTGGAAATTAGTATATTGAGAAGGAGATCTGATCGGTGGTTACCAGGGAAAAGGGGGGGTGGGGGGAGGGTACAGAGGGGGAAGTGGTGTACCCACAACATGATTAACAAAAATGTACAACTGAAATCTCACAAGCTTGTAATCTATCATAACATTAATAAAAAAAAAATAAAAAAAAATAAAAAAAAAAAAAGACTGAGGAGAGCCCAAGCTTGTGTTACTTCCTTTGAGATGGTCCCTGGGGTTCAGTATCACTGGTATACATGCCTGAAAAGCTGGGAGGGAGGGAGAGCCAGCCCCTGTGAATGAGAGAAAGAAATTAAGAACACCGGGAGCTGAGCAAACACCCTAAAAATACTGTAGATATACATTTATGATAATCAGTATACAGTAGCTGAAACATCTATTTTTTAAATGAGGGATTTGGGAAAGGGATCCCTTGGTCTCTTGTGCTTAGGTCCCTGTGTGCTTTAGGTAACCTGCTCACGCATAAGAGCTGGAAACGCTCGGAAGAACTCTATATAGAACTGAGTAAGTTCAAGCTGACCTGTTGTGGTGTGGAACCCTTGTTTAAATTCAAAATATTTGCATTAATTGGTTCAACTGAATTTAACTTATTTTGATTGTGATTCAGATAAGTGGTTCCTTTTAACAGCTATGTCACCATAGTATTTCTCCTGGTAGCTTACAGGAGAAGAGGGAGAACAGAGGGGTAGAGGAGGGTGTGAATTAGATCTGGTGGTCAAAGGAAGCAATCTCAGGCGTCTTGCTATAAAAGTCAGACGCTGGTCTGAGAAAAAGGAAGGTTGCTTCCGGCAGCTCTAGGAACAGTCGAGAATAGTGATTATAACTGTTTGCATCTGAAGGAAGGGGTGAAATTGAGCAGACGTCTCTAAGAGCAAAGAAAGAATTTGTTGAACTAAACATTGAAACACTACTTAGATATCTATAATTGTTTTAAGAGATTTAAGTTATTAAGTTATTTAAGTTTAAAAAGTTTTTGTGTTATAAAGAATTAGGGTTTTTCCTTTTCTTTTTTGCTACCTTATGAGAAGTGCGCAATAGGATGTTAATAAAATAATTATATATTTTTTCTGAACCTTCTGACCTTCACAGTCTCAAACAGAAATACAAAGTTAGAGAATTAGCTAGGAGGAAAATACCATGTCAATTAAGTAAAGGTTTCTCAAATGCTTTTTTCAGGCTTAAGAAGCCACATTGCTATTAATGTCTTTGAGCTTCATAATTGTCCCCTAAAAGTAGGAATCAACCACTCCTGATTTATAAAATCATAGTTACCGAACAGTTGATGGGAGAGAGAGAATTAGGAAAAAGTACCTCTTAGCATGCTTCTTATCTGTAAAAAAAAAAAAAAAACGTAGGGGGGGAATAATTGAAAGCATCCCACTAAAAGTACTATGGAGGGAGATTTTGAAATGTTCCAAAGATTAAGATTAAGATGGTAACAAATGGTAGAGCTAGGATCTGGCTATATCATGTCTCACTTAAGATAATAGTTTTTCTCTAAATTGTATTGTTTCAGGGTATGGTTTTGAAAACTTTATTGGCACAGTATGTAGTGAGCAGTATTTCAAGATGAAAGAAAATATTGTAAGAATTGGATCACAGTTAAGGATGGTCTATATAGACTCTAAAATTTGGTTAATTTTCCAAATATTATGTGAGTCCGTTCTAGGCAGAAATTCATGTTCTTTCCTGTGTGAGCAAAGAGGATCTTTTAAGTTCGTTGATGTCTTTTGCTTTCTCTGCATCATTTGAAAAGGTAAAGTATGTAATGTATTTGAATGCTATCTAAAAATAAGTGTGGGGAGAAAAATTAGAAAATTGCAGGAATAGATATGTGTGTGTGTAAATGTATGCACACTCTGTCTTATAATTAAGATTTAAGATTAAGACTTAGTGATCTTTGTTGTCCTGTATTTCTTAACTTCAACTAACATGTTGCCACATGTAACATGTAACAGATAGCCACATGTATTTATGGTTATTGAAATCCGTTAGGTACCCTTTCTACCTGTCACGTTACTGCAGGTTATATGTGGTTTCTTAATTGTTGTGCCAGAGTAGACTGGGGTAGGGTACCCTTTTCTCCAGCCTTCAGTGACATTTTTTTCACTGCCCCGCAGCCTCCACTAAAGGCTCCATTAGCTAAGCTCTACAGAGCTTAGTGGCCTGCAAAAAAACCAACAGTCATTTACTCTGAAACTTCCCTCAAGATCGGTGGCTTTCCTTTCTGTCCTCCATCCTACTCCCCCAAATCTAACTTGCCACATAAGTTTCTGTTACACATGGGAAATAGCTGATTCCAGAACTGGGGCATGGAAGTTGCAAGATAAGCCTGGAATATCTTTTTTTGTGCCAGTATATAAGGGAAATGCTCAAAAAAGAAATGAAGATGGCATATCAGAAAGATACAGGAGCCAGCCTAAAGGGGAGTTCTCGTAATCAAATCTGGATCATAGTGGATTATAAACCACTGAGTAAAATGAAAATCCATGAGTCCATGCAGCAAATAGATCAATAAATCAATGTATTTGTATTTTTTAAAATAGAAAGGAGAATATAAATTAAAAACATTTTATACTTCAGAATGGAAAAAAAGATACAGTGTCATTACTTTATATAGCTAATGCACTCTTTTTTTTATGGTTATCTCAGCTTTTTTTTTTAAATTATAAAATATCTATAGTTTGATACACATAATAGTTTAAAACCTCATGGTTGGATTTGATTCATTTCATATAAATACTTGTTTGGAAATAAATTATTTTCAATCTAGGTTATGTAGTATTTCTTAAAACAAAGAAATCATAAAGGTAAAATTGTGATGCCCTGAAACCTTTTTCGTTGAAATATTTCTTTTAGTTAATTGAAACTTCCATGTTGTATCCCTTAGCCAAAAATTATCTCATATTTTTATCAGGCCAAAATAGGCTTTTTCTGCTTTGCTCAACTGAGTGATGCAATCCAAGGGCTGTTCCAAAGAGTGGTATAGTTGTTGGCTCATATCACTAGCATTAGAAGAAAAAATGGCTGGTGCAAGACCAAGGCCATGTTCAGGATATGATGCATAGAAGTAACTTTATAGCTTCATTGCAAAGTTATTTATTATCCAGTTGCGGTTTTTTACAGTACTTGACAAATCTCAGTTGAGCTTGCAGTCTGGAAAACAACCTAGAATTGACTACAGTGACACAGAGGTGGAAACTTAGGAGGCTTGTGTGACAAGAACTAGTCTCATCTGTTTGTGTAAAATCAAAAGGTTACTCTAGTAACACAAAGATACGGTAAACTCTGTGCTTATTTAACCTCATAAGGAAACTGTTTTAAACATTTTAATGGAAATCTTTAAATAAATATTTTCTACTTTTTTTTTTTTGCCTTTTAAAAGTAGTCTACTGAATGCAATATTACTTATTTTTGGTGACCAAAGATCATACATTATTGTATTTCACTCTGTTTTATTGCATAGTACAATACCCTATAATTGGGGGGATTTTGTTATTTGTTTTTTCTGTGTTGTTGTCAACCTTATGAAGCTGGCTTTTTGTGTGCCTCTTTGCATTTTATGGTATATGAAGTAATTTCCCCTGCATTATTTGATTTGATTCTTAGAACAATCCTAAGATGTAACAGAGGAGATGAAGAGAAATTGTTAGATTCAAGATATATTTGGACTAAGAAATGGACGGTGTTTGTTGATAAGATTAGATTAGGAAAAAGAGAAAGGCGTCAAGATGATTCCAGAATTCTAATTTAAGCAACTGGATGGACAAAAACATCATGTAAATATGGGAAGAGGAATATATTTGCAAATATATAGCATTTCAATGGCATTGTTGTGTAAAGTTTGTCCTCACAAGCTAAGAAATCTTTTTTCTCTCTGTGGAAAAACATGAGGTAATTTTGAAGCACTCAGTTTACATACAAACTCAGGTCACTACCCCCAAATGAGAATTTCCTACATCAGTTTAGTCTCCAAGTCAGATGTGGTTAAATTTTGTATCTGTCTTTATTTCTTTAGTTTGAACTTTGATGATTAATGAAATTGGAAGTATAAGTCAGTCGTCTAGCTAAGCACTTTACTGTTTTGAACACAATTGAGATTCAAATAGTAAGAAAGAAGAAAAGAGCATAGATATTCAAAGGGCAATGAACTACAACTGTCACAAATAACATGACCCTTTAAAAATCAAAATACTCTGGGTAATTATGTTAAATATGAGTGTTTTAATTAAAAGATAAAGATCGCCAGACAATAAAAAGAAAGCAGAATCTATCTATGTGCTATTTATAAGAAACACATTCAAAACATAATGATCCAGAAAGGTTGAAATTAGAGAATAGAAAAAGATATTCTGTAGAAATATTGACTGCGTTAGTTTTCTGTGCTGTATTACAAATTATCACAAACTTAGCAGTTTAAAGAATTTCCTGGTTTTTTTAGATCAGGAGTCCAGGCACAGCTTCGTTAGGTCTGCTATAGGCTTCAGTCAAGGTGTTGACCATGGCTGAGTTCTCATCTGGAGGCTTGGCTGGGCAAGGATTTGCTTCCAAGCTCCCTCAAGTTGTTGGCAGAATTTATTTCCTTGCAACTATAGAATTCATAGCAGCTTGCCTCTTCAAAGTTGGCAACAGAGAGAGACAGACGGATTGACTGAAAGATAGACAAACATAACCACAGGAATGACATCACATCACCTTGGCATATTCTATTGGTTAGAAGCAAATCTAACCAATAGAAATATATTGGGTACTTCTGAAGTCCCACCCACACTTAAGTGGAGGAGAGGGTATTATACAAGACGTGAACAGGGATCATGGCAGTCACAGTAAAGTGAGTCTATGGAATCAAGAGATTTCAAAGCAAATAACAGTACTAGGAATAAAAGAGATGACTTTACAAATTATAAAAAGTTTGATTTACCAGGAAGGTTTAATAATTTAAAATTTTCTAGTGTTAAAAAACTAAATTCAACCGAATAAATCTGACGATCTCATTGGCATTATTAAATCATTTATGAATTGGGCAGCATCTCATCTAGCAAACAGAGATACTGTGAGGAGTTATACAAAATGGAAGGTTTGTTTTTTGTTTTTTTAATATTGGCACCTGAGCTGACATCTGTTGCCAATCTTCTTTTTTTTTCTTCTCCTTTTCCCCAAAACCCCCCAGTACATAGTTGTATATTCTAGTTGTAGGTCCTTCTGGCTCCGCTATGTGGGATGCCGCCTCAGCATGGCTTGATGAGCAGTGCTAGGTCTGTGCCCACAATCTGAACTGGCGAAACTCTGGCTGGCGAAGTGAAGTGCGTGAACCTAACCACTCGGCCACAGGGCTGGCCCCCCAAAATGGAAGATTTTTATAAGAAGGAGGGTGGGGCAAGGAAGTTCTTACCAAAGGAAAAGAAAGACTTATTTTGGGCCGGGACATCTTCTCTTTGGGGGAAAGGGAATGGCCGGGGTTTTATCATGCTTATTGCCTCTTCTTCCTCTGGGGGGATGGAGAGGGCCCACAAGACGGATTACCTGTGCCCCAGAGGGGAAACTTAGTTCCAGCATATTCTACAGGTTGCTTCCACTATTTTGGTATTAACTCTCATTCAGGGTGCTCTAGCAGCTTGACCTGAGCTCCAAGGATGAGGCAGGACATGAATTGGCAAAGACAAATAATTCGCTTAAAGGAAGCCCAGCAGTCAGAGAGAGAATGAACAAGGATTAGATCTGGAACAAGTGACTTCAGGGAAATAGAACTATTGGAAGAGATGGATGACAAGTTTAGTGAGCAAAACAAAGTGAGATTCTCAAGAGAAAAAAAGTGACGGGCTTCTAATCAAAGCATAAAAGAATTAAAACAAAAAGTGAGGGGAGAAAGACTTTCTATATATTAATTTGTGAAGAGGATGATAATTGTTGAGACTCAAAGTCATGGTCTGGAACATTAAGTAGAAGAGTATATCAAAACAGAAAAAAATACGAAGAAAGAGAAAGCCCAAATGGAGGAGATGTAACAACTAAAGATAAAATAGAGGAGAATTTCTGTGGCTTAAAGAGGGGTTGAAAGAGCCCACTGAGTTCCAGACCAGAGTGTTGAGGGTGGTGGGGAGAGAAAGAACAAACTACTTAAAAAGGAAAATTAATCAGATACCTGCTGGACTAAGTGTGACACTGGAAATTAGAAGGTAGTAAAATAACACCTACAGATTACTAAGGAAAGAACTTTGCCTGTACCTAGCCAAAATACCATTCACTTGCTATGGTGAAAGCAAGATGTTTGCAGATATGTAGGAATTCAGTTTCTCCATCCAGGGGAAGTTCTCAGTAAAGGATTCTCACCACATAATTCCCAGCAGAGACTTTAAGCTAGAGCAGAAGAAGAGAGAAAACAGTGGTGAGGAAATGAATCTCACAGTATATTTAATTAAATCTAAATGGTTGATGATAGAGTGATTGTACTTTAGCACATTCCTTTGTCTTCTGCATTCTCTCTCTCTTTCTGCATTTGATCAGCATTGCAACTGATCCAAAAGGTTGTTTAGACTCAGATTCTGTCCGTTTGGCACTGACCTAAGTGCTGTTCTGTTCTTCTAGTGAGAGGCATATAATTTGTGATTGTCTTTTTGTAAAGATAACAGCAATTAATACTCAATTCTAGATCCATTAATTCATTGAGGGTTGCAAAATGGCGATATTCTGTCATTTTGCATTTACAATTAGAACATCTAAATAGAGATGCTTCCCTTCATTTGGTTACTCAGTGATACAGTTTGTTGACCTCAAACAAATAGACAGCCAGTTATTTCTCCAGCAAAAGTGGGTTTATCCAGCATCAACAAAGAATTGCAATTTGAAGTCTGTAGCTGTAGCAAGCCACATGCAAGTTCACAAGCAGCAAAGGGAGGAGAAACTCTTTTATAGAGGGGAAGAGGAAGTTGGGAGGGCTCTTGTAAGCCAAGAGTCCGCTGGAGGAGAATGGGAGTTCAAAATTTAGTGGTTTTTCATTGGCTGAGTTGTGACAGTCTCTCATTGGCTGAGCTTCTTGCAGGTCAAGTAGAGGAAGTCTGTCTTCTTCCTGTTGGGCTCTGCTATCAATGGTAGGGCATGAGAGCTCTCCCTTTTGGCCTCTGGATTCCAATTCAATGAGATTTCTGTTTATTAATTTTCACATTTCTTCCTTTTGATCGAGATCTTTCTCTGAAAGCATCATTGATCAAGAGGCAGGTTTTTCCTGTTTCAGCAGCCCTTTGTCCCTTGATACCAAGAAGGACTTTTCCTGGGTGTCGTGTCCCATGTCAGAGGAAAAGTGCACAGATTGGAAACCTATTGTGGCCAGATTTGAGTAACAAGGAGGGCTAGAAGGGAGAACTCTCAGGCATTTTTCTTTTCTAAGGTCCATATGTTATCAAGATCGTAGGCATTGGTTATCATCTGAAGCATTATGTCGTCATCAAAAGTTTTGACAGATCTGATCCAGACATCTTGAGAAGCTATCTCACCAGATGTCGTCTGCTTCAGTTCTGGGAAATCTTTACTTTCAGGTCACCAGATGATATGTATGTCCACTTAGGGTTTGATGCTTTAGGTGTGTCATGTGAATCCAAGAGTCTGTTCCTTGGAGTTTTGTGGCACAATGGTTAGTTAAAAGTATCTGATAGGGGCCTTCCCAGCATGATTGAAGAGAGTCCTTCTGGAGGTATCTTTTTCAATAGATGAAATCTCCAGGTTGCAAGGTATGATGCTTAAGGTCTTCATCTCCCTGGAGCACACTGTGAAAAGATTGCTCTACCAAAACATGGTTATTGTTAATAGAAGCAATTAAGCCTTTGCAGACATTGGAGTATGTCACCTGATTGCTCTACCAAAACATGGCTATTATTAATACAAGCAGTTAAGCCTTTGCAAACGTTGGAGTATATCACCTTTTATTAGTTGTGCATCAAAAGAGACAGAAGCCAAGTGTATTGGGCGTCCTGTGACTATCTCAAAGGGTGAGAGTTTATGAGTTCCAAAGGGGGTGGGTCTGAGATTTAGAAGGACCAACAGCAATGCCTTTGGCCAAGGTATTTGGAGAGTCCCTATGAGCTTGGCCAATTGAGTCTGTATTAATAATGCTGTTAGTGCGTTTGACTAAAGCAGAGGATTGAGGGTGACAAGCATAGTGAAAGTGTTGTAAAATCAGCCAGACAGCACAGACTTGTCGAAATACCTGACCAGTAAAATGATCGCTCCGAAGCTCAAGAGGAGTCCCCTAGGTAGGGATAATCCTTTCCAAAAGGACTTTAGCCACGGAAGAGGCAGTAGCCTGTCTGCAAGGGAAGGCTTCAGTCCAGTTAGAAAACATACAAGCCATGACAAATGTATTTATATTTGTGGGATGTGGTATAAAATCCATTTGCCAAACCTCAAATGGTCCCCTAGGCAACTTAAAGTGTCCGGGAGCAGTATGAACAGGCTTCCCTGGATTGTGTTTTGGACAAGTGGGACAAGTGAAGTAGGCACTTTTTGATTTACGAATGTTATTTTGTCAGTAGACCAATGGTTTAATGCATGTACAGTTGTTAGGAGTGGGAATTTTAGAGTCTTTGGTAGTAGGTCCAAACCAGAGCTTTCTCTCTTTATCAAACCAACAGTTGTTCATTTTCAACCTTGTTTTTCCTTTTCTGAAGCCAATTGTAGGGCTTTTCTGGTCAGTTTTTCTATCAGTTAGGGAAATATCCCTTTGGACCATGACAGATGTTTGGCTATTGTTGGTTCCTTTAAGGGCAGCATTCCTTGTGGAAGTGTCAGCAAGGTGATTTTCCTTAGCGTCCAGAGAGTCAAGTTTAGAATGTCCCAGGATCTTAATAACAGTTAAAGAAGCAGGTAAAAGTATAGTATCCAATAATTCCTGAAAATAGGGGCCTGTGTTTTCAATTTTTCAATTTTATTTCCACTGGATGTAAGGAAGCCACATTGCTTCCACAGCATTCCAAAATCATGAGCTACGCCAAAAGCGTATCTGATGTCAGTATAAATATTGGCAGTTTTGCCCTTGGCTAAAGTACAAGCCCATCTAAGAGCTTATAATTCAGTCTGTTGGGCTGAAGTAGCCGTAGGTAAAAGTGCTGCCTCAGTTCTATCAAAAGGAGTTGCAATAGCATATCCAGCACAATATTTGCCTTGTCACCTTTTAAATAAGAGGCATTGGTGAACCATGAGAAGTCGGTGTTACCCAAAGGAGTTTCCTGCAGGTCATCGGGAGGAGTCAGGATGTGGTCCGTCAGCGTTAAGCAGCATGAGGGACGTCCTCCGTAACGGAGGGGAGAGGAGTAGCAGGGTTGAGATTATTACAGTGCAACAGAGTTATGTGAGGAGCAGTTAACAAAAGGATTTTGTAGGAGTTGAGGCAGCCGACTAAAATATGTTGAATGTGATGAGAATTCAGGAGCACTTCCACAGCATGGGGTCCAAAAATGGTTAAAAGGAATCCCACAATGGTTTTCTCAAGTAGACGTAATCGAAAGGGCAGTGGCAGTAATGGCTCTAAGTCAAGGGGGGATATACCTGCACCTCAGGGTCCAGTTCCTGGCTGTAATACCCTGTGAGTTGATGGTGCTCCCCCTGTTTGTGGGTGAGTACCCCAAGGGCGTTCCTTTCCTTTTCATATACAAAGAGGAAAAAGGGATAATTAGGTTGTCAGGTGGGTTCATCAGGCTCTCTTTTAAGGCCTTAAAGACTATGTTGTCTTGTTCTTTCCATAAAATCAGGTCTGGGTTGTTGTACTTTAGTAAAACGTACAAAGGTTTGGCTATAAGAGAGAAATTTGGAATCCATTTTCGGCAGTAACCAACTAGCCTGAGAAGACTTTGCAATCGGTGCTTAGTTTTGGGTTTTGGGAAACTTAGGACACCATCAGGCCTATCTGAGTCTAGGTGTAGTCCTTGTCCTGATATCAGATGCCCTAAATATCAAACCTGGGTTTGGGCAAACTGCAATTTCTGCTTGGTGACTTTATGTCCCTGTAAGGCTAAAAGCTTTAGCAAGTGGAGGCTGTCTTCGTGTAAGGAGACTTGGAAGGGAGAGCAAAGAAGCAAATCATCCATATATTGCAACAAATTAGAACCCCTAGGGGACTTTATATCACCTAGATCAGCTTCAGAATTTGTGAAAAATAAGAGGGGTTCTCAGTAAAACCCTCAGGCATTACTGTTTAGGTGAATTGTTTCTCTTCCCAAGTGAAGACAAAAAGGTATTGACTGTCTTTGTCACCTGTGATAAAGAACACTCTACATAAATCAGTTACTGTACAGAATTTGCTTTCAGTGGGAATGGATGTTAGTAGCATATGAGGGTTAGCAGGGTATTGAAGGATATCAGTGTTCATTGCTCAGAGCTCCTGGACGAACCTCCACCCTGGGCCCTTGGGTTTTCTCGCAGGTACAGTAGGAGTATGACAGGGACTTGCTCAAGGGATAATGAGGCCTTAAGCCTTGTAATCTTATATTATGGGCCTTTACATTGAGGGGCTTCTTTACTTGTAGGATGTTAGTTAATTCTGGGGAAGGGTTTTGAGGGATCTGTTTGACTGCTGGTGGGAGATACACTGAATTTTACCAGTATCAGTTGAATATTTTGCCCATAAGGAGGTGGTTCCTGATTCAATAGGGACAAGTGATCAGTGTTTCCAGAATCAGCTCTAGTACTGTCACAGAGCAAATAGAAAATGTCAAAGGGTCATTTAATTCACCTGGTTGGCCGTTTTGATGGCTACTGTCAAATTCTAGAATTATTTCCCCCTTTCAGGAGAAAGAAATTCCGGCATGATACTTTTCCAAGAACTCTTGGCCCAATAAATGGATTGGGGCAGAGGAACTAAGGAGAAGAGGGTGTGTCTCTCTCAAAGGGCCTAAACAAAAGGGACTAGGTTCAGAGACAGGAACCTTTTGAGGTTTTTAGAGACCCACTGTTTGAACTGCTTTTGTACTCCACATCAGGGGCTGCTTTATAGTGGTGGGGTTGAGCACCAAGAGTATGGCTCTGCTGCCAGTTTGCACAGAGAGAGTTTCGTCTCCATTCTGGAGAAATGTTTCTCCGATCGGATTAAGAGGGAGGATTGGGATGAGCCCCTGTCCTTGGAGCCCCATCATTGAGAATTTGGAGGATGTTGGCAACAATCTCTTTTCCAGTGTCCTGGCTTTTTGTAATAATAGCAGAAACTAGGAGGTTTTTGGTTTCATGTAGGGGCCTTCATTTGCTGGAGTTGAAGATTAAATTTTCAGCGGTCTTTCTTGTAGGTGACTCATCTAGGGTGTGAGAGAGTTGATTTGCCAGATTAACTAAATCTGGACAGGACGTGGTTTCCCATTCCATTCTGGTCCTTTTTACTAGAATGAGGAGGTCTTGGTTCAGCCTGTTAATAAACATATAGTCAACACCTGAAGGAAGATCGGAATTTTCTTTGAACACAATCTAAAGTCGATTCTAGTAGTCATGAACAAGTTCATAAGGTTTTTGTGCACAAGCCTGAATTTTGTTCCAGTCAACAGGCTTTGGGAAATTCCTAGCAATTGCCTGATGAGGTCGCCTAGTGATTGCCCAGGCCTGATCATACAACTGGTCAGCAGGTTGGTCTCCTGGTTGTAATTCGGGATCTCTTTCAGGATTTTCCCTCTCGACTCCAGTTTAATGAGGCTTCTGTTTATTAATTTAATTTTTACAAGTTCGTCGGGAAGGCAAAGTAAGTGTTCAGTTTTTCCCCTTTACCAGTTTACAAGATAATAAATTGATTCTCATCTTTTTTGGAGGGGGAAGTGGTGTCATAAATTTACATAATTCGATGTATGTGATAGGTTTCAATCCATTGCAATTTTTATCTTTATTGAAGCTCAAATTGTCTCATCTTTGGCCAGTGGGAGCAAAGATGGTTCTTGAGTCCTTTTGACGTAACACTTATATGTTTGGTCAAGACGAGACAATATTTTTTTGTTTTGTTTTGCTTTGCTTTTCTAAAAACCTCAGGGGGCCGGCCCTGCGACTGAGTGATTAAGTTTGAGCGTTCTGCTTCCGCGGCCTGAGGTTTCATGGGTTTGGATCCTGGGCGCGGACATGGCATCACTCATCAGGCCATGCTGAGGCAGCATTCCACGTAGCACAACCAGAGGCACTCACAACTAGAATATACAACTATGTACTGGGAGGCTTTGGGGAGAAGAAAAAGAAAAAGAATAAAAACCCCCTCAGAACGTTGTCTGTGCTTTTGGGAAATTGGATTTTAGGATCTGTTTGTTTGCTAGGATATTTGGTACTTAGTGTGATCTTTGATGTAATTTATAGGCAGATGTGCCTTCAAATTTGCGTTACTTGCAAAGAATAATAGTTTTTAGTATATGTGGAGATCCACAAGAAATCAGCATTTCCCAGCAACAGGTGTGGAGGCATATGTAAAAATGGTTTCTTCAATCAATTAAGAAATATTTGAATGTTTACTCTGGACCAGTCTCCTCAATAGGAACTCTTGGAAATTCAATCATGAAACCTCCTTATTTATTTAACATTTCAATAAAATAAGTTCCAAGGATTGGTTTTAAGCTTAATTTATTTTTTCTTTCAGATCTGTCACGAAATCGCCTCTCAGAAATTCCCATTGAAGCTTGTCACTTCGTTTCTCTTGAGACTCTCAACTTATACCAAAATTGTATTCGGTATATACCAGAGGCAATTCTCAACCTACAGGCTCTAACATACTTAAATATTAGGTAAGGATTTTCAAAAAATTTTTTGTTTTATGTGGTCTTTTCCATTTTCTCTTCCTTTTCACTAAAATTTACGTTATCTGTTTATATCAGCAGTGTCTATACATGTTCTTAGGCTAAATTTTCTGTATTTCCTATGTTCCTCTAGTTTCTCCCTTTGTCTTTGACTTAGCAATAATTAACAAACTCCAATAGCAACTAGCCTAATAGGCTTGCAGCAGTCTTGTAGCACTGGTTCTCCAGTTACGTTTTCAAATGTTTCATCTAATGAGAATAGATCTGAAATTACTTTGGTTCTTGCGATTGTATATTTTTGTGTATTAAGTTTTGAATGTGTAAGTGCATTTATTCAACTCAGCTCCATTTTTGCACATTTTACAGGAATTATTTTATTATAAAAGATATAAATATTCATTGGAGAAAATAAGCAAATGTATAAAAATATAAAGGAAATTCATCAAAATGTTATATCTGAGTTGTATAATTATAGGTGATCTTTTTCTTTTTTTCCAGTCAAATTTTTAAATGAGTTTTTCCCCTTGTCATGAAATATCCTTTGGAAATATTTTTATACGTAATCATTTTATTGTACAGTGAATATACTTCTAAAACTCATTTTCCCTCATATATTTAGTTCCTTTCAGTTTTTTGCCATGACAAAAACTAGTAGAGACTAGTAGAGACTTTTGTGTGTAAATGTTTATTTTTCTCTTTTTTTTAAGATAAATGTCTAGGAGTAGAATTATTATTGGATTAAAAAATTTTAAAAGCTCCTGATCTATATTAGTTAAATCAGTAAAAGATCTTGAAAATGGGGGGCAATTAGTCCTAAAGATTAAGAGGTTAAATCTACGTAAGTAAAATTTTAATTTATTTTTATGCCTGGTGATAGATGTGTTTTATTTTACCTTTAGTTCTGATTTGCATGTTTTGTATAAATAGAAGATTCCTTACCTGTACTTCAGTAGATAAGATATATTTGAAATCACAACCTGTTACTTGTTTTCCGTAGAACTATATTTGGATCATTTGTGTACATTTGGTTTTAATACCGTAATGATGAAGAAAGTAGATTACAAACACTCGTATGTTTATAACTTTTGTTTGAAAAGGAGAGGAGAGGATGGTGGTTATCTACCCTATTTTTAAATTGTTTTTTAATATAAATTTAACATTAGTAAAATAATATGTTGTGGTTATATAGCACTTCATTATTTACAAAGGAGTTTTGTGGTGCAAGAGCCCTGTAGGATAGGTATAGGAGATATTAAGATCCTCAGTTTACAGATGAGGAATCTACGTAAGATGCTAATAAATTAAATACTGTGCCTAAAACCACAAAGCTGACAAGTGAGGCAATGAAGGCTAGAACTCAAATCTAATATCCCATTTATTCTTTGCAGGACTTATATTTGTTATTTTACTGAGTAGAGAATGGGAAAGATGGGACTGTTTTTCTTGAGTGGTGGGCTCTGACTCTTCTCTTTTTCTACTTATCCATTTAGTCGGAACCAGCTGTCGACATTGCCAGTACACTTGTGTAATTTACCATTGAAAGTCTTAATTGCTAGTAATAACAAATTAGTTTCACTTCCGGAAGAAATTGGACATCTCAGACATTTAACGGAACTTGTAAGTTAATATTCTATTTTTTGATTGTCCCACATGTAGTGTATTATAACCAAAGTCATGTCATGTTCTTCTATATGATAAAGACCCATTATTAAGGTGTTATTTTCAAGTATTGATAATGAAGTTTTCCTGATCGATCCATACTCAAGTGCTTCGGCACAGAATTAAGGAAGACCTGAAAGTACAAATTTAATAGGTCCGCATGGAATGGAAAAAAGCCATTAAAATTAGGTTCTAAGCAATATAGGGTGATTTCTATGTTATTAAATTTTTGAGGCATAAGTTAATAATGTGTTTGAATTTTTCAAATTAAATTTTAATAGCATCAATATTCTGATTTTTGATTAGCTCCTATCAGGGGATGAGCATTACAAAGGTCGGGCTTATTTTTTGCCTTGCATGCTATCTTTAGAACCTATCTCCCACTCTAAAGTAAGCTGTTATTACTGCCTTATAGTTTCTAAGAAGCTTAATTTTCACCTACCACTCCTTGTTACTCTTGAGTACTTATATTCTAAGCATGGGAATAAGACTACTCGTTTAATCACCACAATAGCATTATGAATTGGGTACTATAATTATCATCATATTACAGCTGAGGAAACTAACACTCAGATAGGTTAAATAATTTGCCCAAGATTCCATACCGAAATAGAATTTGAGACCGGTCTACTTTAGCTCCAAAGCTGTTTCATACTCCTGAAATGGTCAAATACAGTTATGTCCATTGAGATTTGGGACTATAGTTCCATGTAGCTTTATGAACAGAGATGGACATCATAAACAGAAAATAAATACACGTACAATCTAATTGGGCCACATATTAATCCCACTTTTTTTTTCAGGTGGTTTATGAATATAAAAGGTCACATGTAAAAATCCACAAATATATTACATTTAGAGCCTAGATACTAGGCCACTGTTTATTTAGAGCCAAGTAGATCTAGGAAATAAACTCCAAAATGTATGTTTATTGGCATTTCTTCAGAACTTGGGTTGATAGTATGAACTAGAAGTAAATTATACTTGTGATTCAAATTCTGATTTTCAAATCATTTAAACTTTGCTTCTGCTTATTGAATCCTGAATCCTTAAAGGTAGCTATGTCTCACAGAAGGTGCTTATAGCCTTCTGCAAGAGAGGTGAATTGATATCCTCAGTCATACTAACAGCTGTGGCAAAGTAAGGCTTTGTCATCCTAAACCTCCTGATTCCCACTTGATGGTCTTTCTGCCGCATCCTTATTGCTTCTTTCCTTTTTTCCCTTCATTTTTTAGTGACAGTAAACTGTTGTCTTTCAACATATTCATTTTCTGAGAGAAATATTGTAGATGCTGTTATCTTCTGGCTCAACCTCGTTTCCTATCCTTTCAACTTCTTTCAGAACCCTTTTAACTTTGATGCCTAGAGCATTGGATTAAGAAGCCTAGCTTCTGATTCTACTTCAGTCATTAATTGGTAGGAAAGTCAAAATAGCATTATTTTTTCTAAGAATATTTTGGGAAAATTTAAAAATAATGTCTGAAGCTTATTGAAGTTTTTGGTAAATGGTCTTTTCTAATAGTAAATCTATTAATATTTTCTTCTTACTCATATGTTGGAGGAATTTTAAGTGTCAGTGTGGCACCTTGGAGCTTTTATTAACCTAGGCAGCTTCCTGCTGCTACATGTGGGTTTACAAATTGTTCTGACTGGTCTCAGATTTATGGAATTCTGAATCTGTCAGTCTTGGAACCTGGAGTCAGTCTCTTTTGAGAACCAGTGGAATCAAGCTATTTACGAAGACACCAGAAGGCCTACCTAATGTATGGAGTGGAACCAGTTGCTGAGATGCTAGTAGAGCAGTATCTGTTTTTTCCAGGGCCTTTAATTTTTGTCAACTTTATTATTTTTCTCTCACATTCAGTTTGATAAAGAATGATTTGAGTCATCTTCAATGCATTCTTAGTTTATATTTTTGGACAGTTGAACTGGTATTTTGAAAATAGAATTTCTTTTGAAATAATTTGTTATAATTTTTATCATTGTTTTATTTTTTCTTCCAGTTTCATTAGAACAGTATAAAATAAAACTCTTGTCCTGAATAGATCTGTTATGCTCTTTCTGTTTTACCTTTTCACCAGCATTTTCATCTCATCTGATATTCTAGGCCTTCTGTCTGCATTTTAAGTCTTTTAGTTTTAGTTCTGCTCCCAAAATTAATGCAGATCTGTGTAAAATGTATAGAATAAGTCAAAAGCCTGTACGTTTTTAAAATTAAATGCTGGTACTAACTATGGAATTATTCTTGGACACAGCATCATAATTCTTTTTACAGCCAGGAGGGACTATAGATATGATCTTGTCCAACCTCATTTTATAGATAGTTTAAAGCAGGCAGGTTTGTAATATTAGAACAATTCTTTACTTGTTATCTTTTTGAAATAGGATGTGAGCTGCAATGAAATTCAAACAATACCTTCCCAAATTGGTAATTTGGAGGCTTTGAGAGACCTTAACGTAAGAAGAAATCACTTAGTACGTTTGCCTGAAGGTGAGAAACTGTGAAATGGTTGTTTTTTTATTATTTGTCTTTTTATGTTAAAGCTCTCTCAGACTGGGCACAAGATAAAAACCTATGAGTTACAGCCACTGTTTGAAATATAATGGTTTATTTAGTACTTTATCTGTTCCATTGTAGGTTTTAAACGTTAGACTCTTTAGTGAAAAGCTCTAGTAACTACTGACCAGTGATTGTATTTTTAGATCTTATCAACTGATGTACTCGATAACTCAGGATAGGGTCACTGGAAGTTTCAGTAAGCATAACTACTTAGGAGAAATGTAACTTTTTTTTTTTTTGCTGAAGAAGATTTGCCCTAACATCCACTGTGAATCCTCCTTTTGTATGTGAGCTGCCACTACAACATGGCCACTGACAGACGAGTGGTGTAGGTCTGTGCCTGGGCCCAACCTGAGCTGCTGAAGCGGAGCACACCAAACTTAACCACTAGGCCAACAGGGCTGGCACATATAACGTTTTTGATAGGGGGATACTTTAGTATAATGAAAAACATTCCTGCAATTAGCACTGACTTAAAAATGGCCTTGAGTTGAACTTAATGACTTTGTCCTTCACTGGCTGAAAATACTCAGATAGAGGCTAATTAACTGGTTGAAGGTGATGTGTAGAGTGAATAATGAATGGAGTGAGAGACTGCACTGGGAGACTCATTATCTTAGGCTGACTGTAAGCTCTGGTATATGTATATTTGAATGATAAAAACGATTAAACAAATGAACCAAGTACTATTTGTCAATCTTTTAAAAATCCAAATTCATGAAAGAAAAAGCTACAAGAGGAAGTGAAAATGGGGAGAACCATTATTTTATTAGATCAGAATATATATTTCTTTAATTTTATTATGGAAAATTTCATACAGAAAGGAGAGCAATGAATCACCCAGCTACATCAGGCATCAGCTTATGGGAACTCTTGTTTCCTCTGTACTCCCATCCACTTTCCCTTATCCTCTCTGCTAAATTAATTTGTAACGTCTTCCAGAAATTGATCTATAAGCATTTCAGAATGTATATCTCAAGAATAATTAATCTTGAGAAAGTATTTTCATGACAGTGATTCTCTAGGTTCTTCTACAAAATGTGACTTCTCTTATACAATAAATATTGAATTAACCAGTGATGCTTTTGGTTCACTGTAGAATCCGAATTTTTACACCAATTTGAATCCAGTATGATATTTAGTTCTAACATACTGGTGTAGCTTTGACATTTTGGACCCCAAGTGTCTCAGAAAGTGACTTTTCCAGTCCACTTTTATACACTTATTGCAACCACACTACCTAAAATCCTACATTTCTTTCCTCTCAGTAGGCTTGTCCAGTAAAAGTTACACCTTTTATCTTCAGAGCCTTCCTCATTTCCTCCTGGTTCTGCCTTCTCCCACCTCAGGAATGTGAATGAAGGCCTTCAGCAGGACTGACCAAAATCACAACTATAGGACCTTATAACCCAAGATTTCTATCTAGGATTACCCCTCTACTCAGGGCCCACCTACTGTGGTTGGTCTTGAAAGGTTTACTAATGTAATGATACTGACTTAATATGAAATCAATTGATGAAAACATTGGGGTTTTGGTGAAAATGAAAATTCAGGGTTTCAGATGACAATTGCAATCTAATAGTTTTATCACCTAATTTATTTCTGTATCTTGTTTTGAATGTGTATTATCAAGAAAATTGAGTCACACAAATAGTTTCAAATTTTTTTATCAATTTATCTTGTAATCTCAGCATATTCAGTTAAACTGAGATGGCAGGAAAGCTTTATTCCAACATGCACACAAGTTAGTGTGGAAGTTCATGTTAATTAATTGGTGGTCTCTAACATTACAATTTGGTCCATAAGATATTACATCTTTTGTCTTTTACTATTTCGATTTTAAATTAATTTCAGTTTTTATCAAATAATATATTACAACATTCAAAAAGTCAAACAGTATTGAAAAGCTTAAAATAAATAATAGCGTTCCCCTGCCTCAACCATTCCCCCTCCCCAGTTTCAATGGCCAGAAGCATCTCCCGTCAGCTCCGTTGACTCTTTCCACTTGTATTTGCTGCCATGGTTCTAATGATGTGCTTTTACAGCTCTTCTGGATTTATCAGCCTTTGCACTTTATGTCAGCTCTTTCTTATGGTAGATGAGAACTTAACTTCCTTACGCTGTCACCCTCATACCTTTCCTTCCCTCCTTCCATCTTCCTGGTGTAGTTTATCACAATTTCTGATTAAATCGTTATTCATTGTTTACATTGTTGTAGCTACAAAAATAATGTTCCCTGCCAATGCAAGTGACGTACTCTGATTTCATCTTCTTTCTTATTCATCTTGTTCTTGTTGTTGTTTTTCTAGAGTTAATAATTTCTCTTTTTTTTTAATTTGCTTTTTTTTTCTGTACCTATGACTAATTCCTCCGTCTTTTTCCAGCAGCCTTCTTAGTCAAACCAATTAGATTACCTTTCTTTTTTTCCCCCCTGCATATCTCCTTCATTGAGCCTTGTTTCCTTCTCTTCCATTCTGGGCCGGTGGTTCTCTGTTACTGCTGCCCAGCTTGCTTTCTTCTGTGTTGAGTACTCTTATTCCTGGACTCCCTGTCTTCCTCTTTCTTACTTGTTGTTTTTGATTTTAGCTTTATTGAGGTATAACTGAAAGATAATTCCTCTTTCCTACTTTACTCCCTTGTTTTGCTGGAGGGCATCTTCTAGTAGCTTCCTGAGAACATGTCATGGGAAAACAGTTTTTTGAGACTTCACTTGGAAAGAAATATCTTTTTTCTATTCTCACCCTTGATCAGTAATTTGTTTGGTTATGTATTCTAGGTTGAAAATTATTTTCTCTCAGGTTTTCAAGTCCTTTTTCACTTTTAGCTTTCAATGTTAAATATTAATGGTTGAAAATTTGATGCCGTTCCTAATTCTAGTCCATTTTTTGTGACCAATTTTTTTCTCTTTGGAAGATTTTTCTACTGCTCTGAAATGTTATGTTGATGTGCCATGGTATGAGTTATTTTAGTCCAATGTACTAGATACTTGGTGAACCTCTTTCCAAACCAGAGATTCACATCCTTCATTCTGAGAAATTGTCTGATATCTTTTTGATAATTTTCTGTCTTTTAGTTTCGCTATTCTCTCTTTCTGGAATTTTTATTAATTGGATATTAGACCCCTTTAATTGACCCTATGATTTTTCTTATCTTTTTATTGTTCATTTCTTTGTCATTTTGTTTTACCAAATGGTAAACAGTTCCAACCACTTATGTTCTAACTGTTCTTCTGAATTTTTAATTTCTGCCGTAATATTTTTCGTTTCTAAGAATCCTTTTTATTCTGATTTTTTAAAACATCCCTGTCTTGTTTTAGTAATTCATTATCTTATCTCTGAAATTAGAGATGTTCTGGTTTTTCAGAGTTTTCTTCTGTTTCCTGTATATTACCTGTTTCTTCTGAGTTCCTTTTTTCGATTAGTTTGTGTGTTTTGATTTTTGTCTTACATGTTGGCGGCTTTTCCTAATGTCTGGATCATACAGCCTGTATAGAGCTGATTAGAAGGTCCAGGTCTACTGGGCAGGAATTGTATAATGGTAATGAAGCAGCAAGCTGGGTACTTTATTGGGGGAAACTCCTTATCAGTATCTAAAGGCTTTTTATATGGGACTATATAGTTTCTCCAGAGAAAGATGTTTCATTTCTTCTACACTGTTGTGTGTATTCCTGACTACTGGCATTCAGGAGCTGGGGGTGGAGTGGGGTTGGGTAGGAAGGTATGGAGGTCTTGCCATTAAGTATTTCCTTAAATCCTCCATTTTCAACTGGCAGCTCATCCTAACTTTCTCTTATCCCTGGGGTCCCTGCAGTCAGAGCCTTTCCATTCAGTTTCACTAGAGAATAACTGGCTGACTACTGTGGTGATTGGAGAGGGGTAGTGCCCTAACTTCGAGAGTTAGGGTTGGGGACCTAGGCATCTAATTTGTTCTTTATACAGACTATCATCTAATCCCTTTGTTAGCCCCACCTTTCTGTGGAATCAGGACTCCAGTTTCTGAGACTTCTGTAGTTCTGTGAGGGATCAAACAGCTTACTTTTCATTAGTATTCCCATCTGCAAGCAACTAGATTTCATTTTATACCACTTTGCTGTATCAATCACCAAGAAAGAATGGAGGTAAATACTTATGTTAAATCTACTATATTTAACTAGAAGCTCCTGTAAAAATGGTCTAGTTTTAAACTATTGTTAATTGTTTGTTTCCATCTTATCTCCTTGCAGAGCTGGCAGAGTTGCCTTTGATACGGTTAGACTTCTCCTGCAATAAAATCACGACGATCCCCGTTTGCTATCGGAACCTCAGGCACCTACAGGTCATCACCCTAGAAAACAATCCACTACAGTCTCCCCCCGCACAGGTAGACCACAGCTGATGGGTAGTATATTGTAAACTTTTTTGACAAAGGATGAAATTTAACTTGAGTTATATGCATTTATCTTGTTGAAAATTAAGTTCTTTTAAAGTAAATTTACACACGTGTATTCACAGGAAGCCTTGAATAAATGGGATAGAAGATGGATAATGTTTCCAGAAGTGTTTTTCCTTTCACTAAGCTGACTTTTTTTTTAAGTTGAGAGTTTCTTCGTTAAAGTTTTTTCTAAGATTTGAGTTAATTCTTTCTCGTAAAACTTGAATGTATACAATGTGCATGCTAGAGACAAATAAAAATACTTGGTTTTCAGAACTAAAGATTATCAATGCGTTTCTTATGACCATTGTTTTTGTACCTTCCTGTTTTCTAAAATCTTAAGTTCCTCATTTAGTCATTTTACTCATTCATTTATCAGTGACTGGAATGAAACTATTTAATAATAAAGTAATTACAAGGTAGCTTTACATATAGCTTCTAGACATCCTACAATCTAAAACATTTTTACCAGCCCTTATTTTTCACTGTAGCTTTTCTTTTTAAGTTTTTTAAGTATTTTCTTTCCTTTTCTTTTTTTTGATTTTTTATTTTTTTATTGCAATAACACTGGATTATAACGTATAGCTTTCAGATGTACATTGTAATATATTTTGAATTCTGTGTAGATTACATCATGTTCACCACCCAAAAACTAACTATAGTCCATCACCTCACATGTGAGCCTAATCACCCCTTTTGCTCTCCCCCCCTTCCCTGTTGGTTACCACCAATCCAGTCTCCATTGCTATGTGTGTGTTTGTCATTGTTTTTATCTTCTACTTATGAGTGAGATCATACAGTATTTGACTTTCTCCCTCTGACTTATTTCACTCAGCATAATACCCTCAAGGTCCATTCATGTTGTCACAAATGGCCGGATTTCATAATTTCTTATGGCTGAGTAGTATTCCATTGTGTATATATACCACATCTTCTTTATCCATTCATCCCTTGATGGGTGCCTAGGTTGCTTCCAAGTCTTGGCTATTGTGTATAATGCTGCAGTGAACATAGGGATGAGTGTATCTTTACGCCTTTGTGTTTTCCAGTTCTTTGGATAAATACCCAGCAGTGGGATAGCTGGATCATATGGTAGAGGTAGATCTATTTTTAATTTTCTGAGGATACTCCATACTGCTTTCCATAGTGGCTGCACCATCACTGTAGCTTTTTTTACTCTGCAGTCGATTGATGGTCTTGTACAAGCCTCTGTCTGGCAACTATAAAACTTTATGAGTAAGCTTTGTAACTATGGAAGAGTCTCATAATCCTAAAGAATTTATGTTTTTACTTCTGGGACAGAAGTTAACAGGTAGAAACAGAAATCTGTATAACTTTAATATTTAATAATTTCCTGATTTTCTCTCTTACAGAAAGTAGGATTCAAAACATAATTGTGCATGATTATTGGATTCCTAAAAGCAAAAGTTGCCAATATAATCTATAGGGGAGCAATGTTTCTAAATCCCTGATTGTGCCTAATTAATGAGTGGGATAAGTTTCCTTGGTATTTCTAACAGTGTTTGTAATCGTAAATTACTTTATATGCTAGTGAAACTTATTAGTGACTAGAAAACAAAAACCTATTTTTTTAATCACTTAAACACCTAAAATAACAAATAATCTAATTTGTTATAGTGACTATTAGATTTTTAAAATTTTATTGAGGTCATAATAGTTTATAAGATTGTGAAATTTCAGTTGTACGTTATTATGTCAGTCACTATATAAATGTGCCTCTTCATCCCTTGTACCCACCCCTCAACCGCCTTCCCCCCTGGTAACCACTAAACTCTTCTCTTTGTCCATGTGTTAGTCTGTCTTCCACATATGAGTGAAATAATACAGTGTTTATCTTTCTCTGTCTGGCTTATTTCGCTTAACATAATACCTCCAGGTCCATCCATGTTGTTATGAATGGGGCGATTTTGTCTCTCTCTGTGGCTGAGTAGTATCCATTGTATGTCTATATGCCACATCTTCTTTATCCATTCATCAGTTGATGGGCACTTGGGTTACTTCCCCTTCTTGGCTACGGTGAATAAGGCTGCAGTGAACATAGGGGTGCATAAGTCTCTTTGAATTGTTGATTTCAAGTTCTTTGGGTAAATACCCAGTAGTGAGATAGCTTGGTCATATGGTATTTCTATTTTTAATTTTTTGAGACATCTCCATACTGTTTTCCATAGTGGCTGCACCAGTTTGCATTCCCACCAGCAGAGTATGGGGGTTTCCTTTTCTCCACATTCTCTCCAACATTTGTTATTTTTTGTCATGGTGATTATAACCATTCTAACAGGTGTAAGGTGATATCTTAGTGTTTTCGTGTGCATTTCCCTGATGATTAGTGATGTTGAACATCTTTTCACGTCCTTGTTCGCCATCTGTATACCTTCTTTGGAGAAATGTTTGTTCATACCCTCTGCCCATGTTTTGATCGGGTTGTTTGGTTTTTTGTTGTTCAGTTGTGTGAGTTTTTTATATATTTTGGAGATTAACACCTTGTGGGATATATTTGCAAATATGTTCTCCCAGTTGGTGGCTTGTCTTTGTTTTGTTCCTGGTTTCCTTTGCCTTGGAGAAGCTCTTAAGTCCGTTGAAGTCCCACTTGTTTATTTTTTCTTTTGTTTTTCTTGTCCTAGTAGACATGGTATTCGAGAAGATCTTTCTATATCTGATGTCAAAGAGTATACTCCTATATCTTCTTCTAGGAGTTTTATGGTTTCGGGTCTTACCTTCAACTTATTGATCCATTTTGAGTTAATTTTTGTGTATGGCGAAAGATAATGGTCTACTTTGATTCTTTCACATGTGGGTGTCCAGTTTTCCCAACACCATTTATTGAAAAGACTTTCCTTTCTCCATTGTATGTTCTTAGCTCCTTTGTCAAAGATTAGCTATACATAGATGTGTGGTTTTATTTCTGGGCTTTCAGTTCTGTTCTGTTGATCTGTTTGTACTGTTGTCTGTTTTTGTACCAGTACCATGCTGTTTTGATCACTATAGCTTTGTAGTATATTTCAAAGTCAGGGATTGTGATCCCTCCAGCTTTGTTCTTCTTTCTCAGGATTGCTTTACCTATTTGGGGGTCTTTTGTTGCCCCATATGAATTTTAGGATTCTTTTGGCTATTTCCATGAGGAATGTCAGTGGGATTCTGAGTGAGATTGCGTTGAATCTATAGATTACTTTAGTAGTATGGACATTTTAACTATATTTATTCTTCCAATCCATGTGCATGGAGTATTTTTCCATCTCTTTATGTCATTGATTTCTTTCAATAATGTCTTATAGTTTTCATCGTATAGGTGCCTCGCCTCCTTGGTTAAATTTATTCCCAGATATTTTATTCTTTTTATTGTGATTGTAAATAGGATTTTGTTCTTGAGTTCTCTTTCTGTTAGTTTGTTATTAGAGTATAGAAATGCAAATGGTTTTCGTAAGTTGATTTTGTACCCCTGCAACTTTGCTGTAGTTATTGATTATTTCTAATAGTTTTCTGACGGATTCTTTAGGGTTTTCTATATATAAAATCATGTTGTCTGCAAACAGTGAGAGTTTCACTTCTTCATTGCATATTTGTACTACTTTTATTTCTTTTTCTTCCTTAATTGCTCTGGCCAAAACCTCTAGTACTATGTTGAATGAGAGTGGCAAGAGTGGGCACCCTTGGCTTGTTCTTGTTCTCAGAGGGATGGCTTTCAGTTTCTCCCCATTCACTGTGATGTTGGCTGTGGCTTTCTCATATATGGCCTTTATTATATTGAAGTACTTCCTTCTCTATCCATTTTGTTGAGAGTTTTTATCATAAATGGATATTGGATCTTGTGGGATGCTTTCTCTGTGTCTTTTGAGATGATCATGTGATTCTTCTTCCTCATTTTGTTAGTTTGGTGTATCACATTGATTCATTTGCATATGTTGTACCATCCCTGCATCCCTGGTATAAATCCCACTTGATCGTGGTGTATGGTCTTTTTAATGTGTTGTTGTATTCAGTTTGCCAGTATTTTTTTTTAGGATTTCTGCATATGTTGTTCATCAGCGAGATTGCCCTGTAATTTTCCTTCTTTGTGTTGTCCTTGTCTGGTTTTGGGATCAGGGTGATGTTGGCTTCATAGAATGAGTTAGGAAGTGTTCTGCCTTCTTCAGGTTTTTGGAATAGTTTGAGAAGGATAGGTAGTAAATCTTCTTTGAATGTTTGGTAGAATTCTCCAGAGAAGCTATATGGTCCTAGACTTTTATTTGGGGGGATGTTTTTGATTAGTTTTTCAATCTCTTTGCTTGTGATTAGTCTATTCCAATTCTCTATTTCTTCTTGTTTCAATTTTCGGAGGTTGTATGAGTCTAAGAATTCATCTATTTCTTCTAGGTTATCCAATTTCTTGACATATAGTTTTTCTTAGTATTCTCTTATAATCCTTTGTATTTCTGTGGTCTCCATTGTAATTTCTCCTGTTTCATTTCTAACTTTATTTAATTGAGGCTTCTCTCTTTCTTTTTTAGTGAGTCTCGCTAAGGGTTTGTCAATTTTGTTTATCTTCTCAAAGTACTGGCTCTTTATTTCATTGATCTTTTCTACCCTTTTTTGGTTTCAATTTCATTTATTTCTGCTCTAATTTTTATTATTTCCCTCTTTTTATTAACTTTGGGCTTTGTTTGTTCTTCTTTTTCTAGTTCTGTTAGGTGTAGTTTACACTTGCTTATTTGAGACTTTTCTTGTTTGTTAAGGTGGGTCTGTATTGCTATGAGTTTCCCTCTTACAACTGCTTTTGCTGCATCCCATATGAGTTGGTATGGTGTATTTTAATTTTCATTTCTCTCCAGATATTTTTTGATTTCTCCTTTAATTTCTTCAGTGATCCATTGGTTGTTCAGTAGCATGTTGTTTAGTCTCCACACATTTGTGACCTTTCCCAGCTTTTTTCTTGTAGTTGATTTCTAGTTTCATAGCATTATGGTAGGAAAAGATGCTTGATATGATTTCAATCTTCTTAAATTTGTTGAGGCTTGCCTTGTTTGCCAGTATATGCTATCTTTGGGAATGTTCCATGTGCACTTGAGGAGTGTATTCTGCTGTTTTTGGATGGAATATTCTATATGCATCTATTAAGTCTATCTCATCTAGTTTTACATTTAAGTCCACACTTTCCTTGTTGACTTCCTATCTGCATGATCTATCCGTTGATGTAAGTGGGGTGTTAAAGTCCCCTCCTATTACTGTTTTCTTGTTCATATCTCCTTTTAGGTTTGTTAGTAGGTGCTTTATGTACTTTGGTGCTCTTGTGTTAGGTACATGTATTTATATGTGTTTTGTCTTCTTGGTGGAATGTCCCTTTTATGATTATACACTGCCCCTCTTTGTCTCTCATTACCTGTTTTATCTTGAAGTCTGCTTTGTCTGATATAAGTATGGCAACACCTGCTTTCTTTTGTTTGCCATTAGCTTGGAGTAGCGTCTTCCATTCTTTCACTCTGCACTTCTATTTGCCTTTAGAGCTGAGATGTGTTTCCTGAAGGCAGCATGTTGTTCATTCTTGTTTTTTAATCCATCTAGCTATTCTGTGTCTTTTGATTCGATAATTCAATCCATTTACATTTAGAGTTATTATTGATATATGAGGGCTTAATGCTGCCATTTTCTCACTCATTTTCCGGTGTTTCTGCATTTCCCTTGTTTCTTGTCCCATGTATTTTGGACTACCAATTCAGCATGGTAATTCTCTGTGGTAGTTTTCTCATTGTTTATCATTTGTGTCTCTGTTCTAATTATTTCTTTAGTGGTTACCATGAGGTTTGTATAAAAAAATCTCATAGATGTGATAGTCCATTTTCTCATAGCCTCTTATTTCCTTAGACTAAGCCGATTCCATCTCTTTTCTCTTCCCCTTCTAAGTTATTGTTACAATTTATTCCATCTTGTGTTGTAAGTTTGTGGTTAAAATGACGAGATTATATTTATTTTTGATGCTTTCTTTCCCTTTATCTTTAATGTTATAATTAAGTATTGCTAACTTGTTCTGATAGAAAGCTGCAATTTTATGATTTTGTCTACCTATTCATCTCCTTCCTCAAGGCTTTGTAACCCCTTTTCTTTTTGTTTTGGGTATTAGGGCCTTCTTGAGCATTTCTTGTAGGGAGAGTTCTTGTGGCTATGAACTCCCTTATATTTTGTTTATCTGGGCAAGTTTTTATTTCTCCATCGTATCTGAAGGATATTTTTGCTGGATAAAGTATTCTTGGCTGGATGTTTTTGTCTTCCAGACTTTTGAATATATCATTCCACTGTCTCCTAGCCTGTAATGTTTCTGCTGAGAAATCCACTGAAAGCCTGATAGGGGTTCCTTTGTAAGTTATTTTCTTCTGCCTCCTTCCCTTAATGTTTTTTCTTTTCATTGAGTTTTGCCATCTTTACTACTGTATGCCTTGGAGAAGATCTTTTTACAGGTTGATATAATTAGGAGTTCTATTGACTTCTTTCGCATGTATTTCCAGCTCTTTTCCCAGGTTTGGGAAATTCTCTGCTATTATTTCTTTCAACAAGCTTTCTGCTCCATTCTCTTTCTCTGCTCCGTCTTGAATACCTATAATCCTTATTTTGCATTTCCTAATTGAGTTGGATATTTCTCGGAGAATTTCTTTATTTCTTTTTTAGTCTTAGTTCTCTCTCCTCCCCCATCTGAAGCATTTCTATATTTCTGTCCTCCATACTTCTACTTCTCTCCTCCGTAATATCAGTTCTGTTATTTGGTCCAGGTCTTTCTTTATCTCATCCATTGTGTTTTTCATCTCCAACATTTCTGATTGGTTTTTCTTTATAGTTTCAGTCTCTTTTGGGAAGAATTCCCTCTGTTCATTAATTTCGTTCCTGATTTCATGACCTGTCTATCTGTATTTTCTTGTAACTTGTTGAGTTTTTTTATGATAGCTATTTTAAATTCTCTGTCATTTAGATTATAAATTTCTGTGCCTTCAGGATTAATTTCTGCTGGCTTGTCATTTTCCTTTTGGTCTGGAGTATTAATATATTTCTTCATACTGTTTGATGGCGTGTATTTGTGCCTCCGCATAGTGGTAGTATCTGGTCACATCTCCCACCTGCTGCCCCTGGGTGGGTGTCAGGAGCTGTGTCTTCTGAGCCTGCTGCGATCCCCACCTTGCTTGCTCACAGCTGCTGCTTTTCTAATCAGGTACTCTAGCCAACTGGCTTAACTGGAGCACCAGGCAGAGGGAGGGGTGCTTACTTTTGCCTGCATGATCCCAGGGACATAGTCGCTCTGCCCTTGCTGTCTGCTCTCCTGGTATGCTGAAACTTTCCCATGGGCTGTGAGGGAACTTGGAGAGCAAAGGTGTCCCTGAAGAGAGCTGTCCCTCTCCTCTCAGAGCCACGCGTGGTCCCATGCCCTGGGTTGCTGCCATTGGGAGAGGGAAAGGAGATCCCCTTATCTCCTTCCACTTCCTCCAGGTGGCATAGCACTTCCACCTTCAGACATATGACTGTGTGGGTCTCTCTGATGTTTTTTCTGTTGTGTGAATGTCCTGTGTTGGTTTATGAATGTCCTTTTTCTTGTATCTTAGGGAGGAGAGTCTAAGTGAAGAGCTCACTCCACCATGATGCTCGAGTATTAGATTTTTAATATTACTGTATGTACTTTATAATAGAAATGCCTTCTATTTCTAATATACAGTAAGGAAAAAGCTGATTGTTATGAAAAAGGGATGCATATTTTTCAGATGAGTAATAATTTGATTGCATTTTAATGTTACTTTCTTTAGATATGTATAAAAGGCAAAATTCACATATTTAAATACCTGAACATACAAGCTTGTAAGATTGCTCCAGATCTGCCAGATTATGATAGGAGACCCTTGGGTTTTGGCTCCTGGTAAGTATGTTCAGTTTTTTATTTTTCCCTCTCAAAAGTAATAAATAAACTGGACCCTTAAAGGGCTTGTTATACTATTTACCTTGTTTTAATTTGGAATTTCTCATATTAAAAAGTTAAAAGAATTCCCATTTAGTTCTAAATAAAGTCCCTAAATGCCATGAAAATGTTTTGGTAAAATTGCATCTGATTTATTTCAAATGTTAATTTGTAAAATATCAAACTTTGCAGTAACAACTAAAGTTTCTTTTTGGCAGCCATGAAGAACTGTACTCAAGTCGCCCTTATGGAGCCCTTGATTCAGGTTTCAATAGTGTGGACAGTGGTGATAAGAGATGGTCAGGGAATGAAGTAAGTGTTTAGTCCATTTTGTGTATTATAACTCCTGATTAAGAGAAAATAAAATGATGAAAATGCAAACTGTCTTAATTGGATTCAATTTCTTATTACATAAATATAGAAAAGCCAAAGGAGGGAGAAAAATCCTGCATATTCCTACCATCAAAAGTGGTATTATGTTTCTTTACTGTCTTTTTACCATATGTGTTTTACATGTTTGTTACCTCATTGTCTTGTATAAATAGTTTTATATTCTGGAAAGGGAATTCAGAAGTGAATCAGTTACAACTGAAGCCTGAAATTTGGGGGGATGGGAGATCTTGAGCAGAGGTGGTAGAAGGGTGCTGGAAGGTGAGAAAACAGGACTATAGGTTGATGGGCAATGAGAGAACCTTAGTGAAGAATATCCACATGCTCAAAATAAAGAAGTAACTTCCTTAGCTAATTATATCATTTTTCTCTTTTAATTATTAGTGGTAGTATGTTTTCTTTTTTTTTTAATTACTAAGGTATAATATTTTATACAACAAATTGGGTTAAACGATTAAATAAGCTTTTGTTAGCAAGACTGCTAACCTACCATTTATAACTTGGTTCATTGGGAGTCCAGAGCAAATCAGTTTTAGACCACAGCACATTTGGAATTTGGAATAGTTTGTGTATTTATGTGTGGGGGTATGTACGTAGTTGTGGTTGTATTCGTACAGATACATATATGTGGATACTTTACATTCATGTACATATGTAAATTTTATAGGGTCATATATATGCTTCTATTTCTTTTTTTTTAATTGTGCTAAAACATATAACATAAAATTTACCATTTTAACCATTTTTATGTACATTTCAGTGACATTAAGTACATTCACATTGTTGAGAAACTGTCACCACACTGCATCTCCAGACTTTTTTGCTGTTTCTTCCTAAATGTAAATTTTATTGAGTTTATATTAAATGTGAAATGATGATCTGAAATAATGAAAAAACATCTGAAATGATTTTTTAAAATATTTCTGCTACTTTTTTTTAAGCCTACAGATGAGTTTTCAGATCTGCCTCTTCGAGTTGCAGAAATTACAAAAGAACAAAGACTACGAAGAGAAAGCCAGTACCAAGAGAATCGCAGCAGTTTAGTAGTAACAAATGGTGGAGGTAAACGTAGTTCCTGATGACATCCAAAGTCTTTATAATCACTATAACTTCTTTAAGTGGTCTCTTTCACATCCACTCCTTTTGTTTGTGTACCTGTAGCTTCTTCAACTCTTCTTTTAAAGACTTGCTCTTCTCATATGAGTGGAAAAAATTATTTTCCATTGGGATATCAGTTTCTGTTTTCAGGCTTGCAGTCCAAATACATTTCTCTCTTATTTTTATTTTGGAAAGAAACTTTATTAAAGACAGTTCACCTGGAATAGATCTTTGTTAATCTGGATTTAACCACAGTCTTCTTTTGAAGGACACTCATGTTTCACTTAACTACAGGGATACATCCTGAGAAATGCATCATTGGGCGAATTTCGTCATTGTGCAAATATCATAGAATGTACTGAAGGGGAACAAAGTTTGCCACCCCAAAACGTGTCTCTTTAACATGAGGATTATTTTAGGCTGATTATATTTTTAAAAGACTCAGAAAGTTTCTCTTGATAGCTCCCCCTTAACTGCCTAAAAGAATTCAGAGAAGAAAACCTGTCTCAGGAAGTGACCTATCACCTTAGCATAACATCAACTAGGTGGTAGACTGGTAGGAACCTAGAAAAGCCTTTTGTTTGGTTCTTCTCTGTGTTCTTCTGTTTCTTTGTGGCCAGTCATTTTCCAAATGTTGGGTCCTTTTCACCTTCCTGTGAATTGCCTGCCTTCCCTTTGAAGTTCCTGACTCTCTGCACCCCCAACGTCTTCTGTTGTCTTTGGGTGAGTATGGTATTTAAGGTGAAGGCTTCGGCCGTTTTGGTGAGTTACTCAGTTTTCCTGGGTTTCTCCCATGTATATATGTTATTAAACTTTTGTCTGTTTTTCTGTTAATCTGTTTTATGTCAGTTTAATTCTTAGACCAGCCAGAAGAACCTAGAAGGCTAGGGGGAAGTTTCTTCCTTCCCCGCAGTACTTACACAAACCTAGATAGTACGGCCTACTACATACCTAGGCTGTATGGGACTAATGTTACAGAACCACCATCATATATGTGGTCCATCATTCACCAAAACATTATTACGTGGCACATGACTATACTATTCTCCTTTTATAAGATTCTCTCTGTGGTCATTAATTGACCTCTTTCAGGAATTCAGTGCATTTCTTGATGTTTACCTTTTCTTTCATCTGGAATTGTACTCTTCAAGGGCATCTGAATCTGAGTTTTCTTAATCTGGTATTTAAAAATTTGTAATTGATATTAATAAAAAATTTTGTTAATTTGTAATTGTTTTTATAGTTTATTAACAGACAGATCTCTTTCTGCTTCTTTGTGCTTCTGAGGCAAACTCTTGATTTTAGCATTTCATTCAGTATTGCTTTAGTTTAGATTACCAGATCCTAATGTTTAAATTTTAAGGGCCAGCTGTAAGAGAGAAATGACTTTGGTTTTTCAGAAATCCATTATATTATCTGAGAAGAGCTTTCATCTCTGAATGATGATTTCAATTAAGTGAAATTGCTGTCTTTTTGTTCCTTACCATCCTATATCCTTTTTAACTCCTATCACTTACCATTCCATTCACATTTCAGTAGTTTTCTTTTCAATCTTGCTTTCATATGAGATATGTTTCCCATCAGTTCTTTTGAGACTAACAGTAATATCTAGATCTGTGCTGTCCAGTATGGTAGCCACTAGCCACATGTGGTTATTGAGCATTTGAAATGTGGCTTTTCTGAATTGAGATGTACTATAAATATAAAATACACATAGAATTTTGAAGCCTTTGCATGAAAAAAAGAATATAACATATCAATAAGACTTTATATTGATTATATGTTGTAATAATATTTTAGATCTATTGGATAAAATAAACTACATTATTAAAATTAGTCATCTTTTCTTTTAACTTAAAAAAAATGTGGCTACTAGATAATTTAAAATTACATATGTGGTTCACTTTTGTGGCTTGCGTTCTATTTCTCTTAGACAGCCCTGGTTTAGATAGTATGAAAAAGTGATGTTACTTTCTTGGAAAGTAGTCGTAAAATGAACCATTTATTTAGTCACACAAGTTGTAGCACGTTGAAAAAAATGCATTTATGTACCTAGTTTCTTTCATAAACTTTTTATCCTTTTACCTATTATTTAATAACTCAAAATTCATTTTTATATTAGTTGCAGTTATGGAATTATTTAGAAATAATTGAATCAGAAAACCAAACTGAGAAGTAGCTTTTTCCAAGTTCAATTTTCCCAGCAAGTGCAGCTTGTAGGTAGTCTATAGAACAAGATACAGTGATGGCTAGGGTTTAATACATCTCTGGAGAAATCATCTTAGTAGCAAATTATTTTTTCTACTGTGCCATTTTAAGTATCTTTTAAAAATAGTTACTTTTTTTAAATTTTCTTTTTACTTTTTCTCAACAAAGACCCCTAGTACATAGCTGTGTCTTTTTAGTTGTGGGTCCTTCCAGTTGTGGCATGCAGGACGCTGCCTCAGCATGGCATGGTGAGCGGTGCCATGTCATACCCAGGATTCGAACCGGCGAAACCCTGGGCTGCCGAAGCAGAGCATGCAAACTTAACCACTTGGCCACGGGGTCAGCCCCCAAAAATAGTTACTTTTTAAACATGAAAAATAATGGGGCATTCCCAAACTTACTAGAGGAAATACTGATGTGGCTCTATCTTATTAATATGTTTCTCCTCAGTCACAGCATTTTTGAGAAGAAAAAACTCCTCAGTTGATTTCCTTCAAACCACAAACTGCTTCAAAATACCTATAATGCTGACCTCTAGAAAATAATTTTCTAAATAGGAAAATCTTTGTTTGTTCTAGTTGTGGACAACAGTTACAGGAAGGGAAACAGTAGTTAGTATCTATTTCTTTATCTCCAAGTTCACTATCCTCCTACCCTTTCACTTTTCTTTTGAATTGACTGTTAGATTTTCTGCCTCCCAGTTCTTTGAAGAGATATGATTGAGCCCCAAATGTAAAACGTGGGGAAAAACCTAAAAGAAGATGTACCTTTCAATGTTTAAAAACTTTTCTTCCTCTCTTTGTCTCATAAACTCAAACTGTCTTGTTTAAAACAGTAAAGAGCTATCCAAAGAAAAAAGAAATATTGCAGTCTATATTCCAATAATTACCATCATGTACTGCATTTTTTAGTGAATTAGGACTAAGACTTTTTTGGAGCCTATTTTTGTGAGTGGCCGTGGACCAAACAATAAAGGCGTACATAATTTAAACTCCTCATTCCTCCTACTTCCAGAATAGAAAATGTTAGGGAAAAGGAAAGAATGCAATTTAATATGTTTTCTTGGCTGTCTGACTTGGATATTATTTTCTGGTGTGTGTATGGTGCGGACAGTGGAACATGATCTGGATCAGATTGACTACATTGACAGCTGTGCTGCAGAGGAAGAGGAGGACGAGGTGAGACAGCCCAAGGGCCTGGACGCAGACAGCCTCAGTTCACAGTTCATGGCGTATATTGAACAACGGCGAATCTCTCATGAGGTAGGAAACACATTTAAGCCTAAATATGTTTCATCCTCTAGTAAAAACAATTCATGATAGTATAAATTTCTGTCGTATCAGTGATTTGTTTGTTTAGGCCTAATTATTTGTTTTATTATGTTTAGTTCCAGTTTTATTACTGAATTTTTCAGATTTTAAAAATCAGACAGTAGTCTTAAGTAGGCTTTAGGTTTATTTTTCAAATAAAAAGACATTTCAGAATTTTGAAGACAGAATAAAAGGAGTCCTGAGAGTATCCTGTGTCTTTGAAGAAAATGCAAAGGAATATGATGCTTTTTATTGTTGTTCTTAGTGCTTTTTTATTGTTACTAACTGATGTATCATAGCTTGATCAATAATTAAGAATTGAACCAAACTGCTGACTTTTGGAGCAACATACAAACAACTGTAGAATTTTTATAATGAGTTTAATTATATTGGAGCTTTTATGCTAAGTCACACAGAATACAAATTGTTTGCCATTAAAATTCTTGGGTGTCTCTTGTAGTGGAGCATTGAGTTGCCTTAGAAAACAAATGAGCATTCAGCCCACTGCACAATTTCTGCCAATTCCCCAAGGGTCTCAAGTAGAAATAGCATTCTTCAATATATCTAGTCAGCATAATAAAATGGCTCCACTTCAGTGTGTGTGATGTTAATGTCTGGAGTTGGTCCCAGGCTCTGAGCAGGGGTTATTTGAGAAACACTTGGGGCCTTTTTGAAGAATGATGTATTTAGCCTTTTAGAAATAAAGAATAATCGCTTCAAGTGGGACATGTTATAGAGTGATATTACCATTCTTTAAAAAAAATCCTTCGGTTTTCCTATCTGAAGGCTTTTGAACACAGTATTTTTTGTTGGTGTTCAGAAGAGACTCTTGTATTTAAAGTTGGATAAAGTTATACAGATCAAAGCCTTGCAGCCCAGAGAGAGCAGTGTACCAGGTGATTAATGAAACTACATATGATTCAGGCCATAACATCCCTGATGGAGCAAAGGGCAACTACTCTCCAGTAAAATTTAAGTTAACAATGCGCATTATAATCTTAAAGGGAATCCTTTTTCTTTTATTGTGATCTTTCTCTTTGATCAGTTTATGGTTAATTAGGCTAAATAGATGAGGTATTTCTATTAAAAGTGAAAATGGCTGTTATATGACTGGTGAAAAATTTTAGTACTATTTCTTTAATCTATCATATTGGCTATTTTGTTTTCTAAATTCCAGCTACCTATTATATATGGTAGTCTATATGGTTCTGTGTCATCAGGCTTTCTAAAATATATTATCTATAAAAATATGATGAACAGTATTTTAGATGGAACAGCAAATAAATATTTTTTTATATTCTTGAACACGAAAAATGAGTTGTTTAGAAACTAATCTATTTGAGATTTTAAACACTCTGCTATTGTTTAATTTTATTATAATACCTGTTACATACCTAGAGGTATTATGATAAAATAGGTTATGACTTGTATTTATTTTAAAAATTAAACCAATGTCACATTCATTTTGTCATGAAAATTTCAAGTACCTCTTGCAATAATTTTAAATAATTGCAGTATTGTAAAACCAGGGTGGTAAGTCACTCATGTTAACATACTAGGAGAGACTTTTATTTAAAAAAGCTATATTCACTGAAATTAGAATAATTGTTCTCTCATCAGGATTCTAGAATTGCATCTCATTTTATATGATTCTCATGCCCACACTTTAAGGGAGTTAGCTTTACCCCTTGAAGTAACTCACCAAAGATTTTCTAGTTATGTGTGATGTACCTGTTTCTTGGAGGTAGACTATAAATTGTTTACATTTGATTTTGATATCTTTTTTGGATAAGTTATTTTCTTATTTTTCCCTTCAAGAATACCATTTTGATGATTATTTTTGGTGTTTAAATAAGGTTGTATTTCTTTCTATGGATTCTCATTTGACAAAATATATGCTATGATAACCTATAAGCCTCTACTTTTGATTTATAATTTTATTTTTCAGTATGTGGTCAATATCGTTTAAGCCGGTTTAATTTGCCTCAGTAGTGTTTTTTGAAATGACCTTTACCCTTTAGTTTATAAGTAAATTAAATTGCCAATAATATTTCTCTTTTAATTGATAACGTGTTTTACCATAAATAAAAATTACTTTTTGCTTTATCTTGATATTTTACCAACATCCCCAGGACTATTTGTATGACTAACAGAAGCAACAATTTGTGATAATAAAGAAGTAAAGAAATGTAATCTGCCCAATGAACTTTCTGTTTTTGGGAATATGCAAGAGAAGCTTAGCAAAATCAGGATAGGGTAGGTAGGAATTCCTGTTCTTGATGGAAGTTTGTACTAGACGACCTCCACGATCCTTTCCAGCTCTGACATCTTACCATGTAGTACATATCACTTTATGGTCATTATGAGTGTTTTTGTTTACCAAAGCGGTAATATAGCCGATAATGCTTTTAAACATAAACATTCACATTTGAAGAGTCTGTTAAAATATTTTTTAGTATAATATACAGATCCCTAAATGCCAAGTTGAATGTGAACTGTGGAATCATTGTATCCTGGATACATATGTTAAATTGATTTATTTCTGCTTTTTTTGCCCTAGGGTTCACCAATAAAGCCTGTACCCATGAGGGAGTTTCAAAAAACAGAAGACATGAGAAGATATTTATATCAAAACAGGTCTGAAAGACCAATTCTACTTACTAGTTTTTGTCCTAAAACTCAATAATAAGAGCATGAAATGATTTTGGTTTTGCGCAGATCTTTGTACAACGAAGATGTTTAGATACTATGTGTTTTAGATAGCATGTATTTAGAGCTGAGTGACAATGTGTCTTTGTGCTCATGTAATAGAAAAAGTAGTAAAATTGATTTATTGATTCTAAATTCAGATTGCCTAAACTATTACCACTACAATTATTTGATTTGAAGATGCCTATTAGTAATGAGATTTTATGGTGATATATCTGGCTTTATGCATAAAGAGGGCTAAATGAATTTCGGAAGTCCTGAAATTTTTTTTACCTGAACTTTTGATTAGGTAACAGAGAGATAAAGACAACAATATGTATCCTCATTCCTATCTCAATTAATATGATCTTTTCACTACACTTAGTGCCTCACAGAATATTTCTAAAATTAGCTTCACCATCTAGAGCCCTACTTCTTGTACTTGAATTCCAGAAAGTTTCTTGCCATAAACTGTATCACAATAGTTGAAAAATTCCCAGCCTTTGGTTCTTTGCTTCCTCTCTGTTTCTGTGAAGTCTTAAAGCAGTAGACTTGATATGCCTATTCATAAACAACGGTAAATTTACTATGTAGAAAGCATCAGACATAGTTCTTTACTTACACCGGACAAGATATTAAAATTCTTTAGGGGACTAAGGTATAGATGGATAAAGAAAATATGGGGAAAATACTAAAAGAAATCTTATAACATGGTCTTTTGTAGTCTTATGAGTTAGTTCATGGGATTTAGTTAAATTTCATATCTTTGAAATTTATCTCAGAAAGGCTTTTTATTGCCATGTGTGGCTATATTGACGGTGTGGTCTTTTGAGATTCCAGTTTCACGCGGGGGTTTCCTATTGCATTTCCCCACTCTGGGAGGACCTACGCTTTATCTCCTGTCCCTCTTGCCTCCTGCATCCATCATAAGTAAAGCTCAAGATCTCCAAGATTTAGTAGGAACCCTCAAAGTGAAAGCCAGCTTTTTTTGGGTTCAGTTAGCTTATGTATTCGTTTTCTAATGCTTATATTACAAATTACCACAGATTTAGCAGCTTAAAACCCACCCATTAATAGGATAGAAGTCTGAGCAGGCTTGCCTTGATTCTCTGCTTCGGGTCTCACAAGGCTGAAGTCAAGGTGTTGGCTGTCCTGGAATTTGTCTGAAGACCATGGAGGAGAACCCACTTCTAGGCTCATACAGGTTGTTGGGAAAATTCAGTGCCATGCAGTTACAGAACTGAGATCCCCATTACCTTGCTGGCTGTCAGTTGGGTAACGTTTTTAGCTTCTCGAGTTCCCCCACATTCATTGGTTCGTGGCTCCCTCCATCTTCAAGCCAGCAGTGGCTAACCAAATCCTTCTCACATGTTGAATCTCTCAGATTTCCCTTTCTTTTGCATTTCACAAACCCTCTTGCTTTCCTCTTCAACTTTTTTTCCAGTTTTATTGAGAAATAATTGACCTACATCACTGTATAAATTTATGATGTAGGGCACGATGGTTTGATTTATATAAATTGTGAAATGATTACCACACTAGGTTTGGTTAACATCTGTCATCACAGATAGACACAATAAAAAGAAAAAAAATTCCTCCTTGTGATGAGAACTCTTAGGATCTACTCTTGTAATAGCTTTCGTGTATATCATACAGCAGTGTTAACTGTAGTCATCAAGTTGTATGTTACATCCCCAGTACTTATTTATCTTATAACTGGAAGTTTGTACCTTTTGCCACCTTCCTCCACTTCCCTCTCCCGCCAATCCCCACCCCCACCCTCTTCTGCTTTTAAGCGCTCCCATGATTGCATTAGGCCCACCTAGATAATCTCCCCATTTTAAGGTCAACCAATTAGTAACCTTAATTTCATTTGCAAAGTCCTTTTTGACATGTGACACGTTCGCTCGAGTAACACCAGGAGGTGAAGATCATAGGGACCAAAAAGTCTGCCTACCAGACCTTAATCCAGAATTTTTGTTTTGACTTCTTTTTAGAAATTCTTGCTCTGCCAGCACTAGGAGAATCTTTCCTTATCTGAGCCTGTGCCCTCAGACCTAGGAGTTTGCCATTTATATTCACAGTCACTCACTATTAAGTGACAGGCCTTATATTCAAACTCAGTCACAACTAACTCTAAAGTCCATGCTTTTAACCACTTCCCCATGTTGCTCCTCCCAGACTAGTACATGGTACTGGACTCACTCATGTCTCATTCTTTATTGCATATATCCCAGTTAAAAATCTTACCCTACCACTCTGCTCTCCTCCTCTTATCTTGAAAACTTTAACTGAGAATCTACTGACTAGGAGTGCTAAGATAAATGTTGGCAAAGGTTAGTAAAAATTTAAGGAAGTTTTTTCCCAGCTTCAGTATTATCTTAAACCTTGTCTAGGGGGCCAGCCCCGTGGCCCAGTGGTTAAGTTCGCGCCCTCCACTTCCGCGGCCCGGGGTTTTGCCAGTTTGAATCCTGGGCGTGGACATGGCCCTGCTCATCAGAACATGCTGAGGCAGCATCCCACATGCCACAACTGGAAGGACCCACAACTAAAAATACACAACTATGTATGGGGGGCTTTGGGGAGAAAAAGGAAAAATAAAATCTTGAAAATAAATAAATAAATAAAATTTTTTTTAAAAACCTTGTCTAAGGGAGTTAAGTAATTTAATCCATACCTTAAGAAAATTATAAACATAATTTATTCTTTCAAAACTTATTTTTTAATGCCTAGGAATTTAAATAGTAAAAGAATTTTGTGAATACTTCAAAGATTTGGAACCAATATAAGAAAAAAAATGTGAAGAGGAAGAAAACAATAGAGCAGCTTAAGTTTTTGCTGTCTTAACGTACTATATTTTTAAATTTCATTAAAGTATAAGGTAGACCAGTGTTTCTCAACGGGGAATAGCATCAGTCCCCAGGGGATATTTGAAAATGTACTTATGTATTGTGGGAATTGGGTATCAAAATGACTCCTGGTGTTACTGGCAAGCATTAAGGCTTAACTACTAAAAATGTGCAGGACATCTCGTACAACAAAAAAATTACCTGAAATGTCACTGGCTCTCCCATTGAGAAACATATTCATAGGTGAAAAGGTCATACAACTTGAAGGAGCATGGTGACACCAAGGAGTAACAAAGCTGTGATGGGCCAGCATAGCCTCTGGGGATTGGCTTGGGGGAACCATCAGTTCTCATGTCTTCCTCACTGCCGCTTTTATTCTCTCATATGCTGTGCTTTCCTCTTTGCCTCCATCTTTAACTTTTCACAGCTTAGTTTTTGCCATCTCAGGTAATTTCTTTTATATGTGTACTCATACTCTCTTAAATCTCTGTGCTCTTCCCTTGTCTCCTTCCTAGATCCTGTTGCTGTAGAGCAGGGAAATGTGGTGTAGCAGAAGCACTAAATTACAAGTCAGGTATCCAGGCTCAGCCAATAAGAAGCCATCACTTAACCTCCGAGGGCCTCAGTTTTCTCATTTGTAAGATTAGTGGCTTGGACGCCAGGATTTCTGAGGCCCCTTCCAGTTCTCGTGGGCTGCATGCCTAGTAGTTGAGAGTGCAAACTACTGTAGAATCAGAAAGATAAGGATTCAAATCCAGCTCCACAACTTACTGGCTCCATCGCCTTGGGAAAGTTACTTCACTTCCATGCCTCAGCTTGTCAACTGTAGAATGAGAATTATAATCGTTCTTAATCCATAAAATTGTTGTGAGGAGTAATTGAGAAACACTGTGTGTAGAAAGTCCTTCACAGGGCATGTGTAGTATGTGGTAAGAGCTTAGGGAATATTAGCTTCTATGTGCCTCTGAAAAACATTGTCCAAAAAAATGATGCGAGTCATAGTTGATAAATGCAAAAGAAGTATCGATTACACATGTACATCAAGGGAAAAGTCTCAATTTTAGAGAAAAATAAGATTCTAAAAAAGACCTTTTCTAAGAAGAAAATCTCCGCAGGTTGAGATCTTTGGAAAGGCTTGAAGTAAGGAATTAATGTATAATAACTGAAGAGATCTTGCTAGAGAAAAGATCCTCTGGTGGGTATGTTACTAAATGGAGTGAGAGTCCTGAATGCCAGATTGAAGAATTTGTATTATTAGTAGTAGGTAATAAGAAACTACTGGAGTTTGGTTTTCATTTCCCTAATAACACACTGATTTACTGCATTTAAATCAACCTGACAGGCTAATCATAGTTTAAAATTTCATTTCCTTACTATCAAAAGATCACAGCTCCAACACTGTTAGTTTTAGAGACACAGATGAGTAGCAGAGACTTGAAACACTAAATCCACCTCAGGAAAAAGATAAATATTATAAGAATTATAATTATATATCATAATTATAAGAAATAACACTGATAAAACTGAGAAGCAAGTTTTACTCTTATATTTTGTAAACATCAAATCAGGCTTCATCTTTTTCTTAAAAATAAAAATCAGCAGGGGCCAGCGCAGTGGCACAGTGGTTGAGTTCGCGGGCTGTGCTTCGGCAGCCCAGGGTTCGTAGGTTCGGATCCTGGACACAGACCTGCACACTACTTGTCAAGCCATGCTGTGGCAGCGTCCCACATACAAAATAGAGGAAGATTGGCACAGATGTTAGCTCAGGGCTGATCTTCCTCACCAAAAAAAAAAAAAAAAAAAAAAATCAACAGAATCTTTACTTTTGTTATTAAAATTGCTTCATCACTTGAAAGTGGGAGTAGAAGAGCTTTTCAAGTACAGTTACCAGGTTCTGTAGTATTCCAGATTTCTGTTGATAAAATGGTTTGTATATGAAATGATCTCTACGTGTGTCTTATTTCAATCATGGTAGTAAAGAAGATAATAGTTATGTGTGCTATAAAGAAATGATACTGTTTGAAAAGTGATCTCCAATAACTGTATCGTCACGCTGGCCAACATAGACCATTGTTAGCTTTCTGTAGCTTGATCAGTGATACCATCACGTGAAACGTGAGTTGGAGACATCAGGTGTTCCTGTAGCTTAATTTAATGACTTGGGCTCAAGTTTACAAAGTGCAGTTAGTCTTTCAGTGCTGACTAGACAGTTTACCTATTGATGAATAGAAAGCTGCATTAACAATAAAATTTCACTTACCTTTTATATGTCCATCTGTCTTATCAAAGAGTTTTTCCTTTCTCTTTTTTCTTTTTTGGGTCAGAGTTCCAGTTGAGCCATCTTCTCTCTTGTCACTATCACCAAGTCACAGCCAGGTAAATTTTTTTTTTCTGTTTTAGTTTGATTTTTTTAACTAAGATGGCTTTCCTCTTTTATAATACTTGAATACCATTAATTGCCAGATATCTGTAAACTTTGTTACCTGTCTGGTTGATTATACAGTTAATATAACATGTGCACCTGATACTTGCTAACAGTGTTTTTAGATGCCAGACAGAAAATAAATCTTTCCCCACATGATGGCTTTACAGTACATAGACGAACACAGTGCAAAGATGGGAAAAGATTAGCAATAAACACATTTAAAGATACTCGAGAGGCAAAGTAAAAGTTGCTTGAGTCAGCAGTAGTTCCCTGAATTGATAAGGAATACTGATAAGTTGATCTGTATCCCTGCTTGCATGTGCAAAATGATACTTTTGTTGCAGTTGTCACATACAGACTTGGAAGTGCACCGGAGAAGAGAACAGTTAGTAGAGCGCGCCCGGAGAGAGGCCCAGCTTGCTGCCCTGCAGTATGAGGAGGAGAAGATAAGGACCAAGCAGATGCAGAGAGATGCCGTCCTGGACTTTGTCAAGGTGAGTCCTTTGAATTCATTGGATGATACTCCTTAAGTTTCTTAGAAGTAAGTGCTTATTCGTTTTGCTGAGGCTGTCAGCTTTTAGTGTCTTAATTAAAATGTCAACTTTGTTTTCTCATTCTGGGGAATCTTGAGTAAGTAATGTAACTGTCTCTTGCTTGTTGTTAGATTGATTGTCCTCGTGCAGATAGGCCTGAGGACCATCAGAAGTTGTCTTGCTCTTAGGACAGTCCTGTAGTCTCTTCTCTTAATCAGCAATCTGTCATTAGACATATCACTGTACTGTCCAGCTGCCGTTTCCTCAATCTCTAGGGCATCAATAAGGATCAACAAGATCATGAAAGTGCCGTGTAAAGCGTCAGGTGCCATGCAAATGTAAGCTTGTGTTCTCTGAGCCTGTCTCTGACTTCCTCACTAGAGCGACTGCCAGTGTTTGTAAGACTCACAGGCTTAATGCTTCAGAGTCATCTTTGATTCTTTCCTTTCTCTTCTCTCCACATCTGCTCAGTTAACCACCCCTGTTAATACTTCCTTTTTAAGCATTTTACACCCTCTATAGTTGCATCTAAACCTTGTTCATTTTTTTTGCCTGTGGTAGTTAAATCTTTTTGTTCTGAAATCGCCTTGGATTTCTTTCTTAATAATTAAATAATTATTTCTATTTTTGTTTGTTTAATATCTGTCTCTCCCATTTATCTGTAAACTCCATGAAGACAGGAACCATGTCTGTCTTGTTTATTCTGTTGTCCTCTAGACGCTTTCTTTCTTGTGTTTCATAACTCTAGCCAAAGGCCATCTGTAAGTACCATATACATGATAAATTCTCTTATTTTTTTTCAAACGTATCAGGCGTATGATGATGATCTCTGATGTTCAGAGGGGATAACAATTTGCCTAAGCTTAAATACTCAGCTAGTAAGTGGCAGAGCAAGTTTTCTAGTCAAGACAGGCTGAACAGAAAATGGAAATAAGATTGATGGAAAATAAAGAGTTCCTTTAAAAAAAAAAAAAAAAAGACAGCCTGGCTCTAAACCCTACTCTATGACCACAATGCTATGCTGCCTCTAAGTAAATAATAATGACTAACACACTGTGTCCTAGTGCTGTTCTATGCATTCTACGTAAATTAACTTATCTAGCTTGCCTTCTGTAGAAGTCATTCAGCTAGTAAGAGATATCACATTGTAGACGGTCTTGATTAAATGTCAAATTAGAGTTTGGTCTTGATCTCTTAGGCAGAAGAGAACAATTTTAACATCTTAACTAGGTGAAAAACATGAGAGAAAAGATACTTCTGAAAAACGAACCTTCTCATGTTGAGAACATGTTAGAAAGAAAGATGAAGAAAATGAAATAGAGAGTAATTGGAATAATTAGACTAGGGTAGAAAATGAAGGCTTAAAAGTAGATGGTCTCTAAGGTTCCTAAGGAGAGGCAGTGTTGCACAGTAGTAAGAGCATAGAATCCAAAATACCTGAATTGGAATCCGGCTTTGCTAGTCAGTTTGTGCTTGACTTTTGGAAAGTTACTGAACCATTCTGTGCCTTGAGTTTCCTTAATATGTGTAATATTTAACTATGAAATAATAACTATTTTAGAATTATTATGGATGCACTCAGTTCTTTTACTAGTATGGTGAGTGCTGCATCCCCTACCACCACAATGGATTTTATTAATTAACTATAAGAGGGTTTTCAAGAGAAGCATCATTATGTCTTATACATAGATGTTTGGTAAGTGTTGAATAAATCATTGAAGTTGCGTGAAAAAAAATAATAAGGTCCCAAAGCAACCTTTTGAGGCTGAAAGAATGGTTTTAATGCAAATCTAGCATTGTGGAAAAAAGTAGGATTTGGAGTCAGAAGACATAGGGGCAAATCTCAGGTATGCTACTTAGCAACTTCGTGACCTTGCAAATATCATAGAACCTTTCTTATCCACAATTTTCTCGTCTTTAAATGAGTAAGATTATGATGTTTATCTCACAGAGCAAAAGGTGTACACTTGAGAGACTGTGTCTAAAAACACTTTGTAGAACACCCTGTAAGATACAGATGTTACCATATTATTATTTGACGTCATAACAAAAACTAGCAAATGGGGGAAAAGAGCCAGTTAGTATGGGGAATTGTGAGTTTGGTTTTGGATATGTTGACCGTGAGGTGGCAGTGGGGTTTCCAGGTGGAGAGTTTCCACAGGCAGTTGAAAATGCAAACCTGAAATTTGGCTGATAGGAGAGAGCTAAAGCTGTTAGCGTTAGAGTGATATTTAAAGCCGTTAAGGAGAGAGAGAGTGCTTTCATTGAGAGGATCTAGTGAACCGTCACTGGTCTGATTGCGAATGTGTTTGCATGCATGTATGTATAAAAACATAGTTTTTAAAATTTCTGTTTCTAGATGCTTGTAGATACACGAAATACCGTTTGTCAGTTTATCGCTTTTCGTCATTTAAACTATAAGCTATTTAAGGGAAAGGGCAATATCTTCTAACATGTAGATCTAGGAAAGTGCTATACACAGGAGATACAGATGTTAATGTGAGTGATTATTTTAGTAAATAGAATTGATCATTTCCAGTGTTCCAGATTCTAACCAACATCCCTTTTTTTGGGGGGGTGGGGGTGTATAGCAAAAAGCATCCCAAAGTCCACAAAAACAACCACCCGCCTTAGATGGTGAGGTAAGTCTGTGTAATCACCTTCTCTTTGGAATTTTTATTATTGCAATGGAAATGAAATGTTTGCATGTGACTATCATGTGTTTTCAGTGATAAGTATTGCCATTTTACTTTTTCCCCCTCACAAAATTCTACTTCTTAGGGAGGAGAAGACACAGGCCAGGGAGTTTATCAGAGTCTGTAGATGGGGGGTTTTTAAATCTGTACACATCCATCTGGAGATTATTTATTTCCCTTCCCCATCCCCACCAGAGGTATCATCTCCCTCATGCGTTCTCAAAGCCTGCTATATAGAGTCCTGAGAGCTGTATCTGGCACAGGAGAATGGTGTCGTGTTAAACAAAAAAGACTCTACAAAGTGTTTCAGCTTCAGTGCTCATTTCCTAAGGGCGTATGTTATTGATTATATTTTGTGCACATTAGTCTCATAATATTAAGTAGTACATATGCATTACAAGTTAACATGTAAAATTAATTGCATAACCTTTTAAAAGTTTACGCACCTGTTTTGGTCTGTTGAAATGAAGCTTACTAAATGAGTATTTGTACGTTGTTGACTTTCTCATTAGCCATTTTCTTTTCTCTTTGCCTTCTCATTTTTTTAGTTTATGATCATTACTTCCTTTAAAAATGCAAAGGCACTGTTTCATGTGAATTTTGACTTGGCTTTTTGTAAAATAAGTTATTTGAAAACCTAGTACATTGGGCTTTACAGGCATTGATTTTCAGCAGTGTTTTTACAGCACAAGTGTTTCTAGAATGGTAAAATGTGTTGTTTTAAGTGACCGATTATAAAGGTTTTTTTTAATCTATTGGACATATAATAACCACTTTTTGTTTGTTTATATGAGAACTTATGCATTGGTGTAATACCTGAGAGATTCGCTCAAGCATTTTCTGTTGTCTTTCCTTCACATGGTAATAATTCCGTACAAACCTTTGACAACCAAAGTTTGATAAGTTAATACACTCTTCCTTTTTTACCCCAACGTTTCTTTCTTGATGGTTATTCTGGAGTAATTCGTTATCTAAACACGAAAGCTTCTCAGAAAAATAACATGTACAGTTTTAAAATTTCCAATTGTGTTCTTGTTTTGTCTGAGAAAGGTAGTGAAGAGGTGCTTCGACTAGAAATCATGACTCTTGGGTTTAGTGTTTTCACTGTGTCACTGGCTCATTAAGTAACCACAAGTTCTTTATGTTATTGCTACATCTATACTTTAGCTTACTGTTTTGTGAACAGAGAATAATCCCTGTTCCCTCCTTGCTTTAGAAAGTCTTTAGGCAATAAGACCATATTTGAAGTTGTTTAAGCTCTTTGGAAGAGAATCATTATTCAGAATCAACTTATTAGCTATTATGATGCGTGGATTCTAAGGACTGTGAATGCGGTCTTGTATGTCAGCATCTTCACAAGTATGTCTTAATATGTCTCTTTGTGTATTTGTGAAATATGTCGTGTGTGCAGTTTGTTTTTGACATTGCTTCATTTTTCTCCACCTCTCCAGTGTCCCTTCCCATCCAGAAGGTCTCAGCACACTGATGATAGTGCCTTGTTAGTGGTAAGAGCCTTGCCCAAAACAGAGTTTACATTGCTATGTCTAGAAGAGATTGGAGAGTAGCTGTTGTGCTTTTCATTCAGAAATGGTGTACGTACCATAAAACACGATGAGCATCATTATTAAATGCTTTACAGATAGCTGCAACGGTTTCCCTACATAACTGTTCATGATTTGCCCAGTGTCCCAGTGTTCTGCAGCTATGATTCAAATATCTTTGTTAGTGTTTCCAAAAGTAAGACATTTGCATTGAGAACCATATTGTATGTGTGTTGGGAGGAAAGGCCATAATAGATTACTTTTTTAAATGTCATTTCTAATGCTAGGGGCACCTACTTTATTAATCATTAATTTGGCCCATGAGTCACCTGTGTGTTAAATGGATTCTCTTATTCCATGACGCGAATTATACAACTGTATATTTGGCGTCCTATTTTATTATCTATTTTAAGCTACTGAAAATCCCAAACTTTTAAAAAATGCTTAGAGCTCAAGATTATCCCTCCATGCCCAGTTTTTTTTTTTTTTTTAAGATTTTATTTTTTCCTTTTTCTCCCCAAAGCCCCCCGGTACATAGTTGTGTATTCTTCGTTGTGGGTTCTTCTAGTTGTGGCATGTGGGACGCTGCCTCAGCGTGGTCTGTTGAGCAGTGCCATGTCCGCGCCCAGGATTCGAACTAACGAAACACTGGGCCGCCTGCAGCGGAGCGCGCGAACTTAACCACTCGGCCACGGGGCCAGCGCCCCTCCATGCCCATTTTTGAAACTCAGGGAAACATTAACTTGAAATGCTATCTATTGATCATTTTTACACTCGTTTACTTTTATTGCCTGTTTCATCAGCTGAAAATGAATACAACATGCTTATTGAAAGTCTTTTATCAGCCTTGCAAGAGAATTCTGTTGACATAATTGCTTTTCCCATCATGTTTTATGTTATTTTTTCAAAGTAGTGTTGAAAACTTGAAGTTCAAAAGTCTAGCCTCTGTAGCAGTTCCTGTCTTATGTGCTCGTAACTGCTGCGTTTGTGCACACTGCTGTGTGAACCCCGTACCTCAGGATGCTGTTTCTACTACATAAACTTCCATTGTCGAGATTTCTGTGTGTTCTGCAGTCATCATTTCCTTTGAGATGCATAAAGCACATTTTAACTGGGCAGTTTTGTAGATAAATACAACCACCAGCCTCTGGAGTTTTAGTGGAAGTTAATTGGCATGAGGAGCAAATCATAATTTAAATAAATGCAGAAAAATATTGAGAGCCTGTGATGATCCAGACACTTTACCAGAATTATCTCATTCACTCTTCATGGCAACCTTAAGAGTTAAGGTTAAACTTATCACCATTTTACAAATGATTGCTGAGGCACAGACTGTCTTGTCTAGAATGAGACTTGTCCAAGGTCATGTAGCATAAGTGCAAGGCTGGGTTCAAATCTAGATCTGGCTGATTTCAGAACCTGCATTAAACACCGTGCTGTATTGCCTTCCATACTGTAATTGAAAACAATTTAGGAAACTGAAGATCAGATTTAATAACACATATAGTAAGTGATATAAGCCTGAGTGCCCAAACTTTTTTTTTGCTGAGAAAGATTAGCCCTGAGCTAACATCTGTTGCCAATCCTCCTCTTTTTACTTGAGGAAGATTGTCCCTGAGCTAACATTTGTGCCAATCTTCCTCTATATGTGGGACGCTGCCATAGCATGGCTTGATGAGCGGTGTTTAGGTCCATCCCTGGGATCTGAACCTGTGAACCCGGGGCCGCTGATGTGGAGCTTGTGAACTTAACCACTACACCACCAGGCCAGCCCCTTGAGTGCCCAGACTTTTTTGTCAAGGAAAACGTGGAGTTTGGAAAAACAACAACAAAATCCCCTTAGCATGAAATTTGAAATGGCTTTCAGGCATTTTCAAAACACATACCCTTGTATTTTAGTTATCAGTATTCTTGTCTGACCTAAATTAGATGGCATTTAAAAGCAGGAACCGCGTCTCACATATTTTTTTATGCCAAATAGTGTCCAACACTGTGCAAAAAGAATCAGATTTTAAGTCAGGCTTCTGATCTTCTCAAAACGACTCTTTAGTGGCTTCATACAGTAGAATAAGTCCACACTTCTTAACACAGCCTACCAGCTCCTGTGCACTCTGCTACTGTCTGTCTCTTGTCTCTGGCCTCATGCTATACCAGCATTTTTTCAGCTCTTCAAACATGGCAAGCCCTTTCCTACCTCAGGACCTTTGCAAATGCTGTTCTGTCTGCATGGAATGCCTTTCCCTCCCTGCATATACCCCTTGGTTAATTCCTACTCATCTGTCAGGTATCAGCTTAAATGACACATCTTTAAAATGGCTTTTCTGCATACTCCATGCCCAAATCAAATTTATGTCTCCAGTTATTTTTTTTCTTCATAGTACGTTTACATACATAGGTGTGTTTTGTTTTATGTCTCTCCCCATTAGACTACTAGGCTGTAAGTTTCATGGGCACACAGGGATATTCTCTGTTGTACTCACCTAGGTATACTCGGTCCCTGTCCTAGTTCATAAGATATATTAGGTGCTCAATAGATATTTCCCGAATGAATATGTAAATGCTGTGCATCTAATAATTCCTCACTAAGTTGTTTCATGATGAGACAGTCTGATGATATAGCAAGGTAAATGTTGAATTTGATTTAAAGACCTTGAAATACAGGATTTGAAATAAGGGTTAGTATCATTTAATATCAGTTGCACTAACGTTCTCTTAGGGCCACCTTCAGTCCGGGGTGCTTTCATCTCCGTCCAGGCTGCATGCGTATCCCATCTCTAGGCGCCCGAGAGTATCCAGGCTCATTTCACTTCCCCTTCCCTCCTCTCTTTTTTTTCCTTCTTTGCCTACATAGTGGCTTTTAGCCTTTTTATATTTGAAACTGACAGTAATTCCAGTGCATTTGGTTATAAGGAGGCCCAGGAAGTCTAAATAGGTGAAGCAGACAGTGTATAGCTGTTGTCACAGTCTCATTCTTTGATACATTTCCTTTTTCACTTTTTTCTGCCTTAAGATAGATTATGTTGCAGTGTATGTTACATGCTTCTTTTTGCAAACAAACAAACAAAAGGCCTTGCTATCTATCAACACTCATTAAAAATACAGTTGTAGGGGCTGGTCTGGTGGCATAGTGGTTGGGTTTGTGCATTCTGCTTTGGTGGTCCAGGGTTCGCAGGTTCAGATCCTGGGCATGGACCTACACACCACTCATCAAGCCATGCTGTGGCAGTGTCCCACATACAAAATAGAGGAAGATTGGCACAGATGTTAGCTCAGCAACAATGTTCCTCAAGCAAAAATAGGACGATTAGCAACAGATGTTAGCTCAGCGTCAATCTCCCTCATAAAAAAAAATACAACTGTTGTATATTTTTTAATATGCTTTTTTTTGGTGAGGAAGATTGACCCTGAGCTAACATCTGTTGCCAGTCTGCCTTTTTTTTCCCTCCCCAAAGCCCTAGTAAATAGTTGTACATCCTAGTTGTAAGTGCTTCAATGTGGGATGCCGCCACTGTGTGGCTTGATAAGCGGTGTGCAGGTCTTGCGCCCAGGATCTGACCCGGCAAACCCTGGGCCACCAAAGCAGAGTGTGCGAACTTAACCACTATGCCTCCGGGCCAGCCCCACTTGTATTTATTTACTGACCATCTACACACCTGTTTCTAAGCACCCACATGTGTTCTTGTTCATTTTTCCCATGATTCAGATGTCTGTGGTCCTAGTTTAAATTTTTTTTAATGATTTAACTTATAAAGGCTTGAATATCTTTAAGCCTTTGGCATTTTGTTGTTTTAATAGGTACAGTCTTATCCAATGCCCTTTGTCAACGTCCTGTCTTCTCTGATTTTCACTCCCCATCCAATGAAAACATTGTCATATTTTGAGCAGCTTTTATCTGTAATCATACAATAGATTCTAACACTTACTATCTCTAATTATATCTCTAATATATCTAAGTAGTTGTATGTAGGTTGGTGAAAGGATAAAGGATTCAAAGAAAAGGAAAATTCCATTTACCCTCCTATAGGTCACTTGAACTTTCACAGAGGCGGAAGTGAAATGCTCGTTCTTCCGTAAGGTGTGGTGCAGAATCCTCATGTCCTGTCTTCTCACATCAGAGCCATTAACTGGAATTATAATAAATCTAATTTTGGGTTAACGTTAAAAAACTATTGTCCTTATTCATGCCAGTTCTGCTCAGTTACAATGAGCTCTGTGACTGGATTTGTTTCCCCTGTCTTAGGAACAGCACAGGACTCATTAGTTTCTAAGGCTGTTTTGCTAAAAAATTTTGATGTTCTCAGTTTTATTTCTATATAAAATAACTTTTAATAAATCTTGTCTTTCATTTCTTGAATAATGTGCTATGAGGTATTGAAATAGTTTGAGTTATACAGATGGGAAAACTGTTTCATAAATTATGGCTTTTTCCCCCTAAGTATTCTCTTTCTGCCCTATCAATATCTTAGTAAACCATTTGAAGGTTTGTCAGTGACCTTTCCTTTTCTGTTTTCACTGACCAGATCTGCCTGCCTGCCGCCTGCCTGACATTTTGCTAACATAAATGCTGCCTTCTGTTTCTTCTCTTTCTCTTGAAATGTAGTCGCTGTCAGGGTTGAGTCAAGTGGGCTGTGCTGCTGCCCTGCCTCATCCTTTTGCCTTCACGCCTCTTAAGGTATCCCTTGTTGTAACTCACCAGGAGCTTTGGGGAGGGCGTGGGCAGGGGAGGGGTTACATTTTCCAGTGGGTTGGTCTGACAGCAATCTGAAATGTAGGATTACACGAAATATACCTGATTTGAGTTTAACATTAATTTCACTTGAAATTTTTTGAAAGTTCTATTACACCAGAAACATAGAGTTAATTTTTAAAATTGAGATTCTATTTGAAATGTCGTCCTAATTTTCCCATCTAAGATTTTTTTTTTGTCATGATTAATTATTTTACTTGGGCTAATATTTAATATCAAATTAACTCCATTGTCTAATGTGCATGCAAAATTATTTGAGTCCTAGTCGCCAAAATTGTCACTGCCAAAACCCTCTTACAGAAGAGGTCAGCAAGCTATGGCCCCCAGGACACCTGTTTTTGTAAATAGTTTTATTGGCACACAGCCACTCCCATTTGCTTATGTATCGTCTGTAGCTGCTTTTACGCTTAACAGCAGAGTTGGAATACTGGTTGTGATGGAGATCATATGGCCTGCGAGCCTAAATAAAGAACCTGTGCTAGTTTATTTTTTGAAGGCCTCTAGGGGTGGTAATTCCATATTTGTTATCATATGATACATAAGAAATGATTAATAATCCTGACTGTCAAGAAGATGTTCACCTTGTCTGATTTATATGTGTCCTCCTGTGGTTTACATTTATTTCTTCTGTTCTTTCTAGAGTGGCGATTTTCTAGTTAGTTAGCAGTCTTTATGTAAGAATCTTTATATTTGAAAACTATTATGATGCCACCCTTGTCTTCTCCCTAAATACACTCTGGTTCTTTTACCTGCCTTTCCCAGCTTGTGCATCCTTATGCACTTTCGCCAGTTCTCTGCCTTTCCGTTTGGCTCCACAGTCCCCAGCTAGAAATAGAGCCCTCGTTAGGGCCATCTGGCGCTGAGCACGAACAAGGTTTCTCATCTGTCTTATTCTGAGCATTAGGCTGGCTTTTTCTGTTTTGGTATTCATTTTGCTCAGTATCCACTATAATTGTCACATGTTTTAGTTATACTCCTAAATGATAATTAATTTCCATACCCTGTATCCTTTGTTTTCCTAAATACTTAATTTTGCTTTTGGAACATTTTTACTTCTGTAATTTACTAGAATACTTTCATATTCTTGCATCATGTCCTTCTAAATGCTGACCCCAACTTTATAATATCTGTAAACCTCATTAACCTTGTCTCTGGTCTTTATTGAAGATGCTTCACATACCTAGGTGGCTCCTGAAAAAACGTAATTCTCTTCTATATTAACCCTTTGCCAGCCTTTCTCAGCAAGTTTCCTTACTTGAACAACAACATAGAAAATGATTTGAGGGACTGTTTTCAAAATTCTCTCAAGGAAGGTATGTAACTGCTCCCATTCTAAGAGCAGTTAATTCATTACACTCCATAGATGCCTGAGGGCAGTGGGGCTTATTCTCTCCCAGAATCGTAGTTGAGAAAGGCCAAGCTGAATATGCTGAAAGTGCAGTGAGCTGCCTTTCTGTCTGGCAGACCTGCTGCAGTGTCAAGTGGTTAGTTTAAAAAGATTTGTTCTGTATTTTTTGGTATCCTAGTTACTTTACAGCAGGTATACACTGTATTTATGCATGATTTTATTTCTTTTCCTGCTTAACCAGGCATAAAGTTGAGTTCATGTCAGTTTCCGGATTTTGCTCTCCAGTTCTCCAAGAGTTCTCGGATATAGTCAGTGTCCTCAGAGCGATTTGAACTTATTTTAGCATCCTGGCATGCAAGTCACTAGATTTATGGTTTCAATAAAAGCACATTTTAAAGGTCATCATTTTACAAGTCCCCTCGATTCTGGCTTTGTTCTTCGTTACACCCAACTGTTTATTATCTTGTGTTCCTGAAGGGTTGCTGCCATTCACTGTAAGTCATTTCGTGTCTTCCATCTGATCTAATACAGTTGCCTATTAACTTTGTTTTATTCCTTAATGTGCTTAAATTTCTAGTCTGACTCCAATGAAGTTTTTTTTTTAAAGATTGGCACCTGGGCTAACAACTGTTGCCAATCTTCCTTTTTTTTTTTTTTTCCCCAAAGATTGGCACCTGGGCTAACAACTGTTGCCAGTCTTTTTTTTTTTTTTTCCTGCTTTATCTCCCCAACCCCCCCCCCCCCCCCACCGTACACAGTTGTATATCTTAGTTGCACGTCCTTCTAGTTGTGGGATGTAGGATGCCGCCTCATTGTGGCCTGACAAGTGGTGCCATGTCTGCGCCCAGGATCTGAACCCTGGGCCGCCGCAGCGGAGTGCGTGAACTTAACCACTCTGCCGCAGAGCCGGCCCCCAATGAAGTTTTTTAAGTTTTAAAAAAAAAATCTTTCCCTTATATCTGCTGCTTAAATTTCTAGTCTAACTCCAATGAAGTTTTTTAAGTTTTAAAAAAATATCTTTCCCCTTTATCTGGAATAATTTCTACTTTTTACGTTTTTCTGTTTGTACCGTTGGTCCTTGAACAGGTCTTTGTCTAGCTAATTAGCATTCTCCTTCCTGATATTCTCATATTCCTTGAAAATAGGGATAGTCTTTTGTTTCCTTATAATGATGCCCAGCTTCTGCCTCATTTAGCAGTTTATTCCTTTTGCTAGTTCCTGTTGCTCTTATTTTAAATTAAATTTGTTAAATTTTCATTTCTTAACATCCTAAACTTAGTTTATTGGCATCTATAAACTTGATGAACATGTTGTCTTTTTCACTAATGGAGATGTAATACATTGCTTCACTCGAGAGTGCAGCTTATTTGTAAGTCTTAATTCTCTGCCTCAGAGTATCAAACCAAGGAATCGTTACCACAAAATTGTCTTCCAAATCAGTCCAAGAATTTTCTCAACAGCATGGCTTCTGCTTATTCATTTATTTTAGCAGTTAAAATTCCCTGTCATCATTAATTTTATCTGACTCAACTCCAACTAGAAATAAAAGATTTCTGAAACTATTGAAACCAAAAGGGAGAAAAAAGTGTGGAAGCAGATATATGTCTGTGTGTAGGTGTGTGTAGGTGTGTGTGTGTTTTAAAGTCATTCTCTTAGTTCAGAAATGTGTCTTAGTTATCATCTCCTACGGTTGTAATATATTTAAACTATTGCGTGTAACTAGGTGTCAGGCCCTGGAAATTCGCTGTTGCTCCAGCTTTTCTTGCTTCTGCTCCCCTGCCAAGTCTTCATCATCTTTAATGCAACCAGCCAACACTTCTTTTTAAATTAGCTTAACCACATTTTCCTTTTTTAGGTAAATTTTATACCAGTTGAGCTAGCTCTTCCTCCGTTTTACAGTTCCTTCGGTCAATGGATTAAAAACATTTTGGACTTAAATACTAGTCTGGAAATACAGCTATCAATCATCTTTAAATATCTTATTTCCCTTTATCACTTCTTAACACAGTAAATTTTATTCTCCAGAGGAGGGAAAATACTTTAGAAACTATACCAGAAAAATACTGTCATAAAATAAAATTTTATTCTTGTCTATGTATTTCTCAATAAATTTTCTGCCTTAGAGTGATCATTTTAAGTAGTCATAGGAAAGGCCTATTATATAGTAGGACTGTCTTTAGAGACTGTATTACATAAACCTTGTATTCTGCAGAACTAAATAAAAAGTTTGGTCTTAAAAAAATATATAAAATTATTTTATTACACCAAATTCTCATTTTAAAACTTAATTTTGAAGGAGAGTTGCATGCTTGTTTTCTTTTATAATCCCAAAGTTACCATAAATGTGGAAAATACCTCTTCTCAAATAATAATTACTGATATATCTTTACTTCTTCACAGAATGATGACAGATCTAATGCTGTGTCAAGCTCATCTACAACAGAAACAGGTAATAGACGCAAAGATACACACATCAAGATTATAATTCTTTACCAGGATTTTCCTAATAAATCTCTTTTTAGATAGCTGTGGCTCCGTTTTCTGAGGTGAGAAATCAGATGCAAAATTGGGAACTTTCTGTATGTTTTCCATCTTTTAATTCAGCTGGTTGTTCAGCTACTCAACCATTTGATATAAAAAATGAGCATGAGCTAGCAGGGCTATAGGTTTGCCAGAGACTGTATTCTATTTATTAACATTGTCTTTTTTTTTTTTTTTTTGAGGAAGATTGGCCCTGAGCTAACGTCTGTGCCCAAATTCCTCTGTCTTATATGTGGGATGCCTGCCACAGCATGACTTGATAAGCAGTGCATAGGTCTGCGCCCAGGATCCAAACCTGTGAACCCTGGGCTGCCGACGTGGAGCACGCACACTTAACCACTGCGCCACTGGGCTGGCCCCTCATTCTGTCTTTATTGATATAACAAAAATAACTTGACAATTAAAAATACATACAAGCAGCTGTCCTGCTTTCAGGGTTACTTTTCTGTACCGGATTTTGTATTAATAAACAAAATTATCATTATATATCATTGCCATGTTTAATTTGATTTTTTTCTTTGTTTGCCACTTACTGAACTTTTTTTGTATTCAGTTTTTTTCCACCTCCTTTAATCTTATTTTGCTTTCTCGTGCTGATTTAGTCCATCATCCCCCTGCATATTCTCTCCCTGCTGCTATCCAGAGACACCAGCCCCAGCGCCCGGAAAGCTTCCTCTTCCGAGCAGGCGGCAGGGCAGAACCGAATAAAGGTCGGTGGTAGGGACTAAAATGGGGGCGGGGGGGGGGGGGAACGACGACTTTTAATAATGACGTTAAGTGTTACATGCTCTTAAACTTCTGCCCTGAGATGTCATCTTAGCAAACGCTTTAAACTCTGCATTCTCTGTGATCTCACTGACGTTAAAGCAGGAGAATCTTGTTTGAACGTATTTGAATTAGAAAGTTTCTTAGTACCACCTAAAAGCAGGTTCTAGTGTTTGAACAAAGAAAATACTTTTTCTGGGCTTTAGAGAATGTTCCTCTTCTCTATAATGAGCTCTTTTTCAGATTTTTCTGTTGCTAAAAGCTGTTTTCTGTGTTCTAACAAAAAAATGAATCAGTAATTTTTAAAAAATCTACTTAGTCTCAGGTTTTTTACTTAATATGACAAATTTCTACCTGGTCCCCAAAGAAGTTAACTGGAGGTAAAAACAAACACTTCAAGACCAAAATAATGACTTTTAGTATAACTGATAGATGCGTTCTTAGTGAGATTTAAAATCAAATCAGAGCCACACTGCTGGCGGGATTGTAGATTCGAATGGAGACTGTTTATATTAGCTACTAGTGTTGACCATTTGTATGTCCCATGAGTAGCAGTGCTGCTTTCTGAAATACGTACACATGTATACCAAGAGATAGTGTACAAAAATCTCCATAGCAACATTATTCATAATAGCTCCAAACTGAATGTCCATCAATGAAAGAACGGATAAATAATTGTGGTATATTTGTACAATGGGATACCATATACGCAATGAAAATGAACAAATTAATATACACAACAACATGGATAAATCTTAGAAACGTAATGTTGATGAAAAGAAGCTAGACACAAAAACATACATACATATATGGTTTCATTTGTAGAAAGTTCTGAAATAGACAGAACTGGTCTGTGGTATTAGAGGTCAGGAAGTACATAGTTAGAACCTGTGGTGTTAGAAGCAATGTTTGGGTACTGATGGCAAGAGCGTGAGAGGAGCTTCTGGATGTTAGTAATGTTCATTTCTTGAACTGGTTGTGTCCACTTTGTGATGATAATTTTTGAGCTGTTTGCTTATGATTTGTGTAATTTTCTGTATGTTTGTTATTTTTCAATAAAAACATTTTTAAATGGATGTACTTAAACAAACAAAAGTAGTTGAGCCAAATGGGTAATGGACATTTGGTAGTTTTTTATTCTCTTCTGCTTATTATTGTGCATATTTGAAAACTTCCGCAATAACTTTTTTAAGCGAGTCAGTTGAGAAGTGGAGTGTGCTAGACTGCAAGGAAACTGGGGCAGGAAGCTCTGAGTATTTTACCAGCGCTGGCAATCACCTTTCTGTCTTACGTATTAATATTTTTTTAGGTCATGCTTCACCCCTTCTTTCATCTCCTGCACCTACCACTGACTCTGCAGATCCCATGATAAGACAGAATTTGAGACAGAGAGAAGAAGAGCTGGAATTAATAGATCAACTGCGAAAAGTGTGTACATTACCTTTGAATTACACTTTTTCAGAGCTACCGCTATAGCCCATAGTCCTGCAATCGCTTGTTCATTTGACTTATAATTTTTAATAGAATCAACAAGTACCCATTGTGTGCTGTATTGTCCATTGTATGATGAATGTAAAAGAAATTTTGCTATTAAAGAAATCCTTTTCAACTGTTTACTAAGAAAATAAGATGGGTTATTCTGTAAAGCTCAATCCTGGCCCTATCTACTCATTTAAAATTTTTTTCTGCCATGTATTGTAAAGAATTTGTGTAAGAGTAATAATAATTTATATGTATGTACACATATACATACACATATCACACTTATATGTAGTATTTTATTTTGGAATTGAAAGAGAATCAGTTTTGGGGTTTTTAATCAGAAAATTGTAAATGAATTTCTTTTGTGGTACTTTTTACCACTGTGGCCTGGCTGCCATACATATGTGTTGGATCTCCTTAAGTTATTGACCTAGGATAGAAAGATAAAATAAGGATTTTGGTACTTATTTGCTTTTTATCCTTGATTTCTAATTAAATATATTCCATTGTAACTCCATCATGGTCTATGTGTCAGCCACTCTTTAATTAATCTAGTGCACATTTTCCTGTTCTTTCAGCATATTGAGTACCGGTTGAAAGTATCTCTACCTTGTGATCTGGGAGCAGCCCTAACCGACGGCGTTGTTCTTTGCCATTTGGCCAATCATGTGCGGCCTCGATCTGTCCCGAGCATTCACGTTCCCTCACCAGCTGTAGTAAGTTCCTTATGCTAAAAAAATCTTAGCTATTTATCAGACATTTATTAAGTACAGTGGCAGGCATTGTGCAGAATGCTGGGGATACAAATATGAATAGTCCAGTCCCTGCCTTCCAGGGTCTCACTTCTACTAGAGAAAAAAAATAGGCATATAAATAATAACTTACAGCAGTGTGATAAATGTTATAAGAGAGGTGTGTAAGAGGGGCCGGCCCTGTGGCCAAGTGGTTAAGTCCGCGCTCTGCTGCAGGCAGCTCAGTGTTTCGTCAGTTCGAATCCTGGGTGTGGACATGGCACCACTCATCAAGCCACGCTGAGGGAGCATCCCACATGCCACAAGTAGAAGGACCCACAACTAAGAATATACAGCTATGTACCGGGGGGCTTTGGGGAGAAAAAGGAAAAAAATAAAATCATTAAAAAAAAAAAAAGAGAGAGAGGCGTGTAAGAGATGTGCTGTGGGAATACAACAAAGGGACCACTTAACTGCCTAGAGGGTGAAAGAAGGCCTGCCCAGAGGAGGCAGATTTGAACTAATTCTTAAAGTGTGAGTAGGAATTTGCCAGCAGTACAGAGAGGGAGGAGTATTCCTGGGTTCAAAGGATAAGGAAGCTCTTGGGAAGATCATGACATATTCAAGGAATTCTTAGGTTGTTCAGAATAGATCCTGCACAAGTGCAGGTGCAGATGGCAGGGGACGTAGCTAGAGAGGCAAGCCAGAGGCCAGTGAGACAAAGGCCTCATGTAGCATGTCAGGGAGTTAGAAGTTTATCACAGTGTAGACACTGAGGAAACACTGAGAGAATCTCAGGGGAAGCATATGATTATAATTGCAGTTTAGAATGGTGAATCTATTTCAAGGGTGGAGTTGACGTGATCTGGTGACCAGCCTCAGGTGGCAAATGAGGGAGAAGATGCATTCGGGATGACTGGCAGGTTTTCTTTAGACTGCTTGTTGGATAAGGACGATCAGGATAGCAAACCACAAAAAAAAGAGCAAGCTTTGGATTGACACACTCTTTTGTTTTTTCCTTCAAATGTTTATTATGAAAATTTTCAAACCTTCAGAAAAATTGAAAGAAGCAGCTTCCACCTAGATCGGACATTTATCTCATTTTGCATTTTGCTCTGCCTGTAATTTGTGTGTGTGTGTGTGTGTGTGTGTGTGTGTATTTTAATTGCACCATTTAGAAGTTGTAAATATCGGGAGCCGGCCCGGTAGCACAGCGGTAAGTGCGCTCATTCTGCTTCGGTAGCCCAGGATTTGCCAGTTCAGATCCTGGGTGCAGACATGGCACCACTTGTCAAGCCATGCTGTGGCAGGCGTCCCACGTATAAGGTAGAGGAAGATGAGCACGAATTTAGCTCAGGGCCAATCTTCCTCAGCAAAAAGAGGAGGATTGGCAGCAGTTAGCTCAGGGCTAATATTCTTCAAAAAAATAAATAAATAAATAAAAAATGAAAGTTGTAAATGTCATAACATTTTACCCCCTAAATACTTCAGAGAATTGTCCTAGGCCACCTTGCTCTTCTCCATAGGCCGTAGCCAATGACTGACTGATATGGGAGCTGAGCTCTCCTGCATCAAGGTGGGAGTGTGACATGATTCATACTCCACTGCTCCCTGTGGAATCAGGCTGAAACTGAGACGGGGACAGCTATAAACCATTAGCAGCCTGTGGGAGTCGGGGTAGGAGGTGAGGATGGATGCAGAGCCTGGGTAAAGGAACGCTAGGTGAGGCACCAATACTTGAATCTATAAATTATATTCAAATTTCCCCAGTTGTTCCAAGAATATCTTTCATAGCCACTCCCTCCTCTCCCCTCCCCAGTACACACACACACAGGATCTAATCAAGGTTCCCACAGTAGATTTGATTGTTGAGACACCCTCTTTTGATGATTCTGAATGGATACTGTGCATTTGTAACACGCTTCATGGTGTCTCACCTTTTCAAAAGGTTTAACTTCATCTCGTTTTCTGGTCATTTGCTGTTATTTAGCAGGCACTTCCTGATAGAAATTCCTTACTCGGTTGCAGTCGTATCTAGGCCTATCGATGCCACTTCCGGACATTCATCTTGCTACTTCTCCAGATGGAAATTGTTTATCCCTCCCAAGGGCCTTGTATTCTTCCATTTATGAAAGCTACTTTGTTGCCGAAGTCCCAAGAGGCTGAGATGGCCCTTTCCCTCTAGCACATCCAGAAATAGAATCATGCATCTGCTTCTAAGAAAAATAGCCACTTTTTATTTAGGGACCTTAGAAAACAGGCATTCAGTTCTGTGTGGAAAAGGCAGAGAGGAGCAGTAGCTCTACCAATGTCAACTCTGCTCCCAAAGACTTGAAAGTCTTGGTTTTGGTCCAGAGATGTGACTAAGAGAACAGGAATTGACGTGCTTTTTGGCACCGCCAGCAGGGGAAGGGTTTATTCATACTTTGCGTTCTTCCCAGTTTCTGTCAAACGACTTAACCAAAAAAAAATTTTTTAATAATAAAACAAAAGGACAAATCTCATTCTTCATTTCCAGGGGAAATACTTAGGAAGTAGCAAGGAGCTAATGTAGAAAGTGGAATTTGAGAGTAAAGGTGACTAAGGTTCTTTACCTCAATCACCAGAACACAGTTCCTTCCACTTAAGAGTGTAAAATACATATAGGAAAAGAAAACTGTTTCATAAATATTTAACTCTTAGAGAAATAAAACACATGGACCTTCTCATCACTCAAAGAAATATGAGTATAGCATGAGATTAGAGCATTTAAAACTTTCTAGCAAAACCAGCAACAAAACTTACTCATGTTTGAGTACCTGTCCATTGCCAGGCATTCTGCCAGGGACAAAAGGTGCAGAGATGAATTACAAGTGATCTGTTATTTCAAGAACATTAATTCCTCTTTAAAAAAAAGTAATAAAGTACGAGGCCAGCCCAGTGGCTCAGTGGTTCAGTTTGCGTGCTCCGCTTTGGTGGCCCGGGGTTTGCAGGTTCAGATCCCAAGTGCAGACCTACACACCACTTATCAAGCCATGCTGTGGTGTCCCACATATAAAGTAGAGGAAGACTGGCACAGATGTTAGCTCAGGGACAATCTTCCTCACCAAAATTAATTAATTAATTAATTAAAATAAAAAAGGTCTTTCATGAAATAGTACCCTTGACATTTAAAAGCAAGTAGGACTATTAAATACAATTTTTTAAGAAGGGATCGTTTTGGTTAATAAACTGTAAAGTTAAGAAGAAACTTGTAAATATGTAATTTTATAACATTAGGGGGTGAAAAAATGGACTTTGAATCAGCCAGATGAAATTTGTCTAGTATTTTAATTAAAAGCAAAACAAAGAAAAACCTTACTTTCAAATTGTGATGATTATCATTAATAAGTCAATATTGCCTTAATGAGGGTTTCTATTATAGTACTAGATTTCAGTGTAAATATTTACATCTATTTTTCCTTCATATGAATTGCCCTCCTTCATATTAGACTATTTCTTCCCATATTTTGTTCTTCTGACCATACAGAGAGCTTTGTAACCTATTTTCTTAGAGTTTTTTTTGTGATGAGGATGTAAAATTAAAGCTAAATGCAAGTAAAAAAACATAGCAGCTTCTTTGGGGCTACGTTAATGCGTGGTGATTTATTGTAATTCTTTGAGAACTGGCTAATCACACTGAGTGTAACTTAGTAAACACTTTGATGTATTGTATGAACCATGGTTTCTTTCTCCCAATTCAAAAAATGACCTCATTATAAAAGGGAGGTCTTATGTCCAGGCATTTTAAAAGAAACACTAAGGCATGCGTGTTTCCAACCATTAGGTTATAATTCATCTTTTTTTGTTACTGTGAGAGAATTGATGATAAATTGCTGTTTGGCTGGTCAGTAGGCATAGGTGTTAAGTAGTACAGGTCACGTTGTTAGAAGTGCACTATTGAATCACATCAAAAATCATTACAGATACTGTGATGTGACCACTCACTGAATGAACCATATCACCAAGGAAGATGACTTGAAAAAATTCTAAATCATTTCAAATTCCAGAATAGTGAAATTGCTTATTTCTCCTTCCTTTCAGTATAGATTATGCTCTTGTCGAAATTACTTTCTTCCTGCAAACCTGCATGAGATTTCAATCAGATCAGGCTGTACATTATAGAAATAGAACAGACTCTACATGGCCTATCCAACACCATGCGTTATATCCTCTGAAGCTCTGGAAAAGCTTCTGGGGATAGCAGGTTCCTATGGGATTTGACTTAAGGCAAAGTCCTGAGTCTTTCTGCACTCCACAGTGACAGGGAGTCTACACCCTGGCCCTGTGACTAGCCGTTCTACTGGACATGTACAGAACAGGGATTTATAGCCAGGATTCATGCATTCCTAGGGCTTCCAGGGCTCCATGAACTCTCTACAATTGTGTGCATGTGTGTTCTTCTCAAGAGTAGATTCACAGCTTTCGTCAGACTCTAAGAAGGAGTTGTCTCAGTTGTGAAACACTGACCTACATCCCTGGAATTTAGATACGTGCTAAAGGAAGGAATGGCCGGCGAGAGACATGATGGTTCCCCTCTCCCCTTCCCCTTCATCAATCAGAAATCTCTCAGCAGAGGAAATCTCAAAGGGAATTTTCTTTTCTTTTCCACCCCACCCCCCGTAGACACCTTTTAAGTCTTAGGGTGCTAGTAGTCTTCACAGAGATAATGCTGACTGAGACCCTATGATCATTATTCTGAGCTTTCTTTTCTTTTTGTCTGAGATGGTGGTGATGCCTGGACGGGTTTTTAACTTAGCAACATGAACTCTATCTTTCGTTCGTTTGTTTTGCACAGAAACACAGTTGTTTTTCTGACTCTGCAGTCAGACCTCCTTCACTCTGCCCTCCCATAGATGTTGGCATCTGAATGATAGAGTTTCAGAAGTTTAGGGATCCTTCTTTTGCACAGGTCTAAATGTCCACATCCCTTTCTTTTGCTAGAGTCTTATCCATAATATCCCATTATTTCTACTTCCATTTCTACAATCAGAAAGAGAAACCGGTCTGTGGAGAAAGAATTTCTAGCCAATGAAAAATTTCTTCTAAGTGAAAAGCAGTTGTCCTGTGTTTTATTTGCCCACTTCTCTTAAAGTTAAGCCCTTATCCCAGTAGCTTTCACCACAGTGACTTTTCTCTTGTGCCTCAGCTCACCTTACCTCTCTCTGAACTAGCCAGGAGTTGAGAAGACCACAGCATCACTTGTCCAGTGAACACCCTGCTCTTTCGCAGGTAAACAGTGGAAGAGAGAGTCCCGCTCAGGTGTGAATTAGCCAGTGTGAACCCCAGGATGGTTTTTCTCCTTCTGTTAAGTAGATCACAATTCTCCTATTTATGTTTCACTTTTTTTTTTTTTTTAACTTTTTTTACCTCAGGTATAGAACTTCACATAGGCAAGAAATGGTGCTCTCCATAGAAAAGTAATTGCTGTCTTCTTTCTGGACCTTTTTGAAAGTTTTCCAGTTTGAAATTTTAAAATAATCTTTACTCACCTTCCATCCCACTTGTTGCCTTTTTATCTTTCATGATAAAGCCAGTCCTGTTCACTGCTACCCTTCTCAGGCCAAGATTATAGTACCTTCAACCACTGTTCTGTATTTATCGTGTTTACCCTCTTCTTGTGACAGAGTATTACGTTCCATCTTTGAAGTGAAACCTTTTTTTTTTTTGTAGAGATGGTACAGGCGTCCATCTGCTGACTTTTGTAAAAACTCTAGGTCAGATTCCCTGCAAATGTTTAGCTTCCATGCCTGATGCTTAAACGTTGGGAACCAGCTGATGAATTTGAACAGTTGAGTTTGTTAATCATTCTGGGAAATGGGATTCCTATTTCTTTCTTACATTATAACCCATGATAAGCCACTGGGCAAAAAACTTTATCACAACTTCAGGTCATGTGATGCAACTTGATGTTTCTAGTCATTAGAGATCTTTTCAGAAAAACAAGCTCACTAGTTAGTAATCAGGGAAATTTCCTATGGGAAATTTTCATCCTTTGGAAAAAAGATTTTTTTAATCCAATCTTTTAAAATTCAAATGTTTAAAAAAATTAAATATTACCATTGCATAGAGACATGATGCATCTGTAGCATAATTATGAACAATGGCTATTGATTTTTTTTAAATTGTCTTCTTTAAAAAGGACTAAAAGGAAATGAGCCAAAGTGTTAGTTGTGATTATATTTGAATGACAGAGCTATGGGTAATTAATTTTCTTTATTCCTCCAAATTTTCTTTAGTGTCTGTTGTTTTAAAATGGAAAAAGATTAAATAACTACCCCTCTGAAATTTCTCTACTTAGCACTTGCCTTACAAAAATCAAAGCCAAATGTCTGAAGTAGAGGGTGGCAGACTGCAGTCCCCAGGCCAGCACCTATTTTGTAAGTGGTTTTATTGGAACACAGGCACCCTTATTTGTTTATGTATTTTCTGTGGTTGCGTTTAAGCTCTCAGCAGAATTGAGCACCGTATGGCCCTCAAGCCTAACATTTTTATTATCTGATTCTTTAAGAAAAAGTTTGTTGACCCTCAGGTCTAGAGCATTGAGTCTATGAAGCAATTGGCAAGAGTATTTTTAAAGTTCGCAAATTTTTTAAAACTTTGCTAGTAACACCATATTTTCCTTCCTTTGCAGCCTAAATTAACAATGGCAAAATGCAGGCGAAATGTGGAGAATTTCCTAGAAGCTTGCAGAAAAATTGGTGTACCTCAGGTAATAAAATTTTTTTATGTTGCGTAAATAGATTTGGGTATTATTTTCCTAAAATCTTTCAGAAATGCAAGAATCTAAGATCTTCCAGGACTGGCTCTGCACTAAGTTGATAATTACTAACATGATTTTGTGTTACTCGAGTCAATCAGTATACTTTTGAGCAGTTTTCCGTAATTATTTCCAAGGACCAACCAAAGAAATCATACACATAAATTTAAATATGTTGCAATAAGTAGTTCATGCTAAGTAATCAAAAATAGTTATTCTGATATTTTCATAAACATCCCCACTTACTGTTTGACTGATACACAACTTCATATACAACAGTCTATGCTTCAAAATAAGTGCATCTCAGACTGAGGGTGCTTCATTTGGCTTCAGCTTTTTAACACTTGCTTTAATACTTTCTAAAAACGTTTATTTTGAAATAATTTTAGACTTAGAGAAACGTTGCAAAAATAGCAGAAGAGTTAACTGTGTACACTTCAACTGGATTCCTCTCCTGTTAACATCTAACAAACAGCACGTCACCCAAACTAACAAACCCTGGGACAATGCTGTTCACTAAATGACAGACTCTTCACGTTTCCGCAGCTCTTCCACTGAGCTCTGATGCTTTGGAATTTAGCACACAAGAGGCCATTTCTAGGTACTTGTCCTCTTACTGAGATTTATTGCCTCCAAGCTCCTCAGTTATGACTTTATTGCCCTTTAATAGTACAAATAGTTAAACTTTATTTATAGATGTGATTAAGAGACATGAACTTGATACACTTTTTATTCAGTTACCCTTTTAAAAAACAATTATGTTAAACAAACTAACCGTGGTACTCTTAATAGATACTACATTTAATGATATGATGTATACATAAATTTAAAGAAATAACTTGGTGCCATTTAATACTTTTTTCATTAACTACAACCATTACAGTTCTTGTCATCATACTTTTATCCAACCTTTAAGGAGAAAAACATGACACTTTTCTCTCACCTTCTTAATTAGCTGTCAGAAACCCAGGATTGGCCCCTGGACTTAACAACTCCACTGTTTCTCTCAAAGTTAAGCCCTTGTCCCAACAGCTTTCATGACAATGATGCTCCCTTTACCCTGTCCCCCATTCCTCTCTTAACTGAGTTGAGAGGTCACAGCCTCACGTGTCCGATGAGCAACCTTCTCTTTCAGCTCTTTCCCGCGTTGCAAAGTAGAAGAGAAAGAGCCTGGCTCACAGAGCATCTGCATTAGCCAGCGTGAATTCCCTTGATTGTTTTTCTCCTTTTAATAAGTAGATTGTGATTCTATTATTTATTTTTCACTTTTCTCTTTTGCTTTTTTTTCCTTTTCTCCCAAAGTCCCCTGGTACATAGTTGTATATTTTTAGATGTGGGTCCTTCTAGTTGTGGCATGTGTGACGCCACCTCAGCATGGCTTGATGAGTGGTGTCATGTCCACACCCAGGATTCGAACTGGCAAAACCCTGGGCCACCAAAGCGGAGCGTGCCAACCTAACCACTCGGCCATGGGCCGGCCCCCGTGCATTTTTTTTTAAGCTGAGTTATAAAAGAACTGAAATTTATATTCAGTGCTAGTTAGCAAGGACCTTTTTTGTTTCTTTGAACAAATTCAAAGTAAATTTTTCATTTTTATATCATTGTTTTTTGAAGGCTTATCATCTCTTTTAGAACACACCATTTTTAAACCTATTAAGAGAGCATTAATCAGATTTCTAAACAAATAGCCTGCATTTCTCCATATTAACAAGCAAGTTCTAATATTCATATGTACATGTTAGCATTCAGTGCTTCCCTCCTGCCTCCTGAGATGTTCCCACCTGGTCATCACATTAACCAGCATGCCCAGCCCCTGCCCAGTTCCACACCACAGTGTCTTAGGACAAGGGACAAGAGAGTGGGCTGTGGGTTGGTGCGGGGAACAGGAACCAGAGGAAAGAAACGAGCCATTAAAAGAGGCGCTGCGTGCCTGAGAGAAGGGTGCCGAGACGGCCCCACAGAGCAGGACAGGCTGGCACACGCAGCCTCCGTCGGGCTGTTAAAAGTACTCTTTACCAGCGTCTGCAATCATTGTACCTGTACTCTCGGCTTTGCAGAGCCATCGTCTGTCTCGGACTTAAAGTCCATACGCTGAAATTCTTTCAGAATGTACCTGCCGTCAGTCAGCAAAATACAAAAACAGCATGCCTTAAAGCATGCACTTAATTCAACATTTGCCAAGCAGTAGTTAACAGTACTTATTGTGGGCCAGCCTGCCGTGTTCCTACCAGAGTGTAGAAAAAAATACAATTTTAAAAGCCTAGGTATTTTTCCAGGGTGGTTAGACCGGGCTTCTTGACACGTGCTCCCTCCCGCTCCCTCTCCCCACCAGAAGGAGGAAATGGACACTCCACGTAGGCCACCTCTTCCTCCTCCACTTCTGCCTTCCACCCCAGTCTCTGTCACCACCACTGTTAGACGCTTCCTCTTAGGCTGCTCCTTCTGCAAAAAATTAGTCAGTTGCCGAAAACAAAGTGAAGGAAAATGAATAAATATGAACTCATAGGTTTAAACGCACATTTTCAGGTCCCTCTGCCGGAGGAGGAAAGAAGCAGCCTGATCCCCTTTTCTCCCTTGTCCTCCCTGCTTTCCCGAAACACCCCACTGGCTCTGCTTGACTTTAAACGAAAGCAGGAGTGATAATGATCACTTTTGAAAATGTATAACATAGAATCTGACATCTTTCAATATTAAGTTTTATGTCCAGAGACTATCTATAAAGGCAAACACTGTCCCTTCTCAGTATTCTCACTTTTTCAAGTGTTTACAAGTTAAATTATGAATGAAACACTAAAGAATAAGGTGACACTAAAGAATAAGGTGAATAAGGTTAAAAACCTCTGATAAGGTTGGGCATATGGGTATTCTCTTTATTATTATGCTTTTATTAAATGTTACACTCAAAAAAACTATAATGATAAAAATTTCTATTTGAGTCCAATATCTTATGTGCCAGAGTCATTATATGTTATGTACTAAAGAATATTTTCCTGTTTTGAAGTCCAAGAATGTTTTGTTTCTTTAATTTCTGGAACTGGAGTGTTGGATGTTCTCTAAGGCCCCTCACAGCTGTGGGTTCATTCTCTGCATGTTAGTGAACTGGACTTGATTCAGACAGGCTGGACCAGAGTTTTAGAGGCAAACCAGTCATTCTGTGCCCCCACTTCCAGCTGGTACATTGCCCCTGGTTATTAGGCTTTCCTCATTCTTTGACCCTTCTTGATTTACCTGGCTTTCTCTGAAAATGTCCGTCTCCTCAACCTGCCCCAGGTTTTGTCCCTGCCTTCTGACCTGTCTTCTTTTGCTAATAGGGAAGAAATGAGAGTTAAGGGAGAGGTTGCCTCCCACAGACCTCGCCATTCTCGGGCCTCACACAGTCCTAGGCCGGCACCCAGTTCTGTTCATTGTGTCCCAAATGTTCGTGCTAGTCACCAACAAGCCAATTTCATTCTGCTATTTAGTAGGAAAATCAAGCATAGCACATAGAGGACTTTGTAGTTTTTTGTTTTTGAGCATTTTATTTTCATTCAGCAAAGTGAAAAATGTTACAGGATGTGTTTCTTTGAATATGACTGAGATGATCATACTGAATTCTGTACTCAAATCTGTGTTTCTGACCCACTGACTCTGTTTTTCTGTTTTCCTTTGCTGCTCACACTTTGGACAGGACAGTCTTTGTTCCCCTTCTGACATCCTTCAGCTAAACCTCAGCGTTAAAAGAACTGTTGAAACACTACTTTCTCTTGGGGCACACTCAGAAGAATCCAGTTTTGTCTCTCTGTCTATCCAGCTTTTGGGTTTTGTGGCATTTTATTGTACTTTAATGTTAACTCTCTGTATGCTTTATTACTGGATCTTTCCCCTCTAGCTGAAAGATCGCATTCCGTGATTTTCCACCTCATCCCTGTGCTTGGTAAAGGAGGTTTGTTTCTCGTTCAGAAGTATTGACATATGTGCTTTTTTTTCCTGACCATCAAAGAACTAACCGATAAAGTAGATAAATCCTTTCCTCATATGTCCACATGAGGAGCCCGTCACATTAGTAAGCATTTATGATTGCTAAACAAAGAGTAAAGACCAGCATTTTTTCTCCTGGCCACTCGTCCACTCTCCTGGCCTGTGGCCTTGTTTCTCTTATCGTAAGAAACACTGAAGCATTTCTATTAATACAATCCTGAGCCTCTTCTTAGAATATGACGTAGAACTTTATTTCCAAGTGACATAATAAAATTCCCATCTGACCATTTTTCCATGCCTCAACACAACTCATGTGTTGAAATTGTGAGAAGTGTTAAAACTGGGAGTTGTGGAACCTTTTCAACAGTTGCTCATAAGGAAAATAGTTGTGCCCTTTCTGTTTTGAGGGCACCTGGTCACTTAGAGCTCTGCACTGAGCTGTGCCCTGAGATCCTGAGATGGAGGCGCAGGTGCATCTGAGCATTTGTTCTCTGGACACCTGGAAGGCACTGGCCATTGAATTTTGATAATTTCAGTTTGATCAGAACGTTCGGTCTGCAGATCTTGTAGGTTCACTGGAGTGCTCTTCTGAGCCCAGTGTGTACATAGGAAATAGAACCCAGCAAGCACGTGGTCTGGGGCTGGCCCTTCAGGAGGAGGCACCTGGCCAGACTTACTGGCTGTTATCTTTAACTCAGCTTCCCTTCTAGGATCCTCTTCAGAATTTAAAATTGGAATTTACATAATTTCCAGTGTATTTGAACCATCTCAATAGGTGAACTTGTATTTTATAGGTGTTCAGGAGATTATACTTGAACAGTAGCAGGGAAAGTATTAGTCAGCTGTCTCTGTACCCAAGGCAGTCAATATTGTCCCTTTCAGAATGCTTAGTGTATTAGCTTCTGGCCCAAATGCCTGAAACTACTTTATCGTTGCACTCAGATTCTAGATCTCATAAACAGTGTCTGAACAGTCAGGAATCTCCTGAACTCTGTTAACAAAATTGGACAGCTGAATGCAAGTACAAAGGGACATTGCAGGGAACATCGTAACATCCTGTGGTAGAGTCAGCCTGGGGGTCTGATGGCGTTGATTTTCTTCCATATTAAATGGGATACTTATTTAACACATTACAAAAACTGTTTACTGTTAATGCTGAAACATTGAACACTGTGTTGAACACTTCCGTTTTCTACTGTAGTGGTGCCTTCCAGAGTTTGGGGCCTTTTGGTTTGTCTTGTTTTTAAGACGTCTCTGAGTCAGAGATCATTCCGTTTTGTGGAGTTTTGTCCCTTTAAAAAAAAAAACACCTGATAAAAAACACATGATGTCGTGCGTGCTTGTGGGGAGTGATTGCGATTCTCCTCAGAACACACAGTGCTCCCTCTAGGCCAACTGGAAGGAACTGTGCGTCTGGAGAGCGTTAGCGTCTGAGGAATGTCTGAGGCTCTGAGGGAATGTCTCAACCACGGGCTGCACAGGGCGCGGGGCATCGGCCCCGGGGAACAGCTCCCTCCCAAGAGCGGAAGCCCTGCAGGTTCATTTTAAATAGTTCATCTGTACTTGCAGGCCACTCAAAGTATTTCTACAAAGTTGCTAGTTTTATAAGATCAAAAGATTGCAGTTACCTTGTTTATCAAGTATTAAAAAGTAAGTAAGAAGCACAAGTACTAATAACTGCTCAAAATAAATACTTGTTATATTTTTTACTGCAACCGGTTTTGTAAAACTTCCTAATGAGATAGTAAGTGCTAATGAAAAGCTAAGAAAAATCCAGTTGTCTTCTTTAGTAAATGTGTATGGTCTCTTTTTTTAGTGGAACCAGAATTCCACTTTCTGTCCTTTGTGAGAGCAATCTCTTTTCTTTCTGAATATTTAGTCTTAAAAATCATTGATAGGTGTTATTCTTAAGATGCCTTTTTCTCTTACAAGAAAGGACTAACCAAACAAATTAATGAGGCAAACAAGATAGAAGTATTTAATTCCCTTAAGCAAACAAGTAAACACTTTTCAAATACATAGTAATTAAGATGTTCCTAATTGGTAAACAATAATGTACACCTGAAATTACACAATGTTATAAACCATTCTAATGCCAATAAAATGACTTAAAAAAAAATGTTCCTGACTAAACTCATATCATAGTTGTCTGGCATAATTTAATCCATTAAATACCAGGATAATACTACTTTACTTTTTCAAATACAATTTCTTTTTTTTTTAATTCTGTAATTCAGATTTTTAACTAATTCAGATTGGCCCTTCCATGAATTACCCAAAGTAGGGGAAAGTTTCTCAAATATATCTAAATCTCAAGGGTACACTTCCATTTCTTCCTGTGAGCCCTGCCTGGTATGAGAGCCCTGATTTTCAGTCAGGATCATAATGCAGATAGTGGAGGAAGGGCAGGAAGCCATCTTGCATTCCTACGGTATGTAAATTTCCAAAGCACTTTTCTCCTGCAATGTTGTATCTTTCAGGCTTGAGCCGTCTGACAACTTGGAACTGCTTTTCTGTTTCCACCTGCCTCATTTACTGATCTGCATTGCTCTTTTATTTACCAGGAATGAAGGATGTTGCCTTCACTCCATAGTATTCTGTTTATCCTCTGTTGTATGTATAAGTGTATGTAATGTGTCCATTTTTCAATTTACAAAATTATCTGTATGTATTTTAGTTATATTAATAAAGTGACAGTGAGTGTCAGAGACCATCTCTGTGTAACTCCTATTAACAAAGGCCAGTTTCCCAGGTACTGACTTTGCACATCTCAGTTTGTCATTATGAGGGAGAGAAGAGATGCTTGTTTTTCCTTTTCAGTTCTGTGATGTTCATCCTGTTTTTTTTTTTTGTTTGTTTCTATGTTACGTTGTCCCATTTCAGGAGCAATTATGTTTGCCTCTCCACATTTTAGAAGAGAAAGGTTTGAGCCAGGTTGCAGTGACGGTCCAGGCTCTCCTGGAACTGGCCCCACCCAAGCAGCAGCAGCACCAGTTATCTGCTGTGTAAGGACTCCAGCACCTTGGGTGCTGGCCTGGCCAGAACGGAACAGGACACCGTGATTGCTGCTGCCAGCCGTCTGCTTAAACAAAGCTCTTAAGTGTTCTTAAAAGGGACTGTTTCCATGATTCCTAACAGGAATATTTTGCTTCATTTCTCCATTTTAGGGGAGGTTATATCCGTTTTCATTGAATTGTTTATGAAGACATGGTTGGTTTTCACAAATGAAACTTAATTCTGTCATTACTAAGAACTCAGCACTGAAGCCTAAACTGGCTGTGCTTTCCGCGAGAGCAGGCTTGTTTCACATATCAGAAAGAATGTCTTCTCAGAAGGATGTTTAGCTCTCGTGAAGGCACGGACATGCTATTACCTTTACCTGTTTCCAAGACCTCTAGAGTCCACTGGTTTCTCAACTTGGTTATTCATTGGAATCTCCTGGAGCGTTTGTTAAAATACAGAGTCTCGTTCATTAGGTCTAGAGTGAGGCCCGGGTATCTGCATTTTCAACAGACACTGCAGGTGTTTCATGTCGTGGAGACCACTGATCCCAGCTGGATATTTGTATGATTTGGGGGAGTAATGACTCCACTGTGTTTTTCAGCCACCTTTATAATCAAAAGTATAGTAATACAACTTGGACTGTTCTGGCCAAGACAAAACAAAAATAACATAGAACTGGATTTTTTGGACAAAAAAACTTTTGTTTAAGGCAAAACAAAAATAATGTAGAAGGCCCACATTTTGCATAGTAAAACAATGAAACACATAGATTTGTATTTAAGGCCAGTGTCCTAGGCTTTCCCCCAGCTCCAGCCCGCCTCCACTTAGAGGATGCTTCCGTCATCCTGCTGTTATCTCAGTGTTACAAGCAGGCACTCTACACACAGGTTCCAGATCCTTCGGCTGGTAGCAGGCACTCCTCAGTGTCGTTTACAGTGACTTCACTGAGCACCCCCTGCCCCACGCTGCTCCCAGGATGCCTGGACCTGTGGATGCCTGCCAGTTACAGCAGATATACTTCCAGCCCCAACTGCTGGAAGATTATGAACACAAAGCAAAAGGAATACGGGAAAAGCCAAGTTTCTTCTATTTCTATCAGGTACCTGCCGATTTCTGTGACTGAATTAAAGTCCTTGTGGCATCTTAGAAACAGCTCTGTCTTGACACAGCCCAGCGGCTCCACCACTAGTGCCTTCTTGACTCAGTCATGCGTGCAGTAAAAGGGCCTGAGGGCGCTCAGCACACAGCCTGGGGCCTTTATTCAAGTTTGAGCCTCCTGGGTCTTTCTTCCCCTGTCTTTTGAACCCCTTTGAGTTGTCAGTGAATCTGCTGATACTCACTGCCTTTGTAAACCAAGTAAATTAGAGTAAGTGAAGATACTAGTTATCTAGGTTTTTTCTGTTGTTAACTGTTCTGGATTTTCTTTAGCAATGCATTCATTTGAACATGTTCTCTCTCTTTTTATCATGTAAATGCATCTAATAGTAACTTTGGATAAAATCATGTTGAGTATCTGGTCAAAATATTGTTGTCTCCTTTTCTCACAGGGTAGCAAGTTCATCAGAACACTACCACTTGTCCAAGTTTAAAATTTTAATACATTGAGCTCAAAGCCTAATCCTTCAGGGTCCTCACAGAACAACAGGAAAATGTCTTTTAAGTACTTAGATCCAGAACCCGTTATACTTCAGTTCCAAACAGACCCATCATGTTTAGAATGTAGCTGTGTGTGTTTTTAAACTATAGGTGTTTTTCCTTCTAGTCAACATTAAACCTCAGTACAATCTCCAAATTCTAGAGAGCCATTTGAAGTGAAACTCAGCAAAGGACAGGACTGTTTGTCACATATTATGCAAGGAGCAATCCCAGAAGACACTTAATACAACATGTGGAACATTTGCAACTAATTTTCTCATAGAAATAAATGGAAATTTCAACTTCCGTCAGATTTTACACATAGCAAGAAACCTTATTAATGTATTTTTATCAAACTAATTCAAATTTATATTTGAATTGTTACAAAAAATTTGTGTACAGTTTTGGTTGGTAAAGAAAATTATCAAATATATTGAATTTCTTTTTGCTGTTAAGATGCGAAAACAAATCATGATGGTTTTATTGGAAAATTTTTGTATTCAGTGTTTTGTATGTATCTGTTTTTTTTTTAACTGGAAAGAAAGTTTAACATGTAGCCTTGCTGGACTCCAGTGTAAGATGAAGCAGACTGTGTAACAGTTCCACCTGACCGGTTATGAGCTTCCTGCTGAAGCCCCGACCTTCCCAGTACTGGAGTGTGAACGAAGAAAAGGCTATGTGCCCACCCATCCGGGACCCCTCCAGCCCGCAGAGATCTTAATAAAGTCCGCAGGTCCCGGGCCTTCCCACTCTGACACACTCAGCACTCTGGAGACGGCCCGTGGGAGGAGGGGCCTGTGGCTTTGGCTAGAACAGAGGAGGAGGCTTGTGTTGTAGTAGGGTCACTTCCTTTAACAGCTTTTTAAAAGCCCGCCTGACAGCTAGTCAGGGAGTCGGTGAGTTCTCTTCCTTGCTGCAGGTAGCAGTGACTAATGCTGTGTGACTACGCTGATGAGTGTGATGAATTTTTAAAAACAAAGCGCTTAAATGGTTATAGAAATGAAGGAAAACATGGATATTTAGAAACCTTTTTATATACATATTGAAGTGAGATGGTTTACAGCAGATTTCATTTTATTACTGAAAATGTTGTAAACATGTAATTAGTAAAAGATTTTGTAAAACATTGTCCTATATTTGTATGTCTGTAAATATAATGCCTAAGTTCTAAGTATAAATATGTCAATACCATGTATGTTATTTTAAATCGCCTGTATCCCACCTTACACATTGACATTAAAATAAAAGCCAACACTTCAAAAGCATGAAATAAAGGCTGACTGGAAAATGTACATACCTAAAGCATGGTTTCCTCGGCGAAAATGAAAGGGTATCTAATTCCCTGAAGGACCATCAGTGGAAACTGGGTCATCATAAGAGGCCCTTGAGGTCAAAGTGTACTTTTTTAAGGAAGTACAGATATCAGTATTGCCCTGATTTTGGAGTCAGATAGAAGGCTCAATTCCTGAAACCCACGTGACCTGTTTGGACAGCTTTTCTCTCAGAAATTCCCACCTGTGCTGTAGGGAAAGCTTTAGCATCCTAAGACATTCTGTTCTGATTAATCAAGGCAAGAATGACCCAGGGGGCTCATTCTTTTCTTAATGGGGAGAGGAAGAATGACAATCAATCAGCTCTATCTGCCAAACACAGGTTAGGTATTTTCACATGCCTTGTCTCTTTTGGTCTTAACACCCAAGAAGGTGAGAATTCTTGAGTAAGCAAAGCAGTGTCTTATCAAAAATATCTCCAGGGGCTGGCCCGGTGGGGTGGCGTAGCGGTTAAGTTTGCATGTTCCGCTTTGGCAGCCCAGGGTTTGTAGATTCGGATCCCGGGCACAAACCTACACAACGCTCATCAAAGCCATGCTGTGGTGGCATCCCACATACAAAATAGAGGAAGATTGGCACAGATGTTAGCTCAGCAACAATCTTCCTCACCAAAAAAAAAAAAAAATCTCCAAACTAGTCTTCCAGAGGACCTGTGTCCCTCATCTTTACTATGTGTAGGTTGTGTGTCCTAACATCTCACTTCTGTCTTGTATTCATAATTTATATCTCCTATTTCCCAGGAAAGGAGCTGAAGCAGCTTATAATAAGATATGTCTCGCATGCCACCATCCTCCCCCAATAAAAACACTAAAGTGATAATAAATCTAAGAGGCAGGAAGAAACCAACCTTTATTAAAACTTCACTGTGTATATATTATGCTAGACACTTTATAAACATCTTGTAATTCCTACTGAACACCTCACTTTTGCTCATAAGAGTTTTTTCACTATAGACAAAATCAGAGACATTACAGGAATTACTGAAGTTTAATGCATCGCTGTAACTAAGCCCATGAACTTTTTTTCTGGTAAGAAAGTGAGAGGAATCTTCACAAGGCTCCTAGAAATACTTCTTCCCAGCAAAATTTTTTCAAAATATCAAGAAGCCCTAAATCAATGGTATAATCCTAATTCAGGGGTTGAAAAACTAAAGTGAAATAACCAGGGCACACCTGAGAATGTCCAAAGAAACAACCTGTAGATGAGTTGTCTGTGCTGGTGAAAGAGGAGTCTTACTCCTTTCAAGTCCTCCTTCTGTCTCCAGAACACCAGAGGAAAAGATAGAAGGTGACTCAGTCACTTCTTGCCTCTGCGCTTGTCCTTGTCCTTGCCTTTACCTTTGGAATCCTTGCTATCATCTTTGTCCTTCTTAGGCAATCTGAAACCACCAATTTCATTCCGTACCACCGTGCCTCGCCACCAGGCCTGGAGCTGGAAGAGAAAGGGGAAGTGAGGACAATGTATAGTAGGCCTGACAAGCTGTGTTCTTTCTACATAAGGAATTATTGTTTTTGATGAAGTCACTTCTGTCTGAAGAATGGTCTCGGAGACACGGCAGTGGCCAAGTGTGCTCTCCCTGCAGCAATGCTCCCTGTCATGTAGGACCCAGAGTGACAGCCATGGACTCCAAACTTCTCAAGGAGTAAAAGTAAAGAAAAGGAATCTGATGAGTCCAATCTTTTCCTTACACTTAGAACCTGGCTCTCTTGTACTGCTGCTACTCTCTATGAACATCCAAGTTCCCCATATCTAGCAACCATTTGATCCAAAAGGAATGTTGGTTTCCCAGGCCAAGGGCAAAAGGCAAGCCCTCAGTCAAAAACGTGCACATAATCTCGATGAGCGGTAGGCTTTGTGGTGCATTTCATATCTTTAATGATTAATTAAAGGATCAACAAACACTACTCTTTCAAAAAGGATTCAGGTGGCTCCCTTGAATATTTTAGTCATTAGACACAACTGTTCTGAATACAGTCTGGGCTACTTTAAAATCAGACTACGCGCTAAACACTGGGAGCACATCGTCTAGTGAAAAGAAAACAATCAGCTGGTTCTTAGATTTGCGCTCTAAATCGAGGAATCCTGACAAATAGAAAACACCACAGAAGCTCAGTAAATACTTGCTATCTGTACATCCGACTCTGTCCTAACGGCGAGCTCAGGTGTGGGTTGGATACCCCATCCTGAATGTGCTTTAAAGCTTACCTTCCTAATCCACCTCTGAACATACCTCCCAAACCAGTCTGCACGCCACGGGGCTCAGCAGATACTCCTTTCAGAGAGAAGGGCAGTCCTCACAACAGCAGTTTCAGTCTGGCTGACATTTTTTTTTTTTTAAAGATTTTATTTTTCTCCCTAAAGCCCCCCAGTACATAGTTGTATATTCTTCGTTGTGGGTCCTTCTAGTTGTGGCATGTGGGATGCTGCCTCAGCGTGGCCCAAGGAGCAGCGCCATGTCCGCGCCCAGGATTTGAACCAACAAAACACTGGGCCGCCTGCAGCGGAGCACGCGAATTTAACCACTCGGACATGGGGCCAGCCCCCAGCTCACGTTATTTTTGCTTGAAAATATTTCCCAGAATCTGACCTGCCAGTTTATCATCACTAATTTACACAAGTTCATATGAAACTAAAGTATCTGTTTTTTTCTAAACTGCTACTTAGCCCCTCTACCTTTTTAAAAAACAGCTCTTATCAGAACCTAACAGATAGCCTGGGCTGGCTTACATAAATAGGATTTTGAGAAGCAGTAGGATATTAAAAAGAATTCCTTCAAGAGCTGTTTGGGTTAGAGAATCGTATTCTGAAATTTGACCTCTGGACACAGGTTCTAGGTTTGGCTTCCACTGCTGATCGCCTCTTTTCCCCAGATTAAGAGTGGGGAGCATGCCCTTTTCTGTGTTAACGGTGTTGGCAAATTCCTAAACTAACAAACCAGCCCTGCTTCCTCACAGATGGGTTCCGTGTCTGATGATAAATGAGAACTACTTGCGTTCCTCAGGGTCAGGCCCCCTGTGGAGCTGAAAGGGCCCCGGATGCCGAGTACGGCTTTCTACCTTTAGGATGCTTTTTAACTCCAGCTCGTCCTGCTCCATCTTCTTCCTGGTCTTCTCCTTCTCCAGACGATCTTCAATGATGACCTGTTCATACTCCCTTAGCTGCAGAAGGAGACATTAATCATATGTTATAGGACTCTGTTGGCTAAGCTGGGGCCCAGCCAGCCCTGCACTTTTAATATAAAAATTTAAAATAAAGCATGCCAAATCTAAAGATAAACCAAAGAAAAGAAAAAACTTACTGGATTCTTATACTGTAAATATTCACAGATTAACTTTATAATTGTTCCCAAAATCTTTTCAGTTTGAATAATTCAAATTTGCTTTAAAATTTAATAAAAATGAAATACTAAATGTGATTAATGACCTCAAAATAACATAATTAAAAAAAAACTGTGATAGAATGTACACATACAAATAGCAGCCATCTTTTAAAAGAGAAATTTGGAAAGTTTTACATTTATTCAATGATGAAACCATAATCAGCAGCTTTCTAGATATCATAATTTAAAAATTGTCTTCAGAGACCATAAAGTAGTAATAATAATAATATCTATCTCAAGAGGTGGTTGTGAGCGTTAGGTAAATGTGAAATACTAGTGAAGTGCCCGGGACAGAGTCAGCACTATGCAGGTGTTAGCTGCTGCTCTCATTGTCCCCATCACCGATGTCATCACCATTGGAAAAGAATCCCATTGGTTTATAGGCATACCTCCACTTTGTAACCCGAAACAGCACTGCCCAGCTACTGTAGCTCAGCGACCACCCGCTCCTCCCGCTCAGCCTTACACTGATGAGACGCTGCTTCCTTACCGTCTTGGCAAGGTCTTGAAGGTGTGCTAAGTCAGCGGCCTTTGCAGACTTGAGAGCATTTAATTCATTCTGTTTCATTTCTGTGTCCTTATCAAATTTCTCCATCCAGAACTCTAGCTTTTCCTCAAGTTTCTATTTGGAAAGAACATTAAAACACAGCTTCCACCAGACACAAAACAGTATACGCTGTATGAAATTATTTATATAAGGTTCAAGAACAAGCAAAACTTTTCCACAGTGATAAAAGTCAGAATAATGGCTACTTCTGGGGGGAGGGCAGGTTTACTGATTGGGAGTGGGGCATGAAGGAGATTTCGGGGATGCTGTACATGTGCTCTAGATTTCTATCTGAGTGGTGGTTACAGGAATGTATACACATAAATAATCATCAAACTATATACTTAATATTTGTGCCCTTTACTGTATGTTATTACTCAATTTAAAAACAGGAGGAAGAGGGCCTTCCAGATGTCTGGATAAGAGAAATTGGAGTGAGGAGGAAAGGAATAAAGGGTGGGTAGAAAATTCTGAAGGACAGGAAATGACATCAGACACCTCTGATTGATAACAAACACTAAATGCTAGTCAAGAAGGGTGCAATGTCTTCAAAATTCTACAAGATGAGAAACGTGAGTCGAAGATTCTATCCCTAGCTAACCTAGTATTCAAATGTGAGGGAAAGAATATACCTAGTCTTTCTGAAAGAATTTCTCAAAAATGTACTTTAGCAAAATAAAATGAAAGAGATAAGTATTAGAAACAGGAGGGAAACCAGTAAAATGTACATTTAAGCTATACAATATATCCTACTTTTTAATAATCATAATCTGGGACTAAAATCCCAAATTAGGCGGTACAGTCTAGTGGAAAGAGCACAGACGGGCTCTGAAGGCAGACTGCCTAAGTTCAACTCCCAAGTCTGGCACTCCAATAAGTTTACTTAAATTTGGTTCCCTCGTCTATAGAATGGAAATATATAGTGATTTCAAGATGGCATGTAGCGGAGAAGGAGAAGAGGTAGGTTAAAGCTTTGCCTTAATAAAGCAAGAAAATATAGATATTAACTTTAGACTTAAGAGAAAGAACAAAGTGTAGACATATCTGTGCAAATTTTAAGGGTTACCACTGCAAGAACAGAATGGATAACTTCCAAATTCCTAGAGCGCGTAGCTCAAGGATAAGACATCACAAGGAGCCTTCGCGTGGCATATGGACATGAAATTTTTAAAAACATGATTCACAATAAGTCATTCTGATTACAGAACATGTCAGTTTGGTGCAATCACGTCCTTAATATCTTTCTAACTCTTGTTAGCACTCTTTAACAAAAAGAGAACGGGCTCCAGGCAGGCAAAAGGAGCTGGCTAAACTGTAATAACATCGTTTGGTATTTATTGTACTTCTATTTACATTAATTTCTATTTATGGAAAATGATACAGGTTTTCCTTTTATAGTAATGATATAAAAATCTTAATTGAAAATAAATTGACATAGTTGTTTAGGTGAGAAAATAGGTAGAAAATAGTAATAACACAGGAGGTATATAGATATTAAAAAACTATGAAAGTGGTATGCAAATAACTGGAGTTTGCACTAGCAAGCAAGAAATTGAGCAATAAAAATTCCATCAATCCAACAGAAGTTAAGAAGGAAAGAAACAACTAGAAAGCTCGAAAAGTAGCAAATATAAAATAAGATGGAAAAATTAAATACAAACAAATGAAAAATCACAATAAAAATAAATTGGGGTAAATTCCCCTATCAAAAGAAAGAGCCTCTCAGATTTTTTAAATCGAGCTATGAACTATTTATAAAAATCACAGCTAAAACAATATCATAAAAGCAAAAAGAAAGCAGATTTAGCAATTAATCTGGCAAAATAGAGTTCAAGCCAGAATAAATAAATGAGACAAAAGGGATATTTTACACTGCTGATACACCCTATAAAGAAAATATTACAGTTATAAACTTTTATATTCTTTTTTTTTTTAGGAAGATTAGCCCTGAGCTAACTGCTGCCAATCCTCCTCTTTTTGCTGAGAAAGGCTGGCCCTGAGCCCATCTTCCTCTACTTTATACGTGGGACGCCTAACACAGCATGGCTTGCCACGCGGTGCCATGTCCACACCCGGGATCCGAACCAGCAAACCCAGGGACGCCGAAGTGGAAAGTGTGAACTTAACTGCTGTGCCATCAGGCCGGCCCCTAAACATTTATATTCTAATACCATATTTTGGAACATATAAAGCAACAATTATTAGTCATATAAGAATTTGACAGATCCACAATCATCTTAAGAGACTATCACACTTCTCTAAAATTAGTAACTCAGGTAGACCAAAATAAACAACAGTATGAAGAGTCTGACAGCTAGACTGACAGACATTCGTACAACTCTGTACCTACCAGAGAACACACATCCTTTTCAAATGCCCAAGGAATAGTCCCATAGCCTGAGCACACATGAAGCCCAGTAAGCACTCAACAAATTCCAACAAGCGTAAACCTTACATCTCACATTCTGAGACCACAGTGCAAGACAGAGTACAGACCTCAAAGGGTTGTTGTGAGCAGTAGAAAGCCTACACTCTCCCCTCTCCAACGCCAACAAATTGGACCTTTAAGAAACATCCTTTAAAGTAACTCTTGGCTTGAGCCAGCCCTGATGGCCTAGCAGTTAATGTTTGGCGCGCTCCACTTTGGCAGTGCAGGTTTGGTTCCTGGGCGTGGGACCACACCACTTGCCTGTCAGTCGCCATGCTGTGGTGGCGGCTCACAGAGAAGAACCAGAACGTACAACTACACACAACTATGTACTGGGGCTTTAGGGGGGAAAAGAAGAAAAAAAGGAGGAAAATTGGAAACAGATGTTAGCTTACAGTGAATTTTCCCCTGCAAAAAATAAAAATAAATAAAAATAATGTTTGGGTTAGAAAAGGAAATAACATAAACTACAAATTATGATGCATATGGTTTACTTTTAAAGGCATGAAGATGATAAGATGGGTCAATAGAGGAAGGGTGCATAGATACACGATAAAGCAAGAATAATAATATTAATGGTATAATCTACAACTAGATGGTGGCATATGGGTATTCACTGTAAAATTCTTTCAACTTTCTGTATATTTGGAAACACTCATAGTAAAATGCTGGGGAAAAATTAACGAAATTATTTGGAAAGGAATGACAATGTAAGTATCATGAATAAAAACCTCTAGATTATAGACAAAGAGTACTCAGAAAATAAGTTGGTTTATATGCATTTACTAGAAAATAATAAAATTTGAAAATAAATGAATTGAGCATTTTAGAAACTAGACAAAGATTAGCAACATAAGCCCAAAGAAAGTACAAGATGATAATTACTCAAAATTAAAGCAAAAACCCATGTGACAGGGAAAAAAACATTTGCTCAATAAAACCAAAAAGAGATTTTCTGTCAGACCAATAAAATGGTCAACTTTTTTCTTTTTTTGAGGAAGATTAGCCCTGAGCGAACATCCGCTGCCAGTCCTCCTCTTTTTGCTGAGGAAGACTGGTCCTGAGCTAACATCCATGCCCACCTTCCTCTATTTTATATGTGGGACACCTGCCACAGCATGGCTTGATAAAGTAGTACGTAGGTCCGTGCCCAGGATCCAAACCGGCGAACCCTGGGCTGCTGAAGCAGGGCGTGTGAACTTAATCCTGTGCCACCGGGCTGGCCCCCAAAATGGTCAAACTTTTGACAAGTCTCAGCAAGAAAAAGGGAGAGAAGACATACAATTTTAAAAATACAGGATGAAAAAGATGGTAACTACAGAAATAAAGGAAAAATTTAAATTGTAAGAGACTACAGGGCACAGCTTTGTACTGATAAATTTGGAAGGAATATTTAGATGAAATGCGTTATTTTCTAGGAAGACATAAGTTACCAAAAGTGACTCAAAAAGATTTTTAAGTGAAAACATCAATAATCATTGAAAAGGTAGCCAAATATCTCCCCTTTAAAATAACACCCAGACAAGACTGTTTATGACTGAATTGCACCAAAGTTTCATGGCACAGATAATAATCTATTTTGTTCTATTTATAATTTTAGGTTTCAGAACATAAAAAGATGGAAAGCTCCCCAACTCAAGCTGCCAAGCTAGCATAATTGATGGTAATAGAACAAAGAAGCACCAAAAAATAAATCTATAGGTTGATATCATTTATGAAAGATATAAACACAAAATAAAAATCTACAGATCAATTCTATCAGTCTAGTAAAAGAATAATATATTATGACCAAGTAGGTTTTATGCCAAGAATTTAAAGATGATTCACCGTCAACAAATCTATTATATTTTACTTTATTAATATATTGAAAGAGAAAAAATATATTATCTCAATAGATGAAAAAAATCCATCTCATAAAACTGAATACTCATTTCTGATTAAAAAGGAAAAAAACTTAGCAAGGTAAGACCAAAAGGAAACTTAACTTGATGAAGTTTATCTACCATAAAACTACAACGTAAACCTCATACAATCTCCATTTGTGCCCGTTATCAATTTATTGCCTCTCAACTCCAAATTCATCCTTCGCTGGCTGGCTGTGTGAAAATGGAGGCTGGCTGTGAACGTTTCTCTTTCGCCAGCTGGCGCGATGTCTAGCGTTGTCAGTAGAGGGCACTGGAGGGGCGTGACAGGAGAGCTGCTCTCCTTGGTTCCAGCGTGCTTCCTCTTGTGTTCCTGGGCACAGCTGACAGTGGCATGTGTGGGGGTCACTCAGGGGCAGTGATTCACCAACAAGTTTTGCTGACACAACAGGAGGGTTCTCGCCAGACACAGTCCGTCCACAGTTCCCAGCTTGCCAGCTTTATCCCACAGGCTGTGAAGCAGCTCTGCCTGAGGGCAGCAACGCAAACGTCTGCTCCTTCCTTCCTTGAAACCTGTCCTTCAGCCCTAGCATGCTCTTCAGGGTGCTCTTTCATCCCTTCTTTGTAGCCAGTCCCTTATTAGCAATCATTCTTTTGTTAATGTTCCCTGCTCAAATTACTGTGGTTTCTGTCACCTACTTGGACCATAAAGATACAGAATTGGTACCCAAAATAGAGTTTATCTCCCGCTTTCTAATTCACATATTTCTTACTAAGGCATCTAAATTCCTTGCTATTTCCTGTTCACCAGATACAATCAACCTAATGCAGTGAACTACTACGATGTTTCGGGGAAAGTCAAAGCCAGCACTATCTCAGCGGACCACATGACGGCAGAGAACTGAAGGGACGCAGCCCCGACGTGCGGCTGCGAGGGTGGACTATTGGCCCTGCCAGGCAAAAGCAAACTGCTTCTGGAGCTTTTTTCAAACTGATTTGGAGACAGACGCTTTGGTCAGGTTAATAGCTGCCTACCAAGTGCCAGTGGCTGTTGAAGATTTTCTCCAGTAAAGATCCAGAACTGTAGCTGCAACTGGAGTCCCCAACTGATTCCATTTCCAATAGTCCACAGTCATTCTCCAAGATCATCCAACTGCACAGGCCAAATGGCTGAGTCAAATGGGGATGTGATAAGGATCACCACCTCGACTTCTTTCAAGTCTTTGATGTTGGCACTAATTTCTGCAGTTACACCAGAGGTGCAGCATTACTTATGATTTACTGTCTTGTTAGGGAGGGGAAGTTCCAGAGACTTCTACTTGGCCCTTACTACCATAATAGCCCTCACCCCATGAGTCAGAGAGCCAATGTGGAAATTCTGTCTGTTGCCAAGTATGTCTATTCCAATTATTTGTTCAGTAACTGGGGAAATAACCATGGGGTGGGTCCACGGAACAAGTGGGCTCAGAGTAAATCAGACTTGAGTTAAGACTCAATCGATCAGCTGCCCACCATAATCTTCCAGTTTGAGTGGGGGCCACAGTGTTGTTTTGGGTCCGCAGGAATTAACATCGATGCAGAGCCAATGTTTAGTAATCTCAGAAGATCTGGATATTTTCTTTTTTCCAGTGCACAGTCACTCTGATAGAGCCACAGGTCCCTCTGGGTAAGGCTTAGAGGAAGAGTCACAGTATATACCTGCAGCAATGCTGCAGAGTTCACGCTCAGAAGGACCTGCCCCTTTCAATCAAGGGGCTCTGGGTTGGGGAATTGACTTAGTTCTGAAAACTCAATGAGAGGCCATGACTCTTCATTGTGGTAACTCAACTCAGGTTTCTGCCTACTGGACTCAGACTTTTTTTCTCTTACATAGACCAAGTAATGCTTTATCAGGCTGCCCATGAATTTTTTTTTTTTTTTTTTTTTTTTTTTGCTGAGGAAGATTCACCCTGAGCTAACATCTGTTGCCAATCTTCCTCTATTTTTCGTATGTGAGCTGCCACCATAGCATGGCCAGATGAGTGGTATAGGTCCGCGCCTGGGAACGGAACCTGGGCCACCAAAGCAGAGCACACCAAACTTAACCACTAGGCTACCAGGGCTGGCCCTACCCATCAATTTTGTTCCTAGGAATACCATGATTAATTAGCTACTGCCAAATGTTCCTGTGGGCAAAGGCATTCTGATTCCAGCAAATCCCTGCTGCCCTTCATGGTAAACGTGTCCACCTTGTCTTTGGCAGTTAAGTGCTGCCACTTGTCCTCTGGCACTCCAGAATCCCATCATCCCCACTGAAACTAGGCAGCCCATAGCTACAATGATATCATCCATGGTCTTACCTGTCCTACATAGGAAAGCAGCCACAGAGCATTTCAAGGATGCAGGTGTTCCCTTCACTAATGCATTTGTCAATGTCTTAGGAAAGGAGTGTATTCTGGGAAGGAGTGTCTCATGGAAACTATTTAGAGGCGGGTGTTTGGAGGCAGATTTGTAGGTCACACATGATAAATTCACTCCGATATTCCTATCTCCCTAAGTCTTTAGAAGCTGTCCTCTCCATCATAGCAGGGAAGCTCCGGCATCTCCACCTCATTAAATGTGGGCCATTGATGAGTCTAAGTTTCAGGTAACCAACCAAGCAAACTGGTAGAGTCACCTCCAGCTGCACAAGCTAACACATTAAATCCAGAATCTGTAGTAAGTATATCCATATCAATGAACTTGACCCAACCTGGTGTTATATTCCATCCTCCTTGGACCAACACCCTTAGAATCCATGCCCAGAAATGTCTCCTAGGTTTCTGCCAATATATATTAGCAAAGTCTTGTGATTCTTTTGGTGTATAAGCTATTTCCTTCTGAGCTATAGTTATCTGAGTTATCTGTTCCCCTGGAACTTGCTGAGATTTGACCCTGGTTATGGATCCAGAGGCAACAGGGCTGATTGTGCTAGGTCTGGAGAATAAGCATCCCTTTTCAAGGCATCTGCCTCAGATGAAGTTATTCTCACAGGATTTTCAGGGGAAGGAAGACTAACCTCAGACACGGGAGGGCAGGAGCTTCCACGGGCAAGGGAGGCTCAGCGTGACTTGGGGGTTCAAGATTGTCAGTTACATCTAAGTTCAAGCAGATGTTCCCATTTCAAGTTTCAGGGTCCCATTCTTTCCCAATGAATGCCCTAACTTGCACATAAGGAACTTGGCATGACTATGAATTCATGTGTAACACTGACTGAAATACCATTAAAACTAAGAATAGAAAAATAGTGCCTTATTATCACTACAACTAATCAACATCACACTTGCCATTCTATCTATACAATAAGCCACAAAATGGAAACAGACATATAAATAGCAAAAAAGAAAATATAAAATTGTTATTTGCAGTCAATAAGATTTTCTACCTAGAAAGTCCAAACAGATCAACTGAAAAACCATTAAAATGAATATGAGAGGACACAAGGAATCTAGAACAATATACAAAAGAGAATAGCCTTTCTGTATACCATGCACTTAGAGACACGTCCAGGAATGTTTAGCATTGTTATAACAGCAAAACTTGGAAACAACTTAAATGTTCACTGACAGAAGAATGCTTAACTAAATTTTGGTATCTCCTCTCTATGGGATATTATCTAACAGTTGTACTGCTATAGAAAACATTAAAGACAAAGTAAATTTAAAAAAGAAAAACAGGGTCTGCAGCAATATTTATAGTATGATCCCATTTATGTCAAAAACAAATATAAATAAATGCTAAAAACATGTAAGTATAGAGGTACATATACAAGTATATATATGAAAAGAAAAAGGTGGAAGAAATCTTCAGAAAGGGGAGTGATTAAGAGAGCTTTCACTTTTAAAAATCCTTATTATATTTCCATACTTTTTCAAATCTGCATTAAAAAGTATTTAGGTATTGCTTGTTTTATTGGGCTGAAGATCTGGGAAACCCTGACTTCATCCATCCATCATCTATTTATCCACCTGCTGATCTGATTGTCATCAAATACCTGCTAGATGTCTAATACCTGAAACAGGTACCACGGCTCACAGCCCCGTAAATTGCAGGACTACAGGACCCTGATTCTAATAACCGACTCGACACCTTTTTCAGTAAAGCCTGTGAGACAGCATCTGGAAATCCTTTTCTTTAACCACAAATTTGGAACTTTGTACTGAAAATTCATTAGCTTTCTCAAAGGTAGACTGTATCATGAGTAAACTGGAAATTTTTTTCCCTATTCATCCAACAGGGATATTTTAAAAGGCTCCACTTGGCTTGGTTTGTTCTCAGCATTGGAAATACTAATTAGAACCATTCAGTCACATATAATTCACGGGAGAAGAAATAAAATGAGTAAATAAATATATGGAAAAATGGCCAGTTTTTATTAGTAAGCAAAAAAACCAAAATAAAACAATTCATTGAATTGGCAGACTTTAAAAAACATCTAAAATGGCTAGTGCTGTTGAGGATGCCTTGGAATTAGTGTCTGCACACACTGCTGATGACCATAACTTAGAAAGTGTTAGCAATATTCATCAAGAGTCAAAATACCAGTCTCTCTGACTTAATCATCTCATGCTGGAGATTTACTTTTGGTAAATAATTGCAAAGAAGAAAAAGTTATTTGGGCAAAGCTTTCATTACTGCATTATTTATAACAATGAAACTTTGGAAATAACCTAAAATCCAAAATGAAGGGTAACAAGTAAACTATGGTATAACCATTCAATGTAACATTAAAAAACTATTTAAATTATTTTATGAAGAGACTATAATAACATTAAAAAATGAGAGAAAAAGCAACTGGTGATTTTTTGAAAATCTTCCCTCAACTAAGAATATGTTCTTTTTATAATTAAAGAATCAGTAAATTTTAATTTAAAATTATGACTATAAAGCAATATAGGAATAAGAAAAGCTTTTTTATATAATGCTAAATGATACGGGCATAAGACAAAATTTGACCCGTACTCAAACTACAGCTTTATAAAATATTTATTCAGGTGGATAACTTTGAAAGAAAACATGGGCTATAGCTCGTTCATTAGGCTGGTAGAATTATGGTTCATTTTTCCTTCCTTAAACAATTACTTTGCTGTCCTTAGTATTTGATAAGTGGAACACAAATGCGGCAGAGGATAGAGAAGTGCTGGGGGCCCACCTGCTGCTCCTTTCTAAGGAACACTTCAATCTCCATATGAATCCGGTTCTCTTCTTCGGTTTTCGACCTTAGTTTCTGTGAGAACAATAAACCACTATCAGGCATTCTTCCCAGCAGGGCTGGAAAGGAGAGTTCTCAAGGTGAGAAGTGTAGCAGTGACAGCAGCGCAGGTTTTCCTTACCGGCTGGGACCCCAAGAATTCGCAGTATTGCTGCAGAGCAGCAACTGGGTTACCTTCAACTCAATTCGTGTTCACAAACATCACTGAGTCATGTGTCTGGCACCGTGCTGGATACACCCAAGTACCCAGAACAAAAAGACCATAATCCTGTTGCCTGGAATGTGATGTCAATTTGAGGAGAGAAACAATGCTTTAAGGGCACAAGGTTCTTAGGCCCAGAAAAGGAAATTCCAAAGCACAAGAAAAACGGCTGCTGTCACAGTCTTCAGCTATACCTGGGGAGCCAGCGCTCAGACAAGCAGCGGCTCAGAGACAGGAGTCCTCTGGCACACGTGACCCCTCTGCTGATGTTTGTGACCCCCTCTACTGATGTCTGCTTCTCACCTACCTACGGTTCTGTTAGCCATTTAGCCTCCTGCTCCAAGGAGGGTCTACCCCTTCTTTCTTTCTCCTGGTATTTTTCACTGGGACTTCTCATCTCTATCAATTTGGGTCTCAGTGAAGGTCAGCTGTCTAGATTTTGCATTTCTTTTTTTTTCTTTTGAGGAAGATTAGCCCTAAGCTAACTACTGCCAATCTCCCTCTTTTCGCTGAGGAAGACTGGCCCTGAGCTAACATCCGTGCCCATCTTCCTCTACTTTATATGTGGGACGCCTACCACAGAATGGCTTTTGCCAACCGGCGCCATGTCCACACCCAGGATCCGAACCGGCGAACCCTGGGCCACAGGCAAGCTGAACATGCGAACTTAACCGCTGCGCCGCCGGGCTGGCCCCTAAGTTTTGCATTTCTTAATGGAGGGATAAAAGGTACCAGCGGGTGAGGAAAGTAGAAGCAAAAACCTGCACTTCCTAAGCATCTCGTTTTGCCCCCTCCCCAGGAGAAAGGGTGGTGGCTTATAAAATAAGGATAAAGTGACCAAGGGAAGAAAGTACAACCAATTTTCAAAGTCATTACAAAAAAACAGGCTACAGCCCATCAGAATCTCTGCTTGCAAAGACGCAAGTCTTCATTCCATTTTCATTCTTAACTTCAACTGCTAGGGTTGCTGGAGAGAGAGAAAGAGGTGAGGAAGATCTCCGTCTCGCTCCTCCTCTGTCAGCTGAGGCAGTAGCAGGAGCGAGGGCTCTCCTACCACCTACCTGGGTCGCTCCTAAGGTAGCAGCGCTCACCTCGATCTCTTCCAGCAGGAGCTCCTCTGTTTTGTTACATTTTTTCTGTGTCTGGGAAATCTGCAGCTCAGTGTTTTTCTTCATATAGCGATTCTCCATGTTGGTTTTTGCCTTCATCTCTTGCAACTGGTCCTTGAGGTGAGAAATGTATTCATTCCTACCCTATGGAGGTAAGACCAGGTTTCTCAATTAAGACACATTCTGCCTCCATTCAGTTCAATCAGTGACTTAAGCTTACCTTTCGTCTTTATAAATCAACAAGGATCTATTTCTCTGCTATGACACTATGGGAAATTTGGTCAATAATCACGCGTAGTATAAATGAAAATGCAAGATAAGTAGTTCTAAGCATCAAGACAGTGAGATTCTTTCCCAGGCACACATTTGGGTACTCTGTATCCACACAGATTTTCCCATTATTTCCCATTATTGTCTCATATTGGTAGAAAGAGCACTGGTCTAAATGATCAAAAGACCTGACCTTCCATGCAAGACCCACCAGCTGTGTGAACTTGGCCAAGTCAGTGAAGCTTTTCAAGTCTTACCTTCTATAAAATAGAAACAGTGATATCTACCCTGCCTGAAACATCTCAGCAAGTCATTATAAGAATCAATTAAGAATGTGTGTGAAAATTCTTTGTAGGTTATAAAGCGCTTGGCAATTTTAAGGTCTCAATATTCATTAAAAAACAATTATTCAGTGCCAGCATTGAGCTAGACAGCAGGTAAATCGTGGAAATATAAGTAGAGATAGTCCTTGCCTTCACAGAGCTTACAATCTAGTAGGAGAGATGTAGTTAAAAGGAAATAAATATGTAAAAACGTTTTTAAATGTGCAAAATGCTATGAAAGAAAAAGGCAACAGGCTATGAGAGAAAATAAGAAGGGAGACCTACGTTAGACTGGATGATCTAAAAAGGATTCTCTGAGAAAGTTATGTTAAATCTGACACCAGAAGGAAAAGTATGTCCATCACATGAAAAGTGCGGTCAAAGGGAATTCTAAGAAAAAGGAAAATGTGTACCAAAGTCCTGAGGCAGCAAAGACCCGCATACATTACAGGAACAGAAAGAAAACTCTGGAGGCTGTAGCCCAGAGACAGCTGAGACTGGGACAAGATGAGGTTGGAGAGGCAGGTAAGAGAAAGCCAGCACGACCTCAGAGGCACTGTTAGGAAGTTTGAATTTTCTTCCAAGTGCCCTGGGAAGCCTTGGACGGTTGTCGCTCAGGGAGGCAACATTTGATTGTTCGAAATGAACCACACAACGTATGAGTAACTTCACAGAGAGGTAGTCAGAGTGAGCGGACAGCACAACAGTGAACATACTATTAATAACACAAAGGCATGGCTCTAATCAGAGATCTATGTTTCTCTAAGTATCAGCCAACCTTAATCTTACCATGTAACCTGGGTGGAATTAGTTCTAAGTAAGTGTTAGAAGGAGAAACAAAGCAGAAATTGGTCAAGATCATCCATAACAAAAAGCAAACACAGTTTAAAGAATCATGGGTCCTTAAAATAGTTAGAAAGGAATTTTTCAAGTCATTTTATCTGATATCTTGGTGTAACTCTACAGAACCATTCCAACTGGATAACAATTATCCCAACTGCATCAGAACCATTCCAAAGAGATGAGAATCTCTGACGAAGAACATGCTACGAGCCCAGATGATGATACATCTTAGTACTTCAGAACCTCTTACAAGTTGGAGGATTGTGGGCAAGTTACCTAAGCTCTCTAAGACCATTTTCTCATCTGTTAATCCTGCTCAGTGCCTGGCACAATTTAGGTGCTCAATAAATGTTCACTAAATGAATTTTAAGATATGCCTTTTTTTGGCTCACATTTTTTCTTCCCTTCTTACATGCTCCTCCCTTCTCCTCTGTCTTCTCCATTTCTCTTCTTTCCTCCCTTCTATTTCCAAATTGTATGGCAGTCAGTGATATAAAGTTTGAATCTCTAGGAAGACGAGTTAAAGTAAAATGTGATAGTTTCTCTTCTTCATCAACTGGAATCCTTTTACCTACTTAATGGCCTAGATTTTCTTCAAGGTTCAGCTTATACATCGCTTAAGTCCATAAAACCTTTTCCAGAAAATCTCAGCCCACATAAATAATTGTAGTTTTGTTTCGCACAGAATCTAATAGTGTTGAACGGTTCGGTATTTATTAAATAGTGTCCACACAAAACTATACTTTCAAAAACTCAAGAGAACGTTCTGGCCAGTTTTCCTCATCAAATTGAATATTAAGTTCCTCAGAGTAACAACATGAAGATCAGAAATGCAGAGTTAAAACTCTAGGAGTTTCTTCTTACAGAAAACAGAAGGTATTATATTACGTAATTGTTTCTAAGGTTATACAACATTGGTCTATAATCACATGTGCCAAGCCAGAGACATCTGGTTTTGATGCTGTTGCCATGGGCCTCTGATTCCTCTGAGTTCCTCCCGGTGCTGCTATTCTGCACAGACTTATAGCTTTCCATGGTGACAGTGTGGAAACAAAATACTCACATGCTAGTGATGGTAAAATCATGATCAAGTCATACTAAAAAGTGAACTGAAGTGCCATTCCATTTCTTCATCTTCCCAGTGTGCAACAAAGATCCAGCCTAGAAGCAGTGGGTTATAGGCCAAGGGTGTTTACTTGTATAAATTTCTTTTAAGATTCTCACTAAGAAAAGATCTGCCTTCACCACAACCCACCATCATAACCCAGGTCGTCCATGGTGTCTGGAGCTTTCCCCGTGATCAAGGTCTGTGGACAGATGTAGCATATCTGTAGGTTTTTGTAGCAGACCAAAATTTACTTCCAAATCCCAAAACTTCCTTCAGATCTAGACTTTCTGACTTGTTATTTGAGTTCAGAGAAACATGATTTAGTAATGGAAAGAAGCAGTCAGCCAATTAGAGTTCATAAGACTCTGATGGCTGCCACAATACTGTGAGCCAAAGGCTTCTAATGGGAATGTCTATTTTCATAATTGAACACAAAGTAGGGAAGAGAGTACTGGTTTCTGGAATTTTTGGAAGCTCCTATCTGGAGAAGTTGGAGCTTGTCTTGCCTCAGGCTGCCTCTTTGGTTGGATGGAAAAAGGAAAATGGGAATGTGGTCTATTAAAGTTATAAAAGCCACACAAAAAAAATACAGTTCTGTATTAAATTAACATTTATATTTGTCTGTCTGTCTATGACTAAGAATACTGGCTGACTCTATAAGAGGTTCTGAACAAACTCTGAGCTAAACAGTCTGCACTCTAAAATGCAGATGAAACATAATCAAGTCCAAACTTCTGAAGTTTCAGGTTCCAATTCCACCCACTGATTTCATTTCCATTTGAACTATTCCCTTTCCAATCATGCCAATTTCCTCTTTTCTTTCCTGTTGTAATAACATTTCCATACATCTCACTGTCTTGGCTGATCTCTTCTGCGTAAGCTCCTTAAATGTGATGCCTGAAACTGTACACACTGTTACAGACGTCTAACCACAACCGAGGATAGGGGAATATTTTTCCCTGTTGTATAAACATTACACAGTGCCACAAATTGCAGTAAACAAAACAAAGAGGAAGCATTCCAAATGCTTTTCACAATATTGTATGGTAATACGTTGTTGTCATGACTGCTAAGACTCAGATGAAAGCCATTAGAAGAGGCACTGTGAATGGAAGACTCTGAGAAGTCTAAAGAAGACAGGGGACGGCAGGCACCTTTTTAAACTGCTGTGACAACAACAGCCAGTGGTGGGGCCCGAACCTCAGGGACTCATGTTAGAGCCTAGCTAAGCCTCTGACGAAACTGTTGAAGACAAGTTAGGTCTTCACAATTCCCAACTTGACGGTTGTTCAAAGTCAGGACTTTAGTTTAACCTTCGCTTCTTCTTGGAGTCAGTTCAGTGTTCCAATAAGCAGCAGAGGTTTGAATTCTGATACCTATTACTTATCGTATACCAGCTCTGAGTTGCCTGCAAACTTAGCAAGCATGCTTTCTACAGCTTCATTTTATTCTTTAATCCATTTTGAAGCCTAGATATCAGCATAGTCATCTCTAACTATTCCATTTGGTACTCTCTCCATATCTGTTCCCCCCAAAAAGGAAATTAGAGTCATCAAAGATGCAAAAAGCTGAGGGGCTGGGTAAAGAAAAGAGGCAGGTAACATGCAAAAGTTAGTAATAGGGTGGCCAGAGAAAAAACAAAGTATGGCTTCGAGGATGCAGTAGTTCAGGCCTGTCTTAAGATATCATGCAAAGCTTCCAGGACAGCACTGAGCTCTCCAAGTACAATGACAGAGGATCAATTCATCAGGAAGACATAATGACATCTTCAAATACGTTTTTTCTGTTCCTTCTGCCTGAAACATTCTTCTCCTCCTCTTCACCTGGCTAACTTGGAGACATCCCTTACGCCTCGGCTTAAATACAGTTTCTATAGGGTGTCCTTCCTCGACTCGCCACCCTTGGTTGAAGCTCCTTCCTCGATGCATCCATAACCCCTCGTACTCTCCTCTAACACACAGCACACACGTAATTACTTTTTTCTAACTCTGTGTGTGTGTGAATATAGAACATATGCTTTAAAAAAATGCACAAAAATAAACATCTAACTCAATTATCACAGAGTAAACCCCACATAACAATCTCCCAGGCTAAGACACAGGATTGACACGGGCTCTCCGTTACATTCTTTCTCAACCACTGCTCTCTCTCTTCCCCAAAAGTATCTACTATCTGTAATTTTATGGTAATTGTCTTTACAGTTTTATAATCTAATCATTTATCCTTAAACACTATAGTTTAGTTTTTTGAACTTTGTAAAAATGGAATCATACAGTGTGTCTTTTTTGTGTCTGGACTATTTCGATCCACATTAAGTTTATGATGTGGCAGCTATAGTTCATTAATTTTAACTTTAGTACTCCATTGAATGAATATATCATAATGTATGATAACCATTTTGGTTGTTTCATTTCTAGCTACCACCAATGCTTTATTGGCCATTGTTGTGCATGATTCCACATGCATACAGATTCTATTGCGTAGAACTGCTGGGTCATAGGGTACACCTGTTTTTAACTTTGATATTGTTACACTTTTTCCAGACTGCTAATACTATTATAAACGCTCAGCATGAGTGTATTAGAATTCCCATTACTCCACATCATTACCATTTGGTATTATAAATTAATACCAAATATAATACCAATATGATAGAATTAGCTATTCTAATGAGAAGATAATTGTGTCTCCTTGCGGTTTCAATTTGCATTTCCATGATGACAAGTGAAGTTGAACACACTTTCATACATTTATTGGCCAGTTGGATATCCTCTTTTTGAAAATGCCTCTGCACCCTTGTGCTTATTTTTCCATTAGGTATCTGTCCCTTTGTCATTAGTTTGTAGAAGTTCCCTATATATTCTGAATATAAGCCCTTTATTGGATATGTGCTATATCTTCTCCCACTTTGTGGCTTACTCTTTCTCTCTCTTATTGATGTCTTTTGATGAACAGAAGTTTTTAATTTTAATGTAGTCAAATTTACCAACCTTCTCCTCTGTAACTTTACTTTCTGTGATCTGTTTAACAAATCTTTTCCTATCCAAAGGCAAGATAATAGTCTCCTATGTTGTCGAGAAATATTATGCTTTAGCCTTTCCCATTTAGATCTATAGAACTGATTTTTGTGTATGGGGTCAGATTAGAGTAAAATTTTAATTTTTCCATATAGGTACCCAATTTCTTCAGCATTACTTATTAAAACACCTCCTGCCACTGCTCTGTGGTGCCACCCTTGCCATAAATCCATAAAGGTTCTCTTTGTATTGTTTCATTGCTTTATTTTTCAATCCTTGCACAAATATACACTGTTTTAATTCAGGAAAGCAAGTTCTCCCACTTTGTTCCTCTTCAATATCGTCTTGACTATTTTTGATCCTTGGCATATCAATATAAATTTTAGAACCAGTTTGCCAACTTTCACAAAAATAAGTGAATAAATAAATCAAATCCAATCAGGATTCTAACTGGGATTGAATTCAATGTATCAATCAATTTTGCAAGAATTGATATCTTTATAATAATGAATCTTCCAATTCATAAATATAGTATATCCCTCCACTTATTTAAGTATTATGTAATTTTTCAATACTGTTTTATAGTTTCATGCAAAGAAGTCCCAGATATTTTCTTGTTGTTGTTGGATTCATTGCTAGGTATTCGATATTTTTCATGCTGTTGTAAATAATATATATATTTTTTTCAAATTCCTTTTCTAAGTCTGCTGCCAATGTATGGAGAAGATACATTGATTTTTATATATTGATCTTGGTTCTCTCTTTTTTTCCCATTAGTTTCATGAAAATGCCGCTCCACTGTTACCTTGCTTTATATGTTGATGTCCTTTGGAAGTCTAACAGCAACCTGGTTTTTTTTTTTCCTTTGTGACTTTTCCTTTTTGCCTGGGGACCCAGCAGGAAGCTTCATCTCTAAGGTGATTACTCTGTCATATTCCAGGGACCACAACACACACTTTCACACACACAAACCTGCCATCCATAATTTTCTGACCCACAGGTCTCTAGTGTCCTTCCTACCATTGTCTTGTTTTCCAGGCCTGACTTCACTGCTGTTTTAGTAATCCTAGGGATTTAACTTGATTTCATCTGGATGGCTGTTTTTTGGTTCCAAGGTTTGCCTTGGATCTTCTGGTCCTATTTTATATTTCCCTTTTTTGATGATCAAAAGATCTGAGTGATATTCTGATTTAGTTTTATTTTGACTAAATGTAATGGCTGAGAATGTAATCCAAGAGGATAAGTTTCACAGGCAAGTGTTAGCTGGAAAACTATTACCAAAGTGTCTAAGAAAGAGAAAAAAAGTGGCCATGGGGGCCAGCCCTGTGGTGTAGTGGTTAAGTCTACTGCACCCTGCTTCAGTCGCCCAGGTTTGCGAGTTCAGATCCCAGGCATGGACCTACACCACTTGTCAAGCCGGGCTGTGGCAGCGACCCACATACAAAATAGAGGAAGACTAGCACAGATGTTAGCTCAGGGCTAATCTTCCTCAAGCAAAAAAAGAGGAAGATTGGCAACAAATGTCAGCTCAGAGCAAATCTTCCTCACCAAAACAAACAAACAAAAAGTGGTCATGATAGTAGCACAGGGGAGTTAACTGGTAGAGTGCCAAACCTGAGGGGTTTTTCCTTTCTTTCTTTCTTTTTTTTTTTTTTTTTTGGTGAGGAAGATTGTCACTGAGCTAACATCTGTGCCAATCTTCCTCTATTTTATGTGGGATGCCACCACAGCATGGCTTGATGAGCAGTGCTGGGTCTGTGCCTGGGATCTGAACCTGTGAACCCCAGGCAGCCGAAGTGGGGCATATAAACTTAACCACTACAACACTGGGCTGGCCCCTTGAGGCTTCTTTTGACATTGTTTGGTTTGAAGGCTTAAAAGGAAATTAATATAAATATCTTCTATTTTAATCCTCAAGGAATTTTTAAATAATGGGAGAGCTTTTCAGGGAAAAAAGCTAAGAAACCTCTGAGAAGGCATATTCATTAGAGAGAAAACCTAAGTACACACCAATTTTTGTGAAATGTTCCAGAGAAGAAAAATGGTTTTCAAAAAATGTAACTATAAACAGAGGGTTAATAGAGACACTCCCGTAAAAATCAATACCAAAGGTACTTTGTAATTGGTAAATAGAAAATAAAAGATGATGTTAAACAATTTTTTCAGAAGACTTAAAGATAATATCTTGGAAGAAAGGCTAGCGGCCTTTTTTAAACAATTCTTCCAAATACATTTTTAAAATATTCTTCTAACTTCTATGTAGGGAATAATGAAGATTTCCTGATCTGAAGCATAAATTTATCCAAATAGCTAGGCAATAAAAAGCTGATATCAGGCCATACTTTGTAAATTTCTAAACTGCGAATAGTGTTAGTCATCCTAATAGAATTAATTTCTAACTGCCTAGATTGTAGCCTGATCATTGTTTTGCAAGTCAGTTGCTTAAAACTTGGGATGAATTTTCTTACAGAGGTAAATTAGATATAAGGTTAGGTTCTAATGACTATAAAAGCTCATTACATCCACTCTGTACTTGAAAATACAACACAAATGACATTATTAAACCTGAGCGTCACGTATAAGGAGATTTGTAATGTGGTGAATGTCCTACTTAGGACTAAAGTCTCTCATCTGGGATGTTAGAATACAAGAGAGTCCGAGAGACAAGGTCTGATGTAGGGAAGGACAGGATGGTGTGGATGGTGGGACGGGAGGGGTAAGAACAAACTAAGAGCGCCCTGGATGGGCTCCCCCAGAGTTCTATTCTGGACACACTTGTACATCCCAGGCCAACTCCCCAGTCACTCTCTCTATATTTTCAGTAGTAAAGGCACCCTCAGAGAAACCACAGTTTCTCCTACATGACTTTTCTTTGCTTAAGAACATTGGCTTCCATAGAGCGCCTTCAGCTCAGTAACCTTCCGCGTTGCCCAGGTCATTCTTACCTGCACTTCAGCTTGCCGTTCCCTTTTGACATTAATTAGCTGTTTTTGAAGAGATTTTATCTGTTTTCTTCCTTTTTTCTCCCTAGGAGAAATAAGAATGATTTGTGTGTGAAGCAGTGCCTCTCAAACTTTAGCGTGCACAAGGATGGCCCGGATGTTAACAGAGTCCTGGGCTCTGCCCCAGACACTCTAATACAGCAGGTCTGGGACAGGGCCCTGGAACTCGCATTTGTAATAAGTTCCCAGGTGATGCCAATGGTGCTGGTCCACAGAACACACTTTCAGAAACACTTTTAAAAAGACTGTGATTTGTCCTAGTAAATTGGAGGAGGATTTTCTGGCTTATCAGTGTTGCATCTAAAATAGCCGTTGCTGAGAAAAAGCTAAGAAGAGGAAGAAGAGGAAGAAGAAGAGTCCTTTTGATTCACATATTCTTAGCTCACAATAACCTTCTGAGGCAGTCCCTATCATTACCCCTATTTTACAGACGGGGAAAACGCAGCTCAGAGAGCTGAGGTAACTTGCTGTGGTGGACATGAGAATGTGCCTCACAGGCCTCCAACTACAGGCAGTGTAAGCTGGAATAAGGGTCCCAGCTCTAGGTTCTGGAATCCTTCACTGTGTGTGCTCTGAGGCCACACTTCCCGAGGACTGCTCCCAGCCCATGTGTGTGTGCGGCAAGGATACTAAGGCAGGCCCTTCCTAGGAGACCCAGGACTCCTCTGACAGCTGACTTTGGCTCAACGGTTCCCGGATGCCCTTGCCGAACCATCCTCAAACTGCAGGGGAGTCTCTTCCACCCGACCTTCCCTCTCCTTCACTTGGGGTCCATAAAGCATTGGGTCTAAAGGCTCCCTCCCCACTTTCCCTCACAGGTGTTTCCCCTGATAAAATCTTTGCATGAATGATCTCATCTGGGCATCCAGCTCTCAGAAGACACAGACTAATGCACGTGCCATGGTCACACAAACAGTCAATGGCAGGGCAGGATTCAGACTCAGTCCTGTCTGAATGAGAAACTAACTACTTCATGTTACTGTTTCTGTTTGCTCTCTGGAAACAGAATTCTGTTTATCTCCAGCAATACCATCATTTAGGCCTAAAACAAACAAAATGACAAAACAATACAAGAATAAACAAACAAAACAATAACTGTCTTAGTTAGCTTGGGCTGCTAAAACAAAAATATCATATATTGGGTGGCTTATAAACAACAGAAATTAATTTCTCCCATTTCAGAGGCTGTGAAATCCAACACCAAGGTGCCACCAGATCCAGTGTCTGGTGAGAAGCTGCATCCTGTTTCACAGATGGCCATTTTCATTTGCATCCTTATATAATGGAAAGGGAGAAGGAGCTCTCTGGGGTCTCTTTTATAAGGGCACTAATCCCATTTATGAGAGCTCCACCCTCATGACCTACTTACCTACCAAAGGTTCCACTTCCTAATACCATCACGTTGGGCGTTAGGATTTCAACAAATGGATTGGGCTGGGGGGGAGCACAAACATTCAGTCTATAGCAACAACCAAAAAAAACTTATCACAAAATCGCATCTAGATAAGAATTGCTACTCAGGAACTTTTAGAAAGCACATACTTAACTAGAATCTTGAGACTGTCATTGCCAAACTATAGATTATATACTTCCCATTTATAGATTATAAGAAATAGATAAGAAAGATAAAGAATAAATACTTTATCTCTACTGATATACTCAGCACCCCAAGGACAGATTCAATTAAATAAATAAATGTCATTTACAATGGAAACTAGAAGTTAGTAGAGTATTGCCTTCAAAAGTTATGAGAGAAGATAATTTTCAGTCTGAAAATCTGTACCCCGTCAAATTACTAAGAAAGCATGAGGACAAAAAAAGATATTTTCAGACATGCAAGATCTTAATATATTTACCTTCCATGCACCCTTTCTTTAAGAAATTACAGAAAGACATGTTCCAACAAAATGAGGGACTAACACAAAGAAGAAGAATGGGGTCTAGAAAACAGATTAAAAGGGAATCTCAGAAGATGAAGGGAAGGCCCAGGACAATGGCAATGTAGCAGGCTCTAGGAGCAACCAGCAGATAGGAGCAAGACAACAGAAGAAAGTTTCAAAAGAAAAAAAAGGGAAAGCTTAATATGTATGACTCTATTTAGAGAATTTTAGAGCTCTGGTGAAGAGCTGGGTGCTGGATTTGGAATAGAAATGTCAAAAAACTGGCAAACAAAAAGAATGGTAATGGAAAACAATATGGAGATTTTTCAAGAAATTAAAAATAGAAATACCATATGATCCAGCTATCCCACTACTGGGTATTTATCCAAGAACATGAAATTAACAATTCAAAGAGATGTATGCATCGCTATGTTCATCGCAGCATTATTCACAATAGCCAAGACGTGGATGATTGGATAAAGAAGAGGCGGTATATATATACAATGGAATACCACTCAGCCATAAAAGAAGACAAAATCATGCCATTTGCAACAGCATGGATGAACCTTGAGGGTATTATGCTAAGCAAAATAAGTTGCACAGAGAAAGACACTGTATGATTTCACTCATCCATGGAAGATAAACAAACACATGGATAAGGAAAACAGATTGGAAAACAGAGGGGAAGGAGGTGGGGGAGGGCAAAAGGGGTAAAGGGGTACATATGTATGGTGAAGTATAAAAACTAGACTATTGGTGGTGAAGACGATGCAGTCTATACAGAAACTGAAATATAATAACGTACACCTGAAATCTACACAATGTTATAAGCCAATAGGACCTCAATAAAATTTTTTTAAAAAAAAGAAAAAAGGAGGGTCAAATTTTAACTCTAGGAGAAAAATAGTTCAAGAAAGAAAATTTAATCATTATATATACTACCTGTCCCATCTATGAACTATTTACACATAATAATAATCAAAACATTAAATATTAATTTAACCAAAAATTGTGCCATAACTATTCTAGGGATATGGAAGAAACTCAATAGATTACATCTAAAATTACATTCCCACTAGTGTTGTTTGCTATAAAGAAGAAAACTGGGGCCGGTCCCATGGCCAAGTGGTCAAGTTCGGGGCTCCGCTGCGGTGGCCCAGGGTTTCCCCAGTTTGGTTCCTGGGCGTGGACATGGCACCGCTCGTCAGGCCACGTTGAGGCGGCGTCCCACATGCCACAACTAGAAGGACCCACAACTAAAAATACACAACTCTGTACCAGGGGGCTTTGGGGAGGAAAAGGAAAAATAAAATCTTTAAAAAAAAAAAAAGAAGAAAACTGGCCAGTGTGAGAAATGAAAAATGGTATATTACTGATTTGAAGGTAAACTTTTCTCATATGTTTCTTGACCCGCTGTGTGTTCCCTTCAGTGAACTGTCTTCTCCTGTCATTTTATGTATGCCACATCAAAGGATGCCTCACCTCTCCAGATCAGACTGCACTTTGAGTCATCATTACAATGGAAGGAAACTTCAGGACACCAAGAGACAAAGACCAGTCAGCCCACTCTTTCCTCTCTATCAAAAGCAATGCCCAATTAAAACAACAACGAGACCACTACACACCTAATAGAAAGTCAGAAATTCAAAACACTGACAACACCAAATGCTGCCAAGGATGTGGAGCTAAAGGAACTCTCATTCATTGTTGGTAGGAATGCAAAATGGTACGGCCACTTTGGAAGACAGTGCAGCAGTTTCTTACAAAACTAAACATACATACTCTTACCATCACAATCCAGCAACAGTGCTCCTTATTTATTCAAATGAGTTAAAAACATGTCCACACAAAAACCTGCACACAGACGTGTATAGCAGCTGTAGTCAGAATGGCCCAAACCTGGAAGCAGCAAGATGGTCCTCAGCCTGTGAAGGGATAAGTAATCTGTGGTGCACTCAGACAACGGAACATTATTCAGTGCTAAAAAGAAATGAGTATAAGCCATGAAAAGACCTGGAGGAATGCATATTATAAATGCATATTATAAAAGAAGCCAATCCAAAAAGGCTACATACTGTACGATTCCAACTGCATGACGTTCTATAAAAGGCAAAACTAAGGAGAAAGTAAAAAAATCAGTGCTTGCTAGGGGCTCAGGGAGAGGGTGGGAGGAATGAACAGGTGGGGCACTGAGGATTTTTAGGGCAGTGGAACTATTCTGTATAAAACTGTAATGGGGGATACGTGTCATTATATATTTGTCAAAACCCACAGAATGTACAACGCAAAGAGTGAACCCTAACGTAAACTATGGACTTTAGTTAATAATAATGTATCGATATTGGCTCATCAATTAAAACAAATGTACTGTATTAATGCAAGATATTAATAATAAGGGGTATATAGGGACTCTGTACTTTCTGCTCAATTTTTCTGTAAACCTAAAACTGCTCTAAAACGAAAACCTATTTACTAAAAAAAAAAAAAAAAAAGCAATGCTCAAACAATATTCACTTAGATCCAAGTTCTGTGCAGCTGTCTGCCACAAATGGGAACAGTCCTGGTGAGGCTTGCATGTTATTAGGGACCAATGACAGATGTGACCTATACTCTCCAGCTGAGTCCCGCTAAGGAGCTTCCAGGCTGCCACTTCAGCAAGCAGAGGGGCTGTTCTGGCTCCTTCTGTTTGCCTTTCTGGAGCAGAGGCTGAGTGACTATGATGAGATTTATACCTCATGAACTTTGACCCTTTGACCAAAATCTCAAAAGGCCTTAAAACCTGGCAAATTCTCCCCTGACTTTCTTTCGCTTTGAAAGAAACAAAGTGAACTATCTGTCTTGAACAAAGTGGTCTGTCTCCCCTGAATAATACTGCAGAGGGATACATATTTAAAAATAAGTGAGAAGGATTCTTAACGAAAGGGGGTTTAAGTAGAGGATTTTGGCACGTTATTAATTCTTCCTTGGGGGCAGATATGCACACATCTCACAGATAGAATGCATACTTTGAGGATGTCTTCAGCACTCTCTGTTCCTGGAGGAAGGAAAAATCATTCCATGGCAGCCCCCAAGTGGGGCTTTTCCCAAGAATCACCCATTACATCTATCTTTTATCCATTTTTGTATTTATATACTGGTGTTTTTCTTATTGTTTTATAAGATTTTATTGTACAGTGAAGACAATTACCACCAAAAGAAGCTTCATTTAAAACTAAATAGAGGGGCCGGCTCCATGGCCAGTGGTTAAGTTCGCGCGCTCTGCTGCGGCGGCCCAGTGTTCAGATCCTGGGTGCGGACATGGCACCGCTTGTCAGGCCACGGTTGAGGTGGCGTCCCACATCCCACAACTAGAAGGACGTGCAACTAAGATATATACAACTGTGTACAGGGGGGGTTTGGGGAGATAAAGCAGAAAAAAAAAAAAAAGACTGGCAACAGTTGTTAGCCCAGGTGCCAATCTCTGGGAAAAAAAAAAATTTCAAAACAGAATAGGAAGGTATAAGGAAAAAGTGGACAATCTGCCATCTCCCTTCTCCCCTCGGGTCCCATTCCTATGAGGCAGCCTATGTTAAGCCTTTTGATGTATATCCTTCCAAATCCTTCTCTAGGCTCTTAATACATGAATGAGAAGATTTTTAAAAATAAAAATCACACTATACACATGTAACTTCTTTTCATTTATCTATGAGGAACATCCCTCCAGACCAATCATATAGCTCTAATTCATTCTTTTTAATAGTTGTATGTTTTTTTGTTTGTTTTTTTAAAGATTGGCACCTGAGCTAACACCTGTTGCCAATCTTTTTCTTCTTCTTCTTCTCCCCAATCCCCCCGGTACATAGTTGCATATTCTAGTTGTAGATCCTTCTGGTTGTGCTATGTGGGATGCCACCTCAGCATGGCTTGATGAGCAGTGCCATGTCTGTGCCCAGGATCCAAACCGGTGAAACCCAAAGCAGAGCACGCGAACTTAACCACTCAGCCACAGGCCTGGCCCTAATAGCTGTATGTTTTTACTTCATAAAATTAACAATCATTTAAGTACTCCTTTATAGAAGAACATTTACACTATTTCTAGATTTTTGCCATTATGCTGCAATAAACATTTTGTATATACATCTAATATGAACTCATTTTTTTCTATAGGTTAGATTTCCAAAAGTAGGAATGCTACATCAAAGGGTATACTATGCAATTTGCTTAGCTTTTTTGCTAAGTTTATTTTCTCCCTTGATAAAGTAAAAATCTAGAAAATACTAAAAAGTTAAAGGGTTTTTTTAAAAAAAATTACCCACATTGTTAACGCACTGGGTATTTCCTTCCAGGTCTCATTTTCCTTTTCTTTTTTTTTAAGGAAGATTAGCCCTGAGCTAACATCTGCTGCCAATCCTCCTCTTTGTGCTGAGGAAGACTGGCCCTGAGCTAACATCCATGCCCATCTTCCTCTACTTTATATGTGGGATGCCTGCCACAGCATGGCTTGCCCAGCGGTGCCATGTCCGCACCAAGGATCCGAACTGGTGAACCCCGGGCCACCGAAGTGGAATCTGCGAACTTAACCACCGTGCCACCGGGGCGGCCCCCAGGTCTCGTTTTCTATACATATTTTTGGTAGTTTTATTATATGAATGTGATAATCCTATATTATTTCCAGCCTTTCCTTTTCTACTTAAAATTGCAACATGAACATTTCCCCCATGTTATTACAACTTTGTAAACAATACTTTAAATAGCTTCATAATATCATTCATTAATCTATAGACTATTTCTTTGATTCTGTAATTCCACATATAGTGACTCAACCTAATGGAATAATAACAGACTCAGACGTTCGCTGACGTATATTTACGTACAAACATATGCGCTGACACATTATTTGCTCTAGCAAAAATTTGGAAACAATCTAAATGTTCAAACTCGGGGAATGGTTAAATAAATTATGGAATAATACACATGTAATAGTGAATACTATAAAATTAAAATTAGGTATATATATTTTTATTACCATAGATAAATCACTTTTTAAGAATTAAACGAATTCATTCTCCCACTGGTAATGTACGTAAGTGCTCATATCCTTGCTTCCTTGCCAGCAACGAATGTTAGGTCTATAACAGTAGCTATTATTGTTATCAGGCACTTACTATGTGCCAGCAACTATCCTAAGTGCTTTACATCTATTAATTAATCTAATCTTCACAATAAGTCTAGTACAGAATTCATTACCAAAACTAAGAAACAAAGGAAGAGGAAAAAACTCAAGGAAAAACAATGCAGACAAGATAAATACTTTCTCATTCTGACTACTCAGGGCTTATATAAAGAGAATTTTATCTTGGTCCCAAAGCATTCTGATTGTGTTGAATTTCTTAAGGTATGAAAATCTTTGAAATTAGTTGAAAGGCTCTGGAAAAGAAAACTTCCATTGGTATGCTTTTTATTATCACTTGTTATTGTTCAGGGATTTCCAGTGGAGTCAGCCCTAAGAAAGACTACTGTAGGAGAGGAAGAATATTCTTGATATACTGTAGATACAGATAACTGAAGTCCAGAAATCTGAATTATTGTCCCAGCCGAACCAGGAATAGGACCCAAATTTCTGACTTCTGGTTATCGTCCCTGGAAAGCACAAATTTCATTTATTTTAGAATCAAGGGCTCCTGGTAAGAGTGTTCCAGCACTTTAAAATACAACAAAGCAAATAAATCTAAGATTACTCTGACCTGGCAATGATATCATAGAAATGCATTTTGTTTTCCCTCTCTTTCCTCAAAGCATTCAGGAGAGTGTTGAAAGTGCCTGACTTTTCCAGCTCCTGCATGGTGTCTGTAATTATGTCAGTGAAAAACTGCCTGGAAGAAGAAACACAAAAAGAGGAGTCAATAAGATATATTTCCCTACGTTCACAAAGGACTACAGAAGTCACACAAGTTAAACCCAGAAGGAACATCATAACTAAGTCGGAATAATTCCGGGAATGCAAGAATAGTTTAGTATTAGAAATCTATTAGTAGAATTCATCACATTAATAAAGGCAAAAGGAGAAAAACTATACAATCAATGCAACAGATGCAGAAAAGACATCTGGCAAAATTCAACACCTACTCTTCATTTAAAAACAAGTAACAGGGGCCGGCTCCGTGGTCGAGTGGTTAAGTTTGCGCGCTCCACTGCGGCGGCCCAAGGTTCGGATCCTGGGTGCGGACATGGCACCACTCGTCAGGCCATGTTGAGGCGGCATCCCACATCCCACAACTAGAAGGACATGCAACTAAGATATACAACTGTGTACAGGGGGGTTTGGGGAGATAAAGCAGAAAAAAAAAAAAAAAGAAGATTGGCCACAGTTGTTAGCCCAGGTGCCAATCTTTAAAAAAAAAAAACAAAAAAAACAAATAACAGGGGCCAGCCCTGCGGCCAAGCGGTTAAGTTCACACACTCCACTTCAGCGGCCCAGGGTTTCACCGGTTTGGATCCTGGGCGTGGACCTAGTACCACTCATCAACCCACGAGGCAGCATCCCACACAGCACAACCAGAGGCACTCACAACTAGAATATACAACTACATACTGGGTGGCTTTGGGAAGAAGAAGAAAAAAAAAGATTGGCAACAGATGCTAGTTGAGGTGCCAATCTTTAAAGAAAAACAACAACAACAACAAAAAAACAAATAAGAAACACTCTTAGCAAAGTAGAAATAAAAGAGAACTTCCTTAACCTGAAAAAATTTACATACCAAGGACTAACAAACACTGAATATACAGTATGATAATATGTATACAACATTTAGAAACATGTAAAACTATACGTATCGTTTAAATAAAACACATGTATACACAATATAAGTATCATAATATGCAACAGAATAAAAAACACCAAATTCAGGGGAGAGTTTATCTTTGGGGGAAAAGTGAGGGGACTAGGATCAGAGGCTTCAATTATATCTGAAGTATTTTATTTTTTTCAAAAAAACCTCAAACGCAATCGTGGTAAAATGTTAAGATTTGGTGGTGACATACATAAGTACTCATTATTTTATTCTTTATACTTTTCTGCATTTTTGAAATATTTCATAATTTTGAAAAAATTAAATCATTTAAAATTTTTTTAAAAAAAGAACTAATAAACCCCTCACATTTTAGAGATGAGCAAACCCAGGCTCAGGAAGGTTAAATGACCTGCCCAAGGTCACACAGCCAGTTTGAGAAAGAGCCAAAACTATGTGATCCAGGCTTCCTGATTCCTAGTCCATTGCTCTTTATAACAGTCTCCTAGGTAGAGACTTTTAAAATCTGCTGTTCAATGTTTTGATATAGATCAGTAAGAATTACCCTTAGTATTTTATACATAATTTATTAACAGTAGTTCACACAAAAAGATTCAGTAACTATATTAAGAAGAAAAGTTAAGTGTACTGAAGTCAGGAAACTGATGGAAAAGATATGTGCCATCACACCAAGGACATGAACGAGGTTGGGCAGGTTATAAGCAGAACACCTCTCTGTCATGTATGCAAATCTGGGACAGACTGATTTTAGCAAGAGACATTACCCTTCCTGTGAGGGTCTAATGCAGGGCTCAGCAAATTTGTCCTGTAAAGTGACAAATAGTAAATATTTTTGGCTTTGCAGGCCATAAATTCTCTGTTACAACTACTCAACTCTGCTGTGGTAGCATGAAAGCACCCACAGACCACATGTAAACAAATGGGCAATGCTGTACTCCAATAAATTTATTTTCAAAAATAGACCATAGGCCAGATTTGGCTAGTGGCCCTTGGTAATTGCTATCAACTCTCATTTACCAAAAAACCCTTATCATAATGTTACGCACTCTTTTAAACTTAATAGGCTTCTTTGTCAGTAAGCCAGTTGACAACAAAAAACTGAATAATGAGTCAATGGAAATTGAGACTGCCTTTAAGAAACCTTCGTAATTAAAATACAGCTTAAAATTTGGCTAGCTTGATGGTGTCTGTCTCTTATTAAGGGAAATAGCATCACAAGGGCTACCACTTTGGGTCAGGCACTGGGCTGGAGCCTTATTTCTCATCCTCACACTAATGTGGCAAGGTTGCTATCATTATTCTCATTTTTATAAATTGGAAACAAAGGCTCAATAACTTGCCCAAGATCATCGAGCCACCGTACTGCCAATTATACCACACTTCCTCTGGGCAGTCTTTAGCTAATCCTGACATCAGCAGTCTCTCTGGCTATAATGACCAATCTGTAAGAGAAGAGAGCAGTGAGCCACACTTGTACCCCTTCTTCATCCATCTGTAGATATATTATTACATTTCCAAATATGCTTTTTTCCTTACCTATCAATCTGAATTTTCTTCAGTGTCTCTGAAGTCATTACGGCCTGCCTTGTAGGTTTTTTGAAGACAAGATCTTGCACTTTGTTAAACTCATTGGCAAATTGGCCTTCTTGTCTGACTTCTGAGAACCGGAATTCTTCTTTAGGTAAGAATAGATTGGATATTTTCGAGGTTCTTGAGACCATTGAAAGCTTTTCTAAGCGTTTTCCTTCTAAACTCTTTTCTTTGTTTTGCTTCTAAAAACAATAAACGATGTTTTACATAAGACAGATTTTAAAAGAGTAAAGAAACAATGCTATACAAGAGCCTCTGCCCACATTTTTCAACCCCATCTTTTCCCACTCGTGCCTTGTACTACAAGTGGGAGAGTCTTCTTTTTCTTCAGCCACACCAAACCACGTGCCCTGCTGTTTTGTGTCTTCCTGCCTTTAGATAATATTCCCTCTCTGTCATTCCCCGACTTACCACCTGCTGAACTCTAAGACGATGATCAAAGGTAAAGTTCTTTGTGAAATATCTCTATTACAGACATTTACCATATTGTCACCATTTGTATAAATATCTCCATTAGATTGCAAATTCTATGAGGGAAGGGACAGTGTCTTAGAGATCTTGGTTCACCTCAAATTCTTTTTGGAACAAGACTGGATAATAAATGTGGCCATCTTTACAGTCTCATTGTTTAGGACGATGCCTAGAGTACAGCAGAGACTCAAATGTTCATTGAACATATGAATTTGAAATATAAAGAATGAAAGGAGAATCGCACCAGAGAGGAGAAGTTGACAGTATATTGATTGATTGATTGATTGATTGATTTTCTTCTCCCTCCTCTCATCCTTTCCCCTTTCTTTTGTTGATAGTATATTTACTGGTGTGGTATTGTTTTCAAAGGTTATGTGGGGAAAAGCCAAAATAATTTTATTTTTCGACCCAAACTTGGATACTAAGGGGTAAGCATCACCATAGGAACAGCATATGTCTTTCAATTGATAATTCCTATGTAATCTGTGGCTAAAAGCTTGAGCTATTGGGAGGCCATATAACATAACGATTATGCATATGGACTGTGAACTCAGACTTCCTTGTTTGAATCCCAGCTTGATCTCTTACTAAACTGCACTGACTTAAGGCACCTATTTAACATCTCTATGCCTCCATTCTCCCATTGGTAAGAGAGGGATAATAGTACCTGCCCTCAAAGAGTTATTATGAGGATTAAATAAATTAAGATACATAAATTTAGAACAGTATACAGAACTATGGAAGTTCTGTGTTTATTATGACTACTTAAATTCTTGTGCTGATCCCATGCACGGAAGAAAGGTTTATGTGCAGATTGATACATAAAACCTAGGGCTTTCTTAGGTAAACTTCAACTAGCCCAGAAATGTTAAAAAACTATCCTTGGGGGCTGGCCCCAGGGGCGGAGTGTTTAAGTTCGCACACTCCGTTTCAGCAGCCCAGGGTTTTGCTGGTTTGAATCCCAGGGGTGGACATGGCACTGCGCCTCAGGCCATGCTGAGGCAGCATCCCACATGCCACAACTAGAAGGACTCACAACTAAAATATACAACTAGGTACTGGGGGATTTGGGGAGAAAAAGCAGAAAAAAAAATAAAGATGATCTTAAAAAAAAACCAAAAAACTATCCTTGAAAGCATACCAAATACAGACTCAACACCATTTTTCTTTGTATCAACAATAAGCAAAAATTCAGATCGGAGGAAAACATATGCAGGAAAGTAAAACAAAATACTGCCTTAAGAATTAAATTGTAAAATACTGCTTTAAATTAAAATTGATATGACTGATTACAAAGAGAACAGAAGCCATAGAATTTCAACAATTGAATTGAAACTTATTTGGACATAAGGAAAACCTTAAGTATATGGATGGTTGTTATTTTGGATTTTGTCTAGGGAGGGAAGGCGAAAATGTAAGGCCTAGGAAGCTCCATTTTTCTGGTTTCCCTAACCATTTTTCCTCTACCTTTCAGCTTGAGCATCTCGAAAAGGAAGCAAACATGTCAAGCAGCCCGATATACTGATTACTGCAAATAAATATGAATTTTTAAAGAAGAGAACTTAAAGAAACCAGCTAAATGTTTTAGTCCCTTAACAGATTTTTATATAGCACATGCTATGTACAAGGTAAGGCATTAGACCCTAAGGGAAAAGATAAGAAAAACAGTATTCCCTGGGGGGGGAGCTCTTGCCAAATTGTGGTCTAATTACTCCCACTTCTGATAGAATGTGGTATATTAGAACATTTTTCATCATTCCATTCCGTGATTCTGATAAACGAAAATCCACTTGGAGATATCTTTAGCTATAAAAATGGCTATAAAAGAGGGGTAATGCTAACCTTTCATCCTAAGGTTGTTATAAGGCTAAACAATGTAAAGGTTTTGGAGAAAGAAGACATTCACATACATATTAAGATTTTAAAATATATATCCTATGCCCTTTAGGGCGATGGCATTGTAAAATTCATGAGTTGGAACAACTATAGTATTATGATGTAAAAAGCAGAAAATTAAGAGATTTACAATTTTTAAAAGCTATGGAACTAACATATTGAGAAAGGGGCTTTTAAGCTGCTATGAATGAAGATAAGAGTGCAAGCCTTTGTTATTTATATTACTATAAAATCAAAAGCAAGGCCTCTGTTAAATCACAAAATTTTGTGAATGAACATCATTATCATAAACCAGAATAAAACAGTGCAAAAGTTTCATTCTTTTATTTACTGGAGTGGTGATCACTGCTGAATGCTTTTTTAATTTGAGATTCTTCTCTCTTGACTTTCTATGATGGCAAATTGCCCTTTTTTAAGCCTGACAGCAAGTATTGATAAGTATCATGATAAGACTTCATTGTGTTAACTGAATATCTTCTCTTTTCATTTTTGATTCTTATTGAAGGAGACAATAAATAGGAAGGAAACACTAGTTTCTTCTGTACTATTTATTAACTAGCTTATTTTATGAATCAGACTCTTATTTTAAATGCATTGAAAGGCTTAGTTCTTGGGGTTTCAATCTCTTTGCCTTTCATAAATTGATAAGGAAGTTAATTTGTTATAAAATTCCCATAATACCCATTAATATCGTTTTAAAACTATCCCAGAACTCAAAGAATGCTATCATTGGAAGGAACCATATGGATCATATGGAGTTAAAACTTCATCACATTTTACAAATGAGAAAACTAAGACCAAGAAAGTGAAATGAATTGCTTATTGCACACAACTAAACCACAAAGGTCTTCTGACTCCAAATCCAGTGTTCCATTAAAATCTTGTATAAACTTTTAAACTTCAACAAAAGTTTTACAAATGCAGACTATATATATATAGATAGATAGATAGATAGATAGATATAAATAATAATAATTTAAAAATTGCAAGGGGTAATTAAAGGGAAATTTAATATCTAGTCACAATATATATGGACTTCTTTTCTGTTAGACATGGGAAGCAGGGGCTGGCCCCATGGCTGAGTGGTTGAGTTTGCGCGCTCCGCTTCAGCAGCCCAGGGTTTCACTGGTTCAGATCCTGGGCACGGACATGGCACCACTCATCAGGCCATGCTGAAGTGGTGTCCCACATAGCACAACCAGAGGCACTTATACAACTATGTACTGGGGCCCTTTGGGGAGAGGAAGAAGGAAAAAAAAAAGACACGGGAAGCAATTTACCCTCTCATTTATGTAGCAATTTTCATTTGTCATAGAATCAAAAATAAGAATATATTCTGTACAAATTATACAATGTAATTTTGCTAAACTTAATGAACATGTACTTCTATTTATAAATTGTTTCTGTGTGGTGAACTTGATGTAATCTACACAGAAATCGAAATATATAATGATGTACACCTGAAATCTATATAATGTTATAAACCAATGTTACTGCAATTTAAAAAATAGTTTCTATTTTATATCTACAACCTAAGTTATTAAAATTTACAAGAGCTTAAGAACTTATAAAGATTTTGCTTACTACCAAGTTGAGTTTTTTGTAACTCCATAGTGCTTTAAGGAGGAGCCCATAATATCACTAAAAATGTAATGGCTAACACAATGATGTGGCTGGATATTCAGAAAGGCAGGCTGCAACATATTCAGCAATGACAACAAAGTCATTTTAGATTAAGGCAGTGTCCAGAGGGTCCAGCTGAATCTCCTGCACCTAGTGTTCAGTTACCTTTTAGCAGCTGAGAAATATAAGATAGATGGGACAACTCTGCAATTTGCCTGATCTCCGTATATATCCTATATTTATACTGACTTAACTATAGGCCTTTTTTTCCTTTTTTTTTTCCCTTAAAGATTGGCACCTGAGCTAACAACTGTTGCCAATCTTTTTTTTTTTTCTGCTTTATCTCCCCAAATCCCCCCTGGTACATAGTTGTATATCTTAGTTGCAGGTGCTTCTAGTTGTGGCATGTTAGACCTTTTTGAGTAATGCCAATTTAATGGAAGAAAAGGATATTCTGACTGGTAATGTACCTTGAGCTGTGTCTATGTCAGTCCATCAACTGAGTACATAGCTCAGGTAATTATTATAGTCCTTTATCTGAGACAAAGATGCTACTTCTCACGTTAAATTTAATGGCATAAGTACTGTAAATGATGGAAAAAGAAAAAGCAAAAATTAAATAATGGTGAGTCTATATACCGTGTCGCTGCTTATTTCTCTTTCATACTGAACTGGCATGATATAGTTCAGAATAGAAAGCTGGTCTATGGTATCCTCCAGAACTGCAGAGATTCTCAGCACATCTAGAATGAAGAGTGGCTCTGTGATTTCCGGGATGACTTCTACATCGGTTCCTTTGCCTGTTTCTTTTTCTTCTTCCACAGCCCTAGGTGCTTCACCTGTCACTGACATTGTCACCTCAGAATGCCAAACTTTTGGAGGAAGATTTGAGGATTCCAGTCTGTCTCTAAAGAAAGAAGAAAGAAAAATAAATCAGCCACCAAATGTTTAAAAATTACTTAAACTCAAAAGCACAGGCGTCACGTAGATTGGCTCCTGGGAAATCCATATTGTCACATGATATAATCAAGATAAAGAAGAAAAGTCAGAGTTTGTATGTGATTCTGTTAAATACCTCCTAGCAACATTTTGATCAACCAAAGTCAAGCAACTTACTGTTTAATAAAAATATGTAGTCCATGCTATTTGGCTATGCTTAACCAATTTGAATTGAGCCAAAACTAACTTTTTTTCTAGCAACATCTTTAGATGAGAACCAAAAGTATCTGATGATTAGTGAAAAACAGAATGTGGTAGCCAGTCTCCAAAGTGGTCCATAGGATTCTCACCTTCTTGTAGTCATACCCTTTTGCAGTCTCCCCCAAAGTGAATAGGACTACTTAACCTATGTAACCAAAAGGATATTGTGGGTTCCAAAGCTAGGTGATAGAAGACATTGAAGCTTCTCCCTGCTCTCTCCTCTCTCTCACTCTGTGGGAAGCCAGCTGCCTGATCATGAGGACACTTAAGCAGCCTGGGGAGAAGTTCATGAAGGTGAGGAATTAAGGCCTCTTGCCAACAGTCAACATCAACCTGCCAGCTCAGTAAATGAGCCATCTTAGAAGTGGATCCTCCAGCCCGAGCCAAGTCTTCAGATGACTGTAGCCCTGGCCAACTTGAACCTTATGAGAAACCCCAAGTCAGAACCATCCAGCTAAGCTGTTCTCAAATTCCTGACCCACAGAAATTGTATGAAATCATAAAATTTTATTTATTTATTTTTTTGAGGAAGATTAGCCCTGAACTAACTGCTGCCAATCCTCCTCTTTTCACTGAGGAAGACTGGCCCTGAGCTAACATCCGTGCCCATCTTCCTCTCCTTTATATGTGGGACGCCTACCACAGCATGGCTTGTCAAGCGGTGCCATGTCCGCACCCGGGATCTGAGCCGGCAAACCCTGGGCCGCTGAAGTGGAACGTGTGCACTTAACCACTGCGCCACCGGGCCGGGGCCGGCCTCAAAATTTTATATTTTAAGTCACCAAGCTTTGGGGTAATCTGTTACACAGCAATAGATACATAATACACAGAAATTTAACATAAGATATAATTTAAATATATATATATATACGCACACACACAAAATAAATTGGAAATTTTGAACATACTGTTCCATTCTTCTTGAGCTAGTTTTGTTAACATCCATGGTACAATTATAATTTCACAAAAATGCAGTTACCTAAAATGGGAAGAAAACATTGAGATTAGTTTAAGGGAGTGTTGAATGACATTTACGTTATTTCTATGCCCTTTCATTAAGAGAAAATTAAAGAATTACAAGAGCTGTGGCTTATCCCTTCTTTGTGTTTATTAGAGCAGTCCCAGAGAGGGAAGAACCACTGACATCACGTGGTACAGGTCTATCAAGTAGTCAGCTTAATTACTGGCAGATAAATGCATCCTTTGAGTCTCTTCTTAAGGTAGATTATTATTCAACATGGTTTTCATATTTTTTAAATTGTATTCTGATTTTTAATTAGCAATCTCTATATAAGAGATGTACTTTTCCACTATTCTGATTACTAAAATATTTAATCAGATCACTCCATTCCCCACATCTACCAAACAACAAAATTTATTGCACCTGGACTTAGAAGACTACTTGAGATCACACTTAGAAAAACTGTATTTATCCTGAAAATCAGCTGAAAATTGCTATCAAGATGTTACCCCTCCTCGTAAACCAAAGTCCTTTCGGCTTAAATGAGCTTTACAATGAGAAACACCCTATGGAGAATTTTGCTCTATACTGAATACATAGTGAATGGAAAGTTTCTAGTGTGATTTTATCCACAATAAAGTGATCCTGAGAAGGGTGGTACAAGCATATCTCATGCAACAAAAATCTCATATGCAAAAATTCAAACATATAAAACAGAATCTTTATGTTAACTGAAAAAAAAAACACTCAAAACTAGCCAAATTTTCTGGTGCAACAGCAGTCTTAGGAGGAAGTAGTGTGGTGTTAAGAAGATTTTGTTCTCATTGTGTTGTTTATTTCTCCATTTTTTAGGCTTGGGGCATAGGTAAATGTGCTTCCCAGAGGTAAGGTAGGGGTATGCTTATGCAGTACCCAGTGCTTTCATGCTGTTCCGGCTCCTTATTCCTGAATGCTAGAAACCCAGGAGTCATTCCTGCTTCCTCCTTCATCTTGAGTCAGCATCCCCCCACTCCAAACCATCACCAAGTCCTGTGGATTTTACCTTCTGTTTCCATATCCCCTGACACCATCCTGGACCTAACTGTTGTTTCTTCCTTGAACTACTCCATTGGCCTCCGAACTGGAAGTGATCTTTTTAAAATGAAAGATTGATCTTTTAAAATTGAAAATCTGATCATATCTCTCCTAGAAGCCTTCAATGGTTTCCCATTGCCTTAGGACAAAAACTAAAACTCTTAACTTGGCCCATAAAGCCTGCATGATCTGGCCCCCTCCGTTCCTCTCCAGATCCATCTGGTACTGCCCTTTTCTTGCTCTCATGGCTCCAGCCTCAGTGGGCTTCTTTCAGTTCTTCTATGGAATCACGCTCCCTTCCAACTCAGGGTCTTTGCTGATGCTAGTCCTTCAATGTGAACCACTCTTCCCCTCACCTCTTCACCTTATAAAGTCCAAGTGATCTATTAAGCATGAGCTGAAATCAGTGGCATTTTGCAGCTATCTTCCATTTGCCCCTCTAGATCGAATCTCCACCATTTTCTGTGCCCTGAGAGGCTGACCCATATGGAGTGCATCAACAGAAGATTCCAGAGAGAGGTACAAACTGTAGGAGAGTGAGGTCAGATATTTATTCTCCCAGCTCCACCCGTGCCAGGTCACCAGTGGTTGGCTATATTTCTCTATCAAAGGCCAAGGCTACTGTCAGGCAAGCCTCTCCATCTTGCTCTCTCTTGGGAATCAGGTAACTACTTCTTCCTCATGTCCCTGGAGACTGCATCACCTCTTTTTTTAAAAAGATATTTTAAAGGTATGCTTTTTTTGGTGAGGAAGATTGGCCCTGAGCTAATATCTGTTGCCAATCTTCCTCTTTTTTTAACTTTTTTTCCTCCCCAAAACCCCAGGACATAGCTGCATATCCTTGTTGCAGGTCATTCTAGTTCTTCTAGAATGTGGGACGCCGCCACAGCATGGCATGATGAGTGGTGTGTAGGTCCATGATCGAGATCCAAATCCACAAACTCCGGGTCACCAAAGTGGAGCATGCAAACTTAACTACTCAGCCACAGGGCCAGCCCCTGCATCATTTCTTATAGTTTCACTCCTGCCTACACCTTTGTAAGCAGATCCTTTATTAAATATTCATCTCTGCCAACCATTTCCTTCCAGGGCAACACTGACTGATACAATGACACACATACATTTTTACATATTGCATATATATGAATATACATACATACAAATAACTGAAACAAGTTTCATAAAACAACTTACCCTTAACGTGCGAAACATTCTATTTTTGATTCTATCATATTTTGCTTAAAAAAGTATTATAATCATGATCTACTAATGGGCCAACACCTGAAGTTTGAAAATGCCTTAAATGACACTTCTGCAAGTGACACTTTCCCGCCGACTCATCAGGTTGGATCAGGATTCCTCTGTTCAAGCACTGATTGCACTCTTATTTTTAGACAGCTTTCTTCACAATTGTCATGTTTATGTCAGTTTCCCCCACTAGACTGTTAAGTTCCCTGAGAACTGGAATCATGACAAGGATGCTCACTATTGTATCCTAAATTTCAGGCACTGTGCTCAAATAAGTATTTGTAGAATGAATGAACGAATGAACAAAGGAATGAAACTCACACTTAATGTGTTATTCTTCCCAAGAGTACTTACATTTGGATTTCTAGCACATTTAATAGTGGGATTTCTAGTACATTCTCTACTAATGGGATTTCTAGTATATTTCTGGGACACAGAACATTGGATAGGGGAGTGGGCTCTACGGTACATAAACTCTTTCTTGATGTATTTAAGAGAGGATCTGATTTTAAATATGATTTATGTACATCTATTTCATAAAACTTTGGAGTCATCCTTTTCTCTTCCCTCTCTCATTCCTTATCCATCAGCAAATCCTGTCAGCATTACATTGAAAATATATTCAGAATTTCGGTACTCATCACCCCTGTCTACACACCATAATCTTTCATCAGGGTCATTATAACAGCCTTCTAATTGATCTTCCTGCTGGTGCTCTTGCTTTCCTTCACCCTCCACACAGTGACCCTGTTAAAACAGAAGTCAGACTGAGTCACTCCTCTGTACAGAAGCCTCAAACGGCTCCCGGTCTCAGAGTAAAAGCCTCCTTTACAGAAGCCTCCCTGCTGAATTTTTCTCCATTGAGAAAGTTTTTCTCACATCGCCTTCTAATGTGCCATTTACTTGCTTATTATCTTGCTCCCCGTACTAAGATGTAAGCTCTATGAGGCGAGAGATTCCTGTTGTTTTGTTTACTGCAGTATCCTTCGAGCTAAGAACAAAGCTTGGTACGTGGCAGTCATTCAATAAACTGTTTGTTGAAAAAAATGAATGAACCCATAGGGGAACCCAAATAAATGTGCAATAATTAGGAAATGTAAATCTCTGATGTCCACTAATCTATCTTATTCTAGTCTACAAGTATTTACTGAAGACCTACTATGTGTGGGCACGGGGCTTGGCGCCCCCAAGTTGGTGGGGGCAGCAGAATGAGTTCTTCTTAAAAGGCAGTAAAGTCTTTTCAGGGCAGTCCTCTTCACCGTCGGGGTCAAAAAGAAGGATGGAGGTAAGAACTTAAGTCATTTCTTGAAAAAGACAAAGTAGAAGAAGGAAAGGAGTACAAAAAAAAAAAAAAGAAAGAAAGAAAGAAAAGAAGGAAGAGCTCCTTCTGCTTTCGTGCTCCCGGCCTTTCTCTTCCGAGAATCTCTGTTCGCCTCTTACCTGTGTGGTAAGCGGGAAAGATACCCCCTTGTTGGCGAATCAAATCTGGGGTACTCGACACCGAGGGACAGCAAGCCCTCGGGCTTCCTTTCTGCAGCTACAGCGCCCGACATCCCAGGGACCACGCTAAGGTGTTTCTATGGCAACGGTCAGCCTGGAGGACCTTTTCCTACCCTTTAGCTGGCTACCACGTTGCCTTCCTCTGTTCCAAAGTAATATATGTTGCAGCTTACAAAGATAAAACGACTTAGGGAAAGAATTTTAAGAGTGTTTTTAAATGTGGCTTGTTTCAGTCAGATGACGATTTCTGAGGTCTATTTTTTTTTTTTGGGCGGTCGCGGAAGACGCCTAAACTGGGGGCGGAGCAATGTTTATCCCACAAGGCCACACGACCGGGCCTCGACTTTCTCTTTCCGCCATCTTGGAGGCTGTGGAGGTGAGGGAAGCTCCTGCTGCTGAAGTTTGGGGGCAAATAACTGGGATGGGCTCAATCGTATGCGTCCGCGAGGCCCTGGTGCGGCTCGGAGGCCCTGCCAGTCAATGATTTCTGTGGATTCCAGCAAGAGAGAGGACAGGATGGAGGAGATGTGGGACTGATGGTGCTGGTCCCCTGACGCCCGGAGAACGGGTGCTCCCGTGGTCGGAGTTGCTTCCTGGACCCTAGCGGAGTGGAATAGGTGCACTTTGTCCGTCTGCAGTCCCTTTTTTGAGGCAGTGCCTCCTAAAGTCTGGGTTCTTTTTCTCTTTGCTCTTACTCCGAATCTGGCTCACTACACTCTCCCCTTTCCTCAGCTTTTTTCCCCCCCATTCACTGCTTAAAAGTCTTGTTTCTGCATGATTCTCTGACTCCTTGGTCTTCATTTCTTTCTGTTGATCGTGGCATGAGTTTTCTTAGGGCTTCCTTTTGGAGTTTCTAAGAGTTAATTTCTTTTGGAGTCTTGACACTTATTTTCGTCATCATTTTGGAGTTTGCCTAGGTGTCAGGCATTCTCTGAGGTTGGGGTGTCTTGCCAGACCGCGCTTCATGTAGGTGTTGTGGCATCATTACGTCTCCCCACACTCTTAACGTGAAATGCTGATCAAAAAGGAATTTGCCTGTGACAGGTTTAAGAAACGAGAGGGGACTAGGTGGGAAACGGGCCTTGCAAGATTTTAAACTGATTCTGTTTGTTTTAAGGCCTGCCGGAGACAGGACTTCTAAAACGACCAGTATGTCTGGAAGGTACGCGTTTTAAATACCATTGCTTTGTACTTGGAGTTTTTTTGTTTATGGGGCATGAAGCTAAATGTAAGCTTAAAACTGTTGGGGAAAAAATAAGGTGTTTGCTGTAGGTGACTTTTGGGTAGGTGTCATTACAAGTCAGTTCGCACTGGTGGTTTGTTGAAGTTAAACGAGATCTTTTAAGAGCTTATGGCTGACGTGTGTTTTGTGTCGTAGGCTGTGGTCCAAGGCCATTTTTGCTGGCTATAAGCGGGGTCTCCGGAACCAGAGGGAGCACACGGCCCTTCTTAAAATTGAAGGTGTTTATGCTCGAGATGAAACTGAGTTCTATCTAGGCAAGCGATGTGCTTATGTGTACAAAGCAAAGAAGTAAGTTTATAGTCTTCTCATGCTTTTTGAATTTTGTCTCATTTTCCTATTCAAAGAAGAATAAACAAAAGATGTTGGTAAACTAATTGGTACTGTTGTAGCTTCTACTTGGGGTCTTGGTAGGTCATAGAAGGATGTTACACCCCTGGGTGGTGTTGGATTTAGGTGTCTTCTGCATTTAAAAAAATTACAGCTGTTACTTGTTTCAAGGACGGAGCCAATGCCTTGTATTATGATCTTAAGGTTTTTCAGAGCACTTTTTGTGTACCCTAACTCGTTTTGCTGATTCCTCGAAATTATATTTTATATACATGCTTCAAGATGTTATGTCTCTCGAGCATTGATTGTTTCTTAATCCTGGGTTCTTAAACCCATCCCAAACCAGTTAAGATCTCTAGGGACATGCTTTCATCTTTGCCCCCCCTTTCCTCCTGCAAGCAGAGTGATCTTTCAAATTATAAGTCATATAATCTGTACATTGCTCAAACTCCCAACTGGTCCCCATCATGTTTAGTAAAAGCCGAAGTCATTAAGGAGCTCCTAAGCCTCTGTACATTCAGGGCTCCCTGTTTCTACTCTTAACCCAGCTAGCATTCCCCCTTTGGTATCTTCTGCCTTTCCACAAGCCAGGGCCACAGCTTCCTCAGATATTTAACACAGGCTGTTCGCTTATCTTCCAGTCTTTGTTCCAGTGTTACCTTCTCAGTGAGGCCTTCCCTGACTATTTAAAATTCCAAACAAGGGTTAAGTTCACACAGTCCACTTGTGTGGCCCGGGGTTCGCCGCTTTGGATCCCAGGTGCGGACCTATGTACCACTTGTCAAACCACACTGGTAGCCATCTCACATATAAAGTGGAGGAAGATGGGCACAGATGTTAGCTCGGGGCTAATCTTTCTCAAAAAAAAAGTAAAATTGCAAGCAAATTCCTTCCTTTCCCTACACACAAATATCCTCACATTTCTTGTCTCCCTTTCCCCCCCAATATTGTAGCTATTACCATCTGACATTATATATATTTTACTTGTTACTTGAATATCCTCTGAAAGGGATTTATGCTTTGTAAATGGCTGTAGTTTACACAATTACAAAAAATTTCATTTGTATAGGTACTCAAATATTTGTTAAATGATGCCCCCGTCCTGTCCCCTCCCAAACCCCCAAAGTAGTGAACTACAGTTGAGTTGAGAGCCACTGGTCTAGAGGTCGGTCACCTTGAAATTGTGTCACACTATATTGGTTGCCTGGGTTCTCATGCTTTTTTTAAATCTCTTTAAAATCAGCAACACAGTGACTCCTGGTGGCAAACCTAACAAAACCAGAGTAATCTGGGGAAAGGTAACTCGTGCTCATGGAAACAGTGGCATGGTTCGTGCCAAATTCCGAAGTAACCTTCCTGCGAAGGCCATTGGACACAGAATCCGTGTGGTAAGTACAGTTATTAGCAATATGGCACCCAGTTGAGTCAAACTCGGCTCAAGGCTTGGGCTTTGACTCTAAGAACTATTGTGATTATAAAATGTCACCAGTAATGTTGCACAATTATTGGCTACTATGTCAATGTATTATGGAACATCAGATTCTTGGCATTAGAAGGAAAGTGAAGGCAAAGTATTCAAATGGCTTGTGGCTGGATTTCAGATTTTGTTAAAGCTACCTGGGGGGGAAATCGTATTTAAATGAACAGTTTTCTGGCAAAGATGTTCATTGAGCACTGAAGTAATTTCTAGAAAGTAAAAATTCAACACACCTTTTCCTGGTATAATTCTTAATATTTTCCCATCTCTTCATCATGACAGTCTTGTTAGAAGAGGTGTTATTAGCTTTATTTTATGGAAGAAACCTGATGCTCTTATTTCTAGGTCCCAGGACTTTGGCCTAAGTCTTTGACTCCAGATCCTGTGATTTTCTAAAATAGCTCCTGTTTTCTTTAGTTAGGATTCATTTAGAGTAGACATGGCCATATTCTTGAGGTCCCAGGGTACTTTTTGAACCCTGCTGAGCAGTTGAGATTTCTCATCAGAGCAAGTTTTTACTCTGTTATTAGAAGAAACAAAATTAAATGGACTTTCAGTGCTCCCAGTACTGGTTCTTAATCAAAGCATGTTCACCCAGAAACTGAAGGCTATAAAAACTCAATCCCCCCCAACCAGGGTAAAAGTTGCCATTGAATGCCTTTCAGAAATGAGTAATGGGACAGTGGGAGGAGATTTATCCATATTGTAGTACTTAATAACATTTGTAAATTTGTATGTAACATGATGACATTGTGTTCTTTTTTCCTCCCCCAGATGCTGTACCCTTCAAGGATTTAAACTTATTGAAAAGTAAATAAATAAATGTATGGATTTGTTTTCTTGTATTTTTCTTAAATGGCTTAAAAATCTGTGCCATAAATTCAGCTGCTTTGTGCTCAAATGTGTCGTCATCAGGCATTTTCAGAGTATAAGGAACCCAGAGAGCTACCTGTAATGGTTATTACAGGCATTTAGGCAATAAGAGGGTTTTAGGATAGAATATAAGTTTTCTTTTTTTTCCTTCTCCCCAAAGCCCCCCAATATATAGTTGTATATTCTAGTTGTGAGTGCCTCTGGGTGTGCTGTGTGGGACGCTGCCTCAGCATGGCTCAATAAGCGGTGCCATGTCCGAGCCGGGGATCCGAACCAGCGAAACCCCAGGCCACCAAAGAGGAGCGTGTGAACTTAACCACTGGGCCATGGGGCTGGCCCCAGAATATAAGTATTTTAATATAAGGCCTTACAGGGTGTGGGAGTGGTACAAGTAAGCTCTGGCTGGGGACACTTGAAAGGAGTAGCTTGTAAGGTCTGTAGTGATGGAGCACTTGGCTTTTGGACAAATGAAGAAACAGCATATTCCAGGAAGGACCGAAGCCAGAAATTTTAGCCAGTGTAGATACATACCATAGAACTTCCAGATTTCCACATCAAAATGGATCTGTAACTCCTCATAACAGTATATTTCAACTTTGTTACTGAGGTTTATTAAATGTACTGGTAACTGCCCTCATTAGATTGGGAGTCAGTGAAAGAAACAAAATTATCTTGACAATTTCTTAAAGGACCTCCTAACAGTATACATTTATTCAATATAGACGGGTTGGGAAACTTGTGACTTAAAAATCAGAGTTGGGGGGGCCTGCCCATGGCTGAGGGGTTGGGTTCGTGCGCTTGGCTTTGGTGGCCTGGGGTTTCGTCGGTTTGGATCCTAGGCTCAGACATGGTGCTGCTCATTGGGCCATGCTGGGGCGGCATGCCACCTGCCACAGCCAGAGACACTCAACTACAGTACACAACTCTACTGGGGGCGGGGGGTTGGGGAGAAGAAGATGGAAAAAAAGGAAGGGGAAGATTGGCAACGGTTGCTGGCTGAGGTGCAAATATTAAAAAAAAAACCTGTTAAAAATTGTAGTTGGGAGAAATTTAAATGGAGATTATGTTGGTGGTATTTGGCAGCTCATTCAGAAAAGCAGGGATAAGATACCCTTGGGATTTGAGACTGGACAAGCATTCCGGTATATAACACTTGACTGGGAATAATGTGTAAGTTGAAAATGTCAAAATAATGCCACATGCTTAAGAAAAAGTATGTCTGTGGGGGTCAAGATTGCTAGGACGGTATGGCTTTCCTTGGCTCCCTGTTTTAATGTAGTGAAGTGCAGGATTGAGATATTTTAGCATAATATAAAGGAAACTAATCCAGGCTGCAGAATATTTTAAGTCTCAGAATGTTGAAATAAGAGTTTGAACCAAGGTATCAGTTTGCAGTATGTGGTTGTAGATGTTTGATGCAGTAGCAGCTAGTTTTTTTTGTTTTGTTTTTTTTTTTTAAGATTTTATTTTTCCTTTTCCTCCCCAAAGCCCCCCGGTACATAGTTGTGTATTTTTAGTTGTGGGTCCTTCCAATTGTGGCATGTGGGATGCCGCCCCAGTGTGGCTTGATGAGCGGTGCCGTGTCCACAGCCAGGATCCGAACCAGCGAAACCCTGGGCCACCAAGGCAGAGCTTGCAAACTTAACCTCGGCCACAGGGCTGGCCCCAGCTAGTCTTTTTTATTAACCAATAAATCTTGACATTCTATGGAAAATGTCAACAGGAAAAGGAGTTTGCCAAACTAAACCTCTTTTACAGTTTTTTATTTGGGTTCTCTAAAGCAGGTGCTAAACAATCAGCATGCTAAAAATGTATTGGGAGGGAGGGAGAAAGACTAGAAGAAGAGGATGTAGGAAAGGATTGCGTACTAATAGCACGTGGCAGTTCTAAGGTTTGCTAAGTCCAGTGGTTCTCAAGCCAAAGTTGCTGTTGGAAGAGTCCCATGTTTCACAGAAATGGGCTTGTGTTTCTACTGCCAATTTCATTTTGCTGGCAGCAACCCTTGGGAAGTATGGCTTCAAGGCAAACGAGGTGGAGGGTGAGGAGAAGCAGCTTGGGGCCATTGGTCAATTAGGCTGTCTTCTCTAGCTCTGTGTTCAGGTCACCACAAGGTGAAATTTGGTTATTAGAACCTGAAAGATAATGAACTTGTAAAATCTAGGGTCAATGGCAGAAAGTGCCAATCTCAGACCTAGTACAGTGAGATTTATCCCCCTTCAAAAAACAGCCAAAGTGGGGCTGGGCCCGAGGCCGAGTGGTTAAGTTCGCATGCTCCGCTTTGGCGGCCCAGGGCTTGGCTGGTTCGATCCTGGGCAAGGACATGGCACTGCTCATTGGGCCATGCTGGGGCTGCGACCCATATGCCACAGCTAGAAGGACTCACAACTAAAAATACACAACTATGTACCGGGGGGCTTTGGGGAGAAAAAGGAAAAGTAAAATCTTAAAAAAAAAAAAACGAGCCAAAGTAAACAAAAGTACCTGCTTTTCTGTGCCAGTTAGGCAGATGTATCACTACTCTTAAAGAAGAAGTCATTTGAGGAACCATTCAACTGGGTTATTTACTGTGACTGAAATCTTGTGGGGAACAATTGGAAAGTAAGTCCAGAAAACTAAGAAATGTCAGATTATTGCAAGGTCTTGTGTACTGTACTAAGGATTTTAGACATTATTCTTGTATGTAATAAAGTGTCATTGAAGAAGTTGATTAACAGGGATGAGCAAATTCATTTTAGAAAGATCTCAGTAGCAACTTGGCATAAACTTAAGAGAAAGCCAGGTAGGCTTTGCAGTTTTTTTTTTCTTTTTTTTTTTTAGATTTTATTTTTTTCCTTTTTCTCCCCAAAGCCCCCTGGTACATAGTGGTATATTTTTTTTTTTAGTTGTGGGTCCTTCTAGTTGTAGCATGTGGGATGCTGCCTCAGCATGGCTTGATGAGTGGTGCCATGTCGGCACCCAGCATCTGAACCCGTGAAACCCTGGGCCACCAAAGCGGAGCATGCGAACTTAACCACTCAGCCACGGGGCGGCCCCGGGCTTTGCAGTTTTAAACTCAAGATTTTTGAGCACTGAAATAGAGCAGACTCCATAAACATTAACAGAATTTTAAAGCCAATTAATTGTGGAGAGGAGTCTTCAAGGGTAACATGTTCCTAGCTTTGGTTGCTGGGTAATAGTGCATTTAGAACGTTGGGGAACCAGGAGATGGTTTTGTGGCAGGAAAAGTGATGAGTTTGAGGAAGCTGGAGGATGCTCAGCTGTGAACATGTCCAGAAAGGCAAATGGGTATTCAAGTCTGGATTAGGCATATAGAGGAGAGGAAAGAATCCCCAAGGCCTGTCACTTTTGTAGGAGTTCGGTGAATGTGTGGTATTCTGGGTGGGATAGATGATGGTAGGAGAACAATGGGAGTGGATGAAGAAGTGGTAGGCATTTGGACAAAGCAGGGAAGACAAGACAGCATCCTTAGGATAACTTAAGTGCAGTGGCAAACAACCCTTACTGGCAAATTCATCCTCTTTTCCACTGATGTCATGCAGCACTTGTAGAGGAGAGGGTTCCTTATGCTCTTCTGCTCCCTTAATGAGGTTTGGTCAGTGCAAAGGTAGTCCTCAAGCCAAAGTTACAATTGAAGGAGTCTCATGTTTCACAAATGTGCTTGAATGGCTAGCAGACCATTCAAACAGCCTCTCTCCGCGATGACAGTATTGTTAGACCTAGGAACTTGAAGGTAACTGGTGCTTTTCTTTGTTTTAAATTCACAATTTCTTTGTGGTCGTGTAGTGGAAAGAGCACATGTTCTGAAAGTGATAAATTTGGTTTGGAATCCCAACTTCCACTAATTGTGGGATGATAGACACGTTATCTAATGAGTCTACTCACTTGTAAAATGCCCACCCTTTTATTATTTGAGTACATGATCTTCACCAATGAATGTAAATTCTTGGGGATTTTCTATACTTTCCTGCCCCTATAGTTTCTAGTATAGCAATTTACAATATTGAATTCATGCTGAATGACTATTCCAGCTCTGTGCTTTCAGTTCCTAGTTTTAATTCTTTGTTTCATGTGCCACAAGGAGATTTGTCCCAGTTTTCAATTTTTTATAGTTCTTCACAGCTCAGTTTTGGAGGTAGTTTCCTTAATTGCAAGGGTCCACCCAATCTCTTTCTAGGTTAATGCAGTTGCAAGTCGGCTTTTACAGAAGTTAAGGGATGGGGTTGGATAGTAAAGGACACATCATTGATTTTATGGGAAATGACTTTAGTTAAGAAAAAAATGGGCCTAAAATTGGTGAGTCAGGCTAGAGTAAAAATGGAAATTATATTCCATTCGCATTTTATACAGAAAGCTACACCATAAAAGGTTCAGCAGTTTATATGTCTTGTCTAAGCCACCTGGCATCTAGTGGGTGCATATCTTTTCCATGAAAAACAATTAGACTGAAAAACTGCCTCAGTAAAGACACGACCCACATACCACTAACCCATTGCCGTCAACATCCACTAATCTTCCCACAGCCGAACTCACGTGGGCCACTAAACCGCATTTATTGGCCGGCTTCGCGCAATGAGACACGATGGACGTGATGCAGCTCTCATCTTCCGCGGTGAGCTTCTTATGGTGACGCTAGCCAATCGAAAAGCATCTTTCCGCCGGCTGGTCCCTCCACCCGCCCCGAGCGGCGAGGGGCGGGGCTGGCGCCGAGCGCGGAGGCGTCGCGTACTCCATGGTAACGACGCTCGGCCCAAAGATGGCGGCCGAGTGGGGTGAAGGAACGGGCTTCTCGGGTTCAGGCCCGGGCCCTGACTGCGGGCGCTGGAGAGGTTCTTTGTGGGTCCGAGGCGTCTTACTCCTGTTGGGCGGGCTCTGGGCAAGCGCCACATCTATTCCTGTCTCCTTGGGCAGTTCCCCTCCCTGCCAGCACCACGTCCCCTCTGACACTGAGGTAGGGCGACGGAGGGACGGGAGCGGGCCCTAAGAGGGTAAAGTAATACGGGAGGCGGTGGCCTAGAGGGTAGTGATTGGAACAAGGTGTACTGGAAGAGAAAGCGAAATTGGTCCAGAGACTGAACTCTTAGAGGTTTGAGAGCCGCTTTCAACTCCCTTTCTGCACTCAGCAAAGTGTCTGAGTTAGGCACTCAGAACATCACTTTCTTGTGCGGGGGGTTGTGCCCGTAGTTCTAGAGTAGTGGTTTTCAAACTTGAGTGTGCATCAGAATCACCTGAAGGACTTGTTAAAACACAGACTGCTGCCCCACTTCCCCACTTTCTAACTCTAGGTCTGGGATAATTCCCCAAATTCCCAGACAGTTGGTGATGCTGCTTGTCCAAGGACCACACTTTGGCAACCACTGATCTAAAGGTTTGGGAAGGAACTGACGGAAGAGCCAGACAAGGGCGTTGGAGGGATATTGGGGGTTCTCTGGAGATAAAATACAGGTTTATTTTCAAGTTAGTTTATCACGGTGCTTGCTTTACCCTGTTCTCCTGCCCTGGAAGTGCCTGCTCCCTTCCCACACTAAATTTAGTTTTTCTCCCTGTCTAAATTCTTTGTCTCACTTTAAGTTCCCTAACCTTAAGACAGCCTGCTGAAACCACCCCAGCAAAATGCTCTTTGCATTTCTTAGTAGTTCTATCTGTACTCTCTTCTGGCATTCAACCAAGTACTGATATGTGGTGATGGCTTATTTTTCAGGCATGTCTTGCCTTTGTAGTTAAATTGTAATGTTCCCTGGGATAAGATTTGTGTGTTATACTTGGATTCCTCCGTCGTACTTAGCTCAGAGGAGGGCCCACAATAATCACTATTCTTTGAGGAAAGGAGACCAGTACCTGGGGCAGGGCTGCATGTTATGATTGGTTTTATAATTTGTCTTATTACTTTATCAAGAAAGATTAACTTAGAAATTTTCATTTCAGCCCAGAAATCTCATTTTTTGTGGTAATTTCCAAAAAATTCTATGCATACTGTTCATAACCATATGTGCCAAAATACTGTTTGGGGTTTGTAGCTGTATTACAGCTTTTATCATGACATTGCATTTTGGCTGAATTATTTTGTTTTTATAATCTCTTAGCAACTTCTAAATTTATAATACAATATTGTTGCCTGTAATCACTATACTGTGCATTAGTCTCCAGGACATACTTATCTACTGGTTGCAAGTTGGTAGTACCCTTAAACAACATATTTCCAATCCCCCCCCCCCCATGATGAATTCTTTTTAAAACACATCCCCACAAAGCCTTATACATTTGATTTTAGGTTAAAATAAGAAAGTAGTGCAAAGAACTGCAAAATCTCTGTGCTAGAAGAACTTTAATAGCTGTTTTCTTCTAGTGTTGATTGCCAGTGTACAAATCTCCAAATTATATTTGAATATCTCCACGGATGGGGAAATTATCTCTAGAGGCAGCCCCTTTACTTTTTGAGATCGCCATTGTTAAAGTTCTTCTTTTTATAGAGCTGAAAAGTCTTCCTGAAACTTCCACCCACTATTCCTATTTATGCCTCTTGGCTGAACGAACTCCGTAGTAATAATGCTTCAGATATTAAAAGCAAGCTATTAAGTTCTTGAGAGTTCTCATCCCTAATAAATTTTCCTAGTTCCTCGTGGAGGATGTAATAGCAAGTCCTCCTAACCATTTTCTTTGCTTTAACCTGCATACAAAGTAAAGGCAAAAAATATTCATTGTACTCATATTAGTGACTGCACCTCTGTTAAATGCTTCGGGAAATTACAGTAACTTTTTTTTTTGGTGGTGATGGGGCAGTACAAAACATTTTGACTCTTTTAACTTGTTTTAAGCTAAAAGCTCTAAGCTTTGATTTGTTTTTACTTTTTATTATGTAAATTAAAACAAATCCAAAACCACAATAGTATAATGAATTCCCATGGACCCATCACCCGGCTTCAACACTTAACAATAATATTCTGTCATTCTTGTTTCAAATATATTTCCACCCATTCCCCATCCTCCTACTTGTTATTGTTACTTTTAAAAGTTTTTTTGGTAAAATTTACGTGTATTGAAATGCAACAAATGCAGTCATGTACATCATATAAAACCCACAACCCTATCACAATACAGAACATTTCCATGTCTCTAGAAAATTCTCTTCTATACTTTGCCAGTCAGTCCCTTCCATCCACCCCAGGCAACTGTTGTTCTGATTTTTTTTTTTTTTTACATTAGATTAGTTTTGCCTGTTCTAGAACGTAGTTTATATAAAAGGAACTATATAGTATACACTGTTATATGGTAGATTACATTGAATTTTCCCAGAGTAAGTCAACCTTGCATTTTGGGGATAAAGCCTACTTGGTCGTGATGTATTATCCTTATTATATACCTCTGAATTCAGTTTGCTAATAAATTGTGAAGGATTTTTGCATCTATGTTTATGAGTGATATTGGTTATAATTTCCTTTTTTAGTGAAGTTTTTGTTAGCTTTTGTTATCAGAATTATACTGACTGGCCTCATATAATGAGTTGAGAAGTGTTCCATCCTCTTGTATTTCTAAAAATTTGTATAAAATTGAAATCATTTCTCCCTTAAATGTTTGGTATAATTCATAATGGAAACCATCTGGGCCTGGATTTTTCTTTGTAGAGATTTTTTTAATACCTTTATTGAACTATAATTTGTATACCATGAAATTCACCCACTGAAGTGTCCAATTCAATGATTTTTAATAAATTTACAGAGTTGTGCAACCTTCACCACAATCCAGTTTTAGAACATTTCCATTACCCCGGATCCTTTGTGTCCATTTGTAGTCAATCCCTGTTTTCATTTCTGGCCCCTAGCAACGACTATGTAGGGAGATAAATGCAATTTCTCTGATACGAGTCTATTCATATTTTCTGTTTGATCTTGTGTCAGTCTTGGTAACTTTTGTTTTTCAAGGACTTTATTTCATCTGAACTGTTCAATCTCTTGGCATAAAGTTCATAATTTATCCTTTTGAAGTCTGTAGAATCTGTAGTTATATCTATTCTTTCATTTCTAATGTAATAATTTGTGTTTATTCTGTTTTATGCTAGTCTGTTCTTGCTAGGGGGTTATTAATTTTATTAATCACTTTAAATAACCAACTGTTTGCTTGGTTGGTTATTTAAAAAATTACTGTTGGTAATTCTCTTAAATGATTGTTTTTTATTTCATTGTTTTCTATTCTTTGTTATTTCCTCTTTCTACTTATTGTGGATTTACTTTGCTCGTATTGTCAGGTGGAAGCATAGATCATTGTTTTTGAGCCTTTTTTCCTTTCTTATATAAACATTCAAAGATATAAATTTCTAAGTACGACTTTAGCTCAACAGCACAGATTTTGATACATTGTATTTTAATTATCATTTAGTTCAAAGTGTATTTATTTTCCCTGGTAATTTTTTCTTTGGTCCATGAATTATTAAAAATATTTAAAATGTAATTTCTAAATATTTGATCCTTTTCTAGATGTTATTGTTATTGATTTCTAATTTACAGAGTATTTTCTGTAAGATTTCAGTCCTTTGAAATTTGAGATTGTTTTATTTATACCTCAACATATGCTCTATTCTGTTTAACTTTTCATGTGTACTTGTAAAAATATATATATTCTATAGTTATTGAGTGTAGGTTTCTATACGTGTCAATAAGGTGAGGTGATTGATAGTGTACTTTAGATTTTCTATATTCTTACACGTTTTTGTCTAGTCGTCAGAATCTTAAAAATCTCTTAAGATTGTAAATTTGTCTTTCTTCCTTTAGTTCTGTCAGTTTTTGCTTCATGGGTTTTGAATCTGTTGTTAGGTGCATTCACATTTATACTTATATCTTTCTGATGTATTAACACTTTATCATAAAATGTTACTCTTGAAGTCTGTTTTGTCGGACATTAATATAGCCATTTTAGCTTGCTTATGATTAGAGCTTACTTGATATATCTCTTTTCATCCTTTCACATTTAACCTATCTGTGGGTCGGGGGAGATGTACATGTATGTTTGCTTTAGGGATTACAATATATATCTTTTGCCTATTAAAAATATTTAATGTTAATATTGCCTTATCATACTGACTAAAACCTCTAATATGATGTGGAATAAGAGTGCTGAGGGGCCAGCCTGGTAGCGCAGCGGTTAAGTGCACATGTTCTGCTTCGGGAGCCTGGGGTTCGCCACTTCGGATCCTGGGTGTGGACATGACTTGTCAAGCCATGCTGTGGCAGGCATCCCACATATAAAGTAGAGGAAGATGGTCACGGATGTTAGCTCAGGGCCAACCATCCTCAGCAAAAAGAGGAGGATTGGTGGCAGATGTTAGCTCAGAGCTAATCTTCCTTAAAAAAAAAGAAAAAGAATGCTGAGAGTAGACATCCTTGCATTGCTCCTGATCTTAGGAGAAAGCAGTGTTCCACTAGTAAGAATATTGCTTGTAGACTTTTTCTAGATGTGCTTTATGAGGTTAAGAAAATTACCTTCTATTCCTAGCTTACTGATAGTTTTTATTATGATTGGATGCTCAATTTTATTAAATGTCTTTTCTGCATCAATTGATATAATCATCTAGCTTTTCTTCTTTACTGTGTTGATATTGTGAATTATATTGTTTGATCTTTTTTGAATGATGAACTAGCCTTGCATTCCTGAGATAAAAGCTCCACTTGGTCATGATGTATTACCCTTTTTCCATTTTGCTGGATTTTATTTGCTAATATTTTGTTGATGATTTTGCATATATATTCATAAGGGATATGGGTCTCTGTGTTTTTTTTTTAATTCAGTAAGTTTGTTGGGTTTGGCATTAGGGTAATGTTGGCCTCATAGAATGAGTTAAGAAATATTCCTTCCTATTTTTTTCCAGGAAGAGTTTGCATACAATCAGTGTTGTTTCTTCCTGGTTAGTAGAATTCATGAGTGAAGCCATCTGAGCCTGGAAATTTCTTTATTGGAGAGTTGTAAACTATTTTTTTAATAGATACTAGAACTATCTATTTTTAACAGATAATAGAACTCATTTTTAAAATAGATATTGGGCTACTCACATCATTTTTTCTTGGTTGTGTTTTGGTAAGTTATTCTTTCAAAGAATTTCATTTTGTTGAAGCTGTCAAATTTATGGACATAACGTTTTTCTTGATATTCTCTTTTGATCTTTTAAATGTCTGTAATTGATTCTGATAATCAATTCCAATGTATGAGGGTTTTCCCACACACCACCAAGCAACTCTGATACCAGCTGGGTGTCCTATAGTTCAACTCAGTTCTGACACTGTCTGCACAGAGATGGCATTGGATTCCATAGATTAAGTGTTCTGTCCTACAAGGCTGCCCCTCCCATTTCAGATGCCAATCCCAAGTCCAGGTTGTCACCTGAGCTTCTGACTGAATGGCTATTGGAGTTTCCAACAACACCCTTTATGGGTTCCATTACTTTACCAGAGCAGCTCACAAAACTCAGAGAAAGAATTTACTTACTAAATTACTAGCTTATTATAAAAGGATATAACTCAAGAACAATAAGATGGAAGTGATGTATTAATAGGATAAAGTATGAAGAAAGGGTAAGGAGCTTCCATGCTCTCTGAGCAGACCACTTTTCCTGAATCTCCATGTGTTCACCAACTCAGAAGCTCTCTAGACCTCATCCTTTTGGGTTTTATGGAGGCTTCATTACGTGGACATGGTTGATTAAATCATTGGTCATTGGTGATTGAATTCAATCTCCAGCCTCTCTCTCCTCCTGGGTGGGGGTGAGGAGAAGGTACCGGCACTGAAAGCTCCAACCCTCTAATCACATGGTTGGCTCCACTGGCAACCAGTTCCCATCCTTATGTGCTTTCCAAAAGCCACCTCAGTAACATAGCAAAAGACTCTTTTATCACTCTTATCACGTAGGAAATTGCAAGGGTCTTAGGAGCTCTGTGCCAGAAATGGGATAAAGACCAAGTATATGTTTCTTACTGTAGATATTGTGATTTACAGACTTTACAGACTGTAGTGACGTATCCTGTTTTATTCTTGATATTGGTACAGTCATATCTCAGAGAGAGCACAGGTTTGGTTCCAGACCACTGCAATAAAGCAAATATTTCAGTAAAGCAAGTGACACAAGTTTTTTGGTTTCCCAGTGTATATGAAAGTTATGTTTATACTATACTGCATTCTATTAAGTGTGCAATAGCATTGTGTCCAGCAAAAACAATGTACATATCTTAATTGAAAAATACCTTATTGCTAAAAATTATCTGAGCCTTCAGGCCATAGTAATTTTTTTGCTGGTGGAGGGTCTTGCCTTGATGTTGATGGCTGCTGACTTATCAGGGTGGTGGTGGCTGAAGGTTGTGGTGGATGGGGTAGTTTCTTAAAATAAGACAACAGTGAAGTTTGTTACATCAATTGACTCTTCCTTCCATGCATGATTTCTCTGTAGCATGTGATGCTATTTGATAGCATTTTACCCATAGCAGAACTTCTTTCAAAATTGGAGTCAATTCTCTCAAACTCTGCCTCTGCTTTATCAATTAAGTTTATGTAATATTGTAAATCCTTTGTTGTCATTTCAACAATCTTCATAGTTTCTTCACCAAGAGTAGATTCCATCTCAAGAAACTGCTTTCTTTGCTCATCCATAAGAAGCAATTCCTCATCTCTTAAAGTTTTATCATGAGATTGCAGCATTTTAGGCTTCACTTCTAATTCTATTTCTCTTGCTGTTTCCACCACATGTACATTTACTTCCTCCACCAAAGTCTTGAACCCCTCAAAGTCATCCATGAGGCTTGGAATCAACTTCTTCCAGATTCCTATTAATGCTGATATTTTGACCTCTTCCCATGAATCACCGATATTCTTAATGGCATCTAGAATGTTAAATCCTTTCCAGAAGGTTTTCAATTTACTTTGCCAAGATCCATCAGAGAAGTCACCATCTATGGCAGCTATAGCCTTATGAAATGTATTTCTTAAATAAGCCTTGAAAGTTGGAATTACCCCTTGATCCATGGGCTGCAGAATGGATGTTGTGTGAGCAAGCATGAAAACAACATTAATCTCATTGTACATCTCCCTCAGAGCTCTTGGGTGCCCAGGTGCATTGTCAGTGAGCAGTAATATTTTGAAAGCAATCTTCTGAGCAGTAGGCTCAGCAGTGGGCTTAAAATATTCAGTAAACCATGTTGTAACAGATGTGCTGTCATCCAGGCTTTGTTGTTCCATTTACAGAGCACAGGCAAAGTATATTTAGCATAATTCTTAAGGGCCCTCGGATTTTTAGAAGGATAAGTGAGTATTGGCTTCAACTTAAAGTCACGAACTGCATTAGGCCCTAACAAAAGAGTCAGCCTGTCCTTTGAAGCTAAGAAACCAGACCTTGACTTTTCTTCTCCAGCTATGAAAGTCCTAAATGGCATCTCCTTCTGATATAAGGCTGTTTTATCTACATTGATGATCTGTTATTTGGCGTAGCCACCTTCATTAATTATCTTGGTTAGATCTTCTGGATAACTTGCTGCAGCTTCTACATCAATGCTTGCTCCTTCACCTTGCTCTTTTATGTTGTGGAAATGGCTTCTTTCCTTATGCCTCGTGAACCAACTTCTGCTAGCTTCAAACTTTTCTTCTGCAGCTTCCTTACCTTTCTCAGCCTTCATAGAATTGAAAAGAATTAGGGCCTTGCTCTGGGTTAGACTTTGGCTTAAAGGAATGTGGTGGCTGGTTTGATCTTCTATCTAGACCACTAAAACTTTTTCCATATCAGCAATAAGGCTGTTCCACTTTCTTATCATGTATTTGCTGGAGTATCACTTTTAATTTTCTTGAAGAACTTTTCCTTTGCATTTACAGCTTGGCTAACTGTTTGGTGCAAGAGGCCTACCTTTCGGCCTATCTTGGTTTTCAGCATATCTTGCTTTTGACATGCATTACTCACTAGGCTTAATCATTTTTAGCTTTTGATTTAAAGTGACAGACCTGCAACTCTTTTCACTTGAACACTTAGAGGCCATTGTAGGGTTACTAACTGGCTTAATGTCAATATTGTTGTGTCTCAAGGAACAGGGAGGCCTGAGGAGAGGGAGAGAGATGGAGGAATGACCAGTGGTGGAGCAGTCAGAATATACACAACATTTATTGATTATTTGCCATCTTTTTTGGGTGCAGTTTGTGGCACCTCCAAAACAATTACAATGGTAACATCAAAGATCACTGATTATAGATCACCATAACAAATATAATAATATGAAAAAGTTTTAAATATTTTGAGAATTATCAAAATGTGACACAGAGACATGAAGTGAGCAAATGCTTTTAGAAAAATGGCACTAATAGACTTGCTCCCTACAGGATTGTCACAAACCATCAATTTCTAAAAAACACAATATCTACAAAGCACAATAAAACGAGATATGTCTGTAATTGGTGTCCTCTCTCTCTGTCACTCTGCTTAAAAGTTTATCAATTGTATTCTCAAAGAATCAACTCTTAGTTTCATTGATTTTTCTCTGTTTTTGTTTTCCATTTAACTGATTTCTGATCTTTATAATTTCATTTCTTCTGCTTTCTTTGAGTATAATTTGCTCTTCTTTTTCTAGTTTCTTAAGATGGAAGTTTAGATCATTAATTTGAGATTTTTTCCCTAATGTATTTAAAGTTATAAATTTCCCTCTAAACATTGCCTTAGCTGCATCCCACAAATATTAATTTGTCATAATTTTATTTTCATTCCATTCAAAATATTTTCTAATCTCCCTGTGACTTCTTCTTCAACCTAAGCGTTATTTAGAAGTTTGTTGTTTGATTTTCAAATGTTAGGGCATTTCCCAGTTATCTTTCTGTAATTGCATTCTAGTTTAATTTTGTTATGGATGAAAATGTCCTTTGTATGATTTCATTTTTAAAATATTTCTTAAGGTTTGTTTTAGCCAAAAATGTGATCTATCTAGGTGAATGTTCCATGTGTACTTGAGAAGAATGTACATTCTGCTCTTGTTGGGGTAAGTGTTCTATAAATGTCAGTTAGGTCAAGTTAGCTATAGAACTACTCAGGTCTCCTATATCCTTACTGATTTTCTGTCTACTTGTGTTGATTACTGAGATAGGAGAGTTGAAGCCTCCAGCTGTAACTGTAAATTTATCTGTTTCTCCTTTCAGTTTTCAGTTTTCACTTCATGTGTTTTGAAGCTCTGCTGTTAGGTGTTTACACATTTTAGATATTATGTTTTCTTGGCAAATTGACCCATTTAGCATTATAGACTGTCCCTCTCTTTATCTCTGGTAATACTCCTTGTTTTGAAATATACTTCTTCTAATACTAATATAGCCACTCTGGTTTTCTTTTGATTAATGTTTACGTGATATATCTTTTTCCATCCTTATACTTTCAACCTCTCTCTGTCTGTATAGTTAAAATGGGTTTCTTGTAAATAGCATATAGTTGGATCTAGCTGTTATCTAGTCTGACAATCTTTGCTTTTTAATGGGAATATTCAGTCCATTTGCATTTAATGTTTACATTTAATGTGATTATTGACATGGGTGGATTTAGGTCTGCAATTTAGCTACAGTCATGTGCCGCATAATGACATTTTGGTCAATGATTTAGACAATGGCCTCATAAGATTAGTACCATATAGCCTTGGTGTAGTAGGCTATGCCATCTAGGTTTGTGCAAGTATGCTCTATGATGTTCGAACAATGAAGAAATAGGCTAATGATTTCTCAAAACGTATCCCCATAGTTGTGATGCATGACTGTATTTGTTTTCTCTTTGTTTCACTTGACTATTTTTTTGTTTCCTCTGTTCTTCCTTTAGTATTCTAATTCCTCTGTTGAAGGAGGAATTGCTTTATTTTTTAAAGTGAGATATAATTAACCTACAATAAAACACAATATATTTTTGAATGTTTGCTGTAGTGATTATAATATGTATCTTGTATTTATGACATCCACTTAAAGTTAATATTCATCTTAAATATAGAAACTTTTCAACAGTATAGTTTCATTTACACCCTGGTCCTTTTGTTATTGTTTTAAGATATATTACTTCTACATTTATTATAAACCTCACAATTACAATTCTGTAAGTTTAGCTTTAAACTAAAGAATCTCTTTAATGTCTCTAAAGAAATAAAAAGAAGAAAAGAAATATGTGCATAATTGTGTTGAGGGTCTCCAAGACCACCTCAAGTTTGGTGATTTACTAGAAGAAGTCACAGGACTCAGCATATAGTCGTACTGACAGCTAAGATTTATTACAATGAAAGGATACAATGCACAATCAGCAAAGAGAAAAGGCTCATACAGCAAAGACTGGAGGAAACCAGGCACAAGCCTGCGAGAGTTCTCCCCTAGTGGAATTCCATAGGACATGCTTAATTCCTTCAGCGGTAACTTGTAACAAGAAGCACAAAATGTTGTCTGTTGGAAGTTCATCTGAGCCTAGGAGACCTGGATTTTTAATTTGAGGTTGGTCATGAGGCACAATTTCAGTCACTACAATTCCAGAATCTAAGAAGTAAAGCGTGCAACATAAACTATATTGTTTCTATTAACAGTTTAGACACAATGAACCTTCCTTATCACTTAGGGAAGTTTTATATCAGCATAGGGAACTGTTTAGTGTTCAAGTTCCCAGACCAGCAAAAGGTCAAACTTGCAAGCAGGCTTTTCTAAAGATAGCAGTCTTAGACCTGCCATGTTAACTCTTTTCTGCACAATAGTTTTTGTATTTACTCACATGTTTACCATTTCCAGTCGTCCTTGCTGTTTCCTACAGATCTGGTATAGACTGAAAATTTGTGTCCCCTGCAAATTCTTATGTTGAAATCCAAATTCCCAGTGTGATGGTCAGGAGGTGGGGTCTTTGGTAGGTGATTAGGTCATGAGGGCAGAGCCCTCGTGAATTTGACTAATACCCTTAAGAAAGAGATCCCAGAGAGCTCATTTGCCCTTTCTGCCAGAGGGACACAGTGAGAATATGGCCTTATGAAACAAGAAGAGGGCTTTCACCAGACATCCAATCTTCTGGCGTCTTGATCTTGGACTTGCCAGCCTCCAGAACTGTGAGAAATAAATTTCTGTTGTCTAAAAGCTACCTAGTTTATAGTATTGTATTATAGCAGCCTGGACTAAGACAAGATTCAAGTTACCGTCTAGTGTCATTTCCGTGACCATGAAGAACTTTCTTTAGTATTTCCTGTAGTGCAGGTCTGCTGGTGATGAATTCTCTCCATTTTCATCTCTCTGAAATATCTTTATGTCCTCTTCATTTTTGAAGGGTAATTTCATTGGAGATTGACAGTGTTGAACATCTTTCTTTTAGCACTTTAACTTTTTGTTCCACTGTCTTCTAGTCTCCTTTTTTTTTTAAATTAATGACTGTTTTTTAGAGCAGTTTTAGATTCACCACAGAATTAAGAAGAAGGTACAAAGATTTCCCAAATACTCTGTTCCCCCTTCACATGCATAGACTCCCCCATTATCAACATCCCCAACCAGAGTGGTACATTTGTTACAACTGATGAACCTACATTGACACATCATAATTACCCAAAGTTCATAGTTTACATTAGGGTCCACTCTTGGTATTGTACATTCTGTGGGTTTGGACAAATGTATAATGATATGCATCCATCATTATAGTATCACACAGGGCATTTTCACTGCCCTAGAAATCCTCTGTGCTCCACCTGTTCACCCCCACTCTCAACCCCTGTCAAACACTGATCTTTTTACTGTGTCCATAGTTTTGCCTTTTCCACAATGTCATATAGCTGGAATCATAGAGTCTGTAGCCTTTTAAGGTTGGCTTCTTTCACTTAGCAATATGCATTTAAGGTTCCTCCATGTCTTTTCATAGTTTGATAGCTCATCTTTTTACCTCTGAATAATATTTCATTGTTTGGATGTACCACAGTTTATTTATTCATTAGCATTCAAACTATAGCAATATGAATAAAGCCACTATAAACATCCTGGTACAGGATTTTGCATGGATGTAAGTTTTTAAGTCGTTTGAGTAAATACGAAAATGCACAATTGTTGGGTTGTTATGGTAAGAAGATGTTTAGTTTTGTAAGAAACTGCCAAACTTTCTTCCAAAGTGGCTGTACCATTTTGCATTCCCACCAACAATGAATGAGAGTTTCTGTTGCTCCATGTTGTTGGCAGCATTTGGTGTTTGTTTTCCAGATTTTGGCCGTTCTAATAGATGTGTAGGGATATCTCGTTTTAATTTGCATTTCCCTGATAACATATAATGTGGAGCATCTCTCATTTGTTTATTTGACATCTGTGTATCTTTTTTGGTGAGGTGTCTGTTCACATCTTTTGCCCATTTTTTTAATTGGGTTGTTCATTTTATTATTGTTGAGTTTTAGGAGTTCTTTGTGTATTTTGGATAATAGTCTTTTGTCAGATGTGTCTTTTGCAAATATATCCTCCCAGTCTGTGGCTTGTCTTCTTATTCTCTTAGTGTTATCTTTCATAGAGCAGAATTTTTAAATTTTAATAAAGTTGAACTTAGCAATTATTTCATTTATGGATCTTGCCTTTAGTGTTGTATCTAAAAAGTCATTGCCATACCCAAGGTCATCTAGGTTTTCTCCTATGGCATCTTCTAAGTGTTTTATAGTTTTGCATTTTACATTTAGGTCTATAGTCCCTTTTGAGTTAATTTTTGTGAAGGATGTAAGATCTGTCTCTAGATTAATTTTTTTTCCCATGTGGATGTCCAGTTGTTCCAGCACCATTTGTTGAAAAGACTATGTTCACTCCATTGTATTGCCTTTGCTCCTTTGTAAAAGATCAGTTGACTGTATTTATGGGGGTCTATTTCTGGGCTCTCTGTTCTGTTCCATTGATCCATTTGTCTCTTCTTTTATCAGTGCCACACTGTCTTGATTACTGTAGCTGTATAGTAAATCCTGAAGCCAGGTAGTGTCAGTCCTCCCACTTTGCTCTTCTCCTTCAATATTGTGCTGGCTATTCTGAGTCTTCTGCCTCTCCATAAAAACTCTTGAATCAGTTTGTTGATATCCACAGTGTAACTTGCTGGGATTTTGATTGGGGTTACATTGAATCTAGAGATCAACTTGGGAAGAACTGACATCTTGACAATATTGAGCCTTCGTATCCATGAACATGGATTATCTCTGCATTTATTTAATTCTTTTATTTTTTTTCCTGGGTATTATACTTGAAATTTATTTTAATTTTAATTTGGGATCTCTACTGGCTAACCTCTACAAGTTTTTTTAAAATTTTCAAATCTATTCCTTTTTTTCAGGTCATAAATAAGGTCCATCTTAAAGCAAATCATGTTGTAAAAAGAGATGTTGATGAACATTTAAGAATCAAGACTGTCTATGATAAAAGTATTGAAGAGTAAGTGTACCATTATTTTGTCATCTTTTTTATTAAGAATCAAACTATTAAAGATATTTTTATCTGTTACCTGAAGTTCCATAGATAGAACTAGGTGCTAATGCACCTTCCAGATAGAATTAAGCTAAAAATGCTTTTTAGTCTGGAAAGATGAAGGCCATGGGATATGATTAAAATCTATACACCATGAGTAATTTAAACAGAACAAATGGGGATCTACTTGGATTGTGGTCAATAATAGACCTGGAAGGCACCTCCTCGATAAGTACTTGGAGGAAAAATAAGTACTAACATATACAATAATAAGAACATTTACAAAATTAATCAGAGAGATGATATAGACTAATTTTTATTTAGTGTAAGAGGAGTCCAGAAAATAGATAAATTATGAATCTGTAGTAGTTTATGAAGAGCTATTAGGAGTAGCTGATGTCTTTCCCTATCCTTAACTTCCCAAGTGAATAAGATAGCATTTGATCATGCCTAACGTTTTGCTTTGGCACACGGTAAACTCTCAGATGCTCACTGAGGTAAATTGAGATTTGGGGGGACTGATATTGCATGCATCCACAAAGCATTCCTTGGGGCTCTGCCAATGCATTCTGAACAAATGAGGCAGTGCTCTGCCCCAGCATGGCAATTCTTATGTTTTATATCATCATTTTCAGGTTGCTCCCTGAGAAAAGATACCTTGTAACGGTATGTAATAAATACTCATGGCTTGAATTGGATACTTAAAATGGGTACATTTTATTGTATGTAAATTCTGCTTCAATAAAGAAAAATATATACATGACTGTTTTGTGAATGACTAAATAAAAAGTGTTGGTAGTGAATGTATTTATCATTTCAACAAAGGTGTCTTTGTGATGCACTCACCAAAACTGTTCATAGTTGATATTAAATTAGTCCTCCTATTTTATAATTTGATATTAAATCAGTTTTCTCATTTTCTTGTTCTCAAGTTTTGGGGGAGCAAGGCATGCTGAGGATAGGGTGAAAAAAATGATTTTTGAAATACATTGGGAACACCATTCTGGGAGAAATTCTCATTCTCTTGAAGATTAATTGACCTGATAGTATGATATGCCAAAGTTGTTTATAGAGGCGCCAACCTCATTAGTTTTTTAACTGTTACAGAGTCACAGACACACATTAAGTCAATTCATTATGGTCCACAGAAGTTGGTGGGGTTAAAGTAGATCTTGTAAACATAAGATTTTCTTAACATAAACCACCTTAATGTTGGAATCGTCTAAATCAGTCTCAAATTTAAAGTAATTTAGATTAATAGTTGAGGTTTATGTTTTCTAATATTCCATTTAAATGGGGACAGGGAAGGAAATTTCCACCTTGTGTTCTTTCTTCAAACTCAACTAGAAAATGAGGAAATTCCTTTGCTCCTAGACTCACTCTCTCCCCAGCCCTTGCCACACAACCTTTGACTAACTAGTATCTATATTCCAGAATTGTAAGCTTTTCCCATTTTTCTCCTCAGTCCTTAATATCCTATGCTTACTTGTTTTAAATATAATTTATCCTTTGACTATAATTCTGACTGGTTTGGTTTTTTTTCAACTTTTATTTAGAATAAACTTTTTCCACAAGCTATTTCTTATTTAGAGAAGACTTTTCAGGTTCGTAGACCTGCGGGCACAATCTTACTTAGCAGGTATGTCACATTAAACACAGGTTATTTTCTTCAGTCGTTTAGTGCTCTGCCCTCCCCATTCTACCAGTATGGTAAATTATGAAATTTATGCTGGAATATTTTAATAAGACTAAACTGCAAGATATTTAAAAAGAACAAAAAAGCATCTGTTGGGTAATCATTCTTTCCCTGATTTTCCATTATGAGGCTTCCTAGGGTGTAGTTGTCCCTGTTCCCTACATCCCCTTCCTCCCTCCTTCATGTGTCTACATTATTGGTTTTATGAAGTAATTGAAATCTGAAAACCCAGATCGGAAGGATTTCCCACGGAACCAAAATTCTTTCTTAGTCCACTTTTCTAACTAAAATAGTAACCATTATTAATGAACTTATGTAGCAGCTACTAATTTTTTACAATGTTTTAAAATGCTGTGAACTATTCTTTCCTTGTTTTTTTTTGGTAATTAAACTTTGATGTACCAACGAACTGAAGACAATGTGCAACAAACCAATACCTACGGAAGGATAATGATCCCCATAGATACTGTACTGGAGAATGTGCAGAGCACACAAAATGTGGCCCAGTTATAGTACCTGAGGAGCACCTCCAGGTAATTCCCCCTCCTCTTAGCAATGCTTTTACTCTTTAGGATAAACTTAGGGGAGATTTTGAATCTGCGAGTGTCACCGGGAAGTTTTTACAGACTTAAATTCAGAAGCTTCATTCTTCTACCAAAAGTAATCACAGTTAGGTATGCTGAGTTTATTCTTTCATTGGTTTTGAAATGAATTTAATGATATTTTCTTCCATTTTTTTTTTCTTTTTTCAATTTATCTCTGGAGTTGTCGAATCATTTCAGCTTAGAACTTTATCTTTGTCATCCAAAACATTTTTTAGCAGGTATATACCCCAGTATTTTTGAAGGGCAATATGAGATTATCTCCTAAAATAAAACATGTGTATGCTTCAACCCAACCTAGAAATACATTTCATAAAAATACTTATAACTATGTAATACATGTTAAACAATATTCTTTGCAAAACTATAAATGTGCCTTTGTTAGTATTAGTCAAATTATGGTATAACCATATAATGGAATGCTATGCAGCTGTTAAAAATGAAGTAGACCTCTATATACTGACTTTGGAAAGATATTTAAGCTCTTAAATTTAAAAAAGTTTCAAATCAGTATGTGTAGTTAGCCTATTTTATTTAAAAATTGCATTCAATTATTCAATTTTTCAATAAAGCTGAGATAAAAACATAAATAAAAAATAAAGAGTATATACATTCATACAATAATACATTATGAAACAATCTAGAGGTACACATATTTAAAAATCTGAACACATAGCAGAGTGTTAATCGTTTTCTTTAAGAGTTGGATTATGAGGGGCTTTTCTTTGGTGAGTCTTTTCTTTGGTAAGTATAATATTTTTGTTATGTTCTGATTTTTCATATTAAGCATACCTTACTTATATTAGAAAAAAGATAAAAAATTTAAAATACAAATACCAGAAAACCAATTTATTATACATGTACCTTGGAAAATATGATTACTGCTATAGCTGTTTTTCTCTCTTAAACTGTATTCTCTCATTACTTATGGAAAATGAATACATTGCTGAACATTAACTTTGTAACCAAAATCAAGCATATGTTTAGATGATGTTTACTTTATAATTTTTTCTTAAGGTATTTGAAGCTCAGTAAAGGCTTTTAGAATCCTCTGTATTGGCACTAATACAACTAACTTACTCAGCTTTCACTTATCAAATTTCTTGAGAGTATAAACAGTTTTAGGGACACATTTAAAAATTAAAACAACTTGTTAATTATGTAGACGATGATAACGAAATGGAGTAACATATGTCAAATCTTCTAAAATGAAGCTGGGAGGCCATTAAGGAAGTGGGCTTATGCACCTATACAGCATCTGCAACCAGATGTTAACTGAACTTTTGAACTTTGCCTGACCTCAGAAGCCATATCCTGGAGCATTTCCTCTTCCAAGAATGGACCGTCTGCTAAGATACAACTCAGGGACCAATCACATACTGGCAAATCAGCTTGTTCCTTGCCAGAACCAATCATTGCTTGTTCAGAACAACTTATGTAAGCTTGTGGGTTTTGCCTTTATAAATCCCGCCTCTTTTGTCCTCCTCAGACTGAAGAGTTTCTGTTTGAGTTTCTACTCAAATCTATATCTCCCAAATTGCAAATCCTAAGACCCCAAGTAAACATTTTGCTTCTCTTGCAGTTTATGCCTCTTATTCATTGACATTATGTGGTGTCAAAAGTGGGATCCAGAGCGACTGACCTCCGATTCCGGCGCCGCTGTGTGGACACGAGCAAGGCAACTGCAAAGAGTCTTTTGTGCTCTGTTGTCTCCTCCTGGCGGCTCCGGCTTCCGGTGGTGAGTCCTCCTGGGCCTGAACCTCCCGCCCTTTTTGGTAGAGGTTCAGATCTTTATTTAGATGTTCTTTGTTGCTGGCTTTTTTTAAGACATCTTTGTTCCTTTTGTTGAGGAACTTCTGTTCCTTTTGTTGGGCCTTTCTTTTTTTGGTAAGTGCTTACAAATGGGAAGTTCATTCTCTAAGGCAACTGCTGATGGGCACTCTGGGTCTCCTGCTGAATTTTTGTTTAAAGAATATGGACTTTCTGCATGTAGATTTGTGTCCCAATGGACTCACATTACCCTGGAAATTTTGAGGTTTCGCTGGCCTAAATGTGCTCCTTTGAAATTCCTAAATTGGTTTACTTGCGCACTCAACTGGAAAAAGGCTATCAAACCAAACAATTGAGTGAGAAGCTTATTTTAACTGGTCTCAAGGCCTCCAAATGAAACAACAAAAAGGTTGTTTCCTTGCAAGCTGTTAATTCCCATATTTCTTTCTCTCCAAAGGGGAAAATATTTCTTGTTTTAAGAGACTTTAGAGACCTAACTGTTCTTCAGTAGATAATTCTGACCCTTCAATAAATGATAAGACTGTCTTTCCATTCTTGTCTTATCCACTCAAATCAAAAAGCAAGAGAATCCTATCTTAGACTCTGTTCCTGGCTGCCTCTGGTCAAAAAGCTTTACAGACGTTGCCTGTATTCACTCTCCCATTGTGATGAAAGTTGAGGTGGATCCAAATAAGACCTTAGCTAATATTAAGCAGCACCCTTTGCATGCTGAAGCAATTAAAGGCATTAAGCCTATAATTGAAGAGTATCTAAAACAAGGGCTCATCATTCCCTTACAAGTTCTTGTCATACACCCATCTTACCTGTATGTAAACCTCATGGAAGAGGATGGAGATTTGTACAAGACTTAAGAGCCATCCATAACATTGTAATACCCAGCCATCCTGTTGTCCCTAATCTTCATATCTTACTGTCTGCTATTCCTCCAAATAGCAAGTTCTTTATGGTCATATGGTCATAAACCTTTGCAGTACCTTCTTCAGCATTCCCATAGATCCTGGTAGCCAATTTTTATTTGTCTTTGCTTAGGATGGACAACAATACACATAGACAGTCATACCCCAAGGCTATACTGAAAGCCCGACCTACTTCTTTTAGATTTTAAAGGTAGATATAGCAGATGTAACCTTTTCAGAAAATACTTTATTATAATATGTGGATGACCTCCTCCTTTGCTCACAATCAAAGGAAGCATCTGGTGTAGATGGACTACATCTCTTAAGGGAACTTGTTTCTAAAGGACATAAAGTTTCAAAAGAGAAGCTGTAGTTTAATCAGCTTCAAGTTAAATTTTGGAACATTTGATATCTAACCAAGGGTTAATGCTTGACCCAGATAGAATTAAAGGAATCCTTTCTTTCCCTGTTCCCCAGTCCAAAAGACAATTGAGGGGACTTTTAGGATTGGCTAGTTATTGTAGAAACTGAATCCCCTACTTCTCAATGATGGCTGAACCCTTACACGCTTCCTTTAAGGTTGACCAGCCAGAACATCTCAACTGGATAGAAGAAAATCAAAATGCCTTTGAGACAATTAAGCAGGGTCTGCTTGACACCCCAGACTTAGGACATCCTAACTACAAATAGCCCTTTTCATTTTTGTTCATGAGAAGGAAGGACACTGGGTGTCCTGAACATGGAGGAAAACGTAGACCAATTGACCACTGCAGCCAACAATTAGACCCTGTGTCTGAGGGACTACCTCCCTGCATGAGAGCCATTGCTGCAACTGCAGCTTCTCTTAGAACTGCCAAAGAAACTGTCATGGGCTCTCCTCTGACCATTTATGTACCCCACTTTGGAAGCCCTTCTTAATTCTCATCATACTCAATACCTTGCTGCCAGCTGACTGACCTCCTGTGAGCTGCTTCTGTCCTCACCAAACTTTACTCTTACTTTCATTCCCTCAATCCTGCTACCCTCCTTCCATTGCCTTCTGATGACACACCTCACGACTGTCTTACCTTGACAGACCAATTACTGGTCCCCAGACGAGACTTACAAGAGGCCCCAGTTGAAAATGCTGACGTAGTCTGGTTTACTGACAGGTCTTATCTGAAAGATGAAACTGGTAAATATAAGGCAAGATGTGTAGCTCTGTCTTTAACGGAAACAATAGAGGCTGTCCTTTGCCAGTGGCTACCTCTGCACAGCAAGTTGAACTTGTGGCCCTAACCCAAGCCTGTTGTCTGGCTGAAGGGAAAACAGCCAATATCTATACAGACAGCAGATATGCTTTGGGGGTAACTCATGATTTTGGCATGCTTTGCAAACAAAGAGGATTCTTGACCTCTATACGTCAAAGAATAAAAAAATAGTTTCTATGTGTTAAATCTTTTGGATGCCATTCAGAAACCAAGATCTTTAGCAGTGATAAAGATTCCTGGACATTCTAGGTAAATATGGAGGGAAGTGAAGGTAATCATTTTGGTGATTCAACAGCAAAAAACACAGCCCTTCGAGATTACAAACCTCTTTTGGAATTCACCCTAAAACCAAAATTACCCCTCAATCTTGTCAGAGATTTAAAAAATAAACTTATGGAAGTGCAACATTTTGCTCCTAAACAGGAAAGGAAAAAAATGGACAGAGCAGGGTTGCACATTTGAAAGAAAAAAAATATATGGTACAGTCCTAATGGCCATCCTGTCCTCCCTGATCGCCTCCAGGAACGTATTCTAAGCTATGTTCGTGATTTAACTCATTGGAATATTGAGAAGATGCTACTTTGGGGAAAACAATATTATTGGAAACTATCACCTAAAATGGCTTCGAAGGTTTATCAAAGATGCCATATATGTCCTAAACATAACCCTGGAAAGCCTATCCACAGTTCCATGGACCACTTCCCTTTACCTTCTGGACTCTTTGAAACATAACAATTGGATTTCATCCAACTGCCACCATTTCAAGGATATAAATATGTTTTAGTGATGGTATGCATGTTTTCCCATTGGACTGAAGCATTCCCATATTGCAGGGCAACAGCTCGTACTGTAAGTAAAATTCTTCTAGAATGGATTTTACCTCAGAGCTTCAACAGCAATCAAGGAAATAATTTTACAAGCCAAATGGTACAATCTGTAGCAAAATTTGGCCTACCCTGCACCAATTTCATTATGCCTATCACTCCAAATCTTCTGGTCTTGTTGAAAGAACTAATAGGATCATAAAAACTCAATTGGCCAAATTCATAGACTCTTTTAATATCCCATGGCCAAAAGCCCTGCCTTTGGTATTGCTCAACCTTAGGTCTATACCTTTTGGAAAGCACAAACTATCCCCATTTGAAGTCATCACAGGATGACCTATGAGATTAGATCAAGGACTATATGAGCCTGTCTTGCATAAAGGAGATATCTTGACCTACCGCAAGGAACTCAGTAAGACTCTTAAGGATAATACTACCCTAGAAGAACAGTCCTTTCACAGCACACTCCCTGGAGATGAAGAAATATGCCACCACAATTTTCAACCAGATTTTGTCAACTGGAAAAGACATCATCACAAGGATGCCTTACAATCACAATGGAAAAGGCCATACCATGTATTGTTGACCAGTCCTTATACAGCTAAACTTGGGGTCGTTGACTCATGGATTCATGTTTCTCATCTTAAAAAGTCACCCTCACCTGATTGGACTTCTCAACCCACTGGAGACCTCAAATTAAAGTTATCATAGGCTGCTTTCCACCCAGATGAGAAGCAGATGACATCGGGAGTAGACAACTGTCCCAAGTATCTGAACCAGGCCAGTATCCATCCCTGAGTTAGCCAAACTTTTTGGCATTCCTTTTTTTGCTGGAATTTTAATGTTCTTTTCCCTTTTACAGACTGTGGGAATTCTACTGGTGGCGAAACATCTTCCTTTTTGCTACTGACCCTTAGATTCCTCCTCCTCCTTACTTCCCCAGTCTCTCATTCCTGGAAAAGCAAGGCTATAATATAATTTTCTCAGTCTTTAGCCTCCTCTTGGAACTAGTCTGAATGTTGGGTATGTCACTATTCCCCTACTGCATCGTTTTGCAAAGAATAATGATTCCATAATCATAACTATATACAATTTTTCTTTTTTTTTAAAGATTGGCACCTGAGCTGACAACTGTTGCCAATCTTCTTCTTCTTCTTTTTTTTTTTCTCTGCTTTTTTCTCCCCAAATCCCCCCAGCACATAGTTGTGTATTTTTAGTTGTAGGTCCTTCTAGTTGTGGCACATGGGATGCCGCCTCGACGTGGCCTGACGAGTGGTGCCATGTCTGCGCCCAGAATCGGAACCGGTGAAACCCTGGGCCGCGGGAAGCAGAGCACATGAACTTAACCACTCGGCCACGGGGCTGGCCCCTACAATTTTTCTAATGTTCCCAGTTATACTGTCACCCTTGACCGGCCCCCCACCACTATTGCCTACCAGATAGAACCTGTCCACCTTATCTCAGGACCCCCTCCTTGCTTCTCCCTGACTCTCTTCTGCCTGTCCACCTTCTACCAAAATAGAGATCTGTCTTCTACACCAATACTGATGTGCCTTCTCAAGTTCGTTCTTCTTTCCTCTAACTCTTATATCCAGGGTCTCTATAGCTCCAGGCCCAAATTCAACTGTTCAACACCCCTTTGCTGGGCATACTTGATGTTGCTACTTCCTCTATTCACCCTATTTGAGATCTGTTAACTTAATGGGAGCATTGGAGAACTCCCTAGGACAGATCCCTGGTTCACCTGTATCCCTTGAGAAGTGTCTACCAGTACATCCTTGGAACCCTCTAATGTCACTGGCTCCCTTTGCATACCCTGGAGCTACATTTTCATCTGTGACCAAGAAGGTTCTCCATGGGCATTTGAATGCCTAGATAGCTGGAGAATGGGAGGAACTTACCTCCTGGGACACTTAACCACTCCTTTCACTGTACTCAAGCTAATCTCTGGACAACTAGGGTCTACTAGAATAGCCGAAAGAAAAGGGCACTCTATTGTAGATGATTATCCTGATGAAGACCCCTCTGAATATGAGGATAATAGTTGTGGCTGTAGTCAGGGATGTGACCTTCTCACTGGGTATTCAGGTGAGAATTTTGGGATCTTGGACAGGAGTTAGAACCAAAGATCTGAAGGTTATGATGTGAAACCTCACAAGAGCTGTCAACAGAATTATTTGCTCTGTGGCAAGAACTAATAGGGCACAACAAAGGTCCTTAGACACCCTAGCCCAAGTAGTGTTTGAAGACGGAATAGCCTTAGACTGTCTCCTTACCACCCAAGGATGAGCCTGTGCTATTACCAACACCTCCTGTTGCACCTCCTGGATTAATACCTCTAGTCAAGCTGAATCTGAGACCACTGAGCTTTTCAAACTAGCTAAATCCCTTGAGGGCCGCTCTAGCTTTACTGCAGGTTGGTTAAATTTCAAGTTTTCAGATTCAAATTTGCTTTCTGCCCGTTTAGGGGCAATCCTCAGATCCACTTTACATCTTGTTTTACTTGTGATAATTCTGATCTGATCATTTTTAAACTGTCACATGCTGTGCGTTTCTCGCTGTCACACAGCTACTCAAAACATCAAGGTCGTGGTCACTTAAAGACTCAAGACTATTCAGCAAACCTATCCATTGATGACCATTGAACAAAACCATCATTGATGCCTTGGAACTGTCAAACTATGCCTAAGACTCAGTTTCCTGATTGCATCATTATTGCTCAGATGTGGCCAAAGCCTCTGACTACCTTACTCCTACTGATGATTGAGCATCTCACTTCCCCCCATAATGGGACATGACTTCCCAAAGATGAGCCTTCCTGGTGAAGGGGGAAACACCTGTGGGTTTTGCCTTTATAAATCCCTGCCTCTTTTGTCCTCTTCAGAGTGCATTTGAGTTTCCTCTCAAATCTATGTCTCCTGAATTGCAATTCCTAAGACCCCCAAATAAACGTTTTGCTTCTCTTGCAGTTTATGCCTCTTCTTTGTTGACAATCACATATCTGCCTCTTTTCACAAAACATTTAGAGACATTTTAAGACACATTTTTTTTTCCTAAAGTATTTTTTGTTTACTTTTAATTTTCTTGGCATTTCCAAATTCTGCTTCCTACTTGTCTTCTTGCAGGTCCTGATTTTTTTTTTTTAAATAAATGAGTGATCATGGAAGACAATGCTTAAAAATCACAACTTTTTGTAATGCCAACTGTTAATAGGTTAAAGTAATTGAATTTAAAAATTATGAATACATGGGTTAGAGAAGCTAGAGTAAACAATGTAATGAAATGGAGATTTCTGTTTTCTCTCTACAAGCATCACACCTAAAAGATCACAATTTACGGATTTCTCTATTTATAATTTGGAGATTATGATTGTTTAGGAACTTAGAATAAGTCCTCTAAAAAGCAGATATTACAAGAGCAAAGTAAGAATTGCTTAGAAAACTAGAAACAAGGGTAATACTATCAGATGACTTTAACTTTACCTTACATACTTTTGAATTATTTGAATTTTTAACAAGATACCTGGATTACTTTATAATAGGAAATATATTTCCATTAGATAAAAAGTTTTTTATTAATTTCTAAATAACTATAGATTCACAGGAAGTTGCACAAACAAATATGTACTAGGAGGCACCTTGTAACTTTCACCTAGTTTAAGGGTTTAAAACCTTTTCTATTTCTTTTTAGAATCCTTTGCAGTTGCATCCTATTGCCCTTTGTAAATAGCAGTTGTTTTAATTAAGATTATAGATTTATGATCATTTTATGTAAAGTGGAAATTTTAGGAAAAGAAATTCAAAATTAGAAATAAGAACTGAGTAGAGGGAGGTATGGATTTTGATAAAAGTTAATGGATAATAAATAAAAGTTAAATCATATGTATTTAGAGTCTGGATTCACTTTAAATTAAAAATCCCTACAGCTAACCTTGTCTCTGGTCTGATTTTCTGTTGCCTCTCATGGGTGCAGCAATGCAGGGTCTGCCGTGGGGGTAAGTGGCCCTGTGAAGCAGTGGGTGTGCAAGACCAAGAGGGCATCCTGGATGCAGACTTTGTTCTTTATGTTGGTGCTCTGGCCACTGAGAGGTGCAGCCATGAAAACATCATCTCTTATGCAGCCTATTGCCAGCAGGAAGCAAAAATGGACAGGTAAACTTTCCCCTGAGACTTATTTCCCAAGATCTAATATGGGAACATGTTATAACAGACCATATTGTAAGTGTTTAGAATATGTACAGGAAATTCGCATTTGCCAGATTGCCTCCAGTAGTCAGAAACATCCTGAATGGGCAGTCAGGTGGGAGGAGTCAGGTGGTGGGACTGTTATTCATGTGGTAATGTCATCACCAACTCCAAAGAAAAAGTCTGTCAAGAGAACTTTCTTTGGAAGCGAATACCTCTCTAGGAAACAATCTGGACTTTAATTTTAGTCTTTCTGTGCTAAAACTGTAAGATGTTAAAAATGTGTTCATCTCATTGTCATATCATTTGATATGTCCTTCACTTAGCTAAATTATCACTTAAATTTGTATGTAAGGACCATTGCTGAGGTCCCGAACATTCATCTATCTGTCAAAAGATTAGCTGCCTTTAAAAAGCTATTTCACTTCTATTGCTACGTAATTCACTTAAGGAAAAAAATGAAATTATTTGTTGAATGAAGTAGGCAGAACAAAGGAAAGAATTATACCGTCAATCCTGAAGGTGGTAAGGAGATCAGAATCCGCATTATGGATTATGAAAAGCAGTCTGTTACCATGATACTATGTAATTGTTCATCCATAAAATCTACTAAAAAATCTAGCTTTTGAATGTTGAAAAAGCTTAGAGTCAAATATTGAGTATATTACTCAAGAAGAAAGTGCTATATGTTTTTGCAGATATATATGTACTATTCAGTAAAAACAATATATATATTCTTGTTTATATTCTTTAGTAAAAAGAATATATATATTTAATGGAGTGTTTCTTTTTTCCTGGGAAGCTGTTATTGAATTTATGATATTTTATAATTAATGGTGTCTCAGTATCAAGGAAATGTGGTGTTTGAAGTGCTGAATGATTGTTACTTGATAAAATGAGATACTTTCTTAAAGTAGATGTCTTTGAGAAACAGACCTTCATAACAGTAGTGCTCTAATTTCAACTAAACTATACGAATCGCACGCACACACACCTGCAAGTCATTTTGAATATACTGTTGAATGTCAAAAGAACATTGTAAAATAGTGTACATAATATGATTCCATATTTGTTTAAAAAATTTATGTATGTACTTAAAAGGAAAAAGTCAGAAGGAGGATTACCAACCATCCCAGTTTGCCCAGGACTACCCTGTTTTAGCACTGAAAGTCCCAAATCCTGGGAAAACCCTCAGTCCTGGGCAAACCAGGATAGCTGGTCACCCTAAAAATAAAGCACCCCAAATTGTTGGTAGGAGTTACCTCTGATAATGGAATTTAGTGGGAGTAGGTTGTAAAACAGGGAATTTATACATTTCTATATTGTTGGATATATACATTTTTACAATGAGCTTTTACTTTTTTAAAATAAAAGATGTTAAAGTGAACCTTATATATTAGGAGCATAATGGCTTCCCTGGGGAGTTGAGGGAGGGATATAAAATCTTGTGTTGAAATGAGTCTAGATTAGTTCATCTCCTTTCAGCATCTGATAATGCTGAAAGTGCTTAAAGTATCGAGTTGTCTACTAGTAAGAGCTTCCAGCATAGGAGCCATCACACAAATGAGAATCCCCTAGCCCAGAAGTGCATTTCAGTTTCATTGTACTGCTGTTATGTTTGTTTAAAGCACTTTAACATTTGGTTCACATTTGATGTGAATGAATAGCTAAAAGAATAAATGTTCTTGTGTATCAGTGAATATAAAGCTACTCATAAATGTCTTCTCATGCCTGGGGAAAGATTTAGGTTTCTTCTGTGGAGAATGTTGATGTTGGAAGAAAAAGCAATATCTTCAGTTATTTTCTCATCTTTTTGAAGGAAGCAAAACTTCCCTTCAAAACTGCTATATTGTAGGGGCCTGGCCCAGTGGTGGAGTAGTTAAGTGCACACGTTCCACTTTGGCGGCCTGGGGTTCATTGGTTCAGATCCCAGGTGCAGACCTACGCACCATTTGTTAAGCCATGCTGTGGGAGGCGTCCCACACAAAATAGAGGAAGATGGGCACGGTTGTTAACTCAGGGCCAGTCTTCCTCAGCAAAAAGAGGAGGATTGGCAGCAGATGTTAGCTCAGGGCTAGTCTTCCTCAACAAAAGAAAAAGAAAAGAAAAACTGCTATGTTGTATTAATTCATTCAGTGAATATTTGAGTGCCTAGTATGTTGTCAGCAACTAGGTGAATAAAACAGACGTGTGTACCTGCCTCACAGAACTTAAAAATTACAGAGGGAGACAAATATTAGTTAAATATACTTAGAAAAAGTATGTGATTTCAAAATGTAGTAAAAACTTTGTAGGAAAAAACAGGGTGCTGTACCGTAAAAGAAAACAAACACGGGAAACATAATTTAGATCAATTGGGCAAAGAAGCCCTCTCTGAAAAAGTGAAGTTTTAGCTGTAACCTGAACCTTGAGAGTCTTCAGCCAAATAAGAGGTGGAGAAAGAGTTTATGTTGGGGAAAAAACCATGTGTACCTGTTGCTGTTAGAAGCCACTTCAGTGGGCAGTGTGTCTGAGGACAAGACCTTCAGGAGATTCACTGGGGAGGCAGACAGGGCTGCTTTATGCTAAATGCTGTAGGAAGTCCTGACAGGTGGTAAGCCTGGCGGTGACATCCATTTTGTATTTTAGAGGTCACTGTGGTAATGTTTTAGTAATTAATTATATTCTTATTTCTTCTAAGTGTAAGTCTGTTGTTTTCAAGTATGAAGAAAGTGTACTGTATGCTTTTTACTTAATCCCATTTACTTTACATTACAAATGTTACTTTGTAAGTAGGCGATCACAATTTGGTGAGGTTTGTGGTATTTCTGCAGTAAAATGTTAAGGTTGTGGTGGGAGAAAGGATCTTGGGGCTCCTTACCATTGTCTGTCTGCCACAGCTTTTGAAAGACAGGTGGATACCTGGTGGAACGGACTGAATTACTCTGGGTCCTAGTCTGCTCTCGTTCTCGGACTCTCAGGTTCTAGGCTTAGAAAGAGATGTAGAATTCTGTAGCTTCTAGAAGGTGTAGAACATGAAAGATGATGGGAAGATAAAAATCTTTATGTGAGTGAAGGCAGTGTTAGGGCAGGAGAAAGGAAATAGTGAGCTGGAGATACTAAGGTTCAGCAATTTTCAGCAACCTGAATGATTTGCTTACTATCCTATTGTATGTTGAGTTTCCCTCTCTACCTACGTGTCTGTCCCTGTGCCTGTAAATACAATGAAATGCAGAACTCAAATACGGATTTTGCAAATAAAATAGTGTTAAAATTTAAGTTTTTCAGTTCGTTCCTTTTTTTTTTTTTTGGTATAGATTGACATATTTTACAAATTCATACTAAAGTATAATTAACTGACTATATGTTTTTGTAGGAATAGGTGTGGGGTGGCCATGCCATAGGAAAACAGAGGTATATGTCTTAAAAATAAAAAACAATAAAAGTTAGATCTTCTGGTACAGAATGACATTTGATATTTAGCAAAGATTTTTCTGACCTTGTCAGTTTTTGATAGAAAAGTATGTTAGTAAATATCATAATATATATTGTTCTGGAATATAATAAAAAATTTAATGTCTATCTTAACAGGCCAATAGCAGGATATGCTAACCTGTGTCCAAATATGATCTCTACCCAGCCTCAGGAGTTTGTTGGGATGCTGTCCACAGTGAAACATGAGATTATTCATGCCCTGGTAAATTTTTCTAACTACTATTTTTTCCTTCGCGCATTGATTTTCTGCTTATTATGCTCTCATTTTAATGTATATATTAAATTTTAAGATTGTATGGATTCTTAGAATCATCTTCAGTCAAACCTAGTTGATTAGGCTTCTGCCAATAGAGAATTTTTAATGATTAGGATAGTGGCTAGGTTGAGTTATACTTCCTAAAATAATTAAACAAGTAAATCCACGGGGCACATAGGATTTTTGAGGAAATGATTAAGCTTCTTAAGAACAAAACTTAAGTAATTTAGTAAAATTTACTTCTCTCTAAAATAACTGATATGCGAATTAGAGATCTTATCTGTAACAGAGATCTCATTTCTGACAGTCTTCTTGGTCTATTTAGGCTTTCTAAAGTGTGTATGTATACTACTGACTCAGAACTTCTTCCTTTTCCCCAATTTCTCCAAAATAGTGAACTTTTACCACATGTCTAGAGAATTAAACGAAGTTGCCTAAGACTCTAGGAAATGTTCTCCTGATGTTATATGTGTATTTAGAAAATAGATGTCAGTAAAATGCAGGGATTAAGAGAGAGAATGGATCACACAGATCTAGGGGTGAATCTTCTGACCTCTACCACTAAAAATCCTTAGGATCTTGCGCAAATTACTTAGCCTTTGTAAGCCTCAGTTTTATCTGTAAAATGAAAATAATAGTGGTACATATTACAATGAATTTTTTTCATGAAGATTAAATAAGACAAAACAGATAAAACAGCTTAGCACCATGCTGCACATGGCAAAATGTAATAAAATTAGTGGCTATTATTTGTCTTATTTAGTGGGCTGTCGTGTATGACCTTGAAATACAAACTTAAGTCTTTAAATCAGTGAATACGTTGAATAACTTGGTGAAACTCTAGTGTAACCAGATTGTGCTTCTGTTCTTCAAGTAAGGAGATTCTGAAATGAGTTGTCTGTTTTCCTTTTATTAAAAAGGAAGTGAGTCAAACTTGCTAATTGTGGTGAAAGACAGGATCATTCTAAGTAACATTTTAAGCTTTAAGCTCTAAAAACTGTAGATACTTGATGTTGAGAGAACCAGAGCAAAACAGCAGGTTTTAAGTATAGTACATAAGTGAACATGAATGCAGAGCTTCCGGACATAGTTAGGTTATGAACAGGCAGTTCACAAAAGAAAAAATCCAATTCACCAAGAAATATGTAACGAGGTATTCAGACTTACTTTAGCAGTCAGGGAATCTCAAATTAAAGCAAGACATCATTGAATATGAAAACGTGTATGAGGGGCCTGCCTGGTGGCATAGAGATTAAGTTGACACACTCTTCTTCAGCAGCCCAGGCTTCACAGGTTCGGATCTGGGTGCAAACCTACACACCATTCGTCAAGCCATGCTGTGGCGGCATCCCACATAAATTGGGGGAAGATTGGCTTGGCACGGATGTTAGCTAGTGACAATCTTCCTCAAGCAAAAAGAGGAAGATTGTCAACAGTTGTTAGTTCAGAGCCAATCTTCCTCACCAAAAAAACCCCCCAAACATGTATAAGAATTATGCGCGTTGACTTCAGGGTAGTGGTTACCTCTGGGAAGAAAGGGAGGAGAAAGGGTTTATGTAGTGGGGCTTCAGCAGTATTTATTCTGCAGTGTTTTATTTCTTAAAAAGTCTGAAGAGGGGCCAGCCCCATGGCTGAGTGGTTAAGTTCCCGCAGTCACCTGCAGTGGCCCAGGGTTTCGCTGGTTCGGATCCTGGGCATGGACATGGCACTGTTCATCAGGCCACGCTGAGGCGGCCTCCCACATGCCACAACTAGAAGGACCCACAACTAAAAATATACAACTATGTACTGGGTGACTTGGGGGAGAGAAAAAAAAAGTCTGAAGAAAATGTGGCAAAATTAACGTCTTAAATCCTCTTAAAGAGGTTACATAAATGTCTATTAGATTTTTTTTTAACTTTTTTGTATATTTATTTAAAAAATTGTAAAAACCTAAGAAATTTTAAATATTAGTTTAAGGCTCAAAAACTATCCTGGAGGATTGTAGGAGTTAAATGTTTAAAGATATTCCCTACAAAATTATATTTGCTCATAGCTATCAACTATAGTCATCCATGGTACTTTAAATACTAGATAAGCCTTCTTCAATGTGAGTGCTTAGAAAAATTTTCAAGTTGACAGAGTGGAAAAAATATATATTTAGAATACTATAAAGGATGAGGCAAATCATCCTATTTTAAGCTTTATATAACTTCAGTGAATTGTATATTAGAAACTATTTAGGTTTCTTAGCTGACTCCATTGTGTCCTTTGCATCTTCAGAGATTAAAAAGGAAGAAGAAATGTAGGAATAAAAGAATAATCTGGATTCCATTAATCATTTTGGCAAGCCTTGAATGACACAGAGGTCACAGTATGTAAGCAAAGAAATTTGCCAAAGAAATTGATTAGTTAATTGGTGATTTATGATTGTTAGTTATTTGGATATAAGCTATAGCATATTCTCAATATGTAAAACATACCTAAAGAAGTAATTACAGAAGTGCTTTGTTTCAGTTATTAGATTAGGAAAGAAAGCAAGAAAAAAAATTTCACTAATAGAATAGGAGATATCAAATGTCAATAATTTTTTTGGCCCATTTTCTCATCTTATTTGGGAGGGAAGAGATAGAGAATGGGAATTTGAGTACCTGTATACGAAGTATCCATTATCATTAAAATTGAAGACTTCATAAAAACACTATTTAAAAATGTGATTGTAAACATACATATTCACATTGTAAGAAAATTGAGAGAATTTGAATGATTTTACACATTACCATACCACCAAAAGAACCACAGCTTACACTTTGATATATATGTTTCCAGTCTTTTTTCCTAAGTGTACACACACACACACATACACACATTTCCAGTCTTGTTTTTTTAAGTATAGATATCTATGAAATGTGGACTTTGAACTTTTATGAGTGCTCTTAGGAGCACACTCAGTCGCCTGCTCCCCTGCTCTAAACTGTATTAATTGTTCTGGACAGCAGTGTTCCCCAGATGCAGGTGTAGAGTTTAGGAGGTTCGTGTGAAGAGGATCAACTGTGGTAAACACATTCTCAAACAAATAGATGCACTGTTTATACTGCTACCAAAGAATGTCTTTGTTACCAGTACTTTTGATTTCCTCACTTATAATTACCTCAGGTAATTGGAAGTTAAAATTCATAAATATGAAACACTCAACTGGTATCCATTTCTAAGATATGAGAAGTTCCTGTAGAAGTATTGACGTGGTGTGTTATGTGGTTGTATCAATGTTCTGATAGCGGCATGTTATCATGTCTTTCATCAGACTTGATATTTTTCCTTTTAAGATATTTTGAACTTTTTCTTATAGGGTTTCTCTGCTGGGCTATTTGCATTCTACCATGATAAAGATGGAAATCCTCTAACTTCAAGATTTGCAGGTGGTCTCCCACCTTTTAATTACAGGTATTTGTTAATTTTGTTCTTGTTCCTCTTTTAGGAGGGTGCTAAGACTAGAATCTGAGAATCATAGCATATTAGGTGCCATAAATAATAGTGTCTTCATGGCTACCCTAAGAAAATTATAGCTATTAAAACATGATAGGAGGGGCCAGCCCCATGGCCGAGTGGTTAAGTTCTCATGCTCTGCTTCAGCGGCCCAGGGTTTCACTGGTTCAGATCCTGGGCACAGACATGGCACCGCTCATCACGCCTTGCTGAGGCGGCACCCCACATAGCACAGCCAGAAGGACCTACAACTAGAATATGCAACTATGTACTCGGGGTGCTTTGGGGAGAAAAAGAAGAAAAAACACGTGATAAGATATAAGAGGTCATTTAGCGTCCCCCTTTTCATTTTATAGATGAAGCAGTTGAGATGCAGAAAGCTTAAGTGACTTATCCAAAGAGCCAGGACTCTTCTTGCCAGGCAGAGCTCTTTTCCACCACATTGTAACTTGTCTTACCTTACAGTATAGTGAGGTCATGGGAAAATGTGGGTTGGTTATATTTTGCTTTATTAATAGTTATTGCCTATACATGGCAATATTTGTGTGTTAAATGTTTTATTTAGCACAGCATATTAGCAGTGATCTAGATGGCCCAGGCCTAAAATAAATAATACTAAGAAACACTAAAAAAATTTATCAAGAATTTTATATGGACTGTCAGTCACAGAACTGTAACCATTTGCATGCATTTATATAAAAAATAAATCTCTAAATTAAGAGCACATGTCCACAAAAAGACATGTACAAGGATGTTCATGGCAGTTTTGTTATTAATAGTCAAAAAATGGAAACCATTGAGAGGTCCATCAATAGTAGAATGGATAAATAAATTGTGATATATTCCTATAATTGAAAACTACAAGGCACTAAAAGAGAATACACTATTGCTACATGCAGTAATGTGTATGAATATCACAGATAGAATGTTGAGCAAAAGAAGTCAGATAGTCTGTTTGTATGAGTTTAAAAACAGTCAATGATAAACAAATTAGTGGTTTTACTTGAGAGAGCTGGCTGTTAAACTCCATAAAAGTTGAGTATAGATTGGGAAAGGGCACAGGAATCCTTCTGAGGGTGCTGATGCTGTTCCATATCTTTATCAGAGCAGTGGTATATGGGTGTAGAATAAAAAATTAATTAATCTTTATACTGAAAACTTGTTCACTTTATATGTATTTTACTTTGACTACAAAGATCTCTATTAAAATAACTAGAATTAAATAAATATTGAAGTAGATAATACTTTATTCATCATAGTATTTTTTAGAGTACATATGAAGAAACGAAATTCTAATGTAGAAATAGATGTTTTACTTCCTAGATTGCTTGTGTTCATTTGGTGGGGTGGAGGAAGTCTGGTCTTTCCTAAGAATTGTGGTCTTTATGGGAAACATATAAATGGTCAGATAGGCGTTGTCTGCATAGTGATGTAGGTCAGGAGGAGAGAGATACCCACCCAAGAACTATTGTTAAGCTGATCATTTGCAGTGCTTTCTTGCATTCAGGATACTCAAAAGCAGGAAATCTCAGAGTATAAATGAAAATAATAGAGTAATAAAAAATTCAGTTGTTAGACACATGAAGAGTTGAATTTGGCCATAACCTATTTGGAGAAACTGTTAATTGAAGTGTGGATAGTAAAGAGGATTTTAGAGTTATTAATAGGGCAAAAGCTGCTTATTTTCTTGTTGGCTTTGTTCACTATTTATGTTTAAACATTGCCTTGCCATGAAGAAAGATGAAAGGAATTAAGAATAACCTCTCTAGGACATGGGTAAATGAACAGATACATGATTCAAAAAAGCATAACAAAATGTGAATTATAGAATCTAAGTGACAGTTATTGGATGTACAGATGATCATCATACAATTCTTTCAACAGTTTGTATGTTTAAAATTTTCATAAAATAATGGTGGGAAAAAATAACCTCTTTATATTTTGTTTTATTGGAGAGAACGCAAGATTCACAGGGTCAATGGTAGAAATAATCTAGGGAAAAAGCCAAAATAAAACAGATTTGGGTTTTAGGGAAAAATCAAAATTGATATCCATCATAATTTTCTGTAATAAATAAATATATTACTTTTTTCATAATGCTTTTATTTGTGCAAGATAGAGTCCCCAAAGTGGGACTGTTGGTTTAGAATCTATGCCCACTATAAAGTTTAATAAAAGTTGTCATATTCCTTTTTTTTAAAGGTTGTGGCAGGGCACACTCCCACCAGCGATATATGAGTGCTTTTGTAACACCTTCCCAGTACTGGATATTATAAATCTTTTTTTTTAGGCCACTTTGATGGGTCAAAAAGATGGTATCTCATATTTCCAGAACTACTAGTAAGGTTTTAGCCATTTGCATTTTTCTCTTTGTATACTGCCTGTTTATTTTCTTTGTCCAGTCTTAGGTTATTTTTCCTTTTCTAGTGACTTTGAAGAGTTTTTTATAAGTTAGAGATTTAATCCTTTTTCATGTTTGTTGTAAATATTTCTCCCATTTGGTTATCTTTTTATTTCAGTTATCGTATTTTTGCCATATAGAAAAGTCTTTCAATTTTATATCATTACATTCATCTTTTTTTCCTTTATCGCTTAAGAAAGTTTCTGCCCTCCAAAGATTATTAAAATATTCTCCTAAATTTCTTCTAGTAAATTATTATTTGAATTTTTTACATTCCTAGCTTTAATCCATTTGGAATTTATTTTTGCTTTTTGTATTTTGGGATTTTTTTTGTAGGGTACATATATGTTTGTAATGTTATCTCCTTGGTAGACTGACCTTTTCATCATTATAAAATTGTCTTCTTTGTCTCTAGTAACAATGTTTGTCTTAACGTCTATTTTGTCTGATATTAGTATAGCCATTCTAGCTCTCTTTTTAGTACTGTTTGCATGGTGTATCTTTTTAATCCGTTTACATTCAACCTATTATGTCCTTGAGTCTGAACTATGTCTCTTGTAGACGTATGGTTGGATCATGTGTTTTTAATACATTCTCCAGTCAAGCCCTTCCCACCCCCCTGGTGGCTGCAGTTGCTGCTTTTCACCATGGTTGTGAACTGTTGGTTTTCAAGGCTGCCACAGAGCTGGAGAGAAGGTGTGGGAAATCGCCACAGAGCTTGCTGTTCTTACTGAGATGCATCCATTTTTCTTAAATAAATGCTCCCTGAATTGCTGCAAGCCTTTGGTTAATTTCCAGAGTTCTGAAATGTTGATTTGGCCAATTTTGCTACTTTTCTCATTGCTTTCATGAAGCAGAGAATTTTCAGAGGTCCTTACTCTGCCATTTTTGCTGGCATCTGTCTGGAATTTATTTTTGTATATGGGATGAAGCAGAGATTTAATTCTTTTTATTTTTTTTTTTGAGAAAGACTAGCCCTGAGCTAACTGCTGCCAATTCTCCTCTTTTTGCTGAGGGAGACTGGCCCTGAGCTAACATCTGTGCCCATCTTCCTCTACTTTATATGTGGGTTGCCTACCACAGCATGGCTTGCCAAGTGGTGCCATGTCCGCACCCAGGATCCAAACAGGTGAACCCCAGGCCGCCGAGAAGCAGAATGTGTGAACTTAACTGCTGCGCCACTAGGCCAGCCCCAAGATTTAACTCTTTTTTTTCCCTCAATGGATAACCAATTTTATAGCATAGTTATTAGGTAAATTATACTTTCCCACTGAATTAAAATGCCATCTTTTTTGTTTATTAAGTTTCCTTATGTACTTAGATATGTGTCTGGGCTTGCTTTTTGTTTTAAAGATTGGCCCTGAGCTAACATCTGTTGCCAATCTTTTTTTTTGCTTCTTCTCCCCAAAGTCCCCCAGTACATAGTTGTGTATTCTAGTTGCAAGTCTTTCTAGTTCTGCTATGTGGGACGCCGCCTCAGCATGGCTTGATGAGTGGTGCTAGATCCACGCCCAGGATCCAAACTGGTGTAACCCTGGGCCGCCAAAGCAGAGTAGTGAACCCAACCACTCTGCCATGGGGCCGGCCTCTGGACTTGCTTTTGTTTTATCCAATAAATTTGTTAAGGAAGTAATTTGTCGTCATCTTAGCCAAGTATTAGCTATGTGAACTTGAGCAAGTTACTTCATTTCTCTCAGCTTCTCTCTCTTTACCTGTAAAATTGTGATGATAATCTCATTAAGATTGTTGAAAAGATTAAATTAGAAAATGTTATCAAGTACTTTGCATGGACTTGGCACATAGTAAGCTCAAATATTTTAATTTCATATTGATATTCATAAACATTTTTACATTTAAAGAGATGGTGAATTTTGCAAAAATGACTCTTTGACTCTTTAATTACAGTCTTGGATTATATCAATGGAGTGATAAAGTAGTTCGAAAAGTGGAGAGATTATGGGATGTTCGAGATAATAAGATAGTTCCTCATACTGTATATCTTCTAGTAACACCTCGTGTTGTCGTAAGTATTACTAAACTTCAGGGCTCATGAGCTATGTGCTCTTTTCCTTCATTATGATCCTTTCTTATCATTATTGTTTAAGAACTTATGATTAAATTTCAGAGCCTATGATAGGAGAAATAATATGAAGGAGGTACAGTAAAGCTACAGACCAAGAGAAATCTGAGGAAATGGAAATTTGGCAATGGCTCTCAGTGCTCCATTCTACCCACTGCTTTAAGCCAGTGCTCCTCTGTTGTGATACTTCTTAGGATCACTGGTACTACTTGCATAATTGCTGGTCATTTCATTTGGAATCTGGATTAGTCAGGGTTCTCCAGAGCAACAGAACCAAAGGATGTGTTGACAGAGAGAGAGATTTATTTTAAGGAATTGACTCATGCAGTTGTAGCGGTTTTGAGTCCAAAATCTGATGGGATAGGCTGGCAAGCTGGAGACTCAGGGAAGAGTTGCAGTTTGAGCCCAAAGGCTGTCCGCTGGTGGAATTCCTTCTTGCTCAGGCAAAGTCAGTCTTTGTTCTCTTAAGGCCTTCAACTGATTGGATGAGACCGTCTATATTGTGAAAGGTAATCTGCTTTACTCAAAGTCCACTAACTTAAATGTTACTCTCATCCAAAAACACCCTCACAGAAACATTCAGGGTAATGTTTGACTAAATATCTGGGCCGCAGTACCAAGTTGATACACAAAATTAACCATCACGTCTGCTTATTTAATGTTAGAAACCTGTTCTCCCTTCCTCCTTCCTTGACTACACACAGCACTCCCAGCCTTCTGGACTTTTGTACTGCTCTTGGGATATTTCCCATCCCTGGAGGTCTCTAACTGAAGGACAGACAAACCAAATGAGCAAAATTGTATTCTAATGAACAACTTATATTTCTTACAAAGACTGTATCTGTAATAAGAGTAGTTTATACCTGCATTAAAATTGTTATTGACACTAGAGTTACAAATGGCAATCATACTAATCTGTAACTTTTTTGAAATATATGTGACTAAAAGTCAAACTGTTCAAATACAGGAAAAATATTAAGACAAATAGTAATTTACTAGCAAAAAAGAATATGACTGTATAAAAATTTTAATTATACTAAAAACCATGTTTCTTGAAGATGTTCTTTCTTCTCACCCAAGTAATTATTTAATGGCTACTTTATTATACCCAGTGTGATAAAGAGTTTGCCATTATCTTTTTGTACTTTTGCAGAGTTTATTTTTTTTCTGATTCTTAGGATGAAGCACGAAAACATTTTAACTGTCCAATACTGGAGGGAATGGAACTTGAAAATCAAGGTGGTATGGGCACTGAGCTCAACCATTGGGAAAAGCGGTTATTAGAGGTTAGTTTATTTTAAAATTTTACTAGGCATATTTTTTCTTTAAAAAGTAATTCTTACTCAAGTTATTGAAACAGTGTAATAGGTTATAAAGTAAAAAATTTAATAATCTCTTTTCCTCTTCAGCTCTTCAGATCACTTTCCAGATATCACTATTTTAGGTTTTTTGTATATCCCTCCAGAAATATTATAGATAGATAGATAAATAGATAGATATAGATATAGATGCACCCACTAGCACACACAGTTGTTTGGTATTTTAAAATAGGTTCATACATTTATGCGTCTTTTTTCACTTGATATATATTAGACATCTTTCCAAGGCAGTAATACAGCTGCTTCTGCTGTAATGTAATGTATGCTTTCCAAAAAAAGCTTTCTTCAAAATCAAACACTAAAAATAACAAGCTTTGTGAGAAAAGCAAATACTAGAGCACTGATGAAAGCAATAAGTCATAATAAAAGTACTAGCTCAGGGGCCGGCCTGGTGGCGCAGCAGTTAAGTGCGCATGTTCTGCTTCAGCAGCCTGGGGTTCACCAGTTCGGATCCCGGGTGCGGACATGGCACCGCTTGGCAAGCCATGCTGTGGTAGCCATCCCACATAGAAAGTAGAGGAAGATGGGCATGATGTTAGCACAGGGCCAGGCTTCCTCAGCAAAAAGAGGAGGATTGGCAGCGGATGTTAGCTCAGGGCTGATCTTCCTGGGAAAAAAAAAAAAAGTACTAGTTCAGTTTAAAAAGACATCATATTTCCAATAAATTAACTTCTATAAGTACTCTAGTATTTCTTTACCTTAAACAGCAACAACCACAAAAAGCAATGGTAGGTGGATGGGAGACTAAATCTGAGTAATGGGGACAAGAGTAAATGTACAGAGCTTAGAGAGAACCCTGCAATAAGCACTTCTAAGACAGAGCCTCTGGCCACGCTAAGCCAAGTGGAAGAACATGGAATGAATAAGCGTCATGTGCAGTACAGCGTTCCTCTGTTGCTCTGTTCACCTGTCTTCGTGTGTTTAGCTGCTATTGCTCCATGGCAGAAAACCTTAAAATCTAGAGAGAAATCATTATTAACCAACACAATTGCATATTATGCTGACGTCATTCCCTTATTTACCAGTCTCACATATGCTCGTTCACATTACAGAAACACATGCTTTAGTAAAATAGACTGTATACTTGAATCTACTCATTTTGTATAAGGTATAATCTACATAGTATTATACAAATGTGAAAACAGTCCTGAGTTAAACAACCATGTTTTAAATTTTTTATTTTAAAAATGTAATGAGCAATTTGTTTATATCTGCAGTGCCTTCCAGAAGTCATGCTCCAATGGGTGTTCTTAGGTTCAACTAAATAATCAGACAAACTCACAAGACCTAAACAGGCCGAACTGACCAAAAATTCAGTTAGAATGACACAAGAAAGAAAGCACAGGCTGCCAGCATGATTTCTCTTGTGCGCCACACAGCAATCTAGGGGCTATCATCTGTGTCTCTCTCCCTCCCACTCCAGCTCAAATACAGGAGCACAAGACCATAACAGAGGGGTGAGAGAACCAGCCTAATTTAGAAGTATCATATCCCAAATAAGAACCAATATCTTTTTTAACAGTTCCATTGATAGAACTTCCAGATCCCTGAAAGGCACATACCCATAAGAGTCAGTGCACACGGAGAAGTCTTAGACTGTGGTTTACCAACAGGCATTCAGGTTCATTTACAGTAGCCCCAAGTCCAGAGGCATATCAGGAGGTCTTTTTCCCTCAAGTGCTGTTGCCTGGTAACACAGTTGACATACCACCTTTATTAGGTTTCCTGGGGAGGAGAACTAGAAAGTTAACTCAAGGTCAGATTTGTTTACCCAGAAAAAGAAAGGCTAAATCCCTGGGAGTGGGATTTCTGGGTCAAAGGGTATACATACATACATATATATATATGCGTATTTATTTATTTATTTATTTTTAGAGATCTATTTAGATAATTTAGGTAGTTGCAGCTTACATATGTCATGACTCAAGGAAGCAAAGTTATGAAAAGAGTGAAATTAATGCTTGTGCTGACTGTTCTTATCTAGGTGGCCACAGAGTAACAGTGAAACTTATGGAAGGCATACATGCTTATTTCTCCCACGGGAATTTCAGTTTCTTTATTTTTCTTAAGCAGTTTTCTCAAGTGATTCCCTTTAGAAAGTGGTAGATCGGGCAGAAATGAATATTTATTTACTTTTCAGAAGATTTGAAAGTAGTAATTTTATTAATTTCCTTAACTGCTACCTTTCTTTGAAATCAACTTTCTGTCCTTGAACTATTTTTTTAAAAGCTAATGTTAAATTAGTTGAGATAACCATCCAGTGTTCAACATAAGGATGGGAAGAATGATCAGAGGTGCCCAAATATGGAAGATGCTTCTTAAGAGACAGTGAAGTCCTTACCGTTAGGTGACCTCCTGATAGGAATTTTATTATATGAATTAAAACACTGGGTAGATAATAGACCTTAATGATATTTTAGGTCCCTCATGTAACTACTTTGATCCTATTGATTCTATGATACTTGTTTTGAATATTAATGTATATTTCTGTGATCAAAAAGTTGAAAGTTGTATAAGCATTTTCTTTGTAATTCAGGCAAATATTCCCTCTCCCAATATTTTGTTAGTATCTGTCTCAACCACTCACTTTACTTTGCCTAGATAGTGTAATATTTTTACAGCATTTTTGTTTCCATACATTTATCTTCATTTTCATCAGAGTTGTAAATGCTGGTTGTCTACCATTGCAGGGAAATTGTACACATTATAGACATTTGAGGCAGAAAGTAGATTTCACTTTAAGCTTCAGTCTTGTCATTTTTAAGGAAGGCTTATGTATTTCACTATTTTAAGTGAATATTTTGTCAGCCTCTCACACTTGAGACATTTTAAATATAAACCAAAGTAATCACAGAAATTATTGAGAGCTGCGAGGAGTCCAGTCTTCTAATTAAAACTTGTTGTTGATTTTCAGAATGAAGCAATGACAGGTTCACACACGCAGAACCGAGTCCTGTCTCGAATCACTCTGGCATTAATGGAGGACACTGGGTAAGACAGCTGTGAGAATATTATATGAATTATTTATTAAAATGAAATGAATGTTAAGATTAATATTAAGGTGAAATAAATATTAGCTTAAGAAAATACTGACAATTTACAGAGAAGTTAAATATACTTATTCTTTGAATTTTGTGCAGTTAGCTATCCATTACCTGTACCAACTCCATGCCTTCATTCTGTTTTGTTTTGTTTTTTTTTAAAGATTTAATTTTTTTCCTTTTTCTCCCCAAAGTTCCCCGGTACATAGTTGTATATTCTTCATTGTGGGTTCTTCTAGTTGTGGCATGTGGGACGCTGCCTCAGCGTGGTTTGATGACCAGTGCCATGTCCACGCCCAGGATTCGAACCAACGAAACACTGGGCCGCCTGCGGCAGAGTGCGCGAACTTAACCACTCGGCCACGGGGCCAGCCCCCATGCCTTCATTCTGTAAATGTTTGAGGCCCTGAGGTATAGGAAGAATAGAGCAAAATCCCTGGCATTATGAGATTTATTTTCTAGTACATAGAGGCCATGGTAATATGAAGGAAAGACTAAACATTTTTTTATTGTAGATGAAATTGGTGATATATAGATTGCTGGTTTTTAAAGCAGTAGAACTTTCTGGTAAAGCAGTAGAATACTGTTTTTACATGGCTCCAATTGGAGGCTGTTTCTTGGTCGGCTCCTGAGTCCTTTTGACAGGACTCATTAGTTTTTGACATCTTCCTTGCTTTTTGATACATCACGCACCTTTTCCTAGATCTGGGCATCAGCCAACCTTCCAAAGAGTACTGGTTCCTTCTAATGGAGATGAGCTTTTACAAACCATAACCTAGGTAATGTGTTCATTGCTACTGGGTTGTCATTACTTCTCGTAATTTTCATTGGACCAAGTTGGGAAATTCATATTTTTGGAAAGAAAAAACTGGATTCCTTTTAGTGCCATTATAACTCTTTCCCATTTATCCCTGAACAGCAATGGCCAGCAGAAGTGATCCTCAAAAGTGGTCCTGCTGCCCTCTTCAACAACCAAACAATGCTACTTTCTTTAAGATACCAGTAGGATATAGAAGCATTGTGGCGGGCGTGAGTCACTAGTGAAATCATGTCACTGGTGAATTTTAAAGCATATTTCCTTTTTCTGAGGCAACGCATCAGCAACGTGGGCCAGACATTCCTAAATGTCTGGCAATATTTTTAAATTGTAGACATGGAAATTAATTTTCATAAATCCATAAGACTTCAGTGTAAATTAACTAAGTTGCTTCTCCCAGTAAAAAACGTTATCATTTATCCATCCAGAAACCTGGGAATCATCTTTGATAACTCCCTCTCCCCACCTCTCACATCCAGTCATCATCAATCTTGCTTGATTTTTAGCTCTTCAGTATCCCTGGAGCTGTCTCCTTTTTTGGTCACCACTGCCTTTATCAAGGCCCACCATTATCTTTTGCCTGGATTACTATAGCAGCTTTTTTTTTTTTTTTAATCTGTCTTCCTGCATCTTAAGTGGTCCTTTCTATTGCCAAAAGCCATTTACACATTCTATACAAATACCCTTTAGAATTTTTTTTAGGCCAAGTGTCTCACATAGTAAGAAATACATCATGACCAAAGAATATACATACATGTATAATGGCTAAGAGCAAAGATGTTGACAAAAGTGCCAAGACCGTTTAATGGGAAAAGAGTAGTTTTTTCAATACATGATGCTAGGACTATTGGATATATACATGCAAAAGAATAAACCCCTGGGGCCAACCCAGTGGCGTAGTGGTTAAGTTTCTGTGCTCTGCTTTGGCTGCATGGGGTTTGTGGGTTTGGATCCTGGGTGCGGACCTACACACTGCTCATCAAGCCATGCTGTGGCAGCATCCCACTTACAAAATAGAGAAAGATTGGTGCAGATGTTAGCTCAGGGACAATCTTCCTTAAGCAAAAAGAGGAAGATTGGCAACAGTTCTTAGCTCAGCGCCAATCTTCCTCACCAAAAAAATAAAAAATAAACCCCTACCACACATGATATACAAAAATTAACTCAAAATTTGTCAAACACCTAAATATAAGACCTAAAACTATAAAACTCTTAGAAGGAAACGTAGGTATAAATCTTCATGATAACTGAATTAGGCAATGATCTCTTAGATATGACACCAAAAGCACAAGCAACTAAAGGAAAAATAGATAAATTGGACTTAAGAAAAAATAAAAGCTTTTGTGCTTGAAAGGATACTACCAAAAAAGTGAAAAGACAACTCACAAAATGGGAGAAAATATTTGCAAATCATCTATCTGGTAAGGGTCTGTTACCCAGAATATATAGGCATACCTCGGAGATACTGCAGGTTTGGTTCCAGACCACCACAATAAAGCAAATATTGCAATAAAGTGAGTCATACAAACTTTTTGGTTTCTCAGTGCATATAAAAGTTATGTTTATACCATACTGTAGTCTATTAAGTGTGCAATAGCATTATATCTAAAAATCAATGGACATACCTTAATTAAAAAATATTTTATTGGGGGGCTGGCTCCGTGGTCGAGTGGTTAAGTTCGCGCGCTCCGCTGCGGTGGCCCAGGGTTCGGATCCTGGGCGTGGACATGGCACCGCTCGTCAGGCCACATTGAGGCGGCATCCCACATCCCACAACTAGAAGGACCTGCAACTAAGATATACAACTGTGTACAGGGGAGGTTTGGGGAGATAAAGCAGGAAAAAAAACAAAGATTGGCAGCAGTTGTTAGCCCAGGTGCCAATCCTTAAAAAAAAAAAATACTTTATTGCTAAAAAATGCTAACCATCATCTGAGCCTTCAGCAAGTCTTAATCTTTTTGCTGGCGGAGGGTCTTGTAAAAATGCATTATCTTGAAGCACAACAATGTGAAGCACAATGAAATGAGACATGCCTGTATCAAGAACTCTTACAACTCAACAATAAAAAGACAACTTAATTTAAAAATAGCTGAAGGATTTAAATAGATATTCCTCCAAAAAAGATACACAAGTGGCCAATAAGCATTTGAAATGGTTCCCAACAATAGTAGTCCTTAGGGAAATACAAATCAAAACCACAATGACATACCACTTCACACTCACTAGGATGGCTATAATCAAAAAGACAATAGCAAACATTGATGAGGATGTGGGAAAATTGGAACTCTATACTCTGTTGGTGGGAATGTAAAATGATGCAACTACTTTGGGAAACAGGTTGGCAGTTCCTCAAAATGTTAAACAGATTTACCATGTGATCTAGCAATTCTACTCCCAGGTATATATCCAAAAGAAGTGAAAACATGTCTGCACAAAAACCTGTACGTGAATGTTCGCAGCAGCATTACTCATAATAGCCAAAAATTAGAAACAAACCCAAATGTCTATCAACTGATGAATGGATAAACAAAATGTGGTATATCCATACCAAGGAATGTTATTTGGCCATAAAAAGGAATAAAGTCAAGAGAATCAGAAGACAAGCTACAGACTGGGAGAATATGTTTTCAAAAGACATCTAATAAAGGACTGTTATCCAAAATATACAAAGAACTCTTAAAACTCAACAATAAGAAAATGAACAACACAATTAGAAAATGGGCAAAAGATCTGAACAGACACCTCACTAAAAAAGATATACAGATGGTAAATAAGCATATGAAAAGATGCTCCACATTATACGTCATAAGGGAAATGCAAATTAAAACAACAAAATGCCGCTACACACATATTAGAGTGGCCAAAATCCATAACACTGACAACACCAAATGCTGACAAGGATGTGGAGCAACAGAAACTCTCATTCATTGTTAGTGGGAATGCAAAATGGTATAGCCACTTTGGAAGACAATCTAGCAGTTTCTTACAAAATTAAACATAATCTAATCATAACAACCCAGCAGTTGTGCTCTTTTATATTTAATCAAATGAATTAAAAACTTATGTCCACACAAAATCCTGTACACAGATGTTTATAGCAGCTTTATTCATAATTCCCAAAACTTGGAAGCAACCAATTTGTCCTTCACTATGTGAATGGATAAACTGTGGTACATCCAGATGATGGAATATTATTCAGAGCTAAAAAGAAAGAAGCTATCGAGCCATGAAAAGACATAGAGAAACCTTAAATGTATGTTACTAAATGAAAGAATCCAATCTGAAAAGGCTACATACTGTATGATTCCAACTATAGGACATTCTAGAAAAAGCAAAACTATGGAGACAGTAAAAATCTCAGTGGTTCCCAGGGGTTAGCAGGAGGAAGGGATGAACAGGCAGAGCAGAGGAGATTTTAAGGGCAATGAAATTATTCTGTATGATAAGGTAGTGGTGGATACATGGCATTGTACATTTGTCCAAAACCATAGAATGTATAACACTAAGAGTAAACCCTACTGTAAACACTGACTTTGGGTGATTATGATGTAGCATTGATTGCAACAAATGTAGCACTCTGTTGCAGTATGTTGATAATGGGGAAGGCTGCCTGTTGGGGAGCAGGGGATGTATGGGAACTCTGTTCTTTCCACTCAGTTTTGCTGTGAACCTAAAACTGCTCTAAAAAATAAAATCCTTTAAAGAAAAAAAAAGTGAAGTACTAATACATGCTACAACATGTATGAACCTTGAAAACCTTATGCTAAGTGAAAGAAGTCAGACAGAAAAGACCACATTCCATTTCTGAGAAATGTCCAAAGTAGGCAAATCTATGGAGACAGACAGTAGATCAGTGGTTGCCTGGGACTGGGGAATGACTACTAATGGGTACATAGTTTTTTGGGGGGTGATAGAAGTGTTTTGAAATTAGAGGTAATGGTTGTACAACTTTGTGAATATACTAAAAACATTGAATTGTACACATTATGAGTGAATTTTATAGTATGTGAATTGTATCTCAGTTTTTGAAAAAAACACACAAACGTTGAAATCAGAGCCCTAGATTCAAATCTCAGCTCTGCTGCTCCCTGGCTGTATCTTTGCCTCAGTTCTTTCATCTGTAAAATAGGGATAAAAAGTGATCCCTACTTCATAGAGTTTTATGAGGCTTTAATGAGTTAATATATGTAAAGCCCTTAGTACAATGTTGGGCACATTCTAAGTACCAACTAAGTATTAGCTATTATATGTAAAACTGAACCGAAGTTTCGTGAAATGATATTTACTCTTACTATCTACAATGCACTCCTTTTTTCTATTCTATTAACTTTATTTATTTATTTTTAGAGATTGGCACCTGACTAACATCTGTTGCCAATCTTTTTTTTTTCTCCTCCCCAAAGCCCCCCAGTACCTAGTTGTATACTCTTGTTGTGAGTGCCCCTGGTTGTGTTATGTGGGACGTCACCTCAGCATGGCCTGCTGAGTGGTGCCATGTCCACACCCGAGATCCAAACCAGTGAAACACTGGGCTGCCGAAGCAGAGCACACGAAACCACTGGGCCGTGGGGCCAGCCCCTCTATTAATTTTAAAAAGAGAGAGAAAGAAATGTTGATTAAAATCCTCTAAATTGAAGATAAACAAAATTGACAAACCCTTAGCCAGATTCACTAAGAAAAAAAGAAAGGAGTCTCAAATAAATAAAATTAGAAATGAAAGAGGAGAAATAACAATGGATACCACAGCAATATAAAAGATTATAAGAGAATATTATGAAAAACTATATGCCAACAAACTGGACAATCTTGGAGAAACGGATAAATTTTTAGACTCTTATAACCTCCCAAAACTGAATCAAGAAGAAATAGAGAACCTGAATAGACCAATCACAAGTAAAGAGATTGAAACAGTAATCAAAAACCTCCCCCAAAAAAAAAGTCCCGGACCACATGGCTTCTCTGGAGAATTCTACCAAACATTCAAAGAAGATTTATTACCTATCCTTCTCAAACTATTCCAAAAAATTGTGGAAGATGGAAAAATTCCTAACACATTCTACGAGGCCAACATCACCCTGATACCAAAGCTAGACAAGGACAGCACAAAGAAGGAAAATTACAGGCCAATATCACTGATGGGCATAGATGCAAAAATCCTCAACAAAATACTGGCAAATAAAATACAGCAATACATTAAAAAGATCATACGCCATGATCAAGTGGGATTCATACCAGGGACACAGGGATGGTTCAACCCCCGCAAATCAACCAGCGTAATACACCACATTAACAAAATGAGGAACAAAAACCACATGATAATCTCAATGGATGCAGAGAAAGCATTTGACAAGATTCAACATCCATTCATGATAAAAACTCTCAATGAAATGAGTATACAAGGAAAGTACCTCAACATAATAAAGGCCATATATGACAAACCCACAGCCAACATTATACTCAATGGGGATAAACTGAAAGCCATCCCTCTGAGAACAGAAACAAGACAAGGGTGCCCACTCTCATCACTCTTACTCAAAATAGTAGTAGAGGTTTTGGCCAGAGCAATTAGGCAAGAAAAAGAAATAAGAGGAGTCCAAATATGCACTGAAGAAGTGAAACTCTTTCTGTTTGCAGATGACATGATTTTATATATAGAAAACCCTAAAGAATCCATCAGAAAGCTATTAGAAGTAATCGACATCTGCAGCAAATTTGCAGGATACAAAGTCAACTTACAAAAATCAGTGGCATTTATATACTCCAGTAACGAACTAACAGAACGAGAACTCAAGAATATAATCCCATTTACAGTTGCAACAAGAAGAATAAAATATCTAGGAATAAATTTAACCAAGGAAGTGAAAGACCTATACAAGGAAAACTATAAGCTAGTACTGAAAGAAATCAATAATGACATAAAGAAATGGAAAGATATTCCATGCACATGGATTGGAAGAATAAACATAGTTAAAATGTCCATACTACCTAAAGCTATCTACAGATTCCATGCAATCCTAACCAGAATCCCAATGACATTCTTCACAGAAATAGAGCAAAGAGTCTTAAAATTCATATGGGACAACAAAAGACCCCGAATAGCCAAAGCAATCCTGAGGAACAAGAACAAAGCTGGTGGCATCACAATCCCAGCCTTCAAAATATAGTCCGAAGCTATAGTAATCAAAACAGCATGGTACTGGTACCAATACAGGCACATAGATCAGTGGAACAGAATTGAAAGCCCAGAAGTAAAACCACACATCTTTGGCCAGCTAATCTTTGGCAAAGGTGCCAAGAACATACAATGGAGAGAAGAAAGCCTCTTCAATAAATGGTGTTGGGAACACTGGACAGCCACATGCAAAAGAATGGAAGTTGACCATTGTCTTTCTCCATACACAAAAATAGACTCAAAATGGACCCAAGGCTTGAAGGTAAGACCTGAAACCATAAAACTTCTGGAAGAAAATATAGGCAGTACACTCATTGACATCAGCCTTAAAAGGATCTTTTCGAGGGGGCTGGCCCCGTGGCCTAGTGGTTAAGTTCGTGCGCTCCGCTGCAGGCGTCCCAGTGTTTCGTTGGTTCGAATCCTGGGCACGGACATGGCACCGCTCATCAGACCACGCTGAGGCAGCGTCCCGCATGCCACAACTAGAAGAACCCAGAACGAGAAATATACAACTATGTACTGGGGGGCTTTGGGGAGAAAAAGGAAAAAAATAAAATCTTTAAAAAAAAAAAAAAAAGGATCTTTTCGAGTACCATGTCTACTCCTACAAGGGAAACAAAAGAAAAAATAAACAAGTGGGACTTCATCAGACTAAAGAGCTTCTGGAAGGCAAAGGAAACCAGGATCAAAATGAAAAAACAGGGGCCAGCCCCATGGCCCAGTGATTAAGTTCGCACGCTCCACTTTGGTGGCCCGGGGTTTCACCGGTTCGGATCCTGGGTGTGGACATGGCACCACTCATCAGGCCATGCTAAGGCAGCATCCCACATACCACAACTAGAAGGACCCACAACTAAAAATATACAACTATGTACCGAGGGGCTTTGGGGAGAAAAAGGAAAAAAAATAAAATCTTTTAAAAAAAAAATGAAAAAACAACCCACCAACTGGGAGAAAATATTTGCAAATCATGTATCTGACAAAAGGTTAATCTCCATAATATATGAAGAACTCAAACAACAGAACTACAAAAAAAAAACCCAGTCAAAAAATGGGCAGAGGATATGAACAGACATTTTTCCAAAGAAGATATACACATGGCCATTAGGCACATAAAAAGATGCTCCATATCACTAATCATCAGGGAAATGCAAATGAAAATTACACTTAGATATCACCTTACACCCGTTAGAATGGCTATAATCACCAAGACAAAAAATAAATGTTGGAGAGGTTGTGGAGAAAAGGGGACCCTCATATGCTGCTGGTGGGAATGCAAACTGGTGCAACCACTATGGAAAACAGTGTGCAGACTTCTCAAAAAATTAAAAATAGAAATACCACATGACCCAGCCATCCCTCTACTGGATATTTATCCAAAGAACTTGAAATCGACAATACAAAGAGGCTTCTGCACCCCTATGTTCATTGCAGCTTTATTCACAATAGCCAAGACATGGAAGCAACCCAAGTACCCATCAACTGATGATGGATAAAGATGATGTGGTATCTGTATACAATGGCAGACTACTCAGCCATTAAAAAAAGACAAAATGGTCCCGTTCACAACCACATGGATGGACCTTGAGGATATTATGTTAAGTGAAATAAGCCAGACAGAGAAAGACAAACACCATGTGATTTCACTTATTTGTGGAACATAAACTTATTGACAAAGAGAACGGTTTAGTGGTTACTGGGGGATGGGAGTTGAGGGGTGGGCACAAGGGGTGAAGGTGCACATTTACATGGTGTCTGACAAATAATGTACAACTGAAATTTCACAATGTTACAAACTATTATGACCACAATAAAAAAAATGTTTTTTAAAAAACCTCTAAATTGAGGCTGGCCCCGTGGCCGAGTGGTTGAGTTCGTGCGCTCCGCTGCAGGTGGCCCAGTGTTTCATTGGTTCGAATCCTGGCGCGGACATGGCACTGCTCATCAAGCCACGCTGAGGCAGCGTCCCACATGCCACAACTGGAAGGACCCACAACGAAGAATATACAACTATGTACCGGGGGGCTTTGGGGAGAAAAAGGAAAAAGAATTAAAAAAAAAACTTTAAAAAAAACCTCTAAATTGATCTCACAGCACCCTAATGCCACTAAGAAACCCTGTTTCTTATGCTCCTGCTCTTTCAGCTAACTTGTGCTCTTCCTTCTGGGTTTAGCTTAAAGTTGCTTCCTCAGAAAAATCTTTCCTGATTCCCTAGGCTAGCTTAGGTTTCCTTATTAAAGTGCTCCTGTTAGCATCTTATACTTAACCTCTGTGGTACTCATCAACCTTGTAATTTTTTAAAAATATGTGTCTTCCCCACTAGATTATAATCTTCATAAGGGCAGGACCTGTGTGTGTCTATTCATTGCGGTGGCCTTAGCATTTAGCAGAGTGCCTGCCGTGTAAGAAATGTTTAATAACTCTTGACTTATAGTACGGAACAGCTGCAAAGAAAAGGTGTCGAGAAGGTTTCAAGAAATGTGGCTGGAGTGCCTAGCTGGTGATCGAGTAACACAGTGCTGTTACTGTGACTGCACTTACCAACCTGGGCTAGCTATGGTAATTCCTAAGGCAATCTAGCTACTTTACATTTTTTCCATAGCGAGAAAGACTTCCTAACCCAGGCACTGCTGAAATGATTGACTAGGGGCATCTGTTACTATCTGGACAACTTGACCTGTTGTGATACCAAGTTAGCTAATTAACGTAACACGTTGTAGCTGCAGAGGTTCCAGGCATTGTGATATTGGAGTGCTAGGATTCATTTCTTCACTCTCTGCGTGAGAAACTTCTGTTCTTTGAAAGAGGAGTGCTTTGGAAGAAGCTATGTCACAAATTTCTGCTTATGTTTAACTTTGAGGGAAGGTGGATGGAGTGGAGGGGATGGTTTTTCTCATTCCCCTAGCCTTTGAGCCTATGTTTTTATTTTCTGTTTTGGTAATGCTAAAGAGACAAGATATAAACAGATAAGAAACTATTTTGTATAATTTTATAACTTTTGTAAATTAATCTTGTCATTAGGAATAAAGAAGAAAAACTAATAAAAGTAGGTTCCTTGCCTTTGATTAAATTTGCCAGGAAACTAAATCAACGTTGGGTTTTTTTCCCTGAAGTTAGAACATTTTTAAAGTATTGGACATAATATTCATTTGTCTTATTATAATGGTGTAATGTTTAGTTGCAAGCAGGGCCTGTGTTGATAGAATATCACAAATTCAAGGCCAGAGAAGCAAGAAACTAGGACCAACTGAATCCAATTAGGTAAAGGCTAGCCAACTAGTAATTCCACTATTTCTTCCTCAGTTTACTCCCTTCTCTTTTTCTCTCATTCTCTTTCTGTTTCTTTGGCTCTCACTCTCCTTGTCTCACACCTTACCCGCTTTCTACTCTGTGACTTCTGTCATCTTTGAAAGTTAGAATGGAAGCATGCTTCGTTTTTATTTTTGTTTTCAAAGATGGAAGTACCGTAGCTGTAAGACTGCAGTCTCCTGCTCCCTATGCAGCAGGGGCTTTGTATACGCTCGTGTGTGTTGAGGTCCTGTCTGCTCATTGCTGAGGTTTGTAATTGGTGTGCTGGAGTCGTTTGTAAATTGACAGTAATAAAAAGTGCTTTGTTGAATTGTTTCCACAGCTGGTACAAGGCGAATTACAGCATGGCCGAGAAGTTAGACTGGGGCCGAGGAATGGGCTGTGACTTTGTCAGGAAGAGCTGTAAATTCTGGATTGATCAGCAGAGACAAAAGTAGGAATGCATTTCCTCATAATATCTTTGATAACAACTTATTTCTAATTTTGTTCTTTATTCTGAGCCTAAAATGTCACTATTTTCAAAATGTGGTCTAAATAGTTCGATTTCAAAATGTGTAGAAAACCATCTAAGGTGCTTGGTGATAATATAATAAATACTGCAGTATTGTTTTAAATCATATACTAAAAGAATCTACAGTATAAGAGCCAGAGCCATAAAGATTTTTGGTTAGCTTATAATTCACAAATCTATGTGTATTGAAAAATTTTTGCATATTCTATCATTCTTATTGTTTTCTTCAGAGAATGTACTCATAAACATAGATGAAACTGTTGATTCAGTGTCAAAAAGCATAAAGGTACTTTTGAATAGTAGTTCTCAAATCTGGATGCATATCATAATCACCTAGCAAGCTTTTTAAAAATACATTCTCCAAGTTTGGGGAATACACACACATGCACACACACACATTTATTTGTTTATGCATGTGTTTATATATTTATAAATATATATATATTTTTAACTTTTTCTTTCAAGGTAATTGTAGAGTCACATGCAGTCGTAAAAAAGCATGCAGAGACCTCACGTACATTTTATCCAGTTTTCTTGATTGGTAACATCTTGCAAAACTATAGTACAATATCTCAACCAGGATGTTGATGTTAATACAGTCAGATACAGAATGTTTCCATTACAAGGATCTCTCATGTTGCCCAGTTATAATCATACCCACTTCCTTCCCACCCCAGCCCCTCCTTAGTCCCTGGAAAGCAGTAATCTGTTCTCCATTTCTATAATTTTATCATTTCAATAATATTACATAAATAGATTCATACTGTATATAACCTTTTGGGATTGGCTTTTTTCACTCAACATAATTTTCTGGAGATTCATCCAGGTTGTTGTGTCTATCAATGGTTTGCTCAATTTTATGGCTGAATAATATTCCATAACATGGATGTACCACAGTTTGTTTAACCCTTCTCAGTTTTTGGCTATTTGAATAAAGCTACTATAAACATTCATTTACAGGTTTCTGTGTGAACATAAATCTTCATTTCTCCAAAATAAACACCTAGGAGTGCAATTGCTGGGTCGTATGGTAGTTCCAAGTTTAGTTTTGTAAGAAACTGCCAAACTCTCTTTCAGAACTGCTATACCATTTGATAATCCTACCAGCAATGTGTAAGTGATAACAGTTTCTCCATATGCTCTCCAGCGTTTGGTATTGTCACGATGTTTTAGGTATTCTGAAAGGTCGTAGGGATGTCTCCTTGTGGTTTTAATTTGCATTTCCCCAGTGGCTAATGATGTTGAACATATTTTTGTGTGCTTATTTCCTAGCCATATATCCTCTTTGGTGAGATATTTCTTCATGTTTTATGCAAATTTTTTAATTGGGTTGTTTACTTTTTTACTGTAGAGTTTTGAGTTCTTTACGTATTCTAGATACTAGTCCTTTATCAGATATGTGGTACATATTTTCTCCTAATATGTAGCTTGTCTTTTTCTCCTCTTAATAGAGTCTTTTGTGGAGCAAAAGTTTTTAATTTTGATGAAGTCTAAATTATCAGTCTGTCCTTTTATGAGTCATACTTTTGGTGTCAAGACTAAGAACTCTTGGCCAAGGCCTAGATCCCAAAGATTTCCTTATATTTTTTTCAAAAATTTTATGTTTTATGTTTAAGTTTGTGATCTATTTTGAGTTAATTTTTGTATAGGGTGGAAGACTTCCATCCGGGTTCATTTTTTGCATGTCAGTGTCCAATTGCCCCAGCACCATTTGTTGAAAGGGCTTTCTTCCATTGAGTTGCTTTTATTGCCGTTGTCGAGAAACCAGTTGAGTGTATTTATATGGGTCCCTTTCTGAGTTCTCTGTTCTCTTCCATTGATCTATGTGTCTGTCATTCCACCAATACCACACAGTCCTTGATTACTGTAGCTATAATAAGACTTGAAATTTGGTGCACTGATTCCTACCACGTTATTCTTTTTGAAATCATTTTAGCTGTTCTAGTCCCTTTGCCTTTTCATATAAATTTTAGAATAACCTTTTCTATATCTAAAAAAACTCTTTCTGGGATTTTTCCTATGAGTTGCATTAAATCTGTATATCAATTTGAGGAGAATTGACATCTTAACTATATTGAGTTTTTTGATCTATAAACACAATAAGTGGAAAACATTCAGTCTTTCACCATTAAGTATTTGAAGTTCCTCTCTATTCCTATTTTTCTGAGAGTTTTTGTCATGAATGGATGTTGACTTTTGTCAGATGCTTTTTCTGCTTTGGTTGATACAATCATGTGATTTTTTTTAAGACTATTAATATAGTGAATTACATTGATTGATTTTCAAATATTAAACCAGCCTTGCATTGGTGACCTAAGCCCTGCTTAGTCATGGTATATAATTATTCTTATATTGCTGAATTCTATGTAGTAATATTTTGTTAGGGATTTTTCCATCTGTGTTCATGAGGAATATAGTACAGTCTTTGTTTCTTTTTTGTACTGTCTTTGTTTCTTTATATCAGGGTAATACTAGCTTCATAAAATGAACTGGAAAGTATTCCCTCCTCTTCTATCTTCTGGAAGAGATTGTGTACAATTGATCTTAATTCTTCTTTAAATGTTTGGTAGAATTCTTCAGTGAAACCATCTGGGCCTGGAGATTTCTCTTTTGGGAGTTTTAAAATTGATAATTCAACTTCCTTAATATTTGTAGGGCTACTTATATTAACTATTTCTTATTGGATGAATTGTGGTAGTTTGTGTTTTTTGAGGAATTGGTCCATTTTGTCTAAGTTATTAGATTTATGTGTACAGAGTAGTTTGTAGTAGTTCCGTATTATTGTTTTGTGTCTGTAGGTCTGTAGTGAGATCCCATTTCATTCCTGATATTGATAATTTGCATCTTCTCTCTTTGTTTCTTTTTCAGTTTTGCTAGAGGTTTGTCAATTTTATTGATCTTTTTAAAGAACTATCTTTTTGTTTCATTGATGTCTTCTATTGTTTTTCTGTTTTCAAATTCATTGATTTCTGCTTTTATCTTTGTTATTTCCTTAAGCTTGTTTTTGGTTTATTCTTCTCTTCTTTCTCTAGATACTTAATTATTGACTAGAGATGTTAACATCTTCCTGATGTATGTGTTTAGTGCTATAAATTTCCCTCTCAACATTTCTTTAGCTGTGTCCCACAAATTTCACTATGTTATTCATTTTACTGATAAGTAAAAAGGGGTGACACAAATCACTTGCCCAGGGTCATATGGTTGGTGAGAGAGAGAGAGCTGGGACTCTAACTTCTCTTTCCGAGTCCAGTGCTTTCCCCATTAAATCACAGGTACTTCTTGTGTTATAGATGTTATTCTTTTCTCACCTGGGTTAGGTCTCAAAACTAAGTTACTCATAATTCCTACTAAGGAGTCTGACATCTGGGTTGTAACCCTACTGTGAAAAGAGCTGCTAATAAGCAGTAGCAGGAATCACCTGCAGCTGCTTTGGGGACAGCTAGTTAACTCCAACAGTACAATTTGATCTGCTAGTGTAGTGGTTCCAAAATTCTGCTGCACGTTAGAGTCATCTAGAGAGATTTATAAAATCTCCATGGCCACATTGCACCCCATATCAATTAAATCAGAATGTCTGGAGGTGGGAACGAGGCATTGGTATTTTTTTAGAGATCCCCAGATGCCTGAAATGTGCAGCAAAGTTTGGGAACCACTTTTCCAGTGTTGAAGGAAGTATATATATAACTAACATTGCAGCTGCAAGAGTTTAGAGAGATGTTTTTTCTTTTAACAGATGCAATTCTGTTTGGTCCCCTTTGGGTCCCAATTATAGGATCACCTAAAACCAAAAACAGAAGGAAATTTCCCCTAGTCTCTTTTTAAAAGCTAAAACTATTGGTCCCCTGAATTCTCCTATCTTTCAACCATAATCCAGAGGTTGGTAAATTTTTTATGTGAAGGGCCAGCTAGTAAATATTTTAGGCTTTGAGGGTTGTACAGGCTCTGTCACAACTACTCAACTCTACTTTTGTGTATCAAGAGCAGTCATAGACAAAACTAATGGGCATGGCCATGTTCCAGTAATACTTTATTTACAAAAACAGATTGTGGGAGAAACAAAGAAACAAAAAAGAGGTTGTGGGGAGGATTTGACCCAAGAGTTGAAGTTTGCTGATCCCTGTCATAAGCATTCAAATGTCCCACTTGTGAAACGATGTCCAGAAGTATTTACAGGACAGAAGCCAACTTCTGGCACCATAGGCCCGATCTGGCTATCTCCCTGAGTTATCTTAGAGATACCTGTGTGACCCTTCTTGAGCACAGGGGGTGGTGCTTAACTTCACCTGTGACACCTCTCCTCCGTTGTTGGGCGACTGGCTGTGAGAAGGGGATAGTAGAGCATAGGCAGAGCCATGCTCACTTGAATCACTTGAATCTACATACACCCAAAATAAGGTTCTTTCTATGTTTTGAAACAACTAAAAATGATAAATTACCCAACTCCTCTGCCTAGCTTATTTGACATTAATATCAACTCTAGAGCTGTACTGTCCAATATGGCACCACTAGCCATATGTGTTATGTACTTTATATTTAACTTAATTAAAGTAAAATAAAGTTTAAAATTCAGTTCTTCAGTTGCACTAGTCGCATTTCAAGAGGTTAATAGCCACTATGTAATTAGTGGCTACTGTATTGGACAGCAGAGATACATTGCAGAAAGTTCTGTTGGGTAGTGCTGCTGTCGAATTTGTAAGTCATGAATCCTGAACAACTCTAACTTTGAAATTTTTAAAATCAGTATTTTTTAACCTCTTTATTCTTCTTATTCATTTAGCCAAAACTCGTTTTTTAATTAATTTAAAGTAAATGTAATGTACCGTTTTATTTTAGAGAAAAAGGAAATGCATTTCATGGTATCAAGAAAATGACTTAGTAAGAACTACTGGTCATATTCATTGGAAACTTCATCATAGAAAGTTATAAAATTGCCTTACATGAAGAGTTTATAAAAATGGTGCGGACAGTGAAATTATGTTTATTGGGTCACTTGTGTGTGCTAGGCACTCAGTGTTTTATAATTGAAGCTCGGGAAGGTTAAGTAAACTCAAGGAAGCTGGTACTTGAAACTGAGTCTGTGTGATGACTTAAGGACCTTTGCTTTCCTGTAAACCATGCTGCTTCAGTTTTACCCCAGTCTGTGGTAGGTGTTTTACACATTTTATCGCAAGAAGCTGTAATTCCCTAGAGATGTTTTATTGCTGTACTATGTTAAGTTAAATGATGCAAGTATCAATCTTCCTTATAATAAGAAATCTAACCTAGGCTTCTTTTCCTTAAGAAGCATGTGGGAGAAGAGGAAAAATACCAGTGGTCCTATTACGATTTGGCAGAGCAGTTGTAATAGGATTTAGGAATACTGGAATTTCATTTAAAACATTACTATTATGACATTAATATAATATGTATTTTAACTATCAATACGATGACTGATCAGAATTATAGGTTTATTTGAAGGTTATTTTTACAGGACGCTGCAACAGATCCTGCTGTCTTTGGAAAATTGTAAGACTTCTTTTTGCAAATTTCACTTCCAAGATTAGATTTAACAGAGAACAGAACAAGTTGTAACAGTTATGAATATTCGCACCATCTTCATTTTGCACAAGAAAACAAGATTGTCCTGCGAATGTTTTTGGTTTAACAAATTGTCAGACAAGATTCTTTGAACTAGATTATGACACAGAAAAAATTTCACTCTTTGTATCTGGAAGACAGAGGGGACATCATCTCCATCTCTTTCTGAGACCCCATTTGTTAATTATGAAGATTTGTATTTTTAGGCAGGATTTGGAATTTCATTATTTGTCATTAAAAATGCAAATCAGGTCTGCAGAACTCCATTTTACTGGCAAAAATGAAGGAAGATAAATAGTATTTTATTTAATAATGGTGAAGTAATGTTATAATGCAGCTAGCATTAATCTTTCACATCTGCATTAAGCATTTTCTTTTACCCTTTGAAAAGTAAGTTTATAACCTGATTCAACAATTAATTTTAAGTTCTTAGAGCATATTGAAATTATAATGGAAAAGACAAAGCCATAAAATAGACCTGTAGTGTTTTCTTCAGAGTTCGATGCCGTGCTGTTTGTCTTTGTGTGCAGGAGGCAGATGCTGAGCCCTTACTGTGACACGCTCAGAAGTAATCCATTGCAGCTAACCTGCAGGCAGGACCAGAGGGCAGTTGCAGTGTGTAATTTGCAGAAGTTTCCGAAACCTTTACCTCGAGAGTACCAGGTAACACTTCTTTTGAGCACAATTTTAAGAATCAGCTTTCTAAAAATAAGCCTTCATTTTAATTAGAAAGGTGAATTCTCCTAAGTTTTTCAATTTATAAGGCCCCATTTGTTTTCTATAAGTTAGAAAAAACAGAATTCCTCCATTTCTTTATAACCAATGTGCTAATCGATAGCGATTAATACTTAGCAATGCCTTGTAGTAATGGTCAGAGGCATTTGTAATATTTATTTGATCTATTTTTAAACTCTTTTTATTTTCTTCTTAATTGTTTCCAAAGTCTTTGTCTTTGATTACCTCTAATTTACACAGAAAACAAGGTCTCTAAAGAAAATAACAGATACTCTAACTAATTAGAAAGCTTAGTAGTTCTGCTTTAGAAAAGGTTTGACTCATGGGATCTAAAAGGTGAAGAACATGGTCCCACATGTTCAGTCTTAATCTCTGATTTGACCTTGAGTTTTTTGTTGCAGTGGCTCTCTCTAAGAAGCCTTATCTCTGCCTACCATTTACAAAGGACCCTTTGGGCAGAAATGATATCTCAGAAATTAATTTAAAATGATTGCTGCTAAATTTTGAACTTCCTACATATGTTTGTGACCCTGCTGAGTGCTTCGGACACCATAAGATGGCAACTGTATTTCTAGGCATAGTAATATAATTAAATGAGTGGGTGTAAAATGTGAAATCTTTAAAATGTATCTGATACGCGGTTCCTTTGGTGTTCAAAGTATTTTATATATATGATCTCATTCATTTTCTCAGTTTTATTTTTTCAAGTTTCTCAAAACAACATATAAATTGTCTCCTAAAAACACTTGAAGTACATTATATTTAAATATCTTAATTGTATGCATTAGTTTTGTGTTTTGTCAACTCTTAAAACTCTTCCTCTTCACCCTTTTAAAACATTAGTCAAATCTTGTCATCTAATAAAAAACTTAGACTAATTTACTTACCTTGCTTGTGTGTAAAACTATACCAACCTCGAAATACCCCTTAGGTAGTGTATTATCTTTGTGTTGTACTGTATTTGAAGAGAAGTCCATTAATATCTTCTTTGTACTGTACGACATTAGAGGGTTGCTATAAATTGCCTCTGCGCTTTGTTTTGATTATACAGAATGCTTCCTATTCTCCTGTCTTCCTAATCATTTTTTTTGTAGTACTTTGATGAACTCAGTGGAATACCTGCAGAAGATTTGCCTTATTATGGTGGTTCAGTAGAAATTGCTGACTACTGCCCTTTCAGTCAGGAATTCAGCTGGCATTTAAGTGGCGAATATCAGCGCAGCTCAGATTGTAGAATATCAGAAAATCAACCAGGTTAGTAGTCTAGTGAAACGAAATGTTATTTACGTACTAAAATTACATATCAGCAATATAAAATAGTGGTTAAGGGCACAGACTCTGGAGCTAGACTGAGTTTGTGTTGCTGTTCCACTGCTACTCATCTGTTGGAAGTGACTTAACTTTCTCTGCCTCAATTTCCTCCTCTGTACAAAGGAGATGATAATACCTATCTCATAGAGTTGTTGTGAGAATTAAACGAATTAGTGTAGTAGGTGCTTAGAATTCTGACATATGAAAGGATTGTTAGCTGTTATTAGACACACTTGTGTGTGTTCATATACGCTGCTTTTTAGTAATACCACATATCTGCGTGACACTTCTCCTTTGCAAAGCATTTTTATTTTATCATTTTATTTTATTCTTCCAAAAACCTGATGAGAGACATAAAGAAGATGATGTTGAATTTCACAGATGAATGGACACTAAGTAATGTAGTTAATTGGTGTCAGTGCAAGATCCTCCAATGCAGAGCTCTTTTTATTAAATCATATTAGATATCTCATTTTTTCCTTTCCTGAGGAATGTGAATTTTATGTGATTTAGAAGTGACTTGTCATTCTCCAGATATCAGAATAATACTATTGTCCCATGGCTAGTAAAGATGTATTGCCATATTATTTATTCCCTTTTAATATGTATAAATGAATAGATCATCAAAGGAATAAACAGTATGGCAATTGGATATTCAGCAATAGTAGTTATATTTCATACTAACCACCTCCGTAAACAAAATGTTCTCACATCTGATATGTTAATAAAGAGCAACAAGTAGTTTTTTTCTCTGTGGTCATGAAGATTTTTAAGCTGGTGGTTTTTCCCCCTCTTATTCCATATTTTATTATAGACTAAGACATTTAAAATTTAAATTTCCATAGTGTTTTTCATTTTATTCTTAAACCTGGCAGATTTAACTGGATTTGTACAGTAATTTTTTTCACCACTCACCTACTTAATAAATGTCTAAAGACTTATAACTACTCAGCAGTTCCATGTTAAACAAAAAGTGCACAGATCTGACAATTATGGATTTGCCAAAAATATAGTATCACATTTTATTGTTTTAGAGTTGGACTTGGCAAACGTTTATTGTAAAGAGCAAGATAGTAAATATTTTAGGCTTTGTGGAGCATACAGTCTCTGTTGCAACTACTCAACTCTGCTGTTATAGTGTGAAAGCAGTGATAGACAACACGTAAATGAATGAGTGTGGCTGTGTTCCAATAAAATTTTATTTATAAAAACAGATGGTCCTCCAGGTTTGGCCTGAGGGTTGCAGTTTGCTGACCTCCTTTTTTCATTTGACACTGATCACTATGTTTTTCGAGGACTTTGAAATACTCATAAATAAAAGAAATATAGAGTCCTGTTTTATTGTTTTACATTTCCTTTCTTAGCTTATACAATTAAGATTTTTCAAAACTGACATAAAATACTTATCTTTATAATATTTCAAAATGGGTTAATTGAACTGTCTGCTTTGAAAAGATGAAACTTACTTGTATTAAGTGTAAAGAGAACTAATTATTGCTGGGCTGTGAGAGCCTCATCCCTTTGCCCATCAACTGTTTAGAGGTCATTTAGTCCACCCCACTCCTCTGCAGGTTTCTGCTTAGGCTGAGAGTAGATCAGCCTGCTATTTATGGACTTCCAGCAGATGGCCTAAGATGAAAATTCAAGAAAGTTTTGGAAAAGTTGCAACACCCCAAAAAAGCCTTCGTTATATACATCACTTGCCCCGTGCTGTCTTGGGTCACTTGGGAGGTAACTCCTGCTTAGACCTCCAGTGAGGAGGATTCTTAATGTCATTTCCTCTATTTATCTAACTTAGATACTTTAGGCCCAGTTTTTTCTCTTGTTTCTAATATAATAATTTTTTCCCACTAATCCCTTTATTGAGAACCCAGTTTGAGTTTGGAGCCCCGTTTCTCTTGATTTTTTTAATTGAAAATTTCCATTAAACATGTTTGACTTTTAAAGCAACTTTTAATCATAAGAACAGAATGCTTCAATTTCTTGTTCTTGGAGCCGTAAGTAAATTTTTAAGAAAATTTTTCTGGTTTGCTTCAGATCTTTTTAAAAACTATGGTGCTGAAAAGTACGGACCTCATTCAGTTTGTCTAATTCAGAAGTCAGCGTTTGTCATGGAAAAGTGCGAGAGGAAGCTGAGTTACCCAGACTGGGGGAGTGGATGTTATCAGGTAAACTGTAGGATTGTTAATAATTATACCAAATGCTGTATAATTTTATCTCATTATATGCTTCTTATATTTTAAAATACATTTTTTTAATCTTTTCATATAGCTAATTTACTGGTTAATACTTTAACTTCTCTTGTTTATTTATGTAAATATTAGTTTGAATGCTTGTGTTTTGTGAAAATACTGTCATTTCTTTGGGAGAAATTGCCTTTTCCATTTGTTTAAAAATATATATAATTGCTATAGATCAGCAAGTTTGTAATAATTTCGCTTCTGGACATATATCCTAAGGTAATAATAGAAAATATGTAATTTTGTTCTTAAACAAATATTACTTTGTAATGGAAGAAATTTGCAATTTTATTTCATAAGATCTGAGGAAAGCATGGATTTAAGAATTAATAAATCAACTACTGGTTGATAATAGGGCTTTTTCCTTTGAAATTAGAAATCCAAAGTGGATAAACTACTATTTTCTTAATTATCTTATTTGCACATCTGATATTAAGCGACGCATCACCTTATTAAGAACGTATTAAGATACAGGCATTCTGTAACATAGGAGCATCCAACTTACAGAATATTTCTCACCCTACTGATGGATGTCAGAGAGGAGAGGCGATCCCGAGAACTGAGAAAGAAGAATTTGTTGTGCCATTTCAGCTTCAAGAGCTAAATAGACTTCTGGAGCTTGGAATTTAACTATTATTTTTCAAGTTATTTATAAAATTAACTTTTTTTGATAACAGCTTTATTGAGATACAATTCACACACTGTACAATTCACATAAATCTATCTTTGAAACCTTAATAAAAGATAATTAAAAATAAACACTTTCTAGCCATAATCTAACTGTATCCAGCAACCATTTTCTGATAAATTCCATTAAAGATTTATGTATTGACTAAATACATAGTTTTGACCTAGTTGTAATCATAATACATAATTTTGTTTTACTGCCTTCACTTAGTATGCAGAGCAAACACCTTTTCCAAGTTTTTCCAGTAATTATACTTACTATTCTTTTTGGATGTAGAACATTGCATCATTTTTAAAGTATCATAATTAGGGAAGTCATTTCCGTGTTAAATATTGAGTTAATTTTCACTTTTCACTATATAAAAGTGTTGTTATAAGTATATTTACATATTTTACCTTTTTTTAAATTTATTTTTTGAAATAAATTCCCATAAGTGAGAATATTAGGTTAAAGGAGATAAAGCTAGAACAGTGGCAACTATAGTAGGAGAATGACCTTTTCAGACTATTTAAATGTTTTATTAACACCAGCACCACCACTGCAAAGGAATTATGTAGATTTGTAATACCATCTGCAAAGATTGAATGTCCTTGGCTTCCCTGTGCCTAGTGTTGTCAGTTAATTTTGCTAATTTAATACTAAGCATCATTTGTGTGAGAAACTGTATGATTTCCAAACAATTAACATACGATTACCTGGATTTTTTGTTGTTGTTGTTTGTTCTACTTATTTTGACGGTGAAGTTGCAAGAATGATACAAAAATATTTTTTGAGTCATTTAAGTACAAATTGCTTCTATGTTGCCTCTTCAACCCAAATACTTAGTGTTTTTCTTATAAACAAGGACATCCTCCTACGTTATTATAATATTACCCCCAAAATCAAGAAAGTAACATTGATGCTTCTAATTCTCAGACCCCATTCAAGTTTGCCGATTGTCCCAATAATGTCCTTGTAGCAATAGGATCTGGATTAATATCACCTGCTTCATAGTTGTCACATCTCTGATCTCCTTCAATCTGTGACAGTTCCTTTTATAACCTTGACTAGCTTTTAAAGATTACAAGCCATTTCTTTTCTAGGATGTGTCACAATTTGGGTTTGTCTGATGTTTCTTCATGATTAGATTCAGGTAATGTATTTTGAGCAGTAATATCACAGAAGTGATGCTCATGTTCTTCTGGTGATACTCTCTTTTGATTTGTCCCTTTGTTAGTGATCTTGTTGGCATCTGGTAGACTTCTCCACTCCACTTTTTCTCTTATAATTGATTCCCTTTGTAATTAATAAGTATCTTGGGCGCAGATACTGCGTCAATAACTTACTTCTTACCATACTTTCATTTTATTAATTTAGGTATTTGTATCATTATTGACTCATGGATTCCATTTTATTCAGTGTGTATTACTGTAACTATCATTACTTATTTTGATATTTAAGTTCCCCAAGATTTGGCCAGGTGAAGCCCCTTCAAGCTGGTTCCTGTGTCCTTTTACCCCATTCCACCTCCTCCGAGGGGGGCTCCAGCCTCTCTGCCCTCCATTGTATGGCTGTGTGGGTCTCTCTGACTGTTTTTTGTGCTGTGTTTGAATGTCCTCTGTTGGACTATAAATGACTTTTTCATTGTATGTTGTAGGGGAGGAATTACTGGGAATGCTTACTCTGCCATGATGCTGATGTAACTCGTCAATATTTTTTATTCCAGTCCAACGCCAAAGAGTTCATTTTAGTTTTCCCCCTTTCCATATTTGTAACTCCTCTCTCCAACAGTGAGAAATCTGGCTCTCATTGTCTTCCATATGCTTACTTATTTGGTCTGTCCACTTCCTGTCCATCTTTGCCCAGCCCTGCGTGGTTATCCTCCTCACCCACTCCAGCTCTGATACAACTCACCAGGTCACAACATCTCTCCTTCACTGTGATCCAAATCCTGTGCACATCTTTAGAATATAAATGTTCTTTCTTCCACAAAAATTTCTGATCTTTATTGCTCTTGTTTCTACCACTTATTGAGTCTTAATCATGAAACAGTCTGACATTGTTAATTTTGGGGGAAAAAAATTTAAATCCCACCCTTCTCACCTCAATTAAAGCTGCTAGAGGGCAGGCATTGTGTTACAGACTTCTTTGGTATCCCCTTCAGCACCAAGCGTGGTGCTCAGTCAATTCTCACTTAAAAGAATAATTACTTGCGCTGTAGCTATGGTGATGCTCACTAGATGTGGATTGTTGAATGACAGGCTTCTGGAAGAGGTTACATTTTGTTGTTGTTTGGTTTCTTGATACCTTATTTAACTTAAATTTTCAAATGAGTATTATATTTGAACTTGATTGATGATAGAGTTATTTCAAAAATAACTCCAGGGGCGGGCCCAGTGATGCAGCCATTAAGTGTGCACATTCCGCTTTGGCGGCCCGGGGTTCGCTGGTTTGGATCCCAGGTGAAGACATGGCACCGCGTGGCAAGCCATGCTGTGTTAGGCGTCCCACGTATAAAGTAGAGGAAGATGGGCACGGATGTCAGCTCAGGGCCAGTCTTCCTCAGCAAAAAGAAGAGGATTTGCAGCAGATGTTAACTCAGGGCTAATCTTCCTCGAAAAAAAAAAAAGACTCCATTGCTGAAATATGCTTTTGGAACTCCTCTTTTGAAACTTCCTTCAGAAATAGTTTAGTAGCCATCTAAGAGAATAGATTTTAGTATTTTGCATCACACCTATGTTAACCTTCTGTTAACCAGTTTAGTCAACTACCTTAACCAGACTTGGTTCTCGGCAACTTTTGGGTATTTCCATAAATTACATCTACTTGCAAAGTAAAAAGTTTCCACCATCAGACATGTTCAGAAGCATGCACTTGCTTTGAAGCTAATTCCAGGAGAGAAGTTCCAGAAATATTTAAAGTGAAGTAGCATAATTGAAGTTAATCTGAAATCTTTGTAGAAAACGACTTTGAAGAAGCCATGGTCATTTTAAATTCTTTAAAAGTTAGCTTTAATGTGTTTGCTTTTTGAAATGGGCTTCATTAGTTCCCCCTTGTAGTTGAGATATGAGTCCTGCCTTTAAAGATGTTACCAGTCTGTATAAAAGCACTAAGATCATTTTTGTCTCTGAGCAGAGGATCTGGGGTAGAGAAAAAGAAGAAAGAAATTTTACTTTGTACATTTTTGTGCTGTGTGCTTTTTCTTTATAATGAGCATACATTATTTTTATAATTTAAAACTAATACAATTTGATTTACAAAATTTAGTGATTTGTGGAGAGAATGACATGATTAATGACTCTTTGACAGAGATTTAAGCTGAAGTATGTGAGGATACTGGAATCTGCAGAAATGTTATTCTTGATAATTTGACTTCAGTGGTCTGTGACTCCAACTTGTATGTAAAGCTGTGTGTTGCCTTATTTTTTTCAAGAAAAGTGTCCAGACCTTTTATCAGATTTTTGAAAGTGCTAGACTAAAAGTTTAAGAATTACCAGACAGTGAAACTCCTTTAGAACCTGAATTACCTAACCCTCTTCATATGAGATTAAAGATACGCCCACATCCCACATTGTGTTTTATAGCCAGTATTTTTAGTAAATTCTAACAGATTTTCCTGCAGTTGAAGGAGAAGGCTCGCATACTGGAATCTTACTGATCTGATTTTTTTTTTCCTATTGGAAGGTTTCTTGTTCTCCACAAGGTCTGAAGGTTTGGGTCCAGGACACTTCATATTTGTGTAGTCGGGCCGGGCAAGTCCTCCCTGTGAGTATTCAGATGAACGGCTGGATTCATGATGGAAACCTGCTCTGCCCGTCGTGTTGGGACTTCTGTGAGCTCTGTCCTCCAGAAACAGATCCGCCAGCTACTAACTTGAGCCGAGCTCTACCACTGGGTGAGTGGTTTCCATGGCTGGGGAAGGAAGAGGGGCTTTTCTTATCAGATTTGAAAATTCCCTCCAAGGAAACTCTCAAATAGGTTGAGCATCTTCTCTTCTAATTGCGGTTTTATAGGAAAAACTCCTTCCCCGTTGTTAGAAATTGAAGGTGGATGAACTTGACAGTTGTATTCAGTAAGAGCAAGGAAACTTTCTGTGTGGAGAACCTCTGAGTTGCACAAAAAATTCACTGAAGGTTACAAAAAGTGAATGTTTCAACCATTCATTTTGAAACTAACGGTAAACAAAATTCTGCTCATTAAATACAAAAAAGCAATTGAATATATGTTAGTTATAATTAGATGAATTGAGAGAGAAAGACACTGGAAAAGATGCTCAAAGAAGGGATTGACAGGCCCGTAAAGAAGAAGAGAAAGGTGCAGGAGGATACAAATAGCCACACACGGTGAGGGAGAAAGACAGGCTGCCCAAGACAAGGTGGTTTTCACTGAGAGATATTTTACTGATTCTGTGGAAGTCCAGGGGGTAGAATTGAAGTCATAGGGAGACAGAGTCCAGTGAAATCCTTTAGAGGCAGCAGAAGAATGGAAAGGGCTGCCTTGAGAAGAGCGCATTCCTCATTAGTGAAGACGTGCAGACTGAGACTGATGACCCATTTCTAAGAGTTATAAACAGAATTCACGAATTCTAATTAAAGCTTTGACCTCTGATCTGTGAGAGTTTAATTAAATGACCTGTGAGATTTTACGCAGTTTGACATTTTAGAGTATGAATAATAAAGATCTTGTGCAATGTTTCATTTTCTCAGCTGCAGGTATTTTTTAAATGGAACCATGTAGCCCTTTGCCTGTTCCATAGCCTGGTTGGAAATGGAGGGCTACCTTCACTTTACAAATCAAAGTTTCTCCACCTCTAACATTTAGTTTCCTTTCTTTCCCAAATCCTGGGGGCTTTTTCTAGACTTGAGCTCTAAGTAGAGGGTGAGCTTTGGGAGATCAGTGCTTTGTGGGGCTGCCCAAGATTTGGTGGTTTAGTAGATCTCTAGGACTCACAAGACTCAGCCTCTAGTTGTACTTATGGCTAAGATTTGTCAAAGGGAAAAGATAGAAAACAGAATCGGCAGAGGGAAAGGGGGCAAAGGGGCCAAATCGGGAGGAAACCGGTTCCCAGATGCCAGCTAAAGCCCATCTTTACAAGCAGGACTTTGAAAGTATGGTGATCTCAGGCCTGCTGTGTTAACTCTCTTCTGCACAGTACTCCCGTGAGTCAGCTGAGTTTTCTGCAGTTATTATAGTAATGACACAATAAATAGTTTGAAATGATATAAGATCTTAGGTCCTTTTGATGTGGTATATAGTAAATGTAGTGTTAAATGCTCTTAGTTAACTTTTGTTCTTAATATGAAGCTGGTAGGATGACTTAATTTTGTTGTTACTGTTAAATTGCCTTGGCTAGAATTAGAGGGCTGCTGGTCCACAAGTAGATGGTTCTGATGGAGTTCCCATTCTCAGGCCTAATCTCAGAGTTACCTATAAGAGACTGTCACCGTCTCATTGTCCAAGAGATGAGCAGAGATTGAGCCTTTAGCAGTTTGAGTTGAGATAGAGAGAATTACTGAAGCTGGTTCAGGGGTAAGACTCTTAGGAGTACAGTAGAAGAATGTGTAGGAATGAGGAGGAAGCCAGACCAGGTCAAGGTGCTATGAAATGATTAGTTCTTGTCCTTGGAGCATGACAGAGACAAGTGAATCTGTAGAAAGAAGGTGAGGAGTAGAGATTACAAACCACCCCAGCCCCTCCACCTCCACCAACCTGCGCCGTAGGCTCTAATTCTTCTTATCCTGCTCCCTCTTTATCAGTCGCCCTTCTGATATTGTGGTGCGATGATGGGATTTCATTCTCTGTTGACCAGTTAGTTCTATGAGGAAGCATGCTCAAAAGAGCACTGTAACTTCCACAATTTTGAAACATGGGTAAACTATTACAAGAACAGATACCTTTTAGGCATTGCTTTTTAAACATTATAAATATCACTATTGAAATTTTAAAATATTCTGACTTCCCATATTTGTTCCTGTGTTTGAAGAGAGCACACAGTGAGAGTTTACTGAGTATTTATTAAACTGTGTGCCAGGGACTATGGCAAACTTTACATATGCTGTTTCTTTTAGGTAAATAGTTTGTTTATATTGTTTTTATGACCACCAAACTTGTAAAAATAATATTTGATGCTTTAAATGTACTTGTATGGGAAATGCTAATAATTAGAATTAACCTATGATGAAGCTTATGAAACAAATAATCATCCCTAATCTATCTGTGAATTTAAGTATTTTTTTTTTTTGGTTTTTAAGTATGCCTTCAAAACATTAAAACTGTTAATATTCTGGAGGAAGTGTGAAAGATATTCCTTTCCCCAAATTCTTCTGATTTTTCTTGTTTTTGTTCTCAGATGTTAGTTCACATGGGCTTTCCTTACATTTGTAATTTCTTTCAGAATTTAAAACTTTCATCTTTTCTCTCTCTTTTTCCCTAGTCATCACTTCTACGTGCTAGAGTGTGATTAGATAGTTTTCCTATATTGCCTATGACAGTTTCCATTACTGAATATGAAAGATTTATTTCTAAATTCTTTCTGGTCTCTTCAGATTGTAGGGGTTTTTTTTTTTTTTTTTAAAGATTTTATTTTTTTCCTTTTTCTCCCCAAAGACCCCCGGTACATAGTTGTATATTCTTCGTTGTGGGTCCTTCTAGTTGTGGCATATGGGACGCTGCCTCAGCATGGTTTGATGGGCAGTGCCATGTCCGCGCCCAGGATTCGAACCAACGAAACACTGGGCCGCCTGCTGCGGAGCGCGCGAACTTAACCACTCGGCCACGGGGCCAGCCCCTGTAGGGGTTGTTTTTGTTTCCATTTATTGAATGCTGGACACTTTGCTAAGTGCTTTGTGTCTATATCTTATCGTCTCCAATTCATTTGGAAACACCCTCTTTGAATCTTTTTGTTTTAAGGAGTGCTATCACAGAAAATGCAATGTTTTTGAAGGACAGCAAGGGTTCCAAAGCTGCCATTAATGTTTTAATAGCTTGTTAAATTTTAGTGCCACAGTAGATAAACAACAACTAGTTCTCCTCCTATTTTGGGGGGGCCAAATTGAGAATCAAGAGATAAAGGGATATGCCTGTGTTATTAGTGACTCCAAAGTCCATTCATTATCCAGCTAAGACCACTCTCCCTGATGCTCTAGGCCAGAACTTGTCCAATAGAACCTTCTGAGTTGATGGAAATGTTCTGTAATCTGCACTGTCCAATACAATAGTCATTAGCCACATGTGACTACTGAACATGTGAAATGTGGCTAGTGTGACTGAGGAACTAAATATTTTATTTTGTTTTAATTAATTTAAATTTAAACAGCACATGTAGCTAGTGGCTGCCATATTGGACAGTGCAGCTCTAGATCAGAGGTTCTCCAACTTTAGCATGTATCAGAATCATGTTAAAACAGATTGCTAGGCCTCACCCCTGGAGTTTCTGGTTTGGAAGATCTGGGTTGGAGCTGAAAATTTGCATTTTTAACAAGTTCCTGGGTGATACTGATGTTGCTCATCCAAGAACCACACTTTGAGAAGGACTGTTTTTGACTGAGTGGGATTTTTCTGAGATTTAACAAATACCAGCTGATTCCATTGGGGAAGAATAGAAGTTCCGCATGGTTTACCTGCATCACATGCATTGAAATAATTTTTAAAAATAATTGTTCCACACTGTATAGTGCTCAGAAGAGTAGGCTCCATGCCTTGAGATTATCATTCCATTTATTCTATAGCTGAGGACCAGCCCTATTTTTCTTACCTTTTAAGCAAGTTAGACTTGAAGCTTGGTTGGTTCTTTATTCGTCCAAGTATTAGAAAGGATAGCTCATCCTAAAATAAAGTCAGGTTGACCTGGTCTCTTGATTGCTATAAAAATGTTTTCCATTCTGAGAATTGTTTTGGGAAATAGTTTTAGCCATGAGAACAACTCAGGGATGAATTAAAATACATGCCTAGTGCCCAAAGCCCATAGAATCTTCTGCTGTTTCCAAATAAAGCCTAGGGTGATATGAATAGGTGGGTAGATATTTAAAGATCAAGGACTTTATGTCCTGGTTTGCCTGGGACAGTCCATTTGCCTATTGTACTGGTATAATTATTAATAGCATTCCTTTGTGTTAAAATGAGCAGAGAACAATTTAGTTGATCTAAGCAAATTTTATTTCACACTTCATGAAGTTCAGAGAACTCTCAAGAGACCAGAGAACTACAAAATAAGGGAAAATGGCTACAAGCAGAAAACAAGGAAGAAGTACTTGGCTTAAGTTGATTGGCTGAGGTTGTGTATCTGACCTTATTTAGAAAGATCAAGGAAAAAGGAAATAACTGTACAGTCCAGAGTTGGCTTGGCTGTTGGAGATTGGCTGTCTGGATATAATGTGTTTCTGGTCAAATGGAGCATTTACGGGAACACGAAAGGTAACTAAGTTGCAGTTTGCTGACATAGCACCATGGGCAGGAGTGGTTCCATCTTGGGACTAGAAATTTATTTTAACACTTGTCTCAAAATGTCCTAATTTGGAGTGATGAATTATATGGTCACCCTACTTAGAAGGGACAAGGAAGAATAGAAGGAGAGAGTCCTACATCCCATGTCAGAATGGCCGAGATACTAATTTACTTTCCTGTGTAGCATCTTTAGCTTTGCTGGGACACTACTCCAAGACACTTCTTTCATTTTTTGAGGTGCTGTTTTTTAACCTTGATATGGTAGATACATCTTTTCTTCCTGCTTAAATATTTTGTTCTTTTTCCATAAATATAAAAAAATGACTTTGCATATCTGGGTTTCAGGAAGTCATTCTTGATTCTGCTCTCCACTATTTGAGAGTCAGTGTTTAGTTAGTATGATTTATTCCACAAATGTCTATAGAAACTTAATTTTTGTTTTCAACCCTAGATCTCTGTTCCCGTTCCTCTAGCCTGGTGGTCACCCTCTGGCTTCTGCTGGGCAATCTATTTCCTCTGCTGGCTGGATTTCTTCTGTGTGTATGGCACTAGCAATGGAAAAGTGGATTCTCAAGACATTCCTTTGTGTCACGTTCCTCTGAACGAAGCACAAAATCTGGGTGAGTGAGAGCCTCTGAAGACGGCGGACGCGGCATTCCTGACTTGGGCTTGGCAGTGTCGACCACAGCCAGAGCTTCCCCACAGTCGCTCTTCAGCAGCCCGACAGCCCCAGAGCCTGGAGAAGAGGGAATGCCAAGTTACCAAGTCTCTTTAGTTTTTAAGATACACAACTTTCCTGAAGTTTTCTTTTGAAAAGGAAATAATCAGTGACATTTTCAGAGTGATTACATACCTCAGCATTTTCATTAACCTAAAATGATAAGGAGTTCATCAACACTGCAGTAATTTAAAGAACAGCTAATTATTGCAAGATTGTAAGCTGTGGATCCTGTCCTCAAAAGTATAGATTGTCTTTTGACTTCACGAAAATAATTGAATTGGGATTTCTACATCACTGTTGTACCTGTTTTGAATTTAATGGCTATACATGGTACCCTAAAAATCATTGTTGTCATTGTTCTAAAAAGTTTTTTGTAATTATGTTTTGCTGAATCTTATGATTTAACCATGCTTACCTTTTTCAAACCAGCTGTGTGGCCATTACCCCTGAACCGTTGTGTGCTGGTAGCTCTCTTCCACCTGTGTCTGTGCTTAGTGCTCTTCTGTGCTCAGCTTCCAACTATATTCTCCGTTAAGTTAATAATGACTTGAAAAACTGTGGACGCAGAGAGAGAAAGATTCTCTTCCCTGTAAAGACATTGAAGACATGCAAACAGAAGAAAACCTATTTTATGTTTTTCAGATAATAGTTATGACAACTGTAATCCGACAAAAGCAGAACTATTCCTTTTTGACCAATGGAGATAAAAAGAAATTCTGGTGTAGACAGGTGTGCAGTTACTTTCAAGTGAGCTTAGAAATTGTTACAGAAGAATTTCTACTATCTGAAAATTATTTTGTATATAAGAAGAAGAATATAAGCAAAACAAGATGGTCTGAATTGTTTACTGATAGCAAAGTGTAGGTTTGGTGTAGGGTCTGTCCAGTAGGGTCCACTTTACCACACAACACATGACAGTTCACAGAAGTCAGAAGATTGCCTCTGCTTTAGAAGGAAGCGATGTCCTTTACCTCCTGCGTTCGACACTCCTTCTGTTACTACACAGACTCTGGGCCCCAGAAGCGATTCTGCTCTGCTGCTGGAGCTTATACTAACCCCGCTTAGTAATTCCAGTTAGAAATTCTTTAATGATAAGTGATGCACAGTTTTTTCTCTCTAAAGTCCTCTAGCATTATAAACATGGTCCTTGGACAAGCATTTATTCATTCATTCATTCATTCGTGCATTCATTGTTTGGCCCTTTAACTCAGCATATAGTTATTGAGCACTCCATTTAAGAAATTGTGCTAAGTAGCAAGCAGCATAATTAGTGAGGAGTAATTCCAACTGACTGTTTGGCATTGGAGCCAAACTGCAACACCAGTATAAAGGAAAGTCACCTTTTTCTAAGGCATCAATTTAAAATACCTGTTTGCATGTGGTTTTAAGTTGGAGGTATTTACCGTTGTGAAAAGCCGGGAATCTCTAGCATGGCCAACTTCAGCTACAGAGAAGCTAGTAGTAATGGTGTCAGGCCAGTGCTTGGTTTTCCTCCCATGTCATGCAAACTTTAAATTGTGCAAGGTCAGAGAAAAGTGTAGAGTATATTTTTAAAGAAAATTATAAAAATCTAAACTTATATACCTATTGTGATTATGAATCATCTTGTAAAGTTGTATAAAGAATTTCACCAAAAATACTATGGATTAATAATATATTTGAGATTCACAGTGATAGGTTCAATTATATTTTGACTGTTGTGCAGTAATGCCATTTAGGTAGCATTGTTTCCGAGCATGGTGCTTTTTATACTTGAAATATATTTTTTGCTTTATTTTTTATTGATATAAATATATTTGCACTAATGACTTTCTGGAGAAAATATTATAGATGACATTTTTTCTATATATATTTATTAAACTTGGAATCTGGTAGCCCAGTGTTTTCTCTGCACGAATATGAAACTTGATAAAGTATGATGTTAAGAAATCTTGAGTTTCTGAGGGTAGCTGACTGTGCTGGTGTCTTCCTTCCTCTTGAACAAGTCTCGAAAGTGATTATCACTGATTCTGCATAGTATATTCAGTGAAGATTTAGAGGGCCACTGAACCTGAAAGAAATTTTGAGGCGTGTTTCAGTCACTTAGAATATAGCAATATTCTAAAAACAAAGACTTTTAAAATCCGAGATTTCCGTGCAGAATTGAGTGGGCTAGAATTCAGCTTAGAACTGAAGAATATGTAATAGCCTGAATGTTGGTATCCTGAGGCAGGTGACGCCCTTGAGGTTAACAGGACTAGTTCACTGAGGAAGAGACCAGCAGCCTGCAGCCAGGGTGGAGGTGAGGTGAGCGGAGAGGGAGCCCGGGAAGGGGCTGGTTTGGGGATAGGAGACTGGAGACCCTTTCTGACTCAAAAAGGGTCAAGTGCTTATAAAAACTGACTACCTCAGTTTTCAGTTCAGACTTAGGTTCATTTTGATAGTATTAAGGTCCCAATTGTCAAAATTATCAAGTGAATTTGTCTCTCAGGTTTTCAAGAACAGAATTTACAAGAAGGAAACAAAAGCCATGTCAGCAGACTTGAGCTGGCAGCTTTAGAGAAACTGGCTAGCAGTTAGGTCCTCTGAGTGGAGACCCCTGTAATATTCTCCTGGAAAACATCCTTTCCCTTTCTTCTTTCTTAAGGATACTTATTTTTGTTAAGACCAAATAGACATTCTAAAAATGTTATAAATTATGCTTAAAATTAGTTTTAGCCTAATACGTTGGCTTAGAGTTTTATCAATATTTGAAGATAAAACATAAATTAATTAAGTTTAAATAGTTTTAGGAAGATACATAAGTAAGTATACCAGAGACTGCATAAAATTTTATCAACATTCTCTTCAATATTAGAAGACTCCCTGATTAAGACCATCTGTAAAATGACTTGATGCTTTCTCAGAATCTTTCCAGCTCTAATATTCCACGGCTAATACTCCTCCAGAATGGCTAGGTCACCACTGGCTCTGTCTGACCCACCTCCTGGAGGAGGCCAGCTTGCACGTCATGTTCATCGCAGTGTCTTGTGCTCGATGTCTTAGCGCTGTCCATGTTCTTGAACACTGAATGAAGAGAAGAGCCCGTCTCGGAGGGCGCTTGAGTAGCCCTGGCAGGAGGAGGTGGACGTCAGTCACAGCCCCACAGACCCGTTTCATAGTGGGCACCAGTCATTCGAGCCATGTCCTTGCAGCTGGGGAGGACTAACACTTAAACCGAGTCTGCTGTTCATCCTGGAGAAAGAACTTACCTGAACGGAAGGCCTTCTTTTGGATCCATTTAGTCAGGGTTGGGGAGGGAGTGGTGAATTATTTTCTTTTATGTTTACGTTTTTAATAAATAAAGTAGAAGATTTAATAACTAATCTTTATTTATGGTATTGAACTTTAAGTGTAATATACTCCTTAGAAAAATGTAACTTTAATAAAAATGGAAACTAAATCTGCATCTTGTCTTAACACCATCAATTTTTTTTAAAACCTGTGGGGAAGGTGAGGTGTTGAATATGAAACATAATTCAGTCTTTATTTTAAATGGAGTAAAATTGTCCTACTTAAAGAATGGGGACAGGTCTTATGTAAAGCTACAGGGAGTAGCCCTCCTCAAATAGTGAAGCAGGAAAGAGAGCAGACTAAAAGAATTCAGGGCAGCCGCCTCAGGCTGAAGATTCTTCCAGTCCCTTTAGTCTATGCCGTGGGCCAGGAGTCTCATCACATGACCCCCCTGGTGCATTCAAATACCATACTTTACGCGGTGGCATCAAGTAGACTGCGCTGTAGTCGTGGAGAGTGATCCTTGCTCATGACCTGAATGTAGTTTGAGAGAGTGTATCCAGGACATACCTTTACCATGTGCTGTTAGAGCCATTCTGCCCTGTGGCATGGAGCCAAGCCCTTGGTGAAATTATTGAACGTAGCCTACGTGACCTAATTGTTGAGCTGAGATCTTTGTGGGAAATCTTAATAATAAAATTTAGATTTTTTTAAAGCTTTAAATATTTCATATAAGTAGCTAAAACTGTATACAATCAATTACTTAGTTGAATAAACCCAGTATTATTTGCACAGTAAACTGAAGTTAAAACTGTCTACATCTCATATATTACCTTGTCTACACTATGTTTTGGTGTGTTGATAGAATATAGCTTATTTGGTAGATGTTATTATTACATAGGCTTGTCTTTGTCCATAACTTCTCCAGTAGATTTGCTGAAATAGATGGTTCATTTAAATCAGCTTTGTTAGGGTCCCACTAGAATTTCATTCTTTAATCTTTGGAAAAAATTGGACATATTTGGAGGTAGTAGTCCAAATATGTGATCTGATGTTGTGGTAGACGACAGATACCTTTCCCATTTTATATGTACAGAGATGTTTTTTTTCTACCTGTAGACATTAGTATATCTTAGATTCAATGCCACTTTAACACTCACTGCCACTAACAGTCAGTTTTTTGAGTTTCAGCAAAAACTTCAGTGACTTAACAACTGTGTGACATTGTCTTATTTGAAAATCACACTATCTGAACACCCCTGACTTCCTCCCTCCCCATTAGGTCTCTCCTAATGACATTTCCAGAGGGTTACGGGTTGATTGGAAGAGATTTCACAAGTGCGCCCACATAGGAGTGTTCATGAGTATGTATACAGTGAAAGTTTTGATGTATTTGACTCAGGAAAATTTAATGAAAGTGAGATAGCCATGAAGAATAGAGCAAATGTCGCCTGCCTCAGCACATCTTGCCAGTCCAGCCCCAATCCCCAACAGTTGTGCTGCTAATGACAATGTCTGCTCAAAGGAGGGTCTCGCTGATCTAAGATGCTTCAGTTTCTGCCATCCCACTGTCCTTTCATAGGTGGATCTATGTCACTATTCAGGAAGAACTTAATCTATGTGTCTAAACCTTCCATTTAAGGAAATGTTCACAAACGTAGAGCATTCCTGGTTCTTGACCTGAACTCATTGAGACCACATCCCTTCTCAGGGAAAGCACGATCTGTCTCCAACTTTCTTATACTGGGGAATGCCCATTTATTAGACTATTAGATTCTAATCTCTTATTATTTTATGAGAATCATGAATTGATTCTCTAAATCATGATGTCTTTGTGGACTTACTCATCGGAAAAATTGGTCCAGGAATTTGTCTTATACTTTTGATCGTATATTTCTCTGTCAGTTTCATAATTAGTGTAGACACAATGGACGTTGATGTTCTACAAATGCTGTGGTGCTTCTTTTCTCAAAGAAGAAAAATCCCTAATATCCCATATATTAAGATTTCGTGGCCGCCTAATCATGCCTTGGGCTAGTGTTCTCAAGACACCACCCCTCGTTGCCTTCAATAAGACTTTGGCAGGGGGCTGGCCCCGTGGCTGAGTGGTTAAGTTCGCGCGCTCCGCTGCTGGCGGCCCAGTGTTTCGTTAGTTTGAATCCTGGGCGGGGACATGGCACTGCTCATCAGACCACGCTGAGGCAGCATCCCACATGCCACAACTAGAAGAACCCACAACGAAGAATACACAACTATGTACCGGGGGGCGTTGGGGAGAAAAAGGAAAAAATAAAATCTTTAAAAAAAAAAAAAAAAAAAAAAAAAAAAGACTTTGGCAGGAAGATGGTGTGGATTTAGATTGCTCTAATGTTACAGCTCAAATCTTGATTGTAATATATACATCTCACTCATATCTTTGCTGGCATTAGGATTGACCAGTGGAATGGGCTCTTAATTCTAAAAAAATAATTTTATCATCAAATTATTGATTTAAAAGAATATATTTGTTTCCAGTATTCTTATGTATCCAACTTGAACCATAACAGAGGTTAAATAAAACAGGTTATGCCACTGTTCTAAAATGATTTGGTTAGTTGTGAAGCTTTATGCTTACTACTAAGTAAATAAAATGTGTAAAGTCTGGGCTTCTTGCATAGGTTTGACAGAAGAGTGAAGAGGGAACCGGTAAGTGCTATATAAGTTTTAAATAACCCTTAGGGATAAGTATCATCATAATGGGGAGAAAAAGGAAGAAGTCAAATGTGTGAGGGGAGTCAGTGCTCTGACTGGCCGAGGTGAGTCAGTGGATTGGCCCCAGACCCCCTGTGCCAGCGGTGCACTGTGCCAGATCCCCACAGATAGGAGCTTTTCCCCATTTTTCTCTGATTTATCCTCTCACAGTCATCCCAGCTTCCCTTCACCCCAGGCTGTGGCCACTCCTCCTCCTGCCTCCCCACCACCCATTCAAAACAGCCCAGTTTTCCCAAGTATCCCGACATATCCACTGGCTCTTGTTGCCTGGGCCGGGAGTGAGGGGTGAGGAGTCCTACCTCTCCATCATTTCTCAAGGATTGATGTGGAGGGAGGGAGCCAGGAGCCCTCACCAACTTACTAATTTGGCAGAAACCAGAAACTCTTCTCCCTCCATAGCCTGCTCCTGCTGTGTTATAATTTCCGTACCACCATTCAATTTCTGAGTTGGGAATGACAGTGCCTGGTGTGGCTGCCTGTGCACCACGGCCCAGGAGGCATGGTGGTAGAAATGAGCAGGCTAGAGTCTGTTGAGCTGAAGAACACAGCGGGTCAGCTCCAGGGTGGGCAGGCACCTGCCTGGGTGCGGCCATCAGATGCTAAAAATAAACCAAAAGCATAGATACAGAAACAACTGTAGTCCAGAGGCAGAAACAGATAGTGAAGGTGAGCCTAAGTACGGGAAGAATGAAGGCCTAGGCATGGGGTACTAAGAAGTTAGTCAAAAGTGAGGGAAACAGAAGGGCCAGAGGAACAAGAGTGTGCATGGAGAATGACCAGACCACGTCCTGCTGGATGGGGTGGGGGGTGGCGGGGGCTGCCTTTCCTTCTTGACTCCCAGGTTTAAGTGCACTGGGAGTGTCTTCTGACACTTAGCACAGTGGAGATACTCACTGAATCTAGTGATTTAACACTGGAAAAGTACTTGTTGAGTACTTAGTATATTCAATATGTATTTAGCACCAACTCTGTCAGGCACTCTGCTGGGCCATGGGAACACAATAAACTGACAGACGTGGTCTTTGTCCTGGAGCCAGTGAAGGAGGGGACAATTAAACAAGTATTTACAGTAAGTACAGACTTGAATTAATGGGATAAAATGTATAGCATGCTGATGAGAAATAGTGGAGAGAGCAAGGCTGAAGATATGAGACTGAGATGCCCAATACAGCCAGGCTCTGAGAAGAATGAGGCTGGGACCAGAGCGTGGGGCAAGACCCGCCCCATCCACTGTGAGATAGGACACGGAGGGAAGCAGGAGCACATTTGTTAGGTTTGGCAGCTGGAAGCTGATTTCCTGGCTCTGGAAGCAAAGTCACCATTGTCTGTCATGAATGGGGTTTGAGATCTGAAGAGCACTGAAGGTTTAAGCTTTTGCAAAAAGAGGTTTTGGTGGTAACTGTTCTGGGTTCATTTTCCCTGGAAGACACTTAGTGCCCTTTCAGTCCATAGATTCGAGTCTTCTTTTATTTCAAATAAGTTCTTTTGAATTTTATCTTTATTTCCTGTTTTAAATTTTCCTCTTTAGGAATGCCAATTATGTATAAGCTTATCTTCAATTACTGTAACTTTCTTTAATCCTTAATTCTTTCTTTCATTGTCTTTTTCTCATTTCTGCCCATTGTGTCCTTTGTGGTGTTTTCAGCAGTGTCTATTGACCCCTCTGCTCTTTTCATTTTTGCTCTTGTTGGGGACAGGAATTGGCCACCCCAAGATATGTCTCTTTGGTATGAGGATTATTTTAGGCTGGTTACTTTTAATAAACTGCAGATAGGAAAGGAGGCTCTGAGGAGTAGAATTTACTTACCCTTTGTTAAGAGACATTTACACTGTAAAGGAAATCTTCATCTGTAAAGGTGTCTCCCTCTCTGTACCAGGAAGAATTGGGGCAGGTGACCTTATCTCTAGAAACTCTTAATCAATGCCAAAGGCAAGGACTTAAATCTGCGTTTGTTTACTGTACTTGTGTGGTAATCTCCCATGATCTAGTCCCCCTCCACCCCCAACATCCTCCTTTGTCTTTAGCTGAAGATGATATTTAAGGTCGGGGCTTCAGCCGTTTTGGCTAGCACAGCTTGCCTGAGCCTCTCCCATGTATACATGTTATAAAACTTTGTTTAATTTTCTCCTGTTATTCTGTCCCATGTGAATTTAATTTGTTCTCCAGTCAGAAGAACCCACAGCGGGTAGAGGAAATGTCTTCCTCCCCTACACTCTCTTTTCTGTGTTTTTACTTTTCTGTGGTGTATCTTTCCTGAGCCCGCAGCTGCTTCTCCACATCCACAAAGCTGATGATTAGACACTGGCACTCTGGGTATGGCTGAAGCTGCCTCTAAACACTTAGGTCTCCAGAATCTTGGTTGCTAATAGCAACAGCAGCAGAAAGATGGGCTCTGCTTCACATCTGCCTTCTAAATATTGTGAGAGTGCATCTAACTGACAGAACCTAATTGACATCCAGAATCCTAGCTGCAAGAGAGTCTCAGGCATGTGGTTTTAAGCTTTACACCGTCTACAAACAGAAGGAAGGAGGGATGGAGGTGGAGTGAGCTAACCCCCAGTATCTACCACGGTCTTCTATTTTGCAAATTCTTTTTACCCATTTGTCATTTGTTAGATGGAAGTTTTGAATTTTTAAATAATATGCTCTGGTTTTTGTCTTTGGTGTTATGTTTAGAAGACCTTCTCACCCCTATTATATATTTTTTTCACTTTCTTTCTTTGGAAATACTGAACACGAGAATAGAAATATTTTATCATTCTACCACTCTTAAAATATTACATAAAAAAGGGTCTGGCCCCGTGGCCGAGTGGTTAAGTTCGCATGCTCTGCTGCAGGCGGCCCAGTGTTTCGTTGGTTCGAATCCTGGGTGCGGACATGGCACTGCTCATCAAACCACGCTGAGGCAGCGTCCCACATGCCACAACTAGAAGGACCCACAACGAAGAATATACAACTATGTACCAGGGGGCTTTGGGGAGAAAAAGGAAAACATAAAATCTTTAAAAAATATATATATATTATATTAAAAAAAAAGTAAAAATGTTACTGAGCAAGGGCTCACCACCCAATATGCACAGAAGCCCACAGCGTGGCACAGCGGTCTTTGAAAGAAGGAAGGCTTTGTTGCATAATCAATTGGCAGGGAGACAGAAAGACAAGCTTGCAAATCTGTCTCCTTCGTCCAAGGTATGGCGTAAGATTTAAGGGATCAGGGAGGGCCCGCCAGTATGCAGAAGCACTGGCAGGATGAGTTTCAATTGGCAGATCAAAATTTTCTCTTCTGTGCATGCTCCTGGCTGGCTCACCACCCCCTGAAAAATAGCTTTAACATCCTGTTGTGAAGATAGGGTCAGTTATGGGAGGTTACTGGGAAAAGCACAGTAAACAAGGGTAAAGTTGTTATGTAGATTTAAGTCCTTGCCTTCTCCATCGATAAGAGTTTGTAGAGATTTAGAGTCATCCTCCCCTTCCTGGCACAGAGAGGGAGGCACTCCTACAAATGAAGATTTCTCTTATAAGTGTAAATTTCTTTTACAAAAGGGAAACTTCCACTAGGTTTTAAGAGCTTTTCCTGTATCTGCTAGTTTTTAAACAATCATCAGCTCAAAATAGCCCTTATGCCAAAGAGACATGTTTTGGAGTAGCAAATTCTGTTCCTGGTCCTGTGGTTACAAAAATACTCCTACTTCCTCTGGCCCCTCCATTTCTATCCCTCTAGAGGTAACCTAGAGGGCCCCAGCTTGGTCCATATCCTTTCAGACTTTACTATTATACCCACACATAAATATAGCATTAGGCATACAATATTAAAAATGAAAATGGTATCACATGACACATACTGTTAGGTACCTTGTATTTATTGCTTACAGGTTCAGCACAGTCATCTTTCCAAGTCAGTAATCTTAGATTTACCTCATAGTTTGTATACTTCTTTATGGATATGACATCATCTATTGAGCCTCTCCCCTACTGATGGACATTTATGTTATTTCCAGTATAATTATTCACGTATATCTTATTCTGGTTCTTTTAATTTTTACATTTTATTCTTTAACTCAGCAGGAATTAATTTTGGTGTTTAGCCTGTGGAAGGATTCAGACTTCAATTTTTCCAAGTAGTTCAAGTCTAGTGTCATTTACTAAACCAGCAGGAACAGATTTGTTGTTGTTGTTGTTGTTGTTTTTTGAGAAAGATTAGCCCTGCACTAACATCTGCTGCCAACTCTCCTCTTTTTGATGAGGAAGACTGGCCCTGAGCTAACATCCCTGCCCATCTTCCTCTACTTTATATGTGGGGTGCCTGCCACAGCATGGCTTGCTAAACAGTGGGTAGGTCCGCACCTGGCAAACCCTGGGCCACTGAAGCCGAATGTGCGAACTTAACCACTGCACCACGGGGCTGGCCCCAGGAACAGATTTTTGAAGGGCCAAGGAAGACATTTCCCTGGAAAAGAAAGCAAAGTGGCTCAGTGCCAAAAAGAATTCAAACACAAAAATCCGAAACTCACTTCTTCCCAGAAACTATCCCTCCTCTTTCCAGGTTCACATAGACCTTTCTCATCACTAAAAAGACAGTGTGGCTTCAACTCAACAAAAACAACTCAAACAACCTGATCAAAAAATGGGCAGAGGAGAGGAACAGACATTTCTCCAAAGAAGACATATGGATGGCCAATAGGTACATGAAAAGATGCTCATCATCACTGATCATCAGGGAAATGCAAATCAAAACTACACTAAGATTTCACCTTACACCTATTAGAATGGCAAAAATAACCAAAACAAAAAGTAACAAGTGTTGGAGAGGTTGTGGAGAAAAAGGATGCCTCATACACTGCTGGTGGGAATGCAAACTGGTGCAGCCACTATGGAAAGCAGTATGGAGATTTCTCAAAAAATTAAAAATAGAAATACCGTATGACCCAGCCATCCCACTACTGGGTATCTATCCGAAAAACTTGAAATCAGCAATTCCAAAAGTCCCATGCACCCCTATGTTCACTGCAGCATTATTCACAGTAGCCAAGACGTGGAAGCAACCTAAGTGCCCATCAGCTGATGATTGGATAAAGAAGATATGGTATATATATACAATGGGATATTAGCCATAAAAAAGAATAAAATCATCCCATTCACAGCAACACGGATGGACCTTGAGGAAATTATCTTAAGTGAAATAAGCCAGATAGAGAAGGACAATCTCTGTATGACTCCACTCATATGAGGAATTTAAACATGTGGACAAAGAGAACAGATTAGTGGCTGTCAAGGGAAAGGCGGGGTGAGGGGTGGGCACAGAGGGTGAAGGGGTGCACCTACAACACGACTGACAAACAATAATCTACAACTGAAATTTCACAAGATTGTAAACTATCATAAACTCAATAAAAAAAAAAAAAGGCAGTGTGCCTTTCCGGTTGGCCTCATCCTGTGGGGCTGCATGCTTCAGCTCTGCCCTGGCTCCCCATATTAGTGGTTAAGTGGGTTAAAGGGCTGACCCTGTGAATTACCCCCTGCCACGTACTGGGTGGTTTTTCAGGCCTGCTCTGAATGCCTAGCTGACTTCCCCTCATGGCATATTTGGTAAACAGCGACAAACAAAGAAAACCTGAAAAGGAAAGAAGACAATTTGAACACACCATCCACCAAAGCAGAGGAGACTATGTGTGTGAAGCGATGTGGATGTGAATTTTGGGAGTCAACAGAAGGTGCTAAATAAGAGCAAAGCCTTTGGCAGCAGAGAGATCTGGGTTCCAACACTACTGGCTTTGAGACCTGGGTAAATTGTACAGTCTGTGACTCAGAGTCCTTATGAAACTGGGGGCCGACTTACTTTAACTATACTCCGTTGTCTGTCTGTGGCTGTAGCTGGATAATGCATTACTAAAGCCCGCCCTGTAGATAACATCTCTGGCTCTTGGGTCACCATGGCAACGGGTGCTTAAGTTCTTCAGGAACTGAGAGTGGACTCGTTGTCCAGTTCGGGCTGGTTAAGACCACCAACCCATTAACTGGGCCTGTGCAGATGACTGATAGGTGACCCTTTGACACGATGGGGCCAAAAACTCCACCCTCAGATCATGCTAATGCCACCATTTTGTGAACGTGCGTCCTATGAAGAGCCGTGAAGCTTGACTACGCTGCGCAGATCGTCAGTTACCGCACTTCTCTTCACCTCCAGTCATTTATTCACACACTTCAGACTATGCTGCCCTCTTTTCCTATAAACATCCCTAATCCCTATTTTCTTTTTTTTTTGAGGAAGATTAGCCGGGAGCTAACATCTGTCACCAGTCTTCCTCTTTTTGCTGAGGAAGACTGGCCCTGAGCTAACATCCATGCCCGTCTTCTTCTACTTTATATATGAGACACCTGCCACAGCATGGCTTGACAAGTGGTGAATAGGTCCACACCTGGGATCCGAACTGGCAAACACCAGGCTGCTGAAGCAGAACATGCAAACTTAACCACTGCACCACCTGGCTGGCCCAGCCTAATCCCCATTTTCGGAGAAGCGAATTTGAAATTTGTTCTCCCATTTCCTTACTTGGCTGTCTTGTGAATAAACCCTTTCTCTGCTGCAAACTGGTCACCATGGTGATCGGCATTTCATGCGGCAGACGGAATGAACCTGGTTTGGTAACATTTATCTATAAAATGAAAATGATAAATGCTCAATAAATTGTAGGTCTAAAAAAATTATCTTTCTCTCAATGGAGTTAATAGCCTCCATTCTAAAATAGAGAAAATGTTCATTAAAGATTTATTAGTCAGGGGCCAGCCCCGTGCCCGAGTGATGAAGTTCGTGCACTCCACTTCAGCAGCCCAGCATTTCACTGGTTCGGATCCTGGGCACGGACCTAGCACCTCTCATCATACCACGCTGCGGTGGTGTCCCATTTGTTCAACTAGAAGGACCCACAACTAGAATATACAACTATGAACTCGGGGGCTTTGGGAAGAAGAAGAAGAAGAAGAAAAAAAAAAGAAGATTGGCAACAGATGTTAGCTCAGGGACAATCTTTAAAAAAAAGATTTATTAGTCAGTGTTCACTTACAGGAAGCAGAATCCACTTTCTTAAGCTGAGGGTGATTTAATACAGGAATGAGGTGTTTACAATACACTTGGAAAGGCTGGAGGAGAGGGTTCTGTGCTGGTCCTGTGAGAATGTCTTCCAGAATAAACCTGTAGAGCTTGCCGCCAGGGGAGCTGCTGTCTCCTCCACGAGGAGAGGAAGAGGAGACTCAGGAAGCTGCTCCTGCAACTGCAGCAACTTTCCCCTGACTGACGCCCTCAACGCTGGTGCCCAGGCTCTTGAATATTGCTGGAGGAAGCCTCACGTCTCCATGATGTGCTTCTTGCAGGAAACGGCCGCGCAGCAAGAAGAAGCCCTCTGCCTCGCCTCTGCCTTCCCGGCCTGAGGGAATCTAGATGGCGGAGCCAAATTCATACGCAGAACCTTCACTGTAAGGACGTCCATCACCAAATGACCTCAGATCAAAACCACAGGAAAGAGCTTTCCGTCCTGTAGCCAAATTGAAATTGTGGGGTTTAGTGCATTCAGAAATTTATATGCAAATATGGGCTACCGTGTACATATGTAATAAGGTCGTAGTAATTAATAGTTAAATACTTAGAAGCATTATTAGAACAGGGGGAGGGAGCAGGCCCTTACTCCCCATTTCAGCCCATACCTGGACAAATTCGGCTCCCCCTCAAGTCTCAGCCCAGGCATCACGTCTTCCAGAAAGCCTTTCCTTGGCCTTCGCCCTCCATGCCTCGGTGTGGGACGGGGCTTCTCCTTCTCTGCTCCCGTGAAGAGCATGGTAATTAAATGTTTGGTAGTTTGTCTTCCTCTCTGTGCTGTGAGCAATACTGAAGGCGGGTGGCTGTCATTCTTTTCTCCGCAGCATATGGAGAGGTGGCCAATACACATTTCAGTTATTGAAAGAGAGCATTCTCCTTTATCCCTATGAACGTAAAGAGAGCTTCGCTTCTTCCTTCCGTCCACGGTCCTGGCAGAGGTGGAGCCTGCAGATCCAGCTCTTGGAGGAGTCTGAGGTTGGTGTTGAGACTGCCTGTCTTTGGTCAAGGCATACTGTGGCCCAGTCGGCCAAGATATGCAAACCATCGTCACTACGAAGTATGCACTGGTTTTCTCATTACTTGGTATTCAAGAGACACTTCTCCCCAGTGCTCTGCACCCCCATGGCATCATGGAAACAGATCACAAATATCTGCAGCTGGCAAAATGTCTCCCCAATACAATTTCCATAAAAATGTATGAGTGACTAGAAAGTACATTAAATTTTCCATTAAGTGAGTGTCCTCTCCCATTTGGCTGAGAGCCCATGCTGAATTTCATGGCTAAGCCAAACACCTCCACCAAGGGACACAACTGTAGTCCTCTTAACCTATCCAGAGACTCAGTTTTCGCCAAGACCTTCCTCCTCTGGAGGCTGTCACCTTTCTCGACACAAAAAGTGTTCAGCCACAAGCCTACTTTGCACACCACCCTGCACCCCCGCCCCAACCAGTGTGAAGCGATGATAAAGTCAGTCACACCACAGCTCTCTAGGAAAGTGGAAAAGAACCACCGGCTCCCTGGAGAACACTCGGGTAAAAGCATTGAGTCCCAGCAGAGGGCAGCCCAGGGTATCTGTGAATTCAACCTGTGGGGTCTCAACATTCTAGAACCCACCATGGCAGAAAAGATAAATAGGGAGAAGGGAGAGAAAACCAAGAAGATGAGGAAGTAGAAGGCGTACATGGCTCTTACGAAACTAAGTCAAACAAGGGAGGAGATGTGAATAGGAATTCTGGTGGGTTCTTCTAGGGAGGAGGAAAGGGGAAGTGGGTGGAGTGATGGCTATAAAGATTTGGGGATTTCAGGGAAGTCCTCAAAAGCCATTTAATCTCAGAGCCACACTTTCCATGAAAATGAAAGTTATTTCCCCCCAAATATAAAAATAGAGTGCTCATTGTAAAAATTTAAACAATTAAGGAAAGAATAAAGGAAAGAAAAACTTCACCACTCTAAAAAGTCACTGTTAATTTGCCGAATATCCCTCTGCATATTTGTATCTATGTGTACACATCCACACACATGTATGCATATACACACCCCCACAACTTTATATAATGAGGTCATGGGATCCTATTTTTGTCAACTACTTTTAAAATTTTTTAAGTTTTTATTTTATTGTTATGTTTAATAGTTTTGCTCAAAAAGGGCATATCGATGTAGTTTAAAAGTTTTATTACATTTAATGAAAAAAATAAGTACTAAGCTTTCCAAATGTACATGATTTGATCTATTTTCATTCACACACAATTTACATATAAATATATTGGAACTTTATCCTATACCTTAAAAACATAACAAAAGACATCTTCACTTTCAAGTAAAATTTTCATTGATAGTATAGAATTAAAAGTGTGCCTACTATTCATAAAATGCATAGAAGAGACAGTATTCATAGAGTACGCCTGGGAAATGATTCAAACCGACTATGGCCTTAGATAGCCACAAATGGACCAAGATTTTACAAAACTCCAGCCTATTTGGAATTTCCTTAAAAAAAGCAGTATGTATCTCGTTTATTGAACAGAGGTAGTCAGCCCTTTTCAACAAAACTATCACATTCCCACCTAGAAAGATATGATTTGTTGCCATTAGAGGCAGTGAAAGCAAGAAATGGTATATTCCTGGTTATGCTGTACCCAGTGTGGGAAGAAGTGCATTCTAAGTCAATTAAAGACAATATAACCCATGCACGTGAAAGAATATTGCAACATCGCAATCTATTACAACTCACTCAAATTCCAATTGCAACATTAGATGGAGAGAAGGGGGAATATTTCTAGTCAACTAATCTAATATAATCCCTGATCATATTTCTTCAGAAGTAGATGTTATTTCTGATTGTATTTCAGAAGACAAACAGGTAAGACATTCCACCTTGCATAGCCAAATAAATTTGGAAATTTCACTCATCTATGCAAGGGACAATATATTTCTCAATCAAGTTAAGACATTGTCTCAACTGAGGATCTGAGTATTGATTTTTCTCTAGAAATGAAGTGCAGCAGACACACACATTAACACAGTTTCATGTAATGGGGTCATGACAACGCATTTTTATCATCTTTGTCCTTCATTAAATATATCATGGACATGTTTTCTTGATATTGTACATAATCAACATCATAATTTTTAATGACTGCACCATGGGCATTGTACCAGATTGGCATAATTTATTTTACCGCTTCCGTATTGATGGATATGTAGGTTGTTTCTGCTGGGAACGTCCTCGTACATATACGTTTTTCACATTTCTCTGATTATCTATCTCCTTAGGATAAATTCTTTTTTTGTTTTTTAAAGATGGGCACCCGAGCTAACAGCTGTTGCCAATCGTCTTCTTATTTTTTCTCCCCAAATCCCCCCAGTGAATAGTTGTATATTTTAGTTGTGGGTCCTTCTAGTTGTGGCATGTGGGACGCCGCCTCAGCCTGGCCTGATGAGCAGTGCCATGTCCGCGCCCAGGATCCAAACCGGTGAAACCCTGAGCCGCGCAGGCGGAGCGCAAGAACTTAACCACTCGGCCACAGGGCCGGCCCCTCCTTAGGATAAATTCTTAGAAGTGCAATTACTGAAACAAAATCATAAATCCTATTAAAATATGAATACAGGGGAAAATGGAGAGATTGCTTATCGGGTACAGAGTTTCAGTTTGAGATGACAGAAAAAGTTCTGGAGATGGATGGTGCTGAGTGAATGTACTCAACACCACGGAACCGCACACTTAAAAGGCTTGAATGGTAAACTTTATGTATACCCTACCGCAACAAAAACAAACAGTGAAACTGAACGTGAATTCATACAGGCAACCTGCCCTCTAGTGGAGTCGATTTCTTATTTTCTCCACACAATCACCAACATTGGATGTTATTTAAAATTTTCTTTGCCAAATAATAGGTGATTTGCTATACTGATTTGCGATTCTTTCTCTGCCTATGAGATTGACCTTTTTTCATATGTTTGTTCATCACCTGTATTTCTTCTTCTAACACTTGCATGTTCAGCTCCTTTGACTGTTTTCCAGTAGAGTCATTTGTCTTTTTCTTACTGATTTGCAGGTGCACTACATGTATTAGGAATAGGAACCCCTTGCCTGTCACTGACGTTTGCCTTCAGAGCTTCCCTCTTCCAGGAGCTCCTCAGCCCTGGCCCGAATGTCCCCAACATCCCTCTCTGCTTCACCTCTGCACCCCAGAGTTCCACTGCGCCACAGCCTTTTACCACAGTGAGTTCAAGGTAGGGAGTTTGGATCCGTTTCTTAAAGACCTTCCCTTTCTCCTTGCTTCTACACCCGAGAGAAGATGGTGGAAAATCAAGGTAAATTTGAGGTGGGATTAATAATCTCCGCATCTCTGTGTCCTCCCTCCTTCCCAACCTCACATTTCCTGGCTTTCCAACCCAGCCTTCCCGTGTACCTCCAGGTGGAAACGTCCCTTCCTGACTTCAGAAATAGAATCATAAAGAGACAAATCCAGAGCTTAGGCCCGGAGGTTCATGTTGGGTGGGTGAGAGGAAGTCGGGAGGGCACTTGCTTCTCACCCCATTGCTGGCGAGTAGCCTCATCTGGAAAAGGATAGTTTACCGATCTCAGAGGGATGTGAAAGGAAGAAAAGATTGAGATGATGTATGTGAAACACCTCGCTCAGAGTCTGGCATATAATAGCTGTTACTGTCACTACTGTGTTATCCCTGAGATGACGATGCTGACGTTGGGGATGCCCCTCACTATCTCGCCAGGCCATTGAAAATGAGGCACTCAAGAAGAGAAAGAGCCTGAGTAATAAAGCAGACAATCAAAAATTACCCAGGCACATGTACACCCAGACACCCTCACTTTGGGGATTTTGTTCTCTATAGCGCACTTCTGAGTAGGATACAGGATGAGTACATTATCAGACACTTCCAGAACACACAGTCAGGACGACAAGATTACTGTTCACCTTTCCCATGGCTCCCGACGCCTCGCTGCTCCTTCATCCCTCAGTCGCTCTGGGATGACTCTCTCAGGCAGTCGTCCTTTCGCTTTCCTTGCCTTTGTGGACTTGTACTTTTCTCACCTCTGTGCAGTGGTCTCTGCTTGGGTTTTGCTTTTCTCTTCATACATTCTGTGTTTGCGTGTGCGCCCGCTCTTTCCATGTTCACTGCCCCCCACACATACACACACCCCGTTTCCCTTCCCCTCTCATCTCTCTTCCTACAGATCTCTGTCTGGGATCTTATTTCACTCAAGTAAGCGTCTAAGCTTTTGCTTTTCATATTTGCTCCCTTCTTCTTCATTGGTTCTTACCTAACAAAATGATCCCTTAATGGAGGTCTGCTCAGAAGTCTAGCACCTGAACTTGGTACTTGGTGCTCGTTCTTCTTGCCTCTAGGTCGGGCTTTCTGTCTTCCCCCTTCGGGCTCTGTCTTCTTCCCCCCTATCTCTGTCTCTGTCTCTGTCTCTCTCCCTGACATACATGTCTTTCTCACTTTCTCACTCATTAATCACTCCTGCTTAATTTCCCACGTACATTTTTTTATCTTTCTCAAAGAATGAACATACTGAAAAATATATGTTTTTACATATTAAAACTGTTCCATAATTTTAAAAATATATTTATTTCAAAAAAGGTATCTGCCTAGTTTTACATCTTGAAACCAAAAGTCGTTATTCTCTTTTTCTCATCCAACATTATGGTCATAAATATTTTTCCACGTTATTAGTCTTTATGAGGATTCTTTATGACAGTTATTTAAAAGTAGTTATTTTCTCCCACCTCCTTTCTGGAGCTACCAAAGAGAAATGTCTATCCCCATCTGTCTCCTGTACTCCATGGTCAGCAAATACTTTCCTCTTTATTCTCTTCCTGAAACTGCAAGGAATGCACTGGTATGATGGGAGAAAGCTTATGCTATTTTTAAAGGGTTTTTTTTTCCATTTTTTTTTCCTGAGGAAGAGTCACCCTGAGTGAACATCTGTGCCAATCTTCCTCTATTTTGTATGTGGGTTGCCGCCAAAGCATGATCACCAACGAGTGGTATAGGTCTGCGCCTGGAAACTGAACCCAGGCCACTGAAATGGAGCACACCAAACTTAACCACTAGGCCCCGGTGCCAGCCCCCATAAGGTTTTTTTTTAAATTACATATAAAAGAAATTCACTAAAGGCTGTGTGTTATTCTCGATTGGATCTTGGAACACAAAAAGAATATTAAAGGGGAAACTGGTGATATCTGAACACAGTCTGTAGGTTAGTGAATAATAATTTAGTCAATTAACCAATGTTAGCTTCTTAGTTTTGACAAATGTACCATGGTTATGTGAGATGTCTCAGTAAAGGGAATATATGGGATTTGTCTGTACTATCTTTGCAACTCTTCTGTACATTTGAGGTTATTTTAAAATAAAAGGTTAAAAATAAAAGAAAATCATACTTGTAGAAAATTTGTAAGATACATAAAAATATAAAGAAAAAAATTATACTCATAAAAATAAATGGAACATTTTGCATATCTATTTCACATGTAAAGTACCCAGTTCAGCATCTGACATATTGTATACACTTAATGAAGTCAAGATCCTTTCCATTTAAGGCCATATTCCATGGAGAATTGGGCAAAATGTGTTATTCTATGACTTAACTAAAAATCAAGAAAGGGCTGGGCAATGGAAAGCTTCACCTGGACCCAAGATCTTGGCTGCTTTTCTCCTTTCCCCCTGCTTTCCTTCTTTGCCATTTCCTAACGCCTAACCTCCTTCTCAGAGGGAAGAAAAACTAGTTAATTTGGAAGCTTTCCACAGAGCAGTTATTGCCAGTCAGGGCCTTGTTACCATCACCTCTGCACCCTCGTGGCGATGTCGCCCCCGTCAGTGCGTTTGCTTTAATGCCCAGCTTCTCATGGATCAGACTGGACACCAGTGTCATGACACCAGAGTTCTCAAAAACTTCCCCATGAAAAGGGAAGCAGATGCCAGTATTAGAGGAAGGACCGGGGTGTTACATAGTCCAAAATTACTACAGAGGAGAGAAAAGATTGAAGGGGCAGAACAACCTACACCTGGGAAGGCGCCACCACATCCGCTCACCGTGAAGGCAAGGGATGTGGACTGCCTTTCTCATCCCCTCTGTGCCATCAGCCTCCTCCATCCTGACTCCCCCCTTTCTCTACATTAGATCCCATGGTCCCTCATTTCAGCCTACTCCAGTGGGTCTCAAAGTGTGGTCCTTGGATCAGCTGCACTCATTAGAAATTGCACATTCTTGCTACCCCCCAGCCCTGGACCAATAAATTCAAAAACTCTAGGGATGGGGCCCTACAATCTGTGTGCTAATGAGTCCTCTATGTGACGCTGTTGCAAACACAGTTTTGCAAACCACTGCCGTAAACTCTCTCATGCTGCTTACCAGCATCCACCTGGTAAAACCCCAGCTCCGGAGGAACCCGATTATCCAGGCCTTGCTTGCACCGGGGCAGCTGAGCCCTGCTGAAGAAAAGTACTCAGCTGGGTATTATTGGTGTCGTTACCCTCACAGTCACTATCCTCAACTGGGTTCTGCCCAGCAATCTCACCTTTCTCTAGTCACTTACTCTCCCACTCTTAGGGTTGCCAGAATTAGCAAACAAAACCCAAAAAACAGGATGCTCCGTCAAATTTGAATTCCAGATGAACACACACCAGGAAATTATTTATCTGACACTTTCATTTGACTGAGCATCCTGTATTTTTATTTGCTAAATCTGGCAACCCTAACTAGGAGGTATTTATAGTCAGAGACAGGCAGTTGGGAAGAGAAGCTGCATCTGAAGTGGGAAGAAAGCAAGCACAAACTGGCGCACTAGGATGCAATGAAACTGTGTCATTCCTGTTGCCTCTGACTTTCACGGTACTGACGTCCCGCAGAAGCTGGGACCCTTCATCAGATTGCTAAACACACCTGCCTGGCCCAGAAGCCAGAGATGCTGGAGGAGGAGCCGGGGGAAGATGAAGGCAGTTGTAGGCCTGGCTGCTGCCTCACACCAGTAAGGTGAGCCAGCAAATAAATGACAATGTGCGAGAGCTACAAAATGGCCGTTGCCTCACTTCAGCCCACAGTCTCCCACAAGAATGTCTCATGGACCAGCCTAACCCGGAACACACAGGGAAAAGAATTTTGGGAAAAGTAACGGAACCTAGCCAAGGGGACACATTACAATCCACCATACTCATTCTCCATTTTAAAAAGAGGCTTGATGTCAAGTGCCAGGGATAAATGAATAATTTACACAGGAAGAAATAGCTAACCTTTGTGGAATGCTTACTACTTAAGCACTCCTCATATATAAATATGCTTTACATACATTTTACTCACATAGACATATGAATAGACCCACTACAAACATGATCTCATTCAGTCCTTGTAACAATGCCACAAAGTTGCTATCATTAACATGTCATCGACAAAGAAACTAAGGGTAGAGAGGTGGAGACATTTTTTTTTTTTTAAAGATTTTATTTTTTTCCTTTTTCTCCCCAAAGCCCCCCAGTACATAGTTGTATATTCTTCGTTGTGGGTCCTTCTAGTTGTGGCATGTGGGACGCTGCCTCAGCGTGGTTTGATGAGCAGTGCCATGTCTGCGCCCAGGATTCGAACCAACGAAACACTGGGCCGCCTGCAGCGGAGCGCGCGAACTTAACCACTCGGCCACGGGGCCAGCCCCTGGAGACATTTTCTCATGAACGCACAACAAGCAAGGGGCAAAGCTACAGTTTGAAGCCAGGTCTCTCTAAAGCCCGTGTCCCTAACCACTAAGTTCTGGGCTACCCGACCTCCCAGCAAACTGTAGACTTTATTTCATAAACACTAAATCTGCACTCAGGCTACAGACCGCCTGGGAAACCTTTACGCGCCAGTGCTCCTCAGTGATTCACAGTTGACACCACTGGTTTGGGAACACGTTCTTGAGGCTTTCGTCACACTCCCTGAGAACTCACCTGAGCTGGAATCCCAGCCATTTCACTTAGTGTTTCGGTGGCGCTCGGCAAGTTACTTAACCTTTATCGGCCTCATCCTCCTCATGAGGGCAGTAATTTCTACCATACAAAATTGTGAAGATTAGATATTAACACCAGAAAAACATCTGGCACAGCCCAGTCATCCTGGCACTCCACAAAGGGGAATTTCTCCCTTCCTCAATGGGTTAGCTCCCACCATCTACATCTAGGCTGAAGACTTTCCAGACTATACCTTGGGTCCTAATCGCTTACTCTCTCTCCAGGTCTGTATTTCCTGTTTCCCACTAGGAAACATAGCCAACCCCAAGTCATCTTACATCTGAAGCACTATGCCCAGGTTTTCTACACCACCAATGCCATCCTCAGTACCATCTTTCCAATCTACAAGCTCACTTCCTTAAAATCACTTAAAATCATTTCTCTTTCCCTCTGCCTTGTTCAGACATTATATATGCAGCATAACTACTCTTTCCCGAGAGAAAAACACTTTCAATTCCTACTGCCATATTTTAAAAAGTATATTGGCAAACTTGAGTGAATCAGAGCAGAATGATCAGGATGATGGGGGCCTGGAAACTGGCATCCTAGAATGAACATATGTATAAAGGAAATAGGGATTTTTCTCCTCTAGAACAGATGCCTAAGGGTTGTCATTGGAAAGAGATGGTCCCTTCTCTGTGGGTTTCAAAGTTCAGACTTGATCCATAGGAAAGGAATTTCTGCTGAACATAAGGAGATTTTGAGGATTCGAGTTTTGGCTAGCAGGGTGAGGTACGGCCGTTTGGGCTCCTCTGTCTCCGTCTCATCCACTTGCTCCTTCCATTCTCATTTCTGCTGGGAGGAGAAGGATTTCAGCAGAAAAACATGTCCCCTTCTGTAAGAATCTTAAAGAAACAGCTTGCGAAGCATCAAGCACACACATACCAGGTGTTGAATGGCCCCGGACCCACTGGAAGCATTTGCTACCCATTTTGGATCTATTGGAAATCTGGCTTCCCAGCACCCGTGACGTGAAACCTGAGGCTACTGATGGCGAAGAAGAGTTCATAATCCTCCTCCAAGCCGACCAGGGACCTGAACTTGTCATCTTACCTTAAATAATGGTGTACTTCTTTGGTGTACTACTGCTTTCATTTTCAGCTTGGAGAGCCCCGGTTTCAGATCATTTGGGTCCTTATTTAGTTTGCTTCTAACCAAGGTAATCAATATTAGCAAGACAGAGGCTTGTCTTTTAAATGGCCCTTCTGCTCTTAAGAATGTGAGGATCAGAACACAGGGACTTGGTAGTCTCAGACACCAGGGATCGCTGGGCCCTGCTGGCCTGGACGCAGAGGGTTGGGGGAGGATGCAGCTGGGCGGGCTCCTGAGGGTGGACATGGGGAGAAGGGTAGAAAAAGAGGGATGGAGGACAAGGAAGAGTTGCCTACCCATCCAAGAGGAAACTGCACAGAAACAGAGAAATACTTTGCTCCGTCCTCCAGACTCTGTGTTCACTCAGTCCACAGATGAAGGGTCATGGGAACAGAAGTCCACAGGGCTGTTGGGCTCTGGAAATGCTCAGACTGAAGAGAAAGTTGAACTGCTTGATGGCTGACCTGCCAGCATCGGAGCAGCGTGCCTGCGCTCTGATCCGGGTGCCACCGCTCGGCATCTGCGACCTCAGGCGGCTGCTCAACCTCGGTTGTGTCGTCTCTAAACGGGCATATAATGTCCATGGGACTCCGGATGGGGATTAAAGGACTTGGATTTAAAGTGATCAGAACACCTAATATGAAGGTAGCCCTCAAAAATGTAAGCAGTCATTTTCTGTAGGTGGGAAGTTGGCCCAAGGTGGCTTCCTCCACCTCAGGGTGAAGAGGCCTTCACCCTCTGAGATATTTTTGTTAATCTTGTGGGGTTTTTTCCCCTTCGCCTCACTTCATGGGTCTGCCCTTTTCTATCCATTTCTATAGCTATTCCCCTGGCCCAGAGTTATATCCTTGTGCTTGTTGGGATAAAAAGAAAGGAGAGCTTCCTACTGGCCCCACTTTTGGTGGCTCTTCATTATCCCCACATGGCTCTTTTAAAAACCAGCCATTCCTCTTGTTGTCTGTATTCAGCTCCTTCAACTCCTTTACTGTGTGATTCTGCACAACAGTGAAGAAGATATCAAAGACCCAAAGCAAGACGGGGTGGCTGAGCTCCCACCCCAGCCTCCTGATGCACAGCTGACTCACCAGGTAGGTGAACATCTCTCCTGGGCTGGCCTGTGCTCCCACCCCCTGCAAGGACCGCCAGGAAGCAAGGTTCTCCTGAATTCTCCAGCCTCTATCTTTTGGTTCAGGCCAGAGTGAAACCTGGGAGCCCCTGAACTCCAGACAAACGTCTTGAGAAACGGCTCTCTCTGCCCCGCCTCCAGGTCAGCCCTCCAAATGATACTTCATCCTGACCTCCGCCAACTGCTGTCTGCCTGTTTTCTGGACAGTTTCCTCAGTTGCATTCAGTTTCCTTCTGTCAAATAGGCATTCAATTTACACAGCAAGTCCTGATTGGCAGGAGACAGGGCGGGTGCATCAAGCAGCCTCCTAGGGCAAGTTCGCGCACGTCTGAACCCAACTTGAAAGGCTGTGCCTCCTCTGCACGCCTGCCCCAGCCCCCTGCTCTCCGAACTACGCCAATCAGCAGTGCCTCATTCTCTGAACATCAGTTCGAACATGTCCCATCTCAGCTTCAATTCCCTCTGGCTTGAAATTGCGTCACTTTTTATGTTGAAATATTTATATGTACTTTTGGCCTCTCAGTCTTTGCCTTTATCTTTTGTCTTAGTCCGCTCAGGCAACTGTAGCAAAATACCACAGGCTGGGCAGCTTCTAAACAACAGAAATTTATTTCTCATAGTTCTGGAGGCTGGAAGTCTGAGATCATGTGCCAGCATGGTTGGCCGAGGGCCCTCTTCTGGTTCACAGACTTCTCTTTGTGTCCTCACATGGCGAAGGATGAAGGATTTCTCTGGGGTCTCGTTTATAAGCGCACTAGTCCCATCCAGAGGGCTCCACCCCCAGGACCCCAGCACCTCCTAAAGCCCCACCTCCTGCTACCATCACATTGGGCATTAGGATTTCAACATATGAATTTTGGGGGACACAAACCTTCAGGCCATAACATCATCTAACTCTGTTTTTCTCAATAATGCCCTGCTCAGGTGTTGAGGTTACCCAGGTGAATTGGCTTCTTGTCACTACATGTGCTGTGTGGGTCTCCACTTTTCAGTCCTCACATATGTAATTTCTCCAGCCTAAACTAACCTGCCTTCTGCCATGTCACTCCCCCGAAACTCAGCCCCCAAAATTGCTTTAGTCTTGGTCCTCCAGGCTCGCCTTTGGCTTTGTAATTCATGGTTACAAACATGCAAACGTCTCACAAATATGAGGCTTGTTCTAAGTGGCTTTGCATTTAGTGGGATCACTAATTAAAGTGGCATCACAAACATGCTCCAACACGGCTGAACCTTGAGGACATTGTGCTAAGCTGGTCACGAAAGGACAATATGGTATGATTCTATTTATATGAGGTACCTAGAGAAGTCAAATTCATAGAGACAGAAAGTAGAACAGTGGTTACCAGGGGCTGGGGAAGGCAGCAATGGAGAGTTGTTATTGAATGGGTACAGAGTTTCTGTATGGGGTGATGAAAAGTCCTAGAGATGGATGGTGGTGATGGTTGCACAACAATGTGAATGTGCTTAACGCCACTGACCTGTACACTTAAAAATGGTAAATTCTATGTTATGTTTATTTTACCACAATAAAAAAAATTTTTAAGTAATGCATGATGAATAGAACTTTCAAGTTGAACAAGTAAAAAGAAGAAAATAAAAATACACTTGAAAGATTATTTCCACTTAATATAGTATAAATATCTTTCTAAGTCACTGGGTAACCTGCTACAAAACTTACTTAAGGGTTACATGGTACTTATTTTATTTGATGGAGATATGTTAACTAGTGTAATCAATATTCTATTAGTGAATATTGAGATTATTTCATGTTTTTTAACTATTAAAAAGATTACTGTGGGGCTGGCCAGTGGTGTAGTGATTAAGTTCATGCGCTCCACTTTGGCTTCCTGGGGTTGCGGGTTTGGATCCTAGGCGCGGACCCACACACCGCTCATCAAGTCACACTGTGGCAACATCCCAGATATAAAGTAGAGAAAGATTGGCACAATGTTAGCTCAAGGACAATCTTCCTCACCAAAAAGAAAAAAAAAGATTACTGCAAGACACATCCTTATAGCTAAATATTTACGACATTGGGAAGTAGATGTGTTTATAAAAGGGGAAAATAGTGTATGTTTGTGGTTATGGAATTGTTCTGTGTCTTGACTATGGTTGTGGATACATGAACCTACACATGTGACAAAACTGCAGAACTAGATTCACACACACACACACACACACACACACAAACCTGCTCAAATGAGTCCAGGTAGAACTGGGGATATCTGAACAAGCCCTGTAGATGATGTTGATGTTGACGTCAACATCCTGGTTGTGATATTGTGCCATAGTTTCAAGACGTTACCATTGAGGGCAACTGGGTAAAGGGTACATGGGATCTCTCTGCATTTTTTCTTAAAATTGCATGTGAATCTACAATTATCTCAAAAGAAAAGGCCTAATTTTTCTAAAAGTGAAAAAAATTTATGCACATCAACAATTAGTTTATTAAGACACATTTTTAGGGGGCTGGCCCATGGATGTAGTGGTTAAGTTCCCGCACTGCGCTTCAGTGGCCCAGGGTTTGTGGGTTTGGGTCCCTGGCACGGACCTACACACTGCTCATCAAGCCATGCTGTGGTGGCATCTCATATACACAGCAGAGGAAGATGGGCACAAATGTTAGCTTAGAGCGAATCTTCCTCAACGAAAAGAGGAAGATTGGCAATGGATGTTAGCTCAGGGCCAATCTTTCTCACAAAAAAAATTAGTAATAATAAAATAAAATAAAAAATATCCTTAGGAAAAAGAGATAGAGTTTTAAATGAGGAATTACTGAGTTAGAAGCATTATTTCAAAGGCTTTAGATACACGTCACACTCGAGAAGGGATTTACTGTTTATGTTCCTGCCGCTAAGTGTCAGAATTCTACCTCACAACACTGAATAATATTCCTAAAAATATCCTTCAATTCAATCAACAAAATTATTTCTCATCACTATTTCTTTGCCTCAAGGTTTTAAAATAGCAACACACTGTCATTTCTTCATATTTAATTAAGTGAAGGTTGTTTTTATCTTGGTTAATGCCTTTTCACTCCCATTAACTGAGAAACTCCCCTTTCAGGAGTGCAACATCAGAATTTGAAAAGCCGTATTTGTAGAAGACATCGATGCGAATTGTTTCTTGTTTTCTTCCTTCCCCCGCCCTCAGTAGCATGTCAGTTCTATGAGGATAGAATTCATTTTAAGTCACCCTTATGTCCCTAATACCTAGACAGTGTTTGGCACAGAGTTCGTGCTTAATAAACAATTATTGAAGAAAGAATTTAGAGATTAACTAACCTCCGCTCCCTAAGGTCTGTGTCTTCACTCTGGACTGAGTAGCCAGACTCTCAGGCTGGGCTTTGGCCATTGTTTATGTCACAAGGATGAGGTTTGTGGGTGTCGAAGGAAGACCCCATTCAGAGCTAATTTCTTGGTTCAGCTTTGCAAATGCAGGGAGGGTGATCAGAAAAGTCTGGGAGTGTTGGTGGACCCATAGGCTTGTAAAGTGTTGGCCATATTATGCCTCAAACCCTAAGCTCTTCAGTCAAAATGGAATTTGTGTCATAGTCTCAGTGTGACAATGCTGTTCAGTCAATGTGAACAGCAAGCAGTGAAAAACAGACGCCAGACTACTGAAACCCGTGGGTAATCTCAAATCCAGAAAAGCCCTTCTCTATCAATGACTTCTCAAGTTAGCTCAAAATAAGTGTATGACGAGTCTCATCTCCTGTTTTTTCCCAGGTTACCTCTGGAGGAGATGACAGGAGCAGGACGAGCAGAAACAAAGTTGCAAACGTTTTCATGGGGCTCATCCCTTCCCACTAGAATGTAAGCTCTACACAGCAGAGATTTTGGCCTCTTTGGTTTACTGATGTGTCGCAGAGACGAGAACATTTCCTGCCACATAGTAGCCCATAGCAAGCACTCAATGAATATTTCTTTTCTTTTTTTTAAAGATTGGCCCCTGAGGTAACATCTGTTGCCAATCTTTTCTTCTTCTTCTTCTCCCCCTCCTCCTCCTCCTGCCCCTCCTTCTCTTCTTCTTCTCCTCCCCAAAGCCCCCTAGTACATAGTTGTATATTCTAGTTGTAGGTCCTGGTTGTGCTATGCGGGACGCTGCCTCAGCGTGGCCTGACGAGTGGTGCCATGTCCGCACCCAGGATCTGAACTGGCGAAACCCCGGGCAACCAAAGCATAGCGCGCAAACTTAACCACTCGGCCACGGGGCCGGGCCCCTTAAAGAATATTTCTTGAATGTTTGAAGAAAAATGAGCAAGACACCCTCGCTTTATGATGCCTGTTCTCAAAGGCCAATCCCTTCTAGAATTGATCTATCCCCGAGCCCCGTCTTTTGGGAGCATCTTGGACGCTAGAAAAGACTGTATGTGAATCCAGGATCCTATTTGTGACCAAGACCAGGGTGTGAGCCAGGTGCCCAAGGCCATAACCCTCAGGGCAGCACTTTAACCTCCTCCTAGCCCCTGAGGCTGGGTTGTGAGGGCTGCAGCAGGAGTTCAGGATGTGATAAACTGGCTAGAATAGGGGCAGGGTGCCAGCCTTGGGACATGAAGAGTTTCTCTCCAGCTCTTCGAGAATGCTTTTACCTCAGCGAGAGTCTTTCGGTTTCTCATTGGAATTTTCCCCTCTGAGCTCACAGAGAAGCTCAAAAGACAGGCACTTACCCAGGACAGAGCAACTGGCTTGGGGATTTCCGGCACAGTCCTTGGAGAAGCGTCACTGTTGACTTCGGGTTTGCAAAACAGCACTCTCTCCCTGGTTTCCAGAACACACCTCATCAAATAAAGTGCCGTCAGTTATCACTCAGCTTAGCAAAGCCGAGAGCTTTGACTTGACTGTTTCTAGGTGAGGGAGATGCCAAAGGCTCCAGGCTCCACAGGAGCCATCAGTCAGCCTTGTGCGTACAGCCCAGGTGTAATTCAGGGCGATGACAAACACAGGGTCACCGCAGTAGGCTATGGCTTTGCAGACACCCTGGACCTGCTTCCTAGAATCAGAAAAAGCAGGCTTTACGTGTGTCTTGTGTTAAGTTGCCCTTCTCCCCTCCTGCACCCCCCACAGACAACCAAACCTCACTTGAAATATTTCCTTGGTACTGTAACGTCGGACTAGGGATGGGTTCCCTAGCTCCAGACTTGCCAGGGTCACAGGTACACTGTGCCCGATAGACTTAGCCCTGCCTCAGTTTCTCTACATGAGGGCTCTTAATCCTAGAGTCCATGCAAAGCTCATTCCATCCAGCCTCTTTCGTCCTGGCAGCTCAGTGCTAAATGATCCAAGAGAGACATTTAGACGTCTCCCATTACCAGAACCCTCCCCGCCCAGAGTAATTTTTATTTTATTACAAAAGACACTTCATATAGCGTACAAGTTTAGGGAATCATTTTACTTATTTAGATTCCTTTTCCTTCACATAAAAAGTCCTGCTGGAGCAGCTGGCCTGGTGGCACAGCGGTTAAGTGCACACATTCTGCATTGGCGGCCTGGGGTTCACCAGTTCAGATCCCGGGTGCGGACACTGTACCACTTGGCATGCCATGCTGTGGTAGGCGTCCCACATATAAAGTAGAGGAAGATGGGCATGGAGGTTAACTCAGGGCCAGTCTTGCTCAGCAAAAAGAGGAGGATTGGCAGCAGTTAACTCAGGGCTAATCTCAAAAAAAAAGTCTCTCCTTCGCACTTTCTAATCTGTCCTATGTCACCAGTACACTCTGTTCCCACTCATCTTAAATCCAGCCAAATGGAAGACATAACACCTCCCAAAGCTTGTTTTCCTGTTTTGTTTAAGACGGGAAATCAGTATATTGTGAAACAATTTCACATGTATCAGTCCCAGGTCTTCCCCTAGGGCTGATAAGATTTGATAAAACTAGTTTAGCTACTCCCTCTGTTACACTACAAAGGCCTCAGGATATTTGTCTCCACCAAGGCCCTGTAATTAAACATTTTGTCTTTCATGAATCTTGGGATTCACAGGCCCTGAGCTTTTCACACTGTGGCAGTGTTGATTCACCGAAAGCTCTTCTTTCCCTGGCAAGAAGGTTCATGGTTTATTCATTTATTTATCTTTTACTATTTTAAAAAACTGTGGTAAAATATATATAACCTCACTTTTGTCATTCTGACCATTTTTACATGTACAATTCAGTGGTATTAAGTACAGTGACATTATTGTGCAACCATGACCACTATCTTTTTCCAAAGTTTTTAATCAACGCCAAAATAAATTCTGTAACCATTAAGCAACGACTTCCCACCCCCACTTGCCCTAGGCCCTGGTAACCTCTGATCTACTTTCTGTCTCTCTGAAGTTGCCTATTCTAGTTATTTCATATAAGTGGAGTCATACAAGATTTGTCCTTTTTGTGTCTGGCTTGTCATTTAGCATAATGTTTTCAAAGTTCATCCATGTTGAGGCATGTGTCAGAACTTCATTCCTTTTTATGGCTGTACAATATTCGATTGTATGTATATATCACCTTCTGTTTATCCATTCATCTGTTAATGGACATTTGGGTGTTTCCGCCCTTTGGCTATCGTGAATAACGCTGCTGTGAACATTGGCATACAAACATCTGCTGGGGTCCTTGATTCCAATTCTTTTCAGTATATACTTAGGAGTGGAATTACTGGGTTATATGGTAATTCTATGTTTAACTTTCTGAGGAATCACCAAACTGTTTTCCACAGCGGCTATACTATTTTGCATTCCCCACCAGCAATATATGAGGGTTCCAATTTCTCCACATCTTCACCAACACTTGTTATTTTCCTTTTTTCTTTTTTTATCATAACCATTCTAATGGATGTGAAGTGGATCTCATTGTGGTTTTGATTTGTATTTCCTGATGGCTGATGATGTTGAGCATTTTTTAATATGTTTATTGGCCATTTGTCTATCTTCTTTGGAGAAATGTCTACTCAGGTCTTTGGCCCATTTTTTAATTGAGTCGTTTGTTCATGGTTTATTTTTTATTTTTATTTTTGGTGAGGAAGATTCAGCCTGAGCTAATATCCATTGCCAATCTTCCTCTTTGTGCTTGAGGAAGATTTGCCCTGAGCTAACATCTGTGCCAGTTTTCCTCTATTTTGTGTGTGGGACACTGCCACAGCATGGTGTAGTTCCGTGCTCGGGAACTGAACCTGGACCACCAATGCAGAACACACCGAACTTAACCACTAGACCAGGGCACCAGCCCTGTTCATGGTTTATTTTTAGCTTAGAGTTTTGAAGGCCTCACCACTGTAGGTCACAGGTAGTCAGTCTGCACTCTGAAGAGTTTTTTACAACCCAGAGCTACACTCAACCTTAAATGACAGACACTGGTGTCAAGGGCTGTCCATTTTTACATTTGGGGCTGATTGGAGGAAAAGATCGCTCAGCCACAGAGTTGGTCCCTCTGGTCCTATCCTGTCTTAAGACAGATTAACCAAAATCTAAAATTAAAATAAAAACAAAGGAAAGGATAATATTTTAAGTTAATCTAGTTTACTATTCCTAACTCAACAATTTAAAAGATATTTCCTGAGCGCTTTATATGCAACAAGCACAGTGCCAGGTGCTGGGAATACAGTGGTCAATGAGACGGATGTGGTTCATGTGGGAGGCAGAATAATGGTCCCCAAAGGTGTCCACGTCCTAATCCTGGAACCTGTGAAATATGTTACCTGACATGGCAAAAGAGACTTTGCAGATGTGATTAAGTTAAGGAGCTTGAGATGGGGAGATTATTCTGGATTATCAGTTGGGCCCAATATAATTACAAGGGTACTTATATTACTGAAACCAAAGTGGGTTCTCTCCCGGCGAATTAAATCAGACTCTGCACCAGAAGTAGTTGTCACACAAAGTAGGGTATATTTGCAGCAAACAGGAGCCCAAGCAGAATCATTTCCAAAGTCATGGCGTCCCCAAACAAAGGGAAGCAGGGACCTTTTATTTCCGATGGGGAAAGAATATTCAAAAGGGAGAGGTGGGTATTCACTTGTGCAGGCTCAGTTGGAAAACATGCTTCCACACACACTGCACGTTACAGGAATAAGGCGTAAGCTCCTCCTGGAGTGATCTTAGCATTAAAAATAAGGCAAAGGTCATAGGTGTTGCTGCTCTTATGGTGGGGCTTGGTCTGGTCCAGGTGGTTGGTGATTGCATCTCTTAAATAGTTAAATGTTTCCAAACCCATCCTTGAGTTCCTCTGAGCGATTAGTTGGTGACACCTATAAGAGGCAGGCAGGAGGATCAGAGTGAGGAGAGATGTGAGGGTGGAAGCAGAGTCAGACAGAGATTTGAAGACTCTGTGCTGCTGGCTTTGAAGATAGAGGAAGAGACCATGAGCCAAGGAATGCAGATGGTCTATGAAAGCTGGAAAAGGCAAGGAAGCACATTCTTCCCTGGAGCCTCTGGAAAGTATGTAGTCCTACCAACCCCTTGACTTTAGGACTTCTGACTTCAGAACTCTAAGATGATAGATTCACATTGTTATAGGCACTAAGTGTATGGTAATTTGTTATAACAGCAACAGGAAACTGACATAGTTCCTTATCCCCCATAAAGGACACTGGCAGTAATCAGCAGACCTGGGTCTGACTCTGTGCTCTGTGCCCAGTAGCTTTGTGACTTTGGGCAAGTTACTTTATCACCCCGAGACTCATTTCCCGGGTTTATAAACTTGGGATAGCAATGTTTGCCTCCCAAATTTGTAACAATTAGAGATAAACTGGGCCCGGCCCTGTGGCACAGTGGTTAAGTTTGGCACTCTCTGCTTTGGCGGCCCGGGTTTGCAGGTTCGGACCCAGGGCATGGACCTACACCACTCATCAGCTATGCTGTGGCAGTGACCCACAAATAAAGTGGAGGAAGATTGGCATAGATACTAGCTCAGGGCTAATCTTCCTCAAGCAAAAAAAAAGGTTGATTGGCAACAGATGTTAGCTCAGGGCTGAAATTCCTCAGCAAAAAAAAAAAAGAATTAGACATAAACTATGTGAAACAGCTGAGGTGTAGTAGACTCTTAATAAGTGGAAGCTGTTATTTTTGTGATCACTAGTTATTTTTTTAAAAAACACTTTTCTTTAATTAGGCAGGAATGTGGGAGACCAGAGGCATGGACCCTGTTTAGAATCAGGGTGTTGAAAGGAGAGGGATTACAAAATGCTTAGGTGGGAGTCATCAGGAAAGGTTCTGTTTTGGGGAGTAAGACAGTTGCCTTGGCTGCCCTTTCTCTCTCCCTTCTCTCTTTTAATGACACCATCCTTCTCCTCAACATCCAGCTGTTCACACTCAAGAATTCTCTTTGCCCCATCTTCTTTACTCCCATCAAGCCCTGCTTCTTTTTCTCCATCTAAACCCATCCAGAAGCCAGACCCTTGTTTTGTTTATCCTTCTCAGTCATGATTGAGGTCATTTTGGTTATATTTGCTCATTTTTGTTTTCTTTATGCAGTGTCAATACCCAGTCTAAATTGGGTCTCCAGTTCTTGGTCATAAATTATAATGAATGTATCTTCTTTGTTCACAGTGGTCAGCTCCAGCATCCATGTCTGCACTGTGTATCTCATTTTCCCTGGCTGTAATAACTCATTGGCCTAGGATGGACACCTTACCCAAGCCAAGAATTGAGATATGTGATCTAATCAGCCCAGTCTAAGAACTGGTTTGAACCATAACCATCAACCTCTCTCAGGAGAGTGATTAACAGCCATATTGCACTGGGGCAGAGGCAGGGGTGGAGAGAAGAGCCCAAAAGACATGGAGGGAGATGTCCCAATGGCTTTGCACTTCGCTGTTCTGGCTCTTTCCTGCAGCTTTATTGTATTCTTGGTCTTCAGATTCCATGAGATAGCCATATACATATCCTTATACATAAAAGAATATACATATACGTAAATTTGCATGTACCTATACATGAACATATATATAGAATATGCATATACATGTTGAAATAAATTTCTAGGCCCAAAATGGAGCCACTCCTGCTTGGGGTGCCATGTCAGCAAACTGATATTTAGATAACTTTCATGTCCCTGTAAATGCTCCACTTGACCAGAAATGCAGAATATCCAGTTAGCCAACCCCCAAACGTCAAGCCATCTCTGGGCTCTATACTTATTTCCTTGTTCCTTCTCACCCCAAACATGTTTGAGTGTGTGGCCCCAGCCAATCAGATATTTTCTCTTTTTCTCTTCTTTGTTCTTATTCTTTATCCTATAAAAGCTTCCTGCCTTCTTCCCCGTTTTGCAGTTCTCTGGACCCTTGGGAATGGAGATTGTCTGCTTCAGGAAGTGTTAAAGTTTGTTTATATCACCTAAGTTGCCTTCTTTAATCGTTTTTAAAATACATATGCATAAAATTCTCCACTCTCCCTTCAGCCAACTTTAACTGAATTCTGTTATGGCAACCAAGACTTTAGCCAATCTAAAAATAAAGATCTTCAGGGATAGCGAGCTCCAGAATTAATCCTAGAGGAAAACCATTTAATATGAATGCTGCCATGCACCCTCATCTTGTTTTGTTGCTGAGCCAGAGGCCTGAAAACTTTGATGACCAAGGTCCTCCATCATCAAACACCTTCATCCAGGAGAAAGTCTGTGGAAAACCACACGACTCAGTCATTGCCACCGTCAAACACCGACAGAAGCATCACATCCTTTCTCGAGATGTATCCAAAGGAAAGATGAGTTCAGGATGTCTACAGCCCCAGCTAACCGATCTCAATTTCTCTTCAGGGAAAAAAACAATAAAAATTATACCCTCAAGGGGTTTTTTTCTTTCCTTCTTTTCTTCTTTTTTCAAATGTTCTCGCAGGCCCAAATTAGCCTGGAAAGAGACACTTCTGAGTGAAGATCCCTTTAATGGGTGCAGACATTAATGTTCTAAATGACTTGTGGGTTTTATTGTTCCCCACTAGGCTCACTCACCAAACTAGGCAGGTCCTCCTAGATGTTTGTGCAGCCAGTAACCCCAGGAAAGACCCAAAGAACAGGTGTGGACTGTTATATGCTGAGTGCCTGCTTTGGAACAGGCATTTGGCTTCTATTCCTTCCTCTCAGTCATCCAGTGAGGCAGGTGGTGTTTTTCCCATTTGAAAGATTGAAACTAGGGGCCAACTTGCTTTAACTATGCTCAGTTAGCTGTCAGTTTGCAAAAGCAGTTAGAAGATGCATTACTAAAACTCATCCTATAGATAACATCTCTGATGCTTGGATCACCATGGTAACAGATGCTTAAGTTTTTCAGAAACTGAGAGTTGATTTCTTGTCCAGTTCAGGCTGGTTAAGACCACTGAAGCATTAACTGGGCCTTCAAGAATGACCCATAGGTAATCTTTTGACATCAAAGAGCCAAAAACTCCACCCTCAGACTATGGTAACACCGCCATTTTGTGAACATGCGCCTATGAAGAGCCATAAAGCTTGACTGCACTTGCGCAGATCAGCAATTACCTCACTTCTCCTCTCCTCCAATCACCTATTCCAATGCTTCAGACTGCCCCACCTGTTATCCCATAAACATCCCTAACCCCCATTTTTTAGAGAGGCGAATTTGAGATTGGTTCTGCTGTCTTCTTGCTTGGCTGCCTCATGATTAAACCCTTTCTCTTTGCAAACTAGTCATCTTGATGATTGGCATAACCATGTGGCAGGCAAAACGAACCTGGTTTGGTAATGAGATCAAGAACTGAGGTTCAGAGAGGTCAAGTAACCTGTCCAGTGTCTCATGGATAAAACATGGTGGATTCCATCTCAGTCTAGAGCCTGCAATTTTTACTATGCCAAGCACAACCTTTAGGTGAGAGGGACCTCATTCCCAGGAAAAAAGCTGTCGAGTTACCCCACTAGGCCTGGGACAGGGCTCATACTATGGCTCTATGGCCCACCATGTCAAGAAAATGATCTGAATGTGCATCCAATGGGCTTCTTGTGGTTCTGTTACAATGGATTCATGGTTCTGCATTCTGCATTCATTTATAACCGCCTTTGGAAGCGGTCAGTGAGAGCATGAAGGGCAGTTGGATGGATGAGGCCTTGGGCTGGGGGGCAATCCAGTGTGGGGTTTTCATCTCTGCTTCTGATTCCTATGCCTTTGTTTCCAAGTCTATAATGTGGGAACAATAATTCTTGTCCACTCGACCTCACCAAAGACAAAGAGGAGGGAAAGGCATTGCCGAGAGTGAGTCTACCCATGGGCCAACATACTGCAGAGATCCAAGGTCCCCTCTCACCCTCAGCAAGATCCCTATGATAGCAGACTAAATGTGACAGATTGGCAAACTCACGCAGATGCCCATGCTGGTGTCTATGGCGTCACCTAGCAGTGCATAACATAAGAGCTGCTCTTCCCTGGGGCATCAGAGGGAAGTGCAAGACAAGCCAAACTGCCCAAGCCTTATCTAGGTCACCCTGAACCAGGATAAGCAAGGCTTCAACCGTGTTTCCCTGAGCACAGAACAAACAGGACAGGGATAAGATTAAGTAGCAGGGAAAAATTAATTGTTCCCCTGCCCTATGGCCTCCCATAGCAGACTGCTATTACAGCACTTAAGATACTGTCTCATCGTTTATTTTCATGCCTGTGTCCCACTGATAGTGAGCAACTTGTAGTTAGGGACCTTTTCATGTTACACAAGAAAAATATGAACGCATTTTCTGTGTTAAATAAAAAGAAAAACATTACAGAGGGGCCCAGCCCTGTGGCCAAGTGGTTAAGTTCACGAGCTCTGCTTCAGCGGCCCAGGGTTTCACTGGGTCAGATCCTGGGCGTGGACATGGCACAGCTCGGCAGGCCGTGCTGAGGTGGCACCCCACGTGCCACAACTAGAAGGACCCACAACTAAAATATACAACTATGTACCAGGGGGATTTGGGGAGAAAAAGCAGGAAAAAAAAAAAGATCGGCAACAGTTGTTAGCTCAGGTGCCAATCTTTAAAAAATAAAGTTTAAAAAAAAAAATTACAGAGAAGCCTGCAGTCCTCTTTGACCCTGTTCATTCTAGCGCCCCCAATCCCAGTTCTCACTCGGGGGTGACCTCCGTTAGCAGGAGGAATGTAGATAATTTTTCTATGTATTACGCTGAATGGGTGTCATATACATATTTAGCTTACACAAATTCAACTTTAGCCAAAACAGAACTAAACAAAACAAAATTCTGAGAGAGAAATAGCAATCTAAATCGTACCATTCCTCAGGCTGAGTCAATGGCCTGGAGAAGAGTAGGATGAATGACATAATCCCTCAGTTAAAACCCAGGTCTCTCAGCTGTCCTTGTGCTTCTTGGAGTGTGACCATTTCACCACCCTTGGGGGTGATTTAAAACGTTTTCAAGGCTAATTCTGACAATACTTGATTTTTGCTTTAACATTAACTTTTGAGCCCAACCCCTATAAGCGTTGCACTATATACATCCACTCGGGCTCCATGACCTACCATCGTGCCCACTGCAAGACCTGAGACGTAGCAACAAAGTGAATTCATATATCAGGACCCACAAAACAGGGGCTGCCCCAGTGGCCCGGCCCACGTCACAAATCTACACCTAAGTCAGCCTGCACTTGTGGGAAATGACTCCCTGTCAAGGCAACTTACCACCAATCGCAATCCTCCAACTAGGCTTTAGTTAGCTGACCTCACCCTAGAGAGTAGGACGTGCTAGCAACCCTGTTGACCTGGTCGTTTAAGATTCGGCTTTCACCGCAGCGGCCTGAGTTCCTTTCCCCATTCAGGGAACCACACTCTGTTGGTGGTTCCCACCGCGGTAGCTGAGTGTTGCTGTGATGCTGAAAGCTATTCACCAGAGTCACCCATGGTGGACAGGTTTCAGTGGTGTCCTCTGGACTACGACAGACTAGGAAGAAGGAGCTGGCCACCCACTTCTGCACCTGGATGCACTAACAACAAAGTCTTATAAGGACATCCCCAACCTCCTAGCCAACCAAGCATGCCCTGTTCCACATGCCCTATTCCTCTTCTAACCCTCTATAAAACTCGCTCTTGTCCCAAAAATCCCTCGGGAAAAGTATGTACGAGGCACAGAACTCCCCCGATCCATAGATTGTTTTCCCCTGAATAAATCGTTCTAGTTTTGTCATTTGACAGTAGATAATGTTTTGGGACAGAGGAAAGGAAGGAAGGAAGGATCCTGGAGTGGTGGTAACTTACAAAAGAAGAAAATCCTGGCTGCAGATTATTCTGAGTAATGGTATTTCTAACTTTGCTGAGATGATATTCAGAGCGAACCACCACCCTGCTTGTGTGTAATGTGGGCCTTCAACAGTGGCCATTTGGGGGCTGTCTTTCAGAGCAGAGAGTGCGGATTTTCTGTTCTGAACATGGCATCATGCTAATAGGGCCTCTATCAATGGGAAATACCAACGGGCTGATCCCCGGCCACGGGAACGCCGTGATTCCCAAATCTGACTTGAGCCAGATGTACTTTCCTTTCCACACAGGCACTTTGAAGGGCATGGCCTGGCCGAATTTTCTCTCAAGACCAGGGGAGCTCGCCTCACTCTCCTCACCACATTCTTAGGTTTCTGGGCTCCCTGCGGGTGTTTGGGGTTTTCATGGTCCTGACTGATGATCGCTATCTAATTTCTCCTACCCACCTGGTCTTCCTTAACCCAGAGTTTTACTGTCAAATCCATTGTTTCTTGGACATTCTGGGCAATGGTTCTTGCCATGGAGGAGCCCTTGCCAAGGAGAGGAAAAGTGGACGGCTGATTCTTGTAACGTTTAAGGCTGTTCTGGAGTTGTCGGCTCAGAACTGCCAAATCATCCCCCTTCTGATCTAGGAGGGAAACAGCTGCATTCAGAGAACATCCAAACTGCTGCCCAGCTGGTCCCGGGCTGGGGCAGGGCAGAGCTGAGGCCACATTGCTAAATACCCATTGTGGGAGCTTTTAGCCCCAGCAAAGCAGGAGCTGTTCATCAGCTCCAGCGGGATAGAAAGTGGGGATTAGAAGGGCCTTTAGAAACAATCTAATCCAGCCATGTCGTTTTAGATTTTTATTTTCCATTCTTTCCATTTACAAATGAGGAATTTGAGGTTCCAAAAGGGGAAGTGTCTGGTTCAAGATCACACATTTGCATCAGTGGCAGAGGAGAAATGAGAACTCAGGTCTTCTGACTTCTAATTCAGTGTTAAGTTCCATTCCCAGCATTGTGCTTCGGAAGTCCTGGGTGAATCAAAATTAAACCATGTCCTTTATCACCACACTTCTGAACCTTTGATATGCTAATATGCACTGTGTCTTTCTAAGAGGGAAATATAGTTTTCAGGCTTTCCCCAACTTTTTTGACCAGATTACATTTTTAATACAGGGTCTATTTACATTCTCCAGATTGGGATTAAAGGATTCCTCATAACATTTTAGAAAATATTGCCCTACACCATGCTCTTATTGTTTAGTGCTACACGAAAAAATGACCTACACATAATCCCTACAATCCATATCATACAGAGGAAACTCAGGCAATGGCAAACAGCATCTGTCACTCTAGAGATCAGCAATGAATTCTGTATCTCAAAATGCAGAAGTATGGGCGGTGGGGGAAGGGGAATGTGGGGAGGACAAGGGTAATGGTCAGCTCTTCTCTGATATACAGACTCATCTCAGCATATCTGGGGTTTAGGGCGGCTCAGCCTTCACTCAATCTGCATTGGTTGTGCTTCTGTGATGTGTCCTGGATCCCAGGCCTCAAGGCGATCACAGTCTAGGGGGGAACCAGCACATGAAGCAGTGAGAACTGTGATACATGTGATGACAGGGATATGTACAAGGCAAAGTATAGCAACTGAGGAGGGAGAGAGTGAAAAGTTAGGCCTGGAGAAGGGGTGCAGGGGCAGCGGCTAGAACGACTTCCCAGAGGGCTCCCTTCCATTGAGTGTTAAAGGCTCAGTAGGAATTAACTAGATGACTGAGTAGGGTGAGGAAGAGCAAACAGCAGGTACAAAGGCAGAAGAGGGAGAAACAAAGTGGCATTTGGGAGGAGTGGAGGGAATGCAGTATTATTGACGGGAAGGCAGAGATTCTCAGGGTTAACTGGCAGGGATCTGAGGGGGAAGAGCCTTTTGCACTATGCTGACGTGTTTGGACTTCATCTAGCAGGCCTACCTGTAGGAGTTAGCCCAGTGTCTCTCCATAAATACCCACCATTCTGTGACTATATGACTCCCTCCTCAGGTCAGACTAAGATTCCAAATTGCCAAGTCAACAGATGGCCTTTAAGAGGGTGGATCTTCAGAGAGAAAGGGTGACTGGGACTGAGTTTCACAATAGCCTCTTCTGCCACATACAATTTAAAAATGGAACTCAAATGCCCACCTGCAGCCTAGAGAAGATACACTTTTTGAGATGAAAGAACAAGAGTCAAATCCATCCTCATAACTCCTTTTTTTTTCCTTTTTTTTACTTGAGGAAGATTGGCCCTGAGCTAATATCTGTTGCCAATCTTCCTCTATTTTGTATGTGGGTCACCACCACAGCATGGCTGATGAGTGGTATAGGTCCACGCTCAGAATCCGGGCCCACGAACCCTGGGCCACTGAAGCAGAGCACACTGAATTTAACCACTATGCCACAGGGCTGGACCTCTCCTAACTCTTCTTATAGTTAAGATAACTTAACCTCTGCTAAGTGAGGAGATATGGCCAAAGGTATCAGCAGCAGAATCAGGATGAGACTCATGTCTCCTGTACTCAGGACCAGGGCTTTTTTTGACTTATGGTTCAGTTATTAAAGCTAAAAGGAGCTTATGATCAGGGTCACGCCCATTCATCATTCTATACACATGTATTCACTCTCTTCTCTGAACTTGGTTTTAGGGACTGAGGACTCACAGATGACAAAAATCTGGTACCTGTTCTGGAGGAGCCCAAGCCAAAGGGTGGGGATGTTAGACCATGGGAGGCTCTGGGCTCTGGGGCCTCAGAGAATGCTGGGTGAAACATGGTGGTCTTCAGATGATTGTTGTCTGAATATGGGCTCAGGGTTGCCTCTCTAAGAATTTTTCAAGAAAAGCCAGAAATCTAGATTTTTGAGTAAAATGTTCTCATTTCTAAAACACTGTAAGGACCAAACTAAATATATCTGCAAGTAAATTTGACCCTCTGCTGCCATTTTGTGATTCCTCTTCCAGGCAAATGTTCTTACATTATTGCTTAAGGATCTCCCTTGCTAAATATGGGGGCTTGTTAAAAATACAGAATTCTTGGCTATATCCCCAAACATTTGAATCAGTAGGTCTGGGTTGGAATCCGTTAATCTCCACTTGTCACAAACACTTCTGATGTCGGTGGTCTATAGACCATACTTTGAGAAACCCTGATCTAGATGCCTGTTTCCTTCTTGGAAGCTTTCGTCTCATCCTCTCTCTTAATCTTGGGTCCCAGACAGGCGTTCAGCAGCTGAATTGATGGCACTGTAGTTCAGTTAGGAAACACCACTCTGGAGGTCAAGGCCACATGTTCAGTTCATCTCAGTGATGACAAGCATCCCACGCAAATTCAAAGAAGGAATAGCAAAAACAAACACAGGAAAAGGGCAGAGATGCATAGATAGTTTGTAGGAGAATGGAGACAGAGAGAAAGCCAGAGTGGGACAGGAGAGGGGGACTCAGGAGGTTGAAGTTAATTGCTGCATCACAGCCATTCAGTGGGGGTGTGGGCATCAGAGAAATCGCCCACTGTTACACACTGACTATATTTCTTGTTCCTAGCTCTTCAATTTCTTATCCAGTTAGATACTTGTTCCACCAAGAGATAGCCCAGGAGCCTATCAGAGAAGAAATGATTCTCTGGGTTGCAGCAACCCATCTTTCTCCCTCCCAGTAGACTACTTGATTTAAATTTTTGCCTAAGAGTAACTGTTTTGGGCCATTTTTAGACACAGGCCAAGGCAGGGCACAGGTTCAAGGGCACAGACTCCTTATTCGTAGGATACAGGCTTCAAGGGGAAGAGTGTAGGTCATCAGAAAAGCATAACTACAAGGACTGCTTTGACCTCGCCCCTGCCTACCACACCAGCTGCATCTCCACACCTACACTTTTCCCACAGTCCTCAATTTCGTGGATCTCACACTCACAATGCTGTTTCTTATCTCCATGCCTTTGCTCCTGCTGCCCCTTCCCAATGCCAAGGATGCAGTCTTTCCCTTTTCAACCCTCCTTCACCAGCTCAATGCTTACGTGTCATCCAAGATCCATTTAGGAGTCATCTCCTCCAGGACGCCTCCTGACCCCCAGGCTGGTCACTCCGCTGTCTGTGCTCCCACGATGCTCTTTCCACGCAGCCATCACTCCTTTACCACATCAGGTTACATAATCTGTTTCAGATCCATATTTGTCTTTGGACTGTGAACTTTTGAGTGCAGGGCTACTTTTTATTCATTTCAGTATTTCTAGAGTGTATTCCAGTGCCTGGCAGAGAGCAGGAGCTCAACAAACATTTATTGAATAAATGAGGTGTAAGTACTTGGGAGCTATGCAACGTTGGCAAATCACTTAACGTTTGGAGTCTAAGATTTCTTTATCTACACAATAGGGTAATGCTTCCTCCTCCCCAAGGTTGTTATGAGAGCTAAATGAGATAAAAAGCATTTAGCATGGCACCTGGCTCAAAGGAGGCGGCCAATAATTTTTTAAGAGCTAAAAGAGGATTCAAGGAGTTATCTGTTGCAACTTGCAGCTTTCATCATCATCAAAAAGCATGCTGCAGAAGCTAAAGAAAGATTAAATCAAGGTTAGATTAAAGGAAGAAGAGGGTAACCATGTGCCTCTCTCTGGGGATGAGCACTAGATTGGGTTTCAATCCGAAGAATGACCCTGTCAATGGCAAGGTCTCCAGAGCAAGGTCTCACACTTAAGTAGGTGAGCAGAGTTTGCATGTGAAACCAAGTCAAATGCTCTCTTTACGCAGACTCTCATGAAACAATGAACACTCTCGACTTCCACCACTCTCTAAATTAGGAAGGAAAAATGAAACAGAATCAATGGTCCCAGACTGATTGTGTTCCAAAGATAGGGTGTTATTTCTAAACTCTCACCCATCAGTCCTTTTTGCTTCCCACCCTTAAGATAATATCCATTTGCCTTCCTAATTGGGAATGGAGGAAGAGTAAATAGGCCTAGCAGAAAGAAAGAGGGTAGGTTGAATAAACTGGCTGTTGATTCATTGTCATGACTCACCCAGAATAAAATCAATATATCATATTAGTATCTTTTTTTATCCTAGATTTACCCTTGAAAGAGGGTGGAAGCCATAGGAGGTCTTCACATTTGGGCATTAGAACCTCCCCAAGTCCCATTTAGGACTAGAAGTTTGCCTTTTTAAGGCACACCAAAGGAAGCTGCCCCAACCCAGAGTGTAGAGGCCCCATCCTCAGGGGACAAATCTCTAACAGCTCGACTCAATCTAGTTCAACACATATTTACTCCCTACTTTGGGCCAGGCAGTGTGCTAATTGCTGGGGTGACAGATATCAATAAGACACGGTACTTGCCCTAAAGGGGCTCCCAGGCTGGGTCCCCTTCCTAGTGATATCCAGGTCTATCAGTGGACGTGACGAGTGGTGATGGTAAACATTCCATCTCCCCTCCTGTGCCCACAGGAGTTGCTGCTAATGGACCACACTTGTTCCCATTTGGCACTAATGCAATCTCAGAATTGTTCTCAACATAGCACATCTAGTTGACCCCCTGGCCAAGGTTTGAATCTATCCTGCAGTTGGTAGCGTATGGACTTTGGAAACAGGCAACTTTAAATTCAACCCCCAGCTCCAGCGCATAGCATTGTGTAGTCTCGGGAAAAGCTCTTACTACTTCTTGAGCTTCAGTTTCCTCATCTGTAGAATGGGACGATCTTCACAACCACACTACAAGGTTGGTGCTACTGCTGCCCCCATTTTACAGATGAGAAAACTGGGGCACAGATAGGGTAATTAACTTGCTCAAGATTACAAAGTAGAAAGAAGGAAAGCCAGAATTCAAAGCCAGGAGGTTTCTTTTCAGAGCCATTCTTGTAACTGCTAGGCTACTCCGCTCTTAGGCTGGTCACACACTCTCCAGAAGCTAACAAACACAAAACTGCCAGATTCTGATGAGATATTTAATAGAAGCTTCATTAAGAGACATATTCCATCCGCTGAAACTTCAGCTCTGATCAGAGAGAGTTTATTTTGTCTTAAAATAGGAAAGGCTATGGTGGAAAGACCTGCTGGATTGGTGAATATAAAGGCTTAAATCGTATTTAAACTATTTGGCAAAGAATCTGACTCTTGAAAGCAACTCATCTGATAATGGAAATATGAGAGTCAGAGATCAACTGATGAGTAGTCAAAACCTAAAAAATGTGCCATGAGGGACATTGTTAAAGTCACCATCTATTGCCAAGATGATTCCATGGTGATGGGGACATGAGTTTAAAAGTAAAAAAGAAAAGAAGGCAAAACTTGACTTAAGACTGAGCCATGTTAAGTGGACTAATATTTGTAGAACTCTTAGAACAGTGCCTGGCACCTAGTAAACACTATGTGCATGTGTCATAAAGAAATAAAACATAGACAAGCGGGTGTGGAGGAGACCTCATTAGAAGCACTGTGCTCGGGTGGCAGACGAGCTTCTTTCCACACCCTACCCACCGCCCCCGCCCTCCCTGGCATTAGAAAAATCATTCCATTTCTGAACCTCAGTTTTTCTTGCCTGTTAAGTGAAAGTTATAACAATAACTCACTCAAGAGGGTTGTTGTAAATACCAAATGAGACCAGTGAGATATCAGGGATGAAAATATGTTATTTGTAAACTATAAAGCACTATACAAACGTCACTATTACTACTCTTACTCCTTACTCGGAGGTCCTGTGAGTGAGAGGAGTAGAAAGATGTCCTGAGGCAGAGAATCCAATTTCTGGCGCTGGGGCCCAGGATTATCTGCCCTTCTCCCCAGTCCCCTCCCTGGCACAGTCCTACTCCTAGCTGTTGGCCCAGCCAAGTGGGGAGGAGGGCAGAGCTGTGTCCCTGGCACCAGAGTTGGAACACAGCGTGACCTCTCTCCCGCTCTCACACGATCAGGGCTGTACAGAGTCATTGGGAGTAGCTGAATAACGCATCCAGTGCGCCAGGTCGGCAACATTCAGGATTAGATAGACTTTTGTGGGCTGCCCTGAGAACCTCATAGACCCGAGTAATCTCACTTCTGTGCGTGCTGGCATTGTGATTTTTAAATGACTGACCTTGTAAGTAGATTTCGGAATACACGGTCTATTCCAGATGTGGAGACTGCTTGTACAGAACCAAATCGAGCTTCTATGGCGTGTCCTTCAGAAAAAAATACACAGCCATGGCATTACTATAAACTGTGAGGTATTACTCCACAGAGAACTCCCTTTCCTTTTTCTTTTTTTTCCTTTTCTGTTACTGTTTGGGAGAGAGTCATAGTTACCTATTGATTTGTCTCTAGGACTAAATCAAGGGGAAAAACCAAAGTGACTATCAAGAATATGTGAAATTCAAGACTCCACAGAGGCTGTGTGTAGGAATTAGCTGTCAGGGAGAGTAAAAGCAACATAAAGCCATCAAGGAGAGAGGCCGTGGAAGGGGAATAAGGAGGAAGTTTTTATATGGCACATGGGTTCAAAGAGGGAAGCAGAAACTTATAGGCTTATGGCATCCTTTTGTAAATACAGCTTTCAATCAACTTTCCAGTATGCCACCCGTAGCAGAGGTCAAAGGAATTCTGTCTAGAAACATTTAGACCAGGTTTCTTTGCCTGAAATAATGTGAGAAGGTAATGAACATCAGGTGTTACTTCATTTTCATTTCCTACAATTCCAGCAGGTAAGCATTAATAAGCCACTTTTAATAGATTAGAGGACTGATTCTTGGGGATGATATGTAATTTGCCCAAGTTCACACAAGTATAAAATGGTGGAGCTAGGATTCAAACTCAGAATTGCCTGACTTTAGTCCATGGTCTTTCAACCACACCAGGTCATCTCCACTATGTAGCTCCACGAAAGAGCCCCACCACTGAACTTCCGAAAGGTAGACAGAAAGAGAAAGAATCAGTCCCGAAAGTGGAATAAAATTTGGTTCTCATATATTTAGTAGTGAGTCAGTTCACCTTGGAATGATACCTTTAGCTGTCTGACTACTGATGGATATTTTATCTGGGAGACACTGGTCTTTCTGGTTCACTTATTCATAGAAGAACCATTCATTTATTCAACATATATTTATTGTACCTTGCATTTTTCCAGGCAGTAGAGATAGAAAGACAAGAAATAGTGCTATGCTTCATAACTTATAGGTATGTTATACATATGCTTTTCTACGTGTCAACTATTATAGAAAAAAGAAAGCTACCTGCCCTGGGGGGCTTACTTTCCAGTGGGCTGTAGGGGACCAACAGTAAACACTGTAGTGCTATAATAGAAGCATGGGGGGCTACTGAGGGGTCAGACTGCGGTCAGCAATTATTCCTAAGGCAAATTCACACGCATATGTAGATCAGGCATCTTAGGGGAATTCATTTTCACCACTCGGAATGTTTTCACATTTCGAAAGTGTTTTGGCAACAGGTTGACACAATAGAGATGCCCATCCCTGTGTCAGCCTGGGACAAAACCAAATGAGAAGAGTGGGGTAAACTGAGTTTGGCCTTAAAGCCTGAGATGATTCTGATCCCCCAAAGACATAGGCTATCCCAGCTGAAGTCCCCAAATGTGTTCAAATGTCACAGAAGATCTCATGGAGCTGAGGACCTCAACGGGCTTTATTCTTGCGAGCAGAGCCATCTTTAGAAGGGTTTCAGCCTGACACTGGATATTTTTCACGGGACCTTTCTGCCCCAAGCCCAATATTGTTATATATGTGCCTATGGTTTAAATGATCAACCACAGCCTAAAACAAACACCAGCAACTGATAGATGTAAGCATTACAAGAATACTACACTGTTCATTCATTAATTTATTCATTCATTCAATCTTTATTGTCCAGTAGGGCCTGTGCTTCAGGGAATATGAGATGAACAACCTCTCAGCTCCTAAGAACACACATGCTAATGGGGCAGATGAGACGTGAACATAGACAGCCTCATGCGGAGTGTGCTAAGAGCCCACAGGGGCTGTCAGAACAGGGTGGGCTTAACTTTTCTGAGGGTAGAGAGTGACAGCGATGCTCAAATTTGATATTGGAGAAAGGGGAGGGAGGTACTGAAAGCAGAGAGCAGAGTAAGTGCAAAGCCGTGTAGTGGTGAAAGAAACTGAGGGGTTCAGAGGGTGGAGACAAGTCATGTGTGGTTGGAAAGCAGAGTACAGGCACGGGAGCTCAAGCTGCAGAGCAGAGCAGGGACAGCTCTGAGGGCTGTTGCACCCACCGGAGAGCTTGGAACGTGGTGGATAGACAATGAGGAACAATCCATAAGAAAGCTTTAAGCCCAGAAGTGCCACAGTCATATTTGCATTTTAATAGATCACTGAGAAAGCAGTCAGAACGACTATAAAGGGCAAGAACAGAAGTGGGGGACTATTTAGAAGCCCATAGCAATGACTTGATACAAGTAATATGAAAGCATTTTCATTATCAAAAATTCAAGTAATACAGAAGCTACTCCAGGAACAACACATTATCCTACTGATAGATATTTAGGTTGTCGCTAATTTTCTTATTATAAACTATGACCATGCTTGTTCAGCGTGTGAACACAAAGGTATTCAATAAATTGCTTAAGAAAAAGGACTACTTCTTAAAATGGTCTTTAAAACACTAGATGACCATCTTCTTTGTATGGCTAACTAACTTTTTCCAGGAGTTAAGGGATGTATGAGATGTTAAGATAACTCTTTAAGATTACTTTGGGCCCAATTAATATCAGCCAAAACGTGACTAAGACCAGGACTACAGAGAATAATACTCAGCCTGTCAGAATCCAGTCTGAGGTGGGGAAGGACTCTCACCATTCTTGTTCTGGACTGAATGTTTGTATCACCCCCAAATTCATATGTTGAAATGCTAACCCCTCAACGTGATGATATTAGGAAGTGGGGCTTTTGGGAGGTGAAGCGGGTGAAGCCCTCGTGAATGGGATAAGTGCCCTTATAGAAGAGATCCCAGGGGGCTGGTCCATGGCCAAGTGGTTAAGTTTGCGTGCTCTGCTTCGGTGGCCCAGGGGTTAGCCGGTTCGGATCCTGGGCGCAGACATGGCACCACTCGTCAGGCCCCACTGAGGTGGTGTTCCACATGCCACAACTAGAAGGACCCACAACTAAAATATACAACTATGTGCTGGGGGGATTTGGGGAGAAAAAGCAGAAAAACAAAAAAAAAAAGATTGGCAACAGTTGTTAGCTCAGGTGCCAATCTTTTAAAGAGATCCCAGAGAGCTCTCTTGCTCTCTTTCTGCCATGACAGGTCAGTGAGAAGGCAGCCATCCATGAACTAGGAAGCAGCTCTCCCCAGACGCGAAATCTGCCAGTGCCTTGATCTTGGACTTCCAGTCTCCAAAACTGTGAGGAATAAATGTTTGTCATTTAAGCCACTCAGTCTAGGCTATTTTTGTTATAGCAGCCCAAATGAACTGAGACAGCTCGCATGGATACACTTGGGAGGGGAAGGTGAACATGATGGAAGCGTGATCTATTTCTCCTATGAAGGCCTAGACCTAGAGTGGAAACTCATAACCAAGGGGAGAGATCAGGCTGAGCAGAAGAGGCTTTCAGAGCAATGCAGCACCTGAAGCTGATGGTCCCAGTGGCATCCAGGACGTGGCGTCCCACCAAATGACCACCATTGCTGCTGTCGGTTGGCTGTCCCTGTGGGTCCTGAGGGTCATTGGACAAGCGAGGCTTAAAACAAGTGTCCTCCATTTTCCCCTCTCTGTGGCAGCTCTCTTCCTAGTGGCCTGTTATTCTCAAAACAACTGAAACCTTTCCCAAGTCTAGCGTCAGATTTGTTTGGGGTCACACCTTCCTTAGGTTCTGTACCAACCCCACCTCTGAAAGATGGGTGTTAATCCTCTGCCTAAAGCCCTGAGGGATCAAAAATTCCTGGTACCTTTCATGTAGACTCATCTCAGGGTCTCCCACACACCCTATATCTCCCACCTCAAGCTGAGCTCAGCTTTCTTTGCTTGGATTTTAGAGACAAGGAGGTCGGTTGTGATATTAGAGTTACGACATCACAGGAGGATGGAGCTAAAGACAGGCATGGAAACCTTTAAGCACTAGACTAGAACTTTCTACAGAACTTCATATCTAGCAGGTTAGTAAGTACAGTTTAGCAAGGGCTAGTTCTCTTAAGTAGTCATGTAACAAAAAAAATTCTCTTACTTGAGAGAGCAGAAAATTTCTAAGAAGTGTCTTAAAACCACAGTGGTAGATTCATTTTTGGCTTCTCTTCTCTTCCCTTTTATGCTGTACACAGATATGAAAACGGGACACAGGCACAAGTGGAGGAGATGTGGCTGGAACCTCCTTGACCTGCAACCAAGAAGTATGAAATCTCTTCCCCGTCATGGATGCTTAAAACAAATGCCTTCCTTCTTGGCCCACATTACTAAAGGAACATGGTTGTAGAGACTGTAATAGCCAACTGGCCCAGCTCTCCTGCCAGATCAGCCTTAAAGCTGGTCTGTGCCAACTCTAACAACCTTTCTGGGAAGGAGATTCCACAGGGACTGGGGAAAACAGTTTCAAATGACTAATAGCCCATACTTAAAGAAAATACCATTTTTCCCAATTTGCAGAAGAGAAAAATCATGAGAAAGGATATGGCATGCTCAAAGCAGATTCAGCCAAAGAGGTTTTAATCCACTTGCAGCTCTGTTCTTAAATTTGGATCATGGACAGATTACTCTGAAGCCCTCCCTTCTCACATCCATTTTTCTGTTGGAGAAGAGAAGAGCCCAGTCCTCTTGACTGTGTTTCAGTTGTATATTTCTCATGTCTCCAAATAGCCTGAGAGATTTTGGACAGCAGAGACCATCCTGTTTCAGCTCAGCCACTAACTTGCAGGGTGATTCTTTAAAATTAAGGCGGCCAGACCATAAGGCAGGGAAGTGCTATAGTCACAGAATTTCAGCCAAATCTCTTACAATGCCCTTTGGAATTAGGTGGAGGAATACAAGTTGGGTGAGACTGGAGACAATGCACCACACCGGAGTTCTGATTGATTGGATCCGTGTGAATCCAGAGGAAAGACAACTAAGACTCCGTCTTGGTAAAAATTTTGCTCATGAGTTGGATGAGTACAGATGACAACCTGATGAATATACAGCCAACGTGAAGTCGCAGGAGACAGTGAATGGAGAGGTATCAGAATCAGATTCCAAAGTGAGCTCATTGGACTGGAGCAATGGAGAGAATCCAACAAGATGAAAACTAACAGGAAAAAAACCCAAGTACAAAAGCACTAGGTGGGAAGACGGGTTTTTCATAGCGCACATGTAAAGGACTTCAGACTAGGTTAAAATATGACGGCAGAGAGACATGCTAAGATGATTAAAGGCTGTATCTAAAGAAGCATAATGTCAAGAACTAGGGGAGTGATTGACCGGATCCATTTTTCACTAGTCTGGCCACATCCACATGTTTGTTTCTTCCTAGTCTAGGCACGAGTTTGCTTCTTCCTATTCTAGAATTGCAGATTTTTATCTAAAAGAAAAAATAAAATAAAAAATATTTATGGTGACATGATCTCTGTCTGGAAATATTTGGAGCTCTGACACGCAGGTGTGGAATGAAGCTGGGCCATTTGGCAGGAATGTTTTGGAGAGAAAGCATCCCTCAGAGAATGATAGAACAGATGACTCCCAAGGCCACTTCCTGTTCAGAGAGGCTGCGACCTTGTCTCTCCGGCATGTCACAGGACACCTCTTTGTCTTATTTCTTTGTCTATAAAATGGTCTCTAAGCAGAACTCTGCTCTCCAAGCACTTTTTCTGCTCTGACAGACTGTGTTTCTGGATCTCTTTTTCTTTGAATTCTTCTACAAGGTTGGGGACAGATGGGTGTTAATACATACATGTTCCCAGGCTATCTAGCTTCATTAAGAAGAGGAATGGAAAAAGTGTGCTCTGCTCTAGGAGAGGCTATATGAAGATAGACAGCCTGCCATTATGGGTTGAATTATGTCCCTCCAAAAATCCATATGTTGAAGGCCTGATTGCCAGTGCCTCAGAATGTAACTGTCTTTGAACATAGGGTCTTTAAAGAAATAATTAAGTTAAAACAGGTTATATGGTTGGGCCTGATCCAATATGAATGATGTCCTATTAAAAGAGGGAATTAGGACACGAATAGGTCCATGAAGACGCAAGGAGAAGATGGCCACCTGCGAGCCAAGCAGAGAGGCCTCAGAAGAAACCAACCCTGCCAATACTTTGCTCTCAAACTTCTAGCCTCCAGAATTGTGAGAAAATAAATTTCTGTTGTTTAGGTCACCCAGTCACTGCTAGTTTGTTATGACGGCCCTAGCACACTAATACACCTGGTATTTTCACCTCTCCTGTGCTCCCACATGTGGCTGGAAGAATAGGAATGAGAAGATTTTATTTATGAAAACCTCTTACCAAAAGTGTCAAACTCTAGGGACGCTGCTAACATTCATACTTAGATTTCCTCAGTCCTTCTCAGAAACGTGAGGCTTTTTCTCTGGTTGCAGATTCTTGCAATTAGAACAGACTCCAGGCCAGAGATCTCAAACTGTTGACTTATGGGTTGAATTTGGTCACCAACATGTTTTGTTTTGGTTCCTACATATTAAAAAATTCTTAATAGTGGTCAACATTTGAAACTTGAGGGGCTTTCGGGGCCAGCCAGGTGGCACAGCGGTTAAGTGTGCACGTTCCGCTTCAGCTGCCCGGGGTTCGCTGGTTCGGATCCTGGGTGCGGACATGGCACCACTTGGCACGCAATGCTGTGGTAGGCATCCCACATATAAAGTAGAGGAAGATGGGCACGGATGTTAGCTCAGGGCCAGGCCTCCTCAACAAAAAGAGGAGGATTGGCAGATGTTATCTCAGGGCTGAGCTTCCTCAATAAAAAAAAAAAAGAAAAAAAAACCTTCAGGGGCTTTCACATTAAATCCCCTAGTTCTGGCTTCTCTTAGACAATCAAGAAGATTTGGCTTTATTGGGCCCCCCTGGTAATAGTCTGTTGGAGTGAAGTAGTGGTCCTCTCTTTAGACAGGGCATGCACTCTCCACTTACACAGTCCCCACCTGGCCCACTGCACTCATTTACCTGACCCTGTTCAGCATTTGCATTTGTGACTTGGGTCAACTAAAAATGCCAGAAGTCTGTTACTCTCCACCCTGCAGAGGGTCATCATAGAATTTCCCCTCAATAACAGGATACATACAATTACAGGCATGATATTTTCTTTGCCTTTTGTTCAACTAGCAAAGCCTATACCACATTTGGTTCTTTGGCTCTTGATTAAAAGCTGACATGAAACTGGGAGCATGCTGCCATGAGAAAAGATCGTAGAAGTGAGGACAGCTCAGGCTTAGGGAAGACTGAAGACAGGAGATCAGAGGACTGGTTGACCTTGGCCTCTGGCAGCCTGACCAAACGCTCCAAATAATTAGCCACTTGGCCCATCAACAGCACGGCATTCACAAACGGTAACTTAAACTGCCAAGAACAACAAGGAAACTGTTTCCTCCAGCTCTCCAGGACTGAAAGCAGTAGAATCACACCTTGCATGGCTGAGGACACTGTCTCTCCGTTATGCTTCTTTGAGATGAACTGATATTATTGGGCTTCGGCCTGCATGAAGTGCCGTCATCTGTTCTCTTCCTAGAACATACGAGAAATTGAGTTAAGATCTGATCAGTTAAATTCTAAAACATTTGGAATGGTTCAGAAGAGCTAAATAGGTTTTGTTGCAGGTGAAAGAGCTATGAACAACCATAATTGCCATAAAAACAACAGCTTATGGGGCCGGCCCGGTGGTGCAGTGGTTAAGTGCACACGTTCTGCTTCTCAGCAGCCCGGGGTTTGCCGGTGTGGACGTGGCACCACTTGGCAAGCCATGCTGTGGTAGGCGTCCCACATACAAAGTGGAGGAAGATGGGCACGGATGTTAGCTCAGGGCCAGTCTTCCTCAGCAAAAAGAGGAGGATTGGCAGCAGTTAGCTCAAGGCTAATCTTCCTCAAAAAAACAACCAACCAACCAACCAACCAAAGAACAGCTTATGATGAAGCCAAAATTGCCTCAAAAGATGGAAGGAAGTAGCAGAATGTCCCTTTATGCCATATTCATTGTATTGAGCAATTTTTCACAAGGTTATTTGGTTGCCCAATACCACTTTAAAGACTGTAGTGATGGTAGGAGGAGAAAGAAGGAACAACTAGGAGAGAATTCATATGCGTCTTTCTGGTCAAACAAGAGTCAGGAAATTGAGAATTGCAAATAGGTCCTATAAAGATCCATCACTTGCCTCTCTTACAGTGATCAAAGGAAGATTTCCTTGGAAATTTTCATTTGTATCTTATGGCTTGCAAGACTGGGCAGTGGGGCTAAGTGTCATCTTTTTACTTGAAATCTACCAATGTGAACGGGAAAATAAGTCTTCCTAAGAACCTAATTCAGGACGAGGCTGTACTGAGGTCCAAGCGGAAGCTAGGTCTGGACATAACGTCATTCTCTATTAAACAACCTAAATCTTATCATGTAATTAATTCCTTTGCTTAGAATCATTCAGTGGCTCCCCTCGTGCTTAGGAAAAAGTCGAAATTTCCTGGCCTGGCATCTGATCCTTGACTACCTCCCTAGACTCATCTTCTATTATATTACTGTTGAGCTCTGGCCACCATGGCTTTCTGTAAGTTCCTTTTATATCTCTTATCTCTCATCTTTGGACATGGTTCTTCCCTCTCCCTAGAACATTGCTTCACTCTTCCTTCAACTCATCCTTTCAGTCATCTGCTTAAAGAAACACTTTTCTCAAGAAGCCTTCTCTGACTGCTACGTTAGGTAAACAACTGCCCATGCACCTACCCACCCACCCCTTCCTCCTTGGGCTCCACACCACATGTATCTTGGCACTTCTCACATTCACTTTAAATTTCTTGTTTACTATCTGGCTTCCCTGCTCTACGCATAGGCTTTAAGGGCTAAGACTGTGTCCTGTTTATGGTTGCATCCTTTGCAACTAACGGAGTGCCTGGCATGTAATCCATGTGCAATAAATTTTTGTTCAATTAATGACTACAGTAAAGGTTTTCAGAGAAGAAATAAAGAATAATATTGATGAACTTTGAAAATCTGAGATCGGGGCCGGCCTGGTGGCGCAGTGGTTAAGATCACACGTTCCGCGTTGGTGGCCCAGGGTTCACTGCTTCAAATCCTAGGTGCAGACCTTTGCACCACTTGGTAAGCCATGCTGTGGCAGGCATCCCACATACAAAGTGGAGGAAGATGGGCACGCCTGTTAGCTCAGGGCCAGTCTTCCTCAGCAAAAAGAGGAGGATTGGCAGCAGATGTTAACTCAGGGCTAATCTTTCTCAAAAAAAAAAAAAGAAAAGAAAAAGAAAATCTGAGATAGTCTTATCTCCTTTCCTCTAGGCAGACCTCATTTCAGTACAAGATGATGGGGATCTTTCTTCCTCCCAAACTTCCCTAGAAGAGGAGAAATCATAACTCTCTCGATAGTTCTTTGGGCTCCACATAGCCAACCTTTGGATAAATCTGACAGTCTCATTCTACTGCATGATCTTACCTCTGTCTTTCTGACTATGCATTTTACCAAACCTCTAGTTCTTTGCCAATAAATTTACTATAGAAGGTTACTTTCTACATCCTTTTTTTTAAAAGATTTTATTTTTCCTTTTTCTCCCCAAACCCCCTGGTACATAGTTGTATATATTTTTTTAGTTGTGGGTCCTTCTAGTCGTGGCATGTGGGATGCTGCCTCAGCGTGGCCTGATGAGCGGTGCCATGTCTGTGCCCAGGATCCAAACTGGTGAAGCCCTGGCTCGCCAAAGCAGAGCATGCAACCACTTCGCCATCGGGCCGGCCCCAGTTTGTACATCCTTAACCACTTGACCATGTCTCTTTGTTCCCTGCCCTAACAGACTCAGCCATCTTCCAGCAACCACCTGGACCACAAGCAGCTTGTTTTCATTTAGACATTCTACTCTGCTAGTCTGGTATTTAGAACAATAAAGGTAATTATCCCCCATGGAGCACTGGTGGCCCATGTGAGGAAAGATGAGAGGATTTAATCCTCGGTGCTTGTGAATGAGAATATCACAAATGCCTTCATCACAATTGGCACTGGGGCTGCTGAGGCTGAGGACAAAAGGGCAGCAAGAGCAACCTCCCTGCAGAGCCAGCCCAGAAAATAACATCCAGCTGGGGGCCCGCTGAAGGCGGAGTCCTGGCCTGAATGCTGAGACGCCAGGCCAGGGAGCGGAAAGGCGTTTTGTCCTCTGAAAGGACCCCATCATTCCTTCATCCCACAAACATTTCTGGAGGCCTACTCTGTATCAGGTTAAGTGTTAGGTGCTTGCGATCTAGTAATCCACTCTCTGCTCTCAAGGTGCTCACAGCCTGAGATGGGGGGGAGGGCGGAGTTCTTACACGAAAGAGATAATTCCTGTTCACGTGTTATGAAAGACTGATGTTAAAGCCCCACAGAGATCTTAAACATAGAACCCACAGGAGCAGTTATTCAGCATCCTGGGGAAAAAGAAGACTAAAAAGAGAGTCCCAGGCAAAACCATCAAATAGGCAACCCACCATCCCCATAGCCAACCCGCTCCCAATTCCCTGTTGCAGCGGGTCTGTCCTCAATGGCTGGTACGACTGGATCCCTGCCCGTTGCAAGTTTTCTATTACTTCACCATCCTGAGTCTCCTTTCACAGATGGAAAAGGGATTGAACTAAGTCCATTTGTACTATGGTAGAGCAGCTAGTGGGGGCTTAGGATCCCCCCTCTCCCAGGCAGGAAGGCATTTCTCCAGGGTCAGAGCCGGGTTACCCAATGAGGAGACCAGGTGGCTGTTTAGCACACCAGTAAAGCACTGCCCGTGCCAAATGTTTCCAGAGTTTCATATGTGACATTTCAAAACAGTCTTTCGTGACGGAAATCCAAACTTTGTTGGGCTTGTGGAACTGAAAAAAGATGAAGGGTCTCATGTTAAGGCATTAAAATGGAACCCGGTGGACATAAAGAGGAGAGAAACAAATTCCTCCTTCAGGGTGAACTCTTGAACTCATTAAATGCCTGAAGTGCGTCTGCAAATCTCCCCAAGGAAGATAAGATTACCGGGACAGAGACTCTATTCCCGTCAGGAAGATAAGATTATCCAGAGACCACATTCCTGTCAGAGTCATTTCCCACATTCATAAGTTTAGTGGCTTGTTTCATTGACCCTCACCCTGATGATTACCTTTGCACCTGGAATTTGTTGAAAGGCATTCCTTCTCATTTTTTTTTTCTTTGCCTTTGTTAGCCTCAACTCTAAAACCGGCCTTCTCCCTTCAACATCTGGAACACAATTCAAGTGTTCCTTGAATCTGTGCTTCCCAGGCTGCAGTCCTAAGGAACCCTGAATAAACTTCCTTTTGTTTTAAGTTTACCAGAGTCTACCTCATAATCGATCAACAGGCTCTTTTTCATTTGTTTCACAAATGGGTATTATTTTTTATTTGGAATTGTATATGAGAAACATCAACACCTTTTCTACATTTAGGGCCTTCAGAGGTGGAACTCCTCCCCTGCCAGGGGCTGTACGGGCACATCCACGGCCTCTGTCCTCATCACCAGCCAGGGGAGGTATTCTCCTGGGAGGAATTCCAAGCCATGCAGAAGCAGGGGAAGGCTGGCGAGGGAAACGATGCTAAAACCTGCAAAATAAGGTGAATTTAATCTGGATGGGCTTCCTCATAAGATTCTACTTGCTTTCTAAAGGTATCCTAATCTATAAACTTTGTGGACACTATTCCTGGGTGATGTTTTATGTAAAAGGAGTTCTGTGGTCAAATACGGTTGGCAAATATTGCACCTTCTCTCTCCCTTATGAAGTTAGCATATTACCATATCAAATGGTACACATTAGCATATTAAATCCTCCCAGAAGTTCTGCCAGAAAGGAACTAGTCTAGCTTGAAAAAACAAATCAGGCAAATAATAATGCTTGACTATAAGACAGGGAAGCAAGAAGACAAGGGCTTAAGATGTTGTGACTCAACTATCCTAGCTACCTATGCGGCCATACGCAAAAGTCTTGAATATTTTCATCCTTCCTCCTCTCATCTGTAACAGTTAAACAAATGTTTATTGACCTACAGGTTATTACTTCCCCACACACAAAGAGGAATAAAATGCAGTCATTCATATTCAGAAGCAGACAAACATGAGAAGAAACATGAAGGTATAAATACACGAAAATGTGCATAAATGTGTGTGTGTGTATGTGTGTGTGCACGTTTGTGTGTGGAGAGAGAAAAAGAAGATAAATAAAATTTACTTAAGCATACAATCTAGAGACAAAGACACACACACACATACATGTATATACAGTAACAGTAGATTTACATGTATGTGTCATATAAATATTTGCATATTTATGCATTTATGAAGAAATAAACTTTACTTAAAATAAAAAAAACACAACAAATCAGTGTTTTTCAAATGTATCTAACCACAGCAAGAAAAAATTTAAATCAAGTAACACCAATTAATATCCTGCAACGTTGTATGGAGCACAAATTGAAAACTGCTACCCTTGTATTTGCTTTTTTTTTGGTGATGGAATCTCTTTTTCAAGAGATATTGGTGTATGCCCTGTCAAGTAAATCACTGCTTTTCTGTCAACAGACTCCTTTGAAGGGAACAATAAACTGGCACACTGATGCACATGAGTGCTCTCCAGAATTCACAGCCAGGTGATTTGACAATAAAGCACAGCTTGGCTTTTCTTTCTCTCCATTCCTGTGGCATTCGCCACTTGATGATGGAAAGGTCACATGACTCCAGTGGACTGTGCATTTTTATGGGCTTCTGTCAGCAAAACACTACCTGTACTAGCCAGAGAAATCTAAAAATGGACAAGATGAACACATCACATCGAAGGAAGACATGTTCTCCTTTTATAATACAGTTTTAAGAGCTAATTTTACAGTCTACTGGGTATTTAAGTGAAATATTTTTAGGTTCAACAGGGATCCAGGGAAGAGGTGCTGGGAGAAGCAACAAATAGGGGGAAAAATTCATTTAATCAATATCTGAGCACAGCAGCTACTCCATTCTCTTCCTTACTCTTTCTTCCTTCTCTCAACAAAAGCACTGAGTGTGTCTATTTCTTTTACTCCCACAACAAGCTTTAAGCTTGGCAGGGAGTGTTTCCAGCAAAATGTTGCTCTCTCAGAGCCCTTTAGCTGAATCACTCCAGTGGAGACGGAAATTGATAAAGAAATTTCTGCCTAAACTGGACGCCAGGAGGACGGGGCTCCTGGTTATTTGAAACTCCATTTCACCACAGTAGTAGTAACATCTCTTGTGAATGTGAACATTTTCTTCTCAGAATTTCTTTCTCTTTTCCTTCCTTCCTTCATTTATTTATTTTTTTTAAATAGAAACGGTGGGTCCACAGCCTTATTCTCCCAGTGGCTTTCATGGGATCAGTCCTGCTCCCCACTCCCCTGTTCTCCACTCCCCTGCCCCCATTTTCTCTGCAGCATTCCAGCGGCCATAGCTGCAGACTCAGAGAGAAAGCAGGTCTCTTGTGTTTCAGGGAAATAAATCACCCTTCCGTCCCTGCACATGTGGGTTAGAAAGAGGAAATATAGCCAGCATTTGTCCAGTGCTTACTAGATGCCAGGTACTGTGCTAAGCACTTTCTATATATTTCCTTGTTTCATCCTATTTCCATCTTAAAGATGAGAAAATGAAGGCTCACCAAGGTAAGTAACTTGATCAAGATCAGGTACACTAAGTGGCAGAGCCAAGATTTGAAGGCTGACGCCAAAGTCCGTGTTCTTCAGCATCGTAGTAAATTCATTCATCCATCCGACAAATGTGTCAACCAGTGTTCAACGCCTGGGGGTACAGAAGTGGCAAAAAAAGAATGGACTCTTTCCTCATGCAGCTTACATTCTAGTGAGGAGACAGAAAATGCACAACATAGCATACAGTGTCAGGTTCTATGAAGAAAACTAAAGCAGGGTAAAGGGATGGAGAAGAATGCGGATGGGCTGCTGCTCCGTACAGAGTGAGTGATCAGGGGAGGCCTCTGGGGGGAGATGACACTGAAGCAGAGGTCACCTGATACACTTGCATTTTCACCCCGACACCACAAGCTGGTGATTCCACTCACTATTCTTAGGACTGTACATTTACATACCCTAACAGGTCTCTTTTGATCAGGATCCCTCTGGAAAACTCCATTTCGCTTGGGAGACAAAGCTGGCATCTCCCACAGAAATACATTGGATGTCTTCAGACATATGCTGGTTGGTGTGTCTTCAGAGCTGTCCAGGGGAAGGGTGCTCTCACCAAACAAGACCGTTCATTTTACTTGGCCCGTAAACCCTATCCTTCTAACAATAACGGCCAACAGTTGCTGAGCACTTACCACGTCATGCGTCAGCCATGGGTCTAGTTGCTTTACATGTGTCATTTCATTTAACGCTGACAACCACTCAAAATGGAAATTGTCTTAGTCAGCTCCATAGCAAAATACTATAGACTGCGTACTATAAAATACCATAGACTGGGTGCCATAGCAAAATACTATAGACTGGGTGTTAGAAAATACCATAGACTGGGTGGCTTAAACAATGGAAATTTCTCACAGTTCTGGAGGCTAGAAGCCAATATCAAGGTGCCAGCATGGTTGGTTTCTGGTGAGAACTCTCTTCCAGTCTTACAGATGGCCTTCTTCTCCCCATGTCCTCACATGGGGGAGAGAGAGCTCTCTCTGGCAACTCTTCTAAGGGCACTAATCCTATCATGGGGTCCCTAGCCTCATGACTTCATCTAAACCTAATTATCTCCCAAAGGTCCCATCTCCAAATACTGTCACATTGAGGATTAGGGCTTCAACATACAAATTTTAGGGGGACACAATTAATCCATATCAGAGGTGTTAATAGTATTCCCATTGTATAGGTAAGGAAACAGATACAGCTTAGGTAACTTGCCCAAGGTCACATGCAGTGAAATCAGTATCCAAACAGTGTTAGTCTGACACGATAGCCCATGTTCTTGACCACTATGCTATACAGCTTCTCTCCACGTGGAAGGATACACTGATCCATCATTCAGCTGGACTGCTGGCGAATGCACCTTAAACTTTTTGCAGAGATGAATGTATTATTCTTTGAAGGCTTCCAAAAAAGTGCATTTCTTTATCTTGCTTGTTCAAATCATATCCTCTCCTTTTTCTTTAGACATTGAATGAAACAGTCAGACTCAGATCCTATTGTACAACAGCAAAAGAAGTTTTTGCTTAAAAAAAAGGCAAAAAAAAAAATATCTATCCAACCAACCCCCCTGGCTCTGATTCCATGAGCATCATGTAACCTTCTGGTAATAATTTAGCTTATCCTGTTGAGTGTCTTGCACAGAATGTGCCAACACTCAAACTTGAGTACCCTGGACCATATTTTTCATTATTAATCAACATCTGTCTTTCCAGCTACCTCATTGGTCTGTTGTGTGTTTGGTTAGCATGTGCCCGTCCCCACATCTCATCACCACTGGGAGCAATGACAAAACAGTTTCTGGGTCTCTAAAGCTGAAGCCTTTTCCAGACTCCATATTGTCCCTCATCCTTGGGTTGGCATGTTCCTCCTTCACACCTGCCATTGTTCCAATGAAGGCATCCACTCACAAGGCTTCTTTTCCTTGACTGGAGTCTGGATGATCCAGGATTAGGGTGGCTTACTGCTACAGCTGGCTGACCTCATTGATTGTATAGAGAGCCTCATCTCACCTAGTATCTCACCCAGCCTCTACATATCAGAATCAGCTATTACAACAGCCTCCACACCATTTTTTGTTGGACAGGGTTTGGAATTTATTCCATAAATAATGATAGATCTTTGGAGGTTTCTGAGTTTCAAAGGGGCACGATCTGAGTTATGATGTGTGATGTGTATAGAATAGACTGGAAGTGGAGAGGCCTGTAAGAACATTACTGCACTACTGCAAATCCAATCTATTTACAGCACTGTAGCCACCCCCATTCCTCTACCCTGCTACAGTTTGGATCCTTTACTTCTCTCCATCCCCATTGCCGTAACCCTAGTCCAAGCCATTATCGCTTCTCACCTCATTTCTTATAATAGCCTCCTAATTGGTCTCCTTGCTTCTTTTTCTCCCACTAGAATCAATTTTCAGCTAGAGAATTTGCTTTTTTAAAAAACAGCTTTATTTTTATATAATTCACCTACATAAATTCACCCATTTAAAGTGCAATGAAGTGGCTTTTAGTACATTCATAAGATTGTGCAAGTATCACCATTATCTAATTTAAAATATTTTCATTACCCCTCAAAAAACCCCATGCCCATTAGGAGTCATTCCCCATTCCTCCTTCCTCCTAGCCCCCTGGCAACCACCAATCTACTTTCTGCCTCTATAGAGTTGCCTGTTCTGGACATTTCATATAAATGGAATCACACAATATGTGGATTTTTGTGTCTTGCATCTTTCACTTAGCATAACACTTTTGAAATCTATCTTTGTTGTAGCATGTGTCAGCACTTCATTCCTTTTTATGGCCAAATAATATTCCACTGCATGGATATACCACATTTTACATTTCCATTAGCAGTGTATGAGGGTTCCAATTTCTCCACATCCCTCATCAATGGCTATTGTCTTTTTTGTGTGTGTTGAGGAAGATTCGCCCTGAGCTAACATCTGTTGTCAATCTTCCTCTTTTTGCTTGAGGAAGATTGTTACTGAGCTAACATCTATCCCAATCTTCCTCTATTTTACATGGGATGCTGCCACAGCGTAGCTTGCTGAGCAGTGCTAGGACCGTGCCCAGGATCCAAACCTGTGAACCCTGGGCCACCAAAGCAGAGCACATGAACTTAACCACTACACCACCAACTTGGCCCCTATTGTCTATCTTTTGATTATAGCCATCCTAGGGTGTGAAGTGCTGTCTCACTGTGGTTTTGACCTGTATTTCCTTGATGACTAATGATGTTGAGAACCTCTTCATGTACTTATTGACTTTTTGTACATCTTTTTTGGAGAAATGTCTATTCAGTTCCTTTGCCCACTTGAAAATTGGGTTATTTATCTTTTTATTAATGAGTTGTAAGGGCTCTCTACATATTCTGGATATAAGCCCCTTATCAGATATATGGTTTGTAAATATTTTTCTCCCATTCTGTGGGTTGTCTTTCTACTTTCTTAATGGTATTGTTTGCAGCACAAAAGTTTGTAATTTTCATGAAGCCCAATCTATTTTTTGTCATTTATGCTTTCCTGTCCTATCCAAGAAGGCTTTGCCTAACTCCAGATCATGGAAATTTATTCTTATGTTTTTCACTGAAGAGTTTTATAGTTTTATCTCTTACATTAATGTCTTTGATCCATTTTGAGCTAACTTTTGTATGTGGTGTGAGGTAGGAGTCCAACTTCACTCTTTGGTATATGGATCCAGATGTCCCAGCACCATTTGTTGAAAAGACTGGAGAGATCTTTGGAAAACATAAATCAGATCATAACCCTCCTCTGACTAAAACTTTCGATGACTTTCCATTGCACTTACAAAAAAATCAAAAAATTTCTGTGCCTATCTCTTCACTCTCATTTCACACCACTCTCTCTTGCTCACTATGTTCCAGGCACCAAGGTCCCTCATTTCCCAGAATAAGTAAAGTTGCTTTTCCTTATCTTCCTCATCTTTCTTCATCTTCCACTTTAAATGTCATCTCCTCATAGATGACTCTCCTCAACTGTTCTTCTAAAGTAGGGTTTCCATTCTCATCCCATTTATTTCCTAAATCATTCTCTTTTATTTTCTTCATAGCCTTAATTACCTGTAAATCTGTATTTATTTTACTACTTTATTTGTTTACTTTTTTACTTTGAGTAATACTTCTTTGCATCTGCCATAGTGTTTTGCATATGATATGCATTCAACTCTCAAGTCGTGTTAGAAACTAGAATTTACAGTTAGAAGGGACTTTAGAAATCACCTAGTCAACCACTCTTATTTAACAGAATCAAAAACCAAGGTCTAAAGAGGTCTAAAGAGGTGTTTGGGGTCAGCAAGAGCACCTGGCTTTCATTCTGAAAGCTCTAATATCCATGACAGTTTCTTTTTCATTTACAACACTGATTTGCCTTATTCCAATGTCATGCATTTTTGGAAAAATTACTAAAATGAAGAGGTGTCTTTTGTTTTGTACTTTCTTTTTCTAAGCTTTATTCCTAAAACGTCTGGAATGACCCCTCAAACAGATGGACCGGAGCTGTCGACGAAGGCTGGCAGTCACACTCCACACGGGGACTGCCTGCGAGCGCCCCTTCATTTCTCCCTCCTTGGCTGTCCCACCTCCTCCTCCCTGTCTTCCGGGTCAGCCGCCCCAACACCGCGACCCCCGAGGCTCCGCCTCCTTCCGGGCCGCGTGCCCTGCTCCAAGATGGCGCCAGGCGCTTCTGCTCTGGGGGAAGTGAGCTCACACTACTCCGGAAGGGAAGGCGGGGAGAGAGCAGGCGGGCGGGTGACCCGCCGTGGGGTTGTGGGTGGGGCTGCGGCCGTATCTGTGGCATTCACGTTTGGGGCTGGAGAGAGGGCGAGGGAGTCGCCCGCCCCTAAGAGCCCAGTCGAGGGCCCAGGGCCGAGGGCGCTGGAGGAAGTCGCCCCGAACGGCGAGCCGCTGGCCGGAGGAGGGGCGGTGCTGGGAGCCGGCGTCCCGCCCTCGGCGGCCTCCTTCCCCGACCCTCCTCCTGGCTGCGCGCGGGCAGCCCCGCTCTGTGTCGGGGGCTGCGGCGGGCCCCTCTCCCTGGGGACCCGCTGGAGGAGAAGGAGCGCGGCGGGTCGGTCCGGCCGCCCGAGGTCAGGCCGCGGGTCCGGGTCCGCGCCCCTCCGTCCTTCGCCCGGCCCTCTTGGCTGGCGTCCGCGACCTCCCCACACTGCTCTGCTTCTCCTTTGAGTATGCCACCGAGTCCTCTGGCAGGGTGATTTTTCCTCCTTGCTTTTGCCAGGAAGGAGATATATATTTAAGGGCTGTCTGTCCCCATCGCAACCCCTGTCCTCTTAAAAGTTTTCCTTGGGTGGGAATGCTTGTCTTCCTTCCCTGGACCGTTTGATGGTTCCCACTCTAGCCGCCGGCTGAGCAACTGGGATCACCTTCAGATCAAATCTTAAAATTATCACCTCCAGAACTCTACGGAGTTGTGCTCTCCCGCCCAAGAAGGGCAGATGGACTTGGGAGTCAAGATGCAGGGGGCTGAACCAGTGTCAACCATGAAAGTCTCAGAGAGCGAAGGAAAGCTGGAGGGACTGGCCACCGCGGTGACCCCCAACAAGAACAGCAGCAGCAGCAGCTGTGGGGGTGGAATCAGCAGCAGCAGCAGCAGCAGCAGCCGCGGTGGCAGTGCCAAAGGCTGGCAGTACAGGTATGACCCTTTCTCCAAGGTGGTTCCCAGAGGTGGAGGTGGGGTGAGTATGCTGGAGTCTGCGTTCCTGGAGTTGGTGAAAGGTAAAGTTTATCCACGGACTTCCAGAAGCAGCTGATCTCCTCTTTCATTAGCAAGGTGTAGTTCATTAATTCGTCTGCTCAACAAGTATTTATTGAAGGCCTTTTGGAGAATATATAAGTGTATCCCAGAACTTCCTCTACAGCTCCTTTCTCTGATTTAATTCTGTCCTCACTTCTCTTTTTGCCTGTGTTGTAATTTGTTTACAAGCTTCCCTCCTCTGCTTGACTGTGAGGGCAGGTACTGTTTAACTCAGCTCTCTCCAGAGGCTCACGAATACTACCTGCTCAAAACGTGTTTGTTAAGTGATTGAATGGAGTAACTGAATCAGAAAAGATTCTTGCCCTCATGGTGTGTGTGACTTAGAAGGGGAGATGTACATCAGTCATTCGAATACAAGGGCAGAGGTACAGGTGCTAGTACCTGATACCCTAAACCAGTGAGCCTGGAGATGTTTCAGTTGGAGTTGATGAGGCCACATTCTCCCTCTCTGTCTTGATGAGATAGTCTACATTTGTTAATTTTCATTAATCTGGATGAGAAACTTATGGAACAAGAAGACAGTCCTGGAGAAGCAACAGTAGTTTTGTTTTGTTTTTGTTTTTTGATATATAAAGTATAGGGGGATATAAACTTCCAGAATCTTAAGGATAGGTGAAATCAGGATATACTGTACTATTGGACCTAAAGGGATGAATTCTTAAATTTTGGCTAACTGCCTGCCTGTGTGTCTAACTCTGGTCTTTTTTTTTTTTTTTTTTTTTTTTTAGCTCTTGTGCTGTTTGTAGTTGTGAAATTTGTGTGAAACTTGAAAGGGATTAAAGCCAAGATTTTGTGAAGGATGTACCTTTACCATGAATAATATCCATCTGTGTGAAATATGAAGACTGTGGTAACATACAGAAAGGAAATCTGGAAGGCTATACCTTTTTATTGGTGAATGATTGTAGGACAAGGAAGTATGTTAGTTACTGTGAGATGTGTAGGCCCACTTTTGAAATCAACAGGATGCTTTTTTTTTTTTGTAGTTTAAAGACTAACCATATAAAATTATCAGTTGCTTGCCAAGGATATTTTGATATGACCAAGGAAGCAAGAGAAAATAATATTTCATATAGTCAGAGGTCAATCCTCTGACATTCTCAACTCTTTGAAACCCAGTCTCAATTGAATTGAAAAGTGAAACAAGTTTCTTAGAATCAGTCTGGAGAGTTGTTATACAGCCATATAGTTTACTCCTGTACTTTTATTCAGAACCCTTTTTTCCCTTATTTAGGGTATTATTTAATGGTTATATAATTTCCAAACTGGAATCTGTTGGAACCACAGATGAAAAAGGTCTCGGGAGAAATGTAACAGAGGAAATGGCAACTGACAACATAAGACAGTCAAAGAAGATTCAAAAAATTAACATGCACACTCAGCTATATTACTTCCTAGTGCAATAATCCTGGCCACAATGACCTTAAGTCATCCAGAAAAGCGCACTCTATTTAAGAAGGCAGAGAGCTGTATGGTACAGTAGTGAGCAATTTCCAAGGAAATAGCTGAAATTAAAAAAGAGATGCTTAAGTTTCTGGAAAACTCAGTTCTGTGGAACTCTTCCCCAAGGACACAGATAAATAAGGCATTACTGCATTTGCATACTGACATATTTTGTTTTGATTTGGCTTGTCCAAGGCTATTCTTCAACCTAACCCTCTAGCTGATTTATGCCTTTGTCCTCTAGGTCATTGATCAAGCAGTTTTCTCCATTGTCCTGTGTTGCTCCCTCTTCCCTGGCTGCTGCTTCTGAGGCTCAAAGTCTCTAGACTTTAAAAAGAGCAACAATAATAAAAACCAACATAATCCTTTCCTCTTAAAAGCAGTTTATACTCACTGCCTCCATTTCCTTAACCCTCATTTATTGCTCAACCTACAACAGTTTGCTCTGTGCTCACCAAGGATATGAGTGAAAACAAGGAATGTTTGTAGATTCTTATTCCAGTTGATTCTCTATATCTGTTATAATTCTTTTCTTGACTTTTTTGATCTTGCTTTCTCTTGGTTTCTCCTTTATTCCTCTGACTGTTTCTTTCTTAGTTTTTTGGTTGGCTCTTCTCCATTAAAGGTTGGTATGATACATACTCAACATCTTTTCTTCTTATACTACATGTTTTCAGTTGGTTATCATTCTCTTCCATGGCCTCAGCTCTTTTTGGAACTTGAGAGCCCTATATCCAACTGCCTACCTTTAATTTCTACTATCCCATTTTTAAAATGGAAATTTCAGATTATTGTATGGAGTGGTTGAAATTTAGTAAAGACCCTATGTTTCGGACCCTGGGCTTTGGCTTTGCAGTCTTAGAAATTTAATTGGCATAATGTTTTCAAGGTTCATAAATGTAGCATGTATCATTACTTCATCCCTTCTTATTGCTGAATAATATTCCAGTATATGGATATACCACATTTTGCTTATCCATTTATCATTTAAGGGACATTTGAGTTGTTTCTATTTTATGGCTAATATGGATAATGCTACTGTGAACATTTGTGCAAGTTTTGTGTGGACGCATGTTTTCATTTCTCTTGGGTATGTACCTAGGAGTGGAATTGCTGGGTCATATGATAACTCTTATGTTTAACTTTTTGAGGAACTGCCAGACTATTTTCCAAACAGGCTGCACCATTTCACATTCTCACCAGAAGTATATTAGGGTTTTAATTACTTCATATGTTCATCAACACTTATTATTGTTTGTTTCATTTTAGCCATCCTAGTGGGTGTACAGTGGTATCTCATTGTGGTTTTGAATTGCATTTCCCTGATGATAAGTAAGGTTGAGTATCTTTTCATGTACTTACTGGTCATTTGTATATCTTCTGGGGAGAAATGTCTCTTCAGATCCTTTACCTATTTTTAAATTGGGTTATTTATCTTTTTATTACTGAATTGTAAGAGTTCTCGATGTATTCTGGATAGAATTCCCATATCAGATATATGATTTGCAAATATTTTCTCTCATTCTTTGGGGTGTCTTTTTGCTTTTTTGATATTATTTGCAGCACAAAAGCTTTTTATTTTCATAGAAGCCCAATCTATTTTTTCTTTTTTTTTTCTTATACGGTGTCACATCTAAGAAACCATTTCCAAGTCCATGGTCACAAAGATTTATGTGCATGTTTTTGTCTAAGAGTTTTATATTTGAGCACTTATCATTAGATTTCTGATCCATTTTCAGTTAATTTTTCTTTATGATTAATTGTGTTTTTTTCTTTTGTGATATATCTGCTTATATGTTTTGTTTAATTTTCTATTAATATTTTCTCTTAATATTTTTCTTAATATACTTGAAGTCTATTTTTAAAATATTACACATTAATTAATATTTTTTAATATCAATTTTACTTTAAAAATACTTTGTTGATTTTTTGTTTTTGAATAGGTAAAGGAGTGAAATACAGTGAAATGTTCACCTTCATTCTTGTCCCAGCCACCCAGTTTCCCTCCCTGGAGACACTATCTTTTACTGATCTCTTCACTATAGTTCTGGAGAAAGTTATATTAGTTCTTTATATAATAAATATGTAACTACATGCAGCATATTTTAATTTTACTGTACTTGCTGCAAAGATTTTCCTAGTCTTTGTATTTTATTACGTTTTTTCAGGCATAGAGAACTCTTGCTCTTTTTCTCTTCACTTCTAATTATAGAAAGTTATTTTTATAAATACTTGTTTTCATGTAGTTTTAAAATTATTTGGTAGTTTTATATTTAATTTTGCAACGTTTTTTATCTCACAGTGTCTGTGGGTCGGGATCTTCGTGTAGCTTAGCTGGGTCTGCTGGCTCTGGGCCTTTCGTAAGGCTGCTGGTCATCTTGAGGCTCAACTGGGAAGGATCCACTTCCTGGCTTACACATGTGGCTTTTGACACAATTCAGTTCTTGTGGCCTGTTAAACAAAGACCTCAGTTCCTCACGAACTGACTGCTGGCGGCCTCCTTTGGTTCCTGGCCACATGGGCCTCTCCACAGAGCATCTTACTGCTTGACAGCTTGTTTCATCAGAGCGAGGAAGTGAGAAGGCAAGAGAGTGCTAGCAAGAAAGAAGTCACAGTCTTTTGTAACCTAAGCATGGAAGTGAAGTCACATCACTTTAAACAGTGTATTAGAAGCAGAAGATGAGGTTCAGCCCATAAAAGAGCATGACTACCAGCAGGTAGGAATCATTGGGAACCATGCAAGAGAGTGCCTATCACAGATGTTAATGTAAGTGTACTCTAGATTGTCATCTCCTATTGAGATGGATTTGACAAGCAGGCACTTGGGACTTTGTTTATAAAGCTGAGAGTTTGGGACTGAATGTGATTGTTGGGGAATAGGAGGAGCTTCTATGAGATCAGTTGCAATGATCTAAACATGAGATAATAAAGGGATGGTGTTAGTAGGCTGGAAAAGAAGGAAACCATCAGAGGATGGTTGACAGACCTTGGTGATTGATTGGGTGCAGGGCAGTAGTGAGAGAAGGCAGTCAAGATTGACTTAAGTCATCTAGATTTGAAATTTTGAAGAGTCTAAAGGAGAAGCAGATTTTGGAATTCAAATGATGCATTTGGTTTAGGTATGTTAAGCTTAAGTTGCCAGAAGGTTTAAGTGGCATATCCAGCCAGCCCTTAGAGATACAGGGCATTGGGAATGTAGATAGTTGGCTTTATAGTATCCAGAATGTTTTATTTCTGTTATCACATTAAATCCTCCCAACAACTCTTGGAGGAAGGTAGGGCATTGTTATCCCCATCTAACAGTTGAAGAAAACAGAAGTCAAAATGAGTTGGCCATCGTTACACAGCTAGGAAGTAGAAGAACCTTTATTCCTTGGTAGTTATTTGCGTAGAGGTATTTAAAGTAGGTAAGCTCTCTAAAGGAATGAATGATTATTGATAAAAATACTTAGTGTAGGACGTGGTGTTCTCATCATTTACTAGTATTCTAGCTCATGCAGCAAATATTTTTGAACCTCTACCGTATGTGAACCCCTCTGTTCATTAATTCCAAATTAGTGTGTACTCTCAGAACGATGAAAGTAGGGATCCCAAAGCTTATTTTGGGAGGATCATGAAGAGGAATCAGAAAAGGGAGGAGCTTCAACTGCATTTGCAACTTGTGATGACCTTTTTTAAAACCAAAGTTGACACATGAGTTTATTAAATTAGACTTAAATTTTATTTTTTCCAGAGTAATTTATACTCATATGATGTGGTCTTTGCTCAGCGTTTAAAAGGAAAATAGATTTCTTAATTCTGGATACTTCCTTCCTTTTTCATAGTGACTGTCCAAAGTTTATAAATGTGCATGCTTCCATTATTTTTATATTCTCATGTCAGCTTTCAGAAAAATTTACAAATCTGCAAATCCGCCACTTGTTTATTACAATGGACAGAAGAGAACTACGCGAAGGAGGAACTGAAAAGCAAATCAGGATATATGATGGACCTACTTTTTCTTATTTTGGGCTCTGTGCTGGCTAACTACCATTAGTAAACAGGCAGATCTCTTTTCCCCATTAGCGAATAGTTATGTGTTTCAGTAAATGGGTAGAAGTCTGCAAATGTATAGAAATAATTTTTGTGGTCAGACCTGATGTCATCCACTCTAAATACTCTGTTACGAGGAAGAGTACCTATTTGCAAACTGGGAAAGGAGATCTGCCTAAATATGACCTAATGTTTACTCTCCTAGAGGTTTTAGTACTTGTTTTGAGGTTGATTTAAAGAAAAAGTCATAAATGTTTGCTTTTTTTCTCTGTAGGGGTTAAAGGAAAGTATATTTCTGTACCCTTGTTTTTGTTTTCCCTATCTGAAATCTGCTACAGATGCCAGTAGAAACAAGGGAGAGACAACTTATAGGCATGTAACTGAAAACTATAAAATGTTGTTCCAAAATCTAGTGAGAACTGTACTAAACCTTGAGGAACAAGATTTGGGTTATTATGGTATACTCTGATTTCTTAATTTCCTTACAGTTTTGCTTTACAGATCTAAATACAGTCTATTTGAGTTCATGTTTTCCATAGAAGTTATACTGTATCAAAACTGTACAAACAGGTTAATGTTAGAACATGCAAATTAATCTTTTTAGGATAAATCACATAATTTAGGTCCTAGAGGAAATTGTCCATCAAATAGACTTCTGGGAAATAGGTCTTCTTAAAACTCTTTTGATTTTGCTTTTGAAAATAGTGGAGAATATTTTTTATGTAAATTATACTACATTGAAGAGAGGGAACATCTTCCCCAGCAAAGAATCTTCCCCTGTACTGAGTTTGCTTAATACCGTGATTTGTGTCCAGACTTACTCAGGTTTAACATAAAACTAAATTGCCTGATTAAACAATCACATTAGTGTTTTGGCATTACCATATGGATTTTAGGATAATTTCTAGAGCAGTTTAGTTTGCTGGTGGCGGAAAAGATTTTCTTTTTGATTTACTAAGTATTGTAACAAACCATGATTTCCACTCAGTCTCCCTGTACCTGAGTTTTGGCGGCCTTTGCAGTTTACTACCGTTGCTGTTCTTGAGGTTGGCTAGGAGCTCCCTGGAGGGGATAAACGGAAGTCTATGGTTGCTCCTGGCTGCAGCTGGAAACCATAGTTGGGGATAGAAGGGAGAGAAAAAGAAAAGGAACAAGAGGGAACACAGGGAAAGAAAAAGGACGTAGCTAAGAGATAGGGACATAGAGGGATGGAAGGGAGGGAATGAGAATGATATAAATGGTGACATGAAATACCACCAATAGTTACTTCTGGAATAGGTTTCCTATCCTTGATAGAGGCGTTTTTAATGTGCTGCCTGAGCCTGTACCCTCAATTCTACAAAGAATAACTTCTTTATCAATCTCGTAGATGTTTCACATATTTATAACTAACATAAATGAAAAGTATTTTTAATTTAATTTTTTGGAATAGGTAATATGTTCACTTGATCCGAAAAAATATTAGAAAATATACAGTGGAAAATCTTCCTTCCACCCCCTCCTCCACCTGCTCAGGTCTCCTCCTGCTTAAAAAGAGAGTGTAAACACTCTTGGCTTCTTGTGTGTGCTTCCAGAGATTTTTAGAAAAGAATTAAGCAAATACATTTGCCCCACTTTTAATTTTACCACAAATGGTATCATATGCATTAGTTCAGGCTGCCATAACAAAATACCGTAGACTGGGTGGCTTACATAACAGGAATTTATTTCTCATAGTTCTGGAGGCTGGAAGGCTGGGATCAGGATGCCAGTATGGTTGGGTTCTGTGAGGGCCCTCTTGCAGGCTTGCAGACAGCTCCTTCTCACTGTGTCCTCCCATGGCAGAGAGAGAGAGCACGCTCTCTAGTGTCTCTTCTTGTAAGGGCACTAATCCCATCATAAGGATCCCAGCCTCATGACCTCATCTGTACCTGCTTGTTTCCCGAAGGCCCTGCCTCCAAATACCATCACACTAGGGGTTAGGACTTCAACATAGGAATTTTGAGGAGACACAGTTCAGTCTATAGCTCTATATACACTGTGCTCCTGTAAGAAGTTCCTTATTGATGGACATTTAATTTATTTCCAAAATTTTGTTACTACAAATAATACTTCAATGAATAACCTTGTACACATGTCATCTTGTGAGCATGTGAATATATCTGTGGGAAAAATACTCAGGGCTGGAAGTACTGAGTCAATTTGTAATTTTGATAGTTACTATCAGGTTTCTCTTCATTGGGGTGTACAGTGTCAGTGACTGAGTGCCTATTTCCCAACAGCCTCATCAGTTTTATATGTTACTAGGTTGGTGAAAATCTACAAGTTTGCTAAGTTAGAAAATAGTATTTCAGTGTAGTTTTAATTTGCTTCTCTCTTATTATGAGTGAGGTTTTTAGCATAAAATTTTGAGTTGGGATTTTATCCCGTTTTGCTATCATGGTAAATATTGAATCAATTTAAATCAGCAATTGGGAAGATTCTATACAAAATATAATACTTCTGCCTTAAAAATTTTTTTTTCTTATTGTTATATTCTTGGTGGCTCACAGATCGGGTTTTATCTTAGAGTATACATTGTATATTTTAAAGTAATATTTTATTTTTAAATTTTCACATGATTTTATAGCTATACAAGATACTCAGTCATTTGATTATACAGATATTTGTCATTGGGAGATGATTCACTTCCTTGTCAAGAGGGAGTGTGAGGGATATATATTTATTTTGCCACCAAAAATTGTGATGAACACTATTACAAAAAAATTGAGAGATTTTTCTTTTATTCAAATAATAGAATGAGCCTTTTTAATTTTGTTGTTTTTTAAATAATATTTGTAGGTACTAAAAGAAAAAAACTTGAGTGTTTGAATTTGTTACTTAAATTATAAATGTGAAATTTGTAAAAGAAGAATCAACTCTTTAGTGAGATAATAAATGTATAAAAATGAACATTGCTTGGTACTTCTTGTGTGGGCTTCACCTTTCTTTTCCTTGTTTATTCAAATATGGAGGAAGGAAAATGCCTTTCTGCTTTTTCTTTTTGCTTTCAGTTTAGAAAGAATTAGTCCAAAGGAAGAGAACATTCCTTATACTGATTTCTTGGGTTATGCTATTACAGACAAAATTAAATGTTACGCTAAGTATATTTTGGACCTAAGTGTGGTTTAAAGCCAGAGAGAGGTACATATAAAAATAGGATGAGAGAATAGACATACAGATAGGGAGGGTGGCAGTAGTACTTTCAGTACCCTGCCATTCTCTTGGTCTGTGGTGTCTTGGTCTCATTGAAATGGTTACTCTGCAGACCTTTTGGAAGTATACAGAGAAGTAAATGCTATGTGAACAAGATACTGTACTGGAAAAAATTTTCTGCTTTTCTCTAAGAATTTTTAATAAGAAATATATTGCTTTTATTTACAAAATTTTCTTTTGAAATAACAATTTTCTGTTGAGAAAAACCTTTAAATTTTGAGAGATGAGTGATATACACACATTTTAGGCTGAAAGGGGCGTTTAACTAACACATGAGAAAACTGAGGACTGGAGGTGAAGTGATTTGGCCAAGGTCACTGCTGGTGTTAGTCAGTGGGAACGGCAGAACTGGACCCTCTGTCCCTTTTAGGTGCTCGCTCCATGGGATAGCACTACCTCACACTTAAGTTTCAGAAACTTAATTTTGAACATAAGAGGTATTGAAAAGCCTGCTAGTACTGTCTGAAAGTCCTGTTTATAGGTAAAAGCTACACCTTATTTTTGTTGGCAGACATCACAGCCATAGGCTGGTGTGAGGAAACAGACTCCTTTTTACATTGAAAGGTGGGAGTTAAATTGGTGCAGTCTCTTCAGAGAGCAGGTTGGCAGTGTTTACAAAAACTAAAAATGCATATATCTTTCACCTAGCAATTTCATTTTTAGCAAATGGACACAAAGATGTGTACAACTGTTTGTTGCAGCATTGTTTGTAATAATAGCCTGAAATAAAAGCCTGGAAACAAATGTCCATTAGTAGGGGGACTGGTTAAATATATAATATACATTATAAATGTATAATGTATGTATATACTCTGAAATGTATACGTAAAGTATGTGTGTATGTTTGTAGGTGCATAAAATGTCTCTGAAGAGATACACAAGGAGTTGAGGCAAGTCCTTGTCTCTGACGGGGGGAGCTGGTGGCTGGAAGACAGGGTCGGATAAGGGACTTTTGACTGTAATATGCATGTAATACTTGTTGGGACACAATTCTTCATGGGTCTCTCATTTTTCTACATGTCTGGTGAGCAGAGGTACTGACTGCCATTTGTTTCATACTGTTTCTTCAAAAATGTTTGCGTAGCAAACTGTTTTGGAAGCTAGAGAGAGCATCTCCCTCCTGAGTAACAGTTAGGTTTATTTACTGTCCAATGTGAAAAAGATGGTGTCTCCTTGCCATGGAGGTCAGGCAGACTCACTGTCTGTTAAAAGATTCAGGTTCCCTACACTTGAGGTTCCTCGTCTGTACCGCAACCCACTGCTTGTACAGACGTCTCTTGCCCTCTTTGCATTGCCCCGTGTGACTGGGACTCATAATCTGTCTACTGCTATTGCTGTGACTATGGAAGTATTTTGTCTCTGACTCAGGAATGTCAAGTCTTCTGTCTGCATCCAGGAAATGGTGGGTGGCTAACTTGTTAGCTTGCAAGTAGGGTAACATCTCAGACCCTTCATAGTCCCCATCAAAATACATACTGGAAAAAAGTACAATAATTATTTTTTAAAATAAAAGAAGTAGAGGGGGCCAGCCCCGTGGCATAGTGGTTAAGTTTGGCATGCTTCGCTTCGGCAGCCTGGGGTTCACGGGTTTGGATCCCAGCTGCGGACCTACACCACTCATCTGTCATGCTGTGGCAGTGACCCACATACAAAATAGAGGAAGATTGACATGGGTGTGAGCTCAGGGCTAATCTTCCTCAAGCAATAAAAGAGAAAGATTGGCAACAGATGTTGGCTTAGGGCGAATCTACCTCACCAAAAATAAATAAATAAATAAATAATAAAATATGTGGAAGTCTCAGGGCTTTTCAGCCCCCATCATTCTGACTTGAAAATGTCAGGCTAACAAGGTAAGTCAGATCTAGAAAACTCATCTAGAAAATGAGCCCTTTGCCTGCAGAGGAATTGACTTCCTAGAGTGGGAGAGAACCAATAATTGTTGAGTGTTTACCATGTTGAAATAAACTTCAAATACATATGGCTTGAAATATATTATCTCTTTCCTCATTATAGATCTGCAAGATAGATGCTCTTATCTCCATTTACAGACGAGAAAAGTTAGGACCAGATGGGTTATTTGCCTAAGGTCACGCTGAAATTAAAACCGTTATCTGTCTGGTGTTAAGCTCATGCTCTTTCCACTATAATAAATAGTTTCCTAACTTTCTGGAAGTGTTAGAGGTGGACTTTCTACTTTTCCATGTAGGAGTTTCTTTTGTCCCATCTTCAGTGAAGCTCTGTTAAATGACTGGTATCTGCGTGAGAGATTTCCCAAAATTCCCTGTGACAATCAGATTGTGCATAGGAGTTTGCCTTTTTTTTGTCTGTATATGCAGACATTTACAGCTGTGGTTCTCAAACTTTCTTTGTGAAATATCTCAACTGCATAAGACAATAAGTACCCTTGAGGGATCTAGTTTGTGATTTAAAGCAGCCCGTGGCTGATATAACGTTCTTGAAAATTTTCTGTATTATCTTCAGAATTCATGAAGATTTTATATTCTGCTCTGTAATATGTCTGTTATTGAGTTTTCAAGAGGTCATTGAATATTATCCTGAATTCAGGACCCATTGAGAGAGAGGACATAGGGATCAGACAGGACACAATCAAATTGTCAGGGTTTTTTTTTATCGTGGTAAAATATACATATCATAAAGTTTACCATTTAAACCATTTTTAAGTGTATGGTTCAGTGGCATTAAATACATTCACGTTGTTGTGCAACTATCACCACAGTTCTCCAGAATTTTTCATCACCCCAAACTGAAGCTAGGAACCCATTAAATAACTGCCCTTTCCCCCTCTCCCCCAGCCCCTGGCAACCACAGTTCTAGCTTATGTCTCTATAATTTTGACAACTCTAAGTACCTCATATAAGTGGAATCATACAGCATTTGTCATTTGGTGTCTAGTGTATTTCACTTAGCTTAATGAACTCAAGGTTCATCTATGTTGTAGCATATGTCAGAATTTGCTTCCTTTTCAAGACTGAATAATATTCCATTGTATAGTGTACCACATTTTATTTATCCATTTATCTGTCGATGGACATTTGGATTGTTTCCACTTTGGGCTATTGTGAATAACACTGCTGTGAACATTGGTGTACAAATAACCTGTTGGAGTCCCTGCTTTCATTCTTTTGGGTACATACCCAGAAGTGGAATTGCTGGAAGATATAGTAATTCTATGTTTAATTTTTTGAGGAACCAGCATACTGTTTTCCACAGGTGCTGCACCATTTTACATTCCCAACAGCATTGCACAAGGGTTCCACTTTCTCCACATCTTCGCCAACACTTGTTATTTTCTGGGTTTTTGTTTTGTTTTGTTTTTGTTCTGGTAATAGCCATTGTACTGGGTGTGTAAAACAGTTTTATGAGTGGAAAAGCTCACTGGAGAAAGTGCTTCCGATGTGAGTACAGACGCTTTGCTAATCCTTCACCCTGGACTTAGGCACGCTCGGGCACCCAGTCACGGGCAGCTTGGAGTACTCAGGTGACATCTCTGCCGGAGCAGATAGGAATGTCTTCTCTGGGTAGGCAGGCAGATCTGAGGAAAATTGCCCAGAAAGGGCTGCACCATGCATGCCCAGCTGTCGAAGGTGTGAGGAAGGATGGGGAGGGGGGACGAGCTCTCTGGAGAAGTTCACCACGTGGAAATATGTGAGGAGGGAGCAAGTCTCTTCTTAACATTTATGCGAGTTTTGGTATTAAAAATGCTTTAACTTCTTACAGTCAAGTAAATTTGCTCTAGAACGATACTCTAGTTTTACCCTGTTCTTGTGGCTACCCAGCCCAGTTTGGGGTATGTATAACCTAGTTTGGGAAGTAAGGGCTTATAGGAAACACAGTTCTGCATCCCAAAACAGCAATGTGCATATAGTCACATTGGAAAGTTTAAAAAAATTTAATCCATACCTATTAATAGGTATAAATAGCTCTGTGCATGGACTCTCCCACCTATTCAAATAAGTGAACATTTAAAAGTGTCTTAGGGGTCGGCCTGGTGGTGCAGCGGTTAAGTGCACACGTTCCGCTTCGGCTGCCTGGGGTTTGCCAGTTCAGATCCCAGGTGCGGACATGGCACTGCGTGGCAAGCCATGCTCTGGTAGGCGTCCCACGTATAAAGTAGAGGAAGATGGGCACGGGTGTGAGCTCAGGGCCAGTCTTCCTCAGCAAAAAGAGGAGGATTGGCAGCAGATGTTAGCTCAGGGCTAATCTTCTCAAAAAAAAGAGAAAATGTCTTATTTGATTATAAAAATAAGATATTAAAATTGGAAAATATGAAACAAAGGGAACAAAGTAAAACCATCTCTGATTCTTTTATCCAGTGATAACCACAGTTGCTATTCTGTGTACCTATGTTCTGGGCATTTATCTTATATGCTATATAAAATTTTGTAACCTGCAATTTTAGTGATTTTAATAAGCACTTCCCCATGTTGTTAAAGACTCATAAACATTTAAATTGGTGAATACTATTCCATTACATTTCTTAATCATTCTCCTAATGCCATTCATTTAGCTTGTTTTTCTTCCTTTCTTCTCCATTCATTTCCCTTTTTCTCCATTTTTTATTTTTATTTATTTTTTTCCTATTATAAATAGTGCTACGGTGGATAGGGTTGCATATTTGTCTACATTTCTAATCATTTTTCTTAGACTGGATATCTAGAAGTGAAATTCTTGGGTCAAAGAGCATTAACGTTTTTAAGACTCTTGGCAGGAGGGAGGACCTCTCCCTTAACCTTACACTTTTTGGTATAGATTAGGACACAATTGGAATTAGAATTTGTTTTATCTGAGATTTATTTGAGTATACAGGCTGTGAATTTAGTTTCTTTTTTGCAAGCTACTCAGAATTGTGGTTTTATAGAAAACTTCTGCTTCTATCTTCCCGTTGTTTAATTCATTCAGCAGAGATTTATTGAACACCTGTTGTGTGCCAGGCCATGCACCAGGTGCTGCAAGGAATACTAGGATGAGTGAGAAGCAGTCACTGCTCTGTGGAGTAGCTGGGACAGCAGAAGGAGGCCCACGTGCTGCAGTCACTCCCATCTGTTCAGTTGCTTTTTCCTCAGCTAAGCAGGCTGCTCCCTTGCTTCATCATGCTATTATGTTATCAGAGGAATGAACGAAAGCTAAGCCTTTCTGGAAGACAGTTTTTGCCCAAGAGAATGTAGGAATTTTGACCTGTGGCTTTACTGACAGCTCCTTTATACTTAGTACAGCTTGTGTAAGTTCCTGCCCGCAGTTAAATGCCTTAAGGTGCCCAAGACTGATTCCTCTCCCTGGGCTGTGGAGCCCACCCCTCCCTCATTTCCCCTCTATCTTTCCCCTTAACTCTCTTTATTCTCTCCTTCCAGTTAGTCACTTAGAACTATCCTGCCTTAAGGCCACATGCCCTTAACCACTCCTATTTCTCCAAGACTCTCTTCAGTTACTGCCAGCTGGCTCTGCCTTCATCATTACATTGAACTGTTATCTCTTTTTTTTTTTTTAAGATTTTATTTTTCCTTTTTCTCCCCAAAGCCCCCCGGTACATAGTTGTGTATTTTTAATTGTGGGTCCTTCTAGTTGTGGCATGTGGGATGCCTCCTCAGCATGGCCTGATGAGCAGTGCCATGTCCGTGCCCAGGATCCGAACCAGTGAAACCCTGGGCTGCCAAGGTGGAGTGCGCGAACTTAACCACTCAGCCACGGGGCCGGCCCCTGAACTGTTATCTCTTGGTTGTTAAATTTAACGGAAATGTTTCAGTCTTTCTCTGACTTCATCTCTCAGTAGCATTGAACATTCGTGACCACACACTTATTTGAATTACAGTCATGTGGCTACATAACTATGATTCAGTCAACTACAGAGTGCATATATAACAGGGGTCCCATAAGGTTAGAACCATATGGTCTAGGTGTGTAGTAGGCTGTACCATTTAGGTTTGTGTAAGTGCACTCTGTGATGTTCGCATAACGACGAAATCAACTAAGGATGCATCTGTCAGAACAAATCCCTGTTGTTAAGTGATGCGTGACTGTACTTCTGGTTTTCCTCCTGGTACTCAGTTACTTCTTATCTCCTCTCTGCACCCTTCTTGCCTTCAAAATTTTCCTTAAGATTCTCTCAGACTCTGTCCCATCTCTTGTCATTTTATAATACTTCCTGGGTGATTTTATATTACTCTCATGGCTTCAAATACCGGTTACACGCTTATATGCTGATTATTACCAAATCTCTAAGTTTAACCCAAATCATGCTGCCTTACTGGATATGTCCCTGTGTCTGTCCCACAGGTCCCTTAAATTCAACATGTTAAATTGGAACAAATCCAAAACTTCCTCAATGACCCCCCATTTCAGACATGACTTTCATATCTACACAGTTGCTCCAGCTGGAAATCTGGGTGTGGCCGTTGTCCCTTTTCTCTCAGTTCTCATTCTGTGTCTCAATTCATATCTAATCAGTCATCAAGTCCGATCATTTCAACCTCAGTCACTGGTGAATCGCGTGTCTTGTTTAATGACTCATGTGTCTTTAATGAATATTTTTTCATTGGTACGACAGCTAAAAACACAGTCCCATTGTGTCTCTTCTCCAGTAGCAGGAGCCTTTGTCATGTCTTTTTCTTCAAGGAGATATATTTCTCTTAGGTTAGGTTATGGATTTGAGATGAAGAGGAATTGCCTTTTTTATTTTCTCATCCTTTCAGTGGATTTTCAGAGTGCTTTGCATTTAGAAGGTACTGAGTAATTGTGCTGAAGTGAAATGAAAGGATTTGAAACTGTTCAAAAAGCAGCTTAATTTTAAAAGCTTGTGTATCTTCCTTAAGTCTGATAAAGAAGGGTTAAGGAATAAGTGTGTTATAGTTATGGAGATTTAGGAATTGAAACAATCATCAAGATATCTAGGAGGAGATGAGCTTCAACTAAATATAATATAATGCCACTTGGCATAGTTCAGTTAATCAACTGTCAACTTCTAGTTCTAATCTCAATTAAATGTTAACAAGTGTAAAAGATCAGAATATACCCAATTTGTTGAGTTGCTGAAGCACTGAAGAAGACATTAACTTTTCCATGGCTTATTTTTCAGTGTATTAGTCTTTTTGACCATCATCTCTACTTCATAGAACACAAAAGAGCAGTGTGATATAGAGATATGTCGTGTGTTCCCACTTTAACAACTAGATTTTGTTCATATTAGCATGTACATTAAAAATGTTCTATAAAAATTCACACTTTTTTTTTGTGAGTAAGTTTGGCCCTGAGCTAACGTATGTTGCCAGTCTTCCTCTTTTTGCTTGAGGAGGATTGTTGCTGAGCTAGCATCTGTGCCAGTCTTCTCTATTTTGTATGTAGGACACCACCACAACATGGCCTGATGAATAGTGTGGAGGTCCACATCCAGGATCTGAACCCACGAACCCTGGGCTGCCAAAGCGGAGCATGCAAATGTAACCACTACGCCACTGGGCAAGCCCCTAAAAATTCACACATTTTAAATGGGAACAAAGCATGAGGGTTAGAGGTGCTACATGATAACTCAATTATTAGAAAGAAAAGAGGAGGGAACAAGATTCACACAAAGCTCTCTGTGCCGGCCACCAGTTGGCACAGTCGTTCCACAGCAGCTGGTTGCACTGACTAGAGAAGGGAGAGGGGGAGGTAGAGAGAGGAACAGTGCAACCAGCTGTTCCAAGGAATTGGGTGTTCTTAAGTTGGATCTTTGTACCCTGGAGACATCTGTTTTATATGGTAAAAGCAGGCCAGCAGGCTATAATTGCATATTTGAATTTCTAGTTCTTTTGAGGCTTGCTTTATGCTACTATCAAATAAACCATGTTAGTATCCCTCTTGTAATTTTTGTGAGAACGTTAACTCTTTTTAGATATAAGCATCAACGAACTATTTATAACATTAAAAATGAACATAAAACATTACTGTACTGTGAAATATGAAGATACACTGATTTTATTTAGTTAATGATGCTACTAAAATTGTACTCTTAAAAATTCATTGGTAGCTATTAAGTGAATGATATAAATAACTAGATATTAACAAAATGAGAAATATCTTTAGTAATATGAGAGACTGAACAAAGTAAAGGAGATGATGCCTTATCTTTGCTTTGAAGTGAAAATTTTGTTTTTCTCAGTTGTGGATAGTATACTTGAGGTTTTAAGAAAGATTCTCCCCACAGTTCACACATGCATTTGAAGAATATATATAGTCCTAGAACCAGAGGTAATGAACTATAATTGAGTTATAATGTTTTTATTACATGCGATAGCTATGAAATGGCACTTATCTCGTAATGAAGGGTTGGTATAAAAAACCTAGATTAAAGGGGAATACCAAAAATGGTGAATTATGGAATATTTTGGTACTTTGAGGAAATATTTAATTTAGGATATTTGACAACTTAGGCCTTTTGTGTATTGATGCAGAGTATAAGTAAATAAATATTCAGGTTATGAAGCTACAGGACAGAATGGACAAAATGTTTTTTTAATTGAGATGTAATTGATATATAACATATTGGTTTCAGTTGCACAACATAATGATTCGACATTTGTATATATTGTGAAGTGATCACCACAATAAGTCCAGTTAACATCTATCACCACGCTTAGTTACAAGTGTTTTTCCTTGTGACGAGAACTTTTAAGATCTGCTCTCTTAGCAACTTTCAAATATACAGAACAGTATTGTTAAATATAGTCACCACGGTGTATGTTACATCCCCAGGACTTATTTTATAACTGGAAGTTTTTGTCTTTTGACCACTCTCACCCATTTTGCCCACCCCGTCTCTGGCAACCACCCATCTGTTCTCTGTATCTATGAGTTTGTTTTTTGTTTGTTTTAGATTCCACATGTAAGTGAAGGAATAAATTTTGAGGACAAGAACATTTCAGGGAAGCTGAGCTGTGTGTTAAATATCTAAAACAGTGGAGGAACTCTTTGGGAAATTATTTTTGGGCAAAGTCCTGGGGCGTTGGGATTCCTGTGGCCCCGAAGAGCTGTTTAAGCCTGAAGCCTGAGAAAGATGTGGGAGGCAGACAAGAAAGGTCTCTCTCTGCGTTTTCAAGTACCAGTGGAGCTGAAAGAAATAGCTTTGCTGTGACCTGGGGCTGGAAGTAGAGGAGCTCTAGCAGAAACCCAAGGCCCTGGGTTTTTAAAGAATCTTTCCCTCTTCATGTGAGCTTTAGAAAATACTGAAATTGATACGGGCCTGGGTGTGACTGGGGTCCCGGATCAGACCTTGTTCTTAGTATGGGTTCTTGACCTTGTGCAAGAAAGAATTCAAAGGTGGGTCAGGAGAGATTATACAAATTTATTGAGAGACAAAGCCAGGCTGATTAGAAAGAAACTAAAGAAGGAAAGCCAGCTGGGCTGATGAGGTGGAAACCAACCGACCAGCCCTGGGTGTGGTCTGGGGTGCTATTTGTAGTGGTCGAAGTGGGCAGCTGGGGATTGGTTAGTCTCTGGGCCAGGTGGTCATCCTCTGCAGGCCAGGCACCAAGCTGGTGATCAGGCTGCTGGTTGGCTACCTGGGGTGGTCAGCATCTGGTCAGGCCCTGGGCTTGTGATCAGGCCGCTGGTTGGCTGCCTGGGGTGATCAGGCATCTGTTGCTGCTTGAGTGACAGCTTTTGCTTCTGCCTTTTCCCTGTCTTAAAATGAGCATCCAACTGTGCTGTCAGTTTTAACATGACAGAATAGATATATAATTATCAGAACTTTGGGTTTCATTGTGGAAGTTGAGAACCTTTGTCTTCCTGAGATGAGTGACCTTATGAAACCAAAAGAATTTGAGCAGTTTCGCTTAATATTGAAAAACAGTGTTGCTTGCTAGCCTTAGAATGGAAGAAAAATACAGGAAAAAATAACATATTCTCAGTCATGGGATCAGTTCTTTATTTTCAGATTTGATCTTTACTTTTAAGCTTTCTGAAGACATGCAATTAGAAAGGACCCAACAGTGAGGTTGCTCCTGAGGCATCTCCCTGCTTCCTCTCCCCTAATAGCTACTGGAATCTTAGTCAGTTTGCCGTTTTGTTTGCTGAGAGAGTGTCTTTATCTTCATCTCTTTTCATTTGTCATTCAGATCACTCTAAATTTTTTTTGAACTTTGTTCTGTTGGTTGTGTTAGCTCTCCCTTGCTTTTGCTTTGACATCCATGTTTTAAAGGTTGCCAGTTGACTGACGCTTTCAATTTCCTAGATGCTATTAGCTGAAATTTTATCAAATATGCTCTGTGATTCAGGGATGGTAGAGAAAATAAATTTTTACTATCCGTTTTATTTTATAGTGTAAATTTAAAACTTTTAGAGTAGGTGAGTTTAAAAGGAATTCTTAATGTAAATTACCAAATGATAAATGAAGCCCATATATCAAAAAGGTCTAGCTTTAATATCTTTTCATAACTATAAGGAACCTTAAAATACTGGAAAAAAATATCAATGAGATATTGCATTTTCTATGAACCACTATTACAGAACATACCTGTTGTAATAAATGAAATAAGGGGGCAGGAAATCAAGAAACTCAGTTGTAGTAAGGACAGTGATACAGGTCCCAGATAAAATCTTACCAAGGGCAAGGCTTGCAGTGAGACTTTGTCGACTTTGCCGCGTGCCTCTCTGGGGCAGGGGAGTGGGAGTGAGGTGTCACGCTCTCATCAAAAGCAGGATCTTCATTTTGGAAGCCCAAAGAATCGGAGACATAACACGTCGCACAAGAGGTAGGAGGCGCTATTCAAGATGAAGATCTTTTTTAGCTTTTTCTAGAACCATAAAACTGGACTTTATTTCCTCAGTGTTGAATTAAGTTATAAAATGTTTTTATAGTTATATTTGTAGTACATTTGTTTTATATTTGTATAATTTCATACTTATATAATTTTATATTTGAAATATTATGTAATAATTTATGGGAGATTACACTTGTTTTGAAGAAATGTGATAAAAAAAGTCCTGTGGATGAAATTTGGGGATTAAATACCTCTATTTATTAACCAATGAATTTTACTTCTGAAGAAATTTCGAGGCGTTTGTAGAAAATGTGTGTCTACCACTGTTTTTAAAACTGAACGGTTAACTTGCTGGAATTTCTTCTAATTTTCACTGACTTTGGTGCTTTCTGATCTTTTTGAAACAGTGATCACATGGAAAATGTGTATGGCTACTTAATGAAGTACACCAACCTTGTCACTGGGTGGCAATACAGGTAAGTGTAATTATTCTGTGTCATATCACTCTCCTAGGAGGCTGGAAGTAGAGCTTTTTATGTTCTGATATTACTTCAGTAGAGATATGGCTGGGAAACCTTTTAGAGAAGGATTTACCATGTTTTCTAACAGTCTGATGACTTTCTTTTCCTTTTTAGAGGGCAGGAGGACTTGACATCTGTCCAAATGGCAGCCTCTAAATGCCTCAGAAGTTAGTATTTTATTAGCATTAAAATCACTTGTTCACCTGCCTTGGGCTTTCTGTAGGCTCTTAGAGTGGTTTGGAGGAGTATACAGATTTGTGTTAGGTGCCTATTTTGTACAGGATTCTCAAAAGTTCTCTTGGACCTTGGAGAGTTTAAATAAGTAGCCCAAGGTCACACAGGCGGTCAGTAAGTAGCAAAGCCAGCTATCTTAAATACTTTAGAATTGGTAGTTGTGGAGCAGAAGGTTAAACTTTTATTTATTTTTTTATTGTGATTAAATATACATAACATAAAATTTACCATTTAACCATTTTTAAGCATACAGTTCAATGGCATTAAATATGTTCACATTGTTGTACAACCATCACCACCATCCGTCTCCAGAACTTTTTGCATCTTCTCAAACTTAAGCTGTTTACCTGTTAAACAATAACTCCGCGTACCTCATCTTCCCGCTCCTTGGCAACCACTATCCTGCTTTCTGTCTCTATGATTTGACTACTCTAGGTACCTTATATAAGTGGGAGCATACAATGTTTGTCCTTTTGTGACTGGCTTATTTCGCTTAGCATAATGTCCTCAAGGTTCATCCATGTTGTAGCGTGTGTCAGAATTTCCCTCCTTTTGCTAACATCTGCTGCCAATCCTCCTCTTTTTTCTGAGCAAGACTGGCCCTGAGCTAACATCCATGCCCATCTTTCTCTACTTTATCTGTGGGATGCCTGCCACAGCATGGCTTGCCAAGCGGTGCATACATCCACATCTGGGATCCAAACTGGTGAACCCTGGGCCACCGAAGCAGAGCGTTCGAACTTAACCACTGCGTCACCAGGCCAGCCCCTTAAGGCTGAATAATATTCTGTTGTATGTGTATAGCACATTTTGTTTATCCATTCCTCTGTCGATGGACACTTGGGTTGCTTCTACCTTTTAGCTATTGTGAATAAATGCTGATGTGAATGGTGGTGTACAAATATCTGTTGGAGTCTCTGCTTTCATTCTTTTATGTATATACCCAGAAGTGGAATTGCTGGATCATAAGGTAATTCTATGTTTAGCTTTTTGGGGAATCTCCATGCTGTTTTCCACAGCAGCTGCACCATTTTACTTTCCCACCAGCTGTGCAAAGGGTTCCAATTTCTCCACATCCTCCCTGACTCTTGTTACTTTCTGGGTTTTTAAGTATTATTATTTTTTATAATAGCCATCCTAATGTATGTTAAGTGATATCTCATTGTGGTTTTTAAACTCTTTTAAACTGATGAAACTAGTATTTGAACCCAGATAGTTCTGACTTCCAAACTAGAATTTGAACCCACATAGTTCTGACTCTGTGTTCTCTGCATTACAATGGGCTACTTCTTATGCACATGTCATTTGGAGACTTCTGCTTTTGGCCCTTGATAGAGTAACAGGAACTGAATTTGCCTCTCTACCTTAAACAACTAGAAAATGGCACATAATATATAAAAGAATGGTTTTCAGACATTTTAAAGAATAGTCAAAGCACTGATGAACATGTGGTAGATTAAAAGAGAAGGCAGTTTGGGCCATGTTTAGTGACATTAGGGAATGCAAATGGGGTGATGTGCAGAAAGTTGGACGCCATATGAGAGGTCAAAGCTGGATATGAAAATGGAATCATTGAAGTAAAAAGGGCAGTTCTCTGTGCTTCCCATATTTTATTTTTTAAAAAAAGAGAAAAGTCAAGGGAGCCTTTTCACTTTGCATTTTTTCCACCTTAGTTTTTATGTAATTTTTTGAAGGCTTACACATTTAAGTGACATATAGAATATTACTTTTTAAAAAATTTTATGTCACTTTGCTCTTAATACTATTCTTTGTTCTCTTTTTAAAAAGGGAAATAGGTCAACTCCCAACATTCATTCAACAACTTTCATTCATATAATATTAATGAATATTATTAATGAATTGAGAAAGTCTCAGAAGTGGAACAGAGTAAGAAAGCTCCAAAACGTACCCAACTGTATAAGATTTAGTTTATATTAAAGATGGCATTTCAGGTCAGGGCAGCCTGAGACCATGGGAAGAAGGAGCAGGTGTTTGTATCACTGCATAAGGAAGCCTACCAAAAAGATCCATTGGCCACTGATTGCCTGGGGAGCTATCTAACAGGGCCAAGCAAACGTTCCAGGCTAGGGAGGGGCCCTCCTCTGCCTAGTGATCCCTGCAGCTGCTTCAGATCCCAGTTTTAGCAGTGCAAGAAAGGGGAAGGATGAAGACAGCCCATTCCTGTTTGCTACTGAGAACACTGAACCTTTTACCAACTCGCCCATCAAAGAGGTCTCAGCTTGTCACCTGGATTGCTGTAGGCCCACTTTAGAAAAAACTTTCATCCTCCTTTTTCTGTCAGCCTGGCTGGAGGTCTTGTGGCACAACAGAGACACACTGGGTCCTCAGCATGGAACATGTGGACACAGTGAAAAAGGGCAACAGAAGGGTTAAGACCATATTAAAGGACCCTAGGCTCAGTAGCTCAGTTTCCTTGGCATGCCTAGCCACTTTTGCCCATGTGCTGCAGATAAAGCTTAAGTAAGAAAAGCGCTGCTCCTGTGCCAGGTGTTCAAGACGCTTTCCCTACAATCCATTTCTGTTTTGACTAAGGGCGAGTTAGAGCAGCTTGGAGAAATCAGCATGGGCCCACTCTATAAATAACTGAGTGCTCTGGAATGTAGTACCCTAGGAAAGTACACTACAGCAAGACCCTCTCCTGAACCCACTTCCCTTCCACTTTCAACTTTAATCCCCAGGGTGAGATTGCTTCCTGTTTGGTTTAGAAGTTCTGTACACACTCAGTGTTAAAGCCCTCGGATGGTTGGGACAAAGCACATGGTTGCCTTTCCATCCAAAATTTTCACTGAAGTTTATTTTTGTCATCATAAGACACACTTCCAAGTCAGAATATTTTTTAGATTGCATTTGATGATACTTCACTTTAAGTTGTGGGTTGTTCCAGGATTAGTCATTTCCCAAACTGGCAGTCTTTGTTATTTTGTAATTGCAAAAAATAAACGATTACTTAATTTTTCTTTTAAAACAATTTTTCTTTAAAACAATTATTGAATTTCTTTTTTTTAACAGCTTAGGTGACTTTTCTGCATATAAAGATTTGTGCTGAATCTTAAATTTGCCTGTCACACTTAGCCCTTGTTTCTACATTTCTTGAGCTTCTTGGTTAGGACAACTTGCTAAAAATACCTCAGTCAAGAGTCTAGGACCCTTTTAGGCAAAATAGCTTTGTTAAGTTTCCTTACTCTGTGGATTGTTTCTCTATCCCCAGTCTACACATCTTGTAAAATATCTCCATAGAAGGGGTGAGATAAGAACATTGGGATTAATCCACGTATAATGAAAGAGCCCAAAGTGCTCTATTATTACCAGTGGGTCCACAGCATCATCTTGGTGTTAGAAAGAAAATCAGTTATTGGCTTATATCATTTTACTAATCCCTCCTCAGCGTTTCTTTCTGTATATTAAAGTGAGTGCCTCCATGTTGTAAATTTGTGGGAATGCTTTTGGGATAAAAATGTATGTTCACAGCAAACTTGAGATTTCTAAACATACTGTACTCTAAATTTTCTTTGAATTGACTACTTCTAAGAGAAGAGACCAGTCATTTTCCTTTGCCTGTTTGAAGTGGATTGTTCTTATGGCTTAGAAGGAAAGATTTCTTTCCTTCTTCTTTCCTTCCTTCCTTCCTTTTTAATTCCTGAATTTTTTTTTTTTTGGTGAGGAAGATTAACCCTGAGCTAACATCTATGCCAGTCTTCCTCAATTTTATATATGGGTTGCCCCCACAACATAGCCGACGAGTGGTATAGGTCCACGCCTAGGATTCGAACCCATGAACCCAGGCCACTGAAGTGGAGCATGCCGAACTTAACCACTAGACTATGGGGCCGGCGCCTCCTTCCTTCGTTTCTTGTTTGTTCACTTGTTGTTCTTTTTGTTAACAGCTTTGTTGAGATATAATTCACAGACCATACAATTTGTCCGTTTAAAGTGTACAACTCAGTGGTTTTCAATATATTCAAAAGGTTGCATTCTTGCTAACAGACTCTATTTATTTGATGAATTTTTTTATAGTGGATTCATGTCTTAGTTTGTTCATACTGCTATAATAAAATACCACAGACTGGGTAGTTTATAAACAACAGAAATTTATTTCTCACAGTTCTGAATGTTGGCAGCCCAAGATCATGGTGCCAGCATGGTTGGGTAAGGGCCCTCTTTCAGATCGCAGGCTTTGTATCCTCACATGGTGGAAGAGGGACTAGAAAGCTCTCTGGGGTCTCTTTTTTTATAAGGGCTCTAAGCCCATTCATGAGTGTTCTGCCCTCATGACCTGATCACTTCCCAAAGGTGCCATGGCTTTCAATGGATGGGTTTTGGGGAGACACGTTCAGACCATAGCACATTCATATGTGCATTTTACCAGGGACAGGTCATATGTTTTAGAAATTTGAGATGTTGTCAGTGGTTATCTTGTGTTAATTCAAATAATCCCTTCAAATCTTTGGGAAAAGAAACAACCCTTTTATTTATTTGTTTATTTTTAAAGATTGGCACCTGAGCTAACATCTGCTGCCAATCTTTTTTTTTCTTCTTCTCCCTCCCAAAGCCCCTTAGTTTATAGTTGTATATTCTAGTTGTAGATCATTCTGGTTGTGCTGTGTGGGATGCCACCTCAGCATGCTTGATGAGCAGTGCCATGTACGTGCCCAGGATCTGAACCGGTGAAACCCTAGGCCACCAGAGTGGAGTGTGTGAACTTAACCACTGAGCCACAGGGCCAGCCCCTAAACAACCCTTTTAAAAATAGTCAAAAATGCGACAGGCAGTTCACTGAGTAGAACTATGGATGATCAATAAACACATAAAAATTTTTAGATCTTGTAGTAATTAATGAAATAGAAATTTAAAACTCTCCAAAATACTATAATTAATTTATATTTTTTATCAGAATATATGAACATAATTTTAAAAATCAGAAGCATGCTAAAAGATGAATGAGAAAAACAATAGTCCTTTGCTTTCCCCTCTCCCTTCTCAGGCAACCACTTTCAACTTCTTTTGCTTACTTCTCATCAGTTCTTTTTCTTTCCTTAAATAAAAGGCTGATTCTATTCTCTCCCAGTTTGATATGGGTGATAATGGTTGCCACGTTGCTTAAGACAGTATCCTTTAGGAACTTGAACTGGATCAAATTGTCTACCTGATTCAATTATGGAACATACCAACATGTAGAATGCGAAAATCCTCCAAACCCAAACATTAATTTGTTGTTGTTGTTGAGGAAGATTAGCCCCAAGCTAACATCTGTTGCCCATCTTCTGTCTTTTTTTTTTTTTTTGCTCAGAAAGGTTAGCCCTGAGCTAATATCTCTTGCCAGTCCTCCTCTTTTTTTGCTTGAGGAAGATTAGCCCTGAGCTAACATCTGTGCCAGTCTTCCTCTATTTTATGTGTGGGATGACGCCACAGCATGGCTGACAAGTAGTGTAGGTCTGCTCCTAGGATCCAAACCCCCGAACCTTGGCCACCAAAGCAGAGTGTGCCAAACTTAACCACCATGACTAGGCTGGCCCCCAAACATTAATTTTTTGAAGTAGAAAATTCTAGATTTTTTTTTTAAAGATTTTATTTTTTCCTTTTTCTCCCCAAAGCCCCCCAGTACATAGTTGCATATTCTTCGTTGTGGGTCCTTCTAGTTGTAGCATGTGGGACACTGCCTCAGCGTGGTCTGATGAGCAGTGCCATGTCCGTGCCCAGGATTCGAACCAACGAAACACTGGGCCGCCTGCAGCGGAGCGCACAGACTTAACCACTCGGCCACGGGGCCAGCCCCAGAAAATTCTAGATATTTTTTAAAAGAAAAGAACAGTTGCACTACTTAAATTGGAATCTGAATTAATATATTTCCTAAAGCAGTTAATCTAGAAACAAAGCAGAACATCAAATTCTTTTCCCAGGTGTATCAGTATTTCATCATTTAGTTTCAAGTTCCTTATGTTTCTGCATCTCCAGTTGCAGCTTTTTCATTTTTAAACAGGATAAGTAATCTTTAGTTGTGACCTGTTTAATGATATAGTCACAAAATCTTTCTACCTTGATATTATTCTCGTTGTATATTTCACTGATTAAATCTTAAATCAAATTCATTTGTTACCTAGCATTTAGTTAAACTCAGAGCTCATGTTTTGATTTCTTTCCAGTGAATTTTAAGTAAAACTTCTCACTACCATTTGTCTTTGGGCAATTTACCCTCCCTGTTAATGAACTCTGGAGAGAAATCTTCCTCTGAAAGGGTACTATATCTTTGTTTCCTTTTTGCATTATCTGGTATGTCTCTTCCCTATTTAATACTTCTCCTGCAGTTGAAGGTGTTAGATCTTTCATTAAACTCATTCAGTTTTTCAGTAATCTTTACTGCTAGCTAATTCAATCTAGTGTTTCCAAGCACTTCTTGAAATGCTTTTGAATTTTTTTTTAATAGTAAAAAAGCCAGATTGTGTGGTTGAAATTAGTTTGCTTTAGTTTCACTAGGGGAAATGTTTAAAAATTGACTTTTTAAAAAATCATTCCAGGTTTTTTGTTTTAAACAATGAAGCTGGGCTATTGGAGTACTTTGTGAACGAACAGTCTAGAAATCAAAAGCCCAGAGGTACTTTGCAGCTTGCTGGAGCTGTAATATCACCCAGTGACGAGGACTCGCACACCTTCACTGTCAATGCTGCTAGCGGGGAGCAGTATAAACTCAGAGGTATGACTGATAATGGGAGTTAGTAGTGTGATTGTTTTCTTCTTGTGAGAAGTTGATGTACTTCCCTGTTTTCGTTTGGGTTTTCGAAATAGAAACTACTGTCATTGATGATGTAGACCCAATATTCTAAACCTGGGATTTACTTTAAGAATTTATGAAATCTGTTTTCATAAATAACTTTTTTCAAGTGGCACAATGAACAAATCTGTTTAAGATTGACCCCTCTGAAAAATTTGTGTAGATGAAACCCTGATTAGTGAGAAATCTAAAAACATAAACTTCTTTAAATGATATTTTTTATGTCTGCTATGGATTTGTATTTTACCCCTTTTCTTGGTTCGGTTTGCATGCACTCTTTGCGGTTTTCAGTGACTAATGTACATCCTTGGGATTTATTAAAATATTCATATTCATTCAAATAAAGTGTAACTTCTGTTATTATAAATTTAACTTGTATAGAAGTTTATGTTTTTTGTTTAATTAATGGCCATCCTAATTGAGCATGCTGCTAGACATCTGAAAGTATCAAGTACATATCAGTGCTTAATAAAAGTCATTTCTTTAAAAAAGAGCATATTTTTACAAGAAACTTAAGACATGTCAAGGGTCATATACCGACCCAGCTGCATGTAATCAATCCTCGTTATGAAATATCCATATCCAGCTACTGTGTTGCCTCACAAAGTTGATGCTTTGGCCTCCTTCCTGCCCGCCTCCAGTCAGAGACCTTTGCCCCAGGGAGATCAGGACCAATCCCTGGTTTTCAATTATCTGTTCTTCATGTTATAGACAATTAATTGTATTCCAAAAATAAGGATAAGGGTGAATAACTTTTTGATACTTTTTATCAGCTACAGATGCTAAAGAGCGACAACATTGGGTTAGCAGACTTCAGATATGTACACAACATCACACTGAAGCTATCGGCAAGGTATGTGGATCCGTATCTGATATTAATGCACAAAAATGGGGAAGAATGTTTTTTAATTTTTTTTTTACATTTTTAAATTGATATACTATTCACATACCATAAAATTTTCCCTCTTAAAGTATACAGTTCTGTGGTTTTTAGTATATTCTCAAGATTGTGCAACCATTGGAACTATCTAATTCCAGAACATTTTCATCACCCCCCAAAAACACCCATATCCGTTAGCAGACGTTCCCTATTCTCCCCTTTCCCAGCCCCTGTCTAATACTGCTCTACTTTCTCTTTCTATGGGTCTGTCTCTTCTGGGCATTTCGTATAAATAGAATCATACAACATATGTTTTTTGTGTTTGGCTGCTTACACTTAGCAAAATGTTTTCACAATTCATCCATGTCACTGCATGTATCATACTTTATTTCTTTTTATGGTTGAATAATATTCCATTGTATGGATATGCCACATTTTGTTTATCCATTCATCACTTGATGGCCATTTGGGTTGTTTCCATTTTATGGCTATTATGAATAATATTGCTGTGAACATTTGTATTCAGGTTTTTTTGTGTGAACACATGATTTCACTTCGCCAGGTTATACCTGGGAGTGGAATTACTGGGTCATATGGTAGTTATCTGTTTAACTTTTTGAGGAACTGCCAAGCTGTTTTTCAAAGTGGCCAAACCATTTCACATTCCCTCCAGTAATAATTGAGGGTTCCAATTTCTCCACATCCTTGATAATACTTGTTATTGTCCTTTTATTATTATTATTATTATTATTATAGCCGTCCTAGTGGGTGTGAAGTGGAATCTCATTGTGGTTTTGATTTCATTTCTCTAATAGAGACTAATAATGTTGAGCATCTTTTCATATGCTATGAGTCCTTTGTATATCTCCTCTGGAGTAGTTTTTATTTTTTAAAGTGAAAAGGAGGGTCTCAGGACTTGAAAACTGAGGTTAGAGATGTCTAAAAACTAATGTATAGGCAGTATAGTTAAAGGATTCCTATACCTAGGTAATACCTTGACTTTTTTTTTTAATTCTTTCTAGTGTTTTTCCCCGTAAGTAGATTTTTAAAAGTTCTTTGTGATTTAGGCCTGTAGCTTAGTCTTCAGGAAATCTGACATAGAGACTTTATTCATACTGCAAGATTCTAATCATTGGCAGTGATCAGAAAGTGCTAGTTTGTTCCAAAGATACTTTCATGTTACATTAGAAAATTGAATACTTCTGATTACATTTTGTTTTGCTTCAATCATATTTAAAAATCTGAAATTAGGAATTTCTTGTTTTTCTAATATATGTCTAATGTGAAAAAAATTTCTTGACAGCACAAACCTGGAATTAATTTTCTAAATAAATTACCAGTTTACTATGGGATGTGTGAAAGACTTAAACTTTGAGTGTCTTAAATTTTGTCTCTTTAGAAATGTTCTTATAGTCAATTCTGAGGTTAATTTTATTTCTAAAACTGTTTGTGTGTAAGCCTCCAGTGTAAGATAGGATGAAGGTTAGCCTACATTTTTTAAAACAGGAATGATTTTCTTTGTTTGTTTAATAGAATAATCCTCCTCTGAAATCACGGAGCTTCTCACTGGCATCTAGTGGCAATTCTCCTATATCCCAGAGGAGACCAAGTCAAAATGCCATTTCCTTCTTTAGTGTTGGACATTCCAAACTACAATCAGTGAGCAAAAGAGCTCCCTTACCTCCAGACCATCTTGTGGAAGTCAGAGAAGTAAGTATGAATTGAAGTCAAGTTAAAATGCATAAAATAATCTTACCTACTTGGTTTTGTCACAAACAACCTTTAAGTCCTGTTTGTGTCTTCTGGGGCCCTCAGTGTTTAAGTCATAAATATTCCCTAATTATATATGACATCTTAAGTTTCCTAAGTTTGTCAGCTAGCTTCTGGGTACGCTGTCATTTTTCAAAAGTCTGTATCTTTGATTTCTCAAGTAAAAGTACAGACTCCTTTGAGGTAAAATTTATGATCAAGAGGGTTATTAAGCCTAGTGGGAAGACTATATGGCCAAACAAGTGACAATTTTTTTAAAAAACTGATATGTAGAGAAAATTTCAAACATACACGGAAATAGAATAATCACTTAGGTTGCCTTATCTCTCCATTTCCCTCGTTCTCTTTCAAACTGAGTACCAAATAATTCTAGTTAATAAAGGATGCAGTTGTTAGGTTCTAAGTGTTCCAGGTATTGTTTGCTGAGTTAAATTTGGTAGAGCTTATAGATAGCTATGCAGTGGATTGTGAAAATAATATCAAATCACACCCAAATCATTCAAGGTAGGAGGCTGGGGAGAATGAGCCCTCTCTCAAGTTATTTGGGGTTGTATTTATAGGTGAAGAAATTGAGATTTAGAAAGATGAAGTAACATGCTTGAGATAGACAGTAGCTTTTGATTCAATTTCTAGTCCTGTTACATAAACAAGTGATCATCACAAAGACCGTTTTTCATAAAACAGTGCATTTTTAGTATTCAGGATGATGGTATTCAATCTGTAGGTAAATATCTGTGTTTGTGTTTTAAGGAAATCAAGGTATTTCTATATTCATCTAGAGTGAAGGAAAAGGAAACATTGAAAGTGGTTAAGATGCAAGGCATAGAATAAAAAATAAGGTCTAGGGACAGACGTGTCATAGTGTGTTCCTTAACCCTTAAGAATTTTTGGAACTCTCCAACCCTGCCTAGTGATGGGAGTTCAAGGGAGGGCTTCTGAGATGCTGGTGATGTTCTGTTTCCTGATCTGGGTGTTGGTTACATGGGTGTGTTTGGTTTATGAAAATTCATTAAGCCTATACACTTGTGATATGTGTACTTTTCTATCTGTGCTGTATGTTGTTATACATCAGTAAAAAGTTAAAAACAAAAAGCGTATAGTTGAAGTTGTCATGGATTATGTGCACATTTTCAGGGAAAAGGAACCTTTTCGTATTTGAAATTTTAGCCTCAGTAGAGGGCTCTGCTGGGCTGTGCTCGGGTCGTTGAGACTGTTATCGTCTCTCTTTTAGCTTCCCTTCTACTGTGAAGACTTTCATCACCTACTCTTCTCTTTCCTGCTCTCTTGCTAGTTTTGTTATTCTCATTGGCCCAGAAGTAATTTCTCACCGTACCCGCGCTACAGTTTTGTGTCTTTAAATGTACTTCTTATATCATTGTGATAGCGTGTTAATATTTAACACATAACTCTGGTACTTGTGTGTAGAGAGTGTGTGTCCCCAAAGTTTCACAACGACGTCTTTGGGAAGGACAGGTGTTTACTCACAGAACTGCCTAATTTAATGGCAGGCTCCTTGAATTATAGCTCCAGTAATTATTCTAGGGTTTGAGTGGTGTTTGGCAATCTCTGTGCCAGTGCCGCCGCCGTCCCTACCCCACCCATGCAAAAAAAAAGTTTTAGCTAAGTGTCTGGTTCTTCACTGAGTTGATGTTTTTGCTTTTAAGAGGACAACAAGTCAAACTATAAAACTGTGACTCTAGGGCCGGCCTGGTGGCACAGCGGTTAATTACGCACGTTCTACTCCGGTGGCCTGCAGTTCACCGGGTGGGATCCCAGGTGTGGATATGGCACCGCTTGGCAAGCCATGCTGTGGTAGGCGTCCCACATATAAAGTAGAGGAAGATGGGCATGGATGTTAGCTCAGCGCCAGTCTTCCTCAGCAAAAAGAGGAGGACTGGCAGCAGATGTTAGCTCAGGGCTAATCTTTCTCAAAAAAAACCAAAATGTTGTGACTCTATTAGGAACATTTCTGTATTCTAATAGAATAATTCTATTTGTGAAAAAATAGTCCATTGGGAGGGTATATACCATCTTTTGTCCTCCAGACAAATATTAAATACCTCCAGAACTGCTTTTTCCTTTAAAAGTTAGCTTATTGCTGATTATTTAAAATTATCATAATCTAGTCTCTAGAGGCATATTGTTTCCTAGTCTTGCTTAGGATGCCATGCATTTAAGAATCTCGTTTCAATTTTGTGGCCTGGATGGATTTCATTGTAGGAGTATAAATGCTTTATGAAAGAAGGGCCCTTGGAAAGTTTCTGAGCCTTTCTCCAAAGCATTTTTATCCAATACAGTGACTGAAAAGTTTTGTGTTAAGCTAAAAGCAAAGCTAACAGTTTCACAAGTTGAGAATTTTTAAATCTTTGAACTAACTTTAAATTTACCGAAAAGTTACAAAAATAGTACAGGATTTCTGTATATCCCTCACCCAACTTTCCTTATGCTACTATCTTTCGTAATCATGTTATAATTATCAAACCCAGGAAATTATATTGCTATATTGATACAGTACTGTTAACCACAGTCCTTATTCAAATCTTGGCAGTTTTTCCACTAGTGTGCTTTTTCTTTTTTAGGATGCTATCCAGGATCCCACGTTGCATTTACTTATTACTACGTAGTCTCCTCCAGTCTGTAATTGTTCCTCAGTCTTTTCTTGTTTTTCATGGCCATGACACCTGTGAAGATTATTACTCATTTATTTTTGTTTAATGTTCCTGAATTTGGATTGGTCTGATGTTTTCTTATTATTTGAATAGGATTATACATTTTTGGAAAGAATACCCCAAAAAGATGTATCTGTAGTACCTCATATCAAGGAGTTCATATGTCAGTATATCTTATTACTGGTGATGTTGGTCTTGATCACCTGGTTAAGGTAGTTTCTACTGGATTTCCCCACTCTAAAGTTGCTATCTTTCCCTTTATAGTTAATAAATATCTTGGGGAGATACTTTGAGACTATGCAAATCCTTTTTGTCTTCAAAGAAATTGAGAGAACTTTTGATACCAAGCTGACCTGTGGTTCTAGGTAGGAGTTCTCAAGTTTTTTCATCTTGAGATTCCTTTTGTTTTTAAAAATTATGGAAGACTTCAAAGATTTTTGTTTTATATGGGTTAAATTTACCAGTATTTACCTTATTAGAAATTAAAACTGAGATTTTAAAAAATATTTATTAATTTAAAATAAAAATAAACCCATTACATGTTAACATATTTTTATGTCAGACAACTCTTTTTCTAAAACAAACACAATAGTTGAAAAGAGTGGATTATTGTTTTTTGCAGTCTCTTTAATATCTGGCTTAGTAGAACACAGCAAGAGTCTCATATATGTCTCTGCACTCAATCTATTGCAATATGTTGTTTCCATTGAAATACATGAAAAAAAATTTGATCTCACACAGATATGTGGTTGGAAAAAAGAGAATATTTTAATAGCCTTTTAGATAATTGTGGCTATTCTTCTTTGATACTGCGCCGAATCTTGACAGTGGTAATGTCTTAAATGTTAGATGCAGTGTGGAATCTAATGTATCTCAGTGAACTTTTTATATTCTGTTACAGAAAAGTCCATTGGTCTGTTTTGCACTTTGAGTGGATCTTTAACCTACGTATGATTTTGTAACAGCATACATTAGTCATTTGGAAAATAGCAGTTCACAGAGTTATGCAGGTCTTGCAAATGTTGATCCGTTTTATCATTATACAATATCAAAAATTCACGTTCATTAACATCCCCACCAGTCTCATCAGAAAAAGGCTTTCAGTATTAGGAGCTGTCAAGCTTATGATGACAGGTATAGGTTTTCCAAAATTCTAAGTTCATTTTAAAGCTCAAATTTTATAGTTGGCAACGAATACTGTCAGTTTTTCTTTAACAAGCTGATTCTGTTTAATTTTGAGAAAATGTTTACCACATGCCCCAAGCCTGAAGAGTCATAGTTTCTAACAGTCGTTCTGTCAAAGAAGAACACTCCTGTGTTTCTCCTCACTCTACTGCAACACTCTGTACTTCTGTACTCTGGACACCAAATGTGTGGGGTTCTCCCCCATACCAAGCAGTTCTCTAATTCGCTGTGGACACCAACTGGGTGTCCTACAATTTCATTCAATTCTGACGCTATTTGCCTGAGATAATGTCAGATCACACAGGACTGCCCCCACGTCAGATGCCAATCGCAAGTCCAGGTGATCACCTGTGCTTCTGACCAACCAGCTATAAATCAGAGGTTTCCATTGTTCCTTCCTCGGGTTCAGTCATTTGCTAGAACAGCTCACAGAACTCAGGAAAACAGTTTATTATTATCAGTGTATTATAAAAGAATATAACTCTGCAACAGCCAGATAGAGGAGATGCATAGCAACAAGATATGGGGGAAGGGGTGCAGAGCTTCCATGCCCTCTCTGGTTGCACCACCCTCCCAGTACCTCCACATGTTCACCCACTGGAAGCTCTCTGAACCTCCTCCTTTGGGATTTTTATGGAGGCTTCATTACGTAAGCATGATTTACTAAATCATTGGCTGTTGGCGATTAATTCAACCTCCAACTCCTCTTTAGAGGTTAGCGGGTAGGGCTGGAAGTCCTTATTTTTTTTTTTTAAGATTTTATTTTTCCCTTTTCTCCCCAAAGCTCCCCAGTACATGGTTGTATATTTTTAGTTGTGAGTCCTTCCAGTTGTGGCATGTGGGACGCTGCCTCAGTATGGCTTGATGAGCAGTGCCATGTCTGCGCCGAGGATCCGAACTGGCGAAACCCTGGGCTGGCGAAACCCTGGGCCGCCGAAGCAGAGTGCGCGAACTTAACTACTGGGCCACAGAGACGACCCCAAGTTCTAACTTTCTAATCACAGGGTTGGGTCTCCCTGGCAACCAGCCCCTATCTAGGGACTCTGCAAAAATCACCTTATTAACAGTAACTCGAGTGTGGTTGAAAGGGGTTTGCTATGAATAACAAAAGATGCATTTCACCTTTATGCTCTGAAGCTATTTTAGAAACAAAACCAAATATTATAACAGAAGATGCCTCTCTGCTGATTAGTCACTTAGGAATTTACAAAGGTTTTAGGAGCTGTGTGCCAGGAAGGGGTGAGGGCCAGAAACCGAATGTATATACAGTAATCTGGTTTTCAAACAAACTAGATGCCACTTAAGTGATGTACTATCACCATAGTTGCCGGATCTCGCTACTGGTTTTACAATGTTAGGAACAATCACAGGTCAATTTTCTGTTTCATTGTAAATAGATGATCAACTCATTTGTTTGCTTTGGAGAGAGCCATAACCAAATTTTAATATTTGTGCCATAATTATATTTTAAAGTTTATTTTTTCTAGCCAAGAATATAACTTTTTAGGCCTCTTCTAACATCAGCACTAGCAGGTAGCTTTTTGGGCCATTTGCACAAAGAAACACATTTTTTTTTCTTAAATGTTATATTGTGGTAGCTGATTGTGTTGTGAATATCTTGCTTACAATTTTTTTCCTTTATTAAACTTTTTTTGGCTTATAATATAGAAAAGCACACAAATTATAAGTGTACATCTTTTTTCTTTGTGCTCTGTTAATAAAACAGGTGTTTTTAAATTAATGAACAGGTGTTTTTAATCTAAATGTAGTCCAGTTTTTTAACTGTTTTTCTTATGGTGAGAATAAAAAGTTGTGTTTCCCAAGTTCAAGAAAGAATGCAGAAAGCACACTCTCGTTTGACACTAGATTAAAGTCCCAAGCAAGTAAACACAGAGTGGGTTTAACCAGCTCAAACTGGTCACTGACACCGCTTCCATATGCTTACGTCTGAACATTAGGCCAGCCCTCCAGGCCGTGCTTCTTCTGCTCTGTCAGCTTTGTTTGTAAGTCAGCTTGTCCTCCAACGTTGTACTTTCCCAAGAGGTCTGCATAAGATTAGCTCTTTGATTTGTTCTGTGAGGACGGCTCTCCCTCGCCTGGAAAGTAATAAATTCAGCCTGGTTTCAGATATACTTGAGGAGTAATCTTTTCCCTCAGCAATACTAGCACTTAATTGTGACTTGCTTAAGAAATCTGACAAGTATAAAAGTTAGTGTTCACTAACAACATTCCTAGATGCAGAGGGGAAGAGCAGTTATATTTAGGACCCCTAGACCAGAGAGGGATACCAGAAGCATGAGTTAAGCTTCCCGTTTCTGATTACGTACCAAGAAGTTCTTGTAAAATAAAGAGGTAGCGTAAGTATATAGTTTGTTTTTCAAACGAACACGTTTAGACAGAAAGGAGACCCTATCCATAGTTGCGGCAGGACCATCAGCATAAACTGGGCCTGTCTCTAGAAGTCTGGGGCTTATGCCCCAACTAATTTGTGGAATTTTGTCTATAATTTCTTATCCGGTTTTCTGCTCTACTCAATTAATGATGGAGGTTCTTTTCATTAGACCAGTGGTAAACCTAAGGGATCTATGTGGCCTGTTCCCTTGGCCTCCATCTCAGTTCTTAATTAACCTTCTAAGCATGTGTCCATGTTAAAAGAACCTGACCACGAAAGTGCACATCTTGATATAATTTCTATGTAACCGCCTCCTGGATCAAGAAATTAAATATTACTAGCATCCCAGAAGACCTTCATTACCCCGTCACTACATCCTTCCTCGCTATCCTGACTTCTCTAACACCGTGGATTTATTTTGGCTATTCTTGAAATTGCTAAAACTGGGCTCAAATAGTATGTACTCCTTTGAGTATGGCTTCTTTTCAGTCAACATTATATGTTTGAGGTTTACTTATGATGTTGAGTATAGCAGTTTCCTTCTTTTCATTGCTGCACAGTATTTATTGTATAAATACCTTAATTTTTTATTTGTTCTAGTGGTGAGAGACATTTGAGTTGATGAACATATATACGCATGTATCCATTGATTACATGCCTACAAGTGTATAATTGTTGGATCATGATTTATTTAGCTCTGTATATTTAATTCCAGTAGCTATTGCCAAACTGTTTTCCAAAGTGGTTGTACTTATTCATAATTTTGGATTATTTGGAGTTAGTCCTGAAATTTATATACAAAAACATTTACACACATACAAAGCACACATATATATCCATGTATAAGTATGTATATATAGATACCTTCGTACCCACACTTTTTAAAAACCTTTTTTTCTGGTAAGGGTGAATGTTTGGTCTATTACTATGACACATGTTTTCAGGAGCTATTACATGTATGACACACGTGATTTGCTTAGTAGGATCATTTTGCATCTCTCTTTCACTAATCCTCTGATGATCTATATTAAAAATCATCAGGAACAGAGCTTCTGAAAGCTAAGAGAATCTCTCCACTGTGAAGTTTCTATGTGAATTAAAATAATATCCAGGGGCTGGCCCAGTGGCGCAGCAGTTGGGTTCGCACATTTTGCTTCGGCGGCCTGGGATTTGCCAGTTCAGATCCTGGGTGCGGACATGGCACTGCTTGGCACGCCATGCTGTGGTAGGCGTCCTACATATAAAGTAGAGGAAGATGGCCATGGATATTAGCTTAGGGCCAGTCTTCCTCAGCAAAAAGAGGAGGATTGGCAGCAGATGTTAGCTTAGGGCTAATCCTCCTCCTCAAAAAAAAAAAAATAGCATCCAAAGGATGGGCAATCTGAAAACTTTCTGCTCACAATTGAAAGTAATTTAGCATAATAAATTCAGTTTTCATTTTAAAACATTGGGTTGCTCGTCCATCATTGTTATTGCATTGGCTCTGTTAGGAAAAGTGGACAAGGTTCCTAATCAAAGCAGAATGTATTAAATTCTTTTAACCTGAAAAGCTTATTATATCCCGTATTTGCTCCAAAATCAGCCTAATGGGACCAGAAAGGTAGATAGGAAAAAGGAAGCAGGTAAACCATTGTGTTCTCAATGTAAGTTCAGGTTGAGCCAGACCAGAGCTGCTGTGAAGCAAGTGGTTGAGAGGCCAGACTGGCAATTAATTTTACTTTGGAATGAAATATTTAATGCTGCTATTAAGCATGATCTGGAATGTTCTTTCTGATGACTTGTATAAATTTATACTATTAATAAAAGGTGGCAAGTCTTTTTTTTTTTTTTGAGGAAGTTTAACCCTGAGCTAACTGCTACCAATCCTCTTCTTTTTGCTGAGGAAGACTGGCCCTGAGCTAACATCTGTGCCCATCTTCCTCTACTTATATGTAGGACGCCCACCACAGCATGGCTTGATAAGCAGTGCCATGTCTGCACCCGGGATCCGAACTGGCGAACCCTGGGCCGCCGAAGCGGAACGTGTGCACTTAACCAGTGCTCCACTGGGCGGCCCCCACAAGTCTTTTAAGCTTTGTTGCTTCCAAAGAAAAAGTACAGCTGCCAAAGATTACCATCTTTTACTCAATTGGTAAGCACTATTAAGTGCTTACTAATTGAAAATAGCCAAACAAACTCAAAAAAGATTTCTAAGCCTAAAATGTCCTAAAAATGGCTCTCAAGCTGAATATCGTAATTAAACTAGCAACTGTAGGTCTGTATGTATATGTGTTATACAGAAATCATGAGCAGGACACACAGATCTGTCGTTTTCTTTAGATGATGTCTCATGCTGAAGGACAACAAAGAGACTTAATTAGACGGATTGAATGCCTTCCTGCTTCTGGCCATCTCAGTTCCTTGGACCAGGATCTCTTAATGCTCAAAGCTACTTCCATGGCAACTATGAACTGCTTAAATGACTGCTTTCATATTCTCCAGTTGCAGCATGCATCACATCAGAAGGGTTCATTGCCTTCAGGTGAGTTATTGATTAAAGGTAGGACTCAGACATTAAGGGCCAAAACATGGAAAGGACTGCATTCCTTGTAATTCTGTTCCAGAAAAGTCTTAATTAAAAAAAAAAAAAAGAAAACCAGCAAGCCTTTTGGTTTTTAAGTATCACAGTAATGTTATACAAAGTCTTTTTTATTGTTTCCTTTTTTGAATTTAAAACAATTTTCTGTCTGACATCATTGAATATGCTTTTAGAGACCTCAAACTCAACATGTCAAAAACTGAACTCAAAACCAACATCTCCTATATTTCTGTTAAAATTGGTGGCATCACTGTCTATCCAGTTGACCAAAGTAGAAATGTTGGGATCATTTCTTGAGTTTTGGTTTACTCTACTATTCGTTATTTCCATATTGAGATATATATGTTAATCTCGTCAGTCACTTTTCAGTTTGAAAAATAAAGTGTACATCTACTATTTGAGAGCAGCTGTTTGTTGAAGTTAATTTACTGGGGAAAAGAATGTTATTGCATGGGAGAACAAAAAATGAGTTTCTCTATTAAATGAGCTGAATAAACATCACATTGGGTTTTTTTAAATTGAGATATAATCGACATGTTGTGTAAGTTTAAGGTATATAATACATTGATTTGATACATTTATATATTGCGATATGATAACCACTGAAGTGTTAGCTAACACCTCAGTCACATCACGTAATGATCATTTCTTTTTTGTAACGAGAACATTTAGGATCTAGTCTGTTAGCAACTTTGAAGTAGGTAATACAGTGTTGACTGTATTCACTGTGCTGTCCATTAGATCTCCAGAACTTAGTCCTCTTCTTGTTGCAAGTTTGTGCTCTTCAACATCTCCCCAATTCCTCCACCCTCATCACATTGTATTAGAAGCAGTAACTTAGTATTTCATAACACTCATTGTTCTCTTATCCAACTAACTCCCCTTGTGAAAGAAAGATATTTTAGAAAGATATTCAGTCTCTGCTCAAGAAAAAGTTTACTTTAGGGACCGCTCCATGGCCAAGTGGTTAAGTTTGCACTCTCTGCTTCGGTAGCCCAAGGTTTCACTGGTTTGGATCCTGGGTGCGGACCTAGCACCGCTCAGCAGGCCATGCAGAGGCAGCATCCCACATAGCAGAACTAAAAGGACCTACAACTAGAATGTACAACAATGTACTGGTGGGAAAAGGTCTGGGAAAGGCACAGAAAGCTATGAAAACCAGTTAGGTAGGGGAGCAGGCATTCCAGATAGATAGAAGAGCCTGAATTGTGAGTCGTGAACATGGACTGGTGCCTTGGAGGAATTCTAAGTAATCCAGTATAAATGTTCTCCTATTATAAAACAACACACACTCATGAAGAATTTAGCAACTACCATACAACTGAAAGAAGAAACAAAAATCATGTACTGACCTACCAGCCAGAAATTGCCACTGTTTTTTCTTTTTTTCTTCTTAGTTTTGCTTTTCCTCATGGTTATTAGAAAATATATGTTTGTATTTTACATTTTTCACTTAATATCAAGAATATTTTCCAACTTATGATATGCTTTTGGTCAACATAATTGTTGTTGCCTGCCTTATATTCCTTTGAGGGGACAGATGTACTTTGGTTTTTGGTTTACTTAACTATTCCCTCTGTTGAACATTGGATGAGTTACACTGAGCTTTGAAATTTGGGTTAGTTCTAGTGTTGGTAATAATTGTTTTGTCAGAAAAATGAAACAGTTTGTTTCTGGTTTGTGCTACTTAATTTTTAAAAAGTCTATCAAGTGGCACAGTGCTAGTTACTAGATGTTCAATAAATACTTGATTAATTAAATACTGTATAATTTTTTAAATTCTTAGAAATTTCCTTTGTGTAGTTTAAATTAATACATAACCTTTTAAATGACTGCTTCATGATTAATGAAGCATGCACAATATAAATTTGCATTTTTTAATTAGAAAAATGAAGCACATTGTAAACTTTACAGAAGTGCTTAAAGTAAAAGTTGTTCTCCTGTATCACTATTTTTTGGAGCAAAGTTTTGTAGGCATTTGTGGGAATTAATGAACTAGTATTGATATTTCTCACCATTAAGAGCCACGTTTTCCAAATTAGTTCTGTAGAAATTTAATCTTAAGTCACTTGAGAATGAAAATGTAACTGTGGAAAGAAATTCTGAACTACCTTCCCGCTCGAATTTTGAGATGACACGAGAAATGAAAACCAAATTCAGATTAGTGTTTAGTCCCATGAAGCCTTAATGTATGTTCTCCAAAGGCTCGGTAGTGATCATTGATTTAGAGGGATCCTGAGACCAAATGATTAGTTTGATAAAGAGTTTGGTTAAGGTTTCCAATCAGTTAAGGGATCTCTTAAAGCACATCTTTTAAATTTAGTATTTGTGTGCATTTTATTTGTGGAAATAAATCTAGATATTGATAATAAAAATAAACATTTAGAGGCCAGCCCCATGGCCTAGTGGTTAAATTCGGTGCACTCTGCTTTGGCAGTCCGGGTTCTGTTCCTGGGTACAGACCTGCGTCACTCATCGGCAGCCATGCTGTGGCAGCTCACATACAAAATAGAGGAAGACTGGCACAGATGTTAGCTCAGGGTGAATCTTCCTCAGCAAAAAGAAGTAAACATTTAAAAGGTAGGAACAAAGTGCTTTCATTTCTTTGGAATTTTGAAACAGGCCCCATGAACTAATCCAGGGCGTTCCCCCAATCGTGAATTCCCCTAGTGCAGGGTGAGACTGAACTGAATGGCAAGGCAAGATGCTCTGCTAGCCTGGTAGGTACTTTGTAATTTGTGTCACTGCTGAAGGCTGGGGTTTTGTTATAGAATGAGTAGAGTCTGTACTCATTTTAGTTTCTGCTGTAGTATTCTGAGCATCCCTTATTGTAACACTCTATAACCAAGCTTCTGTGAACCTAGATCAGCCTCTGAAATCAAATGGAACATTTTCCATTATTGATTAGGCATAGAATCCGCTTTGTAAACTAGTTGAGAGTAATAAGAGACATTTGAGTCATTAACTGAGAAGATGACAGGTCTCTGTGACCACTGTCTTTCACTAGGTCAACTGTTATTTATTCAGTAGAAGAGCCTCTCAGTTTAAAAGTATATGGAGCTTTTTTATATGATTGCAAAAAAGAAGAATGGACATGTATTTGCAATTCTTAAGTCAGATCAAGGGGTTATCTTGATTGGTTAGAAAACTGCTACTCGAGAATAAGGTTCAATCACAAATTGAAGCAAATTTTACTGTTTCACAGTCCCCAGGCTCCTCCTGTAACTGTGACTCCTTCAAGCCTAACGGCATACTCTTTGATCACTAGAGGGACAGGGTTCCTACAGAAAGGACAGCAAATCAACAGTTAGGGTGGGAATACGCTTTATAATTCACAGATTTGCCCAAGAAGTGAGTTCAGTCCTGTTCAGGGTTGATTTGTTTAAATGGTATCTGATTTCAAGTTGCAGGTTGCTCTGTTGTAAAATACCCAATCATGGTGCTCATGCTAATGATATACAGGTGGCTGTGTTGCAGAGTCTCTTAACAGGTCGAATTGCTTTTGGTCTTATAGACGCAAAATAAAATTGTTTAATAAAATCACATCTGCTGAACTTTCCAGATTATGAGCAAGTTTCAGCGAAAGTTTTCTCTTACTTCATCAGGAACGACAATCGAGTGGTTGGAACCAAAGATACCTTTATCAAATCACTATAAAAATGGAGCTGACCAGCCCTTTGCAACCGAGCAGAGTAAGCCAGTGGCAGTCGCAGAAGAACAATGTGTTGCAGAATCTGGACTATTAGCAAAGGTAAGGTAATGCAAAAATATGGTTTGGGTGAAAAAATTAGGAATCACTGAAAAAGATCAATTCTCTTTTCACTGTCAGGGCATGCAAGTCAACCTAACGCCAGAGCAATAGTCTTGCAGACTCTAGACATTATTGTTCTACTTTAAACTGCCTTGGCCTTGGAAGAGGTTTTGTTGTTTAAAACTTGTACATGTAGTATTTTCCAGGTTAAATTATGTGCCCTTTTTAGTATTGGTTTGTTTTTGCTTGATAAAAATGTATTTAACTTATCTAATATAACATTATTTGTACCGTATTTATCTGTTGCATTCCTTACCCCGTTATCTTAATTGAACATTATTTACTAGATGTTTACTATTAAGTTTACAAGTTTACTCTTAAGTCTTTCTGATAGTGAGCACTTTACCAAACCAATTTTTTAAAGTGTTATTCTACTTAAAATAGCACACAGTTTTAGAGTTTAATATTTTTATAAAGTATTATTCATTCCATATTTTTCAGAAGCTAAAGAATGTTTTATTCTATTCATAGTTTTACCACTGTAACAAATCATACTGGTTTTTTGCCTTTTGTGTTCACATCTGTTATTTTTATGGCCATCATAATTACATAGATGGTTTCATTTTAAGTGCTTTTTACATGATACTTCTCATAAGCATTTTTCTATGTTATTTTGGCCTATATAATTAAAATTTTAAAGGTTAAAGTAGACTATTGAATATCCATATTGTTATTTTTTGTTATTATAAATAGCACTGTATCATCTTGTCTACCGTTTTTTCCCCCTTTATTTGCATAATTTCTTTAGGTTATATTCCCAAGTAGAATTAACTGAGTCAAGAATAAGGCAGAGTTTATGGTTATTTATATATTAGCAAATTACTTCTTAAAAGAAATATGTGACAAAGGGACTTCCAAAACTGGCAAAGTCCTTGGCTTAATGAGGCAGGCAATGGTGGCAGAGCAGGCAGGGGAGAAGGAAAAAAGTATGAAGCACCTTTTTTTCTATAACTTTTTGACTAGCTCATTTGTGGAGTCAAGCCATTAGTAATTATATATCAAGCTGTCTAGGATATGACAAGTCGAGTGTTAGGAATTAGAAGAGACCAAAAAACGAGGACATAATTCTTTTACTGAAGAGACTTATAATCCACTTGGAGTCACAACACACATCCACTGAGGAATGGGATGATAATATGAAGCAGTAGTATTTTTTTTCCATCTTACTTGAAATGGTTTAGGCTGTTGAGATATGGACATTCAGAGAAAGAAGAAAGATGTATTGAGTAGAGTGGAAAGGAAATACTTTGGAAAGAAGGTGGAAGTGGAATTGGGCTTTGAAAAGAGACAGGATTGGAGGAGGAGTAATAAGGGAATCTCAAGCTGGAGGAGTACCACGAGCAGGGACACTGAGCCACGTATGCTTACTGTGGAGGCTTGCCTGATAATGTTGAACCCAGATTCCATCATTTACTAACATTTGGGCCAATTCATTAATCACTCTTAGCCTCAATTTCCTTATCTGTAAAGTAAGGATAGTAATACCTTATAAGATTGTTATGAAGATAAAATTAATTTAGCAAAGCACCTTGTTTATGGAAAATGATCACAGGGTTGTTGGATTTTACAAATCCCGATGACCATTCATGTTGCATTCTACGGGAAGTGATAATCCCTAGAGCCCTACTCCATAGAATGCAGTGTAAACTGTGCCCCCAGGGAACATAAAAATCATGCAGAAGAATTCAGTCCTAAAGTGATAGACACTAGGGTCACGAGCATGGGGGGGATGTGATATGTTTAGGAAGATTGGTATATAATGTGACCTGTAATTAAAGTGTAGATAGAAGGCTATGGAAGTAGATATGAAGACAAATGAATAGGTATGGGATTTCAAATGAAAAATCAGTTGGACTTGTGATTGACTGGGAATAGGGTTGGATCAAAGATGACTCCAAGTTTTTGAGCCTAAATCACTAGATACAATTGTGGTGCCATTCACAAAGCTAGGAAAATTGGGAAGAATGAGCCTTTTGAGAGAAAAGATTTAGTATGGCTTATGAGCATGTTGAATTTTATGTGAGAAGAGGATATATGATTGTAAATGTATATAAAAAGCAATTGGATTGCTGTATTTCCAAATCTTTTGAAACAGTGAATAGACTAAGTACATCACTGAGTGTAAGTAGAAAAAAATAATCACATAGATTTTTTTTTAATTACAAAAGGCATTAGACTCTACTTAACCTACCAGAATAGACCTGTATTTTCCAAAAATTTCAATACACCTTCTTTGAAATATGAGTGTTAAGGCAAGCTAGAGACATATAGTAGTGGAGGTTTTGCTGTCAGGTGATGAAGTAAACCCGAGGGAGGCTGGAACGAAGCCCTCAGTTCCTTTGTGCCCAAGTCAGAAATCAGAAGGACAGAAATGGGGTTAGTATGAGTTTTGTGGAATATTAGGGTTTCTTTTTGCCATGCGGTATCCAGATAGTACGAATTCCTAGAAACTCACCTTGCCACTGTATTTGCTAACCATTCTGGGATTGTAGGGATTTTATGCATTTGAGCGAGTTTATTCGAATTTTGGTAATGCTTTTACCTTAAGCTTTTCTTTAAGAAAGGCATGATGGCCTCTGAGAAGAGGCATTTCAAGAGGAGAGAAGAGCTTTCAAAGTCTTCCGTTCACACCAAGACTTAGAACCAATGTTAATTGTTAATAGAATTCTTCTTTTTTGCTATTCTAGTAAGTGATTTGAACGTAAAGTTTTTCTAAAAACAGCAAAAACTGTACTCTCTTAAATAGTTTTCTACCAGATTATGTTTTATTTCTTTAATATTATTTTCATTAGAGGACGTTGCAACCCGCAAAGTAAACTTTGTATTGTATAGTAAGGTTAAGGCTATATTTGCATTGTTAATCTGTGTCCCAGGGTCTGACCTCAAATGTAATGGTACCTTTTCAGAGGGTTGGAGAACATTATCTAATCAAGACCTGTTAGGTTTTTTCCTCAACATTTCTCAAATGAATAATTATTATATTTGTTATCCATGTGTAGAGAGGAGGATGATCAACTTTTCTCCCTGTTTATGATGAGTAAACGTTGGCAAATATACTAAACTATATTGTGCAACTGATTTAGAGTTGATAACAGGAGATGCTTCCTGACAGTCCTACTACCCATTGAAAAGGGGAGTTGAGAAAGCCTCTCCTCAAGGTTGTAAAAACAAGTAATTCTGATTTACACAAACAGTAGTTGTCTGTGTGATCTTAACATATATAAAAAAGAAAATACAGGAGTATTTCTTGCACAGAGAGACAGTGACAGAAAAGAGACTTTTATTCTCAATAGAAATTAGTAAACATTTATAACACTAGACTTTTGCTTTGTTTTGCATTAAGGAACCCGAAGAAATAAATGCAGATGATGAGGTGGAGGATACATGTGACAACAAAGAGGATGACCTGGGAGCAGTGGAAGAGCAGCGCAGTGTCATCCTCCATCTCTTGTCGCAGCTTAAGCTGGGCATGGATTTAACAAGAGTGAGCAATGGGTTAAACTGGCTGTGGAGATCGTTGGGGCAGGACTATACCTGTAATTGTTAATGTTGTCAGGGCTTTTTGTTCTTTTACGTTGTTGTTATTTTGTGTGTGTGTGAGGAAGATCGGCCTTGAGCTAACATCTGTTGACAATCTTCCTCTTTTTCTTGAAGAAGATTGTCACTGAACTAACATCTGTAGCCTTGCTTACTTTAAAAATGTTATCTGGGGGCTGGCCCGGTGGCACAGTAGTTAAATTCACACCTTCTGCTTTGGTGGCCCCGGGTTTGCTGGTTCAGATCCCAGGTGTGGACCTACACACCACTTGTCAAGCCACGCTGTGGTAAGCATCCCACTTATAAAGTAAAGGAAAATGGGCACGGATGTTAGCTCAGGGCCAGTCTTCCTCAGCAAAAAAGAGGAGGATTAGCAGCAGATGTTAGCTCAGGGCCAATCATCTTCTTCTTCTTCAAAAAAGGGTGATCTGAATTAACTAGGTGGTGGGACTCCTTTCACAATGTATATGTATATCAAATCACCACAACATACACTTTAAATATCTTGCAGTTTTATTTGTCAGTTATACCTCAGTAAAACTGGAAAAAAAAAAGTGTGGTCTGAAGACCAGTAGCGTCATCATCACCTATGAACATGTTAGAAATTCAGAATCTCAGCCCTCTATTTCAAACTTAGAAGACCAGAACCTGCATTTTGATAAGATCCCCATGCAGTTCATATGTACATTAAAGTTTGAGAAGCACTCGTTTATTGTTTTTAATTTTAGGCCAGTTTTCTCCATTCCCGGTTTATTTAATTTCTGTGCCTTAATTTGTTTTAACAGTTAATCCATGACATTAATTTAAAAAGCAAATCAGATTTAAAACCTATATATGTCAAATGTTACCACTGTGGGATTATGTACTTTGAGTTACTGTTGACACTACTGTGCATTGGTATAGGATTGCAAAATTGACTTTAGGAGAATTGTTTCAAATTGAGGGTTTTGATGCCATTGAAGGTGATGAAAGTGTAGATTAAAGGTGGTTTGATTCCAGTGAATTGTTCACTTGAAAACATAACTTAAACAGAAAGCATTTTGCCTTTAGAATTTACTTTGAAGCATTTCAAAATCAAAAACACCTTTCTTTACTCAAACTTATGATGATTATAGGCGGGTTTAGAAGTAAATAGACTAAATTAAAAGCCTACTAAAGAAGCAGACATTTTAGGAATTAATAAAGAAATCCATTAACCTTTCCTCTTTCATCTAACCTTAGTATTTCAACTGGGTATCATGTCTATTCTAGAAATCTTCATATTAGTGGTGCAGAAAAGACTATTAGTTATAAAATCAGTTAAAATGAATAATGATATGAGGGGTTTGTTGGTTATTATGGTGTTTGCTTTTCCTTAGTAGATTTAGCTTTATAAGGCATAAGAGCAGTGTTGGAGTTTATGAGGCATAGGAACATTTGAAAAGAATGTGCTTTGATAGTAATCCAGATAGCAAAGCTCTCTCTTGGCATGAATAACTATATATGAAAAACTTTCCCCACATTTGTTCTTTGTTAATTAAAAAGATATGTGTATATATATGTTTTTTATATTTATATATAAAATCATTAACATTGGGGCTGGCCCCGTGTCCCAGTGGTTAAGTGCACGTGGTCCGCTGCAGCGGCTCAGGGTTTCGCTGCTTCGGATCCTGGCCATTGACATGGCACTGCTCATCAGGCCTCGCTGAGGCGGCATCCCACATGTCACAACTAGAAGGACCCACAACTAAAATATACAACAATGTACTGGGGGGATTTGGGGAGAAAAAGCAGAAAGGAAAAAAATTTTTTTTTTAATTATAAACATCAACCAACCACAAATTATAAACATTCACATAACATTGAAAAGAGTGCTGCTTTTTGAACAACATTAAAGAACCTGGTGACTAAACTGCAGTCACATCTACCTCCTATCCATCAAGAACACTGATACAACACGTATTTATTGAGCCCCCCCCTTATATTCCAGACACTGTGCTGAGTGCAGGAACTATAACAACTAGAAGGTAACCATGGTCCTAGCCTGTGTGTTGTAAATAAGTAATATATGTGTTCCCCACTGTTCATTTTGCTCCTTTTTAAATAATGCTATGAATTTAGTATAATTAAACACCTCACGGAAAGTTTTGGAAAACAGAAGGAAAAAATCTCCTATAATTTCACCACTCTAACAACACAACTCTCACTTTTGAGAATCCCTTCCAGTCTTTCTTCAGATAACCATAGTTTATATCCAATTTTGTTATATTTCCTTTTCTCAGTTAATATCTTTGTGAAATGTATTATGCATGCAGAAGACTGAATAGAATGCATATAAACAGATGGAAGAACACTGGTAAAACACATACCTGTGTACCTGCCTCTCAGATTAACTTATAGAACATTGCCAGAACTTGGAAGCTCTGTGAGTGCCCCTCCTGGTTGTAGTCCCCTACTGTTTCCTAGATGTACCCACTTACTTGACTTTTGTGTTAATTATCCCCCTACTTTTCTTCATAATTTTACCACCTGTATATGTACCCCATAAGAATGTGTTATTTGGTTTAGAAAAAGTGATAGCCAGCACACGTTTAGCTGTATGAGGAAAGGGCTATAATGCCTTTCAGAGAAGGCTCCCAGGGGAAGATAAACTAAACAGTCTCTGGCTTCAGCTTCTTATAAATTACTGAGAAAGTTTAAAAGAACCATTTCTGAGGAAATCAGAAGGCAAAATTGTGAGTGAGTCCTGTGAAATATACAGCTCACAGTTAAAGCATTTGGTGTGAGCTGGATGCTGGACATCCAGGAGGAACGTGGGCAGGGGGAGTGAGCTGCTCAGTGTTCTCTGCTGCTGAGCGAACTGTGACCTAGCCCCAACTCTCAGGAGTAGATTGAAGCCAGAACGCATCTGTGGGTGAAACAGTCTGTGGGTGAAATGAGTGTCTTCGGCCAATCCAGACAGCAGAGCGTGGAGAGGAGAATAGGCACCTCATCAGCAGAGGGTCAACACAAGCCAAATACAGATACAGTTGAAACCAGTTTCACTAGGGCATTCTAGCCTCAGGTTTAAAAAGATGATCTCAATGGCAGCATGAAGCACGTAGATGATAGTCTTCCACCTGTCTGGGTCTTGAATCACGTCATTCTAATCTGGGTCATTTCCCTGTGTCTGCTGTACAACTTTCTTCCTGGGATGGCCTTTCATTGTCCTCCTGGCGTTTCCTTTACCTTTCTCCTGTGCTGAATCTGTTTCCTGATTCCTCGCTTCTTTTTTGTTGCCTCTCATTTTGATGGAGCACATTCTCCTTTCCCTTCTGAGAAAGATCTGTCGGAGGCAAAATGCGAAAATGTATGTCAGAAATGTCTTTATTTTGCTCTCATATTTGATTGCTAGTTTGGATAGAATTTCTAACTTATAGTTAATTTTCCTTTAGAACATTGCCTCCTTGCTGTAGGGTTTTAGTGAAAAGACTGATGTCATTCTAATTCCTCATCTTCTGTTTGTGACCTGTTTTGCTTGTTTTTGGAGTCTTTTCTTTGTCCCCAGAAGTCTGAAATTTCACAGTGACGTATCTTGGATAGGATTCTTTTTTCTTTTCTTTTTCCTTTTTCTCCCCAAAGTCCCCTGGTACATAGTTGTGTATTTTTAGTTGTGGGTCCTTCTAGTTGTGGCATGTGGGACGCTGCCTTAGCATGGCCTGATGAGCGGTGCCTTGTCTGCACCCAGGATCTGAACCAGTGAAACCCTGGGCCACCCAAGCGGAGCGCACAAACTTAACCACTCGGCCATGGGGCCGGCCCTGAGGATTCTTTTTATCCGTTGTCTCTGGGCACTTGGTGGGCCTTTTCAGTAAGACAACACATACTTTTCAGTTCTCTAAATGTTTCTTGAATTTTTTCATTGTCAATTTTCTATTTTTTCCTGTTCTCTCTGAAATCCTTATTACATAGACATTGAACTTCCTTGTCTGGTCCTCTATTTTTCTCTTCTGTCTCTCATCTATGTTGTAGGAGATTTCCTCACCTTTATTTTCTAACCTTTCTCTTGATTTTTAGTTTTTGCTGTCATATTTTAAAATTTTCTTTTTCAAAAAGCATCCTTGTTTCATGTATGTAATATCTTCTCAATTCTCTGAAGATATTAATTATTATTTTTAAGTTTTTTCCCCTCCCTCCAGTGAGGTTTCTGTTTCCTCCAACTCTGTTTCTTTGTTTTGGTCTTTAAATTCCTAATTAGAGGTTTTCTCAGAGATCAGGTATTTCTTGGATTTCTGTGCATGAGTAAGTGTAGGGGAACTAAAAACCTGATTTTAAGTTTTGAACATATGGGTGGGACCTATGCTTTTCAGTGTTGAGTAATCTAGATTTGTTGGGGAACCTGGTGTCAGTATCATTAGATTTTTCCTCTAATGGGTTAGTCAAATTCCGCGAAAGGAATTCTTCTAATCTCCTGCTTGGTGAGTAAGCAACTAGGAGTTGTGGAGGAGAGGGCTGTGTGCAAGAGGATCTCAGCATCTAACATTTAATTCACATGGGGTGACTTCGTCCCCCTGTTATCAGTATGGTATCTGCTCTCTTGGGAGTCCTTGACGTTCCCCAGACTAGAGAATAAGCCGCCTTAGTTCACTCTCCAGACACTAAACTTCTTGATTTTGGCTGCGGGGCAAGAGGGACAGTTACCACAGTGCGGAGTTGGGGAGGGGGTTATGGATCTAATTGCTTTGCACACAGATTTCACTCCGTTGTCTTTATTTTAGCGTTTCTCTAAACCCTCAGATCCAAAGGTACCTGGTACTGTCAGTTCCTGAGTCCTCTCAGGAATCTGTAAACCACTGCTTAAGAGTCATCTTTCTAGTTAACAACTCCCAAAATGTTACTGCTTTTTGTTAGCTTTCCTGATACCTCTAGGTTTGCCCTTATATGACATTTATTTATATAATTTTAATGGGATTTCAGTAGAAAGTGAAATTAAGATGTGTGTGTTCAATCCATCCTGAAATGAACCTGAAACATCAGTATCTTTTGTATCACTTATATCATCTTCATAACCATCTTTTTAAATGACTGTAATAGTCCATTAAATTAAAGTCCTGTATTTAAGTTAGCTAGAACTGTAGTTAAAAACATAGTTTGTTCATGGATGGACCTTGAGGGTATTATGTTAAACTAAATAAGCCAGATAGAGAAAGACAAACTCTGTATGATTCCACTCACATGTGGAAGATAAACAAACACATGGACACAGAGAACAGATTAGTGGTTACCAGGGGAAAGGGGAGTGGCGGGTGGGCACAAAGGGTGAAGTGGTGCATCTATAATATGACTGACAAAAAATAATGTACAACTGAAATCTCACAAGGTTGTAAACTATCATAACCTCGCTAAAAAAAAATTTTTTTTAAATAGGTTGTTTTAATTTTATTTTCACATTCTTTTTTTTTCATTCATATTATTTCCTAAGACTAGCTTCCTGGTAGAGTATTCACAAGGCTAAATGGATCTGAACATCTTCAGGCTCTTGAAAAATATTGCCAGATTGTTTTCTCAAAGAGTTGAACCAGTTTGCAGTGCCTCTCCAATTCTGCTTTAAATAAAACAGTCAGTCTTCCTTACCTTACCTGGCTTTACGTGGCAAAAGTTCTCTTCTTGGAAATAGTTCTCTTGTGCTTAAAATTAAATGTAGGTGAGAAATTTTGCTTTGGTTAGTGATCCTCTTTATTCTCAGGGAATGGCATTTATTTCCTCTTCTCATACCTCGTATCATGATCAATTTATTTTTAAAGTAGGAGAAGAAGAAAAGCATGGGTAGCATTTACTTTGAGTTTTACCACCATTTCCCTCATAACACTTTTATTCATTCCAAGGAGTTTGGGGATTTAAAAAAATTTCTTGGGGCCGGCCCGGTGGCATAGCAGTTAGGTGTGCATATTCTGCTTCTCAGCGGCTTGGGGTTCGCCAGTTCGGATCCCGGGTGCAGACATGGCACCGCTTGGCAAAAGCCATGCTGTGGTAGGCGTCCCACATATAACGTAGAGGAAGATGAGCATGGATGTTAGCTCAGGGCCAGTCTTCCTCAGCAAAAAGAGGAGGATTGACAGTAATTAGCTCAGAGCTAATCTTCCTCAAAAAAAAAAAAAAATTTCTTTTACCTGACCCTCTTGAAGGCCTGAATTGGTATTTAATTTTAACCACCTGGCTGTCATTTCCTTTCAAGCATGCTTATTTTTTAATGAGACCATACTTTTCTTCTGTGACTTTGTTTTTACTATCCATCTAGAATGAAATGTGTTCAGAGAGATAAGAATAGTTATCTACTGATATATACATGGATTAAAGTTTTCCCCTTTGGTTAATTTTGTCGTTGTTGTTGTTTTAGGTGGTGCTTCCTACGTTTATCCTAGAGAAGCGTTCCTTGCTGGAAATGTATGCAGACTTTATGTCTCATCCAGACCTATTTATAGCCATCACTAATGGAGCCACAGCTGAGGACAGAATGATTCGTTTTGTTGAGTACTACCTTACCTCATTTCATGAAGGCCGTAAGGGAGCCATTGCTAAGAAACCGTACAATCCTATCATTGGAGAAACATTTCACTGTTCCTGGAGGATGCCAAAAAGCGAGATAGCATCCAGTGTTATTAGCAGCTCTTCCACCCAGGCAATCACAAATCACGCTCCTGTGTCAGAGGAGGCTTTGAGCCAGGTGGGATCAGACTGTTATACAGTCAGATTCGTCGCTGAGCAGGTTTCCCATCATCCTCCAGTCTCAGGATTTTATGCAGAATGTGCAGAGAGGAAGATGTGTGTAAATGCCCATGTCTGGACTAAGAGTAAATTCTTAGGCATGTCGATAGGCGTGACAATGGTTGGAGAAGGTAAGTAGAAAAATTGTTCTCCAATTTTTAATATCAAACTACAGTCTTAAATTTTGGGAAGCTAGATAAATATTACTTATAAATTTGAAATGTTATGTGTACTACTTTTTTGTTCCAATTCCTAGTGTGTCCCAGAAGGCTGGGGGTGGTGGGAGCATACCTATGAACAAATATAAATTCTCTTTTTAAATGATTTTTTTCTGATTTTAAATATAAAATGTTTTTATTGTAGAAAATTTAGAAAACTTAGAGAAATATCAAGGAGAAAATAAAGCATCTCTAATCCCCCTGTCCAGAGATGGATAAATTTAGCTAGAATTTAGTATTTTTTCTGTGTGTGCATGTTCAGACTTTTATTTTTGTTTTCTCAAATTAGGATTAATTCCCTCTCTATAATTTGTGTCCTGCTTTTTTGCGCTAAATATTCATTTTCTCATGTCATTGATAATACTTGAAAACATGTTTTAATGACTACATAATATCCTATGAACTGGGATATTTACTATCTTTTAACTATTTACTCTATTTGAACATTGAAGTTGTTTCCATATTTTCATTTTTATAAGAACCACTCAAGAAATATCTTCTAGGTAAATCTTTATCTACATCTTTTGTATTTCCTGAGGAGATATACATGGAGTATTTTAAAATACGTTGCCACACTTTAATTCTACTTCAGGAAAAGGTCATGAAAAAATAATTTAAGGAAATACAGTGTTTTTTGGCCAAGAAGATGCAAAAAATCAAGAACAAAAAAAGCCTCCACAGAAATCATAGCAGAGTTAATGAAAATACAATGGTGGAAAACCCATTTTAATATTACAGGCAGACTCTTCTGTGTAGCATAATTGGTTCTGATTGTAAACTTACATTGTAAGCACAGCGTAATAAGCCTGTGACGCTGACATTTTGAGATTATGTTGTTGTAGCTGTCAGGAAAATACTTTATCCTCCTTTTCAGTTTTCCCCATTTTTAAGATCTGTTGTGATAATTTCCAAATGTCTCAAGCTAATCAAAACTTTCATAACATATAAAGTACTCGTGTTTTATCAGTTAGAAAAAAAATTGCCACCTTGAGTTACAAGCTCCGTAACATTAGCCCTAGGATCTTCATCAATCAATTTATTTATTTTTTAAATGAAAAAACTGAAGTTTAGAGGTGGTGGGACATATTCAGGATCACAAAGGTTAAAGCATAGACAGATTGAGAACCTCATTCTTTGACTTGCTCTCCCCGACAACAGTTACTCTTATCAATTCATATAACAGAAAGAATCTGATAATGGTAGCCTCTCCCACTCCAAGAAAGGAAATACCTCCAAAAATAAGGAGAAGCATTAATATCTTAACCATGCATTAATCATGAAGGAGGTATAAAATCATTAATTTTTGATTATTTAAGTGCTAATTATATGTTTATGGATTGTCTTTTAGAGATTAAATTGCTATTGGTACCCTCAACAGAAAGTAAATAAAATCAGTGAATGGAACGTAAGACAATTTATTTTGCTATTAGCAATCTTGTTTTTTATTTATTAGTAGGGGGAAATTCTGTTTAATGATAAATGAGGTTTTAGAATTCTTTGAATCTCAGTTATCCTAACTAGTCGTTTATCATGTACATTCAAAACTGGCTGTGTATGTCTTCGGATTTTAAATTCTGTGTGTGTGCTACTTATGTTAAATATATTCTTAGAAATCAAAGATCATAAACCCAGTTTATAAGATATTTTTTAAAAAATAATAAAAATATATCTTTTCCAACTTAGAATTAGTCAACAGTTATTATTAAGTACTTAAAATATACCTCAGTATGTTGTCTATATCTCTTCTGACAGCTCCCATTATATATAAATCTGTTACAGCCAGAATCATGTCCCTTATGAAATGGCTCAGTAATTCTTGATTTATTGTTACCCTTTGTGAAGACTGGGTAATACAAAAAAAATAGTTGGTGTTGCTTTATGTAGACTACTTTAGAATCTGTTTATTTGCTTATCCTAAAAATTAGCTATATTAAACTATCATAATTCTTGCCCTTATTTGTGAACATTAAGAACAGAGTACTTAATGAACATTCATTAAGAGGGAGATTACCATAAGAGTTCAGACTAGTACTACATTTCCAGTTCAGTATTTGGTCTGATGGCGACCCAGGTAGTGAGCTTAGGTTAGTAATGTAGCTCAGATATCCTTAGTGTCTCTTAATTATCTAGTATAAATTAATTATTGATTAATATAATTTTTTTTTTAAAGATTGGCACCTGAGCTAACAACTGTTGCTAATCTTCTCTTTTTTTTTTTCTTCTTTTTCTCCCCAAATCCCCCCAGTACATAGTTGTATATTTTAGTTGTGGGTCCTTCTAGTTGTGGCATGTGGGATGCCACCTCAGTGTATCCTAATGACCGGTGCCATGTCTGCGCCCAGGATCCGAACTGGCAAAACCCTGGGCTGCCAAAGCGGAGTGTGTGAACTTAACCACTCGGCCATGGGGCTGGCCCCTGTAATTCTTTTTATATGTTTTTTAAAACCATCTTTGTTATGGGATTACTTAATATGGAACAAGCCCCGTTAGAATAATATTTGTTTGAAAACTACCACTTCTTATGTCTTGTAGCTTCACCCTAAATATTTCAGAATTTGGCAAACAAAATTATTATGATGATCATAATTTTTGTCATAGAATTAGGGTTTTTTTCTTCCTAACATGCATAGAATAGAGTAGAAAATACTTTTTTTTTCATCAAGCTGTCTTGAGATTAAGGTCTATGACTCTATAGCATTAGACATTTAGTTATTCCCAAACTGAGAAAGTTATTAGTACCTATTAATGATCAGACTTTAACCTGATGCAGTATAGCATGTCTTTAAACACTGACATAAGGTTTTACTTTATTTTTAGGAGTATTAGAGGGAACTCTTGAATTGTTCCCATTGTGACATTTTCTGCTCCCATGAACCCCAAAGGGATAGTTAGGTCGTAGTGAAAGTAACCTTGATTCACTATTACCAGGAAATGTTGTCAAATACAGTTGTAAATGAAGTTAATTTCATCCAAAATTAAGTGAAAATTAAGCAAAATAATGATTATTCACTAGAGATGAGAAGAAATAATAGGATTTTTCATAACTGTCTTTTTTTTTGAGATATTAACCACCGTCATGTTTCACATTCAGGTGTCCTCAGTCTGTTGGAGCATGGAGAAGAGTATACATTTTCTCTGCCTTGTGCATATGCCCGGTCAATTCTAACTGTTCCTTGGGTGGAACTGGGTGGCAAAGTCAGTGTCAACTGTGTAAAAACTGGGTATTCAGCCAGCATCACTTTTCATACGAAGCCATTTTATGGTGGCAAACTGCACCGGTAAGAACATTTTAATGATTCCTGGCTCTTATTCTACCAGTTTGATCTTATATTATAACTCCTTATTGTTTTTCTGCTTTGTTTTATGTGAATGGAGTTGAATTTTTATTTACATTTGTTTCTTGTTTAATATATTTCATCTTTCAAGGCATTCTGGAAATCATGATCTAGTTTTCAAAATAGTGACAGATCTATCTACTCTTGTAAAATTTTCCTGATAAAGTAGTTAACAAAATGTAGAATGGAATTCCTAACACAGGAACATGCAGTCTCTGGCCCAAGGTTTGCCTTTAAAGGAATTCAAACTTGAATGCAGACCTCAGTGGAGGCAGCTGTTGCTACAAGTTAGGGGGAAAATATATCTAATCACGAGAAATAGTTGAGGAAGCACAATGATAGAAGCCAGTCTTTAGGTACTAGTACTGATTGGTGCCTTTGTTTTAATCCCATCTAGGATTGGCCAGTGATTATACCCCCTTTTCAACTTGTTAGTCTCTTCGGCACTAGTCCAGATCATTCAAACTACGGAAGACAAGTTTTTCTAATAGGATCCTCAAGAGGAAACTAACTCTTTCCTTAAGCCCTTGATGTCTATTCTGACTGTCCCTGAAATAGAGATAGTTTTCTTTTTCTATAAACTTTTTATTGAAAAATAACACACACAGAAGTATACAGGTTGATATATTTTCACAAAGTGAAGATTTGAGCACTTTGATCTAGACATGGAACATTACTAGCATCCCTGAGGCCCTCCTCATGCCCTGTTACAGTTACACACACACACACACACACACACACACACACACACACAGGTTAACACACCCCTCCCGCTTAGGGTAGCCACTGTCCTGATTTCTAACACCATAGATTAGTTTTGTCTATTTTTGACTTCTATATAAATGGAGTCATACACTATGTACTCTTTCTTCTTAGACTTCTTTTGGTCAATATTATGTTTTTGAGATTCATCCATGTATACTTGCAGTTCATTCTCCTTAGTGAGAACTCTATTCCATTGTTTGACTATACCACAATTCATTTATTCATTCTAATGTTGATGGGCATTTGGGTAGTTTCCCACTTTGAGGCATTACAAATAGGGCTGCTGGAACACTGTTTGGTAAAGGTATATATGAATTTCTGTTGGGTAGATACCTAGGAGTGAAGTTACTGGGTCATAGGAGATGGAAGTTGAACTGAGGTAGATACTGCCAAACAGTTTTCTTTAGTGCTTATGCCAGAATACACTTCTCCAGCCGTGTATGAGACTTTCCATTGCGTATAGCTCTTTTACCTCTTCACTGGCCAGCTGGGACTCAACAATCTTTGAAGTGGAAAGATTGATTGGCTCCCAGGCATTGAGTGGGCCTTTAACAATACAGATTTCAAAACACTGAAGCAGAGAATTAAAAGAAAGAATACAGGGGCTGGCCCCGTGGCCGAGTGGTTAAGTTGGCGCATTCCACTTCGGCGGCCCAGGGTTTCGCTGGTTCAGATCCTGGGCGCGAACATGGCACTGCTCATCAGGCCATGCTGAGGTGGCATCCCATGTGCCACAACTGGAAGGACCCACAACTAAAAAAAGTACAACTCTGTACCAGGGGACTTTGGGGAGAAAAAGGAAAAATAAAATCTTTTAAAAAAAAAGAATATAGTTCATCTAAGCAGAACCACTGGACATTGTCAGAATAGTCACCTTTTACCCTTAAAGAAGATATTAATTTAGTTCACACTTTGTTATATGTTCTTCTACTTATTTCCTCATCAGAGTAATCACAGGATTCAAACCTTGCAATTAGAAGGGGCTTTGGAAGTCACTAGCCCAACATTTACTAGGTGCATAAATCCCTTTGCAACACATGCCTGATAACTGATTTGTTCAATCTGTGTTGGAACATTATTATTAGTACAGAACTCATAATGTGTGATGCCTCACACATTCCATTTTCAGACTCCCCCTATTTATATGAAGTTAGAGCTGAAATCTGCATCCTTGTAACATTCTTGCCTTGGTGAAACTGTTCCTCAGTGCATACACTTGAGTAGAATGCTTAAGGGAAGACAACTACAGTAATAAATTTTCCGAAATCCAGCACTTTTTATTGGCAGTGATATTGATGTACTTCTTAGTGGCGTATGTTTTCTTTTCTCTTAAGTATTATTTTCTGGATAAAGAGACATGCAGCAATTTTAGTTGTCTTTTTTGAGTACTATTTCCGGTTCCTGAAACTTCATTCTGCGAGTGTGTGTGTGTGTGCATAAGTCTGTGTGTGTGCATGTACGTATGTGTGTGTGTTATTTGAAATCCTACAGCATTCGTGTTATGTATAAAAACATTTTTTTAAAAAACATGTTGTTTATACACAAACTAATTCTCTTGATTGATATGTCCTATTTCCCCAAAATGGCTGTAAGCTTTTTGACAGAACTGTACTGTTTTGGGCCTTCCATTGCATCTATACAGTGCTGTGCGCATAGTAAGTGATCTGTAAATCATTTTGGAAATATGGTTAAGTGTGAGTTTCTTTCTTCTTGGAGATAGAATCTAGTCCACTCTATCAAACTGTAGCTATTCCCAATGATTCTTTAATTTATTGCTGGTCAACTTCTTAGGTATGAAGCCTTGGATGTGATTTTTTGGATCTTCACACAATTAATATCCCCTTTCCTCCTCCAGGATAACCCTTCAGGTTTGAAAACAGCTCTTGTAGGCTGTCTTCATTTTTCTCTTTTCTGAGTTTAACATCTTTATTTCTTTCAACAGTCACTCTTAGTGACATGGAAAACTAGGATGGTTGTTTTGGTATTAACATGTTTTATTCAATGCCAGATAGTTGATAGTAACTGAAATGAAAATCCTAGAGCCACAGCCGCAAATCAGTAGCTATTAACAACATCGGTACCAGCTGCTAGGGCAGTGGGGCTCAGCCTATAAGGAAATACTGAGGCTTGTAAACACCAACATACATGGAAAGTTTGTGTTGGAATATTTAATTGTATCTAAGCTAAAAACCCAACACAAATTTTATGGTAACTTTTTTTTTTACTTTTGAATTAAGTGTGCTTATCTATATATTCCTAGTCATTCCTTACCATTTGAATATATCTTTTAACCCTGCTATAAGAAAACAATATACTGTTTTGTGCCAGCTATTTTGTGCCATTTTCTGTTTTCCAGCTATCATTCAAAGATATTTTCCTCTTGGTGCCTAGTTTTGTAATGATAGCTTATAATAACTATGAAAACAGAAAATGGACTGTAAAGGGACCCAAAGGGTGATGGAAATCTTCAACAACTTGATATTGGTGGTAGTTGCACCATTACATGCGTTTATCAACACTAATCAAACTGTACACTTAAAAGTGGGTGTATTATATGTAAATTTGCCTCAAAAAACCTGTAAAAATAGAAGAAATAGGAAGTGAGTAACTGATCAATGGTGATGAAATATTCGAGAAAATACTGGCCTTTTTACCCAATAAAATAGTCCATGCTTTTTGAAAACACAGATAATGATTTAGATTTTTCAGCAACAATATTTATTGCGTACGTATTTTCATTTACTGATCTAGTCTTTGTCTTTCATTAATATTTCGTATGACAGAAGTCTGAACTATTGCCTCAGTTATGTAGTAAAGGGATCTTTATAGGGTTTCTTCTAATATGAATTGTCTAATGTTTAATAAACTGAGAGTTCTACTTAAGGGCTTTTATACATAGAAATCTCTCCAGGGAGAGAGCTGTAAGGTTATAAGGTCTTTAATGAATAGTTACTGAAGACTTTGCTTCATTCATTATGTTCAAAGTGTTGTTCTCCAGTGTGAATTCTCACTTTTTCCAAGTTTGGCTCTATGAATAAAGGCTTTGCTACATTCATTTCATTCAACTTGTGTCTGCTGTATGAAGTCTCTAGTGCTCATCAAGAGACTTTCTTCTGTTAAGGACTTGTCCACATTCGTTACATGTATAGGATTTCTCCCCATTATTGTGTACACTAAGGCCAGAGCTCCAGCTGAAGGCTCTTCCATATTGATTACAGAAGTAGCATTTTCCTCTAGGAGTTTTCTGATGTCAGGTAGAAAATATCAGGTTTTCTGATATTGAGGTAGAGTTCTGGCTGAAGCCTTCACCACATTCATTAGTTTTAGAGTTTCTCTGCTGCGTGAATTTTCCTGTTTTAGCATCAAGGCTAAAACTTTGGCCAAGTATTCTCCCCCCATTAATTAGACATAGGTTGAATCAATGTGAATTCTCTCGTGTTTAAAAGGAAGAGCTCTGGCTGAAGTCTTGTCCACAACTACTATATATTTATAGGGTATTTCTCTAGTGTGAATTCTCTTGTGTTATGTAAGAGTGGAGTATTGACTAAAGGCTTTCCCACATAGATCACACTCATTCAGTTTCTGTTCAGTGTGGATTATTTCATGTTGTTTAAGGAGTGAATGACTATGGAGAGTTGCCTCACAGTGTTTGCCTTCATATGATTTTTCTCCAGTATGTTTTCTCTTGTGCCATTTGCAGTATGAATGATTAATAAAGGTTTTTCTCCAGTGTGAGTTCTTCCATGTCTATAATTGGTAAATAATGACGATAGGAGTTTTTGAAATTATTATTATTCATCAGAAGTTTTTTCTCCTCTGTGAACTTTCTTGGACTGATTAAGAGACAAGATCCTTTTTAAAGATTTCCCTCGTTTATTCCATCCATATGTTATCACATGTTGAGCTGATGTTGACCTGTGAGTGAAAACTTTCCCATATTCATTGTGATTCAGAGGGTTCCTTTCCAGTATTAAATCTCTGCTACTAATGAGGAAGAGGCTGTTAAAGCCTTGCCCACATATATTCATTTGTATTTATACATGTAAATTCTCTGATAGTCTTCAGTTAAAACCTTATTCCACATTTAGTACACATAGTGTTATGTCTCTTACATGTTCAGAATATTCTTCTTTTGTAACAGCTCAACTGTGTAGCTATTCTGATTAACTTTTAAGTCTTAACTTTGCTTCAAGCACTTAATATATGAATTACATTTATGCAAATGTCCCTTTATAAAAATTCAGATTATAGTTTTAAGCTCAGGTAAATTTTTTTCCCCCAAACACAAAATATTTAAACCTTTTCCTCAGCCAGTGCTTTATCTTGCTTTAGGTTAAAGTAATAAATATAAATTGTAACAATTTATCATATTCTCAGAACTATCTTTGTGTGGAGAATCAGAATTCATCTCCCAAATCTTAACCATTGCCGTGACATTTAGGTTGTTGCTTGCTGCAAATTTCCTGCATAGAAATGTTCTCTTGATTTAAGTCCCTCTCCAGTACTTAGACTTGTGCCTTTAGGATATCCTCTTTCTTCTCTTCATAGCTCTTCTTGCTCCAATAAGGAAATCGTATGTTTTTCAGAGCTGATGCCTCACTGAGACTAGATTACTCACATTCTTCAGTATCACAACTCTGTTTAAGTTTCTCTAATGCTCAGAGTACTCACCCTTCCTGATGAAGTCCATACCCACATCCTTGTTAAGAACCCAGTTGTCATCTGTCTCAGTCTGTATTCCTTGCTAGGAACAGGCAGATCACTAAGCAAGCAGAGTGGAGATAGACTGAGGAGCCCGAGGCCCATCCATGGCTGAATCTCCAAGGGCTAGAGAGTGGATCTGCAGGATTAGGATGCATGGTGGCCAGTCGGGGAGAAGGTGGCCAATTTCATAATGCCTTTTCCCCGCTATGTAGTTTTCACAACCTTTCCCGTACAAAAAAGTTTTCATTTATTTAACTACTTTGTATCTACAGTTTTCTTGAGATAGAATCTCTGTTTTAAGAGTTGAGAGGGACTTTAAAAGGATGGGACATACTCAGGCTTCCTTTCATAATAGATTTAACGTTACCATTGTATTTATCCTTAGTGACTTTTTTTTTTTTTTTTACAAATTTGATCTTTATTCTGAAGACCTTGGGGAGCCAATTAAGATTTTATGCATAGAAGTGATATATTTTATTAATTTTGCTTATTTTTATCTTTCGTTTTGAAATAATTTTTTTTACAGTAGAGTTATAAAAACTCTCATCTACCCTTTGCCTATATTTCCCAATTGTTAACATTTTGCTTCATTAGCTTTTTCAAAATCTCTTTCTCTCTCTAGACACACATACTTTGTTATTATTATGATTCCTGAAACATTTCAGAGTTAAAGACATCATGACACTTTACCCCAAAATATTTTAGCCTGAATTTTCTAAGAACAAGGAAATTCTCTCACATAATCACTGAACAGTCATCAAATTCAGGAAATGTAACATTGATATAATACTGTTATCTAATGTACAGTCCATATTTAATTTTGTCAGTTTTCCCAATAATTAGCAGTATTTTTTCTCTTGATCCAAGATCATGTATTACATTAATTGTTATGTCTCTTTAGTCTTCTGGGCTATTTCCTCAGTCTTTCGTTGTCTCTTATGACATTGACATTTTTGAAGAATATAGGTTGATTTTATAGACTGCTTCTCCATTTGCGTTTGTTTTTTTGAGGTTTTGACAAGAATACATTATAAGCAGTTTTGCACCTGGAACTGATTTATTTTATTTTATTTTTTTGCTGAGGAAGATTGACCCTGAGTTAACATCTGTTGCCAATCTTCTTCTTTTTGCTTGAGGAAGATTTGCCCTGAGCTAACATCTGTGCCAGTCTTCCTCTATTTTGTATGTGGGTCACCACAGAGTGTGGCCGCCAACAAGTGGTATAGGTCTGCACTCGGGAACCAAACCTGGGGTGCTGAAGTGGAGCACGCCAAACTTAACCACTAGGCCATGGGGCCAGCCCCTGGAAGTGATATATTTTAAATCTATATTTTAAAAAAGATCAATCTGGTGGCAGATGAAGAATGGACTTGGGGGGCAGTTGGGCATTCAGAATTGACAGACTGCAAGGAATAACTGATAGGACGTAGAGGAGTTAAGGGGCATCTAAGATAACTTTGGATGATGTCCTAGTTATCTACTGCTGGTGATAAACCCCTCTAAAACTTAGCGCTTAAAACAGCTGTTTATTATTCTCTTTCCCAGTTCTGTGGATTGACCAGGCTCAGCTGGGTGATTCTCACATGGTGTCTTTCATATGGTTGTAGTGGGATGTTGGTTGAGGCTTCAGTCATCCAGGGCCTTGACCTAGCTCTATATCCAAGGTAGCTCACTCAGGCAGGAGGCAGTAGATCTGGGTGTTGACCTGGAGCTCAGCTGGAGCTGTCATTCAGACGGCCTGCATGTGGCCCTCACACATGGCCCGGACTTCTTCCGTCTTGGCAGCTGGATTCCTAGAGGGAGCATCCAAAGCAAGCATTCTAAAAACCTTCCTGGCTTTTGATACCTGGTTTTCATACTTTGACTTTTTAAAGACTCCTAATAATTTCAGATTTCTTACTTTTGTTAATCAGTCATTATATTTGCCATCTTGTTTGTTTGAATTTCTTACTTAAATTGGCTTCTTTTCCCTCCATACTCTTTAGTATCCACAAGGCCGCACTCACTGGGTCTTCTCGTTACTTGGAAGTGTAACACTTTTCTCTAACACAGTCTCTCTCTCTCCTTTGCGTTCACATCTCTTCCCATAACTCGAGGGATGCTTTTGGCTGACTCCAAAGTTTCCTCATTTTTTCCATTCTGATCTCCCTTAAGACCAATGGTTTCACCTAATTTCTCACTTACAAGATTCCTATTAGAAACAGACTTCTCTATTCTTGACATTTTTTCTTCTTTGATTTTACAGAATATTATAACAAAGGCCTTCTTTTATCCCTTTATTAATGGCCTTGTCTCCCTCCTCAGGCAGCCTAGTTTTTCCTGCTATCTGCAATCAGAGCAGACACAGTATCTGCTGTCTGCATTTGCTACAAATGTATTATCTTCCACTTGTCTTCTCTTACTCCCTCATTTTCCACAGCTATCTATGATGCAGCCAAGCAAGGCTGCTTAACTATTCCTCATGCTCATGTCCATCTCCTGATCCCATTTTCCACACACGCATATATATATTTTATATATATTTATATATATTTATATATATCTCTCTCATCATTATCATCCTAAAGTGAGGTAGGAATTATCTATATAGATAAATAAATATAGCACTATATCTGTCTATATAATGGTATGATAGAAAGATTATGCTAACTATCTGAGTGACACACTTTTCTGCATATTGGAGCTACAGAGTAGAAAAAAGACTATCTCTGCCTTCAGGAAGCTTTCAGTCTAGTGTTAGAATCCAGGGCGCTATCTTTGGAAAGCATTTGCAAGTCTTTTAGGAAAAACTCACATATAATAGTTAAAAATAAAGTCTGTAATTTTATAATAACCATAATGATGGAAAAGGGCAATAATGCTGTAAAGCCAGGATTAAGTAATTACTATACCTGAAAATAAAATTTAGTTCTGACTTATCTGTTAAAGTAAAAAAGAATCATGATGCTCAAGATACTTCTCATTGTCTGATAAAGGAAGCCTGTCACTTTTTCAAGAGAGACAAGCTATTTTCCTGGTATTAAATTCTAAAGGGATTTGTTGTAGGTTTCTTTATATAGTGGTATTGAGTAACATTATGGACAACATTTTCTTTAGTATTTGTGCATAAAATGTAAGTATCCTTCTTATGAGTATTTCTTATATATATCAATGAAACCTAAAGCTAAAATCTTAACTTTCAATCAATGAACGCTTTCTATATGAAGGCAAGTTAATAAATCTAGTGATTTTCTGGTATTCCAAATAGCTATAGAGACAGGGTCTAGACAATCTAACAAGCCAATTTGATGTCAAGTTTTTAGAAAGTGAGAGAGCAAATACCTTATCAATTATCCCCATTTTAGAGATGAGTAGGATGACAACTTAAGATTTAGCTCTTTGGTAACTGTCTTAAGGGCAGCATATTCTGTTATTGGTTGATGCGTGATCTAGATGTGTGTGCTTGAGCTATTTAGATATTCATTTACTTATTATCTGTGATTGCTTTCATGCTACAATGACAGATGTTAAGTAGTTGTGACAGAGACAATCTGGCCCTATGAATCCTAAGATATTTACTTTCTGGTCCTTTGCAGAAGTTTGCCAACCCTTCATTAGACCGTTATGATGAATTATTATATGCAAAATGAGGCGAGGCCCTTCTTCCTCCTTGTGTTCCGTTTGCAAGTTCCTCATGGCCTACCTCTAGTATGTGTGCTTCTTTTTCCCTGCCCCAGTTCTCTTCACACTGCTCTTGCAGTGTAGCTGCACTAAGCAGCAGGGACCCCATGTGACCCAGTGTGCATCAACAGAGACCCAGGGTTTACTTGTCGAGTGGAAAGGCATGTGGGAGATAAGGATAACTTGAGAGATTGTGCTGTGGCAGTAAAAGCGAGATCAAATGAGGAACAGATTATTGTTCCTTAGTTCTTGGAGTATAGCTCTAGGTATGTGTGGATGGAGGAGGGAAGAGATAAGTGTTCCGTGTCATCTCCTCATATCCTGTTTGGTTAGAGATAAATTTTTAAGAAAGGGAACAATGTTGGCAAATGGAATCAGAGAGGAAACATGAACATCACAAGAAACATTCAGTCAGGCAAGAAACCCTTAGCAGTGGAATTAAGTTCATATGCTTTGAAATATAACCCAGAGTTCCCACCTTTACTGTAATCAAGCAGCCTTGTAGTCATGGTGTTCTTTGTATCCAGTGAGCTATAGTTACACCTAACTTTTGATTTTGGATGTTTGGTTTGCTCTTGGATTCCAAACTCCTGTACACCTTGATCTCTAAGATCTAGTTCATAGGTCATTTGCTTATTGGCCCCTACACCTCTGCCTTGAGCTCTAGGTTTGCAGACCTTTAACTTCTGATTAAAAGCTGTGGGCTCCCTAAATTCAACTATGTCCCTCTGGTTCCCAGGCCCTTGACTTATACCTGACATATGCTACCTAGGGTTCCTGAGCTGTCACATGACCCTCTGGGCTTTGGTCCTTTGAATTCCCTTTTGAATCCAGATAAACCATAATCCCTGGCACACTGGTTAGACCCTGACATTTGCCCACTGGTCTCTGAGTACTGAACCTCTATCTACTCTGACCCTGTTATTGTTTCCTACAATGAACAGAAAATACTTCATTGAAAATAGTTAGACCTGTTCCTATTCCAACTTTCATTTGAGCTGCATCCTACCTGTCGATAAACCAGCCAGATAACTCTTCATTAAACTTTCAACAACAGTAGTGTTTGAGTCCTAAGTTCTGTGTTGATAATAATGTTTTGCATACCAGTACTCTTCTAATTTTTCTATTTCACCAAGAGAATTTAAAAATTTTCAACTTATCTTTTCTATTTTTCTACTCATTGATTTGTCTGGTCTCTATATTTAATTTAAAATTAGGCTTGCGCAGTTTTATAAAGAATTGATATATCCATAACTCAAAATATAATGACTACGAACTTTTAAATAAATGGACCTAGTTGAAAAGAAAGTCAGATTGTAATGTTGTAACATTTTTAGACTACAATAAAAAAGAAATGTCGGGGCTGGCCCCGTGGCCGAGTGGTTAAGTTCGCGCGCTCTGCTGCAGGCGGCCCAGTGTTTCGTCGGTTCGAATCCTGGGCGCGGACATGGCACTGCTCGTCAGACCACGCTGAGGCAGCATCCCACATGCCACAACTAGAGGAACCCACAACGAAGAATACACAACTATGTACCGGGGGGCTTTGGGGAGAAAAAGGAAAAAATAAAATCTTAAAAAAAAAAAAGAAAGAAATGTTAATATTTTTCATATTTCTACTTAGTTTTAATATGATAATTTTGTTTGTAGCAAGCATTTTATGATAATTTATGGTGATTTAGTCTCTGGTTTGATTCCCAGTATTCTTTCTAAAGATTAAAATTGATGTTATTTGAAAAAATGCTAATTAAAAAAATTATCTAGTAAGCTGTCATGGGATTTATAAAGAGTCTGTCTTTGCCATTGACGAATTGAAGTGAACTGTTTAACCAGTTTGAACAGAATTTACAAGGAGCATTCTTGGGTTTCAGAATCCTAAGAAACAAACCTAATATCACTTATTGCACTCAGAGCATGTCTTTATTTTCTACCTGCCTCCAGGGTTACAGGTGAAGTAAAACACAACATCACCAACACTGTGGTATGCAGAGTGCAAGGGGAATGGAATAGTGTTCTTGAGTTCACGTATAGCAATGGAGAGACGAAGTATGTGGACTTGACTAAATTGTCAGTGACAAAGAAAAGAGTAAGACCTCTGGAGAAACAAGATCCATTTGAATCCAGGTATGTCATCCTCCCATCCACCCAGAAAAGAGTCAGAAGCTATGGATCTTAATCTAAGCCTTTTCACTAACTTGCAACCTTGGGTAAGTCACTCCACAACTTTACACCAGCTTCCTCATGTGTAAATTGAAAGGGTTGGTCTGGTCTGATGCTCTTAAACCCATTACCAGCTATGACCTTATATGATACACAGTCACATTTTAGTAAAAATCAAACATTTGTAAACTTGGCAAAAGTGTTAAAATTTAACAGTCAAAAGATTACTATCCTTATCATAAAAACTCTTACAAATTATTAACAAAAGGACAGGTGCCCCAATAGAAAAATGAGCAAAGGATATAAGGACGTAGTTCACAAAACTACGGGGAAAAAATGCCCACTGAAAAAATGAAAAGTTGTTCAGTGTAATTAGAATTCAAAGAAATACAAATTAGTTAATAAGACAAATTGTTTTTAAAATACTCTTTTGAGGAAAACTATGAGCTAATAGACGTTTTGATACTGCGAGTTAGTATCAAAGGATATCCTCTGATCAAATATCAGAGGATATTTTGGCAATATATGTCATAGGCCTTTAAAAGTCAATGAGGAGGATCTGTATGTGTTGATAAGGTTAGTCTCCAAATGTGTTTACAGTGGTGCTTCTGGAGAGGAGTACTGCAGTCTGGGAAGCAAAAAGGCGCACTTTTCATAGAATGCCCTTGTGTACTGTTTAAATTTTCTATCACATGGAAGTATTGCTGTATCAATTTTTTAAAAAGAGTACAAGGAAAGAAAAAAAGAAATGCAAGGAAGCATTGAACATCTTAATTTAAGATTACATGAATAGAACCAATCAATTTATAACTAGATGTGGAAAGGGATTAAATACCCATTAACCAGATACTCAGATTGGGTCAAAAAGTAAAACAGTAATGATTGAAAAAAAAATTCTTCTAAGGATTTATCCTAAAAGAGAAGTTCTCAAGGTTTGGTCTGCTCAGAATTTTTTCATAATAATGCTAAGATGTTGTTTCCCTTTTTCACTCTGTTAGCAGTTGCATGCGTGGTGCAAAAGCGATGGTGGATAGCACTGCTGAGCCTTAGCGCTGGTCACAGCAGTGGCACCAGATCACACTATACAAGTAGTCACTGTATCTTCACTGCCACGTCCTTGCATTTTTTTTTAGATGCCAGTTTCTTTTTTTGAATATCCTTGAAAAAGCAGTACAGATTATTAGTTTTATGCTGTCTAGACCATCGAGTACCCATCTTTTTAATATTCTGTGTGACAAATTGGGAGTATGCATAAAACATTCATCTATCTACTAAAGTAGAACAGTGGTTATCTGGAGGAAAAGCACTTGTGCAGTTGTTTGAGTTACAAGCTGAACTAATTACTCTTTTCGTGAAACACCGTTTTTAGTTAAAAGAATGATTGACAGAAAAACTATAGCTTTTCTAATTTCAATATTGGGCAAACATTTTTCTTGTAAATGAATAACATGAACATGGCACTTCAAGGAAACAGTTGACAATATTTGTTGCTAATAATAAAATTTCACTGGAAATAACCTAACTGTCCATCAACAGATGAGTAGATAGATAAATTGTGGTATATGGACACAATGGAATATTATTCAGCCATAGAAAAGAAGAAAGTCTTGCCATCTGTGACAACATGGACAGACCTTGAGGGCATTATGCTAAGTGAAATAAGTCAGACAGACAAAGACAAATACTGTGCAATCTCACTTTTATGTGGAAACTCGGGGGGAAAAAACTCATAGAAAAAGAAATCAGATTCGTGGTTACCAGAGGCGGGAACCGGGAGTGGAATTGATGAAGGTAGTCAAAAGGTACAAACTTCCAGTTATAAGATGAATAACTACCGGGATGTAATGTACAATATAACGACTATAATTAACACAGCTGTATGGTATATTTGGAAGTTGTTAAAAGAATAAATCCTAAGAGTTCTCATCACAAGGAAAATAACTTTTTTATTTTTTTTGTATCTGGATGAGATGATGGATGTTAACTAAACATTGTGGCAATCATTTCACAATATATGTAAGTTATTATGCTGTACACCTTAAACTTACACAGTACTGTATGTCAATTATATCTCAATAAAACTGGAAAAAAAATTTAAGCTTCAAGGCAAAAATCAGTTTCGGAAAACTTGTATCTGCCACCATGAACTTGGAAACTTTCCAGGTAAAGAGTTTTCTGATGAAATTGGTGGTGATATTAATAAATGTGGATTTTTTTAAACATTATATAATAAAATATGTGGACACCTAGAAGATCATTTTTCAAATGATCAATGCGTGATATTACAAAATCATTCAAGATGCCATTCAAGATCCATTCAAAAAATGCATTCAAGATGCCAGTTAGACCATTAGATTTCCATATAGCAGAGTATGAAAAATTTATTGACATTTTTCAGTTTCCACATTTCAGCTAACTTTAAAAAACTACCACTTACTGAGTTTGATATAGTATTAAAGAATTGAATTATTTGAAAAGTCTATTAAAATATTCTTCACTTTTTCAACTGTATATCTGTGTGAGGCTAGATTTTCTATTTATATTTTAAAACAGTATATCACAACAGATTGAATATAGCTGCAGATACAAGAATCCGCCTATTATTAAACCAGGTGTTTGAGATACTGCTGGATTCTCTTTGCCAAAATTTTATTAAAGATTTTTTTATATCTACTTTCATGAGGGATATTGGTCTGTTGTTTTCTTTGGGGAAAAGTTCTTTTTTAATTTTTATGGAGATCATGTTGGTTTATAACATTGTGTAATTTCAGCTGAACATTATTATATATCAGTTTCTGTATAGACTGCATTGTGCTCACCACCAATAGTCTAGTTTTTGTCTGTCACCATACATACGTTCCCCTTTACCCCTTTCGCCCACCCGCAACCCCCTTCCCCTCTGGTAACTACTAATCTGTTCTCTTTATCCATGTGTTTATTTATCTTCCACATATGAGTAAAATCATACGATGTTTCTCTTTCTTTGTCTGGCTTATTTCTCTTAACATAATACCCTCAAGGTCCATCCATGTTGTTGCAAATGAGACGATTTTGTCTTTTTATGGCTAATATTCCATTGTATATATAAATCACATCTTCTCTATCTGTTCATCTTTTGATGGGCACTTTGGTGGCTTCCACGACTTGGCTATTGTGAATAATGCTGCAGTGAACATAGGAGAGCATAAATCTCTTTGTGTTGTTGATTTCATGTTTTTTGGATAAATACCCAGTAGTGGGATAGCTGGATCATTTAGTATTTCTATTTTTTAATTTTTTGAGAAATCTTCATACTGTTTTCCATAGTGGCTGTACCAAGTTTGCATTCCCACCAGCAGTGTATGAGGGTTCCCTTTTCTCCACATCCTCTCCAATATTTATTTTTTGTCTTGTTAATTACAGCCATTTTAACAAATGTAAGGTGATATCTCATTGTAGTTTTGATTTGCATTTCCCTAATAATTAGTAATGTTGAACATCTTTTCATGTGTCTGTTGGCCATCTGTATATCTTCTTTGGAAAGATGTCTGTTCATCTCCTCTGCCCATTTTTTGATCATGTTGTTTTTTGTTGTTGTCGAGTTGTATGAGTTCTTTATATATTTTGGAGATTAGCTCCTTGCTGGATATATGATTTGCAAATATTTTCTCCCAGTTAGTGGGTTGTCTTTTCATTTTGTTCACAGTTTACTTTGCCTTGCAGAAGTTATTTAATCTGATGTAGTCCCATTTGTTAATTTTTTCTTATGCTTCCCTTGAGTGAGAACACTCGTGTGTTCAAAAATATACTGCTAAGACCAATGTCAAAGAGTGTACTGCTTATATTTTCTTCTAGGAGTTTTATGGTTTCGGGTCTTACGTCCAAGTCTTCTTTTTTTTTGATGAAGATTAGCCCTGAGCTAACTACTGCCAATCCTCCTCTTTTTGCTGAGGAAGACTGGCCCTGAGCTCACATCCATGCCCATCTTCCTCTATTTTATACGTGGGACGCCTACCACAGCCTGGCTTTTGCCAAGCGGTGCCATGTCTGCACCTGGGATCCGAACCGGCGAACCCCAGGGCGCGAAAGTGGAACATGCACACTTAACTGCTGTGCCACCAAGCCAGCCCCAATATATGAGGGCTGAATACTGCCATTTTATCTCTTGTTTTCTGGTGGTTCTATATTTCCATTGTTTCTTTTCCCTTTTATTTAGGACTGCCATTTCAATTTGGTGGTTTTCTGTGATAGTTTTTTCAGTTTTCTCTTTATTTGTGATTTGTGGCTCTGGTGTGGGTTTTTTTTTTTTTTTTTGAGGAAGATTACCCCTGAGCTAACTACTGCCAGTCCTCCTCTTTTTTGCTGAGGAAGACTGGCCCTGAGCTAACATCCGTGCCCCTCTTCCTCTACTTTATATGTGGGACGCCTGCCACAGCATGGCATGCCAAGCAATGCCATGTCGGCACCTGGGATCTGAACCAGCAAACCCCGGGCCGCCAAGAAGCGGAACATGCGAACCCAACTGCTGTGCCACTGTGCTGGCCTCTCTGCTCTGATTTTTTGTTTAGTGGTTATCATGAGGCTTTTATAAAAGATTTCATAGATGAGGGGCCAGCCCTGTGGCCAAGTAGTTAAGTTCGCATGCTCCACTTCGGCAGCCCAGGGTTTCTCTGGTTCGGATCCTAGACGCGGACATGGCACCGCTCATCAGGCTATGTTGAGGTGGCGTCCCACATGCCACAACTAGAAGGACCCACAACTAAAAATACAACTATGTATTGGTGGGATTTGGAGAGAAAAGCAAAAAAAACCCCAAAGATTGGCAACAGTTGTTAGCTCAGGTGCCAATCTTTAAAAAAAAGAAAACAAGATTTCATAGATGAGATGGTCCGTTTTTTGATAGCCTCGTATCTCCATTAGCCTAATCAGGTTCCATCCTTTTCCTTTTCCCCTTCTGCATTATTGTTGCCACAAATTGTTCTTTTTTGTATTGTGAGTTTGTGACTGAATTGAAGTGTTTATAGTTATTTTTCATGCTTTCTTTCCCTTTATCTTTTCTGTTTTAATTGTTTACTAACATAGTCTAATAGCTGCGATTTTCTGATTCTGTCTGTTTTTCTCCTTGCTTAAGGTTTTATAAGACTTTGCTTTTTAGTTTCAGATAGGAGGGCTCTTTTCAACATTTCTTGTAAGGCAGGCCTAGTGACAATGAACTCCCTCAGCTTTTGTTTATCTGTGAAAGTTTTTATTTCTCCATCATATCTGAAGGATACTTTCACTGGATAGAGTATTCTTGGCTGAAAGTTTTTGTTTTTGAGTATTTTGAATATATCATTCCACTCTCTCCTAGCCTGTAAGGTTTCTGCTGAGAAATCCACTGAAAGCCTGATGGGGTTCCTTTGTGGGTTATTTTCTTCTGCCTTGCTGCCCTTAATATTTTTTTTTTGTCATTGGTTTTTTCCAGTTTTAATAGTATATGACTTGAAGGAGGTGTTTTTGCATTGATGTAACTAGCAGTTGTACTGGCTTCATGTACTTCTAAGTCCAGTTCTTTCCCTAGGTTTAGGAAGTTCTCAGCTATTATTTCTTTGAAAGGGGCCTGCCTGGTGGCACAGCAGTTAAGTTCGGACCTACACACTGCTCATCAAGCCATGTTGTGACGTACAGAATAGAGGAAGATTGGCACAGGTGTTTAGCTCAGGGCCAGTCCTCCTCACAAAATAAAACAAAACAAAACAAAAACCTCTCTGTTCCTTTCTCCCTTCCTTCTCCATCTGGAATACCTATAATCCTTGTGTCACTTTTCCTAATTGAGTCAGATATTTCTTGAAGAATTTCTTCACTTTTTAAAAAGTTTAATTCTCTCTCCTCCTCCACCTGAAGCATTTCTATCCTCTAAATCACTAATTCTGTCCTCCATAATGTCAGCTCTCTTTTTTATGGTTTCTAGATTATTTTTTATCTCATTAATTGTGTTCTTCATGTCTAGAATTTCTGTGGTTTTTTGGTAAGCTTCAGTCTCTTTGGTGAAGAATTCCTTTTGTTCATTTATTTTATTCTTTGAGCTCTTTTAACTATCTTTCTGAGTTTTCTTGTAACTCATTGAGTTCCTTTATGACAACTATTTTGAATTCTCTGTCGTTTAGATTGTAAATTTCTGTGACTTCAGGATTGGTTTCTGGAGACTTGTCATTTTTGTTCTGCTCTGAATTGTTATTCATAGCATTTGATGAATTGATCTTTTGCCAGCACATTTGTGGTAGTATCAGGTCGCAGATTCCCCCTACCACTGCTGGTGGAGGGGTAGACAGGAGTTATGTTTTCTGATCTCGACCCATTTGCTGGAATTTGTGCTGATGGGGGTGCTCAGTGTTTGTGCAGGCTGGCCTCAGCCACTTGGTGGCGCATGCATGCACAGGTGGGACCTCTTTGCTCCACCAGCAGGTTGCTCTCTGCAGGCAAGTACACAGCACTCGGCAGGGGACCAGCCAAGATGCTATGCTAGCTGGGATGGGAGGGGTGCTTTCTTTTGTCAGTGGGCCGGCTCTGTACTTGCTGGCAGCTCAGTTGAGCCACCACCACTCTCAAGGAGTGTTCCCACAGGCAGGTCCACTGTGGCACAGGGGGCACTCCCACCAGCCAGGCCACCACTCCAAAAGTGATCATGTACAGGCTGGGTTGCCCCCACCTCCTCTTACAGTCATGTTGGCCGCTGTGTGAGGACCCGTGACCTAAATCACTGCCATCAGAGAGGCAGAGGGGTCCACTCACCCAGTTCCACTGCTTTCCAGGAATCCAGTTCACCCTCCTTCAGCTGTATCACTGCATGGATCTCTCAGGCATCCTGTTGTGCTGTGTAGAGAATCCTGTGTTGGTTAATGAATGTCCATTTTGTTGTAATTTAGAGGGAAGAGACAATGGGAACAACTCACTCCACCATGATGCTGATGTCATTCTCCTTTGGGGGAAAATTTTTAACTACAAATTCAACATCTTTAGGTCACAGGGATATTTCGGTTATCTATTTCTTCTTGAGTGAGCTTTGGTAGTTTGTATCTTTCAAGGAATTGGATCATTTCATCTAATTTGTCTCATTTACTGGTGTATAGTTCATAGCATCCCCTTATTTTTCTTTTAATGTGTGTAGGATCTGTAGTGATGTCCCCACACTCATTCCTTATATTGGTAATATTTTCTTTTCCTGATCAATATGATTAAGGACTTACTAATTTTATTCAAAGAACTAGTTTTTGGTTTTGTTTGTTTTTGTCTCTATTTCTGTTTTCTTTTTATTGATTTCTGCTTTTATCTTTTTTTTTATTTCCTTTTTTCTGCTTACTTTGTGCATCATTTGCTATTCCTTTCTCTAGTTTCTTAAAATGGAAGCATAGGTCAGGTGTTAGCAAGCTTCCATAGAAGGCAAGGGAGTAAGGATCGTAGGCTTGATGGGCCAGATAGTCTCTACCATAACTACTCATCCTGCCATTGTCGTATGAAAGCAGCCATAGACAGGGAACAGATAGATGTTGCTTTGTTGCAATAAAAATTTATTTACAAAAATGGTCAATGGACCATGGTTTGACCGCTGGTTTAAGTCATTAGTTTTTCTTCTTTCCTCATATAAATGATTAATACTATTTATTTCCCTCTAAATCTGCTTTATCTATATCCCACAACATTTGAACTTTTGATATATATTTTCTGATTTCCCCTGTGATTTTTTTTTAACTCATGAAGTTATCTAGTAATGTTTAATAAGGTTATTTAGTTGTTTAATCTCCAAATATTTGGAGATTTTCTAGATGTCTTCCCATTATTCACTTCTAATTTAATTTTGTTAAAAGAATATACTCTGTATAGTTTCAATCCTTTAAGTTTATTGAGATTTGTTTTATGGCCCTGAATACATTCTCTCTTGGTACATGTTTCATGTGCACTTGACAAGAATGTGTATTCTGTTGATGTTAGGTGAGAGTTCTGTAAATGTCAATTAGGTCAAGTGGGTTGATAGTATTTTTCTAGTCCTCTGTATCTTTACTGATTTTCTGTGTACTTATTCCATCAGTTGAAATCAATAATTTAGATCAGTTATTGAAATTACCAATAATAATAGAATATTTCTCTTTGTAGTTCTATCAGTCTTTACTTCATGTTATTTGAAGCTCTGTTATTAGGGGCATACACGTTTAGGATTGTATGTCCTCTTGATGCACTGATTCTGGAATATCATGAAATGATCTTCTTTGTCTCCAGTCTCAGTTCTCCCTTTGAATTCTACTTTAATACTAAAATTGCCACTTAAAAAAAGACTTTATTGAGATATATTTTACATATCATGAAGTTCACCTGTTTCAAATGTACAATTCAGTGATTTTTCGTAACTTTCCTGAGTGGTGCTATCATTACCATAAATCAGTTTCAGAATCTTTTCACTCTCCCAGAAGGTCCCTCATGCCCATTTACAGTTAATCCCCATTCCTACCCCGAGTCTCAGGGAACTCACTTTCTGTCTCTATAAACGTTCCTTTTCTGGACATTTCAGATAATTCAAATCTTACAACATGTGCTCTCTTCTGCCTGGCTGGTTTCACTTAGAGGTTCATCTGTGATGTAGCATGTATCAATAGTTCATTCCTTTTTATTGCTGAAGAGTATTCCATTGTACAATACCACATTTTGTCTGTTCATTCACCAGCTAATGGACATCTCCAATTTTGGACTATGATGACTAATTCTCATGCAAATCTTTCTGTGGATATACATTTTTCATTTCTCTTGGGTAAATACCTAGGAGTGGAATTGCTGGGTTGTCTGGTAGTTTTATGTTTAACTTTTCAGGAAACTGCCAAATTGTTTTCCAAAATGGCTGCACAGTTTTACATTCCTGCCGGCAATGTATAAGGATTGCAATTCTCCACCTCCTCATTAACATTCCTTATTGCTTATCTTATTTATTATACTTATTCTAGTTGGTGTGAAATAGTATCTCATTGTGATTTTATTTTTTTCCTATTTATTTTTGTGTGTGTGAGGAAGATTTGCCCTGAGCTAACATTTGTTGCCAATCCTCCTCTTTTTTTTTGCTTGAGGAAGATTAGCCTTGAGCTAACATCTGTGCCAGTCTTACTCTATTTTGTATGTGGGATACCTCCACAGCATGGCTGATGAGTGGAGTGGGTCTGCACCTGGGATCCAAACCCACAAACCCTGGGCTGCTGGATTGGATTGTGGGGAATATTAACCACTCAGACATGGGGCTGGCCCCTCGTTGTGATTTTAATTTGCATTTCCCTAATGACTAATGATGTTGAGCATGTTTTCATTTGCTAAATAGCCATCTGTGTATCTTCTTTGGTGAAATGTATGCTTGTATCCTTTGCCCATTTTTGTATTCAATTGTTTGTCTTCTTATTGGGTTGTAGGAGTTCTTTGTAAATTCTGGATACAAATCCTTTATTGGATATATGTTTTGCAAATATTTTCTCCTAGTCTATTGCTCATCTTTTCATTTCCTTGGTAGTGTTTTTTTTAGTATAGAAGTTTTTGTTTTGATGAAATGAGATTATCAGTGTTTTCTTTTATGGATTATGGTTTTGGTGTTGTATCTAAGAAATCATTGCCTAATCCAAAGTCTCAAAGATTTTTTCCTAGATCTTCTTCTGAAAGTTTTATTGTGAGGTGAGGGTCCAAGGTCATCTTTTTGCATGTGAATATCCAGTTGTCCCAGCACCACTTGATGGACAGACTATTCTTTCCCCAAATAATTGTCCTGGCAGTCTTCTTTTGCTTGGAGTTTGTTGAGCTTCCCCTTCCCTGTGCTATGCCTATAAACTCTCTCTAGCCAGTGAGTTGGAGCACTCATAGGACTCCCCTCGTTTGTTTCCCTACGCTCAGGAATCACTGTCCTGTGCTCCCTTTTGCTCAATATCTGCAAACCATTGTTTCACTATATTTTGTCTGGTTTCATCGCTGATCAAAGGCAGGAGAGTAAATCTGGTCCCCATTACTTCATCATGTCCAGAAGCAGCATTGGTCTCTCTTGTATTTCAGCTTTTTAAAAATATATTTATTTATCTTTTCACTTATTATTCCCTAGGTTTCTTAAAAATAAGAAGCTTGCTTTTATAACTTGGGAAAATACAAATTATTTTTAATTTAAAAAGGAAAAGCAAATGCAGCAGCATCTTGGACATTAGTATCAGCCACACAGTATCAGTATTTTTGAAACTCATAGGTATGAAATTAGAAAATAGCTAATAGAAAATAGCTCTGACTTAGAAAATGTAATTTTAAAAACTATTGTTAATTTTGAGGGTCTCAGTTCTATTTAATTATCTTTTTTTAAAGAATGTAAAATGTGTGGTTTTCTGATTTTAGGCGATTGTGGAAAAATGTGACAGACTCTCTGAGGGAATCTGAAATTGATAAGGCCACTGAGCATAAACGTACCCTGGAAGAACGCCAGAGGACTGAAGAAAGGCATCGAACTGAAACAGGCACACCCTGGAAAACCAAATATTTTATTAAAGAGGTATGTCCTGCATGTCTTCAGACTAAAACTCATTATATACTTAGTGAGAACTTTAGCTTACTAGGCTTTCTTGAATTGTTATCGCTTATACATCTTTATTTCTAAAAACAGTCCAGCTTAAACATGAGCTTTTTCATGGGCTTTTCACAATTTGTCAAAGTAAAATAGTTTACCAACAGTCCAGATGAAATAGATTTGGAGATTTAAATTGGCCACAAATGAAAATGCTGATATAATCTTCAATGACAATCATAGAATGTACAATTTATCATTTATTTCCTTTTGTACCACACTGAAACTCTGTGTTCACTTCCAGAGACCACATTTTAAGGGAGAGATGGTCACACAAAGGATAGTGAAGTGGCTGAAATCTTTGCAACATTTAAGAAGAAAGAATGAAGTTGTTTTTAGCTTGGAAAACATAAAATTGGGGCCATTCATTATAACCTTCAAATATACATAGGCTTATCACATAGAAATTTTTTATCAGTTTGGATAGCAGACATGAGCTAGACCCAAATTACCAGGAAGCAAATTCTGAGTTTAACATAAGAGGGAATTGTATAACAATCAAAAGTATCCAATAATAGCCGGAGAGTATATTTTCCAGTAAAGTATTCTCATCACTAGACCTATATAAGAGACCATGGCTTATGCAGAAGAGTTGATGTACTGATTTGGCAGTTGGACTAAATTATTTCTGAAGTCTTGTCTAAATTTAAAGATTTTTGTTTTGTTTATCACTTTCTGGTAGAACTCAGAGTAAAGTGACTAATGGACCAGAGCTGACATCAAGAAAAGCTTTCTTGTCTATAGCCAAGTCTAAGGAAGACTAAGGAATCTGGAAAAAGTAATTTGATTAGGATTTTTGCATAGTTATTTCCTTCAAAAATCCATAGTTTGTTATAGTAGCTTCGTTACTTTCATTTTTCTAATCTTTGGGTATCTAATATAAATACTAGCTGTTTTCATGGGATAGGAATAATAAAGAGAAAGTAGTTTACATCTCTACACTTTTGTATGAAGAAATAAAACTTTGTAATTAATATTCAAAATTAGGGGCCGGCCCTGTGGCTGAGTGGTTAAGTTTGCACGCTCCACTTCGGTGGCCCAGGGTTTTGCTGGTTCAGATCCTGGGCGCGGACATGGCATTGCTCATCAAGCCATGCTGAGGTGGCATCCCACATACCACAACTAGAAGGACCCACAACTAAAAATATACAACTATGTAGGAGGGGGCTTTGGGGAGAAAAAGGAAAAATAAAAATCTTAAAAAAAAAAAAAACTGAGCTCAGAGGAACCAGGGAAAACTAATGGAGGTAGAGTCGGGAAAGAACTAGAAAATAGTATTAAGATACCAGAGATGCTAGTTGAGATGGAGAGAACAGCTGGTACTTTGCTGACTGTTTCTTTGTGCTCCGCCTGCCGCCTGTCACTGTAGGTGAAGCTCGATCCTCAGCGTCTTGGCAAAATTGACAGAATTGATTCAAATGACTTCTGCGAAATAAAGTGTTCATGGGGCATCATCTAGGTTCTTCCCAGACCAGAACTTCTCGCCTAATCCTAGCTAAACCACAGGTGTTGTTTGATGTCTTAAGCACAGGGATTTTTTTCCTTCACAAAAACCGTTGTTTTTATATGTGAAAATAGAATTCCATTTCAATGAAGGCATTGCTTCTAGTTTTGGTTACTGCTTCTGAAAATATTAGAGGAATGGTTTTTTAATTTATTTTTCTATTTGTTTCAGGGAGATGGCTGGGTTTATCACAAACCCCTTTGGAAAATAATTCCAACAACACAACCAGCAGAGTGACACACACTAAGACTCGACCAAATGACATCCTTCTCTGTTTACCCTAAACCCTTCCAGAATGGAGTCATTGCACTGAACGGCCTGCTTCCTGATTGCACAGACTGAAACTAGGTAAACACGAATGTACCTATTAGGGCACCATAGAACTACCGCAAGACCAAAGTGTTGAAGGAGCACGATGGACCTCTCACCAACATGTTCATGTGATGTGAGCAATAGCATCCTAAAACCTTTCACCTGAATTATTAGATGATTGATCTTTTATCCGGTTCCTGCTCCTAAAGCTAAGTTTGAATCCCCTATTTTTGCATGGGAGCAGCAGATAAACACCACAGTGAAAACTCAGTGATTTTGATTTCTTTATGGTGAAAAGTGAAGTCTCTTTCAGAGTTTGTGCTTTGCTTTCTGTCAGTAACTGAAGTATTCACTACTCTTTAAACAAACCAAGAGGAGGAACATGACCCAGAAATGGATTCAGCCATTGTGCCTGAAATCAGTGTTAAAAAGAAATCAACCGGATTGTAGTAATCAGGCCTTCTGTTCCTTCAAAGAGATTGCGTGCCGGTGTCTGAGGAACTTACCCGTTATCCACCTCTGTTGGGACTCTTTTAAAAAGCGTATTTATACATTGATTAGAATTATAACCATGGAGAGTTTTTTCTTCTGAGCATTTTAATATACTTGAAAACAACATTGACTTGAAAAATTTCAGAACATTTTTCAATACCTAGTTTTATTAATTATTACACTTGAGAGACAGTTTTTTAAAATATGTTCATGTCAATATGATGAGATTTTGGCCTTTCTCAAGAACTGAGGCATTAAAGAACATAGCAAATATTAAAAATAAAACTGTTACTTTTTTCCTTACCTTTTTTTCATTTGTAGGTTAATATCCAGTATTATGTGCTATCCCTCTGGATAAGTATGCTTAATCTTACCTCTGTTCACTCAAATTTTAAAACAGCTATTCGTATTTGTCAGTAACTCAGAAGTTATATATGTGACTGAGCGCATGTACGGTATGGTCTTACTTTCTTTTCAAGGAAACACAAAAGTGTGTGAAATAAGGAGTGTGAAATAAAATGGTATCAGGAAGTTGTATTCAGGTACAAATCTTTTTTTTAATAAGTCTTTTATTGAGGTTGAAGAATTGCTGGCAATTAAAAGAATAGTATGGCTTTCATCATTCATTTAAGTATTTATTGAGCACCTACTGATGGTGCTCGACACTTGTTACTGCAAGCTACCTTAATTTTCCAAGAGTGGTGCCTTACTCTGTTTCTTCTGATGTGGTCTTCCAATCAGTGTGTGTAACATACCTGGTATTCACCAGCCGTTGTAGGTGGCTGTATCTGTTGCATCATCATAAGAAGTTTAAGCTTTGTGCTCTGATAAATTGTGTTTTATTGAAGGGGTTAATAGGATGAAGACAGCAAAACAATAATTTTTTCAACAAATTGTAAATTATAAGAAAATAATTGGTTTATGTACAACCATTTTAATGATTCCCCTGTTCATTTTTGCTGTGAAATGCACTGAAAAATCTCAGAATGAGTTATAGTTCCTGTGTTGGGAAAATTGAAAAATAATAAAACTAGAGAACAATGATGCCTTTGTCTGTTTTATGAATGGAGAGAAAGTTTATATTTGGAGTTACTGCCCTAGTCATATGAGAGGGACATTGATTCTCTCTTAACTTATCTTCAGGAAGGGAGATAACGGAGTAAATTTTCTTTTTTTTTTCTTTTGAGGAAGATTAGTCCTGAGCTAACATCTGCTGCCAATCCTCCTCTTTTTGCTGAGGAAGACTGGCCCTGAGCTAACATCTGTACCCATCTTCCTCTACCTTATATGTGGGACGCCTGCTACAGCATGGCTTGACAAGCAGTGCCATGTCTGCACCCAGGATCCGAACCAGCGAATCCCAGGCCGCCGAAGCGGAATGTGCGAACTTAACCACTTTGCCACCTGGTCAGCCCCAGTAAATTTAATAAGAGTTTTTAAAAATTAAAATGTTTTAATTTTCCTATCTTTTAAAAATACTGGAAATAGAGGAAGAATATAAAATAAAACAACAGATTTTTGTTTTGTTCTTTGGACCATTTGAATACCCATTTATTTCTTTGAATTGTTGAGCCATTTTAAGAATTATTGAAATATGATTTTAAAAATTCTTATGAAAAGTAATACATGTGTGAGTAATTGAAATCTCCCCACGTTGTTGAACTGAACTCTTTGACAGGAGTGAAATAATACCACTTTGGGGAATTGTTTTACCCTGTCCCTCTCTTCTTGACATCCCGCTGCAGCATATCCACCTGACAAGAGCTAGAGGCCTTTTCTGTTTTGCTTTCTTTTTATTTATACTTTGTTTATATTTGGCCAGAGAAATGAACCTTCGTAGCAGTTGACAGATTTGTATTTCTTTCTTTGGGCCAAAGTTGTAAACGTACACTTTCCTTCTGGCTGTTAGGAATTGTGTTAAGAAGTCCAAGACTAGAAATGACAGAAAGAACATGTTCTGGCCATGTATTTAGGCTTTTATTTTTTTACCGTGGTGATGACACTTACTACCCTATACCTTCTGTCAAATATTTGTATTTAAGGGGCCAGCCCAGTGGCACAGCAGTTAAGTTTGCATGCTCTGCTTTGACAGCCTGGGGTTTGCCAGTTCGGATCCTGGGACCTACCCACCACTTATCAAGCCATGCTGTGGCAGGTGTCCCACATCTAAAGTAGAGGGAGATGGGCACAGATGTTAGCTCAGGGTCAATCTTCCTCAGCAAAAGTAAAGAGGAGGGGGCTTGGCCCTGTGGCCAAGTGGTTAAGTTCACGCGCTCCGCTGCAGGTGGCCCAGTGTTTTGTTGGTTCGAATCCTGGGCGTGGACATGGCACTGCTCGTCAAACCACGCTGAGGCAGCGTCCCACGTGCCACAACTAGAGGGACCCACAACGAAGAATATACAACTATGTACCAGAGGGCTTTGGGGAGAAAAAGGAAAAAATAAAATCTTTAAAAAATAAATAAATAAAAAATAAAGAGGAGGATTGGTGGCGGCTGTTAGCTCAGGCAATCTTCCTCAAAAAAAAAAAATAAAATAAATAAAGATTTTTTTTAAAAAATGATAAGATCTTCCGCAGTTAAAACAAAATAATTGGGGGCCCGCCCTGTGGCACAGCGGTTAAGTTCACACATTCCGCTTCTCAGCGGCCCAGGGTTTGCCAATTTGAATCCCGGGTGCAGACATGGCACCGCTTGGCACGCCATGCTGTGGTAGGCGTCCCACATATAAAGCAGAGGAAGATGGGCACAGATGTTAGCTCAGGGCCAGGATTCCTCAGCAAAAAAAGAGGAGGACTGGCAGTAGTTAGCTCAGAGCTAATCTTCCTCAAAAAAAACAAAAAACAAAAAAATTATGTTTAAGCCCATAATCATGTTCCAATTGATTGCATTTTAAATAGACAGTTTTTAAGTTGCCAAAGGTAATTTTAGACTGTGTATTGGGTGAGATATGGCATCTACATATTGATTCAATGAGTTCTGCATGTTGTGACCTACATCCTACTTGTCACCAAAAATAAGAAGAAGAAAAAGTATTGAGTCTCTCCCTCCTCATAATTCTAGCACTTATACTTTACTCTCACTATAAATATCTGGTACTTGAACCAACTTCTACAAATGGATTCTTAAAGGATTTATTAATTAATTAGGTAAGCCTAAAATTTTGTTAAAAATCCTGCCTGAAGATGAAGGCTAACTTCTATTTAATGTGTTCCACTAGAGAAAGGCAAATTGGTATGATTACTCCAGAATCTACACTTTGGAGGAATTCTTTATAGCTACCGCAGTGACTGCAAGCTGAGTGGTGATTCACCAGAGATAGTAGGAAAGGGAAGAAAAGGTGATTCTACCAAATGGGGATCAAAAAGACAAAGCTCATACGCATGAAGATGAAAATTCTAATAAAATATATGTTCTAGTGGCATAAAATCCCTACTATGTCCAAAAACCAAGCTGCACAAGAGATTCTTAACATATTACAAAGGCTTTTCACATTGTTTTCCTTTGACGTTCACAACAACCCTGTGAAATTGGAAAGTCAGGGATGGCTGTTCAGACTTTACAGATGAAGAAATTATTGCTCAGAAAGTTTGGTGCTCACTTCACTAGCTAAGCAAGTGAGCTTAGCTAGACCTTCATTCATTCAACAAACATCTGTTGAGTATTGCTTTGGGGCCGGGTGGGGCATTGGACTCTGTTGTGGCAAATAACTGATCCTATTCCTACAGACTTAGATGAGAGAAGAAACTAAAACTTAAATTCCCGAGAATGAGATATTGACACTAGCAAGGCTGTTAGTCTTTCCAAACCCCAGAAGGGCATCGTGGTACCTAGGTACTATGGAAGGCAGAGTTGAGCAGTGAGTCGAAAACAAGAGGATTGGTTCAAAGTCTGCAGAAAGAGCCCCAAACAGTGCAGCCAGGTGAGTAGCCCTTGTTCCACCCTACAAGAGACTCTAGAGAAATTGAACCAGAGAGGGTCCTGATTCAGGAACACAAATAAATTGATAAACTGAAAATGGGGAACAAGTTAAAGTCTACATACTTAAAGGTGAGACTTTCTAGCACTTTCCCCCATTCCATTTCCAAAATATTGGTAGTAAGGCTTATACCCTCAGGCAAGAGATTAAAAGATCCTATTTGGGAGAAAAACTATGGACAAAAAGTCCTTCAGATATATTTGAAGGATCTGCCAATAAAAAATCTCAGTTGATAACTCTGTTAATTACTTTAAAGTACAGCAACTCCCTCAATATAACCCTCCATCCTCTCACATCACACTACACACATCCAGTCTCCCACAAACACGCTACATATATAAACACATTACGTCTCATTTTAATATCTAAGGATCAGCAGACGTGAGGAAAGCTTCCAACATGAATAAAAAAAGAGATCAAGGCAAACAGGAAAAAAAGAAGTTAGAGGAAGCAGATAATTCAGTAAATGAGGGGAGATAACTGCAGAAAAAATTCAGTCTTCAGACAGGTGAGATGATCTTGCTTCTCTGAAGCACGAACATAATGCTGTTTTTAAAATGGACTGTTCAGAGAACAAGCACAGGTCTTGGAAGTTAAAAATATGATAGTTCAAATTAAACACTCAAGTTCTGGAAGAAAAAGTTCTTGGCGAATAGAACATAAGGAGAAAAGATGGACGATAGGAGAGAAATGATAAGAAATTAGAGGAACAATCCAGGAAGTCTAACATACAACCAGTGGGAGTTCCAGGAAAAGAAAACTAGTGGAAGGGAAGATGCTGTTTAAAAATATGTATATATTTACAAGAAAATTTCCCAGAACTGAATGACATGAATCCAGTTGAAAATGCCATGCATACCCCACACAATCGGGGAAAAATAAAAGCCCAAACCAAAACACATCATTGTGAAATTTCTTAAGACTAAGGATAAAGAGAAGATTCTAAAAACAGAATGCCATCAGCCTTCTCTGTAACATCACTGAAAGCTAAAAGGCAAAAGAGCAATACCTCCAATTTTGCCTAGAATTTTATTCCCAGCCAAAAGATGAATGCAAAATTTCAAAAAAATTTTATTCCAGCATTTCCTTTTCTGGAAGCTATTAAAGTAGATGCTCCAGCAAAACATAAGAGGAGGGGAAAAAACAGGAATTGGAGAAAAGAGTCAAAGACAGGCATCAACTCTACAATATCTAGACAAATAATCTCCCATGAACTAGCTCCTCCCACAGCTATTTTATCTGTGGACAGCACTGACTGAAGTTCTTTGAACCAACATCTGTCTCACTATAACTGATGTCATTGGTCTCGATTCTAATGGAGTTCATATAAGAGTAGAATCTTTTTTCTTGTACAGAGCAGTACTTCATGTATTTGAATATCAGTTCTCTCAATTTTAATATTCTGGAGTTACTCAGCTGTTCTTCATATGGTAGTGTTTCATCTCATCAGTTTCCTAAGAATGCATCATATATCGGTGTTCTGTGGACTACTTGCAGAAGGCCAGAATATTGCAAGTGGAGTCTTATTTTAGACCCATATGTCTTTCTTCTTTTTAAAGGTTTTGTTAATGTGTAATAGACTTAAAGTAAACATTTTTAAGTGTACAATTTGATAAGTTTTGACACATGTCTACACCCATGAAACATCGCCACAGTCATGATAATGAAAATATGTGTCATTCTCAAAAGTTTACTCTGACCCCTTTCTAATCTCCCCTTCCCACCTCTCTCCTCTCTCCATGTCTTTCCCATTTCCAGGGAACCACTTGTATTGGTGTCCTGAGGCTGCTGTAACAAATTAGCACAAACTGAGTGGCTTACAACAACTGAGCTTTATTCTCTCACAGTCCTAGAGGCTGGAAGTCTGAAATCAAGATGGCAGCAGGGCCACGCTCTCTCCAGAGGCTCTAGGGGAGAATCCATTCTTTGCCTCTTCTGGCCTCTGGTATCTTTTGGCATTCTTTGACTTGTGGTCAGGTATTCCAATCTCTGCCTCTGTGATCACTTGCCTCCTCCTCTCTGGGTCTTCTCTTCTGTCTGTCTCACATCTCTCTCTGCCTTCTTCTTACCCTTCACATTGGATTTAAGGCCCACCTGGTTAATCTAGGATGATGATCTCATCTCAAGGTCCTTAATTACATCTGCAAAGACCCTTTTTCCAAGTAAAGTAGCATTCACAGGTTCCGGGAATTGGGACGTGGACATACCTTTTTGGAGACCATCATTTAACCCACTATGTCATTAATTTTCTTTGTGTCACGTAGATTAGTGTGCGTTTTCTAGAATTTTATAAAATGGAATCAAATAGGCCGGCCCCATGGCCAGGTGGTTAAGTTCACGTGCTCTGCTTCAGCGGCCTGGGGTTTCGCCAGTTTGAATCCTGGGTGCGGAAATGGCACTGCTTATCAAGCCATGCTGAGGTGGCATCCCACATGCCATGACTAGAAGGACCCACAACTAAAAGTATACAACTATGTACCGGGGGGCTTTGGAGAGAAAAAGGAAAAATAAAATCTTTAAAAAAAACAAAAATGGAATCAAATAGTATTGTCTATTTGGGGAGGGGGTCTGGCTTATTCTCTCAGAATAAAGGAATGAGCATAATTACTTTGCTGATTATTTTGCATAGTTATTTTATCCATGTTGTTTCATGTATCAATAGTTCATCCCTTTTTACTGTTGAATAGATCCATTATTTGGATTATACCACAGTTTGTTTATCCATTCACTGGTTGGTTGATAGATGTCTGCAGCCACGTCCCTAGCCCCTCCTCCCTCAAGTGGAAGAGAAAGAACATCTGCTCCTGCTCGCCGGGTTTCAGAAGAAGCTGAGTCAGACACTCTCCGTGCCTCAGTGAGAGTTTGGCGCTAGAGCTCTGTCCCAACCACTGCTCTGCTGCTAACCAGTTGTTAGAAGTGACTGTGGGCAAGGTTGACTGCCTCTCCGGGCTTCTCTGTCCTCATCAGAAAAATGAGGGGGTTGGATTAGAGGACCTCTGAGATAATCCCATACCTGTGATCTCCAGTTTAGGTTATTTATGATGGAAAACAACTCAAGAGGAAAAAGAAGTGGCCTCCACTCCCGTTCCCCTCCGGTCTGAAGTGGGTGGTTTCTGGAATTAATCTGCTGACTCAGACCTCTGCAGCTTCAGCACTTTTCCGACCTAACAAAGGGGAGGGCTGAGGAGGGTACGGTGGCTCAGAGCCACCCGCTCCCTGGTAGAAGCAGAGCTCTGACTGATGAGGGCCTGGCTGTAGAAAGGGACACAGTGACTCCTGCTGGAGGGGGACAGGGTTTCTCTTGGCCTGATTGGTACAGTAAGAGCTACAGTGGGCAGGAGCCTGGCTCTCTTGCCTGACTGGCTTAATAAGTAAAAGTGCCGTTTGTTATTACTTGTTTGCTTGTTTTGTTTTGTATGCTCTGCCCCTCCCCCCACTCATTCATTAATTCAGCAGACCTGTGTGCACACCTGCTGTATCCTGAGCACTGGGAACATGAAGAGGAGTAAGGCCCTGCCCCAGCTCTCACTGAGTTCCCTGGCCCAGGAGAGGACACTGACTCATCAAGTTAGTAAACAAAATGAGAAGTGCCAGAACAGAAAAAAGCCAGCCTTCAATGCAGGGGGCTAATGAGTGTGTGGGAAGGAGGGCACAGGAAACCCCAAGTCGGGAAAGTAGAACTGGTCTCAACACAATGCAAAGCAGATTCAGTATAAGTTTATTTACTTAAAATTATGCCTAGGATTTAGAAATTCGTTTATTGTTCTACAGATGTCAATAAAAAAGGTAAAATAGGAAAAACCAATTTAAAAGGTCTCCAAAAGTGATCAGTCACAGTCCATGTCTCTTGCCTATTTCTTGCTCACCTTTCTGAATGTGTTGCACAGGCCGCTTCTCGGGCAGAGGTAAGATCCCGGGTGCCGCTCCCTGTCTCCTGCCACCACTTAATTCCTGCTCCTGAGTGTCAGCATTCACAGCCCTGCCCTCGCCTTGCTTTGCTGCCCTGGGAACCACTGCTGTCTGAGGGGTGGCTGGCTGGTTGGCTGAAGTAGGATCCCCTCAGGAGGGCTGTGCCTCTGATAAGTGACAACAAAGGTGTTCCCCTGCGGCAGTCAGCATAGCATGGGGCAAATGGTAGCAGAAGTTTCGAGTAGAAGATTCCATCTAAGACGTAAGTGTTTAAAACTGATTCCTGGTGATTTAAGTTTTCTCACAAATACAGCCTTCCTCTCGCCTCCACTTATATCATCCATAAGAGACACACTTTAAACATAAAGACACAGACAGGTTGAAGGTAAATGAATGGAAAAAGATCTACCATGCAAGCAATAAGCATTAAATAGCTGGTGTGGTCATATTAATACCAGACAAAATAGACTTCAAGACAAAGAGTATTAGCAGACATAGATACTAAATAATGATAAAAATGTCAATTCCATTAGAAAGACGTAACAATTGTAAATGTGTATGTACCTAATATACAATTTCAAGATACATGAAGGAAAACTTGACATAATTAAAGGGAGAAACAGACAATTCCACAATTATAGTTGGAAATTTAACACTCCTCTCACAGTAACCAATTGAACAACCAGACAAAAAAAAATCAGTAAAGCCATACATGACCTGAACAACACTCTCAATCTCCGTGACCTAATTGATATTTACTGCCCACTATAAACCACAACTGCAGAATACAGGGTTTCAAGTGCGCATGGGACATTCACCAACTTGGATACTTGCTGGGCCATAAAACAAGTCTCAATAAATTTAAAAGGATTGAATTCCTACAGATTATGTTCCCTTCCTAAAACATAATTAAATTAGACAACAGTAACAAGATATCTACAAAAACTCAAAATATTTGGAAATTAAACAACACATTTCTAAACAATCTATGAGTCAAAGAAGAAATCACAAGAGAAATTAGAAAATGTTTCTAAGAAAATAATAAAGAAAAACATCATATGGAAATTTGTAGAATATAGGTAAAGCAGTTCTTAGAGGGAATTTTATACCTGTAAATGCTTCAAATTTCTTTAAATTACTAAGAAAGTTTTAATGTCAGTAATTCAAGGTTCCACCTCAAGAAACTAAAAAAAGAAGTAAACCCAAGATAAGCAAAAAGAAGAAAATAATAAAGAACAGAAATTAACATAGAGAAAGCAGACAAACCAGAGAGAAAATTACCAAAGCCAGAAGTTGGTTCTTTGTAAAAAGAGCAACAAAATTGTTAAGCCCCAGTTCAGTGGACCAAGAAAAAGTGAAGAGAACATAAGTTATAGAACACAAATATCAGGGGGAAAAAAAGGAGTTACAGACCCTACATTAATGAGGCCAGGATTACCTGAATATCAAGACCTGACAAAGAAATTACAGAAAAAGACAAGTATAGACCAATATCCCTCGTGAATAGAGATGCAGAATACTTAATTAGTTAGGTCTGTTAAAAGATGGGCTAAAAGTAGTTGAATTTTTTCTGGAGACAGACTCAGTTCAATATATGGACGAAGCCAAACTAAGCAAAGAAGAAATGGTTCTCTCAGAAGGTGGTAAAGAACAAGTAATAAAAACAAATAAAGAGATTAAAACACCAATGAGATGACCTTTTTCCCTCTCCAACTGATAGAGATTTTAAAAACAATGACTGCTGTTAGTGAGGGGAAATGTGCATTCTCAAACATTATTGGTGAGAATGTCACCCGGCACAACCTTGTGGAGGATGGTTTGGCAATGCCTATTAAAAGTAGGGATTCGGGCCTTGCATCTTCCATTCTCAGACCCAGCTTCCTATCATAGGAGAAGGGCAAGTTCAAGCGAGCTTGATGTTCACAGTACAGTACTGGATGAAAAAGAGCAGGTTTCATACAAAACATTGTATAAAACATGATCCTATTTTTATGAACTATCTATATGTCCATGGGGGGAAAACTGTTCAAAAATATAAATAGTGATTGTTTCTGATCTTGGTATTCTGGATGATTTTTATTTTTTTCTTTTTGCTTGTTGGTATTTCCTGAATTTAAAAAATGATGAGACACATTGTTTCTGTAGCAAGAAAGACATTAAAAGTCATTAACATAGTGTGATTCTCGTCCATGGTATTGTTTACAAACACTAGTCTTCATGACCCTGTGGTAGGTGTACTGGCAGGAAGTTTAAGCATCAGGTAGAAAGTTGGACTTGATGACTTCTGAAGTCCCTAAAATCATCTAATTGTGATTTTATATTTTTGTGCATATACACATCACTACATATATGATTCTGTATATGTTGGTACAGGTCTATGTGTCTGTGAATATGTTAGTCATGTCTTTTTAGTCTATATTTTTGATGCTTTGAGATTTTGGGGTCTTGCTGATCCTTGAGAGACTGCCCCTCCCAGGGCTAGCTAATTCCTAGCACACCTTTCATAGTCAAACCAACCAATCCAGAGCCCATACTCCCAACCACTTCCTTTATGGGATCTTACACTCTAGGCCACAATTCCCCTTCTCTAACCACCCCAGGGCCAGCTACCAAACAACCAGGGACAGCCACTACACCCAGAGCCTGCTGAAGTTATTCAAACTAGCCAATCCTAACACTGCTTACCTTCCCTGGCCCACTTCTTCCCACAGAGATCACAGTAAAGGCTTGTGCCCATGTTTTGCCCTATTACTCTGCTTCCCTGTGTGGTCCCCATGCCTGGTACGCCAAGCTTCCTGCTTCTAAGGATCTATGAGTATAAAAACTTCTTCCACAGGCCAGCCCCATGGTGTAGTAGTTAGTTCGGCAGGCTCCACTTCAGTGGCCCAGGTTTGTGGGTTCAGATCCCGGGCACAGACCTACACCACTTGTCACCCAGGCTGTGGTGGTGACCCACATACAAAATAAAGGAAGATTGGCACAGATGTTAGCTCAGGGCTAATCTTCCTCAGAAAAAAAAAAAACCATAAAACCTTTTTCCTTCATAACAGTCATTTCCCTGTCTGCATGTCTTACCATAGATGATCAAAACAAATCCTGACTACGCTTAAAAGAGTGAATATATATGTATGTCTCTAGATCTCTTCTACTACTCGTTTCATTCACTATAAACAAACATAATTGGATGAAATTTTGTTCTGGCAGGAACACTATAACCCATAGGCCGGTTTCCCCCAAATGGGTTCCATTTTATCCTTCTCAGAGCAGAGTCTCTACATACTTGTTTAGGGGGAAGGGGGCACGGAAGAAGAAGAATTATGACTGTGAACTCCTAGAAAAAAAAAATCTTCCAAAATAAAACACCCAAATGGATTTAAAATGATTTTGAAGAAGAAAATAAAACAAAAACACACACATAAAAACACCTCTCAGGGGCTGGCCCCGTGGCCGAGTAGTTAAGTTCGCGAACTCCACTGCAGGCGGCCCAGTGTTTCATTGGTTCGAATCCTGGGCGCGGACATGGCACTGCTCATCAAACCACGCTGAGGCAGCGTCCCACATGCCACAACTAGAAGGACCCACAACTAAAAATACACAACTATGTACCCGGGGGGCTTTGGGGAGAAAAAGGAAAAAAATAAAATCTTAAAAAAAAACAAAACAAAACACCTCTCAGAATCATGTAATAAATCCTTCGTAACTTTTAGGCAGCCTAGCTTTCCAACAAAGATCGGGTGGTCTGACCTCTTATGAATACCAAAGAAAATTCTCCATTTCTAGGGTGTCAACTGCCAGGGTGCAAAGTACCCTTATAGGTAAGCTGTTACCCATATGTACAATATTAGTTGAAAGGTGCCACAAGACTCATCCGTCCCAAAATACCTGGCCAATGACCTGCCACAGTGCTTGCTCCCAACCTATCTGGTTTGAGTTTCCTAGTTGTAAACAACTATTTGCTTCGGAAGACCTCTATCAGAGCGTGTTTAAGTCATCTGGAGGGGAGAACTATATCTATCCTGTAGTGGCTCTTTGGATTTTGGGCTGTTGAAGAGTCCAGTAGCTGGCTTGCTGTAGGACTTGGGGGAGTTTCCCAAGCCGTAGGGGTTCTGCTGATTCTGGGTGCGTATCCCAGTCTTCTCCGCGGGTGGACAACCATGAATCAGTTTGATGATCTCCTGGGACAGGGCAGATGCTTAATATTTACTACATGTTTAGTTGAATAGATGAGAGTTTCACTGTGTCAGTTACAGCTCTGTGCTACATAGAACAGAAACCAAGTCTAGTCATATTAAGCAAATAGAGAAAATCCTGGAAGGATATCAGGAGTTTACGAAATTAAGGCTGGTGATGCAAGCACAGAAAGTCGCAGAATCAAGGTAATTCTGGAGACTTGGCACAGAACCCACAGGAAATTCATGGGTTGCAAACAATCTGGCCCTAGCACCACCACTGGCCCAATGATGTCTCCAACCTCCAGCATCTGTTCTGACTCAAGATTCAAAATCCTGTGAGTTTTAGAGTCTGAGTGGCTGAGTTGAAATAATTTGTCCAGAGGTAGTAAAAGAAGGATCTGAGCTCTTCAGCTATAATGGGAGGCTGCAATAGAAAGCACACACTAAGAATTGCTCTCCAATCAAGGCCTCACACAATGGGGAATTTGCCCAAAAGGAAGATAGTGGTACCAACAGGAAGGGGGCAAATTACATATTGTGCTGTGAACTAGGACAGATGTCATCCACACTGAAACTAAAATGAGAGAGGGAGTGGAGCTGGAGATGGTCACTGATCAAGGTTGAAAGAGAAGGGTGTAGTTTCACAGGAAATGGAAGAATGTCACCTTCACAGATCCTGGGTGGCTGGCCAGGCACAGAAGGAGAATCCTGGGGAGGGGGGAACAGAACCTGGATGGTGGGGAGCAGAGAATAGGTGTTTCATGTAGTTCATAGGCTAACACAGCTCAATAAATATTTGTTAAATTGATGACAAAATGGAAACCTAAATCATGCTCTTTAGATGTAAGAGGCTGAAGTTCCTCTGGCTGGCTGAAGAGGGGAAAGTGTCCCCACAGAGGGTGACATCCTTAGAGCCAGCCTGGCTAGTCACCCCTGCTCCTGAGACTTTTCCCATTCACTCCCAGCAGATGACCTCTGGCCTTCCCCTGTCTGAATCAGAAGAATGGGGAGAACCTGTATCCAAAATCTCCATGGAGTTAGCCTTGGGCTTTCCCAGATTTAGCCAGACTGGGATGACTTGGCCTTCATAGCCCAAGGCAATGTGCCTTTCTCCCTGGGTTTTCAGGTGAGGAATCAACTCTCCATTTCTGCCAATTATTTGCCTCCTTTTCCAGAAGAATCTCTCCTCTTCCTCTCCCCCATGCAGAGCAGTATGGCCAAGAGCTTGGCTTCTGGGTGTCCTATAAATCTGGGTTTGAATCTCAGGTCTTCTCCTTATTTGCTGGCTGTACGACCTTGTCAAATATTACTCAGGCCCGCTTCTTCATCCATGAAAGGAAGAAAATTATGCCTGTCTTGCAGGGGCATTTCATGAAAATGTATGCAAAGTGCCAAGCACATAAGAACCTGCAGGGCAGAGGGTCCAAGAGGTGGACCCATTAAAAAGTTCAAGATACTCTTCTCCCACCCCAGGCTTTTTACATAAACACTAGTTATCGTCTTGTAATCAAAAAGATTCTGTTAGCCTGTAGGCAGCCTCAAGGGTAAGACATATTATCTAGTGGATACAAATAGCAATTTTTGAGAGATGTATTATTTTGTAATTGAGCAGAAATAATTTCTCAGGTACTATCAGAGCTTAAATGAAATTTTCCTTAAAATCTTCCAATTCCTATTTAGCCTAAGGAAATACCTGGCTGAGTATACAAAGATGTTATATGGAAGGATGGTTACTGCAGTGTTGTTTATAAAAGTAAAACTTAGAATCAACTTAACTTATAACTCTAGAGGATTCTAAGGTTAAATAAATTACAGTAATTTTTTATAGTAGAACTCTGTCTAGCCTTTAAGAAGATTCTGTAGAAATATTTTTAATCACCAAGAAAGGTGTTCTTGCTGTATTTTAAATAAATTTAAAACAGCATTATAGTGTGATTTCATTTTTATTATATTTATGTATGATATTTGAAGTGATATTTATATACAAAATATTAACGTGCTTATCTTTGGGTGTGGGAGTATTGACAGCTTTTATTTTTAGGCATAACTATTTTCTAATTTTCCCACAATGAACATGTATTATATAAATATAAAATAGGGGAAAATGATCATCTGATCCTTTTTGCCCTGATTTTAGACTCTTCAAGCACCCTTTTGATTTTCCAGATTTGGTTCCTCAAGGTCATCTCCTAAGGAGATACAGGGACAAAGTTAAATCCAGCTGAACAACTTAAAATGGATATTAAAGGCAGTCTTGAATTTTTTTTCCCCATAAGAAAGTGGTATGAATGAAGGGGAAACAGATGCCCCTACTCTGTTTCAGTTTTCTTCTTGTTTTAGTAACCTCAGAGAGCACCACGGCTTCCCCTCGGTGACGGCTTTGTAAAGCCCTGTGCCCTTTTCTTTGCTTCTCCTCACTGCAGAGTGAGATACTCAAGACACCAGGCCAGAGCAATTGTCCTGATGGCTCCAGGACCTACTTTCCTGGGTATCTCAAAACTGGGAAAGGGCACAGGATGATGGATACAAATCTGTCCCTGGAAAGATATCTATCCTTTCTGTGATAAATTAATGAAATAGTCTTCTGATTTAAAAATGTATCTCCTGAGATTTGCCTAGCATGAATAATCCCTCACAAATGGATAAAACACCTTTAAACATTTATTGAGTAAATGTCCTAGGTTTGGTAAGAGAAAATAATAAGAACATAGGGTTCTTGCCTTAAAGGAGTCCAAAGTCTAGTTGGGGCAACAGGCATATAAATAAATAATTGTAAAATAATAGGAGAAAGGTCATAACCAATTTATGAATAAAGTGATATTAGCGGTTGGACCTGATAAGTTAAGGTTTTAGAGATGAAGGGGAAATTCCCACCAGGCCAGAGAAAGCATTCCAGGAGGAGGAGGAAATTGTGTCACAGCTTGAAATAAGCTAAGTATTTGGGCAGCAAGATCAGTTTCTCTCCTTGAAAAACTGATGACCACACTTTGTATAGAAGGTACCTCCAGGTACCACAGTCTAGTACACCCAGGGAGCGTTTCCCATCAGGTTACCATAGTGAATGCTCGTCAAGGAACTAGGGTCCGATAATTCAACGAGACGCCTGTAGAAAATTACCAGACATCTTCAGGGCTTCTTGAAACACTCAGAACTACTTCAGCCAAGCGCTTCACTTCTCTCAAACACTTGCAAGTGTTACTTTTTGCTGATTGTGTTACTCAACCTGATAAAAGTTAATAATTTATGCCGTTCTGATCTTTCTGGGGGTAAAAAATGGAACTAATAATGGCAGGCAAAACAAGAGGCCAAGAGAGAGGTCAGACCGCGGCCTCCGATTTCTTCTAAGCTCCAAATTTCCTTCAAGTGATCACCAACCTGAATGGTTCCAATACCTACTCCGGTCTTCACTTTCCCCTTGGCTCTCTCTCTCTTCTCTCCCTCCATCAGTTCGCCCGAATTTCTGGGTCTCCCGGATAGCAGCTGATCAGTGCCTTTGCAGACCCGCCTTTCCCCAGAAACCCCAGCTCCAAGCCCAGCCGCAACCTGGGAGCCCTCTCGCTGGGCGCTGCCTCGTGCAGGGCGGGGCGGGGCGGGGCGGAGGGGCGGGTCCTGGCGGGGCAGCCGCGGATGGAGGGGCGGGGCTGGCCGGGCGCGGCGGCGCAGGCGCACTGGGTCCGCCGCGCCAAACTGCAGCCATGGAGCAGGCACCTCCCGACCCCGAGCGGCGGTTGCAGCCGGCGCCCCTGGAGCCGCTGGGTCACCCCGACGCTGGGCTGGAGGCTGTGGTCGGTGAGGAAGTGGAGGCGGCCCGGGACGAGGGCTCCGGGGACGGCACGGTGAGGAGAAGGGTCGGCGGGGGCCGCGGGGCCTGCGTCGGGGCCTAGCGGGCGGGCTGGGCTCGTCTGGCGGGGGCCAGCGATTCGGCCAGGGGCGCCCCGCGGTGACGAGGAAGGGCCGGGGCCGCAGGTGCAGCGAGGGGGAGGCTCAGTGGAAGGAGGGGTGCTGGATAGGGGCGAGCGCGGGCGCCGCGGGACCAAGGGGAAGGGTGGAGAGGGCGGCGGCTGGGGAGGGAGGGCATCTGTGGGTGCGCGTCCGCGGGCGTGGAGGCGGGGGCCCTGGACAGGCCACGCTGGAGCAGGTGCAGTGTTCAGAGGTCGGGGAACCCGGAGGTTTGACCTGAAGAGGAGCGCTGATGTCTCTGGCAGTCTGGGAAGGGGTTGTGCAGGGGAGATGGCTTAACCGGGACACCATGGCGGGTGGACAGCGGTGTTTGAAAAGGAAGAGAATGGGGGACTTGAGGAACAAGCCTGGGGCAGTAAGGATGGTTGGCCTGGTACCACCGTCAGGAAATTGAAGAAAGTGTCTGATTTAAGAAGAGGTACAAGTGAAAAAAACATTTTAAAACTGTTTATTTGGCTGTAATTTCTTCATTTGGGGGTCAGTGCCGCAGTTCCCATTGGAGACTTGTCATCAGGATCCCCTGGACCTGCCTTGTGAAGCCCCTGGTAATTAGTGATTTTCATTTGCTGGAGGAAAGGAGAAAATGCATCATTTTATGTTTGTAATTGATTTCATTCCCAAGTGTGTAGACCAGGTTAAATTGAAGCGTTTCAGAAACTAGCGCTCCACATCATACCGCGCTACCCAGTGTGCATTGCTCATCCCTTTTGCTTCCTTTTTTCTGGAACAGGTGTTACTGTTAATATAAAACTGCCTATCCTTATGATAGACGGATAAAGAGTAGTTAGAGTTGTTTGCTGGATGCGATTAGAAAGACTCAACTTTACGTTCAGAGACCTGATAACCAGGAACTTCAACACAGGAGTTGAAGGTTTTGCCTTCTTAGGGAAATGTCAAGGTATATATATATAGGGTAGTAGTAAAACACAAAATTCGACTGAGTAAATTTCAAAGATCTTACTGGCTTTATTCAATGATTCATGAATTGGGCAGCTTCTCACCCAGCAGATAGAAAGGAGCTGTACAAAGTGGAAGGCTTTCATAGGCAGATCGGAGCGGGACAAGGAAGTTATACTAGCAAAAGAGTGAATTGGTTATGTCAAGATCCCCTTCCTTTAGGGGACGATAGGAGTCCATCAGGCAGATTACATCGCTGGTGCTGACCAGGTGGTTCCCGTTGACTGTTTAAGATTCCATTCCTGGGAGAGGCTGAAACTGTAATTAAGGTAGATATTAAGTCTGGGCTTGGTGACATGGGGCTTAGCATAGGTGACTCCATTTTGGGCCTGTTGTCTCTTTTTTTAACATTAGTATGAAGATTTTTGGGGGTGAATTTTAAGTTTTTCATTTAATTTTTTCCTAACTTTTAGTATTATTTGTGGAGAGGTCAGGATGTCCTGTTAAATGTGAGAGAGGTGTGTGTATTCTTTAGTGCATAAAATTTGGCTCTTATATGATTTGCTTTTTATGCAGGTTCCCGTTTGTGACTTAGTTTTTCTGTTTTCTTTTTAAAAATAAAAACTTTTATTGTGAACTATATCATTAATGGAGAGAAGCTTCCCACAAAATAATGATCAATTCCTTTGAAGCCGTGATATGCTCTCCTGGGGTGTAGCTCACTCCCTCCACCACAGAGATAACCTGTATTCTGGATTCTGTACTAACAATTCACTTGCTTTTCTTTATAATCTTACCATATGTGTCCCTAAAGAATATATTGTTTAATTTTACTTGATTTTCAAATTTACCTAATTTTATTATGACTTCCTTTCTTTCTCAATATTATGTTTTTGGGATTCACCCAAAATGTGCTCCGTTCATTTATATTCATGGCTCTATAGTATGCCATTTTATACATAATCTCTAGTTGATTTCTCTTCTTTTTACAGACATTGGAGTTGTTACGATTCTTGCTATTTCTAAAAAATTACTACAACCATGAACTTCTTCCTGTATATCTCCTGGTGCAAGTGTCTAAGAGTCTAATATAAACTTAGGAGTGGAATTGCTGGATTGGAGGGTAGTCGCATGTTCCACCCCAGTAGGTAGTGCCAAATTGTTTTCCCAAGTGATTTATACTCCCATCAGCACTGCCTCATGCTCTCTATCCTTATAAACACTTAATATTTTCAGACTTTAAAATATTTGCCAGTCTTGTGGATATGTATTAAAGCAATTTTAGGTTGTTTCAAAAGTTAAGAATCATATCTTTTGTTGGCTACCTCATGAGTTTAATTATGATTATGGTGATAAAAATTCTGGTAATTTTTTTGTGAAAGCTTTTAGGTAGTTAACTAATATGAAGTTGAAACTATAGTATGAAATCCATTTACGTTAATTTAAAAGTGATTATAACTATCTCATTAAGTTTAAGATAGTTGAAAACCCAAAGATGCCATCATACAGTAAAAGTTGTAGTTATATAATATTACCCGACTTCTTAGGAAAATGTTTGTAAATATGTGTTATAAGAGATTGTCTGTTAGTGACCAAACTTAGGGGGTTTTGCAAAACATCTCCCTAATTTAGTAATTCATAGAGACAGAAGCCATTTGGACAAATGTTTCAGAATCACCGGTTTAAACACACACACACACATTCACATATACTCTGTACATTGTCCTCTGTCCCCCCAAGAAAACTCCCCAAGCCCGTCCTTAGAGGGTCATCTACTTCTTTTCCCTTATCCTGTCCACTCCCCCACTCCAGTCTACCCAGTTGAGAGGTATTGCAGTGACTATAGCCACAATTAACAAATTGCTACTGTTACTGATAGGAATGTGGTCTGGGCGGAAAGGTAAGTTGGATTTGTTGTTTGTGTGCTATGTACAGTAAGGCTCTGCTTGTCGTTTAATTTTCCAGATTACCCCCAAAAGACAGATAGAGATGAGGAAGCAGAGACTGAGAGAGAAGTGATTTGGTGAAGGTCACAGCTAGTCAGTGGCGTGGCTGAGATTTGAGGCCAGGTCTGCCTGGCTTTCAAATCAGTGCTTTGTCCATTAAACCAGGCAGCTTTATTCCAAAAAAAAGTTAAAAATAGTCTTGTAGGGGCTGGCCTCGTGGTGCAGCGGTTAAGTTCACACATTCCACTTCTTGGTGGCCCAGGTTTCGCCAGTTCGGATCCCGGGTGTGGACATGGCAGCGCTTGGCAAAAAGCCGTGCTGTGGTAGGCGTCCCACATATAAAGTAGAGGAAGATGGGCATGGATGTTAGCTCAGGGCCAGTCTTCCTCAGCAAAACAAGGAGGATTGGCAGTAGTTAGCTCAGGGCTAATCTTCCTCAAAAAGAAAAAAAATGGTCTTGTAAATTGCTCCAATACGGTTTTTAAATTTTTTATTTAAGATTGTTGTAATTTTAAGAAGAAAAAAATGTAAAACATGTGTTGATTTATCAAGCAGTTTTTCACCACAAAAATATCTGTGCAGATAGTGTGCAGAGATGGCAAAAGGTCCCCTCATCAGCCTTATCTTTGACTCTGCGGACTGTGAGTGGAGAGCAATTTGTGCCCATTGCCCTGCACCTCGGGGTGGTGGAAACCAGCACTGCCCAGGAGTCGCAGGTCTCTTCTGGTTTGAAACATCGCTAATCAAGATTCTTTAACTTAAATAAATAAAATATAATTTAAAAAAATTCTTTAAATTCTGCTGTAAGCTCTTATTCTGTAATCTCTTGCTTTTCTTTCTATGAGTCTTCAATCCTCTTCCTTCCAATTATCTAGTTAGAAGTCTCCTTTCTTTTCCTTTTGTATTTTTTCCTTGTAAGGCGGAGTGCATTCTTTTTTGTCTAAGTGTTGTCAGTTCTATTTAAAGTAATTTAGAAAATGGAAAAATGAGAGAGGAATCCAGTCTCCACGAGAGTAGTAATTAGTCCTGGCAGAAGCGGGAGGAAATAGCAAGGGCATGGAGGTAAGAATACTTCTTTTTTTAAGCTGGAAGATTCCATCGCGTTGGCAGTTAAGAGTATTTGCCCAGAGAAGACCCACTGCCTGAGGGGTTCATGAGCGATTTTTAGGGAGAGCGCTCTAGGCCTGGGAGTGCAGGTGGGGGCACGGAGTGCTGGAGCAGCTGCTGCTGAAGACGCCTGTACACAGTCTGCTCCTTCACTGATTGGTGCAGATTGCTGAGGGGAGTAGGCGAGAACTGTGAGTGGGGTTTGAGGCATTTGTGGGTGAGGATAACATAAAAAAGGAAAAGAAGATGCTTCAGCATAGTTAGAGAAGTTATCAGTTTAGCACCCATTGATTAAATCACACTTAAGAGTGTTTGCCTTATTTTCTGCCTTGGCAGCTTTCAGATTTTTTTGAAGGTGACTCATGGTACCAAATACATTTTTACATCATAATCAGCATACATATACTTTTATACATACGTGTTGTTTCAGGAAGCAGTACTTTAACCTTTACTTCATGCAGTGCCCTCTGATATTTTTCTTTTCTTCATCATCAAAAAGAAACATTGGTCACAACCCGCCAGGTTAATTTCATGAACCATGAATGTGTTGTGACTCAGTTTGGAAAACTGTTCAAACTTACGTAGTGTTCTGCTTATTTATACTGAGGAAGATTAACCCTGAGCTAACATCTGTGCCAGTCTTCCTCTGTTTTTTGTATGTGGGTCACTGCCACAGCATGGCTGCCAACAAGTGGCATAGGTCCGCGCCTGCAAACTGAACCAGAGCCACTGAAGTAGAGTGCACCGAACGAAACCACTAGGCCATGGAGCCAGCCCCATATTGTTTTATTTTAAATAAAAATTAATGTTTTCTGAATAGCTGTGCTATTTTCTTAAATATATGTTTTAATAGATAAAAAGCACAAGAACACAGGTCATGTATTGTGACCTATTTTTCTTAGTTATCTAAGAAATACAGCTGAAGTTCAACTTCACTGTTAGGCTTAAGTAGACATATTATTATTTTTTTACATAATACAAGCTGCCTTTGACCATTGTAGACATATCCCCTAAGAGAGGTAGAGTCAGTGGATGGTTCTTTTTTGAAAGATTGGCACCTGAGCTAACAACTGTTGCCAATTTTTTTTTTTTCCCTGCTTTTTTCTCCCCAAATCCTCCCAGTGCATAGTTGTATATTTTAGTTGTGGGTCCTTCTAGTTGTGGTATGGGGGACGCCACCTCACTGTGGCCTGACAGACAGTGCCATGTCCACGCCCAGGATCTGAACCAGCAAAACCCTGGGCCGCCAAAGTGGAGCACGTGAACTTAATCACTCGGCCACAGGGCTGGCCCCTGGATGGTTCTTAAACTCCATATCTCTGACCTATTTCAGTAGCATCACACCTAGAAAAAAACATTGGAAGTACACTAATATATCAACAATGGTTAGTGCTTGGTTGTGGGATATAGGTGATTTATATTTACTTAATTTTTCCATTTTTGTACACTAAGCATGTATTAATTTTTATGATCATGTATGATTTTTATGATTAAAGAGAAATTTTAACCTACAAGTGATAGGTGATAGCTAGTACTTGCTACATGGTAGGCAACTTAAAACTCTTTACATGCATTAACTCATTAAATGTTCCCAAGAACATTATGAATTAGGTATTCTTATCCCCATTTTACAGATGAAGAAACTGAGGCAGAGAGGGTAAATAACTTGCCCAGAGTTACACAGCTTGTTTATGGCAGAGATGGGATTCAGATTCTGGCAAGCTGGCTACTAATCTGAGGGAGAATTGATCTTGTAGTTACAAACTTCTGTCTTTTCCTGACCACCTGCTTGGGCTGGTGCTGTAGCGGTTTCCTTTGATTTGAGTTTACCTTACTTGTGTTTGAGTTTGTCCATTTTATAATATTTATGCCTTGTGTTAAGTCTGTCTTTGTTTGCTATAGGGAATTTAAAACATTTGCATTTATTACTTTAACTGGCTTTATTTTTGCTTTTTTTGTCTTTTTGCAGTCTTTTATTTTTTTAAGATTTTATTTTTCCTTTTTTTCTCCCCAAGGCCCCCTGGTACATAGTTCTGTATTTTTAGTTGTGGGTCCTTCCAGTTGTGGCATGTGGGACACCGCCTCAGCATGGCTTGATGAATGGTGCCATGTCCACGCCCAGGATTCCAACCGGTGAAACCTGGGCCACCAAAGCAGAGCATGAGAACTGAACCACTTGGCCACAGGGCTGGCCCCAAACTGGCTTTATTTTTAGTTGATTTTATTCTGTCCTATTTCATACTTTCTTATTTTGGTTTCTGATTTTGAGTTTTCCTTTGTGGATAATTTCTTTGGTTTTATCCTCTGTAATGATTTGGAAGGTATGTATCTTTGTTTTTTTCTTCTCCAAAACAACTGAGACAAAAATTATTTATGTAAACGTAATGACCATTTTAAAAAACTTTTGAAATAATCCCATTTATTGAAATGATCTCAAATTTCTAAGCAAATACAGTACAAAGAACCTTTTTGCCCTGAACTGTTTGAGAGTAAGCTGCCATCATGATATTCCCTGATCTCATCCCCAAAACTTTGTATTTCAAGGGCAAACGAGGACATTCTCCTATATAACCACAATGCTGCCATCAAGATCAGGAAAATAGCATTGATAAATTACTGCTATGTAGTTCTCAGACTTCGTTTAAGTCTTGCCCGTTGTACCAATAGTGTTCTCAGAGCACAGTGATCCTGTCCTGACTCCTGTATTGCGTTTAGTTGTGGTCTCTTTAGTCTTCTCCAGTCTGGAAGAGTCTCAGTCTTTACTTTTTTTTTTTTTTTGAGGAAGATTAGCCCTGAGCTAGCATCTGCCAGTCCTCCTCTTTTTGCTGAGGAAGACTGGCCCTGAGCCAACGTCCGTGCCTATCTTCCTCTCTTTTATGTGGGATGCCTGCCACAGCATGGCTTGACAAGCAGTGCATAGGTCCGCACCCAGGATCTGAACCAACGAACCCTGGGCTGCCAAAGCGAACTGTGCACACTTAACTGCTGCACCACTGGGCTGGCCCCCTCAGTCTTTACTTTTGTGACTTTTGTGACTTAATTACTTTGTAATTAAGTAATAGTTTGTGGGGAGGTACTTGGACATACTTTGAAAGTATGAAAATATCTTGTTCCTCATCAAACTTTCTATTTGTCTGTTTCAGTATGGACTCACGAATTTTTGTTTTTTAACAACTTTATTAAGGTATAATTTATATACCATAAAATTCATTCATTGTAAGTATATAATTCAGTAACTTTTTTTTATTAAGGTTATGAAAGTTAACATCCTTGTGAAATTACAGTTGTACATTATTATTAGTCATGTTGTAGGTACACCACTTCACCCCTAGTGCACCCCCCCACCCCCCCTTTCCCCTGGCAACCACCGATCAGTTCTCTTTGTCCATATGTTGACTACCACCTATGAGTGGAGTCATACAGAGTTCGTCTCATAATTCAATAACTTTTAGTGAACTTTTAGAGTTGTGCAACCATTACCACAACCCAGTTTTAGAACATTTCTGTCATTCCCCCACATTCCTTCATTCCCCTTTGTAGTTAATCCCCCTTGCGATCCCTAGCCCTTGGCAACCACTGTCTCCTTTCTATATAAATTTGTCTTTTAGGGTATTTCATATAAATGGAATTATATAGTCTGTTGTCTTTTGAGTCTGCCGCCTTATAATGTTTTTGAGGTTTATCCATGTTATAGCATGTATTAATAGTGCCTTTTTATTACTGAATAATGTTCGATTATATGAATATATTACATTCTATTTATTCACCATTTGATGGACTTCGGGGTTATTTTCAATTTTTAGCTATTTTGAGTGTTACTGCTGTGAACATTCATTTACATGCAAGTCTGTGTGTGGATGTATGTTTACATTTCTCTTGGGTTAGATTTGTAGGACTGTAATTGCTGTATTATATGGTAAGTTTATGTTTAACTTTTTAAGAAACTGCCACTGTTTTCCAAAGTGGCTGTACCATTTAACATCACCACCAGCAGTGTACGGGGCTCACCTTTCTCTGCATCCATGCCAGCACTTGGCATTGTCTGTCTTTTTGATTATAGCTATTCTATTGGGTTGTGAAGTGTTTTTAATTTGCATTTTTCTAATGACTGTTGGTGTTGAGCATCTTTTCATGTGCTTATTGCCATTTGTATATCTTCTTTGGTAAAATGTCCATTCAGATTTTTTTTGCTCATGTTTTGGGTGGTTTGTCTTATTATTGAGTTATATATGTTGTTTAGATATTCTGGATACAAGTCTTTTATTAGATAATATGATTTGCAGATTTTTTTTCCTCAGTCTATGGCTTTTTTCTTTTTCTTAATGGTGTCTTTTGAAGAGCAAAAGTTTTTAATTTTGATAAGTCTAGTATATCAATTTTCTTATGGATGGTGCTTTCGGTGCTGTATCTGAGAACTCTTCTTATCCCAAGATCATGAAGATGCTATAAATTTCAGTTTTAGCTCCTATATGTGGGTGTATAAGCCTTTTTGAGTTAATTTCTGTGTATGGTGTGAGTAAAGGGTCTAAATTTTTTTCCTTTTTTCGGAGGGGTATGTATATTCCGGTGTCCCAGCACCATATATTGAAAAGACTCTCCATTCTCTATTTACTTGCCTTCGTGTGTTTGTTAAAGTCAGATGACCTTGCGGCCAGCCCGGTGGTGCAGCGATTAGGTTCACATGTTCAACTTTGGTGGCCCAAGGTTTGCTGCTTCAGATCCCAGGTGCGGACCTATGCACTGCTCATCAAGCCATGCTGTGGCAGGCTTCCCACATATAAAAAAAATAGAGGAACATGGGCATCAATGTTAGCTCAGGGCCAATCTTCCTCAAAAAAAAGAGGAGGATTGGCGGTGAATGTTAGCTCAGGGCTAACCCTCCTCAAAAAAACAAAACAAAACAAAAAAAGTGTTCAAAATAATTTTTTTTTTAAAGATTTTATTTTTCCTTTCTCCCCAAAGCCCTCCAGTACATAGTTGTCTGTTTTTCAGTTGTGGGTCTTTCCACTTATGTGGGATGCCGCCTCAGCTTGGCTTGAGGAGCGGTGCCATGTCCGCACCCAGGATCCCAACTAGTGAAACCCCGGGCCACCAAAGTGGATCGCGTGAACTTAACAACTTGGCCACGGGGCCAGCCCCTCAAAATAATTCTTAAAAAAAAAAATCAGTTGACCTTAAATGTAAGAGTTTATTTCTGGAATCTCAGTTCTGTTCCATTGCTCTCTATGTGTGTCCTTCTGCCAATAGCACACTGTCTTCAGTCCGTTAGTTATTTAATAAGTTTTAAAGTCAGATAGTGTAGATCTTGCAAGTTGTTATTTTTCAAACTTGTTTTGGCTGTTCTATATCGTTTGTATTTTCATTTAAATTTTAGGAACAGTTTATCAGTTTCTGCAAAAAGTCCTGCTTGGATTAAGTATTTTTGAAGGAACGGTATATTAGTATATTTTATAATATTTCACTTATATTCTATGTCTGATGCTTCTTTGTCATTTGTAATTTATTATTGTGAAATCGAAGGCAAATCTGGTCTTTATTCTTTTGTAGTGGTCTTGTTTCATATTTTTCTGGATTAATCTTGTTAGGGTATTTTTTTCTTTAAGTTGAAAATGTTTAAGTATTCTAATCAATTACACATGGACCACATGCCTTTCAATTTGAAGGCTTAGAATTTTGTTTTCAATCCAGGAAAGAGGTTTGTTTGTTTCTTTTTCTTTTTAATTATATCGATGATTATTATTTCTGTTCTATTTCTTCTGATTTCTTCTTTAAGTACTTCCATTATTTAAACCTTGGTTCTTAGTTTTCCTCTTTTATCATCTTTGATCATTTTCACTTTTTTTGGTCTTTCTTTCGTCAGCATTCTGGAGGGGCTTCCCGACTATGTCTTCTTACTGATTTGATTTCTTGCAGTGTAAGTTCTACTGCCAAGAATATATTTTATTTTTGCTATTTTATTTTTCTTTCTTTGCATTCTTTCTTTTTTGAGTTGGCTCCATGTTCATCTCAGTCTGCCTATTGGGGTTTTTCTTTGGCCTGTTTTCTTTTAATTTTTTTCCTATAATTTTCAATATAATAATAAACATTGTATTTTCTTTAGTGTGTGATTTAAATAAGATTAAGTAAATTAAGTGCTGTAGACACTCTGACTCTTTGCATCCACAGTCCTAAAAGTTCTTATATTAAGGTTAATTCATGTTGTCATTACTCTTAAAGAGCACCACACGTGGACGGTAGCTCACTGGAGGATTGAGAATTGCTCATACAAGCAGTGGACTCAGGCATCTGGTCTCAGTTATCCTCGCATTCCTAATGACTGGCATTGTAGAACTCAAGACATATTTAGTTACTGAATTAGTAGTTTCTTATTGTTCCTTTTATCACTGTTATCTGCTTTATGCTCACTTTTACTGTTTTTTACTGTTTGCAACATTTTTAAAACTTAGAATAGATTATATTCATTTTCACTCATTGATTTGGAAATAAAGAATTTCATCAGCCTTTTAAATATGCCCATCTTCTATGTTTATTTAGTCTTAGGTAGTTATTAGTCTTACGTCAATTCACACATCAAGCGTCTACATTTGGGACATTGTTCCTTTTGGATATGAGTGTAGCCTCACTCTAATGATATTCTTCACTCTGATGAGAAGTCCACTTTGAATACAGGTAAAATATTGTATCTCTTTAAAACATGTCGCTGGTCTCATCTTTTGGTCATCCAGTCAATCCATTTCTAAATGTATTGAATGTATCCTTTTAACAATTATGGTATCAGTTGTGTTATTCTTGGCACTATTTATGCTTTAATATTGACAGTACAAACAGTATAAACAAGTTTATATCATCTCCCAAACCCTGCTGGTATTGTATAGTGCCTTTCTTTAGTTTTGATGATAGCTGATTTTATTCTTTTCTTTTCCTTTTCTGTAATTGCATGGCATGACAGGGTAAATTCATGACTCATGCTTATCTTTTTGGCTCAAGAGATAATTTGCTTTATCAGTCATGTGCTTCTAGAATTCAGGGAATTTTTCACTGGAGTAGATGGTGGTGAATCTGGCTGTGGGCCAAAAGTATGAGTTTCCTATGTATATCTCAACCAATGAGGGCTTCATAATCCTGATGTTGAGTGGTTTGTGCTTATGTAACTTCTTGAGCTTTCTTTTAGTTGGATGATTTCCTCCTCTTAGTACATAAACGTACAACTTACGCTTTATAAAAATGTCTTGTTTAATGACTGAGTGATTACTGCTTTTGTTGACTAATAACAGTTCTTTTCCATTGGCTTGGCCCTTAGTTCTGTATCCTTTTCTGTTATTTTCTTTTAGCATTTTTACCTTTTTCTCCGTTTTTCTTTAACATTTTGGGGACACTTTCTATGTCATCTTTATTCATCATTGATTTTATTTTTTGTGGTGGCACATAGCTTTTTCTGTCCTCAAAGCACATAGGTTTAATTTTCTGTGTAAAGCATCACCATGGGTTTTACTGCATATAGCTTTTTCCTTTATCCATCTTTCTACTTACATCTCTTCTTCACGAACTGCCCCCAATTATAATATAGTCTGGGGTTTTTAATTAAAACCCACCTCTGAACTTTAAGAGTGAACAAAGGAGAAAAAAAAGAAAGTCCAGCAGTTATCACGTGGTGTCACTTTGTCTTCCTTGTTTAGACTTGGAGTATCTTGTATTCAGCAAACTCCTCTCTTCAGTGGCGCACTTCCCTCACATGGAGCCTGTGAACCACTGGTGGTGTGTTTGTCGTTCTTTCTGGTCCTTCGATGTAGACCTGGGGATGTTCTAGCGGGAAAAGAAAAGAGTCTGCTCTAGTTACAGCTGCTGCTGTCTCACAGGTGGAGCCTGTTAATCACTGCCGAAAAGTTTAGGCAAATTTAAAGTTGAATATAAGATCGACTCTTTTTTTTTTTAAATTAATCTGCCTGCTGAAAATCTTGACTTTTGGCATATGTGTAGCATTTTATTTTTGAGAGAGATTGATTTGACTTTGATAAAATAAAAAATTAGATATCAGTGTTGAGGATCATTTGTCTTTGTATAAAGTGTTTTTAGATTTTTTCTTATGCATTTCTATATAGATTTATTCTTGGTCACTTATATGAGATGACTATGTTTTGTTTTTATTTTTTTTACTGCTGCTATCTTGCCTATGTTTTAATAATTAAATGTATAATACCTTTTAAAATAGCTTCTGGAAAAGTTTACTGTGTATGCTGATAACGAGGGGCCTGTCATTTGGCAACCCCTAGCAACTCAAGAAATATGAGGAAGTAGCTTGAAATATGTACCAATAATGGATTTTATTATAATAGCTGGGGTTTTTGTCCATCTTAAAGGTATTTTTGTTGTTCTTCCATTTGTTTTTGCCCAGATGACAGAAAATAATTTTTGGTTGAAGAAGATAGAAATTAGTGTTTCAGAAGCAGAAAAGCGAACTGGAAGAAATGCCATGAACATGCAAGAAACATACACTGCTTACCTCATTGAGACAAGGTGGGTGATGAGAATTAGGCCTCAAGTTAGATGGAAAAAGCTTTGGTAGCTATTTGATGCAAATGCTGTTGTGTAACAGAATTGTTTACAGATTGTTGTCTTTTTAGGGATTTTGTTTGTTTCTTTACTTTTTAACAGGTAAACAGGTCTGTCATTTACTGTGGTACTCTTGATAGCTGTATTCTAATGTACTTGTTTTAGGGGGAGAGGGAAGGTTAGTGGAATTGTTTTGGGATCTGGAATGTTACCTGACACATGCTTTGGTTCCGCTTTTGGTGTTAGATACAATTCTGTGCAGTTTTGGGAGGGGCTACCAGGTTAACAGCGGTGTATGAAGTGGACTTAGGTAAGTGGAGATAGTTAACAAAGAAGTCTGGGAGGAGCTGCAGTATGGTCTTAGTTATTTTAGGAGAGTTGGGAGTTATAGAGAAATTAACAGGAAAAAAATTGAGACTGGAGCTTTAGACCTTGGCATAAAATTGAAAAGACGAAGTAAATCATGGAGTAGGAAATCAAAACTTAGCAGAAAAGTTGTCTTTTACCTCTTAAGGAAAAAGTTAAAAGAATTAGATTGTTTTGTCTAGAGAAAGGCAAGGGAAGACTCAATTTATTTCGCCAGTTATAAACAGTTTATATGAAGACTGTACTGACTAGTTCTTTTCTCCCTGCAGACTGAGCAGAAATACTTTCAATTAAAACCGGATATGAGAGAACTTTTTAGTATCCTGTAAAATAGAATAGTAGAACTACCAGACTTAGTTGATAAAGAGTTATAATCCGGGGCTAGCCCCGTGGCCGAGTGGTTAAGTTTGCGTGCTCTGCTGCAGGCGGCCCAGTGTTTCGTTGGTTCGAATCCTGGATACAAACATGGCACTGCTCATCAGACCATGCTGAGACAGCGTCCCACATGCCACAACTAGAAGGACCCACAGCGAAGAATATACAACTATGTACCGGGGGGCTTTGGGGAGAAAAAGGAAAAAAAGTCTTTAAAAAAAAAAAGGAGTTATAATCATGTTTGAGGTGAATACATTTTTAAGAAAAAAGTTTTAAACCCTCCTTTTTTGTAGACTTTACCAAAAGTCACTGAGCTTGCCTTCAGGCTGAACCTGGTGTCTTTTCAAGACTTTCTCCAGGTCTGTGGCTCTACCCAAAATGAAAGTTAAAATCTTGGTGAAGCTTGTTTAATCTAAACACAGTTCTGAAAATCCTTTTTGTAAGTATAGTTTTCCTTTCTCTACCAAAAAGAAAAGAAAAAGGAATCTTCCAAAAACAAGAGAAAATTTGTATACAATAGGAATTTTAGGAAAAGAGAGAGGTCAGGTGGATCTTTTTAAAATTTGGTCGTAGGTGCCACCCGGTGGCCGAGTGGTTAAATTAGTGTGCTCTGCTTCAGCTGCCCAGGGTTTCGCCAGTTCGGATCCTGGGCGGGGATGTGGCACCGCTCATCAAGCCATGCTGAGGTGGCGTCCCACATGCCGCAAATAGAAGGACCCACGACTAAAAATATACAGCTATGTACCCGGGGGCTTTGGGGAGAAAAAGGGAAAATAAAATCTTTTTTAAAAAAATAAATAAAACAAAATTTGGTTGTTTTGTGCTATACATATTTATGTGTATGTATCACAGAGGTTTTTAAAGTGATTAAAAAACAAATATGGTCCCATGAGATAGTTTTTGTTTCTGTTTTTTTTTTTTAAGGTCAGTTAGCCACTTAAAAGATCATACTTTAGAAATTAGTATTAGCTCTAGCTTTTTAAATAAATCCTTCAATTTAAAACTAAAAGGGGGGGGCTGGCCCGCTGGCGCAGTGGTTAAGTTCGCACGTTGTGCTTCTCGGTGGCCCGGGGTTCGCCGGTTCGAATCCCGGATGTGGACGTGGCACTGCTTGTCAAGCCATACTGTGGTAGGCGTCCCATGTATAGAGGAAGATGGGCATGGATGTTAGCTCAGGGCCAGTCTTCCTCAGAAAAAAGAGGAGGACTGGCAGTAGTTAGCTCAGGGCTAATCTTCCTCAAAAAAAAAAAAAAAAAAATCTGGGGGTTGGCCCCGTGGCTGAGTGGTTAAGTTCGTGTGCTCTGCTGCAGGCGGTCCAGTGTTTCGTTGGTTCGAATCCCGGGGCACAGACATGGCACTGCTCATCAAACCACTCTGAGGCAGTGTCCCACATGCCACAACTAGAAGGACCCACAACGAAGAATGTACAACTATGTACTGGGAGGCTTTGGGGAGAAAAAGGAAAAAAATAAAATCTTTAAAAAAAATAAATAAAAATAAAAATAAAAAGGGTATTTTTAGTATATGCCTATTTCTTCACCCAATTGAGCAATGAAATTAGCTGTTGATTACTTTTACTGCTGGAACAAAATCTTGATTTGAATAATCTAGAATAATTTATAATTGTTCTTTGACTTTGAAATGAGTAAATTATCATAATTTGAAACTGGGAGTTAGAAGTGACCATTCTTGAGTAGCATAGCTAGACTCTGAATAAATATTTAAGTGGATCATCAGTAAATGTGTGGTATACAAAAGGATTATTGAGTTTACTTTCACGATTGTATTTCATTTTAAATTTGTTTATTTTTTGCTGAGGAAGTTTCACCCCAAGCTAACATTTGCTGCTAATCTTCCTCTTTTTTTATGTGAGGCACCACCACAGCATGGCCACTGACAGACAGTGATGTCGGTCTGCCCCCAGGAATCAAACCCAGGCCCCCAAAGCAGAGGGAGCTGAACTTTACCACTAGGCCACTGGGGCTGGCCCTAAGTTTATTTTAAAACAGTGGTTCTCACACTTTAAAATACATAGTAATCACTTGGAGAATTTGTTAAGCTGCAGGGTTTTTGGTGGGCTCCAGAAATTTCCATTTTGTTTTTGTTTTTAAGATTTTATTTTTTCCTTTTTCTCCCCAAAGCCCCCTGGTACATAGTTGTGTATTTTTAGTTGTGGATCCTTCTAGTTGTGGCATGTGGGATGCCACCTCAGCATGGCTTGATGAGTGGTGCCATGTCCCCGCCCAGGATCCGAACCAGTGAAACCCTGGGCCACCAAAGCATAGCGCGTGAACTTAACCACTTGGCCCCGGGGCAGCCCCAAGAAATTTCCATTTTTTTTTAACAGAAGCTCCATGTGTTTTTGAAGCAGAAAATTATGGCCATGGACCATCATTTTGATTATCTTTTAAGGTACAAAGGATTTAAATTCTAAGGTAGTCAAATTTATCTTTTCCTAATGATTTTTGTTTTTCCTATCTTAGAAAATCTTTTTTTCCCCAGAAATTCTTGCCTTGCCCGTATAATAGATATCTGCTTTGAGAAGTACTGCTTTTGAATAGATTATTTTATAAGTAGTGTACCCCTAAGGTTAACTGACCTTCCACAACTACAGAACCATCGGATTTCCTAATTTGATCATGTAGGATTCTTTCTGTAATTCAGTGTTACGCAGATAATCTGGGGCAATATGAAATGTTATTGAGCCTTGATATTAACTAAAAGTTTAACTTTTATCATGTAGCTTACCCACCTACTCTTTAGATGCACGTAGAAAGCCCATTTAGTAATTGCCTGTAGTGTTATACTTTAGTAAGGTATGATTGAATAAGGCTGAAGTCCCTGGTTTTTAATTTCTCCAGAGATTTTGTGTTTTCTTGTTCATAGAATATGAACCCTTTCAAAATAGATGAGAATATGCCTCTTTTAGAGTAGGTAAGAATGCCTCGATGGCTTGGGAGGCAGGATGATGTCGCTACTTAATTCTTCTAATTTGTAAAATGGAGCTAATGATACTATCTACTTTATTGTGAAGGTTAAATTAAATGTTGCATGTAAAATCAATTATGTGCTGTTAAATATTTGTTAAATGACTGGACAAATGAGGTTGTTTTGTGGTCCATTGAAAGTCTTCGGTATGCTTTTGGTCAGTTTCCAATGATTAGCCCCTGCCTCACGTGGCCTTTTTTTAAAAACCATTAGCAGGTCTTCGAAGAACAGCCTTGTAGGTGTACTGCTTATAGGCTATATATAGTTGCTATATACAATAGCTATACTATACTATATACTATAGCTGCTTATAGTATAGGTATACTGCTTATATTGACCTTCCTATTAGCAAGGTGTGGCTTCTGTTGGTAATGATTTTGACTAATTTGAAACTTGATATTAACCCAGATGTTTTTTCACCTGAACTTGAGAATCAGAATTGGAATGGTATTAGTCATAGCTAATGGTTAGATCAACTCCTTAAAATGAATTAAGATTTAATACTCCTATATTTTTGCCATGGGAGCCATTGTGCATTTGAACTTCATATTTTGTTTCCTTTTTATTAATATGCAATGAATAAATTTAGTGGCATACTCATATATAAATAATTAAGCATTGAGCATCTCTTGTGCTGAGCATGGGATAGTATATATACTTTCTCAAGACTTGACTTTATTCCAAGACTAGTTTAGCTTCTGTGCCTTTATGCCCTAATATACAAATGCACATTGTGGTTATATGTGTGTTTCTTGGAGGGCTTGTAAGTTATTGTCAAGCAAGCAATTGGAAAATAGGAAGGTCTGATAATGTTTAGAAGACTAATGATTTCTAATAGTGATTATGCTAGCAGAAATCTTGTCAAAATAATTTTAAATATCGTTTATATGATTTTATCCTAACTTTCCCCAACTATAAGTTGAACTTTCGTATGGATGAGACATGGCATTGGCTGCAACTCTTTATATTAAAGGTAAGACTAGAGGTGAATTTTTTTTTTTTTAAAGATTGGCACCTGAGCTAACATCTGCTGCCAATCTTTTTTCCTTTTTCTTCTCCCCAAACCCCCCCAGTACGTAGTTGTATATGCTCGTTGTAAGTCCTTCTGGTTGTGCTTTGTGGGACGCTGCCTCAGCATGGCTTGATGAGTGGTACTAGGTCCATGCCCAGGATCCAAACTGGTGAAACCGTAGGCTGCCGAAGCAGGAGCACGCGAACTTAACCACTTGGCCACAGGGCTGGCCCTAGAGATGAATTTTTGCATCCCTTCTCCCCCAACCTTTTGGAGTTAATTAACATTTTGCTTTTGTGGTACTTGGATGCATCTGATTCATTTGTAACCTTAAATCAAGTTTTTTGTGGTATCTTGGTCTTCAGCATGAATGTTGTTCTCTTGTTGTGGCAGAAGTGCAGTTAAAAATACCTTCTATTTAATGAAACACTAGCTAAACCAGGTTTTACTATATTGTAAAATCGATTATTATATATTAACTGAATTAGTATACATTGAGGCTTTTCGAATGTTCTTAATATGACTATTTCTCTTGAGTTCAGATAGATTTTCTGTAACAGAAGGAGAGTGCTTAGTTAGGAGTGAGGGCTTTGGAATCAGGGATCTGAGTGCTCTCTCCACAGGTCTCTGTGACTGTCGGAAGAGCGTGTGCTGCGCTGTTGCTTCCTTGTCTGTAAAATGGGGACAACAGTTCCTGCTTCACAGCATTGTTGTGAGGCTTAAATAAGACAATACGTGAAAAGTTCTTTACTCAGTGCCTGGTTCATAAGCATTCAGTAAATGGAGTTATAAATTTTAAAGGAGGTTAGATGCATGTATTTGTATTTTTAAAAAATAATAGAAATCTTACTCTATTTCTTTTCAGGTCAGTTGAACATATCGATGGTCAGAGTGTCCTAACAGACTCGCTGTGGAGGCGGTATAGTGAATTTGAGCTGTTGAGAAACTACCTTTTAGTTTACTATCCACATGTTGTTGTGCCCCCTCTACCAGAGAAAAGGGTAAGAAGTGAAATGGCAGTATAGTTTAGAAGTATTTAGCATCGAGAGTATTCTTCATGATTGTTTTGTTTACCTAGGCAGAATTTGTTTGGCATAAGCTGTCTGCTGACAACATGGACCCGGATTTTGTGGAAAGACGACGAATTGGTTTAGAAAACTTCCTTTTGAGAGTTGCTTCACATCCCATCCTTTGTAGAGACAAAATCTTCTATTTGTTTTTAACACAGGTATTTTTCTTTTGTTTGGTCTTTTTCAAAAATCCATTTGACTTAGGATTTTTTAAATTTTAAATTGTGGAATGCTTATTCTTAAGAATCCTTTTGGAGCAACTTTGTTAATTAGTATGTATTTCATTGGTTTTTTTGGTTTGTTTTGAATTTCAAAATTATTGAAAATCATTCTTTTGGCTAAAATTTTCTACTTAAAGATACTAAAGATGGGACTTTTGCTATCACTTAAATGCTGTTAAAGTTAGTCATTAGTTTTTTGAAGCACAGATCTATAAACTCCTGAGTCCATCTTTGGGTAATCTTTTGGAATCTGGATTGGATGTTAATTGTGAAGTGAAAAGAATTCTTTTTTTAACCTCTCTGTCCCATCTCCCCTGAAAGAAGAACAGAACGATAGGTATTTAATTTATTTAATTTAGAATATTCTTTATGGGTTGTTTTATTTTGCAATGATTTCTTTTTTTTCTGGCAGCAGTGCTCTTTTATTCAGAGAATAGCATGGAGTAGCATGGGGACAGGACCCATGGGCAGTAAAGAGCTATTTTGCAATGATTTCTAAAATTAACTTTAAATTTTTAGGAAGGTAACTGGAAGGAGACTGTGAATGAAACTGGGTTTCAGCTAAAGGTAAGAATATTTGTATGGAGTAATTTGCCTTGTTCCTTAACAATTCCCAGCAGATGCCATGCATTTAGTGGGTACTTGATATTTATTGAATGAGTGAATGTTGGAAGTAAGCTTTGCGTCAAATATCATTGGTAAGATTTTCAAAGAAACACTGCAATTTACTTTTGGTTGGTGTAATTTTAGTTACTAGTGAGACTATAGTGGGTATACTTACGAATTTAATTCTGTTGGGAGAGAACATTTTGAAGCAGTAGTTTAGGTACAAGCTGTAGATTTTTCTACAGTATGCTCATATTATACTTTGCATCCTTTTTGTCTTCCCTCTGTGCTCACCACTGCCACTCACAGTGGTGCCCCTCATAGTTGCTCCCTCGTCATCAGAGAAGAAAGACACTTTGGAAGAATCAAACCTGAGTTTCCCATTTTAGTTGCCTAAACGTTGAGCCATCAGTCATGCTGCTTCTGTCTACTGGGGCATGGTGGCCAATTTTGAATGATCACAGGAGTCGTTTTCAGTTAGCATCTGTTAATGATACAGGCTTATTTAGTTTTTGTACAGCTTTTCAATTTAGTCATTAGAATTAGTGTTCAGGAATGAAATTGTTTTCTAAAAATTGAAGAGCACAGTGGTGATGCAGGTGGGCACTCTGATTCCACTCTACTCTCCCTATTGTCCCCAAAAGTAATATAACACTGGTTGTTGCAGATTTTTGAAAGTTTTCATCTCTTGTGTAAACTGAATAGGTAAGTAGAGAAATATAATAGAAATTGTTAAAATGATTCACATGATAATGCCATACAAAAATTCAGTAGGTCTAGGCAACAAGAACAAAATGTGTTTACAGTAATTTTAAAAACATCTCCTGGGGATTTATGCATTGATATATAGGTATTTGAAATTTAGAAGAAAAAAACTAGGAAGAGAAAAAATTTTTCTGCACAGAAAATATAATCAGGTATCTAATTCTATCATAAACTGATTCTAATTTGTAAATATTTTGTTGGCAGATTACATGAAAAAATTAGAATTATCTTGGCCACAATTCATTAATTTATGGCACTCGAGAGAATACTGGAATTTTAGTTTAGAGATGGATTTGAAATAACTCTGGACTTTAAAAAGTTATTTATATTTTGATAGAGTCTTTTTGAGTAGTCTGAGATATGTTAGGAACTAATAATAAGAAAAAGAGCAAACTAAATTATAATTGTTTTGTTGATATCTATTTATATAATACAAAATTTTTAAAATTTTAGTCATTTATTTAGTCATTACTTTAGTAACTGGTTCTCAGTTGTTCGTCCTTGAACCCAGTTTTTGGCCATAACTTTGGTGACCATGAGAAAACTCTTGGATTTCTCCATCCATATAGACTATGCTGTTTACAGAGTGCTTTGAATCTTGTGTGTAGGTGCTGTTTAAGAGTTAAGATATAATGTTTTGTATTTGGGTAGGCTTATGCTGAAACCTTGGTTTCACTTTTATAAAGTCTTTGAAAGGTAATAATATACATTATTAATAATCTGAAAAGTCAGGGGCCGGCCCCATGGCCGAGTGGTTAAGTTCGCACACTCTGCTTCAGCAGCGCATGGTTTCACCAGTTTGAATTCTGGGTGCCGACGTGGCACCGCTCATCAAGCCATGCTGAGGCGGCATCCCACATACCACAACTAGAAGGACCCACAACTATGTACCGAGGGGCTTTGGGGAGAAAAAGAAGAAATAAAATCTTTAAAAAAATAAAAAATAATAATTTGAAAAGTCAGAATTTTAATGAAATGGACCAGAAATAAACGTATGGAGAAAATTTGGAAACCTATGTGTCTTGAGGTGTTCCTTATTTTATTGTGGCTGTTTCTTGTTTTAAGTCCTTCCTTCCATCAAGGAAATGGGACCTTTTGGACCACCTCACACACATGTGCTTGCATGCATACATACAAACATGTATGTGAGATTGTCCACATGCCTACGTGTATATATATATATATATATATATATGTATAGTCACATTTCGCTTATCCAGAGGTCGTGTATTTGGCAGTCACAACTAACCTGATCACAGCTGAAAGCTGGGATTTAAGGAAAACTGACTTCTGAGATGTTCCAATGGACGGAACCAGGCTTACTGCTATACTTATAGAAATACTTTGGTCCTTTCAGATAAGACTTACTTAATTTTATTATAGTTATTCAAAGCAACTTGGTTATTTTCTAGACTACAACATATTAGAAGAAATTTAAAAGTGAATAGTACTGGAGACAGGCACGCTATGACAGTAGTGATAATTGACAGCAGAGCCTGCTAGAAAAGAAGGATAACAATGATAGGAGAGGCAGATGCCGCAGTATGGGGGCATGTGGCCCGGGGCCAAATCCCCACACACCTGTGTAGCCCCTAGGGCTTCACTGCATCACAGAAGGGTTCAGTATTAGTTGTTTATAGTGGTTACCTTGGGGCCTCAAGAAAAGTTTGAATTATGCTTGCTATGTACTCATAATTCAGTGTTTCTTTCTTCCTTTATTTTTTAGCATGCAGCTAGTTCTTTAAAAATTTTTTAATTCAGTGTTTCTTAAAATGCAGTTAATGGGCTTTGTGCATCTAAATTTGTTGGGATTGTTTGTTTAAAATCCTGAATCCTAGAGTTCATCCTAGACATACTGATTCCCACTAGCCTAAAACTTAACAACATTGCAGTAAGGTGAAAGATAAGGATACTTTTAGGAAGATAATTTTAGTAAGATTGTCAAAAATGGTAAGAAAAAAAGTTTTTTAGAACTTAAAGCAGTATCTTATCTGATATCATTAACGTTATAATTATATGTTTACTGTGTACTAAACACTGTACTGTAATCTACTGTAGTTTCTTTCTTTTTTTCCTGAGTATTGCCTCAGTACCTTTGAGGTTAGTTCAGTATTACTCCCATTTTTTAGATGAGGAACTCTAGGAAGTGACTTACCCAAGGTCACATAGTTTCAAGTGATGGAGGCTGAATCCAAGTCTAGGCCTGACTCAAAGCCCTTCTTAATTAGCATCTCATATTACTTCTCTATTCACTTCTTAGTTATGTAATTGATGTTTATAAATATAGTTGGTGAAGTGTTGGAAACTATATTTCAGTGAAAATGAGATCATTTCAAATCAGACCAAGTATTTGTATTTTATAGGAAAATTTGACCTTGGCTATGAGATTGTCATCCTCAAACTGAAATGTCAGCTTACTTTAATTTTCCTTTTTTCAGACATGTTTAATTTAATCTATAGTTTAGGCCTACTAGATTAATATTTTCTTAAATCTTTTTAGAGTAATTATTATGTCCAGCAAGATAATTATAAAAATTTAGTTTCTTTTTATCCATGCTCTATTTACCATAAACGTGAGCAACAGATCTTTTCATCACTGCTGTAGATTAGCGTTCATATAATACTCATATTACATTTATATAATACTCATATTACTCAATTCAGTGAAAGCCGAGCAAAGAGTTTTATCTCTAGAGTAATGAACATAAAAACTAGATACTTTAGTTTAAAGTAATATCATTTGAACTCAGTTAACTCAGTAAGTTACTTACATGAAAGTAAGTGCCATCCATATGCCCAAACCTTAAATGAATTTAGGCTGACTCAGAAGAATCTGGAACTCTGTCTGTTGCTTGAAACAAGGACTACCAGAGACAAGATCTGGGCCCACAGGATCTCTGCTAATCTGTGTATCGCACAGGAACTCCAAGAGAGCCACCGTGGAGATTCCAAATGCTGGGGCCCTGCAGAGCGTCATGTGCTCTTCTAGGTGCTGTGGATACAGTAGTGAATGGGCTGGAACCATTCATAAGCTCTGTGTTCTTAGGGAGCTTATATTTTAGATGGAGACATTAATTTAACCTTTAAATAAGATACTTTAAACTACTTAGAAATGATAGAAAGGAAATAAATCATCATTGTGAAAGCGTGTGACAGCCGGGATTTTTTTCCAGGGGTTATTTTGAGATAAGTGACCATAAAATTTATTGTCCAGATGGGGACACTTTTGAGAGTAAAAAGGGGCACTATTAATAATTAGATTGGGACAACAGGCGTAATACCAGGTCTGTCCTGGGCAAACTGGGTCACATGGTTGAAGAGATAATGTTTGAGCTAAGACCGGAATAATAAGAAATCTGCAGTGGAGTCAACCTAGGGGCCAAGGAAGAAGAATGTTAGAGAGAGGCCAAGCTGGGTAGTGGTTTACTCCTCAAGGTTTGGGGGACAATAAGAATCAGAAAATGAAATAAAGGAAAGACAAGGTCCAAGACAAGGAAAGCAAAGTGTGTAATAGGAATTGGAAAGGGAGAGGGAGGTGGAGGTTAAAGGAGACTGTGGGAAAGGTAGTAAGTTGGGGCTATAGAATAGTCAGGTTATTCTTTTCATTCAACCAATATTTACTACATGTTTATCTTGTGCCATGCTTTGTGAGGCATTGGGGATGCAGCAATGAACAAAGCAGATGAAAATATTGCCGTAGCAGCCTCTGTGCAACTCCAGGGGCACCATCCACATTGTGGTTTTTTTATGGCTCTTAGATTCTAGTGGGCTGCTGGGAAACAGGTAAACAGCTAGGATGATTTCAGATAGTGCTGCGTTAAAGGAAATAGAGTGGTATGACACAATGATGTAAGGGCTTCTTTAGATATTTAATGGGAAATCTGATGCGATGGTTGGTTACTTGTCAGATTTGGAAGAGTCCAGGTAGTTTTTTAGAGATCTAGCTTTGGGCAGAAGTCTCTAATTTGGTACAATTTAGGCAATTTCTCTTTTTATGGAATCTTGTGAAATGATGAATAGATTGAGCTGGATGTTGTGAATGACCTGACCTAACAGAATATTTGGTAAGCAAAGGTTAAGATGGTGACAATTTACATTTTTATGACTTCTAAATTGGTAAATAGGTGATATTAAAAGTAAAAAACAAGTTGATGGTATTAAGAAGTATGAGATTCAAGAAAAGGTACAAATGAAAATTTTCTTCTTTACTCGTTTTTATGTAATTTCATCCTCATTTAAAGAATCACATTTTCATGTGACTATTAAGTCATTAACACTTTAGTGTTTAGTGATTTTAATTAACTTAAAGAACATTAGGAAGTAATATATGCCTTAAATTCATTGGTGCTTTTATTTGTAAGGACTTCACATGTATTAGCTTTTTTGCCCTGGAGATGTAAGAAAGGTCAAGAATTGGTGAAACACTGATTTGAGAAATAAGAGAATCCCCTGAGATCAGTGACAAACTAAGCCTCTTTACCTCTTGACAGCTCTTAGAATTTCTTTTGATCTGAAGTGCTAGGAGGCTGAGTTGATGGAGGACCATATTTGTTGCATTTGTTTTTATTTTCTTAGCCAGGTAATCTGGGGATCCCTCCTGTTTTTGTTTTGTTTGTTTGTTTTATTATTTTGGAGTATTTATAATTACAGATTGGAAGATGGAATAATGTAAAATTTTCGAACTGATTGGAATTTTCAAAACCAACCAGATAGTGAAATTGATTCCTGATTGAGCTTCCTTTGATGAATCCTGGTTTCTGTGCCCTGGTCAGAAAAGTAATTTAGTGAGGTTTTTTCTTTTAAATGAGAACTTAGGATAGGATTTAGATACGTTAAGTATAAATTTATGCAAGGAAATTATTTATTGTTGATCCCTCTGTCCTTCCTTTGAGAGCAGTTATCTAGAAATAAGATAGTTAAGGTTTGCTGTAACATTTTCTGCCAGCTAGTAAGTAATTTGATGTCATCTAGCTTGTTTTACTTTAATACAGGTATTTCCATATTTCTTTTTTTCTAAAATACTGATCATGAAAATGAGAAAAACCGATATACATTTGGTTTGGATTCCACCTGAGAACTACCCTCATTAATGCACAGGTGTCACAGCTGTAGTTTTATTTAGTTTGGTTATACAGAGCGTTGCTTTTCTTGATTTAAAGAAAAAGTAAACTATTTTTTTTCACACGACCTATTCTGAGTTATAATAATCAGAGCTACGTGCCTGTTAGTGTGTTGGTGTTTACACTTGTGTTACTTTGGTATCATTGAATGCCGTGTATTCAGTTTAATTTATAACATTATTTTTGTAGTGTTTTCAAAAATAACTACTAAGCTGGTTTTTTAGGTATGTTTAATGTATTTGACACAAATGCTATGAAGAAAACTGTACTTGAGCATCTTAATTCTAAAGGGAAAGTAAAACTGTTTGGATTTATACCCTGAAATGTAATTGTATTAAGTGAATAAATTATTTTTTCCAGGCAGACTCCAGGTTAAAAGCGCTTAATGCAACATTCAGAGTGAAAAACCCAGACAAGTAAGGTTTTGTTTTAATAACAGTTACAATGTTGTTTTGAATGATGCCTATCAATCTATTTAATTTTTCATTTCTGAATGTATGCACTTTATTTGCTAAATACTTTAAATAGTACTTCACATTCAGTGAAATCCTTTTATAGTCTAAAACTGATTTTGAAATTTGGTAACTTAATTGGATTTAAGGTTGTGAGTAACTGAAGTTTTAGAAAATTAAGCCACTGCCTTTTCCTAGGAGGGTTTATTAAATGTTGTTGAAGATATCAGAAAAATGAGAAAAGTAATTTCATACAAAATAGTTTTTCTTTTATGAATTTGCTTGTCAAATATCTGCAGAGCTCAAGAGGAGAAGGTTATATATTATATATAGATTTTGATAATAAACTTTCTACTTTGTATACCAAGAAAACTTGATAGATAAATGCATACCAGTATAATTCATGGAGATGTATTTATATGACAGTTACTTGACTTCATTAATGTTAGTTTGGTGTTTGTGAGAGCATTTCTGTGTTATGGGAAGCCAGTGTATTCAGAAATATCTTTCCATAGGATGGGACTTGGGTATTAAGATTTTGGCTTGTTCGTTATCTGAATTTGGTGGATAATTGTCCAGACTCTTCACTGTGTGGACCTTTACCTGGTGTTTGGTTCAGCCGAGTTTTTCAGTTAGAAGTGTGCTTAGGCAGAGAAGACTTTCCCATTTTTGGTGACCAAGTTTATGATGAATTTCTCTAGTTAGGCCTTCCGCATTAATTTCTACACAGTGCAAATTCTTAGCAGACAAAGGCCAAGTTTGCATAGTCTAATAGCCTATTATGCCTGACTTTATAAACAATAACACATTACCATAATGCCTCTGGTTTTTAATGTAAATTTTGAATATAAAATAGAAATATTTTAAAGTTTTGGGACTTAGGAAATTGTGATGATAACCATTGAGATGTGGGGTTTTTTTAATAGACTTTATTTCTTAAGGGTAGTTTTAGGTTCACAGCAAAATTGAGTAGAAAGTACAGAGCTCCCATATGCCCCCTGGCCCTACATATGCACAGCCTCCTCCACTATCATTATGCCGCACCAGAGTGGTACATTTGTTACAATTGATGGACCTACATTGACACATCATTGTCATCCCAAGTTTGTAGTTTACTTTAGGGTTCACTCTTGGTGTTGTATATTATATGAGTTTGACAAATGTATAATGACATGTATGCATCATTATAATAATATACAAAGTATTATCACTGCCTTAAAAATCCTCTTTGTTCTGCCTATTTATCCCTCCCTCCCTACAGCCCTGGCAACCACTGATCTTTTCACTGCCTCCATAGTTTTGTCTTTTCCAGAATGTCCTATCGTATAGTATGTGACCTTTTCAGATTGGCTTCTTTCACTTTGTAATATGCATTTAAGGTTTCACTAAGGTTTTATAACTGTTATAATGACATCTATGGTATAAAAGAGATGTTCTCTAGATTAAGAACTAAAATTATGTCACCCTCCAGAAAATGCTTTGGAAAACCTAATAAGCAAAGTTTATGACATTAGTAGATACACGTTCATTAGAGGAACATGTAGATGAGACTATTTTTAAATTAATATTTTAATATTAACATTTTATTAGTTGAATGTTTTTCAATTTAATGAAAAATACTTTCCCAGTTGAATATTTGTCTTCCCTTTTCTGACCTAATCTCATTTTCTAGATTGCTAAATTTTACTTAATATCCATATTACATATAGAATTTTAAATGTGATATGACAACAACATAACCAAGGCAGTGTTTTGCCCCTAGTCCTTGTTAAAGTGTATAATTAATGTGTAATTACTAATAGGATTTGTTTGCCTTAAGTTCTAGGTAAGAGAATTGTCTACATCAGTCATTATTAGAACAGATTCTTAATATACAGAATCTCTGTTCTAGGTCTAACTGTCCCAATAGATTAATTATTTTATACCATTACTAAAATAGTTGATATCAGTAAAATAGTTTTATTCTCTCCTTTCTTAAGATCTAGAAAACCAGAAAGATTGTTTCAGAGGGATTACCAAATTAATACTTGCTTCATACATGTTTAGCTTTCTTCAAACTAGATTGTTAAGAGCAGTGAGGAGGAAGACCTTGAGTCTTCCACTTTTATGTGGCAATATTTAAACAATATATGGGCGCTATTTAGGAGGTAGACCCAGGGATTAGTAGAATGTATGGGGTGAAAGAGAGGGGAAGGAAGTACAGATGGCTCCCAGATTTCATTCTTTAAAGTGCTAGGGAATACAGAGGAGAGAGATTTTGGGGAATAGGGAAAGATAAATTGCTTACTTTGGACATGTAAGTAATTACAGATGTCTCCAAGTCACTTGGCTTCATCTATAGATCTGCTATTTAAGAGAAAGATTTGGACTGGAGGTGGAAATTTGGAATTCAGCAGCATGCAGATCGTAATTGTGAAGACTTGTGAATGACAAGTCACATGGAGTGTGTAGATTCAAGGATTGGTTGTAAAATGGATAAGGACCTAGGACTGCACCCTAAAGAAGCCAGCACTTTATCCAAAGTGTAATTTTAGGATTACCAGCATCTGAATCCCATGGGCAAGCTTGTAGTAAATTCAGATTCCTGAGTCCCACTAGGACCTCTGTGTACGGTTGTTGTGGTTATTTACAGCCGTCTGTTACTGAGACACCTTCAGTAGTGTTTTAACAAACACTTCAGGAGTTCTTTGCACACTAAAGTTGGAGGCGTAAGAGATGAGTGAAGAAAGAGAGCACTGTAAAAAAACTTTAGGAGTGACCAGAGAGTGAAAGGAAAATCATGGGAAATAGCACTGATATCAAGGGAACAAAGTTTTTAGGAGGGTTAAGTTCCAGTTTTGCTGGAAAGATCAAGTAAGGTGAGGACTAACGTACATTAGTGGATTTTAGCAACATGAAAATAGTAGGTGACTTTGTCAGGAATATTTCTCCACTATTGTGCTGGAGGCAGAACTGGATTGTAGTGAACTGAGCAGTGCATGGGAAGGGAAGATAAAGGTGTTGCTAAAGAGAGAGTGCCCTGTAAAAGTGGCTGTGAAAGGGGTGGTATTGAGAAGGTGTTAACAGTTGGTTCTGTTGTTAAGGGAATATGTAAGTGTATTGTAATCTGGGAGAGACCCTAAATAAATTGATATGCTAGTGAGGAGCTTGTAGAGAGAGGAAGTTAGAAAATAGCAATATGGGGTGTAGCTGGGATAGAATCTAGTGTTGGATGGGAAGAAGGGTGTAGGTATGGGAAAGTTTCTAAGTTTACTGGCAGGAGGTGGAGGGAGTTCCTATCTGATGGCTTCTGTTTAATCTATGAAGCTTAGTTGGAGAGTAGTGGGTGGTGGTATCAGAAGTCTCTGGTCTTTATGGAGAAGAGCAGTTATTAGATTAGGGAAGCAAAGATCACTGAGTAGCATTACAGTTGAAGTTAGAGACCAGGAGTTTATGGTTGCAGCGTAAGATTGTATTAGCACCATAAATTTTTTCCTGTTGTTTGTTTTCAAGTAATTTCTCATACCACCAAATTTTATCTCTCTCACTCCCACAGTGTAGATTATGAAGTATGACATCTTTTCTTGGCTCTAAAAATATCAAAAGAAAGTTTGATTGTTTTATTTTAGAATTTTTAAAATTTGTATTGGTGTGTAAATGTTCAAGGCCAGCATGTCGTTAAAGAGAATCAGTTTTATTATTCTCAGGAACTAATGATTTGTTTTTCAGTTTTTGACTTGTTTTCATGAGAAAAATGATGTTTTGTTTCATGTTTCAGGAGATTTACTGAACTAAAACACTACAGTGACGAACTACAGTCCGTCATCTCACACCTTCTTCGAGTTAGAGCTGTAAGTAGTCACCGAGAGCTTTTTGACACACATTTATAAGGACGTGCTTCTCATTTAATCATCATGTTTTTAAGTAATGGATACTATTTATGATGAATAACTGATTTTTACATTCAAATTTAGTGTGTTCATCATCCAAACTGCTTTTTAAAAAAATGGGAAATGTTTTCTGACATAAAAAACAAAGTGTTTTAGCCTGTTGTCTTCTCGGCAGTTTGTATATTGTTGTTTTGACATCTTGTCAAAAGACCTACTATTTCAGTGTTGGAATATAATTAAGTAAGTGTGGAATTTTAGATCTACATATGATAATATCCTATTCTTTCAAGGTTTTTTTTAGGGTCTATGAAATAGTTTACATATGTTAGGCCATCCTGTGTCCATGCTCCTAAATTCTACTAAAGAAACTTATGTGAGGTAACGGTCTGCCATGGAAAAAGGAACTAGAAATCAAGGAATAATCATTGTATTTAGCCATATAGTTTGGCTATAGCAGACATGGAGAAAAATGCTTTTGGGTAAATTAATGTACCTGTAAAATGTTGTATCATCCTCTCTGACCCTTTGGGGTAACCTAGAGGAAACCTTAGAACTTTCCTTAAAGGCTTTGAAAGACAGTGGGTTACGGGGTTCAGGATCATATCTTGTGCTGATTGGAATCCTCTTGCAATGACATTTATTATCTGGGATTTGTTTTAATGGAAGAGTCTACTGGTAAGGAGTAGAGACTGGGGACAGCTTTCGATGAAACTAGATTGGCCATATAGTAATTATTGAAGGTGAACATTGGGAACTGGAAGTATATCCTACTGTTCTCTACATTTTGTATGTTTGACGATGTCCATAATAAGTATAAAAAAATAGAACAAGGGGAAAAAATCCAGTAATGTATATGTGACGATATGAAAGATCCTCGTATTGGCCCAGTCTTCTTTTTAACCATTCAGAGTGCCATTGGACTCCTTAAATAAATTCTAAGATACTTTCTAGGAAAAGAAAAAGTACCTGTGAGAAGTATTAGGCTACAGTCACAAACTGGGTATTGGAAAGGACTGTGGATTAATGAGATAAAATTTCTAGGCCTTTACTGGCCTTGAAATTACCCAAATAAATTAGGCAACAGTTCTTGTGGAAAGTGGAGGTGGGAGACAGAGATGCTGCAGAAAATGAAGAATAATTCATACTGCTTTGTTTTCTGTGCCAGAAAAGTGGGAAAATCTACTTAAATTAGAGATCTGGCTGAGTATGAAAATTGTGTTCTCCTAAAAGGCCTTCAAACACAGGGAAGAGGGGGACACTGTGGAAAGCGTTGTTTGGCAGGAGGGTTAACAGATCTGGGAGTCTCGGGTAGGCAGAGGCTCGCAGTCTTTCATACCCAGAAGAAACTAAGGGACAAAGCAGAGAAACCAGCCAGAATCAGATTTATCAGAAACCTCAGATGAGTGGTAAATTGAACAAATTGTAACAGTTAAACTCTCAGAAAATCTGTTAAACATAGGGAGTAAATTTAAGTGAGATTTAAGGGAGGGGGAAATGATTGTCGTTGCTGAGAGACTGTGCTACAGCTCATTTAGCCTGAAAGAGGCTATGGATGACTGCTTTCATAAAACATATGAGATATAAAATAAGATGCACTTTTCTGTCATTGCTGTTGTCTTTATAGCAACACTGTCTGACGTTGTATTCTGTACTTATTTGTGTTAACTATCTCCCGTACCTAGTATACGTGAGCTCCACGAGAGCAGGAGCTTTGTTTTCTCACTGTGAAATCCCTAGAATAATGCTCAACTCATAGTAGGCCCTCGCTACATATATGCATTGAATGAATGAATAAATGAATGTATATGCTGACAGGGTTATGTTTTAAAAGATTTGAGAAAGCACTAAGATAAATTGCTTCTTTAACTTAATTATAACCAACCAGGGTGAACTGGTTAGTAATGTATATGTGACAAGAAACTTTGAAGAAAACGACCTTGTCAGCAAAGAGTTTATGATGCACAGGTAAGAGAATGCTGGGTGTAGATATTTATCCTGAACTTTATGAAAACAGGTTTCAGAACTTTATTGACATGAAAGATAGCTTGAGCTCTTCAAGGGAAAGGCAGCATTAATCTGTGAGTCTGTACAAGTGAGAGAAATGCCAATGAAAAATACGGAATGCTTTCTGATGAGTGAAAATTCTGATTGTTCTAAAATTGGGAGAAAGACTCTTTAGTCATGGATAGTAACAGAAAAGTAAAAATGGCAGGTTAAAGCCCTACCCTGACAGAAGCCTGCACACAACGCAGAAGGCACCACAGGGAGACCATTCAGAGCATCGAGAGAAGGCGGCTTAGACGCACGATGATGAATTGTTAACAGTGAAGGGAAAGTAGAATTGTTTGATTGTCTTTTCTGTCAAGGAGAATTCTTTCAAAAGTAGAAAAGGCAAAAAATACCTTACAGATTAAAGAGTTAAATATTTAGGACATCAAAACAGATCAACCAGAAAGGGTGGATGGCCTTAGACTAGAGGAGCTGGGTTTGAAACTTGTCTCTGCCATTTCTCAGGTCATTCAGGCAAATCCAGTAACCTTTCAGTTTATTTGCTTTGCTGGGAAATGAGAATATCGGCCTGGCACATTGTTAGGTACTGAATAAATATTTGTTATATGAATGAGTGCCTTATTCGTAGAATTATGAGACTTGAGATAATTTGTGTTTCATACACTAAAACAAAAGAAAAATAATACTGATATCTAACTTTTATTTACCACTGTATTTCAGCCACGGTGCTCAAGCATGTTATATATTTTTCTTCGTTAATTCCCACAGTAGCCCTTTGAAGGCATGTGCTGTTACCATTTAATAGATTTGGAAACAAAGGCAAATGAAGTTGAGTAATTTGTCAAAGATCACACTGTAGATATGTGGAGCTAGAATTTAAACCTTTGTCTATCCGACTCCAGAGCTCATACCCTTAACTACCTTCAAGGATGCTTTGACAAAGGACGTGAATTCAAGTAGATTGAGGGAGAAGAGAGTTCATTTTCGTTAAGCCCCCTTGCTTATTCCCAGGAACCTTACAAATGTCATCTTATTTAATGCTCACAAAGTAATATGATGAAGGTCATTTCCACATTTCCAAGAGAAACACATAATACTAAGGCTTGGAGTGGTTTAATAAATTCTCCAAAGTCAAAACCTAAAGTAAGAAGGAGCTGGAATTTGAACTCACATTTGTCTGACTCCAAATCCCTTACTTTTTCCACCCTGTATGCTGCCTCGCTAGGAGAAATCAAATTTAAAAGGGAGGGGGGAATGTTTAACTTTGCTAGTACTCTAAAAATGCAAATTATAGTTATTGAGATACTGTATATTTAATTTGTAGTCATTTCTGAAGATGGTAATATCTAATGTTTGTGAACTGTTTGGGGATGGTGACAGTGTAAAGTATCACATACAGCTCCTTTGGGAACCCTTTTGGCAGTTCACTATCAAGAGTCTTAAATCTCATAATCTTTGACTCCATAGGAGATAATTCAAAAGAAAAGTCAAGTCCAGATTTTCAAAATAAGGTCATCTCATAGAATGTCGTAAAACTTTGTCCTTTTTAACATTTAAACACCTACTACTTCAGTGAGGATAGAGAAGGCATTCTCATCAGTTCCAAATCATGCACAGCTGGGGGGGCGGTCATTGAATGAGTCTGTCAGATTTCTTCTCTTGTCATAGAATTTGCTCAGTGTCAGTCCTCCACTGCCAAATGTCAGATGATCAGTTTTCAAAAAGAAAGACTTGTCAACAGAAATGAAATTGAATAGCAGTCTAGACTAAGTCATTAGGTACAGCCCCTTTTTCCTGGCACCAATTTTTTTTTTTTTAAGATTCTATTTTTCCTTTTTCTCCCCAAAGCCCCCCAGTACATAGTTGTGTGTTGTAGTTGTGGGTCCTTCTAGTTGTGCTATGTGGGACGCCACCTCAGCATGGCCTGATGAGCGGTGTCATGTCCGCACCCAGGATCCGAACCAGTGAAACCCTGGGCTGCCGAAGCAGAGAACGCAAACTTAACCACTTGGCCATGGGGCTGGCCCCTGGCACGAATATTTTTGATTACCAGCGATCATTGAATTAATCTGGTTTCAGGTTTTCATAATCCGTGTTTTATTTCTCTGCCACTTTTGTCTTTCCTTTTCTCTAGAAATGATCATTTTTGGTTTATAGAGGTTTTTTTGCTTCATCTTCTTTCTCACTACCTGACGATCTAGACAGAAGTCATTTCATGTTTTAGTTTGCTAGAAGAATTTGTTTCCATGAATAGTTCATACCAGAAACTTTTTTGGTCCAGTAACAAGTGCTGAGTGTCTCTTTGTGGCCTAGTTCATGAGTAGAGTAGTTCCTCATGTGATTGTTCCTCTTTTAGAAAACTCCTCTTTTTGTCATGCTCTATGGACCAGAATATTTTCCAGAGCTCTAATTACTATGGTAGAAACTCCTTTTATATTAGCTGCCAGGAGTGATAGACTTTAAAGAAATAAACTTTTAAATACCTGGAATTCACACACTTTTTCTTTGGACATTTATTTTGAATCTGCATTTTGCAGTTATGTTGCTTCTAGTTTTTGTTCTTACGTGGTTATTTAATAAGCTCTCTCCTTCTCTTTCATTGTTGATATCTTAAGTGGATGATAAAATGCTCAGCTTTCAAGAGGAGGTTTTATCTTTAAAAGTATGAGGATCTAGAAAAGTTAGTGGTCTAGAATGGCATTTTCCATTTTATACTCCTTGGAATGCCAGTCCTGTAAGATGTTCCCTACTGCAAACCATCTCTCTCTTCAACAGTCATGATTCACACGTGGTGTTAAACATCTAAAAAGTCCTGCAGGAAAGAAACCTGTTAAACTTTATCTCAGGGTTTCCCAAACTTACTTGACGGTGAAACCACTTTAAAAAAAACAAGCAACTTTTGACACGCTATAGGACTCTCAAAAAATAATTGGGAAATAATATCCTAGAGAAATTAGCATAGAAGTTTGGGAACAACCTTAGAAAGCTTCTTGCAGAATAAAGACTGAACTTTGTCCTGAAAGTGGAGTCTAGTGTAGCAACTGGCAAACTTTTTCTGAAAGCCAGATGGTAAATATTTTCAGCTTTTTGGGCCATATGGTCCCTGTTGAATCTATTTAGCCCTGCTATGAAAGCAGCCGTAGACAGTGCTAACGTGAATGAGCATGTCTGTGTTCAATAAGACTTCACAGAAACAATCTGCAGACCTGCAGTGTGCTGCTCCTTAGTCCAGTGGGTATGTGTTCCTCCAGAGCGGGCCAAGGAGAGGTGGAAAAGATTTTATGATCCTCTCACACCTGCTCCAGGTATTTATAATGGTGGTTTGTTCACTTGCAGCTGAAGTATTGAAAGGGTTAAGATTTGTTGTATGGGGAGCTGGCCCCGAGGCCGAGTGGTTAAGTTTACCCGCTCTGCTTGGCAGGCCCTGGGTTTCCCGTCAGTTCAGATCCTGGGCGTGGACATGGCACCACTCATCAGGCCGTGCTGAGGCGGCGTCCCACATAGCACAACCAGAGGCACTCACAGCTGGAATATACAACTATGTACTGGGGGGCTTTAGGGAGAAGAAGACAAAAAAAATTTGTTGTATGGTTAATGCCTAATTCCTCAAATTCCTCATGTTTGAGTAAGGGATTAGGTAATTTATCCTCAGGATTTACATTTAGAAACTGTATACCAGGAGTTTTTTTCAAGGGTTTTATGTGGGTTTAGCTTTTGGTCTTCCAGTTCATGTCTGTAACACTTTAGGGGAAGGTAAAGCAAATTACCACGTGTGGTGTTTTGTTTTGTCTTTCGTAAAGTTTGTGTGAATGACTGGGCAGTACGTATTTCATCTGAGGGATCTAAATTCTAATTCTGTTGTTATTAAACTGTCTAATGTGTTTGTTGGTTAGAAGGAGTTATCTTAATAAAGTAGCATAGAAGTCTGTTGCATGTGTTCAGCGTTTGTCTAAAACTATCAATAGAATTGACAATTTATATTTTTAGTGGAATTTACACTTTGGGGACTCTATAAGGAAACAACCTGAAATTTGGAAAAAGCCTTACTCTCAGAGATACTTATTACAACATTATTTATAATACTGAAGAAATTAGGGATAACTAAATATTCAACAAGAAATGCTTATATATTTTATATACTACTAGCTTGAATGTTATACAGCTGTTTATAGGGGTACCTGTTAAAAGTAATAACCTGCTGGATAAAAATATTACCATTCTTGATATAGGAAGTTTAAAAGCAATAATTAAAACTTGTATATATAGAAAGAAGTATGAAAGCGATTCGATAAATATGATGAAAACACTAGTTTGGGGGTTTTTTCCCTGTGATGAAACTGGAAGATTTAAGTTTTTTCTTTTCCATGTTTTCCAAGTTTATTGTACTAAGCGTTTATTTATTTATAATTTAATTTTTTTGTGAGGAAGATTGGCCATGAGCTAACATTTGTTACCAGTCTGCCTCTTTTTGCTTGAGGAACATTGGCCCTGAGCTAACATCCATGCCAATCTTCTTCCACTTCGTATATGGTATGCTGCCACAGCATGGCTTGATGAGTGGTGTTTAGGTCCGCACCCAGCATCCGAACCCATGAACCCCAGGCCGTCAAAACGGAGCATGCGAACTGAACCATTACACCACTGGGCCAGCCCCAAGTATGCATTTTTTATGAGGATGAAATATTTTTTTTAAAGTAGTCTGTATATAACTTTGACCTAATAGCAATTTCTTTTAAATATTTCTTCCAGAGAGTAGCAGATCGACTCTATGGTGTATATAAAGTACACGGGAATTATGGGCGAGTTTTCAGGTAAGCATTATACAAACTTTAAAAATAAAGATTAGCTTTAATTCACTTTTTACCTGAGAACTATAATTCTTGAAAATAGAAGATTATGTTTTTAAATGATGTCCTGTAGTAGTGGTTTTTAAAGTTTTCATTTTAAAGCCTTTCTTTAAATAAAAAATCGTGAGGAAGTCCAATATATTGAGCAAATAAAAGTGAAACTGCTCTGAAGCAAGGAGCAGTGCCTTTTACCTTCTTGGCAGAATGCCCAAGAAGATTCCGTTGGAAATCACTGTCTCATTAATTAGTGATTTTTCTTTTTTCTTTCTTTGTGTCGCTTTATAATTTCTGAAGGCTTTTTTGCAAGATGGATTTTTCAGTCTTAGGATAATTTTAGTGTAAATTAGAATATTTGCTTGTATATATAACTTGTACGTTTTGGTGGTTTTTGAACCTTTCTTTTTCTTTTTTCCCCCCAAGTAATTTTATTGGGATTATAATGGTTTATAACATTGTTTAATTTCGGGTGTGTATTACTGTTTATCACTTCCTGAATTCACTTCATCATGCTCACCCCCAGTACTCTAATTTTTATCCATCACCATACATATGTGCCCCTTTATCCCTTTTGCCCACCAGCCAGCCGCCTTCACCTCTGGTAACCACTAATCTGTTCTCTTTATCCATGTATTTGTTATCCTCCACATATGAGTGAAATCACGCAGTGTTTATCTTTCTCCTTCTGGCTTATTTTGCTTAACATCATACCCTCAAGATCCATCCATGTTGTTGCAAATGGGACAATTTTGTCCTTTTTTATGGCTGAGTCATATTCCATTGGATATATATGCCACATCTTCTTTATCCATTCATCTGTAGAAGGGCACTTGAGTTACTTCCACATCTTGGCTATTGTGAATAATGCTGCAGTGAACATAGGGGCGCATAAATCTCTTTCGATCATTGATTTCAAATTCTTTGGATAAATACCCAGAAGTAGGTGGCATAGAGGTTAAGTTCACACGTTCCACTTCAGCAGCCCAGGATTCACCGGTTCAGATCCTGGGTGTGGAAATGGCACTGCTTGGCAAGCCATGCTGTGGTAGGTGTCCCACACATAAAGTAGAGGAAGATGGGCACAAATGTTAGCTCAGGGCCAGTCTCCCTTAGCAAAAAAGAGGAGGATTGGCAGCGGATGTTAGCTCAGGGCTAATCTTCGTCAAAAAAAACACAAAACACCTAGTAGTAAGTAATCTTAAAATGCACCTCACAGAGCTAGAAAAAGAAGAACAAACAATCCCAAAGTTAGCAGAAGGAGGGAAATAGTAAAAATTAGAGGAGAAATAAATGAAATAGACTAAAAAAACAGTAGGAAGGATTAATAGGAGATAAACAAAATTGACAAACCCTTAGCCAGACTACCAAGAAAAAAAGAAAATTCAAATAAATAAAATTAGAAATAGAAGAGGAGAAATTACAACAGATACTCCAGAAATGCAAAATATTATAAGAGAATACTATGAAAAACTATATGCCCACAAATTCAATAACCTAGAAGAAATGGATGAATTCCTCGACTCATACAACCTCCAAAAACAGAATAAATAAGAAAAAGAGAAGCTGAATAGACCATTCACAAGTACAGAGATTGAAACAGTAATTGAAAACCTCTCCAAAAACAAAAGTCCAGGACCAGATGGCTTCTCTGGAGAATTCTACCAAACATTCAGAGAAGATTTAGTACCTATCCTTCTCAAACTATTCTGAAAAATTGAAGAAGATGGAATGCTGCCTAACACATTCTATGAGGCCAACATCACCCTGATACCAAAACCAGACAAGGCAACACAAAGAAGGAAAACTACAAGCCAGTATCACTGATGAACTTAGATGCAAAAATCCTCAACGAAATGTTGTCAAACCAAATACAGCAATACATTAAAAGGATCATACACCACGATCAAGTGGGATTTATTCCAGGGACACAGGGGTGGCTTAACATCCGCAAATCAGTCACCATGATACACCTCATGAATCACATGATCATCTCAATAGATGCAGGGGAAACATTTGACAAGATGATCCAATTCTCAATAAAATGGGTAAAGAAGGAAGTCACCCCAACATAATAAAGGCCACATATGACAAACGAACAGACAACATCTTACTTAATAGTGAAAAACTGAACGCCATCCCTCTGAAAACAGGAACAAGACATGGGTGCCCACTCTTGCCACTCCTATTCAACCTAGTTTTGAACGTTTCTTTTATGAATTTTTGTGTGTGTTCATTATTTTGCTTGTGACATTTTAGAAGTTAGTATCTATATCTTTTTATAAGAAAAATGTCCTTGCTAATGTTCCCTCGTAAGTCCTTTTGATTGAATTAATTTAAAAATATGACTCATTTTACATTTTTGAATAGGTTATGCATTCATGTGGCACAAAATTCACCAAAAACTAAAGCTTATACAGTGAAAACTCTCTTTACCCCTGTGTGCCAACCACCTAGTCTTCTCCTCTGAGGCAACTAATGTCAGTTTCTTGTGTATACTTATAGTAAAATGTAACACTATAAATGTAATATATTAACATACAAACAAATGCATTTTCCTCTTTTTTTTTCCTTACCATGAAAAGGGAGAATGTTGTATGCATTGCTGTGTTCACTTGTTTTACCTTGCTTTTTTCGCTTAAGAACTGCTCTCCAAGATGTATTGTTACCAGTCCTGGATTGGGCTTTATTGAGCAAGGGTGTCATAATTTATTTAACCAGTTTCTTGGTAATTGTTTCCAGTCTTCTGCTATTGCATTCAATGCTGCAATAACTATTCTTGTGTGTGTCAGTTCACACGCACGTATGAGTATAGGTGGATAAAATTCTACAAGTGTTGTTACTGGGTCTAAGGATAATTGCATTTGTAGTGTTGGTAGATATTGCCAATTTGTCCTGTATAGAAAATATTAAACTCCCACCAGCAAGGTATTAGCATCTGTTTCCTCATACCCTCACCCTAAGAATGTGTTAGCAAACTTTTGTCTTTACCAGACTGATGGTGGACAATGGTTTCTCACTGTAGTTATAATTTGCATTTCTCTAATTATGAATGAACTCAGACTTTTCTTCCTGTGATTAACAGCCAGTTTTTTGCTATTTCATAAGTTGTCTGTATATATATTTCACCTTTTTTTCTCTTTGGCTGGAAGTCTGATTTCTTAATTGATTTGCAGGAATTCTTTATCTTTTAGGAAAATGAGGAATTTGTGAAATGAATTGCATTTTTTTTTCATTCGTCGTGTGTTTTTTGATTTTTTTTTTTAAGATTTTATTTTTCCTTTTTCTCCCAAAGCCCCCAGTACATAGTTGTGTATTTTTAGTTGTGGGTCCTTCTAGCTGTGGCATGTGGGATGCCGCCTCAGCATGGCTTGATGAGTGATGCCATGTCCACGCCCAGGATCCAAATCGGTGAAACCCTGGGCTGCCAAAGCAGAGCACATGAACTCAACCACTGGCCACGGGGCCAGCCCCTGACTTTTCTTATGTTGGCTTTTAATAGGCAGAAATATATTCTGTTTATTAAATTCAGTTACATATAAATGATTAGTTTTTCTCCTTTCTAAAATAATAGCCTCTGATTTTTGTGTATATCTTAATAAGGTCTTCCCCACTATGGAGTGTAAAAAAAATTTCTCATTGGGGCTGGCCCCGTGGCCGAGTGGTTAAGTTTGCGTGCTCCGCCGCCGGTGGCCCAGTGTTTTGTTGGTTCGAATCCTGGGCGCGGACATGGCACTGCTCATCAAGCCACACTGAGGCAGCGTCCCACATGCCACAACTAGAAGGACCCACAACGAAGAATGTGCAACTATGTACTGGGGGGCTTTGGGGAGAAAAAGGAAAAAAATAAAATCTTAAAAAATTTCTCATTTCTTCCACAATTTTGTGGTTTCATAAATTTTTGATTCATCTGAAATTTATTTGCATATCAGGTGTGAGATATGGATCCAGATTTATTTATTAAATAACAGGTTATCCAAATATCTTTGATTGATCAATACATTAAAATTAAATGCAGGTTGGGGCTGGCCCGTGGCCGAGTGGTTAAGTTCGCGCGCTCTGCTGCAGGCGGCCCAGTGTTTCGTTAGTTCGAATCCTGGGCGCGGACATGGCACTGCTCATCAGACCACACTGAGGCAGCGTCCCACATGCCACAACTAGAAGAACCCACAACGAAGAATACACAACTATGTACCGGGGGGCTTTGGGGAGAAAAAGGAAAAAATAAAATCTTTAAAAAAAAAAAAAAAAATTAAATGCAGGTTGAGACAATGTCAGGATTATATGACAATTTTTAATGAAGAGAAGCATATTGATATTGTAAACATAAACCTTCATTACTAGGAGAGGAATATATGGCTAAATAGAAAAGGAGTAGTATAAATGGGAAGAAAGGCAAATAGTGATCAATTTTCTGAAGTCTATGGCATGATGTTTGACATATCTACAATTTTTTAAAAATTTATGCATGAGTTAGTCCTGATTTTTAGAATATAACCCAAAGTGGAATTCCAGTTAAGCTTGGGAATATGTCACTTGAAAATTAACATAAATCAGACACTCCCAAAGGTAGCACATTTATTGTAATTAATAAATGGACTTGTATTAATTTGAGATGCAATAGATACAAGGTCACATGGTTGAATAAAATTTTAAAGAAAATTCTTTGCATTAATGTCTCATGATAAAGGTACAGAGTTGTCTTTTTGCCAACTCAATAAATTAATAGAGGGCCAGCTCTGTGGCCTAGTGGTTAAGTTCGTGCGCTCCGCTGTGGTGGCACAGGGTTTGGATCCTGGGCGCGGACATGGCACCGCTCGTCGGGCCACATTGGGGCGGCGTCCCACATCCCACAACCAAAAGGACCTGCAAGTAAGATATACAACTATGTATCGGGGGGGGTTGGGAAATAAAGCAGAAAAAAAAATTTAATTAATTAATGGAAAACCATTTTACATCTAAAATATTTCATGACAATTGAGCCAGGGAGACCAGAGTGGCTGAGGTAATTTAAACAGGTGATCAGCAGCCTGAACCATAGCAGTTGCCAGGAGGGACTATGAAGGAGGTATAAATGGTAGGACTCACCAGTGGATTCTTCCATGCATTCAGCACACGTTTGCTGAGTTCCTGCTACCATGGTAGGTGCTAAGGAAACCAAGATTTAATTCACGGCCAGCTGAGTGATTAAGATTGTGATAGAGAATGTAGGAGAAATAGCAAGTTTGAGGGATGAGTTAAAAGGGTTCTGTTTTGGATAGATTGCATTTGAATGAAAGATTTCTGTCAAGCAATGGGAAATTTGGATCAGCAATTTAAGAGGCTGGTGAGATTATGAGTGGTGTATAAAAGATGTATCCTAATGGAGGGATTTTTGAAAATGTAGGGTTAAGTGATGATGTTAGAGGGTTATAGTAAGTATGCGAGAGATTCAAGGGCCAAACCTTGGGGAATACCTGTGTTCAGGGATCAGGCAAAGAAAAAACCAGTGAAGGAGACATTGGAAAATTGATGAGGATCCAGCTTTGTGCATTGTCAAGCAAGTAAAGGGAGCATTTCAAGAAGAAGTTGGAGTATACTGTACAGGAATTGAGTTCAATGAAAAGCGGGGAAGTGGGTAGGTAAATCTTTGGTGTTGATTTGGAGAGCAGTTTGGTTTGAGTGGTATGTGATATTGCAGTGATCCTAGGAATGAGAGGAAAGGATTAAGGAAGGAAAGAAAGCAGGTTACTGATAGTCTTTTAAGAAAGTCCCTGAAGTTCTTCTTGAAGGGGAATAAGGCCTGTTTGTTATTGTTTTTTGCAAGAGGAGCAGGGCTAGGAGGGTGAGTGGGAAAGAAGATAGAGGAAGGTAGAGAGCCGTCTTAAAGCCAAGGAGCAGTATGTTGTAGGAGGCAACGTTAACTGGCCTCTGTTCCAGGAAGCAGGTGTCTCTCCTGAGAACAAGTAGGGTACTCGTGGTTAGGGAACTTGAGGGGAGTGCTGTAGGGCACTCTGTCTCAAACTAGTACAGAAGAGGATTCCTCAGCTTGTCCTTCGGCATACCTTTCTTCACCTCCCCTCACCAGCCCCGTGAAGGATGGATGGGCTGGAAGCAGCTGTGGCAGAATCTCTTTGAAGGCTCGAGTTCTATCAATTCATGCAAAATTTGCATTTTATTCTGTAGAACATCCGTAGTTGGTTAAGTATATAAAGCTTTTTCTCCTCAAATGTAAAAGTAAAATTCATTCTTCGTAAAAATTGTGCCATGTTTATCATAGGGCTTCAAGTATCCATGATAAAGTGTCCCAGTTTGAGAAGCGCTAGTGAGGATATCAGTTAAGAATGTGGAAAAGGATAGCGGAGCAGTGCCAGTTGGTGGGGAGTGTTTTTTATCTTTTGAGAGCTGCTGACCTGTAAGAGTACTGAAGAAATTGGAACGTTGAGGGTCACATAATTGGAAAAAAGCTTAATGTGTTCTTATTCTTTGATTTGAAATTTAAGAGGGGAAGAACTATAAAGCTGGTTTCCTCAGCTTTGTTTCTTAATTTAAATTTTTTCAATATATACCTCAAGTAATTTTGTAAAATTATGACTTGTTGCTAAATTGGAAATTGTAGTGAGAGAAGGGTCTAAGAAAAAAAGATTGAGGGGCCACCCCCATGGCAAAGTGGTTAAGTTGGTGCACTCTGCTTTGGCAGCCCAGGGTCTCACCAGTTCAGATCCTGGGCGAGGACATGGCACCGCTCATCAGGCCATGCTGAGGTGGCGTCCCACATGCCACAACTAGAGGCACTCACAACTAGAATATACAACTATGTACTTGGGTGGTTTGGGGAGAAGAAGAAGAAAAAAAGATTGGCAACAGATGTTAGCTCAGGTGCCAGTCTTTAAAAAGAAAAAAAAAGATTGAGCTATGAGTGGAAAAGGACTGTCAAAGTAGGAAAGAGGACAAAACATAAACGTGTATGTTAAGAAATGAGCAGGAATTAGATGCACAGAGAACAAACAGGGAAGATTTTGTAGTATGTTCATGTCACACGTTGCTGTTAGTTTTTTTTTTCTTTTTTTGAGTACAGGAGTTCATTTTGTGCTCTTCTTGAGTTCCTAGGCTTTTTGCGGATTCCTCCTGGATTACGCACCTGATCCAATTTAGGATAGGCTGAAGGGCCATTCCCCATAGGTGCCTATAGGACTTGTCTGTATTTTCACTAGTTTCAGACTGACCTAGGAACTTTCAGATCTACCGGTCCAGAACTGGACTGAATACATAGGTGGGATTCACCCTGCAGAAGACTTGGAAAAAAAGGGAAAGAGTTTTAAGTGCTCGTAACTATGCATTTGTGGTGAATGAAAGCTATCAGAAGCTAATAGCCTTAAGTGTTGTGTTCTGTTAATTGAACATTTCAGAATACCCGTTTTAATTCATAGATTGTGAATCCATATAGAAGCAACCAAAAAAACCCATCTCTCCCAGATTCAGTTGGTATAATTCCTTTCAAGGGATTCCAGGAAAATACACAAGCAAATTTCTTTCAAAAAGTCATGGGCAAAGGCACATGATCAAGGATACGCAAAAGTCATTGTGTACCTCAGAGGCACAGGATGTATTTTGTCTAATGAGTCTACACCTTATTTTTTGGTCATATGCATGGTGGGTTGGGTCAAGAACTCTTTTGAGTAAGCAAACCAAAAAGAAGTGTTGGAGCTTGGGATTATTAGATAGAACACTATTGGCAGTCAGTTCTAGTCTTAGCTCTGACTCTGATGAGCTGCCTGAGTAAACAGTGTTAGATCTCTGAGCCTGATTTTAAGTTTTATTCAGTTGTGGCGTTAAATGGGGAGAGTGATTTCCAAACCCCTTCTTAGCATGGAACTTTGTCTACATGAAATCTTCTGCAGAAGTATAAACAAATAGGGGCCGGCCCGGTGGCGCAGCGGTTAAGTGCACACATTCCGCTTTGACGGCCCGGGGTTCGCCCGTTCAGATCCCGGGTGCAGACATGGTACCGCTTGGCAAGCCATGCTGTGGTAGGCGTCCCACATATAAAGTAGGGGAAGATGGGCACAGCTGTTAGCTCAGGGCCAGTCATCCTCAGCAAGAAGTATAAACAAATAAAGCCTGTTGCCACAGACCTGCTTGGGACTGAACGCTTTCCCTCTCGTGCCTCCATCCCTGATGAACACCAGATTGGGTGACTAAATTTAGCTCTAAACCTCTATTTTTTTCCTAATAATATTTTTTATTCCTGTCCAAAATCCTGATCCTTGGGCATTCTTGGAGTCTTTTCCTTTCCTTCTTTAACAGAATTGTAAAAACCTAAAGCAGGAGGGATCTTGGTGGTTTTATAGTTTAGAGTTCTTAATCAGAGAGGTAAGGATGGACTTCAGCTTGTCTGAAGTCTCTGCAATTACACGGGAAATTTTGTGTTTATAATTTTTCCCCCTTAAGGAAAAGGTCCATAGTCTTCATCAGATGCTACGAAAGATCTATGACCCTCTTTGATCTGGTTCATCTGTGACAATAACTCATCGATTAAGTACTTTATGATAGCCATTATACCTCTTACAAAGTTGATGCTAAGTCCTTCTACCCTTTCTAGTTCCTTGTATGTTAATGGTTTCCTCCTCTCCCCACTCCACTGGTTAACATTTTCTGTTTCCAGTCCTAGACCTAATGAGCACTCAGGTCACCTGGAGAACTGTTAAAATGACTGTTCTGGTTCAGTCGATCTGGAATGGGTCCTGTGATTCCGTGTTTCTAACAAGTTTCTAGGTGATGCAGTTGCTGCACCACAGTTTGGGGAGCAAAAGGCTAGACTCTGTGTGCCCTGAGGGGAGAGGTCTGGTGCCCAGAGGGGCTGATACATAGAACCTGGCACATATTTCTCTCCTCTCATTTATTAGTTCATTTATTGGTTCATTCTTTCATTTTGCCTATAAACTGTAAATGCCAAGTATTTATCAGGCACTAAACTATTTAATAGGAATACATAGATGATTAGGTGTAAGTCCTATCTTCCTTGAACTAGTTTTTAGTCTTGTGTGGTAAACAAAGGAATTAAATTTGGTAATGTTGACCTTGAGTTGGTAGTGTCATCAAACCAAAGTGGGTCCAATTCTTGTTGAGTTGAAATCAAGAGCTTTCACCAGAAGTAGTTGTCAAACAAACTAAAGTTTATTGGCTGCAAATAAGGAGCCCACAGGGAATTAATTCCCAAAGCCATGGCTCCCCAAACACAGGAAAGCAAGGGTCTTTTATTTCAGATGGGGAATGAATATTCAGGGGGAGGCGAGTATTTGCTTGCGCGGGCTCAGTTGGAAAACATTCTTCCACATACCCCACATGTTATGGTGAAAAGCCTTCAGCTTCTCCTGGGGCGGAGATCTTAGTATTAAAATGAAGCAAAGTGCGACCGCTCATCTGTGCAGGTGCTGCTCTTGCAGTGGGACTTAGTGGGTTCGGGGTGGTTGATGATTGCATCTCTTAACATAACAACAGCAGCAGAAATAATTTGGAGAAAGAGTTAAGTGCTTCCGAAACCCCCCTTGAGTTCCTCAGGGCAATTAGTCTGTGACAGTAGCACAGGAAAAGGTACTCAAAGGTTAGATGGCTGAAGTACCTGTGGGACGTCCAGTAGACAGTTGATCTGGACTGCCCGTTTGTTCTGTTCCCATGACCTGCAGTTACATTAACTGTGATCCCTACGTTACATATTTGGCTAGTTAAGCTCTAATCTCCCCACATCCCTAGAGTGTCTGTTTTATGTGAAGAACTGGGCTTTGGGTATGTTGAATTGAAATTATAGAGGTGTGTAAACGTAGAATTGTCTTGTAGGCATTAGAAATATGGCTTTAGAGCATAGACAATACAGCTAGAGATGTTAAAAATCCATTTTGTAAACAGCAAAGCACTGAAAAAAAGGTTAACTTTGCTATTACTATTTTGGGAGTAAACATGAGAAGAAAATTATCAGAGGACATCTTACCTGTTTGTTCTTTAGTCATGACCATACTGTTACGTAGGTGATTTATGTTCGTTTTGCTTCCTTGACAATATTAAAAACCATGTGAGGTTTTTTTCCTTCTGGTAGTATTAAGCATATAAGCTGATATTTCAAGAACAGTGTGTAAAAACTACAGATTCACAGAATAATCATGTTTTAAATTCTTTTCTTTTATGATATGGTACAATTGAAGATGTTTATTATACATTCTTTACATAGCAGAAAAATTGGAAACAACCTGAACGGCCAGGAAAATGGTTAAAAAAATTATGTGTTGCCGTCTGAAATAATGCTTAGAACAAATTGTTTTAATAATGTGGGCAAATACTGTTAAGGGGAAAAAGCATGATATAAAATTGCATATACTGGATAATCTCAGCCGTATTAAATGAGTAAATAAAAAGACTAGAAGGAAATAGATCAAATTATGTCATCTCTTGGTATTTGTGATTATAGATTATTTTCCCTGTTTACTATAATATACGTTTATAACTTCCATAGAAAGAAATTTTTATTTGAAGCATTTCACAGAAATGACAACAGAGTGATCTGTGGTTCTAGTAGACTTTCTCCTGCAACTTTAGTGCAAATTATTAAAGCTTTACTCTGCACCTGGTGTTTCCATACAGTTGTCTTTTTCTGTTAGCTGTCGATAGTGACGTGCAATCAGGTGTGTTCATCAGAATAACCCATGCAGTGTTTAAAAATATACATGCCTCAGCTCAACCACAGTGATTCTGATGACGTGGATCAAGAGCAGGGCCAGCATCCATAGTTTCTAGAAGCTCTGTAGTTGATTTGACGGGGCGCCCCGGCTGAGAAACTTGTCTGTGAGCAGAAGCTGTTTTGTGTGATACTTTGCACTTAGCAGCCGGTGTCAACTTTTGAACTAACATTTTAAAGCCTCATTTGCATTTAGTTGTTAAACTTAAGGGGAAAGCAGCATATTCGAGTCATAGAAAATAAATCCGAATACAGATACTATATGTTGCCTAGAAAAACGCCTTGTTAAAGATTCCATTTAATAGTATTCCATAGCTAATTTGTGATGTTTTTGGTTTATCGTTTTCTTCCTAGTGAATGGAGCGCCATAGAAAAAGAAATGGGTGATGGACTGCAGAGTGCTGGTCATCATATGGATGTGTAAGTACCTGGAGGATGTAAGGCAGAGCCTGAGGGGAAGGTCAGTGGGGAAACTTGGGTGATTCTTCCGTTCTTCTGTTTTTGTCACATTTGCTGGCATTTTTATCATGCTCTGTGTATGCAGATCTGACTCACATTTATCTCAGGAGTGCAGGGTTAGTTTAACATTCGAAAATCACTCAGTCCAATTCACGTATTAGCAGAATAAAGAAGAAAACCCGTATGTTCATTTCAATACCTGTGGAAAAAGCATTTCAACACCCATTCACAGTAAACATTCTCATCAAACTGGAAATAAAAGGAATTTCCTCAGTCTAAAACTTACAGGTAATATTGCACTCAATAGTGAAATATCGATGGTTTCACCTAAGGTCAAGAGCAAGACAAAATTGCCTGCTCTCCCCACTTCCACAGGTCCTAGTCAGTGCACTGAGGCAAGTGAGTCGAGTAAGAGGCATAAACCTCAGAAAGCAAGAAGTAAAACTGTCTATTTGCAGTTAAAGGATCTCTTACATTGAAAATCATAAAGAATCAATCAAAGGGGCCTGCCCTGTGGCATAGTGGTTAAGTCTGCATGCTCTGCTTTGGTGGCCCGGGGTTTGCAGGTTTGGATCCAGGCACAGATCACACTGCTTGTCAAGCCATGCTGTGGCAGTGTCCCACATGCAGAATAGAAGAAGATTGGCACAGAGGTTTGCTTAGCAACAATCTTCCTCACCAAAAAAAGAAAAAAACAAAAATGTTACAGAACAACTGAATTTAACAAGGATGCAGGATACACAATCAGTGTATAAAAAGATCAATTCTTCTTAGATACTAGCAACACAATTGGAAAATCAGAATTTTAAAGCAGTACTATTTATAATAGCATCAAACAAAATAGAGATTAATTTAATGAAAGATTGGAAGACCTCTGCCCTGAAATCTTTATATTACAAAGATTGCTGAAAGAAATTAAAGATCTAAATCAATGGAGAGAGAAACCATACCATGGGTTGGAAGACTGAGTTGTGTTAGTCTGACCATTCTTTCCAAATTGTGCTTTCAATCACAATTCCAGTGACTTTTTTGTGGAAATTGATCAGCCAATTCTAAAATTTATATGGAAATTCAAAAGACCTTGAGTAGCCAACAGCATTCAAGTAAGCAAAGATTTCTTAGGAGATGAAAAAAGAAAAATTTTTTAAATGGCAAACAGTTCATCAAAATTAAAAATTTTTGCTTATCAAAGGATAGCATTGGGGAAAGGAAGAACGTGGGAGTTGTTAAAAGGGTACAGTTTTAATGGGGGAAGATGAAAAAGTTCTGGAGATGGATGGTGGTGATGGTAGTACAACAATGTGAGTGTACTTAATGCCACTAAACTATGACATAAAGATGGTTAAAAAGGTAAATTTTATATTATGTATATTTTACTACACACACATACAAACACAAGACACCATCAAGATAATGAAGGGACAAGCCACAGACTGGGAGTAAACGTTTCTAACCATAATATATAAACAACTCCTACAACTCAGGAATAAAAAGAAATATTTATTTTATCTAAATATTATTTTTCTTTGGGCCATATTCAAGCTAACTGGGTACTTTTCAACCAGTTTATTAAGAAGTCTTCATTCTGTTGACTTATTTTCAGTATTTGCAGGAATTTAGGATTGTCCCTTCAGTTGTATTAAGGAAAATTAATCTCGGTACTGATATCTAAAAATCTTTGCCATTTACACTTTTCTACCCAAGGATATGCCATTTATCCCTACACTTTGTTTCCTATCTTTGAGCCCCTAACCCCATGGTTCCTCTTTTTGGTTTGTTTCCTTAACATTAACTCTTCCAGAATCTTAGACTTATCAACTTTCAGTCACATAGAGGAAATTCCACACTCTAACAAATGTAAATTTCTAATGACAGAATATGTACTTCACCTACTTTTATAAATCCTGTAAGCACATCACTTTTCAATGAACTTAACATAGGTTCATTTATTTAATTATTTTTAGAACTTCAGTAAACTTTGTTTACATGCCTACATGAAGCAGGCCTGGAGACATAAAGTGTGTTTTTCTTTTATTCTCATGCAATAAGGAATCAGAATTAATTTGAAAAAAGGATGCCTATTGTACCGGTCAGAAGTAGTAAATAACATAGCCCATGTCCTTACAGAATTTATAGTGCCATCAGAGAAATAAAACCAATGCACAACACGTTACTTTGATAAAGTTTAAGTGCTAAATTGTTGATAAGAGATCAGAAGTAGAGTGATTAAATGAGCACTAAAGTAGCCTGGGACGATTTCCACGAGTTGTTGAGATATATGCTTGTAGGATTTGGAGAAGGAGTATGGAGAGCCATCACATTTCTGTATAAGGAACAGACTGAGCTTCAGGAATGAGAATAACATGACAATGAGGAGCTCGTCCGCATCAAAGCAAAAGTTGCTAGTGAGCATTTGAATAAAATAAGGCTTATACAATTTTCTGTAATCTTTGTTTGCTCGACTTTTCCTTTTTTAGCTTTTTGGCCTTACTGTATGTAGTTGCTACCAGGAACACCAGTGCACCAATTATACTAAACTGTTATTCTTTCTACAGATTTTGTAGCCCTTTGGTATTATCTTTGAAGAAAAGATACTGGTCATACTGTGCTTAAGCACTCTATAGAAGGACCATTTTTTGTTTGTTTTGGTTTTTATTTCTTTTTTTTTTTTTTTTTTTTTTATTAATGTTATGATAGATTACAAGCTTGTGAGACTTCAGTTGTACATTTTTGTTAGTCATGTTGTGGGTACACCACTTCCCCCTTCGTACCCTCCCCCCACCCCCCCTTTTCCCTGGTAACCACCGATCAGATCTCCTTCTCAATGGTTTTTATTTCTAAGCCATTGTTGATCAAAACATTTTGGTAAAATTCAATAAAATAGTCATGGTAGTTAAAAATGCCATAAATGTTTCCATATACTTGTTCTCACTTTCTGTACTTAGCTTTTTAAGTAGGAAATGATCTGTGGACTAGACTTTGAATAGAACTTCTTTAGAGCGTTAATACTTGTGTCCTGGTAAAAGTCACTCTGTGCGATGGTTTTTAAACAGGTATGCATCTTCTATTGATGATATTTTAGAAGATGAAGAACATTATGCAGATCAGTTAAAGGAGTATCTTTTTTATGCAGAAGCACTGCGGTAAGTACCATACGTGTTCCAGACGTAGCTCTGTGGCTGGTCACCACTCTCTTCTTATGCTCCTCTACAATAAGGATAGTAAGGTCATGTTGAAATGAATTTATCCCCTCAGATATTGGATGGGGTCTCATGTATTCCTCTGTGTTGCAGAGTGCTGGGCACAGAAATTTAAGACGAGCCCTGTGCTTGAAATATATTGATAAAACCCATTATCTAAGGCATCAGGTCTGTCTGTATGTTGTTCTTTCTACTTTTTTGAGTTTGAAGATTGGAAGCAAAGTACAGATTGTGTGTGTGTCGCACTATCTGTCACTAGGTTGTATATTGCTATTTTTATTCTGTGATTTTTTTCACACTTGCATATCTTATGTCCTCAGTACAGTTGTAAAACTTCTTGGTATCAGGACTTTGTCTTCTATTTTTCTGTTATTGCCTACAGAGCCAACAGAAATCTCTGGTAGATTGTCCTATTTAATTAAGAAGTTACTATAGTTTTTCTGTCCAATTTAGAAAAATGAATCATTTTCCTATAATAAGTGGCTTTTGGTCATAGTCACTTTTGGTCATTTTCTTGTCACTTTTAAAAGCAGTTATAAGAATTCTGTTAGTAAAACAGAGGAGCAATGTTCCTTTAGCTATTCAGTAACTGGTATGAAAACATCACATTGTTAGCCTTTTTCCTTCTAGAACTTTGAGTAGTAAGAAGTTTCACCAAGGTATTTTCGAGTTACCAAGCAAAAGAAAGTTACTGAATACAGTGGAATTCTCTGCAGCTCTTAAAAATTTTAGAAAAGCTTAATGTGTATTGATATGGAAACATGTCCATAGTGTATATAAGGAAGAAAAGATGTAGAATCGCTTGGGGCATGTGGACGTGTGTATTTGTAGATGCCCAGCCAAAGTCCAGAAGGATAGACACCGTCTTCTAACATGGTTGTGTCTGGATGGTGGGAGTAGGGAAACGAGAGTGTTCTTGAAACTTTTTATTTTGTCCATTCCTTATTGGAATCTTTTTTTATTTTTGTAGTGAGCATGGATTACTTTGATGATAAAAACTAATAAAGCTTTCTTCTTGTTTATTGAGAAATGACTGAGGTATCTTTTTAAAGAATACTCAGTTCCTATGTGAGATTATAGCATTAGTTCCTATGTTATACAGAAGATTTTTTTATTTGATTTTGAGGTCACATTGGTTTATGACATGGCAATTTCAGGTGTACGTCATTATATTTCAACTTCTGTATAGACTGCATTGTGTTCACCACTAGAAGTGTAGTTTCCATCCATCACCATACATATGTGCCCCTTTACCCCTTTCACCCTCCCCTCACCCGCTTCCCCTCTGATAACCACTCATCTGTTCTCCTTATCTGTGTGTTTATCTTCCACATATGAGTGAAATCATATGGTATTTGTCTTTCTCTGTCTGACATAACTTTGCTTAGCATAATACCCTCAGGGTCCATCCATTTAGTTGCAAATAGCACGATTTCATCTTTTTTATGACTGAGTAGTATTCCATTGTATATATACACTACATCTTCTTTATCCGTTCATCCATTGATCGGCACTTGGGTTGCTTCCGTTCTTGGCTTTTGTGAATAATGCTGCAGTGAATATAGGGATGCATATATCCTTTTGAATTAGTGTTTTCATGTTCTTTGGATAAATATCCAGAAGTGGAATAGCTGGATCATATGGTATTTCTAACTTTAATTTTTTGAGAAATCTCCACACTGTTTTCCATAGTGGCTGCACCAGTTTGCATTCCCACCAGCAGAGTATGAGGGTTCCGTTTTTTCTACATCTTCTCCAATACTTGTTATTTCTTGTATTTTTAGTAATAGCCATTGTGGTGAGCGTAAGGTGCTGTCTCATTGTAGGTTTTTTTGTTTTGTTTTTTGAGGAAGATTTGCCCTGAGCTAACATCTGCTGCCAATCCTCCTCTTTTTGCTGAGGAAGATTGGCCCTGAGCTAACATCTGTACCCATCTTCCTCTACTTTATGTGTGGGACGCCTGCCACAGCATAGCCTGTCAAGCAGTGCCATGACTGCACCCGGCATCCGAACCGGTGAACCCCAGGCTGCCGAAGTGGAACATGCGAGCTTAACCTCTACGCCACTGGGCCAGCCCCTCATTGTAGTTTTGATTTGCATTTCCTTAGTAATTATTGATGTTGAACATCTTTTCATGTGCCTGTTGGCCACAAAAGATGTTTTCTTAATGTACGTGATAATGGTACGTTTATTGAAAAAATGTTGCAAGTATCTAGAAAACAACCTTTTTGTTTTAAACATACATAAAGTTTTTATGCTTAGCTTCTGCTAGATTTAATTTTCAATGTTGGGCTACTACACTTTAAAATTGAAAATTCTGGGTACACAAGTTCTGACCCGAGTAAGACATTGTGAATGCCTCCCCTTTACTTCTGGAAAAATTGTTTAACATGTTAAATGGAAAGACACAAAAATTAAATTGCAGCGCTTTTTCATCCCTAGGGCTGTGTGCAGGAAACATGAGCTTATGCAGTATGACTTGGAGATGGCTGCTCAGGACTTAGCGTCGAAGAAGCAGCAATGTGAGGAGCTGGCAACAGGGGTGAGTGTTTCTCATTTAGAGCTCTAGGATTATTGCAGCGAGCCTTATGTGGGACGAGTGCAGTTATAATAACCAGGGGATCTGTAGCTTTCACAGGGGAATAATTTGTGGGCAGCTTTATAATTGTTTGGGTTGTGATCTTGCTATAAAAAGATGTAAGCCATTAAAATGTTGTACTATATTATTGTAAGACATTTTGCTGACATTGCCCCGTGTAATAAGTGTCATCTCATTGCTGATTAAGTCTGAGTGAAAAGACATTATTCTTTGGGATTGAAATAATGACCTTTGTCAGGTTTAATTTTACAAGGTATATTATAGAAATTTTACTTTACTTTCTATCAGTTAAAAAAAGAATCCTTCCCCCGTTAGAATCAGTGCCTCTCTCCTAACAAGGAGCTTTCTGTGTGCTTTATCCTTGAATGCTTAGTGAATACTTGCGAAGAAAATTCCATATCTTATTGTATTAAACTTAGATCATTTGAATAACCAGCTTTCTACTGTCCAGCTGTTTCGTTGGAATAATGAGCTGTCGTCGTGAGAGCACACAATCTGGAAGTATTGAAGCAGTGACAGTGCCAGCATTTAGGAGTCACTTACTGGTTAACAAGCACTTTAGTTTTAAAAGTGCTTGTATGTTACCCACTTGATACCTGTATGAAAAGTCACACCTATGTGGGAGAAGATCTGTGACCATAGGCAGGTATATGTTAGGCTTGATTTATTTTTAAAACTCAGGGGAAGGTCCCAGGCCATCTTCAGGGAGCTTGGTTCTCTTCGCCCGCGTGTGAAGGGACAGGTGCTCCCTCAGTACACTCCAGAGAGTGAGGAAATGTAAGAGCAGCACAGCTTGGGTTTAGGCATCCTGTTTGATTAATAGAGACCCAGGTTTTAGTGTGAGTTATGCAGATTTTAAATATATTTCTTTAGTTTGATTTATTTCCGTTGTTGCCTGTTGAATATTATGTATTTCTTATGCTATAGGATAATTTTTAAAAATATGACCACTAATGTAAAGAAATAACTTACCTAATACTTCACCTAGAAGTTTTCCATTCTATTAAGAAGGTCAGTTAGAATTTTACCCTTTTTGACTATTCTATATTATTCCAGTGTTAGAAATCATATGAGGAGCCCCTGGTTGTAAAGCTTATGGTGCTTCTGTCTGAGCCGGGGCGAAAGTTTTTAATTTCCTTTTTTTAAGTGTACAGTTTAGTAGTAGTAAGTACATTCACATTGTTGCATAACACCTAAAAATAGTCAAGATGATAAACTTTATATTTTACCATAATGAAAAATTTTTTTAAAAAGGACATTAAAAACTTTTTGATCTTGGGGGCCGGCCCTGTGGCCGAGTGGTTAAGTTCATGCGCTTTGCTGCAGGCAGCCCAGTGTTTTGTTGGTTCAAATCCTGGGCGCGGGCATGGCACTGCTCATCGAGCCATGCAGAGGTGGTGTCCCACATGCCACAACTAGAAGGACCCACAACTAAGAATATACAACTATGTACTGGGAGGCTTTGGGGAGAAAAAGGAAAAAAACATTAAAAAAATAAATATTTAAAAAAAAAATTTTTGATCTTGCAAAATTGAAACTCTATACTCATTAAACGTCAACTGTCAATTTCCCTCCTCCCAGCCCCTGGCCACCCCCATTCTACCTTTTCCTTCTGAATTGGCTACTCCAGATACCGCATAGAAGCAGAATCATACAGTTTTTGTCTTTTTATGACTGGGTTATGTCACTTAACATTATGTCGAGGTTCATCCATGTTGTAGCATGTGTGAGAATTTCCTTCCTTTTTAAGGCTGAATAACACCGCGTTATAGGTATATACCATATTTTGCTTATCCATTCATCTGTTTCTATTTCCTTTTAGACCGTGAGAACATTTTCTTTGAAGGGAATGACTACCAAGCTCTTTGGTCAAGAAACTCCAGAGCAGAGAGAAGCCAGAATAAAGGTGCTAGAAGAACAAATAAATGAAGGAGAACAACAGCTAAAGTCTAAAAATCTGGAAGGCAGGTAAAAATGCTGAGACGTTTAGCAAAGCTGGACGTGTAGGCTACATGGCAGATTACTTCTTTCTAATCTTTATAACCAGCTTCATTAGCATCCCTGAATATACCCTGTTCTTGTCAAATGCAATGATTGAATCCCTAATTTGAGTTATCAAAAATCATGTTATAGAAGCATTGTTTTAATGTGGGGGAAAGAAAAAGAAGAAAGAGTTTCAGCTTCCTAATATTTTTTCACTTCACTTTGCGTGATTTCTACCCCTTGCACATTTCCTCTACCCTTCTTTTCTGTCATTTGACAAAAGGCTGCTCATTCTTCAGCACCCAGCTCTTGTGTTACTTCCTTTGCGAAGTCTTCTCTTATCCCCGCAGACTGTCGTAGCACTGAGTTCAGGCCACTGTAGCGTAGCAGTTTTGTATGGGGTGCTTAGTTGTTCTTTATGACTGTCCCTGGCTAAATTATGAGCCCTTCAAAGTCAATGACTGCATCTTTTTCATCTTTATGTCCCAACACTTTGTGTAATGGTGGCTAGTAGTTAAGATTCAGTGCTCTCACCACTGAGGCCTGGGTTTGTTTCCAGTCAGAGAACCACACCACCTTTCAGTTGTCACACTATGGTAGCTGCATGTTGCTGTGATGCTGAAAGCTCTGCCACTGGTATTTCAAATACCGGCAGGGTCATCCATGGTGGGCAGGTTTCAGCAGAGGTTCCAGACCGGGACAGACTAGGAAGAGGGACCTGGCCACCCACTTCCAAAAGAACTGGCCGTGAATATGCTATGAGTAGCATGGGAGCATTGTCTGTTACAGCACCATTGGGTGAGATGATGGGGCGAAAAGACCAGGCAGGGTTCTGCTCTGCTGTCCACAGGGTCGCTAGGAGTTGGAATTCACTCAGTGGCATTAACAGCAACAAACCTCGAATAGGGCTTGGCATGTAATTATTCCATAAATATTTCTAGAAATTTAATTCTCAAAGGTATGCCATCACTGTTTGGCTCATTTTTCTTACTGTGGTTTTTGTCTGATAGTCAGTGAGTAGACCAAGTGTATGTCATTGGTTTGGAGGTGGTTTTGTTAATTTTTAGAACTGCTTGCACTAAATAAATCAAAGTAAACTTACATGAATAGAGTTTAAAAAGACAAATGCCTCAGACTTTTTAAAACTCTCGTCATTTAAAGCAAGGACGTGATAAATGTGATACATAATCCCATTCTTGTCACTAAGAGAGTATATTTTCCAGTGACCCTAGGAAGGCAACTTCATGTGGCATCTGTTAGGCTTGTGAGCTTCAAGGAGCCGTCTGCATCTGTTTTATAGGAATAATTTGAAGCTGGAATTCTTGTGGCAAAAATATAGATTATTAAAACGTAGAAGAATGTATGACTGTCTGCTTTTCTCCCACTGTAATTTTTAGGAAGAGAAAAAAACAACTATTTTATACAAGCAATAGCTTTTTCCTCTATATAGAGAAATTAAAACCAACTCAAATGAGGACCAGTTATTTGAATTTACAATATATAATTTACTTAATTTAAGAATAATAATGACTGTACCTTTTATTTCAGAGAATTTGTGAAAAATGCTTGGGCTGATATTGAGCGCTTCAAAGAACAAAAGAACCGTGATTTAAAGGAGGCCCTCATAAGCTACGCAGTCATGCAGATCAGTATGTGCAAAAAGGTAGGTTTTGGTTTCAGTGAAGATACAGGTATATTCAGAAGTGCTTACAAATGTCTTTAAAACTAATTTCTCTTATTTGGACCAGAATATTTATCATTTTCATTTTTAAAGCCCATTCTTCTCCCCTTCCAGAAAGTTTCCCAATTTCTCTACTTAATTTTGAAAGAAGTGTCATAACCAAAATATTGATTACTGAGTCTCCACTCATCTGAAGTTCCAAATTTATATGCCCCATTTATAACTTGTATTTGAAAATATACTCTAACAATGTTACTTTGATTATATCATGTTCTTGGATAGGGCGGTGAAATACTGTTCCTAAGAGTGATGTATACTTTGATTGGAAAATAGCTTAAATGTTATTTTGGGGAAATGTGGTTATGACGTGGTTTGTTGTCAGAGTAAATCCTTCATGGAGCTGATATCTGCAGTAGAAGATATGAACGGTGAAGCTCATTCTGGTTAAAATAAGTGTTTTGACAATGGTGGAAATCTTTCTGAAATACTGTTGTAAGAACAAAACATAAAACATTCCTTAACCTTTTTTTCATAACCCAAGATCTGCCTGTCTGACCGCCAGTTAGTGCCAGTGCTTTACATTTGTCAGGCATTTCACAGTTTATCCAGCCATTTAACCTGTGTTCTCTTAGTAGATCATACAGTAAGACGGATTCCCGTATTTATGAAGACCTCTCAGAGGGAGGAATCATACTCAGATAAACACTCTCAGGCTTTAACTTACCCCAAATTTCTATTTTTCTGGCCAGGAACCATCACTTTCCTAGACCTCTTCACTTGTATCACCAGCAGTAGCAGTAGACAGCAAAGATACTCTGAGGCGTTAGCACGAGACCCACACAGTAGTCAAGTGGGCTCCTTTTTTGTTGGGCAAATTCATATTTATGTCTCAGTGAGATTTAAGTTACTTCGTGTTGTGGATCTCTGGGGTCACTTAAGAGAAGTTAAAACCATGACCCGTCAGTCTGCAGATGCTCATGGCTGAACGTATTGTAGTTTGGTGCTCTGGAGTTCCCATCTCTGTTGCTGTCATCCCGTCTCTCCACTGCCTGCCTGCTTTACAGGGGGCTTCACATTTACGTCTTCCTTCAGACCTGCCTTTTTAAATCTCAGGTGGTCTCATAGATCAGAAAACAAAGGCTTTTAGAGTTGGTTCTGTTTGGTTTTGTTCCTATAAAAGACTCATTAATAAGCTCCTTGTGATCTTTCATTCGCTTCTTTTCCAAAGTAAAATGCAGGCTTCATAGAATATCTCAAAGGATTTTTTGCCCCACTTTGCTTAGGGTGGTGTGGTTGAGGGTGCTAGAAATTAATCTCTAAATTAAAAAGATCTTACTGTAGGTATATTTGGACACACTGCTGGATAGCTTATGCGCCTACCCATGTGTCCCGAGGTCCTAACTGTAGTGAACAGGAGATTACTGACACGAGACGAGAAGAGTGGGTGTTCACCTTATTTCCCAAGAACAGTGCTGTAAAGTTTCGTCATGTTTTGTTTTCTTCCCTGCGTGGAACAGATTCATGTATTTGGAAATCCAGTGTTCTTGTTTTTAGAAACTTAAAGTTAGGTATGAGAAGTCAAGATTAACATCAGGGCTTTTTTGGATAAATATGGGTGTCTATATTTTGTTCTTTTACTTGTGTATTAACTTTTAAAGTATATCATACTTTGTTATAAAGTCAGCTATTCAAAGTGGTAATTTAATATAAGTGAATTACTAAATTGCAGTAGTAATAAACCAAAACAAAAAAATTTTAAGTAAAAAAATATTAATATTAGTATTTAAAAAGCAAATATCACTTCTTAGTGTTTTTCTAGTCAACCTTTTTAATGGTAAATTTTCCAGTTTGTTGAACAAGGAGGCTGAGGCTTTTAAGAAATACTTGATTGAGTGTCCAGTTATTTTATCTTTTTAAATTTTAAAAATTATCATAACAATAACATATATGCTCATTGCAAAAATTTCAAATAATCCAGAGCGTATTAAGTAAAAATTCTCTCCCTCCTCCCTCAAGTCCCCTTTTGAAACTCACCACTGTTACACCCTCAGTGTATCCTGGCAGACGTTTTTGAACATACACGATCTTGCAGAAAATACACTTTCCTCTTCCCCTCAGAAATAGGATCGCATTGCATGTGCTAGTGTGTAGTTGCTTTGTCACTTGATGTCTCACAGACATCTCACTAGGACGGTGCGTGAGATCTCTCTCAGCCTTTCTAACAACAGATACTCTATTAGGTAGTACTTTATCCAGCCAGCCTGAGACATTTTAAAGGATTTTTGTTTTTATTTACTTGTTTATTTGCTTTTCGTATTCCATCAGAAAGGAAAAAGACTCAAAAGATTCTTGATTTTTTTCTCTTGTTTGAAGCCTTGATAAATATTGACACACTTAAATGTTTAAGTATTAAAGAAAATATTCCTTCATGGATTAGCAGTTATTGCAGAATATAAATTTTTTTTATTGAAAAAGTACCTTTGTTTCTACCACTTCCTTAGGTTTTACTGTTGACATTTTTATAGACGTGCATTTTTATTTAAGCATATTAGGTATATTATAGGATATTAGCTTTGCTAAATAGTCTGTCAGAACCATTGAGAGGGATTTGAGAATTTAGTTCATAATTGATTTTTATCAAAACATTAGTTTTTAGACTAATTTAATAATTCGTAAATTTATATTTGTTAGACTAATAAGGTTTATTCTTTTGTTTCAAATGTTATATAGAAAAAACTCCTTGAGAACTTGTTTGATTTACAAACAGAAACGATATGAACATGTGATAGGAGTAAATGAGTTTGTTATGAACCTTGAAAACAGTTTTTCAAGAAGTTGTAGTTCTTTCTCCATTTTGAAGATGGGTTCATACAAATGATTCTCTTGCTTTTGTCAGAAACATTAGACATTCACTTACATTAGCCATTGCCAGAAACAGTATCATACGTGCTGGACTTGCTGTTAATTTTTCCGAAAAGTAAGACTTCGCACACCAGTAAGCCAAGTGCCTGGGCTTTCAGAATCCTTCCAAAATCATTTTAAAGTTCCTTTTTTTTTTTTAGGGAATTCAAGTTTGGACCAATGCTAAGGAATGCTTTAGCAAGATGTAATCCTGTGAAATGAATTTCTCTTCAATCAAAGTGCCCCAAAACAGAAGCACAAGTAAATAAAAAAAATTTAAGTTGCTACGCAGTATACACAAAAATACGTAAGTTGAGTAGCTTCAACTTTCTTTAATTTGATTGTAGTTGTGTTAATATAGCACAAAACACATGTATTTTAATAGAGATTAAATATTATAATTTCAGGTTTTGGGGACTGGTGCTGATTCCAAAAAATTAATTTGATAAAATATACCAATGGATAGTTTGTCAGGCTTCTGAACCAATGACTGAATATCAAGATGTTAGGTGATTTCTAGATGTCTGTTTCAATGTCACCTGTTTCAAATCTGTTTATGTAGGGAGTTTTTTCCTAAGATTGAATTCCTATCTTTACTTGGTAAGACCCACTAATCTGTTATAGGGGGTTATTTTTTCTTGCCTTATAGTTGAGCTGTTTGGTTTGACAAAGCTCAGCAGAAACTTAGTGTGAAATCTAAGATTTTCTCCCACATTCATTGATGCCCCCTGTAACATTTGCATACACTAGAAAATGCCTTCAATTTGTGTTTTACCAGAATTTTGATACTGGTCAGAAATTTTATACTGCCAACAAAGAAGACTCAACTTCTCAGATATATAGTGGAATACGTTGTTATGATGTAGGAATTGCTATATAGGAAATTTTAATTGAGTGTGTTACATATAAGCATTAAATTCTTCTCAAATAATTCTTAACCTCAGTGATGAGCCTAAATTTACTCTGCTTGGCTCTCTACACATGGCATTTCAGGGTACAAGATGTAGCATTTCAATGTATAAGATATATGTAGTAAACATATGTTTTAGTATCTTCATTATTAAACATCCTTCTTTTCTGTCGCTTGGCTGTAATTTTTGTAAAGATAAATTATCTTGTTTTGTGTGTGTGTTTTTGTGGTATATGTTCAGAAGCCAAGCACCCTCGTTTTGCTAGCTTTGCAGAATCTTACATGTGTACTCATTATTTCTAATTATGTAAAATAAAATTTCCAATACTGTTCAGCGTTTGACTTTTTTACATGTTTAAAATGTTGCTGGATTTTTGTGCTGTTTGCCAAACTTATACAATAAATAAAGAGGTATTGTGCTGATTTTCATATATTTTGTTATTTTAACAAAGTGGTCTATGCATTTTAGTATCTGATGCCCTGTGAGAAAATAATTTATGGCATATTATGTTTTGAAGTGTTTAATTGTATAAATTTGTCTTACGCCAAAATGTTGGATATTTTAAAAAATAAGCTGAAATGAGATACAATTTTTTTAATTTTACTGGTTTTTATTTAAAAGGATAAAATTATTAGAAGCAAAAGTCCTCTGTATAGATGCACATTTCATTCCATTGAATTGTAATCATCTCTTGACTCATGAAATGAAATACTTTCCACTTGGCATTTAAAAATCAAAAGCCTTCTCCCCCACACTAACCTTAGACTAAATGTAAAATATGTTAGATTTTTTCTACTGGGTGACTTAATTTGAGAAGGCCGTTGTTACCTGTATTTTAAAAGATGAATTAGGAAAAATATTTTGTTATTTCTAAAATATACACATATTCACTTGATTGTATGTATATTTAACTAGAAATAGCTTGACTTGGGTTGGTTTTGAAAAAAGTTTCATTTGATAGCACAATCATTCCTTTTAAAGAAACTCTTAAGGAATTTTATTATGGAAATCATTTTGGTACTATCCAGAATAAGTATATGCAGTAACCCTTTTCGGGATTTAAAGATTCTATTTTTCCTTTTTCTCCCCAAAGCCCCCTGGTACATAGTTGTATATTTTTAGTTGTGGGTCCTTCTAGTTGTGGCATGTGGGACGCCGCCTCAGCATGGCTGATGACCGGTGCCATGTCCACGCCCAGGATCCAAATCAGCAAAGCCCTGGGCCGCCTAAGCAGAGCACGTGAACTTAACCCCCTCCTTTTCAGTTTAAAAATCAGAACTCAAAATGAATTATTGGGGGGGGTGTTAGATCTCCAAAGATAAATATAAAAAGATAATATAAGCAATAACTAAAGAAAAATGACTCATTACATTGATATAAATACTTAGTAACAGAGGAAGATTTCATCTTGACAATGTACTCGTGATGCAGTTGGTACAGTCAAAGCATTAAAATTAACTGAAGTCATACTTAACCTTCATTTACATCCAAAAACTTGAGTGTGGATGAATGAGTCACTGATAATTACAACGTAGCATCCAAAACAGGAACTGAGGGTTCTTAAAATTCAAGCATCCTTAGAATAAACGCATACCCAGCTCGGAATGGAATGAAAAATCAAGAGTTATGTAACAGGAATGCTAGGCTTTTTATAGCCTTATAGTCATTCTTTTGATTTATATGCACACTCTCCTTACTGTTTGTCCTAAAAAGTTTTCCCTAAAAAAGGATTTAGGAATTTCTTTCAGGGTTGAGTAACCCAGAAATAAGGTAATGTAAGGCCAAATCAGTAGAATTACACTTGCCTCCTAAATTATATAGCTTTAGCTATTTATGTATTTGAAAGGAAGGAAGAAGCTAGGGAAAAATGAGCAAATTAAACCCAAAGTAAGTAAAAGAAAGGAAATATTAAAAGTAAGAGCAAACATCAGTGATACTAAAAACAGATAAATAATAGAGTTGACAAAGCCAAAGTTGGTTCTTTGAGACAACTAATAAAGTTAAACCGTGAGCAAAACTGAGCGGAAAAAGAAAAAGCACAAATTATCCCTATCAGGAGTGAAATGGAGGGTGTTATAGATCTTACAAACATTAAAAAGATAACAAGGAATATTATGGATAACTTTAAACCAATTAATTAGATAAAGTCAACAAATTCCTTGAAAAATGTAGCTTACTTAAACTGATACAAGGTGAAACAGAAAATCTGAAGAGCCTTATATCAAAGAACTGTATTATCAAGAATCTTCCTGCAAAGGGAGACTCCAGGTCCAGACGGCTTTGTTGGCGAGTTGCAGCAAACATTTCAGGAAGAAAAAGCTTCAATTCTACACAGCCTTTCAGAAATTCTCTCTCTTTTTTTATGAGAACAGTATTACCAGAGTAGCAAAACTGCCAAAGACCTTTCAAGAAAAGAAAGTGACATATCAATATGCATCATGAACACAGAGGCAGAAATCATTGAACTATCAGCCAATTGAATCCAGCAGTATGTGGAGCATAATAATGCATCATGACCAAGTTGAGTTTATCTCAGAATACAAGATTGGCTTTAACATTAAAAATCAATTACTATAATCCCCCATATTCATGAAATGAAGTATCTCATGATTGTTTCAGTACAGACAGAAAAACCATTTGACGAAGTTCAACACCGATTCATGATTTAAAACTTTCAGCATCTATGGAAAACCTACAGCTAACATACATAATGTTGAAAAAGTTGAGTCCATCACTAGACAGCTGCCCACTAGACAATGTGTCCCCCCATGTCCCCCTCCCCTATGACCAATGCTGACGTTCCTCTGGCTTCCCCCCCACATCCCTCCAACTGTCCCCTCTCCTCTTGTCCCTTGTGCTCACTGCTGAGCCTTTTCCTCAGAATATTCGTTGAACCCTGAAACAGATAGATGCCCCATACTTGAAGCCCTGACGGAGGAGAGTATGTTCACCAGGTGGATGCTCCAAGTCCAAAGGTTTGGGGAACCTACTGATTCAGCAGATAGTTAGAAAGTTCATCCTCAGATGAAGGTGGAATGAGCTGATTCAGTAGCAAAAGCCCAAATGAATAAAACGTTCATGTGATAGAAGCACCGTTCAGCAGAAGACAAGGAGAAACTCCTAAGTACTCGTTTGCTGAGGCCTTGATTTCAGAGGATATCGCTAACATGGATCGAATGTTTACTGCTGAAGCCAAAGCCCAAAGTGAGGCACCGTGCAGTGACGTGGCTTGCCCAAGGCCCACAGCTAGTAAGTGGTAGAGCCAGGATTGGAACCCAGGTATGGCTCCAGAGCCTGTACTTTTCGAGCCTTTTCCCTTTTGGAGGAGCAGAGGACTTTAGGCGTCAGAGACGTGAAGGAGAGCCTCTGGGGCAGAGCCAGGAGGGTGGGAGAGGGATCCACAAAGCTAACTCTCGATGCCCAGATGGCAAAATAGGTGACAATGTCTTGGATCCTACTGGGAATGGCAGCAGGAAGAGGCAACATGAGAGTGAGGCGGGCTCTGGTGAAAGACTAGACTGGTTCTCCAACTTGAATGTGCTTGTGAGTCACTCGGGGATCTAGTTAAAGTGCAGGTTCTGATTCAGTCGTTCGCAGCGGAGCCCGAGTCTGCATTTCTATCAAGCTCTCAGATAACGTCAGTGCTACTGGTCACACTTTGAGTAGTGAGGTGTGTATATGTGTGTGTGTGTGTGTATATATAAAATATATGTATAATATGTAATAGTACTAGCCATTAAGCCAATGGCCTGGCCAAACTGAGACCGCTTTAGGTACAGTTACTTAGCAAATAGACAAAAATGTAGTAGTTTTACAAAAAAAAATAGGTAATACCAATTTCTTAATACAATTCCGTGTTTACAAGTTTGTATCAAAAGCAAAATTTAAAACTATGTGAAGCCTTGATGATAAAGATGCGTAGATGGATAATAATTATGATGCAAAAGTTACAACAAACTCAATAAGATGGTAATAGCAAGAATAGTATTAATGAGGCTTTTATCCAGCGCTGCAGAAGACTTCCTGTTAAAGATGGTGGTGTAGACATGGGGTTATCTTTGTGCCTTCTCTAAATTCCTCTAAAATGACAGAAAGTTTTTTTTTTAAGTACTGTTGAGGACAAAGGGAAGAGAAGAAGAGAGAACTCTTACAAGAACTGTTCACAGAATTTTGGAGTAAGATGGAGGAGTGTTAATTGACTTAGCAAAATGGTGGCAGCTGGAACTTACGTGCTTCTAGCTGGAGCTGCTAATGAGAAACAAGCTAACTGGCACAACGGAATCCAAGACAGACTCAGGAATGAGAGGAAACAGGCACACTGGTAAGAAGAAATAGTCGTGCAGTTAAAAGGGTGGGGTAAGGGTTGGTTGAAAGTCTGTGGCAAGAGCAGTGAGATGGCCCGTCCCGCCCCGGCTCCATGTGCTGAGGAGACATCACACACACTACCACGAATTCCAGACTAGTACAACATTCCAGGAAACAGTTAATATACGAAAAATTGCCATCAGAATAGCATCAGGCTTCCCAACAGCAAAATTTCTTAGATGCCAGAAGAGAATAGAGTAATGCCTTCAGAATTCTGAAGAAAAAATGATTTCCAACTCAACAGCCAAACTGTCAAGCAAGTGTGAGGCAGAACAAAGACGTTTTTGGGTATGCAGTCTCGAAAACTTCTCTTCCTATGCACCCTTTCTCCAGAAGCTACTGGAGGATGTGGCTCACCAAAGCCGGAGCATAGACTAAAAGTCAGGAAGACATGGGATACGGAAGACAGATCTCACATAGAAGAGAGAGGAAAGGTTTGCCCAGGATAAGGCAAAAAGGAGTCCCAGGAAGGCACTGGCCGGAGTGGAGCCAGAGATGGAAGGCTCCCGGAGGAAGGTCGCCGGGGAAGAAGCTGGAAGTGTAGGCTCAGGTCTATGGGATGTATGGGGACAAGTGCAATATTGTATTTGGAGGCCACTGGAGTGGGATGATTTAGCCATAGATAGAAAGAAAACCAAGCAATAAAAACACAAGGCTCTGACAATATTCAGGAGAAAAGAAATGTTCTGCAAGAAGAAACTCATAATCAGAATATACTACATGGCTCTGCAGTTAAAATATTTACATAATTATAATAATGGAAACACAACAATCAGCTTATCCAAATTCGGTGCTAACAACTCTAGTGATTGGTTGGGGGGGAGGTTAAGAGAGCCACATGCTCATCTAATAGGTCTTAAATGAAGACACAGCCCTAGAAACGTTGTTTGGAAATATAAAGATAAACATCAATAGAAACAGAGAAAAGAATCAAAGGGACTGAGGAATAGGAACCATGGGGCAGGGGCTGCTGTTTTTTATCATGAACCTTTAAATACTATTTAATTTTTAAATTGTGTGATAGATAATTGATTTAAAAATTTTAAAGTCAATGAATTGACTTTAAAACATGTCCCCTATAGAGAAAGCAAAAAATGCAAGTAGCAGAACAGCGTGTATAGCATGAGCCAATTTTATTTTTTAATAAAAAGAGGGTTGATTGTGTCTCCGTGTTTGCATATGCTTGGGAAATACCTGGTAAGACATTAAATGGTTCACAATGGTTATATTTAGGCTGTAGGTTGGCAATTGGTTGGAATAGCCGCCTTTCACTTTTTTCTTTTTTCTTTTTCTTTTCCTTTTTTTTTTTTTGGCTGAGGAAGATTAGCCCTGAGCTAACATCTGTTGCCAATCTTCCTCTTTTCTTTGCTTGTGGAAGATTAGTCCTGAGGTAACATCTGTGCCAATCTTCCTCTGCTTTATATGTGGGATGCTGCCACAGCATGGCCGATGAGTGGCGTATGTCCGTGCATGGGATCCGAACCTGTGAACCTGGGCCCCCGAAGCAGAGCATACCAAAGTTAACCACTACACCAGAGGCTGACCCCAGCAGCCTTTTACTTTTTAGTGTATTTTAGTACAAATGAAATTTTTGCACCGTTATGTATTACTTATATAATAAAAGGCTAATTTTTTTAAAGTGTAAATAAAAAATAATTACCCAAAGCAGATTATCTATTAAAAGAACACCACACACCTGCAGATGATAGGAATAATCTTTGTAAAAAATATCACTATGCATCAAACTGCTTTGCAACCGAAAGAAAAATAGCAACAAACACTGCCTCAGATGATGTGGCCCGGTAGGAACTTTATCAAAGTCAGCACATGTCCTCGACCGTGGGGATCCACTGGAAATGGATACAGACGTGGGCAATCACAGTGACAGAAGCGCTCATCTTCCCTCCAAAAGTGGCTCCCCAGGGAATGTTAACTAAAGAAATTAACATCAGAAGATTGAAACAAACAAATATCAGGAATTAGGTTATCAGCAAAATGTGGCTACAGCATCCCGGAATGGAAGGGCAGTGTCCACATCTGCCGCCTCCCCTTATTACTAGAAATGTGCTTGGGGTGTGCATGCCGCACTCCTTCACGCAGAGGATGACGACATAGTGTGAGGCAATGGCTGATTCAAAATGCGTGCAACAAAAATGAAAAAGTTACTTATCTCCTAATATTTATAAGAAGCGGAGAAACAGGTAGAGACTAGTTTTAAACAATAAGCACATAAAGGCGAAGGAAAGCCAAAGTCTGTGCCCCTGTCCTCGGCCGGGGAAGTAAAAGAGGTCAAATGAAAGAAGACCACACAGTATTATAAACATAAACGATGAAGGACACGTCAAAGTCTCTTTCAGATTGTGAGGTTCGTACTGGACATTTCAATAGAACGTTAAAAATTTTTTAAGTTAATATATGAAGATGGTAAGAAAAAAAAAAAAAGAAAATTCAAATGGTGCTGAAGGCCTGTGCGTGGAAAGTGGGGTCCTTCCTCTTATTCCTCACTGCTCTGGCTCCCTGTTCATCTCCACAAAGGTAACCGCTGTTGTGCGTTTCCTGTGTATTCCTTCCAGAAATAGTCTATCATCACGTGTATGCACCCCTCCACACGCACGAATGGGAGCATCCAGCGCACACCTAACGTAATCTGGAAGATAGCTCCACGTCAGTACACACACTTCAACCCCTTTTTGGCCATGTGGTATTCCACATAGACCATAATTTATTTAATTAGCCTCATATTGATGCAAATGAGAGTGGTGTCCAGTGTGGGGCTGTGATAAACGATACAATGAATCTCCTTGTCTTTATGCTCATATGAGAGTACATCTATAGGATAAATTGCGTGGGGATTTTTTGAAATAAAGTTTTATATCCTACATCAAGTGATACATAGTGTATTTCCAATAATCTTGAGTGAATTTCATGTTCTCCTGGTTCCAATTTGAACATGTGGTTCATAAAAGACAAAGTCAGCTCTTGTTTATCTGTGAGAGAGCTGCCCCTGCAGATTTTCACGTAGCGACTCTGGCTCAGCCTCCTGCGCAGCGGTGGTCAAAATGGGATTAAGAGTGGGCGGCAGGGGAGGTAGCCGGAGCGGCTGACCCGGAACAGGGTGGTGCATTCTAGCGCATGCCTGTCCAATTACAGTCCCATGTTAATTTAAAAATAATCTGGCAACGATCTACCATTTAAAATTGCCTAAATTTTACCCCCACTCTCACCCCCTGCCCACGAGGTGAAAATAACTATATTTTATTTGTTCAAAGAGAAAAGTTATCAAAGGCACTGAAAGTTGACCAACAAATGCTTTGGGGTTCCAACATGACAGATTCTTGTCAGGAGAACCAAGTGTCAGGCATGACACTCAGGGCCATACCCGGCTAAGGCGCAGGATTTGAGCCCACTGAAAGTTGGTGTGGGCCAATGTGGACATTATGGGCACCTTTCAGCTCCTGCCCTCTCCTACTCAGCTCCTGAGCTTCCAGTTTGGAGGGAGGGAGAGAAAGTTATTTGTGAGTTTCTCCAAAAGGACAGAATGGTTGTGAGAACAAATTAATACTGTGCAAGCAAGCACCCAATGCCCAGAGAGGCAGAAGGAAGGGACGATTCCATCCGGAGGCATCAAGTGGATAATGCTTCCCACAGTTGCTAAATTTTAGCAGAATGGTGGAGAGCACTGAGCCAGTAGGTGTGTCTTCTGGTTAAGGGTGGGAGTAAGGGCCAAGGCATTCATTCCCTCAAAATCAATCCTTACCTTTCCTACTGAGGAGAAGAAATGTGAGAAATGAATTTTCAGTGGTGAAATTTGACTTGTTAATCAGCATAATTGACTTTCATTGATATCATTAATGGGATTCCAAATTTGAAAAAAGTTAGTTAAAATTCATAGGATTCTGATTCATGGACTTTTTGGGTAGGGCCTGGGAATCTGCATTTTCCAAAAATATTCCCAAATGATTCTGATGAGCAGCCAAGTTGAAAACACCTCATTCTAAGGACAGAGGCAATGGAAACAATGACCACTACTCTGGAGTTTAGTTATAAATGACAACCCCATACCCTTCCTTGCCTTCCAGACATGGTCAGTACAAGTGGAGCTCATAAAAGTTGAAGGCTTTCACAATATGGTCCCAGGTCATGGATGTGGCGAAGAGTTCACTCTAGGCCATGTTGAGCTCGGGGTGTATGAGAACATCCAGGTCAGGGTGAGCAGGGGGGAGTCGGATGCACAGGTCTGAAGCTCTGGAAGAGTCTGGGCTGAAGATGGGGCTGGGAGACATTAGCAGATAGATGGAAAGTGGACCCTGGGAATGAACAAAGTCACTGAGAGGAGCAGGCTGAATGGAAGGATGAAACTGTGTGTGGATATGGGTGTGACCGTTGTAACTAATCTTTCTTCCTTCTACTACATTTTGGTAAAAACTCCACTCTCTTTCTATCCTAATCTATCTATTCCCAGTGCCATTTCTCGTGCCATTACAACATCCCTCCTGTCTGCTCTTGTCCAGGCTCTGAATGCCCAGTTCTTTCAACCATCAGGCACATGCTTTCCAGACCCCACCCTACCTGAGCTGATATTACCTGGAAGCCTCTGGTTTGAAGAATCTTTCTCAAAACTTAGTACCCATGGGCCGGCCCAGTGGCACAGCGGTTAAGTGTTCACGTTCTGCTTCAGCGGCCTGGGGTTCGCTGGCTCAGATCCTGGGTGCGGACGTGGCACCGCTTGGCAAGCCATGCTGTTGCAGGCATCCCACATATAAAGTAGAGGAAGATGGGCACGGATGTTAGCTCAGGGCCAGTCTCCCTCAGCAAAAAGAGGAGGATTGGCAGCACTTAGCTCAGGGCTAATCTTCCTCAAAAAAAAAAAACCAAAAAACCTTAGTACCCAGAATTAAGTATGACCCTCCAGAGGTCAGCCCAACGTAAGCAGGAAGCAGGAGGACTGCACATTGCTGGTATGTAGGCACCACTGAGTTCCCATCAGCAAGCTGAAGATCACCACTTTGTGAACTGGGTATCTTCACTGTTTCCTTTATACCCCTAAAAACGCTCAAGAACCAAATCCACGTTTCATCACATAAGTCTCCTTTTCTTGATTCACTTTACAGGTGTATTCATATATATGTGAAGAGAGAGATCACAATTTTCTCTATGTATATATCTATATCTATCTGTAGATAGATCTATGGCTGTAGATACACACGCATGGGCATACGCAAGCACACACACACACACACACACACGGAGGATTATCTTCTTAGCATACCAAAAATGCTGGTCAAGCCTGATAGAAACACCTGATAGAGTTCCCCTTGTGCTTCTGGGCTGGTTAGGTGAGGATGACTGAAGAACTGGCCCCACTGCCCCAAGTCCTGGTGGCAGCCCCTGGGGAGGTTTCATTCCTGGTCCCTGGCTCAGCAGAGGCCCAGGCATTCCCACCTCCGCTTCCTTCCACCCCACAGCAGCCCTGGAGAGTCAATGGAGGGGACGGTATCCTCTGATTAAGAATTTGCTCAACTGACCATTGAAATAGACCCAATTATTTCAGTGATTGATAGGTTCCCAGAATCTTCAGCTAAAAATGAGCTTAGAGATGATTCCCCCTCATTTTGAAAATGAGGAACCGGGACCAGAGAGGGGAAGTGACTTGCTCACAGTCACACGGGCCGTGAGTGCAGATCCCTGACTTCTGGACAGTATTCTCTCTCCACATTTGTCTCCTGAGCTAACAGGCCTGTGTGGCTTACCCAAGCCTCTCTGGCTATCACAGCTCACCACCTGCTCAGCAGCCAGGGAGGGGCACTGAAAGGGCATCCAGCGAGTCCCCACACCAGGTCAGGGGTACATTGAGAGTGGTTTGGGGAGGACACAAGAAAGCAATTGGCTGAAATGAAGGTTTGGGATAAACACTGCATTTCAACCATCCAGCGACTTTGGACAATTACTGTTGCCAACACCTCTAGAGTTCCCTCCTAAACATGAGCCTGTGTATGTGACACCTTGGCACAGTGAGCAGGGAGCCAGTGATACCTGTGTTTAGCAGGTGGCCTGAACTCCAGAGAACTCCATGCGAGCCAGGTCACACAGTGAGGGCTAGACCAAGCCCGGGGGTCCTGGATCCCTCCTTGCTTGGCCCGGCCTGCAGGGAGGCCCTCAAAGGCTCTTTAGGCATCCCCTGGGGGATGGGCAGAGGGTTTCCTTAGTTGTCGCCGACCATAGGGAGTCCTGTGACCTTCCCACCTGCCGTGAGCTCACCAAGCCTACGTGACACCTGAGCTCCGGACGGCTCCTTTTCAGGCCCAGCTCATGTTCCTCTCTGGGGGACATGCCCCGGCGTGGAGGTAACTGAAGACCCCCGTCTCCTATTAGAGATGGAAACTGAACCGCAGCTTTTGGTGGGACCTCTGGATATTCACAACAGGGCCACCGCCTGGGAGCAGGATGACTAGGAGAACGCGGCACTGTGGAGAGCAAGGGATGCGAACGCTGGGGTGCTCTGCGCGCTCCCCAAACTCATTCGCTTTGCGTTTGCCTCAGGGCCTTTGGACCTTCTGCTTCTCCTGCCTGAGGCGGGCTCAGCCCTCAGCCCCATCTCCTTTATCTGGAGAACGATCCTCACAAACTCACCTCAGCCACAACGTCCTCTGGGAGGTCTTCCCTGAGCTTGAAATCAAAAAGCCTCTGGATCCCAAAGGTCCCCGTTCCTCCTGTCTTAGAATTTAGCACCAGGTACCGAAATTGCTAGTTTCCACGTGTGCATGTGGTCAAGTTTTAGGAATGCCCCGTGTGTGTTTGAAAAGAACACGCCTTCCAGGTGTAGGGCGCCGTGTACCACGCAGGGCCGTTATGTTAAGCTTCAAATTGGGGGCTCAAATCTTTTTCCCTACTGATATTTTTTATCTGCTTCATCTATCAACTATGGAGAGAGCTGTATTAAAATCACCTACTTCAATGTTGGACTTGTCAATTTCTCCTTAAAGTTTTGCCAATTTATGGACTTAGATAATGAGCATTTTTTCTGGAAAAATCCTAAGGACTGCCCAGGGATAAACCACAGTTTAATTCACTTGTCCTCTATTATTGGACATTTATTGTTTCTTACTTTTTACTTTCGTGAATCATACTGTAATGAGCATCTGTGTATACAGTTATTTCTGATTTCCTCTGGGTAGAGTCTTAGCTGTGGCATGACGACGTCAGGGCATACGAACATTTTAAAGGCTTGTCATCTACGTTGCTCCTTCATGGCTGCTGATAAAATGAGAATTTTCAGTGTGGAGTCACCCAACTGGCTCTGGTTGAACTATCTGTTCCTAAAATCCCTCAGCGGTTTGGGCTTGATCTTTTCTGTCAGCCAGGCATCCCCATATTTGTGCACTTGGCAGACAACGTATATAATTTAGAACTTACGTTCTCTCTGTTAAACGTTGCCTGTTAGATTTGGCTCATCCCTCCCAACCTGGCAATATCTCTCAGCCTCTGATTCAGCAGCGGCAGACACTGATGTGGGGGCCGCGCCTCCTGTAGCTTCACTTGTCTCAGCATGGAAAGGATGAGAACAGACTCCCGGAGGGATATCGAGTTCTTTTCCAATAAGAGTAATAGTTACAGTTTATTAAACATTTACTCCGCACTAGGTACTGCCCATACATTAACTCACTGGATCATTGTAACCCAAAAGGACTCGGGTTCCGGCCTGCAACCCAAATGGCCAACCCTGCTCTAGAGGAAGTGGCCGCCAGGTGGCGGTAGAGCCAATGGGCCCAGGAAGAACCTCTCGCCGGAGATGTGAAATCAGCCGCAAAACTGCGTTTTTCCTATAAAAGTAGCATTGACTCTTATTGACGTGCCTAAAACGAGATTAATCAATAAAATAAACATTAACTCGACTGGCACATTCCTCGGGATAAAAAGATAATAAAGTAAACAGACCTTTGAACTTGGACCTTTCTAGCCTCGATTTCATCAATACAACGCCTGGGGGAAAATCTGCTCATAACTCGGCCGCGCCTGGCTGATTCTCCCTGGTTTTCCGCCCACTCTCGGCTGCCCCTGCCCCCTGTGCCAGGACAGCCCTAGCAGTAATCGAGGCTACAGGGCGAGCCTCGTCTGGGAGAGCCACCAGAATCTGGGGCAAGGGGTTAGAGAGGGGGACCTTGGGGGTCTGCGAAAGCCCTCCTGGGGTTCCGAGTCCCGGCTTTGGAGAGAATTCCCGACTCCCCATCCAGCCAGCCGCCCTTCCATCTCTCCAGCTTGTGAGGAAGGACGCGCCTCTTTCTCATCGAAGAGTCCACAAACCCCTCTCATTCCTTCAATCTCCCAGTCGTGGTTTGAGAATTTTCTGCCTCCTTAAAAAACAAACAAAAACGGTTTTCTTGTTTTTAGAGTTTCTGAACAAGCACCGGGGTTTGCTCGCTGTTTCCCCTCCTGGTCGGCAGCGTCTCTTTCAAACCATTTGAACAAACACACAGGCGTCTTGTCTAGCTGCATTATATTTCAACAGAAATAGGACATTAGAACCTTTTTTAAACGTTCTGCCACACGCGGGTTCTGCCCCGATGATCCAGTGTTGAACTTGAAGCCACTCCCAGGTGTCCTGCCTGCCAGCGGACCGCCTCCCAGTGTCCAGTCCTCGCTCCAGGGGGAAGGTCTCTCTGCTCCACAGGCAGGTGAGTTCCTGCCTGTCACAGGAGTCAGGGACCTCCAGGTGGGGCCGGACCTGGAGAAGCAGCCAGGAGTGGGACTCTGGGCTGCAAAACCAAGAGTCCACTTTCAGGCCTGGTTTGATTCCTGGCTCCACTGTTTACAAGTTCTATGATTTCCGGTAAGCTACTTACTGTGCCCTGCCTCGGTTTCCTCGGTACCAAGTGGGGATGAGTATAGTGCTTCTGGGCAGAAGTGTTGTATTAGACGCGTTAATGCATGTCCAGTGCCCAGCACACTGTCCTGAGTGCTCAAGAACGTTGGCTATTGCTCAGTTCAGTAGGGGATCAGACGGCTCGTGGACTCAAGGCCCCTTACTGCTGAGCGGCCCGCAGAGGTCAGCATAGTCTGTGCTGTGGTCTGAAGGTTTGCATCCCCCAAATTCGTATGTGGAAATCCTAATGCCCAATATGATGGCATGGGTGGGGGGGCCCCTTTGGTCCCGAGGCTGGAGCCCTCGTGAATGGGATTAGTGCTCTCGTAAAAGAGACCCCACAGAGCTTCTGCCATGTGAGGACACAGCAAGAATTTGGCAGTCTGTAACCCGGAAGAGGGCCCTTACCAGAACCCGACCACGCTGGCACCCTGATCTGGGACTTGCAGCCTCCAGAACTGTGAGAAGTTAGCTTCTGTTGTTTATAAGCCACCCACTCTGTGGTAGTTGGTTACAGCAGCTCGAAAGGAGTGACAGGCTAGTTCTTTCCAATAACCAGATGTCTTGCTTTACCAGCTTGAATGAAAATAAGAAACTATTTTTTAAGATCCAAATAAGTGATTCCATGCTCCCAACATAGTACTTATTAAAAATGTCCTCCTGTTGTTTGTCAATTATACTTCAATAAAGCTTAATAAGTAAACAAATGAATAAATAAAATGTTTAAATTAAAAATTAATAATGAAAGGGGCTGGCCCCGTGGCCGAGTGCTTAAGTTCTCACGCTCCACTGCAGGCGGCCCAGTGTTTCGTTGGTTCGAATCCTGGGCGCGGACATGGCACTGCTCATCAAACCACGCTGAGGCAGCGTCCCACATGCCACAACTAGAAGGACCCACAATGAAGAATATACAACTATGTACCGGGGAGCTTTGGGGAGAAAAAGGAAAAAATAAATCTTTAAAAAAAAATTAATAATAAAAAAAGAGAGTGTCCTCCCAATAGTGGGTCTAGAGACCCCTGAGTGCCTCCCAGTCACAGTCCCTTCACCTCTGAGAAGACGCAAATAGGCTGAAAGGGCCACTCGTTGTGCGGCTGCTGCTGAGAAGGTGGGTGGCCTCGCAGTGCAAGGCCACGTCCACTGAGGAAGGGCCTAGGCCACTGAGGCCAGCCTCGCAGGCCGCAGGTGTTTCTCAGGGCTCAGGATGGGACGGGGACTTCTCTCTCTTAGGTCATGGTCGGCCTAGGGCCAGCCTGGGCCCCCCTGAGCTCTCTGAACTTGTCCACACGCAGGCTCTGGTCAGCCCTTGCTGGCTGTCCCCGCAGCCTGGGATGAGAGGCTCCCAGGGAACTTCGCAGCCCCCTGACGCTGGAGGAGGCCCCCTCAGTGCAGCTGCCAACAAAGATAACAGGGCAGCCCAGCGATGCTGCAAACCACCCCTCCCCCAGCCAGGACCTGCGCACCCCTCACCCGCGCCACGCCCTCCCCTCCCACCTTCAAATCCGGTTCCCAAAACCCCGGAGGAAGTCCTTCCCCTCCCAGTCCCCAGGGCCACCATCATGCCTGCTCTACATTCATCCTCCCAGCAGGGTCTCCTATTTCCTTTGGCAGAAACCGCCATCCTGTTGCCCCTGTATGTGAGGAGGAAACCAAAGCCTAAGAGAGGAGAGGTGACTGCCCAGGACACACAGCTGGTCAGTGGGCTGAGCTCACATGTCCTGACACCCAACTCAGAGCTCTTTCCCCAAACCACCATGGGCCCAGGGTCGAACGGTAAAATCGGGAGGATGAGATCGGGGTCAGAGGTCAGGAGCAGGTCAGGGTGTCAGGGAACCTCAGAGAGCTGCGAGGGGCCTTTGAGCCTGCAGTTGGTGGGGGTGGAAGTGAGGAGGAGGCTGGAGGCTGGTTTTCATTTTTAGTAGGAACTTCCCTCAAGAGCTGCGCGATTAGGTGTTTAATGAATCAGAAACACTTTTTTGAGGATCAGAAGGAAATACCCAGTGCTGGCTTAGGGCCTTACGGGCTGTTCAAAACCAAAACCAAAACCAAAACCCTAAAGTCTGGGGACTGTGAATTCCACTCATTTGCATGTGAGCTGCCATTAATTGATACACTGAATTCGGTCCCCAACAAGGCGCACATAAAATTAAATTAACTAATTAGCGCAAATGTCTGCAACTGCTCTCAGGACAATTGCTCAACGAGGGAGCAGGGAGAACCCAGGAACTTTAAGATGAGGCTCGTCTTTTCCCGTAAACTCGGAGCTGCAAAAAGCAGAGAAACAAACACGAGCGTAACATCGCCCTCCCAGCAGCCCGCAAGCAGATGGATGGGGTCCCCACGGAGGGGTCAGACCAGAGCCCCCATCAGTCCTGACGTGGTAAGGCCTGACCTCTCCACGCTGAAACCTTACACCCTCTCCCTAGGATCCTTTCTTGTGGAAACTGGAGCTGCTTTAGGACACCTGGCCTCAAGGTGCCTGGGGGGCAGGTGGGCGATGGGGAAATCAAGCCCAGTTTGGCATATCTTGGGGTCGAAGAGTGGGGCATTGAAGCTGCTCTGAGCACTTCATCACAGACCCTTAGGGGAGAAATCTAGAGAAGGAAGCTGTTGCCCTAGATGCTGGCTTCTCCTCCCACCTGAAGGCGGTGGATCTCAGTGTGGAGCCCGACCAGCCCCCCCCAGATGATTCTGATGTACATTCAAGTGTGAGAAGCTCTGCCCTAAGGCCTCCTGGGACTGTAGTAACCTCATGGCTAGATTGTCCACAGACAGGCCTGCATCTCAGTTCTGGCTTTGCGGTGGGTGGAACCAGGATGAGGCCAGGGGACACCTGGGGCATAGGTTGTAAGAAGGCCCTGGCTTGCTGGGTCTGAAAGCGGATGGGCACCCGCGAGGGAGGTGCACCCTGGCTCAGGCAGCCTTGATTGTCTCACCCTCGTCCCAGCCCTGTCTTCCCACTGGATAGGTGTGCACCTTTGACCCTAAAAAACTGCATTCTGATTCTTTTGATCTGAAGTGCAGCCCGGGAACGTGCATGTTAAGAGCTCCCCAGTTATTCTGATAGGCCCCCAAACTTGGGGATTACTGGCTTAACCTTTGTGAACTTCAGTTTTCTAACCTGCGAAACAACATAATGGTATCCACTGCACCACGTTGCTGTGGGGATTAAACAAGATAATGCGTGTAAAGCACTGGGCGCCTGTCTAGCCTACAGTAAGCACCCAGCAGGGGCTGTGAGAGGCGAGTTCCCTGGGTTGCCATTGGGGGGCACTGAAAAGGTTTGGTTCACCCCAGCGATTTTGTGATCAGCCTTTCTCCTGACTGAAGTTCACCCTGTGGGGGAGGCGCACTGTGTTAACCCCTCCCTCGCCAGGAGTCAGATTCTGGAGACAGGACACAGGATGGTCTGGACACCCTCTAGAAGACAAGCTGTGGGTTGTCCCACGCAGTGACGTCCTGCTGAGCCCCGGGGTGCGGCAGCAGGCTCTCCACTGAACCAGGGAGGAAACTCGGTGTGCTGGTGACTGGAAACATGAGTCCAGCTGAAAGGAGAAAGGGGACAGATGCTTGTGGAATACCAGCCCGGTACAAATGTGCTTCCACTGTCTCCTCCACCTCTCACGAGAACCTGTGAGGTAGGTAGTGTCGTCTCCCGCATCTTACAGTGAAGAAGCTGAGATGCAGAGAAGTTCAAGCTGCTCCCAAGCTCGAGCTCGTCGCCATATACAGTGGTGTTCCAGTTGTGCTCTGCAGAACCCAGGCCATTTATGTCACGTTAGGGGCACTATCGGGGCAAGGATGGGGGGGCCCTGGGCCAGCTCAGACCGCTCACTCCCTCTTCAACTATGACGTGGCTTTCAACTGGTTTGGGCCTTCAAATAAGATTCTGTCAGGACTTTCTGGTTAAAAGAAATTTGAAAAACTCACTGCTCGGCACCACCCACCTGCCTGAAGGCTCTCAGGGGTCAGTGTATGCCCCAGCCAGGCCTGGACTCGGTGCCCCAGGACCTCAAGATGAGGTTCTTTGGGCCTTAGCTTTAGCTGAGAAATTAATATGAACGATATTAGGCCTCCAAGTGAGTGTGAGACAGAATTCTCAAACATCTTGAATTGACAAAGGAGTTTTAAGAACTGGTTCTACATCTCTTGGATGCCTCAGGCAGATCAGGGATCTGAAAATCAGTTAGAGCGTGGGGAGAGGGGATGACGTGTGAAGAGTCTTCCTTGGAGAGATCTGTTGCCATGCTGAGTCCTCCATGTACCCACGTGGGAAGGAAAGGGGGTGTCATCGGCTTCATCCCCAGCTGAGCAGGAAAGGCTTCCATGACACTCGCTGGAGAGCTCACCCAGTATTTCAGTCACCTATTGCTGCAAAACAAACCACTGCAAAAATTAGTGCCTTCAAACAACAAGAACCACTGATTTGTTCACAATTTTACAGTTTGGGCCAGGCTCAGTGGGGACAATTTGTCTCTGTTCCACATGGTGTCAGCTCCAAAATGACTCACTCACCTGGCTGGCAAGCTGGCACTGGTTGATGGCTGCGTGGTCAGTGGGGATTGCTGGCTGAGGGCTTTGCTTCTCCTCTGTGTGGCTGCCTGGGCTTCCTCACGGCATGGAGGCTGGGTGCCAACAGGGAGGAAGGGAGGAAGGAGAAGCTGCCAATCCTCTTAAAGGACAGGCCCAGGACTGGCACAGAGTCACTTCCACCACATGCTGTTGGTTAAGCAGTCAGAGGCTAGCTCAGATTCTAGGGGGTGGAGTATAGGAGTATAGACTCCACTTCTTGCTAGCTGATTGGGCATGTATATAAAGGAAGGGAAGGAATTGATGGCGGCCATCTTTGGAGATAGCGACCATACCACAAGACCTCCTGAGTTGAGGGGGTGCCTGGAGCCTGGGGTCTGATTCCCTTCTCTGGAGTAGGACAGACAGATGCACTGATTCAGGGATTTGGGGGCAGAGCTAGGAGCTTGCTGGTATCTTAGGGTCATCCCAGACTTCACTGGAACAAAGGCAAGTGTTTCCCATGGATCAGAAGTGGGCCACACAGAGGAGTTAGCCTGTGGGGCCCCAGTAAGAAGCTGGAAGTAAAGATGTCACAAGTGACCATCCAGAATACAGATGCATCACGTGGGTCAAGGGAACTGGGAGGAAAGTCTTGGGGTGGGAGTCTCTGAGCCATCCATGAAAGCACCCACAACAGGGAGTCAGCTTTAATTCTCTGTCAGCCCAGAGAGTGCAAAGCTGTCCAGGCAAGCAGCGTGAGACCAGACCCCTTACCTCATCGCCTGCCCTTTCCCTCATCTGGTGATGGTGGAAAGAGCCGCTATGGGATGGAGCCCAGGGGACTGGGTTGGAAGAAGAAGTCTTTCCCAGAGATGGTAGCACCAACTACAAGCCTCGGCTGTGAGAGAGGGAGACTTTCCTTCAAATGGAGACTGAAGAGTCTTTAAGGAAAGCCCATTATATAACCACTGAATGAGATTGTCCTTCTGACCTAAAGTGACTGCAAGGCTCTCTGCTACCTGAAACTGAGCACCCAAAATTCATGAGGCCTCCTGAGTTTTCATCCAGTAGCAGAAGAAAAGTTTCCTCACTGAATAAAGTTTAAAGGGTAGTGGGAGACAGAAAAATAAAGTTTTAGTCACAAACCATGCTTGTTCATCATACAGGTACAATCAATGCATGGTGCCCCAGCAAATCCTGACCCGGGTCTGCGTTGCCTCTCCACAGCTGGAACGCCGCCACGAGCCCACAGTCCAAAGGCCGCTGTGGAGCAGGCACGGCATGAGGTGTTGTGTTGTTTGTTCCTATGACCTTGCTTTGCTGGAGGGAGAGAGGCTCACAGAAGTTCACCCAGGTCCTGGGGAAGACTTCAAGGGTGGAAAGCGTTTTCATTTCCCTGCAGGACCTCGGCTCCATCAGATAGAGAAACTCTCTCTGACTCTCTTGGACCTCTTGCCCTGACTGGAAGTCTCTTCCATTTCTTCTGCCTCAGGTCTTAGGTCTGGAAATGATTGCACAACTCCCTCACAAATACATCGTTGGGCATCTGCACCCACTGCCCAAGATCTTAGTATTGCCTGGATTTCTGGGCTGCTGTGTTGACAGCTGAGGTTGCAGGGTCAAGCAGATTGGGGGTAGCTGGTAGTAAGGAAATACTGGATGTCTTAATAAAATACAACCCAGAATTTCTATGTCTAGTCATGAGAGCAGAGTCTCTTGGTGGGGAGAGCTGGACCGTGTGGCTCCAACTTGGAGCTTGAGCCTGAGTTCTCCCCATGAGTCTCTCTTCAGCTACTCCTGCCTCCCACACGCTGCTCCCCCCTTGATACATCACCTTTGTCTCATGATCTGGACTTCTGGGACAAGACTAGCCCGCTCAAATAGGTTTTATCAAAACCTTAGGACATACAAATGAGAAATGAACACAAAGAGTAATATGGAAGAGGGAAGTTGGCTCACAAGCCAGGGTTTATTTTGTGACTCTCTCCAGAAGTCCCTCTCTCTGACTCCAGACCTCCCAGCTCCACAGGGTGGACACCACCTTGGCTCCCCCCACCAGGGAAGTTCAAGGTCAGCACAATGAGGCTCATGAAAAGAACTGGATTTCCCCACTCCTGCCTGCCTAGGGCCTCATGTAATAATTCATTTTCTTACGTAAAGAATCTCTTCTTCCCAGAGGGGATTAGCCCTGGGAATTACTTATCATTTCAAGGAAGTCTGGCTGTTGGGCTGTCCCTCTTCCCACTCCTAGGGATTTCTGGATTGGGATCAAATTCTATTTCAACACCATGACCCCAAGATTCATATAGCAAAGATTCATAAATCAAACACAATGGTAAAACTTGGATCCAGATTTTAACTCTTAAGTGGCCAATAAAATCTCCTGGGATTCTTCCAGTCATTAGTACTATTCGCCAAATGTTTGAGCTTCATCTTCCGGCCACATTGTATGCTTTGAAGTTAGGTGTAGGCCTGTGTGGTGGTTTTAAAATATCCATGTGTTTTTTGATACTCTTCCCTTCCGGAGATGAAGTTTAGCTTTGCCCATATGATATGGGCTAGAGTTAATAACTCACTTAGAGTGAATAGGATATTCTGGAAGTGATACTGTCTGACTTCTGAGACTAGGTCATAAAAGGTTTTGTGGCTTCCCTCTTGGGATCTCTCTTGACTTGCTCATTCCAGGGGAAGCTGGCTGCCATGTCATGGGAACACTCAAGCAGCCCTTTAGAGAGGTCCACTGGCTAGGAACCAAGGCCTCCTGCCAACAACCAGTCCAAAGTTGCAGGCATGTTAGTGAACCGCCCTGGAAGCAGATCCCCCAGCCCCTGTCAGACCTCCAAATGCCTGCAGCCCTGGCATCTTCGCTGCAGCCTTGTGAGAGACCCTGGGCCAGAACCACCCAGCTAAGCCACTCCCAGATTCCTGGCCCTCAGAAACTGTGTGACAGCATAAGGGGTAATTGCTCTCAGCCACTAAGTTTTGCGGTTATTTGTTATACAACAATACATAATGAATACACCTTATGACTCGCTTTGGTCTATGAAGAATGGACCCAAGTATCATGTGTCATTTCCAAGAAGAAGCCTTTACAACAAGGTACCATCCACGGTGCTCTTTTTCTCGTCAGTTGCAGATGGTGGCTGCCTCCTCAGCCGGACCTGGAGTGAGGAGTGTCTCTGGGTCAGGGTGCTAGCAGTGGAAAGAAGATACAGGCCAAAGGGGAGCTGAATAGAGGTTAATGAAGGGACCATCCACAGCAGTGTGGTCAGGCTTAGTAGAAACCGGGAAGGGGTGGTGAAACATCTCAGGTTGGCATTTCTACCCCTAAAGCCGAAGGGGCGGGGGAGGGAGCAGTTGCCAGAATTTGGTGGGAGCTGTAGCTATAGGAGAAGGCTCCTCAACAGGACTGTAGCCTTCTGTAGAGAAATGCAGCCACCGCCAACCAACAGCCCTACAAGGAGGGCTCTGGAGGAGTAAATACCCAACCTTACCTCCTGCTGGTGCTTCCCACTGGCTAACCTGTGTAGTCTGAAATAGCAGTTTTGCCGGTATTTAAATGACTCTTTAAAAATGGTACCAAGGAGTTCAATCTTTTAGTTCTTTTGGGATGCAATTTGTAGCTTACTCATTTAATGGTTCATTGAGAAGAAATTTTTCTTGAAATAGCTGTACTGCTGAGGTCATTCTGAGGTTCTTCTATGGAAGAGGTGGCCAGCATCTGTTTTAGATACTTTCTCGCAATGAAGTATTTTCTTCCTTGTTAAATGGAGCTTTCCGATGGCTACTGGCCTACCCATGACCTGCACGCCAAGAGTCTTGCTCATGGAGGTTGTGGCCTCCCATTTTAGGAGGATACATCTTTTTCCAATTGATCTTGGGCCTTCCACCCTTCTGTAAACGTAGATGATGGTCCAGCCCAACCCTAAACGCAACTAGAGGATTTGCACATCACCCCTCCCTGCAGAGTTGCTTTAGCTAACCTTAGGCTTTCAAGACCCAGGAATCCTAGCCGGAAAAAGGGCCAACTGAACGGGACTGAGCTTACAGAATAAATGACTCAATGTGCAAAGTGCTTAGAGCATTCTTCCTCTCACAGAGGGCCTGTGCCAAGTTGGAGATTTCAAACCGTTCCTTAGAGCCTTGTTACTGTAGCGAGGTAAGCCCCACCAAGTGTCCACTACCCAGGCATCTTCTCCCTGGGCCTTCAGGTAGGTCATGATCAATCATGATTCTACAGATTAAAATATCTTTCCTGAGAAATAAGTATCAGCTCTTGCCTAATGTCGTTGCTCTTGACGTTTGGACCTGTGTGGAACACTGGCTTTCTCTGCCGGCTGGACAGGAAGTCCAACTCACAAATATTCACAAGGTAGTGTCAACTCGTATTTGAACACCTGTCTGCCAGAGCTACGCAGACCCTCCTCTCGATACCTTAGACTAATAGATGATGTTCTGTTCTAAGACATTTAATACTGGACAGAAGCAGTTTACTAATCTAGACCCTGGAAGTACTGTCCCAACATCAAATTAAAATCATAGCATGTCTGTGGGAGGAGTGAGGTCCGAGGCGGCTTGCCAAGGGATACTCAAGTAGGATAAATACAGCCCATCTTCCTGGAGCACCAATTTTGTTAGAAGTTTTAAGGGGGAAATACATTTTTATGTATAACACATTATGAAACAGACTGTAAAATTCACATGGCTTTTAAATATAAATTGCAAATCTTCGAAGAAATTTTAGCTTACAGCTGGCCTTTTTGGGCTACAACCTCTCCTCACCCACCCCCAGCTCGTATTCACGTGAGGGGGCTTTCACAGCAGAGCTGGAGCAGCATGGGATCTGCCTTGCTGGTGGCAGAGCTCCACCAATGAGAGGAAGACAGAAATATGACCAGGAGACAGAGACCCAGACCCCACCTTTCAGCTCTTTGCATAAAAACCTTCCCCAGGTTAGGAGCAGGTACCTTGCTGGGGGCTTTTATGGCAAGTTCATAGAGAGCCATCCAGGCAAATGAGCTTAATAGGATTTCTTTATAAAATGTTTAAAGATAGTAAGAGGTCTGAGCACCCAATTCAGATGTGCGGAGGGGGGTTTTTCCCCACACCAGCAAGCCATTCTCCGACACCAGCTGTGTCCTACAGTTCAACTCAATTCTGACACTATCTACCCAGAGATAGTGTCAGATCCCACAGGTTAAAGGCTCAGTCCTACAAGACTGTCCCTACCGCGCCACCCCCGACTTCAGACTGGCTTCTGACCGACTGGCTAGACATGGGAGGTTCCAGTGACCCCCTCCTTGGATTCAATTAATGTGCTAGAGTGGCTCACAGAACCCAGAGAAACATTTTGCTTACAGATTACCCATTTATTATGAAAGGCTATAACTCAGGAAAGGAACAGCCAGATGGAAGTGACGCATAGAGCAAGGTATGGGGGAGGGGAGCCCAGCTTCCATGCCTCTCCAGGAGTGTCAGTCTCTCCAAAGCTCCATGTGTTCACTAACCTGGAAGCTCACTGAAGCCCCTCCTTTTGAATGTTTATGGAGGCTGCATTACATAGGTATGACTGATCCAATCATTGGCCATTGATGATTGAACTCAGTCTCCAGCCCTCTCCCCTCCCCGGAGATCACGGGTGGGACTGTTCCAACCCTCTAATCATGCGGTCGGCTTCCTTGGTGACCAGCCCCCTCCTATCTTTAGGGCGTTTCCAAAAGTCACCTCATTAACATAAACTCAGTTGTGATTGAAGGGAGTTTGTTATGAATAACAAGACACCCATTTCACCTTTATGGCTCTGAAGCGATTTCAGGAACTGAAGACAAGAGACCAAATACTATAACAAAAGATGCTGCCATTGCTCTTATAGCTCAGGAAATTCCAATGGTTTTAGGAATTCCATGCCAGAAACTAGACAAAAACCAAATGTATACTATTTCTTATGAATCACAGTATCACAGATAGTCTTCAGTGTCCCTCAGTACCCTTTATACGAGGATTCATGTAATAAATTCCTGCTTGATTTTAGACCTCAGAAAAAGCTACCTCCACAGAAGAATGGTAGAATTCTTTGTCTTATTGGACAATGAAAATTATGTAACTTACTGTGTTTCTTTCTGCTTCTTTGCCAGACATCTTAGAGCCAAATTTCCTAGGTCTTGTAATGTGTTCGACTCTGATGCCAGAAAATGCTACCCCTTCTGCCTCCTTCAGATGGACTCTGAGCTGCTCCATCCCTGTATGTCAAGTCTTGTTCTGTGTCGTAAACAGTCAGCCATCTCGGGGAGCAAACAGGGTACAAATTATAATGTGAATTTTTTCAATCAGCTTTTAAAAGGTTGTGATCAATTTACAAGCAAAATTCAGATACAAGACAAAAACTTTTAACACGGACCAGAGGACAAGTCAAACACTAGAGAGGGACAGCTATGGATATTATTTTTTAAAAAGAGAAAACCTATACAAATTTGCATTGTTTTGCTATGATAAATAATGCTGCAATGAATACCTATGTGCAATTCTCATAATGTATGTGCAAGGTATATTTTTAGAAGTGAAATTATTGCCCATATGGTGTAACTATTTTCAAGGGCAAACTAATTTGCTATCTCTATTATGATGCTTTGGGTCACAAGAGATGCAGTATAGCACAGCAGCTGCAAGTGCAGACTCTGAATGGCCTGGGTTCGAATTCAGGTTCCACTACTGAGTAGAATTAAAAGCAGGCTGTTTACCCTCCGGTTCACTTCAGGAGATAATGATAAACACAGTGGTCTACCCAGCAAAAAATAGAATAGAAAAGAAAGAGCAATGGAACATAAAAATAAGAAAGCATAAAACAAAATGAAAGAAGAAAACCCAAATAAAACCATTGTGAAAATAAATGTAGATGAATTCAACTTGTCTTGAGTAAAAGACAGTGTTGCTCAAATTGGGTCAAAAGTCAAAGGAGAGATCGATTGACTGTTTCCTCACCTTCAGCTAAATCTTTACTCTGAAATCTGGTCATCCCGCCCAACTCACCACTGTCGCTTCTCTTGTCACGTCCTATAGATGGTCACTAAATCCAGTGGAATCTTTTCAGCTCTTGTCTTTCTTAACCTCTCGGAAATATTTGATGCTGTTAGCCACACTTCCTCATAACACAGCTCTTTCCTCAGCTTCTATAAAGCTGCATGTTTTCTCGTTTTCTTCCTTTCTCTCTGGCTGCTCCCTCTCAGTGTCTTTTTCCTTCGCCCATCCCTTAAGCGTTGGTGCTGTTCCTCAGCGGGCTGCCCCAGGTGCTGTTCTTTCTCCCTCTGTATAGTTTTTCTATAAGATCTCAGGCACTCCCAAAGCTTTGATGACAACCCATACACCGATGGATCCCAAATCTGGAATCCCAGTCCAGGTCTCAGGAGAGATCCTGAACTCCAGATCTGTGTATCCAACTGCATATTGGATATTTCCATTTAGGAACTTTGTAGGAACCTCAAACTCAACAGTACCCAACTGAACTCATAATTTCTCTCTTCTCTTTCTCCCGTTACTAGTAAAGGGCACCCCCTGGTTGCTAAAGTCAGAAACCTGGGATCTAGCTTTGAAACCCCTCTCCCTTACCGCCCACATCAAATGAATCAGCCTCCCCTAAGTCTTTTCTGAGTCCATCGGCTTCCTTGCATGTTCACTGCCAACACCCTCTTCTGTCCCACCACCGTTTCTTGCCTGGGCTTTTGAACAGCTTCCTAAATGGCCTGTCTGCCTTTAGTCATGCTGTGCTACAATCCAATGTCCACTGTGCTCCAGAGTGTGTCTTCTATAGAAAAAAATTGACTATGATACACCTATGTTTAACATCCTTCCGTGACAAGGTCCTTCGGGACCTGCCATTGAGTATGCCTTGCTCTTCTCATATTCAGGCCTTTGCACATGCTCTTCTGTTTCCCTGAAACATTATTTGCAATTCTTTTCTTAGCTTACCTCTTCTCATTCTTCAGTTCTCAGATCAAATGTCACTTTCTCAGGAAAATCTAAAATAGGTTAGGCTTCCTGGCCATGTGTTTCCTTCTCATCATACAATTTTTCTATCATTTATCACAAAAGTGTTGAAATTTCTTACTTAATTCTCCTGTTTCTCTGTTGTACTGCAAGGTCCATGAAGATGGGAACTGTGTCCATCTTTTTCACCGCCTCGCACCCCAGCACCTAGCACCGTGTCCAGTAATCATTAGATGCTCGATAAATAGTTGGTGAATACATGGACAGAGGTACAAGGATATGTCCTCTTCATATTACTCGTAACGGCAGAAAAACCTGGAAAATATTGAATTTTCTAACATGAGGGGTTGAGTTCAAGGGAGTGTGGCCCTTCCTATGTTGAATTACCCATGCAGTCCAGTCATTGGAAATATCACAGTAAAAAAAATGTTTAATGACATATGGAAAGATAGTTCTCATATATTGTTACGTGAAAACAACCGTATTATATATGTCGATGCAGAGTCTGATCGTAATTTTGCTCTTGTGTTTTTAATTTTACCTTAGAATTCCTTATCTCACGCATCTACTTTTCTATTTATTTTGTTCTTTTTCTCCTCAGCTTGTTTTCATCCTGCGGCTGTCTGCCCGTGTTTTGTGAAAGACGTCTCTCCTTCCATCCTATTTAGGATGCTGAATGACGTCCCGGCACTTTCTTTCTGGCCCTGCAGTGATCTGCATTTTCAGGGACTTGTCCCTTCCTCTTGTTCTTTAGGGAGGAAAGGATTTGTCCTTTCTCTTACTCAGTAGCCTTTTTCCATGGGCTCCATTTTTTTCTCATTTTACTTACTTGGATTGAATGAAACAAAGCCGTCAGCTTGGCCCCACGCTGTCTGCTTGGGAGATAATAGCATCCTTTTCTTAGATCAACAGCTTGAGAGGAGGTTGGTGTGAATAGTGCCCAGTGGAATTCTGAGTTCTAGAGGATTCTAGTATAGCTTTGCTCACCAAGGTGACATCTCCTTCAACACCTACGGCCCGGGTCTTTGATTCTGTGACCCCATATGGTACATAACAACTTTAATTCCTTTTCCATTAAAAAGAACCAGGGCTTCGAGGAGAAATGGCTGAGTCCAGGTCTGAGTGGGAAATATACAAGATCAACCTGAACATCTTGTGGCACTAGGTAGTGAGGATTATGCATTAAAAGGATTCAGGAACCAATGGAAGGGGCTTCCACTGGCTGATGATGGATAATTTGAGCATCAGTGGGGATAATTGCAATGGATTGAAACACATCAAATAATTAAATTCATGCGTTCACAACATCCCCCACCCCAACCCACCCCAAAGCCCTAATTGGTCTCTGTGGGAGGACACTAGAGACCAAATCATTATTTCGAAAATTGATAAATAAAGGTAAGAAATCAAGCATTTATGTTGCCTTTCCTGTATGAACTCTATCACTGAGAAACCAGATACAGACTGCGGGGAAGTTTCTCTTCGTAGGAGTGCTACGGTTAGTAAATGAAGACGGAAGGCTAGAGCTAGAACGTTCAGACCTAGGCTTTGATCGCGAAGAGCCTCCAGCAGCACAACAAAGAAATGGAACCAGATATTAAAGGAGTCCTGGTGGAAGAAAACAGCAGCACCTATAAAGTAGTTTTGGCAAAAGAAAAAAAATCTAAAAAAGCTGATCAAGCCTCTAGATTCAACTCCCTTTTTACAGGAAATTCAGAGGATAGAGAAACATGTTGACCATTTCACCACCAACACGAGGATGCAATCATCAAAACCTAGATTGTGCTCCCTTCAACAAATAATTTGCCAGTAAAAACAAAAAATAATATATATATTTATTATAATATAATATTCTCACATACATATATAAGAAATGGTAAGGGGAGAATGTACAGAGACTTAAAAGATATAACCCCATTCTCAATGTATGGACCTTATTGGAATCCTGATTCAAAAAAAAATTGTTAAAAAAAACCATATTTATCAAACGAAATTTGAGTTCTTACTGGATTTCTTAAAGTAAAAAACTGTTAACTGTTGGGGTGATAATGATATTGTCTTAATGTAAAAAGGTCTTTATTTTAAAGATATTATTTTTCCTTTTTTTCCCCAAAGCCCCCCAGTACATAGTTGCATGTTTTTAGTTGTGGGTCCTTCTAGTTGTAGCACGTGGGACGCTTCCTCAGCACGGCTTGATGAGGAGTACCATGTCCGCACCCAGGATACGAACCCGCAAAACCCTGGGCCACCGAAGCAGAGCACGCAAACTTAACCACTCAGCCACAGGGCCAGCCCCCAAAAGTCTTTATTTTAAAGATACATGCTGAAATGTTTACTGATGAAGTGATATGATGTTTGGAGGCTGTTTCAAAATGTATGGGGGATAGTGATGGAATATAAAGGAAACAAGGTTGGCCATGAATTGATAATTGTTGAACTGGGTGATGGGAACACAGAGGCTATTATACCATTATATTATTCTGCTAATTTTGCACATCTGATATTCTCTATAATAAAATATTTTATTTTATTTATTTATTTATTTATTTATTTTTTTGAGGAAGATTAGCCCTGAGCTAACATCTGCCGCCAATCCTCCTCTTTTTGCTGAGGAAGACTGGCCCTGAGCTAACATCCATGCCCATCTTCCTCTACTTTATACGTGGGACACCTACCAGAGCATGGCCTGCCAATCAGTGCCATGTCCACACCCAGGATCTGAACCGGCGAACCCCGGGCCACCGAAGCAGAACATGCACACTTAACCACTGTGCCACCAGGCCGGCCCCAATATAATAAAATATTTTAAAAGTTGCAATTATCAAAAAAAGTTCAATGACATAAAACTCTAACACTTGAGTCCCTGGTAAACACTGCCTCTGTCCTTACAGTACTTGGAATCCTCCTAGCACCTCAGGACCTACAGTGGATCCCATCCCACCACAGGTACGTTCTTCAGTCAGCATCTACAGCTAAATTCGAGCCAAGTCAAAATAACCTTGAAAATCCTTTAAGTTTCCCGCAAAATAAATAAATAAGATACTGTGTATAAAATCACCTTGTAGAGTGATTCTTATGTATGTTAGCATGTGAAAAGCCCTAAGATAAACTAAAGGAAGCTCTAATAATCTGGAATACTTTCTCCACTTGTTTTCCTGGACACAACTTTTTCTTGATTCTCCTCCTACCTCATTAACCACTTTGCTTCCTTCCTGTCACGCCTCTCTCAGTGTTGGAGTGTCCCAGGCTTCAGTCCCTGGATCTCTTTTCTTCTCTATCTACTGTAACCTCCCAGTGAATGCATCAAGTCTCGTGACTTTAAATAACGTCTGTAAACTGATGACTCCCAGATTTCCATCTCTAGCCCGGAATCGGTCCCTTGAACTCCAGATTCGTTTATGTAATTGCCTACTTGACATGTCCATCTGGCTGTCTAATAGACATCTCAAATTAACATACCTGAAACAGAATACTTGATTTCCGGATCTTCCCCATTGTTTTTCCCCCTCCAGTGTTCCTGTTCCCCATAAATGGCACCAGTTGCTCAGACCAAAAACTTTAGAATCATCTTTAATGCCTCTTTTTTTCTCATATCCCATGTTCTATCTTTCATTGAATCATATTTGTTCTTCTTTAAAATATATCCAGAATCCAATGACTTCTTACTTTTGCCTGGATTATTTCCGTAGTTTTACAACTGGTCTCCTGGCTTCCACCTTTGCCCCGCTGCCAGTTTCTTCTTAAACCTAGCAGCCAAGTCGTCTTACATCAGATTATGTTGCTCCTTTTCTCTAAATCCACCCATTGTGTCCCATCTTAGAGGAAAATCTAAAATCTTAAAATGGCTTACGAAACCCTTCAAATTATTGCTCAGTGAACTCCACTACTTTCCGCTGCCCAACTATCCCGCAGACCTTGTGTCTGTCTGTTCTCTACTTCACTGGCTTTGCTCCAGCCCCACTGACTTCACTGTTGTTCCCTAAACATGCCAAGCACACCGCCACCCCAGGACCTCTACCTTCCTTTAGTCCCCTGCCCAGTTCTCACATTATTACCTCCCACCATGACACATACACAAACACAGGCCCATACACACAAACACACACACACATTTCTTAGCACTCCCTCTCCCACTTATTCCACGTTATTTTTCTATAACACTTATCTCTGATATACTAAACAGTTCTTTTTTATCATTTGTCTTCTCTACTGGAATGTAAACTCTCTAAGAATCGGAAATGTGTTTGTTCACTGCTATATTCCCACTGCATAGTTCTTGGCACGTAGAGAGAGCCGCTAAATAGTAATTGAATGGATTAAATCAATGAAGGGAGGAACAAGAAGAAAGTCTAGATACAGATGGGTAGGCATGAAACCTTGAAGATCCCCCCAACGCTCAGCAGTGAGTGGGGGATGGGAGGAGAATTGAGGAGGGTTCCTGCTTGTCTCCAGATGTACTCCCTTCTGTTTCATGATTACAGCTCCTCAAAAGCTGTCACGTCATGAGATGCTCTGTGGAGAGGCTCATACCTCAAAGAACCCAGGGATCCTCAGTCCAACAACCACTGAGGAGCTGAATCCCACCAGCAACCACATGAGCGAGGAAGCAAGCAGATCCTTCCACTTGAGCCTTGAGATGACTACAGCTCCGTGAGAGACCCAGAACAAGGCACCCAGCTAAGCCCTGGCTGGACTGTGACCCACAAGAATAAATATTGTTTTACGCTCCCAAGTTGTGGGGTAATTTGTTACGCAGCAATAGTTAACTAAGACAGAGTTTGGTTTAGTGACTGCACCAGAAATTCCTTGAAAGCAGTGACTATTTACTCAGTGCTTGTCAGATGAATATTTTTTGCATGACTGAATGACTTAGGGTTTTTAATCTTTTTCTGTGTCTGTATGTATTTTAGTGGGGAGTTGGGGAAAGCTACATCAGGCAGCTGCTAACTAGATGCTGCTTTAAATGTAATGTCTTTCTCTTAGCCTTGCCTCTCAGTCCCTAATTCCACTATCGGTTTAAGTAAACCTCTCAGTGGTTGTGATCATGTAGACAGAGTGAAGTTTCCTAAACAAGTGATCACTTTCCAACCTGTGTAGGATGAGTGTTTCAAAGATAGGGATGAGCCAAGAGGGGGTAATTTTTATCAGTAACAATGGCCCCTTGATTAGAAATTTGAATGCTGCTCTTCTTAGAACATTAACCTGTAGTTATCAATGACAGGTTATTGTTATTGATCAAGTTGCTTGATATTTCGCTCTTCAATTAAGATGCACATCCCTGGAGGTGTGGTCCACGGGGAACAATCTTCCCAGTCTAAATGGTGCATCATAGAGGGAGGGGACTTTTCTAGAGCCACTGATGATGCTAGCCCCTAGGTCACCAGCATTTAATCTTTCACTTTGAATCTCAGCCAGAGAATGTGTTAAATACAAGAGATTCAACGCATTAACTATTGGCTTCCAGCTTCTGATTTTTTCTACATGCGCATTGACACAGGCAATACCTACGCTGAGACACAGTGAATTCCTTTCATCAGAAAGCTGACTGAGCCTCAAAGTAAAAATTCTTGATTGTACCAGTCAGAGGCTCAGGGAGAACTGCTAGGCTCTGCCAAGTCATGTTGTCGGCGGCCAGGCTGACAGGGAAAGTAAGAATCAATAGATGTGAACACCTCCCTTTAGACCCAGGCCTCTCCTAGGCGGATAATGTGAGAGCCCAGGAGAAAGGTGGTTCGGTCAGAAGCTTTTCACTGAATCCCACATTCCATATTCCAAGAAAGGATTCTGCTTTTTGTGGGGTGTGTTCTAGGGCCCTGGGGATTGGGAGAATGCAGCTGCTTGGCTTTTTTTTACTCAAATTTGTATGCGTCTCCAGCAGATGATTGCTAACACTGCCAGAGCTGGACAAGCCTAGTTCTAATTTTTTGAGGCACAAAAAAAAGATTTTCCAAGCTGCTCTCTCTGAGGAGGAGGAGGGCTTGGTGGTGCATCACCAGCTGGGCAGGGTGGGGTGCGCTATGATGGGTAAAACCGGAATTATGCAAGGGTGTGGGGAGTTGGGCTTAAGACCCAGTACAAGAAGGGATCTGGGAGGGGCTTCCCCTGCAGGGGAGCGGGTTAGTTAGTATAGTTAATAGCAGGGAAGCCCTGGGTTGGGGAGGCAGCTCTGTGGAGGCGGACTTCCATGATGCTCAGGCTGAAGGGGAAGGAGGTTGGGAAACTCTGACAACGAGAGAGTTTAGGCTGGTCCTTTAGAAGTAGATCCAAAGCTTCACATAGACTGACCCGTCTTTGTCCTGGCCATGCGCTTCCTCCCTGTGTCAACGTGTGGAGTGGTCTAGGTCTTCCTCTGCTGGTATCTGAGCATTTCTGAGAAGCTCTGGGGAAACCAGATTCTGGAAATAAACAATTATTTATTCTTAAGTAATTTTGATAGCCTCTGGAGTCCTATCTGGGCCCTGATTATCATTTGATTCATTTCTTCACGTGTTCATCCATTGAATATGCTTCTTGAGAACAACTTGGCGTCAGATGTTGTTCTATGCTTTGAGGGTTCGAGGGTGGGGGAGGCCCATGAAGTCTGTGCCTTCGTGGAGTGTGTGCGGGGATGTTAGGGGTCAAGCACCATCCAAAAGGATGAGTCTGCTGGCTCATCAACTCCTGTGGGCAGTTACTATTCCAACAGTCAGCACAGATGTGATTTTCCCAGTGGGTAGCTATTCTTGAATATAAACAGCTGTGAATCAGCACGTCAAAAAAGCCTCCTTAAAGGCGTCTTCTCTCTTGTCTGAGTCTCCGGAAGCTTCAGAGAAAGATGTTTTCGTCCAGGCATGAGGAAGCTGTGTGTCGGCCAAGAGAAACTCAAAACGCCTGTAGGTAGGTGAGTTTAGCCTGACCATAACCCCACCAATTTTGTCATTAGAGATGTAAAAACATCCCTCAACCTTCACCCCACTGGCACTCCACCATCATAGTTGGGTCTAGTGGACTCAAGGCACAAGGTCTACCGGGAATCAAAACCACAGATGTAGAGAATTCATCCGTTTATTCCTGAATGGTGTTTTGGAATATGACAGCACTGTTGAACCTCTAGACCCCAAGCAAACTGGTTTGATCTGAAATGATGTCTGAGAGGCACCTGGGTCAGATGGCATCTCTCAAGTCTTCAAGAACAGCTTCTTATCTCTAGCTACATGTTAGAACAACCTAGAGAATTTTAAAAATTATCCACGCCTGAGCCCAATCCTAGCCCAATTAAATCAGTAGCTCTGAGTAGGGGGTCTGGGCACTTACCTTTGTTTTTTTAAGCTCCTGGTGACGCTGATGTGCAGCCAGAGTTGGGCACCTCTTCTCTAGACTACTCTGGACTGGAGGCAGGCCTAAGCTGTCAGAGAGCAAAGGTAAGTTAAACAGGCTGCTTGCACATGCCACAGGGACATTCAAGCTCACTGGTAAGTTGGTCAATAGGTGTAAATTTCAAAAGCAAATTTCCAAAGTTCAGCTCACTTCTCCTACGGCTGGAAACCTTTAAAACTGTAAAAGCAGACTTTTATTTCCAAAGCAGCTTTGAAGTTTGAAATTTAAAGCTGGCAAGCTGTGTCATCCTGCAGAAGGGAATATTTTAAATTCCTGGAGCTCACGTCAGAATTTCAAAGGATAATATTAATAGGTGAAAGTTGACTGATGTCTAGAGCCGAGCAGGTAGTGAGGTTTAACAAGGATCATAGTTACCAAAAACTTCTGGACCCTTTCTCTGTCTTCTTCATAGAGATAGACAATTATGGAGTTGGAAGGCAAGCCCTTACCCAACAAAAGAATCCTGTCTGGAACATCTCTGCTGGAGGGCCAGCTAATCTCTCCTAGAACAATTTAGATAAAGATGCGCTTATCATTTTCTAGAAGAGTCTGCACCACTTCATTAGTGTAAGAAAGGTATATCGCTGGGTTGGGCTGAAAACAGCAAATGTATCTCGTTTGTCTGGATTCTGCCCTCAGCCAGTGTTGGAGGGTTTGTGATGGCCATGTCCACACCCTCCCCAGGTCCTCGCTTCTCTAGCCTGTGTCCTTAGTTTCTCTGATCATTCTTGGTGTAAAATGGTTTTCAGATCCCTCACTACCTGATTATTCTCTCAGATTTGTCAACGTACTTCTTAAAATATGACACCCAGAACCAAACACTGAGTATAAAATATCAGAGGCATCAACAAGTGCAGTGGCAAGACTCAGACACAAAACCACCGCAGTCTTGTTTCTCTGTAATTAGAAAGGGCCTGGCTGGGTCAGCGTGGGGCCTCTGGCATGGTCTGAGATAGACCTGGGAGAGGCGCAAATCTCAGGTGACCACAAGCACCTGGTCAGAGAAGGAGGAACAAGATATAGGGCCAATCTTTAACCAAGGATTAGACACAAATTCTACTTTGTCACTTTAGTACAATTACTCTTTTAATTTTCCTTAGTAAACATCTTGAAACTGTGTGGTCTGCTCTGTGTGTTGTCCTTGTAGTGTGGAAAGGAGAGAGATCACAGATGGAAAATAATGAAGAGCAAGGAAGAAGATGCTCCCTGTGCACTGGGCAGGAAGAACTCCATTGGCCACTCTGAGATACCGGCTGAGAAGTCAGAGGATCTGATGTCAAGCAACAGTGATATGGGAGGACTGAGTTGTCCCTAGGCAAAAGCTAGTGGAATAATCTGGAGTGCAGAGAGGGACTGAGACCAATGGTAGGTTTTGGTGTTTAGTGCTCTGCTCCCCTGCCGAGAACACTGGGAAGCTCAGCGTTCCAGGAGAGCATGAAGACGCAGAGGTAGTGCCCCGAAGGTATGCATCAGAAGCCACTCCTCTTGGAGAAGGAAGAGAAGAGTTGTCTTAGCTCCCTTGCACACCTGTTTTTGTCTTGTGCCAGAGAGCCAGCGCTTTAAAGGATGCATTAAAGAATGTCTCATCTTGGAAACAGACAAGTTCAGAGAGCTTTCCAAGGGTGGAAGACCAGAGGCAGCTTTGTCCTTCAGAAGGTGAAGGCTGCTCGGAGAGCTGGCAGTCTGGAGGGGAGGATGAAAGCGAGCGCAGTTTCCTCATGTTGGAGCCAGAGAGAAGAATTGTAATTAGAAATGATGTAATCATTCCGCTTGCTCATAATTTCTGCAGTGGTAATAGTTGAACCTGGAGATTCTCCCTCTGCAGTGAAGATGTTCTGTGTCTCACCAACAGAATGGGCTTGTTTCAGAAAGATGCTCAGGGGTGGGCTAAGGTCTTAAGCGGTCCTGGGGACAGTCCTCCAGGAGGGGCCTCCGAACCTATGTTGGCACCAGCCCAGGCAGCAGCCACTATCTCTTTGTCATTTTGTTTGTTTAGTCCTCAACACATCACCACGCACAATCCTTCGTAATACAAGCCTTTCTGATTTGGTGGGTGGTTGATGACTGACATACCACATCTGATCCGATTTTCGCCTTCTAGTTTCACCGTCTTCCTGGATATAATCTTCTGAAATACAAAGAAGCGACAAGAGACAGTGAACTACATAAACTGAGGGTGGGGGAATAGGGGAGAGGTGGTTTTCTTTGTCTGAAATACCTGGATTCTTGAGTCTGTCATGGCTTGCCTGACATCTGAAACGATGTGACATTATGGTAATTGGAAACAAATACACACAAAGAACTTCCATGAATGGCTATTTTCCTTTTATGGAAAAAACAACCTATTATTGATGCAATTTCTTTAAACTGGAGGGAGTCGACATTTAGCCTGAGTGGATCCTCAAAAGCTCCTCTAACAACTCAAACAAAAGACCCAGATACTGCCTGGTACGATCCACGACACCTCAAAAATTCCACGGAACGTATTATTCTCCTGTTTTAGAGAAGAAGGAAGCAGGTTTGGAAATGGAATCTGCTGAAATGAATGTCAGCCTGCAAGGAGTTACATTACTTGAAGAGAAATTTAAATCTCCTGAACATGTGCACCTATCCAGAGAGATAGAGTGTGAAAAGTATTTGTTCATTCATTCATTCATTCATGCATTCATGTGTTCATGTATTTAGCAAATATTTATTGGCAGTCATCTCTGTATCTGTCTGTTTGGCTTTCCAGGTTGGACGCCGCTCTGCATAGGGTTCTGACTCTGCAGGAGGAAGACAGTGCATGTTCGTTAGTCTCCTCCTGAGAGGCAGGGTGGCCCCAGGCGATGGGATGCTGGTCAGAGACATGGAGCATCACCCTTACATTTGTGAGCTCCCAGGAGCTTTCACATTTGGAAACACAGTTATGGAGGCAGATGATCTCACCCACCTGACTGGGATTGGGGCCACCTGAACCCAAGCTTGCGCGACTTCCCTACTCTCCACATTAAAATGTCTCTGTATCTTTACTCACTGCCGTCTTCCCTGCTGTTTCAGGAAAGTAGTGTCCAAGGCTGACCTCTCCAGCTGTCCTCACCCTCGCCAGCATCTGGTCTTTCTCTTCCCTCTTGACTTTTTCTGCTCTCCACAAGCACACCTAGTTCTCCCCCTCATGTACAGACAAGCTCGCTCTTCTACTAATCCTCAAACTACCAGAATTTTCTCTATTTTCAGTGACCACCAACCTTCTCAGATGGTACTTCCTCCTCTGCGGTCAGTCCATCGTCTCCCTACAAACTCCCTACAGCCCACCAGATGAAACTACGTGCAAAGGTGACCAATGGCCTCTGTGGTAGAGAGATGTGTCCCCATATCTGTCATATTTTTCTTCCTTGAGAAGTAGAACCCATCAGTGTTAGTGGAGCACGACTGCCCAGCCAAAGACTGCATTTCCAGGTTTCCTTGCAGCTGGGTATGGCCGTGTATGTAACTTCTGGATCATCCCCTTAAAAGGAAGGGACATGCTATATCCACTTTTGCTTTTTATCTTCATGCTGGCTAACTGTGGAGGGATGATGGGAGCAGTAACTTTAGACCTGAGATAGAAACCTCATGCTCATGATGGCAGAGCAACAAGATAGAAGGAGCATGGGTCCCCAATGAGATGGCTTGGCCATGTCAGCCCTGAACTGTTGTGTGAGGGGAAATACACTTCACACTGCTATTTTGGCCTTTATTACAGCAGCTAAATCTGTATCCTTATAGAATAACCCACATCTTCATCAATACAAGCTTCAAATTGCCGATTCTAATGACCATTTCCCAGACACTACACCTCTTGATTTCCCTGCGGCACTAGGCACTATGGATAACCTTTCTTCATGAAGTTTTCTCCTCCTCCTGTTCCCCCCTGATTCCCCTCCCACCCCTCTGACTGTCCCTTCTTTGTCTACCTCAGGGCTTTCCCTTCTTAATCCCTGCTCTAATGGTGATTCTCCACTGACTTTCTCCTCTACACTCAGTGCCCTTCTTTGGTAAGCTGATCCCCCAATGCACTATTTCAATTCTTTCTTCAGACCTCACCAGCTCTGCCTTGGTCTGCCTCCCGGTCAGTGCTGATGCTTTCCACATAGCAGTATGGCGTGACGGTAAAGGCCACGGACTCCAGAGCCAGACGCTCCTCTTGGAATCCCAGCTCTGTCACTTACTATGGGGTCTTGAGCAAGTCACTTAACTTCTCTCTGCCTCAGTTTCCTCATGGACAGCAGGAGGATAACAAGAGCCCTTATCTGAAAGTGTTGTTGTGAGGATTAAATGGGTTAATAGATGGATGGGACTCAGACCAGAGCCTGGCCCCCGGAAAGTGCTATCTAAGTGTTAACTCTTGTTGTTGGCATTCACACATGAGGACACAGGTCCCAGTTCCTGACCAAGCCGTGGCTGGCCCAGACATTACCTCAGAGTCACAGTCACTTCAGGTGCTTTGGTGGCAAGAAACGTGATCGGATATTGCTGCCTGCCTGGATTCCTGATCTCCTCCTTGCTCTGGTCTCTGGCAATTACAAGATAGTTTTCTTCCCCTTTGTGTCAATGACTTTTGGACACCGGTCTCTAGCCCTGATCCTTCACTGGAGCCCCAGTACTGCCTCTGAAACCAGCCGTGGCCATAGCACGTTGAACTCATCCTTCAGTCACCGTCAAAGCCGCCTGGATGGGTTCTGCTTGGTCGGTGGAATCACAGGCCTCGTCCTTTGGGGCTGATCCATTGTGATAATTCCCACACGCTACTGAGCATTTTTACTGGGAAATTTCTCTCTTCTTCGGGATAATTACGGTGTCAGACTTGTGTGGATTAGTAGTAGGAACACCCAATTCCAGAATCAGACTGATTCTAATTCAAATCCAAGCTACTCCACCAGCACTGGGGAAATTATTAAACATGCATGGTTTTGCAACACAACAAGTACGTTCTGTAAAATTGGATACGTTCAGATAACACACACGGGGAACTTGGACATAGGAGGCAGCCAATAAATATTTTTTCTCTTCTGTTAAAAGTAAGCTTATTTTATTTACATTTTTGCATTTATATTTTGCATTTATATTTTGCATTTCTTTTCCTGTTAACCTTATAGCAAGGGGCCAGAGGGTTTGAATTTGCTTGTGCCCTTCTCTGCAGGGGAAGCTCACTGTTAGTGGGTTTGCTAGCAGGACAATAACTCAAAAAACTTTAAAGCTAAATGAATGCATTTGTATCAGGCTGATTCCAGAAATCTGTTTAAGTGACCCTTTCATACAGATTAGCTCGCTTCCTTCCCCAGCCATGCCGAGTTGAACAGGAGGCATAGTCAGTTTTTCATCTGACTTACCCAGAGTCTGCCCAGACGAAGCTTTGCTTTTCTGTTTTTTACAGGAATTGTTAGTGAAAGGTAGGTCACTGCCATCCACCCCTGGTTCTTCAGGCTTCTGAAGTCTCAGGACAAATGCAGGAGTGGGGAAAATAAGTGGTTGTCTATATACCTTGCTTCTGAGGAAAAAAAAAACAACAAAGCTAGGTCTAAAAGAAATCAAGCAAGTTCTTGTCTCTTTCCCCAAGAGCGAGCTTGATTCCCTTAACAAAAATAAGCTAGCTCCTCCAATACTGGCAGTGGAAGCAAGCTCTAAATACTGCATGGGATATACTTATACTCAAAATTATTTATTGTTTATCTGAAATTCAGATTTAACTGCGGATCCTGTATTTTATCTGGCAACCCTAACTAGGAGAGGAAGGAAAAGTGTTGGAGGCGATGGATTCTGTGTGAGAAGGGAGAGGAAAATACGGACAACGTGGGCAGGCCAATGCCCACTCGGTGAGACAGACAGAGTTCTCGTGCACAGATGATCTCAGTCGGTGAAGCAGTCCGCTCTCGCCGGGTTGGAGTCCAAGACTCCGCGCCCTCGAGGGCTGGTGGGTTTGGTTATTCTTTCCTTTCTTGCTCTACAAAGAGTGCCCCATGGAGGTCTCTACCACCCGCCCTTCCTCAGACAGCAAGACTCTTCACTCCAACCCCGATCTGTTTGTTCTGCTAAGAGCCTTCTGAGAAATGGAACACTGAGGGGAAAAAGTGGAGACGCAGTAAAATGCCTAAAGTATAACCTAATCTGGGCCAAATGTAGCCCACAGCATCCTAAAAATGAGACACGTGGGCACCTCCAGCCTCTAATTACACAGTGAGGATGACGCAGACTGGCTGCAGCCCCGGGTTGCTAGAGAGTGTATAAAACCAGACATTGCTTTTCTCATGGAAAATGGGAAAGCAGTCACTTTGGAGATGGTGGCGTGGAGAGAAGGCATGCATTTAATTCTCGTCAGTATGAACATGTTTATTTCAACCTACCTAATATAGTTTTTGTGATATTTAAAGCATCCACAATGGTCTGTATGTTGTAAAATGAAACCAAAACAAAGGAGCTCAACATCCCTAGTTATTAGGGAAAATACAAATTAAAAACACAATAAGGGGGCCAGCCCTGGTGGCCTAGTGGTTAAGTTCAGCACACTCTGCTTCAGCAGCCTGGGTTTGGTTCCTGGGCGCAGACCTACACAGCTCTGTTAGTGGCCGTGCTGTGCTGGCAGCCCACATACTAAAAGAAAGAGGAAGATCGACATGGATGTTAGCTCAGATGAATCTTCTTCAGCAAAAACAAAAAATGAAAAACACAATAAGATACCACTACCTTCCTTCTAGAATGACTAAAATTAAATTACAAAACAAAGCAACAACTGACAACACCAAGTGCTAGCCAGGTTGCAGATCAACAATGCAAGATGATACAGTCACTCTGGAAAAGAGTTTGATGTTTTTTTACAAAGCTAAATATACACTTACTATAATACCCAGAAATCTCACTCCTTGTGTTAAACTTGTTTATCTCAGGAGAAGTGAAAACCCATGTCCACACAAAGACCTGTACGTTAATGTTTATAACAGCTGTATTCATAATAGCCAGAAAACTGGAAACAACCAAAAGTCGGTCAACTGATAAGTGGGTACACAAACTATGGTACATCCAAACAATGGAATACTACTCAGCAATGAAAAGGAAGAAGGCTACTGATACGTATAAAACCACAGATGAATCTCAAAAACATTATGTGAGTGAAAAAAGCCAGACTCAAAGGCTACCTGCTCTAGGATTCCATTTATATGACATTTTGAAAAAAGCAAAAAAACGATAGGGACAGAAAATTGATCAGTGGGATGGGGACTTTTTACCAAGGGGTATGAAGGAATTTTGGGGGTGATGAAGCTGTTTGATACCCTGCTTATGGTGGTAGTTATACAACTGCATACATTTGTCAAAACTCGTTGAATTGTATGCTTAAAAAGATGATTTTGCTCTACATAAATTAACTCAATAAACCTGACTTTAAAAATCCTGAGGTATTATTTTTATTAGGATATTGTTATCATCTGTGTTAATGTGAGCTAATATTTGAGTATTTAATATATGCCAGTCACTATGCTGTACATTATATGCATATTGGATGATTTTAAACATATGTACATTAGAGAATTGTTATATATATTAGATGATTATATGTATGCATATATATGAGAGTGATTATTAGATGAAGAAACTAAGGCTCAGAGAGGTTAAGGAACTTGCTCAAGGTCACACAGATGGTAAGTGGTAAAGCTGAGATTTGAACCCAGGATTGTCTGACTCTGGAGCCATCCCATCTTGCTGCCCTGGTTCGAGGTGTAAGCATAATCAACTCGCATTTATCTAGTCAGGGTTTCTCAATCTCAGCACAACTGACATTCGGGCTGGATAAGTTTTTGTTTTGGGGGGGCTGTCCTGTGCATTATAGAATGTTTAGCTTCTACCCACTAGATGCCAGGGGTGCCCCCTCAGTTATGACAACCAAAAATATCTCCAGACATTGCCAAATGTACCCCAGGGGCAAAGTCTCCCTCTCTCCCCATTAAAAACACTGAGCTTTCAGCAGGACTGTCCCAAAGAAAGACCCACATGGAGCCATTGGGATATACTAAAAAATACTGAATTGTATACTTTAGAAGGAGGAATTTTGTGGTGAGTGAATTATATCTCAATTTTTTAAAAAGAACTCTGCGAGTGATTTTATTATTACCTCTATTTTACGTAACAGAAAACTCGTGTTCAGAGCCTCTAATTCTAAGAGGCTGAACAAAGCGTGAAAATTCCCCCTTGTACCTCCAAACTCTTAACAGTTTGGTGTATTTGCTTCTAGTACTTTTTCTATGCAGTCACAAGTGCGTGTGTGTGATATAAATATAATACCAGTCATGCTATACTTACTGTTCTACACCTTGCTGGCTGTTTTTATTTTATGTTTTACTTTAGAGATCAGTCCACAATACGGGCTAGAGAGAGAGACACACACAAAACCAGAGAGGCAGAGAACGAGAGGAAGGAGTTCCTTAGTATTTCATAGAATGAATGCATCCTAATGTATTTAAGCACTTCCCCTATTGATGGATATTCCAGTCCATCCATTCTGTAAATAACGTGTTTATTCCCCAGAGTTCCATCCTTTTTGGGCCACTACTCTTCTCACTCCCACCCACTCTCCCTGGATTATCTCTCCTCCGTTCTCAAGTTACTGGCATCCAATGGTACCACCATTAGACCTAGACAAGAGTGTCCTGCCCTAGATTGTGTACTTTAAAGTCCCCTACATATGCAAGCATACAAAGCGTAAGTTAATTAAGGACTATTTGGGCACCTTTGTCATTCAGGATCCAGCACTCCGCACAGGTACTGTGTGGCCCATGTCTTTAAACATCCGCTCTACTAACACTGCTTACGTTGCAGGGAAACACTTCACAACTCTTGCCCTATGTCCCCAAAATAAAAGGCAGCTGCCTCCAAATCTGTGCTGCCGACAGTGGAGACAGATGCTGCTTCTGAGTCTGGAGAGGATTTGAGCAGGGGGAGTATTTAGACAATTAACTTGCCAAATGATGGCGTGAGTATAATAGATTATTGCATAACAAAGTGTTTCCCAGTAGTGCTGAGTGTTCATATTTTTGCTTCTCTTCATGTTGTAAATCATGACTCTCCTGTATTTACAACAGTTGCACAGAATGGTGGAAAAACATTATAATAGCAAATAATATTGTTTATGTAATGGTAAACAATACTCTTATTATTAATTATATATCCTTTTATTCAATATATTATATTATTTTAAATTTATATGTATGTAGGTCTAGGCATAACATATGTGAAGCTATGTAAATAACCAATTCTTTGCATTGGCCACCAGATGGACTGTGGTAAATTGTTTGCAAAGATAGCTGTCAATAATTCTTCGCCTCCCTGTCCACTCATGCCATTTCTCCCCTCAAAAATTGGAGTCTGTTTCTCTCACTTGAATCTGGGATGACCTCACCACCTGCTTTGACCAATAGAATGTGGCGGAAGTGCCTGTGCCAGTTCAGGGCCTGGGCCTTAGGCCTGGCAGCTTCTGCTTTCTTGTTGGGATCCAGCCACCAAGTAAGGAAGCCACCTTCATTCAGACTACTGAATGACGAGAAACCATGGAGGGAGAGGTCCCAGCCTCCTAGCTGTCCCCTCAAAGGCCCCAGACACGTGAATAAGGCCCTCTTCGACCCTCCATCTCCAGCTGAGCCGCCATATGACTGCAATCTCATTAATGAGCCCAGGAGAGACTAATAGAAGAACCAGCAAGGCAATTTACAGAATGGTGAGAAATGGGAGATCATTATTCTAAACCACTAAGTTTTGAGGTGATTTGTTATATAGCAAAAGATAACTAAAGGGGCCAGCCTGATGGCATAGTGGTTTTCACATGCTCCACTTTGGGGACTCAGGGTTCACAGATTTGGATCTCGGGCATGGACCTACACATCACCCACCAGGCCATGCTGTGGCGGCATCCCACGTACAAAATAGAGGAAGATTGGCACAGATGTTAGCTCAGGACAATCTTCTTCAAGCAGAAAGAGGAAGACTGGCAACAGATGTCAGCTCAGAGCCAATCTTCCTTGCCAAAAAAAAGAAAAAAAGAGCTAACAAAAACATGGATGTTGCTAGAGTTGCTAATAGTTTTATCTTTATAAAAATATTTAAGATTAAATGGCCAGCCCCATAGCCAAGTGGTTAAGTTTGCACACTCCGCTTTGGCGGCCCAGGGTTTCGCCCGTTTGGATCCTGGGCGCAGACGTGGCACTGCTCATCAAGCCATGCTGAGGCAGCATCCCACATGCCACAACTAGAAGGACCCACAACTCAACAAAAAAAAAGCAACTATGTACCTGGGGGCTTTGGGGAGACAAAGGGAAAATAAAATCTTAAAAAATAAAAAATAATTTAAGATTTTAAATTGTCAAAGAATTAAAACTTTCAACTTTAAGTAGTTTTGATGTGAATTGTTGATATTCATTAATTATAATTTGTATTTTGCTTTTTAACTTTAATCATTTTAACAGTTTAGAAGAAAAAAAACTTTACAAAACATAAAAGATAATTAAAAAATGTTTACAGTTCTTTGATTTACTTTTTTTTAGTTAAGAAATGCACTTTTGTGTACACAAATCCTCCACGACTTTGGGGGAAGATGACTGAAAGGGTTCTTAGTGGTAAAAAGACTGGAAACCCCTGAGCTCAGGAATGCTGAGTTCAGAGGGCAACGAACTCTTTGTCACCCCTACAAGGCCCTTCTGCCGCTTCCTGCCAGTTTGAGCAGAATATCCAGCTCAGTTAATTGCTGGACCAAAAGGAGGGTAGACCTGGGGAGCCTCAGAACAGGAGAGGATGGAAGTTCCAAAACCAAACAGCTTTCAAGAAGAAAAAGCCGGAAACATTCTCCCTGCCTGCCTTTGCTTTGCTCTTACTTTGCCCCTGGAACAGAATTTTGAATGAGCATGTGTTACTCACTTGCTCTCTGGGAGGCACTTTACACGCATTACTTTAATCGGTGCCCATTTCACAAATCGGGCCAGATAGCTAGTGAACCAGGATCAAGAACCCAGACAAATCTGGTGCTTGAAGCCCCTCGACACTATGCTATCGTGCCTCTTCTGTTAAGACAGGCCATTTTAGGATTAGGGCAGACATCTCCACCTTCTTTAGACTCCATTACTTCTGGGTGATGATATTATGGCTACTTTTTCTTCTTTATGTTTCTATAATTTCTGAATATTCCCTGATAAGGACTATTACATCTCTGATGGGAAAACAAACTTTTTATTTTTAATAACCCTTCCACGGACAGCCTCATCAGTAGCCAACGCCTGCAGGCTGTGCTGGCGGAGTCTTCCGCTGGTGGCTGTTGGATCTCTGGGGTGGGTCTAGATATGGGGAGTCATCAGCCGAGAGATGGATTTCGAAACCTTGGGGAGTGGATTAGGTTCCCATAGGGTGAGTTTGTGGAAGAGAAAAGTGGGCTGGGAGGAAGAACCCTGGACGACAAATGGTGGAAGAGGAACTGGTGAGTGAGGCGGCCAGGAGGAAAACCAGAGAAAACCTCCGCGTGCTTTACCTCTGTGTAATATGGCATAGTAATATTGTGCTGTGCAATATTGGCAGGTATTTTGTCAACAATTTCTACTTTTTAGTCTTAAGGAATGTCTTGAAAGTATAAGAATTCTAATAAGTGTTAGTCTTAGAATGCTGGGATTTGGTGTTTTTCTCCAGGTAAAATGAATGGTCCTTGATCGGGCCCCCAGAAGTAAATCTCTACGTCCTCTGCTTTATGAATGCCCGAATTATTCTTGTCTTTGTTATTGGTCGCGGTGTCTTTTCTCCAGAGACATGGGAAATACTAGCCCATTACTTTATTTTCTAGCTCTTAGCCATGTAATAATTGATTTTGAGCAAGTTACTTGACCTCTCTAAGCCGCAGTATCTTCATTTGCAAAATGGAAATCATTGTGCCTTTCATAAGGTGTCAGGAGAGGGCAAAAATTGCAAAAAAAAAAAAAAACGTGCTTAACACAGTATCAGGAATATGATCAGTGGGGAGAAAATAGCACCTACCAGTTTTAAACAGCTACGCTGGGGTCAGTGCTTTTTGATGCGTGCACGTAGGAATTGCTCTGTCCATCTTCTGAAGCTGAGAAGTCAAACTGGGGTTCGGCCAGTTTCTGAGTCAGATAAAAATCTCAGCTCAGGGCCCGCCCAGTGGCGAAACGGTTAAGTTCGCACGTTCTGCTTTGGTGGCCCGGGATTGGCCGGCCTGGATGCTGGCGCAGACATGGCACCATTTGTCAAGCCATGCTGTGGCAGGTGTCCTGCATATAAAGTAGAGGAAGATGGGCACGGATGCTAGCTCAGGGCCAGGCTTCCTCAGCAAAAAGAGGAGGATTGATAGCAGTTGGCTCAGGGCTAATCTTCCTCAGGAAAAAAAAAATCTCAGCTCAACATCGACTCCCAATCAGCAGCCAGCCAAGTCCTCCAAAAACTAGTTTACATTTTTTATGAAAATTTACTAAAAATTTTTTGTACTTTGAATAGTTACATCTATTTTTTAACTCTTTGAATTGCTACTGTCAATTGAATACTAATTATGTGAAAATCTTCATTATAAGAACGTTATTGAAAATTTTGCTGAAATGAAGGCATAAAAAATAAATTTCATGGAGGAAATAAACAGTCGTTCATGAATTATGTGTATATTTTATGACTTACCCCAATCGCCAACCCATCAACAGAACTCCCAAGTCGTCTTTGCCATTTTGCCAACTTTCCATCATATAAAAACCATTGTTTTGCACATAGTTTTAAAAATTTTCACATTATGAAGATATGTTTGTCAAGGTAAACAGAGACAGTGTATCTTAGTTAGCAATAATTCAGTTTGATTTATAACTTTTAAATATTTAGGTCTATAGTGTGTGGTTTGTGTTCTTGCCCCAGGCCCTGCAAACGGCCTGGGCTTGTCCCTGGCATGACCTTTCCTTCAACCATCTGACGCATATATTTATTTGCCTGCTCAATAGCTCCACCTGTTTGCCCACAAGAACCTCAGAATCGGCCTGTTCAAAACAAAGTCGTTTTTCTCTCCCAAACCTCCTCCCTCTTCCGGTGATTTCTCTATCAGTCACCCAAGCCAGAAATCTAGAAGTCATCCTGGGTTTCTTCACCCACTCTCCCTTAACCATCTGAATAATTCTCCAGTCTGTCCTCTTCGCTTTATCTTTATCGCACCTGCTCTAGTTTGGGCCTTACGAGACAGTAACACCTGGAGCGGTGCTTCTCAAACTTCAGAGTTATCTGGAGGGCAGGGCATGTTAAAACACAAATTGTTGGGCCCTACTCCCAGAGTTGCTGAATCACTGTCATGGGACCTGAGAATGTGCATTTCTAACAAGTTTCTGGGTGATGCTGACGCTGCTGGTCCGGGACTATACTTTGAGACCCACTGGCCTAGAGATTGATTTCAAATTTTACTCTTCTTATTTACTATGTGACCTTGGGAAAGTTACTTAGTTTCTCTTGGTTTCTTTCCTGGCCTATATAATGCTGGTTAAAGTCTTACCTTTGGAAGTTGAATTAAATGAGATAAGACAGCTAAGTATTTAACAAAATAAGCCTGGGTAAATCAAGACTTGATGAAAGGTGGTTATTTAGGTCCTCATCATCTTTCCCCTGGACTTCCTGCCAGTCTTCTCCATCCTTGATAAAACCATCTGAGTGATTCATCTCTATTTCTAACCACAGTCTCTTTCTTTCTGTTCATGCCTACCCAAACATATTCAAATCTCTTTCAATTTTTAAAAAGCCCACAACCTGGCTTTGGTTCCATTCCTTCCTCTAGTTACCCTGTCTCTATCCTGCCCATCTATCTAAGCATCTTGAAAGTATTGTCTAGTATTGCTGTCTCTTACTTCTTCCATTCTAACTCACTCTTCAATCCATCATAGTCTGGCCTTTGCTTCCACATTCTCCTAAGCCAGCTCTTTCTAAAACAACAAATGGGTTCCCCTCATTGCCAAATCTCCTGGACACTTGATCACTCTATGACATTTAACACTGCCAACACATCTTCTGTAGGAGGCAGTTTTGAAAATGAATCCCAGTGATCTCCACCTCCTGGTATTCACTCCCTTTTGTAATCCCCTCCCTTGTGTGTGGGCTGAGCCTAGTAACTTTCTTCTAAGGGACAGAGTAAGACAAAAGTGAGATGGGATGATGTGGTATTTCTGAGACTGAGTTATAAAAGATTTGCTTGCGTTCCTTCTCTGAGTCCTCTTTCATGCTTGTTCTGTTGAAGCAAGCTCCCAGGTTATGAGGTGTTCTATGGAGAGACCCACATGAGAAGGAGCTGAGGCTCTCCTCTTAACAGCCCTCGAAAACTGAATCCTGCCACCAAGGAACGGTTTGCCAACAGTGCAAAAGATGATCATGTCCCAGTCAACACTTCAGATGAGACCACAGCCTTGGCTAACACCTTAATTGCAGTCTTTCAAGATACTCTAAAACAGAGGACTCAGCTAAGCAGTGCGGATTCCTGACATACAGAAAGAGTGAGATAACAAATGTGCTTTGTTTGAAGCCACTAAGTTTTGGGGTAATTGTTACACAGCAATAGATGACTAATAGATCTTCCTTCTTTTGTTTTTTAATTGCTTTGTCTCCCCAAATCCCCCCAGAACATAGTTGTATATTTTAGTTGTGGGTCCTTCTAATTGTGGCATGTGGGACGCCGCCTCAACATGGCCTGATGAGTGGTGCCATGTCCATGCCCAGGATCCGAACTGGCAAAACCCCAGGCTGCCGAAGTGGAGCACACAAACTTAACCATTCAGCCACTGGGCCAGGCCTTTAAAGATTGGCAGCTAAGCTAACAACTGTTGCCAATCTTCTTTCTTTTTGGCTTTTTTTTTAAAGATCTTATTTTTCCGTTTTCTCCCAAAGACCCCAGGTACATAGTTGTGTATTTTTAGTCGTGGGTCCTTCTAGTTGTGGCATGTGGGATGCTGCCTCAGCATGGCCTGATGAGCGGTGCCATGTCCGGGCCCAGGGTCCAAACCAGTGAAACCCTGGGCCGCCAAAGAGGAATGTGCGAACTTAACCAGTCAGCCACGGTGCTGGTCCCTGTTTCTTTTTTTTTTTTTTTTTAATATCTTCCTTCTTAAAACTACTTTCCTATGGACTTCCACAACTCCTGGTTTTGCTCCTAACACCCTGTCTCCTCCTTCTCTCTCCTTCATAAGCTCTTCTGATTTTGCTCTCACCTCCTGGTGTTTCTCAAAGTTCTTTTCTACATACATTTCCTTGGCAATGTCATCCATTCAAATGCCATCTGTAGTCCACTAACCCTCAGATTTGTATCTCCAGCTCTTTTGAGTGCCAGGCCTATATATTCCATTGCCTAACTGGTATTTCCACCTGGATCTTAGTCTCACAGACGCTTAGACTCAGCATGTCCGAAACTGAACTTGTTATTTTCCACCAAATGCTGCATCCTCCTGTGTTTTCTGCCTCATGACCCACCATTCACCCAGTTGCTCAAACCAGAAACCTGAGAGTCATCTTTCATTCTTTATTCGACAAATATTTACGGAGTACCTATAATGTTCCAAGCAGTGCTCTAGGCTCAAGGAGAGTTTAGACTCTTGTGAGAAGAGAGACAATAAAGATAAATAAATTACAATGAACGTCATGGAGAGGGAATTGCAGTAATAGACAGGGGTGGTCAGAATAGACCTCACAAAGAGGGACACACTTGAAGGAAGCATAGATTGTGCTACATGAATATTTGGGAGAAGAGCATTTCAGGAAGAGGGGACAGCTAGTTCAGGCCTTGACCAGGAACTTAACTGGGGGTTCAGTGTGGTTGGAGTAGAGAGAACCAGGGAGAGATTATTAGAGATGAGGTCAATGAGGTACCCAAGCCCAGATCATGTGCAGCCTTACTGGCCATTGCAAGGAATTTAAAAGTTTTACCCTCAGTACAATAGGGAGCCACAGGAGGGTTTGGAGTGGAGAAATCACGTGAGCACTCTGGTTACTATATTTAGAATAGAATGTAGAAAAATCATTCCTCTTCTTTTTATCTCTCAGCCCCAGGTATTTTTTTTTCTCACTGAGCCCTGTTTATTTTATCTCTTAAACATATCTTGAACCCATCTGCTTCTCTTAATTTCTATTGTCACTACCTAAGTCAAAACAACAACATCCCTCATTCATTTGTTCAACTGATACTTATTGAGCAGCTACTCTGTTCCAGGTGCTATTCCTAGTCTCAGTGCTTGGGGCACAGTAGTGAACAGGCAGTCTGTGCAGAGCTTACCTTTCTCTCTTGGATTTATTGCTTTTAAAAACTTGCCATCTTGGCCAGCCCCAGCCTAGCGGTTAAGTTCAGCACACTCTACTTCAGCAGCCTAGGGTTCAGTTCCTGGGTGCAGACCTACACCACTCGTCTGTCAGTGGACATACTGTGGTGGTGGCTCACATACGAAAAAGAGGAAGATTGGCAACAGATGTTAGCTCAGGGTGAATCTTCCTCAGCAATAAACAAATAAAAATAAAAACTTGCCATCTCTTTAATTGTCTTATGTATTTACTTGGTTACTTGCTCATTGTATCCTCTCCTCACCAATGTGGAAACTTTGTGAGACCAGGGACATTATCTAGTTTGTTCACCAACTGTATTCTCAGTGCCTAGAACAGCACCCTTCATATAATATGTGCTCAATAAATACTAGCTGAATGAATGAAAAAACTATGGCAATAGCCTCCTAACTGGTCTATTTCCAGTGGCTTATTTTTTTTTCTTGAGGAAGATTAGCCCTGAGCTAACATCTGCTGCCAATTCTCTTCTTTTTGCTGAGGAAGACTGGCCCTGAGCTAACATCCGTGCCCATCTTCCTCTACTTTATATGTGGGACGCCTACCACAGCATGGCTTGCCAAGCAGTGCCATGTCCGCACCCGGGATCTGAACCAGTGAACCCCGGGTCGCCGAAGTGGAACATGTGAACTTAAGTGCTACGCCACTGGGCCGGCCCTTGCCAGTTACAACTTTAAATTTGATTTCAGAATCCACTAATGAAATTTAACCAGAAGTTTGACAAATATAGCCCTAATGCATTCTCCACAACCAGAGTGTCCTTTCTTTTTTTTTTTAAAGATTTTATTTTTTTCCTTTTTCTCCCCAAAGCCCCCCAGTACATAGTTGTATATTCTTCGTTGTGGGTCCTTCTAGTTGTGGCATGTGGGACGCTGTCTCAGCGTGGTTTGATGAGCAGTGCCGTGTCCGCACCCAGGATTCGAACCAAGAAAACACTGGGCCGCCTGCAGTGGAGCGCGCGAACTTAACCACTCGGTCACGGGGCCAGCCCCCACAGTGTCCTTTCTAACTCAGAAGTCTTGTCACGTTACTTCCCTGCATAAAATCTTTCAATGGCAATCTGTTGGTCTCAGGCAGTTTTTCCAAAACATCAGTCATTTTAGGTTGTTTATATATCAACTACAATATATTTAATATTTTGTCTCTAAATTGAATCACTTTTGTTCCTCAGCTTCATTTTAAGCAATAATATAAGAGCAGTAATATGTTGGATGCATGAGTTATATAATTTTCTAATGCATATTAAAGTCATTAACTACCAAAATAAAGAACGTTGGTCTGTGGACCCTCTAAAATCCTCTTGCTTACCACCCAGCCTCACTTTGGGGAAACATGATTTCGGGATAAAGTTCAGATGCCTCAGCTTGGCCCACGAGGCGCTCGAGTTTGCTGGTGCTTTCCGCTGTCATCTCATTTTTTACCACTTCCTGCACCCATTCATTCTGAACAACGAGCAGGTCTCTGCACACACGGAGCCCTCCCTGGCTCTAGGGCTCTGTGGCACCATCTCCTCCCTCTGCCCAGGACTCTACCAGAATGCCCACCCACCTCTTTTTCAGTCTCAGCTCAAATGTCGCCTGGGGGAAGCTTTCCTGGCCCGTGGGCTGGGCTGTGTCCTGCCCCCCAGGATCCCTGCTTATTCCTGTCTGACAGCGTATCACCCTGCTTCACTTCAGGCAGCTTTTTCATGTGTTTTACTCCAACTGAAGACTGCAAGCTCCTTTGGGGGAGGAACACTGTTTTATTTACCATGGTATTTCTAGCATTTAGGATAGTGCCAGACATTCAATAATGATTTGGTTGATGAATAAAAGGACAGATGTATGGATTTCTTAAGCCTAACTAACTCTCACTAACAACTCAGCCCATAGCCTGACACATACTAGGCATTCAAAAGACACTTATGAGTGATTGAAGGAAATGAAGCCTTCTCCTCACCCTAGTGGCATTACCATTTTTTTTATTTGAGAGGTGGTCTCATAAGGTCTTTGCTCCATGTGACATTATTCTTTCCTCTCTGTCCAGAAAGAGGTCAAAATGTCTATCTGTGGCCTAAGAGACTTTCGGTCTCTAGGTAAATGAGCCTGTCATGACAGAGGACAGGGTCTGTCGGGAAAGCCACAGCACAGTGGGGATGTATATCTGTACGCTCTTTTCTTACTCAATGTAAAGTATTTTTTTTCTGCTTTTTCTCCCCCAATTCACCCAGTACATAGTTGCAAATTTTAGTTGTGGGTGCTTCTAATTGTGGCATGTGGGACACCGCCCCAGCATGGCCTGATGAGCGGTGCCATGTCCGGGCCCAGGGTCCAAATCAGTGAAACCCTGGGCCGCCAAAGCGGAGCGCGAGAACTTAACCACTCAGCCACGGGGCTGACCCCCTAAGGTAAATAATAAATGTTTGAATTAATATTAAAATCCGTACTTCATGAATGTTTTCAGTATATTTTGTTATTTTACTATATATCCAGATTTTTATGCCATTATCCTCATTTTCTGAGTTTCAAAACACAACCTATGTGATTTTTAAGACTGATGGTAACACTGTTTTTTACAACAATGTGTGTGCCATAGGGATTTATAATAAAGGTTTTACAGTAACTAAATTGTACTAAAGACTTTTATTTTTCTTTTCTATAATAGCTCTACTATCTGGAATCTTGGAGAATGTGGTGTTTGGTATAAATAGAACTTCTGAACAACTGATGTTTAATCGCATAAACACCAAAACATTAAAAAAGGAAAAAGATGGGCACTTTCCCAATATACTGCACACTTCCCTGGCTTTTTAAGCAAAGTGCCCCAAATAGTAACAGTTCCATGCTGAGTTGGTGCTCTCCCTATGGACATCAGCTATTGGATGTGACATCTGTCTGTGCTAGTGGTCTGGGGAGCACATGTGCAGACTTAGATGATACAAGGCCTGAGGCTAACTGGGTGATGACCTTAGCTGTGACATTGAAATTTGTTACAAACTAAATCAAACGCCAAATCAGCTGATTTTTTGGGTGCCCCCTTCCTGGTTATTTTATAAGGGAAGAATGAAGCTTATAGAACCGTATAATCTTCTTCAGGAAAGTGTAAAGTGGTTATCTTTATGAAATATCAATTAGTGAATGAAGAGGTAAAACGGCTTCTTCCCACCAGACGATTATCTGCTTGATCACTGATGCTGTCATGTCCCCTCGCTTCCACTGCTGTAGATCACTTTCACCTAATTTTCAACTTGCATGTGCTTTTCAGCCTCACATGTTCACATTTTGTTCACGGAGTATGGAGGATTATTCTGCAATTATTTCAAGGTGTGTGTGTGTGTGATGGAAAGGACTTGTTTCAGAGCTTACACATTTTTAAATTATCAGACAATGAATGCTTCTTGAAAGGTGAAAGAAAGTCCTGCGTAATGTTTGCTATTTGCCAAGAACCTCACGTGTAAGTTTTTAGATGTACGAACGAGGTGGAAAGTATTCTTTTGGTATTAGAATGATAAGCCAGTCCATAGTCTCCATCAATGAGAGAACCCTCTACACACCTCTGTGTTATCACAGCCTATTATGCTGAAATTCTCTCACTTTTTATCTGTTTCCTCCATTAGTCTAAGAGCTTCTCATGAGCTTAGACCAGATCCTTGCCTTCTTTGAACCCCAGCAATATGTTCTTATGTAACTGCGTAATCGTCAGGAAAGTGTAAAATGGTTGCTTTTATGAAAAATCAAATAGCAAATGAAAAGGTAACACAGCCCCCACCCCAGCACTTCATTCTTGTGTTCTTGTGTATCTTGACCCTTCAGTCATGTTGCTCCCTGAATCCATCCAAACCATAGTCATCTCACAGCTGGTGAACTTTCGTGCAACACAGTATCTCTTTTACCTCTTTTGTTGAATCTTGTACTGGCTTTTAATAAATGTTTACACTGAACACTGGCAGGTAGGAAGATGGTCATTTTGGGGGAAGTTGACTCCTTTTTTGTGTTGATCTACACAATTGTTTATCAACAGGTTAGTTTTAATATTCTCTAGTAAGTCTAGAATTCTGACACGCTTTTTTATTTACATTGTAAAAAGGTAGTAAAAACAAGAAAGAAGAAATTCATCTCTGCATTAAGTTGCACTATCTGGCAATAAGCAAATACATGAAATCTTTGAAAGCTCTAGAATGATAAAAATTTTCAATTGCCATTATTTCTGTTTTATGGAAACCCACAGCTTTAATACATAAATATATATATTAGAGTAGTTAACTTGTCTTCATTCTGCTTAAACTTTGGGGAAGAAGAGGTAGGAACGTGATTCACTGGCATTTGCTGAGTAGAAAATAGCAAGCATCTTTACAAGAGACCAGTTTCATCAGCCTTATAAATAAAAGTATTCAGGCAAAGATTATACTCAGAAATAAATTCTCTGAATAATGTTACATATTTCTTCTGCAGCTTAATTGCTTATTTTTCCTAGCTCCATCTAGCTGTGATATCCCCTTTTTATTCTCCACGCTAAACATTCTCTAAGACATTTTTCCACTTAAATCATTTTTTGTACTTGTATAATTTCTATCTTTTCCCTTGCCTCAATCCACTTGCAGGAACTGATGTTTTTTCCATATTGAATTCTATTTTTTGGAAATTTTGTTCAGCACCATCTCTAAGTCTTTTTTAATAGTAACGATAACAACAGCAACAACAACAACAATAATAATATCCACAACACATAGAACATTTAACTATGTGCCAGATATTGTTCTAAATACTTTGTGTATTGATATTTAATATTCTTAACAACCCTAAAAGGAAGTTATTATTAGCCCCATTTTCTGAATGAGGCACTTGACGGCACAGAGAGGTTAAGTAACTGAGGATGCAAAGCTAGTAAGTGGTAGAGGCAGGATTCAGACCCAAAAGGGTTTAGTTGTAGTCAGTCTGTGGACTTAAGCACCAGGCCAATCTCTAGGTCCCAATAGGATATTATCCTTGTAATGTGCTTTATTTTATTTTATTTTATTTTTTCCTTTCCCACTGATAGCATCCTGGTCCAAGACCTTGTTTTCATCCAGTCTTGTGTTCGTGTGAACTTGACTTTTCACTCAGGTCTTCCTCTGTGTCCTTCCAAACCACAGTCATCTCATCGCTGATGACCTTTAGTGCAACCCCATACTTCCCTTAGATGCTCCCAAGAGGTCGAGGGCTATTTGTCTTCCTAAACTGAAGACTTTATTTATTTTTCATTTTTTATTTTTTTAGATTTTTTTATTTTTCCTTTTTCTCCCAAAGCCCCCCGATATATAGTTGTGTATTTTAGCTGTGGGACCCTCCAGCCGTGTCATGTGGGATGCCGCCCCAGCATGGCCCGAAGAGCAGTGCCATGTCCGCAACCAGGATCCGAACCGGGGAAACCCTGGGCACTGAAGCGGAGCCCACGAACCCAACCACTTGGCCACAGGGCTGGCCCCCGTAAACTAAAGAGTTTATTATCTTAACTCTATATCCTAAGTAGGAGAGAGTAGGCCATATGTTAGTTGTCTTTTTAAAATCAACTTTATTGAAGTATAATTGATATACAAAAACCACACATATTTAATGTGTATACTTTGATGGGTTTGGAGATATGCAAATTTTGGTGATATTATCGCCACAATCAAGGTAATAGATACATCTAACACCTCCCGGAGTTTGCTTATATGTGTGTGTCTCTCTCTCTTTTTTTCTTTTGTGGTAAGAACATGTCACATGAGATTTGTTAAGAAAACAAATTTTGAAGCGCACAATTCCATATTGTTAACTATAGGCACTATCTTGTACAGCAGATCACTAGAAAAACTTCATCTCGCATAACTGAAACTCTGTACCCATTGAATAACAACTCCTCATTTCTCCTGCGTCTCATCCCCTGGCAACCACGATTGCATTCTCTGCTTCTATGAGTTTGAGTATTTTAGATACCTCATATAAGTGGAATCATGCTGTATTTGTCCTTCTGTGACTGGCTTGTCTCACTTAGCACAGTGTCTTCTAGGTTCATCCATATTGCCACCAATGCTAGATTTCCTAACTTTTAAAAGCTGAATAATATTCCCTTATGAACATACACCACCAACTCTCTCTATTCATCTGTTTATGGACACGAGTTGTTTCCTTGTCTTGGTCATTAGTTTTAGAATCTATCAATGATCTGGAAGTGTCCTTCAGATCTGAAGCAGGAACTCAGGGGTAAGTGTCCCAGAAGATGGCCCATGGGGACAGGAATAGCCCTATTTTCCTGGGTCCAGTAGGAGCAACAAGATGTAGTGGAAAAGGCTCCCGTGGATCTATCTCTGACAAGCCTATGAATTTAGAGCTTGGAAAAAGAAGCCAACTTTCTCCTTAAGGTAGAACCAGCCTCGACAAATGGCTTGTGCTGCAGGCAACTACATGGGTAGAGAAGATAGTACTTCCACCTACTCCTGAGGTTGAGAAGTCCAGGGAGCTTGAAAGATGGTTAGTACAAGAGGTTCTGAAGCCTGGAGAAGTCTTTGGGGACAAGAGATGGAAGTACACCCCTCTCCTAAAGATGCCAGAAGACCATAACTGAAGAGAATTCACTCCAGAGCCAGAGCAGAGAGGGCTTGGGAGGCACCAAAAATTCCACCAGTCAGAGCGGTGGTGCTGGCCCTCTATGAATTAGGCGACGCCAGACAAGATAGACAGCTGGAGGCTGAATCTGGCCCACAGACATGTTTTGTCTGACATGATTTCCTGTTTTAAAGAGATGGAATTCATTGCCAACATTAATATTTGGGAGAGTTCACCCAAAAATTCAGATTCTTGATTTCTCTTGATTTCCTGGTCTTCACATTCCCATTTGGAAATCATCAGCTGAAAATGAGTAGTGGCTGTGCCCTTTAGACTGGCATGAGCTCTCTGGCTCTTCATAGTCCCCTTCCACTAGCAATTGTCTTTACATCTCACCTGCTTCACCTACTCATGTTAACTGTTTGACTTTTTGGGCATTAAAGTTTGCCACTGTGGACTGCATCCTGAGCAGCTTGTTTTAATGTATATTATCTCCCAAAAGAAATTTCTAGGCTCACTCACAGATGTTTCCTGGAGCCATCTCAAAAAGGGAGTAAAAAAAAGACATAAACTATATAAACTTAACATTTCAAGAAACTTCATAACTTACCCATGAGAGTTGTGTTTCTCTACAGTGATAAGTAGTGAAATCCTTCAACAAAAGGGGCCTGTGAGCTTGTTAAAAAGCATACTGATGGGGTTCAGGGCAGGTCACCCCAAGATGCGCCACTCTGGTATGCAGATGGTTTCGAGCTGAAGACAATAAAGGCTCAGACTCAGCAAGAACATTCGACCTTTCCCCCCTAACTGCCTAGAAGAAATTTAAAATAAAGGTCTGTCCCCAGGATAGGCCATCACCATAGATAACTTTGGGTTCTGTAGACTGGGAGGATCCTTGCTAAGCCCACTCTTATCAAAGTTCTATTTACTAAACATTTGCATTTCCATTTTGATGTGGGTTGCCTTCCTCCCCTTTGAAGACCCAAACTACTACCCTAAATGTCCTCCTTGTCTGTAGCTGAAGATACTTAAACAGGTAGCCTCAGCCAGTTGGCTGAGTTGCTCAGTTTGCTTGAGTTTCTCCTGTGTATACATGTCACAAAGTTTCGTTTAATTTTCTCCTGTTATTCTGTCTCATGTGAATTTAACTAGCTTTCGGGCCAGAAGGACCCAGAGCCAGTAGAGCAAATGTCTTCCTCCCCCACAATATCAAGGAAAGTAGGAGTTAGACAGATAGCATGCATCCTATTCAGGAGCCAGTTTTGTAGAGAGAGAACCGCTTTTTAAAAGAGAAGGAACCACAATGAGATATCACCGCATACCTATTAAAATAGCTAAAATAAAAAAGAGTGATAATACCAAGTGCTGATGAGGATGGGGGGAAACTGGATCTCTCATATATTGTTGGTGGGAATGTGAAATGATACAGCCACTGTGGAAAACAGTTTGGAACTTTCTTTTTTTTTTTTTTTTTTTTTAAGATTTTATTTTTTTCCTTTTTCTCCCCAAAGCCCCCCGGTACATAGTTGTGTATTCTTCGTTGTGGGTTCTTCTAGTTGTGGCATGTGGGACGCTGCCTCAGCGTGGTCTGATGAGCAGTGCCATGTCCGCGCCCAGGATTCGAACTAACGAAACACTGGGCCGCCTGCAGCGAAGCGTGCGAACTTAACCACTCGGCCACGGGGCCAGCCCCAAGTTTGGAACTTTCTTAAAAAATTAAATATGCACTTACTATATGACCCATCAATCATACTCTTAGGCATTTATCCCAGACAGATGAAAACTTAAGTTTACACAAAACTTGTACACAAATGTTCATAATAGTTCTATTCATAACAGCAAAAAAACTGGAAACAGTCCAAATGTACCTCACCTGGGGAATGGACGAACAAACCCGGGTACATCCATATAGTGGAATACTACTCAGCAATAAAAAGGAACGAAAGTTTGATACCTGCAACAACCTGGATGGAACTCAAGGCATTATATTTAGGTAAAAACATTGATCTCAAAAGGTTACATACTGGGGATGGCACCATGGCTGAGTGCTTAAGTTCACACACTCCGCTTCCGTGGCCCAGGGTTTCGCCAGTTTGGATCCTGGGCACAGACCTAGTGATGAGGATTTTAGGCTGGTTACTTTTAAAACTGCAGATGAGAAGCAGGCTCTGAGGACTGGAATTTGCTTGCTCTTTGAGAGATATTTGCATTTGTGAAGGAAGGGGGGATGACCTTGTAGGGACCTGAAATTGGCCACCCCAGGATATGTCTCTTTGGCATCGGGACTGTTTGGGGCTGATTGCTTTTGATAAACTGGGACAGGGAGGGAGGCTCTGGGGAATGGAACTTGCCCTTGTTGGGACACATTTACATTTGTAAGGTAAATCTCTATCTCTAAAAGGTGCCTCTCTCTCTGTATCAGGAAGAAGAAGAGAGATGACCTTGTCCCTAGAAACTCTTAATGGGGAAGGCACGAACTTAAGTTGGTTGCTGTCTGGCAATCTCATGTAACTGATTTAGGGTGGTGGCTTCTGACCTTTTCTTAATCCGATTTGATTCTTGTCTAAAAGTCATGGGATCACCCAATAACCAGACCCCACCTGCACTGATACCATTTTAACTTTTTTCATATTCTTTCATTTGTCTCGTAAAGAGATAACTCACATACCCATGGCTTATAAAATTAGCCCTAACCCTCAACTCAGGGCAGCAGAAGGAGCAGCAGCAGCTCTGACTGCCCATGGGTCCTGTCCCCACGCACCAGCTCTGCCTGCCCATGGGTCCTGTCCCCATGCCCGCGGCAGCAGCAGCTCCCCATGCCAGCAGCAGCAGCAGCAGCTCCTCCTGCCCGTGGGCCCTGTCCCCACGCAGCAGCCTGACTGCCCATGGGTCCTGTCCCCATGCTATTCCACACCATTCTCTAAATAAAAGAGCACTACTGCCAGATCTTGAGAGTCCAAGAAATCTTTCTTTCGACTCCTTGGCTCACCGACCCTGCATCATTTCCACTGCTCATCAAGCCATGCTGAAGTAGCATCCCATATAGCAGAACCAGAAGGACCTAAAACTAGAAATATACAACTATGTACTGGGGGGCTTTGGGGAGAAGGAGAAGGAGAGAAGAAGGAGAGAAGGAGAAGGAGAAAATGTGAAGGAGTAGGAGAGAAGGAGCAGGAGAGAAGGAGAAGAAAGAGAAGAGGAGAAGGAGGAGAAAAAGATTGGCAAGGAGATGTTAGCTCAGGTGCCAGTCAAAAAAACAAAAAGGTTACAAACTCTGTAACTCCATTTACATAACATTCTTGAAATGACAAACTATAGAGATGGAAAACAGGTTAGTGGTTACCAGGGGACAGAGATGGAGTAGGGGGGTGGGATGAAGAGGTGGATCTGTGAATACAAAAAGGAAGCATGAGGGAGTTCTTCCGTGGTGATGGAATAGTTCTATATTTTGGTTGTAGTGATGGTTACACGAATCTATACATGGAATAAAATTGCACACACATTCACATACACACATAAATGCAGGTTTAAAAAAAATGTGAAAACCAAGTAAATTCTGTACTCTAGTTAAGGGTAATGTACCATTGTCAATTTCCTGGTTTTGCTGTCTTACTAGAACCTTGTAAGATGTCACCATTGGGGGAAACTGGGTGAAGGGTAAATGAGACTCTTTGTGCTATTTTTGCAACTCTTGTGAGTCTAAATTATTTCAAAATAAAAAATTATAAAACACAGGAAAGCAAAGTAGGCTGAAAGTGTACTGAAAGTAGGCTGGTGTTTGGGAAGATGAGCAAAAAGAGCATGGAGAGGCAACCCGCGGCTTAGAAATATTTCCAGGAGTTTAACCTACAAAATGCTTAAACTTGCTCCCTGTCATCACTTCTGCTCTTTATTTTGTTTCTCTATTGCTTCTTAGTTATGGTGCTGAGTAGAGAACTAGATCTATTCCTAATGGCAAACCAATCAATCTTAGCCCATTGGGTGTAATTTCCAGAACCTCAAACCTTTTCAGTTATTAGTTTTCCTATTACTTAATATTGAGTCTGTTTCTTTGCTGTCAGAGGTGTTTTTTATTTTAACATCTGAATTTGATGCCATTGCAGATGCTAGAAGCTGCCAGAAGGCTGTCCTCCAGATAACTGTCTCTTGCTCTAGCTTGTATCACTGTTTTTTTGCAATTAGCATTCAGAATATGCACTGTCACCTATTAAAATTTATATTTTTTGATGGAGAAAACGCATGGAGAGTCGATCCTGGAGCTGTGGCTCATCCTTGCTCTTTTTAGTTACCTGTGTCTAAATTAAGCTGAACCTCTGGCCCTCAGCTATTTCTAAACAGGCATCACGATTTACTAAGGTTAATGCCTGGGGGAACATTAACCTTGCAGACGCTAATCTAATTCAGTGCCATCACAAGTGCATAATGCCAGGGTTTGGAGTTTAGCCAAAAAGCACTATTCAAATGAACATTCCATTGGCAAGGGGTGGGAAGGTGGGTGTGGACAAGGGAAGGAGAACTCTAGAAATGCTTATACTATAGATATTTTAACGCCTTTCCTTTTCCTCTCCTCTCAGAGGTTATGTTCAAGTATTGTTGAGAGACGCTGAATAAATCTTCAGACACTTAGGAAGAAATCCTAATGAAGGTGTTTCATCCCATGGCAAATTTCTGATGCTCCTAATCACTCAGCATTCACTGAGCATCTTTTAGGTTACATGGCAGACTTTGAGCTAGAGTGGGGACACAAAGATGAGTAATTGTAAACCATCGCAGTATGCACCAGCACCTCAGGGCGCCTAATGTCAGTTGACTGAAGGCACAACTTGGCTAAGGTAACTTAAAGGGACTCCAAGGGATGAGACAGAAGTGTGCAATTCCAGCTCTACAGAGATCATTACCAAGTCTTTGCCCAGTAGACCGAGAAGGGTTGGGCCTCAGGTGAAGCGAGCGGGGAAATACCACGTAACACCTTGCCCAACAGTGTCCAGATCGGCAGCTCTTCATAGTTCTCTATACCCACACTCTGCAGACACTAACAGGGTTTGCTAGTTTCAAGGGCGCGGGGCTGCCGCTTCCGGAAAAGGTGGCATTTGGGGTGCTAGAGGCCAACAACTGGAGGTGGAGGGGAGGGGGCTAGGTAAGAGAGGAAAAACGAAAAAAACCAAGAAATTCCGGCCGATAACCTTTCACCTAGGTCCCCGCCCCTTCCCTTCCCCAGGGCCTGCAGCGCTCGCGACCCCCGAGTCCTCCGCCGCTCTCAGGGCGCTAGGCACTGATTAAGGCTGTAGAGGGACCCCCCCCCCCCCCCCCCCGCAAAGAGATTTCCTCAGTTCCGATCTTTTTCAACCTGCGTTCCTCCCAGGCCCAGCCCGAGGGACCCGCAGCTCGCGGCCAGCTTCCCCGGCCACGCCGAGCTGGTGACACGCAGGCGCCGGAATCGGAGCCACGCTGGGTCTTCCCAGCCGGGTCCGCGCCAGGGAGGGCCGGCGCCGCCGAGCGCTTCCCGTGTGCGGGGCTTCCCACAATGCACCGCGCCGGCAGTGGCGGCGACCGCGGCGGCGCTCTAGCCGCGGCATGTCTGCGTCTCTACTGCCCTGGGAGGAGGAAGAGAAGGAGGAAGAGGAGGAGGAGGAGGAGGGGGAGGAAGAGGAGAAAGGCGCAGGGGTGGGAGCTGTTGCCGAAGCTGCCACAGCAAAAGTTCTCCCCCCTCCCCCCTTCCCCTCCTCTCAAGGCCCCTAGAAAGGCTGGAGCTGCCGCCGCCTGCAGTCGGTGACCGCGCGACTCGGCGCCCGCCCGCGGTAAAGCGCTCGGCCTGGCAGGCCGGGGCCCGGGGGAGGGCGGGGGAGGGGGAGGGGGCGGCGCGCGGGGGGAGCGCGCGGCGGTAACGGCCTGACCCCGGGGGGAGCGAGCCGTGGCGAGGCGGGGGGTGGCCCGGGGGCCGGCCGAGGCCGAGGGAAATGCGGGAGAGGGCTGGGGACGGGAGGAAGCAGGGCGCGGAGGGTGGGTTGGGGGGTTGAGAAAGGATAATGACGGGGGTGGCGGAGGCGAGCGGGCGGCCTCGGAGGCCTGAGGGGGGGGTGTCAGGGGCAGGGAAGGAGGTGGGATGTTTGCACGGGGAGGCCAGAGGGTGCTGGGTGTGGGTGTGAAAGGGCTGGGGAGACTCCAGGGCTCTGTCCACCGTGCCTGGTGCAGTGCTTTATGCACCGCAGGCCTCAGTCACTGTTGCTGCCGGAGTGTGTTCTTTGAGAGGAGGGAAGGGCAGGGGTTGGAGAAAAGGGAATCCTTGCAGGAAACGTAGTGGGAGCGTGTGCAGGGAGAGAGGCCGGAGGGAAAGATGCCGGATAGGTGGAGGAATGCAGGGGGTGGCTGTGGAGGAGTCTTGAGGATTCCGGGGGGTGTTCATTGTGCAGATACATGAGGTATTTCGTTATGGAAAGAACTGAAGCGTTTCTAAGGAAAGGAAAGAAGAGAGGAGTTTCCGTGAATAGAAGGGATAGCGTTTGCAGCGAGAGGGAGTGCTCAGTACTAGAGACTATGAAGAGAATGCATGATAGAATAGACAGATGTAGTAGAATTAATAAATGTTGGCCCAAGGACTAAAGAGTTATTCCAGATGGGCCAGGATGGCCTAGTTCCGAACCTGTTCGGGCTCTTCTGTAGATGACATCTGGTAAGTGGGGATCCCGGCAGTGGTTGGGGTCACTGAGAATTAGACCTTAGTCTGTGGTTTGGTCTGAGGCATTTTAGACGTGCACCAGTGAATACGAGAACGTCTGTAACAGACTCTAAGAAAAAGACCTGGCCTACAGGGATTCTTTATGCCACGGAGTTTCGATTTTAGCAAATTTGCACTTAGTAGAGGCCGGACTAACACTACACTGGCACATGCTGGGATGGAAATTACTTGACTTGGCGGTTTGCTTCTTCACTGTCCAGTTATCTGGTCCAGGAGAGCTGATGCTGTATTATTCAGCCTGGGTTGCAGTACACAGTTATAATTAGTGGTGTGGGGAGGGTTCATTCATGGTGGCCCTTCTTTGGAGGCTCCAGTTGTGGCTCAAATTAATCTAATTGACTGGATTGATTCTGTTAACTCGGGCTGGTGGGAGACCTTTTGCCTTTCTCAGTTCCTGATACACCCTCATTGAGACATGATGGCATTGAAGAAAATGCATCAGCCTACAAGGTGTGGGCCTGCAGAATGGAGGATCTGGAATATCTGTTTTAGTCTTAGGTTGCAAGGAGGTCAGCACTGCTTATCTTGAGGTCTAGGGGAACCTGAAGGGACTGGATGATTCTAGAGCCAGGTTAGAGGGAGCATTAGCATTTCCATATCAGGAAATAAACCAAGGCCTATTGGATTTGCTGAGCTCACATCAGACCTGATTTCCAAGAGGGAACTCTGGGCCAGAACCATGCTTTTAAAATTTACCTGAAAATTATTCACCTTTTGTTATTAAGACAGGCTCTACATATTACATTCATCTGAGGAGAGGGTAGTATGAAAAATCTTTCTATGGAACTAGAGGGTGGAGGGGTTAATGATGGAGAAGATGGAAAGAAATTTGGGAGAGGGATGGGAAATTGAGTCATTCATTCATTTAGCAAATATCTCTAAAGGAGGAGGATAATTTAACATAAGATCGGAGAGGGGCTTTCATTAAAATTTTTCTTATAGAAATGACTCAGGATTATTAAAAACATTTGGAAAACTTTGTCAGTACATTTAGATTTACTCATTCTTTTTAAGGGCTTCAATATATTACTTGGTGTGACGTACCCATTTTTCTTGTTATTGTAGTATGTGAGAGCCTCTTTTCCTCCCCCTCACACGCACTGTATATTATCAGTTCTTTTAATTTTTGTAAGTTAATGGACTTAAATATAGTATGTCATTATTGTTTCCCCCCCCTTTAAGTTATTATGAAATAACACATGCACATAATTAAAAAATAAAATTGTCCTGAGGGAACTTATAATGAAAATCAGTAAGCCCTGTCTCACCTGTCCATTGCAGTCCCACTTTCCAGACGCTACTACTTCTAAGCATTAATTTTAGTAGTTCTTATCATGCTTTTCTCCAGGTCTCCAAGTAATATGTATGTGTTATTTCTTAATTGATCAAAATGACGTTATGAAGGAGTCAAAAGACTTCTTACTGTGAATGGAAAGGATTTGTGTCACTGACATTATCCTCTTTCTCCTTTCCAAGCTTTGAAAGTTATTTTAGCTTTTTTATTCGACGTCTTTGTATCTTTAAGTAATATACTTAAACCTTGATTTTAGAGTCCAACAACCTTAGGCTGTATCTCTTGACTTCCCCACTATGTTAGATGAGGCTTTAGATTAGGAACGGCTTTCTTGAAGTGAGAAAGTCTTTAAAATTAGACTGGAAATACCGAGTGAGATGATAAAAGGGAGTTAGATGGATGGACCTCTAAGAAAGACCAAGTTATAGGAAACAGCATCTTTGCAATATAAGGGTTGCTAGTTAGAGATGAGGAGTTGTTGCTTGGCAGTGATAGTTGTTCATCTTGGAATTAGTTACCAGGTCAACTGTGCAGTATTCTTTGACAGTTTTCTGGAGAGTTTTAGTGTGGGGAATCTGGGCATGGATTAAAATGACCCTTGATTGTCCTTTCCAGGCTTCTATATCAATTCTTATGTTTTTAGGAAGGAATGGATTGATGCAGCTATGTGTTTCTTCTTTGTGGAGGAGGGAGGGAGGGATGGGGAAATGTGGTAAAGCGAGGGAGGAGGGTGAGGGACAAGGTATGATGGAGGTGGTGACAATTTTTTAGGAGGCTGAAGAAAAGGTAAAGAATTCTGGGGACGTTTGGATATAGTTGATGAGAAGGAGATTTAAGTTACACTGATGAGACTGAGATTTGTGGCAGTTATAAGAAAATTAGCATATTTAAACCACTAGTATGTGGAGAATATGGTAGAAAAAACTGTGCTGCTCATATATTAAGATAGATTCATAAGATATTGGCACTTTTGGAGTTTGTGTATGAGGCGCAACATCACCAAGTCAGCATGACAGATATGGGGCGAATAGAAAGATCTTGCTCCCCTTCTTTTCGGAAGTCTTGTTTAAGTAGCCCCATCTCTTGAGAATCTTCCTTACTTTGCATAAGAACAGCATTCACATGTAGATTATGTACTGCTAAATCTTGTATTTGCTTATGGGAATTATTCTCTCTTTGTTTTGCAAATGGTGGCTGGATTGTAACCTGCTCTGGAGCTGAAACTTTCTGTAATCTCTGGGGAAACTCACAACAGCTTCATTCTTAAGTACTTAAATACCTGTTGAATGACTGATGGAAAGTAGTGTTCACTGTTAGTGATAATAGTGGCACTGTGTGAACTTTCTGAGAGCGCTCTGGGGGTATTATAGACAAAATTGTATGTATGTGTATGTTTTTGAGAGGGTGAAGGACAAAAGGGATATCTGATGGAGGAAGGCCTTTGGATTTAAAGGAAGAAGACAGAATGGATTAAAATGGAACTATAACATTCCTGCAGAAACATCAAAGGGGTGGGACCAAAGCTTCTCTTCTAATCTGAGGCTAGTTTAATCTGAGTAAATCTGGTCTGGAGCTGGGGGCTGCTTTAATTTGGATTTTCTTAATCTCAGGCTGAAATTACTGGTTAGAAGTTTTTGGCTGTTTTAAGAATCTGTCTGATTTGATTTAATTCATTTTTAGGATAATAAAAAAGTGTTAGATGAAGTTTCTTCCCTCATTTATATTCTTTTAGAGGGAGAAAGACAGTTGTGAAGTAATTCAGCAACAGTGTAAGAATTCAGAAAATGGATTTTTTAAAACAAATATCAAAAGTATACCTCCAGATGAGAATTTATGTATTTGGTACTTATTTTTAGCAGTAGTGTTCAGAACTTTTTTGGAACACGTTCTGAGCCTCTAGCACCTTCTGAACTGTTTACCTATTTATTGAGTACCTATTGTGTGCTGTTGGGAGGGGATGCCTATAAAGGTGAGTAAATCATAGTCCCTTTCCTCTTTTCCCTCCTCCTTTTATGGAGGAGTTCATAAATCCCTCCATAATGGCACAGTTACAAATAATACAAGGCGTAATGTTATTCTGAATAGTCTCATTGGTGACAAATCTTTTCAATTTGAAAGATTTGGTTTTTAGAAATGCTGAAGATCTGTCGATATCAAGTAGAGTGAATGAAGAATAGTTTTGGTTTAAATTCAGTTAGTCACAGAAATGGAAATGATTTTCTTGGTTGACTTATTAACTGACTTTGGAAAACACTCCCAAAGAGGCAGTCGGAAATGTTTTGGACAGTGGTGATAGCTTCGCTTGTAGTTGGTTAGGCACTAGAGGAGTATTGGTTAAGTGCGTCAGATGACTGGATGGATGGAGTGAATAAATGAGTAAATAGTAGCCCCCTAAGGTAACTCTTTTAAAGAGGACCACACTGATTTTAATATGTAGATAAATTCTGGGTATGTTTGTTAACTGTTTCATTACCGTGAACAAGATAGTTTATGATTAAGTTCCCAAATGAGTTTTACAGACAGTAAGTACTGAAAGAGTTCAGAGAATGGAGAAATGAATATTGGCTAAGGTTTAGGGAAAGGATTTAAGTGTACCATTCTTCAGCTTAGATATTTGAAAGAATTCCTTAGGGATCTCAGGAGAGGAACTAAATTGCTCCAAATTTCTCTTGCAGCCCTAGAGTGAACCTAGAGTCTGGATCTATTTTTGTCTGAATGCTTTCTGTCTATTTCATTTTAGGTACCCCTACTGGTTCCTTTTTCAAATTCACCTTTGCTGAGTAGATTTTGAGCCCCCTGGAGCAACTAGGGGATCTATTTCTATATATGTCTAGTGTAACTTTTAGTTTTTCCTTTTTTGAGCCTGTACCCCACAAATTACTTGGTCTCTGTTAGTGAAAAGCATGAGTCAACTTGGCTCTGTTACCCTGGCATTTTCCTGCATGCTTTTCTCAAAGCTGCTTTCTGAATTACAGAATAGAATAGACAGAGAATTGAGGGCATATATCCAGTAGACAGATGCTTGTTGAATAAATGAATGAATGAGAAAGTATCTGAGACAATTTAGGAGATTTAAATTATCTGTATGTTTTCTGTTTGTTTCAGTTTATTTATTCATAACCTGCCTTTTTCTACAAAGGATTTAATGGGGCTGACAAAAATACATACACTATAAGTGAATTGAAATGGTTGAGGAAGTCTAGTTGAAGAGAAAAATTTGTTTAAAGAATATAAGATCTATCATTATGGATGTTAGAGACCTAGAAATAAAGTGGAAGATAAGCAGATGGAGAGGGAAAGGTGTTATCCGGTGGAAAGTATGATTCTGGAAGACGAAAAAGATTGATATGTGACAGGTTATGTTTAGAGGAAAGCAAGAGAAGATTGAAGGTAAAGAAGATTATTTGAAATGGCTGTTTTGGGGAGGAAGATAGTAAGACTATTTGAAGGATGAGAGTTAACAGAAGTTAGGAATGTAGTAGAAATTATGTTGATTTATATCCAAGGTTTCAGAAAATGATGAGATGAGTTTTCTTTATTCAACAGATAATGCACATTTGTTATATGCGAAAGCATTGTGAGATATAGTCAAGAATAAATGCTTTGGGATTTCTAATAGAGGAGCTGGACTTGTGCACAAGTAACTACATCATGATCACAAATGTATCATAAGAAAAATACCAAATGTAACTGAAGTTAAAAGGTAGGAAAAAACATTTGACCAGGGGAAAACCTGGGACTGCATTTAGTGGCATGGAACTGGCATTTTAGCTCGTCTTTGAAGGGGTGGATAGGATTCTGACTGGCAGAAATTACTGGAAAGAGAGCATTCCAACCTGAGGCATTAGCAAAAGCAAAGGCTTGGAGGTGAGAAGCCAAGGATATGTGGGGAATAGTGAGTTAGTTTTTAATTTTTTTTACTGTGACCCACGGTAAGAAATGCATGTCACATCTTCAACTAATATATGCATATGTGAGTGTTTGTATGTGTGTATAAAACAGAAAGTTTCAATTACAGTAACTGTCCTTACCATATTGGATACACTCAGATGTTTTCTGTTCTATTCTGTTTGGCTGAAAAGAAAAAAGATGGCTTCACTTATTAAACTGGTTTCACTATTAACTAAGTAATTGGTCACAACCTGTAGTTTGGAACACAGAAATAGTTCATGAATGGGGCATAATATGATATAAGGTGGGAAGAGTCAGTTGGGGTTGGGTAGAAAATGGATGGCCTTGAAAGCTAAGTAGTTTGTATTTGATATAACGTAATGTTGTGCTTAGTAAGCAAACAGAAGCTAGGTTTTAGTCTTGGCCCTTCGGTTTACCAGCGCTATGATTATGGAGAGAATTGCTTCCTTTCTTAGACTCAGTTTTCTCATCAGGAAATTGATAATCATCATTCCTTCCTGCAAGGGTTGTTGCAAAGATTTGAGGATTAAAGTGTGTTAACATAGGATTAAAATAAGTTAACAAATATCATTATAGCTATTGGATTTTTTTGAGTAGAGAATTGAATCAAAGACTGTATATTAGATAACTTAATCTGACAATAGCTATACGATATGGAATAGATGGGGGGCAGTGTGGCGGTGTGGAGTAAGATCGGAGGTGAGAAGGCCAGTTAGGAGGCTCCTGGAGGAACCAAGAAGGGCTTGAATTAGTTTAATAGCAGCAGGGTTAGAAATGAGGGTATGGAATGTGATTGGATGGAGAGAGGAGGGAAAGATGACTGGAAATGTAGAGTTGTGGAAGGATTCAAATGGCAGCAGCTGAAACTGAATTATGTTTTTGGGTAGTTTAGTTTACCTACGTTAGAGTAGGTAGTTCTAGTGTCTTGCATATAGTAGCTCTCAGTTATTTGTTGAATGATTAAATATGTAAACTGAGGAATGAATTGTAAGTGGAGGCAGTGATGGATGGGTTTGAGAAGGAGGGGTTAGATTGAAGGGTGCTTTTGATGGACTGCCAGAATTAATTCACTCAGGGAATATTTTTCTGTACTTACTACTGCGTGCAAGGTTCCATGGTAGGCAATGTGAAGGATACGTGTGTACATATGATATGGTTCATGTTCTTCAGGAGTTTATCCAGGGACAAAAATGTGTACACATCTGTCTATGATGGAAGTGCTATTACCAGTTTGACTTTGTGGAGGAATTGGTGTGTAGTTTAGACCATGAAGGATAAATAGGATTATAGTAGTAAGATGATGAGGGTTGGCTGACAGTGAGAAAAGTTCTGGATATGTTTAGGGGTTAGTGGTCTAGATTAGCTGGAATTTAGGGCTCATGCTCATGAATGGAGGGAAATAAAGCTGTAAAGTAGATATAAAACATCTGAAAATCCAGACTAAACTAGTTAAAAAAAATTTATTTAGGGGCCAGCCCAGTGGCGTAGTGGTTAAGTTTGTGCTTTGCTTCGGCAGCCCGGGGTTCACTGGTTTGGATCACGGGCACGGACCTATGCACTGCTCATCAAGCCATACCGTGGCGGCATCCCACATACAAAAATGGAGGAAGACTGGCACAGGTGTTAGCTCAGAGCCAATCTTCCTCACTGAAAAAAAAAATTATAAATAACTTTTATAAAGTGCTCAAATCTTAAGGATACAGATTAGTGAATTTTTTTAGGTATACATTTATGTAACCACTACCCAGTTCAATACATAGAGCATTTCCAACATCCCAGAAGGCTCCCTCATGTGTCACCTCCAACCAAAAGTAACTACTATTCTGACCTCTGTCGCAACAGAGTTGTTTTGTTTTTGAATTTCATATTAGTGGAATCATACTTTTGTATCTTTTCGTATACTCAATACGTGTCTGAGATTCATCCATGATACATATAGCACTAGTTCATTCTTACGAATATACCACAGTGTATTTATCCATTCTAAATGTTGGAAAATTGGGAAGTTGCTATTTTTTGGAAGCCTAAGGAGTTTTAACTTGACTCAATATCCAGTGGGGAGCCATGGATGATTCTTGAGTGGGGAAATAAAGTGGATTCAAGAATACTAATCTGGTGACTTGTTTTTGTTGTTGTTGTTTGTTGTTGGCGTTTGCAATGAAGAGAACCCAGTGATTAGGAGACAAAGTTAGAAGGCTATGACAAAAGTGCGAAGTATTGAGAATCTAAGTTGGGATGGTGGTAGTAGGAATAAAAGGAAAGGGATAGATATAAGAAATACTTCAAAGAAAGAATTGAAAGGTTTGGTGGCAAATGGGCTTTTGGGAAACAGAAACATAAAAGTTCAGGGAAACTGTGGGACTTTCAACCTAGGTGACTGTGAGAATGGTGGTACCATTAGCAAATTATTGGATCAGTTAGTAGAACTGTTTTGGTGGAGGAGAATGGCTACTTTGGTTTTGAGACACGTTGACCGGTGTGTGACGCACCAGTGGAAGAATCCAAGGGGAATTACCTAGCTAGAGTTAAAAATACTGGATTCAGCTGAGGAAAGAGGTCCACTAGAGATTTGGGAATATGTACCTAGAGTTGATAATTGAAGCTACTAATTCTGGATTTGACAGGGTGCTGGTGGCTATGAAATTATTTGGACTGATAATTGCGGTGCTAATTGAAGCAATAGTTGAAGAATCTAGTTAAAAGGAAATAATTAGATATTCTAATTCCTCAGGAGTAAATAGATTGTGGCAGAAGATGATGGTTTAAAGTTTATTTTGGGGTGCTCAGGGAAGATACCCATATGAGGAATGAAAATGTAGAAGCAATGGTAAGGGATGAGACCCGGAGGGGGAGAGAATTAGAGAAAGCCCCAGGACAGAACTTGGGAAAACACCTACTTATTTGGGCTAAGAAGAGGACCAGGAGTCATTGGAAACAGAAGAAGCAACTAAAGAGACCAGAGTAGAATCAAGTGGTATGGTGACAAACCAAAGGAGGTAGTTCAAGTGTCATTGCCAAAGAAAGGATAAGGACAGGGGTGGTGGGTCATAGGATTTGATATATGGAATTTTTTGGTCTTCAAGAGAGCAGTTCAGAGACCAGAGTGCATGGGGGTAAAGGACCGCGTGGGTTGGGAGAATATGGAAGCATTGACTGTAGGAGTTGTATTAAGAAGTTTATTTCAGGAAGGAAGAATGACTCTTTTTCCAAAACTGGAGGCAAGAAGTAACAGATGGATGAAGATACAGCATTTTAGAAGCTGTAAAGAGGATTTGATTATAGGTGGAGAAGGTGTGATTTGAGAGCATTTTATGGAAGAGATTAGGTATTTGATGGGATTAAGAATTTAAATATGAAAATAATTTGGATTAGTCAATGAGATGGAGACTTGTATTTAGAATAAATCAGTTGTGGAAGATTTCATAGCTTTCTGGTGGTGCCTAACCCCCAGTGTGTGGGTGTGGAGAAAACAGATGGTGAAGATTGTCTATCACTGGGGAGATACATGGTGAATATGATGGAAAGTCGTGATATCTGGAGAGGGCAGTACTTAAATGGCTGATGGACAGATTTAAATTGTGTAGGGAGATAAGCAGAGTGAAAAGGAGGTGAAGAGCAGGTGTAGAACTAGAAAATAAAGTAGTTGTGGTTAAAAAAAAATACAAGGACTCTGAAATTACAGTCCTTTCAGTTGATAACCTGTTTTTAGTATATTTGTGTGGTGGCTGAAGTGCAAATGAAGATTTTAGGAGTTGAGGGAAGACAGGGTGTAGAAAGTTCTTCAGCATTGTTGGAGTCGCTGAGAATAATGGCAGAAAATGGGACAAAGTAGAATTGAAATTTTGGGGTAGGAAGGTGAGGGAGGGTATTCTGGAACTTGATAGATGTTGCAGATGGAATGGTTTAAATGAGTAATGTGAACTGTGAAGAGATTTTTTAGTGATAAGAGAACAGTGGGAGTGGCCCTGGGGAGCGAGAAGCAGTCCTTTTATCAAGCTGGAGGAGTTGGAGAGTGGGATGGCTAAGTCATGAGAGAAGCAGGTTGTCCAGGGAAAGGCCAAGCTTGAGATAAGATGAGAAATTTGTCACAATAATCGAGGCAAGAGATGACAGTCATCTGAATTGTTGTGGCATAGGGATGGAGATAAATAGATGGTTTTGTTACATTCACCAGTTCTTTAAATTTCTTTATAATTAAATTATACTTGCAAAATCGTAACCACTCATATGTAATATACTGATATAAATTCAACTGAGAGATATTTGTGGATTAGAAATGAGACAAAGAAAGAAAAAAAAAGATGAAAGGCAAAAGAATGGATGACAACAGAACATAGACAAGCTGATAGAAGCTAGTAAATGGGTAGAACGGAAATGAATGAGGAGTTGGAGTTGACCTGAAAAGGAATGAGTAAGATGCAGAGGAGAGCGAGTAGCTTGTAGCAGAGAAAATATGGAGAAAACATAATGCTACCTAGGAAATAACTAATGCCAGGAGCCTACTCTTTCTCTGTGCATATAGGAATAGTCCTTGCCACCCATGATGTTATAAAGGTGATAGTACATCATGCATAACTATTTATTTAAAAAAATAGCATAAATGATGGAAACATTGAGATCTTTGATCTCTATTTGTATGCCTCAAAACCACATCAAACTTTGCAAAAATTGTGTGTTAATAATTTGTGTATGTAAAGATGTTCAAGTAAAAAGTGGAAAGAATGGGGTGAATGGTGGGAAGGAGGTGTCCCAAGGGATCCAAAATAGCCTCTATAATTTTTCCCTTTTTTGCAGGAAATAATATTTATTTATTTTATTATTATTTTTATTGTGGTAACATTGGTTTCTAACATTATGTAGATTTCAGGTGTACATCATTATATTTCAGTTTCTATGTAGATTACATCATGTTTACCACCCAAAGACTAATTACAATCTATCACCACACACATGTGCCTAATCACCCCCTTCACCCTCCTCCCTTCCCCTCTGGTAACCACTAATCCAATCTCTGTTTCTATGTGTTTGTCATTTATTGTAATAACTTTTAAATTTTTAAGATTTTGTTTTTCCTTTTTCTCCCCAAAGCCCCCGATACACAGTTGTGTATTTTTAGTTGTGGGTCCTTCTAGTTGTGGCATGTGGGATGCCGCCTCAGCAAGGCTTGATGAGTGGTGCCATGTCTGTGCCCAGGATCCGAACTGGTGAAACCCTGGGCCACCAAAGCAGAGCGTGTGAGCTTAACCACTCGGCCACGGGGCTGGCACCTATTGTAATAACTTTTATCTCATATTTCTTAGTGTTTTGAGGAGGCTGGTTTGCTCTGTCTTCTCATTTCATTTATTACTCCCAGATACACAGTTCTGAATATGTTTTCTTGTCTTATTTCTAGTTGTTTATCATTTATTGACTATCTCTAAAGGAGCTGTCTTGCCAGTTCCATAAATACAGCTAAAACTGAAACATTGCTCCTTTTTTTGTTTTGAAATCTTGACCATTATGACCTCAGGACTTGAAACCTTCATCATCTTCCACTGATGATATTTAACACCTAGACCAGGCCTCTTATTCTTTGGCTTGTGTCTCTGCTCTCAGACTTTTGCTTGACCAGTTCTGCAGTAGTAGTTATTTTTGTCAGACTTTGTCTTCTGTCAACTTTTCCCTTGTATTATCAAAGTCTTGACTCTCAAGTGCTTGCCGAACTGTGGTTTTTGCGATTATCCATCAGTGCCTTGCTGTGGTTCTGGTAACTGTCATTTTAAACCATTAAGGGACCAATGCTATATGCATCCCAACCCTTCATATTTGCATTATATTCCTCACATAATTAACTAACTCTTTCAGCCTCTGAGCAAAGAATACTTTCTGACCTTCCCTGTTCAGATCAGGGATTTTGATGTTACTCCATCTTTCAGAGAGAGCCTATTTAGGGCAGAAACGTGAAGTGGCAGTAAGAAATACATGATGGCTCAAAATACCTAGTATTGATGTTCCATCCCAGTGCAGCTTTGCTTCAGGATTAGTTTCAGAACCTAGCCCTGGGTCATTCGTCACTGTTTTCCACCTTCCTTACTTCTACATCTAGTCAGTCACCAAATTTACTGATGAAGAACCTGTGGAGACCCAGAGCTTCGAAGGCCTAAGAGGCCCTAGGATGTCACTTTGCCTAACTCACAGCTTTGCTGTTAACCTGCCTGATTCATCTAGGACTGTTTCCAGGACCTGCTTCAGACATAGCTGGGCCTTGGCGAGTGGGGGTATGTTCTGATTATTTGGGTGGATTGTGCAGGTTAGACTACTGATGGTTATCTTAAGGCAAGTGTTGGGAATGATTATAGTAGAAACGGAGAGAGTATGTTTTAAGTGATGATTATATTAGTTTAACATAGATGAATGACTTCACAAGATAGGGGTTGGTTGCCTGAAAATCTTGGTTGGCATGGAGGAGTTTTCCTTATAAACTCGAGAATAGCCAATATCCAAGGGGTTAGAAAGAAATACCCACTTAACGTTTTGCAGGGTCCTGTATATGTGTGCTTGTCAACACATACACACCTGCATGTATTGATACATATAATGGTAGAGATAATGTATTAATTTGATTAGGTTCTGCAATTAGAGTCTTTATTGACATGGGCATGGTAGTCTTGAATTATGAGTGATTCATATGAATTGGTAGAGAATATTCGAAAAGGTCGTCGAGTTATTGGGGGTATGCTTAGGAAATGGATTTTTCAGTGACTGTGGTGGCCACTCTGGAATAGGTTCACAAAATTTGAGGGCAATTTGGGGCAAATTTGTGTGTTAAGTGGGGAATGTTAGCTTTGAGGGAATGAGGGAACAGACAAAAGATGCAGTGTTCGAGAAAGTTATTTATGAAGTGATTTGGTAGCAGCTGATAAAAATTATAAAAGTTAGTTGTAAGAGGTTTTGAATAGGTGAGTGGGAGATGTAATGGAAGGGATTTATTTATGAGGAAGCTTGTTACTATTAGAAAAGTAAATTTCAAAAGAGTAAAATGGGAAAGATGGTTTAGGGAAGATTATTCTTTTGGGAAAATGCAGCTCTTAGGTTAAAAACAAGAAGGCAAGGGCAAGCTGAAATGAGTGCATTTAGGTGTGGAGAAGTCTGAGTGAGAGGAAGGATTAAGGAAGAGGTTACAGAAAGATTTCTTACTGTAAGGAGTGTTGTGTTGGATACTACTTTTGATTAGTGGTTCGGTAAGGAAAGGGGCTTAAACATCGCCTGGTTTGTAGGGGTGGGGAACGTTACCACGGATACCGAAGCGTAATAGTTTTCTTTCTCAAGAACCCCAAGAAGCAAGCAGCCTACCTGTTCCCTGGGCTTTTGCAGCCCAGGCCGGTCTGGCAGCCGCACGGGCGGGATTTGCCGGCGCTCGGCCGGCGGCGGGCGGAGCTGCGCGGGTGGTGGGCCCAGGGTCCCGCCGCCGCCGCCCGCGAGCGCGGCCGAGCAGAGCCGGCCCGGGCCTCCGGGCTCCGCGCACCCACGGGCCCTCGGGGGGCGCTCCAGCGAGTGAGCAGGCCCAGGCTGCGCGCTGGGGGCCGGGAGGAGGGGCTTTCTGAGCGCCCGGAGCAGAGCTCCGCGCGCGGCTCGCGCGGCTTCCTTTTGTTGTGTGTGTACGTGTGTGAGTGTGCGCGCGCGTGCGTGAGTGCGCCCGTGTGCAGGCAGGCGGCGGCGGAGCGTGGAGAAGCCGGGGCTGGTCCTGTCCGGGCGGCTGGTGAGCCCCGGCCTTGGCGGGTGCTGGGCCTCCCAGACACCCGTCTTCCGGGTCCGGGCCGCGGCGCAGTCGGGCCCCTTCGCCAGCGCGATGGCAAACTTTGTGAGTGGGTCTCGGCCGCTAACAAGTGTCTCCTGACCGCGGGGCCGCCGAGCGTCAACTGACACCCCCTTTCCCTCCTAACCCTGTTTCCTCCAAATCTCCTATTGGACTGCGTTATGTTTACAGTTTTGTGGCGTGCGAAAAGGTCAGACGGCTAACTTGGTCTACTAGACAGTTTTTCACTTGGTATCAAGAGCAAAAACTGTCCGCGTGTGCCCGGACATAGGTTACACTGGTAAAACCTGCGTGGTAAGAACGGTCCTAAGGCCTTTCCAGAATTAGGCTATGGGGCAAACTTTTCCTCTCCAGACTTTGTGGAGCACTTTTCACAGTGCCAGGAAAGGCTGCTCGTGTAGTAGACTAAAAGATACAGTTAGGAAATGCAAAAGTTAAAGCCCTTCCCAAGAGCTTGAATTAAAAAGAGCTTTTTGTTTTTGTTTTACATAATAACTATGATTTGTGTAGTTTGCATATGGAGTTTTGCAAAATTGGGCGTGATGTGAAAAAAGCGTTTCTTATTAATTTTATAGAGGGCAATGGTAAAGGCACCACGGTTTTGAAATTTCAAGTATGTTAAATGTTGCTATAAATAAAATCCTATTCAGATTTTTAGATTTAATAAATCTAAAAATACGTTTGCAGTTGTCCTTTGGGTGCAGGAGGAAGTCCTGGGTTTCTCTGTGCTTGTTTCTGGGCAGATTTTCAGTGTTGTCAGCATGAAACGGGTGTAGAACCTTAACCTGAGTGAATAATTTGCTTGAGATTACCAGTCTGTTTTGCAGCTGGGAATAGATCTGGGTCTCTTATTCCCAGTCTGGTGACCTATCCAAGAATAGACTAAGGAAACTGGGTATTTGTCTGTTTGGTGGAAAATATGGCTGAGTTGATTTTATAGTGAGTATTAAAGAGCCAAAAAGTGAATGTGTGAATGTTTAATTTTCTTTTGTAACATTTAAATGTGGTTTCCCCACACTGAATGTCTTTGGCCTTTAACTACTAGAGGATTTGAGGATAGTCCTCAATGTTACTTTTCACGGCATTTGTAGCGCTTTACACTTGATTAAAACTGATAGATGCTTATTATATTTAACTGCGCGTGGATGTGTTTTTCAGTGAGTATTCTCAGTGGTTAGAGAATAGCAGGTAACTTGAGAATGTTTAGCGTCCTCACAAGTGCTAGGGAGAAGAGGAATTATGTTAACTTCATTAATCTCTGATTAAAAAACCTTTGGCTCTTTTTATTGACCATGCCTAAAAAAGTACAGATGGAATACCTGTGGATTTTCTCCTCAGCTTTATGTACTCTTATTCTCATTATTATTACTACATTAGTTATACACAACAGTGTTTTGTCAACATGTTTTTCAGTAGGCCTAGTACAAAAGAGTACCTTTTCTTTTTATAGTACCTGAGTTGAAATTGGACCTTTTTGTTTTGTTCATTCCTAGCCTTTCCTCTTATATCACAAAAATAATCCCTTTTCTTTCTCCTTCCCATCTCCTAAGAACCCTGGAAATTTTTAATCTAATACAATGGTTCTCCACCAGAGGTGATTTTAGCAATGTCTGGAGATATTTTTGGTTGTCAGTCTGGGAGATCTTACTGGTTTCTAGTGGGTAGATGCTAAACATCCTACAATGCACATGATCAGCCCCCACAACAAAGACTTATCCAGTGCACAGTGTCAGTAGTGCTGATGTTGAGAAACCCTGATCTGATCTGGTGAGAATAATATTCTACCTATGAAAATTATTTATAATGTAATTGGCATCTCTGTATTCACATCTGTTATAAATCTTTCTCCAAAGTTTTCATACGATGATCATGGGTCAAAGGTTATGAAGTATATTTTAGAGCATCAGTACACAGGATTTTGGAGTTGGAAGATTAACAAGTATGACTCTTTCAGTATGTAGATAAGGAGTTTCAGAGAGATTGTGATTTACCCAAGGTCCCACAGGTAGTGCAGAGCTCAGGTCTCTTGTTATTTCTGTTATAATTTAATTTTAATTTACTTATTTAATTAAAATTAACTTTAATGATTACTGAGGGGAACGATATTATATTATTGTTGCTTGATATACAAATAAATTTAAATAATCAAAGTAAAAAATAATTGTCATGCGAATCTCTTTTCAGTATTCAGTGCATTATTGTTACTTTTTCAGGTTCACATGTGTTTGTTGAATTCTTCAGCATGGTTTTGTAACCACTGTAAACTTTTCAGCATCTGCTTTTTATTTATTTTTATTTTTATTATTTTTTTTAAGATTGGCACCTGAGCTAACAACCGTTGCCAATCTTTTTTTTGTTTTCTTTCTCCTTTTTCTCCCCAAATCCCCCCAGTACATAGTTGTATATTCTAGTGATAGGTCCTTCTGGGTGTGCTATGTGGGACACTGCCTCAGCATGGCCTGATGAGCGGGGCCGTGTCCGTGCCTAGGATCCGAACCTGCGAAACCCTGGGCCGCCGAAATGGAGCACGGGAACTGAACCACTCAGCCACCGGGCCAGCCCCCAGCATCTGCTTTTTAAAAAAATGTTTGAAAAATTTAAAATGATCACACACAATTTTTAAACAAAACAGTTTAAAGTTAATTATGATAACCTGAGTAACATTTCAAATTCAAACCCAACTGGAATAGTTAAAATGTCTTAGGGTGTCTTGAATATAGACATCTGTTGTGTGAGGATGACTATAATGGTGAGTTATTGTGCTGATTGTAAATCTATTCTCGCAAGATCCTTTTGGTTAATTTTAGAAAAAGATATTGGAACTTTCAGGTGAAATATAATTGGATGAAATACAAATTGGGTATTTAGATTAAATAATTTTCAAATTAAGCAGTGAGTTGTTAAAGGAAGAAGTATCAATGGGGTTCTTTTTATTTAAAAATTTTTTTTTTCTGTAGTGCTACTTTTTAAGAATGAGTAAAACAAGATAGAAGACCATATGGGCAAAGGTTTCTTTAAGAATTGTTCTATATTGGGGCTGGCCCCGTGGCCGAGTGCTTAAGTTCGCGCGCTCCGCTGCAGGCAGCCCAGTGTTCCGTTGGTTCGAATCCTGGGTGCGGACATGGCACTGTTCATCAAACCACGCTGAGGCAGCGTCCCACATGCCACAACTAGAAGGACCCACAACGAAGAATATACAACTGGTACTGGGGGGCTTTGGAGAGAAAAAGGAAAAAATAAAATCTTTTAAAAAAAATTGTTCTATATAAGAAATTTATAGGAAAAATTTAAAATCCATTATTAGCAAAAAGAAAAAATCAACTGGAGAAATTGCTGTTAATATTTTGATATGTAGCTTCCTTATATTTTTGTTAACCTTTTATTTTGGAAAAATTTAAGTAGATAAAAAAATAGTTAGAATAGTATTATGAACCTCCATATACTCATGACCTACCTTCAAGTCAGCAGTTAATGGCCAGGCTTATTTCATCTTTACCTCTACCCTTTTTCTCCCCTCTCATATATTTTTTTAACTTTATTTTGAAATAGTTATAGACTCAGAAGAAGTGCAAAATTAGTAGGGTCCTTTGTATCCTTTACCCAGCTTTTCCCCAATGATGACTTCTTATAAAGCTTTCGTAAGACATCAAAACCAGGAAATTGACATTACTATATTACTGTTAACTAAACTGCCGAACTTACTCATTTTTCATCAGTTTTTTTTAACCTGCGTTCATTGGTATATATACATAGTTTTATGCAGTTTTCTCCCATATATAAATTCATGTAACTACTACCAGAGCGAAAGTACAGAACCGTACCATCACCACAAGGAAAACCCGTCTTGTTCACTACTTTATATTTGCACTCTACCCTGAACCCCTCCCTGTCCCCGGCAACGTATTCTCCAGCTCGGTAGTTTCATCATTTCAAAAATGATGTATAATAATATATTAATACATACTTTGTTTAACCATTCAACTGTTGAAGGACTTTTGATATATTCAGTATTTTGCTATTAAGAATAAAGCAGTTATGAACATTCGTGTAAAGAATTCTGTGTAAACGAAAGTTTTCCTTTCTCTGAGATAAATGCCCAAGAGTGAGCTTCCTGGGTTGAATGGCAAGTGCATGTTTAGTTTTATAAGAAAGTTCCAAACTGTTTTCCAGTGTGGCTGGACCATTTTACATACCTGTCATTAATGTATGAGAGATCTACTTTTTCTGCATCTGCCAGCATTTATTATCACTATTTTTTATTTTAGCTGTTCCAGTAAGTATATAGTGATATCTTATTGTAGCTTTAATTTGTGTTTCCTTAATGGCTAATGATATTGAATATCTTTATTTGTACTTATTTGCTGTCTGTTTTTGTCTTTTGCTAATTTTATTTATTTATTTTTTGTGGAAGATTAGCCCTGAGCCAACATCTGCTGCCAATCCTCCTCTTTTTGCTGAGGAAGACTTGGTCCTGAGCTCACATCCGTGCCCATCTTCCTCTACTTTATATGTGGGACGCCTACCACAGCATGGCCTGCCAAGCAGTGCCCTGTCTGCACCCGGGATCCGAACACGTGAACCCCGGGTTGCCGAAGCAGAGCATGCACAGTTAACTGCTGTGCCACCAGGCCGGCCCCTGCTAATTTTCTAATCAGAATATTTGGTAAAAACTGTTGAGTTTTTAGAGTTCTTTATATATTCTATATATAAGACCTTTTTTAGATACATGGTTTGCAAACATTTTCTCTCCGTCTGTAGCTTATCTTTTCATCTTTTTAACAATTTGTCTTGCACAGGACAAATGTTTTTCACTTTGTTGAAGCATGGTTTATTTTTTTTCGTGGAGCATGCTTTTGGTGCCACGTCCAGGAACCCTTTTCTTTAGGTACTGAAAGATCTCTCCTGTGTTTCTTTCTAAAAGTTCTGTAGTTTTATGTTTAAATTCACGATCTGTTTCGAATTAATTTTTGCATATGGTTGTGAGGTTCAGGTTAAGACTTTTCTTTTGGCCTATGGATGTCCAATTGTTGCAGCACTATTTGTTGAAAAGACTATCCTTCCTCCATTGAATTGTTTTTGCCCCTTTGTCAGAAATCAGTTGGGCATGTTTGTGTTGGTCTGTTTTTGGGTTCTCTGTTCTGTTCCATTGATATATGTGTCTTTCCCTCTGTCAGTACCACAGTGTCTTGATTTTTATAACTGTATAGTAAGCCTTAACATTGGATAGAGTATTCTTTCCACTTTGTCAAGATTAGTTTAGCTATTGTAGTTCCTTTGTCTTTTCATTATAAATTTTAGAATAATCTTGGCTATGCAAAAAAAAATCTTGCTGGAATTTTCATAAGAATTGTATAAATCTATAATTCAGTTTGGAGAGAATTTCTTTATTCTATAGAGATTCTCAGTCCATGACCCTGGGATGTCTCTCCATTTATTTAGGTCTTCCATATTGTTTTGAAGCAAATTCTAGGCATCGTAGTTTTTCTTAAACAGCAGTATTGAGATATAACTTATGTACCATATGATGTATGCGTCCAGAGTATGCAATTTAGTGGTTTTCAGTGTATTCACAGAGTTGTGCAGCCATCACCATAATCAATTTTAGAACATTTTCATCACTCTGAAAAAAAACTCTATCCATTAAAAGTCACTCTCCATTCCCTATTCATCCTAGCCCCTGGCAACCACTAATTTGCTTTCTGCCTGTATGGATTTGCTTATTCTGGACATTTCATATGAATGGAATCATATAATAGGTGGTCTTTTATGTCTGACTTCTTTCACTTAGCATAATGTTACATGATGTAGTGTGTGTCAGGAGTTCATTTCTTTTTATTCCTTTGCATTCTATTGTATGGATGTATCACATTTTGTCTGTCCATTCATCAGTTGACCGACACTTGGTTTGTTTCCACTTTTTGGCTATTGTGAATATTGCTGCTATGAACATTCATATGTAAGTGTTTATGTGAACATTCGTTTTCAGTTCTCTTGGGTATAAACCTAGGAGTGGAATTGCTGAGTCATATCCAAGAATTCATTGCGAAAACCAATGTCATGAACCTTTCCCTCTATGTTTTCTTTTAGGAGTTTTAGAGTTTCAAGTCTTACGTTCAAGTCTTTAATCCATTTTGAGTTGATTTTTGTGTGTAGTATAATCATTCTTTTGCATGTGGATATTTAGTTTTCCCAACACCATTTGTGGAACAGCTGATTTTCTCCCCATTGCGTATTTTGGGTACCCTTGTTGAAGATCTGTTGTCTGTATATGTGTGGGTTTATTTCTGGGCTCTATTTGGTTCCATTGATCTGTATGTATGTCTTTATGCTAGTGTTATACTGTTTTAGTTATTATAGCTTTGTAATATGTTTTGAAATTAGTAAATGCGAGGCCTCCGGCTTTGTTCTTAAGATTGTTTTGGCTATTTGGGGTTCTTTGTGGTTTCGTATGAATTTTAAGGTTGCTTTTTGTATTTCTGAAAAAATACCCTTGAGATTTTGATAGGGATTGCGTTGAATCTGTAGATTTCTTTGGGTAGTATGGACATTTTAACAGTCCATGAACATGAGATGTCCTTCACTTTATTTGTGTTTTAATTTATTTCATCGATGTTTTGTAGTTTTTTTTTTATGGTGAAAAATAAAATTTCTTTTCCCCAGAAAGAAATTAACAGGTCAGTGAAATTAAAATAGAAAGTTGTCTCATCTCAATTGATGATTCTGTTCCGATTTAGCCCAGAGAGTCTCGCATAGATGGTTGAGTAGAGTCTAGGTTTTCTTTTTCAGCAGTCTCAAACAGCCTGTTACTTCTTTCATTGAAATGAGTAGCTCCTTTGTACCTCCAAAGCTGAATTAATTTAACTCTAAGTTTCTCATGTATTCTCTTCTTCCACAATTCCAAAGAGGTGTCAGGACAAAGTAACATTACAGCCAGGATGTGTGACACCCCCAACTCTGTTGTTCTTTTCATGATTGACTATTCAGGGTCCTTTTAATTTCCATATGAAATTTTTTTTTTGATTTTTTAAACTCTTTTTTTTATTGCAGTAACAATGGTTTATAATATTATATAAATTTCAGGTATACATCATTATATATTTCTGTGTAGATTACAACATGTTCACCACCCAAAGACTAATTACAGTCCATCACTACACACATGTGCCTAATCACTCCTTTCTCCCTCCTCTCTATTTCCCCTCTGGTAACCACCAATCCAATCTCTATTTCTATGTGTGTGTTTGTCGTTTTTTTTAATCTTCTACTTATGAGTGAGATTGTATGGTATTTGATTTTCTCCCTCTGACTTATTTCACTTAGCATAATGCCCTTAAGATCCATCCATGTTGTCACAAATGTCTGGATGTCATCATTTCTTACAGCTGAGTAGTGTTCCATATGTATATATACCACATCTTCTTTATCCGTTCTTTCCTTGATGGGCACCTAAGTTGCTTCCAAGTCTTGGCTATTGTGAATAATGCTGGGATGAATATACGGGTGCATATATCTTTATTCATTTGTATTTTCATGTTCTTTGGATAAATACACAGCAGTGGGATGGCTGGATCATATGGTAGATCTATTTTTAACTTTTTGAGGAATCTCCATACTGTTTTCCATAGTGGCTGCACCAGTTTGCACTCCTACCAACAGTGTATGAGGGTTCCCTTCTCTCCATGTCCTCTCCAAAACTTAGTTTCCTGTCTTGTTAATTATAGCCATTCTGACCAGAGTGAGATGATATTTCATTGTAGTTTTGATTTGCATTTCCGTGATAGTTAGTGATGTTGAACATCTTTTCATGTGCCTGTTGGCCACCTGTACATCTTCTTTGGGAAAATGTCTGTTCATATCTTTTGCCCATTTTTTAATTGGGTTGTTAGTTTTTTTGTTGTTGAGATGTACGAGTTCTTTATGTATTTTGTATGTTTTGTAGTTTTCAGTGTACAAGTCTTTTGCCTCCTTGGTTAAGTTTAGTCATAAGTATTTTATTCTTTTTGATGCTATTATAACAGTTTTACACTTTGATGAAGTCAAATTTATCTATTTTTTTCTTTTCTTGCTTGTATTTTTGAAGTCATATTTAAGAAGGCTTTGCCTTATCCAGGGTCACAAAGATTTACTGATATATTTTCTTCTAACAGTTTTATAGCTTTAGCTCTTACATAAAGGTCTTTAATCCATTTAGAGTTAATTTTTGTATATGGTGAGGAAGGGGTCCAACTTCATTCTTTTGCATGTGGATATCTGTTAATCTCAGCACTATTTGTTGAAGAGACTTTTCTTTATCTGCTGCATTGTTTGGGCACCCTGTCAAAAATCAGGTGACCATAGGGGCTGGCCTGGCGGCTGAGTGGTTAAGTTCGTGCGCTCTGCTTTGGCGGCCCAGGGTTTTGCCAGTTCGAATCCTGAGCGCGGACATGGCACTGCTTGTCAAGCCATGCTGAGGCAGCGTCCCACATGCCACAACTAGAAGGACCCACAATTAAAAATACACAACTATGTATTGGGGGGGGGTGTTGCTTTGGGAGAAAAAGGAAAAATAAAATCTTAAAAAAATCAGGTGACCATAAATGTAGATATTTATTTCTGGACTCCCACTTCTATTCGTTGATCAAGGTTGAGGAAATTTCCTTCTGTTCATAATTTGTTGGGTGTTTTTGTTCTGTAAGGGTGTTGGAACTCATCACATGTTTTTCTGCATCTTCTGAGCTGATTTATTAAAAAGGTTTTTGTCCTTTATTCTATTGATATGGTATATTAATTGATTTTCCAATGTTAAACCAATGTCTCATTCCTGAGATAAGTCTTATTTGGTCCTGGCGCATAGCTGTTTTTATGTGTTAGTGAATTCAGTATGCTAGTATTTTGTTGAAGATTTTTGTGTCTGTATTTGTAAGAGTTAATGGCTTGCCATTTTCTTTTCTTGTGATGTCTTTATCTCATTTTGGTATCAGTAATACTGACCTCATAAAATGAATTGAGAAATGTTCCCCCAAAAACTCCTATTTTGGGGAGGAGTTTGTGAACAATTGGTATTAATTCTTCATTAAATTTTTGGTAGAACTCTGCAGTGAAGCTATCTGAGTCTGGAGGTTTCTTTTTTGGGAGCTTTTAAATTAAGAATACATTCTTCTTTAACAAGTAGAGAGCTATTTAGATTATTGATTTTATCTTGGTTTAGTTTCAGTAGCATGATTTTGAGAAATTGGTCTTTCTTTTAAGTGTAGAATTTAAAAGTGTAAAGTTGTTTTGCAGTATTCTTGTATTAACTTTTTAGTTGCTGGAAGATCTGTAGTGATATCCCTATATCAATCCTGATATTGGTGATTTGTGTCTCTCTTTATTTTTGTTAGTCATGTTGGAAGCTTTAAAATTTTTGCTTCATTGATTTTTTCCCTATTTTTAATTTCATTGGTTTCTGCTCTTTATTATTTCCTTCCTACTGCTTGCTTTGGGTTTTTATTTGTGCTCTCTTTTTTTTTTTAAGTTTCTTATGGCAGGTAATTAGGTTATTGGTTTGAGATCTTTCCTCATTTCTAATGTAAGCACTTAGTGCTATAAATTTCTTTCTAACTACTGCTTTAGCTGCATCCCACATATTTTGACGTCATGTTCTTATTTTCATTCATTTTTATGTGTATATTTAAAATTTTTCTTTGAGATTCTCTTTGATCCATGGAATTTTTTAAAGGTGTATTGTTTTATTTCTGTGTATTTAGAGATTTTCCTGTTGTCTTTCTCTTATTTCTGGTTTGAGTCCATTACGGTCAGAGAATGCACTCTGTGTTATTTTGGTTCTTTTAAATTGTTAAGGTTTGTTTTATGGCCCAGAATATGGCCTGTCTTGGCAAGTGTTCCATGGATGCTTGAAAAGAAATGTGTGTTCTGCTGTTGTTGGGTAGAGTGTTCTATATAGATCAATTAGACCCTGTTGGTTTACTGTTATTAATATAGCCACTTTGCTTTTTTTAAAAAAAAAAATATATAAAAATATTGTTACAGCTTTTCCATTCTTTTACTTTCAACATATGTTATTGAATTTCTTGTTAGCAATGTATAGTTGGGCCATTTAGAAAAATCTACTCTGCCAGTCTGTCTTTTGATTATTTTATTTAGACAATCTGCATTTAAGGTAATTGGCACTTAAGTCTGCCATTTTATTATTTGTTTTTTTGTTTATTTTCTTTGCTTTTCATTTTTGTTTCTCTTTTCTTACCTTCTTGGAGGTTACTAGAACATTTTCTACGATTTCATCTTTTATAATTTGTAAAAGATTTATTTATAATGTTCTTGAGTCTGTCTTGATATAGTTTTTTTTTTTTTAAAGATTTTACTTTTTTCCTTTTTCTCCCCAAAACCCCCTGCTATATAGTTGTATATTCTTAGTTGTGGGTCCTTCTAGTTGTGGCATGTGGGACGCCACCTCAGCGTGGCTTGATGAGCAGTACCATGTCTGCACCCAGGATTCGAACCGATGAAACACTGGCCCGCCTGCAGCAGAGCCCTCGAACTTAAGCACTCGGCCATGGGGCTGGCCCCCTGTCTTGGTATAGTTTTTGTAGTGGTGGTTGTAGTTATTACAGAATGCATATGTGACTCAAACAATGTATTGATATCAACATTTTACTACTTTGACTGAAGTGTGGAAACTTCTGTTTTACCTTCTCAAGTTTTAAATATAATTGTCTTGAGTATCAGACAGTGTTACAGTTTTTGTTTCAATCATCAAGTATGATCTATAAGACTAATGATGGAAAAGATAGTATGTTGTGTATACCTATATTTCTGTTCTTCCTGTTGTTTGGGAAATGTTCTACAGCCAGTCTTTATGTGTTGGGCTGCTAGTGACACATTCTTTTAGTTTTTCTTCTTTTGAGAATGCTTTTACAAAGTTTCCCTTTGTCCCTTGCTGAGGTCTGAATGTATTCCCCTAAAATTCATGTGTTGAAATCCTAATGCCCAATATGATGGCATTAGGAGTTGAGGTCTTTGGGAGGTTATTAGGTCATGAGTGGGAAGCTCTCACAAATGGGATTAGTGCTGTTATAAAAGAGGCCAGAGAGAGCTCACTTGCCCCTTTTCTGCCATGTGAGGATACAAAGAGAAGTTGCAGCCTGGAAGAGGGCCTTTACCTGACCATGCTGGCACCCTGATCTTGGACTTCCAGCCTTCTAGAACTGTGAGAAGTAAATTTCTGTTGTTTATAAGCCACTCATTCTGTGGTATTTTGTTATAGCAGCCTGAACCGACTAAGGAATTCCAGAAGAATAATTACATTGGGTATAGAATTCTTGGTTGGCGGTTCTCTTTTTTTCTAGTATTAAAAAAATACTCTGCCGCTTTTTTTGGTCTCTGATTTCAGGTGAGAAATCTGGTGTTGTTTGAATCGTTGTTCCATTATAGGTGATATATTATTTCTGTCTGGCTGCCTTCAAAGTTTTTTCGTTGTCTTTAGTTTTTGAACATTTAATTATGATGTGTCTTGGTGTAGAATTTCTTTGGATTTACTTTGTTTTGAGTTGGTTCAGTTTTTTGGATCTGTAAGTTTGCATTTACCACATTTGAGAAGTTTTCAGCCATCATTTCTTGAAACACTATTTCAGGCCCCCTCTCTATCTCCTTTCTTTCTGGGGCTCCAGTGATATGAATGTTGGCTCTTTTGTTATTGCTCCACACTTCCCAAGAGTCTGTTAGTTTTTTTCAGTCTGTTTTCTCTGTTGTTCAGATTGGGTGAGTTCTGTTTTTCTGTCGTCAGTTCAATGATTCACTTCCCTGTCATCTCCACGTTTGTATTGAGCCTATCCAGCAAGTTTTAAAATTTTCTGTTGTACTTTTTTAGCTCTTTGCTTTTTTTTAAAAACTTCTGTTTCTTTGCTGAGATTTTCTACTTTTTCACTTGTTTCAAGAGAATGTAAAATTGATTGCTGAAACATTTTTGTTATAGTTGCTTTATCAAATGATTCCATTATCAAATGATTCTAACGTTAGATTCATCTCTCTGTTGGCCTTAGTTGATTATCTTTTCTCAATCATGTTGTTATTTTCTTGGGTAATTTTCATTTTACCTATTATGTTGGGAGCCTCTGGGCCTTATTTACATTTTTTGTTTTAGCAGTCACCCTGTTTAGGTTTAGCATACAAATCTTGGCCCACTTTTGTGGGCTGTGGTTCCAGTGGCGGTTTAATTTTCAGAGCCTTTGTGGTCAGCTTGATTTATCTCATGCTGCTGAGACTCCCACTGGTCCTTGCTGGTGCTGCCTGAAGCAGCAGAAGGGATTTTCCCATGCCAAGCTTATGGGTGTCTCTTACTGGGAGAGGATTGTGGTGGGATCCTCCTACTGGTATCCCCCCTACCCCATTCTTCTCTGTCTTCACAGCCCTGAGTGAGGGAGGAGAGTCTTGGCTCAGACTGAGCTGCTTGCTCTGTCTAGGTCCCTTAGTTTTGCCCACTTACCTCTGGGTAGAAAACAGGAGTCTCAGGTCAGGCAGGGAAGGGAGAGTTGCTTCCCTTAGTCTTTGTTGGCCGGCCTTCCAGTTGATCTGCCTTGCCTGATATTGCAGAGAGATTCCCATTTAATTTGGGGGAGGAATGTGACTCTCTGGTCTGCTTTCTTTTGCTAAATTGATGGTTGGGAAATGCCAGTCTGGGTTGCCTTCTTCTGTTGGGTGTAGGGACGAAAAACACCCTGTTGCTCTTTTGTTTTTCCAGTACTGGAGTCCCAAACTAGTTTGCTGCCTTCTTAGTACTTTCCAGAATTTTCCTTTGGTTGTCTCCTATGTTATTTCTATGGTTTATAGTTGTGCTTAGTAAGGAGGGGTAGGGAAAAACGGACCTATGTCATCTTATCTAGACTGGAAGTTCAAGTCCCTTAGTTTTTGTGAACCTGCATCATCTCCATCTTGTGGGTTATTTCAGCTTTGAAAATAGTGGTATATGGATATATGCTTGTACACTTTTAAGCACTATATAAATGTCTGCTTCAGTTATAAACCACAGTGTTGGACACCTAGGAAGTTTTTGGGAGGTCAGTCATAACCAGTTGAAAAGGATATCAAGTATAAATGCGTTCTATTTACTAGGCATTTATCACATAAACAGAATTTTGATGTGTAGTTAATTAAAATGAGGTTATGAATTCTGGGTATTGTCTTTAAAGATTTCTTTGTTTAATAGATTATTTATATTTAAGATGTTTAATAATTCCAGTAATATATAATTGTATTTTAATATTAATAAACATTTTTCAAAACAATATTGAAAATCTTTGTATTATGCAGCCAATTTAATCTGTTTCTAATTCATAGGTTGAAAAGGAAAGATAAGATAAAATGTCCTGCTTTTACATTCTCTAGTTTTCTAATAGAATACATTGGCCTCAAATAAGAAAATGTCCATTCTACATTAGTAGAAACTGGTGTTTCTAAATACTGAGTTAACTTGGTAAATCGACTTCTACTTTTTAAAAAAATAATCTCACTACAAACATTTTTCATGAATTGTTCAAACTTAATACAGCTAGTTCAGTTATGGAGAAATCGCTGGACTCCTTTGCACCCACTTCTTGAGGTGTTTTCAGATTGACTCTGATGGCAAATCTCAGTTTCCCAATCAGATTAAAAATGATTTCTTTTATGTGTGGCGACACCTCTACATTGTGTCTAGTGCCTAGTGTAATTCTGGGCATGTATTCTAGAAGAGGAGATAGGAATGATTGACTCTAGTGTTGAATAAGGTAAAAACTCTCAAAAGATAAACTGGCTTTTTATGGATCATTTACAAGTTTTTAAATGAGAGTATTTATATTTCATATTAAAATAATTCCAATTCCCTCTTATTTTTTAATAATCTTTTAACACTATGTTTTTGTTCACAAAGAATTGATACTGTAAAAAGTCAAATTTAAATAAACTTTAATTTTTAAATGGGTATTCCTATAATCTTTCCTAGGGTTCCCTTTGTTAACATGGTAGAATAATTTTTCTTATAAAAATCAGTTGAATTTAATTTTCTCTGTTTATTTACATGTTAACTATTATTGTAGATAGCATTTTAATGTCATACTTACTTCAAAGATTTTTTTTTTTTTGACTCCCAGGACATTGCTGAGAGTAACAGTAAATATATTTTAACTTGGGAATGACCTTTTCCTGTGGTTCTAAGTTAGAATAGACATTTGTTAGGAGACAGAGGATCTGGTTCAAGTCTTTGCCTTGACACTTAGGTGTTATGTAGCCTTGGGTAGTTAACCTCTTGAACCTCAGTTTCATCATCTATGGAACAGAGGCAAACAATAGTACCTGCCCAGGTAAATTGTAGGAGGTCAAATGAAATGTGGCATGTGAAAGCAATTTGTAAACTGAAGTACTTTATCAGAGTATGCTTGTGACATCTTTGAGGAGATCATTTGAAAATTTGCCTGAGTGATGTTGATAATCATAGTGCAAAATATTTTATGATTATCTACAAAATTAATGTGTATTCAGTAAAAATTCATGTAAAAGTAAAGCAGCTTTTCCTTTAGTTTAGTGGCTCACTGACATTAGAAACTAATTTCTATTAGTAAATTTGCGGAAGGATTACATAGTTGCTTGATAGTTTGTTATCCCCACTGTGATAAGGTTATTTTTTGGAAGGTGTCTCCCCGTGGCAGGTGATTTAAAGGTTAATTCTATCTCGTTAGAGGTTTATAGTCTTAAGAAATTTATAAAAATACTTACTATTGTGTTTTCTAATGTGGGTAGGCGGTCGGTTTCTTGTTTGACAAATGTTTACTGGTTAAGTGATTTGAAAAGGTCAAGGGCAGGTGAAATTTTCACTTGGTGGCTTTATTTTACTTTTGTCAACTATCTTTTAAGAATTTCATTACTCCTTTGTAGGATTTTCTTTCTCAACTAAGTGGATTAACTACATTAATTGCGAAGTTTATAAGATTTTGGCTTGATTTTTGGTGAAATTAGAAATGCCTAAAAATATTCTAGAAAGACCTGTATAGTGCAGTTTCTGGGGTGGTTGGTTGAATTTGTTGGGGTGTCATTCCTCCCTGGGATAGATCTGGTCATGAAAAGTAGACCGTTAGACCATCATTTAGATAGAGAAAATTCTAGTAACTTTAATTTTCAAAGCAGTTAAACATCATTCAGAAAGCATCATTAAATCACAAAAGGAAGAACTAGTGTAAAAGTTGGATTTGACTAATTACTGAAAGCCTGATCTAGTTAAAAGATGCTAAAGGACTTGAAGCATTTTTTATTTCAGATTTTTATGCCCTCATGTTTGCTATGTTTTATTCTTCCATTGCTTTGGGCTTTTCTTGACTACGTTTAAGGGCTTAGGTAGCCTTTTTATTAGGCAGTGCCTATGGGAGCATAAACAGTCAAACATTTGTAAGCATACACATTTCAGTGAAACTTTAAAAATGGGGCTTTAAAAAAGGTAATCTTAGTTAAATGAGAATTGTGTTCTTTATCAATGCATGGCTTTTCTAGAACGGTTGCACTTGGAAGTAACCTTAAGGTACATGGTATAATGAAATAACTATAAAATGGTTATGTTTTGATTAGATTCCTTTTTATATTAAATTTTATTTATTGCCTTAGAAATTCATATTCTTGACAATTTTTGTGGGGGTTTCTTCTGGATTATTGAGACAATTATTCATAAAACTTCATCTTTTGCAATCTTTTCTAGGCAAAGATGACATTTGAAACATAATTTGGTAGACTGAAAGTACACCCTGCAAATAACATAAAGATATCCTTTGAAAATACTTTATGAGGGAGACGTTATCTAGGTTCTTAGAACCAACATGAAGAGTATGAAATATTTGAAAAAAAAAACCTAAAGAACCTCTTCCTATTTATTGTAAAGTGCATGCAGTTTTTATAGTTTTTCTAAGAGTACTCTTGAAATTTATTGGCATTCTTTTAAAACAAAGACTGGAAATTATGTTAGGTAGGGTTAAACTAGTGTTTACATTGCTAAGAATTATTGTTTTCTGTTTGGTAACAATGTTTCATAAAGTTTATAGTAGACTCATCAGTAGGTTGGATCTCTTTATTGTTGAGACCTTTGAGCCGCTTTAGGAAAATTTCCAAGCTGAGGGGTAATGTTGCTAAAACCCCGGTAGGCTGGTTTCGATACCCGGTTCTGCTCTTTCATTCGGATAATGTGATGTTTCTAGGTGCCTTAGTTTTGTTATCTGTGATTCTATAATTGAGACAGAGTCTTGTGTGGTGGTTCTGCTTCTAGAGCTTGATTTTTTGGGTTGTAGTTCAGCTTTAATTATTTAAAAAATATTAAGTATCAACTATGTTCAAGCGCTGTTTTAGGCACTTGAGATGTATCTGTGAACAAAAGAAAAATTCCTGCCCTTGGAGATTATAGTTCGGGGCAGAAAAACTGTAAACATCATAAATAAGTAGGTTATGTAATATGTTAAGAGGTGGTAAGTACAATGGAAAATGCATAACAGATGAAAGGGGGATTGGGTGAATCTATGTGGGGGCAGGTTATAGTTTTAAATACCATGGCAGGAAAGAGCCTCTTTAACAAGTTGATAAGTGAGCAAAGACTTTAAGTGGGTAAAGGATTTAGTTATGAGGATCTCTGAGAGAAGAGTGTTCAGGCCCAGGAACCACCAGTCCAGTAGGCCCTGAGGCGGTAGCATGCTGGAAGATAAGGAGGTCAGGTCAGTGTGTCAGAATGTCAGAGTGAAATGAACAAGGGGGAGAGTATAGAGGATTAGATCCGAAAGATGGGGGGAGGGTGGGGGTACAGGGATAGCATGATAGGTTGTAGAGGGCCTTGTAGATCATTATAAGGACTTTAGTTCTGCCACTTAGTAGTTTTATAGCCTTTGGTAAGTTGCTTAACCCTTCAGTTTTCTCTTCTGTAAAATGTGAATAATAATAGCACCAATCTCTCAGGTTTGTTGTTTGTATTAAGTGAATTAATACCTGCAAAGTCCTAGGAACACTACTAAGCAAACTCCAGAACATATATTCATTGCATTCTTGAATCTAGAATCGGTATTAAAAGATCACTTCTTCCTTTTCTTTTGGAAAGGTAGCAAAGGGAGAAGAATTAATTGATCCCTGCTTTTGATTTTTCTATGATAAATTGCTTAAACTTAGAGCAGCTATCACATTACATTATCATCACAAACATTGTTGTATGTGTACTTAACCATCCTTGTGAAATTATGAGCTCCTCTGGACAGAGACGCTATGCATGTCTAGGAATCTTAGGTAGTGTGTTGTATGTACATATCAGGTGATCAAAGATGTTGACTTAATGAATCAGACCACCTGCTGGTAAATATATTGGAATACTGCCAATCTATCAAAACCAAATAATGGAAGGACAGTAGCTAATAGCCTCTACAAAATATTTCATTTATTTCCTTTCTTAATATATATCTTTAGTCTTAACTGACTGTTTATGTCTACATAAGTGATTATAATGAGGGACTAATTAGCCAGCAAAAGTCTTAAATCAGAGGAATTGCTAAGCAGAAATATTCAGTAACTCCTGAAGTAGGAGAGTCAGGCAGGGAAAGAAGAACGTCTTAACTGACCATTGGGTGGTTGGGTTGTCAGGTAACTTTATACTTTTCTTTTTGTGCTTATGGGATCTTAGTTTCTAGCTCGGTGGGTTCTTGGTGGAGAGGAGAGGGAGAGGAGAAAGAAGGAGAGAGACTTGGAAGGAGGAATGAAATTGGTAGATGAGGTTAAATTAATTAGGGTTCCAAAAACAGAGGTTATGTGGCAGGTGAGTTAGGGGAAGTTGTGGGTTGCCATGGTGTAGAGGAAAGGTGGTGCTGGGAAAGATATTCCAGAATTTCTGTTTATAGATTGAGACTTTGAGGTTCTATGATTTCATGTGTGTGGGGGGTGTGTATGTGGGAGAGAGGCATGTTTCCTTTCCCTTCTTGCTTCACTATTTATTTTTGTTTCCTTCTCTTTGAACGTATCTAGTTATATTCTTTGATGTATGACAGCCTTAATTTAGGGCTTTCAATAAAAGGTGATGCAAGAAGGTGAGTAGGCTTTTTGTGGAAATGTGTTCAACAGGATATTAACATTTCAAAAACATTTGTCCAGTCTGTAGATGTTACCATATTATGTGATGATATATTGTAATAATGTCTTGATTGTGGACTATGTATTTCCAGTCAACTTTTAAGAAGAGTCATAATGTAATACTAAAATGTCTAATTTGAAGACATTTTTATTTCCTGTACTGTATATAGACTTTGCCATGCTTTTTCTGTTCACCTTTACTCTGTTCCTGCAAATCTGTTACAAATTCTAAAAGTTGAATACAGTAAAGAACATAGAGTAGTGAATAGTAGTGTAGTGCAGATACAGTTTCACTTTACCCGTTTTTAATAATGTCTACCATAATAGTGGAGTTTTACAGCTTTTATCTTTTTTTATACTATCGCAATAGAAGTAGATATTTAAAAATGCTTTTACATAATTGAAAGGAATGGCATATTTGCTCTTTAGAATGTTTGGGAACAAAACTCTGAGGCAGTTAAGAGCTTAGTAGAAGGAAGTTATTTTAAAAGAGATTTTTTGTTTGTAACTAGTTTAGTAACAAAGCTACTGACTGGCTAAGGACTAGAAAATGCTGAATTATCAGAAAGGTACTGTTTGTAACTCCTTGATAAAATTATGTAAACACAAATTTGAATTAATATATTTGGTTATTTTCTAAAGATTAATTGTTCTGCTTTTACATTTATAGCTTTTATTGATTTGTAAGTTATTTATTGAGCCCTAAAAATGTGTCAGGGCTGTTATATAAAATGCTTTGTTATTTCTGAATAAAAAATTATATTTGGCCTATTCTTTGTTTCTAATAAAATTTCAGCTTTGAGTCTTCATTACTTCTATTTCATATACCAGGAAAAAGTATCCTAGTTACACGAAGAAAATGTTGTATGTCCAATATCAATGCAATATCAACATGGGCTGTTAATGTCCCCTACTAGTCTCTGCTGAAAGGTTGATTACAGCATGACATTTACAAAATATCTGTGGACCGTTTTAGTCTTATTAAATAAATACCTTTACCTTGAAAATTTTAAATACTTAATATTTTTGTATTTTCAGTAACTGTCTTCTTATATATTTAGACTTTTGAGCTGAGGGAAATGTTCTGTGGGATTTCATCAGGAAATATTCATCAAGTATTATTTGAGTAATAGAGAGTATCAACATATGATTTTAATGAAATACAGTTCGTACCCTGTTTCCTATTTTAAGTTGTTTAAGATAATTCTAGGTTATTGCCCTGATTTTAAACGTCTTAATTCTCAACTAGAAGTTAAATTTGGAAAAGTCCGGTTCGTGTCTGGATCATTTCTTATCTTTGTCATACTGATGGGTCGTTATGGTTGAACTGAGTGTTAGTTGCTACTAATTTTATTTAATCCAACAGTGTCTACCATGGAAATAATTTTGTTAGATTTAGCATATTTAGATAGAGCTATTTTACTTGACTTTAAGAATACGTCTAATCTTGATTTTTGGGGGGATAACTTGTATTTTTGTACTTTTGTAGGGTAGAGAGAGGAATCAACAGCTTGGAAATTCAGCCAAGTGATCTGGCAGGATGGGCATTTGCCTGGCATATTTTATAGAGGTAATTTAACACTGTTTTATTCAATCTTTAATTTTTACCTGTAATAGATCCCCATGTGCTTGAACATGAGCACACCTATCACAAGTGTTGGGTGGTACTCTGCATTTACTGGACAATCCCTTTTCCTTTTAATTCTCACTTGTATATACCATGAGTATTAAATATACGTAACATGATATCGCTCTGTAGATATGAACATCTGTACATTGAAAAGAATTAATGTTTTTAGTTTTATAGGATGAAGACCATTTTCTAGTCACTTAAGTAGGTTACTTGCATGTCTCTTTTTTGGGCCACAGTTCCCTTATTTTAAGAAGACAGGTGATCCTTTCTTGTTGGCCTATGTTGGTACATATATGAGACCTGTGCTTTTATCTTTCAAACAAAGTGAAAGAAAATTAAATATTTAACAATTTTCAGAGTATTTACGTATCTGTCAGTGGCACATATTCTCATATCAATTAATGATCATAAAAATTCTAAAATTTCTTGTAAACTTCACTTGTTTTGAGAATTCTTTTAAAGTGAGAATGTGAAACTGTTAGCAGTTTTAGTGGCCATTTTCCAAGATTTCCCTCTTTTTCCACATTTTCTGGCAATTGTCATGTTTAACATTTCTCAGTCCTTACCCAGGTTTGTTATAAGAGGAGTACACACGAGTAGTAGAGAATGTTATAAGGTTAGAAAAAAGACTCCCCATTCCCATTCACTGTTAACATTTGTGTGTGTGTATCTGTGTGTATCCTTCCAGACATTTTCTATACATATGCAAACATTTGTGTGTATACCTGTATTTACATAATCTTTACACAAATGGGATCACACCATACATATTGTTTAGCAACGTCTTTTTGTTGTTAACTTCTGTGTCTTTGCATATTGTTCCTTCTTATTTCATTCTGTGTAGTATTCCAATATTTGGATTACGTAATTATTTTAACTAACTACCTATTTACAGATATTTAGGTTGTTAGGGTTTTTCTGCTGTAATAAATGACAATGTAATGAATATTCTTGGATACATCTTTGCACATATTTTAAAATATATCTGCAGTATAAATTCAGAAGGGAAAAATTGTTCTGCCAAAAAGTGTATATATTTAGTAATTTGGTGGATAAATTGCATAACTAAAAAGATTGCCCCAATATCAGTAGTGTAGGAAAATGGGGATTTCTTTATCTCTTTGACAACAGTAGCTAGTGTCACACTTTTTAATATTTGTCAGTTTTTTGTTGTTTAGCGTTACTTTTCAAAATTTCCTTATGAGTGAGTTTGAGCATTTTTTCTATGAGTACTGGCCATGTATATATTTTCAGTGATCTCTTTGATCATGTGCTTATCATTTGTTAGGCAAATTATTTTCACTCAACTTTTGCTTATGTTTTGATTCTGTTTTTGCCTTATGGAAGTTTTAACTTTTTTTTTTAAAGATTTTATTTTTGCCTTTTTCTCCCCGAAGCCCCCCAGTACATAGTTGTGTATTTTTAGTTGTGGGTCCTTCTAGTTGTGGCATGTGGGATGCCACCTCAGCATGGCTTGATGAGCAGTGCCATGTCTATGCCCCTGATTTGAACTGGCGAAACCCTGGGCCACCGAAGTGGAGCGCGCAAACTTAACCACTGGACCATGGGGCCAGCAGTAGAAGTTTTCACTTTTTATGGTTGAGTTTAGCGATCTTTTTCTTCATGGCTAAGAGTGGGGGTGGGATTTCTTTGTGAGGTTTGAAAGGTCTTCGCCATTGATTGTAGGACTCACTTTTTCCTCCACATTATAAAATCTCTGAATGACGTGAATCGCTGGCTTGTCATAGTTTGACATTGTTATTTTCTTTCTTAGTGATACATAAAATAATTTCGTATCTTAAGATTGGTAGTTTTAGATTCAGTGAACTGTGCTACCTTAAAAAATGTTATGCAGGTTTTCTGTTACTTTTTATGGTTTAAATTGTTTAAAATCTTGATTTATATTGAATATATTTGGTATAAGCAGTAAATGTAGAGATCCAGCTTTACTTTTTTCCAGATGGCCAACCAGTTGTCCTCATTCCAATTATTGAATGATTCTTTTTTTTTTTTTTTTTTTACATATTTGAAATGTCACATTTATCATATACTAAATTTCCATGTTTTGGGGGGGCCTGTTTCTGAAATCAGTTCTGTTTAATTCATCTACTTGACTATTTTTGGACTGATAGTATTACAAGATGGTAGTCTGCTGGTTAAGATTTGGCATTCTCACCACTGTGACCCGGGTTTGTTTCCTGGTCAGGGAATCCCAGCACCCGTCTGTTGGTTGTCATATTGTGGCAGCTGCATGTTGCTGTGATGCTGAAAGCTGTGCCACTGGGATTTCAAACGTCAGCGGGGTCACCATGGTGGACAGGTTTCAGCGGAGCTTTCAGACTACACGGACTAGAAAGAAGAACCTGGCCACACACTTGTGAAAAAATTGGCCATGAAAACTCTATGAATAGCAGTGGAGTGTTGTCTGATAGAGCACCAGAAAGTGAGAGGATGGCACAAAAAGGCCATGTAGGGTTCGATCTCCTGTACACAGGGTTGCTGGGAGTCAGAATTGACTCGATGGCACTAACAAAACAAACAGTATTAAGAGAATTCAGTAAAGGAACTGCTTATAAAATTAATATACATAAATAATTTTTTTATACAAATAATAGACATTTGGACTAATAAAGGAAGAAAAGGTATGCATTCAGAATAACAACTAAAAAAGAAAATATCTGGTAGCAATCTACTTGAGGAAAATTTTGAAACTGCTGATGGATAAGAAAGAAAATTAGGATCAATTCAAATTTTTGATAGGAAGATATGCTGTAAAGCTGTCATTCCATTATGGAAATACAGTTGATTTTTGTTTATTGATCTGATATCTGCGACCTTGCTAAAGTCGTTTATTCTCCTAGGTTTTTGTGGATTCATTGGGAAATTTCTAATATGGGATCGTATCGGTAGAGAATAAAGACAGTTTTATTTCTTTTCTAATCTGGATGCCTTTAGTTTCTTTCTTTATTTATTTATGCGTGCTTTATTTTACTAGCTAGAACCTTCAGTACAATGTTGAATGAAAGTGGTGAAAATGGACATCCTGATTTTCAGGAGGAAAGTGTTCAGTGTTTAACCATGAAGTGTCATGTCAGTTGTGGGTTTTTGTTGATACTTTTTATTAGATTGAGGACGTTCTCTTCTAATCTTGGTTTGTTGAGAGTTTTTATCATGAATGGGTGTTGAATTTTGTCAGGTATGTCTTTTGTGTTTATTGAGATAACCATGTGGCTTTGTCCTTTATTGTTTTCATATAATGTATTATTATATTAACTGATTTTCAGATGTTAAACCACCTTTGCATTCATAGGATAAATCCTACTTGGTCATGGTGTATAGGCCTTTTTATATGTTGGTACATTCAGTTTGCTAATATTTTGTAAGGATTTTTGCATCTGTTTATGAGAAACATTGGTGTGTAGTTTTCATGTGATGTCTTTGTCTGACTTTGGTATCAAAGTAACTCTAGTTTCATAGATTGAGTTGCAAAGTATATTCTCTTCCTGTTTTGTGAAGGAGTCTGTGAACGATTGGTATTTCTTCCTTAAATATTTGATGGAATTCATCCATGAAGCCATTTGGGCCTGGTCTTTGTGGGGAGATTTTTAAATACTAATTCAGTTTGTTTATTTGTTATATTTAGATTTTTATATTTCCTGTTTAGTCAGTTTTGATAATATTATTGTCTTTTTAGGAATTTGTCCATTTCATGAAAGTTGTCTGATTTGTTGGCATTAATTTGTTTATAATATTCCTTCCCTTATAATTCTCTTAATTTTTGTGGGGTCAGTGGTAATGTCCCATCTTTCATTTCTAATTTTGATAATTTGTGTTTTTTTCTCTTTGTTCTTGGTCAGTCTATCTAAAAGTTTGTTAATTTTGTTGATCTTTTTAAAAGAACTAGGTTTTTCTCTATTTTTCTGTTTTGTATTTCAATTCTGCTCTAATCCTTATTCCCTTTTTTTTCAGCTTGCTTCAGGGTTTAGTTTGCTCTTTTTCTGGCTTATTAAGGTGGAGGCTCATGTTACTGATTTGAGACTCTTCTTTTTTTCAAATACATATTTAAAGTTATAACTTTCCTTCTAGGTACTGCTTTAGCTGCATCCCATAAATTTTATGTTTGTTTTTGTTTTCATTCAGTTAAAAATATTCTCTTTTAATTTGTTTTTTGACCCATACATTATTTAGAAGTGTGAAGTTTAATTTCCAAGCACTTGAGGATTTTTCAGTTTCTAATTTATTTGAGATCTAATTTAATTTTGTTGTGGTTGGAGAATATACTTTGTATGACTTCACTCCTTTTAAATTTATGAGATTTGTTTTATGGCCTAGTATTTGGTCTGTCCTGGAGAATGTTCTGTGCGTGCTTGAAAACAATGTGTATTCTGTTGTTTGCTGGAATTTTCTGTGTGTGCCAGTTAGGTCTAGCTGGTTGATAGAGTGTGGTTCAGGTTTTCTATATCTTTTATAATTTTCTGTCTAGTTACTCTATCAGTTATTTAGAGTTGAGTATTAAAATCTCCAACAATAATTGTTAAATTTTCTATTTTCTTTTCAATATTGTTAGTTATTGCTTTGTTATTTTAGGGCTCTGTTTTTAGGTACATAAACATTTATAATTGTTATAATATCTCCCTGGTTTATTGACTCTTTATCGTTATGAAATATCTTTCTGTGTCTCCAGTAATATTTGTCTTAAAGTCTATTTGGTCTGATATTCATATATCCACTCCAGCTTTCTTATGGTTACTGTTTCCATAGTGTATCCTTTTTCACCTTTTTACTTTCAATCTTGAGTGTAAAGTGCATCTCTTGTTGACAGTGTATGGTTGAATCTTGTTTTTTTGTCCAGTCTGACAGTCTCTGCCTTTCCGTTGGGCTGTTTAGACCATTCACATTTAATTATGAGTATGGTTGAATTTATGTTTGCCATTTTGCCATCTGTTTTATATTGCTCTCTGCCTCCTTTACTACCTCCTTTTGTGTTAAATATTTTTTAGTGTGCCCTATTAATTACTCCTTTTTTTTTTTGCTAAATATAATTTAACATATTTTCTTTGTAGGTGCTGTAGGATTTACAATTATGCATTTTAACAACCTGCTTAATATCAACACTACTCAATATCAGTAAAACATAGAAACTTTGCTCCAATATAGCTCCATTTTCTCCCTCCCCTGTTGTGCTGTATTGTTAGAAATATTACATCTATATATGCTGTAAAGCTAGCAATATAGTGTTAAAATCGTTGCTTTGTACATCTTTATGTCTTTTAAAGATATTAAGAGAAGAAATGAGAAAAATATATTTATAGAGTTTTTTAGTTTTACTCCCACATTTATCATTTCTGGTGCTCTTCCCTTTTTGCTGTGTATTTGAGCCTGGTGTCATTTCCTTTCAGCTTCATGGACTTCCTTTAGTACTTTTTGTAAGGCAGGTCTGCTAGCAAAAATTTCTTTCAGTCTTTGTTTATCTGAGACTATCTTTATTATGCCTTCGTTTTTGAAGGATAATTTTGCTGCCTTCTGAGTTGACAGCTTTTTTCTTTCAGCACTTTGGATATGTGATTCCACCATGTTCTGGCCTCTGTTGTTTCTGATTGAAAGTTGGCTGTTAATCTTGGTGGTGGTTCCCTACACATACTGAGTAATTTTTCTTTTCATGCTCGCAAGATTTTTCTTTTTGTGTTTGCTTTCAGCAGTTTGACTGTGATGTGCCTAGGTGTGGGTCTCTATGTATTTATCCTACTTGAGATTCACTGAACTACTAAGATCTGTAGATTTGATTTCTTTTAAAAAAATGACATTTGGGAAGTTTTTGGCTGGTATTTTATTAAAAAAATAGTTTTTCCTGCTCTCTCTCTCTCTCTCTCTCTCTCTTCTCCTGGGACTCCAGAAATGTTGGTAAGTTGGTCTCTGAGGGTCTGTTCAATTTTCTTCAACCTTTTTTCTCTCTATTCTTGAGATCGGATAATTTCTACTGATGTGTCTTCAAGGTCATTGATTTTTCTTCTGCCATCTTGAATCTGCTGTTGAGCTCTTCTATTAAATTTTTTGTTTAGTTACTATATTCTTCAACTTCAGAATTTCCATGTGGTTCTTCTGCATAATTTCTGTACCTTTATTGAGAATCTCTTATTTGCTGATTGATTATTTTCATAATTAAAAAAATTTAAAAGATGGGTTATTCTTTTCTTTTAATGTATTAATAATAGATGTTTTAAAATCTTTGTTGCTTAAACCAGTGTCTGAGGATACTCAGAAACTGATTGTAGTGACTGCTATTTTTCATTAATATGGGTTATGTTTTCTTTTTTTTTGTACACCTCATAATTTATTGTTGACAATTAGGCATTTTAGATGATATATTGGAGTAACTCTGGATTGTGATTGCCTCCCCCACCCCCCAGGTTATTGTTAGTGTTGTCATTTCACTGTTGTTTATGTATAATATAATCCTGTTGGAAAAAAGTAAATTTTATTTTGGACAAAAGTTTATCTGCAAAAATAGACATGCATGATTATCCAGGAAAATTCTGAAATGAAAGGGTACTGAGGGGTGAATAGCTCCATCAGAATTTAAACTTTTTAAAAATATAGATACAATGTTGAAATATTTTAAAAAGTGAATTAGTATTATACTTTCTGAAGTTCAAAAGTGGAATTATTACTGGTTTATTCTAGATGAGAAAGACTATTCTTCCTACCGTTGTACCGTTGTGAAAACTGATATAAAATCATAGGGTGTTTCATATATCATCTGGTCTCCAAGCTTCCAGTGAAAGGAGTATGTATGAGCTATTCTTGCTAGATAGGAGTCTAGAATTTTTAAAGACCTTCATGGTAGGAAATTCCATAAACTCTTTAGTCTGTTAATTTGCTCAGAAATACTTCATGTCAGGAAGTTTTCCCCTTATGTATAGCATATGTTCTTTGTTTTTATTTTTTGGGATATGATACATGGTCTCCTTATGATTATTTTCATCTTTTTGTCAGCTTTTCCTGTCCGAGATGACCTTGCTGATTATGTTTTTGTAGCTAGGTATTTAATATGATTTTATAGCTGTAATCCTTTCTATTGTGAATGCATATGCATTTCTGTGTCTCTAGTAATGTTTGTCTTAAGGTCTATTTGGTCTGATATTCGTATATCCACTCCAGCTTTCTTATGGTTACTGTTTCCATAGTGTATCCTTTTTCCATAGTATGTCCATAATCTGTGCATGACTTGTACAGAATGTAGCCTGTACGTGACTAGTTCTGTCTATTATTTGTAAGGCCTAGTACTGTGTTTGCTTCTCTCTTCACAGAATTTACAAAAGCAGATATGAATAGTGTTATTAAGTGGTTTCTTAATCTTTGTTTTCTCTTTTCTAAACTTTTAGGTCTGTAACCATCTGAATTTCCTACAAAGTCTCATATCTCTGAAGCCGTAGATTCCAGATCTAGGCAAATTGTTCTTTTTAAGGCCAGGTTTATTTCACAGTAACTACTTACCACTATTATGTTTTTCCAGTTTGAGACTTAAAAACAAGTCATTGCACTGAGCATTCAGGCATAGTCAACTGTTTACAAAAAGTGATCACTTCATTATTCATACCAGTTTCTCCATATTGTATTTGTACAGTATTTTTCCCTCCATGAGTAATGTGTTTTGTTTGTTGTTTTCCATTTTTCTTTTTGTAGGAATTGGATGGCATAAGTGATTAAGGTGGTATTGAGGGTCTCTGAAGCTTATGAAAGGTAGAAACTCAACCATGATTTCTTTTTCAACTCTACAGCATTTCCTTCCTTGAAGTCTTCATTTTTACTTTAGTCTCAGGTAACTTCAATACTTATATTTCATAATCATGAATAAGTAAACTTTTTCAGATATGAAACCATTTTTTGTCTGCTAGAATTTCATGTTGAATTTATATAATAGTTTCTTTATGTTTTGGCATTTATATCTGGAAGAAACTTGGGGTTTAATCTTTTTCTTGAGAAAGTATTGTTAAAAGAAAATCAGTGAATAATGATATTGTTTTAGATTTTAAGTTTGGTTTAGCACAGAAAAATAAGTCTAGCTTATTATGTAATCTGAAGTGAAATTTCAGTGGGAAGGTATTTTCTTCTTTAATCCTTTTTCTCAGCAGAGTTATTGCATTTTTCACCTGCCTGTCATTGACACATACATACCCCGTTAAATTTTCCAGAATTTGCAGGAAAACTCTGTTTTCATATGTGGGAAAATTAGACCTATTAATCAAATTTAATGGTGTTTGGCATATAATTTTTAAAATGAAAAAGGGTACTTGTTAACTGTACATTCGTATGTAATGTATGTTTGCCTGCACCGATATAAAGAAGCAGTCATGTAGATAATTCAGTAATCACTTATATTAGATATGTTAGTTAAAATATAGACTTGACTACTGTGACAGAGGCTTAAAAAGGTAGAAATATATGTCTGTTTATTTGCAAAGTCCATGTGAACAATCTTGAGATTGTATGGAGTCCTCCAGAGTCACCATGGCCTAGGCTTCTCTGTCTTGCTCTGCCATCCTTAATATGTGGCTTCTCTTCTGTGGTCCAAGATGGTTACCATCCTGTCTGCCAATAAGGGGAAAGACAAGGGAAGAACATTTTCCTCTCCTTCCCATAAGGGGAGTTGTGTATATCACTTCTGCTCACATCCCAGTGGCTATAACTTTGTCACATGACCACAACCAGCTGCAAGGGAGATTGGGAAATGAGTCTTAGCTAGGTGGCGGCGTGTCTCACTTAATATTTTATTATTGGGCAAGAAGGAGAGAACAGATTCTGGGGGTACAGCTAGCTGTCTATCACATTAGGGTTAGTGTCAGATTTACTTTCCACTTTTCTAGTTTAGACTAAAATTAAAATATAATTTTTATTGTTCAAGACATATTGACTCTGGACCTGGAACAATACTTTGGAAATTGTGCTTATTTAAGTTCTGACACAATTCTAATTTTGTAACTAGTCATCATGGTTCTTTGACTAAACACTGTTAGTCTTGATGTTATAAGATGGAGTAAGATATTAAAAGTTAAAATTGACTTGAGATAATTCCACATTTTCACTGCCATTAGGTTGAAGTGATTTGTGTGACGTTTTAGACTCTAAGGCAAGGTTAAGGGGTTTGGGTGGGAGGATCTTGTTAGCTACTCATAAAGCTAAATGATCCTTCTAATTCCAAATGTTTATTCTAAATGTTTAGATATGATCAGAACAACTTATTCTCAAAGACATTATATACTTTAAGTAGTTCTTTTTAGATGAAAAGTATTTCATTGTACATTACATTTTATGGTTCTTGTCTTTTTGTAAATCCTGTACTTTGAAACAATTATCAAATAGTGTATGTTTCCATTAGAGAATTTATTAAAGGATTGGAAACTAGTTGTCAGTTTTCCACCATAGTTTATGTCAACCTCAACATGTATAAACCTTGGTACCATTTTTGAGAGACTTGAGATAATTAGTTTTGATAAATTTGTGTACTTGTATACATATTTATATTAGGCCTGTTGATTTAAGTTTATTAATAAATGGTGATAAGACATCATAGATGTTTTTGGCGTTGAAGGTGATGAGCACATTTTTATTTCTATTGTACTTCCCAAGTCGGGTTTGTGCCATTCAAGTGAGAGCATTTATCTGATGTTGAAAAAATGAAATGTTGATTTAAATAGTTAACGCTTTTCTATTCTTCAGTGAGTCTTGGATACTATATACTACATATTAAAAATAACTTAGGTGTTTAATGTTTGTTCACATAATGTACAGGGAAGTCAGTTTTAAGAAGTATTTTTGATATTCTTTTTTATTACACAAGACTGTAGAAAATTCATAGTTTCCTAATAGAATGCGTGTTTATAATATTAATGTTTGAATTGTTGGTATTGGCATAAAATGTGATGGATGAAACAACTAGATCCAGCAGAAGGTAGGGTTCTCTTTTCTTTGGACCTTTTTTGCCTTTTCCCTCTCCCTCTCTTTTTTAAGATAAAATATAGCTGTTTCTTAACAGTTTGAATCGCCATAAATTTGATGTTTTAATGTTTCTAAATACCACTATTTTCTTGTTGTTATTTTAGAAGACTTGGGTGATAAATATTTGGAGACTATGCTTAGATTCCACTTTATTTGAGGGGGGCTTCAGGCATATAGAAATGCCTGTTAACTTGTGCTTAAATATTTATGAAAAATGATCCCAGGTTTTCTTTAGTTATCTATATTGTATAACATGATTGATCTTAGCCTGTAAATTCTCTTATTAAACATCTTTTATTGTTGCTAGCACTAATCAGAAAGACTGTTTTCTCCAGTTGCCATTATTGTAAATGATGCTTCTATTAGGATGTTTTGAAATAGTAGAAATTTAAAAATCATCAAGGAGCATAGTTTACAAAATATGCGTTACACAGGCAAAATGGTAGTTATACGAAGGTATATCTGAAGGGGTTTCTGAATGTAGAATATGCCTAGATAAGAAGTAGATTTTGTTTTTAAATTAGAGATGAAGCAATTTTTTGCTTAGATCGAAACTATACTTTTGGAAAATGAGAGAGAATAGAAAATTTCTTAGGAATGGACAAGTTGCAGATTGTTAAATCTGTATTGATCGTGGTTTTGTCTTTTGCTTTGTCTGACCAGTTGATCTTGAGGCTGATTGATACTTGTATTTCTAGTGCTGATTTTTTTTTTTTTTTGGTGAGGAAGATTGGCCCTGAGCTCACGTCTGTTGCCATTCTTCCTCTATTTTGTATGTGGATCTCTGCCACAGCATGGCTTAATGAGCAGTGTGTGGGTCTATGCCCAGGATCTGAACCTGTGAACCCCAGGCCACCAAAGCAGAGCACGTGAACTTAACCACTAAGCTACCTGGCCGGCCCTTAATGCTGATACTTTTAAGGTGTAATTTCTTACTGACTCCTACATAGGTTAGAAATATCCAAATTAATGTAATTGGCGTCCTCCAGACAACAAGGAGTTTGCTGAAAATGTTTTGAATTGGAAGTAATTTGTGAAATCTAGCTTTTTGTTTTTATCTGTTTCAGAATAGGTTCTTTTGAGTACTTCTCTTCTGTCTACAAGTGAAGTCTCTTTATAGGTTGAATGGGTTCTGGTATAAGGCAGGATATTGTTGATTTGGGAGAATATTTTGAGTTGGAAATTATTCTTTTTATAGAAAAGAATGATATTTAGGTTCCTAAGCTTGCCCACTATAATCTGTTTTGACTCATATAGTTCAAGTTCTTCAAGATTTGAAGAATGGAAGGATTAAGAGGGTATATGTTAAACCTGTGAAAAAAAGAATGTGGAGAAATTCGGATGTGAGTAATAGATGGAAGTGGGAAAACAGGAAATGTAGAAAGTGTCCATTCCTCCTGAAGGAGAAAAAGGGATTCTGTGTCACAAAGTTCTCCAGTGGTAGCAATGAGATGGGGGTAGCCAGCTAAGGAGTGTTGGATTGCTTTACCAAGCCAAGTAGTGGTGACAGGTGGCCTCAGATAGGTGGATGAGGAGAGAATTCAGTGAGTTCTTATATTGTGTCCAGGGCCTTTTCAAGGTAGGAGATGGTATGGTATCATAGAAAGTGTGTTAAACCACGTGAGCCTGGTTTGAAATCCCAGCTTGCCTCCTAGCTATGTGACATTGGGTAAACCCGGTTTCTTCATCTGGTAAATGGGGATATACTGTTACTGTCTTGAGTGTTATTGTAAATATTAAATGAAGTAACGTGTATAAATGTGCCCAGCACAGGGTTTTGCATTTAGTAGGTCCTCAACACGTGTTAGTTGTCCTTCCTCTCCAGGCTATGATAATCTCTGAACTTTATAATACAGAGTCAAACCTATTAATAAATTTAGAAAGATAGTTTCCTCATTAATTGCATAGAACTTCCGTAAAAAAACTCAGTAAGCATCCTAAGTGCCTTGTATAGTTGATTAAAAATAAGTAGTAATGCCCAACTTGTCCATGTGTTATGCTTCTGTTAACTTTGTCCTCTGAAAACAAACCCTAACAGTCTCCACAGCTTAGGAAATAATTGTCACAAATACTTGTATTAAAAGCCCATGTCTTTAATTCCTTATTAAAAGCCCTGATTCAGAGCTTATTTACTCTATTTCAACTTGCAAATATATAAAGCTTAGTTTCTAATTGTTTGCACACAGTTGATTAGAAGCATTAAATTAGAAGGTGACAATAAGAGGAGTCAGCTGTCTCTTCTGGAAGACAGGAGAGAGTAGTGGCTGATAATTTATGTTCTCTTTAAGTACGTCATTGCCATTAGGCTTGAATGACTGGGGTTACTTAATCGGCTACAGTTGGGATTACTTTCACACAGCTGAACCAAACATTTTTCAATAGAAAAGGATGGGTAGGGGTGTGTGTGCAAGAGAGGGAATTGAATGGGGCAGGAAGCGGAATTGTGGCTTCCTAAATATCCCTGTTGTACCTTTGAGCTTTTCTGGCAGAGGGTTGGAGATGAAGGAAGAATAAAACTTGGAAGGGGGAAAAGAATGCGGTTTGAAGTAATCCATTGAAGGGAGATTTAGGAGAAATTGGCCCGAGCTGGGCCCCTTCCTTTTCTTCCTCTCTCCTGCTCTGTTCTAGTTTTTAGCAATCTCTGTTCTGGGTAACTTGAGTTCCAGAAGGAGTGCCGTCCCACCTTTAGCTGAATTAGCCCTAGGACGTCATTGTCAGCCCTCTCTTGGCTCTTAACAACTCTGCTATTTTATACCCTTTGTCAACTGCCCAGGGTCCCTTTGCTTACAAAATGATGGGTCCCCACAAGGAGCTCAGGGTGGCTTATTGCTCGTTACTCCACCTCGTCCCTCTTTTTCCCAATTTGGACCCAGGCTCCTGGCAGTGCAAATTAATTGCATTTATTAATTTGCATATTTCTTTTATTTCTTTTTATTTCTTTTTTCTTCCAGAGCAGTCTTTCATTTAATTGACATGACTTGAAGCATTATTTCTTCCTCTCTGCTGTGTAATAATATCTAACTCCTGCATTTCCGTTTATTGTATAGACATTTGGGTCAAAAAGCAGTTGGCTTTTGGAAGGTTTAGCAGGAAGAGACATTTAACTGTTCACATCTTAGTATGGATTGATTACATCGGTTTCCTTTCTTACACTTGGCTGATCCTCCCTGAAAATGGTGAAGTTAGCGAAGGGGAGTAGCCTGTGTTAACTTCTGAGCACGGGCCTTTTGTCATATTCGGTCTGTGAAAGTGCAGTGAGGCCTATGAGAGCTCTGACTGAGAGCGTGTAGGAGTTAGAAGGGGCAGAGTGGAAGACGATAAGCACTTATCAGAGAGCTTCAAGGACAGTAAAAAAATAGTTTCTTTACTTTATCGTTTTTCTTAGTGTAGCTTTGCCCTTTTCCCTTTTGTAATAGGCTTGATGAAATTAACTTTTTGTTTGAGAGGCTTGTTTCGTTTCCTGTCCAGCTTACCCTGCCCAGACACCAGTTGAGGTGTGTGATACAAGTATGGCTCACTTTGTCTGTGTATCTTCTTGATTTTTTCCACTTAGTATATGTTGGAGAACTTTTCACCCAGCACACATAGCAACCTCATTCCTTTTAACAGCTGCGTAGATCCCATTGTGTGGTTGAATCGTAATTAATTTGACAAGTCTCTTAGTGGGTGCTTAGGTTGTTTCCAATCTTTTCCCATTAAAGGGTTGCACCAAACATCCTTGTGCATGTATCTTTGGTTAATTTCTATGAATAAGCCCACAGGATTGTGTTTATCCCTAGCAGTGAGGTTGCTGACTCAACGGTATGTGCAGTTTTCATTTTGATAGGTATTTCCAAGGCTCACCAAAAACCTTGTAAGAACAGTGTTCATTGATAGCAAAATCTGTGTTGGTATCTTAGCATTTTCTGGTATTTCAGGGAAATTGTTTCAAAAACAGTTTCTGGCTAGACAATAACTTGAAATGTATGGCTTAATTTGAGGTGATAGGAATAAGAAACTGTATGTAAAAAAGGAAGACTCCAGTTTGTGTGTATATGGCCTGTTTTCAAGAAAATTATCCAAGAAGTCAAGTTTGTCTTCCCTTTACAGTATTTCTGCTTCCTTTCCATTTACTACCTCTGTATTGAGGTGTACTCTCTTCCCGTTCCAAGTTCCTCACTCTGGCACTTTATGCAAACCTGCCTTTTCCCCCAAAATATTCTCAATCCCCAAAGGACTTTGACTTCCTCATTACTTATTACTTCAGCCTGATGTTAGGGATAAGGTTGGTAAAAAAAATTATAATTTACATATTAACAATATATTATAGGAGTATAGTTTTAAATAGTATGCATATATTAGGATATGCTAAATTTTTAAAAAATTAATGAGGTATATGATCAAAAATGTTGGAGTTGGTGATCATTGCTTTAGGGGAATGTAGACCTTGTGTTGAGTTAATAAGTTAGCTTCAACTTTAGCTACTCTTTTTTTTTTTTCCTGAGGAAGATTCGCCCTGAGCTAACATCTGTGCCAATCTTCCTCTTTTTCATATGTGGGTTGCTGCCACAGCATGGCCGCTGACAAGTAGTGTAGATCTGTGCCTGGAACCAGGCTGCTGAAGCGGAGTGCACCTAACTTAACTGCTAGGCCATGGGGCCAGCCCTGCTACTTTTTATTTTTTTTTTTAAAACTAAGTTCTGTCCTAGGTCAGTTTCTCTAAGTTGATCTTTTAATAACTTCTTCTACATCCTCCATATTCTTTAAAAGCCCCAAGTTTTTTGTTTTTAAAAAATAATGACTTATGTGGCAATAGCAGCTTTAGTAGCAACAAAGAATTGCAGTAAAGGGTGGCTTTGTGTATGTATAAATCCCTTTTAAGTTAGAGGCTTTCCAGGTTCTTTAAGAAAACAGTAAATAGATGAGAAGAATGTAATTGATTTGGTAAGAATTTCCAAGGAAATGGCCAGAATAAGCAAATTGTAGCCCTAAAAGACTTGTTTCACTTAGTTGTAGGATAGTTTATTCTGTAAGAACTGTGATAAATAGAATATTTGAAGACGACAGTTATTTGGTGATAGATTTGTAATCTTTGTCCTTTAGATTTCAAGTTTGCTACTTAAAGATTTTGAAAAATGAAATCAGATTCTTGGTCCTTTGTCCTATATATATTCTAAACTGATAATATCTGGTACCAGGGAAGACCAGATTATCAAGTATGAATTATATTTTATTTTGTTTACTTTGCTGTTTATATAAGCTGTTTTTTTGAGCTGTTGTCTAGGTAAAGGTTTCTCCCTGGATGATAATGTTAGTAAATGAGAGTATTTAGATTTCAGTATTGTGTTTGAATTTAACCGATTGTTTATTTTACCTCTGAAAGCTGTGATCAAGGTAGTAACCATTACCTACCTGATTGATTTGGGAAAGAGGTGACTAAACTGAGACACAGTGAATGCATTTACTAATTGTGGGCCCTTCGTATTGGGTAGGATATGTATGTCTGTTTCACACAGTCTGATAATAGAAGTTGGTTTTAAAAAACAAATTTGGTACCAGCACTTTGACCTTCTTTGAGATGGTTTCTTTGATTCATGATTTTTGTTATAATTCCTAGAGTAACACAATGGAATATGAATTTACAGCAACCAAAGTTAGAAGGGCAGATTTAATATTGTCTGTCTTTTCTATAATAATGGAGAAAATAAAATCATGTAACTATTTAATAGTGTTTGGTTCTTATGACCTATTAAATTTATTTAATCATGTGCAACTACTTAATGTATTAGTAATGGAAATACTACTTTTATTTCATTTTAACAAATTTAAAAACATTTGTAAATAAATAACATAGAAAGTTTCAAATTAGAGATAAATATAAATATGAAAAAAACCTGGTAATTTCACCACCCAGTGTTAGTGTTAATATTGTTAATATTTTAGATAAACCCTTGTACATTCAAACACACACACTCACATATTTCCTTTAATATGTTGGAATATTTCCCCAAATTTTCAAATATATTTCAAGAATATTTCTTAGGACCGTATGGATTTTTTTTGAGTTTCACCATGCTTTAACTTTTTGTTGAAGTACTGTAGTAAGTGACAGAAATGTGCACCTATCACAGATGCACATCTTGAACTTTTACCAGGTGAGCACGTCTGTGCAGCCAGCCTTCAAGGCAGGAGGAAACGTTGCCAGCTTCCAGACGCTCCCCTGGTCCCGCTCCCAGTGGTAGCCCTCCTTCCTGCCAGGGGTAGCCGTTATTCTGATTCTATTTCTAAGAAAAACTGTACAGAGATGGAATTTACATGCAGTAAAATTCACCTATTTTAAGTGTACAATTCAGTGATTTTTAGTAAATTTACCGAGCTGTACAACCATCACTATAGTTTTAAAAAATATGTATGAATATATTTTAACCAGTTTTCTTTTATTGAATACATAGTGTATTTCCAGGTTTTCACTGTTGTAAACTCTACTGTAGTGATTTTCCATATGTTTCTCTGTATACGTTTCTGATTTCGTTAGGATAGGTTCTTAAAAGTCTAATCACTGGTTCAGGGAATATGTGCATTTTTATGGCTTTCAGTACATAATAGTAAATTACCTTTGTAAATAGTTGAACTAATTTATATTCCCACTGTCAGTAGATAAGTGTGTGTTTTTTTTTTTTCCCCACCACTTCAACATTGGATGTAATTTTTAAAAGAGTCATTACCAGTTTGGTGGATGAAATATGGTACCTCGTTCATTTCTTTGATTACTACTGTAAGTGACTATTATTTTATATATTTAGTGACTAAGTTTTCTTTATGATTTGCCTGATAGTGTTTTGTCAGTTTATTTCTTAACAAATGCATCTCTTTTTATTTTTTATTTTTAAGAAATTTTAATATATTAAAGGATATGGATCCTTTGACTGGTGTAATAAATTCTTTCCCCCAATTTGCTTTATTTTTCATAATGAAGTTGACCAGGACTTTATGCCTTAATGTCAAAAATGAAAATTTTTGTTTTACTCTACCAGCCTTTGGAAACCTATCTTGGTACTTTTTAAATTGGAGGCACTACTGAATTACATGAATAAAATTTTTCTGTTAAAGTGTGTACCTTTCATAATTTGAAATTTTAAATATCAAATAGATACATAAAACTAATTTATTATGCTTTGTTGCCAAACTTGGTCTTTCTAGGCAGTTATACTTAAGCATGAACATTGACGACAAACTGGAAGGATTGTTTCTTAAATGTGGCGGCATAGACGAAATGCAGTCTTCCAGGGCAATGGTTGTAATGGGTGGAGTGTCTGGCCAGTCTACCGTGTCTGGGGAACTGCAGGACTCAGTACTTCAAGATCGGAGTATGCCTCACCAGGAGATCCTTGCTGCAGATGAAGTGTTACAGGAAAGTGAAATGAGACAACAAGATATGATATCACATGATGAACTCATGGTCCATGAGGAGACAGTGAAAAATGATGAAGAGCAGATGGAAACACATGAAAGACTTCCTCAAGGACTACAGTATGCACTTAATGTCCCTGTAAGTAATTTCTTTCTAAAGATATTAAACTTATAGTTAGAAATGTAATTAGTGTTGTTTTCAGTAATACTACAAGTCATTCAAAAGATTTTAGAAAATGTTTAAAGGCTAAATAGTTCAAATGGGTGTTCTTAAATAGATATTCTAAATATTGACAGAAATCATAGTTGAAAAGATAAAATTAAGTTTTTGTATTACATACATTTTAGAAGCTTATCTTTTCAAGGATAACATTTATTTCTCTATCAAGATTACTATTTATTAAATTTTAAGTGCTTAATTTTAAAATATATTTTGTTTTAACTTCTGAGTTTCTCCTTAAAGAGTAGAAAGATTGAACCTTGAGCATAACTAGCAAAAGATCATACATTCCATAGTTTTTCCTTCAAATTCTGTAACTCTTGGCAATTCCTGCCTTCTTAATATTTTTCAGTATCTTTCTAGAGTATACCAGCCCTTTAGTCTTTCCTATTTACCCTAGACATATCATGGTTCGTCACCTAAGGTATTCTTTTGTAGGCACCTATAACTTTTTTGGCTTCTTGTTTTTGTTTTTTTTTTGTTACCTAATGACCAGTCAAATTGTAACTGTTATGTAATCCTTTTCTATTCTTTCTGTGATGTTAAACCTGGCTTCCTTTCCGCACATCCAATATACTATACTTTTTCTTTTGCTTCAGGACCTTCATATATCCTGCCTGTAATATTCTCCTCAGCCATACTCCCTCCCTGTTTTTTTTTTTAATTCACCCTTTTTTTTTTTTTTTTTTTTTAAGATTTTATTTTTTCCTTTTTCTCCCCAAAGCCCCCCGGTACATAGTTGTATATTCTTCGATGTGGGTCCTTCTAGTTGTGGCATGTGGGACGCTGCCTCAGCGTGGTTCGATGAGCAGTGCCATGTCCGCGCCCAGGATTCGAACCAACGAAACACTGGGCCGCCTGCAGCGGAGCGCGCGAACTTAACCACTCGGCCACGGGGCCAGCCCCCCTCCCTGTTTTTTTAACCTAGTTAGTACATCATCGTCAGCCTGCCACTTCTGTCCAGTCTAGGTTGAGTCCTTGCAATAGAGACTTGTGATTACTTGTTCATGTCCTATGTCTCTGATAGATTGTGGGCTCTGTGAGAGCGTAAATTGTGTCTTAGTTTCCATTCTATCCCGGATGTTGACACATGCTGTGGAGGAATGGTTAACTACTTATAGTTGTGTTCTCACCAACTTTTACCTAGCCCATTGCAGTAGTCTTTTTTTTTTTTTTTAGCCTGTTGATGTGATGGATTATGTTAATTGATTTTTGAATGTTGAACCAGCCTTACTTACCCGGAATAAATCCCACTTGGTTGTGGTATATAATTCTTTTTATACGTTGTTGGATTCAATTTGCTGATACTTTGTTGAGGATGTTTACATCTGTGTTCATGAGATATATTGGTCTAGCTTTCTTTTATTCTAGTATCTTTGTTTGATTTTGGTGTTAGAGTGATCCTAACTTCGTAGAATGAGTTAAGAGTACTCTCCCTGCTTCTCTTTTCTGGAAGATTGTGGAGAATTGGTATAATTTCTTCCTTAAGTATTTGATAGAATTTACCAGTGAATCCATATGGCCTGGTGCTTTCTTTTTTGGAAGGTTATTAATTACTGATTCAATTTCTTTAATAGATAACAGGCCTATTTAGATTGTCTCTTTCTTCTTAGTGAGTTTTGGCAGATTTTGTCTTCCAAGAAATTGGTCCGTTTCATCTAGGTTATCAAATTTCTGGGCATAGAGTTGTTCATAGTATTCCTTTATTATCCCTTTAATATCCAGGGGGTCTGTAGTGATGGCCCTACTTTGATTTCTGATATTAATTATTTGTGTCTTCTTAGCCTGGCTGCAAGCTTGCTCCCCCACCTTTTTTTTTTTAATACCATCTTAACAACTTTTAAGCATACAGTTCAATAATGTTAACTATATTTATGTTGTTGTACAAAAGCTCTCTAGAACTGTTGCATCTTGTAAAACTGAATCTCTATACCCAATGAACAACAGTTCTCCATTTTACCCTCCCCACAGTGGAGGCTTACTAATTTTATTGATATTTTAAAGGAACCAGCTTTTGATTTTCTCTCTTGATTTCCAATTTTCAATTTCATTCATTTATGCTTTTTTTTTTTTTTTTTTTTGGTGAGGAAGATTGTCCCTGAGCTAACATTTGTGCCATTCTTCCTCTGTTTTGTATGTGGGATGCTGCCACAGCAGGACTTGTTGAATGGTCTGTAGATCTGTGCCAGGGATCTGAACTCACAGACCCCATGCCACCAAAGTGGAGCGCGCAAACCTAAGTGCTAGGCCATTAGGTTGGCCTGTCTGCTCTAAATTTTATGATTTCTTTCCTTTTGTTATTTTGGATTTAATTTCTTTTTTTCTAGTTTTGTAAGGTGAAAGTTGAGATGATTGATTTGAGATCTTTCTTCTTTTCTGATATATGTATTCAGTGCTATAAATTTCCCTCTAAGCACTGTTTTTGTTGTGTCCCACAAATTTTGATGTTGTATTTTTATTTTCATTTAGTTCAATATATCTTTTAATTTCTCCTGAGATTTCTTCTTTGATTCATGTGTTATTTATAAGTGTATTGTTTAATCTCCAAGCATTTTGGGATTTTCCAGCTATTTTTCCATTATTGATTTCTAGTTTAATTTCGTTGTGGTCTGAAAGCATATGTTGTATGATTTCTATTCTTTTAAATTTGTTAAGCTGTGTTTTATGGCCATGAGTGTGATCTGTCTTAGTGAATGCTCCATGTGAGCTTGAGAAGAATGTGTGTTCTGCTGTTGGATGAGCAGTCTGTAGATTGCAGTAGCCTTTTTATTGGACTGGCTGTAGTAAGCCTTGTCCAATCTATATTTCAGATAGTTTCTATGGTGATCTTTCACAAATGAGATTTGTACTTCTCACTCCCCTACTAAAACCTCTTCAGAGGTTCCTTGTTGCCAAACAACTAAAATGTGCTCTTTTGCCTGGGCTGGAAGAGCCTTCTTAATCAGCTCCCCTCGTATCTAGCCCCTTAACACAGGAGTCTAAGCCCCTCTCCCCGCTTCATCCTTTAAGCAATTCAAATTACTTTAGTTGCCCAGGTCCACTATGATTTTTTCTATTACTTCTGTATGTGTTATCTTTACCTGTAATATTCTTTGTGGGAATCTACTGTTTGTCACTTCTCTGCTTGAAAACTTTCTCTTTTGTGTAATTTTGATTATGGTAACTAACTTATTTTGCATTTCTTTACTTGAAAGACTATAAAGTCTCTTTTCTGGATCCTGCCTTTTAACTTTGTGTTCTCAATACCTGGGCTATATATAGTAGGCAATACTTGTATTTTTTGAGTGAAAATACATTTTTTTTTAAATTTAGGAAAAGTTTAAAGTGAAATGCTCTCAAATCCTAAGCTTTTATTTCAGAGTTTTGACAACTACATAAATGTGTATAACCCACAGCCCATCAAGATACAGAATATTTCCATCATCCTAGAAAGTTTCTTTGTGTTTCTTCCCTGTCAATCCCCTCCACAACAATTTGTTCTGATTTTTTTTCCCCCATCATAGATTAGTGTTGTCCCTTGAGAACTTCATGTAATTGGAATCATATGTAACTGTTGTGTCTGGCCGTTTTTGCAGCTTATCTGTGTTGGTTGCGTGTATCAGTAAGTAGTTCATTCCTTTTCATAGTTGGTTAAAATTCTGTTGTTTTATTATCCTAAAATTTGTTTATTCATTTCCCTTTTTTATGGTTATTTATGTTATCTCTGGTTTCTTTTCTTTTTTTTTTTTTTTTTAAGATTTTTTTTAATTTTTTTCCTTTTTCTCCCCAAAGCCCCTCTGGTACATAGTTGTATATTCTTCGTTGTGGGTCCTTCTAGTTGTGGTATCTGGGACGCTGCCTCAGCGTGGTTTGATGAGCAGTGCCATGTCCGTGCCCAGGATTCGAACCAACGAAACACTGGGCCGCCTGCAGCGGAGCGCGTGAACTTAAGCACTCGGCCACGGGGCCAGCCCCTGTTATCTCTGGTTTTTAACCTTTATGATTAAAGCTGCTATGAACATTCTTGTACAAGTCTGTTTTCTGTTGGGTACATTTTTATAGAAGTTAAATACTTTTTCTTGTGTTTTCATTTTGTTTGCTCTAGTGTCTGTCTTTGTGTTAGTGTCACAGTATCTTGATTGTTGTATCTGTTACAGTAAATCTTGAAATCAGGTAGTATAAGTCTTCCGCTTTTGTTATTCTTTTGAGAGACTATTGTGACTATTCTAGGTCATTTGCATTTTGGTATAAAATATAGAATCAACCTTTCAGTTTCTATAAAAGGAGCCAGCTAGATTTTGATTGGGATTGCATTGATTCTATATATTGACTTGATGAAAATCAACGTCTGAACAATAGTGGCTTCCAATCCATGAACGTAGGGTATTGCTACATTTGTTTAGGTTTTCTTTAGTTTATCTTAGTACAGTTCTGTGGTTTTCCGTATAAAGTTATTGGACGTAATTTGTTAAATTTACCCCTAAGTATTTCATGCTTTGGATACCGTTGTAAATGGTATTTTGAAGAATTTCGTTGTCTGATTTTGCATGATTGGTATGTAGAAATACAGTTGATTCTTCTTGTATTGACCATTCATCCTGTGTCCTTGTTTCCTGTACTTACTAATTCTAATAGTTATTTTGTAAATTCTTTAGGTTTATTCATGGTCATATTGTCTGATCATATTGTCCATGCATTTTACATCTTCCTTTCCATTCTATATGTCCTTTACTTCTTTTTCCTTCCTTATTGCACTAACTAGGGCCTCCAGTACAATACTGAATAGAAGTAGATATCTTTGCCTTATTCCTGATCTTTAGGGGACTGTGTTCAGTTTTTCACCATTTAGAATTGTTTTAGCTGTAGGTTTTTTATAGATGATCTTTATTAGGTTGAAGAGTTTTCTTTCTAGTTTGATAAGGTTTTTTTTTTTTTTTTAACTATGAAAGGGTGTGTAACTTCATCAAATGCTTTTTCTGTATTGATTAGATGGTCATATGATTTTTTCCCCCTTATCTTAATATAGTGAATTACAGTGATTGACTTTCAAATGTTAAACCAACCTTGCATTCCTGGGATAAACTGCACTTGATCATGATGTGTCATCCTATTTATATGTTGCTGGAATCAGTTTACTAATTTTTAGAAAAATTTGTTATGTATATGTTTGTGAGGGATATTAGATTTCTTGTAGTGTCTTTGTTTTAGTTGTACTAGCCTCATTATAAGTGAGTTAGGAAGTATTTCTTCCTCTTTTTTTCTGAAAAAGTTTGTGATTGGTATTATTTCTACCTTGAGTTTTCTTTATGGGAAAGTTTTTAATTCCAAATTTAATTTTTAAAACATATATAAGGCTACTCGGATTTTAAGTTTTTTTCTTGAATCAGTTTTGATAAATTCTATTTTTCAAGAAATTTGTCCATTTCTTCTTGTTTAATTGAACAAAATGTTTCATAATATTTTCTTATTCTTTTATTGTCTAAAGGATCTATAATGATTTCTTCTTTCTCATTACCGATAGTGGTAATTTGTCTTTTTCTTGGTTAGTCTGAGTAGAGATTTATCAATTTTACTGGTCTTTTAGAAGAATCAAGTTTTGGTTTGTTGATTTTCACTATTCTTTTAAAATTTCATCTCTTTACTTTCTGTTATTTCCTTCCTTCTACTTTACTTTGTTTTTAATTAGCTCTTCTTTTCCTAGCTTTTTAAAGTACAAGGTTTAGATGACCTTTCTGCATTTTTAATGTAAGCATTTGAAGCTCTAAAAGTCTCTTAAGTTCGTTTGTGATTTCTTTTTGGCCTGTGAATCAATTAGAAGTATTTTGTTTAATATCTGAATATTTTGAAAATTTCCAGATATCTTTTTGTCATTAATAGAGAATGTACATTGTATGATTTCAGTCCTTTTAAATTTATTGAGACTTATTTTAGGGCCCAACAAATGATTAGTTTGTGAATGTTCTATATTCACGTGAGTATTCTGGCTGTTGTTGAGTGGGTTATTTTGTGTGTGTCAGTTAAGTCATTGCCTAGTTGTGTTCTTTAACTCTTTTATGTCCTTACTGATCTACTTCTTCTTTAATAGTTAAAGTCTCTTTTCAGAAAGACCCAGTTCAAAAATTATATGTTGCATTAATTGTTGTGTCTCTTTAGTTTTCTTTAGTCTGGGTTAGTTTCACACTTTTAAAATTTTATGATCATAATACTTGAAAGTTAGAGACCATTTAGTTTTGTAGACTGTCTCTCAGTTTGGGTTTATCTGATTTTTCCTCTTAATGAGATTTAAGTTATTGTCTTTGGCAGGGATATTGCAAAAAGTAATGCTCTGTTCTCTCCCCATTCCATTCTAACAGGTGGCACGTGATTTCTTTTTGCCCCATTCTGATGGTGGTTCTCTTTGATCAGTTGATTGAGGCGATATCTGCCAGGTTTTGCCACTGTAAAGTTAATCTCATTCCTCATCACACTTTTTAATTAATTCATTTATTTGTATTAATATGTACTTAGAAGTTTTATTCACTGGGTTAAAATTTATTACTATCCTTATTGTAATGCTTGGTTTAAGATTTGGCCAAATTGAAGCCTCTTTTAGCTGGCTTCTATGTTCTTTTAACATGTCCCATCAATCTTTGAGCACTTTCTTGCCTTCTGTCATAAGATATCTTAGGCTTATCTTACGTTTTCTTGCCTCAACCCTGCAATCAGCCATTTCTTTAAGGAGCCCTAGTTCATTTTAGTGGAGAGTGGTATTTAGAAGCCAAAATCTGGGTGCTCACTGTGCTGCTCATTGCTGTTTGGGTATAGCTGTTCCCAGACCTGTCAATGGACAAAGCCAGAGAATATATGTATATGTGTAATTATATACATTTATATATATATGTGTACACACATTTACATCTATAATTATCTCTATATGTATCAGTATTGAAAAACATGAGCTCCCACTGATACCTCCCATTACAGTCTGTTACCACAGAGTACATCTTAGTTTTCTCCCTTCTGTGTTTTATAACTCCCTTGTTAGACAATGAGCAACTTGGCTTCTATTATTCTTAATATATTTACTTACTTGATCAGACCCTCCACCCCTACCTCCCATGTGTAACCATTTTTCTTTCAATGCCACACCCTTCCCAGACTGATACTGTCTTCAGTCTACCAAGGTTTCTGTACTCCATGGCAGTGCATGCCACTCACTGTCCCCTACATGGATGCCTTTCTCCCCCTGCATGTACTGTGACCACTTGTACTGGCCCTCATCACCACTTGGAGCCCTCCTTATACACTGTGCTTGTCCACGCCCACTATTTGATGCCTTCCTCACCCCACTTAGCTTCTTGCACCTTACTCCAGGCTGCCCACCCCCCACAACATAGACCCTCCCTTAGGCTACTTGGGTTCCAACACCTCATGCTGAGCTGCCCTTCTATGTGGAGAACCTCCTTCCCTGTTTAGACTCTGACGTCTTGTTTTGGGCAGCCCCCCCTCCTCCCCATACAGATGCCCTCTTTATCCTGTCTGGGTTTTGATACCTTGTTCTCCTCTGGCTTATGGCTCTAGGAGTGAATGGTTCATGGAGAGTAAGTGGATAGGGAGGAATGGGAAGGGGAAGGGACAAGATTTATCCTTTTACTTTTTTTTTAATTTAAAAATTATATAGATTATAGGAAGTTGCAAAAATAGTACAGAGAGGTCCCATGTACCCTTCACCCAGTTTGCACCAGTGGTTACATTTTATATAACTATAGAGCAATCTCAAAATCAGGAAATTGACATTGCTACAGTATGTCCAATGTTGTATACTTTATCGCACATGTAGATGTGTGTAACCACCACCACAATCAAGATACAGAATTAATCTGTGATAACAAAGATCTCTCTAGTGCTACTCCTTTGTTGTCACACCTTTTCTCCCCCCCACCCCAAATCCTAACCCCTGCCTATCTTACCCCTGATCTGTTTTCCATTTCTGTAACTTTCATTTTGAGAATGCTACGTCAATGGAATCATACAGTATGTGACCTTTTGAGATTGACTTTTTTCGCATAGCATAATGTCCTTGAGAGCCATAGGAATTGTTGTGTATATCAATAATGCACACGACATTGTTGTTCCTTTTTATTATAGAGTAGTATTCTATGGTATGGATGTACCACAGTTTAACCATTCACTTATTGAGGGACATTTTAGTTGTTTCCGTGTTTTGGCAATTACAAATAAAGCTACAGATTACAGATGAATATCATCTGTAGGTTTTTGTGTGAACATAGTTGCATATATCTCCAAGATAAATACCCTATCATACCCATACCACCAGATATAATCACACCTAACATTTTGGTATACGTACTTCTATGCTTTCTAGATACACATACCATGCATCAGATCATGTTGCTTTTTATCTACTCTTTTCACTTCCCAGCATATTTTGAACTTTTCTCAACTCCTTATTCTTCTAATCCTTCTTAAACGTCTGCTCGATAGTCCATATTTGTGGATAATCCATAATTGAGTCCTGTTACTCCTAATAAATAATGATAAGTGGGAGTCCATTCTGAGAATGAATCAATGAAAAGTTGTCTCATACTTTATACCAAATGGGCAGAATTTAGGATTTGTGTAGCATTGCTTTATAGTAGAACATAATAGACATGAGAAATTATATCCCTTACTTCTTACTTATGCATTCCTGCTGATAAAGCAGAGTGGTGAAGGGCAGGTCTTGGTATCATGAATCTGCATTTTTGAATTAAAGGGAGGACATTGATCTAGAATATATGTCCCTAGGTCCCCAAAAGTGTGAAAACTTAAGTTACCAGGCCTTTCACCCTTTCTAGTCTGTGTGCTTTTTTAAAACCTTTGAAAACCAGATATTGAACATACTAATGGTTTTCTCCTTTTATTTGCTCATTTGCTTGGAGGTCACAAAGAGCTTTATTTCATATTAACTTTTTCTTTTTTTGTGAGGAAGATTGGCCCTGAGCTAACATCTATTGCCAGTCTTCCTCTTTTTGCTTGAGGAAGATTGTCTGTGAGCTAACTTCTTTGCCAGTCTTCCTCTATTTTGTATGTGGGACACCTCCACAGCGTGGCTTGGTGAGTGGTGTGTAGGTCTGTGCTGGGGATCCAAACCTGGGCCACCGAAGTGGAGTATGTGAACTTTACCACTATGCCACCAGGGCAGCCCCCATATTAACTTTTTTTGTTAATTCAAAACACAAGGTTGAGTTTCAAGGTTTCTTAAATTGTTAATAATCGTTTAGGTTCTGTAACCTATGTAAACTTAATAGTGTTTTGTGACAGTTGAAGTAAAAGTTCTTCATTTGTGATAACTGCTAGTTTCCAGTATTTATCTTGACCTTACCACTGTAAATCAGTCACCCAAATTCAACTCTGTGGAGCTGCGTTTTCAATGGCAATCTATAGACCAGCTTTTGAATGTCTGTAGTTTATTTGCTAGAACTTTGTTTTCTAGTACGGTAGAAATTTGAATTAAAATTAATGTTTTAGTTCCTCAGTCTCCTTTGCCACATTTCAAGTACTCAGTAGCCACATGTGGTTAATGGCTTCTGTATTGGGCAGCATAGGTAAATAACATTTCCATCATTGCAGAAAATTTTATTAGATAGCACTGGATAGCACTATGTGAGAAAGCTTCTCAGCTCCCAGAAACTGAATTTATTTCAGAAGTTTGAAAATAGTATTTGGTTTATCTTTTTTATTCTTATTTCCATTCAAGAGGAGTTGGGAAATCATAACTCTTTATATCTTTATTTTTCCACGTTGTTGGTAAGCATGTTGAAGAGTCAAGACATGTATGTGTTGACAAAATAGAACAAATTGTAATTCGTAATGATATATGCCACATTTGTTTTCTGGAAAATTATTGGATTTATCACTTGAACAACAAGATTTTATAAATTAGCTATAAAAATCATATTCTAGTCATATAATGATATAAATTGTAAAATATTTCAGATATTTATAATTCCTGAAAAAGTACACTGTATCATTCGTTTAGCATTTTATCTTAGTCACACATTTCTCTGCTATAAAACAGTGTGAATAAAATTGTCAGCTTACTTCTATGCATTTTGTATTTGTGATTATTTTGTTTAATGGCCTAGGAAACTCAAAAGGTATTTGGCCATTGTTATAAGACCTCTGTTTTGTTTTTTAGTTTTTAAATATCCTTAAATCCTGTCATTACTTTAAGGAGGGTTGTTTAGATATTTTCCCAAATACCTCTTGCTCCAGTCAATAAAATCGTAATATTCTGATGGTAAGAATTTGAATATACATCTTACAATGGATAACTTTTTCCCTCCTATTTTAAAAAAAGAAAGGAATCATTTTACCCATTTCAATGTTTTTAAGGTACTTTTGTTTTTACCACATATTTTATGCTCTGGTTTAATTGCAGAATTGGATTGCATTTATTGGTGACAGATGATCTTTCCCAATCGTCTTGGAAGGTGACAAATCTGTTTGCCTTTGTATTTATTTGCTTAAATAGTCATTGGTAGGATATGTTTCTTCCTTTCTTTCTGGCTAACTTTCAACTTGTTATCCCCATTGCATTGTATACTTTTTCAACAAAGTCATTTATCGGTTGTGGCCAATTCTTATTACCGTTGCATTTGTTTTAGGGTTTATTTGAGAGATTCAGGAGTAGTCTTGTTTTGTTCCTTGACCGTTGGGTCCTTATCTTTTGAGGTGATTGTTCTGGTTTTTATTGGGGGTGTATATTTTAAGAAATGTCCCTCCCCACCCCGCCCGATTCAAATACTTTTTACTTCAGTCTACTCTTTGGATATCATTTTCAGAAGTAGATTTATTAATTGAGCTCATTTTAAGGAGAATAGATGATAATTTATATCAACTCTGTAGTTTTTTTTGGTGTGTTTGTGAGGAAGATTGGCCCTGAGCTAACATCTGTGCCAGTCTTCCTCTATTTTGTATGTGGCACGCCACTACAGTGTGGCTTGATGAGTGTTGTGTAGCTCCACTCCTGGGATCCAAACCCGTGAACCCTGGGTCGCCAAAGCAGAGCACATGAGCTCAACCACTTCGCCACCAGGCCGGCCCTGTTTTTTTTATTTAACAAGATTTTACTCACCTGCCGTCTCACTCTTAGAAAGTGTCCTATTTAATAGGAATTAATATTTGAGCAGAAAACATGGAGTGAATAATCATGCTTCATAGTTTTTCCTGGTAAGAGTCATGTTATTGCTTATTATTATTGATTTCAGCTCACCTGGTAAATAGATGAATCAAGGTATCTCTTCTAGTGGATTGTTTTAGGGAGCTAACCTAGAATGATCTGTTTTTCAGTATCCTCCCATGTTCTTACAGTTGTTTGACTGAATTTATCTTTTTTTCCCCTCAGGTAAACATAAATTGTTAATAGAAGATTTCTTTCTAGATGACTTTAATAACAAAGCCAGTCTCCTAACACTTTTTAATATAGTGCTGTCTGATCTTTGATGTGTAATTGATTGATCTGGAATTGTGAGACAGTGGTACTGAATGAGACTGATACTCTCTCGCTTAGGTCAGTAGATCACAAATTGGAAATCATTATGGACAAGGCTGTGATGGGATCACTCTAGCTAGATCAGTCTCAGAGATGGCTACTTTGTTTTTTTCATAATTGTAGGTGTAGTTTATTATAAAAAAGACTACATAGTCTTTGTAAAAATTACAATACTACAGAAGAGAACAAAGTAAAAAGTAAAAGTTCCTTGTTTCTAACACTTGTCTACTCTAATTCCAAAGAGATAACTACTAATATTGATATCTTTCTGGAAGTTTTTAATTTAGAAACAAATATAGAGTGTATGTGTACTTATTTCTATATACTATGTTTTGTAAATGTATATATTTTATGAAAATACACAAGTATTTTTTATGTAAATTAGATGTTATTTGTATGCTTTTGAAACTTGCATTATTCATTTAATAACATATCTTGTAGAAATTTCAATGTTATTGCATATAAAACTGGCTTATTTATTTTAATGATTGATTAAATGGTGTGCCTTACTTTATTTAACCACTCCCCTATTGATGAATATCTACAGTATTGCTAGATTTGTTTGAGTGAAATAGTGTTGAAAAGATCATGCTTGTATCTATAGATGTATAGATAAATTTATATATAGATCTAGATGTCTATATATGCAAGCATGTTACTTATATCTATATACATTTGTAACACTGTTTCTCTGGGTGTATATCTTTTTATTGAAATATTCATAGAGAAAAGTGCACAAATTCTAAGTGATGAATTTCCTCAGAAGTGAACATACTTGTGTAACCACTACCCAGATCAAGACATGGAACATTACTAGCATCCCAGAGGCCCTCTGCCTCTTCTGTTCCTCTTAGTCACAACCCTCCTCTGATTCCTAAGGATAACTACTACCCTGATACTTTCATCATGGTCTGTTAGTCTTACCTGATTTTTTTTTTTTTTAATTTTTTTTTTAAAGATTTTATTTTTTCCTTTTTCTCCCCAAAGCCCCCCGGTACATAGCTGTGCATTCTTCGTTGTGGGTTCTTCTAGTTGTGGCATGTGGGACGCTGCCCCAGCATGGTCCGATGAGCAGTGCCATGTCCGCGCCCAGGACCTGAACCAACGAAGCACTGGGCCGCCTGCAGCGGAGCGCGCGAACCTAACCACTCGGCCACGGGGCCAGCCCCTAGTCTTACCTCATTTTGAATTCACTATAAATAGAATCATGCACTATCTGATTTCTTTTTTTTCCTTTTTTTGAGGAAGATTAGCCCTGAGCTAACATCTGCCACTAATCCTCCCCTTTTTGCTGGGGAAGATTGTCCCTGAGCTAACAACCGTGCCCATCTTCTTCTACTTTGTATGTGGGACGCCTGCCACAGCATGGCTTGATAAGCGGTGCATCGGTCTGTTCCCTTGATCTGAACCGGGAAACCCTGGGCTGCCAAAGCTGAGCATGGGAACTTGACCGCTACACCACTGGGCCAGCCCCCGTGATTTCTTTATTTTACATTGTTCATGAGATATATCCATGTTGTTGCACGTAGTAGTAGTTCATTATCATTTCTGTATAATCGTCACTTGTGTGAATATATCAAAATTTATTCATTCTAGTATAATAGGCATTTAGATTGTTTCAAGATGTTGGCTATTATGAAAAGTGCTGCTGTGAATATTCTTGGATGTGTCTTTTGGTGCATGTACATGCTCATTTCTTTTGGTTGTATACTTAGGATTCAATTTGCTGTCCATGCTTATGTTCACCTTTAGTAGATGCTGTCAAACGGTTTTCTGAGTGGTTTTGCCCATTGATACTGATTGCCCCATGTCCTTGTTATGTGGTATTGTCAGTTCTTTCAGTTTTACCCATTTTAGTGGTTCAGTAGCAGTATCGCAACATGATTTTAGGTTGCATTTCACTGATGACTAATGAAATTGAGTACCTGTTCATGTTTAGCGGCAATTTGAATATTTTTTTGTAAGGTGCATATTCACCTTTGCCTTTTGTCCATTTTCCCGTTTTCTGTTTGGTTGTTTCTTTCTCTTACAGATTTGTATTTCTTTATCTGTTGTTGGATATATATATGTGTGTGTGTGTGTGTATATATGTCAACTATCTTTCCTACTCTTTTGATAAACAGAAGTTAATGTTAATAAAGTTCAATTTTTAAGTCTTTTCCTTTTGGTTAGTGTTTTGTATATCCTGTTTAAGAATTCTGTGCCTACCCCAAGGTAATGAAGATATTTTTCTTGTTAATTTCTAGAAGCTTTAAGGTTTTCTTCTCCCGTTTAGATTAACAGTCCATTCGGAATTGATCTTTTGCTGATGATGTGAGATGAGGATCAAGATTTCTTTGAGGGCTTTTTCTTTTTTTTTCTTTCACTCAGAAATTTTTTCAGTTTCACTTTGCAGGCTTAATCTTTCAGTTCTTATAACAACTTTTATACTTACCTGGCAGGGGAGATACCATGATCACAAACAACTTTAGTATATTAAGATAATGATAAATAGATTTTTCTGTGACTAATACTAGGGATTTGTATTAAGACTGAATTTAATATCTTTTTAAGATTATAAAGTAACACATGCTTGTTGAGAAAAATGTAAAAAATTTGAAACTATAAAGAAGATAAAAATTGCTGTAATCTTACTACTCCAGGATCATAACTACTAACATTTCATTAGCAGTTTAGTGTTTTCTCTTTTGTTTGTTTTTCTGTGTATGTATTTGTGTTGGTATAACATTTGCTGCATTTGTATTTGTGTTTGTGTAAAATTGTAGAAATATGTTTATCTATATATATATTTATCACTTAACCTTAAACATGAGCATTTCACTTTGTCATTAGTATTATTCAAAAGTAATATTTCTAATAATTGTATAATATCTTATAGCTGTATTATAATTTATCTCTATTATTGGATATTAGTCTTGCACTTTTTTTTTACTATAATTAATATTGTGATCTTATATGTAGACATTGTTGTCATGTGAAATTATTTCTTCAGTATAGATTTCGTCAGGCCGTTGATATACACTGGCCAATTTGTAGTCCACAAAAGTTGACCAATTTGACCAATTCGTTCTCCCTCTAATAGTGTATGACATTCCAAACTTAATATCTTTATAGATGATCTAGAGTAGGAAATCTTCGTGAAATATAATTTCTAGATTTGTATATGATGTTGTGGGAAAAAAGACACCTGGACTTGGTCTTGGGTTGGAAATGGAGAAGAAAATTAAAAGATGTCTTTAGACGGGAGGCTAGGAGAATACTGTAGTCCCCTCATATCTGCAGTTTCATTTTCTGTGGTTTCTGTTACCCACAGTCAATTGCAGTCTGAAAATATTAAATAGAAAATTCCAGAAATAAACAATTCATGAGTTTTAAATTACGTGCTGTTCTGAGTAGTGCGACGAAATCTTGAGCTGTCTTGCTCTGCCTCCACCTGGGACGTGAATCATCCCTTTGTCCAGCATATCCTTGCTGTATATGCTACCCACCTGGTAGTCACTTAGTAGCTGTCTTGGTTGCAGTATTGCAGTGCTTGTGTTCAAGTAATCCTTATTTTAATTACTGATGGCCCTGAAGTTCAACAGTGGTGATCCTGGCGGTTTGGATATGCCAAAGAGAGGTTGTAAAGTGCTTGCTTTAAATGAAAAGGTGAAAGTTCTCGAGGTAACTTTTATTACAGTATATTGTTATAATTGTTCTATTTTATTATTGTTGTTAATCTCTTACTATGCCTAATTTAAAAATTAAACTTTACCATAAGTGTGTATAGGACAAAACATAGTATATATAGGGTTTGGTACTATTCGTGGTTTCAGGCATCAACTCGTGGCCTTGGAACATATCCCTTGTGGATAAGTGGGGGACTACTGTATGGCATATTAAAAGGCAGGGAGTTTGGAACAAGGTTCTGATGTGAAAGGAAAGATTAATTTATTTTTAGCAATATTAAGTTTTAGATAATAGGCTATCTAAGTGGAGATGTTCTGTAGAAATTGGTAACTCTCTGTCCAAGCAATTACATATGTGTAATTGTATAATAATAGTTAATAGCCATAAATATTTGTTTAGAACTTGAATGTTTTCAAGGTGCTCTTTATGTAATCTCATTTGATGTGTATAAGCTGGATGTTATTACTAGCAGTAATTAACTAACAGTTGAAATGATTATGATAATGAGTGGCATCAAGAATCTGCTATTAATGCTCTGTACTGTAGTTGATACTTTACATATATAATCTCTTTTAACTACAGAAATTCTTGAGGAGTATTCCCTCCATTTTACAGATGAAGAAAATTCCAAATGATTAAATTTTAGGTGTTCAGTCTCACACTGCTAGTATTACTATTTGGAATTAGATTGTATTTCTTCTAACTCCTAACCTACGCTTTCCTTGTTTTCCATACTACTTCTGGAAGCCAAGTTTACCCAGATAGTAATTGGAAGAGATAGGCTCAAAACTCAAGTCTTATGCCTCACCTGGATATTCTTGGCATTTTGTTCACTTTGTTATTTTTAAAATTATTTTCTTTCCCTTTAGTGGTAGTTGTTCTAGAACCATTGGAAATTCTTTCCATATTCTGGCAGCAATCAAACTGTAGTTCATAAATGGGAAAATAAAATGTGTTCATGTAAAAATCATTTTTAAATGTTTGAAAAATTTAGATTTATCAAGAAGCAGTTATAGTAATGGAAATAACACTGTACTAAAAGACAAGATCTTGGTTTAAGTCCTAGTCTTGAAGCTTAGTAGCTTGGGTGAGACACTTACCTCTCTGAGGTTTTAGTTTCCTTATTAGTGGCATGAGGATAAGAAATAATTTGTAGATCACAGTAGCTAGGCTCTCAGTTACTGAATTTGGAAGACTTGGGTTTAAATTTTGGTTTCCCCTCTTAATTAGTGGGGTTTTAGACAAGTAACTTTTCTGGGCCTTAGTTTTCTTATTTTAAAAATGAGATGAAAATACTAACCTCACAGTGTTTGTAGGATTAAATGTAACAGACTATACAGTCTGGAGACCTTGTGACACCTCCCCCCCCCCCCCCCCCACCATTGTACGCTCAGCACCTAGGACAGTGCCTGGCACATAGCAAATGTTACCTAAATCTTAGTTTACTGTGCTCAGGAGGAGGAATCATAAATTTATAGAACACCATATAAATGCTAAGTATTTTTTTAACACAGCTTTATTGAGGTATAATTGATATACAAAAATATGCACATATTTAATGTATACAATTTGATAAGTTTCGGATGCTAAGTATTTTTGTAGTTAGAAAAGTCAAAGTTGAGAATAGTTTTTTAACTTTTATTTTGAAATAATTTTAGGTTTATAAAAAAGTTACAGAAATAGTACAGAATTTACATAAACCTGTCACCCAGCTTCCTCCAACATCAAAGCTCATTCAGCTGTAGTACAGTTATCAGGACCGGGAACTTAATGTTGGTATCAGAACCAGGAACTTAATGTTGGTAAAATGCTATTAACTAAACTATAAACTTGAGTTGAATTTCATCTGTTTTTCCCCTAATGTTGTTTTTCTGTTCCAGGATTCAGTTCAGAATCCTTTGTTCCATTTAGTTGTTGTTTCTTCTTAAGTCTCCTCCATTCCGTGGCAATTGCTCAGTCTTTCCTTCTTTTATGACCTTGACACTTGATGAGTATTGGTCAGTTATTTCGTATGGTGTCTCTCAGTTTGAGTTTGTCTGATGTTTTCTCATGATTAGATTGAAGCTCTGAGTTTTTTGACGCTCCCATAGAAGTGATGTTGTCATCTTCTCAGTGCATCATATCAGGGAGAACAAAATGTGGATATGTCTTACTACTTGTGATATTAACCTTGACCCTTTGTTAAGGTGGTATCTGCCAGTTTTCCCCACGGTAAAGTCACTGTTTTCCCCTTTGTAACCTATCTTGGAGGAAATTCTTTGAGTCTAGTTAAATATCCTGTTTCTCCTCACATTTTTACCTATTGATTTTAGCATCCATTGGTGGACTCTGCTGGCTGTAGTTATTAATGTGGTGTTTGCCTAATTGTGATTTTGTATCTTCCCCATTCCTTCTGTATTTATTTAATTGTGGCTCTCTCTTCTCCCACGTTTATTTTTTTCAATTATTGCAATTTATATGAGTATGGATATTTGTTTTATTCCGTGAGTTACAACTGTCATTATTTATTTTGTTGCTCAGATCATTCCAGCTTTGCCATTAGGAGCTCTTTCACACTAGCGCTTGAGTTCTTTTGACGTGCACTGATCCTTTTTCTGGCACTTTAGCTTCTGGCACCACGAGATGTTCTGGGGTCATCTTCTGTTTTCTCCTGCCCCAGCTCTGGAATCAGTCATTTCTCCAAGGAGCCTCAGATCCTTTTATTTGGATAATAGTATTTAGAAACTAGGTTCTGGGTGCTCATTGTTCTTTGGTGCTCTCAGCAGACAGAGCTAGGAAATACATGAATGTCTACTAACCTGCACATGTACACACACACACTAATTTCTTTATGTTGGTGGGGCCCAGGCCTCTGTTCTAAAAGAGAGTGAATGCAGAAGAGGAAGGGAATGCAAAAAGTGTGGTGAAGATGTATTGAGATCAGCGGTTCTCAAAATTTCTAGTCTTGGAACCCCTTTACTCTTAAAAAGTACTACAGACTCCCAGTAGCTCTTGGTTATATGTATCATTTACCACTTTAGAAATTAAAACTGAGAAACTTAAAAACTTGTTTATTAATTTATAAGTAACAACAAATTCCATTACATGTTAACATATAACTTTTGTGTGTGTGTGTTTGAGGAGGGTTGGCCCTAAGTGAACGTCTGTTACCAATCTTCCTCTTTTTTTTTCTTTTTTTGAGGAAGATTGTCACTGAGCTAACATCTGTGCCAATCTTCCTCTATTTTATGTGGGATGCTGCCAAAGCATGGCTTGATGAGTGGTGTGTAGGTCCATGCCCAGGATCCAAACCTGTGAACCCTGGGCCACTGAAGCGTAGCGTGAAAGCTTAACCATTATGCCACCAGGCCAATCTCACATAACATATTTTTGATGAAATATAACCCTATTTTCTAAAACAAAAACTTTACTGAGAATTTGTTTTACAGTTTTACAGATCTGTTTATTGTCTGACTTAATATAAGAAAACTGAATTCTTATGTTTGCTAATACATTCAGTGTATGTTAACATCATATGTTAGTTAGCTTCTAGAAAAAGGCCGCTATATACTCATGAGAGGAGGGTGACAAAAACAGGTATTATTATGAAAGTACTTTTGGTCTCATGGACTACCTGAAAGAGTATCAGGGACTTTCAGGAGTTCCTGGACCACACTTTGAGAACCACTGATAAACTCTTACAAAATAAAGGTATGTGTTTACTAGAAGGTTGGATCCAGAAGAACTACCAAGAGGAATAGGAGAGAACTTAAATCATGATGTTGTGGAAGTCTGAAAGAATAGAATTTCCAGGTAGGATGGGTAGGGTGGGGGTGGTTAGCACTATTTCAATTAAGAAAAGCTGATTTGATCACTTTGTCCACCTGGTCTTATAGTGATGTAAATTATAAGATGCTGATATAGCAACCAAAATTCAGATTTATAGTGAGGAATACCACAGGGAGGTAGGCTAGAATGTTTGTTATGAACTGTGGATCCCTGAACCTTTTCCAGATCAGAGAGTAGCTATAGGCTTTCTCAAACCCTAGCAAATGTAGCTCCCTTCAAAACTTTGCATGCAGTCACGGGTCAGGCAGAAGCGGGGAGGGTTATGGTTCATCGTTGACTCAAAGGCCTGTCCATCAGCATGCTTGCTGCTCTCTGCCCTATTCTGTGGCTTGCTGAGCTTGGAATTAGAAATCTTCCTGTTGACTGGTTACATTTAACTATTCTTGCCAAACTAGCCTGGATATACACAGATACACACTTAGTCTTAAATTTCTCTTTTTCTGGACTCCTTGAATACTCGCAAATAGTGCTGACAGTCTTTTTTTAGACAGTATGTTTGCACTACGGTTAATTGTGTTATATCTTTCTTTTTACATTCAAACACCTGTTAGCCTTGTGGTCACCTTGATTCAACTTGTTTCCTAGGCAATATTTTGGAACAGTTTCCTTCTAGTGATGGTTAAACAGATCCTTTTTGTGTGGCTATATACTACTTTTACTCTCAGAATAACTGTTTCTCTAAATTTGGGGGCTGTTATTTTATCTATACGCTTACTACAGATTATTCTTTCAAAAAGATTGGCCCTAAGAAGAAGGAAGTTGTTGGAAAATTTTGATCCTTAAGAATTTGTTTGATGGGGAAATTTAAGTGTGCTTTTAGGCAGAGAAGAAATAGCTGGTGGAGTGAGGGAGATTTATTTTGGAGAGTCAGTGAAGCAGTAGAGCCTTGGGAAAGGGTAGGAGTGGAATCAGTAGCACAGAGAATAGAGGAGAACACGGACACCTTCTTGTTACTCAAACTGGGGTGGGAAGATGAATGAGAATACAGGCATACTTAGACATAATGTGACGTTGGTTCCAGACCACTTCCAGATTTGGAAGAAAAAAATAAAAGGTGGGTATACAATAAACCTGCAGCTCTGATTAGGTCCCTTGTTTCATCCATGAAGCCTTTTGCAGTTATTTCAAATCTCATTAACTTCTCCGTTTGATTCCTGCCCTTAGTCCCTGTACCATTCATTTAGGCTGAGCCTGACGTGTGCTGTCTTGAATTATTAGGGTGTTTTTTGGTAATACATCAAAACTCCCCATCTACGTTTTAAAAGGACATCTTATATTTAGAATGTATTCTCAGTATCTAGAATTATGCTCTGCACATATTAGAATCTCACTAAATTTAAACCTTTTGTTGTATTATTTTAGACTGACTGGAGTTTAGCGTGTAGCAGGCATTAATAGCTATTGAATGGATACATGAGTGAAAGCTATTATGGAAAACACCAAAGAAGAATATCCTGTTTTCAGATATCAAGATAAGATACTGGTACATTAAATAGGCAAATAAGAAAGTAGGATAGTTGGTTTATTTTGGGGCCAGAAATGAAATAAGTCTTGAAAAAGAAAGTCATTTTGGATTCTGGGCTTGAGTTATTAGTGACTAGAATCGAGGGAAGGAGTTTTACCATAAAGGGAGGTTTCTTTGTGTTTAAGGTTGGGAAAATAAAGAGAGAGAGATCAAAAATGAGAAAAACATCAAGATAATTCAGAGAGAGATTTTAGAACTAGCAAGAAGGAACCAGCTTGGGCAGTGGCAAGGGGTGAGGAAGCTTGACACTATGGGATTCTGCCTCTTCTAAGGATGTTGGGGAAGAAGTTAGATGAGTATAGAAGGTAGATATGACAAGGGAGTCAGGCCTGATGGCTTCCCTAGTCCCAGAGTGAGAGGCCCAGAGGAAGCGTCAATTGGTGGATGAGCTGGGGTCTGAGAGTTTTAGTAGAGAAATGTCTCAGTTTAGTCAAATCTTAGGACAGAAGGATGGGTAGGGTGATTGACAGTATTGATGGTGTTTCTGGGTAGGTAGTGAGAGTAGTGTTGAAATTTAGGCGCTCAAGTTTAGGCATGAGGTAACACGTGGGCCTAGGTGAAATGGTAAAGCCTAAGTGATGGAGAAGAAACCAGAGGTTTTGTTTTTTTTTTAAAATATGTGATGTATTTCCTAGTCTGTTGGTTTTCTTGATACTCTCATGAATATGTTTTAAAATCCAGCAAACCAGTCTTTTCAAATATCACACATCAGCAGATGCCTGCTTTGATTAATTATACTTTGGTTTATTTTAGGTGAAAAGTAACACTGAGAACTTGATTTTCTTTTAATCATTCCTCAAGGAAACAGTAGACAACTTATGGATGAAGTATTGTCTCTTTAGTTATGCTTAAGAAGTTTTCATGTTTTTATAGTTTATTGTAGTTTTCCTTGGGCCAAAGGAGACTTAAGTTTTCCCAGACTTTTTTAGCAGCTCATTCTTTCTAGCTGTCTTATCATCATCATACCCATCTCACAGTGTCTGGATTTACCAACATCTTTTCTAAGCACCTTAGGCTGGACCATATATGTTAGTGTGTGGTCATGTGATTTATAGAGGAGATTACTGTGTTCCATTTATTAGTGATGAGCCTATTGGGGCATTCTAAAAAGGTAACTTGCTGTGTGCTTATTGACCTTCACAATGCTTTAATTCCTTGATACTTCTAAGTTTGGGTCTGTGCTTTCATAATGTTTAAAGCGCCTTATATTGGAAAATGCTAGGGCTAATATGACCACTTTCCGTGTATGTGGAAATAACTAAAAGGTTCGATACATGTATTAATCTTTTTCACTGTTTGCACATAAAGGCTCTTCCTTACTTTGAATAGCTGCTAATTGCAGAACTTATTTGTGAATCTGTCTTACACTTTACTTGACACTTGCTAAAAAGAGTTCCTCTGTTTCTTATTGCTGCATGCTACATTTTCATGGTTTCTTTGCAATTTATAAGCTGACAGAAATGTTGGAACTACTTTTTGGTGTCCCTGCAAAATATAGGACGGAGCAATTCAACAGCTGCTAAGATAGTCTGTTATTTCTCTTTGTTTCATACCCAGCCCAAGGTGTTGTATTCCAGTAAACATTACTTCAGAGATGGTAACATGTCTGCATTCCAAAGCCTTTTTGGTGGTGATTTACCATTCTGTTTTATGTTCCAAATAATGATACCAAAAGAAACCATAAGAGTGGTCACTAGTGCTGTTCTGTAACCTGAGAGAAAGAATTATGTATTAGCTAAATAATCATTTACATTATGCTTTTGTGCCAAAGAGTCTCCTTGATTTGCAATTCTCACACTGCATACATTTCAGGAATTTATGAAAGCTTCTGATTCCTTATTTTGTCAGTCTGAAATCTCTGGCTTATGTTGCGTTTTCCTCATGAACCCTTTCTACACAGCTGTGTCCTCCAACGTTATGCTATGAATCTATAAGATGTTTATAATCTTTGCACCATATTTTTTAGTATATTTTTAAAAATGTAGCCATTAGCACATTGTACTTCCTGGATTATTATCAAGGATTTTTGTTTTTAAGCTTGTAAACAACAGAATATTTCTCAGTTCTGGAGCCTAGAAGTGCAAGATGAGGGTGCCAGCATGGTAGGGTGAGGGCTCTCTTTCGGGTTACAGACTTCTCATTGTGTCCTCATATGGTAGACGGGTCAAGGATTTTTAATGTATTTCATAGCCTGTTCAGCTGAAAGTTTCTTAGTTTTAAGATTCTTGTGTTTTCCTTTCAAGGATGGATTGAAAATGTGGCAGTGAGGAGTGGATGACTGACTGAGCACCATCAATTGTGATGAGAAGTGACACTACTACCATTAGTGGCTTTAGAACCTTGGTGTATTTTTTTAGGAGTCCTAGACAATTCTTTTCATATCTGTGAGAACTGAGGTCTAAATTGTTGACATTTTGAATGTTTCTTATAGTATTTCTCTACTTATGGTGCAGTTGCCATTGTGTGTTATACATAGCAGCAGCCTAAAACCATGTGCAATTCTGTAAGCACATGTTTGGTGATGGTTTATTGTAGAGGCCAGGAAAATGCTGGCTCAGATATTGTCAAAAGTGTTGAGCTTAAAGATAATTACATTTTCATTGTTAGTTTGTCTTTCTTTTCTTTTGATGTGATTACCTTTTAGAATTTTGTGTTGTTTCATGATATTTTGTTAATAGAGGGAAAGCCCATTGTGAAGTCTGAATACCCCTTTTATCCCTTAGTGTTTTGTTTGTTTTTGGAATTTAACGTTTTTTTGTGCTGTTAACTTCAACATCAGTTTCCTTAAATGTGGGGATGAAATTGATGTTACTGTGTCCTGACTTTTGCTTTATTCCATTAGGTCTTTTGTTTGTCTTTTCTAAGGACATCTTTAGTCTTTTTTCCAGATAGATTTTTGTAAAATCTTAGTTTATCCCTCAGTTTATGTGCTCTTGGTTCTTATTTTTCAATTGCCTATTAATGAATTCTCCACGTACTACTGACTTGGGTGTGCGTGCACGCTCGTGCACACACACACACACACACACACAGATAATCATTCTGGAAGCACTTATATGTAGTTTTAGCAAAGGATTAAACATGCAATGGCTTTTTGTCACAATGAACTTTTTGTTTATTTCTAAAATTGGCTTTTTTTTTTTTAACAGATAAGTGTAAAGCAGGAAATTACTTTTACTGATGTATCTGAGCAACTGATGAGAGACAAAAAACAAATCAGAGAGCCAGTAGACTTACAGAAAAAGAAGAAACGGAAACAACGTTCTCCTGCAAAAGTAAGAGAATATATTAAGGTGGTGGTCCCTAACCTGTTAATCCCGAACTCTTGGTCAATCTTAAGGGCAGGGACCTGGCTGGACCGTAAGGCAGACATCAAAGTCTCACTTGGTTTAGTAAAGCTGGAATGTTGGATCAGCTTCACCAGAAGGAAGGAGAGGATGCATACCTGCAGGGAGGTAGTGGGCCATTGCTTTCAATTTTCCCACTTCTCTTTTACCTAAAAATAAACTTTTCTTGCCCCATGTCTCTCTTTTCTTTAAAAAACTGACAGATGGTATGTAGTGCCCTTGCTTCTCATTTCTATTAGTTTTACTTATTTTAATATTATGGTTTCAGGAAAATGCACTACCATTTATTCATCAAGAAAAGGTTGTGGGATACCTGTACTAGAATATGAGGTCCATGAGGACAGGGACCCCATTTTATTCATGGCTGTTTCCCAGGAGCTTGGAATAGTAAGCATAATAGACTCTCAGTAAATACTTTATGAGTGAATGAATGGATTAGTATATAGTCAAGTAACCCAGTAGATACTATTAGGAATTTCCTGCTTTCCCCCCCTCTTCAGTACAGTGATAGTTGACTATATGTAGCATTTTGGTTATTCCTAGGAGGTCTCTGAACCATTTGCAGTGTATTTACATCTTTATAGTTATTTTTCGTCTTTTGTTCTCTCCCCTCATATAGTGAAGGCGGCTTTTTTAAAAAGATCATATTATGACTTTTTTATTTTGATGGCTACTTGCTTTGCATTTGCCTTGTGATTTAAATCGTAATCATAATCATCATCATTATTTGTATATTTTGGATACTTTTGGACTCAATGATGTGTTGGAGCCAGCTTGTACTGGCTTGCCAGAACTAAGTTTTCAGGAATTTTGCAAGCCAGTACTAAAACCATTGAGAGCTTAAAATTAGCCATTCTGAGAATATTTGCACCATGGAAATCAGCAAACACTTTGCAAGCCACTGATGCCTTAACCTGTTGTTTAGCATTCACCAGCACACCACTGCTTTTGGGATATGTAAGTATGCCTAATATAGAAAATTTTGAAAACTGTAAAGACTAAAGTAACCCATAGTCACATTTCCTAGAGACAACTACCTTAATTCTCTGCTATATTCCCTTTCTATCTTCAAATTCGTATATTTGGATAGGTACATTGATTGAATTTCCTGATTTTTAACACTTAAAGTACGTGTAAGCTATTTTTACGTTTGTTATTAAAAGTTTTTATAAAAGATTTTATTAGCTGCATAATATGTTGTATTTTGATATATTCAATGATTGCTATGTTGTTGGAAGTTGTATTCTCTTTGCCTTCATTTTAAATCATGCTACTCTTAAAATATTTGTATATAGATCTTCATGCATTACTGAATCAAAGGGAATGAGCTTTTAAAAAGGTTTCTTGACAATGTTACTCTTTCCAGAAGTGTTGAACCAGTTACATTGCTACCTGCAGTGGACCTAAGGTCCACACTCTCACCAGCCTTGAGTGTGAGGTTTTGCTTTTTTGTACCTTAAAATGGACATCTGATTATAGTTTAAATTTGAGTTTCTTTAGTTACTGGTCATACTAAACTTGTTTGGTTTTTTTCATAATTATTTGTGTTTTGTGAAATCCCTTCCTCCCTCCCTCCCTCCCTCCTTTTCTCCCTTTTCTTGGGGTTAAGGTTTTTCTCAGTGATTTAAATGATACTTTTTTGTTTGTTTTTTATATTGACAAATCAAATTCTTCATATATAGCACAATAACAGGTTTTACAGAAAAAAATTATTGAAAAAATTGTCATAGTGATTGATTATGTTACTTTGGGTTCACTGCTGGTCTATGGGGAATCTATTTCATATCTTTAAAAACAACATAATATATATAAATTCTGCATTTTCCTTGATATTTTATTGCCATGTTTTTCTGGTTCTATTCTTGAGGGTAATGTATTCCAAACTTTTGGCTAAAACTCTGATTATAATCTTCTAGTAGGGTATTATTTGGAATCTTTATTTGCTGATATGTTCTAGGTGTTTATTAATACAGGTCACATTTTTACAGGGTTTAAGCTCTTTTGCTTGTCTGATTTGATTAGTTAAACTCATTTATAATGTATTACAATATTTCTAAGTATTATTTAACTATTTATATATCTATGTAGTTGCTACATGAAAGATTTGTTCCATTCTAAGGTTATTGTATATAAGAAAATGTTTTGGGGCCATCTTTTTAGGGAATTCTTGGGAGGGTAAAATGCCTAGAAATAATATATGACAGACAGGGGTTTGAGAATAACAAAAACAATTATTTTTAACTTGTCCTGGCGTATTACATGTGACAGGACAGGGGCTTGTTGTGGACTGTTGTTAACACTGGTCTGCAGTCTCCAGATGAATGGTGTCTGTGTCTGGAGTCAGAACTTTGTGGTGTGACCAGTGAGTTATTTTGCATTCTCTTGGACATGTGTTTAATAATTCACGCTTCAGATTTTTCGTTAAAGTAACTCTTTTGGCCCTTTTGTATGAAAAGAAAGAAAAGCTTATCTCACGTTTATAAATCCATGCATTACTTGTTTTAAATTCCTTAAAAAGCAACTTTAAATTTCTCAAAGAATTATAATTTATTATGCTTAGAGGACTCCACTCTCCCCCAACACCTTTCCCCAATCTTGAATTTTGCCGTTATGAATATTTTGAGTATGTGTCACCATTTTGTCATATTAGATTGGGGATCTGTATAGGAAATGAAACTAAAGTAATGTGATAGACTTTTTAAGAATCTCAGAGTTTATACGTCTATATAAATGTGGTTCCCTTCAAGCTAAGCTTTGTGGTGAGAAGTACTGTATTGTTTTATCATCTTTAGCTGCCATGGATTTTAAGCAATAATTGCTTTCTGAGCCTTTGTCCTATGGCAAAGTCTAGTCATCTTAAAGTAGATTTTGCCAGAATACATTTGGCAACATGTCTGAAGAAGAAGAAGGTAATCAAGCTAGGGAATGTTTATCTAGGTCAAGTTATTTGATACTGTCATGGAATAAGCTGTTTTATGAAAGTAAATTTTCTACATAATAAGAGCTTGTCCCTTTTAAATGTCAAATTTTATTTTAACTGCTCTGTTGGAAATCTTTAATGTGTTGTTTTCTTTTTAAATATAGTGCATTTGAGCATGATTCAGCTTTTAATGTCTTGGGGGTGATGTTGTAAACATTAAAGAAAAATCATATGTATTGTAATGAAGTCCTCTGGATGGAGTGAGATATTAGGGCTTTTTTCCTTCGTCACCCTGTAAACTCCTGACTGCTAGCTAGACTTTAAGTGTTTTTGACCGCTTGCCGTTGCTTCACTGTCTCATTCCTTAATGACATGCTGTTCATTTTTACAGTGTTATACCTATATGGCCATTTAATACCGTGTTCCATTGCCCCTTTGAATTTTTTGTTTTGTTGTGGATTAGGACTACAGAGAACTAAAGTTATTAGTAATGTATGAAAAGTCTTAGTAGGCTTAAGTGCGTTCATGTCAGTGGTCTCTCTCCTGGCTCTGCATTAGTCATCTATAGGGCTTTTCCAGTTATAAACACCCATGCCCCATCCCTGTAGATTCTTATTCAGGGGATTTCTGTTTATACTTTAAGAGTCCAAGGTGATTGTGATTTATGTTTAAGCTTGAGAATCTCAAGTCTTGATACTAGAAGTTTCTGGATAAATGATGTATTACCGCCTGACTTTACTGTTGACTTGCGTGAATTAGGAAATAATGTTTTCCAAATGGAAGGGTTTTATGAGGGTTGTTGAGTTAACATTGATGATCTCTAAGAATCCTTTCAGTAAAATATAGCAATGTTATCTTAATCCAGTACTGTACATTTTATAGGTCTTTTCAGACTCCTTAGTAATTAAATGAGATAGAACAGCATACGTTTATTACTTAATTCTTATTCTGAAATGCATTTCCTTTTTCATTCTCTCAGCAAATAATTTGAGTGCTTATTATGTGCCAGGATCTCTTATCAGATGCTGAAGAAAGGAACTGGGTTTGTTGGTTACAACACCTCAAGTGGTCTGAGTAGAAATTGATTATTCAAAGTTATGGTGAACTCTGGAAGGAAGAGCATATTCCACAGGTCAAATAGATTATACATTATGTAGAGAATTGTTTCCCAGCAATTATTGTACACCATTGGTTCTGAGAAAAGATTTGTGATTTTGATATGAAAAAGATTTTAAATTGGGGCTGGCCTGGTGGTGTAGCAGTTAAGTTCATGCACTCTGCTTCGGTGACCTGAGGTTTGCTGGTTCGGTTCCTGGGTGGGGGTGCCTAGCACTGCTTGTCAAGCCATGTTGTGGTGGCATCCCACATATAAAGTGGAGGAAGACGGGCAGAGACCTCAGCTCAGGGCCAGTCTTTCTCAGCAAAAAGAGGAGGATTGGCAGTGGATGTTAGCAGAGGGCCAATCTTCCTCAAAAAAAAAAAAGCGCAACAAAACAAAACATTTAAAATTAAGTGATATGAGGAAAATTTCATTAAAGGGAGCATAGAAACGGAAATACTAGGCATTTGTCATACTTTCTCCTACATGTTAACTTGATTGTGGAAGAAGCGGCTTTAAAGATGAAGAACTGATTATGACAAGGGATGGAAATATGGAATAGTACTTAATGAAGAAAAAAATTAGTAAAAGAATGTATTAGTATTTTATTTATCTAACTTTCCCAGGGAATTATATATTCTGGGTAAATGATTTTTCCATAGAACTGAATCCTAACTTTAAAAAATATTTTGATGTAAATCTTTCTTTAAAAAATATCACATACTTCTGTGCCTGATATTTAGGAAACATAAGAGAAGTAACCTTTTCTAAAATTTAGGGTTATTATACTTAACATCAGTTATTGTACCATGCTTATGACACAGTGAATTTCGTGTTCTGGCACTGTCAAAAGCTTGCCATTTAAAAATGAAGTTTGGTAACATGTAAAATCTCGTATTGACAGACAGTAAAAGTCCTGGAGCATGAAAGAGTGTGGGATATTAGAGATAGCTAAGACGGTCAAGATGTGGTGGTCGTTATTGCTCCGGGTGTCTTTGTTACTTTGTTGTGTGTCTTTGGAGCTGCGCTATTCTTGCATTTCTAATTGGATTTGGAGAGTGAACAGAATTTTAGAAGATCTCATTCCCCACCCCCAGTTGCAATTAAACAACTCATAATAGGTGAGAAATTTAAACTGTCTTCTCTAAATTGTCTTGGTTTTGGTGGTTTAGAAGTTGCTTTAGATTGATTTAAGAATTATGGTAAGATGTGTGATCATTAGTTTAAACTATGCTTTAATAATTTTGGTAGTAAATAGTAGACAGTATACATAGTATAGGATGGGGAAAATCATGTCTGCTTTTTAAGAGAGCAAAACTTTTTCTCACTGAGGGATGTAGGGTTTCAGTTATTCAGTGGCACTGACTCTTGAGGATTGGAAAAATATATCTCCTAATGGACCATGAGATTAAGAAAACAGATTAATTGAGGTGTTCCATTTGGTATTGAAATTTTTTACCGAAAAGTTCTGAGTTTATTAAACAGTTAAGAAAAAAATCAAATATGTTGAGTATTGTTTAGACTTACTAATTTCTCCACTCTTTATAAAACTTGATTGCTTGGTCTTTATAATATACCGTATTTCTCCAAAAGTGGCAATGACAGGAGGCAAGATAAATGTGGAGATATTATAGCAGGCACCTTAAGATTTAAACTTTGAAATTTCAAATTCTTTAATTGTAATGGTGTTCATATGTTGAAGGGCCAAAGAAAAGCTAAAATATTTTATGGTACTAGTATCAAGTAGGTCTCCTAATCTCTAAGACACACACACTTAACTGGTGGATCACATTCTACTAAAAAATCTTGAAAGAATGTGAATAAGAAAAGAAGCCAAGTCTATACCAAGGAAGAAGATTTTGCCTGTATTAATGTGCCATTTCTGTTCCACTAAGGGACTTTGTTCTTTGCGTGCCCTAATCTCTATGGCACTACTAAGTAATTTTGAAAAATTGAAAAGTATCACTTTCTGCAAAAGTTTTAAAAAAGGATAAAGTGGTAAGCTCTGAGGATGTTTGGTATGGATAGCAGGCAGCCATGTCAATAGACATTATAGGGTCTCACTATGTTCCAGACACTGTTTTGGATACTGGGGTTATAGTAGTGAATGAAACAGACAATACCAGGCGCTTATATTTAAAGCAGATTACAAATTTGGAAGAGCCACTGCTCTTCTGAGACAAGATGAATTTTATTCTGTCCTTCATGCAAAGGTGTTTGTTACTCTGGCCTGAAAAAGAAAAATATAAAATGTCCAAGAATTTGATTTTTCTGTCTTTGAACTTACGCTAGATTTTTCAGTCTGCTTATTCACAAGTCACTGTTAGCTGTTTCATCCATAAAATCCGCCTTGAATTAAGGCTCGAATCCACAATGAAAGGCAGCATTACCTCCAGTGCCAGAAAACAATGACCTAGAACTCCCCAGCTCTTCATAAAAGCGCTTTGTACAGTTAAGGATTACATCCGTTTCACATTAAGTAACTTGGGCCAGATTTGCTCCTTACAAAGCCTTTCCTTGAAGTTGCCATGCCACGGAAAGCTATTGAGCTGCCATGTCCTTTGGCACTTGGATCCTCTTATTTGTTATCAACATAGTGAAAAAATACCTGGTGCTATCTTGCTTTTAGTTCTGTTTTATATAAAATGTTTAATATCTTTTGGTTATTTGTTTTATGTTAGAATATTTTAAATCATATTTTAAAAGCTTTTGTGTTTTTTCATTTTGTACAGTGTTAACTTGAATATTATTTTGTGACTTGGAGGGACTGAAAAAATTTTAAACTGACTGGCCAGAGATGAAACTTTCCACTTTCACTGACTCTCTTCAGGAAGCTGTGACACCCACTTCCACTCTCCTGCCAAATGTTTCCTTCTATGACTTTGGTGCATAGACTTTGAAGCATTGTTGACCACCTTGGCAGTTTGCCCAGAATCCAAATACCCTGTATAATTTGCATAATAATTACCATTGATTTACATACAGTATAGGCTGAATTGTCTTCCTGAATTTAAAGTAAAAAAATTTTTTAAATTACAGCCTTTTTTTCTTGCCTAATTCCCTTTTCTTGGTTTGAGAAGGGGTTATAACTGTGTATTTACAGGGCCTAATCAGTTTCCACAGGCTTTTGTGTTTCTTAAGATGTTTCCTGGATGGCTCCACCCTGTGGGGGACACGATTTCTTAGCTCCTGCTCCATGTGCCCTGCCTCCACTTCGTCCTCACTTGCCGTGTTCCCCCTGATCTTACCTGCTAGCTTTCTTCTTATCTTCCCATCGTATTCTGCCATCTTTATTCTCTTCTCAATATTGAAAAAACGGATCATGTATTATTTTCACTCAGCCACGTGTCTGATGAGAGAGGCAGTTTAATGTTGCATGTTGAACAAATGATTGATAATTTGGATGTGTGAAGCCGAGAGGTGACCTTTTTTCTGGCACTGTCTAGACCAGGCCCACAATATTCTCAACCTTAGGAAGCCCAGGAAGATAAGGTTGATTTCTTTCTCACCTATCTTCCTTTCCCATACCCACGCTAATGTATTTATCTATATATAAGTATATAGAGAGCTTTTTCTCATTTTTATAACCACATAAGATTAAATTGTATTCATTTTCCGTGATGTATTTAAACAGTCCTATACTGATTGATATTTACTCCATGTCTAAAACATAAGACTTTTGTGCTGGGTGTGTGAGAACTTGAAATTGAAAGTAAGCTGTCCTCACTCTGGTGGAGAGCACTGAGGGACTCCACCGGCATCAGCTTTGGAGAGGAGGGAGGAGAGTGCTGAGATCTTACTTAACCAGCTTCCAAAGTTTTATTAGTGATTTTTTACCCATTCTGAGTCACATTGTACTTTCCTACAATTAATGAGAACATTATTCTAATAGCCTTTTCAAGATTATTTAGGAAAAAATATTTCATAGTCTCTGGTGACCATTGTTTGCATTAAAAGGCGTTATCTCTTTTATAAATTAGTATTACGTTTTTTAAAACTTCTTTCTTTTGTTTTTGCTTTTTTTTTTTAACTAGATCCTTACCATAAATGAGGATGGATCACTTGGTTTGAAAACCCCTAAATCTCACGTTTGTGAGCACTGCAATGCTGCCTTTAGAACGAACTATCACTTACAGAGACATGTCTTCATTCATACAGGTATTTCTTGAATTAAAATGGGCTTATGGCCATTAAAATTATTTTCTTTGCTATTTCATCTTTATGTAAATGTCATTCATTCCTAAGACCGTAGCTAACCTGACATTTCAAATCAAAGATTTCATAGGCCAGGATGTCAGAAGGAAACCAGAAAAAAATTTAAATGAGAAAACAATTACTATGGATGTGCAAAATTAATTAGTCTTAATTGGACACTTATTTGGCTTAATGTGTTCTTTAAGCTAGAGAAACAGTTAAAGAATGTACTACTTAAAAAGCCTGTTGGCATTTAGTTTTCAATGCAAGACATCCAGATGGAGTTTGAAATCTGAATTTGGAAATCAAGTGTGAAAAATGATGGTTAAGAACATGAAGTTGTAGAGAGGAGAACTAAAGACTGATTACAGATCTTTGGGGAAACAGACTAGACATAGACATGTAGGTTGAGTTAAGGGGTGGGAGTGGGGGACGGAGTAATGAGGTGGGTGTAATGAACTAGAAAAATAGAGTGTCCCAGAAGCTAAAATAAACGAGAATTCCAAGGAGGGTATGACCAACAATGACACAACCTTCCGAAAGGGTTAGAGAACTGAGAGAAAACCGTTAGAATAAACAGCAAGGAGATCATGGGTACCTTTTAAGAAAGCAGAGTATAAGGGTTACAGCACATGGGGGTGGTGAAGAATTTGAGACATAGGGTCAACTGCTCTTTTAAGAGGGTGTGGTAAAAGGAAGGAGAGAAAATACTAAGGCAGGAGGGTTTCAGGATTTCTGGAAAGTTTCTTTGCATGTAGCAAGACCAAAGAATACTTTCCGTAGAAGGAAAGGCTCCAGCAGAGAAGGAGTGTCTAAGAGACAGAATTTTTTTTTTTTTAAAAAAGGATGTTTAGAAAGTTTTGCAGGTTCTGGAGAAAATAAGACAAAAGACATAAGTGATGGTTAGCCCTGGAGAACAAGGTGGGTGGATCTTCCTCCACATGAAAGGAAGAAGAGATGTTCAAGACACACTCGATAACCTGAGGCGTCCCTTCTAGCCTCGTCATTTTTAAATTCTAGTTTAAGTTGTTTTATTTATTTGTTTTCCTTGAAGGATATTGATCAGATTTAATCTCATTTTTGTGTGATTTTGAGAATGTAAATTGTAAAATCTTGGGAAAAAATTGAGAGGAAATAGAATTCTGTTAAGTTAATAAACATACGTATAAAAAATTTTTATGGATAATTTGGAATTTTCCAGAATTTGGGCTTCTAAGATTTATCTTTCCTCAGAAATAGTAACTATAAACTGTGTTTTATCCAGTAACTAATTTGTGGATGTGAAATTATTTTAAGGCGAAAAACCATTTCAATGTAGTCAATGTGACATGCGTTTCATACAGAAGTACCTGCTACAGAGACATGAGAAGATTCATACTGGTGAGTGCTGCCACCCATACTAGGGTTATTAAAATTACTATTTCAAATAGAGGGGAGAATTTTTAATAAATAGCCACAACTTGTTGCCACTTTCATCAGTTGTGTTTCTTAAGAGTATGTATCACAGCTCATCTTTTTCCTTCCTTCAATAAATCAATGTTCATTGTTAGGACTTGGCTTTAATGTCCAAGCCCAATAAATTACTTTGAAATAGAGTTTCATAATAACTTAAAATATGTTTAAAGTGACAAAAGGAAGGAAGTTTTTGTGAAATATCTGTTTCCTTAGATGTTTAACAAGTTTAGCGTAGGTAAAATTCTCGTTCACATTAATTAGTCTGGGGAAGGAGGCAAATGCTGGGCCCCAAGATAGTGATACTCTGTTTTTGCTTTCTTGCTGTTTCATGTATATAGAGTCTATATCAAGAGAGTTGTAATCTTAAGTTAGACATTTCCAATTTTTCTGTCAAGTTGTTAATGGTTTAGAAACAAATACTTCGGAAGATCGCTATAAAGGAACCTATACCTTAAGAAGTTGTCTCATTTTACAGCAAACATTTATTTGCATTTATTTCTTTTTACTTTTCTGGCAAATTGTAAAACCAAATTTTATATGTAACCTTGATTTAGTAGACTGTCAACTTTTTGACTTTTGATGTCTATAAGCATGGGGAAAAGTGGTTTTTTTTAGAATTTATTTCCAATGTCTTGCCTTTTTGTGATGGAAGAAAGCAGAGTTGGTGAATTTGCCTAACTGTCTTACATTTAAATAGAATTGAGGATGATGGTGATAATTTATTATATGAATATTGAAAAAATAAAAGTTCTTCATATTTCTCTATTTAAGTACTCAAGCAAATACCTGCCCAGTGTTGTTATTTAGATGTTCTCGTGGTACCTGCAGTACTTGTGAAAGGAGATCCTTAGATGTGTTGTCTTATAGAAGAAGCAACCTTTCCTGCCTAATAACTTTCCTTAACTTTCTTTCCCCTAACAAAGAAGCATGAATGTGGCTGGTCTGCTTAAATAAAACTTCAGCTGTGCAGCACATCTGTATGCTTTGATGTTCTGCTTTTCAAAGATCATTATGCACACCACTTTTTAAGTAAATATTATTCATCTCTTCCAGATGGAAGGGAGTATAGGCACTTTGGGAGAAAGAGCAACGTTGTCGATTTTATGCGACTTATAGCTAAATTTAAATTTCTATACAATAATAAAACCTGATCAGATAATGATAAATAAAAGTGGTTAAGGGGCTGGCCTGGTGGTGCAGCGGTTAAGTGTGCATGTTCCACTTCGGTGCCCCTGGGTTTGCCGGTTTGGATCCTGGGTGCGGATATGGCACCACTTGGCGAAAGCCATGCTGTGGTAGGCGTTCCACATATAAAGTGGAGGAAGATGGGCATGGATGGTAGCTCAGGGCCAGTCTTCCTCAGCAAAAAGAGGAGGATTGGCAGCAGTTAGCTCAGGGCTAATCTCCCTCGGGGGAAAAAAAAAAAAGCAGTTAAATATTTTTGTGTGTTTTTAATACCTATTAGATTTTGATGATTTACTTATTCATTCAACAAAAATTTACTGAGCCTTTAGTGTTTTTCAGGGAATAGAGAGATAATGTAAGGCTGTTTCCTTGGAGTTTACATTCTAATGGGAGAGACCAAGATATAAACGAGCACAGTGTAATATGTTTTGTAGAATTTCATAGAAAATGCTGTTATGCCCTGAGGAAGAGCCAGAAGTGCTGTCTGTTGAAGGTTACATAGGGAAGGCAACACGGAAACTACAGGAGGTGCAGTTAAGAGTGTGTGTGTGTGTGTGTTTCTGAAAAAAGATTTTCAAAACAATATTTACCCTTATTGCACTCTGCTATTTTCTCTTCTCTTCTAGTAAATTCTTTTTTGAAGTGCTGGTCACAATCTTGTAATCTCACTGTTTGGAAAAAGAGCCATGCTCGACCATGGGCTATCTTGGATTTAAACAGGTTATAATGGATAGTTAGCATCTATTGAGAATTCACTAAGACCAGATATTGTGCTTAGTGTTTTGTTAAATATCTCATTTAGTACTCAGATTAATCTTGAAAGAGGAGGCATTACTATCCCCAATTTTTAGATGAGAAAGTAGTAGGAAGCACACAAAAGTTAAAAAACTTTCCTAAATTTATATAATCTAGCGTATGATGGAGCCAGATTCCAGCTCAGGTCTCTGTGACTCCAGTACACGTGTGAAATCGCTAACTGTGCAGAATGGGACTAGGAGCAGAACAATATCTTTTGGCCTTTTTGAGTTTTTCTTGCTCTGCCACTAAGCTGGTTATGACTTAACCTTCAAATGGGTTTAGTCTGGGTCTAAAAGGGATGGAAGCAAAGGCTGGAGTTCTCATGTTATAAAGAATACATACTCATAAAAGGAGATAAGGAATTGAGAGGAACCAGGGCAAAACAGTCGCTGTGGTTCCTTAACAGTCAAGTTTCTTCTGAAGAGAGCCTCAGTTTTGCCCCATTGTCTCCCTCATTCCCACCCCCCCCCGGGTGGAACTGATAGAGGGGAATAGATTTTCCTTCTTTATTTCATTTTCTTAATTCTTTTTATAACTCTCTTTGAAGAAAGTAAGATATTTTTGTCTTGTAATCATTATACCTATAAGCTTTATCTGGGAATATATACTTAGAACCACAAATGTATTCTCCATCATTTATTATTTAGTCCTTACGGTTCTGTGTTTCGTGTTTTAAATGGCTTTTACTTTTGGAGGTGGGTAGTGCCTTAAAGTTTTTCCAGGTCAGGGCTTTCTCTCTGTAGGTTCTTTGTTTAGAAGAGTACATGGAAATAGTTATGGCAGTAGAAAAGATTTTGCATATGTTTACCCATTTTTAAATTATCGAGAAGGTAATGAGTGATCCTTAAAGGCTGTGTGGTGAGGAGAATTACCAGTTCTTACAGCTCTGTTTTACTTTTACCTTCCCTCATCCTTTTAGGTCTCATTGTCCTGTCTCCTCCAGTCTCCCAGCCCCCAAGCCTATTCTCTGCTCTATTTGCAATATGGTTAAAAATCATTACCTGCTTGGCTGTTCTTGCCACCAATAAAGAAATCTGTGGCTTTTAAAAACCGAGAACCTAGCTTGATTTGGTTTTCAAATAGAAAAACTTTGAACTCAGCCTAGACAGGCTGTCACTTAATTCTGTTTCCTAAATTTGCGCTAGCCTGTGAAATATCATTTTAGTGGAGAGTACTTTTTCACCAGAAGCTGATCTCTGAAATTCTGGTTAAAGCTTTATTCCTTTAGCCTAAGGCATTGAAAACTGTGAAAATGCAAATATCCTTGGGACTGCTATTTTTGTCACTTAGGGGAGATTTATATTTTTTTTGTGTATATGTGTTATGGATCCCTTACTTATGGTGTGTTTGAGGATATGGGAGAGAAGGTGAGGACTTGACGCCAAGGTCAAAGATAATCATCCTAATCGATCATTTTGTTTAGGTCAGAATTACTGCTCAGGTACATTGCAAGGTTAAACTTAAACATTCATCGTCTCAGTAAATCTGCACATTTACTATGTGATCAGATGCTTTTATCTAAGGTGCCTTTTCCTTTGCATTTTCAAATGCTTGTATAGAATAAATGTTAGAATGGCATATGTCCAGTTTTGTTGTTTTCTCATCACCTTGTCACCCCTTACTCTAACTAAGGAGCCAGTCTGATTGCCATGAGGAGGGGGTGTCAATTTGAGAGGTAAAGAACTTAAGTACAATTTTCAATATTTAATTGTAACTTTATATTAATTTTTTAAATTCCTCTAAATAATAAGCCACAGAATACCTATCCTGATATTCTCTTATAGCAAATTAAGGTAGGTTGTTATAGTTGTGGTAGTTTTCATAATTTATTTTTCACTTCAAATGGTTTTCCTCCCAAAAATAAAAGAGATTTTGAAAATAAACCAAATCATTCAGAATTATGCATATTCATTAGGTTTCTTTTTCCATAAAGTTCTTTTTTGATTTAAAGCTTTAGTTCTTGATAATATACAATTCTGTATACACGAATATAGTAAGAAACAGATTTGGAAAACCTGTCTTCTAAGTTAGCATTCTTCACGCCTGAAAACATACGTTGATCTTCTTTTCTCCTTGACCGTGACTTTTATTCACAATCATATTAAATAGCTGAATAGTAGCATTATTATTTTTTTAAACCAGTTGGTCTAGTGGGGTGGAGTCAGAGAGAATGTTGATTCACCCTTGACTAAGTTATAGCTCAATATTCGTATTTCCTTTAGTATGTTTTGGTTATTGATAAAAATTTCAGTTTTCTTCTCATTGTTTTGAAGACCTAGTTTATAGTTTATTAGGTATAATAGAGCAGTCTTATTAAAAGGAAATGTTACAGACCTAATTAGAGTTTAATTCTTACTTGTGAAGATGAAGGAACTGAATAATGTTTGTGCTCCTGAGAATGCTGCCTGCACTGTGAGCTCCTGGCATTATGATTGCTGAAGCCAGACAGCGCTGGCATGGACAGAGCTTGCCAAGAAAGATTCAGCAGGGAAGTACAGATTGCTGTGACTGACATTCTCTGGTTTAATGAAGTTTTCAGAAACCACGTTTTTTTCTCTCTGCAAAACTGTTAATAATTCACACTGAAAGATTTGATAACACATATAAAAGCTTAATGCTATCTAACAAAACATTTCAGTAGATATAAAAGAAATCATACACACACACATACATATGTATACACATACATATATATAAAAGAGTATACCGTACTTTTTAAAGGTTTTTTGTTTTGTGGGGATAGGAGAAGTCATCCAGAAAATAAGCTCCATTTTAACATTATGCCTTAGAACTGAATATGAAAAATCAGAGGCTTTATGATGATTGCCTAGTTTTTAATTGTGTGTATATTTTGTGTATGTTTGTGAGTATCCCTCCCTGTCAAATCCACATAAAATGTTCTCTGTTAGTGTAGTGTCTATAGTAAAAATGAAAAGAAGTGGGTTACCTTTCGTTTTGACAAGTCTCTTGTTTAACAAATTGGGAATCTCTTAAAGTGGTCTCATTCTTGTTTATGCATAATTATTGAATGAGTGAACGTGTAAATCATGTGACTCACAATTTGACAGATCCTGTGCAGGTAGTACAGACAACCTGCGCTGTAGGAGTTCAGAGGAAATAGACCAGTGAGGGTTCAGGTTGGTGGCTTCCTGGAAGAGGTGAAACGTCAAGGGCCCTGTGAGTTAGATTTAGCCTTTGTAGTTCGTGTGTTACGTGAGAGTCGAGTGTCATCACAGGAAGCGTAAGTGGTAGAGCACAAACAAGGTGGAGGCCAGGACCAGGAGAAAAATCGGGCGTGCACTACATGGGGAATCTTTGGGCAAGGATAGATAAACAGATACGTAAATAATCAATTCAGAAACATACAAAGAGTTGGCAAGTTAAAAATCAGACAAGCAGATCTCAGGACAATTGCAGATGCTGGCTAACAGGACAAGCAGTGTGTCAGATACGCTAGTTTAAAAGAACCAGAAGGAGGCAGGTACTTCATGATAGTTAAAAACTAGAAATTGGGGCTGGCCCCATGGCCGAGTGGTTGAGTTCACACACTCCGCTTCAGCGGCCTGGGGTTCACCAGTTTGGATCCTGGGCACAGACCTACACACAGCTCATCAAACCATGCTGTGGTGGCATCCCACATAGAAAAACTAGAGTGATCTTCAACTAGGATAGAGAACTGTGTATTGGGGTTTTAGGGAGAAAAAAAAAGAGAAGAAAATTGGCAACAGATGTTAGCTCATGGCCAATCTTCCTCACCAAAAAAAGAAGCATACTTTAAAATTGGCAAAGAAAGAACTTAAAAAAAAAAAGCCTAGAAACTCCTAAAAATTCATTATCATAACCTAATAATACTGTCAAATGAATTTATTGAGTACCTCTTCTCTGCCAAGCACTGTGTTAAACACAATACATAAATGTACATAAATTATCTCATTTTATCCTCACAGCAGTCCTGCGAGGAGGGTACTATTATTCTTTTTTTTACAGATAAAGAACAAGGGTTAATATGATTAAGTAACCTGTCCCTATGTGCACAGCTGGTTAGTGACACAGTCCAGGTCTTTAAAGTTCGTGCCCTTAACCACATGCAATTGAAAGGGTAGTTTATGCACCAAGGAAACTTTGAGTTGACAAAAAACTTGGTTTTAAACATGGAGTGGAGGTTTTTATTTTGTTCAAGTAAGAGCAGAGCCATTCCCAGACCTGGCCCTACTTAGAGCTTGTGGGTAATTGGGTATCCCTGCCTGAAATGAGGTCTATGGATGTAGGAGTAAAAGCAAATTCCAGCTGCTATGGAGTGAACAAAGGCAAGATGGACAGCATGTAAATGACCATCCTGAGTAGGGTAGAAAGGGATGGGTAGAGTGAGGATGAGGAGATAAGACGATAAAGCTTGATTTTAGGAGTATTTTGTCAGTATAGCTTGATGCCAAGTTAAGGAGTGTCAGGTTTATCCTGTAAGCATTTTAAAATACGAGGGCATGTAACTGCCGTGTTGGAAGGATATTATTGTTTTGTGAATAAACCTGGAAGTTTGGCCCATGTATTACTTTTTTAACTGTTCTGTTTATAACTGATATGAAAAATTATAATTTATTCAGATAATTGCACATTTATTAATCAAGTTTACTTTTAGGTATTAAATTTCTTTGAACAAGTGAAACAACATTGTTCGACTTCAAGGAATGTAGTGTTACTTCAGTTTGGACCAGTTTATCAAAAGTGGGCAAAACTTGGAAACTGCTGAATATTACAGTGAAACAAAGAAAATTATATTTTCTGGACTTCAGATCCTCTTCATTTTTGAACACTATAGGATGCACAAATGTTCAGAAAAAGAGCTGAAAAAGGAATACCCAAATTTATCTTAACACATAGAAGTTCCTAGTTTTTTTTAAGGTGCTTCACAGTAGTTTCTCACTTTTGATGTTTTTGTTTTTGTTTTTTTAATCATTTTTAGTTACTTCAGAAAACATGAGTAGTCTAGAACAAGGTAAATTTCTCTACTCTTTCATTCGTCAGTTTGGCTTCCTTTAATGTGGGTTCTTTCCTGCACCACCCGCCCTCCCGTCCTTTTTACGTTCTGCGGAAGATGAAGCATTAAGGCAGTTGAGTCTAGATCTGATGCTTTGTTTTACCAACGTTTGACACCCTGTTCTTTTGGAAAAGTACCCAATTACTTGAATTTGAACACCTGAAGACCTTCAGGAGTCTCCAATATTTGAAGCTGCCTTTTTGATAACTGCTACTACTTATTGTTCCAGAACCCAGTTGAGTGGATGACCAACATTCATCCTCCTTCAAATCTTGAATTCATTAAGTTTTCAGATATCTAGGCTAGCTGACAACAATATTTTTTATTTGTTGGTAAAGTTTTTCACTTGACTGACAGACTTTTAATAACACTTAGGCTCACAATTCATATATTTTATCTGGGCTTTTGGCAGAAGAGTGGCTGACAAAATGTACTGTCTGATTTGAACACAATCATGATGAAGAAATAGAATTTAGAATATTTAGGGCAATCTAAATTTACTTACTTATCAAGGTCATTCATTCTTGTTTTTCTGGATACTTTTAAGATCTTTAGGTGTTATCCCTGAAGAGTTCCTATGTTTTGAAAGTACTTAAATGTCACTGTTTTCAGCCCCCATTTGAATTTTATGAAAGTGTCTGGACATTCTTTGAAAGCAGTCACAGTAATAATAACAGCTTCTGCCTCTTTTGTAACTTGTTTTGCTGTTCTGTAGATCTTGTGGAGAGAGTTTAGCTTCATTCATACTGTTAAGCAAATGAGGGTCATAGGCTTGGCATCTTAATGTAGTACTACATGGTTATTTATCTGTCCAACTTCATCTCTCATGCTGTGTTTCTGCAGTTTGACGTTATTGGTCATTGATGCAAGTACTTCCTACTTTTTATTTTCCGTAGAACTCTGCATTGCCTCCTCTTCACAGCTGTGTAAGAAAGCTGATAGACAAACTAAGTTTATTGACTTTTTCCCCCATATATTTTTATCCTTCTGTAAATTCTTTACAGGACTTAATTGATTCTTTTTTACCTCATTTAATTATCTGTTTTGATTTTGACTTTCTAAGGATGCTTGAAGAATGGCTGCTGAGCAAGAACTTTCAGTGTGCATTTTTAATTATTATAGAAAATATATTCGGTCAACTCTTAGTTACTTGGGAAATTGACCAGATTGTAGATTATTTAGAATTTAAAAAGGCAAACGTAATTGTGAAAAAATAAAATGAATACCAGCACAAAAAGAGCAACCTATTTACTGCTATTGTTTGAAGCCACATCTTCTGTAGAGGCCTCTTGTGCTTATGTAATGGAGGAATTCTTTTTGTTTTTCAAAATCAATCAGTTATGTTCTTGCTAGCTTCATCTGCCTCTTAGTTCTTTGTCATTGGATAGAGAGGGATGTGGTATTCTGACCAGCTATAACTCTAGAGTCTTAAGAAGGTCTAACTTTATCCCTATAGAAAAATCTGCCTTTTCTTAAGACATTTTATTTTTTTATATGAGAATTGGAGGAAAATGGACAATGGACTCTTGGGAACCTGAAACTGAAAGGTATTATTTTAAAATGTTAAGATTCAGTGATAAACGCAAGAGTTTCCCTTATGTATAAGCCATGGGCATAAATATTAGAGACTGGACAGGAGGCATTTGAGGGGCTGTTATCAAGGGGATGAGATGTGAAGCAAGGATAGAGAAGAGGAGAATGATTGTTACGGGGAGGGGTAGAGGCTACCTGCCAAAAACATTGCTTGGTGCTCTACATAATTACCAAGACTTCTAGATTACTACTTAGTAGGAGAATTTGCTCAATGGCTAACTAATCTTACCTAGGCTTTTTATGATATTAAAAAGGTAAAGAGGGCCTGTCTGGTGGTGCAGCAGTTAAGTTCACGTGCTCCACTTAAGCGGCCTGAGGTTCGCTGGTTTCAGATTCTGGGTGCAGACCTATGCATGGCTTATTAAGCCATGTTGTGGCAGGCATCCCACATATAAAATAGAGGAAGATGGACACAGATGTTAGCTGAGGGCAAATCTTCTTTAGCACACAAAAGAAAAAAAAGAGGGTTGGTGGCAGATGTTAGCTCAGGGCTAATCCTCCTTGGAAAAAGAAAAAAAAGGAAAAGATTGTTGCAGCCAAGAAATAGACAATGGTAACAGACTATTTTAGCAGAATAATAGCATTTTTTATTTTTGGTCATTTCTCCCCTTGTAGTTCATGTGATATTTTGTTTTTCTAAGCTGTTACATTTCCATTGTTTTTACATTTTGAATGACAGTTCTTGAATGGTAAATATGTTACTGAATATTTTGTTTAAACTCGAAGTTTACATTAAATCATTATGTACTGTATTGAGAGTTGAAGCTACTATTTCTATAACAGTCTGGATTTATTTGCTCAGTAGTGTTTGCGTTTTAGATTAATTAATTAGCTATTAATATTTTTTTCCACTGCAGGAAAGCAATTTCTGAAACTAATCCTAGTCTTTCTTTTTTTCCTCCCTCATTGAAACAATTGCTTTTATAATGAGATTTTTTAGGAATGCCACTATCATACTCTAGCTAAGTGAGGAGGGCCTGAACTTATGAACAGGACATTAAAGACTAGAAATTGAATGAAATGGATATGATAAGATATTTCAAAGGAAGAATAAATATACATGAAATTTAATAATAGTTTAAGCAGAGGGAACTAAAGAAGTGAAACTAGTATAAAGTACTGGTTTTTAAGCTTTTATTGTGGAACCTGCTTTTCAAATGAAGTCCTAAATGGAGCAATATCAGAAGTCAGTTAAAAAACAAGGCAAATGACTTCAGGTGGGTTCCTTGGCTCTTGAGTTGACAGATGTTGCCGGTACTACTCAGTTACTTATGGAAGGAGACAATCCCAAGTTTAAAGTGACTGAAGAATTAGCCTTTGTAGAACAACTATAAGTAAGAATATTTTCAAAGTGGAATTAGACACTTTAAATGGTTGAGTTGAGTGGTATGTGAATTTTATTTCAGTAAAGCTGTTTTTCTTTTCTTTTCTTAAAAAGAATACACGAGAAAGCCTTATTTCAGTATAATCTGAAGTGGACTCTGCTAAGATAAGTTACAACCAATGGTGGGAGAAATAGGTGTGAAGCAGAACAAAGTTTAGTTGGACTAATTAACAAAGCTGGAAAAAATGTAAAGCATTTAAAGCTTATGGCTATTTCATTATATTATACGAAGAGTACTTTGTGGAAAACATTTCCGTATATTGTGTGTCATTGAACCAGTAGTGTCAACAGCAAACTTTGTTTGCTTTAGTGGATTTAACCATCATGGGTTCTGTGAATTTTTGTCTGATATAAAAGCTGAATATCCTGACCTATCCCGTGATACAGCAATTTCATATCTTAGAATTACTAGAGTTTTATTGGGAGTTTTTGAGTATAGAGCCAAGGTTAAAATTTTTCTGACCAGGAGGAGCCACTCTTGACCACTCTTATTGAACACTGAAGAATGTCTTTGGAAATTAGTTTTTGCTGAAGACTTGAAAACACTTCATAATAAATTTGACCTAATATTACAAGGGGACAACAGTGCTTATAGTGAAACTTTTGTGGTAAAGTCATTGTGACAGCTGCTGATGTTGAATGACACAATCTCCTTTATACACTTCCCATCCTGTTAACAAGTCACAACAAGAAGGAAAATCTCCATTTCCACACAAATATGGGTAGATATATTTTCCAAGCTCAAACTGTACTTTCATCAGTTTTTGTACATTGATGCAAGTGCAAAGGCAATTTCCATATTTCAGAATCCATTAAACTAACTCCACCTAATCTTTAGTTGGAAGTAATCAATCTGCAATGTAATGGCATGCTAAAAAGTAAATATCAGAAAAGAATCTAATAGAATTCTACAAATGCCTTCCAAGTGGTAGGTAATTCTTAATTAAAATTATATTTTCATGGATTGATATCAGTACCTATCTTTGGGACAAGACGATTTCAGAGAGAGTATGTAAAATCTCATTGCAGATCAGCATTCGCAGATAAACATCTGCAGTTGTCTTTGATGATAGGAAACACTAACTTTGATCTCCAGTTTAGTGAAATGTTCCCTCCTCTCATAAAAAAAAAATAATTCCAGTCTTCTTATTAGTACATCTGTATGGTGAAAAATTATGTTCTCTTGGGGCCACCCCTATGGCCCAGTGGTTAAGGTTGGCGCCCTCCACTTTGGTGGCCTGGGTTCGGTTCCCAGGCGCGGACCTACACCACTTGGTGGCCGCCATGCTGGTGGCAACTCACAGATAGAATAGAGAGAGATTGGCACAGATGTTAGCTCAGGGCAAATTTTTTTCCTCAGCAAAAAAAAAAAAAAAATCATATTTTAAATTTCATCAATAAAAACTTGTGAGTTTTCTCCTCTCATTATCTGAGTATATATACAATATTCTGGATTTTACCTCTTGGCCCACAAATCATAATATATTTACTATCTAGCCATTTATAGAAAAAGTGTGCTAACCCCTGTCAAAGTTTGTTCTTTGAATGTCGTACTCTCTCAGTTGTTAGACCTCTGCTTTGTTAGTGATCGTGTCCTTCATTTTACCTCACTCTTGGTCGTACCTTAGACTAATGGTTACCAAACTTCAGTCTCTTCATGATTTCAGTCTCTCGTTTTCCAGGCACTGCCTCCTAACATTCCCGCCCACGCTCTTTAGTACTTAGGTTTCAACAATCTTGTGTATCCCATGGGACCTACAATCCACTGATTCTACCTCCTTTTTGCTATCCTTCGTTTTTCTCGCATCTTCCTCACTTTCCTTACCCAGTTTAAATTCTGTCGTCATCTATCATAATCACTTGCATGCTTGCACTCATACCCGTTGCTCTCTCTCATGCATAGTACTCACTTGGCTAAATTACAACTTTGGGAAATTTAACTCTTTCCATTTCTGGAATAAAACAGAAAGCTGTGCTGAGTTAGGGTCACTTTGAACTTTGTGGGCCTTGAGTGCCTACTAGAAATCATCTAATTCCTTAGTCCATTCAGTCTCCCATTCATCTAGACAGGTTCCATAGTTCAGCCCATGGGCCACTTGCACCTGCTATCTATTATTGTAATTAAATTTTATTGGAACATAGCCATATCCATTCCTTTATATAATATCTATGGCTCTTTTCTCCCTACAATAGCATAGCTGAATAACTGTGACAGAGATTGTATGACCCTCAAGGTCTAAAATATTTACTACCTGATCTTTTACTGAAAAAGCTTGCCAACCTTTCTCCCAAATGTTTCATACTTCCTCCTTTCCATAAACCTCCAACCTTTCCTTCTACCCTCTCACTTTTAGCTGATTGTCTGCTTGCTTGTTTCACAGAGAAAATCGAAATAATCAAAAGAGAACTTGAATTAAGTTCTTAGTGCCATATCTGTTCATCCATGAGGTGGAGACTGTTGATCTTTTGGAGGAAGATGGGCTAGTAGTGCTTTATTTTATTTTGTAAAATAGCTGAGGATTTTCCATTGTTTTATATAGATATGCATAAAGCTTAAATTTTCATTATCTCTTTCATCTTAAGGGAAATATGTTTTATTGACTTCATATTTTTTAAAATTTTTTAAAATTAAGGTATAATTTGCATGCAGCAAACTTTACAATTGTTAGTGTATACGCTATGTGTACTACATATACACTCTGTGTACAAATGTGTGTATACAAATGTAAAAAATACACATTTGTGTAACCACCAGCAGAATCAAGTTATAGAACAGTTCTGTCGTTCCCCCATGTCTTTTTGAGGTCAACCCCTCGCCTACCCCGATCCTGTGCAGACACTGATATGTTTTTCTGTCTATAGTTTTACCTTTTCCAGAATTTCATATAAATTGAATCTTACAGTACGTAGCCTTTTGAGTCTGGCTTCTTCTACTTATTATAGTGCATTTGAGAGTCATCCATGTTGTTGATACATCAGTAATTTGTTATTTTTTTATTGCTGAGCAGTGTTTTACTGTATGGATATACCTCAGTTGGTTCATCCATTCTCCAGTTGAGGCATATTTGGATTGTTTCCAGTTTTTGGTGATTATGAATAAAGCTTCTATAAATGTTTGCTATAAAAATTTGCATGCAGCTTTTTTAAACGTATTTTCACTTCATTTGGGAAACTACCTGGGAGTGGAGTTGCTGAGTCATATAGTAAGTGTTTGCTTAACTTTATAAGAACCCACGGGGGCCGGCCCGGTGGTGCAGTGGTTAGGTTTGCATATTCTGCTTTGGCAGCCTGGGGTTCACCAGTTCGGATCCCGGTTATAGACCTGCATACCACTTGTCCAACCATACGGTGGCAGGCATCCCCCATATAAGGTGGAGGAGGATGGGCATGGATGTTGGCTCAGGGCCAGTCTTCTTCAGCAAACAAGAGGAGGATTGGTGGTGGATATTAGCCCAGGGCTAATCTTCCTCAAAAGAAAAAAAAGAAAAGAAAAAAACACTACCAAACTGTTTTCCAAAGTGACTGTATCATTTTGAAGTCTCATAGTAACTTATGAGAACTTCATTTGATCTGCGTTCTCGACAGCACTTGACGTGGTCAGATTTCCTTATTTTAGCCATTCTAATAGGTGTGTATGCAAGTATCTCACTGCAGTTGTAATATGCATTTCCCTATGGACCAAAAATGTTGAGCATCTTTTCATTTGCTTGTTTGTCATCTGTGTGTGTGTATATATATTATTTGGGGAGGGGGTGGTTAAGTGTCTCTTCAATTCTTTTGTCCATTTAAAAAAATTGAATTGTTTCTTATTGTTTTGAGTATTCTTTATATATTTATTTATGTATCAGATATGATTTGCAATTTTTTCCCCATAGACATGTTTTTTCAAATTGATAAAAAAAGCATTGTTTTCGGAGCTGGCTCCGTGGCCAAGTGGTTAAGTTCGCGCTCTCCGCTGCAGCGGCCCAGGGTTCAGATCCTGGGCGTGGACATGGCACCACTTGTCAGGCCACGTTGAGGCGGCGTCCCACATCCTACAACTAGAAGGTCCTGCAACTAAGATGTACAACTGTGTACAGGGAGGGGTTTGGGTAGATAAAGCCAAAAAAAAAAAAAAAAAAAAAGCATTGTTTTCTTGAAAGACCTCTTGGTATTTTCCAAGATAACGCCATATTTAATTTCATTTTTATATAATATTAACTTTGTATTTCTAACCATAATGCAAAATAAAAAAATCAAATGGTAATGAGTTTATATTAATGTAAGTATTTTCTGAAATATGTAGAAGTCCAAAACCAAAAATTTGGCAAAAATATTAGTCTTCGTTTTTTTGCTTGTTAAGTATGGAGCATAAGTTTTATTATATATTTCAAAGAACAGTATGAATAATTTTTTATATTCAGTACATAATGTAAGTATTCTTACATAACATCTATTATCTAAAAAACTGGTTAAAGGGGCCAGGCTGGTAGTGTAGTGGTCAAGTTTGTGTGCTCTGCTTTGGCAGGCCAGGGTTCACAGGTTCGGGTCCCATGCACAGACCTATACACTGCTCATCAAGCCATGCTGTGGTGGTGTCCCACATACAGAATAGAGGAGGATGGGCATGAATGTTAGCTCAGGGACAATCTTCCTCACCAAAACAAAACAAAACCTGGTTAAACTGTATATTTCACGTAAATAAGTGTTTAGTACCAAACTAAAGCACTAAAAGAATTTAACTTACATCCTATCATATGAAAAATAAGTTACCTTTAGAAAATAGTTTTAGCATGACTTATTTGTGTTTATATTCTAATTATATAGAATATAATTTATCAGATTCATTCTTTGCTTGCAACATTTAAAATGCCGTTACCACATTATGTGTTAAATTAATGGTGTAATCTTAGTAAGAACAGCCTCATTCACATTGAGTAATCTAAAAGTACATAAGGAAATTGGTAGAGACCTGATGCTATTAGAGAGAACAGGTTATATAAAATTTTAGAAATACTATTGTAAAAGTATTATAGTTGTTGGTACTAAGTATTCACTATTAAAGCACTAAGGCAGTTAGCTTGTCACTGACTTTTTTTTTTTTTTTCCTGAGGAAGATCTGCCCTGAGCCAACGTCTGTTGCCAATCTTCCTCTTTTTACTTGAAGGTTCACCCTGGGCTCGTATCTGTGCCAGTCTTCTGTCTTGTACATGGGTCACCACCACAGCATAGCCACCGATGAGAGGTGTAGGTCCACACCTCGGAACTGAACCCAGGCCTCCAAAGCAGAGCGCACCGAACTTAACCAGTAGGCCATGGGGCCAGCCCCTCACTGCCCATTTTTTGCGAATAGACAAGAAATGGGGAAGAAAAGAAACATTTCTTATTTTAAAAAGCCAGAGTCTTGGGCTTGCAATAAAATAACTCAGCCTCAAGTGGGCTTAACCCATTTGGGAATTTATGTTATCAGCCTCCACACTACGTGCTCAGAAGAAAGGGTGAGCTCTCTTTAACATCTTCCAGAGCCTCTATAATTTTTCATATACAACATTTTGCATCCAGTCAAAAATTATAATCATATCAAGTGATAGGACAGAATCACAGAAAGGTAAGAGAAAAAAATCGATAATAAAAACAATTTCTCAGGTAATCCAGCTATTAGAGTTAGCAGAGAAGAGCTTTAAAATTTAAAGTGTAACTAATATGCTTAAGAAAATATTAGAAAAGGTACAGAAAATAGATGAAAAGTGGAGAATTTACCAGAGAATTGCAATCTATAAAAAGAAGCAAATGAAAAATTCTAGAATTGAAAAATATGATAACTGATATAAAGAGCATAACATATAGATTTAATGGAAGAACAGAGGCAGTAAAAGAGAAAGTTGGTGAAATGGAAGACATCAGAAATATCACAAGAGAAAAATATGAAAACAGAAAAAGATATAACCTCAGCTGGGATGTAGAAAGTGCTAGTCATAATAGAAAAAAATTGATAAATTGGGTTACATTAACCTTCAGATATTCTCTTCATTAAAGACAGCATTAAGTAAGTGAAAACTAAGCCTTGCAAATATGTGCAGAATTCCTACTAATCTATCTAGGAAAAGACAAGCCAATAGAAAAGTGTGCCAGATGCTTGAACAGATACTTAACACACAACAAAAAGGATATCCAAACGATTAGTAAACTGTGGAAGGGTACTCAATTAGTCATCAGGAAAATTACTTAAGATTGCAATCTGATACCACTTGCACACACCCCAGAATGGCTAAAATGAAAAATATAGGTCATACAAAGTACTTGCAAGGATGTGGAACAATTGGAACTCTTGTATACTGCTGGTGGGTGTGTAAATTGGCACATCCACTTTAGTAAACTTTCTCTGCCAAGGCTGCACACACATAAACCCTATGATTTATCATTTTCACTCCTAGTTGTATGCTTATGTGGTGTACATATATTCACCAAAGATGTGTCCAAGAATGTTAAAGCAGCATTGTTATTAATAGCCAGAAACTGGGAACAACCCAGATTTCCATCAAGAGTTAAATGAATAAATTATAATACATTCATATGATAGAATACTAGACACCATGTTGTGGATAAATCTTAAAAGCATAACATTGAATGAAAGAAGCTAGACACAAAAGAATACGTACTATATGACTTCCTTCATGTGAAGTTCATAAACAAGACAAAATGACTTATGTGTTAAAAATCAGGATTGTGGTTCCTGACAGAGAGCGAGTGGAAGTGTGTCTGCAGTGCTCACAATGCTCTGTTGGTTGGTTGGGATAGTGATTACAGAGATTTGTTCACTTTGAGAAAATTCCTCAGACTATATTATGTTTTGTATACTTTTATGTAGGTATATTACATTTCAATAGTTGTTTTAAAAATATGGCGAGGGTACCTTCTGTGTACTTTTTTATGTGCTTTAGAATTTCCGTAATAAACAGTTCATTAGAAGGCAAAACTCATCTCTGATGTTGGAGGTCTGGATGGTGGTTCTCTCTGAGGGATGAGTGACCAGGTGAGGCCTCAAGAGGCACTCAGGAGGTGCTGGTAATGTTCTGTTTCTTGATTGTGGGTGCTGGTTGAATGAGTCAGAGAACTTTGTGAAAATTCAGTGAGCTGTAATTACGATTTGTTTACTTTTCTCTGTCACTGCTATACTCCAGTAAAAAGTTTACTTGATTAAAATAAGAAAGGAAAGAAGAAAGAAGTAATGGAAAGAGATGAAATAAAATTTGCCTCATCTTCATAATATTAAAGCTGAGTGATGGGTAAATGAAGGCTCTTTATATTCTTTGCTACTTTTGTGTCTGAAAATATTTATAATAATAATTAGGATAAACTATAGGGACAGACAGCTGACAATTGGTTGCCTGGAGAAGTGGGGAGGGAATGACAGAAGGGCGGCGGGAGGATGGGACTATATAGAGTAACAGGGAACTTTGTAGTTTCAGATAAATTCATTATCTTGGTTGTGATGATGCTTTCAAAGGTATATTCATTTGTGAAAATTTATCAAATAGTAAAAGAGTGTAAAAAAAAAAAACACAACTAGGTTTTAACCATTCCACTACTGTCATTTTCCAGGTTATTTCCTCTCATTTCCAGACACTGACAAACACTTAGTACTTGCTAAACAAATCAATGAAAGCCTGGGTTATGACTTGATATATTCTTGGTCCACAGTTTGGGATCACTTTGAGATAAACCATGAGGTAGATGAATTTGGTGCTGAAGTGGCTTTTCTGGAGATAAAAGAAGGTCTCTAGGGTTGATTCCTGGGCCTAATTTATTGGCACCATGACTTTGGGCAAAAGTTTCCTAGCCTGGTGAATGGGGATAATTTAATTGACAAGAATAGAGTTGATTTAAATGGAAGAGTACCCACCAAGTGCTTGACACGTAGTAGGTGCTCAATAAAATTGTAAGCTAAAAGACATAAATAAGATAGGTATTCTATGTTGGAATGCATATTTCACCTGCATTTTTAAGATGACACTTTGAAAAATAGAGTGCTTATAGCCGACTGCTTCTTGCCATGTTCCTAGAACTTGTATTCCCTGTTCATTCTCTTCAGCTATTTAATTGACAGCTGAATTCAGAAAAGATAGCTGCTGAAATTGTCACTAACTCTGAGTCAGGCTACCAGGATTCTTTATGTAAAAGTTCTTTTAAGCTCCTTGCTCATGTTAGAGCGTCTACATCATATTTCTCAATTGCATTATGCATGAAATAAAAGGATAGGTTGCAATTAATGTAAAAAGACAAATCATTTTATTGTGACAGGATAATAGAGACAATTGTGAGGCTGGGAAAAAAGTCAAAGGACCCTGATTAGGAAAAAGAATTTTAGTGATGAAAAGAGTATGTTTTTGAGAGAATGGTCCTTCATCCTTTGATACCCTGTTTAATTAAAAAAAAAAAAAGAAAAGGAAAGCTGATGTCCATTTATCTAGTCTTTTTTTTTTTTTGGTTTGAGGAAGATTAACCCTGAGCTAACTGCTACCAATCCTCCTCTTTTTGCTGAGGAAGCATGGCCCTGAGCTAACATCCGTGCCCATCTTCCTCTACTTTATATGTGGGACGCCTACCACAGCATGGCTTGTCAAGTGATGCCGTGTCCGCACCCGGGATCCGAACCGGCGAACCCCGGGCTGCTGAAGTGGAACATGCGCACTTAACCGCTGTGCCACCAGACTGGCCCCCCATTTATCTAGTCTTATATGAAGACAACACCATAAATAAGAAAGAAAATAAACTGATGCCAAGTTCCTCCCTTTTATGGGATGCAGTATAGGGGATTCGATGTAGAGTCACTTGATTTGGTAACCCCCTCATGTGCTTAGCGTAGTCTTCACTTTGGATCTCTTATTTCAGAGCACTTGTTTTCAAGAGGTAGTTGGAAATTGTGGGTTTATATTAAGTTAAAAATAGACTAACAATGTTTACAAGTCAGGAGCGTGTTTACTTAGCTCACTGTTTAAATCTGTTTTACATTTTGGGATTCTAACATTTTTGGTAGGGACACACTGATACCCATATATTCAGTCATTTTACTAATTTTAAAAACATTTTAAATCCACATCTCTAGAAGATACACCTATGAGATATTCTGAATTAACTTTTTTAAATAATTAGAAAATAGTTACATATGTCACATTTAGATGGTATTTCCATTAATTACTATTACTTTAATTTAGGTCCTGTATTGCCTAGGTGCCATGGTTGGGACATGAATTACTTAGTGTTAATATGCTTAGATATTAGTACCGGTTGTGTATGGTCTGCATATATTGGCTGGTAGAAAAATGAGATGTGGGAATTGCCATAATTATATGGTATTCAACTTATTTTCAGAATTAGGACAATGTTGTTTGTTTATTTTTCACATATGATTCCTAGACCAACTCTCAAATCTTTAAAATTCTGAATAGGGTTTGCCTGGCATGGTGCTCTTACAAGAGGTGGTTATCATTCTCAGTGTTGTGTGTCTCATAAAGTGGAAGTCTAAAAGCTGGTCTGTAGAAGCCAAGGAACAGTGCCCCACCTGCCATTCGCTGTTTCATCCTAAGGAAACTAGGCCACTTGAAAAATTACAGTGTAAATGTATAATTGCATAGCTCAGCAAAAGAAAAGAAGCTCAGAAAAAATGAAAGAACTTTCTTAATTTTCTTTTGTGGGGGGAGGTGGTGACCCCAACCTGTTATTTTTCAAAGTGGGCAAAAGTTACCAGTGTTTCCAAAGTTTAAATGCAGGAGCTGAAGTTTCTCCCTGACCTCTATTCTAGGGAAAGAAAACCATTCTATGTTACTAGAAAGATGGGTTTTAAAAAATTTACTATCCAGAAAAATTACTTCTTTCATTAGTTAACTTAAGACCTTTTGGTTTTTTTGCCAGTTTGATTTAACTGACGTGTCTTCATGTTACTGTACAGCTTCACAGTTTTTATTTAATAACCTAATTTATACTTCATTGGTTATGATTTAGTCTCAGATGATTTCCTATAGAATACAGTTTCCTGCACAGTGTATGGGGTCTTCTTAGACTGATAAATTATCTTTCTAACCTGGAAGGACTTTATGCCAGTGATCTTCTTCTATTTCTTATATTCTCTGAAGTTTTAAGCATATTGCTGGGTGTCCATGTATTTGTTTCAATAATCCTCCTTGTTTCCCCTTTTCCTGAATTTATTGTCTAGGTTAAGGATGTTTTTATTTGGGATATATAGCCCAGTTACTGGGTTATAACTGTAATCAATAGGTAAATATAATGGTAATCATTTATCATCAACCTCTCCATTTGTATTTTTAATAGCTAACATTTATTGAGCTATTAAAATGTGCTAGGCTTTGTTCTTGAATTACTTCACACAGATTATCTCATTTAACATTTGGTTCTGACTTATTAAAGATGGACGGTCCCTTCTGTTGTCAAGTATATGTTACTAGGTCGTGTGAACTTTGTCACGGGTATCGTCATAAATATTTTGGCCTAGATTTTTACTTAAAAAATTGCCATTTTCATTCTGATTAATAAGAACAGTAGATAACATTTCTTGAGTGTAAAGCCCTATCATTCACTCTCATAACAAAGAATGGGTTTGGGGGAGGAATTTTAGGAGAAAATGATCTTAGAGGAGAGAAGAAGCGTGACAGTTCTAGGAATTGAACGGAGGCCACTTTGACTAGAGCTCAGAAAGTAAGGGGGGAGTTGTGAAGAAGTATCAGATATGAGCGAAAGGCAGGGGCCAGATAGTAGAGGACCCAGGGTTTTTTTCCTTATCCTAAAAACAGTGGAAGGCCATCAATAGGCTTTAAACATGATCAGATTTACTTATGTTAAGAAAATCTAGCAGTGTTGTGGAATTGAAAGGAGATGGGAGTGGATCCCAGAGAGACTACTCTTGGGATGCTGTTATATAATAGTCCAGGCTGGGGCATAATAGTATCTTGAACTTGCGTGATAACAATGGGAAACAGAAAGAAGTGGGCAGATTTGAGAAATATTTAGTAGGTAGAATCAGTAGGACTTGTTTATTGGTTGAGTATGGAAAGGGGATAAAGAAGAGAAAAGTTATGCAAGCCTCTGGCTTGCAAGACTAGGTGGATGGGAGTGCCATTCATGTAAATAGGGATTCTGGAGAAGGACTAAGCTCGAGTTTAGTGTGAGATATGATGTGTTTGAGATGCCTAAGTGTCATAGAAGTGGATATGTTGAGTAGGCAGTTTGGATGTATGGGTCTGGAGCTCAAATTTGAGAGTAATTAAAGCTATGGAAAAAGATATTTCCCTTCTTGCCAAAGAAAATAATATAGAATGAGAAAAGCAAAAAACTTAGGAAGAAGCTTTGAAGAACTAAGACATTTCATTGTTGGAGGGAGGAGGATGAGCTGGAAAGAACACTGAGGAGCAGTCACAGAGATTGAAGGAGCATGGATATCATAGAAACCAAGGGAAAAGTGAATTTAAAGAAAAAGAAAAGGATCACTTGAGTTCAGTGCTGTTGAGAGGTCTACCAAGATAACTGAAGAGATTTGGTTGTGTTTGCTAACCTTAAGGTGATTTGCACAAACTATTTTGATGAAGTAAGTGCAGAAGCCAGATTGGAATGGTTTGAAGAAGAAGAGGGTTAGTTGAAACTGCCCAAAATCAGATTAATATGTCAAGCCATAGTGAGCTAATTTGTGCATAAAGCTTATGCCCTTATCACTTTTTTGTATATAATTTCCCCTGATAATTGCCCATATATGGTAAGAATTCTTATCCATAAACAGCTCAGAGTGTGCAGTGTCAAGGTTACCAGAGAGAAATACCACAGTGGGGAAAATTTGTGATCTCAGTAGATGACCATTAGAAGAGAATCTCCAGGCCCCTTGGGTATTGGAAAATTACCATTAGTGGAACGCCTTAAGATTGTTTTGTTCTCACCATGTTACTGCTTTCTTGAATTGTAAACAGTATTTACAAAGTTCTTGGTATTTTTCAAGTAAGCTTTTTCTGTTAATCATAAAATCACTCAAATGTCGTACAGATTGGCTTCCTTTTTCCAGTAGAGGGGTTTTGGCCCTCAAGGGGAAAAACAATAAAGGAATTTTCTTCTAAAGAAATTTCATTTAAGTTTTTATTTTTCTTAGGGAAATATATGTCAGTCATTTTATTTTCATTTCCATTCAAGAAACATATCAAAGTACCAAAGTCAGGAAGAGGATACAAAGCACATTATCACCAATACTTTTTAATAAAATGTTTGAGAACAGTAGTCGGCAAAAGTAGACGAGAAAGATATTATAGTTTAAAAAACTATTTTTGTAAGCACTATTATTGTAAACTTAGAAAATCCATGAGAGTCAGCTGAAAAATTACTGCAGACTAGCAAATTCATTAAAAATAGCAGAAATCCATACACTTTGCATGTACACACTCACAGTAGAAGATATGACAGAAGAAAACACCCTTTTTACAGTATCAACAAGAAATGTAGAAAATCCCATAAGAAAAAATCGTTAAAACACCATTGAGGACACAAAATGAAATTTGATCAAGTGGGGAGACATGTCCCTTTTTTTTCTGTGAGAAGAATCAACATCGTAAACGATATTAATTTTCCATAAATTGACAAACATATCAGGCAGCTCCCCGCCCCCCCCCCCCCCCCCAATATTAGACAAGCTGATTCTGAAGTAATGTAGAAAGTGGTCAAACAAGACAAACCAGAGGAACAAAGGAAAAGAAGAACAATTGGGGGGATTAGCCCTACCAGATGATACAGTGTATTATAAAGTCTTAATAATGAAAACATTTGGGTCAGACCAATGGAACAGAATAGGTCTAGAAATAGACCCGTGGAACTTAATAGTATATGATTATGATAAAGAAGTGATAAAAAATGTGATAACAAACACTGAACTTGTCAGTAAATGGTGTTGGGAAAACTGGATAGCCATCTGGAAAAATGAAGTTTTATCTGTATCTCACATTCTACCTCAGGATGAACGCCAAATGTATCAGATTGCGTGTAAAAGACAAAACTGTAAATGTGTCATTGAAAATATGGGTAGATTAGAGTGAGAAAGTCCTTTCTAAATAACACTCAAAATCTAATATCTGTAAAAGAAAAGATTGATAAATTCAACTACATGAAAATTAAAGCCATTAGTAGTACCCCTACTATTAAGGGGGAAAAAAAGGCCAGGAAAAAATCCTGGAACTCACGCAAATGACCAGTCTCTTTAATAAAGCTCTTATAAATCATCAAGAAAAAGACAAGCAAACTTGTAAAAAAGAAAAAAAAAATAGATGAAAGATATGTGCAGACAGTTCTCGGAAAGTGACATATAAAGTGACTCAGCCTCGTACTGAGATGCTGTTTTTTCACCTGTTAGATTTGCAGTCGTCAGGAACCACATGGCAGGGTGTGGCAAAGTTATAGGGAAACATCCTCATGCATGGCTGCCAGGGGTGCACATGAACATCTCCTGTAGGGACCAATTTGGCAGTGTGTTTCAAAATCACAAATATATTTGTTATTTGACCAGAAATCTGGTTTTGAGAATTTATCCTACAAATAATACCTGCAAATATATGAATAATGTATTTATAAGGTATCCATTACAATATTATTTATAGTAGGAAATGTTTAGAAATAATAGGGGACTGGTTAAGTAAATTGTAGTGTATATATCTATCAGTGAAAGGTGTCAGCTGTTAGAGAGAATGAGGTAGCTCTTTTTCTACAGATAATATCTCCAAGCTACTGAAGGAAAAAAAAAATGCATAGTACTGAATAAATATGATATCTTCTTATAAGAAAGAAGGAAAAATAAAAAAGATTATGTATTTATTGTGTCAAGAAACTTAGGCTTCTGTCAGGAAACTCTGGAAAGAAGCACACACAAATAAAGGTACCTGTGGAGGGCTAAAGAAGACTGCTTCCTATATAGTTTTTTGTATTGTTTTGATTTTTTTGAACCATATAAGTACATTACCTAATCCATAAACAAAGAAGAATCCTTAACTGGCAAAACTTAAATTTTAGAATGTCTTATTTCTAGAATGGCTAGTTAAAAATGAAGAAGAGGGGAAAAAAAGTGCGAGAGAAGAAGATATGAAGAAAGATGGTAGGGTGAAAAAAGGGAAGAAATACATTCTAAAGAACAAAAGACAGAAAGGATTAGAAATAAGGATAATCCAAAAGTAAATGTCCGTGGAAGGTGCATTTGCATTTATATTCCTTTCTGGCTGACATAGCAGTCATAATTGTTCTCTTTAGTTTGGGGGCTGTGAAGGGTTGTTTTTAGCAACAAAGGAACATTTGTACAAATATCTTTTAAGGCGTTAATGTTTCTAATACTTTTTTTGTTAAAGGAACTTTCTTGTTGCTTCTAGTTGAATAAGCTGTTACTTCTTGATTATCAGAGTGTAGCAGATAACTTAATCATTAATTTTCTCCAGTTAATTTATTTTGAGTTTAATCGCTAGCTCCTTGAGGGAAGAAGTCCTCTCATTCACATTTTTCATGATGTCAGTTGTGTTATCATGCAAAACTTTTAAAATTACTTTATTGAGATATAATTCACAATATCAAAAACCTACCCCTTTAAAGTGTACAGTTTAATAGTTTATAGTGTATTCACAGAGTTGTACAACTGTCACCATAATCTAATTTTTAGAATGTTTTCATCACCCTAAAATCCTATGACTTCCCCCCCGCCCCGCCCCCAGCACCTAACACTTGTTATCTGTCTTTTTTGTTTTAACTGAACTCTCCTATTGGGTGTGAAGTGGTATCTCATTGTGATCTTGATTTGCATTTCCCTAATGAGTAATGATGTTGAGCATCTTTTTATGTATTTACTGGCTATTTGTGTATTTTCTTTGGAGAAATGTCCATTCAGATCCGTTGCCTATTTTTAAGTTAGATTATTTGTCTTTTTGCTGTTGAGTTGTAAGAGTTCTTATACATATCCCTTATCAGATACATGATTTGCAAATATTTTATCCCATTCCATGGTTTGTCTTTTCACTTTTTTGAAAACCATAACTTAAAGTTTATCTTTGAATCATTTTTAAGCATACTGTTTAGTGGCATGAAGTACATTTACAACATTGTGTGACCAAATGAAAACTTGTACCCATTAAGCAATAACTCTCTTTTCCTCCCTCCTTCCCTTAGTCCCTGGTAACCTCTAGTCTACCTTCTATCTCTATGAATTTTGCCTACTCTAGGTTACATCTTATAAGTGAGATCATTTAGTGTTTGTTCTTTTTGTGCCTGGCTTATTTCACTTAGCATAATTTCTTCAAGGTTCAACACTGTTGTAGCATGTATCAGAATTTCATTCTTTTAGGACTGAATAATATTCCATTGTATGTATGTGTCACATTTGTTTATCCATTCATCTGTTGATGGGCACTTGGGTTGCTTCCGTCTTTTGGTTATTGTGAATAATGCTGCTCTGAGCATTGGTGTAAAAGTGTCTGTTTGAATGAGTCCCTGTTTTCAGTTCTGTTGGATGTACCTAGGCGTAGAATTGTTGGGTCATATGGTAATTCTACATTTAACATTTTGAGGAACTGCCAAACTATTTCCCACAGCAGTGACACCATTTTATCTTCATTTTCTTGATAGTGTTCTTTGAAGAACAAAAGTTTCTAATTTTGATGAAGTACATTTTATTTATTTCTTGTTTCGTTGCTTATGCTTTTGGAGTCATATGTGAGAAATCATTGTCTAATCCAAGGTCAAGATTTATTGCAATCTTTTCTTCTAAGAATTTTCTAGTTTTAGTTCCCACATTTTGGCCTTTGATCCATTTTGAGATAATTTTTGTGTATGGTGTGAGGTAGGGCTTCAGCTTCATGCTTTTGCATGTGGGTATCAAATTGGCCTAGCATCATTGTTGAAAAGACTGGTTTTTTCCCCCACTGAAGTGTCTTGGCACCTATGTTGAAAATCAGTTGACCATAAATGTCAGAGTTTATTTCTGGACTCTGAATTCTATTCCTTGATATATATGTCTATCCTTATGCCATTACCACACTATCTTACTTACTATTGTAGCTTTGTAGAAAGTTTTGAAATTGGGGAGTGTGAGTCTTCCTACTTAGGTTTTCTTTTTCAAGATTGTTTTTCCCTCTTCTGGATCCCTTGTATTTCCATATGAATTTTAGGATCAGGTTGTTAGTTTCTCCTTTGAATCTGTAGATCAACTTGGGGAATATTACCATCTTAACAATATTAAGTCTTCCAATCTATGAATATCAGGCAGAATTAACTGAGTTCTAATCACTGCACTAACTTTCTCTTTTGTTCTTTCTCACTTTTGAGAAATGACTTTAACTTACGACCTTACTGAGCTCTATCATCTACATTCTCTGTTTCAAAATATGCGCCTATTCTTACTTCTTCCGAAAGCATTACCTGTATTCTCCTTCCCTTTTCATCCTAGTTCCTCTGGAATCTTGTTCTTTTGATTATTCACCGAATATTCAATTTTAGTTCAATATTCATATTCAGTTTCCCTGTACTGGCTGCTTCCTCTCTGCCTTCAAATAAATCTGTCTCCTCATCCTTTGTAATACTTACTCTTAAATGGATTGCCTCTTAACTATTACTTGTCATCTCCTTTTTCTCATTTCTTTCACTTCCATGCTTAATAAGTGGTCTTCTCTCCCAGCTTTCATTGCTTCATTGGTTATTCACTCACTAACCCCCTGGTCAAGTGCCTTAACTTTTCTGAACTTCAGTATTTCTTTTTTGTCAAATAAGTGAATTGGTCTAGATTGGTTGCATTCAGCTCTCATTCTAGCCTCTCAACCCTTGGAGTCCCTACTCAGAGCCCCTGTATACACAAGTGGAGCTGTTCTCTTCTGAATTCTGGGTGGCGAGCTTAGAGCCCTTTGCCATACCAGCATCAGCCTTTGGAACCCCCAAGAGCACAGTTTGAAAGCCACTGCAAAGTCCCTCTGGCCCTAAAATTTGGTAACTCCATAGCAATTACAGAAGTTGCATCCTTGAAAGTTTCAAATAATTTCCTTGTTGACAAATTAAATTCTCTTCCTAGGCACTGTTTTGCTTGGACATTTTATAGTGTTTAAACCTTTTGTTGCTCTGTTGTTCCCCACTAAATTTTCTTTCCTTGGCTTTAAACACATACACAGTCTAAGTGCTACTTAGCTTAGCTTCTAATACTTCCAAGAAGCTTTTCAAAATCATACCAGCTCATAGTAACATTTTTTCTACTAATCCACTGTAATAGTCATTTGTGCCATTCATTTGGCACTTAAAAATTGCACAAAGTATTTTAGCTACATAAAGATATTTAGTTCTAGATTCTGACTTAAAGAAATGTAATCTATTAGAAGAATAGAGATGTACAAAATAATTATTGAGAGGAAAGTAATGAGTACCATAGGAGAGGTACAGATGCAGTTCTATGGAAATTTTAAAAAGATACCTGTCCTCTGGAAGAATAGGTCCAAGTATCCCAGAGGAGATGGGTTGGGTCTTGAAGGGAGTGTAGTTCCTGAGCACACAAAGGTAGGAGCAGTGTGAATCAAGGCAGAGGTAGAAAGGTGTGAGATGGTAGGTATTTTTATTTGGCTGGAGGAAAAGGTTAAAAGGAGAAAATAATGAGATATAAAGTTTTAAAGGTAAACCAGAGCTGGACATAGTTTTATTAGCTGTCTCTATAAAATGTATGTATCTTGTTTTCCCAATTATGTTATAAGCTCTTTGAAGACAAATAGTATGTCATACTTCTGACCTCCTACAGTAGAGTTAAGGGTAGAGGAGAAGTATTCAGTAAAACCTTGTTGACTGTATGAAAGGTAGAAACAGTAGTTTTCCAAACAAGCGTTATTCAGGATGACTTCTCATCACACCCTTATCTTTATTTAGACTGTAGTTGTATCGGTAAAAACTATTTTAGATCTCCATAGTAATGGTACCTTATAGCTAAGAAGTCCTTAGGAAATTAAAAAAAAAGGAGGGGGGTGGTTATTAACAGTACTCAATTTAATTTGTTCCCAAAAGGGCATGAGGGATGTTGGTTTGAGTTGAGCAAAAGAGAATCGATATAAACAAACCTTACTTTTGAAACATAGTCTCTAATTTAATCTCTTTATGCTTTAATAAATTAGATTTTTAAAGAATATTTTCATAGGATTCAGATTTCATTTAACCACAACTATTTTTGAAAAGAAATGAAGAATTGAAAAGGTGTACCCAAGAATTGTGTTGGATTATGTATGGGTAACATTTTGTTTTTTCAGAAATTTTTCTAAAATATTATTTTATATGATTTGAAAAAAGGTTAGAAACATCAGCTACTCTACTGAAACAATGTTGATATTGCTGTGAGTTCCTGGTGCTGCAGGTCTCTATGGAAAGAGAACGTTATGTACACACATGATAGAAAGGCCAGCAAATTGAGTATGCCTGCTTTCAGCTTTCTCCAATCTCTTTGATTTTTATAATGTAAAATATTCTTGACAAATTAAATTGGAAGATGTATTTAGTATAGGAGAGACTTTTGTCATTTAAGAAGAGCAAAGTATGGCAATTTTCAAAAGCTGTTTTTTTAGATTCTTGTGGTAGAATGATTCATGATTTCACAATATTTGTTTTGTTTTAAACTTTCTATATCACATACTAGGTGAAAAACCATTTCGCTGTGATGAATGTGGTATGAGATTCATACAGAAATATCATATGGAAAGGCATAAGAGAACTCATAGTGGAGAAAAACCTTACCAGTGTGAATACTGTTTACAGGTAAGAGGTGTTTTGAAATTCTTTTTGTTTTTTTAACCACTTTATTGAAGTATGATTAACATTGAAATTCTTCTAAATTGTTATAAAGTAATTCTAATAAATTAAAAATCTTACTGCTAGAACTATTTGAAGAACTTAACTGTTGATCAGATTTATAATAGACTATTGGCTCAGCAAATTAGAATTCCTTATATTATTGTACTTATATCTATCTTTATATTAATTACATTTTTCTTTTTCTTTTCTTTTCTTTTCTTTTCTTGGTTGGCCAAAAACACAAACTAAAACGAAAAATTCACTACCAAACTCTGAATTCGACAGTATTTTTCCAGAACAGATCGTGTATTGAAACATAAACGTATGTGCCATGAAAATCATGACAAAAAACTAAACAGATGTGCCATCAAAGGTGGCCTTCTGACATCTGAGGAAGATTCTGGCTTTTCTACATCACCAAAAGATAACTCACTGCCAAAAAAGAAAAGGCAGAAAACTGAGAAAAAATCATCTGGGATGGACAAAGAGAGTGCTTTGGACAAATCTGACCTGAAGAAAGACAAAAATGATTACTTGCCTCTTTATTCTTCAAGTACTAAAGTAAAAGATGAGTATATGGTAGCAGAGTATGCTGTTGAAATGCCACATTCTTCGGTTGGAGGATCGCATTTAGAAGATGCATCAGGAGAAATACATCCACCTAAGTTGGTTCTCAAAAAAATTAATAGTAAGAGAAGTCTGAAACAGCCACTGGAGCAAAATCAAACAATTTCACCTTTATCCACCTATGAAGAGAGCAAAGTTTCAAAGTACGCTTTTGAACTTGTGGATAAACAAGCTTTACTGGACTCAGAAGGCAATGCTGACATTGATCAGGTTGATAATTTGCAAGAGGGGCCCAGTAAACCTGTGCATAGCAGTACTAATTATGATGATGCCATGCAGTTTTTGAAGAAGAAGCGATATCTTCAGGCAGCAAGTAACAACAGTAGGGAGTATGCACTGAATGTGGGTACCATAGCTTCTCAGCCTTCTGTAACACAAGCAGCTGTGGCAAGTGTCATTGATGAAAGTACCACAGCATCCATATTAGATTCACAGGCACTGAATGTGGAGATAAAGAGTAATCATGACAAAAATGTTATTCCAGATGAGGTTCTGCAGACTTTGTTGGATCATTATTCCCATAAAGCTAATGGACAGCATGAGATATCATTCAGTGTTGCGGACACTGAGGTGACTTCTAGCATATCAATAAATTCTTCGGAAGTTCCTGAGGTCACCCAGTCGGAGAATGTTGGATCAAGCTCCCAAGCATCCTCATCAGATAAAGCCAACATGTTGCAGGAATACTCAAAGTTTCTACAGCAGGCTTTGGACAGAACTAGCCAAAATGATGCCTATTTGAATAGCCCGAGCCTTAACTTTGTGACTGATAACCAGACCCTTCCGAATCAGCCAGCATTCTCTTCCATAGACAAGCAAGTCTATGCAGCCATGCCCATCAATAGCTTTCGATCAGGAATGAATTCTCCACTAAGAACAACTCCAGATAAGTCCCACTTTGGACTAATAGTTGGTGATTCACAGCACTCATTTCCCTTTTCAGGTGATGAGACAAACCATGCCTCTGCCACATCAACGCAAGACTTTTTGGATCAAGTGACTTCTCAGAAGAAAGCTGAGGCTCAGCCTGTCCACCAAGCTTACCAAATGAGCTCCTTTGAACAGCCCTTCCGTGCTCCATATCATGGTTCGAGAGCTGGAATAGCTACTCAATTTAGCACTGCCAATGGACAGGTGAACCTTCGGGGACCAGGGACAAGTGCTGAATTTCCAGAATTTCCCTTGGTGAATGTAAATGATAATAGAGCTGGGATGACATCTTCACCTGATGCCACAACTGGCCAGACTTTTGGCTAAAAAAAATATGTAAATAATACTGGCACTTTAGAACAGATTAATCAAGAGTGGGGTTACTCTGCATAAAATGGAGTGCTGTACAGATTTAAGAGCAATGTGTTATAACAAGTTAAGCTGATATGAATAGCAAGATAATCCAATAACTGCATTTTGTTTGGTTAGTCAGCATTCTTTGAACTGCCTTACATGTTGTCACCTTTATAGAAGCAATGCATTACTTGTTTTAGATCAGAAACTTGCTATTCCACCTACACCAAGTTTAAAAGAAAAAAAAAAAGACTTTTCGCACAATTGTTTCCTAACTGATAACATTGTACATTCTTAGGAGATTAGTAATTGTGTGAAATTTACTCATACTGTTTCTGAGTTTTTCAGCATAGTCATTGCACTTCAGCAGGGAATCTGAGTATACTTTACAGACAGAGTGAACTTAAAAGTTTAATTGTTAAGAGATTATGGCTTAAATAAGTTAGTGCGTCCTATAGGGGGATAAAAAGAAACCCAGAAACCACCTTTTAAAAAGAATGATATGCCATATACCCTTGATTTTCATTTTGCATTATATTGACATGGTTTTTTTTCTTTTTGAGAAAAAAGTAATAAAAATCTGATAGTCTAAGACTCCACTATTTAAAAGCTAATTACTTTTAAAATATGCATACTTTCAAAACTTTTACCAAAATACGTAACTGTTGAAGCATTCACTTCTCTATGGAAGTATGCATATTGGTGTCAGTTTCTTTGTACAGTTGTACCTAGATATTTTTTATGATTTTTCATGTGCAGGTATCAAGGTTTTGAAGTTTTAGTAAAAAGATATTCTGTAGATTACATTCCCAAGAACATAATGCTTACACAAAATGTATATTCCACGTTTTAAAAGCTTAATTGTATTTTACTTTACATATACACTTCAGTTAACATAGAGCACTTAGAATCTATTTCGTATTTTTGATTTCTCAAAGTAAGAAGAAATTAGATTTTTAGGTTTGATATGGTTGTGTCATAATCATCTCATAATTGACAATTTTAATTTTTGGCAATAAAAGGAAATTGGATATCTTTGGAACTGTAAAACCTGGTTTAATCCTTCTCTTTCTAGAATCTTGATAGATTGGATAATTAAACAGTATCCAGAGAAACTAAAGAAATGGGCATTTTAATTGCTTATTTTATCTTGAGTTACTTTTTAATGAACACTGCTCATTACAATTTTACAAACCAAAAGTGTTTACTAATTCTAGTAACTACAATTTCTTTTTCAGCTAGATGAGTGATCGGAAACTTTTTGTTGCGTTTCAAAATCTAAATAAACTACAGACTTTATCCTTATACCACGAATGTTTTTTTTTTTTATACTTTGTCTTAAAATAATACAGCATGGTACAATAAATAGTGCTTTTATATATATACTTATATATATATACTTTTCTAAAGAATGATGGTCTGAGTTACACGTTGGACAGTTTCAATTTTTTTGAAAATAACATTAGTTATATTGATTTTATTATCCTCTTTAATTTGTTCCAACTTTTTAGTTTTTTTATTTTAAATTTCCGCCATCTTTGTCACAATGCACATACTGATACAGCACCAGTGATACTCTAAAATTAGTACCCTTGGAAGATGAAACTTTATTGTTGTTAATTTCCATTTTAACTTTTATATTGGCCTTGTAGATCTGTAGTCTTTGTTTCAGTATAGAATGTTATACATTTAAATTATTTTTTTCTTTTATTTAATGTTATCCCAAGACTGTTCCCATAAAGAAAGGGAACAAATAAATATCCACCCTTAACATCTTTTACATTTATTTTGAATATATTGGTGTTTTTATGGTAAGGAATATAAATTATGTTTAATGTGGTTTCCTCTACACTTTGGTTACTAAGCTTTGCTTGAAATATTAATTTTCCCATTTGACAGCTTTCTTTGCTGCCAAGTTTTTCAAAAATTTTAGACTTCTTTGAAGTAAATATTTAAGTTCTGCCATTATTGACTCTTAAGAGTGGCATGTATTGCATTGCACATCCCAGTTGCAAGAAAGCTTCATTCAGGTGAGATGTTACGAATGGAACTGTGCTCACCCTAGATAGGCATTTGTATTTTTCTCATACTACTATTTGATGATAGTAGGCATGTATTTCCTGAGTTTTTTCTTGAGCCTGATCAAAAATTTTGCTCTATTGAGAACTTGATGCAGTTGTTGGTACAGTATAAAGATTTGTGTGTGTTAGTTTGAACATCACCAGCACAGTTTTTAGAATGTGGCTCTATTTCTGAGCAGTTAGGGTAAGCGAAGGAAGACCTTTGAAAATGGTAGTGATGCAAGCAGGATTTCAGGTGTTGCATTCGTGTCTTCAACACATTTCATTAAATCTACATAATGGCAGACTTTTCTACCACATTATAAGCATTTTTGAGATAAGTGATACTTTGACCTAAGTTATTGACTTATCATTTAAGTATAGTCATTGCTCTCTTACTGTGAAATTCTAAATGCCTACCAGAGTTACCTTGTATTATCATCATATGGTAAACATCTCATCAGTTTGGGTTTCCCCTGTTTGGTTCAGAAAGTTGGTGAATTTCTACCTGGGCATTAATAGAGAAAGCAAGTAGCCTTTTTGCTGCTTTAGATCAGCATATTGAAGATAGGAGATATCCTTTTGTAATTTGTGTTTCTCATTTCTCTCAGTGAGCAAACTGTTCGATTAAAACATGCTCTTACACCCTTAGGCTTGTGGGCAGTGTGATTGAGGCTTGCCACTTAGGACCTACCCTTACGTTTGAGGATGGGAAACAGATCACATTAGTTGAGGTAATCTCTCTCGAGCATCTTCTAAAAGTGTTTTGTTTTTTTTAAACTTCTTGTTGCACACATGTTTCATTTGGTTCAGAATATTTGGGTGGCTCTTAAAGTTTTTGGATCTACTTGCAAATTTTTGACTTGATACCATAGAAATCCATCCTTCTAGCTTTGGCCGAGAACCGTCCGTGGTTGGGTGATTTTCTCTTGGAGAGGTAGAAGAGGCCTTGAGCTCAGGGTAGGCTTTCGTTTCCACAGGTGAGAGAAACTTGCAAAGTGCCAGCTAGGTTAGATCTTTTGCCACTTCTTTCATTTTATTAATTTGAGTTTTTAAAGGGCTGTTTAAAAAAAAAAAAAAAGCCGGGAAACTTTAAAAGTAGGCATTACTGTAGTACTAAATTTCTTAGACTTAGAGCGTTTTAAAGTAGAACTTGTTTTTTCACAGTATATTTACTTGAAGAAGCACTATTATAATCAATGAGAAACTTTTTGACTCTGCAATTTAATTTAAACTTTTTCCGTTTCAAATTACTTTATTTCAGGGAAATAATTTTCCAGTTGTTTTTGCTATATTCTGCAAATAAAAACAGTATGTTTCCTTTTTTCACTTAAACTTTGATAGGAAACAAACTAAAGCAGACAAACATTTCTTGTTGTGTTTGTTGCTTTCTTTAATCCAATGGATAAAAAAGTAAAACCCTGTAAACATTATTTTATTTTTTTATGCAATACCATGCTGTAAATATGGTTCATCAAATAAGGATGTACCTATGATTGAATCTTTAATTCTGCACAGTTAGAGTTTATATATAAACGTGTCTTGACAATCAAGGACTTTTATGTGAGTCTTCCTTTATGATGTTTATTAATGTTATGCATTCCATTTGTTTTGAAGTGAGTACCAATGTGCTAATTTGTATTGTCTGAAAGTATGTAATGTTTTTACAGCTTGTTTTTAAGAATCTGTAAATATGTACAAACAAATCACAGTACTGCTTTATGTTAGAAGGCATATGATGTTGTACTGTATGTAAGCAATAATACATAGCAGTGCTAACTTTACAAGTAGCATCAGGAAAGTTCTAAAAACATTTCAGAGTTATTATCCTTATTTCATTTAATAATGATTATCTTTAATCAGTTTTTATAAGCAAATTCCATTGTTCCTCCTATTGGAACATAACACTGTTTACACAGCATAATTGAAGTTGCAGGGGAGACAGGCTAAATCTGACTTCATCTGTACTCACTTTCACTAAGCATTGAATGGCCTTACCACTCTTCTGCAAGATGGAGGAAGACCGCAAAACTTAGTGCCCATCACACTGAAGGAAGGGGTGTGGGTTTTTCCTGCTTCTGTACTGCTACCTAACTTTGTGGTTTGCTTTGGATTTTAATATGTGTTTCTGTTTTAGATTCAAGCCCATAAGTTTTGAAGTGACTTCAGCTCCATTGTGAAATAGATAGTTCTCTTCATATTTCATAGCTACATTTCAATAATTCTAAACTTTCTACTTTGATTTTTAGATACTTATTTTTCAAGCTTGATTTCTCAGCTGATCAGATGAATTTATTCAACTTCAATACAAAGAAAGACAAACCTATTGTAGTTTGAATTGAGTAGATATTATACTGTACAGAACAGCTAACTATTTGAAAACACACATTACTGCTTTAGAAATAAAACCGCCAATTTATAAATGTATATGACCTACATTTTATAGGAGAAATGTTTTTAAATGCTAGTCATTTATATAATGTGCTTTGAAGGATTTGCTAGTCCACTTCTGTCACTTTTTAGTACACTGGTATCTTTTATATGTAATGTATGCTTTTTATTATTGTAGCAAAGCATTTCAGTAGAAAGAATTTTGCAACAATATGGGGGAAATTTTTCATTGTTGGATTTGAATTATACTGGATTTTATCTGTGTAGTCTTACTCGTCTTTATTTTAATGCTGTCTGGAAGGGAACTTGGTATCCAAATAAAGCAGGTAACCTCATTTTACTTCAAGGGCATACTGTGTAGTGCTGAATTTAATCTGGAAATCTGATGATTTTGAAAAGAAAAACAAGTTTATAAAAATTGTACAGAAGAAATTAAATGTGTGATGGAAATCCTGATGGTGGAGCACGTTGACTTTTCTGACATATAGTGTTATTTTCCTGGGATCCCCTATGCCTTCTTTGTATTTCAACTAATAAAGGAAAAACTCTGTCACTGAACTGGTAGGATAATAGGATATTCTGATTATACAGTATTACTTTTCCTATCTCACTTTATGACCCTTTCTCAATCACTGTAAATTTTTATTTTCTATTTCCTATTGATAATTAAACATGTACATAATATAGACACTGTTGTATAGAACTGAATAAATTGAGTTGCTATGTTTGAATGGGTAACTAAGAAATATTATGGATACTGAGAATTCATAAAATGCCAGAACAAATTTACAGAAGAAAGGGGGACATCATGTGTCCTGGGAAGGTCACAGCAAATGTTTCTTCAAACCTCTGGGAAATCAATATCGAAAGAATCAACGACAAACTCAGTATCTGATACAAGTGGGTATTTCTTCCTCATCTCCCCTCAAGTATATGAGCACTAAATTTCAAAATCTACTCAGGTGAAAATTGCTTTGCAATGAAACTTATCACATTGAAATTTTCACTGTTAAGTAAAAAGATATTTGTGATATTTTTAAATATAAACTTTTACATCAGTAGTCAGCAGCCTGACAATTGAAATTCGGTAAGTCAATATATTTTACCCTCCAAATAGGATTGTTTTTAAACAATTGGGAGGATTTTTTTGGTTTGTTTAAATGCATTTTTTATTGTCATTGTAAAAATAAAATCTTGCTTGACCCCATATTATGCCATGAATGAATTGCTGAGCCTTTCTCATGCAGTGAAAGCTTGTTTCATGCATAATCATGGAACAGAAATGTTCTTTAAACTGACCTGTTCGCCAAGAGGTTTAATGAGTTTCACAGCTGCTGGCATTATTGTCCTGTAGTTAACCTTGCCATTTTGAATTTATAATACCATTTTATGTATTGTGATACTAAAGGAAGTTTTGTTTTATTTTTAATTGAATTATTAGACTAATTTATATTTGCAAATTCTGCGTTTTAAATGTGGACACTGGCTGTTTGAAAAATAAAAAAAATACCGAATGCAGTTTTATGAATAATTTACTAGCTGAATTTTTCACAGTATTCTGAACCAAATAACTAATGGTAAATATTTTAAAACCATGGTACGTAGATTAATATTAAAAAGAAAAGGATGTCTGTGTGGAATTAACAGTTTGTTACACAAATTGGGTAACAAGTAGCAGGGCCTTTATTGTAGCTTTGTGTAGAAAGTTATTTAATAGGCAGTTCTAAGATGCAGGAGTCAAATGTTACCGTAGTCCAATATTTTAGACTTGAAACATATTTAACAGAGCTAAGGATATATGTGCTATGTTTTTTATTTTTACAGATAAGATTCTATATAGCCCATCATAACGAATTTCTTTTTTCCCTTGGTGAAGATAGTTTCTTTTCATCCATTACCACCTTGCCAGTCCCCTGTCTTGTGACCAGTGGGACCCATTGCAAGAAAGGAGTTAGGAGTGCAGTCTGGGTCCTTGGGACAAATAGAAAGTAAGTGGCCTTTGCAGAGATTAATCCTAGGACCCTAGCTTTATTAGCATAGTGCTTTAACCAATTATAATTACACGTAATAATACCACTGATAGTCTACTAATCCATTTCCTAGATCCCAGTTTTTCTTGAGTGATTAGGAGTGGTAGGGAGATAGGTGGGGAAACAGTCTACATGATACTTTTCCCACCTTCTGCAGACTACAAGAAAAAATAAAATTGAAGTCACTTGGATTAATGTGTGTCATTTGAGTCTTGACAATTTATCATGCACAAAAGGAATATGGAGATTTTTATGATTATATGTTTGGATAGAGTTTTAAGTTTTTTTCAGAGTGCTGGCTTTTGAGTGTATGTGTGTGTTTTCCTCTCCTTTGGTGAACCTAGTAAGGTATTAGGATAAGTTGTATCCCTTTGATGGATAAAAAATCAATGGAGCAGAAAGTTTAAGTGAACTAAAGGTAGAATTTGGGTCTCGTAGTTTTAGTTCTTTTTGTCGTTTTCAAATGTCCTTCAAAAGGACATTTATAGTAAAACTTTACGTACACACTCATGCAGATGTATATGCATATGTGTAAGAGCTGGGATGTGAAATGTGATACTGTAAATGAGAATGACATTTTCAAAATGGTTTTCAAACTGCTGGAGAAACTCAGGTTTAGAAATGGACTTGAGTTGTAAAGTAGAGAACATTAGAGTCTTTGCATATTTACCCATTTATACAGATGAACTTTTAAAATTGTAACTGTCTTAATTTTCCCTAGCTTCTCCCATTCTTAGTAAGATTCTGAAACTATGATGCCTGTGTCAAGGTGGCGAAGAGGGCCAAAGAAATGTATTACCTGTGATAGTAATTGTGTTTTTTATGGATTCAAATCCTTACTTGCTGGGGTGTAGTAGTCATTCAGCATTAATCACCTACTTAGTAATAAGCATTGTGCTAGATGCAAATAATAGATGGTTGAGGCTGCTAGCATCTTTATTTGAGCATCTGAAAGGTATTTCTAATATCAATTGCAGCATACAGTATTTAGATTATTAAAGCAAATGTTGAGTATTAAGATGTGTTAGGTGCTGTGCTGAGTAATTTATATGTCATTCCTCAACAAATGGGTAAGTAGTAGTATTTCTTATATTAGGATAGTTTGCTAGAAAATATCATTTTAATAAATTGGTTGCAGAAGATAGGAAATATATACAGACCAATAGAGTGGAAATAGAGAACATTGTTAAATATTATTTCCTAATTAAAATACCAAACTTAGGAAGAGGATTCAAACCTGGACTGTGGAAATGAGACCGTAGGCTTTATTCAGAAGGAACTGACCTATAGCAGGAGTGGGAGATTAGCGCTTATAGGGATTCACAAACTGAGGGTAAAAATACACTAGAAGGTCACCTATACCTCACTGGGGGTTTGGAAGTGGATGCTGGAGGATGCTTTCCTGGAAGTAGAAGAACTGACTGAACCAATGCTAATAGGTTCTAGCACAGTCTTCGTGGAATGTTATTTTAAATTTGTTGGAGTCACACACTACTAGTCACTATTCCCAGGCTATGGTTATGATATTCTCTATGAAACATAATTTCCACTCGCCCCTAATTAGCTGATATTCCTTTTTCCTTGGCCGTTTCCTTCAAGGTGTTTGGGCCATTGTAAAACGTACCGTTTTAAACCTTCAGTATGATATTTTCCTTTGTTTCTACAGAAGAACTCAAGCACTACCACGCAACTTTTGTCAATGACAATATGAGGGTAAAGACTGAATGCTAGAGCACAAAATTAAATGGCAGGACTACTGAGTAGATGCATTGAGAACAACTCGGGACTTCGCAGAAGACGTTGGCTGAGAGCAGTTGTCCCATGCTGTTCGGGTTGCTGAGTTGCCCTCGTGGTTAGAGAGCAGATGATGGCTCTGAGGCCGCTTAGCCAGTGCTGCCTGGGGCAGCTGTAAACAAGCTGCGTGTGATTTTGTTGACGATTGTGACACAGCAGGGATGTCGTTCGGCAATATTCTCCAGCCTGTATGGGCAGATGAGCAGGGAAATGAGTAAGGGACTTAGACTTGAACTTCTAAGTTGCGGGTCTACCTTGATCTGTTTGTGTAACGTGTTCAAGTCACTTCCTGAGCCTCAGTTTTTTCATGTGTAAGGTGTCTGAATCAAATTATTTGAGATAACTTGTAAACTATAAAGCACTAAACAAACTTCCTACTTGAGATTTTAGAAGTGGTACAAAGGCAAGAGAGCAGAATTGGACAAGTGTTGGAAGCCTTATTTCATGTAAAGCAAAGCAGTAAGAAATTCCTGACTTGCTGACAAGATCATCTTTCAAAAGATTGAAGAAGATATGATAGGGTCTGTCTGTCTGGATTTAATTGACCAGCAAGGAATAACTAGTTAGTGAGGTGGAAGTGACAGCAGTTTTGTATTTATGATTCCGTCATCAAAGACCCTGGAAGGGATGGAACGTTCTGGAGAACGATGTATATTTCCGTGAATGAGAAACGGAAGTCAGTAGGCTTGCTGGGATAAAGAAAAGAGGCAGAAACATTCTACAAAAGTAAGAATATATTGAACTGCTCAATCTCGAGCTGTTAGTCATGAACAGGAACCTGGTTGCCCATGAGGCAAAAGCAAAAGTCACAGACAGTAGGTTTGGAGCGCTGCAGCCAGCTTCACCGGGTGGGAGGAAGGGGTGCATGTCTGCCTGCGTGCGGTGGGCCTGCTCACTCACCTTTTTCTTTCACCATTTCTCTTTATTCTTTGCTATGTCCTTTGTTTCCTTCCTCCTGAATGACTAGACCATAAGTGCGATGGTAGGTGTACAGCAACCGGAAACAGCTGTCTGACGGTATGTGATGCCCGACCTCTCATGCAAGCTAGGTTTATTTATCTTGTGTTTTTTAGTAGTAATATTTCAGGAAAATTAAAAACTAATGGTCCACCAGGAAAAGATTGTGGGGTTCCTGGATTAGTTTGTAAGCTTCCTGAGGGCATTTTACTCACAGAATATAGAGCAGTGCCTCACACGTAAGCAAGTATGAATGAATAATATTGTGTAGGGTAAAGAGGCATTAGGAGTGAAGGTGTTAGAAGTAATGGTGGCGATTTGATGGCATTAAGATGACACTATGATCGGGGACCCACCTGGAAATACCAGATTTCTGCACTTGACCACAAACTTCTAAAAAATATTCCCAAAGAAGACACACATAGGGTCTGTGGCTAGTGGGAACAAGGTATCTTAATATGTGCTGGACCCGTTTCCCAAACCCTAGCGTAGACATGGGCCAGAGGATGGGGCAGAACTACAGGCCTCTAGAGCCATTTCCTTCCTCTTGGTACCATGCTACCCTCTGGCTGCAGAGAAATCAGCATCTCCATATATGAGAAGAGTGAGTAAAGGGCAGGACAGCCAGGACTCCATCAATGGACAAGTGGGCCCCAGCCCTTTCCCCACCCCAGTATCATAGGAACAAAGAGAGGAAAAAGCGAAAAAGAGCCATGTCGACATGTGTGGCTTATTAACAGAAAATGACCTTGGTCACTGCTGGATGTGGCTCAGTAAATGTTCTATGATCTGATCAACCAGACAGGCAACTCGAGGGGCAAGGCTTGTGGATATTTCTCAAATCCTTTCGAAACCTCCCTCCCTTTACCACTACTACAGCCCAAGCCACTCTCAAGTCTTGCCTGGGCTCCTGCAAGTTTCTGCACATCCACTCTTTTCTCCAGGTAACAACCATGCAAAACCCCTTCAGAAGCTTCTCAGTTGCTATTTGGGTAAACACTAAGCTCCTTGCCTTGGTCTGCATGGTTGTCCACTGCCCATACCCCCAGCTACCCCCACAGTGAGCCTCTCATCCTCTCTTACTGCTGAACTGCTTTCCACCTCCCATATTTGGTCATGCCCTCTTCCGCCACAAAGATGCAGTTTTCTCTACACTCTTTACCTATTAAACCCTCCACCCTGATTTCAGTCCCGGCATCACTTCCTCAGAAAAGCTTATGCTGATCTCCCTGATAAGGTCACAGCCACCCTCCCCATTTCCACCCCACAACCGTTTCAGAGTCTTGAACCACCCTGTACTGTTCCTTCCTAACATAGATGGCTATGTGGTCTGCTTTTTTAGTGTGAGAGTTTGATTGCCCACCCATCCAGAGCCGTCTTGCTCCCCATTGTGTGTCAGTCTTGGGCACAGTGCTTGGTGATCAACAGATGTCTGGTGAATATGCTGAAGGAGGGCATCCAGGCCCTGTTAGTTACACGGAGGGGGCACGGAGACCTGCAGGTGCTGCAGAAGCACTGCTGGGGAGCTGGCAGCAGTGGCATCAGAAAGCTGGCCGTGTGAAGTTCAAAATAGGAAATATGGTGGATTTTGAAAAGAAAAGATAGCTGAGCTGGACTGCAATCCCCAGCAAAATTCTAGAATGTTCATCACAACTCTATGGTAGGCTTGGCAAGTCTTATTAACTTTATGTTAGAAATGAGAGAACTGAGGCTCGGGCACATTCAAGACCTTGGACGAGGTCACATGGTGAAAAGGGAGAACCAGGACTCTAATTTAGACCTGACTTCTCTCATCTCGACTCTTGAAGGTCTGTCACTGGGTCTTCCGTATATGATATTTAAGCAAATGCTGGATGCTAATTGCACTGTTGGCACAGTCCAGTAAGGCTGCTGCTGTCATCCATAAAATAAACTGGACCCTATTCATCAGGCCTCTCTCTTGCATCACATGTTTTCTCATGGTCCCACCAGGTCCTGGCTCACGTCAGATGCCAGGTGGCTGATAGAGGGAGAAAGCCTTTCTCTTGTCAGAGGGCAAAACCCTAGAGTCAACAAATAACTTAGATCCTGGAGGAGAAACCTGCTCAACAGGAGCTGGGGACACCTGCCAGCAGGACAGTGGCGGCCCCACCCCTCCCCTGGGAAGCCAGAGCGAGACTAGTCTTCCTGGGGTCCTGCCCGCCCCCTCGGGAACTAGGAGCTCTCAGGCTGTGTGAGGGGCTTGTGCCTTGGTCAGGTTTCTTCTTGAGTCGCCCCCTTCCAACTCCCAGTAGTGCCTGGCGGCCTTTCTGACAGACTTCCTTCATGCATCTGAGCTCTTGGAAACGCATCTCAAAGTTCAGGAAGAAGGAGAACCATTTTCTGTCACCTGGGTTAGAGAGGCTGCATTGTGTAGAGGAGAGACCGAAACCAGACCTTGGTTCAAATCCTGACTCCGTCCTCAGGGCCAGCAAACTTTTCTGAGTGTGTGCAGAATTCCTGCGGTTTTTTCAAATAGGCAGGCATGCCCCAGGGAGGTGCATCACAATGACCAACAAAAAAGAAAAGAAAAAGAAAAAATATGTCTAGTAAATTACCTGTGCTCCCTGAGTGATATATTTCACACCTTCTCCTTGTCATTGACAATTATAACTGGAGTAAGACACAGCTGCAGGCAGGATGTATTCTCACTTGAGGTATTTTGGAGAAGGGCACCCCCCCACCCCAAAAAAACCCAACAACTATTGAGTTCGATAGTCCATGCCTTTCAACCTTGGCTGTACCTTAGAATCACCTGAGGAGTTTAAAGAAAATGCTGATGCCAGGCCCCACCCCAGACCCAGGTATTGGTGTCTTCTGAAACTGCCCCCAGGTGACTACAAAGTGCAGTCTGCAGACCAGCTGACCCACCTCCCGCGGCCCTTCTGACTCTGGCTCTAGGGCCTGGACTGTGAGATACGTTTTTGTATATATACGTATTTACATCATGATTTAATGTTTTCATATTTCTGTTTTGGTTGACTTTGTCCAAGCTCTGATCCCTCCCCAGGGTTCAGATTTTCTGACAAATGAGGTCACTTTTCAAGACATGGTTTCTTCTCCAACCTTCACACAGAAGGCAGTTCTCATCGCCTACCACTGGAGAGGAAAGAGGTGAAGTTGCTTCTGTCTGTGGCTGAGCAGGGCAAGACCCACAGAGCAGCAACCTCAATACTGTGGGCTTCCACTTGAGCTGGAGTCATTCCTGCATAGAAAAAAGGTGAGTGTAAGAAGAATATTGTGATTTTTTATATAATGGGGCTGCAATAACAGTGAATTCAAACAATGAAATGAATAGAAATACTGTGAAACAAAATATTTTTTACCTTGGCTGGATATACTGTGTATTCACTACCTATTGCTGAATAACAAATGACCCCAAAACTTAATGGCTTAAAACAACAATAATTTATTATAGCTCATGGTTTCTGTGGTCAGGAATTCAGATGGAGCCCGGGAAGGACAGCTCGTCTTTGCTTTACAATGTCTGGGACCTCAGCTGGAAGAATCTGAGGCTGGAGACTGGAATCCCAGCTTGGGATGGTTTCACTCACATGTCTAGTGGTTGATGCTGGCTGTTGGTGGAAACACCCGAGTGTGGCCTCCCCATGTGGCCTGGGCTTCCTCACAATATGGTGGCTGAATTCCAAGGGTAAGTGCTCTGAGAGAAAGGAAGCCAGTTGGACTCCTTACTGCCTTTATGACCTAACCTAGGAAATCAAGCAGTGCGATTTCTTCCATTTTTCCTCTTGGTTGAGGCACTTAGAAAGATCTGTTCAGGCTCAAAGGCAGGGAACATAGACCCCACTTCTTTTTGAAGGAATGTCACTGTCACATTGCAAGGAGAACATACGGGATGGGATATGTTAGTGTAGCCATCTTTGGAAAATACAATCTGCCTCACATTGTTTGTCTTTTAATTTTCTTACTCATTTTTTTTCACATTCCAAAAGTAACATGTGCTCATTGTAAGAAAAAAATTTCAATAAAAATCCAGAATTTGTACACCAAAGTAGTTTCCTCTCCTACTTTACTCACTATCTTATTCTCACTCCCTAGAGATAACCACTATTAATAGTTTGATGTGTATTTTTCCATACAAACTATATATATATATATATATATGTATGTATATATATATACACACTGCTTTTTAAAAAATAACAAACTATACACATTATTCTGAAACTTGATGTTTTTACTCACTATTATGTGATGAACAGAGTTCTATGTTAGTACATATAAAAACACTTAATTCTAATGCTGGCTATCATAGTATGGCTGTGCCATAACTTATTTAATGGTTTTCTATTAATGGACATTTAGGTTATAATTTTTTTAACTATTACAAATTAATGATGCAATGAACATCCTTATACTAGGTCATGTAAGGTAGGATCTTAAAAATGGAATTGTTCTGGTAAAGGATATGCAGGATGCCATTTTTCAATATAACGAAAGTGGGTTTTTTTTTTAAGGTTAGTATCGTTGTTATAAGATAATCCACATTAAGCAGGAGACACTTTTTTTTCTTTGCAAATGGGCAGCTTTCTCTAGCCTTAACAGGGAGAAAAGAAACAAACATTTGTTCTTAGGTTTAGAAGATGCTTATAAGCTTTGAAGGGAAATTCTCATTTATGTAGAAAATGATGAGTGACAGGAAGTGGGTGATGATGAACAGAGAGCTGGATTTCCTTTTCTAATTTTTTTAGCACAGGCTAATATGGAATTGACTGTGGAGTCTTCAAAGTTCACATTGACACAGAGAGAGAGACTCGAGAAGGTGATAGCAAACAGGAAACCAGCTTGAGGCAAAAAACCAAAGTGTCATCTGTGACCCCAAAATAAGTAATAGAGTTGACTCTACTGGCCATACAGATGTAATAGGTGGATACATAGTGGATTCCAATTATATGACTGTACCATTCTGCCCACCTATCCAACCTTTGTTTACAGATGGCTAATCGGGGGTTCTTTCCTTGTGCAGAGATGGGTTATTAAAAGCTTTTTTGCTGGGAATGAAGTTCTGACACATGCTAGAGGCATTTATGCTAAGTGAACTAAGCCAGACACAAAAGGACAAATATTGTCTGCTTCTACTTACATGAAATATCTTGAAGAGCAAATTTATAGAGACAGAAAGTAGATTCGAGGGTACCATAGACTGGGGGTAGGGGGAATAGGGAGTTTTGCTTAATGGTACAGAGTTTCTTTTTGGGTGATGAAAAAGCTTTGGAAATAGATAGCAGTGGTGGTTTGCACAACATAGTGAATGTAATTAATGCCACTGAATTATACATTTAAAAATGGTTAGGGGCCAGCTCGGTGGCACAGCGGTTAAGTTTGCAAGTTCCGCTTCTCGGTGGCCCAGGGTTCGCGATTTGGATCCTGGGTGCGGACATGGCACCTCTTGGCAAAAGCCATGCTGTGGTAGGCGTCCCATGTATAAAGCAGAGGAAGATGGGCACAGACGTTAGCTCAGGGCCAGTCTTCCTCAGCAAAAAGAGGAGGATTGGCAGTAGTTAGCTCACGGCTAATCTTCCTCAAAAAAATAAATAAAAATAAAAAATAAAATTTTAATTAAAAAACGGTTAAAATGGTACATTTTATGTTATATATCTTTCCACACCAAAAAAAACCACCCTTCTTTGCTGGAGCAGGAGAGAGGCTGGGGCTCTGTCAGTGTTCCCATGGCTTTGCCTTCCCCTTTGTTTTTAAAAGAACCACCTCTATTTTTAGGGATTTTCACACAAAGGCTCATGTGGGCGTGGGAAGTACTCCCAGCTGCCCTCCTGTTTCTCAGAAGCCCACATGGAAGCCTAGCAAGTTATTTAAGGTTTAGGAAATATGCCAGATTGGAAATGGAGATAATTTAATCTCTCTGTATGTTAATTTAGTTTTTTTCTGCGAGCTGGGGCCCTGGAAACCTTACTTCACCCATGGGAAAGCCAGTTGCGGGTCTTGCTGAAGGTGGTGAGGGCAATCCCCCGCCCCCCACCTCAGCATGCCCGACGGCACTTTCTTGGCAAAAGCTTTCTACTTCCTGCGCGTCTGAGGGTCACTTGGTCCGGTAGCTGGGCGCACGCTGGGATCCTGGGGCGCAGTCTCAGTCTCCTGTCCAGAGGCTTCTGCACCGGCCCAGGAGGCCGCGGGACCAGTGTGGGAGCCGCGCGGGCTTCCCCCTCCCCGCCTTTCTCAGTGCTGGGTGCAAATCTTAGATGGGAGTGCAGTGAGGGGGCTCGCGTCTCTGTGCCCCTAATCCCGGGGCTGGGCGCCTCAGCTGGTTGCGCTGAACTAGTTGTCGAGGGCGGTAGTGGCAGGGGCTGGTCAAGTCAAGCCCGAGGGCTTGCGGACCCTCCCCCTTCTCCTCGCCCATCCCCTCCTTCCCCAGTCGAGATCCCGGTCCCCTTCCCCGGGCCTGCCAGCGCTGTCTGCAAGCGCGGAGCGCTCCTGGGCGGCGGTGGGTGCGCGGGCCGACGCTTACGGAGGGCAAGTCTCTGCAGCCTCCTCTCTCCCCCTGCACGCCAGACTCGAGGGTACAGGCGTGGCTGGGGTGCCCGAGCCCGCAGCCGCCTCGCCGGGGGCACAGCTGGGAGGCGCGGCGGACACCTGGTCAGCCACGTGGCGGCGGGCGGGGCCGCCGGCGCTGGGAGCTCGCGGGCCCGCGAGCAGGTGAGGGCGCACGGGGCTGGGGGACGGCGGCGCAGGGGGAGCTCGGGGCGGCCCCTCGCCCGGGAGCAGCTCTGTCCGGTAGTAAGGGGGCCCGACCTGGGGCGCCTTTGCCCACTGCTCGGGTAGAGCCCCCCTTCCCCGGTCACCTGGCGCGCGTCTGCACACGGACACGGGGACACGCGCGCCTCCCGCCTGGCCCGGAGGAGGGTTTGTGGGTTCTCCCAGGGGGTCCCGAGGGCTCGGTCTGCGTCCCCGGCAGGGGCTGCTCCATCTGGGGTTCGCCTAAGGGCGGGGTGCAGAAGAGGCGCGGATCCTAGCGCCGACCGAGACCCGAGAGGGTCAGGCTCTGACTCTTTGCGTCCCGGGGTCCTTTCCCGTAGGCCGGGCAGCGGGGGTCGGCGAGGCCGAGCGCGCCACCCCAGGACCCGCTGGGGGTGCGCGTGGGCAGCGGGCCGGGAGGCGCAGGGACCTTTCCCGGCCTCCTCTCGCACCCTGCTGGTCTCCACAGCCCACCAAATCCCTGTGGTCTCCCCAGCTTCTCTCTGAGCGAAGCCCTCTCCCCCAACCCCAGCCCTTCTGCTCTGAATGCTCCTCAGTGCGCTGTCCTCTCCGCGCCTTCGCTGGCTACTCTCATAAATCCTCTTTTTCTCACATGACACAAGCTCTACCCCTTCTCTCATTCTCCCTTTTCCTCCTCCTTCCAAAATGTCGTGAGCCCTGTCTGTGTTCCAGCCCTATGCAGGGCAGAGGGGGCACACAGAGTGGGGCACAAGGTCCCTGTCCCAAGGAAAGTGGGGTCCAGGGCCAAGGGAAGACTCTGCCGGTCTGATGAGAACCAAGCCCTGATACTGATGCTCAGTCATCTTTTTCTTACCTGCCCTCTCCACTCCCCTACCCCTTCTGGCCCTGCTCCTAACCTCCACTCTCCCACTCTGCTCGTGGTCCAATCTACATTCACTCACCACCTGCAGCCAGTTCTAGTGAACTGATGGTGCCCTTGCCCTGGACAATTGTGTTCCCAGGATGGGTGAGGAGTGTAAAATTCTGTCCTTAAGGGCTGGGCAGCTGGCTCTGCCCCCCATATTGAAAGAGTTCAGGGAAGAAAGAGCGAGCTGGGGGCAGCTGTGGCCTTAGGACAGCAAGATTAGGGCACAGGAAGGCTCTGAAGGGTGAGTGGGATCTATCCGGGTACCAAAGAGGGGAAGGGGATGTTTTCACATGAAGCGGAACAGGGTCTCTTCCTCAGTTGGAGCCATGTCTGGTATAGAGGAAGGATGGACGATAAGCAGCGAGGGAAGGAGGACCTAGCCTGACCAAGGATGGTGTTTACTTTCCAGAGGGGTCTCCCCACCCAGACCGCCAGGACCCCATTTCCACGACAATGGCCGGGATGTCTCAAGTGCAGGAGCTCTTCCACGAGGCCGCCCAGCAGGTAGGCCTGGGTGCCATGGGAGTCTATGAGAGAACTGCTGGAGGCCTGTGGGCAAGGGGTTACCAGATGGGAAGCTGAATGGAAACATTACCGTGTGCTATTTTAAAAGTAATTATCTCAGAAGTTTATTTTGGTATTCCAGCTTAATCGAGAAAATATTATAGCCAACTCTTAACCATCTGTGTACAGAAAATCTCTAGTATTATTTGTAGTGGATTTTGAATCCTAGACACTGCCCCCCCCACCCCCCCACCCCAGCCCCATGGAGGTTTTCTGTGAACGGTCAGAGTAAGGTCTCAGATAACATGGACTCCCTTTAATATTGAATCAAATCAGTGTAAGAGGGTAAATTTATTTCTGAAAAACTCATATGCTGAAGCCAAATGGATTTCTGGATTTCCTGATGTCTTGCAGGTTTTTTTTCTTTGTCCTCTCCCTATTAATCCTTGGTTATAGTAAATATTCAACATAGCTAAGCAACTGAAGTGGCTTTCTCCAGAAATAGAGAGTTAATTCCTTAAAAAGTAAAACACATACTTAAGTGTTCATCAGCAAATTTCTTGCACCCAGGGGCTTTGCTGTTTAATGGTTATGCAACCTTGAAGTTTTCACCGCCCCTTGGATTTCTCTCATGTTTTGTAGAGAGGGGCAGGAGGGTTTCCCGGCATTATAATGGGGAATGAGCCCCCCCAAGAGGGGGGAGAATCAATTCAAGGCCTTACACAATAGCAAAAGAGCAGGGTCCAGAACCCGGATGTCCTGAGCCAAAGGGCAGAGGCTGGTGAGGGAGATGAGGTTCAGAGTTGGTGGAGGAGTCCAGTCTGGCTAGTTATCCCCTCTTCAGGTACACAGGTACATGTGAAAAAGCAGCATGGTGGCTGGCGGGGGGAGTGCTCCACAGAAGGTACTGCTCCCCTTCCCCTGGGAGGCCCAGGGCTGTATTCCTGCTCCCTTGGACTGAGTTCCTCGTAACTAGCCCCAGAAGTGTTCAGGCTGCTTAGAAATGAGTGCCTGGAGACTCGGAATAGCTCCTCAAAGGTATTTCAGAACCCTTGCCCACAGCTGCTCACTTCTGGGTAGAAAGGCCTGTGGCCACGTTCTTAGTGTGGTTGAGGTCCCTGAAAGACACCTTGATTTGTCAGGGGTCTTACATTTTATTTAGGTTCATCAGTCTCTCATCATACTTCCCATGAATTTTCTTTGGGTCTGTAAGACTATACATGAGTGTTTATGCACTTACCATATATTTGTGGACTAGTTCTTAAATAATGGGTGCTGTGTTAAGCATGAACAAGATACCAGATGAACAGATGGAAAACATGAGGCTCTTGTCCCCAGGGATTCCAAAAACAAAGACAAGTAAGACATTGTTGCTTCATCTCTGTGAAAGGGATCTGTTAAGGCTTAGCTGTGATTCTCTCTCCATGTTTAAAACTTTCAGTAGCTCTTTGTATCTACCACCCAGAGTTCAAACTCCTTAGCCTCGGCCCTACATGGTCTGGTCCAGCCTATTTTGAGCCTGGGCCCTGCATCCTCCTCTATGTGCACCACCTTCCAGCCAAAGCTCGCCATTCCCCAGGCTCTCTGCTTGTATCTTTCCCCTGCGTTGGTCTTTGCTGATACTTCTCTCTCAACTGATTTGTCCCTGGAACCCTCCAGGTACCTGAGGCAGTGCCTGGCGTTTAAGTGGATAATAAATGTTAGTCGACTAACCAGATGACCAAGCAACAGAAAACCACAAGGCAAGTTAAATTGTCCTAAGTGCCCTAGAGAGAGTTGATTTTTAAAATGTGGTGGATGCAAAGGCCTCTGTGTCACCTCCGTCTCCATCTCCCTCCCCCTCAGTCTCCAAACACTGAGGGACTGGACAGTGTTCAATGTCAGGGCCTTTGGTGTGCACTCTCGACACACATTTGAAATCCATCCCTTTTTCTCTGTTTCTCTTGCACTGTCTTGTCCAAGGTACCATTTCTTGATTGATTTATTCATATCCTCCTAACTTCTTTCTCCACTTTGCTATTAAAATGATCTTTTTCTAAAGCATAAATCTGTGCATTTGACCCCTCTACTTAAAGCCTTTCAGTGGCTTCTCACTGCCTTCAGGCATCAGTTTGGACTTCTCCTGGCCCCCAAGGCCCTCCATGGTCTGACTGACCTCCCCTGCTCCCTCGGCATGCTCCATCACTGCACTTACCGTGTGGCGTTGGAATGAGCTGCTTCTTTCTATCTCCCTTTAGTCTGTGAACTCCTTAAGTTCAGGGGCGTGTCTCATTCATTTTTGCATCCTCGATACCTGCCGTTAGTGCTCAGCATATGGAGGGTGCTCAGCCAATGTTGGTTCTACTTAATAGGACCCACCTGGCTAGGGACTGGGGAGCTGCCATGTGCATCAGGTCTTCAAATGGTGGAAGTAGAACATGTGGTGAAGCTGGGAGGCACATCCCAGGCCGAGAGGGTAAGAAAATGGCAATAACTACCAATGGTTGGGCCTTCGTGCCGAACATTTGATGTGCATTACCTCCTTTAACCTTCACAACAACTTTCTCAAGTAGAGATGATTATTTTGGTTCAACAGATGAAAACCTGAGGCACTTTGAACCGGGCCTGTCTGTTGCCAAGGCCCAGGATTTATTCCTTTCTGCTCTCTGCCTCCTGCCCCAATGGCATGAGCAAAGCTACCCAGTTGGTCAATCAAAGGCCTGTGTGGAGAGCAGATAGCAGATTGGGCGGCTAACATGTCTGAAGCTGAACTCTGGGAGCGACTGGCTCGCCAGAAGTTTCCCTTGAACCTTTTTCTACCTTTACTCCAGTCTCGGGAGTCAGGAATTCTGCCAAGAGCTTTGGAGCCTGAAGAACATGGAATTAAGAAGGTAGTGCCCAATGGGAAGACAGGCTGGTGGGTGCTTCACCAAACCCTTCTGTTCAAAGCTGCTCTTCTCTCGGGCACTGCAGCTGGAAAGTAGCTCTCAGGAAATCTGGCCAGAGATTGTGGGTTATGTGGAGAGGTGAAGGAGTGGATTCTTGGTCTGGCTTTAATTATCAGGACCAGATGGGGTAGCTGCGTGTGTGTGGGTGTGTGTGTGTGGGTCTGGGTGTGTGTGTGTTGGTCAGTAATAAGTGGGACGGCTGAGAAGAGGCTGTCGATATGCAGGTTAATGGGTGGCAGTCAAGGGCACACGTGCTGCCTGGGTTCAAGTACTGGCTCTAACACTGTGTGACCTTGGGCAAGTTACTGAACCTCTCGCTAAGCCTCCGTTACCTCACCTATAAAATGGCTACAATAAGAGAACCTACCCTAGAGAATTATGAAGGTTTAAAGAGAGAAGGCGTGTAAATATTTAGTATAGTGCTCAGTTCATAGCAAGCATTAAGTAAATGTTGGCTAATAATAAAACTAAGGTGGGGAGTGCGTATTTGGTCCATAAGGTAGTGATATCAGAAGTGATCAGAAGGTTCAGTTGGAAAATAAATGCATGACTCAGCACAGCAAAGTCAGGCAGGAGACCTGAGACGGGGGTCCCAAACCCAGGATGATTCCAGCTGCCAAAACCAGAAAGTGGGACGTTGCCCAGGACAACATGCTGGGTGGGCAGTCCACTGAGGAGGATGGGCCCTTTCTAGGCCTAGATGGGTCTGCAGTGGCTTGGGAATGTGTGCGTGTGTGTGTTTGAGGACCTACTGAACTTCCAGCAGGTACAAGTCCTGTTCCAGGAGCCTCCACCCTCGGGCCCTTCACTAATGTGCGATGTGGTTTGGTGGTGGGCTTGGACCTGGGAACTTGGGTTCCAAATTCTGACTGTGCCACTAGATGTGCTGGGCCCTGAGGCAAGTTACTCAAGGGCTCGCAGTCTGTTTCCACAACTGTGAGGTGGGGTGAGCGCACCTGATTTTCAGGGCTTTTATGCCATACGTGGAAGGAGCTGGCCCAGTGCCTGTCACATGGGGAGCACTAAACACAATGCGTGTTCAATGATTGGATGAAGCACATTTCACACTGAAACCCAGTAGAGTAGGCTGTTTGTGAAACATGGGGCTGGAGAGCTAAGGAGCAGCTGGTGCCAGAGGGAGGTGGATGGAAGGCTAATGACCTTAGATTCTGAGCTTGTCTCTGCCAGTCCCTGGACAGAGAGGACTGTGATGGACATGCTGTGTCAGGAAGATTATACTGGCGGGAAAGAGCGGGTGGCCTGAGACAGGGAGAGAAGGCAAGCAGGTAGGCTGTGTGAGGTCTGAAGTCCAGCAGGATCAATTCCTTTAGCGTCAGGAATAGTGAGAAAATTCAGCTCAGCTTACCAGGTATTTATTGAGTGCCTGTTCTTGCCAGGATCTCCAGATCCTGCTGGAAATGTTCAAACTGAAATCTCTTAATTGCTATGGAATAAGGAATGCCTCTAACTAATCTGAGGCTTTTGTCTTCCTTCTCCCAGAGTTGGATGGTCGTCAGAGAAACTTAAAGGGAAGCTGTGTCATGCTGTGGCACGAGAACGAGTCACCAAAGGCCACAGTTTACCTAGTACGAGTGACTCGTAGTCATCTTCTCCATCCAGCTTTCCTCCAGAGACTTGCGCTCCAGCAGGAGTGGGTCCATGAGGACCCTTTTCTGGGAAGTCTGTGCGCTAAAGTCTGGCTGGCCTGAGTTAATCACCCTAGAGAAGAGCCTGAAGCAGACCCAGGGAGTGGGTGCCCTGTCAGACCGTGGCTTCTGGCCCAAGTGTGGAAGGTGGTATCTCCAGGTTGGCTTCCAGGGTGTGACCCACCTCTGGCCTGTGCCATTCCCCAGCATTGCCTGACTTCCTGCCTTCCCTTTCTCCCTCTGTCCTCCCCTCCTTTGCTCTCTCCCTGTCTCCTCCTCCTCGGTTCAGTGGCTTATCTAGGTTAGCTTGGCGCAGTAAGATTAACAAAGAGAGTCCAGTCAAGCTGTGGGCACTGGTGAACAGGGAGGTAGCACTGGCAAGAGAGGCAGATAGAAGTGAACATGTCAAGAGACAGAGGGGTCCTTAGAGATCCTCTGACCCAGTGCCCTTGCTTAGCATGTCAAGAAACAAGCCCAGAGATGTTGCATAACTTATCCAAAGACACACGCAAAGAGTGGCAGAGCCAGGCTGGAACCACGGCCAGTGACCCCACCATACAGCTCTGGGTTGATCTTAATGCATCCAGTCTTTAGGTTATAATGTGATCTTGAGCATTGGTGTCAGGCTTCATTGCAAAAGCTTTGCTCTTGTTTCCTGCACCCTCATTAGCCAGTGTACAGCTAAGAAACAATTTGTATTTTTGCTATTCATTTTTCAGGCCTATTTTGGCATCTTTTTTTAAAGCCAATATGCAAAGCGAGCTTTGCATGCGAGGTGATAGCATATTGCTTTATTAGTACATAGAGAAATGAATGCAACTGAGGAGAAAGGAAAAGGGAACCTAAGACAAGACTGTCTTGTTAGCCCCTCCTTTTACAGATAAAGAAACTACGGCCGAGAATAGTTGGGTGGAAGAGAAGGGCTCACATCCGGGCTTCTTGGAGCCATGACCCCTCTCACCTTCCCAGTTTTTGTAGAGCCTGAAGCTTGTAGGATTTTTAGAGATTCTGTTTAGTAAAAAGGTTACAAGTTACCAGTAAAGAATTAGGTATAATCTTTGTGAGGGTCTCAATGTAAGTGAAGGGTCTTGAAGCTTAAGCTGTTAGCTTCACTGCAAAACCACCAATGGTACCTGGACAGAACCCGCTTTTGGAGGTGGCAGAGGAAGAGAGGCTTCTCGTTCTGGAATCTGGGAGAGAAGAAGGGGCCAAAATCATCCTCAGGGTTGAGTTGAGTCTGAGACCTTCGTGGGGGCACCGTGACCCTTTCCTGCTCTTTCTCCTTTGTCTTTCCATTTTATAGCCCTGTTCGTTACTTAGCCTAGGAGGTCATCCCCAAAAACCAGAACTGGGCCAAAAATGCTGCATATTTGTAAAAAGTGGAATGGAGACATTTTCTGGATGAAGGTGTCCCAGAAACTGGGATGAAAGTGATTCTTCACTGAAATGAATTATTCTCTCTCATTTGTACCCAGAGGATCTTCATTTATGGACACGACTGAGTGATGCCATGCAGAAATCAATGCCATTGAAAGAAGAATTTACTGCTTACATTTCCCATGAGAAAGGGGAATGCCACACCATGCAGGGCCACAGGGGAAGCAAGGGGTTCTGGTCAGGAGGCAGAAAGGGGAGTGAGGGGAAACCTAGCCCAGAGCCTTTATTGGGATTTCCATGGGAAAGGCGGAGCAGAGTAAACTGCTCAGGACTGGCTGATTTGAGTAGTTCTGGTGAGCTTTGGGCTATAAGGTGGTCACTAGTTGCCTAGTACCTGGCCCTGGGATGATTTAGGGCTGGGGGAATATTGGCTTGGTGTGTAAGAATTAGGTAAAGGGGGTGGTTTGGGGAATAGACTTGAAATTGGTTGGTTTGCAAATGAAAAACATGCTCCTGGCCAGCGCTTTGCTAATCTCTAAGAACTGGTTAACCCTGGCAGGATCAATCTCTCCTCAGCCAGCAAGATGTTTAAGATACCCTAACATCATAAGATACGGAAAATAAAAAACATGATTAATCCATTCTGCCTAGCTGTGGATGAAAGGACTAGGTGACTTCAAAGCTTCTTACTGCCTTAGGGCATACTTCATCCATGGCCAGATATAGAAAAAATATAGTCCTGGCCATCATTTAATATATTGGGGTTTGCGAGGAGAATCCTACAAGCTGTGTTGATGACGCTGAAGCACTATTCTTGCAATTTGAGGAAGGTGCCACTAGGTGGTGCTCAGACTCTGGTCTGGTCTGAACATCCTGGTTTCCTATAGGGGTGGAGGGCAGTTTTAGCTTATTTTTCCATTCATTTTATACTTTCTCTGACCAAAATGTATCTCTTCAAGATAACAGTTTAAACACTAGATAGCTCTATATTCATAGAACGACATCAAATAATTGTAGTAAGATTGAAAGAAATATACATACCTGAGTATAATTCAATTCACTATCTTTTTGCTTTTCAATCATTAAGTATAATGTAATCTGATTCTTAAAATTGTTTTTTTTCCCTGAGTTTTCCTACCTTAATCAAAAGACTATGGTGGTTATAGTGGTGGTGGTGTGCTTTACCATAGCTTGGCACGAAAAGTCTTCAGAGGTAGCACTTACTCAGGCTTTGATGCGTTTCTAATAGGATAATGCTTGACGTTACCGATTCTCGGAAGAAAGATCCTATTTACATTTCCTTTGTTTCTGTTTTGGTGTATGAGTATTTTCGTTTTCATATGAACAGGCATAAAGAAAGAAAAAAAGATAGTGGAGTAAAAACCACTGTTCTGTGTGAAAAATTCTTTGATGTTCTTTTCCTAACCTGCAGATAGCTTGTAAATCACATCCAGGGTCCCTGTCAGCAGGGACAAGATTTAGGTACCTACTGATGAACTTGAAGCCCTGGTGGCCTAGCAACCCTTACTATGCCAAAAATAGTTGTGTCTCATCCAGATGATAAATTTGCTCTAACATGAATCCCAGTGTTCATGGAATTGAACTTAAAAGAAAACAGAAAGCCATAACTCGTTTTGAGTTACTTTCCCTTTGTATTTTAGTCGGTTATCAGTAAAGAACAATGCAAAGCAAAAACGAATTCTAATTTTTTAAAAAAGATATGCAATTTTAAGGACAGACATCAATTTTACAAAAGGCTTCACTATCTTTAAGTGTCCTGTCATCCAATACGTTAAAATGTGATTCGAATCACAGGCGTCTTTGGTGAATCCATCCATTGCATAAAAGGAAGTTGAGTTATAAAGAGTACTACTGACTCTAGGTCAGCATTCTCTTTTTAAAATATTTCTAACAAAGTGATGATTTTTTTCTTTAAATAAAAAATGTTAATAGTTCTGTCATAAAAGTACTGCATACATACAATAAAAAATTTAAATAATAGAGAATGATGTAAAATGAAAAGCCTTCATCCTTTCTTCCTTCACCACCATTCCCCAGAAACAGTCACTGCCAATGGTTTCTGGTTTTCATTTTCCCTAGCGGTTATTATTATAACTGTAAATAATCTATTCATACCTCAATTTCTTGACCACGTTATCAATTTATTATCAGTTCACTTCTTGCTTCCTGATGTGGAAAAAGAGGACATTGGCACGTTTACTCTTCCTTCCATTTGTCTTGTTTCATTTCTAATTTTTTGTTAGATTATTATTTTTACATGGTCAAGATTTCAAAAAATTATACTTTTTTCTGTCATTATAATGAACATTTCCAAGTTTGTTATAGTTGGTTATAAAAATTTTAAACCTATAAATAGCATTTACAATAATAAGATGTGTGTGTGTGTCTAACTGAATAACCAAGTGACGTTATTGGACTCTTGGAGAAGAAACAATCTTAAGTTGTTAAAGCTTTGCTGCTTCTGAGCAACAGGATCTTAATTTCTTTCAAGTTTCTTTTCATTCTTTTGGTTCATATGCAGCTACTGCTGTTTCTTATATCTCGTGTCACTCTTTTTTTGGTGATTCTCTTATCTTTTGCGTGACAGTAATTTTTTTCATATATGGATCAGTGGTAGTAAATTACTCTTTCCTTTTCTAACTATAGAACTGTGGGAGGCCAAATTTTTTTCATGTACTTCAAAAACAACATTTTGCGACAGATTGAATGCAGAAGTAGATATGAGAATCCAGCTGTCTTCCATCAGGCCAGACAGTAAAACAATTCGCAAACTGGGTAACGAGGCCTCTCTTTCCACTAAATGTTTTTGTTTCGGAAAGTAGTTATTTTTCATGGAAATATATTTATTTATAAAATAAATATCATTGATTTTAGCAGATAATGGGCTTATCATTGTTATTTTTAAATGATTAATAAATATTGTAAAAATTTCTCTTTAAATTTCTAATATGGTAAATACTGATAGGTATAACTCACATAAACAAAAGTTCTTTGGGGTCCTCAAAAAAATTTTTTTTTTTATTGAGTCATTGATAGGTTACAATCTTGTGAAATTTCAATTGTACATTAATGTTTGTCAGTCATGTTGTAGGTGCACCACTTCACCCTTTGTGCCCACCCCCCACCCCACCTTTCCCCTGGTATCCACTAAACTATTCTTGGTCCATCGTTTTAAATTCCTCATATGAGTGGAGTCATACACAGATTATCTTTCTCTCGCTGGCTTATTTCATTTAACATAATTCTCTCAAGGTCCATCCATGTTATTGCAAATGGAATGATTTTGTTCTGTTTTGCAGCTGAGTAGTATTCCATTGTATATATGTACCACATCTTCTTTATCCATTTGTCTGTTGCTGGACACTTAGGTTGCTTCCACGTCTTGGCTATTGTAAACAGTGCTGCAATAAACATTGGGGTGCACAGGACTTTTGGGATTGCTGACTTCAGGCTCTTTGGATAAGTGGGATGGCTGGATCGTATGGTAGTTCTATTTTTAGTTTTTTGAGGAATCTCCATACTGTTTTCCATAGTGGCTGCACCAGTTTGCATTCCCACCAGCAGTGTATGAGGGTTCCTTTTTCTCCGCAACCTCTCCAACATTTGTTGCTATTAGTTTTAGATATTTTTGTCATTCTAACGGGTGTAAGGTGATATCTTAGTGTAGTTTTGATTTGCATTTCCCTGATGATCAGCGATGATGAGCATCTTTTCATGTGCCTATTGGCCATCAGTATATCTTCTTTGGAGAAATGTCTGTTCATGTCTCCAGCCCATTTTTTGATTGGGTTGTTTGATGTTTTGTGGTTGAGTTGCGAGAGTTCTTTATATATTATGGATATTAAGCCTTTGTCAGATATATGACTTGCAAATATTTTTTCCCAGTTAGTGGGTTGTTTTTTTGTTTCAATCCTGTTTTCATTTGCCTTGAAGAAGCTCTTTAATCTGATGAAGTCCCATTTGTTTATTCTTTCTATTGTTTCCCTTCTCTGAGAAGGCATGGTGTCCGAAAAGATCCTTTTAATACTGATGTCAAAGAGTGTACTGCCTACGTTTTCTTCCAGAAGCCTTATGGTTTCAGGTCTCACCTTTAGGTCTTTAATCCATTTTGAGTTTATTTTGGTGAATGGTGAAAAAGAATGGTCAATTCTCATTCTTTTACATGTGGCTTTCCAGTTTTCCCAGCACCATTTGTTGAAAAGACTTTCTTTTCTCCATTGTATGCCCTCAGCTCCTTTGTCAAAGATAAGCTGTCCATAGATGTGTGGTTTTATTTCTGGGCTTTCAGTTCTGTTCCATTGATCTGTGCACCTGTTTTTGTACCAGTACCATGCTGTTTTGATTACTGTAGCTTTGTAGTATGTTTTGAAGTCAGGGATTGTGATGCCTCCCGTTTTGTTCTTTTTTCTCTGGATTGCTTTAGAAATTTGGGGTCTTTTGTTGCCCCATATGAATTTTAGGATTCTTTGTTCTAATTCTGTAAAGAATGTCATTGGGATTCTGATTGGGATGGCGTTGAATCTGTAGATTGCTTTAGGTAGAACAGACATTTTAACTATGTTTATTCTTCCAATCCATGTACATGGAATGTCTTTCCATCTCCTTATGTCGTCATCCAATTCTCTCAGAAAGGCCTTGTAATTTTCATTATGTAGGTCCTTCACTTCCTTAGTTAAATTTACCCCAAGGTGTTTTATTCTTTTTTTTGCGATTGTGCATGGTATTGTATTCTTGAGTTCTTTTTCTGTTGGTTCATTACTGGAGTATAGAAATGCTACTGATTTATGCAAATTGATTTTATACCCTGCAACTTTGCTGAAGTTGTTGATTACTTCTAACAGTTTTCCAATGGATTCTTTGGGGTTTTCTATATATAAGATCATGTCGTCTGCAAACAGCAAGAGTTTCACTTCTTCCCTCCCTATTTGGATTCCTTTTATTCCTTTTTCTTGCCTGATTGCTCTGGCCAGGACCTCCAGTACTATGTTAAATAAGAGTGGTGATAGAGGGCATCCTTGTCTCGTTCCTGTTTTCAGGGGGATGGCGTTCAGTTTTTGCCCATTGAGTATGATGTTGGCTATGGGTTTGTCGTATATGGCCTTTATTATGTTGAGGTAGTTTCCTTCTATGCCCATTTTGTTCAGAGTTTTTATCATAAATGGCTGTTGGATCTTGTCAAATGCCTTCTCTGCATCTATTGAGATGATCATGTGGTTTTTATTCCTCAGTTTGTTGATGTGGTGTATCACGTTGATTGATTTGCAGATGTTGAACCATCCCTGTGTGCCTGGTATGAATCCTACCTGATCCTGATGTATGATTCTTTTGATGAATTGCTGAATTCTGGTTGCCAAAATTTTGTTTAGAATTTTTGCATCTATGTTCATCAGTGATATTGGCCTGTAGTTCTCTTTTTTTGTGGTGTCCTTGTCAGGTTTTGGTATCAGCGTGAGGTTGGCCTCATAGAATGTGTTAGGAAGTGTTCCATCTTCCCTAATTTTTTGGAATAGCTTGAAAAGGATAGGTATTAAATCCTCCCTGAAAGTTTGGTAGAATTCCCCAGGAAAGCCATCTGGTCCTGGGGTTTTATTCTTTGGGATGTTTTTGATTGCTGTTTCAATCTCTTTCCTTGTGATTGGTCTGTTCAAATTGTCTGCCTCTTCTTGAGTGAGCTTTGGGAGATTGTAGGAGTCCAGGAATTTATCCATTCCCTCTAGGTTATCCATTCTGTTGGCATATAGTTTTTTGTAGTATTCTCTTATAATCTGTTGTATTTCTGCAGAGTCTGTTATTATTTCTCCTCGCTCATTTCTGATTTTGTTTATTTGAGCTTTCTCCCTTTTTTTCTTTGTAAGTCTGGCTAGTGGTTTGTCAATTTTATTTATCTTCTCAAAAAACCAGCTCTTTGTCTCATTGATCCTTTCTACTGCCTTTTTTGTTTCAATAGTATTTATTTCTGCTCTGGTTTTTATTATTTCTCTCCTTCTGCTGACTTTGGGCTTCATTTGTTCTTTTTTCTGTAGTTCAGTTAGGTGTGCTTTAAGGTTGCTTATTTGGGATTTTTCTTGTTTGTTAAGATGTGCCTGTATTGCGATGAATTTTCCTCTTAATACAGCTTTTGCTGTATCCCATATGAGTTGGTATGGCATGCTATCATTTTCATTTGTTTCCAGGTATTTTTTTATTTCTTCTTTAATTTCTTCAATGACCCATTGCTTGTTCAGTAGTGTGTTGTTTAGTCTCCACATCTTTGTGCTTTTCTCAGCTTTTTTCTTGTAATTAATTTCTAGCCTTGTAGCACTATGATCTGAGAAGATGCTTGCTATTATTTCAATTTTTTTTAATTGGTAGAGGCTTGCCTTGTTTCCCAACATATGGTCTATCCTAGAGAATGTTCCATGTGCACTTGAGAAGAATGTGTATTCAGCTCCTTCAGGGTGGAGTGATCTATATATGTCTATTAAGTCCAATTGTTTTAGTTTTTCATTCAGCTCCACTATTTCCTTGTTGATTTTCTGTCTGGATGATCTGTCCATTGATGTGAGTGGGGTGTTGAGGTCCCCTACCATTATTGTGTTGTTTTTAACATCTTCCTTTAGGGTCCTCAATAATTTTTAAGAATGTAAACGAGGTTGGAGACCAAAAAGTTTGAGAGCAGCTGTTCTAGCGACTGAATATACATTTTAAACTCTTCACAGTTTATTTGGAGTTACTTCGTGTAGAATGGAGGAACGTGGCAGTGATCTGGGCCCTGTTGTCAACCCTCTTCTCCCATCTTTCCTGCTGTACGTGCCGCATCTGTTACTTCCGCAGACCTGAGGAAGCCCTCGAGATCATGTGACACCAGGGAAGGCCTGTGGCCCAGGTCTGCTCCAGGGATGAGCTCCGGACTTGGAGCTTCTCAGGTGCCTCGGAAGACGGCTCTTCTTTCTGCGGCCCTGGGCTGGGGCATCGTTTGCTTCTGCTTCACCCCTCCAAGCCCACCTGCAGGGATTCCTCCAAATGTCTAATCTGCTGGCGGCACTTGTTTTCCTCCCTTTTTAGTTATAATTATAGTTTCATACTTGAAAAAAACCCCACATCTTTTCTGTCATTTTCATGGTAACTGGGAAGGTGGAAAAGCTCTTACTCTGCCATCTTAAAAGAGGGGCTTAGGAGCCAGCCCCAGTGACCTAGTGGTTAAGTTCAGCACACTCCACTTCAGCAGCCTGGGTTCAGTTCCCAGGCAACAGACCTACACCACTATGTTAGCAAGCCATGCTGTGCTGGCGGCCCACATACTAAAAAATAGAGGAAGATTGGCATGGATGTTAGCTCAGGGCAGATCTTCCTCAGCAAAAATAAAAATAAAAAAAAAAGAGGTGCTTAATGTCAGCACATTCTAAAACACATTCATTCATTCATTCAACTAACTCACATTTAGTAAATACCTCTTCCATGTTGGGCATTTGGAGTACAAGAGTGAACAAGCTATTTTTTCTTTATAAGTGTCTGGGTTCCTTTTATTTAAAAGAAAATAGCTTTTATTGAAGTTATTATTTATTTTGAAACTTTTTAAATTTTGGTAAAATTTCACACTCAGAGAGTTGCAGTAGTACAAAGAAGCCCCATATATTCTTGACTCAGATTTACCAGTTATTAACGTTTTGTCTTTTTGCTTTATCATTTGTGTACTCTCTCTCTCTCTATGTTTCTATTCCATATATATATTCTATATTCTAATACAGATTATATTCTATAATATATATTTTTTTTCCCAAGCCATTTGAAAGTAATTTGTAGACATCATGTCCCCTTATTCATAAGAACTTCAATGTGTATTTCCTAAGGACAAGAATTTTTTTCAGCTAACCACAGTGTATCTATCAAGATCATTGGTAAATCCTATTATCTGATCCACAGTTCCGCATTCCAATTTTGCCAATTATCCCCCTAACATCCCATAGCTTTTCCCCAGTTTAAGATCATACATTGTATTTAGTTATCACATCTCCTTAGTCTCTATAATCTGAAACAATTCCTTCGTCTTTCTTTGTCTTTCACGACCTTGACATTTCTTGAAGAACACAGGCCAGTTATTTTGTGGAATGTCCCTCAGTTTGGGAGATGACACCTCATGATTGGGTTTAGGTTTTGTATTTTGGGCAGGAATACCATAGAAGTGATATTGTGTTCTTCTCAAGGCATCATATTATGAAGTACAGGATTTCTGTTTGTCTCATTATTGGTGATGTTAATTTGGTTACTTATTTAAGGTGGTGTCCACTAGGTTAATTCACTCTAAAGTTACTAACTTGCACTTTGTAATTAATAAATAATTTGTTGGGGGTACTTTGAGACTATGGGAATATCTTGTTCCTCATCAATCTTTCACCCACTAGCTTTGGCATCCATGGATGATTCTTAGCAGAATCAATTACCATCATGCACCACATAACAATGTTTCAGTCAGCAAAGGACTGCATCTACAACTGTGGTCCCGTAAGATCAGTATCATATAGACTAGTTGTATAGTTGACTATACCATCTAGGTTGTGTAAATACACTCTATGATGTTTGCAAAATGATGAAATTACCTAACAACACGTTTCTCAGAATGTATCCCCATTGTTAAGTGACGCATGACCGTATATATTACTGTGATGGTTGCAAAATGATGATTTTCTAATACCATCATTCCTCTTACATATATTAACTGATCATCTACTATACAGAAGGACTTTCCCTTCTTCTTCATATTTTAATTAATTAGTATCTATATGGACTCAGATTCTTATTTTATTTCACAAATATTCTGTTGGTATTATTATTTATTTAGCGCTCAGATTATTTCAGATTTGGCCAGCAGGAGCCCCTTCAAGCTGGCTCCTGTGTCCTTTTGACACATCCTCATTATTTTTTTTTAGCACTTCCTTATGTTCTGGTACTAAATAGTCCAGGCTCATTTTATACTTTCTCTGCCCCAGCCCTGAATCAGCCATTTCTCCAAAGAGCTTTGGTTCCTTAAACTGAGGAATGGTATTTAGAGACCAAGATCTGGGTGTCAGGTATGTTCATTGCAACTGGGGTGTCTTTGCTTATAGACCCTTAAGTGAACAGAGAGAAGGAATATAAATATAGTTAGAAATATGTATACAGTCATGTGCCACATAACAATGTTTCAGTCAATGACAGACCGCATATATGATGGCGGTCCCATAAGATTAGTACCATACAGCCTAGGTGTGTAGTAGGCTATACCATCTAGTTATGTGTGAGTACACTCTGTGATGTTTGCACAATGGCGAAATCGCCTAACAATACATTTCTCAGAACGTAACTCTGTCATTAAGTGATACATGACTGTCTATATATTTACCTAGCTGTGTATTTTTCTATATATATTAAAAACTGTCAATTCAAATGGGTACCTCTAATTCCAATTTATCACCCCAGGGTTAATTCTTCTATTTTTTCCTCTTTCCTTAGTTGCAACTCCCTTCTCTAATAGTGAGAAACTTGACTCCCATCAGTATATTTACTTATTTGCTCAATCTTACAATTCACAGAAATCAGATCCAGAATTGGTAATTCCTACCCCTGCAAAAAACACACTTTCTGTCTAGAATTTAAATCAGTTTGTAGTTATTCTTATCTTTAGATGGACAGCTCATAGTCAAAGTAGCACATTCAAAAGTTACTCTGCTCAGCTTGTTTTCCACCTTCAGTGTGCTTATGTTGTTCATTTAAAATACAGTTTGGTTAATTTGTTTCTCTTTGCATTCTATTTTAATTTTTCTTTCTCATCCTTGTTGATTTTGATTTGATTTTGTTTTATTTTGAGTACGTAAAACATTAACATACTTCTACAAGTCAAAACTACTCAGTACTTAAGAATTCTTAAGTGGATATGGTATTGAGTGATCCACTGAAGCACCTAGAAGAATAAACCTATTGCCACTGATTTTTAGCTGGTTTGCCTGTTATTGGGGGAGGGCGTTAGGGTTGGTGTTTCTCCTCCTGGTGTTAAACGCAGGTAGACTTTCCAGCAGCAGCCTGAGTCCTGCAGGAAAGGCTCTGCCCTTTTGCCAAGGAGGCTGGGAGGGGAAGGGGAAGCTCATACATGTGGCCATGGCATTGCTGCTGTGAGACGGTACCAGGGGTCCAGAGCACTGTCTCTGGGCTCTGAGTCCTAGGGGCAGAAGTGGCTACTCTGCGGGGAAGGAGCTGATGTGTGGTTTTACGAGGCGGACCTTGAGCAGGGATTTCCCATCAGCATCGATGTTTTCACAGCGTCTGAGGGTCTTGCCACTCCTGGGGCTGTGTGGTTTTGTAAGCAGGTCGTGTCTTGGGAGATTCCCAGCATTGGACACGGAGTAGGATGCACAGGCATGGAAAAACCACAGATCCAGCATATGTAGGAACTACTGTATGTAGACACTGGCTTTTGAACTCATCCTGTGGCAGAAGAAATGCACACTGCCAGGAAGATCTCACATTTCTAGGAATGACGACATCAGTATTGACCAAGGGCGTGGCCCAGATTCGAATCCAGGGGAATCAGACTTTGACTACACCACGTGGGTCCTTGCCTCCTCCACTGCTGAGCTGTTTCCATTTCCAGTATCAGTCGGGGTGGCAGAGTGCTCACTGGAGGTGCATTCCACAACTCCTAGGACAATACAGAGGGGGCTGGCTCCCTCGACGCTGGCACTGGGCAGAGGTTAGAGAGCCAGCTTTCAGGGCTGAGCTGTAGAGCAAGGATGCACCTGAAACGTGAGGATGAGTTAGCAGGGGAAAATAGCAAATGCACGGTCAAGAAGACCTCTTTTCTTTCCTTTCCTCCCAATTTCCCTGAAGAAATCCTCACTCGTATTTAAAATTGTGTGTTGTGCTTCATGCTTACAAAAAGCTTTTACAATTCTCATTTCATCCAAACTGTCCAAAAGCCCCACGATGCAGGTATATAGCTCTCTGCATCTTATACAGGTACCGCAGGTGGGCTCTGGCCCCTGGAGCCCGTGGCGCTGCTGGGCCCCATGCCGGCTCCAGCTCCAGGCGCCCGTTCAGAGCCAGAGGAAAGCAATGTGCGCCCACTTTGCCCAGTGGGTCACAGTTCAGCAGCGGCTTGGGATACTCTCTGAGGTGTAATTAACAGTTAAATAATTAGCTCTCAGAGAGCAAACTGCCGGCTCACGTGTGTATCCTCCAGGCAGAGCAGCCTCCTTGGCTGCGCTTTGTCTGGGAGTAGGGGGCAGGCCATGTCTTGCTTTGACCCACTCCCGACCCGAGTGGGCAGAAGCAGAGTTTCTCACCTGGCTTCTTTTCCTCCAGCAGCCAGAAGAGAGAAAAAGTGTCATCTCACATCTCAGAAGTGTTCTTTAAGGCCTGGCAGGTGGCCTGTGGGAGGTAGATGGATGTTTGAGACAAGGGCCCCTGGGCGTGAGTGAGCCTGTCTCGTTGCCTGGGGCAAAACCCTTCTCTCTTCCTCAGCTCAGCTTGCTGGGTGTAGGAAGTGAACATTTCCTCCCCTGGGCAAGTTTCGGGTGCAACTTCCCCACCTTTCTAGATGCTCAAGAGTAGAGATTCTCTATTCACAGGAGCAAGACTTCTACCTCTGTACTAAAACACCTGCTGGGCAGCCGTGGTGTTTCCAGTGTGGGTTGCAGTCCCCTGGGCTCAGAGGGACCAGGGACCTCCCAAGTTGTCCCTGCCAAGCTGAGGGTGCTCAGGAAATAGAGGAAACTTAGCCTTGAGCACGTGTATGGTGCCCATTCTGAGGGACTGCTTCGTTCCTCGCTCTTCTTTATCGTATTTCTTAGTCCCCACCTTGCTTCCCAGTAGACTCCAGACCTGGCACAGTACACGTCCTATTGTCACCTCCCTTTCCGCACAACCTGCTGTGTCTATGTCATAGAATGTTGAATGTGACTCTTGTTATTTTGGAATTGATGACCGGGACCCAAATCGGAGGTCAATGAGGTTCTAAGAGAGTTGTCAACAGTTGGGACCACCTCTCCCCTGGGGCTAAAAAAGATAGCCCAGAGCTGGTCCAGCTATCATGTCTGCTCACCCCAGCCGTTCCACTCCCCCTCCTCTGGCGACAGAAATGACTGGGCAGAGGTGTAGAGGGGGACTGTGAGCCACAGCCTTTGCAGGAGGGCGTATCTGAGATGAGAGGGGTTGCTCACCCTCCTGTAGAGGAGGGAGTTGGGTATGAGGTCCGGGAAAGTGGAGGAGAAGCTGATATTCTGTCCTCCTCCTGGATGTCTGCTTATGCTGCAGACCCACTGCTCTGCCCTCAGCCTCTCTGGGCAGGAGCCAAGGGGAACTAGAGAGAGCCGGCAGGGCCAAGCAAGAGCAGGGTTGTAGAGTAGCCAGTCGTGATACTGGGATTTATAATAAGAAATAGATACTTGGTTTTCATCCCAGTTCCTTGCAGAGAGCTCCTAAAACCTTTGGAATTTCCTAAGTGATAAACCCCTTTCAACCACAACTGGGTTTATGTTAATGAGGTGACTTTTGGAAAGCACCTAAGGATGGGGGTGGTTGCCAGGGGAACCGACCATCTGATTAGAGGATTAGAACTCACAGGGGAGGGGAGTGGGGCTGGAGGTTGAGTCAATCACCAATGGCCAATGATTTAATTAGTCATGCCTGCATAAATGAAGCCTCCAAAAAACCAAAAAGGAGAGGATTCGGAGAGCTTCTGAGTTGGTGAACACATGGAGATCCTGGGAGAGTGGCTGGAGTGGGTATGCAACCTCCATGCCCCTTCCCCATAGGTATCTCTTCCATCTGGTTGTTCCTAGATTATATCCTTTTACAATAAACCAGTAATCTAGGGAATAAACTGATTTCTGGAGTTCTATGAGCCTCTCTAGCAAATTAGCCGAACCCATGGAGGAGGTCATGGGAACCTCTGATCAATGGCCCATTGGTCAGAAGCATGGGTGGCAACTTGGACTTGCAATTGGTGTCTGAAGTGGGTGGGCAGTCTTACAGGACTGAGGCCTTAATTGTGGGATCTGACGCTGTCTCCGGGTAGATAGTGTTAGAATTGTAGGATCTCCAGCTGGTGTTGGAGAATTGCTTGGTGTAGGGAAAACCCCCACATGCTGGAATTGGTATCAGAATCGGACCATCCATGGGCCAAGTAGTCACTATAGGAGGTAGCTGGTTTGAATTGTCTAGCCAGTACTCTCCTAAAAGGTCAACTCTGGGGCAGTAGTAAAAGGCTGAGGGGCATCCTTAAGTAGTGAGGCTGGAGGACGTGGTGGAGGAGGGAGAGGTGAAAGAACGGGTCACCCAAGCTGGCGCTTCTGTGTTGATGCCTGGGGCAGCCGGTCAGTGCAGGGAGGCCCGGAAATATCCCCTGCGAGCTCTAGATTCCCTATTTGGCATTTTATTCTAGCGTTCTCTGTCTCATCCTCTTTCCCTTTTTCTGTGCTTTTGTTTCTTCTTCCTTCTCTCTCTCTCACTGGGCTTAGTCGGTCTCTCTCTAAGAACATCAGGGTTGCAACCAAGGAGTCAAACTCAGGCTCCTCCTCCAGCCTCTGAAGAGCAGACTCTGGGGACACTTAGTTACGGTCTTTTGTCACTTGGTAAAAAAAGGTAGGCACGCTCCCATAGAGATCCCGAAATAAGCTGTCATGGCTCGGTCACCGTTTCCAACCTTTTATACCTTCATTCGCAGGGTACAGGGTCTCCCAGAGTTTCCACCTCATTCATCTGTGAAGCACCTTTTTGGCTGATTTAGTCCAGTGAGATCCAGGGAGTGAAAGGCTTTCCATACACCGTTAGGTAAACAAACAAACAAGCGAAACAGCCTTCAGAGTGGAAACACGAAGGCTGGGGTGAAAGAAGAATACAGTTTCTAAAATTATAAGCGGAGTTGTATGGGTAAAGGCAGATGTCTTCACAGTTAAGCAAAGTCCAGGATGTTAGAAATTGAAAGCCGAAACATTGAAATTTAGAAAAGAAAAGGGAAGGAACCTGTGGCTGAGGGCAAAGCACAGATTTTACAGTCTGGAGAGGGGGATTCAAACCCCGACTGTGGGGCTCGGGGCCGTGTGTCTCTCCTCCCAGCCTCTCTTTCCTCGCCCGTGAATGGGCCCTCGCCCTCCTGCCTCCCAGGGGTGTTGTGAGGACCAAAGGAGGGAACTGATGTGGAAGCATTATTACTCTCTGTTGCTGATTGTTGCTATTGTTACTACTGTTTCTAATAAATAATCCGCCTGTAACTAGCCATGGTAGGAAGCTGAACACAAGCAGAGACAGGAAGTCGTGCCATGTCCTGACTTTGAGATTAGGATCCTAGAAAACAATCCTATGTTCACCAAACAGGTCCCTTGGTACCATTTGTTCAAGGACAAGCAGAGGTTGGCAGGGTCTTCGCTCTGAGTCACCATGACCGTTCTCACATTTACTGACTTTCAGGGGATTCTTCAGTTGTGGTTTGTGAAAGACAAGCAAACAGAAATGTACACAGATAAAAGGAGTCAGGGAGTGATGGGGGACACCACAGAGTCCCCTGGCCCATCTGGCTGGTTTCGTTGACGTCCCTGATGATTTCTCAAGGCCCTTTCTGGATCTGAGTATATGATGTGAGGGAAGAAGGGGAGCTGGGATCCTCCTGTTGTTTAGACCAGGCCTAGCTGACCTGGTTTTGACCAGGGCAGAGGCCCTTGGTCCTGGATCATGGGTGCGTCCATTGTTCTCAGCCGTTCAGGAGCCATGCCCCTGTGCCTCTGACCTTAGATTTTTTTTTCCTGTCCTCTTGATTTTTCTGCCTTCTCGCTGTGTTTATAGATCACGTACACACACCAGTTAGACTCACTGCCCACGGTGGTTCTGAGTTGGGCGCCTCCCCCTTCCTCCCGCCCAGCTGAGATTCATTAGTCACTGCTGTGGTACTTTGAAGGCAGTGGAAGACTCTTCTGATGTCTGAATTTAGATTAATTACCAAGCCTGTGCAAGAGCAGTTCACAGCATGAGCTGCTACTGGTTTTGTTTAAGATCATTTTAGTATTTCCACAGGTTTAGTCTTTTTAGTAAAGCGTTTCCATTTGAGCATTCCATAAGTGCCTTTGTTATTTTTGATTTGGAAAAATGAGGGAGGCCTCTGTTTAACCACTTATTAGCCTCTGATTCGAGACAACTGCAAAAGGATGCCGTAGAATCCTGGGTATGGAGTGGAAGGGGCCTTCAGATCACCGTATCAGCCAGTGTTCCGTCAGGAAAACAGAAACCGCCCTAGGTACTTTAAATGTGGGAATTTAATACGCAGAATTCATTACAGAAGTATTAGAGGGCCCAGAGGAGCAAAAAGCGTAAAGTTACCCCAAGATTAGTAACTGCTGGAAGCTGCTGTCCCCTCTAGGACTGGAGGACTGAAACGGAAAACGGCATTACCCAGAGCTCGTGACCATGGCCTGAGCTGGAACCCAGGATCCCTCAGGCACTCACCCACAAGTGACATACAGACCCTCTACCTACATTCCAGTGGCCGGAACTCAGTCCCGTGGCCACATCCACCTGTAAAGAGGCTGGAAAACGTAGACCACTGAATGGCCAGCTGAACAGCCAGTCTCTGCGACATTCCTCTGGTATGGGAGTCACTGCTGCTGGAGAGAGCAGAGACCCTTTTGCAGACTCAGTCTTCAGGACCGTGTGTGTGCACACACGCCTGCCCTGGCACATGGGATGGCGCAGTTTAAAGCTGAGTTCTCCCCGCTCCCCCTGTCCACTTCCCCCGCTCTCCCCTTGCTGACCCTCCTGAATGCTGCTGAGCTGACTTCTGTGTGCTCTGTTTTCAGGGGGCCCTGGCCCAGCCCCAGCCCTGGTGGAAGAGCCAGCTGTTCGTATGGGAGCCAGTGCTGTTCGGGACCTGGGATGGTGTGTTCACGTCCTGCATGATCAACATTTTTGGGGTTGTCCTTTTCTTGAGGACTGGCTGGCTGGTGGTGAGTGATGAGCTGGTGGCCCTGGAGCCTCTTGTGGGCCTGTAACGTGGAAAGCTCCGTCACTCTTGGGCATTCCTCAGTGCAGGCGATAGACTCCTGAAGCACAGATGCTCCAGAACCATGAAATGAGATGAAGTACATTGAGCAGCTAGCGTTGCTTTTTCAATGAGAATCCTGAGAACCTGGGCCTCAGACAGAGGTTCCAATGGAAGCCTCACCGTGGATTTAACCACAGAAATGTGAGCACAGAAGTCAGGGCCCATCATGGGTGGGGCTAGAGGTGAGTCAGAGAGAGCAGAGTGATGGCGAGTTTGCCTCCAGTTTGAGACCCTCTCCAGCTTTCCTGGTATTCTTCAACTCATCTGGTGCCTCCTGGAGACACCAGCTCCTCACCCACATGGTTGCCTTCCCGCCCTATGCCCGGACCCTGTGTGTAAGGCTGTGCACGGGGGAAGGTGGTCAGAGGCGCAGACTGCCTACCGCTCAGGGCCATTCCCTGGGGCAGACCCTCGCGCACGAGATCATGGGGGTCAGTTTGTCTTCCTCCGTGCAGGGAGGAGCCAGGGCCTCTTTGTCTTATGTGAAAGCTTCCTGGGACCTTCCAGACAGATGTGTGTCCTGAGCGACCTTCTCAGCCTTCACACAGAGCTTTCAGTGAACCAGACAGGCTGTTGAGGGAGAGGGAGACGGGGAGGCAGAGGGAGAGGATACTGGAAAAACCCAGGTCCTCCTCCTGTCTTTCTCCTTTACTTTCACACAGAGAACACTTCGCATCTGACACTTCTGTCACCAGATGTGTGATTTTTTTCCCTACACCAAGCAGTTCTGTGACACCAGCTGGGTGTTCCAATTTAACTCAATTCTAACTCTGTCCACCTGGAGATAGCATCAGATTCCACAGCTTGAGGTCTCAGTCCTACAAGACTGTCCCCCCCACCCCACTTCAGATGCTGGTCACAAGTCCAGGTTGTCACCTGAGCTTCTGACCAACTGGCTGTAGATCAGAGGTTCCCAGGACCCCCTCCTCAGGTTCGATTAATTTGCTAGAGCAGCTCACAGAACTTAGGGAAACACTTAGGTTTACCAGTTTATTAGAGGTTATGATGAAGGGTACAGGTGAACAGCCAGATGAGGAGATACACGGGGCGAGATCTGGGAGGGTCCCGAGCACAGGAGCTGAGCTTCTGCCCCATGGAGTAGGGGTGCGTCACCCTCCTGGTATTTGGGAGTGTTTACCCCCTGGAAGTTCTATGAACCCTGTACTTTGGGGATTTTATGGAAGCTTCCTCATGTTGACATTATCAATTATTAACTCCATTTCTAGTCCCCTCCCCTCTCTAAAGGAGTGGAAGGAGGAGTGCTGAAAATTCCAAGCTTCTCATCATGGCTTGGTCTTGCTGGTGACCGGCCCCCATCCAGATGCCGTCCCAGAGTTGCCTAAATAGGACAAAAGATGCTCCTAGTGTTCTTGTCATTTAGGAAATTACAAGGGTTTCAGGAGCTCTGTGCCAGGAACCTGGGATAGAGACTAATATATATTTTCTATTATCCCACAGAGGGCAGAGAGAGAGAGAGAGGTGTGTGTGTATTTATTTTAAGGGATTGGCTCATGTGATTATGGGGGCTGGCAAGTCCAAAATCTATGGGATAAGCGAGATGCTGGTAAGAATTGATGTAGCACTTTTCAGTCCAAAGGCTGGAAACTCAGGCAGAATTTCTGAGCTGTAGTCTGGAGACCGAATTCCTTCTTTCGGAAGCCTCCGTCTTTGCTCTTAAGGCTTTCAACTGATTGGATGAGGCCCACCCACCTTATGGAGAGTAATCTCCCTTTCTTAAGGTCAACTGATTGCAAATGTGAATCACATCTAAAAAATACAGTTACAGCAACTTCTAGACTAGGGTTTGACTAAACAACTGGTCACTGTAGTCTAGCCAAGTTGACACATAAAATTAACCATCGCATATGCAATTTCCAAGGGACTATAGCTTCACTGTGGTGGGGCATATGGGGTTCTTAGTCCCCTCCAGAGGCCTGGGTGATGCCAGACCTTCCTAAGCTCTTGCTCTACTCCATATCCAGGCCCTTAGCTCAGGGATCAGCCTTATCCATAGCCACAGCGGGTCTGATATTTTCCTTTATTAATGTGTGGAAAGCTTATAGCAGAGTTAGCAACCTCTCTGATGCAGATGCTAAGAACTCCTGCCTCTCACACCCCTCCCAGACGTGCAGGGCTCCCACTTACAAAAGCACAAAGCCTCCAGCTCAGCCTCCTCGTCCTGGAAGGCAGTCTCTGGCTCCTGGGATTGGCCTCTGATTTTCCCCTTCCTGGGAGCCACCTCACTGCCCAGCACTTCTCCAGCCCGTCTCCAAGGGAGACCCATCAACCTGATCACGGTGGCAGAGGAAAGCCTGGCCGCTGACTGCCTGGGTCCCTGGGCTCTGCTTCATGCAGTGGATGGTTATGGGATGTTGGGAGGAGAGAAGGGCAGGCTCTTTCTGTTTTGATTCTTAAGTCTTTAAGGGCCTCCTTTTAACCCTTCCACTGGGTGATTTTTTTTTTGAGAAATGGCTATCCAGAAGTATCCAAAGTGAAAGTACAAGTTGTATTAGTTATCTATTGCTGCATAACAAATTACCCCTACACTTAGCAGCTTAAAGCAACAAATATGTATTACCTTGTAGTTACTCTGGTTCAGGGATCTGGGCGCAACTTACCTGGGTGCCTCTGGCTCGAGGTCTCTCATGGGGCTGCGGTCAAGCTGTCAGTCAGGGCTGCAGTCTCATCTGAAGACTCTGCCAGGGGAGGAGCTGTTTCCAAGATCACTTGTGTAGTTGTTGTCAGGCCTTGTCACGTGGCCTCTTCATAGGGTTGCCTCATTACATGCAGCTGGCTTCCCCCAGGGCCAGCGTGCAAGATGAAAGCCACAGTCTTTTTAGATCCTCATTTCAGAAGTGACAGCCCATCACTTCTGCAGTATTCCGCTCATTAAAAATGAGTGAGTTGGTCCAGACCCCACTCAAAGGGAGGAGATTACACAAGGGCACAAATGCCAGGAGGTGGGGATCCCTGGGGCCACCTCTGAGGCAGCTTACCACACAAACACATCCTTTTGCCCTAAAAGGATCTCTACTTTTCAGTTCTGACATTAGTTTTACCTGAAAAATCATATTTGATCATGAAAAAAAGGTGAATGTGAAATGCCAAAAATAAGATAGACCTTCTAGGAGATGGCATAAAACAAAAATAAGTAGAGGTCATGCCAAAATCATTTTTAAATAGACAATATTAACTCTAAAGAATAATTTGGCAGCATACTTATGTTTGGAAAATGTTAAAGTGGTGGTTTTGGTATGAAAACTTAAAGATTGGCACAGGATATTTTATTATCACATGCAGACAATTTAAAAGCACAAACAAAGGAAGAAAATAGTCATTCTGTAATTTCCTTAAAAATATAAAATCAGCAAAATGAGTAACTGTCCTAATAAAACATAATCATGCTCTCTTGGAGCTCACAGCCCAGAGTGAAGAGGGGCTTGGAAACAGACTCAGTATGATAAGTACTGTGATAAGGACTAAGCCCTGGGTACTGTAGGAGCCCTGAGGAGGGGTCACAGGGCCAGCTGCCTGGTGGCGGAATCTCCTAAACATGGTCTTAAAGGATGCTTTGGAGTGAACCTGGCCAGGAAGTGGAATGAGCAGGGGTCAGCACTTGGGGGACGGGATAGGACACACCAGGTGCCTTCACCTGGGCCACGAGCAGGGGTACTGGGGGCTTATGCGCAGAGGGATGAAAGGGACTGGGGGGGCGGGGTGGCCAGGGGTCAGATTAGGAGGAGCCTCATGGATGTATTAAGAGACTTTGCCTTTACCCCATGGGTGATGGGAAGTCATTGAAGAGTTTGGAGCAAGGGCATTTCCCTTCATGTGGAATTTCTTCCAGGCCGTATTCTTGTGATGCTGCCTTTGTCCTTTTCCAGTGGCCCCACCTTTGCGGCCCAGCTTCCCAGTCTTCCCCCAGTTGCTACCCTGGGGGTGTGGGGGGAGGTGGTCACTACTCCCTGGAGGGGCCGCACCTGACCAGGGCTCCTTATCCTAACCGCTGACCTTGCTCCTTCCTATTCCACCGCAGGGCAACACGGGCGTCCTCGTGGGCGTGTTTCTGGTCTCCGTCGTCATCCTGGTGGCCCTCGTCACCGTGCTGTCTGGCATCGGGGTCGGAGAGCATTGCGGCGTGGGCAGCGGCGGTGTCTACTCCATGATCTCCTCGGCGCTCGGGGGGCAGACCGGAGGCACGGTGGGACTGCTGTACGTGTTCGGACAGGTGAGCTGGGCCGCCGGGGCAGGGGGGCTGTGCCCTGAGGCCACCTCGGGCCGGAGCTCTTCCCCTGCCGTGCTGTTGGCCACCATCTCCCCGTCCATGCCCTCATTTGCCCTGCTGAGAGGCAAGCTGGGGGAACTGCCCCCTTTTACAGATGGGCAGACCAGGCTCTGAGAGGGACTCAGAGGCAGAGCCGGGCCCATGTCCAGCCCTGCCTCTTGGTCCAGTGCTCCTTCCTCTGCCAGACTCTGCCTCAGCGAGTCCTGACTGGACCAGGGAGGCGGACCTGCGCTGGGACTGTTCTGGCTGCCCATTCTAGGGAGCGGAGTGCCCGACGGTGGTGGGAGCCCAGGTGGCAGCCAGTGGCCCCGTCCCTGCAGTGCTTTTGCACTGAAGAGGGGACATTTTGCTTGTGTCAAGGACTTTCCTAGAAGCAGGCACTTCTCAGATGAGCTGGCACTCTAGGCATTGACAGCCTTCTGGCCTTAACCGGAGGCTGACAGCCCGGTGTGGACGGGCCCTCTGAGGAGGAGAATACGAATGAGGGGGCTGCTTCATCAGAGCGGGGGACTCAGGAAACCAGAGAGCAGGGAGAAACGCGAGGCTTGTTTAGCTAAAACACAGGGACGGTGACCTAATGCCGAGGAAACCGAGCGCAGACGTTGAGAAGCGGCTCTTTGTAAGCACTTCTTGGCTTGAAAAGGGCTTTTATGATGGTGCAAAGGGTGGTGGGTGTTTGCAAAAACGGCTTAAAGAAAAAAGTTTGTCTAAATAAGAGCACCAGAGTCTTCTCAAAGAGAGCATTCGTTTCGCTTCTTTTATTTTTAAGCAGCAGGGGTGGGGTATTTTACCACAAATACGTCTGAGTCTCCAACGGCACAGAGCTGTGTACGTGCACGTGTGTGTGTGTGTGTGTGTGTGTGTGTGTAGGGCAGATGCATGGAAGGCAGGCAGACTGCGTTCTTGAAACCCTCTTGACTTTCTTGGAGAAAGGTCTTTAAGCATAGTAAAGTAATAAACAATCAGTTCACTTCATTACCCTGGGGATTTGTATAGCCATTTTTTTCCTTCTCTGCTATTTTGTAGCCAGGCAGGCTGCAAGATGGGCAAACAGCAGCTCTCACTTTTCCCGCTGCCTGGGTGGACAACACGCTTGTCTCTTGAAGCAGATACCACAGATGGGGGGGCCAGTGCTGAACGGGTGGAAAGGACCCTTGATAGAGAGGGAGCTGGAATGTTGACAGTCTCCTGTAGAGGGGCTGACTTGGAAGGAACGATGTTCACAGAGATGTTTTCTACAAGCTGGCAGCCACCACTGGAGAAGCCATTGCATCAGCATCCCTGCTTGCTTTGCCTTCTCTCCATCTGGGCCTCGGTCAGAAACATCGGCGCCCCTCTGGTCAGCATCTTAGACCTGCCTCTGTGTTGTCTGTAGCTGACTTGGGCGGGGCTCTCTGACCAGGGTGTGGATGCTGCGTACTCCTTTTTATATGTTGCTGGATGCAGTTTGCTGGTATTTTGTTGAGGATTTTTGTGTATATTCATGAGGGATATTGATGTGTAGTTTTCTTGTGATATCTTTGTCTAGTTTCAGGATCAGGATAATGCTGGCCTCATAGAATGAGTTGGGAAGTCTTCCCTCTTCTATTTTTTGGAAGAGTTTGTGAAGGATTGATGTTAATTCTTTAAATGTTTGTTAGAATTTAGCAGTGAAGCCATCTATCTGGTCCTGGGCTTTTCTTTGTAGGAAATATTTTGATTACTAATTCAATCACTTTACTTATATAGGCATATTCCGATTTTCTATTTCTTTTTGAGTCAGTTTTGGTAGTTTGTGTCTTTCTGGGAATTTATCCCAATTCATCTAGCTTAATTTATTGGTGTATAATTGTTCCGAGATTCCCTTATAATCCTTTTTATTTTTGTAAGATTGGTAGTAATGTCCTCCCTTTCATTCCTGATTTTAATAATTTGAGTCTTCTCTCTCCTTTTTTGGATCAGTCTAGTTAAAGATTTGTCTGCAAAGAACTGATTTTTGGTTTTGTTGATTTTCTCTGTTGTTTTTCTGGCTTCTATTTCATTTATTTATTTTATTATTTGGGTTTGGTTTGCTTATCTTTTTCTAGTTTCTTAAGGTGGAAGGTCAGGTCATCCTTATTCTTCCAGGCTATGATTGGGGTTTCTTAGGGTCTCTCTTCCTGGCTCTTTGTGTGTGTGTGTGTGTGTGTGAGGAAGATTCGCCCTGAGCTAACATTCGTAGCCAAACTTCCTCTTTTTATTTTGACTTGGGGAAGATTAGCCCTGAGCTAACATCTGTGCCAATCTTCCTCCACTTTATATGTGGGATGCCTCCACAGCATGGCTGATGAGTGGAGTAGGTTTGCACCCAGGATCTGAACCTACGATTCCTGGTTCTTATTAACCCCTAACCCCTTCTTTCCAGGGCATGCATGCACTCATTTATTTTTAATGATCGCCAGAGCAGATTATCTGGTTTGCCCCAGAGCAGGGGGTCAGCAAACTTCTGTAAAGAGCCAAATAGTAAATATTTTAGTTTTTGCAAGTCATACATCTCTGTCACAACTGCTCAGTTCTGCTCTTGGTAGTGCAAAAGCAGCCACAGACAATAGAAAAAATGGGCATAGCTGTGTTCCAATAAAACTTTATTCCCAAAACATACAGTGAGCAGGATTTAGCCAGGAGGCCAAAGTTTGCCAACCCTTCCTCTAGAGCGTCAAAATTCAGAAAGTATACGCACTTAAAATAATATTTTTAAAGCTTGCAAAATCTTTTCATTGCCCTGCATCCTCCAAAAGCCTTCCCCACTCATCTCTCTGAGGTGCTGGTGGCAGGTCTGCTGTGTGGTGCCAGACCCTTTGGCCAGGGGAGTTGACGATGGACTGAGGCCCCTCCCTACTCCCCGCCCCACTGACCTCTGTAGGTCTGAGGGCTTATTTGGGGCTCCTCACCCTGGACACCAAAATATCCAGCTTCAGCCTGCAATAGCATTGCTAAAAGCATTTATTAATGGCCATGTGCACGTACTGGGCTCTATGAAGAAACAATGGAGGATTTTTATAGACCCGATATAGGCCTGGGGGTTTTGTTATGGGAATTAACACGTAGGCAGGACATACAATCAACTAACTTGAACCTTAAACCAGGGATTTCGTGTCAGGAGAGGCATGTACAGGCAGCTCTGGTTTCTAGGTAGGTACCCAGAGATGAAAAGAAAAATGCCTATAATTGTGAAAGTGCAATTTTTCTAAAACAAATACCTTAAAATGGAGTCATTACGCCCTGAAAATAGGTGCCCTTCTCTCTTTAAAGTGGTGAGTGGTACCCCCTGCTTCCTGTGGCGGGGGGTTAGAAGTTTCTCTGTAGAGAATGAAAAGGGAAAAGGATGCCCGTGATTATAAACTTTAAGAGGAGATAAAATACTTTTAAAATATAATAAACTCTGGACATATTTATACATTAAACAAATGACTGGGATGTTTTCCACCAAAGAGTGGTGTTCATGGTTGGGAGGTAGACCACTGTGGGGCGGTTGGATTGCCCTGGGGAAGGGCTAGCAGTCGCTGGTGTCCACACCCCAGGCCAGAGCTCAGGCCAGTCCTGAGTTCGCCAGCAGTGAGCAGAGTGTGGGGGAGGCCTCAAGTCCTAGACGCAGGGGGTTACATGCACCCAAATGTAGTTTTTGCATAAACAGAATAATACTCTTAATATGTTTTTGTTGTCGTTGTTTTTCCTTTATAAAATTCTTTTAAAATTACAAAAGGATATTCATTGTAACCGGTTAACACATCAGAGAGAATGTAAAGAAAAAGTTGGTTTCCCTCCTAAAAGGGTTCTGCACCCAACTCCCGTGTGTGGGGAGGGTGTCCCCCCCATGCCACCAAGCAGTTCTCCGACACCAGTTGGGTGTCCTACCATTCAACTCAGTTCTGACACGATCTACCTGGAGAACGCGTCAGATCCCACAGATTGAGGGCTCAGTCCCACGAGCCTGTCCTCTAATTCAGATGCCAATTGCGAGTCCAGGTTGTCACCTCTACTTCTAACCAACTGGCTATAAATCAGAGCTTCCCGTGACCCCCTCCTTGGCTGCTATTAATTTGCTAGAACAGCTCACAGAACTCAGGAAACCAGTTTACTCACGAGATTGTTGCTTTGTTGCAAAGGATATTAAAGGGTACAAATCAGCAGTCAGATGAACAGATGCATAGGGTGTGTTCCTCAACAAAGGAGCTTCTGTCCTCCTGGAGTTTGGGGTCCTGGCACAGTGGCATGTGGAAGTTCTCCTTTTGGGTTTTTATGGAGGCTTCATTGCAAAGGCATGATTGATTAAATCATTGCCCATTGGTGATTGACTCAGCCTCCAGCCCCTCTCCCCTCCCAAGAAATCACAGGATGGGACTGAAAGTTCCAACCCTGTACTCATGGTTGATTCTCCCAGCCCCGATCCTTAGGCGCTTTCAAAAGTCACTTCATTAACATACTTCATTAACATGGCACGCCAGGATCTGAACCCATGGGCCTGGACTGCGAAAGTGGGATGAGCCAAACTTAACCATTATGCCACAGGGCTGCCCCTTATCATTTGTTTTTTAAACTCTGATATATCTGCCCGTGGAGAGTCCTGTTGATCTGGCCAAACACTGATGAAATAGCATCATTATCACCATCACACTCTTGGTATTTAGTCAAGAGTAAGTTTGAGTTCTGAGGTGAATGCAGGAAAACATGGGTTTATTTCTCCCTCTCTCTCTCTCATCTCCCTCTCAGAGATGGTGGTATTTCCCTCACATGTATTGGGCTTCTCCTTTACCCAAATATAGACAGGAATGCCTAGTGTAAATTTGGGAAACATGATGTTATATCTAGTTGCAAAGTGAGTCGATCCCAGTGAAGAATGGGCCCCCCTTCATGAGCTCCCCTCAGATACAGAAATTGTGCCATCCTTTTGGTCTTTACAGAAAAGGGCTGGAACTTAATGGTGCCTGCTTCCTGGAGCACTTTTCATACCGTCAACATATCACAAAGTATTTATTGAATGCTTGCAACATGCTTAACAAATGCAGGGGATTTTAAGAGGTGCAATCAGCATAAAAAGTTTGTTTTTTAAGATGTTTACATTCTTGGTCGTGGTAGGGAGACAATCATGTGCATGAAATAATAGAATATGGCACCAGGTAATTAGTCGCTTGGCACTGACAGTAAGCATAATATTTGTTCGGAAGAGGAAGATGAGGAGAGGCTTCATGGAAAAGGAGGAACTTGACAGAGGCCCGAGTAGAATTTGTGCCCTGGGAGAGCCGCACAGGCAGAGCGACAGTGATGGGAGGGACCCGCTGGCCTTGGGGATGGTAAAGGAACAAACTTCATGAGAGAAGGGGGGCTGAAGAATCATGGAAAGTGAGGCCTGGGTTATTTTCAAGTATTTATTTGAAATTGTTTCAAATGTTTTTAAAAAGGTAAAATCATGCCTCTCGTGCAAATATAAACACGTGCCAACAATTTTATTTACATCATTGATTAATGGAGGAGCCAGGAAGATGTTGAAGAGCAGTTGAGAAGCTAGGAATGGATACTGGATGGATACAGATCAAATCCATAAATTCTTGGTTAAGCAATTTAATAAACAGATGTAAGGATAAGATTGTTGGGTTAGATGCAAAACTGGGTGATGTCTTACAGGACAACAAATCCGAATCTTTTGGGTTATCTGTTCCACTGGACAGAAGTTATTTGCATCTCTGCTGGAAGAAAATCCATAAGTTAACATGCAACTTCACTAAGTCTGGGATGTTTAATACTTTTAATCCATAGTAAATGGTGAGTAGAACTAAGACATTCACCTACATGGTCCTTGGGTAGCCTTTGTTCTATATGACATTAAAAGGATGTGCTGCCCACTTTTTTTCTAACTTCCAAGTTTTAGATAATTTCTAAAATAATACTGACCTACAAAGAAATGGAGAAAAAACTGGGGTTTGCTTCAGTGCCCTTCTGTGGCTCTGGGATGGGAGCCCTTGTGTGTTTTTATTCTCTATTTAGTTCTTGAATAACTCAGACAGAGAAGTCCAAGGGCATCTTTGGCCCAGAGTCCCATCTTCTTCCTCCTGTGATCTTTTCATCTTAGTTCCCACTGACAGTCAGCTAGCTGGGCATTCATTCTCCCCTCTGCATGAAGGTAGAGATGCAGACCAGAAGAAATGGGGTGGGAGGCAGGGTTCCCAGGCGGGAAGGGCCCATTTAACTTAACCCCAGGCTGTCTCCCAGGTGCTGAGCCCTGAGAGGGCCAAGCCACGTCCTCAGTGCCGGCAGCTCTGGCCACCGGCTCCTGACGGTTTTTTCTCTTGCTGACTCTTCCTACCCAGGACGGCCTCTCAGTGTGTTGCAGGTGCCATGTACATCACCGGCTTCGCTGAATCCATCTCAGATTTGCTGACCCTCAGGAATATCTGGGCTGTTCGAGGAATTTCAGTGGTGGTGCTTCTGGCCTTGCTGGGGATCAACCTGGCAGGTGTCAAGTGGATAATCCGCCTCCAGCTGCTGCTGCTGTTCCTGCTGGCTGTGTCCACACTGGACTTTGTGGTGGGCTCCTTCACACACCTGGACCCAGGTAAGCCTTTTGGAGTTCAGCAGATGGCCTTATGGGGGTCTGCCCTGCTTTCTAGATGTTTATAGGTGTGAGTTTGCCAGACTATGCCCCGATAGGCTTTCCCTATAATTAGTGTGGGCTGTTCCTGGAGAAGTGAGTGGGGGCATCTTGGTGAGAGGCCAAAGGCCCCTCTTCACATAGACATTGCCACTTAGCACATTTCCCTGTTTCTTTTTGTTTTCTTTCTATTTAAAAAAAACTGGAAAATTTAGATAAAACAAAGAATAAGACAGAACTGGATACAAAAGATCAAATTTATAATTGATCTTATATTAGGTGATTAGGGGAGTGGGCAAGAAATAGATTTGGGAGTGAGGAGGAAAATAGATTTAATTTCATTGGTCATATTTTCTCTCTCTTTTTTGAAAGGACTTGATGCAAATATAACAAATGTTAACAGTGATCATTTCTGGGAGACGAGGACAGATATAGTTTTGATATATAGTTTTCTATATTAAAATTTTTTTTCAAAATAAAAATATGAATCCATTAACTAAGTTTAAAGAAGGAAAATAAACAGCCAGGTTTGCACCATTTGGAAATGGTATCCTGTATTTGTAATCAATCCATCTCTGTTGAACCTGGGCTTTTCCTCAGCCCTGGGGATGCTTGGCAACTGCAATCCTAGATCCTTGTGCTCTGAGTGAGAAGCTGTTACCCAGAGCATCCATAACTTCATGGCTTTGTGGTTTGGGTTGGTTTGGCATCAGAAGGCTTTGTTTCTCTCCAGAGTACAGAACTTTCCCTAGGATGCTGCAGAAAAGGGTAACCAATATTTCACACGTCAGGGACTCGGTCATTATATGGCAATAGTGACCAGGCATGTACATTGGAATATGGACAGGGAAAGGGAGATGGGGCCACTGGTGTGTTTAAAAAAAAAGAAAAAAGAAAAAGAAAACTGCAGCAGAGACAATCATCTCTAACGGTGGTGTGGAGGTGGCCACTGCATTGGACTGAGCACCTGCTGAGTGCCGGGGGTTTTGCTCAGCACCTCCCATGGCTTGGGTCATGTCATCCATATTGTAACCTCAGGAGGGAGGAGCAATTATACCCATTTTGTAGACGAGGAAACTGGGGCTCAGAGATTACATAATTCATGACAATACATGGCAGAGCTGGGAAGGGGATTAGATTTATTTGACTCTGAAGCTGAGCTGTTTCCTGTGGTGGGAAGCTGGGCCTGTCTTCACACGACCAGTGGTCTTTTTGTGATAGCGGCTCTGCCTTTCCCTTTCAAGGCTGCCCCTGCTGTGTGTTCCATAAAGGCTTGTCTTTCATAAAAACGTTGGCTGAAGGAAGGTCAGAGTTCTCTTGGTGCACACTGATCTGGCCTTTTCACGTCTTCAAGTATCACAATTCTTCTGTTGGAAAATAGTGACTCCCCTCAGCTCCCCGACTGCCCCACCCTCTGGCATCCTGGTCCCTCCTCTAGAACGTCCAGATTGTCCCATGATCCAGCCTCTAAAGGGTTAACCCGGGACAGAAGGGGCCCAGGACCTACTGCAATGCTAAGGGCCAATGCAGTGTTCCAACTGGTCGCTTGAAGCCTGGGCCTTGCAGCTTGCTAAATATTTGGGGCATCTCCATTGAAGGGAAGGGGTGACTATTTTTTCCTCACCTTGCACCACCCTGCAGAGATGGCCCACATCCTGTGGGAGTCCTGCTGGCTGTTTGGCCATCAAACTGTCCGTGAGAGAGAGAGTCTGCTCCACTCTCCAATTCCTGGGTGCTCTCCCCCTCCACCTATATGGCTGCCGAAAGGGCGTAATTAGTTAAATTGCAGGCCGATGCTGCTGGCCTCTTTGAAATCTCACTGGGCTGATGTATTTTCCTCCTTGATGGGAACTTTTCTTGGCAGTTCTTCTAAGTTACTCCAAATATTTCTCTTTCCTTCTGGTCAGTACATTAGCAGGGTGTAGTGTGAAATGAAATTTATTTTCAATCATCCCCATAGCAACTGGCCCCTCCAGAATCTGTTTTTGGTATCACTGATGTTTTATATGGGCTATTTTCTTTGAGGTTCAAAATCCAAACTAAAACTAGACCATAAGCCTTCAGAATGGATTTAGCAGAATGACTTCAACTCTTAAAAAATGACATACACGTAGACATTTGAAAAAAGACTGGAAGGAACTATGCTAAGTGTTAATAGGGATTGTCTTTCTGCTGAGATTATGGGTGGCTGTATTATTTCATTTCTATTTTTCCTTCAATTGATTAATGTTGTGTTTTTAAAAAAATTAATAGACTTTAGTTCTTAGAGCAGTTTTAGGTTTGCGGAAAACCGAGCAGAGAGTACAGACGTCCCTGTATGCTTCCTCTCTCCTTTCCCCACTGCTGTTTTCTCTGTTATTACCATCTTGCATTCACGTGGTACCTTTCTTACGACTGATGGGCTGAGAGTGACACAGTAATATTAACTGAAGTCCATAGTTTAGATTAGGATTAACCTTCGTGTTGTATATTCTATGGGTTTTGACAAATATATAATGACATGTATCTACCATTACAGTCTCATACATAACAGTGTTAATATCTTAAAATCCCCGTGCTCCACCTAGTCCTGCCCTCCCCCAACCTTGAACTCCTGGCAACCACTGATCTTTTTACTGTCTCTATAGTTTTGCCTTTTCCAGAATATCATAGAGTTAGAATCATACGCTACGTAGTCTTTTCCGACTGGCTTCTTTTACTTAGTAATATGCATTTAAGGTTCCTCCATGTCTTTTCATGGCTTGATAGCTCCTTTCTTTTTATCCCTGAATAATATTCCATTCTATAGAGGTGCTCATTTTTAATTGGGTTGTTTTCTTATTGATGAGTCTTAAGAATTCTTTGTATGTTTTGGATACAAGCCCTTTATCACATATATGTTTTGCAAATATTTTCTCCCAGTCTGTGGTTTGCCTTTTCGTTCTTTTAAAGGTGTCTTATGCAGGGCAGACGTTTTGATTGTAATGAAGTCTAACTTAGCAATTTTTTTCTTTCATGGATCATGCTTTTGGTGTTGTACCTAAAAACCCATTACTAAACCAAAGGTCGCCTAGATTTTTCCTGTGTTATCTTCTAGAAGTTTTTTACAGGCGTAGCTCAGAGATATTGTGGGTTTGGTTCTAGACCACTGCAATAAGGTGAATATCCCAATAAAGCAAGTTGCACAAATTTTTTGGTTTCCAGTTCATCTACAAGTTATGTTTATACTCTGCTGTAGTCTGTTAAATGTGCAATAGCGTTATGTCAAAAAAATGTACATATCTTAATTAAAAAATACTTTGTTGATAAAAAGTGCTAACCATCATCTGAGTCTTCAGAGTTGTAATCTTTTTGCTGGTGAAGGGTCTTATAAAAAATATATATCTTAGAAGCGCAATAAAACAAAGTAAGCCTGTACGTTTGTGTTTTACATTTAGGTCTATGATCCATTTTGAGTTTATTTTTGTGAAAAATTGTAGAGTGTCTAGGTTAATTTTTTTTCCTCCATGTGGATGTCTAGTTGTTCCAGCACCATTTGTTGAAATGACTGTGCTGTCTTTATTGAATTGCCTTTCCTCCTTTGTCAAAGATCAGTTGTCTGCATTTGTGTGGGTCTGTTTTTGGGCTCTCTATTCTGTTCCATTGATCTGTTTGTCTATTCTTTCTCCAATACCACACTGTCTCGATTACTGTGGTTGTATAGTAAGTCTTGAAGTTGCGTGGTGTCAGTCTTCCAACTCTTTCCTTTTTCACTTAGTGTTACTCTTAAAATCAGAAAAAAAAAGTTAAAAATATGCTTAAGCCTATCTTTATTTCTTTCCTTTTCTCTAGATATAAAAGAGTAAAAAAATCCAGACAATCCTGAAATGTATAAAGTAAAAATGTACAAAGTAAAAAAACTCCATTTTCCCACTTCTACTCTCCAGAGGGAGAGTGCTACAGGTATTAGTTATCTATTGCTGTTGAACAAATTACCCCAAAGTTTAGTGGCACAAAACAACAATAAACATTTATTATTTCTTACCTTTTCTGTGGGCCAGGAATTTGGGTGTGGTTTGGCTGAGGGTTCTGGCTCAGGGTTTCTCATATAGTATAGTCAGATGTCAGCAGGGGCTACAGTCACCTGAAGGCTTGACCGGGGCTGGAGGATCTGGCTGGCAAGCTGGTATTGGTTGTCGGCAGGAGGCCTCAGTTCTTCTCCACATGGTCCTTTCCTGAGAGCTGCTTAAATGTCCTCAAGTCATGGAGTGACTGGCCCCGAAAGCAAGCAATCAGAGACACAGAGAGAGAGAGAGAGAAAAAAGGGATCATTTAGAAATGAGTCACTAAGTCTGGCCCTCACTCAAACAGAGGAGAATTAGTTTGCACCGTTTGAATGTAGAAATGTCAAAGAATTTGAAGATACATTTTAAAACCACAAGTGTTAGTTTTAAAATCAGAAAAAATTTTAAATACACTTAAGTCAAACTGTATGTTTCCCTTTATTTTAAAGACAGAATAAACGTTTTATATTGTAAAAGTTTTTTAAAAATCTGAAATATAAAGTAAAAAGTGAAAATTTCTTCCCCTGACTCTATTCTCCCACTCCTACTCCCCAGGGGGAGATTGATAAATATCTTTCCAGTCTATTTTCTATGCATGTACAAGCACACATGCACACATGTGTACATTAACACATGCAACATAGTCCTTTGTAAAAATGTAATTAAGTTCTACATTGTTTTGCTACTTCTCCTCTCCCACTCCATAACATATCGTGGACATCCTTCAATGTCAGTACATTTAGGATTCCTTCATTCTTTTTTAACACTTGCATAGTATTTCATATTACAGATCTAAAATACTTTATATTTAAACATTAACTTATTGATGGATATTTAGGTTTCTCCCGTTTGTTCCTGTTACAAATATTGCTGACATGAATATCCTTGCACAGAATTTGAAGTTTATTTCTATAGGATCAAGACTTAGAAATAGAATTCATAGGACAAAAGTCAAGCACATCTTAAATTTTGTTGGGTTCTGCCAAATTACCTTCTGATAGGGTTGTTCCATTCTGAATTCCCACTGACAGTATATAAGAGTTATTGTGGCTGGCTTGGTGGCGCAGTTAAGTTCGCACATTCTGCTTTGACAGCCTGGGGTTCACCGGTTCAGATCCCGGGTGCAGACATGGCACTGCTTGGCATGCCATGCTGTGGTAGGCGTCCCACATGTAAAGTAGAGGAAGATGGACATGGATGTTAGCTCAGGGCCAGTCTTCCTCAGCAAAAAGGAGGATTGGCAGCAGTTAGCTCAGGGCTAATCTTCCTCAAAAAAACAAAAACAGAGTTATTGATTCCCCACACCCTGGACAATATTGGATGTGTTCAATCTTTTAAATTTCTGCCAGATGATAGGCAAAAATTCTGATCTTTTTTTCTTTCGTTTGCTTTTCTTCAATCACTAATGAGGATTATTTTATGCATATTTTTGTTGCCACTTGTATTTCTTTTTCTTTGAATTATCTGTAATCTTTCCCTATTTTTTCCTGTAACTTGCTTACTTTTTAATAATTTATAGCTCTTCTACCTTAGCAATTAATTCACCATACAGTAAATGTTTGTTGAGCTTGCACTGATGCCAGATAATGTTTGTTATATATGTTGAAAATTGTTTCCTAATATGTCATTGTTCTTTTAAAACTAATTTTCATATGTGGTTAAAGTAATACGGATAGGTAAAAATATTCATTTTTGAGCCAAATCATGTGCTCTGATTGCTTTCTTTTTGTGTATCTTTCGGCTTTTCCTGAAGTTAAGCTTACTCTGTGTGTTAGTTTCCTGGGGCTGCCTTAACAAACTCCCACAAACCGGGAGGTTTAAAACAACAGAACTCTATTCCCTCACAGTTCTGGGGGCCAGACGTCTGAAGCCAAGGTGTCCACCTGGCCAGACCCCCCCACAAGGGCTCTAGGGGAACCTTCCTTGCCTCTTCCAGCTTCTGATGGCTGCAGGAGCTCCTTGGCTTGTGGCAGCTTAGCTCCCATCTCTGCCTGTGTCTTCACAGAGCTTTCTCCGCTTCTTGTCTCTCCTCTGTGTGCATTTTATAGACAACTTCTCATTGAAAATAGGTCCAACTTGGGTAATTGAGGATGATCTCATCTCAAGATCCTTACTAATATCAGGTCACATCCACAGGTTTCTAGCATTAGGATGTGGACGTATTTTTTTGAAGGCCACCATTCAACCCCCTATACTCCTTTTTTTTTTCATTTGCTTTATTTTCTAGGTTTTTGTCACCATTTAAAAAAATGCTCCAAAGAGCCTTCAAATACTCATAGGCATTTTCCCCAGTCCTTGAGACTCCCTCCATACTGTCCTTCTCCTGGATGCACGATCTCAGGCCTGGACCTCACCGGCTGTGCTCGTACTTGCCTTCGCTGGTCCCAGGTGTTGGTCCCTGTTGTCTGGATCCCAAATCATCCTCTTCTGTCTATGATGGAAAATGTCACTTTTCCACTTTCACATGCGATTGATAGGAGATATAAAAATCTAGGCCGACAATCATTTTCTCTTAGAGTTTTGAAGTCATTGTTGCTCTACCTTCTAGCCGTCAGTGGCATTTATCCAGCAGTTTGGTGCTATTCTGATTTCTGCTCTTGGTAGTTAACCTCTTTCTTCTCCTTGAAGTGCATAGGATTTTCCCTTTGCTCCTTTCTCTCTTTTTTTTTTTTTTAGGAAGATTGGCCCTGAGCTAACATCTGTTGCCAATCTTCCTCTCTTTGCTTGAAGAAGATTGTTGTTGAGCTAACATCTGTGCCAGTCTTCCTCTCTTTTGTATGTGGGACGCTGCCACAGCCCGGCTTCATGAGCAGTGTGTAGGTCCATGCCTGGGATCCGAACCTGTGAACCCTAGGCCATGGAAGCAGACTACATAAACTTAACCACTATGCCACCAGGCCGTCCCCTTCCCTTTACTCTTGAGGTTCTAAAATTTCATAATGAAAATTCTTACTCGTTGGCCTCGGCACTTTCCATTTGGAATTTTCAATTATTTCTTTGACCGTTTTCTCCCCTTTGTTTTCTCTGATTTAAAATTTTTTAAAAAAATTTTTTTGAATTCTTAGTCAGATGTTGGAGTTCCTGATTTGAACCTTCTGTTATTATTTTTTTAATCTTCTCTCTTCTATAGTTTCTCTGTTTTTTCCATCCCTGCTTCATGGGAGAGTTCCTCAACTTTATTTCCAACCTTTTTACTGAATTTTTTGTTTTGACTCTCCTTAATTTCCAGGAGCTCTTTGTTGTTCTCTGATTGTTAATTTTAAAATCACATCTTATTCTTGTTTCATAGATATAAAATCTCCCTTTTGACTCTTTCAGGCTATAAATTATACGGGTTTTCTTTTCTTTTGAGATTTTCTTCTGCTCTCTATATTATCTGTTTTTTCCAGGTTTCTTTATGTATGTTATCTTGTTTTGTTCTGTGTCAACTGCCCCAAGCTTTCTTCAATGTCTGATAGTCCTTGGTTTTTCGTTCATTTTTGGTAACGAGACACTGAAAGGCGACTGGAAGTTCTTTGCACAATCAGAGTGGGTAGGGCTGTGGCAGGAGGCTGTCACTGTTGGGTGATCCTGTGGCAAGCTGGATTGTTTCATCAGAAATCTCCCCACAGCTTCTGTAGGTCTTTCCTCGGGTGCAGGTTGTGTTCTCCAGGAAATTTCCCAATGTCCCACCGGGGGCACCCCCGGCTGCCGTGGTTCTGGGAGCAGAGTGGAGGTGGGAGAAGGGTTTGGTGGTCTCATAGTCAGGGTGCAGACTTTCATTTAGTCTCGTTTTTCACCTGGCACCTCCTTCCCTCCACTGTGTCCTTCCATCTCAAGCCACTCAGTGACATCTCTCATTTCATCTCCAAAGTTCCCATAACAGTGGATCTTACTGATCACCTCCATTTCCTCACCTCCTGACTCCTTAGCCTGCAGGCAGGCAACAGGGGCCCCTCATCCTTTCCCCACCTGCTGTCCTGTCTCTTCCAAAATAAGCATCATTTCACAAGGCTCTGTGGAGACACAGAGCTCCGTTACTGTAAAAAGTTAAATAGCACGACAACTTAATTTAAACAAGACCCTCTTAAGCATTTGTTTGGCTTAAAGCTCTTAAAATGCCATTTTGCTGGATTATATTTTCATTTATGTAAGATGAGTGTCATGCCAAAATGATTTTATTGCCATAGAAGTCAGGCAACTATAGAGAAAATACATTTTAGAAAATAAAGTGACATGTGGTGCATTTTAATTCTCTGCTCTGTGTTTAAAAATGAAAGTGTGCATCTCCAAGCTTAACTTTTTGGTTATCTAGGAAGACTGTTGCCTCGCTCGGCTCTGTAGTCCCCTCAACTCCAGAGCTCATATTGCACACTCTGCTCTGCCTGGGTCTGCTGCCTCTGCTGGGGCATCTCCTTGGACAGGGCACAGGGGAGCAGGCGTAGGTTCACCACGTGCTGAGTCCAGCAAGTGGGAGCTGGCTCTGTTTGGTAAGGGGTTGGGGGGCTGTGCTTGGCTGTAAGAGGAGCTGCTTAGGAGCTTAAAAGGCGTGGGTCGAGCATGCTGACTTTGCTCTCTGCTAAAATTGCTCTACCTGAGGTCCCACTGACCTCTTGATCTCCAAATCCAGAACCTTTCCTTATTTTTTATTCTTGACCCCTTTTGCACCATTGACCACTGTCTTAGTCCGTTTGGATTGCTATAACAAAATACTGTAGACCGGGTGGCTTATAAACAACAGATATTTATTTCTCATAGTCCTGGAGGCTGGGAAGTCGAAGATCAAGGCAGTAGCAGATTTGGTGTCATGTGAGGGCCCGCTGCCTGGTTCATAGATGGCCGTCTTCTTACTGTGTCCTCACAGGGAGGAAGGGGCAAGGAAGCTCCCTGGGGTATCTTCTGTAAGTCTCTAATCCCATTCATGAAGGCTCCACCCTCATGACTAATCACCTCCCAAAGGCCCCACCTCCTGATACCTTCACATGAGGCAATAGGTTTCAGTTTGTGAATTGTGGGGGGACACAAACCTTCATTCTATAGCAACCAACTGTGCCGATTTGAAATTGTCTTTTCCCATTTCTTCTATGACACAACACAGTCAACTCTCTTCTTCATCTTCCTGTCCCCTGCTGTGGGCCAGGGGACCAGGGGTCAGTCCTCAGCACTGCCTCTCTCTGGGCTTTCCTTCTCAGAGAGAGCATTCCCCCATCCGTGCTGCTCAGGCGACCCTCATCTGCTTCTCCAGCTCTCTTGAACTTACCTCCTGTATCACCAGCTCCTACTGGATCGCCAACTGGATGTCTGAGCATCACCTTGGCTTAAAAACAAGCAATTTCTTCCTCCTCCCTTTATTTACCTTCTCTCCTTCACACTCCACCCCACTCCCCAAAAACAATAAGCAAACAATCATCTATCTTCTGAATGTCTACACCATTTCCCCAAGCCTAGCAAGCTTAGGGTTAACTTTCACTTTGTCTAGATTAGATCCTCCTATCCTTTTTAATCCCACAGCTCTCACTTTAGATTAGCAAATGTCATTTCTTAAGTGCATCACTTAGATGATTTCCAAATCTAAGTTTATCCCGCCAGGATCTTCCCTTCGGTTGACCCCACCCGTCTCCTGTGGGTAACCAACCCCTCCCATGAAGCCAGATTACTTTCCCAAAAACAGTGCTGTGCTTCTGTCGCTCCCCAGCTTAAACATTTCTAGTAGCTGTCTACTGCCCATAGGACAAAATCCAAACCCATTAGGTTTCCATTCAATAAGCTTCATGGTCCATCCCCAAATTACTCATTTGGTTATATCTCCAGCTTTGTACCTTTCTAAATCCTTTTCTTCTCCAAAATATATCTACATACTGGTTTATAAATATATATGAATATAGCTCTGCTCCTATTTCTGGAATTCTCTTCACCATGCTCTGTTTAACCTAAGTTCTTGCTCTTGGATGAAATAGTTAGTGGGAATTGTACGTGAAGACGTAGCCTGAAATCCAGGATCCTCTGTGTGGTCTTGAGCAATGTTACATGTTCTGAGTCTCAGTTTTCTCATCAGTAGAAATGAGGATAAAAATATCTACCTCTCGGGGCCAGCCTGGTGGCATAGTGGTTAAGTTTGGGCTCTCCGCTTTGGCAGCCTGGGGTTTGCGTGTTCGGATCCCGGGCGCAGACCTAGCACCACTCGTCAAGTCATGATGTGGTAGCACCCCACATGAAATAGAGGAAGATTGGCACAGATGTTAGCTCAGCAACAATCTTCCTGAAGCAAAAAGGGGAAGATTGGCAACAGATGTTAGCTCAGCGACAATCTTCCTCAGCAAAAAAAAAAAAAAAAAAAAGAAAAAAAGAAAAAACTTTACATCTCCAGTTTGCATTCCTGCCTATCTCAGTGTGGCAGCCTGGCCCACGGAGATGGGTTGGGGTGAGCGGCTGCAGTAGTCTGCTCAGGCCCCCAGGGATGTTAGTGAGGACATTTGAGACTCTGGTTCCTCATTAAAAGTTTAAAAAATGTACTGATGAAATATTTTGAATATACAGGAAATAATAAAGCAAATCCTCATCTAGCCATCTCTCAGATTTAATGGATAATATTTTGCCCATTTTGCTTCAGATCTCTATTAAAAATAAAAATAGGGGCTGGCCCCATGGCCAAGCAGTTGGATTCACGCACTCTGCTTCGGTGGCCCAGGGTTTCGCCAGTTCGGATCCTGGGCGCGGACATGGCACCGCTCGTCAAGCCATGCTGAGGCGGCATCCTACATGCAACAACTAGAAGGACCCACAACTAAAAATACACAACTATGTACCCGGGGGAGCTTTGGGAAAAAAAGGAAAAATAAAATCTTTAAAAAAAAAAAAAATAAATACAGCAGTACAAACTCAGTTTAAGCTGCACTTTCACCCACACACGCCCTCTTCTCCCCTAGGCAACCTCTATCCTGAGGCTGATGAATGTCCTTCCCATGTGTTTTTATCGTTCTACCAAATGCAGATGGCCGCCATCAATCTCTACTATGGTTTAGTGTTTGAAAATTGTGCATACATTTATCATACTGTGTGGACCCTTTCATTTGATAAATATTTGAATGGTGGATGAATGAATTATTTTGCAATTTGCTTTTCTCGCCCAACATATTTTTGAGATTTATCCATGTTTCAGCATGCCGTGCCATTTCATTCATTTTAACTGCTCACAGTGTCCTGGGAGACCCAGAGAAGTCAACAGTTACTAAGTAGTGACGAGCACTGTGACAAGGGTTTATATCTGGGGGCTTCCATGGTGGGGGGGCTCTCAACCCAGCTCAAGAGTCGAGAAAGATTTTCCAGAGGAGATTACCTCTTAGCTGAGGTTAAGGGAGTAGAGGATTTCGCCAGAGGAAGAAGAGAAGGAAGCACGTCTGGCAGCGAGGGCGGCTTATACAAAGACCCAAGAGTCCTCAGTGCTTGGAAAATAAGAGAGCCCCGGCTGTGAGGAGCAGGCAGAGCCGGCTCACGGAAGACCTTGTCTGCCGCACTGAGGGCCTTGGGCTTTATCTTGGGGCAGTGGGAAATGTGACGTCAGTTTTATATTTTAGAAAAATTGCTCTGGCCGCAGTGTGGAAAATCACTGGCTTGAGATAGGGATGGAGAACGGAGGCAGGAAACATATTTGAGAGGCTGTTGTGGTGATCTAGGAAAGCAGGGATGATGCAGTGCCTCTGGGGATGGGAAAGAGGGCACAGAATAAAGAGAGAAGGTGGCGGGATGGGATACGGGGGTGAGGCAGGGGGAGGAGACACAGCCAACACAAGGCTGGCTGGCTGGTGGCGTCATGCACTGGGATCCGGGAGGAATATGGCAGCAGGAACAGATGTGGGGGAGAGGGTGAGGTCAGCCTAAGAGCTCCAGCCAGGCCCAAGTAGAGATGACTAGTGGGCAGCAAATATGACGGCCTAGGGCTCTGAGGTGTGGTTGGGGCTGGAGATAAGGTCATAAGCAGTGTGGGAGTGGGTGGAGCAGTAGGACGGGCGGAAGTGGTTTGGGGAGAGTGTGCCGATTTTATGGCCAATAGAGCCATATTTATTAAGATGGAATTTAATTCACCAGAAGAGGCATTTTTCACTGTTCTGTATTAAAAAAAAACCTTCAGTTCTGTGTTAAAAAAAAAAAAACCATGCAGAGCAGATATGTTAAAGATGAATATTCTTTACCCAAGAGTACACCCCAGAATGTCTTCAGGTGATTATGCCCTGTTCCATTCAGGGTGTAATGAACACATAAGTGTTTGGGCTGCTCCTCTGGGGCACAGAGTCAGCCTGCACTTGTGGATACTGAGGACAAGACTTAGGTCTTCTTGGAATGTGTGGTCCCTGGCATCTAGTAGGCAGGCATTCAGTAAATATTTGTGCAGGAACGAACACACTAAGTGAAAGATGGTGAGGCCAGACTGTGGCCTCTTCTGCCCCAGCAGGTGAAGGCAGCTTGTCTGTGGACACTCTGGCCCTGGCATATCTGCCTGGGGCCCCCCTTTCCTGGGGCCACCACCTCCTCCTGCAATGAAGACAGTGGCCCAGCTGCCACCGTGACCCTGTAGAATCATCTTCCCAGCCAGGCGTCTTCCCGAGCCTTCCTTGTGGGCTCCTTTGCCCCTCTGATGGAAGGGCATCTCTGCACAGCTTTGCTGGGAAGGGTTTTCCAGGCCTCAGGGAGCGAGGCCTGCCTGGATGGCCTTGCAGTGCACAGGATGGCCTCTGTGTGGAGTCATGATTCTGGCTGTTTGTTTTCTGGCCTCTCAGGGCCTGGAGCCTTGTCCCGGGGCAGCTCGCTCAGCCTTTCCTCTCTGCCCAAGGAGGTGCTAGAAGGAAACACGGACTCCTTTGTGTGGAACGGTCGGAGATGTCCTGGCGCTTGCATTTTACTTATGGGTGGTCGAGTAGGTGGTGCTGGACAGCAGGGGGTCCACACACACCATCTCACGTGACCCTCACAAATGACCCTGTGAGGGAGGCCAATCGGGTCCTTTTTCCCATCCCACGGATGCAGGAACAGAGATCCAGAGGGCTGAGGTGGTTTCCAAGAACCCAGTCCCCTGCCTGGCCCGGCAGAGAGGAACAGTGTCTTCTCAGAACAGTGGTGAGAGCTTTAGGGGAGAGCCCCAGCCTGGAGCCCTGGGGTTCTCAACGCTGCCTGGACATAGAAGCCCCAGGGAGCCTCGGGCATAAAAGGAGCCCATGCTCCACGCCAGCCCAAGGCAGTCAGCGCCCGGGTGGGCCTGCATCTTCAATGCCCCCAGTGATTCCACTGTGTAGCCAGAGTTGAGGACCCGGCCCCCTGCTCACATGGCCTCTGCTCTGCTCTCTGACTCAGGCTCAGCAGAGTAGGACCAGGCCTCACTGCTCAGGCTGGCAGAATCCTGGACAAGACCATGGACTCATTGCCCTGGGAGCGAGCTCAGGGTGGGGATGGGAACACTTCAGTTAGCCGCTGACCGTGAGGACTGGCTGCCCCTTCCCCTGCGTTTCTTACTTGATCGGCACTCAGTTAAGGGCCATCCATACCGACAACCTGCTCATTGTGTATGCAGACACAAGCAGAGAATAGTCATGAGCAGCGACTCTGTGTCAGGCACTTTACGTCTATTATTCTGTTTTATCCTTGAAGCCACCTAGCGATGTGGGTGAGATGATTCCCATTTTACAGACGAGGGAGAGGAAGCCCCAAGAGGTTATGCAGCTTTCCCGCGGTTGCACAGCAAGTGGCTCAGCCAGAGTTTGAACCCAGCGCTATTCCAGGTGTTTCCAAGCCCTTCCCAGCTCCGGCATGCCCTTGGAGGAAAGTAGTAGAGCCATTCTCCTCCACTGAGAATCCTTTACTGCTCCCTTTCTCCTTCAGGTGGAGAGGGTCCGAGAACCTGCCAGTCCCTGCTGGGCCCTTTTGTGCCTCGTCAGAACTGTCAGGGCTCAGAGCTTGAAGGGGAAGCAGGAGATGAGATGAAGGACCGTGAGGCAAGGTCAGGAGCCAGATCCAGCTAGTGAAGTGGCTAAAACGTGGTTCCCAAATGCCCCGAGGAACAGCAGCAGTAGGCAAGCTGAGCTGGCTGGGGCCGAATTCAAGGCCCAAGCCTGGCAGGGCAGGGTGTCGGTCCGGACGGGGGGCTGTTCCCCGCCTCTCTGCACAGCCAGAGGCTCACCTCTGGGGCCTCAGGCACCACCGCTCTACCTGGAGAGCAGAGGGGGAACCTGTGTACAGGGGGTCCTTTCAGGGGCCCTGCTGATGGGAGCCAGGCTGCTCAGCCCTCAGTCCTCCACATTGTCACACGCAGACTGACCCTAGCATGGGTGAGAATTTCTGCCACTTTCTTAGGTGATTCCTTGGAAGGTTGTGTTAATTCAGAAATGTACCAGGGCCACAGGACCCCTGGTCGGGGCAGCAAGCCATCTACTGGAATTTGTGGCCATGGCAGAAGGGATGGGAAGCAATGAGTAGCATTTCAAGGCTCTTTCAGAGTTCTCCTCCTACCTTCTTTCTTTTTTCTTTCTCCCCATCTCTTCTGACTCCTTTTTTTCCCTTCTTCATTTTCTGTTTCTTCCTCTGATTTCCTTCTGTCTTTCCCTCTACTCTATCCATGGCTGGACCCTTGTGGGGGTTTCTGGCCCAGCCTGGGGTCCTTATTACTGCCCTAATCCCTCTTTGTAAAACACAGGTTGTGCCATCATGGATATAAGTTAGTTACTGTAAGTTAAGAACGTAAGTTATAAGTTAAAGACTTGTTCCACTGTAGACTGCTAAGGAGGAGGCTTTTGGAGGACCCAGAAGTGGGTGGCGTTGATGATTTAGTCTTGAAAAATTTATTTATTCACTAGATCAGAGCCCAACATAGATGCCAGTGACCATGGCCAGCCTGCCATTTGGCTGTGACAAGACACGTTCTTGGGACCAGAAAGTGGACCTGGGTCTGGAAGCCCCTGCTTGTGCTCAGGGAGATGGGGCTGGCGCTGGACGGTCTACTGCCCATTCCCTTACTTAGACCCTCCACTGGCTTTGTCATGACCTTGTGTCCAGGACGCTGCTGGTGGGATCCCTGCTGGGATTGTAGAGAGGTGGCGTCACTGGGGGCTCCAAAGGAGTCCAAGGTGCGAGGGCTGCCCCCTCGAGTGGCCTGTCACAACAACATAAGTGCTCCTGGAGACGGAGATACATCTCAGTCACATTCGTGTCCCCAACTCCACCACAGGGCTTTGTGTCGACAGATGCTCAATGTGTTTGTTGAGTGAATGAACGAAGAATGAGTCAGATAGATTGAAGAAAGTACAGGGAAAGGCTCTGAAACGTAAGTGGAGCCCCTTCATCTCTTATCTCAGTTGCCTGGGAGATGGACACTCCCCAGGCCTCCCTTCAGAGAGGCGCCGACCTTCCTGTTTTGGCAGCGGTTCTCAGGTATTCCGTCTGCACAGGCTGCAGCTGGCGAGAGCAACCACAATGCCTGCGTGGAGGGCCCGGCCCAGGGTGAGGTCAGGCTGCAAGTTCAGTCAGACTGTCTTGGGAAGGAGGAAGGAAGGAAGGGTTGCAGCCGAGAAGAAACGGTGGCTTTGAAAGTTTTCCTCCTGGATATTTTGTTTGCAAGTGGTAGAGATGGTTAGGGAGGCATTAAATACTTGACAAGAGTGTGGATGGATCGCTGGTAAAATTGGAGTGACAGCTTACCTGGGGCAGGTCAGCAGGGCCGCTTTTGTCTGGGAGTGCCTGCGTGCTGGCAGGGTGCCGCAGCCCCTGGTCATAGCAGCTCGGTATCCTTTTTTTTTTTTTTTTTTGAGAAAAGCACATGTGCTTCATATTATGCATACACACTGAGCATGCGTGTCCAGATGGCTGGGACAGGAGTCTCCTGACCCGTTCTTTCCGACTGTGCAGGTTTAAGAGAAAGACCAGGGATCTGGCGAAGTTGGCTAGAAATTCCTGCCGGTCAGCTGGAATCTGGTCGGATTTGCTGATGGGAAACACAGACAGACACACACACAACAGATGAGTCGAAGAACAAAGCCAACTTGACCTTGAACAAAATCTTCCTTTGCTCCTGAACCACACACCAAGCATGGCAAATTTAGGAGTATGGGACTATGGATTCCTATTTGTTAAAAAACAGACAATTGTTTCTCATCAGGCTTTCCAGTTACGGCGCATAGGATCGCAGTGACCTCATTTTTGACTAATGGCCAATGCATTCAACTGTCTGGTGGAATAATCTATTAACTGGGCACCTGCCAATTGTCTGCAATAGGAGCTAGTTTAGGCCTATGTTTTAAAAAGTGATAACATTGTTACAGGCCCTGCCTAGACGTGGGGATGGAAGCCCAAGTGGGTCAGCATGAGCGCTGAAGTCAGTTTTGGATGATGGGTTGTGTTATTAGAAGACTCACTGCCCCGTGACTGACCGCCCTTTCCCCCTGCACGAATTATATGGGACTTAAGGGCAAGCCAACATGCACTTAGAATCCCAGAACTTGGGAATATTGAATCTGGGTGATGTACCTGATTCTATGGATGAGGAAATTAAGGCACAGAGAGGTTGAGTGGCCTTTGCTGGGTCACACGGAGCTGCAGTCAGAGCCCAGTTCCCCCAGCCCCAAATCTAGTGCTGTTTGCCCCGTACCCTAACGTGGCCCTGAGTCCCATGTGACTACCTATGTTGACAGGGAGTCATCGCTCACACCTGTGTGCGTCTCTGCTGTGAGGAGGCCCCTTATGATGCCATTTGGTGAAGGAAGAAGCTGTGCTGTTTGACAGCACACCTGCAAGCTAAGCCTGCCACTCCTAGGGAACCATGTCTCAATGCCAAGTATGACAAGGCTTAGACAAGTTGTTACAAACACCACCTGCGTCATCCAAACCAGCATCTGCACGTAGTGGCTGACTGAAGGATGATGGTAGTTGCAGAACACAGCGGGCCAGGAGGACTGAACCACAGCAAGGCCCAGCTCTTGTGGACCTTTGGATGGAAATAGATTCTTTTGTAGAAAGATAGCTGCCATGTAAGCACAGTAAGACGGCAGCTTATCTACAATAGTAATAATAATAACTCACCTTTCTCAAGCGGTTAGTGTATGTGCTGTACATTATTAATTCATTTGCTTTTTACAGTAAGAGGTAGGTACTATGATTTTTCACATTTTAAAAGTGGGGAGACTGAGGTGGTGAGAGGTAAGTACCTTGCCTGAGGTTGCATCGTTGGTAGAGTTGAGAATCAAACCCAGAGAGTCTAGCTCCTGACCCCAGACTCTTAACCACTACATTTTATGCCTCTTGAGAGTCTAATGACCCTAGACTTAGGCCTTCAGTCTGAGATGGGGAACTTCCGGCCCTTGACTTAATTTAATCTGGTCTTCACATCAGTTTTTAAGACATGATATAATTTATGCCTGAAATTGTGAAAATGCAAAGGAGATTCTCCAAGTCTTTATAGAAAGTATACCCAAATCTCACAAAATGGAGATATCACTTCATAAAGATAATTAGATTTTCCTCTGTATCATGAAGTGCAGCAATTTACAGAGAAAGAACGTGGCGGGGGGCTGTTTACCCCTAAACAGGAGGGTAAACATTGGTGCTTCCAACATTTACTTTAGAATTAATTTCTTAAATTATTTTATTGTAAAACGTATTTTACATATAGAAGAGTGTATAAAACATGCATACTGGTTAAAGAATAGCAAACTGTCATCTAAGTACCCAGGTTAAGAAATAGAAGATTGCTTCTCCCATGGGAGATCCCTGTGGCTCCTCCTTCCTTTCCCATCGAAAGTCATCATTATCTGACTTGTGGTTATTCAGGTCTCTGCCTTTCTCAGGGCTGTAAAATGCATCAGGTACTATATGTCTGGAGGAAGGCACTGGCGGAGTGGGCTGCTCTGTATTTCAACCTCTAAGCTCATCATTGCCTATCTCTAGCCCTCAGGAGTAGATCAAAACAGAACACTTCCCTGGGAGGAAGCAGCAGGCTAAGGACAGCGACTTCATGGTCAAGTTCATGGTCAAGATGAGACCAGTACAGATAGGACTCTGTGGTAGGCTCACCCCAGCTTCTGACCTCAGGTTAAAAACTAGGTGCAGTGGCTGCAGGGATCTTGGTGATGACAGCCTTCAACCTGTCCTTAGTCACATTGGTCCAAGGTGGATGGTCACCATCTACTCCTGTACGCAGCTGTCGTCTCAGGATCTCCATTCCCTCTCCTTTATCTCTCTTCTCTGTTGCATCTCCTGTTTCTGAATCTCATGTCATCCTGATTGACTCTCTCGTTTTGGTGGAGATCATCTTCTAGTAACTTACTGAGCACCTGGGAGATAAATTGAGACTTTCTATGTCTGAAAATCCTTTTCTCTGTGCTCACAGTTGACTGATAGTTTGGGTATCAAATTCTTGGTTGGAAACGATTTTCTCTTAGACCTCTGACTGCTGCTCTCCTTGGTTCCAGTATTGCTGTTGAGTCGTCCAAAGGCATTCTGATTACTAATCCTTTATATGTAACTGTAAACTAATAGGAAGTTCCTTTTATCCCTAGTTTTCGGAAATTTCAAAATGATTTGCTCCCATGAAGGTCAGTTTATATTGTGTTAGGCAATGGGTGGGCCCTTTCTGGTCTGGTAACACACCTTTCCGTTCTGGGAAATATTCTTGAATTATTTCAATGATGATTTTTCCTCCACTTTCTGTTCTCTCATTCTGCTACTTCTGGATTTGAATATTGGATTCTGGATATTTGGATATTAGATTTTCTTATTATTTTTCACCTAATTTTATCTTCACTTTTTGAGAGATTCCCTTAGCTCCATCTTCCATGACTTCTATCAACTTCCTCACTTTGCTATCATGTTTTCAATAAGACCCCTTTTTTTAGTTTTCTGAAAGTTACATTTTATTGTTTTAATGACATCCTCTTTTTGGTTTCATGGGTGCAATATCTTCTCTCAGAGGATTTATTGATATATTTTCTTAAAGTTTTCTTATCTCTGCATAGTTTCTGTTTCCCCTAAGCTGCCTTTTCTTCTTTGTTTGGGTCTTTATCTTCCATGTTAGAGGAATTTATCAGATATCTGGTAATTCTTGGCTTTCTGCTCATGATGAAGAGTAGGGAATAAAAAGCTGATTGGAAGTACTGAGCACATCCTTGGGTCTTGTCAGTTTTGAGCTGGGGGGATAGTTGGGGTAGACTAGTTGTAGGGACCCTTTCCCAGGTTTACACCTTTACGTGCTTCCTGAATCATTTCACTCTCTCCAGAGAGGAGTCTTGCAATCTGCCTGAAGGACGAGCCTGGCTGCCCTTGTGCTGGCAGCAGAGTTGGAGAAAAGGATGGGGTGGGGGCGGGGGGGTCTCTGCTTTCAGTGTTCGGTACATATTGACTTGATTTCCCTCAGCTGAGTCTGGCATCCCCAGTCAAAGCCCTTGGTTTACCCTCTCCAGAGAATAAACCTCCAGACTCTGCTGGCTGGGGAGCATCCGGTGCCTGGTAGCAAGAGTAACTTCTCAGTGTCCAGCTTGGTGTTCCTTGTTTAACCCACTAGTTCTCACTCCTGTGCCCAGACACCTGGAGCTGCCTGTCCTGAGACCTTGCAGAATCCTGTGGGGTGAATCAGGTTGGTTCTCAGCTTTCTGCTCTGCTGACTTGAGATTCCATTTTCTCAGGTCTGATCTTAGTACCACTGGACCATCTACTTTTTTAGCTTCCAAAATTTTGTTGCTGTTTTTCCCATTCTTAGGAATTTATATCCCTTTAAAAACCTCTGTACTATATGTTAGTGAGATGTGAGGAGGGAACAAAATTAGGTGCATGTATTCAGTCTGCCATGTTACCCCAGAGGTCTGGGGTTAATATACACATATTTTTAAAGATTTTATTTTTCTTTTGTCTCCCTAAATCCCCCCAGTGCATAGTTGTATATTTTAGTTGTGGGTCCTTCTAGTTATGGTAGGTGGGACGCCGCCTCAGCATGGCCTGATGAGCGGTGCCGTGTCCACACCCAGGATTCGAACTGGCAAAACCCTGGGCCACCGAAGTGGAGCATGTGTACTTAACCATTCAGCCATGGCCTATGGGGTTAATATTTTTAAATGACATTTAAAAAAAAATGTTTTTTAAATATTTTAAAAAATATTTTAAATAATATTTTTAAGTGACAAACTCACCATATTTAAAAATTTTTTTAGTTAAAGAATTTTATTTGCTTTTTCCCCCTCCAAAAATTAGCATTTTTTTCATCTGTAAAGGAATATTAGTATATCTTTTTGTAAGAGATCCTTGTGTCTCTTGCTCCAGCAACCTCTAAAGCCCTGTATTCAGAACTATAATCACTGTGTGGATTATACCTCTGATTTTGGGGACCATTTGTGAAAACCTGAATGACACTCCTTAAACAAAAGGCTTCTACATTTTTTTGGAAGTGTCTTGGGATGATATTGTAGAGGAGATATGAAGAAGGTATTTTTCTCTTGGTGGATTGCTGCAATACGATTTGTGACCTAGTGTCACAATAAATACTCGAGAATACGTGTTATCTCCGGTAGGGGTGAGCTTATGGGTTGATCCATCATCACAGCAGTCAGAAACTGTGTGTTAGGCCTGTGGAAACTCCCCCAAGTGAATGTCAGAGCTTTCCTCCGCCACCTTGGAGAGTTTTCGGGCTGTAGAGAAACAAGTTTTAGATATTGCTCTGGGGAAGACAGTGACCCCATGCTTACAATATGTGGGAATTGTGTCTAAGGAAAAAGCATAAGTCATCTAAGGAGGATTCTGTGATGGGTATCAGGGCTCACCAGGAGTGGAAATAAGCAGCGAAGTGGTCTACATAGAAATGAAACCTTACACAGAAAAGGGAAAATGCATTTATTCTCGAAAAGATGTTTCACTGTGCGTTTTCAAGTTTCGTCTTGCTAACATTCTTTCCCTGACTCCTTCATTGCCGCCTTGTTCATGCTTTGCCCCCTTGTCTCTTTATCTCTATCTCTCATCGTCTCCAGCCCGCCTTTATTTCCCTCTGTCCCACTCTAATCAATTAGTCAAAAGCTTTTCCTGAGTGCCGCTATGTGCAGACCCAATGCTAGAAGTTGAAGATACGCACAAGAATAAAACCAGCCTCTCTTCTGACCGAATAATCACCACGTGTTGGTTAAATGTTATAAAGGAAGATATAGAAGTTGCTGGTGGAGGATAGTGAAAGGACCTTGGGGTTTCAAAGAGGTGGAGATGACATTTGAGTGGACCTTGGAAGTTACACAGGAGTTTACCCGGTGCTAAACTGGGAAGGGTGATCCCAAGGAAAGGGAATGTGAAGAGGCAGAGATGAGAGAGTGCATGGAAAATTCTAGAAAGTGCAGGAAGTTAGGTATGGTGGAGCTTAGGGTGCTGGGGCAGGGTGGAGGAGGGAGGGCTAGAAGGAAATAAGGCTCTTTCAGGTTCAAGGAAGAGTCATGTTCTGAGGAGATCGTGCTTGAATGTGAGGAGACAGAGGGACGCTCAGAAAGCTCAGCAGCTGTGTAGCCCCTGGGGATCCCAGTGCTTCCAAGATCAGCTTTTACCACAGGCCTTGGTGAGACATGAAGCATTAGCTTGTTTTTGAGATTACAGCCATAGGTGATACCTGCTGTTCCCTGCTGCCTTCTGTAAGAGTCTCCCTCTTCATTCTCACTGACAGGGATCTAGCTGGGCAAGGTCTCATGGGAAATCTCTTGGACAGTGGGCTCCTTCAGGACCAGCCTCTATGTGTCACCTTTGGTTCAAGCTCCCATCTCTGGCCCCCAGAGATTGTGTCCAGGATGTCAGGGTCATGGGGTGCATGGAGATCTTGGGGTAGAAATAAATTCACATGGCCCATATCCTCAAAAGACATAAGCACGGCAGACATCAAGGGTTTCCTGGATTATCCAGGACAGAGGGGCCAGGTTTCATCCCATGGGCCAGGAGAAACTAGCCAATTTGAAAACTGTTGCTTAAATAACAGAAATTAGGGGCCAGCCCTGTGGCCGAGTGGTTAAGTTCGCTCACTCTGCTTTGGTGGCCCAGGGTTCATTGGTTCGGATCCTGGATACAGACCTACACACCACTCATCAGGCCGTGCTGTGATGGCATCCCAAATAGAAGAACTAGAAGGACCTACAACTAGGATATACAACTATGTGTTGGGGTTTTGGGGAGGAAAAAAAAAGAGGAAGATTGGCAACAGTTGCTAGCTCAGGGCCAATCTTCCTCACTCAAAAAAAAAAAAAAAAAGCAGGAGCTTATTAAAACAAACAGAAAAAAACCCAGAAATTAATTTTCTCACAGTTCTAGAGGCTAGAAGTCCAAGATCAAGGTTCTAGCTCGTGTGGTTCCTGATGAGGTGTCCCTTCCTGGCTTGCACATAATCACTTTCTGTGTCCTCACATGGCCTTCCCTCAGTGTATGTCTGTCTGTGTGTCTGTGTGTCTCTGTGCCAGTGCGTGTATGGGTTGGGGAGGGAGAGAGGGAGAGAGAAAGAGAGAGCAAGCACACTAGCCCTCTGCTGTCTCTTCTTATAAAGGCACTATTCTTATCTGATCAGGGCTCCACCCTTCTGACCTCATTTAACCTTAACTACCTCCTTAGAGGCCCCAACTCCAAATATAGCTGGGGGTTAGGGCTCAACATATGAATTTGGGGGTGGGGCAGGGATTCAAACATTCAGTCCATAATAGGTAGTATATACTAAATTATAATTCTAATTTATTTTTATTAAGAATAACATGTTTAATTTTAAAATATAGAGTATAAAGGCTATTTCCTTATGGTCTTTTTCCATCCATTTTTTTTTCATAATTGAGCTCATACAGTACATAGTATTTTAAAAGTTAAAATTAATGTAGCAACATTCAGAAGTCCCAGATGGAATGTAGGATAAACATAGGCTTGATGACATGCCTTATCGTGAGAATTTTCTTAGTCTTTCTAGTTAGAAAAGCAAACAGATAAACAAACAAAATAACCAGGAATAATGAGTTTTAAAGATGCAGGAGTCATAAAAGCTGAGCAAGGTTGATAGCTTTTTCTTTTAAGTAGGGAAGAAGCACCCTGCCTGGGGTTATCTTGGTTACAAATAGAGAGGGACTCAAGGCAAGGGGAGCCATAAAAACTGAAAAATTAAAGTTTTGGATTCAGTTTCATATTCAACAGCAACTGCTAAGACGAGAGGGACTCAAGGCGGGGGGAGCTGGTCAGTGGCAGCTGCAATTGTCCAGGCAAGAGAAAACACAGCCTGGACTGACGTGCTAGCAGAGTGGGTAGAGATAAAGGCCAGACGCAACTTGGGAAACAATTTTGTGATCTCATTCTCTTAGATTCTAAATACCTCCTTATTTTTTCCATTCCCTCCCTCCCCACCCCACGTCCTACCCTGTCTGCACTCCTTAAACTCAAGCAAACAAGATTTACTTTAACCAGTGAGACCCTTGATGGATTTTGCTCGTTAGTGTATGATCCAAAATAATAAACGAAGTTCCCAAAATCCTGCCATGAATATTTGTCTTACTTCACACCACTGGCTGTGTGAGTGGACACACAGAGTCACGTGCACGGGTGACCTGGCCGCTTGAGATGCTCTATAAAAAGCACCCAACACAGTGCCTGGCACGTGAACCCAAACACTTCTCTTCCTCCCATAGATCTTGGCCAGCGCCATCCACAATTCAGTGACAGCCTTCTCACGCTGAACTAAACTCATTTGCATGGTTTCTAGCATGTTTTGTATTTCTAGGCTTTTCCACACATATCCTCTCCCACTGGACAGCTGGTTCCCTAATCACAGGAGCGAAGCTCGCCCCTCACGCACCCTGAGAGCCCGACTAGACAGCCTGGGCTGGTCTCCGCCTGCCCCAGGCCTGGGCTATGGCTCTATGTGGCCATATCATTTGCATATGAAAATAATGCCTGTCTCACAAGTCTGTGGCCCAAACAACAGTCTCTTTCACCCCAAACACAGGGTCTAAACAGGTGAAGGGAAAATCTTCCCCTGCTTCTCCAAGAATTTGTGTCACTTTTCCAAAATGTTGTAAGTATTGGATTATGAAGGCTTTTTTTTGCAAGATTAAACCTAATGATTAAGAAAAGTGGCTCATAAACTGTTGCTCAGCTCTTAATACTTTAAAAACTTATTTCGAATAGGCCATGAGATTTTTGTGCAGATGTCTACATCCGTTAGTGCATTAGCAATCCTGCGGTGCCCTTGTTAGACAGTCTTTATCAGAGGGCCCAGACACAATTAATACTTTTTGAAGCACTAAATCTACTTCTGCTTGTAAGTAGAAAAAAAAAATTAAGTGAAATAATTTACTAAGAAGAGAAAAAAAGTTGTGGGTTAATTCACATTGCTACAGATTTCTTGAATTTAAGATTTGAAGAGGACATAGTGACCAAGGGGAGGAATGCTAATTAATGTTTACCGAGCTCTCTGTCTGCCAGGCGCTGTGCTGAGCACATTCCATCTGCCTTTATCCTTGCAATATCCATAGGGTCCATGTGCTATTGTATTATTGTCCCTACCATAAAGATGAGAAAACTGAGGTTCAGAGAGGTTATCTTGCCCACGGTCACACAGCTGGTAAGCGATGTAGCCAGAATTTGAACGCTGGCCTCTGACCTCAGGGTTCATGTCCTTAACCATCAAGCTCACACTACTCCTAGCCGTGCCATTGACTGAAGAACGAAAGAATCAGGACAGTTACGGAGTGATATTTCCAAGGCATTTTGAGATGTTGCTCAGTAGTGACATGAAAGGGGACTATAGTTAGTGTTTTGCATTGAGAGACAGGAAGCCAGGGTCCTCTCAACCACTGTCTGTGGGTCGTTGGGCCAGGACCCTAACATTTGCTGGTCTCAGTTGCCTCATAATAAAATGATTTTAGATTTATCGTCTGTTGGAAGTAAGCAGGCCGTGCTCCCTTCCGGACCTAACCCCTCATCTGTTGGTGAGCCTAGTAGGTGTCATGGAAGGACACTGGCCAGGAACAGCTCACTCTGCCAGTGATTGGGTGGGGGCTTTACCTTACATTTCCTCTCCTGTAAGACAAAGAGGCTTCTTCCAGCTCCTGAGGCAGGTTCCTCCAGTCCTATCCATCTCACAGCTTGGGGTGGAACTTTGTCTGACGCTCCTGCCTAACCCCTCACGCTTCTCTCATGCCTCCCAGCTCGTGAAACAAGTAAAGAAGAGAATCTCCATTTGGGCCATCCTTCGATGTCTCTGAAAAGAACGAAACAAAGCATCAGAAAGAGCAGAAGTGCTGGCAGAAGCTGAGCGAGTTGGGCAGACAGCTTCAGAAAATCCTTTCCACGCTGGGTTCTGAGGGCACACAGAGCTGAGTGGGACAAACGGAGGTCATTGTTTTAGCCTGTAAGAGCCTCAAGGACAGGAATTGCTTCTTCCTGACTTTTTTCCAGCATCTTAGAAAGTACCTGGTGCCTGGCTGGCTCAGTTACACTTGCTGAGTGACTGACTGGGAAAGGAACCAGAGTAGATCAGGCTCCAGGAAGGCAGATGGACACACTCCTAGAAAACAGTAATCAGAGCAGCTTGTGGATGTGTGATACGAGTTGTAGGAGAGTGAAGCCGACTGAACAGACTGTCGGAGCACAATCTCCAAAGATTGCGGAGTGGTCGGGGGGCAAGAGCACCTGCTTGAGGGGCCGGCCACACAGGCACACACACCTCTTCCTGCCTCCCTTTCTATCTTCCTTCCACCATGCACCTAGCCACCAGTTATGGAAGCTACTGGGTGCCAGGAACTAGGCTCCAGGATACAGTGGAGAATTAAATAGCTATGGTCCCTGTCCTCATGAAATATAGAGATGATTAGAGAACATCATTGTTAATGACAAGAATATGTGCTTTTACGGTAAGTGCTACCAGAACGCAGGCTCCTTATTAGCTGTGTGACTGTAGGCAAGTCACTGAAACCCTCTGAGTTTGCTCATCTGTAAAATGAAAATAAATACCTCCCTGGAAGGGCTTTTTATTTTTAAGATTGGCACCTGAGCTACCGACTGTTGCTAATCTTTTTTTTTCTTCCTTTTTCTCCCCAAATCCCCCGAGTACATGGTTGTATATTTTAGTTGTGGGCCCTTCTAGTTGTGGCATGTGGGACGCCGCCTCAGCATGGCCTGATGAGCGGTGCCATGTCCACATCCAGGATCCGAACTGGCAAAACCCTGGGCTGCCAATGCAGAGCATGCGAACTTAACTACTCGGCCACGGGGCCGGCCCCTAGAAGGGCATTTTTAAGGATTAGAAATAATATTATACGGTAATCCCCTGTTATCTGCAGTTTCAGTTACCTGCGGTCAACTGCAGTCCGAAAATATTAAATGGAAAATTCCAGAAATAAATAATTCATAAGTTTTAAATTGCATGCCATTCTGAATAGCCGTGATGAAATGTTGCACTGTTCAGCTCTGTCCTGCCTGGGACGTGACTCAGCCCTTTGTCCAGCGGATCCATGCTGGACGTGGATCTAACTACCCACCCGTTAGTCACTTAGTAGCCATTTTGGTTATCAGATGAATGGTCATGGTGTTGCAGTATTTGCGTTCAAGGAACCCTTATTTTACTTACTAATGGCCCCAAAGTGCAAGAGTAGTGATGCTGGCAATTTGAATATGCCAAAGAGAAGTTATTCTTGTTAATCTCTCACTGTGCCTAATTTATAAAGTAAACTTTATCATAGGTGTACGTGTATAGGGGAAAACGTAGCATATATAGGGTTCAGAACCATCCACAGTTTCAGGCATCCACTAGGGGTCTTGGAACACATTCTGGGTGGACAAGGAGAGACTACTGTATGTCAATAGTGGCTATTTTTAACTTGAGTTTGTGTGTGTTGGTGGGGGGTGGTCTCTTTCTCTCCCCAGCTGCTTTCCAGAAAATGAACACTTACTGCATCTTGTAGAGAATAATTTTTTGGTGTTATTAATTTGATGATGATTTCTTCCGTTAAACTTCCTCCTGCTCCTCTTAAACTGGCAGAAACCAAAACGCTAGATTTCTTAAGGTACAACACCCTATAATCCCAATTGCTAGAATCATTAAATACATTCAAAAGTAAATAAAATAATAAATTCAAACAGTAAATCTGTAATTACTGTTCAAATGAACACCATTTTAAACTTAAACATGCCATATGTGATCATTATGTGAGTAGAGATGCATGGCACATTAAGTTCCTGAAGTCAAAAAGGACTTTAGTTATGGCCTAAAACAAACTAACAATAGCAACCAAACAAACCTTATATAGGTTCCTCTGTTTCCTCAGATTTCTTTTTCTTTTTTTTTTGAGGAAGATTAGCCCTGAGCTAACATCTGCTGCCAATCCTCCTCTTTTTGCTGAGGAAGACTGGCCCTGAGGTAACATCTGTGCCCATCTTCCTCTACTCTATATGTGGGACGCCTACCACAACGTGGCGTGCCAAGCGGTGCCATGTCCACACCAGGGATCCGAACCGGCGAACCCCGGGCTGCCAAAGGGGAACGTGCACACTTAACCGCTGCGCCACCAGGCCGGCCCATTTTCTCAGATTTCTATTTGAAGTAAGAGGAAGGTCGCTTTTTGCTTTGTTGTGCAGCAGTGCTTTGGGTGGAAGCCACTTTGCAGAGCCCTTCTCCCCTGCAGTTACTCCCCAGGCCCCAGCTCCTGCTGTGTGGACAACTGTGCTCACATGTGTGGGTGGAGGCTCTGGAAGACTGGATCCCAGTCCTGACCCTGTCACTTCCTCACTCCGTGACCTTGGGCAAATCACCTGTCTGGGCTTCAGTTTCCTTCTCTGGAAAATAGAGAATAATCGTACCTGCCTCACAGATTGTTCTGAGATTAAATGAGGTGATAAACCCTATTTCATCAATTCCAAGGCACCATCAATTTTAAGGCATGCCAAATTTTCAAGTGGAAAAAAACTTATAAGTCTACATGTTGGTGGTAAGACACCCAAGTTTCAGGAAGTCAAAATGTCAAAAAAAAAAAAAAGTCTTACTCGAATTGAGGAAATACAATAAATAAGAGTGGTTTGCCGCTGAGAGGGGATTCTAGTCTTACTATTGTGGACGTCCTCTCTGTGGGGGAGGAGCTGCAGTCTGTCCCAGATTTCCCTGTACGGCCCCTCTGCCAAGCAGTCTCAAATGGGGGTGCCTTTTCAGCATTCTCTGGATGCCCCACCCCCACCCCAATCAGATGCCAAGCCCAGTGTGGACCAGTTGGGGCACATTGTGGCTTCCTTTTCGTGTGGAAGTTCCACCTTATAGAGAGTCAGAAGATACTTCAGCAATCTCTTCTGGACTGAGCAGTCCCCCCCTTCCTTGAGTTTCTTTTACATCTGACCTGGTGCCCTCAATCATTTTCGTGTCCCTGCACAGCCAGAAAATGATAATATTTGTGTAGGACTCCAGGGTAAAGGGAGGTGCGATCGGGCCAAGGGGCCAATATCTTCACCATCTGGAGCCCATTCAGGGCGTTCCAGTGTGGCCCACCGTGTCCAGTTAGTTTCTACAATGAAAAGGAGGGGAGCAGAAAGAGAGAAAAGAAGAAGAAAGCCCTGGTAATGTTCACTGGTTTTTGCTGGAGAATTTTAAGGGCATTTTAGTTTTTCAAAGCATTTCTATAATAACGATCTTGATCAAAATACCCTTGGGCCTGTGGGTACCACAGACCAACAAGTTCGCATACCCGTCCAGGCGTCAGAACCACTGGGAAAGCTTCTTACTAGTATGTGTATATATGTATATTCCCTACTAGCCTGAGGCCTGGGAATCCCAACTATGAAAAGTGCTCCGGGTGATTCTTTACGTGCCACTAGATCTAGGAACCACTGCCTTAAAGGCTCTTGGAGGGTTTTACCCGGCACTATACCTTTTATGTCCTACCTTGTTCATTTAACATTTTTGCCCTGTAAAGGTAGCCTTTCTGGTGCAGTGGTCCAAACCTAGCCACATAGCACCCTTGCATGTGTGCCAGTCCTGCCCCTGGTGTATGAGGACACTACAATGAGTGGGGAGTCTGCCAATCTGCGGGACCAGAAGCTCAGCCTCCCAGGCTTGCAATTTTCTACCAGAACAGTGTGTCTGAGAGTTTGGTCGAGGGACTGCCTGCATCCGAATCACGGAGAAGCTCATTAGAAAAACAGTCTGAATCCCAAACTTTGGACTACTAATCTGCATTTTAAACCTGCACCCTGGTAATTCTTATGCATATTCAGATTTGGGAACTACTGCATATGTATGATTTAATAATCCCATTGATCCGTAAAGGGTTAATTTCAAGGTGAGCACAGACTGTTACCTGGGTCAAAGGCAGACCTTTTACTGCGTGATAACCATCCATACACACATCTGGGGTAGTAACTAGGGAAGGGTGTTTAGGCCCAAAAATTCTGTCAATGAAGCCAATGGTGTAATGAAAAGCTTGCTAAGATGGCTTTACTACACATGAGGTTCAGCGCATCCCGCCCTTGTCTTAGTTTCACCTGGCAGTTGGGGTGTTTTCGCCGTTACAGATCTCCCAATCTGAGTGGACCTTCTAGAATAAGTAGTTTTTAACTTAGGATGCATGAGCCCCTGAAAGTGAATGCAAAATTTTATGTGAATAAGTGTATTTTTCTAGAAGATGGTCAGAACTACTGCCAGATTCTCAAAGGCATATTTGACCCCAAAAGGAGAAAGATTAAGTATTCAACAGAGGAATTTTTAAAGATTAGAATGATGAGGAATTATAAACAAAGGCTCCTGCCCTGGTAAGGATTTCTAAGCTTTTGCAAACTGAGCCAACGGTAAATTGTGATCTCCGGCATTCTTCAAAACATACTGTGCTTCTCCTCTTTCCTTCTTGCCGCATTGTTTCTTCCTTTAGGTTGGTCTCTTTCTCTGCTTTTCCTCCCCAGTCTTTTTTCCTTTTTTTCCTCTCTGCCCCCATCTTGCCATCTTGCCATCCCTGCTCGCCGTCCATTCCCTCTCTCGCCCTCTCCCTTACTGACCTCAATAGGAAGCAGAGCATGCTTGTATATTTGTTCTAGCAATGGAATAATATTTTATGTTGGTGGTTCTTGTCTTTGAAATCGGATGAGTTAAACATTTAGTGTTTCTCTGGGAGAGGGAGAAAATACTACCTTAGGTACCCTGAATTCCTGGCTTTTTGGATTTGGCCCTTGACAGAAGGTTTTCTGTGGGCAGTGGTCCTCCCTCATTCCTGGCTGGAGGTGGGGCAGGAGCAGGCACTCCTCAGGCCTTCCTCTTGTTCTGAGTTTGACTCTGATGAACGAAGAGTGCCTGACTACAGTCCTGGCCCCCGCTCCAAGGGCCTCCTGCGTCTCCATTGGGCTATTTTCATTTGCTGCCTCTGGCTGTGGGAAGCAGAGAAAGGAACTGTTGGGTTGAGGAGGCTGTGGGGACCCAGTCAAGGCTACAGAAGGAAGCAAAAGCTGGCACTGCCCAGTTCCATCCCTGTGTCGGCTCCGGCTCTGTGAGCAGGAGGGGGCTTGGCACCCGGGCTCTCTGGCCAGCATCCTGGGGACGGATGCCTGAGGCATGAAATCATGGGCTTGGGAGGGCCCTTTCCCACTGCTGGGCCTCTCCTGCCTCAGCCTGGAGCAGCTGGGAGTTCCAAGGAGGTGGAGGTGACATGCTGAGGGATGGCCTAACATGCTGGCCTGTGCCCCCAGCTCCTCCAACCCCAGCCGTGCGCTCCTCTCACTGCACACAGAAGGTGTCCTCTGGTTGTGAGGAGTGAGCAGAACAACCTCCGCGTGGTTCTGGAAGGGCACGTGATGACACTTCCTGGCTCAAGCACTTTGGGGCCACCTGCTGGGTTGAGAGGTAGTATAGTGGGTCTGTGAGGGACACAAAGGCTGGGAGATGTGCCCTCAAGTCACTCAGATTTGGGTGAGGAATGAGGTGGCCATCTACAGATGTGGAGAACCAGACAGACCAGGCCAACAGTGGATGGTGCAGAGAGGACCAGCTGCAGGCCAGGCTCCGTGAAGCTGGCCTGGGCTATGTGACCCGAGGAGCCTGTGGATGTTGCTTGGTGTAGACTTTGCCACGGGTGCAGTTTTCAGGAGAGTGCTGCCTCCTGGGGGCGGGCAGTAGATGAAGCCCCATATCCTAAATTTGAAAGTTCTATAATGAGGCCCGGGGTGGGCCTCCTCTGGCTTTTCTCCCTCTTGCCCTCACTCCAGGGACCAGACGAAGTCAGTGCCAGAGGCTCCCAAGCTTATGGTAGAAGATCTGCTCACCATCCAACGTACCTGTCACTCCAGTCCCAGACCTTCATGCTCACTGGGGGACAGACCATGCAAGTTCATCCTCAGGGATGTGTCTGAAGAAATAGTGAGCCCTCTGCCACAGGGCTAGCCCCGCCCTGGCGCACAGGCACCCACAGCCCAGGCCGGCACCAGGCAATGGGGCAGCCCCTACAATACTTCCCTGGGGATTGCATTTGCCAGTGAACTTCTGGTTCCTGTAGACGGTTGAGAAGTGGCTGTAACTGCTGGCCCAATTTGAAAGATTGTGTCATATTTACTACAGTTTTAGGGCCATGGCTTTGGAGTCAGACCCTGTGTTCCAATTCCAGCTCAGCTATAACTTTTGCATGGACTTGGTCAAGTTAGCCTCTCTGACTGCCCTCCTCATTTCTAAAAAGCAGGTAATATTGTCCACCTTGTTGGGTTGTCAAAGCATAGAATAAGACCATATAGGTAAGAGGCCTCATGTCATAGATGACACAAAGTGAGTGCTCAGTAAATAGTTATTATCATTAGCATTGTTTATTCTGGAAGACTAGGTCCCTGGAGGCCCCTGGACTATACTCCAGGACAGTGTTTCTCAAGCCTGAAGATCTAGGGATCCTGTTAAAATGAAGATACCAATTTCTCCGGTTGGGGGATGGGGAGGGGAGAGGAGAGAGCTGAGATTCTGTGTTTCTAACAAGCTCTCAGGTGATGCTGATGCTGCTGGTCCAAGACCATACTTTGCATAACAAGGTGGGTCCCTGGGCCACATCAACCAAGTCCCCTGGAGGAGTGTCATCCTTCTTCCTTTGCTTTGCTCTTTTCCCTACCCCACCCCTCGTCAGTTCGTCTTCAGAACACTTCCAGGCTCTACTGACAAATACTCCCAGCCAATAGGTGTAAGCTGGGAACATCCCAGGCAGGATGTTTGGTTCCCGCTACCCAAGGAGCATCTCAGTGATTGTATCCATCTGGGGAGGAGGAGGGTGTTCCAAGGGAGGGACTTGTCCCTGACCTTGAGGAGCTCCTGATCTGATGGGGAGATGGTCCAAACATGCCTTGTTCCCCATTAGCATCCTGCAGAAAGGCACACAAAGGCTTGCAAAGGACCACGCAGGCCGAGGAGCCTGCCGTCCAGGAACATACTGGAACAAACTGCATCCTCTCTGGGGCTTCAGCAACCTGGGAAGATGGCAGGTGCTCCATCTTGCCTCCCCCTTGCAGAGCCAGAAGGCTGTGGGTGCTGAGAGCAGAGTGCCCCTGCCAGCCCTCCTGAAGGGAGGCGGGGACACAGCATGGGCACTAGCCCAGGGCAGCCCCAGTTTAAAGGCATGTTCACTCAAGGCCACCTCTCATCAAATTGGACCTGTGTTAGATACTGCTCCCAGGCCTGGGGTCTCAGTGACCATGAGAGTTATGAAAGTGGGAACATGTGCCAAAAGCAAGGCTGGGACAGCTGTGCCCTTGACTTTGCTGAAGTTTTCAGTGGGAGCTGGACGTGGTTGATATCGAGAAACTGCAGTCTGCACTCTTGACAGCTCTGCCTCAAATCCCCCCACCCACACCCCTCACCCCTGAATAAAAACCCCGTAGGTTCTGGACATCAGCAAAGGGAGCCAGGGTTTTTGCCTAAACTCCTGAGAACATGGGTGCTTTCTGCCCAAATCACCCTGGCCGAATTTTGGTCAGAGGGCTCACTAGTGTGCCCCACTAGCTGTGCAGCAGCCAAGAACCAGACCTCCCTGACCCCATCCTCCAGGAAGCAGCTTGCTCTGGCGGAGAGTCGGCATCCACATCTAAGAGTGGTCTGTGCTTGTGGTTTGCCCCTGGCTTTCTGATCAGCCTTGGCCAGGAAGCTCCCTTTGGTCTCTATTTCCACATCAGCAAAGCGAAGAGGAGACCAGGCCGGAAACAAGGATGCAGGAGGGGGTCCCTGCCTGGGGCACTGTGGAAAGAAATGCTTTGCTTATTTTTTTTTTTATTGTGGTAAAATATATATAACACAAAATTTGCCATTTTAACTATTTAAAAATGTACAATTCAGTGGCATTAGTTACTGTCACCGTGTTGTGCAACCATCAAGATTATCTGCTTCTAAAACATTTTCATCACCCCAAGCAGAAACCATGTCTATGAGCAATAACTCCCTATCCCTCCTCTCATCCCCTGGTAATCTCTATTCTATTTTTTCTCTCTATGAATTTGCCTTTTCTCGATATTTTATATAAGTGGAATCATACAGTATTTCTCCTTTTGTGTTTTTTTCGCATGACGTCATGCTTTTATGGTTCACCCATGTTGTACAATATGTCAGTGCTTCATTCCTTTTTATGGCTGTGTTATATTCCATTGTATGGATATACCACATTTGGTTTATCCATTCGTCTTCAGATGGACATTTGGGTTGTTTCCATTGTTTGTTATTAATAATGTTTTATATTTTTTCATGCCCCCTGGGTCTAGGCAATGAAGACACACCAGGAAATAAGATAGCATGGTTCCTGCCACTGAGTGGGTAGCCAGGTAGTGAGAACAGAGAGATGAATGCCATCACAGGGCCCATGGGGACCCACAGGACACTATGGGTGGGGGCTTGGCCACACTGGGTTCTGGTCTTGCCTGACCAACTCCTAACTGTGTGGTGTGGGGCTCTCCTTTTTCGGGCCTCAACCTTAGCATCTGTAAAATGGATTTGAGGCTCAAGACCCCTCTGGCTCTAGCATTCTATGGTCCTATGATGCTGATCTTCTCCCGTGGGATCCTAGGAGACCTTCTGCTCTGTTTCTTTTTTGGGTAGGACCTGTGGTTTGGGAGAGCTGCCCATGGCAGCAGGCCTGGGGGGTGGGAGTTTGAATATTTCCAGCGTGATGCTTGGCAGGAGGGTGGCCCTGCTTGCATAACCGTGAGTGTCGTGCTGATGGCTCCTTGCCGCGCGCCTCCTGACCTCCTACCCTCTTCTCAGCTGCCTGCCTGGAGAGAATGTCCAGGCAAGAGAATGTCCAGGCTGGGAGTTACTCCCAGGTCAGAACTCTTGACCACTACGGGAGGCTGGAGCTGGGCAAGGGCAGCCGATTTGGGGGATGGCCAGTTGGGTTAGGATTATTTGCGGGGTGTTAGGGGTCTGGGGTTGAAACAGGAGAGTAATTGGGACTCCAGAGGCAGGGACAGCCAGAAGGAGTAAGTGGTGGCTGGGAGGAACCCACAGCCAGGGTGGAGACTTCCTGTCAAAACAGCCACTTATCCTGGCGGGAGAGTGCATTCCTTTCCCCCAGGAGATAAGAAGGCCAGATTTTCCTTTCTCAGGGCTCCTTTGAGCTGAGAGCTGCGTTGGGCAGGCCAGTGGGGGTTCTGCTGGCCAGCGCGGGGGTGGGGCGGCCCTGCACGGGGTGTAGCCCCTTCACTGGGGCCTCGCCTGACTGTCTCCTGCTCCTGGCTCCCCTCCCGCACTCCCTGCATCCTTGGACGAGCACCGAGCCCAGCAGTGGCAGCCAAGGGCTGACTCCAGTCTCCTCTCTCTGCTTCAATTTCCTTACCTGAAAAATGTGCCTCCTCATCAGGTTGCTGTGAGCTAATATACCTAAAGCCCTTGGAACAGGCCAGGCACAAACCCTTTCTCAGCATGTTGTTATCCCAAGATACCTCTTTGTTTCATGGGCCCAGGGGAGCCCCGAATTCCCACCAAAGTCAGGCTCTTCAGCGTTCTGGGGCATTTGACTGCTCTTTCCTCCAGAGCCTTTTCCAGTCAAAAATCTCTTCTCATCTCAACTGGCTGATTGCAAGGCCATTGTAAGAAAAGGTTCATAGAACATTTAAAATAGAGCCCAGGTCAGCTGATGGAACAGTTTCTTGGCTATTAGAAGCCATTCTTCATCAGGAAAAGGGTCGTCCTCACCCTTGAAGTTTTCATTGCAAGTAGAGAATCCTTTGCTCAGAAGGAACCACACGACTGCCCGTCCTAGAGTCCTAGATAGCAGAGGCTGGCAGTTACTGGAAGCTTTTTGTTACTGGAAGCTTTCACCACCCCTCCCAAGGGGGCTGCCCTGACATCCCCCTGGCCCTTCATTGCCTGGGTTGTCTGGCCCTGGGGGCTTTTCCTGCTGTTCCTGCCAGCCAGTTGTCCCGGAGGGTGGAGGCCTTCCCCAGGGGCCCAGAGGCTCCAGGCTGCTCCTCCCTGCGCCCTCTGGGCAGGCCCAGCCCCACTTCAGACTTCCCTTCTGGCCACTGCTGGAATGCCCAGCCCCCTCTCTTTGTATTTTCTCTCTGGGTGGGGGCCTTGGAGCTGGAAACCTGCTCACATCCTCTCCCCACCCTCTCTTTGGAGGACCAAACTCACTAGAAGCCAGAGAAGAGATTGTGGTCTAGGGACGGCTCCCAGCTCCCTGCCCAGAGCTCCTGTGGGGAAGGAAAGCTGTGCCATGGGCGGGTGCCCTGGGGGGCCTCTTCTGAACCTCTCATCTTTCCCCTTCCATCTCTCCAGTCCATGATCAATACAGTCCAAATCAGCACAGCCTGGTTCAGTTCAATTTCAGAATACTTTCCTGGGGCACCTGTAGTGGATCAGGATTGTTATGACCCATGTCAGTGGGACAGCCCAGCACTTTTGGACTTGGTACTCTGTGGACTCCAAAGTGAACTCTAAGCCAGGGTTACTGTTCCACCTTCAGCTTTCCATGCCTTTTGAGCAGCTGGCTTCCATCTCTGAGCTCCAGTTTCCTCTATTAAAGTGGGCCGATGAGTTAGACCGTGAAGTTTTCATCGTCCGCACTCATGGAGGGCACCCATGACACCGTGCTAATGAAAGACCTCGTGACAGTAATTGTAACTCATAGTTGCTTTGTTTCATTCACATATTAAAAATGTGATGGTGAGCTTGTCTCACGGTTCTGGAGCACATGTTGTATGAACAGCCCAGAGAAGGGAAGGGGTGGCAAGGAGGCAGGGGCAGTGCTGATATGTTCTGGAATCCAGTTTGGGATTTCACATCTGCCATTGGAAATCAGTGGTGTATTTCGACGATGTACCCTGAGTCTTGAGAATGCGCTTCTGGTTGGGCAACTGTCAGAATTAGACAGGTTCTGAAAAATTGAGTGCCTTGCTTCCGGGAGGGTGATCTGCATTGCCTGGGTGCTGGTTAGGAGTGCAGAATCTCGCCCATCCCAGATGGACAGAGGCAGAATTTGAGTTTCGAAGGGGAGAGGGCTCACCTCCAGTCGCACAGCAAGTCTGTGGCAGAACCAGGGCCAACCAGGTGTCCTGACTCTTGATCCTGCCTCAGTTCTTCCCTTCCTCCCCAGAGACCTCAGGATCCTCAGGCTGGAAAGGGGCCCCTGTGCTCCACCCGGGGAGGAGGAGGACAGCCTGGACTTCTCCCAAATCCATGCTTTTTGGGCTCTGTTTGGGTGCATGCTTCCTCCCTGTGACCTGTGGGTGCCTCACCTGTTGCAGCTCCTGGGAGCTAACCCAGAGGAGGCAGACGCCACTGGCCAGCTCCAGCGCTGGGGCATGCTGGGTTTAACTGCCCATCTGTGCCCGCCTTAGACCATGGGGGCTTGGGGAGTATCTGAGTAAGTGTGGGGGGCAGCTTGGGCAGGATCTCTGTGGGGGACTTCGTGACAGGATGGGGCCCTGGACACTCCGTTTCTGCCCCTTTTCGCTGATCTCTCTGTGTCAGGCTGTTTCGGACTTGGCCTCCCTCCCCCACGCTGCAGACCTCTGTCCCCATGAGGCAATGTCCCGCAGTGGTCAGGGCAGTAACGGAGGTGGCGCAGACTCTCCTGGGTTCCAAGCCAGTCCCGCCATGGGGAGGACCTTCCGAGGAGCTGTGTGCACAGCACGATGCTTGACCCTTGGCAAAGGCCCCCAGTCGTGTTTTCCTTAGCATACAGCCTGCTGTACTGTCCTGCTCATTTGGGGATCCGCAGCTTGCTCTTGGTGGCCTTCTCCTGCCCTCCCCGCCCCCAGGCGTTGTTTTTGGGGGTGTGTCCCTTCCCAGAACCTCGGCCTCTCCTTTCCTTTTCCTTGCAGAATTGCTCTTCCTGTGATCTCCCAGGCCCCAGCCTGCCCTTTGGGTCTGGGCTGCGGGCCCCTCCCTGCCTTCCTCTCTCCCGGGCCCTTCCTCCACTCTTTCTATTCTTGGTGGGACCAGCCTTTCCCATTGTCCATTCCCAGGAAAGGGTGTCTCACTGGTCGAGGGAGGGGGGACCCAGGTCAAGAAGAAAGCCAGTGCCGGAAGCCCCCGCCCACTTGGAGCCCACGGCTTGCAGTGGGGTGGCAGTGGCCTCCAAGTGCCAGCATCATTTTTAGAAGTCTCGATTTCTAAGCTAGTCACTAGCCACAATCTGACACCCACACACGGGGGCTGATGACTTCCCGACCGCCTCTTCTAATTGCAGCAGACCCCAAATGCGGGGGTGGCAGAGGTGGGGGAACCACAGGTGCCACAGAGAGCTTCCCAGCAGTGACCTTACTGGAGGGTTTGGGACCCAGCCCAGCCCTGAGGGAACTGCTCTCTGTTGCAACTTGTGACCAAGGCTGACCACCTTTGGTGGAGGCGAGGTGGGTGGTGTCCCACGGGCAGCCCGCCTTGGGAACAGACAGTGGGTCTTACAGAACCACAGCTCTCTGTTGCCATCCCAACAAGCTGTGCTACCGGATTCTAGAGGGGGAAAGGCCAGGGCTTTCTGCAGACAGACCTTCCAGTGTTTTCCCTGTGCCTGTTCTTGCCTGGGTTTTGCTATGGTTTGTTTCTCTCTCTTTCCTGCCTCTGTTGTGTCTCTGTTCTTCCTGAAAGCACCCAGCTTAAATGAGACCAAAGTATTTTTTTCATGGATACAGAAACAGATATTCAGGTCAAACCCAGGTACATTCAATACATCAGCTGCAGGCACGGGGCATCCCAGGCCTTTCAGAGTTGGAAGATGTCAGCTCAGAGGCCCCCAGCCTGGCTTCCCAGTTTTATCAGCAGAGGAGTTGAAAGACTCACAGAGGCAAAGAAACAAGCTTTAGAAAGCTCTGGGGAAATACCTCTGGGATGAATTACAGAGGCACTGTATGATAGATGGAAAACTTTGAATTCAGACAGACCAAGCTCCAGACTGCGCTCTGCCTCTTCCCAGCTGTGCAAGCCCCAGCCAGTCACATACCCCCTGGCGGGTGGCATTCCACAGGGGAGGCTCCCTACCTGCCCCCCACAGATGCAGAGAGGGAGATGCTGTAATCTCTGGGGGCGTGTTTCACAGGATTGAAGGGAGCCGGTGCTGTGTGCATCTCTCAGTGAGGGAGGGCAGTGCTGGAGACCTGGGGACATGGGGACCAGCCTCCTGGAGGAGAGGCAGGGGCTGTAATACAGGCAGGTCTGGCTGTGTGACCTTGGACAAAATTCGGCACCTGCCTGAGCCTGGTTTCCTCCCCTCGGATCTTACAGGGTAGTTGTGAGGATCATGGATGACATTGTGAAGGACTTAGTGCCCAGTGACCAGCATGTAGGAGGCATTCAATAAATGGCTGCTCATCATTGTGTTCAGAAGAGAGGCTGCCCTGTGATGTCCTCGGGGGACCTGCACAGTGCCCACGCACACAGAGACTTGACGTGGCCTGGCAGGGCCTGGAGCAGGAAACCTTGTTGGCTGCATCACTCGGGGTCACTGTCCACTCGGAGGCAGGGCGTGGTGGCCGTCAGGGCTTGGGACCCCAGAGGTGCAGGCAGGGCCTGGCTCAACAGTCTCCGCTGCGGAGGCCGCCCCTAGAGTAGAGATCCTGAACCTCGGGGTCCATGCCCCACCGAACGTCTTCAGAGGCCTGCGAACTCCCAAATTGTGTGCAAAATGTGCTGTCTGTGGGGAGAGGGGCCCCACCTTCCACCAGATTCTTGAACAGAGCCATGACTAGAAGAATTAAGAAACTTTGATCAGCAAATCAGGCATCAAGGCTCACTGTAAGAGGGCATGGCACGTGGTGTCTGCTCAGCCTGGCACCCTGGACCTGACCAGCTAACCTCAACCCACACCTCAGCCAGCAGGTACAAGCCAGTCAAAGACATCGGTGCCTGCCCAGAGTTCCTGCTCTGTGTAAGCTCAAGGTCCAGCTGGATCCCCAGATTTGGGGTGTAGGAGAGAGACTGGGGCCCCAGGAGTTGGGGTGAAGGCCAGTGGGGCCAAGCCTCTGTGGGGGCTGGCTCAGGACTGGGGACCTAAGATGGTGGGGTTTTGAGGGGCTGGAAGTCGCAAGGGCCTGAGAAGGTTGGGGCAGAGGAAATGTGGCAGGTCCACCATGCAAACCTCTGGGGCGCCTTCTTATCATGGGAAAGTGGCCTGTGTGAGGGGTAGGCCCTGGGGTCTGTTCCTGCCTGAGGGGGCTTAGTCAAAAATCCATAAAAAGACCTCTCTAGGGCTCGAATTCTAGTTTGGGGGAGATCCCGGCAGGATCTTTCCTCAGAGGCTCATTCAGAGCCCTCAGGCTGTGTTCCGCAGAGGTAGGGCTGTGGCTGTGGGTGTTTCCCTCTTCTCTTGCACAATTTCTTTTTTTTTTTTCCGTCCTTATTTCGTTTGCTCTATCTTACTTATGTTTTTCTCATAAACCACTGAAATCATTTTGAGAAGCAGGGAGAGTATAAATGGAAAGGAAAAAAAACACCTTTGTTTATAGAAAAGCTGTCTGGAGAAAGTGGGCTTTCAATTGTGGGATGTTTTGTTTGTTTTTCTAAAAGATATTATTTTTTGATGATAAGTCGATTATGCTCATTAAAGACAATGCGGAAAATCTGTAAACATAAAAAAACAAAGAAAAAGAATTTGCCCATAATTGCATTATACAGACAACCACAGTTAGTATTTTGGTATAGTTCCTTCTAGTCTTTTCTTACATGTATAAATTAAAACTTTTGTGTGTGTGTTTGTACTATAAGTGGTATCCAGTTTTCTTCATTAACGTATATATAACAGACAATTTTCTATGGTCATAAAAACGCTTTATGAGGATTTAAAATACTTCAGTCACCCCAGTTAAACATTTAGAGACCGCCCCCCTCCTTTTTACATTGCTATGAATAAAGCATTGACAAACAGCTTGGCCCATAAAGTTCTTTTCAAAGTTAAGATTCTTTGAGCAAGATCAAGAACTGGCCTTGAGAGGAGAGGCTGGGGCAGCGGCCATGTAGTGTGAGCGCGTGCTTGTGGGAGTCTGGGGGCTGCATTTGTCATCCGCTCTGCAGAGAAACGGGACCGAGGCAGGCCTCCCCGACAGACCCCCGTGGGAGCCAAGTGACTTATCCTCTCATCTCGGGGTCTTGTTGGTGGGATGGAGGGAGAAAAAAGGCCTCCCAGTGACTCATCTATGAGACTTGAAATCCCTCTGACCCTCAGGCTGGCCAGGGCAAAGCCCTTCAAGAGGATGACCAAATACTCGCCTGTGTCAGGGCCGCCTTAGGACCGGCAGAGATCAAGGGAGCCTGATGAAGTGTTTATGTCCTGCAGGCTGGCCTGCCCAGCGCGCGCATAGCCCAGCGCTCAGATGTGCTTTCAGACCTGTGCGTCATCCCAGCTTGGCTGAGCTCCGTTCCAAGGCGGGCTGGGCTGGTTTTCTCCTCAGAAAGGCTAGTCAGTGGGGTCAGCCAGCGGATAAACTAAAGTTAACTTAGCTATTATTGCCTTTCTGTTAATGAGGGGAGGACCAGCTATGAGGATGCCAAACCTCTCAGAAATGCTGCACAGTCCTTGAGATTTCATATCCCAGGACAGATTCTGTGTTCAGGCAAAAGAAAGCAATCGACACTGATTTTAAGTCTTGACCGGCCTCCCAAGAGTGCCTTGTGCTTCACTGAGCTTTCGTTTTATTATTTTTTTGAAAAATATTTTTCCTATGAAGTTATGGATCTTGGAAGCCGTGAGAAGCGCTGGCGATCTCGTTGGACTCGTGAGCGAGCAGGAGCTCTTTTGTGGATGGAAGCTCAGAGAGAAGCTAAGCCCTGAGCGGGTGTGGAGGACAGGCAGGAGGGAGATTCTGTCCCCACAGCCCTGGGGGCCCACCGGAGTGATGGCTGAGTGCCCATCCTCCATGATTACGGGGGTTGAGGGAAAAGGAGCAGGATGGGCTTCTCTTGGACTCTAGTTAACAGGAACAAACCAGCTCCTTCTCAGAGATGAGATTTGAAAGCAGAGGCTGGGTATCCTGGGTGTTTCTGAGCCCAAGAACATTCGACTTGTATCTTAAAATTCCTCAGCCCACTAACGTGTCCAGAGATGCTGTTCAAAGGGACCTCCTTTGACAAAGAAACAAAGAGCCTGTAGGATTGAAAGCACCTGACAATTCTATTAAAGTCAATGTACCAAATGTGCAAAATGCTTTGAAGAAGTCGTATCTGAGATCTTCCTGCTATAACGTGGTCTGTGGACAAGTCAAACCGAAAGCATGGATGTGAGATGTGCTCATAGCCAAGAGATCTGAGAGAAGATTCTTCTCAGTGTGACCCATATTTGCCACCTGCCTCCTGGATGCCAGGTGCAGTGCTTGACTCTGGGGGACAGAGGCGTGGAAGACTGGATTTCTTGCCCCAAGGAGTCTAGTTGGGGAAAGACCTCACGTGGCCAGTCATGGTGCCCCGGGCACTTAGGAGGAATTGCTTCTGATTAGGAAGTTCCTGTAAAGCCCAAAGGAAGCAACATTTGAGATGGGCTTGAAGATTGAGCACAATATTGATGCATAGAGATGTAGGAGAAGGTTCTGGAAGGCAGGGGACACAGGGATGGGCATTCGTGGTGTTCTTGGGAGGAGTCATCTGTGTGACTGTGTGACTGGGAGAGGCGAGGCAAAGGATGACAGGAAATGGTGGGCTGTTGCCTGGTTGTGGAGGGAGTTTGAACTTGGTTCTGTAGCTCCAAGGGACCCACGGGAAAGTTTTTGAACAGGGAGGTATCTTAATTTTTAAAATTAAAAGCCAACACATAAATACATGCTCATTGAAAGATTTTAGTTATGCTGAAGTCTATGAAGCAAAAAATGGAAATGCTCCCCTTCCCAGAGGTAATTTCTGTTCCCCTTCATGTCATTTCATTGGCCTGTGTTTACCTGTATAGATACACAAAAGTCCAGTGCTAGAAGTGGAAAGGAAGATGGTTCTGTCAGACCTCCTCTCTCTCTGTCTCTGTCTCTCTCTCTCTCTCACACACACACACACACACACACACCCCTCTACATTTTTTTTTTTCCTGAGGGAGATTCGCTCTGAGCTAACGTCCATACCAATCAGTCATCCTCTACTTTGTATGTGGGTCACTGCCACAACATGGCTGCTGCCGAGTGGTGTAGGTCCACGCCTGGGAGCTGAACCCAGGCTGCTAAAGCGGAGCACGCTGAACTTAACTGCTAGGTCTCTGGGGCTGGCCCCCATCCCCCTACCTTTTAATGTTAGATAAATAAGACTGTAATCTAGGGACAACTGCACTATGGCTTATCGCTTGGCTCATGTTTCTCTTTGTATTATTTCAGAACATGGTTTTATTGGATATTCACCAGAACTGCTGCAGAACAACACTCTGCCAGATTACAGCCCTGGGGAGTCTTTTTTCACTGTCTTTGGGGTGTTCTTCCCAGCAGCTACAGGTATAGTAATCTGGATTCTTTTTCATTCTCACATTAGGGGTGTAAAGGCTTGGTTCCCAAAACTCAGTATCATAAGTGGCCTGCGTGTGCTCTTAGGGTGTGGTTCTGACCTTAGAGATGGCCTTAGCTTTAACTAAAAATCTATTATTGTGACAGAGAGTTTACTTGTTCATGATTCCTGAAGGCCCCCGACATGATTTAATCCTCCTCCCCCCCACACTTGTATACTGACACTTCTTGGCCAACTTGATAGAGGGGACATATTTCTCTTAGGGCTGAACAGGCTGGATTCCCCAGCAAGACAAGCTGCCCTTTCCACCCTGGGATAGGAGCAAACTTGGTCTAGAAACTTCTCTTTCTTTCCCCAATGCTGAGTCTTCTCCCGGAGGACAGAGAAATGCTATTCTTTTCTTGCTACACTGGACGTGGGTGAAAGTGAGATCCTATGGGCGATGAATGAGTCTCCTGACCTGGCCTCCCCCTGTCCCACTCTACAGTGGCCAGAGAGGAGCCTTCCACAACCGCAGTCCTGGGAGAACTCTTGTCTTATGCTTGGGGCCCTGGCCGGGAAGGCAGTAACCTAACATGTTGACAAGGTGATCCATAGGAAACAAACATCTACCAGGGACTGAGCTTGTCCCCAGGGCACAGACTCAGACAAGCTTTTAACCCACCAACTGGGAGAAGATATTTGCCAATCATATATCCAATAAGGGGTTAATTTCCAAAATATATAAAGAACTCACTCTTGATCAAGGCACTGCTGATGCCCTGGAGTGTGGCTGATTTTGTCTCCTTATCTTCTTCTCCCTCTGCCTTCCAAAATGTGGCCGTTTCCTTGCTCATTATCCTCTCCCGAAATAAGACAGGTGTAGAAAAAGGAGGAGGAGCTACTAGAATGTCGAAAATGTAAAAGACTGTTCATGCCGAATGTTGGCGAGGATGTGGAGACTCTGGAGCTCTCATCCATTGTTCATGGGAATGGAAAATAGTACAACATTTTGGAAAATAGTTTGACAGTTTCTTAAAAATCAAACATACACCTAACCATTCCACTCCTAGTTATCTAGTGCAGAGAAACAAGTGCATGTGTCCGTATAAAGACTTGTACACGAAAGTTTAAAGGAGCTTAATTGGTAATAGTCCCAAACTGGAAACAGCTCAAATATTCTCCAACAGGTGAATGGATAAACAGATTATGGTGCAGCCATACAGTATAAAACTACTCAGCAATGAAGAGGAATGAACTATTGATAAATGCAACAATATAGATAAATCTCAAAATAATAATGCTGTGTGAAAGAAGTCAGACAAAAAAGAGTAACTTTTTTAAGAGATAAAATTATATGAAACTTCATTTATATAAAATTCTAGGAAATGCAAATTATAGGAACAGAAAGCAAATCAGTGGATGCCTGGAATTGGGGGTGAGGGGAGCAGGAGGGAGGGACGAGGAGATTTCGGGGGATGAAGAATAGATCCCTGACTATGGCGGTGGTTTCACAGGTGTATTCACATGTCAAAATTTTGCAGCTTGTTACACCTTAAACAGCTTATTATGTTACTTATGCCTCAGTAAAGCTATTAAAATGAAAAAAATTAACAACTTTAATCGCCTTTAACTTTCCTCATCCTTCAATTTTCTTGCTCCAGCAATGGCCCCTTTCTCGCCTCTTCAGAGCCAAAGACTAGAGCTTTGTCTGAGCTCCTCGTCTCCATTTTCCTGCCTCCTGCTCCACTCCTCCACTGTCTCCGTTTGGAATTCCAAACGTGTCTCTCCAAGGAAATGGTGCTTTCCACAGTCATCAGTGACTCTCACGTTACTCAAGTCAGTGGACATTTTAAATTTCTCCATGTATTTGCCCTCTCAGTGGCATGCCGCCCCCTCCTTCTCTTCTCTTGTGTTTTAGGACGCAGCACCCTCCTGTCTCCCTCCGACCTCTCTGACTTGCCTTCATAGGCGCATCCCCTTCTGCCTGCCCATTAAATGTTGGGGTTCTTCAGGTTGTGCCTAGGCCCTCTTCTCTTCTTTTTCTGCTGTTTTCTTTGGAAACTCATCCATGCTCACTGTTCAATAACCATCCACAAAGCTGATGACTCCCAGTTTATACCTCTAGCCCAGACTTCTCTAAGCTTCACATCATGTATTCAATTGCCTACCTGACATCTTCTCTTGGGCATCTCAGATCCAACATGTTCAGAATCTAACCCATCCCACCTACCTGCCCCCCAACTGATTCTCCTCCTCTACTCCTGGTCTCAGGAAGTGGCACCTCCATCCAGCCAATTGCTCATGCCAGTAATGGGGAGATATTCATGATACCTTCCTCTTTCTTACCAGTCCCCTCCAAGTCCTGTCACTTTACCACCTAAAGATCACTGGATTCTCTCTACTTCTCTCCATCTCTACCATCTGGCCACTCTGGTCCAAGCTTCATCTCTCACCTGGGTCACTGCAGCGGCCTCCTACCTGACTCCTCTTGAGCCTTGGCCACAGGAATGAGCCTAGCACTCAGCCTCAGTCATGGCAGGTAGAATCTTGATCCACAAAGCCAGGTGTGCCAGCAACAGGGCATCGTTTTCATTGTTTTGAAATGAAAAGACAGTCAATCTCTGATTCTAAGCCTTCATTCTTGTAAGATGACTGAAAACTGATGTCAGTCATTCGTCATGCCTCCATCTTGCCCTGCCCTTCTATCCCAGGTCTTAGGGTCCTGCACAGTACCAAGGACGTTAGGGGGACTCTGGCTAGTCAGCATCTGTGCACGTAGCCAGGCCCTCCCACTGTCCTGTCTGCGGATCCCGTCAGGTTCATGCCGTCTGCTGCTTCTGAGCCACTTTTGGAGAGCAGAACTCTGCTGAGCCCGGGAACCCTATGCTTAGAGTCCATGCACTTCTCAGACCCTTCTTTTTGGTGTCTTGCTGGATCCCCCCCAATGCTGCCAGGGAGCGGGCCCCAGGTGCCCGTTGCTGTAGATTCTGTGGGCGTTTCTCTCCCTGACCCCAGGGCCAATCTTCTGTTCTAATAGGGGAGACACTCCTGTCCAGGGCCAGTTTTGTGGGCCTGGACCTATGCATTCACACTGGGTCCTAAGCTCAGAAGGGCCTCATGCTTAGTTTAATGCTTGGCTGTTGCTAAAATTCTTACTAATTTTTGAACAAGGGATCCTGTATTTTTTTTGTTTTGGTGAGGAGGACTTTCCCTGAGCTAACATCTGCTACCAATCTTCCTCTTTTTTGCTTGAGGAAGATTAGCCCTGAGCTAACGTTTGTGCCAGTCTTCCTCTACTTTGTATGTGGGTTGCCACCTCAGTGTGGCTGACGTGTGGTGTGGAGCACGCTGAACTTACCCACTGCGCCATGGGGCCAGCCCAGGATCCTGTATTTTTATTTGCACTGGGCCCTGCAAACTGTGTAGCAAATTCTGTTCTTGTTGACTCCATGCTTTCCCCAGCCACTCCGCTGCATCTTTTCTACTTCCTTCATCTTCCAAAATCTCCTAAGGGCCCAGGTTTTTGAGAAACGGAAGCCAAAACAGTGTGCAGGCAAATTCTGCTTCCTCTCTGCCAAGTATCTCCCCTAAGGCAATAAAATAGAGGTCAGCTTCCTCTTGAATGGACAGTAAAGGCAAGGGGGAAAATAAAACAGAGGGAATTTTAAAAAGTTAACATCTGAAAATATTGTCCAGCCCTCGCTTGCAGTTGACCTCCCCCCACCCCCACCAGACGGACGGAGCACGTGTTCAAGAGGCTTCCCACCTGGGCGTTTCCTCCAGCCTGGCAGTGAGACCCGGGCGCAGGTGCCAGGGTAGCAGTTACACCTGAGGTGGGGCTGCGGCCTCCTTGGCTGGCAGCATTCCAGAGGGCCTTCTTCTCAGACCCCCCAGGAGGTTGTCTCAGTAATGTGACCCTCCTGAGCCCCCTCCGTGCTGCTCCCACGGCTTCCCTCCTTTGCCTCTCCAGGCCCCGCATCTTATAAAGAGAGGGGAGGCCTGGTCTGAGAGCGGGCAGGTGGCGAGCCTCTGCTCCAACACTTCTCCCTCCAGTAAGAAATTAGCAGTAGCCTGAGGTTTGAAGATGCCACCAAGTGGCATCTTCAGAGTTTGAACTGGACTAACATTTGAGATCAGCGTCCAGCAACTCTTAACTTTTTGTCTTTTAATCCATATTCATTTTTGACAATCATACTTAAAAACCTCAGATACACTGGAAATTCTGATCAGCCTCCCTAGACCAGAGAGGGGTGTCTTTGTCCTTCCTTTGAGAAAGATTGCTGCCTAAGAATATTAGTCTAACTTTATTTTTTGTGGTTTAAATTATGAAAATATTATTTTGTAATATTCCAAATATAAAATTATAACGTTGAACGAACTGTCTACACAGGCTTCTTTTACTCTGCCCTTCTTAGGGGATGTGCTTCCCTGTCCCTCCCACCTCGGCCCAACTGGGTTGCGAATCACTGATCTGATCCTTTATTTTACCAACTGGGAAAGGAGGGGCACAGAGGAGCTGATGAAGGCTCGCCAAAGGTCACCCCAATAATTAGTGCCCAGAGTCGGGCCACCTTCCTGCTGTGGGGAGTTGCCCTCCTCTGGCTCTCTCTCTGTTTTCCAGGGGCCCCAGTGTAAACACGGTAGGCAGGACGAACAATTTGTATCACTCAGCTTTCCCCTGGCAGATGTTCCGTTAAGCTATGAAAAGTATGGATGATTGACAGTTTCCATGGTGATGGATTTGCTAAGGATTAGCTCTGAGTGAGTCACGGCTGGGGCCCCCTCCAACACCATCCTCTTCTGGAACAAGAGAACTTTCAGGCTGTGGAGAGGGGAGAGGAGTTTGGAAGAACAAACACGTCAGTCCCCTTACCCTGTGTCCCCATCTCCAGCCAGAGATGTATTATTTAGGTGACCTCAGAGATTTTATCCCAAGGGCAGGAGACTTCCTGGGAAGAGCAGCTGAAGACTGAGTTTCAGTGGTTCCTCTGAAAGCAAGTCCTTCTGTCCTCACTGTGCTCCACCCCACCCTGTGGTAGTGGCTGCAGGGTGGGGCTGGGACCTTGGAGTAGACTCCGCATTTGCTTTGTCAAAACATTTTCCTTCTCCAAGTTATGCCACCAAACTTTCCCTGAAAAACAAACATCTCTCCCTACAGGGTTTTCACACACACACACATACACACACACACACACACACACACACACTCAAATGCAGCCACTCCAGGGATCCAGGACCACAATACGTAGACATGGAAATTCACTGGGAATCATACCAGTGTGTGAAGTTATGTAACCCTTGTCCCCAAATCTCAAGCTCTTACTGGAAGGGATAAGGGCCTCTTGTGGTTGACCACACCCAGCATAGAAATGCAGCAGGGAAACCAATAGCCTTTACCAGAATGTCCATAGTCACCTTCGGCCTGGTCAAGGGCCATTCTATTCTGTGACATTCTTTGACCTCCCTGGACCTGATTCCCTCTCCCCACTCACACACACACACACACACACACACACACACACACACATACACACACGCACGTGCCTTGAGAAGCTCTGGAAATCTGCTGACCCCTCTGGATTGGCTGGCTGTCTTCAGGACAGCTCAGCAATGGGCGTCAGTGCCAGCCCCCTGCTCCAGCCTACCTCCTGCCTTCCGCCCCTCCCAAGATATCCCCTAGGTCTCCTCACAAGTTGTGTGTCTAGTGGGTGAGAGAAAAAAGACCTTCTGGGCCAGAAGGGGGTCCCCAGGTTTAAGGAACTGAGAGCCCCAAAGAAGGACAACCTGCAAGGGGGGCCCGCCCACTGCATTCTGATGGACTTGTGAGCTGGAGCAGGAGGAAAGAAGGAAGCTTTATAATTATTTTCCATGTTTATTTTTGTATTTTTATTTATAGAATTAATTTACAATTTTATCAAAATTATTATAAATATCTATAATAATCCTCATCACTGCAGTAGCCTCCTGTGTCAAGCACTGTGCTGAGCCCTTCACATACGCTGTTTCCCTTAAACCTCACCACAGCCTGGGGGCTTCTATCAGATGCAGATTTACCGCGAAGCTGACGAAACGTAGGCTTCTGGGGCCCTCAGTTGCATGAGCTCCTTCTAAAGCCTTGTTCCTAATTTCATATTCATCACTGTATTTTTTTTAAAGTTTCAGGCGGGTTCATAGAACCCAGATCCTTCCATGGGTTCTATTCTTAATCTGTTTTACAGATGAGGAGAAAAAGACACAGAGAGGTTATTTTCCACGGTCCCCCAGACAGTAAGTGGTGAATGCCATTTCTTCCTTCGTACTTTGGAGAGGATGCTGGAAGAGAGGACACACACCTGTCTGGAGCTGACCCCAACCCAGAAGCCAAGAAATGTCCTTTAGTCCTGGCATTTGAATGTCCCATTATTTGACACCGTCTGTCCCAATGGAATCTCTAAGGTGTTGAAAGGGTGGGGGACTGACAAGTTCTGCCTCCAGGAACAGAGTGAGGAGGGGCTGAAAGATCCCTACAGGAACAGCTAACCAAACAAACCAGGAAGCCAGGTGTGGAGGAGGAGCAGGGTTTGGAAAGCAGGCGGAAGCTAAGGAAGGCAGCCGGAGTCCTTAGGAGCCCAAGGGATTCCTGAGTGAGATGTGGAGCCCATTCTTTCCGGGCTCGGAGCCGACATTTACTTAGCACCTACTGGGTGCCAGGCCCTGTGCTCAGTGCCTCATAAACGTTCATTCTAATTACAAGAGGCCTGCGAGATGAGGAGTCTGCTCCCCGCCTGTGGATGAAGAGACGCAGAGCCACACTGCCTGCCGACAGTAACAGACTGCTTTCCTCAACAAAAACGGCAGGGGGGAAGATTTGGGCACTTAGTGCGTGGGCGTTCTACCTTAATGAAAAAGAAAAATAATAAAGTCATGAACTTAGAAAGAAAAGAAAATAGGCAGCAGAGACACAATTAAGCTATACATCGAAAGAGAAAATTGCAGGTTTCTGAGGACACAGACTTGGATTGAAAAGCTCCCAGGAGGAAGCTTGGAAGTTCCTTGAGAAAGAGTGAGTAGTCCTTCAATGAACAGCTAACAGAAGCCAAAAAAGCCTATAAAAACTATTGGCCTTTTTTCCCCTTTCTAATTCTCGTTTTCAGGAACAAAAAAGAAAATAAGGTGGGAAGTGGATTATGATAATAGGCAACCAGTGAAGACTTTGATCGGTGGGCGCCACGGGTGACTAAGGGGCAGGGAGAAAAAAAAGGGAAGGACCCCTAACTTGCAGATGTTGGTAAGTGGTTACCTGACGTTTATGCTGGTTATTTAAACCAAGAGCTTATTTTCAAGATGTATAAGGGATCAGTTCCTCTCCTGGCCGTCCATGTCTGTTGTCAGACCAGACATTTGAGCTGGGATACCAAGCCCAAGGCCCCTCTTCACCCGGTGCCACCCACCCAAACTACAGGCGTAATGTCAGTGCCCAGGAGGTTATGGATGGCGCTGGAGGTTTAGCCTTATAAACCTAAGCTGGTCAAGTGATGGCCAACACCATCTTACTTCCATATGAAAGCTGAGACAATAAAGATATGCTAAAAGGCCATAGGACTAGGGTGGAAGACCAAGTTAGAGGCTTTAACCATAAGAAGCAAGCTGTTTACGTAGGTGACACGGTAAAAATGTGCAGACCAGATCATCATCCTGATTCAGGGAGGAAATGTGGTTTTGGGTAAAGCAACTGCTTCCTGGAACTGGCACCTTAAGACCTATGAGGAGGGGAAACGCCCTCAACGAGGCAGAGACTAGTGATTTGGAACTGGTGACAGAAGTACCTGTGGGTAAACCAACGCGTAGGGCTGATTCTAACTGGGAAGTTCAGCCTTCTGGTGGGGGTGGTAACCCCAAATTAATCATGCAGTGACTCTGTTTTAAAAAGAGAAACCCAAGAAAAGCATGAGTCTCAGAAGGAAATGGAGAGACTGTATGATGTAGTGGAAAGAACCCTTATTTGAGATCCAGAACCTTGAAGATTAGTACTGGTTCTGCTAGCAGTTAGCTTGAAAAATTGGGCAAAATCACCTCCCCTCTTTGAGCCTCAGTTTCCTCATGTGTAAAATAGAACACTGGAGTAGATGATCTCCAGGACACCTTCCAGCTTTAAGAATCGTTGATTCTAAGTAGCCATTTTAAACAATTTTAGGAAGCCTGCCAAGGAAAGTGTAAAGATCCAATAGTAAGTACGAAACGGATAGTTTGTGTTTCCCAAACTGTGTTTCATGGAACACTAATAATGAATAAAATGTTTCATTTAAAAGAAAAAAAAGGTTCAGGGGCTGGCCCCGTGGCTGAGTGGTTAAGTTCATGTGCTCCACTTCAGCGGCCCAGGGTTTCGCCAGTTTGGATCCTGGGTGTGGACATGGCACCACTCATCAGGCCATGCTGAAGCGGTGTCCCACACAGCACAACCAGAGGCACTCACAACTAGAATATACAACTATGTACTGGGGGGGCTTTGGGGAGAAGAAGAAAAAAAGAAGATTGGCAACAGTTGTTAGCTCAGGTGCCAATCTTTAAGAAAAATATATATACATTAAAAAAAAGTTCCAATTGTCAAATAAGTTTTGGGAAACACTATGTTCTACATTTCTCAGAGATAGACAATGAATATTAATTTATTACAGGCATTGGTAAATCCAGCAATGAAAACCTCTCTAATCTTGTTTAATCAAGGTTTGCCTAACTTTTTTTAAACTGTGGAACTTTTTTTTTTTTAATGTAATATTTGTAAAACATCTGGACACGAAAGTTCTGGGAAATGGTACTGTATCTGTTTTACTGTACCCACCCTAAACCTAGCTCTAACATTAGTGATAATATTTTTAGATTACACCAGACGCAGACAGAGAGCAAACTAGAGAATCTCTATATATAATACTTGACGAGCATGGGCAAAAAATACTAAATCAAAATAATTTTTCTAAATCTAACTGGCAAGCAAGGCATTTATAGTTTACCGGAACTAGAGATCATCTGCTTAAGAATTGTGTAGTCACATGCAGGCAAAATTCTGGAAGTGACAGCCACGGTGTGCAAGCCAATCTAGCAAGTGTGCACAGATCACACGTTACCCCACCAGGAATCACTCACGAGGCTTCCTGTCTGGAGCACAGGGTGCCTCCACTTCCTTGTCTCTGGTGCTTGGGGTCTGTGGTACTGACTACCTACTTTGTCTCAAAAGCCAGCTTTCTGGCTGTCTGGGTCTGGCCCATTCCTTAGGGAGGCCTGTGTCAGCGTCACTTTCTCCTCCCACTGACCAGGATCTCAGCATACTCCACTCCAGGCCAGCTAGTGGGACCTATAATCAGTTGGGTCATCGACTGCGTAAGAGATTGTCGGGGAGAAAAAAAGGGCGTTTGTTATGAATACAGAACCTGTTTGGAAGCAGGAAGCAATTAGGATTAATCAGTCACTTTCCTAGACAGAGGCATATATAGTCATGGTGGTTTAACAGTGATGACACGTTCTGAGAAATGCATCGTTAAGCGATTTCGTCGCTGTGCAAACATCATAGGGTGTGCTGAAGGGGAACAAAATTTGCCACCCCAAAAATGTGTGTCTTTAACATGAGAATTATTTTAGGCTGATTATTCTTAAGAAATAGAAGACTCTGAAAGTATTTCTTGCTACCTCCCCCTTAACAGCCTAAAAAACCTCTCTCAAGAGCGAGCTATCACCTTAGCGTAACGTGAGGTAGGTGGTGGGCAGGGACGAAGCAGTGAAGCCCCTTTGTTGGGCTCCCCTGTGTTCTGTGTCTGTGTGCCCAAACGCTGGCTTTCCAAACATTTGCTCCTTTTCATCCACCTGTGAGTTGCCTTCCTTCCCTTTAAAGTCTCTGACTCTCGCCACCCCCAACATCTTCCTTGGTCTTTAGTTGAGGAAGGTATTTAAGGTGAGGGCGTTGGCCATTTTGGTGAGTTACTTGGTTTTCCTGGTTTTCTCCTATGTATACGTGTTATTAAACTTTCGTGTTCCTCCTGTTAATCTGTCTCATGTCGATTTAATTCTTAGATGAGCCAGAAGAATCTAGACAGAGGAAAAAATCTAGGTAGAGGAAAATTTCTTCCTCCTCAACAGTACTTACGCAAGTGGAGCTCACATGGATCTTCATTTATTAACTTTGGTAAACAATCTGAAGGAAAGTGTACAAAATGACATGACAATGTGTAGGAGGTACTAAAACGGCAAAGAATAAATAGCAGTCTGTAATCTCACAAAGCTGCATGAATGGGCATAAAATTGCCAGGGGCTTGGAGGCAGACTCAGGCCATTTCAGACAGTGGGAGGCAGTGTGGCCGTGCAGGTGAGGCACCAGCAAGCCTGGGCACAGGTGGGAACCTTGGCAGAGGGTCAGAATTTGAGAGGTCTAGGAAGGGAGGAAGGGGTGGTGTTAATAGATGAAGTTAGTTGGGTCTGGGAGTCAGGTCAACGTGAGGATCCAGCCAGGGGTTTCCTTGGCACCAGATTGTTCTGGCAGCAAGCAGTGGGGCCCTAGCCCTTGACCAGAGCTTCAGCAACGGGACCTGGTCCCGAGAGCACTGGTCAGAGTGAGGCAGGTCCTGGACATTCCTTTTTTGATGCAAATAAGATCTGCACATAGTAAAAATAAAATACTGCAGAGGTGCTTGTAATATAAAGCAGCAGTCTCCCACCTCAGTTCTCATCACTCCAATTACCCCTCCATAGGAGCAGCCACTTTTCATTATTTTCAGTCCTGTGGGAGCTAGCTGTGTATCACCAAGCAATAAGCTTCTCCCTATAACTTGATTAGTCAAAGTCAGACATTGTCTGTTGACCCCATGCTAAGAAATAGGAGAGTTTAGCTTCCTTACATGCTCCTCCTTCCACTTCCCAATTTTTGATAGTTATATTTTTATTTTTGTTTCTTTTTTGCTTAGTTTTATAACTTTAAATAATATACTTAAATCTCTGTTATTTTGTCAATTCTAGGAAACAACCCTTCAGTTTTTATTGTTGGTGTAGGAAAGTGAGATTCTCTGTCGTGTTTTAAGATGAATGTATTAGAGTCATACTTATTGTATGTGTCAAACTTTTTTACAAGGAGTGCTTTAGTTATCTTAAGGGAATCCCTAATTTTAAGAGAATCTGCAGAATCCTTTTATGTTTGCGTTTTGGAGCAATATCAGGGAAGCCATAATGCGTTGATTATTGGCAGGCGAGTGGGCGAAATCCCATGAAAACTGTAGTTTACAACTTTAAGCGAATGCAGTTTCACACACACACACTCAAAACTATTAAAAACGTTTTTGTGTTAAGGTTGAAAGTCAACAGTCTTTGTAACTTCAAAGAAAAACTCAATATTCTTGGGAATTTCTTTGCTCTTCTTATCAAGCACTTCGAAATTCTCTTTTATGATGACAAGATACACAATAAGTACAGAGTTAACTTAAAATTTATTACCACTGGTATATAAACATTTGCTAGCCTTTCCTTATCTGCCTAACAAATTTAATGGCTAGCTCACCTTTCAAGTTTTCTTGTTAAACAAACTGAAGCTTGGAACATTCAAGCCAGGCCTGAGTGAAGATCGTGGGGCTTATATTTTGTTTTCCACACTACTGTGACAAAAATATTAGTGCTTCTTCTCTTCCCTCTTTTCACTTTCTATATGGTTAGCTACAGCTTTACTATTACTTCATCAAGGCAGATAATATTTGTATTCTATTTCATAGCTATAGTTGCGTCCTCTGTGCTTTGTCTATAGATCAATCTTAGAAGTTAAAAGAACAATAAATATATACACTATTATAATTATGTAACTGTTGTTCATTGGAGAGCAAAGTTATGAGCTAGAGTTCCATTTCTTTGCTTCAATTCTGATGTGGTCCTTATGCCATTTAGGGGAGAATGTCCCTAAAATTGTGGCCAAATGGGTTAATTTTTCCTAATTTTATTAGTTGTTTAAAATCATGTCACATTTTAGCTTGCTTCATATTTAGACCTTGACTTTGTTGTTCACTTTTCCTGGAATTTCAATAACCTTTTTTTTTTTTCTCTTGTTGCTATAATATGCAGTCAGCATAACCTTAAAGTTATTCGGTTTCTTAATTGAACTGCCCATTGTGTTGAATCCTATTCCTCTCCAGAGGCATCCCTCTTGGGGGCCTCCATCTTTCTGCTTTAATCTCTCCTTGTTTCTCTGCTGTACAACTGTTATTTTGGGAGTTTATTCCATTCCTGAGTTATTACCACTGTTTTCTGAATCTCATGTTTTTCTCCTTCATGCTTTACATCCTCATTTTGCTGGAGTACATGCTTTAGTATCTTCCTCAGAAATGATATGTGGGAGGTAAATTTTCTGAGCCCTTGTTTGCTTAACGTTACTTTCACTTAATTGGTAATCTGGCTAAAATTCTAGTTTCAAAATAATTTTTGCTCAGAGTTTTAAAATCAGTGCTCCATTGTTGTCTGCCATTCAGTGTTACTGATAAGAAGTCTGACGCCAGTCTAATTTTCGTTCCTCTGTAAGTATTCAGTTTTTATCTTTGAAAATTTTTAGGATTTCTCCTGAAATTGCACAATGATGCATTTAAATATGGGCTTTTTCTCTTCTTTGTACTGTCTACTTTATAGGATAGTTCAACCTGAAGACTTGTGTCTTCTTCAGTTTGGAGACATTTATTTCTATTATTTATCTGATTATTTTCTTTTGTTCTCTTCTTCTCTCTTTTTGGACCTCTTGTTAGTTGGGTGATGTAACTCCAAGATTTCTCCTGTCCTTTGCTCAAATTTTCTACCGTTGTATCTTTCTGTTCTAAATTCTGGGATATTTACTTACCTTTATCTTTTAGATCTTCTTTTGCATTTTTAATTTTAGTGATCTTGTTTTTAATCTCCAAAATTTCATTCTTGTTCTTGGATTGTTTCGTTTTTCATAACATCTTGCTTTAGATAGAATATTCTTCTTGTATGTGTCTGGAACTACTAATTAGTGTTTTCTTCAAAAGTCCCTTCTGTGTCCTGATTTGTATGTTTCTTCCAGCCCAGGTTGTTCTATTTTTGTCATGCATGTGTTTATGTATTTGTTGCTGGTTTTCATCACACCCCTGGCGATCTGGGTTGCTGGCGTGGATTCCCTGCCACAGCGTGTACAGGTCTGTTTCCCTGATGGAGCTCTTCCTTCACGGGAAAGCTGACTGCTGTGCGTTTGTGAGCACGGCTGGTTCTTGAGGAGGCTTCGCTTGGGGTGCAAATGTCCACACTAGCAGCCCTGGTTTTCCTTGGGCGGTTTATTCAGATCCTCTAGAGAAGCATTCCAGCACTCTCTTCTCCTCTCCTTTCATGCTGTATCATTTTCTATGTTCCAGACAATTGTGGAAACCTTTCATCTACTCAAGGCTCCCCCTCAGGATCCTCTTTGCCTGTAGGCGTGTGTCCCTGCATCCCCTTTACTCTCTCTTTTAGTAGGATCTTGGGAGGGTGGGGAACAAGAGGACAGAAAATGTGCTTAACATGCCATTTTAAAAACCATTTTCCCTCATTTCAAAATGATCACTGTAGAAAATTGAGGAAACATAGACAAGCAATAAAAAAAAAGATCTGTTTTTCCATCACCCAGAAATAACACTGCTAACATTTTAAAACATGTTCTAGTTCCTTTTTCCTTTTTCTATGCATCTATTTATCTCTTTAGGTTTTTTTTTACAACAGTGGGATCATACCATATGTTCTGTTTTCTAATATGCCTCTGAAAATGAAACAATACCTTTGGAATATCTTTCCATGTCACAACACGTCCCTGACAGTATTGGAGACCTGGTATTTACTGACAGATGCATCATCACTTATTTAGCCAATCCCCTATTTTTAGACGTTAGGTTGTTTCTAATTTTCACTATTATAAACAAGTACTTATAAACACTTTTGGCTAAATCTTTACTTGCATCCTTGACTGGTGACTTAGGATAAAATTCTAGCAGTGGAATGGCCGGGTCAAAGTATATGCAGGACCCAGCCTTGGTCCGACATTCAAGGTACTCTCTGACATAGCCCCACTTTAACTTTCCAGTCTCAAACTTCCACCTCACTCCACTTCCTTCGAGCTCCCTCGAAGATCATAGCAGAGACGTTAAGAGCTTAATTTTCAGAGTCAGGCAGACCAGGATTGAATCCTAGCTTTGCCACTTACTAAATGAGTGACCTTAGGCTACTTTAATTAACCTCTTTGAGTACTAGTTTCCTTTTCTATAAAATGGGGGGGTAATAATTCTACTTTTTTGATGTGGTGGTTGTGAGGATTAAACAAGATGAAAAATGCACGGAAAGCACTTAGCACAGGCCCTGTCAGGTTGAAAGTGTCATAAATCCATAATGATGGGGTTAGACCCATTCCCCTCCCTAGGCCTGTACAAATCTTCCTTCAAGGCCACATTCAGATGCACCCACCCCTCCGTGAGGCTTTGTGGTCCAGCCCTTGCAGAGCGCTTGAGGGCTGGACCCGCGTTGGATGCTCTGATCACGTGGTCTAGTTGCCTTCCTCTGTGTGCATGCGCGGACAGAGGCAACGTGCCCTCCTCAGCATCCCACACTGTCTTCCCCTTCGCCTCCCTATCACGACCAGTTACTTTTCACGAGTGTTCTTGGGGAGCAGAGGCGATGATGAAGAGGAGTTTGTGACTCAGTGTTCGTAGCATCAGCATTGTTCTTTGGAGTTTGTTTAGAGCCCTTTGGCAGCTCAGGAGCTTTGAAAATAGTCTCTGGCTCTGACTGTTGGCTGGAACCTGCCCCCGGGACACCTGAACACCCGTGTAGCCAGTGGGCTGCAGAAGCAGGAACTTTACTAAGGCTGAGCCTCTCCGGGGTGTTTCCCGCAAGAAGGCGGAGCTCAGCGTATGGCCTCCCGCGGGACCTTTGTGCTGCCGGCCTCCCTCACCCTCATTACTTTGCGCTGGGCCATAATATGCTTTTGTAGGCGGTAGGGCTTTCCTCCCGAGCATCACCCAACCCACAAAGGTCCCTTTCAGGCCCCGCGGATGCCTCCCCAGTTGCCAGGGGCGATTGAGAAGCGTGGTCTGCAGAGCTGCAGAGGGGAGGGCCTGACAGGGGTTAGCTTCCAGGAGAGGGACCCTGGGCAGGGACGGTGACCCGCCAGGTTCGCAGCTCACCCCTTTCCCATTTGGGTGTCTTTCAGGAGTCATGGCCGGCTTCAACATGGGGGGCGACCTCAGGGAGCCTGCTGCCAGCATCCCCCTGGGCTCCCTAGCAGCTGTTGGCGTCTCGTAAGTTCCCCTCGTGGCAATCATCTGGAGAGAGGGGGGAAAACCCCCGGGCAGAAGAGGGAATTGCTCCCTTTGTTCTGAGAGTGCCCCAACTGTGACCAATCTATTTCATATTCCAATCCCCCTTTTAACACTCAGCCAGCTGGAAAATGCATGTCTGGTGCGTTCCTACGATTGCCTTTTCATACCTCCTGCCTGGGAATGGGCGAGGAGGAGTGTCATTACCCAGATTGAATCCTTTTTTTTCCTTTCTCCTCAGCCTCCCGCTCCTCTCCCTCCCCCACCCCCATTTTGAACTTGAGGGGTTTTTTAACCGTTGAGTTTCCAGGATCATTGGAGGGAGCGGAAAGATAAAGAGTATTGCACTCAGACAGATTACGATTTGGATCCCAGCTCTGCCACCCATTGGCTGTGTAACTTTGGACAATTTACTTAGCTCTCTGAGCCTCCTTTTTCTTTACTGTAAAATGAGCAGAGTGAGAATATGTGGGCCTCCTAGATTGTGGAGGACACACTGTGTGTAAGGCACATAGTAGGAGCTCAGAGACTGGCTCCTCTTTCCCCCAGCTAGCCTCCCTTGCACCCCCTCAGGCTGTCAATCTTCTTGGGTTTCAGTTCACACTGTGCTGCCCTCGCCAGCAGGCTGACTGGCCGTGGGTCTGTTTCTGACCTTCTAGAATCTTCTGTTTTTCTCCTTGCGCCACGGGAAGAAGCTTGCCTGCCTTCATTGGGTGATTGGGTGGGTGTGAAAGGCAATGAGATCGCAGACATGACAATGACTTGAGAGGGTCAAAGGGCCTGTATTATTTTACTTGTGATATTTCAAAAATATTAATGTTATCTATTTCACAAATGCCGAATTTGCTCTTGGCTTGCTGTGATGGCACCGTTGCCTCTAGCCAGGCACACAGCACCAGCCTGTTTTATGCTAAATAAGGCAATCCCATTGGGAAGAAAATGAACCCAACAGAGAGAGAGAGCTGGGTGCTGGGAAGGACAGAAGGCAAAGAATCCCATGTCGATTTTGGTCGCAGCTGGGACGTCCTGGGAGGAGCCTTTGGCTCAGCCTCCCGCTGCCCAGATGGGAATGAGGCCACTGGGGTCATGTGACCTGTTCAAGGTCACAGGGCATCTAGGGATAGAGCCAGGTCACTGCTGGCCTTTCACACTTGGCTTGGCTCTCTGTCATCTGGAATCCAGGGAACAGCAAGACTGAGAGGCCTGAAAGATCATCAACTTGTTCTTCAGCTGCAGGACGATGGGGTGTGGGGCTGCAGGTCAACCTTGCCTGAATCCCAGCATCCTAGAGTCCAGCTGGACCTCCCTCTCCCCTACCCTGGACACCCTTTGTGTGTTTTTCTTCTTTGTAGAAAGAGACAAAACAATGATACTTTTTGGTTTTTTGGCAAGAAATATGCTAAGGAGAAATAGTACCGAAAGCACCCCCAGGTGAGCTGGGGAGGCTTCATAACTGGCTTTTCTCTTTCTTTTTTTTTTTTATTTTTTATTTTTTGGTGAGGAAGATTGGCCCTGAGCTAACATCTGTGCCAATCTTCCTCTATTTTGTATGTGGGATGCTGCCACAGCTCAGCTTGATGAACGGTGTGTGGGTCTGCGCCCAGGATCCGAACGTGCAAACCCTGGGCTGCCGAAGCAGAGCCCGTGAACTTAACCACTACACCACTGGGCTGGTCCCATTTTCTCTTTCCTTTTGAGGCAGGTCCCCGTGGGAACCCAAAGGCTGAGTGGGGTGGGTTGGAGTGGGGTTGGCCGAGGTGGGGGGCAGCTCTGCCCCACTCTTGGGTTTTCTGCAGGTGGTTTCTGTACATCGTCTTTGTCTTTCTGCTCGGCGCCATCTGCACCCGAGAGGCCCTTCGCTATGACTTCCTGATAGCCGAAAAGGTGGGTGAGTTCTGCACTGCCCGAAGGGCTCAGGCTGCTGGGCTTGCCCCCCCTTGCAGTCCTGCCTGGGAATCCGTATTGCCTTGGGCCCAGGACTGAGGTACAGGGGGACAAAAACATGGAAGACGTACAGGTTCTTATGGATCCCTAGAAACAGGTAACAACACCTGCAAAAGCACATGCTCATAGCTGACTAATGGGGACACAACTGTCTCTTCGTTTCAATAATCAGAACAGAAACAGAATCTGTTTGCCCAAAATCCCCAGCTCAGCCAGCCCTTTATTTTTGCCAGGACCCTCACCTTCTACCACGAGCAGAAAGAACTGCTCCCAAGAAACAGGTAAGAAGGAGACTGATGGCCAGAAAGGAGGGCAGCAAGATGGAGGGAGACGGAGGAAGCCCAGCGCCAGGGTGAGGGCCTGGGGGAGGCAGGGCAGGAGGCCCTTGCCCTCAGAGGCCTCTTACCCCGTGGCTTTCCCCATGTGGTGGGCTGGGTTGGTTTGGCTGTAACATCTTTGTTTCTAGAGCTGGACACTCTGCCCAGAGAAGATTAGTGAATTCCTCACGTTCCACAGCCGCCCTTTCGCAGGCTGGAGGTCATGGGACAGTCAAGGACACTCATTTGGCATCTCTAGAACCCAGGAGAGCAAGATTTCCAGACGCTTTTCTGGGAATCCCTAAAAACTCCTACTTTCCCTTAAGTTCCTGGAGGAAAAGCGGACACTGAGATTCCTGTCATTTATCGGAGAAATGTAGTGGTCGAGGGAGGTTTTCTTACCCGATTAACTCCTGAGTATCCTTGCTCGTATTTTAGGAAAAACTACCCTTTTTCCTTGGGGCGAGGTTTTGCAAAACAGCTTTGCTGATCTTCCTGGAGGGCAACCCGGGGCAGGAAACCTGAACTTACGTTTCAGAGCTCCGTTTGGGCCTGGTTTTCACGTTAGCACAGGTTTCTCTCTGAGGCATGTAGATGCCCATGTAAAGGTGATATTTGTTTTCCGGGGTCTTGACCTTACCAGGGAAGCAGGTTTTGAAAGAGGGAGCAGTGCAGGCAGTGAGAACACTGACATCCGTCTTCCAGTGCCCGAGGTCTTAGACTCCTAGCGAGCAAGCCTGCCCTCAGGGGAGGAATCTCTGGCCCGCATTCCTACCTCCGTGCTTGCTTCCCTCTCGAGTTTCTTCTCCAGGGCCCTCTTCTCTGGTTGTGGAAGGAAAAACTTGGCTGCATTGGAGGAATTAAAGGCCTCAGGGAGCAGCTGATCCTTTGACCAGACGCAGCTACCTGCTGCTTTCTGCAACTTGCCAGGGGCTAGCCAGCTCTGCCTGCTTCCAGGGCTGGTTCGTTTCTAGTGGATTCCCTCACAGAGGTCTTTTCAGCCATTCCAGACTCTGCCTCTGATCAGGATGGAACGAGGCATATTATGCCCTGGGCTGGGGCTCCTCTCTCCCCTCCTTCTCCTGCTTTGCGGGGAAGCTAAGAATGGGTATGAGGGAGGGCAGACCGCCTGTGTCCAAGGAAGGCCACGGCAGCAAGAGAGCAAAACCATCTCCAGGGACAGCACAGGAGAGCCATCGTGGGTGGAAATTCCACCGCTCATAATAGACATGTGAACTGGGGGAAGTTGGTTTGGAATGCCACCTGTCCCAGATGGTGACACAGGTAGGCAAGCACTTAGCCAGTGGGGGGCACCTGCTAAACCAGGCTTGGCAATAATATGTTGGAATGTCATTATGCACATACCAGGTTAAGAGGCGGAGAGTTAGTTTTTGGAGGAGATAAGAGACTGTTTCCTGGGACAGGCAGTTGTAAAGACTGTAAAGAAAGATAAGATACTGTTCTGGGTTCTCAGTAGCAAACTGGGGCGGGCACAGCAAGTAAGTGTACAGTGATGGAACCAACCGGGGCGACTCTAAAATAGCAGCGCCTCGGTGTGCTGCTGCCCCCCCTTTGTCCCCCCCCACCTCCCCACTGTCCCCCCCACAATGGGGACCATGCAGGATTTTCTCCACAAAGCCTTGACCCTTGGCTTTTCTCCTTTCTTGCTCTCTGGTGTCCCTTCTTGGGGCTGACTCGGCTGAAGTAGCAGGCCCTATACTCAGGCAGTAAGTTGAGCCACAAACAATTTTACTAACAGTGCCTGGAGAATGGGAGGGTGCCACGGATGGAGCATGGAAGGTACAAGGGCGCAGTCTCCTTCCATGGTCACTCGACACAACGTACCACCCTGATGTGGTTTTAGTAAACTCTTCATGTCAGCTTCCTGTCTTAGCTATGGCGTACGTCTGAGCCAGCCCATCTCTGAGCTTTCCCGGCCCTGGGGAAGCAAGGCCTCTTCCAGCTGGTCTGGGTGCCCTGAGGGTCTTGCCTCCAGGCACAGACCAGGCCTGTCCTCCAGCATATTCCCCTTGTGCTGGTTCTCATGAAGCTTCTCGATCCATTTCTCTCTCTTTCTCTCCGGTGCTTTCTGCCAGAACAATTGCCTTCAATGGCTGCCGGTTGCCCTGGATTCTTTTCCACTGACCTGCAGCTGGTCAGTTCATCTGTTTCTTTCTGGATTTCCTGTATATTCTCTGATCTATTTCTTTTCTTTCTTTTTTTTTTTTTTAAGATTGGCACCTGAGCTAACAACTGTTGCCAATCTTTTTTTTTCTCTTCTTTTTCTTCTCCCCAAAGCCCTCCAGTACATAGTTGTATATTCTAGTTGTGAGTGCCTCTGGTTGTGCTATGTGGGACATCGCCTCAGCGTGGCCTGATGACCAGTGCTAGGTCTGTGCCCAGGATCTGAACCAGCAGAACCCTGGGCCGTGGAAGCGGAGCGCACGAACTTAACCACTCAGCCACGGGGCCACCCCCTCTGATCTATTTCTAATTATTTGGATTCCCAGCCCACAGTTTCCCTAAGAAGTTTCTTTTTTACTAATATTCGTAGCCTAGAGGAACTTTTTTCTGGCTTTCAGGTGTCAGTCTCAGAAATGTTATGCTTTCTCAAAGATCTGGAGTATGTTGTGGTGGCTCTGAGGTAATCTATGTAAAGCCCAATATCTGGCACATAGTAGGTGCTTATTAAGTTCTGACTCCCTTCCACACTCCTTATGGGGATTCCCTTACAGATAGAGATATTTATTTGAGAGACACATTTTTTTCCCTATGAATCCACCATGTTTAACTGAATAAGGAAAAACCTAAATAGTCAATCTCAAAATTATTCAGTTCTAGAAAAAGGAATTGTATAAAGAACAGGTGTTAGTAGGGGTAAAATTAAATAGATTGAATAATTGTTTCAAAATAAGCTTGAATACAGTCCAGGAAAAAAAAATGTTTATTATGCATCAAAAAGATCAAGTCCTTTAGGAGCCCTGGGGCTTGTTAACTAGCAAAATAAGAGCAAACTGAGTAGGAAAAGTACCCTAAAAACATCTTTGTTAAAAATGGGGTATCTCACAGAGTAAACTCTAGTTATTCTTAGAATTGACAATCTTGGTTTCACATGTTCAGGAGGGGCCTTGAAAGCCGCATACCACAGGCTGTGCATGGGAAGATGGGGGTGGGGCTTGGCTTGTGGCTGGTGAGTGAGCCTAGCCAGCTAGCTGCTCAGCATCCACCACCCGGCCCAGCCTGACTGTCCTTTCCTCTCCACCATGGACACAGCCCTGCATCTCAGGAAGTGAAGCCAACTTTGTTTCCTTATGGAAAATGGCTATCGCGTGAGAGGGAAGAGTTGACGAAACATTGAGATGTTGGTCAGTTTGTGGAATGACAGTATTAGAAAACTCTTATTGGTGGGACTATGATGTGGGAGAAAACTAGGGAAGTGTTGAGACATTGCTGTATTAATAAATTCGGGATTGGAAGGGTTTCAGGAGATAGTCCTCAGTAATGTCGAGGGACCGCAGGACATAGATAAGACAGAATGAGTACCTTGCAAATGGCTTTCAATTCAGACCTTCAGGCAGCCAGTGCATTGGTGGGATCCCTCAGTGAAGCTCCAGTGGGAGCTGGGATAAAACACGAGCAGAGAGGGAATTAAAGATTTTCATCAGGTACTAAACAAGAAATTAGGGTAGTTCACACTCCAGATAATATTTTGGAAAGATACAGGACTTTTGGTGATGACTCAAACAGGTGTATGACAGAAGGGCACCTTTGTTTTTTTCCTAAAGAATGGTTGACACACATCTGCTCAAATAAATTCTCACTTACACCTCCACTGGCAGTTAGCAAGTTTACAGTCCCAGTAGAGAAATATGATTAAATTCTGCAAAAGCTGGGAGCCAAGCTGTATACTTTACTATTGCACCTATAAAGGCGTGCCCTGTGCCAGCACTGAGCCAGGTATGTAACCTGCCCTTAGTAAATGCTCCCTACGTGGGTGGATAGATGACGGGGAGGAAGAGAGGGGATCCAGGTGGGAGAGAGAGAGAATGGAGTTTTTATAATTTATCCAGACATGAGAACCAACATTTCATTTATTTTTCAGAAAATTGACAGAGTAATAGATTTATATAAAAGAGTGGCAAGTGAACAGGCCGTTCTAAACACAATTGACAAACTGGACATGTCATTATCCCTGGGCAGTCTCCCCGCTGGCCCCCAGCCAGGGGTTCTGCAGGGGTCACGGGACTGTTGTGGGAAGGCTGGCCAAGGATGGAAGGCGTGGTATCATGGCCTCACGGTGCCAGAGACTCCTCAAGTTCCTGAGGTCAGTTCCAGCAGTAGAAGGATGTCAGACGGGGCAGTCTCATTCCCACTCCGAGTAAATGGACAGGCTTTAAATGAAAAACAGGTTTATTTAACTCCAATATAAGTAACCTTTGGGGTAAGAAGCAGTAACGTTTCTGCAAGGAGATACCATGCCTGACTGTCCTAGAGAATTCTCCGAGGGGAGAGCGCGGTGGAGACCGTGCACTGCGCCCAGGGGTTCTCCACCCTGACCGCACGTTAGAATCACCTGGAGGGCTTTTGAAGCGTCCACATGTCTGTGCCCCCCCGTACTAATTAAAGCAGAATCTCTGGGGTTCTTCTTATGTATAACCAGAGTGGAGAGCTATTGAGTTAGATTTTCAAAAAGCTTTTGATACAGTTTCATCACAGAGTCTATTTTTCATTTAAACCAGTCAGCACAGGATGCATTTGGGAGAGAAGACAGAAACCAAGGTGGTGGATGATGAGTGATGGCATCTCAGAATGCATCAGGGATTAATAAGTGGGGACTGGCTTATCTAACAGTTTTGTAAGACATCCAGGGCACGAATTCCAGGGAAGTCATGAAGCTTCATGAATTCAGCTGGCACTTGCTGAGCCCTGATTGCCAGATTCTGTTAGTTGGGGGTGGGGTAGGGGGCAAGGTGCGTGAGACCTGGGAGCTTATGGTGCACTGGTGAGAAAAGCCATAAGTGAGATTAACCGTACCACAGGGTGGAAAATAACAAATGCCATCAGAGCACACAAATGAAGTGATGGGAAGCATGAGATGACATTAATTTCTTCTAATAATTAAATGGTAGGAAAAGTGGGGGTGGGATAGATTCAAGAAGCCCATGATGTTGAGGAAAAGCGACAGACGAGATTCACAGGGATAAGATGAGATAATGCATTTGGGGAAAAGTAATCCACACTGAATTAAGGACAAGGAGGCTCTGTAGTGGACCTTAGTGTTGTTCATCAAACCTCTGGCCTCTCTTACCATCTGGGTCTCATTCCACCTACGTGTGGTCTTGAAGGGATGAGCCCCATTTAATGTTATGGAAGCCCAGACTCACACTTGCCTGAGCCTTTGTGGCCCTGGTAGGGCATGTGGCCTAGGCTCGGCCCATCTGATGCCCCCAATATAATGAATGAAGCAAAGATAAAGAGATGGTGAGAATTCACCTGCAGGGCAGCAGGTTACTGGCAGCATCTTGATATTTTTGCAGCAGGGGCACTGTGATCAGACTTGAATTTAGAGAGGTCAATCTGGCAGAAGCTTGGGGATGATTCATTGTGGGCAGAGCTTAGAGACAGCATGCCAATTAGCATTGTTGCTGGCCAGTGGTTCTCAAAGTATAGTCCCCAGGTCATCAGCATCAGCACCACTTGGGCACTTCGTGGAAATCTAAGTTCTCAGGCTCTACCCGAGACGTACTGAATCAGAAACTCTGGGATGGACCCAGAAATCTGTGTTTTAACAAACCCTCCAGATGATTCTGATGCACATTCAATTTGAGAACCTCTGTGTAGTCCATACAAGATGTGATGATGGGCCAAACTGAAGTAGTGGCAGTGCAAATGAAGTGCAGTGGGGCTTCTAGAGATTGAATCTAGAAGGACTTATGATTAGATGGAGTGCCAGTGGGTGAGTGCCAAGGGAGCAGAAAGGGACAGAAGCAGATTCTGGCACTGGATAATGAGACTCCTTCCTTATATAGGTGTCCCTAGTGGGCTTCCTGTTCCTTTTGGGCTTATACATCTCATCCCTGGCCTCCTGTATGGGAGGCCTCTACGGAGCCCCCCGGATCCTGCAGTGCATTGCCCAGGAGAAAGTGATTCCTGCACTGGCCTGTCTGGGGCAAGGGGTGAGTGACCCTTTCTTTGAGAAATGTACATTTTCCACTAACCTGATTGTTGGCCAATAAATTGCTTCAGTCTTTCTGATTAGAACCACTGGTCAAGTTCTCCAGGAGAGAGAAGTAAGAATGCAGAAATCTTTCTCTCACCCCTGTCCTCTGGCTGCCTTAGACTCAGGTTGGTTGGACAAAGCATCTGTCAATGTCACCTGGGCCCTTTAGCACTGGGTTAGCTAACTGTCACGGTAGCATCTTGGACCCCGTGCACAGGGAAAGGGAGTGCCACATCCTTTCATAACAATAAATTCGGGATCCTCCAAGTTTAGCAGAGAAGAAAGACTCTTTAATAAGGAGAGGAGCTGGGCCTTGCAGCTCTGACTCTCTCCTCGAGATTCACCTTCCCTCTGGGGTCGCTTTAGGATGATTTCCCACACCTCTGGCCTCTGGGCTCCCTGTTGTTCATCATGGCCCAAACCCTGACTGACACAGTATTGCTTGGCTAAGTCATGGAATGATCAAATGAGACATACCTAAAACTGAGGGGATGACAAGAGAGAAATAAACAGAGAGAACCCCATCCCCAGCCTCCCTCTCGTTTGGGACCCCGTAGTTGCAAGTCATCTTTAATTCCTCTCTTTACCTTCCTCCACTTCTTATCCATCAGTCAGCATGGGCTGCATGGAAGCAATGACTATGGTCTCTAGTACCTTCCATGTGGTATGTGCCTTTTATTTTATTTTAATTTCATTTATTTTTTATAAGGCAATGTATGCACAGGGTTCAAAAATAGAAATGATATAAAAAGTATACCCTGAGGATTTTTACTCCTATCATATGTCTTTGTACTCTTTCCTCACCTGCACCCATGCTTTATCAGTAGTTGTTTTTATTAGTTTTTTAATGAACCCTTCTCTCCTCTATTTTTACACAAAGGTAAGTGTTCTATATACATTGTTCTATACCTTGCTTTTCTTCATTTAATATAGCTTGGAAATCTGTCTTTTCATATAAATATAGAGAGAATTTCCTCATCCTTTTTCCATCATATGGATATACCATAGTTTATTTAACAAGTTCCCTATAGATTGTGTCGTCTAGTAAACAGTGCTATGAAGAATAATCTTGTGTGTGTATAATTTTACACATGTGCAGATGTATCTACAGGATAATTTTCGTGAGTGGGTTGGCTGAGTCAAAGGGTAAATGCATCTTTAATTTTAATAGCTATTGCCAAAACGACTTCCATGGGATTTGCATCATTTTGTACTCTACTAGCAATGTGTTAGAGTTCCTGTTTCCCCACGGCCAGCACCACTCTTAGACTGAGGCCAAGAGACCCTACTCTATAGGACTGTTCTAGTCCTTGGGGTAAGAAGTTCATGAGGTCAAGGAGATGTGCCTGCTTGGATCCTGTGACCCCCTTCTAGATGGTCCAGGAATGCTGCATCCAGGAATTCCCTGCCCAGATGTCTCCCTAGTCCACATCCAGGGTCTGCAAGGGCCTCTTCCCTGGGCCTGTCCTCTCTAGGGTCAGGGTGTGGGCTGGGAGTCCACATGTGAGTGTAAGGCGCCCCAGGGTATAGTCTGGGAAGGGAAGGGAGCTGGGCTGTGAGCTGGAGGCTGTGCATGGCCATCCTTCAGTGAGGAGCTCTGAGGAGTGCAAGATTCTAAACTTAAACCTGGCCTTCCCCATCATCTTGAAGGTATCTTTGCCAAGGAAGGAGGATAGAAGATATTTGTTTAACAGTTAGCTTGGTTTATCATTGTAAATATTTAGAAATAATGCATGTGGGCTGCCATTTGCACCCTTGCCCTGAGCACCACAGTGTTAGCAATGTGTATGACCACAGTGTTAGCAATAAACTCGTCCACGATGTCAGCAGTGAGTTTGTCCATGGTGTTAGCAGTGGGCTTGTCCACGGTGTCAGCAGGGAGCTCTTCCTCAGTGTCAGCAGGGAGCTCGTCCTCAGTGTTAGCAGTGAGTTCATCCACAGCTCATTGTCAAATGTGAATTTTTGCCAATTGTGTAGTGAGAAACGACATCTTAGGATACTTGTGATTTGCATTACTCTTATTATGATGAAGTTGAATATCTTTTCCTCTAAGAGTTATTCATATATTTTTGCTGTGATTGTTGGGTTGTTTCTTTCAATATATGGAAGCTCTTTTTGTTGGTAAGGACATTAACTCTTTATGACATGTATTACAAATATTTTCTCTAGTTTGTCACTTACCTTTTAACCTTGGAAACTCTTTTTTCAAACCGTCTTTACATATGATTAGATTTCATTAGCATGTTTTCTTTTTTAAGAGAATATGCTTACAAAAATTCTTTTGAGATACATTCAACATACAGAAAAGGGCTTCACACCAATGTGAACCGTCTGAAGCATAACTATGAAGTGAATGTCCCTCTAGCCTCCACCCAAGAACACTGCCAGTCCCCAGACGCTGCCCTCCACACGCCCTCTCTGGTCAGAGCAATGTCCCTCTCAGTGTGGCAGCTGTAGCTACTGTCCTGACTTCTATGATAATAATTTGCTTGCTTTCTTCATGGCTTTACTGAGGAGTCAGCAAACCTTTTCTGAAAAGGGCCAAATAATAAATATTTTAGGTTTTGCAGGCCCTATGGTCTCTGTCACAACTATTTGTCTCTGCAGCTGTAGCTCAGAAGTAGCCACAGACAATACCTAATGGGATAGACATGGCTGTCTTCCAGGAAAACGTTATGTGCTCTGAAATTTGCATTTCATATAGTTTTCATGTGTCACAAAATATTACTCTTCGTTTGTTTTTTTTTCCCAACTGTTTAAACATGTAAACCGACTCTTAGCTCATGGGCATCCATAAACGGATGGTGGCCAGATTTGGCCCATGGGCCATGGTTTGCAGACCATGTTTACTTCCTACATATGCATCTCTAATCAAAATAGTTTAATTTTCCCTGATTTTTAACTTTATATAAATGTCACATGCTTCTTTCACTTAACATGATGTTTATGACATTCATCCACACTTTTGCCTGTAGCAGTAGCTTGTTTATTATCATTCCTATATAGAATTTCCTCATTTGCTACAATTTATTGATTCATTCTGCTGTTGATGGACACTTGGGTTGTTTCCAGTTTGGGACTATTACAGACAGTGCAGTGAAGATTCTTGTACCAGTATACTGGTGCACTCGTAGAGTTCTTCCGGACTATATACCCATTAATGGAACTGCTAAACTGTCAAGTGTGAACAGTCAGCCCTCAGTTGTCTGCAGGTTCCACATCCACAGATTCAACCAACCTGGGATCGGAAGGCCCACGGATGGTTGCATCTGTACTGACCATGTATGGACTTCTTTTCTTGTCATTATTTCCTAAACAATACAGTATAACAACTATTTACACAGCATTTACATTGTATTAGGTATTATAAGCGATGTAGAGATGATTTAAAGTATATGGAAAGATGTGCATAGTTTATATGCAAATACTGAGCCACTTTATATAAGGGACTTAAGTATCCGTGGGTACAGTATTCGCAGGGCTCCTGGAACCAATCTTCCATGGGTACCGAGGGATGACTGTATATATTCACCTCTGACATAACGCCAAACTCTTTTTCCAAAGTAGTTGTGCTAATTACAGTCCTATCAGCAGTGGACAAGCATTTCTGTTCCTCTATATTCTTGCCAATATTTGGTATTACCAGACATTTTAATTTTTGCTAATCTGGTGGGTGTTTAATGGTATCTCCTTATGATTTTAATTTGCATTTCTCTGATTACTTAATGAGGTTGGGCATCTTTTATGTAGTTAATAGGCATTCTTTTGCTCATTTTTTTAGTGGGTTGTCTGTCTCCTAATTATTTTGTAGGAATTCTTTGTGCATTCTGGGTTACCCTTTGACAGGTATATGTGTTGCAAATATCTTTTCCCATTCTTGGCTTGTCTTTTTATGGTATCTTTTGGTGACAGAAGTTCTCATTTGACTATTTTATCACTTTTCAACCTACCCTTATCAAAGTTCTGGCCTGGACTGCATTTCCTTCAACTTACTTAGGACCCTTCTGAGTTCTCTTTAGTTCTACAGATTTACTTTATTCTTTGTAGTTTTCTTGTTAGAATTTGCTAAACAACTGTAGCAAATGTACCCAAAAGTGTAATTCTCAAAAACAATAAAAGTGTATTTTTACTCCTTTTCTTTTTAAAAAATAATTTTACTCTTAAGTTCTAGGTGAGGCGTTTCAGGTCAATATGAGCTCTGATCCTCAGAGACTGAGACTGGTGATGACTTTGCTATCTTCATCCTGTAACTTCAAAGGTTGCTCTCTATTCCAGCCCTCAGTAAGCGGGAACACACCTGAAGGAACACATGTGGGAGGTTTACAGGTCAGATCTGGAAGTAGCTTCTATGGTTCCAGAGTGCTGGCAGTAAAGGAGGTGGGAGCAGTAGTTAAATCCTGTGTATCTCCTGAGGGCAGAGCTGACAATATTTGATGATGGAGAATGAGAGAATGGAAGAGGCATCAAGAATTTTGCTTGACTGAGCAACTGGAAGGACGAACTTGCAATTTTATGAGATGGTGACTGCAGAAGTAGTAGATTTGAGGGACAGGAGATTGGGGGGATCAGCAATTTGGTTTTGGACATAGTAGGTTTGAGATCCTATTGATGTCAACCAAAAATGTTGAGTAGACAGTTGAATATTTCCTTTTTTGTGTGTGAGGAAGATTGGTCCTGAGCTAACATCTGTGCCAGTCTGCCTGTGTTTTATGTGAGATGCCACCACAGCTTGGCCTGACAAGTGATCCTAGGTCCCTGACTGGTCATCTGCACCTGGGATCCAAACCTGTGAACCCCAGGCCTCCGAAGCGGAGCTCACAAACTTAACCACTATGCCTCCGACTGGCCCCAACAGTTGAATATTTAATTCTGGATTCAGGGGAATGTTTCAGGCTGGAGACTCAAATTTTGGAATTGAGAGCAAGAAGCTGGTATTTAAAGCCATGAGCCTGGTTGAGATCACCTAGGAAGGGAGCATAGATAGAGAAGAGAAGTGGTCTGAGGATGGAGCCCTGGGCTGCTTGAAATGTAGATTTCAGAGAAATGGAGGAGCCAGGAACGGAGACTAAGAAGGAGCAGTCAGTGACGGGGAGACAAATTAGGAGAAGCTAGACGAAGAAAGTCTTTCAAGGACCAGAGAGTGATCATCTGGGTCAAATGTAGTTCTTAGGTCAAGGAAGATGAGGACTGAGAAGTGACTGTTGTTTGTGGCCCAGGAACTCAGTGACTGTGATGAATAGGTTCTGTGGAGTGACAGAGTATATGAAGTTAGCACATTTTTCCACTCCTGTTCTCCTGAAGTTCACCATACCTACCTCCATTAATAACAGATATGTATAAATGCGTGTGTGTGAGCATGTGCATGTGTGTATGTTTAGTATCAAAATTCTCTCACCTCAGCCATCCATGATTCTGCTGTGTCTCCCAGGGTCTACCAGTCCCCTTAAGGTCATTTTTTCCATTATAGCCTGGGAAGAATCAACTTTGAACCTCTTTGATTTCCAAGGCTGGTGTTAAAACCCAACGAAAGACAAAATGAGAAGTATTTGGGAAGTCCGAGTTCTATAGTAATGCCCTACATTAATAGTTACTAATACAACTAATGCCTATGGTGTGTTGGGAGCCCACTGTGTGTCAGTGCCATGTCAAGCATTTTAGATGCACTAACCCTGATCTCACAATAACCCCATGAGTTGGATATTATCCCAAGTTTGTAGACAAACAGTTATTAACACACCAAGAATCACATGGGAGAAGTGGCTGAGCCATTATGAGTTGTGTTTCTATCATATGTGATTTTCTTCTGAAATTTCATAGTCCTGCTGTTATTTTTGTTTCTGCAGAAAGGGCCAAATAAAACACCTGTAGCTTCCATCTGCCTGACCAGCTTGGTGACCATGGCCTTTGTCCTTGTGGGTCAGGTGAATGTGCTGGCCCCCATCGTCACCATCAACTTCATGCTGACATACATCGCGGTGGACTACTCTTACTTCTCCCTGTCCATGGGTCCCTGCAGCCTCCCCCAGGTGCCTGAGTCAGGGCACAGGGAGGGCTCGGAAGCTCTCCACTGCTCTGAGCATCTGCTGTTGGCGAAGGCTCCCAGCTATGGCTCTGAGAGCACTGCCCAAAGCCTCTCTGAGGGCACTCTGCTAGAATTCACCAAAGACATGGACCAGCTCCTCCAGCTAACCAGGAAGCTTGAGAGTAGCCAGCTCAGGCAAGGAGAGAGTGATGTGACGCTGGAGAGTCAGAAGGGGAAACGCAAGAAGGCCACCAAGCAAACCCTACAAGATAGCTTCCTCTTGGACCTCAAGTGCCCGGCTTCCTTCCCTACTGAGGGCTCTGATGGATTGCCCACTGCCTCCTGGCAGGGACAGGAGTCCTCCTGGAACAAGCAGAGTACCGGAAGTGAAGGGGATTGGCCTGGGGGAGCCTGTGGAGAACAACTTGTCCCTGAGCCAAGTAGCCCGCTTAGGCCAAGTGGAGAAGGTGAGTGCTTCGGAATCACATGGGGGCCTCCTAATTTGGGGTGACTACTGGTTACCTCACCTACCCAGTTATCACAATCCTCTTTCAAGTCCTTAGCTGGTTCACTTTCTGGCTGGGTTTAAAATCCTTGTTAATTTTTTTTTTTTTTTAAAGATTTTATTATTTCCTTTTTCTCCCCAACACCCCCCGGTACATAGTTGTATATTCTTCGTTGTGGATTCTTCTAGTTGTGGTATGTGGGACGCTGCCTCAGCGTGGTTTGATGAGCAGTGCCATGTCCACGCCCAGGATTCGAACCAACGAAACACTGGGCCGCCTGCAGCGGAGCCCGCGAACTTAACCACTCGGCCACGGGGCCAGCCCCAGATTTTTATTTTTTTTTCCTTTTTCTCCCCAAAGCCCCCCAGTACATAGTTGTATATTCTCCATTGTGGGTCCTTCTAGTTGTGGCATGTGAGACGCTGCCTCAGCGTGGTTTGATGAGCAGTGCCATGTCCGCGCCCAGGATTCGAACCAACGAAACACTGGGCTGCCTGCAGTGGAGCGCGTGAACTTAACCACTCGGCCATGGGGCCAGCCCCCTAAATCCTTGTTAATTTTGATATTTATTTTGAAAAGTTATATTTAGATATCAGCTGAATACGTAATTCGACTCTGTTATAGATAGTTGATTTTAAACAGAAATTTCTAACTACTCCTGTATGTTAGAGCTGAGAGCCATGGCTAATAATTGAGTATTAATTTCATTTTGCTCAAAAATTAGCAGAGGTATAATGCCAACATGAATGACACCAGTTTCTCCTTTCAAGAGAAGTGGAAAAATGTTGTGGCAAACTGCCTGGCAAGGATTCAGTATGTTTTATCTGTGGAAGATGAATGTCCCAAACCAGGCAAGAGGGGATGGAGAGAAGGTGGCCAAAGGAGCATAGCTTTTCCTTGCTTTCTCAAATCTACAAAAAGAGACACAGAGAGACACTCTCAAAGAGAGGCTTGCAGAGCCTGAGAAATTCTGCGAGAAAGAGAAAACTCAGAATTTTTGAGACTTCCATATTCCAGGTGTTTTACCTACATTATTTCATGTAATATAATAGATATTAGCCTTTTCCATCTTACGAATGAAGACCCTGAGGCCCAGTGGGGTCACAGAGAAGTCTCAGAGCCAATGCTTTGCACAGCTGGACATCGCAGCCAGGTCTGCCTGTATGTGAAACCCAGTGCTTTCCTCTATTACCGTGCCCCTTGAGATCTGTACCGACAAGTGTGGGCAAAGAGGAGGAGACAGAGGGACATAGAAGGAGATGTCTAAAAACAAATGCTTTAGGTTCTCCCACACACCTGCTCTTGCTTCTTTGCTTCCAAATTGTTGGAAAGTTTTTAATGGTGGGGGCATTATTAAAATTTTAAAAATTATTTTATTTTTATCAAAGTAATAAGTGTACAGTTTAATAAGCCAAGTGGAATTAAAAGTCACATACTCAGAAATAGTAGTCCCCGCTCTTCTGTACTGTCCTTTTTCCCCTTCTCCACCTGCTAGTCCCACTCCCAGAAAATCCCACTTTCAACCAAAAAGTTTCTTTTTCTGTTAACCTTCATGTTACTAAATAATGTATTTGTATTGCTGCTTCTTGATATGTCAGTTTCAGATATCACCTTTGGACTTTCTATTATGGTAAATGAAGATGTAACTCGTTTATACCACCCTGACTTCTCATGCATTGTCAGCAGTGTAGTTCTATCACAGTTTTTTACTTAGGAGCAAGTATTCATATTATTGTGATTAAGTAAATATTGCTTAACTCTGCGCCATATATTATACTGTGATTATATTTGGTTTTTGTCCAACTTTTTCTGTTTCCTAGAGTTAATAATTGCCTTGGTTTTTTATTTGCTTGGTTTTCTGTCATCATTTTCCTCTAAATGCTCTGGCAGATGTGTCAAACACCTGTCAATGTTCTTTTCTAAATACTCGAATCCTTCAGAAATCTATCATATCCATTTCTTTTTTTCCCTCTGTCCTGTGGCTCTCATCATATTCCACTCTAGACTCTGTTCTGTTGGCCTGCTACAAAGCTGTCATCTTGGAATTCCTCCCTTTATCACACTTCCGTGTCAAATTCAGGGAACAAGAGATTTCTTGGATACGGTATTATAGTAGAATTTTGTCCTTTTTTTTTGCTTACCCAGCGTTGAATGACCTCCCTATGTTTAAAGAATTTCCAACGTTATGAGTCCTGGTGGGAGGCAAGCAAACCTCTTACTCTCAAAGCTGAAAAGGTCAGCTACGCAGTTTCCCAGCCTCTTCTGCAGCCAGAGTTCAGGCAGGAGACCGAGGCTCTGCTAATCGGAGGAACCCTCCTTATACCTGGAACTGGGGACTGGGAACCTGAAGGAATGGGAACTTTGAGGAGTTCTCTGGAAGCATCATGGTAGCTGCAGGGCGACTACATTCCTGCCTCCAGTGTCCAGGGCTTTCAGGGTCAGTGGGCTGGCCGCAGTGTCTAGACCTTGGTGCTTACAGCATTGGTGTCCCCACTAGACTGCTCTGACATATAATTTTGAGTGTTGTCCCTGGCTGCATACCCCTGGACTTGATCCACTAGCCTTTCCAGCTATTCTTGGAGGGGAGGCTGGGAAATATCTTTTTAGTTGGTCATATTGCTGCTTCAACTGATGTTGTGTGTGTGTGTGTGTTTTCCTGAGGAAGAAGGGGACGTTGGGTAGCAACTATCACTCTGTGCCACAATTATCCTGTTTTTAATTTCCAAGGGCTCTTGTAACCTGATTTGTCGTTATCCTTTTTTTTTTATTTGATCATCATCTCATTCTTGTTTTATGAGTACAGTGCCCTGTCTTATCTCTCTGGTAACATCACTTATTCTCCCTTTAAAGTCTTTTTCTGCTCCTTTTACTGTCCTGTGTTCTCTGAGTTCTTTTCCCTTTGGCTTGGTCTTGCTCTCTCTTTTATATTGGAGCCTTTACTAAAATGTCTGTTGGTCTTTTGATTTCTTTTCTTACTTAGAAGTGAAGTACTACAAAGCTGTTTAGAAGACCTGCACACCGGGCAGGGCTTGTTGAGGGGGACACCTCACTGTCGAATGATTAGGGAGTAAGCTCACTTTTTCATGAGAGGACCCCCCATGTGACTATCTAGAGGTTTTTCTGGGGGTTTTCAGTTCCTCCAGAGAAGAGTCCTTTAATCTCTTGCCCGGGGGTCACCCTGATGGCTGCTTGCGTTCAGGGAGCTGAATGAGATAAGGGAGTTGGGGGCATCCCACTGTTTAGGGTACAGACTTTCATTTAATTCTCTGGTTTCCAGCTCTGTTCCCCTGCTCTCACTGTGCCTGGTGTCCCAAGTCCACGCACTCTCTGGTTTGATTTCTTCACAGGAAACTCCCCTTGGAGAGGGAGTGTGGCAAAGGAGGAGTTGTTACCTGCCTGCATGGGCAGAGGAAAGGGTCTTGGTGTCTAACTTTTTCGTATGCAACCAACCCCTTGCACCCTACCACTTCCCAGGGGCATAGTACTTCCTGGTCCTGAACGTTTCTGGGGTCTACGGGGGTGTATTGGGCTTCTCCCTGCCAGCACCCTCTCTGTATGCCCTAGACTTCATCCTCCTCTGCTCTGCTTGGTCTGTTACCGCTCCTCTGTCACCTCTCCATCTTCCAAGACTTGTTTTTATCCCTTCTCTCATTCTCCTCGTGTTTGTGGGTTTATGTCTGTTTAATTCTTTTTCTGTCTTCTCAGTGGGTTTTCAGGAGAGATGAGTGGTCAGTTTGCAATGTTTAATCAATGAAGTGGTCGCTACTGAGTTGCCCAATCTTAGAAATTGACCTCTCCCTCTCCTCCATCCTTACTGCCCTTACCTTGGTGTAGACCCTCGTGATCTAGCACCCAGACTCTTGTGAAGTCTCCAACCTGGACTCCTGCCTCCAGATTCTTTCACATTCTTTTCCTCCTTCTCATTGTCCACTGAATGATCCTCTAAAATAAAACTCTCATCATGTCTCTCTTACTTACAAACCTTAGCTGGACTCTAATACCTTCCGTTTAAAATCCAAGATCTTCAGTGTGATTTGCAAGGTCCTTTCCAATCCTGCCCTGACCTACCTTGCTGGCCCATGCACTGTGTGTTCCAGCTACACCCAGAAGAGCGCTCTAAACACATCATGTTCTTTATTCCCTCCTGCCTTTGCGTACGCTGTTCTGCCTTCTCAAATTGCTTCACCTCCCCCTTCTCCATCTGGAAAAGTCCGATTTATGATTTATGATACATCTGAGTTTTCAGACCATTTTCACCTCCCTCTTAGAAGGAGTCCCTGATTTCCTTTCCTGCGCAAGCATAACATTTAACTCACATGAATGTGTAGATAATTATCACATTGTTTTATACATTTAGATCACATTTGTTTACACATGTGTCTTCAGGCCTACTTGTCTGCCTGTCTTAAGGAAAAGAAGTTTTAGTTTCATTCCTTTGCCCCTAGACCGTGAGATTCCTGTAGCCACAAACCATGTCTTTCTACCTTGTATTCATCACAATACTCCCACACAGTATGTGACACACGACAAACAGAGGCTACTTAAATGGAGGAACAATTGAAGAAATATTGGCTAAAAGATCAAATCATCGATCAGTAAAGGAGAATAGAAAGAGTTAAACTATCCTAAGAACCTAATCTTTGATAAACCAGGTGCCATAAAATAATGAGAACCAAAGCACTATTGAATAAATATTGTTGAGAGCATATGGACCAAAAAAATTAAAGTGGGGCTGTATTTTATACCTTATATAGCCACAGATTCATTATTTATAACAGCTGTGCGAGAGAGATATTTCTGACTGTTGAAGGCATCATCAAAGACAAAAAGGATCTGATTAAATAGAAATAAAAAACATTTGCACAACACTGTGTCACAGAAGGAAATAATTATTCTGACAAACACAACTGATAAAAGCATACCTTCCAAAGCTTATTATTTTTAAAAACAGGAAGGTCAAAATCCAGATTCCACTAAAGAAAGGTCAGAAGACATGAATATGCAATTTAGATTTGAGAAATCAGTGCCCAGACTCATTCATTGTCCATTCAACAAACTAACTTTTACTGTTAAGTGTTAAATATTGTTAGTAGCTAAATATAGCTAGTGTTTATCGAGTATGTCCCATGTTCCTAGCACTGAGATAAGCACTTTAACATGGATTATCTCATGTAAGCTCAGTTAGGCTTTGTTATTATCTTTGTACAGAGGCTTAGAGAAGTTAAACACTTGCTTAGAATACGAGACAATCAGAATTCAAACCCAGGTCCATTTCACTTTAGAACCTGTTCCCTTAATCACTACACAAAGTGTATGCTGCTTGCTGTCAGCATATGTTGTGAACTAGGCCATGGTGTTAATTAAATGAACACAAATTAAACCATCTTTAGGATATCATTGCTTATTTATTAAGCTGTCAAAAATTTAAATAAAATATAGCAGATATGTGGTAATCAGGTATATGCATACATTGCTGGAAACAGTGTCAATGGATTCATTCCTTCTGGATCAGTCAATTAAAGTTTCTCGACGTTTTTGGTCATTATTTCTTCAAATATTTTCTCTTGCCCTTTCTTTCTCTGCCAACCCTGTGGGACTCTCATTACACATTAGTTGATACACTTGACATTGTCCCCCAGGTCTCTGAGACTCATTTCCTTTCTCTTCTACCTTTTCCCCTCTGTTCTTCAGTTTGGATAATTTCTATTGATCTATCTTCAAGTTCACTGATTTTTTCTTCCACCATCTCAAATCTGCTGTTGAGGCCACCTAGTAAATGTTTTATTTCTGTTACTGTGCTTTTTAACTGCAGAATTTTCATTTGGATCTTCTTTTATGGTTTATATTTCTCTATTGATATTCCCTATCTTGAAAGTCATTGTCTTCAGATTTTCCTTAAGTCGCTGACATTGTATTTTTACTTAATTCTTTGTTTGTATTTATTATACGAGGTGCTTTGAAGTTTTTGTTTGCTGTACCCAACATATGGGCCCACTCAGAGTCAATTTTCTTTGATTTCTTTTTTTCCTGGGCATGGGTCACAGTTTCCTGTTTCTTTGCATGTCTTGTAATTTTTGGTTGAAAACTGGACAATTAAGATAATATGTTGTGGCAACTCCTGATTCTGATGTGTGTTTCTGAGTTCTTGTTTGTTTGTTTTAGTAAATTGCCTGGATTTGAACTGCAGAATCTGTCTTCCCTGTGGTGTGTGGCTTCTGATGTCTTTACTCAGTTTTTTATTCTTATTTTAATTTTTAGCCTGGCCTCCCAGGGGTTTGCCCCTGTGTCTGCATGGCCCATAAGCCTTCCACTTTCTGCCAGTGGATCTGTGTGTGGGTTGGGAAGCACAGTCAAAGATGCAGCCAGTTCTCCAGTCTCTCCTGGCTTTTACTTTTTTCCACTTTCTCTTGGGTCTCCCCAGGCATAGGCATAGTTTTCCAGTTGGCCAGGAAAATGTGGGGAGCCTTAGTCCCTCTGTGGCTTTCTCCTTTCTAGAATCTTCCCTTTAAATTTCTGGCTGGTCCACTGCTCACCCTAGCTAAGTCTACAACCTCAGGCTAACAAAGGTGAGGATTTTCCCCCTTCAATTTTCTACTCTCTCACCACATTTAGCTTATAAAGGCACAGGTTTTTTCCCCCTGCTCCAAATCAAGTTTGCCCTCTCTGGTAGAAAAATTGCTGGTTTCTGACCAGCTCCATGCTGGTAAGAACTGGGGTGGGGATGGGAGCAGCCCAGACAAGAAGGCCACAGACTCTCACTATTCTTACCCTCAGCTCCAGCAGTTTTTGAAAAATAAACACTTCTCAACTCGTCTCCATTTGGTAAGTTTCTAGAGCCCTGAGTGATTGTTTTTGAGGATTTTGTCGAGTTGTTTACTTATTTCTTGTAGAAAGGATTCACCGACCTCTTCTCATTGCCATAGCTGAAAGTCTCTCTAGTTCATTCTTTCTGGAGAATGATCTTTCAAGATGTAGCAAGAAATATAAAACTGTTTAATTGCCCTGACTTAGTAAATCTATTTGGAGGACCTGTCTATCAAGGAAACAACCCAAAACCAAACAACAAACCATAAAACGTGTACAAGATTGTCACAGCTGCATTGTTTGTGCTAATGACAAATTAGAAATAACTTAAATGTGTACCATTTGGAAAGTGGTTAAGCAAATTGTAGTATTAACATCATAAAATACTACCTAGACTTGAAGCATGATCTCATGTGGACTGAATCGATGCACATTCCTGGTTCGTACATTCTAATTAGAACTATGTTTATTTAGTCTGATAACGGTATGGTATGCATTTTCAGAGATGATTTAATATTTATTTTAAGTAAGTTCTATATTTTCTAATTTCTAGATTTTAAAAGGCAATTTAAGATTATGCATTATGTTTATTATATTTGATATTTTTAACATGTCAGATGCATGGCTTTATTTCCCTGTTTGTTTTGTGACTGAGGCTTGGTAAAGCTGCCTTCCTGGTTATTACTCTGGCATTCCTAACATGAGGAACTGTCCCCTTTCACCACCAGTCTGTAAGACTTGCTTCTCCCAGTGAAATCCTAGATAAGAGAAAAAAAGTCTTAGCCACTTAGGAAGGATTTTGGAACCAGAATTCCAAATTCAGAATTCTATTCAGAATTCAGAATTTTGACCAGTTGTCTGTATTGTCATACCTATTCAAAGTCATCGAGCATCCTTTCGTGAGTTCTCCCTTATGTCTCGTGTATGAAACTGCATTGTGCCTGCCTGGAGGACCCACCCTTCCTACTACTTCCCCCTGAGTTCCTCAGAAAACACCCACACGCACACAATTCCCTTAGGTACAGTGTAATTGAGGTTGTACAAGGTCAAGATCAAGTGTGAAAGGGTGAGCTTAACATGTGACAAATCTCAAAGAGGTAAAAATCTAAGTCCTTAACCAATAGTATTCCTTAATTACAAGGGGGGCAACTGTATTTCACTAAGCCTATGATTTAAAAAATGAATCATGCATTGGGCTTGTTAAAATTACACATTTAATTAATGGCAATCATAACAGTATTCCTTCTTTTAAAAAAAAGTAATAGCGCCATCAATTCAAGTCAATCATAAACATTGGCAGAGTTTATTTTAATCCACAATTCATAAGGAGAGCTTTATCGAGTACTTCCTATACACAAACTTATAAATGCCTAGATTTGGCATTTAGAGATATAAAAGATAGTCCTGGCCCTCTTTACGTATGGAGGTATGAAAGAGCACATGATGAAGGCACATATATGTTGAGAGGGTGAAGACTTCTCGGGGGCTAGGAGACTTTGTTCATACATTTAGTCACAGGTATGGAACATTTACTGCATTCCAGGCACTGTTCTAGGTGCTGGGGGAACATGCTGAATAGATGTGGACGGTCTCTGCTGTCACTGAGCTTGCATTCTAGTAGGGGAAGACATATAATAAACAAGCAAACAAATGTATACTGTAATGTCAGTAAGTGATAAGCACAATGAAGACAAATAGAGTGGGTAATGGGATAGAGAGAGACAGGGGAGTGGCTGCTATTTCAGATAGGTTTGGCAGAAAAGATACCTCTGAGAAGGGGCTATTTTAGTGGAGAACTGACTTGGATAAAGTAGTGAGCTATGCAGGCATGTCAGGGGAGAGTTCAGGCAGAGGCAATGGCGTGTATAGAGGTGCACGTGGGAAATGGGCTGGCAAATTGCAAGAACAGCAGAAGTGCAGCCGAGACTGCAGAGGAGTGGGCCCGAGGAGAGAGGTGGGAGATGAGTACGATGAGAAGAGTGGAGGCCAGTGCTGTGTAGGGCCATCCAGGCCACATGAATGTGATAGGGGACCATGGAAGATTCTAGCTTGGTGCTGCAATGATCAGATTCAGTCTTTAAGAAGATCACTGGATTTGTGAGGAATGGGTTGTATAGAAGCAAGAAAGGGAACTGAGGCCAGTTTGGAGGTATATTAATTAGGGTACATGCAACTGCTATAACAAATAATCAAAAATGTAGTGGTTCGAACACAATAGAAATTTATTTCTTACTTGAACTAAGAGTCTAGGAAGGGTGTTCTAAATCAGTGGGAGGCTCTCCTCCATGCATTGATTCATGGATCCAGGCACCTTCCATTGTTATGACTTCCCTATGCCCTAGGACCTTGCTGTGTGCAAAGTCAAGAGTGAGCTACCATTCTCAGAGTTCAGGCACAGAGAAGAGGCACACCTACTCTCTCAAAGACTTTGGTGCAGAAGTGGCACTCACCACTTCTGTTCACCTTCCATTGGCAAGGACTTAGTCACTTGGCTACACATAGCTGCAAGAGATCCTGGGAAGTGTACTCCAGCTCTGGTCTCTGCTACAGGAGCACACTGCAGTAAATCAGATGAAAGATGAAAGCGACTTGAACTAGGATGGGAACAGTGGAGGTGGTAAGGAGTGGTCATATTCAGAATATATTTTGATGATAGAATCAACAGGATTTACTGATGAAATAGATGTAAGTATGAGAAAGAGTGGAGTCAAAGATGAATTTTAGATATTTGAGTGAATGGTGGGGTGGTGTCATTTACTCAGATGAAAATATTGGGAAGAATGGATTTTGGCTTTAGCTATGTTAAGATTTGAGGTGCTTGTTAACCATCTAAAGGGAGATATTGAGAAGACAACTAGATATTCAAAACTTCAGTTCAAGGGAGATATGTACTTGGGATCATCAGTGTGTGGATAGTATTTAAAGCTGTGGGACTAGATGAGATCTCCTAGGAGTGAGTACATATGGAAAAAAAAAAGAGTGCTGAGGACTGAATGCTGGGATACTCCAATATTTTGGGGTTAGAAGGAGGAGGCAAGCCAGCAAAAGAAACTGAGAAGAAGTGGCCAGTAAAATAGAAGGAAAATCAGGAGAGTGAGGCATCCTAGGAACCAGGAGAAGAAAATGTTTCAATAAGAAGGAAGGAAGTAATCATATGTATCAGGTGCTAACTGCAAGGTCAAGTAGGATGGGAACTGGGAGTTGACCATTGAATTTGAAAAGATACAAGTTATTGGCAACCTTAGAAAGAGTAGTTTTAGTGGAATGGTATATACAATCTTATAAGTGGGTTGAGGAAATAATGGGAGGTAGAGACCACAGGCAATTCTTTTCAGGAATTTTTCTAAAAGAGAGACAAACAAATAGGGCAGAAAACGAGGGGATGACAAGAAGTTATTTATTTAGATGGGAGAAATTACAGTGTAGTTGTATTTGATAGGGCTGATTCAGTAGAGGATGGAAAAATTGATGATGCAAAAGCAAAGTTTTTGAGTGGGACACAGGTAGAGGGATGGGCCTTCGGTAGGAGCTGGGGCTGTTCATCCACTGTAAAAGGAGGGAAGGCAGGAGAGGGTACAGATGCAAGTTGTAGATTTGGTGTAGATGTAGCTTGGTAGATTTGGTGATGAGAGGATAAGAAAGCTGTCTTTTGAGAGGAGATGTAGTTTTGTTACATCGGGGAGAAAGAGAATGAGTTGACTAGGTATAAGATCACCGAGGAGCGCTGAAGTGTGGAAGAGGATGATATGTGCAAGGGAGCACAGATAGTCTTGGACCATGGAATCTAAGCTAGCTAAGAGGTAAAAGGGAGTGAAAACAGGAAGTAGGTGATGGAAAGCAAAAACATACTAGGTCGAATTGACTGAAGGTCTCTCTGTGGACTATGAATAGCTGCAGTGGGGGAGAGCAGAGCAAATGAGAAAAAAAAGGAGGTGTTGGGCTGAGAGGAAATTAGAATCATGATTTCGGAGGTGGAAGATTACTGGTAAAGACAAGCCTCAAGTGTAGCCAAGGGAGTTAATGGTTGAGGTGAGTTGTCTTTTAGGCTGAGTTACAAAATTAGAGAAGAGGAGCTAATAGGTATTTGCTCGTAAAAATAGAAGAGGTAAATTTGTAACCAAGGATTTGGCTTATTTTTTTTTTTTAGATTTCTTCTTGAAGTCCAGGTTCCAGGAACAAGATGTCCAAGGGAGACCGACTTCTTTCTACACTCGCATGTGCAACCCCTGGGTCTCCCTGTTGGGGGTGAGTGACTTCATTTTGATCTCAGTTGTCCTTGAGGCATAATTCAGGTGTGTGATCTCTGGGTGGAGGGGGTTGGGGGGGAGGAAAGAGTCTTAATTAGGAGCAAGGTGATTTAATTGACTATTATATTAGAATTTAGATGAGACTACATATGGCAAGATTACATTTAATGAACCACTTATTTTAATCAATGATTTACTTTTAAAATAATCATTTCTGATAACCTCTGGGTCACCAGATTTCTGGGTACACCAAATTAGCGTAATTTCACTCATTTTTTTCTTATAGGGAGAAGTGGGACAAGGAGGTAGGATAGAATGTCTATTTATTGATAGTTTTGGCTAGAGAGTGCTTTCAGGAGTGTGTCTTCTCAAAAGCCTGCTTCAGTGTGGTTTTTTGAATTGTGAGTGAACTTCGGTTATTCAGACTTTTATGGTGATCAGAGGTGGATGAGAGGGACTCTGATTCCTTAAGGCCCCCCCTTTGTGGCTTGCTTACTGTGGGACACACCATCGGGTGACTTGCCCTTCCTGCTCTGTTTCCACAGGCAGTTGGGTCCCTTCTCATCATGTTTGTGATCCAGTGGGTCTATACCCTGGTTAACATGGGTGTTGCTGCCATTGTGTATTTCTACATTGGTCGGACCAGTCCAGGGCTTCATCTTGGTAAGCAGCCGAGCCATTCTGCCACCACCTCCCATCTTCTCTTTTAGCATTCATTGAAAAAAATGTGTCGTAAACGCCTATCAAATGCCAATGCGCTGACTCAGATGTGAATCCCATTTTCAAGTAGCTTACAGTCTAGGAGGAAAAATATGATGCACATAAATGACAACAAATAAAAAATAACAACTTACTATGAGGTTTATAAGACATGGGGAAGTAAAATGGGTGGTAACAATAGTGCAGCGGCCGGGAGGGAAGAAATGGAAATAGGCTGTTGTAAGTTTCTGATACTGTATGTGAAGTACTATGTATCACTTAAAGGTAGACTGGGATAAGTTAAAAATTGTTTTGCTGAGTGAAAGAAACCAGACGAAAAGAGTTCATAGTGTATTATTTCATACGTATATGTAATAATTGAAAATGCAAACTAATCTATCATGACAGTAGATCAGCGGTTGCCCTTGGATGGGAGGCAGGGGTGTGGATGCCTGGGGGGGAGATCTCATGAAGTGGCTTGAGGGAACTTTTGGAGATGATGGATATGTTCATTATCTTGCTTGTTGTGATGGTTTCACAGTGTATACCTGTGTCAACACTTACCAAACTGTACACTTTAAATGCATGCAGTTTGGTCTAAAAATATACCCTAGGTTTGTTTTAATCAGCTATGGTAAGACATACACACACAAAATGGTTCTCATGAAGGGAGAAATTTATACTCACAGATCTCTAGAAACAGGAGGCACAGCATGCCGTGCAGGACCACATGGGGAAGGACGAGAGTTGGTCAGGAGGCAGAGGAGGAAGAGGGGAGAACGGGGCCCCGGGCCTTTATTGGGGTTTTAATGGGAAGGAATGGGTGAGAGAGGGCAGGTAACTGAGCAAGCTTAGAATTGGATAGTTTGAACAATTTTGCCAGGCTCTGCACTATAGGGGTGGTCTCTAGTTGTTGGGTGCCCGGCCCTGGAGCAATTTAGGCAGGGGAGGATTGGCGTGGTGTGCTAGAGTTTGATAAAGGAGGTGGTCGGGGGCGTGGGCTCTGGACTGGCTGGTGCTCACAGGGGAGTTATTTGCTATCTCTAGGAAGTACCACCTCCAGAATCAAGGCCCCAAATGCTAGAGCATCAAGAATACAGAAAGTAAGAAAATATAGTCAGTACTCTGTTATTGCATGTCAGTTACTCCTCAGTAATAAAGGTCTTTAAAAAATACATTTGAGGGGCCAGCCCAATGGCATAGCAGTTAAGTTCACACGCTACACTTTGGCAGCCTGAGGCTCCCAGGTGTGGACCCACACACCACTTATCAAGTCACACTGTGGCAGGCGTCCCACATATAAAATAGAGTAAGATGGGCACAGATGTTAGCTCAGGGCTAATCTTCCTAAGGAAAAAAAAATACATTTGAGAGCCAGCCCCAGTGGCCTAGCAGTTAAGTTCAACACACTCTGCTTAGGCAGCCCAGGTTCGGTTCCTGGGTGCAGACCTACACTGCTCTGTTAGTGGCCATGCTGTGCTGGCAGCCTACATACTAAAAAATAGAGGAAGATTGGCACGGATGTTAACTCAGGGTGAATCTTACTCAGCAAAACAACAACAACAACAACAAAAAACATTTTGAGAGCCCTTTTCAACAAAATTCTACGATGCCCCAACTTAAAATGAAGCAATTGGTTTCAAGTCCTAAGTAAATCGGATGAACCCTAACAATCCAGGCAAACTGAAAATAAAGTCTTCAGAATTAGAATACTCTGATGTGTATTTTTGAAAGAAATGCACTTTAAACACTTTAAATCACACGTACATTAAAAATAATGCTTTAGGGGGCTGGCCCGGTGGTGCAGCGGTTAAGTTCGCACGTTCTGCTTCTCGGCGGCCTGGGGTTCATCAGTTCTGATCCCAGGTGCAGACATAGCACCACTTGGCAAGCCATGCTGTGGTAGGTGTCCCACATATAAAGTAGAGGAAGATGGGCATGGATGTTAGCTCAGGGCCAGTCTTCCTCAGCAAAAAGAGGAGGATTGGCAGCAGATGTTAGCTCAGGCTGATCTTTCTCAAAATAAATAATGCGTTAGAAAAAGTCATGCTAAGAAGAGGTCCTCATATCAGCTAATTTGTGTGTGCATATTTGAGGAAGATTGGCCCTGAACTAACATCTGTGCCAGTCTTCCTCTATTTTGTTTGTGGGATGTCACCACAGCATGGCTGATGAGCCATGTGTAGGTCTGCACCCAGGATCTGAACCCTGGAACCCTGGGCCACCAAGGGTTCACGGAGTGTGCGAACTTAAGCACTACACCACCAGGCCAGCTCCCCATATCAGATAATTAATGGATAGAATATATTTTAATTAACATAATGATTACATCACTAATCACTGATGTAATCTGAATTTCTTAGGAGTTAGTTTGATGTTAAAAAATTTTAATATTTCCCAGAAATCTATTCACAGGAAAGTATGAAATCAAATTTCAGGCCAAACTTCATCTAAAATTTAGGTAATTTAGAATCTTTGTTGTTTAGTGCCTTTGAGGCACTTCCGACTCCTAGCGACGCTGTGTCCAGCAGAGCGGAACCCTACCCCGCCTTTGTCACCATCTGCTCATCTTCCGGCACTCTATCAACCAACACTCCACTGCTGTTCATAGGGTTTTCATGGCCAGTTTTCTGGACGTGTGTGGCCAGGTCCTTCTCCCTAGTCTGTCTAGTCTGAAAGCTCTGCTGAAACCTGTCCACCTTGGTGACCCCACTGACGTTTGAAATACCGGTGGCACAGCAACAGCAGCCACCACAGTGTAACAACCAAGAGACAGGTGCTGTGGTTCCCTAACCAGAATACGAACCTGCGTCACAATGGTGAGAAGGCCGACTCTTAACCGCTTGACCACCAGGGTGATTTAGAATCTAAGTGATCACAAATAAGTAGGGTCAGTTAATAAAATGTTTGTGTTTATTTTCTTCCTTTTGAGAATCTCAAAATACATTAGGAATCTCCTCTTTGTGACTGCAAGTTTTAATGCGAATCTAAAATTTATCCTTCCTTTAACCATAAGAATCCTAAGTGAGACTGAGTAAATACATGTTATCAGTTACATATGTTGACGTTAGCCAAGATTCTAACACAAACCTCTGAAAACAATGCTAACTTCCTGATCATACATTGAACATTATCTAATTAACCAATTTTCAACCCACCATTTACATATATACATATATTTGGTAGAATGAGTATGCATAATTTGGAAATGCATTTTATAAAGTTACATTTAATTCGGTTTCCTGAAGTTATATATAATTTATTGTGTGTTTTTTAAAAGCCACACCAAAAGAGATGGGTTTTTTTAAAAAAAAAGTTGATAAACCCTCTTCTGATTGTGGTGTCTGTTTGGCCAGGATCAGCATAGTCTCACTTCACACTTCAGCTCTAGCCCTTCTGCATGTTGAGCGCTGGGATGCACTTAACAAGTGCCGGGTCCTGTGCGTGTTGTGCTGTGAGTGTCACGAGGATGGAAAAGACGCGTTTCCTGTCCTCAAAGAGAGTATGGTCGCGTAGGGGATTTTATAGCATGTATTTAACACATATTAGTATGAATCTAAGAAAAAAGTATGATTAAAATTTTTTTTTAATTCCCCAAACTGAAGTTAGCAAGTCTTCTGCTTTTTTCTCTATAGCACTATATTCAGTTTCTGCAATTTTGGAGTTTAGAAATAAATTTTTGGAAACTACATACAAGTATGAAGTCCTTAGCAGGCCACTGTCAGAGAGTGTTATAATGGATGTTGTTTGGTTAGACTGAAAAAGGAAAGAAACCCATTGGGCTAATTCTGTGTGTGTGTCAGGAGGTGTATATCCACCCTATTAAAACTGAGTTTCTAAATGCGTACGTAGAGCCTTCATCAATATTTATGTATATGTCTTCCCTGCAGGATCAGCCTCCGGCTTCAGCTTTTTCAGATGGATGAGGTCTCTTCTGATCCCTTCCTGCAGGTCTGTGCCAATCTGGGGCCGGGACCGGGGCGAATGAGTGCCCCGCAGCCCTGGGAGTGCTAAGGGGTGTCCCATTCCTAGCTGGACTTGGTGAATTGTGTGGGAAGCTGACAACTGAGAACCTCGAGGAGACTCAGACACTCCTGCTCACTGCCCTGTACCACCCAGCCCCCAGCCTCAGCAATTCAGAAGCTTCCTCTGGCCCATGTCCTCTTCGCTTCTTATCCTCAGGAATCATGAGCAGAAGCTTTATTTAGAATCTGATTGCTGGTGATAAGGGAACTACTCTCAGTGAGTTCACGGTCTAAGACACACAAGCATCACTGCATAATCGTACACAAGACTAAGGCCAAAAGGACTCCTATTCTTCCATCTCAAGTCAGAGGTAGTTGACATGACTGTATTGGCGAAACTGCAGAGGCCAAGACCAGAAAGAGAGGAGAGATCCTGGAGGATTTCTGTGGGACCTCCATGTTCAAATACACAAGGAGAGGGAAGAACACACTTTCCTGAGACACAGGAGAAGGCCTCAGAGGGAACGTAAGAGTTCATGAGTGCCGCAATCTCTTTCCTGCTCCGCCACCCTTCCAGTGCCAGTCCTTCCTCCCCTTTGAAGGCCTCAGGACTCCGAGGAGTTACGTCCCTCCCCTTTCAATATCAGTGAGGAGCCAAAGCTGCAGGCTGGGAAACGCCAGGCAGAACCCAAGCAAGTGTTTATTTGGTTTCATCTTGTTGGTTTGTTTTTGAAACTCTAGATGTCTGGGTTGCACTTGCCAATCTTTCCACCTCCCATGCCCAGACATTGCTCATGGACTAGGGGACCCTTTCCCCTGATCCCAGATGGAAGTTCAATGTATTTTTTTTCCATTTTTTTCTTATGGTAAAATACTCATAATATAAAATTTACCATCTTAACCATTTGTAAGTGTGCAGTTCAGTGGTATTAGGTACATTCATATCGTTGTGCAACTGTCACTGCCATGCACCTCCAGAACTCTTCATCTTGCAAAACAGAAACTATATCCCCATTAAACAATAACTCCCCATTCCTCCCTCCCAAGAATCTTTTTTAAGACAGCTCTTTATAAGCACCAGTCTGTTCAAGTTGGCACAAGAAATGAAACCTTGGTGCTAGAGCCTGGGATGATGAAGACAAAGGAGCGGGTGCTATGAAAACCAACCAGGAGAGGGCTGAGGGGAGGCTGGGGGGGGAGCACTCCCTGCCATCTGCTTGGAAGCTGGGCTGAACGGCCTGTTTGGAGCTGTAGGAGGGATGGGGTCACCTTTCTGCCTCTCTTCCAGTCTGAGGCACCAGGTTGGGTGACTCAGGTCACAACACGCCTGCACTGGTCTCTTTGCTCCTACCACATAATCTTGAGGAAGAGTTGAGTTTAAGTGGAATAGATTCTGTGTAGAATTTGCCTACAGATTCTGGAGCTGCAAATGGTATGTGGTTGAGAATTTTTGGCCTTGCCTGACGTACAGGAATATTTTTAGGCATTTCTGGTTTCAAAGCCTACAAATGGCCATGGGAGATCGCTGCTCCTTATGGTGCACTTTGAATTCCTGGAATTTCACCTCGGAGGTCACTGTGGCGCTATGTAGAAAGAAGAATGTATTAGGAAGAGAATTATTCTTAGGAAAGGATAGTGCTTTGGTTGAAATAGAACCCAGTCCACGCTATTCATAGCTGTGTGGGCTCGTGAAGTGGGTGGTGGATGCCTCAGCTAACTCTCAACCCCAGACTTGCTGGCCTCACCTTGCTGACTCACCATGGCCGTTGACGGGTGTTTTGTGGTGGTTATTCAGGAGGGTTAAAGGACCAAGAGATGATGACTCCTGTTAGAGTAGAAATTGGTAGCTGCATTTTCTATTTCGTAGTTTTGAGTTTTTTTCCACCCCTAGCCCCAGATGCTCTTCAAAACCAAAGACAAATAATATTTTGTGTTGGGGCAATGAAATTTGGCTATGTTACTTCCTCTGTTCCACTTACGGTTCCCCAATTATGTGAAATTAAGCCTGACCCTCAGAAGACCTTCTTTCCCGAAGTCCCAGCAACCGCCCAGGTGATAATTCTTAGGCCATTTTAGACTAGACAGTGAAGTATATTATTTCCATGAACTCAGAAGAACGCAGTGGTTTCACCTTAAAGCATTAATGAAAAAAGTGCATTCGAAAAAACACTTATGTGTTGACTGGTATGGCATTTTTGTCACTTCCTAATCTTACTTCTTGAAGATTCAATCTTTACAGAAGTTAATTTGTTTCCCAGAAAACCTCAACCTATCTAATTTAGCTATGTTCTCATCAAGCAGCTGCAAGGCCTTAGTCATGTGACCCTGAATTTCTGTAACAGGACGTTTTTCCAGAGTCAGTTGAAACTTTCTGCTTCAGTTCCACAGATTTATAACATTAGATGTCTAATGTTTCTTTCTTTTTTTTTTTTTTTAAAGATTGGCACCTGAGGGGCCGGCCTGGTGGCGCAGTGGTTAAGTTCACACGTTCCACTTCGGCGACCCGGGTTCGCCGGTTGCGAACTTGGTAGCACTTGGTCTTTCCTTCTGACCATCCTTTGTGTTTCTCTCACCACAGGAGCTTGCGATGCCCCCAAGAGCAGATAATTTTGGCGCCGTCCCTAGCTAGGGTTGACATGGAGATGACTCAGCTCACCCAGGAGAATGCAGACTTTGCCACCCGGGATCGCTACCACCACTCCTCCCTTGTGAGTCGGGAGCAGCTGATGCCTGAGTATTAGAGTACTGAGCCCTCAGTACTAGGCAGCCCTAGGACCCTCTTCTCTTGGAGCTGCCGAGTGTACAGTGGACCCAAATCCCAGAACTTTTGTGGAGCTGGTTATCCCCGGTAAGAAGCTCAAAGATCTGTCCTCCCACTGCCATTTTGGACCATGGAAATCTGCATTTGTGTCTGCAGACACCAGGGTAACGGCTGAAGAGCTCCACGTGGACACCAACACTTGCAGGTGTGGAGAACCGGACCAGATTGCTTGTTCTGAGGGCCACAATAAATAGTTATTTTAAATGTTATTTTATTGTTTATTTTTTGAATAAATAATATGCTCCCAAATCCCAAAGTATAATCATATATATAGTGAAAAATCTCCCTCCCATTCTTATTCCCCATCTCTTCAGTTCCCGTCTCCTGCCCCAGAGGTAACCACTGTCCTTATATATACTTCCAGCATCTCTTTGTGGAATGCAAGTAAATAGGAATGTGGATTATTATTACTCCCTTTTTATACACAAAAGGTAGTATATTGTACATGTGTTCTGCACTTTGCTTTTCCTCTTAGCTTGGAGGCATTTCCATATCAATACATACACAGTTTCCTCATTATTTCTCATTGTATGAGTGTGCTATAATTTATTTCATCAGTTCCACAATGATGGCATTTGGATGGTTTCCAGTCTTTTGCTATTACAATCAGTTCTGCAGTGAATAATCTTGTACATATGTCCAAGCATAAAGTTATATCTGTAGGATAAATTCCCCTAAATGGAATCGCAAGATCAAAGGGTACATGCATTTGTAAGCTATTATTGTTTAGTGCAAGTCTTTCTAATGAGAAACTTAAATAACCATGAATTACCTAGCGGTGACTCATGTTCTCAAAGCATTTGTGGTCCCCAGCTCTCTGAGCACCTTTGCAGCTGTTTTGCGGTATGAACGCCTGAGGGGACAGGATGATTTTGGTTCCTCTATGAGCTCAGTGTGACATTCATCACGAGTGGCCAGTCCTGGGGGCCATGGCAGTGGCTTCCCCCGGATAAGGTCAGCCCGTGGCCCAGAGTCAGTGGTTTTACCACTGAGCCATGGGGGACATCCTATTGGGTCAGTTCTGACCTCCGTCTTCTGTTGTGTGGATTCTCAGAAGTCAGGCTGCTGAGAACCACCTGGGAGGCTTGTTAAAAGTGCAGATTTCTACAGCTCAGGCGCAGACTTTTTATTCGGTGGGTTTGGGGGAGAGTCCTGGACTTCCCATTTTTAATGAGACGAGTGCCTCAGGTGATTCGGCGTGGGAGACCCTTGGACCCCATTTGGAGAAACACTGACCTGTTGGATGGAACGGGCTTACAGCGAACCGGGGGGTGGGACGGTCATGAGGGGCCAGTTGGCTCTTAGCGTCTCTCCTAGAAAATGAGATCTAGTTTATGATTACTCTTCACAATGAGATCTAGTTTATTAGTACTGTTTATGTACTGTTTTGGTCAAATACCAGACTTCGGAACATCATTAGAAATGACTTAAAGAAAGCAAACTGAGTGAACAGTAGTCCTGTGGGAAAGAGAAACGTTGTTAAAGATGGACTGTGTTCCTGAAGGCTTGAGTTGGTGATCTCTGAGGACGCTTGTTAAGAAGAAGCTGCACTAGGTTCCTGTGGCTGATGTAACAAATAACACAAACCAAGTAGTTTAGAAACAACAGAAATTTATTCTCCCACAGTTCTGGAGGCCAGAGGTCCAAAATCAGTATCACTGAGCTGAAATGAAGGTGTTAGCAGGGCCATGCTCCCCTCCAGGGGAGCTCTCTCCCTGGGGGAGAATCCCATCCTTGCCTCTTCCAGCTTCCGGTGGCTGCTAGCATTCTTTTACTTGTGGCCACATCACTCCCATCCTCAAGGCCCCTGGTCACATGGCCTTCTTCTCTGTGTGTGAAGTCAGTCTCTGCCCCCGTCTTATAAGGATACACGTGATTGCATTTAGGGTCCCCCAGATAATCCAGGATTGTCTCCTCATCTCAAGAGCCTTGACTAATCACACCTGCAAAGGCTGTGCCAAATGAGGTAACATTCACAGGTCCCAAAGATCGGGATGTAGATACCTCGTGGGGCACCATTTTTTGGTCTACCACAGAAGCCATTGCTAATTCTGCTTTTATGAATTCTGGATTACAAGCTAAAAAAGCAACTCCTCTGAAAAACGTGGTGCTGAGTTTGAAAACCATACCTAGCAGAAGATTCCAGTATCCAGGGTGAGAACTTCCCCAGCATGATTAATTTTATGGAAATGAGTATGAGAAGGATGGGGTATGATAAAGAATTCCACCATTCTACTTGGTCCTGGGGATCCCCAAACGAAGAGCTCCCAGTCTAGTGTGGGAGGCAGGTGCTAAATGTGCTGAGCCTTTAATTAGGTCCAAAAATCCTAAATTTAACCAAAACTATTTTGTGTAATAAAAATAGTAATCAGTAAAGCAGTAATTAGGTCTTAGTCGGGGACTCCCAGAAAGCAGAAGTTTATGTGCTGCTGCTTTCCCGGGGGTGCATCCAGGAGGCAGGAATGAGAGAAAAGAGGAGTGGAGCAGGGAAGGAGGAATGTCATTGAGTTAGTGACCCCTCAGTGTCATGTACTCTGTAGCTTAATCTCGAGGGACCCTACTAAGAGACGATAGGAACACTTGTGTCTCAAGACCCCCTTGGAGTGGGAGGAACGGATGACAATTCATCCACTGGTTCCTGTTTCCCAGAGTCAAAGGTCAGCCATGAGGGGTGTTACCCTCCCTGCACTTGTGATTGGCACTTGCGTGAGTACCTAGTGAGCTCTGCAGGGAGCGGCTACTCTGTGGGCACGAGGCGCCATTGGGTTTGTCTGCATGAAATTGGCTGGAGCCCAGCAGAATTGGTTGCTGCAGTGGTAGCTGAGATGGAACAAGTGTCCTTGGCCCCAGAGATGGGTGGGGCAGAGAGGCTCTGAAGTGGTGTCATAGAGGTGTCATATACAGCCCATATATTGACAAAGGCCAGTAGTAAGTACAGGTTGTCAGAAAGATGAGACACAGATAGTTTACTTATCTAAAGGATGCTCAAAAAAGTCAGCACAGTCAGGATATATGGCAGTGAGACTAGCAACCTTTGCTAAAATGGACTGAGGGGCAGATTCCTGGCCTAAAGCTTTTACCAAGGAGTGCACAGTGGTAGGTGAGAATGTCTGAATGATTTAGAGTCGTATCAGACCTTCTGGGACCATGAATGTCCCCCTTCGGGCCATGCTATCAATTTATCCATCCAATGATCCATCCATTCACCCATCCATCTGTCTACCTCCCCACTCACCCACTGACCCATCCATTCACCCACCCATTCATGGCTGGAACAACTTTACCCGTGCCTGAGACCATCTCACCTGAGCCAGGTACACCTCACCAATCTCAAAGCTTTATAATGTAAAAATATGATCACAGGCCATTCAGGCAGAAATGAACTCAGCCACCATCTTCAAACTTTTAGAGTCAGTACAACCCAATTCTTGAGCATTCTTGAACTTGGGGCTGGTACCCAGAACAGGGGTCATTTTCTCAGATGTTTCTGAGAGTCATGCTAACAAGTCCTCCAACCTACACAAGAGGTGCATACTGCACAAACAATTATAAATCATTGTGGAAGTTTGAGGTTCAGGATTCCATCAGCCTCCCCTCCAGGTTTCTGACTAAGGGAGTCTATTGAAGGATGGGAAACAGTGTGCCAGTTTATGTATTACTACCTGGACAAGGGTGCAGGAGCTGCAGTAGAGAATGCAGCTGAGGTCAGAAGGTTGAAGCAAGGCCTGTAGTGTCTAACCTTCTTCCTCTTGAGTCTAAGAATCCACTTCCAAAGACCCTTGGAAGAGGAGCTGGAATCAAGAGGGGGAATGACCAATTGGTCTCATCACCCACTAATGCGTGGGCAGAGATCATAAGGTGACCACACATTACCTTCCAACTCCAGGCCCTGCCCACCAATGAAACCTCGTCCCACCTCTGACCAGTCAGATTGGCCTCCCCCTCCCATGGGGAGGAGCACATGTGGGATGACCAGGTGGGGTGGGGGCAGAAGTGTTCTCTCTTGGGTGGTAGCTCCATCCTCTCCATGGGCAGAGGAGGACAGTAAGGAGAGCTGAAGGGACCCCAGTAGCAGTAAAAGCAGTGACAGAGGCAAATGCGGGGTCTGTGGAAGGGCAGAGGAGCCCTAAGCCACTCTGACAACAGTCAGGGAAGGCTCCTTGGAGGAGGAGATATCTGACCTGCATCCAAGCACTTAGAGGGCAGAGAGGAGGGGCAGGTCATTCCCTATAGAGGGGAGAGCATCATCAACAGCGTGTGGGGGCTGATGGGTAATTCAGGGTTTCAGGGGCGTAGGGGTGAGGCAGCACAAGGCAAGAGAAGCACTGGAAAGGCAGGCAGGGCCAGTCCTCACCACCTGGGCCTTGTACCCCACTGTGTGTGCTACAACAATGAGGAGGGAAGGCTGAAGAATGGTAATAAAAATCCATCCTCAACAGTCTGTAAGGCTTTATCAGAAGACCCTTGTAAGAATTAGCGAGCATGATCCAGGCTCAGCAACAATCCAGCTTCGGATCTACACTTTTTCTGATGCTTGTGTTGCTGTTTCTGTTCTCCTAAGCTGGAGAGGGGAGAGAGGACCAGTGCCGGCTTCCACTCCCGGGGTCGGAGCCCGTGGGCGGCCAGGCGGAGGAACCAGGAGGGCTGCAGGGCCAGGGACCAGTCATCTGACGTTCACACAGCCCCTGCCGTGTGCTGAGCAGCAGCTGTACCGGCAGCTTGTGGGTGTGGGTTGTTGGGTGGGAGAATTGTGTGGAGACAAGAACAGAACACACAGTCCTGCTGTATTACTTTCCTGTTGCTGCTGTAACAAAGCACCACAAATCTAGTGGCTTAAAGCAACACAAATGCATTGTCTTACAGGTCAAGAGGTCAGAAGTCCGAAATGGGTATCACTAAGCTCAAACCAAGGCATCAGCAGGGCTGTACTCCTGGAGGCTCTCGGGGGGAATCTGTTTCCTTGCTTTTTCCAGCTTCTAGAGGCCACCTGCATTCCTTGGTGGTGGCCCCTTCCATCTTCCAAGCCAGCAATCAACAATCACATTTACTCCCACCTCTGCTTCTATCATCACATCTTCTCTAACTCTCCTCCCTCCCTCTCCTGCTTTTGAAAACCCATGTGATTAGATTGGGTCCACCCAGATAATCCAGCGTAATCTCCCCATCTCAAGACCCTTAATTTAATCACATCTGCAAAGTTGCTTTTGCAGGATAAGTAACTATTCATAGGTTCTGGGGATTAGGACCTGGCCATCTTTGGGGGGCGGGGATGCTGGGGGAACAGTGGAGGTGCACAGGGAAATGGCTGGAGCAGATCTGCAAAGCGTACGGCATACAGCCAAACAACACGCAGCAAACTGAATGCACATGTGCTGAGGAGACATCAAGTGAGGAAGAAATCCAGGAGACTTCTTGGAGGAAACGGGTTTTGAACCAGGTGGATCAGAGGATATGGAAAGGCTTGTGAACTAAGAGAATGAGGTAAAGGAAGACAAATGAGACAGAAGGACCAAAGCAAGTGGATGTAGGTCTTCCCTTCTTCCTACCTTTGACTTTTCAGGGGGCTCACTTGAGAGGGAGTTTGGCATGGCTGCAAATTCATGCGGTAGGGAGAAGAAAATCTCTGAATCCTAACTCCCCACTTACTAGCTTGGTGACCTTGGGCAGGCTTCTTAACCTCTCTGGGCCTTGATTTCCTTCTCTGTAAAATGAGAATAATAATTCCTACCTGCCTCCAAGTGTAGTTGTGAGTACTCAATTAAATGAGACTCACATTTTTGGGGAGGAAATAAAGGTAGGAGAGGTGTCATAAAAGTGTCCTCCCACCACCCCTGCTGATTCTGTGTCACTTAGTGTGGGCAACCCAGAAAGAAACAAAAAAATCCATGGGAACTGCAGTGACTCCTGGCACCTGCCAGCCTGAAATTTCAGAGCAGAGTGGAGTCCTATGGCTTCAGCAGGCTGCTGTGTATCTGGTCAGCCACAGGCAAGGTGGGACACCTTCATCAGCCCCCAGCAGGAAATCTGCGCACACCCAATCAGAGCGAGGAGAACCCGCATCATCCCCCCCCCTCCCCCCACCCCCCTGCCCTGGCTTTTCAAATTCGTTTGGCCACCTCCCTATTCTACTTCCTTCAGGCTTCTCCCTTCTCTTTCCTGAGCCTGGGGAATTTTTCTTAAACATTGAAAACCTACCTCTTTCTCCAGCTTTTTTGAACCGAGGCTTACTCTACAGCAAATAAGCCACTTCTTGCTATGTCTTATCCCCTCGACGTCTACACAGATGCCCGAGAGGAGAGGACCAGCTGTCGTGATCTGTAGCACAGGCTGCGGGTCATTCCACACTGTTTGCACTTCCCCACAGGCAGGGGGATGCAGAAGTCACCACACCCTGCTCAGCATCCCCGCATCTGGGAGATGGACCTGGGCTCCTTTGGGGAGGCTCATGAGCAGAAATGGATGCCAGTTGGTCAGTTTGAGGCAGCAAGTAGAGGAGGCATAAGCTCCTGATTCTTGACAAGGTTCTCTTCTTGGGGGGGAAGGTCACATTCAAATAAAAAGCAAAGCAGATGGCAGGAAAGACCCACCAGCATCAGGGGGTCCCTAGTGCTCCTGGGCGTGCAGCCCATCTCGCGGCATTGAGGCTGGCGCCCTTCCCCTGTTCCCTGCTCTGATGGGCTGGGGATGAGTGGAGGATGGATAGCCATTGACCACTCGCCACCATTCACTGAGGTGAGGGTGGCCACAGCCTCCTTCTAAAAGAGGCAGGAGCAGTTCTTTAAATGGGAGTCACTAAAATGATGGAGAGCCTGAATCTTTTCCCTATTTTATTGTTTCTTAAAAACACACCTGTGTGTGTGCGCACATGCACGTGCACTCTCCTGACTGTTTGTGTCTGTTAGAAAAGGCATTATGTGAAAAGAAGCTGGACTCACCAAATGTGAAGACTGGCTTAAAATGGGGGCCATGTGGTCTGCGTCAGATTCACTTTGGGAAGCCCCGAGGGCAAATGGCATTTCAAAGGATTAGCAGTCATCCCCCAGCAGCCAGCAAGGGGGCTCAATGGATGCTGATCTGCCCAACGTGACATACGCCATATGTGTTAAGAGGCTGAAGACAGAGAAAACAAAACTGCTTGCAAATATGAACCCCAAAGTGAAAGTCGCAAGGGCAGATGCTCCAAATGGCAGTGTCAATTTTTAATTAAGCTGCTTGTCAGATGGGTGACTCTGTGTAACTCTATGCGTTTGTATTAGTCAGGGTGGGCTTGTTGCTACAACAAACAGCTCCCAATCTCAGTGACTTGACACTTTATAAGTTCATTTCTGGCTCATGTTCCAGTTTGACACAAGTCAGAAGCGGGTGGGGAGCTCTGCTCTGCACTGTCATTCAGAGACCTGGCTCCTTCTGTTTAGTAGCTTGAATATCTTCTAGGCCCTCAGAGTCTTCCCCCTGAATTCTCAGCAACCAGCTGGCAGGAGAGGGAAGAAAGGGAGGATGCCACTGAGATTTTAGGGGCCAGGACTAAAAGAGCTCATATCACTTCCTCCCCCAGCCAGAACTAGGCAAATAGTCTGTCTCATTGAAAGACTGGCTGAGAAATGCAGGCCAGCTGTGTGCTCAGGAAGATGAGGAACCAGGTGTGGTGGGCACCTGGACAGTCTCCGCCCCTGTGCTCAGGATAAGAACGGCTGGATTGAGTTCTTTGCTGATGGCAAGTGAGTCAGTCTCCTGATGTGCCCTGAGTAGGTTGGCCCCTTCTGAGCTCTGTCTTCTGTGGGAAGTTATATGGTTGATCCAATGATTTCTGCCATTCCTTAAATCATGCCTGGAATTCCATTTTCAATATTCTCTTCAGAGCCTTTGAATATTCTCGTGAATGGCATGTTTTATCCTTTGAGGGTTCATTTGATTTCTGGAAGCATCAGAAACCGTTTGGAACCAAATCTGGGAATAAAGGGACCAAAGAAGCCAAATTATCTTCTTTGGGTCAAAACTGAGGTGTGACCATAAAGCAGACTGACTCATGAGGCAATTTCCAAAGATGAGATACCAACACAACACATTTGGAGGACCGACAGTGTCATGGGAATAATTCTGTAAGACTTCTCAAGGTGCTGATATGGAGGAGCAGCATTTATGTCGATAAATTGTGCGTGTGCATGCGTGAGTGCGTGTGTGTGTGTGTGTGTGCATGCGTGAGTGCGTGTGCGTGTGTGCATGTGCATGCGTGAGTGCGTGTGTGTGTGTGTGCATGCGTGAGTGCGTGTGTGTGCATGTGCATGCGTGAGTGCGTGTGTGTGTGTGCATGCGTGAGTGCGTGTGTGTGTGCATGTGCATGCGTGAGTGCGTGTGTGCATGTGCATGCGTGAGTGCGTGTGTGTGTGTGCGTGTGCATGCGTGAGTGCGTGTGTGTGTGTGCATGTGCATGCGTGAGTGCGTGTGTGTGTGTGCATGCGTGAGTGCGTGTGTGTGCGTGTGCATGCGTGAGTGCGTGTGTGTGTGCATGTGCATGCGTGAGTGCGTGTGTGTGTGCGTGTGCATGCGTGAGTGCGTGTGTGTGTGTGCGTGTGCATGCGTGAGTGCGTGTGTGTGTGTGCGTGTGCATGCGTGAGTGTGTGTGTGCGCATGTGCATGCGTGAGTGTGTGTGTGTGTGTGCATGTGCATGCGTGAGTGCATGTGTGCATGTGTGTGTGTGTATGTGCGTGTAGTGAGTGACTCTGTAGTTTTGGTTCACATGCCGTGTTTTATTCTTGATCTGCTTTGGGATTTTTTGCCCAACTGGATTGAAAGAGCCTCAGTAGGAGAGGTGTATCTTCAGTTATAAATCATTCCAATTTATGATTTTAAGTATTTTTTATGTGCTCTGTCAAGTATGCAACCCATCACACATTCAGTCACTCGCTTAGTAAATATTTATTGAAGGTCCATGTGTGCAAAGCCACTTTTTAAATTCAGAAACTGTAAAACCAGATGACAACTATTGCTTCCCCAGCAGCCTGAAGCTCGGTTTGTAGGTGCTGGGAGCAGAGTGTTGTAGGAGAAGCAGCAGGAATTGGACACAGACTTCTTGGAAGGCCAAGAAGAAAGGAAACTGGGCATGGAATAGGCTGCACTTGGATGGTTCAACCAAAGTGTTCTGTGAAGAGGGATTATCCGTAAGATTTCCTTCCAGACTGAAGGCACTGGACCAGCTCTTTTCCCGACTGATGTTTTACCTTCCTGGATAAACCTAGTGCCCTGGAACATCTTCACACCTGTTTTAGAATTACTCGTTTCACCCTAAGACACCCAACCGGAGCATATCTTTCCTCGTGAGCAGTAGAGGAAGCACGAGATAGGGGCGGCCCCTGCTCCACGGCTGCAGTTCCCGGAGAGGCTTTGGGGATTCCATTCTTCCATCATGCAGCTGCCTTCAGAGGCGACCGGGGAAAGCCTTATTCCTGAAAGTATAGCCCTCAGTTCGCCAGCATAAAAAATTACCTGGGATGGTTGCTCAAATGCAGATTCCTGGGCTCTTCCAGACCTAGTATCTCAGATTTTCTTGGTGAAGCCTAAGAACATCCATTTTTAAGTACTGCCTCCCCAAGGTGATTCCCTAAAGTTTGAGAAGCACAGGTGGAAGGGCTTTGGGCTGACCTGGGTCTGAGACTAGCCGATCCAGCAGCTCCATGCTCTCTGCTGGGCAGCTGCCATCCCAGACCAGAGCTCCGTGTGCTACACGCTGGCGAAGCGGGCTGCTCCATGCTGGGGTCCGATAAACCACCCTGCAGGGAGGCACTTCTCCATGGGCCACACTGACCAGCCAGAGACAAAGCACTTCCGAACCTCGTTCCACCGAGCGGCAGAGTTGGGCTGCACCACCTTGGTGTGCATGTGTGTGCACAGTTGTGAGTGTGTTTGCAGCTGTGAGTCTATCTATCTATACACCAGGGTATACACATTTTGTTCTCTCTGCCACTCACTGGTACAGCCTGTCCCCTTATCTCCCATCCCAACCCCAACTCCTCCCTTCCTTCCACTCCTGCCTCTCAGGATGCTAGGGCTCCACACCCCACCTGGGTGCCACGGTCACCGCACCCACCTGCAGCCGGGGGCCCGCAATTCGTGGTCAATCCTTAAAAAATTAAAAAACCTTTACTGAACCAGGCATTACGCTCGACACCCGTATTCATTGTCTTATTCGATCCTCAGAACAACTCAGTGAGGTAGGTCTTGTTGTGTCCCCCGTTAGAGATGAGGGAACTGAGGCTCAGGAGGGTTAAGTAACTTACTCAAGGCGTAGTTAGTAAGTAGCAGAGCTGGATTTCAACGGAGATCATTCATTCATCACTGTTCACAGTCCTCATGGAGGCCAGCCGAGACCTTCTGTTCTCTCTGTAAGTCCACACCTTCTCGCCCTTCACCTCTAGTGCAGGCGTTGGCAAACTGTAGCCCCGTGGGCCAAATCAAGCCCAGGGCCTGTCTTTTTTTAAAATTGAGGTGAAATTCACATGACATAAAAATAACCATTTTAACCACTGCTTGTTTTTGAAAGTAAAGTTTTATTGGAACACAGCCACACCCATTCACTCACATATTGTCTATTGCTGCTTTCACACGACAGTGACAGCATTGAGTAGTGGTGACAGAGACCATATGGACCACAAAGCCTAAAATATTGATTAGCTAGCCCTTTAGGGAAAAAGTATCCTGGCCCCCACCGTAGAGAGTTTTGATCTGGATCCACGCCCTTGGAATGAGTTTTCTCAGACATCTGTGTCTCCATTAAAAACGCCTGTCCTTCCTGAAGGTAACCGCTCTGTCTTCGTCGGATGCTGTGCTTTTGCGTGGACTCGCTCCTCTGCCACCTGTTTTTTCTTCCTTCTTCCTCTTGTCTCCACCCAGACATGGGTCAGTCCTGGCAAACACACACCTGTGCCTGATCTGCCAGCTGCCATTCCATTTTCCTTTCTTCGCCTGCCAAATGCCTGGTATGGATGGTTTATACCTGGATATTCCACTTATGTTTTCCCTCCTCACCCCTACAATCCAACTTCCGCCCTTCAGCTAGCCTTTTGTGTACATCTCCATGTGGATGTCTTGGCGTTACATGCGAGTCAAGTGATCTACCCCGTATCCCATCTTTGCTAAGCCCATGTTATCCTGCTGTCTCAAATTAGTTACTGTGGGGCCATTTCTGCCTCTCCTCTCTCTTTCTCTCTCGTTACATCTGCTCTGTTACCAAATTCTGTTGCCTTTTTTGGAAGTATCTCTTGGGTCTTCCTCATTCCCACCATCAGTTCCTCGGTCCAGGCCTCCATCACCTCATGTCTGGATCACTGCAGTGTAACTGGTCTCCCTACCTGCTTCTCTCTTTTCGAATCTGCTCTCTCCAGCCCATTTTTCAAATGCTGAGAGCTCAGATAGGATCAGGCCCTGCGTTTGCCTTCACTGTTCCTTCCAGCCTTTTCTCACCACACTCCCCATGCTGTGCTGAACACAGTGGGTCTCTACAGGACTCCGCACCTGTATAATACTCTTTCTTCTACTTAGAATTTTCTCTGTTTTCTTTACTTGTAAACTCCTCAACACCCTTCAGGAAAGAATTCTAATGTCCCCTCTCTAAGAAAGCTTTCTCCAGCAAATCCTCAATGTTCTTAGAGCACCTGGTTCATGGTTATGTAAAATAACTTACTTTACATTACACTTATTTATGGATCTGGCTTTTCTCCTAATCTGCCGGCTGGCTAGTCAGGGGCAGGGACTATATAAGTCTCCCTCCTTTCTAAGATGTATACAGAGCCTGGCACAGTGACTCCTGGTAAAGAGTAGGTGCTCAATAAATGCTTTTGGGCAACCTCTGTGATCAAGTCCCTCCACTGCTGAGCTTACACTGAGTCTGTTTCCTTCTGCACGAAGTTTAAGGCAGTGGTTTTAAACCCTGGCTGCACATGAGACTCACCTGGGGAGCTTTTAAAGAACACTGATGCCCAGGCCCCATGGCCAGAGATTCTGATTAGGGAGGTGGGATCCACCCACCTGCAGTTTGTAAAAACTCCCTTGGGAATTCTAATGTCCAGCCAGGGTTGAGAGTCACTAGCCTAGTGCCTTGTGTTCACGGCTCTCATTCATTCCTCTATCTCCTTATGAGTTCCTGCTCAGAAGCCCTCTTGCACATGCAGCCTCCTTCCTGGGCTGCTCTCTGTCTCCTTCAGGCTACAATTCTCCCTCGACCCAGATGAGGGCAGGGACCCAGTAGCTTTGCATCCCCAGAGCACCAAGCACAGGGCCACCCATGCCACGGGAGCTCCTGCAGGGCGTGAACCTCAGAGCACAGGCTTTGTTTGGGTTGGGTGGGAGGAAGAACGGGGTGGGGTGGGAGCTTGCGGCAGGTGCCCAGCCTGCCTCCACACCAGTGTGTGGACAGTGCCAGCTTCCCTGCACCACAAATAACCCCGTGTTGGCAGAGTGCACAGAGCCTTAGATTTGTTCTGCTGGTCAGCAACCTCTAGCCCTGTTTCCTGTCTCACACTCTTGTCTGACTCCTTATGACGGGGGAGAGTGCAGGGTAGTGGATGGGACGTTGGGCTGCTGTCTGAAGATGAGTTCAGTCCTGGCCATCTGTGTGTCCTCTGCGGGCATATCCCTCCCTTTGGGCCTAGCCTTCAGGTCCCTACAGCTCAGACAGGGTTGTTTTGTTGCTCATCTAGACCAGGAGCCCCCAATTGCTATAAGGCAACGTCACTTGGAAGGGACAAAAGATGTCAGAGGCCACATGTTCCCACTTGCCCATGTGAGACAGAGCCCTTTGGAGGCAGGATACTTTGAGACATTTCTCCTTTATTGCCCACAGACGGCCAGGGACTGGGGACACCTTTTGTCTACTGAAAGCCACACGTTCAAATTTTGAAAACAGATAAATCAAGAGCCTCATAATATAACTGTTAGTTAATTTTTTTAAATAAAAGAAATAGTAATAGTACCTTATTTTTACATGACACTTTTTTCTCACAGCCATCATCTTATTTGATTGTCACAGTTACCCCATGAGGTAGTGATATTTACCAATGGCAGCTATTACTGACCATCTTTTGCAGATGAGAAAACAGACTCACTGAGCTTAATTGATTGACTCAACGTTGTAGAACCAGAGAATAGAGAAGCCAGAACAAGGACTTCTGTGTTCTGCTTCCTACTCCAGAGTCCTTTTATGAAACATCCCACTTGCCCACCTCCATCTTTCCAAAGGGAAATAGTTTTCGTTTCTTTTTCACCTTATTATAAAAGCAGTACATGCCGTCAAAAGACACACAGGAACATTAATGGCAGCACTATTTGTGATAGCTGCAGATGGAAACTATTCAAATGCCCATTAACAATAGGAGGGAAAATAGATTGTGGGATAGCCCCACCATGGATACTATTGAGCAAGGAGAATGAAGAGTCCATAACGACCTACAACAATGTGAGCGACTCTCACCGCCATAATGCTGAGCAGTAGAAGCTGGACATGAAAGAGTGCGTATTACAGCGTGTATACAAATACAGACCAGGTAATTTGTACTTTATCAAAAAATACCAATCTGTGCTGTAGGAAGTCAGGACAGTGGTGACCCGTGGAGGAGAATGACTGGAAGGGCACATGGGCATCTTTCCATCTGGGTGCTGATGACACAAATGTTTTGTTAGTGACATTCACCTGCATGGCATGTTTATGGCACACTAGACGTGCACTTTTTTCTATGTACATCATATTTTAATAAAAAGTTTTAAATAGTTGCTCATGCTCTTGTAAGAAATTCAGACAACACAGAGAAGTACACATTCTTCAATCAATTTTAAAAGTTAAACCCAAAGAATGTAAAAGTTTCTTTCACAGATACAAAGAAAAAGTGATTAGTTCTGTGTAACAGTTTGTTAAAGAGAAAACATGGACGAGAGAAGGAGAAAAAAATGGGCATGAGTTGGTTGGAAGAAAGGCACAAAAAGAGAAGAGAAGAGAGGCTGATGGAGATGTAGAGAAATGGGTGGGCTGCAAGGCCCTCAGTGATGCAACACAAGTCATGAAGACAAGGAGAGACTGAGATACCCAGAAATGACCCCACGGAGGAGACCCTGTGGACAGAAAGTGACAGAGAGAAAAGCCAAAAGACTAGAAGGCCCAATGGGGTGTAGAGGAAGATGAAAATCCCCAGCATCACAGAATGAGGCAGAAAGGAGCAGCAAGGAGGATGGGGGGTGGGGGTCGGCTCAGAGGTGAAGGTGTGGACATGATGCCAGATAGCTAACCTGGACCAGGAGTGAGGGGAGCGTGTTATCACTGCTTTTTGAAAGGCAGGGTTGTTCTGCAGTCACATGAAGACATTGCCTTCCAATGACTCTGGATCAGGCCCTGGCGCTCGGGAAGTGTCATCTAATATGTGCTGACTGGTTGATGGAATGAAACAATGCCCCCAAATCCAGCCTCTCTGCCCACAGTGGGAACTTCACCTCTGGGGTTTCTGCTCCTTCCCTAGGGCCCCAGCCACTTTGCGCAGTGTCCTGGCATTCCAGGAATTTCCCTGCCTGCTCTGGGGAGGATTTTTCACGCTGGAAGCTATTACAAAATAAGACCGCTTTATCAGAATCCTGTTGCGTCGGAGAATGTTCCTGGCTTATTGACGTTTACAGTGTGTAACCGATTTTATCGGAGGAATGTTGTTTGGAATGGAATGGTCCTCTCAGATGGGCAGACAAGAAGCGGAAGGTCATTCGAGGACCCACCCCAAGCGGTCTAAGTTGGAACTCAGGGTTGCTATACATGATGCTTGGGAGCCTGGCCAAGCCATGAGCAAGGCTTCCTCCCTGGAGAAGCTCCCAGCCCCTTTGCAGAGGGATTGCCGTGTTTACATTCCCACCTTGGCCCTCCAGGCGAGTGTCCCTGGAGGCCTGCACCAGCCAGGACTCCAGGACTCTAGCGGAGAAGCAGCAGCGGCTCCCGAGGCTTGGGCTCCAGTGAGCAGCCCAGCTCAGCCTGGACAAAATGAAACCATTCCTGACATTCCAGGAAGGGGACAGTCAAAAATAGGGAGGTGGGTTTATTCCTCGTTTTGTCAAAATCCCAAGGCATGCGTCTTCCTGGAGCCCTGAACAAAACAGTGCAAGCGGAGCGAGTGCCCCATGGAGGCCTTGAATTCTCTCTCTTCTGTTATAGCCCTGGTGCTGGCGAGGCCAGCGCCGCAGCTTCTGTCTGCAGGAGTACCTGATGTCTTACTGGGCAGAGGAAAGGAGTGAGTGGGATGCAGAGACCGAGACTGAGATGGGAAGGGAGGAGGGGTCAAGAGAGGTCAGAAGTCTTTGTTCCTGGGGGAGGGAATCTACCCCGAAGTGGGAGGGGGCTGAGGGGCCCCAACTCAGGCCAAGGATGCTGGGTGCTGGTCAGCAGAGAGGAGCAGGCTGGGAACAGCTGGGGCTGCTGGAGCCTCTCCACGAATCTCTACAAGCCCTTGACAGGGCTGGTCATTCCGGCACATTGCTCTCACTCTCTACAACCCTTGCTAACTTCTTCATTGCAGTGGGTAGAATTGTGTTCGCAAAAAAGACATGTTCAGGTCCTAACCCCTGGTAGCTGGGCATGCAACTTTATTTGAAAAGGTCCTTGCAGATGTAATCAAGCTAAAATGAGATCGTACTAAATTAGGCTGAGCCCTAAATCCAGGGACTGGGGCCCGTGTGAGAAGTCCGTGTGAAGACGCAGACACAGCAGAAGGAAGAAGGCCACGTGCTGATGGAGACACTGTGGGGAGGCGTCTACAAGCCAAGGAGCACCAAGGATGGCCGGCAACCACCAGAAATTAGGAAGAGGAGGGGAAGGATTCTCTCTCAGAGCCTTCAGAGAGAACCGACACCTTGATTTTGGATTTCCAGCCTCTGGTCTGTGAGGGGACAAACTTCTCTTGCTCTAAGCTACTGAGTTTGTGGTACTTTGTTACTGCAGCCCCAGGAAAGGAATATATTCATGTTTCTCAAAATTTCAAATCCCTCAGGCCCCACCCCTTCAGTCCCTCCACTCTTAGCAAACAGCCTTGTCATTGCTATTTTACAAAGAAAATTGAAGTCCTCAGACAGAAATCCAGGCCCCTTCGCTGTGCCACCCTTCCTTCTTTCCCTCCTCCGGAGGCCGGTTCCTCCATCTGGACTATGGCTTCCATCTCCTCCCGCTGCTCAGAAACCTTATCCGGTCAACCATCTTTTCTCTTCCTCAGACTTTTGATTTTCTCAAGGAGACCCTTTCCATGTTCAAATTCTCCCACTAAAAACAAGAAAAGCCCCCTTACTTCTTCATTCTCCTGTAGTTACTTTCCTAACTCACACTTCCCCTTCAGAGCCAAGATCTCTTGAAAAGTTATTGTGACCAGCTTGGTTTCTTCACATCCCACTCCTCCCAACTCACTCCATTGTCACTTCTGCTCCCATGACTCCATTGAAACCTTTCTTATTTTGGTCACCAGTGACTTCCATGTCATTAAAACCAAAGGGTATTTTCGGTCTTCACCTTACTTGACCTTTCCGCAGCGTGACACAATGTTAATTGCAACCTCCTTCCCTTTGCTCCAGTGACATAACTTTCCCCTGGATGTCCTCCCACATCGCTCTGGCTCCTTCCCAGTCTCCTTTCTGGCTCGGTCTCCTCTCCTCAGCCTTTGCATGTCGTGTCCTCTGGGCTCCTTCCGAGGCTCTCTCCACTTAGCACAGCACTCTCTTCCCGAGGTGATCTCATCCCCTTGTTTGCAGATCTTGGACCTCTCCTCTCAGCTCAAGGCTGCAGATCTACATGCACCCTTGACATTGCCACTCGACCGTCTCAAAGTCACTCCAGACCCAAGTCTCAAACAAAATTAATGATCTTGACCTCAAACATCTAGTTCTCATCCACTGTTCTCTCTCCCTGGGAATGGTACCGCCATCCATCCAGTGATGAAAGCTAGGAACTTAGGAAGTCTTTGACCTCTCCCTCATCATCCAAACCCATCAACGTACCTTGTCGATTTCACCTCCTACAATCTCAAATCCATATTCTTCTCTGAACTCGTATCTATCATCTTTGTCCAAGAATTATAATTTCTTCCTTGGACTCCAAGAGTCAGGCATCAGTTCTTGTTTCTTTCTAAATGATTCCCCTTATCACAGCTGGAATGATGATTTCCAATTGCAAATCATGTCACTCCCACCCCTTTCTCTTCTTCACTCCCACCTCAGGCTCCTCCCCAACTTACACATTAAAATGACTTCTCTAAATGCTTAAGGTAAAGCAAAAATCTTTCAAATGGGCTGTTAGGGTCTGCCTGATCTAGTTGCCATCCAAGTCTTCAGCCTCACTTCCCTCCATGCTCTTCCTTGCTCTCTGTGCTCCAGCCACATTGGCTTTACATTTATTCCAATCCCTCCCGCCTCAGGGCTTTTGCACATTCTCTCTCTCTCTGAGAGAGAATCCTTCCCTGCCTCTTCCTAATTTCTGGTGGTTGCCAGCCATCCTTGGTGTTCCTTGGCTTGCTTCCTGCCCACCACCCGCCCCCCCCACTCCCCTTTGCCAGATTAACAGCCTATATATTAATGGCTTACAAAGTTTTCAGATTGTAGCTCAATCTCATGTTTACAGGAAAACCCAAAACCTCTTCCTGAGTTCTCTCCTTCACAGCTCTTTCCACAGTGACAAGTTTACATTTATGTTCTTTTGATGACTATCTGTCTCCTCTAAACCTTTAGGTTCTAGGAGGTCTGAGACTCACCCAATACCCAGCACAGTCCCAGGCACAGAGTAGTCACTTAGTAAATATTTGTTGAATGACTAAATAAAGGAAAGTACTACACTGGGTTCTGGGGATACAAACATGAATAAGGCACAGAACTTCCCAAAAGCAGCTCAAAGATTTGGGGTGGGAGGGACAAGCCGATGAGAGGATAAGTAAACAGACCCAGGGTGTAACGAGGTGGTGAGCACAGAGCAGAAGAGCAATCCAGAGGAGACAGTGATGCCTGGGTCCAGCTCGCCGCCCCCAGATGAGGCTCAGCCCAGGTGTCTATTGACTGATCTCTCAGCCCTCAGGGACCCTTGTCCTGTGATATTACTGCTGTGTAGTCACCTCTGTATTCCAGCCATGGCAATGCCACCCCACCCTGCCACAGATCCTACAGAGGCACTGTCCTCAGGAACTGGGCACAAGCAGGGCCTGTTCAGAATGCAGTGTTATTAAAGGCTCTGGTTCCAATAAGAGCATCGTGTGCCGCACTTCAGTCAGAAGAGCTGGTGCCTTCCGGACAGTGATCTCATCATATCCTCAGACCAACCCCGGGAGGGAGCGAAGGGTGAGGATTTTTCTCCCCACTGTACAGCTGGGGAGACTGAGGTCAACAGAGATCAGTTGACTTGGCCCAGGAGTGAGAACAGCTCAGGAACAGAACTTGGAGAGAACCCAAGGCGCTCTCCATGGGGTCCACCAGCCAGACCAATTGGCAGAGGAGGAGGACTCGGGCGGAGGACGCACTGCAGCAGGAGCCTGCGGGCTTGTTTACTTTGGTGCAGAAGGACATTTCATCACCTCTTGGAACCACTGAATGTCAGCGCAGATGGGCCCTGAGAGATCATCTGATTCAACACCCTTGTTTTACAAAGGAGGCAACTGAGGCCAGAGAGATGACTCTCCCTCGCCACACTTTCCTTTCCCTGCCTACTGATATTGAGTGTTGAGCTGACACTGCTAGCTGTTGACGCAAATCCCTTCTCCCCTTCGTTGCCTATATGGCTAGACTATATTTCCCAGACTCCTTTGCAGTTTGGTGAGCCATGTGACCATGTCCTCTCCAGTGGGATGTAAGAGGAAGTGGAACATGTCACTTTCAGTCCTGGCCCATTTAAACCTCTCATGCTCACGTCTCCATGTTCTTTTCACCTCTGGCTGATTGGGGGGTCAATTCCAAGGGCAACTTTGGAAGCCGTACAGTAGAGAACAGTAGAGCTGCCAGGGTTTGGGTCCCTGAAAGACTGGGTGGAGAAGAGCCATCCCACCCACCTGAACATCACTGCCTAAGGCTGTTGAGTGAACAAGAAGAAGAAAACATCTATCACGCAAAGCTGCTGCATTTGGAGGCCTATTTGTTACTGCAGCCTGGCCTAAACCTAATCTAACAAATTAAGTAGAGACAGGAAAGCCCCTGCAAAAGCTCTGACTACATACAGCATTTGGTGGTGGAGACACTGGGCTCAATGCTGTTTCACTGTCAAGGCTTTGGAGTGTCCCCACTCCCACCTCTGGAGAGGTTGGGAATGCCTGACTCGTAACTCATTCAGTCCAGGAATTTGGTCTGAGCTGCCTTCCCACGTGTTTCCTTCTAGATCAAAAGCCTCCCAGGGCTAGAATGGATCTGAGACGTCATCTGATTTATCCCCCGGCACCAGATAGGGCCCCTTCTAAGCCATCTGAGATGATCAAAAATCTTGTCTAGATTTTTATACTCCTGGGAAGGAAACACTTTACATGTCCTGAGACACCTGTTTCATACCTCGTTGCTGCTGTGTCAGAGGCTTTTGCTGAACCCTAAAGCAGCAGAGCTGGCGCACTCCTTAGCAATCATCTAGGACCATCTTTGTTTTACTGATGAGGAAACTGAGGCCCAGATCACACAAACGGTGGTAAAGTCAGGAGAGGAAGCAAGGGCTCTAAGACCAAGCTGACCACTTTTTCCAAGGCTCTCTCTGCCTCCAGCTCTCTGCTGTTTTCTCTTGTTCTGTCCTAGGAGGAGATGAAAAAGTGCTGGGGTCCATCTGCCCTGTGGTCAGCCTTTCCAGGTTCTCCTGTGTCTCCCCCTCCTCCTCCACTGGTTAAGCCCTCCCCCGCTGGCTGACCTTGGTCATTTCTCTTGGAAGGCAGAGAGGAGATTAGAGAGAGAGGAGTCTGTGGTGCCTTAAGGGGAGGGCCACATGGCAGGTGCGTGTTTGCTCCTTGGGCCTTGGTAACGAAGGCAGATTCTCTAGTGGGATCTCTGAGTCCACAAGAGCAGCCTGTAAGGGCCATCAGACACTTAGATGTTACTGTTTGCCTGGGAGGGCGACCTGTGCTATGTGAAACATTCTCTAAGGAAGGGAGGGAGCAGCAGTGACTAGAACCTCTCAGCACAGGGTCTTGGCTTGTTGGGACTCGTCTGTCTGTGTCTGGACAGCTGGGCAGTCCTGCCTGTTAATGTGAGAACAGGATCCTGAGAGGCTGAGCTGGGGCCGTGAGAGCAAACCAAGTTACTTACGGGGAGATCCTTCTCTGGCACTTTCTTGGAAAGACCTGGAAATTCCATGTGAGAGCCCTGGAAAGTTGGGTTTGTTTTGTGGTTCTTTAAAAACAAAACAAAATCGCTACTCCTCGGGGCTGGCCCCGTGGCCGAGTGGTTAAGTTCGCGTGCTCCGCTGCAGGCGGCCCAGTGTTTCGTCGGTTCGAATCCTGGGCGCGGACATGGCACTGCTCATCGGACCATGCTGAGGCGGCGTCCCACATGCCACAGCTAGAGGAACCCACAGCGGAGAATACACAACTGTGTACCGGGGGGCTTTGGGGAGAAAAAGGAAAAAATAAAATCTTTAAAAAAAAAAAAAAAATCGCTACTCCTCGTTGTTTAAGGTGAGCTTGTTTATACAGAGCAACCTTTGGGTTTTCTGCCTAGTGACTCACTTGGACTGAGTCACCAGAAAGTGGGCCTGGGTCCATCTGCAGCTGCCCTGCTCACCATGATCTGCTCATTCCCCTGGAGGTGGGTGATGGAGCTCTGCAGACAGCAACAGAGAAGAGCAACAGAAAAGAGGGAAACAGAGTGGAGAGACAGGCCTGAAACAGAAGTCCATCCTCAGTTGCCTGAGCGTCTGGTGGTCAGACAGGGTCCCCAACAGAACTGATGAGATCCTCAAGGAGCTCCAGCGTTCATTTCAGTGGAGACATTGTCTGGATTATTGCCAATTCTGAATTATAGGACCAGAATTAATGGTGCTACATGGTCACTCCGAGATAAATCACAATCTTTGAGTCCAGCTTCAGAATGTTGAGCAAGTTATTTTCCCATTTTGAGCCCCTCTTTCTTCACCTGGAAATGAAGAGACTTGCCCTCCTAAATGTTAGACATTTTATCCTTTATTTACTGGGAAGGGAGGGGATGTGGACACAAATGGAACTTTATTTACCAGGAAAATTTGTTTACACTAAATCTTTGAATCGCTCCCATGAAGCTTTTCTTTAAAATTCAGTGATCTTTGTGTGTCCTTTTGTTTAATTTGCCGTCTGCGGCCTTTTTTCTGAAGATGAGTTTGCGGAGCCCAGCCTGAATTCACAGTTTTCTTTTTCCTGCGGCCTGTTTGGGTGTCCTGGCCGTGACATTTCTGCAGAACTCTGGCGTGAGCCAGAGGCAGGGGATGGAATCCAGGCGAAGGCGCGGGGGGAAGAAGATGACTCCTACCTCGGCCCCAGGGTGAGGCGCTAGCCTTGGCAACAGCGAACTAGCACCAGCCCTGGGGCCTGGAGGAGCAGTGGTGGTGGCGACGCTACGGGCCCCTTCAAATGAGGAAGGGACAACCACCACGCGGTGTGAGGAGCAGGGGACCAGGTTCCCCTCCTCCCGCATAGCAAAGCACTTTGTACAATCCAGCCAGTGCTAATCACGTTTCCCAGTACCTGCTTTTCACCGATCACTGACTGATGGGGTATTTAAGGAGTTAGGAAATTCTGGTTCCCGATTCGGAAGACTCGGGCTGTGTGTCTGTGTGCGTGCGCGTGCAGCCGAAGTTGGCCGGCTCTGCGGACCTCACCCCGTGGTCCCCAGCCGGCCGCCCCCGCCCCCTTCCTGCCCTCTCCCCGCCCCCGGGCCGGCCGCGCTCGCCCGGTGATGTCAACCCGAGGAGGAGCCGCCCGCCCCGCGACCCGCCCGGGCTAATTAGCATGGAGCGTCGCCGGGGCCGCCTCCGCCGCCCGCCCGGCCCCCGGCCGCCCTCCCGCGGCTCCCACAACTTTTGAGGCGGGGACCGCGCTCGCGGCGCCACTCCGCTCACTTCCCCGGCCCCGCGCGGCGCCCGCCGCCCGCGTCCCTCGGCCCGCGGCCGCCCCGCGCGCCGGGCATGTGAGCGCGGGCGCCGCCACCATGGCCTCGCCGCGCGCCTCGCGGGGGCCGCCGCCGCTCCTGCTGCTGCTGCTGCTGCCGCCGCTGCTGCTGCTGCTGCCGCCCGCCGCCCCGGCCCCCGGCGCGCCGAGCGGGACGCCCCTCGCCGGCGCGGGGCTGCAGGGGACGCCCGATGCGGGCCCCGAGCGCGAGCCGCCGCCGCCCACGCCGCCCGGCCCCCGCCGGCCGGACCCGGGGCAGGACGCCGCGACACGGCGGGGACCCTCGGGCCCGGCCCCCCCAGGCGCGAGCGCGGGTGAGTGTAGCCGGGCCCCGGGCGCCGCCTCCCCGCCCTAGGCCCCCGCGCGCGGCTCGACCCCGGCCGGCCGGGGCTCCGCGCACCGTGCCGCGCGGTGGGGCCCCAGGGGCTGGAGCGGGGGCAGCGCGCCGGCGGGCGGGCGGGGAGAGTGGGTTTCCTACACGCTTTCCCTCGTGGCCGGACCGGGGGGTGTGACTGTTCTGTTCTGCCCCTAACCCTTGGAAGAAAACTTAGCTCCCGTCGTGTACCCCGCCCCTCCCCGCACATCTCCCTTAAAAAAAAAAAAAAGGAAAGAAAAAAAACCCCAGAGCCTCCAAAGCGCCTCTCCCATCTCGGAGGTGATCACATCCGGCCCGACCTTTCCCCAATTCCATTCTTTTCCTATAGATAGAGAAATGGCCTCTCTGGGTACAGAGGCTGACTTTCAAATATAAATAACTGATTTCTAAAGGGTTCTCAACCCTCAGGAGGTTGTACAGGACAAAGGATGTGGTGGGAAACAAAACACTACTGGTTCACTCGAAAAGCACGGACTGGGGCGACGCGGTAGGGTGAGGGTGGCAAGGTCGAACTCCTTCGAGGCAGGCAAACGCGGACACAGGACTGTCCCTGAGCCTTTTCCTCCTCTTTCGTTTCCCAGAGAGTTGCTGCTGCATAATAGCCACTGCCTGTCCCGCTCAGAGGGGGACCTGTGCTCTCTCCTCTGGACTTTTTTATCCAGTTCCTTCTTTAGGTCTGGAAGAAATGCTAAGGACTGAGTGGAATTCCATCCATAATACCACTGTGACTTGGGAATGTCACCTCTTTTGATCTCGGTTTGTCCATCTGTGAAATGGAAGTCATGATCGTTGTTCCTCCTAGCCTCCTAGTGATGATGTGACAAAATGAAAGTAAAAATAAGTGAAAAGAGCTTTGAACAAAGTCAGCAACGTGGTGGTGTTAGCCACTGCCTTCCTGTGAGGGCATGCGCTCTTTCAGGGTGGCCCCGGACAAGCGAGGTTGCTTGCAACACCACGTATTGATTTGGAGTTTAGATGGGGAGCTTGAGAAGATTGCATCTTCCTAGTGGACGCATCCTTTAAGTTCCTCACGTCGCACAAACTTTCTGGTATAGCAGTTAGCTTGCTTCATTGAACCTAGTGGTTAAATAAATTAAATAAGAAAAAAGTTTTAAAAAGAAATAATCAGATCCTCCAGTGAAAACTCAACCCTGTATTCACTAGTATTCCCTTCATTGCGAAATGCCTTGTCCTTGTGAGTTTCTAAATCACTGGTGCAAGATTGAGAAACTGAGGAACAGTAAGGGAAAGGAGAGGAGAAAGAAGCTTCCGAAGACCCCAGACACACCCGCAGTCACTGACTGTAGATGACTTACGACGTGCATTGTTTTAAGTTCCACGGGAAGGAATCAAGAATATAAAAGCGAACATTTCCTGGCTTTCTCTCACTAGAAAAATAACTAAGGAACTGTGTGGGGTTTTGTGAGTTTTCTAAATGGAAAGTGGAGTGCAGGGGATTAAGGCCACTTCAGAGGGGACACCCGGGAACTGAAGGCAGCTTTCTCTGGCTGGTTGTCAGGCTTTCTTAGCTGTGGCGCCCTGATCTTGTTAGGGGCTGGCGGGGAGGGATGCTGACTTTCAAGGGCGCTGGCTGATGCTGGTGCGTGAGTCTCCTTCCTTCCCTTATGGCTGGGAATCCCCACACATCACAGAGAGCTGGGTGTGACAGAGACAGGGACAGTGGAGGCAACTGGCTTAGGGGACTCAGCAGGTAAGTATTGCTAGTCAGGACCCCCCTCTGCTGTAAGTGACGCACGCTTCCTCACAGGTGTGCAGGTAATCCTACTAGTCTCGGCTTTGCAACCCTCCCAGTTTGATTCATTTGGGGAGGATGGAGCGCTGGGGGCTTCAGGTGCACGGGGCTCTGGAGGAGTCGTGTGAGAGTCCCAGGGAACAGGTAGGCAGGAGCCGGAGCCCAAAACTTCTCTTACCCGGAGGGTCTCTCCTGGTGCCCAAGGAGCATATGCTCTCCAGCTGAGTGAAGGCTGGATCTCAGGTGGGATGTTAGAGAGGTGAGATTAGAAGAGAGGAAATTGATGACTTGTTGAAAACTCCTAGAAGCTACTCACATGGCTGAGGATCCAGGCATAACCTGTGCTTGTTTTCTGGTGGTGGCTCAAACATTGTCACTTAGGGGGAAAAAGAAACAACTAACAAGAAAGCCAGCATTAAGGGATTTCAATGAGTCCCAGTTTCCTAATAACCTCTGAGAATTTTCTTTGGGCCTGCTTTGATTGGCCACTATGTATCACAAGGTACAATCGGTTATTTCCTAAGGCAGCAACATTTCAACTCTGAAAGGGCATCCAGAGGCCGGCCCTCTGGTCCACACTGCGTCCCACGTGGACGTCTGCCCTCTCTGAACCCCTGACAGGTGGCCATCCAGGCTCTGCACCACTGTTTTTGTCTTTGGGGATGTGCTCGCTCCTGCGGGCAATGAGCCCTGAGTCTTACAAATAATGTGCTTCATCTGATGGATGGGGACACTGCCTGCCACCTCTTCTGCTTTGGGGAAGCTGGTGGTCAGTGCCAGTCCTCATAGCTAGGGCTTCCAAACACACAGGTGTCAACAGCAGGGACCAGAGATGTCCTTTTCTCCCCTGGGGCCATTTCTAGCCCTTTTCCTCTTGGCAGAGTTGAAGGTTCTTACTGTTGAGTAAGCGTGCTTGTATTCCATCTGTGGGCTGTTTGCCTGCATTAGGCTGCAAGTCCCTGGACACCAGCCCCCCATTTTTATAGCCATAGTGAAAGTTTTGTGCCCACCTATCACCCTGCTGGCTGGTCAGCTGAAGTCTGTTGCTGGTGTTTCAGCCAGTGGAAGAGACAGCATGCTGAGTCCTGGAGGTTTTCTTTTTCTTGTGGGGGGTGTGTGTGTGTGCGCGCGCGTGTGCGCCCGTGCTTTAAACATTTCAGGGCTTCTGAGCCACAGTTCTAAGCTGAGTGCTTCAGTTTATCCACCTTGATTTTTGAGATCCATCGGCTGTGCTTTAATTGTGAGACCTGCAGATGAGAGGGGAAAGAAAGGCTCAAGTCATAATGAAAATCAATGCAGAAGGAAAGAACTTTCCCACCCAAAGGGGAAATGACGTTGAGTGGCTGAGCAGCTGGCCCAAGGAATAATAATCTTAGAAAAATGCAGCTCCCTAGAGGAAGGGAAGCGCTGGGAGCCCAGCCCCTTCTGGGCTGTTACATAGCTGTGCCCAGAATTGCTGCAACTGTGTGGGCCAACTTCATCATTTAGCTTTAGCCTGGGACAGCCGTTGCCCTGTGCAGGGAGGACCTGGGCTGGGCAGGAGGCAGCCCCACAGGGAAGGCAGAGGGGCTTTCCTCCAGGAGTGTGTCGCCTCTTTCCTGCCTGAGGCTGGGGGTGGTGGGGGTGGGGATTCCTGAGAAGCCCTCTTGCTTTGATGGAGGGTACCCCAAATAGAAGGAGGGATGTGGGGAGAGGGACTCTCCATGGTGTGTGCGTGGGTGTTTAAAAGCCACATCCTTTTACCTTGCAAGAACCCTTTTATTGCTTCCTTCGATGGGTTGTGCAAAGGCTGAACTGGTATTTTCTGCCCGAGAACTGAATGGTGTGGGTAGGGAGAATGAAAGGTGTGTGATGCCCAGCTGGGCGGTTACTGCCTGCTGAGTCCTGGAGAGTGGGGACGGAGCCTTTGCCCTCCCAGTGATCCCCTCTGCCTGCCAGCAGCCCTGCCCAGCTGGCTGCAGACAGTGTTCTTGGAGTTGACTTGTCACAGACATGCTCAGAAAGCAAGCAAAGAGCAGATGGCAGTTGCAGTTTCCTTGGCCACTTATTGCCTCCTTCAGTGGCTTCCCTTTGCCACCAGCCCCCTTCTTGTGAATGGGAAGTTTTGGGTGTTTCAAATGGCCCTCCCTTCTAAGAATCCTAGGAAAGCAGCAGGGAAGGACATTAGTTTGGATCCCTCTCTGGACTTGTAGCCTTTGAGCGCCTGTGTGTCATCGGCGCTTTCGAATTCCTCATCCCATTTAACCCTCAAGATAGTCCCGTGAGTGGTGTTATTTCTCCTTTGCAGTCGTGGAAACTGAAGCCTGGCGAGGTTAGATGACACAGCAAATGGAGGAGGCAGAATTTAAGTCGATTTTGCCCAAATTCATTTGCTCTTTCCACAATATCATGCATCCTCATTCAAAAATTTTTTTTTATTTTCATTTTTTTGTGAGGAAGATTTACCCTGAGCTAACATCTACTGCCAATCTTCTTCTTTTTTCGCTTGAGGAAGATTGTCCCTGAGCTAACATCTGTGCCAGTGTTCCTCTGTTTTGTATGTGGGTTGCCGCTACAGTGTGGCTGACAAGTGGTGTATGTCCGTGCCCAGGATCCGAACCCGTGAACCTGGGCCGCCAAAGTGGAGCGCGTTGAACTTAACCAGTACACCACGGGGCCGGCCCTGCAACCTCATTTTTCTCATCTGCAAAATGAGGCGAGAGTTGTTCTAGATCCCTAAGATTCTCTCCACCTCATCGTTGATCTTCCTCTCTTCCTTGATCCCTTGCTTTTGTCCTTTTTTAGGGACTAGGATTGGGATGAGGGACAGGATGAAGAGATGGCAGTGGTAATGGGACAACCTGCAAAGCAGAGATGTAAAAGAAGAAGACAAGAGCACACGTCTTCACACATGTATAAAATGGTATTTTATATAGCAGTTGTGAATTATATCCTATTTATATGCCAATCCATAGGTTATTGATGACAGAGGTAGCCACATTAATTATCAACGAAACTGAAATGTGTTGGTGACATTCTTAATGGGCTGTCTCCTGGGGACATGGCTGATATTATGAGGCAGTTGTTATGAATAACTATTCAGTAGGAGGAGAGATTCAATGGTACCCCATTCAGATTCTGGAAAGTTGTTTTCTTTTTAACATCTATGTCCTGTTCTACCCGCTCACATTCATCTTGTGTAGACAAAAACAAAGATATTTCTGTCCTGTCTTTTCCCTCTTCTTTTGCTGGAGTGTGGCACATGTCTCAGTCGGTGTCTCGTTTGACTGATTTGTAAATTAGGAAATATTTGCGGAGCCCTTTCTAGGTGTGAGGAGCTGTGCCAGGTGATAACCGAGGTTGCGGGGCACGTCTGCGATGCCCCCAGGGAACATGCCGTCTCGTTGGAGCACAAACATCAAAACTGCAAAAAGTGAAATAATGATGCCTTAGTGATTTATCACTGAAAAAATGTCATGAGAAGGTCATGCCGACCTAAGGAATGGTCTGGATGGAGATGGGCTGCAGCGTGCAGAGGTGGAGAGAAGCTGGGTGCCCGTAGTCCGGGGAGACTGCAGGGAGAAGGAAGGAGCTGACTAGGACGTGGATAGGCAGAGAGGTGGGGAGGGTACTGACATCAACAAAATCCCAAATACTGAAAAGCTCGAGACTTTTTTTTTTTTTTTTTTTTTTTTTTAAGATTTTATTTTTTCCTTTTTCTCCCCAAAGCCCCCCGGTACATAGTTGTATATTCTTTGTTGTGGGTTCTTCTAGTTGTGGCATGTGGGACGCTGCCTCAGCGTGGTTCGACGAGCAGTGTCATGTCCGCGCCCAGGATTCGAACCAACGAAACACTGGGCCGCCTGCAGCGGAGCGCGCGAACTTAACTGCTCGGTCACGGGGCCAGCCCCAAAGCTCGAGACTTTTTAAATGGAGGTGGTCAACAGCCAGGCAGGCTGGGGGAGAGGACTCGACACACTAGTCAGGCTCCAGAGTAACTGGAGTCATGGAAGTCAAGACTGGAAAGAGGATTGGGGCAGGTCGTGGAGGGATTTCGAGGCCTGTGTAAGGCGTTTGTTCTGGTCACATCTGCACACAGGAGCCCCTGATGGTTTAAGGAGGCATCAGTTTGCTTGTTCAGTGTTCATTTGTTCTTGGTGCCGGGGCCTCATGGAGGAACCACGTGCAGATCTGCCCTTACTGCAGCCTGGTAGTTATTTCAGAAATATCAGAGCGCTGGCAGGCATTGCATCCATGCATTGGGAGGAAAAGGCGGAAAACAGGGCATGGGCTAGAATGGGGGTTGTGGAAATGGAAAGGGAGCACTGCCAGGGCTGTTTAAAGGAGTACGGCGGGAGGACGGTGCCGGCCTGGCTGTGGGGATGACGGGAGAAGGGAGAGGGACTGGTTTGCCGGTGAAGAGGCTGCTTCGGTGGTAGGCGCTGTCGCTGTAAACACTGCAGCACGTCCCAGTGGAAGTATTCTGCAGACCGCGGAGAATGTGGAACTGAACTAGGGAGAAGTCAAGGCCAGCTTCAGCCTGCAGGGGTGAACGTCAATAGCAGCTGAAGCCACGGGAGAAGAGGAAGCCACTCTGAACACCCAGGGTAGACGGTGGGGCAGGAGGCGCACCAGCCAAGGAGCCAGCCCAGCCTGAAGGCGCAGTGCAGGCTGGGCAGTTAGGGGGCTGGCCACGGTTGACAGATGACTTGAATATAGAGCACAGTTTATGCATAAAATGCGATGGTCTGTGAAGGTCCCCGTGAGTTAGCGTGTATCAGCGGGGACCTGTGCTCTCATCCGGGTACTATGCAAGTTAAAAGGGAGATGGGGAGGGGCCAGCCCTGGGGCACAGTGGTTAAGTGCCCACATTCCACTTTGGTGCTGGGGGTTCGCAGGTTCGGATCCTGGGTGCAGACGTGGCACCGCTTGGCAAGCCATGCTGTGGCAGGTGTCCTGCATGTAAGGCAGAGGAAGATGGGCACGGATGTTAGCTCAGGGCCAGTCTTCCTCAGCAAAGAGGAGGATTGGTAGCAGTTAGCTCAGGGCCAATCTTCCTCAAAAAAAAAAAGGTGGGGGGGAAGATGGGGAGAATGAACCCAGGAAAGGCCATTGGATTTGATTCTGAGAAGTTCAGGGACTCTTTGAGAGTGCAGGAAGAAGCTTGGGTGCTACGTGGGAGATGCTGACCTCTGTGGGCAAAGTTTAACAGTGACACACAAGAGGGAAATCAGAGAGAACCAGAACCCTCGACTGCCACCCCCTACGCTTGTTAGGACTCCTGACTCTTCCCCTGTCAGGAATTGGCAACATGATCCACCTCATTACTTAAATGAGAAGCCTAGAAGCCACCCTCCATTCCTTTCCCTTTCCTCACCTTCTACGCCTTTTTTTTTTTGGCGACTCCAGCTGATTCTGTTTCCAGAGTATATCACGAATCTGCCCTCTTGGACTCCGCGGGTCTTTTCTGTTGCCCCGTGTCTGCTCATGCTCCCCCTCTAATCTGAGCTCGTAGATGCCAGAGTGATCTTCTTAAAATGTAATTCAGGTCACCTCACTCTGGGGCTGAAAACCCTCCAAGGGCTTTGCATTGTGCTTAGAGTAAAATCCAGACTCCGTGCCGGAATACGGGGTCTGCAGGATCTGACCCTGCTGGCTCTCTGGCCTCTTCGTGGTCCACTCCCAACTTCTAACCACACCAGACGGTTGTTTACACATGCCCAACGCCTTCCTGTCTCGGAGACTAGCTGCCTGGTGGCCCCCTGCCTATAGTGGAACCAGCCTTCCAGGCAGGGGGAACAGCAACTGCAGATGCCCTAAGGCCAGACAGAGCGTCCATGTTTCATGACTGAAGAGAAGGAATGCCATAGTGGGCAGCTCACGGAGGGCCATGAGGACTTCCCTAAGGAGGTCAGTTTTCTTCCAGGTGCTGTGGAGGGATTTTAGCAGAGGAGTGAGGTGGAGAGTAGACTGTGGGAAGACAAGAGGAAGTGAAGGTGGGAAGCCAGGGCTAGTTCGTTGCCTGAAATATGGTGAGCACTCGTGGTATTTGTTGAATAAATGCTTGCGAAAGGGGAAAATGGGTCCAGATACAAAAATCGGAGATGGAAAGAGGAATGTATGTTTATAGCAACCTCTCTGACTGAGCTGCCCTCACGTTCTTGGATCATCAAAACATGGGGTTAACTAGCCAATACCTTCCTCGTACTTTACCCCCACTGCAGTAGGACCATGGACTGGACACTCTTCTTCTCTGGGTGAGGGAGAAGGCAGAGGGGCTGCCATTGGTGCAGAGAGGCCTGCATCCTCTCTCTGGTGTGGAGTTTGGTCCAGGGTGTCTGGGCTGGGGTGCTGCTGTGGCAGGAGGATCTGGAATCAAGGGTTAGGACATACATCTCTGGAGTGTTCACCTTTTGCTTACTGTGTTCCTGCTTCCCCACTTGGCCTAGGAGCTGTCAGAGGGTAAGGATGCTTCTCCCTCCTCACGCAGGAGGCCCGTCCTCTCTGACGTTTGCTTCCCCCGCCAGACCAGGGATGCTCTGCCCACAGAAGCCTGGCTTGCCATCAGTCAGCAGTGAGGCCTTGAGCTGACATTCTGACTCAGGCTCAGGATGAAGTGCTAGCCTTGTGGTATTTCCAAGCTGCATGTCATCTTGCCTTTTTAAAAATTATGACATTTTTTAAAATTATAAAAGTCTTATGTGTTTCTCGTACACAATTTAGAAGTTATAGAAAAGTCAAAGCAACAAATAAAATATCACCTATATTCCAACTACTAGAAGTATATTGAAAACTTAGCAATTGTTATTGTTTCTTATTTATATGGAATATAAAATTTATTTTATATAATATAAAATATATGTAATATATAGGAGATATAGATATATATATATATATGTATATCTCCAATCCACGTGTATATCCATATGAATATCGAGAATACTGTTCCATTATACCATATATATATTTTTTGGCTATTTCTTTATTTGATATATAGATTATTTCCACTTTTTCACTATAATAAATAATGCTGGAGAAACATCTTCGTGCATCAGTTGTTGTATTTGTCTCTGATTATTTGCTTAGTGTTAATTCCTGGATGTGGAAAATTTTAAAATTCTTCACAATACTACCAAATAGTCCCTTAGAATTGTGCCAAATTATACTTTCACCAGCACTGTACAATTTTGTCGACTCACCATACCCTGTTTGTCACCAGGCATTTTGTTGAAAACAAAGCACCCCCTCCTACCTTTCTTTTTCACCCAGATATCTTTTGATAGGGTGTGTGTTCTGGGTGTTGTTGGGCGGGGGGAGTGGTCAATCACAGCATCTCTTTGCTAACCCCATTTCCGGAAGCTTCTGGAGCTCCACCTTAGCCTCTGGTCTGAGGCAGGTTGAAGAGAGGATACTTCTGTGAGTGACTGACTTTGCAGGGTGTCTGATGAGCAAGAAGCTTGGTGGCCACTGCTGAGGTCGTGGGTTCCTCCAGAGCAGTCAGGTGCGCTCTCCACTGTGGTTGTGTCGAGAATGACTACGTCTGGGCAGGGAGGCGACCGAGCAGAGTGCTCTGGCAAAGTGAGCAGGCAGAAGGGAAACAGAAGTATTTTAGAAGGAACTGGAATGCAGAATGCGGGATGGGGCAAGAGAATGCCACAGGGACCTTCTATCTTTCTAAATCAGAGCCATTTCATTGGCAATAATTGATCCTTTAAGTTGTGGCGTACTGAGCAAAATTAGATTTTTGTTTTGGGTCTATAAGAACATTTGGGAATATGTTCAGAGCATCCTAGACTCTCAGGGTTAGAACAAACCTTAAAAGATCCATTGTTATTCATTATATGATAGAAAGGCTTATTTCCAAAACAAGGAGGAAAAAGAAGGCTCTCCATTTAGTTCTGGGGCTCCCTCCCTTTTGCCTCATCGACCCTGGTTGATTTCCAGCCAGAGTCAGTAAATTTCACTCTGTGCTCAGAAACTTTTGGTCTCTTTGCTCAGGGCATGATGCAAGATGCGAGATCACTTTAGATTGGGAGATTATCTGACAAATCGAGACGCTCCCACCCGAGTGATGGGGTGGCTGCCGCTCACAGACATAGGTATTCTTGGAAAGGTTCTGGAAACCAGTGAAGCAGTTTCACAACCATCATCATGACGGTTAGAGCTATAGTTGGTGGAAATGGTGCTCCAGTCACCTGGAGTGGTTAGAGGTGAACGCCCATCCAGAAGGTCTGGCTTCAAGTTCTGGCTCTGCCACTTAGTCACAGAGGGACTTCGGGCAGATTGCTTCCCCCTCTGACCTCCATGAAATGATGGGTTGGTCCATCCCATGCTAAGAGCTCCGTTTCTGAGAGTGCCCGTCTTTCACCTCTGAACGCCTCCTGCCTTCCCTGAGGCTGGCTCAGTGTAAGGAGACTCAACACCTGGCTTTTTAGCTCAGGATCTGTGTGAGGGACGAGGACAGGGCCTCACGGTAGCTCTGCCTGTTCCCCTGTAGACCTCCAGCTCCTTGAGAAGAAGCACTAGTTTTTATCCATCTTTGTTCCCTAACACCTAGCGCAGCCGCTCGGCCCAGGGAGCATCTGTCCAGCCTGTGGCTGCCCGCTGCCCAGGTGGTGCTGCCGCCGCGCCCACACCACCACATGATCTAGGGCTCCTGTTAGAAGACCTCTTAAAGAGCTGGCTAGACCGTCTGCTAAGTCTACAGAGGCTGTTCAAAATGGATGCGTTCATTTTGCACTGTATTTTAGTTTGGGGGTACTTGAACTTCATGGTGCTTTCCCGTCATGTCGCAGTGTTTGAAGAAGGCTTGCAGGTCAGACGGTGTGGCGGGCAGCCAAGCCTGTGTTCCCTGTTCCTGTGTTGTCGGGGGTGGGGTGGGGCTTGAAAGGAGGGACTGACCCCCCTGGAGATCCTGAATAACAGCAGCCCCCACCTCTCTGCGCTGGGAGGGAGTCAGGCTGCTGGAGGCAAGGAGACGGATTTGGTAAGTTTGACAAGTCTCTGCTCAGTGTCTTGGATAAGTTGGGAGAAGAAGACCAGGGAGGAAGACAGGTGATGAGAAGAGGGCAGAGGCCAAGGTCAAGCTCTCCAGCTGACCCCATGCCATCCCGGGCAGTCTGACCTGAAACAGTCACATTGGAGGCAGGAGGAGTGAGCATACAAGGAGAGACGCCTGGTTGTAATCTGGTGGACTTTTTGGTTTTTGTGCAAGGTTGTGACCAGTGATTATTGCATGTTAGGCTAGTATTGAAAACCACTCCATTTTCCTTCCCTGGCCGGTAGGCGGAGATGGAAACAGCTTCTACTTGGGGACGAGTTTCATTCCTGTAGGCCCTGGGGCCACCAGGATGTTTGCTGCTGCCATGTGGTGAGACTTTTTCTGGGATCATCTTTTGACAGGATGTGGATGAGAGCCCTGTTGGCTTTGCAGTCACAGACCTGGGCAGGTCCTGGCTTGGGGGTCACACAGCCTCAGTTCAAACCCCAGGAGTCCCGCTTGCCAGCTGTGGGGCATTGGTACACTATTCAGCCTCTCTTTGCCTTCAGTTTCTTATCTGTCAAGTGGGCTATAATAGGCCCCTGCTCGGGGAACATAGTGTCATGTATCCCCTGTAAAGCAGATTGCTCTGTGCCTGGCAGGAGAGCTCTGTAAATGCTGGCCATGACGATGCTCCTGAAACCAATGCTTGTTTATACTGACCATTGTATTGATGACAACACCCTCTTCCCTCCAGGCTTATTGCATAGGGGACAAATTATGAATTCAAAGGGCTTATGTCCACCTTCCAAGGACCTCTGTTACCTGGTCCTCCCTCACCTTGGAGGTGCCAACCTTTCCCCTTGGTATTTTTAGAACTCTCCATCCTTAGCTTCAGATGCAGAGAGGAAAGAACAAGATTTGAAGATCTGAAGTCAGAAAAACTAAGTGCCACAGCTCTCACCTGTAATCATCTAAGGAGACCAGATTAACACACATAAAGCAATTAGGATTCAGTAAGAACCGTGTGTGAGGTGTGACTCCAAATAATAAGCCTTTAAAAATCAATCATACTTGGACATCTGTGGCCAGTGAGTTTTCTTCTTCAGCTCAGAACCTCTGGAGGTTGTTGACACATGCCTCAAAAGTGTCTGAAGGAGTTGAGAGCCACCTTCAGAGCTGGTGTGCGGGCCACAAGCAACGCACTGGTGGGTTTTTTTTTTTTTTTTGCAGTTAAACCTCCTCCTGGATCCAAAGTGGGGTCACCCCTCTCTATTTTCTGCATCAATCACTAGATGGGGCTTTGAATTTTTGTCTGTTTCAAATTCATCCAAACCCATTATTAACGAATGAAAATTTGTCATTATTCAGGAAACTCAAGAGAATGTTCTGCAGGCTCTATTGAAAATTAGAGAATTTTAGAAAACAGCTTGAGCAATAACAGCCTTGTTAGAATAAGTATGGTCTTAATGAGACCTCTTTGAAGAGAATCATACTCATTGGGTAGGTGAATTCTTGTGGTTTGTTAGGAATTATTTATGGTGTAGGCATGCCTTGTGGTCACGGAGTGCCGCTGTCTGTAGCCGCTGGCAGAGTTAGGAAAGAGAGATGCCAGTGGTGGCTCAAGAGCTCTGATGGGGTCAGAGGGCTTTTGATCTTAACCCCTTCACTTTCTAGCTCTGTGGCATTGGGCAGCTGCCTAATATTTCTGGGTCTTACTCTTCTCACGCTAAAAATGGAGGTAATAATATTTAACCTGCTTCCTTAACAAGGCTTTTGAGGAGGAGCAAATATAATTATGACCGTGAAAGCACTTTTAAACGTAGACATAGCAAGTAATTTGAGTCATAATACAATGAACTGACTCTGACCTTGGGCACGGGGTGTTTTGTCTCTGAGCCTGTTTCCATATCTTTAAAGTAGAGATGGCAATACCAGTTGTGCCCACTTCACAGTGTTGTTGTAGGGGTGAAGTGAATTAATCCACGTGGACAGGTTTTGTAAACCGGCGTGTGCCGTGTACGTGTTAGTCCTTAATGCTTCCTTTGGAACTCGTCGGGCATCATCCTTACACGAAGTGAGCGGGGCTTCGTGAAGAAGGTCGATGTGGGAGGATGAGCAGAAAGGTGCGGAGGAGGTAGAAAGAGGGAGGACATTCTAGGAAATCTCAGCAGCCCTTTTCAGTTCTCCATCTCTTCGTCCTCACAGCTGCCTCTCGTTGCCATGACTCTCCCATCACCTCTCCCTCCCACCAAATAGGATGTTCTTCACAGTCTGCCCTTGGCCTTCTACCTCCGGCTCAGTTCAGTGAACGTTTCTTGAGCACCTCCTATGAGCTACAGTCTCTCATGAGGGACATAGAAATGTGATCAAGTTAAAACTGGATAACAAGGTGAAACAGTAGCAAGAGGGGGAGAGTTCTGTCTGGGGAAGGCTTCCTGGAATTGGTGGCCTCTGAGCTGGTCGTGAGAAATGAGTCAGATTTTGCCAGAAGGCCCAGGGAAGGGAGCAGGGCATTCTAGCTAGGGAGGTCTGCAGGATCAGAGGCTTGGAGGGGAAGCTTAGCATGGCTTCACCCATTTTCTCTGGGGGGGCGACTCCCAGAACTTCCTTTCGTCTCTCCAGAAATCCAGTCCTCTGCCTTCAGCCTCCTGCCAGACATTCACACGTGTTTTTCATGCTTCACTTTCAACACAACAGACAACAGTTATAAATGCAGACTTGTCACCCCTCCCTCCCCCAAAACCTGACTTCTCTTTCCTTTTAGGGTCCCATTAATCTCTCAGACACGCATTCAAAACCTCAAGTATCTTTGTCTTGCTGCCTTTTCTTATTCACATGTAATCGCCATGGACTCTTCCCTCCTCTCTTTCCTCCCATCCTCCCTCCCGCTGTTCCTTCCTTCTTCTAAATCCTATCAGTACAGTGACTCCATTCTGAGAGTGGGCTACATATGATGGCAGGATGTTATCTCCCCATTTGGGTCATGAAACTGCACTTTGGATCCGGGTGTCCTCAGGGAGGCATCCTGGAAGCCCCCCCAGGAGGTCTGCCTCTGTCCTGTCTTGCTTTGCCTTCCAGAACGTGTTACCGTTTCTCTGAAGCTTTCTGTCTTCGTTTTGCTTCTTCCTTTCATATCCTTCGTTCTTCCTCTATTTCTTTGGATTTTAAATTGGACTTTCTTTGGAGTCAGGCAGACCTGGGTTGGGGTCCAATTCTGCTATTTGCTGTGTAACCTTGGGCAACTTACTTACTCTCTCGACACCTCAGTTTCCTTATCAAAGCAGCAGGGACAAGAATGATGCCCACCTCAGGGGGTTGCCATGACGATGAACTGGGACACGTTTGGGCTGCTATAATGATAATCATAATTACCTTACTCTGCTGGCTGTCTTTTCTTTCTTAATTCTCCCTAGCTTTATTTCTCCCTGCCTCTACAAGTTTCTCTCTTTTGTTTTATTTCTCTTTTTGGCCCCCTTCCTTTCTTCTCCCTCTATTTTATCTTTTTCGTAACTGGCTATGGCAAACAACTGATTTAAAAAATTTTGGTTGTATTTGAATTGAGTGTCAGGTTTCCCAATCTTAATTTTAAAAGCCTACTAGTGAACTTTCAATTTATCTCTTTAAATAGAATTTACTGATACACCCTGGCAGGCTCCTGGTGGGCCCACGGTGACACCCCACCTGTGCCCCTTCCCTCCCCAATCCAGGCCCTGGGGCCCTCTGTGCCCCAACGTCATTCCGCTGTGTACATTTTCTAACATTGTAAACTTTCTGGACGAATGATGTTTCTATGATTTCCTTAGAGTCCTGGGCCACTTCACACGGGTCTGTAGAATAAATTAACCGCAGACCTGATGAAAGTCGGCCGCCGGTGTGTGGAGTGGCCGTTTAAAGCCCAGGGCCACATCTCATTAGGCTCGCCCAGGCTGCTGGACCAGCCCAGCTCTTCCTGCCCCCCTCTGCTCTCCCCCTTCCTCCTCGGAACCAGGATGTTTTTCCTTGCCTTTTTATTGTTTCGCTAACCTGGCAGGCCTCCTTTGGTGGAGCCCAGCCACAGGCTTCCTCTCTGAGTGTTAGTGGATGTTAGGGTGACACTGCGGGGAACAAGGAGGCCCGCACCCCTGCCCTGTCCCCCACTTCACCTCCCGGTGCCACAAGGAGCTGCCCTTCAGCTTCTTTCTCAAAAGTGCCTTTTGTTAAAGAGCCTCCTCTTCAGCCCCTCTGCTGGTGTTTATTTTTCGAAGGATGAGAGAGGCAAAGAAAACGGAGGCACCAGGTGGATTCCCCTAGAACGAGCTGGGCCCCCCTCAGAAAGCCTTTCGGTTTACTTGCTCACATGAATGGGAATCATCTGACCTTCGACCCTAGGGCTTTTTCTCGAGGCCTTTTTTATTTAAACCTATAGAATTATTTTTAAAGTGAGGAGCACGAGGTCACATGAAGATCCATCATCTTTCTCTCCTGCCTGGGCAGTCTCCCTCCCTGCTTGGCGCCCCAAGGCCAGACCGCGGGCAATTCATGTTCTGGAAGCCTGACCCCAGACTCCGGGGCTCCAGGTCAGCCCTCCCTGGGTCACGCTTCGTCCTGCAGGTCTGTCTTTCTCCCCAGAGGATGCTCTCTGGACAAAAGCCGACTCTGTCGCAGGGAGGGGAGGATAATACGCCTTATAAACTTTATACTTCTCATTCCTAGAGGCCCTTCCAGGGGAGCCTTTTTTAAAAATCTGATCATCCGATCTCAAGTCCAAACACTTCTCAACGTCTCTGGTTTTTCTTGGGGCTGCTCCTTTCAGGGTAAGAACAAGGAAGGAAATGAAACTCCCCGAGAGCCCTGGACAGTCCAGATCGAGGGCCGAGTCTTTTGTTCACACAAACTCATTTGGCTCCTGAACGTGCTCCACCCAGAATCATTACATCCGCAGCAGCGTTTCAAAACACGGCCCAGAGCGGCTGAGCCGAGGAGGCGGCTGCCTTTCTGGTGAGATGGCAGCCACCTTCCCTCCACGCCCGCAAGGTTCCTGCCTTCCCCAGAATATCCCACCCCTGGCCATCCGGCCTGAAAGCCCCCTCATTTGGAGCATTCCTGGGGTGAAGGCACTGAGGCCAGGAGGGCCCTGATGAGGAAGGGCTGTGATCTGGAGAGAGGGCGGCAGCAGCCGGGGACGGGAGAATAAGATTCTGCTCTCAGCCCTGCGCCCTCCAAACTCCCAGGGCACCCTCTCTGCCTTGTTGGGCCACTTCCCACACCCGACACTCCACAGGATCGGGGTGATTGATGTACATGGTTCAGCTCTCTTGGAAGCAGTATGCTCCTTGAAGCAGCTTCCCCTAACCTTCTGTGTGGTCGATGCTCAGTAAATGTATATATTTTTTATTTTGGTAAAGTATACATAACATACAACTTACCATTTTAACTATTTTTAAGGGTACAATTCATTGGCATTGAGTACATTCACGATACTGTACACCCATGACCACCATCCACTTCCGCAAACTTTTCATCACCCCAAATAGAAACTCATTAAATGATTACTCCCCAGTCCTTCCTCCCCCAGCCCCCGCTAACCTCTATTCTATGACTTTGCCTATTTTAGATCCCTGATATAAGTGAAATCCTGTAATATTTGTCCTTTTTCTGCCTAGCTTATTTCACTTACTGTAAGGTTTTCAGGGTTCACCCATGTAGTAACATGTGTCAGAATTTCCTTCCTTTTTAAGGCTGAATAATATTCCGTTGTATGTATAGACCACATTTTGTTTATCCGTTCATGTGTTGATGGACACTTGGGTTGCTTCCACCTTTTGGCTGTTGTGAATAATGCTGCTGTGAACGTGGGTGGACAGCTATCTGCTGGAGTCCCTGCTTTCCATTCTTTTGGATGTAGACCTAGGAGTGGGATTGCTGGATCAGGTGGTAATTCTATGTTTAAGTTTTTTTTTGTTTGTTTGTTTTTTTAAAGATTGGCACCTGGGCTAACAACTGTTGCCAATCTTTTGTTTTTATTTTTTTTTCTGCTTTGTCTCCCCAAACCCCTCCTGTACACAGTTGTATATCTTAGTTGCACGTCCTTCTAGTTGTGGGATGTGGGACGCCGCCTCAACGTGGCCTGACTAGCGGTGCCATGTCCGCGCCCAGGATCCGAACCCTGGGCCGCCGCAACGGAGTGCACGAACTTAACCACTCAACCACGGAGCTGGCCCCTATGTTTAAGTTTTTGAGGAACCACCAAACTGTTTTCCACAATGGCTGCACCATTTTACAATCCTACAGCGATGCACCAAGGTTCCAGTTTCTCCTGAACTCGCCAACATTTATTTTCCTTTTTTTTTTTAATAATAGCCATCCTAATAAGTGTGAAAGTAAGCATTTTTTGAATTCATAAATGCCACTCCCTGGCTGTAGTGTGGATTTGGAACTGTTGCTAGGGCTTCTTGGGCCCCAGTCCTATCATCTGAGAATCAGACTGGTTTGTTGCTATGGTCCTTAAGGGTGGAGATCACCTAGAGAGAGAGATGGGGGCACCAAAGACAACCCAGCCGATTTCTCGACTTCCGTCCAAGTGAATGATGCAAAGCACTATGGATGCTAGCCAGTGAAGCAGGCTGCATGCCATAAATTAGTTTCGAAAGAGCCGGCTGAGCCGCTCTCTTCTCAGTCCTCACTGCTTTTTATTTGAGTGTGGTTAATTAGGAAAGACACTGGAATGAAAGAGCTGGGCTCTAGTCTCTGCTCTGCCACTTATTTTCTGGGTTGCCCTGGGCAGTGACCTCAGTCTTCTCTTCTATGAAATGGAGCAAGAATTCCTAATGTGCCTGCCACTCTGAATGTCCAGATCTAAGAAGATAATGTAGGACCCCTCAATTATCCCGTAAAAAGTGCTTTGCAGATTGTAAACGTGTGGGGTGTCTTAATTTGATCTCTGAGAATAGGAGCCTTTCAATTCATTTTGAAGCTGTTCAAAAGGGTAGCTTCATTTCATAGGAGCAGTCAGAGTTCCTGTGGACAGTGCCCCGCTCCTCTTGTGGTTTACGGTCATTCATTACAGCAAAACAAGAATTAAAAAGGGAGGCAGGTAACAGTCTCCTTTTTTTTTTAAGTCTCTTTCCCCTCCCTGTCTGAGCACTAGAATCTTAGGAAAGTCTTTAAAAATACATAAAAACCACATAGCTTTCGTAGGTATAGGAATCTGTGCTGGTACGTACAACAGTGTATTTTATTTTTCTTTTTACCTTTTGACTCCCTTCATCTATTTCTCCCACCCCCCAACCCCACCTCTGGCACTCCCAATCTGTTCTCTCTATCTGTGAAGTTGTTTTTTTGAATTCTGCATATAAGAGGGACCATATAGTATTTGTGTTTCTCTGTCTGACATTTCACTTAGCGTAATGCCGTCGAGGTCCATCTGTGTTGTTGCAAGTGGCAAGATTTCATTCTTTATTTTTATGGCTGAATGATATTCCAGTATGTATTTTCTTTATCCATTCATCCATCAGTGGACACTTAGGTTATTCCCATATCTTGGCTACTGTAAATAACACGGCAATGAACATAGGATGCATATATCTTTTTGAGTTAGTGTTTTCATTTTCTTCAGATAAATACTCAGAAGTGGAATTGCTAGATCATATGGTAGTTCTATTTTTAATTTTTTGAGGAACCTCCGTACTGTTTTCCATAGTGGCTGCACCAATTTACACTCCCACCAACAGTGCACATGGGTTCCCTTTTCTCCACATCCTTACCAACACTTATTTCTTGTCTTTTTGATAATAGCACTTCTAACAGGTGTGAGGTGATGTCTCATTGTGGTTTTTGTTTGAATTTCCTTGATGATTAGTGATGCTGAGTATCTTTTCATGTGCCTGTTGGCCATCTGTATGTCTTTGGAAAAATGTGTATTCAGATATTCTGCTCATTTTTTAATCGGGTTGTTTGTTTAGTACTGAGTGGTATGAGTTCTCTATATATTTTGGATATTAACCCCTTATCAGATATATGATCTGCAAATATTTTCTCCCATTCAGTAGGTTGCCTTTTCATTTTGTTGATGGTTTCCTTTGCTATGCAGTAGCTTTTTCGTTTGATGTGGTCCCACTTGTTTATTTTTGCTTTTGTTGCTTTTCCTTTTGCCATCAGATTCAAAAATCATTGCTAAGACCTGTGTTAAGGAGCTTACTGCTTATGTTTTCTTCTAGGAGTTTTATGGTTTCAGGTCTCACACTCAAGTCTTTAATCCATTTTGAGTTAATTTTTGTGTTTGGTGTAAGATATTGATCAAGTTTCATTCTTTTGCATGTGGCTGTCCCGTCTTCCTAGCACCATTTGTTGAAGAGACTGTCCTTTCCCCATTGTATAGTCTTGGCTCCTTTGTTGTAAATTAATTGACCATATACGCATGGGTTTATTTCTGGGCTGTCTATTCTGTTCCATTGATCTATGTGTCCGTTTTATGCCAATGTTATACTGTTTTGATTACTGTAGCTTTGTAATATAGTTTGAAATCAGGGAGGGTGATGCCTCCAGCTTTGTTCTTCTTTCTGAAGATTGCTTTGGCTATTTGAGGTCTTTTGTGGTTCTATACAAATTTCAGGATTATTTGTTCTATTTCTATGAAAAATGCCAATGGAATTTGGTTAGGGATTGCATTGAATCTATTGCTTTGGGTAATGTGGACATTTTAACAATATTAATTCTTCCAACCCATGAGCACAGAATATCTTTCTGTTTATTTGTGTCTTCTTCAGTTTCTCTCATTCATGTGTTGTAGTTTTCAATATACAGGACTTTCACCTCCTTGGTTAAATTTATTCCATAGGTATTTTATTCTTTTTGATGCAATTGTAAATGGGATTGTTCTTAATTTCTCTTTCTGATAGTTCATTATTAGTGTATAGAAACGCAACAGATTTTTGTGTATTCATTTTGTATCTTATGACTTTACTGGATTCATTTATTAGTTCTAACAGTTTTTGATGGAGTCTTTAGGGTTTCCCATATATATCGTGTCATCTACAAATAGTGACAGTTTTACTTCTTCCTTTCCAATTTGGATGTCTTGTGTTTCTTTTTCTTGCCTAATTGCTCCGATTAGGACTTCCAATACTATGTTGAATAAAAGTGATGAGAGTGGGCATCCTTCTCGTGTTCTTCATCTTAGAGGAAAAGCTTTCAGCTTTTCACCATTGAGTATGATGTTAGCTGTGGGCTTGTCATATATGGCGTTTATTACGTTGAGGTACGTTCCCTCTATATCTGGTTTGTTGAGAGTTTTTATCCTAAATGGATTTTGAATTTTGTCAGATGCTTTGTCTGCATCTATTGAGATGATCATATGATTTTTATTCTTCATTTTGTTAATGTGGTGTATCACATTGACTGATTTGTGGATGTTGAATGATCTTTGCATCCCTGGAATAAATCCCACTGGATTATGGTGTATGATCCTTTTAATGTAGTGTTGAGTTCAGTTTGCTAATGTTTTGTTGAAGATTTTTTTATTTGTATTCATCAGGGATATTGACCTGTAATTTTCTTTTCTTGTGGTGTCCTTGTCTGGTTTTGATATCAGAGTAATGCTGGCCTCATAAAATGAGTTTGAAAGAGTTCCCTCCTCTTTTGTTTTTTTGAAGAGTTTGAGAAGGATTGGTACTAATTCTTCTTTGAATGTTTGGTAGAATTCCCCAGTGAGGTCGTCTGGTCCTGGACTTTGTTTGTAGGGAGATTTTTGATTACTGATTCCATCTCTTTGCTAGTAATTGATCTGTTCAGATTTTCTATTTCATTGTAATTCAGTTTTGGTAAACTGTGTGTTTCCAGGAGTTTATCCATTTCTTCTAGGTTGTCAAATTGGCTGTTGTGTAATTGCTCATAGTAGTCTTTTACGATCCGTTGTATTTCTGTGGTATCAGTTGTAACATCTCCTTCATTTCTGATTGTATTTATTTGAGTCTTCTCTCTTTTTTTCTTGGTGGGTCTAGCTAAAGGCTTATCAATTTTGTTTATCTTTTCAGAGAACAAGCTCTTAGTTTGGTTGTAGATACAGGGCACCCAGCCCCACAGCTCTCCCGAGACTGTTTCCCAAGTGGAGGACCCCAGAAACGATCTAAGGGGGAGGTAGGAATGGGAATTTTGCAGCTGGGGTCAGTGTTTTACTGTTCCAGAACCTCTCCCTCCTGAGCCTTAACCCCTAACAATCTGACCTTCATCTTCCATCTGCCAAGTGACATTCTAGAAAGTGCTGGAGACTTTGGTTGACTAGTCTCTGGCCTTTTCGCAGGCCTGGTGTCCATGGCCTCTCCACTGCATCTCAGCCCTCGCCGCCTTCTTGGCCCCTACTTTTAATTTCATCCTATCCTTCTCTTGTTATCTGTGTCTCTTTCCGTGGCTCTTCTTCTCCCTCCAAATTCAAGTTTTCCCTTAATTCAGTCCTTGACCTTCGCTTTTCCCTTCATAAGCCATGTCCTTGTCCTTCCTCCTAATCAATAGTCCCCAATTTTTAACTGCCTGTTGGACACTTCCACTTGGAAGTTACCACCTCACCCCAAACTTCACATTTCGAAAACAGGCTTTTCTTGTCCCTCGAACTCATTCTCCATTCTACCTCTACTCTTTCTTTATTATCATTCTTTTCATTACACATGGAATTCATCTCTGAGTTGGAAGCTGATTTAGAAGTCCTCTTGCTCAGTCTTCCAGCTAATAGCATGCAGCTGTTGCTGAACCAAGTCTGTGCTATCCTGAAGCCCGTGATAAGCACTGTCTCATTCCTCTTGGGGAAAAACAGGGCAGTGCAGTTGGATTTAGGGCTGAAGTTTGAAGGCCAGTGGGAATTTTTTTTGGCTCTGCTCGCTGGTCAGTGCCTTGAAGCCCCGTGTCACCAAATAAGCTGGGGTGTGATGGAACGAGACCTGGGTTCAGATTGTACCATTGAGCATGTGACAGACACTTAATCTTTCTGCCCCTTGGTTTCCATGTGCCATGACACCCACTTGACCTGCCATCATGCGCATTAAATGAGATAATGCATGTGAAACACTTTGCACTTGGTAAGCACTGAATGGGTGTTTGTGATGTCTAAATCTAAATGGAGGGAAGTGAAAATAAGGGGCTCATGCTTCAACTCAGTGCCCCAGAAACACAAGATGTTAGCTGGCAGCACTTGACACAGGGCCTGCTACAGCGGTAAATGGTGCAGTGTGGGGGCGGGCTGGGCCCTCCGGGAGGAAATTGCCTCTTTGGATGACACGACACACTCCCTGTACACGCCCACCCCACTGCTCAGAAACAATGCGAGTTGAAAAACCCAAAATCATGGGGTGGGTGGCGAGGAGCTGACTCTGTAGCAGCTGCTAATTAGGAAATCCTACTCCCGGGCTGTGCTAGCATCCCTGATGATGTTGGTTCACAAACAGATGTTTTGGAACATTAAGACACTACAGAAGTGAAAGTTCTCAACTGGGAAAAAAAAAAAAACAAAAAACAAGCAAAGCAATAAAACTCTCTTGTTAATTTAATCTCCATTCATGGTACAAGGGAAAGTGATGGCCTGACACAGGGAGCTGAGCGCAGGGGGAAGGATGATCTTTCTAGCTCAAAAGATACCTGAGAAACTGGGGCATCTAAACTCTAATACGAGGCTGGTTGGTGTGGTTCAGGTGCCACGGGACATGAGTGGGGTTTGAGCAACCGTCCCTGACCATCTGGGGAGAAGGATGGGTGAGGTGTGGAGGGCCAGCCCCACTGAGCCTCAGAGTTCCCGCCTCCCACCCCAGAGACTGCCTCTGAGTGTGGCACAGCCTCTTGTCCTCCATCTGACTCAGGCTCCAGGGCCTGAGGCATCCTTCTTCTCTCCGTTTCTCCAGGACCGTTTCTCTCTCCACCAAGAGTAAGAGCAGCTTCCCTGCTACCTTCCTCCGCATGTGGCAGGTCCCTGTTGAGTCCTGTTCACTTTCCACCGAATTATTCTCCTACTCAGGGTCTGCACTTGTGCTGAATAGGGAGCCACACCACAAGCAGCATTGAGCCACAGTACCCTGAACAACTCAGGGCTTCCGAAAGGATTAGTCCTTAGGGCTTCGATGAAGATTTTGGCATTTGAGCCATTGTTCTCCGGGAGATGCAACATGGAATGGTGTAAAGCACTTGAATGTTCACCATCAAAGAGACCTTGAGAGGCAGAGGTGGTGGGCTAGGGTGCTGCCTGCCCCAGCCTGCGGGGTTTGTTAATCCCTTTTCTGAGGAATTGTTCATAGTCCATAAAAGACATAGAAGGACACTCAGAGTTAAACAGGGGGCAGTGGGACAGTGTTCTTTCAGAAGCCTGGGTCAGTGACGTCAGGGACTTGTCATGCATTGAGGCAGCCCCGCCGTCTTACCCTGTGCCCCCTAAGTTCTCCCTGCGCGTCCTAGGAGAATGTCGTGGAGCAGGGCTGGAGGCACAAGCTGCCCAACAGCCACTCAGCCAGCTTCACTCCTTTCATCAGAGTACACACCTCGCTTCCAGGAGGGCCCGCGGGCCTGGGCGGTCCAGGGGCTTTCACCTCTGGACCAGCTCTCGCCTGCTGCCTGGAGAAGGATTGAGAGATAGAGTCATGATTAACTAGCAGTGCCTGCCAATCTCATCCCAAATCTGTTTGTTAGAAGTTGAAAGACCTAAATCCATTTGATAGCTATGTATGTAGCACTCAGCATGTACCAGGTCCTGTTCGAAGCTCTCACAGGGGTGCACTGTGTTACAGCCCAGTGAGGTAGGTGCCGTTATTATACCTGTCTTACAGATAAAGGAGCCAACGCATGGAGAAGTTATGTATCTCCCCTGAGCTCATAGGGCGTGTAAGTGGTAGAGCCAGAAGTCTCACCCAGACAGCCTGACTTTACCCACAGCCTGCGAGTTATGTTACCCACTGCCTCTCTTCTTAAGAACTGAATTTTCAGATCCAGGCCTGGAGCTGGAAGCAGGCTCTATTTCTTCTAGATGAGAGGACTTTGCATAGAGAACACAGATTCACAAGGTATGGGTAAAGCAAGCAACTTTTTCGTGTTGCCTCCTGTGTTCCTGGGAGAAGAAAGAGAAAGATCCCTGGATAAAGAGGGACACCAGAGGTAAGAGCTTCTCACCAATCCAGGCGGCTGTGGCCCTGTAACTAAGGGGAACAGGGTGGAGGTGACACCACAAGCCAGCAGGTTTCCGAGGTCAGCAGGGCCAGCAGTGGCAGCACTGACCAGGGGTGTGCCTTGCCTCTGGCTGCTCTGGAGAGCTGGTCATCGGCACCTCTCTTTGATTGGGGCACCAGCTACAGGCATGACTGGTGCTGAGGGTAGTGAGGCATCCAGAGGCGGAGGGGCCCAGATGCAAAACACTCACTCGTCCTTCAGCTGGGCAGTCAAAGGCCACTCGCATGCTTATGTTTCAGAAATGGCACTGGGGCCTAAACCCACACACGGTGTTGTTAGCAAGTTGCAGGAACCAACTTTATGTTTAAAGTCTACAGGCTTCACCTACCTTAGGGGGCAGCCTGGGGACCAAAGAAAGCCCATTACAAGGTGGCTGCTCCAGGTAGACCTAGAATCCTTTTACCAAGATACCAGCCTTGTTTGTTCTTTTTCTTACGGAACACATTTTTTTTTTTAAGAACATGGGGTCGTATGATATATGTACCATTTTGTAATTTGTGTTTTCACTTAACAAGATAAAGTGAGCATAATACATATCTAAAAATGTATCAGTAATATGCTTTGGTCAGTCCTCTAAAGTTTTGTTGTCATAATTAAGTTCACCAACTCCCTATTGCAAAAATTTAGGTTTTTTCCAATTGTCATGATTATAAACAATGCTGTGATAAACTTCCTTATACCTAAAACGTTGTGCACTTCCTTAATAATTTCCTTAGAATTAATTTCCAGAAATGGAATTCCTAGGTCAAAATATATGTCTATTTTTAGGGCTTTTGCAATGGATTTCTAAATTTCTCACCAAAAAGACTATACCAATTGCATTCTTACCAAAATTGTATGACAATGGCCCTTTTCTGTACCTTCAATGACGTTAGATGTTATCGTCTTTAAAATCTTTGCCAATTTGCTAGGCAAAAAGAATTAAATATATAAAATTTAAAAAGGTCTTTTCTAGTTTGGATTTGTATTTCATTTCTTTCCAAAAATACTTTGGTGTTTTTATTCTCCACACAGATATTTCCTTTTGTGAATTGCACATTCGTGTTCTTTGTCTGTGAGATGTACATTGTAGGAATTTGAAAAAGTTCTTCATGTATTAAGAATGCTAAACTCTTGGGGGGCTGGCCCCGTGGCCGAGTGGTTAAGTTTGCGCGCTCCGCTGCAGGCGGCCCAGTGTTTCGTTGGTTTGAATCCTGGGTGCGGACATGGCACTGCTCATCAAACCATGCTGAGGCGGCGTCCCACATGCCACAACTAGAAGGGCCCACAACGAAGAATATACAACTATGTACTGGGGGGGCTTTGGGGAGAAAAAGGAAAAAATAAAATCTTAAAAAAAAAAAAAAGAATGCTGAACTTTTATCATGTACTGCAGACATTTACCCTGGTTTGTTATTCAACTTTTTTAAAATTTAATTTTTATCAAACTCATACATAGTTGAAAGATGAAGTATATTTTATAAGGCTGTTATAAAAACCTTGACCACTCCTACAATCATCATTTTCTGATTCCCAGAATCAACCCCTTTCAACCCTTTTAACTGATTCTTTTAGTAATTATGTCCATATCTCTAAATAGCTTGCTTATATTGCTATTTATTGATTTCTTTGTTTTGGTTTTAGGCAATATTCATTGATTTCTCTCTATGGAAATTTTGCATCATTCCAAGCTCTCAGTTTGGAAGTTGATGCACTCTATTTCTATTCTTTACAGTCAGTTTGAGAAACCTTAAAATGCATTTTTGACACAACTCAAAGTTACCCCTCTCCTATGCAACATGATTCTGATCATGCCCTCCTGACTTATGTGCTATTGTTATCCAGAATTTTCTCTGTCTTCTTTTATTAATCCCACAAATGAGAAATTACTATTTTATAAATTCAATGTTTCATTGGATTTGCACATATTTACTATTTTCTTTGCTCGTTATTTTTTCTTGCATCTTTTTTTTTTTTTTTAAAGATTGGTACCTGAGCTAAAATCTGTTGCCAATCTTTTTTTTTTTTCTTCTTCTTCTCCCCAAAGCCCCCCAGTACATAATTGTATATTTTACTTGTAGGTCCTTCTGGTTGTCCTATGTGGGACCCTGCCTCAGCATGGCTTGATGAGCGATGCCATGTCTGTACCCAGGATCTGAAGTGGCAAACCAGGGCTGCCAAAGTGGAGCATGCGAACTTAACCACTCAGCCATGCAGCCGGCCCCTTTTCTTGCATCTTATAACTTCCTTCTAGGATTGCTCTTCTTCTACTTGAAATAAATTCTCCATAATTTCCTTTAGTGGAGTTTAATATAATTAAAATATTTAAAACCAAAAATGTTTCTATTTTGAAAGATAATCTCAAGATATTTTTGAAAGATAGTTTTGCCAAGTATACCATTCCAGTTTTTTCTCCCTCAGCACGTTGAAAGTATTTATCCACTGTCTTTTGGCTTCCATTGTTGCCATTGAGAAATCAGCTGTTAGTCTAATTGTCATCTTCAGTAGATGGTTTGTATTTTTTTCCTCTGGTTGTTTTTAAGACATAGTTTTTGTCTGGTTTTCTGCAGTTTCACTATGATATGGGTTATATGTCTTTTTTATTTAGCCTCCTAAAGGTTTGTTGGTCTGAGGAGTCGTACTTTTTATCAGTTCTGGAAAATTCTTAGCCATTAGTTACTTTTTTGAATATTGCCATTTTTCCTTCCCTCCCCCCCCCCCCGAGAACTCCAGTTAGATATACGTTGGACCTTTTCGCTCTATCTTCCTTGTTTCTTCACTTCTTTTTCATATTTTCTATATTTTCATCTCTGGGCATTCCCTTGTCATCTGTCTTCTAATTCTTAATTCTCTTTTCAGCCATATCTAATATGCTGTTGAGTTTCCTAATTTCAATTATTATATTTTTTCATTTCCAGCATTTCCACTTAGATTTCTTTCAAATCTTTTTGGTCATTATGTATAGTCTCTTTTTCTTTCATTTTCAATTTATTCTTATTTCTTTTCATGTAGTTTTATATATAAAAGTGTCTGATAATTCCAGTATTTGAAGTCTTTGCTTGTCTAGTTTGCTGACTTTTGCTCGTGGATGCCTTTTTTCTTTGTATGTTTTGTGATTTTTGACTGTAATCTCTTATTCCTGAGAATTTTATCAGTAAGTGATAAAATTGGGTTGAAGGTATGTTCATCTAGAGAGCTTTCAAATTTGTTGCTGCCAAATATCTGGAGGCACTGTATATCAGGGCCACTTTTTCCTCACTGTTAACAGGATGTGTGTGTGTGTATTTGAATTTACATACCAGAAAGCTCACCTGTTTAAAGTGTATAACTCAGTGGTTTTTAGTATATTCACAAGGTTCAGAGCCACTTTTAAATAAGTTCTTGGCTTAAGGTTTAGACCACATAGGTAATGTGATTTGTGCTGCACACCCACGTGAGGACTAGGTTTATGGTTACAAATTCTTGGGTGAGATTTATTTTTCTTTCACCTAAAACCAAGCTTGAAGGGCCAGCTTTCCTTGCTGTTGCCTTCTAAAGGGTGGCTTTGTTTCTATTTGCTTTATACCCAAGGTATGGCCTTTGGGGGTCCCTGCTTTAGCCAGGATTTTCTTTCAGACTCCCTTCCTGAGAGTTTTATCTCCTATCTTCTGCACCCCCGTGACCATCAGAACAGAAGTTCAAGGTCACAAGTATTGAGCAGATGCCCCAGGGCAGCTGCCAACTTCACAGTGAGCTCACCTCTCTGAATTCTGGCTCTGGGTTCATTTTTTGGCCTCAGAAGATTTGATTCTTCACTTACTTGGCAACTCAGCAATGCATTTAGAAATATTTAAAACAAAATTTTTTATTCAGCATTTTTAGTTGTTTTTAGTGACAGGGTTATTTGGAATACTGCAGGACTATAGTCTGCCTTTTGGTTTTGTTTATAGTGTGCGTTTATTTCCTGCTTCCATCTTTAGTCACCCCTCCAGGGAGAGAGCATGGTTCAGTGTTAGCCACGTGCTGTCTTCGTGTGGCCATTCTTTTCCTTTTGGAGACTGCAGTGGAATTTCTAGAGCTGACTAGGGTCTGGGCCTTTCACTCCTTGTTCCCTGAAGAAGGGGACATTGCTGCTTCCTCAGAGGCCCAGCCAGGCTCACCAATGGCCAAGTCTCACACTTTTCTTAAGGCTTAGTAGAGCTAAATTCATTTTCTTGCCTTTGCTCATGGCTTTCCAGCTTTGTGGCGTGGGTTTTGAGTCCCTTCTGCCTCCCCACAATCACTTATTTCTGGCTCCTTTTGAGAATAATTTTTTTTCATTGTGTCCAGTTGACCAAGAGGATAGAGAGAGCATCCTCAAATCCTTTCACCTCCTCTCAGGAGGGCAACTTGCCTTGGTGGCTCAGATAGGAAGAACAAAGGGAACATGCCTCATGGGTCACTGTTGTCCGTAAACCCAGAGTCTCAAGTTCAATTTATGGACTTGGAGGCTTCCCCTGGAAACACCCCTCCACATCCCATTTCCAGCTGAATGTGGGCCTTGCCTGTCTGGGGCTGGGCCTCAGAGGAACCCAGATGCCTGGACAACTTCCCTCCCCCTTCAGGAAGCTTCTGTTAATTATCACTTACAGGAAACAGAATAGGAAGCATGAAAACAGTAATTCTCAAGGGACTTTGGGAGGAAATGATTCCCTTAGGAAAGTTTGTCAGAATCTCTTGTGGAAGTTTTTATAATCACCACCCTTCCAACCCCACTGCTTCTGGTAGGAATGGACCAGAGTGGGAAAATGTTGAGAACCATTGATCTAGAACTACACTGTCCAATATGGTAGCCACTGCCTATATGTGGTTGTTGAGCTCTTGAAGTTTAGCTAGTAATATACTTACTGGATTTTAATACCAGAAAAAGAATGCAAAATATCTCGATAATTTTTTATATTGATTACATTTTTCAGTGGTACTGTTTTGAATATATCGGATTAAATAAAACATTTATTAAAATTAATTTCACCTGTTTCTTTTTACTTTTTAAAATATGGCTACTAGAAAATTTAAAGTTACATATGTGGCTTGCATTTGTGGCTCACTTTATATATCTCTTGGACAGTGCTGATCTAGAAGATAGCTTGTTCCTTTTGGGCTATGTGTGTGTGTATGTGTGTGTGTGTGCATGTGTGATATTTTAAGCCAAACTGTAGGTTCTGCCAGCAGCCTGGACTGGTCAGGTGTTTGGGCCATTTTTGCCTGACTCATATAGATAGAAGTGACTTCATTCATCCCTGCAGAGGTTTCTCTACAGTGCCCACAGCTCCTCATCCTAAGTAGAAAGAAAAATATCATTCTCAAATGGGGAAAATGAAAATGTGTTTTTCAAGGAGCCATGGAATCAGTGATAACTTCCAGTGGTCCTTGTCCTTGTCACTGCTCTCTCTAGAAACTCATTAAACTCGTGAGCATGTCTTCCATATTCACTTCCATATTAGGCTGGCTGTTTGGGGAAACAGCTCTTAGATGCTGTTTGGATTTTGGTGTTATCCTTCAGGGGCCCAGCACCCCTAGCCGTGGCCGGGCTCTGGCTTCCAAGCTGTGGCCGTGCCATGTGCATAACGGGGTAGCTTTCTCAGGTTGAACTTGGGCGTCCTACCCACCTGCTCTGACTCTGAACCCCCTGCCTTAACAAATGACACTCAGTGATATAGATGACTTCTTCTGTGCCCAGTTTACCCTCAAGTGGAACTTCATCCTCACAACGTTTTTAACTGATGCTCTCTTTGCCTTCATCTTGGGCGATACAGGAGCAAATGATCATTTAAACATATTTTCTGACTAATATGAATTCATTTCTAATTTATGAATTTCAAGTAACAGTCCCTACTAAGAAGCAATATTTCCTCAGCTCCCCCGAACTGGACATAAGGGAGAACAGGAGGCTTTGCTCTAACACTCCTCTCCAGCTCTTCATCCTTCCAGCTCAGCACAGCCGAGAGCTGGGGGGCTTGGGCTGGAGAGGCTGCCTGGTGACCTGGGCAAGGGGCATGAGCTCCCTGGGCCTCCTCTGCCTCCCCTGCAAAATGGGGAGAAGAAGAGCACCGACCTCTGACTTCGTGCAAGGGTTATATGAATAAGTGCATGTCATGCGCTTACATCACTGTCTGGCACATACACACATGTGTGATTGCTTTTATCATTTTTTAACAAAATGAGATCATACTGTAAAATCTATTTTTAAGCCTATTGTTTTAACTCAATAATACTTGTAGAATATCTTTATTTTATAATATTTTAATGACACATAGTATCCTTTTATCTGGATATATTGCAAGTGGTTTAACTGATCTCTATGAGATTTTTAGCTTGCTTTCTTTCTTCCTTCCTTCCTTCCCTTTCTTTCTCCTCTTTCTTCCTTCCTTCTTTTCCTTCTTCCCTCCCTCGGATTCTTTTTGACTATTGTAAACAATAATGTGATGAACATCTGTGCAGCTAAATCTTTGTCCACGTTCTTGAGTATTTCCTTAGGGTAGATTCAAAGAAAACAAAATTACTGCATCAAGCCTATTTGCATTACTAAGGTTTTGACAAGATTGCCAAACCCTTCACATGTTTTTTCAGAATCGTGCATGTCCCACCTCCTGCCTACGAAAATAGGTGTCAGGATTAAAAAGCCAACTTTTCCCCTCCTGCCACCCAGGAGGCACAGGTCCCAGCCTCGGTGCTCATGAAGTGCCTCCTTTCCTCTGCTCACACCCGAGCTCTGCCCTTCGCAGCGCTCTCCAAGCCTGCCAGACTCCAGCAGTGCAGGTGCTCTTCCCCGAGCCCCCATGTTCATCTCTTTCTATCCGTTTTCATCATTTATTCCACTTACTGTAAATTTTAATCCTACATTGTATAGTTGCTTCATAATTTCTTTCATTGGATTGCAAGAATAATTACGGTGGGGAAACAAAGAAGGGTAGGATTATTCTACTTGAAGTCCCTTCTTTACTGATATATCTGCTCATGGCGTCTTTTCTAAAGGTTTACTTCTCTTTTCAGAAGCCGGCAAGTTCTCACGGGTCCGTTTTCTGATTCTTTCAGCTACGGTAAGGGACGACTCGCCAGAAAGTAACACTGACCTGCACGTAGAAAACATCACTGCTGATCACAATCAAATGAACTTTTCGACAGCAGCCTCCAGCGAGGGTGTGGAGACTCAGACCCCCAGAGACAGCCATGCTTCTTCCGATGCTCCAGGAAACTCCACGGCACAACCCAAAACGGCACGTGCTGAAGGAAGGAACAACTCTTCAAGGAGAGCAGGTTTCACCGTTTCCTCTGTTGGGCCTGAGATAGCGACAGCTCTGACTTCCCAGAGCGGCTCCTTGGGTGAGTCTGTGCTGATAATACTCATTCCGCTCATCTATGTCCAGTCCTGGAAAACAAAATTTCTGCCAGTCTCTGCTCCCCACCCCGATCCTGAGCCACAGTGCCCGTCCAGGCTCCTGGACAGGGGATCAGACCCGTGACTTCGGCTCCGTCTGTGGCATGCTGTGGTTAAGGGAGTCAGAAGTACGGACCAGACAAGGGTGCAGATTTGCAGAGAGACCTGACCAATCCTGTGGAATCTACATTCCGTGGCTGGATTGAATCCGCACTTCATCCAGTGCTCCTGCCACACCCCTCAGTCTCAGAGGTACCAGGTCTGGTGGGATGCGCAACTGCATGTTTGTGTTGACATGGCTCACGGGGCTGTTCTGGCTCCAGTCTGCACGGCTGAGTGGTTTGCCATTTTTAGCAAAGCATTTCAGGAAGGGGCTGGGGCTGGATAAGCAGGATTTGATTGAGGAAGGGGAGACAAAGAAAACGAACACTGATTAGGTACTTACTGCATACCAGCATGTCTAGTCTCTCAGTTCTCACTGCAGACCAGTGAGATCCCATTATTCTCATCTGAGGAACTTGGAAACTGGAGCTCAGAGAAGTTAATTCATTCAACACGTGTAGGTCAAACAGCTAACAGGTTTCAGACCTGGGATTTGAGCCCCAGTCTGTGTATCTGAGTGAGGTAGGAGGGGGAGCTGAGGAGTGAGATGCCTGGAGCAAGTGAGCAAAGATATGGAGGCAAGAAGAGGAGCATGGCTACTTGTGGGGCGGCAAGGCTAGGAGCCTCCCTTGGGGGAGGGTGTAAGTCACACACAGAGGAGAGGACCAGTGTGTGGGTGGGGTTAGGGACAGTCATGGAGAACTTTGAAAACCAGACAATTTAGATCTGATGTGGAAGGAAGAGTCACTGAAGGTTTTTGAGCAAGGCAGTGACATTATGCAAACAAATTTGGGGAGGATTCACCTGGCAGGTGAGTATAAGATGTCTGGGGTGGGATATGGGGTGGAGGGAACCTGGGGTCAGAGGGACCGCTCAGGCAGACACAGAAATACAGATGCCAGGAGCTCTCAGGGATGGAGAGGAAGGAATTGGCAGGGACTCGTCATAGGGAAAATTGATAAGACTTGGTAACGGCCTAAAAGGAGAGGATGAAAAGTCAAGGATGCCCCCGTGGTTTCACACTGTAGTGACAGGAGGTCTGGTTGGGGGACTGAGTTATGTAAAGAGTACATGTAAAAATATTTTATGTACCATTCTAGAATAATGGGTATAGAGCTTAGAGACTGCACATGACACTGCCTGCGTTGTTGGTCATCCAGATATTGGAAATTTTGTTTATGTTTCATTCAAGTAAATTCTGGGACCGACTTGGTGGAATGTCAGTGATGAGTCATGACGATCAGAAAGCGATCTCTGATTCCATGTCATCTGGTACTTAGCTTCCTTGTGCCCCTTTTGTGATAATTCTACCACAAAATGCAAAGCATTGTCCGTGATCTCAGAAAACAAAGATCCTCTTTGTCTCGGTTTGTGGTCTCTCATTCAGGGGTTAATTTTTCATAGAATGAATAATTGCCCCTAATTTCTTCTCATGTCTATCTATTTTATAGAGGTCAGAGGGGAGCTCACTAAAAGATTATTCTGACGTTTGGAAGTCTGCTGGTGGAATTTTAATTGGTGCTGTCTGCTTTCAGCCTGGGGAAGGCGGCATCCGCATCCGGCAGTTCAGTACCACTCACACAACTTATCTCAGTATTGAAGTTCTTTCAAGTATGTTTTCTTTAATTGTATAAGGAGGAAAATAATAGTTGGTCTGCTGGCTGCCCTAGGCCTTTCTGTCCACTAATCCTTGCTATCCCCTTCCCTTCCACATATACACACATACACCTGCAACAAAGACTAAGTGTTGTTGGTATGTGTGCTTGCCCAAGAAGCCACATTCTGCGGTGAATGAAATGGTGACCACTGTGTCATTTGATTAGAATTAGATTTGTATTTCTTCGTTGTTGCAAAAATGTTTCTTTCAAGGTATACATTTTTCTAGGCATCATTTGAAAAATCACATGTGCAGGTGTTTGCAAGGCTGCGGTGGTGGAGTACTCACGTTTCTGCTCTTCCAATTTCCGGTCATCAGTTAAGTCTCCGCTCAGCTATTCCATCTCCACAAAGCCTTTTTCAACCCTTGGATCCTCTGAGCCACACACCTTGTCTAGTGCCTGTCTGCCCAGACAGACCGTAATCCTCCTGAGGACACAGGCTGTGTCTGTAACTTGTCTTCGGTTCCCCACTGCCCCAGAACAAGGTACAGTCGATAAGCAGTGGGGATTAGCATTTGCCCAAATATCACAGGGCGTGTCCAGCCACAGGCCAAAGAGAATGTGGGGAACTCTTCCCGCCCTCTCCCTTCTCTGAGGTTTTATTCGGGCTGTGCATGCTGCCTGTCTGTTCATCCCCATGCCATGGGGAGCAGGGCAGAGAGGGGTGGAAACATTCTTGGGAAATAGAGGTTAGGTTGCTTCAGAAATTACCATTTCAAAATTTTTATAGGTCAGAGGTTTTTAGAAGTACTTGGCAAGACTAGGGGTTTGGGTTTATGTCATCCAAGCAAAAACTGAACCCAGAGGTGCTTTCTGTAATGCCTCTTTAAAGCAGACGACTCCTCTTGCGTGTACTCTGTATACAGTTTCCTGCTGCCTGGGTACGGATATAATTTATGATCGTGTTTTTAGGAGATTGCTTTTTAAGATTATTCTTAAACATTGGTAAGACTGGATAAAAGCTGTGATCCTTTCTAGCTTCAAAGTTCTGTGGTTCGGTGATTTACAACCAGCTTTACTAAGTGGTAAAGGAAGCGTTTTCTAGGAAGCTACACTTTGATTCTGGTCAGAGTTATTTAATATTTGTAATTTAAATTCAGCCCATTACTGTGGTATATCTGAAAATCAGCCTACGTTTCCAACTTTACTGGGCTGGACTCTATAGTCACCTACATTTTTCAACATTAAAAAAATAATTGGCCTTCAAATTCCTTGAGCAGTCATCCTTTTAGAATCTTATGCTTCTAATTTTTGAAGAGTACAATCATATCTTTTCTATTCCTTGAGTCTTTCACTGAGCGTTTGTCTTCCTTCTTAGTGAGCGGGGTGTTCTGTGCTCTGCAGAGCCTCACCTCCCTCTTAGATACTGGAGGGAGCTTTCGGTGCTGTTAAGTGAGGGGATAGCCAGGCATCTAGGAACGTCTGGATCCAGCCTGCCAGCCTCCACTCCTCCCTGAGGGAGGGCAGAGGGACATGCACAAGGACCTGAAGCCACAGGGGAAACAACATTCTGCTCGATTTTTAAGGCTGGGCTGGTACCTGCTAACCAGGGCTCTGATCTGCCTTCTCCCTCCTGTTAAATCTAAATCTAGAGGTTTTACTGTCCCTCTCTGAGCACGGCATCCAGGAGCTCCAGGCACCCCGGCGGGAGTGCTGAGAGAGCCGGCAGGACTTGCAGAGCAGACCCGGCATCGCCTGGCCCGGCTGGCCGGCTCTGTAGAAGAAGGGGAGCCAAGAGGGCATGTGGTGGGCGCATGTGCCTTCTGATGCCGGGCCACTCCATCCACTGTCAATGTGACCCAGTGAAAGTTCCGGCACTTAGACCAGTCAGATGAGTGATGCTGCTCACTAGGTGAGCACTAGGATGGCGAGCGAGGAGCCTGGCCCGGGGAGAATGGGGCTCTTTCTTTGAAACATGAAGGGGTTAGATCAGATGATCCCTGAGGCTCCTTTCTAGTTCCAGTGTCTGTTATTCCAGACACATCCAGCCTTTGTATTCTGTGCCTCTGTTCACTCCTCGCTCTGCTACGCAGAACCGGCGTCCAGCACAACCTCTTCTGAGGCTCCAGGAGCCAGGAGTTACCTGCTCCCCAAAATAAACTGTATGCCAATAAATGTATGCATGAAAGCAGGCGCAGGTCCAGACAGCGAAATCAGATTTTAAAAAAGAGATGGGAAGCCTTTTGAAATCATTTTTCTCACTGCTTTGCGTCTTTTGCTGCTTTATATCTTTCTCTACTTTCCGTATTTTGTATAATGACCATGTAGTATTTGGTCATTAGGGGAAAAAAGTAAGTAAAGCAACTGACAGGGAAAATGTTCTCTTTTGAAGGCAGAAAGAGATACGTGTATGTTGATCTGTGTGAGAGTGGCTACAATTAAGCACTAAATTTAGTACAGAGCTTCCTGGAAACCAGGGCACAAAGGGAAACCGGGTGGGGCACGGGATTGTTGTCAGATAAAGCAAGGATGCCATTTCATCCCTAGGCATAAGTGTTTTGGGGGCAGTAAATTCTAAGAGGAATATTTATGTAAGGCATGTTGAGAATCATACTAGAAAATGCCATCAATGCCGTCGATTGCTGTTTTGTGGAAATTGTGTTACTGTTCTTTAAAGGGCGATATTTTATAGGATTCTCAATAGGAGCTGAGGGTGTAATAATGGAGGTCAACTCGTGAAAGTATTTCTGTGGGCAGCTGAGCTAATGTGGTCTAGGTAAATTGCTTTGTGGTGATTTCACTTTGTAAAGGAAGAGCGCATAAATAACTCAGAAGAGTGTAGATTTAGCATATCTTTCTCAAATATCAGCGGTTCAGCTAGATTTTTGGCAGATTCTGACGAGGAGTCAAGCCAAGGCTGAGCCTTCGGATGCATGCCTGAGGTTCCAGTATTTCGCGTTGTGATTGGAGAGTGACGCACATGGTTTACCAGATGAGCAGGCATCCTTTCCACCTCCTGTTATAAAGATCAAGGAACTTGACTTATTTCTCTTCCCAAATGGGTGGTCCTCCTGTTTTTGAATGGCTGCTTCAAAGGAAGAAATGAGCAAGGAAGGGCACTTATTAAATAATCAATAATGCTGGCCTGTTGATTAGAAACATGGTGAATTTCCCCCTGGCTGTATTTAGCGGGCTCTCCTTTAATAGTGTAAGTGGTGATTGTAGATTAGTTTGACCAAACATTGCCTCCTTTTAATAAAGGGGCACCAGCTCTACAGCCTTCACGTGGTTTTACCGTGAGGATTAAATGAGATTGTGCATATGAAGTACTTACTCAGCACAATGTATAAAGGTGGCTATAAAGTACTGGCACACAGTAATTGGTCAGTAAGTGGCAGCTTTTAATAATGATGATAATGAGAAGATGAAGCAGTGTTCCACAGAGCCTTGGGGCAGGGAAAGCATAGCTGTTTTATTGTTGTGACTTTTGTGGTTGTGTTTCTGTGGCCACTGATCTGCCTGACAGGTATTCAGGCTGAGTCCAATATAATGCCACTGTACGTCAAATCGATGAAATAGTACAGTTTACTGGGAATGAAAGTGCTTTGAGACAGCACCCAGCAATCCCACAAGGCTGTAATTTGGTGGATCTGGATAATAACTCTAATGAAGGTAGGCCTGAGGAGCTAAGTGGGTGAGAGAGGGTTTGGGGCATATCTATATTAAGCTTTCCTTTTTTAGACTAATGCCTTTTTGTTTTGTTTGTTTTTGCTGAGGAAGATTTGCCCTGAGCTAACATCTGCTGCCCATCTTCCGTTTTTTGTATGTGAGCCACCACCACAGCATGGCCACTGACAGACGAGTGGTATAGGTCCATGCCCAGGAACTGAACCTGGGCTGCTGAAGTGGAGTGTGCCAACTTAACCACTAGGCCACCAGGGCTGGCCGTGTTTTTGTCTTTAAGTAGGGGTGGGTTTAAGTAGGCTGAGGCTCTATTTTTGTGTCTGGGTCTTTCTCTTTCTTTGTTTCAACTGCTAGTTGTGTGGATTGCCTGCGTCTTCATTTTGTCTGATTAAGGTCCAGAGCTGCAGGCTGTGTTCTAGGTTCTGTACAAGAGTAAGAGGAACCTTTTTGTTTCCTGCACTCATGCTTTCTCTCTCCCTCTCAACTATATTTTATATTTATTTGTGCTTTTGGTCACAGCTGCACGTAAGACTGGCCTTCAAGGAACCATTTATAATGAGAACTTCCTTCTTCTCTTTCCTGGGTCACAATTAACATTTTGAAGGCTTTCATTATATAGGTATAGAGTACTTTTTTAAATTTTTGGCTTAAAAATAAAAAATGCACTCTTTTTTCTTGCTTTTGCATATTGCCCGCCATGTTTCTTCCCACTCACCAAGTTTTCCTGCAGTTTATCTGTTTGGAATGAGGATTTCCATATGCCCTTCTGGAGGTTAGTTCTCTACAGTGTCCTTTGGAAAGTTCATTGCAGAAAGGAGCCATCAGCAAGCTGCCCATACATCTGTGGAGCACATCGCGCATTTTGACCATTGGTGTATAATTCAGTTCTTGAGGTTCTTGACAGTTAATCCAGTGCCTGCCGTCATTTCATTAGAAAAACTCTTCCCAACCTGGAGTCCTCGATCTCCTAGGCCCCACTGGAGGACTCTGTAAGCTTGAGAGTCGGTCTCCAGAGCCTAAAGAGGCTAACTATAATAATGGAGCCTGCCTGCTTTTGATGGGAACTAAATCACATCAGTGGGGTAACATGAGGATCACTTGCTGATTAGAAGCTCTGTTACTTAATTAATGCAGTTCAGTTAATAGTTTTTCAAAACGTGAGGTTTACAGTGGCCGTGAGGTGTGAAATAATAAAGAAGCCTTGAAGTGACCAGGCCGGGAACCACTGTTCTAGGCCAGTGTTTTTCCGGCTATGGTCTGCAGAGCCCTCGGCCTCCTCCGTGGCGACCTGGGGGCTGGGCATCCTGGAACAGCTCTACTTTTCTTCGTTTTCATGTATGAGTTTTAACTATAATAGCATTTGAACAAAAGGATTACACTTCTATAATAAAACAGATCAAAAACATGTATCTTATCACATGGTCTGTCCTGTATAAGCTATAAGGCAGAGTTCAAGAGTACAAGTTTTTAACCCTCCTCTATAAAAACCACGGCAAATCATGTATCAAGGCTTTCTCCTGATTTCCTTTTAGCTTGAGCTGAAGCTTTTCATTGTGCTTGGTCCTCAGTGCTTCTCCACTTAGCTCGGTGAGAATTAGAGCCAGTGGGAGAGAGAATAGTGTGTCAGATATGTGTATCTATATCAGGTCCACATTATCTACGTTTATCTACCAAAGTGTAATAAACATTATTTGTATCTAGATACATCCCTGATTTTCTGAAACCCCTGAGTAGTCTTGAAGCATATATTCTTCCATTTTAGCTTCTGAAAGTATGGAGGAGGTGAACAGCTCCACTGTGCTCCAGAGCCCCTCCGTCAGTCAGACAAAACGAGTGCCTGTTGCCACCACGTTCCCCGATGGTGTCCCAAGGATGCTCCAGTCTTCAACCGTCAGTCTGGGACCTCTAAACGAGACAGAGAGTTTCCCCGAGGACTCTGAAATTGCCACGACTTCAGCATCAGTCCATTCTTCACCCTCTGAGGCAGAATCGAAAAGAAACGATGAAGTCATGGGGAATCCAGGGCATGGGGAGTTCACTGAGCCATTCACAGAAAATGGATTTGGCCTTACATCTTCCGAGGTCTCAGTGGGACTTCGGCAAAATGATTCCCCGAGTGAGTATTCAATGTTTATTTGATCTATTATAAATGTTTTTAAGTTGTTGAATTTTCTCAAGGGATCGCTTCAAGACCATTTGCAATCTCTAGAGAAAGCTGTGCTCTTCGATAACATTACGCCATCTCCTTTATCTGGCATACCACGTTCTCTCATTTTGGTTTTCATCCTTCTGAGAACGTTGAGAAATTAGTTGAAGGGGCATCATTCCTCGTGCTTTCTTGTAGATGAGCAAACTAAGGTTCGGAGGGTTTGCATAACGAGTGCACGGTCATTTAGCTCACTCACAGCAGACGGAGCCCCCAGCCTCGGAGCTCCTCCTGTTGACTGCATCTTGTCACTCTGCCGCATTGCCTTCAAAGTGACATCTGGCCCCTCTTAAAACTACCTTCCGGTGTTTTATGTACAGATCATCTTTACAAATAAAATGTGCAGATATAAATATATTCCCCAAATTCATGATTTTAGTGTACCCCCTATAGGTGATATTTTGTTTGCTATATTTCAAAATTAGAATAATCTTTCCTAACAATGGAAGTGTTTTAGAAAAACGCTTCTAAGCACTGTATTTGGGCATATCGTATTCATTGGACATGACAACACACTCACTCCCTTGACCACTTTTTTGGGGAAAGAGAATAAAACACTCAGGTTACTCTGCTACTTTGCACAAGCTGTTTAGAACCTTCCCTTTTCACCAACTTTTATTTTTCTTTTTTTGATTTTATTTACTTATTTTTTTTGAGGAAGATTAGCCCTGAGCTAACTACTGCCAATCTTCCTCTTTTTGCTGAGGAAGACTGGCCCTGAGCTAACATCCATGCCCATCTTCCTCTGTTTTATACGTGGGACGCCTACTGCAGCATGGCTTTTTACCAACGTGGCACCAGGGATTGGAACTGGTGAACCAGGGCCGCCAAGAAGCGGAATGTGCGCACTTAACCGCTGCACCACCAGCCGGCCCCGCACCAACTTTTATTTTTAGTATTGCTGTCTTACTGACACTGAAGAGTTTTGAAATAATTATTTAGAATATGAAAATGCATGTCAGGTTACACATATAATATTTTTCAAGGTCCTTGCAAAGGGGACCATTTCTTAGAGAAGACTCACGTCTCCCTCGTGGAGGGATCGCCTTCAGGTCCATGTAACGGCATTTTTTTCTCTGACTCCTTACAGCCTCCAGAGGACACCAGCTTGCCAGCAGCTCTGAGGCAGAGAACAGAAGCCCCATGTCTCCGACTCAGACTGTGTCTAGGTCACTCCCATTGGTCACAGATGGAGAAGGCACTGCACGCTGGTTCTCGACCGACAGCAAGACATTCACAGATGTGACAGGAAGCTCTACTTTCTATCCTGATGTTGTGAACGCTTCGGATTTGACTCAGTTCTCAGCCTCTGCCCCACAGTCTAGAGGAAGCGACACAGCACTGGGTGATAGGGGCTACTCTGAGCCGGCCACCGAGACTTTGTCTTCACCTGCCTCAAAGAACCAGAATTCCTCCTCACCACGTGGTGAACGCTCCAGTGAGTGTCCCCTTCCCAGAATGTGCCACACGGATGGGAGAGGGGCTTCCTCAGCTTGGGATCTTCCTGAGGCTTAATGAAACATCTCCAGAGGACCCTCTAGTTTCATTATTTCCAGCCCATTCTTCTAGCTGGTTGATACAGATACACCTGTATATTCCCCGTTTTTTCTGATACATCTCCAAGATGCTGCTGTTGCCACCTGCCCTTCCCACACACAGCTCAGGGACTTCTCTGTCCACCTCCTTCCATTCCCTATCACCCACCCCACACCCCCAAACCTGCCTCAATCACACAGCTTCTGGAAGGTGAAAATACCACCTTCTTATGAATGGTTGTTCACCCCAGGTCTGGGCATTCATCAAGAGAAGATTCTCCCTCCCCCTTGTTTCAAACAACTTTGCTGAGATATAACTCACATTCTATACAATTTGCCCATTTAAAGTGTACGATGCGTTGCAGTGGGTTTTAGTATGTCCACAAAGTGATGTGCTACCATCGCTGCTATCTAATTCTAGAACATTCTCATCACCCCAAAAAGCAACCCTGGCTCATCAGCAGTCACTCCCCAGTCTCTCCTCCTTCCAGCCACTGGCAACAACTAATTTACTTTTTCTCTCTATAGATTTGCCTATTCTAGACATCCCATATAAATGGAATCGTACCATATACTTTTGTGCTTTTCACTTACCATAATGTTTTCAGGTTGCACCCATGTTATGGCGTGTAGCAGTATTTCATTCCTTTTTATGGCTGAATAAGATTCCATTGTATGGGTAGACCACATTTTGTTTATCTTCTTTGGAAATGTCTATGTAGATCTTTTGACCATCTTTTAGATTGGGTTATTTGTCTTTTCTTTTTTAGCTGTAAGAGTTGTTTGTATATTATGGATACTAGTCTTTTATCAGATATATGATTTGCAGACAACATTTTCTCCGTTCTGTGGGTTGTCTTTTTACTTTCTTGATGGTATTATTTTCCGTACAGAAGTTTTTAATTTTGGCGAAGTCAAATTTATCAACTTTGGAAATCTTTTCTTTTGATATTCCTTTTAATAATGTTTTGGGTTAATTTTTAAAAGCAATTCTCAGGAGGCTTGTCAATGTAAAGTGTGTGTTGACTAAAGCAAAAATGCATTCACTTATCATTTAAACTTATAATAGGTGTAAATTCTTACCCCTCCACCACTAGTAATAGCAGCTGCATTTCCCCCATATGAGCATCCTAATTGATGAGGAAAAGTAGCATTTATTGCTACTCATGTGGTATGGAAAAGCATGTGCTTATCATGAAACAATACCACATGTATGGGTGGAGGATATTTATGCTCTTATATAGCTCTGCATGGAAAACACATTATCTGTCTCCTATACAAAGGAATCATGTTCCCCCCTCACCATTGTGGGGCTCAGAATTTTTACCCTCTCAGACCAGATGTTTAGGTTCTATAGCCTTTTGCCTCTCCATCTCTCAGTACCCTTCACTCTGCATTAATGCTCAGTTGGTTCATGTGGAAAATGTGATCTCAGGGTGAGCAGATCTTGGGGTTCAGTTATAAAGAGCTGGATAAGGAGTAGCCTCATTCCTGAAACCACCTCACTCTGGGTTGATCTGATGCTTTCTCTGGTTCCCGCTGAATCACCCCAAGCTGACTTATCCTGCCCTTCAGCCTTTCAGTTCTCAGGCTGTTCCCTTTTTTGAGGTCCTAGGCAGCCGCTCTGTTTCAGGTCATGACCCTCCACTTTGTTAAGTCTGTAAGCTTGACATGTCATTTAACACAGCCTTTACCACCTTCCCATCCCAGGCAAGTGCCTCTTTGCCCAGGGAACTTGTGCTCAGATGCATCCAACTCTCACCTCTCTCCTGGTGTACCTTCCGTGGGTCTCTGAAGCCCTTCAGCCTGGGTCATGTCACGTCTCTGTCTGGGTCTTGGCTTTCTCAGTGCTGCTCCAGGTCACTGTGTATCCTTGTCCCCATGCTCATCCCTGTCTGTCAGTTAATGCAAACCTATCATGAAGTGAACTTACCCAACACTCAGCTGAACATCAGTTTTCCATCAGGGTGTGTCCATGGGGTGTCAAGAGCTAGCCTGGTCTGGGAATAGGAATAAGAACCGGGAGCAGAGCCTGTTTTCTCATAGAGCCAGATTATAAAGTATTTAGGCTAAGAAGAATTGAACCTCATTTCCATCATTTCTGAAAAGACAGGTTTATTTGATAATCTGGTATAGTAACCTAAGATACTTTAAGCTTATAGTGTAAAGCATATGCCAAAGAAAGGGGGAAAAGGATATTTGTTCATGAGTTACCTGTCCTTATTCCATCCTCAAGAAAATAAAACAAATGGATTAAAAAAAACAAAAAACCAGTCCACCTTTAATCTCTGATCCCAGTACCATTTCTCAATGATGTGTTAAGACCAGGAACTAACATTCCATGATAATGACAGGCCTGGTGTCAATTCCTGTATGGCTGGTCCTACCAGGAGTAACAGCCTCTGGAGTGGTGTGGTCCTCCCTCCTGGGCCTTGTCAGAGGATCTGAAGCCCCAAGTGGGTTGTTAATTTTTGCCCACCGTTCACACCCATTCCCCACCCCCCAGTTTCCCTGACAGAGACTCTCTTTATTATGTGTCGCCAAGCAGAAGTACAGTATTGATCCTGTCCACTGAAGTAATAAGCTGTCCCATAAATCCAAGTCACCTGAACAGATATGCTGGCCCGCAGAGCCTCTTGAGGGTTCGGTCACTGACCGTTAAGTTGTTGTTTGCAAGAACAACACACGTTGCAAGTTCCAGATAAACACCCTGAGAAAGCTCAGGGGAGCATTTTGGCTAACGAAGTCCAGGACGTGAGGCTTATCCCTGAGACTCATACACAGTACCGTTGCTCTGCCCTGCATTGACTGGCCATCTCCTTTTCTATCTTCTTGTAGCCACTGAAGACGGTCCTGAGCTGAGAGTCATTTCCGAGGCACAGGAGGGGACTTCCGAGGGGGCGACTGGAGCCCGTGCTCCCAGCCCGCACACTTCAGCCACTTTCACTGGAAGCGGAGAGCGCACGCTGAGGTCTCTCACCAACGGGAGCACCACTCCTGGGGACGTGGGGCACTCTGTGGCGGCGCCCAGAGAAACAGAGAGTGCCACCCAGCAGGGGAACGTGACCATGACTGATGACGCCCACCTGGTCTCGGGTTCACCAGCGGCCTCGCCTGCCCTTGGAGGTGACGAGCAGAATCTCTTCCCACGTTCCTTCAGCTCATCTGTCAGTTTGCTCACAGCCCTAGAATGATTAAGTTCACTCTCAACCCAGAAAGTACCTTACAAGCTCTTCACGAAGAGAACTTTCTGGGTTCTCCCGCATCCCCCCACCCACCCCGTCACCATTTGCCTCAGGCATTTGCTGTGTTGTCTGCCAGGATGCTTGAAATAAAGGAGACCAGCCACACTGTGGCTAAGGCCAGTCTCCTGGGAAAGAAATATCTCGTTGTGCAGAATGGAAAATTGGGAGGGTTTTCCTTTTTCCATTTAGGCGTAACAATTGTTCTATTTGGGGTCTTAAGAGTTTTTTAGATACCCGTTTGCTTTTATCAAAAAAGGCGTGTGGAAGGAATTTGGACCTATTCGCTATTCTTCGGCCCCTGGCCCCACGTCTCTTTTATTATCATTTCCATTGCTGCCACCCTCTGTCCTCGCAGGAGGGTAAATCTACTCGGTGCAGACTCCAGCCCTTCCTGCCTTCCCATGTTGTCTCTATCCACAGTGCTCCCATTGAAAACCACTCTCCAGAGAAAGTGTTTCACCCGCTGGCTTCATGGATAGGACATTGAGAGTCTATTTTATAGTGTGTGTGTTCAGGAGATTCCCTGTTGGTTTAGTTGACCTAACTTTAGTTTTTCCATTTGTAGTCACTGGAATTGGCAGTCCCTGGAATCAAGTGAGTGGCACAGACGTTGAAGAGAGAACTTCCAGCGACTACACAGGCCACACCTATGTTTCGTCTACTTTCCCCAAAGGAGAACGGGCATTACTGTCCATCACAGACAACAGCTCATCCTCGGACGTTAGGGAGAGTTCGACCTCTTCTATTAAGATCTCAAACTCTTCCTATTCAGACTACCCTTCCTCTTCTCAGGCTCAGACTGAAAGAAGTAATGTGTCATCCTACGAAGGGGAATATGCTCAGCCTTCTACTCACTCCCTGCTTCTGCGCACAGCCAACCTTCCGTCCTATACACCCACCGTTAATATGTCAGACCCTTTGGTGCTTCTGGACAGTGATACTGGCTCGCTTGGTGACTCATCTTCTTCTTCATCAGGGTCCCCTTTGCCTCTGCCCTCAGTGTCACAATCCCACCAGTTGTTCTCATCCACCTTACCATCAACCAGGGCCTCTGCTCACCCACTGCAGTCCACTCCTGGTGCGCCCATACCTTTGTCTTCCTCACCACCACCTGTACCAATATCTCTGACAGCATCTACCCCTGCCTCGAAGTCCATCTTCCAAACAACCCTACCGCCTTCATCTTCTACACTCGTCCTGCCCAGGGCAAGGGACACTCCTGTGACTTCAGTTTGGATGTCAACAATGACATCTGTAACAATCCTCCCCAGTAGTCGAACAGCAGATCCTAAGAACCAGAGCAACTCACACCATGAGCAAATCATTACGGAATCAGAGCTACCAAGCCTGGAGTCTCTGCCCACAGAGGCCACCGAAGCTGTAACAATGAGGTCTACTTCAGGGATCTCTATGTCCCCAGCCTCAACAGAGTCCTCTACTGAGCAGACTCTGCCAGCCACAAGCACCAGCGTAGCCCAAACGTCTCCAGCTTTGACAACCACCTATCTCGAAACCTCCTCTCCCCCTGTGACCACTCCCAGCCCCGCATCAAGCACAGCAGCTCTGACGGCTGGCCCCACAGTACAGACTACAACCAGAAAACAGCTCTTGACAACCAGTCCTGAAATTCCAGCACCTCCGATCTCAACAGAAGGTTCTGTCACCACAGAAAGGAACCAAGTCCGTATAGATGCTACCATCCGATTGGTCCCCCTGACCAGTACACCCACTTCGGCAGAAGAACTGACCACGGGGGTTGGCATTACAGAAGAGGACACCCCAACTTCACATTTCCTCAGAACATCTCCTTCTCCCCAAACCACAGATGTCTCTACAGCTAAAATGTTGCCTCCTAAATCTACTGCCTCCACTGCTCGGAGCAGCACGCAGTCACCAACAGCATTGTCCTCTCCAGCCTCAGGTAGAACGCAGTTGCACAGGCACCCTGACAGCTCCACAGGCTCGGGATTCATGTGAATGTGTGACAGTCGCTGGTATTTGCAGTAGTACAGTGTCTGTTTTGTGATCTCAAATGCTTCCTGTTGAAGCACTTAAAGCATCAAATAATGTCATGGTGCACCTACTTTTCTCACGTCTGAGTTACATAATTCTTCCTGAAGAAAGAGGAGAGGATGCTATTGGCCGTGTGTGACATCAGTAGATTGTCAGTTGTAGCCTGTAATGCCCCGTAATTGCAAGAGCTTTTCAAGCATGCCTTTAACTCTTCCAGGGCCAGAGCAGGCCAGTGATGAGGGACTGGAAGGTGGAAAAATTGCGTATGAGACACGGAGCCACTAGGTGCCTGCTCCCAGATCAGAGCCCCGAGCTTCTGAGTCAGTGAGCCGGCTCCCCAGTGACCAGGGAGGCTTCTCTTGATACCCCCAGGCCTTTTGTCCCCCTAAAGTTAAGTTGCTAATTGATAATGCGGAGGAGGGCACATGTTCAGTACAAGGATGATGAGCTAACCTTTTCCCAGAGTGACTGTGTGACCAGGGCTCCCTCACGTCCCTCTTGAGGTTATCTTTACATCCACACTGACGTTGCTGGGCGTGAACAGTAAAGCCATCCACGTGATTCTTCATCATTTAAGGAAAGGTGGAAGGAAGGAGGGTCATGTGTCTCTTGATGTCATGCTCAAAATTGTACATGTGGCTTGTCCAGACCCAGGAAAGGAACACTGATATGGGTGAAGGGGTGAAACAGAGACTGACATCTTAAGAAGAAAGAAGGAAGAGAAATGCTTTGTAGTGACTAGTGCAGGGAGCTCAGTTAGGTTCTAACCAGTCAGCCATCATCACCCTGGCGGTTGGAGGGTCATGGACCACCCCCACCACCAGCCCCGCAGCGCCCCCAGTGCTTCCTGTGTGCCAGGGGCCCCAGCACCTCTGGGAGATGAAGGGTGTATCCTTCTCCTGGCAATTGTGGGATCCCTGCTGCAGGGCTCACAAGCCTTCACTTCCAGAGGCCAAATCTATTCCAGTACCAGATGGAACATGATTCACAAGTCTCCCCTAACGCCAATGATAGCCGTTGCTCTCATAACTATAGACGAGCATCATTAGGAGCATCGTTGCTGGCTGTTGATATGTTTTTTGTGACTGTGTTCATGGATATCTAGGGGCTGTGCTTCTACAGGTGATTTTAGGTACATTAAAATATATAAAAGTAGCAATGAGGAATAGGAGCACCATCGTTAGGGTTATCCCATTTGTTTTCAGGGTTATTCTTTTGGAATTAGACAGTGAGAACTCCAAACTAACTGGAGTGTGACGGTGCCAGTTATACAGACCACTCCAGCGAGCTGTGGTCCCTGCCCCTAGGAGCTGGGAGTCCAAGATGACACTGAAGCTTGTGCATCATTAGGGCCTGGATGAATCAGATAGGGTTCATTGTCACATCATATAGAGAGAGAGCATTGTCCTACTTAACTCCGATCATTTTTCTAGATGATTGCACAACACGTGGAGGCCCACTTACATTTTGAGATTTTTGGATAAAGTGAAATCTGGCAGGAGGGAGGATGGTTGATCAGGGATCTTTTTCCCTTTAACATGTCTTAAGTTGCCATTGATTCAGGTAGAATTTTGTAAGTATCACAACGGCAGTATAATCATCAGTCCTGAACTGGGCGACCTGTGGGCAGCGTTTGGACTTGAACCAGTCGTTGCATTCAGGGACTCAATTGTCTAACACTGTCTGTGTACCCATGCTAGTGCCGGTATCCAGTCCCACCACATCTCTTCTGCCCTCTTGGGAACCCGTTCTATTTTAGTAGTGTGGCCTTTCAGAGCAAGTAAACAGAAATAAGCAAGAATCAAATATTAGCTGGGAGAATTAAATATTTACCTGGAGCTGCCTTTCCATCTCCTGTGTGATTAACTGCTTTATTCCTGGAATGTGTTTTTAGCTAACAGCTGTGCCACTAACCCTTGTCTTCATGACGGGAAGTGCGTTGTGGACCCCACCAGCCGAGGGTATCAATGCGTGTGCTCACCTTCCTGGCAAGGAGATGACTGCAGTGTAGGTAAGAGAAGAGCAGTCCCCAGTGGTTTACACTACAATGTCACATTGAGATAGGCAGTAAACTCCTTTTTCCTCCAAAATGTAAGGGAGTAAGATTTTTAAATTAATACCTTGCTTGTATGTTGTCTGCAGAATAATATCAGGCAATAACATTGACAGGCCTCCATGATCTGGCTCCATTCTGTGGGCTCCCTACCCTCCTGCCACACTGGACCATCCGCAGCTCCCGGAACAGCCCTGCAGTTTCCTGCTCCTGGCCTTCGCTGTGCTGGTGCCTCAGCCTAGAATCCCCCCACCCACCCCCTCACCCACCCATGTCTGCTTATTAAAGTCCTTCTAGTCTTAATCCAGATGTGATTTGAAACAGTCCTAATTCTCCTTCCTTCAAAATCTGCTACTTTCTCTGTACTTCCAAATCCTGCCTTGTATTTATAGTTAGATGTATACGTGGCTGCCTCCACCCTCAGTAGACTGCAGCCCTTTGAGGACGAGGGTCCTGTCCCACTCAGCTCTGGGGCCCCACCACACCTGGTGCCTTTTGGCCCTTAGTAAGCACTTACTGTAATGGATTATGGTTTTGCTGTCTGCTACAGATTCAATATGGCCTCGTTTTCTTGCCTCTGCAGATGTGAATGAATGCCTCTTGAACCCCTGCCCACCCCTGGCCACGTGCAACAATACTCAGGGATCCTTCACCTGCAAATGCCCGGTTGGGTACCAGTTGGAAAAAGAAATATGCAATTTGGGTAAGAGACTTAGTCTATCTTAGAATGTTTTCTGCACCGCAATATATTTTGCAAAATAGCGTTTATTGTTTTTCTCCCTAATCAAAATCAATATTTGTCCACGTTATAAACTTAAGGAATATAGAAAGAAGTGAAAGATGCTACCTATTATTCCACCACTCAGAGATTTAGCACCTTATTTGCAATCTTTTTTAGTGTGCATTATATTTTTACGTAGTGGAAATCACGGTATTTGTATGAACTTTATATCTTCAACATTTCCCATGTTATTAAAAATGTTATATAGATATCTTAATGACTGCATAAATATGCCATCATTTGTGCTTAACATTATTTGCTTAACCATTCCACCCTGCAGTTAGGAAAAAAATATACCAAGAGGGTATTCTAACCACATCATAAAAAAAAATAAAACATTTTAGGGAGAGAAAAAAAGAGAATAAAACCCTGATTACCCTACCACATTCACGCATTCTTTTCATGTTTAAAAATGATCTTCCTGTTCTTCTCCACAGACAAATATGTTTTTACAAAGCTGCTGCTGTAATTGGACTACACAGTTTGTAATATTTTGTTCCCTAATTTGACAGATTCGTGAAGCTGGTTGATTTTAGATGTAGTCTCCATTTTACAGATTAAAAAGCAAACAAACCACCCAAATGAAAACTAAGGCCCTGGCAAGGTGCTAAGTGGCCAGGCTTACACAACTGCTTGATGAGAGGCCACAGTTCCCCCTTCACACAGTAACGTGTTAATCGTCAGGGCTTTCTTGCACACAGGGTATAACCCTGTGTTAGCGTGCCAAGTTCAGTACACAGCTTGTTGAAGAAATTATAAGTGAAGAGCATATTGTTATCTAAGCTGGATAAGGAAACTGGTAGGTAAAGTGACTCATCTTTGAATCATCTTAAATCACCCAGTGTGATGCTTCAAACACAAAAGTGCTCAGTAAATATTTTTTGATTGACCAAATGTCTGTGTCTTTTAAAAGTGTTATTTACATGAATTTCTACTGCCCATAGGCTAAGTGGAATCATCAGACCTTTTGAGAAGATTGGTACCCTACTTTTAAATGATAGAATTTTGAAAATTATTTAGAATATAAGCATCATGTCAAAGGATTACTTAAAGAAAGAAAAGTCTAGGAATATAGATATCAGTGAAATAAGAATAAGAATTCCTCTTATTCTAATAGTTTATTTGCTTTGGGGAAACTGTCCCTTTTAGGTACCCTGTAAGAGATAAGCCAGGGGTTTTCAGTTTAAGAATGGGGAAGATGGAAATGATTTTGTTTTGAAACAGTGTGAAAAGTACACTTGCCCAAGAACTCAGATGCCTGGCTTCCAGCTTCAGGGCCACCAACTATGGCACGTGACTCTTGAGCCTCAGTTTCCTCATCTGTGAAATCAGAGCTCTGCTTCCCACTCAGGGCTTTTGTGAAGATAACATTAAATAATGTATTTGATGACAAGTGTTGGCAATGATGTAGAGAAAAAGGAACCCTCGTGCATGGTGGGTGGGAATGTAAATTATGGAAAACAGCCACTATGGAAAACAGTGTGGAGGTTACTCAAAAAATTAAGACTAGACCTACTACATGATCCAGCAATTCCACTTCTGGGTGTTTATCTGAAGGAAACGAAAACACTAATTCAAAATGATATGGGCACCCTTGTGTTCACTGCAGCATTATTTACAATAGCCAAGAGATGGAAACAACCTAAGTGTCTGTTGATGGATGAATGGATAACAAAAATGTGGTGTATATATATGCAATGGAATACTACTCAGCCATAAAAACGAATGAAATCTTGTCATTTGCAACAACATGGATGGATCTACAGGGTATTATGCTAAGTGAAATAAGTCAGACAAAGACAAATACCGTATGCCTTCACTTATGTGTAGAATCTGAGAAACAAAATGAATGATCAGACAAAACAAAACAGAAACAGGCTCACAGATACAGGAAACAAACTGACGGTCACCAGAGGGGAGAGGGCGTGGGGAGATGGGTGAAATAGGTGAACAGGATTAAGAGGTACAAACTTCTAGTTATACAATAAATAGGTCAAGAGGATGTAATGTGCAGCATAGGGAGCATAGTCAATAATATTATAACTTTGTATGGTGACAGATGGTAACTAGACTTATTGTAGTGATCATTTCATAATGTACATAAATACCAAGTCACTATGATGTACCCCTGAAACTAACAGGATATCGTACGTCAATTAAACTGCAATAAAATAATAATAATAATAATAATATGTATTTGAGCAAGCTTTGAAAATGGTAGAGTTCTCCAGATGAGAAGTATCATTTAACGTTAGTCTTCAACCTCCTGGACCAGAATTGAAACCAACTAAAATAGTAAACGACTTTGAATATGAAGTAATGATTATGACTCTTTAAAAAAAAGTCATTTAGATAACTTATGTAAATCAGCAGTTACATTTGAAGTGAAAAATTGCCTTAAAGCCAGATGATGTAAGTACAGGCATGAAGATGTAACTGTGCCTGGGGAGACTGCTGGGGCCCAGAGGACACTGTGTGATGCTGTCTTCATAGTCACACTGAAAGCAGAGGCCACATTTACTGTCATGATTCAGAAGAGATCCGTATACTTAACATTTACCATATGTATATTTCTATACAGAGAGTCTGGGTGTCAACCTAGACTTGTGAGATGAAGATGAAGGAGTGGGGTGAAGGTTCTAGAAGCCTGTGTGTGGAGTGTCCCACAGGCACCACGGATCAGGAGGAGAGTGCTTCTATTGTGTTAACAATCATCTTTCCCTTTCAAGTCATTTAGCTTCATTGTTCATAAACATCAGAGGAACATGCAAATTAGCACAAACTGAAATGCTTTCATTTGGCCAAGAATGTTTTCAAAGAGCTCCCTGCTGCTCAGAAAGAGTCCTAAGCAGCTGGCTTCACTGAACTGTAGAACAAGCAAAAAGATGTTAAATAAGGATTAAGGGCTTTAGACAGTAAGTATAAGATGTTAAATGTTTTCCCTGGCTCATCTGTGGGCCTTTTTCTTAATTCAGCAGGCAAGCTTTCCGTGAAAGAGCAGCTTCATGGATTTCTGTGTTTTGGGTTATTTTTTTTTTTTTCCTGTCTAGAGGGAAAGATAAGAATTTAATATAAAGGAAGATAAGAGCCAGATATGAAGCAGGCCGTACTAATTTTTGGTTGCCTGCCCATTTGTAAGTTCCATTCCCCTCAGGACCAGTCAGCACAAATTGATGTTAACTAGAATTTGATTTTATGTGTGAAATGGGACTGCTTTCTTTCATGTCTGGACCCAACGAGATCTTAAATATGGGTGGTTTTCATTATGTGGCTTATACTCATTGGAGTCTAGCAGCCCCCTGGAGCGGGGTCCCACTACGCATGTTTGGCAGCTTTCTCTGTAGCCCCATGGTTGTCCTAAGAATATCAGATTCCTCAAGGGGCTGCGGGTGTTTGGAGGGAAGGAGAACTTGGAAGATGGGCACACATGACCTTATATGTTAATTTTGGCCCTTGGGAGCTGGATAATCTTGGGAAGTTACCTGACTTCTGGAAGCCTCTTTTGTCAATGATAAAATGGGCATTTCCTCTGAGCAAGAGAACGAGGGGTAGGTGGGGGTGACTCTGATGAGAAGAGGAAAACTAAGCATGCCCTCGAAACTGAGCACTTAGCTTGATACAAGAGCTAGAGACCAAGAGCTTTCCTCTAAAGCTTTATAGGGACCAACGAGCATTTTTTGGCTCCACATCTCCCTCCTCTCCTCGTAGGATTATGTTCTTTAGGCCAGCTCTTTTTTCTTCTTTGTCACAGCTTTAGTGAGCATCTATTATGTGGGAGGCTTTTAGAGAGATGTCAAGAAGGCTCCTTCTCTCAGCAGTCCTCGTACATACACAAAAGGCTCCTGGGAACCTCTCGTCCAGAGATTTACTCTGTCTGAGGCTTCAGCTCAACTCAGCAGGTGCTCACTTTACTAGAGAGGAGCCCAGAAGAGGGAGAGGTGGTCTCCACCCTCAAGGAGAAAGAAACACATTGAGATTGTCCTGTAAGGTGGAATGAAGCTGGATGCCCCAGAGATTTACAAACATAGCCTGGCCTTGCGTAGGTTGACCTGTTGTGTGGTCTAACGGGTTATGTTCTCATTTTCAGTTAGAACCTTCGTGACAGATTTTAAATTAAAGAAAACATTTCTTAATACCACAGTGGAAAAGTATTCAGACCTACGTGAAGCTGAAAAGGAGATCACCAGAACAGTAAGTTTCCTGAAAAGCATCTTCCTTCTAGTCCTTTGTTTTTCTAGAACAGATTTTATTCAGAATTGGAAGCTTCTTGGGGATCAGCTGTGTCTCCTGGGCTGTTCCTTTCTTTGATATTTGGAATGTAAACTTCATGATGTAGTAAAACGCCTCTTGGAAACAGAAGGAAGGTGTTGAGAACTAGCGGTGCCCAATGGAAGCGTTTCTTTGAATGTGTCTTCACGTGCCTCCTTCGTCAGTGCCTTGGCGTTTCTTTTCCATGTGCTGACTCATAGTCAAGACATTGGGATGACACGTACCAACAAGAGCTGTTGGTGACGAGGAAAGACCCACAAAACCCTACTGTCCCATCTGCTGTTGATATGCTGTGTCACTTTCTCCCTGTGATTCAGAACTTGGGCAGAATGATGCCCTTTTTTCTCAAGAGAATGCCAAAGCCGTAACAGTCCGTCCCGTCACCCAGGGTTGAGAATCCACTGCATAGGTTATCGAGGGGCCTTGGATTCTTCCTTCCCTTTTTGCTTACTTTTTGTCAGGAAAAAAAAAAAAAGAAAGAAAAAGAAAAATGGAGAGGAAGGAAGAAGAGATGATAATGAAGCTCAGATAGTAAATTTTGCATCCCAGTTCCTACCTGCGTCTAAGATTTGGTGTTCAGAAAATTGAAATTTGCCATTAAAATAAATTTTAGAGATTAACTGATTTCTGACTTCAATTTTACTTGTTGTTTATGGGTAAGAGTTAGTGTACTAGCCCAAGCCTATAGGATTTTATAGGACTATGGATTTTATTTGTGTAAAATTTAGATTCCCCTTCCTTTTCTCTATCTACTAAGCATCTAATCTGTGATAGGCACTTTACCAGATGCCTCACTCCTGTTAGAGGTATTGCCAACACCTTTACAGAGGAAAAACTGGGAGGCTCTGGAAGTTAATGACATTGCCTGAGTGCACACAGAGTAGGTGCAAATTTAGGGAACAGTCCACTAAGCCCATGCTCACTTCTGACACCAACTGCAAATTTGGGGATCCCCAAGACCACCGTCAGTTTTGATAATTCACTAGGAGGGCTCACAGATACCACTGAAAGCTGTTATACTCATGGTTGTCATTTATTACACTAAAAAGATCCAGGTTGCAATCAGCCAAGAGAAGAGATGCATGGGGCAGAGTCCAGGAGATTTCCAAATTCTGTGCTTCCAACTGTCCTCTCCCCATGGAGTCATGGGCAGTGTTAACTCCTCTTGGCAACGATGCGTACAGTATTCATGGAGTATTGCTAACCAGGGAAGCTCACCCGAGCCTTGGTGTCTAGAGCCAACATGCAGGCAAAGTCAACTGCCCACATGGCTGAGCTTAGTCCCCGGCCCCTCTGGAGGTCAAGCTGATATCTTGTAACCCAAATTCCCTGGCCATAAATCACTTTGTTAGACTACCTGGAGTGGCCCAGCGCCTCCAGGTAAACAAAGACAGGACATTCCAAAGGCTTAGAGTTTACCTCCCAGGAGCTGAGGGCCAGGCCTCTCTTTGGGCAAGGTTAAGTTCTTTATTGTACAGCAGGGGTTTACATTTCCTAACCCTATACCTGGTATCCTTGTCACTCCATCACAGCTGCCTGGTGGTTGTGCTGTAGGTCAACATTTCCTTCCAAAATAGTATAGGGGCTTAGAACCCATGCAGAGGTGCACTCCTTCCCATTATGCAGTGCTCAGTGACTTTTCTGACTTGTCACTTTTTACCCAGTATCGGCATATAATTTATTAGTGATGTGGCATCCCCACCCCCAAGAAATAATGACGATTGAGGCAGTGACTGGAGAAACCACTCAAGTGGCCTTTCCCAACACGCCATCCTGTTCTTAAATGTACCATTTCTGTTTTTACCTGGGGAAAAAGTTTAAGTAAAATAATAATAAATCATGGCCTATCAGAATGTAAAGGAATGTCATACAAAGCCAAAAGGGTTTGATAGCATCCCGTGTCTGAATCCATCTTGTGAAGGGTGAGATGTGTCTGACACACTGGCTTTGAAGACAGGTGAGTCTGCATTGATCAAGGTATCAAGACCCTCTGCTGCTTGAAAGGAATCCCCAGCCCCTACCGTGGGGGGAGTGAGGAACGGTCCTTCAGGCCCTAGAGGGGTTTTCTGCTCTTTTCGAGGGCACAAGGCAAACACAGGGAGAGTCGCTCTTAATTTGCTCTCAACAAAAGGGCACTTGACCCATATAATGTAATTTCCCATGGAGAGCCTTTGTCGGGAGGACCTATCTTTGAGTTAGGTCAACTCATTGTAGATGATGAGAGGTCTGTGTAGGGCCTGCCAGATCCAGGGTAGCCGACAGGAACCTAGCCTTTTCAGTGAGGCCATTCGCTATGCGAAGTCCAAATAAACAGTTGCCTCTGACTTTTTTGAAACCGTGGGTCTTTGAAGATGTTTTTGCATCCAAGGGTGCTGTTCTGAACATCATTTCCTGCCAAGATTTTCGCCACTGATTTACTGTGTGCCTCTCTCCCTTTGTACTCATGGAACAACAGAGTAAGAGCAGAAAGGCATTTAAGAAAGGAACAAAAAAAGGACACCACTCCCATGCAAAGCTGCCTGCTGGTAACTTGATGGCTGGAAAATGCCTATTTTATCCTTAAAAAATGAAATTGGTTCTAGGTCCAAGGCTTTTGTTTAACTCCCAGTTAACGACAAACCTGTTCTTCCTTTCAGTTAAATCTGTGTTTCTCCACATTACCTGGTTATACCCAATCCACAGTTCACGCTTCTAGGTAAGTGACGGAATCACGTTTGTTTGTGAACCAGTCTCTAGAAGGGGGAGGACATTCCAGCACGACTGATAGCAGCAAAACTGGGCCCTGTTCTGATGGAACCCTGGGGTGATCCAGGCCAAGGTCACTGGACCTTCACGCTCTCCCATGCCCTCACTGGACAATGGAGACACTCGTTTCCCAAAGACTCTGGGGCCTACCGGTCATTTTAGGACAATTACAATGTACACACTTTGCCCATAGGGAGTCCAGCGCGGTGGCCATGTCACTACAAACCACCTTCTCCCTGGCCTCCAACGTGACGCTGTTCGACCTGGCTGACAGGATGCAGAAGTGTGTCAACTCCTGCAGGTCCTCCGCGGAGGTCTGTCAGCTCTTGGGATCTCAGAAGAGGCTCTTTAGAGGTAAGACAGAGGCCCTCTAGGAGGACTGCCCCCCCCCATACAGTTAGGCACAGACCTGGGGTAGAAATGTAAGGCATTCGGGGCTCAGGCCCAAGAACTCATCACAGGCAAGCCTATTTCTGAAAGGGATGTTAAGCAAAAGGCCTTCATGTGTATTCATGCGTTGTGCACATGTGTGTGCACACACACACACACAGTCCTGTGCACACAGCCTTGAAGTCACCTGGTCCTTGGCATGCTCCCTCTTCTGTGTCTGCTCTGCAGCACTGGTACAGGAAGGGGTATGGGAGCTGACGTAAAGAAGCAGAAGTCACTCTTCTTTCCCTTGAAAACTTGCTTCTCTCTCTGGGGAGACAGAAATTCACACACAGAATGTCCATGCTTGTCAATGACCCCAGACCTTCCTTGTGATATACCGTTAAGTAAAAATAAGCATGTGCGGTGTGACCCGTCTTTTTGTTTGTTTGCAAATTATAAATGCACAGAAACAAGACTGGATGAATGGGGCCCAGACTGCTCACCGTGCTGTTCATGATCATTTCCCTTTTCTTGTCCTTGCTTTATCTGTGCTGTCAAAAGCTTCTACAGTGCATCTAGTGTGAAGCAGTTGAAGAAAGAGATTAGAGACAACAAGTTGGGAAGGCAAATTTGGGTCTTGGAGGGGAGGTTTCGCTCCTGGGATGGGAAAACTGCTGGAGTCAAAAGTGCTTCCTTGCCAAGGAGGCTTTTCCCTGCTGCCGTCTCATCAGTGATCAGAAGGGGCTCCGGGTAGCTCCTTTTACTGCACAGCTAGGACTGGTGAAGGCTGTCAGGCTGTGTGAGCCTCCCCATCTGGCGTCCAGATGCTGCACAAGAGATGTCGGTAGCAGGCTTGGTGCTCTATCTGCTGGTAGATGCAGGACATTGCGGTATCTCAGTGCTTTGTGAATGCTGGTCCCCAGAGCTCTCCTCATGGGCCAGACATCACAGAGCCCGGGAGCCCGGAGTTAACCTTTCACTCTGGGATAAATGCGGCAGCTTTGGCCCATTTCAGGGTTTTTTAAAAAGAAAAAAAAAAGGTGCTAAACTTTCTGGAGTTGAGATTGCTGTCATTCAGCATCGTTGGAGAATTAGCTAAAGAGTTCATGGCCTGGTATATGGTGCTCTAGACTGGGAAGCCAGAGCTCCTTGGTTTTACTTTGTTTCTCTTGCCAGCAATTCAAGGGTCCCAATTTTTCCACCCCAGCAAGTAGGAAGGGGGCCTTTCAATTCACTAAACACTTACGGAGTACATCCTGTGTGGGCAGCATCATGCCAGGCTGCTTTTTTGTCCCCAGTACATGCATTTCATGCCTTGCAAATCCAGTGCCCAGACATCTGGATTTAGAAGAGCCTGCCCGTAGCTCAGAGCCCTGTGCACACTCTGAGCCGCGTCCTTCCCGCTGCTCAGATGCGGCTTTTGGGAAAGCTCCCATCTTCCTTGCTGAGGTCTCATTCTTTTTTTTTTAAGGCTTCATTTTTTTTTTTATAGCAGTGTTAGGTTCACAGTAAAATTGAGAGGAAGGTGCAGAGATTTCCCATGTACCCCTGTCCCCGCACCTGCTGGTCCCCATTCTTGACCTCTCCTTTCAGAGCACGTGAGAGCAAAGCTGCCCGTGCATCGTGGTGAAAACAGGCTCACTGCTCTGCTTTTCCTCCCAGGCTTCTCCAGATTTTGCCAACACACGCAGCTCTGTCTCTCGCTCATGTTTCTGAACGCTAGAGAGGTGGGCCTGCCGGGCAGTAGCTGTCAGCTTCTGACACCTGGGTGTTTCCAACATGTGGGCAGCGCTGGGCGCTGACATTGGAAAGGCGGGTTTTCCCCTTCGATTCACAAAGTATCCACTTCCTCGCCTTGCGGAGAACTGCAGCTCGAGTGTCTCTAGAGGTTTAGAGTCTTTGGAAATCCCCCAGGGAGTGTCTCGGCCTTAGATTGACATAAATTCTCATTGTCTGTTCGGCGGATGTTATGCCCAGGAAAGACCATGGGAATTATGGATGTAGAAAACTCACATCGCCAGGCTTAAAATGAAAATGGGATTATACGTGGTTCCATTTGATGGATTTATGACAGAATGTTCTTTGAGAATTTTTAGGACTGATCCCTGTGTTGGAGAGGCAGGGCCAGCTTTTCTTGCTTCTGCGTGAACCTGCTTCTGTGCAGGGAAGGGTGGCTTCAGCAGGGCAACGCTGGATTAATGGGCAGGATGGGGGGAAAACACGACATTGGCCTTCCAGAAAATATCTAATCAGCCCAGGCAACTCAGGCTGGCTGCTGGACAAGGCTAGTGCTGGCCTGGGCAGCCTTCTGCCCTGGAGTGATTTCTTTACATGAAGGCTTGAGGACTGGCGAAGCCTTCAGAAAGTTCAGACAAGGGATTGTGGAAGTTTAGAACCTCTCTGGTGCCAGCTCTGCACTGTTTGCCTGGTGAGATTTTCCATTTTTTATTTTTCTCCCTTAAATACAAACTTTTCACAATAAACAAAGGAAATTCTATCACACACACAAACAGACGTCTGATTTAACACGCCAGCCTCCACTGATAAAGACAGGAAATTCAGCGTTGAGAACTAAAGCTGTGTCCTAAACTTACCTCCCTGGGACCAGGCCGTCCACTGGGTCTCAGTTCTCAGGGCTCAGAAAAGGAGACAGATGTTGGGACCCCTGTGTTGGTGTCTGCACAGGTCACCGGAACCTGCCTGGGCGGGGCGGTCTTGCCATGTTCAGAGCTGGTACCTGGTTTCTGGAACCAGGAAGATTCCAGAATCTTCTGGAAGATTGATGTCTTCCTTAAGGTGGGCAAGGAGATCATGCCTCACTACACAATATTTACACACTGCCCTTATGCGTCTTTCCCTATCTGAACTCGCTCGTGCCTACCAACAACAGTGTGTATCTGGCTTGCCTTGCCTGTAGGTGGCTGTGAGAAAGTTACCGTTCACTATCCAGTTGGTTTCATTTTTTTTTCCTACTGCCTGTGTACCCCATTTACATGTGTCTTTTTTGTCGGGCCTGTCTTAGATGGTAAAATGCACCCTCATTGTGTCCACTGTATACAACCTCAGAGGGGGTCCACTGTATACAACCTCAGAGGGGACCACATCTCCAACAATGAATGCTTTTTCATAATAAAGGAGATGGTTCTTTGTCATTCGTGAAATGAACATGGCCCACGTGTCCAGGGCTGGGCAAAGCCAGGTGGATGTACAGGTAAGAAGCAAGGCCCTGAAGTAAAGGAGGTAACTGGGCTGAAAGATGCCTTCCTCCTCTGCCTGCCTGTCTCCCTTGGTAGTGGCCTGGGGACTGACTGATGGTCCCACCGCCCCTTCAGCACGTGCGTATCAAGCATTGCGTGTGGCCCAGTCTCTGTGCACCGCGCTGGAGACGCAGAGATGAATCAGGCCTGTCAGCACAGTGGGGAGACGGGTGACATAAATACACGGCAGTCCCAGGGAAGCCGGTTATCTTCCACACCTCTCCTTCAAATAAGCCTGTTAGGCAGCAAGCCGCCCTGCCCCAAGAGTGTGCCGTGACCCTGTAGGCTGCACAGACCCAGAGCTGAGAAGCACTTCAGCTTGAGTCTCTCTGCTTCCTGAGAAGACGGGGCGTCACGCTTTGTGGGTTTGTGCAGACTCTCCCACTGCGGTGCCTTCTCATGAAGGTGCAGGAGACGCCACAAGCGTCCGGCGTCGTCTTTGCATGGACGCTGGAGTTGGGCTCAGCACTCTTTCTTCTCAGTCCGGTTTCTGCATCCCCGTGGCACACCGTGTGAACTTCCGGTCAGTTGCCCTGGGCTGACCCGGGCAGGAGTGGCAGAAGGCAGTGCTGCATGCACCTCTGAAAGGAGCATTGCCCCAGGCAGACCTTTTTGAAAACCGCTCTCAGAGCCTCTTGAAATAGAAAGTCCATACATCTTAAGGTTTGAAGCGGAGGACGTTTTGTTTTGTTTCACTGTCTTGTTTTTCCACTTCAGCGGGCAGCTTGTGCAAGCGGAAGACTCCGGAATGTGACAAAGAGACCTCCATCTGCACTGATTTGGACGGCGTGGCGCTGTGTCAGTGCAAGTCGGGGTACTTTCAGTTCAACAAGATGGATCACTCCTGCCGAGGTACTGGCAGGGTCCCCAGGGTTTCTGTGGTCCGTGCTAGACCAGGGAAGATGCTTTCCTCTGCCCAGGCTCTCTCTCTGCTCTGGGTGTGACTGTTCTAAACTGGGGGCAACTGGTTCTTGTTATTTTGCTCACAGCCGGATTGAATACGTTATCTCCTTGGAATAATAGCGTTATCTCTGACTGGTACATGCGGGTCTGGCCAATCAGATGCAAAGGAAAAGAAAAGAGAATGGAATGCCTGTGGCAGCAACGCCTTTTCTTTCTTTTCCACTTAAAGGAAGTTAGAAAAATCACTGTTTTAATTCCCAAAGCTTTATTCTATTGTCTGCTAATCTTTTAAAATGGAAATACAAGCATGGAGTCAGGCCCATACCTTTCAGTGGTGGTAGACAGGGTGCCAAGGAGGCTCAGGAGACCCGAGTCAGAGCCCAACTCTGCCCCACCTGTCATCTTGTGCAAGCTTTGTGGGACCTCAGTTTCCTCTTCTCTGAAATGGGTACAGTGATACTTTAGTGGATATTCTGAGAATTAAAGAAGACAGTGTACATGGAGGTACTTTGTAAACTATCAGTATTTGCTCTTGTATTTTACCCAGGCTGTTGTTGAATTCATGAGTTCCAGTTTTAAAGGTTTCTTGAAGGATTTAAGGGCAGAAACCTAATTCTACTAACCTTTTAGGTGAGGCTTAAATTCAGTAACTCTGAAATAAAGGCTGCTCAGTGGAGTGGAGTGCAAGAATGCTGCTTTAAAATAACATTAATTCAAGTCCAGAGCACTGTGTGCCCTGACTTATAAAAGGCTGCCAGGATTTGCGATCACCAGAAAAACTGGCAGCATAAAGGCTGTAATGTAGCTCTAAGCGTTGCTTCACGTCAGAACGTGTGCAGCACAGTTTTCCTGCTCAGTCAACACCTGCTGGTAACAGATGTACTGGAATCTGAGTAAAGATCGCATACCGGGGCAAGGTGACATGCCACTCATTCTGTCAGGACTTCCCGAGAGAGGATAAAAATACATTTCAGGGCAATGCGCTCCTCCTGAGCTTCAGACCCTCTGACTTAGGTGTGTGCACAGAGGGCTTTGAAGTGTGCACCCTCAGCCCTGCGCGCAGGCCCTGTGAGGGGTTTGGAGGAGGAGGGGCAACTCTGTGTTGGGCAGCGGTCCTGATGCATGACAGCTTCATGGCGTTTCTCACTTCCATGTCAGGCTGCCACTTTGATGCAAAAGGCGATGCTTCCTAATTCCATCTTATCTGGTTGAATACAGAGTGTTCCTTGCCCTTCTTAGAAACTGGGGCATTGAGCCCTGCTTCGTGTGGGAAATTGACCTCTGCTAAAATCCATGTGGGCTGGGGTGCCGTGCAGCCGGGGGGAAGAAAGGCAAAATGGGCAGAAGTGCGGGCACGTAGGAGCGGTGGCCCCTGCATGCTGTGCCTCGGGTGTTTCTCTCGGCCTTGGGAATGGCCTGCCACCTTTGCTTTTGGTTTGCCCGAGCCGCTTGCCTCCATTCCAAGTCAGCGATTTCATAATTGCGTCACTTACAGACTAGCATTAGCAAGAGCAGACCTGCCAAAAATTTTCCAAATGCAATGACACAGACACCAACAACCTTATGTTTATCAGGTAACGAACCAAGAAGCAGCATAAGGAAACCTTGGTTAGCTTTTGGGCTTGTTGCCGAGGCCCTGAAAAGCCTCCTTTCTGCACTCTCTTTGTGGATTAGATTTTCATCGGTGACCATCAGGCTTCTGATGAATGGATTTGGGAGCTCCTTGGGCCACAGCCTTATTGGCTGGGTTCTGATGGGTTAGCAGTGACATCTTCTGGCCATTGTGCTGGGGCACAGGAGCATTTAAAACAAGTCCCCTTTGGGACACCTCAAATCCAGAATCAGTCCTCTGTATAAATGGAGGATAGAGGTGTGTGGGTGTGTGTTTTCTAAACCTTTGCAATTCTATATTGTTCTCTGTTGTACACACACACACACGTACCCTTCTGAGTGTCTCACATGAAATGTCTTTACAGTGTCTTTACCAGACTTTCAAAGCATCGTATAAAATTCAAGAAGGTGTCCTTCTCATAGGTGTGTTAGCTTCCTTCCATCATGCAGGCATCATGATGAACTCCAACTGTCGTTGGCAGGTCTCTTTCACTAGACCACAGACGTCTTGAGAGCAGTACCTGTGTCTAGAATATGCTTAGCACATTGTGGGGTTCGACAGATGTCTGTTGAATGAACAAATGGATAATAGGGCAACAAATATGATAGGACATGATTGGCAGGTCTTGATTAATTTCCCACAAGGGAATGAAAGAGTCTTTAAGATTCCACCACTTATTTTATTAAAAAGGCCAGAAGACTTGAATTTGTGTTCCGTGTCTGTAGGAGAAGCCCAGTTTGGGCGTATATGCTAGCTGTTGTCACACTGATTTCATCTTCAGTGCTCCCTGGGTGAGAGCCACTGTAGGGTGTGGCAATGAGGAGCTAGATCCTAAGGTGCCCTGGAGTGCCTTGTAATAAGGTTTCCTCTAAGAGCCCCTAGAACAGCACCAGGCTCACACTAGCACTCAATCTTTGATGAACAATGGAACGAGCCCATTTGAAATACAGAAATATCAGTACGCCAGGAGTTAGGCCACTTCCGAAGCTAAGTGAAAACAGCCCAACCCATCAGCTCACAGGCAGGATGACAGATGGACCTCACATCTGGCGAGATGACAGCCACAGGGTGGAAAGCCCCCACCCAGCAGATGAGGGTTGGGTGGGGAGATTTGATGTAAAAACATTTCCAGGAAGAAGTGTTCAGGATAGAACACACTGGTGCGACATCAGCCGGCCTCAGTGCCGAGATGCGTGGGGATGAGTCACTGGGGGTGCCAGCAGTCCCTGGGTAGCTGCCCTGCAGACAGAGCTGTGGGTCATCCGGGGGTGGCATCTCCCGCTCCCGCCACCTGGCCAGCCGTAGCATGAGGGCTGCCAGGGCACGGTGTGTCCCACGCCCGGGGAGGCAAGAATGCTCAGCTTGTTCCTTAGAGAAGGCCCTGTGTGGGTAAGGCCAGCAGAGCACTCAAAGGGCTCAACGATTTCAGAGAGGGGCCTGGTTCCTCCTTTCCTAAATGGGATATGATTATGCTCCACCTCATTGCAAAAAAGACTTGAAGCACCCAATGAAAATTCCTGTAACAGAAATGAGATTTAATTTAAAAGGTAAATCAGGTTGAAGGAGAAATAAAATGACTACTTTGTTTAGGCTGGAAGGAAAGTGAAAATACAGAGAGATGTACCATAAGGACCTGCGTGTTTGCTAAAGATAAGCCACTCGTTCAAGTTCTGAGCTTCCTGGACACTGAGGCAAGAGAGAAACATGATTTTGAAAATAGGTAGGGATCATAAATAAAGTAGAGTAGTTTAGAAACATCCCCATCTCTCTAGGCCCTGGGGCCTGAGAGAAGTTTCTCTGGGCCGTCCTCATCAAAAGGTTACAGAGTCGTAGTGGAGCAGTGTGGTCCATGACATCCGGCAATAAATACCATAGGGACTTGCCCACAACTGCTAATAGTAGCCCTTAGTATAAGAGAGTGTAGCTCAGGAAAAGTGATTCCGTGGACCGAAACAGTGCAGCCCAGGTTCACAGCTCTAAGGATCTGCTGTGAGAGAATTAGGGATTATTTAGAACAACGTTTTCCAAACCGTTCTACAAAACTCTAATGATACGTCAGTGGTCTATGACAAAATAGATGCTAGAAACATTTAGCTGTCTAACATTAAAAAACAGAAGGAAGAAGGACAGTAAGCACATCTAGTAGTTAATGTTATTCTGCGTTAATGTGTAACAGAGGATGCAGGAAGTCTGAAGGCTCTGCCCACCCAGCCTGCAGGGCGCACACCCTGCTGAGCCATGCGTGCTGCTGGTGTTCACATCTTGCCGTTAGGGTGTGTGCTGTCTGTTCAGGGCTTGCTGCTCTGTGCTGTGTAGCTTTTCTTACCTGTGATCTTTTATGCAGCGCATATCGTACATTAATCATGAATCAGATTTTTATCATTCCTTGCAGCAGTGACTTTGTCTATGAGGCCATTTTTTATTGTCTGCTTTCATCCGAGCATGCATTATGCTTATGGTGTTCTCCCAGCTTATTGTAGTGTTGAAAGTGTTCCCTGATCAAATAAATTCAGGAACTGCTGATCCAGGGGAATGGCGGGGCCATAGCCCTTCACGGAAGCAGCGGCCCATGAGCAGCACCATCAGAGTTCAAAGTTATGTTCTCGGGTGACGGGCCCTTTAGGGCTCATCTAGATATGTCCAGAATCTGCTGCACAGACTATAGGGTGAGCATTCTCTTATGAAAACTGAGGCACCCACTAGGACCATGGCCCACAAGATGTCGCAGCTCCCACTTCCTTGTGGAAGGGGGCTGATGGGGCCAACAGCAGGTTTGAGGTTTGACTTACGTTAAAAAAGGTGAAGCATTTGTCTGTGTGTTTGTGGAAGGATGTTACACAGGGGCCAAGGGAATTTCCAAAAAGAATTGCATTTGTTGCATAATAATTACGACTACAAACATTGATTTGATGGTTACTGTGTGCCAGGTTAGGTCATTTGCATGCCTTATTTTACTTAATCTCCTCTAAGAAACTATAAAGTAGGTATTATTATTATTATTATTGTTATTATTATTATTATCCTTTTTTTAATAGATGGGAAACTGAGAGCCACTAAGAAATTAAGAAAATATTTTTGATAAAATTGAGTTGAGCTGGCAACAGTATTTAGGCCAGGTTATAGATAATGCTAAAGCTATTTGTAGTCCTCTGGTTCTAGAATATTCTTGTGGATTTTAGGGTGGCTGGTGTTTAATAACCGTCAGTTTGGGTCAAGGGAGGTGAATAGACACATTCATGGATTTTCCTTTTCTCTTTTCAGCATGTGAAGATGGATACAGGCTTGAAAATGAAACCTGTATGAGGTAGGTTCCATGTTCATTTATTCTGACGAATTTGTTACAAACCTTATTTAGAAGTTCCTTGGGTAAATTGCGTCAGTTATTTCTTTTGATATTTGAAACTAACTCTTGTTCTTTTTCTTTGTTGGCTTGCAGTTGCCCATTCGGCCTTGGTGGTCTCAACTGTGGAAACCGTAAGTGTGCAGAAGTCTCGAGTTCCGCGTGGGCGGGGGCCTGGCACAGCAGCTGGCGCTCAGGGTCTTCCCCTTTCCCTCAGTTCGAATCCGCCGTCTTCACAGCTCCTGGGCTGGGAGGTGTGGAGAAAGCAGAGTCCAGGGGCTTGAGGTCTGCAGGGGAGGTAAACACACTATGGGAGATAAACTCCACAGCCCTGACTGCAGAATGCTGATCTGATAAATCAGGCGGGAGGTGGGAGGCAAAGAGGGAGGGACCACACCCATGGCAAATAGAACCTTCTGAGTTCTTGGAGGGGATGGAACTGGAGGTTTTGGAAGACTGACTGGCAGGCATGAAGGGAGAAGGAATCCGGGCAGAGGGAACAACTTCAGCAAAGGTCTGGAGGCAGCCTGGGTCCCTGGTATTCCAGAGACAGTGCGTCAGTGTGTGTGGCTGAGGATAGAAAGAGAGGAATGCAGAGAGAAGGGGAATCGGTTGTCAGAATCTATGAGGACCAAACCATTGGGAGTTTTGATGGCCAGCCTGAGAGTTTAGACTCTGATCAGTATCCATGTGGAACTAGCAAGCATCTTGGAGCAGGAAAGCAGAAAATCAGGTTTGGCCGCAGTGAGGAAGATGGACTGGCCAGAAGGGACCACGGGAGGTTAGAGACTTGCAGCAAAGTCCCAGCTGGGGCGCAGGGCTAGAGACAGACCCGGAGTCACCTGCTCCCAGCTGATGTGGACACACCCTGAACTACAGAGGGTAGGATGGTGGTGACGTGCGCATGGAATCTAATCCTGTCCTTTGAGAAAACAGTTGTGTTCCATTGAAGACCACTTTCACTGACATTTTCTTATGTTGAATCCCAAGAAATTGAAATCACCCTCAAAATTATTGGAAGAAATTCTGGGATATAGGATGTACTGGGAATAATAACACTCCATACTTTATTTTAGGACAGCTTTGTCTCTCTTTCTACAGATGAACATGCCAACAGTTCCTATTCTCAGTTTACTAGACCAAAATTAGACAAGATTTTATTTGCCATGTGCAGAAGTCCCCAGTTTCTGTTCCCCAGTGGTACACCTTACATTCTATGTCCTCAGTGGTATTTTGTTTGCTCGTAAAGCTTCTCTATTAGCAAGTTTCATTATTGAACTTCCTTTAAGTGTAAATAATAAAATAACATAAAACAAATTCAATCCTGAGTACAAAACTGACATAAAGCTCTCAGTGTACTCAGCATGCAGCCACTCAGGCCAGAGTCTGGAGATCTGGAATTACGGATCCATCTAGGATCACTGGTGACTTTGGTCATCTGATTTGTCCTGACTGCAAAAAAGCAAGAGGTTACAGTAGAGAGCCTAAGAGAAAGACTAGGGAAACACTTCTAGAACCTAATATATTTATAGTCATACTGAATAGAGGGGAGGAACCCACATCATTAACATTTAGTAAAAAAAAAAATAGCAACCTTGGGGCCGGCCTGGTGGCATAATGGTTAAAGTCGTGCGCTCTACTTCGGCGGCCCAGGTTCACAGGTTTGGGTCCCAGGTGTGGACCTACACACCACTCATCAAGCCATGCTGTGGCAGCATCCCGCACACAACATAGAAGAAGATTGGCACAGATGTTAGCTCAGCAACAATCTTCCTCAAGCAAAAAGAGGAGGATTGGCAACAGATGTTAGCTCAGGGCCAATCTTCCTCACCAAAAAAAAAAAAAAAAAAAGCATAACCGGAGGCCACTGAGTGGTGGAATAAACAACTGTATACTCTTTAGTAGTCCTTAAGGATGCCCTGGTGCCATAAAGCCATTTAAGCACAGGTGTTTGTTATGATGGACCAGAGTCATAGATGAACACACCAAATGGTGTTCCCTGTTACTGTTACCCAGTTATATGACCCGGTTTTTACTCACAATGCTTCTCACACCAAATGTGTGGGATTTTTCCTCACACCAAGCAACTCTGACACTAACTATCCAGAGTTAGTGTCAGAACCCACAAGTTAAGGGCTCAGCCCCACAGGACGGCCCCTACTTCAGACACCAATCCCAAGTCCAGGCCTCCAGTACTTCTGACCAGCCAGCTATAAATCAGGGGTTCCCATGACCCCCTCCTCAGCTTCAATCATTTGCTAGAACAGCTCCCAGAACTCAGGAAGGCACTTTTACCTACTATTGTTGGTTTATTATAAAGGACGCATCTCAAGAACAGCCAAATGGAAGTGATGCATAGGGCAAGGTACTGGGGGGATGCTCAGGGCTTCCATGCCCTTTTGGGCACACCATCGTCCCAGCACCTTTCTGTGTTCACCAACCCAGAATTTCTCTGAACTCCGTCATTTAGGGGGTTTTTGGAGGCTCCATCACGTGGTATTGACTGATTACATCATTGGCCATTGAGGTCCAGGGGTGGGGCTGAAAGTTCCAACCCTCTAATCACGTTTCGTTTCTCTGGCAACCAGCCCTCATCCTCCAAGAGTCACTTCATTAGCATAAACTCAGGGACAATTTAAAGGGGCCCGTTATGAATAACAAAAGATGCTCCCCTCACCCCCATTGCTCAGAAATTCCAAAGGTTTTAGAAGCTCTTATGCCAGGAGCTGGGAACAAAGACCAGACAGATATTTCTTAATATATCACAGGTACTCAGTTTAATAAGGTGATAAAGTCATCATACTTTACATTTTTTAAAAGTTAAAAAGTAGTTAAAATTCTTTTTAGGTGTCAGCGCTTAAAAGAGTAGGCTTCAGTTTTTTGGAGGTTTGGCTTCTATAAAACTGTCTGGGTAGCAGGATAGGTGCTCTCCTGAAAATCACTGTTTAGACAAGCCAGTTTCTCAGCTGGGCTCAGGGTTATTGTACCTTTGTGTTCAGGAAGGTATCTGTGCTTTAAAGGGGCTGCCTGGGGTACAGAGATACCTCCGCTCACCTTGTGGTGTGACTCACTCCTCGCTCCTAACAGGAACCGAACCATAGCGCACCGTTAAACCGCTCAGAGAACGGGGTTGCTGCACACAAACTGACCAAAGACAGCCTGGGTCTTTCCCATGTGCAAGAAGGAGGCTGAAGAGTCAGACAAAACATTGAAGATATTTGAGACGTGTTCACCAATGCCGGGACACTAGAACTAAACGGCACAGTCTTTTGGAAGGGAGAGTTTTAGGGCTGACACTGTTACGGAGCAAGGGCTCGCCACCCGATGTGCCCAGAATCCAACACTGTGTCACACCGGCTTTTGAGGGAAGAAAGGCTTTATTGCAAGATCGATCTGCACAGAGACAGGAGGTGTGAGCTCTGAGATCTGTCTCCCTGATCCAGGGCTTGGGGCAAAATTTATGGGATGAAGGGCAGGGCAGTTTGAAGTGTGGAGATAGATGACTGGCGGTGAGGAGAAGTGAGGTAATTGATGGTCTGTGCGAGCGTAGTCAAGCTTCATGGCTCTTTATAGGCGCGTGCTCACAAAATGTGATGTTACCATGATCTGAGGGTGGAGTTTTCAGCCCCTCAATGTCAAAAGGGTCACTTATTGGGCGCTTGCGCAGGCCAGTTGATGGGTTGGTGATCTCAACCAGCCTGAAATGGACAAGGGGTTGTTTCTGAGTTCCAGAAAAACCTCTCTTAACTACTCTGTTGATAAGATGGGGTCAGTTGAACTGGTCTTAGAGGGCCTGTGGCTACAACAGTAGCGATTGCACCACAAGCCTGGGAACCTTATCTTAAGACATTCCAAGTATTAAAAACAGAGGCTTAACTAATATCATGGATGATGGCTTCAGAGTAATTTGAGGAAGCTAGGAAGGTGCAGCAGAGCTGTACCACTTGTGCAAGAAACTTATCTGAATACAATCCCATCAGAAGGCAAGGAGAGAGTGAGTGAGACAGGCGAGGAGTGTGGAGGTCTGGTCGGCTCTGAGGTGAGCAGGGAGCAGGAGGCGAGAGATGCCATATGCACAGTCCTCCTGGGGCGTCAGCCCTGACAGGCCTCTCACAGGTCGAGCCAGTGCCTCAGACTTGCTTTGGTCAAGCATCCCTCTGAATAGGTTTTACCAGAAAGTGCTTCATATTTCTCAGTGAATGGAAGCGTGATCCACAGAGGGAAGATGGATACAGGGGAAACCCTATAAAAGTTGAAGAAAGGGGAGTGAGCTGCAGGGCATTGTTCTCAGTGGCATTTAGTGATTTTTCTTCAGAGATCATGAAATACTATATATGCCTAGATATACTCCTACATCCACTGGCTGTTCTGTGAGTTCCTGTGTCTCCACTTTGTGTTTATGGAGTCCTGAAAGTAGCCAGGATTTCTCTGTGATCCCGAGACTCTTTTCCTCCCCATTTTTCCAAGTCACAATCATTATGTCCAGCAGAGGGCAGACTCCTGTCTGGATGGCTAGCTAGCTCCTCGCCACCTTTTGTTGGTGACTTGTTAATAACTCTGTGGCGGTGTGTGAATATCACTTTATGATTTTGATATCTGTGTCAGTTTTAGCGTTGCAAAGTGGTTCATAGTGGCTGATAATAGACACCCCCTGCCGCCTACCCCTTTCTCTGAGGTCTCAGACTGGCCGTGGGTATTGATGAAGAAATGGGAACACCTGAATCTCATCCCCATCTGTGGTCATAATGCCCAGTGAAGTCTGTGGCTTGTCACTCAGAGTTATGTGCCAAATAGCAGGGCCCTGACCACCCACTGCTGTCACTTCTGCTATTTCCACCAAGACAGTAAGTGCCTTCTTGGGGCTGCGGCTCAGGTTGGATGTTTTATAGGCAAGAAATGCTTGTCTCTATGCAGACTTCTTGGGGCACACACTCTACCCAAGCCCGATGAGATGGGAGCCCAGCTTTGTCCAGCTGAGCACATGGTCTTGAGATTTTTCCCTCACTCCTACAATCCTGGGAGTCATCCAACTCCACTGTGTTCTGGGTTTGGATATAACCTATGACCTGCCTTTCTAAAAGTTCCTGTTAGCTTTCTAGGTGTGCCCAGGTTTCACTCCTTACTCCTTACAGAGACTATCCTTCAAACTGGAGAGAGCAGGACGAGCCCTTCTCTCAAGTCCTTTAGGCCCTGAGGTAGTGCTGGCCCAGCTGGACTTCCCTATGTACCTGGCAGGCCACCTACATCTGGCAGCTGAGATCTGTACCTGTCTTATCACTGCTCTCCTTTTCATTTCTTTCCATGTAAAATATGACTCTGTTTATACTGCAGACTCCAACAATTCTGTCTTCTTCTCCCACTTGTCCAACAGCCCCAGAATTCTCTTACAGATTTGTTATCAGAGATGCCCCCGCCTCCCCCGCCCCCAGCCTTTCTTCAGGCGTACGTTCCTGGGCGTGAATGTCACATTGTAAGATCTCCCATGACATCTTGGTTTGCTTCACCTCTTTTCTCTTTTTATTTACTTTTTATTTTTTTAGTTTTCTTTCTTTCTTTTTTTTTTTTTTGAAGAAGATTAGCCCTGAGCTAACATCTGCTGCCAATCCTTCTCTTTTGGCTGAGGAAGACTGGCCCTGAGCTAACATCTGTGCCCATCTTCCTCTACTTTATATGTGGGACGCCTGCCACAGCATGGCCTGCCAATCAGTGCCATGTCCACACCCGGGATCTGAACTGGCGAACCCCAGGCTGCCAAAGTGGAACATGAAAACTTAACTGCCGTACCACCAGGCCGGCCCCTCTTTTCTCTTTTTACAGTAAATGCATCTTGTTTTTTCATAGCACAAAACAACCCATACCCGTTAATTTTCCTTTTGTTGACCCAAATTAATTATAAAATAGATATAACTTAAGGGAAGAAGAAAACTAAACAGTCTCTTCACCCATTAAACATCACTGTTAATACCCTGGTATCCTTGTACCTGTGTATCCTCGCTACCAAGTGTGATCCATGGACCAGCAGCATCACCTAAGAACTGTTTGCAAGTACAGAGTCTCAGGCCTCTCTACTCCGGACTTACTGAATCAGAATCTGAACTTTAACCGGAACCCTAGATTTGGTTAATATGCAGATTTGTATACGTATTAAAGTTTAGGAAGCGCTATACCAGAGGTGGGTGTGTGTGTATCTTTTCAATAGAAATTGGATCACACAGAATATACTTTTTTGTAACCTGCTTTTAAACCTAGTGAACTGTGCAGTGTTTTCATTTACGTAATTTTATAATGTCACTTTTGATAGTTCTGTGGAGTTCTACCTTGCAGATATACCATAATTTACTTAACCATTCCCCTCTTATTACTTATTTAGAATCTTTTTTTATAGTCCCATCCTCTAAGTCATTTTTCTGTTTTGTGGTTATTGTCACTTTGTGATTACAGAGCTCACATAGTTTTCCTAGATTACCTTTTTCTGGCTGCAGACATTTTTTTCCATCCCTCTTTCTTGTTCACAACATGCCCTTTTCTAGGTCATCCTTTCCTTTCAAATATTCTGCATCTCTCCAGTGGAGCCTCCTTCCCCACTAGCCTCTCAGCCCGGCCAGCAAGGATGTAGAGCCACTTTTCCTCATGTGTGGCCCTCTTCCTCCTCTTCCAGTGAAACCAGAACATTCAACTTAAAGATCATCTGCATTGTCTCCCCACCCCAACCCCTAGTCCGGTGGCAGGTGTATAGTATCGTGTAATGCTATTAAACTTGTTGTTACATTGAGTTTAAAAAATTCATACCAGTGGAGATGCTGTGTGTTGGCAGGAGTCACTCATAGCAAACATCCAGGAAGACAGCACTAAACTGCTTAGGAGGAAGAAGAGATAATTAACTATCCAGAAGTCAGTGGAAGTCTCATCCAGCTAAGAGCAAGCATCTCACTCAGTGTTGACGGGCCTCACTTCATGTTGGAAGGGAAAGGAAGCAGGACTTGGGGAGAGGGGACTGTTGCTCTGTACCCCCTGTTAGGTATGTTCACAAACAGCCTGAAGACGTGAGGAAGGCAAATTCGAAAGGTACAGAGAGGAAAAAAAGAATGCTGTGAAAAGAGATTCTAAAGGAAAGATGATGCAAGAGGAGTGGGAAGATTTAAAAGGCAAAATTCTGGGCCCGGCCTGGTGGCATAGCGATTAAGTTTGCAGGCTCCACTTCAGTGGCCTGGGGTTTGCAGGTTCAGATCCTGGGTGCGGACCTACACACCACTCATCAAGCCATGCTGTGGTGGTATCCCGCATACAAAATGGAGGAGGATTGGCACAGATGGTAGCTCAGAGCCAATCTTCCTCACCAAAATAAAATCAAATCAATAAAAGGCAAAATTTTAATCATACATCACTAATGAGCCTGATCAGTGAGGGAAAAATGGGGAGAACTGAGTGAATTTTAAAATAAAACTAATGTGGCTGCTCGGAAGGGTCTGTAATGAGTTTAAGAGTTTTAAAGGAAAGTGTATTGGTTTATATGATTCCGACACCAATTCTGCTGTGTGTTTTCTCCACATCACCAAGCAATTAACTCAATTCTGACACTGTCTCCAGGGAGACCCCACAAGTTAAGGGCTCAGTCATCAGGCTGCCCCGTCCCCCATCAGACACTGTTTGTAAGTCCAGGTCATCACCTATGCTTCTGATCGGAGGTTTCAATGACCCCCACCTTGATTCAATTAATTTGCTCTAGTGGCTCACAGGACTCGGGAGACATTTTGCTCGCTAGATTACTGGTTTATTATGAAAGGATATAACTCAGAAACAGCTAGACAGAAGAGATGCGTAGGGCAAGGTTTCAGGAAAGGGCTTAGAGCTTCCATGCCTCTCCCAGCACAGCACTCGCCCCCATCTCTGTGCTCACCAACCTGGAAGCTCTCCAAACCCCATCTTTTGGGTTTTTATGGACACTTCATTACACAGGCAGGATAATTAAATCATCGGCCATTGGTGATTGAACTCAGTCTCCAGGCCCTCTCCCTTGCCTGGGGGTCAGAGAGGGGACTGAAAATTCCACTGCTCTGATCACGTGGTTGGTTCCCCCTAGCAACCAGCCTTCATCCGTAGGTTACCCAGGGGCTTGCCAAAGTCACCATTAACATAACAAAAGACACCTTTTCTGCTCTCGACACTTAGGAAATTCCAGGGGGTTTAGGAACTCTGCGAGGGAGGACAAAGACCAGATGTATATTACTTATAAATCGCAATATCACCGTTGACGAAGGCTCTTCTGGACTAAATAGCCTTAGCTAGCTTGAGGAACAAAGACAGTTTATTGGAAGGATTCTGGGGTATGTCGTGGCATTCCCGCATCACGAGTGTCTCCCTACAAGACAACATGATGGAAAATAGGCTCGCCAGACAGCTTCGAGTGTGAGTCACTCATTCAGCCATTTTGAAAGAGAAGGTTGTCTCTCTCTTTCCCACATTGACATTCCTGGGAAGGAACTAATTGATCCAGCTTGGATGATGTGTTTACTCCCAGACCAATGCCCTGTGGCCAGGGGAGGGGGTTACATGTACAAGCATGACCACGCCCACCGTAACCTGCACATGGAGCGGGGTGAACAGTTTCCAGAAGGGGGTTGGCTAAGCAGACAGTCCAGTAGATTCCATCCAAATACGCATGTAAGCAAGGACAAATATAGCTTATAGGAAAGGCTAAGGCCCAGAATGCGTTGGTTTAATGAAAAATGCCAACAGCAATGACAGCAACATCAACTTATGATCAAACCACAAGAAGAATAAAGAAAAGATAGAGCCATTGCTTGGGAAAGACTATGAAATGTCAGCAAATGTCAGAGAGAAAGTAAAACTAAGAATTTCAAGTTCATCATTCTGGAGAATCTCTTCAAAGGAGGAAGGATGAGAGACAAACCAAAGACAACACTCATTGCCTTCTCTCTCACCTTGATAGACATTCAGAGCGCCTACAGATCAGTAAACATTACAGTAGGTATTGATTCAAATCCCGTGGACTTGGACATCATCACGTGGCCTCGTAATGAATCTAAAGTCAGTGCTTAGGTCCAAAAGTTTAGCTGTAGTTCATGAACTGACTTGACAGCAGGTATGAGAAAAAAAGATCTGTGGGTTGTGTTGTCCATAAGCTCATCACAAGTTTCCAGTAACCTGACTGCCAAAGAATGTCAAACGTGCTCGTAGGGGGCTGGGGCTTCAGAGGCGGGAAGGCGATTCGTGGGAAGCTGAGAGGAGGAGATGCTGGTAAACAGAGGCAGCCCTGCCTGGCAGACAAGTCTCTCAGGTGAAAAGTTATCTTTGGTACCAGCTCTCTTCCTGGTCAGGCTGCCTTTCTAATGAAAATCTTACAAAAGGGTAACTTCCACTCTGTTTTCAGAGCTTCTGCTGGGTCCCTAGTTTCTCAAAAATAATCAGCTTAAAACAGTAAATACACCAGAGAGGAATATGTTGGGGTGGCCTATTTTGCTACCCTTCAACAGAGAAAATGTGGAGGCGCCTCTGAGGATCCCTTGCCTGGGGCCCGGGAAATGAAAGGGGAGGTCACCAGCCGAGGTGCTGCCGTGGGGTCCGGTGGGGAGGCATTCCTACATATTCATTTGTTTATTCGTTCCCTCTCCCTTGCTGTCCACTTGTGCAGCCTATCAGCTCATCACCGTGGTGATTGCAGCAGCCGGAGGCGGGCTCCTGCTCATCCTGGGCATTGCGCTGATTGTCACCTGTTGCAGGTGAGTGACAGGAATTCACGTTATAATTGTTTCTTTGCCTGTGCTGAGCAAGGGTCAGTTTTTACTCTTTTAAACAATATTTGGGGTGGTTTACAATATTAAATCATAATATGTGACTGAACCATTAAAAAAAGGAGAAAGAGAAATTCATGATAGGGAGTGCCTTTGAGGAAAGAAAAGGACAGCAAATGGGACTTTATTCTTTATTAGAAAAGAATATCCAAAAACATAAGAAACCAAAAAGAGATAGATTAGATTTCCTCAGAGTTAAAAACTTCTCTGCTTCAAAGAACATTGTCAAGAAAGTAAAAAGACAATGCACAGAATGGGAGGAGGTATTTGAAAATCATATGTCTAGTAAGGGACTTGTATCTAGAATATATAGAGAATTCTTACAACTCAATAGTAAAAAGGCAGCCCCATTTAAAAATGGGCAAAGTTCTTGAATAGAGATTTCTCCAAAGAAGATATACAAACAGCCAGTAGGCACGTGAAAGGATGCTCAGCATCATTAGCCATCAGGGAAATGCAGTCAAAACCGCCATGAGACACTGCTTCACACCCACTAAGATGGCTATTAAAAAAAAAAAAAGAAAAGTACAAGTGTTGGTGAGGATATGGAAAAATTAGAATGCTCATACACTGCTGGTGGAAATGTGAAATGGTGCGGCCACTTTGAAGAAGTCTGGCAGCTCTTCCAAAAGTTAAACAGAGTTGCCATTTCACCCAGCACTTGCACTCTTACCTGTCTTCCAAGAGAAATGGAAACACATGTCCACACAGAAACATGTACTTGAAAGTTCATAAGAGCCAAAAGGTGAAAATAACCCCACTATCCATCAACTGATGAATAGATAAACAAAGTGTGATATCCATCAACTGATGAATAAACAAAATGTGATATATCTATACCATGGAATATTATTCAGCCATTAAAAAGAATAACATCCTGCTACATGCTATAAAGTGCATGAACCTTGAAAATATTATGCTAAGTGAAATAAGCCAGTCACAAAAGACCACCTATTGTATGATTCCATTTATATGAAATGTCCAAAATAGGCAAATCTAATAGAGACAGAAAGTAGACTAGTGGTTGCCTTGGGCTTGGCGGGCAGCAGGGAGAATTGGGAGTAATGGCTAAGTATGGGACTTCTTTTTGGGGTGATGAAACTGTTCTAAAAATTGACTGTGATGATGGTCGCACAACTGTGAATATACTAGAAACCATTGACTTGTACACTTTAAATGGGCAAATTAAGAAACAGACAAAGATGAAAGGGGTTACCTGACATATTTTAGCAGTCGAGAAGTTGTAGCAGGCATGTGGGATAAACAGATATTCAGCAGTGTAGTTAGCTCTGAGCTTCCTGGAAGCCAGTGGGATTGGGTTTCTACTGAAAAAGGAAGCGAAAGGAAGAAGCTGATCCCCTTTCTCTGTGATTATCTGTTCAGATAAGGGAAAATTATGACCTTTGACTTAGATGATAATAAATGGTGCCAATTATCCCAACATAACAGATGGAGGGAACCTACCAAATAGCAAGTTATCTTCAACCATTGCTGTGAGGGACGTTATCAGATGTCCTCTGTCTCCAGTAAGTCTGCAGAGAACAATTTGCCCTAACTACCCATTCGGGAATGCAGGCCTCATGGTACAGCGTTTGCCATTATTCACAAAGTTGCCATCAGATCATCAAAGATAAACTACATGAGTGGAAATAAAATTCTGGGTATGAGACTAGAAGAAGAGAGGTAAAACCTGAGTGCCCAAGGGACGTAAGCCTCGTATTTGCTAAGTGTCCTGTACCAGGGGAAGAGGCCTGTGACTCTTGGTCACTGGGAATGGAAGGTACTTGTGAATTAGTAAGTCATTGTTTGAGACCGGATGCCCACCCTCCAGGGAGCAGCACAGTGGCAGGTCTGTTCTGAACTTGCAAGGAGGGACAGTGCCTAAGCCACATGCTGGACATTTGGTTTTATGACCCTGAATCATTTGAAACTTTCCCCAGAAAAGCTTACTTATGGGAAAGTGAAGTAGAAGGAAGAAACTTCAGATTCTGTTACCTGGGGCAGATATGACTGAACATACCTGACCCCAGGCCCATTAGATGGGTGAATTTTTCAGTCAGTGAACCATCATAGACAGGAGCTTGTTCTAGGGTTTCCCCAATCCGCTGAAATGAGAATATGTACAGGTCTGCAAACAGGTGCATTTTGCAAACAAAACAAAAGGTCTGGTTTTCATGGTTTATGAAGTTGCTTCCTACAGTAAAAGAGCACTGGCTGGGGGTGGAGGCCTCAGTTTTAGTCCCAGCTTTGCTAGTAGCAAAATGTGACCCAGGGAACAAGTCATCACAAAGCCAGAGTTGCCCCATCCCCAGAGCTGCTGTTTTAGTAAATCTAGGTGAGACCTAGAAGCTTCTGTGTCAATTCTGATGCTCAAGTAGGTTTGGAACCACTAGACTAAAGAACCTTGCCGCGCCGGCCCGGTAGCTCAGCGGTTAAGGGCGCACGTTCTGCTTCACTGGTCCGGGGTTCAGTGGTTCGGATCCCGGTGAGGACATGGCACTGCTTGGCAAGCTGTACTGTGGCAGGCGTCCCACATATAAAGTAGAGGAAGATGGACACAGATGTTAGCTCAGGGCCAGTCTTTCTCAACCAAAAGAGGAGGATTGGCAGCAGATGTTAGCTCAGGGCTAATCTTCCTCAATAAATAGATAGATAGATAGATAGATAGATAGGTAGATAGATAGGTAGATAGATAGATAGATAGAATCCTGAAAGCCCTTCCAGCTCCAGCCTTCTGGGAATTTCTAACTCCTGTTTCCCGGGCTGCCCCCAAGATGCAGCAATCTCCATCCCCCAGGAGCATCTGCCTCTCCTTCCCTGCAGCTGTGTTTGTCCTCTCTGCCTCTCTAACCTGTCCCTTTGAGTTGGAAGATTTTTTTTGCATCTCATTGCAAATTTTACTTGTTTTAGGCAAATACTGAAAATAATAACATTCCTTGGTGGACAGCTCCAAAGAAATATAATGGTAGCTTTGAGTCTAATTTACTTTGTAAAGTAATGGATCGTGCTTTCACAAATACCATTTCTTCCAGAATTCATTCATTTACATTGTTTCAAATATTTTTTACCCCACAGAAAGAATAAAAATGACATCAGCAAACTCATCTTCAAAAGTGGGGATTTCCAGATGTCCCCATATGCTGAGTACCCCAAGAACCCTCGCTCACAAGAGTGGGGCCGAGAAGCCATTGAGATGCATGAGAATGGAAGCACCAAAAACCTCCTCCAGATGACAGATGTGTATTACTCGGTGTGTATCCCGTGCCGGGGCGACCTCAAGGCTCCAGTTTTCTCTGTGAAGTAAAAGGAGTCTGTTTTGTTGTAGTGAAACCACTACAGCTAATTAATGGTTAAAGAGAATGACTGCATGAGCCTCTTCTTCACGTAACTTCATATTCAGTTTCCTTACCATCTCTTTGCTTGGTGTTTATTAGTTTCAACATTGAGATATGAAAGGTGTTTCTGCAGAGCACATTACTTTTATGGGGTTGTAGCAGTAACCCACCGGTTACTGAACTTGCTTTAAAGTTATAGGCTGGGAAACTGAAAGAGAGAGAAAGAACTTAGCGATGTTTGGCCTTTGGCCCTTCATTTTTATCTCTGGTCAGCCATGCTTTGCCTCCTGTGGTTGGGTAGTTAAAACCGGAGATTGGAAAAAAGGTACAAAGAGAACAATTCAGTGTCATCCTCAACAAGTACTTCTCAGAGGTTTAGGTGATAGACTCAGTAGGTCTTTAATAATTGGCTGTGTCCAGCCCTGGGCTGTGTCGTTTGGAAAGAGGGGAGACTACGTTGAACCCTTGCTTCTTCTAATAACCCATGTCTTACTCCCATCGCTGCCCAATTCACTTTACATCGCATGGCGTCAGCCAGAAAGCAAACACAGGCAGAGTATCTGAGCTGCAAAATAAACAGATGCTAGGTGACTCCTCAGGCCGTGGGGAGCTGTTTGAGGCACAGCAGTAAACACGAAACCTCGTCCTCTGGGATTAACTGCTCTAGGCGATCCGGCGACAGAAGCCACAGCCCCTCTGGTTGCTATGGGATTGACCGCGAGGCCTCAGACTTTGGATGGGAGGGGCGCGTTTGTTCACACGGAGGAAGCTGCTGTTTCAGTGGACTCTCAAACTTTGGAACTGGAGGAAGAACAGGAAGAAACAAGGGGATCGATAAACATAGGCACCCGCTCAGCTCTGGTTCAAATGCTTCCGTTGATATTTCTGCAGAAGAGCTTTGCTTTGTTCTGTCTCTGTCAGGAAAGTCCTTTGACTCTAAGAATGGCAGCCATAGCTGAGAGGTATCTTACCCAGGTGTGCCCACCACTCACACCTCTGCCAGGGACGTGTCAGGCCCAGCTTGGCGAGATCGCTTAGCAACAATAGGCCTGCCGCGTCACAGGACCCGACTGCGCTGCGCGTTTCCATGGCGTTAGCTAGAGAGTGCCTTTAAATAGATATAGCCAAGAACTGAAACGAACCCCGTCTTCATTTCAAAAATAGGCTGAGCAGCGTGTAGGAGAGCCTAAGCTATGGCACGAAGCTGTTCCCTGAGGGAGAGAGCTGTCGCTCACAGGGGTTTCAGGGGTACTTCGGGCTCCCCAGGATTTGTGTTTATTATATGCAATATCTAGTGTTTTATTTCTGCCAGGCAAGTGTTTGCCCCTGGTGGTCCTGAATAAGGGCCTCCTCACAGCAGCCCTGTCATTCCCAGGGAGCTGCTTTTGCACATCGGATGGGTAGTCCCGATCCACTGAGTGGGATCTGGTCCGAGACACCTGAGAATTGCTGTTGGCCTCCTGCTTGAGGTCCTGACTCCACCTCCAACAGGTGGTCGTATGACCTTGCGAAGGTCAGTCGCCATTCATGGCAGGGACAGTAGCCTTCTACTAAATGCCGGAGAGGATTTAAAGACTTTGTGCTCCACAGAGAAAGACACTTTCTTAGAAAGTCAAGATCATAATCACATAATTAATCTTGACAATCAACATAATAATTAACCCGGGTCTTTTCCTCTGTTGGTCTAAAATCACTGGGCTGCCCTTGAATAATGTTTTTTTAAATCCCCTTTTAAAATATGGGCAAAGGTTCTACAAAGAGATGAACCCGGAGGTCCAGATTTCTAGGTTAGACCTTGCTCTGCTATCTATAGCTGCCTCCATCTTAGGTTTACTAAAATGTAGCATTCTTTTTTTTAAAAAAAAAAAAAACTACTAAATTCCCATCCTTGACTGATAAATTGACATTTTCTCTCTTCTCTTTGGCCACCAGCCCACAAGTGTAAGGAATCCTGAACTTGAACGAAATGGACTCTACCCGGCCTACACTGGATTGCCGGGGTCACGGCATTCTTGCATCTTCCCTGGACAGTATAACCCATCTTTCATCAGTGATGAGAGCAGGAGAAGAGACTACTTTTAAGTGCAGAAGAGAGAGGGACCCATTGCTCTGAGCAGACTGCCCGGGACCCTGTTGCTCAGAGGACTGCACCCGGGGGGGAGCACCAAACACTGGCTGCCCCCATGATTTATGGAGCCACACTTGAGTGGCAGGCAGAAAGTGGGACAGGCGTGAGGGGCGTGAACACCGTGCAAGAGGACAGATGGAACCTGTGGACGTGGAACCCTAGGCTGCTCATCTGGCACCTTCGTTGTTACTGTGAATGTGAACATGGGCCAGTACCAGGAGAGACTCTGAGTGACGCGCGTGGCCACCAGTCGATGGATGACAGTTAGCGAGGGCAGATCACTAGGTTTCATGGCAAGGACCCAGTTCTTCGTTAGTTTGCACTTTAGTAAACTGAGTAGGGAGGTCTCTTTTTGGGTTTTTTTTCAAGACTGTTCCAGGCAGAAGGCCTCTTTTCCTCAGACACTTCCGTAGGCCTCAATTTGGTGATGAATTTACAGCAAAATACTGGCTCTTTAGTTGTTTTTCTGCCCAGTACCTACAAGCTAACCAACAGCCGATGATGTTGATAAACATACCACTAAGGTTTGGAGATGCTGTGGGTTAACGTACAGTATTTTAGTATGTTGCTAGGTCTTCTTGTGCTGCAGCCCCCAAAATGAGGAATTGAAATTTGTGGGGCACAGCACACAACTCCAGTTTTTTTTGGTCAGAGTGACACATTTACGATTCTTTTTTCCCTTTGCAGTTAAATCTCACTTATTCAAATAAGTCTGGATCAGGGCAAAGCCACTTCCCTTTGGTTTTAGCTCAAGGCATCCAGCTGCCCCGTGGAGAGGCCCAGCAGGCAGTAGAGGGCGCTGGCGCTGGGCGACGGCCCCGGTGGAAGCTTGACAGCCGCAGGCGGTGGGGCGCTTGGCATCCCTGAGGACATTGCTTGGTGCCGGGGACACTGACCTCCATCTTTGAGGCCGAGGCTGCTTCGTATGGAGTAGAAGTGGAAAGCTGAATGCAGGTTGGGTCTCAGCTGGTATTTCACCACTAAAGGAAAGTAGCATGATGTAGTCGCTGCAGCTGAATGTGCTCAGAGGAGTGGGCAGAATAGGCAAGTTGGGTTTCCCAAAACACCAGTGCTTTAGGAAGCTGTGTGGACTCCTGAGGAAGCTGGGGTAGAACCACACGTGAGTCTGCCTACCTGCTAGTGCGGCATCTTTGACTCTTTCCCTGATCTTGTCCACACACTCAGTATGAACTGTCAGCCGACCACTCAAAGCTATTTATTCACTGAAGAAATAACTTATTTTCTCTCGTCCAGTGATTTGTACCTCTTTGTACTACTACATAGTTCCCTACAGAAACGTGGTTATAATTCAAGTCAGCGTTGGAGAACTGAAGACTCCCGGCCAGTTAGGGAGTCAAGAGTCTGCCTTTGGGAAGGGAATTCCCCGGGTCTTATTTATTGTGCCTGTGACGTGGGTCCTGTAAGGGGTGGGGGGTGGGGGGGGCGCGTATCCAGTGCTCAGTGTCTTTAACCGCTTCCTGTGGAACTGTGATTGTTCTCGTCATCTGCTCTTGAAACATCCTGGTTTGGGATGAAGTGAAGAGAACACAGGTAAAAGGATTGTTCCCACCCTGAAGCTTGGAGCTCAGTGGCACCCACATTTCTGGAAATGGTGCAGCCTCTGGGAACAGCTCTGTCGTGGGCGTGGTTGTTTCTTCAAGGGTCTCTAATCTGTTCAGAGTGTATTTCATCCGTATTGTTATGTCATCCTCGTCTGAACAGTTTGAAGTGCGAACTCCTGTGTCCCGTGGCCTCCCCCAGTCACTGCCACCTGCTGCAGCAGGGACGCTAGTCAGGTGCGAGGCCTCTTACTGGTTCAGTTGCACTCATCTCGTGAGACAGATATAAAAAGAATTCTGTTTTTGTCAGTGGATGCCAACTTTAAAATCTCAGAGCATTATTACCTTTTTGAAATCGTGGGTCTTGCGTCTCTCTGTGGAACCAAAGAGCTCTTTGTGCCTCAGGGCCTTGCATCTCACTGGAGTGCTCGAGCTCCTGCCCTCAGCTCACCTGAGCCAACAGACTTGGATCCCTCGTCAGGGGGCCCAGCTTCCTGGCTCGTGACACAGATCCTTACTCATCCCCAGGACCCAAAGCCATGGCGGGGGGCTATTCCCGGCCATACACCTTTGCCACCTTCAGCTGACCTCACAGGTGACAAATCGTCCCCAGGGTCAAGGCCAGAAGCTATAAGCTCCACAAAATGAAGTATCTGTCCTGAAAGCATTCTAGAGAAGAATCCTAAAGTCCAAAAAAGAGTGTCCTGTGAGTTCCAGAATGCATTCCTGTGAATGGGTTTTGTGCATATGAAGTGGATTAAGAATGTTGTTCTGTGCACGTGAAGTGGATTAAGAATGTTGTTTTTCTTTCACTGTGAAACAAGGAGGCACCCTGCAAGGTTGCGTTCACATCATGTCTGCAATTACTAGGAGGCTCGTAGGGGTGGGGAAGGTGCATCTCAAGAACATGAGGGTCTAAGATGAAGGGCTGGAAACAGCAGGACTGTTCCCCAGTGCCAGGTGCCCACCGGAGTGAGGAAGGGAGAGGCCAGCTTCACTCCTGCTTGGGGCTAATACCTCCAGAAGGCTCCTGCCTGGGCTGAGGGGAACCAACTGGTAGGGCAGCGCAACCTCTGGACTGAGGGGACAGGGCTGACTGCACCACAGCAAGCAGAAGCTCTCAGCTCTGGCCAGGTGCTCCGTGTCAGCCTCGCACCTGGAAGGTGGGATTCATGCACACACAAGTGCCACAGTCCTGCGTTGGAGCCCCACAACTCGGGGAAGGTGGGAGGAAGGGAAACGTGACATTCAACTGCCCATGAGACGCTTAAACTTCTGTAGGGAAGAGCAGGGCCAAAGGGATCCATATGTCCCATAGCATACCAGAGCACACAGTGGCTCAGAGCAAGGCGGTGCTTGCCTGCTGGCCTCCCAGCATCTGTGGGTTTTGTTTAGGCTTCAGAGGGTCTTGTTTCTCATCTCCTTCCCCTTTGCCCCATGAGCTAGCCCAGGGCACTGGAGACAATTTAGGAAGTCTAGACAGCCCCAACTAGCATCTCACTGTTCCTCCCACGGCCACACTCTGTACTTGGCCCCACTGCACCCTGGGGGGGTGGGCATGAGAGCGCCCACTTCTCGGACGGGGGAACCTTTAGAGGATAAACGCTTTGCCTTGCCGAGCCAGGATTCAAACTCTTGTGCCTGGCTTGCACTTCCCACTGTACCTCCCTGCCTCACCTTCCTGGCAGATGCTCCACCATCCCTTGTACTTTAAATGTCAAAGAGGCCATGAGAGTGTGGGCTTTGAATGTTTTTTGAAAGAACCTTCATCTTGTTAAGCAGTAACTAAACTAGTGACATGAAGTGCAAAAAAAATGTTGAATCCCCTTTTGAAAAAGTCCTTTCAGGTTTCTTGTCACGTATATTTCTTGGACACTTGTCATCAATAAGAAAATAGTAGCTGGCTCGTGCTTAGCAAGAAGCATAGTGGTACATGGCTTTGGGTGCAGGAGGTGTAAGGTGATGACCTGAGATTTTGGCAAACACAGCCAGACTTAGACGTCCATCTGAGGGCCGCTTTGCCTGGTTGCCGTGGTAAGGCCATGGCTCCCACATCTTGAAAGCATATTTTTGTGAACATCATCAGAGTCAGGAACATATTCAGTCAAATGTCTTAAATGCTGACAAATCTTCCCCCTTTGACAGAAGTTTATTTTCAGGAGCAGCTGAGTCATTTAGAGCCAAAATTGCTGAATGGATGGTGTCATCAAGCTGGCTGATAGCAATGGAGGTCGAAAACTAAGACGTGACTGTTAAGTTCTTGAAGAGGTAACGCTTAAAGTTGGCCCAAACTGGAGGGCAGCACCTTTGCAATACAAGGCTGGATGGCTGCCGAGGAAAATGTCTTTGAGTGATGATGTGATGTGAAGGTTCCCAGGGCAGACACGTCACGGTCATCCTTTCACGTGGCTTTTTGGGGCCTCCGTTAACCCATCATGCCCACTGGTGAAGTGCCCGAGTGCCCTGTAACTCTGAACTTCACCTGAAGAGACTAGAGCTGTCAGTCCAGTTGCTCCTGGCTTACTTAAACCTAACACGCCCAAAACTAGGATTTTGACCCACAGTTCTAAGAGACACTGATTTTGAAACTAGAGCACTTCTTTGGAGAGAGGAAGGATGCAAAGTTCAGTATTTCAGTGTTTTATATCTTATTTAAATCAGAGATATTTTTTCTATGTGAAAACTTTTGTGGGGATTAGAAGGGACATTTCATTTCCTCCTTGACAAAGCGTCCTTCTGAGGTTCTTGTGTGCATTTTCGGAAACAGAGATACAGTTTTGTAGAGCTGGCTTTTGAATATGTGTTCTTCACTCTTTGTCTTTTCTTAAATCCCCAGAGAAGGAAACTGGTTAAAATACTAGGAACATTAAAGTATTCCATGTCAGTTAATTTGTTGTGCTAAAGTCTCTTTTCAATAGTGTTACAATCCATCCTATTTAGTGTAAACTGCTCACAGAAAGGCCTGTGAAAACCGAAGGGGACAATTACAGTCTAAATAGAGGTCTTACTCTGGCTCTGTCCCCTCGGCATTTTCAAAGAGGTGATTTCAAAGGATTTGCATATTAGATTCTGGTTTTATTTATTTTTTTTTTTGGACATGTAATAATGCACTTTAGGTGCAGAGTTCTCTGGTAGAAAGGATGGGACCAGACAGGGATGGGATGGAACCAGTCTACCTGGGGAACTAACCCAGGTTTCTGTGTTACCTGGCCTGTTTCTTTAAAAAAAGATCTTTTATCAGGGGTTGCTGTGAGTTTTGTTAATGTTTGTGTTGCTAGATGTACGGTTAAATGGAGCATGTAGCTGGAATATTAACTTTCTGAGTGTTCACATTGTCCTGAATTTCTCTTTGCAAACCTTTAAACCTTAGCCCCTGGTTGATTGTGTTAAATCCATTATGAGAATGTTATTTAAAGTTGTATTATAATTGCAACCTCCACTAATTATTCAGTACTGTAGCAGCAAAGTATTATTTGTAAGAATTCGGTTATTTTTATACTTATATCCACTATAAGTCTGGCGTTCTAGTCAGTAAAATGATGCAATAAAATAAATATTTTCATGGTGTGTTTTTCTCTGTAACAAGCAAACCAGACCAGAGTGCAACGTTATTTTTCATGCGGGCATCACTTAAACAGTGGGACAGTGGCCTCTTGCATGGCAAATGTAGGGACTGAGTCGTTTCTGTATCCTCAGTGCCCAGCACAGTGAGGAAATACACAGGTTGGATGGATGGACAGATTGACCTACGTGATAAGTCATGTTTAACACCTGCTTTTGTTTACTCTTCTCTCTGTGGATTGGAGAACATGAGGAACCAATTCCCCACTCCCACTCCATACCAGCTCCTCATGTCTTGGAGGAGAAGGAAGTAAGCCTGTCTACGTGGTGGGGGGAATCTGTGGAACTTTAAGATGGTGGGCCATGGGCCTTACACTTATGGTGGCCAATGAATATGGCTGCCTGGCTAGATTTATGTCCTTGGGTGCCTTTTGTGGGAGCAATAGAGGTGCCTCTCAGATGCTTTATTACAGAAACCTTGGCAATAGGAGAAGCCACTGATGACAGCTTGGGGCATGAAGGTGACCTTTTGGCAGATTAGATCAGGGTGGCTGCCCATCAAACATTCCTTACTAGAGATGACCAGCAGCGCTCTCCTTTCCTGACCGGCTCCCTCCCACTCAGCTGTTAACAGTCCCCATGTAACAGGAACCCAGTACTGATTCCTTTCTTGTTCCTGCCCAGTTCAGCCAGACCTTAAAAGCATCACAGAATTTCCAGACCCACACTCCCCTGGTCACTGTTCAGGGCCTCAGGTGGGAGGACCTGCTGTCCACTGACAAGCTGGCCTGGGGGCTTGTCCTGCTCATGCCTCTGACCTGGCAAAGTTGAGCCTTCACCTCTGGATCTGAGTTGCCGGTAAGTAAAGAACTAAACAATATTTTTAGACCCTTGGACTTAAAGGACTTCAGCAATGCACACTAAGTCATTTTCCAGTTGCTTGGAAAGGTAAGGGATGCAATACAGAGATTAGATTGTCCAGAGTCCTCCTGTAGTGGCTGCTGAATGGCCAAGACGGTGGTAAATCCCCAGAACTGGCACATGGCATCTTGCAGCCACCTGACGCAACAAGCATGACCTTCAGACCAGAAAGATACAAGAGAGAAGCCAGGAATAAAGATATTTACGTTGATTTTTATTGACCTTGTCAACCTCAAAAATAAAATAGCCAGCTATTTTATCAGCAAAATGAATTTATTCAAGAAGAGCAGAGAACTGCAATTCAGGACAAGGTAGCTACGGCAAACCATAGGCAAGTCTGAAGAGACAAGGGGAAGGTTAGCTTTTCTCAGGTTTTAGGAGGAAATTGGGGAGGGTTGTTTTGAATAAAAGTTCATTGGAGGAGAACAAAAGTTGCAGGTTGTGGTGGTTTCTCATTGGCTGTAAGTGGGGAGGGGGTGTCAGTGCATTGTTGCTGGGGCAGGCAGGAAGCTTCCTTCCTTTTCTTAGACGCAGGAGATAAAATTCCTACAGTAGGAGCCAGCCTGGTGGCACAGCGGTTAAGTTCACATGTTCCACTTTGGCGGCCCAGGGTGCGCTGGTTCGGATCCTGGGTGTGGACATGGCACCGCTCATCAAGCCATGCTGTGGCAGGCGTCCCACATATAAAGTAGAGGAAGATGGCCACAGATGTTAGCTCAGGGCCAGTCTTCCTCAGCAAAAAGAGGATTGGCAGCAGATGTTAGCAATAGGCTGATCTTCCTCAAGAAAAAAAAATTCCGATGCGAAACAAGTCCTCGCTTGTCGAAATCGTTCTTGTCTTCCTTCTTCCTGGTGGTTATACAGGCTGCAACAGAGCGGTACATGCATGAAAGCTCCCACTTCAGGGCTTCGTAATTCCACTGTAAATGAGGTTTTCTTTCTTTTTATAAGCTCATAAAAACTTATAGCACCATCAGAAGGCCGTGGGCTCTGACAGCTGATGCAAGACACTCTCTGACAGTTTCATGGCTGTTTTTCCCAGATAGTGATGTCAGGTCTGCTCAGCTCTCTGAGCCTCAGTGTCCTGATCAGTGAAGTGGGGATAATAATTCTTGTTTCACAGAGTTGTTGTGAGGATTAAACGGGAGAATTCATATGAAAACACTCTATAAACTACAAAGAAACGTAACGCTATTGGTTCTCTTTAACAGGGCCCTCCTGTCACCAAAAGAAAGACAATTGCAAAATTAATACATCAATTCAGGGGCTGGCCCCGTGGCCAAGTGGTTAAGTTCGCATGCTCCGCTTTCCAGCGGCTCAGGGTTCCACCAGTTAGGATCCTGGGCACGAACACGGCACCACTCATCAAGCCACGCTGAGGCGGCGTCCCACATGCCACAACTAGAAGGACCCACAACTAGAATATACAACTATGTACTGGGGGACTTTGGGGAGAAAAATGAAAAAATTAAAAATATTAAAAAAAAATCAATTCAATGCTGATTCACTACTAACTGGTCCTGAAGACCTTGGACTTGCTGTCAAAGTGTTCTTGTCATTTCCCCTTCCTTCTTGCTCCCACCTGCTCCCCATATTGTGAGGGATTAAAGAACTCAAAATCATAAACTCTGTAGGGATAAGACTCAAGACTGTCCTGTTAAACATTATATGCTCAGTGCCTGACACCTCATAGGCATTCACTAAAACAAAGAATAAGTGAGTAAGTGGGTAGATGAATCATCCAATAGAATAAATGTGTTGAAGTTGAAGGTGCCAGAGATCCAGCCCCTCAAGTAGCTGCAGGCTGATGACTAGCTGATGGCAGATAAATATCTAGCCATGACATGTAACTGAACAGAACCCTTAGCAAAGATCTCTCATAGCAAAGCTCAAGCAGGCATTTGCGGACTAAACACCAAAGATACCCTAGAAAGCCCTTCATCTGATGCGTGTGGAACAACTCTACAATGGAATACCACTCAGCAGATGAAAGGAACAAACTGCCGCCACAGGCAGCAGCGCGGATGAGTCTCACAAGCATGTGCTATGTGAAAAGAGCCAGACAAAGAGAGGCTACATACTGTATGATTCCATTTATATCACATTCTGGAAAAGACAAACTATAGGGACTGAAAATAGGTGACTGGTTACGTGGAGGTGAGGAAGGGGATTTCTGCCGTTCACCAAATATTTCCATCTGTCTTCCTTCCGGGCACAGGGTAGTATGCACTTCTCCACCCTCTTTGAAATACGGCCATATGACTTGCTTTGGCCAAAGAAATATGAATGGAAGTGAAATGTGTCACTTCTGGGAAGACACTTTAAGAGCCAGTGTGTGATATTCACTCCTTTTGCCTCAGCAATTGTGGAAATACATGTTGAGATGGAACCCCTGTTGGCCTGGGGCCCTAAATGACTAAGAGGAAGATAGCCTCTTGCTAACCGGACTTGGGAATACACTTTTGTTTTGCTGAGGCACTGAGGTTTAGGAGTCGCTTATCATAGCATTACTTAGCCCGTCCTGACTAGCTCAACTCTCCAAAAGGAACGCTAGTCACTGCAGTTCATATGAATTGCTTGATTCCTCGTTCAATGCCGTGGGACATTTATGATTACCATTAATATTCTTCAACTAAGCTGTTTTAAGTTTGTTTAGAAGAATTCAAATCAGAAATACTTACTGAGTGGCTAATACTTGCCAAGCCTACTATGTGAGGCTTTGTGACACAGATGAGCTTTTGAACCAGAATGACCCAGGTTTGAAATTCACCTTTACTGTTATTAGCTATGAGATCGTGGTGAATTTCTTTAACCAACCTGATCATTAGTTTCCTCTTCTACAAAATAAAAACAATAATTCCTAATTTGGAGGTATGTTGGGAGATTAAATGATAGGATGTCTCTAAAGTATATCTGAGTATTGGGACACAGCATTTAGCTCTGGGCCCAGGATGAAGCAGACGTTGAATAAATGTGTGTTGGTCTCTGTAGCAGGCATGCTTGAAGCAGCTACCTTGTTCACATAAAGCTAGAATATTAATTCCTCTGCCCTTCTCTCCTGCTTACTTCACAGTTGTTGTCAAATCCCATTGTAAGGCGTTATCACTGTGATATTAGTACGGTCAATAAGATAAAAGTTGTTCTGGGCAATACACTGTTAATTTTACACTCCATGGAGAACCTGAGCTATATTTAGCCCAGTGATAACTAGGTTAATTGAGGAACCTAACCTTTCCTAACTGTCCACACCCATCACCCCTACCACGGAATATCTTGTCTCTCACTTCCTTATTGATTGGTCTACATTGAGGCTCATTCCTTTCTAAAGACCCAGGGACTGGGTCACCTTTACTCATGGTATCGTAGAATGTGAGACCTGAAAGGCTTTTCAGTGAGGTCATCAAGGCCAGTGGTTTACAAAACCCACCCATGGAGAGGTGCTAGTCCAGGAAGAAGACATCATTGTGCTGAGGCCAAATGCATGAAATAAGTAGTGAGTTTTTCAAAAAGCTAAATTAAGGGGCCAGCCTGGTGGCATAGTGGTTAAGTTCCTGGGCTCTACTTCAGCAGCCCAGGGTTTGCAGATTTGGATCCTGGGCACGGACCAATACCCAGCTCATCAAGCCGTTATGTGGCAGTGTCCCACATACAAAATAGAGGAAGATTGGCACAGATGTTAGCTCAGGGCCAATCTTCCTCAAGTAGAAAGAGGAAGATGGGCAATAGATGTTAGCTCAGGGCCAATCTTCCTCACACGTAAAAAAGCTAAATGTACTCAATTTAAATGCAATCTCATGAGCTAATGTCCTTCCTACTTTTTTTAGTTATAAAAATGTCCTTTACTTTATGAAACAATGGTGATAGCAGATGGTAGTTTTCTTTTATTTTTTGGTACCCATGCTTAGTCAACAAGCACCTCTGTGTCAGTCCCCCTCCACACCACTAGTTTGGGAAACATCACTAGTTTTTAAAAAACCTTTAAATCTGGAAACCACTAACATGGTCCAGCCCTGCCATTTTACAAAAGGGGAAATTGAGGCCCAATGAGGCTGAGTTGCTTTTCCCAAAGTTTCCTAATGTCCCTGCTTGTATTTTGAAGACAGAAGCATCACCATGCAGTGGGCTAGAGGAGTGCAGGCTTCAGAGACAGATCTGGATGTAACTCCTGGGCTCCAATGAGCTGCTCCTAGGGTAGGGCCATGTCATTCCTCCCATCTTAGTCGTCCTTGGTTTTTGTCCATTTTTAAAACTAGGGTAGCGTCAAGTTTAAAAACGGAGTCCCCTTCAAGAGGACAGAATCAGGCTGGTCTCAGACTTCTTCACTGCAACATGCACAGCTTCAAGGCAGTGAAGCAATATCTGCAAGATTATTCGTTTCATCATGAAAGAAAAGAAAAGATTTCGGGGAACCCAGCACCCAAGAAAAACTATACGTGGTGAAATCCTGCCAACCAAAAGAGGAATCAAAACACCGAATTTAGGAATGAAGTCATGAGGGATAAGTTTTGGGTCAGTTTAGATAGAGAACTAAGACTGAAAATGAAAGAAATAAGATTTTGAAATAGAATACAAGTGTTACAAAACCATGACAAAGTAAAAATAACGTAACAAAAAAAAAACAGGAGACGTGAGAGAATGAGATGCTCTCTCTTTTTTTTTTTAAAGATTGACACCTGAGCTAACATCTGTTGCCAATCTTTGTTTTCTTCTTCTTCTTCTCCCCGTAGCCCTCCAGTACATAGTTGTATATTCTAGTTGTTGTAGGTCCCTCTGGTTGTGCTATGTGGGACACCGCCTCAGCGTGGTCTGATGAGCAGTGCCATGTCTGTGCCCAGGATCTGAACCAGCAAAACCCTGGGCCACTGAAGCAGAACGCAAGAACTTAACCATTCTGCCACAGGGCTGACCTCTCTCTCTCTCTCGTTTTCATAGCAGGTAGATCAATTCATGCTGTTTAAGTTAAATAAGTTTTTTGAAATAGCATATCTTACTAAGGGTTTTCACAATATTTTCTTCTTGATTTTAGAGGAATGTTTTTGGAACTACTATCTCTTACAGTAAAGAAACCTTTTTTTGAAGTTTGGCCATCATTTCATTTTCACTTCACTTGATTTTTCTTCTTTTAATTCAAATTAAAATCTAAGTGTTGAGCCAGCCTTCATGGTCTAGTGGTCAGGATTTGGCACTCTCACTGCTGAGGTCCCAGTTCGTTTCCAGGTCATGGAACCACACCACTCACCTGTCAGTTGTCATACTGTGGCAGCAGCTCACATAGAGAACTAAAAAACTAACAACTAGGATATACAACCACGTACTGAAGCTGAAAAAAAAAAAAGCCAACTAAGTGTCATTCCAATTAAAAAATAGCATCTATATTGTGATCTCATGCTTATAAAAATATGCTTATCTATCTATTTCCATCTATTCTCTCTCCTTCTATTAGTCTACATGCATGGAGAGATATCTCATGTGGTGTCCACAGACGTTAACAATGGTTACTAGATTGTGGGTGGCTTTTCCTTTCTTCTTCATGCTTTTCCATGTTGTTTGAATTTATTTTAATAAGCATGTCATTTTAATAGAACAATAAAATTATTAATTTAAAAAATAAAATGAGGACAACAATATATAACTTTCAAAATTGTTGAAAGAGTATGTATGTGTGTGTATATATATAGTGATGTGTGCGTGTGTATAGATAGGTAGATAGATAGATAGAAAGATATAGATATAGCCTAGCACAGTTCCTGGCATATTGTAGACACTCAATAGATGCTAGATATTATTATTATTGCTTTCTTGGAGAGAAGAAGAGCCTTAAATCCTGACTGTAGTCACCTGCAATAGTTGAGGTTCTTAGTTGCAGAGATGGGCATCCACCCTGGTTGGTTTATTAAAGGATAACAGGTGGCTCACATAATCTCCAGGAGAGACTTGGAAGCTCTCTAGACAGGAACAATGGCCAGATCACCCCGCAGGAGCCTTCCAGTAGAGACAACCCTGCTGCCACTCTGCTCAGTACAGACCACACAGCTCCCACCGCTGACTCCGGCCAGGGTACTGGCACCTCAGGTTCTGCTGCCCCTGAAAGCCAGAAATGTGAACTCCATCCAGCACTGGTTCCCTTCATGTCTGTCTTCTAAACAAGTCCTCTGCAGGTGCCTCTAGTTTCTGGCTCCAAGTCATAGCCTGCACCCCAAAGACAAGAGAGGCTGTGAAAGTGAGGTCTTGGCTTGTACCTTAGAGAGGTAGGACTCATGATGGAGATTCCCACATACGGGAAGGGTGGTCAAAGATGCTGAGCAGACTCAAACAGGGCAATCACCATTGGGCATGCCTCCTAAGTATCCCTTACAAAGCCTGGGGATCCGAAGACCAAAAGCATCCTAAGAGCACTTGAAAATTATGGTAAATTGGTTCCTTACTTATTCAAAGGTTCTTCTGATTTATTGAAATATATTTACATAAAATTCTAAAATCTCAGAGAAAGAATCCCTTATCCAATGTAAACAGTGTTATCAGAGACCTCTTGATTCTCTCTGACAGAGGGATAGAGTTGTTATAAAAATATAAACTGTGTATAAAGAAAAATATTAAAAATCAAATGGGTAAACTAAGGATTTACAGCAGATATAACAAGAGGGTAAATATATCTTGATGTTCCAAAACTCATACAAATTAGTTTTTAAAAAGAAGAGAAAACACCAAGAACCCAATAGATATGTAGGCAAAGGGCATGCCCAGATGATTGACAAAGGAGAAAGTGCAAGAAGACACACAATATGAAAAATGTTAACTCTCACTTATAGCTGGGGAGGAAGGGAGACTACCACTGTCTGGGGGCCAAGCATGTTGCATGGATAAAAATTTCATCTTCACAACCAAGTCACGTTAGATGCCATAATCTGCCTGTTGTATATAAGGAAATGATGTTCAGAAGGATTTGGTAACTTGTTGACCAAGAACATTTGGTAAAGCTGGCACTGAACTCGTAACTGTCAGGCTTCAAAGACCAGGGTCTTTCCACTGACCAGGCTGCCTCTCTAGTGATCAGTGTTGATCAAACCAAACTCTTCACCTACGAAATTGACAAAACCCAATGCTGATGAGAACATGGTGGAAAAGTTCCTTCTTGTAAGAGACTACGAGCAGGTGAGTAAATTAAGAAAATCCTTTAAATCTGTTAGTACTTATTAAGAGCCGTAAAAATGTTGATTTCCAATGACCCAGTCATTCCACTTTGGGGGAACCTTCTCTTGGGGAATAATTTAATACACGGAAAGAGTTACAGGCAAAAAGATGTTCATTGTGGGTTTGTAAGTGAACAATTAGAAATAACCTAAATGTCTAGACTTATGTAACTAAATTGGCAAGTGTTTATTTTCCTCTTAATAGAATATTATATAACATCATTAACATTTTCTATAAATATGAAGTAAAAAGGAAAATATTATTTCATATAGTTTTTTTTTTAAACCTATACCTCTTGATATCAGGATTAAGGAGTGAAGAAATGAGGAAGATTTCCCTTTTTATATTTCTGTATTCTTGAAATTTTTTCATAAAGATTTTATAATTTTAAAAAAATAAGTAAAAATAGGTAAGAGAAAAGCTTGAAAATAGATATACCAAAATATCAACAATATTGGGGTAGAAGGATTATGGGTTTTTTCCCTCCTTATTTTATTTTCAAATTTTATTTGTAATATATTACTAAAAATATATTTTATAACAGAAAAATATATCATTCTAAAATTAAAATATGGTTCCAGTAAAAAAAAAATCATAGTTACACATTATTGTCTCTGGAAGATAGTCATTGTCTCCATATCACAAATGAGTAAACTGAAGCTCCGGAAGGCTGAGTAATTTGCCAACCACTCAGAGGTGAACCTTGAATTAAGCCTTGACCTGTCTGACTCCCACCTTTGTGTGCTTTCAATTCACCCTCAGGACCCACCTCAGCTGAAGCCCTGGACCTGAAGGAAGTCCTTGAATGACCAAGATGTATGATTCGACTTCATGGAAATCAATGACATGTGGTGACGTGTGGATGCGTGGAACTCTCAGGCATTCTGGTGGGCTATGCAGGGAGTCCTTTGTTGGTCAATGGACGTCTGACTGGTTGTAACTTAGAGGGGAGAGACAAAGGGAACTTCTCACTCCACATGACGTCACCCGACATATGGTGCCAGAAGGCAGAATTATCAGCAGTTGGCATTGACTTGGATATGATAAGAAAGAAAATGCGTCAAAAATGACCCTTAGCCTGAGAGGAAGTAGATATTGAGGATTTATGAAGAGAGTGTCTCTAGTAGAAGAAGATATAGGGAAAGTTCTCCAAATGACACCCTTCTTTGTGGTAAGCTTCAGCACGAAAGGCAGAACTGATATGTTGAAGGAGAGATATGTTTCAGGACGTTAGAGAGGAGAACATTCAGTTTAAAAAATGTTAATACAAGTTAAAACAAATCTAGGAAACATAAAATATGGAATCCCAGAATCTCAGGTTTGGAAGAGATCTTAGCCATCATTTATTCCAACAACCCTAAAAAAAGTGCTTAAATTCCCTCTCATCTGAGTAGATGTCCCAGGAGCAGGGAGCTCCTTTGCTTTGAGGAAGCCCCCTGCGTATCTCAGTAACTCCAACTGTTAGAAAGTTCCTCCCTACTCTCAACCCAGTTATTTCCCCCTTCTTGGACCAGAGTCCTCATCAGAGAGGCAAGGAACTTGGAAGGGTGAAGGAACTGGATTGAGGTTAGGGTCGTGCAGGGTCAGATTTGAGCAGAGCTAAGCAGGAGAGATGAGAGAGTTGAGGATGGGAAGGAGGGTCCGTATGAAGACCGGCTGGGCTCCAGGTGCAAAGAGGCGCCAGTGATTGGGGGCACAGGCTCTTCTGCTCAGGGTGAGCCATAACCAACCTCCCAGGCTCACTTGAAAAATGTGTGAGGAGAAAGAGGTTCCTGCTCATCCCTACGACCTTCTCTCTGGCCACCTTGCAGGCATGATGGGAGAAGAAAGAGGCTGACAAGGTAGTAGGACAGGGTAGATGACCCTGGCCACTCATGCAGACTTCTTGGGTTCACATCCCCACTTATTAGCTCTGTGGCTCTGGGCAAGTTATTTTTAATCACTCTGTGCCTCAGTTTCCTCAGATGTAATAATAATAGAATCTACCTCTTAGAGTTGTGATGAGAATTAAATGAGTCAATGTCTATAAAACACATACACCAGTTTTTTACATATAGTTAAGTGCTATGTAAGTGTTTGTTAAACATAAAGCATTTTGGAGTTCAAACTGTGGACCAATCAATTGAACTATGACTTCAATTTCATGATTTAGGTAACCAGTTTCATATACTGCCATGTTTCTTTTTTTATCATATTCCTGACAACCTCCTAAACTACGAAACAGGTTGAAAATCACATTCTAACAAGATAGACGTTATAACAAAAGTTGCAAGAGAGTAGATCTTAAAAGCTCTCATCAGAAGAAAAAAATTGTTTGTAACTACATGTGGTGATGGATGTTCACTAAACTCATTGTAGTAATCATTTCACAATATAAACAGATATCAAATTGTTCTGTTGTACACCTAGAACTAATGGAATGTTATATGTGAATTATACCTTAATTGAAAAAAAAAAAGAAGACAAAGTCTTCTAAAGGAGAAAGCAAGTGGGAAGTGGGGGTTGGAAGGAGGGGAGGAGAGAACGTCTGAAACAGCTGTGTGGGAATCCGGGAGGAAGCGGATTCAGGACGTGCAGTTATATTGGACAGACCCGAAGCAGCGGACTTGTGGGGGCAACAATCGCCACGTAACATAATTTTACTCTAGCAGAACTCAGTGGTGGGCACGAGAGCAGAGAAGGGGCCAAAGGGTTGACCCAGAATTGAGGTTTCGTTTGGCAGGTGACACCGGGACGGGAGGCTACTGGCTGGAGGGCTTTACTGTGGGTGAGAGCCTATGTGTCTGGACTTAGAACAGGGAAGGGTCAGGTGAAAATGAGGGCCCACAAAGGTTAGTAACTTTAATCTATAAAATAGATAAAAACTCATACACTTTATTTAGTACACTATAAATAACCCATCCCTTAAAACAACAGGCAAAAGTCATGAACAGGTACTACAAATAACCTGACAAATATATGGAGAATGTTCACCCTCACTAGTGGTCAAATAAATGAGAACTTGAATACTGAGCTATCATTTTTCACCTACCATGGTAGGAAGAAACCTATTTTTTTAAAATGAAAGTACTTCATGCTGATAGGCGAGAAGAAAACTGCAGGGGTGTAAATTAATACGAATCTTTAAGAAGATAATTTGGCAACAATTTCTAGAAGCCTTAAAATTTTTACCCCTCAAATTAGTAATTTTACTCCCTGAGATTTACACTAAGGAAGTAATACGAAACGAAAACAAAAAACAAGAGAGCCACTTCCTTCTCGCTCCCTTGTCCCCCAGCACTTTGCTTGTATCTAGAGAACCAAGTCAGTTAACCTTCAGGAATAATGGAACTTCAAGGCCGTTCATGTCCCCTGAGGCTCTCTGTGTCCCCAGACTGATAAGCATCACAGTAAAACCAGTTTCCTCAGCCTACTTCTCTATGGAGGCAGGTGGGTCAAAAATCTCCTAACTTCATTGCTAGTGATCCCTGCATATCTATTACTCCTAAATTGCTGTTATTAGCTCCTTGGTTATAACCCGCTAGATGGTGAACTGCTCAAGGGCAGGGACTCAGTCTTACCTGGTTTTTTTATATCCACCTCTACTCCCTTTGGCTAACACGCACATGGTAGATGCTTAATAGATATTTATAAAATTGGCTGTCACTTCAGAGCTCTCCACCCCATAATGCCTCATTCTCTACCCTCTTTAGTTTGTACATTTGGTGGAAGATCAAGTTGGCGTCTTTTGTCGGTTAATTTCTTCTTAAATGAGCTTGTGTATGTGCCAACCAGTTGGCACTTCAGGGGTGCTATGTTTATCAATAGACTCTTTCATCATGTACTGTAGAGCAGAGTTCAGGGTCCATGGCCTCTCTTGGCCTATCAGCAGCAATAACTTCCCATAACTTGCTAATAAAGGGATGTGGTGATATGTGGATAATAAAGTATGGTCGGGAATCAGGTGACTCAGGAAAAGTTAAAACTGAAAAGGAGCTCAGGAAATGATGGTATCACTCAACCCCGACTCCGATTTTACAGATAAGGAAACTGAAGATCAGAGAGAGAATATTTCCAAAGGTTGCGTAACTGGTTCACGGAATGGTTGGGATCAGAGTCCAGGGTCTAGACACCCAACTTATTATGATTCCCAGGACACATGTTGTCATCAAAAGTATGTGTCCTGAGAACACATGAGCTACAGAAGTGTATGGGAGAGGGCAAGGCCGGCGAGCCCAGTTGTTGACTGACAAGGCAGAGCTCCACAATGGAGGCAGAAGACACCAGTGATCCTGAGAAGGCGTGGCTGGAGAACATGGGTGGGGAGGTGGGGCAGGCATAGACGAGTGTCTGGATGAAGTAGAACCAGTGTGGCATGGTAAATAGAGTACGATCTTTGAAACCTGGAATTCAATCCCAGGGCCGCCATATATCCCCTTGTTGCTTAACTTATCTAAGACCTAAGTTTTTATTCTATAAAAACTTGCCCGTAGAACTGACTTCTCAGAATTGAGTTAAAGGAAACAATGGGTGTATTGTAATATTCAACTCAGCAGCAGCAAAGAGCTCTGGAAGATGGTAGTTTGTGACATCCTCATGGAGGTCAAGTCTTGTGGTCCTTATAGGAGGCTAAAAGTGAGCACTCATCCCTCTGTCAATCTTCAGAATGCTTTGGACAGAGATGAGCTCTTACCTTGGTGAGAGAGGACCTATCACCAATAGGCTGATTGCACTCCAGAGCAGGTGTTGGCAAACTTCATCCCTTGGGACAAAGTCAGTCAACTGCCTGTTTTTGTAGGACTCACAAGCTAAGAGTGATTTTTACATTTTTAGATCACTGAAAAAAAATAAAAGAATCATGTTTTGTGAAATGAGAAAATTACGTGGAATCTAAATTTCGGTGTCCACAAACAAAGCCTTATTGGAAGACAGCCACGCTCATTTGTCTGCAAGTTTTCTGTGGCTGCCTTCGTGCTCCAATGGTGGACTTGAGACATCATGACAGAGGTGATGTGTGAGGCTCTCTTCACCGCACACTGGTGTTCCACACACTGCACATCACGGTGAGCAGTTATGACTCAACAGTGTTTCAAATGCCATGTGTATGGTCGTACGATGACATTTTGTTCTCTTTTTTAAATTACCAATGCATACCCATCATATCAAAACAAGAAAAGAAGAGAACAATGGACTTCATATGTCATACTTTTAAATCACAGTATGTACGATTTTGGGGTGTTGTTTATTTTGTTATCAAATTAGATGTCAAAGCATTATTCATTATGCAATGATGCTATAAGTGGGCTAAAATAATAGATTATGTTAATATTACCAGACTAAGAACATATCACAATATTCCCAACTCACCGGAGAGCAACCATCAGAAAACGCAGAAAATTTTAAGTGGAATATCTCATCACAGCAGAATTTCTTCATAAGATTAAGTAACAAAAATGAGGCTGCGATCAGAGCAAGTTTCCAAGTGGGTCAATTGTTAGCTAAGCAAAGAAGGCGATTCAGGGCTGGATTAATTAAATTGTGCTTGATTGCAGCAGCCAAAGAAACGTTACCAAAGGAAAGAAACTTATGTGAGACGATTTCAGCAAGAACAATTGCTCTGAGAGTTGAGAACATTGATAACAGGATCAATAGTCACTTCATAAGCAAGGCAAATAATTTTGAGTGGCTTTCCTTGCCTCTTGATGAGTTGACAGATGTTCCCAATACTACTCAGTTGTTTATTCAAGGAGTCAGTGACCAGTGTGAAGTGACTGAAGAATTAACTTCTGTGAACAACCTCTGTGGAACAACTTAGGAAAGAGTATTTTCAAAATGGAATTATACGCTTTAAATGGGTGGATCGTATGGCATGGGAATTTTCAGTATAAATTGAAGTAGAATCTGCTAGGATATGTTGCAACTGAAGGTGGTAGAAATATGTGTGGAGCAGAGTTATATTCATTTACAAAGCTTGTAAAAATGTTAGACATTTAAAGCTTATGGTTATTCATTATATTATTCATGAGTACGTATTTTGTGGAAAATATTTGAATATACCATGTGTTGTGGAACCAGCAGTGTCAATGGTGAACTTGATTCGCTATCAATGGGGTTAACCATCACTGGTTCTGTGAATTTTTGTCAGATAAGCTTTACCCTGACTTAGCCTACTAGAAAGCAGTTGGATGACTCTGCAGTAGTAAAATTTTATCACAAGTTTTTGAGCACAAGACTGAGACTAAAATCTTTCTGAGTGAGGGGCCGGCCCCATGACATAGTGGTTAAGTTTAATGGGCTCCACTTCAGGGCCCGGGGTTTGGTTCCTGAGCCTGGACCTATGCTACTTGTCTGAGGCTGTGCTGTGGCAATGACCCACATACAAGAGAGTGGAAGATTGGCACAGATGTTAGCTCAGGGTGAATCTTCCTCAAGAAAAAAAATCTCTGAGTGAGAAGAACCACTCTCAGCCACTATTATCAAACAAGAGTGGCTTTTGAAATTATCTTTTGCTGAAGACTTGATATTGCTTCTTAATGAATTCAACTTATAAGGGAAAACAGAACTTACATGCAAATTTTGTACTGTGGTAAAATGATGTTTAACAACTAATGTTGTGTAAAATTCACAAGTCGTGTCAGCTGCTTTCTGTACTTCCCATGGGGTCAAAAGTTAAAATGAGAAGCAAGATCTTCCTTCCCACACAAATTTGCCACAGACGTATTTTCTGAACTTGAACTACAGGTCCAGCATTGCTTTTTAGACTTCAATGCAAGTGCAAAGAAAGTTTCTGTATTTCCAAATCCATTTTACTATACAATTAAGGAGCATCTACCTAACTTTCAGTTGGAAGTGGTTAATTTGCAATGTAATGTCATGCTGAAAGGCAACTACCAGAAGAAGAATCTGATAGAACTCTATAACTGCCTTCCAAGCAATGAATATACTTAATTAAAATTGCATGCTCATGGACCGAGATCAGCATCTGGTAGTACCTATCTGTGTGAAAAGATATTCTCAAGGAGGAAGTATGTAAAATTTTATTCTAAATCAGCATTAACAGTTGAATATTTGTGATCAATTTTGATGATAGGGAACCTAATTTTGAACTTCAATTAAGCAAAATATTATCCCCCTCTATAATAATTTCATCCTTCTACTAGCAAAGCAATAGTACCAAAAATTGTGCTCAATTATTATTATATTTTAAGCTTCATGAGTAAAAATTTCTTGGAAATTTGTTTTCTCTCTTGTTATTTAAATATCTACATAATGTCCTCAATTTTACTTCTTGGCCCACAAAGCCTAAACTATTTACTATCTAGCCCTTTATAGATCTGAGCCATAGTCCTGCCTGTACTTCCGGTTCCTAGCTCTGATATGGGTGTTATAATGGTAAATCTACTTCACAGTTTTGAATTAATAAGTGTAAAGCGTGTAGAATGGTGGCACCTGGTAGGTGCTTTTTAAGTGTAAGTTGGTACTAATATTAACAATGGTATTTCTATAGTTCTTTTGAACTATACAGAGTTGTGGTCATCACACAAGGTAATGTGTAGGCAGAGGAAAGCCTGTGGTGAATAAAAATTCCTTTAAGACAGTCCTATCTAAAATTGCCCTGGAGAGATTTATGCCTAATCCATCCCAGTTCACTTTTTATTATTGTTCTGTTCTTTTTTTTTGGTAGCAGCTTTATTGAGATAGAATTCACATACCATACAAGTCTCTCTTTTAAATTCAATCCATCACCACAACCAATTTTAGAACATTTCCATTGTCCCAGAAAGGGACTCGTGCTTCTTAGCCATCATCTCCCAATCTTCCCCTCTCCCTAGCCCTAGGCAACAGCTATCCCACTTTCTGCCTATAGATTTGCCTATTCTGGACGTTTAATATAAGTGGAATCATCTTTTGTGACTGGCTTGTGTCATGTAACATAATATTTTCAAGCTTCATCCACATTGTAGTGTGTATCAGTACTTCATTCTTTTTATGGGGGAACAATATTCCATTGTATGCATATACCACATTTTGTTTATCTGTTCATCAGTTGATGGATATTGGGTTCTGTCTACCTTTGGGCTATTATGAGTAATGAACATTCATGTACAAGTTATTATGTGGACTTATTTTTATTTCTTTTAGGAATATACCTAGAAGTGGAATTGCTGGGTCAACTGGTAACTCTATGTCTAACTTTTTGAGGACTTACCCGACTATTTTGCAAAGTGGCTGCACCACACCAGCACCGTATGAGGGTTTTGACTTCTCCACATCCTCACCAACGCTTGCAATTATCTGTCTTTTCTCTTACAGCAATTCTAGTGACTAGAAAGTGATATCCAGCTCACTTTTAATTCTCTGGGATGGAGTATTGGGGAAAACTACCCTTCTCACCACTCTACGCTGGGCCCACGTCGGGGCGCCACCCTGGCAACCCAGTCCTGCAAGAGCATCAGAGTATTTCCCTAACACTTAAGTTTTTCTCAGAGGAGAAAAGGACCCCAGAGATCGTGGCCCACTGGTAATTAGTGTTTCAACTCACAAACCCACACATTTACACCATCCTCTAAGAAGGCATCATTGAGAGATGTGGAAATGTTTTTCAAGGGACTACGAAAGCGTACAGGGCAGATTATTACAAAGCATCCTGACTCAGCAGGAACTGGGACAAGACTGCTTCTGGAGAGAAGTTTTGTAGACGCCATTGCTCAGCCCCACCTCCCACCTCCGTCCCTGTGATTTACAGAGACTTCTGTAAGCCTTGAATGTAGAGTTAAATGCAGGCAGGAAACGGACCACAGGGGTCTGTTACCAGTGGGCCACAATCTCTAGGGTCCTCTTCTCCTCCGAGAAAAACTTCCCAGGAACAGGCACTTAGCTGATTAAAGTCGATCAGAAGATAACTCAAAGTTCAGCTCCAGCTCAGAGCTGGTTCGGTTTCCTCTTTTACTAGTGTGATGCGACATTTTTCATGTTGGCATTCTGTATTTCTTTCTTAGTTAACTCAGCTCTTTGCTTCCCCGACTCCCATACATTTAAAGGCCCTCTTCCTCAACATCCACCCAACAATGTGTCCCCGCAGTGTTTCCAAACTTCAGTCAATTTTGTACCACCCTCGGGATTCCTGACAAACCACGCAGCATCTCTACTTTCTTCCCTACTTTTCTTGAAGTTCACTTATTTTTTAAAAACCTAAATGAATTTACTTTTTAAATAACCTTGACATCATCACCTCAAATAGAAAACTAGTTTCCTTTGGCATAAATAGAAAGTCTTCGTAAAATAAACACAATAAAAATAAAGTGTTATTGGATTCTAGGTGGATATCTTTGATTGCCAAAGGCTCTGTGCCAGAGGCCTGCTCTCTCTTCCTTGTAAAGGGAAATGCACAAGTATCAGAGAACAGTTAAAGATAAATTAGTGGTAAGTGAGACTTTTCTCCTGGTGGAATGAGGATGACTGAAATAAATTTGAAAGTCAATTACTTTCCCTCTCTAAGTGAATCAGTGTTCTCTAAAGGTGTGTCCACAGACCGCTTAAAATCATCTTGTGTGCCGTGAGCACAGTGGCGCTCACACCCAAGCATGCATCAGAGCTACCTGGAGTCTTGCTAAAACACAGATGGCTGACTCATTCAGTAGGTCTGGGCTGGGGCTTGAAATGTGCATTTCTAACAAGTTCCCAAGTCATGCTGGTGCTGCTGGTGCAGGGACCGCTCTTTGAGAGCCACTGCCCTTGTTGCATCCTCTCTCCCTTGAGGAGTAACTGGACTGGGGAAGGCTGACAGGGCAAACCAAGAACCACTGCAAACCCCCAACAGGGGCAAACCTGCTCCCATCTGTTGTTGGCAATTTTCCTCTCAAAGAGCAACAAGCCCAGGCCGAGTGCTGGCATCCCAGAGAGCAGTGTTATAATCTCTAGAACCACTCACTTCCTCTATGAGGAAACCAGAATACAATCTGTGGCTGCCAAGAGGGAACTATCTGACCTTAGTAAAACCTCCCCATAATCCACTCAGCTGGTGGAGGAGGAAGTAGGTGAGAAGCCACTACTTGGGGAAAGCACCTCCATGAGACTTCTCCAAGAGCTGACTTCCAGAAGACAGCTAATAAAATGAAATGAATAAACCTACGAAATCTCCCATGATGAGAAATACTTTTTTTAGAGCTAATGAAACTCAGTGGGGTGAATAGCTAAGCAATTGTCAAGCTTTCCAAGCCAAGACTCCAAAAGCCAGTGTCTGCCCCTTTTGAAGGTCAAGGTGTTTTGGAACACATCTCCAGTGGTTAAAAGTCCTTGTGTCGGCATTCGAACCTTCCTGAGCCCTTGACATCATTTGCATGCGAGAAGAGAAAATCTCAAGAGAGCTCAACCATAGGGCTGCCTCCCAACAAATCAAACCACACTAATCTGTCCATGTTCCCTTCTAGGGCCATTCTTTATAGAGGCACATTTTTTACATAATTGGATATTTATTAAGAAGCCTGCCTTTTTCCCACACGATCACAGTAGAACAAGCACTGTCTCTTATTGCTACCCGTAATCTTCACCTTGTGTGATGCAGTCACAGTACCAAGGACAGTCACCGTAATCTGCTCTCACTGAATATTTCAATCAAGGACAGTCACCATAATCCTCTCTCACTGAATATTTAAAGTTTAAAAAATTTTTACACTATACATAATAGTGCAGCAATATTTGTACATATAATTTTCCCTTCATTTGAAAATATTTCCTTAGAATAAAGTCCCAGAAGGTTGTTTCTCAATCGAAATATAAGAACATTTTTATGCTCTCAGTACCTGTTGCTGAGCTGCCTTTGGAAGGGGGTGTAGCATTTGTAAGCATATTACATGTCTGCACCCTCACCAGGATTGGATATGATCAATGTAAACATCTTAAAAGATGTAAAATGTTGTTCCACTTTTGTTTTAGTCATAGCATGTCTTTAAGGGGGTGAAAAGTGGAGTGTTTTTCCCACATTTCTTGCCTAATTTTATTTTCTTTTGTGGATAATTTGATTATGACAAACTACTTTTGGAAAACAAATTACCCAAATGCACTGTGAGCCCAAAGACCTAGAACTATGTCTTGTTTACTTTGCATTCCCTGCTCCCTGTACATAGAACACACTGGATGGCATTCGTCCATTCTGTCCTCTATTTACTGAGCAAGTGCTATATGCCAGCTCTTCTGTGTGGTGGGGACAGAGGAGTGAACAAGGTAGGGAAGTTCTTAAGGAAGATGAGCAACAGACAACCGAACCAACAAAGAGACAAAGTGATTTCACATTGTAATGAAGGCTATGGAGGAAATGAACTGGGCATGGATAGTCAGTGGGTAGAACAGGTCCTTTGGAGAAGACCACCAAGAAGACCCTCTTGTCATTCCTGCTTAATGTTCCCATGGCTTCCTGTTATTGCGCTTAGAATAAAATCCACGCTCCCTGTGGGATCAAGCCACAGTCTGCATCTTTAACATCACCTCCCTCCAATCTCCTCCTAAATCAGTCTTCCTTAAAAACACCAAACTTGTGTTTACTGTCCCCTCTGCCTTGCATGCTCTTCTCTGATGTTTGAAAGACAGGCTCCTTCATAATATCAGGTCTCAGTTCCGAGATCAGCTCCCATGAGAAGACTCTGCTGACCATCCTATTTGAAGAAGCGCCTTCTACCCCACAAGTCGCTATCCCGTTGTGTTTTATTTTCTTCATAGTGTTTACCACTCTCTGAAATTATCTTCTTTATTTTTTTTCTGCCCACCCCTCAGCCTCTGTAAGCTCCAGGAGAGTGGACCTCCACCTTCTTGTTCCTGCTCCATCTTCAGCGCCTGATGGATGGACAGACGTGCCTCAAATATCTGGCATCAGTTGAAGAGCCACCTGAACTTTTCCTGTAAAGTATATATTAGCTGAATAGTTAATTTCAGTAGCTATGAATACCGGGATTGGAAATGGTTCTGTCAAAACATCATCAATTAGACATTTGAGTTGGGAATATTTTTTTCCCACAAGCCATTTCTTTGGGAATAGTTTATTGAATTAGAGAGGAAAATAACAGATCAACTTCATTTATTATCCAAATATGATATTGATAATTGATGAAAATGAACCTGGGAAGACTATACTTATCAAGGGACTAAAATTAGTCAGAAGCAGTAAGGGCAGTGAAATTTCTTGCAACATTTGATGTTATAGACAGGAATAGTTCTGTGAGTCTAGTTATTTAATCGTAATAGAGATTTTAGGTTTCTTATGCTCCTCTAGAGCCTTAGAGCCTTATCATGGTACTACTGTGTTGCAGAATAAAAGTACCTAATCAGGTCTCTTAACAGATCAAATTCTAATCCTGAAAGGCTTTGACACAGCTCTCTTCCGTTTGCCTTATGTCCAAATAGTCAGATGAGTTTTAGATTAATGAGCATGTCTTTTTCCTCTTCATAGTGAATGGAATCAGTGCTAAGTTCCCCCTGAAGAATAGTTCTGTGGTGACCAGGCAATTATGGGTAAATTTAGCTCTTTTTTGGTTGACTCTGTGACAGAGTCACCTACATACAACATTGTTTCTATGGGAAAGTGGGGTCTGTATTCTTGACTTGTAAATAAATTTCTAGAATAAAGCTGGTGTTGTACTAATAAATATAAGCTCTTTTCCTTGCCCAAGTTTTGAATCATGTGGGAAGTAAGACAAAGAATATGGCAGTTGGAGACAAAATATCACTTTTAATAAGGAGCTTAGGGGGCCGGCCCCATGGCCTAGTGTTTAAGTTTGCATGTTCCACTTCGGCGGCCCAGGGTTTCACTGGTTGGAATCCTGGGTGCGGACATGGCACCGCTCATCAGGCCATGCTGAGGCAGAGTCCCACATACCACACCTAGAAGGACCCACAACTAAAATATATACGACTATGTACTGGGGGTCTTTGGAGAGAAAAAGGAAAAATAAAATGTTTAAAAAAATAAATAAATAAGGAGCTTATTTTGGAGAATGTGGCTTAGGGCTTCCTAATACCAAATCCTTACACTTCCAGGTACAACAGTCCTGAATGTCCGGGTTCTCTCCCAGAAGGGGAAAGGCAGGATCTGAGGTGAGTAGTCCCAGTTTGTTCTTCTGAAATAACTCCCGACACCTCACGTAGGCGAGAGGGAATAAAGGTGTGCCGAGAGACCAGGAGCATGCCACTCGTTGAACTCCCTCCACGTGGAAGGAAACGTCAGCAATGAGGAAGAAGCACGTCTGTCAAGGAGAAGCCCTGTGTCCATTGTCTCTCTAATCCTAGAACACTGCAGTCTGGTGTGGATTGGGTTAAAAGGGGCCTAAGAAAGGATGATTGCTGATCCACACTTTCAGGAATGCCTGACCTTCTTGTTGCTCACATTTTTCCAGATAAGGCCATGTAAAAGTCCCAGGTGAAGAGACACAGGTGCCTCACAGGCCTCCATCCCTTTCTGGTGGCTCTTCCTTATATGCTCAGCAGACAAGAGGTATAGAAAACCACAGTAAATATTGACACTGTTGTCATATAATGGCATTAGCAGACTTCGGCAAGAGAGAGCTCTGTCGTACTACTCCCTTGAGATCTTAAAACCAAGATAAGATAGAGCCGTGGGCTCTTCCCAGTTTAGGAGACAGGATTTGAGACCCTGTAGCTAATTATGTGACCTCAGGCCACTTTTTCATTTTTCCTAGCTTCCTGGTTAGCTTTTTATAAAGTGGACATAGAAGATCAAAATGCCACGTAAAAATGGCAGAAAGGGACAACATATTTGCAATACATACGTAAAGAACTCTGACAACTCAAAAATAAGAAGACAAAACAACACAACTAAAAAATGGGCAAATGATTTGAATAAATATTTTACAACAGAAAAGATGTGAGTGGCTAATAAGCACATGAAAAGAGGCTCAGCATCATTTGTCATCAGGGGATGCAAATTAAAACCAAAGTGAGATACCACTACATACCCTTTAAAGAGTTAATATAATAAAAGCTGATCATAACCAAGTGTTGGCAAGGATGGGTAGCAACCGGAACTCGTATATTGTTGATGGGAATGTAAAATGGTACAACTGTGGAAGACAGTTTCATGGTTTATTAAAAGTTAAACATATACCTGCCATATGATGTAACCACTTCCACACCTAAGTATTTACCCAAGAGAAACGAAAGCATATGCCCACACAAAGACTTGGACACAAATATTCGTAACATCTTTATTTGTGATAGCTGAAAACTGGAAACAACCCAAATGTCCATCAGCAGATGAACAGACAAACCATGGTACATCCAGCATATTCATACAATGGAACACTATTCAGAAACAAGAAAAAACAAACTATCGGTACACACAACAACATAGATGAATCTCGAAATAATTATGCTGAGTGAAAGAAGCCAGACCAAAAAATAAAAAAATAAACACTCCCAAAACTCAGTACATCTGTACAATTCCATTTATATACAATTCTAGAAAACGCAAACTAATCTACAGTGACAGAAAGCAGATCAGTGGTTACCTCTAACTGGGGGTATGAGGAATGATGGAACAAGAAAACTTTTGGGGGTTATGAGAATGTTTGATATCTTCATGATGGTGATAGCTTCATGGGTGTATACACATGTCAATACTTTAAATATATGCAGCTTCCTATACATAAATTACACCTCAACAAAGTTGTAGGAAGAAGAAAGGGAGGAAGGAAGAAAGAACAAACTAAGACAGTAAGATGGATGAATTTCAAGATCATTGTGCTGAGGGGGAGAAGCCAGACATAAAATAGTACATTCTATGTGACTCCATTTATACACAATTCTAGAAAAAGCAAACTAATCTCTACTGACAGAAAGCAGATCAGTAGCTGACTGGGTTGGGGGCGGAGGGAGGAATGACCTGTGAGGGGCTGAGAGGAAACTTTTGGGTGTGATGGAAATGTTCTGTATCTTGATTGGAATGGTGGTTTCCATTATGTATACATCTATCAAAACTCATTGAATTTTACACTTTAAATGGAGTCTTTTGTTGAGGTAAATTATACCTACCTCAGTAAAGTGAGTTTAAAAAAACAGAAAAGAATTTTAAAAAGGCCTTTGTTTAACTCCTGGCGCCAGGAATCACTCAAGCTGAGAATAACAGCAAAGCATTTGGGCCTGAGGGTTGTCTTTGCTTGGAAAAAACCTTTAAATGGGCCTCTCAGTTATATGAGAGCAAACCCCAAATCCTATTCCTAAGTGGAGAGTTTTGGGACAACAAGGAACTGATCTGTTGTATAATAATAGAACAAATTTGTTTACACTGAGGTCAGAGTTAAAATCCTGGCTAATCTTCACAAGGTGTTATCGGTTTCATTTCCGTGGCTGGGGCTAGACACAGGGGCAGTTGGGGTCCTGGATTTTCAGAAGGGAGGACTAGATTGAGAAGACCCTCATCCAAGTGATAAAGCTGGTTCCTGAAACATGGTGAAAGTAGATGCTGAAGAACAGAGGTGAGGAGAGGACCAGGGAGGGGGGTACATGACCAGTGAACAACCAGGAGTGAAGAGATGTCACCTGTTTGAAGTTTTTCCCTTTTCTGTACTGTATTTTCCACTCCTGGACATGTCAACGACAAGCCTTCGGTGAAGTTAGATTAAATGCTATAATTTGATAGTAACTGTGTTTGAGGGCATCCAGTGGCGGGGCGCAGGGGTTGTCCAGTAGAGTGATATGCAGAGAGCCATGGAAACTTAGAGACATGATTACAAAGGATTGACTCAGAGAGGCCCAGATTGGTGGTCCACAGTGAAAGGTGACAAAAGCTAAGCAACAAACAATCTGGGGACACAGGTAAGCCCCCCCTCAGGGATTCTCGGCACTACAGCTGGAGGAAACTGGATTTCCTGCATTCAGATGGGGGTGGGTGGAGCACACCCTATATTATTGGGTGTTTAAAGGAAGGGTGACCTTCTAAAAGGTGGTAGCTTGGGGACATTTGGGAACTAAAGAGATTAACTACCCTCTCCCCAACCTCCCAAAGAATTGGACTGTCCTGGGTTATTTTGGACTATGAGACAGAAAAATAATCCACAAGGCCAGGTCCACCTCTTCTATCTCAAAAGCTCAGACGAGACCTATGGTATACGACCAAACCCTAGCTAGTAATTGCCTTTGGCTGGTTTGACGTCACTTAATGACTGGACTTTGTACCTGAAAGAGAGTTAAAACTCAAGATAGTTGGGGGGCCATCATTTCCTCCTCGGAGCTCCCAGGAAGGACATCGAAAATGAAAGGCTTCACTCCCCTCATTCTTCTCACCCTCCTTTTTGTAACCTCAGGTAAGGAACATTTAAAAATTTTAATTCTTTTCACCACGTTTGTTGTCTTTGAGATAGAATCGGCAGGGTTAAGCTACCAATTCCCACAGTCCAACAGGTGGACTATTTTATGGATGAAGTTTCCTCTCCAACTCGGCTCGAGGAGACAGGGCATTTCAGTCTGCCACAAAAGCAGACAGAACAGTAGTAAAGAGACCTCTGGACTAAGGTTTGGGGTTCAGCAAACCAGAGATTTGTCCTTGAGAGTTCCTGAGGCCAGACAAGAACAACTTAGTAGGTTTCAGGGGCCCAGGGCTCTACAGTTGCCTTCTGGATCCCTTCCCATGATACGCACAGAGGGCTGGCCACAAGAAAAGCTCTCCTTTCACAAATGTACTTGAATTTGAGGGTATTAGACCCAAAGGAATAATTGTGATGTTGAACGGACTTCAGAAACGGACTTCCTCTTCTGAGTTAAGAAGGGTTATTGGGGGGCTGGCCCCGTGGCCGAGTGATTAAGTTCGCGCGTTCTGCTGCAGGCGGCCCGGTGTTTCGTTGATTCGAATCCTGGGTGCGGACATAGCACTGCTCATCAAACCACGCTGAGGCAGCGTCCCGCATGCCACAACTAGAAGGACCCACAACGAAGAATATACAACTACGTACTGGGGGGCTTTGGGGAGAAAAAAAAAAATCTTTTTTTGAAAAAAAAGAAGGGTTATTGGGCAAGGGGGAAGTGAGAAGGTTGTCTGTGTATCTTTGAGGTGGGGGTTAATGAATGGAAATCTACTAGCTGCTTGCAGAAAAGAATAAAGTATTTGATCAGGCAGAAATGTGAAGAAGAGAAATTGAACTCATTTTAGAGGAAATGGAAGGGGCAGCAGCAGGATTTAATTTTTTTGAGAGCTGGTTTGAAGCTCCTAATAGAGGAAGATTGGGAAGACTATCCTGACACGATAGGCACGACTCGCCAGATCCCCCCGTCAACCCTGGGGGCAGATGTCGTGGCCAAGCTTCCAGGTCCAAGTCAAAAGGGGTGAGGGTTGTGTGACTTTCAGGACCTACCAGGAGAAAAGTCTTGACGGCCATAAAATAGAGGAAATTTTGGCTGGGCAGGGTTGTGGAGATGGATAGAGATTTGTGGGGGTCCCAAGAGGAAGGGCAAAGTACAGCGAGCAGAGCACATACTTTGGAGTGAGGTGGGCAGGAATTCAAATACCATGCACCACTTATTATTAGCTGGGGTGTCTCTGAACTTCAGTATGTCCCTATGTAATAATAGAGGGGAAATCCTTACACTGAGAGTGATGGAGAGGGGGACGCTGGCAGTATATGACATGCAGGAGATGTTGCCTGGCACAAAGTAGGGCTCAATAGATGTTTGAGACCAAATTTCCTTGGTGACCAAGTTTCTAGAGAAAGGATTGAAGGTGAGTTAGGGGTAGAAACAAAGAGAGACCCAGGAGCTGGTGACGCGGATGGCTGTGAACTCTCCACAAGCAAGCGGAGGTTTTCCAACAAGAGAAGACTGTTGCTGTGTCTTAACTGTCGGGGGTCCACCTGGTACTCAACTATCATTCCACAGTCAGGTATTACCTTCCTAATGGGTATGTGTGGCATGCAGTGAACAAGAAATGAAAAAGAGCCAAAGGTCTTTTCTTTGGAAGAAAACCAAAGTGTGGAAAGGATAAGCAATTGCTCTGCCGGGGCAAGAGAATACTCCACCAGCTGGCCAGCTGACTGCTGCACTCCCATTCCTGCCACTATTCTCATTTGTTAAGGGCTCGCCCTGTGCACAACAGGACCAGTGACATAGATGCGAGTGTCCGGATTTGAGAGAAGAGCCCACCAACGTGCAGGGGGATTAAGGGATTTGCCCAGAGGTAAACCTTAATTTTATTCCCATGTGTAAGGGACAAAAGACTCTCGATGCCAGAATCCGGGATGAAACCAGGTCCCTGCACTGCGTTAGGGCCCGAAGACCTCTGGGGGCCAAAGGGAATGCCCCACTGGCCCCAGCGTGGATGAAACTGGGGAAGTTCTTACAGGAGAGATGGGGCGAGGAAGGCAGGCTTCCTGAGATGGGAACAGAGAGGTCACTTTTACCACAAAAGGCAGAACAAAATCATCTGTCCTCCTTCCCTGTGCCCTCCCCTCCCCTAACAGGAAATAGGAAGGAGGCCTTTTCCTGGAAACCCCTGGGCCCCGCACTCGATCTGCATTGGAGGATATTTTGGTCATGCGCAGAACCAAAGAACTGTAGCCACAAAAGTGGCAACTGAGATTAATAAGGGTTACCAAGGACACTTTTTGTCGTGTCTACATTTCATCCAATTTTTAAACGTTGGTTTTGATTTTATCTCCTCTGTTTGCCATACAAGTAAGGCAGACCCACTGTAACAAATTCAAACACAGAGACAGCTGCCCTCTGGCCCTCCTACCCCATCCTGGCAACCACCCCCAGATATACTGCTGTTGACAAGTTGGTGCTCATTAAGGTTTTTTTTTTTTAAAGAAATTGTTTCTTTTTCTATAGAATGTTAAGAGTGTTGCAGGTGTGTGTGAGGAATTTCTATTTCAGAAGGAGTTCCAACTCAGAGTCCTAGCAACCAAGGGCAGGAAGCATATTTGTAACCTGCACGCATCCCCCACCCCGCCGAGTGTCTTGCCTGGCACTGGCACCCTTCCTAAACATTTACTAAAAATAAGTATGTGCGGATGACGCTCAAAAGTCCCTTGAACAGGCAAAATTTTCCAGGTTGTGTTAGCTTTCTCTGAGAGATTAGAGCCGCTTTAGTCCACAGAATCGATGGGTGCATTTAGGAACCAACATTTCATAACATCAAAGAATTTAGATCTTGAAGAAAGGCGTTTTCTTGAAACCTCCGGCTATCTTTGAACAAAGCAACAATAGACGTTCCCTGGACAGGGGTGGGTGGGTATGGGGTGTTCTCCATGAAGTAGCCAAATCAGGGCACATTTTTTTTGCCCATTTAAGTCTGTGGTTTGTACCCGTGTGGACATTGTGCTGTCTTTGTATTGTTTAGAAGTTCCAAGACCTGGGGAAATAAAGCAATTAAAGCTATCTTTTACTATGCTGATGCCTTAATTTATTTCTGCGACTGTAGATTGAACACAATAAATTATTTTACAATTCTGCTTGAGTATTATTACCAGATAATGTAAGCCTAGGATATCGGCTCCCTGAAATTTGTACATAAAACTCATAAATATATACACACATACACATTTATATTTTAGGTTTTGGAAAAAATTCATCTTGTAGGTATTCACAGTGATGGATGTGTCTCATTTATTGAAACAAATTGAGCATTCTTTTTTTTTCTTTGAGAAAGAGTAGCCCTGAGCTAACATCCGTGCCCATCTTCCTCTACTTTATATGCGGGACACCTGCCACAGTGTGGCTTGATAAGGGGTATGTAGGTCTGCACCCAGGATCCAAACCAGCAAACCCCGGGCTGCCAAAGCGGAAAGTGGGAATTTAACTGCTGCGCGCCACCAAGCTAGACCCACAAATTGCCCATTCTTGAAGGCAATCTCCCTAGCAAACAGAAATTTGAAACCGAAGTAAAAAAGTGCTAAATCTAAAACTTCTTGTCATAATGTCAAAGACCCCTAAGAGTTTTGTGCACATCTACGTAACATGTTGGTGATTTGGCATCAGTAGAGGATGGACATTTCTGAAGCATGCAGTTCAAGGCTGGGCAGGGTCAGGGCTGTTTGCACCCACAGCCTGCCAAGCCCTTTTCTTTTTTTTTTGAAAGATTTTATTTTTCCCTTTTTCTCCCAAAGCTCCCCGGTGCATAGTTGTGTATCTTTAGTGGTGGGTCCTTTCAGTTGTGGCACGTGGGATGCCACCTCAGCATGGCTTGATGAGCGATGCCGTGTCTGCGCCCGGGATTCGAACCCACGAATCCCAGGCCGCTGAAGCGGAGCATGCGACTTAACCACTTGGACATGGGGCCGGCCCCCATGCCAAGCCCTTTTCTGCCATCCAGGTTTCTGAGGCTAGGGTCAAGCCCCTGGCCACTCTCGCAGCTTCTCCAGGGACAGAGGACACCACGGGGTCACTTCCACTTCCACTGCTTTCATTCTAATCCCTGGATTTCCCCTATCTCCGTCTGTGTTTGCTCCTCTGATACTTCTTGTCTTTTTCACTAAACAATGGCTTTTTACACAACTCCCTAACCAAGTCTGAGTTAAGACATTGGCGATAGGCAGACCTGGCTTTGCGTCTGGGCAAATCCTTTAATCCCCCTGCGTGTTGGTGGGCTCTTCTCTCAAATGCAGATGCTCCCATCTGTGTCACAGATCCCATCGGGCACAGGGCAAGCCATTGACAAATGAGAATAGCAGCGGGAATCAGGGTAGTACCAGTCAGCTGGCCAGCTGGTGGCCTGGTTTCTTGACCCTGGAAGAGCAGTTGCTCGTCTCTTCAACACTTAGGGACGACTATCTAAGCCAGGCCCTGTTGGAGGTGAAAAGCCAGATTCCGCCCTCCAGGGGCTCACAGACCCCTGGGGGAGTCAGGGAGCAGCATCTGCGGTTTTCTTTATCCAAGGGTTTAGGAATTGTTTCCTTGTGAAAACTTTTTTTTTAAGAATTATTTTTTTAACCAATTGTCAATGTCAGAGTTCTAAGAGACAAAGTTTCTAGAAAACTGATCACTGGATCACTAAGAGCTTACTACCCTGTGTGTCCAGGGGTTCCTAAGAGTTAAACAAAAAAAAGGCGATTTTGATGATCACCGTAAACTTTATGGCAAAGATCATCTCTATTCATCTTACTCTTTAAAAACTTCATGTGTCTAGAATTGTTAATGGAGAAACATTACTAGACAAAAATTTAGTAAGTTTAATAGTAAGAAGTTTAAAAAATTTAGTAAAGAAGTTAATGAGGTATGTTTATTTTATCATTCTTTAAAACACACCCTATCCCTTCCTTCACTCATATCTATCAACAGCTAAAATACTATGTAATGGGGGCCCGGGCCAGCCCTGTGGCCGAGTGGTTAAGTTCACACGTTCCGCTTCTGTGGCCCAGGGTTTCGCCTGTTTGCATCCCAGGCGCGGACATGGCATCATTCATCAGGCCACACTGAGACGGCGTCCCACATGCCACAACTAGAAGGACCGACAACTAAAATATACAACTACGCACTGAGGAGACACTGGGAGTAAAAGCGAAAAAAAAAAAAAAAAAAAGATGGGCAACAGTTGTTAGCCCAGGTGCCCATCTTTAAAATACCATGTAATGGGAAATTGAGGTAAAATTGCCTTAAATTGCAAAAAAAGACAAAAAGAAGCCTCTTCCAGGTAGTAACAGCGCCACCTGGTGGCACTTTCAGTTGTCTTCACCGACTACTACTCAGGAATGTTAAACCCAGATTGACAATTCTACAACTATCGGCATAAATGATATTACTTCTTGGTTCTCATCTTAATACATATTAACTCTGTATCTTATTTTTCAATAACATTTTCCAGTTTTGTCTGTTTAATTTTTAATTTTATTTATTGTGGGGGTTTTTGTGTATGTTCAGAAGTTGTCATGTATTTTCATTTTTAATGTAGTCAACTATGTTTATTGTTCAGACTAGAATGGATTGGGTACGAATTACTATTAAATAATAGCAACTGCCATTATATATTCAATGTTCTGTCTTCTGAAACTTAGTATTTTTGTTCTTCTAGTCACCAGCCAAAGCTCGACTAATGTCTCATCAACCTTGGCCAGCTCAACTAGCCACCCGCCAGATACTACAGGTGTTACCACAAACACCACAACAGGTCCTACTACAGGTGTAACCACAAACGCCACAGCAGATCCTACTACAGGTGTAACCACAAACGCCACAGCAGATCCTACTATAGGTGTAACCACAAACGCCACAGCAGGTCCTACTACAGGTGTAACCACAAACGCCACAGCAGATCCTACTACAGGTGTTACCACAAACGCCACAGCAGGTCCTACTACAGGTGTAACCACAAACGCCACAGCAGATCCTACTACAGGTGTTACCACAAACGCCACAGCAGGTCCTACTATAGGTGTAACCACAAACGCCACAGCAGGTCCTACTACAGGTGTAACCACAAACGCCACAGCAGATCCTACTACAGGTGTTACCACAAACGCCACAGCAGGTCCTACTATAGGTGTAACCACAAACGCCACAGCAGGTCCTACTACAGTATCAGTAACTACAACTCCTATAAACAACTCAAGTTCAGTTGAAGACACCACTGAATCCACCACCAGTGCAAACACGTTAACGACAGTTACCGCAGTTACCACTCCCGCCGTCTCATCTTCAAGTGTTGACTCAGTCACAACTGTTCCTTCTCTAACAACGCAAACTAACGATGGATCGTCCCCCACCACAGTCACAGGGGGAGGTGTTTCCTCAGGGACTGTTTCTTCAGTGACTTTCAGCCACGTCACTTCATCAGAGAACATCACCCCAAAACCCAGCACCACAGGTAAGAGTGATTCCCTGAAAGGCTCCTCCCTGAGGAGTCGGAGCATTGCGGAGGACTCAAGGTAGGTGTGCTCTGTTGGGGTAGGGAAGCGGGTATGAAGAAACCCAAGGCTTCCTTGGATATGAACCCCTGGAATTAAAAAATTTGAGTCACAAAGGCTAGTAGTGATGGCAGAGACCCTAAAAGATTACCCACAGTTCCATCCTGTTCTTTCCTTCCCACCCATCCTGCCTCAAGCTATTTGCCAGATGTGGAATCCTTTTATGAACTTGGACTGTATGCAAGCTGCTTCTCCAGCTTCCCACTCCCTAGGAGATTTCTGGAAATAGTTTCAGCTTCTCTGAGGACGCCGAGTCCAAAGAAGCGCCGACTCTCCAGCCGCACAGGTCTAGCTCCCTGGTCCACCTGAGGAAGGAGTCGTCCTACCCTGACTCCTTATCAACTGTTCTTGAAAAATATGACATTGCTATGGTGATGGACCACAATTTGGAATTTGAGCCAATTTATGGAATTTGAGCCTGAAGGATTAAAAAAAAAAGCCAAATAACAGCAGTGCTCAAACAGCCCTGGACAAGACCAGGGTCATTGTCCAAAGGACAGATGTTTTGGGGATACTGTCTAAGAGATGACAATTGACTTCAAGCCAGAGTTATTGAAACAGAAACCACTTGCCCCTTTTCCCAGAGCTTGGTCTAGGACGGGTCAGCAAACTTTATCAGTAAAGGCAAACCAGTAAATATTTTAGGTTTTGCTGGCCACAACAGGGCCTCTGTTGCAACAACTGCGCTCTGCCATTTTAACATGAAAGCAGCCATAGTCAATATGTAGATGAACAAGGCTGGCTGCACACCAACAAACTTCATTTACAAAAACAGAAGACTGGTCAGATTAGGCTCGTGAGTCATAGTCTGCCAACCCCTGGTCTAAAAAAATCCTCAAACCTAGGCTTGCAGGGTCTGGATAAACCCTGTCATTCTCAGATAGGGAAACTGAGGCCCAGTGAGGGCAGCAACTTGTCCAAGGTCATAGAGCAAGTTGATGTCTGCCTACACTTACTTCTTTTGGTTTCTCCAGTGTTCTCTGATGGATCTAAGAAATGGATGATTAAGCAAATGGAGCCGAAGCCTGTGTGTGAGGCCTGGTTGCCAGTCTTCCTCTGTTCTTGGAGGGGCCACTCTCAAGGCTAGGTCAAGTGGGACGTGTTGCACGTTCAGCTCTCCTGGAGCCAGGAAAGGGAGCTTTACTAAGCTATTTCTGCTTCCCCAGATATTGTCTCAGAATAGGGCAGGCTTCTGGTGTTCTGGCCCTACCCCTAACTGTGGGACACGGGGCAAATCACTCCTCTCTTCACTTCAATTTACTCATTTATAATAAGATGTCACAGAACTAAAGAGCCACCAAAATCCCTTCCGGCTGTCACATCCTGTGACTTTATTCCTGGCACACAGAACAAGCTAACAAGTCTGCCCTGTCTTGCAGAGAGAAAGCATACTGGGAGCTATTTGTCTGGCGTATCCAGAGCGGAACCGCACTCAGTTTCTTCCCCAGGAATTTCCAAACCATCCTTGCAATGGGGCTGAGGCTTTTTCAAAAGGCCATTGACTTCACTTGTCTTATTGGCTCACACCTTGTCAGAGGGGTGCCGCTTACTGTCGTTTGTGAGATGCGGCACTATGCCTCCTTTTGTCCCATGCAACTTATTTTTTTTTCACTCTTTAAAAGAATTTTTTCTCAGTAGACTTTATTTCTTTAGAGCGGTTTTAGATTCACAGCAAAACTGAGAGGAAGGTACAGAGATTTCCTATATACACACACATAGCCTCCTCCATGGTCAGCATCCCTCATCAGAGGGCACATTGTGACAACTGATGAACCTACATTGACACATGCTAATCACCCAAAGTGCACAGTTTGCATTAGGTTTCCCTGTTGGTGTTGTGTATTCTGACACAGGTATAATGACACGTATCCATCGCTATAGTATCACACAGAATATTTTCACTGCCCTGTTCATCCTTCTCCCCAATCCCCTGGCAAGCACTGATTCTTTTACTGTGGCTACAATTTTGCCTTTTCCAGAATGTCATGCAGTTGGAATCCTACAGTCTATAGCCTTTTCAGATGGGCTTCTTTCACTTAGTAATATGCGTTTAAGGTTCCTCCATGTCTTTTCATGGCTTGATGGCTCATTTTGTTTAGCACTGAATAATATTCCATTGTCTGGATGTACCACAGTTTATTTATCCATTCACCTAGTGAGGGACATCTTGATTTCTTCCAGGTTTTGGTATTTATGAATAAAGCTGCTATAACCACGCATGTGCAGGTTTTTGAGTGGATGTAAGCTTTCAGTTCCTTTGGGCAAATAACAGAGTGCACTTGCTGGATCACAGGGTAAGAGGACGTTTAGTTTTGTGAGAAACAGCCAAACTGTCCTCCCAAGTGGCTGTACCATTTCGCATTCCCACCAGCAATGAATGCCTTGCTCCATATCCTCACCAGCACTATTCTCTTTTTTAAAAAAAGGAAATTAGATCCATAGTTATGGAAAAAGAAGCTTAAATAGGACAAAAGCAAATGCAGTAAAAACTAAATGTCCCTCCCATCCGAAGTCCCTGGGACCCAAAACCCCCAGTGTCCTTCCCCGAGAATCAAGCCCTGTGGCTGGATCTTTATGCCTCCCTGCAGAGACAATCTCGAAATACAAGTGTATGTATTTGTGTGTTCATGTGTAGTCCCCCTTTTTTAATCACAAAAGAGAGCATGTCATACACATTGTACCCTTTTTTAAATCAATTTCTGCCTATAGGTGCATAAGAATTCAGACAGCTCTGAAGGTTGTCAGACTCCTGATTTATTCTGAAATCGAAGTTCAGAATCATTTCATTTGACTGCGATGAAGAAAATGGCCAGTCAAGATCACTGACCTAACTCTCCTCCTTGGATCCCATCAGACCTCCAGCCACAGGAAGGATGCTGCACCCTGACTGGTCTGGGGTCCTGGCCAGTGGTGTGGAAATCATTGCAATAATATTCTCACCATTTATTCAAGTCATCCACTCAGACAGCCAGAGAGTAGACTGTCCCCTCATCATTTCCTCTTCGAATCTTCACTGAGTTAGTCCACATTGTCCCATTAATCTCCCTTTCCTTTCATCATGGATCTGTATACCATGTCTGCTACCCAGAATATAACATGTATTTTCCTTTGTGGAGCTTCTTGCCTCTTCCTCCCTATAAGACAGTTATTCATGCCTTCCTAAAAACTATGATGCTTTCTCTAAAACGATCTGGGGGAGACCTACCTAGTGTTAGAGGACCAGACATCAAGGTTCTGGAGGGTCCTTGAGGTCCAAAGCTTCCCGTCTCCTTGGAATTAGCACTGCTGTGCCTCTCTGAGCAAACGCTTGCACACCAACCTCTGACCTTTACTGTTGACAAGCACCTGGTTCCAGAATTTCAGCAACAAACTCCCTAGAGATGTAAGAAAATACGTATTTTTTTTTTTAGCTCTTCTAAGAGTGTGCTGTGGAGTAACATAACCAAGGAATAGCAAGTGCCCAGGAGGAAGGCATGAAGATTTGAAAGTATGTTTCCGGGTGTTATTTGTTGCTATGCTGTGGATCTTTAATGTCTTTCTACTCCGTCTCAGGTCCCAGCGGTCCTTGCCAGGGTGATCCATGTAGCGGTGGTTCTTCGTGTGTTAGCCTGAATAGCCATTACTTCTGCCTGTGTCCGGAAGGGTATTACTATAATTCTTCCGTGTGCAATAAAGGTGAGTTCCAAGGGATGAACCATGCGGAACCGCATCTCATACCTAAAGCGGAATAGAAAACTTAATGTAATGGCAAAACGAGCTTCCAGAATACCAGAGGTAGAGGAAAATTTGGAGGCAACAAAGGCCAGGGAAATAGAGAAAAGGCTTCTGGAGCAAGTCAGATCTATGAGCTAGTCCTGAAGTTCTGAGAATGGATGTGTCCCTTCACTTTACCTGTTCAAGGGAACAGTGCCTTGGGGACAAGATGAGAATGACAGGTGTTGAAGCCCCTGAAAAAGTACAAAGACTGCACAAAGATAAAGTAGTGTCGGTACATGGCGACACTGACGCAGAATAAGGTAGATAGACCTGAGACCACACGGTCAGACAAGGCTGGGACCTGGCCCCCTGACCCTGGTTCAGTTCTCTATCATAGGACTTGCTTGCTCCATAGTAGCAAACGCCATTTTTAGAGACTTAAGAGCCTCTCAGCTCTAGAAATGAACTTTAGGAGCAAGCAACACACCTTTGGCACAACATTTTCTTTGGTTAGATCAGCTGGCTTCTGTGAACGTCCAAGGCAGTTTCTTGGGTTAGGGATTTTTATCTGTTTCACGAATGAGAAATATCCCCCCTTGCCAGAGCAGAACAATTGTATAGGAAATTAATGCATTGTATTGGCCCCAGGGGTTAGAGATATGCCAAAAGCCCAAAGGATGTTCATATTTTTAGCGCTAATCATATCATTTCTGGGGATCCACTCTAAGTAAATGACCCCCAATATGGAAAGATTTGTACCTGATGTTCATTGCAACCTTTTTTTTCCTTTTAAATAATTAAAACCACTAAAAACTAAAAATGTCTACATCAATGAAAGGAACACATATTTCATAGAATATTATGCAGTCTTTAAAAATGATAGTTTTGGGGGCTGGCCCTGTGACTGAGTAGCTAAAGTTCCACACGCTCCACTTCGGCGGCCTGGGGTTCGCGAGTTTGGATCCCGGGCGTGGACCTACTCCACTCACCAGCTGTGCTGTGGAGACATCCCACATACAAAGTAGAGGAAGACTGGCACAGATGTGAGCTCAGGGCTAATCTTCCTCAAGCAAAAAAAGAGGAGGATCGGCCATAGACGTTAGCTCAGGGTGAATCTTCCTCACCAAAAAAGAAAAGTTATGAAGACTAGGCAATGATTTGGAAAAATCCTTATTATATAATAATAAGTAAAGTGACATGACATAAACTTAGAATTATAATGATGTAAACTATGCATGGAAAAAAAAGCTTGGAGAAACACAGCGAACTGAAACTGGTTGTGTTAAGTCGGGTCGGATTTGGGGTAACATTTTTTCGTATTGCCAGACTTCCTGTGCTATCATTATATAGTGTTTAGAATTTTAAAAAATAATCTATGTTTCAAACCAAATGGAGATGACCTTCTTTACATGAAATAGTACAGAAAGATTCTGCTTGAATTTCAGGAAAGGTATTCCCTGGAACAGTTACAGTAAGAGTATCGGGAACATCTGACTTGGAAAGTCAACAGTCTGCGGCCTATCAAGACTTATATAATAAAATCACTACATTTGTAAGTATCTTCCAACTGTCCTTCTTGTGTAAGTGTTCTTCGTTCTGACACTGAGTTACAGAGCACAGGGCTGGTATTCAGGCGGCTCTCATTGGCACAGCTGTGCCAGTTGTTCAGATGCTGAAAGGCACCCTTTCAGCTTGATAAACAGCAGCTATCCTGAGCCCCCTGGGTACCAGTGCTTCCCAGGTGCCCAGGTCCCTCCCTGGGACCCTTGGGCTTCCCATGATCCTGCACCTAGAAGGGGTTTAACACCCGGCACAGCAGAGGGCCTTAGAAGCTTGCTCCGGCCATGCCATACTCATTACATAAGCGATTAGAACACTTTTGTAATGGACAGATAAATATAATGACCTTTTAAATTATTTCCAATGAATGGAAGAGAAAAAAATTTAAAGATGTTGGGGTTTTTTCTTTTTACATTCAAATTTGCATAAATTTCCATCCTACTCTAGATTTTTTTAACGTCTGGAAGAGGAACTCCATCTGAATTAACATCTGTTACTTTCTTCCCCCCATTTTCAAAAATGTGAAAATGAACAATAGCTTCATTTCGTCTGGATTACTCTGAGTGAGTGTCAGTGGGAAAGGGATGGAGCTCTCCCTTCTGGAACCGTAGATGTGAGACCTGGAAGACCTAGCAGAGGGCATCCAGTCAATGTTTCTTAGAGTTTAGTTTTAAAGGAAAAAAATGTTAGCCTGTAACTATGTCTTAGAACCCTGGGTGGAGAAACACTTTTAAAAACGAAAGTCTTATTTTATGACAATGTCTTTCAATTTGGAGTTACATCATTACAAAAGAGTTTTGTTATTAGAATTGGTGAAGTAGAAAAGGATTATTATCTAAATGATCTTACAGATCGTACAGAGGTAGTGCTCATGACCTGGTGTGATAGGATAAAAACTGTGGCTGGCGCATCCCAGGGCTTGCCCCCGCCTCTGTGCCATACCACATGTGCATGGTGGTTCTTATCCTCTATCCTGGATCGACATTCCTATTTGCCCGCCTGGATGGTATTCAGTACAATGACAGCAATATCAATGTGTTCCTCTTTCCAAGGACCCCCTCGATTGTCCCCTGTGGCTTTACTGAGCCCTGGCCACTGTGGCCACTACATTTCCCAAACTTGCTTTGGGAATGAGTGTCCAAAAGTCCCCTCCAGCTGCAGGCCTTATGCCCTGTCTCAGAGACCAGTGTAGAGACTTGGGCTCAGTCTTGAGTGTCCCAGGGGGATAGAGGGGATAGAGCATTCTTATAATTTCCAGGAGGCTTTTAACCAAAAAAAAAATGTACCAGAACGTCCTTGAAACTCCCACAGATAGGAAAATAGAGACAATTTATTTTCTTCAAGGTCCTCTCAGTAGACTTCGTAGCCAGGGCTGTCACAGCCTAGGCCCGGAGAAGTCTCCCAGGGTCCGCTTTCTACCCTGCTGGATCCACATGGACGGTCCACACTGGGATTTAAAGTTGCCCTGTTGCATGCTGTGCCTGGTATTTTACGTGTAATACTCTAATTTTCAAAACAACCCCGTTGAGGAGATAGTGCTCTGGTGCCTATTTTATGGATGAGGCAGACAAGGATCAGGAAAGTTAAGTAACTGACTGAAGGTCACCCAGCTGATGAGTGAGGAGGTCAGGATTTGAACCCAAACCCTTCTGGCCACGGAGCTGCTTCCCCTTCTCCTCCCCTGCTGGCTCAGTGGTGCAGTGGAGGCCGGGCAGGCCCGTGTGGATAGCTCCCGCCTTCTTGTCCAGCCTTGCAGCCCTTCAGATTTGGAGGTAGATATCCCAACACCCTCAAAGGGTGACCTGGAAGAGAAACAAAAGGAGACACTTCCCCCTGTGTCAGATGCTAATTTCACAAACTCTTCTTCAGGATTAAGAAAATTAAATGGACAGTGGTCAGTAGGGGAGCTGAAACAGACCTTGGAGTTCATCCAATGAACTTGTTCCTAAGTGGACCCCCGGGACCCTGATGGTTTACAGAAATACCAGCTATTCCTAATGTTTAAAAGATGATAAAGGAATATGGACATATTCTGGATATGAGGGTGCCCAGACTAACTAAAGCATCAAATTTATTGAAATCGACTATTATTAAAGATTAATGATTTGACATCTCTTTAAATGACATTGGTTGCCATGATCTTTTAAAGTGTGAGGTCCCCTTGGGGAGAAAAATAATAAAAGTCATAGGTTATAAAAAGGTTGCACCAACCCAGTTCAACACTCATCTGATAAATATGGAGACCTGGACCCAAAGAGGAGAGAACATGTCCAAGGTCATGACTGTAGCTTTCACATTTAATTCATTCAAGCATCAGTTATCCAGCATTTGTCAAGCTTTTCTTGGGGATTGCCAAGAGCTATGGGGCAGGCTGGGGTCTGGGCCAGTCGGGGAGGTTGTGTCACAAGAAAAAGAAAACCTGGGACTGGCCCTGGGGCCCAGTGGTTAAGATAGTGTGCCCTGTTTCCATGGCCCAGGGTTTCACAGGTTGGGATCCTGGGCACAGACTTGGCACTGCTCATCAGGCCATGCTGAGGTGGTGTCCCACGTAGCACAACCAGAGGGACCTACAACTAGAATATACAACTATGTACTGGGGGCTTTGGGGAGAAGAAGAAGAGGGAAAAAAAGAAGATTGGCAACAGATGTTAGCTTAGGTGCCAATCTTTAAAAAAAAAAAAAAAAAACTAAGGAGAAAAACTCAAGTTTTATAAAAAGAAAAGAAAAAGAAAACCCTGTTCTTGGCATCAAAGAACTTAGGTTCTAATTGGGACCCCCCCCCACCCCACCTCCACCTCACCCCTTCCAGAGATCCCAGCTTTATGTCTGGCCCCTTCCCTACAAGCATCCAGAGTTCTCTCTGCTCGTACAGCACAGCACATGCCTAAGAAGATCCACCTATGCTGGAGCCCCTTCCAGCTCACAGAGTCACGCATCACGTGTTCATCTCATTTTATACACCTCACATCACATGCATACATATATGCAGCGGGAGCTACTGCTACCTCAAGTTTTCCAATGGGAAAAGTGAGACTCAAAGAAGTCAAATCATGCAAAAGCTGACGAATGGAGAAATTTGACTTTAGGTGTTCTTCTCACCTTAGCCCATCTGAGCCACCCTACTTCTGAACATTAGCATATGCTCGTCTTCCTTCCACTCCCTGACCTGTTGAAATGGTTCAAGGCCCATTTCCTTTATGAAGACCTCTCTGGTTCTCTGCAATCAGAGGAGAGCTTCTTTGAAGGCCCACAGTACATTGTATCTCTCTGCACTGCTCACCTCTCTCAGCTTCATGGTGTGGTCCCCCATTAGATACTGGGTGGGTCTGCCATCTTTGTAGTCTCTAAGTGCTCAGGCATAATGCCTTGGCAAGTGGGCAATTAATTAAGTGTTTTCTGGGTAAACTGATGAGTGCATGAAGCATGCATATAGATAAGTCTAACAAATATGCAAAACTTCACCATGGCTTTGAAAAGACAAACTTAATAAGTTGGTCGCCTTATTTTTAAGTGTACAGTCATTGATTTGGCTGAATGCTTTCGGTTTCTGTCTTTTTTCTGGATAACTCTGACTTAACTCAGAATCTTACTATTTTGAGGAAAAATAACTGAAGGTGTTACAGCACATGTCAAGAATAAATAATCTGCTGTGATGAACCATGTATATTTATATAAATGAATTTACAAATGTATTTATGTTAACACCTAGATATAGTATCACTCTCTTTCCCCTCTTTGTAGTTGTTATTAAATCTGTTCTTCTCTGCAGTTTGCAGATGCCTTTAGCAGTTCTGATTATGGACAGACTGTAATTCTGAAAGTAAGGTAAGTTTGTCATGGACCGACGGGGTACTTTGGAGGCAGGTCAGCGCTTGCCTAACTTCCAGTCTTCTCTTGAGTTCCCGGTGCAGCACAAAGGCCCTCTGGTGGCAAGTCACAAGTCAAGAAAAGATGGTCAGTCTGAGCACTGCAGAGAGTCCTGCCCATTACATCACATTGACCCTGGCCAGGATGGGCAGGTTGTGACCTGGGGACAGCAAGATGCTGTTTGTGATTGGCTACGCAGCAACTTGCACAGATGGTGCAGGGCATCGCCTGGATCAGTTTGGTTTGATCCTTTGGCTACAAACCACACCTGATCAACCCCTGGAAGGTGAATTCCAGGGGGCCAGGAGGAGAATGAATGGTTCACAATCATCTCTTTCCTCATATCGGGGGAGTGAGGGAAACAGGAACACACCAGTCACACACCTGGCTACTGAAGGGCCAGTAGTGAGCTCACTGTGCTGTAAGAACAAGTATTTCTTGGTAATTATGAGTATGCAATGACCAGTGCCGGGTGCTCCTTAGGGACCCAAAGAGGCAGAGGATTCTCAAGAAGTTAGCAATTCCATCTCAGCCTTCTCTGAATCATATGGATACACAGGTGCCACAGGCCGAAGAAAGAATGCTCTAAGAGGAGTGGAGTTGTGCAGAAAAAGCAGCTCTAATGTATTTACATTTTATGGTTTTACTATTTCATCTATCTTTATAAGCTTTGTCAAATCCTCTGTGGAATAAGATAAATATATATAAATATTTTATGTAAATTTTTATATACATAAAAATTTTATGTAAATATAAATATTACTTAGTTGCTAAATTTATTATATATGAAATATACAAATATAAATGTTTATGAAATATAAACATTTTTCAACTAATAAAGAACAACTTGTATCAAGTAGCCTATATATTCCACTGCCACCTCCAGACCCTATCATGAATGAGTCATGGTAGACGATTTTACATTAGAATTCTGAAGCCCGTTTTGCTTTTTTTGAACTCCCTTTTGAGGTGATTGTCCCTAAAAACAGAGTTTGGTTCATGTTTTGGATTTTCTTGATGGTTCTGAAGAACCAGCACGGCTGTAAACATTTCCTAAGTAGACAGGCTATATTTTCAAGCTTCTGTATTTATTCAAAAGCCAAAATGGAGTATAGAAAAAAAAATTGGACAGGAAAAATATATCCTGAGTCTTAAAAACACATACCCACAAACCAAATAGGGAGGCAGTTTTTAAAAGTCCTTTTTTGCCTCTCTGTCTCAGTGGTTGTATCAGTTGAGTCATTTTGGACAATGAAAGAATTCGAACTTGGCCACAGCTGTTCTTAGGGCTGCAAACGGCAGTGCTGATTAGAGAGAAGGAAGCTCTTAGGATGTCTTGCTCGTAGCGGGCACTCAATATTTGATGATAGGGCTTAGTGTTATATGCTCATGTTTTCCGCAGCTCCATCCCTCCTTGTTTCAGTTCTCCTTCGGGTCCCGTGTGCCCAGGCCCAATCACATACCCACTTTGAAGCTGCCTACTGACTTCCTGGCCCTTTTTGGAAATGACCCAGATTTCCTATGGTTGATTACTGCTCTCTCTTGCACAGGAGGAACACACATCCCTCTGTCTCTCTCCAAGTGCAAGTGTGAGACTGAACAGATCGGCAGGAGACCTACTCTTGATTTTCTAAGAAAGCGACAGCTTATTTCGGATGTTACTTGTTCTACTTCTGGTTAACTCCAGACTCTTAGATCCTAAAAATGATTGTCCACAATTTTCCTCAGTGTCCTCCAGCAGGACATTGTTTTAGGCATACATTTCCTCTGAATACACATTGAATATTCATCTCTGGGCCTGTAAATTGCCATCTTACTGCAACCCCAGGCCTCCATATTTGGGCCCCAGTTGTGGATGTAGGACAGTGGGTCAGGACTAGAGCGGGAGATTTGGGAGTCTGGGAGGTTTGAAGACCTGTTTGTTGATCCTTCCGTTCGATTCCTCAAGTGATGGATTCATTTCATTTTTAGCACTTCTCCTTCAGCGAGATCTGAAATGCGTGCTGGTGAGCAGGATATTAATGTATCGGTAGTAAACATTTTTGTACAAACTACAAAAGAAAACGAGACCAGCGTGTCTGATACAATTCAAAAAGCAATCGCTGACGCCTCAGGTGACATTAGAACATATGCTCGTAAGTATTAAATAATTCTATTCAAAGTTTACTAAAGACGTACCTACCTTTTTGCAAACTTTTCCATTGTATGTAGCAGGGGGCAAGAAGACCTGGATGCCTGAATATCCACAGACTTCCCCAAGGTCCCTTTCAACCAGTCCGTTCTTCCTCCCTTTCCTCTCTCACTCGGCCTCTGCTCCTTTCCAGCCGTCTCCCAAGTCATCAGACTGACCAGTTTGTTCCTCTTCTTGGAAGGCAGCCTTAAACAAAGAGTCTCCAGACAGGGGAAGATGAAGGAAGGAGAAATGAAAGGGCTTTATACCAAGTTACAGCTTCCTAAATGATCAGAGAAAGTTTATCCATACCGTTTTCCCTTTAGTCTGATACACAAGCCCACAGCATAGCTGTAACAATTTACCTTTTTTTTTTAATTGAGGCACAATTGACTTAAAACATTATATTAATTTCGGATGTCATAACAATTCACTTTTGCTGTGTTACAAACCACCCTGAAACTTAGTGTCCTAAAACAGCAACTATTTATTTATTGGAACACCCTAATTCTGTGGATGTGAATTGGAGCTGGGCTCAGCTGGGCAGTTCTGCTGATCTAGGCCGGTCTTGGCTCACTTCGACTTCTGCCGTTAGCTGCTGGGCGGGTCTGCTGGGGGCTGACTGATCTGTGATTGTTCGGATGGACGGTTCGTCTCTGCTCCATATGGTCTCTCATCGTCCAGCGGGCTAGTCCTCAAGGGTTTCAAGAGGAGCAAGAGGGGATGTTTCAATGCACAGGTGTTTCCCAAGTCCCTGCTTACGTCACATTTACAGCATCCTAATGGCCAAAGCAATTCACATGGCCACGAACAGTGCGGCAGGGTCCCACCAAAGCACTTGATACAGGAAGGCGTGACTAGTTGACACTATTACTGCAGTCAACCCGCTTTGGCCCTCTCAGAAGTGACCTGTTAGGGCCAGCCCCAGGGGAAGATTTGGGCAACTGGTTCTCAGTCCTGGTTGCCAAACCCCAAGGCCTCCATTGAGGCACAATTTATTTGACTTTTCTGTAGCATTTGACACTGGTATCTTTACCTTCTCCGGGCCTCCACCCTCATTCTCCTAATTGCCTTCCTGCCTCCCTCATCCTTCTTCTTGCTGCTTCTAAGACTCCTTCCTTAGTCTCTTAAATTTTTGCTTTTTGATGACTGTAATCTCCCTGGGCTAGTATGCAAAACTTATTTCTCTTTTTGAAAATATGAACACATCCTGTGCATTTACACTTTTCCAGCACATTTTCTCTTTCTTCAAGATTTCACAGAGATTCTCACTGATCTCTCAGGACTTGGAATGTAAATGCTCTGGGATAAAACGCAATTCTATCAGACAAGATGGGGGCTTCTCTGCACTGTACCCCCTCGTTGGGCTGCGATCCCCTTAGCAACGTCCGTTCAACTCTTTTCCATCTAAGTGTTACGTCCCAGCAGAAGAGACTGGAGAAAAATAGTTGTAGAGCCATTCTGCTTTTCTCACGTCATCCATCAATATTACACCACCAGGCCTGGCCTTTTCATGAGCCTCTTGTAGCATGGAAAACACACAGACACACACAACTCCATTCACTTGCCCATATTTCATGTTAATTCTTTGCTCTTTGTTGTTGGACTTCTAAATTTTTATTTGTCGATTATTTTGGGTTTTTTCGTGGCCAGCCTGAGCTCACTTGAACTCTAAACTTCCTCTGTCACATTTTAAATATCTGTCTTTGGTTATAGGACCTTCTTTCCATATTTTGTTTGTCTCTCTCATTTGAGAGCTTCCTGTGCAAACCATGCCAGTTTCTTAAATTACCTGACCCTCTCCTCCATTTTTTTACTTTATAGCTCATGGGGATCATTTGCAGCCGCACAGATAGAATTACGTTTTCAGAGCTTCTTACCTTCTTGAAGAACTATTTTCATCTTCCAGAGTCTTATGCCATGGAACTACATCTTTTCCTTGCTACATGTTGCAATATTTACTCTCTCAAAGTCAGGCTCCTCTTTCTGGTGATCACTTGGTCCTTGTCTTCCAAGAGACCCATGACTTGTGTCTGCCAATCAATTTCTCTTTGGGGTCAGAATTTGATCCTGAGTAGCAAGTCATGCAGTCAGAACTTCTACCCTTTGGAAGATGAAATTGTCAGCAAGGCAAGACAAGACCTTATCATACACTCTGCATTTGGCTAGATGAGACGTCTAGCCAGCAAGTGCGAGGGAGTTGAGGGTCCCCATCAGCGTTGGGACTGACCACTCAGAGCGGTCGCCAGCTGAAAATAACCAGTGCATTCTTCAAGGGAGAGTTGGAGTCCCCTGTGCAGTTGTCTCCTTTTGGCTCTCCTTAGTAATTGCCTTGGCTACAAGCCCTGCATATTTGAAATCATTTGGCCTCAGCTCTGAAAATTGAGTTTTTTAACAACTCCTCTCAACATCTCCCCACTCTGAGACTAAGCATGCTCTCTAAGATACATGAACAAATTACTAAATGATGCCAGTAGAGATGGCCAGCGAGCATGAACCACCCAGCACATGGAAATGAGGGCCTCAGAACTTTTAGAGGGAAACCCCTTTTCCTGCTCTCTGGCTTCTGCTGCAAAGACAGATTCTCTCTTCTGTGCCAAAGGGCCTAGAGTCTCTTTCCCTTTTAGTTGGAGGCATTTTCAAATGACAGGTGGTGAAAGAAGGTTGGTTACAGGTCTGGAATGTTTAGAAGAGAGGAACCACATGACCACTCTGCCTCCTCCTATTCTTTCCCCGAGTCTAGTCTCAGGTTCATCTCTTTATTCCTAATGCCTTCCAACCTGCTTCAAGGCTAGCATTCTTAAAAGATTGCGTTCTCATGTCGTGCTTCTGCTCAAAATCTGCCAGTGCATTCTCAGGCTTATAGGATAAAAGTCAGTGTCCTTGGCCTGGCCTTCAAAGTCTGTTCTACCCATGAATGAACAGAAGAATGGTTATTTGTTGAGGCTCCTGGAGTGGCACTTGCATTACATTAGTTCATTCAATTCTCACAACAATCACGTGAAACAAGAATTATTAGCCCCATTTTATAGACGGAGGGAATTTGGACCCATCAAAAATCAAATGTTTGAACAGAAAGCCCACAGCCAATAAATGGAAGACCCAAGAATTCTCCATTTTCTTCCAGCTTGCCACCCTGCATCCCCTGTACCCAAGTGCAGTTCCATCACTCCCGACAAGAGTGCTTCGCTTCCTTTTATACCTTGTTTACTGCACTTGGACAGACTTTGCCTGTCCTCTGACTGTTCACATCTGCCCTATTTTTCAAGACTTAGCCCAATTCCCAGCTCCTGCATGATGTTATCTTTAGCTCCTTGAGCCCCTGAATTCCCATTGTACTTAAAGTCTAGATTATGAGCTGCTTGATGAGACTCTCTATGGGTTCAAACAAGTAACTCTACAAAGATGGGCCCCAAAGTTATATAGATTCTGTGTTCCTTGTGGAACCCAGCACAGAGCTAGGAGCAAAAGAGTTACTTGAACTTGAACGTGATTGCACTGCCCTGGATTGAATTAATTTGAATTGAATAATATAAGAAAATAGTTATGGAAGAGAGGACTAGGGAGTTGGAATTCAGAATCCCAGATTTTCGTTTGTTAAATCCCAAAACTTCTTAAAAGACAATTATAACTACAATGCAATGGAGTGCTTTTGCAAGATACTTTATCCATATTATCTTGCTGAATGTATTGAATTATCCGTGCCTTTCAGGCCAAGAACGGTGTGATTACTATGGCTGTCAAAAGACGGATGCTCAAGATGACTGCAGCAGTGGTGTACTGTGCACATGCAAAGAGGGGCTGACCAGACCTAACCTGCAGGTCCCTTTCTGTCTTGGTAAGTGTTCCACCTGCTTCTAAATGTTCTTCAACTCCTAGCCTCTTTCCTTTTGTATTTGCGAAGTACAAACTTTAATGCTCAAGTTTCCATGAGCATTTCAGAGTCTGAGGGATGTGAATTTTGGCTTTAGAAACATGTGGACCTGATTGGAGCCTTGGCTAAGAGCTGGTGACGCAGCACCTGTGCAGGTTCCCAGGGGGCATGACATGTGCAGAGCCAATGAACACCTCATTTCACTTAGGAAAAGCAATGTGAAAAAATTTTATTCTGTGACATATCACTTTGGGGTTGAAGAGGTTGTTCCTGAAAATTACTCAGAAATCACTCTGTTTTGAAGCTTCTGGTGCACAGTGTCCTGATACCTGCAACGCAGAGCACAAGAGGCAATGCTTTGTGAAGAGTGATGGGAGCACTGGCTGTGACTGCCTGCCGGGCTACAAGCAAGATGGTCAAGGGACCTGTCAAGAGTAAGAGAAATCACTCCTTTTTTATCTTGTCACAGCTGGAGCTAGGCAAAAAGGATAGAGCTTGCAATGCATATATGGGTTTAGGGTCAGGAAATTGGTACATTGGCATAAGTAGGTAGGTACAGAGCATCATCATCATCAATAGCTCTTGAAAATTCTCTGTGTGCTAGGAGCCACGCTAGGTAATATGTCTCACACAACAACACTCTCAGGAATGTATCAGTTCTCCATTTTCAGGTGAGGAAACTGAAGCTCAGAGAATATAATAAATAACATGCTCCAGCCCACGGGGCAGCAAGTAAGTGGCAGAGCCATGTGGCCTCATAGGCCGAGGGGGTCCCACCATATTCCATGCCTCTGGCGTTCAGCTTCTCCTGAACTGCTTTATCTTCCTGGAGCTCAGAGGATGGAATATCCAGTCGGTAGCAAATGAGACCACATAGGATTGTGTACCTCCTTCAACCTTCCAGAGCTCCATGGAGGGTGCTCATCTGGAAGAATGGGAGTGTAAGGAAGAAAAGAGAAAGGGGAGAAGGAGAAAGGAGTGGAGGGGGGAGGAGAGGGAAAGGAAGATGGGAAGGAAGACATAGAGGTGGGGTGGGAACTCCCACAGACACGCTTTACCATGGTTGCCTATTACTTGTTGTATTTTAGGTGTGCATTTGGCTTCAGCGGAGTCAACTGTGAAGACAGTGAGTATGAAAGTCTTGCTTTGTTTGGTTTTTTTTTTTTTTTTTTGAGAAAGATTAGCCCTGAGGTAACTACTGCCAGTCCTCCTCTTTTTTGCTGAGGAAGACTGGCCCTGAGCTAACATCGTGCCCATCTTTCTCTACTTTATATGTGGGATGCCTACCACAGCATGGCTTTTGCTAAGCAGTGCCATGTCCGCACCCAGGATCTGAACCGGTGAACTCCGGGCCGCCGAGAAGCGGAACATGAGAACTTAACCGCTGCACCACTGGGCCGGCCCCCAAAGTCTTGCTTTGTTATTAAGCATCTGAGAAACAAAGATTGACCACATTCAAAATTCTGATCAGTCCCCCAAAGTCCCCAGTTCCCTTCATAAAGAGACAAAATCTGTCTCCCGTATGTCTCCTGGGTCACACCATCCCATGCCCGCCCTAGGTCACCAGAGGCAGCACCTCTCCTATAGGAGATAACAGAACTCAGCCCAAGAGGTGGGCTGGTACCTCTGGACTTGTCTCAGGTCAGCAAAGGGCATCCTAACATTATATTAATTTCCTATCTTAGCTTAAATACGCATTTTCTGCCATTAGAAAGGATAAAAGAATAGTATATTCCAAAAAGGTTAGTGGTTGTTGGAGGGCAGAACTCGAAACCAGGTACTGAAATACTCAAATATTTTTATTTCTGAGCTATTTACTAGTTTAGGATGTCTTGCTTCATTCTCTCCTATGCCCCACCTCCACCAGATTGGACAATACTACATTATATTTTAAACTACTTTATATTTTAATTTTACATAATGAACTAAAGAGCAGTGATCCAAGATGAAGGAAATATGACTTCCATCTTCAACGCCTCCCAGCCAGCCACGAAGTTAGTGATGAGAAATGCTCTTAATTTCTACTGTACTTTGTTGCAAGGCTGGATCTGCTAAAGCCATTTCTTTCTTCTGGGCTTTCAGTGTTCACATCTATAAAATTAGAGGTTTGGACTGGATGACCTTTGAGGTCTTTTCCAGACTTAATGGTCTGTGGCTCCAAGAATCCAGGTTGGAGTTGACATATATGGCAGTTATGTAGCAGAAGGAGACAAAGGGGTCTAGAGCAGCAATGTCCAGTAGAAGTATAATGTGAGCTTCATATTTAATTTCAAATTTTAAAAATTCTAAGTAAATTTGTGAAAGTAAGGACAAATAGGTGAAATTGATTTTAATAACATTTTATTTCACTCATCAGCAATATTATCATTTCAACATGTAATCAATATAAGAAATATTAATGAGATATTTTACATTTTTTTTTCATCCTTTGTGTTTGAAATCTGCTGTGGATGTTACACTCACGGGCCATCTCATAGCCACATTTCAAGCGCTCAATAGACAGGCCAGATTTTGAGGAGGAGAGTGAGTGGCAATGAACCTCCAGACTCTTCCCTCATCAATTCTATCAAACCATTACCTGGCTCTTCTATTACTGACAAATTTAACTCCAACCTAGTTTCCCCAGCTTATCAGCAAGGTCAAGTAGGGTGGGTAGGCAAAGGCAGCAGAGGTAAGGAGGGCATATGGACCTCGGTTTTGGTCCCATCCCCCATGAAGCCCAGGAAGGCCCTACCACCATGGCCTTCTTTGTGTTTATGGTCTTTTATCTGGCAAGTCTGTCTCTTCTGATTGAGTTCTGAAGACAGAGTTGGTGTTGTGGGAGGAGAGGGTTAATGGAGGTTAGCCACCCACCCACCCTGGTCCTGGAGGGGTTGGAGACTAGAGCCTGATGGTCCTCACAGCCAGGAGCCCCTGGGAACACACGTGCCTATGCAGTAGACAGTAGGGAACTGCTTGTAGGAGGCTGTTCCTACTCTCCTCTTTTCTCTTTCAGACTTTAAGCTGATCCTCACCATCGTGGGCGTTATTGCTGGCATCCTCATTCTCAGCATGGCGATCACATTGATCATCTCAGCGAGGTAGGGAATGGAAGCGTCCCTTTCCAAGGGCATAGCACCACTGGCATTACACTCTGGTTCCCAAACACACCTGGCCTTTCCCAGGCAAGGGAAGGGAAATACGCGAGCCCTCTCTAATACCATTGACGTTTTTTTTCTTACCTTAATTTTCTTCTGATTATATAAGCTGTACATGAACATGGAAGAAAATAGAGAAATGTGTAGAGGAGCAGAATAAAAATTCACCCACAAAACTCCGCACCCTGACAAAAGGAACATTTTGGCATATATCCTTCCAGGGTTTTTTCTATCTTTTTAAATGATATTATATACATAATTTGTATCCTTCGTGTTTTTAAAAAATTTCGTTGACGTTTATTTTTGCTTAACACTATAACGTGACATAGCAACCATTTCCTGATGTCATGAGAAACTCTTTGTTAACAGTATTTAACTCCATTGATGTTGTCGAATATAATTTTCATCAGGTCACTCCCCTGCCCAGGACCTTGCTGCAAATGGTCCAAATTAGCCTCAACTGAACCCCCTGGGTTTTAAAAAAGTAGGAACTGTTACGTCTGCACGGCTGTTTCTCAGCTTTGCGCCTGAGGTGTTCTGCCTAGGAACTTAAGTAAGGTCCATTCATTTATTCAACACAAATGTAGATATGCCAAAGTTCCCTCCACTAACAGAGAAAGAGAGCACTGCTATCTCTGTTCCAGTCTAAATGAGCCAAGTGGGGACCCACTTTGATGAAAACAAGCTACTTTTTTATAACATTTAGCTCATGTCTTATATTTTGGCACAATAGGTGTTTTTGCACCATAATGTGAGAAGATAAATAGATTTTAGCTTCCTAAAATATGTCGTTTCTTCTTTTATTGTATTTTGATATTAACTCTTCCCCAAAGACTTAGTTATAAGGACTCAAAGCTGGGCAAGGGGAATGTGTCTTTCCCTTTTCCAGACAAAGGGCCAGAACATTGCATTCTGGAGCAAGCTCGTCTCCTCCTTTCTCGGGAGGACTGGCTGACTGTCCTGGGTCTCCAGCGTGCAGGGGCTGCTGTAAAACCTCGTGACCCTGTGACAGCCGGACTCTCAGTTCCTCCTTCCTGCTTGCTGCAGAGGAAGGTTTGCTCCCAGCTCAGCCTCAGATTCATGATTCCTGGGAACACACCAAGAACGATAACGTCTTGCCCATTTTAAAGGGAAGGAAGCCTCTCCTCTGTCACCTTAGACAGGAGTGTTGTCAAAGGGCAGGACCCTTTTGTGGGCTTGGCTGGCCATCAGGGTCATAGGGTGAGTGGGTCTTCCTTTACGACATCCCATTGTGACTGAGGCACAGGTGACTGTCACCCTGAGAGGGCCTTGTGGGCGTCACAGATGCAGCAGGCCCTACGCCCCACTCCAACAGTCTAGGGCACTGCAGGGACAGGACGATGGCCTGTGGGCTGGAAGGAAGGAAGGGTCACCATCAGAGTTAATCGGGGGCAGATACCCCCCTGACCCTACTTCCACTTGACTTTGAATGCGTACACCTGAGATCCTCGAGGGCCTGCGGCAGAACCGGGAACATTCTATTCTCCTTTGAAGACATCTATTCCTGGAACTCAGTTTATTCACTGAGGTGCTTCTATAGATGTTGACTTTGCCTGAATGAAAAATTACATCACTAATCATCTTTTCTCTTTGATTTCTATTATTTCCGTAAATCCTTCAAAAGCACCCTTAAGAATACTCACATTATTAGCAGAATTTGCATGAGACCATGGAACTACATGGTGATATTGGACCAATGTTAACTTTCTGGTTTTGATGGTTACATGGAGCTTTTGGGGAGACTGTCCTTAAACTGAGAGAATGCACACTGAATGAAGTAATGAAGAATTGTGGGTAATGGGGCATCCGATCAGCAACTTACTCTTAAATGGTTCGGAAATGTTAACAGTTGGGGAATCTGGGTGATGGATGTATGGGAGCTCTGTGTAACTTTTTTTTTTGGTAACTTACGTGTAAATTTGAAATTATTTCAAAACTTTAAAACGTTTTTTAAAAAGAATACTAACATCCGTATCAAGGAACTTTCCGCTCCTGTCAGATCCTAATTCCTTTACTGATTACAGATCAAGGAACAAACAGAAGAATATTGAAGAACAGAACTTGATTGACAATGAGTTTCAAAATCTGAGACTGCAGCAGACGACAGGCTTCAGCAATCCAGGAGCAGACAGGAGCCTCTTCCCGAAAGTCAGGACGAACATCTCCAGAGACGACCAGCTGCAGAACCCTTATGCCAACCAGAGAGGCTCACACAACCCTTATACAAACCGGAGAGGTGCGCCCCGCCCTGACTATTAGGGGAGTCAGTGAGCTTTGTGATGGGCCTTTCTGAGTGGAATGCCCCAGGGCAGAGTAGGGACCTGGCTATTGTATCTTCACCAACCGGGGCTGCCCCCAAAGGCTTTTTTGTTTTCTTTTTTTAAATCAAAAGAGAAAGATCAGAGGAAGCTCCCTGCTATGGTAAATAGCCACCACTTGGGCCCTAACACTGACCATCTCGCTGACTTTAGACACGTCACTTAATTTCTCTGGCCTTCTATTTCTTCAGCTGTAAGAAGAGCAGCTTAATTTAAATGCCCTTACGGTCCCTTTAAATTACAAGTGTCTGTGGACATGACTCCAGTGGTTATGATGACGATTCCCAGGCTGTTTAAGGGCCTAGGATCTAGTCAGGCCTGGGAAGGACTGTTGCATGACAACGTGGTTCTGTGGGGTCCTCTCCAGCCAGCCCATGGAAAGGCAGGTCTCTCCTTTCCTCCCTGCAGACTTCGAGGCACCCTGATCAATTTCTAAAGAGATAAGGCAAGGTAGGCTGGTAGTATTTTATCTCCCTGGGGGCGACTTTCAAGGAGAATAGCCTGTGCTCTTTAGATGTGTATTGATAATCGTAGCCGGCATTGCTTAGTGTGATCCGAATGAAACGCTGGAGGGAGAAAGCCTGTCAGAGGAGACTCTTGCAGGGAAGAGAAACAAGGGACTGAGATGGAAGGAAGGAGAGACGACGAAGGCAGAGGAGAAAGGGGCCAGAGAAGAGAGGGAAAAGAAGGGGGCAAGGAGAGAAATGATTTAAAAAAAAAAGGAAGACTAGGCAGAAAGGGAAAGAAGGTAATGGGCAGGAGTATGCAGAAGAGTAGAAAACTGAAGAGGATGGAAGAGGAGGAGGACACAGGCGGGTGGGGAGGGGCTGAGGAGGGAGGCATGGGCTCCACGCTCTGCACTCTGCGTGCATGTCTCACTTCTGCAGACGGCCCAGGGAGCACGCCGCCCTTTGAGGATCTTAATGCACTTTGAACATTCTGGGAAAACCCGACTTATTTTTATTTTGAAATTCCATGGCTTATTTTGCACATAAAGTTTCCTCCAGTCATGGAAGTCTAAATGTTTAATGTGTGTACAAAGAGATGACTTGCACAGAATGCATCATATTGCTTAGACACAGGGTCTAGCAGCAATAGCCAAAAATGGACACCCTGTGGGAACGCCTGTTGGCATCATCATCTTAACCAGCAAACTCGTTAAAAACTTCCTTTCTTCCTTGTCAGTGGAGCCCTTACTTCAAGTGTAACCTTTAAAGAGAGCCCTGTAGTGGTACAATAAGCATGAGATTTAGAGTCAGACAGACCTAGGTTCAAAGCCATGCCCTTCCTGTTACTAGCTGTGTGATCTTAGACAAGTTACTTGACTTCTCTGGGCTTGTTTTCTCATCTACGAAACGGACAAAATGAATCCTACCTTGTAAGACAAAAATCAAATAAGCTAATATATATAAAGAACTTAGCACAATGACAGATTCTGATTTGCATAATAGTATTCAAATAATGTTAATTAAAATAATGTTAATAATTTATGAATCTAAATTTTCGTATATGTCTCTGTTGGAATGCTTCTTTTCTGAGAGTTTTTTTCCCCTCTCTCTTTCTCTCCTTTTGTCTAGAATGGTAGAAATCTTGAACCATCCATGGCCCTCAACCCAATGTAAGCTTTTATTTTGAGTGTTTAAAAGACTGATGGAGAAGTGAGCAGCCATAAAGAACTGGACTTTGGTATGTTTCTTCCACCCAACGTCTAGCCTCTCTGAATGGACTCGTGGCCGTTTGCTATGAATACAGCCTGTTTGCTAACTAAGTACCTGTGAAATTGAATGCACGTAGATGCTATTAGCACTTGCAAGATAGTTGATTTTCTCCAATCAGTACAATGTTTAGGTTTTTTTTTCCTTTCGGGGCAACAACAACCAATTCCAAGCCAGAGGAAAGCACCCCGACGTTGTTCACTGCTGGGAGAACGTTGCTCTTGAATTGATAGCCTGCAGATAAATGACCCAATTCTGGGAGACTCCTACCCTCAGCTGTGGAGGTCCCAGAGGACGGGAGGAGACACTGTCCTTTAAGGTTCTCAAAGTTCATCCTCTGACAAGTTAAAATAGCTGTGCTGCTTCTCTCCCTCAATGTGGGGATTTCATTACTTTGGAACCGCCAGACAGCTTGTGACCTGGCCTCACACCAAGAGGACAGAAAAGACACTTCTCTCAGCTTTTTGGGAGGAGTGACCGGGAGGCTAGGACATTTTTGACGTTTATTAGAAGGCCTGGACCAGAAATGTCCGCTGTGGGCTGCATTCTAGAGTTTTTGAAATGCCAGTAGGTGGGAGAGGCAGGGAGAAAAAATGTGACCAGGAGTAGGAGGAAGAGAGGCAGGAGGGAGCTGTGCTGGGAGGATGAGTCAGGGAGGAGGTACCCAGGATGCACCTTCGTCCTCACAGTGTCCTCCTCAATGAGCAAATGGGCGCTTCCTCCATTCATGCCTTACCCAAGACTCAGAGCCTAGGAAAAGGCCAGAAGACAAAAACGCCAGGAGCAACAGCTTGAAGTCACTTTGAAATTGCAGACATTCTGTCTGGCTGCTGGTGAGAGAGGAGGCTTGTGCTCTGGATCCAGATGTCAGCCTTGTGATGCAGATTCCAGAGGTATTTCCCACCCCCCCCCACCCCCCACCCCCCCAGGCCTCTGCCTTGGCTGGTGACAGAAGCTTAGCTGTGGCCACCAACACACACACAGCCAAGAATGGGAGCAGCCACATCCAGCACAGGCTTTCTTTCCTGTTAACAGTGTCCTTGTTTATGTCTCATGTCTGGTCCCCTTGCAAGTTATTTTTATTTGTTATTATTATTTGCTCTTGACTGTTAACTGTGAAAGGTAACAAATAAAGTATCGTTGGTAGATGGTGTCCTTCCTTGCGTTCGGGGTTTTGGTGATGCATGGAGCAGTAAGTCTCACTTTCAACAGCAGCCATGTCACAAGGCAAATTGGATAGATTGACATCCGCTATCCCCATTAGGGGCTGTTGGATTACCCAAGGTAATTTTTTAGCAGAGAGTAGATATTTTTGGCTGCTTCTTCATGCACATCCCATTCCGCACCCATTATGAAGCAGCCAATTATTTTGGGTGGGACTGATCTGATCCCCAGCTCCCAGGAGTGGGCCTTGGTTGGCCCAAGCAATCAATAGGATCACAACCCTTCCTTGCCACAAAGATTGACCTAAGAGTGAGCAGGTGGCATAAGTGGATGCAATTAGAATAAAGCCCAGATTTTGGTAGGAGGCTCTGGAAGAGAAACTCTGTTCTGGAGAGTGGGCCTCTGTTCTTGAGGATGGGAGGCCTCAAACTGCTTCAGTTTTGCTGAGCTGACACGTAGAGGAGGGCAGAGCTGAGAGAACCACGGAAAAATGGAGCTGGAGCTCTGATCAGACTACAGCTGAAGCCGCTGAACTTTACTATTAGGCCAGTTTGAGTAGTTGTTTCTGTTTTTGCAACTGAAAGCATCCTCATTGATACTACTTGAGTTCTCAAGGCTAGGTGGTGAATGGGACAAAAGAAGCTCCCTTGTACGAGCCCACAGTAAAGACATTACCATCAACGAAAGAGTGAACCGCTGCAGACAAAACAACACTGTGTAACTTGTCACTGCAGACTTGATTTCTTACCTACATGCTATCTCCTTTACATTTTAAGAAGATTCGAGATTCACTGTTAGATTTAGGCTATTTGAACCTCTTTTCTAAAGAGTCCCACCTCCCTTGTGCCCCTCTGCACTAGAGCACGCCCACTTCCATTGCTTCTCAAAGGTCCCGGGCCATACAAACTCTGAAAGTCTTCAGAGACTTTCATCGCAGTTGTTTGAAAAAAAATAATGCTCTAGGGGCTGCCCTGACAGCATAATGGTTAAGTGTGCGTGCTCCACTTTGGTGGCGTAGGGTTCGCAGGTTTGGTTCCTGGGCACAGACCTACACACTGCTCGTCAGGCCACGCTGTGGCAGCGTCCCACATATAAAAAATAGAGGAAGATGGGCACAGATGTTAGCTCACGGCCAATCTTCCTCTCACAAAAAAATACAAATAAAACAAAAATGATGCTCTAAATATGTACCTGTGTAATGTTTATGAAAATGGCTTTTGTGTTCAAAGGTGCTTTTGATTCCTATACTATGCAGCCTGTGAATTCGGTTGTTTCTGCCCTCTGGGACCTTTGCAAAGTTTTCTCACGGATCATCCCGTGAGCTCGGAGGGCTGTCAGAATGATCTTCCTAAGATATGAGTCTGATCATGATCCTTCCTTGCTTAAGGCTTTCAAGGCTTCACCCCTGAGAGAATAAAGCTCCTGGAATCAAGCCAGGCTCCTTGTGGCTCATCACTCCTTGTCATCTGGTCGCGGCCACCAATTGCTCCTGCTTAGCCTTGTGCTCCCCTCCCTCCCACAGTGCACTAATCCTCTGGCCCCACCGGCTGCTCCCTGAACACACCACTTCTTCACACCTCCATCTCTTTGCTCTTGCTCTTCCCTCGACTTGGAACGCCCCTTTCCTTCAGCTGCCAGATAAACACCTCCATCTGTCTACATGAGCTACACCATCATCTGCCCTGACCAGCTGTCCTAACCCTCCGCTCCTCCCTGCAGGACTCTTCAGTACAAGCATCACCTCCGTCACGTCCTGACTCAGTCCTGTAAGCAGTTCCCCCAGAGAAGAGGTTGTGCACGGGGAGTCTTTGTTTCCTTCTCAGCACAATGCCTGGCAGAGGATAAGTATTAAATAATCATGTATAAAATGGAGTCTGAAATGGGACTCTTCAGCTCGACCTTGAAGAGTATGTCCATTATCTTGATGGTGGTGATGGTTTCATGGGTATATCGAAACGTGCCCAGTTGTACACTTCACATATGTACGGCTTATTGCATTTGAGTTATACCTTAATAAAGCTCTTTTATTTTTAAGGGGGGTGCTCTCATGCAGGGGCCTCTCGGACCTTGAGGGAGGCATCCTCTGGTCATGGCCCTAAGACAGGACAGGAACAGAGATGCATCATTCTGCTGCACCTCTACATTAGACTGAAGGTCTCTGGGGTCAGCACTGGGCGAACCAGCTGAGGATGGGTGGCTGCCCTGCCAGCAGCAGGACTCAGTTGCACATCGGAGTCACTGATGAGAGTTAAAAATCACTGATGCCTGGGTCCCATCCCAGAGCGCTTCATTGGTCTAGGGCAGGCCTGAGCATCCAGATTGTGTAAGCTCCTCGGGTGATTTGAATGAACATCGGAGTCTGAGAACCCCTGCTTTAGCTCAGCGGCTTGGCTCCTCATCATCAAGCCCCAGATCACATCATTTCCCATTCCTTCCCCCGAGAGTCTAGAAACCAGGAGTCCATTATGCACAAGAAGCTTCAGTGGGCTCTGAGCCTCTTTTGGAGAAGGAGGTCAGGCGCACAGATGGCATCAACACCAAACAGCCTGAGACTTAAATCTTTTGGGCAGTTTTGCCCCTAAACCATCATGGCTCTCTTAGCCCCCTCCTAACCGCTGGGCAAATTTCATGGCCAGTAGATGGCGCTGTCTCCTATGACTTCCAGACAAACCAACTTCCGGTGGTGGAGCGCTTTTAAAAGGCTTGCTTGAAGTCGTTAACTTTTAACACACCAATTCTAAATAATTTCCTCGACTTTTTCTTGGTCTCTTCAACGCTCGCTCTGGTGGCAGGGAAACATGAATGTTACTCAGCTCCCTCCTGTTGCAATATTTGCATCATTTTTACTGGATCATTAGAGATCATACGTTGTTCCCTTTATTGGTCCTGTAATACCTTAAGTTTTGAAGTAATGTTAGTGTCATATTGATGGTGCAAACAATTAGGTACAATTGTTCAGGTAATCAACGTTTTATTTCCTGGTGACTTTCCAAAATTAGTAGGGAGATAAATCCATTTTCACTGAAAAATTCTTCAGTTAAGATAAAATACAAAATGTCACCAGTGAGAGGTGTCTGTCTTTCATCAGCTTTTATGAGGTGAGCAAGGTCTGGCTGGGTTTTTTGGAGAATGAGGTTGGGGAGAGGCCTGGGGTGCAGTATGGGGGTCTTCTCTCAACCTCTAGGCTGTGAAATGTGGGTTCCTTTATTCAAAGACAGAAGCTTGGGGCAAACCATCAAAGGCTCCATAATTCCCACAGGCCTGGTTTTCTGAGCCCACAATCATGACATATGATCCAATAAAAGAATCCTCTCCTGCTTCTAAACAAAAGAGCCAGTTAGAAAAACAACAATAATAACAGTTAACATACTATGGAGTACTTAACAAATGTCAGGCACAATTCCTAGTGCTTTACGTATATTAACCCCTTTAATTCTCATGATAATTATGAAGTAGGGACTATTACCCTTGTTCAATAGTTGGGGAAATAGAGGAAAGAAACTTGCCTAAAGTCACATGGGTAGTAACTGGCACAGCCCAGATTTGAACCCAGGCAGTCCAACTCCAGAGCTTACCTCTCTGTCATTTAATGACAAAATATTCATATATGTACACTATTTCAACCGTCAGTAGGAACAATGAGTCATATATTTGAAACTGAGGGGCCAGCCCCATGGCCAAGTGGTTAAGTTCATGTGCTCCCTTGCGGCGGCCCAGGGTTTCACGGGTTCGAATCCTGGGCGCGGACATGACACCACTGATCAGGCCATGCTGAGGTGGAGTCCCACATGCCACAACTAAAAGGACCCACAACTGAAAATACACAACTATGTACCTGGGGGCTTTGGGGAGAAAAAGGAAAAATAAAATCTTTAAAAGAAAAAAAGAAACTGAGTGTCTCATATTTATTAGGCATGGTTGCCAGATACAAATAGAGCTTCCTGCAGCTTATAGGTTAATGCTAAAAATGAAAATTTGTGTCCTTATGCAGTTGTCTAAACTTCAGAAAGTATTCTTTCCATTAAAGTGATTCATCTAAAATCATCTGCAAAATGCCCACTGCCTATCACTCATTACCCAGGTATGGCTTCCCTCTTTGGGGGGCCGTCTGACTTCTCTCTCTCTAATGCAAATGCTCTCCGTTCTCTGACCAGCTGTGGTATCCTGCCCTTATGTGGTGATGGAGGAATCTTTGAAGCTTCTCTCCTTTTGCTGGAAACAATAACCTCCTGACTGGGTCCAGGCCAGAAATGAATCCCCCGCTGGACTGATATTGAACGCCCTAATCCCTCCTTTGTACCATCTTTATCAGCCAGCCCCTTCTCTGCACCTGAGCTTCTGGAGGGAAACCTTCTGCCTTATTCTCTGGGATGTAGAAGGTCCTCAACAAAATTTATTGAATGAGACAATGAAGACCCTATTTCAATGAATTAACATCCTAGAGCAAAGAACGTTCTAGAATATGGAAGCAAATCAATAGAATTAGGGCAAAGCAAGAGGAGAAGTTCAGATTAGGCTGTAACAGAAAGCATCTCCTAGCCCGCCTTGACTAAGGATCTTTACCATTTTCTTAGGAGAATTAACTTGTACAATACTCTCTAAACACTTCATATTCTCTTCCCATAGTATGGCATCTGTCATTTTTAACTACTCTTTTAAAATTTTCTGTTGTTATTATTCTAAGTCTCAAGTTTTTGAAAAAACACACCTCAAAGTGTCAATACCAATAGACATTTGGACAATGGACCTCACCTGAATATTATAATCCAGAGACATCTATTCTTGTTCCTGGGTGCTCCTGCTGAGCTCCCTTCTCTCCTCTAAGTGGTGATCCAGGCTCCTCCCTGTCATGGCTCTGTCCTTTTAAACGTAGCTCTCAAGGTCATGCTGTGCTCATCTGCATCAATCTAGAGGAAAATGAAACAGCGTGGAGGATCACGCAAGAGAGATTTTTATGGGGCAGGTCTGGTGTTAATACACCTCATTTCTTCCCACATCACATTGGCTTAGAAGGCAGTTACATCGCCACGCCCAACACACTAAGGGAGGCAGAGAAATAAAGCAGAGCCACACATGCAGGAAGACAAGGAAATAGGTGCTTTGTGAACTGCTATCCAGTCTCTGTTCCTCTTCCTGCCTTCACCTTACATTGTCTCATCCTTCAAGACTCAGCATAAACATCGCTATTCGATCTCTAATCCTAGAACAGTATCTGACACATGGTATACATTTATTAAATATTTGTTAAATAAATGAATCATTCTACAAACACTTTTAAGAGCCCACTCTGAGGGAGCTGAGAATTAAGTCAGAGAGACAGTAATGACCTAAGCAAGTGACTTCAACTTCAACACTTCTAGTGGAGGGGAGGACCAAGCCCTTTGAGACCACAGAGGAAAACATTCCACGAATGTCAGTTCTGGTATCAATAACAGCTTTAGCTGGATATCAAAGGACAAATCAGAGTTAACTGGTCAGAAAAGATCAGGAATAGCACCTTTTATGGAGAAGAAATACAATGTTCAAAGGTGAGAATGTGCTTGTGAGGATGTGAGCAGGAGCCAGGCTGAAACGGTGGATTGGGGCCAGGCTGTGAAGGGCCTTGTGTGTTGCATAATCATCTAACTCCTGGTCTGCTGATCTTTCAATTATACCAAGTATGTGTCATGCCTGCTTTTGCTAAAGAGAAGGCTGAACAACTGTAATTAGTAAGTTGTTTACTCAAGTCCTGTCTTCTGGTGTAGATAATTTGCAGATTCCCTCCATGGTCTCTTTGGAAGAAGGGAGTCCAGCTAGCTCAAGTTATAGCTTGTGAGCATCCTGCCTTGGGTCTGGCTTGGCTCTGTCCTTTAGCTGCACTTGGAAAACAGTGATCTGGGTCACCTAGTTTGGGAGCCATAAACTCCCACAGCTAACTTCATTTTGATCTATTGATCTAAGGGTAAAAGGCTCTGTGTTTACTGTCAATGAAGATTTGACCATGGTTGGGGGACAAATGCTCTAAGCACAGCTATAAAGCATGGAGCCCAATGTAATGAAAGGCCTGCTGTGACCCTGGAGGGGCCACTTGTATAATAAGCCTTAGAAGACTAGTGGGTCAAAGCTGTTGCTCTAAGAAATCACTTGGGTACACCTCTCAATTTAGGAAGTACAGGGCAGATTCAATTAATATTTATTGAATGCCTACAATGTGCCAAGAATTTTCAGATGTATTTGCTAATATAACCTGAAAATAAATATTTTCTGAAATAATCACACATAAGACCAACTATTAGATGGTATTTCACTGTAGAAAATATTAAGTTATTATGTTTCTTTTAAATACACTCAAAGGGATCTGGCCCAGTAGTACAATGGTTAAGTGCGCACGTTCTGCTTCAGCGGCCCGGGGTTCACCAGTTCAGATCCCAGGTGCGGACACGGCACTGCTTGGCAAGCCATGCTGTGGCAGGCATCCCACATATAAAGTAGAGGAAGATGGGCATGGATGTTAGCTCAGGGCCAGTCTTCCTCAAAAAATAAATAAATACACTCAAAGTATGTTAAGACTATGTCACAGTCACACTGAAGATCAGAAATTCCATTCACAATGAGGCAGCTGTGATATAATAGAAAGAACAGTGGACCTCAGAGTCAGGAGATCTTGGCTCTGTCATTTGCTGTCACTTCTCCAAGCCCCAGTGTCCCAACAGGGAGAATAAGTTATGTTTTACAGTGTTGCTTTGTATGAACTGTAAATACCTGGCTGGGCACCATCCTTTGGGCTTCTCTGTGTGGTGACTTTTTGAACTGTGCTTGTGTTTTGTGAGGAAGCTTAAAACTACATCCACGGAGTTATTACCAAATACAGTCACGTGCCACATAGCGAAGTTTGGGTCAATGGCGGACTGCATATAGAAAGGTGGTCCCATGAGTACCATTTAGCCTAGGTGTGTAGTAGGTCATACCATCTAGGTTTGTGTAAGTACACTCTATGAGGTTTGCACAACAGAGTTGCCTAATGACTCATGGCTCAGAACGTATCCCCATCGTTAAGCGATGAAGGACCATATAATGACTTCTAAGCCAGGGAGGCTCCACACCTGTGCAACATGGATCTTATCTCCTTGCACCTGAGCTGACTGCTCTGCTAGACTGAGAATAGAGCTCCTGCGGGAGGAACTCTTGATGCTTCCCTGATGCCCAGCAGCAGCTCCTCCCTACATCTTGCTTGATTTGACTAAATCCACGTGTGGCCTTTAGAAGGTTCGTGAGTCTGAGCGTATAGTTGAAACTAGGAGGAACCTCTGTTGGGCACCTCAGGCATCGTGTTTTATTTTACGGTCTCTGAAATGTTGGAGGGGGCAGTGACCTATCTCCCTTGAAGCCGGTGGAAGAGGAAACTATCAAAGAAGGACCTTGGGTTACACGGAATGAAGAATTTGCTGTGGTTGATGATTAAATAACTGGAGTGGAGTAGCTAGGGAGCTAATCATTTAAAGAGGAGAGGTGATCATTTTCAGAGTCCACTCTCAAGACAGGCCAGCACAGTCTTCTCACATAGAGAACATGTTCAAACAGGCATTACATCCTGTTAAAGGGCAGTGGTTTTTTGAAGGACAATTTTTAGTTGGTAGGACAGGTTATGTAAACCAGAGCCTGCTGCCAAGTGCCAAACACAGTTGACTTCACAAGTAGTAATTACAGAGCCAGCTCTGGCGTGGACCAGATCCTTGGCTTTCCAAGTGAGCAAACTCGGGTCCAGAGAGAAGCAGGTAGTTATGCGGTTGCTCAGCTAGTGGATGGCACTGAGGACCGGAACTCAGCTCTGATTCTGAGCCCAGATTTCTAGTTTTCCTCCACTAGCAACTGAAGAGGAAGAGCTACATTCTACAAAAGGGGCAGCAGCCCCTGCACACAGGCCAAAGTTGGCTCCCAGACTGATGACTGATGGCTTCCGGCAGGGCTGATGGCCCTGGGCTTCTTGCAGACCTCGTCCTCGAGTAGCTGCTCAACCTCAAACCCCTACCTCACCCCCAAACCTGGCCCCCAGGAAGGGGGAGGGATCAGAGGCTCGTCCCACCTTTCGAATAGATGCTAAACTCCTAGCTAAGCATTGTCTTAAGGACCACTGCTAGACCTAAGACAAGGCAGAGAAGAGAGGCAAGAAGGAAGTGGAGGGTAGAAAGTTAGGAATGGAGTATAGGTGACAAGGATGATGAAAAGAAAGCGATACTCAAGTGGGAGGGGCAGAATGTGCCTCAGCTTCTAAGAGCATTCCCCTTACCGGCATCTTCCTTCCGGTCTTCAGATACCTCTGTCCTTCCCTGCGCTGGAGGTGTTCACTGCCTTCTGTCCCATCCCCCCATCTGTGGCATTTCTCCTCAGGCCACATCGGCATGGACCACACCTGTTCTGGGTCTCTTCCCTATGCCTGACAAAATCTTTTTCCTGACACTTACTCTAGAAGTCTCTAGACATGGTTGATTTAAAGTGTATGTGTGTGTACTTGTATTCATTCATTGTACTTTTTACTGAAATAATTGGAAAAGAATCCATGCCCTTTACGTGGTGTGAGATACCTTCTAGGGAAAGAGAAACAAACTGTGATGACTGCTGAAGTGGAAAAGGGGCTTTTAGATAAAGACTCCAGCAGTCTCCTCCGAGTCTAAGCCTTACGGACCATTTTCTTTTTTATTATTTCTTTATTTAAAGATTGGCACCTGAGCTAACATCTGTTGCCAATCTTTTTCTTCTTCTTCTTCTCCCCAAATCCCTCCAGTACATAGTTGCATATTCTAGTTGCAGGTCCTTCTAGTTGTGCTATGTGGGACGCTGCCTCAGCATGCCTTGAGGAGCAGTGCCATGTCCACCCTTGGGATCCAAACCCATGAAACCCTGGGCCGCCGAAGCAGAGCACACGAACTCAATCACTCAGCCACGGGGCTGACCCTCTCTACAAACCATTTTAAAGAAAAGTTCTAAAAAGAAAAGAAACACATCAAAATTAATTGAAAAAAATCGCCTTTACTGTAATTTTATTAATGGATATTGTTTTAAAATATTTCAGTTCACGAAAGCCAGAAAACATACATTCTCTATGGAATATATAATCTTAAAAATATTTCCAAAAGTAGGGCTGGCCCCGTGGCCGTGTGGTTAAGTTCGCGCACTCCGCTGCAGGTGGCCCAGTGTCTCGTTGGTTCCAGTCCTGGGCGCAGATGTGGCACTGTTCATCGGGCCACGCTGGGGCAGCGTCCCACATGCCACAAGTAGAAGGACGCACAACGAAGAATATACAACTATGTACCGGGGCGGGGGGGGCATTGGGGAGAAAAAGTAAAAAAATAAAACCTTTAAAAAAAAAATTTCCAAAAGTAATCATTGAAAAATTGCCCAGAAAGATATAATTAATGAGCATTTTCAGAATTGATAATTATATGAACAGAGAGGTTGAAAACACACAACTTATTTACCAAGGGTGTGCTAGCTACTCCATAAATAAGTTTAAAATGATTGTACGTGCTTCTTAAGGGCTTCAGAGAAGTATGACATTCCTATGACTTACAGCTACCTTTGTACCTTAAAAGCAACAACAAATAGAAACACCTTTTCCTATTGTTGCAGATTTCTGTCAAGACCTGTTTTGTATTCCATCTCTCAATGGGAAATTCCACCCACCTCAGGCTTGGCATAATCACAGTGTGCATGCTTAACTCAAAAATAAACGAAAATCAGTGAGGGATCTATTCTATGCTAGTTAACGTAATAGGCTATTTTCATCAAAATGGAACCTGGTGTGCTCACTGTGACTTGTCATCTGCCCATCTCCTGTGTTCACCATGATCTGGATGTTTCTCTGGGTCTGTGCTTGGCAGTCCTGTATTGGCTGTAAACTCTGAGAGCTGGCATGGGAATTATTTTTTCTTAACCAGGACCATGGTGCATGGGGGGAGAAAAACCTATAAAGAACATTTTCCTATAAAAAGGAATGTAGTTTGGTATTTTTAAAATAAAAGCTAATATCAACATTAAAGAAAATTTTATACATGTTTCGTAGCCCTATCAGTTGTGGCAAAAGAATTTTGTAATATTCTGTCAGCAGGGTCATTCACATGTTACACCACGACAAATGCCAGACATAACGTTTAAAAGCACAGTAAATTAAGCATATTACCTAAACTAAGGGGAATACTGTGAGGTTGTTATCTTTTTCTTCCCTTGAACTTTTTTCCCTGCATAATAAATTGCAACCATGTATCAGTAAAACGTTTTTGACCTGGATTATAAATTGAATCGCACAATATGACAACTCATTTTGGAAGTCAGTTAGCACGTAAATCTGAATGGTCAAATAGAAAAGTTTTTTTTTTTTTTAGAAAGATTAGCCCTGAGCTAACATCTGCTGCCAATCCTCCTCTTTTTGCTGAGGAAGGCTGGCTCTGAGCTAACATCCATGTCCATCTTCCTCTACCTTATATGTGGGACACCTGCCACAGCACGGCCTGCCAAGCAGTGCCATGTCTGCACCCAGGATCCGAACTGATGACCTCGGGCCACCAAAGTGGAATGTGCAAACTTAACTGCCGCGCCACTGGGCCGGCCCCTGGAAAAGTTTTAACTAATCTGATTTTTAAGTGTTTTTAAAAAAATTATGGTAAAATATACATAACATAAAATTTACCACAACCATTTTTAAGTGTACAGTTTAGTGGCATTAAGTAGACTCATAATGTTGTGCAATCCATTTCCAGAACTCTTCCATTATCCTAAACTGAAACTCTGTATGCCCTCAACAGTAACTCCCCAGTCTGCCCTCTCTCCAGCCCCTGGTAACCTCTGTTCTACTTTCTGACTCCATGAACTTGACTATTCCAGGTACCTCATATAAGTAGAATCATACAATATTTATCCTTTTGTGCCTGGCTTATTTTAGTTAGCATAATGTTTTCAAGGTTCATCCATATTGTAGCTGTGGGGGATCAGAATTGGCCACCCTAAAATGTGTCTCTTTGTCATAAGGGTTATTTTGGGCTGGTTACTTTAAAAAACTGCAGATATGGGAAAAGCTCTGAAAACCAAGTAGAAGTAGAAGTTAACCCTTTGTAAGAGGCATTTACATTTGTAAGGGAAATCTCCATCTGTAAGGATGTCTCCCTCTCTGTACCAGGAAGAGGGGGGATGACATTATCTCTAGAAACTCTTATCAATGCGGAAGGCAAGGACTTAAATCTGAATAATACACCTACTCTTGTTGACTGTGCTTTTCTGGTACTCTCCCATAACTGACCCCACCCCCACCCCCCCACCCCTCCCCACCCCCCCCACCCCCGCCTGCAACGTCCTCCTTTGTCTTTAGCTGAAGATAATATTTAAGCTGGCAGCTCAGCCATTTTGTTGAGTTACTCAGGTTTCCTGGGTGTCTCCCATGTATACGTGTTATAGAGCTTTGTTTGATTTCCTCCTGTTATCCTGTCTCCTATCAGTTTAATTCATAGACCAGCCAGAAGGACCTAGAATGGGTAGAGGATTTGTCTCTACCCCCTACATAGTACGCGTCAGAATTAATGCCTTTTTAAGGTTGAATAATAGTCCATTGTATGCAGATATTACATTGTGTTTATCCATTCATCTGTTGATGGACATTTGGGTTGTTTCCACCTTTTGGCTATTGTGAATAATGCTGCTGTGAACATGGCTGTACAAACATCTGTTTGAGTCATTTCAACTCTTTTGGTATATACCCAGAAGTGGAGTTGCTGGATCCTACGGTAATCCTATGTTTAACTTTTTGAGGAAACTAATCTTATTTTAAAACTAATAAGAAACATAAAATTTCTCTGGATTATCTGTCTGTGCTCAGATCTGGAGAGTCAAACCCAACCCAACCAGCAGCCTCCTTTGGACCCAGAAGCTCAGCAATGATCAGAAATGGGACGTTCCCGGGGCAGCCACAAAAGACTGTTCCAATGACTGTGGGAAGTACTGCCTGCCTCCCTTCCTGAGGGGGGCCATGGGTGCACCCTGATTTTGCCCATTAGAATTAGAGCGAGTAAAAGTGTTTGAAGGGCACTTTCACTCTCTAGCTTAATAAAAAGAATGAAGAGTTTTTGAACAGGAAAAAACCCACAAACCAGAAACCAAAAGCTTCAGAGGAATTAAAACAGGCATCTCCAAAGTGCCTCCAAGACAATGGAGCAGGGAAGAATGTTGTCATCACTTGCAATTCAGTGGCTGGTTGCAGGTCTTGGCAGGCTGGAACCACCAGGTGGGACAGGATAGCGGCAGATCCGATTGCAGCACTTTCCAGCTGCAGTCCAGGGAAACAGGGGTCTGTCCTCAGTCTGAGCAGTGAAGCGCTGATTTGGGGCGGCGAGGGTGATGCTCAGAAGATCCGACACCACAGGGCCTGCACTGAGAGGATGCTTCATAAATGCAGGTTATTATTGTACCTATCAATGCAACATCTACCCAGTTTCTGAGACTTAACTTTCCTTCCACCTCATCCATCATTCATATCCCTGTCAGACAAATCTTTTAAAACCGCCACTTGGCACGACACCCCCCAGTTCAAACTCTTTCACTGGCTTCTCATTATTTATAAACATTGTCTCTGAAGGTTAGATAAGCGTGGCCCCAAGTCCACTCCCTCCCCCACCCCCGACAGGCAGAAAGACCCAAGATGTAGCTGAGGCAGCCTCTGCAGCCCCAATTTTGCCGGAAAACGTTTGGGGACAAGTTCCACTTTTACATCAGAGCAAACATGGCGATGTTATGGAGTACCACGTGTGCGTGCAGCTTAAGGACGAAATGCTGGCCTTCAGCGAAATGTGCTGCTCCGCCTCCAGGCACAGCATACTACAAGACTAAGTTCACTTCCTCGGGCATCACGGCACCACCTTGGTAGAGTTTCGGGGGGTGGGGGTGGGGGAAGAGGGGCACACAAATAAAGATTAAATTCCAAACTCCCTGTCTTGGCAGTCAGAAGCATCCCTGGCTTGGGCCCTGGAAGCCATCCGTCCGACCGGTTCCTGAGCTGCAAAAGTCAGATCCTTTTGCTCTTGACTTCTCACTGCTTCTGGTTTTAGTCAAGGCATCCCAGCTCTGTCACTTCTCTTGGAAGTTAACCCCTCTGTGCCTCAGTTTTCTCTTCTGGTTAGTAGCAGGGTTGTCTGGCGGATTACACGAGTTTACGTGGTAAAGCATTTAGAACAGCGTCTAGGTAGCAGTGTGCTCTCTGTACGTGTTATCCGATTATTATCACCTGGTCCCTGGGACGCTGTTAGGGGAAGCTCCTCACCCCTACGCCTTACGCACTTTCAGAAGCAGCTTCGATGAAAATGATAAGGCGAAAGCCTGAGCATGTGTTTTTGAGTTTGTTAGTCTGGCTTCACGGAAACAGCCAGTGTATCGAGATAAGGAAAAGAATAGCGGGATAGGGGCCAGTCTCGAATCCTCGCAAAAGGCAAAACTTTAATGTGGGAAAAGCGGGCCTCACTTGTGCCTCCGCGCCCCCCCGCACGCGCGGGCGCCTCCGTCCCTCCTCGGGCGAGCGCGGGGCAGGCGGTGCGGCTCTGGGGGGACGAGACGGCCTCGGCACGATCCCACCGTACCTGCTCTCCCTCCCGGAGTCTAGCCACCCAAAGGGATCTCGGCTTGCCTAGGGGAGCGTGCCCCGCCCCTTCCAGTGGCGCCCAGCTGCTGAGAAAGCAGAGCGAGCCCCCGCCCCGCGATTTCCAGCCTCCGGCGCGCCGGAAGGGACTTCCACCTGGGCGCCCGGGCCTCCGCGTCCCGGGCCGGTCCCAGCGCGGGGCGGAGCTGGCGGGTCGGGAGCTCGCCCCGCCCCGCCTCGCCGTAAACTGACCGTGTGGCAGCCGGGCGGGGGCCTGGAAGGGGAGAGAAAGGGAGGAGAAAGGAGGGAGGAAAGGGGAGCCTGGCGGGCCGGAGGGAGGAAGGGAAGGGGCGGAGGCGCAGGGCAGAGCGTGCCGGCGCGCGGGGGACCTCAGCGCGGGGCGCGTCCCGGAGCCCAAGTCCCGGCCGCTGCGCAGAGCCAGCCCCTCCCCTGCCCCTGGCCGTCCCGAGCGGCGACACCCCAGGCGGCCCCGGACTCGGCCGCGACAGGGATGGTGGCGGCGGGGCGCAGGTCAGCGCAGCCGCCACCGCCTCCCGCCCGGCGGCCGGCGCCGTGAGCCCCGGCTGCGCGCCGGGCATGCGGCTGCGGCCCCCGGCCTCGGCCCCCGCGCTCCGGTCCCGGCCGCACGCCCCCGCCGAGCCCGCCGCCCGCGCCGCCGCCAGGCCGGGCGCCCACCATGCCGCGGGCCCCGGCGCCGCTGTACGCCTGCCTGCTCGGGCTCTGCGCGCTCGTGCCCGGGCTCCCAGGTAAGCCGCGCCGGCCCCTCGCCGGCCCCCGGGCAGAGGAAAGTTTGCGCGGCGCGGAGCCGCCCGCCGGCGTCTGGAGGAGCCGGGGCGGAGGTGCGATCTGAAGGGGGAAGGCGCCTTCTGGGCACTCCCTGGTGGGCAAGCGGCCGTGGCACGGCCCGGTGGGGACTCCCGAGCCCCGGGCGCCACCCCGCGCGCAGCCCGCAGCAGCCTCGCGGGACTGTCGTCGGCCTCCAGCCGCCTCCCGGGCCGAGGAGGAGCCTTCCCTTCCTGTGTAAACAGCCTTGCCCGTCTGCTGACCGAGCTCGCGTGCGCCCGTGCTCAGGGCTCCGGGAGGGCCCCGCCAGCCCCGCGCTGGGACCGGGGTTCTGCACTCGCTGGCACAAAGCAGCCCTTGTGGCCGGCCAGGGGCTGGCGGCTGCTGGGAGGGGCCGAGCGATGCCGCCGGTACCCGGGTCCCGGGGAGGCGAAGGGCAGCTGGAGGCGCGAGACCCGGAGTCTTCGCTGGAGCCAAAGTGTGGGGCTGCAGCTACTCCGGAGGGCTCGTCTCCTTGGAACTGCGGGTGCTCAGGGCACCACGGCGAATCCTAGAGTTTCACTGCGCCCAGGCCAGCCGCCTTCCTTTAAAGATGTAATCCCCCCGTTCCTCTCCCGGGCCACCGCGAACCCGAGGGGACGCCCGCGTCCCAATCCACAGCCCTGCCCGGGACTTCCCCTTCTGATTCCTTCTGCCTGGCTTTACCCCGCGATTTACAAACACTCTGTGCCGCACACTCCCCTAGCTCTGGAGGATTCTGGAGCAGAGGGCAGGGGTGTGCGATTGCCTTAGCCCCAGGTGGGCTGGCGGCTGTGTGAGGAGCACTCTGTCACCTGCTTTAAGTGTTCGGAGTTGGGAGAGAGCTGGACGTGGTGGACGGATGCTCTGGCGCCTGGGGCTGCCAGATGGACGAGCTACCCTCACCAACTCGGAAAACAGCAGGGAGCTCCAGACTTTCCCGTAGGAAATAATAATTGTGTGTTGGGGTGCTGCATTACTTGCAAGCGCGAGGTACTTGATTGCTTTTGTGAACCCAGTGCCCAGCTGCCGAGGGATGGAGGGCTGTTCCCCTACGGTGCCTCATTTACATGAAGGGTGGGGAGGTTTATGTCCGAGCTGAGGAGGGGTCTGGGCAAACTTCCTTTAGGCTCTAATTGAAACTTAATACTGTAGCAGGGTTTCTTTTATGGGAAAATAATCACTCCAGCGCTTGGAGTAGATCAGTGGTTTCCAAAAACTGATCTGGCCGCCACTGCCCATCACTGATAGTTTCATGCGTCCCCAGGGAAATGCAAAGAGCAGGAAGATGTAGTCTGTGTCAGGCACAGGAGTGTATCTTTGACAGCCATCTCCCGCTTCGCAAGGACCATCTTTGAATTTGAAATTATGTCTTTTTTATTTTTGGTGGGAAAACTTAATAATTTCCAGTGATAAGAGGGTAGTTTTTCATTTTTGGCAAAATAAAACTGGCAATCGTGTATAAATTTCCCCTTTTTCTGTTTGTTTCTTTTGTTCTGGTCTTAATGTTCTGTGAAATCAGAAGTCTGAGAACTGCTAAAGAAAGATGACTTCTAAGTTCCTTTACAGCTTGACCTTCTGATTTTAATAAAAACACAAATGTTTCCAGTTGCAAAGAATTCTTTTAATATATTATTTTCTATTTGCTTTGTGATTTCTCTCTTTCAGAGTTCCTATGCATCCTCACAATGGTCTCCATTTTTCGGATGGGCCTGAGAGGGTGAAGTAGCTTGTCCACCCTCCTTGTCCACCAGCCTCAAAGCTTTTTGGTCCAGTGCCCTTTGTCCTACATGACTCAGCATAGGTAGGGAAACAAGCACTGAGCCGTGGTGGTTTGTTTCCAATTCCTTCAGGGTTCCCTTTTCTTCTGCTGTGGCCTGTTAGAGCTCAGCCAGCCCACTGTGGATCAGCAGAGCAGTGGCTGAGAGCAAGCGCATCGCTGCCCTCCAGATCTGGTCACCTCCCTCTTAGCGCCCTGGAACTTCTCTCAGTTAGAAGGGGCTGGCCACATCTGGCTGATTTCTCCCAGTTTCCCAATGTTGCTGAGCCAACTTCAAACATAGTTTGAAACAGAGTTTTTCTTTTCTCTTCCTTCCCTCTTCTTTTTTTCTTGAACCACTGCAGGTACTTTCTCTGGAGCTTGTTTCTGTCTTGCTACTAGGAACATGATTTGAAAGAAAAACCTCTGTTACTCAGTGAAAGAGGTGACTTGCAGGGCTGTGCCTACCTGGTGTCTGGAGGCCAGTGGCCAAGTTGCCCTTCTGTTGCTTTCACCACGCTTTGGTCTCTGCTTAATCCAGCAGAAAACACACTTCTGATTTTTTTTTTTTTTTTAAAGATTTTATTTTTTCATTTTTCTCCCCAAAGCCCCCCGGTACATAGTTGTGTATTCTTCGTTGTGGGTTCTTCTAGTTGTGGCATGTGGGACGCTGCCTCAGTGTGGTCTGACGAGCAGTGCCATGTCCGTGCCCAGGATTCGAACTAACGAAACACTGGGCCGCCTGCAGCGGAGCGCGCGAACTTAACCACTCGGCCACGGGGCCAGCCCCAACACACTTCTGATTTAAGGGGGCTCATTTCAACAAGTCTCGGGCAGGTTGACAGCTCTCTCGGGGCAGGGTCATCTCCTGCTCTCCTCATTATACCATGGCCAACGGCCTCGGGGCAGGACCCCAGGGCCTGGTCTTCCCACAAAACCACGAAAGGGTCTCTCTGGGGCCAGGACCTTGCTCTCTGAGGAGGGAGGAGTATGGTATTGATCCTGCCGTAGGACTGAAGTCATATTTGCTATCATACTTTATTAAAAAAAAAAAAATGTTCTTTTAGTGGATGCCCTGCAGATTAGGATTCTCGAACTCCTCAGAGAGCCCTTTATTCCACATAGCGGCCTCCTGTTGGCAGTGCTCTCTGCCCCCCACCACTTCTCCACTGTCTGTGACAGGCTGGCGGAATTTGGCGAGGGTTTGCGCGCTCTCCAGGTAACCAGGCGTGGGTTTAGAAATGATGGGGCAATGAACTGCAAACGGGGTTGGTTGGTAGACTGCTGTTTACCCTAGGTATTTACACTTTAGCTCCATCATCCTTGAATTAGGGGGGCTTTTTATAAAGGGGATTGAGCAGAAGAGGGCAGGGTCTAATTAGCTCTAATTAGTATTCCTCTCCTGCTTGTTCTCCATGCTTATTTAGCTACTGAGGCAACGGAGAATTAAAATATCTAAGTCGTTGGCAGAAGGCCCTTTAGGCCTGCCTGCCCTGGTAACTGCTTTTCTTCTTTGGCTGGCTCATGGAAATATTCTGAGAAGGTTTAAGGATATCAGCAATGTGGAACAATTACACCACACTTCCATAATAGGATCCTCTCGGGGGGCAGTGTGCAGCTGGGTTAGTGTGTGTGGGGGGGTCTCTTTTCACAGGTATTTTCAGTTGGCTGGGGCTGAGCGCTTTGGAAAGCTCACTGCTAGAGTTTGTTTTCTTTCCTTCCGCTTGAAATGGGATTAAGGCCTTTATAACTGTAGAGGAATACTTTATTTATAGGTGCTCATTTGTTTGTGAGCCTTCTACTGAACGCGGAGTTTGCTTCCCGGGCCGTGTGGTGAAAACTTTGCTCCGGGACAGGCCTTGACACATCCCCTACTGCGGATGCTCAGAGGGGCCGTAGAGTGGCCTGCCCTCCTTCTTGGATTCCCACCCCCACTGGCGTTTTTCAGAAATGATTGCTTGTCTCTTGTAGAGTTGAGACCTGCTTCTGCACTTGGTCTCTATAGTCATTCTAAACTCTCAGAGCCATCCTGTTAAAACTCAGATTATATCACTCTGCTTAAAACCCTCTAGTGGCTGCCCAAAGTCCTGACAGTGTCCTGCCAGGCTTCCCCGCCCCCCACCTTCCCTGACTTTATTTTTCTCACCACTTCCCCTCACACACTTCACTCCTGCAGCACTGGCACAGACCCCCACCCCCTGCAGGCCCTTCCCTCTGTCTGGAATACTCTGCTCCCGGAGAGCTGCATGGTGACTTCCCCCACCTGCACCCTCTTCTCAGTTGTTCCCAGCTCAGCCAAGTTCTCCTGGCCACTCCCAACTGAAGCTGCAACCTCCTGCCTCACATTCTTCCTCTCTCCTTTACTTGTTGATTTTTGTCCTTTAGCACTCATCCCCACCTGATGGCTGACTTAGCTGGTTTCTTGTCCATCTCTCCCCAGGGAGGATTCTCCCCTCTCCAGCACGCAGCCTCCGTGAGGACAGGGAGATTTGTCACTTTTATTCATCACTGTAGCCTTTGTGCCTAGAACAGTGCCTGACTCATATTTGTTGAATGAATAGATGAACTTGAGTCTTGGGAGTGTGTGTGTGGGGGGAGCTTGTCCCAGCCTCCCCTCCTCGCTGCCTTCTACAGTTAGCTTTGAAGTCAGGGACTGTGCACGTAGCTTATTAGGAAGAAACATTCTGTGAGAGAGAGCACCCATTTGAATATGTCAGGATTTTTTGAGCTGGACTCAATGATAGAGGCCATTTGGTTCACCCCCTGACTTGTTTCCATGAGGATGCTGAGGCCTGGAAGGGACCTTGCCTAAGGTCATATAGCCAGTAAATGACAGAACAAGTACTTGGATCTTTTATGCCCAGGATATCCTCTCCTCGTCCCATAATTCCAGCCCTAATGTCCCCTCCTCTGTGAAGCCTTCTCTGCATCCCTTGGCTGGAGCAGAATTGTCCTCTCCTTCCCTCGCTCTTATAGTGCATTCTATTAGAGAAACTGGGGGCTGGAGGGGGTCTGGTTCACTTGCTACGTGGTAAATTGCCGAGGTCTCATTTACCTTTTCATCCCTAGTACAACCACAATGGTTGGTACTCCGTTGATTCTTCTCCACCATGGTTTCAAAGGCCTTTAAAAAAAAAAAATCCTCAGGGTGGGCTGAGTGGTTAAGTTCATGCCCCTGCTTTGGTGGCCCACGGTTTCTCCAGTTTGAATCCTGGGTGCGAACATGGCACCACTCATCAACCCATGCTGAGGCGGTGTCCCACATGCCACAACTAGAAGGACCCACCACTAAAAATACACAACTATATACTGGGGGGCTTTGGGAGAAAAAGGAAAAATAAAATCTTTTAAAAAAATCCTTAACTTTCTAAAAGTTTAGAACAGTTTTAGATTTGCAGAAAAATTGAGAAGGTAGTACAGAAAGTTTCCATATGTTCCACATCAGGTTTTACCTATTATTAACATCTGGCGTTAATATGGTACATTTGTTACTTAAATTAATGAACCACATTGATATTTTATTATCAGCTGAAGTCCATACTTTATTCAGATTTCCTTAATTTTTACCTAATGTCCTTTTTGTGTTCTGGGATCTCATCCAGGGTACCACATTATGTTGAGTTGTCAAGGCTCTAGGTTCCTCTTGGCTCTGATGGTTTCTCGGTCTTTCCTTGCTTTTGATGACCTCGATGGTTTCCAGGACATATTTTGTAGACTCTCCTTCTACCAGGACTTGTCTGATGTTTTTCCTCATGATTAGATTGGAGTTAGGAGTTTTTAGAGGAAGACCATAGAGGTAATCAATTGCCTTTTTAAAAATTAAATTTTGCATAGGTAATCACTTAATTTTTTACAGCATAACAAGTATACAGTGAGAAATCTCTCTTCCATTCTTGTTGCCCATCGGTCCAGGCTATCGCCCTGACCTCCTTCCCCGCACACATTATCCCTGTCAGTTTTCTTATGTATCCAGATTGTTTTCTATACCTACATTACCAATATCCCTCCCCCATTTTAATTGAAAGGCAGCACACACTGTTCTGCATCTCACCTTTTATTGTTAATTTCGCAATATATCAGAGTGAGCCTCATATCAGTATATAGGGAGCATGCACATTCTTTTTAATGCTGCATAATTCTATTGTATCAACTGGTGTTTTAAAAAAACAAGTCATATCTGTAAAGCTGACGTTGTTGGGTGTTGTGCAGGTGTCTCATGTTCAGAAAGGCAAAGATGTAAACTGAGATCTTTCCTAGGGTATGTTTTCATTTCATGGTGACATCTCTAGACCCATGGGTATAGACATGTGCCGCATAATGACATTTGGGTCAATGATGGATTGCATGTACGACGGAGGTCCTGTAAGATTAGTACCATATAGCCTAGGTGTGTCGTAGGCTATACCATCTCAGTTTGTCTAAGTGCACTCTGTGATGTTCACATTATGACGAAATCACCTAACGATGCATTTCTCAGAACTTATCCCGTGGTTAAGTGACACATGGCTGTATTTAATTGTTAGATTCTGTACTGGAAATACTTTGTTGTGTGACAGATCTGGAGGGTGTGGTTCAGGGCATGGGGAGAAGCCTTCCAGTGCTTTACCATCTTTTTTTTAAAACAAGAATGAAATGTTTTTATTTTCTGTTGTATTGAAAACAATGACTAAAATGTAGTTCAGGGCTGTGTCTCTAGCCCCGCTTCTCACTTGTATCTGAAGGAGATGGCACAGACGTGAACTGTTCCGAACATCATGCTCTGTGATTGTTCATGTGCTTTCCAGGGTGGGAATACACCCTGTACACTTGTTATGCTTTTCCCACCATCCCGACTAAGTAGTGTCGAGTCCCCTCTCCCGTCTCAGTAGGGCCATTCCAGCTTGGTCCTCACTTCTGTTATCCCACTGAATGTTCTGGACCAGGACATTCGAGCTGCTGGATGGACAGAAGTGGGGAGAGGCTGAAGGGAGGGAGGCCAGCCAGGCGGCTACTGCAGGAATCTGAGGAGAGCCTGCCTTGGGTTGGGTGAGGCTGGAGGGGGCCGGCAGGAAGGGTTGGATTAGGAGAAACATTTCATACATCTTGAAGGAATCATCGGCCGGACATGATGGCTGCCTGGGTGTGATTGATGAAAGAGAGGGTGAGTCAATGAGTTTCGGAAGGAGAGGGTATTTTTAGATGATGGTTTGCGGTAACCCCCTGGCTGTGGAGACATGAAGGGCAGCAGGCAGTTGAAGTTGAGCTGGGAATAGTCACTATGCAAACAGCAACCAAGAAAAGACATGGCCATCGTCTGGATGGTGAGTGCCTATTTCCATGACCTAGACACAACACTCTGACATTTGTGAACTCCAACTGTTTAGCTTTTGTTCATTGCTTCCTTCCTTCCAAAATGTTATTGGTGCCGAGTGACTCATCCAGCCAAATCCAAGCTCTCTAAAATATTAATAGGTAGCAACTCTGGCACCATGACATGTGTCAGCACACAGCCTATGCTTCCGGTTCCTGGAGGGCCTGTCTGCTACCTAGCAGCTGGCAGACTCTGAGTTCCCGGGGAGCAAGACCTGGGTCATTCATCTCTGTATCTCTAGCATCCCCTAGTCCAGTGCTTGGCATTTAGGACATGCTTAGTGCAGGGTTTCTTGACTTTGAATTTGTCCTAACAGCAACCTAATTTAATTTAATTTAATTAATTAATTTATTTATTTTGAGGAAGATTAGCCCTGAGCTAACTACTTCCAGTCCTCCTCTTTTTTGCTGAGGAGGCCTGGCCCTGAGCTAACATCCATGCCCATCTTCCTCTACTTTATATTTGGGATGCCTACCATACCATAGTGTGCCAAGCGGTGCCATGTACCACACCTGGGATCCGAACTGGCGAACCCCGGGCCACCGAGAAGCAGAACGTGCAAACTTAACCGCTGCGCCACTGGGCCGGCCCCTGCAACATAATTTTAAAAGAATCTCTTTGAGTGCAGTAAAACTACTTCACTATTGCATGGGAATGTGTAATAACAATAGAAGCAATTAGTAATGCAGTATGGCAAGTATTTTGCAGTTGTTCAATATGTTTTCATAACAGAGGCTGTCATACCGTTTGGGCCTCTTCACTGTTTTGTTCAAGGTCTTCTAGGCTGGCAAAGCCGAAGATCAGAGCCCAGTCTGGTCTGAGGCAGAACTGAGGAGCTGTTATTACCCTGAGCCAGAGACCCTCGACCCGAGTTCCAGAGCTCAGTGATGAGGGCCTGGTAATTAGAAAGTGGTGTTTGTGAATTTTATGTGGATTGGAGCAGAGATGTAAATGAGATATCTGATCTCAAATTCCTTTCTGGCTGTGAGGGCCTGTTGGAAATCTCCAGAGGACTCTGAGCTCAATGGGCACACAGCCCTGAGTCCAGGATGGCACAAGGATCGCCAGGCAGGTACCTTATGTACTTGCTGGCCAAGACCCCTTCTGACCTCTTTCTTGTAGACTGGGCTCCTTATTTCAAGTCACTTACTCTTGTTTTCATCTATAAAATGAGGTGACTTGACTAGCTCATGTTAAGACATTTCCAGCGCCAATGTTCTATAATTGGATGATTTAATGGAAATGATTTTATACATCAAAGCAAATGATATACCACAAGGGCTGATTTTGTATTTGATAAGGTTGAGGAGAACAGGAAGAAAGTCACTTTCATTCTAGGTTTAATTTCCCCCTCAGGAAGTGGTTTCTGACAGGTAACGGGATTTGACCAAAAAATGAAACTGGCACTTTGAAACTCTTTTCCTGCACCCATTCTCTATTTTTTTTAAAGTTTAAGTGCCTTTTTTTTGTTGTTGTTTTTTGAGGAAAACTAGCCCTGAGCTAACATCTGCCAATCCTCTTCTTTTTGCTGAGGAAGACTGGCGCTGAGCTAACATCCGTGCCCGTCTTCCTCTATTTTTATATGTGGGACACCTACCACAGCATGGCTTGCCAAGTGGTGCCATGTCTGCACCCAGGATTCGAACTGGCGAACCCCGGGCCCCTGAGAAGGGGAATGTGTGCACTTAACCGCTGCGCCACTGGGCCGGCCCCTAAGTGCCTATTTAAAAGTCACCAAGTGAGTGGATTCATTTTAAAATCAGAAAGGAGGTTGTCAATGCCAGCAGGAGGCAAACAGGCCCAGCTTCCCAGTGGGCTGGATTCTGGGACCTTCTTGGTCTGCTTTTGGACCTGGGACGGGCTCTTCCTGCTGAAACAAGGTTATACGCAGTGGCTGGCCCCAGCTTGCCTCTCCTGGAAAATGTGTTCCGAGTCCAGCACTGCACCCAGGAGGTCCTGCTGCAGGCCTGGCAGTGACATGGGGTCCCCTAGCTCCCTGGGTGTGAGGCAGGGGTCCCAACAGGGCGGTGGCTAGTGGGGACAAGGAGCCCAGGGTTCGAGGTTGAGGTCTCTGGCTGGAGGAAACCACCGTTCTCACCCTGTGGGCTCCCAAAGCCACTCTTCCCTTCTTGCCTGCATCTCAGGTGCCACCTTCTCCTTCCTTCTTTGCCAGCTGCCATTCCTATCCCTGGTGGTATTTGTCCCCTCTGGTGTCCGTTGGGGTGACACAATGTAGCCTCCTGTGTCACCTGATTTCTGTTTTTACTGTTAGAGATAAAGGAGAAGCAGAGTTAAAATTAGCAAAATAGAAAAATATTGGACTTTCAGGATGTCTGACAATACTTGTTTTTATGGTGTGTAGTGGAGCTTCCTAATTTTCCCTTCCACGCTCCCTTTTTAATCTTTGACTCTTATTTTTCCCCTTACATCTGAGGCCTTATTCCTGGGGCTGGTGGCCCTGGGTGTCTTTTTTTTTCCCATCAATTCAATGGGCCTCTCTTCTCTCTACATTTGAGGCAAGACCAGGAGAGACCAGTGGGTCTGTTAGTACCAAGGAGTCTCATTCAGAGAAAACCCAACAAGTTACAGGGGAGGAAGAACATTTCTTCTACCCACTCTAGGTCCTTCTGGCTGGGCTACGAATTAAATTGACGTGAGACAGAATAACAGGAGAAAAATCAAACAAGTTTAATAACATGTATACATGGGGGAAACCCAGGAATTCTGAGCAACTCACCAAAATGGCCGAGCTGCCAGCCTGAGTATCATCTTCAGCTAAAGACAAAGGAGGATGTTGGGGGGGGGGTAGTTTGGGACTTCAAGGGGGTAGAAGGCAATTCACGTGGAGATGGAAATGCAAGTGGGCCAACTACAGGCAATGTGACCTGAGAGACACGTTTTACATTACTTTACAGTTATTTTACGGTTTTAGCTCCTTCCTGGAACAGATCCTTCTATTTTAAATTCCTTTGGGCGGTTGCAGGGAGGTCAAAGTTTCTTTCAGAGTCGTTTGTTCTTAAAGATAATCAAGCCAAAGAGACACATTTTGGAGTGGCCAATTCTGATCCCCCACAAAGTTCTGCCCTTGGTCAAGAGAAATCTGTCCTGGATGTTTCAGAGAGGAAGGAAGAGAAGGAGACGACAAGTTTCAGCAGGGACACCTGTGCTGCTGGTGGGCTGGGAGTGGGGAGGTGGGGTCGGGGGAGGAGAGAGGACAATCAATCTCACCACTACAGTTGGCCTGCCTCAGGAGACCCCTCCCTAGATTAATGGGAGGCAGGGACCAGCCTGGAGTTGAAATAAGTCACTTTTTACAATGATAGTTTCCTTCTAATCTTAGTTTCTGAATTTTTAAAAATCGGACGGGTTTTAAATTTGATCAAATGCCTTTTCATTACCTCCTGGGATGAAGATTGGTTTTCTCTTATTTGATCTACTAATAGATATATTGACTTAATGGCTTTCCTTTATCCTAACCCAGCATCGTATTCCTGGGCTACATTCTTCTTTAAGCGCTCTGCTGGCTTCTTTCTGTGCACTGTGGATTTGGTGTAATAGAACCTGATTTAGGATTTTCTTTTCCTATGCCTGAAGGAGGCCGATCTGTTCTTTTTCCTTTCCATTTTTGCACTAGTTTTGTCATTTTGGCTGGACTAAGTGTAAAGGGGCCTTGTTTCCCTCCGTGAGGGAGGACCGGCTGTGTTACAGGGGAAGGGGATGGAAATCCAAGAGGGCCCAGCAGAAGAAGTGGGAGTTGCTGACACAAATGTGGGTGCTTCAAAAACTGGCAGTGTTTAGCCTCAGCCAATGAGCCTTAACCTGCAGTTAGCCCTCAGGCTGCACCCTTCAGCCTTACTGAGGCCCCCTGCGAAAGAGAAAGTGACCCTTCCTCCCGCCGCATTCAGAGGCCTCATCCGTAAGCTTTATGGCCAGGAACTAATTGGTGCATCTTTCTCGTTCTCTGAAGGTCTCAACATATGCACTAGTGGCAGTGCCACCTCCTGTGAAGAATGTCTGCTCATCCACCCAAAATGTGCCTGGTGCTCCAAAGAGGTATGTGGGCGGGGGAGGGGAGGAAGAAGAGCAAGAGTGCTATGGGGGGGCCGGGGGAGGGTGGGCTATACCACACCACACAAGTGGACTGCACGGAAAAAGTTGACAGCACACGAGTTGACTGTGCAGATTCTGTAGTTGGCCTCTTCCTCTTTTTCCCAAAAGCGATGACAAAAGAAAAGCTGCCTTTTTATAAGTTAAATTGGGTCTCTAGATTGTGTTGCATGTTTTCATCCTGTTTTAGGGAAACAAAGCCTTCCTTCCCTTTTGTGGGGGGACCAATTATGACTTTTGTATAGTTTTCTGCTCTTTGGTAAGAAGACCTGAGCCTGTGAAATGAGTTTGTTGCATAACGATTCCAGACGTGCCTGGTGGGTGGCATGCTGGCGGATGCTGGTCATCTTAGTGTGGTGTATTTGAGGATGAGTGTTATGAACTGGCCTTTATGGAAAAACTTTATTTAAAAATAATGGCTGCTGCTTCTTCAAGCCCTATAGGACGGGATGTAAGTTTGGGGTGATGTCGGGCCTATTGCTACAGGTATCAGAGCTTGGTAGGCTAATCAGGAAATGATCAATTTCTAAATTCCCTGTCTTGAAGGAAATTTCTAAGTCACTTTTCTAAACTGTTGTTAGAATCATGGGGCACAAACTTTCCTTGCACTAGTGCACCGTTAAGATTATTTGTTTGTTTGTTTTGAGGAAGGTTAGCCCTGAGCTAATATCTGCTGCCAATCCTCCTCTTTTTGTTGAAGAAGATTGGCCCTGAGCTAACATCCGTGCCCATCTTCCTCTACTTTATATGTGGGACACCTGCCACAGCATGGCTTGATAAACAGCGCGTAGGTCCTCGCCAGGGATCCAAATCAGCCCTGGGCCGCTGAAGTGGAGCACGTGAACGTAACTGCTATGCCACTGGGCCGGCCCCACCATTAAGGTCATTTTTTAAAGAACCCAAGACTTGCTGTTTTGGGCCGGCTTAGCCTCTGCAATTCAGCCTGTGGCACCTGTCAGGACCAAGAGATGGCTCCAGGGAGGCCAGGCTTCTTCCCGTGATGCAGCCTCAGAGGTCTAGGGAGTTCTTTAACCTACAGATGATCATGTGGGGAGCCCTACGAGATGCCACACACTTTGAACATAGTGCCTCTAGTCCTCACAACGGCTCTGTCGAGTGGGTGGTAGTACGCTTGTTTTACTGATGAAAATCCAAGGCTCAGAGAGGTAAAGTGACTTTTTCAAGGCTACACATGTCCCAAACAAGCTGGGGTTTGAATCTGGCTTCTTGAACTTCTGAGCGTCGGCAATTTCCTCTGGGCTGCACTGCCTCTTACCCGTGACTGCTCTAGAATTCTTTGTGGTAGAGAGGAATTTGTCTAAACAAGTGTTTTGAGAGAGGAATCTTCTCAATATGTAAACTGGTCATTGTATTTGCGCTTAATTGTAGTGTCTTCGTTAGGAACTTTCTTTAAAACCTTTGACTGGTGCCCTATGATCTGTGGGATAAAGCCCCTGCCTGCCTCTCCACTATCATTCCTTGCCCGCCCCCAACACTTGAGCCGGAGGGAAGCACTCGAAGATCCCTCGAGAGCCCTGACTGATGAACACTTGTGGTTTTCGCTGAGCTGCGCCTTCTCTCGGAGGGCCTTCCCCGCCTTCCCCTGACCAGCACTGTGTCTTCCAGTTTTCACCAATCAGTTCAAGGCTCATTTACTCTGTGAAGACTTTCATGGGTTCCCCCCAGACACATCTGTCTGTCCGTCCGTCCCTCCATCCCTCTATCCATCCATCTGTCCGTCCATCCATCCATTGATATCAGAATGTAAGCTCCCTCGCCCAGAGTGTTGGGGCAGGGGTTCTATCTGTCATCTTCACTGCTGTATCCCCAGCACCCAGAATGGTGCTTGGCACATAGTAGTTGCTCAGTAAACAGTGATTGAAGGGTTTCATTGGATGGCTCTTTATTGCATGTCTGCATGTGTAGGCCAGGACCACTCCTTTCTCTCGCCGTACTCCTTCCATAGCACTCATAACCTTTTATTCTGTTCATTTGTTTTCATGTCCGTTGCCAACTAAATCATCATCTCCTTGAGGACCTAAACTATGTCTTACTCATCTTGGCATCCCCAGATCTAGCCAAGAATCCAGCAGAAATTTAAATTTGATAAAAGAGGCCTGCGAAAAAGACTAGGAGTTAGAAAACCAAAGTTTAAATCTCAGTTTTGCCATGATTTCCTTTCAGTTTCTTCACATGTAAAATGAAGACAGTTCCCATCCTCCAGCATTACTGGGAGTATAAAATGAGATCAGTACACAGGATGGGACTGCCCAGGAACCGAGCCTCCTGAAGGACTGAGGGAGAGTTATCCAGCAAACTGCTGCTGTTGTCAGTGGGTATTTTCTAGTGAAATCTGGGCAGTGGGATCTGGAAGCCAGGGTCAGTTGTCTAGTTTCTTCCTTTCTTTTGCTAGTCTTTCCATGAGTCCAATGTCCTGATGTTGATAGTGAATGACATCACCCCCAGGAGCCTATCATTGACCCAGCCCACTCTTGGGCTCCCTCTGTGCTTAGACAGAGCCTCATTCTTGGCGGGAGAACTCCCTAGGGGCCTGCACTGGAATGCAGCTTCCCATCTTCTTTGGGGGTGAACGTTCCCCAGGGCCTGAGTGTGTTTCAGGGAGCTGGGTTTGGAGAGTTCAGGAATGGTTTTGATCAACCCCTGCTTGTTAGCAAGACAGAATAAGTGTGGTCAGGTTCCTTCATAACCACTCATCCTGGGACATCTTCAAAGAATAAAGTATCTGCCAAGAGCATATGATGTTCTGTGTACATTGAGGGCTGGTACTGAGTGGACAGCCAGGGAGGGCCAGGTCCCTCACCAGTGTGTTCTCGTGCATTCTGATCCACAGCACACCCCCCACCGCCTTTACTGCATACCACCACGGATTAATCCTGGAACACATTCCAGGGCACGCCCCTGCTGTAGATCCCACAATGACTTCCTTATTTATTTGAGGTGGGCGTGGGGACTCCTTACTCTGTGTTTCACACCCCTTATAACCTAATTCCATCTCCTCCACCCCGTCCACCCTCCCGTTACTGTGTTCTCCCACAGAGATGGAGTTTCAGTTAGCCCGTGTCCTCACCACCCCCCGCACAGCACAGCGCTGGTTCTCTCTACCCACTTCTGCTGCGTGGCCTCCCCTGTCCACACTGCACATTGCAGCCCCTGTCCCTTGTCCTTCGTCACACCCCTGGGCTGTTCTAGCCAGCCTCGGCCTCCGCTTCTCAGCCAGCTTGAACACCTATGGTGCTGTTTAACTACACGGCTTAAAACATACAACAAACTCCGGCAGTTTATCGTCTGTTTCGTTGTTCATTTTCTTTAGGTGGGAATTCGCCTCTGCTGTAAGATAGGAAGTGTCACAACCCAGCTAGCTGCAGAGAGGGATGTGTGCTGAAAGGTGTGTGTGGATGCTTTTATGACAAGACCTTGGGGCAGCTCATGTTATTTCCACTCACATTTTCTTGACTAAAACACATCCCTGTGCCTCAGTGCATCCAGGACTGGGAGACTTAATCCAGCAATTTGCCCAGGGAGAAAGGGAGAACGCGTTCTGTGGACCAGCAGCCTGTGCCGCAGGCAGGGAGGCCAGTGTGGCTTGCAAGAGGACATTGGTTTGGAAGACGTGGGCAGGGCTGAGGGGTCGGTGCTCCCTGTGAGTCAGAAAGCAGGGGTGGTGGGAACAGGACAGGAGGCAAAGGCAGACAAGGAGATTGCACTCAGGGTGGGGGAATTGGGGAGGCTGTCAGGGCATGAAAGTGAGACACCTTGAGGTGATGTGGCCGTGGAGGTACAGGCTGCTGTGAAACCTGAAGGAGGAGGACCAGGTAGGCAAGGGCGCCCATGTGGAAGCTTAAATCCCGCGGGGAGAAGAACAGGGAGGTCCATGGCATCTGGGAGGGATGGAAAGAGGGTCAAGACTCGATATACAGGTAAGGATGTCTCAAAGGCTGTGAGCACATCAGTAAAACCAGTGGGCCTGCCCCAAGTAGCAAGAAACTGAACTCTGAAATAGGAGAAGGTTGACAGACTGATGACAGAGATGGATGGCACTGAGACTAAATCTGAATTTGGTACGAGTGCCATAGTAGGGTGTCCTTTGCTCTCTGTGAAGCTGGAGCTGCTGAGAAGGGGCCTCCCTGTACTGTCACATCGCTGACTGGGTTGGCACTTTGACATCATGCTGCAAGTTGCAGTTTTAATGTGGTCAATGGGTAGTTCTCATGCTCGGCAACCAGGTTGCGGTGCAGGAGTTCGTAGTCCTCCCTGCCAGGGCAGCAAACTTCAGGGAAGTCGTGCTCGTTGGAGTGGAGGTTTACCACAACCTTGAAGGATGTTATTAAGGACAAATAAGGGAAAGCTGCTACCAGTGAGGGGCACGAATAAAGCTCCAGTGTGCACTTGGGAAAGCCAGCTACATAAATAAGGTTGTAATTGGCACAGATGTGGCTGCCTCTGAGTTCTTCAGGTCTGGGAAGTATGCCCTGAACTTGAAGTCTCCTGATGACCCCGGCAGTTACATCTTCCCTAACCAGCAGGTGGCCTGTACAAGTCTTCCATCAGGGACTGGTAGTATCTATCAAAAGCCCGCTGAAGCACGATGACTGGGAAGCTCGGATGGAGTTCATTGCTAGTGCAGATGTCCAGGCGACAGGGGGTAATCTCCATGACCAACCGGGAGCAAATGGCCGAGGCCATGGATGAGGAAACGTGCCTCTATCTGCCACCCATTTAGAGCGAAGCAGGTTGGCTCTGTGACCTAGTCTATTCCAGACAGCAAGCTGCTCCAGACCACTGGGAGGGTCGTCAGGTTCCCATCACTCTGGAGAGACTGAAAAAGTTTTCCTTGCCAACCTGGTTGGGGGGATCTGCACTGGATTAGTTAAGACAGGTGCAGCTTGACAGTCATAAGTGGGCAGAGGACAACCACCTCCTCAGAACTGGAGGAGCTGGCAGCAAGGCCCAGCGTGCCAGCAAGAAGGTCAGAAACTTCAGGCAAGTAAGATCTGAGCAGGCGAGCCCCTTGGCCCTTCCAGCTCTGGACAGTTAATTCGTCCTCTGCTTCAGGCAGCTCAGGCCAGAGGATGGATACCGGCAGGGCCCTCAGGAAGTTAGCTCTCTGTTCCCCCATCCCTGTGCTTTTTTACTCCTTCATCAGAATTGCTACAGCAGAGCCAGGCTTGACCATTTAGAACCAAGTTTGGAAACCCTAGCTTTGAGATGTTGTAATTATCATTTTAAGCTAAAATCATAATTTTCTCACCTTGTTCCACAAGTGTCTGTGGAGCCACCTATCCTTACAGTGTCATCCCTGAGGTTGTTGACAGGCAAGATCTCCAGGGGTTCAAGACACAAAATAAAAAAATATGCAGTTATTTAAAAACCCCCAAAATGACAGAGGCCCAGAACAACACATCTGGCCTTACTTATTTAAAAATACTGCAAAGTCTCCTTGACTCCTTGGTCTTGAATCTTGCAAAGGCTCTAATGGGCCTTGGCTTGTCTTGGGGCATCCTAGCCCATGATGAAGGGTGAGTCCCTCTACGTGTCTGTGCCTCTGCCAGCAGTGTAGCTTCTAGCACAGCGGTCAGAGGACACTTGACTCATCTGAGGCTTTCTGGCAAAGTGTTACAGAGCAGGGAGGAAGGCGTCAGCATCCTAACTCCTCCAGCCATTACGAGGATTATCTAGTCCGGCACTGGCATCCACCCAGCTGGACGAGGTGATCCTATTTTCTATATCCATCAGGGAAAGGGTGTTCAGAGAGATTCCTGGGTTTGCTTTGCCATTAAACTCTGTTACTGGAAAATCATCAATACTTACAGATACTGTATTTTTTTTTAAAGATTTTATTTTTTTCCTTTCTCCCCAGAGCCCCCCGGTACATAGTTGTCTATTCTTCGTTGTGGGTCCTTCTAGTTGTGGCACGTGGGACGCTGCCTCAGCAGGGTTTGATGAGCAGTGCCATGTCCGCGTCCAGGATTCAAACCAACAAAACACTGGGCCGCCTGCAGCAGAATGCGTGAACTTAACCACTCGGCCATGGGGCCAGCCCCTGTATTGTTTTTTTTTTTATTAAAGATTGGCACGTGAGCTAACATCTGTTGCCAATCTTATTTTTATTATTTTTTTTCTTCTTCTCCCCAAAGCCCCGCAGTACATAGTTGTGTATTCTAGTTGTGAGTCTTTCTGGTTGTACTGTGTGGGACGCCTCCTCAGCATGGTTTGATGAGTGGCGCCATGTCCGCACCCAGAATCTGAACCAGCGAAACCCTGGGCTGCTAAGAGCACGCGAACTCAACCACTCAGCCACGAGGCAGCCCCGTGGGGACCATATTTTTTAACAGAATATATTACTTCACCTTAAATGTAATGGCCAAATTTCTGGTGTGCCAAATCAGGTTGGGTCATCCTGATGCCTGGCTTTCTCCTAAATCCAACTTAGAAAACGAAGATTTTTCTTATCAATGTGGCTTTCTTGTTCAAACAACAATGAAGATAAAAAGAAAAATATCACTTTAGTCCCTCCCCCCAACACCTCAACTATCTTCATTTTTTATTTTTCTTTTGAATCCTAATGCAGATACAATTCTGTTTTCTGATTTTTTTCTTACTGTAAATGTTTTGAAAGTTCTGCGTAGTCTTCATAATTATTTGTAATGGCTATTTCATCTGTTGAGGTGATAGGCCATATTTTTCTTATGTTTTAGGGGTTTGGGTTTACTGATTTATAAGATGATGCTATTCTAAATAACACTGCAGTATATATCTTCTTTTTTTTTTTTAAAGATTTTATTTTTTCTTCTTCTCCCCAAAGCCCCTCGGTACATAGTTGTGTATTTTTAGTTGTGGGCCCTTCTAGTTGTGGCATGTGGGACGCCGCCTCAGCATGGCTTGATGAGCAGTGCCAGGTCCGCACCCAAGATTCGAACTTGGCAAAACTCTGGGCCGCTAAAGCGGAACGTGAGAACTTAACCACTTGGCCATGGGGCTGGCCCCAGTATATATCTTCTTACAGAGTTTTCCCTTTTGGTTATTTTCTTGTGACACATTCCTAGGAATGGACTGCTGGGTCAAAGGGTACGATGTATGTCGCCACGTTGTTCTTCAGAAGGGTTGCACAATGTCCAGCGCCTGCACAGGAGATGAGTGAATAGCTCAGAGGTTAACTGTTCCTTGCCTAGGTGATGACTGCTCAGCCACTTATATATTATCTTTCAAAAGATCTTAGTTATACAACTTTTGACCACTTCAGTTACTTTCTCCTGCTAATCATGTAGACAGTTAGGCACATTTTTCTGAGGAGCATTTTGACCATTAAAATAATGAAACCAAACATTTTTATTGTGCATTTACAGTTTACAAAACGTTTACCTATCCAGCACCTCAGTCAATCCTCGTCGTACTAGGTGAGGCGTTTGGGCCAGGGTTATCATTTTGTCCATTTTCAGACAATGACAATGGACTGTAGAGGGTTTAAGGTGCTGGTGATGGGTCTACAACCTGAGGTGTTCTGGGGAGTCATCCTGACCGCCTCTTGCTCTCTTCCTCTGTGTCTGTGCCTAGGACTTTGGCAGCCCGAGGTCGGTCACCTCCCGGTGTGATTTGAAGGCAAACCTGATCAAAAACGGCTGTGGGGGTGAGTTTGAGAGCCCGGCCAGCAGCACCCAGGTCCTGCGGAGCCTGCCTCTCAGCAGCAAGGGCTCCAGCTCCGCGGGCTCAGACGTCATTCAGATGACGCCGCAGGAGATCGCCGTGAACCTGCGGCCCGGTGAGTGTCTGGGATGGGACCTGTCAATCACGGGAAAATGAGCCGGGCAGTGAGGGCAGAACTGGGAGAGGGGAAAGGTGAGGCGTGGCCCAGACCTGAGGAAGCAGAGTACAAGGGCCCTTGTGGACAGATGGTGTATCCTTGCCATTTTTTAAGTTGTGAAGTATATGTAAGATAAAATTAACCAATTTAACCATTTTTAAACATATAGTTCAGTGGCATTAATTACACTCACCATGTTGTGTAACCATCCCCACCATCCATCTCCAGAATTTTCCATTATCCCAAACTCAAACTCTGCACTCATTAAACAATAATTCCTCATTCCCTCTTTCCCTGGGTCCCTAGGAGCCACCATTCTGTTTTCTGTCTCTGTGAATTTGATTATTCTAGGTACCTCATATAAGTGGACTCGTATAGTATTTGTCCTTTCGTATCTGGCTTATCTTACTTAGCATAATGTCTTCAAGGTTCATCCTTGTTGTAGCATGTGTCAGAATTTCCTTCCTTTAAGCTAAATAAGCTATTATTTAGTTGAATAAGCTAAATAGTACTCCATTGTATGTATTTACCACATTTTGTTTATCCATTCATCCATCCGTGGACACTTGGACTATTCCCACCTTTTGGCCATTGTGAATAATGTTTTTGTTTTTTAGGGGAGGATGCTGGTAGATTTACTCCTAGTTAATGCCAGTTTCTCAGGGAAATTACTACTTCCAAGAGAAGGTATTTTTTCTTGTCAGCAAATTCCTTTTGAATCAGTGGCATTCTGAAGGGACAAACTTTTAGAGATATTTTGTTTTATGACCCTGGAGCCTCTGTGAGCCCTGGAGTTGATTGTGATATCATGAAACTAGCAGTTTTTGTGCACCTACTATGTGCTAAATACTTGACCGACCCTAAGGTAGCTATCATTTTACACACGAGGAGCGAACGCTCAAGGTCTCCCAGTTAGAAGTGGCAAATCAGATTCCATATCAGGTGTTTGTGATGGCAAAACCCATGGTTGTTTCTAGTTCACCATTTTGTCATCTAATATTCTACATATTAGAATCCTTGTGATGTCAGAGGGTGGATGTGAATCGCATCACAAGGCATAGAAAGGGGTGGAACCTTTTCCAAAGGGTGGAAATTATCCCATTGTTGAGAGAAGGGAGATTTTTTCCAAATTCCATTGAGTTTTAGCCTTTTAATCAATCTCGTTTTCTAGGAAATCATTGGCAGTAACTATTTCTAGGTGGATTATTTAGACTTCAAGGCAGCTTGGAGCAGTGGCAAGTGGGTCTGGTTGGCCATCCTGGGTTTTGCTTCTGGTTCTGTCTCTAACTCCGAGGCCCTGGGCAAGTTACTCCACCCCTTAGTATCTAGGGTCCCTGTCACCTTCATTCCGCACAGCCATGTTCAGAGGCTTAAATGAGACTTTTTGTATAAATGTACTTTAAAAATTTTAAATTAGTATTGTTTTCAAAAAGTCACGGCCACAGATGCAGATTCTGGAGTCGGCCAGCTCTAGATTTGAATAGAAGTTCTCAGTGTCTCAGAAGTGGATTTAGCACAGAGCTGCGCATCGTAAGCACTCGATACTGCTGCGTATTCTTGTTGTTCTTAGAACGCTGAGTCATCATCTATTTGAGAAATGTTTTATTTTGCTTATTGAATTGAAAGGTTCTAGGTGACCCTGCTGCTTAGAGAAGCGCAGACTCCTGGATGGCCCAGGGATTAGTGCCGGGATTAGCTGGAGTTACTATTTTTACAGGTCATCTCACTGCAAATGACACTAAGCCTTTCGTCTGGTGAGATACCCAATCCAGAGCGAAGGAAGGGAGACTTTACAAAGCTGTGTGGGTGGGAAGAAGAGTCAGCTGAGTCTTTATGTGGGCAGATGTTGATGCCCTCTGGGGAAAAATAACTCATCTCCTGGTGTGGAGACAGGCTCAGGGTCAAGGGTTTTGAGCTCGAAGGGAATGTAGGAGTTGTGGTAGATTATTAAGATATTGGAACATTGTGTAAGACAAGGATGGTTATCAACTAACGTCAATGATGTATCTTCCTTTTTATCATAATATAGCAGTAACTTAAAGGAATTTCTTGAAAAATCATCCACTGTAACACAATATTAATTTTCATTTTTACTAGAGCCTCTGTCTTTATTCACATGTTCATATTTTTCATATACTTATAATCATAATGTATTTATAATTGTGTACTGTTTTCACTCATAATCTTTGAAAACAAGGACCAAAATTCACACCTCCAAAAGAGTTTATAGTTTCAGAGTCATCATTGAGGGAGGTTTTTGTGTTTTTGGAACTTCTTATCTAGAATTACTCTCAGAGCCTGTGGTGTTCTCTCCAAGAAATATCCTTCATGGTGGCAAATTTTTATTCTTTAGGGTAGGTTTAGTATAGGAAAGAATTGGAGGTTACACAAAGCCAGAGATGTCACAGTTTTAATATTAGTTTTTAAAATCAGAGTTAAGGTATGACTGTAAGGCAGAGAAACTGTTTGATTTGATTTAGCAACTAGCTTTTTAAAAAATTTTTTAAATACTTTTTTTAAAAGATTTTATTTTTCTTTTTTCTCCCCCAAACCCGCTAGTACATAGTTGTGTGTTTTCAGTTGTGGGTCCTTCTAGTTGTGGCATGTGGGACGCTGCCTCAGCATGGCCTGATGCGTGGTGCCATGTCGGCGCCCAGGATTCGAACTAGCGAAACCCTGGGCCGCCACAGCAGAGTGCACCATCTTAACCACTCGGCCACAGGGCCAGACCCCACAACTAGCTTTTAAAACAGCCTCGGAAGAGGAGTTACAGAAGTGATCTGAGTGAGGGCGGCCTCCTTGGGTAAAGTGCTCTTGGCATTAAATTTACACACAATACTTACTTATGCATAAAGGTCAGTGTATGCTCAATTAAAGGAAAAAGAAATCAGTCTTATCTGGTATAGTCACATCTCCTGCTAAGCATTATGATATAGTTTCTAATATGGAAATAGAATAAAGTGGAAAACATGAGCCTTTGTTGGTATAAAATCATGATGTGAGTGTGTGTGCAGCTCTGGTCCTGTGGAAGGTGTAGCGATGGGGAACCCAGTGCTGGGAGGTCAAGGTGATGGAGGGGCGGGCTGCCCCGTGAAGACATGCTCAAACGGTGAGGATGTTCCAATTTGTACAGAGGAAGACTGGGAGATCTGATGCAAATATGAACTCCTACAGGTCTAGAACCTTGTGAATATGATTCTCAAATATGGAAATACCTGAAGCCAATGATGCCTCTTAAAATTTTGAAAATTTTAATATTTATAAATAGAAGTACAGGCAAACCCCAGATTATTTATTTGGAGGAAGGGGAGAATGGTGTGTTGCAGTTAGCAACATTTTCAGTTTACCAAGCACGTACTTACCTCAAGTAAATACTCCCCTGACTCCAGGAAAGGTTCAGGTATGTGATGACTGGCTTTTCCACTATATATTTTCAGAAATGCTTTTGCATCTCCTCCTTTGCCCCATTCCCCCATACCTCATAATAGACATTTGTTGAGTGAAATCTAACACTTTACCAGCCTTATACCAGACTAGTCAGGACAAGCCTCAGCGTAACGTGAGAGAGACTTCACAAAGGCAAAGTTATTGTTCCAGGATAAGCCTGGAAAAAAAAATTCTCTCTACTTTAAACAGGATTTTTTCTTTCTTTTTTTTTTAAATTGAGATATAATTCATGTAACATAAAATTCACCATTTTGAATTGTACAGTGCAGAGTGGTTTGTAGTGTATTTGCAAGATCTTGCAACCGTCGTCACTATCTCATTCCAGAACATCCCCAAAAAGAAACTCTGTACCCATTAACAGTCACTCCTCAGCTTCTCCCTCCTCACCACGTTCAGCATCTGATGACCACTAATCTATCTTCTATCTCTTTTGTTTTGCTTATTCTGGACATTTCATTTAAATCATATAATATGTAGCCTTTTTATGTCTGGTTTCTTTCACTTAGCAAGATTTTTTTTCTTTTTTTTTTTTTGAGGAAGATTAGCCGTGAGCTAACATCTGCTGCCAATCCCCTTCTTTTTGCTGAGGAAGACTGGCCCTGAGCTAACATCCGTGCCCACCTTCCTCTACTTTATATGTGGGACGCCTACCACAGCATGGCTTGCCAAGCAGTGCCATGTCTGCATGTCTGTACCCAGGATCTGAACTGGCAAACCCTGGGCCGCCGAAGTGGAATGTGCACACTTAACCGCTGCACCACTGGGCTGGCCCCGCAAGATATTTTTAAGATTCATTGATGTTGTAGCATGTGTCATGGCTTCATTTCTTTTTATGGCCAAATAATATTCCATTGTGTACACATAGATATACCACATTTTAGTTGATGAATATTTGGGCTCTTTCCACTTTGGGGTAATTATGACTAATGCTGCTTTGAAGGTTCACGTACAAGTTTTTGTGTGGACATATGTTTTCAATAATCTTGAGTGTCTAGCTAGAAGTGGAATTGCTGGGTCATATGGTAATTCTATGTTTAACTTTTTGAGGAAATGCCAAACTTTAAGCAGGATTTTGTATAAACACAGGATCATGTTTTCCGTTTTGTTTCCAATCCTGGAAACTATGTTAGGATAACAATCTTAAAAAAACCTTAACAAAGGACATAAAATCCTTAAGAAAGGGCATAAAGTTTAGAATAAAGCTTATTGAAATGGTGAAAGCTACAGGTGGAGCAATTAGAAAGGGTTTACTTAAGTCATTATTTGTCTCAATCCCTTAGCCTCTCAAAAAAATGACCCTTGATTGGTAGCTTTGTTTATATTTTGAAACAATTTTGGATTCTCAAAAAGTTACAAAAATAATAGAGATTCCTGTGTACCCTTCTCAGCTTTTCCCAGTGATCACGTGTTACATAACCAGAGTATGTGATCAAAGCCAGGAAATTGACACTGATATCATACTATTAACTAAACTCCAGGTGATTGGTTGTTTTTAGTATGGGTTTCCTGCCAGCCCCTATCCATGCTGCCTTTCCCCCTCTTCCACCTTCCGCTTCAGAGGTGCCAGTTCCCTGATTTAGGTATTGCTTCTGGTTCTCAGACGGACAACTCACATACCTAAAAAGACTTGATGAAGGGTGGATAAGGGGTTTGCTGTAGACTGTGTTCCCCAGCATTCGCATGTTGAAATCCCAACCCGCTATGCGATGGTATTAGGGGGTGGGGCCTTTAAGAGGTGATTAAGTCATAAGCGTGGAGCCCTCATGAATGAAGTTAGTGCTATAAGAATAATAATGATTTAAAAAAGACCCTGAAGGCCTCCTTTGACCCTTCTGTCACGTGAGGACGCACCAGGAAGTGGGCAGTCTGCCACCCGGCAGAGGGCCCTCCCCAGAACCTGACCCTGCTGGCATCCTGATTGTGGTCTTTCCAGCCTTCATAACTGTGAGAAATAAATTTGTGTTGTTTGTAAGCCATTCAGTCTACGGTACTTGTTCTAGCAGCCCAAACTGATCAGGTTATTTTCCAGTTAACTAGGAATGCCAACCCCCGATGCTGGGGCAGACGCTGCAGAGGCCAGCAACATCCTCCCATGGTTCATCGCTTGGTTCCACCTGTCAGGAGTCAGAGTGCTGAGGTGGGGAGTGGGGTGCTGTCCGCACGGCAGCCTTGTTCCGGATCAGGGAGGCAGACTAATCCTGGAGCGCTCCCGTGAACAGGAGAGCTAGGCCATAGTCTTGTCAGGTGTGCGCTCAGGCCCTAATTCCCTGTCCAGCTGTTGTCTGTTTATCATGTAGCTGATTTTGATGTTTCCTTCATTTCTCTCAATTTCTAGCACAGAAGGGTAATTCTGAGGAAGCAAAACCTACTCACATTTATTTGGGGCTGGCAAGAGTCTGTTGAGTACTACTCTGTCTTTACATTTGAACAAAAATCAGTCTTAAAAAACCAGAGTTCTTGCTGGAATTCTCTGTCTTCACTCTCCAGAAATGTTTGTCATCTGGTGTAGAAGCGTAACTTTTCACTTTTGATGGAAGGCAAGGCAGAGAGAAGAAAGCTTTAAGAATGCATTTCAGAGGGAAAGCTAGTTGATACTTGACGGTGGGAGAACCTGTACTTATGAACCGAGCAGTGACAGGAATTCTGTGCAAAATACCGTTGAAGCCAGGCGCTTTAGAAACAGGAAAAACCAGAAGGACGTGACAGGGGCTGCTTGGCGAGGAGCCTCATGCTCACAGGTGCGGGCGATCAGCTTTTCTTCTGAGTTTGCTTTATCCTATTTCTCTGATCCTGCTGCTGGTCCTGAGGCGGGGATTATGTGGAATGGCCCCAGAGAGAAGGGATGCAGCCACACAGGGAGATGAGCCTGTAGGGGGTCTTATATGGAGAGGAAGGAGCGGGCATGTGGGCTGGACTGGTGTCGGCAGAGACAGGCGCAGACCGAGCGCCCACAGGGAAGGCGGGAAGAGCTCTACACTCTGCTGGACACGTGGGAGGTGGCGACTGGTATAAAGTCTCAGGCAGTGTGGGACTGTGTGGCTGAATGTATAGTCGGAGTGTGTCTAAGTGCCCAGAGATGGAGAACACGCTCCACACCTTCTCTCGGCAGAGAGTGCAGTTTGCTCGTGGCAACGGCCTCACCTTCAGCCAGCCAACCTTGGAGGCCTCCCTGTCGAGGACTCGGTGCCCTGGAACTTCACTCCCACACTTAGTGCCCACGCTGAGAATTGGTCCAGGAATGTCGGTCCCCCCAGAATCTGCTGACAGAACATTCCATTATTGCCAAGGCCACTGACGAGTGTGTAGCATTTAAAATCAGACATAGTTGAGGTAGCAGTAAACCCTCACTCTGAACATTAATGATATTATCCTTTTGCTTACGCCCCTCCCTTCCTGGAAAACTGGGAGAGAAATATTTCTTTTTAACATTTGCAGCCTTCCTATGGGAAGGTGCACACACGTGTGTGTGTGTGTGTGAATTTCTCTTAGAATTTAATGCCTAGGGATTTCTCGCTTTGGAGTAGATACCCTCTCAGCATGCAGACAGACCTGTATAGCACATCTTGTTTCCTTCCTGGCCTTCGTGTCTGGAAAATTTGGACTTAAATTTAATGGCCAAGGCTGCAGCCATTCACACTCAAGTTTTTGGCAGAATTTTCTGTCTCACTCTTTACCCCCACAGGGAATGGCTTTTGACGATCGGGGCAACTGAGGCTGAAGTTTTCCATGTGTAGAAGCATTTGTATGGTGTTTATGTACGTTGTCTCCTTTATCCCCACAATAATTAACATCCTCCCCATTTTACGGACCCAGAAACAGAGCAGCAGGTTGAAAGATGCCTGAGGTCTCGAGTCCTTGGTGACAAGGTCTGGATTCCAACCCAGCTCCTGCTCTCCTTGGCTGGTGTCCACTTCCCTCCCAGGGGTACCTCTTAGCCTCCTCAAATCCAAGCTAGTTCCCCGTTTCCTCATGTTAAAGTCCTCCCTGTTAATCACTCATAATCCACAAAAAGATGGAAGTGGATTCCACAGAAGTGAAACTGTGGCTGGGAACTTGTGGGGAAGGGCATGGGTGACAGAAAATGCAGAAGACCCCGCAAAGAGGTCATGGGGTGGGACAGAGGGGACATGATTGCAGGCTCTGTCCATTTAGGGTCTATGGTCTGCCCATGTAGAGGCCGAGGAGGGTCTCCCCTCCCCCAAGGTCTCCCTCCTCCTGCCCCTCCCCCACCGTGAAGTGCCATCCAAGCCTGGGCGGGGCCCCGTGCAGGGACCTGCGCTGTCTGCCTGATGGGAACCAGAGACAGACATTTCAGCACTTCGGAATTCATTCTGGAAGAAATCTTGAACATTCCTCTGTTTGAGTCAGACTCTGATGGTTTTTAAAAATAGGCTCATACCAACAGGCAACCCAAACTACATCCATCTTGAGGCGGCTAGAACAGTACATGCAAAGACAAGTCAGGGGAAGCAGGCTTGGCCCTGTCACTCGGGCCACAAATAGTAATTATAATAATCATAGTTCATTTGTGCAGGCCTTTGCTGCTTGCAAAACACTTCTTTCCCACATGAGTGCTTTATAGCCTTAATGCTGTGTTGTTGTTATTATTTCCATTTTATACTTAAGGAAATTGAGGCTTAGGTTGCACCCCTTGTTGGGGCACAGAGCTGGAACTTGGACTAAAATCTTTTGGTCATTTGATTCCTCATGGTCTAGTTAATGAACTATGTTGTGTCTGGCGTGGGGGGAGGAGAGAGAGCACGGAGGATTGGGTCCGCTATGCTGCAAGTTCAAGAAGGCTTCAGCCTGCAGCTTATCAGCTTAGTGAAAGATTGGTTTCTCTGAGACGTGACTGCTGGCAGATCAGGCGTGGACCCCTTGGACAGGAGTGGGACCACCTTTGCGATTGCCCCTCTGAACACACAGGACGTCCAGATTGCAAACGTGTGCTGACAATTCTACCCAAAGAGTTCAAGGACATCTCTTGGTGCCTCTGAGAGGCTAATAGGCCCAAGGGCAGATAGAATTACCTGGTATGATTTGCTTCTTGACGTTGGTTCTAAACGATGTGTTTTTAGAGATTATGAAATGACTTAGGATCATTATCCTGGCTTGAGTCCTCTGGTTATTGCGCTGACTGGGGCCTTTCTGTAAACCCTGTGGGCTGAGATTGCAGGGGCCACGCCCCCCAGACACAAGCTGTTCTTTGTTCCTTTCCTTTGTGAATTAATTCCTCTTTTCTCTGTCTGTTGACTATCTTTGTAGAACCAAAAATTATTTTCTTTCTTGTAGCTGATAGACAAATCTAGTAGTTTTTTTTTTCTTTTGTTCCCTTGTTGATGGGGCTAAACTTTAGAATCTGTCTTCCTGTTATTTATACATATAATTTCTGATGCTAATGTTTGTGATGTCCCAAAACATCAAATATGCCCAAGACCTAAATATTACTGTTTGATAGATGGCTAAGGAAATAGAAATAGGTGACATCACACAAGCTAAATATTTTTGCCCTTTGGGAGTATTTTAAGTAGCTGTCTTTGTGTTCCCATCCTCCACTGCCTTGTAATCTCTCTTCCCTACCTCAGTTCATACTCACTCATGTCTGTGCCCTTCTTTTCTTAATTTCTTCCTTGCTTCTTATTTTGCACACACCTTTAGAGTCTCCTGGCCGCATTCCCATGTTGGTTGGTCCTTCCTCTAAAGTTGGTGTGTGGTTGGTGGGCTACTCTCACCTAATTTGTGTCCATGGGATTGTCCAGCTCACTGTCCACCAATTACCCAAGGGTCCTTTTGCCGAGAAAACAGAACACACCAAGGAGACTGGTTGTTAAAGAGTTTCCTTAAAAATGCTGAGCCAATGTTTAGAAGGAGAACCTAGAACTTCATCCTCAGCATCTATATCCCCTTCATTCATTCTAATTCCAAGAAAAATATTTCTTCTAAGAGACCCACAATCACTAAAGACAAATAAGAGGTGGACCAGCTTTGAAAGCAAAATCCATCCCTTTAGCGCCTAGCACGTCAGACGACCTCTAATACGCACGGCCTCTCTGTTGGCACAGGGGACAAGACTGCCTTCCAGCTGCAGGTTCGACAGGTGGAGGATTATCCCGTGGACTTGTACTATCTGATGGACCTCTCCCTGTCCATGAAGGATGACTTGGACAGCATCCGGAACCTGGGCACCAAGCTCGCTGAGGAGATGCGGAAGCTCACCAGCAACTTCCGTTTGGGGTTCGGGTCTTTTGTAGACAAGAACATCTCTCCTTTCTCCTACACAGCGCCGAGGTACCAGACCAATCCGTGCATTGGGTAAGTGGCCAGCTGTCCTTCTATTGGGTATTGAAAGGTGCGGGAATGGGGGAGCAGGAAAACAGCCCAAAGAAAGGACGACGGAGGGCATATTCAGGAGAGAAAACCAAGTTTAGGTGTTTAATCTGAGTAACGCTGACCCAGTTCTGTCCTCTCTCAACATGTGAAGAAATGAACTGACACGATGTTGCATAAAGATGTAATGATCACAGCTCCTTGGTTTTCCTTCCTGGCTGACATAGCACTGTTTTATACATTAGTAGATTTTAAAGAATTTTCCTAGGAAGTGATGGGCTCAGGTGATCAGGGAGGGAGCAGGCAGAACAACTTAAACTTTCCCCTTGTTTGGAGTGACTGAGGTGCTTCCATCAGTGAATTCAAAGTCTCTCCCTGTTTTTTATGTCAATATCTATACCTTACTTTTGACAAAATGAAATGAAAACCATGTATTTTAAAAGTATTGTTTTTTTCCCCATACAAGTCAAGTATTTGAATGAGATAATATTTGACAGATTATTAGAGAACAGGCGTTTCTAACTGTTGCAACAAATGCAAAATTATGTAATGGCTCAAACCTTGATGGAAGATTATTTCCTGCTCACCTAAGTGCACATGGGTCTCCTGATCCGCTCTCCTCCCAGCAGTGACTCAGGGTCCCAGGCTCCATCATCCTGTGCTCCACCGTCTTCCACATCTGGCTTCTAAGATCATCGTGCCTGGAAGATCACTCGTAGGAGGGTCTTATGGGTCAGGACTGAGTGGCCTTCATCACTTCTGCTCCTACATTCTATTCTCCAGAACTGGGTTCTGGCAAGGAGGCTGGAAACTGCTTTAGCTATGGCCAGGAAGGAGGAAATGAGACTGGTGAATAAGTCTCTGCCATGGTGTTTTTGTGTGTGGGGTGGAGGGTCACATCCTCCAACTCCCCTAACACAACCTCTACAAGGTTGGCTTGTTTCTTTCAAGTATTTCTTTAAATGTCAAGATTATGCAGTGTGACCGCAACGAGTGGTAACTTCCAACTTTTTCTTGCCTCATCTCCACATTGAACTTTTAGCTAGGCTTCAGGATGTAAGGCCCCAGAATAGTCACTAGATAAGAACAGCTAAGACCTAAGTTCTTACTAAGTGTCAGATACCGTACTAAATACTTTACTTGGATTGTCTCATTTAAATCTCATAGTAATCTCTTGAGGTCTCTAAGGTAGATGTGAGCCATATTTTAAAGATAAGGAAACTGAGGCTAAGAGGGTATAAATGACTTCTCCAAGATTATATGGATAGTAAGGGGTGGCCTTGGGATATGAATCCAGGCAAACTACTTCCAGAGTCTGCATTTCCATTAATATAATGCTTATTTTTCCCCATCCAAGTCACACTTCAACACAGATACCTTACCTGAGTCTGAGTAATAATACTCATTCCACAGCTAGGCGCTTGCCTCAGGGTAATGCTAGGCTCTGCTGTAGTAACAGCAATCCCCAGGTCTTCATGGCTCAACACAGCGAAAGTTTTTTCCTTGCCTGCACAAAATCTGTTGAGGGTTGAGCCGCTTTCTCTAGCAGCTGTCCTTCAAGTGGTGCCTCAGGCGCGCAGGCTCTGTCCATCTTGTGATGTCATTGTAGATTCTTGGTCTCCTTGGCTGCCCCTGAGGGGAAGGGGACTGTTCTTTTTTTTTTTTTTTTTGAGGAAGATTAGCGCTGAGCTAACTGCTGCCAATCCTCCTCTTTTTGCTGAGGAAGCCTGGCCCTGAGCTAACATCCATGCCCATCTTTCTCCACTTTATATGTGGGACGCCTACCACAGCATGGCTTTTTGCCAAGCGGTGCCATGTCCACACCTGGGATCCGAACCAGCGAACCCCGGCCCGCCAAAGAGGAACGTGCGCACTTAACCGCTGTGCCACAGGGCCAGCCCCATGGGGGGCTGTTCTTAAGCCTCTGAACCTGTCTGACTCCTCAGCTCATCCGCTCAACAGCTCAATGGCCTCAACAGCCCCCAGCTCTGGGTTGGGCTGGGTGGTTGGGGTGAGGTGGTATTTATGCTGGTGGTGTATGTTCTTCTGAACTTTTCCTGATCTTTCTGTACATTTTTCTGGAAACTAACTTAGATCTTCCCCAGGGGTTGGGAAGCAACACAATGGTGGAAAAAACAATAAGATAAGAAAAAGTGTTTTATTTTCTTTTTTTAAAGATAGGCACCTAAGCTAACAACTGTTACCAATCTTTTTTTTTTGTTTTCTACATTTTCTCCCCCAATTCCCCCAGTACATAGTTGTGTATATATATATTTTTAAGATTTTATTTTTTTCCTTTTTCTCCCCAAAGCCCTCTGGTACATAGTTGTATATTATTAGTTATGGGTCCTTCTAGCTGTGGCATGTGGGACGCCACCTCAGCACGGCTTGATGAGCAGTGCCATGTCCACGCCTGGGATTCGAACTGACGAAACACTGGGCCGACTGCAGCGGAGCACGCGAACTTAGCAACTCGGCCACGGGCTGGCCCCATAGTTGTATATTTTTCAGTTGTGGGTCTTTTTAGTTGTGGCATGTGGGACACTGCCTCAGTGTGGCCTGACGAGCGGTGCCATGTCCGCACCCAGGATCCGAACCAGCGAAACCCTGGGCCGTCGATGCGGAGTGCGCTAACTTAACTGCTTGGCCACGGGGCTGGCCCAAGAAAAAGTTTAAATACAAATGGGATTCTGAGTTCCTAAACCAGGAAGAGGCACTAGGTGTCATGATTTGCTGGGTTTTGCTTTCTCCTGGCCACAGGTGGCCGCTGGCATTATTGTTATTTTGATGCTGTCTCCAAGGCCTTTTTCAGCTGAGTCTCAGTGCCAAATATCCTATCTTTGGAGTTCTGCTACTTACCAGGAGCAACAGCATCTTAACCCAAATTTTTTTCAATTCATCTAGAATAGTGGTTCTGTCCTTATCTTTTCACCTCTGCCCTCTGCTTTGGCCCTGTCTCCAGACAGACAGGGTGTGTCTCCACTTTCATTTTCCCCTGGACCATCCACTGATTGGGAGACTAGATTGGAAAGCTGGCAGAGGATGAAAAGCTGGCTCTGGGCACTCGCATTTGAATATTCAGGGTTGTCACACACTCCAGGCCCGAGAAGGCAGAATCAGTTGCAGATAGCAAAAGTCTTGACAGTGAGCACAAGGCACACTGAAAGCTCCTTGTAAGACAGGAGATCCAGTGAAGAATGGGAGTTTTGAAGGAAACATCAGGTTATGAAAGTCTCTGTTCTCTCAGCTGGCAACCATCTGGGGGTCACTGTATGGCTCAGTGAGCAGGCTGAGATTTATCTTGCCATGTCCAGGCAGTGGAGTGTGTGTGGTGTCCTTGATGTCGTCGAAAATTCGCTATTGCTCTTGAGGGAGAACAGCACAAGCTAGGGGTGTAATCTGGCTGTTCCTGTGCCTGATTCAGCCTGTACCTTTGCTTTGTTTACCTTTCTGAGGTTTTTTCTTTTTTTTTTGGTGAGGAAGATTGGCCCTGAGCTAACATCTGTGGCCAATCTTCCTCTTTTTGCTTGAGGTGGATTGTCGCTGAGCTAACATCTTGTGCCAATCCTCCTCTATTTTGTATGTGGGATGCTGCCCCAGCATGGCTTGATGAGCAGTGTGTAGGTCCATGCCTGGGATCCGAACCTGTGAACCCTGGACCGCTGAAGCAGAGCATGCGAATTTAACCAGTATGCCACCAGGCCGGCCCCATCTTTCTGAGTTTAAATGGTACTATGAATTAGTTGCCAACATTTAAAAAATACTTCTATTTAACTAGGAATAACCAGGATTTCTAGGTTTTCTCGAAAAGTTGGGAGATCTGGTAAAGCTGAGCTTGTACCCCATGTTGCTTGCCTGCCATAGTCCCTACCACTCCCTCTTCTCTCACAACTGGCCAGCTTCACTGGTTTGCCTTCCATGCCCAGCTCAGTAGACATTGTCTGTGATCCTTGTCTATTCCTTTCCCTTAGCTGACGTGGGGAGGACAATCACAGGGTTCTTCTGCAGCTCCAGGGGCGCTTTCATTTAGGTTTGTCTCCCCTGTGGTGGTGGGAGCAGCTGCAGCCCCCAGGAAGCTCTGGGGAGCGGGAGGAGTCAGGAGGAGTGACTGCACCACCTGGCAGGACATCTCAGAGAACAGAGAGCTAGATTTCCATGGGGCTTTCCTGAGGTTTCTTCCTCTTCCTTCTGCTCCAGATGTTTCTGCCAAAGGATCAAAATCCTAGACTTACCCTTTCCTATCTTAGAAGGCCCCAGAAATGCCAGAACTGAAGTAATTAGTACCAGGGCTGCCAAAAGAAGAAAAAAGACAGAGTGATTTAATCATCAAATTAAGGAACTGTTTAATTGCTGTTCTGAGTACTAGGAACAGTGTCACTGAGAAGAGTCACAGGATACTCACTGATGCCGGATTTGAAGGATTAATCTAGCATGCTATTTCTGGTTCTGAATACTTTTTCTTTTGTTGGAGGTATGGGCTGTTGTTGAAATACAAGTCATGTGTCATTTATATGTGAAATCTAAAAAAACCGAACTCATAGGAACTGAGAGTAGAGTGGTGATTGCCAGGGGTTGGAAGGTGGGTGGGGGAGATGGGATGTTGGTCAAAGGCACAAACTTCCAGTTACACATGAGTACGTTCTGGGGAGCTAGTGTACAGCAGGGTGACGATAGTTAACAATACTATGCTTGAACTTCTTACTTGTATACTTGAAAGTGTTAATAGACCTTAACTGTTTTCACCTCGCGCAAAAATGGAAATACATTTGTAAAAATCTTTGCAAGTGAGATGACGCATTTTGTCCTTATATTTTCCTTACCTTGTGTGTATTTATTCCAAGAGGTCGCTGTACTCCTTCACCACCTTGAGGGTTTGATTTCATTGTCTTGTGGCTGATGAGAAGTCTGCTGTTCATCTAATGTTTTTCTTCTCCCTGGTGGCTTTTAACACTTTCCTATGCTTTTCATGTTCTATCATGGTTTGTACTTCAGTGTGTCCAGGTTGCATTTTCTCTTATTTACATTGCTCAGAACTTGGTTTGCTTCTTTAACCTGAGAAGACAGCTTTATTTTTGAAGATTCTCAGATGTTACTCTCAGACATCTTTGCGTCCTCCCTTCTACTCTCTCCATTTTCTTCCTAACGCTACTGGGTGTGTGTTGGAGCTCTTCATTCTAAACTTCATGTGTCTTAATTTTCCTCCCATAATTTCTACCTCTTTCTTTCTTTCTTTCCCTTAGCCGCTTAATAAGAAATTTCTTCCAATTTACCATTTTGTTCTTCAGTTGTTTAATTCATACTTTGAAGTTTCACTTGTGAATTTCAGTGACTATATTTTTTATTTGGTTCTTTTCGGACTTCTGTTTTTTTGTACTATTTTTTCCGAGCTTTCTGACTTTTCTTCTCCCAATAATATTCTGTTCTGGTCTTTGGTATCTATTCCTTCTTCTCTTTGAATCTTTTAAATATCCTTGTTTTAAAGTACTTCAAATCATTCCATTATCTCTGTTTCTTGAGCTGCAGATCTTTCATGGGAGTTTGTTTCTCATGGGTCTATAAGTTTTTTCTTAGCTTCTCTTCATCCGAGTTTGCTTTCCATCAGAGAAGCATAGGCCCTCCGTGTGCTGTGACATCTCTGAAGGGCGGTCCATGCTTGCTGCTGCCAGGATCCTCCAGGTTCCACTGGGGCTAGTTTTCCTGTTCATTTCTCAGCTGGGGGGTCCCTTCACCATAGAAGTAGTGAATTCTCACTTGATCAGGTCTGGAGTTACACTTTTTATGGGTGATTCATCTTGCCCTTGGCCCAGAGTGGATCTTCCTTGCTTCTCTCCCAGGCCAGTGGCTGGAATTTTTCTGGTTTTGATTTTAGTGACAGGCCAGCTCTTTGTAGCACTCAGCTTTACGCAGAAAGCCCTGTTCCAGGGCTTGGCCATGCACAGGCCTGAGGCTCACCATCCGACCCTGTTACAATCCTGCCAGGTCCTGACACATGGGGTGCGGGGGCAGCTGTTTGGCATGAGCTGATCACTTCCCACCTGGTCCCTGAGGTCCACTCATTTGTTGACTGGTTTCTTCTTCATTTCTGGCACCTTGGATTCCCTGCTAAGCTTCCAGTCTTGGCTACATATTAAAATTTTTTTGATTACATTTTATCCAGCAGTTCTATGTTTAGAGTAAGATGGGAGCTCTTTCCACGTCAGCTCAATGATCCACAATATTGTCCTGAAGTATCAGATTGTTTTCTGGATTTGCCTAGATCTAGTGTCTTCAAATTGAATTGACTTTTTATACGCACGTGCTCCCCCAGGCTCTTTAAGCTAGCATTTATATTTTATTTATCTTCCTGTTCATAGTCCTTAATTTCGTAACTCCCTGTGCATGGCCCTAAACTGGCACCCTGTGGCATAGACTCAGGGTGGGGGTGAGAGGGTTTACCGGCATGAGACCCCCAAACACTCAGACCTTCAGGTCACTCAGACAGCTCCTCCAGGGGTTAAATTAAATAACTAGTCACAGGTGACATCATATTCCAGCGACTATGGAGATTTTCAACAGGGTCTGTGTGACAAAGCTGTTCTCCTCTCGCTAAGAGATGACTGATTTGGTTATAGTAAATTCTCTGCAATGAAGGCTTCCCTCTAGCAAACACATTTTCTGGTTCCTGATTACTTAGTAATAATTCTCCACAGTAAGAATGTATCTACTTATTGCTGTTGGCAGGAACGAAAGGGAAGAGGTTAAAAAAAACGCCAAGCTAATGTAGTTGAGCTTTTCATAGCTTTTCTGGTTTTCTCCTTGAACAACAAATACTATTCTGTTCTTCTCCTCCCTTTCCTCAACCAACCTGATCAACCGTGACGATAAACACACACCTGAAGTCCTAAATCATGGAGCCGAATGGCACACAGAAGGGCATAGCTGCTTGGAGGAAGAGAGAGAAGGAAGTGAGAGTTTGTGAACACTCACTTCCTCCTGGGTCTGTTCATTTGTCAGACAACTACAGATGGGACCTCAGCTCAGTTCCTTCTTCCAGCTGGGAATGCAATTTCCGTGACCCTTCACTCTATGGCACAATGAGACGCAAATGAAAAGTTGGGGTGGCCCGAGGGTTGTGGAAGAGTCTGACCTGTCTGAGCACAAGGGGTGGGGAAAAGTTTTAGAGGAAGGAGGAGGGAGCAAAAGAAAGGAAAGGCAAGTGGAGAAGCCCTCTAGGTGCTGCCCACTGTCCCCAGAGAGCCGTGGCCGTGATGGCAGGCAGTGGGGTTGACTCTGTCCAGAGCCGGCTTGTTGCGAGTGACTGGTGGATGGAGCAGGCACTGTGTCCCCGAAGGAGAGTAGAATGGCCTCTTGGAAAGCCAGAGATTGCCTCTAGTGCAGAGGAGGGGAGCCTGTGCAGACCTGCCCTGGAGGGCACTTCTTGGCAGCAATTAGGCAAGATCCTCCTAGCAGTTACTAAGCCTGTTTCCCTTCCCATGCACGTGGCTTGAAGTGGATTATAAAGCCTCCCCCCACCCAGGCCTTTCTGTTAGTATTCACTTTTCATCGTTTGTTCTGAAAGAGAGGCTTCCTTAACATGACCACAGACCTCACAGTCTGGTCCAGCCTGCTTTCCCAGCCTCCTCCTAGCCCGTCCTCGCCCTTACTCCCTGCACTGCAGCCTCGCTGGCCTTCCTCTTCCTTGGGCTCTCCGTGCTCCCTCTGGCCACAGGGCTTTTGCATGTACTCTTCTCTCTGGTGAGGATGCTTTTCCCTTTCTGCTTTTACCTAATGAACCCATTTGTGAAACAATGTGAGGCCTCTCTTCCTATTTTATTAGCTATACATCAAGGTGAAACTCCTAGAACTGTAACAGATCTAATTCCTCGAGGAATGGACCACTCAGGATCTCTGCTGCGGACTGAAGATGAGATTGCCCTCTATTTCAGGAGAGAGGCCTGGCATTAACCTGCTATTGAGTTGCAGTCCTTCTCTCTTTCCAAATTTCCAGATTTAATTTTCCATTTGAAGATGGCTGGTTTCTAAATGAGTTCTGTTGCATCTAGGATAGCTGATGGTGTATCATTGCAGTATTTATAAATGAATGAAGAAGCAGAAAGAACGTTTTCATCCCTGTTCCATTTAGCCTTTGCTCGTGTGCCAACACATCCTGGTGGTCTCTGAGGGGGCTGACATGAAGGGGTTATATGATCCTTTGTCACGTGGCAGCAGCAGAGTTGATGTGAGAAGCTGGTTTCCTGGAGTAACTCTGCTCACATTCCCCCGCTTGACACTGCCCACTTTCCTCAGCCCAAAAGGGTCTTGCTCGCCGCGCTGCGTGGGCCACCTTGCCCATATCACTGGTGCCTTGCATCTTTCAAGGCCCGAGTCAGGGCTCCCCCGTGACATCTTCCTCTGACTGTGGTAGCTCAGCATCGTCGCTACTTCCTTCCAACCATTTGTCCGTTCCATTCACTTACAACCTGGTATAGGCTGTCTTGTCTGCAGCTGAGGGCTTGATGTTTGGAGAGTAGGGACTGTGTTCTTTCTCTTTGATCTCCCCACTGCGCCTGTCCCATGAGCTCACAGTAGGTGCTGGGTAAATATTCATTGGTGCACAGAGTACTTGATTGTTTAAGATTTAGAGAGAGTGGTGGAAGAGTGACTCTTCTCTTCTTTCTCTCTAGTTACAAGTTATTCCCAAACTGCGTCCCCTCCTTTGGGTTCCGCCATCTACTGCCTCTCACAGACAGAGTCGACAGCTTCAACGAGGAAGTTCGGAAACAGAGGGTGTCCCGGAACCGTGATGCCCCTGAGGGTGGCTTTGACGCGGTACTCCAGGCGGCTGTCTGCAAGGTAACTTTCCTTCCTGGTCCTGTCCCTGCTTGGGAGGTCAGGGAAGAGAGCATCAGTTTGGGCGTTGGCACTGCCTGCAGATGGCAGATTTCGAGCCACCCCAGCATGTGGCTCCTGTCTACTCTTACATCAGAGGGTGAGCTCAGCGGCCCCTTGGGGAGTCTACAGCCGTCAGATCAGCTGGAGCTCGGGGACGGATCTCGGCTGGTGTGTCTCTCTGTGTCAGGGTGTGGCTGTGTGCAATGGGATACCGTCTTCGCCAGAAGACAGCTGTTCTGTGTTTATACATCTGGCTCTTTCACTTCTTTTCAGGGGAAGAAAGTAAAGGTCAAGCCACATGCGTAGAAACTTGTAGAGCTTTCTGGCCCGGTTTTGGTAAACCTTAAAGATTGCTCTGGTGTGGAAACCAGCTGAAACAGAGAATTGCACGTCATCTCTGGTTGCATTTTTATTTGTTTGTTTTTCTTCAGCTTTTCTGTAATATATGAATCCAGAGGGAGGACATAGACTTAGGTCAGAAATGAACTCATGCTTTGCAAGGTTCTAATCTTGGCAACATATATAAGTGGAATGTTGGTAATAACTTATTCTTAAAATAATTTTCTACTGTCAAAACAACCCAATAACAACAACAAAAGATAAAAATAAAAATCACTCTTGAATTTGCTATCCTAACACATAATTTTAAAATTTTTCCATAGTGGTCATCCTAGATCATGTATAATTGGTAATGCTTTCTTGAAAATGTCTGCAGGCTCAGCAATAGGGTGGTGTTGGGACTCTCCTGTGGGGGTGGGCTGGGGACGGAGGTTAGAACCAGTTGGACGGCTGCGTGTCCACAGTTGCTGTTCATTTACTAAGTGATAAGCACTTAATTGTCCCCCTTACATAGTTTCTGACCTCAGAGAGCCTGTGTTCAGTGTGTCACAGACTCATTTTTCCTCCCCTCAATCCTTGACAGGATGATAAGAGAGCCACAGTTGTCCTTTCTGAAATAAAAAAACCGAAATGGTAGACAGAGAAGGATAAGGGGTGGGAAAAATGGGGAGAAGACTGCAGCAGGTCTCCTGCACTCCTCTTCTTGGTCCCACTGTGATTCTGCGGGTCATTCGCTGCGTCCTTGGGGCCACCCCTGGAGAGGAAGGTGCCCTCTATCCAGGATGGCTGCAGAGTGGCCCCTTGCCAGCTGCTGGCAGAACCAAAAGGTGTGATTCAGGGGCCACTGATACTTTGTAGCAGTCCAGAAAGCCGGAGGGAGCACAGCTAGGATGTGTCCCACTCTGAATCTTTCAGATGCGTTACGAAATAGACAGTTTATGGAGTTGCTTCAGAAAGAGAAATTATATTTGGGTCTGGCATTCAGACATTCATTGTATGCGGCGTTGTCTTCACAGACATTCTGCCAAAGCGAGTTCTTGGCAGGGACAAATAGTGCAGGGAATGCATAGGCTCCCTTTCATCTTCCCATCTCTAGAATTTCATGGATTGTTTTGCAGAGGAGGGGAATTATCTTTAACACTGAGGGGAAACAACCCAGTAACAAGCCTAGGCAATGCCCAGTTTTGTTAATTCTGTTTAATTAGATAATTGAAACAACGTGATTGAATGCCTGAGCCCCAGTGGCCTTGGAGCAGCCGTTCGATTCACTGTTGCAGCTGCACAACCTTCCTCTGACGCCCAGACCCAGGAGAATCTTCCCTTTGAAAACTCAGTATTTCAAGCCTCGAGCATTTCAGAGAAGATGCTGGCAGGTTTCTTAAACTCGTTGCCTGAGCCTGGTGTGTGAATTATTGTTGGCTGAGAGCACTTAATGAGCGTGTTTTTTAGTTTTGTGTCTGTTGACATTTTTTCTTATTCCCCACTGTGGCTGTGCCGTAGGGAGTACCTGGGAAGTTAATAATTGCATGGAATTATGTAGTCTATGAACCACCAGCTTCTCTCTTCACCATTTCTTTTCCTTTGTGCTGTCAGTTTGGGTACACATCAAGTTCTTTCTTTCTTGAAATCACCTGTTTATAACAAATGTCATCCTTCCTGGTTCACCCCAGCCTTACTTACAGTGGCCAAATATTGGAAATAAATTATGGCCTACCTTTTGATGAAAGGCTATGCAACAACCATACCCTTAAAGAATATTTAAGTGCTTGAATAATATTTAAGACAAATTAAGAGAGGAACGGAAAGCAAATGATAAGACAGTATAGATAGACATCTGATACTATTTTGCAAACGAAAGAAGAATATGGAAGTGATTGGAAATACACAGACCAATTTTTTTAACCTAAATTTCCACAATGAATATGCATGACTTTTTATTTATAATGGAACATTTCAAACATACGAAAGTAGAGAGAATAGTGAATTTAAACCCCATGTCTATCCTTGTTACCAACTCAGAGTCAATCTTGTTTCATTTGTATTCCTAACCATTTTACCTTCCGTTATTTGAAGCAAATCCCAGATATCATTTGATTCAATGATAGATTTGTAATGATAATTAGATTTCAGTGATAATTAGATTTTTAAAGTCGCAATGATAAGTAGATTTTTAGTTTCAATAATTAGGTTTTTCAAGGTTTTTTTTAGAGTCCTAAGCATTCCTTGCTGTGTTTGCTGAGTTTCTGCCTCCTCTTGATTTGCTCAGATTAAAGGCCCTTCCACTTAATCCTGCAAACGGAATGTGACAGAGCCAGCAGGCCTGGAATCTCTGCAGAGGGAGAAGGGTCTGGGGGGGGCCATCCCCTGGAGCAGTGCAAGCTGGCCTTCCTCTGACCCCGAGCCCTTGGGGATGGAGCTGATAACAGGCCCATCTCCCAGCCCACAGGGGCTCTTTGTTCTGGATTCATTCTCACCCTGGTTTCTCTGGGATGGACTGTTACTTATCAACTTGTGGGACTGAGACACTTGGCATCTTCACATGACTGTCCTTAAGTCCCACCTCTGTGGCCCACTTTGTATTTCTTGGAAAGCTGTTCTTTGCAAAAAGAAGGAAACTGTCTGTTTCTGTTTAGGGTTCTATTTAGGATAAGGACCCTGCCTCTATGAGTGGACCTTTTGAGTTGCTGCCTCTCCCCCTAGCACGTCTCACTGCTGTGAGAGGCCATCTAACAGCGTCCACAGCTAAGGATGCCTCTGCCATCAACGCGGGCGTGTTTTCCACTGTGCTGCACTCGTCTGGGTTGGAGTGAGGGGAATGCCACCGCCCTGAATTTCTTATCTTTACTTAGAAACCTATTCTTTAACCTCTTTATACTTTTTCTTGGTCAGAATAATAGTTTCTCTGTTACTTTGTATTGCTCTCCCAGAACTTTCTAGAAGTTGGCTCTAAGTTTATTCTGAAATTGTAAAGGTGGAAGTGTGACGAGTGGTTCAGACTGGAACCGTGGCTGTTTCCTGTTCTCCCCAAAGAGGGAGTGCCCTCTGCCTGAGGACACGGAGGGGAGGAAGGCCCCGGAGCTCTGTCCCACAGTCCCAGTCTCCACTTAGCTGTTCTTCGTGGCTCTCTGGTTAAAGAAGTTACCTGCAAATTAGAGCTTGATTGGGTACATCCTGGCCACCCAGGGTTCAATGGGCTGCCGTCTCTGGCCAGAGAGAAAATAAGGTCTGTGCATCCCAGTGCATTCCCCTTTTGGCCTCAGCTTCCAGCTCCCTAGCATCTCTCCGCCATATTCTTCAGACAGACTTTCTGTTTTAATATAGATTCTCTAATTTTGCATCGTGTGTTACATTTTTAGCATTGGATGTCCTCAGAAACAGGTGGATGAATAAGTCTCAAAGCAAACAAAGTAAGTTTACATGCTAAGTGCACAGCCTTGGCATGCCTTGGGTCCTTGATTCCTTTGCTGGTGTGAACATCCTAATCTAAAATGGAGACCGCAGCCCTACAGGGGCTGGAGGGACAGCGTCACTTCAGCAAGACTTTCTGCAGGAAGGTAAATTCTCTGGACCTCTGAAAACAAAGTAATTGCTGCCCTTGCTCGACCGTCCTGTGTGCTCCAATGTTTCGTGTGGGTTATCGCCCATCCTCACGACAGTCCTTCAGGGTATCGGTGGTGGTTGTCCCCAGTTGACAGATGAGGAAACTGAGTCACACAGGGATTCGTTACACTCACTATTAGTAAGGGGTGGAGCCAGGCTTTGAACCAGATCTGGTTGATTCGAAAGCCCACGCCCTGGCTGTTACCCAGAGCCTGGGTGCTTTGGGAGGTAGCGACAGGGTGGTGCAGAGCCCAGGGGGTGGGGCTCAATTTAGAGTTGCGTTGTCCTGACTCCAGCTCAGCTGCTTCTGCTACTGACTGGCTCTGGGGAGGCCGGCTGACCTGTCTGGGCCTCAGAATGCTCATCTGGAAAATTGAGGGAGGGGGATTGGAGGGGGGATCCCTGGGTACCCTCCAACTGTGCTGCTCAGTGCTACTTTCACAAAGGACTTGTCACAGCCCTGTGCCCAGAGCCCTCGATTTTGCTTTTTTGTCTCTCTTGTTCAGGCTTGATCCTCGGCCAGGGAGGGGCTGCTGCAGACCCCAGGAGAGGGTGGAGCATCCCCAGGCCCCGGAGCGAGGCACAGCTCTGAGAGGTTTCCCCTTTGCGCCCTCCCCTCTCCCAGCCTCCCACAGAGTTGATTTGGTTTCTTTTGACTTGTCGCCTGATTTCTTTTAGACCTCAGCCTTGTGTCGTCTTTCCAAGCATGAGTTGAGAAATGTGGGGAATTGCCTTTCTTTCCTCGAGGAAGGCAGCCACTCCTGACACCTTCATGTCCCTTGAGGGCCTCACCTCCGTGGTCTGTCTTGTCGCTGTCTAGGTGATCTGTCTCAGCACGTGTAAACTGCTTCTGCTGCACTCCACAGCTTCTGGGCTTGTTCCAGCCCCAACCTGCTTGCTCTTCCTCCGGTTCAGTGTCTTTGTAAAACACCACGAGGATGTCGAGTTTCCCTGTGGCCCTCAGAAGCTGTGGGGCTGTGCGTGCAGGTGGGCAGCCCTCCCTCCGCGCAGGCCTGGGTGGCATTTTTGTCAGAGGTGGTGAAGGCTCTCCTTGACTTTCTGTTCTGTGAGTGGTTGTGGTTTAATGTGCACTTTTGCTCTTGTTTTTGTGTGTGTGGAAGATTAGCCCAGAGCCAACATCTGCTGCCAATCCTCCTCTTTTCGCTGAGGAAGACTGGCCCTGAGCTATCATCCATGCCCATGTTCCTCTACTTTATGTGTGGGACGCCTACCACAGCATGGCTTGCCAAGTGGTGCCATGTCCGCACCCGGGATCCGAACCAGCGAACCCCAGGCCGCCGAAGCGGAACGTGCGCACTTAACTGCTGCGCCACCGGGCCAGCCCTAACGTGCACTTTTGAGTCACTTGACTGTTTGGGTCCCTGGGCTGGCGTTTCCTTGTTCTGCCTGATGCCCAATAACTGTGCTGTGGGCTTCTCTGTCCTACGGACAGCTGCTTGCTCTGACAAGAGGGCTGAGAACTGACTGAACTACAGCTCAGAACTCTAAGCAGGGCGCAGTGAGGGCCTGCATCTCTTTGCCCCCAGCGTAACCTCTGTCACCTTCGTAGAAGGTGTCTGCACACCTTGGCTCCCTTGGCTGACAATGACAGGGAGGAATCCTCCCAGGGAAAGTTAACAGGCCTCTTCCATATCTAAGGCTATATTTTCATACCTGGCGAGAACGTCAATTTTTCATTTCACGTTATGGGCTCTTTTTTTGCTTGAAATTGTCCATTTGGCAAAGAGGAAAAGTGACAAGGATTTATTCTTGGGCTCTTCTGGCCACTGCTGTCCCCAGCCTTCACCCCTCGCCCCTGCCTTCCGGCCACAACGACCTTGAGTCGGTTACTCTGACTCATGTGAGGCCCTTTGCACATGCCGTTTTCCTCTGCTTGGAATATTCCTCCCATTTATTCTTGCTTTTCTCTCTTTTCTTTTTTTTAAAATAATGGACAGTATTTTTAAGAGCAGTTTTAGGTTCACAGCAAAATTAAGCAGAGAGTGCACAGAGTTCCCATATCCCCCTGCCCCGCACATGTGGCCTGCCCCACCATCAACATCCCCCACCAGACTGCCACATGGGTTACAATCGATGAACCAGCGTTGACACGTCATCGCCCAAAGTCCCTCGTTTACATTGAGTTCCCTCTCGGTGTCGTACATTCTGAGGGTTTGGACAAATGTATAATGACGTGTGTCCGCCATTGCTGTACAGGACAGGGTAGTTTCACTGCCCTGACACTTGTCCGTGCTCCACCTCCTCATCCCTCCCTACTTCCCCCAAATCTGCTTTGTTTTTCCTGTCTAATCTCTGCCTACTTACGCTTCGGGCCTCTGCTGACTTGTCTGTGTGTCAGGGAAGCCTTCCCCGATTGACCCTCCTATGAGGTCCGAGTCCCCGAGCAGCACAGCCTGGGTCATATCTCCTCCAGTCACCATTTTAGGTTTATTTGGGCCACACCTTGGATGAATCCGCCTCCCCTTTGAGATGGCACGGACCGTGTCTGTCTCCTCACCACTGTATTTCCCCAGCTCTGAGCTCACTGCCTGGCACGTAACATGTCCTCCTTAAAGGTTTGGTGAACAAACAGGGCTTCGTTCTCACAAATTTCTCTGTGCTCCTGAAGTTCAGAAACCCCCAGGTCCACCTCGCTCCAGGCCCACCTCGCTCCAGGCCTGTCCACCTTCCTGTTAGTCTGGGCTGCCTTCACGTCATCTACCGTGCTCCACACACGCTCATTAAAGTAGAACCAGAGGTCCTGTTACTTGGCGATACTTTCCAACTCAGTAAGTACTCACTGAGTGCCCAATAGGTATGGTGGAGAAAACTAAAGATGAGGACAAGTGCCTATCCTCAGGGATTTGATTTGAGCTTGAAGTTCCACCACAAGGTAAAGAAACCACCTGTTTGTAAACATTCAAGGGAACCAAATGAAACTATTGATATTTGACTGTCAGTGATATTTGATATTTGACTATTGTTAGTTTCTGCTACAAAAATAGAAACTCATATGGTTCAGGCTTCTACTTTCCAGTTGTCTCTCCTTCAGTTCAGACTGGACTCTCCTTAGAGTCCTCATCAGACACGTTCTCTACCGCACGTTGTTGGGCTCAGGCTCCAGGTGAAGGTGTAAATCCTGAGTCACAGGCTGAGATTTCTTTTCCCCAAGGAAAGAAACACTACACTTCTGCCCCCCTTACGTTGAACCACAGAAGATTTTTAAAAAAGAGTTTTTGTTGCAAACTATGGATGGAAGCAGGAAAAACAAACTCCTGAGGAGAACATGTTTGTTGTTCTAAAGCGACAGAAATAGGCTTGAAAGCCAGCATGAGTGGGGAAGCCAATCACAGAATCTAACCTTGTTTTTCCCCACGTGTGTTGGAGTTCAGACTCGTCAGGCCCCAAGCTCAGGTCTGCTGTGGGGTCTGCCCACTGGCTGCTCAGGTCGGTCCTCTTTCCTTCCTCATTTCCTCCCCAAACCTGTCCTCTGTCGCTGTGCTTGCCTGAAAGATTAATGTACAGAGTGTTTTGTTACGACTTTTGAAAATGTATTGAGTACTTACGGTGTGCAAGATGCCCTGTTAGGTGCTGTGAGGGATGCATAGGTGAATGAGCTACGTACGGCTCTTGTCCCGGTGAGCATCATCTAGGTTGGAAGACAGATGCCTGTACAACAACCTCAGGGACCAGCGGAGTGCACAAACTCTGTGGAATGTCTGGCCCTTGGACCCAGTGGGTGAATCACAGTGTTCTCCTTCAAGGGGTCACCTTGGGCTCTTTGCCTCCCTGAGTTTTCCCTGAGGCTCAGATGCTGATGATGTTACTGATTACCATTGGCTGAATGCTTTGTGAGAGCCAGGCTCCATGCCAAGCACTTCACAGAGCTTATTTTATTTAATCCTTGAAAGATGGTTTTACTTTCCCCTTTTGATCAGGAAACAAGCCTAGAAAGATTGAGTAAATTTTCGAAGGTCATGCAGCTAGAAATGACAGACCTGAACCCACCTGCCTGGCTCCAAAGCTGGGGCTCTTAACCTTGACATGAGAGTGCCTGCTGTCCTTTGTGGTCACACGGGAGCAAGGAAGAGAAGTGGGAGGGGTGTGCTTCCAAAAAGAGCAAAGTCCTCGTCTGAGAGCCATTACAGTCTCCCATGTGACCCAGTTCGCCTACGGTAGGGCAGGACTGAGTCAGTCCCGGGGGAGGACAGCTGCCCATGCTGCTGTTCGCTGGAACTAAGGGTTTCCTGTTTATCAGAAACAGTTACAACATGGCTCTGGCAGCTCTCGGATTTTCTAGGGAGACCACTAGAGTACTGGCCCAAGGTCGGTCACTGATGGAGCCTAGCCCATTGAGCGTGCTTCTCTTTGCCCTTGGCCTTCCTCTCTGTGAAGTGGGAACTCTGGTATCTGCCTTCTCCTTCATAATTCAGAGGGCGTCTCAGAACCATTGCCTCTGCTCTTTGACTCTCAGCGACAGTGCTGTGGACCCTTTTCAGCAGGGAGGGAGCATGTGGCTCATACTCTTCAGTGACAACTGGGCCCATGGGCTGTGTTGACATCTAGCTGGGGAACCCTTCGTTTGGGTGACCATTCATTTTAATTAGACAGATTGACCTGGAGACCAGAAAACCCAGTCATTTAAAGCTAGTGTTTCTGTCCTCACTGAAACTGCTCCCTGGACGGTGTCTTGACTCTAGGCCGCCCTCTGTTTGAACGCTGTTTACCGGAGAGTGTTGTGAGCATTGTCTCCGAACAGGCAAGCCAAGGTGGGCAAGCCAGCCCACATTCAGGCAGGCATCCACTTGCTTTCTAAGACGGCTGAGTGGGACATCAGCTTTCCTCAGATTCCCAGGAACCGGGGCTCCAGGCTCTCCCTTACACTCTCCAACAGGGGTGTCCTTGAGCCTGTTTCTCTCACGTGTCATGCTCTGCCGTGGTCTCTGTGTGTAAACAAGTCACTATGAACGGAGCTGGGGACCCACAGGCTTAATGTGAGCCCTTTGGAAGATTCAGCTGCCAGACACAGGACATACCGTCCAGGGCCTGCAGGCCACAGTCCCGGCCCTGTTTTCCTCTGTGGTCAGACCACATCCAGGGACTGCGTCTGCCTCCGGGGGCTGTTTCAGACAGATGTTGATAGCGAGACAGCGGACGGGGGTGAGTGGATGGTTCCGAGTGTGGAATCTACCTCCTCTGAGGGGTGGTTAGAGGTTAACTGGGAGGAGAGACCCTGGGGGAGAAGCGTGTTGCCTCACCTCCGATGTCATTATAGAAGAGGGAGTAGGTGCCTCTGGCTGTTCAAGGGAGTGCGCTAGCAGTCGGCTCAGCAGTGGAGCAGGCTGCCAGATGCGCGGGTGAGTGTGTGTGGGCCCTCTGCCCTCGTGGTGGGGGTGCCGGACAAAAGATCTGTGCACTGCTTGCAGCTTGGACGAGACAAGCTCTGGGGTTCCTTCCAAACTTCAGGTGCTATGTATTTCCTCTGAGGCGGCTTTCTGCCCAGTAACCCACTGGTGCTTTTGTTCTGTGGCAGCCCCTGCCAGGCTGTCTTCCATGGTTCCTGGCTGTGCTCCCTCTAGGCTGCGTTTGTATGGGGCCACGGGGGCCATGAACTCTCCCATGCCCACTCATTTGTTTGCCAAGCGTGGCTTACTTTGAGCTGGTGCCCAGAAAAGCTTTCCCTGGCTCCTGATGTCTTCCCCATGGAGCCACCTTACCACCTGGGTGAAAGTCCAGGTGGGGTGGGGCAGCTGTTCAAGGGGACCCAGGGACACACTGGAGGTGTGCAGTGTGGGGGATGGAAGGCTGTTCTTGGTTCGTTGAGTGACTTTCCTCCTTTGTCAGACCCTGCAGCCATTGACTCCTTCCAACCCTGGAAACTAAATTGCCCCGCAGGCTGGAGGCTCACGTCCTCCAACAGAGGAACCATGTCCTCTGCGTCCTAGCCCTCGTTTCTGTCCTCCAGCCCCACGCACTCTGAGGTTGGAGGTTGGAGGTGAGCAAGCCAGCAGGTCTGTCTGCAGTTTGTATTTATGTTCTCAAAGGTTGGAACGCCTGGTGTTCCGTCTCCGTCCTGCTTACCCTTTCATGGACTACTGCTCCCTCTCTGCCATTTCAGAGTCCTGGATCCCCTCGACAACTTCCAGGCCTGGCTGCCCAGCTCCTCCAGTGACCATCCCACTGACTGCCCTGGCCCCTGCCTCCCGCAGCTGGGGTCAGATGGTCTCGTGGCCCTGCTGCCATGCTTTCTGCAACTCCCATTAGTTTTCTCAGATCTCAGTGCATGGCAGATGATTGGATTAAGTGAGTTTTCACTTAAAATATCCCCTTAATGTTTCCCATATTTATATACTTAAAAGATGTTAGATTCCAAAGCATAGCAAATAGTTGGTGGAATTGTGAGTGATGTAATTGAAGACTTATAGATATTGTGCGGGAGGGTTTTGGTGCCCAGCCCCGATTTCATCGATGTCTCCACTCGCTCCTTCCTCCTTGGGTGCTGAGTACGTGCCAGGTGCACTGCTCTCGTTATTCTGGGACTCGGGCCCTGCGCCCCTCCCTCTTGTCCCTCAGCTCCAGGTGTCTCCTGCTTTCTGAGGACAGAGCAGAGTTGGGCAAATCCTCCACTGAGTTTCCACTCTGAGAAAGTTGTCTCCGGCCCCAGCCCTGGTTGGAGTGGTCGGTCCCTGCAAAACAATAGGGTTTGCCTCCTGGACCTGGATGGAATCCGGGATTCTGGGCTTGTCATGGCTCCCCCAGCCACTCATTACTCCTGACATTTGCGTCCAGAGTCCGTGGATGGCTGCTTTTCACTGAGCATGGTCACCTACCCATGGATCTGGCTTGCCAGGAATCGCTGGAGTAACTGTGGGTCACAGAACCCCTCCCCTGGTGGCAGACGCAGGTTGGTGGCCAAGAGAGAACAAGCCTCGGCTTTGCCTGCTCACCCAGAGCGCGTTTAGGAAGGGACAGGTAAACTGTGTGGCATTGCCCGGAGGCTCTGGCTGAACCCGGCTTGTGGGAATGGACTCTGAGAGAGAATTGACACTTTGGGACTGGACGGGCGCTGTTGAGGGACCAGGGAAGTAAGATGAAAAGGATAATTCCAAGGTTTCTAGAAGAGGCATTTGATGGTCCCATTGTCAGAAATGGGGCAGCCTAGCAGTTGGTTTGCGGGAAGGATGGTTTGGGAATTTCAGAAGAGTTCAGTTCCAGGTGATGGTGGACACATTTGGCTTTTGGTACAGACCTAGGAGTAAGCTCAGGAGAGAGACTAAGTGAGGGATGTGATTTGTGAGTCGTCCAAGTAGATGCATGAACTGGATAAATCTCCACAGGGGAGCGTGTTACCTTTGACCTCATTCAGCTGCTGGGAGAGGAGGTGGAGTCAGAAGGCAGCAGAGGGGCAGGGCATGGGAGCTGGATGAACCTCTGGGCATCAGTATTTTTTTCTTTTCAAGGAAGATCAGCCCTGAGCTAACATCTGCCACCAGTCTTCCTCTTTTTGCTGAGGAAGATTGGCCCTGAGCTAACATCTGTGCTCATCTTCCTCTATTTTATATGTGGGACGTTTGCCACAGCATGGCTTGATAAGTGGTGCGTAGATCCATGTCTGGGATCCAAACTGGTGAACCCCGGGCCACCAAAGTGGAACACGCGAACATAACTGCTGCACGACCAGGCGGGCCCCTGGGCATCAGTATTTTTAAAGCTCCCTAGAGGACCATCAAGTGCAGCCAGATCAGAGAACCTCTGTGTGTGTGTGTGTGTGTGTGTGTGTGTGTGTGTGTGTGTGTGAGGGAGGGAGACAGGGGGACCAAGAACCTCTGCTGAGAGAGAGAGAGAGAGTGGGATCACGTGGAGAGGTCACATTATAAGGAACTGAGGAGATGGAGGTGTTAAGTCTGCTAGTCTTAAAACACAGAGAGACGAGTGACGAGAGATTGGTGGAGTAGCTGGGTCAAGAGAAGGGGTTTTATAAGTGGGTCGTGAGCATATTTTTAGGCACATGGAAAGGAACCAGAGGAGAGACTGACGGAGCAAATTCTCCAAAGAGGGTGGGATTTGGGGCTGCATTTCCTTGGGGAGGGCGGAGCCCTTCTTCCTTTGAGACACTGAGATCAGAGGAGAGGCCAGGGGGACGCCGGTTTATTTATGACAAGAGGCATCCTAGGGCAGTGGAACTAGGCCCTGTGAACCACTGGGAACAGAGGAGGAGACAAGTCCTGTTACCTGTCTCTCTTAGTGACGACAAAGGCAGGGTCGCCTCCTGAGCAGGTGTGGGAACTGGGAGTTTGAAGGCTGAAACCAACTGTGTGGTGACTCGATGCGGACTGGACCAGCAAGCAGGAGAAGTGAAGAGAATGGCAGTCTTGGCCAGACGCCAGGCTTCTTGCTTTTGCTTCTAGTGCATTTCCGTCCCGCCCAAGCCCTGACATTTTCACTGAGAGCTGACCTCCATCGCGGCTAATGAAATCGGCTTTCAAAAATTTTGTTTTTACTCGGAGTCATGCAGAAAAGACCTAAACAAATAGGTCTGGGTTTTTTTTTTTCCTCTTAAAATAGTTTTGTATGAAAAGAAAATATATTCAATCTAAAAATTTAGGAAATGCAGATAAGTAGAAAAAAGAGCAACATCACCCATAACACTGCAATCCAAAGTAAGATTGTGTGCTTCTGAATTACAAGGCTTGTCACAGTTTTTCGACTCTGGGGACATATTGGTGACAGTAATTGTCGGTTCTTGACTACGTTCAAGTACCGAGATGGGAGTGTGGTTTTGTTTAATCCTCTTGACAGCTCTGTTCAGTTGGTACTCTTATTATCTCCATTTTATAGAGGAGAGGCTGGGACCGGAAAAGATGAAGTAACTTGCCCAAGGTCACGAAGACAGCTGAGGCTGATGTGGGGCTGAACTGAGGTTTCGCAGACCTCTGAGCCCAGGTCCCTGACTGCTCTGAGATAAGGCCACTGGGCAAGAGATGATGTGTACGTGCTGTTCCCGGCACATGACTGACACTCAGTCTATTCACATAACTTATTGTATTTAAGTGACTTTCTGGGCAAACCAAGTCTTCTTTAAGTAAAACAGCTTTATTCAGGTATAAGTGATATACAGTAAACTACACATATTGAAAGTGTACAGTTGGACAAATTTTGACATAAATATACACCCGTGAGAGAGATACACACCACAATCAAGAGAGTGAATATATACTTCTCCCCCCAAAAGAGTATGTGTGCTCCTTTGTCATTTCTCCCTCCTGCCCCCTTACCCCAGGCAGCCAATAAATTGTTTTCTGTCACTACACGTCAGTTTGCATTTGCTAAAATTTTGTGTGTACTCTTTTATGGCCTGGTTTATTTCACTCAGCACAATTGTTTTGAGACTCCTCTGTGCTGTGGGGTGTCTCCGTTCATTCCTTCTGTTACTGAGTAGTAGTCATTGTATGCATATGCCATGGTTTCTTTATCCATTCACGGATTGGATATTTGGGTTGTTTGGGATTTTTGTAGTTTTTGCCTATTGCAGATAGAGCTGCTGTAAATGTTCGTGTTCAAGTCTTTGTACAGATATAGGCTTTTATTTCTCTTGGGGTCAATACCTAGGAGTGGGGTGGCTGGGTCATGTGGTAGGTGTTTGCTTAACTTTAAGAAACTGCCAAACTTCTCCAAAGTACCTGTATCAGTTTACGTTCCTACTGGCAGTGTGACGTTCCATTTCCTCCACATCTCCATCAACATTTGGTGTGGTCAGTCTTTTTCATTTTAGCCATTCTAATGGGTATACAGTAGAATCTCATTGTGGTTTTAATTAATGCAAATTAAACTTTCAGGCATGCAGTATTTCATAGTCCCTGTGACAATTGTGGAGGCTCACACATTGAGTAGTAAAAGGAGAAAAGAAGAAATCTAAAAACTATTACTATTCCCAGAGTAATAATTATAGCTCCTTTTTAATGTGCTGGGTATGTTTTAATACACTGTGTCTAAACCTAGCATCCACCCTTCAAAGTAGGATCGTCTCCATTTTACAGATGAAGAAACTGAGGCTGAGAGAGGTGAAGTGACTGACGCAGGGTCTCATAGTTAGAGCAAAGCAAAGATTTGAACTCGGCCTCATCTGTTCCAAAGCTCACTTCCTCGGGACCCCACACCATACTCCATTTTGTAGTTAAGTGTTTTTCTCTTCTTAAAAAAAAATCCACTTTCCCACCATTGGTCTCTGCCCCAAACATGGGACACAGAACTGAAGTCTTCAAAAGAGACAGCTCTGCTGACCAGGCAGACAGCAGGAAAATTATTTCTAATGTAAATTCTCTGTGGAGTCACTGCTTGTAAACTCTGCAGGCCCAAAAGTCTGGGTGAATGACTAGCATGTCCTGACTCAGTCTGTGCAGCCCAGCCTCTGGGCCAAGTTTGCTAACATCACTTACATAACGAGAGTGCACTTTAGAGAAAACCAAATTATTCTTATTGTGCTGTGTGGCTCTTCCTTTGCGGAGCTGTTTCTGTTTCACATGCAACCTTCCGATTCAACAAACGTTTATTTTGGATCCAGCAGCCTTTAGAGCCTACCATGTATTTTCATGAATTATCTCGTTTATTACACACATACCTCCCCACCCCCCGACCCCTTCTCCCTATGTGATTGGGAAGTTTAGCTTTGGAGGTAAGAGACAGGTCGTCTGAATCTGACTTCTCTGGTCCTTACTAGTTCAGGGGCCTTGGGCTAGTTGCTTAATGTCTCTGAGCACCAGTTTCTTCATCTGCATGATGGCGATGGATCACCTACTTCACAAAGATTGTGGTGAAGATTAAATGGAACAGTGGAGGTGACCAGTAAATGATAAGTATTGCTATTCCTGTTTTACTGACAAGAAAAAGGCTTTTGAGGTGTTAAATAATTTGGTCAAAGCTACACAGGAAATTAGAGTTGGCAACACAATTAAAATGCCATCTTCAGGCACCCAAGTTCCTATGTTCTGTCTCCTTGCTGCCAGCCTCTAGGTCCCTACAAGTTCCTTGAGAGGCTGGCATGAAAGCAAAGGAGACTGAAAAAGTTAAATGACAGATCCAGCATTCAGAGCCTAGTCTTGTCAAAGTAATGCTTGCTTATTAAAGACAGTTGGAAAAAAGAAAAAGATATTGCCCATAATCTCAACCCCAAGCCCAGCCACGTTATGGTGTATTGTGTTTCAATCTCTCTTATTCTCTTTTTAATAGAAAGTTAACGCTTGCTTCTTACCTAGTTTGTAGTCACACTGCAATTATCGCACTCTATTCTTTGTTTTTCACTTTATATTGTGCGTGTTTACCCATAATTTCATACTTTTTATGAACATAGTTTCTAATGGCCAGAGAGGAGATATCTCAGATTATTTAACCATTCCCAAATAGTAGAATATTCACATGTCCCCTTCTTGTCACTGTTTGTAAAAATAGCGCTGTATTTCAGAACACTTCTAGCAGGTAGTAGAACCACTGAATCAAAAGCTATCTGCTTCTTTAAGGGTTGTTTGTTTTTGGTTGTCATATAGTCCTTTGTTGAAATGCTTTCCTTTGTTGTTCTTAACCAGCTGGGCATTCCACCGCACCACTGTTGATGTCATCTATGATGTCACAAGGGTGGTGGCCTTCAACATTGCAGCCCACAGACTGGGCAGTTCCCAGGACCCTTGTAATGGTTCCAGGCAGTTCTCTAGCTAAAGTTTGGTGCTGGATCTGTCAGGCAATGTTGACAATCTCATCAAAAGTGAGATTTCCGCTGAGGTTAATGTTTTTCTGCTTGTTTCTGTCTCCTGGCGGTTCCCTGAGGGCTTTGATGACAGGGCAGAGGCAGACAGTACCACCTCAATCTAAGCTGGTGTTTCTGGATGGTCAGTTTTGCTATAATCCTCGACCCCTTCCGATTACTGGTTGCCTTGGCAATGTCATCACCAGCTTTTTTGGAGACAGACCCAGGGGGCCGATCTGGGGCACCAGCTTCCTTACTGGTGCACCCTCAGGTACGTGACTTTGATCTCGTTGGGGTCAAACGTACGTGGCATGGTGGAGGCGCCTGGTGTCGAATGGACCCAGATTTGGCACCCAGAGTTTTTTTTGAAGTCAGGTTACTGAGGGATAATCTACATAGAGTAAAATTCACCCTTTTTAGCCATAAAGTCTTATAGCCACCCCTACAATTAAGGTTTACATTTTTCCCGTTACCCCAGAAAGCTTCCTAGTGTCCCTTTGTTGTTGGCCTGTGGCAGACACGGAATTGTTTCTGTCCCTATATTTTTGTCTTTTTCTGAATATCTTATGAATGGTGTTAGACAGTAAATCACGTTTTGAGTCAGGCCTTTTTCACTTAACATAAAGCCTTGGAGATTCATCCAATTGTATATGTCGGTAGTTTATTCCTTTTCATTGCTGTGTAGCATTCCATTGTGTAGATGTACCACAGTGTGTGTGTGTGTCTGTTCACCACTTGATGGGCGTGTGGGTTGTTTCTAGTTTTTGATGATTAGGATAGCTGCTATAAATATTTGCATAGAAGTTTTTATGTGAGCATAAGTTCTCATTGCTCTTGGGTGAATACCAAAAGTGGGATTGCTGGGTTGATGGTGAATATATATTTAACTTTACAAGAATCTGCCAAACTGTTTTCCAAAGTTGCTGCAACATTTTGTATTCTCACTAGTGATTATGAGAGTTCCACTTGTTCCACATCCTAACCAGCCCTTGGTATTACCAGGGTTGGTTTGTTTGCCATTGGAATAGCTATCTGACAGCTAGCTCATTGTGCTTTTAATGTACATTTCCTTAATGACTAATGATGAAATGTCTGTTCAAGGCTCTATCTTTCTAAATTCATTTGTTTGTTTTCTTATTATTGAGCTGTGAGAATTCTTTATATATTCTGGATGCAAGTCCTTTATCAGACTTTTATCTTTTGCAAATATTTTCTCCCAATCTGTGCCTTGTCATTTCATTTTCTTAATGGTATCTTGCAAAGAGCAGATGTTTTTAATTTTGATGAAGTCCGGTTCATCAGTTTTTTCTCTTAAAAATCTGTCTTGTCTAAGAAATCTTTGCCTGTACCACGATCACAAAGGTTTTCTCCTGTGTTTCCTTCAGAAGTTTTATAGTTTTAGGTGTGTGATCTACTTGGAGTTAATTTTTGTATATAGTGAGAGGTATGGGTCAAGCTTCAGGTTTTTTTCATATGAATGTCTAATTGTTCCAGTACCTTCTGTCAAGTTGATTATATACTCGTGAGTCTGTTTCTGGCCTCTCTGTCCTGTTCCACTGGTCTGTGCATCTGTCCTTTTGTCAGTACCACACTGTCTTGATTACTGTAGCTTTATAAGAAGTCTTGACCTTAGATAATGAATCTTCCAACTTTGTTATTGTTTTACAAAATTGTTTGGCTGGTCTCCATTGTTTGCCTTTCCATATAAATTTTAGAATCAGCTTGTCATTTTCTCAAAAAGGCCTTCTGGGCTTTTTTCCCCAAATATGCATGTTTTATTTTTTTGGAAGATTGGCTCTGAGCTAACATCTGTTGCCAATCTTCCTCTTTTTTTTTTTTTCCTCCCCAAAGCCCCAGTACATAGTTGTATATTTTAGTTCTAGGTCATTCTAGTTCTTCTATGTGGGATGCTGCCACAGCATGGCTTGATGAGCAGTGCCTAGGTCTGCACCCAGGATCCAAACTGGTGAACCCCGGACCGCTGAAGTGGAACACCCGAACTTAACCACTCAGCCACTGGGCCAGCCCCACTTCTGAGCTTTTGAGTAGGATTGTGTCAAATCTATAGATCAATTTGGGGAGAAATAACACCTCAACCACATTGACTCTTCCAGTCCATGGAAACAATCTCTCTATCCATTGATTTAGGTTTCTGATTTTTCTTCAAGGTTCTTAACACACATTGTTAAAATAAAGGTTGACTCTTCTACTTTTTTATTGGGGTGTTTAGCACAATGCGGTGCCCTTGTGAATAACATCCACATTTTCCTGCAAAGAACGCTGCTGGCTTATACTCTGTTGATTATGCTTTATCTCCTAAGCATCTTGCCCCTCCCTTCCACACTCCTTGGCTTATAATGTATTGCTTTATTTATTTCAAAGTTTTAAACTCTATCAAAGTATAACATACATACAGAAAGCTATGCATAAGAATACATCTCAGGGCCCGCCTGGTGGTGCAGCGGTTAAGTGTACACATTCCGCTTTGGCGGCCCAAGGTTCACTGGTTGGGATCCTGGGTGCAAACATGGCACCGCTTGGCAGGCCATGCTGTGATAGGTGTCCCACATATAAAGTGGAGGAAGATGGGTACAGATGTTCAGGGCCAGTTTTCTTCAGCAAAAAGTGGAGGATTGGCGGGAGATGTTAGCTCAGGGCTAATCTTCCTCAAAAAAAAAAAAAAAAAAGGAATACATCTTGATAAATTTTACAAAGTAGAAACACTAGGTCAAGAAACAGAGCATTACCAGCTACCCAGAAGCCTCTTTGTGACCTTTTTCGATTATTACTCCCCAAATCTTGCCACCAAGAGGGACCACTATCTCGACTTCTAACACCACAAATTAGTTTTGTCATGGCTTAGAATTTCGTTGCTCTAAACTTTCTAGGTTTCTTATTTTAGGTCCTGAAAATGTGCCAGGCCTCCTCATTGTGCCTTTGCTAGTGCCCAGAACACCTAACCCCTCTTCTTCCTTCTCCCTCATTTCTTCTTCCGGCTTCCTTGAAGAGTCCTCCCAATCTGTCCAGCTCAGCTTGAGTTTCATCCATCCTGGGAAGTCTTTCCCTCCTCCTCTTCTCAGGTTTCCTTTGACGTTGTCTGTACCTTCATTAGCATGCCAATCACGATGTATTGGAGTGGTGTTTCCATTTGACTGCAAGCTCTTTGAGGTCTGGAACAAGCTGTTTTGTAGACCCACTGCCTTCCTCGGGGCCTGGCACACAGTAGGAGATTAGTAATTGTATGTTGGATGAATGTTGAGAGTCTAGGAAACTGATTCCCCAAAAAGTCAAGCTGCTTGCTCACAGTAGGCCTCCTGGCTTTCAGCCCTTACTGGCTTCTCTTCAAACCGTTTTCTCCCTCATGTTACTCTGACTATTTGTGGTTTATTTCTTTATTCCATACTGCTTTTGGAGCAAGTCAGAAAATATCAAAGCTCTTGAAGGCAGTTTATCCATCATTGTGGTTATCAGAAAGAGAGGATGAGGCCCTCGGCCCCGCATCTGCCAGGAGAGCAATAGCTTTGGACTTTATAGTCTGTGCATCTGGTCTCCTACTTCAGTACCAAGTGTGCATGTGTAGATGACTCTTGACAACGTTTAAATCCTTCCTGTGTTCACCTTGCCACCAACATATTCTGGGATGCCCTTCCACTGTTAGTAAGAAGACGACCACATCCCAGGTTTTGTTGCCCTGTATCACGGTCTAGCTGCTCCTGATAAAAATGACTGGGAGTGTTTGTGTGTAGTATTGGGGCCACAGTGGCTAAATAAGAAAAATGGAGTCCTTCCCTCGCAATCCAGACTGGATTTAGCTGTGCCCCGACTGCAGAGTGGATGCCTTCCATACAGTGAACAGGGAGGAAAGAGTGATCTGACCGACCTTAAATGTCAAGTGGTTCTTAGTGTATGGAGTGGTTTACGTCCACCAGAATAGGTGGCACATTTTACCACATCCTCCAAAGACAGATCCGTCTGTTGGTCATTCGAGCATACCCTTCTGAGCAATTTGTGTCTAATTGGGGGCCTGTAGTGTTCACTTACCCATCATCGTGGGGAGGTTGCGGTGGGTTAAATGCTGTCCTGGGGAGGGAATAATAGGTGAGGCTAAAAGGGGAAGCAGCCCTCAGGTGTAACTGAAAGGAGCGAGGAAGAGCATGATGGTCTGGAGGGGGGATCCAGGTACGCAGGCCTATAAGGGTGAAGCCATGGAGACTTGTCTCTGTGCGTTTAGGCTGTGTCTCTTCTGAGCTCTGTGGAGTCCCTCTCCGGTGGTTTTATGAGTGTTCCCCAGCTGTGCACGCAGGGCAATGCCACTGATTCAGACCGTGACTCCTGGAGATGGGTGAGTGCCTGTCCGATGTCCCAGGGCAGGCTTGGGAGCAGCCAGAATGGCTTTGCACCCAGCAAACTTCTGTCCCTCAGGAGAAGATCGGCTGGCGAAAGGATGCTCTGCACTTGCTGGTGTTCACAACGGATGATGTGCCCCACATCGCGCTGGATGGAAAGCTGGGGGGCCTGGTGCAGCCGCACGATGGCCAGTGCCACCTGAATGAGGCCAACGAGTACACTGCATCCAGCCAGATGGTGAGGGCCGGGGACCCCAGCCCTGCTCCTGTGACCCTGCCCATGGTGCAAGTTCTTATCTGGCCTTCGAAACCTTCCTCTGGCCTTCTACTCGCTGGCTTTCCAATCCATTCTAGGGATTGGCTTTCCAGTCCATCTTCCCCAGCTGGGCTTCCAGGACTCCTCAGAAACAGAGAACATTTCTCAGGGATTTCTGTAGCTGGTTCATCTTTCTGCCATTGTGCCCCTAAATGGGGGTGTTTAGTTGAGGAAAGAGGTGACCTGGGAGACAGGAGAGATCTCAAAGGGGAGAGGTGGTCTTCCATGAGAGTGGGGACAGTGTTCCTCCAGAGATCCAAACTGGGATAGAAGTTATCTGGAAGACAAAACTCCTGACTTCTGGAAATGGGCTCCTTGAGGCACTGGGTTCTTCAGTGTCAGGAGTGGGGTAGCAGTGTCCCACATGGAACGAGATGCCCCAGGGACCTTCCACTCTCAGTAGTCTGTGACCATGACCACGTCATTTAAAAGAATTTATGCAAAATTTCAAATATATATAATAAGAGATAGACCAGTGAAGTGAGTGCCTACGTTCCTATCACTCAAACTCAACAATTAGCAGGATCTTGTCACACTTTCTATGCAATTAAAAAAAAAATCTATACCCTCTTCCCTCACAAATCCATTCTGGTTTCTAGCTAGACAGGAGTTCTTTCTAATTTTCTTTGCTGGACAAGTCCGAGTTTCAAGAGGTGGCCAGTGCCCAAGCCTTCTATATTATCCAAGAATAATGGAGTCTAGAAAAAAGACTCATAACTATAGAACCTGATAACTACAAAACTGATGAGGGCCCCTGTACCCATCATTAGCCCTTAAAATCCTTCAGGACATTGTTAAGCTGCCTCTCAGCCTCCTCCCTCCCTCCCTGCTCTGCACCCCTCCCCCGCCATGGTCTATCTTTTAGTCCAGAAGTCAGCAGCCTCTCCAACCCATTCTGAGCCATAAGCAGGACTGACAGGACCTGTAGGGGAATAGTGGCAGGCCCAACCGTTGAGTATAGGAACAGGAAAATAGGGCAAGGAGTCGGGGAAGAAATTTTTAGGGAAGAGAAGAGACGTAACAGGTGCTGGTGGTAGACGGCAGGATGTGGTGGCTCCTCCTTTCAGGGCCTCCCCACTCTGCCCTATTCCTGCTGAAGGGGTGGAGACAGACCAGGTATGGGAAACCTCCACTCCTCACTTCTCCTTCTGGGGTGGGAGGCTGGCAGGAGTGAGTCTAGATTGGTAGGTGCCAGAGGGTCCTTTCCTGGGCATCTCCTCTATGCATTTCCTCAGTTAGGAGCTGCCTATGGGGCTTGATTGTTAAGGGGCTTTAAGGGGCTGCCAGAGGAATATGCTTTTCATGGCAAGTGATAAGTCACTGAGTGCATGTTGGAGGTGGATGCTAGTATCAGCCTGTTAGAAATGTTACAGCCTTGACTTTGCCTTGGCCCTAGGACTATCCATCCCTTGCCTTGCTTGGAGAGAAACTGGCAGAGAACAACATCAACCTCATCTTTGCAGTGACGAAGAACCATTATATGCTCTACAAGGTATGCCTGGAAGGAGTGAGGGAGGCTGGGGGCCTGATTCTGGGGGCCATGCTGACCCTAAGATGAATGGGAGTTTAGAATGTGGGGTGAGGAGTGTTAATAGCCCTACTCTGTGTTGCGGGAGATCCAAAGGCGGGGTGGAATGTAGCCCTGTCTTGAAAGTAGTAATATAGTGGAAACTAATAGTGTTCCGGAAGCTCTTAAGCATTCACCTAGCAGTGCATCCCTTTCCTAGGGATTGAAACATGCGATATCCAATTTGATCCTGAGAAAAACTTTGGAAATAGTACGACTTCCCACTTTTCAGATGATGAAATGGAAACACACAGGAGCACACTCTGGTAGGGAAGGACAGTATAAATGAAAATTTACAGAAAGAAGACTAAGGCATCTAGGCAGGCTGCATCACTAATTCCAACGTTCCAGAGTTTTTGTGCCTTCCCCGCAGGGTACGGGAGACCAGGGGGTTAACCTGGAACAGGAACTCCCAAAGAAAACAGTAAATGTCTTGAGTGAACAGAGCAGTCTGTGTTTGCATCCATTCTGTCTAAAAAAGACTCTTCTGAGCCATTCCGTGGACCCTCATTATAAACTCCCCTCATGAGTGTACTCTTCCCACAATCACAGGCAAGTCACGTTTTGAACTAGAACTCTCCTCGGGGTTGCTCAAGGAGTGCACTCACGTAAGCTAAATGAACAGCCCAGCTCACCTCTGACATCCTTTGAACTGAGAGGGTATGAGAACTTAATCCCTACTCTAGAGCAGCCAGCCCGGGTCCCCTCTCCTTCCTGCTCTTAAATATCCACAAGAGAACCTTTGTCTGATTGTGTTTTTCTGTTGCTCCTGCCTGAGATCATCACTGAGAAAATGCCACTAACATCGTCTAGAGTTCATTATCTTCTTTAAGTCTGAATCACTTTTAAAAGATGAAAACAAGGGAAGAGGATGGATTTTCTTTTTTTGTATAGTGGAAGACTGCAGATAAAACATCCATTTGCAAATAACGTTTTTAGAGCGATCAGTTGCACAGACCATACTGAGTATGCTTCTAGATGCTTTAAGAGGGAAGAGATCCATCTTGGCTTAAGCCTTTCTTACCCAGAACCAAGGACACCTGGCTCAGGGCAGAGGCCCACCCAGTCCAAGGCAGGCTGAGGGAAGTAGATGTTTCTAGATGTTTCTCTCACTTTATAAGTGACGTATTCATTTTCTTAATGAAAGAGGAAAGGCAGCCACCGCAAGCCCGCCTGCTTTGTTTCAGGACTTCACCCAGAAATACCCAGATGTCCTTGGGAGGGCTCTAGTCACATCTCAGTCCCCTGTTAGAAAAAGAGGCGCATTTGAGACCCTCAGAAAAGTTTTCCCTTTCACTCCTGCCAAACAGATCGAGAGCATCCATGAACTGACCCTGGGAATACCTATGTGGACGAGGGGAGAGAGGGCAGGAAAATCGAGAATTTGTTGACCTCGGAGGGTGGAATTTCAGAGAGATGTCCATGATATGCCAGACGGGAGGGGTCTCCGAGCAGGAGCAGGACATTATACTTTAGGAAGAGATCTCATCAGACTCTTGCCACTCAGGCCTTTGACAATGGAGTCCACAGCTTACTGCAACGACTCTTCTCCTCTGCCTGTTCTTCTCGCCTTTCCTTGTGGGGTCCTCTCCAATTGATGGTGTGAGAGAGTGGCAGACTAATGCTGGGGAGCCCCTTACTGTTCTAGCTCAGTAGACAAGTGTTCACTCTGACAGTATAGAAGGGCAAAATGGGCTTATTTTTTTCTTTATTTTATTTTTTTCAAGAATTTTACAGCCCTGATACCTGGAACAACAGTGGAGATTTTATATGGAGACTCCAAAAATATCATTCAACTGATTATCAATGCGTACAATGTAAGTCATCGGTTTCTTCCCCCACTGCCACCTCCACCCCCTCCTCCACCGCCTCCCACTGGGGCTCCGGGAGCTGATGTGGACTCCGGTGGGCCACGCACTGTGCTGGTGAACTTGGCTCTGCTTCCCATCTCCTGCCTCTTGAGTTTGGTGCCTTCCTCCTTCATTCAGATTTGGGTGGAGAAGGCCATCCTGCTTAATGCATCCCTCTCCTCTCACCGCTGCCATCTTGACTCTCTTCCTAAGCTGATCCTAGTGAGCAGTGAATGGCTCAGTCAACTCGGGCCAGCAGCTCTTGGCCATGTTTGGGTTCTGACTGTGTGATGACTCAGGTCTCATGGGAGCACCTCACTTGGGTGGGTGCAGGTGCTCTCCACCCATCCCGTTGCCTAGGTGATACTGCCACTGTGTTCCCTCGGCCAGAAGGGAGAAGCATGCACACCGACCTCGCCTCACGGTGGGCAGGACAGTTGAAATTCCCCAGGCTCATGGAGCTCATCATAGAGCTGCAAACTAAAGCGGGAATGAAGAATCCAAGAGGAATCAACAGTAGGTCTTTTGCCTATGCACTTAGGATCTGATTGTAATCAGGTCCTTTCGGACGGAGCCTGAGTGGGCCTGATAAATTCTGTGCTGTTGTCATTCATCACGGTAACGTGGCTCTACTGTAGGAAGTGCAGCGTTTATGGACGTGGTGTGGGAGTTGCTTTCACATCCCAAGCCAATTGTCCGTGATTCCCAAACCTTTCTCCTTCTTCCTTTCCTTTCCCTCAATTCCTAATACTCAAGAAGTTCTTGACTCAGGCCTACCTTTTTTCAGGAAAATAGCAAGCGCAGTGTCTTGTGCTTGGAGGTATGTACCCTCAGCTGTCCCCTCCCTGCTAAGTCCCAGGATGGTTGTCACTTCCAGTGTCCACCCCACCCCTCACGGGGCCAGGTAATTCCCAAACTGGAATGCAGAGTACATCTTCCTGTAAAAACAAAGTTAGAAATAGAGTAAGTATAGTTTAAATAGCACTGTTAGTCCTAAATTTATATAAAATAGACTTTGGTGGGCTAACGTGGGAACCCAATTAACCACTGTGGCATCGCATGTGTGTGAGAAAAAAACATCTTATCTTCCCCACCGCAAATAATTTACAAATGAGTATTTGGAACTCTGCCTTTCCAGTGTTGACTTTGTCAACCTACTGCTCCAGCCCTGTGTTGAGTTACAAAATGCTGCTCAACTAGACCAGGATCGTAGGTAATGCCCTCGCACTGGGGCAACCCCGGAGCTTGGGGTATGGTCAGGCGCCTTGGTCTCCTGGAGCTTCGGCGTCCTAAAGGTGGTGAGTCGGGGGACAGTGAGGATTTGTGACTGGCTTTCCCTCCCTCCTCCCCATCCCCCGCCCCCACCTTCTATTGCAGTTAAGGGTTGTCTTCCTCTCACAAATTCTCTGATTCCTCCTCACTGCTAGAACTTCCTGTTGAAAGAAACTAAAGACTTCCTTCTCCTCTCCTACCCCTTTCCCCACATAGTAACATCCTTTTTTCTGATCTCTGACTTCTAAATCTTCACCAGAGCTGGTGGCCTCCCCAGAACCCAGAACCCAATGGGACAGGGTCCAAGCATAGCTCTAACCGGGCTCTTTCCATTTCTCTGTGTCACTTTACCGTCTCAGCGTTTTGTGGTGGATTTCATATGAGTCATGCAACACATGACTAAGTGTGGGTGTTGACTTTTACCTCCCCTAGAGAGCTGGCAAACCATCTGTGGGACATTCTGAAAGGACTTTGGTTGGAGCACATGTAACAGATGAAATGGCTGCGGTATTTAGCTAGGCTGAGGAGCTAGCAAAATGCAAAGGGTATGTTTAATTTAACACCCTGTAGCATTGAGTCTGTTGTATGCAACTTTCATAGTGTGAAATCTTCAACTCTGGGCTTGAACTTACAAAAATTTTTCTTGCCATCCCAAATTCTTCATGGTGAGAGATCACCGAGTCCTCCCAAGGGAATTTAGCCGTGTGGAGCTTTGCTGTCCCATAGTTGCTGATGAGAGCTTCTCTTCCAGAGCTTAGAGATAGAGCCCTGGGTGCACCCACCCCGCTCCCTGCCCCCAAACGCCAGCACTGTGTCACATTGAGAAAGGGGAAGTAGGACTGGGAGAGAAATCACTGGGATCTCATCTCAGTCTGGGGAAAGAACAGAATGAGCTGGAAACCACTAGAGTTGCATGTGGAGGGTGACATCAGAGGCCATGTATATGTTTCTCCTCGTGGAGCACATGTTTCTATTTTCGTTGTTGCCATAAAGTCTGCTCCCACCACTCCACAGCTGGCCTGACTTAAAGGCATTGCAGATGTGACCTAGCCTGACTGAGTATTTAATAGCCTTTAAACTTCTGACATTCTTGACATTGTCTCCTTGTCCTAGGATGAGGAGTAAGGAATCATCCTCAGGGGCAGATCTGGTAGGAGGTAATTGAATTTCAGGAGTCACACGTAAGTCTTCATGCGTAAGAACTGCATTGCCTGTGGCTTTGATCCTCTGCTATATCTTGTACTCCATCCATCCATCCATTCATTCATTCAACAACTATATATTAATGGCCTGATGTGTGGCAGGCGTCATGCTGCACCTTGGGAATAAAACCATGCACAGAACACAGTCCTGTCCTCCAGGAGTTCATAGTCTTTTAGGGGAGATTGACTCTTAACAACCAGAGTACAACCTACCCACCCACACTTTCCAAAATCAGAACAGGTCTCCGAAGAAAGAAGTGAGAATCAGGTGGGTGATCACAGGGAGCATTGCAGGGGCATCAGGGAGGCCTGGTTCTGATCCTGCCTCTGGCAGATCAGTGACCATGGATGAGGCCTTTCCTTTGGCCTCAGTATCTGCTTCCATAAAATGAGATTTAAACTGAATAATCTCCACGGTTCCTGACCCAGTAACATCCTAAGTGTTCTGATTCCAGAGACTGTGTGGAGAGCAAGAATAATACAAACTTCAGATCAGAACATAGGCTTTGGGCTCTTAGGGCCAGAATAAAACATAGGATTCAATTTCCATCCATTATAGTTACCGATTCATTGAATAGGAGTCCCAGTCCCCAGTGATCTTTGTCCCTCTACCAAATTCCCCATTAACACTTCCAGATGGCAGCTTCAGCAGGTCTTGATGAGGGGAGGGCTCATGCTTCCTCCCAACGTCTTGTTCATGAGCCACAGGCTCTCATATTTCATTGACTGATCCCAAGTAATTTTTTACACAGCTCTAATCTACCTATGCCTTTTATGATACACTGTTTTGCCTCATCCTCATACTTATTCACAATTACAAATTTTTTTAAAATTTACTTTGTCTTTCAAAAATAATTTTAAGTTTCTTCCACTAGGCCTTAGTCCTTTAGCATAGCTGCTGTTAAAACATCCATCCTTCCTTCCTTCCATCCATCCATCCATCCATCCATCCATCTATCCATCTGTCCATCCATCCATTCATTCAACAGAAGCTTGTGGTGAGTCCTAGAGAGAAATATAGTATGGCCCTTGGAATTCACAACTCAGTGGGAAAACAGATTTCTAAATAACTAATCACATTCAGCAGGAGATGCTGTGTATGCCGAGTAGATCTCTCGCAACCCTTTGCCAGTTGAGGCTGACACAAGAGGAAGTGGATTTAAGAGAGTATTTTTAGAGTTGTAGAAGCACTTAGATGATTCGTTGCAAAGGGAAAGGCTATTTTTTGCAGAGAATATTTTCAACAAGCTGTAAATTTGTTGGGAAAACTGCATATTTAGTTTATTCAAGTTTAACACTACATACTCAGCAAAAAAGAAAAAGAGGAAAGAAAGAAAAGAAACCCCACGGGAGTGAGAGGCAACTCTGCCCGCCGTTCTGTTCAGTGCCATGTTCCCTGGAGCAGACCTGGGAAGGGAGGTAGGAGTCTGAAGGGCCATTGGTTGATCCATGTGCCTCTCAGAGTGTGTTCATCCTGCTATACTGCGTGTATTTAGTGCATAAAAATTTTTTTGGTAAGATATGGCCCCTAAATACAAGCCAGTTACTTCATCTGACTTCAATCTCCAAAGGACATCCTCCTTAGAGATTTTCAATGGCAGTTTTTTAAACTAACAAACATACCGAAAATTGCACAAACTTTTCACTAAATACACCTGAGAATCCAGCACCAGGACAAAAAACAATGTTACTGGCTCCCAGAAGCCCCTATCATTCTCTTTTCCATTATTATCCCCAATTTTGCCTGTTTTTGAATTTCATATAAATAGAATCATAAAGTATATGTGGCTTTTGTGTCTGACTTCTTTTGGGCAATGTTATATTTGAGATTCATCTGTGTCATGGCATGTAGTTATATTTCATTCATTCTTGTTACTGTACGGTATTCTGTGAACACACCAGCATTTTTTTAAAAAAATCTGTTCTACTGTTGCTAGGCATTTGGGTTGTTCCAGTTTCTAGCTGTTACAGACAGTGTTGCTGTGAACAGTGTGTGCAGTGCTGTTGTACCTTCTTCTGGTCAGTACACATCTCTGTTGGGTATAGTCCTAGAGAGAATTGCTAGGTCTAAGGTCGGCCTCAGTGTTAGGAGATTCTGCCTGATGTTTTTTCTCAGGATTGTACCAGTTCACACTCCCACTAGTGTGGTATGAGGGCCCCAGTCTCTCCACATCCTTTCTAACACTTGATATTTTCAGTCTTTTATTTTTTCTATCCTGGTAGGTAATTTTGTTTTCATTTTTATTTCGATTCACTGTCTTGAGGACATAATCCACACATAAGATGATATTCTCTCAGAATGTAGTTTCAAAGCTCTTGAATGTGGACCTCCTCTGTTGGGGGATGAGTGTGGATGTGAAGAATGATAGGGTGGGTTCTGGGAGAAAGTGTCTGCTGAACTGCTTTTGAAGAATGAGAAGGAGCTAGCCAGGGGGAAGAGAAGAGAGAAGTGCCATTGAGCAAAGGAACATTCCCCTAGGCACGTGTAAAGACCCAAAAGCTGAGGGTGGGTTGAGAGGTGACTCGGGAGAGGCAAGCAGAGACAGCGCTTCAGCCCTTGAAGCAGGTAAAATTATCATATGGCAGGTGGACCATTATCAACTCTGAGCTCACAGAGGGAGACCTCAGGCCACATCTAGCAAGACGGCATGTGGGTGTGGAGAGAAGGAAAGGGATGAGGGAGGGACAGCTAACCAAGCCCACTGGCTCTTGCCTTGTCTTGAGTCTCCTGAGTTAGAGGAAGCCATGTGGGCATCAGAGAACCAGCACGGAGAGCACCTTGGCTGCAGCCTTTACTCAATGGTTCTGGCTTCATCTCCTCTTTCTGTTCAGAGCATCCGGTCTAAGGTGGAGCTGTCAGTCTGGGATCAGCCTGAGGATCTTAACCTCGTCTTCACTGCTACCTGCCAGGATGGTGTATCCTACCCTGGTCAGAGGAAGTGCGAGGGCCTAAAGATAGGGGACACGGTAAGTTCTCACCCTCCATTTATACTTGTTAGCCCTGGTCATCATTCTTTGGCTTCTGATAACTTTTGTGACTTTTTAGAGTTCTGTAGGAGTTTGTATTCTGTTGTCCAACTTAGCATCCTTAGACTTTCCGAACGCTGGTCTGTGTTGTGTCTTCAGGGTGCCAAGTGGACTTGTTAACAAGCTCCAGTCAATAGACAGCCCTCAGTGCAGTGCCACCTAAGCGTTCCTCAAGTTGACCTTGTGCCCTTGGTGTTTTAAACCATTGCTACCTTCATTTGACAGGCATGAAATCAGGTGGGAGGGCGTGGCTGGGAATCTAAGAGACCTGGCCTTCATTCCTAGTCTTCTAGAGCTTGCTCTGTGCCTTGGATAATCTGACCCTCAACTTCCCCTTCTGTAAAATATGAAGAAAACCATCCACCTCTTCCGATTTGATGAGATGGAACAGAGAACTCTACAGCAATGGAAGGCATAGAGATGCCTTGTCTGGATTAGTGGATATAATTAAATGATGGGGAAGAAACATTGTAAAGATGTGCACCTGTGTACCAAACCAAGGACTTGAGGGAGGGAAGAGGATATATGGGTGATGGGAACACAGATGAAACACAGGCACAGAGGCAGGCAGAGTGGTGATGGAGAGCCATCCACACATCTTCTAGAGGTTCCTGCTGCTAGAAGCAGACGATGAGATCCATTCCTTGCTTTGTTTACGGTTTCATTGCTCAGAAAATAGACAGTGAAAGAAAGTTCTTTTCCACCCTTAAAAGAATTACAGGGACCTTAAAAATAGATAACCGTATTTTCTGGACATTCATAAGCACTATTGATGGCCAAGGTGAGTACAAGCAGACTTAGACCCTGGATTCTAGGGAAACAGCTCAAGAAGATGTAGGTATAGCTACATGGCTGGTCTTCTGGGGTTTTCTCACATTCCATAATGGATCCTCGCCCGCCTCCCCTTTCACAACTACCCTTTGCCTACTTTACAACACACAGGCATACTCTCACCCAATCTAAATCTTACAGTGGTGTTTTGCCTCAGTAAGGGGACAACTGAAAATACGGTATCAATGTTGAGAAAGTAAAGGACTCTAATGACTGGGTGACAAATCTAAGACAGGTTTTTTCAAAGTTTCTTTTGCTTTTTTTAAAAAAATGAAAGAAGGTCTAATAAAGTTGTCAGATGAAAGATCATTAAAATTGATTATTTATGGCATTAACTCAGAAGGCACTCATAGAACCGGATGATGTTGCTGTAACAAAACTTCTATTCCCATCTTCCTATTTTTTTTTCTTAAAGATTGGCACCTGAGCTGACAACTGTTGCCAATCTTCTTTTTTTTTTCCCCTTGCTTTTTTCTCCCCAAATTCCCCCAGTACCTAGTGGTATATTCTAATTGTGGGTCCTTCTAGTTGTGGCATGTGGGACACCACCTCAACGTGGCCTGATGAGCAGTGCCATGTCCGCGCCCAGGATCCGAACCCTGGGCTGCCGAAGCAGAGCATGCGAACTTAACCACTCAGCCACGGGGCCAGCCCCCCCATCTTCCTATTTATGGGAATAAGTTTTTTTGGAAGAGGAAGGGGTTTAATCTGTGCAAATAAAAAATAGGAATGTAATTGATGCTGATGCCTGTCTTATTTAGCAAAAAGTAATATTACTTTACTCATACATCAACTATTTGGGTGGGGGAAAGCCTCATTTCATTAAAGAGGCACTTCCAATAAAATTTTACTTTTTAATTTTCATTTATTTATTTTTTGAAGATTGGCACCTGAGCTAGCAACTGTTGCCAATCTTCTTCTTTTTTTTTTCCTGCTTTTTCTCCCCAAATTCCCCCAATACATAGTTGTATACTTTAGTTGCGGGTCCTTTAGCTGTGGCATGTGGGACGCTGCCTCAGCATGGCCTGATGAGCGGTGCCATGTCCGTGCCCAGGATCCAAACCAGTGAAACCCTGGGCCACCGAAACAGAACGCGCGAACTCAACCACTCGGCCACAGGGCTGGCCCCATAAAATTTTATTTATAATTCTTGTCAAAATTTGCAGTATATTTATGTTCTTTTGATCAATTCTAATGATTAATCAATCCAAATGACTTTTTACAAAACAGAAAAGCCTTATTGTTCCAGGGTTTAAAGAGATAGTTATGAAAAATGGAAGGAGGTAGAAATAACCAGATAAAACTACGTGTAAGTGAATTGTACAGATCTGTGGATAGAATATTTGGTGCAGTGTGTCAGGAAAGCTAAAAAATGATGTGTGAAAAGCACCCAAACAAGGAATCCTTTACTTGGAGAAATAGGGACAGTGGAACAGAGGTGAGAAAGAGTGTGTGCAGCACACACACCAGATGCCCGATTTTCAGGACGGCTCTTGACAATTTCAGATGACATCCTTATGAAGAAGACAAATACTGGGGGTTGATGACAGCATAATTTGGCAGATTTGTAGCTGAGCAAACATCCTTTTAAGAGTGTTGATAATGCCAGCCAGAGGGAGGACTTGACTGAGGTTCCAAATGTCTCTTGTCTGTTCGTGTTTACTACTGGCTTGAGCTGAACTCATGGAAGGCCCGCTTATCAGAGGTGGGAAGGTCACAAAGATGGAGAAAACAGATTATCTGATAAAAGAGGAAAACTGAGATTTTAAAATATTTTTCAAAAGTGAGCTGGATTGAAATCATCAGGATTAATCTCTTGCATTTAGTTTAGCATATTGATAGAGTAGAGGGAAGTTGATTTAATAGTAGTTTTTAAGAAAAGCATCTGGCAGATTCTAATTCTCAAAGGCTCAATGTGAATAAACAGTGTTGCTTTGGAAAAAAAAAAGTAATGCCAGTCGAGGCTACATTAATAGAAGCATTTTCAAACCCCAGAGATAATGGTTCCAGTCTTCTTTGTGTGGGTCGGACTGCATCTGGACTTCTACATTCAGATCTTTTTTTAAAAGGATAAGTGACAGGCAGCATCATGATGAATTGTCTAGAAACCCGGAAGGTCAAAGTAACTGGTGTTGGTTGATAATGACAGCATAAAGTTGGAATTCCTTTTGCACACAAGAAACTATAGCCAATTTATGCTGCCTTAAGCAAAAAAGGGGAAATTGTTATAGGAATGCAGTCGTGTGTGGCTTAATGACTGGGATATGTTCTGAGAAATGCACCATTAGGCGATTTCATCGTTGTGTGAAATCATAGAGTGTACTTACACAAATCTAGATGGTGTAACCTCCTATACACCTAGGCCATGTGATACTGATCTTACGAGACCACTGTCGTATATGCGATCTATTGTTGACAGAAACGTTTTAGGCGGTGCATGACTATATTGGCATCCCTCATGGATAAGAGGGAAATGTCTCAGAAAGGACTAGAAACAAACTAGACAGTGAGTCAGCTCTATGTTCCTCATCTAGTTCCCTCATTGCTACCAGGGATCCTGAGATTTAGGGCTGTAATGACCTGCCCAAGATCATCCAGCTAACAAACGATGGGTTCGCAACTGGAACCAAGGTCTTTTCGCTCCAGACTGAGTCATCTCCCCAGTCACTGCCTGCTTATCACAGAGGGAACGGCATGAGTTCCCGTTCTGTGGGGATGTATAATACGCCCAGTGCTGTGGTGGGGGCTTTTCTGCTGCCCCCTCTGCTTCCTGCGGCAGCTGTGTCAGGTGGACATTGCTTCCCCATTTTACATGGGAAAGGCTGAGGCACTCACTCTCACAGGAGTGGCCAGACAACTTGCCAGAAGTCCTGCTGGTGGGATGCCTCAGGCACCAGGAGCCAAATCTGAAACTACTGATGCCAAAGGCTGTGTTTGTTCCAGCCGAGTCCCAGGGCCCCTCTTCTGTGTTCCTTGAAGAAAGAGTTCCAAAGAAGCCCAAGGTGGTATCCTTGTCACTTATGTATGGATGCTCTACTGTACAAATTTTGATTTTTGCTAGGATACCTCAGAAAAATAGGGATAATGTCCAGAAGACATAAAGATTTTGAGTGGGATTTTTTTCACAGCAGTGAAAAATCTGAGATGTACTCGGATGATGTGCAGAGCATTTGAAACAGAAGGAGAAGATGGTGCTTCTCCTACCCTGACCGCCCTTGACAGCTCTTCCCCTCGGGCAAGCTGGGAGCCTCCCTTGGCATCCGTTGGGCCACGGTCCTGTGGAAACAGCAGTGGGCCCAAAGGCACAAGTCCCGTGCTGGCTCCTTGCTTCCTTCCACCATTCCAGTGCTGTCTTGCTGTCCAAGGGGCTCAGTCACATGGCCCCTGGCCCCGCTGCAAGGGCTGTGGGGTTTTTGTCTTCTGTTGATGAAGACAGGCTGGCACAGAGCAGCGGCCACTCGCCTGTCATAGCAGGACATGATGCTGCTCTCAAGGGCCATGCCAGGCCCCGAGAGGCCACGAGAAGCAAGCTCTTTGAGGGCCCTGGAGGCAGTGGCAGGCAGAACCCTCTACGTAATTTGCAGTGCCCAGTGCAAAATGAAAATATGGGGTCCTTGTTCAGAAATTAAGAATTTCAAGGTGACAGCAGCAGAGCATTAAACCTCTGGGTGTGGGGCCATGTGTGACTGCACAGGCACGTGCCCACGGAGCTGGCCCTGGCGGGGGAGCTCAGGGGCTTTCCCTCAAGCGCCTTATTGCTGAAGGAGAGTGGCGCTTCCAGCTGGGACCAGTCTGATTTTCTTAATCCTGGGCCAGGAAGGCAGACTTTCTGTTCCTCTTCTCAGGCTGAACTTTCTCCAAAGAGTTTACATTTGAGCTTTGGCTACCAAGCTTGCTACTGAGTATGTGGGCATTTCCCTCCTGACGTTTGTCCCAAGGACAAATCTGGTAGAGAAAATATACACACGAAGGAGTCAACCCAATGGAGGGTGATGAGGGGTGGGGATAAAAGCTGGGCATGGTACTGTGGGAGCTCCAAGGAAGAAGGGCCCCATATTGCAGAGGGGGCGCCGTTTGAGCTGAGGCTCTGAGCAAGATTGGGAGTTTTCCAGACACAGAAACGGAGAGTGGGGAGGTCCCATTAGTGGGCATAGCATGTGCAGAGCAGCAGGTGAGTCTGGGAGGACGTGAAAGAGCATCGCCCTCCTGCATATGGGAAGCAGCTGAGGGGAGTGGGCTGGGGCCTGAGTGGAGGGTGGCTGGAGCTGGGGCTGCAGAGGCAGGCTTGGCTATACTGGGAGGATTGCCAGGCTAAGCCATCCGGCTGTTATCTGGCAGGTGGCTTCCATTCTTTAGTGCCACGAGTTGGGAGGGCTGTGGACAAATCGGGGACTGGCAAGGAGGGTAGGCAGGAGTGCAGAGCACAGCAGGGGGGCCCTGGGACTCACCTGGAGAAGAGGGATTAGGGAAAGCCGACAAGATGTAACTGTCGTCAGGTACCTCAGGGTCTGGCCTGTGGATGAGGACATGGCCCATGTGTGGGGCAGCCTTGGGACAGCTGGGTCAAATGGCAGCCAGGCAGGTCTCACCTTGTAACTTAAGCCACATGCAGGGGTGGTGGTGGGGCAGGCAGAGGCTCTGTGGTCATTTCCAACCAGAGTCCATGGTGCTGTGACTCTCCTTGTGTTCGCTGGGTTAAGAGATCTGTCCAGGCAAGAGGCAGGAGAGGTGGCGTGGGGTGAGGGACAAGGTTGTCCTCAAAGAGAAATATTCCTTAATTAAAAGCTTGAAGTCCCAAATCGAATGAAGTTCTGTTTTCTAGTGATCTCAGTTATTTCCCTAATTTTCCTACCCTGGCCCCAACACCAGTAAGGGCTGAGTGAGTGGTCCTGGCCACTGGGAGTCAGTTTTCTCATGAACTGGTGTGACAAATCAGTATGCAAGTGGCTGACTGTGCCGCAAGCACTAACGCCCAGTACAAAGGACCCAGTGAGCCCCATCACAGTCTTCCCACGATGTCCCCGGCTCCTGTCCCCTCCTCCGGGGCTCTCTACCCCGTGCCCATGCCCAGGCTTTGTTTCCATGGGCTCCTAGTAGACTTGGCATCTGCACAGCCCTGGGTTTGGTGGGTTTGGGGTGGGAGCTGGGCAGCCCTTTTGAAAGGGAGGATCAGGCCAGCAGCCCTGTGGGGGAACCAGGAGCATCCCAATGAGGTTTAAATAACAAGACTGGGCGGGAGGGAGGGCTGCTATGTCCGTGACCTTCCTCTGGAATCTCCGAGTGGGAGAATGGAACGTCTCCAGGAACTGGGGAGCCTTCAGGCTCAGCTGGAGTCCACAGGAAAGAGAAGCCTCGTTCCAGCCCCGGCCAGACTCCCTGAATCCTTTCCTTTCAGGGAAATGGACTCTGAAAGGAGGGGAATAGAACAGATTTACTTGCTGTCCTCCCAGTGCTTTTTATAGCGTTCCTGTGCCCAGCAGGACCTGAGCCCTGGGGGCTGAAATAGAGCCGACAGCTAGGACTAAGGATGGCCACCACGCCCTGCTCGAGGGCCAGGGCCGCCCTGTTGCCCCAGCTGGGCAGATGGCGCAGGAGCCCTTCTACATCCTCGGCGATCGACTGCCAGCACTGACTCAGGGGCTCCCCCAGCCTCTGCACTTCCTCCCCAGCCGACACAGACATATCAGCAAGACTTGGGAGATTTAATTCTGTCTTCATCCCCTGACGCAGGCAGGTTTCCCTGGGGGAAGGTTATCTCACAGATGGGCACTCCCCATAGTCTTTCAATAATTAAATGCCTTTGGCTCTTTGTCCAGGTTATTCTTTGTACTTTGTTCCATTTCCCACCCACAGATGCCTTTGGGGAGCAAGAGCTTTTCATTTAACAAGTCCAACCAAGTTGTAGCCCTGGGGAGTAGTACCCTTGAGCGAGTCACGGCTTCTCTCTGAGCCACAGGAGGGAGGGATGTTCAGCTCTGCGTTCTTGATGGCCCCATGGTGGGGCATCGGTCAGGCATGGATCCCCCCCTTCCCATCTGCAGGCTCAGGTCACCCCAAGCCCGAGGCAGGAAGATGGGGAGCAGCCTCTGGCGGTCCCTGCAATGAGCTGGGCTGCCTCTCCTTCTGGACACTGGACGTCTGCCTCATTCCCCACTTTCAGGAGGTGACGTACCAAGGAGAGCACAGGCCCGGCCCCACCCCTCCCCAGCTGTGCGACTAGCACTGAGCACCCTAACCGCCCCCCCCCCCCCCCCAACCAAGTCCAATTTCTCTCTGGTAGATGAGGTGCCTCCTTCTAGAGCATGTAAATGAGATGCTCCTGGCAATGCCCAGCACAGTGCTTGTGGGCACTCGGCACCTGGTAGCCATTAGTGTTTGTTGTCACTGGGCAGATTTCAGTGCCTGGGTGGGCTCCCCATCTTATTTCCTTACTTCGAGAGCCCACCTGTACCTCAGGGCCTTAGAACTTTGTCTTGAACTTGCTTTTGTCAATCTCTCCCTTTGCCTCAATCTCTCACATAGACATGGAGGGTGAGGTAGGCTAGTCCCAACTGTCTGCAGCGCGCTTGATGTCCTCTGACCCTGGCTCCTGGTCATTGTCCTCAGCTTACCTGTCCAGTGGCATCTCCTGTGACACCCCTTGGCTAGCACTGACTCCTGGGTGTCTTGTTGAGTCCCATGGAGCCATGGCTTGCTGCCAAGCAGGACTCTGTCCAGGCCCTCGAGAGCTGGGTCTGTCCTGCTCAGTCTCACACATCTCCGTACCCACCCTGCAGTGTCCCTAGATGTCACAGAATCTGAGGGGAGACCTTTTAGAATTAGTAAAGATCCCAAAGTGATAGGGATCTGTAGAACATTTAGAAAAAAATGTTTTCAGTGCTCTCCAAAAATATATATTATTACTTAAACAGTGCCCAATAAACAAGTTATTGATGACTTTTTAAAAATCAGCTTTATTCCAACCCAAATAATGGAATTAAGAATAACAATAGCTAAAAGCGGTTCCTAACCCATCCTGAGCTTCAGAATGAAATGAGGAGTCTTTTGAAAAACAAAGACATCTGGGCCGGACGTGGTGAGTCAGTGTCTGGAGTGGGCCCAGGCCTCTGTTAGGGAACGCCACCATTCAGGGGAGAAGCCCCTCAGGATGGCATGTGGTCAGAGCTCGCCAGCTCCCTGTCTGCATTTCCATAGTGCGCTGCTTTGAGGCGGTGCTGGGTGAGTCTAACGCACTCTGCTCCTTTCTCAGAGGGAGGAGGGGGAGGGAGGAGTCCTGAAGAATCACAGCAAGTAGGCTCCTTGCTTTCCTTACATCCCAGCCGTGTGGTCAGCTGATGGGCATCTTTCCTGCAGTGCCGTCTGCCAGTGAGGTCCACCTTGCTGCCTGTTGCCAAGGCAACCGATGAAGAGTTAGCAACACTTTTTTATGCGTTTTGTTTAAAAAGAAAAGGTCTGTCTGCGTGTGCAGTGCGTTTTATCAGTGATGGCTCTTTATGACCTCAGGGCCGTGGGCTGATTGTGAAAGACGCAGCTGCGAGGACCACTCAGGAGAAACTGGGGCAGAGGGAGGCTTCGGGTGTGTCTGTGACGAGACAGACGCTCTGGAAGTGACCAGGATGGTCATCTCGTCCCTTCTCCAGTAGGCGAGGAAACTTTTCTTGGCATGGGCAGTTGCCCGGGTGTGTGGACCCCTGCGCCCCGTGAGTTCAGGGAGCACGTCGAGTGCAGTGCCCGGCACAGGGGGAGCAGCCAGTAATATCTGTGGAATGAGTGACTTTCAAAATGGTGACAGGGAGAGGCTAGGATAGAAATGAAAAGAAAGAGGAAAAGGGCTGTGTGACCTTGAGTGTGTCTTTTGACCTTTCTGTCAAAGCCCATTCCATCAGGGTTGTGAGCCTTAAAAGAGACAATGAACTTTAAAGAACCAGGCACGATGCTTGTCAGATGTCGGCATGCCCCAATGTTCTTGTCCTCAGTAAAATGAGGGAGCTTGCTGATCTGGGGCCTCTTCCTCCTCGGGCCGCTGCAGTGGCTCTCCCTGTGCCTGGACAGCGCTGGCTGTGGCCGGGCTCTCCATCAAGGACCTCGGAGGAGTCGGTCCTTGGCCAGGCCCCTGGGCAATTGGGAGGCCAACGCAGATACCCCAGAGGCTCTGCCCAGCCACAGCCACGATGCCCCCTCTCTTCTTGCTGCCCAGGCATCCTTTGAGGTGTCGGTGGAGGCTCGGAGCTGCCCGGGCAGACACGCGGAGCACACGTTCACCCTGCGGCCCGTGGGATTCCGGGACAGCCTGGAGGTGGGCGTCACCTACAACTGTAAGTGTGGCTGCAGCGCAGGGCGGGAGCCGGCCAGCTCCAGGTGCAGTGGCAACGGGACTTACGTCTGCGGCCTGTGCGAGTGCAACCCCAGCTACCTGGGTACCCGCTGCGAGTGCCAGGAAGGGGAGAGCCCGAGTGGGTACCAGAACCTGTGCCGGGAGGCGGAGGGCAAGCCGCTGTGCAGCGGGCGCGGGGAGTGCAGCTGCAACCAGTGTTCCTGCTTCGAGAGCGAGTTCGGGAAGATCTATGGGCCTTTCTGCGAGTGCGACAACTTCTCCTGCGCCAGGAACAAAGGAGTCCTCTGCTCAGGTAGGTGCCCCGGCAAGCAGTTTCGCTCTGAGCCAGGCCCAGGCCCAGGTGCCCTTAGGGCATCCCCCAAAGCAAGCCTCTTATTACCATGGTTCTCCTGGGAGAAGATGAGGGCAAGCCTGACCCGTGACCAGGCCTGGGGGTGGCAACCAGCGTGTCAAATATGAAAGCAGGAGAAGGCACTGCCATGAGATGTGGACTCTCAGAGTGGAAGGGATCTGCCCTGGGTCATCCGGGACTTACCTGCACAGTATTCCTGACAGGTAGGTGTTCAGTGTCTTCTTGATTGCCTCCTGGGACAGGGAGCTCACTGGGGCAGGTAGTGGTTATTTCCTTGTCAGACATCGCATTCATCACCTATCGCTGCTCTAACAAGTTACCACAAACTTAAAACGACACATTTACTTTACTACAGTTCTGGAAGTCAGAAGTCTGAAATGGATGTTATTTGGCTAAAATCCAGGTGTTGGCAGGGCTGCATTCCTTCTAGAAGCTATAGAGAGATTCCGTTGTCTGGCCTCTTCCAGCTTCTGGAAGCCATCCTCATTCCTTGGCTTGTAGCCCCTTCCTCCATTTTCAAAGCCAGCAGTGTAGCCTCCTCAGCCCTTCTCTGACTCTGATCTCTGCTTTGTTGTTACATCTCTGTCTCTGACACTCCTGCCACCCTCTTGTAAGGAGCCTTGTGATTTCATTGGACCCACAAGGATGCTCCAAGAGCCTCTCCCCATCTCAAGATCTGTGCCTTAATCGCATCTGCGAGGTGTCCTTCACCATGTAAGGTAACACCCATGCAGTTCTGGGGTTTAGACTGTGGACATCTTTGGGGACCATCATTCTTCCTCCCACAGACATGGTTTGAAAGTTTCTTTTTACATTGAACAGAAAACTGTTTCTCAGTAACTTCCACCCAGTCGTTTGTGGTCTAGACTCTGTTCCATATCACAGCCTGTCAAACACCTGAAAGCTTCTTTATGTCTCTCTCTTAGAGTCTTTTCTGATCCAGGCTAGACACCAAGTCTCTTCCTTCCCTGAGGGCTGTATCCTTTGGTTAAGTGTGCATCTCACTTGAGCACATCATTGCCCAGAGTTCAGCTGAACACTCCCTGTGATCTGGACATGCCACTTCCATTAACACATCCTAACAATATGTGCACTTTTCTGTCCTGTTGAACAACTACATTATACTAGCAAGCTTGTTTTTAACTTTACTACCAAAAGTTGAAGATTTTTAATTTTTGGAATGAACTATATAGGCAAGCTAAATTTTTATTGTGTCATGTTTGAGCACTTAAGTTTTTGGGTCTAAGCATAGGACTTTAACTGGATTCCAGTTAAATTACAATTGGGCAGTTCCCATTCTGGGAGTTGCCTTCTGATGACATACTATAAAGTCGTGTCTCAAAAGGGTCATTCTGTGCAACACTGTGCCTCCTGCTAATATAGTAAGCAGAACGATTTTAGGCAAGATTGTAGTTTCTCCTATTGCTGTGTGTTCTGTTGTTTGCAAGATTCCTTCCTTGGAAACGGTCTTCCAGTTGGGAAGCGTTGATTTAAAAGGAACTTAAAGTGTAACAGGGAAGATAAAGCACAAACACGTGAAGCAAATCAGAACTCACAAATGATCTGGATTGTGGGAGAGGTGACCGTCCCTCCATGGGAGAAACAAGCGCTGAGGGTGGCACAGACGTGGTTAGCAAGCAAGGCTCCCTGGGGCTGACGGCATTGTGAGACAGGTATTCATGCACCCATGGGTGCCGTGGGACCAACATGTCCAAAATTGGAATTGCTCCAGAAAGTGCAGGACATATGAATGTCATCAGAGAGTTAGGATTGGGTGTGCCAAGCATGCAACAGAGAGCCGCTTTCTCTGTCAGATTGATGATAGATGGGGATTAGCTGAACTTTTCTGTCTGGGTTACCAGAATCAGTGCTTAGGATCAGACAGACCTGGGTCTGAATCCAGTCACACTACATGCTGCTCGTGTCACTTTGGGCACAGAGCTGTTGTGAGCACTAAGAGAGTGTGTGCAAAGCCCCTTCTGTGTTGCCTGGCACAAAAGGAGGACTTGCTGACCACTGACTCCTTTACAAGTCAGTGCCACACTCCTCTGGGAGCCGCAGCTGCTGCCCCGTGTGCAGGCGGCTGGCTTTGCCTAAGGAGTTCCAGCGCGGGGGATGGAGTTTCCATTCCCTTCAGCAGCCGCCATAAAAGCTCCAGGAAGCCGTCAGTGTCTGTAATTGGCTTTCAGCAGTCCTTGGGCTTTTGTAAAACATATTAGCAAATATTATCACAGAACTGTCCCTCTGTTCCCCTCAAGAGCCAGAAATAATCCTCTGATATGTCTTCATCCAGAGGGCTGCTTGTGTTCATGTTGCCTGGGAGCCAGGACTTCCAAGTCAGAGGACATGTGCAAATTCCATCCCCATAATTGATCTGCCACTGGGGTTGTCTTGGACTTCTGGTTTTCCTGTCTCTAAAAATGACCCAACACCCTTGTTTCTGCATTATTTTGAGAACTGAAGGAGAAGACACAGAGAAAGGACCTGGCGTGGTGCTTGGCAGGAAATGGCCAAGTGCGTGGTAGACACTTCTGCTTCCTCTCTCAGATGTTACGTTTCTCTGAGTACAGCGCTGAGCTTGGAGGTGCAGGGCAGGTGGTAGATGAGGGGTGAGTGGCCTCCGTGGGGAAAACTTGTCATTTTGGAAACAGGAATATTCTGTAGCTCAGTGAATACGCAGCTCTTGTTCAACTGCCAGAATCCACACTGAGTTAATCTTGCATTTCAGAATTCTGCCAGATGCTGGATGCTCTTTCTCTCCTGCTCCCTTCACTCCATACAGTCCTGCAGGACTGGGAGACTCTCGTGTCCCTGGGTGGAGAAACGGAAGGTTCGAGAAGCCCTCGAGGCCCCCATGTGCTTGGTGCTTCAAGTCACAGACTTCTCAGGATTGCTGAGATGCGATGTCTTTTTCCCCCATTGGAAAAGCTATAAACGGTCTTTAAAGAAAGTTTGAAAAATATAGGCAGGTCAGTGGATGTATGGTCACTCTGTGCTGTCTGTCTCGTTGGTGACTAGGATTAATTTGGACCACCTGGCGAACCAGACAAGTAACTTCTTTCACCTACACTAGTTCACATGCATCCCTTCCAAAGCTGTGTGCTCAGTCAGACAACTGGAGGATTATTCTTAAGTCTAGAATATTCTGAAGAGTAGAAGGAAATAAATTGTTAATAATTTCACCACTCATAGTTTAAGAGGTTAGTATCTTTCCTTCTAAACGTTTTTCTAAGTTAGTATGTGTATATGTGTTTGTGGTTTTATACGATTTTGTATTTTGCTTTTTTTGTAGAATGTTATATCCAAAGAAGTACTTGAAGTTGAATTACTTTAATACATCATTGATTAGAACATTTTGACTCTCTCCACTGCATCCCCAGTTAGCCTTCTCCACCCCTCCACTTTAAAAGCAACAACTAGTTGAAACATGAAGCCATCCAAGTCTTCCTGGAGCAAAGAGTTTCTAGAATGAGGTCATTGTTGTGTTTGATCATTTGGGAAGAACTTAACACTGAACCCAGCTCTGGACAGGACTTGATAACACATCAGTACAGCAGCTCCTTGCACATCGATGTAGCACCCAGCTCTTCATTCACTGTCTCTCAAATGCCACAGCTTGTTGGGGAGGCAGCTGTGAGTACTTGGGTGAGGGGTTCCAGCCCCCAGTTCCTTGGCACCCATCGTCAGCCTGTGGCTCCCGCCCTGGAATTGTGCCCTTTGGTTTTGAGCTCTTGGATTACTGTTGCATTTGGGGTTTTTGTGGGAGAGAAGTCTATTTCCCAACAGCCACTCTGGGCTTGAAGATGCTGACTCAGACTCACAAGCAGCTGACTTTAGCATTCTCTCAGAGTCTTTCTCACCCGCTTCCCCTGCAGCCTGTCCTGCAAGGGGGCCTGTGTGGTTGTGGTCTGTCTGCAAACGGGGGCTGAGGCAGAGCCAGGGCTAGAATTGGTGGGGACATCCTGGAGAAACTCCGGCCACTTCTCTCTGGTCTTTCTGTAATAAGAGGCTTATAGTCCTTGTACCCGTCGACCCCCGTCGCCCACCCCCCCCCCCCGCCCCTGCCCCGCCGCAAGAGACAGGACTGAGTGGAAAATGCAAGAGGATTACAGGCTTATAATATGTTATACATCATAAAAGTTAGTAGTGAAGCAAATCAGACTAAGGTCTGGAAGCAGTTGACCAACCGTGTTCTTACTGTTGTGACACACTGTCATGGGAATGCGTGCAGTCAGGGTTGTGTGTCTCCCTCTGGTTTCTGGAGGCAACATAACTTAGAGAATGGGTCTGTCCACAGACTATTCCTGTGTGTGCAAAGGGAGCTTCATGGGACCATTGTGAGGATTTCTGTTCTTTCGAGTCTCATAAAGTGTTGACCCATCAGAGTCCCTTTACCAATAGAACATGGAAGCAGGACACGGTCTGTTTCGTTGTTTTTAAAGTAATAAAAGATTATTGCTCAAACTTTGTTGTTCTTTGTTGGTTTCTGTACCCAAACAGTGCCTTTCCTGGGATGTGAGCAGCTCCCCGGTGGTGGACTGTTGAAATCAGTCTCAGCCCTGGGGCCTTCTGCAGCGTCTGTACTTACAGTGGCCATGCTAGGGTTCGCCGGAGAATTTGCTCTTGGTCAACCTACTTCTTGGGTTTCATATCTTGAGAAAATTTAAGTCAAAGAGGCTATAGAATTTTGAACAGAACCCTTTTGGTCTTGTGGCTGTGAGATCCCAGAAGTACATCTAAGTAAGCTCTCATACATTTTACTTCACCTAATAGGCTGTTTGGTCAGTTTATCCATATATATAAATGGATATTTATATACATATATAAATCCTTTAATATGTGGCAGGCCATTAGAGGTCAAGGGGCATCTGCAGTTCTCTCCCAAACATAAAAAAATAGAGAGTGACGCTAGTGGCATCATTCCTAGTGGCCAAAGCCAGCATCCACACATAGGCGCTGGGTCCAGCTGATGGTTTCCAGAAGCCTTCACAAGGTTCTGTTAAACCTCTCCAGATAGAAGTGCCTCTGACGTCAGAGTCTAGCTCTGGACTTCCTGAGTCTTGACAAATGAAACACCCCTTGTGGCAACAGTTATCCAGATATGTTGATAAAAGTACTTCTCACCATATTTATCTTGTTTTTTTCCCCCCAGAAGTGTAATTTTCACACTCAGAATAAATATCCTGGTGGCCATTCCTGGGCTATGGTCACAGCTGTACCTTCTGTCACTGTGTTGCAATTTGCATATTTCATAAATGTCTTGTTACAGGACCTTCTTGAATGTGGCTCCATGAAAAAGGCCTCTAAAGGTACCTTTTGAATGAATCAAGATTTACGTTTAATTTCCCAAGAAAGGGGCCTCTTGGTGGGATTGCTACCACTCTGTGCCTCTGGTGGGAGAACCTAGAAAACTTCAGGTTTTTTCACATATATTAATCTCTGCTTAGTTTGTTGATGGTTACCCAGATGCTATTTGCAAATACGAGGATGCAAAATATGTATCTTCTAGACAAAGGGCCCCTCTCCCCCAAAGAAATATCCTACATAGCCTTTTTCCATTTCTATGTTAGATAAATCCTAATTATGTATGTGAAGGCAAAGGCCAAGAGAGTCATATTCCATTTTGGAGTACTCAGAATATGGTGGCTCTGAGAACAGAATTTGTTACAGGATTGTTAAATAATTATGATTATAAGGAGTGAAACACCCATAATTAGTGAAGATGCTTCCAGAAAAGATACTTCCACAGAAGACCATTTACCGGGATGGCTGGGGATGAGTGCATGTTCAACTCTGGTTTCTAACCTTGGCGCTGCCCCCTTCTACCTCTGTGACCTTGGACTCTTGACTTACCCTCTGTGACAGATTTTCTTACCTGTCAAATACCCCAGAGGGTTATTGTGCGCATCAAATAGGACAAGGCTGCAGGCACACTGCCTCTCCACCAGGGGTGTGGAGTTAATGTTACTACCTGGGCACCCCACCCCTTCCCAGACAAACATTTTCTTCCACGGAGATAAGCATCAGAGACATTCATGGCATCAAAACAGGCATCCAAGGTCAGGAATTCTCTAAGGATTCCACCTGCATCCAGACATTGCTCAAGTTCACTTGAAAGGCAAGAAGGTACCAAGATTTAGGGCTTAGTCATATAAGGAAACAACGCCTCTTTCAGACTAGCCATGTGAACCAGGTGAGCTGGCTGCTCAGCTCTGGAGTCAACCAGCCTCGTGTAGCTTGTGGTTGGAGAAGGTTCTTTGGGAAAACCAGAGCGTAATAAGATCTGATCTTGGTGCAACTGCAGATATGGAAACTGAGCTCTCTCTGAGGGTCATTCTGTTTTAGGTAGATTACTGCATTCATCTTATTCAATAAGAGCTCACTGAGCCTTCCTCATATGCCAAGTGTTTCACTGGGGGCCAGGGGTAGAGTTGGAGTGCTTGCAGTCTTGAATTAATTTCTAAATATTTGTTGTTCCTAGAATTTTCCACTGCTCAGAAACTTTCTGGGAGTGAAGAATGAGGATATGAAACATTTAAGCCTCTACCTTCACGTCTAGACTTATAGGAGATCTTTTTTTAAAAAAACATTTTTTATTTTTCCTTTTTCTCCCCAAAGCCCCCCAGTACATAGTTGTGTATTTTTAGTTGTGGGTCCTTCTAGTTGTGGCATGTGGGATACTGCCTCAGCATGGCCTGATGAGCGGTGCCATGTCTGCACCCAGGATCTGAACCGGCGAAACCCTGGCCCGCCAAAGCGGAGCATGTGATAACCATTCGGCCATGGGGCCAGCCCCACATGAGATCTTGAAAGACAAGAAGGAGAGTGTTGGGAAGCCATTTTGAGAACCTGCCTTATTCCAGCTCTGAATTGAGCTCTGGGAATGGAGTTTTCTTACTGCCCTTGCTAACTTCTCATATATCTTGTTTCCAGAAACATCTTAAGCAACAATTCACCAGTGATTGTGAAAAATGGAATAATCTAACCATTGAATCTCACCTCACTGCCCTACTCTCTGTTTAGAAAAGCAAGTGTGCAAACAGGAGACCCTGGGATGAAGACTCTGGGCATGCCTTTGAACTTCAGGCCTGATCCTTAAGGTCATGAAGTTTGGCTTGTGAAGGAAATAATGAAATTTAAAAAGCAAAGGAAAATTCCAGAAGACCATAAGAATGCCAAAGATAAGCTCTTAGTCATGAATAGATTTGAATGGTATTAGCTTTTTGATATAGAATAACATGTTAGAAAATTTTCCATTCTTAGTTAAATTGAAGTCTAGGAGAGACCTGTGGTGACTGAAATAGTTATTGCTAAGGCCCCTTTGGTTCCATTTCTTGGGTGTTGAGCCTCTACGTTGAGTTTGATCTTGATTTTGGAAACTGTGGCATAATTGATTATAGGCCTCTGCTGCTCAGTGCCTCTGCGGGAGTGGGATCGGATGGAGCCCTGTTTTCCTTTGGGGTGAGTTTCCATGACTCTCAGCACACTGACCTAAGAACTCCATTGAAATCCAACTGCTCGCTGGTGTCTGGAAGTTGCTCCAAGCGAGTCCAACCTGCTGGAAGTTTTGCTTCCTCTCTCAGGGCACCTTCCTGAGCCTGCCCTGTTGCCCTTTGACCTGAAGGTGTGGGCCTCCTATCACCCCAGCCCACAACCACCCCCCCACAAAAGTCTTGATCAGATGAGCCCACCATCCCTAAGCTAAAGGAATATACATCCCAGGTTGGTAGTTATTTGACAAGACAATGTTGACCTTTAGCAATAGGCAAATGTAATAATGCAAGGAGAATCTCTTTTAATGCCCTTTTTACTACATTGAGATGTTTCCTTGGAAACAAACTGAGGCTAATCTGTTAGTATTTTGCACTCATCTTGAGCAAGCACTAATTAGTGGGATTATTTGCCTTTCATGCCTTTCCTAACTCCACCCATCATTCATAGTGGTCAACCGTGTGTTACCTGCTTTGACCATTTACATTTGGGAAAACTGAAGTCCGGAACTTGGACTAAAGCTCCTTGCGATTCTTGATTATAGATGGAGACCGGGAGGGTCCTGCAAGTAAATAGTTAACCTCATTTCCGTCTAATTTGACTTGTTTTGATGAGTTTGAGACCCTTCCCAAATATCTGAGTTACCAGTTTGGCCCTTCCTGCCACCACCCAAGCATTTAGCTCACATTTTCCAACACTTACCTAATAAGTAAGTGCTTTTTATTTTGGTCAAAATTTTAGGAAACATTTAGTCTGTGTTTTCCTAAGCGAGTTTCTCTGGGTTACGTAAGGAGGTATCAGACACAGCAGACCCGGCTGAAGGACACACGTGGACCAAGGGACCAGCTGAGGTGCCCGTCGGTTTTCGATTGCTATGTGTTAAAAGGCACAGAGTGTTCCTCTTAGTACCCAGTGGGCATCTGGCTCTTATTGATTATGCTGAACCCACTTTCCTTAAATGAACCTTTGCTAGCCTATTCTAATTTATAAGACGCGCCTGACACGAATGATCTCATTTAGCTCTTGTTACTCTACCAGGAGATTGATGTGGCTGTTACTGATCTGAACCATGTGGGGGAGGCTATGGCTGAGAAGATTGGCATGTTGGCCACACTCCCTACCCACGGTTGGCCCAAAACCTTGACCTAAGAAAAGCCCATCTCTCCTAACCCTCAGGGGATGCTCTTCTCTGGGCAGCTGCTTCCTGCCGTCTCATGGCTTGTCTGGGCTCCTGCCAGGCAAGCTTCAGCGTGGCGCACTCATGGGACATTCCAGACCAACTCTGCCCATTGAGAGTGCTGCACCAGGCTCTGAACAGTGGCCAACTGAGGGTGGAATATGGCAACTGTGAACCAACCACAATAACATGACAGTTTTCCAGGTTGAAAATAGTAACCCTCTCATCCTATGGCAGTAACTAAGAGGGTAGTAAATTCATGTCCCTCCAGATGTGGTTGGCCTTTCCCCAGAGGTGCCTGCCAGGCAGATTGGGCAGGTTAAGCCAAACTCAAGATGTTGCTCTGAGGTACCTCTGTTTCTTTTGGCCACAGGCCTTCTGTTTTTCTTTCTGAGTCAGCATTCTCGGGGTCCTGTTAGGACTATAGTTCATCTCACTCAGCTGTTTACAGACTACAGATACTGGAAAGGTGAGTTCATTAAGGAACACAGATTTTTCCATCTTCCCTCCATTGCCTTCATCTCCCTGTGATTGATAGAGTTGGGCCAGAGACCAAGTCGTTTCCCTGCCACCCTCGTGTGAAATGCAGTAGTAATTAGAGGACTTGGCAGCTAGGTATCAGCATTGAGAAACCAGGTGCTAAGACCGGAAAGGCAAAGATATCCTTTGAGAGGGCTCTGTGGCCTTTGACAGTGGAATCTTAGCTCTCTAGCCAGGGCTGTCATCTCAGCAAGTAATGTTGAGTTTAGAGAAGCTTAACTTAAAGCAACATCAGCTTATTTGTCTAGTAGTGATCAGATTTTGCTGCTGAGATACAGAGTGCAACATGTGGTCCAGCAGATGAAGTCAAGGGGTGAGGGGCTTGCCAGAGCACTGCCTGTTAGGAAGCACCATCAGTTGACCTTGTCAGGGCTGGTTCGTTGACACTAAGTCAAGGACAGAGGAGCAGCTGGCCCCAAGACTAAGGATGCATTATTGTTCACATCTCTAAAGAGCCTTTTGCTAGAGAAATCTGAATATGCAAGAACAGTAGTGGGGTGCAAGGCCTGTGACTTCTGCTTGACCATGACCATGTCCTGCCAAAGGAAAGAGAATTCTTAGTCCTTTTTTTCCTTATGGTACCCTCATGTCTCTGGGTTTCTTGGACATGTGTTAAGAATTTGAAATATCTCAAGAATCATGTCTAAGTTTATAAGCACCAATAATACTTCTCTTCTTTTTCTAATTTCCAGTGTTGGATGGCTTCCCCCAGGGCTTCAGGTTTGTCCGGATGATGTTCACAGCCTCCAACAATCAACAACACGTTCTGAGCAACTATTCTGGGTCCGACACCGTTCTAGGCATTGGGCAAAGAAAAGTAAAACACCATTTTTGGTTTTGTATGGGTTTGCAGGCTAAGGAGATGCGGCAAATGAGTAAACAAATACGGCTGTGTGATAAGTAATTAGACATCTACCCTCTCCCTTTAACTAAGTCCTTCTGCTCAGTTCAGGTCTCTTAGACTTAAAAAAAGGGGAAAGGATAGAAAAGAGAAACCCTTAACCTCCCCTCCCCCACTCACTGTCACCTCCTCTTTCTTCCATATTCACAGCCATATTTCTGAAAACACTTGTCTACACTCGCTGTCTTCATTTGTCACCTCCCACTCAGCCCTCCACTCAGTCCAATTTGGATTCAGCCCTGTGATTCCAGCAAAGGTCCCTAATGGCCTCCCTGCTACATCTAATAGACTTTTCCAGCCCTCATCTTACTTGACTTCTCAGCAGCAGCTGACACTGTTGACGGTGCCCGCTGTGAAATACTCTCTCGCCACTTTCAGTCACAACTTTGTTGTCTCCTTTGCAGGATCCTTCTCTGCAAGCAACCTGTTCAGTGCTGGGATCATCCAAGACGTGACCTGGCCGTCTTCTCCCCATACTCTCTAGGGAATTCCATCACGCCCATACTTTCCCTCACCCCTTGTGTTGCTCAGTTGCACGCACTTGCTCCCCAGCTCCCGTTAGCCATTTGCCTTCTTGACGTCTTCTCTGGATGGGTCCAATGGACCTCAGTCTCAGGATGATCTCATGGCTCCGCCCAGTCATGGTTCTCTTTGGATTTCCCCTGTCTCCACCTTTCATCCACTCATGCAAGCCAGAAACCCAGGAGTCTTCCTTTTTCCTACCTTTGCCACAAATCCTACATCCCATCTGCCACCACGTCTTGTCGACTGACCTAACTCTTCTATTTCTTTGAAATTCATCTTCTCTCCATCTCCGCTGCCACCATCCTAGTCCGTCTGCTCTCCACACCGCAAAGTGATTGTCTCAAAACAAAAATATGCTAATGTTCAGCACCTTTTAGAGGCTGTGAGTGGTTTGGAATGGCCAGAACCTGGGGTGCCTGGGACAGGTGAAGAGACTCAAGAGGTAGGCTGGGATGTTGGATGGTGAACAGCCTTGTATGTTGGGCACAAAGTATAAATATAGGAGCTGGACTTTAGGTGATGAGGAGCCGTTGAAGGGCTTTCAGCAGAAGAGTGTCATCACCTAGTTTACGTTGTAGAAAAATGGCTGAGGAGGCCACATGGAAACTGACTTGAGGAAGGGGCGGACCAAAGAATGGGACATCAACCAGGAGAATGCTGCAGCGTCCAGGCAAGGCCATCAGGTTGCCTCAGGTGATAAGGGTTTAGTGTCAGGGGCCTAAAGGATAACCTCAAACTCCTTAGTCTAGCACTCAGGCCCACTTTCCTCCACTGTCATCCTCCTCCCACCCTCCCTCATTCTCTTCTGCTTTCCCTTCCTCTTTCCTTCCTTCCCTTCTATCCATCTATTTATCCATCCATTCGTCCATCCATCCATCCACCCACCCATGTATACGTACATACATACAACAAACCTTTGTCTAAATCTAGCCCCTTGCTACCCGTTCTGATGTCTCTCTCCTTTTCAAGTACTTCCCTCCAGGCTGCCCACTCTCTCTATTCATCCTCACAAATGAAGTCATGCTCTTTTTTTGCACCCCAAATCCATTCTCCCCTTGGCTAATTCCAAAACTATAGCTTAAGCTGGAGCCTGTCCCAGGCTCTCCAAATTTCTCCCTGCCCTGACCTTGAAGAGTAATGTCAGTTCTGGTGGAACCGGAGAGCTCACCTAGTCTATCACCCGCCCTTTACAGAGGAGGCCAAGAGTGATCTAATGATCAGTGATTAAAAGAGCCAGCCTTGTGGATGGGTCTGTTGCACATTTTTAACTATACTACATCCTGGGTCACCTTGGATATTTATCCTATGTGTTGTTTTAATTTTTATCGCTTAATCATGACTGAATTATACTAGAGATGCAGTACATGTAGTGGTTAGGAATATGGGCTCCTGAGTCAAACAGATGTGGTTCAAATCCCCGCCCTGACACCTACTTGTTGTGTGACTTTGGATAAATTATTTAGCCTCTCTGTGCCTCATTTTCCATATCTTTGAAAATTACGATAATAGTTGTACCACCGCAGAGGGTTATGGGGAGGACTGATGAGCTGATCCGTGTAAAGTGCTTTGAACAATGCCTGGCCTATTGTAAGTATTCCATCAAGTGTCTCTAGTGTTAGGAGATTCTAATGGCTTGATGTCTCCGTGAAATTAGGAATTTCTTGAAGGCAGTAAACCATACATTTCTCTATTGTATATTTACAAGGAGTTTCCCCAATCCTATTCAACAGACAAGGTGCTATCCCTCTTTTATTGATGAAGAAACTGGACCACAGGTAGGTACCTGAGACTGCACAGTAGCACCGTTCAGAGAAGACGTCCCCACCCAAGCTGTTCCGAGGTGTTTCAGGTAGTGACGAGGAGAGGACCTAGTTGGTCTGAGGAGACTTGCTGCAGAAGCTGAGTTCTGGGGTTGGTGTTAAGCAGGGAAGCGCTGAGCTGTCTCTGTGGGAGGGGCAGCCCTTAGTGGGCAAGCTCTCCAGTCATCCTTGGCAAGAGAACCCTGTGTTTACAGGCTCAAGAAGCCCGTGGGGAGGACACAACTTGTCAGGAGGAACTTCTCTCCTGCCCCTGGAGGCTTATTTAGTTTCTGCCGAGGTGCCCAGAGCCAGGCTAAGATTCCTTCTAAGGGAACTGGGAACACAGCCTATGCGTTTCAGAATCTCTGTTCTGGAACCAAAGCCTGTGGACGGAAGGGAAGGATAAAATGGTGGGAGGGGCACATTCCCACGGGGTCCAGACTCGGAGACACCCTGAGAACACCCAGCAGCACAGCACAGGCGAGCAGGGACGTGTGAGGACAGGGGAGGGCCCATTATGTAACTCTAACCTGTTTGTCAGCAAAGGAACAGAAAGAGCGCTTCCTAGGAGGGATTTCCCTTTCCTGTGCAAGCCCCAGGCAGACAGGCCCAACCCTTTGGGGACCTGTGGATGTGTTGGCCACAAAGAGGTCAGGCTTTGGTTCTTTCTCTGTGGAGATTTGTGTGAGTGCCAGCGTGTCTGTGACCGTGAGGCCCTGCCCCCCTGCTGTGTGGCCACAGGCTCGGAGAGGGGCCTCCACACACTCGCCTGATGCTAAGAAGGGCAGGACTGTGGCATCTCATCCTGGTTGCCCTGGCTCAGCAGCATCTCAGGGCCCATGAGACAGACAGATGGACAGACACACACACGCACACACGACTGGAAGCACATAAAGCTCTGAGTTGGTTTTCTGCGCTTTTTAAGATGTTTGTTGGAGAATTCCAGGAGCTAGGCCCAGGTCCTCACCCAGAGGTCTCTCCCTCCTCCAGAACACAGACAAGACCCAACTTCAGTGACAACAGAGAAATCACCCAAATGAGCAAAGGCTTTCCAGCACAGTCCCCTTTCTTTTCCTCTTAACCACTTCCTGTTTACATGGCTGTGGGTTCTGAAGAGGGAAGAGAGAGAGGCGGGAGAGATGAGGCACACAGGGCTGTGAGAGGAGGATACTGTGAGAGCAGAAACCGAGAGGAAAGGAAGAAAGAGAGTGAGCATGTGGACTTGTGAGAGAGAGGCAGACGCTGACCCTGAGAGGGAGAGAGGGAGACAGGGCCGTGAGAAAAGAAAGCAAAGTGCCCTCTGTCCCAGGAACTGAGCTGAGTCCTCCCTGCTTGGCCTTCTGCGAGCCGGAATGGCCTGGAAGGGACTCCCGGAGGGGATGGAAGCTGCCGCCGAGGGAAGTGAGGGAGGCCACAGTGCATTCCGGAGCCGGATGGAAACTATTTTGGGACCAGCTCTGGAGAGACGATTTGTACCCGGGGGCCTGACGGCTGCCTGCTTGTGACCCCTCACCCCTGAGCTGGGCAAGGATGGGGAGAAGAGAGTCCTGTCTTGTTTCTGCCCTGTGCCAGGCTGGCTCCTTTTTCCCTCCAGCTCCACAGCCCCCAGCAAGTCCTCTGAGGTCACCCCTCGGCCGCCTTGGGCCTCTGCAGACCCGGAGTCCAGCTGAGGGGCAAGGTGGAGTGGGGGCTTTGCCCTGGGCCTGGGGCTGAGGGCCACCTAACCCTGCCTCAGACATCTAGCTGTCCTCTTCCTGCCGAGGGCCAGTTCGCCTCCCTCCCTCACTGACTGCCCCTCGCAGTCCCTGAGTCCTCTCACCCTCAGGGGCTCCCCAAGCAGGGCCGCAGGCGCCCTTGTGTGCCAGCCTCCCCTGAGGCCCTGCCAGGCCCTGGGCGGTCTCACTCCAAGCTGGACGTGGATATGGTGACCTTATGGGAACCTTTAGCCCTGAAAATCTTTGATCGGAGCTACTAGAAAGTGCTCCCTCCCATCCTCCAAGAAGATCTAATCCCTTTTCCCTCCCCCCTCGCTCCCATTATAACAGGGACTACGATGATGAAGATAGCTAGCACTTATTGAGCACTTACTGTATGCCAAACGAAGTGCTCCCTGAGGGAGGTATGTTTATTAGCCCCGCTGTAAAAATGAAGAAAGCAAGTTACGGAGGGGTTAAACGTCCCTTCCCGCTGGTAAATAGTGCGTTCAGGAGGCCAGTCTACACTGAGTCCAGAAGCCACGTGTTCACCACCACACTCTACTGCCCCATTTTCCGGATGTTTCCTTGTATCTCTGCTGTCCTCCACCACCCACGCTCCATGGTACACAGGCTCCTCTCATCCTCAGCCTTATGCAGAAATCCCCACCCCCTCCTTTTCCTGACACCTGTGGTCCCTGCTCCTCGAGTGCATTGGTGGGAGAGACTTGGGGTGGGGACTGGCCTCCTCCCACACCCCGTCAGCACTCTCCTCGCTCCTCAGTGCTCCCTTCAGATCTTTGCTTTCCATCCCCTTGAACTCCGTCCCCTCCTTTGAGGTGGTGCCATCCCACTGCGTGATCCTCATGATCCCTGACTCTTCCTTGTCCCTGTCACTCCCTGACCTCTTGGTCACCACCTACAGTCCACCTCACACCCGCCCCCTCTCCCCCACCTCCCACCCTCCTGGGTGCCCTGCGTTTCCCTGTGATGAGCTGTCCAGCGCATTGGCCTTTGAGTCCTTCGGTGGTTCAGCTCCTGGGGCAGTCAGGGCAATTCCAGCTCCCTTTTCCTGAGCAGCCCCTGCGTGCCAGAGACTGTGTTAGGACTTGCAGTAGCGCCCATATTTCTAACAGCACACTGTGAGGAAGGCATTGTCCTCAGGACCATCAGGCAGGTTCAGGGACTTGCCCAAGGGCACCGTGAATGGTGGAGGACAGACTTGAACTTGGTTCCAGCGCGGACCCTCAGCCTTTCAGGCAGCTACTTAACTGCTGGAACTGAAAGCTCCAGAACCTCCCTCTGGCACAGCCCTCACCCCCGGCTCGTCCTCTCCCTTTCTCCCTCTACATCTCTCTCTGCTGGGATCTCTTTAGAGTTTGCCATTCCCTCCATCCCTCCATTTCCCCCGAAACTCTCTTCTGAGTCTTTCTCTTTAATCAGAAGAATGCTCAAATACCTCCCATCTTCAGCAACCCCTTCCTCCTTCCCACCTCTTCCTTTCCCTCCACAACCGGATCACTTGTGGGAGCTGCCTGTGCTCGCTGTCACCACCGCCTCTCCTCTCCACCAGCTGGATGCTGCCTTCCCCCCCTCCACTGACTGGCAAAACCCAGTAGCAGCAGTAGGATCTGCCCTTGACCTCTGCAGAGCTCAGATGCCGGGCTTCCTCTCCCAGCTCTTTTGGCTTTCAGGCCACTGATCCCCCTCCCTCTCCAGCAGCTCCTTCCGAGCCTGCTGCAAGGGCGCCCCTTCCTCTAAATAACCGGCATTCTATTTTATAAAAGGAGGCAAGGGGCCACATCTTGGCCCACAGCCCACACAAGCACTGTTTTGCTGATGGAAAGCTGTTGAATTCTGTAGAGCTGAAATTCTGAATAAATGGACACATTTACAACTTCCTGTCCATTTAGCTATCAATCATTCTAACAAAGGTAGTACTAATAATAGCTTGCACATGTAGCAATTCACAGCTTACAAAGTGCTTTCACATGCCCTGCAATATCCCTATCTATGTGTAATGAAAATATTTCTATGTCTGCACAATATTAAACAGGCATCATTAAATTCGACTCACTTTGCCAAGGTGTTGGGGGTGGCGTTGGAAATGAGCTTTGTTTTGATGAGGAGTCCTTGCTTATGTCATCTGGGTGTTGTTAGCCAGGATCATGTTCCCAGTCCCCCACTCAGTTCTACTGGTGATTGACAGATTATTGATCCTTGGGACAGGGCCAAATGACCCTCGTTCATTTTAATAACACGTGTTCCTGCCGGGGCATGAGGAGAGGCCAAGGGCTGATGAGAAGATGCGGGAAGTCTCCACACATGCAGGGGAAGGGAAAGGCAGGTTGGGGCCCAACTACAGGATCTGAGACCTTTGGATCAGGATGAAGTGTGACCAGACTGGCAGGGTTTCTGCCACTCTCTGTGGGTCACCCTTTCCAAAGGAGACTTGGAAGCTTGAAACCAAGATGGCAAGTAGCAATATCTTGTGTGCCAGCTCCTACCAGTTGGTAGAACCTACTTGGAGTACAGGGTTGAGGAGGATTCCGAGGCCAAGCCCAGGCTCCCTGGAAAGCAATCCCATGATTAGACAACACTGTCTGCCATAGGTGTGAAAGGGGACAGGGCAGCACATGCCACATCTTTGCTGTAGCTGCTTCAAGTTGTCTTTGAAAGGTGATGGACTACTGCCAAACTAAACTGGGGCCATCAGGGGAGCCACTGAGGACAAGCATGCAGGGGACTTCAGCCATTTCACCGAGCATAGAGCCTGGGCTTTTTCTTAGTTTGGCTCTCTGGGACTTTGCTTTGGGGTGGTCAAATATTTGAGGCCAAAAAGCCACATGGACAAGGATTTTCTGATGTCCTACAGCCCCTCAGAGGCTCCCCGTTGCTTGCTCGCCCACCTGCGGCTCTTTGTGCTCTGTCCACTTCCCGGGTGCTTTGTGCGGTTTCTTCCTTGTCGTCTCCTTGCTGTGCTCAGGCGTGTGGGGACTTTCAGGAGTGCCTTATGTCTCTGGTGGTGAGTCCTGTCCCTCTCCCAGAAACCGTGGTGACCTTTGGTGAAGCGTCAGCTCCCACCCGCTCTGTCCTGCCCTTGACTCCTAACTCTCGCTACTTGAACCCTAGATCAGGGGCAACTCAACTTCATTGACCTTGGGCTGGGTTTTGGAGCTCTTGGGCCTGCGTGGTATCAGATGTACCCGAAGCAGCTGGGTTTGTTTACTTGCCAATCAACCATCCTAGGGGGAAGTACAGGGCCGTGGGCACCTCTGCCTTGTGTGCCGTCATTCCCAGTGAGCAGATCTTTTCACTTAGATGGCCAGTCACCACGGGGAGTGAGCTCTACCTTCAACACACACGCTTCACCCGAAACCCAGCTCTTCAACAACATAATCTGCCACCTCTTCTCTAAACCTTTGACACTTTGGAATATTGTATCAAGTTATATTTGGATAATTTTATATTGCCGCCAAAAACAGTTAGAGAGGAAGGAAAACAACACTCACCATCTCAAGCAAAGCAGTCCTCTGGCCTGTGTCCCGTCTTTGCTGCTTGTAATACAGCACTCACCGTGACTTTTACTTATCGTATTTTTGCCTTATGGGATGATGTGATGTACAAGCCAGGGCTTTATTAAAACCCTACCCCTAAAGTCCACTGCTATCTGCAACTCACTTTGAAATGCGTTTTTAAAAATATGGCGTGGTGGATGGCTAGAGGGATGGATGGGTATGTGCTAAAGCACCAGGTAACCTGCGGATGGTGGGATGTGGGTGGTGAGGATAGGCAGGATCACTGTGCAGTCCTTTCAACTTGGCTGCACGTTTGGAAATTTTCATAATAAAACGTCGGGGGTTGGGGACGGGGGGAATTACCCTCGACAGTGAACCATTTTAATCTAAAACAGGCTCTTGACCAATGTGGTCCCTGAGGCTGGAGAGTGAGGGAGTCGTGCAGCTTGGATCCGTTTCATTTGGGAAGACTTCCTGTGGAGGGTGGTTTCCTGCCTGCCTGGGCTTAAAACTGGGGCTGTTCATAGACTGGGGGGGTGGAGGGGTGTGCATGCCTCCCTCCCTGGGATGAGCTGTGCACCCTGCTGCCATTTCCCTTCTCCCCACCCCCCATGTAACCCTTGAGCACTGGGCTGCTCTCTCCTGTGGCTCACACATCACACGCCGGCTTCTAGGCGCTTAAGCTACACTCCACAGCCTCCCCCTGGCCGGAGCCTGGCTCTGCTCACCTCTCCCAGAGCGCTGCCATATGCCTCAGCACTGCCTGTGAAGTGGGAGGGCGCTCTCGCCCGGCACAGTATCTGCGGTGGCTGTGAGCCCCTAGGCGAGCAGAGAAGCTGCCAGTTCAGGAGGGTTGGGAGGCTCGGCAGCTCCAGATGGCCCCCCTGCCACCTGCAGATTGCAGACACTACAGAGCAGACAGAGCGGGGATGGGCAGGAAGTAAGTGGCGGGCGAAGAGGCTCTTTGGAGTTAGGTCTTGACCTAAATTGTGGGTCACACTCATTGGTGGTCTCACAGGAGGGGCTGGGATCCAGTGACAAGGATAACTGGCTCCGGTGCGGGAGTAAAAGGCAGGCCCCCACCTCTCGGATGCCCATCGCTGCCTCTCACTCTCCTGCAGGTATCTAAGTGGTGCTCAGTAAATACACATTCTTGGTCCTATTAAGATCAGCCTTAGCAAAATGGCATCAGGAAGGAAAGTATGCTGCAATAATAACATAAGGAAGATTTTAAAATATTAGGTGCCATTCATAGCACCACTTTCTGCCTCTGTTAGTATAGAGAAATGAGACTCCACTAACCCTCAGGCTCCTGGCCCACTTGGAAGATGGTACTCTGCCTGCTTTTCACTGTCCAACATGCACACACATACGCACTCGCTCACACATGCGCCTGCTGCATACACTCACTCTGACACACACACTCAGTCCTCTGAGCTGAGCGATCCCCTGACCTTGATACCTGCAGAGCCTCGGGTGGGTGCCCAGCCCGTCCCCCTTGCAGGCTGTGGAAAGGACCCCTCCTACAAGGGCGGGCGGGTGGGGCCACCCTCAGCTGGGTCTCATCTTGGTTCGGGCCAGCTCTGTCCTCTTTTCTTCTAAGAAGCAGTGGATTCTGGAGTTCAGACTATGGACTCTGGAGCCAGACTCCCCTGTTTGAGTCCTGGCACCATGGCCGCTAGCTGTATAACCTTCAACAACCTTCATCTTCCTGTGTCTCACTTTCATCACTTGTGAAATGAAGCTGATACTGACCCCCACTGCATGGGATGGCTGTAGGAATTAATCAAGCTGAGGCAATCAAGCCTGGCCTACAGAGATGAGCATTCAGTGAGCGCTGTTCAGTGTTAGCTGCTGTTTCTGCTGCTGCTCTTGGCACCTGCTCCTGTGTCCTCCCGCTCTGGGCTATGGGTCCAAGGCCAGAGCAAGAATTCAGTGCCTCACTAAGACTGAGGGACTACAGCTCTGTTGGTTTCCTATTGTGGCTGTAGCAAATTACTACAAATTTAGTGACTTAAAACAACACAAGTTTGGGGCCACCCTGTGGCGTAGTGGTTAAGTTCATCATGCTCCACTTCGGCAGGTCAGGTTTGTGGGTTCAGATCCCAGGCATGGACCTATACCACTTGTCAGCCATGTTGTGCGGCAACCCACATATAAAATGGAGGACGATTGGCAACAGATGTTGGCTCAGGGCTAATCTTCCTAAGCAAAAAAAAAAAAAAACCCAACAACAAAACCAAAAAAACCCCACACACAAATGTATTCTCTGAAGGTCAGAGTCTGAAGTCGTTTTCACTGGGCTAAAGTCAAGGTGTGGGCAGGACCGCACTCCCTTGGAGGCTCTCGGGGAGGATCCATGTCCTTGCCTTTTCCATCTTCTAGAGCTGTATTCCTTGCATTCCTTGGCTTTGTGGCCTCTTCTTCCATCTTCAAAGGTGGCAGCATAGTATGTTGCTTCTGTTGTCCCATTGCGCCACCTTCTGTGGTCAAATCTCCCTCTGCCTTCCTCTGCCATCACTATATGGACCCTCATGATGGCATTTAGGGCCCACCTGGGTAATCTAGGAGACTCTCTTCATCTTAGAATTCTTCACTTAGTCACACTTGCAGAGTCTCTTTCGCCACATGAGGCAACATTCACAGGCTCTGGAAATTAGGATGTGGACATATTTGGGGGCCATTACTGACATAACAGAGGCAGGAAGAAGCTCTCCTGGTCCTGTGGTGTGGCTTGGCCAAGTTCTGGACAAACTTGGTGAACTACCCCAGACCCAGCCAGGCCACACAACTGCCCGGGCCCCCTGCTGTCACTCCATGCAAGCACTAGGCCCTCTGTCTGCCCAGACGGACTCTGAAGGCATGGTCAGGTTCTCAGGGTCTCATTCCGTTGGCTCTCCAGTGCCAGGCACATGGCGGGTGCTGGGGCGTTGGTTATGCGTTCGTGTGGGCAGGTCCTGATGTGCTATGTGTGCTTTTAGGCCACGGTGAGTGTCACTGCGGAGAATGCAAGTGCCATGCAGGTTATATTGGGGACAACTGTAACTGCTCAACAGACATCAGCACGTGCCAGGCCAAGGACGGCCAGATCTGCAGTGACCGCGGGCACTGTGTCTGTGGGCAGTGCCAGTGCACGGAGCCAGGAGCCTTTGGGGAGACATGCGAGAAGTGCCCGACCTGCCCGGATGCTTGCAGCACCAAGAGGTAACGGCCCCGCCCACAGCCCCAGCCTCTCACCGCAGCGCAGGGCCGACGCTCAGCCGGCCAGCCTCTCACTCCCCACCTCCCGCATCTTCCACCCACCCGGCCTTGCTGGGGAGCAAAACTGTTACTAACATTAACCAAAATAGCATCTTTGAAACACCGGTTCCATGGGGATTTCATAAGAAAATAAAAAGAAAACAGAACGAAAAAAAAAGGCTGCTATTCTAGTCCTAAACAAGTTTAGAAATTACCAGATTACTGAGTTAATGAGATTAAACTGGTTTTGCTACCAAAATAGCATCTTCTCAGAGCCTTCAGTGTGCTATTGTATATCTCCAAAGGGGATACAGTATGCATCTTTTTTCCGATTGAATTTGATTCCTGCCCCCCCCACTCCCACCCCGTTAAGTCTCCCAAACAATGTTTCACAGGCACCCGCATGGGAAATGTTGCTTTAAACAAAACATAATCGGAAGGTACATTGGATCAGAGGGCATCCGACCTAGATAAGGCCTGCCAGAGACAAACTGCCTGGGCTTTTGAATTTTCTGCTCCATTTATACAGATAATGGAATGCTGGCTCTGCACAGCTGATGAATGCAGAGATTGTCTAGACACGGCACCCGGCCTGTGCTGACCCAGCCTTGGGGTCACGTTCCCCGTGCTGACCTCCCCATGGCTCTGCCCCCATGCCCTGCCAGAGTGCGAATGAGAGGGAATTAAAGACGGCAGGGAGTTATGCCTTCAGGAAACAGGAGTGATAGTTTCTCTTGAGTTTTGCTAGAGAAACAGCTGTGCCATCGTCATCCGTGCTAAGGGCCAAGAGGGAGGGAAGCAGGGCACAGATCATCAGAAACAAATAATAAGACAGACGTTGTTTCTCTTTGGCTGGGGAATGCAACTGCAATTTTCTTTTGGCAGAGTTCCCCTCCAAACGTCGGGCTCGGGCTGATAACGCAGTGAATTCGTGCTCCCTGAGTCTGCCCGGCTGCTGGTCAGTCTGTGCTCAGAAATGTTGTTGGTGGCAGAACCCCTGTTGGACATTTGCCACAAATAATCCAGGCGTGGGTAATTGAAAGCTGGCTGCAGATCGAGAGACGAGATAGACAGGGCCAGATTTTATTTTGTGCAATTGGAGGGGAGCCGAGGAGAGGAAGGGAGCAGGAAAACAGATCCGCTTTAGACCTGCTAGGAGTAGAGAAACAACAGAAATCCAAATGGAAACATCCCAGGGGAGGCGGTTAGGATCCTGGACCTAGAACCCGAGTAACTGGCCAGCTGAGCATGGAATCCCAGCCATTGTCACATTTTATGTTGGAGGGAGGTACCCTCCCCCAAATCCCGCCAGCAGAACCCTTTTGAGTGTCTGCTCCCCGTCCTTGGGGCACACCAGGTGAATGGGGGGAGGGGGGAGCCAGGACAACACACATGGCATCAGTAGAAGTCGATAAAGCCAGTTTCTTCCCGTCCCCCGGAGCAATAAGGCAATGTCAGATTGGTTTCGGGCTGTGAAAAGGCCCCATGGGAAAACAACCTTAGCTTTAAATGTTTAAAGCGTTTGTTTCCTAGAAGACGTAGACTCGATAATTGATTATCCGTTAAGCAATACCAAAGGAGCGGGGAGAGCAGAGATGCCGTAGGGAGCCTCACCGTTCCTTCTTCTTCATCCTTGGGCCACACTGACCCTCTCTGTCTCTTTCACAGCCCAGTTGCAATTTTCTTTACAAGAAACAAAGTCCCTTTGATAGTGACTTATATCAGGCTGTTTTTCTACTTGCTGCTTTCCTGAGAGCCACCAGGCTTTGAATATCTTATGTCCTTTATTTTCCTGGGGTTTCTGTGCAACCCATCTCCACTTTCTAGAACTTAACCAAACAAGCCTTTCACCTTGGGTGAGGTCACACTCAGCCTCAGCTGATTTCAATTAAGGCTCTCTGAGCAAAGTCCCTCTCAGCTACTTGTTTGTTTAAAAAGCCAGACCTGTTTTAATTTGTGACCACAGTATAGCATGAGTTTCAACCTAGTATGTGGAGCATACCAGTTAGACTGATATGTCCACATGGATAAATGAGGGAATGTTTCCTGGAAGTGGCCCTGTGGTTTGAAGACAACGGGGGCTGCAGATGGAGGGCAGGGTGAATCCTAGCTGAGCCGGGAAGCAGCCATCTTTCTTTGGAATGTGTTAATCCAGGAGGCTGGAGGAGGGGCCGGCAGGGTCAGCATGACTGACCAGAGCTGCAGCCACCCCTGCCTGGCCCCCAGCCGAGTCGCTTGCCTCCCTTAGGGCTCTGGCCTCAGGGGAAGTGCCAGCATTACCAACTTGTTTGTAACTCCAGAATGTTTTCGTGAAGTCATTCCCAGGAGAGTGGGATTTTGTGGCCGATTCTGGGCTAGTAGAATTCTTGATCATACTAGAACCCTCGTAAGTCTTATCTACTTTTTCTACTCACTTGCCCATTCCTCCTGAATGTTCAGGAAGTGGAGAGAGGACTCGTCTGAGAGGCGGGCACTGGTGCTGGACCCAGCTGCCTTTGACTTCTCTTTGGCCTCATTTTCCTCACCAGTACAATAAGGGGGCCTTAATGAAACGCTCTCTGAGCTTCCTTCCAGTTCTGAGGGTCCAGTCCACAGTTTCTGCCCTGGAAATGTCTAGCTGGCCTCTTTATCCCAAGGGATTAAAAAATGATAACAATAAAGGCGAGGTGATTGTGTATCCCTCTAAATTTTTGCCAGAGAGCTTTCCAGACACACAGCTCCTCTTGTCCCCACAGGGCTGTGGGGTAAGCTGGGCAGCTGTCCCAGGTAGCGAGGCCCAGGAGGTCCCCCTGCCCTCTGGTGCCAGGGCGCGGCTGCAGGGAAGCAGTGGCTGTCCCTGCACACTTGGCTCTCGAGTCCTCACGAGGGTTCCTGAGGAAGTCCCTGTGTCGGGGGCTCTCACCCTCCTTGCGGGCCACCGAGCACCTTTGCCTCACAGAGTTCCTGAAAGTTCATCGCCAGCGGGGTGTTTCGTCCCAGCCCCTTCCTCCCTGGGGTTGAGTTCTCACCCTTCTGGTTATGCGCCCCCATCCCGCAGTCCCCAGAGGGGTCAGGAACCCTCTCTCCCCTCCACAACAAGCTTTCAGACCCTTAGTCAAGGCTTAGCTTCTCTGGCCTCGTGCCCTCACGGGCGTATTCTCTGTGATGTAACTGAAGGCGGATGGAGAAGCTGTGGAACTGGCTGTTGACCATGGAAAGTCTAAATGCTAACTATTGATTGAGCATTTTAATTAAGCATTTTCACACAATATCTCATTTAAACTGTCAGCCTGATGTAGGGGGAGAGGGGCTCAAAGTATATCCTCTGGTTCCTAACCCATTTTCTTCAGAAGGCCCCTGTTGAATGTGGGTTCCCTGGGAGGGGGCCACCACCCTGTAGCCTCTCCCAGAGTCCAGTGTAGTCTGACAGGTGAGTGGAGAGCAGGGCCCTTGGGGAACTGCCAGGTGGGCTCCGTCTGGGAGGACGAAGGGGGCTGGGGCCTGAGAATTTCCAGGATGGGTGTGCTCAGCCCTCACTGTCAGTCAGGATCCCTGGAGACCAGGCTCTGGCCCAGAGGTGCGATTCCGTGGGTGTGGCTGGGTGCAGGCAGTGGTATTTTGTCTTGAAAGTCTCCCTGGAGAGTCCACTGTGCTGGTGGTTGGAGAGCCCGCCCTGCTGACGGTCCCTTGGTGGGCATGTTGGGAACTGGGTCAATGTGCGGGCAGCAAGCACTGGCTGTGGGGCTTTGAGGACCCTCTACGAGGCTGGGAACAGTTTTTTGTCACTCAGAAACTTCTAGTTTGGGGCAGACTCCTCAGGGAAGCATTTGACACACTAGAGATGGATTTGGCTCCTGGTATCAGAATGTGAAAGGTCTCCAGCCTGCAACTTGACTTTAGACCAGACACGCCTCCAAACTCACACATGTCCCTCCAGGAACCCTCGGGCCTCCCCATGTAAGAGCAGCAAGAAGGGCAGAGCAGAAACCTTCCCTGAGGCCAAACACCTGAAGACAGAAAGAGATTACAGCCTTCAGGGCCCTGCGGGAGGGCTGGGATGCACTGTCGGGAGCTCAGTTCACGTGTGGAACTGCTCCACAGCACCTAACACCCTCATTTCTTGCCTCTTTTCCAAAGAGATTGTGTCGAGTGCTTGCTGCTTCACTCAGGGAGCCCGGCTGACAACCAGACCTGCCAAAGCCTGTGCAAGGATGAGGTGATCACACGGGTGGACACCATCGGTGAGTGTGCCGGAGCGGCCCTGGGCAGCCGTCCCTTTTTGGATCTTGGCAGACACCTAGAGATTTTCTCCCCCATGGGATGATCTTCAGGGCTGCTTGGCAGCGGGGAGGGAAGTTTTAGCCTTGAGTTAGAAAGCACAGCCTCGGCATCCTTGGCACCATGCTGACTCCTCAAGAGGATGTGGGGAACCTGTGCTGGGGCCTGGGTTCCAGGCTCTCCAGGTTACAAGAGCTCCTTGTTCATAGGTTTCTGTCCCATCGCTGGACAGTCCCTTCCTAGCCACATCTTCTCCCAGGGTCTCTGAGAAGTTGGGGTGTTAGTTTGAATAAGTAATGTTAGCTACTATGACAAACAAATTCCAAGGCTCAATGACTTAAAATCAAAGTCGGTGTGTCACTCCGACTGACTGAAAGTCCAGTGAAGATGTTCCTGGTTGCCAAGGCCTTCCATGTGGTCACTCAGGAACTCAGGCACCCTCTATAGCGAGGTTCCACCCTCCTCAGGGGCCTTGGGATCCTCTCCATTCAGTCAGCAAAAGGAGAGAGGCAGAGTGAAGGATCACACAGGAAGTTTATATGGGCCGGGTCTGGACATGGTGCACCCAACTTCTACCCACTTTTCATTGGCCAGCACTCATCATCTGGCCACATTTAACTGCAGGGGAAGCTGGGAAATGTAGTCATACCTTGTGCCCAGGAAGCAGGGAAACCATGTTTGGTGAACAACAAGCCAGTCTCTGCCACATTTGGCCCCAGCCCAGCACAGCTCCCATGGGCTGCAGGCGGCGGAGGGTTGAGCTCGCATGCAGTCTGGATTGACCCTGGGGTTGAGTGCCACCCCGGCTCTTCTCCTGGTGGCACGTCACCCATTTTGGCAGATCTCGCCCACTCCTCCTTCTCTTGTCTTGCTCAGCAGCCTGCATGTCAGGGCTCTTGTCATTCTAACCAGTTTGACACCATCCATCCAACCCTCTGCCTTTACCTCTGGATGAATGGCTGCCAGTCCATTTCTGACCATGAGGCCACAAGGAGGCTCAGACAGAGCTGCAAAGATGTGTGCTTTTCACCATTTTCAGGCTGCAACCCTACCGTTTCTAATACAACCACTGCCGTCTAGGTGGAGTTTCTAAGGTAAAGAGATGCAAATCACATATCTTACCCCTCTACACATGTGACTGGGTTTGGAACTGGTCTGGAACACTCTAGTGACAGCAAATCAAAGTGACCCTGTGCTGGCACCATAATCCACTGCTGGTGTGAGTGTAAAATGGTGCGGCCACTTCGGAAAACAGTTTGGCAGTTCCCTCCAAAATTAAACAGAGTTATCATACAATCCAGCAGTTCCACTCCCAGATGTATACACAAGAGAACTGAAAACATATGTTAACACAGAAACTTGTATATGAATATTCATAGCAGCATTATTCATTATAGTCAAAAATTGGAAACAACCCAAATGTCCATCAACTCATGAATGGAAAAATCAAAAGTGGTCTATCCATACAATGGAATATTATTCAACCATAAAAAGGAATAAAGTGCTGACACATGCTATGACATGGATGAAGCTTGAAACGCTATGCTAAGTGAAAGAAGCCAGACAGAAAGGGACATATATTGTATGATTCCATTTATATGAAATGTCCAGAATAGACAAAAACATAGAGACAGAAAGTAGATTCGTGGTTCCCAGGGCCTGGGGAGAGAAGGGAATTGGGACTGACTGCTAACAGGTGTGGTTTCTTTCTGGGGTGATGGAAGTGTTCTGGAATTAGATAGTGAGGATGCTTACACAACACTGTGAGTATACTAAAACCACTGAATTGTACACTTTAAAATGGCTAAAATGGTGGGAAAAAAGGCTGGGTACCTGAAAGGGTACTCCACTTCTGAGGCTCCCTTGCTGGCAGCATTGCCCTCTACCTTGACCTCAGCTGCTGCAGACTCCCAGCCCCAGCCGCCTGTCTCCCTGGGCCCTGACTTGCCTCCTCTGTAGACTTCCTTGTTCCTGCCTCCCTGGTCTTGACTGACTGCTCTGGCTAAGTCATGGCTCCTGAGTATGTCAAGTCATCTATTCAGCCAACACATATTCAGTAAGCGCCTACTGTATGCCAGGACTTGAGCTAGATCCAGGGAGCCAGCAGGGAGCTTCCCGAGTCCCGTCTCCTGCCCATTTTCCTGCCCCTGCTTCTGTCTTGCTCCTTGAGGCCTGGCTCACAGCAAGTTCTGCCTGCAGACCCGGGGTGGTTGCCCCCTAACTGGGCCCGCTAGCCCATTCACGGGCTCTGCAGCACTTGCAGCCCATCATGCATGGCTTCCTCTCAGTCTCTCCCCCTGAGATAAATCAGTTGCTTCACAGAGAAGGTTTCTGTTCGAATTCACTTTTTCCTTCCTTCTCCTAGGCTTTGTTCATGAACATGTACACATTTGTTCACGCTAACCCAGACCAGGCTTATGATTGGGGGCCGAGAGAAAAAGTCCAGGCCCTCGTGTTTGATAACCACACTAATTTATCTGGTTCCAGGCTAAAACTCCTTTGAGCAACAGGGTTACACAGGCCAGAGCTGGAAAGCATTTCCCAGTGTTAACCCGCAGCTGGTATTCAGGACCTACTGGCCGTGTCCTAGCCACTCGCCTCCCCTTACTTCACATTCTTCCCTACCTCCTTTCCCTCCTAGATCAATGTCCCCCTTTCCCAGGGGAGCCTTGGAATGCACATAATGCCTGGACGGAGGATTGTGACACCTTGGGTAACAGCTGTGTAGGGACAGGGAGGAGTGGAGGCAGCTTGAGGAGATAGAGTAGTGAGGCCAGTCGAGGTCTGGGCTTGGCCAGGCCTCCAATGCTGGCTCACTTATCTCAGTGCAGGTACCACTGTGGGTACCAGTCTTATCCAGATGTCCTCATCACCTTGTGGGTCTTTTTGGTTTTACATCCCGGGAAGAGCTGCTGATGCTTGGCCTCTGTAGCCGGCCCTCAGCCAAGAGGCCTCAAGTATGAACCCTCGCTCAGGCCTCACAGGGGATCAAGACAGCTCTTTCTTTTCTTTACCCCTTTCATTTCCATGGCCAGTTCCACTTACGTGCCTGCCCCAAGCTTCAATGGCTTCTTTGCTTTCACATCGCCCCCAGCAAGCACTTCAGAGAGTTGAAGATTCTCTCTTGCATTCCACAATGGTCCCCGCACGTAAGGGAGTGCAGGTCCCCAGAGCAACTTCACCTCAGCGCCTGGGCCCATGATCTTGATGTGAGAAAGCTGAACTTATCTTTAAAGGCCCAGCCTCTCCTTTAAGCCTCTCTGTCTGTACCTTCTTCCTACTTTGAGGGGCTGGGCTTCTTGCCCCGTACATCAGCGGCTCTGAGTTGATCAGAGACACACTCGGGACATTTCTGCCCGGTTTTCTTCCAGTGAAAGATGACCAGGAGGCTGTGCTTTGTTTCTACAAAACCGCCAAGGATTGTGTCATGATGTTCACCTACGCAGAGCTCCCCAGTGGGAAGTCCAACCTGACAGTCCTCAGGGAGCCAGGTGGGTGATGGCCAGCTCCTCCCTCCGGGGGCTGGGTTTCTGACAGTGTTCCTTGCTCTGTACACATCCCCTGTCTCTCCTCACTGCCCTTTCCAAACTCCAGAGAGGAGGGATACAGTTTCTGATAAAGATCAGGATCTAAGGTCACCCCTATCCGACTGCTAGAGTTGAGAAGAAAGGTGGTTTACATCTGGGGGCCCACTGCTGGGCCACAGCTCTGGGGAGCGTGAGTGGGGTGCATAGGAGTACAGGAGGGCCTCATCTTGGAGGGGACGGAGCACAGGGGGAAAGCAAACACACAACACACTTAACCTGCACTACTAATGATGGCGGGAGCTCCTGGGTTCTGCAGGGAGGACACAGGGTGGGTCTGCATGGTCAGGGCTGGGAGGGCCCGCACTTGCGTCAGGGAGCATCTGGGTACACACACAGCCCTGGCCGGGCCACTGCACTTCCCAGTGTGGAGTCCAAGAAGGGCAGATGGGGTGCCGGCTTCAACATTCCTGCATGCCGCCGTGCTCAGCTCCCTGGGCCACTGAGGAGGTCACCTTCAATCCAAACGTGGACACATGCTTTGGGCCAAGGGACCGATGGCCTTTGGCCTTGGAGGAATTAGGGTTTCTAGCTTGACCGCTTTTGTTCTTCTCTGGAGGGGGGCAGGCAGGAGCATAAAAAGATTTGCTCTCTTCAGTTCACAGCATTGCAAACTGTTTTTCCAAATTGGGCCAGACCACATAATGTGCCTTCCCTGGGCCAGAGGCAGAGGGCAGTGTTGCGGTACCAGCCCGGGATGCATGCCTGTAAGAATGAAGCCTTGTTTCCAAGTGCCGTCTTTGCGGTTCTTTGAAAATAAGCACATTTGCTCCAGAGGGCTCCGCACTAAGGGCTTACAAATGTTGGCTGGCCCCCAGCCCAGCCCCTGTGGAAGTGGCTTCATGAAACCTCCTGCCTGCCCAGTCTGCTCCAGAAAACATTCACATGAGAGCTGAGACGTGGTCCGGCGTCCTGCCCTGGTGACTGGGCCAGGCTGGGATGTGGGTGCTTTGAGTTGGGGAGATGCAGCCATGCACACGGCAGGTGGGAGAAAGTGGGGTGGCCACCAAGGTTCTTGTTTAGACTTCGCCATAGATTTGCTGTGTGGCCTTGGAAAAGTTACCATCCCTCCTTGAATCTCTTACTTTCTGTGCACTGGAGAAACCTGCTTGGCCACCCAATCTCCCAGAAGCAATGTGAGGATCTAAGAGAATGGAGGGGAGACTTTTGGGAGAGAAGTGTACCCTTCATTTCACATATGCCTGAAGTTCGATGCTGGTGGCTTGGCTCACCATGCCTCCTGGTCCCCTCCAGAATGTGGAACCGCCCCCAATGCCATGACCATCCTCCTGGCTGTGGTCGGCAGTATCCTCCTGATTGGGATTGCGCTCCTGGCCATCTGGAAGCTGCTTGTCACCATCCATGACCGGAGAGAGTTTGCAAAGTTCCAGAGTGAGCGATCCAGGGCCCGCTACGAGATGGTAAGCCAGTGGGAAGTAGGAAGTAGAAAAAATGTCAAGCTTACATGTCTGGTTGAGTTCAAGCACACGATAAAGGCCCACTAACATCTTTGGCATTCAGAACAAACAAACAAAACCTGAAAGGCAGTGCCTGCTGGGTTCTGGAATGTGAGAAGTGCACAGCCCAGGAGCACAGAGGGCCTTGTACAGAGTCCTGCCCTGGACCTAGGCCCAGAGACTCCTGGGGCAGAGGCACTCGGCACAGCCTCAGCAGGAAGAGTCTAGACAGTCTTAGCGACCCAGGAAAGGACCTCGAGTTCTTGTAGTCTGTTAACAGTATCCATATGTGTAAGTCCTAGCTCTCCAGGTGAACTGCATGCTCCCAAAGGACTGAGCACAGAGTAGGCGTCACCTGAATCCCCAGTTAGTTTCTGTTAATTGTAAGGGGCTCCAGAGACCATCTGACCTCACCCCTTATGTTGGGGATAAAGAATGAAAGTTCAGAGAAGGGGAGGCACTGTCCCAGGGCACAGCAAGTTAGAGGCAACCAGTCCTGAGGCACAAGGCTGTTGTTTCCACCTGTGTGTTCGGCCTGCTGCCTTTCTGGGTGACTGAGCTAGGAAGGGCCTCTAACCCTGAGTGTGTGTGTTTCAAGGAACGTACTGACACATATCTTGCTTTCCATGTTCTGTAGGCTTCAAACCCTCTGTACAGAAAGCCCATCTCCACACACACCGTGGATTTCACCTTCAACAAATTCAACAAATCCTACAATGGTACAGTGGACTGACGGCTCCTCAGGGGGCTGGAGGGAGCTGGGGATCAAGTCAGAGACTGACATGCTGTGGACAGCTGCTCGACTCAGTCACGGCTCTCTAGATAGACAAGCACAGAAACCTTCCGGTGAGCCTGGGCTAGGAGCCCACTGCCCACACAGGAAGGCACCCGGCCACGGCACCTGGCTGCTGGGCCAGAGCCACGCTAGGCGCCACCCCTCCGAGCCCAGGAAAGGCCAGGGAACCTTGGCACTCTCGCTTTCCCCACCATATCCAACTTGTCGTCTCGATGAACTGTGGAGATGCTGGGTGGCCACTCCCTTCCAGGAGGGCTGGGCCTCCAGTCTGGCCAGAGGAGAAGGCTTTTGGGAGTGTCAGCATGTTGAAAACTGACACACGGTCTGGCTTTTTTCATGTTGATGATTTTTATATGAAATAAAAAGATGGTGCATTTATGGTATAGTTCTGATTCCTGAGAACTGTCTGCCTGATGTCTATGCCTTGCACATGGGTGTTGGTGATGGGATTATTGAGACGCCTGTTGAAGGCACGTAGTTTGCAAATGTCAATTTTCCTCTCCTGTCTATATTTGTTTAGTATTTTTGTAATGAAAAGGAAAGAGATTGTTTGGGATTGAAAGTAAAGATTAAAACCAAAAGATTTTGTGTTTGCCTGACACTCTACAGCGTGCATGTGCCTTTCTCCAGTGGTCTTGTGTGGTGCCCATGGGATTGAAGTGGCTGTAAACTTCCTCAGGGGACCCAATACAAGCCAGCCCAATACTCCAGACCAGGGCTCATCAAACAGGGCTCCAAGGGGTGCTCAGGGGCAGCTGGAGTGGCTCCACTGAGCAAGTGCCTAGAGTTTAGACTAGAAACTGTGAAGACCACTCCTGGCTTCCCTCTCCTGTTCCCAGCGATAGATTGTGTGGATGAAGAAGGGCCAGGGTGTGAGTTCCACACAAAATCACTTCTTCCACATTATCATCAGGAACAGATCCCTTCTAAGGCCTTCCCCAGCCAAACTCCTATGCCCCAACCAGGCCCAAAGCACAACCCATTTCAGCTTTTTTTTCCCTGCAGGGCCCTGAAGTCCCCTTAGGTTCCCATATCTGAGATGGGAGGGACCACACAGGTGGTTGGATCCTCTCCGCATTTGTAGAAGAGGAAACTGATTGCCAGAGAGGGGAAGTGGCTTGCCCAGGTGTCAGGAGGCTGACTAGTGATGAGCTGGCACTACGACTGGGTCCCACAACCAGAGGGCCAGCCTCCTACTACCTGCTCTTTTTTGTAAAATCTTTCACTAATCATTTTTTGCTTTTGGTACCACTTCGAGGCTTTTGGGCTTTCTTCCAAATTCATCTGTTCCCAGCCTGGGACCAAACTCCCCTTACTTCATTTTGGCAAACGCTAAGACAAATGCCTCTCAGTAAATAGGGCCTGTTACCTGGGGTGAATGTGAGCAGATTCTGAGTTTCTTTGTCCTGTGTAATTAGGGTGAAACGGACCTTGTGACGTGATGAAATTGCCTTAAATCCTTTATGGAATAAAGCCAAATGTAAATAAATATATAAAGTAGATTAAAAAAAACTGTGATTTTGAGACTTTTTTCTAGATTGAGGAAAATATGATTTTGGAAGCAACTTTGGGTTTCTCTTCTCTTTAATTGTGGGTTTCCTGGATTATTAACTTGTTCAAAGGCTCATTTTCTGTCGGGCAGCTATGTAAGGGCGCAGAGTTCTTGAGCCTCAGACACTGAAGGCTGACTTCCTCCTGGCTTCCACCTGATGTGGAAGTGAGGGGTATGTCACCCGACACGACAGCGGTGGATGCAGCCAGCCGCTCACGGTGCCCTGCTGCCCCCTGCTGGAAGCTCTTGGGACAAGCTGTGTGGAGACCTGGCTCTTAAGATTCTGACCCAGTATGTGATTCCCTTCTTTCTTTCCTTAGGCGATTTGGCCATGGCCCCCTGACCCCCAACACAGACAATGGAGCTGGGGCTAAAGGTGGCTGGAAGGCTCTCTCAAACCAAGGGGTGATGCTGCCCGTTCCCGTGTTACCGGACTGTGGCAGCACACAGATGGGAGCGAGTCTTCTAACGCACGGGGACTCGCCGTTGTGTGGCTGCAGTGGCCCTGCAAGGAGCACCTGGCAGTCTCAGGAGAATTCTTGTATCTGTTTGGAAAGATGACTAGTGATGTGCTCATTTGTTCGGAAGAAGAGTGGGTGCTAGTAACCTTTTTTATCAGTCTGTATCGATTTAATACAGATTTCCAAATGTAATTCTTTTTATTGATTTTTTAACAATTTGTTTTAATTGAAAAAGAAATACATGGAAAAAATGGGAAATAAGTCATAAAGTCAAAATCTTTTATAATCATCCCATGCAGAGGTAACTACTCTTGACCTTTTTCTGCCTGACTTCTCAGTCTTTTTTTCTATGCATATATATGCCATTTTAACCCAATTGGTATTATACTGTCACTCTTTTTAAAAGGACTGGGGAGTCTCAGTCCACTTGGTTGACTAGTACTTAGTCAAGCTAAAGTAACTAACAGCCACCTCTTCTGGGGGAAGAATGTGTTTTTAAAATTTGTTTAATTAGGATCAAAGCTTGAGGTTGATTATCATGAAACTCTTGGGATGAATGTCAGGGAACGGTAACCAGATGGGACGATCAGAGGGGAGGAGAGAAAGCCTTGTTCTCTGTGCCACTGACAGACACTGTTACTGACTATCCTCCCCTTCTCTGGAGGGAGGGCTTCCAGGTGCAGGTCTCCTGTGTGCTTCTGAGAAGATGCGCTCAGCTACCAGCAGGGCTCTGTGACTGGCCGAGAGGCGGCAGTGGAGGAAGAAGATGACAGCTGCTTGGCTGAAACTCAGGAGGAGGTAAGCCTTGGACCTGTGTGTCTGAGGCGCCTGAGGAATCCTCTGTGGATCTGTCTAGCCAGCACTGGAGATGCAGACGTGCATGCGTGCACCAAGCAGGTTCTGCCCTGTTGGATGCTGGTCTGGTGCTAAGTGTGCAAACAGTTGTGGCTTTCGGCATGGCTGTGAATGGGGCGTCCCGGTCCCTCTCGTTCGGGTCAGCAGGCTGAGGAGGCTTAGTCGCATCTCTCCCCACCTGACTTCTGTCCCCCCTCAGCTCAGGGGCTCCAGAGTTCTTAGTCGGGACATGGCTCCATTCAGACCTTCAGACCCTCAGTGGGAGATGGTGAAATGGAGGGAGGAGGATGAGACGGTTGAGCAGGCGGTGGTGCTAGGAAGGGGGAGCTGTGCCTGAAGAATCATCCTCAGCCCGCAGGGCTCCTCTGCTGAGCTTGCAGCTCTGGGAGGGACTCTGGGACGGTCACTGCCCAGCCAGCCCCATCTGACAGAGCCGCCTCCAAGATGGACTGGGTGCTGTGTCACAGTGAGAAGTTCTTCAAATCCGATTTATTTCTCTTAGAGTTCAGTGCCAGGAAGTTCTGGTGCTTCATTTGTCATGTATGTAACCCACCTCCAGTTCTTACTGGGATCCTTGTCCTCTCCACCGACCCCTGCCCCCATCCTCGCCCTGCCTCTTCCCTCCACGCGCTTTCTGATTCTTCTGACAGATGATGTCTGTTTTAAGCGACCTCAAACCCTTGTGGCCAAAAGGCAACATCTAAACTGTAAGTAACCACAGGGTCATAAGCCCTAGTGACCTTCTAGATAGGAGTTCTTCACCTTCTTGGGTCGCGACCCTTTTGGGATTCTGGTGAACGCTACAGACCCCTTGTCAGAATAATGCTTATAAATGTGTAAGTAGGGAACATACTAAACTGTGTATCAGGGTGACTGGTTATCATCTTAGTTTGACTTCAGAAACATGCTGGAAGGCTCACCAGTTAAAGCTTCATTGGTCCTGGGGCCAGCCCAGAGGCGCAGCAGTTAAGTGCGCACGTTCTGCTTCAGCGGCCCAGGGTTCGCCGGTTCAGATCCCGGGTGCAGACATGGCACTGCTTGGCAAGCCATGCTGTGGTAGGCGTCCCACATATAAAGTAGAGGAAGATGGGCATGGATGTTAGCTCAGGGCCAGTCTTCCTCAGCAAAAAAAAAGAGGAGGATTGGCAGCAGATGTTAGCTCAGGGCTAATCTTCCTCAAAAAAAAAAAAAGAAAAAAAAGCTTCATTGGTCCTACCAGCATGGAATATCAACCCCTGAGACTAACACAGCCTCTGCTCATCTGACCCTCACCATAGGCCCACATGATATTCAGGGAAGGTATGTCCCCATTTATAAAGGAGGAAATTGAGGTCAGTCCCACCTGGAGTGAGAGTTGGCCAGTGAGACCCCAGCTCGAGGATCTCTTCCCTAGTTTGCTCTTTCCTCTGCATTGCACCTTCTGCTGGAAAAAGCACAGCTGTGTTTTCTTATCCCAGAACTCTGCAGTGTGATTAGGGAGTCATCTGAGTTTCTGACTTGGAGGCACACATCTCTGCTGAAATAAAATGAAGTACCTCTATGTGCAGACTAAGAAATTACTAAATGCCCCCCTTCCTCTTCTTTGTAGCTTTTTCTCTCGTCTTCATCATAGGAGCAATCTCTGGTACATGCACGTTAACCAAAACTCCAGGTGCAGTTCAAGGAATCTTCCTATTTTAAAAAATGAGGGAAGATGACAACTGACACAAATTTCTTGGCTCCTGGCACAAAAATTCAGTACTTTAAAGACTCCTTTCTGTGAAGGTGACACAAGGGGTGGCCTAGGCACTGCCTCATGGCTTGTTTCCCTGCCAGTTCAGCTAGCCCTACAACAAGGGGATATTCGTATGAGCTGACATGTGCTGATTGGCAAACTCATGTCCTGGCCCATGACCATAAAACAATATTAACAAATCTACACTGAACGAAACACACGGTCAACAGAGAGTTTTGTGGGTCTTCCCTGTGTGAGCATCTGCACGTGGGTGGAGGAGCTGGGCAGAGGCTCCAGGAGGGCCAGGCCAGGCCGGGGCTGCTTGGCTCTCCTGCCTACCCAGCACCGTCTCAGAGGACATGAGGACTGCAGGCTTGATCTGAGGGAGGAGACATCCCCTACTGGACGGACCTGAAGTTTAAAAGGGGAAGAAGGCACGGAAGTGAGGAAGAGGTGAGGCTACGGCCCAAGAGGAGACCAAGGAGTTGGGGGAAGTCAGAGGGCAGCAAGAAGGCAGAGGTGACGGAGGGGAGGAGATCAAAGACTGACTAGGCTGTTTTTCCCTGAGCAAATTTTATGAGATGATAAGAATTTTTAGGCCATCCATTCAGGTATGCAAAAAAAAAATGTAATTTTAAGTGTGCTTTTTGTCTTTCAACTCAACATTATCTCTGCTTCAAGTATGTATCCAAGTGACAGAGAAAACAAAGTTACTAGGTAAATAGGGACAGTCTGTCTTGTTAAACACAATCATTTCAGGATCCTCTCCACATCCGACCCTGGCGGGCTACTCAGTGCACGGAGGCAATGCCGTCTTATGACTTTGGAGGGGAGCTCATGGAGCCAGCTCTGTGCACACTGACACCTGCTAAGACACTGTTGTCCTTATCAAGACCACTTTCCACTGAGATGTCCCTATGTGATGGTTGAGCAACCCTTCAGGTCCACCAGATCTGTTTCTCAGCTAACTCCCATGACCTTTTCAGGGCAGTCTCGCTTCTCTGTCATGACACCCCAGAGCCACAGGAAGCTCAGGCCACCTCAGGCTATGCCCCTGACAAAGGGGGCCTCCAAGGCCACTGCCAAGCTCTGTGCTGAGGTGGGAGTGTCTGGATGGTCACCGCTTTCCTGGGCCCCTCCTAGAAAAGTGGGGCCCAGAGCTCCTCAGCTGTCTGGGTGTCCGTTTTCCTCCCTCCCTCCCTTCCTGGGGTTGGGCCTGGGGTGGGGAAGACCGTATTGCAGCCCACCCAGCCCACCCCAGCATCTGATTCTATCTATCTCCTGTTCCTCTCTCAGGGCAGAGAAAGACTCCTCCCCCCGCCCCCTTGGTGGGAAGGAGAGAGGCAAATGTTCTTCCAAACCAGTACTTACGCCAAAACCTTGAACTCTGAAAGTTAAAAAATATCCTAATTGTTTTGTTTCTCTGTGTTTTCATCATGGCCTCCTTTCCTGAGGTATAAAGGCCAACTATAGACTTGGGAGGGCTACAGAGAAAACAAAGGGATAGCAGGCAAAAAAAAAAAAAAAAAAAATCACTTGATAATTCATACAGGCCCAGATTACGAACTTTAAAGGCCCTAGGATCTAAAAAAGATATGGCATCCCACATTGTGTAATCCAAAATAAAAACGGTATTTAATAAAATAGCATTAACTACAGTCATGCACTGTACAACATTTTGGTCAATGATGGACCACATATATGATGGGGGTCCCATGAGGTTAGTACCATATAGCCTAGGTGTGTAGTAGGCTATACCATCTAGGTTTATGTAAGTACACTCTATGATGGTCACACAAGGATGAAATCGCCTAATGATGCATTTCTCAGAACGTATCCCTGTTGTAAGTGATGCACGACTGTATAAAATAAATGTAAAGAACCACAAGAAGTCCTGATTTTTCTCATACTTTTTAAAAAACATATCAGATTCCTTCAAAATATATTTTTTTGCATCTTTGCTTCGTGGTCCTCTTAGCCCATGCTTAGTCAACCTATTGTGTGCCCTGATGTGTGCTAATAACGTGATAGCATATCCACCTGTTAAGGGGTGCAGGAAGCCATTGCAGAGTTCTTGGGGTTACCCATTATCATTTTCAATGATTGATGTTGGGCTTACTGTGTTGAAATGCAGAATGCACACAAGAACCAAGCCGTTGTTTCTTCAAGAGAGATCACTGAAGGCAGCCAGAAGTGAAGACTGGAAAGGCTGAGGGAAGGCTGATTCTTGGTGGAATGGTGGTTGTCTTCCTGGTAACCAGAGCTGGATCTGGGAGAGCTGCGGCACGCTGTTCAATGTGTTAGTTTGCGCCTGCTGCATGACAAACCACCTCGGAAGTCCATGGCATACAAGCAGCAGCATACGTTATCACGCTCACAGTCGTACAGACCAGCTGGGGCACCTGTGCATCAGGCTGCGGAAGGCTGGGGTGTGCTCTGCTCTACTTTCCTTTATTCTTCTGGGACCTGTGAGCTAACTTGGGCATGTTCTTCTCATGGGAGTGGCAGAAATGAAAGAGGGGTGAGCAGAAACTCAGTGAGCAGCTCAGAACTGGTACCCCGTCACCTCCACCCACATTCCATCGGCCAAAGCAATTCCATGGCCAAGCCCAATAACAGTAGACTGTGGACATATTCTCCACCTTGCATGGAAGGAACTGCTGAGTCACTTGGCAACGTGTATGGATTCAGGGAGGAGTCGATGGGGACAATGATAGAGCTGCTACTCCAGTTTGGGCACTTTCTATTGAATCCTGGTAGCCATGGAAGACTGCATCTCTTGAGTTGCTACTGATAGGAAGGAAAGACTGGCTGATGTCTCTTAATGATAGTATGGAAATCCTTTTGAAAGTTTAGTTTAGAAACTAAGTTTCATAATGACCAGGACAATGTACGTCTAGTTCACCTCCTGTGTTCAGTAAATACTTCTTGATCCAATGATTAAATGGTGAAAGAATATTATATGTGTAGCTACGTATCTGTAAATAGATATAGGGTAAAAAAGTGGAATTTATCTACCCATATAGAATGTGAGTAAAGAGTTTAATAACAAAAATACCAAATTGGAGTCAAGAGACAGGGATTCCAGTCCTTACTCTGCTTGTCATTACTTCTGACACCTTGTGCAAATCATTTCTCAATGGGCCTCAGTTTCTTCATCTGTGAAATGGGATGACTGATTAGATGATCTCTAAGGGGCTGATCAATTTCAGTTTGCTAAGATTCTGAGCTATAGTCACCACTTCATTTGATGACAGACCCCACGTCTATCGGCTAGATACACCTGCTCTACCTCTGCACGCCCAGCCTCCACCTGACCAGTCCTTTAAAAGGCTCATGCCTGGACCATCTCACTCACCCACGTGGACGTGAGGTGAGGCACTGAAGTGCCCATGAACAGGCTGCAGGGGGGCTAACACACACAGTCAGGCTGCCTCAACCCGAGAGGGGGTCATACAGCTGGGCTCAGGATAATTGGTTCTGACAGTCCTCTCTGCTCAGAGCCTGGGAATGTCACTGTCTCCAAGCTCCCAGTGCTACAGATGACAGTCTGCTACTAGCCTGGTTCCTTTTACTTTCCAAGTATTTATTCTTCTGGATGCTTGTAACAGTTTTTATCCTTGAAATTCAATACTTTGTATAGGCTATGCCTAGGTGTATGCCTTTGCCCGTAACTCCAGCTAGAATTTAGTGGACCCTTCTAATCTGCAGACTCTTTTCCCAAACTGTGGAAATTTTCCTCAATTACTTCTATAATTATTTCCCCTCCTCCCATGATGTTGCCTTCTCCTTATATTCACAGATTTGAGTCTGAGCCTCTCCTCTACTCCATTATTTCCAGTTCTTTGACCCTTTGTGTAAAATTTGATGATTTCTTCCACTTGATCTCCCAGCCCACAAACATAGTTCACAATATTATCATAGCATATTTAAATTTTTCCATTAAGATTTCAAATTTCAAAACTAAGGGATTTTTTTAGTTCCCCAAACAAAAAATTGTGTCTTGTTTTTGTCATTTTGGTCTTGGAAGCGTGATGTTATCTGTTTCCTGGGGCAGCGCACTCTCACCAGAAGCCACTCGTGCTCACATTCATTCAGAAGCACGTGTTGGGCCTTGATGGAGGTGCAGAGGATACAGCAACGAACACAACAGCAAGACCCCTGCTCTCTTGGAGCTTACACCTGCTCCCGGTGGATTTCTTCACTTTCCGCCCCTGGTAGCTCTAGTTCCTGCGGGGGGGGGTGGGGGGGGTGGGGTGTGTGTGTGTGTGTGTGTGTGTGTTTTCTCTCACACACACTCCTCCCCAAGTCCCGAGGCTCACTATTGTTCCTTGCTCCCACCTACCTTAAAGGAGACAATACTCTGCACTTGTCCTCTTCTTTGGGGATCCTGGCAGAGTGAGCTCACGCTTCCAGGCCTCTCCTGCATGGTCCCAGCAGACGTTTTGCTCACTAGCAGTGGGAGAATGGGAGTTGAGAGGACATTAAAGATGACCTCAGGCTGCCATCTTCGCCCTCTGGTGCTTCTTCAGACACAGTAGACACTCCCCAGGGGCTCCTTTAGGGAGCTTTCCCTACAGAGATGACTCACATCAGCACGAGTGAGGTTGAGAGTCGGGACTGAGACTCCAGGCCTGTGTCAGCCATAGGCTGGCTGTGAGCAGATCCCTTTACCATTCCAGGCCTGTATCTGTGGCCTTAGAGGAAGGGCAGCCAGACAAGGTTCCTGAGGTTCCTCCAGCAAATTGAGCAGCTTGTGCTCTAAATGCCTAGAGTATCAGAAGAGGCCAGAGTTCTCACTCCTTTAGTCTTACGGATGTTCTGGACACCCTGTGGGGACTGTTCCCATGTTCCTCACTAGGACCAAGTGTTACAATGCTCAGAGCTCATGCTCTGTAAATATTCCTTGACCAAGAAAGGGCTAAACTATCTAATGCCTCCAAAATACTTCTACACTGAGTAGCAACACCCTCATAGGCCCCAAGACAACCCAAGTCCTTTGGCTAAATCCATTTGTGCTCCCAAGTTTTATGACTCCAGACTGCCTGGGCTTTTGCTTAGATAAGAGGCCTGTAGCACTGGGCTGATGCTCAAGAAACCCGAAACCACCTGATGTACCTGTTAGAAATGTGGATTTCCAGGCCTCAGGTCAACTCTGCTGGAGCAGAATCTCTGATGGTGGGGCCCAGGGATCTGCATTTTAAACCTGTGGCAGGAGACAGGTGATTCTCTGATGCTCCTCTGATTTCCCTTCAAGTTACCTAGCAAGGGCCCCACGTGACCTGCAGTACAGGCAGACCTGAGATACTGTAGGTTCGGTTCCAGAACACCGCAATACAGCAAATATTGCAATAGAGTCACACAAATTTCTTGTTTCCCAGTGCATATAAAAGTCAAGTTTACACTATACTGTAGTCTATTAAATATGCAATGGCATTATGTCTAAAAAACACCGTACATAGCTTAATCAAAAAATACAGTATTGCTAAAACATGCCAACCAGAATCTGAGCCTTCAGTGAGTCGTAATCCTTTTGCTGATGGAGGGTCTTGTAAGAAAGGCAGTATCTGCAAAGCACGATAAAGCGAAGCATAATAGAGCGAGGTATGCCTGTAACAGAACCGGTGGTGCAACACCCTGGGGTGGCAGGAGCTCACACTTCTGACGGGCAGGAGTAGGTGACTCAGCAGGAGGAGGCGGACCCCAACAGCCTCACTGCAGAAGAAAAACGGGACTAACTAGAGCAGCGGTTCTCAAAGTGTGGTCCCTGCTCCAGCAGCATTAACATGGCCCAGGAACTTGTTAGAAACACAAATTTTCAAGCCTCATCCTAGACCTACCCAGAGTCAGAAAGGCTGGGGCTGGAGCCAGTGTCTGCTTTAACCAGACTCCAGCTGACTCTGACTCAGGCTGACGTGTGCGAACCACTGACCTAGCAAGCCCATGAAGCGGGCACTTGAGACCTTAGCACGTCACTCCGAAGGTCTCTCAGCCTCAAGGTCACCTAGACTCTGGACACACTCAAGAGGTTTCCACCAGTTTTTATTAGAAAATGTTCCTCCTCGTCATCTTTCAGTTCCTCCAGGGCAGCCCTGAGGGCCACACCCTGTCCTTTTCCTTCTGGCCTCATTCCTTGATCATTTGCCTTTCCCAGCAGGACTTTATCTGGAGATGCAGCACTAGGATCTGACGCTCAACCTGACTTTAGGGCAAAAGCTCTTAAGTGTGGACTCCAAGAGGGAAAGCCATGAAAACCTGAGTTGAAATCCCAGGCTTCCATCTGAGTCACCAGGAGAACGGGGCAGCCAGGGACAGGAACACCTGTCACCATGAGGAAAGGGCCAGTGTCCTGACACCTGCCACAGGGCCTGGAGGCATGGTACAGACGAGAAGGAAAGGCAGATCATGAGTGTGCTGGCAGAATCAGAACAGAGAGCCTTCAAATGCAACTGCCACACTGGCCCTGCTCAAAGAGGGCCTTGAATGTGCAGTGTGGGGCCATTTCAGTGGCCACCTGAGCCCACACCCTTCACTCCCCTTCCTCCAAGAGGCTTCCTGAGTGGACCAAAGAAATAGAGAAATGGGGAAAGTCTGTATCAGTATTGGGGAACAGGGACCACTTAGAAACTCAGGAATTCCTGGGAGAAACAGTGCGTCTGGGACCAGGGTGAGGAGAGCATTGCCTGACTGGTTATGCCACACACGTGAAGGTGGGGCCTGTGAGGAAAGGCTGCCCTGGGGCCACTCAGCGAAAACACCAGCAACGTGGACAGCACTGTCAGCTCTGCTGCTGGGCTCCTGTCTCTTTATTTCTAGCGAAGGCTGATTTCCCTCTGTCAACAGTTGGGACAATGATGTAGGATCCTCATACAAGCCTCCAAATGGGACTTTTGACCCCTTGACACTGTTGTCTTTTTAGATAAATAAAGGAGCAGCTTGTCCATTTGTAATCCAAATAAGACAAGAGGAAGCTGTGACTGCGTTTTAGCACAGGTCCACGGCTGCTGCTCAAGGGAAAAAATGAGTCGGAACGCGTGTTGGAAATGCAAGCCAGATACTGCTTCAGGGGCTCAGCTAACATCATCTCAGCCCTGCCCACCATGCACCCTCTGCTGAGTGAGCAGCGGCAGTCCTGGGAAGCAGCACCATTGGATACCTAGACTATCACTTTTAAGCAGAAGAGGAGGAGAATACCTAATACTTAAATATTATTTCGGCATCACGTTAGACATAGAATAAAGGATACAAGAAATGTACTGCTTTAAGCTTAATGTCCTAAAGTTTTTATATCACAGCCATTAAAAGAATCAAAAGTCTGATCTAGGGGGCTGGCCCAGTGATGCAGCAGTTAAGTGCGCATGTTCTGCTTCAGCAGCCCGGGGTTCACCGGTTTGGATCCTGGGTACGGACATGGCACCGCTTGGCAAGCCATGGTGTGGTAGGCACCCCATGTATAAAGTAGAGGAAGATGGGCATGGATGTTAGCTACGGGCCAGTCTTCCTCAGCAAAAAGAGGAGGATTGGTGACAGATGTTAGCTCAGGGCTAATCTTCCTTAAAAAAAAAAAAAAAAAAAAAGTCTGATCTAGAGATAGGAGGATTCCTGAAATGTGGAAGAGACCCTAACACAGAGAGGACTATGAGTGCCTAACCAACATCAGCCTCAATAAAAGAAAGTGTGGAAATGAACTTAGTGTAGTAACAATGCAGGGATTACAAGTCATTCAATGTTTCCTAAGGACCACGGTAACTCCCCAAGTCATTCCAACACAGGAACCGTGGAAGAACCCAAGCAGTATTAAAGCTGCTTATTATTTCAATCTCAGGAAGCCATGTATCTTCAAGGCCTTCACAAAAACGTATCTGAGACATTCAAACACCCAGTCTACTCAGATAAGCTTCCCAGGCAGCTTTTCTGTACATCTCAGCCGCTTCCAGACGATTGGCTGAAGTTGTTATGCCCCGGCCTACAATGATGATATCAGAGCCTCGTTTGCCAATAACTTCTTGTGGGCTGCTGTACTGTTGGCCGAGATTATCACCTGCAAAAGCAGAAAGGTTACTGTTTAACACAAGACAAAAAAAATCAGAAAACCTGTCCCATGACTTTTCTGCAAAAGTATCTAAACGGCTTTAAATAAAAATATGCTCTTGTATTCCATGCTTCTTCTACACAGTGAGTAAAAGCAGGTGACAGACTCCTTGGAAGGGCTGGGCCAGTGGCGTAGTGGTTAAGTTTACACGCACTGCTTTGGCGCCCAGGGGTTTGCAAGTTTGGATCCTAGGCACAAGACTGTGCACTACTCGTCAAGCCATGTTGTGGCAGCATCCCACATACCAACTAGCGGAAAACTGCCACAGATGTTAGCTCAAGGATGACCTCCGTCAAGCAAAAAGAGGAAGATTGGCCACAGATGTTAGCTCAGGGCCAATGGGCCAATCTCCCTCACCAAAAAAAAATGGAGACTCCTTGGATAGGCCAGAGACCTCCACAGTGGAGAAACATGCTAACGAACTCCTTCCCAATGTCTACTTTTAGAGCATTTATAGTTTAACAGTATCAAAACACAAAGAAGTACATCCCCCAAATTGCCAACAAAGGTTTAACACAAAAAAATAAAACGCGGCCTCACAACTGAAGATAATTTTAGGATACATCTCAGAATCACTGTACCATACTGTTGGAAAAGTCCTCACAAGGAGTCTAACCTGACCATGACCCGAGTGGGAAACTTTGTCACAACCCCATCAAGTGCTCAGACTATGTAAAACTTTAATCCTTAAGTTTGGCTTTTCCGTTCTTTTTTATTGAAGTGTAATTGACATATAGAATTAGTTTCAGGTTTACGGCATGATACTTCAATATTTCTATAGCTTGTGAACTGACCACCACAGCAAGTCTACGGAACATCCTTCACCTTGCATAATTACAAAAAATTGTTTTCTTGTGGTGAGAAGTTTTAAGATTTACTCTCTTAGCAACTTTCGTACATGCAATACAGTATTATAAACTACAGTTGCCATGTGGTACACTGCATTCCATGACGACTTCATTTTATAACTGGAAATTTGTACCTTTTGACTCCCTTCACCCATTTCACCCACTCCCTATCCCCTGCCTCTGGCGACCTGTTCTCTGTATCTATGAGCGTGGTTTTTTGGGGTTTTTTTTAGATTCCATAAATCAGGGGCCAGTCCTGTGGCCAAGTGGTTAAGTTCACATGCTCTGCTTCAGCAGCCCAGGGTTTCTCTGGTTCGGATCCTGGGCGCGGACATGGCACTGCTCATTAGGCTTGCTGAGGTGGCATCCCACACAGCACAACTAGAAGGACCCACAACTAAAAATATACAACTGTGTACCGGGGGGCTTTGGGGAGAAAAAGGAAAACTAAAATCTTTAGATTCCATGTATCAATGAGATCAAAAGGGATATATCATTCTCCAACTTATTTCACTTAGCATAATGCCCCCGAGCTCCATCCGTGTTGTTTCAAATAGCAAGATCTCATTTTTTATGATGGCTGAATAATAACATTCCATTGTGTATGTGTATTATATATACACCACAGGTTCTTTATCCATTCATCCATCAATGGACACTTAGGTTGTTTCCATATTTTTGCTACTGGAAATAATGCTGCAATGAACACAGGGATGCATATACCTTTTTGAGTGAGCATTTTCATTTTCGTTGGATAAATACCAAGAAGCAGAATTGCTGGATCATATGGTAGTTTATTAAAAAACTTTTTGAGGAAGCTCTGTACTGTTTTCCATAGTGGCTGCACCAATTTACATTCCTACCAACAGTGCACAAGGGTTCCCTTTACTCCACATCTTTTCCATTTGTCTTTCTGACAACAGCCATTCTGACAGATGTGCGGTGATTATCTCATTGTGGTTCTGATTTGCGTTTCCCTGATGATCAGTGACATGAAGCATCTTTTCATGTGCCCGTTGGCCATCTGTATATCTTCTTTCAAAAAATGTCTTTTCAGATCTTCTGCCTATTTTTAAATTGGATTGTTTGGTTTTGCTGTTGAGTTGTACGACTTCTTTATATATTTTATCAACCCCTTATCAGATAAATGATTTGCAAATATTTTCTCCCATTTAGTAGGTTCCTTTTCCTTTCATTGATGGTTCCTTTGCCCTGCAGAAGCTTTTTAGTTTCATGTGGTCCGACTTGTTTATTTTGCTTTTGCTGCTTTGGCTTTTAATGTCAGATTCAAAAAATCATCACCAAAATCTATGGCAAGAAGCTTACCGCCTATGTTTTCTTCTAGGAGTTTTATGGCTTCAGGTCTTACATTCAAGTCTTTAATCCATTTTGAGTTAATTTTTGTGGATGGTGTAAGATACTGATCGAATTTCATTCTCTTTGCATGTGGCTGTCCAGTTTTCCCAACACCATCAATTGAAGAGACTGTCGTCTCCTCCACTGTATATTCTTGGCTCCTTTATTGTAAATTAACTAATGATATTCACATGGGTTTATTTCTGGGCTGTCTATTCTGTTCCATTGATCTATGTGTCTGCTTTGATGTCAGTAGCATTCTGTCGATCACTATCAGCTGTTTTGATAGCTTTGTAATACACTTTGAAATCAGGGAGTGCGATATCTCCAGCTTTGTTCTTTTCTCAAGATTGCTTTGGCTATTCAAGGTCTTTGCAGTTCCATACAAATTTTAGGATTGTTTATTCTATTTCTGGAAAAACGCCATTGGAATTTTGATGGGGACTGCATTGAATCTGTAGACTGCTTTGGGTAGTATGGACATTTTAACCAATATTAATTCTTCTAATCCATGAGCACAGAATATCTTTCCATTTATTTGTGTCTTTTTCCATTTCTTTCATCAATGTCTTACAGTTTTCAGTGTACAGGTCTTTCACCTCCTTGGTTTAATTTATTCCTAGGTATTTTATTCTTTTTGATGCAATTGTAAATGGGATCGTTTTCTTTTCTTTCTGATAGTTCATTATCAGTGTATACAAATGCAACAGATGTTTGCATACTGACTTTGTATCTTGAAACTATACTGAATTTATTAGTTCTAACAGTTTTTCCATGGACCCTTTAGGGTTTTCTATATATAGTAATATCATGTCATCTGCAAATAATGTGACACTTGTACTCCTTCCTTTCCAATTTGGATGCCTTCTGTTTCCTTTTCATGCTCTGGCTAGGACTTCCAATACTACAATGAATAAAAGTGACAAGAGTGGGCATCCTTGTCTTTTTCTGGTTCTTAGAGGAAAGGCTTTCAGCTTTTAATATGATGTTAGCTGTGGGCTTGTCATATATGGCCTTTATTATGTTGAGGTACGATCCCTCTATACCCATGTGTTCAGAGTTTTTATCATAAATGGATGATGACTTTTGTCAAATGCCTCTTCTGCATCTTCTGAGATGATCATATGATTTTTACCCTTCATTTACTTAACGTGATGTTTTGGAATGACTGATTTGTGACTGTGGAACCATCCTTACATCGGTGGAATAAATCCCACTTGATCATGGTGTGTGATGTTTTTAATGTATTATTGAATTCTGTTTCCTAATATTTTGTTCAAGATCTTTGCATCTATCTTCATCACGGATATTGGCCTGTTATTCTCTTTTCTTGTGGTGTCTTTGCCTGGTTTTGGTATCAGGGTAATGCTAGCCTTGTAAAATGCATTTGGAAGCATTCCCTCTTCCGTTTTGGGGAAGAGTTTGAGAAGCACTGGCATTAATTCTTCTTTGAATGTTTGGTAGAATTCACCAGTGAAGCCCTCTGTTCCCAGACTTTTGTTAGTTGGGAGGTCTCGATTACCACCGATTCAATCTCCTTACTAGTCATCAGTCTATTGAGATTTTCTATTTCTTCATGATTCAGTCTTGGTTGGTTGTATGTTTCTAGAAATTTATCCATTTCTTGGAGGTTGTCAAATACATTGGTGTATAATTCTTCCTAGTAGTGTCTTATGATCATTTGTATTTCTGTGGTATCAGTTGTAACCTGTCCTTTCTTTCTGATTTTATTTATTTGAGTCCTCTCTTTGTCGTGGTGAGTCTAGCTAAGGGTTTGTCAATTTTATCTTTTCAAAGAACCACTGCTTAGTTTCATTGATCTCTTCTATTGTCTTTTTAGTCTCCACTTCATTTATTTCTGCACTGATCTTTATTTTCTTCCTTCTACTAACTCTGGGCTTCATTTTTCTTTCTCTACTTCCTTGAGATATGAAGTTAGGTCATTTGAGATTTTTGTTTCTTGAAGTAGACATTGATCCCTATAACCTTCCCTCTTAGAACTGTTTTTGCTGCATCTCACAAATTTTGGTATGTTGTATTTTCACCTTCATTGGTCTCATGGTTTTTTTCTCTTTCGATTTCTTCTTCGTCCTGGTGGTTCAGTAGCATGTTGTTTAGTCTCCACATATTTGTGAAGTTTTCAGTTTTCTTCTTGTAATTGAGTTCTAGTTTCATGCCTTTTTGGCCAGAAAATATGCTTGAGTGATATGATTTCAATCCTCTTAAGTTTATTAAGACTTGTTTTCAGGTGACCCACATATGATCTATCCTGGAGAATATTCCATGTGCACTTGAGAAGGTGTATTCTGTTACGTTTGGATGGAAAGTTCTGTGTACGTCTGTTAAGTTCATCTGGTGTCACTGAAGGTCTATGTTTCCTTGTTGATTTCCTATCTAGATGATCTATCCATTGATGTAAGTGGGGTATTAAAGTCCCTTACTATTCTTGTAACACTGTTTCTCCCTTAACGTTTCTTAACATTTGCTTTAGACATTTAGGTGCTCACATGTTGGGTGCATAAATATTGATAAATCTCATATCCTTTTGTTGGACTGACCCCTTATCATTACGTAATGCCCTTCTGTCTCTTAGTACAGTCTTTGTTTTAAAGTCTATTTTGTCTGATAGAAGTATAAGAACCTCAGCTTTCTTTTGGTTTCTATTTGCATGGACTATCTTATCCCATCCCTTCACTTTCAGTCTGTGTTGTCCTTCCATCTGAAGTCAGTCTCTGGTAGGCACCATAGAGATGGGTCTTGTGTTTTGATCCATTCAGCCACTTTACGTCTTTTGATTAGACCATTTACATTTAAAATAATTGCTGTTAGGTATGTACTCACTGCCATTTTGTTAACTGTTTTCTGGCTGTGGTTCCTCTCTGTTCCTTTCTTCCTCTCTTGCTCTCTTCCTTTGTGGTTCAATGATGCTCTTTAGTGGTATGCTTAGATTCCCTTCTTTATATCTTGTCTGTGTACTATAGGACTTTGCTTTGTGGTTACCACAAGGCTTACATATAACAACTGATATCCATAAGTCTATTTCAAGTTGATGATAACTTAATCACATTTTCTAAAGCTTTACCTTTTTTTTCTCCCGCCAACATTTTGTGTTTTTGATATCACATTTTACATCTTTTCCTCTAGCACATCCCTTAATTATTATACAGTCACGTGTCACTTAACGACAGGGATATGTTCTGAGAAATGTATGAGTAGGCAATTTTGTTGTGTGAACATCACAGGGTGTACTTACACAAACCTAGATGGTATAGCCTACTACACACCTAGCCTATACGGTACTAATCATATGAGACCACCATCATCCATGTGGTCTGTCACTGACCAAAACATCATCACGCAGCTCATGACCATAGTTATTCTTTTTACTACTTTTGTCTTTTAACTTTCAAACTGGCTTTCTAAGTGATCAGTCCACTACCTTTACTGTATAGGTACCTTTCCAGTGAGATTTAATCCTTCATATGCTTTCTTGCTACTAATTACTGCCCTCTCTTTGCAGCTTGAAGAAGCCCCTTGAACATTTCTTGTAAGGCTGCTTTAGTGATGATGAACTCCTTTAGCTTTTGCTGGCCTGGAAAACTCTGGCTCTCCTTCAAAACTTTGCCAGGTAGAGTTCTTCGTTGGAAGTTTTCTTCTTTTAGCACTTTGAATATATCATGCCACTCCCTTCTCGCCTGCAAAATTTCTGTTGACAAATATGCTGACAGGCTTATGGGGATTCCCTTGTACATAACAAGTTGTTTTTCTCTTACTGCTTTTAAGATTCTCTCCTTGTCTTTAACTTGACATTTTAACTATATATGTGTCTTGCTGTGGGTCTCTTTGGTTTCATCTTACTTGGAACTCTCTGGGCTTCCTGGACCTGAATGTCCATTTCCTTCCCTAGGTTAGGGAACTTTTCAGCTGTTATTTCTTCAAATAATTTTCCTGCCCCACTCTCTATCTTTCGTCTCCCTTTGGGACCTCTATAAAGCAAATGTCACCCTGGTTTAGGTTGTTCGATAAGTCCCTTTAGTTATCTTCACTTTTTTTTTTCATTCTGTTTTGTTTTTGCTGCTCTGATTGGGTGAGTTCCACTGCCTTGTCTTCGAGTTCACTTTTCCTTTCTTCTGCTTCATCTAGTCTCCTGTTGAACCCCTCCAGTGGATATTCCAGTTATTGTATTCTTTAGCTCCTTGAGTTCTATTTGGGACTTTCTTATATTTTCCATCTCTTTGTGAAGTTCTTTGTGTTCATCCATTCGTCTCCTGAGTTCAGTGGGCATCTTTACGATCGTTACTTTGACCTCTTTATCAGGTAAATTACTTATCTCCATTTCATTAAGGTTTTTTTCCTGACATTTTATCCTGTTCTTTTGTTTTGAACATATTCCTTTGTTTCTTCGTTTTGCTTGACTCCCTGTGTTGGTTTCTATGCCTTAGATGAAACAACCACCTCTCAGGCCTGAAGGAGTGGTCTTATTTAGGAGATGAAACTTTCTGTTCAACCCTGCCCTAGTTCTTGGTTGTCTCTCAAACCTTTGTGATTGTCTAAGCAGCCTATTATATTTCTAATAGCTCCCAGTAGCCAAGGGTGTGCCAAGACCTATCAGTGTCCCAAAGGGAAGGATCTCAGTCAGCACCTGCGTTCAGGCTGATGGGAAACCAGAATCCTGAGACATGAGCCTTGATAGCATGCAAATATATACAGTCCTGCAGGACGGCAAGCATTAAGCCCCACTGGCCACCAGAGCTAGGCTATCTGGAATTGTCCCCTTGGCAAAAATCAGGGCTTCAGATGACTGTTTAAGCTCTTTCCTGGGAGATACCACCATGCTATAGTAAGCTAGAGGGACAGCAGAAAGACGGCCTCTACTAGCTTACATTCCCTGAGAACAGCTCTGTAGGCCACAGGTGTGTGCCAAACCTGAAGCCAGCCCCTCAGCCCAAATCTCTAGGACAAGCAAACAGACTCTTTCACAGAAAGACTGGGGTGTGTTTCAGTTTGTTGTCTGTACAGTACCCTGGGGGTGGTAATCTGCTACGAATTGTCTCTCTGATTGTTACAGTCCTGTGGGACCCAGGAGCAGAAAGCAAGATCCCCTGGGTACTAGAGGCAGGTGATCATGGGCTGTTCCTTGGGTGGCAGCTGCAAAAACTGGATCACCAGACGTACAAACCAGTGCACCAGACATGTGGATGAGCTCCACTCTGGGCGATACTGCCACTCTGGAGTGTAACAGAGGGAGAGCATGAAGACAGCCCCTGCCCTCTAAGGTCCCTGGAAAGCATTACAGTCAGCCCTTAGATGTGTGTTTAATTAGAAGCCTGCCCCTCAGGCTGTAGCTATGATGAATAGCAAACAGGCCTCTTTCACAGAAAGACTGGTCTGTTGCCTCTTGCTGTGCCCAGGGGTGGTAGCTGTTTAGCAAGTCTTTCTCCATTGGTTACTGTCCTGTGGGACTCTCAAGCATAAGCTTCACTGGCTATCAGAACCAGGCCATGTAGAGGTGTCCCTTGGTGGCAGCTGCAAAAATAAGGGCACCAGAAAAGGGTCTAAGCTCCTTTCTGGGAGAGAGCAGCAGGCTGGAGTGAGGCAGAGGGGGAGCACAAACACTGCGTCCCTCAGCCACTGTTCCCTGAGAGTACTTCCAGAGGCCGCTAGATGTGTATAAAACTAGAAGCCTGCCCCTCAGGCCAAAGCTCCTGGACAAGCAAACAGGCCTCTTTCACAGAAAGACTCAGGGTGTGTTTCAGCTGTCTGTCCAACGTCCTGGGGGTGGTTGCCTCCCAAGAGCTGCCTCTGCAACTGTTACAGTCCCATTGGACCCAGGGACACAAGCTCTACTGGCCTCAAGAGCCAAGTGATCCAGGAGTGTCCCCTGGGCAGCCCCTGGAAAAACTGGGGCACCAGACGTGTAAAAGTAAAAGCTCCCATCCAGGAGACACTGGTGTTCTGGAGTGCAGCAGAGGGAGAGCATGAAGATGGTGCCCACTGGCTATAGCAAAGTAGAGAAGGAGTGTGAATATGGTGCCTGCTGGACAAAGGAGGGGGCGGGGGGAGGGAGGAAGGGGGAGAGAGAGAGACAGAGTAAGAGAGAGAGAGAGACAGACAGACGGAGGGAGGGAGAGAGGGAGAAAGAATCTCTGGAGAGGGTTGGCTAGACTAGGGAAAGAATGGTGTGAAAGAGGGTTGGGTACGAGTTATACAAGAATGACTATAGTCATTTAATATTTATTTATAAATATATGTAAATAAATATATATAAATATAAATATATATTTATAAATATATAAATATATAAATTTATTTAAATATGTTTTGAACTTTTCACTGTAAAAACAGAAACTCAGAGCTGTCAAGGTGACAAATTCCACTGAGGAGTGATAAGCATAATTGTCACCATTTTAAATAGTTTTGCTAACTGAGAACCCTACTATTCACAGTTCCAATCTCCAACTTTTTAAGCCTAACCCATAAAAAAGGAAAGAGAGAGAAAGTGGGATAGAAGAAACTCCCATACCTGTGATGAGCAACCTTTCTTGCACAACTGCCAATTCAGGGAAAGTAAAATGTTTCCAGGTCATCATTTCTGCCCCATTCAAAACCGGAGCAGCTTTACTGAGTCCCACTGGACATTTAAATATGCATATTTTTAGAACTAGACTACTCTATTGACTAGAAACTATCAAGGAGAAAAGACACACTTTGTTCGTCACTACAACTGCAGCTCTCAGACTGCAGAACGCGTTATGTGTTCAAATAAGTTTGGGAGACGCAACAGAACCATCTATCTCCACACTGGACAGTGACAACTCACATTAGCCCATCAAAGGCTCTGCGACGTCCTCAACAAAGAAACAAATGTTTGATTTCCCTCAGCCCTGAGCATCCTTCCTTGAGCATGGAACACTTTTTTGGTAGCACATTCAGAACATCAGTTGGGAAACACTAAACTCAAATATCACTTTTCTGGGCATATTTCAAAAAGTAGCTTTCTAACTCTTCATCCTACAATTAGACTGCAAGTTATTTGGCATATCGAGGTCAGTATCAACAGGCAAAGGGCTCATTCCTTACTGTTCTGGACAAACAAGCTTTCTCCTTCGCAACTGTATAACACGCAAGATTTTACTTCACCCTGGCTGACTCAGGTAAAAAATCATTTTGGAAGAACCATGACCAATGAACAGATTTACCTCCTGCTTCTAACTGAACTCCTGGAGTCAAGTGAAGAAATTCTGGTTTCATGCTTACTCGGGAGCCAGAAATAAAACCAACCACAAATTCAGGATGCTCCTCAGCCATTCTAACCTAAATGGAATGTAACAGGACAGATGACAAGAGAGCAGTTAATCACACAGAGTAATAGTTGCACAAATAAAGTAAAAAATTGACTCTATTAACTAGTAAGAAACTTTGCTATTTTATACATGCCTTTTCTGATTTCGTATTAAACTCACTATATCTACAACATGTAATCTTAGAGATGAATCCACATGCTTGCTCCATCAAGACCATGAGATAACCCCCTCTCTCCCCTTCTCCCAATTAATCATACCCTAAAAACATTAAAAACCCATACTATGTGTGTCTAAAATCTAGATGCCGCATAATTATTTGTAGTAACACTTGGAGGCACACTAACTTCCAAAAAGGATATGAGGAGAACTTTCTAGAATACATTTATAATGGTATGAAACCACACTGAAGACTTACTGCCTATATAGGGTACTCCCCATCCAAGGACGGCCACCGTATAAAAAACAGTTACACTGTCAAGAGCTAAAGAAATCTCCCCTTGGTCACATTCCTTATTCTTTAAATTTGTCAACAACCGGTTTTCACAATTTCTATACCATGACCTCATATTCAGAGAAGTTTCTCTAGAAAGTCTGTCTAACTTTCTAATTTGGCTCTTCTCTGAGGCTCATCTTGTTCTATTCTTGTAGCAAGTACTAACACCTGACAACAAGTGATACCTCGCCCTTGAGCCAGACCCAGTCTCCCACAAGGCCAAATATGAGCACTGACTCACGGACCCTCTGCTATGGGAGTTGGGAAATGACAGACATTTATGGTCAATTCAAAGGTGGGGTTAAAACCTGGCTCTAGGGCTATGTGAGTTCTTCACAGTTCCATAGACAGTCTCTGAAATAATATGAAAAAGTAAATTCCCATATAAAAATTAAAGTTTCTTAAAATAAAAACTCTCATCACTTTAAAAAGTAAGAGTCTATAAAATATCTGGAAAGGTGATCTATCCACCTTTCTAGGTGACTATCCAACTAAGAAACCTAGAGGAAAATGTGAAGAGGAACTTTTTAAGTAGATAATTATCCATCTCACATTTCATCCTGGTGTGCAGGGTTGAGGGTGGGATATTAACATGCATGGTGTTACAAGAACTTTTAATGGGGAGTTACTGGAGGAAACAATGTGTGGACTCTAAGAGCTTTCCCACACAATACCGATCAATATCAAAGGCTGAAAGAGAGAAAGCCCTTCAAGTGGGCTGCTGTCAACAAGGCAGTCTCTGCGGGGCTTGGGAGACTGAGAAACTGCAAAACTGCAGGTCTGGGAAGAAGCCCTTCAATTTCAACTCATGGTGAGATGAACAAACTCTATCTTAAAGACCAAGTAAGTAGAGGTCGAGGTTTATTTGACCAAATATCTGTGTTTCAATGTTTCTCTCTTGGAGAAAAATTCAAATCTCTTAAGGGCCCACTGCAAGATATAAAATACTATTAACTATCAGGGAATTCTGGCCAACTAGTATCAATATACTGTCACACAGACAACAGCTGATGTTTTTTGGGCAGAGGTTCTATAGACCTCTGCCTAATTAAGACATTTTCTTCCCCTGGAATAACATATAGCAACACAGCCCTGGCCTTGTCACCCCAGCCCTGTGTTTCTTACCACTGCTTCAGTGTAGTTCCCAGTGGCCAAGGAGCCAGCGGAGCTCATCTCTGCAACGAGCAGGCACCCTCGGTGCAAGGGCAGGCCTACTTCTCTCAGACCCTTCACAACTCCTGAGCCTGGCACCACATGAGCATTTACAAGATCTGCCCAGGAAGCTATTTTAAAGACACCACCTAAGAAGGAGGGGGAAAAAGATACTTGTCAACTTTCAAACAGAAACCATTAAGTTTTTGCCCACCAGCCAACTATAGTATGAAATAAGCTCGTAGTAACACATTAATGAAACAGTGAAACACTGAAGAATTTTAGTAAAAATTTATCTGTCCACCCAGTAGCTAGTTGAGAGATCTCAATGAGAAAAATCTCTTTCAAGTTCTGCACTTAGTTTAAAAGCAACACTGATAAGACCGTTTTGCCTTGAAGGCTGAAGCTTATGACCAGCAATAAAATGTACGCAATTAGAAATGGACTGCGGTGAAGATGGGTGTTTACTCAAGTCAAAGATCTCAACATTCTCAAATTCCTCTGAAGATGACAAATTCTCATTCTAGAGGGATTTCTCAGCGACTTTACTATCTCTCAAAGTGCCTACTTGTTCCTCAGGTCTCTTTAGGTCTTTAAATTTCAATAGGCAATTGTATTCATTTTAAATGCTGACAGCAACAATCCTGATTTTTGAAAAAACTATATGCAAAACTGTAGAAAGTTTGTATATCTCTTATATCAGTCAATAAACTAAGCGATGTGATGATGGTCTGACATCTTCAGCACGTAAAGAAAGTCATGCACAGACAAATCTATCCTAAAGCCATAGCTTAAGTGTACACATGCATTACTTTAAGAAAAATTAAGTTATCTCAAATGATGCCTGTAAGTGTTAAGTAACTTGATAAAATGTCTGGTATAAAGTTAAGTGAAAAAAGCTTTAGATATATACATGACAGAAATTTGCATAGAAAAATGGGTAGAGAATCAAGCAGTTTTTTTAACCAACATAGTCTCTACTTCCAGTTCCTATTTAACATAAAAATTTTTTTAAAGAGATATATATACACACACAGATCTTTTTCTGCAGAAAATAAATCCTACAACTTGATACTTTTTTCATTGTTTCCTATACCTGCAATTTTCATTCTTCAAATATTCAAAACTCATTGTATTCTGCCACACAGAACAACATGTGTCAGTCATTTCTCCCTGCCTAGAACCCAAGTCCCCTTCTTCCGGCATCAGCACAGCTATCTTCTTTAGGGGAACTCCCCCTGAGCAAATCTCACTTCAAGAAATTTACACAAACTTAAAAACCTCACAGCACCAGGGGTGGGGCATATTACCCAGGCGAGTAATAAAGGTATTCCATACCCCAGGCCAGAGCGACTGGTTTGGGGTAGCATGAAGAAGTGTGCCTACCTGAGAAAGAAGTCAAGAGAGAAGAAGGCAGAGCTGAGAGATAGAGAGAAAGCAAGTCCAAACGACATTGCTTGAGCTCCTGGATCCAACCATGCTTCACAGCCTGTTCTATGGCTGGACTTTCAGTAATGTGAGCCAACACATTTCCTTTTTTTCTTCAGCCAGTTTAAGCTGCATTTCTGATTCTTGCAGATTCCTGAATAATACTTACCCTCATACTGCTTTTTTACTGTGTTTCCTATATCTGCAAATTTGCGGTCTTCAAATATTAAGAAGTCATGGCGTTCTGCCAGAGTTGTTAACTCCTTCATCACATCCAGAGTAAAATCATTCAAAATATCTACATGAGTCTTGAGCATGCAGATGCTGGGTCCTAACACATCTGCTAGCTGCAACAGCTCTCTGGACTCGGAAATATCAGCAGACAGACACAGATTGGTCTCCTTCTTTTGCATAAGCCTGAGAAGCTTCGAGGCAAGTGGGTGGGTGCTTGGCAGCTCTGCACGTGCACCAAAGCTGAGTTCTTTAGGTGCTTTCTTGACAGAAGGGAGAGAACCATTAAGACTAGGGAGAGAACCATTAGGATTAGCTGCCACAAAAACATTCTCCTGAATAAATCTCTTCACTCTCTCGACCATCTCAGGATTAATCTTCTTCTGTTGCTCAAGAATCTCTAGCACTTTGGACACTGTACACACCGAGTGGAGACGAATCCCATGCGCCCGCAGCATGTCCTTGCCTCCTTGCTCTCTGTCCAGCAGCACTATGGCATCGGTGACCTTTAAGCCCTCCTTCTGAAGAACCTCCACAGTCTCCAAAACACTAGATCCACTGGTAACGACATCTTCAATGATCAAACAGGTTTCTCCTGGATTAACAGCCCCTTCCACAAGTTTCTTAGTACCTAGAAAAGAAAAAATTATGTTGATTCCAACTTACAATTATATATTTCAGCCAACTCAGATGCATCTTGCAGTATAAATCTGGCAAGTATCTATAAAGACAGGGATGATCTAAATCTTATTTTCTGATACTCTACTTGGGAGATACGTTATCTTCATTTCTGACAAATGTTTAATGTGCCATGACTGCCGTTTCATTCAGCGTCTCCACATCCCAAAATTGTCAAAATAACATACACAGAATATTTACAGTAAAACTAGCAAACCATTGTGCAGTATATATAAACACCACTTAACATGTTTATGATCACAATTTTAGATATGGGGTTTCTTAAAGCAAGATCACCTGGATCAAGGAAAGTTACGAAACAAACAATACCCCAATATCATCAATGAAATTATTCCTTTCTCCATCAACAAACAAGTTCGTTACTCAAGATCACCCACACAATAGGTCTTTTGAGGGTATAAATTCAGGAGGGAGAATATTCAGCAATCATTTAGACCAATTACCACAACTTTATGAATTATATAGTGCCACGTGACTGAATATACTTCCCTTCTCCAACTCCCACCACAGACTATTTTCAGATAATCTACAAAATGTAAAGAACTAAGGTTGTAGACTTTACAGACTCATTTTTTCAGAGATTCACTTTTATATTTCCCACTTTCAAATTTGTCTTATTTTGAAACAGAAATAGAATTGGTGGGCTTTTGGCCCACTTTCTGTGCTTTACTACAGGTACCATCTTTGCCCTTTCCTATTCCTTTTCTCTTAACTCCTTTCTTCCTTTGAAGAACTGCCAAGTTTAACTGAATAGCTTAGAGGAGAATACGACGCTGCAAGTATTTATAGGCATATTTAAAAATTAATGATCTTTTTCTAAGAAATATTTTTGAAGACATATAATAAGGAAATAGAAATATTAGTTTCCTTACAGTCAGGGATTCATATAGATAAACACTGTGCCATCAAGCAGCAAAAATATCTTTTTTTTTTTTATAATGGAGAATTTCAAACAAATAAAACTAGACAACATAGCATAACGAACACCCATAAATACAGCACCTTGCCACTTAACAACGCATGATCGATTTTATTTCAGTTATGTCCGTCCCCCAATAATTTTTATGGGCAAATCCCAGATATCATATGATTTCATCATAAAAATTTTTAGAATGCACTTGGAAAAGGTAAGGACTCTTAAAAAATATATAATAAAAACACTATCACATCAAGATAAACAAAAAAAACCTCAAAAAATAATTCCTTAATATCATCAAATAGGAAGTCACTTCTACTATTTTCAAATTGATTTGGTTTTAAAGCAAGCCCACATGTTTAAAAACATCCACCTGATAACCTACTGCCATGGGACCATAAAAAAATTAGAATTTCATGTGGCATTTATATTGCTTTATGAGAGTAATTTTATTCATGCATTTCTCCTTATGCAGTTTAAATATAAATATAATAGGAAAGCAGGTGCCCTCAGAACATTCTGATGAGGGAAGGGCTGGTAAACACCTTGGGTTTCAAAGATACGGTGCAAAAAAAGCACGTTTTCCCACTGCCTAATCAATACAAAGCATTTCACCTCTAGACTCTAAAGGAAAGGAAGGTGATTTACAGCAACAGTAACCAATTACACAGGCCTTAACAACTTAAATGAGCTACAAAGACTATTAAAGGCGACTCTGGTAAAACATCAGTGTCCAGAAGAAGAAAAATTCTAACAGTATCAGGTGACATATCAACTTAATGCTTATACTACTTTTATTTTACCATAATTCTTAGTTTCTTTCCTTCTAATAAGCATTGGAATTTCGTGGGTTGAACAGATAACTGTAGCCAATGGCAAAGCTGTGTAAGGTACTCCACACACACTGTCAAAACGGATCCCCGCATCTTGGGCACTTTGGAATAAAATTTCTGCAATCTGCAAGAAAATGAACACATAAACTATCCATTATTATTACTATTCTAAATGATGTATAAATCATGTAACATTAAAGACAGGAATCGCCCAGTAGGAGAGAGTCTCAAACCCGACCAAAAAAATATAAATGCCTTTTTGTTAAAGTACTCTCTCCTAAATCCTAGTTTACAAATATAAATATAAAAACACAAGAATGAGGGGGCTGGCCTAGTGGCGTAGTAGTTAAGTTTCCATGCTCTGCTTTGGCGGCCTGGAGTTTGAAGGTTCTGATCCTGGGCACGGAGGACCTACACACCGCTCATCAAGCCATAATGTGGAAGTGTCCCACATACAAAACAGAGGAAGATTAGCACAGATGTTAGCTCAGGGCTAATCTTCCTCACAAAAACAAAAACGAAACACAAGAATGAACCTACTTGGCTAGACTCAAGGTCTCCTGTGAGGGCAACATGGGACGTATTAGGGAAGGCTACGCTATTGTCCCCAGAGACTAAGGATGGCCCCTAGGCTTCCTGGTTTCCCTTAGTAATCCATTATTCTTTGAGTATCTAAACCTTTCTATCACCTGCTAGTTAGATTTTCTGCCTAAAAGACATCTTCAATTAAGAAGTTTCATCAGAAAAAGAAACATCCTTTTACAACTGCATCAATAAAACGCCTAGGAATAAATTTAACCAAGGAGATGAAAGATATGTATAATGAAAACTATAAGATATTGATGAAAGAAATTGAGGACAACACAAATAAATGGAAAGACAGTCCATTTTCATGGATTGGAAGAATTAATATAGTTGAAATGTCCACATTACCCAAAGCAATCTACAGATTCAATACAATCCCTATCAAACTTCCAATGGCATTTTTCACAGAAATAGAGCAAACAATCCTAAATTTGTATGGAATCACAAAACCCGAATAGCCAGAGCAATCTTGAGAAAGAAGAACATAGCTTGAGGCCTCATGCTCCCTGATTTCAAACTACAGGCAGACCTTGGAGATATTATCAGTTCAGTTGCAGACCACCGCAATAAAGGGAATGTTGCAGTACAGTGAGTCAGACAAATTTTTTGGTTTCCCGGTACATAAAGAAATTGTGTTTACACTACACTGGAGTTTATTAAGTATGCAATAGCATTATGTCTAAGGAAAAAAATGTACATACCTTAATTAAAAAACACTTTACTGCTAATAAAATGACACAAAGTGAGCAAATGCTGTTGGAAAAATGGCGGCAATAGACTTGCTCAACATGGGTTGCTATAAATCTTCCTTTGTTAAAAAACGCACAATAAAGCAAAGCAAAATAAGGAAGGTATGCCTGTATACTACAAAACTACAGTAATCAAAACAGTATGGTATAGGCATAAAAACACACAGATCAACGGAACAGACAGCCCAGAAATAAACCCACGCATATATGGTCAATTAATTTACACCAAACGAGTCAAGACTATACAATGGGGAAAGGACAGTCCCTTCAATAAATGGTGCTGGGAAAACTGGATATACAGACATACAGAAGGCCAACAGACAGATGTGGTGAAGGGGAGCACTTATATGGTGATGGACAAGAAATAATGTACAAATGAACTTCACAATGATGTAAACTATTATGCACTCAAAAAAATTCTGTTATCATTACAATTGTTATATAAAATTAATTAAAACATAATTTCCAAAATTTGATAGAAGCATTAAAAAGATTATTTTGGAAATGCATTTCTTAGTAAGATGAATAGTACCTTCACCCCTGCCCCCCACAATTAGTTTATTTACCATAACTGAATATTACTTACTACTGGGAAGTTGGAGTTGAGTGGAAGTTCTATGGCGTTTTTTAGCTGCAAATATTGAGGAACTCTATTCACATAAATAACCAGATATGAAGGGAATTCTGCTACAGCCAGGTCTCTCAATGTTTTGAACTCCCTCCAAGTTAATTACCAAAAATCACACAGACACACACACCCTCCGAGAACTATTACCAAAAAATAATTTTAAGTCATCTAGCAACTGACGACTTGTTAAAAAAGAAATCAACTTTTCATTAGAAGATCCCCCGTCATTCACTTTCTCAGCAGCGATGAGATGCACCCTAGCAAGATTCTGGATGGTGAGAAGAGTCCAACCCACTTCAACTAGGGCTTCAATCTTTCTCATAGTAACCCCACAAGGTGGGGTTGACAAAGGGTGAATATAAACCCTCAAGTCGTGGGGGAAACACACATCTTCTAGACAGAACTTCTGTGATGATGGAAATGTTCTCTATCTGCACTGTCCAATATGGTAGCCACATGTGACTAAGTTAAAAATCATAATGTTCACTATGCACACGTGGCTAGTGGCAACTCGACTGGAGAGCACATTTAGACCCTTCTCCTCAAAGTGTGGTTTGTAGCTTTCGCTGGCAGCTTGTTAGAAATACGTCACCTAAACCTCTGGCCCGGATCTACTGAACCAGATTATGCTTTTTCACAAAATTCCCAGGTGATTCATACATCCTCAAAGTTTGAGAAGCACTGTGCTAGAAACCTCTAATTTGTACAAAGATTCTCCTTATAGTGACCGAAAAACTGCCTCCATGAAATGTCCACCCTCTGGCCTGAAGTCTTGCTCCCGGCCACACAGTGCCAACCTAACCCCCCTTTCCAGGCACAGCCCTTCCCAAGTATTGAACGGCTACTCAATTCTCCCCCCACCCCCCTTTTCCTTTCTTCCCCAAGTCTCATTTTCTCGAGGGTAAAAACACAGAACTCTTTCGACTACTTCTGTTAGAGACAGGGCCCCAAACTGGATTTCCTGACTCTCTTGCAAACCACGTGTCAAAGCTGGTGGGCCAAAGAGCAGGCTGCTCTCTGGGGCCCCAAGAGCCTACCAGTTCCCGGCCTCTGGGCTTCTCGAACCCGCTCCCCACGCCGACATTAGAGTCGGCCCGCCCGCTGGGCTCGTCTGCTCTCACCCACGGCCCAACTGCTGGAACCCCTCCTCCATCTGCTGGCCCCCATTCCCGCCACCCGGCTTGCTCGTCCCTTCCCCGAGCTGACACCTGGCTCAGAAGACGCGGTCGAGACACGATGCCCCGCAGATCGATGTAGACGGGGGAAGAGAGCCCGCTCTTCAGCACGAAGTTCCCAAACTTGAAAGCCTGCGCGTCGTACAGCACCGCTACCAAAGACCCCAAAGCTGAGACACCGGGCGCCATTACTGCCTGCTCCCAGCTCGCTGCAAACCCCAAAGGGCGCATGGCCCGCGGTGCCCTGCTGACGTCACCCGAGTCCCGCCCCTTCCGCCCCTTTTTCCGGCGGCTGGGCGAGCTCGCCGCGCGCGCCTGGAGGACTTGCGTAGCGAGAGTCGGGTTTCTGCGGTGAAGCGTGTCACGGTTTTGTGCTTCTGCCGGCTGCCTCTCGATGGCATCGCTGGAGTTTAAATGTCCGAATAGGACCGGGATCATAAAGTCAAGCCTCTCAAGAGAGTTTGTATAAATCCCGCCCACATTTTGTAGCTCAGTCTCCTCTTATCTCCACTCTATGACCGAGCACGTCCTGTTATTACCCGTGACTCCTCCTTACCCCCGCTTCATCATATAGAGTGTAAATTCTCCAATACCAGGACTCAATACTCTTGTTACTTCGTGATGTCTGTCACGTGACACTGTCATAGCAAATTGCACTTGGGACTATAAAGCGCTTAGGTAATTGTTTATTACCTCTTATCGGGCAGGATGCATTCTGGAGAAGGAAGTGTTTATTCTGGTTAGAGTACTTCAAGTTCTTGGAATGTACTAACAGTGCAACAGGTGAGGAAGAGAAGGGAGGAGAGTAGAGGAGGATGAATTGATCGGTGTCAAGGTTATCAGGAGGATAATCTTGCCAGCCAATCTGAAAATCTAAGCGTATTTGTTCTATACAAATAAATCCCTTAAAGTGGGGGAAATCCTCATCACATGTAGAAGGCAATACCTTAAGGAAAATAACCCTTAAAACCGTAGGGCTCATGGTTGTTTCTCAGCAAATTGATTCTGATTTCATTTCTCTATTTCTATATTGTTTATATATGTCCATATTTTCTCTGAAGAGATTGTGCTGACCAGCCAATGTGAAGAGCCCATGCTTTTCACAGTTGTTTCTCATTTCGAATAAATGCAGTAAAATCTTGATCAAATAAAACACAAATATTAAAACATTTTTGTTCTTGTTGACAAACTAGTCAAAACACTTCAGTCTCTAACACTCTAGTTGACTGACAGTGTGCTATGAATTAGTCTCATTTGCACTGGAGTGGCACACGTAGACTCTTTCAAAGCCTGGTCATGTCTGTGTAGATTAATCCAGGCCCCTGGAATCCACACTATAATACATAAACTTGTAAGATCCAGCCCAAATGGCCTGCGAGTTCTAACAAAGTTGCCACGTGAAAGACATGAAGTTAACCACACACACCTGAGGCTTACTCAGCAAGTTGACTAGAGAAATGCCTTAGAAAATTTCTCTGGGATACACAGTTGTGGCTTTCTTTCCAAACTCGTGGGCAAAAAGTGCTGTAATAATAATGTGATATATTCCCTTCATATATATGGATGAAGAGAGAAAAAAAAATTTTGTGAACAAAGGTTTTAATTAGAAAGAAAACGAAAAGACTACCAGAAATATCTTGAGTATAGTATATTTATAGGAATGCATAACTTGTGAGATGTACATTTTGAAGTTGCATCCATAACTCATAACATTTACTGTAGTAATAATAACAAGACAGCAGGTCATCACTTTACAACATTACACATGAATGATTTTGACTTACAAATAAAATATTTACAACTACCTTTACAAAACGACATTGTGTGCATACAAAATGAACAACTGCAGAAAAATTTAAAAATAATAAGACAACCAAAAACCCAGAAGATACACTTAAGGCAGACCAGCAAGACACTGAAATAATTAAGGCTGTGGAATTCTTCTGCACCTTGAAAATATAGAGCTATTTATCAATACTGTGGAGTGATTTTAAATCAATTGTTACAAGCCTGATGGAAGCATGTACTTCTATGTATATGTGTAATGGTCCCTATGGGGAAACCTGTCCATTTATGGATAAGGCCCTTTATCTGAATGGCCAGAGAAGCCCACCCCAAACTCTCAAAATACTTGGTGGGGAAGGGATCGGTCAAAACCAAAAGGTGCCAATGCAGTTTGCAAACCAACTATTAATAATTCAACTATAAAGATATGAATATAAAGACTTCAGGTAAACAGAATAACTAAAATAATGGCCCCATTATGTTTCAGGCTTTGTTTTTGGCTTTGTGGACTTCAAAAGGGAACAAATAATTCCCAGATGAGTGAAACTAACTCTGCCCATCAGCCCTAATGGTTTTGAATGTCCCTAAATGGTTTTCCAATAGAAAAACTGACCCACCTGGGCTGTCTTCACATGGATAGATTTCTGCATATGAGCAATAACATATACATACGTATTATACACTATATACATGTACAGATGTACATATATCCATATTTTCCAACAGTTTGCACTTTGATCACTACTGTTATCTGACTACGATCTCATTCTGAAGACTCCAGTTTTTCAGTCTTCACATTTGTCCTAACTACTAGTTTTACTCACCTTCCCCGTAGAGTAGGCTGAAGTTTGGCAGAAACAGAAGTAAAAAGCACCAGGGTCAAAAAAATCAAACACAGAGATGACAGATATGGCTTCAGTTAGTAAGAGAAGATGCATGTTTTGTTCATTTCAGATTCATAACCACAGTCTTTGAGATCGTGGTAACAGTCTCCATAATACTCCAGGATGTGGTACGTTTCTTGATAGAAGTCAGGCATTGGTGGAACTCATGTTAGCTGTTCCTGGGCTGGCAAATTAGCTTGCTTCAATTAAGCCTCAGGAGTTGGGACTCCAAGAATTATTTGCCCTTTTCCCCCACCACCTTCCCTTTTCTCAGCTGTCCTCACTATCTGAAATAACAGTTATCTGAAGAAACAGTTAATCTTGATCATTTGAATAAAACCAAACCTGACCCCATTTTAGAATCTCCCAGCAAACAGGCTGACAGGAAAGCACAATAGCCTATGAGTATGAATTTCAGGCTTTCTATTAAATGTCCCTTAAAGATGAAAATTTGTCTTAAAGTAATTGCTTTTTCCTCTCCTCTAACTTCTCCATATACTGAAAATGAGGAAGAAATGCCTTTCATAGAAAATATGGCCTGTGATATTTCTGTGTTATATGTCTGTATAGATTTCTCACATGAATAATATTTTCTATTAAAAACCTCTAGTGCTGTGGACAAATTTCAGCCCTTTTTAACCCTCTAGAATTAATGAAACAACTCAGAGCCTTGTAGATTTTAGAAAAGAAATATTAACATGGTAGCTTCGCTTGTCTTAGTGGAGTATGTGTAAACCTTATCTTTGCTAACACCACCCCAGCTTTAATCATTCATTTCCAAATGCACCCTAAAGCTTAAATAGTTAAGAAAAACCATAATGTAAATAAGTCAAATACTGTGTTTGCCCAACTCAGACTTCATAGCCATGCTACCCAGGAGAGAAAGGAATAAGGCCCACATTTCTCAAAACTGAACAAGGAAGTGGTGAGTCTGCACTTTTGCCCTATTCCAGAAACCCCTTGTGTTTGAAATAGCTCCACCTCTAGCAAATGCATGGGACAAAGCTTTACTTAATACACGGAAATAACCATTAGATAGTTTAAAACATGTTTTCTCCCTCGTCTTCTCACAAATCTAAATGTCCATGCTCTTCCACCATAGGCAAGAAAAAAGGTAATGACTAAGTCACAGGCACTAAATCATAGAGACGATAGGACAGCAAATATGCAACTCCTGAAACACCTAATTATCTAAAAAAAGGATCCAAGATTTTCCCTCCAAAAACCAACAGTTCAATTTTTTACCTGTGCATTTAATTTGCCTCTTATAATAGAGGCCTGTGAGACTCTAAAGAAATGAGTTGTGATATCAGAAAATATTTTATTCTCACTTCTGCCCTCCCAGTGAGGAGAGTGGCTGTTTGGGTTTTTCTCTGTCAATTTTTCCAAAGCATAAAGCTTGAGAAGGGAGAATGGCAGTTGCTTTGGGGGCATCTTACTCTTTGCGTCTGCCGTAAGATACACTGGAGAAAACAGTTTATTAATATAAGCTGCATCAGCTCTCCTACCCTTTTTCTGTAGACAAGCTTTTAAATGATTGAAATTACAGGCTAAGACCAAATAACATCTAGACAAAGAGCAGCTAGTACTTCCAATTAAAATCAGTTTAAAGAATTTAATCCCGTGAGTTTACAAATAGTATCTAAAGACATGAATATTGAAAACCTGGAATGTTCAAAGTCACCATCAATAAAATTCTTCGCACTGGCAGTGTGTAGCACTTTAAAAGAATCAAAGTGTTTTCTAGACATCCCAACAAAGGTGTTTTTCCAACATTCCTATGAGATTAATGTCCTCCCCTCCTTCTCCACAACTCCCATTTTAACAATGGGGACATTTGGGGCAGAAAAAACACTTTCTGTAAGAAAGGACGAATCAGGAATAGCTGAGGTTGAAACTCAAGAATTCCTAGGCTCCCCCATATTCAGATGTTTTCACTTAAAAGATAGTTTAAAATAAAGAGAAAATGCTGCACTATCAGTTAATCTAAATACAATGAACTTCTTTATCTCCCATCCTCCCCTCTAAAAGGCACTACTATTTATAAAGCCTTTGTGAACCACAAAGCGGTGAATCCAGCTTTTCCTCTGCTTCCTCCACTCTCCCAAGAGTGTGTGTAGCCGTGAGAGACCCGAAGGACACCTCCACCGTGACAATTTTGTTCTTAAAGTTTTTCCCACATTCAGCTGTAAGTGGCTACAAATCTATTTAATTTGAAACAAATGTAAAAGATGCAGTAAGTCATTATACCTTTTCAAAATTATTATGGGTTGTCCCTGATCTTTTCCTCCTGTCTGCATCCCACCCTTACAAGACAAAACCCAAAACACCTCCAAACCCCATTCAATGACTATGAGCCACCCAAGAAAAATGTGACTTTAACCAATATTTATTTTTCCCATTTCAACTGGAAGCTTACTCTCACTAATTCCTAGTTAAGTTTTGATTTCAAGAACTACCATAATTATAGTAGAAATGGACCATTTTCTTTTCTCTCCTCTCTTCTTTACCACAAAGTAATCAATCTCTCCGCCAAAACGGGTATATGAAAGTGGGTCCTACTCCTTCGGGCCTCACCACAGTTGCCCACAGAGCAACTCAAGTACATTTCCCAGCCCTGTCTTCTGGGATTCCTTGTTATTTCCAACTTGCTATGGAGAATTCTTGAACCAGGACAGCTATCTCATCCCTGTTGGGAGGGACCAGGAGCTTTGCAGACAGGGGACCACCTGTTAGTTTTCTCCAGTTATCAAACTATATGAAATATACACCCTTTCTCTTGGGGCCTTTATTAAATTCATTCTATTCTAATGATTGTACTTTGGCTCCAATTAACAAAATCATACTGCTTTTCATTTCTACGTCACTCCTTTCCTGTCTCCTCACTTCCCCAACATGTGTATTGGGGGAATTCCACACTACTTCACATCTGGACCATCTCAACTCTGATAGAAAAGCTGATATCAAAGCTTGGGCTCTAACATTCTGTCCAACACCCTCCCCACAACAAGATTTCATTAATGCTCTCCTGTGCAACCTGTGCCCCATTGCCCTAGGCCCCATCCTTCTCAAGCAGAAGCTCAGCATGTCTCCTAGATGGTCATAAAAACTCAACATGATTCAGCAGGGGGCTCTGTTCTCCACAATGGATGGAACAGAACTTGCCACGCGTGCTTTATGGATATTTGGAATCCTCAGCACCTGCAATCTATCCTATGACAAGCCCTATGGACCAGGCTTTCTTCTTTTATGCTGTATGTCATAATGAAGACATGTTTACTAAAAGAGTTTTTAGTATATATGTTTTAAATTTTGAAATATTGTATCATATAGTATTTGTATATACACATGGGTTTCAATGATCAATATGGAGGGCTAGTCAAGAGAGAGCTCTGAGAAAGGGAGCCTTGATGACCCAGGAACAGATACAGTTGGAGTCATTTTCCATCTATTTGGTTAATCCTGAAATATGAAGTGCTATCTAGTCTTATTGCTTGTCCTTTCTACTAGTTTATTAATCTATAATCTTGGATGGGATGAGGTGGAGGGTGGATGAGGAAGTTGACTTTGAAACCAATGGAAAAGAATGATGAGAATATTCAATTCACATTTCCACTGTGGGAATAAGCGTTCTTATATTTTAAAGTTCAGGCTTAGTTTCCACCATTCTTTTTCATTTAGATATGTTTGTAGTTCCATTAATCCTTCATAAACTCTCTGATTGCACCTCTGTGCTGCGTGATTTTAATCTTCTCAATCCTATTATAGGAGAGAAGCAATGCCCTTAAACCTGATTCGGACAAACACTTGAGTTATATTTTCAAAATATGATTTGTATAACAGCAATTTTCAAATTCTAGAAAACAAAGGGTGGATCATCCACAAAAATAAAAAGAAGACAAAAAGAAAAAAAAAACAAGACAGAAAGAAAAACCATGAAATGCCCAGGTTTAATTTTTTTTCCCACCAGCAGAAGAAAGGGCAGTTCGTAATCATCTTGCACGGAGAATATACACCAGACAGCAGCGTTGGCCTCTAAGTGCAATCAGTCTTTTCAGTCCAGGGAAATGTCGGCGGCTGAGTGCTGATAGGTATTGCAATCGCAGCTAAAACTCAAGGTGCTGTCAGGATGATACATCAGATTCTATTCCATGGCTTCAAAAAGGACTGGGGACCAGGCCTTTAAAGGGCCTATATGGCTGCCTCCTTTTGGTAAGTATCCCTTAGCTTCCATAAGGGGGTAGAAACAAAGCAGGCCAACTTTCTGAGGACTGCACCCCACAGCTGTAGGAGACACCAGAAAGTGTTGTGACGTTGTTCGTAGGAACTATAGGAAAGGTTTTGATTTGCCCTTTTGTATGAACCTGTTAGATTCATAACCTGTTTCAAACCAAGTGTAGACATAAAAATAGCCCCACAACTCTTACTGTGTTTGGACTGATTTCCTGGCAGGCTTTCCTGCCAGATGAACTCTGAGCTGCCAATGAATTTGGGGGTAGCATTTCATATACAGAACCTATGTTGTCAAATGCCTGTGGCCAAGAGAAAAATCTTCTCGTTCACAGATTGCAAAAGGGTAACATTGCTTTCTCTGAATGCACAGGTTCTGGTAAAAGATTTCTATACAAGATTTATAAAATGCTCTAAAAAACTTGTCATCTAATTGTGCTTAGTCAAAACAATGTAATGCTTCGGTAAATAAACTACTGTCTTAACTGGAGCACTCAAAGTTACTTACGATTGATTTCATATATATCTCTATATTATAAAACTCTGAAACCTGAATGGGATATATTTTACTGTATTTGTATCCTATTAAGAAACTATATCTAAGTAATCTAAACCAGAAGAGTTGACATACATGACATCTCTATTAAATACAAGTTTTTGATTAAAATTTCAACAAAGGCAGAAACCTTTTATACTCATTACAGTGAGCTTAAGTTTTGCCCAGGAAACCACTCATTTTGGAATGCCCAATTAACGTTTTATAACAGCGAATATTCTTGTTATCCTTGCCCCTTTTTTAATACTTTCAGTGACTCTTTGCATCTTTCTGTCTTCTGAATGGCCTTCTGGAAAGCCCCTGGCTTTAGGGTGATTTTACTCCTGCTCAGACCCTGAATAACCACTGACGAGGTTGAAGAGGTACATCTCTCAATCCAGAGAACCACATGGAGCGAAATAATTAACCAAGTTATTTACAGACACATTCAGTCTTGCTTTGGTTCACACTGCACTTCCATGTGAAACCTCAAGGGCCAGGAGATGGCTACGTCCCTTGGTTTACCCGGTTGACAATGTAGCTCTTGACATTGGGAATAGGTCGCACGTCGTTCTGATGCTTGCGGCGTTCTATGAAGCACGCCAGGCGGGAGGTATCCAGGGGGATCTTGGAGTAGCTGCCATTGTGGGGCTGCAGCCATGGATGCTGCAGGCAGGTGGCCGCCGTGGGCCGCCTTCGAAAGTCTTCCTGTAAGATCACGTTGATGAAATCTCTGGCGGCATTGCTCACGCCACAGAAGTATTCATGGGGGAAGCTGAAGTCCACCCTGCACACGTTGATACACGTTTCCTCTTTGCTCTCATCCAAGAAGGGGGAGACCCCACTCAGCATGACATATGTCAGAACCCCGATGCTCCAGATATCTGTGCCCAGGGACACAGGGATGCCTTGGATCACTTCTGGGGCAGCAAACTCGGGGTTCCCCAACAGGTGGTGGATGTGGAAGTGACCTGAGATCTGGACAGCATCCTCCAAGTCGATGAGCTTCACTCGAGGCACTGGAATCCGTAGGTCAATGAGCAGGTTTTCAGGCTGCGGAGATCCAGGGAGGCAGGGAGAAGAGAAGGCAAGTTCAGATCTCTGTTTTCACCACCAGGAGGACTCCACTGGTTCTAGGCCACTTTGCTATTCTTTGATAAAGCCTATGGTGTGTGGGACATTCCCTATGCAAAGTGCATAGCAGGCTTCAAAGAAACTAAGCTCTAAGTGTGGGTGGTACTTCAGAGAAGTTGTTTGACATTGAAAATCATCTTTTCTTAACTACTCCTTACTCCTGCATTGAATCAAGAATAAATTATTCATTTTGGACAATAGGAGCTTCTTTTTGAGCACCGTGAAAAAGAAGGTGACATTTATTGGCTTCCTTCGATAAAGTTAGACGAAGTCGTTAAAGCTTCCCTACCTTCTCCACTCACATGTCATTGTGACTCTGCTGTGTTCTCATTAATTCACAAACAACACAATTAAACCGTGTAACAACCTAGTTTCTGTGGAGTATTCATAAGGAGTCTCCTCTAAGTAAATAAAATACATGGGAATTTCCATCCCTCAAGGGTAACGACTGGCAGGTGGGACTTAACCATTTCCCTGCGAGGGTTGCTATTTCTTCTTACCTTTATGTCCAAATGTGCAACCCTGCAGTTGTGAAGGTACTGCAGAGCCTCCATGATGTCCCGGATGTAGAAAGCTACTTTTTCTTCCATCAGCTCATCATGATTCATAAGGTAGTCTAAGAGCCGGCCATCGTCCATCCTGAAAGTAGGGAGGAAGAGGCAAAGGAAAACGTTTGTAAAGAAACAGAAAACTAATGCATATATAGAGCTGTAGGATCACTAAGACCTATCCCATCCCCTATGATAAGTGAAGATCAATGTTGCACACATGCATATTTTAGTTAGAGCCCAAAGTTAGAATAACGCTCAGAACTTCAACCAATCAATCAGTCAATCAATAAATAACAAAGGCCATATGCTTCAGGGAAGAAATTTGTGTGAACTTAAGACACATTCTGTTTTGTTAGCTTTTAAAATTGCTCACAAGGAAAAGGGTCTGACACCCTTTTAAGGGGTTAGATTGCAAAATAGAGAAAGTCTTCACAGAGAGAGAGAGATCTTGGCAATATTCTAATGAACCAGAACCTGGTGGCTGCGAGCAACCCCACATAGGTTTTGCAAATTGCTTTTATTTGTGAATTTTTAATTGGGGAAAATGGAAAGTAGGCAAAGTTTGTCCCTGGCATTCCTGACCCCTTTTGAATCCTCTGCCTTTTGCGCAACTTTCCAATCTTAAAAACTGTGAGTGAAAACAGTGTATGAGGAGCCAGCCAGATACAGACTTGAATCCTGGTTCTGCCACTTACAGGCTGGGGGCTTGGAGCAAGTCATTCAAACTCTCTGTGTTTTAGTTTCTTCATCTTTAAAATGAGAATAATAACAACAATCATAACACCTTCATTATGAGGATTGTGCAAGGATCAAGTGAGACAATGAGTACTGAGGCATAAATGGTAGCAATAGGAAGTGCTCTATAAATGACAACTATTTTCAGGTACCCTGTGCCCTCTTTAGCAAGGAGTGACCACACGTCAGGCAGTTATTCTCTAAGGAACATTGAGCTGTGAGAGGCACATCCCCAGGAAATGCCCAGGCAGAGGAGCTTGAGCCAAAGTGAGTAAACACTTTCTAGCACAGCTGAAACCCGCTGGACAAGTTTCCATTCTCTTCTCCAGCTTTTTCCTTCCCACTGGTCTCTTCTCCTGCTTTCCTTGACAGGAGCAAAGGCTAGGACCAGCGAAGACCTCCTTTGCCCTCTGACCCTCCAGGGTGGGGTGGGAGTGGTGAGCGTGGCATGGAGTAGGACTGGGCTCGGTAGATGCATCCCCTGGTCTCCTGGGAGTGCTTCAGGGAGAACATCACAGGAGCACTGCTCTGAGACCAGAACATCTTAGCCACCAAGTTCACTCTTACAGTTCATGGATAATGCAGATGCCCAGGCCCCACCCTACACTAGGGGAGCAGAACCTCAGTTGCCTGGTAGTAAAAGCCCTATCAGCGATTTGGATGGCTGCCCAAGGGGGACCCACAGTCATGGCAAAACCAAGATTGAGCACCGGCTTCAGCTCAGGCACTGCCTCTCCACAAATCTTCCCTGAACCTCGAGTCCAGCCAAGAACCTTCCCATCTTCTCACAGCAGCCCTCTCCCGCGTATGCACTTACCATGCTAGACTGAACTCACTCCTTTATCTACTGGTCTTCCTCATGAGGCTTACAACTCCTCCAGGGCGAGAACTCTATCTTTCCATCTTTGTTCTTCCCACCCTGGCCAAGGTCTACACAGTGGCTGGTGTACAGTGACTGCTCAGTAACTGTTTGATAAGCTAATCCAATCCAGTATTCATCTAATTTAATCCTTGCAACATCTTGAGAAGCAGAAATAATTCTTCAGACTTCCCAGGTGAGTACGCTGAGGCCCAGGAAGCTAACTACACTGCCCAAGTCTCAGAGCTGGGATCAGAGCCTAGGTTCCTCCTTCCAAGCCCGGCTCCTTCCCATTGCACTGTGGCAGTCTGGTAGTCAACACCTTCCCTTGGGATGGTAATCAGCAATCTGATGGGGCAAAGGTTCTGGGTCTGCTGTACCACCAAGGTACGCAAGTGACAATATCTCTTCTTGGAACTGAAGTATAACATGTTGTCACTTGCAGACAAAGATAGTTCACAGTCAAACAGACTATTGCTTTTGAGTTAGGAAGCTCCCAACAAACAGGTTAGGCTCTGAAAGGCTGTTTACAAGAGTATTTGTTAAATCCAGAGTGACAATCTACCAGCTACTACACAGCTATATAAAGTTAAGCATCACAAAAGAATTACAAATATTACCAGTGTTGGTTTTGTCTCCTCTTGTTTCTTTTCAATCAATTACAAAATGTAGCCAAAAATATTTGTGTTTTGGTTTTCTTTCTTTCATCATAAATAAATTTATAAGTTACTGCTTCACAGGGCCCTATACAGACACCTCAACTAACAAGCACACAAGAGCAAGACAGCATGACAGTTGAAAAGCTGTAAATGGAGGTCTTCTCTCCCAAACATCAGTTCATCCAGAGCCATATAAGGCATTGGTGTTCGGTGCAAATGTCTGTCTGCTCTTCAGGTTCAGGGCCCCATCAGCACCGATTGATAACATTTCTGTGAAGGCTCAGTACTTTGGAAAAGACTCTGTTCTCTTTGGCCTCTGCAAGATCTCTCTGAACCACAGAGAATGATCTTGGCTTTGGAAGTAGTAGGGAGAATGTGACTTTATTGCTGAAGTCTGGGGTCAAGTATGTGGCCCTAGGTATATGGTTGCCCGAGTCCCTAGATAATCTGGAATGAGTGCAATGTTCTGAAGGTAAGGTTCCACCCTAGGAGGCATTTATTGGGTGGTAGACTGGGGACGCTATGGCAGTGGGTTGATGCACAAACTGCTCTCTTTCATTTCAGCTCTCCTGTGACAATAACCCCACTGTCAATAAGCTTTCCCTAAACTCCTGCCCAGTCCAAGAGACCATAATAGAAAGAAAAGGAAAGTTGGAGTGAGAAAGACGTGGGTTCAAGTCTCAGCTTCTCCATTTCCTAGTTTTAAGGAGGTAGTTTTAGTGATCTCCCTTATTTTTTGATTTTCTAATCTATAAAATGAGAATAACATTTTTGAACAATGGAGGAGAGAGTGCATGTGACATACAACACCTCGTAAACTATAAGACACTGTGTCCATCAGTTGTGGACAATAAGTAATCCAAACAGCTGGGGACCACCTTGGAGAGATGACCCCTGGACTCACAGTTCCAAAATCAGGATGTAGGATGTGGGGGACTCGTAGGTATCATGCAGAGTGATGTACTGGGGGTGCTGCAGGTGCTGGAGCAGGGCAGCCTCGTGGGCAGCCTGCTCTTTTTTCTTCATCTTTTTGCTGACGAATTTCACGGCGACGTCTTTGCGGGTAGCTTTGTGAATGCACTTCTTTACTATGGAGAAACGGCCTCTGGAAAACAAAAGGGAGACAGTGTTTTGCCAAGGTTTTCGACAATGAGGTACCATTTTATTCAAGGATGTGAAAAGGTTTATCAGAAGTGGTCAGACAGCAACACTTTACTAGGAATCCTGCTCTCCCGTATTTGCAATTATAATGTTGTCATTCAGAAAAACCATTTTTCCTTCCTTACCATTTTAGGGATTTTTGAGATGTGAAAAACTAACACATAACATTTTTTCGTCAATATATTTCTCTGTCTTTTTGAACATCAACCACAGGTTTAGTTTTCTTTTCTAAACAGAGCATATTTCTATAAAATGCAACAATAACAACAGTAACAATGTAAAAGAAGGTGGAATTCTGCTCTATGATAATTTCAAAAACATTTTTCAGAGGCAATTTTTCATTTTACTTTGTATTTATTATCTTTTTATTACGAAAAATTTCTAATATATACAAAAGTAGAGAGACTAGTATATTAGATTTCCTAGGCACCCAGTGGCCTGCTTCAATAATTATCAACATTTTGCCAACCTTATTTCATCTATTCCTTTCCTGCCACATGCCTTTCTTTTTTTCTCGAGTATTTTAAGCAAAATCCAGTTATCATGTTATTTCACTGATAAATACTTCAGTTTGCATCTCTAATTGCCAAGGACATTTTAAAATATAGAACTACCATGCTGTTTTCACATCTAACAAAAGTAACCACATCTAAAAGAGACAGAATGGTTCCCAGACCCGGCCATAGTCCTGTGGAAGGAAGTTAAGAGAGTGAAATAGAAGGAGAACTGGTCAGCAAGGAAGCAGAGAAAGAGAGGGTCAAAGAGGTGACAAGGCAGGGCCATCCAAGGCCCATCCATGAGGTGCACTAGACCATGAGCACAGGAACAAATGGTCTGAAGAGCAGTCCATCCTCTGGCAGAAATGGATGCATCAGACACCATGGCCACCACTAAGATTGTCCAACCGACTCCTGGACCTACCTCCACGCTCACAAGGCAACTTTCTAATAATAATACTTTTTTTCCACTATAGATTTTCCCAAAAGAAGAGAATGTGTTAATCAAGAAAAGTATTAGACAAATATTAATTGAATGCCTTTTATATACCAGACATCATTCTTGGTATAGTGAACAAGTCCTTGGTCAAACCGGCAGTTCTGTTTTAAATTATCATCATAAATTGCCATTCTGGTTTTTGATAGCACTCTCTTGTGAGTTCGGTTATCATAAGTGACCCCTTCCTGAAGACTATGGATGCATGAGAACATCTGAGTGCTGAGGATAGATCTCCTGAACTTAGTGGCCATGTCTAGGTACTGCTAACTTAATTTTTTTTCTTAATTTTGTGTTTCTCAAAGTTATGCATCCTATGGTTTAAAAAGTCAATTAGTTCTAGTAAGGTTTGTTGTCAAAAACAATAGTACAGTCGTGCGCCACATAACAACGTTTCAGTCAACAACAGATCACATATACGACAGTGGTCCCATAAGATTAGAACCATGTGGGCTGGGTGTGTAGCAGGCTGTACCACCTGGGTTTGTGTAAGTGCACTCCATGATGTTCGCACAATGACGGAATCCCCTAATCACCCATTTCTCAGAACATATTCCATTGTTAAGCAACGCATGACTATCCCATCCTTCCAGCCACTCCGATTTTTCCTCCCCTCAAGGCAGTTTAACATATTTTAGGTGACTATTTAGGTATTTACTTCTATGTCTCTAAATGTAGTATGTTTTATGTGGCTACTTCTTGAGTTTTAGTTTTTGTTATTATCTGTTGCCATCCCACTCTGGAAGATGGGATTTTAGTCTCTTTCCTCCCTCTGTCTCCACCACATAACCACCTTTCCCATCCCCCATTCTCCCAACATAATTATACTAAAATCCATATTCAGTGTTTACATTATTGCAATTATATCAGTGCTATTCACAGTTGAACCTTTAGTAAACTAGGAATATTGTTCCTTTTTGTGGTAGAATTTGTTCTTCATTTCTGACAAGCGTGTCCCAGGCGGGCTTAGTAGCATAGTGGTTAAGTTTGCATGCTCTGCTTTGGCGGCTTGGGGTTTGTGAGTTCGAATCCTGGGTGTGGACCTGCACAACACTCATTGAGCTGTGTTGTGATGGTGTCCCACATGCAGGGTAGAGGAGGACTGGCACAGATGTTAGCTCAAGGACAATCTTCCTCAAGCAAAAACAGGAGGATTGGCACAGATATTGGCTTAGGGCCAATCTTCCTCACCAAAACAAAAGAGTGTCCTTTATGAGCATCACTCAAAGATTAGTCTGCGTCTAGGAAGGTACTGCAGGCTGACTGAGCAGTGGTTTATGTCCTAGTTCAGTTCTCAAAGTCGTGCTATGCTTGTTTGTGTGTTCTAAATAGACACAGCTTGAAAGTGGCCCAGGATTTGTGTTGTTTTGTACACAGAATTAGGGCCTCCCTTTCTTCAGCTCTCCCCTCACTGAGATTTCCCCCACATTCTTTGGTTCCCTTGGGCTTATTTTGTGGTTCCTTGGCCAGAAAGATGGGCTTCCCTCAGTTTCAGCCTCCTGCACCGTCATGCAGTTCTGCATGAATGGCCTTGGGGTAAAGCCGTGACAGAAAGAAGAGAGAAAAAAACAGGAAATTCCTGCTCTCTTCTGCTCCGAGGGACCCCCTTTCCCTGTCGTTTGGCCAGAAGGATGGGTTCTTCTTGGAGTTTTTGCTGTCTGTACATGCTACAGTTCCCTGATTTCACCCACTCCTGGGTCAAAGCTGGGAGAAGAGGAGAAAACGAACAAACAGAAAGCTCACTGCCACTGTCTCGTCTTTCTTCAAGTTTGGACTTCCCTCCCCAGTCTCTGCTATTTACTTCTCAGAATCCTCAGGAAGTTGCTTTTTGTATTTTGTCCTGGGATTCTGCTTGTAATCCATGGGAGAGAGAGGCTACCGTGGCCTTACCCCATCGTGGCCAGCACCTGCATTTGGCTCGTTTTACAAGCTGGGGCCTAAGAAGCTCTTTGGGAGCTCAGTGTGGGGCAGCCTGTCAGCTTGACCTTCACTGTGGGGTGATCTGACTGAACTGTTGAGCTGGGAAAGCTCCAAACTCAGCATCTTTAAGTCTGTCCTCTTGGGCTCGTCAGCTTCCCTGAGAAAGATCCTCTTCCTTTCTGCCTGGAGGCGAAGCCCTCACTGTCCACTCCGGAGGCCGGTGGATAAGAGAGCTGGGTGCTTGATATCTAGCACTTGTTATTATCATACTGACCCAGTTTGGAGTACGGGTCCACTGCTCTCAGCGGCACTGGCGTCCCCAAGGACAGAAACACTCTGTTCTACCCTTTCCAGAAATTAGACCTCCAGCCTTTTCCTGGACAGGGAAGGACGATCATCCTGCTGTCTGGACAGGGAAGGAGGATCATCCTGCTGTCTGAAGCCGGCAGACCTGAAGCCACAACTTCTTCTCTCACAGAGTTCGGCCAATCCTTCCAACGTCAGCATCCTCTTTGCACCTATTGCCAGAGGAACTTGGTGCTGCCCTTACCTGAGCCTTTGGAGAATCCTGCTGCAAAAGCGATCCTGGCTCTGCCTGGACACCACCACTGACTTGGATTGAGTTTGTGCAGGCCTCCTAGGTCGTTTGTCACTCTTTCACCTCTTTTTCTGCTTTTCCTACTTGATTGCTGTTGTCTATTCTTCCAATGTCCTTAGGTTTATGTGCCTACTTTAAAAAAATTCCTTTTCTGTAGATTGAGTGTGGCGTCAGGAGGGAGTGAGAATAGATGGATGTCTTCACCCATCATCCTTACCTGGAGGCCTGGTCCTGCTACCTTGCTGGATCCTGCACAGGTAAGCAGTCAGCATTCCCAGGGGACGGCTCCCTGACTTCTTTACCCCGCAATGGTGCCTGTCTAGTTTATTTCTGGCTAAATATGCTATGCTCATGTGGTCTTTGCTTCTATCATGGGCTACAGGAGTGAAGATATTTTTTTGGTACCATGGTTTTTATAATATGTAATTACTAGAGAGCGAGTCTTACCAAGATAGTCACATAGGCCTAGAATTCTAGGTTTAGGTGTGCTGGAGAAAGTTGACTCACTTCTGTGACCCTGGCTCAGATATCTTTCATGTGTCTCATCTAAGCATCTATGTGTTTTATTTCCATTCTGTTACCCTACAGCATTTTTAAAGGATTTTCTGAAAACATGAGGCCTCTTCTTAGGAGACAGGAAAAGCTTCAGGTTGTTGGAGGCGAGATTTTACTTTATTTATTTATTTTTTTGCTGAGGAAGATTCGCCCTGAGCTGACATTTATGCCAATCTTCCTCTATTTTATATGTTGGTCACCGTGATAGCATGGCTGCCAACAAGTGGTGCAGGTCCACACCGAGGAACTGAACCCAGGCTGCCAAAGTGAATGTGCCGAACTTCACCCCTAGGCCCCAGGGCCAGTCCCTTCAGATGAGATTTTAAAAAAACCATTGATTGCTTTGAACAGATCAGAATACTGATTTCCCCCCTGAGAAATATCGAAACGTCCATCTCTTCTAGGTGAAACATCCCTTAGCCTATGGCTATCAATAGCAAAAGCAGGTGTTGGGGAGTGATTAACAGGTGTCTGGGTGATGGAACCAGTCTCATTTAGAACCAGGTGGGGATCTGATTTGCTCATTATTGGAATCGTATCTAGCTTCACAAATTTTAATATAATGGAGCAAACTAGATTTCAATGACTAGGGCTATTTTTGACAAAAATTACTGTGATGAGAAACAACACATGCTAGTCAAAGAAGCTCAGGCCCAGAGTCAGGTGGCCCAGGAGTTGAATCCAGGCTACACTTACTAGTTGTGGGACCTCGAGAAAGTTATGTAACCCCCCTGAGCTTGAGTTTCCTTTACTGGAAATCTGCTTAAACACTACCTCACAGTGCTGTAGGGATCAGATTAAATAACTTTTGTGTAATATCTGCATAGTATCCGTAACACTATAGATACTTAATAAGCATCATCATGATTATCACTGCATAAATTTCCATTGGCCTTTTTTTTTCTCTTTGGCTAGACAAAGAAGAGAGGAAAAGAGAGCTAAAGTTTGTGGTTTTTGCTGAGGAAGATTGGCCCTGAGCTAACATCTGTGCCCATATTCCTCTATTTTACAAGTGGGACACCTGCAGCAGCATGCCTTGATAAGTGGTGCGTGCATCCACGCCCAGGATCCAAACCTGTGAACCCTGGGCTGCCAAAGGGGAGCACGCAAACTTAACCGCTGTACCACTCAGCCAGCCCCTAAAGTTGGTTTTTGATGAAAGGTTCTGTAATGAAAGGCAGTGAATTACATTTCGACTCTGCCTAAGAAACAGGAATAAGGAACATTTTGGCTTTCTTCAGAGCCTCTGTCACAATTACTCCACTTAGGAAATTTATGCTTCATTGAGAGACATCAATCAGAGATGGAGAGGATGCTAATAGCCCATTGTGAGTGGCTGTTCTTTAATGTATAGGTCCAGGGTGGGTGGGTGGCTTGTAAGATCTACCGGCGTTCTCTATTTATCCAAAGAGCTTGAAGTCAGCAATCCCAAAAGTCCTGTGCACCCCAATGTTTATTGCAGCACTGTTTACAATAGCCAAGACGTGGAAGCAACCTAAGTGTCCAGCAACAGACGAATGGATAAAGAAGATGTGGTACATATATACAATGGAATACTACTCAGCTGCAAAACAGAACAAAATCATTCCATTTGCAATAACATGGATGGACCTTGAGAGAATTATGTTAAGTGAAATAAGCCAGCGAGAGAAAGATAATCTGTGTATGACTCCACTCATATGAGGAATTTAAAACTATGGACCAAGAACAGTTTAGTGGATACCAGGGGAAAGGTGGGGTGGGGGGTGGGCACAAAGGGTGAAGTGGTGCACCTACAACATGACTGACAAACATTAATGTACAACTGAAATTTCACAAGATTGTAACCTATCAATAACTCAATAAAAAAAAAAAAAAAGAAAAAGATCTACCTGCGTTCTCTTGCCTGGACCACCTGGAGACCCTTGATGCACGGGCATCGACCCCCTCTGTTCCCTTCCATCAACTATTTTGTGGGACAGGTGACAGATATTTTTCATTATTCTGTTAAAAGTCATATTTTTATCCTTTGTATTTTTGAGGACATACTTTTCTAACCAAAATACTGAAAAAAAAGAGAGAGAGGGAGGTGTGTGCATGTGTGTGTGAAGGGGGATATTGGACTAGAAATATCCATAAAACAATGTGCTTGACATATGGACATATATGAGACCTGGACCCAACAACTGGTGATTACATATTCATCTCAGGAACACATGGAACGTTTTATGAAAAATGACCATGCCCTACTCATAAAGCGAGTCCTAACAAAAATCAAGGAATCAGCATCATATGGACCAAGTTCTCCAACCACAGTGCAATTGAGGTAGAAATCAGTAACAAGAAGATAATTTCTTAAAATCTCGGACATTTGGAAATTTTAAAATATTTCTATTACAACTGGTTCAGAGAAAAAAACTCATAGTTGAAAGAAAAATATTTAGAAGTAAATGATCATGAAAATGCCACATATAAGAACTCAGGAGATGTAGCTAAAATTGTACTTTGAAGAAAAGGTTGAGCCTTAGATTCTTATATCAGAAAAGAAGAAAGTCTGAGAGTTGATGAGTGAAGCCTCCAACTTAAGAAGTTGGATAAAGAACAATAGAAAATATACATAAATATTCTAGCTGTTCCTTACTATGGAGAGAATGCACCTAGTAAAGGGACAACAACAAAAGCAAGCCATTATTCTGAGGGGATGTTAAGTGTTCACGAAGGAAGGAAGAGAAAATGGGGTCATTACCTTCCAATTTCATTCAGCTCAGTATAAGCTGAATCGAAATTTTCCTTCCAAGAAATGGTGGCCCCATCGGCAGCAGCGTCTTCACGATATTGAGGATGTCATGTAAGAAAGAAAGAAAAGGTTAACAGCAAAGCTCCAGCATCGCCCCAAAGCAATTCTCATGACTAAATATGGAGCCTAACTCGGTGGGAAAATGCCACGATTCTCTGAAATGTTATTTTTAAAAATTTCATCCACGGGGAAACTGACGTGACGGAGTCAGACTCCCTGCCCCACCTACGTAAACAAAGGGAAAACTCAGGACAGTCCGGAAAGTAACTTCCGGGTATTTTAAAATAGACATTTGGTAGAAAAAATTAAAAGTGAGAGAGAAAAACACTTGGAAGCCTCAAAAAGACACTGGAATCGGGGCTGGAGGGAGGAGGCAGCAGAGAGGATGGGGCAGAGTTCCAAGACCAAGGAGAAAAGGAAAGGATGTGCTCCAAACATTCTAAAAACTGCTCTTTCTCACCCACTGTGCTCAGGCATTAGTGAGCTCATCGGGACTACTGAATGATTCAGCTTGACCCAAAATAGATGCCTGGCTAGAGTCTTTGGCAGTGTCACCTGGTGTGGCATGTTAATTCTCTGCAATGATTTACACATACGCACACAAGCATGTACACCAATATCTGTTTATGTTGTCTGAATTTAGTTCATGCTCCAGAGGAGAGGAAGGGCTCTTCTGATGCTGATCACCTCAGCTGCCCAGAGCACAAGCAGCTGAGGCTCAAGGTGCCTGATCCATCCTGAGCTCTGAGGAAGCAGAGACCCAGGGCCAAGTTTCCCAGTGAGTCACAGGCCCACAGGAGCAAAGCCATCAGGAGGGAGCTGAGCCAGGCAGGGGTGGAGACGGGGCTGGGGAGCATTTCCGGATTGACTCGGGGGACAGCTGTAGCCTGAGGCCCTAGACGGTTTCTGAAGCTCCTCTGGAGACTCTGGGGTTCCTTTAACCCTGAGGGACAAAGGTTCATTGCCTTTTAAGTCCAGTGACCCCCTCTCACCGCCCATCACACGCAGTCCACTCCCAGGCACTGCCGAAAACCTCACGACTTGGGGATATCTTCAGGCTCACAGGTGTCCTCCTGCCCCCCTGGGACCAAGGTGGCTTGGTGAGATAGTGAAGAGGGGGCAAAATAAGAACCACCTTTGTCAAATACTCCTGTGTAGCTGCTTATCTGTGTATCTTAGTTAATTATTCAACACATCTACATAAAAATGTTTAATGTTAAGAAAAGACATTCTGGGAGGGCTCGGGGTGGGGAAACCATCAAATATTCATTTTGATTCAAATCCTTCATCCACTGCTTTCCTCTCCCCACTTTAAATTGGTGAATGGGGCTGTTCCTCCTGTACACTAATGCCTGGGAGCGATTCCCAGGGAAGGGCAGGCTTGCTGTTCCTGTCTCAGAAGAGGGGCAGAGAGCATCCATTGACTCATGCCTTCTGCCTGCCCCTGTCAGCTCCTGGAGACACACATGGGTGCCTGGGAACCCGGCAGACATGGGTGGCAGATCTAACTTTTGCTCCAAGACACCTGAAATGATCCTTTATGGAAACACTCTTCATCGGGCCTCTGAAATGTTACTTGACTGAAGCCGCAGAGCAAATCCAGGTCAACTCTTGCACGGTGGCCTGACATCCCAACGAGCGGCCAGTGCCAGAGAGTGTGTGACAGCGGGCCTGGTGCCCTGCTTCCCCCCTGGGGTCTTGGGCACGGCTGGCACTCACCATACTCCGGAAGTCGCACAAACTCCGAGGGCTCGCTGGGGAGGCTGATCCCCCACGGGTTACTGGCACTGACTCTGAACTGGTAAGGACTCCCGGGACTGAGGTCTTCAATGACGAGGTAAGTGTCCAAGGTTGAGGCTACCGACTGCTGCCAGGCCTGGGAACCTGTGCACGGTTTCCGAGAGAGGGAAGGAGAAAGAGCCAGAGGGACATTGTTTCAAAGACCTTCAGCGAACAAAGAAAGGAAAATCCACACTTCCCATTAAAGGGAGTGTTGTGGTCACTGCGTCGGCCTCTGAAAGCCAGTCCGCCAACCGTGGCAGGTTCGGGTTCAGTTTCCTAAACGACTGAACATGTCATGAGGGAGGTGGGAGCAGACGGCCTACAGATTCCGTTCATTTCCACAGGTGCACGTGTGAGTGAAAAGACACACATCACACAGTTCACACAGGAACATGTGCAAATTTTAATAAGGCCAGAAAACTACTAGAAGTTAAAAATAAAATGAGAGAAAATACACACTCTGAAATGAAAACAAGGTCGAAATGATCATGTATGAGCACTACATACATGGAAAACCCTGCAGAAGGCGTCTCCACCTGCTTCTCTCATTAACTTTCTCACTTCAACCCACAGAACCCCGAGGAGGTCAGGCCCACGAATCTCACTTGACAGATGAAGAAACCGAGGCTCAGAAAGATTAAACAACTTTCCCAAGAGAACTGCGTTCGTAAGATGAACCAGGAACTGAGTAACGTTGAGGTAAATCCGAACTTGGTGAAATGTGTCTCTCAGCTCAGATTTAAGACTGTCGTGCTGAGTTGGGAGACACAGGAGTGACAGCTTGAGAAAGATGCAGAAATAAAGTGCTTTATAAGTTCATGGGGCCTGTTTCATAGAAGAACGAAAAGTTAAAATAATAAGAGTAGGGGCCGGCCCCATGGCCGAGTGGTTAAGTTCGCGCACTCCTCTTCGGCAGCCCAGGGTTTCATCGGTTCGGATCCTAAGCCCAGACATGGCACCACTCATCAGGCCATGCTGAGGCAGCATCCCACATGCCACAACTAGAAGGACCCACAACTGAAAATATACAACTATGTACCAGGGGGCTTTGGGGAGAAAAAGGAAAATAAAATCTTTAAACAAAATAGTACGAGTAATGGAAAGTCAAGTAGAACGAATGATTTTGGTGCCGGGTGCCAGCAGCTGCCTTCAGTCCAGTTGTGTGATTCATTGTGTGGTTCAGAGACTGTTGTTAACAACTGGAGCCGCCTGGCAGCTTCCGGTTTTACCTAATTCTTCTTGATTCTAGGTGTCAGGCTCAGGTGTTTCTAGCTGCTGAAGAACTGTGTGCACTCTTAGCAAGCAAACCCAACAAATGTTAAAATGGAACAATTCAAAGAAGGCATAATCCATATGTACATACATACATATATATCTCATGATCTCTAGATTTTACCCTGGGGGGAGGGTGGTGGTAAAGCTCTGCTCATGCTGCCCTAGTTATTACTCTGGCAGAAAGGTCACAAATTAGCAAACCAGAGACCTGGGTTCTAGAGTCAGCTCCGCCTCTTCTAACTCCAGCCTCGTGTTCCTTTTGTTTTTATGAATTTTGTTTGTTTGTTGTTTTGGGGGGTTTTTTTGAGGAAGATTAGCCCTGAGCTAACATCTGCTAATCCTCCTCTTTTTGCTGAGGAAGACTGGCCCTGAGCTAACATCCGTGCCCATCTTCCTCCACTTTATATGCATGATGCCTGACACAGCATGGCTTGCCAAGTGCTGCCATGTCTGCACCTGGGATCTGAACCAGTGAACCCTGGGCCAGCGAAGTGGAACGTGCAAACTAAACCATTGCGCCACCAGGCTGGCCCCCATAGCCTCGTGTTCCTTGACTTTCTCTAAGCCTTCGCCTCATCACTTGTACAACGTGCCTGACTGTCCCTGTCTGGGTGAGTGGGCTTGTTAAGTAGGGGAGTGCATGGGAAGGCATTTGGAAACCAGCCACGGGGCATCATCATTTTGGTGAAAATGGCTGCCCCGTGTTTGAGATCAGAAGGCAGCTGTGGTATGGCCCTGAAGGCTTGGTGCTGAGTTGGAAGATGCAAGAAGGAGCAGCTGATGAAAGGCACAGAGGCCAATAGTTTTATGACTCTGAAGGACGCCCTCACGAGGAAGAGAAGGCAGAAAGGGAAGAGCTGGTGGAGACGGCCCACCTTCCTCTCTGTACTCCACGGTGTAGCCAGAAATGGTGCAGTTTCCCGTGCTGGAGGGGGGCAGCCAGCGGAGAATCACGGACGTGCAGCTTCTCTCCTGGGCGATGGGGCGGTTAGGGGCCGCTGGAACACCTGCAGGGGAAGAAATTAGGGTCAACTGCTATTTCTGCAGAACTTGGCATTTTACACCAAGGTCCTATGTCTCCCAGGAAATGTTACCTAAGCTGTGTCTCAATGTTTCCCTATGACCTTCTCCACCCAGTGACATACATCCCTCCAGGCCTGAGGGAGACTTGGGAGACACACCTTGCTGTCAGAAGTTCTTCCTTGGGCTAAATACTGCATGCAGGAGATAAAACTTGGTCAGGGAATGACTCCAAAATATACTACAAAGCCATAGTGATCAAAACAGCATGGTACTGGTACAAAAACAGGCACACAGATCATGGGAACAGAACTGAAAGCCTAGAAACAAAACCACACATCTACGGACAGCTAATCTTTGACAAAGGTGCCAAGAACATACAACAGAGAAAGGATAGTCTCTTCAATAAATGGTGTTGGGAAAACTGGACAGCCACATGCAAAAGAATGAAGGTAGACCATTATTCACACCATACACAAACATAAACTTTAAATGGATCAAAGACTTGAAGGTAAGACCTGAAACCATAAAACTCCTGAAATATACGTAGTATACTCTTTGACATTGAACAAAAAAGGATCTTTTTGAATATCATGTCTTCTCAGACAAGGGAAACAAAAAAAAAACTAAACAAGTGGGAGTTCATCAGACTAAAGAGCTTCTGCAAGGCAAAAGAAACCAGAATCAAAACAAAGAGACAACCCACCAACTGGGAGAAAACGTTTGCAAATCACATATCTGACAAGTGGTTAATCCCCATGATACATAAGGAACTCACGCAGCTGAACAATAAAAAAACAAACAACCTGAACAAAAAATGGGCAGAGGATATGAACAGACATTTTTCTGAAGAAGATATACAGATGGCCAATAAACACATGAAAAGATGTTTACCATCACTAATCATCAGGGAAATGCAAATCAAAACTACACTAGGATACCACCTTATGCCTGTTAAAATGGCTGTAATCACTGACTAAAAATAAGAAATGTTGGAGAGGGTGTGGAGAGAAGGGCACCCTCATCCACTCCTGGTGGGAATGCAAACTGGTGCAGCGACTGTGGAAAACAGTATGGAGATTCCTCAAAAAACTAAAAATAGAACTACTACATGACCTGGCTATCCCACTGCTGGGTATCTACCCAAACAACTTGAAATCAACAATCCAAAGTAACATATGTACCCCTGTGTTCGTTGCAGCACTATTCACGATAGCCAAGACATGGAAGGAACGCAAGTGCCCATTGACTGATGACTGGATAAAGAAGATGTGGTGTATATATACAATGGGATACTACTCAGCCAGAAAAAAGACAAATTTATCCCATTTGCAACAACATGGATGGACCTGGAGGGAATTATGCTAAGTGAAATAAGCCAGTCTGAGAAAGACAAAAACCAGATGATTTCACTCATATGCGGAATATAAACAAACACATGGACAAGGAAACAGTTCAGTGGTTACCAGGGGGCGTGGGGTGGGGTGGTGGGCACAAGGAGTGAAGGGGAGCTCTCATGTGGTGACAGTCAAGAAATGATGTACAACTGAAATCTCACATTGATGTTAATTCTTATGAACGCAATTAAAATTTAAAAAATTAAAAAATAAAAACTTGGTCAGGGAACCACGCAAGAGGTGTACGGTAGGGCACGGACAGCTCTTAGCAAAGATTTTTTCTCTTCCTATTTGTTAGAACTTTCTTTTGGAATTTTCACAATGGACCTTTCCTTCCCCAGGTCTCATGGAGCTCTTGTCATGTCTACTTAAAACGTCAGACTAACACAAATTACAGAGACACAAAGCAGAATGGTGGTTGCCAGCGGGTGGGGGTGGGGAGGGAGGAATGGGGAGTTGTTCAGTGGAGAGAGTTTCAGTTTTGCAAGATGAGAAGAGCTCTGGAGATGGGCTGCGGTGGTGGTTGCACAACAATGTGAACGTCCTTAACACTACTGAACCGGATGCCCCAAAATGGTTAAGATGATAAGTTTTATGCTGTGTGTATTTTGATACAATTAAAAAATAAATATTAAAAAACAGATAAATGTTTGAGTAACAGACTGTACCTTGCACTTTGACTGTGGCAGACGTCGATGTGGTGCCGTGGTCATTTGTTGCTATGCAGGTATAGATCCCGCTGTCTTGGGGCATCAGATTGCAGATCTTCAGAGAGATTTCCCCAGAATCACTAGGGACATGAAAAGGATGTCTTTCACACTCCAGTAGTGAGACGATTGACGGGAAAAGGTTGGCACATGGTGTGCTGAGGTGGAGGCCTGAGGTCCAAGGTGTAGTCCCAGGTCTGTGACCTTCCCACACACCTTGGGTGCTGACCTTGCCTCTGTATCCCCAATTCCTTACAGAGGAAAGAGATTCTTGCACGCGCATCTCCCATGTTTGTTGTAAATGAGGGATAGTGAAGGAGTCAAGTGAGAAGAATTAGAACATGGTTTGAAATAGATAATGTCCTAGACAAGTCTTGGTCCACAACAGTACTAATGTTATTGCCCCCAGCAACTTCGTCCTAAAGTATTTTCGGTCTCACAGATGGATAATGAATGGGATAAGAAAACCAAAAGACTAGAGAATGAAAGCATTCAAGTATTTCAAATTCTACGTGTAGGACCCTCAGAATAATTAAGTGAATTAAGTAAAGGGCAAATTTCTCCACTAAATGACCACTTTCCCAGTAGTCCCAGTCTGGGTTCCAGGACATCACAAGGGAAGAACTGCTCTGAAAGGGGTCAACGCAGAAGTCACAGCCCCGCTCCCTCCCCACCGGTTGTGACATATCCTGGTGATCTTCATGAGCCTCACCAAGCTCTGACTCTCACCCTCAGCTCCGTGGGTCCACTGATATTTTAGGACCTGGCAAGGGAGTCTCTGCTGGGAATATGATTTTGCATGCAGACAAATTAAGTTAATGGATGAGAGTTGTTCCTAGGTGTTTCTTCCATAAATGCTTCTTAAGCATGTAGGGCTTGTTATTGCGTGTCCACTGTGAGCAGCATACACAATAAAGTTCCCAATTAGTAGCAATGAAAATTAACAGAATGGTTGGGAGGCAGTCAACTAAGTTTTATTACACTGCCTTCTTGTGGACAAGCCTGCTTGTGGCTGGATTTTCCGTTTTCTATTGTACGTTTTGGAGTGAGTCATTCTTTTTTTCTAAGAAAACTGTTCTTAGCTTAACGGAGGAATCAAATATGTCACTGTTCCACAGGATCCTGGGGGCACAAAGAACACTGGGATGTCTAGATGTGAGGAACACCTTCCTCCAGGTCTGGATTCTTCACCACTTCCCCCAACAAAGAGATTCCCTTGGGGATGCTTAGGGAAAGATCATTAAATAGGGTGAATGTAAGGAGTTACTGTCCAAGCTGTTCAAAAGTATGGTTCAGGCTTGACCTGAGATTTATGTTTATGTTTTCATTTGTGCAATTTGGGTCCAGAATGCAGTTGTTCCAAACTGTTCTGGTTGGTTCCAGGAATGTCTACTTGATGCTGAGCAACATGTGAATATGTGCTGGCCACAACCCAGATGTCCATCAGGCTGAGCAGCAGGTTGTGGTGAGTGTTGAGGCTTTGCCTCAAGCTCACAACCCTGAGTGCACTGTCGTGTGAGTGCACTATCGTGAGAGTACCCTAACGTGAGCCACCCATCGTTTTTGATGGAATCACTCTCCTAATCAAGGCCAAGTGTTGGCATCAGATTAGGCTCCAGGCAGCTCTTCTCTTGGAGATACTAGGTAACCAGAACAGAGGCTGCGTCCCAGACTTAGCCTCTGGGTGCCGCACGAAGCTGAAGGGGGAGGGGCGGGGTCACGGGGGGTGGGGCGTTCAGCTTACCAGGAGGAGACAGTATATGTGGCTGAGCTGTTGTCAGTGTCAAGGATGTTCTGGTCTGGACCCTTCCAGGTGATGGTGGGCTTCGGCCGTCCACAGACTTTGCACTGCAGTGTCACTGTGTCCCCAAGCAAGCAGGTCACATCCACTAAGGGCACAAGGAATTCTGGGGCCACTGTGGTCAAATCAACATAAATTCGCCTCATTGAGAACAAGCTTAGACGAAAACAGGCATTTTATGACACAACACTCTCATTCCCCAACCACGTTGTGTAATGATTCCAATAACCTTCCGCTTAACAGTGTTGTCATCTGTGTCCCATGAAAAAGCATTTTAAAAGTAATAAATGTTTATTGTAGAAAAATCAGGAAATATAGATACACAAAGAGAAGAAAAAGCTCCATGATGTCATGATCCAGAAGTAACTACTGTGAACATTCTAGAATATATATCCTTTCAGGCTTTATGTAAACACTCTTTTTCTTACAAAAACTCGGATCCCATTTTAGATATTGCAAGTTGTGGTCTCTTTCACTATCCAGTTGATCATAAACACCTCTCCTTGTCCGTCGGTACAGAACTCCGGCATCTCCCTCAGGGCTGGATCTGCCATAAGTTATTTAACCGAACCCTTGCTCTCAATTTGACCATTTTTAAACTCACCTTCTTGGATGAAATTTGGATTTAAGATCTGAAAAACACAAAGAAACAGAAAATTGCTTAAATCTTAAACTACTGAAAGAGAACAGGAGACCTTTACCCTATTGAGTAAAAAGAAAGTGCAATATAGGGAGCTGAAGCCAGGAGCCCAGCCTCTGGGCGTTTGTGACCTGATCACTCTCGCAGTAACAAGATAGGGCACCTGGCTTACTTTCCTGTCTCCTCTGGCTGTTCACACCCCTCTGGGTGGCCCGGGGCCCCAGGCAGGTCTATGTGACTGTGAGTTCTGCTGGCGGCAGCTGGCCTTTCTGTCTTCCATCGCCTCAGCTGCTCTCCCTCCCCGCCATGTGTGTGAAACCCCATTCTCCACACACCCCCATTCAATATGCAGTCAAGCAACGGGAGGGCAGCTGAGTCTTCCCAGCATCATGAATTTTCACAAAGAAGATGCAACTCCTCTCAAAGTGGAAGGACAATGGACATAAACGAGCCCAGTGGTTTCCTTCCAAATGGAGCCTCTGTCTCCCCAAGCGGAGAATCTACTCTTTAAGCAGCTAAATGCAAAGCTTGTCTGGTTGAAGGGCAAAGAGAGAAGTCCTGCCCGTCCATCCTGTCCCCAGCACGGCCTCCTGTAGCCCAGGCCTCTGTAGGGCAACTTGCAAACCACTGACTAATGGTTCTAGTGCTCTGGCTGCTTAGGTGAGGCAACGGAGACTTAGGCCAAGTGACTAGTGTGGTCACATGGCTGGTTGGTGGAGGCACTGCTGGAGCTCTTGGCACATCCTGCACTGACACCTTGTGACACCGTGGATCTTCACAGAAGGGAAAGCCTTCCAGCCGACTAGCCATGCTGGAGTTACCCCTTCTTGAGAGGTGGTCACCTTGATCTCCCCCCATCTTTTGTATGACCTCTACTCATTAAGTCTGGGTCCCAAAGCCTGGCGGGGTGAACAAAACAGGGGCTTCTGAATCAGCGAGGCTGGGCTCACCTCTTTTGTTTGATGTGATTTTATGTTGTTTAAAATTTCTTAGCATCCATTTCCTCCACTCTAAAATGGAAGATAAATAACACCTAGTGCAAAGTGTTATTACAAAGATTAAATGAAATCATGTACGTCAAGTGCTTAGCACAATGCTTGGCAAATAACAAGTCTTCGATGACTAAATAAAGATTATCTAATTCTAATCATCCTTCTGCTAAGCTGCCTCTTGTTGCAGTGGATTATCTCTAACAGTTTATCATGCAAAATTCTTCTTTCTTTCATAATGAAGCCAGAACGCTCACGTACCTTACAAACAGCCCATTCATGCTTCTCTCCCTGTATGGCCCGTGTTGTATGTGAACGTGGTTTCTGTGTGTTCTTCCCTTATCCAGAGATTCCTAGGAGCACTTTCAAATAAAGATGCTATTTCCTCCTTTGGGTTCCCCTTTGCAAACCAACTTCCCCCATATACTACCCGGGTTTTCTATGAAGTGGGCTGCAGAAAACTCTTGTGATGCCAAGTCCTAGTGTTGAGTGTCTCCAGACTGACCCCGGCTGTGCCCTCTGCTAGTCTCAAAAGGCCACTCACACCACTGCTCGGCCTTCCTTTAAATCGGTGATTCTCAATCCTTGACCCAGGCAGCTTTAAAAACACAAAAAGACCAATGCCTGGGTCTCATGGGTGCAGAGGGGCTGGGCATCAGGAGTTTTGAAAGCCGCCTCCGGTGATTCAATAGGCAGCCTGGTTTGAGAGCTGCTGAGAGTTCCTCTCCATCCTAGGGAACTGATCTCCGATAAACCAACTTCCTGCCGCTGAGACTTTTGTGGGGTGGGCCGGGCTGTGTGGGGACCTGTGGTGGAAGTTACTGCTTTTCCCAAGCCTAAGAGCCTCCCTCTACGTGAGGCGACCCTGGGCCATGATGGGGGTCTACCAGTAACCATGGTGGGCGGTACCGCATCACCTGCAGGGGTGCTAAGGAAGTCGTGAATTTACCCAGCTGGCTTAGGTGAGGCAGGGAGAATGACACCCAAACTAGTGGTTCACAAAGAAAAGGAAACTAACAATATTTTCTAAACGTTAACAGTAGTCATCTCAGGGGGTGAATCCCCCATTCAAAAACGATTATCTTCTCCTCCGGGATGGTGTAAGGTTCTGTGGATACAGAGATGCTAAGACATAGGCCCTGCTCTCAGGATTTACAGAACGTTATGTGAATTTGGGGGTGATTTTTTTCTTTCTCTTTCCTGGGTTTTCTAAATATTCTGCAGTCAGTATGTTTCACTCTTGTAATTTTTCTTTTTTATGAAAAAACAGCACAATCAGAGCCTTTCTATAGCTTTTATAAAACTGTAGGTCCTTCAAGGACAGGAACCACTTGTTATTCATCTTCGTACGTCAGGCACCTAGTGCAGGGTCTGCTGCACAATGGGCATTTAATACATGCTGGTTGAATGAATATTTGACCTTTGTCTTCACTTCAGTTCTCCAAGAATTGAGGACTGGTTCATAAACAGAATCTGGAAATTGGACCAAAAGATCTATAAAACAATTACTTCTGGGTATATTACCAATAATATTTGATTGGAGCCTATTTTCAAAGTCAAATGGAATGCAAACTTCTTGGAAAATGATTAAAAAACAAGAAACTCCATTGTTTCTGAGAGAGGAGGTTCTGAGTGGCGTGCTGTGCAGGAGGTAATGTAAATTTGGAGCAGACAGAGCACGTAGTGTTCAGACCCTAAGCCAGACATGCTTTCTTGCCTTGGACAACATTCTTAAGCAGCTTAGGCCTGAGTTTTATCTGTAAACTGGGGATAATAAGGCTCCCCTGGAAGGCTGTTGGACAGAAGGACTCATTTACTTAATGAAGATTTGTTGGACTCACCCTTGGTTAGGTGGTGATGGCCAGCAGGGACCGAGGCAGACATACTCACTACTCTCAGTGGGCCAACAGTCTAGCGGGGAAGACACCTGGACCTGGCTGATGTTAATGACCAGCCTTCCACAAACACGAAGCACTACCCTCTCCTTCATCCTCCTCCACTCAATCAGAAGGACTCTAGGGTACAAACGACTTGGGAATGCTTCCAACTTTTTCAGTGGCCTGTATTTCCCATCCTGATGGGAATCCACAAGGGAGCAAGACAGTAAGTCCAGGCCAGGAGTATCAGAGAGGAGACAAATGACACATGGCAGTTTCCTACGTTTCCCATCCTGATGGGAATCCACAAGGGAGCAAGACAGTAAGTCCAGGCCAGAAGTATCAGAGAGGAGACAAATGACACATGGCAGTTTCCTACGTTAGGAAATTTTAAGTGGGGTTTCATACACCTGCACTGCGGCAGCTTAGAGAACTTCTTGCTTGATTTGTCTTTCTCATCACAACCTCAACTGAGTTAAGTATATTATTAGACACATTGTTTTTAAAAAGCAAATCTTCCTATTTGGGTGTAGACTTTAGCAGGGAAGTTGGAGAGAAAGCTTGCCAACAAGGCTGAATTGCAGGATCTCTACCTGGAAGGAGCTTGTGGAAGGCATTGGTCTTCATTCCTCTGCCTCTGCCGCCCCAGGTGTTGCTGATAATGGTGATAACATCACTGATGTGTGTAGCATTATAGACTTGGCATAAAGTACTCACAAGCCCCTTCATTTGCTCCTCCAAAAGCCTGAGAGGAGGTGCCGAGCAGGTGTTATTTATTCTCATTTCCAGATGGGATGGGGAAGTAAGTGTAAGATCATAGAGAATGACAGGATTGGCTTAGTGCACTTCCCCCCCCAGCATTCAGTGCAGAGGCAAGGGCCTGGGAAAAGTGCTGTGAAACATCATCATCGATGTCAAAGGCCTACCTGCTTGCCTTTGCTCCCCAACCTCACTCTCCATCCCATCTCTGTGTAGTCCTCTTCTATAAACTCTAACAAGGACCAAGAGCCTGGGCAAAATCCATGCGAATGATCTTTCTAACTTTGACGCTGGATGATGCCCATAGAAGATCTGGCCTTCATTTTTCCTCTTTCTACTTTGAAGCAAATCAGAGTATGGACTGGAGAGGGTCATGACAGCCTTCTCCCACTGTCGTGTAATGACCTATGTGTTTGTCTATGGCTCCCTATGGACTACAACTGCCTATGCAGCTAAGGACTGTGTTTTGTTTACTGTTATCACCTCACAGCCTAACACAACACCTGGCACATAAGAGCTCCATTGATATTTGTCAAATCAGTGAAAAGTTAAAGCAGTAGAATCCTAATTTTTGGAAGGAGAGTTTAGAAAATGTCTTGCCATGAACTTAGAGTGTTTTCCTACTTCCGTTAATCAGGAATGTGACTTGCTCTGGAATCTCATCAGTCAGTCCATGTCTGAGATTTGGCCAACAGTGAACTTTTCCTCCTCCTTGCCCTTCCAGAGGCTGGTACCTACAGCCTTGATCATTGCAGCCACCTGCCATAACATCTTCTTTGCATGTTATTGCCCTACCAGACTTGTGAACCCTTTGAAGAAAGCAACCCTTTTATGTTTTATATACCATCTGTCATGCTGCTTAACATAGCATCTTGCAGACAGCAGAAGATCAAGTATTTGTTGAATCAAATTAACTGAGGTCACTCAATTAGTAAACTAGAATTTAGGTCTCCTGACCACCTTGTCTAACGATCATTGATGCTGTGTGCAGGGACCTGAAGGGTTAATCATAAGCTGCACATATTTCCTGAAACCTAATGTTTTCCTTCCCTAGAAATAATTTGGGAGTCCATGTAGAGTGGTCGATGGGAAGGAGGAGAGAACTGGAATCCAAAATGGATGTGGTAGTGGAAGAAAGAAGACGCTGTTTATGTAAAATGCACATGTTCTCTCTGTGGGAGACCCAAATCCAAGAGGACAAGGCTGATATAGACATTGCGGGAAAGAGCTGCTTAGGAATCTGGTTTTATTCGAACAGCAGAGGGCGGCAGGCGGTAGCGCTTCCTCCTAGATGGGAAACAAGAACCACACAACGTGGCCCATCAGCAACTAGTTTCTTCCTCCTGGAGAGAATTTCAACTGTTTTCTTGATGTTTCTTCAAAACGGGAGGGCAGTGAGGTAACAGGAAAGAATTACAGGTACCATCAACCAGCAGTGAATCACAAGCTGAGCTTTGAAGAAATCTTGAGTCTATTTTTCTTGCCAGTCAAGGTCCCAGATTCTGACTCTACGTCCTGAGAGGGAGGGTAAAATCTTCGTCTGTCTAGAAAACTGACTGTGGAAGAAAAATGCCCCCAGATCATTTTTTCTAAATCCCTCATCACCAGTCTCAAAACCCAGTTCAAAATTATATATCAAGAACACTGGAGGAGCCAAAATGGTCAAAAAAATCAAACCAAATGTCCTAAGGAGCTGCCTTGAAAGAGCCAAAATTTCTATACTCTGCCTCTTCTTTCTATTCCCTTTGTGCTGGTTTCATGGGAATCTGTGTTCAGAGGAGGAAGGAAAGGAATTTTCGATGATGAGATTTGGCAATAAAACAAACAGAAATAAGAAAAACAATTCCTAAACATTTAGGTGGGATTTCTGATTTGACACTTCATGTTTGCAATCTGGCAAAACCAGACCGGATTTTCTAAATTTTTAAAAAATACTTTCTAAATATTTTGAAAATATTCCTACCTCTGCTCATTTCTAAATGGACATAATGCAAGCGGCAAATGCAACACAATCTGAAACAGCAGTAGAATTATCTTACAACTAATTCCTTACTTCCCAAATATTTTATCATTTAGTTCTAAGTATTTTCTCTTCAACTATGATTTTTTTCCTCGACCCAATTGTAACAGAAATATTTTAAAATTTCCAAATGTATGAGATTTTTAAAAATTATCTTTTTGTTACTGATTTCTAACTTAACCTCATTGTGGTTGGTCTATATGATACTGGTCCTTAATTTTGATGAGACTTGCCTTATGAGTAGTACATGGCCAATTTTTGTAAAAAGTTTCATGTGTTCTTGAGAAGAACTCATAAGCACTAATTGTCGGGTACAAGTCTCTATGAATGTCCATGTGTTCAGCACATTAATTGTTGCATGGGGATTTCTAGTCCAAACCCCTCTCCCACCCACCGAGGTATTTTGGTTAGAGAACATTTAGTGTGTCCTCAAAAACAAAAAGGATGAAAACATGCCTTTTAATAGAATGAAAAAAAAAATCTATCACTGGTCCCACAAAATAGTTGAGGGGAAAGGAACAAAAAGGTGGTTTCTTGCTGTGCTTGCATTGGTCTCATGGAGCTCTTAGTAGCTCAGGAGTCTTTGAGGAAGGGAGAGGGCTGAGGGGTGGGGACGGTGCAGTGCTGGTGCTATAACTTCCTTTTTATAAATCTCATTTCTAAACCTGGAAGCCAAGATCTTGGGATGAAGACTTTATGGATGAATGTTTTGAGGTCTCATCCCTTAGTGATTTGACCCTGATTGTACCCCTCTGCCCCAAATGTCTTCTACTGAGTCAAACAACCTCACAGAGTCTATGGGCCCAGAACAAGTTAAAATTTGGTCTGAGGACATGGGAGAGTGCAAGCTTGACTTGGGGGCTCCTTTGGAGTCCCCCAGTAGGAATGCCCATGCCTGATGCCCCTTCCCTGACCTCCTGTGCTGTTCTCAGCTGCTTTCATTCCCGCTTCCCCCACTGACCCTCCTCAGCCTTTCACTGGCTCTCCTTCCACACCCTGTCTCACCCGTCATATATTTTTCACCTTCCACTAGGTTTATTTTAGCTCCAACAGGCCTGCCTGACACCACCATTCCTTAAACAGGTGCCGGTCATCTTCCTAAAGTACAGAACGAATCATGCTGACTCTGTTTAACAATCTTCTGCCGCTCCTCACCGTCCACTGTATCAAGTCCACGCTTCCTAGCAAGCCCACCAAGGCCTTCATTGTCTGGCCCCCTCACCTGCCAGGCTTTATCTCCTACAACTCTTCCCACACACCTGAACCCCAGGTACCCAGACCATATACTCTTCTCAAAACGTGCCAGGCACTTTCAAGCCTCAGCACCTTTGCTCGTACTCTTTCCTCACCCTTTACTCTTCTCCAAGACTGTCTACTTCCTAGTATTCCATCCAACCGATACACTGCTATCATGTGAAGCCAACAATCATGCTCATAGGCTTCTCAAGGGGACAGGTTGTGAATATACAACCTCGGGGAAGTTATTTAACCTCTCTGTGCTCCAGTTTTCTCATCTGTAAAATGGGAATAATGATAATAGTACCTATGTCATGATGCTGTCTGGAGGAACAGACTCTGCACAGAGCCAGGTACATAGGAAAGACTGATAAAAAGTCGCTACCATTATTATTAGCCCAGTGCCTGAGTGAGTGTTTAAATATCACCGAAAGAATAAATGAACAGCTCTATGCCTCTATTAGAGCAAGTTTTAAAGTTTGCTAGGTAACCTAGGCATTTAATCAAATCTGCCTCCCTCCACATGACTGTATGCTTCTTGAGCACAGGACCTGATCTTACATAATTTGTTGGCCCTTGATAGTACTCACTGAAATGCTTTGTGTTATTGAATTTGGTAAATTGAATTGACTAGGATATCAGACTGAGTGAGCCTGTAGGTGAGCCTTGACAGCATGGGGGTGGGGGGATGGGGGGGATGGGGGATCGGGGGGCGGGGAGGGAGGTGATGGCCATCGCCCCTCCAACAGCCAGCTCTTAGAGCAACTTCTCCTGGGTCAATGGCACCTGGTAATCTTGTTAGTGTACAACAGAAATGAAATGAGCTAGGCCTCCAGACTAGGGTGAGGATGCTGCAAGACACACATGACTAGGATGTGTTGAGTGACTGTGTTGGCCTGAGAAACCAATTCAGACACTTCCAACCCATGCAACTGAACTTCCTATTTTGGTTTCTGTGGCTGGACTCCTGAGTCATTGGGAAAGGGTATGGGTGAGGCCAAGTAATTACCCCAACAGTCACGGGATTAAAAAAGTTGTTGAGGAAGAAATTCTCCTCCAAGTAAATGTGCAATAAGGGAAGACCTGAATTTGACCCTTCTTAACAAAGTACCTGAGCCTCAGTGAGCAGACTTCCTCCAGAACGCATGCCAAGTTTGGCCTCTCAAAGGACTGCAATCAAGACCTGCTTTTATTGGTTGTATGACTATGACCTCTCTGAACCTGTTTCCTCCAGGAGGGCAAGAAAACCCCACCTTCACTGGGTGGTTGGAAGGAACAGAAAGCATAACAGACATGAATAGGCAGTGGAAGATCTTGTAATTCTCCCAGGAGAGAGAAATGCCACTCCAGCAAGCTAAGTGCCCTCCTCTTAGTGGCAGAATATAAATCAGTCTGCATGGAGAGGCAGAATAAAGCTAGGCAGGAAGAGTGAGTCTCCAAGCCAAACCATCAGATATATTACAAAGAAAACATTTTGTAAAAATAAAATGAGAGGAATATGATGCTTCACTTTCTTTTCTCCAAAGAGTTCTTTTCATAAAAAAATTCTTTTCATAAAACGCAGTAACAGGCGTCTGTGGAAACACACTGGTGACGCCAGATCAGTCACTTGACGAGGGGTGTAAAAGTTTCCTTCAATCTGTCTCACCAGGTTATTTCGAAGCTCTGAATCTGGGACAAGGAGCCAAAGCAGCTGAGGTGGGAGCAGCAGGCTAGCTCTTTGAAGACATGGGAGCTGGGGCTGGGGAGTGTGGGTTCCAGGAAGGAAAGAATGGCCAGCTCTGGCCACTCAAACCCAGCTCAAACGGGCCAGCTCAGTGGCGTAGTGGTTAAGTTCACACGCTCCGCTTCGGGGGCCTGGGGTTCTCAGGTTTGGATCCTGGGCGTGGACCTACATACACACTGCTTATCAAGCCATGCTGTGGCAGTGTCCCACATACCAAGTAGAAGAAGATTGGCATGGATGTTAGTTCAGGGACAATCTTCCTCACAAAAACAAAACAAAAATGCCTGTGAATACTTAATATTTTAAAAACAAACAAAAAACCCTTTCCCCAGAGCTGAAGTGGACATGCCAGTCAGGTCTCAGGAGGAAATGTACCTAGGCCATTCCCAGCACATCCCTGGAAAACCAAGTTTCAGGGGGCAGGGCACAGAATCTTTTACTTCCTCTTCTCTTGGGGTCTCATTTTTTCAGAATCAGAAGTTTGGGAGAGGGGCCGGCCCTGTGGTGTAGTGGTTCAGTTGAGTGCCCTCTGCTCTGGCAGCCCAGGTTCATGGGTTTGGATCCCAGGCATGGAGCTACACCACTTGTCAGCCATGCTGTGGAGGCATCCCACATATTGAAATAGAGGAAGATGGGCACAGATGTTAGCTCAGGGTGAATGTTCCTCAGGAGAAAAAAAAAAAGTTTGGGAGAGCAAAGTCCTTTGATATCACACCTTAAATCTGCATGGTGCTTAGTGTTCCACATCACTTACACAAACACGTGTCCACTTGGAGCTGTGGGACCTCCGGCAGAGAAACCCGAGGCTCGGAATTAACTGGCCTAAGGCCTCAGAGCTCATGGTACCCAGACTGGAGACCAGTTTTTCTGACTCCTGTTCCAGAGTTCTTTCCATGTGACACCGCCTTTGTGAGATTTTTATTGAAGTCATACTTCAGCCATGGAGGGCTGGATGGGCAGAAATGATATTCCTCTTTGCTGAGCTGGAAAGCTGAATAACAAATTCACAAAGAAAAACTGGCCCTAGAAGGCAGGTTGTCTTGTCTGCCAGGATCTGTGTTTTCGATTAAAAACCACCTGGAGATGGGTTGCTCCAAGAGGGGAGCAGGATGCTGTAGCTGGGGGAATAACGGCCAGGGAAAACCGGAAACTGCCTTCAGGGCACCTTTTCATCTTTGAACAGAAAGTTACAACTTCTTTTCCCTCAGTTTCTGCTTCTAAAAGTCTTCGAAGGGTCTGGAGGAAGGGTGGGTACAGATTCAGTTTGGGATGACGAAAAAGTTCTGGAAATGAATAGTGGTGACGGTGGCACATTATGAAGGTATTTAATGCCATTTAAAAATGGTTAAAACGGTAAACTTCATGTGTATTTATCACAATAAAAAAAATAAACGAAGAGGCTTGGGTTAACTAAAGGTTTCCAACTTCCCTTCAACTCTACGATTCCTACCCTAATTGGAAATTTCCTCCCAAATTAGTTTCACCTTGCCAAGTGCTTTCTCCCTCTCATCTCTTGGAACCATGTCCCATAAGATCTCAACCCTGTTCTTACTGCAGAAAGTAACGTGCCTTGCTAAATATCTCCTGGCTGGCATTATGACCGAGGGTAGTATCTGCACTTTGTGTTGTGGAAGAGGCTGGCCCCATGGTAAATGGCTGGGGCAGAGATGGAGTCTTTCTGGAATCACAACAACCTCTTACTCTGATAGATTGACCTTCTCTGCTAAAAGTGGTATCGGGCTTTTTAAAAATTTTTTAAATTAAAGATGCATTTAATTAATTAGGCTTGACTTAAAAGCTGGGCTGAGAATCTTTATTCCTGAAGACAAAGCCCAAGTCGGGAGGTTGGTTCAGCCTTCCTGCTCCAGTGTATGATGTAGGCAAGCGGCAGTGCTGGGTTTGGAGGGCAGGTGCAAAAAGCCAAGCATTGACTCAGCCCGCAGACAACTTCTTAGAGGTGGTACGGGTGTGGAAGCCTGCCCGGCCTGGGTCCTGAGAGAAATCCAGTATAGCTCAGAAAGTATCCAGACTTCTCAGAGATGAGCATTGGCTCAGCGGGCAGACGCTGACCTTTGAGCCCTGGCTCCAGCCTGGGGGTCAGCACAGACACTGGGGCAGGGCCAGGACTGAGAAGCTGACGGGGGGCTTGTGGTGCCCAGCCCACCATCATGCCTGAGCTCCTTGTCAATAAAAGGCAATCAGCAGTCTAAGCTGTACTGGAAAAAACAAATTGATGTGAACTTGCTTTCAAGAGAGCCTCGGGTTTGCTTTGTAGCCTGATTTGACTCTTCTTCCATGTAGAAACATTTTTCTCATATACAATATCCCCCTCTACTCCTACACACCCCCGCAGTGCAGTCGGTGCAGGGTAAAGAACTGAGCTCTTGACCAACCCTTGCCATTTTTAGAACAGTTCTCTGAGGTGTGATCACGGATCAGCAGGAGAGAAGGGGTGCGAGGCCACGAGGGGATTGCACAGACCTAGAGCCAATCTTGCAGTGGCTGATGGTGTGGCTTGTGTGCTGGGAGTGAGGAGTGGGGGTTGCATTTGAGAATATTCACAAGCATGTCTCCACAGGGGGAGAAGGACGTAAAGCTTTGGGCAGAATTGCCTCCCTTAAAATAATTGGGTGTTCTTGGAAAGCTTTGTAAACCAGATTCCTAGGATTCAAGGTGCTTTATTTTCCTCTTAAATAGCTTTCAAAGATATGCTGATATATCTCCCTAGACAGGACAGCGGGACTTAACACCAGCCCTGACGGTAGCAAGCAGCTGATGTGTAAGTAAAGATTCCAGGAAGCTGCTTCGCAAAGGAACCCTTCAATCCACCAACTGAGAAAAAGGAAAGGATGCTTTGGTTGTGATATTCGTGTGGAGGTAGGAGCTAAGAGCCTGTCCACAGCTAGGACTGGAATCACCGTGCTGGCAGCAGGACAAGGGGAGGCAGTCAGCAGCGCAGGCCCTAGCATCCTGAGACCTAGCATGGAGCAGTGCACAGGTGCATGGCCTGGATGGCAGCTGGGGTCCCAGGCACAGTGGCTCATATCACAGGCTATGGGCACTGCAGTTCAGCTCTAGAGCACAGGGACACTCCCCCAAAGAGAGATCACCTATTACAGTAATCAGGTTCAGAAGACAAGAGTGAGGTTGGGAGCCAGGCTGGGCCTGCTAACGATGCCCAAAACTATCAACTTAGAAGCCAGAGGCCTTCAAGTGGTGGCCCACCCACTTGTTTCTGAAGCAGGTCTGCAAGGCATAGCTCTTCTCACTGGTCACTTTCTTCTTCTGCAATAAACATTGCAATAAAGATCTACTTACCTATCCCAGGAGAAAATTCTCAATGTATGTTGACAGGTTGACTTTCTATGTCTTGTTATTTGTGTCTGAAAGTACTAAACTAGCAGTACCAAGATGCCCGCTTTCCCTCAGCACCTGCTTATGTGCTCAGGGTTAATTTCAACACAGCAACAGCTCAGCAGAGCTCTGTGATGCTTAAGAGGATCCATATGAAATACACAAGGACTGCATGCACACCTTCTACAGAAATCTTGGATTAACCAGATTTGCAGTTTCCAACCACATGCTCCCTCAGGAGCTCCAGGTAACTGAAATTTCTGCCTCAACTATGGTATTTGAAAACTTTTCAGGCCTGTATCAACACAGTTCTTGGCTTTCCTCTGCTCAGCACTACCATCCTAATGCCTCTCCTTAAGCACCCCAGAGCACCTCCCTAGGACCATCTCACTTAGCCTGTGCAAAGGGCTGCAAGTCTAGGATGAATAAGAACCTCAGAAATGTGTTCACTTCACAAAGCAGAGCTAAGATGTGTGTGCACGCATGCACGTGTGCTTTTGCTTATCCAAATGTAGAATGCAGCATCTGATTACATCAGTTAACCTCTTCAGTGTGTGCTGCTCACCTGCTCCCACAGACCCCTGGGCCCACTTCTTCCTTGAAAGAGCAGAGTAGGAAAGTCACTCTTCTTCCCCAAGTCCACCAGAGCTGAAAATGCTCCCAAATTGCCTTCTGGAATACAGATACCTGGCTTTTCCCCTCCTTCTGCCTGGCCTTCCTCTACTTGCAGATGACATCTCTGACATAAGTCAGCAACATTTAGGCCTGGAGATACAGGTGCCCCCAGGGATCTACAAGCTGACAGGTGTGCGCTCTGCAGGAGCTGGTGCCTATCCTAGGCATGCAAGGAAAGCAGAGCCAGAAATTTCCCCTGGCTTCTTCATTCTGTAAGATACATTTAGGCTACAAACGCCATATCCACTTCCTCCCACAGCAGAGCATTGCATTGACCTACACCTGCCAGATTTAGCTCCGTGGCAATACCCACATCCACAGGCAACTGTTGGATCTTGGCAGAACTCCTACTTTCAAGCTCTTGTCTCTGGCCCGATTCTACTCCACGGGTGTCTTCCACAGCTGACTTACTCCTGGTTGGCCGCATGGTCTTTGCTGGGTTTTGTGGTGGTTGTTATAATATGGTGGTAGATTTCTTTGAGATTAGGTCCAATTAGAATAATAAAAGTCCATCAAGTTAACTGAAAATCTTGGACTATAAAAAGGAAAAGGTTTTTTTAAAAAAACAGACGCTGTGCTTAGAGGAAATTTCTAAACTCTTATCTGTTATTGGAGATGGGGGCAGAGATTTGTAGAAAAACATTTCAACTTACTCTGAAAGACAAAACATCAGGGAAAGCCAGCTCCAAGTCTGCTCTAATTCTTCAGGGTTTATAAATTTATGGCGGCTGTCACTTTATAGCAAGCCGTGTAAGAGTCCTGTTTCTACAACCCCAAACAGAGCCTAGCCCAGGAGGAGCTTGACGTTCTTGTCCATTTGATGCTCTTGTTGGTGGAGGTGTGTCCACTCCCAGAACCCTGTAACCTTAGAGTGTGAGAGAGGTCCCAGGGCAGTGTTCCCGTCTCCCCATCTCCAGAGAGGCCTCGGCTAGGGCTATGGGAGGGAGACCATTCCCAGAGCTTCTTTCCCCTCACGGAGGTCACAGCCACTGCCCAGGAGCCCTGGGGGCCAGGCAAAGATGGCCTCTGGAGTTGCTGCAACTGCTCATCATTTGCCACCAGCCAGCTGTACAGAGTGACTAGGTGCCAGGTCTCCACCAACCATACTCAAAACACGATTTTCCCGGACACTTGAGGGAGGAGCAGGTCCCAGGAGAAGAGGACCCAGAGGAAGAGGAGAAAGGGAAAGAAAGAGGGGGAAGGGGGGAGGGAGAAACTAAAACTGAATGGGTTCTTGTCTTTTAGCTGGGAACCAACCACTATAATGCTGTTTTCCATGAAAAAAAATGTGTTCTAAGTTGCCAACGATGAAGTTGGATATTTTCTACAGAAAGCCAAACTCGCCAAAAAAAAGAAAATATCAAGCAAGCATTCAAGAGAAACAGAAGTTTGTATGTTTAAAAAGATATCTAGGTAGAGTTTTCCATCAAAATCGAGCTGAATTAAGCTTTTTTTAAGTTGGGATCGGACACCCCGAGATGCCCTGGCATAACAATTCATCCTTGACTTGCTGACCGCTTTAGCAAGGTCACTGGTACAGAACACATGAAAAAAGACAATCATTGTAGGAAATAGGACAACAATAGCTGCTTCTACCTCCATGCTAGTATTAGGGTCAAGATCATCACACTCTGACTCCTCGGAACTGTTGGTCTCCTTGGTGGGCAGCATGAGGAAGGGGGAAGAAAGAGAACACAGTTAGAACACAGGCAGCGTTTGTCAGAGAGCGAGGAGAACTTCAGAGAAGCGGGGCAATGGGGACTCAGGCAGAGAGAAAACCAGGTGCTTCTCAGATGGGGTGCGAACCACCGAGGGCGCAGCATGCTCTTTTCAGGGAGACGAGGCGGGCTCATGTCTGGCCACTCGTCCCACAGGAAACAGCAATGGAGGCAGCTGAAGGCAGCATGGGTGCTGTGGAATTTAACTGTGGTGTTCTGGGAGGTTGGACTGCCCAGATGAAGGTGAAGGAGAGAATATAATTTCTTTTCCCCAAGAAGGACGTTAGAATGGGTTTTGGTTGTTCTTATTTCGCTCAGGAAGGGAGAAAAGTGCCAGGTAGATAATCACACATTATAACCAAATTAAACAACAGCAGCTAATTCCCATGGTTCAGGGGCAGGGCTTTTCAGAGGGCCCAACTTAAAACACATCACATTGTTTCAAGATGGCGGACAACACGGGTCTGCCCAAGCTTACAGTCGGTGAGTTCACAGTGACAGACGCATTATTCGGAGGCAGTAATTTGGGCCTCATCTGTGTGCCTCCCTTCCCTGCCCATGCATAGGCCTGAAGGTGATATCGTCTGAATTCTGGGGAAAAGAAATGAAACTTTACCAAGGATGCAGTGGCTCTTACATTCCAAACCTCAGACTTCACAGCGTTTGGGGTTTGGAAAGCATCCGTAGTGTCTTTACCCTGCATGTATTTTTAAACCTGGGATACTGAATGGGCAGCTTTGAGAACTTTAGTATGAATCAAGCACCCTGCATTTCTAAGAGAATAACGCTGCAGATAATTTTTCTACAAAACATCTGCACAGGATAAAGAGAAAGGCATAAAAGAAAAAAAAAAGAGAGATACTTACTTATTTGAATCGAAGTTGCCAGGAGAAATAAAAGATAAAAAATAAATTGATCTTGCATGCAAAATCCTGCTAAACTACCTCCCCTGTGGTCCCCACATTGGGAAAAAAAAATCCCCATCCACCCGAGTTGTCTCGTGAGAATGCTGCAGGGTGGGAGGAGATGAGAGGTGGACATAGCTCCGGAACACCTTACTCACTTTAACAGAGACTTTGTTGCCCAGAATATCCTTGGGTTTACGAGGCCCTGTGGCTTCATTTTTACCCGTGTTCTCCACTTCCGCCCGCTTTCTCATGCGTAGAGTATGCCATGAACATGACTTCCTGTTGTACCAAAAAATGCACCAATCAAAATGGCAGGTCAGGGCAGAGTGAGGCGCTGGGTGGGCTTGCCACCCTTGGGTGAGTCAGCAGGTGAGATGCTCCAGTCAAGCCCCGGCTTCAGAGGCCCCAAACCTGCAGGCCAGCTCCTGTGGTGGCTGGCAGCTGATCTCACCTCCAACGGGAAGTAAGTGAGGATGACTCCTCCTGATGGATGTGCACAGTTGGCTGCAGCATTTGAGGAAAAGATGAGTACTGGCCTATTAAACTCTACCAAGGGAAGTTTTTATATCATACTGATAAAGCCTTATAGGACTGAGGAATTCTCTTCCTGAAGGGTAGGGTGGATGGGGAAGAATAGGGAGGGGAGCGGGGTGGGGGTAAAACAGGGAAGATAAGAGAAGTATATTCTAATATTCTATAGTGCATAAGCTATTAACACTTTCCCAGGACCAGATACAAAGACCCAGAAGGATGATTTTGAGGTTTCCAACTCATTATTTGTATTTGGGCTGTGGCCACTCGCAACACTGTAGTACAGATAGGATTTTCTGGGGCATTTGACTTAATAAACAGTGGAGCACCTACTCATTTATCTGGATATTTTAGGATGCAGCGTTTCTCGGTCTGTGTGCTCCACATCACTCAGTGTTTGTGAATACCGGGCTCTGTCAACCACTAAGAGGTCCTAGAGTTTTCCTGTTGGGAGAAGACCCCATACGTGCTCGCAGGGAGGCGAGGGCAGCAATGCCCCTTCACACCATCCTGACTTCTTTCTTCCCCTGAGGGGGCTGGGAGCTACTTCTTCACAGACCTGTGAAGAGAAGCTCAGAGCAGAGCTCTTGAGTTCCAGGGAAGTGTCAGGACTCAAAGATAAAGACACCAAGGCAGTGACCCTGGGCAGGCATCATCGATTTCAGCTGTGGTCACAGAATCTGGATGAAGCTCTATCATTGTCTGGAATAAGTGACGTTGGTTTCCCTTCGGTGTCTCGTTGTCAAATTTAGGCAGTCAGGGTTCAATGAAAAGAGCCTTCATTAAGGGAGATGGGGAAGAGAGAGGCATATGAGATTTGGGAGGAAGGAAGATGTTCCAAAAGGTATAGCGTCTCCTCCACAAAAGTCCACGTGTCAGGAATTTTAGGATCCCCTGAGGAAGGTGTCCCCAAAATATTTGTCACTAACACAGATACTCAACAACCAACTTTCTGAGTAGGAAAGAGTAATCGTAGGCATGTTTGCAAATTTTGGGGGCAAGGGAGCTCCTTCAAAAGGCAAGAATCTCTTGGCCAGACCTTCTCCTATAGCTGCTAAATAGGCAGGCTCTCTGGGATCCCCTGTATACTAGCTCCTCACTCCAACTGTTGTATCTGAGTGAGACCCAGTCAGGGAAATTAACCTTAGATAACATCACTCTGTTAAACTTCAGACTTTCATCTCATATTTTTACCCAAAACTCATGTCCCTGGCTCATTGTGAGAATGGCTTGAGTCAGGAGGTGTGTTCCTATGTTTATTACAACCCTCTGGGTCATTCAGAACGCTTGGTGAGAAACTGGAAATGTTACAAATAATGTTCAGAAGGAAGACTCAGAGTAGTACAAGTGGCAGGACAGGCTCAATCTCATATTCTTCTTCCCAGAAGAACTCGTCATCATGGTTTGGGGAGCTTCCATCTCTTGCCCATAAGCCCAGGGAGCAATGTGGAAACAGGGTTTCGTGATATTTATACTGTAGGCATCACAACCACCTCTGACCCCTGTGGTCATAGCAGGCCCTGGGGAGGGTGCAGTGAGTGTCCTTCACTGACAGATACTCACAACCACTTTTAGTCAGTTGCTCTGCTCCACTCCCACCAACCCTTGCGCAAGAGCAGCAGACAATGAACCAAAATGACCAATTTGTATTTGAAATCTCTTCTCTTTCACCCAGCCTGACACCCCTCCTCCCTTCCCTCCCATGGAAGGTGTGAAAAAGTGACCAAAAGACCCAAAGGTGAGGAGGAAGAAGTGCTGAGTGCCTGGATAATAAGATTACAAATCATATGTTAGCTCTGTAAGGCCGGTGATGAGTAAGAATGTCACCGCTTTCAGGGTCTTTATTCCCAAGGCTTCTTAAAGGGTACCCAAACCAAGTGTCTTTAGAATAAAAAGAATTGGGCCTATTGCACCTTAGAGGCCACTACTGATTTCCGGGTGGGCCTGTGGTTACCTAGAAAGGCCAGGGTGAGGTCAGTAGCCTCTATCCCTTGATCTAGAGAAGGAGCCAAAGAAGCTGTTGGTGTCCCTGCTCAGATATCTTACGGGAGCTCCCTCCACCCCTGCCATGGATGACCGCACAGCATGGACAGCGTGGGGGATGCAAGCCAAACACAGCCTTCTACTCTAGTCATTCACTGACGTCAGGACCTCAAGGTCACCCCGTTGGACAGCATCCAATCTGCATCATTCCTCATCTTAGGGGTTAGAGAAAACCAGCAAGGGCTGTTTAGAAGGGAAAGCTAAGGTTGGAGCTTTAGCAACAAAGGCACTTTTTGTGTTGGAAAAAACTACCAATGCATTCAACCAATTCCTAAAATACAGACAGGAAAAAAAAAAAAGAAGAAGAATCGTTTGCACATTTAAAAGTCCCAGAATAGTGAAATGGGGGAAACAGGGTCAACTAGTTTTGAACCTCATTAAAACATGCTCATGGTGAAAATTTATTTTACATATTTAAAATAGTACATTTAAAATTATTAGTTACATTACAGGTACAATGATGGACATTGTGACTCTCCATTATATTGCACAACCTGACTTCATCCATATGGGTTTCTTTAAATAGTGCAAAATACTTTATACAGGAATGTGTTCGGAAGGGTCTTCGCAACCAAAATAAGGAAAAGAAATATCTTACAAATTACCATGAACATATATTAAAGTGACAGGGGAGGGGGAAAATTAAAAAAAAAAAAAGAAATTACAATCTGTACAGAGGAATTGCCATAGACAACCAAAAAGTTCCCTCTCTCCTGGGAGAAGCAGCGGGGCCTCTGACCTATACAGGTCTGGCATTTGTGCTAAGGTAATTTTTTGGTGTCAATCAAAAAAATATATATATATCAGTAACTTAATACAATATAAATAGAAGTCCAGTCCAGTGAATCCTGTGGTGGGTCAAATGGAGCAACGGAGGGCATGCCTTTTGTCATTTAGGGTCTCAGTAGGGTTCTTTTCTTAACAAGGGGGGAAAAAGAAGGGGAAAAAAATGAAGAGAAAATTATAAACGAAAAGGAGAGAAAAATCACTGCCACTACCATCAACAACAAAAAATCGGAACAATCCAGTCTGGATGCCCCATGCTGCGTGTGGTTCCAGCACTCAAACCTCGGTTCCAGTAGCACTGTCGAGAGTACGCAGCAGTAATTCCCTACCGTGTGTTTGCATTTTGTGTTCTTTGTTTGTTTTTGAATTTTTTTAATCCACATACTCCTCTCCCGGGGAAGCCAACGAGGCACTTACTTGATGCTCCCGTCACTATTTTCTGCTGCTGCCGCGGCTTTGGTGAGGGGTGCCAGGATGCTGCCTGGGACCCAGCCCTCGGCTGCGGGGGAATGGTCGCTGGCAGGCTGGTACACCAGGCACATGTTCTGCTGGTTGACGGCGAGGACCTGGACCACCTCACCTTGGCTCACACAGATTTCGTTCTCCTTCAGTGCATAGTAATCTTTGATCACGGCCATGGACGAGGTCCCATTGCAGCTTCCCAGGTCGCTCTGCTAGGAGACAAAGGCGAGAGGGACACAGACACAAGAAGGCTGGTCACATGGGCTTGCTCTGCATCCTACTGTGTGACGGAAAGCCAAACCTCTCCACTAGCAGGGTAAATAGGAGTAATGAAATTATATTCATAAATGTGCTCTGAAAATTTTTTTTATAGTAATGTTTCATACAATATTATAAACACACCTTTTTCCTGGAAGTCCTTCCCTAGCATGCACCCTTCCTGCCAGTAGCTTCTGACTAATGGAAGGTAGAGCATGGCACTGGCACAGGGATCTGTATGCACCTGGGCAGAGTGAGGTCAGGGCAAAGGTCAGGTCAGGGGTCACAACCTCCCAATGGAAAAAACACAGACCCTTTGATACATTTTTTTCTTCATTTCGAAAAAGCGTTAGTCTTACTCTACATTCAGACCCTCCTTGAGACAGGAGTAACAAAGAGATATTGCCCAGTTCAAAGGCAAGGCCATGACCTACCCTGACCCAACTCCTATGGGGAACGGAACTCCTTTAGCTCCCACCCCCACCCCTGCCGTATTCATTAATCTGAGAGGTCCCGCCTCGGTGGCCTTTTCACATGACTCTACAGCAGGGAAGCTACTTCCGGACCTGTAACTCCCAAGGGGGCCTGGCTGCCTCACAGAGCATGATGAGAATCAGAAATTCTTCAATAAATTTGACAAAATGCAATGTAACTTCAACTTATTCACAAGGGCAGGGGGGTTTTATATGGAAAATCATTTCCAGGTGATGTGATGAAATAGGTTGGTGCAGTTACTCTAATGCAGAATTGACTTAGACATTAACAGTTCATTAAAAATAGTCAATGTCATCTAATAATTTGGGTAAAAAGAACAAAACTACACAATCAAACTATGCAGGGAGGTAAACAATGTAGCTGTTCCTATTCACAGACCCATTGAGTTCCAGAGGAAACTGAGGCCTGATAAGATGAACTAATTCGCTGAGGTTCTAGAAAAGTGAGTTGTAGGATTTGGGATAGAAACCAGATTGAGCCAGAGGGAACTGGTCTACCTTACTCAATTTTCAGGGGAAGAAAGAAATAATTGAGACTAGTCTGTATTTAGTGGGATGTTCCTGCTAAAATCATCAGCATAAAAAGACGCTACTTCCTAAAGTGAGCCCTGAGGCTGTGCCCTCAGAGTGGCGAGGGTAGGAGTCATGGGAGTAATGGGCCGTCACTTACCTTGCTGGCCTCAAACTTGTCCCCAGGCTGGTGGTAGTCAAACCCTGGACTGCCATTGGAGGTAGATATCTTCAGGGGTGGCAGAGGCGGGTTATAACTGGAGCCCTTTGGGGGCTTCTCAGAGCCCATGGGGACAGAAGAGTAGGGCCTGGGGCTGGCTTGGGGGGCCCTTGCAGGCTGGGACCTCATCACGGCTGTGCTCCTTTCTTTCCGCTGATACTCGATGGGCGACTGTAGTGCTGCAGGATAAGAGCAGACAGTTCCTCTGAGCTTTGGGAATCCCACAAGGATTTTATTCAGTGCAGGCTTTGTGCCAGGTACAATGGAGATACATGAGGAAGACACTACCCTTGTCTTCAAGGAACTTAGAATCTCCTGTGATAACGAAGAGACCTACCTAAATAATGAAAACACAAAAACAAAATGGTGCCATGCATGAGGTGCAAAGTGTTGTGCAAAAGGAAGAAGAGAACTCTGTAGTAAGTGTACATGCTGGTGCACGTACGGACAGGTGGTGGGGGGGGGGGTAATAAAGAGCTTCAGAAGAGTGCTGGCTGTCAGACCCTGACATGCAGACTCTGCAGGAAGGAAGCAAGTGTGAAGAGTGTCTGGGGAACAGGATGGAGTCAGATGACCTGGAGCACAGGGCCATGGGTCTCCATGGAAGAGGAGGAGACAAGACAGGTAAGAGAGGGTGGAGGTGCCATGGTGCGAAAGATCTAGAAAGCCAAGGTTACTGAGTCTGGATTTAGTTCTGAAGATCAGGAAACGTGACTGGGTTAAATCAACTTGAACGTTTTAAATTCAGATTCTATCACCAGAGCCACACTTGAAGACAACTGACCTTGTAGCAGTTGGGAGGAAGGATTGCAGAGGCTGATTCAGAGGCCAGGAGATAGTGACAAGCAAGAGGCCCAACCAGAGTAGAGCCTGTGGGCATGTGGGAGGGATCGAGTGTGGCAAGGGTTCCGGAGGGAGACTAGACTCTGACCCAATCCAGATGTGAAGAAAGGCAGGCATCGAGGGGTACTCAGGTTTAGAGACTGGGAGAATGGTAGTCAAGGAGACAGAGGAAAAGCTGATTTGAAGGGAAAGATGTGAGCTTTGAGTCTAAGACAACAAAGTTCCAAGGTCTGAGTATGAAAGAGGTACAGCCAGGCAAAAGCTGCACAGGTCAAATTCTGTAATAAGGACTTCAAGGGCTGGCCTGATTGTGTTGTTTCCATCGGTATTCACTGTAAGAAATATTTAAGTGGGTTAACAGCTGGGGCCCAGAGAACTTTCAATTATAAGGCTATTTCTATAATGACAGGTATACACTTAAATAGGACTCAACATAGGGTCACACTCCCTTTCTATCTGACGTCTCAGGAGGGAGAGATGGGCTCAGAGATGCCTACACATATCTTTGTAAGTAAGAGCCTGGCCCTGGACCCTTGTCACAAGCTTGTCTCTTGAGTGTGTCAAAGTATAGAACGCGCTCCTGTCAGAACTCAGCCTTTCTCCCTGGAGAGTGTTCCATAGGCATTAAATATTTAGGTATTGATAATCTAGTTCAGTAATAGCTCCATAATTCACTATAATTAGGAGAACGGTCTCTTGGAACCATATAAAAGTCTGAATCATTGACTATGCCCAAAGAAATGCAGTTCTAAGTCTTAAGGAGATAGCAGAGTTGTGAAGCAGGCCTTGTCAGGCTGACTTTATGAATCAATACCCATCACATGGAATTGGGGTATTACCTGATTATATGCAATAACTGTGCTAAAGCATTTGAAAATAGTATATATTCTTAAATAGGCTACATAGGGGGCCTAAGTTCTTCCGCCAGCCTCAATTTGCATAACTTGGGTCTTCGGATAAAGAAAGCCGTGCATCTTCTGACAGGGTTTGTTTCCAGCTGATGGATACAGTGTCTTATGGCTGATTCTGTTTCTTTCTTTGCTTTGTTTGCTAGGGAGCTCATAGATAAATGTGTGCCTTACCACTAGCATCTATGCTGCAGTTCTGTGGTTAAGAGCCTAATTTCAAATTACATGGTTACATGTTCAAGTCCTTGTTCTATCACCTACTGTTTTTGTGATCTTAGACAAGTTTCTTAACCTCTCTGACCCTCTTTTTCCTCACCTGAAAATACAGGATAGTACTTTTCCATGTTGATGTGAGGATTAAATGGGAACTACATTCATGTGAAATGCTTAGCATTGTGCCTGGCATAGAGAAAGGACTCAACATATGGGAGCCATTATTGATACTTCAATTATTTCTGGTCTCAATTTATTGTTGTACCTTATTTTTCTTTTGTCCTGAATTGATGAACTTAAAAACCCCATTCCAGCCCAGACTGCCAGAAATTCCCAACTAATAAAATGCAACTTAATCAGTGCATTTTATATATGCACATATTTTTCCATGAGATTATTTTCTCAACACAAGTGTTAATGCAAAGTTGTATGCTCAGAAACTGTAAACTATATACAACTTTCATTACTAACCCTCAGGGCTGGGCTGGTGTTTAATCTTAGACTTTTTAGAATGAGAAAAAACCCTGGAGATCACTCAGTCTAGTTTCTTTTACCAAACTGTTCTAGAGTTGGGGGGCCAGGGGGCATGATCCAAAAATACTCTGTAAGCGTGAAATTGCTTTGAAGTCTCATGTTTTATCTTAAAAAGCCATGGCATCCTGCTGTATAATTTATTTTTATTTGTAAAATAAAAATTTTATTTTTATTTATTTATTTTTATTTGTTTTATTTGTAAACACAATGTGTTCACTCCCTTACCATGGAGTAAAACTGATACTGTAGGGAGGTGTGCCGAGTCTTTCTGCTTCCGGTACTGCTGGCACAGTATGGCACATGCCAGCGTGGGCAGAGATTACTTCTCCTTTTCACAAAATGAGCCAAGTGAGGCCCAGAGAAACATCATGACTTGCCCAATGTCCTCAACTAGTATGTCACCTTTAACCTTTCCCCACAGCATTCAGTCCACACTAGACATCCAACAAGTGCTCTATTTCCATCATTTGAAAGACAGTCCAGTTCTGGCAAGAAGAGGTGATACCCCAGAGGGTGGGCCCGTGAGTGTGAGTGTGTGTGCGTGTGCGCACGCGTACATACAGATATATGTGCTACTGAGCCTCCAGGTTTATTTTGTTATCAGTCACATTTTGTGTTCAACTTCAAGCTCCATTTCTGCTCAGAAAGACTTCTGAGCTCATCAATTCAGTGGGTCAAGACTAGTTTAAAACTGTAAACCTCCTTTTATATGACAAACTCAACGTGAAGAAAATCCCAGCAGGGAAAAAGAAAAGAAGAAGTGTAAACACAGTAGCGAGTGCACTTCATTTCATTTCACACACCTGTCAGGGGACTCCTGCAGGGTCTACAGAGAGTGAAACTCTCTGCATAGTCATCATTTCATTCTGGGAAGTTTTCAGGTATTCCTGAAATTTAGAGTTAGCAATCACCTCTCATTTGAAAGGGGCAAGGTTGGCTAGTAAGATGACTTAGCCAGGCTCTCACACCATTGGGAACAGTGGGGGATTTGAGCTGATCTGCCAAATTCCCAGTTACGCTAGACAACACTAAAGAATCTGTGAGGTTGCCAGTCATTCGCCACCAAATGGGAAAACATTTGTCATTGGCAGCTGGCCCCTAAGACAAAGAGGCTGTGCCCATTTCAGACTTTTGCCCCAATATTACCAGTTGGTAGCAGTGGCCACAAGGCATATATCCTACATCAAGGCTATAAGAGAATATCTCTTCTTTTGTAAAGATGGGGCTTCTTTATAATGCCCCATCTGTTCCACTTGCATATTCAGATTCAGAAAAATTCTAAACAAAGTGTTTCTGAAAACTACAAAGCTGGGATGCATATAAAATGTGATCTGGGTTCATAACTCATCACCATGAGCCCAGATCCAAGGAAGCTCAGAGGTGTGAGGTCCCCTGAAAATGGCTCTGCTAGAAGCCAGGCCCAGCACACACCATTTAAGAAGTCTCGCTGTGTTTCCAAGACTTGATTGATGTCCTGCACCCAGGCCTGCTGGATGTCAGCGTTGGCGGCTTGCAGAATGACCCTCTCCGAATTCTCCCTGTTCATGAGTGCAAACTTGCAGGGGTCATTGTCCACGTTCTCCTCCAGGACCAAGTAATTCATCTGGAAGAAACCAAGTTGATCCTTTCCATATTTAAAGGGTTTTAAAAAAAAATCAACAACAAAATACGGTTCCTCAAAGTTTTTATTTCAGGAGATGTTTCCAAAATTTTGCCCTGGCTCTAATAGCTCAAGACTTCGGTTTCTGTCTTTGAGAGAATGACATACTCCTGAAGAAAGTGCAGGATCATACAGAGACTGGCATTTAGGCCCGTCACTTTTTCTCACAGATATTCAACCTTCATGCCCAAAGGTTATTAGGATGAAAGACCTCCAATGTTCTAGATCCTCTCTCATTCCAGTGCCTCTGTCTTAGGGAAGCAGCTCCCCCAAATTTGACTCTTCCCTTCCCCGCTCATCCCCACTGGGATTCTCACCTTGATGCTCTTTTTGAACATGTAGCCTGGGGTGAGTGAGCCCTTCCTGAGCAGCTCACTGAAGATGACAATTTGTTCAAAGAGGAACACGCGCCTCTCCTTGGTCCGGGACTGCATGCCCGCATCCAGCTCAATCACATAGAACGTGTCCTGCTGCAGCAGCTTCCCCTGGGCCGTGAGGGTGCCCTGACGGAAAGAAGGATTGGGGTGAGGCAAGGGAAAAATGGGGAGACGGCCACAGCCCTCTGAGTCCACAGGACCTCTCCCTTTGGCGACCTGACACGAAAAGCCTCAGGGCTCTAGTAAGAGACTGAATTAGGACTCACCTATTCATCTAGGGCAGACATAAGGGTCCTCCAGGGAAAGGGAAAGAAAGCTATACAACTACTAAGAAGCAGCTCCAAGAAAATACCAGAAGGAAGGAAGGTCAAATTATTAGCTAAAAAGATACTCAAGAATTAGCCTGGCCTTTCTCATTTTTTATCAAAAAGAGAACAGAAAGCAGGTGACACTTGGATCTAGAAGTGGCCTTTCTGTCCTTAGAACTCTGAGAAATGTGCTTGCCTGGCTCCCTTGCAGCATGGGCCATGGACCTGGAACCAACCTGTGGCCAAGGGAAGTGATACAGGCGAGACCACAAACATTCTGATGAGGTGGGTCTCTCTCTTCTCCTACTATTATTTCAGGATGAGGAAATTCTGAAGTCTTAGTCTCCTGCTACAGATCAACAGGTAAAGCTGGGGTACTATAGACAGGTGCCCATATTTTATAAGCTGGTAGATATTCTTCTGGGTCCTGTGATCCTTCTTAAAATGCCTCCAGCCTAGGAGGTGGAGCCTATTTGGTTCGCCAAGTTTCTAACCAGATTTTCAGAGACATCTTCACCAAAGGGAATATGGCCCAACCGAGCAAGTCTTCACAGATGCTATCAGAGAGCCTTGCTTTTTCCACTCTTCTGCAAGAAGACGACAACTGATATCTGAGACAGCAGCCAGAGGGCCTCCTCTGAACCATACTCTCTCAGGTGACAAATTTTGCCCTTTAGTGAAAATGTGGGTCATTCTCTGCACATGATGCCTTATTCCAAACATTACCCAGCACATGAGTCATTCTTCTTTTGTGTTCCTGAGAAATGCCTGCCCTCTGCTTGGATCATGAGCCCTTATTGTCAAGGTCAGCAGCCAAACAGGCTTATCACTACCTGGGTCCAAAGTTAATATTAAGCCAGTGACTGGCTAGCCAGGAGAGCTCCAACAGCTCTGTTGATATTACGTAAGAGCTTGATTCTTCTTGATTGTGAATGAAGGAGGCAGAGGAGGTGGGCACCGGCCTTCAAAGGGAAGCTGCCTCACAGCCTGGGTTCCTGCTTCCCAGAGGAGAGAGGGCTTACAAGCTTTCTTAAGAGCTCACCTCAAAGCCCTGCAGGCGTCCCAGATTCATCATGTCATTGCAGCGTTTTGGAACAAGGCACATTAACTCCACTGCTTTCTGCGGGAAAGAACAATAGCAGCTCAGGAGGGGGAAGAGCACTCAGGCGGGAAGCTCAAGGCAATTCTGTGCTGGAAGACAGGGACCTCCTGGCAGCTCCTCAATTCTAGGAAAGAACACTGGTCCCTCCTGGCCACTCTCAGGAGTGTCGGATCTCCTGTTCTAGGTTGGGGGGTGTTGGCCATCAGGGGCTCCATGTGAATCAGTGACCACATGTGGGGAGAATGCTCCCAAGCACGCCCTTTACCTACCTTCCCACTTCTGTTTATCAATTTTTCTTCTCTTTGTTGCTTCCTGGCTGCCCAAGCAACAGCTTAGCATGACTTGTGAAACACTAGAGGTTTAAATCTAAAATAACCTGCCAGAATGGTTGTAACCTCTCTGGCTTAAAATAATCGCCATGGTGATGTTGTCTCAAAGGACTTCACTTAGGGGGTAATCCTCAGGGTGAGGGAGGGAGTGACAAAGTTATACTTTATATGTTAGACTCCAAGAGTGCCTGGATTCATGTATAAAATTGCACATGGAAACACCCAATCTCTGAAGGATGTTAGAGGGCTCATATACCTCCCTTTCCCGACACATGGCACTGGGAGCCACAAGGAGAACACCAGCAGGGCTAAGCTCTGGTCTGGCCCAGGACAGAATTCTCGAGTTCTAGAAAAACACTCAATGTGTTGATTAATACTGGCCATTCTTCATGCTGCCAAGCAGCTGTTTGCAAGGGGCTCTGACTGTCTGAGAGGAGTCAGCCTGGACCCTTGGTCGTCCAGAGACAATCTTTCCCCTTTAGAGACAGACATCCAATATCGTCCCTAAGAAGAGTCAGCATTACACGCAGAAAACTCACCTCAATATCTGAACACTCCAAACCAGCCTTCTCGCTGTATCTCAGGAAGTCCTAGCAAGTGGAGGAAGCAGGGAAGGGTGAAATAGTTGCGAAAACAGAGCCCTATAAAAAACTTAGCATCATAAAACCATGATAACACCCAGAAGACTTTCTTTCCCAGGAGAGAGGGCAGTGGTGTCTAGTAGCTGAGATATGAAGTTATGAGTCACGTTGGACATGATGACATAGAGAAAACCCCAGAATAATCAAAGATTCAAAGCTATGGGAAAAGGGAGGGACGAAGGGGACAGAGAAAGTATGTGAGCAGGGAAGAGGGGGGGTTATGACAAGAAAGGAACGGAGAAAGGAAGGTAAATCTGTCTCCCATTTACCTCATGCCCCTGCAAGGCAAATCAAATTACACCACTTTCAAAAGTAAAATGTGATCAAATTTTAGGTATTACTCATCTAAGATTTCTAGGGCCTTGCCTTTCCTTTTCTTTCTCCTTGTATTTCACTCTGACTTTCGCTCTTATTATTTTTTATTTTTTAATGGCACCAAGTCAGTGATGATGACAAAGTTAAGAAAGTGAATTGAAAAAAAAGGAAATGAATTCCCAACCAACCTTAAAGGCAGGAACAACAGGCATGCAATTTATTTGGGGGCAAAGCTGACACAAGTAACCAACAGCCAAGAGGAAAGTGCCCCCCGCTAGCTCACAGGCAAAGTGCAGTGGAGACAGAAGCTCAAGCTCACCTGTTCCCTAACTTAGAGCCTGAGAAGACCCTTCTCCAGCCCTGGCCCAGACTCACAGCTCTCTTACCTTGAGGAGCAGCTGATATTTTGTTATTCTCTGAATGGGCTTGATAAGGAAGTCGCTGAGTGTCAGCCTTTGATTTACCTCCTGTTTCACCTCCTGGAACACAAGAGAGCTACATTAGAAAAAAAGGAATCAAAGACCTGGGGGCTCTGGATCAGGGTTCAAGGCAAAGAAGGCAGGTCTTGGTGTTCACCAATAAAGTTTTAGAATCTTCAAACCATATGAGAGGCAGAACAGTCCACACAACTGCTAATTTGTTATCAACAACATGGAACACACTTTACCATCACCTTCTTACAAGCACTTTCACACCCTGTGTCCTCACCCCAGTCCTGGGGGACAAACTGGAATGGGTATTCTGTTCTCTCTACCACTCCAGGGCCAAGTCGGGAAAGGCAGGCTTCTCCTAGGACACAACAAGCCACGGGGCTGGGCCCTCAACTCAGATCTGCAAACAGTGAGTTGAGAGTTCTTTCCAAATGATGGTGTTGCCTCTCCTCTAGCAAAATAAACACTTCCAGGCTGGGGCAAAATAAACACTTTGAGGTGCCTGACAGAACCTCTGGGAGCAGCAGCAGAGACTAGGAGGTGACTGTCAGCCCCTCGAGGAGGAGGAGGGTCGTCAGCAGGCAGTCTCCAGGGGCTGGTGCGGAAGAACGTGGGCACAGTCTGCTCTGGGGTCACGTGAGGAGGATCGGAGCTTCTGAAGCAGTTTTTATGTTACAGAGTCATTCTGCACAAGGAGGTTTCTCAAAGCAGCCACATGCTGGACCGCCTCAGCTGCTCTCATGCAAAGGCGCTCATGAGAATGTAGCTGAGAAGCTAATGGCTCTGTTAAGGCAGCTATCCCTGTCCTGAGGGGGTCAACAGTGCTGTGTGCGGGCCTCCTGTGGATGGACGACAGCTAGGGCTTCTGAACGTGGTGGTCCTGGCCTGAGTTTCTTCCCCCAGCCCCGGTTCAGCAAAGCCCAAGCAGCTTACTTCAAAGTAGGCGTCGTACTCGGCGACGATGTACTCTGAGCGCGGCTTATTCTGGCAGTACCACACATAGATGTGCAGCTTTCGCTCCTGCAAAGGCAGAGGGACAGGCACTCAGGCACCTCGTGCCTCACACTCCGTTTCAGAGTGCGAGGCTGCTCTACACACAGGGAGAAGGACAAAGATGCAGCCCACTCTTTGGGGACACAATGAGGCAGTTACATATGAAGGATAGAAGAGTAAGTGCAGTAGGCAAGAGCCCATCTTCCAGACTGCCAAGAAGGTTAAAGAAACCAACAACTCAGAAAGGGAGGAGAAGGAAGGGCAGAAGAGAGAAGGACTTTAAAAATGAATGTAACTGAGCCTGGTGGGAAGGGAGGGGGGGCGAAGGCAAACACTCACATGTTTAATAAAGAGCTGTGCCAATCTGTCTTGCTCCTGGATACATTTTTCCAGTTCAGCCAGGAAAAAGCTAAAAGGAGGGAGAGGATAAGAGAAGGAAGCCACATTCTTCAGGACTGTATTATTTCTCAAAGTTGAGATAAATGACAGTGACTCCCCCCAAACCCTACCCCTAAGGTTGGAGGCATGGGGAGGACATGATGGGGAATCCTTGGATTCCCAGGATGCCCTGATCTTCAGGACAATGTAGCACTTACTCCTTATGCCAGTCATAGATCTGATGAATATTCCCAAACACGATTTTATCCTTTCCTCGCATGTCCTCAGGGACACCCTTTTCTTCTATTCTCTTCATGAAGCCCTGCAGAGCAGAGAAATGATGAGTAGAGGACACTCACAGGAAAGCTTTCTGGGCCGAGCCCCACACCACAGTTCCAGGTAAGCAGCCATCACTGCGTGAGTTCCAGGGCAAGGGCTTCTGTGGTCTCTCACTATTCAACCAGGACCTTCCCCTTGTGCAGAATGATCGACAAAACTTTTGTGAAGTTCTGGGTTCCTTTCTTTGTCTCAAGCCCCATTAAGAAAGCAGAACAAAGAAGACAATCATTTGTCCCTTTCCTTTCTCCTAATCCAAGTTAATACGGTCTTTAAAGGCTCAGAACTAGACACATCTGACCTAGAAATAAGTCTTAATATGTTAATACTTTAGATTCTGTCAAATGCTATCATATATAATCTCATTTCAGCTTTCAAATCAAGTTTTGAGGTTGCACAGGCAGCATTTATCCCCATTGGACAGATGAGGAAGCCAAGGCACCGGGAAGTTATGTGACTTGTCTTATAGTCACACCACTGATGTCTGGCTTCCCTAGGTCTTAGTCTCAAGATGCTCAAGCCTCTGATCGTAGGCTGGGCTACATATGGAGGTTGCTGCACCCCTTCCTACCCACATTCCCCCCTTGGAGGAGCGAATAATTTCCCATAAGTCAGAATTCAAGTCCCCTATATGCCAGGCCAGTGTGTTTATCCAAGGTTCAGGATAACCACATACAAACCCCTAAATCAGTAGGTTTTATAGGATGGGGACTTAGAGGGCCAATGTAAGGAACCCTCGGGCGATTCAGATACCAGGCATTCAAGTTTTAGACTTCACATTCTTTCGTTTAAGATGATTAACAACAGGGCTCTACCATCTAAATTATCCATTTACTTTCTCAGCTTTTTCATCCAAGTGTCTAAATCCCCCTAAAGTAAACCCCTGTGGAGAGAGAGCTGCTTTCTTTATGACAAACTTGACTCTCAAATGTGGACTTGTCAACGTTGCCTTACTCGTGGTTTTTTCTTTGTCAGTCTTCTTGGTAGTCATAAGCTGTCCTTAAAATCTAAGGAAACATATAAACCCCAGGATTTCACTAAGAGTGACCTGCTTAGGGCCCATGGTGGCTCACAGCTCTGAAGAAAATATGTCATATGGTTAAACACCAAAGAAAAGCTCTTAAGACAATAACTTGGTCACCTAAAACACCGTGAAATGGACTAGCTCTAACCAAGAGGCTCCCCCATATGCTGCAATATCTGGGGCTCTACTTTCCTCTAAATCTCTTACGGTATTTCAAGGGGAAAAGAAAAAAAATTACCTACATACTCTATTTGATCTATTACCATTTTTAGTTTCATTTCTGCAAATACCCAGGCAGAGTAAAACACACACCCTCAAGTTGAAACACCTCAGCCCAGGTAGGGTCCAATATGCCCCTGGTTGGGTGGCCACCGACCCAGCCTGAGCCATCTACTCACCTCCACCACAATCCCCAGATCCTTGACATAGTCTTTCTCTGTCTGTACCAGCTCGTTCAGGACAAACCTGAGCAGGAGATTAAGAACAGTGAGGGCTCCTCTTTATTGTGAAGCAAGAAATCTTCACACTTAAGTTCACAGGAAGGTTACTTTGGCAGCTTTACGACAAGACCACCCCAAACCCCACATGCGGCACCCCTCGGGAAGGCGTTTACTATAGCTCTCTCTACGACAGGCTCCACAGAAGAGCTGAGGGCACTGAGGCCGAGAGGGCTTTCCCCCATGGCACACAACAGATAAAGAACACCACTCACAACCCAGCCTTCTCCTTTCTATTCTTGATGCTTCCTCCTCCCTCATCTATAACTCAACAGCCGTATAAACACAGGGCAGAAAGAACAACAACCACTTTGGCAAAACTGAGTTATGAAAGCTTTGAGGCCAAGGGATCAACACGAGACTGTTATTCCTTCATTTCAGCTCCATTCTTCGCTTTACAGGAGAGAGACATTTGTCTGATAACCAACCTTTGAGGCCTCAGAGACACTGACATCAAGTGAAGCTTTTGAGACACAGAAGCTACAATTATTCAGATAGGTATCCATGGTAACTGGTCTGCAAAATCCCCAGTCGAGGCCAGCAAGATTGACTGCAGACAATCTCTCATCACAACCTGGAATGCAGCGACCTCCCCACCCCGCACCAGATGCAGGATTTAACAACTTCAAGGACATCTGCTTTCTTGGTTTCTTTCTTGTTAATGATTTCTTCCTCTTAGAGCATTTACTTGGTGCCAGTTCCTTCATCTGGGCTTTCTCTTGCTTAGAACAAAGTAGGTACTGTAAGCCCTATTTTATATAGATGAAAATACTGAGGCAGTATTCCCCAAGATGACAAAGTGAGTAGCAGAGCTGGGATCTGAACCCAGTTGTACAAGAGTCCAAAGACTCTGCTCTTTCACTGTCACCCACTGTCTGGTAATCTACTCAGACTGGCTCTGGAGTCCCTGAGGCATCAAACCCAAACACTTCTCTTTCCGTCCAGACAGTAAGGAGTTGGACATAAAATGCTCATGGCTGTGCACAGGGGCAGGCTAGGTGCCGTGTGGCTTATTGGAGTCCGACTTGTATTATCTAAGTCTGAAAGAGTTTCGCCTGAAGCCACACAACAGCATTTTTGGCCCGAGTGGCAGAAAGGATAACGTTCTGAGCAGTCAAAGAGGGGCCCCAGGACAAGGGCTGTAATCGTTCTCAATCCAGGAAGCAATTCATCTGGGAATTCTTGATCTATACAGCACAGAGAAGCCACCAGTTCCCTGGGTCTGGGGCCTCAGGGTGATGGGGGGGAAACAAAAGGAACACACGCTTCTTTATCAGCACGTCCGGCATGTTCCACCAGCTCCCTCTCTCTAATACACACAATCATGTGTTGTAGGACACAGGAAGGAACTGGCAAGGCCAAATAAAAGCATTTAAATATATCTTTAGCATGGTCCAATTGCTGGTTGGAAGAAAGTGGTAAAAGAAAACCCACAGCAAAGTTGGAGTGGGAACTTGGGGCGGGAAGGGCCCTCTGGAGATGGAATCCAGCTCTGTCTCCAGGCGATATTTTTATCCTAAGCTATCTGCTGAAAGACTGAGGGCTGTCTTGGGCTTTCCAAGGGCTGGATTAGGTGCTGCTAGTGGACATGGCATCGCTTCACTTGAACGGCTGATGAAATACTTGGGGAGATAATGACACATTAAAAAGACGTTCTGAAAAGGTACACAAAAGATTTAAGTTACATGCATCATAAGGCAGTGCACGGTTAATTGCCAAATACGTTGAACTGATGACAAAGCAATTTTTTCATGTTCATTTCTTATTAGTAAAGGTTATTTACAAAGTAAACGTTATTCTTTGCTCCAACTAAACTTCTTCCAGCTATAGGTTCAGACCCCCTTCTAACCTTTATCTTTCATAATGATAGGGAATGGCTGGTCTTCTCCAGAAAATCCCTCAGAGCCTTTGCACTGGCTGTTCCCTCTGCTGAGAACACTCTTCCTCCATTGCTAATGGCTAATTCCTGACCTCCCTCTGGTCTTTCTGCAAAAGTCAGAATCATTTAAAACTGGAACATGGCCTCATCCATTCTCCTGATCTCCCTTACTCTTTTTTTTTTTTTTTTCCCAGCTTCTAACATACTACATAATTTATTCTTTATTTTGTTTATGATATGATTTCTCCCATTAGAAGTGAACTTGGAAGGCTGGCCCAGTAGCACAGCGGTTAAGTCCGCACATTCCACTTCGGTGGCCTGGGGTTCGCCAGTTCAGATCCCAGGTGCAGATCTATGCACCATTTGTCAAGCCATGTTGTGGTAGGTGTTCCACTTATAAAGTAGAGGAGGATGGGCATGAATGTTAGCTCAGGGCCAGTCTTCCTCAGCAAAAAAGGGGAGGATTGGTGGCAGATGTTAGCTCAGGGCTAATCTTCCTCAAAAAAAAAAAAAGAAAAAAAAAGTGAATTGGTCAACAAAAACAAAAATAAACACGTGGGATTACATTATAGGGGCTGGCCTGGTGGCGCAGCCTTAAGTGTGCATGTTCTGCTTCTTGGCGACCTGGAGTTCGCCGGTTTGGATCCCAGGTGCAGACATGGCACCACTTGGCAAGCTATGCTGTTGTAGGCGTCACAGATATAAAGTAGAGAAAGATGGGCACAGATGTTAGCTCAGGGCCAGTCTTCCTCAGCAAAAAGAGGAGGTTTGGTGGCAGATGTTAACTCAGGGCTAATCCTCCTCAAAAGAAAAAGCACTTGGTACATAACAGGTGTTCAACAAACATTTGTTGAATGAATGAGTGACTAAAACTTGAAGACAATTAGGTCTATTCTCAGTCTTTTTCTTCTGGACACATAACTGTTTGTTTTCATCTCTTCTCCATGGGGCTCCCATTTAACCGTTTGATGTCCTACTGCCATCTTCTGGACTAAATCTCAGCTGTCTACATCCCTCAGCCTCTAGTCTCACATAGGGCTTACAAATAAACACCTAGGTATCCAGTCTGTCATTGTGCCCATAAATTACAGCAGCGTAAAGACAAACTACAGAAAGAGGAATGAGACATCTACCAATGGGATTTTCAGGATAGCTCAGGAGACGGAGAGGTGTGGCGCTGGGCGAGAGAGTGAGAAGAGGGAGAAAAGACAGGTAAAGTGGGTAAAGAAGCAGCAAACTCTTGCCCTTTGGAGCAAAACCAGACAATATCAAGTCTGGAAGCAGGACCATGGCTTAAATGACTGCTCATAGCCCCGTTTGACCTAAGTGACAAGAGTCGTGACAGTCTTTGCCAGGACCATCTGCCACCTCAAAGCTCACTTCCCTGATCTGAGTTTTGCTTTGGCTTTACAAAGGGCTGGAACATCAGCTCCAGCTCGGCCTCATCGATGTAAAAAACACCCTGAGAAGCCAAGGAGAATCAGCTTTGTACAAGCCCTAGGGAATTTCCCTTTGGGGATGGTATTTCCCTGCCTCTCTTCCATTCTTGGGGTTCCCCTGAGCACCCATAAAGTTGAGGGGGTAAATACGGAACTACAGAGTTTACATGCCACTTGCTCACCTCCACTATGAAGTGACAGCCCTGCTTCGAGGCCAGGCCCCGGCTATGATGTTTCCTAGGAAACAGTCATAAATGTTCACTTTGCCTATTTCCAGGCAACAGAAGGACCTGGCCTCATTTATTTTTGCTACTCTTCATGTCTATGACCAGGCTAAAGGAGTGATGAGTTTGAAGGAGAAGGGCAGACTAATTAGCAACAGAGAGGGAGCCTTCACGTCTGCCTGCCCACTTCTCACTGTGCTTACAATGTCCCATACCTGGAGCTATGTCCAAGCCTCATTAGGGGCTCTGTTTCCAACACAGAGTTAAACCCTAAACAAGAAAATTCAAGTTTCAGAGGAATTGTGGTTTTGCATTAATGGTATCTGGTACCTTCTTGATCATCGCAAATAATAGAAGATTGACTTCAAATCAGGGTGGATAACTCAAATCTTGCATGACATATGGGTTTTTGTGAAATGGACTGCGATGTGAATTGTACTTACCCCTAACCGTTCAAAAAGTGAAGAGGTTCTCTTGAAACTAAGCCCACCGATGGATGCAAAATTAAAACCTTTGGAGAAGGAGTTGAGAGAGGCCCTGGTCTGGTGGTAAAACAGCTCCCTTTTCTTATATATTACTTTCCTACCACTGAGGAAACATTTCCTTAGATGAAACTCCATCAGACTTTCTGCCACGGATTCTCTGATATGGGACCAGAGTGATAGTCCCCTAGTTCCCTGAACTTTGTCATTTTCCTTCTATCAGCATGTTTTAAATTGCTAACCTTGGTTATAACCATACTTTGTCAATAACAGCTGCTATCTCACAGGAAATATTTCAGCCTAAAATCCTTAAAGTCAGTGCCACGATAGCTCCTTGTTTATCAATGCTACCCTGTACAGACCAAGGTCACCTTTACTCTGAATGAATGACATCAATGGAAACACAGTGTGGGGAATCCCTCTCTAATTCTCCCCAAACTTCCCGCAACCCTTGTCCTCTGTCCACTGCACACATGCACACCAGGGTGGAATGTGGGGAAGCCACTTACATCCTGCCTCTCAGGGCCTTGGCTTTCTGTTCTTCTTCCAGGTTTCTAGGAGGTGTGGGCGGGGTCATCCCCTCATTCAGGCAGCCTGCGGGGTCTTTCAAGCTCCCCCGGTATGAGCCTCCTTCCAGACTCTGAAAAGAGAATGACAAATTACCTTAGAGAAGTGTACACTGAAAAGCCATCTGGAAGCCCTTAGGTCCCCCCAGCCTCGCTGCAGCCAACTTGGTAGATGGGTAGCTAAGGCTGTTCTCATGGAACCTTAGCGAAGCACCAGGAAACCAGGGACTCTCATCTCCTGAGGCAGGAAGCCCAGAGCTGCTGCCTTCTCAGGCAGTCAGGATGTACCTGGTGTCAGGGCTGCCAATTTCCCAGACAGAACCGAAACTGTCAAAGTGACTTATCTCTGGGAAAGAGCTCCAGAGGTAATGCTAATCATTGCAATTCTACACCAAACAAGCAGTTAGAAAAGAAACTTAGTTGTAGGACCATCACATGCCAGTTGATAACGGGAGGGAAGTGACAGGAGAATTGCTTGGTAAAATCAGGTTTGTTAAATCAGCCACAATTGTTTTTGAAGAGGCCAATGAGATGTAGACAAGAAGAGGCCAACAGATTCAGCCTTTTCTAAAAACATCTTTGCTAAGGTTATTTACCAATGGCTTTCTTTAATTTATTAATCCCTTTCATTTCTTTTAATTAAGGTGCTGCAGGATTGAGAAATAAATTAAAGGGATTAATACTGTACTCTAGAAAGAGCTAAGGGTAAAGAATTCTAATCCCAGATCTGCTGGTGACTGGATGATCTTCAATGAGACAACTAAAACTGTTTCACGCTTCAGTTTTTCTCCATTTTCAAATCAGATCTCTCTTTTCTACAGATTTCTAAGGAACAGATAGAGACAACAGTGGGACAACCCCTTGATAAATTAAAAGTGCTCTACAATGATGAGTCACCCTCCCCCACCCCCCAACCATGGATAGAACTGTTAAGAATAAGGATATTAAAAAATGGGGTCAATCTTAACATTCCTACAAGTGCCCTGCAAGAAAGATCATACAGTGACATTTGGCATTTCATTATGCAAATGGAAGAAGCAATGTGGATAAACAGTAAGACTGGAGATCAACGTCAAGGTGGTCAAGGTCAAAGCAAATATGGGAGACTAATCCAAGCTATGCATACAAGATGCCTGTCTACAACAGCCACTGTGGCTGAGGAAAGGCTTCACTTTCATAGCCTTTGAGAACATCACCCCTAAGTTTAAAGTCATAAAGATCAAAAGTGTCCAAAAAGGTAGCAAGAAAGAAAAGGCTTCAGCATGGTTTTAAGCAACCTGCACTTGGAATATCTGTCATGAACTCCTTTAGCTGCTATATTTCAACATGGGCTGAACAGAGGTAGGAACAGTCCAAAGAAATGAAACAAAAAACGAACAAGGTGCCCAATGAGCACTATATGAGAACAGGTAGAGAATATTAATTGAAAACTGAAAAACTTAAAGCTGAGAAAAGATGTCAACCTTTTTTTCCCCTACTCTACCCTCAAATCTACAGAATGTGCCAAGGTCCAGCATGAATTTGTTACTAAAAACTAGAATTAAGAGGACAGGGTCTTCAAACTTGAGGGAGAGAATTTCTTTTAACTTGACAAGGCATTTTACAGAACAAGTAGTCAACCATGGAAGTTGTTATCCAGAGAAACAGCACAGGCTAAAAATATAGAAAGGTCAAGAAGAGTTTAGCTAAATTTATAGATTCAGGATCTGTAACCAGTTATTAAGGAAATGAGTGTCTGGTGCTGAGGCTTGACAAGCCACTGGACAGGCAGGCTTTCCAAGGACATGTGACATGTCCCTTGGTGCCATCACGAGAGACAGGCTCCCCAGGCAGATGGACCCAGCTGGTGATTGATCTGATTACATGCCTTCTACCTCCCCTCTCCCTTTCCCCATTGTTCTATTACAGTCTTTGTTCTGCAGCCTTTTGGCTGGCAGGACGCTGGCTGCAAGGCCTGGGAAACAGGCTTACATCCCTGCCTACAAGGCTCTCCCGTGGAACATCCAGCTTGGTGTGGTCCACTCACAACTCTTCCACACAACGAAGGACATCTGAGGAGTCCAAAGTGTCACACAGGGATTTATGTTCCATCTCCTCCTGCCTGACCTTATACGAGCAAAAAAGCCCGAGTTATCTGCGGGGAACAACTCTCTAAGATGGAGCTGAGAAGGACAGAGGCAGTGAGAGAGGAAGAAGAGGGAAGTTAGGGCTTGCCTCAAATAACAGTGCTGACCAGAAATACTTACAACAATTCAAGAGTGACTTCTTCTGAGGACTTGGCTACCTGTGCTAGAGTTGGGATACTGGGTCCCAGCCAAGGGCAACTAGAGGTGACCTGCAACTGTCTGCTCTGCTCCTGGGGGGGAACAGGCAGCGGTGGCTGGTTGATGAGTGGTGGTCTGTGCGGCCACAGGGAGGACTTCTGCCCCGCAGGGGGCTCAGGCCACAAGATTTTCAGTAGACCAAGGAAAACGTGTACAAAGGAGGGAGCAACAAAAGTTGCACAATGGGTGCATCAATAGTCGGTCCAAGGTCAGGGAACAGAATTAAAAACAGGATTCAAAAAAGTAGATTAAGTATGGAGGAAGGCCGTCTCCACCTTAAAAATGAACACATTTCCTGTCTGCTGAACCTTGGCTCACATACCCATAAAATGGCCTTCCTCTGGGCTCTCATAAGCACCCTTTCCCCATAAGACCCTCTGAGCAGCATTCATTACACAGTACTGTAATTGATCATTTGTTTCTACTAAAGCAAATATTTATCGAGTATCTATTACATGCTGAATATTTGCAAAGTGTTGGAGAAACAAAGATGAATAAGAGATGGCTCCCTGCCCTCCACCATCTAAGCTACAATGAGTGCTCTGCCAGACAGAAGGGGTACCATGGAGGACGACAAAAGGAGCAGGCAGCTCTATGGTGGGGTATAAGGAAGGGAGAGGCTTAATGAGAGAGGTAATGCTTGAACTGAGTATTGAGAAATGACAAGGATTTCATTGGCTACACCAATGGAAGGACATTCCAGGGAGGAGCAGCACTGTGTGTAAAGGATCAAGCTCTGAAACTACATAGGGCAGCCTGGGAAGCTGAAAGCTGTCCGGTATAGGTAGGATGTAGGGTGCATGTGTCGGGGGTGAGCTGGCAATTAACCATGTGTTATATGAGTTTGGGTGAATGCTGAGGAAAGAAGACGTGGGTAGTGAAATAAACACCCCTGGAGAAGTATGCAGGGATCAGATCATAAGGAGTCTTGTGTGTGGCATCAAGAACTTTACCTTCTAAGACCAGCGATAGGAGAATTTTAAGGAAGGAAGCAACATGATTGAATTTAAGTTTTAGAAATATCAGTCTTAACGTTCCTAAGAACTTTTCATGACTTGGGAAAACATCTCTGATAAAATAGTAAAGGCCAACAGACTTATACTTTATATACTAAGATTACATTATTTTTAAAGGGGCCTAGATATATCAATATTTCAACACTGAATATGCATAGATGATAGTAAAATGAGTGATATAATTTGTGTTCATACTTGTCATTTTTCCAGTTTTTCTTGAATGAGCATATATTGCTTTATTGGTCAGAAAAGAGCTATCACATTTTTTTTTTTTAAGTAAGAAAAGAAAAGAAAGACCTCTCTGGCAGTCACATAGAGAGATGTCAGACTGAAATCTGGGAGGAAACGGTTGCAACAGTCCAAGCATGAGAGGATTACGAACGTCAACCCTAGGCTATCAGCCCCATTAAGGAGGTTCTGTGCTTGACCTCAGAGCTGGCAAACAGTAGGGCTCTAGGAATTTACTGAACATACTATGGAACTCTTTGGGGGAGGTCAAAGCTCATTTGATGAGAAAACAGGTAAGGGTGCTGGCCAGCACCACATACCACGCCAACCTCTTAGCTGCCCCACCCTTCTATAAAAATTCGTATAATATTCTTTGGACAAAAATAATAGATCGCAGTCATTCCCAGGCAAACTGAGGGTGGGTGTAGGGAAGACCAGTACGTAGTAGGAAAACTGAAGTCTGGATTTTCCAAGCAAATGACATTTCAGATTTGTGACTTTGTCTTACACTTTATTTGGTGGAAATTTAAACTCCTCTGTTTCAACAAGCTCGGGAATCTTTTCCACAGAGCGATGCCAGAAGAACCCAGTTCCTGAAAACACACACCTCCATAATGGGTAGGAAGGGGCCATGATTTCCTTCTTTTAGAAGACTCTGAACTTCTGCTAAGTCTACCTTGCCTTTGACAAAGCAAGCCGATCATCTAAAGGAGAGCAAAGCACACACACAGCAGCCTGGCCTTCGCCATGTTCCATGGCCCACAAGGCTAGCCGAGGGAGGTGAATGCTACTGAAGCAGGAGAAGGAGAGAGAGACAAGTCTTGCTGAAGTAGGTAGAACACATTCTCAGGATGCCAGGGCACCAGGGAGACTGAATAAGAGCTCAGTCCTGGCCAGCCCCGTCCCTAAAACCAAGAGACCATTGGCGCCATCCTGAGCCCAAGGGACTACTGTGATGTGCCACCTGAGGACAAGAGCTCAGGGAAGGAGCTTGCTTTCTTTCCAGAGGCTCAGTCTTTCATCTCAGGCAGGTGGTAGATCCTGGGGTTGCGTAGAGGCACACTAGATTCTCACACGGCCAGGAAGTTCTTGCTCCCCAAACTTGAGTAATAAAACCAAACCATATACATTGTTAAGATATTATCCTGCAACATTCACCCAACCACCAATCTATTGGCTGACCAGTACTGTGTCCCTGTGCCCAGGGTGTGGCTACAGAAGATGAACTATGACACGGTTCCTTTTCCCTGCCTTTCACGATGCAGATGAGGTGGCTAAGAGCTAACATTGGTAGGATGCCTGCTTATCAGTTTACAAAGCACATTCACACCTTACTCAATTATTATCATAACTCTCTTAAGATTAGTTTCAGGTGGATAGAATCATTTTGTTGACAAATGAGATAAAAGAGAAGTTCAAGTAGATTAAGTAACTTCCCCAGGGCTACAACAAGTAGCAGAGGCAGGACTAAAACCTAGGTCTTCTGATTCCTTATACACTCACCACCACCACTGCCAGTCCACATGTCTAGGAAAAGCTTTACTAAAAATCACACAGGGAAAGCAGGAGGAGCCCTTAGTCCTGGCTCAGAATTAAAGAAAATACGTTACTTCAAAACCCAGGAAAAGTACATTAGCTCTATTTGAAGGAGGTGGGTGGGCATCCTCTCTTGGTAAACAAAAGCACTAGTTAAAGACCAAGGGTGGCAGGCAAGAACTCGGAAGTGTCCTTTAATGTCTAGAAGGACTTGCCAAAGGAGATTCTAGGGGGGCTTCAGAGGTTTCATCTGCACTGCAGGTGAGCGGAGAACATCTGCCCTCGTTCCCTAACAGCAGATCTCAAGCAGCAGAGACCACAACTCCCTGGGTGGGAAGCCTTGGTGCAGCCATAACCATGTGACCATAAAACACCAAGGGCAGCTTTGGGACTCAGAGACAAGGGATCTCACAGCTTTCGGGCAGAGCTAGGGGGCCCAATGAATTCTAAGCGCAGAATTTGGTATCATCTCCTGAGCAACCAAAAAAGAAAGCAGGAAGAATCCAAGCCCTAGATATAAAAGTCCAAGCATACCAGATGCTCCTGTAAAATTTCCCGACTCTGTAAATTGGACAGGACCTTATTAGTTCGTCTTATTCGGAACTAAGATAAACTTCCACCCACGGGTCTAGGTTCCGCCCTCCGCAGCAGCAAAGACTGAGACCAACCCTCCTTTCCCACAGTGGTGCTTAATTATTAGGAGACAACTCTCATGTGTCTTCTCTCTCTAACTTCTCCCCACACTGAACCTCGGTTTCTTCAACTTTCCTTCAAATGACATGGACCACATAGTACTGGTTACCTCCTCCAGGGCCCTTCCACTGAGTTCAAGAACAGTTTAGAACGCCATGTTCAGAACCTGATATGTGACTCACACACAACTCACGACAGGTGTGGTCTGAAGAACTTTGAGTACAATGGGGCTATTACCGCCCTTGATCTGTACATTGTACTTTCATTAACCTATGCACCTATGTGTGCCTATGACCACACTGACTATTTCGGCAGCTGTCACACTGTGGTACTTACAGTCAAATAAAAACTCTACAACTTTTACAGGCTCCAGATCTTACCCTCTTCTAAGCTAAAGAGGTGATGAGGAACAGGAATTCAAGTCTTGGAGGTGAAAATGCAACTCAATATTCTCAAACATAGCTGAGGCAACAACTACCTACTGTTGCTCCATCGGTACCCCATGGTGGGTACGTATTTGGATGGGAAGAAAGAGAAAAGTAGAGGAAAAGACAAAGGCTCAAATTTTGGTGAAAAGATTCTGAGAAATCAAACCACTGCTCCCTCATTCCTTTCCGTGATATGGGCTTGGTTTTATATGTTCGGCCAAAGAAATCTCTGTAATTCTGGGCTCACTGCAGGTCCTCGAGAAGTAGTTATTGGTGGACGAAGTAAAAGCCCTTATTATGGTAAACTCACCACAGAAAGGCCATTCATCCAGCAAACATTTGTTGAGAACCTGTTATAGTGCCAGTCAACTCCACACCATCCTGCACTCCCTCTGCTCTGGGAAATTTGCTCTTATGGGATATTGCCTATATCTGCACTTGCATGTTTAACACCAGACCCATTGACCACACAAACTAGAGGTCCAAACAGACTCCCAATAGTGCTAAGGTGAGCAGTAGCAGTAGGAAAAAGCTAATCCAAAATATGGAAAAATACAGACTTTTGGAAACAAGTGTTTACTGATCTAAGTGTAAAAACTGCTATATACCAATGGAGGAGGCAGAAATAATGTCCTAAATGACTAATCATCTAGCTGGGGAGGCGAGCTGCAAATGAAAAGATTAAGATATTTTAACAAATATACAACAGGACCGTCTGAGAGCTGGCCTAGGCAGCATGTGGCTTATATAGTAATTGCTGTGGGACTCCAAAAGAAATCTGGCCTGGGCTGGTCAGGGAAGTCTTTGCGGAGAGATGAGATTTGAGGGCGACTGTGACAGATTATTATTATGCTTTAGACAGGCAAAATAAGAGGGAGAACATTCCAGAGAAGTGGGGTGGTATGAACAGAAACTTGGAAGGAGGAAAGGCAAGTGCATGTTTGGGGACAGTGAAGAAAACAATCTGGTTGGAGCACAGTTCATCAACCAGCATAACAAGTAGATGTTGGAAAGGCAGGTTGGAGACGAGGCTACAAAACTTTAGAATACTGGGTAAGTGTGGACTCTCTCTATGGGCCAGTGATTTCCAAACTTTGATTATATACCTCTATCAATAAACACAGTTTTGGTCATACACTCCCAAAACATGTAACTTTTTTATAAATTATATTTCTGTGCTATTGTATTATCATTATGCACACAATAAAACACACACAAAGCCATTTTAAAATGATGAGATAAAGAGATTCTAATATTTTCTTTCTGCACCTCAATGAACTGTCTTGTGTACCTGAAGGCACCCCCACATTGTAGACCACTACTCGTGCAGGCAAGAGGGAGGCAATAGCAGCGCTCGTGGAAGACTCGGCAGGAGACGGAGGCCCGGAAGGTGGAAAGAAGTGAGGAAAGATCAAATGGCTACTGCAATAGTCCAGGCATGAGGTTAGGGCCCAGGTTCCGGTAGTGGGGAAAAAAAGATGATTTTTACGGGAAAAAAATTTAAACGATATTTGGAGAATGAAGAGGGTGTATGGATCAGTGTGGAGAGAAAAGGAGAGCAAGTGAGGAGTTCAGACAGAGGTGTGCTTTGAAAAGCTGATGTAGTGTCCATGAGAGCACTCACTTCCCACCAGTGGGACAGGCAGAGATGGCAGAACAATGGACAACCTTCAAGAGTTTGACATGAGTTACTAAAAACATCAGCCAAGAATTATTTTTAACTTATGAAGAAAAATTTAGAAGGAAAAGAAGAAAGCCATAGTTTTAAATATCATTGGTACTCTATAAGCTAGCATATTTGAAAAGGGAGTTACTGTAATCAAAATTATCATCAGGCAGCTTTCCCTAGAGAGCACCCATCATTTTCCTCTAATTCCTGCGCCAAGTGGAGAAGGGTTGAAATGGTGCTGATTAATAGGACTGTCCAGCAGAAGTCTGGCGGAAGCACAGATATTTATCCTAATGAGAGTTGCAGGAAAAATCAAATGAGTGACATGGATGAGAGCAAAGGACAGGAAAATGCTTCAAATTGTCATCCTGTAGTGATACACTTAAATGTAACAACATGGGAGTAGAGGAACAACTCTATCCAAAAAGGAGCTCTTTCACCAGCATTATCATCAGCCTGAACCAGCTCAGACTCATAACCCTTCTCTCCAGTGGTCTGATTGGTCCGTGAGACAGTCACAAGCTGGACCAGTTTTCAGCGGTTTAGGTTCAGTTCTTTCCCCCATGATGGGGCCATGCACCATCTGCCTTAATTTCTTGACGTGAGGTATCCACATACTTTTGCCAATTCTTCTTTATGATTGCAATCTACTGTTGCAAGACTTGCAAGGTAGAAGGCTATCTGAGGTCCCTGAATAAAATTACCGAATGCCTTCAAAGATCCAATCCGTGTTCCGTGTCTTGGCAGCAAAGTCAGCTTCAGCGCTAACCAGACAGACAAATGCCACTTCCCTGTAGGCCAGGGGACCAGGCTTACAGGGAGGCTATTTTGTCTTGGATACTTTTCACCTTTCATTAATGTCACAATCCCAAAACGCCTTATTAATCACCCATGCCCATTCTCAAACAAAGCCAAAAAGGACTTTGGGGCACAGGTTTCTAGAAACCATCATTAGCTGGAAGCAATCCTAGAGGGGGAATGAAGATGAGTGCAAAGGAGAACCTGGCAGACAGATGCCAAGCTCTGAGAGCCGCCTGGAGGTGAGACTCCCGCAGAACTGCCTCCAGGACCCCCACTTACCAGTTTGCTTTTGACCAACTGTTCTATTGCACTGACAAGGTCTGCAGCAGTAGGTACTTCGGTGGAAGCCTGTCGGGCTGCTAGCAAAGAGGAGGACTGCAAGACATTGAGTAGCAAAGGAAAAGCAGATTAGCCAGGAAGGAGGAATAGCAATTAGGAAGCAACACAGCAAGTCCAAAGCTCAAGGCAGGCAAGGGAAGCAAAGCTCTCTGTGCAGAGGGAAGAGATGACAGAGGAGCTAGGGGATCGTGAGGGGGTGGGACAGCCTGCCTGGCCCCTTGTCAGGAATTCTGGCCAGCAGCGAAGTAGGGATGGCACTAGGCTCTCCTTAGGCAGGCCTCTGAAAAAGCCAAGGGGAGCGAGGGGTCACTGAGTTTCCAAGAGACTGCACCCACTGACAGCAACGAGGGGAGGGAGACAGGCAGGATTCTGGCCACTACAGGGCTGCCCACTACTGTTCCAGGGCATGAAAGGAGTCCATAGATCTAACCTCGAGTGATCCAAAGAAAGAAACTGTTCTTGCTTTACTTAGGTATAGATCTTAAATACAGATATCCACTGGGTGTCAAGCAAAAATGCTAAAGGCCAGGCACTTACAGACCAGGAAGCCAGAAACCCCTCCCCGTGCACACGCACACACATGCATGCACATGCACCTCCACAAACACAGCTGTTTCTGGTTAGGCCCCCAAACTGGAACACTAGGATGTGATAATCTGCTTTAGCAGAGCTGTGTGTCTCGTGCTGGAGTGACCAGAGACTATTCAGTTCCCAGTGACAGGAGGGGCCTGTCCCTCTTCCCCCTGCACCAGCAATAAGGACTGGTCCGTGTGGCTGTTTGGTCAATGGTTTGGGGGACTCCTGCTCACTGAGGGCCAGTGGTTTTTTTTCTTCTTCTCCTACTTGAGAAGAAACTAGGGGAGAAATGGTTAACCCCACATGCATGTGCTGGCTTTTTTTTTTTTTTCCTTAAAGATTGGCACCTTGAGCTAATATCTGTTGCCAATCTTTTTTTTTTCCTTCTTCTTCTCAAAGCCCCCCAGTATATAGCTATATATTCTAGTTGTAGGTCCTTCTGGTTGTGCTATGTGGGATGCCGCCTCAGCATGGCCTGATGAGTGGCGCCATGTCAGCGCCCAGCATCTGAACCAGTGAAACCCTAGGCTGCCGAAGAAGAGTGGGCAAACTTAACCACTCGGCCACGGGGCTGACCCCCGTGTGAGGGCTTCTACCCCTGACACATCACAGCAGAGGGCAATCGTGTTCCCAGGGCCCAGGCCGCTCGCTCCTTCAGTCTCCAACACTAACGACTGTGGGAGCAGAAAGTTGAACGTCCTGGCCGTGCTCTGGCTTCAGGTGTGTCCTTTCGGTTAGAGGGAAGTTTTAATAAGGAAGTTTCTTGTTATCTTATCTGAAAGTTACTTTAGGTCTCTGCTTCTGAGATGGGGTAAAAAAAATCAAATAAGGGGCTGGCCCCGTGGCCGAGTGGTTAAGCTCGCGCGCTCCGCTGCAGGCGGCCCACTGTTTCGTTGGTTCGAATCCTGGGCGCGGACATGGCACTGCTCATCGAACCACGCTGGGGCGGCATCCCACATACCACAACTAGAGGAACCCACAACAAGAAATATACAACTATGTACTGGGGGGCTTTGGGGAGAAAAAGGAAAAAATAAAATCTTTAAAAAAAAAAAAAAATCAAATAAATATAATCGAGAGATATAATAACGCTCTTTTTCCTCTCTTGGAGAATGCAGGAAAAGAGCTTAAGTCTATTTGGAAATCCAAGTTACCAATTTTTTGATCTAGCAATCCTATTCCTGGGAACTTATTCCAAGGACAGAGGTGAAGAGAACAAATGCTGTAGGTACAACTGATCTGTAGCCGTATTATCTAGAGCAGCAAAAACCGGCAACAACCTAGGATATCCCCAAATAGGCTGGTTGAGCAAATTACGGCATATCAAATAGCAAAATACACCCCAGCTATCAAAATGACAGTTATGAAAATCAGTAAGATTTTAGGAAATAGTAAATAAAACATTGAACACATCATACACATATTATAATTATAAAAATAAAACACACGCATGTGAAGAAACATTAGAAGGAAACATGGAGAATTAACTGTACAACATTACGACGGGTGGACTTTTAAAATTTCCTTGTGTACTGCTGTAAAAATTATTTTAATAAATCCAACTCTATTTGCTAGAAATTCTGAGGCTCACCCTACTCCCAAATATTCCAGAAAAACAAACGTTCGGAAATCACACAGCAGGACTGGGGAGGGTTAATGTGTCTAAAAAGGGACTGTTGCCATCTGCCTATTTCTAGCTAAGAAATGGCTATTCAAATGTCAGGGGGTAAGTCCGCATTCTCAGTTAAAAATTACCCAGAAACAATATAACATCCTTTTCCACAAAACATGTCATGTTTGAGGGAATTCAAGGGGGAAGGTTCATGACCTTCGCTTATCTTATGCAAGCTGGCACCTTTGTGTGGAGGACTGTGTGGGATGGCAGATAATGTGACAGGAGCGCCCTACTCCCCACAAACACTATCACTGTTCATAGAACATTTTACAAGAAGAGGCCTCCGGGAACACAGCAGGTTGGTCCTCATACCCATCTCAACGTGAAGCACAGGCCTTTTTGCCTATGGGAACCCAGGATGGGCATTATGCCATCCTTCCTGCTACTTTTCTTTCCAGCAGTCTGGAGTCAGAGCTGGCCCTGGAGACCAGGGCCACCAACATCACTTTAGGAGGGGCCAGAACTGTGTGCTTCTCATGATGAGTCACAGAGGGGGCAGCGACCACATCTTAGTCATCATCCTGTCCTAGAAAATGTCCCTCCAGCTTCGCACAGAGGAAGATCTCAATTAATGTCTGTGGGTTACTGATCCAAATGCAAAGCAGAGAGAATTAAAACAAGAACTGGGAAATCACCAGAAACACAGAAGTATCTGCAAATAGTCCTTGTTGAATTGTATCCTGGGTGGTATTGTAAAGGTTTGTTCCCTGCCTGTGCAGGCTGGGCCCACCACCTCAGAGGAGGCTGCCCACTGTAGGGCAGAGCACTAGAGAGCACAGGGAGACCCCAGAGGGATGGCTGAGCAACCACCCCCACGACAACAGAACGACACTATGAAAAGTAGATGCGAAGTACATCAAAAACTGAAACCACCACTTCAACCTCCAGAGTCCACGGGACAGCAACACCGAGAAAAGGCAAGAAAAACCCAATGGAGTGAAAGCATGGTTTGTAAGGAAAGAGTGATGGAGCACACAGCTAACACAGCCCTGAGCCTCGGGTCAGACCTGGAAGCACATCTCACCTGAGCCTCTGCTCCAGAACAATCGCGATGATCACCCTGCGATTAGAGGCTTGGTGGACATCCAAATTTCAGACACCAGTGACCCTCTGTTGGGCAACTTGGTGTATTAGGTCTGCCCACCTTTAACAACAACCTCCCCGTCACAGCATCTCCATCCCTCAGGCTGTGTTTGCAGAATTTTAACAGCACTGGGCTTGACTGGAAGTTACTGTGATTTGGATTTTAGAGTTGAGTATAGGGAAAACCACCAACTAAAACATAGGTTGAACGGTCAGGTACAACAAACGATCATGACGTGGAACCAGCTCAGATTCCTTTTTGAGACAAATAGTTTTTTGGGGGATCTGCCGCTTCCAAAGGCAGAGCCATTACCCTTCATCAACAGGACAAGACACCAGGCAGATTCCCACTTCGAGAATTCTACACACACCCCTATCCTGCCCAGAATGAAGTCAGATGTCAAGGGTTGGGGGAGGGGACCTCTACTCAATACAGATGGAATCTACATCATCGTGGATTCACATGGTGTAAGAGATAACGAGAGAGAGAGTATTACTACCCCCACCACACACACAAACAAAATCCCATGTTTTACACGTTGCTCTTTCAAGTGAGAAAGTAAAGAAGTCCCACCATCTCGTCTTGCGTGGGGTCGTTGTCAAAGATCTTCATAGGCGGAGGGAGGGGGGTGTGTGACTCTTCATCTGGCTCATCTTCACCCCAACCTTTCTTGCTCTTCTAGAACAAAAGAGCAGCATTAGTCACTGTTTCATGTAGTTAAAGATGCCAATGGTTCAGGACTTCGGAATTTTTAAAAAAGCAACATATAAGATACCCTCCTCTCAACATTCCTGTTTTTTCAGCTTCAGTGTCCTCCTCTGTGGAATGGGGACACCTGCTATCTCAGAGGACAGTGAGGCCCAAATGGGGGAAAACACACACATATAAGAAACATCTACCTCATTGATTAGCCGGCAAGAGAGAAAACTGAAACAGCAGTCAGAGAGAACCTAACTTTTAAAGTTTTTGAAGGACTATTAAACCACAGTCTAAGTATCACCAGGCTCTACTGCCATTTTCAGAGGGAGAAATGGCCGACAGCATAAAATCACAGAGGGAGTCTCGTTACACATCAGGAAGAATTCCTTAGTCGTGTCAGTGACTAGAGTAGGTTAGTTTGCCAAATAAAACAGTTATCTCATTTCCCCAACTAAAACCTACCCACGATCTTTTGAACACAGAATCTCAGCTTGGGAAGGGATTCCAGAGGTCATTGTCCAGCCTGACCTCTCAGCTAACACAGATCTCTCCCACTGTTAAGTGACGATCTCCCAAACTTTCCGGTATGGCTGTTCATTCGTTCTCACGAAGGCCCATTTCATCACTGGTTGACCTCCCATTAAAGTCCCTCTTTGAGCTGAGACCTTGTCTACTGTGCAAACCTTCACCTGTTAATCACAATTCTCCCCTCTGGAGTAACCTGGAATCGTCTACTCCCTTTTACATGTGGCTCTGCTCGAAATACTTGAAAACAGCTATAATCTCCCAGCACAGTCTTCTGGTTTCCAAGTGAAATGGTCTCCATTCTTTCATTCTTATTCTAAAAATGCCAAGCTGGTTTGATGTACCCTTTAGCAGAGGCAGGGGACGAGGTGACCAAGTGGCTCTCCTTGGGCCCAGGCCTCCATCTCCAAATTTGGCAAAATAGGGTCTGTCTGCTGGACAGTCTAGCTGCTATTCAGTCTTAGAACTGGTCACAAACCAAATTAACAAGGTCTTGAGAATACAAAAATCTCAGCTCACTTAGGCCCAAGAAGACAAACTACTGAGGTCTAGAAATGGGCCAGTTTACAACACCCGGGGAAGGATGCCTCACAAGGCTCCAGGAAGGATGTATGTCAGAAGCCCTTTCAATGGAAGACTCCAGGGCCTCACGTAAGTACCTCATCAGCACTGTCTCCTTGAGGGGTCGTCTCATCTCCAGGCTTGGGAGATCCCAGGTCGAAGCTCTTCCGACCATCTCGTACTTTCTTCTGCTTCTTGATGTTGCCGTCTGCCTTCCCGCTGTTGAGCCGGCGCACGGGACTCGTTAGCCACTTCTTAAGGGTGTTTGTGGAGCGTTTGGGACCGGGGGAACTGTGGAGGGAGTTCAGGGAGGGCTGGGTCTGTAGGTTGGCCACTGACTCGGACTTGCCTCCGTTTTCACTGGAGGAATGAGAGTACGCATCTGAGGAGAAAGAACAGACAGACGTGGCCGTGTCAGAGGCAGTTAAGGCAGGCTGCCAGCCTGGGAGCAAGCTCCATCCTCAGGAAGCCAGGACGCAAGGCAGAATGTCAAGGCCAGTTGCAGACTCCAGTCAAGGAAACCCTCTTTGGAGGGTAACAAGCTGACACTCAATTTTTAATGTGCAAGGCACAGCTCCAGGTGCTATGGATACAGGAGGGGACAGAAGACAAAAAATCAAGATCCTAATCAAGAATTACCAACCAATAACAATGTCAGGGAGCACCTGTGAGGTAGTATATTCTAAAGATATTTAAGACAAGACCTCTTATCTAGCTACACACACATACACACACACAGATGCAGAGAGGTAGAGAAGAGCGAAAGACCAAGAAAGAGCATGCAAAATAAAGATAAATTCACAAAGCAGTATGTGATTAATTGCCAAAGGGCCGGTATGGACTTGAGGCGATAAGGAAGCAGAGTTCAAAGAAGGGTCAGATCAGTGTAGGCGGGGTTGGTCTGAAAAGGTTTAACGGAAGAGATGTGTCTGAGTAGAAGAGAAGGGAGAAGAAATTCTGAAAGGGGGAGGCAGCGGGAACAAAAGCACAGAGGCAGGAAAATGGAAAAATAAGTTAACACCGCTCATAAGTAGATCCTTTGAATGAAATAAAGATTAACAGAGAAGGAGAAACTGGACAGATTAGCGAGGACATTAACAATAAGCTAGAGGAGTATGAACTTAATTGTGAGACTCTAATGGGAAATGACATGATATAAAGGGGTTTTGTTTGTTTGTTTGTATTAAATTAATCTCATAGCTATAGACAGCACAGCCCTGGGAAGGAGGCATTAGAATTCAGAAGGCCACACCAGGACTGTGCACAGGGAGTAAAAAGGACTGAATATGAGGCATTTCAAAGTAAGAAGTGATACTGTTAGTGTCTGGATGACAAATCAAAGGTGACTTGTCTTTCTGTATGCTGCTGCTTCTCACCAAAATGGTCTTGGGAGAACACCTGACCAGCTCTACCTTGACCTCCGACGGGCCTCGTCCATCACCCCTGTGCCAGTTTGCATACTGATATTTAAATCAAACACATGACTAGCTATTTAAACAAATTATTGCAGTAGCCTTTTACACCTGCTCCTCTCAAGAACTGAATCACCTTTTCTGATAATGACTTCATCCTCGACCTAGACTAGAGATCTAACCTGGCTTGGAGGCCCTCTGGCCTAGACACAGCCAACACAGAAGAAACAAAATCCTGAAATAAAGTGAATGAATGCTTTTGCCAACAGAGAGCTGCCTCCAGCTTCTACAACTAGCTGATCTCGAGGGTACCAAGCTCAGGTGGGGATTTTCTTAGACATGGCTCGAGTTTTGTGCCTACTTTGGAAAACAGCAGCAGAATATTTGCATCTAAGATTGAGCTCCTCAAGTCTGCTGGTACGAAGGTTAATTTACAGGGTTGTCCTGCCCAGGGAATATTTGGGGGTTCACTGACTTGGTTGGTGTCCCTTTAAGGACAACGTTGTAATCTTATCTCAGAAAATTCCTTGCTGGCTGAGGTCTTAGGTATGTTGACCTTATTTTTGAAGTGTTTGGAATGGGTCAAACTCCTGTTCTCAGAGCCTGGGTGATAAGCATCTCCCTAGCACTGGCAGTGGGACCAGGGCCTCTCTGTTATCTTTCTGCTGATAAGCTGCAGAAGCTTTCACCAGGCCCCTCTGATACCAGACAGCTGCTCTGTTAAGTCCAAGCCTTCAAAAGTTCGATTTATCAACACACATTGTGTCAGCAGAGCTAGAGGCCCAGCCACATTAACTGTGCCTTGCGTTACCAAGGAAGACAGATGACTGTCCAAGTTTTTTGTTCCATGGCAAATCATAGTCTGGCTTTGAGATTCACTAACGCAAATTTTGACTGACCCTTCTTCTCCCATGGTCATGTGGTTCTGCTTTGGTGCATTCTGTACAAATTAATGGCAAGAGTATAAATTACCAAGTACAAATTAAAAATCAAGAGTACTCTCAATTTTGTTGTTTCAAGTTTATCCTGTGTAAACAATTAGGGCCATTCAACCACAGCCCACATAAAAGCGAATTCAAGAGTTGGAACAATCTATAATTCATCATCTAGTTTGGGTCCTGTATGAAAACAGGACCATTTCTCAATCACTTTGAATGTGTGGTTATAAAGAATATAGCATGGTTTATGCTGGAAAATTTGTACTTAGTTTATTGCTGCTTCAAAGAATGACTGGCATGTTATGCTCATCCCATCTCTGGAAGATGACTAACTAGCTGTTGGAGAATTTATTCCAGCACCTTTCCAGGCACAAAAGTTAACTGATTTGTAACAACTACAACAATAATACTATTATTTCTGCAAATCTTTCCAAGCTGAGGTAGGTACTATTTATTATGATTCTCATCTTAGGAAATAGAAAATCAGAGAGTTTCAGGAAACCAAGGCTCACAGGTGGTAAGTAGCAGAGAGGTGAGATTCAAAGCCAGATATGACTTCACTGCACAGATATTTAATCTTACTCCTGTATCTGTGTTCAGTCCATATATTCTTTTAGCCTCTATAATTATTGTAAAAAGGAGCATCAAGTTGTGAGTTTATGTAACATTTCAAATGTGCATTTATATGTAATTTATACATGCTATAAAATTTCAATGCTGAAAACAAGTTTCAGTCTAATTTTACAGATAAGTCAATGGAGGTTTCAATTTGGGAAATTCACTGTCGCAATGAGTTAGTCACAAAGCTAGATCCAGAATCCAGGAGACTCTTTGCCTTCTCCATGGCTCCCAACCAATGCCTCGTCTTCAGCCCTGAGGCACAGAAACTGCCCATCAGGCTGATATCTGGTTTTAAGTTTCTGGGAAGAAAAATGTGTTCCTGGGCGCTGTAGGTAATAAGTTCCCCGGATGGTCTAGTGTGTACAACTTGCTTTCTAGATCAGAAAACAATCCTGTTCTGAGGCTGATTTTACTATGAAATATTTTTAAAATACAGAAAAATATAGAAGAAATTTGACACCCAGTTACCCATCACCTCAATATGATGAATGTAAATATTTTTTGCCATATTTGCTTCAGCTTTTTAAAAAAGAAATAAAAGATCACAGATATAGTTGAAGCTTTATTTTTTTCTCCCAGTGGCAATTCCATCCCCCTTTCCCTTCCCAGAGTTAAGTTCTCTTCTGATGTTGGCATGCATCTTTCCCATCCATGTTGTCAGCCACTTATTGCGAGTCCAAACAGTATCATTTTATGCCTTATATTTTGTATGATTATCGTAATGTAGGTAACATTTTGCAACTTGCTCATTTATTCAAAATTATTTGAGCTTTATCCATGTTCATACATGTAGATCTAGTTCATTCACTCTCATTGTTGGATAATATTCTTTCATAGGACATATTGTGATGTCTTAAATGCATTTTCCTAATGATAGACATTTAGGTTGTTATACACACACATATGTAGTCATTATAAGCAATCCCCCACAGGTCTCTGCACATGTGTGAGATTCCCTAGGGTGGTGCTTCCCAAAGCACCACTATGGTGGTAAAAGACCCATTTTTCTTATTTCCAGTCTGCTTTGGACCAATACTTTTATAAAATACAAAGTCACACTCTTGGATGTTGTGGAAGTAAGTTGCTCTAAAAGCTTCTAAACACCAACTCTTACTTTCTGTACTTCTCTCACTGTGGACTAGAAACAAACAGCTCACGAACCTTCACCACCTGCAGATCGCACGTGGAGTAGCACTGCTCTCCACTCTAAAGCATCTAAAGCAAGTATCTCAGGTGGAACTGCTGGCTTTAGGGAATACACATCACCAGCTCCACCAGGTATTGTCAGATCGCTCTCTGGTTTACTCCCACCAACTGAGTGCAAAAGTTCTTGTCTTCTTACATTCTACCCAATGCTACATTATGTATACTAGTACACAATTCTCCTGGAAAAATTAAATGTGTCCTCCCTAACCAAAAACATTACTTCAAGGAAGTCAATTGAGATAAAATAGAATGTTTTAAGAAGAAGAAATGAAAAGGTAAAAACCAACGCGTCCAGACCAACAGGAAATGCACCCTATTGTTGACTTCTCAGCCACAACTGGAAAATAGGAAGCTTGGCGGGGCAATCCATGAGGCTAAAGGTCCAACCTCATAGACCTAGTAGCATAAGCTTACCTGTTTGGTCATGAAATCGAGAAAATCTAAATAAGCCAACAAACTCTTATCCATGAACAGACTTTCATACTATTTTCCATCCCTGCTTCCTTTCATTTCCAAGCCACCTCTTTAATCCAACCAATGTCTTCCTTAATACCTGAGGAGAGAAGACATGCTCACAGAACACACACCAAAGCTTCACCAACAACTAGACAATTCTTGACCTCAATACTCATCTCTTAATGATATTCTGTTGAAGTTGATTAAAAAAGAAACTCGCTGGTATAATTTTCCTGCCTTGCTTATATGATCCAACAACAACCCACTGGTGGCTATTCAATGGGCTGCAACAAACAGATGACCCGGGTTCTGGTTCTGCTCTGCCACTAACTAGTGAGGCAGCAGTAGACAGACACCCCAGCCTCTGTTTTTTTCATCTACAACATGGACAGGATGCATTCAAAGCCTTGCTCCACCACTGACTAACTGTGTGACCCTGGGCCAGTTATTCAGCCTCTCTATATTTTGGCTTTCTCATCAATAAATGAAAATAATATTAGTATCTATCCCATAGAGTTATTAGGGTTAAGGGGTTAATATTTGTAAAGTGCTTAGAATACTTTCGACTCATAGGAAACACCGTCTAAGTTAAATAAAAATCAATAAAACCATAAAACTCTCTCCTAATTTCATTTTCTGTATGTTCCTTCATTCCCTCTGTATGTTCTTCTAAAGGCTAGACTAGATAATTTAAGACCACTTTTAGCTTTAAAGTTTTATCCCTCATAAAAGCAAAGAAAAACTTAATGCTACCAGTTGCCATTCTGTGTCATTCTCCCTCCCCACTTCACGTAGCCACTCCTATGACCAATGCCTGAAAACTCATCTGAAAATAAGCAGTCCAATCCCTGAGCAACAAGGCCCCTGTCGTCCTCTTCGCCCACCGTTTGGAAGTTTAAGCGGTACAGGTTGTTTCCTGGAGATGACACATACCTTCTTATCTACAGGGTATCCCTCAGAATGAGAGCTTCTGATGGACTTTATGCCCAGGCAATTGAACAACTGCTGAGATTAGGGTCTCGGATCCCATCACAGGGTTAGAATAAACAGGTCAATGTTATTAGCTTAAGCCTTGGGGGCAAGGGCTCCATGATTTCCAGTTTTTTTAATCACAGCAGCATGTTTCCAAGTAGCATAGGAGATGAGAGCTGTCTGCTTGACATGAAGATGAAAAATGGAATAAAACCCATGAGAATTTGCAGACTGAACACATCCTAATAAGTCTGTTGTCTATGTTGAACATTGTCCTTTTTTTACTTGGGTCACCCTTCATTAGCAACCAAAATAAAAGATAACTGTGTACAACATGGGTAGTGACTGAATATACAAGAAATTTGTTATATTTACGGCTCACTTACAATTTCTTTTTAAAAAAGTTTCAACTCATATTTATTTCACTTTTACGTTACAACTAAAGGAAAAAGTTTCTGCCCTTTTTGATCTAGTGTAAAATTTGCAAAACTATTGTGAGAGCAGAATACTTGAACACATTCAAGTCATCAAAGAATGCAAATTCAGGATATGGCAAATGCCTTATGGCTGCAGCCATATTTTCCTAATCACAAATACTGATTCAGCCTTCTTTCCAATGACCTCAAAGTGAGCTGAACGTAAAGAAGGACTACATCTCCTAGACAAAAAGAGAAGACAGTTCTATTAGTTTTGTGGGTTTAGTATCCCCAAAGACCAGGAATGGTGTCCTTGAAAGGGCTGGCTGGGACTCCAGAGACTGTAAGTATGTGCAGGTGGCATCTAAGGTTTCAGAGCATTGTGCGCACCCCAGATGCATAACTCACCAAGCTGGCCCATCATTTTCTACACTGCCTTGAGGGGCACAATTCAAGAATGAAAAACTCATTTCAATCCACTCTAATTGCACCCCAAAGCATGTCTTTCACATAGTGTATTATGTAATTGCTAAAAGATATGGGGTCTAGTTGTTCTATATTAATCATGCCGTTTTATCTAGATGGTCAATGGGTCTATAAATGTACCCCTGGTATTCATCATAATACTGTATTGGAAGGTTTGATTCCAATGGCAGAAATCTCAAAGATTCCTAAAATCCACCAGATATTTACAGAAGATTTTTTTGTGTGTGTGTGGTGAGCAAGATTGGCCCTGAGCTAATATTTGTTGCCGATCCTCCTCTTTTTGCTTGAGGAAGATTGTCCCTGAGCTAACATCTGTGCCACTCTTCCTCTATTTTGTATGTGGGACACTGCTACAGCACGGCTTGATGAGCTGTGTGTAGGTCTGTGCCCAGGATCTAAACCCGTGAACCCTGGGCTGCTGAAGTGGAGTGCACAAACTTAACCACTATGCCATGGGGCTGGCCCCATACAGAAGAGTCTTTTAATCTCCTGCTCTTTTGTCTTGCTTTAGGCTCCAGTGATACAGGAGTAACTGTACTCATCCTTATTGTTTCCCATGGCTTTAGCTATATAAGGCAAATGCATTTCAATACATCTGTTTGTAGAGATTATACACGCAAACATTGCTATTTTTGACTTTCTACAAATAATTTACTTAATATAAAAATTATAGGAATATCACATATATATTTTTTTCACACTGGAAATTGCACATCTAGAGAAGGGCACATGATGAGAACGCCAAGACTGAAAATTCTCTGGGTGATAAATCCACAAATTCAATTGTTTGTAAACATAGACAGCACAAAACCTACAGTAAGTATTAATATGTCCTTCGTGGCATAAGATAATGGCTCTGGCCAGTCTTTTAGCAGGATGCTTATGAAAGCAAATCTCCTGGTTGCATATCCAGCTGAGGTCCTGAGGCTATGTACCACCAGTGCCTGGCATGGCTGTCTTCCCAGCAAACCACTTGGTTGGGCATCTTGGTGACTGGGCCACCTAATGCCAGAGGATGAAGCAAGCTGCTCTGGTGACAGCAACAGGACATGGGGGAGGAGAGAATCAGCCTGGTCTAGAAACACTGTTTCTTAACACTAGGAAACTTGTTGCCCTTGGAATTGCCCCTACCACAATGTCAGACTAAAATTGGCGAACACATCTTGGCTCAGGATATCCCTTCTCCCATCTCTTAGCCACACTCAAGTCTCAAATGCACAGTGCAAGCCCCTGTCTCCTGATCATACCATAGCTTTTATACTTAGTTCAGGAATCTTCTCCAGCAAGTCCCTTGCCAATCCACCATTGTTTACCTCACCACTTTACTCAGGCATTATGTTTGTTTTATAAATTTCTTACATCTAAATCCCCAGGATTTATAACATCTGCATCTGATTTTTCCCACTAACCTAGGAGTATAAAATGAAGGACCTCTCGGAGACTTAAAAGCACATTATGTTGGGCTATCTCTTAGTTCATTTCTATGTATTCGTCCCCTTCTCTTCCCTACACTGCTGTTCTATCCTGGCAGAATGTGCACACAGATCTGAAGCATAGGGATGATTTCAAATCTAGTGGCATTCCCATAGGGTAGGAATCCTTTTCATCTTCAGAGCCCACTGGGACATGCTCTTATTATCAAGATATTCTCCAGCAGACAAAACAACCTCCAAAGGGGTCAAAAGTCAGCACCTCTGGCTTCAATCTAGACAAACTCTTTGGAATTCTGTTTTAAGTCAGTCCAGATCTCCCTCAACTACGGCTGCCTCCTTCAGTGCCTGTCCCCGCCCTCCCTGCTTCGACTTCCGTCAGGATGCCATTGGATGCAGAGGGTAAAGTGATAAAGTTTCCAACTGCTCATCCCCAGGTCTCCTTGGCCTCACTTTCCCCTGTGTAATCTCCTCTCTGAGCCAGAGACGGGGGAGGAGAGACCGCAAAGGGCCCCGAGTCAGTACCCCACACCCCAAAATAAGCACATCCTAAACATGTGATGTCATTGCTGTGACATGTTGCCACACCAACTCTCCTAATTCACTATTCCCTCTAGTTGCCTTTGGAAGTTAAGGGCTAAAAATTATCTCTCTCGATTCTACCATCACTCCCTCGATATTCCAGGAGTGGATTCTGAAGCTCGACACATCAGATGGGGCAAAAGTCAGTGAAAGCAGCTCTGTTGCTCTTCCGAGAGTAAACATTCTAGATATTATTTCCATCTATACACCCATTTCATTCTCCCAGACTCGTCCACAGCCTCTGGAGTGGGAACGCAAGTTTCTTCCAAACTGCACAGTAGAGAACTCTCCTGAAAGGCTTCTAAACTGTTCAAAACACAACCACCAAAAGAGCATGGTGAAACTTCGTGAATTCAGAGTGAAGAAAGGACACATCCTATTAGTATGAAATCTAAATACAGAATTTTTAAGAAATGGTTCCTACTTGTGATAGAGCAACAAGAATCAGTGGATCAGCAGGAAGTGAGGTCACCTGAGACCTGCTTTTGTCTGTAAAGATATCACGAGCATAAGGAGGTCATCTAATCAAGACACATGGCTGAAGAAGGCATCTTCTTCTGGCTTCGTCTCCCCACATGCAGCCCTCCCAAGCTCCATACCTGGCAGGTAAGCCAAATTCCCCTGGTAAAATAGGGCCACTCCTGAGTCTAGGGTGTATCCACACTCAGGTTTTCTCCTAGGCCTTCAAACAGCCCTCAGGTAGATTAAATGAGCTCCCTAGAACAGCTTACCTGATGAACTTACATAGAAACATTTTCCACTTTTCTTTGCAGATCGTGCGAACATAAACAAGCTCAACTCTAGGAATACAAAGCCTCAAAATAACATTATACAAATGATTATACATAATAATTTACAGATTATTGGTCAGAGAATGACCAAGGCTACCTTTTAGTTTTTCTCGCCTGCAAACTGATTGTTCATTCACAAAGACTTCTGCACTGATGTTTTTCTTTCCCACTGTCACTGCCCTAATTCAGATCTTATAAATCCACTTGTTTAATGATGTAAGAACCTCCAAATTCGTCTCTGTGCATCTAGTCCTTTTCTCTTATCCATTAGACACATCTCTGCTACCACAGCAATTATATTGCTTTGGGAAAGTCACTGTTCAAAACTTGATCAATAAAATCTAACCTGTCAGCCTGCCTCTTAAGCTACTCCATGGTCAGGCCAGCTCACCTTTCCAGCTCTATGAGCTTCCACTCTTTGATAATCTGAGGTTCTCAGACTGTGGTCCCCAGATCAGCAATGTTAGCATCACTAAGGAACTTGCTAGAAATGCACATTCTTGAGGATCCAGAGCTACTGGATCAGAAACTATGGGGGGGGAGGGGGCCTGGCACTCTGTGTTTTAACAAGCCTTCTAAGTAACTTCCATGTATTCGAAAGGTTAAAAATGACTGTTCCATATGAACCCCTTGCTTTAGTCTAATTGTTCAGTTCACTGCACCAACTGTGTTGCATTCCTCATTGCTCATATCACCCTGCAGCCTCTCTGCTTGTCTAAAGTCTACCTAGGACTTAGATGACTAAGCCCAGCATGTTCTCCTTTTTCTTTGATAGGATCTGATAAACAATTGTTTATGTACTTTACCTCCCTAACTACAAGGGAAGTCCTCGAGGACAGGGATGTTCTCCATCTTTGTACACCCAGCACAAACTCTTTGGTCATAGAGGAGCTCATTAAATGGCTAGCGATGAATAGCTAAGAACAAAGAAAGAGAAATCATTGGAGTTGGAGTATTTTCAGGCCCAGAGACCTATAAGAAAAAGGCACTGTTGGTGAGGCACGTCTCTCTTAAACTTAGTAGCGTGACTATCAATATAGCCTAGCACTTCCTGTTCTTTAAGATGTTCTAAGTGTTGCGCAGTCAATTAAGAAGGGTTAAATGAAGTTACCTGTTTCTTTACTGTGAGATTTCCCGGAACCTTTAATGTGCTAATTAATATGCTCATGTAGATGATGATTCTCCAAGGGGAACATATAGCATTTACCAAATTCTATTAATATGTTATAGAAAGCAGTGTGGCAAGCATTGACCTTGGCTATTATTCCTCCTGAGTCTGGAATACAAAAGGTGAATACAACTCCTGAGGATGGTATCCTGACAGCAGGGTTGCCAGCCAAACTCAAAACCTCTTAGGAATGCCAAAGTGGGAGATAAGTTACAGTCCAGTCCAGTTATTTTTGGCTTATGCGCTAGTCCATCAGAGTCTACCCAGAAGCCAGCGGGAAGCCTGACCTGGATTCAACTTAGAATGTGCCCTTCAGTAGTAACCTTAACCAAAGGTAACCAAATGCCAGGCTTAATTATAGAGGCAGAGGGAAAGAGTTAAGCAGGGTGATGCTGGAAAGTTTAAGACTGTAATTAAGCGCTACTTAATTGAAAACGTTGCAATGGAAATTCTCCTAGGGAACCTGAGGGAAGAAGAAAGAGGTGGCTGGTGGTCAACGACTGTTTTCAGTGTCCTTTTTTAGCAAACTACTTTTTTTGTGTGTGGGGTGGGAAAGTGTTTAGGTTTAGGGTCTCTTGGACTTGATGTAGTTTGAGACCTGTGGTCCTAACCTGGCCCTGTTTCTCCCAAGCACCTGTGCCAAGTGAGTTTTCCTCTACGTCCCTGCTACCTGGCCTGGAAGAAAGCAGCAGACAGACAAGCTGAGTTCAGTCTGGCCCTCGTGACCAAGCGCAACGTCTCCTACATTTCTTCACTCTGTGTTCTTCATGCAACCGCGCGCCCAAGGTCCTCCTCTCTGGCCTCCTCGGACCCAGAGTGCACAGATTCAACACTAAGGGTACACACAGCCAGGAAAACCCACTGCCTGGCCTACCTAGGGATGAGTTTCACAAGTACGATCCCACTGGCATGTCTTTAAAACTTTTTATTTTGACATAATTTAAGATTCAGAGGAAAGTTGCAAGATTAGTACAAAGAATTCCTATACACCCTTCACCCAGATTCTTTAAATGTTAGCACTTTACCACTTACTTTTTCTTTTCTCTCTCTCATTCACTCACTCACTCCTTCTGTACTGTCCAAGAATGAGTTTCAGAGAAGACTCCCCTTATCCCTAAGTATTTCAGTGTCTATTTCCTAAAAACAAGGGTGTTCTCATAAAACCGCAGGACAATTAGCAAAATCAGCAATTTAACATTAATACTCTACTTTATTCAAATGTTGCCAATTGTTCCAATAACGTCTTTTACGGAAAAAGGTCATGTCTTTCATGACTTCATCATCTTTTATGAGTACAAGGTAGTTATTTTGTAGGATATCCCCTCAATTTGGGTTTGCTGGGTGTTTCCTCATGATTAGATTCCGAGTGTACATTTTTGGTAGGAAACGAACCCCTGAAAATGATGCACCACGTCAGGAGGTACATAATATCGATTTGCTCCAATTCTAGTGATGTTAACTTGGATCCCCTGGTTAAGGTGGTGTCTGTCACTGGCACAATTTTCTAATCCATCAAGTTAAACTGCATATATGCTCGGTCCTGGTGCTTTAAAAGTCTGGTACAAATCAACTGTAAATGATATTTGAATAGAATTCCTGTAAAATACCCAGTTCCACTCATAAAACAATTTCCTGATCACAAATAGAGAGGATAATAATTTTCCACTTCACTGAAAACAGACTGAACAATGTATAATGAAAACTATGATCATGCTAACGGGTAGAACTAGAGTTTGTTGAAATCTTATAAATTGTGCTTTCTTTGACATGCTGTTTGAAGCTGATTTTAGCTTTGTGGGCATACAAAATCAGTCAAGTTGAAGTTTCCATATGAAACTCACATTCTTAAATGGGGATTCCGAGAGCTAGTCTTGGGGTTAGGTTTGTACTCAACCCATGAGTCCGTTTTATAGATCTTGAAATTGTCACTGAAAACGGTGTTGGAGGTTTTGGGGAGGCATAAAATTCTGGCTGGCTCTGTTAATTACTTACAATATTTTACTAATAAATAAAGACCATCATAACAAAGAATGCTGGTTGCTCTAGAGTCTTGAGTATAGGTCTGATCCACTGAAAAGGCCAGAGGTTGAAAAATGCAAACATTGTTCTAAGTTACCTGTAGACAGTGAAGCATTTCCTGTCTCACACGTCAAATTAAAGTGTTAAAGGTGGGAGAAATGGAAAGCAGGGGATCAGAGAACAGATCAGTGAGAACCTTAGAAGCTCAAATGCAGGCATCTAGTCTAGAAAACACTGAATTAGGTTACTTAACTGTTGTAGCAAATAGTGAGCGTGGGCACAGGAAGATAGGTTGGGTTGGGATGACACCTATTTCCTAATAATACTACGTAAGTTATTTGCATAATTGGGACAGAAACTCCCTTTAGCAAGCATTCTCTGCCCTTGGGGCAGGTAAGACCAGCTGACACCTTGTCCTCTAGCCATGAGCTGGTTCCTGAGACTCACCAGCAGTATTTCAACTTCCCTTCAACCAGAAAAAATATTCAAAGTACCCAGGGGGCTGCTAGGGAACAGGGCATCTATTCATCTCCCACAGGGGTCAAAGCTCAGATGCCTTCAGGGACTGGGACCAACAGGTAAGGTAAACGTAAGACTTTGCAAACAGGACAAGCAGGAGGCAGGGAGTAGCAAAATGGAATGGGCAAGTCTGCTAAAGACATTCATACTCATATATATACATATTTTCTTTTTGCTGAGGAATATTCGCCCTGAGCTAATATCTATGCCAATCTTCCTCTATTTTTTAGTATGTGGGCCACCAGCAGAGCATGGCTGCTAACAGAATGGTGTAGGTCCGTACCTGGGAATGGAACTTGGGCTGCTGAAGTAGAGCATGCTGAATTTAACCACTAGGCCACTGGGACTTGCCATCATATTTATATTTTTAAAAAGAGGGGCCAGCTCCGTGGCCGAGTGGTTAAGTTTGCGTGCTCTGCTGTGGCGGCCCAGGGTTTGGATCCTGGGCACGGACATGGCACCGCTCGTCAGGCCATGTTGAGGTGGCGTCCCACATCCCACAACTAGAAGGACCTGCAACTAAGATATACAACTATGTACAGGGGGGGTTTAGAGAGATAAAAGCAGAAAAAAAAAAAAAAAAAAAGATTGGCAACAGTTGTTAGCCCAGGTGTCAATCTTAAAAAAAAAAAAAAATCCAAATACTCTGTTGCCAAATACCATACATGTGGGACCAAAGGCCTACGAGCTGCTACTTTGTTATGCCTGCCCAACGGTGACAAGGTCATCTCCTCTTTATTAGAGGTGGAACCCCCAGCTTCATGATCAGCAATGATTGGGCTGGGATATCATCCAGCACCACAGATATCCCAGATATACTTTGCAGGAAAGATACACAATTAGACTACTTCCATAAGAGCATCTCTTTCTTAGAGGACCGCCTAGACCTTGCCCCATTACAATGGCTCCTTTATTACTTAAGTGCTGTGTCCTATAGACTCTCTCTCTCTCTCTCTATGTAACACTTATATTTGAAGATATTGTGTTATTATTCATTCATTCAACAAATGCTTACTGAGCGTCGTCTACTGAATGCCAGGTGCTATTCCCAATGCTAGGCTAGAACAGCGGAGGAGACAAAGTCCCTGACATTAACAAGTTGACATTCTAGCAGGGGTGGGGTCAGATAGTAAACTAATAAATGAGTTAGAAAAATTCCCAATACTGTTGAACAGTATTTAGAGAACTAAACTGGCTAATGAGCTGGAGAGGGCCTGGATAGCTTCTTCAGAGTAAGCAGCTGGTGACAGTCTCTCTGAGAAGCAAGTTGAGACCTGAATGATAAGAAGGAACCAGCCATATAAAGATGGGGATACGGCCTCTGCCAAGGGCACAGTCAGTGCAGAAATCCCAAGGCAGAAATGAGTTTGGAGTGTTCAAGATACCTGAAGAAGTTCTTGTGGCTGGAGGGATATAAAATTAAAATAAAAATGAAAATAAAAAATAAATATGAAAAAAATAAAAATAAAAATGAAGCTGGAAAGTACTGTAAGCAGAGGCTAGATTCAGACCCTGCAGGCCATGGCGGGGAGTTGGCACTTTATCCTAAATGCCATGGGAAACCATTGGAGGGAGAAGTGAAGAGATAGGATTTCCTTTCATTGACAATCTTTAATTTCTGATTGGTCTATGTTGTATATCAGACAAATTTCTCCTGAATTAGAATCACCTTTCCACCAAGAATCAACTTTTCTTCTAAAAGGATTTGGGGAGGAACATCTTACCAAATATGGATAGATGGGAAATACAGGATATTCAGATCTGGTCCCTAGACAAACTTCTCCCTATTCAGCTCACACGCATAAGGCCATCCTGTTCCTTCCTTACTATTGGCGTGCGTTTCTGACACCTTTGTGTCACCCGACTCCACTCCACTGTATTCCTGCTTTGGTCTAAGGCAGACCGATACAGCTTTAGGACACATTATCAATGAAATATGCTCCCACCTCTGATCTTGCTGACCCCTCTGCTTAGACAGTTCTTTCCCCACATCCCACAAGGCTCACTCCCTCTCTGCCTTCTGTCTTTATTGAAAGGCTCCCTCCCCAGTCCAGTCTTCCCTGACTGCTCTATTTAAATCGGCCACATCCCACCCCTCCAGGCTGACACTCCCTGTTCCCTTTCCCTTTTATTTTCCTTGTAGCACTTACCCCCATCTGGCCTACAGTATCAGCCCTGCCTTTTATTTTCTGTATCTGATGCTTTGATACCTGGGGCCTTGCTGACTCTGGAGGGACAGCTGTTCCCAGGGCTATCTAATTCTCAGAGATAGTAAACAATCTGCTTTCACTGTGCCTTTCATATGCAAACCCACCAATCCAGAGCCCAAACCCCCAACCATCTTCTTTATCTGTTCTCACATTTCCCGCCACTATCTCCAGGCCCTAATCATCCTAAGGCCAAGTATCAGACAACTAGGGGTGCCGCTCCACCCCAGAGCCTGCTGAAATTATACAAACTAGCCCATCCTAAACCTGCTTACCCCGACTCGCCTCTTAAAGGCTTCAGCCCATTAGTCCTTCGCTCTCTCTAACTGCAACCAACCTCAGTGTTTTCTCCTGGGGACCTGGGTGGTGTGCTCCCTCCTCTTGGGAATGTGAGTAATACACTATCTTTTCAGTGCAATCATCTCCTGATCTGCTGGCCTTACTGAATCTCAAAATTCTCTATTAATATACTCTATTTAAAATACCTACTATAGAATTTACTTTATTACTTGTCTCTTCTACTCCTCTTACTAGAATAGAAGCTCCCTGAGGATTTCTTGTCTGCCTCTGTTCCCTCTTACGTCACTAGCACCCACAAGAGTGCCACACCCAGAGAACTAAAACACTCGATAAATATTTGTTGGAAAAAAGATTTCACAGGAAATGCTCAATAAATATGTTCTAAATATTAAACGAATAAAGGTGCTAAGGTGCCTGCTTGTGAGTGCACGGATAAATACAGGAGCCAAGTGCAGAGTGAGCAGAGCTTAGGATTTGAGTTCCAGCTCCACCTCTTCACCTTTCTGAACCTCGGCTTCCTCATCTATCAAACGGGGATAACCAACATTTACCTCTGACATAACAACACTTACTTACACAGTGAAAGGTTATCATATGACAATAAACCGCAATGACCATGACGACTGTTGGATGTCAATAAACAGTACCGTGTTGTAACACTGTAATGCCCAAGGGGCTTAAGGCCTGGGAAACAGCCAGCCCTTATGCTGAACCCTCAGACTGTGGTGCTTTGACTCATCCGCTGAATGAGCTCACGCTCACTTTCCTTCACAGGCCAGCAGCAAAGGGAGAACGCCCTTCCTTCCTCCCTTCCTCCCGGCAGCTCCGCTATCCCTTCCTCGCGTCTACAACCTGCTGCTCCTCATCAGTCACAGATGCCGAAGCAGATCCCAGCAAGTGGGCGCACACAACGCACTCACAGACCAGGCATGGCAAGTGTGAACAGGTGAGTGGCAGGACACACTTAGGACGTCCACGGACTCAGGTGGGAGACCCCAGAACTATCAGGCTCACATTAGAAGAGGGGATTTATCTGGCTCATAAAATTTCCCACCTGTTTCTTACTCCAAGTTAAGAAGTACTTCATGACTTCAACAGATAAAAATACTTACATGAACAGAAGGATTTAAAAAAAGGTCAAGCTTTCAAAAGGAATACATGACCATTACCGCAAAAAAATAGAAGAAAACGAAAAGTTTCTGTAATCCTTTCACCATGTGATAATGACACCGTTAGTGTGTTAGAACACTTACCTCATCTTTGTGCACGTGGATACGTACGTGTAGAGCAAGGTATTTGCTGAATGAATGAACTAAAACTTAAGCCCACTGTCCCTTTGGCCAAGTCTCAGGGTTCCAAGCAGCCTGAATGCAGCTTGGGTACCTTTCATGGTACCTTCTCAGTTCTAGGCCAGGCCCCCAGCTCCCAACTCCCTAAGAGAAGGAAAGCGCAGAAGAGTAAAAAGAGCACTAAGGATCCCAGGTGAGGATTCTAGCTTTACTGTTAATTTGTTGCAGAGTTTTAGGCAAATCCCAGTCTTTCTGGGTTTCTTTCTTTCTTTCTTTTTTGAGGAAGATTAGCCCTGAGCTAACTGCCGCCAATCCTCCTCTTTTTGCTGAAGAAGACTGGCCCTGAGCTAACATCCATGCCCATCTGTGGGACGCCTACCACAGCATGTTGTGCCAAGCGGTACGATGTCCGCACCCAGGATCCAAACCGGCAAACCCCGGGCCACCGAAGCGGAACGTGTGCACTTAACCACTGTGCCACCAGGCCAGCCCTCTCTTGGGTTTCACTTTACCAATCTGTCAAACGGAAAAACAACTCTCAATCATCTTTACCAGCCCTTTCACCTTTAAGACTCAGAGATCTAGAAGACTGAAATTTGTATTCTAAGCTGACTTTTAGACACCATTACTGCAGAGGAGGGCCAACATTTCAAATCCTTCCCTTTGGCCCCAATTCTCACAGCAGAAAAGGCAGCTCCTAGAAGTCAGAGTTAGAACCTGAGCTGGGGAGAAGCAAAAACATGTGGTCGTCGATCACCAAAGAGAAGGCGAGAGGGGAGGCAGGATGTTGTATGGTTTCTGCAGATTTCCAGTGACTAGTCCTTGGGCCTGACTCAGCTGCCCTCCACCTCCCACTCCTGCTGGGCAGATGGCAATGGGCTCAGTCTCTCAGCACCTGTTTCTCACGACCCTTGAAAATCCTGCCATTTATTCTAGAGCCTTAAAGTGTGTGAATTTATAACAGTCGAAAGTAGCACAAGAGACCATGAATTTGTAAAACTGTGGGGAAATGCTTAGACAATATTAAGTGAAAGAAGCAGGATACAATGTTGAGTATAAAAACTGAATCAGCTGTGCTAACTATGCATACAGTCATGTGTCACAACAATGAGGACACGTCGTGAGAAATGCGTCATTAGGCAAATCTGTCATTGTGCAAACATCATAGAGTGTACTTACACAAACCTAGATGGAATAGCCTACTACATACTTAGGCTATATGGTACTAATCTTACGGGACCACCATCGTATATGTGGTCTGTCGTTGACTCAAATGTCATACGCAGCACATCACTGTATATTTTATACACATATAGAAAAACGACTGAGAGAGAAGTAATGACAAGGTGTCTAGGATTAAGTGATATATTTTCCTAATTTTTCCTATGCTTTCCAAATTATCCACTATAAAGATATGTTCCTTTAAAAAGTATATCATACATAAATACATGCTCATGAAATGTCAAACAACACCTTAGAAGATTATAGAGTAAAATGTCTTGTAGCTCTCTCCAGCTATTCCCCTATATCCCAATTCCACTCTCCCACCTAGAGGTAACTACATCTGTTCGATGTGTGCCTCTCAGACCGTTTTCTGTGTATTCACACACACAGTTTGGTCTTGTACAAAGCAGTTCATACTACATAGCTGAATGTTTCTATATAGATTTTTTTTTTCCATTTAACAAAGGTAAGATCTTCCCATGTCTGTATTTTCTTTTCTGGTAGTTTTAGATGATTGCATAAGTACTCCACAAGAAATCTGTACCATAACCATTCTCCTACTAGAAATAATGCTACTACCCATCTTCTTGTTTGCTATTACAAAAATTGCCATTTGAACATCCTGTGACAAATGGAGAGCTTCTCTAGGGTATACTCTTAGAAGTGGGTCAAAAGACATATACATTTTCAATTTCTATAGGTTCTGCCAAATGACCCTCCAGAAAGCCTATGTCAATGTATATTCCCACCAGTGTATGACTATCTATTTCTCCATGCCCTTACCAATAATTTTGTCAACCTGAAGGGTGAAAAATGATCTTATTTGTATTTCTCTGATTACTATTGATATTATCCTTTCAAAAGTTTATTGCCTTTTTGTTTTTTTAGAGTCCTGCTTCTTTATAACTTTTGGCTATTTTCCTATGGGGTTGTTGGCCTTTTTCTTATTGATTTATAAGAACTCTTTATATATTTTGGATATTAATCTTTTGCCTATTACATAAATTGCAAGTATTCTCTGCCAGTCAATCATTTGTGTTATCTTCCTCTAGAGTGTCTACTACATTTGCTTGAAATCCATCTGAAATTTATTTTCATTGACAATGTTATTTGGGGACATAATTTACTTTAACATTAGGAAAAATATTTAAAGTAGAAACTTCAAAGAACCTTTGTTTTGTATTTGTCTTTTAAGCCTCCCATATTTTATGAATCAAATTTATGGATATTTTGTGTGTGTGTGTGTGTGTGTGTTTGAGGAAGATTGGCCCTGAGCTAACACCTGCTGCTAATCCTCCTCTTTCTGCTTGAGGAAGAATGGCCCCAAGCTAACATCTGTGCCCATCTTCCTCTGTTTTGTATGTGGGATACTGCCATAGCATGGCCTGATGAGTCGCATAGGTACGCGCCCAGGATCCAAACCTGTGAACCCAGGCTGCTGACTGTTGTGTGCTGAACTCAACCACTACACCACTGGGCCAGCCCTAATTTATGGAATTTTTAAGGAGACAGGACTATGAGAAAGGATGACGAAGAAGTCTTGCCACACACCTTGTAGCCTGGGCATTTTCATAGCTCAGTGACTGCACCGCGCTGTGTGAGCCCTGAGCTTGTCAGATATATGAGGAGCAGATCTCAGGTTCTGGCTCTCAGGGAGGTTCCCGCACTCCTCTGGGTCACCTGCCACTAAGGAAGGCTCCCATCTAAGAGAGGACACACTCCAGTGTAAATATCACATAAGGCCAAAGTTTAAGGACCTAGGAATGTCCCTTATGAGGACACTATAGTAATTACTCTGAAGCATAATTCTTCTCATGCAAGGACTCCAGTAAATGTGATTTTATTTCTCTGTCTTAAGTTTCAGTATATTTAGGATCAACAAAGATTTGCTGAATGAATGCAAGAATATGTTAAGTCAAATCTTTAAGTCATTCATGATGGAGATTATCAGAAGGTATTGGCTGGGCACTGAGATGACAAAGGACGGTAAAGTTAACTAGAAGTAGATTTTCCAATAAAGCCTCAGGAGAGATGCTAGAAGGTGTGGCAAGAATATTCTGGTGTGCGTGTTTGGGGGGTGAGGGACCTCAGTCATGTGTAATGAAGGAGAGGGCGATTGAGGCAGGGCCGACTGCTACTCTGCTCTTTAGAGTTCTGACACATCACACTGTCATGGGTGAAGAACAGGGGCTAAAAAACACCTGTGGGCGCACAAGCATCTTTATTAGACATGTGACATCCCAAAACCCTAAGGTACTGAAACTCCACAATTGGGAGTCAAAAACTGATACGGCGCCTGTAGTCACCGCAGCTCAGAGGGGTGGGCCACAAGGAGTCATCTGTACTGTCCCACCCGATTCCTCTGGTGACTGTGGCCATGGGTATGGTAGACAGCTGACTAGGGTAGAGGTCAGTGTGAGGCCAGAACAGGGAGGGGCTGCACTGTGCTGCCCCCACCAAACCCAAGAATGACCAGGGCAGGTGGAGAACAAAGGGTCCTGGGCCCTGCCTGAAAGTGTGGGTGGCCTGTCAGTGTTTCACTTAGCTATGCTTTTGCCCATTTAGACTTTTGTTGTAACTTAATATTTTCTAGTTGTAGAAGTAACTAATGTTATTGTAGGAATTTTGAAAAATCAAAAAAGTTTAAAGAAGAGAAAAAAAAAACCCACCCAGAATCCTTCCATATAGCTTGTTTTGGTAAACTTCCTTCTGGTCTTTGATAAATAAATGAATTGTTCTCTTTCCTACAAAAACTTACCTTTTTTGGGGGTATAATTTTAAAATTCTTTTTATTGTGATAAAATATATATAACAAACTTTACCATCCTAACCACTTTTAAGTGTACAGCAATGTTGTGTAATCACCACCATCATCTACACTCACCTTTCGTGCTTTTACTGAGACCTTACAACATGAAAGCTCTGCTAAGCATTTGACTGCCATTCTCGTGTAACAATTGCAACACCAAGTGCACAGGTGCTATCAGTATGCCCATTTTACTGACGGGGAGAATGTGGCAGAGAGAGGCTAAGTCCTTCATGGCAGCTACAGAGCTGATAAATGACAGAGCCCACACTCAGGGCAGGTCTGCCAGACTCTGAAGTCTATGCTCTTACAGAGTTTTGAGCCCCATTTGGATGAAGGACCACAGTGGGGGTAAGGGTGAAAGCGTCTTAATGAGCCTATTATCTGCACACACAAAAATGAATTTAAAAATCTCAAGTTCAAATTTCTAGCTAGGAAAATCTGAAGTATTTCTAACTCAACAGAATGGAAATTGCACAGTACTCATTCTCTTTATTTTAGTGGGATAATTTATTTTAAGGATCACAAAAATATTTATGGGGCTTTTATGAGCTCATCGGCAACCTTCATCTCTCAAACCTATTTTCCACCATTAAGCACCTCAACTTTCAATTCTACCATCGCAAGGTTATGCAGAGACAACCTCTGTGGTTCAGGAAGAGTAATCTAGTCCAACAGCGGCACCGTGAGTAGCTCTTGCCAGAGCTCGGCGGGTGACCTCCGTGCCCCACTCGAACACACTGTTCAAATCATAGAGCAGGCTTGAAAAACGGGAAAGCAATCCAGACAATCTATTTTTTCAGAGTTCTCACTCTGTGGGTTTTTTGTGTTTGCCACTCACGTGTCACCCCAATTCTTTCAGAAAAGGGATCTCTTAGTGATAGAATCCAGGTCCAGGGCACACAACAGAATCACAAGTGTGAGTTGACGTTGTTCATTTCCTTTATCCTAGTGGTGGCTCTGAGAAACCTCAAATAAAACCACTGGGTTCCATCTGGGAGCAGTTTTTCCTAGCTGTATGATGTATTCTCTAGCAGATGGGGGAGGGCTGAGCAAGGGTGCTGGGTAGATAGAAACAATAAGGTAAAAACACTTTTCTTTTAAAGATTGGCACCTGAGCTAACAACTGTTGCCAATCTTTTTCTTTTTTTTTTGCTTTTTCTCTCCAAATCTCCCCAGTACATAGTTGTATATTTTAGTTGTGGGTCCTTCTAGTTGTGGCATGTGGGACGTTGCCTCAACGTGGCCTGATGAGCAGTGCCATGTCCGCGCCCAGGATCTGAACCAGCGAAACCCTGGGCTGCCGAAGCAGAGTGCGTGAACTTAACCACTTGGCCAGGGGGCCAGCCCCTAAAAACACCTTCTTCATTCCCCTTTTATTCTCATCAAGTTTAGCATCAAAATGAGGCAACTTTACTTCAAAGCAAGGGAACTCGATAGACTAGCATAAGGGAAAACTGACTTTCTGAGACAGAACCCCTAAGCAAGGACATAAATTTTTAACATCCATGATGCGGGGCAGGGAAGAGATACTCTATTTCAAAACTCAGCTGGGTCCATCCCACAGGTCAGACACAGCTTGGCTTTCAGGCTGCTCTCCTCTGGGGAAGCCGACCTCCGCATATTGGCCTGGCCTGTGGGCAGAGCCAGTGGTAGGAAGGGAGAATGGCTGATGGACATCTCCAGGAAGGCTATACTTTCAGTTATCTGAGTCAACAGGTGGGCTTAGGGAGATGAAATCCAATCCTCTCATTAGGAGAGGTCTGCAAATCCTAAAGAAGGATCCAGGAGCATCAACACAAAGGAGAAGCAGGGAATTAAATCACAGTAATTCACAGGCTGCCAAGGCTACGGGGAGAAGGCAGGTGGAACAGACAGGATTCTGGGAGGGTTGTGATGACTAGAAACAGCCTCCTTGGGAGAGTCAATACTATTTTAAGAGACAAACAAGTGTGACTGTGGTTAAAGATAATCACAGTCAGATGTTGGCAAAAGTAGACAAACATTTCTAGGCCTCTGCCATTTAGGGTATAAAACTGTGCGTGCGTATGCCAGGCAATGCTTATGTTACGAACTTTGGCAGCATAGGGTTTATATATGCAAATATAAGTAACACCGCACAAGAAAAAGCTGCCTCTGGAACTGCTAAGCCATTCCATAGCTTCAGGGACACAATATGGAACTGTACCAGAGTCCATTACAGGAATAAAAAAATAGACTTGATACAAGGATTAGAATCTGGTTGGGCAGCAGGTAAGTGGGAGAGAGTAGAATATTAACAGGAAACCAGGACTCAACTTATCAACCACATGCTCTCGGGGAAATCATTTCATGTCTCTGAGCCTCAGTCTGCTCATCTGTGAAATGTATAGGCTGACCCCTCAGAGCTGGAGACCAAAGGAGATACTATAGTACCAGATGATAAACTGCTGTCTGTTCTTCATTTCCAGACACTCCATTCCCATGCAGGACTCTGTCCTTCCTCATGCCATTTCCTCTGCCTGACATCTTAGGACGTCTTAGATGAAGAATATCCCTCCTGACTCTTCAAGACTCCGTGTCACCTCTTCACAAGGCCTCCCCTGTACACGTCTTCCTCACTCCTCCAAAAGAGCTGGCCCTGCTGTCCTCTGAGCAGGTACAACAGAAGAGGCAGAGAGATTTCAGTTGTCCTTAAACTCACTGCAGTCTCTCATTAAACTAAGCGATCCACAGGTCAACAGAGAGGACACCCGCGGGCTGCCTCCCCAGCACCCATTTGTCTCTTTCCCTTTCATAAGGGTGATCCAGATTTCTCAGCTTTATGAGTTGAAACCCTGTCCCTGCTCAGTCTCCACCGCTGCCCCCCGGGAGTGGGTCCTAAAATAACTGAAATATTTTATTCCCTGGGCCACAGGGATTAATTCAAGGATGGTCACATGACCTGACTCTTTGTGGACAGGCCCATAGGGAGACAATTTTGGGGACTTTTGACCTCTGCCCTCTCAATGAACATGACGGTCTATAATGAGTTTTACTATTGGAAAAAGTAATTAAATCTAACCAGTAATACATTTTACCAAAATGTCAACTTTTTTGTTTTTGTCTCAAAGTGATGAATGTGGTTACTGAATACAAGAAGCTCTGATTGATTGCTGATGACAGAATAGAAATTTCTGAGCCATAAATAGCAGATATTTACCAGAGCACAGCAGAGAATTGTAGTAATTAGAGGAACACATCCAACATGATCAACTTTGGACATGAATACAGAATAATGGCACAAACTAAACTAATAAATAAATATAAGGTATTTAGTAGTGACATCCTGAAGAATTGCTTAAGAACCCAACAGACTGGCCTCTGGGTGTAGGGAGGAGACTTTTTATCTCTTTCTTAATGAAAATTGTCACCCTGAATCAGCCCTAGGACCAACCAGATCAGCAACTTATTTTGAATGGGGACACTCCCAGGGATTAAAAATTGGGCAAAAGGCCAGTAATGAGAAGCCTAAGTTACAAGTTTGTTTTCCTGGAAAGCTTTGAAAATATTCACTGATCTCCCATCCCACTTAATGGTTCATCTAAAACCGCTGCCTATAAGTCGGAGAAATATCTGCTAATGAGAAAGAATATTATTGTTTATAAGCTGGCATTTATTGAGGGCATTCTATGCACCAGGAGGCCAGGAACTACACTAGGTGATACACACACACTCCACACCTTTTTTATTTGAATCCTCACAAACGCCCTAGGGATAAACACCTGTATTTTCCCAATTACACAGATGAAAAAATTAGCATTAAAGTTAAGTAACTAGACTAATGCAATTTAGTCAGTGCTAACACCAGAATGGGAACTCAGTCCGACTCTCCCTAACCCACGCTCCTCCCTTAGAGACCTGAGCTAAAGAGACAATCACCCGGAAAAACTCTCGGTTTTCTTACAGAGAGTGACAGATGAGCACAAGAGAGCCAACGGGCCCACGTTCCCTTCTTAGTCAAGTCCCTGTTTGTGATACGAACCTGGACACTTGCAGAGAGTGCTAGAACCGGGGCTCCAGAAGCTTTGGGATCTGGTTCTCCTCTCAACTGCAAGTCTGGGCACTCTGAAAGACATATAGTCAGGGCAGCCTCTCCAAACCCACCTCCAGACTTCTATCCTGATCAAACACAAACAGAAAAATAAGACTGTCCTTGGGGCTGGCCCAGTGGCGCAGCGGTTAAGTTTGCAGGTTTTGCTTCTCAGCGGCCCAGGGTTCGCCAGTTCGGATCCCGGGTGCGGACATGGCACTGCTTGGCAAAAGCCATGCTGTCGTGGGCATCCCACATATAAAGCAGAGGAAGATGGGCATGGATGTTAGCCCAGGGCCAGTCTTCCTCAGCAAAAAGAGGAGGATTGGCAGTAGTTAGCTCAGGGGTAATCTTCCTCAAAAAAAAAAAAAAAAAGACTGTCCTATTTAAGTCATGATCTGAGGGTATTCTAGCAATGTCATATATGTCATATATATGTATGAATTTTATGGTATAGGGTGCTAGTCATGACTATACATAGAAATTGGAGGTGTGACTAAATTATAATGAGCTAAATTTTACAAATTAAATCAGTTTTCAACGGTTTGCACGTACACATTTTTAGTATAAAAATTGTGCACAGCTATTCCACCAACAGAATTACAGACACTGCCCCTGTCCTGTCTCTGAGATATGTAGCCATTGATACAGGAAAAGATGCAAACCAAACAAAGATACAAGCTAGACAACCAAACAAGGGCTGAAATCTATACAACACAATGTGTAAGACTGTACCTCATAAACCTGGTATCAGTGACTTTGGAATAAAAGAGTGAACACACAACTGTGGTGTTACACTTGGCAGGAAGCCAGGGTAATTACAAATCCAGGTGAGTTACATCATTGCTACTTTACAGTGGGAGGAAACCGAGAGGGTGGAGAATTTGGCTGACCTTCTCCAAGGGACCCAGCCAGGCTAGGATCAATGCCATTAGTCACTTTGGATGACTATACTTCTCCCTACTCTGAACTCCACCTCTTCCCCTCTCAGGGTTGATCTGGGCTTTTGGGGAGCTTTGCCCACCTTCTCTTCTAACTCCTACACACACACCCCCCTGAGAACAGCCCAGCTCTGATTTTGCTCTCGCAGCCCTAGCTTGCATCTGCTGGCAGAAGGTCACAGTTAAATTTAGACCTGACCACCTCACTGGCAAGGAGCTGGGAAACTGGCTGTTTGAGGAGATCCATAGACACTCTGGTAGACTTGGCTGCTTACACTCTAAATGGAAGCACTATTCGGTGGTTAGGATGTAAGTTAAACTGGGAAGGGGGTATAATTTCCCAACCAGAGCACAAGGAAAGGGACTTAAGAATTAGAAAGGCTGAAACAAACCTCAAAAGGTTACTGAGGTCTTCTCCTGCTTTCGCACAGAATCCAAGGACAGAAATAGGCTTGTCTTTGTTTTTAAACCTCTTTGCAGAATGGGAACTGGAAAAGATCTCAGAGGCTGTTGAGTACAATGTGCCGCATATTGTCAAGTCTTCAACACTGCAGAGAGAGGGTCACTCAGACTCAGCTGAAACCTGTCATCATTCTTGACTAGTGGCACATCACTGCAGGAGGCAGCAGCTGTGGATGGCAATGCCTCAGTGCAGAAACTAAGCCAGGTGAGAAAGCCTCAGGTGGGGAATGGTGAATGCGACTCTGGCCCTTTTAATCTGATCCCAGTGGCAAAATACGTAGGAATATGACAGCTCCACAGGGACTCAGGTCATGAATTCAGAAGCGAAGCCCTCAGCAATGATCCTTTGTGGACACGGTACAGGTTCCTCAGGGGCTTGTGGACCAAAGAATGGCACGTGAGCTCTTGAAGCAAGCCAGCGCCAAGCAAGGTATCAAAAAACGCAAACTCCATAAAGCTGTCTGGCTTTATGTATCTTTATTTGCCCTGTGTTCTCCCATAATATTTAGCAAAACCTTATGGAAAGACTCTTTAAACTTGGTCCAGAATGCAAATAATACCCACATGGGGACCAGAAGAATGGTAGTAACAAGACTTTAGGTACTTACATCAATTGCTCAGACAGGGTCCCTTTTGCCCCAATCCAAATTCCACCTCTTCCCCACTCCCTCCAAAGATATTCTCACAGCATCCTTTGAGAACACTTAGAAAAATCTGTGTGTGTGTGAGATATCTGCTGCCCCTCTAAACTGTACATTTATGAGGGCAGTGCCATGTCCATTTTGTTCACTGGCTGTGATTTCTGACTATTTCCTGGTCCTAGAGGAGGCAGAGATGACCAGTCCAGAAGATCTCAGGTAAGGCCCTCAGAATACTGTGGCAGCCACAGACCTCCCTGGGTTCCCTAGAGCTTCACGGGACCCTGATTAGATGGAGCACACTGGCTATCCAGGCCTGGCTTCAGATCAACCCTGACCTTCCTGGCTTGGAGAGTCATAGGAAGGCCCCTTGAGATGTCTCAAGAAGGTCCCCTGTGTTGGCTGGCCTTGTCTGGAGACTCCAGGCCAGTAGGGCAGACTCTGATTTCAATAAGACCAGCAGGACCTAGTCCTCAGCACCAGGTTCTGGGAATCCAGCTGTCACTTCAGAACACTAAAGTTCCCCCGGAACCCCTCCAGATATTTAGAAACACCAGATGCAAGTGGCCACCGGGGGGGCTGATTTCTATGGGAGCAAATCTAAAGCAGGTGGCTAGGACACCTGAGAGTGATTTCTGACTCACTGGGGTCGCTGGCCCCCTCAATTCCTTACTTCTAAAAAGCTGGAAGTCTCGGGGCTGGCCCCGTGGCCGAGTGGTTAAGTTCGCGCGCTCCGCTGCAGGCGGCCCAGTGTTTCGTTGGTTCGAATCCTGGGCGCGGACATGGCACTGCTCATCAGACCACGCTGAGGCAGCGTCCCACATGCCACAACTAGAAGAACCCACAACGAAGAATACACAACTATGTACCGGGGGGCTGTGGGGAGAAAAAGGAAAAAATAAAATCTTTAAAAAGCTGGAAGTCTCCCCAAAGACTTGATCCAGTGCTTCCATCCTCCCCATCCCCCCAAACAAAAGTGCAGGAGTACGCTACATTTCACTGTCTTCTCTACCAAGATATAAATAAGCACCACGCTACAGACAGAATAATATCATTTTACTAATTACCAGTTGAGACCTCAGGCAAATTATTTCTCTTTTCCAAAGTGTTCTTCTCGTGGATAAAACTATGATCTTTATGATCTGAGATGCTGTAAAATTCTAGTGTTCTGATACCCCATAAACAAGGCATGCTATATATACAGCTTTCCCTAGGCAAGTAGGGAGATGGTCCCAACAGCCTGTATAGCACCCTGCTCAGCCAGGCACTCAGTGCTGCTTCATGAGGACAAAAACGGGGATGAAAAATGCTGGTCAGAATGATACAATCCAACATTCAAAGTCATTCAACTAAACAACAAAACAAAACGTGCCCAAGTTCAACCAGGAGCTCCACGCACTCAGTCACGTGTCTCGAGATCTCAGACTCTGAGGCAGAGCAGCGGGCTCCCCCAGCCCTGCCACACAGCCCTAGCTTATCTCTCAGACCCTGGAGACACGCAGGCCAGCAATGCTTCTTATGTCACATAAAGAAGGACTGGAGTGAAGTCAGTCAGTAGTGAGGGCTTGGAGAGTTGGGAGACGGCAGGGTGTTGTCACTCTCTTCCTGCTCACTTGTTCTTTTCAGGACTTTCCCTCATTACGTTCCCCAAAGCTGGCTAGATCTGAGCTCTGTGAGGAGAACTTACAGTTGAAGCCCTGTTTGTTCCCTCACAAACTATGTTGCTCAGAAAGGAAAACGTATAACTGCTTTTCTTCAAAGTTTCAATTGAGAAGGTCTGTGGGCATCTTTAAGCACCAGAGAGACCACAGTTCCTCTGGAATTATGGAGAGTGCTGGGAGGACGGCCTAGGCTTCGCCCCGGGATGGGATGAAAGGATACAGAGTTGGAAACTTTCTACTCTGGCACATCTGTGTATCATGGACCATAAGCTCTAGGACAGCTCCAATAGAAATATAACGCAAGTCACAAATGTGAGCCATGCATGTAATTTAGAATTTTCTAGTAGTCACATTAAAAAGTACAAACAAACAGGTGTGACTAATTTTACTACATTGTATTTAACCCAATCTCTAAAATACCATCATTTCAACAAGTAATGAGCATAAAAATTGAGCAACATTATTTTTTTGTGCTAAGTCTTGGAAATCTGCTATGTAATTTATAGTCACAGCACATCTCAATGTGGACTAGCCTCATTTCACCATAGGCTCATCCAGCGAGTGGCTATTCAAGTGGACAGAGCAGCTCTAGAAGGCAGGTCTAACTCGCTTTCCTCTGTGGTCCTCTGCATGCACCTGCTGCTTTGCTTACACTATATCCTCAGCCCTTTAAAAACCCCTTCCTACCTGTTAGGGCCCAGAGAGAACCCCATCTCCTGAGAAGTCCTCCCAGGTCACCCCAGGCCACTGTGCTACCATCAGCTTCTGCATAATTATTTTAGTCAGCAATCAGGTAGGACCTTGGAGCATCTTTCCTCTTATCGTCTTCAGCAACTATTTTCTTTTTTTTGTTGTTATTATTTACTGTTTCATTCTTATGGAGCAGTAGCTCCCAAGCTGGACTGCAGGATCCTCGGGTGCATGGAAACATCTTAAATTGTCTACGGTCACTAGTCTAATACCTGCCACGTGGTACTCAAATATTTGGGGCTTGATACAAAAAAATGCTTGGCTCAATTTTCCACATGATTAAGAAACTAATGAAATCATTTGAATGTGACGGCTGGCACAATTCCACAGACCTCTATATACTCATTAATGCTAACAGTAATCCAACACTTACCTAGCACTTACCAGGTGCCAGTTCTAAGTGATTTACAAATGTCAACCCATCTAAGCCTTGTGAAAACCCCATGACTAGATTCCATGATCATCTCCACTTTCCAGATGAAGAAATGGAGGCAAAGTTTATGTAACTTGCACAAAGATAGACAGATAAGTTGCAGAACTGGGCTTCAAGCTCATTCTGGCTCCAAAGTCCAAGCTCTTAACCCTCATGTTATACTGCCCCTTCATCCAGAATAACCACAAAATATATTTTTTGCACCCTGCATATCCTGCGTCTGCCAAAGAATCAAAGGCGTTCGTTTATTATACTCTCAGCCAGAGTATTTCCTTATTTAAAAAGAATTAAGTTAATTCAGAAAATGTAAACAGAAGCAAACAATAGGAGACACATGAAGTTCCTGGTCCCAGAGGATGTTTCTCATAAATCCTCTTAAAACAAAGAACAGTACACTTTTCCTTTCAAAGGGTATGAAACTCGGGGATAACTGGCCACAAACAAATCTGGAAATTCTGGATGCCTTTTGATTCAGGAACTCCATTTCTAGAGACTTATCCTAAGGAAGTGATTATGGGTGTGTGTCAAGACTTAACTATAAGAATGGCCATTACAATATTGTTTATAATAGCAAAAATTAGAAACAACCAAAAATAGGGAGATTTTGAATATAAAAACAAACCATATTTACACATGATAAAATGTGTGTCCAGTGCTATGGTGATAAACCAGCTCTCTGAATAAAACAAAAAGCCTTGATTTGTGGGGTCTGGTGACTTCCCCAGTATAAGCACTCTCACCATGGCAGTTCTCAGACTATCGATGGTTTTATCAACCCACTCTCAAAATCCTTAATATTTAATAATCCCGATTTGAGCTGAGCTGGCTCCAGCATATCACCAAATGCATCCACAAAAACATCGTAGAAGTTGTTCAATACATGATGCGAAAAAAGTTTATAACACTACTATATCATGTTTCTTTATTTTTTTGCTGGGAAAGATTCAAGCTGAGCTAACATCTGTGGCTAAACTTCTTCTTTTTTTTTTTTTCCTCCCCAAAGCCCCAGTACATAGTTGTATATTCTAGCTGTAAGTCCTTCTAGTTCTTCTATGTGAGCCACCACCACAGCATGGCTACTGACAAATGAGTGGTGTGGTTCTGCACCCAGGAACTGAACCCCAGGCCACTGAAGCAGAATGCAAAGAACTTTAACTACTAGGCAATTGGGGCTGGCTGTCACATTTCTGAAAAAAACAAAACAAAAAACCACACATGGAAACAAAAGGCAAAAAGGATATATTCAAAGTGTTAATATGGTTATCTCTAGGTAATGAAATTTTATCTTCATTTATCTGTATTTCCAAATGTTTTCTCAATGTTTACATATCATTTTGCTAGGCAGAAAAAATTAATCAAAGCTCTCTGTCTCAGTTATAATAATTTACAAATAACCTATTTTCAGAGGTGTGTCTCAAAATAGGAAAAAGAAAAATCTCTGGACCCATTCAGTGCAAGCCACTGCAGAATTAGAAGCCCGAGGAGTGAGAGAATTCCTGGTACCACACAAGCAAGGAAAGGAGGAGAGGGGTAAAACCTGGGTGAGACCGTGCATACTGGTCTCCTGAGGAAGACAGGACCGCCCCTGAGGGTACATCATACATCCCGCAGAGAGAAAGGGAGGTGGGAAGTAGGGAGTGGAGAGATGTAAATCCTAGGACAAGAATCAGTCTGTCTATATAGTCTGATTCTGGAAAGATCGATTTCTTAGTCCAGTGCCATTCCTCATCTCTTCCCACCAAACTTTTAACCATTATATTAAATCAATACTAACCATTGTCAAGTTCAAGTCTTACCTGCAATGAAACACTTTGCAACCATTAAAAATATCCTGGAGGGGCTGGCCCCGTGGCATAGTGGTTAAGTTGACGTGCTCCGCTTTGGTGGCCTGGAGTTCACTGGTTCAGATCTTGGGTGCGGACCTACACACCGCAGCTGTAGAGCTTGGGGAAGATGCAGGGGGAATTCCTAATTCCGACCCCCCAACCCTGGCCCTGGCAAGTGAAAGGAAATGGCAAAGAGGCCTCTACCACTTCTCAAAGCCAGAATCCCGGTGAGCAGGAAGCCTTCCATCACAGAACACTTTTCCCGGAGCTGGCGGGAGGGAGAAGGAAGGTGTAGGGAGGGTGGAGAGAGGAAAGAGGAGTAAAGAACAGACCAAAACAAGCCACTTCGAGGGCTTGTTAAACAGACCCTGGGTCACATCCAAGAGTTTGAGTCAAGGGAGCTGAGAATCTGCATTTCTAACACATTCTCCAGTGACCATACTTGGAGAACTTCTGTTCTAAATAGAGAAAAGGAGGCACCGCACAGGTATGAGACTGAGATGCAAAATCTGTGCAGAAGCAGTGTGTTTGCAATTCTTTTTCTTTTTAAAATTTTTTTAAAGATTGGCACCTGAGCTAACTGTTGCAAATGTTTTTTTTTTTTTCTTCTTCTTCTCCCCAAATTGCCCCAGTACATAGCTGTATATTTTAGTTGTGGGTCCTTCTGGTTGTGCTATGTGGGATGCCACCTCAGCATGGCTTGATGAGCGGTGCCATGTCCGCGCCCAGGATCCAAACTGGAGAAACCCTGGGCCACTGAAGCGGAGTGCATAAACTTAACCACTCGGCAATTCTTTTTAACAGTGAGACTTCGTTTCCCCTTTGCATGGGGGAAGATAACATCCCTGACTCGAAGGGAGCAACGCAGATTCTAACGGTGGGAGGACAGAAATTGGGAATGATCCTGAGAGCCTATTGCACATGAGATGGGGTAAGAGAACAAACACATGGCTGTAACTAATCTCATCCCAAGGAGGAGCAGACAACTGGAAACAGAAATGTTTTACAAGCTATGTTTCCACCTAGCAGACACCTGGAGACAGAAATGTTTTGTGAGATAGGTTTCAACATGCTGGCAAAGGGGGTTTCCCTTCATTTCACTTTGACAGTTTCCTCACTGTGGTCACTAGGAAAGCAAGAATGTGGAACAACCCGTTCAGTGACTCTGATCCTTGCTCTTTTACCTGGCTAAAGACAACCTGGCAGCCTTCTAGCCCCCTCACAGGTGTAACCAAGGCTCCCCTCCTTCCAGGAGGTATAACACACAAGGTTCTGTTAACTTTGAAAGACGTGCTCCACTAGTCACTGAAGAGACCAAGCTGCGAAGCCAAGCTACCCGTGTCTCCCATCTATAAGGAATGCACAAGATACTGGTCAAACCTCAGACAAATGTCCAGAACCTCAAGGGCTGCTCTGGGCAGCGGGTCATGATTTTTATCTAAGCAAAAACAGGCGGAAGACGATCTGCAAAGCTTTGCACGTGAAGGACGTGCAATAAATCTTGGCTAAAGTGAACAGCAGAACTTCTCCCATTAGATGGTTAGCCAGAGTCAAGGGGCAGGCAAGAAGAGGTGATGTCTTTTTATACCACATAGGTTCCCAGGGTCTGGACTTCAAGCTTAGTGCAGTTTAGATCTTTCTCTAACTCCTGTACTTTGTATTTCTCCTCAGAAAAGACTAACTCTGGATGCTTAGATTTCTTTCAAATGTTCTTTTATGTAACACACAGTGATTACAACACTAGAAGTGTTATGTGGTTTTTAAAAAATTGACTTAAGAAAAAAAAGAAAGGGGGCCGGCCCTGTGGCTGAGCGGTTGGGTTAGCACTCCATTTTAGCGGCCCAGAGTTTCACTGGTTTGGATCCTGGGCATGGACCTAGAACCACTCATCAGGCCACGCTGAGGTGGTATCCCACAGAGCAGAACCAGAAGGACCTACAACTAGAATATATAACTATGTACTTGGGGGGGGCCTTGGGTTGAGAAGAAGAAAAAAAAGATTAGCAACACATGTTAGCCCAGGTAACAATCTTTATTAAAAAAAAAAAAAAAGAAAAGAAAAGAAGGAAATCCCTAACATATCTCTAGATCACAAGCCTTCTTCCCCTACAGTAACAACTCCACAGCACTGAGGCACAGTTGACAATGGCTTGAATCAAGATCATTAAATTGCTTAGGAACTTGGATTTATAGTATTACCACCTGGAGGACCCACACATATTTAGCTGGGGATGGGGGTCTGAGGATGGGGTCTCTGTCAAGTATTAAAATTACTGTTACCATTAATAGCTAACCTTTCTTAAGCACTTTATATGCCTGGTGATACGCCAAGGCCTTTACATATATTATCTTAACTAATCCTCACACAGCCCAGTGGGGTCAGCACCACAATAATTCCCATCCATTCTCCTCCAGTACCTAGCGCAGGGCAGGCAGGCAGTTGGTGCACAAACATTTGCCAAGCGAATTAAAACACTGTGTGTTACATAAAAACCAGTGATGCTCAAAGATGGAATGACAGGAATGTATTTCATTGATTCATTTCCACCTGAAAGGGTACACTTCAAAAAAAGAGACAAGAAAGAGAGGAAAAATGGTCCTTCTGAATAAATTGAACCAGACGGAAAATCACGAACAGACATTTACTAAGAACAGAGTGCACAAGCTGCTCCAGGAGAGAGAGAGATGTGCTGGTCTCTGCCTTCTGTGGTCTTGGGACAGAAGAACCCCTCAAAGCAGACCAGTCAGGTCCAATTCCAAACGGCTCCAGACGATGCAGTCACGCCCAAGAACTACAGCTCACTCCACAGTCAACACCCAAGTTCCAACTTGGGGACCGCCTCTACCCTCCTCAGTTGGGTCAGCCTTGCCTCTGTCCAGAATAAGAGAAACCACACGCCCAGGAAGACAGGAATGGAGTTGAGGAAAGAGCGCTGGAATAGGATTCTAGTTCCAACCCTGATGCTAAGGCGCTGGATCTCAGGTTCCTCCCGTATCAAAGGAGAAGATCTATTAGATGACCTCTAGGGTTCCTTCCAGTTCTAACTTTCCATGATTTAGCCTCTTTCTGCTTGAGAAACCCCCCTCGGGTTTTGGGCCTATGCTTTTTCTAGGGCCCTCCTTCATGAAAAGTCTGGAGTTTGGTCTAAGCAGAGGGCAGGCCCTGCAGCCACTCACTCACGGAAAGAGAAGCAGCACTTCAAAAGGATAGGAAATATTTTTAGGGCAGGAGAGAAGAGCATCAAGATTCTCAAGAGGAACATCAGGAAGCGGATTACCAATAACACTACGATTGAGTAAGGTATGCCTACAACAGAAGTGAAGCCCCAAGGTTCACTGTTTTTGGTTTTTTTTTACTTTTAAATTATTTTACTTTGCTAAAAAATACAGCTAAAGAGTCTGAATTTTAACCTTTTTATCCCAAGTTAGGGCTTACCAACCTGTGGCACATGGAACCATTGAGGTGACATGCCTACAGGATTATCAGTGATTGTTGGACCCACAGCTGTACCAGACGAGGGATATTTGGCTTCAGTTTCCGATCCCCATCTCACCCCACCAAATCCATACACTCCCATCGCTACTGGGTTACATTATGACTGGCAGTCAGTACTGTTATCCAGATAATAATTGATATCCCTGTTACTACTCACTAGTCAGGAAATCAGGTATGGGAAGAGAAGCATAGGATTTAGGTTGGGAACAGTATGTATGTATGGTAATTCTCCCCAGATTAGAGCATATCCCTGGGAGGCAGAGAAAACCAAGAAGTGTATTGGAAAGACATATTTGCTAAATGGTCAGTTCAATTTTCACAGTGGTAGACACTTCCTAGAAGATAAAGAAATAAAAGAGTATGTATGTATCGAGGTCCCAAGGATTTTGTCCTTTGGGTGGTAAATTGAAGTAAACAATAATGAATGTCACAAGGGTTCCTCTTTGAGGTTACCAACACCTTTGTAAAGGAACTTGGTGTCATGGTTTCACACATTAAATTCAGTTACAAAATGATCTGTATTCATTTATGGGCCAAAAGAAAGATATTCACATGAAGTCATAAGGTTCCTGCTTAGTGGTTCTGGGGAAAAGTAGGAAAAAAAAAACCGAAGTTATAGATGAGGATGACTGGGGATGCCCTGTGAACCCCCATAATCCTTACCCGTAGCCTGTGACATCAGACTCAAGCTGGAACCCAACTGCCCCTGTGGTGCAAGAGCCATGGGGACGTGATCCCAGCCCCTCCCTGAGAGCTGATTCAGCCTGGATAGGTCACCACTCCTTCCTCTCTTTACCTCTGAGATACTCAGACTCCTGACCTGGGCACGTCTCAGAGTCTAAGAGAAGAGACGCAGGGGGCTTGAGATGCAAGGGCAACGATACAGCAATAAACAAGTATAAAGCAATCCTGTGCGAGACTCTGTGAAGCAGGAGGACAGTAATCAGGAAAGGTATCTAAGAAGGGACTTTTGTTCACATACCCAAAGTTAATTACAAGTTGACTAGGAAACTAAAGGCTCTAAAACTGGCTTCCACCTAGCAAGGTCAGAAAAATCTCTAGGCCCTGTGATCTAAGCAGTCACAAACCCCAGTCTGCAACCCATAACTTAGCAACCTCCAGGTGACCTGAAATCCTTTTTGTCACTCTGAAGCAAGTTGCTTTTTAAAATTTTAAGATAACCAAAGAAGAATCCAGAACTGACCCACTTCTTCAGGCTTAAAGGGAAGTCTGAGTAGCCAAGCCCATCCTGAAACTTCCCACAGAGGGCGACATCAATGATTAATCACCCTTCAGACACACGCATGTCATTATCCCCCATTAGGCTACTTTTTGCTTCCAAAAAGGCCGTGATAAATGTATTTGCTGTCTGTCTTCCTTCTCACCTGATCTCTATATCCATTCTAGGTTCTCGGTTTTCCTGCCCTTCAACACCAATTTCAAGACAGGGAAGAAAGACCATCTTTCAAGAGAAAAACACCAGATAGTTGCCTTCCTCACTTTTCCAAACCAAAAGATAAGCTCAACTAACTTCATTCATATTTTTCTCAAATATGATATTTAAAGGCCACATGGATACATGCCTAAATCCTTGACTCTTACCCCAGTGTTAACAATCACAACCACTTAAGATTCACCAGATAAAGTCCAGGATGTATCACTTAGTTTTGAGTCAAAAGTAATCAGAATATTCCACTTCCTCTTGGTTCCTTCTCCTCAGACTTTAGAAGGAGGTGTCCTTTAAATCCCGAGTGACTGGAAGCCAGTTAGTCAAGACCCTTTTTGACTCGGGGGAACCACAGCAGGGGGTTCTGACCTACCAGCTTCCGAGTGCAGCTTCTGGAGCAGCAGGACAGAGCCAAGTTCTCTCAAAAGAGACAGGGACCACACAGCCATCTGCCTTTATTTACAAGGGAAAGCTGTCTTTCAATTGTATCAAGTCTGTACAACCAGAGAAACTGGTTTACCTGAAAAGGGAGGCAGACCCTCCCTGGTACAGATGCCTCCACTCTTCTTGGCCTCTCAGACTCTTCCCTGAGCCCTTCTTTGTGTTGCAATTGGGCAAGCTTCTCCCCATAGAGTTTTGGGGCTCTGGCAATGGACTCAAGCTCAGTACAAAACCTTATCTTTTCAATCTGCTTCTGAATTGATGCCTACAGGCTGGGTGGAGACTCAGATCTCTCTTTTTGGCTAGAGCCAGGCTGAGGGAGCCCCAGGGCAGTGCTCCAACACCTCAGATACTATTACCCTATCCCGCCTTGCCAGGAGCTCTTTGAAGGGTGGGTAACTCATCTCCCCCACCATCCTCCTAAGATTTCCATCTTCACGTATTTCAGACCTAGGAAAGAGTAACCAGTAAAGCAGGAGAAGGTGACAATGCACCCACCTTCATCACCCTCCTTTTCCCTTTTAAGCAGCTTTCATTGCTTGGGTCTTTTGCCTCCCTCAATCTTCAGCTGACGGTCGATGGCCTCCTCCGGCTCCAGCAACGCCCCCTCTCCTCCTACGCCCCCTCCCCAAGCCCCAGAGCCTGCAGCCACCGCTTTCCCAGTCCTGCAGGCAACAGGCAGCCAGCAGGCGCCCCAAGCGGGCTCCCCACCCCCTTCTTGGCGCCGCCGCGCGGCCGGCCGGCCAGGGCAACTCACAAACAAAGCAGAGGCCGGAGAGACCCCAAGAGAGTTACTCTGCGGGGAAGCTGGGGCTGCCGCACATCTGGACTCAAGGAGACAGCTGCAGGGGCTTTAGATAAGCGCCGCCCCAGTCCCCGCGTTCTGCCTTCTGACAGGAAACGGACTCCCAAGAAGTCCTGCATGGAAACCCTTCGCCACCACAGCAGCACGACCTTCGGGGCAAACCCACCCCCTCAGATTCCCTTGGGCCATTTCCTGCTTCCTCTCCCTTTTAATTCTCCCTTCCTTCAATTCCCAGCCTTGGCTTTGAATGTTTCTGAACTAGTCTTGGATTTTTGTGAGAGTCCAGGCCCCCTAAGATTCCTTCTCCAGCTGAATTCTGGCTTTTGAAGCTGGCTACATTTCCAGGCTGTTCTAATTAAATGCAGAGCCTGAGAGAATCCAGTGCTGGGCTTATGAACCTTAACGATTTGGGGAAAGGTCCTTCAGATTTAAATTCGTTTTTGTTGCCTTATATCAGCGCAGGACGGAGAATTTGTCAGGGCCGCACCATGTGTGTGACATAGAGAATGGTGAAGGGTCATCTAGATGAAGTTTACTCATCAATAACTCAGAGAGAAAGTTCTATCCGGACTTAGAGGAGGATGGGGACGAGACGAGGGCGCTGTAAATGGGGTGGAGGGGAGATGCCCAACAGGTGAAACTTAAAAAGGGCAAATATCAAGTGAGAGGCTGTATTCTCACTGCTAACCAAACAGAAACAAAATCTCTGAGTGTTAAAGTGACATGAACAGCTTTAGCAACTTCTGCGAACTCTGTCTAGAAAGGTCCTGATTTCTTTTTCAGAAGAGGCTATACAACTGATAACCTTCCCTCTGAGATCTTTCTTACCATCTTGTTTTGCAGGCCGATTTGGGGGGAAGTTACTTGTTTTCTGCAAGTCTCCTCAACAACATTAAAATTAGCAGAATAATGAAATACAGTCCTAATTGGGTACACAGAGAGTTCTTGGTTAATTAATGAGCCAAGCTTCGGCCCGGGGTTGCAAACCCACGCTGGCCTGCGAAAGTCCAGGCAGAAAAAAGCCCGCTCCAGTCCCAAAGAAAATTGTCACTTGGCAAAAATAGTTCCTGGTGTAGAGAGAAGTGTCAAACACGTTCCTATAGCTAGAAGTCATCTGTTACCCCCGCAGCTGAGATCCACATGTAAATAAGAGCAGGGAAGTGCGACTCGGCCACTGCGGGGGGGATGGGGGGGTGAGGGCGGACACACAGCTCCCAGCGCCCTCTCCCTATCCCTGGCATCCGCGCCCCACCCCCTGCAGGCTGGCGCCCGGACATCCAAAGTCGCTGTAAGTAACTGAGTTCCCAAACTGCAGCTCCGCATCCAAGTCAGACAGATCATCACCGAGAGTTAAAGAGCCCGCATTCTGCCGGGGAAACTGAAATGAGCGCGGTTCAGAGCCACTTCTCTCCCTTGGCCGCCCTCCCACCCCCTACCCCCATCCTATCCGTCCCCCCTCACCCCTCCCTCCTACTCAGCCGTCCCATTCTTGGCGACAAGAAGGCGCAAACGCCGACAGTCACTCACCTCTGCACGGGAAGCAACAGCAGCACTTAGCAAAGAGCCACCCCAGAGAGGGACCTCGGGTGTAAGCCCGGTCGCCACCCCTCATGCTGCCGCGCGCCCCCAGCGCTCCGGCATGGCCCAGGCGCCAGCAGCGGTGGGAGCGCCGCGGGCAGGAAACTTCAGCGCCGCGGCCCGGCAGTCAGCTCCCTCCCTCCCTCTCCGCCTCCCTCTCCGCCTCCCTCTCCGCCGTCCTCTCCCCGCACCGCGGCCGGCCGAGGCTCCGACTGCCTGGGAGCCAGAGCTACCTTAGGGAGGAGCGGCGGGGCCGGGCGGGGAGGGAGGGCCTAAGGGGGGCGGAGTTGCAAAGTCCAGCTGTTTGCTGGAGTCCGGACCAGCAGCGTGGCCCAGGGTCTTACGCAACGCAGCCTGTGGCTGTGGGCTCCGGGCAAGCACTGGGCGGTCGGTTTGTAGGACACACAGCCCCAAGCCCCAAGCAGGTGCTTCTCCTTGCGTGCAGCTTCCTCTCCTCAAAGGCTACCCAATCAGCTTTGGCTTAAGATAGACGCCAGATGAGACCAAAGAGGTGGGAGAGGGACAGATGCAGAAGGTTCAAGACTCAATAATGCTTTCTGTCTTTAAAAAATTCACCCTCTCCTTCCTCTCAGCTTCCCAACGTGGACAGCCTCCTCTGTATTGAAAATATCTTCACCTAACATTTTTCTTCCCCTCCTTTTAATATTTAATGCTAATAAGGATAATAGTGCCACACTCTTTTATTGGTTCCTGGGCTGTGATGATTTTGTGCAAAAGCACGCTGGATTTGGAATCATAAAACCAACATTCAAAGCTGTTTGGTCACCTACTAGCTGTTTGACCTTAGGCAAGTTACTTCACTTTTTTGATCTTTAATTTCCTCATTTCAAAAATAAATAGGGCCAGCCCTGGTGGCCTAGTGGTTAGGTTGCGCATACTCAGCTTTGGTGGCCTGGGTTGGGTTCCTGGGCACGCACCTACACCACTTAGTGGTGGCTGTGCTGTGGTGGTGACCTACATACAAAAAGAGGAGGTTGACATGGATGTTAGCACAGGGTGAATCTTTCTCAGCAATAAATAAATAAATACGTAAATACATAAATAAATAAATAAAAGAAGAAAAAATAATCTCTACATTACAGGATTGCTAATAGAATTTTAAAAGACATATCCATGGAAGTACCTGTTGGAGAGGAGATGTTTAATAGTTCCAGTTGAGTGAATGTCTACGGAGAACCTCCAAACATCACTTATGGTGGGAGACTTCCATTCACCAACCCCCTCCCCAACCACACCCAGTCCATGTCTCATTCCATTTCCTTTCCTTTTCCCCTGTCCTTTTCTTCTTTAAGTCTTTTGCATATTTCAGAGACAAGCTCACATCCCCTACTCTCCCTATGAAGCCCACCTGGACCAATCAACGGGACCTTCCCATGAGCCACTGTTTATCACTCACAGTGCATCTCTCCCATTTGTGTCTACATTTAGGAAAAAGGGATTGCTGGAAACATACAACACTCACAAAGTAGAGAGGGCCTATTCATCAGAAAAAAAGGGAAGTTTGTGAGAGGAATAAAAAACAGAAGCTTGATTACTAGGTAACCACTTCCCACCTGAAGACAGCCAGCCACAGGACAGGACTTTTAGGAGTTACCAGGATTTGGGGCTTCCATTCTCAGTTTTAACCATGTTTAGATTTGTGCCTTATTTATCTATGTGATGCAGCACCTGCCACGTGGTTGGAACACAGTGGATGCTCAGCAGATGACAGCAGCACGAATTAATGAGTAACAATAGCAAACATGCATTGAGCATTTATTTGTGCCAAGCAGTTTCCTAATTGCTTTCTATACATTAACTCATTTACCCACACGAAAAACCCTCATAAGGTGAGGTCGTCTTTTACATCTGAGGAAACTGAATGAATGAACTATGATGGGGCTTTGATGCTTTAACTCTAAAGAGAAACTCTAAAGAACTTCACCCCATAGGAACAGCAGAACCTAAAGTCAAAATCTAACTTCTAGTTCTACCACTGCCATCTCCCTGATGGCCTCTCCTGGCAAGAATTACATAAGAATCTCACGGTCGAGCAGGAAATGTGCCTCTGGTTCTCCACATACAAAACAGAAATGAAAGTTCAAATTGCTCATGCAGCCTAAACCCCAGATTCCTGATTCACTGACCATCCTGATTAATGGTCAGTCTCATCTTGCCAGCTTGAGTTACGGCAGGATCACTGTTATCTTGGGTTCCAGTTCTGGCCTGTGGCAACCAGTACTATTGTCTAGTTCTCTCTTCCATATCACCAAAGTCAAAACCCATTTTGCTGGACTTGCAAGTCCAGAGCAGAAAATGGCCAGGACCCTCAGCTCTTCTAAAAGTGAACTTTATTTGCTTGTGATCCACTGCATGTGGGCTATGATACAGAGCAGATATTTAGTCTACCCACCCAATCCACCTCTTTGGATACTTCTGGGGCATTCTGATAGGAATTCAAAGATGCTTCAAAATTGCTTCATGAGTAACCAGTTCCTTTTTTACTTAAATCTTCCTTCTGGGCCTTTGTGTTCAGGTGCCACTGATCACTGTTCTGTCATAATCCTTTGCAAGAGGCTGATGACATGATTTTGCAGAAACTGGCTTAAGTTAGAGGTCTGAAGAAGACCCAGCCCTTACTTCAGATATCACAGTACCAGTAGACTCTAAAGTAGTCTTAGTCTCCGTGAAAAGAATCCATCAAGCATGTTTCCACTGGTCCTTATAACCAAGGAATCCATCCTACTCTCAAATTAAAGGCATAAAACCATTAGGAACACCTACCCATCTTAGTTGACATGGTCAACACATTTTTGGCCATCCTGGAGATTCACTCTTGGGTAAGGTATCAACAACCTGAGTTCCATTGCCATCCTCACATGCCTTCCAGAATGAGACCAGTGATGTCTACAATCCAACAAGGAAGTCTTGAACACCACTGGGACACTGACTGACTGCAGACCTATTCATTCATTCAGCAAATACTTATTGAGTGCCTGCTATGTGCCAGGATCTGTTCTAGTCACTGGGTCTACATTGCCAAACAAAAATAATCCCAGCCCTTGCGGAGCTGGCCACTAGGACAGACTCACCATGAACATGAAAGAAAAGGGAATCAACATCAGATATTTGACCAAGTTCTGAGTTGAGGAGTTTTAAGAAAATAGGTGCCTGAATGCTCTAACCTACATCTAGATGTTTTAAGGTTATGTTCTTAGAACAACTGAGAGGTGATGGGAGGGCAATGACTTTAAACACTGGTGCTTATTAGAATCATCAGGGAAGGTTTTCAAAATTCTAGGCATTTGTTTTTTGGTTTTTTTTTTAAGGCTCTCCAGGTGATTCCAGGGTGGAATCAAGTTTAAGAACCATTGATGCCTGGATCTTCCTCCCTCACCCCCCTCGAGATTCAGATTAATTCACTTTGGGTGCAGCTGGGCATCAGCAGTCTTAAAAGTTCTCCTGGTGTCTGTAATATGCAGCATAGTTTGAGAGCTCTTGGTGTTATGTGGCGGTTCTCAGACCTGAGTGTGCATCAGAATCATCTGGAGGGTGAGTTAAAACACAGATCACTGGGCCCCGTTCCCAGAGTTTGTAATTCAGTAGGGTGGGGGTGGGGCCTGAGAATTCGCATTTCTACGAGTTCCCAGGTGATGCTGATGTTGTGGGTACAGGGACCACACCTGGAGAACCACCAGTGCAGCAGATTCCCCCCATCGATTTGCCATCTATGCCTCCTTCTTTTTGTAAGAGCACCTTGATGTTTCTTCGAGGAACCAGCCCTTCTCCATTCTCAGACCATGTTTGTAGGTGTGGCTGACATCCTCTCCTTGTCTACCCTCTACTCCAAGGATGAGCCCATGACCTGGGCTTGGCCAGTCAGTCACAGGAATTGGTTCAGATCTAGCACATGACCCAATTTCAGCCAATGAGCATAAACTGTGAGAGCTTAGCAAAGGCTACTGGGAAAGCAGCAATCTCTTCCCACAAGATTTCTAAGTTGGTAGAATGTTAGCCTAAAGCAGCTGAGGGCCATCTTGCCATAACCACATAGGAAGAAGCTGCCTGAGAATAAAGCCAACATGGGGGAAAGAGATGAGAGAGACAGAGAGAGAGATGGGGGGGTGGGGAGGAGAGGTTTGATGATATCGTCTCACTAAATAGATACTTTTTCCCAAAGCCTTATTGATCCCTGGCCTTTATTTGAGCCCACAATAAACTTTTTGCACAAGATAGTTGAATGTCCATAATTTCAGGGTTTTCAAACACCTACCCACCCACTCCCAAAGTTCAGGCTAAGAACCCTGGAGCTATAGCAATATCTTTAGAGTGTTCTTAATTTCCAAACAGATGGCTGAGTCTCATTCCTATTTTTGGCAGAGTTTGTCTTTAGTGATGCCTCCAGTCAGTCCATTTTATAAAAATTAGATTTTCTACCTACCCATGTGTTCATTTTATGTCTCATCTCCACTGTCCACAACAGTGACCCCCAAGAGTTCCTGCTGGTCTTAGCCTACAGACATACTGGACCAGGGATACCACAATGCTAGGCCTGCTACTGGGGACCAGTGGGACTGCCCTTTCCCCCCAGGTTAGCCACAGGCTTCAGCCATGCTGGACCACAACCTCAGGCATCTGCCCTTTTCACTGACAGACATATGTCCAATTTTTTTCCTTTAGGCTTATTCTTTTCAGATTTACAGGAACAGAGATTTTCAAAATCACAACACTTCCCCCCATTTCTTAATGAGAACTCAGCCCAGAGACAGAAGGACTAGCAACTGGGCCCCCATGCAGGCCTGATTCCTGTGAGAACCTTCTTACTGTGACAAGTATAGGACACACCTTTTACAGAACACGCCCAAACAGGCTCAGTGAGGGCTGTGGGCATGGTTCCCGGTGAATATGGAGGACAGGCCCACCCCAACCTGTCACCTACATGCCCTTACCCCAGCAGTGCTTCTCCCTTCTAGCACCCACTCCCACATTCGGATCCAGATTCAGATCTATAGTTTATAAAAAGCTCTGTGGGTGATTTCTACATGAAGTCAGGGCTAAGAATCACTGCCCTTGGGCCTCAAGGCCACCTGCACTCTGGGAGAACTTCCTGCATGGTTCACGTGGAGTTTACGAAGCACCTGGACTCCAGTGTTTTCACTTTCTCAAACTCTGACAGCTGGTCTCTTGATTCATTCTTCTACTGCCTGTACGGTCTCCATTTGCTAACTGCATGATCCTTAATCCTCATCTCCTCTGTGTAGATTTCTGACCTGTGAACTGCCTGATGGCTGGTACCAAGGTGGTTCATAATTTTTCCCAAATTACCCCATCCTGGCTTCCCTTTATGACTGTGGCTTAAAACTCTAAGATTCTTGCCAAGTACCGATCATGAATTCAAGAAGTGTTTTTTTTTTTCCCTCCCCAAAGCTCCAGTACATAGTTGTATATTCTAGTTGTAGGTCCTTCTAGTTCTTCAATGTGAGCTGCTGCCACAGCATGGCTACTGACAGGTGAGTGGTGTGGTTCTGCACCTGGGAACCAAACCCAGGCTGCCGAAGTGGAGCACACCGAACTTTAACCACTAGGCCATCAGGGCTGACTTGAATGGTTGGCTCTCGAACATCTACTATCTGCAAGTCACTAAGTGAACCTGTATAGGGAATTTACATGAGAAATATAAACTGAATAAGACATGTTCCCTGAGCAAAGACAAAGAAGAACAAGGTGAGTTCTAGAAGTAGTTGGTTCAATTTTTTGTGGCAGAAAAAGGAAACTAGAGACAGACCAGGACTGGACACAGGTAAAGGTTTTGTCTTTATGTGAAAAAGAGGAATAGAGATAATAATCATCAGTGGCCAGAAACGCTTAGGATTAGAGAAAGGAGGTGTAATGTATACATTGCTTCTGTATTTAATTTGAACTCCAAATATATCTTTCAAAATTGTATGCTGTCCATGTGGGTAACTATTCCCAGGTAATATGTACTATTTTAATAGTAATGTCTACAGAAAAAGCGTGATTGTTAGCATTACGCAGAGTAATCTCTTCTAATTATCTCCATTTAGTGTGGTCTAGTCTCTGCACCTGGCCCTGTGGGTACCACCATCCACCTGGTGACAGCTCCTGAGTAAACCATCACAGAGCTCATCCTTTATGTGTAAATGGGTTCCTCCGTGCTTGCCCACCTCACCCCTGTCTGCCTCTTTCTGGCCGGCTCACTTATCTTCAAGAAAGTTAAGCCCCAGCTCATCCTGCCAATCACCCTCTTTGTTTTCAGGAAGGAAGTATTACTGATCACCCTCTGGTCTGAGCCATGCCCCAGGTAAGGGGCGGTCTAGGTGATATTGATGAAGACCATGGGATCGCACAGAGGACCCAGCTGTCTCCCCACAACAGCCAACGTACATGTTCTGTGGGGACAGGGAGGCAGACTACGGGCTGCCAGGACAGTTTCCTGGAGATCTGTGCTGAGCAGCCGCCTGAGCTCAGGACGAGACAAGCTATTTATCAAAGTGAAAGATGACTGCAGCTGGAGTTGCTAAAAACAAACCACTCCAGGTTTTATCTACTTCCAAAAACGTTTGCTTCTAAGTAGGTCAAAGTGTTCCCAAAGTAGGGCAGCGAGGAGTGCCGGCCTATCACTTTGACTGAGTCCCAACTTAGGAAGGCTTACCATTGCCAAGGGTCCACTACGAGGGATGGCAATTTAATTCCAACTGTCAGTGCCACCTTCCCTCCCACAGGCAGAAGGAGCAGCTGCAGCGGCATGTGGACTCACGAGGTGCAGGGAAGAGGCTTCTGAAACATGCAATGCAAAGTGGATCTTCCCTGATATAACTCAGGTCGGTTTATTGAAGATTTCAATAACAGGAGGGATGTAGAAGACACTGCCATCCTTATATTTCTGAGCTTTCAACCATTCCAAATAAATGACAAGTGCTTAGCCTATGTGTCCCCAGAGAAGGCTTCCCAGGAAATGGGATTTCAAAGGCTCCTCAGCCAGAACTCCTAGCATCAGAACGCTATTCCCTGTTCCCATCCTCAGTCTCCTGCTAAAGCTTAAGCCAGTTTCCTCTATGGTTCTTAGGGGATAGAGAACACACTGAACCTGGTCCTTCACACAGGAACTCCTCGGGGGTCCTTCCTTCCTATAAATATTTACTGAGAACTTCTTACATGCCAGCCACTGTTCTAGATGCTGGGGATAGAGTAATGAACAAAACAGACGAAATCCCTGCCCTTGTAGGGGAATTGAGGGGGTGGGGTATGGGGGGAACAGACAATTAACATGAACAATTATGTCAGGTAGTGATCAACGCAATGAGGAAAAGTCTAACAGGGAAAGGGGTATACAGTGGGATGGGAGAGAGTGGAGTGGGGAAGACCTCTTGAATCAGGGGACATTCCAGCAGAGGCTGAAAGAAGTGTGGCAGCAAGCCGCCCAGGTATCTGAGGAGCTGCAGCATCTGGAGGGTTCAGGCAGAGGGAACAAAAGGTGTGGGCATTAGGTGAGAGTGTGCATGGCTCGAGGCGGGAACAGCTTAGTCATGTAGGCTGGCCAGGAGAGTGGTAGGATGTGGTAGGAAGAATATGGCCCACCAATGACGTCCACATCCTAATCCCCAGAACCTGTAAATAGGTTCTTACACGGCAAAAGGGGCTCTGCAGATGTGATTAAGTTAAGGACCTCCTTAACTTGAGGAAGAAGGATCAGAGAGACGCAACACTGCTGGCTTTGAAGATGGAGGCAGGGACCATAAGACAAGGAATGCAGGCAGCTCCTAGAAGCTGGAAAAGGCAAGGAAACAGCTTCTCCCCCAGAGCCTCAAGAAGGAACACAGCCCTGCCGACACCTGATTTTAGCCCAAAGACTCCTGTGTGGGACTTCTGCCCTCCAGAACTGTAAGAGAATAAATGTGTGTTGTTTGAAGCCACTAAGTTTGTGGTAATTTGTTACAGCAAAAAAGGAAACAAAGACATAGGAAATGAAGTCAGGGAACAGGCTCTGTTTTGTAGGAGCCTCCTTGCAGACACAGAAAGAACTTGGATGTCACTCGAAGTGAGACAGGAGCCATGGGGCTGTTCTGAGCTGAGGAGGGTCTTCAGCCTAGGCCTTGTGCCTGCAGCTGGGAGTCAGCAATGGTAACTATCTATTTGCCCCCTTGAGGACAAAGGTGGGACGCCACACCTCCTGTGGCCTACAGGGCCTTGTGGACAGCGAGGCAAGTGGGCATGACATCAGAATCAGCATTCCTGGCTGGGGCAGGTGGATGGTGGTGGGGAAACTGGACAGCCCAGTCCTATCCCGATGGCAAGGACAAAGAAAGAGGCAGGCCCTTCAATGAGTGGATGGCCTCTCTGCTCCTAGAGGATGGGAAACTAGTATTAAACGTGGCAAGAGTTGTAGACCGACAGACGTACACAAGTTGCAGGGTTTGGGTTCAGCCTGCAGTTTCAGTCCTACGCAGGTCCTAGATGGGGAGAAGTTGTTCTCACTGAGGTGGCGAGAGGAGGGTCCTACCACTGTGTCCCGCCAAGCAGCATCAGAATGCCGCTGCTGGACCCTCCTGGAGCTGCAGCCGGCAAGGCTGCTCTGCACGGCCTTTAAGACCCTTTCATCTCTGATCTTCCCTGAGCAGAGAGGGCAGGCACAGCCCCAGGAGTCGGATCACTGCTGCTCTGCTCCTTCTCTGCCTCCCAAGCCACAGTTGGTGCATGGCATTCTGATCCCTTTGTTCTTTGGGGAGGAAAGTGGCTTCCGCCTGGCTAGCTCTAGTAAGAGAAAATTGCATTGTCTTCTCTTGGGGGAACGTTCCGTTGGCTGGGGTGACCTCTTCTCCATCATCTCCAGCCTCTCCTCAGTGGCAGCCTTTCCTCTCTGGGGTTGAATCCCGAGGCTCTCATTTTAGCTCTGAGATCCATCAGCTGGTTCCTGAGGCTCCAATGAACAAGGATACCATTCAAGCCCTGCCCTCCCTCCCTCTGGAATATGAGCAGCATCATCTTCACGGGGATCTCACAGATTTACAGCGGACACCAGGAGGCAGGAAAACATGCTGTTGGAATGGGCATTCAGCATTAGCTAAGTCACAGCGGGCTGGCTACACAAAGGAAAGAGGCAGCGTCTCTGCAGAAGGCCCGGAGAGACCAGGTCTTTCCCTGACAGCACATGTCCTCCTCCTGCTTCCGCTCTGCTTGGAGGCAGCACCACACTGGGCTGTATCTAGAGGAGGAGGTGGCCTGGCCTGACATCTTCCTATTTGAGGCTTCGATTATAAGCCCTTTAATGTTCTAAATAATATCAGACGGACAGTAGGCAGCCGCAGGCAGGACATCACGACCACAATAGAGTAGGCCTGGGGCATACTTTCCAAGCATCTTTGCTGCTCCTTTATACTTAAAAATAAAGGAATGTGTGTGTGGACTGGATGGCACCTATATCTCCCTCTTCCTCAAACCGAATCCTGCCAGGGATCCCAGACTATTGGTCGATGACTATTGAGCCACTTCTGGCCCATCCTATCATAGACAGGTAAGTGGAAGAAATTCAGTTAACAATGAAATAAGAAAGGTAACTTTCACAAAATTCCCCTTTGTCCTTCTCTTCTTTGAATTGAGGAATGACTCACTCACAGCCTTCCATCACGTAGCTCAGCCTATCTCCATGGTGTGACCCGAATGTTACCTTCAATGACCACAGGTAATCACTGAAAGAGGATTGGTCACTGAGAGGTGAAAGTGAGGGAATAACTTGAATTTTCAGCTCAAATACATCAGATATGATCTCAACTCTCTGGGTAAAAGGCAAAAGAAAGAAGAGAGGAATAGATCATTATTTCTTGAGAAATCATAGAACCAGATGGGCCTGCTGTTAGTAGACTGGGGAAAGGGCCCGGGATAGGCCAGGAATAGACACTGAGGGAAGGGAGAGGGTGTAGACTACAGATAATGTTGGGGCCTTTGCAAAACCTATGGATGAAACTAGAAACAGAACCTTGACCCCTTGAAGAGCCCCAGAGAGATTCAGGCTGGAAACACCCTAGACTCACCCCTATAGAGATATCAGAACTGGGACAATGGGGGGCCAGCCCAGTGGCGCAGCAGTTAAGTTTGCACGTTCCACTTCTCGGCGGCCCGGGGTTCGCCGGTTCGGATCCCAGGTGCAGACGTGGGACCGCTTGGCACGCCATGCTGTGGTAGGCATCCCGCATATAAAGTAGAGGAAGATGGGCACAGATGTGAGCTCAGGGCCAGGATTCCTCAGCAAAAAGAGGAAGACTGGCAGTAGTTAGCTCAGGGCTAATCTTCCTCAAAAAAAAAAAAAAAACTGGGACAATGGTCAGGCAGGGAAATTAACATTAATTGTTAATTTATGTGGCACATCTAGGCTGGGAAGCCTAACTCAAGGGAAGTAGGCACTATTGCCTCATTTTATAGATTTTAAGTATCCTTCCCAAGGTCATCAACTTGGGCAAGTCAGTGGCTGAGCCAGGATTTAGACTCAGGTCTTCCACCCCAAGACTCTTAGTTACTCCACACCTCTCACCATCTCATTTTATGGCCTAATAACATACCATTGTAAGGCCTCATGGTAGCTAGGTCACTTTTGTTTCATCCCAAACAATTAGCCTGTGCACACAACAATAAGACCAACTTTACAGTTTAAAAAGAACTTTTACTTAACATTGCCATCTTTGAGCCTCCCAGCAACTCTGGGAGATAGGCATTTTTATGAGCTTCCTGCTGCATAGATGCGGACACTATGATTAAGTGACTTTCCACTCATTCCACACCTTGTCCTCTTCCTGGCCTACTTGACTACCTGAGAACCACACCCTCCCCTGTTTTCTCAAAAATGTGCAAGTACCCTTCTAAGGAAAACATAGGCTGATTATAACATACTAGGTTGAACCATTTGAAATTGCTGCTATCCAACCATTTTTTGACTACAAAAATGGCAGTTTCATGTGGTTCAACCTAATAAACTGGACCTCAAAATGAAGATATTTCTGCCATGCTTGGATGAATTAAACATAGGACACTTAGGTTGCCAAGGATACTTACCTGATGTGGAGAGAAAAGCAGACATTTTTAGAACTGTAAGGGATCCTAGAGGTACTTCAGGAAGATATGGATGAAAGGGGATAGAAATGCTATTTTAGAACAAACAACAATATGAATGACTGTAGGGAATAACCAGGAAAAAAGACTAGCCCCTAGGAAGCCTCTGAGTGGAAGGCAGTCGCCTCTAAATTCTGTGCCCGTAGAGAAGGAGACCAGATCAGAGGTCGGTGAGTGAGAGACCAGGGGCACCTGCAGGGGTCAATCAGATGGCTGGAAACTCCGAAATCCAACGATGGTTAAGAGGACTTTAAAGCCACATACAAATAATCACTTTAAACAAGGTAGGATTGTTGAGTTGAATCCAAAATGTTTTGTTCTGCTCTAATGATTTAATAAAAGATGCATGGAGAAATTGCTAGACTCTTATCAAATTATATCTTAGGAGAGAAGTGTCTAACATTTTATGAGAAAGTCAAATTACTTTGTTCTAGATGAAGATCAGAAGGAGATGGAGAATGAGAATTAGGACTGGTGGGTTTCAACTGGGGGAGTGGGGAGGGGAGAATAGGAGAAGAGAGGGGAGCAAGTATCTGGATGTCAGCACTAAGAGGAGTTTTCTAACCATTCGAATTGCACTATAAGGCAACAGCCTTCGTCCACAAGTAATCAGTCCCTGTGAGTGCTCAAGTGATGCTTGGCTCACCACCTGTCAGAGACATTTTAGAAGGGGTTCCCTACATTAGTGGAGAGAGTGAATCAGAAGACCTTTAAGATGCTTTTTCAGGGCCAGCCCCGTGGCTGAGTGGTTAAGTTCACACACTCCGCTTCGGCGGCCCGGGGTTTTGCCAGTTCGAATCCTGGGTGCAAACATGGCACCGCTCATCAAGCCATGCTGAGGTGGCATCCACACGCCACAACTAGAAGGACCACAACTAGAAGGACAACTACAAATACACAACTATGTACCAGGGGGCTTTGGGAGAAAAAGGAAAAATAAAATCTTAAAAAAAAAAAAAAAAAGATGCTTTTCAATTCTAGGATTCCAAGAGCCCATAGAAGCCAATGTTCTGAAGGGAAATGAAATCTAATCAAGGACCACTTAATTCAATTATAAAAAGAAAGTTTTAATTCTAACTTTTTAGAATTCTGAAAAATGGCTAGGAGCTCCTTTTAGAATCACTACCAATATATCTCCATCTATCTTAATAAAAACGCACTTTTCTTCATGAAGTATCGGCACTCAATCACATTTCTCACTCACCTGCATTATTTTTTGGTTTCAATTATTCTTATCCAACAGTATTGTGATTTTTAAAAACAACCTTATCACTATTTTTCACTGCAAACCTACCATATTCAGCTACGTTATTTTTTTCTTAAAGATTGGCCCTGAGCTAACACCTGTAGCCAATCTTCCTCTTTTTTTTTTCTTCTCCCCAAAGCCCCCCAGAACATAGTTGTATATTTTAGTTGTAGGTCCTTCTCGTTCTGCTGTGTGGGACGTCACTACAGCATGGCTTGATGAATGGTGCTAGGTCTGCACCCAGGATCCGAACCAGTGAAACCCTAGGCCACCAAAGTGGAGCACATGAACTTAACCACTCGGCCACGGGGCCAGCCCCTCAGCTATGTTATTCTTAAATAAAATTTTGTGGGCTAGCTCGGAAACCTATCCTCATTCATCACACTTCCATGTACGATTTTGTTCCATGAGGAAGTGAGTTCTGAATTTCAAGTGGCTACATCACAGCTGGTCAGTTTCAGATGTGGTGGTGTGCAAATGGAGTCAGAGTATGGATCAGCAAGCTGTGGTTTTTTGGGTTGTTTTGGTGAGGAAGATTTGCCCTGAGCTAACATCTTAACATCTGTGCCAATCTTCCTCCACTTTGCATGTGGGATGTCTCCACAGCATGGCTGATGAGTGGAGTAGGTCCGCACCCTGGATCCGAACCTACGAACCCTGGGCCACCAAAGTGGTGTGTGCAGAACTTTAACCACTCAGCAACGGGGCCAGACCAGCAAGCTGTAGTTTTAATGTGTTACTTCATACCTGAAAGGAAATGTTTGGGAAATATTCATCCTCCAATTATTTTTTCAGCTTCCCATGGTAAAGCCCTGTGTTAGGCATTATGGAGTAAACTTAAAAACCTGAGAGAAGTTGCTCCAAATGCAGAATTATACTGAAAACCAAGAAAGAGAGTGCTTTTTGGTGGATTCTCCAGGGTCAGTAGGCAGGAGGAGCTTTTAAGTCTGGTTTTGATAGCAGAGGGGATAGGAAAGGAGCATTTCGGCTCCTGGCAGCAGAAAGTGCAGGGAGCTCCCATCCTGCAGAAAATCTGTTGGACGAGCTGTACCAGCTCCAGGGGTTGGCTGGCCCCTATCAGAACTGGACCCAGTTCAGCCTACTATCCAGGGTGCTGCTCTGTTGTGGTGCTCCAGCCGGGGACACCAGGATCTTTCTAGTGGGCAGAGCACCCACAGGACAAGATCTGTCTGGTTGCTGCTACTACCCCAGGGAAGGGAGCACATGAGGCCTGGGGTGAGAGGGAGAGCGAGAGCAGTATGTATGGCTGTCTGAATGGGGCTCATGCTCTCTAAATCCTCGTCCAGCCAGACTGTTAAATAAAGGGGCGCCGAGTCAGACGGAAGGATGATAAACTAAAGTACCCATCTCAAATGCTTTCAGACTCGGGAGATGGTAGAGCATAGTGGTAAAGAGTGAGACCCTGGGAAATGGACAGACTTGGGTTCAAATTTAGGTCTGCCCCTTGCAAACTATATGGCTTTGGGCAAGTTACCTAATCTTTCTAAGACTCAGTTATTAGTATTAAAGCATTAACCCAGAATCTGGCCAGAATAAGGCTCAGTAAGTGTCAGGTATTTTTGAATTGACTACAAATGTAATATAAGTCAACAGTATTACAGACTTGTTCAGCATCTTCAGGCTGTTGGTGGTATATGCCTCCAGAGCCTGTTTTCTCCACTGTTCTGGACCTCCACACCTTGTGCAGCCTGGGGAAGCGGTTCCTGGGCCAGCTAGGCAATAACAGCAGAAATCATCAGGAGACCCTGTGGGAGAGGACTCCTTGTGAACAAGCTAGGTCCACCATGGGCCACTGCCCCTCTCCTCCAGGACATCTGCTTGTAGGCCTCACCCGGCCCTGGGCTAGGTTTGGGAAGCAAGAGGCATTTCCTTATAGCTCCTCCAGGCACTTGGCTAGAGCTGGGGAAGAAACTGTCCAGGAAAAGAAAAGGAACACGGATGTTCTATAGTGGTGGGTGGAGAAGAACCTAGACCTGTTTTTGGAGCCTGGGGCAGAAGTACCCAGGACCAATGCCTTTTTTTTTTTTAACCATTATAATCATTTTTAAGTATACAGTACAGTGGAATTAAGCATTCACATTGTTGTGCAACCATCACCACCATTCATCTCCAGAACTTTTTTCATCTTGCAAAACTGAAACTCTATATCCATTGAATACTAACTCTCCATTCTCCCCTCTCCCCCGGCCCCTGACAACCACCATTCTACTTTCTGTCTCCATGAATTTGACTACTCTAGGTACCTCATATAAGTAGAATCATAGGGTATTTGTCCATTTGTGACTGGGTTATTTCACCTAACAATGTCTTCAAAGTTCATCCATGTTGTAGCATGTCAGATCTTCCTTCTCTTTTAAGGCTGGATAATATTCCATTGTATATATACTACCGCATTTTGTTTTTCCATTCATCCACTGATGGACACTTGGGTTGCTTCCACCTTTTGACTATTGTGAATAATGCTGCTTATGAACATGGACGTACTAATACCTCTTTGAGTACCTGCTTTCAATTCCTTTGGGTATATACCTAGAAGAGGAATTGCTGGATCATGTGGTAATTCTATGTTTAATTTTTTGAGGAACCTCATACTGTTTTCCGTATCAGTTCACCATTTTACCTTCCCACCAGCAGTGCAGAACAGTTCCACTTTCTCCACATCCTTACCAATACCCGTTATTTTCTGTGTTTTTTTTTTAAAAAAATCATAGCCATCCTAATGGGTGTGAGATGGTATTTCATTGTATTGATTTGCATTTCCCTAATGATTAGTGATGTGGCCCATCTTTTTATATGCTTATTGGCCATTTGTATATCTTCTTTGGAGAAATGTCTATTCAAGTCCTTTGCCCACTTTTAAATCAAATTGTTTTTTTGTTGTGCAGTTGTAGGAGTCCTTTATATAACCTGCATACTAATCTGTTCCAATGCATCTTTAAGAATCTCCTAAGTCTGATACTGGGGGATGCTAAACCCAAAAAGCAGTGGCTCTCAACCCTCACGAGCATCAAAATTACCAAGGAACTTAAAAAATACTGATGCCCAGGCCCTTGGTAGCTCTGAATTAATTGGTCTGGGATGGGATGTGAGGCATTAGTATTTTCCAAAGTCTCCAGGTGGTTCTAAGATGTGTCCAGAATAAAAAACCACTGCTATCCAGTCTTTGTCCCTAGGGAGGCGCTGCCCTCCACCACTTACTGCTGAGAAAGTGAGAGTGGATTGGGGAGAGGAATGACTGGGTGCCACAGGGCCCAACCTTTGAGAAGCCCTCTGATGCCAGGGTGGCAGGAAAGTAATAGGAAAGGCAGCCCCCCCACCCCAACTTTGTCACACAGCCCCACCATCAGTCCTGTGCAGACATATCAGGAGGAAACAACCCGCCACTGTCTCCGGAGAAGGCACAAGAGGGAAAGATGGGCGTGGAGCCAGGAAGCCCAGTGGGCAGAGTGTGTAGTGCAGAGCACTGAGAGAGGAGGAGGGTGCCCTGGTTCCACTCCAGCTCTGCCGTCAACTCTCCCTCTGGCTTCGGGAAAGTCACCTCGCTTTCCTGTGCCTGAGAGTGTCCCTGGAAGAGAGGAAACTGGGCTCCTGCCGTGGTTCTCAATGCTAGCTGTGCCTTGGATTCACCTGAGGAGCACTTAAAACACACTGGCCCTCAGGCCCCACCCTGGAGACTCTGATTCCAGTTGTCATAGGTGGGGCCTGAGTGTTGTCATTTGGTAAAGCTTCCAGATGACTCTATGCAGTTAGGGTTGAGAACCTGGGCCAATGGTTCTGCAAGTTCCCTCCTTGGTGCTGATATTCTGCAGTTCTGCCTCCATCTCTGGGGGTGACAGTTGTGCCCTGAGTGCTCATGTGGCGCTAAGCACACACCATACAGACACGTCCCTGCCTCTCACGGCCGCAGGAGCACTGACTTGATGCTCTCTGCAAAGGTTAGGAGGAGCAGCTACCTTCTAAGAATAGAAAACGAAATGGATTCTGACCTCTAATGACACCGCATGAGGCCACCCTGTCCTATTCCACGACCCCCAGAGGAGGGTTTCATTCTCGATCTAGTTGTGCATAACTTATAAGGTGGCAGGCCCATGGGAGACAAACCACTGCTGAATGAAGAAAAGACCAGATGGCCAGAGGGTAGCTAGTTGGAAAGGGAGAAGGAACAGTTTACTGAGTTTTTGCTAAGAGGCCAACACTCTGGGCAGGCCCTGGAGAGAGGGAGGGGGTTTTCCAAGCTGGGGATATATGGAAGCGCACATACTCTCCAATGAGGCCTTGTTAGGGCCCCAAAGGATGCTCCATGAAGAATAGTGACTTAGGTCCCCACTGCCAGGAGTCGGGCACCTACATATGCTGAGACCACACATGTGAGAGGGTGGTGAGAGCTCATAGGTTGCCATTTGAAGGCCCAGCCTAACTGGTCTACGCTTGGAGAGAGGGGAACCAGTCTGCAAAAGAAAAGAGCCAAGGAAATGGGTGATAGGCATTGGTGAGGTGGCGCCTTTAAGAAGCCATGCCGGCTGGCAGAGTTAACTAGAAAGTTCTGTGACAGCCTCCTTCCCTGCTTTCTCTCTTGTCTCTATTTTGCATCCCTCAGCTCCCATTGTCAGTTAGTTCTCCACTAACCCCCTCCCTCTTGAGTTCTCACCCTGAATGCTTCACCTCCCGCTCAGGATCACAGATCACTGGACTGCTCTCTGCTTCTCCACCTTGGGTTTGCTCCCTCCTGCCAAGCTGCAAACGTGGGGGCCCCAGCTTGGCCAGGGGCAGGGAGGGGATGCGCATCTTACCCCGCCACAGGCCAGGGAGGCTGGGATTATGTCAAGAAGTCTCAGGTCTTCTCTCGAAGCTGAGTCCTTCCTAATGGAGCGAACCACAGCGGGACATCTTTGACAAATTCGCCTTTCCCAGCAAATGAATTGTTGTCCTAGGTTTTGTCTCTGGATGGGGTCTCTAGACTGGACTTGTGGGAGTTTGTATTATTCTGCTGAATAATCTATGATAAATGATGTAATAATTATAACAACCAAATGTATTGAGTGTAGGGAACCGTCCTGGTTGTTTTGTCTGTATGATCTCATGTCACCCTCATAATTCTAACCTTTTGTGCTCCGGTTTCCCCCTTGGTTAGACTTCAAACAACCACGTTCCTGAGTTTCTCTAGTGGCTGCTTCAAAGGACTGAGGAGCTGCACTGGCAATTTCAAATTCCACACAACTTCCTGACACAATTCTTCCTTGGTCCTCGGAGGAAAAGGGGGAATAAGCGGGTGATGACTAAGCTGGGGGAGAGGAGCACAGGTGTGTGTGTCGGGGGGGAGGAGAATCAGGTTTTAGTTTGTATTATTCTCCTGGTAGAAAAAACCCAGGAGTGGCCGGCTCCGTGGTGGAGTGGTTAAGTTTGCGCGCTCCGCTGCGGCGGCCCAGGGTTTGGATCCTGGGCACGGACACGGCACTGCTCGTCAGGCCACATTGAGGCGGCGTCCCACATCCCACAACTAGAAAGATATGCAACTAAGATATGCAAGTGTGTACAGGGCGGGTTTGGGGAGATAAAGCGGAAAAAAAAAAGATTGGCAACAGTTGTTAGCCCAGGTGCCAATCCTTAAAAAAAAAACAAGGAAGATTGGCAACAGTTGTTAGCTCAGGTGCCAATCTTTTAAAAAAAAAAAAAGGAAAAAACCCAGGGGGCCGATGGAAGTCGGGCAGCATTAAAAATGCAACCTGCTATCGCCATCTGGTGGAGGAAAGAGGAAGCCAGGCTTTGGAGAGAGAACAAGTTGCAATTCTAGAAACGGGAACATTTCAAACATGCACCCCGTAGTATCTGCTAGGAAGCCTGCAACAGGTGTCCATGGTGACCCTCGGCCCTGCCTCCCAACAGAACCAGGTCCCAACAGAACCAGGTACCTAGTGCAGGTCTGCATAGCAGGTGCCCTGATGCAGGTTATCTGACTAGTTACAGAAACAAGCTCAGAACTAAGTTGCTCTCTGGGCCTCAGTTTCCTCAACGTAAAATGAGTGACTTCAAGGCCCTGCCAGCTTGAATTTTGAAGTCAGTGGTTGTCATACTTGCGTGTGCATTGGAGTCCCCTGGAGGTCTTGTTAAACACAGATCACCGGGCCCCACCCTGGGCATCTCTGACCCAGCAGGTCTAGGGTGGGGTCTGAGAATTTGCATTTCTAACAGGTTCCCAGGGGATGCTGATACTGCCAACACAGAGATACTGCCCCCTACTCTGGATACTCACTGTTCTAAGTAGTTCAGTCTCCCTGGTGTGAGAAAAAGTGAATAGATAAGCAGAAAGCTTATATAAAACAACACAGAGCTTATATAAAATAGAAGCCAAGGCTCGAATAACTTATCCGTCAAAGGCACATAAATGAGTGTCTCAGACCCTGGCAGGGCTGAGGGGAGAGTCAAACTCACCTGTCCCTGGGTTTGCTTGGTGCCTCTGTGTCAGCATGAGCAAGGCTGGGGGTTTGGGGTTAGGGGGCCTGCAGTAGCTGTGGAGGGGAGAGTGGTTAGTGGAGAAAGGAGTCTAGGCTATGGCCATAGGTAGACGAGGACTTTTTAGAATGAAGGGTGACACAATGGGAGAGCTGGAAGAGATCTTAGAGGTCATCTAATTCAACCTTCATTTTTAAGGTGAAACTGACTCAGAAAAGTTAAATGACTTTGCCAAAGTCACACGGCTATTTGGTAGCCCTTTCTCTTCATATTCCCAACCCAATTTCTTCACAAGCAGATCCCAGAGAAATCCCACAAGGCCAAAACGGGTTCATGAGAGAGGTTAGTTCCACAACGGTCTTCAGTTAGAGTAGGCCAGCATCCCCAGCCGCCTTCGGGTCCACATCCCCTCCCCCTCCATTCTCCCTACCTTTCACCAAAGGGAAGAAGCAGTCCATCTCCACGCTGCTTCGGGAATGGGAGATGCACAGGGCACTGCTGGGGACCAGGCCCTCCTGAGGGGGGCTCCGCTCCGTGGTGCGCACCAGACACCAGCCCGGCCGCTCGCTCGGCCGCTCCAGCAGCTCCACCGTCTGTCCCACTTGGATGGTCAGCTCGCTGCTGTGGCCTGCGTTGAAGTCCTGGAGGACCACGGTCAACTCACATCCGCCAGAGAGCTTGGAGGTGATGGGGAGTGTGGGGTAAAATGTGAGGGCATGGGGGAAGGAGATGGGTGGGTGAGAGAGGAAGGGGAGAAAGGACGTGTGGGAGCAGAGGAGGAAGACAATGAAGAAAAAAAGGAAAAGATGGGATTCAAAGTGGAAAGAAGGCAGAAGTGGGAATGGAAAAGGGAGTTGGGAACAGGAGAGAAAAACAAGAAAAAAAAGTAATTAAGAGTGCCCTCGAATCACTGAGCTATTCCAGCTGCGGCCACAGTCTGGAGCCCGCCCAGAACCAGGGCTTTGATTCCAATTCCTTCTTGTTTGGGTGGAGTTCTTGTCATTATTCCTTTGCCAAGCTTCCAGCTTACTGTGCCTTTAACCCTCTTCCCCAGTGTGCCCCTTTACTCCTTCTAAGGGCTCTACCCTGTGCCCCAAATCTGCCCCAACGACTACCCCTCAGACTCTTACCAGGCATCATTTCTAACTCACTCTCACATGATTTAGTTGATGTTTGGGAAGAATGGAAGAGCTGATCTCCCTTCTTTCTAACCCCTGTGAGCTCCCCATCCCCACCCCTCACTGGAGCCATTAGCTAAAGAAGAACGAGGCTTCAACACAAGAGCAGAAGCTACTATTTATCTGGAAGGGGAGCAGAATTGTTTCACTGTAGCTCAGCTATTAGAGGCCGGGGGAAAGAATGGGAAGGGAAGAAAGGGGTCACATCCTACTTAGGAACTGTCCTTAGTGCTCTATCCTGCCCTACCTCCAGGCCTGGCCCTTCCCACCGCACGAATCTGGGGCAGAACCAATAAAACTGGGTAGAGAGACCTGGAGATAGGACAGCCTCTACTAGTTGAACACTGAGACTTTCAATTTCCCCATGAGAAACCTTTACTCATTAATTTGTCTCCTAGAGGTAAGCACAAAGCCTTCTTCTTGGAAGAGCAGCTGCACTTAGGGGCAGAGGGAGACGGAGGGAAGGGCAGGAAGCGGAGGCCCAGAGGCCCAGCTCGGCAGTCTGTTCTCTAAGGTTCAGCCCAAACAGCCATTTGGGGAGAAAGGCCCTGTACCACCTCCGGGGTACTTGACTTCAGTCTGCACATCTCTGACTTAAGCCTTCAGGGCCTGCCTTATCTGCACCAACAGCCACATGAATGCATAGTCCAAATATGTTGTGCAGCTATTTCACACATGTCCTGGGAAGCTTCTGCTGAATGGCAAACACTGGGGCATCATCGTAGGTCGGGAATCAAGAGTTCCACCAGGACAAAGAGCTCAGTGTGCAGGACTGTGAGATTTCTCTACTCATGGAACTTGACTGTCACAGTGGGCTTAAAAAGGTTAGCATGATGCATGAGACTGACGGTTGCAACATGCATCACCACCCACCAGAGCAGGGAGCCCATTGTAAACACACTCCCGTGGATGGGCACCATAGTGCCGTCGGGAGTAGAGCAGGACGAGGAATCTGTAGGTCAGAAGGTCAGAAAGAAAACCATGCTTGTTGGCTCACTTTCTCCATTTAACTTTCCTGGTCCCATTAAACACACAGACCCCACTCTCCCACTCTCCTAGTGCTATCTTCTCTAAAGCCTCATTTAGAGGAGGATGTTGTAGGACGGTAACGCCTCACGTCTGTAGAGTGCGTGCACAGTGTGCAAAGTACCTTCGCATGAATCCTCACAATAACCAGGTGATATTAGCATCTCCATCTCATACGTCAAGAAACTGAAGCTCAGAAATGTCAAGATCTGTGGTTGGAGCACTGAGTCTGCATGAAGATCACCTAACGAACTTATTAAAAACGCAGATGCTCTTGCTGGTCCCTCTCTTGCCCGAGCCTCCAATCACACGAGGCTCAGGTTAGGGCTCAGGAATGCATTTTTTTTTTTTTTTGTAAGATTGGCACCTGGGCTAACAATTGTTGCCAATCTTCCTTTTTTTTTTTCAAAGATTGGCACCTGGGCTAACAACTGTTGCCAATCTTTCTTTTTTTCTGCTTTATCTCTCCAAATCCCCCTTGTACACAGTTGTATATCCTAGTTGCAGGTCCTTCTAGTTGTGGGATGTGGGATGCTGCCTCAACGTGGCCTGACGAGCAGTGCCATGTCCGCGCCTGGGATCCGAACCCTGGGCCGCCGCCGCAGAGCGCGCAAACTTAACCACTCGGCCACGGAGCCAGGCCCAGGAATGCATATTTTTAGCAAGGACCCCCAACTCATGATTCTGAAAAGGGGGTTCCTGGGATACTGGCTGATAAACACTGGCTAGACGGTTTCCCACCGTCACCCAGCTGGACTTGAACTCAAACCTTGACTACAAATCTCAGGCTCCTTAAACCACACAGCAGGGCAAGTTAGATCAATATTTTTAGGTGTGTTTATGGTTGGAGAGGGTGGAGGCAGGTGGAGGGAAGAAGACATCAGTGACCTGAGCTACTGGTCCTCTCAGAGTTTGCTTGGCCTACATCAGGTCGCTTAAACTTTTTAGATTGCAATCCTTTGTAAGAAATACATTTTATATCTTGACCAGTCTACACCACATAGGAATAGATGTATTGCTAAAACATTAGCTTCACTCTGATATTCTGTTTCATTTTTTGTCTCAATTGCTGGTGGCATCCCACTAAATTGATTCCACTCTCCACTAATGGAATATTTGTAGAATGCTGGCCTAGATGACCACAAAAGTTCCCTCTAACTCTGAGAATCCCTATCACTGAGCTTGCACACTTCAGTGGAGTTGCTCCTCTGTGCCAATGTGAGGTATGCAGGGTTATTTCCTGGGGATCAAGTGTGCACGTGGCCTCAGATGTAACTTGCAGCCCTTTTGCAGACGGTTGAGGCAGAGTAGAGGGGGGCCTGAGGCTCTGGTTGCAAACAGCCCAGCATGTCATCCAGATACAAGGCCCACTGCCCCCAGGGCAAGTTACAGACAGACCCACTGGCGAGTGTGTGTGTTGGGGGGTGGCTGGGGGAGTTGGGGGAGGATAAAGAGCCAAGCTGTGTGCTTCTACAATTTGAAGACCCAGTTCCTGGAGAGAAGCCTGGAAACACCACTAGATGGTGGGGTTTGCCTCCTGTAGGCTGCCCACTTCACATAGACAGAGGAGAAAGTGGAAGGAAGATGATTAACAGGCGAGGTCTCTTGTGCTCAAGCTTTAGATCCAGCCAAAACCCATTATGGTTCAAACACAGGATGAATGTCCTGGTTCACATCACCTCAATGGCTTGGTCTAAAAGATTGATTACACCAGGTCCCCATCCCAAGGCATGAAGGTAATTCCAAAGAGTGGCAGCCCAGGGGGTTAGGGGAAATGATGAGTCACTGGTCAAGCAGGCTGCCCCTGAAACCATCCGTCCTCATCCTCTCCCCACAGCAACAGGGAAGCCTCAGGGAGCCCAGGGGACTCGGGGTTCACACTTGAGAAACACTGCTTCAGAGAACCCACGACTGGAATCAGTACTGGAAAGTTCTAAGAGCTCCTGCCAGTAGGGCAGGGGTCAAGGGCAGAGGGGCCAAAAGACCTTTGAGGACTCTTGGCACTCTTAAAAGGCTTTTATTTGCAATCCTTAAACTAACTCATTCATGCTTGGTGCTTGAAGCGTTCTCCTGGACTGTGATGAGTCATATCACCTACTGAACGTTAATTACACAGAGTGCGCCTCTCATCAACCAATAAAACCCAAATTCCCTCACAAATACTAAATTACCAGTTTCTTAGAAATGTGCACGTGTGTTTTTCCTTCCTGCCCAGCCCTGGCGTGTGTCAGCAGATCTCCTGTCTCACAGAACCCCAGGACCATTATTTTTGTTTCTTCCTCTTTCCATTTTGAGAGGACCCGTGAGCACGTCCCCACTCTGGCTGTTGCTTTCCCTTTGTGGAACTCCAGTCCTTTCCAGAGGCACATTCTGGAAGTTCCCATTTCTCTCCCTGAGCTAAATCTCTGGTCCCAGGAATCTGAACAGGGTTATCCAACAGCTTGTTGTAGAAAGTGCTGCAAACAATCTCTCTGCTTTCACCTAATTCTTTTCTTCTCCACAGCCTTTTAAGAGCTGTTTTAACGTCCTCGTTTGCCAATCTTTAGATTTTTATCTTAAATTTCTTGGCATATTCATTTTCTAATTTTCCCTTTTAGGCCTGCAGATCATTCTTCACATTTGGCCTCACTTTTTTTTTGTTTTTTAAAGATTGGCACCTGAGCTAACAACTGTTGCCAATCTTTTTTTTTTTTTCCTGCTTTTTTTCTCCCCAAATCCCCCCAGTACATAGTTGTATATATATTTTAGTTGTGGGTCCTTCTAGTTGTGGCATGTGGGATGCCGCCTCAGCATGGCCTGATGAGCGGCGCCATGTCTGCACCCAGGATCCGAACCAGCGAAACCCTGGGCTGCCAAAGTGGAGCGCGCGACCTTGACCACTCGGCCACGGGGCTGGCCCCCTAGCCTCACTTTTAATTTTCCTTGTCAGAGATGACTCCTTTATGTTTTCTTAATTCTTCTTCTTCTGGCAGAGCCTTCTTTCCCAAAAATCTCCCTGCACGGGCTCATGCAACACACAGCTTGTCTCGTAGTTGTTCCCCCATCTGACTCACCGACCACTGAGACATGGACGTGGAGCTGGAACCATTGCCCTTTAGTCCTCCTTGCCTCCCTACTGGGCTTGTCATTTGGCCACTTGATCCCTCCCTGGGGAGAGCCATTCACAGCTGAGGCAGGACAGAGGATGCTGTCTCAACTCTCTCTCTCAAGGTCTATATCTCCCACATACTGACTTACATTACAGATGACTTTATTTTAAATTGTCAGTTCCTTGAGCATCTGCTTCCTCCGGAGTATGCCAAGCCTTCCACCTAACCAGCCTCTATCAGTTCAAACCTACCCCAGGTTCTGACACCAAACTTATTCCTACTAGGGAAATGTTGGGAGCCCTGAGTTGGGAGCACAGACCCTCAGCATGAAGTCAGGTGCGTCTGGGTCTCCTCCGACCTTGTTTCCCAGTTTCTGTAATCTTCTCTTATCTTACTCCCTTCACCATATCTCCCCCGTCAGCAGCAGGTCCCAGCCTGGCTTTTCCTGCTGAGTCTGACTTGGTCCTGTCCTGGGAGCGTCTCATTTTCTTGGTCTAGCTCCCTAGGACTCTGCCCAGGATCTGCTAAACCTTTTTTTTTTTTTTGAGGAAGATTAGCCCTGAGCTAACTACTGCCAGTCTTCCTCTTTTTGCTGAGGAAGCCTGGCCCTGAGCTAACATCCATGCCCATCTTCCTCTATTTTATATGTGGGATGCGTACCACAGCATGGTGTGCCAAGCGGTGCCATGTCCGCATCCGGGATCCGAACTGGCGAACCCTGGGCCGCCAAGAAGTGGAACACGCGAACTTAACCACTTAACCGCTGTGCTCTGAGCTAACATCTGCCACCAATCCTCCTCTTTTTGCTGAGGAAGATTGGCCCTGAGCTAACATCTGTGCCCATCTTCCTCTATTTTATATTTGGGACACCTACCACAGCATGGCTTGATAAGTGATGCATAGGTCTGTGCCCGGGATGTGAACTGGCAAACCTCGGGTGGCTGAAACAGAACTTGCGAACTTAATGGCTAGGCCACTGGGCCTCCCCGCCCCCCCCCCCCTTTTTTAATAAATTAATTTTCTTTATTATTATTTCATTGAGGTCATATTGGCTTATCTGCTAAACCTTTCTGATGCTAATTGCTCCCTGGATTTCCTCCCATTGCCTACTGCTGAGTCATCATCCAATTCTTTTCCTCGCTTCCCCAGTCTCTCTCCTTTCAGGGTCCAGGCCTTTCCGGGTGGAGCCTGCTCCCCTGTTGCCCGGGCCCCAGGTGGACTTTGGCCTCCACACTCCCGATGCTTCCCCAGGGCAGAAGGAGCTCCTCGTGTCCTCACTTTCCTCCTGCTCCTCAGGGACAGCGTGTTGCCTCCTCTCCTGCATATAACGCTACACGCACAGAGGAGACTTCATAACCACGCTCAGTTCTTACTCGTATTTGCCAGAAACTATTGCTTTCATTTAGGTCCAGTTTTGCTTGGTTACTATTTGGAGATTAACTGAACCTCCCTCTTGTATAAACAGTGTGAGCTAGATTATCCCTAAGAGCTTTCCCATGTGATGGAAAAAGAACACAGTTATTCCCTGCCGGTTTCCTAGTGACATCCAGAGAACTGGGACAGCACCCCACCCAGCATTCTACGGTGCCTACTGTTGTCACTTCTGGGCCTTGGCTTCCGTGTGCCTCTGTGCCTCGACGTTATCCTCCTAAAGCAGCACAGCCTAGTGGTTAACGGCATGGACTCTGGAGCCTCCTCGGCTGTGTGACCAGGGGCAAGTTACTTAACTTTTGGTCTCAGTTTCCTCAACTGTAGAATGGGGGATAATAACAATACCTGCTTCGTAGGTTGCTATGAAGATTAAATAATACTTTTAAAGTACTTAGGACAGTGCCCTGAGCAGAGTTAGCTCTCTAAATGTGTGTTTAAAAATAAATTCTAGAGGGGCCGGCCCAGAAGCATAGTGGTTGGGATCCTGTGCTCTGCTTTGGCTGCCTGGGGTTCACGGGTTCAGATCCCAGGCACAGACCTACACACCACTCATCAAGCTGTGCTGTGGTGGTGACCCACATACAAAATAGAGGAAGATTGGCACAGATGTTAGTTCAGGGCCAACCTTCCTCAGCAAAAAAAGAGAAAGATTGGCAATAGATGTTAGCTCAGGGCCAATCTTCCTCACAAAAAAATAGATAAACTCTAGAGATATTAATTATTATTATATAACTTTGAGGGGAAAGTTAGGAGTAGAGAAGAAATGGAAAAAAGAAAACAATTTTGATAGTACATTGTCTGGGAACAGACTGTACCAGATGTATACAGCCATGTAAATTATTATGTAAATAAATTTTTTTTGTTTTTTTGAGGAAGATTAGCCCTGAGCTAATATCTGCCATCAATCCTCTTCTTTTTGCTGAGGAAGACTGGCCCTGAGCTAACATCCGTGCCCATCTTCCCCTACTTTATATGTGGGATGCCTGCCACAGCATGGCTTGGTAAGCGGTGTGTAGCTCCACACCTGGGATCCAAACCCGTGAACCCCAGGCTGCCAAAGCAGAGTGCACAAACTTAACTGCTACGCCACTGGGCCAGCCCTTAAATGAATCCATTTTTTCCCCCTTTTTTATAATCTTCATGGCGTCTTGCCCTAACCCAGGCCAACTAGAAGAACTGGCCTGAAGGCTGTCCAGGGAAGGTGACAGATGACTTCAAGGGTCCCCCAAATCAGCATATGCTTTTCTTGTTAAAAACAAGAGGGTGGTGGGAGCCCTGATCCCGTTATGGAAAATGAGATTCCCTCCTGCCTTTTCCTTCCACACTGCTTTCCATGCACCATCCATCTGAAGGAGCGCCCCCTTCCCATCCGTCTGATAACTGCCCACAGTACTTGCCACCCGAGCCGAGCCTGCTGATAACTATGAACATCAGCTTCTGATGCTGCTTCACCAAGTGCTTGGATCTGCTACTCCGACAGGCAGAGAAGCATGCTCAGCAGCGCCCATCAGACCTCCTCTTCCTCTCCTGGCTGCCGGCCTCTAACTCCCTCCATCTAATTCCCCCACAATGCTTAGCCAGTGTGAGCGTCAGGGTTCTCTGAATTCATGTCTACATATGAATGGCAACATAGGGGGCCTTAGAAAAACGTGCAGTCAGAGGGTGTCTATCTGGCATGGTTTAAAGGACACTGACAAGGCCTGCCAACTCCATTCAAGACTGTCCTCCCTCCCCAGCACCCCCGCACCTGCTGCTAGTGCCTGGAATCCCATCGTCAGAGATTAATTTCATTTCATTAGGTGACATCCCTCACCATGAAACGTCCCAAAGCAGAGTCTGCACATGACTCCTTTCCAGTTGCAAAAAGATGAGAAGCAGCACGTGGATGACATGTGGGTACCATGCAGCTGTCCTTATAGGGCTTTAAGCATGCAGATGTTCACGACAGCATTTTTTTAATCAGAAAACTTAACAACCATGACATCAAAAAATCCCCTAAAACTAAAATATAAAAATCTAACATGAAGGGAATGGCTGAGCATTTACGATACATCCACTAAGTGAATCGTGCAGCCATTTGATATTTATAAAGCTTTATAATAGCTTACCTCAAATAAAGTAAAAAGGGAGAAAAAGGATAGGATGTAAAGTCACATATATAACTGTGAAGAACATTATTAACAACTTAATAACCCTATTCATAGGAAACTAACAGGAAGGAAATTCATCAAAATGTTAAGACCGGCTTTGTTGCATGGGAACTCTGGGTGAGGCCCCCTCCTTTCTGATTTCCAGTACTGCCCAATACTTCTCACCTAAGAGTTATTTTATAATGAAAGTAACAATAACATCAACAAGAGCCACCTCTAAGACAAGTCAACAGTGTAATGGGGAACAAATGCAAATATTCCAAGGAGGCATAATACTTTGAGGAAAAAAAAAGTGGGTAGCGGATGGATGGATAGTTCCCAATTCTGCTCCAGGACCACTATGTGAGCTTTGGGGAAGCTCCAAGCTGCTGGTAACACCTCAGTGTAACGGCTTCAAGATCCATTCTATAAACTTCTGTTTCCTGCACTCTTGTGAAACTCAGATGATCACTCCAGAAACCAGGTCCCTTTACATGACTTAGTGCTCTGCTTTTATCCTGAATTGAATTTTGAAACAGAGGTATAAAGCAATGACTGGGCATTGGGCAATACTGTTGTGGAGCCCTGGGACATCTCCAATTTGTATGTTGGTAGCCCATTGAGCTGCCAGGTCCAATTAGTCTAAGGCTGAGGATTTGCTTTATCTTTGTTTGCTGGAGCTGGGGCTGCTGCTGACCACAACTGAAGGAGCTAACTGATTTAGTGTTTCCCATGTGCTGAAATGGAGGGCAGAACCCCAGAGAGGCAGAGAGTATGGTCTGCAGTCAGTGTGAGTCTCATGAATTGCATAGTAATTAAGAGTGGGAAGGATGCAGGAGTGGGAATCAGGAGGCCTTGGTGCTGGTACAGGTTTTTCCTGTGTGTGACATTTGGAAAGTCCCTTCCCCTCTCCATACCTGAAGTCCCTCATTGTTTTTTTTTTCCTGAGGAAGACTTGCCCTAAGCTAACGTCCATCACCAATCTTCCTCTTTTTGCTTGAGGAAGATTTGCCCTGAGCTAACATCCATGGCCAATCTTCCTCTGTTCCTCTATTTTTTATATGTGAGTTGCCACCGCAGCATGGCTGATGAGCAGTGTAGGCCTGTGCCCAGGATATGAACCCATGAAACTGGGCCGCTGAATGGAACACACTGAACTTAGCCACTATGCCACTAGGCTGGCCCCAATTTCCTCATTCTTAAGATGAGAAAATTGGACTTCTGGGTCCCTTCCAGTTTTGATATTCCAAGAGCAGAGCAGTTTCTATATTTACTTTCCAACCCACAACTCTATTTAATTTTCTTGAGCACTTATCATTAATGTGTTGTCTTGTTTATTTGTTAACTTATTGGTTGTCATATCACACATCAGAACGGAAGATCCAGGAAGGGATGTAAGACCCAGAAGCATTCTCTTTCTTGCTCATGGCCACAGCTCCCGAGTCTAGAGTGATGCCTGGCACACAGCAGGTGATCAATAAATACCTGAATGTGCGAGTGAATAAATTCCACAAGTTCTTGCCTGATATGACTGAGATGTCTAGCTATGACGCCTGAGAGGCCTCTCTGTCTCTCTCTGTCTCTCTCTGTCTCTCTCTCCCCCTCTCCACCCCCCCTCCCTCCCTTCCTCCCTCCCTCTCTCTCCCTCTCTCTCTCTCTCTTTCTCTCTCTCTCTCTCTCTCTCTCTCTCTCTTGCGCGCGCGCGGCTGCCCATGTATTCCTGTTCCTGTCAGTGTCTTTGGGATCCCACAGTTTACGTTCTGAGCCCCTTTTCAAAAAAAACTTATCTCACCCTTTAATCATTTGCCTATATCTCTACTGATTCCTAAACCTGAGAAAAATGACAAATGGGGGAGAAGTTATAAACCCACCAGAACAAAGAGAAACGCAGGTAATAATAGATAAGAGAAGTCAACATTTTTTTGAATAACAGAAAGCAGCTGCAGGAGTGTAAGTGACTTGGTAGAATGGAGAAGATGAGGTGCAAGCTCCTGCCAGTCAGCCCTGCACGATCCTCAGGAGGGTTCGGGAAGTGGAGGCGCCAGGCAGCACTGAGGGAAGGAGGATGGGTGGGACTACAGAGGGAAGATGGGCTGGAAGTCTGTAAAGGGAGCAGACCCCTACATCCCCCTCTGTCTAATGCACACTTTCCTGAAAAACTGAATTCACTGAAGATCTACACACAGACTAGAGAGATGGCCACCATCCTTGTTCCTCTTGGCTCCCAGGATACTGGCAGCCAAATACAAACAGTTTAGGCAGATCTGAGGATCTTTCATTGGAGAAACCAAAAAGATGTTCAGAAACTCAAATACTGACATTTAGAGATCCCTCCCCAAAAGCAGATCCAGTGCCCTGCCAGATCGCCACCCAGTGAAACCTTCCAGTCAATAAGGTCCTCTCACTACACAAAATATCCAGTTCGCTGTCTTGGTGCCCCATTCATAAATTGAACATGATTTAGCCAAGGCTCACCAGACTTTTCAGAAAAGCCTTTCTGACAGAGACCAAACTAAGGAAACAATGAGGACCAGGAGCTCAGAGGAAACAAAATGCAGGCAGGACAAGAAAACTCCAGCAACACTATGTAATGCTCAGAGAGATAGGAGACGATACTGTATCCAAGAAAAAAGAACGAGCTGCCACAGGAAGCGGAAAAATTATAGAACAAGAAAGAGCTCTTAGAAATTAAAAATATGGTTCAAATGAAACACGCCATACATGGGTTGCAAGATACAGTCAAAGAAATTTTCCAGAGAGCAGAACAAGAACACTGAGAGAGGAAAATAAGAGAGAGAATATAAGAAAATTAGAGAATGATTCTAACAAGTTTTAGATAGAATGGAAAGGAATAAACTGTAAAGAGAAAACCCCAGGACTGAAGGGCACGAATTGCCAAATTGATAGAATGTTCCAAGGACTTGCTAGAATTAATTTTAAAAAGACCCACTCTAAAGCACGGCATCAGGGCACAAGGGCAGGAAAGAAGGCAGCTAAAAGCTTTCAGGGAGAGGGGAGGAAAAAAAGTCAGGTGAAATGCAACAACTCAAGAATCATAATGATGGCAGATTTCAACAAAATTAGAACATAAAAGAAAGTGGAGTAATGCCTTCAAAATTCTGAGTGAGAATTATTTCCAACCTAGAATTCTAAGTCTAGACAAACCATCAGTCAAGATGAGGGGTACGCTAAAGGCATTTCAGACATTCAAAGACTCAAAACTTTGCCTCAATAAGGATTCAGTAAGTATTAACTATTATGTTAGCATCTGTTGTCTTCTCAATTTTTCTCTTATATTCTCTTTAATTTTTTTGTTTCTGTTAACGTGATATGCCTTCGATATATACAAATTAAAACTGATCCCTTCAATCCCTTTAAAAAAATGAGTTTATAAGTAGACAGGTTTGAGAAATGCCTGATCGACAAAATGGTTTTCGATTTTAGCAAAACATTCATCCAAGACTTCTGTGTTAACCTTTTAGCCCAAACGATGAAATGTGGGCTGAGATGACAGTACTGTTAGCTAGGTTCATGGCTTATTAGAGGTGATGAACTTGGGGGTTCATCTAATCCAATCGCCTTATTTTACAGATGAGGAAGACAAATCCCCGAAAGAGGAAGGGGCTTATTTAAGGGAGATAGTATCTGGAAGACGGTAGATAATAAATATTCATTGAATGAATGACTGCGTTAGTGAGTAAGGAAATGAGTTAAGTCAGAGATTATCCAACCCTCTCAACCCATAAGCGGAAAAATTGAGGACCTCCAAGACAGTTGGGAGCAGAGCTAAGACCAGACTCAGGTTTTCAAACTAGGTTTAGAACACTTTTCACTAAACTTTGCTAGGTTAATGACTGTATTCGTCTAAGAGAATATCACAAGACTCTGGGTCTACGCTTGCAACTGATGTATTAATAAATGGATTGTTATCAGTGTGGGAGGAGGATTTTCAACTCCATGCTTGACAAAGCTGCAAAGAAGACACAAAGCTGGGAGCGGCAGCTAAGATTACAGATCACAGGAAGCCAGGACCTTAATGAATATCTACTCTGACCTCCTCCTCAAGGCAGGGCCTTTTTAACATCCTCTAGCTCTCTGCTTTATGACGCTGTTCCCTCCGGGTGGAGAGCTGTGGTTTTAAGAACATTTTCTTTGTTTTTGTAATTTCCATCCATGGTTCTTAGTTTCCTCCTAAGGTAATAAAGAAGAAATCTTGCTTTCTTCCACAGAGCTTCATATATGTGAAGACCAGATTAATAATTCCTTAAGTTTTCTCTTTTCCAAACGGCTCTCAAAGGGGTGGTTTCCAATATTTTCATCATGTTCTTCCAGATGAACTTCAGTATATTATGTCCCCCTCAATAGGGGGCACCTAGAATTGAACCCAATCCTTAGATGTAGTCTGCCCAGCACAGACTAAGCCAAGTCCTCACTCCCCACATGTAGACACTATACCTCCATCACTGTGGTCTGAGAGTCTTTTAGTTCCATCATAGAAGCTGTTGGCTTCTATCAAGCACAGCCTACTGAAAACCCCAATCTGATTCACAGGGGCTTCTCAAGCCAGCTCCTCCCCTTTCTCTCTCTCTCTCTTTTTTTTTTAAAGATTGGCACCTGAGCTAACAACTTGCCAATCCTTTTTTTTTTTGCTTTTTCTCCCCAAATCCCCCAGTAGAGAGTTGTATATTTTTAGTTGTGGGTCCTTCTAGTTGTGGCTCCCCTTTCTCTACTTGGGGTTCTGAGGCTTTTAATTCCAAGAATTTTCTATTTATCTTCGTTAAATTTAATTGTCTAGCTAAGGAGTACTGTTCTTGACTCTCTCATGTATCAGGGTAGTGATTCCTCCCAGCTTTGTGTCATCTGCAAACCGGAAATTTATGCTTCAGGGATTCATTCAAGTGCAAGATAAAGATGGAGAACACGGTAGGAACAAGGACAGAGCTCAGAGATACTACACTGGAGGCTCCTAACAGAAGAACACGATCCACGATCCACCCGGAGGACGAACCAGACTGCTCCTGGGCATAATTAACACTAGGGGCGAAGTTAGAGGGTTTCAGATTTGGCTTCATGTTCATTCAACAAGAATTTATCAAGTGCCGGTTAGAGCTCTTCAGCAAGGAAGGAGGGAAACGCAAACTGATTGCGAATTCTGTCCGCTCCTTATCTCTCTACTCCCTATCCAGGTTTGAAGACCGTCTAGACTAGGCACAAGGCATCAACAGAGATGGGGTTGGGAGGATTAACAGCCTGGCAACGAATTTGGGGCTCTGTAACAATGACTCTTAGTTTGGCGTTAGCTATCCTGCCAAGGGAGAGGCATCTCCCAGCTCCTTTGTGCTTGCCCGAGGCTGTCTGTATGGCTGTTCTGACCGCAGTTGGACAGGAAGGCACTTTCCTGCAACACACATCATAGCTTGGGAAAGCCCAGGGGAATGGCTCTGAAAACCCGGAGGTTTCCTGCAGCAGAGGGAGGAGAGGTGGCTGGGAGAAACTGGACATTACCAGGAGCAACTTGCGGGCTGCCCCCAGGCATTCCTGCAAATTGTCCACTGTGCGGGTTGTGGAACACCAAAAAGTTGAGCTTCAGGAGAAATCTGGCCAAAGATCAGAGAGGATTTCACCAAAGTGCAAAATGTTATCAAAACTCAATTATTCAGATGTGGGTCAACATTTCCCAGTTTGTGGGTTACTGGGTCTGGAGTCAGACTGCCAGGTTTGACTCTGTCTCCATTGTTACTATCCGTATAATCTTGAGCAGGTTAATTAGCCTCCCTTTGCTCATTTTCCTTATCTGTAAAATAGGGATAATATTAATTCCTACCGTGTAGAGTCATTGTAAGGATTACATGAGTGAACACAGGTAAATCCTAACATGCATTAAGCACTCAGTAAACGTTACCCAGTGTTTATCTAGTCATCAAACTGGGCACCTACCCAAGACGTATTTTCTGCACTGATACTGTGTGTCCAGGGAATAGAAACCCATTTGTAAAGCGTCCTTAATGACACGTATTGAGGGAAACTGGCAGACTAGAAAAAAAAATAAAAGCAACCGTATATTCCCAAGCCCAGGTTAAAGCCTTAGGGTAGATTTAGGCTACAATTCCCTTTGTAAGGCCACAGATGTGAACTTCTCTCTTCTTCTCACACCACGCCTCCTAGAGAAGAAACAGACTGGCATCAGGCCGGGAAGGGATTCTTAGAACTATTTGCCAAATCTGGGTGGATGACACGTCTACACTGTGGTGATAGGGTGGAGGTACCCACTCACACATAGACACTTGGCAAGATAATCCCTGGAAAGAGGCCACGCTTCCTTGTGGTTGACCGGAGAACACCGCTCAGCCTGATTACTGTTGGGTAATCTGAGCACAGGCAGCAAGGCTGCCAGGACTGGAACCAGGAAGAGGGCAGAGGTGGAGTTCAGGTGTGTGCTGCTGAACACCTGAGAGGGGCCTCGGCTCAGCAAGGGTGCCGGTCAGCCACCAGCAGGCTGGGGGGTGCATTACAAATAGGTGTTCAAAAGAAGCACATTCTAAATGCCTTGACTCAGAAAGCAAACACCCATAGTCACTGTCTCCCAGGCCAAAAGAGGTGCTGGTGGACCTCTTGTGAATTTCTCATTTTCAAGCAGAATAAGATAATAATTCACATTGCTATGACCCTTTATAGTGTACAAAACTCTTTCACAGACATTATCTGATCCTCATGGATCCCGTAGGTTGGCATCATCATCTGATTTTATAGATGTGGAAATTGAGACTCAGAGAGGTAAAATGACTTGCTCAGGCTCACACAATAGCAAATCGCAAAGGCAGGACTCCAACTCTTATGAATCCAAATATCTCATCCATACACTTATTCGCTTATTTACCAGCTAGTCACTGCACTGGGCATGGGGCATGGGGCATAGAACAGTGAGGCAGAGAGTTGTGATGACCCTTCCCTCATCACCAAGCTTACTGCCTTTTGGGGAGCAGCCAGAGTGTGACAACAGGGGAAATGCAGGGTGCTGGCCCAGGGATGAGGAATGGGGTCCCTCAGAAAGTGATTTACTCTTCCCATTACAGCCTCACCCAACTGCTCCACTGAATACTGCCATGGTTGTGACTCCTCTGAGCTGTTTATATTATCAACTTTGGCATCTTTCCTTGGCTGTGACAGTGGACAACTACTTCGCTCCTGCTTACCCACCAGCCAGTGGGATCCCAGAGCATCTGCCTCTCTCCTATGCTGGCCTGCTCAGCGCCATCACCATGGGGCCATCTCCAACTATGCTGGCACCATCCTTGGGGCTTGAGGAATTCCAGCTCTCCAGACAAATGATCCAGAACATGTGCCCAGGAGGGAGGAGAAGAGCAGTGGCAACTAAAGGGTTCCCAGAGTCTTATAGAGTCTTCCCTAAAAGTTGGCAAGCTTTTGCCATCAGTGAATCAACTTTAGGATTGTCCCTTATCCCTGATCCTGTTCTCCTCCCTTCAGTGTGAAGATGGGCCTTTACCTGTGACCCCACGCTCCTTACTTATCTATGTTCACCCCCTTATTGGGTGAGTCCTAATGGGATTTTCCACTTCTATCTGCTGCCATTGGCTGGTTTTGCTCTGGGACTGACTGCTACCTCATGTCTCATGTCTGGTTCACGACATTGCATCTTCCTTACTACCGCCTCTCTGCCTAGTGACCAGCTATCAGGACACACCCTCTGGACGCTGCTATGACCTGTTCCCTTGACCGTGTGCGTGGTCTATAATCCGGCCCCGTCTTAACTTACCTTTCAATTCAGATCAGCTCTCCAGGAACAAAAGGACAAAAGCACAGTTCTAGTGGCACTAAGTGGCCACTAGAGGGAAGCAAAAGCCAGGATATACGAAAGGAAACAGACGCACTTGAGTTGCTTGAAACAGAAGGCTAGACCCTACCCTGACTGGGGCATATACCAGCCTACGTGGGAAACATGAGATGGACAACTGCATAGTGCCTGGCACACAGTAGGTGCTCAATAAATGTTTCCTGGATGAAATTCCAAATTTTAGATATAAGAAATAGTGATGTGATCACAAAATTCATATCAAGACCCAGTCTCACTGGTCCTCAGGCCAGGATGCCTTTCCATCACATAGCACACAGTTCCTCTTCCTCCTTCTCCTCCTTCCCTGCTTCCTCCTCTGCAGTTCAACCCAGATAAACTCCCTGCTCATCCAAATTCCAAAACATTTTTGGACAAACTGTAGCCATTTGTGACGCTTTCCTCCATCCCTTATATCTAATTTGTCACATGGCCCTGCTAGGTTATTAAAAACCTTTCTCTTACCTTCTGGACAGCTCCCTTGCTAATCTAGGCCCTCATGACCCACCGCTGCATTTCTGCAGGTGTCTCCTCATTGTCTGCTCTCCTCCATGCTCCACCCTCATAACACCCTATTATTTCAGAATTCATGTTTACTTTGCCGTGTCTGCCCCTTCAGATTCTACCAGCCTCATCCTGGCATTCACAGCCCTTCATAATCCTCCCCCGTTCACTTGTTCAACCTCAACTTCCACTACAGTAGTCCCCACCTTATCCACAGGCGATACATTCCAAGTCCCCCAGTGGATGCCTGGAACCATGGATAGGACTGAGCCCTGTATATACTATGTTTATTCCTACACATACGTATCCAAGATAAAGTTTAATTTACAAATTAGACACAGTAAGAGATAATCAATAACTAATAAAATAGAACAATTATAACAATATACTGTAATAAGTGACTGTAGATCTTAGCAACCTCAGCATATAATTCTTTTCCTTTCCTTATTAAGTCAAGAACTTTCACCTTTTCACTTAAAGGAAGCTGTTTATGGCTCCTCTTTGGCATATCTGAATTGCCAGCATCACTACTGTTGTGCTGTGGGGCCATTATTAAGTAAAATAAGGGTTTCTTGAACATAAGTGCTGCAATACGATAACAGTAGATCTGATACCAAGAGGCTAGGGGTGGGTAGGGTATACATCATGGACATGCTGGACAAAGGGATGATTCACATCCCAGGCGGGATGGAGTGGGATGGCGGGAGAGTTCATCAGGCTACTATGAACAGCGTGCAATTTAAAACTTATGAGTTGTTTATTTCTGGAATTTTCCATGTAATATTTTTGGACCAAAGTTCACCATGGGTAACTGAAACCAGAGAAAGGGAAATCGCAGATGAGTGAGGGCTGCTGTACTTGTCCAGAGATTTTGCCTGGTTGGTCTCTTGATGGTGCCCCAAATATGTCCTGGTCATTACTGCCTCTGGACTATGGTTGATGGGCGACAACTCTACTGAAATAGTTTCTCTTTTCCTCTCCAGACCCCATCTTCCCCATCATTGAGGGTCAAGCACAGCTCTCAATCCCCACATCTCACACTGCTCACATTCTGTGACAATGGTCTACACAATGGGCTTTCCCCTTCCCGGGACTAATTTTGTTTGTCCCATGTGTTTTGATACCCAAGTAGTCAGAAGGACATATCCCTTACTTTGACGGCGTGTGTATATGTGTACATTATAAAACATTATATTTCTCGCTATTTGGCTTAGTTACTGAATAGTCATTTTTTAGAGTGCCGTCTTAGTTTTACCCGTTTTCTCCTATTCTCCAGTATCGTTTCAACAACAGGGCATTCCAGAGCTCTGTATTAGGTACTGGTCAAAACGACTGTGAGTGCATGCCACATCACAGCATTTTTCTTCATAATTTTTAGTTTCTTGGGTTTTTTCCTACACAAAATATGTCACTATTTCTAACCCAGAACCTGTGTTTCAGGTGGTGGTGGTGGCAGTGGGGTCAGGGGCACTGGAGGGAATCAGGAAGGCTGGGTAAGAGTTCACAGGAGGACAGCATGGCGGTTTCTAGTCTGGATTTTGAATGCTGCAGCCCTGAGTCTGAATCCTAGTCTTACCACACTGACTAGTATGTTACCTTGGAAATGATAAAGATACAGGGTCTGTCTAAGCTTCAGTTCCTTGTCAAAAATACTGAGGTACTAATATTAGCTTAACAGAGTAGCTATTTTGATTAAAGATTATAACGCATGTGAAACACTCGCTATCCAGTTAATGGCTATTGTTGTGGTTATTATTACTGTGGTCATTATTATTTGGTGTGATTGGTTGAGTCACTGAGTACACATGGAACAGTCCCTTTTCTTTAGAGAGAGAAATTACTCATTTCATTTTTAAACTTTTTATAATATACATACAGAGGAGTGCATCTCGTAGCTCAACGAATCTTCTCAAGCTGAACACTTCTTTGTCAGCAGCACCCAGATGACGGAAAAGAACATGAGTAGCACCCGGAAGCCTCACTCACACTCACTCCAGGCACCACCCCCGACAACCCATTATTCATTACATTTTTTTCTTTATTGTAGTCAAAACACTTAACATGAAATCTATCCTCTTCAGAAATACTTAAGCATATGGTACAGTGTGATTAATTATAAGTACAGTGTGGTACAGCAGATCCCTAGAACTTGGAATATCCCCTTCTGTACCCTCTTGTCCCACTGTCCTGCTGAGTGGCTCAGTGGCTCTGAGCAGTGAGGGTTCCGCAGAAGTGGACAATTTTGATTTCCTTCTGATAGTTGCAGGAGCTGGGGCTGAGTACTACAGAAGAGAATCCAGCTGCAGGTCCAGTTAGAACATGCGGGCTAGAATAAGTTTTAACAGCTGTGGCAGAATGCAGAGCCAAGATCACAGCCCTCCAAGAATTGGGGAGAGATGGGAGTTTTATTGTCCTTTAAATATAATCAATCATGCCAGATATGAGTCATGAGCAGCTATCCATATAGTTTCAAAGAGAGCAGAGGAAAAACCTATTTAGACATCTTTTAAAATTTAATGATTCTTTCTTCCCTGTGCCCCTTCTCCTGTGATTAGGAGTTTAGTAGCTGGAAAGGGCCAGCTTGACTTGAAATACATCCTGGACAGAACAACAAAGGCAGAGAGGAGAGGATCTGGTGAAGGAAGCTGATGGCCCCAGGAGCACACACCGTCCTAGCTGAGAGTTCCTGGTGGCAGCATTTGGGCAGACAGAGGGTTCCTTTATATCCTTAGGAAAAGACAGAAATTGAGGTGCCACTCAGGCAAGTTGTACATAACTTGAGAATGTACCTGTGGGAGGGCTGCCAGGCCCCAAATTTTAGCACATAGGGAGAAGAATGAGCTCTTAATTACAGAGATGGTTAGTGGGCTCAAACTCAGGATGTATTTGGTATGTATCGGAAAAAGAAAGGGAGACCCCTCCTTGAGCTGAGAACTTTGGTATACAAGTGGGAGAGCACAGCCATTCTCAGCATCACAATAGGAAGCCCACCGTGAACATCTATATATCCGCCTCCCTACTTTCCTGAGTCTTCAGCTCAGGCAACGCACTAGATTCCAATCGAGAGACAGTCACCTCTCACCCTAGTACAAAGAGATATTCTTCTCTCAGTGTTTTGACTTCTGGAAGGTCTTGGTCAAGTTCAAATCAACTTGGTTTCTGAAGGGAAAAGACTGCTTAAGTAGTTGTCTAAGGGAGACGTAAAGGGAGAAATTCTTCTCCTTTAAGGCTGATCTCAAGTTACTCATTCATTCATTCACTCATTCAGCAAATGTGTATTGGGTGCCCTGCCTCTGGGTTCACAGCCAGGATAGAATGCAATCCCTGATGCCTGCCCCAATCCCACAGACTATATCCCCAGCATTTTTGGGCAAGGATGTACAGCACATTCTCACAGCTCCACCACACTGCTAAGACCTTCCTGTACTGCATTCCCACCACTATCCTCGGCCTGCTTCCCATCTCCCCGAGAAAGTCTTCATTAGGCTCTGAGACCTCACGGATTCTTCTGAGACATTCTCTACCTCCTTTCAGCTGTGTCTAAGACAGATCCAGACTGGGAGCTTCTGGCTCTTGGGCTATCCCCCTGTATCATGATGCTGCAAGGTTTCCACTGTGAAGGAGACATTCTGATTGTGCATTTCCCCAGTGGCTCTCACCCCCTACAACAACCCTCTTTTATATTGGGGTCCAGGTGAAGCCACTGCTTAAAATCACCACTGCCTTGCAACCACTAAGCACTCGACAAGGTAACATGGAGTTGTCAATGAAGGACAACAAGAATGATGGTTTCCTTCTTTGGAAAAGATATTAAGTCTTAAATATCTCAGGACATGCTTTTTAAAAAATGGAATTAGTGGCTGCTGAGAGCTCTTTACTGGGCAGCATTCTTTTTCCCATGATAAACTGCACTCTCCAGTCTTTCTGGTTGCTTCTCCTGCTTACATAGGAAAATATGAGACAAAGGAGACAATTTAGGACAAAAACTCTCCAGTGCTAGTCTCCGCCTTCTCAACCACAGAGTCAGGTGGGGCAGGGCTGTGCTCTGACCTTGGGCTGAGAGAAGACTTCACAGAGTTAGGACAATGTTGCCATCCTTATCTAAAATCAAGTTCCCTTCGAGAGGTCTGGACTCTCCAGGACCTCAGAGGAGCTCCATCAGGGTGAGGTGTGGCCTAAAGCCTCAGCCCGGATTCCCACCTGCCTTGATAGTGAGGGCCGAACAGAGATTCATTGACACATCCATAGCTAGGGTAGGACAGCCCAGCCTCCTGTCCCAGCCTCTGGGCAGGGGGCATTGGGAACCCAGGCGGGGGGCTGCTTCTCTTCTGGCAAAGGACAGGAAGTAGAAGTCCTGCACCTGCTGAGCTTCCAGGAACAGCCCTGTGTCCCCGTGTGAGGTTCCCACACTTCACACAGCTGCTACTGGCAGCTGCAAGGTGGACTTTTTTATCTCAGCACAGGAAGTTTTAAAAAAAGAAAAGGACCCGACACATCAAGGAAGCTAAAAATTAAAGTAAGAAATTCATGATTCATTCCTTAGGCATAAAGCCACTGTGTCACATGTGCTACAAAGGCCACTGAATTCCCCAGGGCCTAATGTTGACCTCAGGCTCACTGGCAAAGGAGGGAGAACATAGGAGACCCCACTATTCAGAGAATTTTACCCTTCCTATACCAGAAAGAGACAATGAAGAATGAAATGCTGCCACCACAGTGAAAGAGCGGGATTATTGGTTAATGTGCAGCAAGTCAAATGCTAGGTGATACAGGAGTTGTAGGGGCCTTCCCAGTGTGCATATTCTTACATACAGCCAGACCATAGAGAAAATGCACAGATGTCACCTCTGGCCTTAAAACTTCAGTGGATCTCTTTGTGCATGATAAAATCCTAACCTTCACAAGCATGCTCTACCACCTGCCTCTCCCGTCTTACCTTCTGCCACAGCAACCTACAATCCACAGTCCCAGCAATAGATGGCCGGGCCTTGAACATCCAGGTGCCTTCAGTCAGCTGTCCCATTGGCCGGAACGCCCATCCCTCTGGTCCCCACCTGCCAAGTTCTCCTGCCCCTTTACCGTTGAGTTCAATTTCCTTATGTCCTGATTAATTATCTAATGGATTCACTCAACAAATATTCATGGAGTACAGACTATGTGCCAAGTACTCCTTTAGGTGCTGGGATTCAGTATGGAACAAAAGAAGCACGTCTGCCCTCGTGGAGTTGGCATTCTTGTAGGGGAGGCAGGCAGCAAACAAGATAAAGAGGCAACATAAGCAGAAAGTTAGAATGTGAGATAGTGGTAAGTACTAAGGAGAAAAATAAAACAAGGAAAGGGTACAAGGTCTGGTGTATGGCTGGTGGTGGGGTGGTAGGGTATGTAGTGGTTGGCATATCTTCTGCAAGGATTTCCAAAACCCCACTGCCTCAGAATTGCTTCTTTCTTACATGTTCCCAACGTACATGATGGGCACCTCTGTTACAGAATTTAACCTAAGCTTCTGTGTATTTATATAGGGGCTATTTATGTACATATCAGTCAAGCTCTGCAAACAGAATTGGGAGCCTAGAGGCGTTATGTCTTTGAACTCCAGCCCTAAACATGCTGTACACAGCATCGTCCACACAGCGTTTCCTGAATTGAGAGAGAATTCTGCCCACAGATGTCAGAATCCAATGTATCCTGGCTTGTTTTTCCCCCTTAGCATTCATTCTCCTATACCTTTCTCTCCTTGTTTTACTTTCCTGTTTGCAACAGAGGTTTTCTTAAGACTCTCCTGAGAAGGCAAACTGATACATTAATTTCCCTTCTACCAATTAGTATTTCTCAATGAGAATAATCTCTCGTCAAGAAACTAGGGTCGGGGGAAGCTGATTTCTTATGGAAACTCATTTGCCGGAAAAATAACATATTAAAAGAAACCTTCCTTGGTGGTTTACCAGTATGTCCACAATTCTTTGCTACTCCACCCTTCAGTGGTTGGTGGAGCTTAATCCTCCTTCACCGGAGTGTGGGCGGGACTTAGCGGCTTCTAGTGAAGAGAACATGGTGGAAGGGATGACGTGTGACTTCTGAAGCTACGAGATAAGAAGAACTGCAGCTTCCTCCTTGCTTTCTACGGGATCACTGGCTTAGGGGGAAGCCAGCTGCCATGTCATGAGGACACTTAAGAGACAGGTCCACGTGGTGAGGAGCTGAGGCCTCCTGCCAGCAGCCCTCTGAGGGCCCCGACTTGGAAGCAGGTCTTCTGGCCCCAGTCAGACCTTCAGAGACGGCAGCTCTGGCTGATGTCTTGAGCGCAACCTCAGGAGAAACCCTGAGCCAGAAGCACCCCGCTAAGCTCCTCTTGATTCCTGACCCACAGAAACTATTCGATAATAAATGTTCGTTGTTTTAAGTTGCTGAGCTTTGAGGTAATTTGCTACACAGCAGTAGATAATTGAGTGAGTTCTGTCTTGGTTCCACCACTGACATTGAGGAAGTCAATTAACTTCCCTGACCCTCTTCCTCAGCTGGAAGTAAAGGAGGTTTGGGTAAGACTCTAAAGAATGCCAACTCTCACACACTATGTTCTCCAAACAAAGCACGCTAGGAATGATGTAGTTTGGGTCAGCTCTGTGTAAAATGTAGCAACCTTGATCTCTCTGGGGTATTTCTGCAGATTCAGACGGCAAGGCGGTCATCACCTGAACCCAGAGGTGCAAGCTGCATTCCGGGAGGTGATAACCAACTTAGAGAGGGGTACACAAAAGTCTCACCAACAGGAGATTTTTATGCTTAAGAGGGGCCTAGAGGAGGTAATACGCTTTGTGTGGTGCTTCATACTGGACGGTGTGTTTTCAGGCATATTATTTAATTCAATCCTTACAAATCTCCATTTTACAGACAGGAGGTTGAGGTTCAGAGAGTTTTGGTAACCTGCTCAAAGTCACACAGTTACTAAGTTTCAGAGCTGAGAACTCAACCGCAAACTCTTTGTTGCTAGATGTACTTTCCATTACTCTCAGCTGCCTCTCTGAGAATTTGACCATGTGTTATCTTAAGCAGGTTAAGAACGTCACCTGGCATGGCCACAACTCCTTCTACAAGAAGCTGCTCTACCTACAGCTGCTGACAGGGCAGGTCTTAGCAGCAGCTTCTATCACAGAACCCCATTCCGTCCTGCGCCCACAGGTGATTGGACCAGCGTGGGCATCTGCCCATGGGAAGTTACCCTAAAGGCTGCCTGTGAGAAATGACGGCCTGAGGCAAAAAGACAAGTGGGGCCAAATAGATTCCTTCTTTCAAGAACGTGAAGTAGGAAATGGCAAGAGAATGACACACTCACCTGAGGGCAGAACAGGTTTTTAGGAGGGGGAGACAGGTCACAGGGGTCACAGGCAAGCCAAGGTTATGAGGGAACAGAAACTCAGAGCAAGCAGAGGTGTTAGGGTGAAGGAAAGGTATATATTGTGTGGGATTTGGGGAGAGGAGCTTAAACTGGAATCTCAAGCGAGGTCCCTACAACTATCCTTGATCCAGGACCATCCTATAGACCAGGCTCCACAAGGTCCAGATCTACTGTGGCCACTAGTATTTGATTCCTGTGAGAGTCCATCTCCCTCACACTTCCTGGTTATACCCTCGCCTTCCTTGAGGTACTGGAGAGAGCTCTTACCTTGCAACTAAATGAATCTAACCAAGGCTGGCATGGCTGATGCGAAACTTAAAGAAAAAGCTGGGCGATTGTAAAATTCCAAGAATCACAAGGGTTTTCTGAAACAAACATACACACACAAAGACCTCCATGAATTCTGCCAATCAAACAAAAACACTTGTGACACCAAAAACTGTATCTCATGGCACCGAGACACTGGAAATGAGCTCCATCCCCTCACAGGACAAGTGGTGCCTAGGAACTAACCAACTGTTTTTCCAGTAAGAAATTGCCTCTAACCAGAAAAGAGGTGACAGATGATCAGTCCAGAGTAATAGGAAGACCCACTACGACACACATGGGTGCTGAGCTCTGCTGTGGGGATTCAACTGGCATACAATTAGAGAAAGGCTTTTGAACCTCTAAATGTCACTTGTGATGGACATAAGGCACTGCCTCATAAGAGGCTGCATTTTGTTAAATGATGCCCACTGAGCAGCCTTTGACCTGCCAAAAACTTGGCCTTCATAGCAGCAGGACAGACAGATATGGTGCAAAGAGTTCTGGACTAAAAAAGAAGAGTCCTGGATGTGATTGCCAGCTCTGCCGCTTAGTAGCTATGCGGCTTGGACAAGCAACTGCAACTTTCTAAGCCACATTTATTCCAACTATAAAACAAAAAGCATGGACTAAAAGATTATCGAGGTCCAGGCCAGCTCTTAAACTGTATATGGGTGATTCAAAGATTCTCAACTACTAGTGCACAAGCTAGTCACTCAACTAGCCACTCATCATATATATATGGTAACCATATTACCATATTACGTCTAAAAAACTCCTAATAAACAAAATCAGGACATATGGTCTGCCCCAGGACAGATTCTCTAAAGTCAGAATTGTTCCGTAAACTACTTGCCGTATACGCCTGGGCACATGGCTCCCCCAGCCTAGATTCTTCCCCTAGAAGGGTCTGAATGGGCGACTGAAAATATAAAGGACTCCTTTGCAAGGCCCACTTCTTATCTCATTTACATTTAAAATAATTTAAGGTCAAATGAATAAAAATGTACACAACTCTGACCTCTTGCTCTTTTTTCTCCCTTACTTCCTTTTAAAAGAATCTGGAAAACATAAGCTTGTCTAGCTTCTTTCTTTCAGGTTTCGCTATAAAAACATCTGTAGTCACACCCCCTTCTTATTCAGCACATCATTAAACTCCGGGGCAAAATATTTACATTTCCCCCCCAATTCTGCTTTGCGCTAAGCCCTAAAGCGTGCGCCTGCTGGGGGGTGCCGGGTGCATCCGGTCCTGGTCTCAAGGAGACAGATGCCCAGCTGGTGGAGAAGCTCTTCACATAACTCTTGTCCTGCGCATCATTTCTAATGGAACAACATTCAGCGTTTGAAAGCTTCCAGACTTTCGTCTCGCAGTTGGGAGAGGATTTGGAACTTTGTGGGCTGTTTCCATCAAAGGATCAGTGCATTTTAGACAGAACACTGCTCAGTCCCCAGCAGGTACAGACGGCCTAAACGCAGGAGGGAGGTTTGCACTGCATTTTAATACCTCTGAAACACGGTGGTAAGTAGATTTTTTCCTAAAACCCTCTAAAACCATTTTAGAATATTTCCTGAAATCCCCATCTGATTGTTTCCCTCAGCTCCTCTTCGTCCACAGGCTAAGATCACTCTCCCACGGCTGCTTCTTTCTCAGGAGTGACATGTGCAGCCACCAGGGCCGGCACAGACCTGGGGTGGCACTCTCACAGTGGACCCCCACCAACCCTCATGACACCATGTGACAGCACAGTAGAGATAGTGGCAAGAGCACTGGGCCAAGAGTCAATAATCTGGGTAGCCATCAGTTCTGCCCTTAAGTGGATGGTCATCTTGGGCAAGCCACTTGACCTCTCTGGGCCGGTTTACTCATCTATAAATGAGAGCACTGGGAACACGAAAAAAATGAATAACAGCATCCTTAAGCTCTAACTTCGTGTTCTGATTCACAGCTTGCCCTTCACTCAATCACACGGTGGAGACGCCGAGGACTCAGAGTGCAGGTACGGAGGGTGACCTGCTCCAGGCTCTCTGAGCTCTGTGGCCTTTTGGGGCCCCATCATTTGCTCTGCTGCAGGGCTGTCATTCTGAAAGGTATTCTGCTTAAATCTGCATATTTATCTTTGACCTTGTGTCATTGCAATGCCCTTCTGGAAGAAATGAGGGAAAAGTTTGTCCCCTTCCAGCTTCAGGGATAATATGTCTTAGTTCCCATTTAAACGTCTCCTGCTAAAAGTTTTTTTATGGAAAATTCTCTTGTCTTCTTTTGGTGTTACTGTTCCTAGAACACTCAGCATTGTTTTAAGAACTTATTCCAAATGTCAGCCAGCTTACACGCCACGTACATACATATCTTATTCCTCTGACTACAAACTACCACCCCGGGATCGTTTCTCCCTAACTAAAAGTAACAAATACTGTTCCTCTCTCTGTCTCGCTCTATGTCACACACACACACACACACACACACACACACACACACACACACACACACACACAGAGTGTCTTTAGCTATTCAATGCTGGTTCCTATATCAAGGTCACTGTACTGAAAAAAGGCAGTGTGGAGAGAAGGCACATCTTGAAATGTCAATCCATGCAGTTTAAGAAAAGAGCACCATGGTGTACTCGTATTTGTCAAAAACTAAAATGTTATTTAACCTAACATATTTGCCTTTTTACTCTTGCTGTCAGAAAATCTGAAGACAAATTCACTTCCAACCCCTCCATGGGGACTTTGAGATTGCTCACAGCTCCTTGTTCATTCCTGTTTTGATTTCTCACTATATTACCCTCTTCTAAACTCTTTACATTCTTTATAAGCTAACAAATCAACCGTAGATGGTTTTGCTCACTACTTTCTGAGAAAATAGAGGTCATAAAATGTGAACGTGCTCAACTGCCTTCTTCTCCTGGACAACCAGGTGCAAATCCCTGAGCATACACTTTGAGGCCTCTCAGATCCAATTCTTCCATCTTTCAACTCATCTCCTCCCAAGACTGAGCCTCTACTCCAAGTCACACTTACACTTGCTGATTCCGGAACATACCCAGGATTTTCTCAACTCCCTGATTTCACTTATGATGTTTTCTCAGTCAGGACTAGGTTCTATCTTCCTCTCCCAAACCACACCTCTCTCATCTTCTGGAAATCCTTTCCCAGCTTCAAGCCCAGCTCAGAGGCAGCCTCATCCGTGGACCCCTCCGCAAGGAGCTCCCCATCCATGCCACCACCAGCAGCAGTTCCAAATAATTTCTTCCCTACCTTTCTAGAGAATGCTATTTGTATTTCTATTACAGCATATTTTTGCCTTGGATATTTGTTTACATTCCGGTGTCTTTCACTGGATTGAAAGTGCCTTAATGATAGAGACTGTGTGGTTTAAAAAAATTATTACAGAGAGAGGATTTTCAATGATTGTTGATTTGAATTTGCTGAAGTAAAGTGCTGTTCTCTGCTTCCTCACGTTTTAGAAACTTTTATATCCTCCTGCTTCCTTTGTACAGACTCTCATGTTTAATTTTTAAATTTCACATCTTTCCTATTGTTTTAATTAAACTCTCTCAAGTCCTATTGGAAATAGGTAGACTATAATATATTTTAAATGTCTCTTGTTGGCTTTTAACTCTGGACTATTGATTGTGCCATTGATGCGGATTAAGGCTGCCCCAGCTAGAGAAGCCCAAGGTGACCTGGCCCACATGCCAAACTATAAGACCCAGTGGACTTTTTTTATGGTATGAATTAGGGCTGCCCCAGGGAGAGAAGCCCAGGGCATCCTCACCTACATGCCGATCTATATGGCCAGATTCATATCTAAAGTTATATGACCGTACAATAACCAAACCCCATCTGCACTGAAATCATTTAATGACTTTTTACATCATCTTTTCTTTTTCCAGTAAAAATAAGTCACATACCCATGCCTTATAAAGTTAACCCTAACCCTCAACTCAGGGCAGCAGCAGGAGCTCTGACTGCCCATGGGTCCTGTCCCCATGCAGCAGCTTTTTACTGCCCATGGGTCCTGTCCCCATGCAGCAGCAGCAGGAGCTCTGACTGCCCATGGGTCCTGTCCCCATGCTATTCCACACTATTCTCTAAATAAAAAGAGCACTACTGCCAGATCTTGAGAGTCTAAGAAGTCTTTCTTTCGACTCCTCGGCTCACTGACCCCGCATCATTATCACCAATTTTAAGGAAATTCCTCATAATACTTTAAAAATTAATCTGTTTAAAAATATATTTTAAATATTAGAAGGGGAAACACAATGCTCCTTTATGATATATGGAAGGAATTAGGAATTGTAGGGTACTTTTGCTATACATTAATACTCTTCTGTACAAAATAAGCACAAAACGTGGAGAAGGGAATTAATTAGAGATTACAAGGGATTGCTACGAGTTATTTTTCTGATAATAAGAGACAGCATGGCAGACACTTCTAGGTGCCTCCCAAAGTCCATTCTGCCCTTATTTCTTAGTAATAGATACTCCTTTTTTGGCGAGGGGACACACTGCCACCCAGTAAAAGACTACGTTCCCTGCGTTCTCTTGTAGCGAATGTAGTCATATTATCAAGCTTTGGCTAGTGAGATGTAAGCCTGAGTGATGGTTGCAACTAGTCTCCTTAATGTGAGGGGAATGACTCTTCTTTCCTACCGTCCAACCTGCTTCCTGGAACATCTGCTATCTTGGACTATGAGTTAGACCAAACTCTATGAATGGTGGAGGAATAAGCCAGAAGGAGCCTGGGTACCTGATGAGTTTGTGCATCTCTTCCACCAGTACCAGGCTGCTTACTTCCAGGTGCCTTTTGTGTGAGAGAAAAATAAACTTCTATCTTATTTAAGCTAGTGTCATTGGAGCTTTTAGACGTAGCTAAGCCTTCTGATCTTAATTGATGTAGATGACAGGATCTTATGAAGGTAGGAAAGGAAACTTCGGAAATGTTTTTTAATCTCCATGTTTTTCTATTCTGATCAGGAGAGAAAAGTCAATTCAAAAGCAGGTTGGATCAAAGAACCATCTCTTTTTGACAAAGGAAGAGAGAGTGAGGGGAATGCCATAGAACTAATTATGAAAGCTCCATTGACAGCAGTGCCTGTGACACGGCTGCTCCGAACACCAAGTGAACAGAACAGATTGAAACAGACTGAAGGGGCAAGTTTTCACACAGCTCATGCTGCAGCATTCTTAGAAAACTCAACTATTGCTGGTACAAACAGAGCTAGAAAGTCTCTTTCTAAAAGAAAAGATGAAAAACAAGGTGTACATCAGCATAAGAAGTAAATATCGGGCACCCTAGAGCGATTGATGATGACTGAGGTTTTGTGAGAGTATCTGTACATAATATAAATTCTTTTCAAATTTGCTTTATTTTATATATTTTAATGTTTATAAGTTTAATATTTATAAGTGTGTCTACAAGCTTATAGTCTTAAAAAAATCTTCTTTATATGAAATAACCGCTTACCTGCCTAATTGACTCTACAATCATGTAGCACTGATCTTTTTTTTTTTTTTAGCAATTCTTTTTTGTAGTTTACATTCCCGAGGAGACTCTTTTTGATGCTTTCCTACTTGTTAAAAGACTTGAATAGTTCCCTGGCAGGAGCTACAAATATTGCAAGAAAAGTGCCAGGGAGGGGATAATTAGCCTCTACAGGGCCAGTCTTGAATTTCTAAACCTATTAAGTAGTGATGAATATCAATCAACTCAGGTTTAACCCAAAAAAGGCAGTCCAGCACTTCTACCAATCCTCTCCTTTATCTAGCTTTTCTTCATCTTGAGTGAAACCACTTATTTTCACATTTTCCTAAACCCAAAACTTCTAGAAAATTCCTGTCCCCTGGAAGTTCATATAGTCAGCAGTCATGCTTTGTACCCAATGTCACTTGCACGCATTTTTTTCCTCTGTTTTTACCAGGAAATTCTGGTTGTTCTGGGTTCTTTCTTGATGACCTTTAGTCCTGCAGCCTACCCCACCCACCTGTGTGAATGCAGCCCTGGAAACCGCCCCTCCTGTGGATGTCTCAGTCTTCAGAGACACTCCTGCACGGTAGGCATAGGTCTCAACACCTTTCCTAGCCTGCTTTCCTCTGACCTGCCTCAGTGTCCAGTCCTACAAGTTCCAACCATGTGAGCCTTTTCACCATTTACTTCCTTGGGCTCTTCTGCTCCTGCTTCTGAAGCTTAGCTCAAGCTATTCTGGATGCATGAAAAATACTTTCCATTCCTTCATTCGCTCTGCCAGCCAACCCACTCCCATGCTAATTCACAGGTTCGTCTCCTCCAAGGGGTCTTCCTGAATGACTATAAGCTAGGTTTCCATACACACGTCCAGTTTTCAACCCACTAGTCATTTCCTTAAAATTTTTGTCATTTAATGGAATTAAATTTCATTTTATTTTGTCAAGTAATGAAATTTAATTTTTGTCATTCCATTTAATGGAATATCCTTTTTTGTGGGCAATTAATATACCTTTTCCATCTAAAAGAATCTTGGACCAAACACAACGAATTGTGCATCCTTTCTCTAAAATTTCACCCCATGCAGAGGGTATATTCCTTACATCAGCTTTCTTTCTCCCTCATCACCCATTCTCTTGTATGAAGTTTTCCCAAGTTAACTAAAAACTGTTTCCAAGATGCAATGTATTTGGCACTCCCCTAAATGGGATGTGTCCTTCCAAGTGTACGACTTTGTTCAATTAGTGTTATTCCACAGTCTAATAAACTATGTTTCCTTTATGCTGAGTGACTGCAAGTCTGAAGACCTGGAACTAGTCCTGCTTCTATTAGTTATATGAATCGAAGGCTAGTTATTTCACTTACATGGGCTTTAGATTCCTTATCTACAAAATGATAATCACTAAGCATTCTTCCAGATCTAAGATTCTACTATTCTACATGTGTGAGTTAGCTCCCTACTGGGACTACCTCAGCCACCTGCCCCTGTCACCCACCCCACACACCTCCACTCCTCACTCCAAGGGCAGGTGGGGTTCTTGTAACTTATTATGTATTATGGTGTTCAGCACCTGGCCAATGTTTTGATACAATATTCAAAGAGATCTAAATATACTTAAACGATTGAATAACTCTGCAAATTTCAAGGGTATGGAATAGAGGAGTGTGCCTGTGGACTTTACAATTCTCCCGTGTCCTCAGAAGACACATGGCAGGAAGAGTGAGTAGTATCCCTGTCTCCTCCTGGGGTAACTGCTATATCAGATCGAGCTGTTCTATCAGGAGTAGCTATATTTCATTTTTCTGAAGCTTTATATTCATGGTGAATGGGGATGGGATATGAGGGCAGTGGACGAGGTCAGAAGCTGTAGCTGCTTGAATGCTCAATTGTGTGGAGCTCCAAATTCTGGTTTTCCATTCAATGACCCTGTTTCCTGGCCTCTCTGTCCTGGGCACAAGGGAGAAGACTGTTTCTCAGGCCTAGCTATAATGTGGGCAGTCAAGGCCAGCCTCCTGATATTGTGAAGAGCCACGAGAATTCTTCTTTAGGGAATCAATATACACTCAATCACTTGTCTGTACAGGTTAATCCTCTCTGGACTGTCCATGGTAATGGGAGGATACCTTCCCTACTGCTGCCTAGCTCTGAGCGCCATTTCAGAGATGATGCAGCTTAAAGGCATAAATCAGAGAATGCTAGAGTGTGAATGGAACTTAGGGATTGTTTATGGTCCCTCTTTGTAAATATTCCATGAGCACTTGAACAGGATGTGTATTCTGCTGTTTTTGGGTGGAGCGTTCTATAATTGTCAACTGGGCCAACTCGGTTGATTGCATGTAAGTCTTCTACATCCTTACTGATTTTCTATTTATCCTACCAATTACTGAACGAAGAATATTAAAGTCTCCACCTGTAATCGTTAATTTGTCTATTTCTCCTTGCAGTTCTAGCAGTTTTTGCTCCGTGCATTTTGAAGGTCCGTTACTATATGCATAGAAGTTTGGGGTTGTTAGTTCTTCCTGTTGAATTGACCCCTTTATCATTATGAAATGTCCATCTTTATCCTTGGTAGTATTCTTTGCTCTGAAATCTACTTTGGCTGATATTAATGTAGCCACTCAAGCTTTTTTTCTTTTTTTTAATAGTGTTAGGATGGGATATATATATTTTTTTAAAACCCTATTTTTATATTTAATGTGTATTTCTTGTAGGCAGCATATAGTTTGGTCTGTTTTTTAAATCCTATGGGACAATCTTTGCCTTTTAATTGGGATGTTTAAACTAGTTAAGTTTACTGTGATTATTAATATGATTAGGTTTGAGTCTATTTTCTTGCCATTTATTTTCTACATTTCTCTTCTGTTCCTTGTTTCCTTTTCCCTCCTTTTCTGCCCTCTTTTAGGTGACCTGAGAATGTTTTATGATTCCATTTTATCTTCTTCTCCCTGAAGCCCCCCAGTACATAGCTGTATATTCTAGTCGTAGACCCTTCTGGCTCTGCTATGTGGGATGCCGCCTCAGCATGGTGTGATGAGTGGTACTAGGTCCGTGACCAGGATCCAAACTGGTGAAGCCCTGGACTGCTGAAGCGGAGTGTGTGAACTTATCCATTTGGCCATGGGGCCAGCCTCCTGTTATTACTTTTCTTTAAACACTCGATTATTTCTTTTTCTTTTAAAAATTTCCAAGCCTCTTCATTGTAGTCTACAAATTAATTAGATACATTAGCTTCCTTCCAAATTATTGTAAATGATGGTTTTTCAAATGTTTCATCTCTGAAAAATGCAGGTGTCTATTTTTCCAGCCTCCAACAACACTTTCCTCCACCCTCAGCCCATCTCCAAAGCCAATACCACATATTTTCTATTGTTGTTGTTTACTTTCCTTTTTAAAAATTTTGGTCTGGCAGCACCTCAGTTCTAGGTATCAATTACTGTTTTGGCTTTGTTGGAGTAATAAGCACAATGCACATAATAAGAATTTAAAGAATGAGAGCTTAAAATAATTACATTTTATCTGACATTAAAATTTCTATACCAGCTTTCTATTGGTTAACATTTGCTTGGTATATCTTTCGCCATCTCTTTATTTTCTACATCATTGCTTTAGACTTGCATCTCTCTTATACAACGTATACCTGAATTTTGACTAAAAGATCCAATTGGAAAGTATTTATATTTTAAATAATTATTTTAATTAAATCCATTTGCATTTACCATGATTAACAACATACTTGGGCTTCTTTCTGACTTTTTTGTTGTTTTCCATTTTCCATGAATTCTCTTAGCTTCTTTTCCCCCCCTCAGATTAATCAAGATTGTTTTACTCTCCTCACCTTCCTCTACCAGTATTGAAATTACATAGTCTATTTCTATTCTTTCAGTGGCTATCCTTACATCATCCTTACAAATTTATATTTTTCTAACAAAGTCTAAGTTAATTCCCACCTCTGTCCTGTTCTCAAGTCAGACAGGGATCTGAGCTTGCTTTCCTCTCCTTCAGAACACTCCATTTTGTTTCAAATGGCTACTATTCCTTTTATTTTTATCATTTGTACTCAACATTAAATTATATTTACCACCATATTTCAGTGTTCCTCTTGCTTACAATATCTTTTTGCATCCAATTCCTCCCTTCTGGGTTCATTATTCTCTTTGCAAAAAAGTGAGGATTACGAGGAGTAAAATTTCTTTTATGACTGAAAATATCATTACCGCACCCTCACTCTCAAATTATAATTTTTCTGGGCACAGAATTCTAGGTCACAAAGATTTTCCGTTAGAACATTGATGCTGTTATTCCATTCTCTTTCAGTCTTTGTGGTAGTGGATGAGAAGCCTCTTATCAGTCTGACTGTTCTAACTTTCTAGGTAACCAATTCTTTCTCTCTCTTGACTTCAAGATTTTTTTTATTCTTGGTTTTCTCTAGTTTCACTACAATGTTTCTATATCTCCTCATTTCTACAAAATTCTTAGTCCTTTTCTCTTTGAAAAATGTCTTTTTGCCATCCTCCCCACTTTATCCCAGAATTCCTATTAAAATTATTTTTCATCCTCTCTCTTTTATCTCTCTGGCTGTGCTCTAAGTGATTTCCTCACTTCTATTTTCCACATCAGTAATTCTCTCTTCATCTCTGTGTATTTTATAGTTGCTTGTTCCTCTTTCATATATAGTATGCCTCTTTTACTTCTTTGAGGATTTTAAACATCTTTGTTTAAAGGTTCTTTCATACTGCTCTTTTTCTGTAAATCTTGTATATTACCCATACCTTTGTCATTTCTGGTGCTTTTCGTTTCTTTGTGTAGATTCATACTTCCCTCTGGTATCGTTTCCTTCTACCTAAGGGACTCACTTTAACATTTCTCGTAGTGTGGATCTGCTGGCAAAGAATTTTTTTCAGCTCTTGTATGTCAGAAAAAATTTTTCTTTTGCCTCCACTTTTGAGAGATATTTTCACTGGGTATAGAATTCTAGGTTGACAGTTGTCTTTTTACTTTCAGCACTCCACTCACGGGCTCTCCTGTCTTCCTGATTGCCTTGTTTTCAATGAGAAATATGCTGTTATCCTTATCTTCATTCCTCTGTATATAGCATGTCTGCTTTTCTCTCTGATTGCTTTTAGGATTTTCTCTTTTATCATTGGTTTTGAGGAATTTGATTATGATATATCTTAATGTAGTTTTTCTTTATAGTTCTTGTGCTTGGGGTTTATTGGGATTCTTGGATCTATGGGTTTATAGGCTTCATCAAATTTGAAAAATATTCAGCCATTATTTCTTTAAATATTTTTCTGTCCCCTTCCCCCTTTTGGAAACTCCAACTACATCAATATTAGGCTGCTTGAAGTGCTCTGCAGATCACTGATGGTTTGTTCTTTTTAAAAAATTATTTTTTCTCTGTGTGTTTCATTTTGGATAGTTTCTATTACTATGCTTTCAAGTACACTTATGTTTTCTCCTGCAATGTCTAATCTACTGTTAATCGCACCCAGGTATTTCTCACTGAGACATTATAGTTTTCACTTCTAGAAATTCAATATGGATTTTTCCTTATGTCTTCCATGTCTCTACTTAACTTTTTAAGTGTATGGAATACTGTTGATAACTTTTTTTATGTCGATATCTGCTAATTCTAACATTTTTGTCAATTCTGAGTAAGTTTTGATTGATCCCCCCCCCACCCTCATTATGGGCCATATTTTCCTACTTCTTGGCATGCCTGGTAATTTTTGATTGGGTGTCAGACATTGTGGATCTTACCTTATTGGGTGCTCAATATTTTTACATTCCTATAACTATTCTTGAGCTTTGTTCTTGCATGCAGTTAAGTTACTTTGACACAGTCTGAACCTTTTAAGACTTGTTAGGCAGAACCAGAGCCTAGTTTGTCTAGGGCTTATCACTGTCCACTACGAAGGTAAGACCTTTTTGAGTACTCAACCTGATGCCCTGTGAATTTGAGGTTTCCCAGTCTGGCTTGTGGGAACAGGCACTATTCTAGGCCCTTTGTGGGCACTGGCTACTCTTCCCTCTAATTATTTCAGGTAATTTTTCCCCATCCTGGGGTAGTTTCCTCATACGCATGTGCCAATCAATACTTTGATGAATACTCGTGGAAGACCCTCTGAAGATCTCCAGAGTTCTCTTTCTGTACAGTTTTCTTCTCTCCACTACTCTGTCCTGTGAAGTCCAGTTGTCTTGGCCTCACTGGACTTTCAGCTCTATCTTCTTAACTCAGGAGACAACTAGGTTATCTCTCCCTGCACTGAAACCTGGAAACTCAAGGCAGTAGGCTAGGGTATTCATAGGGCTTACTTTGTTCCCTGTCTCTCAGGGATCACACTGTCCTTTGTTGTCTGATGTCCAATGTGTTGAAAATGATTGATTTTGTCTAGGTGTTTTTTTGTTGTTTCAGGCAGGGGGATATCTAGTTCTTGCTTTTCCATCTTGCTCAGAAGCAGAAGTCTTACATCTTCCTTCCTTGTTCTCCTTCCAACCTGCTTATTTAATTACTCTTACTGTGACCTTTTTCAAACCCCATTGGGACCTCTAGGTCATTGGGACTCTACTTTCTCCCAATCCAACAATACTCTCCTTTCATCACTTTCCTTATTATGCAGCTTGGATTCCATGATCCATTATTTCAGTAATGCTCTTGCCACTGTCCTCAATTCCCTTGCCCCTCTCAGCTCATTTAACCCAGGTAATTACATGGTAAAGGTTCAATATTTTTTTAATGAATGGATAAATAAATGAATGAGAAAATAGAGCATATATGTTAGTTTCTGACAACCTCTTTGCCTATATTTCATCCTTTTTTTTTTCTGCTTTTATCTCCCCAAACCCCCCCGTACATAGTTGTATATCTTAGTTGCATGTCCTTCTAGTTGTGGGATGTGGGACGCTGCTTCAACGTGGCCTGACGAGCAGTGCCATGTCCGTGCCCAGTATCCGAACCCTGGGCCCGCCACAGTGTAGCACGTGAACTTAACCACTCGGCCATGGAGCTGGCCCCATCTTTGCCTATATTTCAAAGCTAAACAATTTTTAAAAAATTACTGCTTTATAGTACTATGTCTCTTTTATCAATATAGATAATAATTATATATAAAATTAGGTTACCCTTTATATATAAATATCATTTTCCAATTCTGAATTACTTAGGACATGTGCTTATTGATTTTTTCCAGTAAAAGAAAGTCATAGACTTCTGAGTTACAACTAAGCCAATAATAGAAAAACAGAATGTTTAAGCATGAATGAAATTTAGAGCTAAGTTCCTGTTACTTTCCAATTTTATAGATGAGAAAACTCAAGTTTTGAGAAGATAGATTATTTGGCTAAAATGTTTTTCAAAGCTCATGTAGTTGGTCAATAGCAGAATTAGGACCCAACCCAAATTTCCTGACCCCAACCCAGGGTTCCTTCTATCCCATTGAAGTACTATATTTTCTTGCCCGGGTCTGACTGTATCCAATATCCTGTGTTTGCAGATAATTTGATCTTATGCAATGTTATAGCACTATTTATAATAGAAGCGGGGGCCCACCCTGTGGCTGAGTGGTTAAGTTTGCATACTCTGCTTTGGCTACCCAGGGTTTCACCAGTTTGGATCCTGGGCACGGACAAGGCACCGCTCATCAGGCCATGCTGAGGCGGCATCCCACATAGCACAACCAGAGGCACTCGGAACTAGAATATACAACTAGGTACTGGGTGGAGGGGTGGGGTTGGGGGCGGGGGAGGCTTTAGGGAGAAGAAGAAGAAGAAGAAAAAAGAAGATTGGCAACAGATGTTAGCTCAGGTGCCAATCTTTAAAAAAAATAATAGAAGCAATGTGGCACATGGGTCATGTTCTTACATTCAGGTACAACATCCTTTCAAACATTAGTTGGTGACTCTACCATAGGGGATTCAATAAGTTCACATCCCTACTGTACAGAGCTGATGCCAGATGCCAATAGAAATCTCTATAGGTTAGCATATAAATAATGTAATAAATTAAGCCCTAAGATATGGAAGGGCTCATATTCCTCTAGATTCATCAGGACATTGTATCTTCAAAAATTGATTCCTTAAGTCTGGAAAAAGTTTCAAGAAGGATAAGAAGTTTTCTCATCTTTATACTCTGACTAGACATTGACATTAGTACTGACTCAAGACATGTAGGGCCCAATAGTCATGGACAGGACCTAGTAGAAATTAGGTAGTAGGCATAAGAGAAAGCAAACAATGAGTTAAACATGAATAACATCACTTCAATGTATACATTTGAGATTCACACACACACATACACACAAACACACAGACATCTGCCGTGTAGATCCAAAATTTGAAAATCTGAGTTAGAGCCAAAATGCAAATTATTTGCAAATATGACTTGATGTTAACTGTTAATGTAGTTATTCTGATGTTCATCAAATATTTTAGCTCTCTGCCTTCTGTACATATAACTCAATTCTTTTGCTGACCTGTGTTCGTTTTGTAGGGTCACGTGACTAATTCTGGCCATTGATGTTGAGTCATTTCCAGGCTGGATCATTTAATTGTGGGTTAAGAGTCTTCAGAATTCTCTTTCTGTTTGGGATTGTAATTGGCAACTTTAGAAGCTGGTCCATTGGCCAGAGTTTCTGATTCCCTATGATGAACAGAGCCCCCTGCCAACCCATTATGAACATGTAGTGTTAGCAAGAAATATATACTTGTTGTTTTCAACCACTGATATTTTTAGAGTTGTTTGTTACCACAGCATAACCTAGCTTACTCTGACAGACACATCTGCTTTTGTTCTCTGGATGAAATTGTCTTAGGCATGGATATTGGTAGGAGTCCAAGAACACTGAGAGACTGGTAGGAAAGCTAAAGTTAAGAAAGGGAAAGAGACGCAATGGGGCCATTCTAAGACAAATATAGGCATATACAAATTGAATGCAATTTGAGCAGACATACTGGATTTTATTATTGTTCTTACTACTACTACTACTACTACCTTGATTATTATTATTAGTCTTATTATTAGTTTTTTGAAACAACCTGAAGTTACTGCCATTACTCGCTATGATTCATCCTTGATGTTGGATAGAGATACAAAGGGAGGAGAGATCCTCCTAGCTTTTGTACCTCTCAGGCAAATGAAATAGCTATTTATCATACATGGTGTGAATTTTGTTCCTTGAGTATTTATATTTCCTCTCTCCCAATTGGACTGTACAATTCTTGTAGTTAAAGACTATATTTTATATTCTTTGTGTGTACTTTTGGAACAGTCTAAAGCTCAATAAAACCAAGCTGAAGGCCAGCTTCATTTGCTATCAGGGAATTGGCATCAGCTTCCCTTGTCAACCATCTCTTGGGCTGACTTACAACAGATGCATCAGTTCTCACATTTTCATTTCCTGGAGCTTCAGGAATACTTAATGAGAACCATGAGCATGGGGTGGGGCAGGGCAAAGAGGAGAAATGCATTTTCAATCAATACTGTCTTTGGAAATTTAGTCCTTCTCATTGGCAACCAACTCAGTGAAGCAAACCAAATGAGAGACATTTTTCAAATCTGACTTCTCATAGCAGTTCTTTCATTTTTTTGGACATGTGCTCTGTTGGGTTTAGTCTCCTGTTTATTGCTCCTGGCCCTATGTGCTTTTCCTTTTCCAATCTTCCCATTTGCCATTTTTAATTAGAAATGATCTACAGAGCTGCAAAAGTCAAGTGATATATTTAAAAACCCATGGGTGGGTAATCCAATAAAAATGGTGTTGAGAGAAGAGTCAGCATTTACAGAATCCTTTAAGTTGTCAGCGACCAAACCGCATGGTAATTTCCCACACCTGGCAGTGCACCTGGGCTTCCACTTGCTCATTTGATTATGGGTTTGGAGCTTCTTTGCTAAGTGTTCAACTGCTTTCCCTGTTTATCAGTTCTGGACCTCCATCCTAGATTTTAACTTTGCCTATCAGATCACGCACCAACTCTGTCTTCTATTCTTGCATTATTTGGAACTCAAGCAGCATGCTCTTTGTTTTTGCCAAGTATGACATTATTCTGCAGAACTCCTTCCTATCCCCAGTGGTGTAATGGACGTAGTTCTCTCTGTATTTCTGCACACTAAGGAGATTGCCCTTCCTATATACTATGCAATTGTACTTGTAGTACCTACTATGTATCTGGCACTAGCATAGGTAGTGGGGACACAGCAGTGAAAAAAGCAGACAAGAATCCCTGCCTTTGTGGAACTTACTCTGTAGCAATGACAAATCCAATTACTAGTATGATTTGACATGGATCCTATAAAATTATACTGGTCCTTTATCCAGCTAATCATCTACATTTACATGTAAGTCCAAACATGTTTGCATCCTATGGTTTTAGTTTTGGTTCAAAACTAAATTTTTATCAGGACAGACCAAAAGATGGTTGACCCATACCAGGTATGGTCAGAAGCCCCCCCCTGCTGAGCACACTTGTTGATCCGAGAAAATAGAAAATAGCCAAATGCCACATTCAATTTCTCATAGCCACACAGAGAATGTGATTTTGTTTGCCATTACACCAAGTGGCTCTTGGACTAAGACCTAAGTTGCAGTGAACTTGTCCCATGAAGCTGTTTTTTAGAGGGGCTAAGCAATGCCATTGGAGACTAATTTTTCTGTATACCTATGGCAGACAATTCTCTTATAATTCGTCTTATAAAATCTTATAAAATTATTCTTGTAAGAGATAAGGCTTAGCATTAGATGAGAGCTATCACACAATGAATGGGAGGGTGTGTGTGTGTGTGTGTGTGCATGCACTAGTACCCTGCACTCCCCTCTCATTTAACTTCAACCTCAAAAGCTTGTCTCTTGAGGGCAAACTGATGCAGCTAGGAGGAGAAAGCCACCTTCTCCTTAACTCCTAAGTTTGCTGCCTAAGTTTAATGACTCCTAATTCGGGTTTGGGAAGAGGAAATGGGGAAGCTACATTTACACCACAACTGTGACTGGGCCATCCTCCTGCTGTCATGGACTCAGATCTGGGTTGAACATATCTATTACTTGGGCCCAAGGAACAGCTTCAATACAACTTACTATCCCAAGACTCTAGTATGAATTCCTGCACCTCTTTGCTGGGTCTCCTGGGACCCTGTGCTGTTTGTAGTAAAGAGAACTGGGACTCTCTGCCTTTGTACTGGTGACTGGGGTTGGTCCCCAAACAGGCATGTTGGAAACTATTCTTCCTGCTGCTGCTGAACCTTTATCAAGCTAGACTTGAGGGGCCCTGCAGCTGCAGGGAATCGGGAAGATAACCAGAGGGAGTTCATATTTTAAACCTATTAAGGATAAAAATACCATAGCACACTTCTCAGAATCTGCAATGCCCCTTTGAGGTTCCAGAGATTTATGGATAGTGTATTCCAGGGACTCTCAGTTCCTAGATTCATTTTGTACTTGGATCAAACCTGGGTTTATTTTCAAGAATCTCACCAGGTGAATTTTGAGGGATATTTGGTCACACCACAGGTGAGGTTTGTATTGGTCTGAATGGAATCCAGGTTCCTCTAACCCAGGCTAATACCATATCAGAAAGGCTCCCTTGGACTCCTGGTGGAGGCTGGGGGAGTAGCCTAGAGTCTCACTTGACTTCTGGGGCACATTCCTGGAGACACGCTTGGCTCTAGTGGAGGCATGAAGGCTGGAGGAGAGGCCATCTCATCTGAGAGCCCCTACCTGTTCCTAGATAAGACCTCCCTTCCCCAGGTTTTCATCCTTTTCTGGGGAGTAATGAGGAGAGAGTTGTGAAAGCTTGAGTGTGCTCCTAGCAGAACCCTTACCCCTCCTCTCCTCCAACACTCGCAGCCTCATCACCACTATCTGCCGTGAGACCATCTGGACTAATTTCGTTATACTCTGTATCCCTGATTATGTTAGTCACCGGAACTCAGATCCTCCTCTCACTTCTTCCCTCATCCCCTGTACTCATGACATCCCTTCAAAGCTATATTTTTCTCTATAGCATGTATCATCATATGGCATTTTATGTATTTCACTTATTTATTTGTCTGTATTCCCGCCAGAATATGAGTTCTACGAGGGCAGGAATTCTTATCTGTTTTGTTGTTGTTTAGAATAGTGCCTGGCACATAGTAGGTATTCAATAAATATTTGTTGAGTGAATAAATGATGTGATGAGTATCTAGTATTTAATGAGTCATTAATTATTAACAATATCCATTCTCTTGTTTTTTGGATGAATGATCCCCTCATTGACCTCTGAGAATGTATTAGCCTTTCCCATAGACTCTGACAATTGAGGTGACTCAGCAGAGCCCAGATCATTACATTACTTTGGACATAATCCTTGACACTCCACCCCCATGTCAAACATTTGCCAAAGAGACCAATGTGTCCAAGGTAACTATTGATGCTTTCCCATCTCAACTCTTTGCACTCCCACCACCATACTCGGTCACATATGCATTCTTTTATAAGACATTTAATCCAGGAGAGAACAGTTAGCCAGATTTCTGACTATTATTGCCAAATCTGAGGTCTACAGCATGATGGGAAACTAGCATATGGCAAGGCTCTAAGCAATCATCTTTGTAACACCATCAGATTCATTGGGCTAATTACCTTCTCACTTTAATTTCTGAGTAATTCACTCCTCAGAAGCTAGAATGCTGGGTCGATGGCCTCTCCTAGAAGGCTATGCACCTGCCTGGGTACCAGCAACCTTGTGCTGTGCCATTAAACTTGAATGTCACCACTTATATTCTGCAGCATCAACCAATCAGACCCTTCAAGAGCCCCCCTCTTTAGTGAGCTATTCCATCTCTAAGCCTGCCTGTGTGGCCTTGCAGCATGGATAGAGGGTACTTAGATCATTTGTGATGATCTGGCTTTGAGGCCTATGACTATGGCTCTTCAAAAGGTTTACTAGCTCGATAGTCCCAGAAACACCAAAAAATAAAGCAATATGTTGGCTTCAATACCAAATGAGAATGCAGGAAGAGTCTGGGAAGCACAAAGGCTCCTATTTCCATTGTTAACTTCCAGCTGGCTTTGGAGGAACTGAACTGCATACATCAATTTTATCACCAACTTACTCCTCTCAGGGCCGGATACCTGTGCAAGTTCTCATGAATCGATGAGATACCAGAGCAACACCTGGAGTGCCATACTTATGGGTCACTCTCAGAGTGGGAGTGTCACACCAATGAAATCTAAACCCTGCTTCTACATCAACTGTTTCAGTAGCCACGCCCATCCTGGTACTTCCTTTCCCCCCGATGGGTGCCAGAACAACCACCCAGCAGAACTAGGCACAGCCAAATCTAAGAACTCCACACTATGCTTGGGGGGTAAGACCCATTAAAAAGTCACCATTGACAGGCAACAGAATCCTTGGACATCCCCACAAATAGAATAACACTCCTTATCCCACCATCCCAGAAACTCAAAGGCAGATACATAGAGATCCCTTCCCCCATCACTGCTATTTCTGGGCCCTCTAAATTCTCCCTATGGCTACCACTATCCATGACCACACTCACCCATAGTAGGCCTGGCTATATTATCATGCCACTAGCACCCTTGATGGTCATTGGTAAGCCTGGATACAGCACCTGTGCTGTGAAAACTCCCTCCAGGGCCAAGACAGGTTTGCAGAGCCAGCAGAAATAGGGTTCACAGGACAAATCTGAGATCCAGCTGCATATCTGACCTGAATCCCTGTCTTGGGGTCCACTATCACAAACCCAACCTAAAGCAGGGTGGAGTCAGGGTCTGAGGAGCTCCTTTAAGGTGCTCAGGGAGTGAAAGCTGCTGCACATTCAGGTCCAATATAAACAAGAAGAAGAAGTGTTAGAGGGACCCCCTGAGCCACTTGGTCACCAGAACTACAATCTTATCTTTATCTTCTGACTGCACCACTGGTTTTCTAAACTTGTCTTCCTTTTTGGATAACGAAGTTGGAATTTATTTAAAGGGTTCACATCCTCATAAAATCCTTTTTACTGGCCTTCAACACCATTCTGTGCATATGTATTTGTGCACGCATATATACACACAACTCACATACACACACGTTGTTGGATTACAGTCTGCATCTTTTCTTGTCATGGGTTCTCTAATACGACCCAATCAACTGAATCCTCTGCAACCCACCCCATCTCCTTCAATCTGGTTTCTTAGATGTTCAGTCCGTGTGTTGCAGTGGGCATGAAATACCTTTTTTAAGGAATAGTCATTTTTACAGCACCTTTACAGTCTAAAACTCAGCAAAAACACATTCACACTAGATCTTTCATCAGCATGGAAATCCTAATCATCCAAGCTTTATGACCCTCCTGTACTCACTTTGTCATGGCCACAGGGGGAATATCTACAGCAGATTTCAGATGCTGTACTGCCCCCTTGTTACCACGCTTTTGGGCTGCTGATGCACATCTCCACGTGTGGTCATAACTATAGAGTGGTGCGCCTTCCTCACCCCACTCTTCTCCTCCCCGGTGTATTTTCTTTCCTAATGATACCTACTTTATGTTGGAGCCGAATAACTCATCAGTGAAAATGGGGAGAAGCTCACATGGGTTTATAATCCAAATCTACAATATAGTTGAATGTTGATTAGACTACATAACTTACAGAGTGATTCTAATATATGCCATGTTGTTTGAGGATAAGATTATTTCTAACTCATTTTTGTGGTCTGTTCAGTGGTTCTTACAGGGTCTGGTACATAGTAAGTGCTTAGTAAATGCTTATTGCATAAGTGTGCAGTTCCAATGGCAACACAAGAGGAAGATGTCAGAACATCAATGGGTTGAGAGATAGACAAGGACAGTTTTAGAAATTAAACTTCTAAAACCTTGGGGTCCTCGATGGTCAAAAACAGGATGGAAGCTGAAGAGAGACAGCTCCTTGTAACCCACGGGTCACCATCCATGAGATGCATGGGAGACCTCACTCTCTCTCTGTGAGGAATCAGTGCAGGACTGGAGAAAATAATCAGAATGGCAAGGACCGGAAGTGAGGGTTTTATCATTCATGATGATGATTTTTTTTTTCGGTATATTTAAATCCCTGAGAATGTGATTCACCAGCCATCAGATTTAACAAAATCCACTCTCATTTTACTGTGTGGGTTAGTGATACAGAAAACTTTCAATTATCTCGACTAATGGAATGGACGCAGTGGTACACATAATCACAATGCCATGTCTATTTGCCTTTGGAAAGTATTACGTGGGCTCTTCCCTCAGCAAGTTTGCTTCATAATGATTAGTTCTAGCTTCGGCTAACATTAAAATGAGTTGGCATTTTCCCTGTACAATAGCTGGTAGTAGAGGAGGAGAGATGTGTTTATGGCAGAGGAATCTCATGCAGGGCTTAGTATTTGCCACAGTTAATCACCCACATGGATAATCCACTTGCAGCAAGTGGGATTTTGAACAGAGCAAAAGGCAAAGAGTGACTATGTGTCCTGGATTTTAATGACCTAGGGACAGATGCCCCAGGAGAAAGCCGTACCTGATGTTATGAAGGGTTTTAATGGAGAAAGAACACCGGAGTAGGTGTAAGGCAACTGGGGTTTATCCTTCTTGATAGCCCAAGGGAGGCCTTATAACCTCCTTGTGTCTCAATTTTCTTATCTATAAAATGTAATGATGACACCTGTTCTGCTTGCGTCACAGGTTAACTGTTAGGCCAAAAGAGAGTCGTGGCACAGGGCTTGTAAAAGTACTACATGCTATGAAAATGCAAAGCATTGATAGACAAGCAATGAAATATTGTTGTCACCAGCTTTTCAGGATCTGTCCCTTACTCTAACTTCTCAGTGCTTGGGGACTTGGGCTTTGGCTTCTGAAACTATCCCAGTTAAAAAAAATAGATAGTCACAATTCTTAAGGATCCTGCTATTCCAGGATAACTAGTTTGAAAATGTCCATGGATCCTAACGAATGGATGCATCCTTTCTTAGGTAGTAGTTTCATTTTAACAGGGATCCTCTGCCATAATCGCTTAACCTACCGGCTCTCAAAGTGTGGTCCCCGGATGAGCAGCATCAGCATTACCCGGGAATCTGTTAGAAATGCAAATTCCTAGATGCACCCCAGAACTACAGAATCACAAATTCTGGGAGTGGGGCCCAGCAATCTGTGTATTAAGCCCTCTAGATGATTCTGATGTACACTCCAGTTTGCAAATCACCGCTTTAGCTCAAAGGGGAAATGGGAAACTCAGGAATTGGGCTCTGGGACATGCTACTGAGATACCTTTATTTTTCTGAAGGAGGTAGGGGGAGGCTAATGGGACTTTTCAAACCACACTGCACAGCTGTGTGTGTGTGTGTGTGTGTGTGTGTGTGTGTCTGTGTCTGTGTATAAAATGATGAGCCAGAACATCACTTTCTCAGGAAGGTCTTTTTCCCAACCACCCTATCTAAAAATGCATCCCCACCTCTGGTACCCGTGTCTTCCTTGCTTGATTTATCCTCCTTTGTAGCTTTTATCACCTTCTAATATGCTGTTACTTATTCATTTTGTTTATTGTCTGTCTCTCCAGGTAGAATGTACACCCCACAAGGGCAGTCTCTTGTGTTCACTGCTGTACCCTCAGCTCTGAGAACTGTGCCTGGTGCCCGGTGGGCACTCAACAAATATTTGTTGAAGTAATGAACGAATGAGTGACTGCTGAACCTGGAGATAAGAAAAGACTGGCGTCAGACCCAAACACGGAAACACCTGCAAGCATCCGTATTAGGCAGTGTTGCTAAGCACAGGAGCCTTGCCTCTCTTTTCCTGTTTTGGGCTCTGAAATAAGTCTGCAAACAAGGCTTGGGCAAATGTCATCCTCAGGGGTTTGGTTCACTCTGCTGCTTGGTTATCAGTGGAAATATGCTCTCTGGTTTTTCCTAGGCACGGGAATAGTGTACTGATTAATCAACATGTTTATATGGCTGGCTGGGGTGAGCGGGCAATCTATGAGTGTGTGACAGACTAGAGTCTGACATGGTAGGGAAAACAGTAGTCTAAGAATAAAAATGAGGAATTCTGAGTTCTAGTCCTCACTCGGTCCCTAACTTGCTGTATGGTCTTGGGGAAACTGCTTAGCATTTCTGGGCCTCAGTTGCCTCTTGATCTCAATGATCTCCAAGGTCCCTTCCAGTTGTAATTCAATACCCTTTCATGCGTTACTTGATTAATGTCTGTCTCCTCTGCTGGTAAACTCCTTGAGAATAGGGGCTGAGTCTGTATTTGCCCACCTAGTCCACAATGCCCAGCACTCATAGGCACTCAAATATTTGCTGAGTGAGCAAATCTCTATGAAAACAAAATGGCGATCTCAGCCTCATCAGCCTGCGCTCTACACAACTAAGTCACAGGGACGTGGATGTGGGTTGCAAAGAACCTGGCCTGGCGGGGATCTCCAATCACGCTGGCTCTGCATCCCCTCCCCTCAGGCATACAGAAGTTGCACCATTCATTAAAGTGAAGACCATGCATGGGAAGTGTACACAGGAGAGTTCAGGCCGGGCACTGGGCCATCAGCCCTGCAGTTTGTTAAAGGCATGGATTTGGGGCTCAAAGACTAGAATTTGAATCATAGATCTGCTATTTTCTGGCTGTATGACTTTGTACAAGTTATTTACTTCTCTTAGCTTCAGCCTCTTCATCTGGAAAATGAAGAAAGGACTGCCTGTCTCTCAGGATGGCTGTGAAGATTAGAGGAGAGAATGTCTATCAAGTGCCTTCCCAGCATCTGAGGTGAGGAAGGTGCCCAGTAAACGGAAGCCCCCTTGTCTGGGTCTGCCTTCCCTTCCCCTTAAAAGGTTCCTAACAATGCCACCTGTCCCAGAGAACTGGCCTAAGTTTGTTACTAGCTCATGGCAGTGCCCTAGCCAGTCTCAGCTGTAGGGGGATAAAGATTGGGATAAAAAGTGTTTCTCAAAATATCTACCCTTGGAAATACATATTTTCTCCTTGTGCTTCCAGTTTGCCTAATGAGATTTGTAACTTGCCATGGCTTGATATCAAAAGGTGCAATTTTGAGAATAAAATTTAACAGTCGATTATCATTTGAACCTGCTGAGTCTTATCACTGAACAGAACGAGTTTGAACTTGACTCTCTTTTCACCTGCCTTTGTCTCCCCTTCCACCTTGCTCTCTCCTCCCTTCCCTGGTAGAGTGAATTATACTCTTGCTCCTGCCCTTCCTCCTCCACTTTCCCCCCACCACACTCATCTACTACATATGGCCGTCTTTATTCTGGAAAACAAATGCTGCTGCTAGGCAACCAGAAGACGAAATTGCTGTGGTTGACATGATTCTTAGTGGCTGCAATTGCAGTGGTGCCGCCATCATGCCAGATGTATGCTCATCGCATCTGTCCCCAGTTAGACAGATCTTTCCAGAAAGCGGGATGGGGTGGATTCTCGGTAGAAAATTAAGGGCCTCAGCACTCAACAGAAAGTATTTATAAATCACTGTATATCAACAGCCTGCTTTAGAATCATTTTATTAGAACACATTCAAGAAAGTGACATACGGAAAAAAGACAGCAGCAATTCTCAGTCATGCAAATGCCCATGTTAAGGTTCTCCATTGGATTTGAATTCAAGTACAAAGACAGTCCTTTCCTGAGCCAGGTGCAATTCCAGAGAATGACACTTTGAATCGAGAGCGCGTTTCCTCTGCAAAGTTCAGAACACTGAACAAGTCCCAACCTCACAAAAAGACTGTGAGATACATGGAAGTGTAAACTTTCAGGATTTGAGGAACCCTTTACCCAGCCCTCCCCCATAACCCAGCTGGGGGAAGTAAGCCCAACTTTGGGACCTCTTAGAAATAAGGTTTAGTCTATTGAAAATAAAGCAGTGGGCCTTAAAAAAAATTAGAAAATGAATATACATATGTAATGAAACCATCTTTGCCTCTTGCCTTGGTGTGGGGTTTCCAGGAAACTCCATGACAGGGGTTGGGGTTCTCTCTTGAGTGTCTTGGAAGTTGGAGGTCTTTTTTTATTTTTTAACTTTTTATTATGAAAAATTGCAAACATATACAAAAGTGGAGAGAATGGTATAATGAATGCCCACGTACCCATCATCTAGTCTGAACAATTATCAACTTGTGGCCAGTTGGTTTCATTTATTTCTTCTCCCACTTTCCACCTCCCCCACCCCCAACAGGATAATTTGGAAGCAAACCAAGGCTAGGAGGGTGGTCTTTGAACCAGAGACCTCAGGAGCCAGTGAGGTTAGGGAGGAGCTAGAAAATCTTGATAAAACCTGGGTCGGCTGAAGCAGGTAGAATATTCGTTGGGGCAGTGGTTGTTGCCAATGTTTGGGCACAGCTAGAGTTAACCCTCCTCTTCTCTACCATAAACCATCCCTTCTTCCTCCTCCCTCTTTCTCACAATGTGGGGAAGGCAGGCTAGATTAGAATGAGGGGTTTTTCCAGATTGGGGGCCACTGACAACAGAAGCATTCCACCTGGAGAAAAACTCCAGAGACAAGTACGTCCCTCTAGTGAAGCTGTCCACTCACAATGCAGACCTCTAGGGCAGCGAGGGCTGGGGTACCTGGTACAAATTCTGCCGATGGCAGCTGGGGGAAGTACATTGGGCCATGGGGGCCTCTCACAGTTCCCTACTGTCCCACCATTTTAGACTTTGGAGAGAAGCTCGGGAACCTCAAATTGCACCCAGTAGAGAAGCAGGGAGCCCCGAGGGGTGAGCCCATGGCCCAGGTGGGCAGACTTTGCTTGGAACATGTTGCCCTCCGTGCAAAGGCTGCACCCCACACCAGCCCTGCCAGAGCAGTCTCAAGAGAGGCAGGTGAGGGGCGTCCAGGTGGGAGGTCCCAACGGCGGCACGGCTAACCCGGTGATCTGCAGGGACAAATCCCGGGCTGTGCGCTAAACGTAAGTGGAGAAAGGATCTCCAGGTCCCAGGTACCACCGAGGAGCAAGGTTGCCATCCTGTTAAGAAAAGGGCCGGGGCTCTGTGATTTGCATATGACTTTGCAAAAATCTGCATGAAATCCTGTAGCCCTTCACAGAAAACAGAGTTAAATCATCAGTGCAACCTACTGTATTTCTAGCAACCCAATGCACAGAGTGCAACCTGGCGAATACATAATCATTGGCTTAGAAGAGGAAATTGAGGCAGCAGAGTGCTGGGTGGGACTTTCCTTAGTCTGAAGCTTCAGAAGGAGCCAGCCAGGTCCAAGATCCAGATGAGGATCTCCGACTGGCCACTTTTGCTAACTTTGTCAGGGCTAAAATTCATACACTTTTCCTCACGTTAGTTCCCCACTGAGCAGTCCTGCAGTGGCTTCCCAGCGTCCCAGACAGATAAGCAGGAGTCGAGCCAGGAATAATATAAATAGGGATGCATTAAATAGGAGGTCCCAGGGCCAGTGATCATTAGTGTTTATTTAATACCCTTTTTGTTTTGTATTCTTGTTTCAAGTCTTTTCGTGTCCCTGTATCCTACCAAGACTTGCATGACATTCATTTGGTGGAAAGAAACTGAGAAAAGTTTACCCATTTATGTAGTAGGTATTTGGCAGTAACAGACTTAAAATTCCTGAGTTCAAGTGTTTCCAGGGTCCATGACACGCAGTAATCTGTAATCTTTCCAAGGCATGCGGTTGGTTCGTGCAGGCTGCAAGGCCGGCTGAGGGAGTGGATTACTGAGCGACCGAGTGAAAGAGGGAAGGAGCCTGCTACAGACCCAGCTTCTATATTCCAGCGTCGCTACACCCTCTCTACTGGGCCATCTGAGACAATGGAATCATTGTTTCTTTAACAACAATGGCCCCTCAAAGAAAGTCAACTTCTAGTGTGAGTGGAGGAGTGAAATATTCTAAAAGGCAATGGTTCTTAGCCAAGAGAAAAGTTCAGGATGAATTAAAGAGTATGATTCACGTTTAGCTGTGGCTCAGCTCATGATGTCAACGGCTGCCATCCAGAAAAGAGAAAAGCAGTCTGAAACTCTCTAAGTAAGAACTCCAGCTGGGCAAAAACTGTTCATGCAGGGAGAGAAAACACTTCGGCATCAAGCTGAAATGGCAGTCATCCTGAGCTGCGAGGAAGGTGGGGGATGCTGGGGATTCAGAAGGGAGCTGAGGTTCTGAAGGAAGCCAGGAGCTGTACGCAGCATTTGCGAAGGAACTCATGGAGAAGATACTGGGGACCACACAGCTCAGCTGTCCCAGGGGCTCAAGAATTTTAAATCACATTTTCCTTTGCATAACATTCTCCCCCACATCATAAACCCCTGTCATTATGTTTAGTTTGGAGACATGCTATTAGATCTTTAGAATTTATTTCAGTGGCAGAATTCAGTAGTTTTGTAAGTGCTGAATTTGACGTTCTGCTTTTTATTCAGATGGTAAAATTCCAAAGGGGGAAAACAGTGTTTAAAAATATTTTTATTGTCATTATATTAATAGCTCATTTATTTATGTAACTTTTACTGTCATTACTATTAATAGCTAATATTTATTGAGTTTCTAGCACATGTCAGGCAAAGTGCTGAGTGTTTGGCATGCATTCTTGCACACGATTCACACCACAACCTTTTGGGGTGGGTAATACCATTACCCCCATTTTGCAGACTGAAGCACTGAGAGGTCCTGCCCAGGATCATACAGCTGGCAAGCGGAGGGAATAAGATCTGAACCGAGGCTGGTTTGACTCCAAAGCTGTCCTTCACCACTGTGCTCTGTTGCCCCTTGTGAAGGAGTAACCATCTGCTAAATGATACTCGTACATTTGCCTGTTTGTGGATTCCAAAGGTCTTGGAAAGCATCCCTTGCATATTTTGAGGATCCATCTTATCCTCGAGGACCTAACCCGAAGTGGTTTGGACCACTTTATTATATATATTCATTAGATTCTGCAGAAATTTTTCAGCCCCTTTTAAACCTCAAGTTGTGATTGTCTCTGTGCACCTGCAAATCTGTCTGATGGCTTGATATGTGAGACACCTAAGACATAAACGCATGTAGGCAATGAAACACTTGTCCTCTAAAACCCTGAGAAAATAATACCCATTACATAGGAGGCCATTGTTTCATATAGCCCCGTCGGTATCCTGAATGAGTAGCTTTTAACTTTAAAAATGACAGCCATTCATGATCTTGTTGAGATGATTTTTCAAAAATCTGGCCTAGGAAAGGAGTAGTGGAAAAGGTTAAGTGGAAGTGTGGGAGAAAAAAAAAGGCCATTAATGTTTTTTTGAAATGCTAATAGTTTCTATTATTTAGAAAATAACTCTCAGCTTGGAATTCACATACACGTTCCATATCCAATCTCTGTACCTTCGGCATTCTGATTCCGCAGGCCAGGGTGGGGCCTGGGATCAGCTTTTCAAAATATTTCCCTGGTAATTCTAAGGGTCACTTGGTTTGGAATCTTTAAGGCAGAGGCCTTTTCTATGTTTCAATGACTCCATCACTGGAAAACCTGAGTTTTGTACCACTTCAACTACATTCTCACATCTGCCAGCACACATTGTCTAGACTCACTTGTCTTTGGCATTTTGGTGCAAGAGTTGGCACAAGGGGCAAGAATCAGTGAGACCCACACCAATAGGACAGTGACTTTATTAACTAGCCCTTCTCAGCATTCTTTTTTGGTGGGGAGAGGGACCTATGTTGAGATTTCCCCCATGTCACCCTATTCAGGTACAGACCCATGAACATTTATTTAACATACTGTAGGCCCCATTCTAATATTAGACACCCATACTATGAGCTTTCTGAGCTATAGCGAGATGTTCTGCAGTCCCTGGGTGCACAAGAGATATCAATGGACACCCAGATTTATACCCTTTCTTGTTCCACAAAGAATTTGAGGCAACTATTCCACAATATATTTTTAAATGCATCTGCAGTTGACTATATGTTCTGGATGTTTTGTCTGATGGATTAGGAAACCACCAAGGCAGAGATGTGTCTAGATTACTACTCCCATGGCTAAGGCATGATAAATAGCCTCCTCCAAATTCCTGACTCATGCCATGTGCTGCTAGGCACAGAAGACAGAGAGCAATTGACACATGCAATACATGGAACATGGAATGTTCTTTTTTATTTTTTTGTGAGAGAGATTGACCCTGAGCTAACATCTGTGCCAATCTTTCCTCTATTTTGTATGTGGGTAGCCACCACAGCATGGCTTGACGAATGGTGTAGGTCCACACCTGGGATCCAAACCCGCAAACCCAGGCCGATGAAGTGGAGTGCACTGAACCTAACCACTACGCCTCCAGCCCAGCCCCTGTTCTTGGTTTTTTAATTCAGGTGTGTTTCATTCAGTTGATCAGGAGGCGAAAATGACAGGACTTGCATTATCTGGGCCAAAATGCTACTTTGTATGTTTTTTCCTGAATCATCGAATTGTTTTCTTTAATGGACTTGGCCAGCAGAAGGTAGCATGCACAGTGGATGTCAGAAAGACCTGGGTTCAAATCTCAGCTCTGCCACTTTCTAGTTGTGTGATCCTGGGCAAGTTAATTAACCTCTCCGAGCGACACTTCCCTCATCTGCAAAATGAGGATAATGATACTCACCTTGGAGAACTGCTGTGAGGATCAAAAGAGAGGTTACACATAAAATGCCCGGCTCCTCTTAGGAGTTGAGGAAGAAAGGCAGCTGTTACTGTCAGTTGCTTATGCTTTGGATGGCTTCCTTGCAGGCAGATTTTGTGTTTTTCTCCGGCTACCCAGTTACAGCAGGGACTTCTCAGGAAAGGACTGTATCTCTCGCATTAGATGGAGGAATTTTGTCCTCAGAATGGACTTCATGTGCTCTGTTTGTGTCCCTCCATCGTACACTGGGGACTCTGCAAATATCATCTTAACTGGGTTAAAAGAGCCTTTCTCCACCTCAAATTTCAAACTAGAGCCCAGAATGAAAATTTTCCTTGGTGTGGCCATCAGAATTAAAAACTGAGATACAGACTAGCGAAAATATTGAATCATGCATAGAGAAAAGACAAAAACAGCACGAAATGTATTTTTAGGTTAGCTCTTTTTCAAGGGTTGATTTTATGACCTTCTTATTTGTTCTCTCATGTGTTCTACTCTGCCTCAAGGGTCTCTTTTTGGCTTCCAGATGTCTGTGTTTGCTGCTCATCCTGACCCCAGGGCTCCTCATCCTGAATTCCGTGAGGAGGTTACTGATAAGGACCGGTAGGCTGAGCGGCTTAGGGATGAGCAGGATGGCCTGGGAGGTGGCCTCCGCTCTGCTGTGACAGGCCAGGTGCTCCCCACCTCCAGAACACCACCCCAGGGAAAAGAAATCAGCCACATTGGGCAAGAGTCAATCTCTCTGTTTTCCCTCTTTCCATTTCTCCCTCTGCTCAGGGAATCCTCTGAGAGAACTATGAGACTAGGCAGTGTGGGAGGAACAGCCTTGAAAACATTTGTTTCATGTAATTTTTTTGTACCAAGGTCAGAAAGGTTATAAATGGCCTCTTTACCAAGAATTCTTATCAGAAAATATTCCCTCTGTTAGACTGTTAGACTGAGAGGTGGGGCGAGGGGATGGGAGAGAGCTGGGTCTTGACCTAATGATGAACCTCCTGTTTGAAACCTTGGTGTCCATGCAGGGGTAACCCATTTCCTTAATGGAATCTCTCTGTGTCCTCCCAGCCCGGGTCCCAGTGTCCCCACGCTGAGTCACTCTGGAAACTCCTCCCTCAGGAAAACCAAGCTTGAAACATGTCTGCCTTCTCTCTCTCCCACCGCATAGCTCCTCATGAAATCTCTTCATGAACTTGAAGGTATACTTCAAGCTTTTCTTCACCTTTTCCACGCTTCTCTAAGCAGCTGAGTTTGGGGGAAAACCCTGATGAACTCATCATCCTCTTGTCACCCCCAACCCCTTCCTCCCAATTCTTCTCTTTCTTTTCACTGCCCAAAGCTCCTGACCTTCACAACTAAACAAAGTTGCCAGTTCCTCAGCTCACAACCTTGGTGCATCCTGCACATCAGCCCAAATTCACTCTCTGGTCACTTTCTCTCATCTTGAGATACTGAGGAGAGGCTGATCACCCTGTTCCCTACTAGGACCTGCCTGTCCCCTCATCCTTGGTTCATGCAGAGGGTAGACCTCAGCAACCATCTAATAATCGTGTTCCTTCTTGTCCTTTAAAAATAACATCTATTAGGTTTTTTTGTTAATAAAAGTAATTTGTCTTATCATAAAGAATTTGGAAAAAGCCACCATCCAGAAATAACCACTATTTACATTTTGGTGTATTTCCTTCATATATACATACATGCATACATATATGTATATATGCATACATAAGCACAAATACCCACGTATATAGACATACACATTCCTTTTTATGTTTAATGGAAAAATTGGCCTTTCATGTTTGGAGAGAAAAGGAAGACCCCAAGCAGGTGGGAAAGAAAAGCAACCCCAGGCTGTAGCTCAGGTAGGCCCTTCACCTGCACCAGCCACAGCCATGAGCTTCTGGAGCACGTGACTCACTGATTTATAATGTCATGGCCTGACAGCCAGGAAACATACCCCAGATATCCCCGCCTCCCAAACCACGTGATGAGGACTTCTTGGAGTATACATGGGAAACACATTCAGAGACACACACAAATTCATAAATACACACAAACAGAAGTTATACACATGAAACATAGCATTCAAATAAGTATTTTCTGAGCATTTTCTGTGGATGCCTAACTGCATCCCAGTGCACTGCAGATACCTATCACATGGGAGCCTTGTCCTCATGGATCTTGGCGTTCAGTTGCTAAGACAAAAACTAACCTGTGGGAAACAACAGCAAACTGGAAGAAGATGCTGCCTCACAAAGAGCTGAGGGAAGGGACTCCAGCAACCATTCTAACCATGAAGAGGGGTTCCAGCCTCGCTCCTCCTGAGATCAGAAACATGTCCATTGGGACAGGGAAATAATTTTGGAGACACAGTGATGCAGTATAGGTTGGCAGATAAAGGCGACTATGATTGGAAAGATCCTTATATTTTAGTGGAGATAATCACGCATTTCTACCAGAAAACATATGTTAGAGGACAGGTTTGCAGGCAGCGAGGGGTCCCGGGGCGGGGCAGGAGAGGCAGAGGGGGCTGTCTGTCAGGGGGTTGCAGGTCCTAGAGAACGTTACTGTGGTTTGGGAGACATGCTTCTCCTCTGGGAGAAGTTCCCAGAGATGGATTTTATCAGATAAAACTCACAGCCAGGCTGAGGAATGTGTGATCACTGTGATGACCCAGTAGGACATTATTTCAGGAAGAGGACAGAGAATAGAGAGCCAAGATGGCTTAGAGGTCAAGCTGTGGATGGGGGTCTTAGTCAAGGAGCAGATCTGGGAGATGGCAGAGGATGAGTTTAGTTTCAGTTCTGCTGAGTAGATGCAGTGAATCATCCAAGTGCAGTTATGTCATCGATAGCTGGAAATATGGTACTGGGTCCCAGGGTGAAAGACAAGGGCCAGAAACAGACACCTTTCAGCTCATTGTTAGGAGTGCAGCTTTAAGCTAAGCAATGTGGCAAATACAGAGTAAAAGATACAATGCGTGCCCTGGACGTTAAAGGATGATAATGGATTTTTTGTGTGTGGGAGGTGCAATATTGGCATAGGTGGTTCAGAGGTGGTGGTGGGCGACTGACGTGGAGAAGTAGTAAGCATTTCCACGAAGGAGGTGTGAGTCAGGAGTGGGCTGGATGTGACAAGGCAAAATCAGTGGCCATTCTAGGAGATGGAAGCAGCAGGAGCAAAGTGTGACGTGGGTGGGGGCATTCGAATGTCATCAATTACTATGTGCCATATGCTGTAGTAGACATCTTTATCTCAAATATCATCATATCTGGTCTCAGATATCATCACTGAGACCAAGACATGATCGTCAAGGAATTCACAATGTAACACGGGAGAAAGACATACAGGCCATCAATTATTTGATGAGTACAATTAGGTTGAAACACATAAATTGCCAATATTCAACCATTTTTGAGTACCCCAAAATGGCAGTTTCATATGATTCAATCTACTGTAGGTGCATTATAGTGTGCATAAGAGATAAGAGTCTCCAAAGGATCACGTGTAGGAGGAAAAACCATGTACAAATCTTTGGAGAGGGGCCTGTACTTCATCCTAAGTAAATATGCCACCGAAGGCTTTTAACAGACATGTGAGATGTTGAAAGAAACATTTTAGGAAGATGAATTTGGTGTCAGTAGAAAGATAAAATGTAGGGGCAAAATCCCCGCAAGTAGGGAGGCCATTTAGGGGGCTACTGAAAGAATTTAAGCCCAGGGTAACCACGGCCTGACCGGGCTGGTGTGACCAATTTTGAGGGAATCGTTCTCAGGGCTTGGTAACACACTGGCTATCAGGGAATATGCCAAAAACGAACCCACAAATAAAACCTGGGTATCTGGGGAAATCACGTTGTTCCACCCCAAAGAGGGAAGTCAAACCAGGTTACTGGTTTGAGAGAAAAAGGAAATCATTTTCTGATGCTGAGACTGGGGAAAAGCCGGACATGGAATTGGAAACTCCTGGTAGCAATAGTGCTCACTATGTCACCATTTGGTCTTACATTTGCCTGCTGGCTTCCTGATTCCTTAGTAGAATTTAGCATTCCTAAAGGTGGGGACTGGCCTGCTTTGTTTTACAGCTGCATCGCCATCCTGGAACAGTGCCCGGCACGGGGTAGGTGCTCAAAAAAAATGTGGTGAGTGAATGAATAAATGAATAGGAAACTGCCATTAGGAGCAGAGGCACTTCAGAGGCAGATTCCTGGAATTTTTGTCATGGATATTGAAATTGAAGCAACAAAAACTATTGTTGAAGGTGGCAGAGGATCTAAAGAAGAATCAGGAGCAGACATTCAAATGAAGATCTCATTGGAAGCATGAAAAAGAAGAGGTGCTGAATTGATATACCACAGGTGGGCATAAAGGATGAGATCCAGAGCATTGTGGACAGGTTAACCTTAGACTCTTTCTGAGTCTAGAGAAGGAAAGAGAGAATAGAAGGACAGTGATGCATCAAGGTGGTGATAAAAGTAATTCTGTAACCCTCAGTGTTTCCTGGGTGCTTCTCAATAAAGTCTAAACTCCTTTGAATGGTGTCCAGCGTCTGCCATGATCTGACCCAACCAATCATCCAGTCTTATTTCCCACAGCTCACCTCACAAACCCTCAACATCACCCAGGCATATCTACTCCACATGCCCCAAACTTACCCTATATTTTCCTTTCTCCCTTATCCTGCTCCTGCTGTTTAATCCATTTAGAATGACTTTCCTCCTCACTCCCAACATCAGCGCTGCCTGGGTAAATTCTAACTACCTAGTAAAGTCTATTGCTCAACCTTCTCTATCTTCCCAAACTAGAATTTTGATTTTCTTAGTTATATTCAGTCCCAATTTCTAGATCTCTCTCTTACCCACAATGCCAAACACATTACCTGGTGTTTATTTGTTCTTCGTTTAACAAATATTTACCGCATACCTTCTATGAGTCAGTACTTCGTTGGGTTGACGATGCAGTGGGGGATGTAAAACAGACATATCCCTGTCCTCATGGACTTAATGTGTGCTGGAGGGGGCAATCACATAACTGCATAGATGCTTATATGATTGCCTTGGGTGTTAGGTGCCAAGAAATAACAGTACAGAGTCCTGCGAGAGATAGGACTTGGGGAGGGGACTTAGTTAGAGGGTCAGGACAGGTGAAGATGAGAAAGAAGTGCTGGACTGTGGCACAGCAGCAGAAAGAATTTTCCAGGCAGAGGAACAAAGGCTCACTGCAAAGGCCCTGGGATGGGTCCAGATCACGCAGCCCTCATAGGGCATGTTGGGGATTTTGGTTCATCCTAAGAGCAAGGGGATGCTATGGAAGGATCTGAAGCCATTGAGCAGCATGGAGAGCTTGCATTTAGAAAGATCACATGCACTGCAGAGTGGAGAAAAGACTGCAGGGAGAGGAGAGTGAAGGTCTGGGGACCAGTTAGCAGGCTTCTTTCATAGGCCATGTGTGACAGGACACTGGCTCTGACTAGAGTAGATTATACTCTATACAACAAATGCCAAAGGAGTACAGCATTAAGTTTTTTGGAGACAATCACTAGGACTGAGAAAAGTTGAGTTCCGCCTTCACAAATCATTCCATTAATGTGAACCGCAGTCAACCTAACCTCAGCTCTCCGGAACCCTTGGGAAACATGCCTGTCAGGATAATCAAGTTTTCTAGATAACTAAAAGTAGACACCAACCCTTTTTCTGCCCATTTTAACCATTTTTATGAATATCTTTACATCTCTGACTTCTTAAGGAGAGTACACTGAACATCATTTCTCCTTCTGTTTACAATTACAAATACCAACATGAGTGATAATTATGGTGTAGTGCAAAATACAAGGATGTCCTCAGACATGCCTGGTCATACAGCACTCTGGTACCTCCACTATTTAGAACCAAATGGTTTGAGTGTTAATTCCTCCAACAGCTTCTGCTTTCAGAGCTTTTGTGCTCCCTCTCTTGCTGTCAGGAGCTCAATCTTCATGGCTACTAGTGTGTCTATATAGAAGTAACTTTCTCCTCTTCTAATTTACTCATGGGCTAAGTAAATAGATGGCCAAGATGGTAAGAATTATATATAAAATTAGAATTCAAGAGGCTTTCCTGTGAACAAAGATGCTTACGTTTGCTATATAAAAACTTTCTTCCTGGGTCTTTAATCTGTTTGTCAGATGGCTGAGGTCCAAATACAATGTATTTATCATCTTTTTTTTCTAACACATTCCATTGCTTTAGCTGTGTCACCTGTCACATAAGGTATAGAGTACAATGCAACAGACAGATACATTTAAAAAAGTCAAGTAGGTCTTATCCTTTCATTCAAACAGAGGTATACTTAGGGATTGACAGAAACCTGCCTTATATATAAAGTTCCCATGTTGGTACACTATTCTGTGGAGAAAAATGGTGAGTTGTACTTTGAAATACTAAATGTAAGAAACGTCTCACGTCACGTCATACGAGCCTTCAACTTACAAATGTATTGCCTTCAAAATGTCACATTAGATATTTACCAAGACACAATACAGAGAGTGAGAAGAGTAGCTACAGAGCAAGAAGAGATATTTACAACATGTATAACCAACAAATGACTAATATCCAGAATAGATGAAGGAGTCCTAAAAATGAATGAGAGGAAAAAAACCAGACAATCCACTAGATACTTGGGCAAAAGGCTTGAAGAGGGACGTCGTAAAAGAGAAAATCCAAAGTCCCAAGAGGGATATGAAAAGGTGTTCCGCCTCATTGACAACCAGGGAAATGCAAATTAAAACCATAAGCAGATAATACTGCATGCCCACCAGAGCTGCAAAAATTTAGAAGGCTGACAACATCAAGTATAGGTGAGGATATATACTGGTAGGAATGTAAATTTGGTATTAGCATTTTGAAAAATAGTTCATGTCATCTAGTAAAGTTGAAGATATATGGATATATATCCTATCACCTAAGAATTTCTTTTTTTTTTCACCTAGCAATTTCACTCGTAGCTTTACACACTAGAGAAACTCAAGTACATGTGCACAAGGATATATATAGAAGAATAATCATGCAGCATTGTTCACAATAGCTCCAAATATCCCAGGTACAGAATGGATAAATAAATTGTGGTACATTTATACAGTGGAGTACTATACAGCAATGAAAATGAATGAACAACTATACACATCGGCACGGATAAATTCCATAAAAACAAGTGTTGAGTGACAGAAACAAGACACACACACACACACACAAACAAACCATACAGCATGATTCTAGTCATATAAAAGTTTAAAACAACCACATTGAAACTATATTGTTTACAGATACATACATAAGAGGTAAAATTATAAAGAAAAGTAAGGATGTTATTATTATGAATGTCAGGAGAATGGTCACCTCTAGGGGAAAAGGACAGGGTTGTGACCAGGGAGGGGTACAGGGGATTTCTGGAAACCTGGCAATGTCCTGCTTTTGTGACCTGCATAGTTATTACATGTATGTTGACTTTAAAATTATCCACTCAATTGTTTAGTAGTTTTAATGCATTTTTAGCATATATATTTTACATTTAAATTTATTTTAAAGTTTAATGTAGACCAGATGTTTATAACTAGGGATGCATTTTATCCATAGAAATAAGAGTATAAATAACAGTTAATCAGACAAGCCCATAACTCTCATTAGGTAATAGTATAGACTAAATACTGTACATTTCAATAAAAATAATAGAAAATAATATAGTTGAAATATTACCAGTTAAAGGATGCAAGAGCAATAATGAATGAGGATTATTTTTAAAGTATCTGAGATCAGATTGGAAAAGATAAGAAATACTATGATACACTAGATCATAAGCCTTCAGGGAAAATGGTGCTCACACACAGCTGAAGGGAGTGTAGACTGGTTCAATGTCGATAGAGGGTGATTTGACGACAGCCATCAAAATTTAAAATGCATAGTCCCTTTAATGCAGTAATTTTACTTCCAGGAAGTTATCCTGTTAATATACTCACAACACACAAGTGTGAGAAACTATATCTGTACAAAAATTATAGCTTGTTTGTAATGGTAAAAGATTGGAAACATCCCATACGCCCAACAACAGAGAACTAGTTAAACAAACTATGGTACTGTAAGTAATGGAATACCATGTAGCCAACAAAAAGAGGGAAGAAGCTCTACATATCCTGCTACGAAATCACCCCGATTTGTTACATGGAAAAACAGTGAGAAAAAGTACTTACTGTCTGCTACTACTAGTTTAAACATTTTTTAAAAAGAATAAATAAGTGTATGTGAGCTTTTGTATTTTTAAACAATGTCTCTAGAAGAAAACCTACATTTTGAACCATGTGTATGTATTATTGCTTCAAAAGTTCATTTTAAAAATCTTGAATGCATATGTTTAATTAGACGATTATGAGGAAGTATAAGAAGATTTTGGTAAAGATTCTAAGGGAACTTTTGAATAGTTCCCATCAGAGCTAACAGCCCCCCAGCTTTTTTCAAAGACTAATTCTACATTGAAACAAAATACTTCTTTTGATACAGATGTATCAGTAGCACTGCTATTTTACATATTGTCCATGATTAGAACAATTATTTTGGGATCAAAACTGATACAAAGGAGGAGAAATAGAAAGGATGATGAACTTCAAGGCCAAGTGGAATTTTACTTCTGGTGTAAAAGTTTCCTGGTTCCCAGGCTGTTTGTTGTCAGAAGTGGGTGTACTTCTGTTATAGAATTGGGCATATTGTGTGGTAAGTACGCATCTCATCTGCCACATTCATCTCTGTCATTTCTCTGATGCCCAGCACAGCAACTGGCATAAAGGAAGTGCTAAGTGCAACTGTCTTGTTTCATAAACACACGTAACATGTATACAGCCACCCTTTGTGGTACCATGTATAAGACACTTGGGGTGATAACTTAGAAGAACAGACAAAGACAGAGATTGTTCTTATATATCCTGAACCGCCAGGGTATGTGGTCATCAGCGGACACTCAATAAAATTCTGTTGAATAAAAGAATGAATTCAGTGTACCAATATATTTGAAATAATTTTCTATTCTGCCTCTAATTTCATTCTTCTCCATTAGTGGATTTTTCTGCTTGGTCACGTGTTAATGGCAATGCCTACTTGTTTGCCCTCTAAATAACAACCAGTTTAGTACTGGACTTTATACGCTCCTGTGAGAAGTATTGTCTCAAATTTAAATGTTAGAGAACATACTCCAAAAATCTCTCTCTTTTGGGATTTTCCAAGAAATTTTTCATGAATGCAATAACAGTTCTTAACAGCCTGTGTGTAAAGAGGCATAAAAATTGTGACTATTGTTGTTTGGGGAGGTTGTGGGGTGAAGCGGTGAGAGGAGGGAGTTTAACAAACTATTTTCCCCACTCCTTTTCCTCTCCCATCCCCCCCTTTCTTTTTTTGAAAGAACAATCTTCCTCCGATATTCCTAGATGTTTGATGAGCTAGAAGAAATGTAAAAATATTTGGAAGTTATGTGAATACTTCCTGACCTTTCCTCTTTGTCTAGAAGATCTACCTGCCATGAATGTAAGCTCCCCTAATCAGGAACCTGTTGACTGTAACTATAGCCAAAAGATGACAGTGGGGAAAAATCTAGCACTCTAGTTAGAAACGGTTATGAAACAGGGAATTAAAAATTTGGGGACTACCTTTAAGAACTTCCAAATTATCTTTTTAAAAGAATTGCTGAGTTCGTTTTAAATAAAACCTGCAATGGTGTCAAAGAGACATAGGGGGAGGTAGAGGTAAAAAAAAAAAAAAAAAAGAAAAGAAAAGAAAAAGAAGTAAGTTCCAATGCATCCCAAATGCCTTAAAATTGAGCATATTTAGGCTAACATCAGCACTACGGAGAGCAACAGCAAAGAGTAAGTGAAACTTTTTAAACCCCACGCCTGCAGCTGAAAGGACACGAGCTAGCAGGGGACAAGAGACAGATGCAGTAAAATATCGAGCCTGGGTTTTTTCTTTTTCAGTACATCATAAAGGTCAGAGAGGAGTATAAGCCCTTGCAGTTGGTACAGGGCAAAGGGCAACGTATACAGGAGCATTCACTAAGCACTTCATAACCAGCATCAGTAGTGTTCATGCAGATTAGAGGAACAGCTGTCCGGAACTTCTACTTAATGTACACATCTCTGTGCAATTATTAATTTCAAAAGAATCAATTAGAGCATAAAAAAAATGATAGTAGATGAACGTTCTGAACTTGGAAGACTCAACTTTAAACGCTTTCATACAGGGAGGCTGAAAACTGACTATAAGCCCTAATAGAGGGAAGTGACTGCTCCGACACAACCAAGGCCAGGTCCGCATGGAACACAGCAGGAGAAGAATGGAAAGAATGATTAGTAGTGACAAGGGTTTGGTTGCAACTAGGGGGTGGACACCTGTAAGGGGTCGGGTCTGCACAGTTCTGCGTCTTCTTCCAGCAGTTTTCTCTCAACAGGAAGAGCAGAGGCAGGCTTCTCCCCTCAGTGGGCATCTGCTACTTAGGGCCCCTGGGAAAGGTTTTAAGCCAAAGTCATGTCTTCACTCTTGCTCCTGGTAGAAGGCCACCATAGGGGACATCCAAACTTGTTTCTTTTGACAAGGCCCCGCTTTCTGGTAATAGAGTCACATCATCTCACCCTAATGCCACAGATCCTTAGATTCACCATTCCCATCATCCATCCAGCACATTACACTGGTCATGCAGACAGGTGGGCAGTCGTCACCAACAGTGAGGGAGTGACACCAAGCTGCCAGGCAGGTAAAACCCAAGCCAAGATTTTCAATCTAAGTTCAAGATCAAGAAACAGGGTAATATTTACCCACTTGTCTATCCAACAGGCTTTCCCCAAGAATCCTATGTGATGGCCACAGACAACATTTGTCATTATTTTATAGCATAGCACACATAGGCAAAGTGAGCTAAAGCAGAGCCACCAGTTCAAAGCCACCGTCACCTGTCCCGTCCAGTCTGGCCTTACTGCTGTGGCTCTAGATGTTCATTTCTAGTAACATTTCTGCTTGAAGTTTCTAAAAGAATTAATTTTCATATCTCCAAGGAGAGCTTACCTCCCAATACCATACTCCTGGTGTCACTTCTAGTCAGCTAGGAGCTCAACTTTTTAAGAACAATATTTCCCACAGCCTGTTTCCCCTAACATTAGCTTTAATAAGAGTCTCAGTCATTCTGTTCTGCACTAAAATAACTTTTTAACTGACACAAAAGGAAAAAAGGGTAAGTGATATGCCAAGAGGCCTGTGCAGAATATTCCAGTAAAATCCTTGCCTTGAGAGCCGCCACTTCTCTCTCCGCCTACAGCCTGCAATTCTTGCTCTGCCCTCCCCTGCCTCCATCTGTGCCATCTCCCCTTCTCGTGCTCCTTGTGCCCAGCAGAACTCGTCCGGTGGGAAGTGTACTCACTTGGGTCTTGTTTGCCGTGGACTGTCGCCAGCTAATCCACTTTAACATCTTGGCTTGCTCTCAAATTTGCTTTCCTCTTCCACTAAAATTTTTTAAAATAGCATTGACATTTGTGCCGGGCTGTGGCAGGGCTGAGTCTGTTCCAGAGACTCGCCGTGTCCGGGCAGCTTGGAGTCCGGGATCAGCCCTGCCACATCTCAGTGCTCGCCGCCAAGCTCTCAGAGCCCAACAGGGAATCTGCCTTGAGAGGCTTGAAGACTCTGTCTGGGGCAGAATCACACCCCCACCAAGGCCACTATATGAGTCACAAGCACTTGGTATCAAAGTCTGTGATAGGCATTAATACTGGGGAAGTTTTCTTTCCTTTTCGCCACATGCCAGCCCCGGGGACACTGGACTGGGCTGTGGAACCACTGTGTAATTTACTTTGATTTGCCACGGATTTGCGGGGGCTGGGGCAGGGTGGTGCAGAGGCAGTCAAAGAAGGGAGTAACAATCGCATCTGGTTTTGCTACAAAGGCTCTAAAGCTGAACTGTCAGCGTTACTACAGAAGTGCTATGTTTTTAATCCAATTTAACAGGCAGGAGCTTGACTTGGGTTTGAGTCTCAGGTCTGCCATTAATTGGCTTTGTGACTCTAAGCAAGTCACTTTGTTCCTTTTAAACAGGATGAAGGCTGAGGGCTAGATGATCTCTAAAGTTCCTTTCTTCCCTAAGGTTCTACGTTGCAAATTCCAAACTCACCCTGAACCAAGGCTGGCCTCTGGCCACCCCTGCAGCTGCCACACATAGATCTAACCTACTGGCAAATCTCCTTTTGCAGCTTCCCTAGGTCTGTAACAGACACCTGGGCAAAGCTGCCCCTGAAAACAGAGATTCTGAAGGGGGCGCAGTGCTCTGAGCATCATGAGGGCACTTCTGAGCTTTCCCGCCAACTGCCTGTGTGCGTTGGCTGACGTATTGTATGACATTTATTTGCTTGCTCAGACGATTGGTAACTTTAAAGGTGAGTCTCTTAAGGGAGGTTTCCAAGCTATGGAGTATGGACCAAGATACTAAGTAAAATAATGCTGTCATGAGAGATTTGGCCTGTCAACTCAGGTTCTGTTTTTCAGCAAAGCATATTTCATACCCTTCGGTTGTATGCAACAGCTGGAAGCCAGTCATTTATTTGAACACCTTTTCATTTAGAGGAAAACCTGTGACCTCGGCTCCTTGCACTTTATCGTTTTGTTCTGATAAGCCAGCACCTTCGTACTGTGCTGAACGTTGCTCAGGAGAGGACAGAGCTGTGCTTCTGCGGAGATGACAGAGCAGCCACAGAGGGGAGCTTCTGGCACCCCGAGGACCAGGAAATCCTCTGCCTTTGTTGCCCAGCACTGCCACCTCCCCCTCCTCCAGCCACCTGCCCACCACAGATCAAAGTAACAAAGGAACGATTCCAGGAAAAGAGTTATTTTCAAATTTAGTCCTGGACTTGGATTATTCAGAAAACTGAAAAAGAATTTCACAATTTGGGTTAAAACATTAAAGTGGAGAAGGCATTTTTCCTCCTTTGGAGTGACCATCCAGTCCTTGAGGAAAACCAGAATGCCTCTCTCTAGGATCGGTACAGCAATTCCAACCCACTGTACTGCCGGGCGTGGGGTGCGCCCTAGACTCCAGATTATGTAGTTTGTCAAGTCCAAGTTTAGGTTTCAGATGTATCCATGCCAAGCCCTGGTACAGGAAGTACACTCCTATCCTCTTCTCAGGAATTTATTTAAGGATTAGAAAGTGTTTTATTACTGGATGGGAGGCAACGTAACTTTCTCCCTATAAAGAAATATTTCAGGGCCCTCAGCCCCCACTGAGGGCAGAGAAACAGATGTGCTGAGGAATCTGTCCTGGAGACCTACCACATTTTCTCTGGCTTTTAATACAGTGCATTTAATGCAGCAGACCTGCACAGGGGAGTTCACCTGCTCTGGCACCACAGCCAGATGTAACACACTGTCGCAATCACACTCTGGGGACTCAAGCTTGGATGGGCCATCTTGATGGTTGTTAAGAATTTGTCAAGAGAAAAATATTACCTTGTGTGAACGGATAGAATTTTTATTAGTCCTGACACTGGTGAGTCTCCATATCTCCAGATATTTGGTTTTCCCTTCAGTGGCAAAACCCAGTGATGTGTGGGCCCTTAAAACTCTGGGGAGCAGGTTGCCCATTTTCTTGCAAGGAAGTGCCCTGCAGTCACCTGCACAGCGACCCACGGCATGTCTCCTCTGCCCCAGATACTCTTCCATGTGGGATCTTGGCTAGTCCTTCAAAATCCCGGGAAGCAGAAATCATGCCTTCACTGTACAGATGAAGAGACTGAGGCACGAAATGATTAAAGGACCCACTCACAGTCATGCAGCTAGTAAACACTTGGGGACTGAATCTCTGCCTGATCTCAAAACCCATCCCCCTCATACTACGCCCCGTTTCCTTCCTGCAGCAGACGCCTTGCACCCTACCCAGATCCTCTTTCCTGCCAGGGCACCCATGCCCCAGCTCTTGTGCCTGGAGGCTGCTAACAGCTCACAGCTGACACAAAAGGCCGGCTCCCTTGCCTTGAGATGGGCAAACTCTGGGTGCAATTCACCCTGCAGAGCTCTGGGAGGATCAGACTGAGCTAGACTCCAGCTGATACCACATGCATATCTGCCTTGGCTCTTTCCCCCAGGGCCCTGTTTCCCTGCCCTTTGCCTGAGAGCACGCCCTCAATAAAATACACACACAGAACTCTTGGTCTCAGACTCTGCTTCTAGGGAACTGGCCTCAGGATGCTCCTTCCTCCCTTCCTGCATGCCCCCAAGCAGCCCTATCCTACCCCATTCCTGTTCTCCAGGGGCTTTTTCTATTTACGAGCCTATTTAAATGAAGAGAGTCCATTTTTTCCCCTCAGTCATCTGTCCCCCTAGTATCTACAGGGAAAATAATTTCTTACATCTGATTCAAGTTCTTCCAACTGCAGCAAGAGACCACTTTTCCTTAGAAGAAAAACTGAGCAGCCTTTCATCTCTGATGTTATTAGCAGAAGACTAGGGATGCCATCCTTTGTCTTCCCCCTACAAGAAAGCAAGGTCAAGGATGGCCTTGTTTCGTTCATTGCTGTACTCCCAGGATGGAGAACGGCACCTGCTATGGAGTAAGTAGGGCCTCGACACTGTCCATGAATGAAGAGAGATAGAACAGGCCAATGCAGGGGCTAAGCCCTCACCAATGCACCAGTGCAGGGGCTGGGCCCTCATTAATGTACCAAAGCAGGGGCTTGGCCCTCTTCAATGCACCAAAGCAGGGGCTGAGCCCTCATCAATGGACCAAAGCAGGGGCTGGGACCTCATCAATGCACCAAAACAGGGGCTGGGTCCTCATCAATGCACCAATGCAAGGGCTGGGCCCTCCCTGACTACAGCCCTCACACCTAGCAGCCTGCTCTGTGCTCCCACAGTACAGGCATCAGGATTACCAGGTTTTGATATACCAGATGAGGCCCTACGAAAGTCTATTCCCAGAAGGTTCCTGCAGTCAGGGTGCCCGGCCCCTTGTGATAGGTATCATGATACTGCAGTGAGTGACATTGTAGGACTCTTTTGACTTTCCCCTTAGTTGGGCCCTCACCATCTCTAAACCCAGCCTTCCCTTCCAATCAGTAAAACAAAATTTTGATCATGACCCACTACTTTGGTTTGACAGTCCAGAGTTTAAGAATCTTTGAGTTAGATGCTGAAATCTCTAGGCTTTTCCAAGCATTCTCCTGTTCCCCTTCAGCATGCTGCCATTATCAACCCACCTTGCATCTTAGATTACATCAGCTTGTTATTCAAATTCCTCATTGAAATCACAGTCAGCCCTGGGATGCTCCAGCAGAATTCTTCCCCTTGCAATTTTTGCAGAGAGAAGCACCTGCAACTCAATCTCACTTCAACCTCCCTGTCTCCAGCCAGCCTGGACCTGTCCAGAAATTCACAGTGAGTTTTGGATGGAGAGTTTCTCTACTAGGATAGGTCTGTAATGGCCAATCCAATAAGCATTTACTGAGTGTCTCCAGCCTGTCCAGACTAAACAATAAATACATACACAGGACCGTCACTGTGCAGAGGGCTGCTTCTGTGCCATTAGCTGAAATTTCTTCGGCAGACATCCATCACGTTAAACCACAAGAAACTCCTTCACTGCCCCCTCATTACTCAGCCTTAGCTTGACTAGAATCTATAATTCTGGGTTTCTTTGAAGTGTGGTTGCAAAGCCCCATCACCTAACAACACACACAAAGGCAAAAGACTTTTCAGTGGAATATCTTGCTCGGAGTAGCATGAACATATTCCTGGACAGAATAGGAAGGGGCTCAGACTATGATAGAACAAAGTAAGCCCACCCTTTTGCCTTTAGGGAACTAACACTTCTTCATGGGACAGGTGCAAGGTAGAACCTAATTATGCAGATCCGTTTGAGGGATGAACAGAAGCAACTTTGGGGAAAGCTATTAATGCCATTTACTGAATCACCCATGTTGGCTTTGTCAGTGTCTAATGCAGAATTCAGAATATTAGACTGATTCCTCACCCAGGGAGGATTTACAACTTAAGTAAGCAACCCCAGCTCCTCTGCTATAGAGAAAAGAGGCAAGTTTCCTCTCCTAACAAAGAGTTAGACAAGGAGAGTTCCAAGTGTCAAACCCTGGGTGAGAAATGAGGAGGGGGCTGACACTGGTCTTCTGTCCTTGAGCTTATCTTTTCAGCAAGCATTTGGATGAAGCCACAGAAGGTATGTTTATCCAATAATGCTGTGAGATGTAGATGGAGCTGACATACTCAACAAAATAATTTATATTCAAAACGTGCTGGAATACCGGGATGAAATTAAACAAGAGAAAAATCTAATAGATATGAAGTAGTCCAACACTCAGGTTACTAAGTCACCTGCCCCACTAAGGGCAGTCCATGGAAACAGGCATGGAGATTTTATGAGCCAACATTGTACACCCCTACTAGACATGGTATACGTCTTAGGGAGGACATGAGGCATTGGAGTCCTGGAACAGGAGCTGAGCCTGCATTAGCGAGATAACATCTGCAGTATATGTACCACTTGGACGTCCCATTTTATATAGATCAGCACAGTAAATCCAGAGGAATGCAACCAGGATACAGAAGGGTCTGAAAATATATTAATACAAGGAACAGCTGGAGAAACAGAGAAGATGAAGAGAAAAGACAAGACAACCATCTTCAAATGTCTAAAGGGATTGCCACTGGCAAAAGATGGTAGAATTTGAGGACTAAAATGAATCCCTGACAGTAATGGATTACAACCCATGAAATAATAAAAAAGCCCATGAGCCAATGCTAACAACAAATATCTAAGCCTAGATTCTTAGGGCTGGCAAGCAGAAAGAGGAGTCAGGTGGTTCAGTTTATAGACAGATGACTCAAAGCTACTTCCCCTTCAGTCTAATATAGAAAAGAACCTGGCAGCAATGAGTTAATGAACGATGAACCAGGAGGGCAGAACTCTACTCACAACTTTCAAAGATCCCCACAGTCTGCTACATAATTGTGCACTCTTATTCATAGCATCTAAACTTTTATGTTCCCTCTCATAAGGGTGGGAAACTAAACTTTGCTGAATGTCTAAAAGGTGCCAAGCAAATATATATATTTTACTTCATCCTCCCAACGACTCAGAGAGACAGGTATCATCTTTGTTTCACAGAAAGGGAAATTAAGGCGCAGTAACCCATACAGCGTGACCCAGAGAGTAGATGCCAGAGCTGGGATTTGAACCCAGGTGTGTCCAAAGGCCTTCCACCCAACCACAGGACACAAAATACACAAGGCGACTGGAGAGGTGCTCCTCTCCAGTCTGTCATGTCCCTTTAAAGGTTACATTTTCCTCGTCTAACCAGCCTGTGGTACCACTATTCTAGTTCATCTGGGTTAGAAGAGGAAGACCGGGGCTTTTCCTAGAAACCCGTTGTTGAAATAATGCTGATCCCTGCCCCATCCCCTCCCCACAGCAACCCTTGTTTGCCCTTCTCTTGAATACAGTCCAGTTTACCTGAATCAACTCACTTTGTTATTTTCTCTTCTTCAGAGTCTATTCACCCGACCACTTGGAAACCAATGGAGACCAGTTTCCTAGTCTTCTGGGATAGTCAGGGGGAAATTTAACACTGTTGATAACATCTATGAACTCAAAGATACCAATTAATGGTTTCTCTGATGAAGGGGAGTGCAGGTTAAGGGGGACACGTGGCTGTCCTGTTACCATGGCTCTGTGTTAGAAGAGTAAGAACATTCTGAATTACAGCGCATGGTCACAGATAGGCCCTCTCTTCATTTTATTCTGAAAGTATGACTATTTCTAAGTGATTTTCCAGGTTTTGTGTCTGGAACACGGAATCTGTCATTGTCTCCCAACCTGCTGCTCACGTCTCCCAAGGCCTGAGAAGGTAGTTGGGGATTAATGTTTCCAACAGGTCAGGCTCTCCAGCTGACTAAAGCTTTCTGCTTGGAGGTAAGGAAATTTCTAGGCTTCTTTAGCACATTTAAAAATACAGTGTTTGTATATTTGGCTACTTTCAGACCACCTGTTTTTGCTGCCTCTTAATGCTGGAGTTCCCCGTGATCAGGGACCATGTCCCCTCTGATCATTCATTCCATAAGCATTTCCAGAGCATCTGTGTGTGCTGTGTGCCAGGGGTAGAGCAGCAAAACAGACAGACACAACCCCTGCCCTCATCAGGGCTTAACAGTCTGGCTGTAGAGACACACACAAAACAAGAATTATACAAATAAGGATTCACACTCAACAAACAGTCCACATCTCTCTACAGTATCCAGCACAGAGCTCGGCACATGGTGGGTGCTTTTTCACGAATATGTGACTGATGTTTTTGTGGAAAGCGCACAAAGACTGACTAGCTGAGTTAATTTTAGCTTTGGGAGTTTAGCACTGTGACTTTCAGAGTAAGTGAATCAGGGAGATCTGGGTTCTGGTTCCTGCTTTTCCATTAACTACTAGAATTTTCTTGGGTGAGTCACTCAGTCTTCCTGGGCCTCAGTTTTCTTACTTGGAGAATAACGTGTAAGGACCAGGATTCCTCGCTGATAATGAGATGCCTGCTGTCAGGGGTGTTCTAATCTAGCCTTCCTTACCTTGTGAGAGACAAGGAACGGCTGGAGCTGAGGGCTTCCTGAGACAAATGGCTCCAGCACAAGTGTCTGTGTCTAAGTCAGGGCTGTGGGGAAGACGGAGGAGCAGCTGGAAGGAACGAATCCCCTGGACCATGAAACTACTAGGCTATGTCTGAACATGGGAAACACTGCACTGCACTTACCACCCACTGACTGTTGAAAAAGAAACACTTTCATTCATAGGATATTCTAGGTTATATTTCTAAACAACAGATCAGAGGAGAAAGGAAAGTACAGAAATAGTTTCCTTTGTATGTTTTAACAAGTGGAAAAAACCAATTTTCCATCCACTCTGATAGTCAAAAATGACTTAGAAACTTGAAGGCACGATGTCAGATAGAATTACCTTGAATGTCCTTGAACATTGGTCTAGAGTGTGATTTAGCACCATGACTTTAGGAAGTTTGGGGATAGCATTCTTTTCCCAGTAAGAAAAAAATTAGGAAAAATTCTAATGAATGCATATCATCTTAAAAAATACCCATAACTTAGAAAACTACAATGAAGCAAGGACACAGCCTTTGTCTGGGGATGAAGACTAGGCCAAAATACTAGGTCTAAATACTAGGGCCAAATCCACACGTTCATGAAGAAATTCACTAACATACAGCAAAAGATCATCTCATACTCTTCCAACCCTGAGGTAAGCCAGTGAGAGTAGGGTCGGACACAAAACCTTCTCCTGCCCCTGCTGCAAATTCAGACAGTTGGGTTCTTCTCCTAGCTTGAGAAAAGGCATCGAGTCTCTGCTACAGTTTCCTTTCTGTCACTCTCCATCAGATCTCCTCCTTTTTGCTAACTTGCTCCAAAATGTAAGAGAGCAAGCGATCAAGCTTTCTCATGAGACTACTATGTCCCTACAGGCTGCTTCATGCAACACTTCCTGGTCCTCTGTCCCTCAGGAACTGACCCCCAATAATCTGCCCAGAGCATCATTTCCACCAGAACCCCTCTGGATAGGAGGCCCCTACCAACCAGCATCTCTGTGGCCATTTCCCAAATCATTGGTCTTGGTCTAACTTTGCGATGAGCCCTGTTCAAATTATAAGTAAGAGCCAATCACAGCCACTAAGGTCTCAGGAAACTATCTCAGCCTCATCTCCCTGAGTCCCAGACTCCCAGAAGGCAGAGCAGCCCGAGCAGCCCAAGTAGGGCAGCTCAGAAGGAGAGGAGACCCAGAGCCTCTCATCCTCGCCACTTCTGCTAAACTCTCATAGCATGAGAGGGTCTGGCTGACCACCCCAATCTTCTGTCCCCTCAGACAAGGTCTCCACGCTGTGACACACCTCCTCCAGCCCTGCTCTTTCTCCTTTGGCTGGCACAAAGAGACAACCAGTTCCTGAGGTTAGCCTCCATAGCAGGAGAAATTTGTCTGGGGATAACTCTCCAGGGGTGCTTAAGCCAACAAGAAGTCTTGGGGGAAGGAAGATGGGGCACTGTCCTACCTTGTCACTGTCCACTGTGTTCTGAGAGGTCCTAGAGGCAATGGAGATGGTGTCTGGCTGGCTGCTCCCATCCCCTTGGCTGTCAACATCCTCCACTCCATCCCTGTAGGAAGAAGAAAAAACAAACAGGGGTGGGGGTGGGGGGAACCACTGTGGGTTTAGAGTACACAAGGATTTCCAGCTGGGCTGGCAGGGCAGAGCCTCAGCACTTTCTAGCAGGGATTTGTCTAAAATTATCCCACTAAAGGGAGCAGCCCTATGTGATTTTCAATGAGGTCACCTCTTACACTTAGTAAACATGGTAAATCACTATGTTGATAACTGAACACAAAATGACTCCTTCTCCATAACTCCTCTGACCCATGGTGCAGAGGGGGCAATTATTTATTCATTTTTCCTGGTAATGGGTCTATAAAAGGCAGTAGGAAGAGGTATATACTACTTAGAACCTAGGCTTCTATCCCATTGACTGGATCATCGCCCCAAATCCCAGAGTTCAGGGTATCCAAGTAGTTTTTCTGCTGCAGTAACAGGATGGGGGTTGGCTCATAGCTGGCCTATAAAGAAAACAGAACTGACAAGATATTGTTTTGACGTGTGTTTCTTCTGCTTGAGAAAATGGGGTGGGATATTTTCTCCAGGGGAGATTATCTTTGGGAAGTTCCTGATGTTGGACCCTTAACTCCTCGAGATGGAGAAGTTTATTGCCTTCATTTTGGTGGGTCTTGTTGATCTCATGCTTATTTATGATGACTTCTTATCAGCACAGAAGGCCAAGGCATCTTCTCAAAGATAGGAGAACAGTCACAGATTCCACAGCAGCTTTTGAGACAGCTGTGCTCTGAGCGTCTGATAAGACGGGCTCCCGAGAGCACTCCTGCCTTTGGACTCCTTCCTGGGCCCTGGACCATACAGCTGTCCCACTCATGTGCTCCTTCAGCTCTCCACCCTTAGAACTGTGTCCCAATTCTGCACTGAACCCATAGCCAGGGCCAAGGGGGATTAGATGCCTGGGAGCTAGGGAAGGCTGAATGGTCTGTGTCAGGAAGAACTGGAGCAGATGTGGGCCAGGGGTTGGATAAATGAGCACAGGAAATGACAGCTCTTCCCATGGAGGCTTTGATGAAAGCCGCACCCCTGATACTGCTTATGGAGACGTAATGTCATTAGAAGGAAGGTGAACTCGCTGTCTGAGGATGTTACCACATGGTAAAATGCCCCATATATTGAAGCCACCTCATGGAGTCTAAACAACCACAATCTCTCCTGTGTGAGTGTATGTGGACATGTGTGTGTGTGTGTGGGCATACATGTGATGCATATGTATTTACACAGTGTCTACTAGTCATAAGAAGTGTTTTCTTCCACCCAGAACATTTCTAAGTTCACTGTTCTCTAACCAAACACTTGTGGGGTTGGGAAATGCCAATTTATTTTAATAATATAAACCACACATTCGTAGGAAGGAAAATCTGCTGTAAAAAGAAATTATGTGATGCATTTTGCAACCAAAAATAAAGGTCATCTGTTGTTTTAGATATCTGGGCCACTGCTCCCCACCATTTGTAGATAGTTGAGAGTTGGCTGTACTTTCTGCTTCCCACTATTCTGGCCTATAGCAGGGCCTTATGGTCCACTCCAGATGGAGCCAGTTCTGGGGGATGTGGGGAGCCTATCCAGAAGTGTGGGAGTATTCTCCAAGCCAATCCCCTCCTCCATAAACCCTGTCCCCATATCCATGGAGCCAAGCTCATGAAATTACAGATTGCCTGGCTGTTCTCTGCAGTGTCTGCCAAGGTTTCTCACCCTCTCATGTCAGGACAACGACAGAGAAAAGGTGGGGAGCATTTCCGAGGTATGTCAAGTCCATCCCATGTTCTAGAGATGCTCAAATTCTCCTACTGTAGGAAAAAGGGGCTCTTCACAGGGTAACTCTAGCTAACCTCACCTGGATATCCCTTTCCACCATGGTCCTGGACATTCAGTTCTCTGTAACTGTTTCCATTCTGTCTTCATTATTAAAGTAGGGGCTTCCTGCAGTAGGGTCTGTCTCCAGTGCTAAGCTGAGTCTACCCCTCACCTGGACTCTGGACATGGGTACCTGAAATCAAAATGACCCCTCCTCCACTACAATCACAGTTTATCTTTCCAGCACTGAGAGGTGACCTTATCCTGGCCATGCTGGTCTTGGAGCATCTGCTCTGTGGTGCTATCTCTCTCTACCTTTATCACACCCTTCTTTTGGCTACCACCTCCCTCTAGACGAACGCTGCTACTCTGCAGGCCCTTCTCCCCAGCCTGTGTATCCTGGTTGGCACCAGAGAGTGAATTACTTCTGGATTTATTCCATTCATGAAGAGGGGAGGAGACGAGAGCCTGTTACCACCAACGATCATCACCCCTAAAGGTCTTCTTTTTTTCTTTTTTCAAAATTGACACGAAACGTTTGTATGCTTTCTTTGGAAGTGTCCTCCAAAAGAGTCATTGTAGGTGACTGTCACATGGAGACTTGAGAAAGAAATACTTAAGAAGTCATCCACTAGTCTAAGGGAAACCGGGATTTAGAGGGGCCCAGAGAGATGAAGATACAAAGAATAAGTCCTCTTCCGCCCGATCACATTGCTTATCTAGGATGAATGAGGGTGAGGACTCTGGGGGGTTGCAGTAAATCTGTGAGGATAACCCGACCATCGTACCTCCCATGCATTACAATCTGCAAAGCCCTTCTCCCATCTAACGACTCCAGAGAGCTCCCCACTCTGCCCATCTCCTTCCCAAAGCCTCCTCCAGATACTCCACTCTGATGCTCATCCTAAAGCCCCCACTCTTTGAATTCTTACAGCATTTACTATCCCTACACGTGGTACTGGTTCTTCTTCTCTAACTATTCCATGGGTGAGACTTGACTGTGAGATGGTTCTTGAGGGAATGGACTCATCTTACACTTCCTGTGGCACCTGGCAGAGTGTCTCTCAAAACTAAGCTCAGTGAAACCCTGCTGAATTTAATTGACAGTCACAGATGAGATGCTTAGAGAGGAGACAGCTCATTTTAGGTAGAACTCGGTGGGGCTTCATGGAGAGGGGTGCCACCTGCAGAGCACATCGCCCCTGTGGAAGCAAAGGTTCACCCCATTCCCGCTCCCAGAAGCATGTGAGGCCGTGCTGGGGGGAGAGACGCTGGTTACCTCTTACTATTGTTCCTCTGTTTGGCTGGTGTTTTGGGGAGCTGAATTGGCTCCTTTAAAGCTCCTTTCAGGTGAATGATCCTTTCTTGAATCACCTCTCGTATGTTCTTGATCCATTCCTGCTTGGTTTCTATGTTGGAGGCCTGAAGTGCCACAGGGAGAAAGAGTGAGAACCCCTTCTGCCTTTCACCCCGCCAAAACAGTTCTCAAGCCTCCTCTTGCAGGCTGAATCCACTATTTTCAAGGATACCAAAGGCTTGAGGAGTCTATTTCTCATTTTATACTTATGACTCTTCAATCCCAGGGACATGCTTCTCTAACTCCTAGAACACACCTATGACCTCAAGATTCAATGGAGACTTGTTCAGGAGTGATTTTCAAAGTATTTAATAAGCTGTCAGGCACTGACTAATGCTGATATCCGCCCCGGGGCTGGAGCAGTGTTTGGAGGTCCCCACTGGGTCAGGGATGAACACATCAGTTACTAGATTCTGGGGAGGTCTGGGAGCAATGGGAAGGGCAGTGAGGGGGCATTTGGAGGCAGTGGCTATTTAGCAACTGGTATGCATAAATGTCAGGACATTCAGCACCTCATATTGGCTACATAGGCTTGTACGGACTGAAAGCCACTCCTGAGTTTTTAGCCTGGTAAACCTGTTAATTGAAAGCATTGCTACCATTCCTGAACATCCCGTTTGACTTTGTGGAGTTTTTTTCAGGTAATTCTGGCTCACGGCAGGTAGCAGCCATGCTAGGAATTCAGAGTGACCAAGTGTGACTCTTTTGTCAGGGTTGGACCATCTTTTCTTTGGGGATGGACACTTCCCTGATAAGCGAATGACTGGTGGGGGCTCCATCTGCAGGCTGTCTTCTCAGTTAGATTAACACTACTGCAAGCACTGACTCAGTTCCCGGGCTGCCACGCTCTGGAGAGCTGAAATGACTCTTTAAGGTCATCATCTGGTGAAAGGCCCTTTCTTAACACTGGTCTCAATCAGCATCGTTCCCATGCTAGCATGATTTACTAGAGCTTCTAGAAAGTAAGTTCCCAGAGATAGCGTCCATCTCTTATACATAACTATCCCCCACAGCACTGAGCAGAACACCTTATACAGAGGAGGTGTTCAGGAAAAAATGTTGAATGACTGTGGAGCAAATCAAGGTGCGTTTTGTCAAAGGGCCAATCGTTGCTCTTGTCACTTGGAGGGGACACATACAGAGAGAACATAGTGAAGGGTCCCGTTGAGGAAAACCAATAGGCTGCTCCCTGCTTCTTCCCCCTATGCTCGTACAAGTGCACGGACTTAGCAGCCCACTGGTCTTCAAGATTTCGAGGCTGCTTTCATGACAGAATTTGCTTCTCAATACCCATGTGATGCCACCTTTCCCAAGACAGGCCCAGTGGCTCAGCAGAGTCTCCAGGGCCCCGCTTTGAGGTGAGATGTGCTCTCATCCCTCCACCCACCTCCACTACCCCACCCCTGCTCCTGTGCCCAGCAGAGAGCAGTACTTACTTTCAGCACTGTTTTATTGTCTGAGGACGGGGTGCGCCCGGACCACAAGGCGAATTTGCAGGGATCGCCTTCCACGTGCTCGGTCACACCCAGCTCTGAGGTCTGTAGACAGGAAATGCCTGTGAGAGGCGGGGAAGGGGAGGGCAGTGGGGAAACTTAGGGCTGGGGTGGGAAGGGAAGGCAACAAAGAGGAGAGGACCGAGGAGGGGCTCTGTCAATCAAACTTCAACAGACTAGAGATTCTGTTCATCTACCCAGGATGAAAGGACTTACAGGCACGTGCCTGGTTAGCAGGTAGCAGGGAGGGAAGGTGAAGAGGGAAGTGCTAAAAGCAAACAGGAAGAAGAACTGTGAACTCTAAAATGCAGAAGGGGAGTTGAGGGGGCGCGCTTTCCAATAGGAGGCCCTTTCATTTGTCCAGGATGGTTTTGGGGTGGCGTCAGGGGCAGAGAGGAGCTGAGTGTTCAAGACCCTTCCTGCCCAAGGGCGCCATGAAAACAGGGAGTCTTGTCTTACCCCACCGACCCCACCTACCAGTAGCTTGTTCTTGTAAACATATTTTGTGTGTCCTGAAGAGTCTTTGATCTCCTTGCTAAAAACCAAGGAGATCTCAAAGAGGAACAAGTGCCGTTCCCGCCCCTTCCGGATCAGCGACTTCGGGTCCCACACTTGAAAGGCATCCTGGAGAATCAGCTCCCCCTGCACGTCCAGGTTCTCATCAAACCCTGAAAAACAACCATGTCCACCCTGTGGGGTTTCTCCACGCCACATTCGGGGCACCATGTTCTGCTCCCTGCTCAGAGAAAGGCTTCCCACTGGGAGCCCTCAGCTACCACAGCGCTTTTCTCTCCTGACTGATTCCTGAGACTCCTGGACACTTGAGTGGACAGCTCCACGGAACTGTAAGCAGATCCCCTTCCCACGCCAGGTGTCCTATACATAACCAGTACTAGTGGAATCTCCTGCCAAGGTCCTATGCAACTTCCCCCAGCCTCACCGTTAGCTGGGGACCTCCTGCAAGGGCAGACTCTTATCTCCTTCTTCCTCCACAGCTCCCCGCTGTCTCTGACTCGGCTTGACGTGGGGCTGAGGACAAATACTGTCTGATTGAGTGTCCTTGACTCTACTTTATTTGTCGTGGCTTTCTTTCTTATATTCTACTCCTAGGATTCTTCCCTTTGATTGCTCCTGTACGGTGTGGTGCACAAGCCTTCAACAGCTTATAGTTATACCACTTTAAATCTGTAACAGAGGTTCTGAAACTTTAGCATGCCTAAGACTCACTTGCAGAACTTGTAAAAACATAGATTCCTGCCCACCCCTCAACCCCCAAGAGACTGGGATTCAGGAGGCGTGGGGTGGAGCCCACAATTTTGCACTCAGATAAGCTCCCAGGTGCTGTTGCTGCTGGTCCAGAGACCATGCTTGGAGCAGCTGGATCTGGAATACAGGTCAGGGACAGGCTGGAGCAGAAGGGAACTTACAGAGGAGGATACCCAGGGGTGGGCGTAGGGGTACAAACAGAAAAGAAAGCAGTAGAGAAACTGTGACAACAGGAACACCTTCAGATGGTCAGTCCTCAGTCTGGAGAAGGTAATTAGGTCCTTGCATGAAGAATTGGGGCTTCTTGTGCTAAGGGTGGCCCAGGAAGTACTGAGACTGGCCACGTCCTTTAGATGGGAGTGGGGTGGGAAGGGGACGTGATGGGGGGAGATGGAGCCCAGAAGAGAAAAAACAGCCCACAGATTCATGTTTACAATAGAGTACGCTTATCTCCCTTAACACCTGTTTGCCAGCCCAGACTGGGATGTTGAGTCTTAACTCATCTAACAACTTCCACTCAATACCGCTGCTCTGCTCATCTGTTTTGCAGTGTTAAGAGCACTTTTTTGGAGTCTCATGCCACTGGATTTCTGGGTCCCAAGAATATGGTTCCAGTAAACATAATGTGCTTGGGTGGAGTCCTACCAGGTTTATTTGGCTGGATTTCTCAGTGCTAGGAAGGGCATAAGAGTGGTTACACACCAACGTGAGTGTACTTAATGCCACTGAACAGTATGCTTAAAAATGGTTAGAATGGTGAACTTTAAGTTATGTATATTTTACCACAATAAAAAAAAAAGAAAGGCACAAGGCTGAAGACATTGTGTGTGTGCATGCATGTGTGCGCATGTGTGTGTACAGGATTTCTACTTATTCTGATGACAAATGCAATGCAAATACTGTGCAGATGAACAGGACTGCTGTGGGTCAGGGCTGTAGCACATTTATAGTAAGGATGATGGCCTGTCTTAGACCACCTCACAGGCAGCAAACTGTCCACTACCAGAAATGGCTTAGGCCTGGTCCTACCTGGAGGCGATGTTAGCTGAGCTGGCCCCTGTGGAGCTCCTCTCACACCTCCGAAGACCTATGCAACAACTTGGCATTTCTCCTCTCCTCCAGCATTGCCCCTTGCTTGACGTCATGCCACTTCCCTCCCACAAGCTCCCTGGTCTTAGGAAAGAAGGAGGCTCCCCCAGGGAGGCTGGGAGGACAGCTACCTTCCAGCATGCTGACGTGCATGGCATCATTGGCTTTCTTTGGGACACTGAGCATCACCTCCAGGCCATCCTTGAGCTCCCCTTTCCCTTCTTCACAGCAAGTTAAGAGTTCCTAGGAAAAAAGTCCAGACACAATTAGAACCATTTCCCCAGCTTCCCCACCCTCCCACACCTAACCCATCAAGGCAATTATACACCAGCTTCACTCTCTTATAATGGCTCCCTCTAAACTATAAAGAAAGTGGGTGGGGTGGGAGGTTATCTTCCAAGAATTCAGCCTCTATTTTTTTTTTTTCCCCAGACTGAGCTTCCTCAGCTCAAACTAACTCAGTTCAACCCAACTTCCAAGTGGCTGGCACTCGAAGTCAGCAAGGAGGGCATTTTCTGTCACTCGACTGCCCTCCTGGAGAAGGGAATGCCCCTGTCAAAGCACGTGAACAGAAATGCAGCACTGTGGAGTCATCAAGGGGAGACACAGGGTCTGCAAAGACGCGCAGCACTCTTAGGTCACTCACTGCACATCTATTGCTAGCAACACTTTTTTTTTTTTTTTTGAGGAAGATTAGCCCTGAGCTAAAATCTGCCACCAATCCTCCTTTTTTTGCTGAGGCAGGTTGGCCCTGAGCTAACATCTGTGCCTGTCTTCCTCTGCTTTATATGTGGGATGCTTGCCACAGCATGGCTTGATAAGTGGTGCGTAGGTACGCACCCAGGATCTGAGCCCACGAACCCTGGGCCGCCGAAGCGGAAGGTAGCACCACTTTGATTTATGTGCCTCTACTGCCTGAATGCTGACTTCCGCCATGCTGGGAGCAACCTGGGGTTACAGATATTATAGTTTTACAGCATTTCAGAAGTATAAAAGATTTTTTAGATCATATGGATCAGGAGTTCCTAACCTGGGGCCCACAGTGGGATTCTGGACTAGTCCTTTCATTGTCAGATGAGGAAACTGTGAATAAGAGTTATTCAGATTTCCCCAGGTTATAGAATTCACTGGAGGCCATGCAGGGGGCTTGAATCCAGGTCTTTTGGATCGGGGTCTAGTACTCCATCCATCATGCCAGTCCTGTCTCCCCCATGTCCTCCACCACACTGAGACTTCCCAGAGCATGCTCTCTCTTTTACTTCCTCATTGGAGACAAGACCACCTCCATAAAAGATACATAGTATCTGGGTGATGGAGAAAAGATAATTTCTAACTAGCTTAGGAATCATAAAGACCATTTACAATGATTTTGCCCAAACCAGAGGTATGCTGACTTTCATTTTTTCTATCAGGGTTATTTTATCTTGCTATCTTTGTCACTGTGTGGGGAAGGGAGGAATGTGGGATGATGGATGGATGGGAATTCACTTCCAGGAAAGAAAGAAATTGACCAGATCAAACCTTGTAAACACATTAATGACAGACCCCTTGTCAAATAAACTAATGGCACTTGCTAGCAGGGGAATCCTTATCTACAGAACACTTTTAGTAGGATATATCTGGCCTGTCTAGGACTTCTTATGATAAACCAGCCTGGAATCTGTGGCTTTAGGGTGTTTCCTCCCTGGAAAGTATCACATAAGCAACTATCTAAGTAAAAAGTGAGGGGGCCAGCGCTGCGGCTGAGTGGTTAAGTTCATGCACTCTGCTTTGGCGGCCGAGGGTTTTGCCAGTTCGAATCCTGGGCACGGACATGGCACCACTCATCAAGCCATGCTGAGGCGGCATCCCACATGCCACAACTAGAAGGACCCACAACTAAAAGAAACCACACAACTATGTACTGGGGGGCTTTGGGAGAAAAATGAAAAAAATAAAAAAAATAAAATCTTTAAAAAAAGTGAGGACATTTCATGACCAAAATGGATCTCTTCCGGGTAAGTGGTACGATGCAACACACATCATTTAGATGACCTTGTATGTTAATCTGGGCCACAGCACATCCTGAGGCTGCAAGGAAGGTCTTGGAACTGTTGGTGGTCCTGGACTTCTCTCTGTTTTACCTCTGCCTTGGGATTATTTGTATCCTTGAAATTGTTAGTAAAGCTTATACTTGGTAAGATATCTGATTAGTGAGCATCTGATATGAAAATCCAATCCTTTGGGTTATCTTGGATACACTCCCATACAAAGAAGGGAGCTTTGCATGTCTAAAGAAGAGGTGAACTGTCCAGAGCACATGTTTGGGAGGTGGAAGTGACCGGTCCTCAGCTCTGCTTGGTTCCAGTCAGTATGATGGCTTCGTTGTTCAGAAGTTGCACTTACTTCTGCCAACCTATAGTTCTCTGACTCTCCCCACCCCTTTCCTAATTTTAACCCTGCCAACCTTGTTCTCACACATCATCAAAGGAACTCTTGAAGCAGAAACATAAGAGAGAAATAAGAAATATGCTTCAGTTTGCAACAGAAAACACCAATTTGTTTAACCCCCTCAAAGCAATTTGTCAAGTCCATCAATCTACCAGCAAAGCCAATAAGTTCTCCTTGGATCCTGGCTACAGTTTATGATAAGGAGAAGGCTCCACACTTAATTCAGACCCCAAAGGACAGCTGCAGCTGATTTACACAGAGAATATTGAACACTCTGACATACAGTTTTTACTTTCATGCAACACCTCCACTGAGGAACCCCAGAGGGGACTGATAATTAAATATCAATTTATTTGGTGTAAAACTGACTTTAATGAGAAAATAAATCCTGTATTATTTATTTATAGTAAAAGCTCAGCAAAACTATTTTCCTTTTACTCAGCAGGCACTCTGCCACCAGCACATTTAAAAGAGGCCAAAATTATCTTGTCTTTTTTTCCAATAATTTTACAACTTCCCCACAATCAAATTCACACTACTTCATTTTTTCCCTTCTCAGTTACCTGCACAGTCACCTGTTCCTAAACATCCAATTACAGAGTGAAGGCCCAGAGCCCACCCTCCCATCCGTATAAGCAAAACGCAGGGCAGCCTATCCGTTCTCCACTTTCCTCCCTTGTCTGTGTCACACCCATAACCCCAGGAACCTCAGCCTTATGGAATCGACAGGGAGAGGTGAGAAGCTCTATTTCCCTTAGAACTGCATCTTACTTGATTTAAGACCCTGATAGTGTGGATGGGCAAGTTGGCTTTTTTTTTTTTTAAAATTTACAACCCCATCCATTCCTGAAAAGCCTTTGGAATACTTAAAAAACCACCAAAATAAAATTAAAAAAATCTTCTGTCACAAGAAAAATCGTTTAGAAGGGTCAAGCATTAAGTGGGTTAGGGAAGGAGAAGATAATTACACACAGAAATCTGGGCTGAGGAGAAAGTATAGTCATGTGACACATAACAACATTTTGGTCAATGACAAACCGCAGACATGACGGCGATTCCATAAAATTAGAACCATACAGCCTAGGTGTGTAGTAGGCTACACCATATAGGTTTGTGTAAGTACACCCTTTGATGTTCACATGGAGAAACTGCCTAAAGACACATTTCTCAGAAAATGTCCCCATCATTAAGCGATGTATGCCTGTCCTGCAACTAACCACGGAACTCAACGCTAACTGTCTAATAGACAAAGGCACAAAGAAGGACCTCAAGCTCTTCTGATTTAAAGGTAGAAAGCACATCCAGTTTTCAGGCGGAAAACCCCAGGCCCTATTCTGAGATCTTTTCAAAATCTCTGTTAGTCTTTCATAAGAAACTTAAAAAAACAAAGAGGATGACATCTTCAAAACCGGTGCTGCCAAAACAGCTGCGATGTTCTGCACACTGTTATTTCTCACACCAATCCTGGATAAAGGCCCAGGGCACGAGGCCTCGGGGTCATTCTCTAAGGACGTCTGCAGGGTTGGATGACTTGAGTGCCTGGAAGCAGAAGCTCATAGTCTCTTCTTGGAGACGAGGAAGGAGGTTTGAAGGAGGAGGATGAAGGGAGAGGATGGCGCAGGGCTCTGCCCTGACCCAGAGCGGGTAGGAGAGGGTCAAGGCACGGGCCCACTGCTGTCCCCTCTCTTCTCATCGTAGAACCACAAGCACTAAGCCAGGGAGACCCCATGGGCCAGACCCACGGGCATGCTCCAGCGTGACTAGAAACCTAGATTTGAAACCAGACTGGTTTTCATGTTTAGTGAACCTAGAATGTACGAGATTCTGCAAGCGTCTCTAAACGGAAGCTGAATTTCATCTGATTTTCTCTGAAACTATACTACTTATAACATGCCTCTCACTATCCTTTTATACTTTGCATTTGAGGAGCGACCAGCAAAATATTCAAACTTAGGGAAAATTCCACTCTTACACCTTAAGAATTAATATAGACAGGGGTTATATAACTGCCTCGGTCAATTTCCCAGGCTTTCTGGGGAAATGTCATATTTTCAGACTGTCAGTGTATCTTTCTCTGAAAAGAAATCCGCCCAAATTACATATTTTACGTAATTTGATTATTTGACTTTTAAAGAAAGGATTTTGGAGAAAATCCAAATCTCTTGGTTGGCTCCAGAAGAATCCCTAACATATGGGATCCTACAGACACAAGAGTATCATGGCGTTTTAATGTGTACACTTTGATTATTTTCTCTCAAAAACCTCAGTCTTGACAAATGCAGAGATCAAGGCAATGGTAGGTGCTGCCCTGGGCCTCTACTGCCCATGCAGACTGGCAGTGCCCCTAAGACCTTGACCTCTGATCCTGTCAGAAGCAGGGGCCACTGGGAGGAATCTGCCCCAGGAGGGAAGAACAGGGGAGGCTCTGAGTACCAGCCAGTGCCTGGGGTGGCAGTCACTAAAAGTTGAGCTGTGGTAGGGTGTGAAAATAGTCACAACTGGTTCCTGCTCCCATTTCTCCTCTTTCCCCCAACAAATAAGCAATCTGGAATTTCACGGGTTAGGACATGCAGTCTGGAGGCAGCCATGCAGTGTGGGCTCATCTCTGAAGTTCTGCTTGAGGTGGAGGAAAGGTCTTCAGGTGGAAATTTGCCCATCCTTGGGCAAAACTGGGGCTCCCTGGCCTTGCTCAGTAGTGTCATAGGGGGGGTTCCATTGAGGGGAGGAGAGGTACCTTCAGGAGCAGTTGGTACTTGGTGATCCTCTGGACAGGCTTAATTAGGTAGGAAGAGATGGAGTTGGCCAGACCGTGCCGCTGCTGGATCTCCTACAGGGATGAAAACGGGCACCATTAGACACCGAGGGGATGTGCAGGTGTGTGTTCTGGGAGGAGGCAGGTGGGGCAAGATGGGAGGAGAAATGAAAAAGGGCAGACAATTATGAGAAACTGTTCTTCGACGGGGAGAGGGGATTAGAAAGAGAAACAAGAGAGAGCAAGATGCATATATAAATAGAAAAAAAGGAGAGATGGTGAAAGGGGATAAGTTTTAGGAAAGGAAAGCTTTAGGAAAGGAAAGCAGATGTGTGAAGCAGAAATGGAAATTAAGAAATAGAGAAAGATGAAAGTAGGAAAAGGGAGTGGGGACATAAGCAACAGACAGAAGGGGGAAGGAGAGGTGAAGAAGTGGAAGTGAAAGGAAATAAACCCAGAATGGAGGAAATAAAAGGGGGATGAAGGGAAGATGGGGATAATGGAAGGCAGAGCGCAAGGCTCTTATTTCTATTCTGATGGCGCCTGAGCCTCCGCCTGCCCGCAGTCTCCTTAGAATAGCACGGGACTTCTCTCTTGTACTATCTCTCCTCTCTTCAAATGCAAGACATCCCAACTTTGAACCACCACTTCATTCTTTATAACTTTCCATTGTGATCAACGGTACCTCTTTCATTCTTCAGATCTTGTGAGCTGGAAACCATGGAATCATTTTTAGTTGTTTTTCTTCTTTTATCCCTGGTGACAAGCCTTTCCTCTCCATGTTCACCAGCATCATCCACCTCATTCAGCCCCAGGCTAAGACCATGACCTCCAGCCGCTGTTTGTGGCTCTAGTCTCTTCTTTCAGTCCATTCTCTATCCTACTCTGAAAATGGTCTTCCATTCCCCGAGGTCTAGGTGTTATGAAGTTTAGAGAAGGGTACCTTTTAGTCCCTTGCCTCAAGTACCTTATATTCTAGCCAGCTGAGAATACTGACACACATAAAATAGAGAGCACAAAGGACAAGAGAAGGTTATTGCCTCTCATTGGTTATTGCCAGCGAGAACAGAGGGGAATCACTGGATGCAGGAGTGGCCGTCAATGGTTTAGTAGCAGTAACGCCTTCAGCTGAGACTTAGAGGATAGGAAGGGGGTGGTGAAGTGGAAAGCTGGAGCAATGGCAGTCTATAAAGGGGAAACATATAAAACAAAATACACAGGCTGATATAATCAGTGTGTATTTAGATGATAATGAGAACCATGCCTGAGGGTGTGGGGCTGTTTTTTGCGGTGATGAAAACATGTTAAAATTGACTGTGGGTATAGGTGCACACGTCTGAAAATACACTAAAACCACTGAATCGTACTCTTTAAACATATGTATAATCTATATCTATATCTATATCTGTAACTCCAGGTGTATAACATAGGGGCTTTTGCCCTGAGCTAGGATTAGTGAGAATAAAGCCTTGGGAGGAGCACAAGAAACATGTTAAAGTTGGACAAGATAGGACTTGCTCTGTGGCCATGGAGGAGGGTAAAGAAGAGGGAATAATGAGAAAATTATTCCATTTCCCACCAACTTGCACAGAAAGTAGCAATTTCCTTGCTCATCTGCCTCTTCCCTAACAGTGTGCCATTAAAGCAGGACTTGCTCAAGGAGGACGGGCAAAACAGCTGGCGGCTTGACTTTCTTTGGGCAAACGAACATTGTGAGTTATCTGGGAGCTTTGGCAAAAGAGCCAGGCTGTAATGCACCTCAGACACTCTTGCCTGGCTGGCAAGACACCCAGCCCTGGGGAGGCCGCATGTGGAGCATCGAGGCAGGGGCTGCCTCCAGCGGCTGGGTCACCCAAGCCACACTGAGTAATCAACTCGGCATCAGACACCACAGCCTCGCAGTTCTTACATTTACAGCAAAATATTCTAGATCATGTGAATGTGTGGGCCTATCTGGGACTTCAATTTTCTGTGTTTTCTATGACAATGGATAATAAGAGACTGCCTTTATTGAGGGTTTCTTTCTTTTACAGAATGAAGGGCTAGAGCGGGTTGTTTCCCAGGGCAGAGCTCAGGGAAACCCTTCTGATGGAATGGAAAAAAGCTAGAAGATGATGCTTTCTGGAAAGCTGTGGGAACAGTGAGGAGAATTTACTGCTCTTCCTGCCCACCCCCAGGCCAAGCTCCAGGAACTCCTACTGGACTGGGTTTCTGGCTTCCACTGGCCTTCCCAATTAACGTGGAGACTCATCACGCTCTATGTTGGAAGTGGGGCATAGGGTGGGATATTTGGGTTATATCTGACTTATCAAAGCCTAGAAATTGGCTAGAAGAAGGGATGCGAGGAATATAGGACTAAAGGAAAATACAGTTTAGCACCCGACACTGTGATGCGTACAAAAATGAACCAGGCAAACCATCAGTCCAAGACTTGAGGGGCTCACGGGTTGGGGGAGGTGTGTCTAACAGAAAGGTACATTGTTAACCTGCCAAGAGGCAAATCCGTACAAATGCTATAACAGAGATACAAAGTATAATGCACACTGGAGAAAGGGAAGAATTCATACAGGAAGCAATACTTGCCCTTTAAAGGATAGGAAGAAGTCTGAAGAGTGACTGTGTGCGGTTGTATGTGTGTGCATGCTTGCATGCGTGCATGGTGGGCACAATCCATCTTAGGCAGAGAGAGCAGTGCGAGCAAAGACAAGAAAGCAGGAGTCTGAGGCATGCTCAGAGCACAGGACATGCATGTTTGGACAAATGCTAAGTGGAAGACAAGGCACAATGCATTTAAAACTTCAGAAAGACCCTCTGGATACTGTTGATGAATAATTAACCAGAAACATCTTAAGAGAAATACATTATTAAGCAAAAATAATAGTGGTATAGAGCATCCAATAAATTCTGATACCAAGTTAGAGTAGTATTTTTCTTGAATTTTCTGTGTTATCAAATCTAACCTCAGAAATTCCAGTTTGGGACACTTAGGATCATTTTCATATTAATGCTACATTTTTTAAAAGTCATGTATGTTTTTTCTCATCTGGATTTCTCCCATTCAAGCATTGTTCCTTCACTGAGCAACAAGACACTTGTAGAATCATTTCTGTTATGGCAGTGTCAGGCTAGAAAGATGCTCAGACAAGGTTTATTTTGTAAACTTGAGTATGGGAACCATGTTTAAATGTCTTCCCTATGGCGCCTTGCACACTATCTTGAATGCAGCAGACAGCCAAATATTTATGGAAAGAATGAAAGCAGGTAGGCAGAAAGATAGATTGATGGACATTAAAAAGTTCCGAATTTCAAGTTTCTGTCACTTCTGACTACCAGAATGGCCATCACTGCTACAGTCTGTCTCCCACTGAAATTCCTTCTATTCCCTCATTTCTTCTCTCCCTCTTGCTCATCCCTTGCATCTTGCAGTGGCCCACTTGATTCTCTTCACTTTACAGCCAACAGGTCACTCTCTGGGGACACAGAGTTACACCCTCATTCGCCGACAGTACTGGAGACTCATTCAAAACCAAAGCACCTGACGAGGCACGTCGGCCCTGACTCTTCTCCCGGCTTTCTTACAGCACAAGTGCTCAAGCCGGCTGCACGTCACTCTCACCTGGAAACTGTTAAAACTCTCAACGCCCAGGCCAGATCCAGGCCAAGTATATAAGAAGCTCAGGGGTGGGACCCAGGAATCAATATTTTTCCAAGCTCCCCAGGTGATTCCAACATGTAGCCAAGGTTGACACAAATGCATTAGAGCTGTGATTCTCAAACTTGAGTGGGCACCAGAGTCCCCTGGAGGGCTTCTTAAAACTCAGATTGTTGGGCTCCACCTTTAGAGATTCTGAATCAACAGATCTGGAGGGGAGGGGGTCCAAAAACATTCATTTCTAACAAGTTCTCAGGTGATGCTGATGTGGCTGGTCTGAGGACCACACTTTGAGAGAGCTGTATATGAGGTAGAAGTGAAACAGCTTAATCAACACCTGCATCATAGTAAGCCTCCTCTAAACATGAGGTTTACGGCGAGCTAGGTTTGGTGTTGAGGCATGGAGACAAACACGCCTCATCCAAAATCACGGCACTTGAGATGGGATGGGGAAAAAACAAAAGACAAACACGGCTTTTGTTTTTCTCCAAGATTTATCCATGAGACATGAGGTTTAGAGTGACCAGTAAAGAAAAATGAGGAAGAAAGGATAATTTAAAAATCACTTATTCCAAAGTAGAGAAGCATTTCCACCTGCTCCTCAAGGGCTCAAGAACGGAAAATCAGAGCTTACATCAAAGAAGGTGCCCGCATGCTCCAGGATCAGCTGGTTGGAATCAGGCTTGTTTTTACAGTAGGTGACATACATCTGAAATTTGTCTGCCTAAAAAGAACAAAGACGATAATAGATAAGCATCCTTTACTTGCTCCTTCTGTCCTGAAGGCGCAGAGAGGGCTGCACAGTAAGCCCACGGATGTTGGTGCCTGGATTATCTGTGCCGAATGCTCTGGGATCATCTGACCCAGGCTCCCCTAAGAGCTTTCTGGAGGCTTCCCTCCTGTCAGCAGGTGGGGAAAGCTTGCTGAAAGCAAGCTCATTCTAACACCAGTCTGTGCTAGAAAGACTTAGAAAAACCAATTCACATATCATAATGTATTCTGAAGTTGGACAGAATTTATTTAAAGATCGTTCCCCTGTTTTGGACTACCTACAATTGGGCTTCCCATCTTGAAAAATGACAGTATTTCAAAAACAAAAATCAGAGAAGGAAAATGAAGTACGGTCTCAGAGGTGGGCCTGCTTGTTCTCCAAATGTCTCCACTGGGGGAGTTTGTAGGGCATGTCAAGCGACCATGGCATCATCCCCAACTTCCCAGAAGCAATGACGGAGGCAATGGAGAGCAGGATGACCCTGCAGGGCAGGACCTGAGCAATGATTCCTAACTGGGTTGTTACTTCAAGTCAAGAAGCTTATGGCTTGGCAGCAACTCATTTCCTATTTCTCTCGGGACCCTCTTGGGCAGTCCTACACACCCTATCCACTGGGAAAGCTGTGTGTATTTTGGCTACCAAGCACTTTTCCTGTTCTTGAAATGCTGCCCATCTTGCTGCCTACAGCACATGTGGGATGTCCTCTTCTGAGAGAACTGCCTAGACACGTGTTAATTAGATCAGGTTTCTTTCATCCAGCACTTTTCTAAGTGCTTTACGTATATTAACTCATTTGATCCTCATGAGACCCCTAGGTGGTGAGTGCTATTATTATTACCCCATTTTACAGATGTGAAAACTGTAGCATGGGTTGGTTAAGTGACTTTAAATTCCTACAGTTAGGAAGTGATGGAGCCCTGGCAACCTGACTCCAGGCTTCTTGGTCGTAATCACTGCCTTTCAATACATTACAGACAACTCTTTCTACTCTTTACTCCTGCACTACACTCATACATTAAGAATTATGAGACTTTAGAAAGTCATCTTGGAATAATTCTTAGCAAAAGGTGCATATTTTATGCAATCACCAAAGGTTTTCTGAAACCTAAGAGATGCTGATAATCACATTTATGGTTGGTTGTAAGGCAAATCCACAAATTGTATGAACCAAGATGCAAAAAAAAAAAAAAAAAAAAAAATCCCTTCTCTTAATGGTCTATCTTGTTTTTTCTCTACATTGGCTGTGCAAGAGATCATAAATTATTTATCAGTATTAATGTGATCTGTGCATGGGCTCAAGTATTTAGAGGCACAAAATGAGATGGCATCTGGGACTTCCTTAAGAAATGAGAGGATGCCAGGAAGCAAACATCAAGGTTTCATGAAAGGAAAGCGACTCAGGTCTTGAGTTGTGGGAATGGCTGTGATATTTATTACACGCCAGCGGACGGTCAACCATCTATCTCATCTGAAATATTTCCACCTATAAAATCTAAAACACAACCATAGCCCCTGCCTGTTCCATAGGGCTGTGGAAAGCATAAACTCTCTGAATCGTGAAGACATTTTGAAAAGTAATTAGCCCATTTGGAGTGGAAGTTATGATTAGATAATTATTAAATATTAGAACTCCTGACCCTGGAGAAAGATTTCCATGTTTAGTTGCACTTGGCATCCTAGGTGCACTTCCCTGGAGATATTTGCACTCATATCACGAACCTGAGCTCAGAATAATGTGGAATGGGGATACAAATGGAGACTAACGTTTCTGTTTTTATAATTAGAATCTGGTACATTCAGTCCATTTACTCAGTCCATGACAATAGGACCAAGAGAGAGAATGCCTAGACATTCATCTTGTAGGTCAGAATTGGGATGGATACCCAAGAAGTCTGTTTTTCTCTATTAAGGAGGAAAATAGACGTAAAGGTTAGGTAGCTTCCTAAAGTTCTAATTCCCTAATCCTCATCCTGTGAAAATAACTAGTGGGTGGAGCTAGTATAGCTCCTCTACCAATGGTGGTGGTCCTGTTCCACTCTTCTGATATCTCAATTTTAGAAAGCTCTTAGAGAGCTTAAGATGGAACTTGGGGATGATGTCTAAAAACCTTTCCCAAGGAAGTCTCTGCTCCTCGGGGATGTACTACTTCTCTCAGATCTACTCATGACCCCTCTCTGCAGTCCCTGGTCCTGTGTTACGCTGGCAGTGACACCAATCCTCAGGTCAGGCACCAAATAGCAATGCCATCTGGTGCCACTTGCACTCCTGGAAAGTATGGGACAGCGGGAGAAGAAGGATTTCAGGTCAGTTACCCAGGTAACAAAGCAGTGTCCCACATCCTCAGGCAGCTGCTCGTACTTCTCCAGCTCTTTGAGGAAGATGCTGCAAGGGGAGAGAAAGGCTGAATTAGACACCTCTGGCCTGCTGACCACCCCCAGAGGGTTACACCGAGGCCAACACAACCCTGTAGACTCTCAGTTAGTTACACGTGGCTTCTCCACTCTCTAAGTGATACGTGGTGAGGTGGAGTTTTAAATACATTTGAAATAACTTCATTAAAATTTATGCTAGTTGGGGGCGGGCCCCGTGGCTGAGTGGTTAAGTTCACCCGCTCTGCTTTGGTGGCCCAGGGTTTCGCTGGTTCGGATCCTGGGCGTGGACATGGCACCGCTCATCAGGCCATGCTGAGGTGGCGTCCCACATGCCACAACTAGAAGGAACCCACAACTAAAATATACAACTACGTACTGAGGGGATTTGGGGAGAAAAAGGAAAATTAAAATCTTAAAAAAAAACCTGTTAATTGATTGAATTACATATATATAATTGCCTCTTAAAATAATATTGTTTCCCTCAGGAGCTTACACTTCTCAGGCTGAAAATAATTAAATATTATACTTGTATTAGGCCTTTCATTTTAACAGCAACTATGAATCAAAATTTTTACTCAAGTAACCTGAGCACATTGTGACATTAAAATATAAATAGGTAGATACCAAAAAGAACAAAATAAACATCACCTACAATCCCAGAGATAAAGTGGAAAAATTTTAAATACTACACTGACTTCTTTCTAATTCTTGGCCTTCTTCCACCAGTAGCCAGTCTGTGCTAAAAACTATGAATTAATGTTTCCTAACGCAGACATCGTTAGGAAAGAAAATTCATAGGGAAAAAGTCACAATATATTTCAAAGCTGAATTGAATTACTACCGAATTATCTTCCATTGTGGATATCCGTGCTATGGCTCCTTTCTGTGTTAACAAATAATAAAGAGTTGACTATACTCACTTCAAATTAATATATTAACCAATTGGTTTGAGCTCAGAGAATATAAACTCAAATAAGCCAGCATCATTGGAATGGAATTTGCTTTGTAAAAATCACACAAAATTTTTCAGATAAAAAATAATTAGCAAGTGATGGGGAAACATACCGATGGAAATGGAAGATGGTGCAATCTTTACAGAGGGCAACTTGCCAAGATCTATCAAAATAAAAAATGGGCTTATCTTTTGCCTCTGCAATTTTAATGCTGGAAAATTTCCTATAGTTGTATCTACACATGTATGTGATGATGTATACACGGGACCATTCATTGTGGCACTGTTTGTAATAGCAAAAGATGGTCTGCAGATGACAAAGTATTTAAGCTATGGCACATCTACGGAACTTAAGATTACATAGTGATAAAAATGACGAAGTTTTCTGTGTTTTCATGAGGAAGATCTCTAGGGCAGGCTGTCAAGTGAAAAACGCAAGGTGTGGAAGAATGTATATAATATGCTGCCTTTTGTCTAAGTAGGGAATATATTTCCTTATCCAACCCAAGAAACTAAAGGTCACAGGGTCTGATTTCAGTTATGCAAGATAAGTTCTGGAGATCTACCCATATGTCTAGTTCCTATAGTTAACAATACTGTCTTGTATACTTAAAATTTGCTAAGAGGGTAGCTCTTATGTTATATTTTTACCACATGAATAATAATAATGGTGATAATAATAACAATAGGAGTAGGAAGAAACTTTGGGAGGTGATGAATATGTCTATGGCCTTGATGGTGGTGATGGTTTCACGGGTGTACACTTATCCCCAACCTCATCAAGCTGGACACATTAAATATGTACAACTTTTTACATGTCAATCATACTTCAATAAAATGGTTTAAAAAAAGTGATGACCATAGGAAACCAGGTGAAGGAACAGGGTGGATGAAGATAGTGGTGGTGGGACTTCTCAATCTATACCTTCTTATTTAATTTTGATTTAAACAATTAATTCAAAAATTAAATCAAAAGTATAAAGCAATTTTGAATTATCCTACTACTTACCTCTAACACTGGAAAAAATAAATTTTATTGATTTGAATTACTCTCCCTGGCTACTACTGTCCAAGCATTCCAGCAGTATCTTATAATTACAATTGGTTATGCATTCTATGTATGTGTTACTTGTGTTTCCCCTATGATATAAAAAGATGTTTTTGCTTTAAATATATATATATATGTACAATTAAAAAATATTTGGCAAGTCATACTTGGAAAGCCAAATGCTAATAACAATGGGAGGATTACAGATGATTTTTTTTCTTTCTGTCCATCTGCATTTTAAACCTTTTGTACAATAAATGAGTATTACTTTAGTAATAAGAAAAAGTCACTTAAAAACACTTTGGGGACTCCTAGCAGTCCCCATTTGATGATAATCATCTTTTCCCTCACGTGTGAATTTTAGAGTATCCTGATCTGAATCAGGGAACGGGAGAAATTATAATGCAGTTTGGGCTTTAGAAATGCAAGTATACAGAATCCATAAGGTATCATATTTACTGCTACTTTCAGAAGAATTGCAGGTAACATACGTGTATTTAATACATCTAAAATAGAAATAGGAAAAAATATTATGTAATGCCATAATTGAGAAGCAAACTTTTTTCAAGGCCAAAAAGGTAACATCTTTTTTTGTTGCAAAGAGAAGTAATTTGGCTCATCACTCTCTCTACTTATATAATATGTAATATAAAGTGAATTTATTTTTAAGATATTATATATTTTCGTTTCTGGAACAGAATTTTAAAAGACATTTACTATGTGGCTCTTTTCCAGGAGGAACAATAATGATGTCCAACATCTTCAGAAGAAGTTCTTCAGGCATTGAGATATTCTTTACCTAGTCATTTCTCACAGTGGCCTTCAATATAAACCTCAGTGAAGACAATGGACATCCAGCCCTGAGCTGTGAGGGGCTGAACAGCGCCTGGGGGTGGGGCTGGAATGGCAAGTTGGGGAAGAAACTGATGAGCTGTTGCAGGACAAGGACTGTGCAAGAAAATGAACCGCTTTAAAGAAAGGAGGACCCAGGAGGGAGAGAGAACTTGGAATGAGAGAGAAAGGAGAAAGGGGGACTCTGGAGGCCCGGCACCTAGGATAAATGCTCTCGGCTCGCAGGAAACCTCCACTTCCCCACTCTCAGGACCTCTATCCATCTAAGGATTATTCTTCCCACTCCAGCCCCCTAAACTCTGACTCCCATGGCACCCAGGCCCTTCTCCTTTAAGGGTGATCAAATAAATGGTAAAACAGCCTATGTCAAAAACCCATGGGAGGGTGCTCAGTTTGAAAATTCTCAAGAGATAAAGCATTATAAAATGAATTAAATGCAAAGAATATTATTTGTACAATTAATGCCTTTCTAGAAAATGAAGGTTTTAACAGCAACTGCCACTCGCCCACCCTTCTTCTGACCCCAGGTCTCACTTTCCTTCCCTCCCACAACCAAGCCCAAGTTAAAGACCTAGACTTCACACTTAGTCACAGGTGTGAGGTCTTCCAAAGCTTCATTTTTTTTCATCTTTAAATAACAGCCTCGTGGGCATGTTGTATGGATTTAATAAATCCGCGTGGTAAAGAACCCAACCCCCGGGCCTGGCATACAGTAGGTACTAGGGAAACATTAGTCCTTCAGGATCAGTGGGTCCCAGTCTTCAAGCCCACACTCTCTTTGTCATACATCTCTCACCCTCTTCCCCACTCCTGGACACGTACACCTAGGGAGCTCTCCCCACACATCTGTTGGAAAATCTATAGTAGATTACCTCTCTTAAACCATATCCTGGGAAAATCTTGCCTGGGTGTTATGCAAAAATTGGATTTCAAGGTCACATATCATTTAAGTTTGGGAAATCCTGGGCTAAGCTGGTTTCTTTCCTGCAGGACTTCCAAAATCCCATAATATGATGAGGTACCTTATAAATCTCTGAAGTAGCTATAGTGTGCATTGCTTCCCAAACTTCCTCGCGAGTAGAATAGCTGTGGGGGGAGTATCTGACCTTGCTGTTCTTGGAAAAGCCTAGTTAATGACCCACACACTTGGCTGTGCATGGACCTCTGGGGTCAGGATCAGAGCATCTGCATTGTTTAGAAAAGTTCCCTGGGTAATTCTAATGTGTCCAGGCTGTAGATCAACATTTGAAGCCAAACTAGATTCCAGTGTGTTCCCAGTCAGCAGATCCTACATCAACTCTATATGATTTAATTCTTGAATAAAAAAAGCTAAGAATTAAAAAAAAAAAACTACTTAGCTTGTGCTGGGCATATCAATTCATAACTCTGAGTAAGATATTCACTACCATCTCAATGTAATTGTTGAAGGCAAGTGGCAATATTAAACTCTATTTTGCTTTTTAATTTGCCGCTTATGAAGATGACAGATTTTCTGATCAATATCACTCCCCCTACTTCAAATAGACATGATGAGTTTAAATTAAAGCACGAGAGGTCACAACACTCTTCACAAATGATGGAATATTCCACTTCAGCTCTTCCATTGCAACATGTCGGTCCTCACGATTGCAATAATTACATGTAATAAATTGTGGGAGAACGAGCAAAGCAAGTAGTTTAAGTGTTTGTGTGAACGTCTAGCGTTTTTCCAGGCATGAATAAAACTTTTAAAGAAATGTCAGGATCAAAGCAATGTCATTACTCTATTAAATTATTATGATGCAATATGTTATGAGGTTCTTTATGAGCAAGATGCTTCCCTCTGGCTTTGTACTGAATCCCGGGAAAGGAAACCTCTAGCATTTATTGTTAGAAAAACTTTTTGGGGTTTGTCATCAAGAACAGAGGAAACAGCACGGTTTCAAAGAGGTCCTGAGTCATTTTGATTTTGTTATTCTCTCCAAAGGTAAATTTGGGCTATCGTCTCCCTGCTTCTGGAGAAGTGTATCCTGAACCAATGGGCTCACCACGTGGTCCAGCAGACAGACCGTGACATCAAGGGTGCAGTCTGCATCTAAAGGGGAATATATTTGATGACCGTGTGTGTGTGCTCTCATGCGTGTGCACCTGTTGGAATACCAGAGGTGGTGAGACGGGGAATGAAGGCAGGGCTGTGGCAAGAGGGAAAGAGCAACAATGAGGAGGATATGCAAATGAATTAAGCTGGAGGTAGGGTGGGGAGAAAGGCATCAGGCTCACCTATTGGCAGGAAGTCCAGGACACTGCCTTCTTTTTTCTTTTTTTTTTTTTTTTGGGAGAAAGATTGGCCCTGAGCTAACATTTGTTGTCAATCTTCCTCTTTTCGCTTGAGGAAAATTGTGGCTGAGCTAACATCTGTGCCAATCCTCCTCTATTTCATGTGGGATGCCGCCACAGCGTGGCTTGATGAGCAGTGCTAGGTCCATGCCCACAATCCAAACCTGTGAAGCCCTGGGCTGCTGAAGCGGAGCGCACGAACTTAACCACTACGCCACTGGGCCTGATCCCAGGACACTGCCTTCTTATTTAAGCAGGGCTGGCTTACTGCTGTCACACAAGTAGAGCTGGAGATTGTTTCTAAAGAATCCATTAGTGACTAGACAGGTTTGGAGCTTAGAATGTAAGAGGCTCTAGACCGCAGGGCCTAGGACAGCTGGTGAGCATACTGGGAGCTAGGAAACTAACAGACAGTCACACGCACTCCAAGGAAGGTGCGGGATTACTGGTGGAAGCGTTTCAGCAGTCTGGGCCCCCAGGCTGAGCCATGAGAGTCACCCGGCTCTGCCCCTTCCTCCTGCACCAGGAGCTTCAGCCTCGGTCAGAGATGAAGGGAAAAGTGTGCAGAGCTGGACCCCCGCTCAGCTCATTCCTCACCCTCAGCACATTCCTCATCCTCACGCAGCACTTTATCTTGCCGCACTGCTCCCTGTTGAATAGGTTTTGTTAACATTTCCTAATTTTGTTTAGCTTGTGTGGTCAGATGAATCAAAAAGTATTTGCATAGATATATAGTAAGTTTAATGTTAAAATAAAATATAAAAAATGAGTCTTGCATTTAATGTTATTCATATCCAATAATGTGCTGCTTAGCAACTGGGCATGGATGCTAAGCAGTTGGTGTGTACAAGTTAGATTAACATTACTTTGACACATTGAAATAAATGTTTAGACTTTGCCTTGCTATGGGTATTCACCAATATCTATAACTAGCACCAATGTCAACAGCTTACTGAAAAAACAAACAACAATAAAACCACAGTTAAATCTTTATAGGGCCCTTCTGACAGGTTGTGTAAGGCCTGCAGCTGTCCCTTAGAGGGTAGGTTTAGGGTCCAAGAAAAATCACAACAGGTCTTCCCTGTACTCTTCCCTTGACATTTGAATATTAAGAAAAGGACAGTGTGGTGGAATAGGCAGTTATGAAGACCTGGATTCTTTGGCTGTGCTACTAATTGGTTTGGGCGGGTCGCAAACCTTTGTAAGCTCTGATTTCTATAAAACATGGGAGTAGAATAGAACTAGATTATCTAGAAAGGTTTTTATATTTTATAATTCTATGATTTTCTGTAAATGGGATGAAACTAATACCAAAGGTATTTGGAGGGGGGAAGAAGCATAGAAAGCATAGAATTTGCGTATTTTCAGCAAGGGGTCTGGGGGTTGGGGAGGCGCAGGAGAGGCACAGGAGGAGACAGCATCAGCAGCCTGGCCGCGTGGCCCTGTGCTGGGGCGGGGGGCTGCATATCATTTTTGTCACCACCTGGTGGAGCCAGCTCCTCGCCTCGTAGCCGCAGATCGACCCTCTGGGTTCCAAGGGGTTTTAACATTAATTTAGCGCATGGAATCAACAATAAAAAAGAAGGAGGAGAAAGGGACTCTAACCCAAAATATCAGAGTGAGTCACACACGGTGAGGATGTTATTTTGAAAAACTTCATTTCCCTGTTATATATAATATATAAGCCTGTGCACATCAGGACACAATGTATAATCGTTTTCTTTGGTTCATGATCAAAAATGTTAGAAAATACCTTGCTGATTCTGCTGCCTGCCCACAGTAGCCCCAGGGAGGTCTGGGTCTTTACTCATCTCTCTCCCCATCAACTACCCCCCTCTCAACTTCCTTTCTCTCTCTATCCGCCTCCCCCGCTCCGCTATTGCCTCCCGCTTTGCTGTTTCTCCTTGTTATCCACCCCTTCACTGTTCTCTCATTTCTCCTCTCCCTGGGTATTTTATCCCACATTCCCACCTCACTCTGTCTCCCTGCTCCCTTCCTGTGTTCCCCACCACCATGTCTGACTGCACTACCTCCACCCACCACATCTTCCTTCCCCTGCTGCAGTCTCATAGACACAGAGGTGACAAGACACAGTCTAACTGGGAGTGTGACAGCTGGCCCTCTCCCCACTTTGACCCAGGGTTGAGACGCACTCACAAACGCCTCCCTGTTGCCTCTTCAGCCTCCCTGCTAGACTCCACCACTCTCCTCCCTTGGAGGGCCTTTGTTCAAACCTTTTTCAACATCAAGGGAGCCATCACAGGCTGTGAAAATCCCCCCCGTCATTTAAATTCCATCTCAAATGCCCCCTCCTCGTGAAGCCCTTCCTATGACTCCAACTGAGGCTATGTCCTCTGCTCCTTTGAACCACATTTGTGCCCACCTCCACCTTATCACAGGTACCTAACTAATTCCCAGAACTCAGAGGGCAGAGCCTGGGTTTGATTCATCACTGGGACCCAGCTCCATCTCCAAACTAGCAAAGGGTGGGTCCAAGAAGGAACTCCAGGAAGGTGATGGAAATGTGGGACTGGTTCGCAGGCATTTCCCATCACTTCCTCCACCCTGCCTTCACCCCAGCTGCACACCACCCTCTGTTCCTGGCTGACCCTGGCTACCTGGGCCCCTGGTAGGCTGACCCTGGCCTGGCCAGGGCTCCCAGCTCAGGCCCACACAGCTCTGGCCCTGCTCCCTCAGCCTTGGGCTGGGGAACACCAGCCTGGGAATGCAGTGGGTGGTGCCCAAGGCCAAATCTAACAACTTCTGGCCAAGCTGGAGGGAGAGTGTGTGCAGCAGGGAGAGCTAGCACTGGTTGCTGGCCCCCTACTTGCCTTTCCAATCCTTGCTGAAAACGGACTTCTTCAGGTAAGTACTATAAGGACTTGGATGAAATGGGTTAAAGTGTTCCTCCAATTTGGGGATCCACATGCAAGCTGGTTAGATATGAACCACACCAACCAGATCTGGCAATCCCAGTTGGTGGTCTATGGAGTGGCGGAAGGGGAGAGAGCACTGATGGGTGTGGGGGGGCCTAAACCCCCAGAATCTATGCCTTATCTTTAAAGGAGGGGGTGTCACATATTGGGCAAGGCATTGGCTTCTCTCAGGGTCTCAGTGTCCTTATCTGTAAGTGGAGATGGTTGTACCGGCCGGTGAAGAAGACCCTCAGCCCTGACAGCAGAGATTTTATAAAAATGTTCCTGCTCAGTCTCACATACAGCCATATCTCCAAATAACTAAAAAGGGAAAAGGAAAGTTCCGATTTAACTTTGACGAGCATTTTAAACAAACAGCTGCCCTTACCAGAGCTAAGAATCTCATAATCAAGGCAAACTGAAAATAAATGATTTTCCTGAATTACAAGTTGTAGTTGGTCAAAGTGGGGGGACGGCATTAACAACACCCTCACCCTTTGGGGGATCTATCTCTGGGACACACTATCTTATCTGAGTGCTCCTGGAAGGCTTAGCAAAATGCTGTAGAAATGGACCTAGTTCTTGTGTAGATAAAGTTTCATGCTCTTCCTATTTAGCTCTGTAGAAAAGAGATGTAGTACAAAAGTGGGGAGAGAGGAGGGTAAAGACTAAGTATCATTCTGCTTAAACCTCCAAAGTGTGTTAAAACCGCTACTTGTAGGTATTAAATTCTACACATTGAATTGTTCTTCTTTGTAGAAATTTTGGTGTTTGACAATTTCTCCATTCGATACCTATATAGGCAAAGGACCTTGAGAAAGATAACTCTCTCTTTCTCTCTCTCTCTCTGTCTCTCTCACACACACACACAGAACTAATCTTGGGTGTCATTTTTCAAAGTGACACCATTTAAAAGGATCAATACTAACTTGCTGAGATATTTAACATATTCGTCATATCACCCTTGGTCTAGGTACTAATTTCCTGGGGACTCAGCTAATTGGGTTATCCAGGCAATGCCAGTCTCAATCCCTCTGCCTCTCAATCTCTCCATCTCCTGGTCTTCCTCCCTCCCTCCCTCTCTCTCTGGACTTTAAGCAGATAACCTGAGCTATGCACCAGAAATGAGAGAAGTATGTTTCCCTGTTAGATAGCACTTAATTGTAACTTTGGAAAGATGCAAACAATTGGGGTTTTAAAAAAAACCTTGGATATTTTCAGGTTAAAAAGTGATCATTTCAGAAAAGCATTCCTGAGAGCAAACAGGTGTTTGGACCATTCTATGCTCCTCTTATTAAGAAGCTCCCAGGAAATTCCTTCATTCAGATATTCCATTATTTTGCTTGTCTAGAAGGTTCTAGTCATGATGTGGAAAAAAAATCATACCTAATGGTTTTCCCTGCCTTGAGACTTTCACAAACAAAAGACTAAATTATGACTTGAATGGCATTAGCCATAAGTCTGCAAATTGTAATTCTATTTTTTAGTCCTGTCCGTCTGTCATCCATCCATCTATCCATCCATCCAACATCCATCCATCCATCCATCTATTCATCCACCCAACATCCATCCTTACTTAAGGTTTACCGTGTGCCCGACACTGGGGTTATGCAGTGAAAGACATGGTCTCTCATGGAGTTCAGTTCCTGGATCTTCAAAGGTGGCTTAGTTGCCATTGTCTCTCTTATGTATTAGAGATTTTAGAGACGTTATGCTTTCTTCATTAATCAAAATTTGTATAGCATAAGTAGAAAGCCTATATTATGAGTAGGGTAAAGCCTTAGCCCTCTAGATCCTGTAGGGAATTAATATACAGCTTGATTTTCTTTGATGTTCCCTTAAGTTGTGGATAATTTAAAAAAGCTGTTTTTTTTGGTGGATCCCTTCCTAAATGCATTACGGCGTTCCTTACTTTTTAATGCAGAACATACTAATGATTCAGGGTTGTTACTAATATCAATTATTATGCTATACTGTAACACAGTGGCTGTGGTGGGCTCTATATTGGGATACGGGATCGTTTGCACCAATACTGAGGAGCCCTCGACCACTATGATTTTGGGGGGTTCTTTGCCTATTTTTTTTTTTCTGAAGTTCATCTGTCTTCTTTCTTGTCAGGTCTTACTTGATGCTGCCGGTATCAAATGCCTTGATCAAGTTCTTGATTCTTAGTTGCTGCTTCTAAATTGCTAGGGCTTGGAAACAATCTAACCAAGGGGTAAGGTGGCTTTCAGGGAGGAAAGAAAGGGGCTTTTATGAAAAGATAGGAACTTTATCTTTGTGCTATCTCTTTTGGCTGCTCAGAGGCTGGTTTTTATTTTCTTCTTGTTTCTTTATAATGTTATAAATAGGTAACATTTGCTGGGTAGCTGTGTTTTTGATAATTGAATTTATTCCTGTACAGAATGCAGCACTCCATATGGTTTGACTTGACTTTTTCAAAAGAGTTTCTTAGAACTATATTTTGTAACTGGTAGGTAGACTTTCAGCTATTTAAAAAGCTACCAAATTGTTCACCATGGCTTACTAGAGTGACATCATGAAACCAGAATAAGAGGCACGGGTATGCTAGATATTTTGTTAGAATTGGTCATTTTGAAATGAATATTCTTTCCCTTACAGACTGATTTGGCAAAAGCAGGACTCAAAGGAAGTGCACACTATCATCTCTAGATTCCTATGCTTAGCCAATTTGGTAAGAATATGGGGAAAGTGAGACTTGTTGACTAAATCCCAGGGATCATAAATCAGAAAAGTAAAGTCACATGACTCACTGCTTACCAGTCTGATGTCTTCTCAGATATCCTGGGGGAGATGGGATAATGCTGAGCTGGGCTCAGATGATGCAATTTGGGATCAATAGTCAAGAATGGCCTTATTGGGATCTTCCTAAATAGGCATGAGGAGAGAAAATTTCTACATCTGGAGATTTCCAGATAAACCAAATGGAGGATGTTAAAATTTGTGATTAAAAAAAAAAGACTTGGGGACTGGCCCGGTGGTGTAGCGGTTCAGTTTACCCACTCTGCTTCTGTGTCCCGGGGTTTGCCGGTTTGAATCCCAGGCATGGATCTACACAGTGCCTATCAAGCCATGCTGTGGCAGGCATCCCACATATAAAATAGAGGAAGATGGGCACAGATGTTAGCTTAGGGCCAATCTTCCTCAAAAAAAAAAAAAAAAAAGACTGAGAACTCTTTTTTCTTTTTCTTCTTCTTCTTCTCCCCAAAGCCCCCAGTACATAGTTGTATATTCTAGTTGTGAGTGCTTCTGGTTGTGCTATGTGGGACGCTGCCTCAGCATGGCTTGATGAGCGGTGCCATTTCCGCGCCCAGGACCTGAACCCACGAAACCCTGGGACGGTGAAGCGGAACGCGTGAATCCAACCACCCGGCCATGGGGCCGGCCCCAAGTCCGGGAACTTTTATTAAGTACTCCAGAAAGTCAGAAGGATTTTTCCCCTTGAGCTTACTGCTTTCATAATCTGACAAGGTTAACATGTCCGGGGAGCTACATATTTTATGTTCTCTTTAAACTGATACGATTTGATGACACAACAGGGGATTAATAATCAGAAGGTGACAAGAGAAGAGTGACTCTCCACTCCTTATTTAAACCTTTTAGAACTCAGGATCTTTTATACCCAACTCTTGCTTGCCTCTTAGTTATTCTTAGCAAAGGCCCTACTGAGGTCTCATTTTCTGGAGCTGAGCTGTCCAATATGGTAGCCATCTAAATTTATTAAATTAAATAAGGTTAAAAATTCAGTTCTCAGTAGCTCTAGTCACATTTCAAGTGTTCAGTAGTCACACACGTCTAGTGGCTACTGTACTGGACAGCACAGACATGGAACATCTCCATCATTGCAGAAAGCTCTGCTGGACAGTGCTGTTGTAGCATCTTGCCTCAGGGTGGCTGCTACACCTGTACCCGTGGCCTCCTCAGGAACTCTTGGAGCTGGCAGTTTTATCTCCAGCATGACTACTTAACTCAGGAGAAGCCTTGACTAGCCTGACTCCAGGACTTCCTCTGAATTGTATCCTACAACGCTGAACGTCTACCTTTGAGCCCTTCTCTGCAGCAGGCTCCTGAGAGAGCTCGAGGACTTTATGCCAACATTATTCCTTGTGTCCTGAGATTCTATTTGTCTTTTGAAAACTGTGTCATTTCCATTAGTTGGTTAAATAACTAATCAACCAACATTCTTGCTAACCCTCTGTTAACAATGGAACATGTTGTTTAGTCTGCTGTGGAGGAGATAGTTAAATCAAGGCGGAAGCTGGAGAGAATCAGTTATGAGGTTTTAGGGTTCTATGGTTCTCCTTATTTCACCAAAACATACAGGGTCGATCAATGTTCTCACCTATAAGCTGTCTAGAAATGGGTTTCATTAGGTATTTTGATTTTCTATTATCTATCAAAATTTTTTTTTATGTTGTTTTGGTAGAGGGTGGGGATGATGGAATAGTTGGGGATAGAGGAAACACTTAGGCTGAAAGAAAACTCCAATGGAATTTGAAAGCTAAGGCCCACAAGGTAGAATGGTTAGGCTCAGATGAATTCTGATGTCAGGATTCCCCATAGTTTTAATGAGTAAAAGCTACTTTATGTCCTCAAAGCCTAATTATCATTTGCATGAGGATGTTGCCAGTCAGGTCCCCAAGGAGAACTCGTTTTGCAGGGGAGGGACACTGTTGAATACTTGACTTCACTCTCCACTAGGAATTTCTTTTTGGACAATTGCAGAGAAAGAGGGATGAGTGAGAAAGAAGTCTGACAGCAACCGACATAGAAAATTTAACAGGTAATACTTTACCAAGCAAGATTTACCAGTCAGCTTTGCTCCCCTTGTTGGGAAGCCCTGTTGTTGGGTATTTACAGCCCTAAAGGTGTTCTGCCGAAACCCTCCACCAACCTACTTGTTATGAAAATCGTAGATCTCCTGGATGTTGCCAAAGATGACATGCTCTTTATTGAGGATCCCAGGGGGGATCTCCTCCACGCCACTGGTCATTTCCCACAGGTAGGTCTGTAAGAGAGCAACAATTTCATCACTGGCAGTACTGTCACGTGAAATACAGACAAAATAAACAGGCCTTCAAACTTGTGGAGTCAGACAGACTGGGAAGGCACGTAGTGTGTAAAAAGCGAGATGGCAAACAAACAGAAAGGAAGGAAAGAAAACCTGAATGTTCCATTACCTTGAACTATTGCTAGGGAAACTCACATCATGAACTTTGGCAAGAGCACAAACGCCACACTTCTTATTATATCAACTGTGTGTGTGTTTGAGTGTGTGTTGGGGGAGGACGCAGATTTCAGACTCAACTTGAGTTCATTGACTGGTCAGGGTTTTTATGTTGAATTTGAATGTCTTACATACTTTTTTTTGCTAGGTCTTGCTCCAGTCTGAGAGAATTTTCTTTTCAAAAGCACCTTAAACTCCCGTGCAATTACTATTGACTGTGGGCGGCGTTCCTCTGGTTGGCTTTTTAGACGCTAAGCTCTGGGTGAAGACAAAGGACACTGAGCTCCCCTGGAGGACTTGACACTGGCAAGGATGTCATACTTCCCATGCAGCTGTGAACTGATGACCGCAAGACTTACCTCTAAGCACTCATGTAAGTCCCTTACATAAGCTTTCTCTGTCTGGAGTAGTTCAGCCATAATGAATCTAGAAGGAAACAAATGGGCTTTTAGTTGGTCAGAGATATAATACCCCTCTTCCTTCAAACTTTACTTCCCCACTCCAGCATTTATGACAGTCTTGAATACCCTATTTTTCTACTTTACCAACATACGTCTCTTCCTTTCTTCAAAACTCCTTGCCTCTGAGTCCCCCTCAGTCTGATCACTTGCTCTGCATCCCTTCAGCATGTTCGTGCCCAGCTAGTCCATATCCTCTCTCACTTTCCTACCCTAATTCTACCATTTTGTGCTTCTGTGCTGATATGCATGTGTTCTCAGTTGCATGTTTGTGTGTTTGCATGTGTGCACAAGCATGCAGCACCATTCACATTCATTCTCACCAACTAGATAGCTCGAATCTCTGCTTCCTACATTCTCTTACAGCTCCCAGAATGATGATTTCTGTTTGGTAGAACTGTTGATTTGTACCCAAAACAGTTTGCAGTAGCCTAAGTTAAATGGGGTTTAAAAGTCAGGAACAGATGCCCAATACACCACCACTGAGACTGGGGGTTTAGCAAACTTTTTCTGTAAAAAGCTAGATAGCAGTATTTGTGGGCCATTCAGTCTCCGTCACAACCACTCAACTTTGCCGTTGTAGTGTGAAAGGAGCCACAGACAATATGTAAAAAAAAAAAAAAGTGGATGTGTTCTAATAAAACTTTATTTATGGACACAAAAGAATTTCACCTAATTTTCACATCACAAAATACTATTCTTCTTTTGATGTTTTTCAACCATTAAAAAATATAAAAAATAAATTTTAGCTTATAGGCTATATAAAATAGGTGATGGGTCATATTTGGCCTGTGGGCCATAGTTTGCTGACCTCTGGCCTAGATTATCTGGTTCGCTTCAACATTATTTCTAATGGGGCCCATTCACAACACACACTGATGCGCACGAAGCTCAGCATGTGATCACAAGCGTAGCACAAGTTAACAATGTGGAGCAACTGCTCTTCAGTCTCCATAAAGAGAAGCCTGTTCTACACCTCTGCCAGGAGAGGGCTCCCCTCCTCCGTGGGACCCTAAATGACACAACGTCCTGGGGCACTTGTTAAACTTAGATGTATGGCTTTATTAGAGTGTACTTACTTCATTTTCTTTCTTTCACAAATTTTTATTAGAAATGCTGCTTCCTAGCTGGCATGTGATATGCAATAATATCTCACTTAGTACAAAGTATATATTTATACATTTATCTTAGATTTTCAATGGCAGTTTTTCATGGTAATTCATGAGTACCCCTATTTCTAGCTGTTTCATCACATGAAAATTTTGAGAAAGATTGTCCCTAAAGTGCCCCATGTTGGAAATTTCACAAGAAATATTAAAATCAGCAGCGTCTGTTCCTGGATCTTTTTCTTGGTGTGATACCTTAGAGCAATACATTTTTCTAGCAGTGGCTTTTCTATTAAAATTAAAGTATTGATTAAAAAAATTCCCTTTTGCAGGAGTTAATCAGCCACTCTCTTTACTATTCTTACTCTATTGGTAGAGTGGAAAGTGCAAGGGCTTTGACATCAGACAGACAGGAATTGAATTGTGAACTTGGTCATTTTCTAGAGGTAGGACTTCCTTCTGCAAGCCTCAGGCTCCCTACTTATAAAGCAGCTGATCACAGAGGATTGTTGCAAGGATTAAACAAGATCATGTCAGCAAAGTTTCTAGTACACTGCAGGGGGTCGGTAAACAAGGAAAGAAGGAAGATCAGAGGGAGCATAATCTGACACGCTTTGAAAAGTTGTCTTTGATTTTACTGCCTTGGGTTTCCGGCATTCTTCTCCTTTCTTCTCCCTTTTTCTCCATCTGCTTCCTGCAGTTTTGCCTGTCTTTCCTCTTAATTGAGCTCCAATACCTTCTACCCCATTTTGCTTTACTTTTCCCCCATCTTTTACCCTCCTCTGGCTATTTGGTGTCCTGGAGAAAGCCCAGCAGGAAGATTTGGCCAAGTGTGGTCTTCTCATTTCTCTCCCTGGTGTGAACTGAATTGTGTCCCCACCAAATTCATGTTGAAGTCCCAACCCTGAGGACCTCAGAATGTGACCTTATTTGGAAATAGAGTCATTGCAGATGTAATTAGTTAAGATGATGTCATACTGGAGTAGAGTGGGCCCCTATTCCAAAATGACTGGTACCCTTAAAAAAGGGGAGGATGTGGATATATTCAGGGAAAACACCATGTGAACACGAAGACGGCATCTACAAGGCAGAGAGAAAGGCCGAGAACAAATCCTTCCTTCGCAGCCAGCAGAAGGAATCAACCCTGCCAATGTGGTGATTTCAGACTTCCAACCTCCAGAACTGTGAGACAATACATTTCAGTTGTTTAAACCACTCAATTTGTCCTACTTTATTACAGCAGCCCAAACAAACTAATACACTCCCCAGATGAAACACAAGCTCCAACTTTGCAGACCAGCTTCAGTTTCTTCAGCTTCAAGGGACCTGTAGTCCTACTTCGTTTTGACAAAATCAACTACATAGGGCTACTTAATCTTAGGACACACTATTTTTTCCAGCATTATCCAAAAGCAATCTGTCAAAATATTCTTCATAAAGCCCTTGCAAGATCTCTGGATGTGTGTAACTTTGTAAAACTAATATAAAGAAAGCAGAATGATCAAGAAATGGTTTAAGGCTGACATGGTTCATTGTTTCCACTAACCAATGCCCTACAGTTCTTGATAAGAGGTAAATGGATGGAGGCATCATGTCTGTCCATTCCAACCTCTGTAGGTTGTCATGGGGACACATTAAGCTGCCAAAAGGGACAGGTGGCAGCGAAAACAAGCACAGTCATGAGGAGCCTGCTAGTTGGGTGGACGTTCCCCAAAACATACTCTTTCTTCCGGGCTGACTTCCGCTTCTCTTCATTGACTTCATGGTTGGCGTCCCGTAGCTTGACCTCACGATCCGAAAGGCTTGCTGGGATGATGTCCAGCTCCAGGTCCTTGTTATCCTACATAGAGAGATTCCAGAGGTCACCTTAGAGATGCTTTGGGAAAGCAAGTCACCAGAGTTGGGGGAGGTGGTAGAGGGAAAAAAACAGAGAAAGATATAATGGAGAAGGATGAGAAGGTAGTAGATCCCACAAACTGCCACCCACGAGCACTCTTCTTCATAGGATCATTTTTTTTTTTTTAAGTAAGAAAGATATAAAATGTTCAGGTCAAATGTTCAGGGCTAATATCCACAGCAGGGAAAAACAACGAACACATTTGATAATTAATGTCATATTTCTCCAAGGACTTTGGTCGTGATTAAATCTAAACACACCACACAAATTAGTCCAAGATTGATTATTAACCGTTAAAATAGATGTGAAACAGAAACACATAAAGATGGAAGAAAACTTTCATTTGTCAAGGGAAAATAACAGTAGCAAATATTTTTACTGAAACAAGCAACTTCCCTTGGAAATAGAAAGCTAAGTGATAGAACAATTATTGAATTTTCTAATTGCCCATCTCTGTTGATATCAACCACTGTTTGATATTTATATAAAATGGAAATCTCTAGAAAAAAATCTCACAGGTTAAAGCCTGGGGGAGACATTAATTCCCTCAATTTTAGTGGTTTGATCACTTCACTCTTCAGTCTGCTCTGCTTCAGAGCACGAACCTATTTAAAGATTTAAGAATTAGAGATCCTAGGATTAAATTGCCAGCCTGTATTTAGCTCTTAATTTATAGGTTACTGACCCCTATTACAAAGAAGAGATTAAAAGTCAGTCTTCCTTTGCTTCATGGCAAATAGTTCCTCTTTTCAGCTGAAATGTCAAATAGCCTTTGCACAAATTGCACCCCTTACTCTTGAAAGAGCCCTATTATATCTACTGGGGACTCTAATCATTTGCTAATTAACATAATTGGGTGGAAGATGGTATTGATGAAGCCAAGAGAAAGGGTTTAATCCTCCAAGCCAACAGTTAAGTCTACACATAGAAAAACTCTGTTCTGTAGCCATAGGCCCCACCTCTGGCCAGCCAATTTTGCCATACTTATAGCACTAATCATGGGTGCTGGAGGCCAGTGGCTCAGCAAGGTCCATCTCCTCCACTAGAAAACCATACAAGGCAAGTGCTCAAGGGGTCAACAGCTCAGAATGGCTGCTCTGGAAACCCTGCTTCCTTCCATGGTGATGAGAGCAGACGTGCTGATGAAGATGAGAAAGGGGGATGTCCCAGATTGGCGACCCCCATACCTACCTCTGTGTTGACTCCTAGGGCTTTCTCTAGGGAATACCGATATTTTCCCATCCTCAAGGAGAAGTCTCTGTAATGCTTGTCCACCGTGGTCACCCATTTCCTGATCTCTGTGGCGTGAATGTGGCCTTTTTCCACAAAGCTATCGGCCAGCTGAATCAGGAGCTTCACCTTCTCCTTGGTTTGCTGTCCCAAAAGAGAGTCTTAAGTTACTGGATTACATTTACTCTCATGGCCCTTCACCCCCCATTCCCCTTTCTTCTTGACAGCAGCCATGGATACCTCATAGCCAGACTGCCTGGGTTTATATCCCAGCTCTGTCACCTCCTACCTGGGAGGTCTTGAATACATTACTTAATCCCTCTGTGCCTCAGTTCCTTCATCTGCAAAACAGGGATCATGATAGTACCTCTGCTGTGGGGTCATTGTGAGCACTGCATGAGTTGAGAATGTGGAAGACTTAGAACAGTGCCTGGAACACAGTGCTCGCAGTAAGAACTCAGGAAGCAATAAATGTTAGCCATTATGATTATGGATGTAAATCTCTTACATTAATATAGCACTTCATCAGTTTAAAGAGTATGTTAATGTCACATCTGAGACTCATTTGAGTCTTATAGCATCCCTAGGAGGTAGGTAGAGGGAGGTGGTGTGGGTCTCTTTGGACCACAGATGAGAAAAACTGAGGCTTAGGGCTTGTCCAAGTTCATACCGCCTGTAAGTGACAGAGCCTATTTGCCTCTGGTCCTTAGTTCCTAGTTCCCTCCCTTCACTGTACCAGCCTGAACTAGGCTTTCTAAACAGTTTGGCACATGCCAGGGTCTACAGAAATCCAACTAGCAGATTTAAGAGTAAACTCGGTCCCTTTCACCACCAGGATCTTGTCTTTAGTTTCCATTAGAGAGAGAGAGAGAAAAGAGTTAACGAAGCTAGCATCCAAAACAGGGCTGAGTAAGGTGGAGCTCTGATGTGTGTTGGGTTAATTTCATTTCTAGGAAGAGTTTGTTCAACACCTACTCAGTCCACACCATTGGGCAGAGTGCTGTGGGGACGGGCTTGGGGGGTACACAAAAGAACAAAAAAGATACTCATTTCCTTGAAACAGTCTATAATCTCTAAAAGGAACAAGATTTTCACACAGAGTGGTTAAATAACTCGGGGCATTATGTAATTGAATGTGAAAATGAGAAGTATGTATAGTTAACACTGCAGGAATTTTAAAACAGGAAAAAATGAAGGTGGGCTGGCATGGGCACGAAAGCGGGGTGAGACTTAACACTGGGTAAGATATGGAAACGGGAGGAATGTTCAAACAAGTAAACACTTGCTCATCTTTTATCTTAAGTTTGGGTTTTGAAACTAAAATCTATGAGGGAAGCTCGATAGATTTTAAGAGAAAGGGAAGAATATTTAAATAATATTCTAAGAAGTAAAATTATCTTTTGGACTGGAAGAAAGCAGGTCCAAGGTTTGGACCATTCTAGATAACTGAGGGAAACTGAGACAGAAAATAACTGGAGAAACAGCAGAAAAGACAGAAGAGCCTTTCTTTCTTTATTCCACCATCTGTACCCTCCCTTGCCCTTTGAGGCTCATCTACAGCCCCTCCCAAGAGACTGACCCTAGTAAGAAATGCCAGAGAGGGACAGCTTCCAGCTAGAGAGGCAAGCAGAGAGGATGTGGCCCACCACACGGCCAGAGAGACTTAGGCTCCAGCCTCCAGCAACTCACCACTCCTGAGCCTCTCCTACTGTAGGGCAGTGGGCTGGTATCCAGGGCTGGGAGACATGGGCCCAGACCAGCTTTGATGTGAAGGAAGGAAGGTGGGTGTGAGGTGTGGACAGGAGAAACATCTCCTTAGCCACGAAAAGGCAACTGGGAATGGGTTGAGAAAAGATACCTGGTGTCCTAAGGACTTCTATCTTATTTAGAGGTGGGTTTTTTTCCCCTGAAAACAGAAGAAATGCCACTACTTCAGCATGTATCACAGTGATTTATTTACGTGTCTCCTTCATTAGACCATGAACTCCTAAGAAACATGTTATATCTATTCATTTGTATCGCCAATGTCTAGAAAATGGTAAGCATACTATAAATGTTGAATAAATGAGTGAGTGAGTAAATCTTGTGTTTGGAGGTAAGTAAAGCCAGACAAGAAAGAGTTGAGGGTTTATATTGAAAAGAATTAGATGATAAGTTTGGCTCATAAACTGGATACCAACCATGTCCATGGCCCCTGCTGAGAGCAGTCTGAAATGCTTTCTTATACAAAGGGACTATGGCAGCACCATGCAACCTGTCACATGCCTGGCCACAGCTGATGAGATCAGAGGTAAAAACTTGTCCCACAAGGGCAGCCCATCAATATGCAGCCAGTGATTTCTGAGGTGTCCTGGCCTAAAAGCTGTGTCGAAAGAGGGACAGTGGCAATCTGCTAAACTGATGGAGATGGTTTTTCTGGGGATTTGAAGTGCAGAGACAAGGACCTGGGCTGTTGGGTGCAGAGCAGACGTGGAAACACAGACAGCAGGGAGAAGAGAGGGGAAGCTGAATGGAGGTAATGTATCCCTGATCCCCCGCGATGAGATGATTAGATAATGTGGCTGCTGGAACTGCCCTTGGTCTCAGGTGACATCCCAATTTTCATCTCTAGAGCTGACACGATGCCACATTTCTTGTTTTTCCAATAAGGCTGAGTCATTTGGCTTTTCCTGGGCTCCTGGGAGGTCCAGCCATATAGCCTCTATCTTCTTTACTTCCACCTATAGCCATACAATATCTTCTCCTCTTTATAACTTGAGCCAGTTTGAAACTCAAATCTTACTACCAAAACAGAGTAACTTATATGGACTGATAAAGTGGGGGTCAGACTGTAGAGGGTCTTGAATGTTAGGTTCAGAAGTACGGACATGATCCTGTGGACAAAAGGGAGCCTTTGGGGAACAGAATTCATCTGGGCGTGGAAATTTGGAACTGACAGCTCACTCATCTTGGGCTTCATGCGTCCCCTAATGTATGTTTTGCCCTTTCCTTTTTGAATTCTATGTTATCTGCTGGAAAAGACAGAGGTAAAAAAGAAGGGTTCAGTTCTTTTTTTCTTTCTTTCTCTTCCTTCTTTCCTTTCATCAGTTAATATCATACCATCTTCCCCTAATCAATGAGCCTTCCTCTAAATATAGTTTTTAAAAAGCACTTTTGGTGTCTTTAGCACATTTCACAAGTCTTTAAGATTTAGCCTTCTTGACATTATTCTTATAATCTCATTATAACCTTCTAATTTGCCTTTCATTGCTGATATTCTTTGTATTTATCGATACATTCTTCGTAGATACAAACTTATTAGGGTCCCTGTGTGGGTAAATGATCCTCTCGAGATATATCTCCATATTCATGTCACAGGCGAGAGTTTGTCATTGTAGGCGGAAAACTAAACTTTTCAAGAATTTCCATCTCACGTGAGCTATATTCCTCTTAAGAGTCTCAGAAACAGAATTACGCCCAACTTTTATCTCAACTGTTGAGATTCTACTTTTCTTGGTCTAAAGTGCCTATCTGACAAGCCCAGTGTTCTCTTTCTGCACAAGACATAATTTAGTTCAGCTAAGGCTCCAGTCCCTTGCATTATCACTTAATTCTCTTTTGTTAAGAAGAATTAAGTCCAGTTTATCTCATAGCTTCTTTCACTTTCAGAGATAAAATTAACAGTTTAAAAAAGTGTATTCTCAATATAATTAGTCATTGGGAAATGCAAACTGAAACCACAATGAGATACCACTTCACACCTTCCAGAATGGCCATAGCAAAAAGAGACGATAACAAGTCTTGGAGAGATGTAGAGAAGTCAAAACTCTTATACATTGTTGGTGGGAATGTAAAATGGTACAGCCACTTTGGAAAACCATTTGGCAGTTGCCCAAAAAGTTAAACGAAGAGTCACTATTTGACCCAGCCATTCCATTCCCAGGGATATACGTAAGAGAATTGAAAACACAGATTCACACCAAAAAACGTACACAAAGGTTCACAGAACATTATTCACAGTAGCTAAAAATTGGAAACAACTCAAATGTCCACCAACTGATGAATGGATAAATAAAATGTGGTATATCCATAGAATGGAATAGTATTCAGTCATGAAAAGAAATGAAGTACTGATACATGTTACAACATGGATGAATCTTGAAAACATTATGCTAAGTGGAAGAAGCCAGACACAAAAGACCACATATTATATGACTCCATGATTCCATTTATATGAAATGTCCAGAGCAGGCAAATCCACAGAGACAGAAAGATCAGTGGTTGCCAGGGGCTGAGGGGAGTGGGAATGGGGAGCGGCTGCTAATGAGTACGGAGTTTGTTTTTGGGGTGATAAAAATGGTCTGGAACTAGATAGTGGCAATAGTTGCACAATCTTGTGAATATACTAAAAACCACTGAATTCTAAAAAATGAAAAACAGAATTTTTTAAGGTTTTGCTTTTAGAAGAAATGGAGTTCTTCTAGAAGTCAAGATTATTAAGCTTTCCTATCACCATGCACCTTGACCCGTTATAAATTTTGAAACCTACAATAGGAAAATATCATTTGTATTGTACTAACTGGATTCTCTACAGCCTATCACAAGAAGAAGATTTTGTTTTCCTCTTATCCTTACCCAAATTCTCTTTATCTTATTTTTATACTTACATTTGTGAATTGCTATATAGAAAGCACCTTTTGATATTCTGTGTTTCTTCTCCTTGATGTGTTTCTTTGGAGCAGAGTATAATAATTCAGTATACTCTATGGCCTGGTTCAATCATGAGGCCCACTATATTTACTCCCTTGTGGTTTCAGGTCAATTTGATTTCCATTTCAAATTCATTTTATTGGTTATAAAGATTAAAACCAAAGATGGCTGGTTAAAGGACGCCTCTGCGAAGGGGGAGTGGGGTGGAGCGGGAGGCTGTTGCCTTTCATCAGAAGCTCCTCAGCTGGATTTGTTACCCTGTGGATATTCTAATAACAAATAGCTCTGAGACTCAGAACCTGATAGATGGGAGAGTGAAACCCCATTAACAGAAACAGTTAAGAGGGAGAGAGAACAGACAGAGCCAAAGTAAAATAATTATATTAAATATAGATTTGGGGGGGGGTTGTTCAAATCTATCCAAATTTCTTTTTTTTCTTATGTTCACAAATGTTTGTGGCCTCCCTTCAATGCATACGAAACAGTCAGGTAAGAGAATAAAGTGTGCCCTTTGGGATCTTGCTGGCTCATACAGGAGACAACAGTGTACACAGATCACTGGAGAGCAGGATGATGCACATCCAGTGCCTTTAGGGTCCTAGAGACAACAGGGCTGCAGTGCAGGGATGGGCCAGACCAGATTCTGGCATGCAGGCAGGGTCACAGAGGAGGCGGCACTGAGGTGGAGAGGTGGGCTCCTTTTAAAAAGTACAGATTAGAGGGAAGGGAAGAATATTCTAGGCAGACAAATGGTATAGAAAAGGTATAGAGACAAGGAAGTATATGATGTATCTCTCAGAGGGTAAGAAAATACATCCATTTAGCTGGGGCATAAAATGTGCATAAATGAATGACTGAAGATAAAGCTGGGAGGTAAGGTGGTGCCACTGTAGAAGCTGTTGAGCATTAGCCTGGAGGCACAGGAGAAGCACTGAGGTTTTTGAGCTAGGTGGTAATACGACCAAAGCGGTGTTTTAAAAATGAATGGCAACTCAAGAACAGACAAAGGAGAAAGGAAAGTCTCTTCAATAAATGGTGTTGGGAACGCTGGACAGCCACATGCAAAAGAATGAAAGCAGACCATTATCTTGCACCATACATAAAAATTAACTCAAAATGGATTAAAGACTTGAATGTAAGACTGGAAACCATAAAACTCCTGGAAGAAAATATAGGCAGTATGCTCTCTGACATTGGTCTTAGCAGTATCTTTTCAAATACCATGTCTACTCAGGCAAGGGAAACAAAAGAAAAAATAAACAAATGTGACTACATCAGACTAAAAAGCTTGTGCAAGGCAAAGGAAACCATGAACAAAATGAAAAGACAACTCACCAACTGGGAGGAAGTAATTGAAAAACATACATCCCACAAGGGGTTAACTTCCAAAATATATAAAGAACTCATACAACTCAACAAGAAAAAAACAAACAACCTGATCAAAACATGGGCAGAGGAGATGAACAGACATTTTTCCAAAGAAGATAGACAGACGGCCAACAGGCACATGAAAAGATGTTCAACATCACTAATATTAGGGAAATGCAAATCAAAACTACAATGAGATATCACCTTACACCTGTCAGAATGGTTATAATTAACAAGATAAAATATAACAAATGTTGGGGAGGATATGGAGAAAAGGGAACTCTCATACATTGCTGGTGGGAATGCAAACTAGTACAGCCACTATGGAAAACAGTATGGAGATTTCTCAAAAAAATAAAAATAGAAACACCATATGATTCACTATCCCACTACTGGGTATCTATCCAAAGAGCATGAAATCAACAATACAAAGAGATTTATGCATCCCTATGTTCATTACAGCATTATTCACAATAGCCAGGACGTGGAAGCAACCCAAGTGCCCTGTTATGGATGAATGGATAGAGAAGATGTGGTACACACACACACACACACACACACACACAATGGAATACTACTCAGCCATAAAAAAGACAAAGTTGTCCCATTTGTAACAACATGGATGGACATTGAGGGTATTATATAATAAGCCAGACAGACAAAGACAAATATTGCATGCTTTCACTCAGATGTGGAAGATAAACAAATACATGGATAAAGAGAACAGATTAATGGTTACCAGAGGGGAAGGGGGCTGGAGGTGGGTGGAAGGGGTACAGGGGCACATATGTAAGCTGATGGATAAAAATTAGACTACTAGTGGTGAGCACGATGCAGTCTATACAGAAACTGATAAATAAGAACGTACACTCAAAATTACACAATGTTATAAACTGTTACGATCTCAAAAAAATAATTGGGAAAAAAAAAAAAAAAAAAGAATGGTAGTGAAGAGCAAGACAGACTGAAGGGAAGGAAAGACCAAAAGCATGGAACCCAATTAGGAAGCTACTACAGCTCAGGGTGGTAATAATGTGAGTGGAGAAAAGGAAGAAGACAGGAGGAAGATGGTAAAGGAAGGTTGGATTAAATTGACTACATAGTTCTCCACATTTTCACTTTAGTTATGGACAGAGTATGATCCTCAGAGGTTCTGGGTATCTGCTATGATCCATCCTCTGTGGATAGGAACACCAGGGGATCTGATACTCCTCAGCCTGTTAATGGTTCATTATTGACACTATTTGGAGAGGGCCAGATAGACATAAAGTGGGTAATTCAAAGCCATTTTCATTTGGATTTGAAAAGGGTTCTGTGCCTCTGCCACCTCCCTAGTGCTGTTTGCTCTAGCTGGTATTGAAATGACTCTCTTATCTGAACTCACAGATTCTCACACCCAAAAGCTCCAAGGATGCAGAGGAGACCTCCCCACTATCAAGAGTTCACAGCGTAGGAATCATAAAGTAGATAACCACGTCTGAAATATCAGCTCCGGAATGAGGCTAAGAGCCTAATTTTGTCACAGCAAACTAGAGGAACATTTGCTGCAGTGCCAGAGGGATCTCTGGGTAGGATGGGCATTAACATGTTCCTCCCTTGACTCCTACAAAGCAGCTCTCACCCTGGGAAGAGCATCTGCTATGTATGGAAGTGATGCCAAGACAGGCTCCGCCAGGGCAGGAAGCCCAGTGTGAGGGACAAGGACGCTACAAAGAGGGAGCTGAGACAGACTGGACTTTCATTCAAACCCAAGGGTCCTCAAATCAAATCCTGGCTGTGAAAACAGATGAAAATGAGATTTCCTCCTCTTATAGCACTCTCTGTCACAGTGTAAACAGGGGTGTGAGGGTGTGTGGTATGTGCAACAGTGCACGTTTTGCTCCCCAGAGACCCTAGCCTGGCTCATTTGTGGGTCTGAGGCCAGATGGAAGCAGTCAGCTCAGGAAATAAACTCACCTGCTTCTTGAACCCACCCACAGCCATTGGCCTTCCCATGAGGTGGGCTCCCAAGCCATTCAAATTTCAAGAATATGTGGCTAGGTGCAGATGTTCACATATGCCATGTGTATTTCACATGAATACGTTTATTTGGCTTGGAAGAATACAGCAGATTCCAGAACGTGGAGCATGAAGACAGTATTTGGAAGCCCAGTGTATAGGAGCCAACTTCCTGTATACAGATGGTCTACCCAGCACCTGTAATTCCTTGGGTATTCAGGTTTCAAAGGAAACCATCCTACCTGTGCTTCCCCCTTGCCACTGTGGTCAAGCATTTCTGCGAACAGACGCTGCTCTCCCTTCTGCAGTGTGAACCTGGCCAGAGTGGGGAGTGCTGCGTGGATTTAGGGAGGGCTCCAGGATGCTTCCTACCTTGGCAGGCACCCTGAATTCCCCATATTCTTTCAGCAGTTCCTGAGTCTCCTCTGTGGTCTCTCCGGTGGAGGTATGTGTTGAGAGGTAATATTCACCTGTTTCTTGGATCCAGTCCAGTGCCTGTGGGAGGAAAGAACCCATCCAGTGCTCCAAAAGCCAGATGTCAGTAGGAAGACATGCCACGCTACAATGAAGGTTTGTGGTTTGGGACAGTGTGATGGACCCAGGAAATGCTGGCACAATTCGATCAGTATGTACTTGGAAGTTGATTTTATGAATGAGCCCTCCCCCGTTAGACTTGGAACATCCCACCAGCAAAGAGAGTGTCTTGTCCATTAGACTGGGGACTCTCCCATCCCAGGCCCAGTATCATCCATGATATAGGGGCAATCTGCACCCAGCATCTCCTCCCAACTCCTGGTACCAAACTCTGAACAGAGAGCTTGGTAAAGGCTGAAGGTCTGGCAAGTGACAGCCTGTTCTCCTTTCTCTCTTCATCCCACCTCCCATCTCTGATCTGTCTGCTGCTATGACCCTCTTCTGGATGCTTGAAAGTCCTAGTCATCTGGGCTCCTGTGTAGTCCCCAGAACCAAGGCAAAGCCAGGAAAGCTCTGAACACACCTGCTTAGCGCTCCGCTCAAACACCACGTATTGCTGGCACTGGTCTAACCGCCGCTTCTTCAAGGTCCAGAAGTGCAGGACGCGATTCTCCCTCTGTAAGAGCTCACTTAAGATGGCTGCAGGGCAGAGGAGACGAGTGCTGGTCAATGGAAGGCCCTGAACAAATGTGACCAGCCGCTTCCGCCCAGCATCCCAGGTGCCAGATAAGCATGACCTTCCAGCCTCCCCATAGGACTAATCCAGGCATCAGAGGCAAGGGAGCAAAAACTTGGTCCAGAGAGAATTTCCAAGAGGGGAGCAAGATTGGGGAGCCTGGGGTGACAGCCTGTTGATGAGGCTCCATGAATTAAGGGAGGAAGAGTATGTTCCCAGGGGGACTTAAAAGCGATCCTGATTTTCTTAGTCCCTGACGGTGAGAGACCTTAGGAAGTGTCAGTCCCTAAAATAAATAACTCAGTGGGAGAGTGAACGGACTTGACGGGAATCCCGGCCATCCCTGAGGAGTTCCAGGAGAGGAACAGCGGCGTGAGGACTGGTGTAATTGCATGGATACCCTGCGTCACGTGCCACGCTCTCTGCCCCGTACAAGAGGCTGTGCACAGCACCTTCAAAGCCGACCCTCAATTTTAAAACTTCTAAATCGTGGGCCTAGGGACGCTGTGTTGGAATCCTGTCTCTAGGCCCAAACTTCCAGGTTGTTTGGATCTGATCATAAGAAAAGCTGAAAGTTGTTCTGGCATTACTTCTAATGATGGTAAGTGCGAGGATACGCAGGAGGCACGCAGCACCACAGTGGGCCGTGGCAGGTGTTGGTCCATGTCATGTCCCTCCCTCCTTCTCCTGCTGTTCCAGCAGCAGCTGGCTACATGGATAGATTTCCTAAGTGTTTTAAAAGTATGTTCTATGCTTGAAGCAATCACATTCCTTTTGTATTATATCTACCTCCTACCTTCTGCTATGTTACTAATAAAATACAAAATAGTGATATAAAAAATTAATATTTATTAAGCACTCACTATATGGCAGGCTGGTATTTTCACAATACCCCATGAGGCATGCACCATTATTATCTCCATTTTACAGATGAAGAAACCGAGGCTGAGAGATGATAGGTAACTTGCCCAGCGACATTCAGACAGGAAATGGTGGAGATCTTTGACTTCAAAGTCTGAGTCCTTAGCCATCTGGTCTCCTGAGATACAGGGGCTGTAAAGCACAAGTTACTGTGCTTTACAAAAAGGGTACAACCCAAATTGCACTGCTTGTACTTAGAAGGTTTTGCTGATTTTGTGTACTTTTAATGCCCCTAGAAGTTCGGCTCTCTAAGGACAGAATCTGTCTCTCCTCCCTGAGGCTGAGAGCTTTTAAGGGTCCCAATTATTCACTTTTATGATATCTATGCCTTTATCTTGTAGCCTTTTAATTTCTCCTCAAAGAGACAAAGTGTTCTTCCTCAACCCTGACCTAGGGCTTGGCCACGTGACTTGCTTTAGCAAACAGGTTGTTAACAGATATGACACAAGCAGGAGCTTGAAACGTGCTTGTGCACTCAACCTTGCCATCACCACTATAAGAAGTTCTCCTGGGTAACCGCTGTCCCTTCAACCGAGGTCCCAGAATTAATACACACGGAGCAGACAAGAACCCAGCCTGCAGTGAAGGAGCCAAGCCAACCAGACTCACAGCCTGAAGCAGAACGGCACTGCTGAGCCCAGCCAAGAGAGCTGATCCCCAGCCAACCCACAGTCTCTTGAACAATAAATGCTTACAATTGTACGCCACTGGGTTTTTTGGTTGTTATGCAGCAATAATTGTGCCTGCAATAAAAACTTAAAATAAGTGGCACTGGCTTTGGGTCCAGGCAGGTGGAAAGGAAATGGATATAGGAGAGAGTGTAGGTCCCTGCTCAGGTGGAAGCTTCAATTGAACAAAGACGAATGAGAATGTGGGTTTCCTTTAGTCTCTCTCTCCCCTAGTCAGACCGTTGCTCATTGCAGCTCCTTCTACGGTGGCTGAGAGAATCAACCCAGATCAGGCAAAAATCCTAGAGAACTTCAGGTTGCATTTTTCCCCCTTCTTGAAAGCTTTCCTGTGGGCAACCAACTGCCCTCCCCCTCATTATCCTGCTCTCTCTGGGTTCCTGGCACTCCTAGCACTGAGGTGTAGGTGGGGCGTGCGCTCTCTCAGCAGGCAGCTGCCACCTGCCTGCATTCGGAAGTCAGAACATATGCTTTGAAACATGCAAGAATGTGAGGGAGACAGAATACCAGCTACCCACAGGGTCCCTCGATCACAAATAGGGTAGCACGTTTAAAAAGGGAAGCCGACTTCTCTCTTCTCTGTAGGGAACTTTGATTCCTAAGCTTCATTCTTCCCAGTGGCCTCTGATCTCCCCACCTCATGAGCTCTCTGAGCAGGAAGGGGGCTTTTCCTAAAGCCGATCAGCGCCTCCCAGTGTCCACTCCGTAGCTCCCCAAGCCTGTTTCCACCCCTCACGCCAAGTCAGTTTTGGTTCTGTCCCTAGCCTCCGTCTCCAGGGTTGTATTTCTCTGCTGTGTCAAGATGACATTTGTTAAATTCTTCAGCCACTCAAAGGCTAATTTCTGTATGGTCCAGAGTAAGTGGTTCCACTGATAATAAATTAAGCTTCATGTGGTCAGCTAATAAGGAATTTTTTTTTTTGAGGAAGATCAGCCCAGAGCTTACATCCACTGCCAATCCTCCTCTTTTTGCTGAGGAAGATTAGCCTTGAGCTAACATCTGTGCCAGTATTCCTTTACTTTATATGTGGGACGCCTGCCAAAGCATGGCTTGATAAGCGGTGCATAGGTCCATGCCGGGATCCGAACCGGTGAACCTCAGGCTGCCAAAGCGGAGCACATGAACTTAACTGCTGTGCCACCAGGCCAGTCCCTAACAAGCAATTTCTAAAGGTTACTGATTTTTTCATACAATTAAGTCTAATTAAAGTCTTATAGAATTCAGAGAGATATTAAAGATTATCTAGACCAGTCTACTTATCTAAATTTTACGTACACACAAATCACCTGGTTGGGGTGGGATGGGGGGAGCTCTCACCAAAATGCAGGTTCTGACTCAGTAGGTTAAGGTGGGGCCTGAGAGTCTGTGTTTCTTACAAGCTCCCAAGAGACGTCAGTGCTGCTGATCCGGGGACCACATTTTGAGTAGCAAGAGATTAGATGCCCTCCTTCACTTTTAAGTAAGAAAGCCAAAGTATTAAGCAATAAGTAATAAAGCCAGGATTAGAACGTGGTTTCATGGTTCTCAGTCCATGTCTCATTCCCAGGCTGTAAGATACCCTAGTCTTGTGCAGTTTCAATATGTTAGCCACATTTGGCTACTTACATTCAATTTAAGTAATATAAATAGAAGTAAAAATTTAGTTTCTCAGTTTCACTAGCCACATTACAAGTGCTCAAGAGCCACATGTGACTAGTGGCTACTATACTGCACAGTGTAGATCTAGACCATTTCTGTTACTTTAGAAGATTCTATTAGACAGTGCTGCCCTAGACTCCAAGATAAATGAGAAAGTTTGGGGAAATTTTATTCTCATTTTTCCATTGCAGATCTTGATGCAGGTTAAAAAATCACGCGTCACCATTGCCCATTCCATCCCACATCAAACTTTTTCTTATCCAAGGAGAAGACACAGGAAATCTGAGATTGCTTGAAGACCAGACACACAGCCTCTGGTCAGTGCTGCTGAAGCAGGTGGTGGCCGGCAGGTCTCACACTGACCTTTCACTTGCTGCTCAGGTCCTCGGGTGTGGCTGGCCGCACTGGGCATGCTGACGTTGTTCCTGTGGATGTACTTGAGAAACACCTCCGCGTTCCGCCGCGCCAGAGTGCAGGCCTGAGGGAGACAGAGGTGTGAAACACCCCCACACGAAAGTACTGGTCCAGCAGGTGCAGGGGATCCAAGGTACCAGAGAAGGGGTGCTGGGTAATGAGGCTTCCTGAGCTCTGGGTGAGCTGAGCCCTGGAGGCCACTTCTGGCTAATGGACACTCCAATTCCAATGCAGGAGGCTCGCCCTTTTACTGAGTAAAGAATTACTCCTCGTGCCTCTCCCCTTTCCATCACAGATAAAAACCAGAAACCAACCATCCCTTGACGACTCTCTGTTGATTTGGTATTACTAACGTTCACTCTCAGGCTGGTTTTTCTCTGCCACCAGCGTGCGTCTTACATGCCCACTGGTGTAAGCCACTTCGACGTTAGTCTAATTTAGACTTAAGAAAGCAACTTTAGTAAGTAAATCTATTAACCGTTCCAAATATAAATGGAAGTTATCCACATTTTAAAAACTTATTTAGCCATCAAATCCATCCCCATCTCGATAACACTAATAAATATCCTATTGCTCAGAAATATCGATCTATAAAAAAAAATTAGAGCCATTATACTACCTCCTTTAAGACTCACAATAGCAGAGGGTGACAGAGAGGACAGGTCTGTCCCATGCTGCTGAACCCATGGAGGAGACCGAGGCCCAGAAAGGGCAGGAATCAGGAAGCAAGGCAAGGTTAGAATCTAGATCTACTGACACAGTATTACCAGTTTCTCTCAAGACCACAGGTTTTCTGAATCTTTTTAAAAAGCAGGGGTGTTTTTTTTTTTCCTGATTGTAGAAGCAATACATGCTAGTCCACTAATTTGTAATCCACAGTTTTCAGAATTAAATTATCGCTAGACAAAACTGTCATATTTTAAAACCTTTTTACACTTAGCATCCGACTCTACAAATTATACAGTAAAAAATTATTTGAAATGTTGCATTAGCAACAATGGCTTCTGGGAGCTCTGGTACAAGACGGATGGTGAGCCCATCCACTCTGAGGCCCCTGAATTCAACAGCTGGATGGTGGTCCCAAGCTAAGGATCCAAATAGAACAACTAAGATTGCATACAGATGAAGAGCCCGATGCTTCGTCCACTGAGCACACAGTTCCCACTACAATAGGGGCTTTCTCAACTATGGTTCTAGGCACACATGAACAACATCAGACCAGAACATTTTCTTTTTTCCTTCTTCAAAGGAAACATTTAATTTTATGAAGAAATATCTTTATACCTCTATTTAAAATCTTTGATATGCTCTACTTAAATTGTTCAGTTAAAACTTTGTTTTGTAATAGGGAAGATTTTAAAAATCATCTTAAGCCCTGTAGAGAAGAATTTCTCTTTAATCTGATTAGCAGGAGCTGAGGGTTCTGATCAAAGGCAGGTGTAGATACCAGATAGAAGGGAGGAGGGCAAAGGGAGGCATCTTTAGAAAAGAATGAGAAGGAAACTCAAAGAGGTGGTCAAGTAGAGAAAATCCCTCACAAAAGAGAGGCGGTTAATTACGGAATTGTGAAAAGTCAGTGGCAACATGTTAAGGTATAACAATTCTCTTTTGTACTTTCAGCAGCCTGAGACGAAGCAGAACATGAAGGCAAGGAATTTGAGAGTAAATGGAGCCTTCAGATAAGTTTTAACACAGAGGATGCTGTCAGAGGAGATCAAAGGCTGGAGGAAAGAGGCTGAGGGGGACTTCCCACACCAGCTGAGAGCCTGTTCCCAGCAGGACCGTGCGTCCTCCTTGGGAAGCCAGGGCTTCATTAAAAACAAAACAAACAAAATAAGGTGTTTCTCTCTTCATTCAGCAGAGTAAACAGTGTTACATTTATTAGTGATTGATAATTGTTAGATGGATAAATAAAGTGTCAATTTATTTCTTTAATTCTTGCCCTAAATTTTGCGTCATCCATTTATAAAAGATTTATTCTAATATGTTTTATATCTAGGCTTACATATTTAAATTAAAACATATTTTTATAAACCAAACATAACAGTGAAAGTATGTATTTTTCTCAATTAACGTCAATGGGATATCAGAGTCTTTGAACATGGCATCAGTAGTAACGGTGTATCCTAATTGCCTAATTATACAAAAAGTGCTGAGAGAAATGATGTTTGAAGTGTAACCTTTCAACCTTTCAGATTAACCAGCCAATACTTTCTCTACAAATGTCTCCCTTTAGATAAGAAGCTAGGAAAAATAGGGGTATGGGAAGCCCATATGAAGCACAGTGCATGTGTGTGTGTGTGTGTGTGTGTGTGAGAGAGAGAGAGAGAGAGAGAGAGAGAGGAGAAGAAGAAGAAGAAGAGGAGGAGGAGGAGAAGGAGAGAGGAGGGAGGGAGGCAGAAGGCAGATGAAAGAACAAGGCTAAAGTCCCAGACCTTGGCTGACAATGTGCTCTGACCTTAAGAAAGGCCTCTTTTTGTTCCAAGTGTTTACTGATGAGCGGAATGACATGGTCGATCTCTGCCGCTGGCCCCAGTTTATCTCGTCCACCACACCAGTCCTCATCTCTCCGGTACTCTTGCTCTAAGCTCTCCAGGACACTACAAACCTAATGAATCGTGGAAGAAAAGACTCAGTAAATGAACAGGTCAGGAAGTTTTCTATGAGGACCTTCAGCCAAGAGAACTCTGCACAGGTGTCATTTTTCATTTGAAGTTCATTTTGTAGATTTAGGGTATGCAGTGCCCCGGGACATCTCAGAGAAGTCCAGGAGGCAGAGAGAATCCAGCATCTGGGGCTTGGGAAACAGATTATGACTGAGATGTGGACTTTGTAACCATCTTCTGACAGTCAATGGCTGAAGGCTGCAGCTATGGGGGTTGATGATATCACCTAGGGATAACAAGTAGAGTAAGAATAGAAGAGAAACTAGTAATTTTAGGGGTTTCAAAGTGTTTTTATATATTATATTGTTATAACCTTACAATAATGTGAATTAGGTACAACAGGAAAATGAAGTTTGGAGAAGATATCAGGGTTGCCCAACCACCTGTACTCGCTCTACAGGAAGCAGCCTTAAGCAGAGGGAAAAGAGGAAGTCGCCTATGTTGTGTGACCTATGGGCCATAAATGAATGCTGTCTTTCCCCTCTCTAGGGAAAAATATCCCAGCTACAACATCACAAGGTACTGCCACAAGGCAATGCCATCTCCAGGCCTTCTACTGGAAAACGTACATTTCCTTCAGAGGGACAACAAATTTGTGTTAACCTAAAAGATAGTTAAGAAGCTTTTCAGTTCTAAAAATGCTGAAAGGCTATGCTCTAAGTGACCTTACAAATGAACTCACAAGAGAGCCAAAGGCATTTCAAATAGGTCTTGGAGGGAAAATTAGGTCGGGTGCAACAGTAGGAGACCCAGGGAGCCTAGTGTCAGGGCCTAGGAAAGGATGCAGAACACAGACACTCATATTCCTATACTTTCCTTTAACAGGCTTTGATGTCTTGCTTGGGTATGGCAGCAGAGGGGAGCAACTATACCTATCCGTGGCCTCCTCTGTCTGCGAAAGTCATCCTTTCTGATGAAGGGTGTGGCACTAGATAGGGCACTTACTGAGTTATGAACTGAGCTGAAAGATGTCCTAGGCAGAATACCCCCATAGCCAATATGCTTCCCACGTCATCCTGTCCCTGGACTCTAGCTGACTTCTCTAGCACCACACACCTCTATGCAAGGCATGAAAGCATGCAGAGGACTCACATCTTGAGAAAAAACAGATTACACACATGCAAAAACTGTAAGAAAAAGTATTGGACTTTAAACCAATCAATCTGGGAGCTAGAAGAAATGAAAAGATTATCAAGCATAAATCCTTCAACAGGCAAAGAAACAGAAATCTAGAGAGATAAAGTGACCTTTGGCAAGGTCAGTTCAGGGTCCAATTTTCTGACTCTTTATCTAGTACTCTGTCCCTTTCAGCATCTTGATCCATTTCAAATTAAAATTTGTATATGACATTAGACAGGGATTAAGCCTTTTTTTTTTCATATGGCTATTCAGTTGTCCAGCATCATCTTTGAAAAAATTTCCTTTACTTATTGAATTGCTTTGTCAAAAATCAACTGACTCATATATATATATATATGTGGGTCTACTTCTGAAACCTCTAATCTGTTCCATTGTGTCTATCCTGACACAAATACTATTCTGTCTTGATCATTGCAGCCTTAGAGTAAGTCTCAAAATCAGGCAGTGTAACTCCTCCAACTTTGTTCTTCCTTTTCAAGATTGTTTTGGCTATTCTAGGTTCTTTGCATTTCCATATAAATCTTAGAATCAATGTATAAATTCCCACAAAACAGCTTGCTGAGATTTGATTGGGATTGTGATGAATTTACCGATCAACTGGGGAAGCGCTCTACCATCTTAGTCTGCTGCTCCCACTTCCATGGCCATCAAAGGCATCGTCTCTCTAAAACAACAGAAGAGAGGACTGGGAGAAGCTGTGGAGATGGGAACACTGGCTGCAGGGCCCTCTGACAGGCATGTTACATTTGCCCTGAGATGGACTTTCCCACGCTCCCTATAAGTCACCCAGAGGAGACTGTTTCTCTGATCTATTTCTACCAGGAAACTATTCAAATGAGGAAAGTATTTTACACTGAAAAAATTACTCCTGTTTTAAACCTCTATTTCATGAAAAGAATCTCCTAACAGTATCCAGATCATTTAGAAATCCTCTTAGCCCTTGTGCATAGTGCCGTGCAGATGTAATAGCAATGGGTCTGCATCTTTACGGCCCTGTTGTATGCATCTCCTGCCTTTTCTCCCACAGCCGCACCATCCTACTGGTTAGGCTCAGAGTTTTCCAGTGACAGAGAGCAGTGTTTCCCCCATTAGACTGGGAGGCCCATGAGTGAAAGAGCTGTATGTTTTTCAAGGAATGGGTAGTGCCTGATTGTGTTAGATTAGATTATGTTCAGCAAATTGTCACTCTCCTCTCCCAACCTTCACAGGAGTCATATACTTCTCTGCCTCACTGATGTTGGCTTGGCCAGGTGATTTGTTTTGGCCAAAAGGATTTTAGAGCATATGACACAAGCAGAGCCTTGAAATGCACTTGTATAGTACATTTTGGGCTCTTGCACTCCTGCCCTTCACTATAAATGTGCCTCATGTAGCTGCTGGTCAAGGAGGATGAGAGACATGGGAAAAGATGTAGACCCAATCTGCAGCTTGGAGCCTGGTTCTATGAAGCCCAGCCAAGATCAGCTGAACTCCAGATACTTAAGCAAAAAAGAAATGCTTACTGTCTTATACCACTGAGTTTTGGGATGATTTGTTACACAGCATTATTGTAGTAACAGCTGACAGATACACCACTTAAATCTGGCATTCAGCATATACCCACCCAATTCCCACTTTGACACCTAGATCCAATGAGTTTGAGAAATTTATAAGAAACAAATCACATAGCCTGATTCTCTAATAGAAATGATTTATAAGGAAGCCAACTATAGTGTTTCCATAATTCATTCTTCTACTCTCAAAGGTTAACACTGAGAGGACTGGCTTCTTGACGAGGTAGATACTACAGATTTGCAATGTGAGGCAGAAAGTAACCCTCCAACAATCTCAGCCCCACATATCCCATAGCCCTTTCTCGCACCTGTTCGGAAGTTTTGTAAAAGGCCACAGAGGCATTGACCAGTTTTAGCCGGTCTTCCATCTTCAGCATCAGCTGCTGCCAGTGGAGGGCCACCTTCTCAGCACATTCCCGGATGGCCTCTGCATCATAGTGGCCGGCCTGGAGCAGCGCCTCAGCTTTCTGCTGTACCTGCAGGGCACTCTGGTGCGTCTTCTGCAAGGAAGTGGCATGAAAGAGGGACTGGGCACAAGGGGAGGAGAGAGAGGTCCGTGGGAACGACCCAGGCGTGGTATGGGAGGGGGTGGAGCGAGGCGTGAGTGGAAAGATGCAGAAAAGTTAAAGAGCTTTAAATGACTGATTCAAACATTTTGTCACGATGATTAACACATCATTGTTTTTAAATCATATTTTTAAAAAATCATACATTTTCATTAACTAATAGCTCAGGTCCCTAACCCCTGCCCCCACTCCTTTCTCTTCTACTTGTATCGCTCAGTTTTAAAGACTTTTCAGGTTCGGTGGTAGAGAAACAGCAGTTGTGTATAAATCTGCCCCCTGATTGGTTCATACAATAGTTAAATTTCCTTTTTAAATCTAATCATAAAATTGTTCATCATCATGAGTTTTCATAGGAGGTTATTGTTCAGTCCCATTTTACAGAACAAATAAACACAGCACATAAAAAAATCCCCATGTAACACAAATCTCAGCCAACAATGCAATCATTTTAAACAGTAATAATCAGCTGAAAAGGATTCTAGTAGAATAAATTTGGCAGGTTAATAAAGCAGAAGAGCACCACCCCTTGGTTACCTCACCAAGGGAACAGAGCAGGACAGAAGATAATTCTGTTCAACACACAATCCCCACATGATGACACTATTTATGTTTGCCTTTATGATAATATATATATCGTAGAAAGTTTATTTTCTTATTCAGGCTAAACGTGTTTTGCATTCTTTGAGTTCACATTAGCTGTAAGAGGTGGGGAGACCAGGCTGGAGGACTGGGTGGCAGGGAGAGAGCCAAATGGGATTAAAATTTATTAAAACAAAGGGCTGATGTGGATGAGCCATATGACTTCAAAGAAGTAATGTAATCCCAACCTCAACTGCAGGGATCATTTCAATCCAGTGGCATAGCACCATCGGCCTTTGCACATTTAGGAAAGCATAGCTCAGCTGGCAGTGAAAACGGGCAGCTAGAAGCCCAGTAACTTACTCCAGAATTCTTTCTGCCCTTCTTCTTGGGCAGCAGTCCTGGGACAGTTCCCAAGAGCGAATCCACTCAGCACTCCCTGTGTGTGAGTACAATCTTGCACCTTTTCACCCCTATCTTGCCCTTCATCCTCATCCCTGATGGAAGTCTACACAGTACTATATATTTTTCCCAGTCTATCAACCACCTCCTGGCTTCCCTTCCTGCTCTCCTGAATCTGCACTCAGTGTTAGCTAGGTTAGCATGACCTCCTCCAGGAACCTAGAATCCTTTATTCCCTTGCTTTGCCACTGAGTCAGCCTTCAATCCCGATGACCACATCAGCCTTTGGGTTCCTGATTGCTGAATGCAGCTAGGAAAAGTAAACTAATGGGCAGAAATGCTCCACTAAAAATCCCTGGTTCCTTTCTCTGTTTGACTTATTGGTATCATTTTCTCTTCCTGTCTCCTAAGTGTAGAAATATCCCAAGGTCCATTCTTGGTTTTTGTTCACTTCTGCAGAGGTCTCTTGGTTTCTATTATCTCTTTCTTGTAAATGACTCCCAATTGATATCTCTCGTCTTACTCGTCTTACATTTGACCCTTATCTCTGTCTTTGGATGTGAGGGTGAGCTGCCTGCCACACCTCTCACCTAGGGCAGTGGAACTCATTCGGTTGATCTAGCTGTCTGCCCCATGTTAGTCACTTACAAAGATGCATTCTCAGTAAAAGAAGTGAAAGATCTTCCTAGAGAGGGGAGCAACCCTTGCCAATGAATGCAAATGGCTTTAATGCCCTTTCAGATCCTCCACCTTCCACCCAGACAGCTCCTCAAATTTCTCACCTAAAACTAATCTCCTTCTCCCTCTAAGACAGTCTTCCCACTGCAGTCTACCATTCTGTTGATGGTGCACTCCTCGCTGCCACCCTGGATTACAATCTCATCATCATCCTTGCCTGCTGTGCCTCACCCTGAGTCCCAGTCTAGCCCTTACCACTTCACACCTAGACTACTGTGGTGGTCACCTAACTAGTCTTCTGGCCTTCCATTTCTAATCCATCAAACCCATCCCTTACATTTCTGACAGACTAATTCTCTGTAATAGGAAGTGCCTGGATTAAGTGACTTCTAACATCCTTTCCAGCTCTAAAACTCTAATTTTGTGCTGTAAACATCACTCCCTTCTCTCAATTCAAAAGCCCTCAGTGGTTCCCCCATTGCTGTGAAATTGAGTCTAAACTTTAGAGGATGTCATTAAAAGCCCCTCACAATGTGGTTCAATTACTTCCATAACATTATCACCTACTACTCCCTCACAAAAACCCTTTGAATACACATGCACTTTCTTGTTTTTGTTACCTTCATTCCTCCTGCCTTTAATGAACACCCCTTACACTCTCCCCATCTATGTTCCAGTCTTCCTTTGAGACTCAGCTCAAGTCCGACCTCCTTCAAAGAGGCCTTTCCAGACAGCCTGAGACTCACTAAAAACTACCCTTTTCTGAACTCCTATATCACTCATCTAATCTTGGCTGATTCTCCATACTTAGACTGTGAAACTCTCAAGGTAAGGACTCTTAAAAAATCACTTTAATAGCTGTCATTTAACCAAGGTGCTAGGCACTGTGCTTATGCATATTTTTTCCTAGTACTCATGACATTACAACAAGGTGGTTATTATTATTCCCACTTCACAGATTAAGAAACTGAAGCTCAGTCTGGTTAAGTGACTTGCCCAAAAATGAACAACCAAGGAAGTGATGAAACCAGGAATAAGATTCAGGTTTGACCTTATTTCCAAACTTATTCCTTTCCACTACGTCACACCATATCATTTTATTTCTAGCACTTGGGATCGTATCTACAGTTTCCCATTCAGAGGAAGCATCCACCAAACGAACATTAGTGATTATGATTATCTGGCCTCTCCTCAATATATGAAACTAGCATATAATTGTCATCGTAAACCCGTTATTACGTCTTTTTCTCTGAGAGTGGAGAAGCAACTTTAATTTTCCTCTAATGTTTGCTATGTAATAAATCTCTTCCTTATTCTGAAACTTATTATCATCTAATAGTGCAGGAAACCCCTTTCCTCTTTAATTTCCAAAATGATAAACCCTTATGCCTATGACATAATCTTCGCTTTGCTAAGCTTGAGTCATTATTTTGCATTTATCTCTACTCTCTGTTATCTAATCCTATTGAGTGCTATATCTTTAAGACGTGGATTATCAAGGATGCTATTATTTAGTAGCAATACATGGAAGAAAACTGAACCAAATCAACTCAATTTACTATCCGGTTTTAACTACTATTTCTGCCATTATGCTTATGCTTAGGAGGATTTCAAATAAAAATGGATTTCAAAATTGAGCTGGTCTCTATGATGTTTCTAGTTCTTGAAGACACATCAGCCACAGTGTCATGGATACTAACAAATAATAATCCAGGTTTATTGATAAAACTATGCTTCTGGGTGTTGTGTACTGCTCTCCATTCTGAATAAAAACATTCTGGGGAAAGTTTTCCTGAAACCAAGGCTACATCAGGTAAAAATTCTGACCTTCTTTGGGGAGACCAAAACCTTCAAACTGATGAGGACACCCATCCAAGCCAGGGTGAGCAAGCATCTGGGTTTGCCCATAATAGTACTAGTATATGCCTATTTTTCTGGCTTAGTTATTAATAATTCCCTCCTTCACTCTTAAAAGTGTCTCAGTTTTAACAATAAATTATATGATCATCCTTCTTATAACTATTTTATTTTCCCTTCTGGAACCAAGGTTTCTTTCCTAGGGCCCACGAAGTCAAATTATGTTCCCCATCAGCAATCACGGTAAAGGCCTCTAGTAACACCATCAAAATGGTTAAGCCAAACCAGACTAGTTCGGTTCCCTTTCAAACTGCTTAAATCTTCCCTGACATATTTTCCCTCAATGCAGAACCTGGTCTAAACTGACAGATTTAGAGAGAAGCACAAGGCTGCCTGGAGAAGGAGCATATGTTGAAATTCTGGTTCTATTCTCTTCATTATTCTAGCCATGCTGTAGATCCTGCCTACCTTCCATTCCCAAGAACTTCCAGAAATCCCATCTGCTCCGTCATGACCTCTTGAGACCCCGACATAAACTCTTTAGGGACCTGTATCTCAACATCAATTCCAAGAATATTTTATCAAGTTGCACTCATGTAATTAAGAGACAAAGATGCTTAGTGAGCCTCTATTCTGTAAGGATGCAACAGCATCTAATACAAATTAAGACACACTGAATATGCAAGTCATGTGGAATCTAGTGATTTCAATAGCATTGCTAATGCATTTACCCACTATTTTCCATCAGCTCATTGAGGTGTTCAAGACACTCGGTCTTACTTGCTCAACATTTGATTAAGGGATTGAAAATGTGATTACCCAACAGGGCAGATAAACTTTCACCTTCAAGATAAACAAGGAGGAGGTATGGCAAAGAGCTATCTTCTCTCTGCCTAGCATCCCTCACAGCTTCATGCCATGCCTTTAGACTGACTTCTCAACTTTCCTTTTCTCCTTTGCTCCCTCTCTATGGGGCCTTGACCATTGTCTGCCTGATTCTTGATTGTAAGCCCAGTCCTGATTTTTACTTTACAGTGAATATATCCTCATGCTCTCATATTTGGGTGTGCCAGTAAAACACAAGAGACAGCTAATGATAATAGAAGTTCTCTCCTCTGGTTAGTTTTTCTTAGAAAATGATTTTCCCATATTGTGTGTAGAATATACAGTTTATTTTTAAATCTCAACCCCACACAATACTCTGGTACTAGCAATGGTTCCTAAGAAGATATCAGGCATCTTATAGAGACGTGTCATTCAGGTCAATGCTATATTTACACATACCAGACGGCTTCTGGAAAATTAAATTGCTGAAATTGATCAATACTAGTTTAAAAATGTCTAACAATCAGTTGGATTACTGTATTAAAGATAGACTTATTGGCATGGACAGTTAAAATTTTATCATTGTTGCGTAAAATTCTCATTAACAATTACTTTTTTTAGTAGACGATAACACTTTTGCATTTCTTACACACTCAGAAATGGGTTGACTTTTACACTGAACCATATGTAATGAATTTTTTTGAAGTTTCACTCTTTATCTCTTTTCCCATTGGTACTGAACTTATTTTTATTTTTAATATAGTTCCCATGTCCTATTTCCCCATACCACTCTAAAGCAATCAGCTCAAGTCTCTTTGGGAAGGAGAGTGCTCTAGCAGAAAGGACAATTAAAGGTATTATTTAAAGCAAGTCAAAATTTATATGAGATTATCATAAGTGGAGTTTTATTTTAAAATAGCCTTTAAAACAAGTCTCAGTTGGTGAACTTTGGGTTTCAGTGTATTCTTTAAATAAGACTTCCATCAGCATTATTGAACGACTACTTTCCATGAAGCGAACTACCTAGTGTGATCTGCTCCAGGGCTCATTGTTCGCGTTAAAGGCAGAATCTGACAATGGAATCTAAATGTTACATATAAACCAAATATTTAAACATGGAATCCTAACTTACTAATGACTTTTGTACTTGTTTATCCTGATTTCTGAGTGATTGTCAATTGGAAGTGACTTCTAACCTTTTAGCTTTTCATTTCTCACATGTTGCATAGTTCATAATGTATAAAAAACTCAATGTACCTGAGGCCTTGAATGTTAAAGGTACCAATGAGCAAGAAAGATCCACGTTTGTAGTGTGAATACTTGTCTTCTAATATCAGGCCTCCTTGGGGTGATGAACCCCTGTATTTGCTGCTTCATCAATTCCTCGGTAATAAGGAGGCAACCTGGACCATTTCACTAGAATGAGTAAGGGCTTCACGACATAAAAGAATGCCCACTTCTTGAGGAATCATCCTGCCTGAGGTGCAGAGCAGAAACGGGAAGGGAGGACAGTGTAGCCAGATTTGGGTGTTACCTCGATGGCCAGTTGGAACTGCTCGTGCTCCCGCTGCAGCTGCTCTGCTTCAGACAAAGAGCTGGCATTGACCAGGCTGGCGTTGAGCATTGACTCCCCATTGCGGATCCATCCCAGGACCTAGGGAATTGGGACAAAAAGGTAGGTGAATGGTCTTTGCAGCTTCCCTAGAGCTGTTGCATTCTCTGATGGATCCATCAATCAGAGAGCTTGCTATCTTCTACACACATTTGGACAGAGGACGGGAAGGGTCTGCACAATTAAAATAGTCATCTTCCTCCTACAATCACAGCAAGAAGAATAAAATATCTAGGAAGAAATTTAACCAAGGAGGTGAAAGACTTATACACTGAAAACTCTAAGACATTATTGAAAGAAATTGAAGATTACAAAGAAATGTAAAGACATTCCACGCACATGGATTGGAAATAAACATAGTTAAAATGATCATATTACCTAAGGAAATCTACAGATTCAATGCAATCCCAATCAGAATCTCAATGACATTCTTCACAGAAACAGAAGAAAGAATCCTAAAAGTTATGTGTAAAAACAAAAGACCCTGAATAGCCAAAGAAATTCTGAGAAAAAGAATGCAGCTGGAAGCATCACAAGTCCTGACTTCAAAATATACTGCAAAGCTATAGTAACCATGACAGCACAGCACTGGCACAAAAACAGACACACAGATCAATGGAACAGAACTGAAAGTGAAAAATAAAACCAAACATCTATGGACAGCTAATCTTCCACAAAGGAGCCAAAACCACGCAATGGAAAAAGGAAAGTCTCTTCAATAAATGGTGTTGGGAAAACTGGATAGCCAGATGTAAAAGAATGAAAGCAGACCATTATCTTGCACCATACACAAAAATTAACTCAAAATGGATTAAAGACTTGAATGTAAGACCTGAAACCATAAAACCCCTAGAAGAAAATACAGGTGGTACACTCTTTGACACTGGTCTTCGCAGCATCTTTTCAAATACCATGTCTACTCAGGCAAGGGAAACAAAAGAAAAAATAAACAAATTGAACTATGTCTGACAAAAAGCTTGTGCAAGGCAAAGGAAACCATGAACAAAATGAAAAGACAACTCACCAACTGGGAGAAAATATTTGCAAATCATATTTCTGACAAGGGGTTAATTGCAAAAATATAGAAATAACTCATACAACTCAACAACAAGAAAACAAACAACCTGATCAAAAAACGGGCAAAGGAGATGAACAGACACTTTTCCAAAGAAGATATACAGATGGCCAACAGGCACCTGAAAAGATGTTCAACATCACTAATATTAGGGAAATGCAAATCAAAACTACAATGAGATATCACCTTACACTTGTCAGAATGGTTATAATTAACAAGATAAAATATAACAAATGTTGGAGAGGATATGGAGAAAAGGGAACTCTCATACACTGCTAGTGGGAATGCAAACTAGTACAGCCACTATGGAAAACAGTATGGAGATTTCTCAAAAAAATAAAAATAGAAATACCATATGATTCACTATCCCCCTACTGGGTATCTATCCAAAGTACATGAAATCAACAATATAAAGAGATTTATGTACCCCTATGTTCACTGTAGCGTTAGTCACAATAGCCAAGATGTGGAAGCAACCCAAGTGCCCTGCTACAGATGAATGGATAAAGAAGGTGTGGTATATATACACAACGGAATACTATTCAGCCATAAAAAAAAGACATATTCGTTCCATTTGCAACAACATGGACGGACCTTGAGGGTATTATGTTAAGCGAAATAAGCCAGACAGAGAAAGACAAACACGGTATGATTTCACTCATAGGTGGAAGACAAACAAACACATGGATAAAGAGAACAGATTACTGGCTACCAGAGGGGAAAGGGGCTGGGGGGTGGGCGGAAGGATTAAAGGGGCACATATGTATGGTGATGGATAAAAACTAGACTATCGTTGGTGACCACGATGCACTATACAGAAACTGATATATAATAATGTACAGCTGAAATTACAGTTATAAACCAATGTGACCTCAATAAAATAATTTAAGGAAAGAAAATGGTCATCTCCCCAATCTTAATCTGGCACCCTGTACCATAAGGCACAATTATAAGTACCATCCTCATTTCCAGCTTCATATATTCTTTCCTACCCTTGTCACCCATCTGCCCCATTTCCTTACCCACTTAATTTAGAGATTACTTTATCTGATTGCATTGTATGTACATTTCTGAAGTTCCTTCAGGAACACAGAATAGTATAAGTAAATAAATTCCATCTGTTGGTATCCTTTCCTTTAATTAAGGCCAAGTACAAATATCAACAGCTTCCTGAAATCGTCCATACCTTATCACTTCCGTTAGAAATCATCTTTTCATCACCTAGCACAACCATACCATTTTGTAGGTACCACTTTTGTGGCACTCACCACACACTGCTTTGTTCAGCTCTTTCAACCTACGTTTCATTTCCCTGCTTAGAATGTAAACTTCTGGAAAACTAGAGTAATATAACAGTCATATTTTAATCTGATAAAGTACCTAGCATAGTACCTCGCACATGATGGGTATGTAGTAATGTTTTTGAAAGAGTGAACGATCATCTATGGCGAATACCCGAGTCACACCTGAGCAGTGGGTCTAACCTCCTATGCCTTGCAAAATAGCCAAGAGTAGATAGGTTTGAGCATTGATAGGTAAACAACCCAAAGGAATAGGGAAAGAGAAAGAGAACAAGCAAAATAGCATGAATAATCCGTACACTGGATCTTTAGAAAAAGAGAGAGTAAGTTATAATTGATTTAAATTATTTACAGTCTATGGCTAGGCTGGGTAAAATTTCTAGGTAACCTTAATTAGTACTGGTGAAAAGGAAACTCAGCTAGAGAGTACTAGACTAGAAGGAGAAACAGCTGATACTATCTAGACAGTTCTAGGTGAAATGGAGATGTGGCAATTATTCAGCTAATAGAGTCAAGCACAAATAAACTGGAAGAATTAGGCCTTGAAAATCTACCTTGTGTCTGGTCGCCAGAAAATTGCCACATATTTTTTTTATTAGGCAATCTGAGAGTTTGCTTGGAGAGAAAAGAAAAAGTCTTCTGAAATTTCAAGATTAGTAAATACCATCCATCTGTTATCTCAAGGCAAAGCAGAAGACATCCAATCTGTTTTAGATTTTTTTCGGATTTTTTTTCTCCTCTCAAGTTCTTCATGCTAAACAATTAGAAAAATATTAAGCCTGGTCTCCTATTCCATAACCCTCATAGGCATTTCTCAAAGTTCCTCCTTGGGCAGAAAGTGACTGATGCCATCTTGCGCGTGAATAAGATCAGGGCATAAATCCCAGTGAAGCTGGGCTATTTGGATTGAGGTGTTAATTCATGGTGAGTCTGGCAGATTGTGGATGAGATGCCAATCTGTAAAGCAATTAGTCACCAGAAATAACTACTCAGAGTGTATGTGTGAAATGTCTGATGCCACTGGTGTACTGTGGCTGGCTGGCTGGCTGGCTAGTGGTGCTGATGATTTCCAAAAGCTGCCTGTAAGTTTGGGTACATGCATACATGGACCGCATGCCCAAATGCTTCATCATTTTGGAAAATGGAGCTCACAGTGTATATTTTTGAACTATGTAAGTCCTTCTGCCATGATTCGTTGCATTTCGCTTGGTTCAAGATTCATTTGAGGGTGTCAGAGAAACATTTTCTCCATGTGCACCACAAATCAATGCTCGAGGGACAATTTGACTCCTTCTGGGCCTCCTGAGTCTTACTGCAATATTTTCGTCTCTAGTTTCAGCCAATTGGAAACATCAGTTATAGCTGTGGTTGTGGGATCCTCATTTACCAGCTTTTCCGTTTAGAAATATTATAGGCTTCAGTCTCTACATCTTTCATTAAATCACGCCATATCCTTGAGATTCTTGTTTATTTTCCAAATGCTGTTTATAGAGGCATTCCAGGACTTCAGAGTGGGAGATCTGATTTTAGGAAGATAAAAAGGCATGGTAGTTTATAACCACGGCTTAGGTTCAGGGGTGGCACTTATCCCTATGATTGAGTCAGCCCTAGAAGCAGAGCTGGGAGAGTGCAGAAGAGCACAAAATGTGAAGTCAGAACACCTGGCTCTGTTACTGCCCGGCAAAATCACTTAACCCCTGGGAGCCTCAGTTTTCTCATCTGTAAAGTTAGGATAACAGTACCTTCCCTGTCTGTATCACGGTTGACACAATGTACTGTAAAATGTAAAGCCTGATGATGGTGGTTGTGGTGGTGATTTTTAGTTTTGGAGCAAAGGAAGGTAATGCTATCATTCTTACTTTATTCCTCTCACAATGAGAAGAGAAAAAGTTTAGAAAAATGAATTTTATTCCAGTATTTGTAGAGCTTATTGGAATATTCTGATGTGGTGTGGGTAACTTAGCTGTTTTGTTATCATCATTTTTTGTCCTCTGATCAATGACAACTCTTTGTCTTCCCCTCCTCCCCATTCTTCTCCCTCTCCTCCTTTCTTGATCTTCTCCGTCTTCTCCTTCCTCTCTTCATCCTTCTCCTTCTTCTCTCTCTCTTTTTTTTGGTGAGGAAGATTGTCCCTGAGCTAACAACTGTGCCAGTCTTCCTCTATTTTGTATGTGGGGCACCACCACATCATGGCTTGATGAGCAGTGTGTAGGTCTGTGCTCAGGATCTGAACCCATGAACCCCAGGCTGCTGAATCAGAGTGCTTGAACTTAAGCACTACACCACCAGGCCAACCCTTGATCAATGACAACTCTTGCCGGTATAATTTTATATTACTGTAGTCTTTCATCTTCCTGGTTCATAAAATTGGTTATTCACTCTTCTGTGAACATCCAAATGAGTGCAAGGTAGTAGAAGAAATATTGTATAAAATGAGAAAAAGTTGGTCCTACTAATCTTGAGCTGTGTGACTTTGGAAACATCATTTAATCTCTCTGAGGCTGTTTTCTTATCTATAAAATGGTAACACTTTGCTTGCCTAAGTCACAGAGTAGAGATAGAAACGAAATAACTAATGTAAAAGTATTTTGCAAACCATAAGATATGAGCTGTAAAATGAACATTTATGTTGACCAATCGTCTTAGGCAACAGTTACCTATAGGTTAGATCACCTTTGAAGGTCACTCTGAGCCCTAACATTCCACACTTCTTTCAAAATTCAGAGACTGGCCCTATAACATAGGACACCAGAGAAACTGAGCTGTGTAGAAATGAGCAACTAGAAGAATATTGCTGCTTGAGGACTTAGGAGCTGGGCCACAAATTCAGCTCAGACAGAGCAGAGAGGGGAAGCTGAAAATGGAGATCAATTGCTTCCTCAAGCCAAGGAAGCTCAGATAACCCCAAGTTAGGAGAAGACTGGATTTGGTTAATTGGATGTGGATATCCACAAATGACAACGCCATCTAAGCTGGGCAAGTTGGACCCTGTACCATGTAGGCTGGGAAGCTGCTTGTATATGACTGTGTTCTCTAGGTCATACTGACAATAAAGCTATGAGGTTGCACTTAAGGCCAGTGACTCTAAGGCCTGCCATTGCAGAGACTTATCTCAAGGCACAGTCATTTCTGAAACTCCAGCCACAGGAAAAATTGTCAGCCCCTCAGATGGTAACTGGGAGCCTGTCATGTTTCCAGTGTTGCTTAGTTCTAAAAATTCACAATTTATGAGAGTATACGTGTTCATCCTTCATGGTTTTACAGACTGTGACCATGCATCTTCCTAATTATCTCCACTTTGAAACAAATGGATAGTACTTGTCCCTGTGGTTGCCTCTTTTGGATGTATTCCAACTCCTTTCTAACTTTTATGTACTGTGAACAGAACTGAACACAGTATTCTCGACAGGAATATGGGACAGGACAAGTTTCTCCTTCGTTTTGAATGTCCATCTTGATCATATGCAATTTTGGCCAGTATTTAGTCCACAGGGGTAATTTAAGGCAATGTCTTTAGTAGACAAATAAGTATGATTTCTTTCCCCATAGCTTAGAGCCCCAACATCTTATACATCCATTTTGGCCTATGTTCTGCTAAATGCACTGCTCTGCAGGAATACATATGGAAATTCATTTAGTTTTATGCCCGTTAAGTAGGTTTTTCAAATCTTTCTGAATTATCTAATAAATGTGAGGTCATCTTTACCAGAGCAGTAATTGTCCTAGAAAGCAATCAGAGCATTCTGCGGGGTCTGGAGGATAATCTGATCTATTTTTTCTAGAAGAAAAGGGCTTCTGTGTGACCTAGGGTCTTGGACTATGGGCTATAACCAAGGGTGTGCCTTCCCTTCGAGATTTAACATTTCTCTGGAGGTATGTGGGCTGTTATCTTAGATACAAAGTCCTATGTAATCCCTAAGAAAGAAAATCAGTTGCATTAATCAATTTCATTTGTTCTAAATACTTGAAAAGAATTTTCAGCCTAATGTCTGTGGCATTGTCATTCCTCAAAGCTTCAGTTTAATATAATTGTGGTGTAACTACACTTAAAGTTATGAAGGCCAAATCTAAACCTTTAATCTATGAGCTCTAATGACAGAGCTGTGTAACACTTTGCTCTCCCTTTCTGTTCCCATTAATGGCATTTCAAATAAAATGTCCTTTTTCCATCTTTTTTTTTTTAAAGATTTTATTTTTTTCCTTTTCCCCCCAAAGCTCCCCAGTACATAGCTGTATATTCCTCGTTGTGGGTCCTTCCAGTTGCGGCACGTGGGACGCCGCCCCGGCGTGGCCCGGTGAGCAGTGCCATATCCACACCCAGGATTCGAACCAACGAAACACTGGGCAGCCTGCAGCGGAGCACACGAACTCAACCACTTGGCCATGGGGCCAGCCCCGCGTCTTTTTTTTTTTGAGAGAATATTCAAAAGAGACACTCTCAAGCTAGTGTCTAAATTTAGCCCACTGATCAATACTGACATCTAAATTAACTCCCTCTTTCCAAGTGTCAACAGCTTCCAGATCAATATTTCCCGCTCCACCAACTTCCATCAAACACAGACGCCTCCTCTGAAACTGGATCAGATGACTCCCTAAAGAGAGAGCCCGACATTGACAAGGAAAACAAGCCTGTGTAATGAGGCACGGTGGCTTCACTGAGCAGCAGTCTCCTGGCGCCTCCAAGGGCTGCCGTCTTTTGCAAAGGCCTTCCTAAAGTCTGACTCAAGCAATCTAGTACTGTTTTGAACTATGATCCCACTGTGTGCCATTCTCGCCACAGTCAGAGAAGGAATTTTCTCACCCCCACAGAAGAATTCTGTTTTTGTCCTCCAACTCATGAAATACTGAATGGGAATGGAGACAGACATTAGTCAAGCCTGACTACTCATTTACAGATGCTCCACCTCCCATTCGACAAACCTATCATCATCCCAGCTCCACATCCTACACAGAATGTATACTTGAAGGATGAAAATTCACTTCCATTTTCCTATCAGTCAAGAAAAACGTAAGTAAGGAGTTGGCTGTACTGTTAATGCTGGAACAAATAATAAATAAAATAAAACACCTGAAACAAAAGCAAAAGTAGATATTTCATTTCAAAGTCAAATAGGAATAATTTTCCTGTTATCTGCTTTGTTCAGATGTTCATTCCTGCCACCTTCCATTGACGGAAATAACCAAGCATGAAGAGCAGACGACTCCCACGACCAGCTGGAGCCTGCTGACTGATCAGGCAGGTGCCACTCTCTGACAGGTGTAGGCCATGCCTGCCTGTCTTCTCAGACGTGGTACTGCAGACACCAGGAATATCCCAGACTGCGTTCTGCTGGAGGGCTTCTTTCTATTTCTCCTGGAATCCCAGGGTGGGAATGGGGCCCAGCAGAGGCAAATCGTAGGACCTTAGATTTAGGAGACCTGGGCTCAAGTGTCAACTAACTAGTCAAGGGGCGCTGGGAACACTAATCTATGGTGCCTCAGTTTCCTCACTTGTAAAGTAAACATACACCAGGTCCCCACGGGCCTGTTCTCCTGAAATGAGATCACAAATGAGATAATACTTCTCACATGAAAAGAACGTACTATTATTACTGCCAAAAGTTTCAGAATTTGTGCACTCATCACTGCTCTGGGCCGGCTAGGATTTCCACCATGTCCCCATGAATAACATTTCTCTCTGAGATTCAGGTGTGATCCCAGTAAATAGACAGAAAACCACCTGGATGGCAGTGCTTGCTCTGGCCTGGCTTGGGGCTCAGTGATCCCACCTGTGCTGAAGATTGCTGTTCGGCACAGTGTGCTGGGCTCTGGCTGAGCACTGATTGGAAGAGAATGGGAGCAGAGAAGATCATTTTGCCCATTATCATAAATAACAATAGAATAACTAAGACATAGGCGTTAGCAAGGAATACCCTGAATATGAGGGATCAAGCAATAATTAAATAAAATGTTTCTTAAATCTAAAAGCTCTAGCAATCACTGTACATAAGAAAAAATGTTTAAAAGAGGAAGATGTGTGGGGCCAGCATGGTGGCACAGTGGTTAACTTCATGCACTCTGCTTCAGCAGCCCGGGGTTCACAGGTTTGGAGCCCAGGCACAGACCCAGCACCAGTCATCAAGCTAGCCTGTGGCAGAATCCCATAAAAAGTACAGGAAGAATGGCACAGATGTTAGCTCAGGGCCACTCTTCCTCAAGCAAAAAAAAAAAAATAAAAGGAGGATTGGTAACAGATGTTAGCTCAGAGCCACTCTTCCTCACCAAAAAAAAAAAAAAAAGAAAGAAAGAAAAAGAAAATGTTTCCCTGCTTAAGATATTTTGGGTGGGGCTCTGCCTAGAGGAAGCAGGGGGATGGGATTGCTTGGGAGAGTGTGGAGCAGAAGGAGCAAACACTGTGAGGGTGGCAGTGTATTCTTTCCTTAGTGTGACTAGCGTCTGGTGACCTCTCTAAGCTTCAGTGGCCTCGTCTGTAAAATGGGAATAATATCTGCTCCAGAGAATGGTTGTGAGGATTGATCGAGAGATAAGTGTAAAAGGCACACAGCACTCAGTAAATGGAACTATAATTATATTTGTATCTCTTCAACCTCATTTTGTCTAAATAGGAAATCCCCTGTCATTACGCTAACAATTCCCCCTTGGTCTGTTCATAATATAAATAAGTAGTATTTTAAAAATGTGCCCCTGGTCATTGTGTGTCTGTTCCTAGAGATCTGGGTATGTCCTTTCGTAAAATGGCTGGTATATGGGCTCATACAGATAATAACTCTTTTTTCTTTTTAAAACTGACTTTAACATGGCAAGAAAATTTTCTTATCAGAGCCACACACATTGAAAAGAATGATGGGAAGTGCTACCACTTATCAACCATCCACAGTGTCAGGGACTTACTAGGCACACAGGTGCCCCAAATTAATCTACCTGGCTTAAAGGCTGAAGATGCTTATTGATAAAGGATTTGTATTTCCCATGAACTGCATGCCAGGATTGAGGACAGAAAGGAAGAGAATATATTCAGGGACTGAGGACAATGCGGGGAAACTCTGGAACGCTCTCCTTATATTGTTATGAAAGAGAAATAATGCACTTGTCATTTGAGCCATTGTACCATTAGGTCTATTTGTTAGATAGACCAATAGAGATAGACCAAGAGAGAGCAGTCTAGCTTTCAGAAACTAATACAACCATTCCTTAACTCACCTATTTTCTACGTCTTGGTTCCACCTGTGGCTCTACAGGCCTAATCCGATACCAGGAGCGGGCCCCAGGCCAGGCTCAGCCGCTGGGAAGCCCAGGCTCACCTGTTTGACCTCGGCCTGGAGGTGCCGCAGTTGGAGGCACTGCTCGAGCCGCTTGTGGGTCTGCTCCGCGTTCAGCTCCAATTCATGCTGCTTCTCATGGAGAAACTCCAGTAGCTCTTGTACCTGGGCTGCCAGATCAATATCTTTCTCACAGATTAACTCAATTCCTGATTAAAAAAATAAACAATTAAAAACCAGGTAGTACCATAAAGACTCCATTTCCTTCAACATGCATATGAAGGCTGGGACCTGGGAATCACTGTTTGCAGCACCCTCTCAGCCTCTACATATCCCTCCGTGAAACTGCATAGATCACCATAACAGGGCTTTGTCTGGAATGCTCGAACCATGTCATCTCTTTTGGATTAACTGATGCTTTTCCTGGGAATAACCTTTCAACAGATGACCAGCTCCTTATTACCAAATGGAGCTAGAGAAAGGTGGTTGTCTGGAAGTCCATCCCCAGACAAGACAGCACTGGGCAGTCTCTGCTGGGGGATGCGCCAACACCCAGAATATTCACAAGCAAGCATCTGGATTATATTGGGAAATACAAAACAAAGCCAAAAAGACCCTGTCTCAGGAACTTCTGCCAAAGGCACACTCTCTTTCAGTCGCTCGGATGCAATTTATCATTTGATAGTCCCTTCTGATGAGAGTAGCTGGGCAATGGTGATTTTTTTAGCCAACTACTTAGGTCCCCTAAAAAAGCAACTTTTAGGAAGACATGCTAGCTCTCATATATTGTTTATCAAACACATCTGATAAACGCACTCCAGCAATACCACAGAGGAATTGAGTGCTTATCCATTTAGCAAAACCATCACATTAAAGTTGTGCAAACACAAGGAGGGTTTACTCATTGTTCTTTTACTGATTCAAAGGAAGCCCAGTCAGTCACTGACAAGAGTTCCCAATGTTTCTGGGTATCCCGCCCGGCGTTAATAAACTGCCAGCTGTTGACTTGTGATGGGAGTCAATACCTACCAGGCAGAAGCTACGGCTCCATTCCTTGTCTGTCTCCCTCCCCATCTCCCTGTCTTATTTTTTCTATATACCTCTCCCAACACATGAGCTGGGATGTACACATTCTTCCTCTTTTCACCAAGCCAGTGCTCCTATTTGTACATAATCACCAGCAGGCCTAAAGCAGCCTTCCTCAAATAGATTTCTGCTTCAGGAAGGGTCATTAACAGACTCTGAAACAGAGCAAAGAGACTGCCTTGGTATCAAAGTCCTTCTGGCTGCTAGCGACTTGGATGTGATTCCTTCCAAAGACTACATGGAAAGTGTACCAGCTTCGCAGCCAGTCCTGAGTCAGAATTCTGATCTTCGGCAAGTTACCTAAGCTCTCAGAAGCCTGACTTTCCTCATTTGAAAAATAGGATTTTACCAACTACCTACCTCATAAGCTACGACTGCAGAGCTCATTGGGAGGATTAAATGAGATAAAGCATGTAAAACATCTGTCTCATGACACAGTAAACATGGATCTTTGCTCCTTAGTCCCATGACTTTCCCGATTCCTGACTCTTAAACTTTCACCTTTCTGCCTTCTTACATTCATACCCTTTTGGTTTCTATCTACCTCCACCTTGATGCACGTGGTACACATGTTCTTTCTTGATTCTGGTTGTCTACCTATGATTCGGTCTTGATCAGATCAGTAGTTTTCGGAAAATCCCAACTCTGGATTGCTTGCCTTCTGGTCCCTGACTCCACCCGGCTCTGCAGCTTCTGAATTCTGTCCAGATCCTTTCCCTGGCTCCTTACCTTGTAATCTATGACCAGTGCTCCTGTGGTCCTGCTGCTGATGAATAGGGACCCAACCAACAAGGAGGTTCAGACTCAAAATCCTAGCAGACAAGTCACCAAAGGGTAGTGTCCTTCCATGGGGATCAGATCCAAAGGAGCCCACCAATCTCAATGTGTGGCCAATTAAAAAATAAATCCTCTTTGGGAGACTTCCCCATCACTCTGACTCACACCATCAGAAATTCATCACTGCCACCACTAATACACCTGCAGGATACATTCAGGAGAGGGTCAGGAAAGTCTTCATGCTAAGGGAAATTCACTTCTAGGGGAAAAAAAATAGTGTGTTATATAAGGATAGTATGGGAAAATGGGAAAACTTTTTTCTGGTGTTACATGGTAATAACTTCAGTATCTTTTCATGTTTATTTTCTCTGTCAGTTTCATAATTCCAAATCCCAGCTCCTGAAATATCTGTGGGAGATGGAGAAAAGAATGGCTTGTTCTTTTGGCAGTCAACTCCCTCTAGTTACTATTTTTGATTACCAAAAGGATGAGGTAGAGCATCTCCTTGATGAATAATACAATAATACATAAATTTCTACCTCTGCAGTGCTCACCATAGTGGGATGACCCTTGACCCTCATGTTTACTTTCTGAAAATGTAATTTAGGATCCATCTGCAGAAGTAGATGCTCTTCCCTGCTTTCAGCTACCATGTGAACTGTTTTCCCAGCTCGTTTTCATTCTGTAAGCGTCTCCAGTGTTTAGTATGCTAGGCTAGGGCAAAGTGTCTTTCTATGGGAAGCCCGTGGCTCCCCCCTGCCATGGCACATGTAAATAGGCTCTCTAAGCCTGGTAACTCATCAAAAAGGCCAGCCACCTGCTTAGGACATCATCCAGAACAGGCTCCCGGTCTGCCCCAAGACTCAAGCCCTTTACTTTCATCTATCTCGCTTGATATTGTTTTATGTGAGATGAGCACAGGAAATAAAATGGGTGAAGACAATGCCTACGGCACTTCTATACTCCTCAACAACACATCATATTGTGGATAGAGTGAATGGGAGGAACAGGAAGACTTACTCCAGCTGCACCTAGAAAATAGAAACTCATTCCTCTCCCACTGCCCTCAAACACATTGACACGAGTCCCAGCTAAAACCCATCACCTGGTAAGTAGCCATCGATCAACAGCAAATAGAGTTTGCTTGTGTTGACATTACTGCTCTCAATCTAATCATAGGCTTAACTGTTTACCTTAGGGGCTCTCAGAAACGCAACAAGACATGTTTGTTCTTTCCGTCAAGTAGTGAAAGATATTCGTAATGAAATAGTTTATCAGTTGTATTGAGCTTTCTTTCTGATGTGCTCCCACAATGTGCCAACCCTCCATCAGAACACTTCCACTGAGGTTGGTTCCTTACTAACTTGTCCGGTTCTCGCAGGAATGCAAATTCTCTGATACCAGGGCCATGCCTGTCTTATGCCTCTCTGTATCTTCAGGAGCTAGCACGGTGCTTGACTATAACATCCAGTGAACACAATGGCCTCTTTAGGGAAGAGCTCGGGCCATGCACTGTGGTGGAAAGCACCTGAGAGCCTGGGGAAGGACAGACTTAGGTTTGAATCCACGCTCTGCAACCTATTAACAGTGAGTCTCTGGGCCCCGTATCCTCTTTGAGCCTCCGTAAAATGGGAATCTCAACAATGACTTCTTGAGGATGTTGTAAGGACTAAGAGATAAGGTATATACAGTGCCTGGCATTTAGCAGGCTCACAAAAATCCATTTTCCTACTTTTTCCTTTCCCATGGAGAAATTATAACATTTTTATTGGTGATTACTAACGGGACTCTTGAATGACTTGTATAAAATGTAAATATAAAATCTTACCATCAGGTGTTTATGTACTTGCTCAATGTATATCATTAGAAACCATGGTGGTTTGGATGCTATTAAACCAGTGTTTTCAACCTTGGCTCACATTAAATTCATCTGGAGAACATTAAAAAAATCACCATGTCCTGGCCATACCCCAGACCAATAACATCAGAATCTCTGTGGGAGGGACCCAGGCATCAGGAAGCTCCCAGGGTGATTCCAACATGTAACCAAGATTGGGACCCACTGGATAGGATGGTATAATGGCCAGCAATCCAGGGACAGAGATATTCCTCATGCTATACTCAGTTATAAGAATGCTTGGCACTGCTTTATTTAGGGCTCAAGGCTACAGCTAATAATAAAATCTTACTTTGCTTTCCTTTGCTGCCAAGGTGAGGGTACCGTTTTAGTTTCCTCTATGAGAGAGTGGCTGTCGTCTAGGGAAAGATTTAGGTATTCCTAGCTACGCTGTCTGCACTTGTAACATGCTTTTTGACTGTGTTCTTTAAATATCAGTGTCTGCCTCAGACACAGAACACCTTTTCTCTTTCTTGCCCCACTCCTTTCTGTGTCACTCTCTCAATATAACACCCAGTTTGGAAATTCCAAAGTCCTTTAATGAGGTTTCTAGATTAGTATACTCAACCCTAGCTGCACATTAGAATCACCTGGGAAGTTTTAAAAAGTCTGGGCCCACTCCAGACCAATTAAGTAAGAATCCCTGAGGGGTGGGGCCCAGACCTTGGAATTTTTAAGAAGTTCTCTAGGTGATTCTAAATATGCAGCCAGGCTGAGAACCATTGCTTTACATCGAGGTTCTCTTCCCCTCCCCTCAGCCCCCACCAGATCCACATTCCTATTAACCCCAGAGTAGCTTCCATTCTGGAAAAAAAAAAAGGCCTTTTACGACGCAAGCAAAATTATGTGTGGCCCATTGTTTTTACCTACATCCGTTCTACCCACACTGATGCTCAATCTTGATTAATTCAGCAAACAGTATTACTGAGAACTTGCTTTGTGCAAGACATAACCACTCTGCTAGCTTCTGGGAATGTAAAGAGGAGAAAGAAAGAGTCCTGCCCTCATGCTGCTGGAGAAGCTTCACTTATAAACCTTGCATAAAGAAGAACTTGATGCTTTGATTAAACCACAAAAGCAATATATCCAACAGATATGCAGCTCCTGTCTTACTCCTAAGGTCAAGTGTAACAGTCACATGGTCAGATTACATTGGAGAGAAGGCCTGTTGCATAATCAGTGTGGGTGTTTAGGCTGAATCAAGGAAAGTGAGAACAGCAGGGAAATTTAGGAATCAAGGTCCACCTGCCACACTAGACAGAAGCAGCAGCTAACGTCTAAAGAGAAAGAAAGGATTTTCAAAGTCAGCCTACATGTTGGTGGTGGAACTGGAACTTGAATTCAGCCATTGTATTTCCACAGCTTGACTATTTCCTGCAAACCCTGCCATCTCCCAACTTGAGGCCCAAATAGATAACGCAATAGTGAGGAAAGAACAATGAGCAAGGGAAGAAATTGCTCCTGTTTTGCCTTCTGTTCCTAGGGCTGAGGTAGATTTAAGCAAAGGCTTTTGCTTTGGTTGAACTGTTGGCACGCCAGAGGGATTCAGTAGAACCTGGCTCAATGTGACGAACTTCACACCTGAAAATAAGCATATGGAAATTCCCTACTTCCATTAACTCCTACAAAATCAAAGCATGAGCCCTTAATTAATTTACCATGGAGGGTTAAATACCAACCAAATTCTTCATTTTGCTAACTGTCCTTTTTCTAAGACGATAGTTTATTTTACCTGCAGTTCAAATATATTTCGTTAGACATATGTCATAAATGCCCAAGACATGTACTGCCTCAGTCCTGTGTCTCTGAAGTTCTGCATTTCTTGGCCACTTGGGAGCAAGGCCCACCCTCCAACCTCCAACCCTCCCCATCCCCAGCTCTGGCATGACTCTGCCCTCCCTTCCGCCAAGACAGAGATGAGACAGATGCCTCCTCTGCAGGCCAAGACATTCAGCAGCAGACAGGGAGTGAGCTTCCCTGACACCCCTGGATTCATCCCCTTTGAAGCCTCATGGGCTATGCCAGGCTGAACAGCTAGCTGCGGTAGGAGCAGGAGAACAGCCGGTCCCAGCAGAGAGGGCTGAAGAGGCCAATCAAGCCTCTCTTGACTTAGCTCATTTCCAGAACAGGATACTGCAGGGGTGGGCAGCCCATCTGCCTGGGGTGTTTTCACCCACTCAGCCATCATGGTTAAGGTGGCCGCCAAGCACAGCCAACCCCCAGTCACAAGCAGTCTTCAGGGACTGCCAGCCAGCTCCCAGAAGGCTTTCTGTTACCATGGATACCTGGCTCTTGGGACAGAGGTGGGCTTGCCCAAGGTCATGCCAGCACCCTGGTCCTAAGTTCCGCAGGTTTCCCAGCAGACAAGCTCTCTTCCTGCCAGACGCATCATACAGAGGGATGAAGGGTGAGCATCCCTGCAGGGCTGCTCTGCCCCAGCCTCTCTTGCAGGTACCGTGTTGGCGTTCTTCATGGTTCCCAGGCATAGCTGGATAGCCCACTATCATGAGGATCACGATGGCAAGCCATAGGGTGAAGCCCTGAGTCCAGGTAAGGTTCTCAAACACAGAGACAGGATCACAGTTCTCCCCCTTCCCGAAAAAGGCCTTAAGAAGGCGCAGGCCATGGCCTAGAACTCTGCTTCTCAAACTTTAACGGGCACATGATTTACCTGGAGATTTTGTTAATGTGCAGATTCAGATTCATAAGTCTGGGATAAGGCCTGGGATTCTGCATTTATCATCAGCCCTCAAATGATGCCAGTGCTGTTGGTGCAGGGTCCACACTTTGGGTAGCAAGGTCCTAGATCAGTGGTCCTAGATTAGCAGTGTATCAGAATCACCTGGGGGGCTTCGAAACACAGATTTTTGGGCCTGACCCCAAGAGATTCTGATGTGGCAGGGTCTAGGGATGGGCCCTTGAATTTGCATTTCTAATAACAGGTTCTCGGGTAATGCTGGTGCTGCTGATCTGGGAACCACATTTGGGAGTCACTGTCCAACGGCAAGCCATAGACATCAGCTGTTGTGATTTAACTACTGTGGTGTAAAGCAGTGGTTCTCAGCCCTGGCTACACAGTGGAATCACCCGAGGAGCCTTTTGCTGATGCCCAAATCCCATTCAGAGATAGTTACACCAGAAGACCTGGGCATGGGGCCTGGGCATTGTCACTTTTAAAACAGTCCCCAGATAGACTATAACATGAACGGCCATTCCTGAGGCTATGTGGGGCACGGTCTGCACACTTATAAACAGACCTGGGTCTCATAGGCAGCTGCAGCCTCTCTTCACAACACAAATGAAAATTCAAGGAAAGATTATGCTGACTCAAGCAAATAGAATTTACTAGGTTCTCTCTCCTCCGGTTAGAAGTGAAGTTCCTTTGAATGCTGAAATGATTTATTCCTTCAGGTGATTAGAAGAAACAGAGTACCCTGAATTAGAAATTAAGTTTGATTGCTAAGGTCCACCTGACAATCTCATGATTCTAAATATCTCTCATGATCAACAGGCACATGGGTCAATGCTGTTTTAAAGGGTTGATGGCCTGAGCCCCTGTCTGCCTCCTCCTGGAGTGTGAGGAACCTGAGCCAACAAGGACCCAGGAGGAGGGCAATGGGTGAGTTTGGGCGTAGAGACCTGGGTTCTAGCACTCCACTGGCATGTGCCCAGATGAGTAACTTCTTTTTCTCGGACTGGTTGGACTAGGGGGCTGCTATGAATCTCTCCAGTTCTACCATCAAAGGCCATTTTGGAGGGTGGCAGGTATAACGGTAAGGGCTCACACATTGGATGGATAACCACATAGTAAATATATCCTGAGCAGTAAAAGAAGTCAAATCTGGGTGACTCAGCCATGTGTTTTTGAGAAGTTATAAAATTATATAATGTTGCTATAAATTTTTATCAACACTGCTTATGCTCATGCACAGACCAGTGATAAAAAACTGAGGACTCTGAGAGGCATGAACTGGAGACAAGGAGCCAGCCCTGGGGTGGAGGATAGGGCAGGAGAATGTGCGTAGCGGGAGGCGGGCGTGGAATAGCAGGTATCTACACATTTGAATACAACTCACACGGATGGCTGACTGCTCTTGGAGCCCACCTGTTTTTTTTTTTTTCCAAGCCACCATTCTTTTGAATCTGTGCTAACTTCCATCACTGGTTTTTCCCATTCTTCGCACAGCACCAGGACACCCTGGCCCTATTCCCATCTTTACCATAGACTGACTGGGCAACCTCAGACAAGTCACTTCAGCAATCATGCTTCAGTCTCTTTTTCTTCAAAATGAGGGCAAAAATCTATTCCTTGTATCTGTAGGAGTAAAATGAATGAACAGAGTGGAAGTGCTCATTGGAGTCAAGCTCGTGTTCTGGTTTTCATCATCTCCCCACCTGGAGAACAAGGATGGGACAGGCTGCCTACCTGAGGCCTGGACCTCCATGATGTACTGGTGCAGATCCTGGCCCTGCTGGATGACCTCGAAGGTCATGTTGTTCATGGCTAGCTTCCGCTCCGTGTGGCGCTGCAGCCGCTGCTCTGCCAGCGTCAGATCCTCCGTGTTGAAGTCATTCATCTGCCGGAGCAAGTCCTCATTCCAGGCATCTAGCTCTGCTGTCACCTGTGAGGGACACCATCAGTATAGGCTCACTGGTCCACAAGAGACTGCTAAGTTGAAGCTCACCAATTCCAAGCCTTAGTAACTAACCCAACTTAGATCAGCCTCTGCTTTGCATCTCTGACCTCTAGACTACATTTAAGCAACACTGCCATGCGCTCACGTAGGCATGCCTTTAAAAGTGTTCTCCGTGTCCTTCAATGTCTATAGCAACAGATAAGGAACAGCAGCAAACATTTATGTGAAGAATTATGGTTTAAAAAAATTTTGCATACTCCCTCCCATTCAACCCCCATAATGACCCGGAGAGGCAGGCAGGGTGGAGGTCTCCAGACTCGTCTTACAGAAGAGGATGCTGATGCTCACTCAGACAGATGGATTGGTTTGCCTAGAGTTCACTCTGCTCTTGAGGGGAGACCTAAGGACGTGGCTCAGACTTCTACTGCAGACTTTGTCCACCATACCACAACAGATACTCTGAAAAGCTCATCATGGAAGAGGTCCCAGAAATTAAGTATTGAGTCTAACTCTTTTAAAGAAACAGAAACTGAGGGCTGGAGAAGTCCAGTGAATGGCCTGAGGGTACACAGTCAGAGCTGGTGGACAGCAAATCCTGGGGTCCCAATCTGGTTCCTGTGTTCTACTGTGTGGGATTCTCTTCCTCTACTACCAAGGCGAACACCTGGGAACGGTGACTAAACAAGGTGTAAACATACAGCAGACCTCTAGAAGTCTAAACAGCTTGCACTATTGAAAGGCATTATGATTCTAATGACTCAAGCATGTAATGAATGGAAACTTTGCTCTATATGGATTTTCTAGGTGCTTCTTGCTCTACACCTTCACTCATGTGGCTTCCACTAGTTTACTCTCAAATATGTGACTGCACGTGGAGACTGAATCCTACACTTCTTACCACCACTGCAATCACTGACAGAGTAGGAACTCAGAAGTACTGAGCTAGATAACAACCCCATCTGATATAGGAATCAAATGAAAACTTTCTGACCTGGCTTTTGGGTCTATCATCTCATGCCACCCCCACGGCAGCCCTGTGAAAGCAATGGCACAGGGACTGTCACCCTCTTTTCTGAGAAGAGGAAATGAAAGCCTCACTCCACCTCAGTTGCAGCATGGCCCAGGCAGCATAAGCACATGCCCCAGAGGCCCAGCTTAGTGATTTTCAGAATGCTGGGCTCATCCCAGCTGACATGTGGCACAACCTCCCAGTTACCAAGCGTGGCTGCTCCAAGAGCATCAGGGACAAAGGGAAGAAGACCAGCTGGTGGCAGCTGGGAGATGGCACTCTTACATTCCATGCTGGGGCCGTACAGAGTGGGATGGGAAAGGCAAGCAGGGCAGCACGAGGGGCTGCTGTCGGGGGCACAGGATGCTGTTTCTTGTCTAACAGTAAAAGCTTTCTTCATTGAAAGTGTATTTGCCCTTTGAACTATAAAAATACCACCTTCGCTGTGCTGGCTTCCCATCTCCTGCCCCCACATCTGTTTGGATCAACAAAGGGATCCACCGAGCTCAGAAGGAAAACCTAGTATCCTTATTGTGGGGAGTCCTTGGGGTCTGGGAACCAGCAGGCTGGCAGGTAAAACAGGCTTGTGTTGTACCCCATCTTTGAAAAGCACTTCATTCTCTAACTAGAGAAAGGAGTTAAACTGAGAAGAAGACGAGAGAGAATTGATTTGTAATTTTAAGAGATAATTTCTAGGATGAATAGGCCTGTATAGATGAGGCTTATAAATGTTTCTTCCTGTGTCTAAAAAAATTGAAGTATAATTTACATACAGTAAGATATACATATTTAAAGCATTCAGTTCCATGAGTTTTGACAATTTTATACACCCATGTAGTCATCACCAAAAACACAATATGAACCTTTCCACTGCCCCTTGGAGTCTACTTGTGCCCCTTTCCAGTCCGTTCCTGCCCACTCCACCCCTCCCACCCCCCGCCCGCCCGCCGCCTCAGCCTCAGGTACCACTTTCTGATTTCTATCGTCACAGATGTAGTTTAGCCTATTATTGGATTTCATATGAATGAAATCACACAGTATGTAATCCTTTATGTCTGGCTTCTTGCATGCAACATGCTGTATTTAAGATCCATCCATCTTGTGTGTATCAGTAGTTCTTTCCTTGCCACGGCTGAGTGGTATTCCATTGTATAGATACACCACAATCTGTTTATCCATTCTCCAGCTGATGAACTCTTGGGTTGTTTCCAGTGTTTGGCTATAATGAATACGGCTGATTGAAAGTTCTTATACAAGTCTTTCTCTGGACATAGGCTTTCATTTCTCTTGAGAGCTATCTAGGTGTAGGGTCATAGGGCAGGTGTTGTTGAAGATTCCCAACAGGATGTATGAAAGTCCCAGTTGCTCTACATCCTCACCATCATTTGGTATTACCAGTCCATTTAAATTTTGTCATCCTAGTGGGTGTGCAGTGATATCTCATTATGATTTTAGGATGACTAATGATGGTGAGCACATTTTCATATGCTTATTGGCCACTTGTATCTACTTTTGTAAAGTGTCTTTTAAGTCTTTTACTCATTCTTCAAAAACTAGGTTATCTTTTCATTATAGATTTGTAAGAGTTCTTAATACATGCTGGATAAAGCCCTTTATCAGATAATATATTGAAAACAGCCAAAGAAAATTTTCAGTCTATTTCCTTGCCTACAAACTAAGAGAAATTAGAATAAAACTAAGACATCAAGCATGAAAGAAGAGCCTGCCTTTCTTTCAATTTTGGCTTTTGCTTTGTTTACATGAAACTGAATCTATGAAGGGTCTGTTTGCTGCCAGAAGATCCCAGAGGGGTCCCAAGGCCAGGAATCTGTGGCGTGGAAAGCGTTGAGCGTCTGCTCCTGGTGAGGTGGAGCAGAGTAAAGCTGAGGAGCTGTAGTTGGGAGAGTGAGGCTCAGAGGTCTGGCATCTCGGGAATTTGAATCTAAACCAAATGTGAAATATGTCCAGGATGTATACCCAATGTTTCCATGTTCTTTCCTCCCCTTTCCCTACGGTCCTCCACCCTCACCACCTGACACCATTATGCTGTAGGGCCCAAGTCTGTTCTGAAGCCTGAAGAGTGAGAATTTCAAGGGAATCCTCAACAGAACAGGCTGACTCCTAAATCTCCCTCCCTGTGTCTACACGCCCTTATTCTCTGTGTCTGACTCTCTTCCCATTCTCCCCAAGCACAGATGCCCAGAGCCTTAAAATAGTCTGATTGGTGTATTTCTAATGTTTGCTGGAGTTTAAATTATTTTCTTTCCTATTTTCTGTTGTCTCAAGGAATGTTCTTTCATTGGGTTCTTCCTCTCCCCTTCTTTCTGGGGTACAAGGCTGGCACATAGCAGGGACTCTTTTTTTTTTTTTTTTTAAGAAAAATCTTTCTTTTCAAACTTGAAGCTTACCCACTGCTAATGAGCAACCATAGCTTTCCAGCCTCATTGCATGCTCTTCTGTTACGTGAACCAGCCAGCCTGCTTGCTTGCTGATTCCGACAGTTCGCTCTGCCCTCTCCAGCTACCTTCCCTTGTCCAATAGCCCTGAAATGCTCTTGTCTCTCCTCTCAGTAGGCCCAAGTCCTCACCAGTCTTCAAAATAAACCCTCTGGCATGAAAAGAGCTTCATGACAACCCCAGACCCAGAAGTTTTTCTCCGGCTTATCTCATAACATGGGGCATGGGCTAGTTTGCTAATACAGGGACAAGACTATGAAAAGAAAAGCCTACACAGGGAATTAATTTGGTGATTTAACTCCATTTGGAAAAGAAACCTGGAAGAGTTTGTTCAGGGCAGAAACTAGGACCTGAACCAAATGAATGAAAGATAGAACACAAGGTGCCCCCAGGGCATTCAGCTTTCAATCAACCTATTTTGCTTTCTCCTTCCACTCAGTTAGCTCCATCTCAGCTCCTGGCTCCTTCAGTTCCCCTCTTGGCTCCAGTGGCCTCTATCTCCCTCACTCTCCTGAATTAATTGGAGTGTTAGGATACATGGTGACCTCTTTGAGAGATACATTGGCAACATTTCTAGTCTGACAACTGTCTACTCTAGGGCCACAGCCATAATGGAAATCAGAGAAGGAGCTAGCAGACATTTAGAAAGGGTGACAGGCAGTGGGACTGGTTCAGCAGCCGTCTTGGGCTCTGTTCTCAGGGAGCCCTCTCTCCACAGGCTCCTCTCATTTTCTGGGTCCTCTCCAGTATTTACGTGCAGAGAACACTTTAACTCCTTCCCTCCAAATGTTTTATTCTGTTCTTGCCTGAATCAGAACTCATCTATCCCTTCTCTTCCCTTCCTATGGTTTATTCCCATGAACTTAGCTCTTTGTTATCACTTGCAATGTTGGAAATCTCACTGTGTAGTCCTTTTCTTCACATCCCTCTAAGATGCTGGTAATCATGAGGAAGATGATGATCATGGTGGAGGAAGATATTTTACCCTGTATGGTGCATTTATTATGGCATAGACAGTGTGTTCAACATCTGACTTTCTTTTTTTTAATCTTCATAGCAACTCTAGGAGGAAACTAAGGCACAGAGAAGCCAGATCATTTTCCCTGGTCTCAGAGCTGGCAGTGGCAGAGCTCAAAGTCAGTGCTTCTAACCACAGTGTTATATCAATAAGGCTGGCCCACGAACTGATTTCTGGGGGTAGCCTTCTTTTCATTATTCTCCCTTCAGAGAAGTGCCCACTTAACCTTTCCCCTCTTTTCTTCTTAAAAATAAAAAAACCGTGATAACTCCATTTTCTTCACTTCACATGAACCTTTTAAATTAATCGTGTGTTCTTTGAACAGATCAATAAACGAATTGTGTGCTTGTGGCTGTATATAAATGCCAGGAATAATTCACCCTTGTGAGAAAACACACAGCCTTCCCCAGTAGGATATTTTTGTTTAAGAGTTTGGTCAATTTTTTAAATGGACCCTGCCAGATTATTCAGTATAAGGTAATGTTAACCTACCTAGAATTCTCTGGTCCCCTAGGGGCCTCTGTCATGAACAGGAGACACAGCTGCAATCTAGTATTAGGGTGTGAACAGCAGGATGAAAGCTGCAGCAGAGAGAAGTACGAGCTGCCCTCTGTGTGGGAGAGTCTCTGTATTGCAAGAGGAAATGCCTTTGGTTCTCACAGCAGTGGCATGAACACCCAGGGATTGCCCAGTGTGACTCAGTAACACATTCAGAGAGAAACAGTGGGAGAGAACAAGATGGGAGGTTTAACTGCATAAAATCTGGAAGCAAATATATATATATATAAATATTGTGAATATAATAATAATAATAGCAATGCCGATTACAATGCATTAAGCATTTATTAAGCGCCAGGAGCTTTGCTAAAAATATTCTATGTGTTAACTCATTAAATCCTTAATAACCCTATGGGCTAGGAATTATTATTCTCATCCCCACTTCTCAGATGAGGAAACTGAGTAAGTGACTTGCCTAAGGTCACACAATTAGTACAGGTGGTGACACAGGTTTCAAACTTAGGCAGTCTAACTCGAAATACTGCATACTCAATGACTGCACTATACTGCCCTCAGCAAATGGGTGTGTGCAGGGGGTGTGTGTATGTATGTATATGTAATATATTTGTGTATATATACACATATACGTAACATATATACATTAAGGTCCAATCTCATTCCAACTAACAGTGGGAAGGAAGGGTCCAAGGCATTTCCTTGTGGTGGGATGCTCTGAAATACACGAGCTATCAATTGCAAAACAAGCATCTCTGTTTTATGATGCCACTATCTTTATTAAGATGAGAAAAATGAAAGCTAAATATTCTCCACTGACCTACAAGTGTTGGATGATAGGGAAAGACATATTGCATCTAAGGAGAGTCTCGTTGCACAGGAAGAGCTATTTTATCTCTAACGGGTTTGTATATTGATACAGGGTACCACTGTGAAACTAAAATAAACTCAATTGTCATAGTCATTTATTCTTGTCTAATGGAAAGTTATTTTCTCTTAATTTATAAAATGATGAGATTAGTGAATTCTGATATAGATTATTTTAAAGATATAGCATTTCCTGCTATTTTAGAAATATAAATAATCTGCCTAAGGAGTTAAAATATTTATTTACATAGCTATATAAAGACCTTTGGGGATATCACAAGAATTTTCTGGAAAAACAGAAGGACTTGGCAGTAAAAAAATCCACTTGGTTGTTTTTAATTTTTGGCAGAGTAACATAAAAGCATATTGCAACATGTTGTAATTGATGAGTTCCAATGTTCAGCATCTAATTTCTATTCCAGTTGGATAATTTAGATTCTTGAATAATTTTTACGACCAATTTATTGTTCTTTTCTTCATTATCATCATGATTAAAACTGAGATCTTTGATATAATCATGACTGATCTTGAGTGTATCTTAAGGTTATTTTGTCCATCTCTTTGCCTCTTAATCGTTTTGAGACTTGTGGAAATCTATTCTGTTTTTCTCTCCCCTTTGTTGAAGAGCTCCTACAACATACAGTGTTCATTCCTTCCACTAACTTATCAATGCTTGAGTGTCAGAATGCTTTTTCTCCCAAGTAAGCTAAATACCTAGTGCTGGAGCTTATATCTGCTTCCTCCTACCGAATCCCCTGCATCCAGAAACGAGAAGCACACAGCATCAGAGCCCTGGTAATGTAAGCTGGCTTCAGGTCCACAGCCCCAGACCCACATCATGACAGACTGAAATGAAAGTTTCCATCAGGGATCTTTCATCATTTACTGAAAACAGGTGACTTGCCAGAGTAGTAAAGCTGTGTGAATAATCCTTTTGGGTTTTTTTTTTTAAAGACAGGCGATGAGGTCACTGAAAAGGCTCCCGTCTCCTGGGCCGCAGTGGGAGAGAGCCAGTGTCCTGAACACGCCCACCCAGGTGCGGGTATGTAAGCCGGCATGGCTAACAAGCATCCCTTCAGCAGAGGGCAGCCAGGAGAGTTGTCTGGAAACCATGACACATGCAGAAAGAGCTGAATAAACTGGGGATAGGTACCATAGAGAAGAACTGACAATAAAGAGAAATAATTTTTAGAGTCTGAATGGACTGCAGAAATAACTTATATAATCTCAATATTTTTCGGATAAAGGAAAAGAAGCTTATGATGACCATTTTCAAGTATTTCTAAGGCTGCTAAATATAAGAAAAACAGATTTGTCCTATTTTTCCAGAGAGCAGAACTAGGACTGAAATGTAGAAGGGTAGAGATTTTGGTTCAACACAGTAATGAAATCCTGAGCTCCCTCCTCTTTCTGCCTTCCTCCCATCTCCCCACTCCTCCTCGCTTCTGGGCTCTGAAGATATTCTGGTAGAGGCTGGACAGCAGCCTCCAGGGATGCCAAATCCTGGCCACCAACTTTTACCCATCCTCCAGGTATAATCTCATCAGGAGGCCTTCTGTGGGCAGCCTGACTAAGCATTTCTGCTTCAGTGTTCTCGTCAAATGGTGAGGCTCTCTCTGTTACGGAATTATCACTCGTATGATGTTCTGTTTCCGTGTTTCTCCCCAACTAGCCCCCTAACGTCAGGGACTCTTTGTATCCTCAATGCCCAACATAGTTTTTGGAACACAGTAGGTGCTCACTAAAGGTTTATTGAGTTGAATTTCTATCAGGTAGAAGGCTGACTGAATGAGTAATCTCCTTCCAAGAGAAAAAGCTAAGGGCCCCTGCATACAACCAACTGCAGAGCTGAGACCACCAGCAAGTTCCATCAGCTTTCTCTCCTCTAGGTGGAATTTTCCTCCTTGAAGGCCATTTGTTCCCAGCCTCAGCCTGACCCCAACTTGTCCTGATGCGAGACCCACAGATTTATAGTTGGTATTCCATTCCTTACTCAGGTTAATTACACAGATTTAAATTTCAGGTGCTTTGAGCAAACTTTGATTGTAATTATAGAGTCAGAGACTTAAAAGAAAGACCATAACTCTGGCCCATTTTTCATAAAGTTCCCTGTTTAGAGTACTTTCTTGGTGTCATTTCTAGTACTGTCCAACGTGGGTATGCCCACCCCGGGGGATGCCCAAGATGATCCATTGATAACAGAGAGGAAAATTCTCTGTATATAAATATGCACACGTGTATATGTATTATATGCACACATATTTGATTAACCCAATAAAAACACATGAAGTTTACCTAGACTTTCACTAGTAGAATGAGGCTGGAGTCCCACTCGGACCACACGGCAGATGGGGTGGTAGGAGAGCGTTCCTCGGGGAAGGTGGGAGCAGCACAATGTAGAGGGGCAGTCTGTGGCTCATTTGTTCAGTTGCTTTCAGCGTATTTCAAATTATTGCTCTTTTCATGTGCCCAATGAAATAGATTTATGTATTATCTAGTTTAAACTAACCTTCACAAAGAGACACATGGCTTAACAAGTTTCCTCAAAGAAACTGCAGTTTGAAGATAATACTAATCACGAAAGCACAAGGGAACTTTGAACTCTTTGTCAGCCACATGACAGAGTGAAGAAACAATGACAATCTAATCAGATCTGTCAAGGAACCAGGCCAAAAAAATAATTGGAAATTATCGAGAAGACTATTTGAAATATGGAACCACAACTTCTAATGAAAAAGCTAAACTTTAGGCTAAGGGCACACTGACTTTAGAGATTATTAGCCAGTGATAGTAGAACATGTATATAATTTATAAACTAATACATATGCATTTATGGGGGTTTCAAGTTCAAAAATATTTTATTGAGAGAGTGCATAATCAAAAGAGTTTGGAGACCACTGGCCTGTTCTTGCTTCTACAAATATTTTTTGTTTCTTTCTGATCATTCTGATTAATTGTAGAAAACTTGAAATGCACGGAAGCATCAAAAACAAGAAAAAATTATCCATATTCTTACCACCACAAAATAAACATTATTTGCATTTGGAGAAGTGTCTCTTCTATCATAACCATTTCATATAAAATGTCTTTCATAGAAGGAGGCTGAACCTCTAGGAGAAAACCTTACAGAATATCATGTTCCATTATGGGTCGCTTTGTCTGGTCTCCACGGAGACTAAGAAGGTATGTCAGGAATGAAGCTACAGTCCTGGTTTTCAACATTTGCCTGATATATTTGGGCTAAGTTTCACTGTTAGTGGAGGTGTCCTATGACCTCATCCCAGGTTACACTGTGGGCACCATATATACCATTATTATTGAGTAAAAGGAGACTGTAAAAGGTGCAGCAACTCCTGTACTATCTTAATGTTTAAATTAATTAGCCCATCTCAGCCATCAGTGATATGGCTAAGGAGTCATGCTTAGATTCCCCAGATGTCAGGAGAGCAGGCCTGCTCGGGTTGTCAGTAATCCCCAGGAATTCCGAATATGTCTATCAAATTCCTTCCCGTAGGGAAGGAAACCACAGCTGCAGGTCCTGCAATGGCAGCCCGTGCCCTGGCTTCTGTCAGCTCCGACAGGTCTCTCATTACAGAAGCCACCCTCCGTTTCACACTCTGAATCTTCTCTAGATGTTTGCCCTTCATCCCGACAGTGAAACACTAGCTGGTAGTTGAAATAATCTCATCACCCTCAAAAATAACTTCTGACGACCTGACTTGATGTAGAACTTTTCCATAGGTTTGGCAGGATTTCCATTTCTATCTAGACGAAATGCAGCATTTCCCCAAGTTTTGGGCCACACCCAAAATGGGGAACAAGACTCCTTCTAAAACCTCGATGTCACTGCGTAAACCAGAGGGTGCAGAATCAAATCACTATGTTTATCCCACTCATTGTATTAGGCCTTCACACTATGTCCCCCGCCCTTGCTCGGCTGCAAAGCAAGCTGTCCGAGTTGTTGTCTGGTATTCAGGGCGGGAGGGGGAACTTTTGGAAAAGAGAAAGGCTGGAGAATGCAAATCCTACAATTTAAATATCAAGCTCCCCTACTGCACCATTTAAATAGGAACCAATTTTAAAGTATTTGGTTCAGGGTCAGCTTTTTGTTTTAAGGATATTTTTTGCATACACTTTGGGTTGTTTTTCAGGAGTAGAAATGGATTTTCCCACAATCACTGCAGGCAAACACCCCTAGCGATGCCCCCAGCTGATGTCAGGAGTGCAGGCCATGGCAAAGTGAAACCAACTGACCCATTCTCAAACAAACCAGGAACCCTGACCTCAAAACCACCGCCATCTAATCAATTAAAACTTTAACATCCAACTCCTCAGATTGTTTCCTTCCCCTTGAGCAGTTTTTGATGTGGACCTGGAATGACAGGGGAGTAAATAAGGAATACAACAGCATTCCTGCTAACATAACTTCCCCATGGCTGTACTTACTCTGGGTGGGTAAAGTAGAGCCAGGATGGATAGTGGGAATGCCTGGGGCCTCCATCACTGCAGTTAAATGTAACCGCTACCTGTCTTTGTGATTACCAAAGAACTCCCAATTACCAAAGAACAATAATTCACATCCTCTTTCCTTCTTTATTGCCTTCGTCAGCCCACCTTTATGCAGTGAATCCCCACCACATTCCCTCTTCACTACATGCCAATATCGCTAATTTTCCACTGGCATTTTAACTGGTCTTTCAATATATATTTTAACGCTACTTGTATTAAATCTACAACTTGTTATACTACTTATAAATAAAATCTTCTAAAGTTATGGAATAAGTTGGAAGGATAATCGAGATCTAGATTTAAAGACTTATCTTTTCCTTTGTTCCAGCAACAGCCCAGAAGGTACCTTTTAGAAGACGAGATCTTTATGCAAGAAATTGCAGTGGCTTCCAGGGAGGCAGGGGTGGAGGTGTTTATAAGAAGAGAAGGGTCATAAGACAGCGAGGGATAGAAGGACTGCCTTAGGACTGCTTTTCTTAACATTTCCGATTTTCGATACAAAACATCTTGGTCTCAGGATTGAAGAAAAGGGCAGCTGCTGCCAGGACAGTGTTCTGGTCCTCCACGGGTTTGGGATTGGGATAGTGGAGCTTTCAACGCTAAAAAAAAACACCTCATTTTCCTTCCAAACCAGTTCCATGGACGTTTCCACAGATACTGTTGGGAAGATTAGTCCCAGACACTCAGAAGTCACAACTCAGAGGAGATGGCTGGAATGCTAAAGAAAGTTTAAAAAAATGGTGGATGGAGAATTGCCTTTCCCTTATACCACATCAGCCAGCTGCAAAGAGAAGACTGCCTTTAATTTAACCCTTCGCCGTCCCTGAAGAGGACAATGCGCTTTAGGTGCTAGATAATCTTTATACCCCAGAAACTCTACTGGCCTGGCTTTAATTATTGATTCATAATGGAAAATAATAAAAGGTAGATATTATGCGGGGCAGGCATGTCACCAAGGGGACATAAATATACCAGAACACCCAGTGTGGACCTTCCCAGAAGGAACTGATGAACCTATGAGATGAACCAACACATGGCCTTCGCACAGACTGACTTTTAATGAGCATAAAGCAAACTGAGGATACAGGTCTTCCTTCTTGTGGCTCCTGACTCCCTGGCTGCTGTGTGATTTCATCTAATCCCTGATCTACAGTCATCAGCTGAGGAGGCTTCCTAAGTTTAACACCTCCCTACTCATGAAGCTATAGAATCCAACGACTCTACCTCCATCACCAAACAGGCAACTCCACAGTCTTTCAGGAACCAAAGCACCAATGAATACCAACAAAACCTTCTCAATGAAGTCATCCCTGGACAGAAAGTGGAAGAGAGGAGCTCTGCTTGGTAGTAGGGGTGAGAGGGACAGAAGGAATATGACATGGTGGAATGTGAATTTGTTAATTTCTAAAAATGTATCCTTGATGCATAATCCCCTCTAATTCCCTCAGGCTACTGCCCAACACTCCTTTCCCAGGTCCTGGGGCAGTGCCCTGGCCAGGAAGCAGGCACTCTGCAGGCCTCCCCAGCACTCTCCATGATCCCCCCTACCTCCCACCACACTCCTCCCCAACCTCTACCTCAATGGTATACTGCTCAAAGATGCGCAGCTGCAGGAAGATGTCCAGCTTGATCTTCCGCTCGTGGAACAGCTCCTCCATCTGCACCTGGGCGTCGTCCAGCTGCTGCAGGACTGATTCAATGTGGCTGATGGAGCTACTGTGGGGCGTCTTGTTGTTGGACACAGCCGAGTCCCTGTGGCAGAGTGGGAGAAAAGAGGGGAGGGGCCTGGCCATGTTAAAAGTGACAGAGGAGCAGGGGGCCTTCCTCATATGAGCAAGGCAGATGTGAATCAGTTGAGTCATTCAATCGACAGACGTTTATCAGACTCCTACTGTGAGCCTGGCACTATCTGCTCGGTAGGCGAACCAAAGACACATGCATCCTCTTTGGGGTTCACAGCATGGTAGCTCTGAGACTAGCTGCTCTCCTATTCCTTAGACAAGTTTGGGAAAGGGGTCAAATGAAATAACATATGGGAAAGAGCTCTACAAAGCATAAAATATTAGAGAAATGGAATAGTTCCATACACATACTTAGTCTAATACGCGTAGTTTTAATACACACACATACACATGCATAAGACTAGACACATTAATCACAACGCATAAGAGCAGACAAATTAGAGGCATGTAAAAAAAACCCTTCCTAGTTCTACCTCACAGGATCATTGTTAAAACGAGATCACAGCTGCCAAAATTATTCATCCACTTTATAATACTATGCCCAAGTTATGGGCTGGTGTTATTATACAGGCTTCAAGTTGTAGTTAGGAAAGCATGGGACCTGGAGGCTGCAAGCCCAGATTAAGTCCTTGCTCTGACATACACGCCTGGTGCCCTTGGGAAATCGCCTCCCTGAGCCCCAGTTGCCTCCTAGAAAATGGACTTAATAATCCCTGCCCTGCTCACTTCACGGTTTGCTGTTAAATAAGATGGTGCGTGTGAACGTGCTCTGTAAGCAGGAACGTGTTGTACAAATGACTGTTAATCCTGAAAGGACACAAGTGAAGTGTCAAGTGTGACTGGGGCACAGGCACAGTTGGGGAGCGTAGAAGGTAGGACACAAGAGGCTGGGACAACAACAATGTTTCAAGAGGATGAGTTCTGATTTGGGCATTGAAGAAAAGGATGAATCCAGCCAAGGAGACGGGAGGGGTGCGTTTTCTGAGCAGGGAGTCCATTCAAAAGTAGCAGGGGGAGGTGACACGTTATAGAGGGGAATCAAGAGATAAACATATTGACCTGCTCAGAAGAGTGACGTGTGGTGACACCTCCAAAGAGATCATCATAGCAGGAAAACTGTGGAGATTAAGAAGTTTAGATTCTATAGGACCTTGAGTAAGCTAGAGCCCCAAACTTGAAATAAACAGGCATATTCATTATCTTGTGATGTCTTGGTTTCTTATACAATTTAAGTCAGAGGACAAGGGGAAAATCATTAGTTTTGAATCCTCTCATCAGTAGGCTTTCTGAAAATCGGTCCTTTTAGCCTGCGTTTTTCTCAGAAGTAATAGCATCTGAGCTCACACTGTCTGTTTCTGAAGGGAGCTTAAGGCCAGTTTGTCAAGAGCCTCTCCTGTCACTCAGAAAGCTCCCAGTCCCTACCTTCTCCCCCTGGTCTATTTGGGTATGAAACCCCACTGCATGGATGCCCCAAATTATGAAAAGAACAGAAGACGTGTAGTCAACACTATGCTTTAGGCATCTGTTGAGGACTTTGCTGCTGGGAGGATATCATTCTTTTTGATTGCTCCTCTCAGTCTTTCTCTATCACACAGCTTTCAGAGGAAGAGAATGATTTCTGACCATTTTGTACGGCACCTATGTCAGTGTCATCCTCCCTAGGAATCACAGAGATGATGCAAAAACTGCTGAGGAACTTCAGTGCTGAGTGCTCCAAGAGTCGTGGAGACCTGGAGAAGATGTGTGCTCCGGTGCGTGTCAGGCATCCTGCAAGTGCCCACTAGGCACCATGTACTTATTTTTCTCTTTGGCTGCTCTTGATATCAGGGAGGAGAGTCTGGGCTGGAGCCAGGCTAGTGGGGGAATGAATGGTCAGCAGTGGTTCTTGGTCACACGCCTATGGTCCCCTGTGAAATCCATGGCACTTAAACTTGTAGAACAGGCATCAGGCACATCACTGCCTTCACCATCCCTGAGCAGCCTGCAGCCCGTAGGCATTGTGCAAGGTTGGCTGTTGGTAAGAGCAAGTGGCATCTCCATAGACCCAGCCCCACAGAGAGTGAAGCCAGCCAAGCTTGTTAAAGTATTTGGAGAGAAAACACAAAGCCATCACAAAATTCTAGAGCTGACAGAGCTCCTAGAGTGAATTCCTTAATTACACAGGCGAAGCAGCTGAGGCCCAGAGAGGTTAAGTGATTGCCACTATTTGGAATTTTCTTCAGAAGCAAATAACAGTGGAGTTTCCCAGGTAGGCAGACAAAACTGTCATGTATTATATATTCATGAAGATGAATTGGGTGAAGAAGGGAAAGAGGCTATCTTGTTAGTATGCAACAGGAGGACTCAGAACATCTCAGGTGCATGTTTGGAATAGAAATGATTAATTTCCAACAGAAACACATGCCAGGGCCGTCTAAAGGTAAGTTCTCATTGTTTATTTAATTGGACAACTGGTGTGGGGGGAAAAAAGCCCTCTCAGCTCAAATAATTCCCTCAGGCCCCAGGGTTGGCCTGGGACTTGTTGATGAGATTATTTCTGTCCGGAGCTGGCAGAGGTCCCAGCACTCAGTGATTTTGGGATAGGAACAAGTCCCTGAGACATCATTAGCACCATCAAATCCTATTTATACAGCACCTGGGCACAGGGCTGGTTGCTGAGGGCTTGCTCAAGGCCTCATGACACTTGATCTGAGGAGCCAATGCCCTTGACAGGCACAGAAAACTAGATATTGATGCCAACAGAAAGGAGGTGATGGTGTGGATGATTCTAAATGAATATAAGGTTTAGACAGGTTTTCCTGCTCAGTTACATTAGTTTAGGTTCATACCGAAGGAGTTTTATTTCCTGGGCAGCAAGGAACGGTAGGAAAGGTCACGAGTGGGTAATAGAGTAGAATGGGACAACATCACACACTCTTTACATTCTCATGGGGCCAAAGCCAACCATTTTTGGCTGCTGACTGGGGCCATGGAGTTCAGAGTTCATCCTGAGATCAGACGCCAAATATAGTCATGCACACATAATGACAGACTGCATATATGATAGTGGTCCCATAAGATCGGTACCATTTAGCCTAGGTGTGTAGCAGGCTATATCATCTAGGTTTGTGTAAGTACACTCTATGATGTTTGCACAATGAGGAAATTGCCTAATGACACATTTCTCAGAACATATCCCCATCATTAAGTGACACATGACTGTAACACTGTATTCCAGAATGGCTATTTCTCCACGTGACCAAATATGCCATAATTCTTAATGAAAATGTTATTTATCTTTTGTTGAATGTTGTTAATTTTTGTATACATTACTTATTGATTGCTGAATATCATCATGAATGATAAAAAATGCTTTGGAACTTTTGAGATTTTCCATTTACTATTTCAATCTAAACTTAAGTTGAGTATGAGGCAGGCATTTTTATATCTGACAGATGGAGAAACTGAAGCTCACACAAGACCACAAAGCTGGTTGTGGCTGAGCCAAGACTGGGACATGACTTATCTCGTGTCTAGTCCAAGGCATTTCCCACTGGAAAGCACTGCCCATGCTGACCTGGCCTCGCTGGGCTCCCCCAGGGAGGGAGACGCTGACCTGAGCTGCTGAATAAGGTCTTCGCCTTCCTTGATAACGTTGAGCGTTGCATCCAGAGTGGCGGTCTGCTGCTGCTGGAACTGCTTGATCAGTTCCTGGACCGCATCCACTGAGTCTGCACAGACATCCTCTAGCATCTCCTTCTGAAGGTCTTCCATCCATGTCCACAACTGTTGGGGAGAGAGCAGAGACTCCACTCAGGGCAGATAGGAGAGGCCAGGGCTGGGGTAAGGACAAGAGAGTCAGATTGGGGTGACCCAACCTACCATCAACCAGTCAGTGCAATGTCAGACTGTCCTTCTCATCAGCACATCTATGGGTCAGTTCATGTTCCCATATTTATATTCATTACTCATCTCTGCTAGGTTTACTCCACTAGGGTCAACATTCCCTATGGATGGGAACCATCCTTGGCTTAACTTCCTTGTGGTTTAGGGAAACTTTTAGTCTTAGAACAGGGAGATCATTCATCTTGGGAGACTAGGATGAACAGGAGACTGGCGATGGACAGATATTTCATCTTTCAGAAAGGAGGGCTCTGCACACTTCTTCCAGGCAGCTGGACACTGATTCCTAGAGACGTATCATGATTTTGCAAATATGCAAAAAAGAATGTGATGCTCAACAAGAACAAAATAAGATTAATTAAGAAAATACGTGTTATGCTAAATTATTTTGTTCTTTTCAGGATTGCTAGGTTGGTTAGAAAGTTGAATGCTAAAAATGTAGCTTATCTTAATTTCAATATAAGTATGAGATATTCCTCCACGACATTCAAGATGATGAAATGCAGTCAGGATGATATTACTGGTCAGACAACTTAAAAGAACTAAGTATAGTGTTTTGAACAGAATAAGCACTTGAAACGAGGAGTCGAATTGAATTACTAGAAATTCATTTATTGCTAGTTCTTCCTCATACTGAAGATAGGTCTCCACTGGCTTGCCACCATATTCCATTTATGATTACCCTTATTGAGCATTTTCATAAATGATGGAGGGAAAGATGAGTCTGATATTTGCTTAGAAACCAGGAATCTTCACCTGGCTGGAAGAAAAGATAAGCTTAGGGCTCTACCAGGACAAAAGCCAGTACAGAGCGAAAATTGATAGAGTCAGAAGGTGTAGATTTTGGCTCCTCTTCTTCCCATAACTCATGGTACCTTTGAGCAAATCACTATACCCTTTGATCTCCATGACTTCATGTGTAAACAGGTTGGGGAAAACATAAAATAAAATGGTTAGTTCCCGTCTGGTTCTAACATTCTTTAAGTCTTCCACGTTAAAAACATGGATAAATATCCACCTCGAGAATATCACGTCAGCTAGTTGGTTCTCAGTATGGTAAATCATGGTATGGTCTTTACAACAAGAGATAAGAAAAGAAACAATAAAGAGAGATAAAAATAGTCTTCAGATTTCAGACAAGTTGTTCTTTGTTCTTTAGACAGGAGAGGCCCCTAATGTGCAGAAGAGGTTGGGTTAACAAGAGTAACAAGCCCTGGAGGTAGCAAATAAGGGGGGAGGATATAAGGAATGCCCCCTTGGACAGGTGAGAATCTCTCTGAGCCTCAGTCTCCTAATCTACAAAATGAGAATAAGAACTGCCCTGCTCACTTCAAGGATTATGAGGATGGAATGATTTACTTATTATTAATGCTCTAAACAAACATACAGCATTATTAATAAGCTTACAGCATCGTGATGACTGTTAGATGGAATACAAATTATTACTACTCAGTGTCCCTATCATTTAGCAGCTTGTAATCTGTTGTAAGCAGTTCAGCTTTTTTTTTTACAACTAAGTTTTTCGTTATAAAAACATAAAACAAGTTTTCCAGACCATATAAACTGGGACACATATTCCTACAAGTATGAATTGTACTTATTTCAAATCACTATTAAACCAGGAAGTTCAGGATATTGGTTACTATAGCTTAATGTCATTTCATCCTTTCTGGCTGTAGTTTTGTCTAGAAAGTAAAACCATTTTCCAAGTGTGCTGAATTCCCTGGTTAAGAGATAATGAATTCTTGAGCCAGCCCTGATGGCCTAGTAGTTAAAAAGTTCACCACACTCTGCTTTGGTGGCCTAAGGTTTGGTTCCTGGTTGCAGAACCACATCACTCGTCTGTCAGTAGCCGTGCTGTGGTGGCAGCTCACAAGGAAGAACTAGAAGGACTTACAACTAGAATATACAACTATGTACTGGGGCTTTTGGGAGAAAAAAAAATGAGAGAGGAAGATTGGCAACAGATATTAGCTCAGGCTGAATCTTTCCCAGCAAAACAATAAAAAGAGAAAGAATGGATTCTCAAAAATTATTGCAGAAAGAGGCAATATAGCATAGTAGTTAAGAGTTTCAAACCCCAGTTCTACCACATATTAGCTATATAATCTTGGGTAAGTAACCTACTCTCTCTGCACGTCAGTTTTCCTTATCAGTAAAATGAGGATAATAATAGTGCTTACCCCCACGGAGTTGTAAAGATTACTAAGTTGATATATATATATATGCATGTATACACACAAAAATAAGTTATATATATACATACACATACATACACACATATGGCACTTACTACATGCCAGGCACTGTTTCTAAGTGATATATATACCGAGTGCCTGATATATATAACAGTGCCTGGCATACAGTAAGTGCTAGCTATTATTATATTTCAAAGATATTTTTGATGCAAGCCGTCTCTAGTTCCCACTAGAAGGCAGAGGGATAGTTTGAAGTACCCCTTCATTTTGGAATTGGTAAAATATCAACACTGGATTTGGTCCTTCAATATGCCAGGTTGGGCTGGGCTTCTCCTTTCTGATTTTGCAGCTTTGTCTTGGGATGTCTAAGGGAAACCTAGAGACAGGAAAATCGAGACATTTCTGGGGGAAAAAACGCAAAGCGAAGAAAAGACGACGTGAAGAGAGAGAGATGGAAATTGTGGACATGGAGCAGATCATCTAAATAAACTCGATGTCTCGTGGGGGACAGACATTGGGACCGAAGACTGAGTAGGGTAAGGCTGGCACTCGCTGTTACAGGAATAAGAGTGATAGGTGACAGGCTTACAGGTATCTTGAGGATTTTACTGTATTCAAGATAATTTTGTTCTCAGTACCATCCCGAAGCTATGTTAATGGCTTCATAGCTTGGAGGTCCTTTTTTTCTCCTTAATAAAAACTTGTGGAGGTCTAGGGAAGAAAGTCGGCATCATTCCTTTCTGAGGAAACCCACCTGGCTCACCACACTCCCTCCTCATGCAGCTACACTGCAGGGACAGTCAAAGACAAAAACCGCCAAACAAAAATGACGGGTCAGTGGTACAAACAAAAAGACTAGGGCATCCAAGGAGACACACTGGCCTCTGAAGTCACTCTCATTAGAAAACGTGTCCTCCCCCCAAATATTCTGTGATTAGTGAACTGAAACTGAGTTCTCAAATTTCTGTTCATATATGCTACTGAACTATAAGAAACTCTTGTCTAAGGTAGAGTTAAAACCTACTGCTAAGGCAAATCAGCTAAGAGAAAAACAACCAAGTATAACACTCGATGCAGCTCAGCCCAGGGGTCAGCAGCCAGATAAGGAAAGGAAGTGGTGGTCTACCTTCAAGAGGATAAAATGCCAACTAAAACTGCCAGTGACGGAAGCAAATTTGTCCCAGATAGGGAACGGGATTACAGCACCACAGACAAAGCGTTAGTGACATCTTTCTCTGATTTTCTTCCTGTAAAACCAAACAAATAAACCAACCAACAAGCAAAAAACCCAGAGGGAAAGGAATTCTTGAACTGAATTGACATTTACTGGGGACAATTCTTGATTCTGCCCTTATTTAGCTACTTCTGTGACCATGGGAAAACTATCTTACTTCAATTACCTCATATTTAAAATGAAATGCGTATATGTGTACATGTGTGGGGGGTTTCTCTAGCTTGTCTCTAAACTCCCTTGCAGCTGTTACATGCTATGGTTTCTCTTCAGAAGCTGAAGTAAAGAAGAGGGCAGCAACAGAAATGCCTCTCTACACTGAAAAACTGCAGTCACAGCTTTGACACCAAGACATCCAAAGTCCAGAGAGTTTAGCACCAGTTTGAGGATAACAAGTTAAGATACTATTAATAACCTGGAAAGCTTGAGTAGCGAGCCACTTGAAATCCCATGAGACCACATGCATACAGTCACCTCCTGGTGGCAGCAAATTTAAATTGCAGGCTCATAATTTTGAATAAGCACCTTGGAGGCAAAAGTGGACAGAAATAAACATTAGTGTCATTAAACTATGAGTAAGGGTCAATATTCCATTTCTTAGGCTGTAACTTGCCTACTATCTGAATGTCTTGTAGGTTTCCTTCCATGTACGTGCCCAAATGACTTACTCCTAAAGAGCATGCCTACACTGCTTTGAAAAGAATCCAAATCAGACAGCCACTTCTATTACTAATTTATTAATTATCAGGCAGTCAATGAGACCCAGTCAGAATGATCTCTCACTTCAGGCTACCACAAGCCAATAATGGCCTAGTAGGTAAAATCGTGAGTGAATAAGGTAGTTTTGTAGCAGAACTACATGTTTTTTTCTTCTGTTCTTCATTTTGGTTTCTCTCCCTAGGATAAACCTCTTTACCCTCTGCTTATCTAGAGTCTAACATGTTAGCACTGTACCTTCTCCATCAACCCACCTGCTCACCAGAAAGAATCTCATGTTTCAGCCATTTCTAGATCCTCTCTTCTTGATCAAACGCAGCTGTCCTGTGACCCATTCTTTCAGAGTTCTGCTCTCTGCTTGGCAATGATTACTTGGTCCATGCTGAAATACGCACTCACATGGCTTTATGTGCTCTTTCTCTCAGAGAATATACGTGGTTGTGGCCCAAAATACCTACATCCAAAAGAATGGGCCTAATTTGAGAATTTCTAGAACCTTGGCAGGGGTAAAGTGAAGGGAGCCTTTCAGTGCTCTGTGTAAGGTTAGTTTAGTAGTGAAACCAGTGAGTTCAGGCGGGGCCAGCCCGTGGACCCTATCCTGCTTGCAGACTGGGGCAGCCTGAGAAAGGAATAAATGAAAATGGTAGGAAAGGAGAGACAAGAGAGGGAGAAACCAGGAGGTGTGTAGAAATAATGAAGCTTATGAATGAGCGGTTGAGGAAAGAGGTAAGTTTACTCCATCATCTTCTCCTGCTGATTGGCTGCTCCATTTGTGTGGCTCTGGCAGCCACCATGCTGATACAATTGACTCACCCCTAGAGATGTTGAAAGGACACCAGTTCCACAGCGTGAACCGCCCCTCTCTCATTTTGAAGAGATTGTTTTTCTTTGGCATCAACTACCAGCTTTTATTTCTTAGATAAACATTATGACAGTTTGGTAAGTGAAAGAGAGGGTGAAGTTGTTGTGTTCTTGAGGCCATCACCCCTTGTGAAGACTGATTTAGTTGTGGTTCTACAGTGGGTGGGTACAAGAACACGTGCACATGTGTCTGCGGAGTGTGTATGTGTGATTGTACCTATTTGAGCAGGAAATAGCTTGGAAGAGTGATTTCACAAGGTTACAAACAAATGGAAATGGGCATTTAATTAAGCTGTCTAATAAAGAGCTGAGGTTGATTATTTTGGCCACACTCCTTAGTTCATTTGACTCTCATGTTATTACTACAAAAGTATCTAAAAATGGATATTTTGAAAGCCCAGCAATCGCAGCATTTCCATGGAAACACAGCAAGGAAAGAAAAGCCTGTCTGGACAATCTCTGCAGAGCAGATGACACTTGCTACAAACGACTTTTCGCTGGACAAAGAAAATGAAAACTTGGGTAAATGCTTCTTCCTATATGCTCCCTAGCTCTCTAGACCAGAAAACAGCCAGCTGCCCTCTTGTACCCAGGCAAAAAGAAGATATTTGAAAGTTCAGCATAATTTGTACTCATAGCTGAGGCTCTGGATGCATAAGAAGGTCCCAAGGACATGTTTGTCACCTCTTTGTATTGTGTACCTCTTGTAAGTAGGGATAAAAAAGGATTTTTTTTTTGTAAAATAACATCCCTGTTCAACTGAAAAATATCATTGAAGAAAACTTACAAAACAAAAAAATATGCAAAGGAAAATTAAATCACCCATAACATTCTTAACTTCTTTGTATATTTCTTTCTAGGCTTTATTTTGTGTGTGATTGAAATTGTGGTCATGCTGGACATACAGTTTTTTACATATTATATCACAAGTCCTTTCTCACGCCATTAATGATCTTTGACAAGGTGATTTGTAATGACTGCATAATATTTCACTATAAAGTTGAACTATGATTTGTTTAGTGAATTACCCAACAGGGGATATTTAGATGGTTCCTAATTATTCAAGATTATGAATAAAACTGCAATGAAATGGTTAGAAAGTTTAACCCTCCAGACTCCTATGGTAGCCAAGAATTCACAAAGCAGGGCCAATAGAATTAAGCAGACTCTTCAGTCTGCAGGAGAAATGAGCCTGGAGGATATGTTTTTTGTATCTTCCTTCTGTTTCCTCTATGATCCTAATTAGAGTAAATCTTTTGATGTAGGAAGTGGGAAAAGTAAAATTATGAACTTTAGCCTGGGGAGTCATAGGAAGTCTAGGTTAAATAATTTATGAAGATAGATATTTAGTTCCTGCTCAGAAATCTCCTATAAAGGAGGCTTTAATTCCTTCAAAATTACATCCTATAATGACTTTCTATTATGCACTGGCACTAATGCAAAAATTCAGCAAATGATTGTAGGTAGGTAGGAAAAAAGAAAGAAAAAGGGAGAAAGAAGGAAGGAAGGAGGCAACCATAACTAGGCAGGAAGGATCTATGACAATATTTATCAGCCAACTCAATACCACCCAAGGCCATTTTAACAAAACTGAGCAGAAGATCATCCTTCCATTCACTCTATTTACCATAAGAGGGAAAAACAACCATACCAACTCAAAATTCCCTAACAGACTTGCACACTAGTAGACTTGGCCACTAATCTTGCCTGGAGTAAAAAAGCCAGAAGTTGGACTATAGAGTCAAGATGAAGGAGTCAAGAGTTAATTGACCTTGAGAGGTATTAAATAGAATACAGAAAGATCAAACCACAGGAGGTCCTTCTTCATTAGATCATCCAAGGATGCTCACTTCTGCCTACCTAATAATCCACTTCTGCCTGCTATACAGGTGAGGAAAGCTCCCATGGGCAGTTCAGATTCCCCACCCCGCCTGTCTTTACTTATATTACCTGTAGAGTTCAAGTCAGAGAACTAGAGTAGGTCAAAAATGTGATAGAATGGGCTTTGCCTTCTTTTCTTTTTTAGGAGAAATGACTAGCCTCCCATTGTCAAGAAAAAAAATAGGTGAGCATTCTACTACTCGATTTTGTAATCATCATCATCATCATTATCACCAAGTAACAGACATTAAGTAATTTTCCCAAAGGTACACAGCATACCCAATGAAGATCTAGATCTGGAAATCAGACCTCCCTGGCATCTAAGATCTCGCTGTACTTAATGTGTGTGTGTAACACACATATGTGTATGTGTGCACAGATACACATGCAAATATATGTATATGCATACACAATACATAGTTGTGTACAAACATACACATATGTCTTATTCTCTACCCTGCTTAAAGGGGGCCTCGGACAGACTAGTTGGGGAGTGGGAAGGTGACTGAAAGGGAACATGCAGATAGCAAGTCCAGCTGGATGGCCCCAAGAACAGCTCCTCCATGACAGCCACTCAAAATGATGCTTTTCTTTCCATCCTGACAAAAAGTCAGAATCTGAGAGCTGTACATCTCTTGAATCAAAAGATCCTCACAGTCACACACCCCTTTGCATCCAGGCAGGACTGCTCCTAATTTCTCTCATATTTTGGGATCCAGGGAATGAGACTATGCTACTTCCTGACAGCCGCTTGCTTGAACAAATTCCCTGTTGGAGAAAACTCCTGCCAGCCTCTATTTCCTGGCCTTTATATGCAAGTCTACATGGCAAAGAAGAAAAAGCATGGGCTTTGGAGTCAGAAGGACTTGAGATCAATTCCTACATTTACCACATCCTAGCTCTAAGACTCTGGGCAAATTATTAATTTCTCTGATCTGCAAAATTGGAATAAAAAATGACAATTCTCGTGGCTAGTGATTAGACAGATAGATAGATAGTCTAGCACATGGCAGAAGCTAAATACATCATAGTTCCCTCTCTTTCTTCCCCTGCCTTAGTATCAAGTTGCTCTCTTTAGTACTATTTCACATGAATGTGCTTCTATAAGCTGAGTCTGAGTGGGAGAGCAAGTCTCAGGTTCAAATAGGACCAAGCTTAGAAGGTTGGAGAGAAATCTGGGAAAACCATGGTTAACAATGACTATTCCCATCTCCCACACCCTCAACCCTGGTAACACTTTACACTTCTCAGCTAAGATCTGCCCTGCCCATCAAGTCCCTGTGTTTGGGTTTGAAAACGTAAAGGGGAAACAGAAGAGTAAGGAGAAGGAAGAAGAGCAGAGGAGACTCAAGAGGAAAAAAGAAAGACAGTGAGCGGGGCTGGTGGTTAAGAGCCCCAGGGCACTCGAGAGGAGCACAGGTAACATCTCTGCTGTGCTACTGAGAAGCTCTGTAACCTCAGACGGAGATCCTTCTGAGCCTTAGTTTTCCCACATGAAAATATGTTTAATAAAATCTATATCATAAGACTAACATGAGGATGATATACGTGTCTGGCAAGTAGTAGGTACCCAAATTTTAAAAAATACTACCTAATATACTTTGAGTGCTTACCATGAACTAAATCTTAGGCTAGAAAAATCACCTGGACTACTCCAGGCTTAGTTACTATTATTATTAATTATTATTATTATCAATATCAAATAAAGAAGAAGACGAGAAGAAAAAGAAAGGAATCTTGGACTCACATGAAAACCATAAGAGGCCTTATAGCCACTGAGTCCAAGTGCATAATTTTATAGATGAGGGAGCCCAGGGCCAGGGACATAGTGATTTGCACAAGTTCACATGGTTCTGTAGCAGCAGAATCTGGACTAGAATCCCAGCCTTTTAGCTCCATGTCGAGAAGGTGGGAGATTTGGCTAGAAAGGCTTCCTGGAAGCCATGGTCGCCCTTTCAGGAGTGGCATTTCCATGGAAACTGACCGTGTCCACCAACTCCTTGGGGAGCCAGCACCCCCACAGCCCTCACAAGGAACATGACTCCCATTTATTCACACTCCATTCCATCACCCACAGGATCATAATTAAAAGAGAATACACATGCCTTTGGTTTTCGAGGCCATTATTAAGAAGTGGGTGAGCCACAAGCAAGCAGACAACCAGGCAGGAAAACCTGGATTAAAGCTAATCCCCTCGATTTACAGAGACTCATCAGAGAGTGGTTGTGGGTCCCACGGAGAGAAAGCAGAGCCAGCGTCAGGGGGCTAGCTCCCCAGCCCTTCAACTGCCTGGGGAATCTCAGTTTAGAAAACATCATCTTTTCAGGTTTGTCTCTGATAGGCGCTGCACTGCTTCGCATTCATTCTCACAAAGCGTCAGAAAAGCCTGTGAAGTAGTAACAACCAGGCTTCTTAACGCATTTCAAATATCAAAAAATCAACTTAATTAAGTAGGGTTAATTTTTCTTTTCCTGAGCAGCAATTAAACCTTAATTAATACTCCATTAAAATGAATTCCTGGGGGAACACAAGCATGCATACACCTAATGAGTCCATCTGCCAAGGGTGGTATTATAGAAGACGCTAAGTGTGCCTCCTCACTGGCCACTTACTCCATTTCAGAGTGCCCAGGGTAATCAGAAATGAAAGGCAATCACCGGTTTGCAACCCTCCTCCTCTCTAAGGGCCCCTCTGCCTTGCCAACAACAGAATGTAATCCAACCTCCCCTCTCCTGTCTCCACTTCGAGAATGATTCAGGGCCAGGTTTAAGCCCAGCTGGCCTCCTCCTGTGTGGAGGGCACCTCGGTCCCCCTTCCTTCGCTGGCCGCCACTCCACGATCAGGCAAGGTGAGGACCAATTCACTTTAACATGCCCCTGCGGCTGACCTCATTAAAAAGATTGAATCCCTTGTTTTAAAAAAATAAATAAACATACGAAACATTTGCAAACTCTGTATGTTCCTTGCTGGTAGCAAAGATGATCAAGTTCTGCAGGACTCTGATTTTTGACAGCAAACAGCAACCAAGAGAAATTAGGGATGAGATGGGAGGGAGTCTCTGCTGTTTTCTGTTTCCTCCCGCAGTGAGTTTCTATACCAGGGATTCCCTAATTTCTCCAGCTGCAGACTGAACACTCTAGCAGACTCCCCAGGCCACCTGCTTCTGCCACCCCCTCCTCACTAGGGACGAGGAGGAAATTTTGCCGCATTTTGGTTGAGACCTAAATACAGGTTATCAGGAGCAAATTGTTAATATCATCACCATCAGGAAGCTAGCAATCCTAAGACCCCCAAGATACTGGGCATACCTTGGGGACCATCTTACCAGGAAATGGACCTGCCCCTGGCCAGAACATATCAACCCAGACAATGCCCTGTCTCCACCAGCTCCGCTTACCTCTTTGGTGTGCGTGTGGAAGGAGACAGACATGTCCAGGAGAAGCTTCCGCTGCTCCACCCTGCGCACAAAGTCTTGGATGCGCACCTCCAGGTGTCGAGCTGCCTTGTAGATCTCCTCGGGGTCACATTCCCCCGTCTGGGCCAGCTGCTCCGCTGCTTCTAGGAGCTTGTCAGCATTGGTGTATGTGTTCTGCCGGCAACAACAGGGAGGGAAAGTCAACCTGCAGTCACGGACCGAGCTTCGCGCCTTCCCCCAGCCCACCCGGGGCTGCCCAAAGCTGGAGCACAGGGCGTGGGCGCTGAGCCGACAGCTCCCTGATCTGGCACCGAGGAGCGGAGCGCCGAGCTCACCCGCCGCCTCTCAGCAAGCTAGCAGCCTGCTTGGCAGCTCAGCACCAGCGGGCACTAGCTAGGTGCCTCCTCCGTCCCTGGGATTTCTCAGAGGTGGGGCGTCCCTGGAAAGAAGCGAGGAGACAAGCGAGAATCCTCATTCCCCATCCGCTCCCCTCCCACCGCAAAGATCCATCATTGCCCCCACATCTCAGGCAGTTAACTGCCAGAGTCGGAAATACCTCATCCACAAAGATCTCTGGGTTTCTATGTGAGAACGCCAGGGAGACAATAACTGGGAGACTTGCTCAACTTTTCCCCCAAGTTCCTTGTAACTACTGGTGTTTATCTTTTGGAACAGTGCTATCTCTTTGGAGGGGAAGGGGTCAGCAACTCAGGGAGCTGACAGAAGGAAGCAGGCACAGGCTGAGGAGATGCAGACCATTCCCTGTGCCCAGGGAAGGCTTACTGCTTGCAGGAAGGTTGGGGAGGAGCCTGATTTTGTTTATCATAAGCTGCTGCATGCATACCACTTTCACCCACACACACTCGCTCCCACACATACTCCTCCACGTCTGTACACACCATGGTATTCTCCAGATCATTTTAAAAGGCAACCAACTTGTAATTATTATTTGTCAGGATGCAAGCCACTGCCTTTATAATAGTTATTACACCTATGCCACGGATATGACTTTTCCTGAGCAGGTTTCCCTTAAAAAAGATCTCTTGGTATACCTTGATTTAGAGCTGGTGACCCAGGTATACAGTATATTTCTGAATATCCCTCTAGTTGCACAATGCCCTATAGAGTGATGAACAAGTAGTTGCTGGTGACGATGTGAATCTGGCAGCAGAAACAGTCAGGGTCACACGCAAAGTGAGTGGAGAATTGAAAAGGATTAGGGAGCAAGGACGGTGTGTTGCTTTACTTTGCCCACAGAGAAGTGGCCTCCAGTCTCCATGGAGGTTTTGGGACTCATCTGAAGATGGAGGTGTTAAAGATTGCGTTGTGTCCCCCCACTAAATTCATATGTTGAAGTCCTAACCCCCAGGACCTAATAATGAGACCTCGAAACACAGTCACTGCAGATGTAATTAGTTAAGATCAAGTCATAGCAAAGTAGGGTGGGGCCCTAAAGTGTCCTTACAAAAAGAACCCCATTAAAGAGACAGACACACACCAAGAGAGAACACTGTGCGAAGGGGAAGGCAGAGATCCGGGGATGTATCTACAAGCCGAGGAATGCCAAAGATCGCCAGCAAACCACCACAAGTTACGAGACAGGCATGGAACAATTCTCCCTCATATCCCTCAGAAGGAACCAACCCTGCTGACACCTTGATCTTGGACTTCTAGCCTCTAGAACTGTGAGACAATACATTTCTTTTGTTTAAGCACCCAATTTGTGATCCCTTGTTACAGCAGCCCTAGCAAACTAATACACAGGGGTGGAGCTTTTCAGAGGCTGTTGACCCAGCCTCTTGATTGTACTGCAGATGAGCAAGCCTTCAGCAAATGTGTCACAGCTTTAAGGAATACCAAGAGAGGCTATGGATCCTACACTGTCTGAACAGCAACTGCCCAAGGTAAATGCCATCCTACAGCAGGTGAGGTGGGGGTGGGGCTGAGGCGGAAAAGGAAGAAAAATCCTTTGGCCCCACCTGGGGAATTCACACCAAACCAGATGATCCCTGTGTGAGGAAAGAGGCTCTGCCACTTAGTTAAATAAAGGTGCCTCAATTCTGGAAAGCAAATGAAGCAAGTACTCAGAGTCATGATGGAAACACCCGCAGAGGTGGGAAATGACCCACAGGAGGAAACCTCTGGGGCTGTGGGTCAGGTTGAGGAAGGCTCTTATGCAGTTGTCCTTAATTTCTAGAAAATATACCCAGAGCTGACGGGAGAGGTTTTTTTTTTTCAGGAATCCCTCAAATTTTCCGCTTAAAACGTTAGGGAATCTCAAGGAACCCCAAAGAAAGCCAGAGGCTGTGATTTTGTATTTTCTAGCCAATAAATAAAAATTTGTGGCAAAGCCAAAGCAAGCTTGCTTTCAAGTTAAATTTGGAAGCAATAAGAGATAAATAAGGGGCCGGCCCCGTGGCCGAGTGGTTATGTTCGCGTGCTTGGCTTCAGCGGCCCAGGGTTTCGCTGGTTTGAATCCTGGGTATGGACATGGTACTGCTCATCAAGCCATGCTGAAGTGGCGTCCCACATGCCACAACTAGAAGGACCCATAACTAAAAATACACAACTATGTACCAGGGGGCTTTGGGGAGAAAAAGGAAAAATAAAAAATCTTAAAAAAATTTTTAAAAAGAGATAAATAAAAAGCAAAACTGAAGTTGAAACCGGGGCTCAACTTGCTTTAACTATACTCAGTTAACTATACTCAGTTGTCTATTTGTGAAAGTGGTTAGATGATGCATTACTAAAACCCACCCTACAGATAACATCTCTGACGGCCTGGGTCACCATGGTAACAGGTGCTTGAGTTTTTCAGGAACTGAGAGTTGACTCCCTGGCCAGTTAAGGCTGGTTAAGACCACCGACTCATCAACTGGGCCTGTGCTAGATGACCCATAGGTGACCCTTTGAGGTCAAGGAGCTGAAAACTCCACCCTCAGATCATAGTAAAGCCACCATTTTGTGAACATGCATCCTAGAAAAAGCCATGAAGCTTGACTACGCTTGTGCAGATCATAAATTACCTCCCTTCTCCTTACCGCCAATCATCTATTCCCACTTCAGACCACCCCACACCTTTATCCCAGAAACATCCCTGATCCCCATTTCTCCGGGAGGTGGATTTGAGATTGGTTCTCCTGCCTCCTCGCTTGGCTGCTCTGTGATTAAACCCTTTCTCTTTGCAAACTCATCATCTCGGTGATTGGCATCACTGTGCAATGGGCAAAATGAACCGAATTCAGTATCAAAGTGACTACCAGATGTAAGGTGGATAAGTTGTCCTGGTATGCCCAGGACTTCTCTGGTTTTAAAACAGAAAGTCCCATGTCCTGGCAAGCCTGTCATCCTGGCAAGCCTGTCATCCTAGGCAGACTGGGATGGCTGGTCACCCTAACATATACCTATCACTGTGGGTGTCTCAGGAGTACAGACACATATACAATGTATGCTGCCTCAAAGGAGAATAGAGTCATCCCTGAGAGAAATAACATGACAACACAGAAAATGGGGCAAGCAACACAATAATAGATAACTAGGGGTTAAAGTTTCTCAACACGAGATAGGTGCTGAGAAGAAAATGAGTAAAAACTGAGAAAAATAGCCAATAATGATTGAATATTTTTCACACACCAAGAACCTTCTAAAGGTTTATATGCATATTAACTCATTTAATCTTCACAATAATCCTATGAAGTTAATATAGCCATCAACCCCATTTTACAGATGAAGAAACTGAGGCACAGAGAATTTCTGGCCAAGGTCACATGTTTCATAAATGGTAGAACCAAGATTAAAATTTTGTTGCCTGGCTTCAGAGCCTGAACTCCAAACCACTGCACTACCCTGTCAGATGAAGAAGGGCCTTGCATGCCACGCTGAGGTGTTTTACTCCAAAGTAGTGGGAGGCCACAAAACAGTTTAAGTAGAAGAGAGGTGCGACTGGTTTATCATGTAGAGAGACACGACCCTGAATCTAAACAGAGTGAAGGCAGAAGCCTGAGGAGGGGCAGGATTTAGCAGAGAAGGAGGAGGTCTTCTCACAGTCAGGACTCTCTCCTTTTGCCCACGGTTCTCTCTGTTTCTTCCATACCGCAGCCATTCTCATGCTCACAGTAACAATGTGCTGCCATGGGTATCTCCATACTGGTCTGTGCACTCCTTAAAGGTGAGTTCCATGTCTCATTCATCTTTGGTTCTCCATGCCAGGCACGGTGGGTGGTACACAGTAGGCACTCACTAAATGTTTGTTGCATGAACAAGACTCAGAGATGGGAATGAGCATGGCATGTTTGGACAAGTTGAGCCAATCTGACTAAAATTGGGCAGTGGCAGGAGATCCCATTGAATAAGGCAGGGAGGAGCTAGATAACAGATTTCATAGAGAGAAAGGGACAGTAAAGATAGGTGGGAGGCAACGGGGTCAGCACTAAAAGCCGGGCTCCCTGCTCTACCGGCTGCCCAGCCACCCTCCCCATCACTACCAGAAAGAGCTTCTAAAATTCAGATCCAGTCACCCCTCTCTTCTACTTAAAACTGTTCAGTGGCTTCCCCCTACCTTTGAGGTAAATACCTTAGCATGACATGCAAGGCCCTTCTTCATCTGACACCTGTTTTTCCATTCAGCTTCAGCTCACATCACTCCCCTACAAACAGTCTATAAAATAAATTGCTTACACTTCCAGAAACTCACTGCACTGAATCATTCCTCTGTGCTTTTGCCCAGGACGCCATTCCCTGCTTTCCTACCTGACCAACTTTTACTTACCCTTTAAGACCCAGCCCAGGCATCACTTCCTCCAGGAAGTCTACCCTCATAGCCACTTCTCTCTCAAGGCTGGCTTAGATGTGCTCCTCTGAGCTCCCAGAGTGACCTGTCCAACCTCCTCCTTGGTACCTGCTATATTCTAAAGCAAATGTTTGCCCTTCTCATCCACTTAGGGGCAGATAATGTCTTTCACCTCTTTCCCTTCATGCTTTGCACGAAGTAAGTTCTCCATAAATATTTAGTGAATGAATTAATAAATTAAAGAATGCAACAATCCCCATCAATCATAATAATCAATCCTTGGCCCTCATCAACGACTTCATACAAGACCTGACATGCTAGAATTCATGTTCAATGTTCAATCCCATTTGGTTTATCCTACCTCCTGGCACAATCTTGAAATACGAATGTGCTTAGAGAATATCAACTGAAGTGTTAACAGAGCAATACACTTATGCCTGTCAATGCCCCAAGGTGGGGCAAGGATCACAACAGGCTTCTACTCTCCTTCCGATCAAATAAACAACAGCTTCTGCCCCAGGGCCAGAGTCCAACCTCACTCTGAATGCAGTTCCTAGGCATTCTTTGGTTTCCTAGCCTCGCAGACCCTGCCTTGGATTTGACCCCTTATCAACATTTCCCAACTGATACATCAAAAAAGAGTTATGAGTGCTGGGATACCAATCCCTCGGCCCTTGGGGCTTTCAAGAGGGCCTGTGGTAGCCAGAGCCCTGAGTCAGAGATTTGGGCCATAGGGATGGCTGCAGTTCCTAATCTTCCCTCCCCAGCCCCCAAGCCTGTGTCAACCAGGTAAAATGCCCCAGATAATTCAGCCCTAAAGTCTACCTCCCATTCCCCTGCTGCAGCCTTGGTCCATTACTTTTTTGCTTTTTCCTCAGGGAAAAAACAAAGCATTCTAGCATAACTTGTCTCCAAAAACACAGGCATCCCAGAAATACAGGTATGGTTTCAGACTTCTTGGGGTGAAGCAGAGGGACAGGAGGCAGGCTTCTTAAAGGCAAGGGATGAAAGAAACAGTGAATATAGACACTTCTGGTGTCAGGAGTTGATCTCCTTGGTAACATGGAGTTAGCACCTTGCTCTGGGGATGAAGGATGAGGCCTAGAAGTCACTCATTATTCAAAAGAGGCAGTGTGGACTGGAAAACATGCATACCAGAGGACCAGGAGAGATCGTCCCTCCTGATGATTATTTCTCCAGGTTGGCATGACTGGAACCAATGGGCAGTGAGAGGAAAGAAGCAAAAGTACACAAGCATTAAAGGAACAGGAGACACGCAGGCACTAGGGAGGGGCAGACTTGTCTCTGGATCTTGATATTAGTGAATGGCAGGCAAATCAAGGTAACGCCCCAATCTTTGCATTTAAATAGTACTTTATAGTTGACAAACAAATCTCTTTCACTTTCCCTTCTTACCCAATCTGGGGCAGATCTGCTGAGGATCCATCTGTGCGTGAGAAAACTATGCAATGCTGGGGAAAGAACCACTTGAAACGATTATAGGTAACAGCACCCAGGACCCACACAGGGCTAGGAACAGTACCTGTCTCCACCAGTGAGACTGGAAAACCTCCTGATTCACAGGATATTGAGTTGAGTACTCAGAGGAGTCTTGCCTCAGCAGGGGTAAATAATGAGCCCTAGACTGAGCACTGCTCTAGTCTCACCCAACATATTTTAAAAGAAAGACCTGAAAGGATCAAACTTTTTTCAGTAACTTAACTCTGTCCCAGAACAAAGCTTAAGAATATATATAGGAATACAGAAATATCCAGCAACCAAGAAGGTAAAATTCACAATGTCTAGTATCTAGAAAAAATTACCAGGCATACAATGAAGCAGGAAAATATAAACTATGATGAGGAGAAGAATCAATCAAAACTGAACCAGAACTGACATAGATATTAAAATTAACAGACAGGGTATTAAAATGGTTATTAAAACTACTTCATATGTTCAAAAAGTTAAGTAGAGAAATAGAATATATTAAAAAAAAGACCTTGCTTTTCTAGATATGAAAAATATACTGGATGGTATTAACAGCAGGTTAGACATTGCAGAAGAAAGGACTACTGAAGTTGAGAACATAGCAATAGAAACTATTCAAAATGAAATGCTTCGAGGAAAAGAATTTCTAAAAATGAAGCATCAGTGAACTCTGGGACAACTTTAAGCAGGCTAATATACATGTAATTGAAATCTCTCAAAGAGGAGGAGGGGAGAGGAAAAGATATTTGAAGAAATAATGACCAGAAAGTTTCCAAACTTGATGAAAACCATAAATCCATAAATCCAAGAAACTCAACAAACTCTCAAGACAAGAAACACTGGGAAAACTACACCAAAGCACATAAAAATTGAGTCAAATCAAGTGGGGGAAAAAAGAAAAGAAAATATTAAAAGTGGCTAAAGGAAAAAGACTTGCTACACACAAAGGAACACAGATGAGGATGACAGAAGACTTTTCATCAGAAACAGTACAAGCAAGAAAACAGTGGAGCAACATCTTTAAAGTAAAAATAAATAAAAGTCAACCTAGAATTCTATGCCCACCACAAATATTTTTCAAAAACAAAGGTGAAATAAAGACACTTTAATGCTTACAAAAGCTTGAAGATTTCTTTACTAGCAGACTTGCATGACAAGAAATGTTAAAAGGAGTCCTTCAGGAAGAAGAAAAGTGGTAACAGGTGGAAACATGGATCCACACATAGGAAGGAAGAGTACTAGAAATGCTAACTATATGGGTAAATATATAGGATTTTTTCTTATTGTTTAAATCTCTTTAAAAGATAACTGAATGTTTAAACAAAAATAATAACAATGTAGTATGGGGTTTATAGCACACGTATAAGTAAAACATAGGACAATAATAGCACAAAGGCCAGGATAGAAACAGAAGTGTACTGTTGTAAGATTCTTATACTACATGTAAAGTGGCAATAATATCACTTGAAAGTAGACTGTGATAAATTAAAGACACATACTATAAACCCTAAAGCAACCATTAAAGTAACAAAGAGTTATATTTAATTAGCCAACAAAGGAGATAAAATGGAATCATAAAAGATATTCAATTAATCCAAAAAAGAAAGAAAGAGAGAAAAATAACAAAGAATAGATGAAACAATTAGGAAAAAAACACAAGATGATAGATTTAAATCCAAACATATCAATAATCACATTAAATATAAACTGTCTAAATGCTACAATCAAAAGACAGGGATTAAAAGGTAAGTTCCAACTATACGCTGTCTACGAGGAATGTGCTTTAAATGTAAAGACACAAATAGGTTAAAAGCAAAAAGATAGAAAAAATATAGCTTGATAACACTAATCAAAAGAAAGCTGGGGGGGCGGGGCTGGCACAGTGGTTAAGTGTGCATGTTCCACTGTGGTGACCCGAGATTCGCCAGTTCAGATCCCGGGTGTGGACGTGGCACCGCTTGGCAAGCCATGCTGTGGTAGGCGTCCCACACATAAAGTAGAGGAAGATGAGCATGGATGTTAGCTCAGGGCCAATCTTCCTCAGCAAAATGAGGTGGATTGACAGCAGACGTTAGCTCAGGGCTGATCTTCCTCAAAAAAAAAAAAAAAAGAAAGAAAGAAAGAAAGCTGGGGTAGATATAATAATTTCAGACAGTAGATTTCAGAGCAAATATAATACCATGGAAAAAGAAGGTCATTTCATAATGATAAAGAAGTCAATTCATCAAGAGAAGATAATAATCCTAAACATTTATGCACCTAATAACAAAGCTTCAAAATATGTGAGACAAAAACTAATAAACTGCAGGACAGCTCTGGTGGCCAGGTAGTTAAGTTCAGTGTGCTCCACTTCATTGAATCATGTACCTCTCTGAGACTCAATGCAAAATTTCCATTTCCTCTGCTTCTCTGTTACTTTGCATTATACTCACTCTCACTGCATTCTCCTTGAAGGAACGAGTCCTATCTTAGTCATCTTTTCTATCTCAACTACTCATCAGTGTACCTAGTAGGCACAGTGCTCTCCTTTCGATAGGCACTCAACCCAAAAACTCTGCAGCCCAGCATCCCGTCAGCAGTAAGGCTTGGAAGTGGATGTTTACGTTATCTCCTAATGTAGGTAGTCCCCAGTTTAAGAATGAGTAGTGATCCAAAAGTTCCTTTGTGAGCCTCTTATTCAGCACTAGAAATGTACTGTCCACGTAAATGGGAGTTAGATTACCAGGATAAAGTAAAGAAATTCAGTTGAGCACACAATATGTTTAAAGAATAGTACTGATACAGCACATCATGTACAATCAACCAAAATTTATAACTCGGGTGGTACAGGAAAATGTTTTCGAGTTTTCATCTTGGAGCACCAGGCACACATTTCTCCTCCATCTGCTGGCCCTTTCAGGGGAGGAAGGGGAGGGACTGACAAAGGCAAAGTGGTCTTTGGTGGGAAGCAGTAGGAAGGAAAGGAAGAAACCACTTCTTGGTACCAGTGGTGGGTTAACCCACCACATTACATCCGCTGGAAGGACATCTTCCTAGATGTCTTGAGTAATGGAACAAACAATAGTCACCTCCATTAGGGCAATTTGTATGTCCAAAGAAGGAGTGTCTAATAGTAGTCCTAATGAGATGCTCCTTAAATTGGAGACTGTACAAATCTTCAGCCTACTAACTGGGACTGATACCAAAAATCACTACTGCAGATGCCGATACCTCCCAACACAGATAGTTTGGGTGCTGAGATTATCTCTGGGAACCTACACACTGGCTTTACCACATTTACATACGCGATCATCACCTGTCCCATTCTCATACACATCTCTGCTTGCAGAGAGCATTTTCCTCTCTATATCTAAAATACTGCAGCACCTTTTCCTATTAATGAGAAATGCTTTATTTTCAGAACTCCACATTTTTTAAAGTAAAGTTTTATTTTCCTGCAGTCTAACTTTTATGTGTTTTAGAATGTTCCTAGTTCTAGGTATTCTGAGAAAAGAAGAGCAGTTGTTCTTTGCTAGGGTGTTCTCTCTTTTGCTGATTCCTTTTCTTTCCTTGTAATCCTCAGGAACCCTCTGCATTTACATGCTATGCTCTAAACTGAAAGGAACTTCAAGGTATTTCCCCTCAGCTGCAGGCTGGCAGATGAATGTCTAGTCACTCTCAGGGAAGACAGCAAAAGAAACAATGAGAATTTACTGTTAGCATATTATCTATTTTATAGAATAATAACAACAGCATAGACACACTTTGCTTCTGGGCCAAAAGGCAGGGTCAGTCCTAGAGGCTGCCAACACAGGTTACAAAGTGTGATTTGACAGAAGACACCAGGTCCAGCTTGTAAGAAAGGACTAGCCAGATTCCAGAACATGCGACCACCCTTAGGGAACTGAGACAAAGCAAGGAAGGACTTTCTCCCTGACCCTCTCCACCCATGCCTCCAGGGCATGGAGAGCAGATGAGGGCAGAGACAGGGCTGTGAGGCAGGCCTGGGAGAGCCAGGACTGGTGCCTACACCGAACACAAAGAAGATGGTGCAGACAGAAAGGCACTAGAGGGCAGAAGTTGGCCCAGAGCTGCAGCCTTGGGCAAAGCAGAGGGTCCTAGGGAGCTGAGCAATTAGGAGATCAACACCAGGAGAGTGTCATGCATAGACAATGCTCTGAAGATTGTAGAGGGAAGCATTTAATCCTCTTCCCACTAAGAAGGCCCCAGATGCAGCCAGCTGGCATCCATATTGCTGCTGGGAAGCAACCCACCACTCTGGGAATTTGATAACACGTCTCCACCCTGGCTGCCCTCCCCCGCCCTCCTTCCCCTCTCTCTCCTCAACCTGGCAAAATAATGAAGGGCAACACGTAACCGCAACAGAAGAATGCGGACAGAAAATATTTTACAAGTGAAGAAGGTAGACCTACGTATTCAGACGTGTATACGTGGACTGCCCAGTTGCCCTGGCCCTGTACAAGCTCATTCTCACGTGGAATTCTTAAAGCCAAAGAAACAAGCAGTCGGCGAGACAGCACCTCCATAGAACAAAGATGAGTAGGGCCACCTGCTGCAGGGTTTGGCAATTCAAGAGATTTGGAGGGAGGAGGGGGGATGTACCCAAAGCAATCTTCTCTCTCAAAAGATGTAACTTTCCCGTGTTGCTGTTTTTCCTGTTTTCCATATTCTATGTTTGGCTGTCAGTGGGAGGCAGTGGGCGCTAGAGGGAGAAGACAGGGCTTTGGAGAGACAAGACAGTTGGCTCGAAAATACCGCTGTAAACCTTGGGGCTTATGGATTTCTTTCTCTCTTCTGTTCCACCCCTGAAGGGGACAGACAGGGAAAGGCTGTGTCTGACCCAGGGAGATGCGGGTCAGGTGATGAGCAAACAAAGCAGAGGGTCTGGCCCATACTCCTGCTTCCACACTGGTAAGCTGTGCTCTTCAGGTCCTTTCACCCCTTTTGGTCACATGTAGCCCTGGGGGTCCAAGGCTATCCATATCTAAAGAGATCTGCAGGGAGCCCACCATCTTTGACCTAAAAGCAGAGGCCACTGACCCTCTTGACTGATAGTGGTCCTGCTCACTTTCCACCTTCACAGACCCTGGACCCCTCCTACCTGCCCTGCTCTTACCTTGGTTGACTTCCCTGGGTTTGATCCACATGTGGAATAGGGTTTCTCAACAGCGGCACTGTTAACACTTTGGGCTGGATAATTATTTGTTTTGGGGGTTGTTATGGGTTGACTTCTGTCCCTCCAAAAAGATATGTTGAAGCCTTAACTCCCAGTACCTGAGAATGTGACCTTTTTTGGAAACAGTGTCATTGCAGACGTAATTTGTTAAGACAAGGTCATATTGAAACTGGGTGGGCTTTAATCCAATATGACTGGTGAGCTTATAAAAAGATGGCCATGTGAAGATACAGAGAGAGAGAGAGAGCCATGTGACGGACGTGAAGGCCAAAATTGCAGTAATACAGCCACAAGCCAAGGAATGCCAAAGATGGCCAGCAAACCACCAGGAGTTAGAAGAGAGGCCCGAAACAGATTCTCCCTCACAGCCCTCAGGAGGAACGAACCCTGCTGACACCTTGATCTCGGACTTCTAGCTTACAGAACTGTGAGACAATACATTTCTGTGTTTAATCCACCCAGTTTGTAGTACTTTGTTGCAGAAGTCCTAGGAAACGAATACAGGGGCTGTTCTGCGTACTGCAGGATGTTTAACAGCATCCCTGGCCTCTACCCACAGAATTCCAATCGCAACCCCTTCCCCAGAGGTAATAGCCAAAAATGTCCCCAGATATTGCCAAATGTTCCCTGGGGAGTAAATCATCTTCCGGTTTAGAACCGCTGTTTTAGACCATAAGACCACAGAAGAAGCCCCAGTGAGGGAGGCCATATAACTTACTCAGTTTACAGTGCTTTTCTGATAATCCTTCCGATGGCAGAAGCTTACTGAAGGAATCATCTAATGCTGTGGTTCTCGTCCAACAGGATGAGGGGGTGGGGGAAGCAGTGCCAGGCCCTCCCCCAGATTACTCAAAGCAGAACAGGCGGGGAGGCGGGGCAGGGTTGGGAGAGTATCTGATGGCATATTTTCAAAAGCTCCCCAGTAATTATAATTGCAGCCACTATCTAAGGCTGAAACCACTGATCCAAGAGCAGGGCTCAAAGCCTGGGCTGAAATACTGAGGTGAGATAAATCACTTGTGCCTTTGGCTACAGCCTTTCCATGAGTGGTAATGCTCCTGAAGACCCGAAAAACTTGGGGGAGCTAAGGATAGAAAATAGATTTAACACTTTACTTAGTAAGTACTGTAACTGTGGTTTATAAAAGTAAAAAACTAGAAATAACTAAAATGTTTAATAATAGGGTGTCAAAATTGACTTTATGGGAGCCATTTTAAAATGGAGTCAGAGCCGCCTTTCCCGAGAAATTGCCTTCCTGTCTTGAACCTGGGACTGGGCCAAAACGGCAATTGTTTTACAAGCAATTGTTTGAGAAGTCATCAGAACAGACATCTCGATCACAAAGACTGATGATTGTGGACTTTCTGAAGATAGAATCAATAGTCAATCAATATTTAGCCAAGACTAGCTCTCTGCTCCAACGCCAACCAAAATTTTTTGTAATGCAACCATTCCTTCTTTGCCTTCAAAAATCCCTGACTTTTACTTCCTAGCAGGACACTATTTGGGTTTCTACCTGAATCTGTGCTCCCTGAATTGCAATTTTTGATTCCCAAATAAACTCTTTGCCTCTTAAACTGGTTTCTGTTTTTACGGGTTGACAAGAGGGATGGCTCACTACATTGTGCTACAGCCACATGAGGCAATCATTACAATTATGTTTTGAAGACTATTTAGTGATCTGAGGAAGTGTTCCTGATATAAGATTAAGTGAAGAAGTCAGGATAAACCAAAGTATAGTTCTGATTCTTCCTTTCTTTCTGTCTACCTATCTGTCTATCTTTGGGAAAAGCTACTACTGATGATGATGGCTGCCAGTTTTGGACCCACTCACAAACATTATTACATGTGGTAGGTTATGCTATTATGTCACGTTACAGATAAGAAAACTGAGGGTTGGAAAGGTAAAGAAATTGAGTAAGCTCACATAGCTGGTGAATAGCAGATGGTGATCTGGAATCACATTTACTTGACCCCCAAGCAAAACATTCTCTGCATTCTGCTGTGCTGAATGAAATCTGCCAATAATATTAATAGTTTATATATAATTATCTCTGAGTGACATTAGGGATGATTTATCTTTTCCATTATTTCCTTTTTTCCAAATGTTCTAACATATTAATTTCATAATGTTCCAAATATTCTAAATGTATTAATTTTATAATCAGAAAAAAATGGAAAAATCATTTAAAGTATAAAAATTATATGCAAGGTATTCTTTAGAAATTATTCCCAAAAATAAACAAAATTTTTGTATTTCCATGTGTTTGCTTATTTTGTATGTGTAAGAAAGATGTGCGAGATAACTGTGATTACCTAGGGAGGGAGGGGTTGTGAAGTAGGAGTGGAGGGGTAATTAGCATTTTTATTTACATATCTTTGCAACGGTTTCACTTGTTATTAAAACAAACAGGAATCTCTTTCAAAATCTGAAAAATACCAAACAAAAGAAATTTTAAAGGAAAAGATAAGGATCCAATATATTTATGTCAATTGAGCGCATTTAGAAATACACATAAATTTCATTACAAATGTATTTAACTTAGAGATGAGTGAATTTTCCTGGTTCTGGGATCCCGAAGATACTAATGCTTGACCAACCGCAGTGAAATATACAATCACAAAAATTGTAAAATCTCTCTGTAGCCCCCAGTCAGAGATTTCACCTTTCTCAGTTTGGACTTTATGACATCGCTCATCATAGCTCAGAGGAAACATGATTTTGGTATGACATATATATGTAAAAAAGACCCAGCTAAAAATAATCACCTATGAAGTGCTAGAAATTATTCTCCCTGGGCAGAGTGCCAGCATCAACTACCCATAACCCTGAGTTGTCTTCCTCAGCAGCCAGAAGTAAGAGACATGTCAAATTTGGAAATACTTAAAAGTAAGGCAGCCTCATGGACAACACTCCCCAGAGCCTCTGTCTGGAACGGGGCTGTATGGCTTGGTTGAAAGGCTTCCCTATCATCATTATATAAATATCAAAGCCCTAGTGCCCAGGGCAAGGAGCTGAATGACAGCAGCACAGTGTGACAGGCAGGGCCAGTCCTCTGGTACTTGGAATATGAAAGTGACATGCTGGTGTGGGTTGAAATGCTTAGGGTTCTTTAAATGAAAATCAGCAAAACAAAGATGGAGTGATGCAAAAGTGAAAGTGATAATAGGAGAGATCCAATTCTAGAAGAATCATTCTCCCTCTTCCGGTCTCGCTGGTCCAGTCAGGGACTGGGATTTCAGTGGCTTTAGAAAGACCTAGGTCACTTACATCTCACCTTCCCCAGGTGTATCATAAAAATCATCATCATCACCTAAGAGAAATATGGCTGTTAGCCACAGGGCCGCTCCAGAGCCCGCAAGGAGTGACACATATTACTCTAGAGGCTGTATTCCCTGATCAGGCCCCCCTGAACACAGGCCAGCCCTAGAAGGACACTGCAGTGTTGGGAAGGACCCTCACTGAAGGGAAAACCTTAGCCTCTGCAGTGGCCCTAGAGTGTCTCTACTCATGACTGGAATTAGTGAACATTGCTGTGCACCCCAAGGCATCAAAAACAAAGGGGGCGAATTACATTCAGGCTGCTTTGTATACAAGGCACGGAAAGTTGAAACTCTATTTCAGAAAGTTCACCATCAATAGAAATGAAATTTGAAAAGTTGCAGCATGAAGTGCTTAGGGTTAAGTCTTGGTTTTCTATGAAATTAAATTATGTAGAACAGTTCATTCTCCAAGGACGCGAAAGAAATGAGGTGTGACAGTAGTATAAAGTGGTGATTTAATGCTGAGGGCACACTAGGTAACGGAGCCATCAGGGTAAGATGGATAAGTGTGGAGAAGTTTTCAGAAAGAGGCAAGTTTTTGAGCCAACTTTAGAGTCTAAAATGTGAAGGCAAGGGGAGGAATCTGCCAGGCAAGAAAATGACTCAGGCAGAGATCCAAATTGGGAAGTCGGGAAGATGTGAGGGGCCTTAGCAAGGAACTAAGACAGTTACAGTCCTGGGGGTTCTCCTTCAAGCCAGGGTTGGTGATGGAAAGCTTGTTGGTGGCACATGGCAGAAGTAGCTAATGTCTCTTCAAGAAGAATGGCCCAACTATCCTCAGAGAAGCTCAGTTCTGGAGTCAGAGAGCCTAGCTCTGGTCCTCACTGTGGGTCAAGCCCCAGAAACTGGCCATGTGGTGTGGAAGAGTGGTGGGGAGGGGTGTGAGGGATGCAAGAGAAACAGAAGAAGCAGAACCTAAGAACCGGGCCACCTCCACACTCTTCTCAAAGAGGGCTGGATTCAGACATTTGCTCCAAGACAGAACACCATATATCCACTAAGGGCTGTTCACCACAGACGGTTGGTCAAGACCCAGGGCCCTCTGAGAACTCAGGATCCCCACTTTCAAAAAGCAAACAACATGTTCTTCCTACTTCCTTTCCTTAGAAGATTGAGTGAAAAGACTCACCCACTGGGACATTTTCTTAGAGTAGAGATCCTATGGGAGATCAAAGTCTCCCCACTTATGGCCCTCAGGGAACGGGGCAGAATCTGAATAGCTGGAGATTGGATCAAGAGACAGGGAAAGGTCCTAAGATCCAGGCTCAAATCCCATCATTCACCTCTTATCTGGAGCTCCTAAATGTTCCTAACTTTCGCAGGCCAAGAACTAACTTTCATGACCACAGACTACACCCATAATCCTCATAGTCCTGAAAGCCTTGGCAAGAACAATGAGCAATTCAATACAAACCCACCCTCAACACTATAAAGGGAGAAAGAAACAATAGTGTTATGTGCATGGTAATGTAATGCATAGGAGCAAGCTGGCTAGGAGATGGGGTCTGGCAGGTGTGAATAATTTCACAGAATCCCAAAAAGGTAGACTCAAGAGCCACTGTAGACCCCCAGGGCTCTCTGGAAGGGCTGGGCATGAGCTGGGGCGACATTGCTTGCTGTTGAGCAGGTCACTGTGAGCAGGGCTTCCCTGTTCTCTCTGGTTAGAAGGGCATGTAAGACAACTGGTCAGAGCGCACTACATACAAAGCATCATGCTGTTTCCACTTGATTTTCCAAAATCCACTACTGACCCCAAAGTCTCATGAATCTGCTCTTATACAAACATCAGAACAAGGCTCATTAAATCACTAGCTTTAGCTTTATAATGTGGAAACTTTCCCCAGTTAATCCTGTTCCTCATGGGAATCTGGCCCTCAAACAGTATAAGAAGCCCTAGGCATGAAGAGTCCAGTTAAACTCAGAGACTGGTCAGCACATTCTCTCTCTTGGGAAGCACCCAGTATGGGGCAATATCATCAATCTTCTCTATATCTTTAGTTTCTCTTTTCTGAGTGCGTTCCAGACATGATCTCATCAACTGTCACTATATCCCTCAAATAATAATGATCGTAATTTACATTCCCTCTGTGCTCCAGACGTAAAGTGCTTTTAAGTACATTATCTCATTTAATACCTACTTCAACTATGATGGAATAAATATTATTCCCATTTTATAGATGTAGAAATAAGATTTGGTGAGGTTAGGTGACCCGTACATACATGTGGCTCTGGGCCTCCTACCAAGGTGTTCCCATCCCTGTATCCTTCTCACTGGATCTCGTTGCCTTCCACAAGGAAGAAGGTAGGAAGAATCTGTAGCTCTCATTTGGTTGACGGGGAGATCATGGCACTAATAGTTGAAGTGGCTTTCACGTGAGGCAGAGGGAAAGAAGAGAATCTAGGAAATTACCCTGTGTCAAGGTCATCTGGTACCAAAGCTTCTGGCCACTTGAAACCACATGGGAATGTAATTTCTTGGAGTAAATGTCAAATCTCAAGCTATTCTAACTTTATAAACTTGTAAAACTTTTACCAGAGTGACCAGTAAAGCAGGTGGGTCAGAGCCAAGGTTTGCACCCAAATACCCTCTCTTCTTTAGCTGTATTTTTTTAAGCAAATGAGACTGACCGTGTGAATTTCCAAGACACTAAAGAGTCCATAATTTAAGGCAGAGTCCAAGTCTCACAAAGAAGGAGAAAACAGAAAAATGCCTATCATGTGGATTTGGAGATCTCTTTTTAGCCTTATTCACTGCCCCCTTCCCTTGCTGTTATTTTCAAATTCTAGGCATGTGATGGACTAAAGTCCACCAGAGCTATTTCAATCCATGCTTGGCATCATTGAGGTTCAAATATATTGTACAAAATAGCCCACAGTGTGAAACACCATGGAGATATGTAATTACAGCTGAGGTTGCCAATATGTAGGGTTGTCAGCTCCTAGAATACAGTAGGACAGTTGCACCATTCTCCGCTGAAACCCAAGGGCAGCGCCTTGGGCTGGCTGGGCATTTGCCTTGCGGATCCCAAGACAAATACAGGCACCAATCCTGATGCAGCTGGGAGGTCACCTGGTATTGCAGGAGGCCATAAGAGCTCAGCTCCCTCTGCCCCAAACCTGGCTTCCTTTCCAGGTGGAATAACTCGATGTAATGCTTTGTCCCTGTCAGAACCTGGCAGCGGGCTTTTCTCCAGTTAAAAATTTATTCCAAACAAAATTGGCTCATGAAAATGCCTCTGGTTGCTCATTGGCAGAGAAAAAAGACACATATCCACTTGGTGGGTTGTTCTTATTGGTAATGTGTGTTTATTTTTTGGTTTGCATAATATACAGTCTGAAGCTCTTTCACTCAGGGCTCTTAGGGGCTGGTTCCTGGTACTTGTAGCCTACCTCAGCTGCATCATCTACCCACAAGTTCTCAAAAGCCCTTACCCTACAGCCCCGACACTCCTGATTTTCCCTATCACCCTGAATACCACAGCAAAGGAGTACTCACATCACAGAGCCCTGAGGGGTCCTGGAAAACTCTGCCCACCTGAAACCACACTTGGACTAGAGCTGAGTGCTGTATCCTGGACCCTCAATAGAGCCCCTATTTCAGGAAAGGACCTCCCAGGAGAAGATGGGACAGACATGAAGGAAAAAGAGGAGGAGGAGAAGGAAGAAGGAAGAAGAATGGAGGAGGAGGAGGACAGAGGCTACCAATGTTACTGTTTTGAAGCACTCTCCACCACAAGCACCATCACTGTGCCCCACCCCAGCCAGGGTGAGGAGCTTGGGAGGTCCTCAGGCCCCAACACACACACCTACAATAGGGACCTGAAAAGGCTGGGAGGGCACTATAAATCGCCGTTCTCTGAAGCTTTCTCTTGGGAAAAGATTCTGAATGCTTGGCTTCAACCCAGCCCACTGTTTTCAATGCTTCTCCTTACCCACTTATAACTGTACCTGCTTTTAATAGCCAAGAGTAAGAAGTCTTAATATTAAAGACTTCACCAGCAAAGAAAAATAACTGTAGATATATATGTATTACCAAGGATATATCATTAAGTGAGAAAAGCTGGTGAACAACGTACATACACATAGAAATAGGGGAATGTCTGGAAGAATAAACACCAAAGTATTAGCAACTGTTAGACAATTAGACAACTGAGTAGGTGGATTATTTTTGCTCATTTTTGCTCATCTCCACTTCTATATTGAAAATGTGTAGTTTTGTAATTAAAAATAAAAAGGTAAAAATAAAATAGAAACTTCACTTGGAAAAATAATCAAAATGAGAGTTGAATAAACTCAGTTTTTTCCCATTACTCTGAATGTATGTGTGCTAGAATCGTGTGGGCTCTGGGGTCAGCCGACCTGGGTTCAATTCTTCCCTCCTGCACTTGAATGATCTTCTCTAGGCCTGACTCTTCATCGGGAAAATGAGGATAATATTAAAACCTACTCCATAGAGTTGTTTCAAGGATTAAGTGAAATATTTCTGGTAAAGGTATGTATTCAATAAATGGCAGTTATTATTTTGTCTTTATAGCACAGGTTTAAAACCTTGCAAATACTTTGAAAAATATTTTTATCTAGGAGAAATATTTCCATTGTGGAATTCGCATACATTCCCCCGTATGTAAATCCATCACGTGCTCCCTCTTACTTTCAGCTTAGATATGCTGGCTTCCACAGCAGCAAGCACATTCCTTGCTCACAACGTGTCACAGAAATGAAAGAAAGGAAGAGAAAGGAGGTCGATTTGATTTCTCTTAATCTGGGCAGGTTGACCTATGTTGCAATCAATTATTGGAAGACATGGTAGGTAATATGTGGTTTGCTTTCAGAATCGATACTGAGCAGATGAGAAAGCTCTCCTCTGGAACAGTGTTCTCTGTTTCCTTTCTGTACTGGGTCAACGCTGCTGAGAGACGATAACTTTATTCTTCCCAACTGTATGTTATTTTCACTGTGCAAGGTAAATATGTTGTCACATAGTGAAACGAGTAGTTACACACTTGGTACCCCTCTAAGGAGGCCAACTGAATCAGAGAATCCTTAGAAGGGAGAGTGCCCTTACTTGGTGCCCAGACTCTTTGCTTCCTTCTCCCTTTTTTGGGGCCCCATGGCAGGCTCAGCTCCAGTCTAGCTACAGAAATCAAATGGAACACATCTTACCAACAGACTGTCTTCCATATCAGGTTCCACTGGCAGCCAATTCAGCCCTGCCCTGGGGCCCAGGTTTGATAACTAGACTTTGCCCTGTCCGTAAGAGCCAGCCCTTCCTTGCCTGGTGCTCCAGCAATCCTGCCTCTGATTTGCAGCCCAGTGGCTAGAGCCCTGCTATTTGTTATGAGCCTTCCCAAGGCAAAGTGTCCATCCTCCTTGGATTTCTGAACGTACTGGCTCCTGGATGCCCAGTGCTGAGTACCCCCTACCCACCACTCCTAGGCAGGACACACCATTACTCTATTGCCTTTCCTTGGTTCTGGCTGGTCAAATGGGATGGCCACCTCTTCCATAATGCTTAACCCAAGGGCTTAGCTCATCAGTACCTGTAGCTGATCTGTCCCCTTGGCACCTGGCCCATCTCAAAGGACAGGCCTACTCTTTGCAAAATAGTTAAGCAGACCACACCAAGCTGAGTCTTGAGAGATGACAGCACAGTACTTGATAACCTAGCCTGGAAGGGAGTGAGGCTTGGATGTATTCAATCACCACCACTACCACAGTCACCACTTCTGCCACAGAGGCCACCATTCATCTGGTTCCTCCTATGAACCAAATTCTCTATTAGGCACTTGCCATATTTATTTCTAACCCTCACATCATTCTTCAGGGCAGGTGTCACTATTTCCATTTTAGAGAGGACACTGGGGCTCAGGGAAATTAAGTGATTGTAACAAGGCCCAAGGCCAATGAAAGGAAAGAACAGACTGACTGCAGATACTACACTTTTCTTCACTATCCCATATGTTCCAATAGATGGGAACTCAAAACTGAGTGGGGTTCTCAAATAGGCTTGAGGAGCTAGCAAAGGGGATACATTTTGGAAATTAGGAGGTTTGGTTAATGATAGCCTGAGCTTAGCAAAAGGTGGAAGATAAAAAATGATCTCCTGGGCTGGGCCAAGTGTTGTCCACCATTTTGGGCTAGAAAATGGAAATGAAGACTCAGGCCAGATACTGGTCAAGTTAATTGCTAAGTAGGCCAAGGTCCAGCAGAGAGCAGAGCCAGAACTCACTCAAAATTTGACTCAAAAGATGCTTCTTCCAAAGTGCCAGATCCTGGGCTGAGGTTGTCCAGGCTGACTCCAGCTCAGTCTCACTAATCCCATCAGGATGGCTCTCAATTAGGTCCCAGATTATATGATTCTGGGGCCTGTGTTCTTATGAATATTCATCTTATGCACCTCTCTTCCATTTACCATTCTTAGAATTGGAAGGGGCCTCAGAGATCATCTGGCCTTGCTACCTACGCAATAAAGGAATCCCCTCTATACCATTTATTCCTTTACTTTTCAAGTACCACTCCATGTTATGCTCATCGTGCTAGGCATTGAGATAAAAAGACAAATGAGACAAAATTCCTGCTCTAAGAAAGGTCACAGTCCAGCTGGGGAGTGAGGTTAGCATAAAATTAATTACAACACTGTGTGATAACTAACATGATAGGGATGTGACCAGAATAAGAGGAGGCCTAGAAAAGAGGAATTTGATCCAAACCATGGAAGTCACTGAAGGCTTCTTGGAAGAGGTGATATTTGAGATGAATGTTCAAAGATGAATATAAGTTAGTCAGGGGTGGTCAGAGTTAAAAAGGTGGAAGGATCAAAGAGGAGACAGCAGGAGATTTGAGAGCATGGCATGTTCAGGTAAACTCCAGGACATCAGGAGGAAAGGGTGGGCTAGAGGGAGCACAGGAGGGGTACAGCCAGAGAAGGCAGTCCCCAGGACATAAAAGGTTTATAACATCAAGAGTTTGAACTTTATCCCAATGGGAAGCCATCTGTGGGTTCCATAATAAATGGAGTGGCATGATGACATGTGCATTTTAGGAAAACCAGTTTTGTGGCAGTTATGGGGACAGATTTAAGGAGACCATGACTGGAGTCAGGTAAAACAGGAGGGTATTGTGATACTCCAACCAAGAGATAATGAGACTCTGATCTAAGGAAGTGGCAATGAAGAGGAGGGAAATAGACACATTAAAGAGGTAGAATCAGTAGGACTTTGTGATGGACTCATGACGGGTGAGAGTAAGAGGAGAATCAATACTGACTTCCAAGTTTCTGGCTCGATCAACTGGGTAGTTGATGGCCTTCACTGGCATAGGGAATACAGGAGGAAGAGCACACCAAGAAGGAGTGGGAGATGATAAAATAAATTTTGGACACATTCAGCTTGAGACCCTCTGAGAAATCAAAAGAAAGGTGTCCAGAAATCCAACAGATTTATGAACAGAGCACTCAGGGGTGAGATCAGAGATGAGACATGGATTTGGGAGCCATCAAGTAGGGGTGGCAGCTGAGTCTGAGAAAGAGTATAAAATCATGCAGGGAGTGTAAAGTGAGAAGAGAAAGTCTAAAGAACAAATCCTGGGAAAAAGGGAGAAAGTCCAAGAAGGACCAACAAAGAAACCAGGAGAACATGGTGTCATGGAAGGCTTGAGAGAAGAGAACGAAAAAAGGAGGTGATCAACAGGGTCAAGTGCTTCAGAAAGACTGATTAATATCTGAAAACTGTCCTTTGGATTTAGCAAAAAAAGCATTCATATGAAGACTTTGGTAAGTTCAACCTCAGTTGGCCAGAGAGAATAGAAGCCCAACGGCAGGTGTCAAGGGGCATCTAGGAGGTGAGGAAGTAGAAATGCAAATACAGACTCTTCTCTCAAGAACTTGGGCTATGAAGGGATGGAGAAACAGGGGAAAGTGGGGTCCAGAAAGTAGTCTTGGCTTCTTTTTATTTGTTTGCTTGTTTTTAAGATGAGAAAGCTTGAGGATGTTATATCCTAAGGGAAAATGTTCACCTCTACTGGAAAACCTCCAGTGACAAGGAGCACACTACATCGCAAGACATTTAATTCTGGTTTGAATAGCTCATAAAAAAGCAACCGTGGGTTAGAAGTGATACCTGAATTGAGCTAAAATTGTCTTCACTATACCTTTCACCCTTATCTCTGCTACAGGGAGACTTCAACTATCAAACCCACCCTCCCTGCCTTCCATAAAACGTTATTTACTCAAAACTGAACATATTTAGTTACTTCAACTCTACTCTCCTGGCATCTTTCCAACAGTCACAGTATAGTTTGTCAATATCCCTTTGAAAATATATTTTCTAAAATTAGGCACACTATTCCATATGTGATCTAAACAGCCAACATACAGAGAAATTCTTATTTCTCTGATTTAGAGGTTATATTTTAATTTACGTCATCACTCAAAAGTCTTTAATATTTTTCCTTACTCTGAGAGTAGAGCCTAAACTCTATCATCTAAAGGTCAAGGTTCTTGAGAGTCTAGACAATCTATACTCTTTCGAGCTTTTCTATAATGATATTCCCTCTCTACCATGCAGAACCTTTTGCTTTCATCAGTTATTGATGTTTTATTTACAGTGTTGCAAAATTTACAAGAGACGCCAGGAAATTTGAGGGCTCTCATCACCATCATAGTTTTCCTTGAGCCAGAACTGAAACCATATCAGAATAGCATTTTTCAGATCTTCCATCTGATAGAGCAGACCATGCTGCTCTCCAGTAACAATCATGCCTTCTTTTTTGTTCTCCTTTTTTTTTTTCTTTTTATTGCAGTAAGATTTGTTTATAGCATTATATAAATTTCAGGTGTACAGTGTAATATATTTTGAATTCTGTGTAGATTACATCATGTTTACCAACCAAAGACTAATTAAAATCCATCTCCTTTTATCTCTACTATTTCTCCATATTGTTTACTACCCTCAGGCTTATAGATTTCATAAAGATGTGAACCTTTCTGATATGCCCTCACCCCTCCCATTAGAACAAATCCTTTAAACAAAAAATCCTCTTCCATTGACATTTTCTACTTATGGTCTCAACATCCTAAAGTCCCAGGAATATTTACCATATTTATCTTCTTGTGTTGAAGTTTAAGTACTTTACTTGTTATGGATGCTTTTTGTTGATATATGGGTAAGGAAGGCTATACATATTGTTTTCAGTCTATATTCTTGGTACCGTTTTTTTACCTAAGGTGACCTAAGAGCCTTTCCTTCACAAGGTGCTTCTCTCCATCTCACCTTTGTGCTGCCTCATATATCTGGTTTTGGCTTTCCCAGAATAATTTTCTCCTTTCACTTTAAAATTTACTTAAATCCTTCTAGATAGATCAACAAGGTTTTCTGTGAAAGCATATCCTTCCCAATCTTTACAAGATGCACTCTACCCCTCACCAGAAGTCCAGCATCCTGGCTCTGTAGGATATAGTCCAGAAAACTTTTTAAACATCATCTACATAGGCAGCCATTTATTTCTCAAAGCCTCCCTTCTTTTCCATAGTCATTGCCGTCACATGGAACAAAATACAAAAACACCACCTGTGCTTTTGAATCTTTCAGTTTGCTACCCAGAACTTTAAAGTCATTAGAAATGCAGTCCCAATTTCTTCTGAGTGTGCCATTTGTTCCATACAGGAAGCAGCGAAAGCGAGGGGACAACTCATGATCTTGGTAAGAGGTTCTTGCCAGGCTCCTACAATATCTTGGATATTGACCTCAACACCTTCTCAATTCTCCACATCCAGTGTAAAAAAGTGACCTTCCAAACTCTTGGTTGGGAGTTATCCACAACATAAAACATCTTTCTTCCTCCTGAGAGTGGTCACAAGACCCCTCCCATCAGCTCATGCCAGCAACTTCTCCCCACTGCTCCGTGGAGGGACTATCCTGAATCCACTCCAACGGGAAGATTACCACGCAAGATCCAAAGGGTAAGACTGTCCTTCATTTCTCTGCTGTTTCACATTCTTCTACTTGCCCACTTCATGACATTAATTTCTCTGCATTTTCCTGGCTTTCTTCGGCACTATTTTTTTTATCCTGCCTAAGAACCTTTCATCCTCTCTAAGAAGCTGGAGTGTGAAAAAGCATCTATTTAAGCTCTCCCACCTTTTCCTTCTGCTTGCATTTGCAGATGCTATAATTGGTCACCATCTCAGGCATGAAAAGAAAGATGGAACTTACTCAAAAGGTCACTACACCACCCCTTAGGCAGGCGTATTTATTGGATCGCCAAATGAACTAATGGTTTCTCTTGGTTTCACTAGAAATGTTCCTTGAAGACCCTAAAAGGGTAAAGGTTATGTCTCCTCTTTTACTATGAGCCTTCTTAGAGGGTTAGAATATGTTTGCTGCATGTTTTTCAGTAGATTGTGGGTTTCTCAAGACAGAAACAGTGCATCTCTTTAATTTTCCATGGTGCCCAACACAGAGACTTGATGGGAAATGGAAACTGATGAGGGTTCCTGCCCCACTCTGAGGGCACAGGCTGTCCATCTCTATGGATTACCCTATTTTATTTGCCCTTAGTACTCTGTGAGGTTAGCTGATTATACTTTGAATATCTTTGATGGGCAAGGTTACTGACGGGTCCACTAAAATGTTTCCTTTCCATTTTTGCTGATTTTGACCCTTAGTCCCAGAATGATTTTTTTAAAATGTATTCTATTCAAGTTTGAGAAAAAGTAAGAGTCAGATAGAGAAACAACTAACCAGAGAGTACAGAATGAAGTACTTAATTGTGCCTGTATCTTTCAAGTCTTTCTCTAAATGGTTTGTTTTTCCAAAAATGTTACACTAATTGCTACTTAATATGCTTAGCTATTTAAATGGGATTTTATGCTTTGAGATTTTAGATAATTTATATTTGAATGGAAATGCTTGCTAATTTTTGACTAAGCTAGCTTACAGAAAGTCTGGCATTTCAGATAATGAAGTCATAAAGCAGACCACTAACAGAGCAGGCGCAGCTGCTATCTAAACCACAGGCACTTGAGAACCCTCCTTAGAGTAGTAGCAAATCTCGCAGGACAAAATAGGAGTACCCTATTCCATTCTACCTTCTGGGCAGCCATGGACATATCTATGCCCTGACAGCTATGCTATTATGGGCAGCAAATCCATCTTATACTTGTTTACACTCCTGATGACACCTAACGTGCCACACACAAAAAAAGTAAAAATATAATGTGTCTTTTAAAATCTGATTTACACTAAGACCTGAGTCATTTGATGTTTGTTGGTAACTTGAGCTAAGTATCTACCCGGACCAGAAGAGGTTCCCACTAGTACTCAGTTCTTCCATTTGAACATGGACAATCTCAGTAACTTGGACTAGAAAAACCTGTAGAGACAGACCCCTGTGCATCCCCTGGCCACGGACCCTCATCACCCGCCTGTCAGGAGCCTCCACCATCAGGCCGTCCTGACTGTGGCTCCTTTCCACCCTCAGCTCAGCGTCTATGTAGGCTATTCAACGAGTGCCATCTGCAGGATGAACTGAGGACTCATGAATACTTAATTCACTTCCTTCAAACGACAGGTGAAGAATTTGTTTAAAACATGTTCAAGAGCTAGTAAACACAACATTTAAGTTAAAGTTTAATGACAGATAAGGGGTTGCTACCTTAATTCTTCAGAGATATCATTTATATTTATTTTAATAACTGCCTTAAATGTCTTTACAGAAAGAGTGACCAATGGTGAGAATCACAGATGCCCCCACTATCCCAAGGGTGAAGACATATTTGTTCTGGGCCTTCAAGCTGCCCCTTGACCTCTCGCTCTGCATCGTCATTTTCCCTGCTTGGGGGCTTGCTCTTCCCTGCAGAAGGGCAAATTTCCAGGAGCTGTAACAGATGCAACAGCTCTCCTGCTTTGATTCAAGACAATTTTTTAAACCTGAATACAGAGAACAGGAGCTCAGAATTCCCTTCTCATATCAGCCTCGGGTCAAAGAATGATGAAATCATAAAGTTGAAAGACGTTTCTTCACTGAACCATGAACCTCTATAATACTGCTGACAAGTGACCCCCAGCATCCTACTTCACACCACGTGTGACACCCTTCCTGACCATAGCTCATAATCAGCAACCCAAAACAACAAGGGGCAAGTTTTCTACACTTTCACTTTGGGCCTTTGATCTCTGGCTAACTCAAGCATTATCCAATTCCTGCTTAAATCCACCCTTCTCCTTCCAGTAGCCCTTACCTACTTGAGAGCAGAAGCAAGAGAGAGAGTGCCCTTCCTCGCCTGGATCGCCCCCTTTCTCACCACCTGAGCGTGATGATCACCTTGCACAGAACAACGCAGGGCTGAGGCAGGCAGCTACCAACAGTCCATCTGCCTACGCCATGGTGGGAGTTGGTTTTCCTATGTGAACTACCAATTCCTGGATGCTCGGCAGCTCCACTGCCCACTCCCTTCCCCAGAGTGGGGATGGGGACATGAGACAGGATTAACTTCCAGACTAGGAGACCCATTTCTGGGGGCCTATTTACAGGGCAATGCAGGGACCTCATGGTCTCTTGCGTAGGTGTTCCCTTTGTGGCCCACATCTGCTGCTCCGCTTTCCAGAGAAAAACACTCCTCCAAAAAGCAGGACCCTTTTGGAAGGTAGAACTCTCTTCTCTCTCACAAAGATACAGTCGCATCAGAAAGCAGAGGCAGGAAGAAGAGATTATACCAAGATTACTTGTGGGCAGGGCCAGGGAAAAGTTGTAACATATGCCAAATGGGATGGCCACAGCAGCATGCTCCCCCAACCCCCCAATTCATGCTCTTTGTCTGTACTCTCCATGAGAAAACTGGCACTAGGAAATGAATTTTACACCCAGTTCCTATTCCTCAATAAGGGACAGCAGGGAGTTAGGGTAAGAACACGACTCTGGAGTCAGACAGACCTGGGTTTGAATCCCAGTAGAACCACCGACAAGTCTCATGACTTGGGCACACTGAAGAACTGAGCCTTAGTGTCATCTTCTATAAAACAAGGCTAATGCTATCCATCACTCAGGATTGGTAGGAGATAAAATACATAATGGAACCATAAGCTCTCAAAAATGTGTCCATTCTTTCTTTAGTATGAATTTACGTTAATGTGTCTCTGCTGCCAAATGAAAGGCATTGTCCCATGTGAAAGGCATATCAGCCATCAGTGAGAAGGTAGAGGAGCAACTGGGAGAAACGGGGTTGAAGTTGGGGTGGCCACCAGGCTTGCTGAGTTGTAACAACACACAAAACAACCCCCTCATGGGTCTATAACTAATGCTGGCATTGCCTATGAGACTGTAGCAGGAAGAGGGCAAGGAGAAGTGGGCTGAGTCAGGGCTGTGGGTGGCTCTGGGGACATCCTTCCCAAGTAAGGAGGGGCTGCACCAAAGGACAGATGAAAGGCAAGAGCACCAAAGCTATGGTATGGTTCTAGTCCAACAGATTGTCCCAGGTACCATGACCCCCACTCTTAGCAGACAGGGAGTCCATGTGGCCCTCTCCCATCTTTTGCTCTTTAACAGGCTGGAGAGGCACCCAGAATGCCTGGTTACCCAGATATTTAGGGTCTGTGCTACATCTTGTCCACCAAAGGCACATTGGGCCTGAGTCTATATCACATTGGCATAGCCCAGCTCATTCTGCAGAAGGTCCTTGTCTGGCTATGAGGCATGCTTTTTTTGTTGTGGTGGTGGCGGTGGTAAAACATACATAACGTGAAACTCTTTAAGTTCGGTGGCATTAAGTAGATTCACACTGCAGTACAACCATCACCACCATCCATCTCCAGAACCCTTTGTCTTGGAAAACTGAAACTCTGCATCCATTAAATAATAACTTCCCATTCCCTCTAACCCCAACCCCTGGCAACCACCATTCTGTCTCCATGAATTTGACTATTCTAGGTACTTCATATAAACGGACTCATACAATATTTGTCCTTTTGTGACTGATTTATTTCACACGGTATAACGCCTTCAAGTTCCATCCATGTTGTAGCATGTGTCACATTTTCCTTCCTTTTTAAGGCTAAATAATTCCATTGGATGTATATATCATATTTTGTTCATCCATTTATCTGTAAATGGACACTTGGGTTGCTTCTACATTTTGAGTATTGTGAATAATGCTGCTATGAACATGGGTGTACAAATATCTCTCCACACCCCTGCTTTAATTCTTTGGGGTGTACATCCAGAAGTGGGATTGTTGAATCACATGGTAATTCTAGGTTTAATTTTTTGAGGAACCATCATACTGTTGTCCACAGTGGCGGCACCATTTTACATTCCCACCAACAGAGCACAAGAGTTCCATACGAGGTTTTCTTTATTCCATAGGTGGGGTCTAATACACCTGCATTCCCCAGGTTCAGGTCACTGCTGACTCAGTCTTTCTGGCCGCTGTTAGGGCTCTGACTTTTCAGCATACACTTGCAGCTCCTCTAGAGACGTGGTAGCTCCACAACTTTCCTGTCCTTTAGCAGATTCCTTTGGTGTTTGGCAGGCCCTCTCCTTTTGCACCCACAGCTCACGTCTGTCTGGGGCTGGCAGCCTCCCTGGGTGAGGGTTGGGGCTCTGCACAATGCCCAGCAGGACACTCACATTGAGGATTGCCTACATAGTGTGATGGGAGCCAGCCCTGGTTAAAGCTGTGATGTGGCAAACCCTAGCTTTGTTGTCCTCACCACTCCAGCAGCATACACCTCTCTGTTCTACACTCATACCTTTCCCAGCTTTATTCTTAAGAGTCTTATTTTCTACTGCAACTGATCACACCTGACAAAACAACTGGACAGCAGTGCTTCATCTTGAAGATGAAGATTTTCAGGATCCATTTGGAAAACTCCCCAAAAGAGGAATAAGGGAGTTAGGATAAAATTTTGAGGATGAAGGCTCAGAACAGAAAGCCTCTTATATCATTCTATTAAGACAAATAGGTAAGCCCTCTCATACAACAGCTCTGTGCAAATTAGGAAACGGTGCCCTTTTTGGACCAGGTGTGCAGCTCAGCTAAAAGGCTGAATAGTGTGTAAATTACAGACTAAATATTGTGCCAATGATACAAAGGCGCATTCTTTGGGCACATTCAGCCTTGGGGGTGCATGGCTTGGTGAACAGGTTCCATCTCTCCCTCCAGAACCTGGAAGGCACACAGCTTTGCAGGCAGAGCTGGTGCTGATTTTCAGCTCCCAGTCACCTGCAGTGACAACCATAAGCGGTAGCTTTGGCTGTTGACAGTTCTAATAATGTTATTCTCTCCCACCATCAATACCTGTGGGCAAAGCATTTACAGATCATGCTGGCAGGAAGATTTTCTTTGAAGACCATAAACTGAAGGTCTATTGACCACTCTTGTAGAGATCCGAGAACAGACAGAGTTCTCCTTACACCAGGCAGGAAGGCAGCCCAGAGGTGCCATGGGCTGTCAACTTGACATGCCCCACCAAACACCAATCCACAGCCCTGGTCTCCCTCACCAGGCTCCACACACACACACAAACACACACACACACACAAACACACACATACAACCACACACAGCATCTCACCTGAGCCACCTCTTCGAAGTCATCGTGCCTCTTCTGTAGGGCCCGGGCTCTATGCAGGGACTTCCCAACCCCTGTGTGTTTGCTGAGAAAGGCCTCACCATGGTTTTCAATCCAGTCCAACACCTGGTCAGAGGAGGAACAGAGAAACAATGACTTTCTGGCAGAAGGAAAGACATGTGACAACACGTGCGACTGCTAGAGTCCTGGAGTCCCCATCCCAATCAGAAAGCAGCGGTCCAGGTGAAAATGTTCAATCCACTGTGGATTCATGGGATTTCACTGCTGTCATTGGCAATATAGCAATCTCACCCTTAACTAACTTCAAGTCATCCTCTTTGGTCTCCAGAATACCTGCTCGTTACTTTTTCAGTGTTCTCAGCCTTAATTAGTCCATTATTTTAAACAAGTTACACAGACCATCAGGCACAGTTTAACCCTCTCACCACATGTACTCCAACCACATAAAGTCAGACATATCGGTGAGAAGTTAGGCAGTGTCAGGTCAGGGCAGTTCCTTGGCCCTCATTCCACCATAAAAATGCTCACGGCAGCGGCAACCAGTCATGGGGTCCTGCCTCATGGTGCTCCTGGGACTCTCTTCCTAATCTTGGAAGGAGATTCCAGAGCAGTCAGTCCCCAGATGGAGCTCTGCTCAAGGGAGCTGATCACCAGGACAACTGCCCATTCTGGCTTCTTTCCACCCCTCTCCTCCAATCAACCAAATAAAGAAAGGTCTTTGAATTCTAAGGTCTTTAGTATCTATGACTCTCTTAGGAAGCGGTGGAGACGCCATGTTCTTCCAGGCTTAAGATCTAGTGATTTTGCCCCAAGACATTTTCCTTGGTGTTTAGAGAAGCTGGAACAGAGGTGGCTGGTGCAGCAGGGGGATGAGTGAGGGGATGCTGAGAAAATATGTTGTCCCGAAGGGCACTTGGCAGGGAGAGTGGAAACCCGTTAGTAAAAGCCTTGAAACGTAGGGAGGATCAAAGCATTTAACATCCATTTTGCGTTTGCCCAGATGGCCTAACAAAAATGTGCGCCTCTCAGAGAGAAAGGAAGCACTTCACCTTCTGGTCTCTGAGGAGCTGGCGCTCAATAAATCAAGTGGCCACAGAATTATGTACCAAATCAGAATTATGGTACAGACTCACCTGTTACAGATCCTGCCAAGACTCAACGGAGCCCACTCTCCTCCTGCTATACTGAACTTTACTTTAATGTTGGATTAATGAGGTACTAGCCTTCTCAGATTTTAGAATGACTTTTGGGGAAATGATTTACATGAACTAGGCCTGTTTAAAAGAATGCTTTAAACCATTTTTCTGTTTCTTCTGCAGATTGCCCTGTGGCAAGCAGGCAGACCAAATCATTCCATGATTCTGTGGAGCCAGGCAGGGGAGTTCTGGCTCTGCAGAATCTAGCCTTTGGCTTCACTTCCTCTGCCATTTGAGATAAATTATTGCCTGCAATTGTGCAAAGTATGAAAGCCTTCAAAGCTTTCAGTGACAGTATCATAAAGCCCAGACCAAGATGGTATTAGTTCAGAGAAACACCCCTATGAATATAAAAATGAGGTTTAGCAAACACCCACTTAACAAAGCCAGAAGGTCAGGTACTTATCCACTAAAATGAAGAAAAAAACGGCTTTTTAAAAAATGACTTTATCTAAACATTAGGTGTAGAGATTTTAAACATTTTACATAACAAATTCTGGCAATACGTTTTTTGAATATTCTGGAGGAACATCTGTAAAAACAAATTGCAGTAGTAAAGGAACTGGATTTTCACTTTTTTGCAAATACTGAAAGGCCATACCCAGAGGAACTTTAATATTCCTTTCTTAGAAGAAAGAAGGGCCCACGGTTCTCCAAATAACTTACAGTGAAATTTCAACCAAAAAAATCAGGAGAGTGCGTTGTTACTTGCTTGCCATGGTTTGGTCCCACAATTCTGTATCGTAAAGGGGATGATGAGCACCAGCTTGCAAGGTCAAAGATCAGTATTTCTAATCACCAAGTTCCCTATATATTGCGTACTATGAACAGTGCATTTTTACAATTTTTATGCATATTTAAACTTTTATTAATCCCCTTATGAGAATGAATTGAAGCTTTAGAATAATTTTTATATACCAAAAAGCTATCTTGCAGCCTTCCATGAATGCTTTGGAATTTACGACAGACTTTCAGATTACAAATTTTTTCTTTAATTTAGTTTTGAGCAGCTGAGTATGATCTGCTTGTCCAGCACTGTTTTTATTCATTTCATTTCATTTCATTTCATTTTTTATCTCTAGCTAATAAAAGTAGTTATTCTAAAGCAAATTGGTTAAAGAGGAGTGTTTTTCATCCACTAGTTCACAAATGGTTAGCTTTTATACTCTCTGGGGGGTATTTCATAACTTTTAAACTTTTTTTAAAAGCAGTTTGTTTCCTGTTTAAGTTATTTTGCTTTCTTTAAAATGTCAATTCATTTTCAGTTGGTGACACTTAGTTTACTCAATTAGCTCTACCGTAACCACTTAAAAATCGATATATTTCATACGTGAGAGGCTTTCACTTAAGCATAGCTCTGCTCTGTGATGTTACATTGCCTCATTCAGTCCAGCTTCTGCCATTAGAACTGAAGCTGCGGGGAAAACGTGCAGCTCAGTGAGGATTCAGGGACTGCACGGAAATCAGTTTAACAAATATAAGGCAATGGTTTAAGAAGTGAACACGATTAATTCAGTAATACATAGAAACTGAAAAAGTCCTTGAGGACAGATAAACATAATCAATACATGAGGTGTTGTTTAAAATGCTGATTTCTGACTGTTTTGTTTCAGATAGTTCATTTAGAGCCAGCCTGGCTTGATACACACATTTGGACCACATGGTCCTTTGACCCTTGATTCCATGTCCCCCATCCTTGTCCCCCATACTGTCCAGTTTCCTGCATAGACTGCTCAGCAGAGAAAGGTGCTTCTGAGCAGACACCAGCAGCACCTGACCATTACACTGCACACCGTAAATTAAGGCCCAGCACTGGAAGTCTGGATGTCCCTCAGTTTCTGGTGAGTCCCAGAATCTGAACATCATTGGTTGAAGAACACAGTTACTAGCCATACCCCGGAGCCTACCAAAGTGTAAGCACGCATCGAGGTAACCCTTATTAGCTGCCCCTTGTTTAATTTCTCTGATCCACAAGATCTTATATAAAACATTCAATTATCAGTTATAGTCAGGATAGTACAGGATAGTTAATCACGCTTAGTGATAGCTTTGAATTGGTATTTAAGCATTTCCAACAATAGGAGGTTTTATCTTTTTGTTTTTATCTGAGGGGTCCTCAGGATGTGGGATATGAATATTCACATATTGAAAGAGATATCTACTAGCCTTATTGTGCCCTAGTGCAGGTCGCTGAGACAGCCCGGGGTGCAGTATTAAACAACTGCAAGCGAGGCCCTGACCCCAGGAACTCGGTCTAAGTGGGTAACAAGCACTAGACGCGAAATCACACAATTCATCATTAATCGCAAAGGTGAAAAGTGCCAACGAGCAGGGAAGGCTTCTCTGAAGAAGTGAGAACTCTGAAGAAGTTAGCTGAGACCTGAGAGAATGGCACTTCACCAAGTGAGGAATTAAACAGATCAGCAGGGCTTGAGTAGGACGTGGGTAGGAAACAGGCCCAGAGAAGGCAGGAACCAGACAGTGCTGGGCCCTGGTGAGCTGAGTCTGATTCCAGCATTCATCCTAAGAGCCACTGTAGGGCTGGAAGGAGGAGACAGACCTCAGGAGACCTGCACTTAAAATGATCGCTCTGACTGCTTTGTGGAGAATCAGCTGGAGGCAGGCGAGAATAGAGGTGGGAGAACAGGAGGTTACTGCTGAAACCCTGACAGGAGGCGATGGTGGCTCAGATGCGGCCAACGGCAGTGTGGAGAGACAGGTTTGAGTAATATCTAGGGGGGAGCATGGCCAGGATTTGCTGATTGGGGATGGGGGTGATGGAGAGGCAGGAGGAAGGCTGAGCCCTAGGGCACAGCTTGAATCACGAACCGCACGGAAGGAGGGACTGGTCACCCCAAGTGAGTTACGAGGGATTAGCACACAGGACATCTTTTCTGAAGTTCTCTTCCAATTTTCATATTTGCACTCTGGCTTTGATAAATGACAGTTGTGCCTTTGAACTTGAGTGGGAAGTAGCACCCAATGATAGCTGTCAATCTGATTCTGGCAAGATGTGCCTTTCGTTTCAAAGAAGCAATTTTACATACTAAGGTTTAAAAATAAATTATAAATTGTTAAAATAGCTGGATATTAATAATGAAAAATCAGGGACACCAAATCCATTTGAAGAAGACACTTAGGCATAAATGGAATTAACCATGTGTTCTTGAAGGGGCATTCCACCGGGATACAGTTTTTGAGGGGCCCCTTAACCTGACATGCAAAGTTCTGTGTGGCCAGCCCCACCCCCTCTCAACCCTGCCTCCAGTGAATTCCTGCCTCACCCCTAAACACCCCAAAAGCTGCTTCTCACCTCCTGAGTTTTGCCCTCACTATTTTTAACTTCATTTGAAATGTCTGCATCATTTTCTCCCCATATCAACTTCTCAGGCTCCTTCCTACTCAGCCTTTAGGCGCCATCTCAAAATCACTGGTTTTGGAAAGGCTTTTCTCTTTAATAATCCACCCAGGCTGGGGTGATACCACTCTTCTCTGATTCTTTTCAAACCACAATTATTGCTCACAGCCAGTCTCTCCCACTAGACTCTGACCTCCTTGTGATCCCAGGAGACAGCATGGTACTCAGCACAGAGTGGTTTGCTTAAGACATATTGAACTGAACTAAACTCAAACTCATCCCCCCGACACACAGCTTGGGGGTGAATGTCTCCAGTTCCATACTCCCATCATAACTCTATCTGAGCATCTCTCACAGTCTGCATTCAAGTTCTCTTTGTGTGTCTCCACCCTTTCCACTGCCCCACTTGGCAGGTAGTTAGCTCCCGAAGGAGTATGGGGTTTTCATCACTGTATCCTATCCTTTCACCCTCCCTCCATCCCCAGCATCCCTGCCAGCACTGCACATGCAGGAGACACTCAATGAATGTTTATAGCCATGGATTGTCAGGTGCAAATACAGCTTAGGCACCCTGAATGGAGAGGCCTGACCTTGCCCTGTCATTGGGCACAAAAGCCCAGGTAAGCCGGGAACCCCTCACCACCACAGCAGGCAGGCAGTCTTGCAGACAACTTGTAAAGCTCTTCCTTCTTTCTTGTGCCCCAACTTTTCAACCAGAAATTAGTCCTTTCCCAGAACAGTCTTTTCCAAGACAGATACTCACATCCTGAACCGGATTTGGGAGCCAATCTAACAGTCATTATGCATAATTCCCTAATCACCCCCTTTCTTCCTCATCTAATTGTGTTTATTCCAACCAGCACACAATCAAGACAGTGCTTTTCAGGGGAGGAGACAGTTTTTTCTAGCTGCTAAGGAGAAGAGAAAAGTCCTTTTGAAGAGAACTATTGATATTTTCTGAACAGTGGCTATGCATGCATCTGAGTTAATGGGAGAAAATCAAGGGCCTAGCCGCTTTCTGTCTCCAGACTCTGATTTTTTGGATTCTTCTAACATGATAGAATCTTAGTGTTAGAGGAGACTAGGGTCACTCAGCCCAGTGCAGGAGGCCCCTTTGGAACCAACTTTGGAACAATGTTTTTAAGTTGATATCTAAGCTCTACTTACATATAAAAGTGTTTTAGGTTCCTAAAACATCATTAAAATGTGGCACCAGAATGATCACCCTAACTTATAGACACCATCCTTGGGGTCAAGAGGAACCTGGGTTCTTGTCCCAGCTCTGCCCCTAACCCGTTGTGGACCAGCTGGGTGTGTGCCTTCTCCTCTCTGGACCTCACTGCCTCAAATGCAAATGTTGGATCAGACCATCTCCCTGAATCTCCTTCCAACTCGAATATTTCATTATTTTATTCTATTGAGGGTGCAGCAGCTCCCCTCCTTGGAAGAAGAGACTATTGTCTTTGGAGAGTTTGCTCTTTGTCAAGCACGAGGGAGGCCAGGTCATGCTGCTCCTCATCTCCTCTATGCTTTGGGGATTACTACCCTTGGCTAAAGATAGTATCTTACCCAAAGCTGCACCCCTTCCCCGGTTGGCCTGCACCCAGTGACAGACTCCTGTGTATAAAGGCCCAGTTCTCACTCCCCAACATGGGACAGCCCTGAATGGTCATCCAGTCTTCAGAACAGCCCCATAGGGTTGGCTGGGGATTCCCTTGAGATGACATTGCAGCTCAACTTCACCCTCTGTCTAATCCTGCTCCTTCCCTTCCCTTCCCTTCCTCAGGGGTTGATTCCAAGACCACTTCCTAATAAATGTCCTCTGGCTAGCCCCCTGTGTGGACACCTCCTCACCCTGTTTAGACTCTGATCCTCTAAGCTGAGCTGCCCTCCCTTCATGGATGCCCTCCTCACTCCATCCAGGCTGTGACACTGCATACCACAGCCCCTGCTCCTCATCGATGGCCTTCTTAACCTGCTCAGTCTCTGCACCTATGCTGGACCACCCTCTTACACAGATGCTCAGCTCACCTTGCTTGGGCTCTGACACCCTGCACCAGGTTGCCCCTGCACAGGGACTCCCTCTCACTCCACTCTGGATCATTCTTCCCTGAGAATTCCCAGTGCTGGGGTGCCCTCCCACCAAAGTCATCCTCATCCACTTGGGCTCTGAATCCCTTGGCCACTGTGGCCCTCCCTCCTTATGGAGATACCGACCTTGTTCAGCCCCACTTAAAAGGAAGAGCCTCCCCTTTCTGGAAACATTTCTTCACTAGCTCCTCAGACACCATCCTCACTGAGAGTTCCAGTGGCTCACTGACCCCTACTGCAGTCCTCTTTTCTGAATCCTCCTAGTTCCCAGCCTCTAAGTTTTGGGATACCCGAGGGCTCAGTTCTGGACCTCTTCTCTTACTTCTTGATGATCTCATTCAGTTCCATGGCTTTAAATATCATCTATGTGCTGGTAATTTCCATATTCACAGTTCTAGTCCTAATTTCTCTCCTGAGATTGAGACTCATACACCCAACTGCCTACTCTTCCTCTGCAATTTGGCATATAACAGGCACTTCCAACTTATCTAAAACAGAACGCTTGATTCCAGTCTGCTGCACTCCCCTTGTCTCCTGGTCTACCTTGTCTCAGCCAAAGATACCACAATTCACCCAACTGCTTAGCCACAAGCCTGAGTCTTTTCTTATTCACTCTTTCTTGTACACTGTTTCCACCACAACCACCCTAGTGTAGGCCACCGCCTTTCCTCACTCACCCACCAGCCCTCTAAGTGGTCTCCCTCCTTTTACTTTTGACAGGGCCATCCACACGGTCCTCAGACCTATTTCTATAACCATAACCATGACAGTCCCCTTATTGAAACTCTACAATTGCTTCCGATCACACTGAGAAAATCCAAATCCTCTCCATAGCTTATAGGGCCTGACTGGATCTGGAATCAGCCTATTTCTCCAAACTTCTTACTCCTTTTCCCTGTTCTCTCTTCACCAGTCACTCTGGCCATGCTCCCATTTTCGTGAATGCACGCAGCTCATTCTGGTCTCAAGGACTTCGTAGGTCCCATTTCACATGCCTGGAAGGTCTTCTTAAGCACCTCCGGTGGCTTGTTCATTGAGCTCTCTGCTCATCCGTCCCTGGCTGTCACTATATGATCTACCACATAGCTGTTTGTTTGTGGTGATGTTTTTCCCTCTACCTCCTAAATTTAAGCTGCATGTGGGCAGAGCTTTGTTTGGTTCACTGCTGTGTTCTCCAAGAGCACTTCCTGACAAATGAGTGAATGAACTCAACCAATCTGATAAAGGACAAAAACCATTAAAGGAAATATAGACGTTTTGCAAGTACATGTGGAATCGAATGCCAACTCTCTGATTCCCTCATCTGGCTCTGTCTGGTTAAGCATCTTATATGAAATGGGTTATTAAGTTTGTGTTGCAATTTGATCCATGGCAAAACAACCAAGAAGTTTTATTTTTTTTAAGTAAACTTTAGAACTCCTCCCTCTCAGCAACTACCTGCTAGCCCCCAGCCTCCACACTCTTTGGAAAGCCATCATTCTGAGGTCAGTGAAGGAGAGTTTACATGCCATCAGGTGTCCACAACACATTTTGTTCTGTTCAAGGCTCAAGTACACACGACGTGAATGAGCACCCAGGACGGTCCATCAAATCATTATTTCTGTCTCCTTGCACAGAATACTAAGCGTTAGTTCTGAAGGAGAACGGCTCATACGCTGCCAGTACCACCCAGCTTCCCATCGGGCTGCGACTTGAAATGCCCAATTACCAGCAATTTATTTCCTGTCCCCTCTTTGGAACAAGTATGATCAAAATAAATGTCTTGCTATGGTGCGAGAAGCCATCATTTTTCTGAAAGGGCTCAGCTGAAACTCATTAGCAGTGTATAGTCTCTCCTTCCCCTGAGAACTGTGGTCCTTTCTCCTGACAGACGCGATGCTGAATGGAAGCTGGCTAAGAGACCAGAGGACCCAAAGTTTCAGCCCCCTCCCTCGTTCCCTCGGGCCCCTCCACTCCCAGCCAGCCCACACCTCTCCCTCCCCAACAGAGCCAAGACTGAGCGACTGGAAGTTGCTTTTGCCTATGGTACCTCCCTGAGAGAATCTCCTCACTCTGGTCCCGCAATGTCTGTTTATGGTGTCACCATACTTTTCACCACTAAAGCTTGAATCACTTAAGTCAGAGGTTCTCAAACTTGAGAATGCTTAAGAATCACCCAGGGTTCTTTTCAAAACATAGGCACCACCTCACCCACAGATTCTGAATCAGAAAGTGTGGAATTAGGGCCAGATAATTGTATTTTTAACAAGTCCACCAATCTGGCCAGATGATTTTAACGCCAGGAGTCAAAGGGCCACCTTTTGAAAAATATAGTTCCAGATTCACACTTGACAAATCCCTTGTTGTCCATAACAAAACGGATAGCAATTTCCAGTGACTTTTTTCACAAATGCTCTCAAATCCACACTTGCCTCATCACCCTAGTTCAAGTCCTACGGCCACAGCATGACTGTGGGTCCCCGGATCTTTCCACTCCAATCCAGGCCCCTACTGGCACCAAATTATCTCAGACCTTCACTCTGGTCACCTGTTTCCTCTGCTCAAAATCTTCCAATAGCTCCCACTAGTTATAAAGTGTGAGTCTTTTATCCTTTAGCCTGGTATTCAAGGCTCCAGAAATAGCATGTTGAGGTGAAAGATATGCTGCGCATAGGGGTTATCGGAAAGAAGTGACCCTGGATGGTGACTTTCTTGTTACTTGTTAACATAATAATAAAAAAGGAATTGAGGACACTAAAGGTGTTTAAAATTACCCAGATCAAGAAAGGCCTGAGGCTCAGTAACTCCTGAGAAGGGGCCTTTTCCTCTCACTGCCTCCCAGGCCCCACCAGCCTCCCAACCCTGCCAGATGGAGGAATCCAGGTCCTTCCTAGGAAGGTGCTCCCCCCACACAAAGGACCACTCTTCAGGCAAAACAGAGTTTGCCTTCAGAAAATCAAAGCAAGCACCAGGAGAGAAGCCATGGTGATGAAGAGAAGAGAGGAAGATGGAAAGTAGGGCAGACAGGAATGGGGTGGGAAATAGAGTGCAGAAGGGAGGAGGAGTCCATGAAGTTCCCAGGCAGGAGAGTCTGAGCATGTCAGAGGCAAGCCTATAAAGCTCACTCCACAACCTTGCCAATTCTAGCTAGGGAATACACAGAGAGGACTGGAACACCGCCTTCAGAACCAGTCTTCTACTAAGGGGAGAGGGATAGTGGGCTCCTTCTAAGATCAGAGACACCAAAGAGGCGGATGGGCATGCTTCCCTAAATTTTCACTCCAATCAGAAAGCCACCCTGAGAAGCAGAGCCCTCCCTCTCTCCCTGTTCTAACTCCCAGCTGAGCCTCAATCCTGCTCTTTCTGGGCATTCACCCTGCCCAAAGAATCATCTATTATCTCCTTGAATGTAGTTAGATGATTGGATTATCACCATCAAAAAACTTAACTGAGATCTTTAACACTGCTAAATACTACCAGGGACAAACGGACAGCATTCAAGATATATGCTACAAAGGAAAGCATTGGAAATGCTGAGTTAACATAATTAGGATTGTAAAGAACAAATGAGAATGGGTAGCGTCTGTTTTAGGGAAATTTGTGTTAACTGTAGAGGGCAATTTTACAACGATGGAACAGATGGAAAAGAGTGTCTGGGTGTAAGTATGACTATGTGGGTCTTACTGGACAGGCAGTTTGAGGATGAATCTCAGCTGTCAGAGGTTATATGACCTTGGGCAAGTCTCATCCTTTAGGACCAAGTAATCTATCAGGGCCTTTTGAGCAATGGCATTCCAGCACTAAATCGTAAAGCCCTCAAGGGCAGGGGCTGTATCTCTCTGCATTCCTGTTATTTAGCATAGCGCCCAGGGCAGAGCAGAGAGGTTAAGAGTGCGGACCCAGAGGGTACACGGACTTGGGTTGAATCCTCGCTCTGCCACTAGCTGTGTGAACATGGGCAAGTTCACTCCACCTTTCTAAGCCTCAATTTCCTCATCAGTAAGATGGGGACCAAACTAACACCTACCCTGCCTCAAAGTGTTGGAAGATTAAATAGGAAAAGGCAAGTGAAGGGATTAGATGCTCAATCATATTTCCTCATAAAGATGATGAATCCTGAGCTTTGATCAATAAAAGTTTTATACACACATTTAATCCCGGTAACAAAATCTCAGGGCTGGAATCCAACCATCTCTCTGATGTTTCAATCTCCTCCTCAAAGTACCCACCAAGTAGCCAGTCGGTTGAAGCTGGCTCTCCCTTGTGTATGTTCCCTGATCTGTCTGGGACTGTGCCTGAGCATTTTCCATCTTGGATGCTTTAACCCTTCCTTCGTATAGGAAGAGTTCATTACTGGACCCATCATCATTCTGGTCACTTTTTTCTAACTAATCATTCTATGTGCAACCCAAAGTGCTCATTTTTTATTATGCAAAGCTGTCAAGTGGATTATATAATGCCCAAACTGGTTTAGTATGATTAAGGGGCTATAGTCACTAGAGCTAGTGAAAGACTGAATATCTGGAGTTGAAAAAAAATTACTCTTAAATCCTTTTTTACACATTCTTTGGCAGGCAAGAGCTGACAGAGTAAGAGCTATAATTTTCCATGTGAGGCTCCAGAAAAACCGATAGAAACAGGTGAGATTCATTTGTAGTACAAGAACTATGGACTTTAATATTAATACATTCATTCAGAATGGAAAGTCACTGAGCCAGATAAATCCTGCCATCACTGCCTCTCACTAGCTCACCTGACTGGACTGCTGAAAAACAGAGACATTGTTTTTAACGGAGAGCAAGGTATCCTCAAATGTGTCACTGTCCCACCCACACCGAGACCACCCTTACGCCTTCCAGCCTTACTTCCTACTTTTGCTGCCAGGAGCAGCACCCAGGTAGACTTCCTCTTCCCTGTCCCCTGGCTGTACCTTAGCTCTCTGCTTCCTGGACTTCCCCAGGAACATCATCCTCCTCTCCTCTGCCTGAGCTCCAAGGGCCAGTGCAAATCCCACCCCAATCACAGGGAACCTTTCCTGTTCTGACTCCACCAACCCATTGGCCTTGAACACAGACTTGTGCCATTCATATATCCTTAGGTGTATTTGTCTTCTCTCAGGTCAGAGACCTCTACTCCTAGCCCAGGGCCTTGTACATAGTAGGTGTTCCAAAACACTTCATCAATTTATTCTTGCCAAAAATAGAGGGAGAAGAAGAAGGAGAGGCAGAACAAGATGGCCCGCAGAGAGTGCTCAAAACAGTTGCTCTGGCTATGAGAAAATGGAATGGAATTTGCGTCTTCCAGCAAGATCAAGAACCTAGCTTCTCTTGTTCCTCTCACCACAAAGTCAGGTCTATCTGGGCTTGGAAGTAGTCCTTTACATCCAGGGGAAGCCACAAGAGTTAGAGGAGAATAACAGACAGAAGGTGAAGATCGGCTGGTGCCGTCACGGAGCGCCCTTCTTGGCTGTTGCTCAGTACTGTCCCACTCTAAACTGGAAAAACAATAGTACTGAAAATTATTCCAGTAGCAATACTATGGCAGTGTGCCCTACCCACACCTTTCTGCAGCTTAATGAACCCAAGTTCCAGTTTGATCCTTAGAGACTTATTTCCATTGCTTCCAAGGCCAGCAGGGAAGAGAAAGCCGTTGAGACCCAAGGGAGGGCTACGACAGGGATGGCTTTGTCAGGCCAGTTCTGGCTGCAGATATTTAAATGGAATCTCTTTTCCACTGGAGTCCATCTTTGGCTTTCATGTCTCTGCTTTACTCTGCTTTGGGCCCTTAAAGGGCAAAGTATTCCTACTTGGGCAAAGACCACCCCCAGAAATGGCAACGGGGCAAGGAGTCAGGCAGGCAGAGGCTGGCTCGCTCTCCCTCCCTCCACTAGCAGGAGTCCCTGTTTCTTTCTCTTCTGCACCTCCCCCCACCTTCCTCCTTCTCTTTCTCCTCCCATCTCATGTACATCTGATTCTCCTCTCTCTGTCTCTAAATCTCTCTTCCTTTCTCTTCTTCCCCCATTGTCTGTCTGTCTTTCCCTGTTTCGGGGTATGTCTATGTGTCTGTCTGTCTTTCCCCCCTCTAGGTAACATGCATGTGTGCTCCCCATCTCTCTTCCTGTCTTTCTCTGTCTCCCTGCCTCCTCTCTTGTGTGGCTTTTCTGTAGGAGACCTGGACTGGGCACCAGAAGACTTAGCTTCTGGTCCTGGCACTACCATTAACTAGCTGCTTGGTTATGGCCAGTGGTTATGGCCAAATTACTTTACATCTCTGGGCCTCAATTTCCTAGACTATATAGTCACTTAGACTGGATGCTCTTCAAGGTCCTTGACAGCTCTGAGATTTTATCATTGAATGAAATGGAACTCAGCCGACCCAAGACCCACGAAGCAGTTGCTACTGTAAAACAGGAGAATCATGCTGGGGTGCCCAACAGCACAAGCACCAGGGGGCGCCTGAGTACCACTCAAAGATGATGTGACCCAACCCAGACAACTGATGGAGGATGCACTCCATGCTAGGCAGGCAGCGTGCTAAGCCCTGTACCTGTATCTCATTCAGTCCAATGAGGTAGATACTATGACATTTCTATTTTAGAGGTGAGGAAACTGAGGCACCAGAGGTGGGGCGACTTGACCAAGGTCATACAGCCAAGACTTGTCAGAGTGGGGCTGAAACCCAGGCCGCCTGACTCCAGAGCCATGCTCTTATCTAAGTTCTATGTTGCCCCAGCCTCTGATGCTCGCTCACAAGCTTCCCACTGAGGCTGCTGAGTAAACCTTTCTGGATCCCAAATGTACTCAGGAGTCTTAGATCCAGATTACAGGGTTCAATCAATTCTCTCCTCTTCAAGACACCAACTCTGACTTCTCACGCTTCTGCCTATAACTGCTCCATCAATACTCTATTACCCTGCACGCTGACTGGCATGCTGTGGTAGACCTGCCCTCTCTATTTTCAAATGCGTATGTCTGTGCCATTCTAATCAACCAGGCATCTTACCAGAACCTTCACAGTGCTGGGCCCACTGCAGAGGCCCACGCTTGCTGACTAACTAATGAGCACTGGGATACTCGGTGAGCACTGAGGGTATGTCCCTAAGTCCTCTGCCTGGGTTGTAAATATCTGGGACCCTCAAGACTTTCACATCATAATTCCTGTACGCAGGCTCCAGCTACTCACTGGCAACTACTGGATGGATTGGGATGGAGGGATAAATGGCGTTCCCTTAACAGAAGCAGAAATTGGGGGTCCTCCAATGATAACTTCAGCTCAAGCCAGCAAATACAAAGAGAACCCCAGCTTCATACCAGACACAGCTAAGAGCCGTAAGGTGCAGAGGGAGGAAGAAGCCATGGTTTCTACTCTCAAGGAGATACCGGAATAGAAGAGATGAAACATGCAAAATCAAAAACAATAAACGTATAACGTTTCTTGGAGTCAGAAGACCAAAGTCCAAGTCTTTCCCTCTGACCCTTGAGTGGATTACATCCAGCAGCCTTCTGAAGCTCAGACACCTGTCGGGCACTAATGGTGGTTTGGGTGTCAGGGAAGCATTTGAGACCCATCACCAGGTTTGGTAGCTCTTGTTTTTCACATTTTTCTTTGAGCATCTGTCCCAGTGTCAAATACATGGTGAGAGAGAGAGCGAGCAAGTGGGACACTGGGTGAAGGAAGTCGTGTTTCAGAAGTCATATTCATACATTCTGAAAAGTACAAGGAAATTAACCATTCTGGGGAATTCAGTTTGAAAATTTCAAACCTCATCACATCCACTTCATAATCTGCTTGTTTTTCTTCAGTACCAACAATGTGATTTCTACAGTAGAGATGAATTGATAGGGTCTTAATTCTAGAAATGCTCTTATTTTTAAGAGCATGACGTAGAATAGCCACCGGTGTAGTTTTACTACACTTTTTCCTAGCTTTAGTGTAGATGTCATGGTGGCCACAGAAAAGTCTGTAACTGCAGTGCCCAGATAGTCCAAGTGTGGATGTCGCGCTCCTGTTAGGGAGGTCTTTCACCCACCCTCCTCACAGCCCCGCTGCCCCTCTCCAGGGCCCATCCTAGTAGAACAGCCATGAAAAGAGAAGGAAGCTGCACGATCTGTAGCCAGATAATCTCTGTGAGTCACTCAGAGTTCAGTGATACAGTAACGCCCCCTCTGTGTGCCTCCGGAGGCTGGCACCTCACTTTGTCTCAATCACGGACGGACTCCGTGCTCTCCTGTGCTCAGGGATGATATATTTATCTGGACAGTTCCAGATGGCAGGAGTAGGCAATTGATTCATTTGCTTCTCCATTCCCAGCAGGCCCCACAAGGGTTTCAGAGCTGGGGCCAGCACACAAGCAGTGCCGGTCTCTCCTGAGGCGGAGGTGTCGCCTCTGATGACTCAATCACTACCCCAGCTGGGGGTGAGGGGTGGGGGGACTCTGCAAGGGAGTTAGGGCAGCCCAAGAAGGGAGGACACTCCTGAAGGCCCACCTAGTCCTGGGACTGACTGCACAGCGACCCTGTACCCAGAGGGTGTCACAGCCAGTCACAGGATGCCCCGCTATCCCTCCATCCTGCCTCTGTCTCAGGACACCCAGCACCAGGGCCCCACAACAACAGCTGTGAAGGGAACCAATAGTCGGCGGACATGTCCAGTGGGCTGTCAATTTTCCATGTATATTTCCATACAGTTTTGGATTACACCTGGTCAATCACAGAAGGTATGGAAGGAGAGTGAAACACTTTTTATACGTATAATCTTGAAATTACACCGTGGCCACAGAAAAGTCTGATAAGACAAGTGCCCCAATCCCAGCCTCTCACGGTGAACCCCCAGGGAGATGACGCTAAGCCTCAACTTCAGTCTCCAGCTCCCTACTAGCACCCCCTCCCCCAGTGTGTCAGTTCTCAGAGCAAAGATCCCAGGGGCCTACTCAGAGACACAGAAAGTATAACGGGTTATTTCATCCAAAAAGGGCATTTGTGGCAAGACTGTCCTTTTATAGTCAGTAACATAACCATTTCTTTATTATTTCCGGTAAAGGAAAACGCTATGACTGGTATAATGCAAAAAGACAGATTAAGCCAGAAATAACCTCTAACCACGGAACATACAGTCATCAATAGCCCATGTTTTAAATCTGGTTTCCCAAGTACAATCCTGCCAAAGAATCCTTTAAGGTCCCTATATGCCACCACAGGCCAACTCTGGCAGGCCACCTGCATCCCTGATAGAGAAGTGAGCTCATTTTATGTGAGGGCCAACCCTGACAGAGCTCAGATAATCCCCCAGACCCTGAAGTTGTCCAGAAAGCTCATGCCTCAGTGAGGGTCAAGCTCTCCCCTCAGGAAAGCTATGTCACATGACTGCAGTTAACAAGTCGAGATGGTATTGGGGAGGGTGCAGCTGGGGCTGAACTGCCTCTTCCTTCCATAAATCAGGTGTCCCCAGGCCTGATCACCTAGGTCGGGACTGCCTCCCTGGGATGGATGCCAGATGCGGGGAAGCAGCTTGTTACCTGCTGGACGTCCTGCTGGAAGACACAGAGCTGCAGCCGCTGGTGGAGCCGCACCTTGCGGTGCTGCCAGATGCTCTCGAGCCGCCGCTGGTGGTGCAGCACCTCGTGCACCACATCCAGCACCTGGTGCACTGCCTTGGAGTAGTTGGCTGTGGCTGTGAGGGACTCAGAATTCCCAGGACTCAGGGGACGCTGCAGCACATCCAGCAGTGCTTTGCCATCCTGGCTGACCTGCAAGAAGGAAAGAAGGTCCAGTCAAGGGAGTAGAGATGCACGCAGGGCACAGAAAGGCAAGGAGAGACTGTCCAGGGGTCCCCTGATTTGAGGCTGAGAATCTCAATCCTACCCAGACCCATGACAACCAAAGATGTGCCAGCCAGAGCTGCCCTGGTGCCCAGCTCGCAGCCCAGGGGAGGGCAGGGCATCCCGGAATCCTGGGGGAGAGGAGCTGCCAGGTCAGCAGCCAGTTGTCTGTGAGACTCCTGAATCAAAGTCTCTTTCTCCTGTGAATTTTAGCCTCACAAGGGCAGGAACTCTGCCCTGTTCATCTTTCCCCATGTCTAGAACAGTGCCTGGCATATGGTACATGATAAACATTTTGACTGACTCACTAACCAGGTCAGGCAGCAGAACTTCTGTTCAGAAATGAAGCTGAACATGTGTCAGAACCATAAACCTCTCTCCCTCTTTCTTCTTCACCTTCCTCGACCTGCTCTAAACTTCTAGATGGGCGACCAGAGGCAAGTTACTCAACCTCTCTGGGCCTCAGTTTCCTTGTCCGTAAAATAGGAATAGTAATGGTTTATGCCTCCTAGAGTTGTGGTGATGATTAAATGAGTTAACACACATAGACCCCTTAGAATAGGGCCTGGCATGTAGTTTTGGCTACCAATTCTATCCGCGTTATCATCATCCTCACTCTCTCCTGTCTTATTTCCTTTCTTTCATATTTATCCTTCTTTTGCTCTCCTTCTATACAACCCCTTTTTTTCTCCTGAAAGTGGTAACATCCCCATCTTTCCAGAACGTGCAGAGTAAGGGAGGGACCCTTAGATTGTGGACACAACAACCATGATCCTGGGTTCCCCAACACTCACCCTCAGTGCTGACAGTAGGGGGACATTCTCTGTCCTTCCTCATTGGAATCCTGGTGCAATTACAGGCACCAGTATTTCTGGAAAGTGGCATCATCTTATCAACATCTGTGGCCCTCCAGTGCTTGGCAGAGTACCCAGTAGAACATGTATCTTTCCAATTTAAAACAGTGGTGACTAGGGAATTGATAGGAATTTTAAGACCTCAAATTATTTGGTCAACAATGAAATCAAAGTTGGTTTGGAGTTGAAATGGTCTTTTCCTTCCAGCAAGATGGGGAAGGAGGTGTGCTCCCACCTCCAGCCTTATGATGATGAATGGGGAGTTGTTTGCTGGGCTCACAGCCTCCCCTCACCCCACCTTCACGTCCTGATAATAGCTTGGCTGGGGGTTCTGGAACACAGAGGTGACTGTCACTCCCTCTCCTCATGGGGCAACAGAAACGCGTGTGGGGCTGGGGCATTATTAAGAAGAGTGCCGATGGAGAGTGCAGCTGACACAGGAGAGGAAACCTGGCTGGAGGAATATGGCCAATTCAGGTGACCACCACTATCTACCCCATCCCACCATGTCTGCCTCCATGATGTATTGCCAGGGTAGGGGGCAATGAAGAACCTTATAAATAATACAGAGGAAACGCCCTCCAGAGACGTGAATAAGACAAATATCCTACGGTCAAACCCAGGAGAGCTCTCTTCAGGGAATTCTGAGTAAATGCTGTCTTTTGTCCAGAGCAGGGTGATTAGAGATGGAGGGCCAAGTCCTGAAATCCATGGGAACACGGGTTCCAGTCCTGTGCCTCAGTCCACATCTGTAGGAGGCAGGGGCAGCCCACTGACCTCTGAAGTGGGCTTGGAGCGAACGTCTACACCCCACAATGCTCGGACCTGAGAACAAATTGGGAGAATGCTGTCGTTCTATATAATAACACTCACACCCTCAAGTGTGAAGTGTGTTACTATAATACTAATCTCATTTGTACTTTCTATTTTTGTATTTTACAAGGAATAAATTTAGAGACTCTTGACCTAGGGACAGAGGTACAATTCTCGTATAAGAGAAAGCCTCGGATCAGAGCTGATGAGATCATATTTGGCTCACAAGCCCTCCTCTCTGCCTCCTATAATGACAAAGCTGTTACGATTTTTTAGCAATTATTACTGTCAGGCACTGGGCCAAGTGCATTACAGGCATTATCTTTATAACCCTTCAAACTACAAGCAGGTGTTATCACCTTCATTTCACAGAAGGAAAAACTGAGGCTTAGAGTGGGTAAGTACCTTGCCTGAGGTCACACAGCTGGTAAGGAGAGCCAGGATTCAAACTCAGTTTGACTGTGGCAAAATCCCTCACTCTCACCCTTGGTTCTTTGACTTCAACATGCACCAAATTCACCTGGGGTGATATTAATTAAAATGTAGTTTCCAGGTCCTACTTAACACTCTGATTACCAGTCTGAGATGGAACCCAGGAACCTGAGCCTCTAACAAGCACACCTCTAACAAGACCACCTGAGGCAGGTGGTCCAGGAACCCACTCTGACAAACACTGCTCTGACTTTGCCCCAGAGGAAAGCCACGGGCTGGATGTGAATGCACTCTCCCCTCCTTGCCCAGCTTCCTTCCCCAGCCCATCTCTTTACATCCCTCACATCTCTCCCTCAGAATTCTTGCCACTTAAGTAAGTGGTTAGTGAACCACTTGCTCGCATTATGTTCACACCGATACACCTATGTGCCCCTCTCCTTTCACCTTGAAAGGAACGTCAAGACAATTTTTCCTGTTCTCAACTTTGTACCATGCTCCCAGCCTTTGATTTTTTTCAGTGGAAGGGTCTTTTAGAATGTCTGCATTTCCATGGCAGCCTCTCGCTCCTGCAAACACCGTCTCTACCCGGTGGTGTATTTTCCTCTGGACCTTCTAGTGAGAAAATTAGTAATTTTTGATGAGCTGCTTCATAAAAGGGGTAGTAGGGCTAGTGTGAACACGCCAGCCAAACAGCAAACTGCAGAGGAGCACAGGGCTGCTTTCTTATATTCCTCCCTCAGAGGAGACAGTCCGATCTTCACCATAGGATGAGACAGGTGTAGGGGGGCGTGTGTCTGTGTGCATGCACACCAAGGTAGTGCCTGTTGATGACCGCATCTTTTCTGCTTCCTGGCTGTCATTCACAGATCAAGGACCTTAAAGATGTCTCCAAAGAGAGAAAAATGGCCTCTTTTCTTTTCAGTTCCACCAAGGATATTTCACAGCATCAGGCCAGTACTCTTGCCACCCATCCATATGCCCAGGACCCATGGGTGTCCTATTCATTTCTCACCTCCGTGTAGGCCTGGGTCACCTGCTCATACAAGGACTGGTGGTGATGGATTGCCAGCTCCAGGTCCTGCATCTCGGACGGCAGGCCACCTTCACTGCACATCTTGCACCAGGCATCCACTCCCGACAGGAACTGGAAGGAGATACCAGCTGGGTCAGTGTGGGAGCACTGGGGGTGGGCAATGGGCAGATGGTGTAGAGATGGTCAGACACCTTGGGAAGAAGCATCAGGACCTCTGGAGGCCTTCAGAGATCACTGCAGAGAGTGGAGTTTTCACTTTAATTCTACAAATACTAACTCCATGTAAGAAGTCCGACCCAGTACCTGTTTAGGAAGTGTGGCTTCCACAAACAAAGATGGCTATTATGAAACTGCTGGGGGTGGGAGCCATCTGTGTGTTCAACAGGCTATATCCACACATTGACTATAAAATACAGGTGTGGAAACAGCTCACTACATTACGTGTATATGTCAGAGCTTCTTGTCCCGTGCACACTCATGGGCACATGTGAGGGGCTGCGTGTAATATAACGGGATGTTTGCACACACATCCTTTCTAGTGTGTACACTGAGTTGTGAAGAGAAGCAAAGAACACCTCATACATGACCCTCAGACACCCCAGGGAACTTGCAGAGATCATTCCCACAGGGGATGGGGATTAACACTCAAGAAGAACCCCGCTGCTGGGTCAGTAGCCTTAGGCGTGGGTGAGGGGAGGGGCAGCTTAGGGGGAGAGGCTATACTGTGCCAACAGTGGCAGTGGCTCCTGGGATGTGATACACAGATATGGATCTTGACAGACATTAAATTATTTAAAAATTAAAATTAACAACTGTGGAAGACTATGGGTCTCCACGCTCAAAGGGTGAGCTAACTGAAATCACTCGGATTTATTGAGTGGAAAAATACACCTCTAAAATGCAAATAATTCTTCACCCAAAAGTCTGGAGTGGTTCTGTCTGTGATTCCTCTCGCCTGGGTGCACAGCTCCATTTAAATTAATTGCCTAAATACCTTTTTATCTCATTGCCTAGAACAGCCCATATGAGGACGATAAAGAGCTGCCTAGATAAGTGCATTGAAAAAATTGCCTTAAATCCATTGTTTGGCATGTTTCTTTTCCCCCAGCTATAAAGAAGCATAGTTTATGAGTTTCCCTGAAGGACTGGTAATACCTGAGGAAATTGTATTAAAAAATAGATACAAATAAAATTGCTTCTCATCCAAACTAATCCAAGTCAGGAAACATCAATAAAAGTTGACTCCTCCAGTTGCTGCAACTGCTTGAGTTCTAGTCTGCTGGCTGTTGTGGCTGATTTTTCATTCTGTATGTCTTTATCACATTAGGCCATCTCTTAACAATTCTGGAAGAATGCTGGGTGTCATCCAGTATCAGATTGCATGTACTTGCTCACATCTCAGAAGATTCTTTGCTCTGCCAATAACCATTTTACAGAGGAACCTGAAAGCAACTTGACATTCGTAGGGGGACCGCCTCTACAAGGCCCTTGGGACTTCTCTGTAATACTCTAACAGGAGTCCTACAGCAGATCCCACAAAATGGTCAGCTCAAGGAGACAGAGACAAAGAGACAGAGAGGGAAGCATTGAGTCTCCCTTGACAATCTTGATGAACCCTGAATAAAGGGTGTAAGCAATAGGGTTGAAGAAAGAACAAGAGATTAGACACGAATATTCTCATGGCCCTAAGAATGAACCAGTCACTATCACTCACTACCACCATCACCCTTAAAAAAAAAAAACAGGGCTAGAATCCTCTCAATACGTAGGGCTGCCCCTGACTTATGACACGGTATTTCACTCTTTGGGAAGGTCTCAGGTGGAAACAGACACAGGTGGAGGAAACACAGAGATGCTAGGATACCATGTTGAACAAATACCTACAGTAATAATGTCTACCCCTTAAAAAGCACACTAGGCACCTTATGTGCCCCATCTCTAATCCTTACAATAGCATTGTGAGCTTTATGACTGTCCCCACATTGATGAGGAAACAAGCTCAGAATGGTAAGGTGACTTGCCTAAGAGTTAATGATTAGAACTTACATGTGTCTGGCCTCAAAGCCTAGACTCTTTCAATTATCCCATGTGCCTTCCATGTAACAGAGGGAGAGGTAACAGAGGGAGAGATTTAAAGTATGATCTGGTGTCTGACTCTCCGTTATCTGTGAGCTACCCAAATGTCAGACAAAGAAAGAAATTTAAAGGTTCAGACCACAGGCTTCAATGTTAGACACACCTAGGTTGAAATCCTAGCTGCCCATAGATTGTGTGATTTTCACAGTTGTGTGTTAGAAAATGTTTAATAACCAGCATATATATGTTTACATATATATGTGCATGTATGTTTGTGTGTATGTACACATAAAGTATATATACAGTGTACTAAAAATTTTACTGATATAAAGGATGTATAGCACATAATTTACAAAGAATAATAACAGATAAAATGCTCCTTATAATAAATTCCATTTAGCCAGTTGATTCTCACAGGATGCTTTTGTCTGCAAACGACAAATTTATATAGTTCCAACACAAAAGCTGGTTATATTTTCACTTATGTTAAGGTGTAAGACAAAAGTGAAAAATATCTGAAGACCCATGTCAGAACGTTACTCCTTCATCAGTGATGTGAGTGATTTCTTTGCTGAATGGAATAATAGTGTTTGAATATCAGAAGAATATTTCCTCAATTTTGTGTGCTATTCACAATGTAACAGCTACAGAGAGGACACATTTTTAAGTTTAGTCTGCATTTTTAAATATTTTCTCCTTCATTGCCTTAAGACTTTATAACAATCAATGAAATAATAAATCAAGCCCTGGTTTGTAGCATTTGCTGACTTCCATGGTGTAAAATGTCCACCTTGGTCTATTTCAAGCTACCCACGTGACATCACAGAATATGGAGTTGGGAAGAGATGATCAGTAGCCCACACTGTATAGTATTTGCACCATAGAGATAAATAGATATAAATAACCTCAAGAACATAGGTAATAGTAAAATGTAGTAAAATAATTGGGAGCGATGGGTTTTGAGTATTTATTACCTTTGCTTTTAATATGACATAGTTAATGTAAGTTTATATAATTTAATTTTAAGTAATGGCTATGTTTAACAACTAACTCACAAAATGCCTGAAAATTTAAGTTAGCTCTCCATGAGCTGGTTGGAGCAGCTCCAACCACTGGATCTTAGGCAGCTCACTGAATCTCTCCAAGTTTCAGTGCTCCTCTCTGTAAAAGGGGTTAGTAATGTCACTGGCCAATGTCAGTAAAAGAATGGCAACAAATTATTATTATTTCCATCCATTTTATTATTATTACATTATTACTATCATAGCAAATGCTTCACGTAAAATTAGCTTCCCCCTGCTCTCAGCACTCAGTGATCAATTTAGTTTCCCCTCTTTGGTCTATGCTCAGGGAATACAAACTAAGCAGAGAGTCAACACACACATGCACACACAACACTAAACTGCCAAGCAGAATATAAACAGGCTCTGGGTTCCTCCTTGTTTGGATGTTAAACAAACCCCCATGACTTACCAATGTTTCTTTGTGTACACAGGGGCCAGGAAAGTGGTGGAACATGGGGTATTGCTGCAACTACTCAGAGGGTCTTCAGTGTTTCAAAAAGAGAGGAGGGGCTCTCTACCGAATGCGTATGCACACCCACCCTGCCCTTCCCCTGCCCATCCACCCTTCCCACCAACAGCAGCCACAGCAGTTCCCTAGGCCTCACCTGCTCAGCCTTCTGGTGGAATACCGCAGACATGGCAAGGATGGTGCTGCGTTCGTCCAGGGCAGCTGCAAAGCTCTTCCACTCCTGGTCCAGCTGCGTGGAAATCTGCTTGATTTGCTGTGAGGCATAATGACCAGCCTCAGAGAGGCGGGAAGCCACGGACATGATGCGGTTGATGTTGACATAGGCATTCTGGGAAGCAAAGGAGAGGGAGTGCTTAGTGGGGCAGGCTGAAGAGGCGTCCATTGAGTACTTTTGCGGTGGGTGAGTATTTGGGGAAGGAGGCTACCCAAAACAAAAAGTATGAGAGAGGCTGGTATAGGCCACACTCGTGCATCCATTTTTGGCCCAACAGAAGTCTTTGTTTCTGACATAAAATTTCAATAGATAGCTGGTACAGTAACTGAGACCTTTCATTCTGGGGACCAGCATAGTCTTTGTGCCAACTATTAACGCACATGAATGCAGTCACTATACATGGAATCCCTTAGTAATCCTCACAATCATCTTATGAGTTCATGCCAAGGTGACAGCATGGTACTTCAAATTACTCTCTGGAAGCAACGGCTCAGACTAGGACAAAAGCTGGAGGAGGCAAAGGCACCTCTCTTGCTCAGGACAGAGCTGTACCCAGGGCATCACTGCTACCTACAAAAGGGCAGCGGTACTCATCAAAGAGGGCAAAGGGCACATGTCACAGGATAACTACACATCTTCCTATCACCAAGTGAAGACTTTGCCATCCCCGCCTCCCCCCTATCCCCCGCAAAAAGCTGGGGCACTGACCATCAGTCACTTTAAATAAAGAGAACATTTGAAGTCACAACATTTTCCCATGCTAAAAATAAGACCTGTGGAGCCCTTTCTCATCCTTGCTTGACTTAGGAAAATTTCTGCACCTGACCCCAAAAAAGTATCTGTGGGTACCCCTAAAAAGCATCATCGGTGGGGCTCTCCTGGCCCTGCTGACTCCTTTTATCTTTTGTTTTGTTTACACTCATTTCCATCTTTGATTGCCAATTAAAAATTCCTGACATGTGTGTAGTTTCCTACTAGGCCAGCAGAAAACTCTCCAGGAAGGAACAAGACAAAAGAAAAACCTCACAAACACAAGACAGTACTGAGCATGGTTATTTTTAGCTGCTACCTCCAAGTAACTGTCTGAGGTGTCAAAACAATCAAGTAATATTGTGGCAGCCACGGGGAGCTTTTCTGAACCACACAATGTCTGCCCGAAGAAGGATTAGGTGGCAGGTGGCTTGCACACCTTCGTTCTTTGTTACAAATCTCCTCAAATGATGATAAATACTCTTCAGCTATAGCATTTTCTCTTGCTTCTATTAGCTCAGGAGTAGTTCATTAATATTGGGTCAGTTTAATGAAGGTTCTTTATTTTTCTTTCCCTCTTCCCTCGTGGTCCCCATTCATCTTCGCTGTTCCCGACATCAAGTACTCCATCCCAAACCTGAGCCAGGTTGATAAGGTTTCTCTTCATTTAAAAGGTCTCTGTGTAAGTTTAAAAGGTGAAGCGAAGTGCTTGAACACAAATCCATCCTGATGTCTAATGACCCCCACGTGTAATCTCTTTCTTTAGTCTGGCCTGAGACCTTTCTGACGCAGTCCATTTCTTTAATAAAGCTAGAACATTATGACTCTTGTTATTTGAAACAACTATCCTTCAAAGATTCAAGAATTATTACCAGCCCTGCCTTCTGAGTTAGGACATAAATTCTACTTAAAATTAAACTCTATTTATAAAATGGATAGAAAAACCAACTCTGCGCTTAGAAATAAAGGGAAAGAAAAGGGAGGAAAAGGGTAGGTACTGATTTCAATAGTTCTGTCTTCTAAGGGAATAACATTTAGAAATTCCCCTAAATTTCCTGCTTGTGTCATTGTCTTATTTTGGGTTCCCACTAAAAGAGACCCTGAGACAAGGATTTGGGGCAAATCATCAATTTGGGTGTGATCCCAGGAAGGGAGTGAGGAAGTCAAAGAGGAAAGGGAGGAAAATGAATACAGGATGTGTTCATTGATGGGGTGCTGCATGAGCGACCAGGTGTCATTCCTACTGAGACCTTTGGAGAGACTGTGTAGAAAACACCACTGAGCTGTCCTCTGGGAGGTGAGGAATCTAGGGTATTTATGCACCAAGTCTCACGGCTCATGGTTGAAGGTCCCTCTTGGAGTAACTCCCTGGCATCTCTAGCCCGACCGACACACAGGTCAAGCACACACTCCCCAGGTCAGAGAGTGACCACGGGCAGAGAAACCCAGGAAGCTGTCACTGTACATGGGAACCATCTGCAGATGATCTTCAGGGTGGGCTGAGGGGATTCGGGTGGGACGTTGACAGCGTCTGATATAGCTGTTCTTCCAAACTGGATTCAAATCCTGGAAACCCCCCCTCCCCCCCACATTTATCCAGATCTATATAGGGTCGTTGGGTTTTCCAGTCCTGTGAAAGCCCTTGTGTGCTTTGGCCAGATGGGAAGCAAGAAAAGCAGTAAGAGCAGGGCACTAGCCTGTCCCTCATGGACATCTTATGGATGCCCAGCCCTCTGTCATCACCACCTGTTTACATTCTCTCCCCACAGGAAACACAGGGAGGCGTATTTCTGCTCACTTTTAGGAAGAACTCTCTAGCTATTAGAGATGTCTAACTGCCTCTGGAGGCTGTTAACACCTTGTCACTCATTCAAATATTTACGGAGAGCGGGCCAGGCTCTGTGTTGGGGGCTGTGGGAGATCAAAGAAGAATGAGACAGAATTCCTGCCCTCAGGGTCTCACAGCTGAGACTTAAGAAAAGTCCTCAAAATAACTGTAATTTAAAGCAAAATGAAGTCAGTGTTTTGACAGAGTTGGAGGCAACTCGCTGTCGGGATGCAGAGGGAAGGGATCTGAACCACCGGCAGGGATGTGGGGAAGAGGCTTCCTACACAGAAGGGGGTGGTGAGGCTGGCGGAACTCCAAGGTCCCCTTCCACCCTTAATCCTATGATCATAAATGAAAGCTAAAAACAATACAAACAAAAAAAGACCATGGCTTACATTTCACATGCTAGAGACTAGCACAGTAAACGCCTTTTTGTTTCCTTTTCAGTGGGCAGAGAAATGCCTCACTAAAACTAACAAATGATTATGCTTCACAAAAGAAGCAGAGGCAGTATTCCTCACAATAGAGGGATAAATATAATGTTGACTCATGAAGTTGCTCACTCTTCTTCTCTACAGCCCCTTGTTGGAGTAGCAAAGCACTGCAGGCAAGTCACATTGCTCCAGTTCATCATCATCATCATCTTCATTTTCCTTCAGCCAAAAATCTGAGACCAATGAGCAGATAGATTCTAAACTGCAGCCACAAACAAAATGACAAGAGAGGAAAGGCAGAGCAGGTCTCAAATGACTTAGAAGGAAAGAGCAAGGTTGAAGAGCTGGATTAAGTGTCTGAATAAATAGGGGTGCTTAGCCATTGGCACAATGACATGTCATGGTGTTGGGTCAATCCACCCATGTGGTTCTTCTGTGTTACTGTTTATGACTCTGTCAAAGACCATTTTGGAGTCATGTTTGTCCTGGGGACATGATCAGCAGGAATGGATATTTTGACTCATTATGTCCTTTCCATTTCCTACCAGCTGCTCCCTCGCCTCCCTCTCATTTGCCCGGCTCTGCCATTCTTCCCTACCAGCCTTAAATGCCCTTCCATCTGCCAAGCTGTCCATCATTCAAGGGCATCAAAGTCACTGGGCCAGGAGTCAGGAAACATGAGTTCTGGTCCAGCTCTGATACTCACTTAAGATGTCACTTCACTCCTCTGTGTCTCACTTTCCTCATCTGTAAAATGGAAGAGTTGAACTAAATGACCTAAGACATTCCATTTTCAAGGAAGCAGTGTCAGTTCCATATAACCCAGACCTCTAGGTGCGTTCTCTGTTTACGGAGGGCACCAAGATGGGATGTAGAAAGGTCAGGAGGTCACAGGTCTCTTTTGTCTTACTTTCAGAGCCTGGGGGAACACTAACTATATTCCCCTCTCCAGACCCCCTTCTATGGAGGAGGTGGGGCATAAACTGAAGAAACAAGGAGAATGCAAAGCTTTCAAGTGTCCATGCGCAATGGGAAAGTTTTAAACAAAAGAGTGAAAGGATCTGACTTATGCTTTTAAAAGACTGCTCTATGTGCTAAAGGGTTGGTGAGGGGAAGTGTGCATAGAGTGAGGCCAGAGAGAGGAGTGCTGCCTATCCCAGAGGTACACATAGCCCAGCCTCGGTTTTCCATATGCCTCAGTCTCATCCTGGCTCTGCCCTCTGCCCTGTCAGGTGAGGGCCACAGCTGGAGCTGGGTGACCAAGGGCCAGCTGCTCCCTTCTGCCTTCCTGTTCAGCCCCTTCGCCTGAGAGGAGCTGCCTAGACTAACCAGCTTCCCTGGTTGGAAGTGAACAGCATGACTAACAATGAGTGTCTTCTTAAACCCTTACCTCAAAGCTGCTTTATTAATTTAAATTTCCCACATATGTGCTACTATTATTATCATCATTATCCAAAGAACGACACAGTCCAAGATGCAAACACAATCTACCTTACAGAACGCAAGGTGCTTGCAGAATGGTTTGCATCATCCACCCCATCCTACCTGCTCCCAAAGGCTCTCCTCCCATCATTTTGGTTACAGATGGAAAAAATAACTAAATTCCAGCAAAATCTCACTAACTCAAACCCCTCTAAATTTATACTCTGCCCTCACTTTTGTTGCCTACAAAATTCTCTGTTTTCTCATTTCATTCATTAATTGGAGATCACAGAATGGATGGCCCCTTCTCCCAAGGCCTTGTCTCCAGCTGTGATTAACTGAAATCAACGGAGCAGAGTCAATCTCCCGAAAGAACTACGGCAGAATCTTGATGAGAGTTTTCAGCTCTGCTGAAGGTTCTCACTTGACCCTAGTTCCTGGCTGCCCAGACTGACTACAAAAACATGCAAAGTTGCTTGCAAGATAATGACAACTTTCCATTTAAAAACCCAGCTGAATTTTCTCCTTTATGAGGTTTCTGATGTGGTACACTTAGAAAGGGATACTGGCTCTTCCAGAAATAATCATTTGATGGAAGCTATCATTTTGGAAACTTAAGCTCTGTGTCCGGGGCTGATTGTAAGAGCAGATGATTGCTGTGTGTGTGTTATCTGAATCCCATTCACTTTGCTCCTAAAAGCAGGGGTGAATCTTACACTCTTGTGGTCATGGGTCCCCACCCTGAATCAGAAACTCTCCCCTGTGGTTATGTGAGATAACAGAAAGCATCCAGTCCATTGCCTGGCACGTAACTGATAACTCCATGAACGTCCTATCTTTTCCCTCATCCGGTTCCAGCAGACCATGTTAACTCTCCAAACGAAGTGCAGACCAAATCAAAGTATTAGTAAAAAGCACAACACAAAGAAAAATCTATCAACTACTTCAACACGAGGCAAATATTCCAACAAGAGTCCAAAGTCCCACTGTATTTCACAAAGAGCCTGCCACAATGTTCACTACTATTCCTGGGGAAGGGTCCCTTTCCACAAGAGCCTGTCACATGTGCCCAGCCCTGCAGCAGCTGCAGCTGCTTGTCAGGCCACTGCCCTGCACACCACACCAGCTCGGCTGGCAGATGCCCTTGCCCTAGGATTCAAAGGCCCGGGGCCCCAATTGTCCACAGGTCTTTCATTGACCCAAAGAGATCAGGGAATTCAGGATCAGACAGTGACTCACTCTGCGAGCCATGCTCTTTCAACACTGTGTCCTGCCATATCTTAAGTTGGAACAACTGAGGTCTCTGTCTTTGGGATCACCTTCTTAAGGCATCTCCACTACCTTGGCATGTGTTAGCCACACCCAGAGCACCCAGAAGTGGGACTGTCTTGTCCTCATACAATGGAACAGATCCTTCTCCTTATCACTGACCATCTTGGAGATGTAGCAGAAGCCTCCTCCCAGGCCCGGTGGGAGGACCCCCCACTTTGTTGTTCAGGGGCGACATTTCTCATCTTCACCTCCAGAGAGCAGAGGGGAGTCACTGAAGAGCTGTCTCATCTCTGTGAAGAATGACTCCTAAACATGGGGTTCTCAGTTCCCTTCCAGTTAATGGGGCTGCAGCTTTTAAATTACGATGATGAAAACGGAAGCTGTGACCTGTCAGATCACCGCAAGAAATGAGGCACGACCACCACGTAGGGGCCTCTCCTGAAACGGGCTCAGTCCTCAGACAAGCCCTGGAGACTTTGACTCTCCAAATCCAAAAGTCAAGAAAGGAAAGCCGGGAAAACAACCGGCCAAGGGCTAAGGTACTCAGCGAAACCTTTCAGGTCAAATGAAAACCGGATGTTAAATCAAAATGCAAAATACCAAAGCAGTCTAAGCAGTACAACCTCAGCTGAGAAAAACACCATGCGTACCGGGGACGCACACCCAGATGTCATCAGCTATTGAACGCTTATTTTGTACCAGCTATGCGTGGTGGTGGGAGCTTTCCTTCAAGGTCTCTTTCTCATCTCAATTCTCCTGTGCATAGAGACGCTTTAAAAAATAATTTTGACATATATATTTTTAATAATTTTAATTAATAAAAATGGTCTTAAAACTATACTGAGGAAATACACCATATTTTATCCCCTAGCCCTTTCTCTTGCCATTGATGTCAATACATCAAAACATCAGACGTCTGCAGGTGATGGAGCTAAGGGAAAATTTATGTTCTATCTTCTACTTTTATCAAACTTATTCTTTTTTATTGAGACACAAAAGTCGTTTCTAGTTTTTGTTTTTTCTTATTTTTTTTTCCTCTACAGTTAATGCTACAGGTTGTGGAGTATTTTTAATTTTAATAGATTTGATATTATAAATATTTTTTAGTTTTTAAAATTATTTTAATGTATTTTTAATTTTAATGGATTTGGTTAGGTTGCATTCCATGAAAGCTTTAATTACTCAAATTTCTCTACCTCTTTTTACCTTAGTAAATTTTTTTTTTTTAAGTAAGGCACAATTTACTAACAGTGAAATAGGCAAGTTTTAATGAGCAAATACTGCTTTAATAAGGAAACAGATACAAATATACTTTATTTAAGGGTTTTAAGGAGCCACGTTCATGTAATAATCTCATTTTACAGTTTAAAAAAAACCCCATGGGCCAGACTGGTTGCATAGTGGTTAGGTCTGCACACTCTGCTTCAGCAGCCTGGAGTTTGCAGGTTTGGATCCCAGGCACGGACCTACACACTGCTCATCAAGCCATGCTGTGGCAGCGTTCCACATATAAAATAGAGGAAGACTGGCACAGTTGTTAGCTCAGGGACAATCTCCCTCAAGTAAAAAGAGGAAGATTGGCAACAGATGTTAGTTCAGGGCCAACCTTCCTCACCAAACAAACAAACAAACAAACAAAAAAACCCCCAGACATTTCTTGAATCCATGTAGTAGGTGTTTAAAAATTTGTTAAATCAATCAAGTGGTGTGTTCAAAGTCACAAAGAGAGGGGCAAATTGAGACTAGACCCAGGCCCCCTGATTCCTAGTGTGCATGATCCTTCTGTTTATAGCTACCTTTTTCTCATGCCCTGCAGCTTATATTAATTTAAGTTTTTGTTTTGTCACACTCAAAGAGAGCCATGAGAAGTGTTTGGAGATTTTCCCATACAGTTTTCAGAGGCTTCATGAGTAACGTTTAATATCAGTAAGAAAATAAAGAAATCATGCCAAAGCAATGGAAAAAGCTGAACCTCACCTCCTTTTTCCAGCTTAATAATACCATATGTACTGCTTACATCTTTGCTAGTACCAAACCCACTTTGGGTCCTGAAGCTGTTAAACCATCAGTTTATGATTAATTAGTTTAACATTACCATGTAAACCTGCTGATCCCACCTCAAAACATATGGACACTGGGATAGTAACATCTGGAATAAGAACTGTCCATGCTTGAAACTCTCCTCCAACAGCTGTAAGATGTGATGAGCTCTAAATGAAACCTCCAACTTCTGCCTCCCACAAACCACAGGGTGCCCTGTACGGGGCCAAACAGGGCAGCTGATGGATGACTATCTGGTTAGGTCTGGCCAAACAGTAGGTCAAACCATGTGGAAGCCATCTGTCATTGTTGGGCGGAGAGAGGAAAGGAGCTGGAGCAGCCCCAATGCTCAGCAAAGATAACATTGGCCCAGGAATCCCTCTGTCTGTCTCCCCTGGCTTGCTGTAGCAATGTTTCCTCCAGCAATTGCTTTACAAACCATTAAGCATCCATGAAAACAAGTGCCTGGCCATATGTCCAAGGGCCAAGGAAACCCAGGAGCAGATTTAAATTAAAGAGAAGCCCCTCTTTCTCTCCTTTCTCAGCTCTGAGTGAAACTTCCTTGGCAGGGGTGAGCGTCTTTGTATGAGGCATTGTTGCAGAACTGAAATGGTAGGTGCGGGTGGGTACAGCTGGGATCAGATTCAGAGACACCAGTGGGGAAAGGGGTTGGGAACAAGGCAGCTCTTCTGGGTCAGGATGCAGTAATTTCAGGCTGCCTTTAAGGTTGGAATCAGAGGCTATGACTTCAGGGAAATACATTCCCCAGTATCTTACCCCCCAGCCTTTTCTCCTGTAGGACCTGGCTAATCAGAGCTTGGTTGTGGCATCACCACAAACCTGAGAGCTGTTGGAAACGCAGAATCTCAGGCCTTTCCCAACCTTCTAAATCAGAATCTGCATTTTAACAAGATTGTTCCAAGTGATACGTATGCGCGTTAAGGTTTGAGAAGCTCTAGATGGGAACTCTGAACAAGAAGAACTATTTCTTGACCGTGACAACAGTAATAGCTAAACATTTGCCAAGCATAATACTGTGCCAAATGCTGTGCCTGAAATGCATGATCACACCCCATCCTGACAACATCTCTGGCAAAGGCACATTCATTATTCTCCATTTATGGACAGGGCAGTGAGGCTCTGAGAAACTGAAATAACTTGCCTGTGATCGCACAAGTAGGAAGGAACCACAGAGCCACGGTCAGCACCTGGTGCCCATGCTCCTTCCCACCATGCTGTCTTACTTTGCCATAAATGTGAAAGCACTTGGCCTGGCCAAGGCTGTCCCTCAAGGGAGAGGGGAGATGATGAAGAGAAATTTCTCCCAAAGATTCAAAGACTTATATCCCAGAGAAACTGGACCCCTGGAGAGAGAATTCAATACAAATTTCTACACCTCTGAAGCCTCCTCATTGGGCCCCCTGTCTTGCCCTTAGAATTCCCAGAATAGCCCAGCTCCAGAATGAGCAGGAGGCTGGCGGGTGGACTTCTCTTGCCCTCTCCCTCCTTGGAGCAATAATCTCCACCTATAAACCCAAAGCCAGTTACCCCAAGGAATAGGTCCCTGTATCCACAGAACCACAGGAAATCTCAAGATTAAGGCAACTCTGTCCCTTTAATTGATATCCTGCCCTATTGCTAGAGTCTTAAATCTGCTATCCTATTTGTTTATTCAACCATTCACTCAACAATGCAAGGCACTGTGCAAGCAGGGAACAAGACAGACAATTCCTATGCTCACGGAGCTCACATTTTAGTAGAAGAGTCAGACAATAAGTTAATAAATATTTGCTATATAATTCTCATTTCAATACTGTATAAAATACAGCTGGGAAAAGGATAGAGCATGATGGGGCTGGGAAGCACTACTTAAGATGGAGAAGTCAGGGGTGACACATGACTACAGCCCTGAATGGTGAGAGAGTGAACCATGTGGCCATCGGCAGGAAGAGGCTCCAGGTAGAGGGAACAGCAGGGGTGAAGACCACAAGGCAGGAATGACCGTGGTGGGTTGAAGAAACAGCAGGAAGCCCAGGGTGACTGGAACGGATGAGCAGGTAGCAGAGGCTGAGATTTGAGAGGTAACTGGGCTCCAGACTACGTGGAGCCTTATACGCCAGGGGAAGGGACTTCAGCTTTTATCCTGAGAGGGACAGGAAGACATGAAAGCATTCTGAGTGGAGGAGCGGCCTGTGCGATGTACCTTACTTTGGGCAGGATCACTCGGGCTGTCGTGTTGAGAGTGGACTGTAAGGGAACAAAGGTGGGAGCAGGGAACAAGGTAGGAGCTACTGCAGCAGTCCAGGCAGGAGCTGAAGGCAGCTTGGACCAGGGTGGTGGGTGTGAAGGTGGTGACAAGTGGCAGCTTCTGGATATATTTTAAAGGTAGAGCCAAAAGGACTTGCTGATGGAATCCTTTCAGCTCTTCCTCATTTTCGGGCCTCTGGCTGTGTCATGCACTCTGACCTCTGTTTTTTGTACTGCTCCCTCCCCATCTGCCACACTGGCCCTGACCTCTCATTCTCGAAAGTCCTGATTTGTAAACATCCCGCCTGTATGTCCTTGATCAGTTTTTGTCCGTCCTCTGGCACTCCTGGCCCGCCACTACCCACATCCTAGAATAGCATACACAACGTTGCTGCCAATTATGATCCACGCTTCATATTTGTGTCGTGCTTTATAGCGTAAGCCCTTTTGTGGACATTATCTCATCTGACGTGCCAGGTTTCACAGACCATTTCATGCCTTTCATTTGGCTCCAGGAGACCTCAAAGAAGAGGCATGAGTCAGCTTTGGCTGAATTTCAGACAAATTAACTCCTTGGCAGCTGCAGACCTGGCAGAGAGCAGGCACTGGCTGCATGTGAGTGCATAAAAGTGGGTGAGTAAACTGAGCAACAAGGCTCAGGGGGTACACACCAAGAGGGCACAGAGAATAACCTAAGGGCAAGGAACATACTGACAGAGGCCCCAGAGAGCAGTGAATCAAAACCAGAAAAGAGGTAGCAGGGCTGTGGGCACAGAACCAGGAGTTAGAGAGAAGAGGAGAGAAATCTGGGGCCTAGAGGGAGGTGTATGATCAAGATAGAAGGCTGAACCAGGCCAGTGCCAGCCACGAGTCAGGAATCTGAGTGGCCAGCCAAGCCCTGCAGAGCAGCTCAAAGAAGCCTTTCAGAAGGGACCCAGGCCAGGTGACTGGGCCGCAGGCAAAGGGAGCCGGCATTGTGTACCAGGGTCAGGGGGCTTCCCTATGTCTCTTGATTGAATAGGAGCAAATCCCCAAAACATGGCTGCTTAGAAATCAGTGGGTCAAGGAAAATGGGGTCCTTAGAAAGGTTCTGGTGGGTAGCAAGGAGCAGGGAGTAAAGACAGATACTTTCTCCCAGGATACTCCTGACCTTGGAGGGAAGTCCTCACCTCCAATTCCACGGGCTAATTATCCGGTAGCTTTAGAGTCTGACCCCAGGGCAAATGTCAGTTGGCTTATTCTCTTCACCCTGGACCAGTCATTCTCAATTTGGTTCTCAACCTTGTACAGACTTCCTGGGCTCCACCCCAGCACAGGTAAATCAGAGTCAAGGGCAGTAGGGACCAGGTGGTGTTTGTTCAAAGCTCCCCAGGGAACTCGCGGGCAGCCAGGGTGGAGGACTGCTGTCTTAGACACAGGCACCAGCTTCATCGGGCTTCGTTCAAAGCACAGTCCTGTCTCCTAGGACAAGTTCAATGCTGACAATGGCGCCAAGAGCAAGGATCATAAATGGATCCCGAGCAGATCAGAACATAACTCCGATTTTCCTACTGAGTTGGAAATAAAGGGAAATTTCCACCACAAGGCTGTTTGTGGAGATACAAACACTGCATCCTGTTCAACTTGATTAGCAAGAATGGGTCCCGCTGGTGATCCACGTATCTTACAAGTGCATGTAAGTGCATACAAGTGTGTGGTATCTTACAAGTACAGGTTTCCCTGGAAGGCCTGCAGGAGGAATCCCAGTGTTAACAGCAAACATTGGATCACACTCATTCTTGTCAGGGAGGCACACATTTTAGTGGCTTTACTTCCATCTTTAGGATTAGAACCTCAAAAAACAAAGATGCTTGGGGTCACGTAGAACTTGAAAGATCATCAATCCAGTAGCTTCTGGACTTCAGTAGAAATCACCTAGGGACCTTGTAAGCATCCTCAGGTTCCCTGATGGAAGGCACTGCTCTCATTCACTGTTTTTTCAGTGGTTGTTCAGCTTCTGTGGGAGTCACATTCTATAGGGCTCCTCATGTAGGTTATATAATTGTCACATAAACCACCTCTACATCCTTGCTGCCCAAACTCTGCTCCAGGTTGGTGACAGATGCTGTGGCATGCTCAATAGCCTTATTCATACAAGCATTTATTAGGCACCTACTAGGTACCAGGAATTGTTATACGTCCTGGGATGCAGGTGTGAATGAAACAAAGCTCTGCCCTTAGGAGCTTACATCCCAGTGGGAAAAATTCTTTGCGTTAGGTACGTGAATTTGAGGACAGTTAAATTGCAAGGTCCCTGAAGACAGCTTTGGGTCTTGTGGATCTTGCTGTTCTCAGTGTCAAGCAAAAGGCACAGAGAATACAAACAGCAAAACGTTGTTAAATACACCAATGAGTGAATGCTGAGTGGTGCAGCCAGATCCTCCTGCCTCAGCTTCGCTCACACCACCAGGGTTGGTGTCCACACTCTGCCATGGTCACTCTCTTTAACCATTAAGAAGGTTATATCTTAAAGCTCATGGGAACCCACTTACATAACACCCTCTCTCCAGCTGTCTTCTTCTTTTTGTTAAGTTTTATTGAGATATAATTCACATACCAGACAATTCACCTATTTCAAGTATGCAATTCAATGGTTTTGAGTCTTATATCTTCTTGATGGAGTGACCCTTTTATCATTACAAAATGTTCCTCTTTTTCTCCAGTAACATTTTTTGTTTTAAACTCTATTTAAAAGTCTGTTATTAATGTAGCCTCTCTGGCTTTCTTGTGGTAGCTGTTTGCATCATACATCTTTTTCCATCCTCCTACTTTCAATCTATTATAATTTTTTAATCTGAAGTGTTTCTCCTGTAGACAGGATATAGTCGGATCTTGGTTTTTTAATCCAGTTTGACAATCTCTACCTTTGATTGGATTGTTTAATTCTTTCACATTTAATGTTATTATTGATATAGTTGGATTTATGTCTGCCATTTTACTTTTTTCTATATGTAACGTCTTTTTGTATACTTTTATTCCTCCTACACTGCTTTCTTTTGCATTAAGTGAATATTTTAGCATTTAATATCTTTACTGGTTTTTCACTATATTTTTTGAGTTATTTTCTTAGCTGTTGCTCTGGGGCTTACCATGAACATCTTATCAGAATCAGTTTCAGATGTATACTAACTTAATTCCAGTGAGATATAAAAATGTTATTCTTATACACTTTACTCCATTTCCCCACTTTTTGTGATATTGTTATTATACATATTACATCTATAAATGTTACAAACCCAACATTAGATTGTTATAATTATCACTTTTTATAATTTTATGTCTTTTAAAGAAATTGAAACAAGAAAGCAGAGTAAGCATATGTTTATAGCTTTTGTCATATAACTTCCTTATTTATCATTTCTGGATCTTTTCATTTGTTTCGGTGTATTCCAGTTACCATCTGGAATAATTTCTCTAGCCCAATACAGTTTTGCTCTCACTCACCTCTTTTGTACTGTTACTGGCAAATATATTACATTTTTATACGTCATAGGCCCAATAATACATTATAGAAATATTATTTTATACAATGGATTTTTAAATCAGTTAAGAAAGAAGAAATTTGCACTTATGCTGTCTTTTATAGTTACATAATTACTTTTACTGGTGCTCTTTATCTTTTCATGTGGATTAAAATTACTGTCTGGGGTCACTTGCTTTCATCCTAAAGAACTTCTTTTATTATTTCTCATAAGGTGTGTCTGCTAGCAATACATTTTCTCAGTATTTATTTATCTGGGGATATCTTTACTTCACCTTCATTTTTGAAAGACAGCATTGTTGGATATAGAATTCTTGACTGACACTTTTTTTCCTTGGAGCACTTTGAAAATGTTACTCAACTTCCTTCTGGGCTCCATTGTTTCTGATGAGAAATTGGCTTGTTAATTTTATTGGGATTCTCTCGTGACAAGTCCCTTTTCTCTTGCTGCTTTCAAGATTTTCCCCCCATCTTTGGCTTTCAGTATTTTTACTACGATGTGTCTATTTGTGTATCTTTTCACATTTATCCTACTTCAACTTCCTTGAACATTCTGGCTGTGTAGATTAATGTTTTTCAATAAATTTGGGAAGGCTTCAGCCCTTATTTCTTTTAATATTATTTCTGTTCCTTTCTCTCTCTCCTCTCCTTCTGGCATTCCCACTAGGCATATGAAGGTACATTTAATGGCATTCCACATATTTCTGAGGCTCTTTTCATTTTCCTCATTCTTTTTTCCCTCTGTTCTTCAGACTGCATAATTTCTATTGATCTATCTTCAAGGTTGCTAATTCTTTCTTCTGCCAATTCAAATCTACCATTGAGCGCCTCTAGTGAATTTTTCATTTCAGTGATTATGTTCTCCAACTCTGAAATTTCATTTTAGTTCTTTTTTAGAATTTCTATCTTTTTACTGATAATGTCTGTTGGATGTCATCATACCGTCCTTTACTTTTTCATGGTTTCCTTTAGTTTTTTTTTTTTTTTTTAACATATTTATAATGGCTACTTTGAAGTCTTTGTTAAATCTGACATCTGGTTGCTCTCACAGGCATTTTCTGTTGCCTGCTTTTTCCAGTGTATGCTTTAATTCTTTTTTTTCCCCGGTCATACATTTCTGTTTCTTTGCATGTCTTGCAATTTTTTGTTGGAAACTGGACATTTTAGATAATATATTCCAGCAACTCTGGGTAATAGTCCCCCAATTCTGGAGCTTGTTATTGTTATTTGCTTGCTTATTTGTTTAGTGACTGATGGATTATTTTAGCAAAGTCTATTTCTAACTCAGCCTCCATGGTGGGAAACCTCTGATGCTGCAGAGGGTACAGGGTATGCCCAGTTACCCTGGGATGACAGTAGTCTTGGCAGTGTGCTCCCTAACTTTCTCTTTCCCTAACCACACCCAGTTGTTAAATTCCACTAATTGCCAGCTGATTACTCTATTGTTTCAACACGTCCTGGGACACAAATTGTTCCATAGACCTATTCCATCAAATTCAGGCTCCTTTGAAGGGATAGTTCCTGAGGTCAGTATTTGAGATTTGCTCTGGCCCCAGAAGGTCTCTTTCCCCAGTTCTCTGTGGCAAACTAGCTCACCTACTGTTTATCCTATATCTCCTAAGGGCATTTTTTTTTTTTTGAGGAAGATTAGCCCTGAGCTAACATCCACTGCCAATCCTCCTCTTTTTGCTGAGGAAGATTGGCCCTGAGCTAACATCTGTGCCCATCTTCCTCTACTTTATATGTGAGACGCCTGCCCCAGCATGGCTTGACAAGTGGTGCATAGGTCTGCACCCAGGACCTGAACTGGTGAACCCCAGGCTGCCAAATCAGAACATGCAAACTTAACCACCATACCACTGGGCTGGCCCCCTACAAGGGTATTTCTGAGAGTGCTGTTGGCTTGAACTTCTCCATTCTATATTGCAAATGAAGTCAGTTGCTTCGGAAAAAGATTTGGAGCTCTCTGTCTTATAGTTTGTTTCTATCCCCAGGCAAAATCTCTGAGCTGTGGCTCTGGAGCTGGGGTCATGGAAAATGATGTGCTTCCCTGAGTGACACCCTCACTTTAGGAGTTGAAGACTCAGTGGGGGGGGTGAGTAGCCTCAGATCTTTTTGGCTTCCTTCTCCCAGCATGGAACCTCTGCCTTAGGAGCTGGAGCAAGGGCAATTTTAGCCCTAAAATTCTCAGTAGTTTTACACCCATGGTACGGCCTTTGTTCCATGAGTGGGGGCTAGGTAGAAGAAGGGGTCCCCACCTCTTGGCCACATTCACCCAGAACTTAGCTTCAGCAACAGGCAGCTTGGGGCAGCATAAGAACTGCCCATCTGGGAAGATAATCCTTCAACTGGGAGGTGAGGCAGAAGGGGACCCTGTGTTCTTGGTTGCACCAGTCTGGAGTGGAGTTTCCATCTCATTAATCTGGGATGGGAGAGAGTGGGTCTTGGTTCAAATACCACAGACTCACTGTTCTTGTTGAGTTTTAGTAGATTTTCTCGAATAAATGTTTCATTTGCTCTATGCACTTAGGACCATTTCCAGAGACTTTAAATGGTTGTTTTAAAATAATTTTCACCAGTTTCACTGGAGAACGGGTCTGCAGAGCTCCCCATGCTGTCATGCTGGAAGTGGACTGTCTTTCAAAACTCGTGATGCTTTATTTTAGAGAGCGACTACTTTTTACTTATAGATCTCCACTGAACAACAGTTCTCTAACTTTAATACGCATATAAATCACCTGTGGAACATGTCAAAAATGCAGACTCCTGGGGTCCCATCCCACAGAGATTATGATTTTCTAGGACTGGAGTGGAAGCCAAAGAGAAATCTGCATTTTTAGCAAGCTCACTCCATGATTCTTTGAAAAACACTGTACTAAAAAGACTAATGCATGTCAGATAAGATTATCTCTTCTTTTTTTTTTTTTTAACAGGTTTCACGTCTATGAAGGGGCTTTGCAGCTATTGTAGGGCCAAATACTGGCTACTTAAACATCTCAACAGCAAATGTGTGTGTGTGTGTGTGTATATACCCAAAATCTAGCAATACCGTCATTATGGGAAGTGCTGCCTGTTTAGGAGTGGGGAAATGCTGCAGAATCTGATTTGAGGCTGTCAAGAATCAAAGATGACAGAGAACCCCAGAGCAAGGCTTCTCAAATTGGGGTCGGGAAATCTGCCTCAGAATCTTTATTTTTCTTGCACCTGATCTGACTTTTCCTTGGTGTTACCATTTGTAACTTTCCCTCAAAACAAAGAGAGAGAACCACAGGCTTTGCTGCAATTGGTCTGATTTGTACACCATCAAGTGGCAATCTACGCCTCTGGTGAGCAAATTAATAGGATTAAAGCAGCCACCAACCATGCCGCAGCAGACAGAATTCCCACTGCCCAGCTGCACATGGTTATCACTAACGTGAATCCTCACAGTTGTAATAGAAAATGAGTATCATTTCATATTTTAAAACTCTAGACAGAAACCACCAGCAATTTGTTTTTTTCCCCAAAGAACCAGCTAATTAAAATTGTAAATAAGGCTGCGTTATGTTGTATGTAGTCCTGTGAGTGTCTTTTTCATGAAGAACTAGAACATGGGTGGCTACACGATTGTTCTGCTGCATATCACGACCTGACCCTACTTCCGTCTGCCCACACGCCCATCAGAGGAGAAGGCCACACTCATGGGAAGGAGAATTTGCGAGAAAAGCTTCCACAACAGAAGGCAGAATGGAGAAAGAAGAGGCCCCCAGAGAGCTCAGGAAACCTGACTTTCTGAGGCACTATAAGAAACCAGAGAATATTTGCCTACTGGGTTTAGTAGGTGGGTTATTATTATTATTGCTTATTTTTTGAAGATCAAAAGAATAGGATTCCCCAGTGAGAACTGCAAAAGACATGTTATGACAAAAGGCCAAAGATCAATCTCCTTTCAGAACTGCTCACTTACCATACTCAGTAGGGTATCCCTCCTACACTCTTGGTATGTTAATAATTGATAGCCTTTCTTGGTACCAATTCATAAATAAAATTTAGGAAATTTCTGACTTTTCTTCCATGCTTTAACAATAGGCGATTATTTCTCAGTAATGGTTACCTCAGCTGGAGTTGGGTCTTTAACCAGTATATAAAACTAGACACATGAAAACAAAACTTAGAAAACTGATAAATTATAAGTTGATCCTTTTCATTTACAAAACAATATACCTATGGCTTCTTTAAATTCTAAGTTCTCTGGTACATATAGAATTAATTCACAGACCATTAATTACGATCAATGAATGAACAATGAGCTTTAAGACAATAGTGATTATTGATTGAAAAGTGTACCTGACCTCTCCTCATTTAAACTGAGCCCTTTCATTATATTCTCATAGCATTCTTTACTCTTCCAGCATAAGACTTATTGGTTTGTAATTATGTGTTTATTACGAGATTATATATTTAATATCTCTCTCCACTGGAACCTCTGTGGGACAGACCATCTCTGTTTTGTTCACCACATATGCCCAACATCCAGCACAATGTCTGACCCTTAATTATTTGTGGAACGATGAATAAAGAGGTCATGAGGTTCTTGAGATCTTAAATTGGGGAGGTTGATTGATAGGCTTCAGGAGTCTCTAAATCTCCTAAAATCGTCTTAAAAATTTTGTTTATATATACATTTCTCTGGAGAAAGGATCACATCCTTCACCAGATTTCAAAGGGATCTGTGACCTTCCTGAAAGGTAAGCATTCACCGGCCTATTTCAGTGGTAAAACAGGATTCAAAAACAAAGAACTCACCGGTAGCCTGAAACAAAGTATGCTCCACGTACCTTTATGTGGACAGATGTGTGGGTGTGTGTAGAGGCGTGTGTATAATTTCCAAGAACAGAAACAGAGATGCCTCAGTGAGTTTACAGAACAATCCACAGCCCCACTTCCCCGAGTACCTGATCGTTCCTATAGTCATTGGGTTCTAGCAGTATCTGCTCGCATTCATCTGTTTCTTGGCAGCAACATCCATCATTCAGACCAGAGAAAAGGAGTCTGTAATTCCCTCCTTTCACCTGTTTGGGATGCTGACATCCCTCTTTGTGGCAGCTCCTTTTAATAACAAACCAGTAAACCTCCCAGTTAACAAAGGCACGGGGTGTGTTTATAAAGCACAGGTGCCCAGCACTTTGATCCAACAACGCTGGGATTTCCCTTCCCTTGCCCTGCAGCCAGAGAGGAGATCCAGCCTAATCAGGCTAAAGGGCCCTCCGAGTGCCGTGCGTATGCATTGGCAGTGGGACACTACGCGATGGGCTGGAACATGCTAATTGGCTATTGTATGTTAAATCTCTTCTTCCCTCTCACCCAGCTCCAGGAGATGCTTCCCTTCAATAAATTTCCTCCCTCGTTTTTGTCCTGAAAATGGAGACTTCAAAAGTAAGTGTGTCAGAAGAAAGGTTTTGATGTGCCATTAACTCTCAGTTATCCATATTAACAGAGGAGAGCAGTGGTGCAGATAATTCAAAGCCAAAGGCTCTTTCTATTTAGCTCTGTAGTGCATTGTTTTGAGGGGTTTGGTGGCAGACTTACTTCCCTAATTATGTTTGTCTTTGCTTCTTATTAAAATGAGTGTGTTTGCCTTAGGGCCAGGCAGTTGGGTGACATGAAGATTCTGGCACAGAATTTATAAAATTCACCAGGGGAAATCCACAAAGCACACAGATAATCAAACTTGACTAGATCTGAGTTCACGTTCTTAATCACCTGTGATCAATTGCTTTGTTCCTCTGGGACTAAAGTGAGCCAGGAATGAGACATAATTATAGGAGACTCGTTGGAAGGGAGTGAGCCTTTACATTTAGATGAAGACACAAGACTGTGTTGTGGCCAAAATTGATAATACAATCAATATCGATGTTTTCCCTGCCTGGTTCCACCACCTTCTATTTTGCAGCCAGAGTTATCTTTATACGCAAATCTCATCCTGTTCATCTCTTCCTTACATCCTGCAATGGCTCCCTGTGCTAGTCATTAGGGCTACTCCCAAACATCCCACACACTCCTCCCTAACAGGTGGTAGGACCATACACTTCCACCCCCAAAATTAGTGTGGCCGTGTGACCGGTGTTGGTTAATGAAATGTGAGTGAAAGTGGCATATGTCACTTCTGGGTGGAAGGTTTCAGAGACAGCATGAGCTTGGCTACATGCTTTGTCTGGTAAGGAAACTGGCAGCATCTAAGCTGGTGGCTGGCCATCAGCCTGGGTCCCCGAGAGACTGTGATGACCACAGCTCCCACCAGCCAGTGATGGGCATGTGGGAGGAGTAAGAAATAAACCCCTGTTGTTTCAAACCACTGAGATTTTAAGGTTCTTAGTTAACTCAGCAGATCTCTATCATGGCACATATCAAGCGGCACCATGATTATCTGAGTTATCTCCCCAACTAGACACTGAACAACTTGAGGCCATAATTATTTCTTCTTTAGTATGTTAAGCTCAGTATATAGCATATTAAAACAATCTGCTAGAAAATGAAATTTTCTTCCTTCCTGGCCTCTGTAATCCTCCATAATTATATTTTTCCAACACTTGCCCCCCTCCCAGCAGCACTGGCTGAAATGATAGTGTCTTTGGTGCTCAAATATATGGGGAAGAGTGGACCCATTCTTCTGGACCAGTAGTACAAGTAGGAAGAGCTGGCAGAGGGGTGAGAGAGAGAGATAAGTTGAGGCAACTTAGGCTGCAGGCATTTCAGATATCACGGGTTCAAGGGGCAGACAAGGTTTTGAAATAAAGTCTTGGGGCGACCACATGGAAAAAATAGCATCCCAAAGTGTTAGTTTTACAAGGGATCACAGGTGTTATCTGGACTAGACTCCTACATCGTTACTATCATTATCATAATAGCAATATTTACTAATAACTTATTCTATACCGGGCACAGCTCCAACTGCCTTACAATTAACTCATTGAATCCCCACAACAACTCTATAAGGCACTATTATTATTTCCATTTTACAGATGAGGAAATTGAAGCACAAAGAGGTAAATTCCCTATGACCCCACAGCTAGCAAATACCCCTCTCTGAATTCAGGGTCTGCTTGAACACTCCCCATCATGGGAACTCACTAACTCTCAATGCATCCCACCCCAAGCCATGTCCCACCTCCCCTTCCAACTGCTGTCCCCTGGGCAGTTCTGCCTCCTGGACCAACACAAGCACTCCTACCCTCCTCTCTCCAAGGTAGCCCTTCACAGATCTGAAGGCAGCAATCCATCCCTTAAGGCTCCTCTTCTCCAGTCTAAACAGCCCCAATTCACTCAACCCCTTCCAAAGCCCCATAGCCTGAGGCCCCTCACCATCCCAGCTCAGACTCACATATGCTACTTGGTTAAGTCAGCGGAATGCAACTTGTGACTCTCCCTTCTAGTCTTGCATTGAGCTAATGCCTTCTACAAGCCCAGCACATTCCTTTCACCATGTAAAGCAGGGTCTGGAGGAAGAAATGGGGCCATAATCTGCTACAGGAACAGCTGGCTGGCCACGTGTCCTGCACACGTCCCCCATCCTGGCAAATGGAATGCTAAGGGATCCTCATGTTCAGAGCTCCTCATTCTTACTCAGGTTGGAAGTCTGTTTCTGCCTCCCTGCCCCCAGTTTCTTCCCCTCACCATTCTCCTCACCCCAGCCCCCACCCCCCAGGCAGTGCCGAGAACACCTCCACTCACCATGGAGTTCATGGCGAAGTGATTATGCTGCGTCTGGAGGTCTAGGGCATGCTGGTAGCTGACTCCGATCTCCGTATGGCTCTGGAGGAATAACTCCTTGTTGTGGCTTATCCAGTCGAACATCTAGAGGGGACGAGACGGTACAGAGTAATCAGAAGGGTCATGGGTCCAACAGCACACAACTTTCAGAGCTATTGGCAGAATGAAAGCCCTCCTGCTGTGCCTAGTGAGAACCAATCACGTTCTCAGAACGGGGCGACCACAGCTGTGTCTCCCAGGAGAGCCCTCACTTCTAGCATAAGGACCCACCGCCAGCCGCTGTGTTTCTCTACAGAGGCTAAGGAAAAAAGAGAAAATGAGTGAGAGAATCAGGGAGACGGGGAGGAAGCTGTTCACTACACCTAGTTACTTCCCCTTTGTAAAAACTTAGCCTCAAAAGGGGCCCATGTGTGCTTTAAAGACAGGTGATGAGGGAAAAGCTGGGAGGCTTAATCCATTCCCTCCTGCAGCAGTAGAGGAGAGAGACCCATGCTGGAAGCAACAGGGATCCTAACGTGCCCCTATCCCACTTACACACCGCCCAACCACACACTGTTGAATGGACTCTGAACTGAACCAACCTTCTTTGTAACTCCCCAGCCTCACAATTCCAGGGTTTCTGCTCTAACCCATCAGGAACCAGAAGAGGAGGATTTTAAAGGTAGCATAAGCAGTGCCTGGTGCAGTGGGCATGGAGCCACTTTCCTACCCTGAGCTCTGTACCCTGGTTTTCATTTAGGTTTCCACCTCTCTTCCAGGCAGCCTGCATGCTGTAGAGGGAGATGACCAGAACCCCAGTTCCAAAGGGGGCCTGATCATTCTAAAGACTATCCTTCCTCAGGACTCCAGATCTAAGCCAATCAGCATGCGACATTTCCCGGCCAATGAAATTGTCTCAGAAACAGGAATGTTATCCAATTCAGTATATAAAACATGAGGGGAAGTTTGCTGGAAGCTTCTGGGAAAACAGAACCCTAGTTCTATAGACACAACTTTTCTTCCTCTGATACTGTCATTGTGACCCTGAGCCTCAAACTGTTGCAGCCATTCTACTGGCAGCTTGAGGGTGAAGCCAACGGGTAGAGAAAGGGTATAGCCAAAACAATGGCAGGAAATAGGCAGAGCCCTGATTGAGCCTTGCCTGATCTCTACTTTGTCTCTGGACTTGCTTATACCTAAGCCAAGAAATCTTCTTTATTAGTCAAGCTGGTTTAAATTGGATTTTCTGTAATTTTCTGCCCAGAGCAGTCAAATGATACAGGCAGGAAAGGTGTGAAACTTTTGGGGAAGAGGACTGCTATCATTGGCACAGATGCCCTATAGCTTGGGATGGGCTAAAGGCTGCAGCTCAAGGAGAGCAGAGCAGAGCAGGGAGGAGCTGAGCGTAGGTGCAGTTTGAGACGCTGCAAAGACGGTGCCAGCTTTCCTGGAGGCAGAAGTACAGCCTCATTCCATTATTTCTCTTTAAACGGAAGAGCCAATTCACTTTTTCAGTTATATCTAACCAACATTTTTGGGACACTATGTGCCAAGCACTGTCCAAGGCAACAGAAGGCCAACAATGACTAAAATGTGATTCTTGAGTTTCAGGGACTGAAAGGCCAGTGGGGTAAGATGATGTGGACTCAGATACAACGTTAGTAAAACCTAGCATATGACCTGATTAAAATGACACCTCAAAAAAAATCTATGGAGATAGAGGCCAACATATGCTATCAAGGTAGCACAGAGGTAGCACCCATTCTTGATGGCATGGAAACAGGGAAGAGCAGAGAAGGCTTCCCAGAGGAGGTGACACCTGAGTTGAGCCTTGACTCAGGTAGGAATTAGCCAGGTGAAGATGAGTGCGATGTGAGCTCCAGGCAAAGGGGAGATAAAAGGGGCAGAACTGTGGGGCAGCCCAGGGTATCGAGGGCTCTGGAAGCATCCCCATATGCTCCTGGAGCCCGATGTGAGGAGGTGTGGCTGACCACGGAGAGCCCTGGACAGAGGCTTCAGGAAACCTGGACCGTATACTATGAGCAGCAAGATGTTGGTGGAGGGTTTTAAGCTGAGCAGTGAAGTGTGATGTAAGCTTTCATAGCAGTGCGGGATGTGGATTGGAGAGGCCGGGACGGGGCAGAGAGAAGGGTTAGGAGGCTTTATAGTAACCCAATGAGTGAAGGGAGAACCTGGAAATCTGGCTTAGGGAAGTAGCAGTGGAGGCTGAGAAGTGGGCAGATTTGAGAGCTACTAGAAATGAGACTGACAATGGTTTGGGGAGGGGAGGGTGAGAAAGAGCTCAGGGGAACAGCCAGGTTTCTCCCTGGCACCCTGGCATGGTGCCCCGGGGCCTTGTAATAAAAGGTGCCACCACAGGTGCTACCTAAGAGGAGGGTAAGAAGCTTGGGTGGGGGTGGGGAGATCGTAGGCTCTGTTTTAGATGTGCTGAGATTGAGGGGCTTACAAACGCGTCAGGAGGAGGTGTCCTGTGGGCAATTAGAGTTACGTGTCTGGAGAGACAACTCAAACTTAAGTATACAACACCACCTTCCAAAGGCACACGTGCATGATTTGGAGACGATACTCCCTTCTGAATCACTCAGATCACTTCTGGATACCTACACCGAGAATCACAAAAGGATGAAAGTAGCATTCTTCACTTTCGAGCGTCAGGGATGTTTCAGGCTGGCAGCTCCTGCACAGGCTGGGTTGTTATCTGCGCTGTGCACCATCCTGGGTCCGCCAGCCACGGCCAGCCCCACATCATGGCACTCGGGCCATTTTTTTAAAATTATTATTAAGGACAAGGGGGAAAAGAAGACAGGTGCCCCCGGAGTTTAGATGAATCTTATTCTGTAATTTTTGATCTTTAAAGTTCTGCCTCTCAATCCTATTTTAAAATAATTTCTTATCTCTTTTCCTTATTGACAAAAGAATCAATAAAGTTAATGAGAATCTGAAATGCCTGAAGTCCTTGGAACTTTGATGAAAAGTGCTCACTCCATATACTTTCCTGGATATCCCTCTGGCCGAGAAGTGACCTTCCCTGTATTTTACGTTAAATGATTTTAGATATGCAAATGAGCAGCAGAGTTCTGTGCTAGCACCACCATGATTAGATTGCCTGGCACCAGGTCCCACTGGACTAAGAGCAAGGATTGCTGAACGTGAGCCGGTTAGAGCGGAAAGCAGTAAGAAAAGCGAGTTCAAGACAGGTGAGAGTGAGAGTGCTGGAGGAACTGTGCATCTCCTTGAACAGGCTTCTCAGAGCAGGAGGTCTGCCCCATGCCATTCCACCCATGCCGACTTCCACCTTGGAGCATACGAGCTGCTCTCCAGTGGCCGGGCATTCTGGGAAAGTTCAGCTGTGCTGGAGGTGGTGCTCCAAAGAGGTGATACACGTCTCAGACAGAGAAGAAAAGACCTGCTCTGGGGACCAGATGGTCCCATGTGATATCACCAACCAGGGTCTCTCCAGGATGACTGTTTCCTAGAGACAGTCTCATGTCTTCTCTGGGCCCAAACCTGCTGCCTAATTGTATACAATCCTCACCCTTGTGAGCCTGGCTGTCTGCAAGGGTCAGCATCATTTCTGTTGCATTCAGTGGAAATGGCTGCAGAGAGAGAATGTATGTGCATGTGCACATGTGTGTGTACATGTGCAAGGGCATGTGTGTTTGTGCACTCAGGGGTGTGTGTGTGTGTGTGTGTGCAGTCAAGTGGGACGAGGACTAGGCTGGTTCCGGGTTTGGATCTGTCACTAACTACCCATGAGACGGTGAGCAAGTTTCTTCATTTCTGAGTTTCTTTTCATTTGCAAGAGAGAAGAGGTTCCCAGAATGGAGGTAAGCATCGTGGTTTACAGTTGGCTCAATTTAGAAACTTATGGAATGTATTTTTTTCCGTTCAAAATAAAAAATGGTTTTATTGATTCTCCTGGATCAGAACCCATATTCATTGCTACAACTTAGATTTCTAACTTTTGAATAGAAGAACGTCAGCAAGAAAACTGGCGTTGTTTGATAGCCAGAGAAAGGCAGCTTCTTAGTCTCAGCCCTGACATTTGTCTGGTGCTGCAGAGTTCAGAAGGTCCAGTCACACACATCACTTCACTGCATCCATCAGGCATACTTTACAGGTGGGAAACAGGTTCAGAGAAGTGAAGCCCAGGGTCTAGAATTCATTCATTCCACCCAAGGCACGTTCACTGAGTGCCTGTTGAGCCAGGCTCTTGGGAGGCGCCCTCCCTCCTGCGTGTGGCTGTAGGACCCCCTCTGCCTGGGCTCCACCCTTTTACCCCCAAAAGGCAGCCACCAGGGCCCTGTGGGGCTCCAGCTGGAGAAAGGTGCTGTCCCTTCCAGAGGGCCATTCACTCTCCAACCCCCAGCCTCCTCCTGTCTCCATGCCTCTGCCCCATCGGTGCCTGGGGACAACTCCTTCAAACAGCTCCACTGCTCTCAAGAAATACCTTGTGAATGAATGAATGCATGAGTGAGTTAGCCACAGGCTCTGGGATTGCTAATCTCCGTACAAGCGGACCCCTTCTATGCTCCCTTCCAGCTAGGGCGTTTTATGATTTGATCTATTCAAATTGGGCTCTCCGGAAGACACATGAACCAGACTAACCCAAAGATCTCAAGAAAAACTAAAGAAAACATCTCCTCATTGGTTTCAATCATTTTGAACTGTCTTTTTTTCTTTTTTTCTTTTTGAGAAGCTACAAATGGTAGGTTAAACAAAATGTAATGTAACAACAAAATTCCTCCAAGAGGCAAGTTTATGTCTAAGCAATGAAATTTTATCTCTTTGTTTGGAAACCAACATAGTTTCCAAACTATGGAAATAGTTTTGTCTCATTAAGAAGAGAGATGTTACATGTAAGCTACTTGGACTTTTTTTTTTTCTTTTTCATGTTTTGCTTTTAACTAAGATAATTTTTTTTTTTTTTTTTTTGGTGAGGAAGATTCTCCCTAAGCTAACATCTGTGCCAGTCTTCCTCTATTTTGTGTGCGGGTCACTGCCACAGCATGGCTTGACAACTAGTGTAGGTCTGCACCAGGGATCCGAACCCAGGAACCCAGGCTGCCAAAGCTGAATGTGCTGGATTTAACCACTATGCCACAGTGCTGGCCCCAGTAATTTTTTTTATACTGGCTAAAATTCAGGGAAAATGTGAAAATCTGGTTCTCTATAATAAATGATAAAAGAATGTATTTAAATGCAAATTAGGAAAATAAACAGAAACCTTTCCCCTCTTTTCTTATAAAGATGGGGATAACTAAAAGGTTATTATTGTTCTGTTCTGTTTTTAATGAAGCATAAACTATTTCATAGAGCAAAAAAAACACCCAAAACACAATGAGGATCTTGTGCTTATTTTCCTTCATTTGCAAATTTAGCAATGGCATGTAATTTAGAGTTTTAACTTTCAAACCACCTTACCACCTACTGTTAGTATTTTATACTGTCTGTAATTATAGATTCTATTGGTTTTAAAGTTGTTTATATTCAGCTTTGATGAGCTGATTAAGAGGATAGAAGAAAACCAACGGATTTTCTTTGTCTAAATATGCACAGCCCAATATCACCTGTGTCCCTTATACACTGCAGTGACCCATCCATAAAAGCTTGAGCCCTAAACAGCACTAACATCCTAGCTGCATCTGGGGATCTTGGAGTGCAGTCAATTCCACAATAAAATGTTACGCGTGTGAGACTGTGAAGAACAGAGGCTCAATCAGGAGACTTGGGTTCTAGTGCAGATTCTGCTGCATAGACATTGCCAAGTTAGGTTATTGGTCTGAACCTCAGTTTTGTTATTGGTAAAATGGGGATAACAATTTACCCTATTTCAACCTTATGGTAACAGCGAGATTCAAGTAAGATAACGGTGTCATGATTTGTTAAGTGTTGCATACCTGATAGAGTTTAAAATCCATATAGTGAGCATATTCTACTGCATATAGTTCCCCAATGTTTTCATTCAGAGCTCAAAACAGATGAAAGGTGTGGATTTAAAATTGCAGTAGGTTCACCTTACTGCGAAATCCCCACGGGCTAATGGGAATCACACCTGCAACTCGAACACAAACACATCCACAGCTCACTCCTCCCAGAGATGCACTCCCAGAGCAACACGGGGCGCTGCACAGACATGGCCTAGAGACGCCCCTGCATCCTCCCACTGCCTCACCCTCACAGACACAGAGGGCCCCGTGGTGCCTGGCCCACGCAGACTCAGAGACCAGTACACTCTCTCAGGGTTATGCCTGAGGGCACTGGTGCACTCCTGCCCTCCCTGTGTGGCCTGACGGGGCATCTCACACCCTCCTGCCTTGTTTCAGACACTCCCTCCCTCATCCCCTCTGCCACACCCCAACTCTTTCATTACTAGAGACTCAATCTCTTTGGCTCTTAACAGTTTACACTCAGGAGAGACTCCTATTAAAATGCATTATTCCTGCAAACCCTCCTGAAATTAGTTTATCCTGGATACAGAAGCAGCTCAGTAAGAAAGCCAAGGCCCTTTGTGAGCAAGATGCAGGGATGAGATCCTAAAATGAGGTGGTGGAGAAGCCCTAGAGAGGAGAGAGGCCCTAACATGAGAAGAGGGTGGGAACCAGAGGCGAACCTCCCCCCCTTCACAATTCTGCTTTAACATATTCTTGTGCAAACAGGGTGACACAAAGACCCCATGTGTCTGTTCTGGCCCAGGACGCTTAAGACCCTTCAACCCTGGTTTACAATGATCCACTTTCCTAGGACTGAGCTTCCCTGTTTTGTCCAAAGTGGGGCAAAGAGAGAAAAAAGATAAAGGACCCCATAATGTGGGCTTTGTTTCTAGGTTCCTAGGATTCCTCACCAAAGGGAGTTTGACACCTCACCTCTCTGTACCTGCAGGCTTACAGGCCGCAGGGGTTCAGGGTTCTGAGAGACCATCTCCACACCGGTATCTCTAGATGGGAGGGGCGGTGGGGACTTGTGCCTGATAGACTGTAGGTGTCAATACATAGCTAGTGAGGGGGATAAGGTGCCCTGGGCTCTGCCTGTTTTCCTTTAGGCTTTTGGCATGTCCGCTGGCATACTTTTTATATATTGTATAACAGAGAAGCCATTTGTATCTTTCACTATATATCCGGCTGCTCCAGGGAGGATGGTGCAGCCTGGTTACCTGGGGGACCCCACCACTGTAGCCACAGCAATCAGCCAAGATACCAAACAATTTCACCAACCAGGCTGTGTCTCTGACCTGTGGACATCCTATCGATCTCCTAGCACATTTCTTACACCTTCCATCTCAAATTCCCTAATTCCCAAATCCCAGCTCTAACATCCTAACATGTTGCTCACATCTAGAATTGCCCTGGTTTCTCTATAAAACAGGCAAATATCCCACTGCAAGTAAAGGGTTAACAAAACATTTCCCCTTCTGCATGACAATCTGACCTTCAGTTAACATCCCAGTTCTGTCTCCCTGGAAACAGATTAAGATAGTATGTGACAAATCACATTACCTATGGTAAAAAAAAAAAAAAAAAAAACAACCCTGATTGCTAAATTGTATCTGAATCAGAAGGACTATCAATGAACTATAAATACCTGAGAGGGGCATCATACCTTGGGCTTCCCCGAGCGTGGTGCCTCTTGTAACTGGCATGTCCACTACAGGGACCCTGGAAGGGTGCCGATGGAGCTGTTACAAGAGAGATCGGCTCCTGTGGAGCAAGGATTTTTTAAGCCATGGCAGCTTCCGCAACTGCCCACCGTGGATCTTGTCTTCTTGCATCTGAGCTGTTCTGCTGCAAGGACTATCCTGCTGGTAAGCCATCGTTCCCGTGTGATATTGCCCCGAGTAGATCAGTGCCAAAGATGGCCCATTGTAGTCTCATTGGTCAGAACATTCAGTAAAGTCTAAGAGGACTCTCTGGTGTGTGTTGCATGCATATTTCAGAGCCAAACTATATAAACAGTACTGTGCCCCTTCTTGTCTTCCCTTTCTCCATCCTCCTTTCCCATTTTCAATTTCTCTCAATAACAGCAGTAATGATAATGGTAACAACAACAATAACAACAACTCACAATTACTGAATCCATGCTATGTGCCAGGCACTGTTCCAAGCACTTTACATATGTTAACTCATTTAATCCTCTAATAACCTCATAATTATCTCCCCAATATTAACCCCCAATATTATCATCTCTATTTTATAGATTGAAAAACTAAGGCACAAAGAGGTTAATTAACTCGCCCAAAGCCACAAAGCTAATAGGCAGCAGAGCCAAGATTCAAACCCAGGGGGCCTAGTTGCAACATCGATGCTCTTAACCCTGTCGCTCTACCTCCCAACATGCTCAGAGCTTCATTCCGTCTATACTTCCCGTCATCACCAAACTTTCAGAAGTGTGTTCTGCCCCTGCTGCCTTTGTTTTCCCTCTATCCACTTCCTCCTTAACCCCCTGTAATAGGTCTACCTTCACTGCTTTCTTAAATCTGCACCCACAGTGAAAATCCATGTCTCTTCCTTTCTGAGTCCTTCTCTTTCCCTGTGATGTCACATCAGAATCTGATGCAGTCCTTCCTGAAACTCGACCCTCTCTGGCCCTCTACCCCAGGTCATTTTCAGGGGCAGGCCACGCAGCTGCAGACATGATGAGCTTCTCCCCTCTGCCTTCGCAGGTCTCCACCCAACACTAAATTCTCTCAGGAGCACCTGCGCTTTCACGCACGGCCACTCTCCTCCCTGACATGTCATGTCTCGTCTCAGCAGGATGAGACAACAGCAACACTCTAATTTTGAAAGCTCTCCCATCCTCCAGTCCTACACTCATTTATCCAAACTTGCCTCCACTTCTCCAGCTGCCTCTTCACGGCTTCCTTTCATGTCCTGCACACCTTACTGTGACAGTCTCAAGACTCAGCCCTCAGCCCTCTGCTTTTATTCATCAGGCTCTGTCCACGTGAAAATCCATCCCGGCTCATGACTTCAACAAAGCGAATAGTATTTCCTATTTCATGTGCCAAGCCCTGTGCCAAGTTCCTCCATAGATTATCTCATGTCATCCTCATAAGAATGCTACAAAGAAGGAATTGTTCGTTCCATTTTAAACATGCTGAAAACTCAGTACAAAGAGGTGAAGTAAACTGCCGAACATCACACAATTGCTTGTAAGTGATGGAGATAAATTTAGAATCTAGTCTCCATCTGAAACTAAATTCCATCCAATTTCCTCTGTCCCGGGGTGCCCTCTAACCTTAACTTTCCAGATAACCGACAAAAATAAATATGTGCAAGGCTCTACACAAGAGCTTTACACACAGTATCTCAAGCCTCATCACAGCCCTATGAGGTAGCAGATACCATCATCATCACCTTTTTCTAGTTGAAGAAACAGAGTCAAAGAGATTATAAACAACTTGACCAAGGTCACATAACGAAAACCTAAATGGCATATTGAAGACTCGAATCTAGGTCTGGATGACTCCAAAGTCCATGCTTTTAAACCACTATCAAAATGTCTCCCAAATACACACCCAAATATCAGACTATTCCTAGTCACATGGTGCCTGTGCACTCAATATGGATATCCCCTTGACGTTCCACAGCATCTCCAACTACTGTGTCTTTTCTATGAAACCTGTTACCACCTTCTCCTGACTTCCCACATCTTCACCTCATCCCCCAGAGCCCACTTGTTCTTTCTTTCCTCAAATAACCCTGAAATTTACCCTTTACTTTCCATTGCTGCTGCCACTCACCCCACAGCCCCTCCTGCCTAGATGACCGCAGTCATTAATTCATACTGGAATTCCTTACTGGTCTCCCTGACTCCGTTTTCTCCCTTATACCAAGCCATCTGCACCACCAGGTCCACTGCTCTAAGACACTGCTTTCATCATGGCATTCCCTCGGTCAAAAAAAACCCTGCAAAATTATTGCTGCTATCTGTCATCTAAAATGCAAAATCCAGTCTCCGTATTCTGGCATTCAAGGAGCTCCTCCCTCCCCAGCTGGTCCGAATCTGCCTTTCTCTATTATTTCACACTGCTGTCCCACAGCAAGCATCCTTTCCAGCCATATTCTAGTCACTGCCATGCTCACTGCCACCCCTGTATTTGTGCACACATCTTTCCCCCCATGAAATGCTCCACACTCAAATATCCGAATTATTCCCCTCCTTCAAAATACAATTGAAGTCTCACCTCCTAGGATGCCTTCGTTGACCAACTGAGCCCATACTGATTTCTCTTTCCTCCAAACTCACTGCTCCAGTGTCTACCACAGTAGTTCACAAACCTAGCCTTAATTCAGAACTATCTAAAATGTTTTCTTTTTTTTTTTTTGAGGAAGATCAGCCTTGAGCCAACTTCTGCCAATCCTCCTCTTCGCTGGGGAACACTAGCCCTGAGCTAACATCCGTGCCCATCTTCGTCTACTTTATATGTGGGACGCCTACCACAGCATGGCGTGCCAAGTGGTGCCATGTCCACACCTGGGATCTAAACTGGCAGACCCCAGGCCGCCAAAGCAGAACGTGTGCACTTAACTGCTGCGCCACCAGGCCAGCCCCTCTAAAATGTTTTCTTAAAAAATATAGCTTCCCAGGCCTACCCTTGAGGTTCTGATTCAGTAGGAGCTCTCCAGGTGATTCCGATGCACTGCATTTTTATTTAAACAGTTCAGGTGGAGACTTATGGTCTGTCCATGAGGAAGTAGCTGGTATCAACTGGGTATTCAGCAGCACTGGGGAACCACTGGAGGGGTGTGATACGGTCAAATTCACTTTTAACCCTGAACTTTTAACCCTCTACACTGAGGCTTCCAGAAAGAGAGTCATTTATCTCACTGCAAAGGGGAGTCCAAGCCAGCAGTTATTGCACAAAACAAAATCAACAAGCATAATACAGACTTCTCACCAACTGCAGGTTCTCTGCCTCCCCCTCCACTCCTTTTTCTTACAAACCCTTCAAAGTCTGGGTCAAAGAAGACAAAGGGAGAGAGAAAGATAACTTATGAAAGGTGATGCCAGCACAGGGTATGACACACAGTGGATGCTGAATGCTTTCTACCTCCCCTGGGTTCAGACAGGATAAGCTGGCAATCACAAAAAGTAGTTGCTTTCTAATTAGAGAAACCCAGGCTGCAAAACTTCATGCTAAACTCACACTGTGTCCTTGAAAATGAGCCGCGGCTCGGCTCTGCCTGGGGAAGTACATGCTCATGTTAGGCCTTCAAAGGCCACTCTCCTCACTCTTGCCCTCCTCATGCTAAGTGATATAATGAAAAGTCTCACCAAGTCCATTATTAATATAAATATTTTCAGACTTTAAATAATGGTTTTTTGAGTTTTATTTCCAGTCTGTTTGGCTAGACGGGCTAAATTCCCTGCAGCACTGGCAATACACACAGTACCCCGCTGTGGGAAAGGAATGGTCATCCAGGAGCCAGCAAGTCAAGCAGACGAGAAACAGGACCAACCAAGCCAGGAGTCAGCCCAGGCAGCCCCGGGATACTGACGCCGAGTGGCCAAATTCCTTCCATCTGAACCACAGATGCTGATAAAATATTTTCAGGAACGGAGTAAGGGAATGTGCTTCACTCACTTCCCAAAATGTAGAATTGAAGAGGTCAAACCCTATTTAATCCAAGCTGAGAAAATAGTGCCCAACTTTATCCCAGAGCTAAATTTAGGCATAAAGTGAGATCTGCCCTTGGAAAGTTAATTTAGATGAGCTAATGCTTGTTCCTGGCATACAGGATGCACTCAGTAAATGGTAACTATTATTGTTGCTGCAGAAATGGAGTGTCTGTTGGATGTTTTCATTCCATCCTCCCACGCATCCTAAAATTGGCTGTGCCAATCATTTGCACATCTGGGAAGAAAAATTCCACATGGGCTAAGGAGGAGATGGCTCTCCCTTTACAAGCCCCTCTCGGAGAGAAGGGGGTGGGCGCATTGCTGGAAGAGATCTGTGCTAGGTGGGCTTGACCTTGAGCTGAGCAAGAGAGCTAGCACTGCCCTTTTTCCCTTCTCCCCTGTTCCAGTAGCAGCTTCAGCAGCGGGGCCAGGGCAGGTGAGGGAACACATGGGGGCCAGGCTCAGGTACATCCAGGAGACGCTTGGCCATACTTCCAGCTTCCAGACCCCAACCTAGCACGGCATACCCTGCAGGAGCTCAGGAAGGACTTACGGAATGAAGAACCCAGACACTGCTCAAAACCCCCCATTGCTTTAACAATCTTATTCAGAGGATAAAGTGACTTCCTGTCTTTAGATAGTGCCATTGTCCCCAAGAGTAGGGCAGAAATGCAATAACCAGATAACTTATAGTAATCTTTTCAGTAATCTTCATCACTACTTCTCTCACTTTTCTGTGTGTTAAAAGAAATTAACATTTGAATTTAATTTAGTCATCCATCCTTCCTCCAAAATGTTTTTGGGATTTCTTTCCACTCTTGCCCTCCCGTCATCACCCTAACATGAAGGCCTTGTAGTTACCTTGGCTCTCCTTCCTCCCTGACATGCAGTCGGTTCCTTGGTCCCATTTTCTTTCCTTTAGAGTGGCTCCAGGGTTTGCCTCTCTCTCTTTTCCACTCGCACTGCTCACACTTTCCACACCCCATCTGCTCACACTTGGATTAGTACAAAAGGAACTGGTCTCCCTGCCTCCTCATCTCTCCCTTGCAAGAAGAAACTTGCTAAAACCCCAGTTTTTAACTGAGAGCATTAACGCAGTGTCCCTTGAAACCACTCAGCAGTAGGTGGTGCTCTTGTGTCAGCTCAGAGTGCTCACAAAAGTTTTGTTCCATCAGGCAGCCTAGTAAGTACAGACTGTGCCACAGTCTACTTTTTATTTGGCTCTGACTGTGTGCCTCTGGGGAACACAGAGTTATCTAAGACATTGGCCCTGACCTCCAGGAATGTGCAATATAACTGGGGGAATGAGGTCTTTGAACATAAAGCTATAATACAAGATGGGTTGGAATAGGGTCAATTTGAGCGGGATGGATAAGGACTATAGGAAGATGCCCAGAGGAGAGAAAGACCACCTCCAATAGGGAGGAGTGGGGAAAGTAGCATTTGAGAGCATTTGAGCTGGACCTTCAGCTAGGGTAGTATTTCAATAGGTGGAATGGGAGGGCGGTTGGTATGAACAGACGTGTGAGAAGGCGGGACTGTGCAAAGCACAGAAGAGGACGTCCTGGTGGTGGGGGCTGAATGCCCAAGTCCAGTCTCACTCTCCATGCTAGGCCCTCTGCTTTGCACCTCCTCTTGATACCACATGACAAGCGTCAGCTCCCCAGGGAAATCTCCTAGGGCAGGACAAGTGCCACTCTGAGGTGGGACCAGTCAGTCCACCTGATCTGCATGGAGGAAACTAAATATCCCTTTTTCTCTATACCAAGAAAGGGCATGTCTTCTCTCACCACAGCACCAATGGTCCCCACAGCAGGGTCCTTCTTGTCCTAGAAAAGACTCACTATGGAGGGACCAGAAATGAGGCAAGGAGCAAGAGAGTGGTGTTGCTTGGTGGACATAGAATGGAGAACACGGGGGAAGAACCCTTCTGAGACTCCAGTAGAGGTACTTAATGTAATTAATGTTCCTTTGTGTGTTTCACTATGAATTGTCTGACTCTCACCAAGACAAGACCACAAAGCTTTCGCCCTGCTTGGGAATGATATCAGGGAGAGCCATGGGTCACAGGGATGGGGCTGGAATAGTCAATACCCTGGAGAGGGGCTTTTCCCTGAGGAAGAGTGAATACTACTGACCGGGGCGCACCTAACTCGGGGCATCAAAACCTGTCAACTCAACGCTTTCATACTGGAAAAGTCTCTCTATGTGTACATGTGAGAAGACATCCTCTTGTGTTCACCTAGAAGAAGTGCCTCTTTCTATTTGAATGAGGGAACACAGTTCTCTGAGTGGGCATGCCTTGGAGTTTCAGACTGACTAACTTGAGCTTTAAGAAGCAAGTACACCCATGCACACAAAATATTTTTCTCACTTGTGGAAGTGGGATCAAGAGCTGCAGACCCTGCAAACCCATCCCCTCTCATATTTGAGAAAATGGTCCCAGGAATGCCACATTGAAGAGTTCAGAGCCTACATCAAATGAAAATAGGCCAGTAGAACGATGGGAGTTCATCTGGAGCAGAAGAGACTGGGAAGTCCATGAGGACCATCTTCAAGTCACAGGAGGGGTGTCCTATGGGAGAAGGAAGAGACTAGTTCTGGGGGCCCCTAGGGCAGAGCTGGGAGCACAGGGTGGAAGCTCCAGGAAGGCAGATTCTGGCCTGGTGGAAGGAAGACTTTCTAACAAAGTAGGACTTTCTACAGCCTGTGTAGCCATGAAACAGGCTGCCTCACAAAGCTGTGACTCCACCCCAGAAATGCTCAGCAGAGGCTAGAAGAATGCATGTCAGTCAGGAAGGCTGGAAGGGAGTTCTGCCCTGGGTGAGGAACAGGACCTTCTGATTCAAAGATTCTAGCATTCTAAGATGCTCCTGGCAGGGCCTGAACCATTCATCCGCACCCAGGTTTCCTTGCGTCTACTGGTTACTCAGGGAGTGGTGTGACTAGATTTCTGACCCCGTGTTGTAGCTCCTGGTAATTGACATGGCACAGACATCACCCTCCTGCACTCCTTGCCACGGAGCCTGAGCTCCTGCCACACTGGACAGTGGGTGTTCCCAGAACCCCACCCTGGCCTTTGAGGCTACCACACCTTTGCTCAAGCTCTTCCCTTTTTCCTACACACCAACTTGGGCAGAATGTTTCCCCATCTATCTTGTTCCCATAGCAGTGACAGGTACCTCGGTGAACTTTCCCTATGCAGCAGCTATCTGCTGGTGCCCCCTGCTCCAATGTGCTAAGGCCTGACTCTCTCCATCTTCCAATTGCCTGTCCCCAGCACAATATCTGGCACTTATTTAATTGGCTTATCTTCAGCAACAGTGTGCTAAGATCTTGCCAACCCAATCACGTGCTTCCACTTCCCTTTCCTCCTATTAGCAGCAGATCTTGTATCTAAGCCTCATTGACAGGTTTCTTGCCAAGATCTCTTCCTGGTTTCTCCAGGCACCAGGTCCCTACCTTGCTTCCACGCTATGCTGTCACATGCTGCCTACTGTCTACTCCAGGATCCTTGCTGTGGATGTGGGTCTACTCCCTGCCCTCCCTCCCAAGACCTCAGAAAGACTCCCTAAGCCTCTCTTCTACTCCTGATCCTTCTATCTACATGGCTCAGCTCAAGTCTGTCTCTACGAACCTGTTGAACACCTACTGGGCTCCGGGCATACTAAATGCTTTATATACATTTTCTTTAATCCATACAGCAATCCTAAGGCATGTATTAAAATCTATATTTTACAGATAAAGAAACTGCTCAGAGAGGGTTGAATTGGCCACAGCTAGCGAGTAGCTAAGCTGGGATTCCAACCCAGGTCTCTGAGATTGCAAAGCCAGAGATCTTTCTAGAAGTCTTGGCTAGGTCTTCTGGCCTGTGATCTCTCTGCCCTCCATGGGAGGCCTGAACCACTCATGGAGCTCTTCCTTAGCTCCACCCAAGGAAGGAAGCAGGACCACAAAAGAGAAGTGAAGCTACAAGTTCAGAGAGAATGGGTGCACCAAAAGGGTGGGGTAAGTACAGGCTGGAGGAGGTTCAGGGCAAGGAGAAGAAAGGTCACAAATGGGAAAGGCAGTTGGAGGGGTGCAGGGGGTAGGAGAGAAGGTGAAGAGGAGGAAGGAAAGTGGGTTCTTCAAAGTAAAATGCCTGGAAGGGAATTGTGAAGAAGCTCCCTACCCCAGAGACTCAGTTTGTTTTTTCACTTTGTAAATTATACCTGAATGTCTTTTGTTCAAAAAGTGCACTTAAGACATCTCCTCCACTTCTCCTACTGCAGCAGAGTGGACATGTTTTCTTTCGTCTTGGACCATCTCACCACTCACTCCCCAAACACACCAGAGCCCCCCAACCCTGACCTCTGCCCAGTAAGCAACAGAGACCTTGATATCTAACCAGGTTCTAACCTCTAGGGTGGTTTCTATTTCTAAGCCATAATTTTCTTACAAGGTATGGAGAATCACATCAATGCTGAACCTAATTTTCCCTTCACTTCCTTACACTATTCCCCCATCCAGTGCCTGGGGTGGGAAGACGTGGTCCTCAGCACCTAGCAGAGGACCTGACACATAGTAGACACTCAACATCTGTTGACGAATGAATGAATCAATGAATCTTTCTCAGTTACTTGCCTGTGCCTCACACAACTTCTATTTCTGATCAGGACCTTCTTGTTTTCCTAGCTCACCTAAATTGCTTCAGACAGAATCAGTGTGACAACCTGGATTCTGGAAAATGTTGTTAAAACAGTGTCCACGTTCTCAGTTCCAAGAGGTCATTATGGGGTCCACAGTTCTACGGGGTCCACCTACAAGTAGGCGCCATATATGCAGGCTATTTGCATATGACAGTTCAGGTCTCAGCCCCTTCCAGCCCTCATGAGAGACTGGGGAGGGAGCCAAGCCTCCCCTGCCCAGTGTTCCTTCCAGTCCTTCCTCCACTCTGCTCTCCACACCCACACTCCTCGTGCAGGGCTGGTGACCTTAGCATACAGTGGGGCTGAAAATGCAGGAGAGGAAAGAAAGGAGAGGGAGGAAGGATGTAAGGAGGAGAAAAACAGCTTTGGGAGAAAACACACATGCAGCCTGCAGAACACTATGACTTGGATTATTTTTGGAATCTAATGTTTCTAATGTTCAAGGGGAGGAAATGAGAAAAAGTAAGTAGAGATTCCCAGGACCAGCAGGCTGGAAATAATACAGGACGCTGTGTCCTGTGTTGGGGCGGGATACAGACACACTTCCTCGCCCTGAGCCCAGTCAACAGGGGGTGGAGAGGGCGGTGGTTTAGGCCCCAGGAGGAGGAGGAGGGCAGGGACAGGCGGGCACGGGAGCCATTCTCCAAAAAAAGCAGGAAATTACAAACTGCCCAGTAAAGACCTTGCCCTTCTGGCTGCCCCGAAGGTCGCAGCTCTTTGAAGCCTCCCTCCCAACTCGAAGGGCTCAGGCCATTGAATCATAGAGACTTGTCGGCATGCCCCCTGGAGGCCTGTCTGGTGGTTGCCCTTTTACCACAGCAGTGGTGAGGACAGGGTCAAGTGACCCCTACTCTCCTTTCCTCCCCAGCCCTTCTAGTCATTTCCTAGGTTGCTGACAGGGGCGCCCCTTCTCCTGCAAGACAAGGTTGTGTGTGTATGTGTTGGGGAAAGAGGAGGAGCACCGGCCTCAGAGCAGAGGGCTTCCCTTCCCTTCCTGCCTACCTGGCTCTATTCCAGGCACACCTCCAACCTCACCAAGTCTCAGCTTTCCCATCTGTAAAATGATGCTCATATTCACGCCCTCCTGGCCTGCCACACAAAGTAGACGGGAGACCAAATGATGAACCACGGACTGGATGACTTTGGGTGGGTCTCTGCTCTGGGTCAAAGTTTTCTATGAAAAAGGAAGGGCTGGACCAGAAAATCTCTAAGGACAGGGGTGTGAGAACACTTTAAAAACTGACATTCAAAAAATATGACGTATTATAATTACTACAATGGCACTTCAGTTTGACAAATGACTGTGGAGTTGTGCTCACTGCTGGCTCGAGAGGTGTGGGGGGTGAAGGTGTGGCGAAGAGAAGAGGCAGCGGGCCAGTGTCTGGAAGGAAGGAGAGGCAGCGCAATTTCTCCACAACTGGCCCCACTGGTTCTTGTCACCCCAGGCAGGAGGAGACTTTGGGTCCTGCTTTGGGCCCTGGGGAGTGATTGGAACTGTTTATACCTTGGAGGGAGAGGGCAGGAAACAGCAGTGGATACTTTGCCCAGTGACGGGGCATCCGGGGGATGTCCTGAATTGCTAATGTGGTTAACAGGACATACAAACAGCAAAACACAATAAGCAAGCAACCCTCAGCACAGTCCGTGCTGCCTCCCGCCATGCCCTTCACCCAGTGGGCCCCGTGAATATTTTCTCACGGTTATTAACATGAAAGTAACATTATTTTGTTTGCACAAACCTCCAAGAATATCAAAATGCATAGATGCATTTCTTTGGTGGACTATAGGAAGTGTTTCTGGCCCAAGTTTGCAGGAGAATAAGACAAATAACGCTCTTAGCTATAACACAAAGCTGAAGGTGACAAGTGTCTCAGATGTAGAAGGAGCAGGGGGAGGGGCGATCACATCCCTCTGGGAGCACTGCTTTCCTCTGTGGCTGCTTCAAGGACAGACGTTGTTTTTTCAGAGACCTTTCCCCATGACGGCTGCCCCAACCCTGAGCCATTGGAGATGACCCCAATTTGACCTGGGTGCTCCTCTCTTGTGCCTCACTCAGGGGCACCACACCATTTAGTGATCTTTAGGGACCCCCATGAAGCTACATCATGATTACCAACTTCTCTCAAAAATCAATTCTTGATTTCGCTCCATTAGGGATCACTAAAAATTTTTTGGAGCAAGTTCATTTAGAAGACAGCATTAATGACCTTCTGCGTGGTCTCAGAAGGTGCTGGATGACTAAAGAGTAGAGCATGACCGAAGTGGTGCAGGGAGCCGGAAGGGAAGCCGATGTCTAGGGAGCAGCTATGCTGGCCCAGGCGCCAGACACCTCCACATACCTCATCCCATTTGATTCTCATAACAACCCTGGGTGGCATCTTGGGCTTTTCTTTTTTTTTCCCCAAGCAGGAAAAGACTCAATAGATTATGGTTCTAATTGCCGAGAAAAGTTTCTTATTGTCCATCAGCACCAAGGAAACAACCCTGAAGAGAGAAGAGCCTCCTGCAGACATATAGGGGAGAATGAATAGCAAAAAGGCAAAAATTATTATAGAATTCTTAAGCTATAAAGGGGCTTAGATATCATTTAGTGTGGCAAGTCTCAAAGGAGGAATGGCAGGCACATTTGAGCTGGGATGGGTGGGGGTCTTTACCAAACTACTCTGGAGATGCTGATACGTGGCTTTACAAGCCTATTCTCTATCACCACCACCACTACCATGACCACACACATGCCCTGCCATCCCACTTCTCCCATCGAAAGACACTGTCACAAAGAGAGAGTATTGTATATGAGGAAGTTGCAATGTGGAAGCAGAAGAAATGTGTAGGCACTGAGCTAGCCCAAATATTCATCCTTGTTTCTTGGGAACGTAATTGGGGGTCAGAGTTTAAAGATGTGCCTAAAGTCTCCCAGCTGGTAAGCGGCACCCCAGGACCAATCTGAACCCCCACTCAGCTCTATTTCATCATGGACAGAACACCAATAAGTGTGCTCGAATTGCACCATGCAAGAATGAATATGCAGGAAGGCATTTAAAATTAGGTTCTCCAGAGGGAGCTTTCCCACAGGCAGCGTTGGGAGGGCAGGCTCGGGCAGCCATTGAGGCCAGTCTCCTCTAAGCAAACGAGCGGTTCTCACCCGGGAAGATGTCTTGGTCATGGAGGAGGTGGGTGCCCGTAAACCCTCCCAAGCACGGTGATAAAGATCTTGTCTTGGGCATGTCCCAAGCACAGGTTTACACTGAAACAAACACAACGTGGTGCATAAACCAATAATAAGCACAATTCCAATACTGGAAGCGCCACTGGGTAGCTCTGTCCACTCTTTTGGAGATTTTCACACAGGAAGTGGGAATATGCTCCTCCTTTCCAGAAGGGTTTTGGCCAAGACTAGAGTATGGCCTCCTGGCTAGACATCAGTCTAGCCTTCTTTATTCAGAAGCGAAGTAGACAAAGGTTTCTCCATCAGTTAAGTCTAGTTATGCACTGGAGTCCTTCCAAGCACTTCTCCTTCCCTACAAAGATTGGAAGATTGCAGGTCTTCCTAGATCAGAAGATGGATGGTGCAGCAGCTTCAATATTGTCTGATGCTTATCATTGGCATTAGCACGTAGATGGGCATCGTGAGGTCACAATGGCTGTCATCAAGATGACACAGCTGGGTTTCCTACAGTGGGCGGGAGGTAGACTTTTTTATCTCAAGGTCTCGTCCAGTTCTGCCATTTTAAGATGCATCCTCCACTGACCGGCACCCACCCTTCCCTTTTCCAAGGGGACATCTCCAACGAGCCTACTTAATGACCCTTAATCCCACAAACTGCTCCCTAATGGGGAAGAGGCCTCCCTTCTCTCTGGTAATGGGATGCGATTGCAGGGCAGACACCTTTATCACACAGGGTCCGCCGCAGCTGGAGGGGGTGGGGGGCAGCCTGCTGTGAAGCAGGGCTGCAAAGAGAGCCATAATCTGCACCTGGCTAATGAGGGGTGCCCCGGCCTGTGTTCTGTGAACACAATGGAAGACAGGCCCATTAGTTACAGACGAGAGGGCACAGGGCCGAGGTAGCAGTGTTCATATTGCAACAAGATGAGTTGTGCGTTACTCGAATCACCTCTGAATTACCCAGTCCTCCCACAAATTGCTCATTAAGGCTTTCCTGTCATTCCTTAGCTGCAATATTCCCTCTTCTCTGAAAACTCCCCAATCACAGAGGCTGTGCCTAGGACAGAGGGGTACACGCAGCAGACATAAATAAGGAGAAATACGAGTTTATGACAGCTTGCTGCTCCAGGACAGAAATTCTGGTCTACTCATCTTTATCCAAGTGCCGTGTTTTGGGCTCATGACAGCTGCTCAACAGAAGTTTATTAAACGAATGAGTGGCCTGCTTTATGAATTATCTGTGGAAACAGAGTCCCTCCTCCCTAAATGTTTAATTGGGAGAGAGAATGGCTCACTCCCCACCACCCCCAAGATAAGCAATGCAGGGGTCATCACAGAGGTCAGGGGAAGGTGGTGAGAAGTGGCCTCGCTCCCCAAGGCCAGCTGGTAAATGAGAAGATCACCCATTAGTCAAGCCCTGGGGAACAAGCTGTCACCTCACAGGGCCAGAGGGGAGACGCTGCGCCCACCCCTTTACAAAAATAGAAGCTGGGTGACCACCAGACTCCTCAATGGCCAAGAGCTTCCCAGATCTGGAATCAGAGGCCCCTGACAAGCCTGCCACCAGAAAGGAGACTAGACACGGCTCACACACTAACTATTTCCTCACGCCCTTGTTTAGATGTGGATCCGCGCACACAACCCTTACCCCAAACCGCCACCCTCCTCACCCCCTTTAAAAAATACCAAATAAGTCAAGGGCTGAGGCGCTCAGCTCTGCACAGATATTTCAAATTAATCTTGAAGCAACTTAAAAGGATTGTTTTTCTCCCCTGTTCCCTGCACATTTTCTGTGGCAGCTGGGTCAAGCCTGAGCAGCATTTTCACCGCTGACTCAATAGCAAAATATTTCTGGGCTGCCCTCTTCCTTTCACTCCCTCTGTTTTGTTTTTTATTTTCTCTCCCCTCCCCCTCTACACAAACACACACACACATGTGCACACACACTTCTTTCTGAGATATGAGCACACAATGGAACATGGATCTTAAACTTACAGTCCATACACAGAATCTTGTGTTTGGGATCTTGTGCTTGGATAGGGAAAATAACATGATTTTCACTGACCTCTAACTAAAATATAGCATTCTCATCAATTATGAATTCAGGCAGCAAACGACATGAATCTTAGCAATACTTGTACCTCTGACATCAATAGAAACACAAACATTTTCACATCACACCAGAGTTATGGCCCTGAAATATCATTTATGCGCATCACTATTTCAAAATTATGATAGTTACCAGACTTCAAGTAGAGCTTATTGTTAAATATGTTCCTACAGAAGTACATGTGTTACTGTTATTTTTAAAAATTTAGTAACTGTATTTCAATAGTTGTTTTCCAAGCCTGTATACGTTATTTTGTACATTTACAAACATTATTCTGAGAAGGGGTCCAGAGCTTCACCAGACCACAGTGGTCCATAGCACAGAAAGATTCAGAGCCCCTGCTGCCGAGTGAGCATAATGCGGGATGTGAGATTTTTCCAGAGTCATCAAGGCCTGGTCCAGGGGGCTCGGAGGCCAACAGGCAGTGTCCAGTAGCGTCATGAGGCAGGTCCCAGGGGCAGAGGAACAGGAGGGATATTGGGTAAGAGCTTGGGTGGGCTGTGAAGTCAGACAACGTACTGGCTCTGTCTCGCCGGCAGTTGTGATTGCGGGCAAGCCACTTCACCTCTCTGAGGTTCCATTTCTTCAGCTGTAAAATAGGAATAATAGACCAGACGACTCTGAGAGCATGAACTGAGAGGGTGCATGTGTGGCAGCAATGGCTGCTGGGTTGACTGGCCCTTGGCTGACTGTAGAAGGTCAGCCTTCCTACCTGTGGACTTCTGAGGCTAAGGTATGTTGTTTGGTTTGGTTTTTGAGACAGGCACTATCTGTGCCCTTTGCAAGCTTCTCACATCCTTGAGCTTCAGGGATCCGGTGAAGTGCCTCAAACTCTAAAACACATCCAGACACAGACCTAAGCCCCCTGCCTCCCCTTCTGTCCCTGGCTCACTGAAACAGGCACCCAGGCCAGGCTGCAAAGCAGATTCCCTGACCCACAGCAGAAGAGACTGCAAGCAAAAAGGAGACCTTCCAGACCTTTCCAAGACTGGTCACACCAGCCAAAGCACCTGCCTCTGCTTCGCAGAGCAGCTGGCTTCTGACCTGCTGTCTCCCATCACTTGCTGAGCCGCGACAGAGATTCTGCAGTCCTAGTGGCCTCTCCCGGAGCAGGCGAGGCCAGAGTCAGACCCAGGCTGCCAGACCACTGGGCGAGGAGCCCTCAGGAAGGCCACGGAAACCACACAACTCCTAAGGTAGGGCAAGAAACTCCTTCACATGTCTTCCAAAAACTGGCTTAAAGATGTTCAAAAGTTCTGTTGTAGAAAGGGGCTACGCATTCTTTAAAAATTACACATATTGATTTTCATCTGATTATAAGTTACAAAAGATTGGAAAGCACAGAAAATTTATACAGAGAAATTAAAATCAATCATAAGCCTGGGCCCTAGAAATCAAAACTATTAACACTGTGGTGAATTTTCTTCCAGTTATACCTCTGTTGACACTCTCACATAAGTTGGGATGATAAGTATATAGAGTTTATATCCTGCTTTCATCACTGAAAAATACCTACAGACATTTTCAATATGAGCTCTTGAAGGACACAAAACTTATATCAGATGCCGTCTGTAAAATGCACAGGTTACTGAGAGATCTCACAGTATTCCTAAGTGTAGTATTGTGTATTTAAATATATGTTATTCCCAGAAAACTGACAGGAGGAGAGCCCATTTTGCTCTTCTTAAAGTGCATATAATATTTAACTCTCTTCTTTAGCTTGAAGAGAATCTAGAAAGATACTTTTGTGTCCTCAGCAAAGAGGCACTATATGACATCTTTCTTTTTCGCGTTTTCCATCTCTCTCTCGATAAGGGGAAAGCTTTGAAAATTCCCTGGTAGAAAAATGAGGTCTTCCTTGAGAAAGGGCTCAGCAGCTGAGGAAAAACTTCCAGAGAGAAGTGGTGTGGCAGGAAGAGCCCTGGACTTCAAATGGAAGCAAGTTGGATTCATATGTCAAGCCTGCCATTGTAGCCCCGAGATCAAAGAGCCCCCATTTCCCTGTGTCAACAGACACCACCCCCACCTCAAAGGATCAAAGGGCTGCGCAGATTAAATAAGACTCCGCATGTGAAAGTGCTGTGTCAACAGGGAAGTACACTGCGGGACGATCACCACTAAGTCAAGTCATCGAGGCTGGTAACAGTACTGTTATTGTTGTCGCTTAGCCAGCTTGAACACTAAGTGCATGCCCTGAGAGGCGCAGTGTGCAACAGTGTGTCAGTGGGGGCTCTGGAGCCAAACTACACTTCCGGTGGGGCCAAGTTATTTGGCCTCTCAGTTTCTTCATATGTAAAATGGGATAATGATAACACATGTAATAAGATGGAGAGGATGAAAATGAGTTAACTTACACAAGGTGCTTACAACAGCTTGTTGTTGGTGCCCTCCATTCTGACTCTTAGGGACCCTGTGTACAGCAGAGCCCAACCCTGCCCGCTCTTTTTGGGCCATCCGCTCACCTTCCGGTGCTCTATCAGACAATGCTGCACTGCTATCACAGGGCTTTCACGGCCAATTTTTTCAGAAGTGAGTGGTCAGGTCCTTCTTCCTAGTCTATCTAGTCTGGAAGATCCACTGTAACCTGTCCACCATGGGTGACCCTGCTGATATCTGAAATACTGGTAGCATATCTTTCAGCATCACAGCAACAGCAGCCATCACAGTGTGACAACCGACAGATGGGTAGTGTGGTTCTCTGATGGGAAACAAACCCAGGCTGTGGCGATAAGAGCACCAAATCTTAACTCTAGACCACCAGGGCTGGCATTTAGAACAGTACCCAGGACATCATAAACACTATATAAGGGGAGCTTTAAAAAGTCAGTGATCAACGGCAAATATAGGATTGAAATTAAATGTATACCAGCTAAAACCAGTAGGCACCGCTTTTTTAAAGCTTTCCACAAAACTATTATCATTAATCACAAAGTTGGACTAGCAGCCTCCATCAGTTTCCCTAAAAAGTTATGCCCCCGACTCCAGCCCCACTTGAGTTTGGCTGGCTCCCCTCCTACCTTCTCAGCATCCTGCTCAAAGAGCCGCAGCTGGAAGCACTGGTCCAGCTTGAGCTTGCGTACGTGCCACATCTGGTGCAGGTGCTGCCGGGTGGAGTGCAGCTTGTCCAGGAGGCTGGTGATCTTGGGCACCAGGCTCTGGAAGTCGGCGCTGCCGGGGATACAGTTGCGCCCTGAGAAGCCATCGCTGCAGCGGATGCATTGCAGTAGCCGCTGCCCCTCCCGGTCCAGCTCCTCCACAGGGGCCTTCAGCACCTTCTTCTTGAGCTGCGTGTGCTCATCGATGAGCCGCCGAGAGCCCTCCACATCCACGGGGAACTCCTTCCGGGCCAGCATCTCCTGCAGGTCCTCGAGGCGTGAGAGCAGGTGCACAGCGCTGTTGAAGAACTCCTCCAGGGAGAGCCGCAGCTCGATCCACTCCTCGTGGTTGTAGTCCAGGGAGCCGTCAAACTCCTCCGTCAGCTGGGAGGGGTCCACCAGCTTCGTGAGGCCCTCCACGGACACCATGCTCGTCTAGGAGGGGCAGACACAGAGAGGGAGACTCAGTGATCGTCGGGGCCCGTGGGGGGAAGACCTCAGGGCAGCAGAAGGCAGAAGAAAGTAAGTCAAGGGGAACGGCCAAGATAAGTACACATAATAATGACCACAGCCTGCCTAGGAGAGAGGGCAAGTGGAGAGCATGTGGCCCACTGGTCAGGAGCCATAAATCAGCCAGGGTCAGCAGTTTCACAGACTCGCTGACTGGTTCAAAAAGCTCTCCACCTGCCCAACATTTGCCATTCAAGGAAAGACTGCCTTTATGTCCCCACTGTCCTCATCTTCCTCCTACCCACCCCCAATGCCACCTCAACAGGGCTTCACATGCTAGAAGCGGGAGAAGCTGGAAGCACAGACCCTGTGCCTGGGGGTCCAGTTCTCTGTAGCTTTAACACCCAGACCCACAACCCAGGGTATCATTGCGGTTGGACTAAGCAGTGTGGGTCAATCCTTGGGCTGCAAGGAGGGCAGAATCGACCTTCCTGCCTCAGGTCGGGTGGGTCTTGGACCACAAGACTCTCTGTTAGCAGACACCCTTCTCTGATACAGTGAATGCACCAGGGCTGGGGGACAGGAAGTCTGGGCCCTCAGCTTTCTCTGTGAGCCCCCTGCAAGCTCTTGGAGAGCCGAATATAGAATGTTTGTCTCCAGGACACAAAGCAACAAATGACGGCACAGGCAACAACCCCAACTTGTCAAGAAACATCTCTCCCTCCCTTAAGATTTCCGACTTCTCTCTCCTGCAGAAGAAGAGGCTATCAAAGAAATATCTGGATCTAGGGTCCAGCCTTACACTTACTAATTGTGTGAACTGGGGCAAGCTATTTCAGTTCTCAGTGCCTCGGCCCTCTCCTCTGTATGATGGAGATAATAACGCTTTCCTCCTAGGGCTGTGCTGGAATTAAATGCGTCAGCATGCAGAAAGCACCTAGGGCGCCTGGCCCAGAGCGCAGACTCATCCCCTGTTAGTGCTCATCGTGATGCTCTGAGGGCTGCATCATTACCAGAACCCTTAAAAGCAGTTTGTCTCTCTCTGTCTTGCACTCTCTGAGCATCTCCACCTCATCCCCTTTTCCCCCTCCATCTCCTTTCCTAAGACACAGGAAGGAGCTGCCTGTGTCTGGAACAGGGGTTCTCAAACTTGACTGCTCATTATAAACCCCTGGGGAGTTTACAAAAACCCTGATGCTCAAACCCCCACCCCTAGAAGTGTTGATTTAGTTGGTCTGCATGGGAGCTTGGGCATGGGTAGTTTTAAAAACTCCTAATGTGCAGCCAGCAACATGAACCTCTGCTAATCTAGATCCTTGCTACTCAGAACATGGCCCTAGACCAGCCCCAGTGGCCTAGTGGTTAAGTTCAGTGTGCTCTGCTTCAGCAGCCTGGGTTTGGTTCCCGAAGGTGGACCTACACCACTCATCAGTGGCCATGCTGTGGGAGCTGTTCACATACGAAAAGAGGAAGATTGGCAACACATGTTAGTTTAGGGCAAATCTTCCTCAGCCAAAAAAATTAAAAAATGAAAAAAATATATATATACACACACATATATATATATGGCCCTCGAACCAGCAGCATTGGCATCACCTGGGAGCTTATCAGAAATGTGGAATCTCAGGCCCTACTTAGACCTACTGAGTCAGAATCTGCATTTAACAAGACCCCCAGGGGACTCTGTGCATTAAACTTTGAGAAGTCCTGTTTTAGAGCACTTTCTCCTTTGAATTTGGCTCAAAGTTTACCACCTCCAGGAATCCTCCCAGGATTACATTCACCAATTATTCATTAAGTATCTGCTACTGAACAAGCCTGTACTCTCCCCTCTATCACTTATTGCCTCAGTCTGCGCTGGGCATTTCATTTGCTGTTTGTGAAGTATACTTGATAAACATTCTTCTGAGTGGGAGGCCCCTGGCTACGTCTCCTGTACTCGTTTAGGAGGCAGAGACAAGCCTGCTCAACCTGGGGTGAAGCAGGTACAGAGAGGTGGGAAGTGCTGGGCAGCCATGCTGAAGCAAGTTTCAACACTTGTTAGAAAGATTGTCTTCAGTCTCTCCAGCTTATAATTTATAGGCTGCTTGTCACCACCTCTGTACAAACAAACCCAAAACACGAAAAGTTTCCTATAGGATTCCTAGTATTAAGTTGGGGTATTGGGAGAGCATGAGAGTTAACTGTGTTTATCCCAAGTCACATTTCTTGTGTTTTTTCACAGAGTAAGAACTGCCTGGTCAGCCAGGTGGTCAGGTTGCTGTGCTCAAATTGCAGCCTATATGGGGCCACCCCCCCACAAACAGGCGCTCCTGGCCCCTGGGGGACAAAAGTCTGGAATGCGTTGCTAGAAGACTAAGAGCAGCTCTGCCTTTCCAACATACACACGTATACAAGGTTCGTCCCCATGCAGACGAGGACCAGAATTCCCAGAAAGGCCAACAGCTCGGAGCTGGCTGGAACAAAGCTTCCTAAATCATCGATTCAATCTGATGTGTTGTCACTAAAAATTCTCAGGGGGACACATACGCCCTCTGGAAAAATCTAGTTAAAAAATAACACTTTTTCCCTGAGTATAAAAGGAATACAGAATTCTCAAAAGAAAACAGAAAAATATGAAGAAAATAAAAATCACCCATAATCCAGCCACCTCTAATAAGCTAAGCCACTGCTAACATTTTCATGTGTCCCAGTCTTCTTCTCCATATACGCACTTAAAAAACAAATTTTAGACAATATTGCCCATGCTGTTTTATAACCTGCCTTTTTAAAAACAACATATCATGAGCATTTTTCAATACTATTTTTCTAAACATGATTTTTAATGGCTTCACAGTATTTATGTATTAATGTCACCAAAATTAATGGGTATTTAGGATACAAACTATATATGTGTGTGTAAGTATGTATATATATATGTAAATATGTGTATGCATACGTGTGTGTATATTACTGCACAAAAACCTGTGATGAACATCCTTGTAGACATTTTTTTGTTTGTAATTATAATTAGCTCTTCACCTTTTTGTTTTGTTTAACTTTTACATGAAAAACATTTTCCTAGAAGAAGAATTACTAGATCGATGGGTACAAACTCTTTTTAAAGCATTTGACCCAAATTACAAAGCTGCCCCCAGAAGCAACTGCTCCAGTCTACACGCTCGCCAGGAGTAACCAGGATTGCCTCAGGACACCGTGCACCTGGGACAATCCCGGGAGCCTCGTACTCCTCCCCAGACTCTAACTGTTAGGCCACAGCCGCCAAGGAATCCTGAGATCCCAGCCCCTGACCTGTTGCATGTGGCAGGGGAGATGGAGACGGGGAAGGGAGAAAGGTGTGCGTGGCAGAAGGGCAAGGAGACGGGGTTCTGAGAGAGAGGTCTGGCTCACCTCGAAGATGAATTTGGAGCTGCCAAAGTTGGTCTTCTGCTTCTGCCAGAAGTTGTCAGGTTTGATGATGAGGGCCACATGGATCTCGGCGGGAAACGCTTCCTGCAGCGTCTTGAGGAGGGGCTTGATGAGGTCCCACTTGGAGCCCCGCATGTCGATGATGACGGTGAAGCCACGTTTGCACACGTCCTCGCTGTGGGGAGGCCAGAGGTCAGGCAGGGTCACTCTGGGCAGCTGACACTTTGGAGTGCACACTCAAAAAGCATCCAAAACCCGCATTCCTTTTCATCTAGACCACCCTTCGCACTTCACACCCACTCTCCTGGCTGCCTTCCAATCCACTCAAAGTGTCCTGCTCAGAGATCCTTTCTCGATTAACCCCATCTGCCCAAGGGCGTTCTGCCTCCTCCTGCACCTAGCAGATAACTCAGCCTTCCCTATGCCTACTGCACTTGTTGGGATGTTCACTGTTTAGGTAGTCACTGTTGTGCTCAATTTTCTTTTAATTGTTTTTTTTCTTTTTTTTTTTTTTGGTGAGAAAGATTGGCCTTGAGGTAACATCTGCTGTCAATCCTCCTCGTTTCACTTGAGGAAGATTGTTGCTGGACTAACATCTGTGGTGATCTTCCTCTATTTTGTACGTGGGACGCCACCACAGCATGGCATAGTAAGTGGTGCATAGGTCTGCGCCTGGGATCCGAACCTGTGAACCCCAGGCCGCCAAATCGGAGGGCATGAACTTAACCACTACACTGCCAGGCCAGTCCCCTGATTTTTTAAATTTTTGTCTCCCTGTCTTGCTCCTGGGATGAATCATGTTTTCTCCATTTGAATACAAGCTCTCTGAAGACCAGAACCCTGTACCCTTAATCCGAGGTGGGAAGTCAGGCATGAGTGCTGACCCTCCCGCGCCCATATCAGTGGCAGACACTAGCACACTTTGCCACTGAACCCAAACTGGGCCAAAGCATCTTTTCCAATAAGGGGCTCTAGCCTGATGCTATCAACTGATTAGAGACAGTGCACGAAGTATTAATAATATATTTGCCACCACTGTATTTAAGATGTATTACTTGTAGTTCAAAACACGTCAATTTAAAAAACTCAGGTTGCTGAGTCATGCTGACTACTCTTAGATGGCCAAGGGTGGGACTGACCAGAAAGGGGGATGCAGTCCAGCTGTCTCATGTGCTTCTATTCTAAGAGTCAGCATGTAAAAAGGCACGTTTCTGGAAGGTAAGAGAGAGGAAGCTACTCTTGAAATTGAGGCCAGAAGAAATGACAGTGACCATCTCAAAACCCAAAACTAATCATGTTAAGTGAATCAAGACATTGCTATAAACTTATTAAGAAGCGAAGTTCACTTAAACACTTGGACTTCATAATTCCTAAGAATCAAAAAGAAAATAAAAAAGAAGATCAGAACAGTTATAATATCTCAGTTTGGGGGGAAGGCTATGTTTTGGTCATTAGGGGTCTTTCCTTCCATCCTCCTTGGTTTATTTAATCTATGTATTTATTTTATAACTCAAAATAGACTTTGGTTAGTTCACATTTTTACGTAAATACTGGTGTAGCATTTCCTGAGGGTGTTTCTCTTAATTTTCGATTCCCCAGATTGTGCTTGCTTAAACCACTGTGCATGGTGCGTGACCCAGAGATGTGCACCGTCGCATATCACTGTGCATGGTGCATGACCTACAGATGTGCACCGTCACATATCACTGTGCATGGTGCATGACCTACAGATGTGCACCATCACATATCACTGTGCATGGTGCGTGACCCAGAGATGTGCACCGTTGCATATCACTGTGCATGGTGCATGACCTACAGATGTGCACCATCACATATCACTGTGCATGGTGCATGACCTACAGATGTGCACCATCACATATCACTGTGCATGGTGCATGACCTACAGATGTGCACCATCACATATCACTGTGCATGGTGCATGACCCACAGATGTGCACCGTCACATATCACTGTGCATGGTGCATGACCTACAGATGTGCACCATCACATATCACTGTGCATGGTGCATGACCCACAGATGTGCACCGTTGCATATCACTGTGCATGGTGCATGACCTACAGATGTGCACCATCACATATCACTGTGCATGGTGCATGACCTACAGATGTGCACCATCACATATCACTGTGCATGGTGCATGACCTACAGATGTGCACCATCACATATCACTGTGCATGGTGCATGACCTACAGATGTGCACCATCACATATCACTGTGCATGGTGCATGACCTACAGATGTGCACCGTCACATATCACTGTGTATGGTGCGTGACCCACAGATGTGCACCGTCACATATTCACTTGCTCATAGCTACTGGAGGTAATGCCACCGTTGGAGGATTTAGGCCTTGAAAGGAAATAAAACCCCTTTTCAGGCTTCATTCTCAAATCTCAACCAGTGATGAGAATGTCTCATCATTGGTGAAGATGAGACTAGTGAAGAGACCACAGCTGCTGTGACTGTCTCAGGCAGAAGGCAGCTTCCATAGGCCTCCCAGAGAGACAGGAAACTCCCCAGGCGAAGAGATTCTTTCCATGTCTTCTTGTTGATACAAAGGACTAGACTCAGCACGGGAGGAAGGCTGAGTCCTTTGTTTTTCCCCAAATCCTGCATCCCACAGGGAAAGCAGTGCCTCTCCTCCCTCTCTGACACTTACTGAATCAACAAGTAGCCACAGTCTTCCACAAATAATTGTCTGAAAGCAATGTGACTTTTTCTTAAATTATGGAATCTCTTTTCCATTATAAAATAAACACCTGTTAATTATAGAAAAGTTAAAATATTCAAAGATCTATATAAAAGATGCTAACGGTAGGAATATATAATACTCTGGCCTATTTCCTTCCAGTCTTTTTGGTGTACATAATTTTCATGCTGTACAGTGTTCTACTTTTTACTGTAACATAGAGTTTTTTCTCATTTTTTCTCAGATTTCTTTGAAACTGTTACATTTAATGACACGTAGTCCATCTTATACCTATACCTAACTTAATCATTCTCATTATTGCTTTACAGAAAGGCATATCAACTTTTATGTCCACCAGCAACGCATGAGAGCACCCGCTTACTGTATCTTCATCAGCACTGCTCACTGAATTTTAAAACTCTTTGCCCATTTTTTAGGAAAAATATTGCAAAACATTTAAATTTGCATTTCTTTGGTTACTAGCTCTAGCTTATCGGCCCATAAGTATTTCTTCTGTGAGCTACTTTCTATTGGGGTTTAACAGCTTTTCTCATTGAGCTTAGTTTCGTTAGCTTGACTCACATTTGTTGCATGCCCACTGATGTCAGGCACTGCAAGGTAACTGTGGGTCTTGTTTTTCCTTAGAGACAACCGACTTCCTTGTGTACCTGCTCCTCAACTCCATCCCTGTTACCATAATTATGCCAACATGAGAAATCTCCACCCCTAACAACATATAGTCAGTGTTGCTACCAAGACCTGGAGTTTGACCATCCTAGCATGTAAATATAGTAGTCAGTAGCAGGTTATACACTATAAACTAATAATTTCTATTAACTATTAACTAATAATTTCTGACAACTAAAAGTAGAAATCAGGTACTATTATTCTCTAGGAAGTTCTCCCAAACTCAGGAGGTGGCAAAAGAGGCCCAGGGGCTGAATGCTGAGAGCGAACCTAACTGGCATCTTTCTGTGAAAATAGCCTGATCTCCCAAGATGCTTTGTGTGTTCAGTTTCATAGAAGGAGCAGAGCCAGGGAAGGGAAAAGAGCTTCCTACCAGCATTTATTCTACACCAGGGACCATGGCTGGGCACTTGACACGCAATAGTTCACTTTATCCTCATAATACCTTATAAACTGGGTATGGTAATCTCCATGTAAGAGAGGATGAAAATGAGGCACAGAACTTGCCGAAGGTCACATGACTAGTAAGTGGCTAAGTAGATAATCAAAACCAAGCCGGCTGACCGTGAAACCCACACTCAAGTCACTGTCACATTACACCCACCACATCGCCACCATGTGCGGTGTTTTTGTGATGGGGGGGGAGTTAAGGGTTAGTGGCGAGGGAATTAGATTAAGGAGCTCACAGGAGATGGGGGAAATTAGGGCAAGGAGTCCAAGTGGACGACCTCCACTCTGCAGTCTATGCAAAATCACAGAGGCAAAGGAGCATGGCACATTGAGAAAGTTCAAGTAACTCACTTTGGTTAGGCACGTGGAAGAGGAAGAGTGATGATGAGGGCTGCTCTGAATGCCTTAGAGAGCCCTATTCCAGGCTCTGACCCTCCTCTGCACACCCCACCCCCCCACAACCCCGGGGCCAAGGAGACTCGCCCAAATAGAGTCCACGCTGCACCTCTCCCTTGTAGACCAAACTCCTAGTATCTGAAACCCTAAAAGTCTCTGCCCAAAGAGCCCTTAGCCTACTTCTTGGGCCCATGTGTACCTCTTTCCAAGGTCCAACACCCCAAGGGCAAGTAACACCACCAGTAATGAGAGCCCTAGGCTTGAGGGGTGGCAAAGGGCTGCTATTTGCAAGGATGTGGCTAGAACATGGATATGTGAGCTGGGGTGTCCACATGCACGCGTGAGGCGCCCCCACAGTGGAAGACAGAGCTGGGCAATGGGCAGAGAAGTGAGGTAGACCACAGGCTAGGGGATGGCCTCCCTGTACTCAGAGGAGTCCAAGAAGTCTAAACTTGAAGTTGGCCTCCTACATCACTATGAAGATGTATTTGTCAAGGTGGAAGAGTAGAACATGTTCTATTTAACAGTTTGTTCATGTGCTATACTAATTCTCAATATTTAGACATAGGGCATGTGGGTTTCCATTTGTACTCTTGCCCCGGGCATCACAATGTTAGAAGCAGGCCTTCCAGAGAAGAGGCGGGAGAGGAAGACATGTCTTGTACCATGGCCAGGCGCACTGGATTTATCTTAAGGACAATGAGGAACCCCTGACGGGTGTCATTCAGGAAAAGAACATGACAGGTGATTTGGAGATTACCCTGAAGCTGTGCAGAGGGAGAGTAAATTGGGGTCAGCCAGAGGGAGTGGTGAAAGCAGAAGCAAAGAACCATCTCCTTTGGGTCTTTGCTAAAATGCCTCTTGAGAGAAGTCTTCCTTGGGCCACCCTGGGTAAAGCTGACCTGCCACCCAGCACTCCCCACCTTCCCTCTCTGATTTACTTTTCTCCTTAGCACTTAGTACCACCTGAATCATATATTTTACTTATTTACTTAGTGTCCATCTCCCCTCCCTGGGAAGTAACCTCAGTGAGGAGAGAGATTTTGTATTCATTGCACTGCTGGATTCCCAGTGCCTAGTACAGTGCCTGGTGTATGCTAAGACTCCAACCACTGAGGAAACAGAGGTAGCAGTCAAGGGTACGGAATCTGGAACCACCCTTCCTTATCCCAGCTCCATCACTTACTTATTGAGGAATCTAAGGCAAGTTGCTTTTAACCTCTATGCCTTAGTTCCTTCACTATAAATATGAATAATAGCAACTACATTACAGGGTTATTTTAAAGGTTAAGTTTGTTAATATGCATAAAGCACATACAATGGTGCAGTCACATAGTCTGTACCATGTAGATCATAGCTGTTGTAGGAGATGTTGTTGGTATCCCACCCAGGGCCCCTTAATTGACCACTGTGCCCAGCCCCCAGCTCTGAGAGTGTTGCAGCTATCAGCTTATGCCTTTGACCATCTCTGGACACTTGTCTTTGGCTGACGGGCTCCACTTCTCCTAGAGAAACTCCACCTCAGGGGGGCCAGTGCCTCTCTTATACAAGGGTGCCAAAGCTGACCCTTTACCTCAGGGCGGAGAAACTCTGAAGTGTGACTTATGCTCCAGAGCCTTCTCATTTCCCCAGTCAGTGCCCGGCTAGACTTTATCTGGGACCACATCCTTGCTCAGTCCCTCCCCTTCCCTACTCTGCTTCTCCAACGTCCTTACAAGTTTTTCCTGAAGAGAATGCCCTTAATAAATCATTTGCACCTGAGTCCCTGTTGCAAGAAACACAGCCTAAGACATACACATATGAATTTCATAGATATATGAAATTCTGAAGACAATTTGATTATGATCTGGAGATTAAAAGAGAAATCTGGGTTGCAAATTTTGACGTGGGAGCCATACAGTGCCTGGCACACAGTAGGGGTTCAATAACATTTGCTGAGTGAATAAAGCTATGAACGGTGGTAGTAGACATGCAGAGAAATGGGTGAGATCACCCAAAGAAAACAGGTAAGATGAGAAGAACCATTATCAGAGTCAAGGATACAACTGATGGGAATATCAACGTCTAAGAGATGGGAGAAGAAAGTAGATGAGCCTGAGGAGAAAAAATGTGGAGAGGTGAGAGAAAACTAGGAGAGGAGCAAAGTCAAAGAAATCAGGGCAGAGAGGATTTCAAGGAAGAACTACGGCGTCAAACACCGCAGAGAGGTAAATCGTTAACTGAGATCAGAACTGTCACATTTAGCAACTAAGAGGCCTTGGTGGCACTTGTCACGGCAGTTTCAGAGGGGCGTGGGGAGGAACTGGGCGCAGCAGGGAAGCGGTCTTCCTCGTTGATCTCTGGGGTGATTAGAGGAAATGTCAAAAGCATCAGAGGCTGCTTCCACAGCGCTCCCATCCCCTGGCCCTGTTGGCTCGACTCTGGGAATAACCAGGACCTTCGGGCTGCTGCTGTTTGGCTCCCCGAAGGCCCACGTGGCTCCTCAGCCTGCCTCTTCCCCAAGCCTCCAGGCTCCCAGACCTCTCTTCCTCTCACTGAGTCTGCTCAGATGGGGAGCAGTTTGAGCAAACCAATTTACACTAGAATATCACTAATGGGTAGCCTTCCTTCTCCCTTTAGGTTATTTACTCTTAAATGATATTTATCAGCCCAAATTAAATTTTCAGGGGCAGAATTTTGCATCATGTATGGTGAGGACAGGAGCACAGCAAGGTGGAGTTTGGAGCAGCAAGCTTTTAAATCCACTAAGGAGCGGAAAGGGGGGCGCGTGACCTCCCCTTCTCCCACTGCCCTACTTCAGAGGGAGAACACAGCCATGGCGCCACCCCCCACCCCATCCTGCCCCACTAGTTTCCCATCTGGGGCTTGAGATCTGGACCCCCTTGGCCAGCTTCACAGCCTTTGTGATAAACCCAGTCCCTTTATACGGAGCTGTGAGCTGTTTCATAGATGCTTAGGGGCTCTCAGGCCCAGGACAGGAACATTCACTGACTGGACGCGTGATGGATCAGATGTTTCTTGCACTCAGTTCTAGACCATTTACTCTTGTTCATTACATGTCACTGGGGCTGTTTTCACTCAGCAAGCCGGTGCTGTCTCAGAAAGCATTTGAACTTCTTTATGCCGATGCTTTGCAAACTTCAGTGGCTTTTATTATCACCTAGGACATTTGCATAAAAACGCTGATTTTGGGGACCCCTTTCAGATATTGATGAAAATTGTCTGAGATGAGGCCCAGGAGTCTCCCCAGGCGACCCAAGGACAACATCCAGACTCTCTTAGGTGTGGCTTTTGAGAGTTTGATGATACTTCATCTAAATCAGATTAGGACAGGCATCAATAATCAGCAGGGAAGACAACTATGCAGTCAGAACAATGTCTGCAAGGTGAACCAACAGAAACACTATACAGGAGCCTGTCAAAAATGTTAGCAGGTTGGGGCCAGCCTGGTGGCATAGTGGTTAAGTTCACACTCTCCACTTCGGCAGCCTGGGCTTCGCGGGTTCAGATCTCGGGTGTGGACCTACACACCACTCATCAGACCATGCTCTGGTGGCCTCCCATATACAAAATAGAGGAAGACTGGCACAGATGTTAGCTCAGGGCCAATCTTCCTCACAATAAGAAAAGATAGAGGGTTTCTCTCTCCATGGCCTCATGCTCTCTCGAATGGAGTCATTTATTGCAAGCACAGGCTGGGAGGATTTCAGTCTTGGCGGTGCATTTCTCTGGTTCTTTTTGAAAAGACCGAGCTCCTCTCCTGGCCTGGGGAGGCTTTCCCCAAAGGGCTGGCTGCCCTCCCCAGTGCAGCTGTCTGTGCTCAACCAGATGCCCACTGGAGCTCTTCCTTCTCGGGCTCCCCTCTCTACTTTTAAATTGCCATGAGATCACCACGGAGTTTCTGCTCCTTATCACACACCTAACCTGCAGCCTCATCTAACACTTCCGGGCAAGTCCTGGGTGTCTCTCTGGGTCCCTGTAGGTCCCACCCACATTGGATGCCCCCAGAGTCGTCTCTTGACCCACAGGGCTATGAACTCCATGAGGGCCTGACTGGTCCAGGTGTGCAGGGTCTCAGGGGTGGGCGGTGAGGAACCAATGGACAGGCATGTCACTGACCCTTTGCACTCCTGGTGGCCCCCCATGCCTAGCAGAGCTCCCAATTCAGCAGCCCACTATTGAACCCAGTCCCCCAAAGTGGTTTGATGAGACACAGCTGCTGCTGTTTGTAAGGCTTTCAAGCGTCTTCATAGATACAGGGTAAATCTCAGGTGGCATCATAGGGAGCCGGGGCAAATGGGTCAGGCCAGCTCTCTGGTGCAGGAGCACAGTGGAAACCACGAGCATCATGGTCCTTTCTGGTCTTTCCATTCTCTAAGCCTCTCCAAGCTCATTCACACACTCACATGACCTGTCTGCTTGCCAGCCTTTGGATTCGCCTCGTCTGTCTTAGCTGCTGTTATTATCCACCCTGCTTCACACATCAGAAGACTCAACAGCCTTAGCCTGGGGAGCAAGGATTAAGGTACCAGTGCCTCAAGCCAAGGTTTGCTCTGGGACCTGGACAGCAGGGCAGAGTACCTGTTGGTGACAGCTCCAGGCCAGGACTTCACCGTGCGTTACAGGCGTGGCCTCAGGGAACCAAGTGCCACTTCCTCCCAATCCCTGCTCCCTCAACTCCTCCTCAGGTCCCTGGCCAAGGGAAGCCCAGACCGTGCCTCTGGATTCCATCCTGGCCACACCACTGAACTACCCTGGATACCTCCCATGATCATCTGGCTAAAGGGTTGGACCGAAAGGCCACCTTCTCCCTGGGGTCTCCCCTAACCTCTGTCAGAGCGATCTCCGCCTTGCTAAAACAGAACACATATGATCCATGCCCCTCTTACCTTCCTTATCCGTGTCCATGTTGTATGAGGCCCTGGCCTCTCATCCCTCCACGCCTTTGTGCTTACCCACCCCAACCCCATCTTTGCCTAGATAACGTCTACTCACATTTCAAAGCTCGACACATGCCTCCTCCTCCAAGAAGTCTTCTCTTACTGATAGATTCCCTCCCCAGCCCACTGCATCCCCTGAGATAGGGCTCTTCCCATGCATTGCCATCACCTTGTACTTGCTCTGCATGCAGCTGTTATATGTGGGGTAATCAGAGCCAGCCTCTGGCCCACCACCTCCTGTATCCCTCCAGAGATTTATACAGCTTCCAAATGAGAGCCTAGTCATGAAGGTGCTTTATAAATAATATGGTATCATATAAATATATCATATTATTAACTCATTAATTTATTCCCCCCCCCCAAAAATATTTACTGAGCACTTACTTTGTGTTAGGCACTAGGGATATAAATGTAGACAAAACAGAAACATGAAGGTCACATTCTAGGGGCAGACGTGGACACAAGACAGTAGCTAGATTAATAGAATAAATGCAAATTGCGGTAAGTTTTAAGAACTTATCAGGTAATCAGGACAGGCCACTATGAGGATCTGACATTTAAGCAGAGACTAAAAGTATGAGAAGGAGCTAGTTAAGAGAACACTGTAGAAAGAATAATGCAGGCAGAGAGAACAGCCTGTGCAAAGGCCCTGAGGTGGAAAAGAGCCTGTGTGCTGGCGACTCCTCCATTACAGGGAGAAAGCACAGGTAGTGAAGCTCAGTAAGGAAGCAGGGGGCCAGCAGCCAGATCCAGGCTGGAGCTCTAAATCTCGAGCAGCTCAAAACCTCAGGCTGGAGAGAAATATAAAATGAGAGCCAAACGACTGAAACTTGGAGCAGCTGTTTTTGATAAAAACAGGACATACACATGTATTAATGATAAAAGCTAGTTTTATTGGGCACTTGAGAATTTTATGTCTGCTAAGCATTTTATACGTATTACCTTATTTATCCCTCCCAAGAAACTCACAAGTAGCTGCTATTATTATCCCACCCTATAGTTAAGGAAACTGAGGCCCAGAGAGGTTGAGTAACTTGCTTAAAGTCACTAGGATGAGGTAAAATCAGTATTCCAATCTGGTCTGTTCGATTCCAGTATCTGTCATGCTACCCTGCCTCAGAGAGACACAGAACGCTTGAGCCAGAAGCAACTTTAATGGTTACTCCTGCTAATCCTTCATTTTAGAGCAGAGGGCAGCGGGGTTCCAGAGGAGGGAAGTGACACAGTAGGGGGGATGTTTTGGCCATTTGGGCCAGAGATCAGGTATCAAGCTCCCTGCTGAAGGTCTTCTATTAAAGCCCCGAGAATTCAGGAACTGAGAGGAGGGAAAAGCCCCCGAGACATCAGACAACCTGGTCTGGAGGCCCAGGGTGCCCTGTGTTCAGTCCCGAAGCCCCTTCCCCAGGAATGAGGACCACAATGCTCGTGGTTTCCACTGTGCTCCGGCACCAGAGCTGGCCTCACCCCGTTTGCCCCAGCTCCTCTGACGCACCTGAGATTCACCCCATATCTATGAACGTCCGGCAGATTCTCACTTGAAACCGCTACTGGAATAAACATAACATCCACCCATCCTGACGGCAGGTGGGGGAGCAGAGACCCGCCATGAGCACCAGCCCGGCAGACCAGGCGAGGGGGCAACAAGGATGTCTGTTGAGTATGTGCTGCTGGGGGCTTTCAGTTGGTGCTGGTTGTCGGGTACAGGGTGTCAGCAGAGTGGGGTGTCAGAATCCTAGTCTGGGGGCCCCGGAGGGTCCAGGGCTGGGCTGTGATGGAACAGAAGTAACTTCTGAATCAGACCTATTCACTCAGTTGTCTAGGGAAGGTGACAAATTGAACACTAGTCCCTGAGGAGGGGGTGTCGGAGAGGAAGGACAAGGCAGTGAAGGACTCCTGTTTCCTGAGGGCCGCACAGGCCCTGCCACCCACAGCTCTGGCCCTACAGGTGCAAGGAGGACTAGCAGTGCAGGAGGCTCTGGAGCGACGACTGAAGAAGGCCAATGGCAGTGCACGGACAGCCTTTACCGCCTGGAGACAGTTCCCCGCGGGCAGACAGAAACCCACACAGGGAGGAAGGGAGCAGACCCCGCGAGCCACGCACTTCACACCTGTCCTAGAACCGCACAGTGCCCATCTCTCCCTGGAATCATGTTGTGAGCTAAATTCCCCTTTCAGAATTCGAGGAGAATTTAGTTCAGAATTTGGAGTTCTGAGGAGATAAACGATTCCCCGGCCCATTTGTGTCGGAGTTTTCACGCCATCCTCAGGCTGCAGAGAGCCTCTGGCTAAAGGACCTGGATTTTGTTTCAATCGTTTGCCCATCATCCTGATCTGTGTTAACCCGTGTTCTGCTCCTTATTGCTATTCTAATAGCAGCTCTCCGCCAATTGCCCCAAACCACACCACACCCGCTTTCTTGAACAACCAGAAAGCAGCAGGTGTTAGAGAGAAGTGTTATAGACACTTTAGCACCTGTCTTAAGCTTTCTAATTGGCATAATCAGAAGCAGTAAAAAGAGCTTCAGAGGAGGCAGTGCCTTATAGAGGAACGAGCCACCCTCTAGGGAACGCTGCGTCGTGAACAAGCCTTTGCTCGCACAGACAGGTCTCAAACTCGTCCTCACGATGTGGAGGGCTCCCGGGTGGCGGGATGTCCAAAAGGTGGGAGAGAGGGGCTCAGAGAGGAGGGTGGGCTCCCCTGCCTGTCACGTACCTCTCGGCAGGCTCACAGGACACTGTCCACCATCAGCTGGCGTTCTGTCACCATGTGATTCCGCTACCACCGAGGCCTCCTCAGGACCCATGTTGCTGCATCCAGAGGCTTTTTGTTTGTTTTGTTTCTTGTTTTTTGTTTTGTTTACTGGAAGACACTTTCTGTCCACTTTCCTGGGCCACGATTACTCCAAAGAATTTGTGTCTTTTCTACCCATTTAACAACACATCTTTTACCTCTGCACTACTGACCTGTGAAGCTAGGGCTGGGGGGGCAAAGGTCAAAGGTGATGCTTTCTCCTCAATTCCTCCTCCGTAAAGTGGGGAGGCTCTGACTCACTGGTCTGGGGCTGGGCCTAGCCGCATGAAAGAGCTCCCTGGTGACTGGAACGCGCACGGTGGTTAAGTGGGAGTACAGTAAAGGTTCTAGAGACCTGCTCGCCCATTTCCAGACCCAGGAACTCCCCCTTGCAGTTCCCCACCCTCGACTTTACCAGAAGCAAACCCAACTCGCCCCAGTCAGGGTCCCAGGGACACCTCACGCTGGAGGCCAAATGAGGAAGCTGGCCACTTTCCCCTCGTTAAAGTCGGCTCCCGAACGCCACCCAAATGAAGCTGTTTAAACAAACAAACAAACAAATAAAAGACTCTGGTTACAAATGTGCCGGGGGCAGGGATGGGCTGATTCTCTGTTTCCCCGGGACATGGCGTGGCGTGTCCTATTTAAACAGCACAGACTCAGGCCCCAAGATTACTCCCTGCATCCCCAGGTGTGGCCCTAAAGTGACAGGTCCAGTGGCCTGAAAAACACAGCAGGACCTCTGCACCCACCTATTGGCTTGTCCTTGATGCCACCTTCAAACAAAACACTTTCTAAAAGTCAAGTCTGCTCAGGAGAAAAACAAGCTGTGCCATCCTGTGGATAGTCAAAAGGGCACGCCACAGCTGAAGGGAGCTCCCAAAGAGAGTTCCACAAATGGCACGGGTGACAGCAGGACCAAGGCGAGAGTGGGCAGCCTTCTGAATGATGGCTACCTCAGAGGGGCTAGCACGGGTTAGCCGTAGAAACCGCGGTGCGTGTGTTAATCAGCCAGGCCATCCTACTGTCTCACAGGCTCTGAACCACAACATCCACTCACCAAAGGAGGAGACCCGCTCTCTAGTCTGGCCGGCCTGGGGGCGGGGCATTTGGACAGAGATGCTCTTAGCTAGAGAAAAGGAGCTTGGAAACTCCTGGAGAAGGACCAGAACCATTGCTCCCAGAAGTCTGGGGCTGGCTGGCCCAGAGGGAAGGTGGCATAGGGGTGGGTTTGGGGGGCTGGGATGGAAACTGACATATCCATTTCCAGCAGCCTCCTGTCGTATTTCCCACCCTCCCTCACAGAGCCCCTCATCCCTTCCTTCTGGGGCATTCAGAACATGAGGCAGAAATGAAATGGAAACCAAAGCAGCAGAGAGAAAGAAAGAATGAACTGGAAACCCCCAAACCACAACCTTTCCACACGGCCCTTCCCTAGCCCTCCCCAGACAAACCCCAGCGCCATGCTCCTCTGGCCCTTTCCATCCGCCCCTTCTTTCCTCCACAGTCAGCCTGGGTGAAAAACAGGTCATCTTTTAACTTAAAAAGAAAAAGGCATTATAACCACCACCCATACATCTGTGAATAGTAGACCAAAGATGGAATCCACATTCCAACGACTGTGACCTGTCTCACCACAGTGTCTCAGTCACGCCAACTACAAGACGCCCAGAGCTTTTCCAAAACCGTGAGACAGAGAAGGGAGAAAAGCGCTGACCTAAGAGAGGCTGCGGCGGTGTGGCTGTGAGCTGCCCCCGGATCAGCCCAGTGCTGCAGCTGGCCGGGACGCAGAGCCGGAACCCTCCCCTGCTCACTCTAGTCCCTGTTGCCATCGCCACTCTTTCTCCTCCTCCTGCTGCATCCCCACCTCTCCTCACCCTCTCCCGGGATCCCCCACTCCCTAGCTGGGCTCTGGTTTCCCTGCAGGGCAGGTGGAATCCTCATTAATAAACCACACATTTCCTCCAGGAAACAGTCTTCGGTCAAAACGTGCCTGCGCATACCTCCACTCCTCCTCCTCCTTGAGTAACAGTCACTTTCTTGAAAGCCCGATGCTGTTTGCCTGCACGCACGCACACACACACACACACACACACACACGCCCAAACATACCTAGCCACCCTGACACCCTTAGCCACCCCTCACACCATCACCCTCCAGCCAGGCCCAACGGGCTTTATCACTACAGGAGCTCCCCTTCCTGCAGGGCAGGCGACCCTCCCCCTGCAGCCAGCCTTCCTTCTCTGTGACACCGGCCAGGGCTGCCCAGGCCAAGGGCACTGATAAGGTCTGTATGGTTTACGTGGAGGAAAGCCCCGTGATGGCTCAGACATGAGTTCAAATCTGAGGGCAGCAGAGAGGTCACGGAGAGCCAGACAAAGGAAACCTGGGGGAGGGGACATGTTTGGAACTTGAAACTAAACAGGAAGGGCCCTAACGGGTCTGTGCCCCGACCCACAGCTAGCTTAGAGGCTCGGAAAGCTCACATGTGAGTGGGATCATCCCTCTGCTCGTGACCCCAGGGAGGCCCGGATCCCCACAGGGTGCTGCTCAGAGGGCCGCCTACTGTCCTGTCCATGTGAGGGGCAGTGCAGGGTTGCAGCAACGGGCCTCAGCGACACCAGTAGGGTGGCTATGGGCACGTCATGGCACTCTCTGGACAGCACTCCATCCTTTTACAGCAAAGGGGCTGGCCTGGCTGACCCCTTCCTGCCTCAAGCTCCAGGACTCTAATCCATCTACTTCTTTTAAAATCCAGGTCAGATTTTACGTCCAATAAGCCATCTCTGATTAAGCCCATTTAATTGGTATGCTTACTTAACCACTGCCCTGAAAGCATTCAGTTTGTCTTCTCCAGCAGGTCCTGGATCCTCAACCAGACTGCAAGCTTGCCCGAGGGCATGAACTGTGGCCCCCCCTGCTCCCGCTGCTACCCGTCATATCCATCTGCAAGTTCAGGGGCAGCCTGAAAAAGCCGAGGATTGTTTGACCGTTCTCTCTAAGTCGGGGTGTATGTAAGAACTAAACAACTGTCCTGTGTATGCACAGAATTAAGTCTGGACCGGTTTGCAGGTCCCAGAGGAACACGCCGTCACAGTCAGGGGTGGGGCAGGGGGAGGGGTGGTTCTCATCTTCCTCCAGGTCCAAAACAGGGAGTTTCTCTTCAGTAAAAGAGGTCTGAAGCCTGAGTTTCCTGTAAAGGGAAACAGCCCAGGTCTGGAGAGGAGAGGACATTCATTCTCTTCCTGGGCAGAGAAGCAGGGTGGGGCATGTCACAGCACGAGGCGCAGACCTTGCCTCGGGCACCAGTCCAAGAGGAGCTTCTGTGCAAATCCTGGCACATGAATTACCAGTGATGGGAACTGACGAAATTCCAGCTCAGGACAGCACGGAACAGTCAGAGATGAGAGGGAGAAAAGCGTTATCGGTTTTAGGGCTTTTGAGTAGGTCTCAAAACCAAGGCTGGTCCTCACTGGACCTAGAATGAGAGGGGGGTGTGAGAGGAGGAAGGCTCTGAGAGAAAAGGAAAGAGGGAGCAGGGCCATCAGGACCCACACTTGGATTATGTCAGTAAATTATCTGGAAAAACGTTTGTCCTAGCTGAGTCACTGTGACTCTGCCAAAGTGCTCCCATCTGGGTTCTGGGAGAAATGGGCCTGGCTGTCAAACTCGCTCAATTTAGAAACAGGAATACTCCTCCTTGGGGAGACAGAGTGCACTCCCAGTTCCCTCACATGCTCCTGCACGCTCCGTCCTCCGGCAGAGGGCTCTGCCGTCTCTCCGCCACAGAGCCGTCCACCCACCCCGGCCTGGGCACTCCCTGTGGGCACAGCCCCTTTGCCAAGGAAAGAGGACATCCCCAAGGAGACTTGGATCTGGCCTCAGTGACTTCATGTCTGGAATGGAGAGCCTGGCATTGACTCTAAGAGGCCTGGGGGTGAGACACTGCCCTTTCCCCTTGGGGAGCTCCCAGTCTAATGGGATTCAGCCAACTTGCAAGAGGCTCCTCTGCAAACTCACCACCAAACAAGAGCCACCATCCCTGCCCTCGAGACGTCCACCACCTGCCAGGGAGAAAGCGTCGTGGACCATCAGTACTCGTAGAAGAGTTGGGACCCATCACCACCATATGATGAGTGTTCTAGATTCAAAGCCTTTTTCAAATTTTGTGCAAGTTATTTTGTTCTGCTGAGGAGATGCTGGACTTTTAAGAAAGAAATTCTTAAGAAGTCTTCTGATCTAAAGCAATCCAAAAAGAGATGAGATGGAGTGGAAAAGGTGAGGGGAAACCTTCTTCTTTTAGGAAAAGCTACAGGGGCAAACTGGTACGGAAATTTTCTGCACCTAGTGAGTGTCTGCACCAGGGTTACATGCTCAGCAACCAGAAGCCCTCGGTAGTGGTGTTTTTCTTGTTTTCATCTTCTATGTTCAGAGAAAGATAATAGAGTCTGAAAGGGAAGTTTTGAAAAAACCAATTAAGACTTTTTTCTTCAATGTTTGTAGCTGATGAAAATAATGAGGCAGACAGTAAAAGTTCCAAGAGATAAGTAAGCACTGTGTCTTCAAATCTACCTAAGACTGAAGACAAACCAATAGGAAGGATTTTTTTTTTTTTTTTTTTTTTTTTTTTTATTAATGTTATGATAGATTACAACCTTGTGAGATTTCAGTTGTACATTTTTGTTAGTCATGTTGTGGGTACACCACTTCCCCCTCCGTACCCTCCCCCCACCCCCCCTTTTCCCTGGTAACCACCAATCAGATCTCCTTCTCAATATACTAATTTCCACCTATGAGTGGAGTCATGTAGAGTTCGTCTTTCTCTGACTGACTTATTTCGCTTAACATAATACCCTCGAGGTCCATCCACATTGTTGTGAATGGGCCAATTTCGTCTTTTTTTATGGCTGAGTAGTATTCCATTGTGTATATATACCACATCTTCTTTATCCAATCATTAGTTTCTGGGCATGTAGGCTGGTTCCACGTCTTGGCTATTGTAAATAATGCTGCAATGAACATAGGGGTGCAACGGACTCTTGAGATATCTGATATCAGGTTCTTAGGATAGATACCCAGTAATGGGATGGCTGGGTCATAGGGTATTTCTATTTTTAACTTTTTGAGAAATCTCCATACTGTTTTCCATAGTGGCTGTACCAGTTTGCATTCCCACCAACAGTGTATGAGGGTTCCTCTTTCTCCACAACCTCTCCAACATTTGTCGTTCTTGGTTTTGGATGTTTTTGCCAATCTAACGGGGGTAAGGTGATATCTTAGTGTAGTTTTGATTTGCATTTCCCTGATGATTAGCGATGATGAACATCTTTTCATGTGTCTATTGGCCATATTCATATCTTCTTTTGAGAAATGTCTGTTCATGTCCTCTGCCCATTTTTTGATCGGGTTGTTTGTTTTTTTGTTGTTAAGCAGTGTGAGTTCTTTGTATATTATGGAGATTAACCCTTTGTCGGATAAGTGGCTTGAAAATATTTTTTCCCAATTAGTGAGCTGTTTTTTTGTTTCAATCCTGTTTTCCCTTGCCTTGAAGAAGCTCTTTAGTCTGATGAAGTCCCATTTGTTTATTCTTTCTATTGTTTCCCTCAACTGAGGAGTTGCAGTGCCCGAAAAGATTCTTTTGAAACTGATGTCAAAGAGTGTACTGCCTATATTCTCTTCCAAAAGACTTATTGTCTCAGGCCTAATCTTTAGGTCTTTGATCCATTTTGAGTTTATTTTGGTGTGTGGTGAAAAAGAATGGTCAATTTTCAATCTTTTGCATGTGGCTGTCCAGTTTTCCCAGCACCATTTGTTGAAGAGACTTTCTTTTCTCCATTGTAGGCCCTCTGCTCCTTTGTCGAAGATTAGCTGTCCATAGATGTGTGGTTTTATCTCTGGGCTTTCAATTCTGTTCCATTGATCTGTGGACCTGTTTTTGTACCAGTACCATGCTGTTTTGATCACTGTAGCTTTGTAGTATGTTTTGAAATCGGGGATTGTGATTCCGCCGGCTTTGTTTTTCTTGCTCAGGATTGCTTTAGCAATTCGCGGTCTTTTGTTGCCCCATATGAATTTTAGGATTGTTTGTTCAATTTCTGTGAAAAATGTTCTTGGGATTCTGATTGGGATAGCATTGAATCTGTATATTGCTTTAGGTAGTATGGACATTTTAACTATGTTTATTCTTCCAATCCATGTGCAAGGGATGTCTTTCCATCTCTTTATGTCATCGCCTATTTCTTTCAAGAAAGTCTTGTAGTTTTCATTGTATAGATCCTTCACTTCCTTGGTTAAGTTTATCCCAAGGTATTTTATTCTTTTCGTTGCGATTGTGAATGGGATAGAGTTCTTGAGTTCTTTTTCTGTTAGTTTATTGTTAGTGTATAGAAATGCTACTGATTTATGCACGTTAATTTTATACCCTGCTACTTTGCTGTAGTTGTTGATTATTTCTAATAGTTTTTCTGTGGATTCTTTGGGGTTTTCTATGTATAAGATCATGTCGTCTGCAAACAACGAGAGTTTTACTTCTTCGTTACCTATTTGGATTCCTTTTATTTCTTTTTCCTGCCGAATTGCTCTGGCCAGCACCTCCAGAACTATGTTGAATAGGAGTGGTGAAAGTGGGCACCCTTGTCTTGTTCCTGTCCTCAGAGGGATGGCTTTCAGCTTTTGTCCATTGAGTATGATGTTGGCTGTGGGTCTATCATATATGGCCTTTATTATGTTGAGGTACTTTCCTTCTATACCCATTTTACTGAGGGTTTTTATCATAAATGGGTGTTGGATCTTGTCGAATGCTTTCTCTGCATCTATTGAGATGATCATGTGGTTTTTGGTTTTCATTTTGTTAATGTAGTGTATCACGTTGATTGACTTGCGGATGTTGAACCATCCCTGTGTCCCTGGTATAAATCCCACTTGATCATGGTGTATAATCTTTTTGATGTATTGCTGTAATCGGTTTGCCAAAATTTTGTTGAGGATTTTTGCATCTATGTTCATCAGTGATATCGGCCTGTAGTTCTCCTTCTTTGTGTTGTCCTTGTCAGGTTTGGGGATCAGAGTGATGTCGGCTTCATAGAATGTGTTAGGGAGTTCTCCATCTTTCTCAATTTTCTGGAACAGTTTGAGGAGAATAGGTATTAAGTCTTCTTTGAATGTTTGGTAGAATTCTCCAGAGAAGCCGTCTGGTCCTGGACTCTTGTTTTTGGGGAGGTTTTTGATTACCGTTTCTATTTCCTTACTTGTGATTGGTCTATTCAGATTCTCCATTTCTTCCTGATTCAGTTTGGGGAGATTGTAGGAGTCTAGGAATTTGTCCATTTCTTCCAGGTTGTTCAATTTGTTGGCATATAGTTTTTCATAGTATTCTCTTATGATCTCTTGTATTTCATTGGTATCTGTTGTGATTTCTCCTCTGTCATTCCTGATTTTATTAATTTGCGATTTCTCTCTTCTTTTCTTGGTGAGTCTGGCTAGGGGTTTGTCAATTTTGTTAATTCTTTCGAAGAACCAACTCTTTGTTTCATTGATCCTTTCTATTGTCTTTTTTGTTTCAATATCGTTTATTTCTGCTCTTATTTTTATTATTTCCCTCCTTCTACTGACTCTGGGCCTTGTTTGTTCTTCTTTTTCTAGTTCTGTTAGGTGTCGTTTGAGGTTGCTTACGTGAGCTTTTTCTTGTTTAGTGAGGTGAGCCTGTATTGCGATGAATTTCCCTCTTAGGACTGCTTTTGCTGCATCCCAAATGATTTGGTATGTCGTGTTCTCATTTTCATTTGTCTCCAGATAATATTTGATTTCTTCTTTAATTTCTTCAATGATCCATTGTTTGTTGAGAAGCGTGTTGTTTAGTCTCCACATTTTTGCACCTTTCTCTGCTTTTTTCTTGTAGTTGATTTCTAGTTTAATAGCGTTATGATCAGAAAAGATGCTTGATATTATTTCAACTCTCTTGTATTTATTGATGTTTGCTTTGGTTCCCAAAATATGGTCAATCCTTGAGAATGTTCCATGTGCACTTGAGAAGAATGTGTAACCTGCTGTTTTTGGATGAAGTGTTCTATATATATCTATTAAGTCCATCTGGTCTAATTTTTCATTTAATTCTATTATTTCCTTGTTGATTTTCTGTCTGGATGTTCTGTCCATTGGTGTTAATGGTGTGTTGAGGTCCCCTACTATTATTGTATTGTTGTTGATGTCTTCTTTTAGTTCTATTAAGAGTTGCTTTACAAATTTTGGTGCTCCTGTGTTGGGTGCGTATATATTTATAAGTGTTATGTCTTCTTGGTGGAGAGTCCCTTTTATCATTATATACTGTCCCTCTTTGTCTTTCTTTATCTGTTTTGCTTTGAAATCTACCTTGTCTGATATTAGTATAGCGACACCTGCTTTCTTTTGTTCATTATTAGCTTGGAGTATTGTTCTCCATCCCTTCACTCTGAGTCTGTGTTTGTCTTTGGGGCTGAGGTGTGTTTCCTGGAGGCAGCATATTGTTGGATCTTGTTCTTTGATCCATCCTGCCACTCTGTGTCTTTTGATTGGGGAGTTCAATCCGTTTACATTTAGAGTGATTATTGAGACGTGGGGGCCTACCACTACCATTTTGTGTCTTGTTTTCCGGTTTTCTTCAGTTTCCTTTGTTTCTCGTCCCATGGTTTAATCTGTTCTGATGTAGAGCTGCTACTCTCTGTTGTTGTCCTTCTACTTATCTCCTCTGCTCTTGGTTTTGTAGCCCCTTTCCTTTTTTGGATTTTTCAGGAATGAGGGTTTTCCTGAGGATTTCCTGAAGAGGAGGTTTTGTGGCAATGAACTCCCTTAATTTTTGTTTATCTGGGAAAGTTTTTATTTCTCCATCGTATTTGAAGGATATTTTCGCTGGGTAGAGAATTCTCGGCTGTAGGTTTTTGTCCTTCAGATTTTTGAATATATCATTCCACTCTCTTCTAGCCTGTAAAGTTTCTGCTGAGAAATCTGCTGATAGCCTGATGGGGGTTCCTTTGTAGGTTAGTTTCTTTTGCCTGGCTGTCCTTAATATTTTCTCCTTGTCGTTGACTTTTGCTAGCTTCACTACTATATGCCGTGGAGTTGGTCTTCTTGCATTGATAAAGTTTGGAGATCTATTGGCTTCTGTCACCTGAAGATCCATCTCCCTCACCAGATTTGGGAAGTTCTCAGCCATTATTTCTTTGAATAGGTTTTCTGCCCCTTTCTCCTTCTCTTCTCCCTCTGGTATACCTATAATCCTTACGTTGCATCTCCTAATTGTGTCTGATAATTCTCGGAGAGTTTCTTCATTTCTTTTAAGTCTTGCTTCTCTCTCCTCCTCTGCCTGCAACAATTCTATATTGCCATCTTCCAAATTGCTAATTCTTTCCTCCATATTATCGGCCCTACTGTTCAGAGCATCTAGATTTTTCTTAATCTCCTCTATTGTGTTCTTCATTTCCAGTATTTCTGTTTGGTTCTTCTTTATCGTATCAAACTCTTTTGTGACATAGCTCCTGAACTCGTTGAGTTGTCGGTCAGAATTCTCTCTTAACTCAGTGAGTATTTTAATGATGGCTGTTTTGAAGTCATCATCATTTAGGTTATATATCTCATTTTCTTTGGGATTGATTTCTGTGTATTTGTTACTTTCTTTCTGTTCTGGAGATTTAATGTATTTTTTCATATTGCTTGATGATGTTGATTTGTGCCTCCGCATGGAGATAGAGTTTAGTTGCTCCTTTCACTTGTTTCAGCTGCTGCGGTGGGGGGAGCAGCTGTTTATACTTCACCAACCAGGAACCCTGTCCGTAGTTGCTAACTGGGCCTGGGCCCCTCTTCGTAGCCACAGTGGCCCTTTGGATTCCCTCCTCTGCTGTGGGGGCCGTCACGGGGGGCTTCAGGCTGCAGGTGCCTACTGTTGTTGCCCACCTAGATGCGCTCTCTCCTTGGGGTCTGCAACGGTGTTATGGGCTTTTCCAGTGGCCAGGGGTGGGATCACTTTTATTTGTCGCTCGGTTGCTGTCGGCACCCACCAAATCTCACTTGTCCTCTATGGGTCGCAGGAGAGCTATTGGCATCTTCTACAGTCTGTGGTTAGTACACCTAGCTATGCTGCTTTTGCCCTGGGGTCTTCCAGCCTTGTGGCTGGCGGCTGGGTGCCTTCTACTGATGCTGTGCAGAGGCTTTCCCTAAGGCTTCTGTGAGCCTGTAGGGTTTCCCCCTAGGCTACTAAGCTGGGTCTCTGGAACTCTCTCCAGCCCCAGTCCTCTCCGAGATCTCCGGCCATCCCTAGCCTCACCGGGTGGGCAACGGCAGCTGGGGGTCGCCCCGCCCTCTGGGCTTCTCTCCGGGCCTCTGCCGGGAGCTCTGAATGCTCAGCGTGGCCCCTCTGCTACCGGCAGACAGAGAGTTTTGTCTGCTGCCTGGCGGAGCTCCGGCGCTTCCCCTCCGGGTCGCCGGACCCGCCTTTGGAAGTTCCCCCGCCCCGGTCCTCTCCGAGATCTCCGGCAATCCCTAGTCCCACGGGGCGGGCAACGGCAGCTGGGGGACGCCCCGCCCTCTGGGCTTCTGTCCGAGCCTCTGCGGAAGGATTTTTTTTTTAATTAAAAAAGAATTTGATTTTATAAAAGAAAGTTAAGAATTCGTATAGACTTTCTGACAAGACCCATCTATGTCGTCTTGGGCAGCTGAGCTGAGGTACTCCACCACTTGGGGGCAGCATGCCTAACTTGCCAGAAGTGTATATAATGAAGGCATTCTCTCTAGCATCATAACATAAAATGTCAGTATCCAATAGTTGCCCAAAAACGTACACAACACCAATCACCAGTGAAGGGCACATGATAAGACCTAACCAATGACAGATGAAGAGAAAACTACAAGACATGCTGAAAATAATCATATGATAGGGAGGGAGAAACAGCCCAAATCTGGAACCCACCAACTGAAAAACACGTCCTGCCTACCCTATGCTAGGCTGTCCCTCCAGCGTCTATATTCAGCGAGCTCCCTTATTTCCAACATTCTAGTCAAAGGAATCTGAACTAAATTTAAATCATCCTCACTTCCTAGCATGAGTTCCAGAAAAACCTGAATTTACTGGGACTTATTTCATCTGACATGTTGAAGTTTACTTCATCAAGGTGGCACCAGAAATATCAGCTTCCTAATCAGCCTGCCGTTGGTGAGCCACAAACTTCAGAAGCCTAAAAAAGAACATAAATGGCCCACCTAAGCTTTAAGACTCACTCAACATTGTGGCCCAGAGACAAACCCCAAGGAGGCCTCACTTTCTCGGAGGAAGGCAGGTAGGGACCTCAGTTCAGAGGAGCACAGACGAGGTTGGCAGCCACTTTGGGCCAAGCCAGGAACTGACCGCACAACCAGCCAAGGAGCGGAAACACACCCAGAGGCGAAACTGAAGACTCCCCAAGGGAAAAGAACAATTAAGTCTCTCTCGACTTCCTATCAGATCTGAACTTTAATGTGTGGTCCCTGTTAAGAGGTCTATTAGTTTAGGAAAGTAAAAAGAATCCTAATGTGGGAGACCCCAAAGGGCAGCCCCTTGTGACCAACCCGTTTACTCTCTTCAAATCCAGGATCAGGTTCAGGTGGATAACATATGGCCCTCAGTTAGGGTTTCTTGATGCTAGTGATAGCAGTGTTTGCACAGTGGGGCAACGAGGAGCAAATAAACTTAAATCTGGAGAAATGTAAAGACTTGGAATTCTAAGGCAAGGCGAACTAGAAGCATAAATAGGGAAATTTGGAAAGTAATTTGACAACGTGTATCACCAGCCTTAAAAAATGTCCACGATTGCCACAAATCTATCCCACAGAAACCATCTAAAATGTACACAAAGGTTGATACACAAACATGTTTCCTGAAAGTCATTTATAGCAGTGACATTCTGGAAATGACTTATCCATCTAATGATAGGTTCATTAAAATATGGTGCATCCCAGGACATTTTTTAATGTTATGAAAATATTCTTATGGTATAATGCTAAGTGGAATAAAACAAGAAGCAAAATTAAATAAATGATACGATTCAATTCTGTTTTTAAAAAGCTCTAAAGAAAAAAGAGAGGAAGGGAAAATGTCAATATATTAATTGTTACTATCTCTGGAAGGCAGAGTTAGTGGAGTTTTTTTATTCTGTATACTTTTCTGCACTTATTTCTAAAATAAAGAAATATTTTTCTAATTAAAAAAGAAGCCAAGGCTTTCTCACACTTTTAGGCATATATATTCATTCAGTCAGTATTTACCACCAGCCTGGTGGGTGTGACTGACCTCACTGCTATTCCTGCTGTTCCCACCAGCTCTAATCCTAACCTTAACCACCACCAAACCCTGACTTTGACAAAGCAGTGCTAGGGACAGCGAAGGACAACGTCTCTACTTTCAAGCAAGGCAAAGGAAAGAAACTGCTACTTGTCATTGGCCCCTTCTATGTGCCAAGTCCTGGGTCAGGCGCCTTCCATGTGTTCTCATGTAATCCTTACTACCATTGTGTTTGGTGATCTCTACGCCTATTTTACAGGTGAGGGAATTTGTCAGCAAGTGTGCACATTTCTCCTCCCAGAGGAAAGGGTTCTGGGATTCATTCTTCTTGGGCTGGAACCCCCTGCATAATTTGCAGGGTTAGCAGTTTTCCTCAAGCTCACCCTTTCCTTCACTGCTACTCCACATTCCACTCCCACCGAGCCAATGGCAATGCCCAAAGTTCCCTCTAAGGGTCACATTGAAGACGCATGTGAAGGAGAAGAAACACCCCCCTCTCCATCCGCATCAAAAATCCTTTATCCAATGCTGGGTCCTTGATTTATCACCTAAAAGCATTTACTGGTTCCTGGAATAACCAGGGCTGCTTCTCATAGTTACTTCATGGTCATATGGTTTCCACCTCGGATTGTCCAGGTTATCGTTCTCCAGGGAATCACGAATGCTGGTCTCTGCATTTGAAGCATCACAGCTGGCTCTCCACAACACACACACACACACACACACACACACACACACACACACACACACACACACACACACGGCTGCTATTCACAGGTTCCCACCAGCCCCTCTGGCCCTCTGGCCCCACCAAGATTGTGCTGATACAGACACAGACCTGCCCAGTCCAGGGTGGCATGGTCAAGGAAGTGAATCAACTTCAAAATGCATATCAGCTGACCACTAACTACGGCCAGAATTGTGCTTCTGAGGCCAGAGCAGGGCAGAAGATAGACCCAGGCAGGCGGCTGAGTGAAAGGAGCATCTGAACACCCAAAACACTGAACAGGACCACCATTCCTTGAATACACTAGACCACTCCCACCTATCCAGGCTCCATGTTCAGGGTCCCTGCTACCAACAGTCTTTTACTCATCTCTTTAAATAGTTTCCATGGTCTTAAGTGCTTTTTTTTCACCACAACTCTTGATGTCATTTGGTCACTAAAGCATACTTGACCATCATCCACAGATGAGCGGCATTTACATGTCTAAAACTGAACACAAACACCTGGGGAGGAGTCTCAGGCATCACCCCCACTACCATGTCCATTGTCCCGCACATCCACAGCCACCATCGCTGCCTCAGCCAGCAGAAGCGCAGGTTTGAGGCAATCGCCTCCTGCGTTTTCCCTCTGCAGCAACCTTCACATTTAGAATCCAAGAGAACCTTAGAGAAAGCAGGTTTGATGGACAGTTTGTCACTGCCCACCATAATTACATCCATCTGCCCCTCATCTCCTTACCACCCTCTCCCATGGTCCTGTCCCAATCCAATCCTTAGCCTATCCTTCAGAGTCTACCTTCCTACTCTCCCCAAATCTGTCCCCTGCACTCTATCACCACTGCCTCCTTCCCTTTGGCCTCCTCATCTCTTCAGTGGATAAAACCTCAGGGTCTGGTGCTAGACCATCTGGCCCCAAATTATACTGACTGTGTGTCCACAGGCAAGTTACTTAACCTCTCTGAGCCTGTTTCCTCATATATAAAATGGGAATAAAAATACCCATCTCAAAGTGCTATGAGAAGTAAGCTATGCATGTGAAGTATCTATAACAGTGCAACAATGTAGGTTAAAGAGAATAATAATAAGGGCTAGCATTTATTTATCACTTAATAAGTCATTCCAGAGGTTGGAAGCATTAAGTGTTTCCCCCCACTCAAAATCATGTTTGAAAATTGATCCATGTTGTTGCATATCACAGTAGTTCAAAAAAGCTAGTCAATGAAAACTACATACGGTAAGATTCCATTTTTATAAAGCTCAAAAACAAGCAAAACTAAACAATATATTGTTTATGAAAACATGTGGTAAACTATACCAAAAAAGCAAAAGAAAGATAACATGAAGCTCAGACTAGTGGCTATTTCTGGAGGAGGTAAGAGGGATCAGGACGACAAGGAACCACAGGTAGCTTCAAGAGCACAGGGGATGTCTGCTTCTGAAATTGGAGGATGGGCTCTCAGGTGTTCATTTTGTTATTATGCTTCATAACTTATATATACATTACATATATTCCTTAATATGTAGCAAATATTACTATATATGTGTGAATAGGTACTTATTATTATTAAGCTTCTTTAGCAGACAGACTAATAAGTACTGAGTGCCTGGGTGCTACAGAGAGACTGCTAGATAATTTCTTCACAACACCCTTGTGAGATGGACATTCTTTTCCCAAATTAAAAATCAGAATATTGGGGCCAGCCCAGTGGCACAGCAGGTAAGTTCACATGCTCCACTTTGGCAGCCCAGAGTTCGCCGGTTTGGATCCTGGGCGTGGACCTACATGCTGCTTGTCAAGTCATGCTGTCACCGGTGTCCAACATATAAAGTAGAAGAGGATGGGCACAGATGTTAGCTCAGGGCCAGTCTTCCTCAGCAAAACAGGAGGACTGGCAGCGGATGTTAGCTCAGGGCTAACCTTCCTCAAAAGAAAAAAAAATCAGAATATTGGAGTCAGAAATGTTGAGTAATATGACCAAGGTTTCCGCCTGTGCCAAATATCTTCCATTTTCCCCTTCAAATCCATTTTCCATCTTCTCTCCTCTACCTGATGCCCTGGGAGGCTGACCCACATGGACCACATCAAAGGGCTCCCTGTCACCTGGCTTCAGTTGCATTCAGCCAGTAACAAAGAATGACGGGTCAGAGAATGGGAGGACAGTGAAGAGTATCAATTCCCCTTTCCCCATTTCACAGAATCACCATGAGTGGGTGGCATCTCTCTATCGAAGCCCACAGTTCCTGGCAGGCAGCCCTCTCACACAGCGCTCTCTCTCTAGATTCTAGGCACTGCTCCTCACCTGGCCCCTTCAGGGCTAGAAGTCGTAATGTCCCCTCTCCCTCTTGTTTCTAGCCCTGGGATACCTTGACAATCCAAACCTTGCCTGTTTCTGTGTTCTCTGCCCAAATCACTGTAAAATGTCCCTTCACTGAACTCTCCTCAGATGACCCAGGTTGAGCAGCCATGTGTTTCCTGACTAAGAAGTGTGACAGCTGAGATCTGAACCCCAGGGCCTTCTGTCTATCCCAAGATACCTCTCTTCCCATTGCCGTGAAGGTTTGCATGGCTCCAAGGCGGGTGATCACAACCATGGTAGTTACTACTGTACTTGTACGTGCCTTAGCAGCAGAGTGGAAACAGTCTGCTCTTCAGGACTTGTGTTATGCAGTTAACAAGAGGGACACTTACCTGATATTGCTCAGAAATTTGTACAGAATGTGGGAACTGTAATAGAAATTATAAACCCTCAATAAACAATCAGCAAAATAAGCTAAAAATGGATCTGGAAAGGTCTAAGTTTTAGGCTGATAGTCTCCTTGGTCATATTTTCTGGACCTTCCATCACAACTCCCTGTATCCACCTTTAACTGATGACGCCAGAGCAAAGGGCAGGATGGCAACCACACATCTCAACAGGCCCTATGACAAAACTCATTCAGTGATGGCAGCTTGGGTCGCTAGGGCTCTCTCATGTGGAATGTAGTGGGAAGAAACCTTCCAGTTTTTACCTCCTTGTCTTTTAACTGTCTTTCTGGCTCTCTCTGCTTATTTCTATTTTCTGGTCGTGTTGAACAAAGACAGTGCTGGCTATAAGCCCAACTTATCTCTTGCTGAAAGAAGTAGAACAGGAGCAAATGTTACCAAATAATAAGCTGTGAATATGGGCACCTTGGTTTGATTGGCATCACAGAACGTCCCATCTTAATTTCCCATCATCTTTCCTCAACATGACACCTGTGTTCCTTGCCGGAGCTCTTAGCATCTCAGCAGCGCTGCTAAGAGCAGAGCTAGGTGGCAGATACATCAGGGGCTAACAACCGGTGCCCTTGGGAGCAGCAGAAATATAATCCTGACAAAGCAGGATACCAATAACGATGAAGAGGAGGAATTCAACGCAATAGAAGTAACCCAGGATTTCCTTACTAGATACTTAGACATTCCTGTTTCAAGCACACGGTTGACTCCCAACAATCATAGTGGGTAGATTATCCACAGTGTGGGCTCTGCCTGGGCAACCGTTTACTTTCAGACTAGATTTTCTATCCTGTCTCTAAATTTCTAGGGACATTCATCAGCTGATGGTATCTGAGTATTTCTTTTCCACCCCTTTCATGCACAAGTAACTGCAAGCAGATAGCAGGCCAGAACAAAAAGCTAGATAAGTATAGGATGGATGACAATCAGAAAAGGTGTAATACCAGAACTCATCAAGATCCCTATGCAGACCTTGTCTCATAGTAGGCACTCAATAAATATTTGTAGAACTGAGCAAATGGAGTTGTTAGGAAGTTGACTTACAAGACTTATTTCAAGGTCTCTTCCCATCCTGATATTTTATGATTCCTCAGAAGAAGATGATAGAAAGCTTGGAGAAGATCCGACTCATCAAGAGCAAGGAAGGGAAGTCGGAAAGGACTCACCTCAGACTGAGATGGATCCGAAAAGAGTAACTAGGACTGTTCCAAACTGTTGCACCCCAGGATGATCCTTGGTCCCAGGTGATGCCCTCAAATTCCCACCCAGAGTCCAAGCAGACTAGAAAGCAGTTCTCTTAGGATTTAAGATGTAGACAAGATATGAAGTGAAATTCCAGGCCGTAAGCTATTTAGGGAGTCTGAGAAAGGGAATGCATGTTTGTCGGGGTGGTAAGACTCTGTTTAGAGGTCCTGGATTTTATGATGTATGTTTTTTCCAATATCATAAAAATACAGAATTCAGGGCAAGAGAGACTCTTAGAAATGATCTAATCCAGCCTCCAGCCCAGTGAAGGAATTGTTCCTACAACATTCCTAACAGAAGGTCATCCAGTCTCCAGCGACAGGAAGCTCACTTTCTCCAGAAGCAGCAGCGTTACTGCTGGACAGTTCCCACATGGGCAGGTTCCTTCTTCAGTTCAGAGTCCTGATCTCTATAACTTCTACCCATTGATGCAACAGAGACCATGTCTGTTCCTTCTCTTTGGGGCAGCTCTCCCAAAATCTGAAGTCAGGAATCACTTTTCTCCCATTTTTACTCTTGCCAACAAACATCCTTCGTTCCTTCATGCAGAGACATGATTTGTGGATCCCTCAATATACTACTCCCTTGACAATACTCTAACTGGCCAATATAGTTCTTAAAATGGGGCTGGCAGAGTTCAATGTTGCAGAGTTGAATGCAATGGTCCAGAAATGGCCTGGCCTTCACAGAGGATAATAGGAATATTTCTTCCCATTCATTTCTAAATTATCACAACCATCTGTTTAATTGTCTATTCTAGAATGGTGCCAAAAATGGCCATCAAGCCAAATGGTTCCTTAGATTCTGGGATCCTCTTTCATCACTTACTAGTGCTTATTTGCTTGTCTTCTGCCAGCTGGTTCATCTCCTATGCTACCAGCACAGTCATTTATTGCACTGCCCTTTATGGTCACTGGTTTGGTGCTGAGTAGAGAAATATCCAGGTTTTCCCAAACTCTCTCAAAATGTCTGTTCCTGCTCACCATGAATCCTTAATCTAGCTGGCATATAGAGCCTCTAAATATCAGTTAAATAAACAGAGAATGAAGAAACGCATGTCAAATGTCGCCTACAGGCCAGTCTGCAGAGCATACTCCACCTCCCACAGGAGCTGTCTTTTCAGCCTCCTGGGCCATGACCCAGGATAAATCATTTCTTCTCATCAGTATCATCAACCTAATCCAGCAATTCATTTTCACAGTTTCTTGCTAAGCAGAGGACTGGAAAATACTCTCTGACCCACTGAGTTCTTCGGTTTCCTCCCCACCTTGCCCCACCCCCCACCCCGCCCGAGATTTATGGTCTTTAGAACAATTCTGTTCTAGGTTTTGTTTCCAAGAGTTGTCACGTGTGAACTTGTCGCCAACAGAATCAGGAAGTGATGAGTGGGCATGACTAGTTGGTAAACTCTGCAGCCTGCCAGGTATTCACACTCCTGATGAACACAGGCCCCTCTGGAGGGAGGCAGCAGGCATCCTAGAACAATTTTTCCAGTGAAGATGGCAGCGGGATTCTTGCCTCCCACCTGCCAGAACCTGTGAAGCACCTTGTCTGCTCTCAGGAGCACGGGATGCAGTACTGTGACCACCCTCTGAGAGGCAGAGAGCCTGCATCTATATTCCTTCAATGATAATGAATTGTTTCTCATTTTTCATGACCTTCCTCTCAGCCCCACTTGGGTTTCATTCCCCTTCACCCAACAGAAATCCTTTCCTTTTTAATTGCTTCCAATCTGTTTTGTCCCATCTTTGCTTAACAAGTCGGAATGAAGAAAAGCATTCTTCCAACTCTTTTACCTTCTATTCTAAAGAAAAAATTAGCATGCATTAGCTGCAGGCATGTGATAAACACACTGGAAAGAAAAATTTACCCTCCATATCTCCTGGGATCCCAATTTCTTTTGGCTCTAAGAGAACTGAGAGTCCATCACGGATCCCCATGAAAACTTTTCTTGTAAATTGCTTTAGAAAATGCCTGGTTTTATGCCTGTTAGCAGTGTACATAGGAAAGATGCTTTTAAAGCTGCTTTGCCCCTAGAAGGCTAAATTGCAAAATTACCTAGATCAATTATGGGTTGTTTAGTACACCTCCTTGCCTCCAAGATGGAAGGAAATATTTCTTCTGTATAAAGACCTCTAGAAAAAAAAATCTCCTATTCTATTCTTTAGTCTAAAGTCTCATGCACAAAGTTTAGTTCTTCTTTGGATATAGCTCAAATCCCTTTTGTTGGAGCTTAAGACCTTTTATCATTTTTCTGGTCCCTGGTGGATATTATAAAGAAAAAAATAGATATTATATGACATCTATTTGTTCCCAGGCTCTGCTTGGAGCTCTTCAGGCTCCCCACTCCATTCAACATCCTTTTAAGCATTTGATGACTGTTCTGAAATCCCCTTTCCCACCTGCCCATCACCATCCACCAATCCCTTTACATTTGTCTCCCCTGTAGCTCTTTCAAATGCAGTGCTTGCCTCGCTTGACATCTGCTTCAAGAATTCAATCAGCCCGTTCAAGAATTATCCAAGGTCTCCCAGCAAAGGCAGGGCTGAATATACAGCTCCTCTCTGTAGTTTACTAATCCTCCCACAAAATGCACAGAGGCAAGATGAAGGCACCACTTCTTACTTGCCACAACAAACACTTGACAGGCTCCAGCCCTACTAAGAGGTAAAGAACAGAGGCCCCATTGGCCAAGAGCGAGGATGAGCAGAGCACTGGGGCAGGAGTCAGGAGGGCTGAGTTCTGGGCTGAGCTCTGCCACTGACCCCTGGTAAGCAACTCCCGTCCCGCATCGACCCTGTTTCCTAAGCAGAACACAACACGCATTTGCCTAGATTTCTTCTCAGGGCTCTTCCGGCTCTCACATGCTACAATTCTCTGACTAGGCAAAGGCCTCTCCTCTCCGTCCTTGAAAGATATAGACCATGGCCTTGGCATGTCTCCCTCCACCAACCTCCACGGCCAGCACCGCACAGAAACACTCAGAAACCATGTTTCTCAACCTTTTTTTAATTATCATCTTCCTCTGCCCCAAAAGAGACTTTTTATACTTTTTTCCTTAATAATCTACCCAATGAAAATTTAATACTATGAATATACTGTATATATGTTTATTTTCTATGTGTATGGCTGTGCTTAATACATAAGAGAGCAAGTCCTTTTGCTACCCTAAGAACCAATTTTCATCCCCCTTGTGGGCAATATTACCCCCTTTAAAAATGCATGACCTAGATTGAGCTGAGGGCTGCTTCTAGCTGAATGATACAAGTGGAGTTATTTACCCCAAACTCCAAAAGCCACAAACATATTCACAAGCCAGAGATTTTAAGAATATTCCATTGCACAAGCCAGAGGGGAATCAGCTTGAGTTCCCATTTCCCTAAGGTAAATAGCAGCTTCCCATCCCTCCTCCCCAGGCCACAGTGTCTCCTGTTTCAGGCCCTGTCCTGGTCCTCTTAGCCTGGGACCTTCATCTCTGCCCACAGTTCCCACTTACAGCTCCTACTCCATTCACATGAATCCCAGCAGTAACAATGGGAATGATGGGAATGAGGCAAACAATGCGTGATGATGTTCCAGGAATAATTAGAATCCACTCTGGCAGGGATGGATGCTCATTCCAATTCACTTACATCAGCCCAGCTCTCCCTCCCTCCCCTGCAGGACCATTCCCTTCCCCTTACCTTGGCACGCTGGCCAAATAGGTCACGAGTTTCCTCAGGTCTTCCTGTCTTATTCTATCATGATTGCTGCGAGCAGGGAAGGTCAGGATGGGTCCTCCTCGCTTATCCCGGCCCCCTGCAGTGAGGAAGAGGAGGGAGTTTAAGAAAATGAGCCAGAAAGTGTGCTGCAGAGGAAAAAGGATTTCATCTGAGTGTTGGATGAAACAGGCAGAAATATGGTGCCCAGAAAAATCCAGTTACTGCTTAAGACAAGGGCACAGGGTTTGGATGTGGGTAACGTGCGACCTCGGGCAAGTCTTTTGACTTCTCTGATGCCTCATCTGCAAAATGTAGATGAACATAGTGATGACCACATTATAGGGTTGCTGCAAGGACCAATGAGTTGGTACACAGGGAAGCACTTTGAAAAGTAAAGCTCTCTACAAATGTGCGATGACAATGAAGGTGGTGTAACAGTTCTTGCTGAGAAAACAAGCCATTGAAAGTGCTATAAGGTCTTTGGAAATTTAACCTCCAATTCACTTCTCTTTGCAGACCTCTGTGAGGTGGAAGAGCTCAGGATTAACTGACTGCCATGGTGAGAAGACCTTAAAGCATCCATCCAGGACATCAATGCTGGGAGGTTCTAGATTCATAGAAAAGACATTAAGTGTTCTCTACACAGCCAAGGAGCCACCCCTGCCTGCCTACCTGAGGTGCCACCTGTCACTCCTGCTAGAGGAGCACATGAATCTTCATCGGAAATAAGATGCTCAAGGTCTTAATCAGTGCAAATGCATATGTATATGGTATGATTACAAATGTTTTCTAAATATCACATAAAAAAAAGCTGGAAGGAGTTTACTGAAATGATGACCATTGTTGTTATTAGAAGGCTGGGATTTTACATGGTTGCTTTTCCTTCCTCTATTTTCCAAACTTTCTATTCACTATTTATTCTTTAATTTAAACATTTATTCATTAATGGGTGCTATGATCAGAAAGCAGGACCCAGTTTCTCAGGAGAGTTAGACGGGGGCGAAGCTAAGGTGTAATAACTATGTCCTTACAGGCACTGGCTATTACACAAGGAAAACCTCTGTGCCATGATCACAGACTCCCCATCCCACGTGCATCTCAGGCAGCTGCCTGATATCCCCAGAGCAAGGACCACAAGGGGATCTAAAGCAAGAGGGAGGACGGGTTGGCATGGAAAGGAAGCTTAAAGCTTAGCCCTCGGAAGAAGGATCTCTTCCAAGGAAAGGTGGAGCCCCCCAGGGCCCCCACCCAGGAGTGAGTTCATGAATGTTTCCCTCTGTTTGTGGGGTCCTGATGCCACACAGACAGAGAGGAGGCTCAACAAATAAAATCCAATCCACTCCAGGATAGTCCTGAGCAGGAAATAAGGAGAGTGCAAGGAGAAAAGGATCAAACAAGATCCAGGCCACGGAGAGATCTGGTCCTGAAAAAAAGATGTCTCAGCACCACCCCCCTTCCCCCAGCCCCATATCAGGGCAGATTTGTGTAGATATACCACAGAGTTGGTCCCAGGGCCCCCAGTTCCAGATCTTCCATACCACAGGTCCTGGTTCTTTGTACAGAAAACTACCCCCATTTCATCTGCCTTGCAAATGGTTTCCATCTCGCAACTGCCTTCCACATGAGGAAAAGGAAGCAGAAGGATTAAATGGAAGGTTCCCCAAGAGCAGGAGTTTCTCCCACACTCTCAACCTTCTCCTCCAACCTTGATCAACCCGAAGGATTGTCGCTCTTGGGTGGTTTTAACTGCAGCTGTTGCGCTTCCACCTGACCTTCCATGGACACTTTCAGAGTAGAGCCATGGGAACAAGAGGGTCAAGGCTGGTCTAGTCAGGAAAGGCTAACTAAGGAGTCTAGAGACCTGTTGACACTGTCCCTTCTGAGCTAGAGCCAATGCTACCCTTGGAGACAGGAGTTTCATAATCATGGCTGGGGAAGGTTCCAGATGGCAGGGGAGGGGGAGTAAGGAGAGAAGGCCTGGGGAAGTGCAAACCTCTTCCCTCAGGAAGCATGGATAAGGAGTCAAGAGGGGGCAGGAGGATCAAGCCAGGTATTTTCAGAAAGAAGAGAACCTTGCAAGATTGTAGGAAGAAGAGGAGGAACAAGCATAGAGGAAGAGAATCATTATTCTGGAAAGAGTAGGGACGATGGATAAAGCAAGGCCTCAGAGTAGGCACACGGGGAGGGGTCTTGCCCCTTTCTCTGAAGCGGGCTGATAGAACTCAAAGAGGGAGAAGGAAAGAGATAAATTATGGAGAGGGAGTTCAGCCTGCCTGAGGACATTGTTCTTTAGGTGAAATAGGAAATAAGATCACCTGCCCAGGATCGGGGCAGGCTTGAGGTGCTGGGAGAGAGGAGAAGTGGACCATGACTGGCCAGCATCCCTAAAGAATGAACAGCAGGACTGTGTACGATGCAGGCTTACGGGAAGGTGGCAGGGTACTGGGGCATAATGCGAGCTCTACTGAAAGGTCTGGCCGTAGGGTCCATGCTAGGCTCTACCTTGAGTGAAGGCAGAATAGAGCTAACACATGGAGCAAGTGGGGAGGCCCCAGTGAGGGTAGGAAACGTCCTGCTGGATTATGAGTTCTCAGAGAAGAGGGAACAGCATATGTTTTGTTCATCTGATATCCATCCTCTCCCAACTTATAGTGGAACATAAGAAAGGGTCAAAGGTAAGAGGCTAAGGCCACAGTCAGACATATCAAGCCTCAAGGTCTTGGATGTACATGACCAGGGTAGGATGGTGGAAGACTTTGGTGCCAAGGAGGCTGAGTGGCATGATGAAACTGTAGGATTTGATCAATAATTGACATGGTTGCTGAAATTACAGAGGGCAAAAGCAGAAATGAAAGAATGAGAACCCCCCCGCCCAAGTCAACGTATGATGGATGTGGATCCCAGAGGGTAGGAGACAAAAGTAATTAAGTTTTTAAAAGGTAATAGAGATGGTAGCAGTATCTTCAAAGTCCCATTGCCTTAATCATCAAATATCTGCTGTTTGCCTACTCGTGCAAGGTTTCGGTGCTAGGAGCTATAGGATAGGAATGTCGAGTATAAAGAGGGAGGGGATGGCTTGATGTTCTAGAAATGGTGATGATCACCTTCCATGGAGGCAGGGCGGGACAGGGCTGGAGGAGGGAATGCAGAAAGGAGGGAAAGTCAGGGCTTCCCTGATTGAGCTGGAGGAGGAACAGTGCTCACAATTTTCAGAGGCACTCAGGCTCCCCTCAGGGCGGTTTGGGAAGGTGGAGAGGACAAGAGAAGTACATCGAGTAAGGATCATACCACAAGTCTGGTCTGTGTAACAACGCTTCTGCAAGACGTTAATGGACTCAGTGATTGTTTTAAGGGAATGAGGCTATTCTGTAGTTTGGGAGATGCTGCCATGTGTTTGATGGACACGTGCTTTGATGAACGTGGCAGATCTCCAAGAAGGGGCTCTAACATGTAGCATTTCCCAAACTTATTTGAGAGTAGAACCCCCTTCCCTTTTTTGAGAATCATCTCATGGGACTGTTGTTCTATGCCGCACACTTTGAGCGACGTAGGCCCAGGGTACAAAAGATCCTGCAGCAGCGGCATGGAGCTTTCCTGGGAGCAATGGAGAACGATGTTGGTGGAGAGAAAGAGGCAGAGAGGGACATCGAGATGGGGCCAAAAGGAGGGTATGGGTGCACATGAAGATAACAGGGGTGGAACGGGCCCTGCACAAGAACGTCGGATAAAGGGACAGGGGGTGCTGTGCTTGGGAGGTATATGTGCACAAAGGAAGCCAGAGAGGGGGCAAAGGGGAGCCCACAGGTTGTGAAAACAGAGCAAGATAGGGCAAGGCTGTCATGGCCACAGATCCTGTCACACACACGTGCACACGCCCACATGCAGAAGCTGCTGGGCTGCCAGATCATTCCAAATGTGCGTTCCCATGGCAGCACAGCTTTCCTTTCCTCTGGCCACGCTGGGGGCACTCCAGGGAGGGCAGGCACAACAACAGTTAGTTTCTGTGCCCACCACCTTCCTTGCAGGGCTTTCTTCTCAGAAAGCAATGCAACGGCTACACTGCATTATTTAATTCTGGGTTTCTTTATTTTGTCTTATTCTTGTGTTTTGTCTTTTAAAAGCGTTTTCAGTTTGTTTTCTGTTTTCGTTTTTTTTTTTTTTTTTTTGATGCAGACAGTCATCCCCCTGGCACCCTCAGTGTCCTTCTCAGACACGAAAGGACAATGTTCCCTAAGCCCAGGAGCTCCTGCACCACATGCTGATGAATAAGACTTACCCCAGGCGGCTCGGCCCACATCAGCACGTGGGAGTGAGCTGCACACCCCAGCCCCTTGGTCCTGCTCTAGGAAGCTTCGACCTCCTTCACGGATGATTAACTGCCTTCTTAGCACATTGCTTCTATGTGCTCCCTTAGGACAAACCTCTACACTTGGGAAGGTCTTTTCTAGGGCTGGCTGGGCCCTGCCCCAGGGCTCCAACTGAACTCACACGGGAAAAAATAAATCATGGACAATCAAGCAAGGGTCCCCGTGTCAGAGTGTACCATATCTGCACTCACATGCCCCGAACTGATACAGAAGAGGATGGCGCTCAGAGGCTATGCATTAAAACCAAGAAGGCCTCCTGGAGGAGTCAAAGTGGGACTTGGGAAGGAAAAGAAGGTGTGGGGAGGGTGCTGCAGGCAGAGGAAGCTCAGGCATGAGAGAAATGGGAGGACTAGCAGGATAACCTAAGAAAGGACATCAGGTTACTAAGGCTCAGCGCCACAGAGAAGGAGAGGGTAAAGCCATGACGGGGCTCCCCTTGGGAGGAGAGAGTAAACAGTAGAGGGCTGTGGGTCAAGTCCTCGGGCCAGGCTGAGGGCAGCCGCAGAAGTCAGAGGCCTGGTGCTGCCCAGGGGCCCCAAGACATCTACATAAGGTCTCCCGACACACTCAGCAGGCACTCAGATGCGAGTTTACAAAGCCTTTGGAGGTGTGTTGCCAGCACCTCTCCCCACACTGAAATCGCTGCCACGGGGTCCTGCCAAGGGCTTGTTTGGCCTGCGCTCAACATCTTTACTGACGGGCTCCCTACCTAATAAGACGCACAAGCACCTGACACCAGTGGGACCTCCCAATCACTCTCATCTAACAGCAATGACAACAACAAAACACTAGCATTACTTCTACTACTACTACTAACAATAATATGGAATGCACTTGGTACCTTACAAGGTTTACACACTCCCATCACATACTCTGCCCTCACCTCCCATCCTCACTCTCTGAACCAGCCATCCCTCACCTTCCCTCTGGTCAGGCAGGAGACACTGCTGCTTGGTTTCTCCGTCCTCATACCCCCTCCTCTCTCTCTCTTCTCTCCCTTTTGGCTGTCACCCATCAGCCAGGCCAGTGGTACCTGTGGAGTGAACTCTGTGCTGTGGGACTGTACTGGCTTTTTCCCTGTGATTCCACTGCTACTCCTCGTAGACGACCAGAACCATCCAGAAACAAAGGTTCAGTCCTCAAGGAACAAGCGGGGGATGTGTTCCTTTAAGTGTGATCCTTGGCTCCTCACATTACCAACAGACTCTGATCCAGGAGGCCTATGGTGGAGCCCCAGAACTGGCGCTCAGAGGGATACTGGTGCGCCTAGGGCTTGGCTTCGATTACATCAGGGGTCACCAAACTTTTTCCTAAAGAGCCAGATAGCAAATATTTTAGGCCTGTGGCCATCTGGTCTCTGCTGGATCTACTCAACTCTGCTGTTGCAGTGAGAAAGCAGCCAGTGACCCCAACTGTGGTAGGTGAATCATGGCCCCCAAACATGTCAGGTCCCAATCCCTGGGACCTGTAACTGTGACTTACTTGCAAAAAGAGTCTTTGCAGATGTGACTAAGTTAAGGATCTTGAGATGGGGAGATTATTCTGGGTTATATGAGTGGGCCCTAAATGCAGTCACAGGTATCCTTATAAGAAGGAGGCAGAGGGAGATTTGACACAGACAGAAGAACAGAAGACAATGTGACCACAGAGGCAGAGATGGGAGTGATGCAGCCACAAGCCAAGGAATGCTGGCAGCCACCAGCAGCCGGAAGAGGCAAAGAACAAATTCTCCCCTAGAGCCTCTGGACATAGCACAGCCCTGCTGGCACCTTGAGTTCAGCCCAGTGACTGATTTTGGACTTCTGGCCTCCAGAACCGTGAGATATCAAATTTCTGTTGTTGTGAGCCACCAGGTTTGTGGTAACTTGTTACAGCAGCAATAGGAAACTAATATACCATACAACAAATGCACAGGCCTGTGTTCCAATAAAACTTTATTTCTAAAATAGAAGGCTGGCCACTGATTCAGACATTAAAAGGTCCAGGTGCACAAGACAGATTGGAAAGAAAAGTCAGAAATAAATATTTGGAAGTCATTATTCAGAAAAATAAATAAATAGATACACTCACTCACTCGAGTTCCCTTTGCCAGGAAGGAGAGATGAGGAGGAGCCAGAAAAAATTTCAATCTCCTGCCCATGACTCACTCAGAGATGAACCCAAACAAAACCTCTAGGAATGTGTGAAGTGGATAGACTCCTCCAACTGGAGCATCTCCCATAGGGACCTCAGTGGCTCCTGCCGGGCACGACAGGCCTGGGACGGTGGGGTGTTTGAGGTGTAGGTGTGTAGGGGGTGTGAGGTGTGGAGGGGACACCTACCTGTGGTTATAAACGTCCTCTAGAACACCCAGCTGGGACCAGAGCTCTCCCTTCTTTCTGCCTGCCTCTGGAGAAAGGAAGCAGCTGCTCCCAGTGTCACTTCTCCTCCCCACCCCCCTACAAAGAAGTGAGCGCCCGCATGCATGCATGCGCACACACTTCTCTAGGTCCATTACAGAGGAAAGTTCTAGAGATACTCACCAGACACGAAGGCCACTTTTTCCTTTAGGATGGGAAGGACATCAGAAGCTTTCAAACCATCATTCCGAAAAGACCCTATGGGATAATAAAACAGAAGGAATCAGGGTAAAAGACACCAGATGCCTGAATCCCACTCTCAGCCTCCCAATCCCGTAATGGGACAGAAAGTTCCGCCTACATCCCAGCTGAATGGAACAGGAGAGGGCCCACAACAGAAAGGACACTCCCACATGACACCAGGCTACAGGGTGATCAAGGGTGTGGCCCTCTGACTCCTCCCCAGGAGAGGACAGTCCAAGTTACCCCCCACCACACAGACAAAGTTCCATGCCCTGGAGACAACAGCTATAGCCTTGTTATTCAAAGAGCAGGGCTTTTAAAAAACCACTGTTGTACCTCTAGTGCCGAGACAGTGTCTGGTACACAGTAAGCACTCAGTAAACATCTTCTGAACAGGTTAATTAATATCAAGATGGACCACAACGTCCTAAATAATTCTTTTTGCCTTTCCTTTACAAGGCATTGTGGCTCTTAGTCTTCATTTTACAAATGGGAAAGTAAACCACAAAAATCCCCAAGTGGTAAGCAGAGTTGAATGCAATACCCTTCTCCATCCTTCTTCCTTCTCCCCCTCAATGTCACCATCACCAGTCCACCACAGACAGGAGGTGCGGGGACACCAACCTCCTGGGAAGGACATGTACTCCTTTCTTCAGCAGCTCATTCTCTGCCTAAATCTTGCTGCTCAGTTGGAAAGCCCTTTCTGGGGTCTAGTTGAGTTCCTGTTAGTGGGTTGGAGGCAGAGGCCTGGGGCTGACAGAGGATGAAAAATAACAATGTCCCTGGAGAAACAGTAGCCTCAAAGGACAACCCAGCCCAGTGTGAGATGTGTGGGAAAGGAGGACCCAGCTTCCACACACACACACAAAACCCCAGGCCAGCCCACTGTGCCCCTATCATTTAACCAGAGAACTCAACAAGGACTCTCAGGGAGAGCCAGCCCACGCTCAGAGCCCTATGAGCTGTAACTGGAATCTGCTGTGGGTCACCACCAGGGACATGGCACAGATGGACCCCAGAAGAGATCCGGTTCTGTATCAGCTCAGTGAGACAGAACCAGAGACCACAGACTCCCCCACTACTGCCTTTCTCCACTTGGCTTACTCCCTTGTGGTCCCAACCTGACAATCTACAGAGGGGAGAAATGTGCAGGACCCTCCCACTCAGGGCTGTGACAATCTCTAAACACTGAGCGTCTCAAGAGACCTACTCGGGAATTCTGGCAACAACCCAGGGTTAAGACCACACTCAACCAAAGAGGAGGAGAGATGTGTCCCCAGAATGCCAGTTTCCACAGTCAGAGGTCATATTCTAACCCCACACAAATTTCCAAAGTGTCTCTGACCATTTCACCTTCTTCTTTTTCATTTTTCACTAAATGAAGACAGTGAGCCTTTTTATTCATCAGTTGCTTCTCTTTACAAGCTGACCCACAGTACCTGATGCTGCAGTAACCAGCACAAGTCTCACTTTGAGAGGACGGTGGGCAATAGAAGAAAAAAAATAATGCCATAAAAAACAAAGCTCTAACTATAAGCATTGTTTTGTACATTCTATCCTTAGTTTCTACATTTGATCTTACGCTCTGATCTTATCTTCCAACACAGAAAAACTCATAAATCTCACTAGTAGAAACTAATTAGGATCAATATAAATTATTATAGAATTTACAAATAGATACATAGGGTATTTTTCACCCTCATGCAATAAGGAGACGGTTCAGCTTCGTTGGCAAGGAAGAGTCCTATCAGGCTTTCGCAACTAGACAAGGATCATCTTTAATTAACACATAAATTGTTTGTGTAGAATGATGCTTCTGCATCAAAACAGCTTATTTGCATATGTGAAATGTGTCTTTCTATACGTCAGTTTTAGAACATTCTCCTCTACATCGCTACATGCATGATTAATTTCTATAGAAAAAAATTTTAACAAGAAAAGTTAAACTTCAGTCGTCTTCTTCCAGATTATTTACAAGTTCAAAAACAGCGAGGCCCAAACTAATGAGATTTTACTGTATAACAAGAATCCATAACCCTCTTCTCCCCTAAATTCCTGTCCTGTATTTCCCACTGCTCTTCTCTCCTCCCCTACTGTGTTAAAGGAGACAAGATGGCTCTAATTCCACATAGTTCCCAGACACTAAGGAAGAGTTCGGAATTTGCTGTAACAGAAGCAAAAGGTCCCCCATCAGATACCCTCCTCGGTCACCCATGGAGAGAGGGAGGAGCTCCGAGTCTCATCCTTCACACCCCCTCATGCCCCACCTCTTCCTTCTCCCCTCCAGACTCCAGGACCCGAGAGAAGGGGAGCAGCTTGTTCACGGAGCTTGTAGTCATTGGCTTGAGTCAATGTCAATATCTTGGCTTGGGCTGGTCTAAGATTTCTAGGGCTTTCTCTTCCCAGACCAGAGTCTTCTCTCATCCAGTTCAGACCACAGCTGAGCTATCTCCCAGGTTGAGTGCCCACGGTAAGAAAACCTCAAGTGTTCAGATTTACAAAATCCTTAACTAGGGGATAATCATTTCCAAAAACAACAAGATTTTCACATTGTAAAAGGATTTGCTCCAGGATCTCTTCAAATAAAAGTTGCCTTTAGTGGTTTGAATTAGTTTTTCATTTGCCAAAAATTGAATTACAGATAACTTTTCGACTATATATATATTATGTAAAGCCAAGTAGAGCTAAACTAATTAGCCCAGCGGCTCGGAAGTTGGCGACCTTGCATAGAAAATCTATTTGTACTGGCTGAAGATCCCTATGTATCAATTCCCCCAGGGTCCTTGTGAAACCAGCTGTCGGAATCTATAATAAAGGGGAAGTTCATTGAACGCTAACTCAAACAGGACCAATGAAATAGCAACATGTTTTCACTATCAGGTTCACGTCTGGGCAGACTCATAGTAAATGTTCAATAAATATTTGATGAAAGAATAAATAAATGACTGAAGTGTTAACCCTTCCTAAAGTGACTTGCACAAGGTCAGTGGCCTCATCTGTCACAGCAAGAGCTGGTGATCTGAGTAGATGATCTCCAGAGCACCACGCACGTCTAATATTCTGAGATTTTTTAAAATCTTTTCCTCATATTTATTGGCCTTTAAGATCCTCACATGATCAGATAGCATGCTTTGAAAGGAAGTATTGGGGAGAAATTCCCTAACAAGATTCAGTGCACTTTGGGAAGACAAAATAACTCTTCCTGGCCTCCCATTCTTTCCAGGAATCAGTTTAGGGATTCGGATGCTCAGGACACGTCAACCCATTTTGCAGACAGCCCAAGTTACCCAAATGAGAGCCTAGTGATGGAAGACCTCCTGTGAAGCAAACATACCTTGAAGCAGGCAGACTCCCACCGCGACTGCTGTCTCCACGATACAAGGTATATTTGATAGCACTATTAGACTATAAACTCTAGACCAATCGTAGACCAGCTTCCCCTTTTAAAAGAAAAGGCTGTTGAAACAGCAGGCTCCTTGCTACCTCTAAAGACAGCCTGAGAAGAAATAAAAGCATCTGTGCCCTTGGAGTTACTGCAAGGGAAAAAGAACCAGAGGGCACCCTCATGGACCTGACCCAACCTGAGTGTTGTGCTTTCTCTTAAGGACAAAGGCATGTTCAGTGTTAAATGCCACCCCATTTGTGTCCTGCTGCTGCCAGAATTACAAGCCTGCTGTTCCGTTAATTAGCAAAGTTGAAATGCTCTGCATCTATTAGGGAAGTAAAAATTACCACCACCATCTCCCCAGGATCTCCACTTGGGTCTTCTCCAAGCTCCACTTTTGCCTCCTCCTCACTCCAAGTATGTTACGCTTACATTGCTGCTGCCTGCTCCTCTTCACATTTTCCTAGTCACCATGTCCCATGCTGGAAGATGCCAATCATCCTCACTCTGGCTCTCAGCCTCTGTCTGGCCCCACGTGGCCATGGCAGGACTGCCCCTGTGTCACAGGCCCTGACCATGGCTTTGTGGCTCCCCCAGGGCAGGTGGGTGCCTTGTGATCCATGCTAATCTCCTTCAGAAAGCAATCCTGATTTCAATAAGCGAAGAAAGAAACAACTAAGTGTTGAGCATTTAGAGGTGCAAGCTGCCAGGGTACCCGTGGATTGCTCTTTATTTCCTTTTGGTTCTCAGTCACACCCCCTTAATTTGCACTTATTTAGAAGTTACTGTGTAAATATTCTAATGTTGCTTCAAGTGTGCCTGAACCTGTTTCACCACTGAGATGGCAAACTTCCCAACACTTAGGTCTCTGCCTCTCTTTCCTCTCCATCCCTGTGGTGTTCAGCGTGGGAGCTTCACTCAAAGTGGCACTGAATCACTGACTGACCTGCTGCACAAAAGAGGTTTCGCTTACAAATGAGAGCCCCAAGAGGTCACTAGGAAGAACCTCATCTGGATGTAATTTGGACAGTTTCCTATTCCCAGAGTCATTCATCCACCAATTCTTTTTTTTTTTTTTTTTGAGGAAGATTAGCCCTGAGCTAACTACTGCCAGTCCTCCTCTTTTTGCTGAGGAAGCCTAGCCCTGAGCTAACATCTGTGCCCATCTTCCTCTACTTTATATGTGGGACGCCTACCACAGCATGGCGTGCCAAGTGGTGCCACGTCTGCACCCGGGATCCGAACCAGCGAACCCCAGGCTGCCGAGAAGCAGAACGCCACCGGGCCGGCCCCCGTCCACAAATTCTTTACCGAGCACCTATTATGTGCTAGGCTGCATGTTAGGCCTTGGTGATATTTAGACAAATAAGAAATGGACCCTGCTCTCCAGGGGGCTTCCAGGCAGAGATAGAAAGGTGTGCAGCTAGGACAATGAGCCGTCACCAGAGGTAGAATATGACCTGTATGGAATGCAAGGAGCTCAAAGCAATGGCTTCCCAAAGGTGAGTCCTAAAGCCTTGCTACTCAAAGTAATAAGCATCATCTACCAGCTAGAATCTTGCTAAGAATGCAGAATCTCAGGCCCCACCTCAGACCTTCAGAATCAGAATCTGCATTTAATAAGAAACCCAGGTGATTCATATGTACATTATGTTTGGGGGAGTGCTATATTCCAAAGTGTGTCTTTCTATTCCAGAAAGGCCTGAGAGCCAGAGATAGATAAAAGCATCCTTTAGCCTAGTCTAAACAGAGCCTCTAAAGTCTAATCTGGTGCTGCTTGTCACCCCTCCCATCTCTACCATGGGAAGACCCCTCTCCACTGCCCAGGGATTCCAGAGATTCAGCCATACCCTTGTAACCCATCACTCAAATTCAGCTCTGGAATCAAAAGGCTATCCAAGAGATGGATAACTTCCTGGTCCAGAGCATTGAGACTGGACCATGTGTTGTTTTTTGGCAGCAGGAACGTTTATGAATAATACCTGCCCAAACTGCTCAGAATTTTGGCAGCTTAAACCGCTCTCTCATGCATCAAATATTTTAATTTCACAACAAATCTTCCTTGCGACTCCAACCCTCGGAGCCCTGACTTCTCTAACTACTCTCAGTACCATAAATACTGTCACTGGTCATACTGATAGACCAAGAGAAGGCCTGAGATGACCCTAGAGGACAGAGGAGCTGGTCAATTTATGCCTCTTTATCGCACCTGCCCTTCCACACCCAGGTACAAAGCCCTGAACATTAGGCAATATAGGACAAGAAACAGGAAGGAGAGGTGCCTCCACTCTAGGGAGCTCCACATCTAATGAGAACACAGTGCTCATCTCAGGCAATTCTCTCCCTTGGAGGGGAGATCCAATTTCTGCCCTCTGAGAGTTTCCAGCCTAATAAAATACGTAGTGCCCACTTCCCCTAACATAAGAAAGCTACCAGATTCTGTGTAAAAAAAAGTGAGATTCTGAGGTTCTGATAAAGACCTTCTCACATCCTGCCCCCAACCTGGCTGTCCTGTATCCCCTCCACCCCAATATGGTGCCAAGATCCCCTGAAATGGCACAGAAACCTGGGAGGTATCCTAGACTCCTCCCACTCCTACACCCCAAATATCGATCCAGTAACTTGGTTCTGCTGATTCTACCTCTTAAATGTCTCTCTCACTCATCGTCTCCTCTGTGCAGTGTCCCTGATCTCCCGTCAAGTTGAGCTGTCCCTGACTGCACCTTGTTCTCCATCCCTCCTGAAAGGCATCTCTGTGTTTTCATTCTCCTCCCCATTAACTGATCCTGATGCCCTGAATCATGTCTTACTTGTTCTACCCCAGCATGGAGCACAGTGCCTGTCATCCAAAGGGGACTCAAGAAATGCTGGACTGAACCTGAGCATGCACAGGTTCTAAGAAGAGAGAGAGTAAGGGTGGTGAGTTGGAGGCGATTCATCAGGGTGGCTCCCCAGAGGAGGTGATCTTTGAACCAGGTTCTGAATAAGGGAAGGGCCATGGAGAGAGCATGCAGAGAGGAGGGGGCAAGCAAGGCGACCGCCACAGATGGAGAGAGCTTACTGGCTGAACAGAGAAGCAGGGTTAGGGAGCGATGATGGAAGGAGGGTATGGAGGAGGTGGGCGGACTCCAGGCTCTCACCCTGACCTCCCATCTCCATAGGGCAGGCTCGTGGGAAGGCATCAGCAAAGATGTGGTGCCAGTGCCTGCGGAAGCTTAAAGTGGTGGGACTGTGCCACAGCAAGGGCCAGAGCTGGGTGGCATCCAGCTGGTCCCAGGAGAGCTGGACCAAGCAGGCTCTGACCCCAACATCCATGTCACATTTTATCTTCAAGGAGATGGGGAGGATGGGACACATGGCCCCTGCTGAGGTGGGTGGTGGCATATAGGGGCAGTAGGCACTGGAACTTTGTCTCTCTTGATCTTCTCCCTAAATTCCTAGTGAGGCAGGAAGAATGTTTGTCTGTGAGGTACCTCTTGGGAACCTGCCAAGCCAGTAGCAGATGGGGAGTTTTGTAAGACCCCATGAAGATGCAATGTGGAACTGAATCATAAAGGTAAGAGACTTAAGGACATGGTCCCTTCTGTGTAGGAACAACTAGATGGGCAAAGCCCTTGGGGGAAGACACTGTCATTCATCTGGAGATGGGAGGGAACCTATCAGTGGGTAGAGGCAATGACCTTCATTCCCCTCAGTCCTGTATTAACAGAAGAGGAGACATGGGTGGCAGGAAAGAGAGGAACGAGGCTGAGAGCTAGAGATAAAGAGCTGGAGAGAAAGACACACATACAGATGGAGGTGAATGTCTTGTCTCCTCTTCACAGATGCTAATGAGCGATTGCGGAAACTGCCTGTTGGAAAACTCCTCCAGCAGCTATAAATAAGTTCCTTGGAGCTCTCATTAAAACAACTGCCACTGAGGCAGGAAGTGTGTGCTGCAAGGAAGGAATAAATCTGGCAGAGGAGGAGACTGGGCAGCTTTGTGTCAGCAACAGAAGACAGCGCAGTGTGGAGATCCACCTGCCTCTCCCCAACCTGGGGATCCATCCGCCCACACTGAGGCCAGGTCCCCGCAGCTGTCCCTCACCGCTGACACCTGCAAATGTCAAACCAGCCCCAGCAGCATCCTCCTTCCCTCCTCGAGGGTAGCCACGGAGGAGGGACGATGTGGCAGAGTTCTCCTCCTCCCTGGCACCGGGCCACAGGACTTCTAAGAGAAAAACATTCAGGAGTCTCAGCTGACCTGATTTCAATGCAAAAGGAGAGGAAAAAGAAAAACAAGGGCTCTTCTTTTGGCAATCGCTAAATACTAAGCTTTTCCAAGCAAACTGACGAGGCCTCATGCAACGTAAGGCAGTGGTCAGGGACTTGAGATGGTGGCCAGATTGGGCAGCCTTTACACTAGGGGAAGCAACGTCTACCTTCTGTCAACTCTGACGTGCATGGAACATCACTCCTCACAAGAACCACTTTCTGCCCTGTGCTATATTGAGCTGTGTGCCTTCCCCAGAGTGCCTTCCCTAACTCCTCGTGCATCCTAGGCTGGGCTGGCTCCTCCTTCCCCGCAGATCGGCAGATCGCAGGGCAGGCACCTCGCTGTCATGCCATCTCCACTGCTGCATCCAGATCCCTCTCTAGACTCTAAGCTCCTGAGGACAGGGGCTGGGTGCTTATCTCCATATCTCCAGTGCCTGGAACACACCTGGTGCTTAATGAACGACCCCAGGACCAAGTCTTATTCATCCACAGTGCCAAGGTGCCTTCTACACAAAAGGAGATTAACAGCTGCTATGCCTCTTCCTCCCCTGGTCCCTCTCTGTCCCTATTTCTATCCCCATCTCCATCTTTCTCTCTCTCATGCTTCCACAAGAACTCTAATTGTGGCTAATTTCAATATTAACTTTCTAAAGTCAATATCAGACATAAAGCCCTGGCTAATGGGCTACTTTTGAAGAGCAGAAATTTGTAACACTTACCATTGCTAAATTAGCTTCATTAAAGATCACTAATAATTAGCACTTTAAACATGTGGGTAACACCTCTCTAAGCCCAGCTAATGAGCAAACCGTTCCTGTTTATTCTTCACAAGATTTAATATTAGCGAGTTGAGACCTCAGGTGCAATACACACAGGCTCACTCCCCTCCCTCCCGCCCTCCCTCCCCAGAGAAGCAGGCATCATTCCGTGTATTCTAGACACAAGGAATGGCCACTTCAGAGGTGAGTCTATCTGCCCATCACTTTTTAAAAACTGATTCTTTGCTAACTGGCCAGTTATTTAAAGTGCTCATACCTCATGGGTGGTGGTGATAGTGATAGATTGATAGTCTTTTTGTTACATTGAGCATTATTCTTGGATGGGTACTCAAAGTAACAACAGAACATGAGCCAGTGATGAATCAGTCAGTGATGAAGATGAATCAACCATTGAACATAGCAGTGTATTTGCTTTTATAATATATTGAGAGAGAGTTATAGAGGTACTCAGAGGCAGAAAGCGTGTGCCGTGGCAGCTCACAGATAAAAAGCTCACTCCTTGGGACCCTCACTCTCAGTCCCCCTCCCTTTTCCCCAGTGTGCATATCGACAGCACTTTAATTTTAATTAACTTTAATTTAATCAGGACATAATGACTTCAGTTAAAGATGAAATTGTTGATTTGAAAAGCCAGCTTTGGCCTCTGTCATTGTGGAAGACACTCTGGCAGGCATCCCAACAGGGAATGCCCAGCACTTCCCCCATGCCTCTCCTCTCTTCCCCGTTCCCTGTGGCCTGAAATTCAGGTGTGGGTCACAGTAGAGCAGCAACGGCTGACTGCAGAGCTCAGACCAGGAGACCCTCCTGGGCAGCTCCTGGAATAGCCCCTCTCACCTCAGCCCAGAGCTTCTCCATACTCCCACCTCCATGCTTTCTGATCCCATAGCTGTGCCTTTCCTGCTCTAGACTCACTACCATGCCCACTGGTGGAAGCAATGTCACAAGGATATACCAGGCAAAGACTGGACACAGGTCCAGCACAGACAAGGAACAACAAGGGCCAGAGTAATAACCAGGTTTGCAGAATTGCAAGTGCAGTCCGACAGGTGACAAGGGCCACACCGAAAGGTCATATGATTGAACAAACTTCAGCAAACTGAAGCACCTTCTCCCACTTCAAGGACAGGCGTGCTGCTGTCCTTGGTCCTGAGCTAGTTGCGTAGTTGCTGCTCGGAGCGGCTGCTGTCCAGCCTGTTCTACGATATATAAAACAAATGAGAAAGAGGCAGATGTGAAAGAGATGTTAAGATATATATCAGGGAGATAAACATGAAGGAGTGTTGAAAGGACATAGACACAGAGAGATTACTGGAGAGAATAAAAAGACTTGTTGAGGTATTGTTTTCAAATAATTGCAGTAACAAAAAAGGTCTATGCCCATCACCCACACACATACACACACACAGCTCCCATGAAAAGGAGACAGCATGAGCTCCTTTTGTCCCTCAGTACTATGTTTAGTTTTCTGGATAAACTGGCTGATCATACCTGAGGTGGATGGGTTGGTCATGGAAAGATTCCTAGTTTTAAGCAATTTTCTAATCTCTCCTTAAGTTACTACCTCAGATATCTAAACACTGCCCAATTCAGTTCAATAAATATTTATTGAGTGCCTTTATGTTCCAGGTAAAGTTCCAGTCACTTTGGGCACTATGATAAAAAAAAAAATAGCAGAGTTCCTGACCTTAAGAGACTTTTAGTTTATCACTGTATAATTTTAATATTATGTAAGAAACACAATGATAGAGGTACATACGAGGGACAACTATTCAGAAAATCCCAAAGGGATAATAAAATCAGCCTCTAAGAAAGTGACTAAAAAGTGAAAGACAGTAACTAGAGAAGAGGCAGAGGATTACAGGATCCTCAGTAAGGTCCTGGACTGGACAGCATGGTGGTGAGTACTGAGGTCTCTCTGGTGGGTGTGAGGGAACAGAGAAGAGGAGCTAAGCCGTGGTGCTGTTTACACTACGACCCAGGCCTTCTCGAGAGTAACAGAGAAATGAGTTAATGTTTTCCAGAGATAAGCAACAAAGTTCCCCTGCGAACCTAGCATAACCAGGAGCCAACGTAAGCTATGAAAAGACCAAGATTAGGAGAGTCTGACTTGTGATCCTGCTATTTCTTTAGAAAGAAGCACAACAATGTCAGGCGCTAAACAGGAAACAAGGCATAATCCAAACGTCTTATGAAGCTGGAACCTTTCTCTAGAATTATGGAAAACAAGGAGGAGCTGGAGGTGTCTGCAAAGGGTTGCCTAGGTAACCCTCAACTCTGCTCACCAGAGGCCATACTAAGCCGCACATTCCAGGAGCACCTGGCAAACCAAAGCAGGCTTCCTAACCCTGGCTAAAAAAATGTCTGTGGTGGGGGAGGGCTATGAACCTCATGAAACTGCATGCAAATTACTGCATATACGTCCATATGAGTCCATTTTTCTGAGAAGAGAATCTGTGTAATTCCAGTTTTCATCAGATTTTCAAAGGGTCCATGACTCCCTAAATGGTTGGGAACCAGTGGTCTAAGGCAAAGTCAAAATGAGACCCTACGATTTGTCTCAGGTTCTAACCACCAGATCCTATCACTCAACATCTGCTTCACTCATGGCCCACTGACTAACACTCGTGGTTTAGCTGAGACCCAATACTGTGGTTGGGCTGGCAGAGAAGGTAACTGGAGAAGAGAAATGATTTAGATTCCTCAGCTTGGATAAAAGGGGGCTGAGGCAGATGGTGGGAGGTGAAGGCTGTGCGCAGGATCCTATGCTTGAACGATAAGCTTAATCAGAGGTGGTTCTCTGTTGTTACAGAGCTACCGAGGGCCAGGAGAACTGAGGTTAAACGCGAAATGAGTTTTATAGTTGCCTAGGCAATGCCTTTCTTGGAAGCCTTCCACACTGAAGACTCCCCTGGCCTCTAACCCCTGCTAGCAGAGGTATGACAGCTTGACCCCTCCTGGATCCATGAGGGGTTATGGTCAGGGCTAGAGCCAGCAGAGCGGGTGTGCAAACTTATTTAACAAGATCCCCTGGAGGCTGGATCATGGCAGGATAAGAAGGAGGTTCTCACATATTCCTAATCAGGCAAATGCCACAGCAGGGCATGTCTCGGCACTATTTGCTCAACAAGCCATCTTCTGCATGAGATGGTAAGCTCTCCAGGGCAGGCACATCCTGAGTGTCAGCTCACAGCCCTGAGTAAAGCATAGCCCTGAACAAAGCACTCATTAGCTGTGTACCCTTGAACAACTTACTTAGCCTCTCTGGGTCTCTGTTTCCTTATTGGAAATAAGAATACCTACTTCAGAGGTGATGATTAAAGGAGAAAAATCTATTTGGAGGCACCAGACACACAGCTGATGCTAAGTAAACACAGAACTCCTTCCTTCTTCCCTGTTCATCTTAGGAGCCTCAGCATGGGGCCTGGCAAATAGTAGATGTTCAATAATAAATACTGATTATGTGAATGAAGAACGAGTGAGTGAACTAGTAAGTGAATGCAGTAAATTCAGAACACAGCAGCTAAAAACTGCCTCCTCACCTTCCCTGTACACACCTGTCAGCCACACTGCTCACACTCATCTCTGTGGTTCCTCTGAGTTTTTATTGTTTCTCCTTCCTATCCAATCTGGGCTCTTTGGCGAGCTCTCCTGCACCCCTAGCCAGGATTCCCAGATGCAGAGGAAAGCCTCTTGTTCCTGAAGGGAGACCAGCTGCTCAGCTGATGAAGCACCTGCCCTCCCCTCCTGTGTCCAGAGAGCTATGGTCCCGGGCACCCCTCCCACACTAATCTCTATGTGCTGGAGCATGTACCTAGCACCACTAAGTCCTCCTTCCTTGACTCCTCTCCTCCACTACCGTTCTGAGACAGGGTTCTAGACAAAGGCGTACAGGGCCAGGTGGTGTTTCCAACAAGTACCTCTACTGAAAATGCATCCCGATGGCAGGACCACAATCTGAGATGAGGTACCCCCAACATCTACGTGTTGGTAAAACCTTCAGAGCCCCTTGAGGGAGCTGCCTGCAGGGAGAAAGAACAAGAGGCCTGAGGAGAGTCTGTGCCCTGTGGGTCTTTTCTTTGGTTGGCCTTGAGCTGTCAGGCCATTGTGAATGGGGAGTTCACAGAAGAAGAAAGGCTGGAGAGGTCACAGAGCTGTGTGTGGAGGCATAGGGGAGTGGCAGATACAAACCCAGGTGAGTTGGACCCTCAAATCCACCTGCTCTAGACAGAATGAATGGAATAGAATTCCCTCTCATAGAATAAATGGTCCCAAGCTGCTAAAATTCTCTGTTCCTTCCTCTCTGAAACTATTTTCTCATTAATTCTCCAATATTTAGAATTTTCTCTAGTAATCGGAGCAGAAAATCTCAGGAGGCTGGAATACCTGGTCCTCTTTGCTCTTTTCCTCCTCCTTGAAGAAGAGGAACCCTTGCCATGACCAGGGAGCCATGAGGTTGCCTTGTCCATGGATGAAAGTGCACACGCACTCAGTACACAGCCTATATGCTAAAGGCTAGAATAATATTAAGTTAGGGAGTAAAGATGTTTATCATGGCTTTATACTATTGAAAAATCACAAACGACCTAAATGTTCACTCACAGGAGATTGATAAATAATAATCCAAGGTATATCCACTCTAAGCAGCCATTAAATATGACACTGTAAAATAATAACTAATGCCACAGGAAACTTCATGGTATATTGTTACATGGGAAAAATGGATTATAAAACAGTATGTACAATCTTATCCCAATTGTACATATACTGGTGTATGTGTATAAAAACCACATACATACATGTACACAGTCGTGTCTGGAGAATGGGATTATGGCTGATTTTGTTAATGTCTCTTTAATGCTGTCCAATTTTTTTTATTTATTCTTGAAATAATTGGAGAAGAGCAAATTCCCTCATTTGTGTATTAATCTTTCATATACGAGATCTTTGTAAAATATTCATGAATTTAAAAAGTTTAATAATTAGGTTGTGGTTATGGTACTATCTGCAAACAACATTTTAAAGGCAAACGTACTTAAAGTTTAGGACAACTGTGCGATGCGGCTGTTCACGCTATGATGTGATTCCGTGGCAAATAAAAAATGGCTACCATTCATCACAGATAATGTTATCTTACCACTAAAAAAAACTAAGAGCAAATGAGCTGTAAAAAGAAAATTAATTTTTCATTAAATGTCATTTAAAGATTTGCCATGTATGCAAATAGGGTTTATCTCAGGAATGCAAAACATTAAAGAATATTTAAGTAAAATAAAATTCAAATAAAATCCTCATTTTTGGATTAAAAAGCCAAATATTATAGCAGATATGTATTGAATGAATCCCTAAGTAACTATTATGTGCCAAAGGGATTTTCAACTAGACTTCCTTTTGGAGGAATAAGTGGATGAAAGTAATTCAACATTTTTTGGAAAAAAGACGAATAATGGGTTGGACTTGACCTACCAGATATTAAAATATATTTTTTTTAATTACAATTATTAAAAGGTGGAAGAGACACAAGAATTAACATAGAAATGAATGAAGCCTGATCCATAGACCTAATACAGATCTGGCATATTTAAGAACCTAATATACAATGAGGGAAGACTCTAAAGCAATGAAGAAAAGATGAATTATTCAATAAACAGTGCTGAAAAAATGGACTATTTGGAAAAGAAAAATCAAGTTAATCTTCACAACTTCATACCATACACCAAAATAAATTTTGGACAGATTAGAAACTCAAATTTTAAAAATAACATATTAAAAAATACCTTAAGAGAAAATACAAGTGAGTTTTTGATCTCAGAATGAGAAAGAGCTCTCTAGGCAAGAAAGCATTGAAAACATCAGAAAGGAAAATATGGATGGTTTTGTCTATGTAAAATTTTAAACTATACATCAGAGCATAAACATAATTTAAAAGGTACAGGGCAAACTAGGAAACATATTTACAACAAATCTGACAGAGAAAAGCTTAATACTACTCCCTGTTTGAAAAACAGGCAAAGAATATACATATATATTTCAAAAAGAAGGAGAAATGGCTAATAAACATAAGAGAAAGTAGTCAACCTAATTAGTAATCAAAGAAATGCAGACTAAAAAATGAGATGTTTTAAAATATTAAATTTGTGAAGATTTTGAAAAGGTAATAATCCTTAATGCTGACAGGAGTTCCACGTCAGCCCTCTGTGCCCATATCCTGCAAGAAAAATTGCTACAGTCTTTCCAGAAAGACACTGGTAATAGGAATCATAAATAATAACACTATGCATATCCAATAACCGAGTAATCCCCCTTCTGGATGTCTATCCTAAGGAACTAAGTAAAAATTAAGACAAATAATTGCAAACAAGGGGTTTCAAGCAGAATTTTTTTATTGTGGTCCCAAACTGCAAACAGCCTAAATGTCCAACAGAATGGGGACAGTTAGATTAACTTGAGATGGCTATAAATGAAACATCAATCAGCCATTAAAATTTTTATTTTTGAGTAATTTATAATTTCATGGAAGAATGCTCAAAATACGTAAAGTAGAAATTAGGATACTAATGATACACGTACTATATATATATTAGGTTGAATCATATGAAATTGCCGAGACTCAAATGGTTTTTTACCGTCAGAAACAGCAATTTGGTATAATCCCAAATATGGATATAATGTACTTCTGGGTTGTGGGATTACGGGAATATTTCATTTTTTTCTTTATATTTTTCTAACTTTCTACAATGAATATGCATTAAAATTTTAAAGTTGTATAATTACATGAAGATCATATGAAGAAACATCCAAAACTCAAATCTGTCTTACACCACCTCTCTGCTTTCTCTGGTCTGGATTTTACAGTCCTCTGCCTCTTTGATCTCTTAATCTCCATGCTCTTCGTCTTTGTCTTTCCTTCAATTTATCCACATGTTCTGTAATTTGCTCTTTGAGGTTAATCCCCAGAATAAGCAGCAGGGCCCTAGAAAGGGTCGGACCTGAGCGGTCAATCCCCCTTCCTCCAGAAAGCCTTCCCAGCCCAGGCATGAGAGTCAGGAGATTTCTACAGCCCGGAGGTGACCATTAGAAGTACCACAGTCAGTAAAAGTACCACCGACGGGGAAGGCAGGGAGCTCCTCATCGGGAATCCTCCACACTCATGTCACTGCCTCTCCTCTAAAGCTGGGACTGCGGTTCCTGCCCTTGTCCCATTGTAGGCTCACAGGTAAAATGTAAAGGCCTCAGGTTTGGGAGAGGGCAGCCAGCAGCTGGCCTCCACCAGCAGCTGGTGAGCATTAATCCCAGTTACCTTCAGCCTGACATCTTATTGTGCTCTAAGTTCTTGCTGGATACCTGTTGGAGTCCTCATCCACTACATGACGAGGACTCGGACCTCTTGGTGACATGTCCTCTCCCAGCACTTCTTGACTGTGCCACTCCTGAAACTCCTGGGCCCTATGGGGGGGCGGGGGGCCGAAAGAACACCAGACTTGGAGTCAGATGATCTGGGTTCAACTCAACAACTTGGCAACTTTGGGGAGGCTCCTCATCCTCTCTGCCCTCAATTTCCTCAAGCGGATATTTTAATACTATCAGTAAGGACTAAATAAATTCAAGATAAAGCAGTTGCCAAACTATAAAGCCCTATGCAAAAGTAAGGTATTTGCTATAATGCCTGTATTGTAGCCCTTTTGTGGAAGCAGTTACAGGTTTTATGACTTTCTGATCTTGAAGCATGCCTGTGCTTTTAGGTTCTAGCCAAGGCCCTCCCATCACCACTGACCTCAGGGGAGAGGCAGCTCCCTGTATTGGTGATCATGATTAGAGAAAGACTGGGTCATCCCACCCCTACCTGCACCGCTCTGGTGTCTCAGGTCTTAGGACATAAATGTGCTGACTATAACCCTGAACTCTTGGCAGGCATTAGTCTACAGGGCAAGTATGGGGCTAGATGCTGGGTCACTGTGTGGCTATGTTCCCATTCCCATTCAGGGAATGTGGTTCCCAACATGGAGTGAGGTCTGTGTCACTTTCTGAATTTCTACATGTGTAATTGTCTCAGCACCTCCTCTAGGACACTCAGACAAACCAAATCTGGAAAGACACTCTCAGTTCTTCCTGAAACGCCAGCCCCAGTAGAGTCATGCCACCTCTTTCTCTTCTGACAACTGAATGTATCCTTGGAACCCCCATAATGAAGAAAGAGAAGGATGGCCACCCCAGGAATGGGGCCAGGGCCTCCACCCTCCACATCTTCACCAGCCTCCCAGAGTAAATCATTTCTTCCCTTTACCCACTTCTCCCACTACTCTCATCCAGAAAGAACTCCTAAACATGCCCAATGGTTTTACAAACAGCCCATGCCTGTGAGTTGAGGAGACGACAGCCCTCCTTCTCCTTAGAGCACTGGACTGTGACGAAACACACCCCTTCCCAGAGGGCCCATCAGAGGCCAGAACCAAGCAGAACCAAATGGACTGCCAGAGCTAGGAAGTCCTGACAGAGCTGCTAGTCCTTCATTTACAGGAGGGGAAACTGAGAGCTGATGATAGGAAGGGACTCAAGGTCCCATGATGAGTCTAGAAACCGAATCTTAGTCTGCCCTTCTCTGCTCCACAGCACGCAGCCTGAAGAGTCCTCCCACCATAGATGCACTCATATTAAAATGTGAGGATGGGTGAATGAAAGTTCACAGCTTTGCTGTCCAACACTGCAGCCACTAGCTACATGAGGCTATTTAAATTTCAATTGATTAAATAAAATTAAAAATTCAGTTCCTCAGTCACATTCATACACTTAAAGCGGCTAACGGCTATCATACTGGAGAGCACAGAGAGAGGACATTTCCATCACTAGAGAGTTCTATTGACAGTGCTAATCATTCAGGGTCTGTCATGTGCTCCCTTGGAATGTATTGGGAATGTTCTCCAGACTCCCAAACCAATACTGAAGAAGTGAAAGAACGGCCTGTGATACAACCAGCGAGGGGCTCAGCCAACAAGGACCCAGAGTCCGTGAAACACAGGTCTGCCATCCAGGGAAGCCACAGAGGTGACTCTTCTTGGTCTAAGCACATGAGGGTAGGGAAGAAATAAGAAGCTTCTGTCTCCTCATCTCTTTTTTACAAAAAGTAGGACTATTAACTTTTGAAACCTGATCAAATTTTCCAGTGGGACCTAAAGCTTTCAGTTACTAACTGCCAAGCCTCCTGTAGATGCCTTTGAGCCTCAGCCACCTTGGGAGGTAGCTGTGCCAGAAAGCCATGGAGCCTAAATGAGAAGGGAGATCCTCAGGTTCCCTAATGGGAAAAAATCCTTACACAGTTAGAAGACTCCATGTTTTCAAGGGACAGTTTGAAATCTTGCATATATGCTCCCTTTGTAGCATCCAATCACCCTCTATCAGGCCAACGAAAAGCTGGCTGGGATACCTGAATCGCGTAGCCATGCTAGAAGGAGAACCTGCCTGATAGCCTTTGAAGCCCACAGTCCAACATGCGGCAAGGTGAGAAGTCACCCAAAAGACTGGGTGAACGCTGTCACAGAAAAAGCCCCTTTGCAAACAGGTTTGACTTGTTCTGCTCTATTCAAAATTTTGAGTAATAACCTGATTAATTTCTGCCAATAAAAAATGTTTTAGAAATTTCTGGATGTAAAGCCCCCCATAAAGACATCCTTGTTAATATGAAGGAGTGTTCATTAAAATGAGACCAAAGGGGAGAGAAATTAGCTGCTGACAGAGGTGAAAAAGAACAGGCCCCCCTGGATATTTTCAACACCTGAAGTTCTATACACGCGACAAGGAAAAGAATGACTCTGAGTTCTATTGGCTCAGTTAAGAGTGATACAATTAATGTTTAGAGTTAATAAGAAAGGAATATTTGATTAATGAAAAGATTCTAAAGGCTATGGGTGTATTTTTGTATTTGTTCACATCCTATAGTGTAAAATAATTCACACTGCTATTTCAATTTTAAGACATTTTTCTTATAATAATGTTCTCTCTTGCTTTGGAACCGGGAGAGTTCATCAATGTCCAACTCAAAAAATCTTACTTAGCATCACTGTTCTTCAGTTTTTCCATCTGCAAAAAAAGTAACACCAACCTCATCAGGCTATTGTGAGAATTAATTGAGATTATGTGTGTACCTTGTGACTGGTAGATAGCATGTATCCAGTAAGTGCTGGGTGATGAAGTGAATGAAAGAACTAACGAAGAGTCTGGACTGTGTGATTGATTTGTCACTGGGCTCAGCTGTACAAACCTGGAAGCAGGCAAATTGCAGAAACCATTCACAATTTAAGACACAATCATCCACATGCTGTCAGCTCCTGAAATTGGAGACACTATAACTGGGAGGAAATACACTGCCTCCAGAAAGCAAGCCTTGCAAGTTCAGACTACTGCAAAGGTGAGAACATTATAGTTTCCATGGAAAAATCTTCCTTTCAATTCTAAAACTTTATGACTCTGTATTTGTGCAGATGGGAAGTAGAGTCAACAATCTAATCATTTTAGCTTTGGGGCTCGGGGAATAAAATCCTTCCGTCAAAATCCATATGTAGATTTGGAAGTGTTCACCATCGGACTGGGGCCCAGGCACGTAAATAGCAACTGAGCCATGGTTGTGATGTTATTTCATGCTAATAACATTCCTGATATGGGAAAGAACACTGGACGAGGAATCTGAAAACCTGAGTTTCCCCTGTTGCTTTTTCAAAGTCTCTTCCCCTCTCTGGCCTTCATTTTCAACACCAGTAAAATGAATAAGCCAGAGAAGATGATGACTGAGGCTGCCCCCTCCCCAGCTGTTTCATTCTCTAATTCTGCTTTGCTCTAGAAGAGATAATGGCTGGCAAGAAGTTAGAGAAGAGGGCATCTCAGAGAGGAAGTGAGAACCCCAGGGGTGAGAATCATGCTGGGGAAATATCATATTTAATTAACTGTAAAATGCAACATGAGTTTATGTACCACTAAAAAAGAAAAAAACTGTTGCAATTAAACTAGTCCACACCATAAACTATAAGATGCATCCTGATTTCAGAGATGGCAAAATGTGAAGGGGAAAAGGGGCATCTTAGAATCAATGAAATTTGGGAACTAGCATTTGCTGGGTACTTGTTATATTCTAGGCACCAAGCTAAGTGTTTTATCCATGTTATTTCATTTAACTCTAAAACAACCCTGTGAAATAGAAATGTGTGGAAGATTAGCATTTTACAGGGAGAAAATTGAGGTACAGAGGGTTTACATAACTTGCTTAAGGCAATCTAACTAGTAGGTAAAAGAGGTGAGGTTTGAACCTACAACTATTTCACTTCAAACTCCATCTTCTTAACCCTTCACCCTTTGAAGAAAGGCTAGGGCATTTGATACAAAGCAAAAATGCGTTCTCAGTTGGAAATAGGGCTGAAACATTAAAATTGTCAGAACACATTAAAGGAACTTATTAGGATGAAATACTTTGAACTAGAAGCGACCTTAGAGATAAGGGCAATACAAGCACATACTTTACAGACAAAGAAACTAAAGCCCAGAGGGATTATGTCATTTGCCCAAGGTTACATATCCAGTTACTATAAAAGCTAGGATTCTAAAATTTTGCCAGGTAATAAGATCGAGCTCGCAAGTCTATAGTTTCCTGAATCTGCCCCTTCCTGTCTTTTCAAGTTCCAGGCATTTTCCCATCTCTACTCAATGATTTCTTATTGATTTCCCTGTGATCCCACAGACAATTCCCTCAGCATCCCAGGATGCAGTTCCTTCAAGCCTGACACACAGCCATTCATTCTCAAAGAAGTGTGCGGAGGTGGACAGAACAGTGGGGCCTGCATTCTAATCCTCCTGGCTCTAGGAACCCAGCATCCTTAATTTCTCTGTGCCTGGTGGGATCATATGTAAAATGAGGGTAATAACACCAACCTCACAGAGAGACAATGTAAATAAAGTCTCTGACACATAGTAGGTGGACAATTGATGGCAGTTGTTATACCCATGACTGTTGAAGTAGCTTGGTGCTTTTACTCTCCTCTCACCTTCTTGTCCATCAGTTCTTACATGGATAAGCTATTTCGTATTTTCCGATTTGAAGTACATTCTCTTGGCTGGAGACAGCGGAAGCAGGATAACAGGCCTGCATCCTTGCCTTCTCCATCTCCCTTCCCCAAGCAGAAAACCAAAACTCTCCTCTACTATTACTGTTCACAAGCTCACTTCCTGCTGGCTTTAATCCAGATGCCTGCTCTTCCTTTAAATTTTTGTATAAGGCCTTTAAAAATCAAGCTTCTTGAAGAAGTCCCTTTCCTTTCATTATTCACCCTGCTTGTCTTACAGTGAAGGCCAACCCCTTTCCAAGGGGTGGGCAGCCCTCAAGACTTCACAGCCACTTGAAGCTCAAGGTCAAAGCAATTTATGTTCAACCTTCCAACCGCTGGAGGCCGAGTACCAGCCCAAGAAAAACCCCTTCCTACCTTTTAAGGGATCTTTGTGCTTCTAGTTACATACGTGTTAGAAGACAATGTGTGATAATTGTGTTGCAGGCTGCCAGAAGAAAGGGTGGGCCCTCAAGCTGAAAGTGGAAAGTGCCAAAGAAGCTGAGTGGCCAGGATGTGGGCTGACTTGAGAGTGCTGCTTTCCATTTTAAAGACACATAGCTGGGGGAAGGCATGTGCCCAGCCCCACAGTTAACCACATCTGTGGAAAGCCAGCTGGTGAAACCAGCAGGCACAACGGAGGCACCCCCGCCCTCCTGGTGCGAGTGTACCCACAGGCTTTGTAAATCAGGCATCCTAAGAGCCCAAATTTCAGCTCCTGCCTTCATAAGCCCTGCCTGGTATTGCTTTGTCCTTGCTGATTTTGTGGGACTCTGCAGTGGATGTTTGCTACCATGGATTAAAGGTTACTAAACAGGGGCAGGCTCCCTAAGTGCCTTACCTATCTTATGTTGTTTAATTCTCACAACTACCCTAGGGGGTATATGTTATTTCCACATTTTATAGATGAAAAAACTAAAGATTAGAGAAATCGAATAATTTACCGAAAGGCACAGAGCTAGTAAAGGATAAAGTCAGGATTTGCACTCAGGTTTATTCCATTCCAAAGCCCATGCACAAAACTCAGACCATACGGATCTGTCTCATCTAGTTCCCAAGTCACCCTGGGTCAAGGCACATCTGGAGCTTCAGCCCCTCTAGTTTGGGATCTAGACGGGTTTAGTGCAGCCCAGACACAGTATTTGATATGCCTGGGATGAGCCTCCAGCCCCTGAGTTTCCACAGCGTCAGAGGACAGCCAGACTGCTGAGCTTCTACCTCAGTTTCCTGCTGAGCACTGCAGTTAGTACCCTGCAGCTAGCTCTGTGCTCTGAAACCCCACCTGACTGGTTAGGGCCTTGCTCATCCCTGGCCCCTCTCCTGGCACAGACTGGAGGGATGTATGTATTCATCCCCGTGTTCCCAAGTCATCATCTCAGGGCCTGCCAGGAATGGACCGATGGCCCCAAAGTTTAGGACCACAAACTCGCCTGACCTGAGTGTCTCCCACCACTTACAGACTCTGGTGACACCCCTCCCAGGATCACCCAAATCTCTGTCCCCCACCTTGGATGGTGATGCTGGCCTCAAGGAAACTTGCTTTTGTGATGCTCCCCTGGATCCCATGCAGCAGTTCACTGCTGACTGCTCGCCTCTTCCAGGCCAGCCTTGCAGTCCCTGAGCTCTCAGCCAGACTTTTTGCCAACCCTTTCGAAAGTGCCAACAGCAATATTTTTTGAGGGGGAATGTCAGTTTTCTTCATGTAAGCAAGTGACTAAAACAACAGAAGACCGTCTGAAGCACTTCAGACAACAATTAGCTAAATTAAAATGAAAAGTCCCATGAAACTCCCCATTGACTATTAAGGCCATGGTAATTATAAACACAACAGCAAATATTGTTAACAACTTCAAGTGCTAACTTGAAACCAGCTGGTACAGTCAGCAAAACATTCCAGTCCGGGAAAGTCTGGGGAACTCACGTAACACAGTAAATCCGACAACTGTAAATCCACCCTAGATGGAATCTGTCTGAGTGTAGAAATGGAGCTGTACTTCTCCATGTGCCACACTACCAGGAAACTCTAGGGGGTTAGCAAAAGAAGTCTTCTGTGGTGACCTGGATTGACTTATATCCATGGTGACAACTGTTTCATCAAGCCATGTAAGGATGGGCCAGAGACTGGCCAGATGCTCACCAAGCCCATTCCCTCTGCTTCTGAAGGACACAACTCTTACATTTCCCAGCCTTCCTTGCATTTAGGAGCAGCCATGTGACCGAGCTCTAGCCCATGCAATGTGGGCAAAAGTGTTATACACCACTTCCAGGACTGGCCCATGAAGTCGTCCCACATGCGTGTCCTCCATACTCCCTCTCTCCTCTCCTCTGAATGCCGGATACAGAGGTTGCAGTAGGGGACTCCAGGAGATGGCAGTGTCTCTTAACGGAACTTGGGTCCTGGGTTGTCACCCAACTAAGAACATCTGTAGTGGAGTGTGAGGTGAGCAAGAAATAAGCTTCTATTACATTACCCCGATATTTGCAGGTTATTATAGTAGTCAATCTATGCTTACCAATTAGCAGAGAACATTGACATTGTTGACATAATTTTTTTGTGAAATATCAGGATGGTAAACTGTGGAGGCTGAAGAAATTACTTTCTATCTCCATTCCAAAATCTTATGTCTAGTGTGACTGTGTTCTGTAAAGGATGGACATGATCTCTTTTAAAAGCAATAAGGATATGTCAGTGATCTGGGTACAAAAACTGTGGGATACCTTCAGAGAGAAGAACAATAAACATAAGAAAAGGGAAAACTCGGGAGAACTCAGATACAAGCTACCAGTAGTTAGCCAGGCTCTCCAATCTTCTCTCTAAAAGAGTTCATCCATTCCCATGCCTCTGGCAAACACATGTGAAAGTAGCAGGTAAGTTTTAGAGAGCAATATCTACACAAAGCACTATTATTGTTCTAATTCGAAAGTCTAGATCCTTGGTCTCATCTCTCAGGCAGCCTAGCTCCAGCTGCATCTCCAACCCCAGCAGGTGTTTCCATTTATACAGCACTCAAAGTTCAGAATCTTCCACTGTTCTCCACTTTGTGTCTCCATCATGTCGGAAAGGGGAATAATCATTTGCTTCACACCTAACATATGCCAGGCCCATATATAATAATTATAACTATATAATATTATGTATGCATATGGTAATTATAATGATAGCAATTACCTCATTAAATCTTCTTGAGATTAGATACCATTATCTCTTTTTACAGATGTGGAAACTGAGACCCACAGAAGTCAAATGATTTGCCCAAGGTCACCCAACTGGTAACTAGAACTGTAAGAACAATTTTCATTTATGCAAAACCCCATAACTGATGCGACTGCTCCCTTAAATAGCTAACTACACCCAGTGGTGAGCTGGAGCCTGCTGTTCTGGCTCCCAATTGTAATTTCAGGATTTTTGCCAGCTGGTTGTTAAACAGGTTGGTAGCTTGAAATCTGCCACAACGGAAATCGGCAAATGCTACCATCAGGGCTTTCATTCCTCTTTGGAAACATTTACCAGCATACCACTAACTACACCTTTCTATTTGCACCAATATGGCAAGGCAACACTGTGTTGAGATCTCAGGAATAAGAAGTAGAAGGAAAGAATGTCTGGACTGCGGATGTTCCCAGACAAAAAGTTACAAAAGTATAAAGGTAAGTGTTACAAAGACACAAAGGAATGAGGAAGAAGTATGTGTCCAGTAACACGGCTCAAGCTTCTGACAGTTCCATAAAGAGTTCTCCTAAGAAGCTGGTAAGAAACAATCAGGAAGGACAATACAAGCTTCAGGTGGGGAGGCAGTTAAATTCCAGGACAATATGGAGAACTGCTAGGGAAAGAAAGATCTGAGATTTGGTTTTAAACTAAGGGATGAGGGGGGCACCATAAGCCCCCTGAGGTAAGTTCTGAAACAGAGATTATTTAAAAAAAAAAAAAAAAAAAAAGACCGTGCAGTTAGCACATTAATGCAGTAGCACAGATAATCCAAAGCAGAAGATAAAGTCGCATGATGCATTCCAAAGCCAAAGATAAATGACTGGGATATTTTCTTTGATCAACCGCAATTTACCTTCTGGAATCAAAGCACATCTTAATCAGATGATCATGCACCGATCGGATATTTGGGGAAAGGAGCGTAAAAGCTTGTGGAGTGGTTACAGGCAGTCAGTTGGCATTCACTCTTTTCTAAGTAAACACTCCACGTGTGGAAAATAATCCCCATGTGAAAAACAAAGAGATTGGTGTTTTTATTAGTGGCCTAGAGCAGTTGTTCCCAAACCTAGCTGATCATCAGATTTGGTTGACAAAATTTTTAAAAATACAGACTCTGGTGTCTATATTTAGATTTAGATTCAGTGAGTCTAAGAAACCTTGTGTTTGCCAGAACTGAAGTGAAAGACTCATAAAGCATAACAGCAAAACAATAATTAGGACGATTAATGGATCCTAAGAAGAAATCTAAGTAAGGTTGACCAAGAGAGCCAAGTACAGCCAGGGAAAGGAAAAACACTGAGGACAGAGGGACTGAGAGGGATGCTAGTTTTTGAAGAGGTTATACTCAGATCTAACAGGACTCTGGCTGTGAGGGAGGAAGACTAAATACCACTGATTAGCTATGTTTCGAGGGCAAGCAACTTAACATCTCCAAGCTTCAGAAGCCTCATCTGTAAAACGGAGAGACTCATGCCTAAATTGCTAGGCTGTTGGAGAATGGAAAGCACCTATTACAGTTCCTGGCACAGAGGAGGTCATTGCTACTTAGCGCCCTGTTATTATTTTCTCTTTTTCACCCCACTGTGGGAACATTATCCCATGCCAAAGCATATAAAGCTACCGAAGCTGCTGCCTGGGGTGCCTCTGACCTCCTTCCTCCCGCAGCAGCCTCCAGTGGGCTCACAGCAGTCTTCTGAGGAGGACGGGGCAGCTAATCACTACACCCACCGTCAGAAAGCAAGAGAGGGGCTCTCACGTGACTCTGCCCTCAACTCCCTACCTGACCCTGAAAAAGCCTCCTGCGTCCCTTGGTCTTAATTTCTAGCCCTGACAAATGGGCACCATCAAATAGAACCTGTCTCGGCCAGAAGCTCTAACGAAGAGCCCAGAAGAATGGGTTAATGTGATGGCTCACACAGCCCAGGGATAACGAGCCAGCCTGTCGCTGTCTCCAAGAGCTGTCGCTCACCTGTCAGGTCAAGGAGGTTGTTGGCGCTCTCAGACTGCTGCACTGAGCTTCAGCTAATTGGAGGCCTGATGACAGATGACACCACGTTTCTGGGAAACAAAATGATCTCTCCAGCCCCAGAGCTCTGCAGTGAGGCAGAGGGGGATGGGAAACGTCCCCAGAGAAAGGCAACCAAGGTTCCTGGGGGCAGCATATAAAATGTTGATGGAACTCCAACCACCACCAGAACGTGTCAGGGAGGAAAGGAAACAAGCAAAGCTAGGCGTGGAGAGAGCCACTGGCCCAGCTGCCAGCTGGCACAGCACACTGGAAATGAGACGCAGCCAGCCAGACAGCAGCAGGACAGCCGCCGAGGACTGCAGCAGCATCAAGAGCTCTAGAGACTCCAGAAGATTCTCAGGAGTTAAGGGAAGGGCACTTTGCACTCTGCTGGAGAGGAAAAGAGGTTGTCTTGAAGAAAAGGTGACGAAGCAAAATTATGGGGGAAGGACCCCAGATCTATCTGTTGCAAGAGGTAGTCACAGGAGAGACAAACACATGCCACACGTGGAGGAGGCAGGCTGTGAAAAGGGGAAGGGCAGAAGGGTCTGTGATAAGAAAGCCTGAAGGAAAGGTGAAGAAGAGACCAAGACGAGAAGGGAGGGTTCGAAGAAAATTAGGTTGCCCAAACACACATGAAAGGAGTAGGGTGGAATGGCTGCCGCTTCTCCACACAGAGAAAGTTCTAGATCTTCCTGCTGACTTTTTTCGAATTTAAACTTTCTAAATTACTTCCATGTAAATGAAGTATGCCACACACATGGGATTTCACACTTCCAACTTGAGCTAGCTCCGAAGCCGCTGTGTTTTCCCCGCAAGTGAAGTAGTGAGGTAGGAGATCTTACCTGGCCCTAGCCTGCTGACCACAGGATCCTCATTTCCAGCAGCTCCCGGTCACAGCTCCAAGGGTCACGCCTAACTAGAGATGAGGATACAGCCCAAGTAAGAGCTACTTCTTCCCACGATGGGAGCCACATCATTGGAGCAACTCCCTTGGCTGCATTCATGGGTTTACTTTCTACCAAATTAATTTACATGTCCTCAAATGCTAAGCATTCTCAAAAAGTAAACATTCCCAAGTCTATCACTTGTTTATGTTCAGTGTCCCCCATCAGATCAGGAGCTCCCCAGGGCAGCTCTACGCTTCTCCCTTCCCACCAGGAGCTTTGGGAGAACACAAGTCACACCCATCAACCTATACAGACCCCAGCAGAGCCTCCATACACCAGGATTTTGTAAATTCTTTTTGATGAGGATGGCATTTTAAATCCCAGTTTTCCCCGAGGATTCTTCTCCAGGAAGAGAAAAGTTCTGAAAACTAGCAATGTCTGCTAAAAAAAGAAAACATACACAAGGCTCCCATCTTCCAGGGGGAGCACCAAGACACTGGAGAGACCAGGAAGTCAGCCAGCCAGAGTCAAGGAAAGCCATTGTTCTTCCTGCAACGAATCATGGCCTGCACCACACAGTGTCTCCACCACCTTCTGAGCCGAAGTTCAGCTGAGACTTCTCAGACCTCAGAATCCTGCATTAGTTAGGATTGTGTTTGGCTGAGAGTAACAAAAAGCCCTATTACAATGGCTTAAACAAGTAAGGTGCTATTTTTCCCAAACAACAAGAAGTCTGGAGCTGGCAGTCCAGGGCTGCCTCAATGGTGGCTATCTTCTTGACCCACCATCTTTGCCATGGCTTTTGTCTCTTGGTCACAAGATGAATGCAACACCTCCTGGCATCATGTTCCCATTCCAGAAGGAAGAAGGGTGAAAAGCAAACAGCCTTCTCTTTGCATGGCTTTTAGTTAAGAAGAAAAGGCCTTCCCACAGACCTGTGCCAACATATGAAGAGTCAGAATTGTGTCACATGGTCTTCCCTAGCGGCAAAGGAAGCTGGAAATTTAAGTATTTCACGCTCCACCCTTCATAATGAAGGAAGAGAAGGGAGAAGGTCTTTGAAATGGATGTTAAGTACACCCCTGTAGTATCCATGCCACACACTTAGATTCACAAATCAAAAGGACACTCACACCCTCCCAAGAGGGATGGTGGGGGGTTCCTCTTGATTGTCTGCTCTCTCGAATGTGAAGGGCTGTGAAAAAATATACTCCAGACTCAGAAAGGCCTCTCAGGCTCCCAAAGGTGTCCCCTCCCATCTAACATGCTGTCACTTTTACATGCATTCTCTCATGACTCTTCACCACAATTCTCTAAGGCGTGGGTTACCTACTGTATGTTCATAGATAAAGAAGGAGATGCTCAGAGAGGTTAAGTTACTTGCCAAATGTCTCATGGCTTATAAGTGGTAGAATCAGGTTCTGAACCCAAACTTCTGGTCTCACGCTAGTGTTTTCTTCATTATACCACTGGTCATTCTTATTACGATGCATGCTGACTGTGGCTGCTACTGCCGCCACCCCCACCCTCCCTGTTTATCATGATCTTTTTCCATTTTAAAATTTAGATGAATTCAGAAGGAGAAGATAGGTCATGAGGAATCTGGCAAATACCATAAAAGGTTGAAAAAGATCAGGAACCTCTCACCCTTGCCAACAGAACATGCATCTCGGTAGGACACTCTTCCAAAGCTTGCCCAGAAGAAGTTCCAAAAACCCAAATCCAAGAATAGAAGATGACTTCCAGGGGTCACTCCCTCCATCGCCCTCACTCTACCCCCTCAAACAGCAGGGACAGACCGAGAAGTCCTTGGGCTCGTCTACGATCCTCAGCTGCAGCATGTTGCTGCACAGGCTCACCATCACTCAGGCTGGCCACATCCTCAGGGGACCACTTTTATCATGGGGTGGTGATAGCATGGCCATTGTTCTGACTTCCACACACGACCATTTGCTCCTTAAGAAAAAAGAATTGTGTCTGATTCAATACTGTTTCCCCAGCATCTAGCACGGTGCCCGGCACATGCTAAGTTCTTAATAAAAATTATGCAAATAAATGAATGCAAAACATCAATTCTTCTTCTTATAGTGTCCTCACATTTCTTTTGGCCCTCTCCAGAGTGGAAAAAGAAAAGAGCTGGTCACTCCTGTGGATGCCCAGTCAGGACTCCACGGATCCCAGGGAGAGTAGAATTTGGGTCATTTAGCACAAATCCAGCTTCAAGGGCCCAAGGAGGCTGAGGTCTACAGCACTGGCAGTGATCTTTCTGCATTTCTGGAGTCGGGTGGGGTGTGAGAAGAAAAGGAAAATGGGCTCTGAACTTCTAGCAGGAAGGACTCTTGGTGCAAGGAAAGCAGAGAAGGGGATGGGAAGAAGCCCAGCCTAAGAGAAGCAAGAGTGAATGCCAGGCACGCACTGCAGTGTTGACGCTCCACCTGGCCCCCAACTCAGGGAATCAGTGCCGCAGTCACACATTACACTGTGGTTTCAAAGGTCCTCTGTCTCTGGCCTTTCAGGCCTTTCCTTAGCTTCCTTAAGTCTGCCCCACTGCCTTACCTTGACCCCTGGCACCTGTCCATCCTTGTCCCTGACTCTCTCCTAGCACTGATCCATCACGCATCCATACTTCCTAAGTCTTGCTGAGTCCCCACAATCCATTCCTAGGCCCTGTCCACTGCAGCCCACAGCCACTGTTGATGGAGAAAGAGGAGGCAGAAGCCAGAGGAGCCTCTAAAGTAGCAGTTCCTTGCCTCTCTGGAGTTAATGATCCCGTTGAGAATCTGACGAAAGCCACAGACTTTGTCCCAGTCAATTGCACATAACAACCACAAAATTTCCATGCAACTATAGAAGCTGGATAGACCTCCAAAAAAGCCCACTCATGGGCCCAGAATAGAACTGGTCCAGAGGAGGTCACACACGATTTTTATCTTAGGGGGAGAAGCCCCCAGTAGCTCAGCCAGGCAACTTTCAGTTTGTCCTCCCCACAGGGGAGCATTTGGAACAGTGAGAACACAAATTGTCTCTTTGATTCCTTCCACCTCAAAAGCTTTTAATGAAAAAACACTGAGCATTTACTGTGTGGCAAGCTGTAGGAAGCCAAAGGACTTAACATACATCTTCTGGAAATCTAACCTTCACAATAAACTTGTGAAGTAGGTATAATGCCATTTCAGATGAGGCAATCGGGCTTAAAGAAGTCAAGGAATTGACTGTGGTCGCACACAATTAGTGAGCAATGGAGTATGGGATCGAACCCAGGCTTGCCTGGGGTCCATTTCTGCTCTTGTTAGCACTACGCTCTAGAGACTTCCCAATGCTAGGTTATCTTTAGGAGTAAGCAAAGGAAAGCTCCCCTGGCATCTAAAATCCACGCTCTTCCCTCCATGTTACACAAAGCCTTTAATTCCACAATCAGAAATCGAGCTAAAAAGAAACATAATACCTCATGGTTATGTGTCTGTTTCCCTGGTTCTATATAAATGTGGTCTTGTTTTTTGGACAGTCCATGGAACTGTCACCTGAGTCAGTGAGTGTGAACCATAAGAGGTGTAGGTAGCACTCCGGTAGGGAACAGCAGAGAATAGGTCAAGGTGGGAGGGGCAGAACACGCAGGAGAACATCTTTGAAGATGTAATGAGGAAAATGAGCTGGCAGATGGAAGTACATTCCTAGATAAACTGTAAAGCAAGAAGAAAAGATAAGATGACTCCTGATAAATTCCTTCCTGTGCACAACACTGCAGGGGCCTGGGTTGGGGCAGAGGAGAAGCCCCACCCTGTCAGGTACCTGCTGGAGGGCTGCAGCAAGGTGGGGGTTGGAAATGGCATTTAGAGTGGACTTTTGTCACACACTGGCCACACAAGACACTGAGGCTGGGCTGGAGCATGAGCCAGGCAGAGAACACGCTGGAAAGATTTCACCCACAGCTGGAAAGGGCCACACTGGGAGGGTAAGTGGGGGGAGTGTGGTGACTAAGCTGAAGTATGGTTTGGCAGAGTCTGGAATCCAGGAGACAAGATGGAGTGAAAGCAGGCTGAGAGCAAATGAGAGGCAGATGAAGACTGTACAGTGGGTGCCTGTTTACAACCAGCACCCAGGGCTTGCTTTTAGAGGCCAGAGACAAGGGGTTGGTAAGCAAGAGGGCTGGTCTCCATTAAAGCACCTGCAAAAGGTGGGCACCTCCCCCCAGCATCATGGATGTTCAGGAAACCAAATAGGAAATTATAACATAGAATGTAAATAAAAAGCACAACATGTTATAAGTCTGCAGACTACCATGTTCTTCAAAGACAGTAGAATGATATAAGGCAAATCTAGTCAACAACATCATTATAGATGTACGCAATGATTAAAGAAGGGTTTACAATTTTTTTTAATTAAGAAAATCTGAAATGTCCAACAATAAGAGAGCAGTTAAATCAATCACGGTAGCACAGAGTAATCGTTAGGTGTGTAGGGTCTGAAATTAGACTGCTTAGATTAAATGCTGGCTCTGCTACCACAGAACTGTGTGACCTTTTGAAAATTAAATTCCTTAAGCTTCCATGTCCTCACCTGTAAATGGGCATAATTATAGTACCTGCCTCTCAGTATTTTTACTTAGCTCGGTGCTTGATCTGTTCCTAGATGACACATAGTAGGAAATCACTCAATAACTGTTAGCTAGTAGTATGGTCATTATCAAGATGTAGTCATAAGCTAGAATATAACTGTAGAAATATAATGATACTCACAGATGTTTACAATGTGCTTTAGGTTTTAAAAGCAGATTATGAAGTATGTATGGTTATACATATACTTATACATTTGTGTTTATATATATATATTTTATGTGTATATATTTAGATGACTAAGAAAACGAGATGAAGATTCAGAAATAAATAGCCAAGGAGAACAGGAAAATGCTTTTCTCTCAAAAATGAACAAAGGCCAACTTCAATATGGCCAAAAAAAGCTCTAAGGGAATGTGTTCCTGAGGAATTTCTTTGATGAGAGCTTATAGAAAATTCCTGGCTGTCACGGCTGTCACTGCTGCCCCAGCCCCCACCCGGCCCTTCTTCTCTCTAGTCTTCAGTTGGTGAAGAGGGATTTGAGCCTCTCCAGTCTCTGAAATGGGCAGCCGCAGACTCCATTATTATCAGTATTATCAATAATGACAACAGCAGCACCTCTCATGAGAAGAGCACCTCACCTTTTCTCAGAGCCCTTCACATACCCAACCGATCTTTAAAACCACCTTTGCCTGAGCATTGACCCTGAGAAGGAACTCACTTGCAGCTTTTCTCAGTCTGAGATGGACAGCCTCATATGAGCCAGGAATTAAACAAGTAAATCTGGGATGTTCACTGGGGCCACCCAAATCGAGAGAGGACCACATACATTGCGCAGACATCACTGAAGGGCAGTTCTAGGGACTCTCGGTTAAAGCCAGTGGAGTCATGGAAAACACTCTATCCCTTTCCCATTTATTCCCATTATTTAGACAGGACAGTTGGGGGAAGAGTTCCAGGCTCTGAGGACAAAGGTGGCGATGAAAGAAAAGTCCCTGGTTCCCTCCCTCCTGGCTCCGTGGAGCTCTGCCTCCTCCCAAGGCAAAAGAGCACTTCTGACAAGAACCAGAACAATTACGGGAGTGCGCTAGAATGCAGGCGAGTTGGATGCAAGTGTCTGAAATTAGATTTCTGGCAGGTAGGCAGGACTTTGCAGGCTTCAGCAGCTGTCCTTTTGTGCAGAAGCACGGACAAAGCACCCCACGCTCCCTGCTAAACTCGGCCTCTCATTGTTATCCAAACAGTGGAGTCAAGAGGTAGATGAGAATGGAGGCAAAGACAGGGGCTCTTGTGGAGCCAATTCCGTACCCAGGAATGAGCATCCAGGGGCAGTGATGCACTGAGGCTCTGTGTTTTAAGACCTTCGCCTTCTATTGCAGGTTGAACAAGATGGGTGGCTGTATAAGGCCCGTGGGGAGGAGAAGGAAAAGATTCCTTCCATTCTCCCACCCTGTCCACACAGGGGAGCCTAGGAGAAGCTACTGGAAATGTCGATGTGTTCTATTACGGCTCTTAGAAAGTCAGGGCCTGCTCCCCGGAAGCCCCCTCCCCACCATCCACAAAGCACTTCTGCTTGCACCGTCGCTTTGATCCTGACAACAGGGGAACTGGGCAGCCTATCAGTCTGTAGCAGGCAGCATCGCAAGGAGCATGTCACCCAGGAGGTCTTGAGTAAGGTGAGTGGCTCTTTGGGAGGAGGAATGAGGCCCTGTGAAGGCTGGTGAGCCCCCATCGGCTTGGCTAAGCTCCAGGAGAGAAGTTGATTAATGTGGAGCTACAGTAAAAGTTCTTTCACACCTTCTGAGTGAGCATACTTCGTTTCTGCCTAAGTCTTAACCTCCTCACTAACTCTTCTCCCCAAGTCTCTTCTAGTAGTAATAAGAAGACCACTCTGCAAACAGATTCTGAAGGTATTTTGGGTCCACAGACATCTGCATCAGTCTGCAGTGTTTGCAGCAACCACATACACACGTTCTCATGCTTGTCCCACCCCCAACCTCCCACCCCTATCCCATCACTACCTTCTCGTCCTGACATGTGGGTCTACAAGCTCAGGGTCCTTAAACAAATGTCCTTAGCAAACATACTCTCCCCAACACACAACCCTCTTCCCACGGAGCTGCAGATAAAGGCCCACCCAGAAAGGGAAGAGGGCCGGGAAGAAATCTGAGAAGCCACACTGACCCACAAGCTCTGACAGTGCCTGATGTATAAGGGCCCTGGGGGAGGGCTGAGCGTACCTTGGGTTCAGCTGCACCAGGAGATACACCTCCAAACTCAACTTAGATGCTAAGTCCTCTGTTCTTGTAGGGCAGGCCATTTATGCTCTCAGTAACATGAACATGCAGTTTTAACTACAGGTGACAATTCGTAGCAAGTGCTTACATGAAGATTATTCATTTCCATGCTCACCTGGAAGCAAGTTTTAATCCTAGTGGGATTAAATATGAAATATTTCTTCTCCTAGTGGGAAGAAATGAGGTTGTAACTCTTTCGAACACTGCATTTTATTCTAAGAAGTAGGTAGTACTATCATTACCACCAAGTAACTGGGGCCCAGGGAGGCTCCTAACTGCCTATCATCACATGGCTAGTAGAGATGATTGAACCAGGACAAGACCCAGGTCTGCCTGACTCCAGAGCCCCTAGTCTGTACCATCCCATCCCTGGAGCTCCTTCCCTCTCCTCCAGACCTACCTGGATCCAGCCCATGTTGACTCACTATTCAGACGGCATCACAGGAAGAGAATTCTGGGGAACGGTCCAGCTCACATTGATCTCTCCCTCCTCTGCTCTTTTATTACTCTCACAGTCTGAAGTACTCCACCTAGCAATTGATTTTTTTTAAATCTCCTATTGCTAATTGCCTCATATGCGTCCTTTTGGCTTCCTAACCAGTCCCTGCTCCTAGATCGTTTCTTTCACTTCTCCCACTTCACCATGGGCACCATAAGCACTCAGGGAATGCTGTTGAACAACTAGTTTGAGACATACAGATGTACACCCTAGTTGGCAGCCTCTTTTTGGAATACAGAATTTCAGAAGTCAGAATTCTCCCTAATTCTACCTTTTTGGTCCCTTTCACAAGCTAAAAGTGGTGCTTCTGAAGAGTTCTAAAGAAATGGGAAAACGCTTATGATAAAATGTCAAGCTAAAAGAGACAGGAAGCAAAAATAGAGATACTGTGTGAGCTCAACTATGTAAAAATGCATAAAAATATTGGGGAAAATATATTAAATGAAAATAAAAACTGAAAGGAAATGAACAAAAGGTTAAAGAGGGGTCACCTCTGGCAGGTGGGACTATGAAAGAGTGCTATTTTTCCATCTAGTTTTCTGTCTTTCTTTTGGAAACGCCAGAAATTGCACTTTAAAGAAATTCCAGAATGAACGTTAAATTGGATTCTATTTGTAGAGGAAGGAGTGGGAGTGAGCGTGGGAGTGGAGAGGTATACACAGTTAAGTTAGGCAAAAATATTAAAAGAATCTATCATTCAGGGTCCAACCAGATAAACAAAAATCACTCTAGGAATTAAAAACAGAGAGACTCCAATGCAGGAAATTAGTCACCCAAGTGATAGACAAGCTAAGAAATCAAACAGGATGCGATGGAAAGCCAGAGATTACCAGGAGCCAGGGTCACCCATGGAAACTGGAATCAGGAGAGCTGAGCCCATTTCCCTCACCCAGAAAATGTTGGAATCATAGACGGGGTGGGGCAGAGACTTCTACTTTCCGTTTTCTCCACATTTCAATCTCCTGCCAGTGCTCTCCACTAACCCAGCTCAGCCAGGAGCCAGCTATCATGGAGCCTGGGAAATGCAGTCTGCAGGGGGTGGTGCCCTGCAAAACAGGGCAGAGTAGGAGAAGTGGGGGCGGGGGAAGGGTGAATCTGAAGGCAAACTGTCCCAGCACCAGCATGAAGAGGGTAAAAATTAGATCAAATATCAAATAGATTCTAGGTGAGGTCAATAAAAAAGAAAAGTACACATGTCAACAATTTTGTGGAGAACATAAGCTTTATTCACATACAATTAATTCAAGGCAAACACAGTTTCTAGTTTAAGAGCCAACTCTCAATATCAGCGTTTCCCAAACTTTCCTGATGACTGGAGTCCCGTGGGATTACTTGTTAAACACATGCTTCTCAGGCCCCTTACCTGGAGATAGGGCTTTGATCTGCCCAGAACTGCTGTGATAAATTCAAGATGGTGACCAAGTGTTTATTTGTCCTCCCATCAAGAGACAGAGTCATTTTATCCTCCTTCCTTTGAATCTGGATTGGCCTTAGTGACTTGCTTGACCAATAGAATGCAGTGGAAGGGACATTCTGGGACTTTTGAGGCCTTGCAGACTCTTCCGAGGTCCTGTGAAGCACTCACGTTGGGAAAGCCAACCACCACATAGGAAGTCTGACTACTCTGAGACTACCATGCTATGAGGAAGCCCAAGATGGCCATGTAGAGAGACCACATAAAGAGAGAAAAATGGCTGGCCAGCCCAGCTATTCCCCCAGGCATCAGATGTGGTATGAGGAAACCGTCTTAGACATTCCAGCCCCAGCAGACACAACATGGACAGAAAAAAAAGAAAAAAGGAAAAAGTCCAACTACAGGCAAAATTGAAGCCCCAGACATATGACCATATTGCACCTGCCCCACCGGTCTCCAACTATTGAAGCCACTCCTGAGGCCCCAGGCATTGTGGAATAGAGATTAGTCACCCCACTGTGCTCTGCCTGAATGCTTGATCCACAAAATCACGAGCATAATAAAATGGTTTTCATTTCGTGCCATTATGTCTTAGGGTCAGCAATAGATAAATGCAACACCTGGCCACTGACGTGGCAGTCTTTGGAGGTGATCCGGTCCACCCCCAGCCTCCTCAAGTGGGACTGCACCCCAAGTAAGTTGCCCACAGATGAATGTCAGGGTTGGCGATGGCAGGAAGGGGCACAGGGAGGGTCTTGAAGAGAAATGACAGTGCTCAGACATATAACTCCACTGGGGAGAAAATCAGAGGCCCTGGAAGGGTTCAAGGAGAAGTGGGCAGCACCAACCACCCTGTTTGAACAAACAAGCTCCCTGTTTGTTTCAGCTTTTGGGCTTGCACACACACTCTCTGACTATCCAAATGCCCTCTGCTCTTCCCTTCCCCTCTCTCCTCCATCCCATCCCTTCACCACCTTCCAACTCTGTTCAAAAGTTGCTTCCTGGAGTAAGTAGGATCTGACCTCATTCTAATTGCTCTCATTTCCTGTATTTCTTCAGTGCCTACGCACAAAAATGGGGAAAATAATTGTGGACTAAAATGAGGTAGTTTGTTTAAGTACTTGTGAACTGTAAAGCACTGTTTAAAAATATATATATATTTTTTTTCTTGTATGTTGCTTTTTATATAATCTTGCATTGTAAGACTTTTCTGGAGCCAAGAACTAGGTGGTCACAGAGAGAAGGATTTCTACCTCCTGACTCGTGTGCCTCTTTCAAAACTTCTGGAATCCCTTGCATGATTTGAGGGCATGAGCCGTTATCACATACAATGTCAACACTTTCAGACTTGAACAGTTATGGGTACTTGGCTTAGTGACTCAGAACCCTCTCCACTCCGTACCAAGGTGAACCTGTGTGCTCAGTCTCTCCCAGAGCATGCAACATACAGTGAGAAGACAGGGATGGACTCACTGCAACGCTTGCCTGCTGGGAGACCTTAGGTGTTAGGGGTGGGGAGACAATTCTTCACGGTCTCTCACATTTCTGAGAGAAAAGCGGGAGCTCATTTCTGAGAGCTCATCTTACGAGCTGAGGCCCTGATAGCTTTTGTTCTAGACAATCTTTTCAAGGATGTTCATATAGCGAACAGCCTGGGAAGACAGAGTGATTGGTTTCCTCTGAGGCAGAGAGAAGATTTTTTTGCTGACTAGTTTAGAATAGAGAGAAGTCTCGCTCTGGGACAAAGGTTGGGCAAATTTGCTTGCAGCCCCTTTAAAAGACTGGGGTTTCCTAAGGTCAAGGTTCTTCAGCTGTGACGCAAACCCACTGCATGTGCAGGATCCAGGGGGGCTCCCCTGCATTGCCCCTGTGGGATGCAGGGCTAACGGGGACCAACACAAAGATGCTAAAGCTCATGCTACCTGTTTTGCTACAAGTAATTAAGTCCTCAGTCTCTGACCCAGGAGTCCCATATCTTCTGCCTGCATCCATGAAGCTGTGGCAGGCTTACTTGTTAGCTTACAAGCAGGTAACCTCTCAGGCCCATCACAGTCTTGACACTAGGTAACAAAGCACACACTCCTCCCCTCCCAAACAGCTGCTCCACCTCTCTCATTCTCCCTGTCCAAAGTACTGCCATCGGCCATACCCGTGATTAGAAAACCCCCTGTCTGCCAGCACAAGACAAGAGAAGCTGAAGGTAAATGTAATTAAGTGACTAATTCGAGCGCTAGACACCAATTTCTGTCAGAAGCAGCTTGCTGAGGGGATAATGATACTAACTAAAGAAGCTTGTGCTCTGAAGGGAAATCTTTTCAGAAATGTCCTTTCCCCTCAGAGGTTTTCTCCTCCATCACCCCTGACCCCTCATGACTGTTTTCTTACTGTCGTGAATGTCGACATCCTCCAATCCCATATCTATACTGCAGAATCTCATTTATCTAGCGACCTTGTAAAACATGCAGGTTCCTGCTCTACCGCAGACCTACCGAATCAGTCTCTGGAGGTGGGGTCCTGGAACGTGCATTTGAGACAAGTACCCCAGGTGATTTCTAAAGTATGCTAAAATCTGTTCTAAACACTGTGGGCTCAACCCTGGCTGCGTGTGAAAATGGGATGTCCAGGCTCCAGGCCAGAGATTCTCATTAATCCCTGTGGAGTGGGGCCTGGACGTGGGGTTTTTTAAGGCTTTCCTAGGAGATTCCCTTTGAGGTCAGGGTTCAAAACCTCCAGTTTATCTACTCTATTGGGAACAGGAACCAGGTGAAAATGCATATATTGGGGAGTTTTCTCCAATATTCCTCTGCTCCAGCATCCTAATCGCCTTTCAACAAACTCATGTAGTTCTTCCCCCTTCAAATATAAATCTTAAGAACCGCCCCCACCTTGTAGATCTCTACCAATCACTTACGATAGAAATTACCCCCACGATGTAGCTTTAATTGGCCCGTTCCCTTCCTTCTACTCCACCTTGGCACCCCAATTACTCTATTTATAGTTCATCTACCCATCAATCCCTATGCACCTTGCTAAAGATATCTTCAGAAACAACTGGGTTTCTCTTGGCTTATCACTCTGCCATTCACAGTCAATTCTTCATGCTCCCTCCCCTTGAGCCCATCCCTCAGCACCCATATCTTCAGGGGAACAGAAGCCAGGGTGAAGATACCCTCTCATACCAGAACCTTAGGAACTTTTGCTAACGAAGAGGAGCCTGAACAGCTGCTGAAGATCCTTGCCTCTCCTTCCCCACACATCCCCTGTGTCTGGATGGTGACCAGGGTGCTGTAGAAGCCTCCACTTAGATACTAAATTCAGCAGGTCTGACGTGGAAGGCCTGCCTCTCTCGCTCTGCTCTTGAGGGTACCACTTAACAGGAGGGTTACTTGGATGTCTCTAAATATAAGACCTTTACTTCTTTATGGGGTTCAGAGAGTAGAATAATACACAGCCTCTGTTCCACATCCTGGAAGCAGGAATTTGTCTTTAAAAACAGCACGATCCACATGCTCCGTGTCCTAATTGCTGTGCCTTTCAGCAAGATACCCCCCAGCCCCACCCCCACCTTGGGGAGCTCTGGGCAGCACTGCCAAGTCATCAAGGCCCATCTATACAATAAGTCAATAGTAGTTTCTTCCAGCATCATTCCCCTCTTCTGCCATGCCCCGCCTCCCAGAAGAATAACTATCCCCACACTCTCACCACCGTCACCTCCATCAAAATCCCCCTGAGGAAGGATCTGACACTCAGGCTTGGAGCACTGATAAGGCATTGCAGGAAACATGTTATGTCAAAGGAATGAGTTAGGGGCCAGCCCGGGTGGCTCAGCAGTTAAGCGTGCACATTCCACTTCCATGGCCTGGGGTTTGCCGGTTCGGATCCTGGGTGTAGACATGGCACTGCTTGGCAGGCCATGCTGTGGTAAGCGTCCCACATGTAAAGTAGAGGAAGATGGGCATGGACGTTAGCTCAGGGCCAGTCTTTTCTCAGCAAAAAGAGGAGGATTGGCAGCAGATGGTAGCTCAGGGCTAATCTTCCTCAAGAAAAAAAAAAAAGGAAAGTTACTTTAATGGTCAAAATGTGAGCTGGGTTGAGCTGGAAGGAGAGATTCTCTAAGGGGACAGTGAGAGAGTTTTTATTACTAGGAGAAGCAACATGTTTATTAGCCTCAGCCCCTGCCTAATGAGGATATAAGCGTGGAAAGTTATCAGAGATCTCAGCATTTCACTTGGTAAATAACCGGACACCTACTTGCAACATGCTCTGGTTGCACACTGCGGATCTGGTGACGTATATGCAAGTTCTCCCCCTCCAGGGCCTTCCACAAAAGACAATCTCATATTAAGAAGACTTTTAGAAGATATACCAATGGCCAACAAGCACATGAAAAGATGTTCAACATCACTATCATTAGGAAAATTCTAATGAAAAGTACAATGAGATACCACCTCACACTCATTAGGATGGTTACTATCAAAAAAAAAGAGGGGCCAGCCCAGTGGCTGACTGGTTAAGCTCGCGCGCTCCACTTTGGCGGCCCAGGGTTTCACCGGTTCAGATCCTGGGCGTGGACATGGCACTGCTCATTGGGCCATGCTGAGGCAGCATCCCACATGCTACAACTAGAAGGACTGATGGCTAAAATATACAACTATGTACTGGGGGGATTTGGGGAGAAAAAGCAGAAAAAAAAAAAAAGATTGGCAACAGATGTTAGCTCAGGTACCAATCTTAAAAAAAAAAACAAAACAGAAAATAACAAATGTTGGTGAGGATGTGGAGAAATTGGAACCCTTGTGCACTGTTGGTGGGAATGTAAAATGGTGCAGCCACTACGGAAAACAAAATGGAGGTTCCTCAAAAAATTAAAAATAGAATTACCATGTGATCCAGCAATTCCACTTCTGGGTATATACTCAAAAGAATTACAAGCAGAGTCTCAAAGAGATACTGGTACAGCCATGTTCATAGCAGCATTTTTCACAACAGCTAAAACATGGAAGCAACCCAGTGTCCACGGATGGATGAAAGATAAACAAAATGTGGTGTATACATACTGGAATATTATTCCATCCTATAAGGAAAGGAATACTATATAATTCCACCTACATGAGGTACCTAGAGTAGCCAAAATCACGGAGAAATAAAGTAGAATAGTGGTTGCCAGGAACTAGGAGGAGGCAAGACTGGGAATTTATTGTTTAATGGGCACAGAGTTTCAGCTTTATAAGATGAAAAGAGTTATAGAGATGGATGGTGGTGGTGGTTGCACAACACTATGAATGCATTTAATCCTACAAACTGTACACTTAAAAATGGTTAAGATGGTAAATTATGTTATGTGTATTTTACCACAATAAAAAAATTGAGAAAAAAAGACTTTGAAATAAAGTCAATTACTATTTGCTAGGCATGCTTTGAAACAACTTTAAAATACTAACTCATTTAATCCTTACTACAATCCTATGGAATTAGCTGCTGTTATTACCCCCATTTTATAACTGAAGACATGGAGGAATAGAGAAGGGAAGTAACAGAAGCAGGATTTGAACCCAGGAAGTCTGGTTCCAGAATCCAAGCACCTAACCACCGTGGTGAACATCTTCAAGAGACGAGTGGTACCAAATACCCATGAGTGGTGTCCTCCTCCTCAAGGAGGACCCAGTGGGAGGCAGCATTATTCTAACAGGACTGCTACTGCTCATGAAGTCCTGTGTCTTCTCTTTAGTAAGTGCCCCTCGGGGTCTTGTGAATATCCTCCACTGAATACATCTTTTTCCTTTAATGAGGCAACCACAGCAAATAAGCTGCGCCCTCAAGCCAGATAACTCCATTCAAGGTCATACTGAAGCGGGACTCAAATGATGTGAGATTTTGCCCCTGCCCTCCTACCCTGGCCCAGAGGGCAGTCCCCGTGGCCCAGGGGCAGTCCCCACAGGTCTTCCCCCAACTCTCTGCTGAACATGCTTATAAATGAGGTCAAAACAAATACCCAGCAGCCTTGAAAATGAAAGGCAGAGGGGCAGCTGACAGCAGGGAAGGGCACTGCCACCATCTGAGTGGGGCTGAGACGGTGTTCTGGGCTGATACATGAGCTCGAGTTGCCTTGCGTCTTCCTCAGATCCTCTTCTCCCCTTCCCCTGGCTGCCTCGTGGGTTTATGAGGCAGCTCCCCAGAGCGAGGCAGAGGGCAGCTGGCGTGGTGCGCCAGGTTTGCCTGGGATGGGGGCATCCCATGGTGAGACCCTGACCAGAGGAACAGGAAGGAACAAACACTGGAGCAACTGCTAGTCACCCAAAGCCAGCACCAGACAGCCCTTCCAAGGAGGGCGGACCCTCAGCCTGGGAGGGTCACAGTGAATAGGACCCGGGGCAAAAGTCCCACAGTTAGGAGCTTGCCTTAGAACTTTGAAACAATATGGAAAAAGCTGGGAAGAAATGAAGCCCAAGTGGGTCTCTCTTCTGACAGAGAAGGGAGAGAAATTGTAGGAGCCCAGAGTAAGCAGGAGTCCTTAGCACAAGCTCAGGCCTTTAGCGTGAGACAAGGTGCTGGCTGGGTTGTTTCCTCTGAGGCCTCTCTCTTTGCTTGCAGATGGCCGCCCTCTTGCTGTATCATGGCATGGTTGCCCCTCTGTGCTCACGCGCCCCTGTATCTCTCCAAGTGTCCTAATCTCCTCTTCTGATAAGAACACCAGTCCTACTGGATTAGAGCCCATCTTAACGGCCTTAATCAGCTCTTTAAAGACCCTGTCTCCAAATACAGCCACATTCTGAGGTACTAGGGGTGATGGCGTCAACATAATGAATTTGGAGGGACACAATTCAGCCCATAACATTCTGTATATATAAATATTGAATATTTTGAAGTTCTCTGCTCCTCTTCCCCATCACTTTGCTTTTTTAATGTTTTATATTCAGTATGAAATCTTTGGGGCTGACCCTGAGGCCTAACGGTTAAGTTCAGTCCACTCTGCTACAGTGGCCCAGGTTTGGCTCCCAGGCGCACACCTACACCACTCGTCAGCAGCCATGCTGTGGTGGCAACCCACGTGCAAAATAGTGGAAGATTTGCAACCAATGCTAGCTCAGGGCAAATCTTCCTCAGCAAAAATAAAAAAGGAAAATCTTTAATGAGAAAGAACAGCTGTGAGGTTGCTTTTTTGGTTAGAACAGCAGAGCAGCACAAGGAGCCCAGGCTGAAAGCATATCTTTCAGGACTGGAGGCTGATAGTAAGATGCCTAAAGAGCCACTAGATGGAACCAGATGGCATTGGGCCACCAGATCTCTCAATCTCCTGGGTCCTTGTCTTGGTTAATGCTCTCTACCTGTGACAAGCAGACTCTAAGATTGTGCCCAATGGTTCTCACTTCCTGGTTTCCATGCCCTCATGAAATCCCCTCTTTTTAAGTGTATACTGGCCTAGTGACTTACTTCTTTCCTTTTATTTATTTATTTTTAAGATTTTATTTTTCCCTTTTCTCCCCAAAGCCCCCCAGTTCATAGTTGTATATTTTCAGTTGTGGGTCCCTCTAGTTGTGGCATGTGGGATGCTGCCTCAGTGTGGCCTGAGGAGCGGTGCCATGTCCGCGCCCAGGATCTAAACCGGTGAAACCCTGGGCCACTGAAGAGGAGTACGTGAACTTAACCACTCGGCCACAGGGCCGGCCCCGTGACTTACTTCTTAAACAACCAAATATGGCAAAGGCAATGAAATGTCACTTCTATGATTAGGTTACATAAGATGGTGACTTCCATCTTCCTAGAGGACTCCCTCTCTTGTTGGCTCTCATGAGACAAGCTGCCATGGTGGAGAGGCCCTGTGGCAGGGAACTGAGATCAGCCCCCAGGCAACAGCCAACAAAAAACTAAGGTCTTCAGTTCAACAACCCTGAGGAACTGCCAACAACCATGTAAGTGAGAAATGGACCCTTCTCCAGTCAAGTCTTCACATGAGCCCTGGATGACACCTTGACTGCAGCCTCATGAGAGACCATGAGGCAGAGTAAGCCATGTCTGGACTCCTGACCCACAGAAACTGTAAGATAATAAATGTGTGTTACCTTAAGCCATTAAGTTTTGGAGTCATTTGTGACACAGCAAGAGATAACTAATATACTGTCCTAAAGTCCTCTCTCTAGCTCCCAAATATTTGCAACCCTATTATTTTGACTTCTGACCCATTAATATCTTCCAGTATCCACATTTGTATTTAATTCCCTTAGGATAATTTTCTCTTGTATATAGTTTTCATCAGATTGATTTTTCCTACTGCCAAAGGATGCAGTCACTACAAAGGCATTCCTGGGATAGCCACTGTGGAAACATCCAAAATTAGGTTGATAACAAGATTCTTCTCCCTGAGCTGCCACATCTGCCACTCTGTTCCTAAAATACTTGAGGGCACTCACCCCCCACCTGACTTGGTTTCTCTTTTCTGCTTCCTCGTCTCCTCCCCCATCAGAGGAAAGATGTTATACTCCTTTATCCCTCAGAGGAATCACCTTTCACTATCAGCTGTGTTTCCACAGCACACACATATCCATCCTAGGTCCATCCGTCTCTCTTTTCTATTTCCAATTCTTTCCAAACTACCAAGGGAAATGATTTCTTTCTCCCTCCCCTCTACATTCTCGTGCCTGCTTTGTTCCATTTTTTGGGGCCAAAAATAATCCTAATCGTGTCTGATAAGCGTGAGCTCAGTGCCAGTGATTTACACCTGCATCAGGAAAATGGCAGCACCACGCATTTTGAAGTAAATGAGAGCTAGTAAAGAACCAAAGCCACCGACTCTAAAGCCTTTGAAAGCACCCCGACATCAACGTCAGAGCCTGCACAAAAGCGTCAACCGCCCACCTTCTCATCGTCTGATTTAATTTAACCTGCTTTTGATCATAAGCAGCTTTCTAGAAAAAATAAAATAGGACTCCACTTTGCTGAGGTTTTTTTTTCTATGCTTACTATTAAAACAATGTTGTTCTTTTGCTTTTTTTTTTTTCATTGCAAATGTAGGATATGTGATGAGTTATTTTGGGTCTAGCCTGGGAATGTTCAACCATTATGTATAAATGTGTCTTTTTAGAAAATCACAAGCCTAGTTCTCACATCTGACTTATTAGTGAACTCTTAGACAGAACCCACCTGTAAGCTGGGGTCATAGATACATGTGGAGTGTAAATAGCATTGTTCACTGCAGGAAGTGAGGTGAGAGATGGGGGAACATGTAAACATGGGCAAGGGGGCCAAGTAGAACTGAGAAGAAGCAGCACAGAGAGCTTCTATGACCTGCTGAAGGTCGCACAGCTCACCAGTGGTAGAGCCAAGATCCCAACTTGGGTCTTTTGGAAGAGCCAGCAAGTACCTTCTTGCCATTTCCCTGTGCATCTAACTCCCTCCTTTTTCTACATTAAGAAAAAGAAGGGGGTGCACTGTTCCACTTTTCTTGATGAAAGTTGGGGGAAGGAAATGCTAAAGCACAAGAGTAAACTGGCAGAGAAAATCTGGGGAGCCAGAGAGTTTACATTTCCCAAAACATGGGAAACTCTGCAGCTTTCAAGGAAGGAGCTGGAGGGCTGGAGACGCTGGGTCTGGAATGGCTGAGGAGCATTGAAAGAGAAAGCCAGGGCACTCCTTCCAAAGCCACTGCAGCCTCCCTGGGCAGGAGAGAAGCAGGGCAGCCTTCGCAGAGAAGGGCAAAGACAAGGGCAGCAGCTGAAAAGAGCCACAGCTAGGAAACCAAGAAAGGGTAACCACCAGTTACTCCAGCACAAACTCAGCCTCATCCTGATCAAGGTTGGTGTATCTGATTATGGTTATAGGAAAACTGAGGCAGGGCAGCTACGGCTTAATGAGGAAGATACAGCTATATGTCTTGGGCATTTGTTTCGTTAAAATGTTTGCTCTGCTCTTATCTTCCTTTTACTATTTGCTTAGTGTTGGCTAAACATCTTTTTAATAAAGAGGTATACTGTGGACCCAACAAGAGGGATATAAAAACTGTGTTCTTTTATCTCAGGAAAACCTTGGACGCTACTGCCTGGAGCTGCATGTCCAGATGGAGTCCAGGACCTGCCTTTGAAAGAGCCCCCAGATGGTGTTGATGCAAGTGGTCCAAACTGCACTTTAGGAACCACTTGCTTGGACCAAGTGGCTATGTAAAAGTTGACCTATTACACAGCAATACGCCAATTAGATTGGGACTGCTCTCCATATACGGGGCTTAGGAAAGTGTGGGAAAACTACAGGGGATAAGCAGAAACTTCAGGGCTAGTGACCCCTAAAATACAATTACCTCTAGCGTACTTCAAACCCACTGCTCACCAGCACTTCACAAGCATCTTCTCACTGACTCCTTATGACCCCTTTCCAAGCTTCTGACTCATTTGGGACCCTCACCTCCCTAATATTACTCCCCATTAATTACCATTCCTGATATTTTTACTAGACTACAGGTTGTGGTCAAAGTTACCAAGATATTCATTGCGTTTAAAATGCTGCAGGGAGGGGCCGGCCCCGTGGCCGAGTGGTTAAGTTCGTGCACTCTGCTTTGTCAGCCCAGGGTTTTGCCAGTTAGGATCCTGGGCACGGATATGGCACCACTCATCAAGCCATGCTGAGGTGGCATCCCACACAGCACAACCAGAGGCACTCACAACTAGAATATACAACTATGTACTGGGGGAACTTTGGGGAGAAGGAGAAGAAAGGAAAAAAAATAGAAGATTGGCAACAGATGTTAGCTCAGGTGCCAATCTTTAAAGAAAACGCTGCAGGGAGTCAACAGAGGGCATTGACTGAGTGTACACTAACTAAGCAATGGCCTTGTCCTGAGTGCATGGGAGATGGATGGCCTTCCCCCAGGGAGAAGAAGGACACATGCACAAGGTACTCTTGTGCATAGAGCAGAGCCCCCAGACACCCAGGTCCCGTGGAAAGGAGTGAGAGAAAACAAAGGAAGCCAGTTAGACCACCTGCTCTCCCCCCCAGTGATGCCCACCCAGGCATTCTATCCACCTCCGATGAGAGAGAGATGGCTCCCGCCTCTTCTGAGGGAAGGTCGGGTGATCTTCACTAAGTGCTCTGAGCCCTTGGGACCCAGTGGGCCTCTCTGCCCCAGGAGTCTGACAGGAAATCAATCCGCTGTCTCCTTTGCTCTCTGAAGATTATGGATGCCCATCAGGTAGGAGTTTGAATCAAATGATCTCCAAGTTCCCTCCTAACGCCAACACTCTGTAATTCCTTTTAGCCAAGGCCTGAGGATGCCTTGTTGGCATGAGTCAGGGAGAGAACTGACATAAAGTTAGCAAATATAGTCACCTCCCAGATTCCTTTGAAATAGAGAAGAGCAGTGGTATGAATAATCCAGAATTACACCTTATTTTGTATCTGGAGAAACTGAGGCCAGACTGAAGAAGCGACTTACACACAAGGTGATACAGTTGATGATTGAACTTGGGTTGGAGTCAGAACACCCGGCTTCCCATGCTCGTCCCCCTCTACCATTCAGGTCCACCACCTTTGGTTTGACAGTGTCTGCCCTGACTTTTGTCATCAGCAGCTGCTTTACCCTCTTAGGGGTACTTGGTTCCAGCTAATATCCCAAACAGTCAAAATCCCAAGCACACATCTGTCAGATGGTGAGGGTAGGCTCTGTGGCCACAACTGAGTGGCAGAGAGAAACCAGCCCCAGATTTTACAAGTCACCATAAATGTATGACAATACAGGTAACCTACGTGGACATTACTGAGTAATAAAAATGATCACTTCACCAAATACTACCAGGGGGCTCCCTCAGGATGGATTCTCTGAGAGCCCCAATCAGCCCACTTGATCTCCCAGGTGATCCTAATATGATCCCGGCTTAAGTCACCACTAGGAGGTGGAGAGCAACTGAGGGTATTTGCTGTGCTAGGAAGATTGATCTGAGCGAGCTAGAAAGGAGCAAGGCAGGACCAGAAAGGCTGGTCAGGAGGCTTTTGAAGCACCTAGGCATGAGGTAAAAAGCTGCAGTGGAAAGGAAGGGATGCAGGCAAGAGGCTATAAATGGCTACAGGATCTGAAGACAGGCAGCTGTGGGAGAGAGAAAATCATGAAACTCGAGGTTTTCAGTCTGAAGAAAGAGGGGCAATATGTCTTGGGAAAAGAGGCTAAGTTTAACGTTAGACATGTTGAACAGGATATTCACATAGGGTCACAGAGCAGAGAGCCAGAGAAGAGAATCAGAAATCTAAAAGATGTGAGCAGGACGGCAACATCCCTGGTGGTCCTGGAGAGCAGGCCTGACACCCAGCAGTGTACAATCTGTGCTGGGCGCTCAGTACCTTCAGGTGTGTGTGTCTTACATTCCTAATATTCTGTAAGCATCTTGAGGGCAGAGAATTTGTATGTTGTTACTCCATGTGCCTCACTGTAAACAGCAAAGGGCACATCAAAGCACAGAACGGAAGCCTCCTCTGGCTGCACATGCAGGCTGTGCTGTGCCTGGCAACTGCAGGGCCCCACAAATTGTCTCACCCAACACATCAGTTCCCCTGACAACAGAAGTCAAGCTGGCCCAGAACCATGGGGCATCTGTCCTGCCAGCTGCCCATTTCTTTAGAGAGGACAACACAACATCCCCACACAGACACATCAGGTAGAAAAGGAAGCCCTTCTGTGGTTTAAATCCTGCTACTATTTTCTCAATTCTGAAGATGGTGACTAACTCATAGGACCCGAACTATCCTCCAACCATCTTCCCTGCCAAGGATTATAAGCTAAAATCAAGAAAGGAAGAAGAGCTGTAACCAACATGGGAAGACAAGAACCTCTAGGCTCCTGGCCTTATGGGTGAGTTCCCGGCCACAAATCCTTCTACCTGCAGCTAAGGCCACACACACAGGTCCCTCATGTGTCAATGCCCACCTCTGGTTCCCAACAATGTAGCCTTCTTCTCCCTTCCTGGACCCTGGTGCAAAGTCCCAGGATCTGCCTTTCCATACCTACCCCTGCAATGAAAATAGCAGGGCACACCTCTCTTTCAAGCCATCTAGTGAAGGCTAAGCAGACAAGTTGACAGCTAGATGCTGATAGAGTCCTCAAACAAACAGGTGCATTCGCCTTCCAGAGAGTTCCCATCACTTAGGAACATATTTAAGGTAAAGTCCATCTCTTCCCCTTTTGTCTAAGGCAGGAGCCAGCAAAAGTATTCAGGGGCAGAGAATGCCTAAGAAACACGCAGATTTCCATTTGCAGAGGGCACCATGAAGCTGTGCATCACCAGGTGACACAGGGAGCCTGACGTAGCTCTCACCGGGCCCGCCCTTCATGTGATCAGGGAGAAAAAGCAGAAGAAAAGACCTCAGCAACAATGCCCTGCATTCACACCCATGACTCTGTCCCCAGAACATACCTGCTGGAAATCTCCAGCAGGCCTGCAGGATGCCCCCCTTCCTCCCTTTTGTGGGAAAGCTCTCCTCCAAATATGCTCTGCTGACTGGGGCCTGGTCAGGCCAGGCCTGCTCTGCAGGGGGAGGGGAGCTGGCAGAGACCCAGCACCAGGCCACATGTGTGGGGACCCGAGGGGAATCCTACACTTGTGCCCTTCTCCAGGGAGACAGCTGTGATTTCGGACTTCTGGGCACTTTGCCCAATGGCCTGACATCCTGGGGGTGTGGCAGAGGGGCCCAGCTGGCTTCAAGAAAGCAGGATGACATGAGAGTTTCTGGTAGAGGGGCCCAGGAGAGATAATCCAGACCTGAGGGGGGACTGGCAGTGACTGACAAGCAAGTAAGCCTTGTGGCTTAAGTGGACAAATGCTATACTTTTAAAAGCTCCCACCTCACTGCTGCAGAAAGTCTGCTGGAACATCAGGAACTCCCTGGCAATGATGAATGCTGGGGCATTTTGCACTTCACGGTACCAATAACAAGTGTTGCGTATTTTCTTTCAAAGTTCCTGGACAACCTTCATCTCTGCCCGGCTGGGGAATTCTGAGGTCTCGCCCTGGTCTCTCCAGCTGGCCCTGAGACATGGTCATTCAAAACAACAGGAAACCTTGGCCCCTTCCCTCCGACTGCCCCTCCCCCAATTATCACAAGGCCAGGAGGGCCAGGTAAACACAAGTGAAGTAGAGGAAGCTTCAGTATAATGGTTTGTTGACCCTGCATTCTCCTCACCACCCCCCAAAACTTCAAATCAACCTAAGCACCAATTCCACAAGGTAGTTCCATCCTCCATGTCCAAGAGAGATTAGCGCCTACTTCCAGTTCTGTCTGCCCTTTGCCCACTACACTCCCTTTGAGTCTGGGACACCATGTCCATAATCTAAAGAGACCACGACTTAGGCTCTGGCCTTTCAATCTTTATCTTTCTAAATTTACTCTTTTCTTTATCAAATTTATTTTAGCCCTTATAAAAGCAACACATGTTCATCATAGAAATTTTGAAAAATAAAGTAGACATAAGAAATAAAATGACCCAATGTCTCAACCCCACCTCCCATATATTAACTCTAATTCTTTTATGCATTTGCTTCTAGTCTACTTGCTAGGTGTTTTTCCTTTTTTTTTCCCCCCATCAGGATCAGAGCCTGGTGCCCCAGCGCCGTCACTTACTAGTTGTGTGAGCTAGGGCAAGTGATTTACTTAATCCCCCAAAGCCCAACTTCCTGGCAAGAATCATGATGGAGGTGGAAGGCGATTGTGGCAGCTCTGCTCATTCCTGTTACATCTGCTTTCCAATAAACTCTTTCACTGAGATCAATGATCAGGTCAGTCAATTAGAAAACAGGAATCAATTTATAAAAATTCACGTGATGCACAACTTTTCTGAAATGTGGCTATCACATCCTGGGGGGCAGTTCATTCAAAGTGTGGAATCATCACTTGCTGTGAAGGGCAGAGCCACAGCACACAGGGAGCAGCAATGCGGTGTTGAGAGGGTTGAGAATAATCACAAAGCTGCCACTCACTGTGCATCTGCCACGTTCTAGGAACTCTGCTGGGCTCTTGGTAAATTGTTTTCTCCTATTCTTAACAAACTTACAAAACAAAATTCTGATCTCCATGCTACAGATAAAGAAACCTAGGTGAAAAGGCTTGCCCAACTGGCCCTGTGGCCGAGTGGTTAAGTTCACACGCTCTGCTTCAGCAGTCCGGGGTTTGTGGGTTCGGATCCCAGGCACGGACCTACACACTGCTCATCAAGCTGTGCTGTGGTGGTATCCCACATAGAAGAACTAGAATGACTTACAACCAGGATATACAACTATAGAATGGGGCTTTGGGGAGGAAAAAAAACAAAAAGGGAAGATTGGCAACAGATATTCAGTCAGGGCCAATCTTCTTCACAAAAAAAACAAAAAAGCTCATATCTTAAAAAAAAAGGCTTGCCCAAGCCCTCAGATCTAGAAGGCCTAGTGTCCAGGCCTTTTGCATCCAAATCCGACACCACTGTGCTAAGCAGTGACCTGACTCTCTGTGCATCATTTCTGGTTGTTCCCTTCAGTACTCAAGCAGAATTCTTGTCCTCAGGAGCAGACATTCTGGATATTTTCTTAAACTTCCTCCTCTGTCTTTTCTGCAGGGGACCAGGATTAGCTGGGTGGACCCATTCTGACCTTCCCTGCTTACAACAATCATGACAGAATAGAACAGGAAGACCTGCAGAAACTCGTGACTTTTTGGCCAGTAGGCCAAAGTAACATGAAGGGGAATGCGGGTGGGGGTGAGACCCAGCTTGATTCAGGAATTCTGAATGAGGAGCTTGAGCTCATTCTGCCCTTAGGGTAGATTCTAATTAATCCTGGAACACTATCACCCACTGTTGAAGGAATGATACCTCACATCAATCACACAAAATAGATATACCCATATTATCCATAGTATGGATGAGAAAAATAAGATTCAGAGAAGTCAAGTAACCTACTCAAAGACACATAGCCAGTCAGTGCTAAAGCTGAACTGGCTGAACCCAGGTCTGTCCAACTGCCAGACCCACACTTTTCCACTCCACCAAGCTGTCTTCCTTACTAAGCGCCCAAAAATTTATGAGGGTAACACAAAGCTTTGGGAGGAGGATGCTTTGGACATCCACCAGAACCTTTCCCAGAACCCCGAGAAAGATGATTTTATTCAGAGACCTGACGGTAACTGCTTACAGTTATTAAACCATCTGCCTGAAAATCTAAATTCTAATTTGATCTCCATAGGCAGGAATTCCTCAGGGCACATGCAGTTCAAACTTAAGGGAGGGTCAGAAAAACAGAAGTCTTTCTATGATAGACTGTGTACAAGGCGGGCCCCACCAAGTCTTCCATCTATATGTGCAGGCACCTTTGCAATGTGACTTTGCCTCTCCTTCCATCAAGAGATAGAGTCTACCTTCCTAGCTCCTGAGTCTGGGCTAGCCTGAGACTTGCTTTAACGAAAAGAATACAGCAGAAGAGACACCATGTGACTTCTAGGCCTTGACTTCAAGAGGACTTGCAGCATCTGCTCTCATCCTCTTGGAACACTTCTGTCATCACCTAAAGAAACCCAGTCTGGTTTTCTGGTGGATGGAATGTCACAAGATGAACAGAGAGGTACCCAGCTGACAGCCAGCACCAACTGCCAGATGTGCACGTGAAGCCATCTTAGACCATCCAGCCCTAGTCAAGCTGCCAAACGACTACAGCTACATGAGCACCCAGAGGAGACCAGCAGAAGAACCACCCAGCTGATCCCAATCCAAATGGCTGACCCATACAATCATAAGTAAATCAACAGTTGTTCTAAGCCACTATGGTTTGGGCATTTTGTTACACAGCAACAGATAAGTGATACACATTCCCTTTGCCTTTGGGACGCCTTTCCTCACCTACTCCTCTCAGCAATTACCACCCCCACTCCCACCCCACCTATCCAGTGAGGAATCTCCTTTGGTTCTAAGCAAGCCCTGTGTAGGACTTCTCTCAGAGGTTCTTCCCAATAATCATTTTCATTCTGTGTATATTTCTGCAGTGTACCCAACAAGCCGAGCGCTGCGTTGGCAGGTGAAGGATTTTCATAACTGTGTAAGTTGAGGACTCTTCCCTCAATGAACTCACAGTATCACAGATGTCAATAACCCAAGCCCCAAAACAGTAGCAACACAAAGCAGAACGTGAGGTGCACAGTTGAGCTGGGTACCACAGCATGTGCCCATCGTGGGCAGAAGTGTGAATGAATGGGTAACATAGAGAAAAGGGGTTTAGGGTCCAATTTCTCAAATCACCTTACAGAGGATTACTCCAATGCACAAAGCCATCACTTCTGAGAGCAGGGGTGGCATAAAGAATGCAGGAACTGAGGAAGACCGTGAAGTATATTTCAGACAAGGCAACTGATGTGGCTCCTGCCCTGAGACTCTGCAGGCTCCAGGAAGCCCCAAGACTGGAGCCAGACTGCACATATAGTGTTGACTACATAAAGAAGAACCAAGCCCAAGAGTTTCACAAGGGCTCATAAAAATGGGAGAGGTTTAAAGACTGCTTTTATTGATGCACAACTTCTCTGCGTGTACTCAAGAGGAAAATGCCTCCTCTCATATATCAAGCTGTTGCTCCTGGTCAACAACTCCCTGTCGCCCTCTAAAAGAATTCCAAACTCCTTAACCTGACACTTAGGGGCTCTCCATGATCTGGCGCTAAAGTCAGATCTGGAATAAATTCTAATCCCAGCACTGTACCTTATTCACCCTGGGCAGGACACTCCACATCTCTGAGTCTGTTTCTTAATCTGTAAAACTGGGACTTTACACGCATAGATCACAGGGATGGTATGAAAAGTAAAATGACACAGGAAAGTGCCCCATATGGTCCCTGGCACACAGTAGATGTTAACTAAATGTAAAGTTCCTTCCCAATGGTTCGACATCTTCCATCACACATCCATCCAACAACTTCCATCACATGCAGGGAGGAGACATTCCTTCAGAGAATGGTTTATGAGATGGCAGGGAGGATGTAAAGGTTCCTTGGGATAAAGGCATATCTTAAAGCTTGATGTGGTTGGTAAGGGACAAGAGTGATGGACTAGATCTCTGTGTCATTATTTTGTTTATTTTGGCTTTTTACTGCACAACCCAAGTACATCGACAGACAGCTAACCAAGGCTTTGCCAAGGAATTCTCTGAGAAGGGAACTCAAACGCTCTTGGTTAGGTTTTAACCACACCAGCCCTTCTCTCAGTCTTACACTTCATACCCAATGATGGGCACTCCATCTTGTGTTCAGAACACTGGGCCTACAGGAGGACTGTTCCCACCTCTTTCTCCAGTTTCTTAGTGGAAAACACTCTCTAATGCTAATTTCCTTAGTCCCACTCCAGCAAGGCACCACTCCCACATCCAGGCCAACTAAGAGTCCCAGAGAGACTGGCTACCCCCTCCTCCCCTACCTGTTCCTGTATTGACAGGAAAGTCAGTCCACTGTTGGTCCTTCCCTGTCTCTCTCACATACAAATATACACTCATATTCTAGAGTAAGATGGGAAACTGAACTAACAGAACTAAATCTCCATCAGAGACCAATCAATACCATTGACTGGAGAGCACTTCACTGAATGTGAGGCACCAGGGAGCCATAGCGATCCTCCTCTCTTCCCCCTAAAAGTACACACACTGCCCTTCCAGCAATCCCTGGGATTCCACTGCACAGGTAGTTATGGATTATCCATAAACATCAACCCCCATGCAACCAGAGCCCACAGCTTGGGAAAAGCTACAGCTGCTAAAATGTCAACCTCTGGCTCAGGATTGAAGAGAAATAGGCTCCTTCATACCTGTAAGCCCTTGTCCTGTAGGGAGGACCTCCGTGATGCACTAAGCCAAACCCACCCCATCCCTACCCCATCATTCACGCAGCCCAGAGAGCCCACATGCTTATTAGTAAAGTGGAATGATTTCCAGTCCCCAAGCATGGACTGCCCATAGTTTCTCCATCACTCCCATCCAAGTCACAGCACTGACCCCTTATAAAGGGAATGCCAATAATTTGTTAAGTGATTCGACGTGCCAAGCCTTCTGCTTGGTTATTTACATACATGTTCGTCATTCATTCCTACAACATCCCTGCAATTAAGGCATTATTCCCATTTAATATATGAGTAAACTGAGGCTAACAGAGCCTGAGACAACACAGTCAATAAATAGGATTTGAATCAAAGTCAGTATAGCTCAAAGCCCATGACATTCTACCCAAGGGTCAACATTTAGAGTGGGACTCTCTTTGTATGTATTCTAAATATACCTGCCTTTGTTTGGAAGTTTGTGCTTTTGACATTGTTTCCCACAGCTCCCAGCACAGTGTCATGTGATTAGAGGTACTTTTGCCAGTGGTGACAAACGGGATTGTCTTCCAAATCATTCCCAGAGTCCTCTTCCATCAGAGGCCCACTGAGACCTAACCCTAACCAGAGGGGATGTGAATGCAGTCACCACATTCATCAAAAGTGCTGCCTTTTCTACAACACTACATTCTCATGACAAGAGCTAAGACCATGATGAAGAGACCTGAGAGGAAGCAGAGGGAATGCCAGACCAGGAGACACTGAGAGAGGGTAGACAAAGAGTCACCTTTTCTATGAGCTCACTCTTCACCTGGGAAAGAAGATGGCACCACTAAGCCTAGGGAGCCTCCCCCAGTTTTCGAACCTGGCTGAGCCCCTGAGCCAGGCATACTTCAAGACTCTAAGCACCACTCTTGGGGCTCCCTTAAAGCCAAGGCAAACACAGCTCTCTCCAGCAGAAGCCAGCTCTCCATGCCCTTCCCTGACCTCTCCCACATTCTCTCCAACCCAGCTTAGACAAGGTAGAGAATCAGTTGCCAATGGCAACCAAACCCCACTGCTTCGGATCAACTTCACTTTGATTGGCTTGGAGGGATGGAAGCCAAGGAGAGGCCAGGACCAAGTGCTTTGTGTCTAATGCACTCACTTAACAATCATCATGTCTCAGACTCATGCAACTCTTCAACTTTTTGAGGGCTTTCCAGTATCATCTCGTCATCTCTCGCTCCAATTCTTGAGGTAAATGACAATGTCCGCAAGCAGACAGAAACTCCTTGCAGTGGTTTTGTCCCTCTCTACCAGCCTCAGCACCTTTGGAGACCAAAAGACGTTCAGCAGAGGAAGGGCAGGAATACAATCCTTTCAATACAAAGCCACAGAATCACTCAGCCTTAGAGATGGATGGCGCCTTAGCAGTTCTCTACCTCCACATCTCTTATCTGTAGCAAGGGTGCCCTATAAAACCAGCGCTGTCTGACAGAACTTTCTGTGATGATGGAAATGCACATATCTGCTCTGTCTAATACAGTCCCCACTAGCCACACGTGGTTATTGGTCACTTGAAATGTAGCTAACGCAACTGAGAAGCTGAATTTTTTCTTTTATTTTAATTTTAACTAATTTTAACGTTAACAGGCACATTTTATGTGTCTACCTATTGGACAATGCAACTCTATAGCATCCCAACCACATCTCACTGTGATGGTAATTTACTACCTGAATTTGCTGTGTGGTGTCCCACAGACCAAAGAATGTCATGGAATTCTACACAGAAGATACTTGGCAGATGTGTTGAAAGAATCACATGATGAAATTCTAACTGGATTGGCTGTTGCCTACAGTTTGGATGTTGATCAATTCAATAAGAAAATGCTTATGAATTCTTACAGATGGAGCAGGTTGGAAACAGAGAGCTGGTGAAGACCATCTAGCTCAACCCCTTCATTTCACAGATGGGAAAACAGACTTGCTACCCCTTTCTCCTCAGATTGCACCTGACAGATCCTGGGTTCTCTAGGGAGCCCAGTGCTGTTCCATACTTGCTCCCAAGGTTTCTGACAACCTTCCTAATTATTCTCTACCTCTAGGTATCCCAAGGCAAGAGCCAAGCCAGGGAGAAGAAATTACAACTGTCATCATCACCATCAATGACCAGAGGCTCCTCCTCGACAATTTCACAAGGGCTCATGGGTCAGGGTCAACTGCAAGGAAAGAGCTAAGGGAGCCCCGGGCCCAGACTCTCAATGCAGTGCTCTGCGGTTCCTCTCTCGTTGCTGCCCACCCTCCATCTTCACTTGTCCAGCCACCTATTTGGAAAGCTCTCTGATTAGACGTTCAAAAAAACATCTGTTTCCTCCTCATATTAGTTCAGAGCAGTGGTCTCAGTTTAAATTGGGGGCTTCTAGGCCAAATTAGTTCCCAGAGGAATCTCTTTCCCTTTGTTATTTGCTGAATGGATCCCTGGAGAGAAGGAGTCCCCATTGGTATGAGTCCTAGAAATGAAGGTTTTGAAGTTATAGAGAGACAGAATCCAATTTTCTTGTAAAAAGAAAAATATATTTGCTTTCTCTGTTTTTTTTTTAAACTGAAAATTAAGAAGAATGCAAATGTATCTCAGCCTAATTTTTATTAGTGTTATTTAGAGACCTTTGGTCATGCTGTTAGGGAGAAACATCTGTGACATATAACTATTCATTCATCAAACCCTTATTGAACACCTTCTTTCCAGTTACATGCAAGGCATAGCATTATCTTCTAGGAGAGACAACACTCTCCAGTCAATATTTATCGAGCCGCTAACTAGACAGAGAAAGTGACTATCTTCACAGAACTTACACTCCAGTAATGGGAGGCCTTCCATAATCATGAAAGATTAAAACAAAAATATCATTTCAGATGGCGTGAGTCCTAAAAGAATGTAAAAGCAGTAGGACAGAGCAGGACAGAGGGGGCAGGGGATACGCCACCTGGGTTAGGAAGCTCAGGAAAGGCCGCTTTAAGGAAATGACATTTGAGCTCAGGCCTGAATGTTGGGAAGGAGGCAAATGAGAAGATGATGGAAGATGTCCCAGGTTGAGGGAACAACAGGTGCAAAGGCCCTGAGATGGGAACAAGCTTAACATGGTTTAGGAACAGAAGACTGGTAAGGCTGGAGTGAAGTGAACAAGTGGGAAGTGGTAGGAGAAGAGGTCTGCGAAAAAGGCAGCTTCAGATTATGCAGGGCCTTATAGGCCAAGGGAAGAGGTGTGGACGTTATTCCTAATACAATGGGGAGACACCGGGGGGGGGGGGGTGTTAAGCATGAGAGATGATCCAATTTATGAATATAAACACATACGATCATGGATAAAATATTTATAATACAGGAATATAGGATGGCAAAGCAGGCCATTATGAAGTATCGTAGGAACTATGCTGACAAAAAAACTTGCTCTGCAGGGAGGGGGTCAAGACAGACTAGGCCTCTTAGGGCAACAGCATCCCAAGCCATACAGCAGATGCAAAGGTGTGGAAGTGTGAAACCACACGTGTGAACTATGATGGCACATTGGTGGTCAGCACGAAGGTGAGTAGGTATGAGCCACACACGGGAGGCCTTATACGCCAACCTCAGGAACTGAATTTATTTTGCAGGTTCTTAACTTAGCTCTTAAAATACTGGTACCCAGCCCCATACCAGACCAATTAGATCAGAACTTTAGAGGTGGGATGGCAGGCACTGATATATTTAAAAGCTTTCTGGGTGATGCTAATACACAAGTAGGGTTGAGAACCACCACTGTAGGCAATGATTGACGGGCCCTGAAGGGTTTGAGACAAGCAGTAACAATTATTTATTTTCCATAACAAATTTGTTTTTCTAGAGATTACATTTTAGAATACAGTATTTTTAAAGTATAATATATTCAGGCAATGATGACTAATTAATTACCTAAATTTGCATTTTAAAGTTTTGAACATTGTAGCAAATAGAGTCACAAGTTTCCATTCCTCCTGATCTCCAGCTCTTACGACAGTTGATGAGAAATTCAGAAATTTCCAAACAGAAGAAACCATCAGCAACACAGAGTTGATAGATTTTAGAGCCAGAAGGGTACTCCAGAGAGCCCCCTAATTTGACAGATACAAAAAGAGAGGTGCCATGACAAGGTCAAGGTTACTTGGGGTCAGCAGCAAAGACAGAACTGGAACCCAAGCTCTCTCCCCACACCATGCCACTGCTTGTTCATTACTCAAGTAAGAAATGCCATCCTAAAGTCTGGATTGGCATTTTTCACAATATTAAGTAAATTGTGAAAGAGCATTAATTTTACAAGAGAAATACAAAAGAGGAAAAGTATGGAAAATAAAAGTTCAAACTAATCAGTTTTTGGCAAAAGAACTTTATTTTTCAGGTTATCCCCTTGGTTAATAACCTCTAATGTTACTGCTTCTTCTGATGCTTTATTTTGATATTTCTGTAGGCTTCCGTAAACTGAGAATTTGTTCAAAGTAAGACAAGTTTTCTACAGGTTAGTAATTCTGGTTCCAGGCACCTATTTCAAGATGTAGACCCACATTTTTCTCCAGCCTGCAGAAGATAGAAGAGTTTGTTTGAAGCAAGAGATGCAGAGACCAGGTCCTTTCCCCACGCTGCAGGATGCTTTTGCAGGACAGAATCCCTTGCTCTATGTTAGAATCAAGACACCTGAGGATCTTTTGAGTCTATATTTGGAAATACCGTTCCCACACCGAAGGCTGAAATATGCTGCATATTTTATAGGTGTGCCAGGCAAATGTAGCCGCAGTGCCACCTGTGTTTATACTGCCATCTTTGAGCTCAAGATCCAAGATTCATGCAGCAGCAATGGCCAGCCATGTGGTTCTTCTCCATCTCTTGATGATGTCTTTCACTTTACATTCCTCTAGACAAGTTGGAGGAAGTGTGCTGAGATTTTAAACGCCAGCTGAGTTTATCTGAAACAGAGGTAAGGGATGTCTCAGCCAAGGTCACTGTCCGATGTGGACACAGTGACAGCCATAGAAACTGACTTTGTACATTAAGTGTGTGAGTTCTGCAGTGAATCCAAAATGCAGTCCTTCTTGCTGCTCAGAATGACCACAGAAGAGACTGGGTTCAAGCTGGACTGTGCGCCAGCCATGAAAGCTCTGACCATGCCCAGCAGGGGCATATGTTGCAACTGAGTCAACAGAAATAGTGGCTTGGCCAAGGCTTGGTCATGCAGAGATGGAAGCAAATCCTCAGACTTTAAAAATCAGTTAGGTGGCCCAGAAGCAAGACTACATAAAGGGAAGCTCGAGGGAAGAGCAGAGCTTGGAAATTGGTTCAGGGCACGCCTATAGGTGAAAAATATGAGGTCCATGGCCAAGGGCAACCCTACCCAAGAATGGTCACTTCTGACTTTAAAGGGACCAAGCTCATCAGAACAGTCCATTGGTGTGCTTTCTTCAAGCAAAATCCTCTGAAATTGTCTCAAGATCTCAAAATAGACCCAGAACTCTACCACTGTCTGGAAAAGAGATAACGGCTCCCAGGACTGGGTTATCTTTCTAAACTGTGAAACTGTACTTTATAGTCCTTTAAGATTCTCAGATATTACTTTCTTGAATAACTTATTTATATTGTTTTAAACTCGCAAAAGGACATCAATACTCTACTTTATCTAGTTTTCTCTACAGCCTTTCAGTGTCTTTTACAGACACATCCAATTTTTTCAATCCCTGAGTAAAGGTCCTAAAATAGTTCATTGTCCTGTTGCAATATTTATACATTTTTTATTCTACCTTTATCTCATTTCTTTCTACTTCTTATGCAGCTCCAATTCTAGAACCTATTAAGTGTCTTAGAACCTATTCTGCTCTCCTCTCTATTTCCTGGAGTGCATCCAACTTATAAACATCTATAAAGAACATCAACAAAATATATATTTTTATGTCATCAACAGATGTAGGCTACAAGATGCATGCCCTAATGCGCATTAAATGAAGACATTTTTCCCACACTGCTTTCACATCACTTGCAAAGTGATTTGTCAAAACAAATACTTTACCACCTCTTCTCTGTAAGACTTCCTATACTCCATACATGGTGGTTCCCTTCTATATTTAATGCTTTTGGAAACACAAAAGCTGGTTCAAGAGTCATTATCATGGAATCCATGGCTCCTTCCTCTGTGTGAGTGATCAGCCATCCATCATTAAGTCCCACAGGAGCTGCCTGCTCTTCACAGATGCTTCCATTCTCCATTCACATCCTCACTCTGAAGAGGTTTGCCAAGAGAGTCTTCTGGATCCAGGGCTGGTGCACACATGAAACTTAGCCAACGTCCACTTTCAGGCACTCATATCAGCATGCTAGCAGAACATAGTGCTCCTTTTTTTTTTTTTTACCCTTCTTATCTTCAAATGTCATCTTATTATGATGTGTTTTGAATATAGCTAGGGGGACTGTGGATAGCTGTCATTTGTCCCTGTATGGTCCTAGTGAGGATGCTGTGATTTCAGAAACAGCAGCAGCAGGAACCAGAGAATTGGAGAGCTAGAAGGAGGTACTGGTACCACCATCATGCACCTGCTCTCATTCGTGAAGAATTGTTTGATGCAGCAGACATGTCTCACACAGGAAGATGCATGCTTCTTTCCTTGGTGGAATCTGGAAGTCATGCTGCTGCTTCTCTGGAATAACCTGCAGTGAGGGAAGGACTTCATGTGCAGGAAGGAGGTTCCATTGTGCTAAAGAGAAAAAGGACAAAACCGTAGTTAGTGCCTGTCTACTTTCTAGAGACTCTTCTCCATCATACATACTTCTGAAAATAGCCCCTTCAGAGGGCACTAAGCAGTATTCCAGCTCTGAAGGCCCCACCTCAGGAGTAAGACTGGGTGTTTGACTTTGCTCAGAGCATGGATTCACAATAATTCAAATATTATTTACATACATTACAGAAATATGCCACTGGAGCTAAAACAGACTATAATATTCAGAGTTCGAATAAATTTAAACTCTTACCTTTTAGCAAGGAGATATCTCGTTTTCCTTTGTGAATCTCAAAGTGAAGGGCCACAAGGAGCTGATATCCAACTTCCTTCCAACTTCTACACCTTCATGCTCGCTCTTAGTCCTGCCTCTCCTGAGCACGTAAGGCAGGGAGCTCCTTGTTTTATAATCTCCACAGGTTCCAGTGAGCATCCACTCCACCCAGACTTTTAAGGCCTAGTTAGGAGGACTGGAACTTGTCCTCCAACCTGTGGAGCAAAATTCAACAAGAAGAAGCCCACAGGAAGGCACTGATGTTTTCCTACCTCCCTCCCCTCTTAGCAAACTGGCTGCCTGCCCTGAAGGCAGAAACACACAGAGCCATCACATTTGAGAGCTGTGCCTGGCTCTGCGCATGACTCAAAATCACCCAGCACCATGGGCAGTTCCACATCAAACAGAGTTCTGCATCATTTTCAGAGATGATTTGGAGGAGGCACAATGTAGGTTTCAATATTTGAATACGAAACGTTAGACATTTTACTTCATGCTAAAATGAAACAATTTCTCAATCAAAAAGATGTCCATCCTTCAGCCCCTTTCTGAGTTATTTTCTGGGCCTTCAGCCTATGGGGCACCCTCAGAAATGGTGAGGTCATCAGGCAGTATTTATGCCTGTGGTTCTGATCTTCAGAAGCCACTTGGAGCTAGAGAAAGGAGAAAATTGGGAGGTGGTCCTGTGAGGCTTGGATGTAGATGGCCATGGGCCTGCAGAATGAAATGCTCTGGGAGGTGTACAAATAGCTCTTACTTTTGGGAGCAAAGTCTGAGGCAGAGGATCAGGGTCCGGGATAGCACGGGACATGTTTGGTGAAGGGCATGAGGCCACACGAGACTCATGGTTCTGTCCTATAGACGCAAATCCATTTCTACCCTGACCTGCTGGGATAAAGAGTAAGCTGGGAAGAAAAGAGAAGAAACAGGAAAGAGTAGTGCTGAGGAGGGAGCATAACCTTGGGGACAGAGGTAGGGCTGGCAAGGTGACCTCAGATCTTACTTTATTAAGTACAGTTTACAGTTCATTTCAATTCCAATTATTGTGATCTAATTTGCTCTTTCCCAAAGGAATTTCTAGAGCCATCCAAAAATAATAACAATAATATATTGTGTTCATTGAGTCCTAGTAAACAGGGCTAATTCCTCACATATTTACAAGATAGTAAATATGAGCATTCACCATAAAGTGCAATAATCACCCTGTACCACCCAGAGTGTCAAACTTACTTGAATACCAGCTTTGTTCAGTATCTGCATTACTTTGTTTAGGGGGAGGAAGTGCTTGTAATTTTTTTTATTGTGGTAAAATATACATAACATAAAATTTAGCACTTTAACCATTTTCAAGTGTACAGTTCAGGGGCATTAAGTACATTCACATTGTTGTACAGCCATCACCATCATCCACTTCGAGAACTTTTTCATCACCTTAAAACGAAACCTGCATTACTTTTCACACAGTCTGTGAGCCACCCCAGAACCCCAAAGGATGAGGACACACCTACCTTCCTGTTCAGTCCTGGGGAGGACTCTAAGACACAATATTATACAGCATTTTAAGGTTCACAAAGTGTTTCTCCTCAATGCTCACATCAACCTCATAAGCCTCTGGTAAAAGGAAGAAGACCAAGGCTCGGAAAGGGGGACAGATTGGCTCAAATAGGACAGCGACGATGGGTGGAAGGGGGCTAGGCTCCCAGTGAGCATCCCATACCCCTCACCACCTCTAATGCGGAGAAGGGGGAAGTGAGAAGGCTCTGCAGTGATGCCTAGAGTCATCCTCCAAGGGCCAGAGCTTTATGGGATTCTCACTGCTTTGGGGACAGAGAGCCAGAGCTGCCTGGTAGCCCAGGAGAAGAAGGCAGTTCTCTGATACACCACTCACCGTAAAAGCCAACGTGGGTTGTTTAGCACCTCCTCTCCTTTCTCACTTGTATCAATGCAAACCCACATCCCATCTACTTCATCACAAATCACTGTGACATACTCCTCGTCACCCCTCTTCTTGTCCTCTTCCCAGCACACACCTCCTCTGTTCTATGATCATTTTAACCAGATTTCTTCTGCATAAAAATGAAGGCAACCAAGAGATTCTGCCTGGTGTGATTTCTCCTTCCCACAACTCATAGGGATGGCTCTGCCCATGACCTCCCATCATGCTCAGGATGCCCCAAGTGCTTCACAGGCCACCTCCATCCAGATGACCAGGAGTTTCTGAGAGTGAATTTGCCCCTCTGTAGTTCCTGGCAAAACTGCATCCCAAACAAGTGCAGACTTCTTACCACAGTTAGACCCATGATGCTGGTGGCAGTACCGCACACACACCGATACACCATCATCCAAGAATCTGACTCCCTGAATTCCAGATATATATGCCACAAATGCACAATGAACCCCACTGTATTCATTCACTAGGGCTGCCACAACAAATCACCACTAACTGGACGGCTTAAAGCAACAGAAATTTATTCTCTCACAGTTCAGGCCTGAAGTCCAAAATCAAGGTGTCGGCCCCTGAAGACTCTAGGGAAGAATCCTTCCTTGCCTCTTCCCAGCTTCTGGTGGCTCCCGGAAATCCTTGGCCTCCTGGGCTTGTAGCTGCATCACTCATGTCTGCCTCCACCTTGACACGGCCTTCTTCTCCATGTATCCTCCGCTCTTCTTATAAAGACAGCAGTCATTGGACTTGGGGTTGCCCCTAATCCAGTATGACCCCATCTTACCCTAACTAATTACATCTGCAAAGGCCCCATTTCCAAATAAGGTCACATCCTGAGGTTTCAGGTAGATGTGAAATTTCAGAGAACACTTAACTCAACCGAGGACCCCTACCTTCCTTCTCCAAGGTGTGTTAAATCCAATTTCCTGTTTTGTTTTGTTTGCCTCTAGTATCTGCTCCATTTCAATCCTACTCTTGACCACTGCCTTGTTGGAACCTTTCTGAGGCACCTGCCACCATTCCCCCTACCCCATTAAACATCTCCAGACCTCACTTTAAAATGGGGGTATGAGCACTAGGTCAAGAAGGAAATAATACTAAGTTGCCCAGAGAGTGTTCACTATTTCAAGTATGCAACTCTCTCCATTCACCCAAGAAGGAGTGTGTGCTCATCTCACACTCAGCATTGCACTGGGGGTTACAGGGGTTCTGCCCTCAGGGGCCTAGTCACACATTAGAGAAATGGGCTATTGCATAGCTAGATGAACAGAGAAGGTAAAACAGCCAGGAACTGAAGGAGGGAGTGCATTTGAGCAGGTGGAGGAGAAGACATGGGGACAGCATGGGAAAAGGCATGGAGGTACACATAAGCCTGGGATTTTCAGGGGACTGTGAGCAGACCCCATGTGACTAGATAATGGGCTTCACTGCAGAAGGTAGGCTAGATCAGTGATAAGGTTGTAAAGGCAACTGTTTGTGGATGTGCACCTGATCCTGTAGGGCCTTGAGTCCAGGCCAAGAGGACCCATTAAGGGTTTCTAAGCAATTGGGGAGTTTGGCTAAGTAGTGTTCAGGGAAGCCAGATCTAGTTGGGTGTGCATGATCGACTGTGGGGAGTAGAGAGGTGGCAAAATAGCCCTGGCTGGGAGCCCAGTTAAGAAGACAAGCTCCAGGGCCAGAGCTTTATTCTTCCACTATCAGTGAATCCCCATCCATCGCAGTAACCTTCCGTCAGACTCTGCAATCAATGCAGCCATCTCGACATGGCTGGGGGCGGGGCACCCTGGCTGGCCTCCAGCCCTCCCTTCCCATTAACGTGATGAGTCGCAGAGGGCATGTCAGGGAGAGCTTTCAGCGAATTCCAGGAATGGAGATCCCCTTCGGACAAAAATCCCCCAAGAGGAGCTCAGGAGTGCTTTGCAAATCAACACACGAACGCCTCTTACGGACAATGGCCTGTTGAGAGAGGACTGAATCACCGCATCAGCTCAGATCTGGCTGCACTTCCGTAAGACCGGCGCTGGCATCTAGGAGGTAATGAAGTGACCCCCAGCTCAGGCACTGCTTTGCCCTGGAGGCCACCAGATGAGTGATTATCATCTCTCCATTAGATGGGGAGTCTCCTGGAAAGAGCGGGCTGTCTTTCCATAAGGCTCTATCAGGATCCTTCCAGTCACCAGATACAAAACCCAGGGCAGACACAAAGCCCAGGGGAGGCTGTAACACTCTCCCACCTTCTCCATACTCCTCATTCACCCACAAACTCCCCTACTTGGGACCTTAAGGAGCAGAGTGGGCGTGGAGGTAACACAGACAGGGCAGGAGCACGCCCAGAGTGTGGCAGGCAGAACAATTTCTGAAGTCCACAAACCACATCTCTGAGCCTCTTCTCTTGCCTTAGGCCTTCCTGGAGAAATATGAGCAGAAGGGGAGCTCCAAGGAGGAGGAGGACGGCTGACTCCTTTGATTTCCCTTCACCTTAAGAAAAGCTTAGTACACTATCACAGGAAGCTCCCACAGGCCACCCTTGCCTGAGCATAGACCAGCCGGGAGCAACAGGCCTCAGGAAAGAGCCTGGGGCAGGGACATGCGCAGGGGAAAAGGGCAGACACGGAATTTCCTGAATGCTGCTAAGGCAAAGGGGAGAAAAGGCACACTCTGCACTCCCACCTTTAGTGAACTGGAAGTTCAAGCTCCATCAGAAATAGATGGTACACTGGACAGCAGTCCACAGGAAAATAACCCTCCTCCAGATTGTTTTCCCTTTTTAACCAATCAATCTAATTTGAAAGACATAACAACTTCCACCCCCTTTATTCTGAAGGAAGATGCAAATGGGTGATCTATCTGAACTAAAATTAAACTCCCTCTGTGTGTAACTTCTTGGTGGCACTCATGTATTGAATCTGACTCACATTTGATGTGGAACGGTTTTATTAACATAACTACTTATCCCAGCCCACTCCCACTGGGATTCATGGCTCTTGCCCAAGGTATGTTTTGGCTATTTCCATGTTACCTTAAGTCCTGGCAGGAATTAATGCTTCATGACAAGCACATTGACAGACTCTATGAGAAATTCCTGGCTGTCTTTGGGTAATAAGTATGAAGCAAAACTGGAAGTGAGAAGCAGCCTGGTCTACACAAGCAAAGACCCCGAGACTGGGGGGTCTGGAGACCGGGGATTTTATCACACCCACTATCTGCGTGATCCAGCCACCTGCCTCCTCGGGGTCTCCGTCCTCAGCTGTAGAATGAGATTGCTGGCCTCACACAATTCTCAGTTCTCTTCCAGCTCTGACTTCCTGTGATTGTAAAAGACATTTAAAAATATCTCCAGAGAGAGATCTCACAATATTATTTAGTTATGAGAAGATTGGACAAACGATATCTAATGTCCCTGGGTTCTGAAAGTCTGCTATTCTATTATATACAATGGTTTTTAAATGTACAAAGACTAATAAAAAAATTTTAAACAAACAAAACAGAAGAGTCTTTTTTAAATGCCCATTTTAAAAGAACAGAAGTTAAAAGGCCTCAAATAAAATCTCTAGCCATCTGTGCACACATAGAGACAATGGGTGGATGAGATCAAAACTATACAGCATCTGGAGCGGCAAAGACTTGTGGTGATTAGGACTCTTTGCAGACTGAAATAAGACATGACAATTATGGGGACTTTATACCACAGTCCTAGCTCCATGTCACTGTTACACCTTTGCCATTAGGCACAGGGGGAACCCAGGATCTCAACATGTGGGTGGCATTATATGAAAAAGATTAATTCTCTCTTGACAAGGGCACTGCTCTGTCCCCAGCTTGATGCAGACCCTGGGGCAGCATAGTAGCATCATGATACTTAAGAACTTGCAGAAGGCAACTGGAGCTTCAGCAGGTACCTAGTTTGAATGTCACTATAAAAACCTGCCATCCAAGTTGGAGTCGTCCTGGCTAACAGGCCATAGATTAGCTGAAGTCACAATGGAGGTACAAAGCGGGCCACAATACAGGGACAGGCAGGTGAGATTCATCACCAAATACTCAGCTAAGTCTAGCCATGGCAGGGGACAGGGATGGGCAAGAGCTAAGGTCAGGTGATGAAGCATCAGTAAGGTTTTTGTCAGGCCCCAAATTTAAGTGAGACTGTCATCTAACACAGTCAGAAGTAAACTAAGCCCTCAAGGGCTGGGAATAGGTTTTGAGTTCTAGAATACAGAAGGTGCTCAACTGTACTTGTTGCCCAAATGGAAACTTACAAAGAAGCTACTGCTCCATTGTTTGCTGAATAATATTTCCCATTCATGATAGCTCAGACTTCTAGGTCAGCCCTAAGAGAGGGGAAGAGGGATGAGGGGTAATTCTCTAAGATGAAAGGTACCTGGACCAGGTCCATGCCCAAGGAGGGTGGACTGCACTTCACCAACCACCCTGGGGATCACTGACGGAAAGGAGCTGTATTATCTGGATGGGTTGGGAATTTGCCAGAGAGCCAAAATCCTCCATAGTTTAAGTTGGGTGGAGCTCTTGGAAAAGGGGTGCTCATCCACTTGAGGAAACACCTCTTAGCAGTACTCCAGACCCATTTCCCTTAGGATCTTAGAAAACATGAAAGATTTCAGGTTGCTGGAAGTGTTTGGACACAAACCAAAGGCCCTCCACAAAGCAACTAAAATAAGCAAGCAATTAGAGACTCTGGGTGTCTAATTCCTGAACACGCAGATCAGGCAGATGTGATGAACCCCAAGAATAGGCACCAGCTAGGCCTTTTTCCAGAGAAAGCATTCCCTTATGATGAGGAGAACTGGCACTAGACAAAGTAGTAATTATTTTCAATTGAATCTTGTGAGAAATTGTATTTAATTGGAAACTAGGTATTGCATTCCTTTAAATTCCACTTTTTATGATACATCCGTCTTCTAATAGAAGGGACACTAAACCAATTCATATTATGATTCCATCTAAGTTATTTTATTTGGAGAAGCATATCTAAATACAGTCTGTGAGTCAAAGGGTTTTATATCTGGAAACTTTCTGGACCGCTGATCTTGCCCTGGCCTCTCTTATTCAGCTATGCCTGCGCCAAGAGTCTAGTTAGCAACTTATTCAACACATCAAACCCAAGGTGGTACCAACTACTTGGTGGCACCTTCAAATTTTAATGCATAGAAACAAAGCCACACATATATGGTCACTTTATTTATGACAAAGTGCTGTAGAGAAAGGATGGTTTTTTCAACAAACGACTCAAGTCAATTGGATGGCAAAACGGGGGAAAAAAAGAATGTTTTTCTCATCATACACAAGAAGCACTTCCAAATGGATTACTGATCTAAATGTGAAAAGTAAAACAATAAAGCTTTCAGTAAAAAAAATAGAATAGACAAAGATTTTTTAAACAGGACACAAAAAGCACTAACTATAAAAGAAAAAATGTGATAGACTAAACTATATTAAAATTAATAACTTATGTTCATCAAAATACACCATAAAGAGGACGAACAGGCATATGATAGACTGGAAGAAGATATTCACAATACATATATTCCAAGGACTCATATCCAGAATACATAAAGAACTCTTAAAAAGCAGAAAATTCAATAGCAAAGACCAGGCAAAACCATTGAAGGGTCACTTTACAAAAGAGGGAATCCAAATGGCCAATAAACATATGAGAAAGTTCTTGACTTTATTTATCATCAGGGAAATAAACACATAGACACACACTCTCTCTCACAAAGTGGCACCACCACATACCTACCAGCAGAGCTAAAAAGAGGAAAAGACAAATAACGTCAAGTGTTAGCAAAGATGTGGAGGAAATGGAAGTCTCCTGGCTGCTGGTGGAGATGTAAATTGTTACAACCACTTTGGAAAACTATTTGGCAGTATATTTACTAAAGCTAAACATACTCACACCCTATAGCTTGTTAATTACTCTTTTAGGTATATGCTCCAGAATACTGGGTACATATACTCATCAATGGACCCATATAAAGTGTTCACAGCAGCTTTACTCATACTAGCCCCAAACTGCAAACAACTTGAACACCTTAAACAGCAAAATGGACAAATACATTGTGATGTATATATACACAACAGAATATTATATAGCAATGAAAGTAACATACAATTGCTACATACAACATGGATTCATCTCCCACACACAATGTTGAACAAAAGAGGACAGACACAAAACAGTACATACTTTAAGATTCCATTTATATAAAGTTTCAAAACAGGCAAACTAATCTTACAGTGCTGGAGGTCACCATAGAGATTGCCCTTGAGAGGGGGGACCAGTGAATGGAAAAGGCGACTGGGAGACCAGGGTTCTGGGGTGCTGGTAATGTTCTGTTTCTTGATCTGTATGCAAGTTACTTAGGTGTGTTCACTGGGTAAAAATTCATTGAACTGTACACTTAGGATTTGTGCATTTTCCTATATGTATGGGATACTTCGGTAAAAAGTTTACAATAAGAAAATATAAGCACAGAATAAATTTAAGGTATAAAGACTATGTAGGGAAAAAACTCCATGGAAACTGCCTTGCAAATCCAAATCTATTAAATGACAGCAAAATTGACAGCTTCTAATTGTTCTGACTTTTCTGCTCTAAAATGAAAACTTGCTTTTGTATTTATTTGAGAGATGCCCACTTCCAAAAAGAATTAGAAGCCACAGTCTTGTTTTTGAATAAATACACTGAAGCATTTTAGTCTTCATTGGAAGCTTTTAGGCTATCAAAATTCTTAAATTTTGCTTGATTTACTATTACTTTTTTTCCCATGTTGATGTATGGGTTTTAAAAAATACAATTTTTCTTGGCTAACACCCTCTAATAAAGATTAACAACCCTAATATTTACATAGCCAGCAAGCAAATTAAGCTGAGCAGAACAGTCTATCCAATCGGAATCTTTGTAAGGCTTCAGCCAGTGGCTATTGTTCGAGTCTAACAGCCTTGCACTCATTGGAAAGAGAAGATTGAGAGCAATTATCTCAATAACTGAAGCCAAGAAACACAGCCATGCTATTCAGGAAAAAGAGGGGGATACAGAAACGAAACCTGCTCTAGCCTGGCTGGACAGAGGGAGCTCATATTTTCCTACCCTGACATGTGTGCTGGCTTCTGCCCCTTCTGGAGGAAAGCTTTCCAGGAGACAGAATCATTCTCTTTCATCCACTGGACTTCATTTGTCCAATGCCTATGGCTTACAAAGTTCCTAGATACTAATATCATCTGAGTCTCATGCTTACCCTAAAAAGTAAAGAGAAAAGGTTCTTACTATCCCCTTTTTGCTGGTGAAAGAACTGAGTCTCAGACAGCTAAAGGACTCCTTAAAGCCAAGGGACTGGAAAGTCACACAGCAAGGACAAAGCATATCCAGACACAGTGTTCTGTCTCCTATACCACGAAGTCTCCTCGCTTCTCTCCAAGTCTCCCTATGAGAATGAGAATACAATCCCAAGACTAGAAAAAAACTAAGCTTGGATTACTAGACATTGGGTAGCATGCAAGCTGGAAACTGTGCCCAAGGATGGTGTTCACCTTCAGGATCATGCATCCTGGAGGCAATGGCACAGAGAGCAGGGGGAATGGGTGGGAGCCAGAACCGAGGGCAATTAGCAGTTGAGTGTAGCAATGATCTGAATTCCTCAGTCGAATTCCTCTACAGAAAGGTCATCAGCAATAGTGGAAACAGGCTATCTGGGCAGGCTTTCCTGCAGACAGGGAACTGACACCTGTGGGTCTGAACCATATATGATATAGTTCTGAAATCCAATCATGAACATGATAGGTTTGGATTCCGCTAGACATGGTATGTCACCAATACTAAACAGCATAAAGAGCACTGACTTTGCATTCCAACAGACCTGGCTTTGAACCCCAAATCTATTTTTCACTAGATGTGTGTCCCAGAACAAGTTACTTTGCTCTGAGCTTTGGTTTTCTTGGCCCTAAAATAGCAATGATAATACCTACCCATTAGAATTATTGTGAAAATTGATGAAATAATATATGTAAAGTTCTTGGCATATAGTAGGCAATAAATAAGTATTAGTTCCTTTCCCTACTCCCTACCTAAAAAATAAATACATACAATTAGTTTTCTTTTTGTGAGTTTTTAAAAAACATATGACATGAAAAGTTTGTGTCTTCCTTGGCAGCTAGAATGAAATAAAAACACAAATCATTTAAATTCATACCTTATAGGATAATCATATATGAATATATAATAACCTTCTCAAATGGCCTAATTTAAGAACCTTGACCTATTTTTTTTCCTTTTTCACCTGGAAGTAATCTGATTAACTCAGTGCCTGCTTCATTTCCTGGAATAGAAATTGCAATAATCTTCTCCTTAATTTCAAGAAGTGATTAACATGACAAAAACACATCAGGTGTAGTCAGACTCCAGCTCCCACAATTTTCTCTAGAAATGATGTTGCCAAACGCTGCCTGGAAGAAAAGATGAATGTCTGATTGCCAGGTTAACTCCAGATATTGCCCTGGGAAAATTCCCCAGGTTACCCAGAGAAGCTGAGGGAAGGGGTCTTATATCTGGCTGCCTAGGATTTTGCTTTTAAAAAGCAAATACAATCTTTTCAAAATCTACAGGTGTTCTTCCATTAAAATATTTTGTTGTCACCTCAAACTCCATGAATACCCTCTACCCACAAACTGTTCCCCTTCCAAATGTCCTATTTCTGTCCATGTCTGCATGCTCTTAGAATCTCAGAAATAAGAAACTGGAAAGACTTCCATTAAAGCCATTTGGCCCATATCAAAAAAATGCAGGAATCATTTCCACTGCATCCCTAATATTCTGCTAGTGACTAAATACTTGCAGTGTAGTAGTCCGGGAAGCAGCTACTTCCCTACTGCACTGTTCCCATTCTTGGTGAAGTTCTTCTATAAATTCAGGTGGGATGTTTCCCTTTATGTCTTTCCCCCATTCACCAATCCTAGCTCTGCCCTCAAGAGCAATGGTGGGCATAGACAGATCTTACCCTTCCTCCACATTAGAGGCCCAGCAATACAGAAGGCAGCCATTATGTTTATACACACGTTTTCTGCTCTGAATCAAATAGTCAATTCAAAAAATATTTGTTGTGGGTCAACTACATGCCTCACACTGCTTTAGGTGCTAAGACAGGAGAGGTAAATAACACATAGCATCTACACACAAGATGCTCACACTAGGCCCTGAGAACAATCTGGATATGACTTGGCTTCCAGACCACCCACTTTCTTCCTCCTCCAGTTACCCTATGGCTTGTTGATGTTTCTCTTAAAGCGTGGTACCCAGAATGTAAGAGAAAAAATGGATAGGTGCATTGTATTCCTTGGTATTTACACAAAGGAGCTAAAAACTTATGTCCACACAAAAACCTCCACACAGATGTTTATAGCAGCTTTATTCATAATTGCCAAAACTTGGAAGCAACCAAGATATCATTTAGTAGGTGAGTGGATAAATAAACTGTGGTACATCCAGACAATGGAATATTATTCAGTGCTAAAAAGAAATGAGCTATCAAGCTATGAAAAGATATGAAGGAACCTTAAATGCATATTACTAAGTGAAAGAAGCCAATCTGAAAAGGCTACATACTGTATGCTTCCAAGTATACAACTTCTAGAAAAGGCAGAACTACGGAGACAGTAAAAAGATCAGTGGTTGCCAGGGGTTAGCAGGGAGGGAATGCTGAATAGGCAGAGACCAGGAGGTTTTTAGGGCAGTGAAAATACCCTGCATGATACTATAATGGTGGATCCATATCATTATACTTTTGTCCAAACCCACAGAATGGACACTACCAAGAGTGAACCCTAATGTAAACTGTGGACTTTGGGTAATAACGGTGTGTCAACATGGGTTCATCAATTGTCACAAATGTACCACTCTGGTGGTGGATGCTGAAAATGGAGGAGGCTGTGCATGTGTGGGGGCAGGGCACAAATGGAAAATCTCTGTACCTTCCTCTCAATTTTTCTGTAAACCTAAAACTGCTCTTAGAAAATAGTCTTTAAAAAAATTAATAGAAAAGAAGTGGATGAGTGAGTCTGTGGATTATACCATTGTCGATTTCCCAGTTTTGATATTGTACTATAGTTGTACACACAAGATGTTAACAGCGCGGGACGCTGGGTGAAGGGTGCACAGGACCTCCATGTACATTTCTTTGCAACTTCCTGTGCATCTATAATTATTTCAAAATTAAAAGTTTAAAAATAAGTGGGTGGATGAGATGCCACTGGGAAAAGCTGCTGACAGGACAGTTCAGAGTCTAATAAAATGCCCAAACCAGGGGAAGGTCCATCTACTGAAATACCTTTGGAAATGAGCACTGAGGAGAAGAGAGCAGAACTGCCAGATAAAGGTCCACATCCTGCCCCTCCTGAGGAGGCAGGGCACCTTTCCAGAAGGACATCCCTAAGCTCTGTGATCTTAATCTGTAGGGCCTTCTCCTCATTCCTATTCTGGAACGTCTGGATGGGCAGAGTCTGGCGCGTACTCCTTATCACCTGGAGGGGCTACGTAGAGTGGGGTGGGGGATCAGGAGCCATCAGGCTCAAGAGTCCAACACACCTAGCTTTAAAATGCAGGCCCAAGGGGCCAACCCAGTGGCCGAGTGGTTAAGGTCACGTGCTCCGCTTTGGCGGCCTGGGGTTTCACTGGTTCGGATCCTGGGCACAGACATGGTACCACTCATCAAGCCACACTGAAGCGGCATCCCACATGCCACAACTAGAAGCACCCACAACTAAAAAAGAAAAAAAATATATATATATATACCTATTTTTTTTTTTGGTATATATATATATATATATATATATATATATATATATATATACACAACTATGTACCAGGGGGCTTTGGGGAGAAAAAGGAAAAATAAAATCTTTAAAATGCAGGCCCACCACTCACCAACTGTGGCACCTGGGCACATTATTTGCCCTCTTCAGGCCTCAGCAGAACAGAGATGGTGACAGGCACCATTATCACACGGGGTTTTGAGGAGAGTCAATGTAATAATTCACACAAAGCACAATACAAAGCTCCAGCATCCACCAAAAACTCAATAAATGTCCATGGTCTGAGAGCCTCCTGCATCGAATAAGGTCTAGGTTTTCAGGACACCCTCTTCCTCCCTGTGCAACAACAGATAGAACATCTGCCCTTTTCCCACTTGCTGGCTCCCACCTCTCCACACTGCCAGCTACTCCAGTCCGGTTCTTCTGAAACCATCTGCAGTGAAGGACCAGCTTGGTTTGTTTGTTTTCATTTCTTAATTTCTATCTATCATAGACGGGTACTTTTGTAAAAGACAATAAAAATGAATCACTAGGGAAACGCAATTTTAAAAACAAAATACAAGGCCTAATTTTTTTATATTCCACAGACAAAATCACTCTGGCAAATGGCTATAAAAGTTTCTAAATACTTCCTTTCAATTTCCATACTTCTCCTTACTGACTGGTAACAGTTGGCAGAGCTGGGCCATGGACCGCCCTTTAGGTAGCGCCCCTCTCTCTCCAAGCTCCTAATAACCTTATAGTCATAAAACACAACAGAGTACTTAAGAATCTCTAGTTTTTCATATTAATCTTAATACCCCAGCCAGGGTGCATGTTTTTTGAGCACCAGGGTCATGTCCACTATGCCTAGTGGAGCCTCATAGGGGCTCAAATCCTCTCTGACAATCCAAATATGAAACAGACATATTATTTACTTTTACCTTTTCATGATTTAGACAACTTGATAGTGCATTTGTGAAAACCTTCCTGAGGAAAACAGTCTGTCCCTTTAGCATCCCTATTTGCCTGCCTTCCATCCATTTCTCTGTGTCTTTTTCACCACCTATCTCATCTCCATTTAACAGAAATCCACTTTATATAGTCACTATTTCTCGTCTACTGAGGGACAAGACAGGGCAAATCACAGAAAACCTCATTCATCAGAAAGGCTGGCTCTGGCTCACCAGATAAACACTCAAGGAAATGGAGTACTTAATACAAGTTACTTCCAAGGGAACTGTTATTGTCACCTCCATGTCTCTCTAACGCTGGACTCACGATAGCTGCTCAATAAGCATTTGTGTGAACTGGCTGTAGAGTGCCGGCTACATCTCAGTGACCACAAGTCACATCTTCAGTCACGTCACTCAGAAGGCACAGCAGCCATAACCAGAAAGGGGCAGTGAGTGGCAGTGTTATAGAAAGGAGCCTGGGGCCATCTAGACCAGTGGTTTTCTACTCCGGCTCCCAGACCCAGAGATTCTTTTATGCAATTGTTCTGAGGTGAGGCCTGAGCATCAGTATTTCTCAGGTTCCATAGGTAAGTCCAGTGTGCAGCTAGGATGGAAAACCACTGATTTGGAATACCCTCCCATCCATACTGGTACTTAGCAGATCTTCCTTAAATGCTTTTTGAGTGGATGAATGACTCAATCAATGGATCAATGGATCAATGGATCAATGGGTGAGAGAGAGTCTGTGGCAAACGTGGAGACGGTCTTGACTCCTGTTTCCTTGGACCCCTCCAGTATGCATCTTCTCCCAAGGTCCAGCCTTAAGCTCCAGCCAGAAAGCATCCCTCTTCCATCCTCTCGGTGGGGGAGGAGGGCTTGTTTCTCCCCTGGAGCACTGGCCCTAGGAAAGCACTAACTTAGCTCACCCTCACCTTTTTCAAGCAGGAAACTCCTAGGCCTTCTTGAATACACACCCAGAAGGCCCCCACAAATACCACTGGCCTCAACTCATACAGGATGAGAACATGTTATCTCATCTATTCTGTGTTTATTTAATGGTCGTTCTTTGATTGTTTTTCTGGCGGTCCATGGGTCCAGGATGCTATCTCAGACTACAGACTTCCAGAGGACAGAGGCCCAAGAACACTTAGTACAAAGTGACTGGTTTGTAGAAAGTCTAGTAAATGCCTGCTGCTGTTGTACTGCTGAAGAAGGGACAGATGGAAGGTAGCAGGGGGCAGTGTGTGAGGTGAACAGGAGGAGGAAGAAGAGAGTGTTGTGCAGGCCTGGAAGGGGAGATGACATGCTGGCTGCCCACTGTGGGCAGGCACAGGTGACACACAGGATTAGGAAGTGTCCACCACCCCATCCCAAGGGGATGCCAAGCTCCAAGTTCTCTGCTGAGACTGTGTGCCTGAGACTGCCCCGGCTCTTGACCTCTGGCTGCCCTCTTAGCTTCTGCCTCTGCCTCGCTATTTTTAGCAGAATTGCAGCCCCTCCCCAGCCTCTTCTTCCAACCTATTTCCATGACCCCAGAGGAGCTGCTGAACTTTCATTCTCCCTCTGGACCCTGAACCTCCCACTCCTCCTTGAGACTTACACTGAGTCAGTTCGGGATGCCACGTGGGGATGCTTGGAAGGAGATGAATACGAGGCAGCTGGGAAGCCAGTTGTGAAATCTAACACTTATTTTTTAAACCAGGAAAAAATAAAAAGGAAATACGTTAGGTCCAGGGAGTATACTTCCTCTGGCCCCAAAAAGCAAGACACTCCCCACTGCATACTGATGGCACCCCATCACTAGCATTGACTGGTATTTTCTGGTATGTTTCTGTCTCCCCACTAAAAGGGGAAAAGGAAACTCATACTATTTGGGCACCCTTGTTTCCTGGCACTCTGCTAGACTCTATTTGTGGTTTTTCTCATACAAATTTTACAATCTGTGAGCCAAGTTAAGGGACCCACCCAGGGTCACACAGCTTACAATTAGAGATAGGATTCAAACCTAGCACTTTGTGACTTCAAGGCTCACAGAGATTCATCTCTTCCCAAAAGTAAGCCTCACACTTCTGTTACCAAAAAGAATACTCCTCCCTCAGCCTTTTAGACCATGAGTTCCCCAAGGCAGGACTCACAAAGCCCCATTAGACTGGTACCTCCCAGTGGGCTCAATATACCATGTGGATTGAACCACCAACTTTCAGAAAAAAAAAAAAAATAAGAAAACACATTCACCATCCACATGCCAGTGAGAGATGAAGAAATATGTGCTTTCTCTTGCCATACCAGCTTCCTAGGTGGCTGGAGAAAGGGACGAGAGAGGCGTCCAGCCAAGACAGGTGAATTATGGACCATCCCAGCGTCCATAATAACATTTCCCAGTTCCAGAAGCACCTCTCAACCATAGGGATTCTAAGAAAATGATTCATTCACTCATAATCCAATAGATATTTACTGACCACCTACTATGTGCCAAGACCAGCACTAGGTGCTAGGGAGAGTAAACAAAGCAGTCTGTTTTTGCCCTCATAAAGCTGGCAGCCAGAGGAGGGACAATGCTGCGGTTCAGAGGCATTTGTAGGGTAATGGCATCTCCTGACACACTACCTTAAATTTAGAGCTGAGGCACTTTGTGGGAGGAGGAGAAGGAGGAGTAAAGGAAACCAAACTCGTTGCTATGCAACCATGATGATTTATTCTTAGCCAGAGCAGCAGCAAGGTGCAGGGAGTGGGTGGAGGGAGGAGACGGGAGCTGAGGGAGGCCGGAGGAGCAGGGATCGGAGGCAAAGTGGTACACAGAGAACACCACAGCTACACACACAGGCCTCTCTCCATGGAGCCACTCACAAATAGACACTGCACAGACTCACACTTGCCAGAGGCAGTCAGAACACTGTGAGACAACCCTGGGAACCATGGAGAGGGCCTCCTGCCCAGCTGCAAAAGCCCTTGTTCTTGGGCCTGAAATTAACCTTCAGTTATTATAACCAGGTCTGTACTGAATACCAAAAAGGGACAAAGAACAACAGAAAGGCTGGCATGTTTCCCGCCTGGGAGAACATACAATCTACCAGAAGAATAGGACACACATGCATAGAAACCATCCATCAACAAGTATTTATTAAGCACCTCCTCCATGCCCATTCAGCATGGTGCAGGATGCTGTGGGGGCTAAGGGAGGGCTTGGGTGGCCTGCCAGGGCACGCAGAGAAGCGCACAGCGCTATGGACACCTGCCTGGGCCCCAGGTCTGAGTGCTAGACTCGGCTTAGCCACCCATGGGCTCTGGGCAGCTTGTGGCAAGTCATTCGATGTCTCTAACCCTCAGTCTCCTGATCTCTAAAATGAGAGATTTAAACTAAGCAACTTTTCCAGTTCGGACAAGCCCTGAGTCTTTGACAGAAATGCTACAGGATTTCAGTGAGAGCAGAGCTGAGTATCAAATGGAATATTCAGGAAGTGCTACATGGAAGAGGGAGGATTTGAGGAAAGGGTGGGGGAGGGAGACTAACGTTTATTGAGGGCTTATTGCGTACCTTTACCTAACGATACAGAATGGTTTCTCCATTTTCAGAGAAAGCCAAGCTTCAGGGAGCTTGAGTAACATGCTTAAAGCCACACAGCTAGTAAGTAGCCAATCTAAGATTCAAATCCAGATCCGTCTAGCTCCAAAGCCTGTGCACGTTCCACTGGGCCCCACTGCCTCCCTAAGACGGTAAGACTCGGCTAGGAATGGAGGATGGGGAGGATGGGGGAAGCAGCATGGGCAAAGACATCGACAGGCTGAAAACTGCCAGGATTAACGTGGGAAGATTCCTGGGGTCAGGGCTGTGAGGGAAAGGAGGGTGTGGTAAGCAGGAGAGAGAACCAGGCCACCCCTAACCAACACCCCGGATTGCACTAAATGCTATGGAAAAGAAAACGGTATATAAAACGGTCCTTGCCCTGAATTAGTTTGCAACCAGGGAGATAAAATGTGAAGATTAACAATCAGGGAAATGCTACAAAAAGTGCCAAAGAAGGCGTACAAAAATAAATCACAGTACAGTTTAAATGGGGGAACTGTGCTTCCGATTTTGGAGGCCGCAGGAGATTCTATGGAGGGAGGAGGTTGGATGTGGGCTTGAAAGGATTCAAGAGAGGAACAAGGAGGGAGAAGGGAAGAGAAGTAAGGACATTTGGGACAGGAAAAATCTCATCCATGGATGAAAAAGCAGGAAATAGGCTCTCTGTGCTTAGAAGAGAGAGCTGGTAGGAGAGAACATAGACCAGTTTCGTTGGGCAAGACCAGAGAGCCTTGGCTGATGGAGTGAAGAGCCTGATCCGTCACCAGGAGGCTATGAGAAACCTCAGACTGTGCTGGAGCAGGGGAAAGACATGGTTAAAGAGCAGTGTAAGTAAAGGGAACCAGCAGCGCTCACAGAGCAGAGAAGGGACAAGGGATGGGAGAAGAGACACAGGCAAGGGATGAGGAAGGTCTGAACGGGGGGTAGGGTAGCCCTGGGGATGGCAGGGCAGGACTAGTTTCCTGGGTATTTTAAGACAGACAGAAAAGTCCTGGTGAGTGGGGAGTGGGAGAAGGGGGGAATCAAAGTTACCCAAACTTCACACCAAGAGAAGGACAGTACCATTTTCAGAACGAGCGAAGCCCAGGCAAAAATAAAACTTTGGGGGAGGGTGCTGATGAGTTGATTAGTTCCATTTTAGACATTCTGTGTAAAGTTCCCCTAGGATATCCAAACGAAAAAATCATGAATCACAAACTCAGGAAAAAGAAACCTGGGGCTGGAGGAGGGGAGGTGGCATCACCCATCACCCAGGGAGAGGTGAGCCCTGCCCTGCTCCGACGTCCCCTGGAAAGGCAGGACAGCTGCTCTGTGAGTTAGGAACTGTATGTCCTGATAAGAGAATTCCCAAGGAGGACGGAAACAGAATCCCTGAGCCAACTCTTAATTACTCCCAACAGAGCCAGTGAGGCTCTCGACCAGGGTCAAATGTAGAAGAATTGAGCACACTTCCCTCTCCAGGCAGGAACCCCTTCTGTGCTCTAGTGGGAATCGTTAGCCTTTGCCAGGGACAGGGAATCACAGGGGACCTCTTTCAGCATCTGGATTCAGAGACAAGGGATAAGACTTTGGAGTCAGAAAGATCTGGGTAAAAAGCACAGTTGCTCCATCTGAGTGAGTGTGGGCAAGTTACCTGGCCTCTCCGAAGAGTAAATCAGACAAGAGTCAAGTGCCTGGCACAGGGCGGGGCGTGCAGATGGCACCAGTTCAATATTAGTCCCCTTCACCCCACTCCAGAACAGGCCTTTCCTTTACCGTTCAGTTCTCACTGATAGTTTTTTCATTAACACGTCCTCAGAAGGCCTAGTTATATTCTCTAGGACAGCAAAAAAATAAGTCAGTTTCTCCTTCCACCTGCCAAATGTTGGTCAGCTTTCCTCTGAAGCTAGGTCTGGGGTACCTTGAACCAAACTCCATCCTCATGGTAAGGTCTGACAGCTAAAGAGCAAAGGAGGGCTACAACTGCTCTTCTGTAAGTGCAGCCCAGGGCCTCCAAAATATCACCTTCATCTGACTGCCAATGGCAGTTGAAATTCTACCATTGGAGATCTATTTCTTTAACTTAACATGCTTCTTTTAAATAACAAATTCTCCCATGAGGAATAACCCATTGAGCTGTTGCCAATCATAAGTAACTAAACGTGCATTAATTTAACAGCTGCCTAGAGAAGCAAGGGTTCTGATGCTTCAGAGAGGAGGAGCGGGGCGTTTTGGAGCTGGTATCACTGGTCCTACGTAGGGAGGCTGTTGAAGTGAGTGAAAAACCAGAGGGCAAAAGGACTTAGAAGAGCAGGTTTCACAGCTTCACGAGGGATCAGCCCTCATCACTGAATGAGAGGAGTCACAGAGGAGATAACCCTTCTGGCCGGAATCGCCACATGACAATGTGGGACGTTGGGGGTACAATGTGTGAGTCACTGAGGCAGCACCTCTCCAGAGGGCAACACAAAGCACCACAGAAAAGCCATCTCCACCAGCCATGGAAGCAAAACAAAAGGGATCAAGGTGCACCAGAGAGACTGAGTTCGGAGCCAGGAAGCACTTCCCACATGATGCAGAAATTTTCATTGTCCAGCTATGCTTTCCTTGTGCCCCCACCACCCTGCTGACACTGTTCCTTCAGAGATGACCCATGATCTCCTAACAGACAAACCCCAAGGTTCTACCTCACTCCTCGCAGATTTAAGGGCAATGCGCACACCTTCCTTGAAACTCCTGTGTGAGGCGCCCTGGTGTGACCACTGTCACATTCCTTCTCACTGTGGCCCAAGACTCTGCCCTTCTTCTCTCTGCATTCACCCCCGTCCCTATCGAGGCAGAGAGACAACCATCCAGCAGTTCTCAGCAAAGCAGGAAGGAGTGGTTCCAAAGAGTCTTTACAGCACAGGGCCTGGCACAAAGCAGGTGTAGCACAAACTGCAGACGCAACCAAGAAAGCCAATGCATTAAAATGCTGGCTAAAGTGTGGCTCAAGGACCACCCCACAGGAAGCCACAAAAGGCACGGCATGTTGATGTGTTTCTGAGGAAGCTTCACTTACTCGACATATATGCCTTGACTTTGACCTGCAAGCACGCCTTAGCGTGTTTTCTCCAGAGAACAATTTAAAGGGAGTGCCGTCAACCTCGGGGCCCTCTGCCTCCTCAATACTCTGGTCTCCAGTATCCAAGGAGACATTCTCACAGAAGACCGCAGCACCACAGGAAAAGATCCACAGATGGAACCCTGAGAGGACCGTGCTTCTCTGCCACAAAGGGACTTTTCTCCTCCAGGCCAGCTTCCTCAGCCCCTCTTGCTGAAGCCACTTCCAGTATCCTCCCTGACTCCTGACCTTAGCCAGGCTGCACCAATTTTCTTTGTAATGCTGTCTTTCCGTCGCCTCACATCTGTGTTATATGTACCACAATAAACGTATAAACGAACAATATCAGAGAACACCACACTCCCAACCTTTGGGCTCCCTCACACCAAGGGCTTTCCTTTCATCCCAGCAGACGTGCCACGAAGGTGAAGACCACACTCTCCCTCAACAAGCGGGGAGCTCTCTGAGGACCAAAGCCATGACAAAGAGTCACACGTTGGTCCTTGACTCTTCTTGCCTCTGTACCTACCACTTCCCTTCAGCACCCAGCAGAACACTGCCCATACGGGCACCTCCCAGTTCATACTGGTGACTGACTGATACACAAAGAAAAGCAGGGAGCCCCAGGAACTTCACAGATGGGGAAGACGTGAATACACAGGGAAGGTGAAGGAGAAAAGACAGGAGAGAGGAAGAACTGGAGTGAATCCTTGGTGACCTCAGCAGTTTCTCATATCCTATCTTAGTCGTCCTTTTAACCTTTAGCCCTGGCCCTGATCATTAAGATTTACTCTTTGATATGCTCCTCCATCTCTGCCCATTGAGTGCGAAACAGTGAGATTTGTCAGATGTTCTGAGTGCCAGGACCCATGCAAGAAAGTTGCCAAGGCAACACAACACTCCTCTTTGGTATAAATACTCATGGGGGCTGCTACTGGTAGAGTAGAACACAGACACTTTCCTCTTCTTCCTCCTTGAGTCAGATCTGGCTGACTTCAAAGTAGAGAGAGCCGTGAATGATTTTGGCAGGGGGAGTGGGAAAGCATGGGTCCCTCCAAAGACAAGCTAAGGTGCTGTCTAATGGGTAATACAGCAGGGAGAGAGGACTTTGCAGTTCTGATTAAACACACAGCTCCCACTGGGCCCAGACGTGGGATGGGGGCAGAAGAAAGGCACCCAGAAGGTGGCATGGCATGAATTATAGGAGGGGACTCATAAACCACAGTGCCAGGACACAGCACCCAGGACAAATGCTTGAGATACCAGCCAGCTGGGGCCAGTGGGAGGGGTCTAGGGCCTTATGCTCTGGCTAGGACTATGCTGACTTCCCTTGTTCTCCCTACTTCCTCCCCAGACCCACAAATACACAAACTACACAGAGGACCCTTAGGATCAAGCATCCATGTGCCAGTGCTACTCAGAGAAGACTGTGCCTTCACCTCTGCCCTTAGCAGACATCATTCCATCCAGATGGCTATCTCAGCATCCAACCCACACCCAGAGCATCTTTTTTTAACCCTTTCCCTTCCCTAGATCTCAGTCTTTCCATCTCTAAAATGGGAGAGCTTTCCTCTCCTCCTTCCAACCTCCAATATTTCTTGAAAAGATAAAAATAAAGTGAAATTTTGCCAGTGACGACTCCTTGGACAAACTCTTTTAAGAAGTAGTATCAGCAGGCCCACTGCTGGGCGGCGGGGTGGTCCCCAGCAATCCCAGCTCTCAGGCTTTGAAGGAGAGATGGAATAACAATCCAGGATAAGGTGTCTTGCATTCATTTCCCATTTTCACCCACGTCCTTACCATTGCTCCCCACAAACACCCACTGCATCCAGATGAGCTATTCACACATTGGGAGCTGCATCCCCCTTACCTTCGCTCACTCCATTATCACTGCACACCCCACACTCATTCATCCTGCCAGGACTAGCAGACTCATCTCCCCAAAGCCTTCCCCAACCACATAGCCAATAGGACTCTTCTCCTCACTCTTGAAGACCTGCCGTCTGCACCAATCACTTGACAAATGTCACTCTGCACCTTATCAATTTTTTGGGAGGCCCCCACATAGCATCTAGAATAATGTTGAACACATAGTAGGCACTTAAGTGAATATTTATTTTAGAGTGGATTTTTTAAAAATTATTCATTGTTCAGCCAAACCAGGTGACTTGAATCTCCAGGTGTCCAAGCATGTCCCTCCAGAAGGAGAATGGAACCTCCCCACGTGCTCCACCGTATTGGCCAGCATAGTTCTCCTGCTGCTCTTCTAAACACACCACTCCTGCTCTGGCCTGAAACATCCTCTCCAGTTGCCCAAACTCTTGCAGCTGCTCCGCCCCGCCAACCCTTTCCCCTACTCATCCAGGATGGCTCAGGAGCCCACTCGTCAATTCCGACATCACTAAGCCATGTTTCCGTCACTAGAGTTGCCTGAATTTCCTGTGGAGCACAAACAAGGCATAACTTTAAAGCAGCATCACCAGCTTCGTAACAAACACTCTGGGACGTGCACATTCGTGATCATCTTTTCCCAGGTCACACCCTGCACCAGGCGTCTGTGCCCTGGGTTAGACTCCAGCATCTCTTAGCTGCCTTGAACCTCTACCCAGAATTTCTGGGCCTCCAACAGTCACTAGGTTTCCGGGCAGGAAACTGGTATTGTGTCTCCCTGTGAGGAGGCTGTAAAAACCAACAAACTCTACCCTCCTCCCAAAGGTTAAGCGGACAGCAGACCCACCCAGCTCATCCTCCCAGGCTCCCTGACAGTCTGCCTGGTGTCATGGAAAGAGGGTGGGCTTTGCTACCAGGTGGGCCAGGGTTCAAGTCCTTGGGCAATTTGGTGATGTACCCAATTCAATCACCATCAACTGAGTGCTTACTCTTGTTCTAAGGAATCAAGGGCTCTCACCGTGTGGTCCTCACACCAGCAGAATCAGCAGCACCTAGGAACTTGTTAGAAATGCAGATTCTTAGGCCTGCCCCACACCTACTGAGTCAGAAACTCTGAGGGTGGGCCCAGCAACCTGTGTTTTTAACAAACTCTCCAAGTGATTCTGATGCACACTCAAATTTGAGGACCACTGATTTACATGCTGGGGATACACAAAAATGAAAAACCTGCAAACTAGACCAGCAGTTCTCAGCCCTGGCTGCACATTAAAATCATCTGGGGAGCTTTTAAAGTAATACTGAAGCCTGGCCCCATCCTGGACCAATTCCATTAGACTCTCTGGGAGTGGGCAGATAATCAGAATACAATGCGCTGAGCACAAAGACTGAACAAGTGTGCAGGCAACTGAGAAGGCAACAGGCAGTGAGGAAATCAGGGCAAGAGGCTTCACTATCTGTGCCTCGTGTTTTCTCATCTGTGAAATGGGGCTCACAGCGTCCATCTTACAGGAGACGATGTGTATACATGCCTGGTCTATACCAGTTCCCTCCCTTGCTGACTTTGGGCTCAGCAGCTGGGCTGATGTGTTTAGAATGCACCTACAACAGCTCATCATCAAGGTCCCTGCCCCACCAAGGAAAAACCTCCTGGCTGTTCACAGCTTTGGACGAGAGTGCCCTCCAGCACCCACTTCAACATTCCTAGTGTCTTCAGTCACTGTCCTGAAAAACAGCCTGGGTCCTTGGGAACCAGACGGTCCCTTGGGGGCTGCTCACAGCCCACACCTCAGCTTTGACATCCCCCCAACTCTTTCAAAGAACTTCTCTTTAAAACAATGCCATACAGGCCACTTGAGTTACACTGGGAACATGCTGTCCTATTCCCGGCCCCTCTCAAACTCTCTTTGCCTGTGGTCCAGGCAGAGTCCCTGGCTCAGGGTGAGCTCTCTCCCCATCAGGCAGTCCTCACTGATGTAAAACCTTTCACTATTCAATCTCCCTCCCCAGCAACATCTGAAATCAGGCCTATATGGGACTGAGCAATAGCCCCAAATTTGTTTACTCCTCCCTCCCCACAAGGCCCAGGAGTGGGTCTGCAGTCACAGGGAGGGCCCTGGGCCTCCTACAATGCCACAGACCTACAGGCAACCTCCACGGCCTCCTGAATGGAACAGAGAAATAGGGACTGGACCTTGTAGCTGCCCCTTGGGCTCTATGCTTATCCTAGCAGACGCTAAAAACATTTTTGGTCTCCTCTTAAGAATAGCCTTCAATGTCATTTTAAAATAAAAACAAGCAAATTCTGTCATTACTTTATAGGCAAACCTCTCTTTTTTTTTAACTAAAAACACCATCACTCAGCTTGCCCAGATTTGGTTTCCTCTTCCCTAGATTTCCCCAAATAAAGCTGGGCTGTTTCCAAAAATCAAATTAGCATTCAAAGAACAAAATTTCGTGGCCATTAAGGAGAGTTTCAAACAAACAACAAAAAAACAAATCCTTGCACCACCAAGTTGGAAAACAGTTCCCAGAACGCAGATCCCACAGGGTCTGAACACAGGTGGCGTCCCCCGCGTCAGCTTCCCTCCGGAGGCCTGCTTTGAAGGGAGCACCCCCTCCGAGGTCAGTGAAGCAGGCAGTCCTGCCATCACCTGGGAGGGGCCTCAGAAACCAAACTCCCACATATCCCACGAGGGAGTGGGAGAGGGGATGCAGAGAGAAGAAGGGATCTGACCTCAGAGAAAAGGGTTTAGACACCCCAGAAGCAGGAACCAGGCCTATTCTCCAAAGAGGCAGGGGCTGCCAGGGGAGAAACAGTGTCCTCAGAGGCCAAGGCCTGGCCTAGTTTCCTGTCCTTGACAAACAGAGCCACCACAGAAGAATTTGGAACGTGAGACAGAAACAAAAATCCCTGCAGAAACGGTCATGGAGGAACAGGGAAAATAAAGGTGCCACGCGGCTTTTCCTCGATTCTCTGCACAGCTGTACCAGGGCCAGATTCCTTCCCAGACACCACAGAGTCCCCTCTCCTGGCCTCACTCCCCTCCTCTTCCTTCCCCAATTCCTGCCACGTGCAAAAGAAGACCTCTGCCCAGGCTGGCTGGAAGAGAATGAGATATTTTCTCCTTGGCTCTGCATTTTCATTCAGCCTTAAAAAGCTGAGCCCGGGCAAGGAGCCCACAAGCATGTCGTGCTGCGCCTCGGTGCTCACCTCCCCAGTGCTGGCAGCTCCCTCTTCACTGGATTCTTTCTCCTTGCACCAGCGTTCTCACTGGCCCGGGTGCCAGACCCTGGGCTCTGGAAGCACTGATTGAGCTGCCTGCATAACCCTTAGGAAGGCGTAGCCAAAAGCAGAGCATTACCAATGCACAGCTTTGCTCATCAAGGAATGCCAGCCTGGGCTCCAGTGGGGAGAGGGAGGCTGGAGGGACAGAGAAATGGTTGTGTCATTTGGGCGGCACTCAGTCATTGCACTAATGGTGGAAAGAGATATTGGGTAATCAAAATGATGGGTAATTGATAATCCAGAATAACAGACATTGTTTGTTAGGAGGCAGCATGATTTTTCACAGCAGAGTTGCAAAGAATCTATTTGTTCAAAGATGAATTTGCATTTCCTGGACACAAAGACTAAGAAGGATAGAAAACAACCACATGAAAGAGGAAGCCAATTCAGGATTTAAAATTGACCATATAATACACATACAGAAATAACTGAGAATTGGCCATATAGGGAAGATGCACAGGAAGTTAGAGCTGAGAGGGACCTAAGACATCCTCCAGCGCCCCATTTTACAAATGAGAAAACTAAGGTCCAGGGAAGTGAAGTGGCAGCCTGACATCATACCGCCATTCAGCAGAAGAGCCAGAACGAGAGCCGGATTGTCTAAGCAGAGCACAGTTCACTTGGCCACAAGGGTCCACAGACTTCACCTTGAAAAGAACCATCATCCTGAACCCCCAATACTGACGAGGGTGTCGCCAGGACCTTGCAGGTCTCTCGGCAATGGCTGCTTCTGTCATCACCATGTTCCCCAAACACAAGTCACCCTCATGTGCTACTGACTGCCCTAGGACGAGCACCAAGAGGATTCATAAATCACTGCCCGATTGTTTGAAATCACAGCACGGTCTTTGATAGCAGCAACTTCTATGATTCAAATCAGGAGCTGCTATCAATTTCACCAAGTTCAAGTACAATAATATTCTTGGTATTTGGGTGGCTCTTTTGATCTTTTTCCAAAACTCTTTGACATCTTGTACCTAACATGATATTCACCAAACCCCATGGGTTAAAGACAGAGGAGGGATTGAGACATCTGTTTCATAGACTTCCCTGATGAACTTACCCATTAGTAAACAGCTGGAAAGTGGGGCTGAGAGACTAGCAGAGGCCTCCTGACTCCCAGACCTGGGCTCTTCGCAGAGCAAGCTGGGAGCATGAGTAAGAAGCTACAGTTCACAAGAAGCTTCAGGGGCCAGAGCCAGAAGGACGTTGTCAGTTAGCTTGCAGGCAAAAAGAAGATGCAGGGGTCTGGGGCAAACAACTGAGCATCGTATCTCCTTTGTTTTTTGTTTGCTTTTTTATTAAAGCATAACTTGCACACAGGAAAGCGAACAAATCTTAAGGGAAGAGCTGGGTAGATTTTTGCATATATATACACCGATATAACCACCATGCAGACCAAGATTTAGAACACTGACAGCTACCCAGAAGCTTCCCGCATCCCCCTTCCAATCAAGAATAACGATTATCTGACCTCTACCCATACAAGAGGTTTTTCTTGTTCTTAAACTTCATATAAATGAGAGAATATAATAGGTATTCTTTCATATCTGGCTTCTTTTGCTCAACATTCTGTTTGTAAGATTCCTCTATGCTGTTAGTATGCCAATAGTGTGCTCTTTCTCATTGCTGTATAACATTCTGTTGCATCAATATACAACAATGTATTTATCCATTCTACCGTTGGTAGAAACACTTTGGTTGTTTCCAGTTTGGGTTTGCTATGAATAAAGCAGATATGAACATTCTTGTACATGTTTTGATGAAGATAAATCCTCATGTCTGTTGGTTATATCCAGGTGCGGAATTGCAGGGTCATGGGGGTATGCATAATAGATAACACCAAAGTTTTTTCAAAGTGATTGCACCAATATACACTCCCACCGGCAAAGATAGTTCCAGGAGCTCCAGATCCTCACCAACACTTTATATTATCCATAAAGATTCCTTTTTGAAGCAAAACTTTGGGAAACAAGGTACCCCATGTAGGTTTCCAGATAACTGAATTTAGTCTTTAAGCAGCCTTTTAAAAAAAAAATCCTAACACTTTTCCTTCTTGAACAGAGTAAACCACCCAACCCTTGCAGACCATACTGAGATGTACGAGAGCTGTCTGCCCCTATATTAAATATCTAGGAATTTCACTGTCTCCTCCTTCATGGGTAGACGACGCTAAAGTATCAGCAGGCCATAGCACCTCCCTCTAATTGCTGTTCCAGGAAATATTGAAGATAGTCCAATCAGGAACTTTAGTTTACACATATCCTAAGTCAATAAGTTCTGCTCTCCATTGGGTATGGGCTTCTTTGCTACTGTAAGGCTATTTCTATGTCCTGAATGGTGAAAGTTACCCCATAAATAGATAAGTGAGTTATTACTCATTTCATTTGTTTTCATGTGGCTTGGCAAATGTTATTCGGTTATCAAACAATCAACATAAATTTATAAAGCACTTACTTTATGTTACTGAGCTGGACATTCTGGAAGTCACAACGAAAACCAACAAGGCTTCCCTTGAGGGGGCAGAGCCCTCGAGTAACTCACGTGGAAGGCTGTCATCCACCTTCTTCTTCTCTCTTTACCCACCCAACCTCTTTCACAGATGAAATGAGGTTAAAACAAACATCAGTGATGGTCTTGGCCTAGGAGGGGAAATCAAGCCTTCAGGGAAGGAAAATGGAAAGAGGAGAGCAGCCCTGCCCATAGGGCCATGGTAACAGAGTGACTGGATGACAGAGGGAGATGACTGCAGTCTCTAGTCTTCTCTTAGGACAAGCTCAATCCCTTTCTCCCCTGACCTCCACCTACCATCACCTTCCTCCTCCAGGCTACTCTCTCTTGGCGCCAGTGCTCAAGTTATTGAAGCAGAGTATGCTGCTCATCCCACACCTCACTACCAAGTGCAGTGCCCAAGACAAGACATGTTCCCTGACCTTACAGAATGTACCAACCTTAAAGAACATATCTATGGTGATCACCACTTGCAGGCTTGAGTCTAAGGATGAGCTACTGTGGACTGGCATGTGCAAGCAAAGAGTGGACAGGCCTTGAACTGGTCCTTAAAGCAGGGAAGACTTAAGGCAGAGCAGCGGAGCAGAGATAGAGAGTGCTCTGCCCTCTAACAGAGCAAAGGACAAGAGTAGGAAGAAACATGGGACCCTTACAGCCTGTCAACAGACAGGACAAGCTTTCCACATTACTACAATGCTGGGACACAATTTGGCTGCTGCTCCGAGTATGGACTGACTCCCCCACTCAAACAAAAGCTGCCTTAGCACAGTGACTGGGAATTTTAGGGACTTTCTTAGGAACACCCTCACATGAGCAGGCTGGATGAGGCTGTGCACAGTGTTGCTCTTCAGCATTCTACAGCTCTCAATTTCTCAATTCATAGTTTCTGGCTTGGCTCTCTAGATGCCAAATGCAAACGACTGAGAACAACTCCATGGCTTTTCAGGATTGGAAAGCTGCTTCTGCCCCTGTGCAGATATGTAACCAAGTTGAAAGGGCAGCTAGCACTGGGGAGTGGGGGAGGGGACAGGAAACAGGCAGAGGAGGGTTAGACCCACAATGCAACTTTAGACCCCAGAACCCTTCAGGACCAGTTAAAGAAGGCAGAGACAACACATGAGTGGAGGCATTTGGGAACACCTCAGCACCTTGCCAGAGTCAGCCATATGAAGACACAGTTCCTGGATCACAGTGCTCCCGTCCATCAAGCTCACTTCTTCTCCAGGTAAGTTTTTGGGGCCTAAATCAAGGTTTTTCAGGAATCGGTAGTCTTATTCCATCCTGAGGGACCATCTACCTCTTGTTGCTTGGTTTAAATTTTCATCTGTTTTTCCTGCTTTCCTGTACTGTCAGCTCAGAGGGAAAACCTCCCCTCTGGATGGGGCAAAAGTAAAACCACCACTTTTGATTGGCCGGTCACTAAAGCGAGATTGGCTGAAACTTCCATTCTCAGCCCAAAAGTTGATTTCACCTCAGGCTTCTGTCCTCATCAGTTATCATTTGTTATCTAAATAATCTTTGTAGGAAACATCTTTTTCAGGGACAAACATCTTTTAGTACACAAAAAGTACCTAGTGGAGAGAGGGACGAAGAGCAGCCATCAGGCAAACAAACATAACTTTAGTTGAGAGCATCTATGCCTCAACATTCCAGTCTCTGTGCACTAACTAATCTCACTCCACTGATTAGTTCGACTACAGGTATAATGAACAACTTGAGAAACGTCAGAGTGAGACACATCAGTAAGAGCTTCCTGAGGGCAGGAAGCTGCCTTCTTCATTGCTGTCTTCCTAGCACTTACCATACACCTGCCATCCACAAAAATACTTAATGAATATTAATTGAGGGAATATGTGAATGAAAGAAATAATTGAGTAATTTAAAACATATTGTACACATCAAAGGTATAAATTCTTAAGGGACACAAAATTATGGAGAGGTTTAGCCTATAAAATTGTGGAATATGAGTAATAGAGTAAATGAAGCATAAGAAAAAGAAAACAACATTACAGAGACACGAGGATCAACCAAAAAGTATAAAGCATTGCCAAATAGACTATGTGGTAATAATAACTGCTGTCCTCAATTATCTGAAGGACTTCAAGTAAAAATGAAATTATATAGCTCCGTATTACTCCAGAGGGCTGAAGTAACATCAACGTGCCTAAATTAGACCAAATCAGCTTTCAACTACATAAAACAAATTACTAACAATTAGATCTGTCCAACAATAAAATGAGTTATCTTGTGGAGTCATGAGTACCTTGTCGCTGAAGATATGGATCATCACCACTCAGAGATCATCCAGAGGCAATTTCTGCCTCAAGTGGAAGTTAGACTCAACAGACTCTAAGATCTCATCTGTAACTAAGATTCCTCTAATCTAGAACTCTGTAGTCAACAGCAGATAGAGTCAAGCAAAGCAGACTTCCTGGAAGAGGAGAGTTTGGAGTCAGACTGGGCAGGAGGTGACATGGAATGGCAAGTTAGTCTAGTTATTACAGTGAGTACTGGAGTGTAGGACCCAAAAACCTCACTAAGCAGGAGAGGATGAGAAAACTCACCCTGTATAATTGTGTCAGGGACACTTAGGGTCCATATGTATTATTCTCAGAACCATCTATTTAGAGTAAGTTGAGACTTTCCTAAATTGGCAGATAATCCTAACCTGGATCAAATTGAAATGGGAAAACCTAATCAGATATTTAATGAGTTGATGCAATAGGGAGAGACCACAGAGTTGGAAATTAAAGGAAGCCAACAACAGGCAAGTCTAGCCCCCAATTCTGTAACTGATTGGAAACTTGTGAATGGTTCTCTCTGAGCTACTGCCATAAAAGCACCCATCCTGGCAGCCTTGGACTCTTGTCATTATCAAACCAGGGGTCATTATTTTATGAATCGTATATTATAGCTGATCCAGACAGGCAACAGTACTTTCTTTCATTTTGCTTGGATAATGGCCAAATACAAGTCACTTTACTATGACTTAAAGAGTACTGTGCCCATCTGTTCACAATCGATGGGAATAATTAAGGGGTGGAATGTGCCAGGCACTCTTGGACAATCCTGTAGAAGTGGGTCAGGGGCTTTCTTGGCCATTTGCCATGTGACAACACTTCCTTCATCTGTGAACATATGGACTTGATGAAACTGTCACTTGGAGAGCATGGTACAGCAGGGCTTGGGCCAGTGCATTTCCCACAAGAAAACTGACCTAAGTTATAGCAAGAGAATAGCCTTTAGGTTCTGTATTACATCATGAGAAATTCTTGCAGGTAGGCAACTTTGTGTTCTCTCTCTTAGGAGAATCTGGCTTTGTGCCCCCGAATTAGAAAGAGAGAGTTGTGATTGGAGGTCATCCCTGTCCACCATCTTGAGCTTAAAAGAGGGAGGTAAATCACCTCAAAGGAGAGGAGCAGCCAGGTGACGTCCTGAGATCACAGACAAACCTCCGTTGTCCACCTCTCCTAAGCTGGAGCAGTGGTGAGGAGGAGGGAAGAGTTCTCAAATATTGTTCAGACTTTTGAAACAGTTCAAAGGTTGAAGGAGAGAAACCTCACAAACAGTGGCTGAGAAAACAGTTTGGGTAATGTTGGATTATTTTTAAACATAAGTTTGAGTAAAAAATAAAAATACCTTGCTGAAAAATCCTTCTTATGTCTGTCTTTTCAAGTTCGGAAACTTTCACTCATGGTTTATTAAAAAAGAGAGAGAGAGAGAGACTGGCAAAAGCAAGGAAGTCTCTCCTAATTCTTAGCCAGGAATTCCCAAGACCATGATCATCTTTTATTCCACATTTCTATAGTGAACATCAAGGTAAACCATGAAGGCAGAAGAGATGTCCCTAAAGAGCCCCCTAGAGTGGGAAGGGAGTGTTAGTAGATGAGCTGTTGAGTTTGGGGTATAAGCTGGTAGAGTCATGTCCTTTTCTTCCATATCTGTCTTATGGAGTCAGGACCCAAACCAAGATGGGGTCCCTAACTCACGGAGCCACCATTGCTCAAAGTGGAAACACCTGATCAGTACAGTCCAGCCCCAATCAACCAGAGGGCCTGATGGCCTAATGGTGGGTTATCCAGATTCTTGACATCACCTCTTCTCTCCTCCTGTTTCCTTACTTACAGGGGAATCAAGGACAAGAGTGGAAGAGATTCATTCCAAGGCATTTTGCTGTTTGTGGGCAGTTGTTGAAAGCATTTCTAGGAACAGGGGAATATGTTGTAGGTTAAAAAGAGGTGTTTGTGTTTCCTCTGATTTCAATTATTCAGGCCCTTGGTGCCCTTGACTCCCCGCCAGCCTCCCTTGCATGCCTAGGAATAATGAAGAGTGGGCGTGAATAACGATGTCTGCCAACAGTGCCAGGAACACCACATGCAGCCCACTGCCCACCACAATCAGGGCTTCCTCTCTTTTGCATGACTGCTCAAGGTCACCTGCTCCTGGAACTCTTGCTTACTCACTGCACTGTCTCTAATCTTGTGCCTCCCTTTTCACAATGTTACATCTTTGAGACATGCCACGTGGGTTTGTCCGTTCTCATGATTAGGAACTGATAATGTGAGATAAGAGAACAAAGCAAGAGACGGGCAATCTGAGGTCCTGGGTTCAAGCCTTGGCTTCTCCTTGCTGGTTGGGTATCCTTGGGCAAATCTCTTCACCTGTTGAGGTTCAGGTTCCTCATCTGGAAAAGGCTGAAGATAGTCCTTGCCCTACCTATCTCAGAAGGGGGTTGTGGATTTCAAATGAGATAACCCAAGTGAAAGCCCTTTGGAAATTGTAAAGCAGCCTGTTTCTGTTGGTGGTGGTGCAGAGACAATGTCTCTTCCTGACACTACAGTGTCTGAACTAGGGTTGTGCCCCCTCTGCAGGCTCAGCACAGATTTGGTTTAAATGGTCCTGAAGGCACCCTTTGCCCCTACAATGCTAACACAGACCCTCTCCCCAGCTTTACAATGTATGCTCAGAGGTCAGGCTTCCATGCACATCAGTATAGAGATGCCCACTGGGAAGGAGCCTGCAGCCAGGCCTCGTGCACCTGCAGACATGAGACAGGACAGCAGATCCAGCCCTCAGAGCCCGCTGAAGGAAACAACAGGGGCAGCAGAGTGGCACCGAGCCTCCTCCAGGACCACAGGCCACACTGGTACATCCAGTCCCACTGCCCAGAAGGCAAGTCATCCCCACGACACTCAGGAATTATTTCTCTTTCTCTTTAGCACCACCACCTACAGAGCCTCCATCACAACCACTGCAGCCAAACTCCCTGGCACCATTCGCCTCACCATTTGGCAAGCTAACAGCCCAGAATTCTCTCACTGGGACTTGTTTTCAGAGTCATAACTAAAATCTCTGATTGCCCAACAGAAAGCACCAGGGAGACCAAAGGGAGAAGGATGCTATGTGACACCTGAAGCCACTAATTGCCCATCTTCCCTGCAGCAGTATGCTGACAGTGTCCTATCTTCTTCCCCAAGCGTCTGCTAACAGGTCTGCCTGAGATTAGGAGCACTTACAATGATACTAACTCACTCAGCATCTTCAACAGCTGACACCTAGGAGCAGCTCCTTTGTTTTACAACAAAGCAAATTCAATAATTAATGGCCTTATGGAGAATTTCATCCACAGCCTCTTTCAACAGGGCTTCAAAGGCATCCCCAAACTATAAAAATGCTTCAAGTAGAAATAAATCACTATTTCTTGCACTTTATCATACAACCAGGTACCAAGGGCTCCAGAGTCAACCCTTTCCTAATAGTCTGATAGAGGAGGTAAGAAACGGCTGAGTGCTCAGGAGTTACTTGTGTAATATTTTATAAACATGAAAGAGAAGTCAATATCAGAGTGCTGTGGAGATGGCGGTGATTTCTCCTGAAAAACCTAAAATGCCCTTCCTGGTGTTAGCCAAATTCTATCATGTTATAAATATCTAACCCAAGCTGGACTTCTTCTATGAGGCTTTCTCTGATCACTCCAGCCGAGCAGAATTCAATCATTCATTCATTCATTCAACATTTATTTATTGAGCATCTACACGTACCAGGGGCTGTGCTAGGTTCTGTGGGTAGGACAATATAAACAGTCAAAATCTCCATCTCGTGGTTCTATCCTCTGATCTACTACCAGAAGTACTGTTTATACCCCTGCATCAAATACAATCTTTCAGAGAGCATTTTCCCGGAACTCATATTACTCTCCACTTCACAATATAATTATAAACATGTCTTTTTAAGCAGCTTGATGGTAACAGCATTTCTGATTTCTTTTGTGGTCTGCTAAGAGAAGGTGCTGAGTAAATACATGTTGAATGAATAGTCATACAGTTATGTGAAATACATATATATATATATGTTTAATTTTCCTATCTAGCTTGTAAGTTCCTTCAAAGATAAGAAATTCTCTGTTAACATTTCTTTTTTTTATTGTGGTAACATTGGTTTATAACATTATATAAATTTCAGGTGAACATCACTATATTTCGATTTCTGTGTGGATTACATCATGTCCACCACCAAAGACTAATTACAATCCATCACCACACACATGTGCCTAATCACCCCTTTCACCCTCCTCCCTCCCTCTTCCCCTCTGATAACCACCAATCCAATCTCTGTCTCCATGTGTTTGTTGGTTGTCTACTAACATTTCTGTATCTTCTAGAGCATCCAACCCACAATCTCAGAACATAACTTAATTGAATTCAGTAATTCTGCTAGCAACGGGGGTTCCTCTTCCATGCCAATCCTTTTAATCATACCCTAGATTTAGAACATGGGAAGTCTAAGGCCAAGGAAAACAATATAATCAGTCCTAAGTGACCTACAATCCCTCAACATGCTAGCTAAGCTTTCTCCCAGACCAGAGCACTGTGTTTGTGAGGGAGGAATAAAGTCATCTTTCATCCATGAAGACTGACATAAGCCACCTGTGCATTGCAAGAAGAAAACCAGAATGAAATTGGAGCAGCAAGCCGGACTTTGGACAGCAAGACCACCCATGGAAACATCCATCTTGTGACCCACACAGGATCTGCCTGCCAAAAGACCGTGAACCCAGAAGTCAGGACCACCTACCACGTCAGGGGTATAACTGCAGCAAACGCCAGTCCAGGGAGGCCAGAGATCCTGCATACGTACCCACACTTGCTGTCTTTTGGTTTGGTCTCTCGAAATCCATCTTCTGGAATAGCCAGCTCTGCTCTGATAACTCTTAGAGGATGCCACAGCTAAGGAAGTCAGTGGCTGGAGTTGACCTCTGTTGGGACATGGACCAGTATCCCTTACTACCCTAGGTGAGATCAGGTGAATGGATTTTGCTCTCCCAATCCCCACAGGCATCTGTGAGTCCTACCACCTATAACACCGATGAGTACATCATTAGCATTGGCAGAGCACACCCAGCCAGCAGCCTGGGAATGGCATAAGACATCTGTGTGTCACCTACAAGGAGACATTAACCTGAATCAGAGTGTTCTAAGTTCTAGACATCCTCATAGGAATCTCAGGATTTACCATCTGAAAATTCAACGCACTTACGCTGAAGCCCATCCTCCCCATTCCCCAAATTAGAAAGTACTCCAGGACCTTCAAAATCAACATTAAATGACAAAAAATTAAATTCCCTTTTCTATCCCAGTCACAATGTTAGACTTTACTTCAGCCTTACCAGATCTGGGCAGTCTGACCCCTGCTCATGTCGCGTCAGCCTGGAAGGATTCCTGCCTCCCTGCCTCCTTCCCCATCCTTGATATCCGGGATGGATCCTGAAGAAGCTGCTCTTGGAAGCCAGCAACGGCATTTACTCATGCAAAACAGTGAGCTGACTTCATTTTCCTCAATAAATATTTCATTGAGATTCAGAGAAATAAGAGAAAACTTATTCATGAGATGTATGTTTGTCTTAATGATTCACAGCATAATTTGTTCCAATTAAATATTTATTTTAATATCTTCTTGGGTCTGAAAACTTCTGTCCGTTCATCAGTGAGTCTTAGTATCGTCAGTCCCCTCACAGATCTGAAGACGTTAGAACAGCCTCATTCTTCTCCAAAGTGGGAGTGTTTCCTTGCCAGCCCCCTCTGAATGCGGAGCCTGGGCTATGCTCACACTGTCTCTGACACATCCCCCAGGGCCCTGCTCCTTCTCACCTCACACCTCTCAACCCCATATACATTCTTGAAGCTTACCCTGCTCAGATACCTCTCCCAGACCCAGAATCCCGAGAAACTCTCTATAGAACAAGAGGGAGTGGGGAGAAAGAGCGCCAGGCACTGTGATGGTGAAAAGGAGACTGGAATTGCAGTAAAGAGCTCTGAGTTCAAGTTCCAGTGTCACTGCACGTGGCAGTTTCCCTCTCGTATAATGGGGAAATACATGTAGCTGGAAGGATCAAACGAGATGATGGAGGTGCTTTATAAACTGTAGAGAATTATAGCTACCTCCCAGTGTTGTGACAATTAAAGAAGATATATTTCTAGTGTTTAGGACAAACCTGGTAGATAATAAATGCTCAAATAAGACATAGTTATTACAAAATATGAGAAACGAAATTTGTTTACTTTTATTGGAGTTCAATGACTATTTAGCTCTCACTGCCTAACTTGTTGACATGTTGCCTAAGTGAACATTTCCATCATTCCCTCATATAGATGTACAGAATTCTTGGTAATATTCAGGACCTACACCAGGGGCAGAGGGTTTCTGTGTGTTGCTCTTTTAAACTGTTCACATTTTCGCACATCTTCGCAGTCTCCCCAAGAAACTCTCCTGCAGAGATGGCGTGATCCTCACTCGGTTGCTGGAGCTTCCCTAGATCCTAAGAAAGGCACTCCTTATTTCCTTCACAGGGAGTAGTCTAAGCCTCTCCCACCCCCTCAGCCCCCAAAAGAGACCCATCAAGTGGTAGCCAGAGCATCTGCCATCTGTGGTCCCTCTGTCCTGACTCCAGCTGGGAGGCCCCCACTCAGCCTCCCTGAAATCTGGCTCCTGGCACAGAAGACGGAAGTAACTCCTGCATCCCCACAGAGTGTTTCTGGGGCCGGCAAGCACAGCAGTCACCCTCGGGGCAGGCACTCTCCTCTACCCTCCTCCACGCATGTCCTCGGGGAGGCTTCCTGGATGCTACCTGAGAGGAGGCAGGACTGGCCCTGTGGAGGAGAACGAGTAGATTCCCAAGGCAGCTTGAAACCCAAAGGGACTTTACCTTTTGCATTAACTAAATATCATTTCTAAATTTTTAAATCCCTGGCACTGTGAGAAAGACTTACTATGCCAAAGCAAAAAGGGTTTCCAAAAAGTAATTATAAAGGCTTGTAAGTTCATAATGGCTTTGTACCTTGTACTATTAGAGCTAATTCCATTATCCGAGAAACTCAAAACTGATGCTCAGTAACTTGGTGAATGCCCCAATCCACAGCTCCTGAAAGAACAATCCTCTCCGACACCACACCATGTTAAGTACTTCTCTCCTCCAGGAAGCCATCCCAGAACTCCCGCCACGTCTGAGTCACTCCAATCAATGACACCACCCACCCCCCACTCCACACACACACACACACACACACACACACACTGCCTTAATGTTCCTCTACTTCTTCCGGAGTCAAGGAATCTTAAATTAACACCAGGATGCAATATTTTCACACTCATAAAGGGATTAGCTGAGTGATATTAGCCCCAAAGAATGAATGAACCCTCCTGGGCACCAAGGCACTGCCAGGGTCAGAGAGGTTCTGGGCAGGGAGCAGCTTCCTGGCACCTTTCAAATCATAACAATTCTGCCTTCCCCAGACATGACTCTTAATAAATGTTTTAGTTACTTAAATATCAAATAATTTGCTGATTCTTTTTCCCCCACATGCTCAAGGAAAAAACACCACTGTTTTTCTTTTCCATAAAAGAAATTCCCAGTACAGACCCCAGCTCAGGGCAGCAGGTCAATGGAACACACTGGTCCATGCACCCGCCAGTCCCCCCTCCTCTCCTTCTGAGCTGTTGCAGATCAGAATGAAGCCTGCAATGTCTGAAATCTGATCTTCCATCTGCCACTTGATCTTCCATCTGTTACTTTCCCAGTTGGGCAAGGGGCTGGGGGCTGGAAGGTAAAGCAAGAGACGTCTCCAGGGGTCCACTTGGCAATGAGCAGATGTTAACTTGGATACCAAACAGGACAGAGATAACTCTGCTTCAAAGCAAGAAGAGGCCAAAGGTCATAGCCAAATATACTTTGGTGGCCAGAGGAGACCCCAAGATGTCACTTAACAGTCCAACATCTGACTCTTCCTCTAGGTGTCTAGGGTATAGATATTCTCACCACATTTTCCAGATGGAGAAGTGGAAAGAACATGAGGTTTATAAAAAGAAAACCTAAGTTAGAATCCTGACTCCCCATTAGACAAGCTGAATGACTTGGGCAAGTCACATAACTTCTTTGAGCCTCAGTTTCTTCATCTGTAAAACAGGGACAGTACTATTACAAGGTTTGAGATAAGCACCTCGGACAGTTCCTGGCACACAGGAAGTAATCAATGTCCAAAACCACTAAATTACAACACAACCATTCTCAAGAGGCCATATTCTCTGGGTTCTTTTTCCAGTTGAAGGACTAGATTTTTCTTATCTGTCTATACTATTTTTGTTGGCCCTTGCATGACTAATAAAAAGCTACTGAGAGACTACCAGCTGGAATGGAAGATGTGGTCTCTAACCAGGACCAGAGAGAAGTTTGCCATCCAACAGAGGGATGTGAGCTGAGCCACAGCCTTCCCTTCATGAATATAGTGTCCAGGCCAAATTAAGCTAACAGAACCTTAAGTATATTTTATTTTTTTTTTATTTTTTTTTTTTTTAAAGATTTTATTTTTTTCTTTTTCTCCCCAAAGCCCCCCGGTACATAGTTGTGTATTCTTCGCTGTGGGTTCCTCCAGCTGTGGCATGCGGGACGCCGCCTCAGCGTGGTCCGATGAGCAGCGCCATGTCCGCACCCAGGACTCGAACCGACGAAACACTGGGCCGCCTGCAGCGGAGCGCGCGAACCCAACCACTCGGCCACGGGGCCAGCCCCGAGAACCTTAAGTATATTTTAAAACATCACTGCCATTGGAAGAAAAACCTGCAACACACCCTTCATTTAGATACAGAAGACAAGTTTTAAGCCATCAAATTTGCTTCTTTGTAGACCATGTCCTGGTAAATAGATATCTTTAAAAATGCATCCCCATCTTTGTTGACAATCCTGTCTTCTACACTGAGAAATGTTCCTGGAACCAGGGTCTGTTTCTGGAAAGCAATTTAAATTTATGAAGCTGCTTGTATTTATGATAAAATAAGTAAATCTGGCAGAAGCAAAGACCTACATTCCCAAGATAACAGACGATTCATTTATTAGTTGCTGCCCCTAGCTGACACCCAAACCACAAGCTGCCCCTGGCCCAACCTCCCTGCAGGAACCCTGGGTCATTCAGAAGCATCGGGAAGGAGCCCAAAAGGCAGGGGAAGCAAATAGCATTAAATCAAGGGACACACCCTCTATAGCCAACGTCAACAGCCAGGAGGGGCAGCAGGGCTTGGACAGTAGCGGAAGGACTCCACCCACACAGCACTTTGAACGGAAGCTCTCTTCCAACTGGAGGCATGGAGCCGCGCATCTGACGCACATCCAAAACAGAGACGTGGGTAAAAATAAGATTACGACTGCTCCCGTGAGAAAGCCAGGAAGAGAACACATTGAAACAATCATGGCCTGAAGCCCTGCCTAACGCCAATGCTACTAAGTGACCTCAGCCAGGGACAGGAAAGGATTGATCAAGTTGCTTTCCTTGCTCAAAGCCTCCCAATAGTTGTCCATAAACTACTAAATAGAATCCTAAATCTCTAGTGTGGAACATAGAGCCCACTGAGCCAGCCTTTCCAGCTTTCTCTCTCATTATCCCAAATTCCCTGCACACACACTCTTGCAACAAGCCTGCACACATGATCTCCACATGAAGATTATTTCCCAAACTCTCCAAACCTTCCGATGCTGGACTTTTCCACTGCTGCCCTCCTTCGTCTCCACAAGTGCAGCTTCTCGCCATTCCTCAAGGCCTTTCAAGGCCAAGTCCACAGCTGGAATTCTTCTCCTCTTCTCTGCTTCCCTGCTTCTCATGTTCCAACAAAGTAATCCTTTCCCTTGACTGTAATTTCCATGAAGACAAAGACTCTGCCTGTCTTGTTCACTCTCATAATAGTACTTTTGCAGAGTAGCTATTCAATAAATATTTGTCAACTTAAGGAGTACCTCAGTGCCAAGATGTCTCTTCTGTAGCTTGAGTTTTCTAGTCCTCACCAGACAAGAAGGCCCCATTAACAGAGGCAATTCAAATTTCACTGGCTTTGGCCTGATTTCCTTTCCCATGTGGTATCTCGGCCCCTGAAAAGTCTCATCCCATTATTTCCAGGAGCCCCGCTTCAAATCTTCCTAGTGCTCCCCTGTGCTCACCAAACATTCCGTTCGCCACACCCATCATGTCCTACCTCTTCTGCTCTGGCTGTCCATTGCTGCTGGAGGATGCCTAAGGTGCCCTCTATGAGGACACCAGCATCTGACCAGACTGCTGGCTCTAGAGTTCTCAAATCCCCAATACTCCAAGTGCCAACTGGCCTGAGTTCCCTGGGGTCCTCATTAGCCCTGGATCAAGCCCTGGTGGAAGCCAAGTCCCTCTTCCCCACTCTGTGTCCACAAGATGAGCATCTTCTGTCCCTACATGTCACACAGAGGCCTCTTGAGAACAGTTTCTTCAATTTCTGCACAGCGCTCCTCTCCTCAGGGCTCAGACGTGAGCCCACAGGGTTGGCTGGAGACAAACATCTGAGAAAGAGAACACCTGGTCTCTCCAAAATCTACTTTCCCCTTCCTCATATTCAAACCCATCACACAAACAGGGACCAATGAGCTGCTTACCTCTCTGATGAAATGGCCAGGACGTGTCCAAATGTCCACAGTGGCCACAGTGTAGACTAAAGCTCCCTACCCTTCTTTGCCTCTGATGTAAACTCTCTCCCAATCTGTTGCTTCGGGCATCCTCCCTCATCCCTCTGTTTGAGGTGCTAAAGGAGAAGAGCTGACTACAACCACATTTCCTATCTAAAGAGGGAAATCCTTCCTCTGCCTTCCTCTTTCTTTTAATACTTCCACCCACAGCCGACTCTACCCTTCCAGCACCTCCCAGAACTCAGCTCCCTCAGCCCCTCCCTCTCTGCATTGAGACAGGCGTTCACCACTGCCCTTAGGTCCTTCTCTCCAAAGTGGTCGATAAGAATGGATTTTAGCAGATACAGCCCAGGGCCTGAAGATTTATCAATGCTGAAATCTTCTAATGCCTGCCAATTAGTGTGTCCATTACTCTGGGCTGGGTCATCCAAGCCCTTAATCTACTTACTGGAGAAGGTGCTCCAGTGAGGCAGGAAGCACCCTGAGCTGGTGGGCTGCGGCAGCAGAGGAACTGCCCCTTCAGAGGCAGCCCAGCTCAGCCACCCGGCAAGAAACCTCATGGGGAGGAGGCAGGGCCTTAAAAGGAGATACTGATGGATGATTCCACTCCTGTAGGAAACACATCCCAGTCACAGCAAAGTGCACAGGGCAGCCTGAGGCTGAAGTTTTCCCCAAGGGCCTTGGACCAAACTTCAAGGCAAGTAGAAGTTGGTCCTTGACTCCCTCCCGACACTCAACTCTTGATTGCCCTCTCTCAAAGCCCCAATAGTCAGCATTCCAGGCACATTCTGTCTCCCCCACCCAACCCAAACCTGATCTCCTAAGCTTCTGGGCCCCAGATCCCCTCTTGGCCATTCCACCATCTTCTTCTCATCCAAAAGTTAGATTTGAAGCAATACAGGTTAAGAATGAATAGCTAACATTCACTGAGCCTTTAACATGTGTAACATCACTTAATCCATACAACCCTGGGAGATAAATACTGATATTGTCAGCATCTTATAAACGAGGAAACTGAGGCCTAAATAGGCTAAGTGATGTGCCCAATATCACGCAGTTGTGAGTGGTGGGGTTGTGGGCTAAACCAGACCATCTTGATTTCAAAGCCTCATCACACTTAATTAACCATTCAGCATACTGCCTAAAAAGGAAGTCAATCAGCAAAAATCTGGCCACTGGACTTGATACTTCCAAATTTTATTAAGTTTTAGATTTTTCTTTGGTTTTTAAAGGAGCCTGCTCATGCAAACCAATAGCTTTAACTGGTGGAGCTTCAGGATCAAACAGCATTGAGATGATAAAAGGGGACAGACCTACGGTTAGGTGTACTTTCAGCTCACTTTCACCTTACTTGAAATCCCTAAAACCTGGCTGTACTTAGCTGCCCGCAACCAAAACAATCACCCCATGCACACTTTCAACTGGTTTGGCACACTTTCTTTGGCTATCTTCTTTGAGGGACTTCCAAGAGCTAGCAACCTGTGGCAAATGATGGACTGATAAGGACAACGTCCAAGATAACTTCAAGCCATAGACATGGACCATGGAAAAGAGAAGGAGGGGAAATGGATCCCGAACGTGTGGAAGGCATTGGTTCAGGAATTGAACCTCCTCCTCTCAGATGGATACTATCGAAGGGCCATTCGGCAGCAGGGAGAATAAATTTCCCTCCCTCTGGAGCCTCCTGTCCCAAAGGCAGGATGTTGAGTCTGTCTGGTTTCTCAAAGGCAGGGAGCAAGCCAGCCCTCAGGAAAGACTCTCTTTGGCACCCTCATACCTCACCTCTGTGCCCTCCAACCCTGCTCCTACACGCTGAAAGCAAGTATATTAGAGCAAGGAGAGCCTTCCATCCCTGCTGAGGAAGTGATGCCCATGTTCCTGAGGTCTGTGAGGATCCTTAAACCTTCATATGATCCTTATTCTGCAAGCTGCAGTCCACTTCTGCCAGGAACACTTGGAAAGACCCACCTCACCCAGGGGAGCTATATGACTCCATCCGATGCAATAGTTTTTATGCAATATTCATCCTTAGAAGTAATTTGTAGTGTGATTAAATTTGGTAAATAAATTCCCAATAATGCCATTCTTTCCACTATAGAATTCTATTTTTGAATATTTTGATTAAATAAATTTATTACATTTTTGATCACAGGCTATCTCAAATTTTATAGTTTTTAAGTTACAAAGAGTGTTTTCAAGGAACATTCCTCCAACATTTCTGAATCCTTTCCATCAGGATTTGGCTCTACATTTTCCTGCATCATTCAGAGCGTCTAGGTCCCCAAGTAGGGCAAGAAACACGCCTACACTTCTTAATCCTTAACTCTAACTGAGCACAGGGTGAGACAGATTCAGTTGGTTGCCTACCCAGCAGCAATTTACCCCCCTTCTTCCTTGCTTATAGAACTTAGATTTTGTGCAGGAATCAAGCATCCATGTCCTTCAAGAGAAGCAGAAACCCTTCCAGCACCACAGGGTAAATGTTAATTATGTTACACCAATCATGGAAATCGCATCCCTTTTCTGGTGACTTGTTTAGGAACTGGTGGTGAAATTATCTTTGAGACATGAAGAAAAGTCTCCTAAAGGACATCTGGGAAAGGTTTTCTTGCTCTTTAAAACACATATGTGAATACACACATGAAGAAACAGGCTCTTTCTGTGGTTGTCAGCTCTCCATGTAACACACGGAGTTGTGGCAGCCATCTTAGGCCTATAGGGAATGGAAGGATGCAAAGAATTGGAATCCTGGGATCTTCATTTCTTGTAATGGCAGGCTGGGGAATTAGAACCACTCTCCCACTGAGGACAACTGTATTTTGGGGTTTCTTTGTTTGTTTTTTAAATCTTCTTTAAAGCATTAAAGAGCTAAGAAGATAACCAAGAATTATTAGGCCAAAACCTAGGGGAAGGTGAGAATCTAAAGAGGTTGGCCCAAAACACAAGGCAGCTTTTTCCTTGAGAGCATTTGCCAATCTGCAAGAAATATTGGCAAAACTAAGCTATGCTTTTGGCAGCCAGGATGGGCAAGAGGAGCAGAAATCAAAGTTCAGGGCCTGCTCAAGGAAGGGATTCTGATAAATAATACCCCACCCAAAGCTGGGCTTCCCAGAAGGAGGTCTTCACCCTTAAGGTAAAGGCAATTTATAAACAAACCAGCTCTCATGGAAACTTGAAACACAGCTGCCTATAATCTGAATCCAAGGAACCTCATGCTTTCAACTTGGGTTGGGTGGAATTGGACTGGTAATATCCCTAGGGGTCTGGCAAAAGAAAATGACCACTGCAGGAGAAAGTTACCATTCTGGGCTTTGAATTATTCTCATAAAATCTTTTCCAAAAATAATGACTAGGACATAATCAAAGATAACACAAGGAAGAAAGATACCACGAGCAAGATCCATCAGAACAGCAGACTACAAAAACAGACACACAAAGACTTCAGCTATTGGAATTATCAGAGACTATAAAGCAAATATGTTTACTATGTTCAAAGAAATAAAAGACAAGCTTAAAAATTTTTTAATTAAACTGAAAATTTAAATAAAAAGTGATTTGAGAAAGAATTAAATAGGGATTCTAGCACTGAAAAATTCAATACTTAAAATTAAGAAGTCAATGAACAAATTTAAATACAGATTAGACACAGCTGAATAGAGAATTAATAAACTGGAAGATAAATCAGAGGAAACTAGGATGCCTCATGGAGAGAGAAAATTATGAAAAATATAGAAATAACAATGAAATATAAAAATACAGTCAGAAATTTCAACTTCAATTTCAAAACTGATTCAAATTCAAGAAATTTCTATTTCAATCAATTGGGATCCAAAAAAGAGAGAAGAGAATGAACAGAGATAATTGCTGAGAATTTTCCAAAATTGATGAAATACAACTATCTATAGATATAATAAATCTAATGACCACAGGCAGACTAAATAAGAATCTGGTAATAATATTGCACATCTGATATAATGGCTCAACTTAGGAACTTCCTGTTAAGAGAAGCAGGAGAAGAAGTATGAAGAGAGGAGGAGGAGAAATATTTATTGTTTAAGCCTTTTTGAGCTTGGATAAGCCATTTTGAGTTTGGGTTCAGTTATCTGCAACCAAAAGCATCCAGATGATATTAATAACGAGAATAAAATATCCACCACTTATTGAATACCTACTATGTGACATGCACTCTACATAGATTTGAATTTTGTGTAATTCCCCACAAAGCCTTATGAGGTGGTATATATCAGTCAATATAGGCTTGGTAGACTATGGATACAAACCACTCCCTAAATCTCAATAGCTTCACAGAAAAGATGTTTATCTCTTGCTCATACTATATGTTCAACTTAGTTCAGCAGAGGGCTATGCTCAGTCATTCAGGGTCCCAGGCTAATGGAGGCTTTATACCCACACAGCTTCTACAAGTGATGAAACAGTGGGAGAATGAAGTAAGTAGTATATCGGCTTTTAGAGCTTACACTTGGAAATGAAACACTTAACTCTGCTCACATTTCATTGGCCAAAGCAAGTCACACGGCTAAAGGTGTAGGCAAGTGCAATCTTACCACGTGCCTGGAAGGCGGAGAGCTAGAAATGTTTAGTGAACAGCTCTTATGACTACCACAGATAGGTATTACCCTAATTCTCCAAATGAGGAAGGTGAGACTCAGAGACGTATTTAATACTTGTCAGAAAGATACATCAAAGATGTACTATATAATACATCTTCCTGAAGGTATTATTATTTTTTTATTGAGGTATAATTGACAAATATTAGTTTCAGGTATACAACATAAAGATTTGATATTTGTATACATTGTAAAATGGTCACCACCATAAGTCTAGTTAACGTCTGTCACCATACATCATTAGAAAAATTTTTCTTCTTGTGATGAGAACTTTTAAGATCTATTCTCTTAGCAACATTCAAATACACGGTATAATTAACTATAGTCGCCATGCTGTACATTACGTCCCCATGATTTACGTATTTTATAATTGGAAGTTTGTACCTTTTGACTCCCTTCACCCATTTTGCCTACCACCTATTCCCAGCCTCTGACAACCACCAATCTGTTCTCTGCATATATGAGCTTGGCTATTTATTTATTTAGATTCCACATATAAGTAAGATCATACAGTATTTGCCTTTCTCAGTCTGACTTACTTCACTTAGCATAAGCCGTCAGGGCCCATCCACATTGGCACAAACTAAAAGATTCCATCCTTTTTTATGGCTGAATAATACTCCATTGCATACATACATATATATACATTTTCTTTATCCACTTATCCATTGATGGACACTTAGGCTGTTTCCATATCTTGGCTATCGTTAATAATGCTGCAATGAACATGAGAGTGATATATCTTTCCAAGTTAGTGTTTTTGTTTTCTTTGGATAAATATCCAGAAGTGAAATTGCTAGATCATACAGTAGTTCTATTTTTAATCTTTTAAAGAACCTCCGTACTGTTTCTCATAGTGGCTGCACCAGTTTACATTCCCAGTGCAGGTGATATTATTAACGCAACTATTTGCCCCTTGCTGAGGGGGGTAGTGAAAAGAGAAATTTAGCAGTTATATGATCTCTAAGGAGCCAAGAAGAGTGCCCACCTGGGTCTCATCATGGCCTGTCCCAGAATTGCCACCCCCAGGGGCAGAGTATAGGACCAAGGCGACCAGGAGGCAAATACCCTAGTCCTTCCTTTGCTCCTTGTGCTAACTAGAGCCTTCCCTACATGGATAAGTTCCCACTATCTTATATATTCCAGGTGTTCAAAATGTGGTTAAGAGGGGGGAAAAAATAAGCCCATACAATCTGGTTGGCCATGCCAAGTTTCTTAACTTTGATCTTTGCAGATTCAGAAAGCTTGTCAAGGCAAAGGAGATGCAAACTGAGAGAGCTCTCAAGCCATCAAGTCCAAACACAGGAGAAGGGTCCATCTTGTTCTCTTAGGCCCTCAAGACCTTCCTATGAGGTGGATTTTCCAGCCTGTAATGTGCAGAACACTCCCCACCTGCTCCCACACTTATTGATGACACATTTGCCTCCACTCTCCCAGTACCCCACATCTATCGGCAGGCTCCCTTGGCTGCCCTTCCTGCTACACATGTCCTGCCTCTGCAAGCCCTGTCCAGCCTCCTGCAGACACAGTGGCATCTGTCTGAGATTCTTTCCCTGTGGCAGGGAAGGAGTCAACATCAGGGTTCTTATTTACTTATGTGTTGGTTTATTCCTACCCAGGGATGAGGCAGTGGTTAAGGGGAAGGGGGAAGATGAGGGAAGGCCCAGAAAAGAAGCTGTGGTGGGCCAGAGATTGGCAAAAGAAATGTCTCTATAATTTTAACTGCTTTCCAACCACATTGTCTCTAGCTGAGCCCCCTGGGGTGAAAGGTCTGTGTATTACTGGGGATGAGAGTTTGTAACCTTAATTGTGCCTCGAAGCATTTGGCTGTGTTCATCCTGAAACTTCCAGTAGAAAAAAAAAATGTGGTTTCCATTACAGTGTCACTGAGGGACTTGTACTGGGGTTGGGATCATTAAAATGAAAACACTGATGAGTAAGCCATGGCATTTTGTCTCCAAGACTTACGTCCTTCCTCCACCCCTGGCCCTGTACTTTATTTTGAGACAGGCTTAAAATAGTCTATAAAATATGGAGCTCATTATCCCATCTAACAGATTTCATTCGGCATAAATGGAGATTAAAAGCCTCACGCCAATTCCTCCTCTAAGCCTGAGTGTAGAAGGAAGACAGTCCTCTGCCTCTGCCCTGGACTGGGTTCTGAGTGCGATTCTGCAATAGACGGGGAGAGCCAGGAGGTGTCACTTCCAACTCCACTCAGCTTATTTTTCATGATAATAACAAGAGAGGATGGAGAAAGAAGTACAATCCTACTTTTGGTGCTTCTTAGAAATTTTTCCTGGAGCCTTAAAAAGCAACTAGACACCCATCAAACCCATGAATTCTCCAGTCTTCCCGTTGTGCTACATACAATGACTACATCAAGGCTGTGAGCATGTTAAAAGGCACAGAATTGGGTTGAAACCACAGAGGAATATAATGGAAAGAGGCCTCGACTTGGAGTTTTTTTTGTCCTGGCTTCACATGTGGGCTCAGCCAATAACTAACTGACTTTAGGAAGTGAAATCATCTCTTTGGGCCTCAGTTTCCTCATCTCTTAAAGAGGTCTCTTCTAACTCTGACCCTTTCTTCTTTTGCTGGGGGTGCAATTATGGAGGCAAAGAGAGGGAGAAATAAAAGCCTCTTCTTACTCACCACTGATCTTCTTTGACCCAATACCATCTCTTGAACCAGTATATTCACTTTTTATCTGATCAAGCCCCAGCTTCTCTGATTACACTTTTCCTCTGAATCACTAGAGTGTTTGTGCTGCATTTTATCTCACCCTGAATGCCCTTTTCCCTTGCTCTATCCAAATCCTTAAAAATCTGAAAACTCAGAAGGACAGTGTGCTTAATAGTAAGTACATGCTGATGGCTTGAGTCATCAGTGTTTAGTGCATTCCAGGCACAGGTGTCATCTCCTCTCCATGGGTTCCCTGGAGGGCCCAGCATAGGGTTTTGTATAAGAGGTGGGAGGAGAGAATGATCTCTTGATTTCACAGACAGGCTCAAGCTTCTCCACTCATTAACAACAGTCCCCTCTGAGCAGTTCAATGGCAGAACATTCAGGTGATAGACCTCCCCCTGTGCCCCGACACTTGCTAGTTATGGGTCCGCTCTGAACCCCCTCAGTTATCTCAACTATACAATGAGAATAAGATCCCCTACATCACAGGGTTGTTGGAGATTTCAATGAAGCAGGTAAGAATCTATCCAGGGTCTTGAACTAGCCCACCTCTCCAATCTCAGCCCATGACATTGCCTGCTCTCTTGCTAAGAATATCAAGGCCATCTGAACTGCATTTCCTCATTTTTCCTTTTTTCTACTTAAAAATACCTTCTAAGCTCCCCCTTCTTCCTTCCTTTCAACAGAGGAAGCATTCTCTCTCCTCCAGTCTACCACTTCCATCTGCACTCTTTATTCAACTCACTCCTACCTCCTCCAGGTCACTGCTGCACTTTACAGCATTTATCCCAAGCTCTTATAAATTCAACTGTTGCTTGACTCGTGTATTGTCTGCCTCACTCACTAGAATGTCAACTTCATGAAGACTCCATGCCTTATTCATGTTGTATCCCTAGCAAATAGCAGAGGGCCTGGAATACTCTTGGTGCTCAATGAATATTTATTGAGTGATTTAATAAATCCATTTCTATTCATCAGTTTCAAACTTCTCTCTGTCATTGGCCCCCTCCCCCAGCTCAAACACATTCAGGCCTCCCTTTTTTAACAAAACTGTCACTTGACCCTAATGTCCCACCAGCCACCATTCTATTTTTACCTTGCATTTTCTGACATATTTCTCAAACAAACAATGTGTGCTTGCTGCTGCCTCATCTTCACCACCTCCTCCCACGGCAATCTGGTTTCTCCTCATCGAGGCTGCTGAAACAATGCTGTGAGTAGTCACCAGTGCCTTCTGTCCCAAACCTCTCAACATTGCCCCATCTCTCTGCAGATGGGGGTCCCTAGCTGTCCCTTCTCCTCGTATCCTGGCTTTCCTCCTATACTTAGGAATACCCTTCCCATCTCTTTGATCCTGTCTCCCCATGTCCACACTTTCCAAGATCAGTCTACACTCGCCCACTTTCCCCTATACCATCTACCTCGAGCTACTAGCAATTTCACTGTCACTGTTAGATAGATGACTCAAAATCATGCATCTCCCACCCTAACTGCTCTCAAGAAACATGGACATACTTAAATTGCATGAAGGAACTGGGCTTTTTGTGATACCATGTTATATCATTTTATGATTCTTTGTATTGCCAGCACCTGCCTGGTACATGGGAATGGTCCAACACATTTTTTTAATTGAACGCTACTACCCTGCCATCATTTGCATTTAACCTGTCATGCAAGCAAGAGTCTCCACAAGATGGCCCCAACCTTTCTCTCCAAACTTAACTCTTACCATGCACATGCTCCAGGCAGTCTGTACTTTCCGACTTCCATCCTTTAACTAAGTACCACTGAAGATTAACTCACTTCTCTCCATTTTATTCTACCTGCCATTGTATTATTTATTGTTATTTGTTATTGTCTATTTCCCCCACTAAACTATAAAGCTTCATGAAGACAAAAAATATGTCTTCCTCAGCATTGTATTCCCAGAGCCTTGAATAGGGCATAACATATAGTAGGTCCTCAGAAAATACTTGTTGAATGAGTATTTCCTCTTTCATTCAGACCCAATTATTTCTCCCTCTTGTGAATTTATAGCACTCATTTAGCAATTCACCATGAAATAATACCCTGTGGTATCACATAGATAAATCACAGGTGTTGCAGGTATATGATTTTTGCAGGTATTGTCCACACAGAAACATGGAACATTAAAGCTTGAAGGGATCCTCCTTATAAATAATCTGTCACTTGATACAGGGACCAATAGAGACTCAGAGAGGTTACTGCTAGTTCTTGATATCTCAAGAGTTTGAATTGTAAGCTCCCTGAGGGCAGGAATCCTACTTCCTACCCGCAAATGCTCCCTACTATACCTACGCCCTTAGTAGATACAATTACTACTGCCACCAATAACAATAATATTTGTTGCTTTGACCATTTCTTTGATAACAAGCCACCTCCATCCACAAAGTGAAGAGCACACCCATCACCTGCAGTGGGAATCCAGTTGGCTTTCTGACCATCCAGGGACACAGCTGCCCCACTGCCCTTGGCTCTCACCAATCACTGAATATGCCACAACAGAAGAACAGGCTCTGGGAGGCCATGCCACACCCAGGGAAGTGCTGCTGCACTGTTCTCACATCGCAGTAACCTCCACCCCCCTGGATGAAACACCACACCAGGACCTCACAGAGCAGCTATCGGTGTCCTTCCCCCAGGACTTGGCCTAGATATATCTTGTCTAGTGATCTCACACCACAGACAAGACATCCCAGTGATATACTCTACTCTCTGCTGATGGGGAGGTGGGCAGACACCCCAGTCTAATGTGCATGCTGGAGAAAAAGATTGGGGTCTCCCCACTTGTATGACAGCAGATATCGGAGAGAACTCATCCTGGATGGGATTGGGGGTCCTGGATCTTGACTCTTCCCTTGGTAGCTCTATAACTTTAGCAAAGTATTTAACCTTGAGAAGCCCGTTTCCTATCTTTGAAATGGGAACTGAAGTAACATATCTCAGAGAGACACAATGAGGACCAAGAGGGATAAGATGTGGAAATTGTCCAATCATCACAGTTCTCTTTTTTCTTCCTGAACAATGCCATGACAATCAGCACCTTCTTTTTGATCCTTGAAGAGTTCAGATACTCTGTTAGCCAAAGTGACTTATTAGGTTTCCTATTAGGATACGACCTTTAACGGGGTGTTTGGGTGAGAATACAAAGGGATGGTGGGACAAAGACCTGCCCTCAGGGAAGCTCCACTCTCAATGGAGGGAAAGGATCCCCCAGATGTAACTAAGCTCCTAAAAGCAACATAAATCTGGGAGGACTATATGCACTTACTGAGCACTTATTCATCCCAGGCACTGCCACACATACTAACTCCTTCAGTGCCCACAACAACCCCAAGAGGTGTAGGTGTATCCTTACTACCCACAGGAGCACACTGGGGATCATGGAACACCAGCCCTGCACCTAGGTGCCCACGTGTCTCTGAAGAGAACCAGGTATGAGTAATTGGGGCAGCTTTTTCTGGAGGACATAAGGGCTATGAAGTTTGGAAGGGGGAGGGTGTGGATTGACTGTAAGCAGGGGAGGCTTGGGGCACTTCAAGTGGAAGCACAGGAAAATATGAAGGTTGCTGGGGAGGTTCTGACATGGAGCCACAGGGAATTGTCCTGGGATGGTGTTTCAAGTGGTGTTGTGTTCAACCTGTTTATTGGACAAAGACCTAGTCCCTTTAGGAAAGTGGCTTGTGACCTTCAAAAGCCAGTTAAATAACGATGGGATATCTGTTTATGACTTAAAAAGCTAGCTGAAGTAACTTCTTTACCCATTATATGAATATTCAGCTCAATTGGGAAGATTATTACAACGTAAACCCCACTAATTAGAAAATTCCTAGTGCAGGAGAGCCATCTGACACTTTTCATACACATGCTATGTGCTTTTCTCTTCTTTTACCCCCTGAACATAGGAGGGAAGGAACAAGTCACAAAGGCTGGCCCAAAGAAGCCACACGTCACGCTGGACACACATATGCAACAGTGAACAGGAGCAGAACAAGCCAAACCAAGGGAGGATATCCAGAGTCCGTGGCAGGGTAGAGAGTGGCCACAAGCAGACAGACTAAGTAGAAACACAAGTCTGACCCAGTCAGGGGCCAGAGCTGGGCAGATTACTGACCAGCACGCAAGCCAAAGACAAGGTATCTCTCAGTGTGGGGAAACCAAGGGCCAGGAAGAGGCTGCAGGCATGGGAAGGACGAGAGCAAAGATCAGGGTGCCCAAGAGCCACGGCTATGAGGGCCAGCTGCCACTTGACCTTGCTTTGCACCTGGGCAGCATCAATCCTCGGATTAGAACAGCTGGGAGATTTGAAGGTTGAGGCAACAGAGAATGGCCACACAGGGAGAGGTGAACTTTATGGAGAAACACAAGTAAATTCCTGGCTGAACTAGAGCCCAACACCATGAAGACTTGAGGAAAGTTATTCTCCTTGCTGCCCATCTATACGGAAGGAGAAAGGGATTTTTCTTTCTCTAATTCTAACTGAAGATGGGTGGTGCCCACCTATTGGAGTTAAACTAAATGAAGAAGGAAAGGTTTTTGACATCTGCAGTGACAAACCACCATGCCAATCTCCAAAGCCCTCGGGTGATAAACCCAAAGCTGGGACCAGACAACATCCTGGAGCACAGGTAAATTTTTTTCCTAGGAATATGAAGGAAAGTCAAGGTTTAGTTAGATAGTGATGGGAAATGATTGAAGTTTCTGAAGAAAGTTGCATGAACTATACCCAAAGGATTCTGTTCTTCTAAATTTTGTTCCTTAGTTCATTCCTGTGTTTACTCCCGTGTTTACTATTCTCATAACCTGACTGATTTTCTCATTTACTCTGTTACTTTGCTGAAGAGTCATTTTTGCCTTTACTCTCCGGCGTTCACACTAACGGATGGGAAGGAGCAATTCTCAATCTGGCTGCCCTTAGAATCACCTGCAGAGCTCTTAAAACACGCCAGTGTCCAGCCCCCTTTCCAGTGACTCTGATTTAATAGGCCGGGGGTGGCAGGTGGGAAGGGAGGAACCAGATATTGCACTTTCTAAAGCGCCTGATGATTCTACTGTTCATCCAGGGATGAGAACGAGTTGATTTCTGGTCTAGAATCCAAAGCACTTTGTGGTAGCTACAGGAATGTGGACAAAACATTAAGAAGAAATTAGCTGTGTAAAACCTACATGGTAAATTCAACATATCACTGAAGTTTTCCCACATATCAGTCATTTTTGTACTTCTGTCACCATTTCACCATATCCACATACCTCCTACAGTTTTCTTGATACTGCTTTAAACTGACTATTTTTTACTTAAATTTATTTATTTATTTTTGGTGAGGAAGATTAGCCCTGAGCCAACATCTGTTGCCAATCCTCCTCTTTATGCTTGAGGAAGATTGTCCCTGAGCTAACATCTGTGCCAGTCTTCCTCTATTTTTTTGTACGTGGGACGCCACCAGAGCATGGCTTGATGAGCAGTGTGTAGGTCCATGCCCAGGATCCGAACCCATGAACCCCAGGCCACCAAAGCAGAGCACGTGAACTTAACCACTACACCACCAGGCTGGTCCCTTAAATTTATTTTTAAAAGAAACTAGTGAACTGGGGGTAATGGCAAGGTGACATAAAAAGGCAGGAGCAAAAGAAGAGACAGTAGCTGCTGAGAGGAAAAGGTGCTCAGAATTAGAAGGCAGGGAGAGGCAGGAGACCCAGGATGCATGGAGCAAAGCTGGCTCAGGTATAAGGGTGAGAAAGGATGAAAGCTTGGCGATGGGTTGGAGAATAACAGAGGAAGACCAGAGAACGGACTTGCAGGCACCAAGTGGTATGAGGTTGTGCCTTTAAAGGAGCCCTAGGGACTGAGGGAATAAGGAGGCTGGAGGAGGCAGACATCCGGAGCCAGAGATGAAGGCAAGACAGAGTGTGAGGCCCAGGCAGGGCTGGTGGAAATGAGGGGAAATCTGAGGAATGGGTGGGGCTAAGGAGGGCCTGCACAGGATGGGGTGTGGGCAGGGGGATGGACAGAGCAGCAGAACAGACACTGGACAGAATGGATTGTCCTCCAGATAGTGCCAGGCAGCGACCAGCAAGAGACCCTCCAGTGACATGTAAATCGCCTAAACTCATTTCATGTACAACCAGTGGTGAACGTTCCCACATGCTGGGAAACACAGCCCAACGCTCCAAGAAGAAAGAGCATCAGTCTTTTCAGTCTTCTCCTTTCACCACCAAAAAAACTTACATGCAAACAAAGGAATGTAAACCCCCACCTCACTTGTCAGGTCCCATGGATACGCCAAAACTCAACAACAAAAAAAAGCAATGTTACTTCTCTTATATACCACTCATGTTTCACATCTGATGAGCTCCTTTCTTTTGATGGACAGTCCCCACGATAGGAACCATTTCCTTAGTCACTGTCTGTAAGCACAGAACACAATCGGCAGAGTTGACAAATGCCCAGCAACAAACACTGTAAAAACAGCGTCTACTATTAATGAAATAAATCATCAAAATAATCATGTCTGAGTCAGCCAGCAGTTCATTATCCTATAAGTCCTTACAAACAGTTAAGTACGGCCCTAGAAAACAATTCCTTTTACTTGTTAAAATTCTTACCCTTAACTGAACAATGATGTGGGCGACAAAAGGTTTGTCTACAATCACCAAGGATACCCTGTCATTTCTTTGTGAAGTTTATTTCCGCTCCATGGTGTATTCTAACGTTTCCTCCCTTTTCCTAGGTGTGTCAAATCACAGATTCATTTATCCCCAGTCACAGCCAAGAGAATGACTCAGGCTGGCACACAGCTTGTCAATTATTTCAATTTCCTGGGCTAAACTCATCATTTCCCATTTCTTCTAATTTCTTATTCTCTCCTCACTTTCTTGAGGCCTGTTACTTTCAAGATGACAAGAGGCATGACAATGACGAGGGTGAAATGACACAAAATCCTAAAACAGATGAAGGAACCTAAATTCTGTTTACACTAAAGAGAAGTCTAGGAGAATTTTGTTCACTGTCCAGAAGGATGGGTTCATTATTCATCTATCCATTCATTCAAAAAATATTGATTGAGCATCTCTCATGAGCTAGCTCAGTCTAGCATGCTGTTTTAACATGCCATTGTCTATACAATGGTATACAATGTCTATACAATGTTAGCTGACATTAGTTACTAGAGATGTTGCTATATCCAAAAATGCCACTTGAATATGGAAGTGGGTGTGCACACACGTACATGTGTGATACTTTGATATCCATTAACCAGAACTGGGCAACATAATCAACACCCAACCCTCGAAAGCCTGGAAATAAGTTGCACTGCACAGTCAGGAGCTGCTAGTCTAAAGCTTCACATTAAAGAAAACCCTAGAGAGATTGTTTACGAAGACCATAACTTTCCTATTACAGCCAAACACGCATGGAAGAACACACAATTCTGGCAACCAACTTTTGCTAATCAAGGGGATGGGTCAATCCATCAATCCATAAATTCATTAACCTGATATTTCTAAGAATGCCTGACACTTTTATATACACTAACACAATAAATTTCCCCAAAATTCTATAGGATAGATACATTATTAATATTCCTGTTTTTCAGATTAACAAACTGAGGGTCAGTTTGAGGGTAAATCATTTATTCAAGCACCCTTAGAAATTACTGGAGCCAGAACTTGCACCTAAGTTTGCCATTCATGGATTCAACCACTTTCTAAAAAATAAAAATAAATTAGTAGTAGTATAGCTTATACATTAAGATCTAGTTTCTTCTTATAATTAGCATCATATGTTAGTTGAATCTTCTTGTAATTCATGTAAGTATAAACTGTCTCTAAGTATCGAACAACTCCTATTTGGATTTTTCTCAGCTCCTGGTTGTTACATACCACCTGTTCCTGTCCTTCCCAAGGAGTCTGTGGGAGAGGAAGAATTAACTGTCTTGGTAATGAAAACTAACACTGAGGGGGTACTTTCTTCATGCGAGGCACTGCAATAAGTATTCCACTTGTGGTTTCTTATTTAACCCTACAGCACTCCTCTGAGTTGGTGCTACTATTATCATCATCATCCCCTTTTACAATGAAAGAAAGAAGGCACAAAGAGGTTAAGTAACTTGCCTGAGGTCACACAGATAACGGGACTCACGGTGGTCTCCCTGCCCTTCCCCTAGTCTACAATCTCCACCAGGAAGAAGTTCTGACTCTCTCCTAACACTCTCATCTCAAGCCTGGGCTCCCGCTGGTCTGTTTCTCAGTGCAAGTGAGAGACTGCTTTTCACATGTTCGGTTTCCTCCATCTTTGATTTCTCCCCAGTAGGAGCCCAGGTTCACCTGCTCCGTGCAGCTCTCTTCCTCTACCTGGTTCTGACCTCCTGGCACGCCACAGACTGCCCCTGATGGAAATGAACACACCTTGGGGTGTGCAGTGTAGCAGGGCTTCCCCAGCACCATCTTTTCCATCAGGAGTTTGACCTCATTCTTATCAAAACCTCTTAAAGGAGCCAAAGCTTTTAAAAATAGCACTAAACATTTTTTTTCCTTTTAATATTTGCTTTTATTTTTTATTAACATTTTTTAAAAAATCAATTACTCAACCAAGTTAAGTGGCTCTTCCTTATAACAGAATGTCTGGATTTGTGTCCCATTACCTGGAGATTTGAATCACATTAATATTTGATGGTGAAATGTATGAAGGTCAGATTAACCTGAGGAATAAAATGGACTTTCCCTTCCCTCTCCACTAACTGCAAATTCTGTGCCAGCTCTGTGTACAGATGACCCATAAAGGGAGATGTCCCCAGGACAGGTGCTACAGCTCCATGATGCTGCCAGGCATGTAAGGATGAAACAAACACCAATAAAGCACCTACTGTGCACCAGACATTATGTGTTTCACATTATGAATTAATTCCACAAGAACCCTAGCAGATAGGTCTCACCATGCCCATTTTACAGATGGGGAAACAAGCTCGGAAAGGTGCTATCAATCAGCCTAAAGTCACAGAGCTGGTAAGTGGCAGAGCCGAAATGGGAGCCTGTGTCTGCTGGTCCCCAGCTTCTTGCCGCAGGGACCATTCTCCTTGCTGTACTGCTTCTCAGAGTGCTCTATCAAGAGCCTTGAGAGACAGGGCTTCACTTGTCTTTGACTACAGTACTGAGCTTGATGATAAACCCAGCAAGAAATGAGATCCTGATATGCAGATGCTCCCCAAACAGCCCTGTGCTGCCAGTGACCAGTTGGGTCACAAATGTCCCCAGGAAAACAGCTTTTCTTTACTTTCCATGGGTTGGCTGTTTCATTCCTACTTCTCTCTCTTCTTGCTCTCTGCTCCCCTCTCCGCTGTGTCTTTCTGTGTGTGTGTGTGTGTGTCTCTGTTTCTGTCTCTCTCTGTGTATGTGAGTGTATACCTCCCTCTGTCTCTCTCTCTTTCACACACACACACACACACACACACACTCAGGAATACCTCGATCCAGCAGCCGGAGCAAGCGGAGATACCAGAGATACCACTGGTCCCAGAAGCGGTCCGTCATCCCACCCTGAACTCATCCTTCACAGCCAGTCCCCTCAGCAGAGCCTCGTCCCACCGCCGCTGACTCGAGGAGGCCGGAATTACTTGACGCTCGGCTTGCGCACAGGCTGCTCTGAGCAAATGCCTGCCTGAGAAGACAGCCACCGGTCCTCCCACACAGAGGCTGACTGTGCCGGGAGCCCGTTTCACAGCAACAAAGGAACAAGTGCAGAACACTGCAGCCTCACGCAGACTGAGCCTGCATGGGCCCGAGAGGAGGTCAGAGATGCGGGGGAGGGAAGCCATAGAGGCCTTTCTCAAAGAAGCGAGGTTAGAGGTGGTCTTGGGAATGAAAACCCACAGCCAAGGCCGTGTCTTGAATTTCATTCCAGGATCTCCCGCCATCCTGGCTTCCCCTGCCTCCCACACCATAGGCTAGCGGCTCCCCTAATAGGACGGGGGTGGGAAGCCAGGAGCTCAGCCATCCTGGACTCTGAGGCCAGCCCAGAAGACCCACAGCCTCACTGCCCAGCTCCACAGGAACACAGAACTCCCTTCCCAGGACTGCTAGACCCATGCAACCAGAAAAAGGCCACAGACCCTTCCGCCCTAGGTCCGTTCACGGATCCTGCTATAGTGGAGAAAACATAGGCTCTGGAGTCGCATAGTCATGGGTTCGAATCCTGATACTACTTAATAGCTGCCTGGCCTGGATCAAGTTACTTCAACTCCCTAAGTCCCAACTTCCTCCTCTGTAACCTGGGGAACAGTATCTTCCTCACCGAGCTATTGTGAGGCTCCAAGGAAAGGAAGAAGATGACACTTCTGGTACAGCACTGGGAGCCAGCAGTGCTCAAGCGTTGGCCCCCGCCCGCCTCTTGACAGATTCCCAGTTCTCACATGTCCATCCATGCCATGGGTTCCTACCTTCATGCCTTCGCTCCTGCTCTTCCTGCCAATGGCATGCCGTCCCCACTCCCCCACTTCATCAGGGCCAAATCCTCCTGATTTTTCCAGTATCTAACTCAAAGGCCACAGCATCCGGGCAGCCTTCCCTGGTCTTCCCCCTGTATCCTGCATTTCACTTTCTCCTTTGGATAGGACTCTGCTCCCTTACTTGATCAGAAACTCCATGACGACAGGATCTGTTTTGCAATCATCGTTCTGTCCCCCAGAGTACCTCACATAGTGCCTTGAACTTTTTAAGTGCTCAAGTATTTACTAACCAAATGAATGAACCAGCAAGTGAGTCTGGGTACCCCACACAATTTTATTTTAATGGCAGGAAAAGGCATGGACTGCAGGGCCTCCATCCCTGAGCGCTGCCTGAGGCCTGTAGAAAGATGACAGGGCATCCCATCTTTGCCCTGCTGGGGACCCATTTCACAGTGGACTGGCCACCAACACAGTGAGACTGTGCCCCTGGTAACTGGGAGTCCTGCTCACAGAGGCAAAACCCCGGGGGACCCCAGGTCTAGGACAATCTTGTACTCTAAGCCTAAACACTACCCAGCAGCCATGTACACATTCATCACAGCTTTTGTTTCAGCCTACGCCATGCCAGCAATGTCTTCTCACTGTCCTAATAGAAACATTGGCATCCCGGGCCTCCTGGTCTCCATCGGGCAGCTGGCAGAAGCAGACCCCCCTCAGCATCAGCTCCTCCTGGGGGCTTAGGCCTCCAAGATGAGAGAGGCTGCAGATTCAGACAGAACTCAGACTGGGGAGGAGGCATGTCACGGGCCAGGAGCTCGGAGGGAGAGGGAGAAAGTGAGCAGAGCCACAATCTCCACTGGCCTGCCCCTGCCTCAGCGCCACCACCGCCAGCGCTTCCTTGTTAAAGGGCAGCTTTGGGACTGAGCAGACACCACTGCCCAAAAGCTACCTCTCAGGCTCTGTTAGTATTATTTTGTTATTACCTTAAATGGACAAGACTCCAGTGTGTAGTTAACACAAGAATGCAAACCCCTCCTCCTCTCTCTCCAGAGAGAAGCACACTGACTCCAGCCTCCCCCTTCCTTCATGAATAACAAGATCCATCCTTCAGGTGTGGCTAGCGCTTTTTAGCTCACAGAGTACTTTCACATCCATCAGCATCTCTGGGCCCTTAACAGCCCTGCAAGTCCCATAGGATGAGAATCTACTGAAGAGAAAACTCATGTGCCAAGAGGTTAAATAACATGCTTATAGTCAAATGCCTAGTAGGTGACTAGGCTGAGAAAGAAATATGTGCCATCTCTCTCCTCCCAAAGAGAGTTTCTGGGGCTCTGGATTGTTCCCTGAGGAGTTGTGACATCTTTCACAGAGAATGGAAGCCCTCACAGGAGGGCAGCATCTCCAGGCAATGCTGACATACGATGGGCACAGGCTGGGTAGAGGGCCTGCTGTGGCCACTTACTGACCAACGGCCTTTCATTTTTTTCTTTGGCTCCTGGCTTGTGCCTGCCAAGCGACAGCATCTCCAAATAAGAATGCCCAAAGCGGCTTTCCCTAACACAACTTGGGAGAAAGCTGAAATGGGAGAGGTGGACCCATGGTTCCCCCCACTCAGGAGACCTAGACAGATGGACTGTGAGGCAGAGAGTCCCAGGGACCGTGTGGACACCGTGTAAACCAGACTACTCTGATGGTGCTAATACTACTATTCCGCTTCCCACTCCTGGGCTCGGAGAAGGAAGCTGGCCCTGTTCCCTTCCTTCTAGTAATCAAGGGCAAAACATTCCACATAGCCTCATTTTCAAAGAAAGAAAGGGAACAAAGATGTTCAAGAACAATATGAGTGCAAGCACTTCCTCCCAAAACTGTGAAGCTAGGAACACAAGCATTACCTGTTGGGTCAGGCCCAGTATGAACCCATTCAGCCAGGAATTTTACTAAAGATTGGCTTCAACCCATCAAGCTGGGCTCCTTGGAGCTCCCCAGCCCACCACTGCTCGTTTCTCCATCTCCCACAGAGTCTCATAAGTCTTACTCTACATGCAGCCCCTCCAGAAGTTGAATAAAATGGTCCAAGAGACTGTCAAAGTTGCCATTTAGTCACAGTGCAATGAGAAAGGACGAGATATTGGCCAGGAAAGAGCTTTATTAGGTTTTTGTTGTTGTTTTGTCTTAAACAATGTTTCTGCAGTGGCTCCTTCTTTCATCATGGCCAAAGCAAGCACAGTCGTTGGTGTGGTTCCTCCAGCCCATCCAGCTGGCCACAGGGACCTGTTCTCCAGGGATAAGCTGCATTTCCAGTGACAGCCTGTCCATTCCAGGGGGCCAGTGCCCGTCTGGATGACCACCCGTTACTCGATGGCACAAGATACATGTGTTCCCTTCTCTTCGCTGTTCCTTCTTCTTAACTTGGCACTGTTCTTTCTCCCTCTCTCCACCCGCCCCAACATGAAAACACTGTGTTCCCGATCAGATAAAGCCAGCACAAGTGTATGGAGCAGAAGGCAAGCAGCACGGAGGGAGGAGAGAACCAACCATGTCCCAAATCTTTCCCACTCATCTCCTGGGACAACAATGACCACGGTTCCCACAGCACCACTGGCTGGCTCCTCGGACACATGGGGATATCTAACAAGTGCAGGCCACACAGGAGGGGATACAGTTGCTAGTGTCTGCGTACCAGAGTGAAGACTGTCTGCCAACATGTTCGCCCCCCGCCCCACCCCAGGAAGTGGGCTCCACCAGGCTGCCATTTTGCCCTGCAAGCTGTGCTTCTGTTGCAACATGAATCAAACACTCCAGCAGACACCATCCTCAGCCACCTCCCACACCACTTCTGTCCCATTGGTGATTTGCATCTGATTGGTGAAATGAAGCCTATGGCAATGCACTCTCAGCGACATCATCCATGAGATGGGATGGACACCCTCCAGACTCCCCTATGAGAGCCTGGTGTCCCCAGGTGAACAGGTTCCTTCGGTCCACACCTGAGGACAACACCTAAGGTAAGTATCACCTAACACACCAAAATTCAAGTCCACCTCTCCCAGGAGGCCTTTCCCAGCTAACCTCATTCATTCTCTATCTCCGAGGCTCTCAAAGTTTAATGGGCAGCAGAATCACCTTAGAGGGTTGGTTATCCCTGCAGATAACTAGGCCTCACTCCCAGAGGCCTGCATTTTTAACAAGCTCCCCAGGTGATTCTGAAATGGTGATCTCTCTGCTTCTGGCCCTGCTCTCCTCCGTAGTGCTGTGAAGTCACAGCACTGACTTCACTTAACTCTCTTGGTTGAATTCTAGAGCGTACCCCATCTCCCCACACATCCTAAGCATCCAGAGTCCTGAATTTGACTAGTTTCCTGGAAAGTAAAGGGAGGTCCCACCTCCCCTCCAGGCCCAGGAGAGGGCCCCAGGTGGAGAGGTTGAGGAACTGGAAGCCAGGAGACAGAGAAAACAGCCTCATCCTCTCCACAGGCTCCAGAAAGCGTTCATTCCACCCTGCTCCACCGCACATCTGTACAGTGGCTTTAAATGTCACCTCAAATATCAGGCCAGGCAGCAGGAGGGAAAGGCTGAGCTCATTAGCTTGCCTTGCCCTGGCTTTTGTGTCGCTTTCATCCTTGCTCACCTCCAACCTCCGCTGAGATCTTTAACTCTCCCTTGGCGGAGGGAGCCCTAGCTCATGAAGACCTCACACAACCTTTCACCACACCAGGCTCCAAACCAAATTGCCAAATGGGGGAAAGCTCCCCTCCTTTCCCCCTTCCCCTGAGCAGCGAGCGTTCCCTCACCAGTGGATGGAACCCCCACATAGCCCTGAATCACCAACCACAGCACGCCATCCCAACACCCCGCCCCATCTCCCGAGAGCCAGACCCTTCCCCTCTTTCTCTGCCTTTTCAAAGCTCACCCATCCTGGGCCTGTGAAAAGTATCACGATAATCTCATCCCCTTTAAGGTTTCCATGACCAAAGCTTAATATTTAGGCCCTGGGGGAACATTTACCTTTTGGCAAGAGGTATTGCCTTAGGTCAGAGGAAGGACAGTGGAGGTCCAGGCCTTGGATAAGCAGTGATGGGGTGGACATTAGGGGCAGGGACGAGGGTCCATGACTCTCTTCCCCAAGCCTTCACAGGCATTTGCCTGTCCGGCCATCCTCATGGGGGCACCTCAGAGGAGCTGGAGCCTTTTCACCTCCCTAACTCACGCCCCTGGCCTCTGTTTCCTACGCAGAACATGGCCACCTGGGAGGCCGCCTTCTCCAAAGCACCTACATTGTAAAGTAGTTCTTCTTAAAAATAAAAAGGGCTAATAAACAGTTGGAGTGAACAGCTCGGAACCTGACCCAGGAGGCCTAGGTAATCCAGAGAGGTCATTATCGCCTTCTACGCTTCCCTCCCAGCCAGGGAGGTGGCGCCTCCATCTTTCTTCCACTGAGAGTAGTTTCTTCACCCATCAAAGGATGTGTGTGACTTGATGCCATAAGGGCCCCTGAAGCCTCGGGGTCCACTGCCCTGAGATTTGGTCTCTCCTAAGTGTCCCTCCCATCTCTCAATTCCCACAGTTCACCAACATAGAATCAGGAAAACCTAAGTTGTCTGTCACCACAGATGAAACCTCTTACCTCACCAGCCCCTGGGGGCCCTACTGTGGAGCATTCTCTCTCTTCTCCTCCCTTCACCCCACACCCTTCTCCGTCTCCTCCAAGAACTTTCCACATAGCCCCCTCGGCACATCTGCCCAGTAAAATCAGACACTATACTATGATGAGTGGGGCTGATAACAATGAATGTGAAGTTCAACAGGATCGAAAAGAGCCCAGTGTACCATCAAAAAAATAATAAATTTTGGTGAGCATATATTTAGAACTAAACATTCTTCCTATATTGTTGGATTTTTTTTCTTTTTTGGAAAATGTATAATCTGTGTGTATTCCATAAGGCAACCCATGACTGCATCAGAGTATTTGACCCCCATGAATGCCCTGACCCCTTCTTCCTGTCCCCCTGACACACACACACCAGGCTGGACAGGAGAGTAGCAGCACACTAGCCAATTTGAATTCTCTCTTCCTTGGCTCTTATTTTCAAAAAGAGAAGAATCAGTTGCCATGATCCCTTTACTTTGCAGCAAATGAATTCTGCTTACGGTTCTTAAAAATAACCAATTGCATAAATTCTATAGAGAATCTCTTTATAACCTGTTTATACTGTTAATTTGAAGCCTTCCTGCTCTCGGGAAAGGGCACGAGCTTTGCAATCAGACCAAGTGGGTTCAAATCTCAGATGTTTTTCCAGCTGACTGGGAACTTGAGGAAAACCACTTACCTTCCCTAAATCTGTTTCTTCATCTATTGGATGAAACAAGGCTGATCTTACAAAACTTGAATAACCTTCATGAGGAAAAGACGAAATAACATACATAAAATACTAAGCCCTGGACCTAACACACAGTAGGTGCTCCATGAAGTTAGTGCATTCTCCTCCAGTGGAAGACAAGTTCCTGTCAGGTCGGAATTCTCAATTCATTGGACCCAAGTGGACAGACAGACCAGTAAAAACAGCATTAGCTTTGCCACTGAGGACCGCTCTAAGCCAAGTGGCCCTTATGAAGTCCTGAGTTAAGGACAAGCCACAGCTCCAAATCCCCCAGCTTCTCCACCTGCCCTTCAGGTAGGGGCAGATTCCTAGATGTGTTTGCCCAACTGCCCCAACTCACCTGGCTTCCTCCCTCTGCCCTAACACAGGTTGGAAAGATCCAAGAAATTCAATTATGAAAAATCCTTTGACTATGCCCACAGGAACCATGTGCACAACCCTCAGCACTGAGGAAACAGGAGGCTCTGTGGAGCTCCCTGACGGAGTTTCCATGTAAGAGCTTCCCTACAAGTCCATCAGGCCTGCCCTGGCAGCATGCACACAGGAAAGCCCGGCTAAAGACATCCATGTAGAAAACAAACTATAAAACTCCAAGAAGAAAAACTCTCATAGTCTTAGGTTGGGAAGGTTTTCCTAAGTAAGACACAAAGCTCAACAAATTGGCATGCATATGCATTTCTTTACTCTCTGGGAGGACAGACGAATCCCGGAAGGAGAAAGAGGGCCGCACAGCAGCATGGAAAGGAATACATTTCACTGTGTATCTGTTTATACCTTTTGAATTTTGACCTTTAGACTATATCAGCTAACTTTTTAAAAGACATTTTCAGATGATAGAGTCAAGAATAAATAAAACTGTTCTTGGAGTCCAGCTGCCATGGTGTCAGAAGCCCAAGCCTCATGGAAAGGCCACATGGGAAGACCACATGAAGGGGATCCAAGGACCCAGGCTGAGAACCTCAGCCAGTCCAGTCCCACCCACACCAACAGCCAGCCACATGAGTGAGGCCACTCTGGAGCCTCCAGCCATCTCAGCCCCCTGTCAGACACCATGTGAAACAGAAGAACTGCCTGGTCAACCCTCATAATCGTGAGAAATGATCAACTGTTGTCCTAAGCCACTAAGATTGGGGGTGATTTGTCACAGGGTAATAGATGAATGAAACAGTCATTGGTACACAGACAGCAGTTAAAGCCACAAGATTGAATGAGATCACCAGGAAGTGTTGAAAAGGATGGTACCTTATTTCATCTAGGAGACAAAAGCACAGCTAGTCTTGGGGCCAGCTTGGTGGCGTAGTGGTTAAGGTCACATGCTTCACTTTGGCCTGAGGTTTGCAGGTTTGGATCCCAGGTACCAACCAACACCACTCATTAAGCCATGCTGCGACAGCGTCCCACACACAAAATAGAGGAAGATTGGCACAGATGTTAGCTCAGCGACAATCTTCCTCAAGCAAAAAGAGGAGGATTGGTAACAGATGTTAGCTCAGGGTGAATCTTCCTCACCAAAAAAAAAAAAAAAAAAGCATGGCTAGTCTTAGGACCATATCCATTTATCAGCCTATCTTGGAATTAGAATTCTGAAAACAGAGTTGTCACAGGAGGTGTCTAATTAATATGCTTGCCTGAATTAAAAAGAAGTCACACTTTCTCTGACAGGAAGTAAATATGTCTGATTTGGCTGCTTTCTTCAACAATGAAATCTGCCTTTTCCAATTCTTTAAATTTGCGGCTACAAGATTTGGGAGAAAATATATTTAAAGCCTGTATACAATATACAATATGCTAGAAAATGTATTATTTGGCAACCATTTAAACGTAGTAAAAAAAAAAAGGTTATATGTCAATTTCAATGCATGAAGGGGTATATAGTTTTCAATATTCTTTTAGGGCTTATATAAGCAAAAAAGCCTGAAGCCCACTGAACTGTATATAGTATACTCACACAGTGGAATACTATGCAGCTGTTAAAAAAGAATGATGAGGCGGGGCTGGCCCCGTGGCCGAGTGGTTAAGTTCGCGTGCTCCGCTGCAGGCGGCCCAGTGTTTCGTTAGTTCGAATCCTGGGCGCGGACATGGCACTGCTCATCAGACCACGCTGAGGCAGCGTCCCACATGCCACAACTAGAAGAACCCACAACGAAGAATACACAACTATGTACCGGGGGGCTTTGGGGAGAAAAAGGAAAAAACAAAATCTTTAAAAAAAAAAAAAAAAAAAGAATGATGAGGCTTTGTGTAAATTGATAAGAAAAGATCTTCCAGATACACTGTTGGCTTAAAAATGCAAGGCATAGGGGCTGGCCCAGTGGCATAGCAGTTAAGTTGGCACACTCTACTTCGGCAGCCCAGGGTTCATGGGTTTGGATCCTGGCATAGACCTATGCACCACTCATCAAGCCATGCTGTGGTGCTGTCCCACATACAAAATAGAGGAAGACTGGCACAGATGTTAGCTTAGAGACAAACTTCCTCAAGCAAAAAATAACAATAATAAAAATAAAATAAAGTGCATTTTCAAAAACAATGCAAGGCACAGAACAATACAGTTAGTATTTACGTGCTTTTGATAAGAAAGGGGTAAAATAAGTACAGATTCAGATTTGCAAAAAGAAACACTGGAAGGAATTACAAGAAACTAACACTGATGGTTACTTATGAGGGGAGGGGGCTGGGCAGATAAGCATAACAGTCATATAAAGACCTTTTCATGGTGTATTAATTTCGAATAATGTGAATGCATTATAATTGTGGGTTGTTTAAGTCTTCACTTAAAAGAAAAAAAAGGATAAAATTGCAAAAACATGAACCATTTTAAAAGATAAACTAGGAGACAAGTGTTTGCCACATTGCAACAACACATCATACAAAGAATTAAGTATCGCTCATTCACAAAGAACTCCTAAAAAACATTAACAAAAATTTAAACAACCCAGTATAAAAATGAGTCAAGAATAGGAACAGGCAATTCACAGAAGAGGAAATACAAATGATTGTTAAAAAGTAAAAAGATGCTGACCTTTACTAATGATTTACTGATGCAAATTAAGGCAAGAAGAGCATGCCACATTTAACTTATCAGATTGGGGGAAGAAAGTATAATCTGGGAGGAGAGTAAACCAATATAACATTCTTTTTCTTTTCACAACTTTATTTTTCTTTTACTTTTTTTGCAGGGAAGGATTCACCCTGAGCTAACATCTGTAGCCAACCTTCCTCTTTTTTTTTCCTTTTTCCTCCCCAAAGCTGCAGTGCATGGTTGCATATCCTAGTTGTTAGTCTTCCTAGTTCTCCTACGTGAGCCGCCACCACAGCATGGCAGCTGACAGACGGGTGGTGAGGTTCCGTGACCAAGAAACGAACCCGCGCCGCCGAAGCAGTGAGAGCGCTGAACTTTAACCACTAGACCATCGGGGCTGATGTGACATTTTAATAGAAATCAGTTTGGCAGTATCTATTAAGATTTCTAAAGTGCATGGCCCTCAACCCAGCAATTCTACTCCTAAGACTCTTACCTACTGCACTGACATACACATTGCAGTGTGTTCTGTAAGAGCAAAAAACTGGAGATAACCTAAATGTCCAACAATAAGGGATTAATAAGATAAATTATGATACAGTTATGATACAATTTATGTTATACTTTGAAACTGTTAAAAAGGACAAGCAGTTTTATATGTAGTGACATGGAAAGATATCCATGAGATGTTGGGTAGGAAAATACAATTCACAAGATAACTTAAAATAATTCGTATCATCCCATTTTTTTGTGAAAATACATATGGATATATAAATACGTGCATACTATGCGTATGTATTTCAATGTGTATAAAAAAAGAGTTCTGGCAGGATATACACTGAATTGTTAACAGTGGTTATCCCTGGGGAATGGAGGAAGGTGATTAGAGAATTGTATTTTATAAAATTTTATGTTGTTATAATTTTTTACCATAAGCATTCATTTACTTGGGTAATTTTCAAAGCATTTAAGTATGCAGGCTGATTGAGGTAGCAGCTTAGAGCTTTTCTGAAACAGGGGTGCTCCCTTAGGGCCAGGACAGCTAGTTCCTTCTCCAGCTCCCACTCACAGGATCTAGAATGTGAGACAGTCTCCAGAGAACCTACAGGTCCTACTAACCAACTCCCTGGACTTATGCCCTTGTCCACTGGCCAGCAGAGGCGGTTTGTCCCTCACTGCCCTCCACACCCCGTGCTTACCACAAGAGTCCGGATGGGCACTCCGCGAACTTAATGAACCTTCAGTGAAACCCCAACTCTTCTCAGACCATTCACTTACTGGCCACTTAGACACTTTGTGGGACTTTGGTTAGAGATGGCAACTACGTTTCATCCAAGTTCCAGTTCTAACTAAGGGGAAATGATTGTCCAAAGCTTTGTGTTAAATAAAGTTATTATCTTTCCCTTTGCATTAATAAATATCTTTGAGACTATGTTAAAAAAAAAAAAAAAAGATTCTGCGGCCATAGGCAGGACAGATGGAGAAAGAGTGGAGCCGTCAATTAGTGACGGCTGCCAAGACAAGGCAGGGAGAGTCATAACAATGCGGGCTGTCAAGTCTGCCATCCCAGCCCTTGTACAGTGGGCTCTGACTCAGTAACACTGATACTTTCAAATCTGCCAACGCTACTTAGAGTGTTATACATACTTGGTTGGGGGCAGCTGACGGTAGTGGGAGGTGGCTGAGGGCAAAGGAGGGTGACAGCGGATTGTGACTGCGTCATTAGGTACTGCGTCTATCTGAAGACAAGGTGAAGACGTAGACAGTCTGAGGAAGGGGAAGGAGCCTCTAACAACAGCTGGAGATGTGGCCCCAAACAGCTGCGGATGAAAGACTCTGAACATCTGGATCCCGTGCAGGCCTGAGGTAAGCCCTGAGCCGGGCTTCCATCTGTGAGGTCTTACTGAATTCCTTTACCCCGAGGACTCAGCAACTGTGCCCACAGAAGAATGCACCTTTCACGATTTTGAAGGGTCCAAGTGCCCTGTGAACTGGGAATTCACTCATCTTCCCTATCCCTCCAACCAAAACCAGGAAGAAAACCCAAAGCCAAAAAATTCTCAGAACTTCACGTGTTGTAACTGAAGCCCTCAGTAAACAAAGGCAATCCTTGGGCTCCCTCGGGGAGTAATTGTCTAAGAATGCTTCTTTTCTTTCAGCTGGTGAGAGAGACAGACTTGCTAAGACTGTGTGGAGCTCATCTTGAAAGCATTAATTTTTCCAAACACTAGTGTGCAGTGGCTGTGCTTTTCCTGAGCGAGTGGCAGCAGGCAGCAAGGATGCTGCAGAGGACACCGCCCCCCATGCAGGGTCTGCCCATGGGGGTTCAGAGGAAGTGGTCCTGACCTGCCACAGGGAGGGACTGCACAAGCCTCAGAGGGCACCGATGACTTGGGGTGGATTACTCATTTCCAACCTGGGAGGAGAGAGAGCAGAACCACTGCTCTGCCCCATTTCAGGCCCATTCCCTAGGGGCTGGGTTGGCAACCAACCAAAATCTTCTTCCTCACCCATCCCTCACAACTTGTAGCCTCAACGATCACATACAATGGCCTAGCCCCAGGAGACGTTGTCTAGTTTCTGGGTAGAGGTCTTTAAATCATTTCCCCTTCTTCTCCTCCCCATTTCAGGATGGATGTGAGACAGTCTCCAGAGAACCCACAGGTCCTACTAACCAACTCCCTGGACTTATGCCCTTGTCCACTGGCCAGCAGAGGCGGTTTGTCCCTCACTGCCCTCCACACCCCGTGCTTACCACAAGAGTCCGGATGGGCACTCTGCGAACTTAATGAACCTTCAGTGAAACCCCAACTCTTCTCAGACCATTCACTTATCGGCGAGCGGCAGCAGAATGCCATTTGGTCACCCACAGTTTAACTCTTCTTTGTGGCCCCAAATCCATTCTCCCTAGGAGGTTGGGGACATTCTCCTCTGCAATCTGTTCACAGAGGACAAGACACATCAAGTCCATCCACTTAGGCAAGGGAAAGTGTCAGCCTCTGCCTGAGGAAGGCAGACTCAACAATCAGGACATACCAGAAGCCCTGTCAGTCTCAGCCAGACGTTCTCCAAGCAGATTGCTATCAACAGGGCCCACCCATATCCAATGGTATGCCGCCCACACAAAGACTTAAATGCTTTGTTACCACCAAGACTGCACCTGCCAATCCTACCACTTATTAGCTGTGTGAGATTGACCAAGTTACTTAACCTCTGTTGCTTGTTTTCTTATGTATAAAATGAGGACAATAATAATAGTATTTAAATAAGTTAATAAACGTAAAGGGCTTAGAATTATACTCAGCACACAACAAGTACTATATACATGTTTATGATTATCATTATTATTATCTGTTCAGCCTTTACTCACCACACTAGGCTATGTCTTCCCTTTGGACAATTGCATATGCTCTTCTCACACTTTGAAACATTGTTTCCCACCCTGCCCTCATCTAGCTATCCATGCTAATTCTCCAAGTCTCTAGGAAGCCGTCCCTGCCCCACCCAAATGGGTGGGATGTTCCCACATATGCACCCACCACACCCTGCGCTTCCTCAGTATCATATGATATTCCAGTTGTCTCTATGTTTATCTCCTCAACGAGGTCCTGTTCACTGCTGTAGCCCTAGTGCCTGGCACAGAGATAACTATGTGTTCGATGAGTGAATGAGAAAGAAATGAAGGGCAGCTTTCTTTCAGACATTCAACAAGCATTTACTAAGTGCCTACTCTATGTCACACCCTGGGCCATGCCTAGAAGTACAGGAAGGAGCAGAACATCCAGGCTGCTCTCTAAGAACTCACCTTCTGAAGAGCAGAGTTTCCATCTTCTAGCAGTAACTCAGGAAAAATGATGGGGTGGGAGCAACCCTGCCCAAGGCAGGAGGTCAACAGGTACCAGAAGGAAAAGGGTGCTCTCAGAGAGAAATACAGGTTTGCATGGAGTGGGTCTGTTTAACTTGAACCAAACAACAGAAGCCTTGAACCTAAGATTCTGTTTATCATCCCTTTATGTGAAGAATAAAGGTAGCTTTGCATGACCTATGAAAAACAAAAGGTGGACTCTTCTGTATAAGGGTGGTTTATTTACCCAAGTACCAATCTAACTCTGTCAAGAGAAACCCTGCTCAGTTCATTGCATCCATGCTGTCTGCAGACCGTCTTCACCAGTCTGTAAACTCCTCTGGACACAGATCATAGTTTGTGCATTTTTATATCCCACCCCACTCTGCCTGCCATTGGTACCAAGTGCCTAGCATAGCTGCCTTGCCCAGAGTAAAGGAACATTGCAGGATGCAAACGGGGAACACTTCACTTGTTCTTGTATCATTTCTTTCCTTCTACATTTCTCACTATGTTTTTTATGTTTGTTTGGGTTTTTTATTAGCTTAAGGGAAAAGGAGAAAAGAAATATCGGGAGTCAAAGAAGTGTTTGTTTTCCTTCTACTTTTCTCTTCTGAAGCAGAACCAGCGTCACCACCACCCCAACCACCAAATAAAGCTGGCTGTGGGATTTGGGAGAAGACTACTTGGCTGTAACTTTGCCAGAAGCTTTTGATAGCTCAAGCTCACTGAAGGAAAAAAAGGAAACAGAATTTCTACTTATAGTAAGAAAAAGCTGAAGCAACTTCTCCCTTGGAGATTACATCATAGCTACTTGAGGTTATGTTTTCCATCCTATTTGCCCTAAAAATGAGGCAACATAGGATCTTTTCCAAAAGTCCAAGCCTAACCACCTCTCGAAGGGCAATGATGCCCCCAAGCCCCAGCCTGGGGAGCAGGGGGACTCCGGAGCACTGCCACCCTATGCAGTTGCAGTGATGTGGCTGCACACCTGTCCTGTAGGGGGAGTTTCAGAGTCATGCTACCTCCATCCTCCATCACCTACCCCAGGACTCTGGTCCCACCATCACTACTGTTTTGAGGATCATCTATAGAATGTCACATAATGAATCTCAAAGCCAGATAAAAGTGAGGTAGAAATTATCTGCCCCATCATTTCCATCCTTCTTATGGATAGTGCACAGCTAATAAGGCTGTGACTTGGAGAATGTTCTTTTACCTTGAGTACTAGATACAGAAAACGTGCAGGTGTCGATGTGCATACACACGCATGTAGGCCTGTAGGTGTGTCTATGTGAATATACCTCCATATATTTTATCCGGGGCGGACAGATTAGCCAGAATAACATTGGAAATATAATCCTAGGCACTGAGCTTGTCACTAAGGCAGCTGTGTCTCCACCATCAGATACAGTCTCCCTGGGAGACCAACTAGTTTGGAATATATAGGTAAGAAGGGCAAGTTGGGAACAGATAACTTATTTTTTCCTGCTGTCTTTGAGATCAAATGCACACTTAGGTGGAGGTACATAAAACATTGCTCATTATGGTGTCACTGGGATTTACTTTAAATGACACCTGCCCGGGAGCAACATGTGCCATCCTCATTTCCCTCCGTGACAGGCCCACTAGAGTTGGGGATCAGGAGAATGTCATAGAGCGTGCGTCTGGATTTCTGTTAAACCTTTGACAGATGTCCTCCACAATATTCTTGTAGATAAGACAGTGGAAAATGAACAAGAAAAGAGTACAGACGGGCGGAATTGTTGTGGATAAAATGCAGGCCCAAAGAGCGTTTATTAGGAGAATACACTGAGCTTTAGGTAGGATGTGCGTCTCTGGTGGTGGCCACCAAGCTCTTCCCTTGACTGTTGTGTTTGACTTTTGAAGAAAATCATTTCCTAAAATGACAAGATCAAAGGCGTGCTTACAATATGAGCAGAAGACACCAAACTGGTATAGTAGGCTAAATACTATAATATATGACCAAAATCAATATGTAAAATTATCTCAGCAGATTTGAACACTAGGCCAAAATTACCAAGGGCAAATTTTATGTCTGAGATCTACATTTTAAAATAAAGTATACATATCACTCACCTAGCAATTCCAGTCCTTCGTATCTACCCTAGAGAAACCTTGTGTTATGCATCTTGTTCATGAATGTTCACTGCAGCACTGTTTATAATGGTAAAATAAATAAACAGCTGAAACAAAAATAATAGAATTGCTAAGAAAATCATGAAATACCCACAATGACAAAAATAGTATGCAGAAGATTTTCAAGATACCATTGCATGAAGAAAAAGTTGCAAAGTGATATGAAAAGCAGGATATGTTAACTTCAGACATACACACAAAGCAATTTACAAACTTCTACATATATATAATCTATATCTCTGTATATGCAAATGCATAGAAAGGTCTGGAAGGGTCTCTAATAACTGATCTACCTCCAGGGAGAAACTAAGTTGGTGTGAAGTAAGAAAAGCTCTACCTATAACATCTGAAATTCAGAATGTACTGTGTTAAATTTGTGTAACTCAGCTTTCTTTTTAAAGTCAAGTCTTGCTTTTACCTTTAAAAAGGAGTTCAAAAATATGAGGGAGAGCACAAATTCTTGGGCTTTCCACTACCCCAAACCTAAGGAGGCGAGCATTTGTGGAAAGACTGCAAAAAGCTAATTCATACTACACAGAGTGCATTCAAAGTTTGGTGTCCAGACAGCCCGCAAGGAGCAGGGGTCACTAAGCTGGTGCTAGATCCAGTCCTGGGAGCATAATTAGGCAGGGACATTGGCAAAGCAGAATGCAACTAGAAGAAAGAAATGGCTATGGGGATAGAGGCCGGCCCAGTGGCGCAGCAGTCAAGTTCACACATTCTGCTTCTCAGCGGCCCGGGGTTTTCCGGTTTGGATCCCGGGTGCGGACATGGCATTGCTTGCCATGCCATGCTGTGGTAGGCATCCCACGTATAAAGTAGAGGAAGATGGGCACGGATGTTAACTCAGGGCCAGGCCTCCTCAGCAAAAAGAGGAGGACTGGCAGTAGTTAGCTCAGGGCCAATCTTCCTCAAAAAAAAAAGATGAAGAAGAATGATTGAAGAAACCACTGCTCTTTAACCTCAAGACAAGAAGATTGTGGAGAGACAGACAGGTTCCTTCAAATATTTGAAGGGTTATTATGCAGATGATTCAGTAAACTTACTTTGGGTTTTTCCAGAGGTAAATACTAGATCAAACAAATACAAGTGATTTTTTTCTATTAAAAATAAATACAAAGAAAGAGTCTAATAAGATTGAATGACAACAGAATAGTCTGTCAGGCAAGATCATGAGCTCCCTGTTATTGGAGGCATTCAAGTAAGAGATTCAACAGAAAAAGACATTGAATTTCATTAGAAGAAAAACTATGTAATCTTTAAGATCTCTAACAACTCTAATATTCTATGATTCCATATTTTGGCTGCAGAATCAATTTTCAATCAATGTGTACCTCCATCAGCTCCAAATCCCACAGGTGGTGTATTCTGCCACCAGGTGGCAGTAGATGCTTTGGGCTCTGGGCCCTAAATGTTACATGTGGCAAAAAAGAAAATAGCCGTTTTCCAGTATTTTTTAAAACTAAAAAAATAATAATAAAAGAACAGACACAAACATTAAGCCAAAAAAAAAGCCACTTACAAAGGAACATATAAGTATAACTCATAATCTTTCTGATTATTCCATCACAATGATTCTTAATCACTTGCTTTCTTCTTGTACATTTCTTTTGCACAGAGTCTACAAAGAGACACTTTATCTTCTTCTGTGGCCTTCTTTCTCCGGTGTCAAGTTTCCTGACTTGCACACGGTTCCAGATCCCTGCGTCTCCGCTTAACGCAAAAATCCCCTCTGCTTCCTCCGCAGCTGCAGACCACGTCTGCTACCAACGGTCTTTCTTCCTGACCCAAGGAGAAGAACCTCCAGGAGGGTCAGGGAAACACCCCTGCCACTTCCTGCTTCTAGCTTTCCTGCCCCTGGATGCACACAGCTGAAGCCACAAAACAAGCAAGGAACAAACAAAAACAGAACAGGCGGAGGAGCTGGATCTCCACCCTGATAGCAGGAAAGTGTGTGATTATCTTTTCGCAATTACAAGAGAATAATCTCCCATCCACCTCTTAAAGAAAAGACTTTCCTGCTCCAGCCACAGCTGTGGGCTTGGGTGTTGCTTAAAATTTGAATACAATCAACCGCCCTTGTCCCATTCTCTAGCAACCTAAAACTGTTAACATTGCCTCGTTACAGAGCTTCAGAAAACCTGGTTCTCAGAGAGCATTTCTGCAAGAGCTTGTGAGTGAATGAAAATGGAAAAGGATTTTTCCAACTGAGATTTAAAGCAGTTTCATCACAATAAACCATGTACCTGAGTCAAGGTCCTACTCATATTCTGGTCTCAGGTGAAATATCTCTTCCTCCAGGAAGCCCTCAGAAGCCTAAGACTATGTTGGTTGCCCCTGCTCTGTGCATCAATAACACCCTGCACCTGCCCCGCACCTGCCCAGCCACAGCCCCGCCCTTGCCCGTCGCAGCCTCGCCCCTGCCCTGCTGCAGCCCCGCCCCTGCCCAGCCTCAGCCTCACACCTACCCTGTCGCAGCCCCACACCTGCCTGACCACAGCCCTGCACCTGCCCTGCTGCCATCCTTACCACACGCACTTCAACGGCCTCTGTACCAGCCCATTTCACCATTACACTGCAGGACCCATGAAGGCCTAGACTGCGTCTGTTCCTTTCACCACTGAATCCCCTAAACAGAGTAGGGCTCAATAAATATTCATGTAACTATTACAAATGCACACGTTATCAATTAACTAAGTAATGTGGAGCCCAAGTCCAGGCAGCTGTTCCACGGAGGATAACATTCGTTAAATTCCACAAACACTTCTCCAGTGTCCCTTTTGCAAGTATGGCACAGGATGAGCCAAACCGGGCCTGCCCTCCAAGAGCAAGCAGTGGAGGAAGGAAGCCAAGACAAGCACACAAATACCTAGCCTACGAAGCAGACACAGCAACACCTGCTGCTGTGGATATTAGAGATGGATGGGTATTAGAGGATGGGAAAACAGGGGCCAAGGAGCAGGGTCCACCCAACAGTTCAGAGGAGCTGAGCTGTGGGACAGGCACCACCGGGACCAGAGCCTGGCTGTCTGTGAATAATACCTTTACTTAAAGAGTCAAGATGTGCACAGCTAAGTGCTCTACATTCATGATTTCATTTTTTTTCTTGAAACAATTCTGTGTAAAACCCAACTGTTACAGAGAAGGAAACGGGCTCAGAGAAGTCAGGAAAATTGCCCAAGGTGGCACAGCCAGTAAGTGGCAGAGCTGGGACCCACACCCAGGCCAGCCTGATGACTGTGGCAGCAGCGGCATAGTGCTTTGGAGGCTGGGATGCCAAGGTAAAGAGTTGTTGCCTTATCCAGTGGGCAATGAGGCGCCACTTTGAGCAAGAATATGCCAAGGTCAAAGCTTGTGGTTGGGAAGATTTATCAGACAGTAATGGGGAGAGTGGATTGGGTGCAGTCCGGCTAGAAGCCTAGTGCAATGGTCCCAATGTTGTATCATGAGACTCCTGAACTGGGAGAGCGGCAGTCAGACTGGAAAGGCAGTTCGGGGCTGAGGAAATCCAGAGGAAGAGCGGAGACAGTTGAGGACAATTCCAAGGTATACACCTAGGTAACTGGGAAGATGGGGATTTGGAAGTGGTGTATGCATGCTTCTCCAGGGCTTCTGCATGCGTGCCTGTGTGTGCAGTGTCTGTAGGGAAGGGAAGTCAGGGTCTGCAGCAAAGAGTAGGCAGGAGCGCAGGCACGAGTGGGAGTATGGCGGCTTTAACTCCTCAGGAGCTCCTCAACAGGGGCAGCATAAATCCTCTCACCCCCACCTATGCATGGCTGCTACTGCAGAAGCCTCCTGAATTCCGCTAGCCATCCCACCCACCTGGGGCATCCGAGGCCCAGCAACTCACAAAAGCACAGGAGCAACAATGGAACATGAGGCATCACACAATCACGTCCACCCAGGTCCACCCTCCTCTGGCCAGCCTGCCCCAGCACAGAGAATGCCTGGTCTCCAACCAGCACCAAGAAGTGGAAGAGCGCCAGACCGAAGTTACAGCCCCAGGCAGTAACTCATGCTCCATGTAACCCTGGGCCAGAGGATTAACTTCTCTGGATCTCAGTTTCCTCATCTATAAGACAAGGAGTTTGAACCAGAAGCAGAAGTTGCATACTGGAGGCCCACAGGCCAAACTCATCCTGCAAATGCACTTTATTTGACCAACAATGTCTTAATTGAATTAGCTTCGACTTTTAAAAATAAGGCTATTTCACAAAGAAAATGCACACTGGAATTCTCTCTGAAACAAGAAGATCTGGCAACAAGGAGCTGACATTCCCACATGGCATCAATCAGCCCGAGCTGTGTAGCTGCTGTCCCCTGAGACGAGGCACCACTCTCCAGTTTGCCGTAGTCCCCACCACCCCCTACGGCTCCCTGATGGTCTCCACTCATCATCTACACCTGGTCCATCTCAATCTTTCAGGCTAATGGTCTGCTGCTCTAGGCACCTGAGCTCCTAACGCCTGAGAAGATGACCTAAAATATCATCATTGTAAGGCTCAGGAAATGGGGACAGTAAACAGAAGCACAGAGAAGCTGACAGTGGACTCCCCACAAGGGCAGATGTGGGCTTCTCAGAGAAGCAGGGGCTTGCTGCAACTGAGGAAGATTCATTAACCCCTGTGTTAGGCCTGCCCACCATCCCCCCATCCCCACTCACCAAGGAGGAACAAGGCGGATGACATCAGCCTTGGACGCAGTCAGAGAAACCCCATCATGAAGCAATTTGCTTCCCCAGCCACTCTAATTTAACAATTAGCTTAACAACCCTGGTCAGGCACTTGCTGCTGGAGCAGAGAAGTGACCCTGATCAATAGCAGCTTCAGCCCAGAAGCTTCAGGAAGTCCTCTCCCCTACTGCCCTCGCTTCAGCTGGGTTTGCATCTCCCACTCACACAAATAAATATTCTACATATCTCCAAAGAGGTTCCACCTTCTCCTGGAGCCTCCCACTTGGGGCTCCTTGGAAATTCTCCCGTGTCCAAAGTCAACTTGTCCTACTGCAATTCCCTCTTAATTCTGTCCTGCAGATTCTGGCCTCATCATGGGAAGCATACTTCTCTGACCCTTTGGGAGTTGGAGTGTGGAAGGGAAGTCTGCACAAAGACCACACTGCAGGGAAGAGGGTAAATTCACAAGGCTGGCAGCCTTGGGACATCCTGGGCAGAGATCCTGACTCAGAGAACAAGTCTCTGGAACTGAGCTTGCCCTGAGCAGGACAGCGTGCTCAGCTCCCCATCTGCACCGCCAAAGAGCCTCTCAGTAGAATGCACAATACTTCCCTCACCCAGCTCGTCCTGCTCCTGCCTCCAAGACCTGTCTCAAGCTGTATCCTTGAGATAGGCCAAAATTCAGAAAGAGAGAGAGACACACACACACATATACACACACATTGGTAAGGGGAGACCGAAAAGAAGAGTTTATAAAGCCACAAGTCCACAGAAACCTGGAGGCTATTTTAAAATACAGTATTAGAATGCCAGTCTAGATGGGGTGAGGCCGGTCCCAAAATAGCAGACCCTCAAAGAGGAAGCATCCTTGCCTGAGTAAAGAGAAATTTCAAAGAGGCCATGGAGGAAGAAATGGCACGTAAACACAGAGGAACAACCCAGGAACTTAATCAGGCCAAAAATAAAACTGAGGGATGCTGACGCCAAGGGCAATCTCAGAGGTTATTTTGTCCCACCAAGGCGAGACAATGACACGGAGAATCAGGGGGTCGGTGATGCTCCTGGTACAAAAGGTATCCTCAAGAATCCAAGTCCTATGGACAGGAGCGAGGCCAGGGTTGAAACTGCAGTAAGTGCTCAGGAACCTGACTGATGAATGAGGTGTAAATAAATCTCCAGGACCATATGGCATCCACCTGGGAGTCCTAGAGGCATTCAAGGGTGAAATTGTGGTGCTGCTTGCCAAAATGTGTAACCTCTTATTACAAAGTCACTCGTGCCCTCGAACTGCCAGAGTACTCATGTAGCCTCCATTCATAAGAAAGAATCCAGGGAGAATTCTCATTTTCATACCAGAAAAGTCGGCAGAATATATATGAAGAACAGGACGACTGAGTGTGTAAGCAGGCATGACCTATCAGAGGAAAAGACAGGACAGTTCTTACAAGAGTGAAGCATGTATATGAGTTTCTGAAAGAGTAAGCATGAATGTGAATTAAAGAGAATCTGTGGATGTAATTTACATAAATTTTCAAGAAACTATTAGCAAGGTATTATAGTAAAAACTTTTTCAACTGAATAATGATACAATAGGGAAAACGCTTTTTCAGGGAAAAGACTTGGAGACCAGGAACAAAATGAAAGAATAAACTGACACTTGTCCAAATTAAGAAATAAGAAAGTGGTGTTCTCAAGGCATCGACACTAGAACTGGTCTTATACAACAATCTTAGAAATAATCTGTCAGAGAGAATTAGCAGGGAGCTACTCTACAGGTCTACACTCTTCCAGGCAAGAAAAAGAACTGCTGATCCAGAGAAATGATAGGAAAGGTCTTTCTAGGTTCTGAGAGCTGACGTAAAAGGCGGCTGAGTTTCAGGGTGATGGGATCTATCTGCCCCGTGACAGTTCCTTAGTCCCCTCTCTCCAGATAAGACGCATTCTGGGCTCCATTCCCTGGGCCTTATGATTGTAGGCTCCAGAACCTACATATGCCTGGAAAATAGGAACAAATCCAGATTTAAGTCACAGAAAACGCTGTGGCTAGACTAACAGGGGGACGGTTCACCATATTTAGTTAAACCCTAACCAGTTACTGCCCACCATGGGCCAGTCCTTTCTTCACCTGCAGTGCCCATTCAATAGACAGAACTTCAGCTTCATAAACCCAAGGCAGACATCCATAGAAAAGCCAATCTGATGCTAGGAACCAAGAATTCTAAAGCAAACAAGAGCGTATGACTGGATTTACCTATTCCTTTGAATTAATTTTTGTTATTGCATCTGTCTTGAGCATATACCCAGGAGCTGACCATAGAAATGCAAACCCAAGCGAGCTCAGCATCCCTTACTGGGCCCCACTGTTCCCTGTGACCCATCCCATCTGCTTAGTTGGCTTCTCCTATGGCCTCTAACATGAGTGACTGCCACACAGCAAGAGGCCGTGCAAGACTCTTCTGCATTCATCTCTGCTTATCCAAGTCCATCCATTCCCTCAAAACTAGGGGCAAAACAGCTTCTCCCTGCAGTCATCCCCTAACACATGGGGGCTTGAAACTCACTCTGTCATTATGGGCTTGAGGTCAGTGCTTTGTTGGAGAGGGAAGAAGCAAGAGAGTTCTATGTTGTGTCACCTGCTAAAGCTTGTTCTAACAATATCATGGCTATGTGTATAGGTTCAAATCCGGCTCTACTAATTACTAGCTGAGCGAACTCAGAGCTCAGTCTCCTTATGTGTCAAATGGGCATAATAATGTTTACCTACTTCAAAGGGCAGTTCTGGGATCAACTGAGGCCCTGCTTATAAAAATCTTGCTACAGTAGCTGGCACATAATAACCACTCAATAAATTTTAGCCAATACTAACAACGTCTTCCTAAACAGATCTCTTCCTTTCTTGGTTTTCTCCTTAATCTAAATGTAGCTTCTAAAAGGATGCTTTTTTTAAAGGTGCCTAAGTCTAGCTCCCTCTGTTCTACAACCCCTCAGCTCTTAGTCGTTCCTTTATTATCTTTGTGTGCGGTATTTGCTCAGACCTGTATGTTGTTTTATACATTGTGAAGTCCTTTCCATGAACCAATGTCACTGCCACCTGTTCTCGGGTAAAGTTTGCATGGAAACAGGCAGCAAGCCTAGTTTTACCAGTAGTGCACCATTAACTGCTTGCAAGAGACTCCACATGTGACACTGTCCTTGGTGAATCCGTTGAGGTAAAGGGGGTGCACTCTGACACTAGACTTCGTCAGCACGTTGACAGCAGATCCATTGTTGGTGAAGACTCATTAACCAAGCTCACAAAGCTGACGTGTAAGTCAGAAGTTCCATTTATTGGGTGCCAAAAACAACAACAAAATAGAGCTGTCACAGGACCCGGAGGGCTCAGGTTAGCACGGTCAGCGTGGGCTGATGGACCAGGGAAACCAAGCCATCCTCTGAAAGTTGCTTAGTGAGCATGTAAGCAAGGCTAGGGGAGTCTAGAACAATTCATGGCTCAACAGCAGCAGGCCACAATGGGCTGCCATAGCTACCCCAAGATTAGGGCTGGACCTGCCAGAGAACCAAAGTTCTCTTAGCTGTGGCCAGAGCCTGAATGGGCACTACCAACTTCTGCCTCTGTAACTTGCCTTTCAGAAGTGCCTCAGCTGACCAGCACCTTCTACACACAGTCTTCCCCTAGACTGTACTCAGTGCAACTAACTAGGTTTCAGATTACTAAATTACAGTCACATTGCAGCCCAGCATCCCTGACATTATTCCTAGGTCACACTGATGGAGTCCCGTCTCTTCTTTCACACATTTGCAGAACCTCTCCTGGTCCACAGCTGCAGATAGTAGATCATATCCACGTAGGATGTATGGATGGACCTAATCTAACTCTCAGAGGCAGCTTCATTTCTGTTATTTCCAGGTTCCTGGTAGACTTCACTGTTACCTCCATGAAACCTCTATGGCAAAAATCCTTCAGGCCAGGATCCTCATTTTCTTTTCTTTCTTTCTTTCTTTCTTTTTCTTTTCTTTTTTTTTTGCTGAGGAAGATTCACCCTGAGCTAACATCTGTGCCAATCTTCCCTCTATTTTGTATGTGGATCACCACCACAGCATGGCCACTGATGAGTGGTGTAGGTCTGGGCCCAGGAATCGAACCCAGGCCACTGAAGTGGAGTGCGCTGAGCTTAACCACTAGGCACAGGGCCGGCCCCCACATCTTCTATTTTATCTCATGGTTCTTTAGTGAGTAGAATAGGAATTTATTAGCAGCCAGCACCTCATCAATGGCACTGATTGACTTGGTAAGTGAAGCGGCAGATATTTGCCTTCATTAATAGGAAGAGACCACTTTTCAAACATTGGGAGGAGAGAGAGAGCAGATTCAGGAGCAGATCGGAACAGAACAAGACCAGGAAGAAGGGCGCGCTGAACTGCTGCTGTCTGTACACTCTTTACAAGGACTTGCAGAAGGAAGTGTAAAATGTCCCCGGGCTGTATTTAGAAAACTGATACCCACTACTTGAAAAGAAACAGCTCCTCTGCCACCACATTTATCCTGGCCAATATCCTCTTTTCCTTTCTGGCGTCTTAACAGACAGTGGAAGAACATTCAGCTTTAGTTCTTAGAAGAAAGAAACTTGGAGCCTGGGACAGCAATGTGTCTTATTCCACAGATCACAGACTCCTCAGGCTGGAGAAGATCTTTAAGAGGTCTTTCAGGAATCCCTCTGGCTCCAGAACTGATGTGCCTGAAGAAATTCTAACAGAGAAGATGCCTTGCCAGTTGGAGGATTCTCGCCTTCCTATGTGGTCGTAGTCTGGACGTCTTCTCTCGTCTTCTGGGGTTGAGGTGCAAGGTAACCTTGCTGAAAAGAGCCCAAGGCTGGAGCCAGACAGCCTTAGGTGAGATCCTGGTTTGGACAATTTCTGGCAATCACTTAACCTCTCTGAGCCTGTTCTCTCAGCTATAAAGGGGAGTAACTACTATTTTTCAGAGTTGTTGGGAGGACTAGAGATGACACCTGGAAAGCGCTTAATCAATGGTTGTTTTTATTATGGGGGACTTTTAGCCAACATGGCACCTGTAAGGGACACCACCATTAGACAAGTCACCACCAGGTAACACCTGACTGGGCTGAGACCACCCAGCATCCAGGCTCACCTAAACATAGAGGAACACCATGCCCTTCATGCCATCCAACCAAGCACAAGGCTGCCTCCCTCCCGCTTCCTGGTCCTCCTTCACATGGAAATGCTACCTTTCCGAGCCCAGTCTTAAACATGAATAGAAACCCTTCAATGACAGACAGCAGCACACAATGGGGGGGAGAGGCGGGGAGGTAATGCAGAGAGAGCAAGACAAGGCAGAAAATAACCCTAATTAAGGCAATTTCAGTCACACAATCATTCAGTGCAACCCTCTCATTTTACAGGTAGGGAAACTGAGACCTAGAAAGGAGAAGAAACAGATTCAAGTCAATGGGAGATCGGTCCTAAAACCAAGACCTCCTGACTTGTTCGAGGGTTTTCTTCGCTATCCCACACTGCACAGACCTGCTGAAACTGACACATAAGGCAAGATACCAGAGGAAGGGAATGTCAAGCTTGTATTTATTTAGCTTCTACTGTATAAACAACACTATGATTGCCACTAAGGCTTACAAAAGAGTTCCCAGCTGTCCTCCAGGAGCTTAACATCAGTCTAGCTGGGGAGAAAATAGTTGGCAAATGAAATGGCATTAATGAAAGGAGGTTTGTGCTGACAAGTCCTGGAATGTGTTCAAGGGGATCAGAGATGGGAACAGAGTGATGCCACAGAAGACTTCTTCCCCACCTGGAGTGGGACAATGCTGGAGCCTCCCAAAATGGATAGACCATGTCATGAATAGACCATGGCTAGGATGGAGAAGACATTCAAGTAAAGGTTCCATCAGGAGCACAGTCTTGGAGTCTGCCTAAGCATGGCATGTTCTCAAGCCAGTAAAGAGAGAACTCGGGCAGGTTCTCCAAGGATCTGGGAACCACATACCTGGCTGCTTCCTGGCCCTCTTACCATAGATCATGGAGCTTGGTGCTCAGAGCAGAGACCTTGAAGATTCAATGTTTCTCAGCAATTACCATGGCAGTGAGGTCTCTCTCTCTCACACACACACCATGCACAAACACAGGTGTGGCGATGGCATCAGCTGCTCAGATTTCTCTCTTCCTCCAGGCTCCATGACTCCAAGGCATTCTTCTTATCTGGGTTCCACCAGGCTCTGACCACTCCATCACCGAAGCAGCCTTCATCCCTGCTCTTCACAAAGGCTTGTCCAGCTATTGGTGGTGCTCACCGTCTCTGTCTTTGCTCCACACGCTCTCTTTTAGAGCAGTCTCTGTCCATAAGCTTGGAGAGCATGTCCCCAGAAAACAGGGATCAAATCAGCTAGCTGTGCTAACCTCACCACTACCTTCCTTTCACTTTTCCTACCTTAATTTTTCCTCTACCCCTATTTCATCACCTCATTTCATCTTGTTGTAGTGCATATGTTTTATAAGCTGCTGTAACTCATTTTTTAAGCAAGGTGGTATCTAAATGCATGCCTGTTAGCCTAGCCCATTTGCACAGCAGCCTGACAAGAGAGGCTCTCCACCCTCTCCTCCAAGGAGACCTTGGTGCCCCCATCACAGACTCCCCAAATTCATCCTTCCAGGCCTAAGCCACATGTCACCTTTCCTACAAACCTTTCCCTTAACTCCCTCAAGTAAAGCTCACCTCCCTCCACTCTGAGATTCAACTTCACGGCATTTACCCTCTTCCACACTGTAATCCACTCCAAACACTAGAAAAAAATAATCAATTTGTTAAAGCAAAGCAGCTCCATCATATAATTCCCTCACCCTGAAAGACTTGATGGCTCCCCATTGCACAATGAAGGAATCCCTCACTTTATCACCTGTTTACCTAGTCAACTTTGATTTTCTATTACATGCCTGCTAATACAAACTGCCTACTTTTCCTCACGTGTGTCCTGTTCTCTGCTACAAGTAAAAGGGGAGTAGCAGAATCTTTGTGCTTCTCTCCAGCGCTGTCCCTGAGCTGCATGCTATACAGAGGGACACATGAGGAAACTCAGCTCTGAAGATCCCCAAGCTCTTAGACATTTTAATTTTATGCCCTCTCTATTTCTTCCTCCTCTTCCTCTTCCTAGGTCTCCATGAATTTATTTTCCTGCAGGGTATTGCAATAGAAAGCATGTGGACTATAGAAGGAGACATATGGACTATTTCTTGGTTCAAACCCTAGCTCTGACTTTTAATACCTATGTGATTTTAGGCAAGTTTCTATCCTCTCTCTCTGTTTCTTTACCTTAAAAATGAGGACCACGAAGATTATTTTCAACATTACATGAGACATGTGGGAAAATGCTCAGCCTTATCCCAAACAAATGGAAGTGCTCCATAAATACTGGGTACAATTACTGATGATTACTGTCCCTGTTATTATCCCTGCTTCCGTGTCTGAAGGACAAAAGCAGGAAGTCAGACCCCCACACGTGGCCTTGGTCTCCAGTCTCAACACAGGCACTGCTCAGGGCCTGGAGCCCTTTCCACATCATCAATCACATCGCTTCCTCATACATCAACTGGAAAATGCCACACTGTTCCTTCCTCAGATCATCAGTCACCAGGGGCTCCTCTTTACCCCTCCCCAATTCCTCCAAGCTCCATGATTTTTTTTCCCTTTTGTAAAAATAATATGTCCCAAATGCTTCTGTCGATAAACAGTATTCAATTGTTAGGGGAAAGGATCTAAATCAACAAATACCTAAAATCCACCAGCTTCTTTATCACCTCCAGACATGGGAGGGCAGGTAGAGGAGGGTCTTGACGTTCAGATGAAAAATGAACTCTTACTCTGTGGTGGAGGCAGGGAAGGGGGTTTCACTCTAGTTGCCTCATCCTTGTGTCTCCAGGCTAAACACAAATATTGAGTGTGTTCGGTGTTACCGGGGTAGGAGGAGATGAACTCTAAAGGATAAAGCTCGCGCTTTAGCACACTCAGCAAAAGAGCCTCCCAGGGACTCAGAATGGAAGCGTAGTCTGGGGCAGTCATGGGTGTCACTGGGCCAACCAACCTTCTTAGTTTTAGTCTCAATTTCACAGAGTGATCTGGACGCTTCAGCGTTACAACCTGGCACAATATCACTGAGGCTGCCACCAGCGGAAAGGCGGTTACACTGGGTAGAGGCTGACATGCAGGTGCCCTGAGTTTCATAGACAGAGATGGGTGGTTTCCTTCAGGAAGGAAGACCATGGCCCTTCCCTGACTTCTAGTCAATCCTAGAGCTGGGATCTGGTTGAGTTGAGTTATCCAAACTTTGTCATCCTACCTCCTGATGAAGGGATTGTCAGAATAGCTGCCGAGGGTTAAAGGAGGCACCCCCTGTGAACGGGAAGCCATGTTTTCCTCTGTGCAACGCTAGCTGGGCCTCATCAGGATAAGACTGGGGTCTGGTCTCCTCCAGGCCACTGCCAACCAGCTGAGCTAACAGCACAGGTCCTGAGAAGACACGTGCAGGACACCAGGAGGCAGTGGGTAGTGAGCAGACTGTGAGGAGCCTCTTGACTGTGTCTTCACATCATATAGTTGGAGATGATATAATGACCCAATTCTGAGGTCCACGAAGATGAGCAAATGGGGGTAATTTCAGTGGGGAGAAAGTCACTGGAGGACCTTTTAGCTCTTTTCATCTTTGGAAATTAAAGAAGTGGCTTCAAACGTGTGTGTGTGTGTGTGTGTGTGTGTGTGTGTGTGTTTCTATCTCCAAAGCCTAGAAACTAAGATACAAAATGTAAACATTCAACCTAAATACACAGAGGGTACAATGCATGTTTGCTCTGTTATTTAAAAATGTTCAATTCTTCTCTATAGAAAGCAATACAAACAAAACAAAGACAGATAAAACTAAGTACAGGCAATAAGTAAGCAAGTCACTCATGACACCTGTGAGGCATAGACAAAATTAGAGCACATGTGTGCTGACGAGAAGCGAGGAAGGGGGGAAAGGACCAGGAAGACACCTAACACTCAGGCCGGACCTCAACTGCCCTTTGGTGACACTCCTTCAGGCCTCATGAGCCCTCTGCCCACACAAGATCCATAGCTGCTCATTGGGACTGCTCTGGCCAGGGTTACCTGCCCCAGCAGATGTCTCTCCAAAGAAAGCATGTGTCGGCCACAGGCACCTTCTGCCTACCGTGTCCTCTCATTCACCTCTCATTTCTGGTTTCCATAAGCACATCATCAGTGGGGAAAACTGACACGGCAGAGACAGACAGACTATATGACCCTGCATAACACAGAAGTCAGGGATGTGGTCTTTCCTAAGGGCATAAACCTATCTCATATCTTTGGCTGTGAACTTTCAGTTCCATGACCCCTGGAGAGGGTTCCCACTATGTGTAAAGCACACTGAGAGGTCACCACTGCATCAAGGTAATTTCCTACCACAACAGGGGCAGGTGGGGCGGTGACCTTGAAGAGTCAAGGTCGGGATTATTGAAAGAGAGGAAAGGTGCCAACTTCCTGTGTGAGGACAGAGTAGAATTAGGGCCTCAAGGAAAGATTGTTTCACTGAGAGCCAGGATGTGAGTGTCCTCTTTCTGGTTCTGCCACTAAGAAGCTGCGGACGAATCACTTTACCTCTCAGAAACTCAGTTTTCTTATCTATAGGAATGAGGCAGTCAGGCTAAATTATGTCTCATGTCCCTTCTGGATCTCCCATTTTGGGATTAAAGTCTGCTTCCAGCCTACACACCACAGCTAACACTGCATCCTCAGAAACTGGTGTCTGCATAAAGCTACTGGTGCTTATATAGAGAACAAGAAAGCTCTTGGCTCCTATATTAGCAATGGAGAAGTAACCAAGAGTGAGGTTGGGGGAAAAAAAAACGTTTTTCCTAAAAGCCTCATATTCTCCTTGTAGACTAGATGTCTCCTGTTGGCCTCTCCAGATCCACCCTCCATCCTTCTCCAGCCTGCTCTGACCTGTTTGGACTGCCTCAAGGTTCCCTGGCCCGCTGGCACCCTGCTGAGTTCAGCCATTGGAAAGCCCCAGCAGGAGATCAGGAGAAGCAAGGAGAGCGAGGCTGAGATATCCCCTACCTCTCCACAACCCCCCTGTGGGGTCCTGATGGGCTTGCTGTGTCCCTTGACCTAAAGACACAGTTCCTTTTGAGGTAGTCCTCTCACACAGACTGTCTCCAAGTTCTAGTAATTACTCCTTCCCTCCCTCCATTAGGTCTAGAGAAACTAACCTCCCCATTACTAGTCTGTGCCCACACCTATGTAAAGAGCCCCACCATTAAACCTTCCTCAGATTACCCAACATGGCTGGGCCATCTCGTTCCTGTTGAGGTCCTGACTGGTAAACTTAATGAACCCATTTTCTCCCTAGTCCCATCTTTGAACGATTGCTTCACTGAAAATCTCTGCACTATGCAACTCTCACTCCAGATTTTCTCTGGTGCAGCTGAATTCCAGACAGAAGCTGAGTTGTCTCTTTTCTCTGTGGCTCTCTTCATGCCAACCTGCAAAATGTCCTGTTCCACTTGAAAAGAAAAAGCATCACAATGGATAAAAAAAACCTCTGTTCTGTGCGCGGATGAGCAGCACAACATTCACGTCATTGTCTAACACCCTCTTCTACCCAACCTAGTGACAATCTCTCTCCATGGAGATGACCTTGCCGACCCTCACAGCAATGTCTTCCTACCCACAAGCCTCTCCCTGACGACACCCTCCCAGGAAAACGGTTATCATCAGGATCCTGGATCCCCATCAAGCCCAGCTCCACCTCCGCCCCCCTGGACTCACCACAAACTTAAAAGTGACCCAAGTTGGATGCTTTCATATGGCCTCTGGAGAAATTTTTTTTTTTAATTTCAGCTTTATTGAGGTAAAATTCACATATAAAATTGTAAGATATTTAAAGTGTACATCATGCTGATTTGATATATGTATATATCATGAAAGCGTTCCCCCCATCAGGTTAACTAACACATCTGTCAACTCACATTTATCTTTATTTATTTTTTGGTGAGAACATGTAAGTTCTACCCTCTTAGCAAATTTTAATTATACAACACAGTGTTGTCAACTACAGTCACCACGTCATACATTAGATCCTCAGACCTCATTCATCTTATAACTGAAAGTCTGTACCCTTTTACCAACCTCTCCCTATTTCCCCCAACTTCCAGCTCCTCATAACCACTTTTCTACTCTCTGTTTCTAGGAGTTTGACTTTTATTTTTAGGATTCCACAGATAAGTGATACCATGCAGTATTTGTCTTTGTCTGGCTTGTTTTACTTCATGTAATGTTCTCCAGGTCCATCCATATCGTCGCAAACGGCAAGATTTCCTTTGGCCTCTGGATAAATTATGTTCTCTTTTAGCCCCTATCTAAGCTTAATATCTCAACTTCTTGAGGTGATTTCTTTTCAATAATAATAGTAATGACAACAAAACAGTTATTGCATATTATGTATCAAATACTTATGTCAGCATTTGATGTGTTACACGATTCAATCTTCACACAGCCTTATGCAATAGGTGCCTTTATCATTCCATTCCATTTTAAAGAAGAGAAAATGACACAGAAATGTCAAGCCACACGCTAGGATTCAGGCCATGAAGTCTGGCTCCAGAGGCTTTACTCTTTTTTTTTAATGTTTTATTATGAAATGTTTTAATCATATGGAAAAGTAGAAAGAACAGAATAACTAGTTCCCATATACTCATAACTTAAATTTAACAACTATTAACCTGTTGCCATATTTGTCTAATTTTTACAGAACTATTTTGAAGCAAATCACAGACATCATGACATTTCACTCATAAATACTACAATATGCATTTCTTAAATATCAGGGCATTTAGGGGCCAACCCCGTGGCCAAATGGCTAAGTTAGCACGCTCCACATCGGCAGCCCAAGGTTCACTAGTTCGGATCCTGGGTGCGGACTTAGCACTGCTCATTAAGCCAGGCAGAGGCGGCATCCCACACAGCACAACCAGAAGGACTTACAACTAGAATATACAGCTATGTACCAGGGGGCTTTGGGGAGAAGAAAAAAACAAAAAACAAGATTGTCAACAGATGTTAGCTCAGGTGCCAATGTTTAAAAAAAATATATGAGGGCATTTTCTTATCCATAATGTCATTATCATACCTACAAAGTTAACAATAATTCCTTGACATCATCTAATAACCATTCTATATTCAAATTTCCACAACCATCCCTACAAAATATGAAACTCTTCATGCGTTTGCCTGTCCTCCGCGCACGGGGCCAGTCTGATCTTGTCTGAATTGTCCTCATTTTAGTTCATGTGCTGCACCCACCCCCATCACCACCATGCTATCTGCTCCTTGCTGTGCTTTGTCTTCTTAAATAGTCTTTTAAAATAAAATAAAATAAAACCTTCTCTCTTATTCCAGTTCTCTTTCCATTCAGTTCTTTTATAAATCTAGAGCAAATCAGTCTCTCCTGCTAGAAAAGACCAACCTCCCCAATTTAGCTACTGCGCCATGCAGCCTTGACCACATGAGAGACACAAGTAAACAACATGCACAAGACCCAGCACTGCTTATGTCCACTGCGAGCAACTCAAGGAAGAGGGGAAGGGGGGCTCCTAAGGAGAAGGATGGGGGTCTCTCTGGGGTGAGCAGTCTCACCAATAGGGGAGGAAACTGTCAAAATTTGCTCCATGTCTCTGCCTTGGGCTCTCCTGTTCTGAAAACAACGTGTATGTAGCTTGTGGTGTCAGGTGAAAAGGAACAGCAAGGCTGGGTCATTCCCAGGTGCACAGAGCCATCTTTGAGATTCTAGACCCCAAGCCAGAAGTGGTCCTAATATACACACCACACTCTGCCTTGGTGCACCGCTAACCAGCTTACGCAGTGGTGAGATGGCATCTCTGGGCACCCTCTCAAAATGCTTTAGATTTCCTCCCCACCCCTGGGGGCACAGTGTGTGCAGTGCGGGGTTGACAAGGAGGATGGGTCTTCATTACTGTTGCTTTTTCTCCCGCTAAACACGTCACGGATAAAGGAGAAAGATGGTGAAGGGAGAAATGGAGGAAGAAGAGTACCGAGAAGAAGCTATCATCTAAGTCTCCCCTGCCGACTCTTCAGGAGCTGGAAGTCCCTCACACACCTCCAAATACCAAAACCAGATGTCCTGCCTCCAAAGGGCTGCCAGAGGAATCACGTCATCTCACTCACTGACAAAAAAAAAAAAGTCTCTTACCATCTTACCATCTCTCAGCAGTTTAAACTCCTACTTGCTCTTGAAGGAAGGCTTAATCGAAATCACGTCCTGAGTTTCTTGCCTTCATCTACGCTTCCTTAGCATCCAGTGATGAGCCAACTGCAGGATGTGTCAGCATGAGTTGAAATTGTCTGTTTCCCTGGTTTTCTCCCCCGCTAGACTCTGAGCTCCTTAGGCCAAAACCATGTCTTATTTATCTCTGTACCCTCAGTCCTTAACATAGGGCCTGTTCTGTACCAGTCATTTAACAAGCGTTGGTCAAAATGAAGTAAATTCCAGCACCTCTCCCAAAACCACTTTCTATGTCTTGCTAAAGCCACTAGAGTATTTCCTTTTTCACTTTTTCTTTACTTAAAAAAAAAATCCCCAATTGCTTCTCAGTAGCTCACTTGATAATCAAAGTAACTGGAAAACAGCACACATCTAGAAAACTGTGTATACAGTGAATGTAAGTCTGCCTCTTATTAGAATTTTGGACGTCAGTCCCTTTATACCAAGACTCCTGAAGGGTTCGCCCAGTCTTTTTCTATCCTCACTCCAAAGACAGGGCTTTACACACGGTACACCCTTGAGAAATGCTTGTTGGATTGCCCTGATGGTGTCCATGATCTGGGCTCCCTGGAGAAGTTGACCATCTGCCAAATATAGCTACAGTGTGTTTGAATTATGTTAAGTAGCTGACAAAGTTCAAGCGAGGAAGAAAATTATCAATTCCTCCTGGAAGTGAGCGGAGAGAAGGGCTTTCTTGCTTCCAAAATGTCCAAACATCTTGTTCTAAATGCTGACATCTGTTTGCCTCCAGCTTGCTGCTCCCAATGTTTGCCAACTGGCCAAGAATACTTGTGTCTTTACCAACCGTCTTCCCTCATCGCACCCGCATCACTTCCTTCCCGAGCTGGCAACTTCACAGGCACTACCGTGCAAGACCTATGCGCCCCCCCAGGGCAAATACCCACCCCATGGGGGAGGCCAGGCCACAGCCCCTGCACCCTGGACAAGCCCACCATCAAAGTGTGCCAGTGGATCCCCTCGCCTGCAAAAGTGCCAGCAGTGCCATCACCCCGGTTACAGACCCCGTTGCCCCCCCTCCTCTGTTTCTCTTCCCATTGTCCTCTTAAATCATATATAATTTGGCTGCCATGACACAGTTAAAAGACACTGAACTCTCATTCCAAATGCATGAGTCCTCTGGAGACAGACTGACCAGCCTCCAGTGCTTGTTGACCACTCCATGCTCCTCTCTCCTGGTGTCCCCACCTTGAGCTGCCCTGGCTCTCCTTCTGCCTCTCCAACTCTCCCTGGGTGTCTCCTTGACTCCTCTCTGCCTCCCGCCCTCCAGCCTGAAGTCCTCCGTGAGCTCTCTCCTCACAAGGCCCATGCACTCCCACCCTTGGGAAGGCTCTATGGCCTTGTGCAGGACACCTTCTCACCTGAAACGCAGCTCAGTCTGTTTCCTTTACATCTCTCAATGCCCTCACGTGCCTGGTTCCACATCCTACATCAGGCATCCCCAAATCCCTGGCTCAACCCTGTTCTCTCCTGGATACTTAAGTCCCACAGCCTCCAATGTTTTCTAGACAACTGCATTTGAATCACCTGCCGTCCCCACACATTGAATGTCACCCCTCTCCGAATCAGCTTCCTTTCCCAACGTCCTCCTTTCTTCCATTGTGCCTCCAGTTTTCTAAGGCACCAAGGAAGTGTGTGATGTTAAAAAAAAAGAGAGAGAGAGAGAGAGAAAATCATGAGAGAAGAGAACGAGTAGAGACTTTTGTACTTGGAAAGCAGCAGGAAAGTGTTAACACCTACACTGGAACACAGAGGTTAAAGATGTGGATTTCTAGGACCCACCCCCAGAGACTCCGATTCAGGAAGTGTGGGCTGGGGCCCTGGAATCTGCATTTAACAATGTCCCCAAGTGATTCTGAGGCAAATAGTCTTAAGTCACATTCTGGGAAAGATTGGATTTAGCAGTCGGGTACGGGATAAAGCCGACAGGGCTAAAAATGTGTAAATGCCCAAAGGTGGCTTTAAATAGAAGCAATAAACTGTTACAAAGCTCTGTTGCTTAGGGATTTCTACTAAAACCATAGAACCAGGATAGACCGCAGAGATTTTCTGGTCCCACTTCTTCATTTGATGAAGAAAAACCAAAGCTCAGAGGAGGTTAGCTACCTACCCAAGGCCACACAAGTCCAAGGCAGAGTGTTTACCATATATGACAGAGGATGTCCTTTTTCCATAGAAGTCAACAAAATAAGCACAAACACACAGACTTAAAACAGTACTTCTCAGATCTTAATGTGCAAATGAGTCACAGGAGGCTCTTTTTAAGATTCAGCGAGTCTGGGGGGCCCGAGACCCTGTATTTCTAACAAGCTCTGGTGAAGTTGATGCTGCTGGTTCACAATCCACCCTTTGAGTAGCAAGATCTTAGAGAGTGAAAGAACTGCTCTTCTGTCGTCCTAAATAAACGGTCTATTTCTCTACAACGAGCACTTGTGCCGCAGAGCAGTGCATCCCGGGTTTCCTCCACCGCACAGTGTGAAGCGAGTGGACCTGCGGCATCGCTGCCCCCAGATCCAGACCACCAATCACCTGTTGACAGCCAGCAGGGGTGGAGCCCAGAACAAAGCAGGACTAACATGCCTCACATCTCAGCCCTGTGCCTGACACGTCCATGTTGAAAAGTGTGATGGGGTGATGAAAACTGGGGATCTAAAAAGATGTAGCCACGTATTTTTCTTAAAAACATATTTAGAAAATTAGGAGATTATTTCATTTTGAAGAAAACTTTCAAACTAAAAGCAAATGTCCTTGTCTGGAAATACATATAGAACCAAACAAAGGGTTTTGGTTAGAATTAGGAAATAAAGATGCACTTAAGCATCATTATTATGAACAAAAGCTGGATCACACCCAGAAGGAGAATGGCATCCTTGCTGAGAGGTAGGCTCTGGCACCACACTGTCTGACTTCAAAACTTGGCTCCATTGCTCACTTAGTGTGGGATCTGGAGCAAGTCATTAAACCTCAGTTTTCTCATCTGTAAAATGGGGCTATGGGAGTTAAATGAGTTACAATAGGCAAAGCACTTAGCATGATGCCCAACACATGGTGGGATTCAACACAAATTAGCTATAAATATTTCCAGAGATGTGAGAACAGCCAATGAACCACAGTTGAGTGAACTCCTCAACCACTGAGAGCTCAGCTTGATCAGTCACAAGTAGAATTGTCTACTGTGCCTGCCTCCCCAAGGTGTATAGGCTTCCCCTGGAGAAAGAGATGCACACAAAGGTCACCGACTCAGTCTTTTCTATTCATCTTGGGGCATCTCAAGTGCAGGCAGAGTGGCCTGTGATGGGAACACATGTCTGGGTACTTGTTGTTCCCCTCAGCAACCCCACTATGGGCAGGGCCAGCTTCACAGGTGTGTAGTCGCACAGGGTCTTGAACTCAGAAGGCCCTATGCTTGGGACTTAATGCTCTGTGATCACTCTCTTCAAATTATTAATTTAATCTTTGAATCTGTGCTTTGTAAGTGAAATCTGATGAGAAATTAGAGCACATGCCAGGGGGCTGGGGCCTAGGCTTATGCCACCTTCCAGGGACAAGTTCTCAGCCACCCATTCTCCTACTCCCTGGAGCCCTGGGCCTTGCCCCACCTCTCCATCTCTGTCCCCTAGCAGGAGCCTGGTCACAAACATGGAGGGTCAAGGTCACGCACCCCCCACCCCACAATGTCAAAGCAGGGCATGGTGGCAGCTATCCCTCCCCTGGGCTAGCCACACCACAGCACGCTCAGAGGGCGACCCAGCGGGAACAAGCCTCTCACGCACCTGCAATCCAGGTAGCTAGCGTATCTCTGTGGTTGGAATATCCTGGGGGGCTGCCCATTCACTGTGGGTTAAGGCATGGGCCAAAGGGAAAGGGAGATGCCTGGCTCAATTTCCCTGCCCCTGGCCAGGGGTTAGGCCTACAGTTTGCGGGACCCAGCAGTCCACACGCACCAAATCACAACGGGAGAGGGGACCAGGCACCTGTGAGGGTCTGTACTGCCTAAGGGAGCACAACATTAAACAGCAAACTAAAAACCAGGGCAGGGCAAGAGAGAGACCATGGGAACAAGGAAAGGCTTTACATTTTAACACCTTTAACAGCACTTTTTTCCTGTTTTTGAACAAGAGGCCTCGCATTTTCATTTTGCACTGGGCCCTGCAAATTATGTAGCCAATCCTGACTGTGAGCCTCCACCCCCACCCCAGCTCCCCTACTCGATGCTGCTTTCACCTCCCCTTCATCTCATGTTGGGGGAGTGAGACCTAGCCCTTTCTCATGAAAGGAATCCCTGATACAGTCTCTAAGAATCAGCCTCAAGAATGGTCCGTAAAGCCACTGGAGGGTGGAGAGGGAGGGTCCCCAGATAATCAAGCCACCTGGAAGCTAAAGAACTCTCAAGAGAAGACGTTTAGCAACCTAAAGAATGGCAACTAGAGTGAGGAGATACAAAGCACTAAAGGCACTCCCAGAAAAGATTTCCCAACATCTATGCCACTATGCCCATGGTTCCCAAACTATGTACCGAGACACCCTGGGGCACCACAGCAAATTCATAGGGGCTCCATGGGATTTTTACATTTTTGAGGGAAACACATCAATGCTTGACATCTGTCAGATACCACATGAGCTACCAGCACAAGATATCTCTCAGTTTCAGCATTAAACCACACTTCATTCCTTTTGATGACATCATATCTTTGCAAAACTGAATTTGGGGCAGTTGCCATGATAAAAAGCAAGCATAGCACAAAAATCACCATAGAACAGGAAATGAAGGGAGCAGTGTCCAACCAGATTCCGAGGTCTCAGAAGTTGTGCAGTACCCAACAGGCACACACGTCTCAGTCTTAAGTAACCATGGTTATTTAAGAATGAAATAACAATACTTTTCTTTCAATGTATGTGTATTACTTTTTCAAATGGCTACTACGCTATTAGCACATAAGTACTCATTAAGTTGTTTGGACCTAACTGCTTAATGAACAGATCTATTAAGTGTTTTGTCTGGCCTACGGGAGCCATGGAAAAATTAGCGAGACGTTAAGGTACTGTGAGCTTAGAAAGCTTGCGAACCTCGGCACTACATGATCCCTTTCTTTTATATAATGAATGTCTCTGGAAGGGGAGGACAAGGAAGAGGATTATGAAGGGCACAGACCTGGTGGAACCAGAGCTGGACTCAACTAGGTATAACCAACAATTCACACAGAGTGACGTTTCTCATATTACATTTACAGAAGTTACTTCCAAAATTCATACTGTAACCTGGATGTTAAAAAAAAAAAAAGTAATAAATCTAGACCCTTTTCACCTTCAGCCTGGACGATGGATAGTCCAATTTGGAAAAGGTTGAAGGAGATGTTAAATCCATGAGGAAGGATGCAAAGACAGATACGAGAGGGAAGCTCTTTGATTTAATTGGGCTGGATCAATTCTAGTAAGAAATCCCAGAAAAATCCATTTGCTCGTGAATGCTATGAAGCCTGCAGTGCTGAGCCAGGCCACAGTTAAGCCCGATGCTCTTTGGCACCATAGGGAGATGTGTAGCTTCAAAACTCTCAAGCTTGAGAGGGAAGAAAAAAGTAACTGAGAGGAGAGTCTGTGTCAAGAAGCAATAAGGGCCTTCCATGTTTACAGAATAAAAGCACAAAGATAAATGGGCCTCTTCTGTTTACAACCTGTTTTATTTGTAGCCAGAAAGAACATCTGGCCCACCCAAAAAAGGAGTTAACCCCACCCAAGGACTCAAGAACACAAAAACGTGGCCTCAGCCAAAGAGAAAGAGAAAGATATACAGGTAGCTCTGTTATCATGAACCAAAGGGGAGAAATTACATATATGAAGACCCTCTAGGGCTAAAGAATAAGGTTCTGTTAGGATTTTGGATGCCCAATGTCTCACCTCTTAATATAGTCAGACAGTTTAAACCTTCACAGTGTAACCCCAGGCTTAGGGAATAAGCCTGAACACTGGCAGACTCATTGAATGGAGGGGACAGAGGGTCTGTGAGCAGCAGAAACAGCAGAGCCTCACGGGATGACTTGATCCAGGGGGAGGTGTGGGGAAAGCAGTTGATGACATCAAGAACTACGCCCAGCCAGGTGCTCTCATGGGGCTCCTCCAGCTTGGGAGTTGGTGCCTCCACCAGCAGGGAGAGGGCCAAAGCAGGGAGATTCTTCAGTCAATAAGGACTGCCATGGCTGGAACTCATCCATTCCCCTCTCTCCTGCTGCCCCTTCGGCTTCTGCAGATGTCCTGAATGCTGAGTGGATCTTCTACTGCCTTCCTTAGCTGACCGTCCACCACTTCACCTTCTTGGCCTTTATCTACCTTCCTCCTCCCCGGCCCCTTGCTGTCGTGAATCTGGCTTTGGGGTGCACTCTGGCCTGGCTTCCCTATCTGGTTCTGACTCTTGGTCATTCTATAAACTTTGAGAATTTGACTTTTAAACCTTGCTTGCGTTTCCTCAATCCCAGTTTCTCACCCTCTGCCCAGCTTCCAGAACACTACTCATATCTGAAGACAGAGTGGCAGTAGAGAGGGTGCGGTGAGGGGGGCTCTAAGGAAAAGGACAGGATACGTACGGTCCTGGAGACTTAAGCGCTCTGAGGATCGTCCTCCCCACCAGCTCTCCCCAAGGCAAATGTGGTAAAGGATAAATCAATGGAAGTTAGAACTCCCTCTAACAGGGAGGGAACAGATCTGGCAGGGCCAGCCAAGACAGGAAGCTCTGGGGAAAAAGATTTGCCAAATATCCAATTTAAAGAAGTTGGAGGCTCTGAGAAAATTCAAAAAAAAATTTTATCCTTTCAAAAATCCTCTTTACAGACCAGGAGAAGAAACAAATCATGTTTAAGAGTAGTTGTTATATATAGATTATGGCTACTCCAAAATTGTTGACTGCACTTTCTTGGGAAGCCCATAAATACTTGGCGGGTCCTATAAAAGTAAGAACTAAGGATACCATAACTGACTCAGAATTTATCCTGCACAGCTCACCCAAAGATAGCAAGCCTGGGGGTTTGTCGTTGCTGGATTTCTAATGGCTGGGGACAGATATCAGTGGTGGCAATTTATCCTGAATTTTGTGTGTCACATGTGAAAACAGAGACAGACACACAGATCCCGCCCAGGACAATCTTTATAGGACTGGCATTTTCTCAGAGTTGAGATAAGAAAAGGAGAACCTTCTCCTAAGTACATTCTCAAGGAGACCCGATAGACTTTCAAAACGACTTAGAGACGAAGGAACCTCAGGAATCATCCACTGCAACATCTTTACTTTACACTGAAGAAACTTAGGCCCAGAGAGGTAAAGTGGCCTGCCCAAGATCACAGAGGAGGCCAAAGCAGAGCTGAGGGCAGCACATAGGGCTCTCAACTCCAGACTGGGGACATACTGCTTTGTACTACACTGAAGCCATCATCTGTGCCACAAGCCAGCCAGCAGACTTGAGAAGGTCTCTACTGATATCCAAAGCAGGGCAGATTTCCACGGATCATATTTTTAGGGACTCCTTCCCACTACCCTCCCATGAAAAAGACAATCATATACAAATTTCCTTTCAATGGCTGAGCGGTGCCTGGAAGTGCAGCCCCAAATACAGCATCCACATGACATGCGGGGCAAGGGGCGACAGAAAGTTAAACGACCTTGAAGGAGAGGATGAAAAACACAGGGTTAAAAGTCCTGACACATGAAGAGATAAATTGCCTCCTTTGTTCTTAACCTCCACAAAGGCTCTCCAGGAATTCACAAGGCTCTCTTACATTTAAGCTGATGTATGGGGAGATTAAGCTGAATCCAACAGCCCAGAAATGGAAAAGTCCCAGAGAACAAAGCCCCAGCAGTACACCTATGGAGTGTCCTGGAAGTTATGCATAAAGCGGGTATCTAGATGCAGAACCATTTAAATGCATAAGAATTGAAACATCTTGGCAAGGAAAAAAATGGCACCCACCAGTGTGCTTGACAGGACCCTGGAGGGACTGCCTTTCTGCTCCACTTTAAAGGGATTTAGGGTTGGATTTGACGGTGCCAGCTCTGTTGTCAGGTCCTGCCAAATCTAGAGTTCTCTGGTCCTTGGCCCTCTGGGAAGCCTAAGGTAGCACACCATCACACACAGGCCATGGGTCCGTCAGAGAGGACCTGACCTGGGAGCTGCCTTGGTCTTTCTCACAGGGAAAACTAAACATTTTCTCACAGGGAAAACTAAACCTAAGGGGAAAATCACAAACATGCTTATTCAATGCCTAGCATAATGCTAGATGGAATAATTGGGGTGGTCTGAAAAGGTCTGAGTCAGAGAATTACCTCTATGCATAATAAATCAAATAAACACTTCCAAACGAACTATGTAGAACAGTTTGAAAGGCTATAAGAGCTTAGAAACTGGGCCAGAGTACAGGTAAGAAATTAGATGACCTCCTTTTGGATTCAAGAGACATGTTGGGTGGCATCAGGAGCAGGGCGGAGGGAACATTCCGGCTAACAGTTAGCAGACTTCTGTGAACACTGCACCCCGCCAGCAGTCCAGTTGTCCTGCTCAAAAACCAGACATTACAACCAGAACCTATGAGAATTCAACTGTATAATCAAGTCTGATGTGTGCCCTCTGCTAGAAGCGATGCATTATGGAATCTGTTGGGAAATGCTAAAAATCATTTGTTATGGATTTATGTAAAAGTTTATGGCAAATGGAATCCAAATCTCACCCCCAACACCGCCTTCCAAAAGTAATTGTTACACGATATAAGTTGGAGTTTAGCATTTTACCCTTTGGGATGAGGACTTCACCAGCCTTCTTAAAGTTCCAAAAGTCCTGAAGATTAATGGTTAACTGAATGAGCTAAGATACTTGCCATAACCCCACTAATTAAAGAGCTATATTCAACTAGACTATAGAAATAAACTCCTAGAGAAACTTTGGTTGGAACTACTGATAATCATAACCCACAAAGTTGAACTTAGAGTTAAAGCTAATAAATGCTAAGAAGGACATCCAGAATTCGAGGTTAGATGGAAATACATAACCGTTCTCAGGGAGACTTGATCATACATCCACAAAGCTCCTAATGCCCAGAGACAAACCAGTTCCTCAGTGGACAGTATAGTCTGGACCACCTTGCTGTACACAGTTCAGATGAACAACAGTTCCAACTGTGGGAAAGATAGTCTCAAAGTCCTTGATGTCTGGAGTCAGGCACAAGGTGGTAAGGCTGGCTGACTGGGCACTATGAAGCCAGGGCTACCTGCCAGGGAAAGGCTGAGAGGTACATTGTGAGGGTCCACCAAAGCCCGCCAGGAAGCACCAGGACTGGGGCTGAAGGAAAACTACCACAGAGCTCTCTGAAGCTCGCACAGCAATCGGGTAGAGAAGGATATTCAGCATGTTCTCCATTTGCTTCTAGAGGCTCCTGCAACCTTTTCAAGAAAACAGTAACAAAAAGATGAGGCATAGAGGAGGAAGCAGTACAGAAACTGATGCTGAAAAGACCCAAGCCTCTCAGATGCAGCCATCTCTATCAGCCTCAAGTTTTCCTGTTGCCTAGGAACAGTCACAAAGTATGCTAGGAAGGGCAGTTTAAGCATCCAGGTGCAGGCTCTGTGGGTTATCTAGGCCAATTCTTGACCGAAGCCTGACTGTAGGCGTCTATCTGAGCTTGCATTTGGCTAGGGGCCCGAGGGATTTACCCATTTTGCACATGGCAGACACTCTCCCTGGGAAGGGAAAAAATTAATTTGACACAAGCAATCAATCCCACTGGAATGCCTGTGCACCCGAGCCAAGCAGAAATGGATCCTAAAGGGAGCACTTCTGGGAGGTGATGGGAATTTTAATGCTGAAAAATGATACTGTGTCAAGAATCCAGTATGATGGAGGAAGCACACACATTTGCATCCAAAGTATGAGCAACATCACACACATGTACACAAGCACACACATGCACACACAAGCATGCAGACTTGCCATGCTCACGGGAATAGCTGTCCAGGTATATCATTGTCCAGCTATCAGTCACTCTGCTTTTTTTAAGTTTTGTATTCAAAATATTTAAAGAGGTTGAAAAACAGAGCGGTGCTAAACCCCTTTAGAGCTTGTGAAATGCTTCTACGATTCCAGTGTGATTCCTGTGGTGCCAGGCTTGGTGAAAGCACCATCACCCTTTACCCACAAACAAGCCAAAAACCTGGAGATCATCTGAGACTTCACCTCTCCTTCAACCCGCACACCAACTAGATGTGAAATCCTGTAGACTCCACTGCCGTTACATTTCTTGCATCATCAACTATACTTCAGTAGTTTCCTAACTAGAACTCTTACCTCTAATTTCGCCCCTTCCAACACTATACTGGCCTTTCTAAATTATAATTTTTGTTCAATCACTCCAATACTTTAAATCCTTTAAGACTCTCCACTGCTTACAGGATAAAATCCAAATCCTGGAATATGAAAATCCAAGATTTCACCTGCATCCCCTGTCTCTCTCGCCTTACAACTCCTAATTCTTCATGATCTCACACAACTCTTCTGCACTTGCCCACCCTTCTCCCTGTGCCAGGAACGCCCTTTCCCACTCTGTCACTTTGGATAATGAACTCATCATCCCAGAGCCATTCAAGCATCTCCTACTCTATGACCACTGCCACATCTGCCAAAATAAGCTTCACCACTCTCCCGTTTATATCTCTGCACTCTACTAGTGAGCCATATCACATACCTGCAATGTTTTAATATATTTTTTAAAAACCTAATGTTTCTCTCTACAAAAATGTGATTCTCTGGAAGTCTAGAGAATGTAAGGGAAAGGAGATGGAATTCTGGGTAGAAGGAAATGTAAAAGAAAGCCAACATAGCAGTTTAATTACCCATTGTCTCCTTTTGCGATGATGTGGTCAGGCTGGGTTTGCACATGCCCTAGGAAATGAAGATTTTGGATTGCTTTTACCATCTTCTCTATCTGACTCAAAAGAAGAAAAGTTCAAGGCTATGAGCTGGCAGGAAGATCAATAAGTTAGTCTTCCCCATGCCCTGGGAAAGCTGGCAGAGAAGCTTGGATGGAGCCCTGATGAAGGCATTACCTCAAGTGTTTAGGCTCGTGCCTAATTACAGACTTGGGCTCCAGAGGAACACGCTGAGGAAGCGTGGGCTTTTCAACACAGGCCCAGAAATCCCAGAAACTTGGCCCTTCTTTCAGAAGATTCTAAGAGTCAAAATAGTTTGACCCTCAGGATCCTTCTCCTCAAGGGAATCAGAGGTCCTTTTCACCAAGCAAGGATGCCAGGTCACCTGCGAACTTTGGCGTCCGGAAGTCTGACCAAGCAGTCCTGAGCTGCAGAGACAAAAGGCCTCAGAAGGATGGAAAGTCTTCAGAAGGCCAGAGCTTAAAGGTCCTGATGCCACTTACCACCTGGTTTCTATCCCTGCTGGCTTTCCTGTCGTCCAGTTGTCTCAGAATGTTGTAGATGGAAGATGCATTCAAGACCACCTAGCTCAACTCTCAAGGGAAAGGGATTTACCAAGTGTATCAGTAATAATGCTGTTCTCCTGACACTCAGTTCTTTCCTCTGGAACCCAACCACATGGCACCATCGTTTACCAGCTTCTTTATTTTTGCTCTGTACTTTGCTGGCCTGTCTGGTGTGCTAGTCTCACAGTTTCCACCACCTTCACAGGGAACAGAGTTCTCGTTTTCCCTGGTCAAACTGGAAACACTGCTCATTGCTACGAAGGTTATTTGAGCCCTAGAGCCCTGGAGTGAGAATAGTATCTAAAACACAAAAGTTTTCCTGTGTTAAAAGAGGTGAAAGAATTTTGGTTAAAAACAACAGCAAACAAACAACTCCACCACAGAAGAAGCAGAGCCACAGCCCTAAGCTGGACTCCATTTTTCTACTTATTTATTATTGATTTAAACTGATCTCATGTACCATGTCCTCTCTATAGAATATCTGTTCATAAAAACTTAGGCTGATGTTAAAGGAATTAGCTTTATTTAGAAAAAGCAAAACTAACTGGAACTGGTCATTTTAGGTGGATCAAGAGACTTGGAAAGCTGATCCTAGCAAGGCAAGGGGGAAACCAGACCAATTAAAGGTCCCTAACTAAACGTTAGTCATATTTACCAAATGGAAACGCCAGCCTCCCGGAAAGCAAGATTCAGCGGCGCAGCTCTGTATGCAATCCATCTCCATCCCATGGCCCCACTGAGACTGGGAACAACTTAAAGACAGAGACTGCCCATACTCCCCTCTGGACCACAGTGCATGAGATACGGAAGTGCTCACTAAATGCTCACTGGAAGAACCAACAACGTCACTCCCTTGCGTGTTTACATACACATAAACACATACATGCCTGGAGATGGAATCCCAATGAAGGCAGTCTTAGAAGCCCCATTTCCAAAACTTTTTTCCCCAAAATTATTGTTTTAACTAGGGTAATACTTTTTAGAATACAATGGACTTTTCTCTTTTGCGTGGCCTTACATATATTTAACCTCCCTCTTACTCTGCTGGGAGTATCTGTTTGCCTCAGGGAAATTCTGAGAGTTATAGCAGCAGGCAAAGAGGAAGTATCAATGTTCAGCGGTTGACATCCAGGATAGGAATTTTTCAGTAGGCAGCTTGAATTCTCAAGCTCCCATTAACATATCAAGATCCAGACTGGGTGGACTTGCCCATTGAGATCACTTTTAACCACGGGTAGAGAGTACTTAGGAAGGGGCATAGGGAGATCCTTGCCACAGAGACAGAAGGAAAGCCCCCTCCCTCCAGCATCAGGGGAACTTGGGAAAATTCCAGTCTAGGACATCAGATACCAGGGTCTCAGCCTCCTCCTATATGCCCACCTCAAGGTCCAACAAGGGTTTGGCGGACAGCTTTAGAATATAATATCCTAATAGGTATGAAGGTACCTGAGAACCCTAAGGCCACTCTTGAGGAGGCTGCAGACCTCTAGGAGAATCCTAGCATTCAGTCATGTACCATGATCCACAAGGTGTGGAGGTGAGGGAGTGAAAACACAGCATTGGCCAAGGTGGGTATCTAGTTAGATGAGCCAGTGCACAGGTTCTATCTTCTCAAAGTTGGCACTGAGTGAGCTGGAAATCCACATATTTCATCTCTTCCTGATGATGGTACTCAAAGATGCTCAGAGAGACAGTGACCAGGCAAAGGCCTAGGGTCAGGACTAGGAGGCTGCCATGTGCAGGGACTTTGACCCTATAGACAAATAATCAGGACACGAATGTTAGCGCTGGGTATCAGCACAATACCCCAAAAAGTAAGACAGGTCTAGCCTTCTCAAACACCAGTACAGGGAACAGACCAGACCAGCCTCCACAAAGCAAAGACCAGGGGAATCCAGTTATCATGCTATGCTTCTAAGCACCCTTCTCCCGCTGTGCCCCTAATACCCCCACAAGTTCACATGTGCACTTCCATGCACTCAGACCCCATTAGGAAGAGAAGAGGGAGAGCAGGAGAAAATGTGAGTGACTGAGCAATGTATCTGACAGAGTCATCCAAAAAGACTGATCCAGGAAAACGAAAAAGAAACAAAACCTAATATACCAAAAACTAATCAAGTTGGGGTGGGCACTGATGAGAAAGATTAGTTCCATGTTAGAAAATTTTGAAAGCTACATTTTCTTTGCACGTCTGTGTAGTAAGAAGTAAGTGTGCAACTGAGCTACACTGTCACCCATCAGAAAGAAAACCGCAGTCCTTCTGGGCACTTAGATAAACCACGCTTCCACCTCTTCCACAGTCATACACAGGACTTTTTTCCAAAAGCAAATGGAACACATCACGAAACATTTCACTCCACCTCTAGTGCTGCCAATTTCCTACCAGACATGAAAAAATGTACAGTCCTTAAATGCAGTTTGGGCTGTCACTGCCATCTGAGTCCCCTGGCTCAGCTTTCAACCACACTCAAAATCGAGGGAGACCCCAGAGAAAGGCAGCCGACAAAAACTCTTTTCATTTAGTCAGCAGTTTTGTTTGTCAGAAGCATTTTCCTGCTATTATCTGTCTTTATCTCACACGATTCCTATGAGGTATGGCAGGGCAAGCCTGCTTACCTCTTCCTTCAGCTGAGGAAAGAGAAGAGAGGTCCCATCTGTACAAACAGACACGTTAACTGGCTCAGCCAAGTCACAGAGCTAATTAGCGGTGGGCAGAATTGGAAACCAAGGTCTCTCGAATCACATCCTTGGATTCTTCTAACCAAACACAGACCGTGGCTTTTGCACACACAACCTAAAGCACTTCCATACCTGTGGTATAAGAATTGACTTTCAGTCAAGCCCACAGAACACATGTGGCTTTTTTTGGCTAATTGTGACTGCATATCTGGCCCCTAAGTCACTTAAAGGCGCACAGCAAAAGAACCCAAGAATGGCCTCTACCATTTATTTAAATGTCACTAACAAAAGCGCCCTTAAACATTACACAGAAAGCTATCCTTCAGAGAACAGGGACTGGCTATTCTCCCTGTCGCCTGAGGATAAAAGCAGAGGAAGCCTCCCAAACCTACAGTTGTCCTACAGTCACCTTTGAAAAGGATCAAAAAATGGCTGACCCTTCTTGCTACTCTTTGGACCAAATAATGTCCCAGAACAAACACTGGCCCACAGAAAGGCTGGGCTATAAATGTCCAGTTAAATAAAATATGGCACACCCACACAACAGAATGTAACACAACTCTTAACACAAATGAGGTAGAGTGATACGTAGTGACATAGAAAAATGTCCACAATTATAAAGTGATAAAGGTTAGTTGCAGAATAATAGGTATAGCATGATTCTCTTTTTGTTAAATAAAACAAGAAAGAAAGCTCTGCATTTGTATAAACATGTACTTAGACATGCAACGGGTACATACATCTGTTGAATTTATCACATCAAGAAGGAGGGAGAAAGAGCATTCACTTTTGACCATAGCTCCTGTACTTTTGTGTAAATATTTTTTACAACAGTAAGTGTCAATGCCGCTACTCCTCCAAACAACCAATGGATCCTCTTGTCTTTCCACATTATCCCCAAATAAAGATTAATTGGCTTATGAATGTCTTACTTTGCTCAATAGATATGTGCTGATGTAGCATACATTTAAATTAATTGGGGAAAATGGCTTCATTTAGGAAAAAGTCTATTCCCCCTAACTTGTTTTTCACCTTAATTCAATGATCAAAAAACAAACCATGAGGGGCCAGCCCAGTGGCATAGCTGTTAAGTTTGCACACTCCACTTCGGAGGCCCAGGGCTCACAGGTTCGGATCCCAGGCGTGGACCTACATACTGCTCATCAAGCCATGCTGCGGCAGTGTCCCATATACAAAATAGACAAGGGCTGCCACAGATGTTAGCTCAGGGACAATCTTCCTCAAGTAAAAAGAGGAGGATTGGCAACAGATATTAGCTCAGGGCCAATCTTCCTCACCAAAACAAAACAAAACCATGGATCAAGGTAAAGAAGACATATAAGAAAAAACACCAGAATGAAATATCTCAAATTAACAAACAGGGGTTCTCTCTGGGTAATGGGTTTACAGTGGCTTTTCTATCCTTTATACTTCATCATATTTTCCAAATACTCTACAGTGAGCTAGCATAACTTTTATAATAAAAAATAACTTTAGAAAAAAAATAAATGTCCTATGAAAGTGTATCAAAAATCAAATCTCTCTAGGGGCTGACCCAGTGGCACAGTGGTTAAGTTCGCACGTTCCGCTTCAACGGCCCAGGGTTCCCTGGTTCAGATCCCAGGTGCGGACATGGCACCGCTTGTCAAGCCATGCTGTGGTAGGTGTCCCACATATAAACTAGAGGAAGTTGGGCACGGATGTTAGCTCAGGGTCAGTCTTCCTCAGCAAAAAGAGGAGAATTGGCAGCAGATGTTAGCTCAGTGCTAATCTTTCTCAAAAAAAGTAAAATAAAATAAAATCTCTCTAAATGAAACTTTGTGTACACTTAAATTATCTTTTAGTTTATAGACAATAAATACATATTAAGTAAACTAATAAATGAGTAAAACTCCCTTTCTGATGGATCTCCAATTAGTCATTTTTTCCTACATTAGTTCCCCCCAACCCAACAAGACCATAAACTCTTCAGAGACAAGGACCAGTTGTTACTCATCTTTAGCAGCCTCCTTAGTATCTGCCATACTACTGGGCACATGGCAGACACTCACTCAATATTGATCAGTTGGTTCCATTTGTATTTTTGAACTTTGCTATGTGGGTTTTTCTGAAAGAAGAGTGAATCTTTACTGTTCCAGCACCTATGAAATATATGAATATTTGTAAGCAAGCAACAAAAGGAGTCCCATCTAATTAATCCAGAATCAACAAGAGTTATACACTATACATCACAGTCAATATTGATTTCATAGGTCTTTTTGTTTAAGGTAAAATTGCCTGTCCACAAAAAACGATTCATTTCCTCAGCATAGTCTTTCATTATAAAACTCCCAAATGACCTATAAACCAATAAATAGCTCTGTTTTAAACTAAAAAAAAGTCAAGCCAACAAATACTAATCAAGCAAGTATTATCTGCAAGGCACTAGAATGGGTGTTGAAAAGAATATAGACAAGTTCAAAGTAAAAAGTGTGTACAGCCTACTTGGGGAAAACAGACACGACCATCTTCCAAGATAGGGCCTCCAAAAGGCCTTAGATCATCAACGTTCAGTAAGGTCTTGAGAAGAGGCTAGGGTCCAAACAAGTAGAGTGCACACTTTACCCCGACCCGTGGCATCCTGTCCAAGGCACCACCCAAGAACTCAAGAGTCTGCTGTTTTCACCTCACCTCCAGAGCCTCCAGGGCTCAGCAAGGTGCCGAAGCCCGCAGACCTGGTCAACTTTGAACTCAACTGGACAGATCATTCTTTTATGCAAGTGTCACTCATTCTCCAGAGAATGGATCCAGTTAGTCTCCTCTCTTCTGAGATTCTCCACATCCTCCAGTCTGTCAGATGACCTTGGCTCCCATTCACAGAGATGACTCAGGTCAGCTTAATAAGAGCTCTAGCATCTAACCTGAATACAACCTGGTCTTTTCCCACAGTCACAGAGGAAGAAGAGGCCCTTCATTCCAGAGATAACCTCTTTGCCTGGGAATCTCATCCTTTTCTGACTTATGAGGAAGCCAGTGCACACTCTGGTACGCCACCCACACACATTCCACCTTCTAACACCTTCAGTCTCTACCACTGTCGCTTTCCATGACTTTTTCAAACATACAAAGATTTTTCTCTCTCTGAAAAGAAAAACAACTTTAAAAACATTTTCATTGAAGTAGAATTTGCACACACAAAATTGCACAAACAAGTCTACAGCTCAAGGAAATTTTATAAATGGATCACACCTATGATCAAGAAACAGAATACTACCAGTACTCCCAAAATGTCCTCTCAATACCATTTTATTTTTCTCCTCATTTTTGTTATCAAACTTCCTGAACAGTGGTCTGTCTTCATTCCTACCTCCTCCTCATCTATATCAGTCTAAGTATCCCGTCTTCAACGAAACCTTCCCAGATGCATCCAGATGAGGTTGTTGATCCTTCCTCTATACTCTCAAAGTACAGCACGCAATCCTCTTTATGGCTCTTGTTAAAGTAAACTGCAATTAAATTATCTGTTTACGTGTCAGTCAATCCCACCAGCCTGTTACCATCCTTGTGGGAAAGATTATGTTTAATTTGTTTGGGTACCCCCAGTGGCTGTTACTTAGTAGGGACACAGCTGGTGTTTGACATTTGAATGAATGAGTACAAGAATGAATGAAGAGATCCACTCACTAAAATCTAGTATCCTGCTGAAATTGATCAGTTCTTTGTCCAGTTCTCATCAAAAGTAATAATGATATTTAGCTGTCAAAATTCAGCGGTTGGGATCATGAAGAATGTCTAGAAAAATGCACTGTTCCAATATCTGGTTAAGCATCCTCTTTATATCCAAGTATTTGAGCCTATTATGTGCCAATATACTGGGGTACAGAGAAGAGACTTAATATCTTGCATCTACCCTCCAAATTAAACCAAATCATTACTTCCAGTGGTAAGCTGTCCTTCCATGGCCACACATCCAACATGGAGTCCTGCCAATCTTTTTCCCCAACTGCTCCTGGAGATACTCCTCCCTCTCCCCACAATCTCCTTTCCAGGACAGTAAGAAGTCAGAGACAGGAATCCCCCAGGATCCCCAGACCCCTCCTCCCAGCCCCCTTTTGTCACATCCAATTAACCATCTGCCAGTCTCCGGGGTCTCCTTCTAGCCCACTGTCCAGCTGCCAACTGAATACCCCACCCCCAGCCCCATAGATTCCCATTGTCCCTGGGCTGCAGGGTAAGAGCCTAAAAGCTGGGGGTTTTAGCCACATTCCCAGTGCCTGCCTGTTATGCCCTGGATAACTGTAATTGCAGGCTTAAAAATCACATTGGTATTGATCTCTGCACTGTTACAGAGGGAAGGAAGGGAGGGAAGAAAAAAGGGAGCAGGGAGGGGAGAGGAAGGAAGCTATTGAACCATCCTGATTATCATCAATGGGAAAATAAAGAGATTCATCTAACTAGTAATATAATTATAATATATTACATATGTAATATAGTCATACTAGTAATATCATATTATATATAATCATGCTATACTACTAGTAATATAATCCCATTTCTATTACTATTTACACTGTGAATATAATTACCTCAATATACAATATATCTACAAACATAGTGCAATCCTGAGAGGTAAGGATTTTTTTTTTACCCATTTATAGATCAGGAAACTGAAGCTCCAAGAGGTTGTAACTTGCACAAGGTCACACAGCTAGTAAGTTCCTGTTCTGTTTTAAGACTAAGATTCTGGGACTGGGCAGCACTTAAGGAAAGTCCCACCTCCTTCTACTCTAGGGAATGTAAGCCCAGTTCCCCACAGCCCACCTTTTGGTAATAGCAGCCCCCAGCATCCTGCTCCCAACCTCTCCGGAGGGCCATGTAAGGCCCCTGAGGAGCCTTTGATGAAACGGGGCTTTTTCACTTGATGACCCTTCTTGGGTTTGCCCCTAAAATGAGAGTTGAGGTCAAAGGGAGTGCTTTGGTGCCAGTGGAACATGTATGCTCACTAGCATCTTCCCTCTTGTTCCTCTTTATGTAGAAGAATGGGCAAGAGGCTCTTCCACGATCCCTATTCTGCTTCCTCTTTATTCTAGGGCTTTTAGAGGCATTAAGGAAACGGAAAATTCAACAGCAGGTCCCATCCCTGGTAGATACAGTACCTGATAGCCGGGCAAGGACCCCTCCCCAGGAGGCTGCAGGACACCTTCTTGCCTGAGTCCCTCTCCCTCCCTCCTCTTCTCATTCACCCTCCACCCCACTAACCGTGCCTTTCTGACTCACACTCTGTAGGAGGTGATTCTGCAGACCCCACTATAGCCTGGAGCAAATCCCACTTCAGCCTGCAAAAGAAAGCCACCAGCATTTCTAAAAGGATTGCTAATTTGGGATCTCCCAGCCTTTCTTTCCAGCTTCTCGGCCCAAGGGCCTCCACCAACCCAGCTCACCCATTTCACGCTGCCCTCCTCTGGCACTACCCTCCCCAGGCATGGCACCACTAGCCCCGAAAACCCCAAGCCCGCTGATGCTCTCTCTACTGGAGCTGTCAATAAGGCACATTGTGCCCTCAGCTCAGGTCCTCGCCAGCCAGCTACTTTGCTAAATCAGCCTTCCCCTAGTCTCCTCCTCTGGCCCAAGGCTCACCCCTCAGGTGACTTTGAGATCCACCCCTCCAGGCTCATCCAGGACTTTCCTTCATCAATTGCTCCTCCCTTACCTAAACATTCATTCTTTTCCTCAGGCCTGCCTTCTCTCTCCTCCCCACCTGTAGGTATTCACATATCTTCCCTACCTAAAAAAAGCCTCCCCTCAACTCTGCTACCCATCTCCAACTACCTTCCTATTTTTAACCTTCCCTTCACAGCCAAACCTCTCCAAAGAGTCATCTATATGCACTCCCACCACTTCCTCCCCATCCTCTCACTCCCCATTCCCACAGCAATTTGAATTCCACCTCCCATACACTATTAAACTGTTATTTCAAAGGTTACCAATGATCCCCAATTTCCAGAATCAAGGAGCTTTGCTGGGTCCCCATCTCTGTCAACCTCTCTGCAGCATCAGACCCTGCAAGGACCTGTTTTTCTCCAAGTACTGCTCTCTCCTGGGTCTCCTCCAGCCCTTCACTGGAGTCTACAGCTCTGTCCTTGGCCCTCTGCCCTTAAGTCTGTACATGCTTTTCATTTATTATCTCATCTATTCTGATAGCTCCAGCCACAACTTCTTACAAGATATCTCCCAAATCTATAGTTCCGGCTCTGGCCTCCCTCCAAAGCTCCAGAATCCCTTCGTTATCCGCCTACGGAATCAACACCTCCCTTAGCTATTTCACTGACACCTGAAATGCAACATGTCCCAAAGCAAATTCCCCAGCCCTCCCTCTCCTCCTGCCACCCCACAGCTGCTCCTCCTCTTCTTAACTCCTGATTTTCATTTAGGATACCTCCATCCTCTCAGTCACCCAGGCTCCAAGCTTTGGAGTAATCTTTGATTCTTGCCAAGTCCTATAAACTCTACCTCCACAAGGTCCCTCATTTCCATCCCCTCCTCTCCATTTTCACCGTGGCGTCTCAAGCTCAGACCCTCCTAACTTATCACAGTGGTCTCCTAGTCCAGCCCTAGCCAGCAGTACCTCCCCATTCCAACTGACCCTCTACAGGGTTGTCAGACTTACCTTCCTGATCATGTCACCAACCCATTCAGAAACTTTTAGTGGCTCCAGAAAGCAAACTGCAGAAAGACTAAACTCGTTGGCCTGCCAGTCAAAGCCCTTTATGATCTAGGAGTCCAGTAGGTGTTTGATAAATGAAGCAATCAATCAACCTGGTCCTCACTCCCTTCTGAGTTTTTTCTCCCATTGATCCGCCACCTGCTTCCTCTAAGTCACAGACACTGGACCACTTACTGCCCCAAACCCTGGATCTTCATCTCCTTCTAACACCATTCCCCAACTGGGAACACAGCACTTGCCGTCTTCCCCATCCAAATCCTACCCATCCTGCAAGCCTCAAATACAGAAGTAACCACTTCCCTGAGGACACAGCTCCTCTGCCACTTTTCACTCTCCTACTTGTTTATCCCTCGAATCCATGTTTTCCAGCTAATGTCCAGCTCCCTTCTAATAATGCCATGGGACAGAAGGGGAGGAGACAAAGCTAATTCTCCAACAGTTTCTTCTTTACTCCTCTGAATTAATTGCTCTGTCCTCTCAGCTGATTCTTTCTGTTCCCTCACTCCTCAGCAGACACGATTTCAAGCAGCTCTATTGATCCAACAGCCCTGTGGCTGTCAATCATTTCCTAGTTATTTTGCTGCCAGTCATTCACACACAAAGGAATGGCAGGAGGAGTCTGAACCGCACACAGAGAGAGAAGGGGTAGGAAGGGACTGATTCGCTGCACCCACCTGAGGTCGACAGAAGCAAGAACTCCATTCTTGCCAGCCTCCTCCAGATGGCACGGGGCCATGTGGCCCAGGGCCTGAGGGGCTGGGGGCTAGCATTTTTATACTTTTGCAGAGGAGGAGAGAACAGGAGGGCCCTGACTTGCTGTAAGGAGGGCGCCCCATCCAGTCCCCTGGGAAACCAAACTGAGAAGGATTGCTCCCTTCCTGGATTGGAAAGGTCCCATGGAGGTCAGATTAAATAAGATAATACTTGTCAGAAGAGGCACTTAGAGTAAAAAATGTTCTATTTGGAAGGAACTATCTACATATATTTGGATAGAACTGTACAACTTACAAAGGCCTTTCACATACAGTATCTTATTTGAGTCTCTCAACAGCCCTATAAGGGAGCTAGGGGGCAGGGGGCTATTATCCTCATCTTATACAGATGACAAAGTCACTTACCCAAGTCATTCCGATAAGTAGAGAGCAAAGGGGAGTGTTCACCTCCTGCTCTCTTGCCTGACCTTCTCAGCCTCCTTCACAGGCTTTTTCTCCTTTTCCCACCGCCTTAAATCCGAGTGCTCTCTGAGGGGGTCTATTTATGTCCATTCCCCTCCCTGCTCTGCATTCTTTCTCATAATGATTTTATACACTCCCACAGCACAGTACGTGGAACAGGAGGCACTCAATAAATATTTGTCAAACCAATGATTAAATGAATGAATGAAAGAAAGCTGAGGCCCAAGCTCTAGCCTTCAGATTCCACACAGGCTCCCTGCACACCATCACGCTGCCTCTCCAGCACCTTCTCCCACTCCACATCAAAAGCCCTGCACAGCACTCCTTCTGGAAATTGCCCCAGCCTCTCTGCCACCACATTCATGTAATAATTAAAACAGCAGGAACAACAAGGGCAGCTAGGATTTCTTGTGCCCCTACTGTGTGTTGGAAATGGCTGGATGCTTTTTACACATTTTTCCTATTTAATCCTCTCCATCTGTAAAATCAGAATTCGTAGTCCCATTTTGCAGAAGACTGAGGATGAGAGACAGTAAATAATTTACCCAAGATTCTACCTCTAGTTAGTGCTGAGCCTATCTGGTCCAAACCCCATGGTCTTCTGGCTATACCAAGGTTTCTCAATCTCAGCACTATTGACACTTGGGGTCTGGATAATTCTTTATTGCCCTGTGCATTACAGATGTTTAGCAGCATCCTAGACCTCTACCCACTAGATGCTAATAGCAACCCCTTACTCAAGTCATTGCCAAACGTTCCCAGGGGAACAGAACTGCCCCCAGTTGAGAACCACTGGGCCATGCCATACTATCTGCAGAAGTAAATTGCCACGGGCCGGCCCGTGGCTGAGTGGTTAAGTTCGCGGGCTCCGCTTTGGCGGCCCGGGGTTTTGCTGGTTCGGATCCTGGGTGCAGACATGGCACTGCTCATCAGGCCATGCTGAGGCTGTGTCCCACATAGCACAACCAGAGGCACTCACAACTAGAATACACAACTAGGTACTGGGGGGCTTTGGGGAGTAGAATAAAAAAAAAGTAAATTGCCAAGTTTCAGAACCCGAAAGAACTTTGAAAAGCAAAATTGTTCATTCTCCAACATCTAAGAAGAACCACTAATTTCACCTATTTGTGTTTTATTGATATTTACAGTCAGGAAGATTTTTCCTATTTATCATCTAATTTCCTTCTGTAACTGCAGTTTATTCCAATACCTCTTACATCCCCCAAAGGATTCTCAAATACAATTGGAGAGAATGTGCCAATAATCAAGTTATTGATGATTGGTAGCACAAGGATGAAGCAAAGCCTCCCAAATCTTATGGAGGTCCACCTGGATTTCACTGATATGTTCTAAAACATATTCAATAGAAACAGCCTATATAAATCTGATATTAAAAATATTCATAGCATTCCCTCTCCAGAACAACAAAGTTCTCTCAATACTCCCCCAGAAGTTCCCGGAAAATGGTGTGACCAAAAGCCCAACTCATGCCGGCTGGAAGAGGAGGAGAATCAAGAAGGAACAATAAACATTGAATTAAGCATCATGTTTACATTCTGGAGCACCAAGCACCATGTCAAAAAGAGATATTTTTCCTTTGCTGCAAAAGAGAGCTCAGGAGGTAAGAGACCCCTCCCCTTTCAGGTACCTGGCAATGCAGAGAGAGGGTGGTGATATTTACTCAAAGATTTACACACAAATCTAAGGTGTTATTCAAAAATCTGGGGCCGGCTCCGTGGCCGAGTAGTTAAGTTCGCGCGCTCCGCTGCAGCGGCCCAGGGTTCAGATCCTGGGCGCAGACATGGCACCGCTCATCAGGCCACGTTGAGGCGGCGTCCCACATCTCACAACTAAAAGGACCTGCAACTATGATATACAACTGTGTACAGGGGGGATTTGGGGAGATAAAGCAGAAAAAAAAAAAAAAAGATTGGCAACAGTTGTTAGCCCAGGTGCCAATATTTAAAAAAAAAGAAAAAAAAAATCTCCCTTCTCTATGATCTGGACATGATAATGTCCAGTTCCTCAGTTTAAGTGGGATGGGGTTATCATCTGTGAGAAAAGTTAAAGAATCATACAGTGAACACCAATATGCCACCACCTACGTTCAACAACTACTTATCCTTTGCCATGTTTGCTTTGTCTATAGTAGGGGGAGGTGATTTGTTTTGGTTTTGGTTTGGATGAATCACAAGCTTTTTAAAAGACTTTTTCCTTATCTCCAAAGAATAAGCAACTTCAATGGGAAGACAAGCCCAATGTGTATAGAAAGGGCTAAAAACAATACAGTACCACTCGTGAAGTGCGAAAATGAGCATAGACAGTGAGTGCCTAGGAATCTGGAGGAGACAGTGGTCTTGTGAGCTGTGAAAGCTCCCAGAAGAAGGTGGGGCTCAAATCCTGAAGAATGAGTTGGATTTGGAGAGTGGGGGTGTGGGGGTGGATGATTCAAGGGGAACGTGAGTCAAACTGCCCTTGGACAGCAGAAGAGCAGCCTGGCTGGAACTGAGCTATGAAGTAAGGACTTGACCCTGAAGGCACTAGGGAGTCACTGTAGGTTCATAAAGCAGGTAGTGATGTGGTGAAAGCAGTGATTTAGGAAGTGTAATCTGCCTGCAGATGCCAACTTGGAGTCAGGGTGAGAGAGCAGATTCCAGGGGGAAAGAATGAAGGCCACTAAAGGAGTCCATGGGTGGCATAATGGGTCCTGGCCTCTCACAGAGACCCCGCAGATGAACAACAAGGGCTAACTATGAACGATAAGTCAATAGAGTTTGTTAGAGGAGAGAGAGTCCTCACAGACAATACCAAAGTTTTAAATATCATGACTGGGAGAGAGAAGATGTCACTTACAGAATTAAAGAAGACAAGAGAAGGATCTGGTTTGGGCCATTGGAAAGACACACGGAGTCAAGTTAGAGTCTGGCCGAAGCTCAAGGAACAGCAAACCCTCCAGGTGAAAATATCTGGACTCACAGGACTGAAGCTCAGCAGAAAGACACAGGGAGGAGATATTTCCACATCACTCTTTTCTCATTTAACCTCTTAATTGTTTTCCTTTGAGTCTTAACGGAAGAGGTTTCTCCTCTGCTCACCAAAACTACGCTCTTCCTTGTGTTGGGGAACCTGCTCTTGTCTCACCTCTTCAGGTCCTAACTCAACAATCCATCTAGCATCTTCCGTTTTTCCCGTCCCCTAGCTTTCTCCGTTCCATGTCCAAATCTCTTCTGACTCTCTGGCAAAAAATGAAAACTCCTTTTCCTGACATTAATAACACCCACTCTGACTAGCACCCAACCTCTCTTTCTTTTCACTGATAAACTCCGCAAGGAACTGATTCCGATCCATCACCCCAAATCCCTACTCCAAATGCCTCTTCTAACACTATGCTCCCAAGAGCTTGCAGTGGCCTTCTTTTCATCACAACCAGTGACACTTACCCAGCGCTCCTCCTGTTCAACCTGTCTGCAGCCTGTCATCACATCAGAAGCCATGCTTACTCCCTGGGGTCTCCAGGATCACATCTCCTTTGCTGCCACTTCCTAAATAAGAGTTTCTCCCCAAAATTCTAACTTGAGCCCTTCCCCTCTTTCCTCCACTCCCTCCCTCTGAGAGGCAATGCATTCACAAAGCTTCGGCTGCATCCAGCCTTGACCCAGAAGGCCTCCAAGTCCGCACCACCAGCCCTAACCTCCTGCCCATGCTCATGTCTTGAGTCCCACATTACTCACAAAACTCCACTTGGATGTCGCTCCATCATCTCCAATTCTCCATGTCCAAGGCTAATGTCATTATCTGCCCACAAAACTGGCTCCTGGTCTCAACCTGACCATGTCAGTTGGGACACTTTCAGTCCTCTACACTCTTAACCCAGCTACTTCCGTTTCCTCATGGGCTTAATTTCCTTTTCCCCCATAACTAGTTTGTCAAGAAATCCCCCACATTTCTGCCTCTGAAAATGTCTCTCAGAGTTGTCCCTGGGGGCTGGCCTGGTGGCGCAACGGTTAAGTTCCCACGTTCTACTTCTCAGCAGCCCGGGGTTCACCAGTTCGGATCCTGGGTGCGGACATGGCACTGCTTGGAACGCCATGCTGTGGTAGGAGTCCCATATATAAAGTAGAGGAAGATGGGCATGGATGTTAGCTCAGGGCCAGGCTTCCTCAGCAAAAAAGAGGAGGACTGGCAGTAGTTAGCTCAGGGCTAATCTTCCTCAAAAAAAAAAAAAAAGAGTTGCCCCTCATTCCCCACCCTTTACGCCACCAATCCAGACCAAGCCCCTTCCTTCTCAGCTCCGGATCACTTTTGCATCTGCTTGGATTCTTTCCCTCTCTTCTCTGCCTCATCAATTATATTACCCCCAGATTAACCTTTCTAAATACTTCCTTCAGGATGAGCCCTTGCTCAAGAACCTCCCTACTGCCCTTGTATCAAACCCAAGTTCCTCTCTGGGGCTTCCAAGACTCTCCCTATCTGGCCCTGCCCTCCTTACCATCCCTGTTTCCCATTCCTCCCTAACCTACATCTTCCACTCAGTCTGCCCCACGATCCTCGATCCTCGATGTCAATACCCCAACCTCCTCTGTGCCTTTGCCCAGGCTGCTCCTCCCACTCTCCATCCCCTTTCAAGGGCTCCCCTCAGCTCCACTCCTCTGTAGTTCCATCAACTTTTTATCTTAAAGCACCATAATGGTTAGCAATTAATCTCTAATTGAGCAGTAATTGTCAATCTTCTTTTTAAAGTTCCTCAAAGTCAAAGAACACTTTGAATATTTCGTCTGTATTCCATAGCACCCTGGACAGCAGAAGGCTCCTAGTAAGAGTTGAAAAGTCCTTGTGAGGTTTTCTATTCCAAATGGTTTCTCTTCCCAGTTCTGAGTTCCCATATTTCCCCTCCTCTGCCTCATAACTATGATCAATAAAATTACTGCGACACACTTTTCCCAGGCTTGGGACAGAGAATTCCCAGGAACATGCTATGGAATCCACCACTCTACAAGAAGATCGGGCTGGGGGGAGGGGTTGTTAGTGTCCGTGTGCATGCAGGGAAATGAGATTTAGGGAATCTAGCTTCATCAGTTGGTCGAGAGAACTGAAATACCAAAATAATCAAAAGAGGACAAGTAAGGAACCAAAATGACAGAACTATTCTCAACATGCCTAATTAGAAGCACCTTAGGCAAGGGTTTTGACAAAGCAATTGCCAGTCTGGTCTTTGTACATGTAAAATTTTCCACCAGAAAGTAGGGGGTAACCCTGGTGCTAGGGACTTTGAAAATGTGTTTGAAGGTTTCTCAATTGTTCAGGTGAATGAATTTATAATCTGTCTAGCCTACCAGGTATAGTGCTATGTTCCATAAAGACAGGGAATCAGAAGGGAGAGGGTTAAGAAATACAGGCTTTTCCAGCTTAAGAATCCCCAGCATGAGCCCAGGCTAGAGACTAGAGGGGGCAAAATCAGGAAGCAGAGCACAGAAGGCCACTTCAGGGTGGGAGGGAGTGGTCCTAGACCCAGCCAGGGCAGCCTACACTCCCTCTTGCAACTTGTTACAGTCATCAGTCACTTCCAGCCCTGTGCATTGAAGACTTACCCTTTCTCTGATTCTAAGTGCACATCAGACCCAGCCCCTGCTCAAAAAGGCTACCCAAGGAGGAAGGAGAAAATCCCCAACAGGAGTCCCACAGGAGACAGACCCCAGTCTGCCATTTACTCTGTGATTTGAGCCAAGGCTAGACAATGTAAGGCACATGTTGCGTTTTGAAAGGCCCTGGGAAAAGTAACACACTGAACCATTATAGGCCATTAACACCATTAACACTGTGTGAATTCATTTGTCAGAAATTAGCAAGCCTTCAGAAACTGAGCTCTGCTCCAAGGGCCTGGGACAGAGAATGAACAGGAACTAGTGTTTGGATGGTTGGAAAGAGGAAGGAGGAGTGGTTGCCAAAAGATGAAAGTGGGGTCCAGAAAGGGAAGGTGGGAAGGTTCACACTTCAAGAGTTTTCCCCAGAGCTAAGAAAAGGCAGACTTTTGCCCCAGATGGGAGGCGCAGGCCGCTGAGTGAACATTTCCAGGTACCACTTAGGCCCCCCAGAACCTCTCTCCTAGATGCCAGCTTATAAACTCAGGTCAGGAACCTCTTTAGAATCCATGCTTTGGGTCCTGGGCAGGGTGTGTGACTTTCTGTGTGTGTGTGTGTGTGTGTGTGTGTGAGAGAGAGAGAGAGAATGTGTATATAGAAACCATCTCTGGGGAAAAGGAAGGAGTGAGGGATGGAGGGAGGTAAGACTGCACCCTGGGAGGCAGGATAGAGTAACAGGGGCTCCCTCTGATTTCTCCAGGCCCTGGCATCAGCTCCTGTCCTCTGGCTCTTTCCTCTCCAGACCAACTACAAAATGAACATACAGGCCAATCGAGTCTTGACTTCTAAAGCCACAAGTCTCCCCAACAAAGCACCCCACCCCCTTCCCTAGAGATGACCTCCAGGGCAAGGCAATGAGTTTAGGAAACAGATGGAAGTGCAGAGAGCCTGCAGAGCTAACCTGATCCCTGACCCCACCAGTTCACGTCCTCTAATCCAACTGATCAAACAAGAGGGCAGATGCACAAGGCCCCCATAACTTATTGGACTCCTTGGGACAAAGATTCCGGACAAAATGGTTCCAGACACGGGAGATGAGCAGCTCTACCTACCAAGTTGGTGGAAGCCACAGGTAAAAGGGAGAAGAGGAATCCCTGGCCATCAGAGAAGCAGGGCCACAGGTGGTGAGAGGGGGGTGGTCGGTGTCTGTTCTGGGGAGGGGGCTGTGTAGCCAGGGAACAGGAGGAGCTATAGACCTGGGGGATGGGAGGTGGCAGGGACTGCAAACAGCTGGAAAGACAGATCTGTGCGCTCTACATACCACAGGCAAGCAAAGATTCAGTGGGTGTGTATGAGGGGGATGCTAACTCACACTTCCAGGAATGAGTGATTCTTATGAAAAGCTCATCCGTTCCAGAACTGGAGAAGAGGAGGACAAGGAGGAGGTCTGAGGCGCCCACTGCCCTCCGAGCCCGGTCTGCCTCTCAAGTCCGGGACGCGGGCTCCCCGCACGCACCAGGCATGACCGTCCTGGGTCCGCCCCGCTCCTGACTGTCAGTCTGCAGCCTGCGCGACTCCCAGTCCCCACTGCCCCTCTTTGCACATCAGGGCCCGGGGTCCTCGGCCCGAGAAGGCGTGCCAACCCAGGGGCCAGAGCCCGGCTGACAGCGCTGGGGGAAGAGGGGAGCCGAGGGAGGGGCCAGGGACGCCGGTAGCCGGAGCGGCGCGCTGCAAAGTGATCCAACATCGCCCCATCCCCGCGCTCCGGGAGGAGCGGCCCGAGGGGACCGCCTCCCGCCTCCCCTACAGACTCCCGCAAGTGGGGTGAATGCCGAGGGGCGCCGAGCTCCCAGCCCCCACCCCTCCCCAAAACGCCACCAGCATTGCCATAACAACAAGAATCTCAGCAACTCCAGCCTCGACGACGAGGGGGACTGCCCCCCAGCACGCTCGCCCGGGCCACAGCCCTCCTTCCCCAAACTTGTCCGAGACGCCGCGTCCACGCCAGCGGCCCACCCACGGCCCCCGCGCCCTGCCGGGCTTACCTGTCCGGAAAAAGGCGTCCACGTCCGAGTCGGCTGCTCCTCCTTCCTCTGCTGCCCCCTCCGGGGGGTTCATGACTGGGGCGGGCGTCCGCGGGCAGCCGGGGTCCGGCGAAGCCCGGGGCCGAGGGCTGCGGGGCGCCCGATGGGCAGAGGGCTCAGGGCGCAGCGGCCGCAGACCAGGCGGACCCGGGGCTGGGCGACCGGGCGGCCGGGCGGCGGGGCTGGGGCAGAGGACGCCGAGCCTCGCTCAGGCGGAGGCGCGCGGCGGGCTGGGGGCGCCTGCCGCCGGCTCCCCCATGGTACCCCTTCCCCGGGGGCGCTGGCCGCCTGCTGTCTGGCCGGGGCCGGGGCCCGGGGCCGGGATCCGGGCTGCCTGCGCGCCCGCTCTCCGCCAGCAGCGGCAGCTGGCTCTCCTCCTCGCCCGTCTGCCCGTCTCTATTGTTCAGCCCTGCTCGGCTCTCCTCTTTATTTTTCCTCCTCCCTCCCACCCTCCCTGGCTCTCTACCTCCTCCTCCCTCCCTCGCTCGCTCGCTCGCTCGCTCCCTCCCTCGCTCTCTGGCTCCCCCTCTGGCTCCCTCGGCCGCCGCCGCCGCCTCCCCAGCTCCTCCCCCGGCTCCCGCGCCTCGGTCCCGGCCAACAATGACCCGGGCAGCGCCGAGCTGAACTGAATGAAGCTCCGGCCCGGGCCGGGACTGGCCGCGAGCTCCCGGCGCGCGCGCGCACTTCCCTCCCCGCGGCCCCGCGCGCCTCCCCGGGAGCCGAGGGCGGCCCGAGCTATTGTTCGCCGCCGCGCTAGGCCGGCTTCCTGAGCCCCGCAGGAAAAGCCCGGCGAAGGAGGCGGCCGAGAGGGCGGGGCCGCCGCGCGAGTCCGGCCGCGGGGCGCACGCCGGGCTCGCCGCGCGCTCAGCCGCTTCCCCCGCGCGGACCGCGCTCCGGCCCGGCGGCCACCTCCTCCGCCCCACCCCGCGCCAAGGTGTGTGAGGGCGAACCCCAAGCCGCCTGCCCGTCTCCTCTCCCGACCGGTCCCCAAGCTGGGCTGACCTGTCCCTAGAGGCTGGACTTTTTTCCCATCCTTCCTGACAAGCTCTCTACTCTCTTCCTCCCCTCCTGAGCCCCTCGCATTTTCCTCACCATCTCTCCTTAGTTCTTCTCTTGTTTAGCTTTTCTCTTCTTTCCCCCCTTTTCAGCGCCCCTTAAACATCTCTACCCGTCTCTGATTCTTTGTCCAGTTCCTTCCTCTTGCGATGAGTCCCTGCCTGTCTCTCCCTCCCTCTGTCACTCTCTTCTCTCTCGTTTGTCTCCGTCCTGCCTCCTACTTGGCCCCTATCTCAGCGCTCCTCTTGGACGGCTGTCAAAACTCCCTAATCCCCGGGGCCTTCTCTGTTTTGTTCTTCTCCCTCCTGTGAATGGAGAGATCCAGTTGGCCAGGAGAAAGGAGGTGTTACAGCAAGCTGAATTTCAATTAAAGTGGGGAGAGGAGCTGGGGAGGAATGGGGATGACGGCTAAAAAGAAAGCAGATGCTGTATGGGGTAATTAATGCAGTGATTGTATTGTGCCAATTGGTTTTTAAGCAATAATTAAACAATAATTAGCCAGTATTCTGTTTATAGTTCTAGTGACTGCAGAGCCTACAAAACAGAGGCTCTTTAGACCTGAGTACTTAATGTGGTGTGTTGGGAGGTGTTGCTGCTGTCTCAGCCAGGCTGATGGAGATGCTGTGGCCTGACCTAATGTGTTAAAACACACCTAAGAGGAAAACCAAGTCCTCGTCTAAAGTTGATGGTGTGCTACCTGCCAGCAGCTCCCACATCTGTTTGTCTCTAATAATCTACTTGGTTCCACCTCTCTCTGGGTCAAAGCACCTGGGGACCTTTCCAGATCTACCAACTGGGTAACTAACAGCACATAGAATAAATAAGTTTTTAGTGAACCCTTTCTGGCTCCCTGTACTCATCACTTTCTTTACTGAATGTCACAAATGGTGGGCGGGGGGGTTCCCTACCCATTAAAAGAATAAGTACAGTTGCCTGTCTCCAATCGTGGGTATGTCTATCAGACTCCATTTCTTAAAAATTATTAATAGTGACTCTGAGATCACAAGTTCACTGCCAGGAGATGTAATTCATCTGGCCCTGATATCTTGAACTGCCTTATTTTGTTTCCCCTTAACTCCATACCTAAACAGGGGCCTGCACTCTCAATCTCTCTCTCTCTCTCTCTCAAACACACACACACACACACACACACACACACACGATGGCAGAGCTGCTAACTGCCACCATTGTGCAGATAGAGAGCCCGAGACCTAGCAAGGGTACTAACTCATCACAAATTTAGAAGAAACATGTTCAAAATACCAATAAATGTGGACCAGAACAGGGGAAAACCTTATATAATGACACCGAGTTTTGAGAGGAAATTTCGTGAGTTCTATTAAAATGTTAAATGCTCATAGCTGTATTAATATCAGACAAAGAAGATTTCAGAGCAAAGACTATCACCAGGGATAAAGAGGGACATTTCAATTCATCAGTTGGACATAACAATCCGAAAAGTTTTTGCATTTAATAAGAGAGTTTCAAAATATATGAAGCAAAACTGATAGGATTACAACGAGAAATCAACAAATTCATAATTATAGTCAGAGATTTTAATATCTGTGTCACTCAATAATCGATAGATGATCAGGAGGAATATGGAAGCCTTAAACAGTGCTATCAGCTAACTTTACCTCACTGACATTTATAGAACACTCCACTCAATAACAATAGATACACATTTTTTCAAGAGCACAGGTAACATTTATGGAGATAAACTGTATGCTAAACCATAAAACAAATCTCAATAAATTTAAAAGGATTTACACCATGCAAAGTGGTATGCAAATTATACTTCAGTTGTTGTTTTTTTAAATCCTGCAAAGTATGTTCTTTGAGCACAAGAGAGTTAAATTAGAGATCAATAACAAATATATGGAAAATCCCCCAAATATTTGGAAACTAAATGACATGCTTCTAAATAATCCATGTTCAAAGAACTCAAAGAGAATGTTAGAAAGAATTTTAAAGTGAATAAAAATGAAAACACATCACATAAGAATCTGTGGATATAGCCAAAGCAGTACTTAGAGGGAAATTTAGAGTACTAAAATACCTATTTTGAAAAGAAAGGTCTCAAATCAATGATCTTCTGTTCTACCTTAAGAGCAAATGAAACCCAAAGCAGAACAGAAATTTAGAAGACCAGAGCAGAAAGCAAGGAAATAGACAACAGAAGAACAAAAGAGAAAAATCAATGAAACCAAAAGTGGGTTCTTTGAGAAGATCAATAAAATTGATGACCCTCTAGCCAGACCGAAATAAGGAAACAAGAGAGAAGAATCAAATTACTACCATCAGGAATGAGAGGAACCCTGGTGGTCTACATTTGGTGCTCTCACCACCAACCGCCTTTTTTCCATCAGGGAACCACACCACCTTCACTATCAGTTGTCAGACTGTGTCAGCTGCATGTTACTGTGATGCTGAAAGCTATGCCACTGGCATTTCAAATACCAGCAGGGTCACCCCTGGTGGACAGGTTACAGTGGAGCTTCCAGACTAGACAGACTAGGAAGAAGGACACAGCCACCCACTTCCAAGAAATTGTCCATGAAAATCCTCTGAATAGCAGTGGAGCATTATCTGATATAGTACCGAAAAGTGAGAGGATGGTGCAAAAAGACCAGACAGGGTTCTGCTCTGCCGTACAATCAAAATCTACCTGATGGTACTAACAACAGGAAGGAAAATAGATTAGAGAAATGTAAAAAGAATAATAAAGGAATGTTATGAACAATTTTATGCTATAAAATGGACAAATTCCGTGAAAGACATAAACTACTAAAGCATATTCAAGAAGAAATAGATAACTTAGTCATATATTGATTAAAGAAATTAAATTTGTAACTTAAAAGCTTCCCACAAAGAAAACTCAAGACTCAAATGGCTTCATTGGTGAGTTCTATGTAACATTTAAGGACGAAATAATGCCAATCCCCCACTCACTCTTCCAGGAAAGTGAAGAAGAGGGAATATTTCCTAACTCTTTTTATGAGGCCAGCATTACTCTGATGCCAAAACTAAACAAAGACCAATTAAGAGAAGAAAAAAGAAAAGCCACAGGCCACTATCCTTCATAAACATAGAGGCAAAATTCTTAATAAAATCTTAGCAAATCAAATCCAATAATACATAAAAAGGATAATACATTATGACCAAGTGGGTTTATCTCAAGGATGCGAGGTTAATTTGACATTTGAAAAGCTATCAATGTAATTTACCATATGTCATGGGTTGAAGTGTGTCCCAGAAAGATTTATTTAAGTCCTAATCCCCGGTACCCATGAATGTGACCTTATTTGGAAATAAGGTCTCTAAGGATGTAATCAATTTTGGATGAGGTCATTAGCATGGGCCCTAATCCAACATGACTGGTGTCCATATAAGCAGGGGAAAACTCCATGTGAAGACAGAGACACACAGGGAAAACACCATGTGATGACAGAGGCGGAGACTGGGGTGAGGCAGCTGCGAGCCTAGGAACACCAAGAATTAACGGCTACCACCAGAAACCAGGAAGAAGCAAGGAAAGAGTCTACCCAGAGTCTCAGAAGGAGAATGGCCCTGCTGACACGGTGATTTTGGACCTCTAGCCTTTAGAACTGTAACAGAATAAATTTCTGTTGTTCAAGACACCCAGTTTGTGGTACTTTGTTACAGCAGCCATAGAAAATTAATGTGATATTAAAAAAAATATGATCATCTCAATAGATGCAGGAAAAGCATTTGACAAAATACAACATCCATTTCTGATCAAAACTCTCGGCAAACTAGGAATGGAGGGAACTTCTTCAACCTGATGAAGTGCATTTACAAAAAAACCAAAGCTAATTCCACACCTAATCATGACAGACTGAACGCTTTTCCTCTAAGTTCAGAATAAAGCAAGAATGTCCACTCTCACTCCTATTCAACACTGTATTGGATATTCCAACCAATACGGTAAGACAAGAAAAAGAGATTACAGGCATCCAAATTGTAGAGGAAGAGGTAGAACTGTATTCATAGACAACATGATTGTCTATTTAGAAAATTCCATGAAATCTATCAAGAATGCCTCTAGAACTAATCATGTGTTTAGCAAGACTTCAGGATACAAGACCAACATAAAAAAATTTGTATTTATATACACTAGCAATGAAGATTTGGAAATGTAAAAGTTTAAAAAATCACTATTTACATTATCTTAGAAAAACATAAAATATGAAGGCTAAATCTGATTAAAGATATGCAAGACTCATACATTGTAAACTACAATACATTGCTGAAAGAAATTAAAGACTTAAGTAAATGGAGAGATGTACTGTGTCACGGATCAGAAGACTCAAATGCTTAAGACATCAGTTTTCCCCAAATTGATCCAGTGAATTCAGTGCAATCCCAGTCAAGATCCAAGAAGGTTTTTTTGCAGATATTGACAAGCTGATTCAATGCAAAGAACCTGAAAAGCCAAAACAACTAACAAAGAAGAAAGTTGGAGGACTTACACTATCCAATTTCAAGACTTATGATAAAGTTACAGTAATCAAGACAATGTGGTGTTGGTGTAATGATAGACAGATGGATCAACGGAATAGAATGGAGTCCAGAAACAGACTCACACATTTATGGTCAACTGATTTTCAATAAAGATCAAAGGGAATTCAGTGTAAAAAGGATAGTCTCTAAAATGTGCTTGAACAACTGAAAATCTGTATTAGTTTTCTATGGCTGCTATAACAAATTACCACAAACTTAGTGGCTTAAAACAAAACAAATTTTATTATCTTATAATTCTGGAAGTCAAAGGTCCAAAATGAGTCTTCCTGGGCTAAAATCAAAGTGTTAGCTGTGATACATATTCTTTCTAGAGGCTCTAAAGGAGAATCTATTTCCTTGCTTTTTCCATCTTCTAGAAGCCACCTGCATTTTTTGGCTTGTGTCCTCCTTCCTCCATCTTCAAAACCAACGATATGGACCAAGTCCTTTTCACACTGCCATCTCTCTGATTCCCTCTTCAGTCCGCCTTCCTAGTTTTAAGGGCCCTTATGATTTCATTGGGCCCACCTAGATCAATCTAGGATAATCTCCTTATTTTAAGGTCATCTGATTAGCAACGTTAATTCCATCTGAAACCTTAATTCCCATTTGCCATGTAACCTAACATATCCACAGGTTCTGGGAACCAAGATGTAGATATCTTTGGGGAAGGGCATTATTCTGCCTATCATAATATCCATATGCAAAAGAAAGTGAACTTAGATCAATATCTTGCACGATATACAAAAATTAACACAAAATGGATCATAGACCTAAAGGTAAAAACTAAAGCTATAAAATTTCCAGAAGACACTGAAGAAAATCTTTGTGACCTTAGGGTAGGCAAAGATTTCTTAGATTTGACATTTAAAGCAGAATCTCTAAAAGAAGAAAAATGATAAACTTGACTTTATCAAAATTAAGTTCAGCTCTTCAAAAGACATTGTTAAGACAATGAAAAGACAAGCCATTGGGAGAAAATATTTGAGACTCACATATTTGAGCAAGGATTATGTCCAGAATACATAAAGAACTCTCAAACTTTCAAAACAAGAAAACAGCTCAATTTTTAAAAATTGGGCAAAAGATTTGAACAGACTCTCACCTTAACAGTTATATAGAATGGCAAATAAGCACTTGAAAATCTGCTCAACATCATTAGTCGTTAGGGAAATGCAAGTTAAAACCACAGCGAGATATCACGATCTATTAGAATGTCTAAAATTAAAAAGACTTGTTCATATCAAGTGTTGGTGAAGACAGGGAACAACTTGAACTCTCCTACACTTCAGGTGGGAATGTAAAATGGCACAACCACTTCAGAAGACAGTTTGGCAGTTTCTTAAATAGTTAAGCATGCACATACTATATGACTCAGTCATTCTTGGTATTTACCCAAGAGAAATAAAAGCACATATCCATGCAAAGACTTATACACAAATGCTTATAGTAGCTTTATTTATCATAGTGAAAAACTAGAAGCATACAGAGACCCATCAACAAATCATAGGATAAACAAGTTACGATATATACATATGATGGAATAGTACTCAGTCATAAAAAGGAATGAATTATTGGTACACCAACAATACATGAATGAACCTCAAAATAATTATGAGTGAAAGAAGTCAGACAAGAAAAGAGCACACACTAAATTATTCCATTTATATAAAACTCTAGGAAATGCAAAGTAATCTATACTGACAGAAAGCAGATCAGTGGTTGTCTGGAGATGACTAGAACAGGGAGACTGGGAGAGGAGGGGCAAGAGGGTGGGATGACAAGGGGAACAATGAAACTTTTGGAGGCGATGGGTATGCTCTTGATTGTGGCGATGGTTTCATAGGTGTATGCTTATGTCAAAGCTGATTAAATTGTGCACTTTAAAGTGCAGTTTATCAAATGTCAACTATACCTCAACAAAACTATTTTAAAAAATAATAATAATTTTTTAAAAAAAAAGAATCAGCCAGTCCTGATGGCCTACGGGTTAAAGTTCGGCTCTCACCACTTCAGTGTCCGGGTTCACTTCCCAGTCTGAGAACCACTCAACCCATCCGTCAGTTGCCATTCTGTGGCAGCGGCTCACATAGAAGAGCTGGAATAACTTACAACTAGGGTATACAACCATGCACTGGGGCTTTGGGGAGGAAATAAATGAGGAAGATTGGCAACAGATGTCAGCTCAGGGCCAATCTTTCCCTGCAAAAACAAAAGCAGTAAAGAAATACAATTTTTTAAAAATGATAATGTGATAAAGTTATATCTGCTTACAAGGAAATAGCAGTTATCTTGAGGGGGACTATATGCGATTTTCATGGTCTATAAAATATATACGTTGTATTTAAATATTTAAATTTTCATAACATGGATTCTTTATAATGAGGAGAAAGAGAATTGTCATCTGGGGAATCTTTTTTACATGGCACGCAAGAATACCAGGGTGGAGGAAGGTGGAGAGATGTTCAGGTACAAGTATTTAGGAAAAACTCTCAAGTAATCTTGACAACCCCCTTCACTTGACCCCTCTTTAAAGATTTAAGGAGGAAGGGCACAGGATGGGAAAGGATGGAGGAAGAATTTAGGGAGGTACATGTGCCCAGAACACTGAGGAGGAGCTTGGAGTCCATAGAAATAGTCTAGGAGCGAGGCAGTAAGCACCTCAAGGAGGGTGTGGCTGCGGGACTGAAATGGAAAGCTGTGGAAATCAACAAGAAGGAAAAAGCAATAGCACGTGTTGTGGAGTGGAAAAGCTGTGGGCAGGAAAGAGGGAGAGTTGGTGAAGAACAGTTCAAGACACCTCTAAGGACTGGGTAATTGAGAGAATGGCGGCATGACTAACAAGAAAAAAATCTAGGAGAGAAACCAATCTGGGGAAAGATGGGAAAGTGATGAAGTAAGATATTACTTAATCTAAGCTCTCATTTCATCAGTGAGAAAGCTGTAAACTGGAGAGAAAGTGACTTACCCACAGTCACGCAGCAGACCTTAGAACTCGTGACTCCTAGGCCAGTTTTCCATGCTGCTTCCCTGGAACACATTTCCTCGTACCTGAGGAGTCTGAAGCAATGATGGGCATCCAGATGGTAATGTCCACCTGGCAATTAGGACTGTCAGCACGGGGCCTGGGAGGGCTTGGGAGCTGGAAATACTAAGGAGCTAGGAGCTAGATGTAGCAGCAAGAGCAAATAAGATCAAAGATTTTCTATCCACCTCCATTAACTTTCCTCATTAGATATATTATCCACTTGTATACCCTGCTTTCTACTCAAATCAAATTTGCCTTAGAACCAGCACCTCTTCCCGACTTTCCTGACTTCACTATTCCAGTTTCACAGACTAGAATCCTGGAAGACTTGCTCGGCTCCTCCACCTCCTCTACTTCCTGCATCCATGCTGTCATTAAGCCAAAGTTTTCCTTTGAAATGTCATTCGTTGCCCCCTTTCCCTAAAAGGCCATCTTAGCCCAGCCTTCAGCTCTGTAATCTTGAATTTCTACAATAACTTGCCAACCGACTTCCCCAAGCAAGGTGGGGAAGTAAAGCCAATACCTGAGAGAAAATATAGGCTGGAGAGACAGACAAGTTACAGGAACATGTTAGCCATGGAGACAAGAGACAAGAGGATGTCAGGAATCAGACCAGTCAAAAATGTCAGTCGCCACAGAGAAGTGAGGGGCAGCGAGTTCTGGGACATGGAGACAGGGTTTGGGTAAGTGGTAGGTTACAAGCAGCCTTTGAGAGAGAAAGAGGAGGGTGGAACTCAATTGTAGGAAAGAGTATGTGGTGAGAGAGCAAAAGGGAGGGTAGAACCTGACTGTAGACAGGACAGGAGCCCGTGTGTGGTGACAGAACAGAATCAGCAGAGCTGAATTATCTATTCCTGAAGTTTTGGCAGTGAAAAAAGAAAATAAGACAGTAGCTAGACAGGATGGTCAAGTTTCCAAATGTTTGTTTCATTTTGTTTTTCAAATGGGAGCTAGCTATGCAGAGTTGGACACAACTGAGAGAAAAAGAGAGGGATAGAAAATTCTGAAGCTGGAAAGCTATCAGCATCACCCAGAAACTGGAACGGGGGTGGCCTTCCCTCTTGCAGTGGTCAGCCAGCATCCTGAGAGTTTGTCTGCATAGAGGAAGCTGGTAGAAGATATTTGGGCCTCCAATCTTGATTCCCAGCCCTCAACTCATACTGCACAGGAAATTTCTAACACAAAGCTGTTTCCTTTGTCACACTATTTTCTGTTTAGAGTGAGCATAGGAAGTAATCTGTCCTGTTCTTTTAACAATTCCAAGGGAACACCAAAACATCCCCTGGTCTTGGCCTTGCTTGATATACAGTTGTGACAGAACCAAAGTTCTTCCTGACCTCTACTCTTAATCTTTCCTGCTGCAACTGAAACCCATTCCCTCTCATCCTGTCTTTGGGGGAAGCACGTGGTGGCCAAAATACCTGGCTGAATGAGGCAGTCTGCAGCAGGTAAAGTAATATGGCTTTCCTCCAGAGCCTAAGGAAGCTGACCTCATAGATTCTATACCCATGCTCCCTCTCAGCCTTGCCTAAGTTGAAGAGATGGGAGCACTCAAAAAGACTAAAGAACACTCAAATATACCTCAGTTTCCACTGACGTTTTAAGAGAAAGACCCCTTTAGTCATCTCAAAGATGGAAGCCAGAAGGTCTGGTCCAAGGAAGCCAGAAGGAATTCCACAGCTAATAAACTAAAGAATATGTAGCTACCCAAGAAGAGTTACATGTGCTTAAGAAGTGACCAGACACATAATCCAGTCAGCCTAGGAGACTGTCTGTGTCACTAAGGAAGAGTAAAGTTTCCTCTCTGATGCCATCTCAAGAAGCTAGGAGGATCTGCCAAGCATCCCTCCGGGACATGTCTTTCAGCAAGTGACAAGAAAGGACTAAGACATGGAAAGAAAGTGAGAAACAAAGAGGTTAGGACAGGAAAGAAATAAAGCCAAAAGATGGCGATAAGAAGACAACAAAATAGGAGAGAAGGAGAGACAGAAAGAGAGATGGAAAGAGATGTAGAGAAAGGGAGAGAATCTCTTCCAGCTGTAGAGAAGGGAGCATGTAAATAAAGTTTTATTGGAACATAGCCATGACCATTGGTTGACTTAGCATCTGTGGCTGCTTTTGTGCTACAACAGCAGAGTTGAGTAGTTGTGACAGAGACCACATGGCCTGCAAAGTCAACAATATTTACTATCTGGCCCTTTACAAAAAAAAAGGTTTGCTAACCCCTGACTTGGAGTAATAACAACGTCATAACTTCCTCTAATGCTAGTAAGCTCTTCATAGTTCTTCAGCTATTTATGCTTAAAGTTATCTTCAGAAACTATTATTCTGAAAGAAACCAAGCCTGGAGCCAAGCAATGGGAAAATTATTCAGAGCTGTATCTTAGAGAATGACCCAGCAAAACTGCACCACAATACAAAAGAAATCCCAAAGCTAAAGAACAAATCTGATTCTCAAAAAGACAGCTATAAATGAGAAATATATATATATGTATGTGTGTGTGAAATATGATTTTAGCATTGCTAAATACTAAGCAGAAATCTATAAGAGCTGCGTTTCCTTATATACATATTATTTTCTGATTAGTATTTAGCAATACTAAAATCACAATAGTTTCATGGTGAAACGTTGATATTATATGGTGCCCAAGGGAACTAAAGGAACGGATCAATATAATATGTGAATAATAATAATAAATAATATAAAATTGAAATATATGGATAACAGTGAATTTAGGGAAGGAAAATGGTTTAAATGTTTCCATTATCTTCTTCTGATATTGACGTGAGGGTACAAGTTTGAAAGCAATGTTTTTTATACCTCTATCCAAGGTGCTTGATAACACAAGACTGAGAAAGAGAAAGGCTGGGAGTGAAGCATGAATGCCATCTCATGAAATGTAAAACAGAGTCATGTAGGCTGTTCTGGAGATTCTGCAGAGAAATTAAAAAGCCAGGTAAAAGCCACGTCTCCTGCATTTGGCTCACATTTTTCCAAACTTATCTTCTTCAGATTACTACTCCCCATAGCTGATGTCACCATCCCACTCTCTCTTGTCCTGCCTACACACACACACACACACACACACACACACACACACTCCATCCCAGGAACAAGATTCTACTTTTCACTCTCATTTATCCAGCAAACCTTGTCCTGTCCCCATCCCTAGCTTCCACTCAAAGACACAGACACTGCTGGTTACCTACCCAAAATCCATTCTCCCATGCCTCCTTACTAAGGGAACTGCAATATTACTCAGGAAGGCAAAGTGTCCAGCTGAAGTGCTCACCTTTCTCGACTCCTTTGCAGCTGGGAGTGGCCATGTAACCGTTTCTTGTCATGAGACATGACTCACAGAAAGTCCGCTAGTGAGTTGGGGAAGTATTTCCCCTCCTCACACAGGCCCTGCCTTTCCCTCCCACGTGCCTTTCTCCTTTCTCTGTTCTCCTTTCCTGCCTTCCTCTCTTTCTTCTTTTTCCTGCCTGCTCCACAAACAGGAGGCTTGAGGTGGAGCAGCCATCTTGGAGGCATGAGGCAACAAAGCCGCCACAAGCTAAGGCTGTTAGAGCAGAAGGAGAAAAGGAGCCTGGGACACTGATGACATCTTGGAGCTGCTGCATTGGTCTTGGACTTCTTGTTATCTGAGAATAATATGCCTCCATTTAGTTAAGGCCCTAGAGTCAGGTTTATGTAATGAGTAGCCTAACGCTACTAATCGTTATATCCATAGTCTTCCTTCTGCCTGGAAAATCTCTCTCTTCCCACTCCATAGTAGTTTTTGAAGTCCTAGGCTTCCTTCAAAGCCCACCTTAAATCCCATCTCCTTCAAGAAGGCCTTCTATAATGTTTCAAAATTGATCTCCCTCTCTCCCACAGTCACATAGGGCACAATTAGAATCATTAAAATAACATGGCTGCTTCACGTCATAAATATTTATGTGTGTTTATTCACACATACCCCACTAGACTGAGAGCTGCTAAGGGCAAGGATCCTATTTCACTCATTTTGAATGCCCTGCAGCTCCCAGCACATTGCCCAGAGCAGTCACTCAGTAAAGGATTGTTGAGTTACTTTGATTGGTGAGATGCTCTTCCCTTCCCAAGTGTGTATTATGGATCCTATTAAAACACCTGGCTTCCGTGTAGATAGGATGGGAAAGTTACCAAATGGGAAAATAGACTTCAGAAATTCTAGTCATGTTTTGACAGTTTTGAAACTGTGCAGCCTGTTGCTGACTAATGGCCCAGATGTATAAACTAAGGTCAAAAGAAGGGACAAAAATGAGATGACATTTAAAGCCCAAAATTGGGCCTATCTACTGTCAAGACAGTATGCTGGTGTCGCCAAACTCAACTTCAATTTAGTATCTGCCAGAGGTAGATTCCGACCTACAGCAGTTAATCCAACTTATTGCACTTTAATTCCAGTTACACTTCTACTGCTTATTTGATTTATTTCTTTTGTTTGACAAAAATTGTTTGAGCACCTCGTATGCGCCAAGCCTAGAGTGACCAGTCATTCCAGTTTGCCCGTCACTGAGGGGTTTCCTGAGATGCAGGACTTTTCAGTGCTAAAACCAGAGAGTTCCAGGCAAACCAAGACGATTGGTTACCCAAGAAGCTGTGTGCTTGATGCTGGGTATAAAGCAGTTTTTTAAGGGATACATATAGCCTCTGCTCATGTGGAGCTCTATAATCTAGTGCTCTTCTTCTATTTGGAGACTCCTAGTAATTACAAATAGGTTTGCATCCTCTGCCTATATTTTCAAGTCATTCATGTTAGATTTTATTACAAGTAATCAAGTTCATCCTACACTTCCAGGTGCTAACGCCACAAATCTCTCAGCACAGCTGGCTGACTGTGTGGAGGGAAGATGAAGGACTTTGGAATCGGAGAGTATGCAGACGTTCAGTGCATGAATGTGGTCATTGTTCTGCCGGCTGTGAATTCCAACCAACTTGAATCACAGCCTGAGCCAGTTGTCTGTTGTGCTTGGATCAGCACGCACACTCTATCTTCAGGTTCTCAGCCCTCTCTGTGACACTGATTTTGACCTGTTGGGTGGAACAAAGCCTTCTTTGGAAAGGGCCAGGAGATGTCAACCTTTGCTGGGAGAATGTAGAAGTAATCTGACTGTGGCATCTGCTGGTGTGGACAGCAAAAGTGAGCTGGGGCATGACTTTTTCTCCATCATTGTTCCATATGCCCCCATAGCTGGATGCTGGGTTAAAGAGAAAAACTCTCCTATTCTTGGGTCAAGGGCAAGTGGATGACTTATTTCCCCTCTTAGAGTGTCAACCTTTCTCCCAGACAGATAATACGTATTTCTGAACTTAATAATCTGAAGGTCCTATCCCCCTACAGTAGCCACCCACTTGAAAAAGGCTGAAGCTCCTGGTTTCTCTATTCCAAGAGTCAGTGGAATATTTCTTCCTCTATAGTGGGCTTTTTCTCTGCAGTCCCCAGACTTCATTTTTGCTGGGCTTTAATAACCACTACCAGCTGCTTTTCTATGATTGCCTAGACACCAATCTAGGTATCTTTATATCCACTAACTTATTTAAACTGTACAATAGTTCAAAGTAGATATTGTTAGTCCCACTTCCAGACGAAGAAAGTGAAGCTCAGAAAGTTTATGGAATTTTCCCCAGGTCACATATTATAAATGGGCAGAGTAGAATTTGAATCCAACTCTATCAGACTCTTTTGAGAGTTGATTAGACGATCTGAAACATAACAGACCTTGTATGCTTGCAGATTCGTGTGAGAAGGACTTCAAGAAGAGAAGCAATTTTGTGTCTGTTGACTTCTAAATTTTACTTGGGGAGGGGGAGGGTGGGACAGAGAACACCGCAAATCAGAGTGAAAGGCTGGACAAAAGCCTTGGTCTACTGCCCTGTGTGAGATCAAATGTTAACTTAATTTATAACTGTATGTGAGTTTGTGCTTTGAAGGAATAAGGAATTAATTTTAAAACTGCTTTAGAAGGTTTTTTTAAGGACATTTTTCAACAAACAAAACTAAAATGCTTAATTTCATTTCCATGGAACTTTTTATGGCAAAGATACTTTAAGTGGCCTAGAATTACCCTTTGGAAAGATTCAGACCAGAGAAGTTAGGGAGTCGTATCTTTGTTATACCTCCTAGGCAGCATTATCATTGAGGCACAGTGTTGAGGGTCTCAGGGCCTGACCACACCACTACCCATGCCGTCCATCGGTACAGTGGCAGAATGGAGCAGGGATCCCAGAACAAGCATTTACAAATGAGGAAAGCTAAGCCTAGAGCCATGGATCCCCAGTGTCTTGCAAACTGCATGATTTCTATCAGATGCCCGAAAATTTTATTGAATAAATGAATAAGTGAACAAATAAATAAACTAAGTGATTTTTCAGAAGGTCACACAGCAAGGACAAAATCCAATGTCCTAAATCTTAACTCCATCCTTGATCTATTTACATCATCCTCTGGGTGAGCCTGGCCAAATTTAAAATGGATATTTGGATGTCAGAATGAGTAGGGCACTGTGCCCGACTTAAGCAATATCAAAAATTTAATTAGAGATGTGGAAAAGATGGAGTTGGTGAAGACCCCCTGTTACCCAGATGCCAAGAGTATTCAGTGTGGTTGGTTTGATCTCTAATGAGCAACTGCTCCACCTCACCAATCCCTTCGCCCTTTTATACAATGCAGAGTTCACATTACAAAGTCAACAATTCTTTATCATCTGGGTGGTCAGTCACCCTTTTGTTGTCTCTCTCTGGTAATTGTTTAATCTGGCTTCGCCTACGGCATTTCTTGGCTGCCTGCTCCCTCTTGCTCCTGTCAGTCAGGTTGTACTCAGGGAATGTAAACGGGCAGAAAGCATTCCAAAGTTAATTATAACTGATTAGGTGTTTCTCTACAGCTTTGGGTTATCCATGCCCCATATGGATACATGATACAGACTGGTTGAACAACCATTCACGGATTGGGAAGCATCCTAAGATTTATGCTCAGTTCTCCATACTAACAGACAGGGAGAGCAATGTGGCTGCACCGCAGATAGATTTTTTTAAATCAAGGCATAATTTACACTCATTTTAATTGTACATTTTAATGAGTTTCTGCAGTTTTATAGACCTGTGCAACCATCACTATAATTGAGACAAAGCACATTTTCAGCATCCCAAAAGTTCTCTTGTGCCCCATCTTGGTCAATGAACTTCCCCTGCCTTGGCCTCAGGCAACCACTAATCTGCTTTCTGTCACTATGGATTAAATTTGTCTTTTTCAGGGTTTCATATAAGTAGAATCTTAGAGTACGTACTTACAAAAGTTATTTTTACTTGACTTTGGAATAGCTTCTCTGATTTCCTTCCCAGTGATGTCTGGTTCAGGCTGATATTAAAATGAGTTCATGTTCCCTACACCCACACTGGTTTGACGGGGAGGGAACCTGAGAGGAAAGATGCGGAGGCTGATGAGAATAATTATTGGCAAGGGGAAGAATGTTGGCTCTTCCCAGCATTGGGAGAATATGACAAAGAGTGTGTGCCCACTTTGTGCCCTGAACCTATTTTCCATGTCGCTCAAAACAGCTTCTCCTAAACCTAGCTGCCTAGGAATTTTGTTGCTTTGCCTGGAATGGACACTTTCTCTGGAAACTCCAGACTCCAGCCAGCCCCTCTCAGCCACGGAGTCATTGCACCCTCTGGTGTAAACATGGGGATGTGTCACCCCCATGGCTCAAGGCATTCCCACCCATGCAGCTATCTATCACCCACCCCAGCCCTCCCTGCCAGTGAGTTCCCTTGGCTCCCTGAGCAAGAAGCCAAGGGCAGGGAAGTGTCAGGCTCCCTCCAGCTGCTGTTAGGTTCATGGGTCAGAGGCTGAGCTTGTGAATACGTGAATATAGAGGAATACTGGGACATCAACCACTTCTGAGGGGACAGGAAGGGAGGGAAGGGAAACCCCGGAGAAGACAGAGCAAGATAGACATGAAAGATGAAGAGGTGAGGGGCAGAGGCACAGCCTGAAATACAAAGCAGAAAGCAACAGAGGGACGGATTTTTTTTTTTTCCATCTAAGAGAAATCCTAAAAATTCACTCCTCTGCCCAAAATAAATAGATTCAGACCTAGGCTATGAGAATCTTTGAAAAGTGGATTTTAAACATGGAAATATTGATAAATCTTTTAAACAACCTATACACCCCCAGGTGCTGCTGGACCTGCTTAATCCATTTAAACCTCCAATAACTCCAACTAGGGTGTTTAAAGTCTCATAAATCTGCACTAGCTTAAACCAGAGAAATATAAATCATCTTCAGGAGCTTAGGGGTAAGGACAGAAGAGGGGCATCCTGATGCCATCTAAAACCACAGCACAGGCTTTTCATTAAATTATTCCAAGAAAAGCAGAAATGGAAAACGCTCAGGTTTCTGAGTTGTGGTTCCATACGTTCTCAATTTGTTCTTTTTTCTTTTTTTCAGGAGGTGGGGTGGAGTGTGAAGGAGTGTTGACAGCCTATTTAGTTGGAGAAAAAAAAATTGCAAAGACCTATCTCACTTAGTCCTATTTTTATGCAAAATAAAACCCCAAACAAACAGCAACAATTTAAAAAACTACTGCCAGAAGTCATTAGAAAACAGCACTTTTTCTAGTAAGGCACCAACAAAATTGACGTCTGGTTTCTGTTAAATGATTAATTCATGCCAGAAAGTAAGAGTTATGGATACTGGTCTACTAATAATAGCTATCTTTTCTCATTCATTCCTACCATATGCCAGGCACCTCACGTATGAAGAGATTTACGTCCGTTATGTAATTTTATCCCACAGCATCCCCATGAGAAATTATTCCCTCAGTTTTACAGATGAGGAAACTGAGGTTCAGCTTGTTTAAGTAACTTTCCCAAAGTCACACAGCTAGTAAATAATGGAGCGAAAACTCAAGCCCAGAGATTGCTTTGGAAACCCTGATTTCATCCAGGATGCCATCTACCTTCTGTGGTCCGATGGACCCAGCCCAGAGACCACCCAGAAGAATCCCATATACCACACTCGGAGAACTGATGGGTTTGCTTCTTCCTCTTTCATGGCCTGGCCCAGTGACCTTTTACAGCCCCAATGTCTTAGAAAAGTCTGCTGTGTTAACTGAATCTTTACTCAGATTCAGACCACAGAGAGAAAATGAGTCCCTCGCCAGTGTTGCTTGCTTCAAATCCCAGTTTTCCTGCACTGATATACTACCCATTGATCCTGCGAAAACCCCTGAACTTTAGTCCCGAATTAATAGGATCTCTAAGACCTACCTGCAGGGTTGTTGTGAGGATTAATGTGTGTGAACACAGTCTGGAGACTGCAAAGTTCAGGCGATTGACTGGGTCTTATGACGATTGTGGTACCTTAAATATAATAAGGAGTAACAGCCCCACTGAAGTCTTGCTTCACAGAGAAGAGAGAAGGAAGATGACATCTCAACCACGGGGATGGAGACCAGAACTCAATTCAAACCACTCATGATTGAAAGACATGCATTTGGGACAGGGAAAAGACGTGTCTCTCCACCATCACTTCCCAAAATGTTTTCAGTGGAGTATTAATAGATGCTCCCTCGAAAGGTCTGTGGTCAGAGAGGTTTAGAAAACACCATATATGTGATCCCTCTCTCAGAGAATCACAATGCACTTTGTCTTATTAAAGGTCCTGAGAAGTCCTACCAAAAAATAGTCTCTGCTCAATCCAGCAATTCCTAAACATCTGACCATCGGAACTTGACTGTGGGATTCCCATCTCTTAAGCATCTCCCAGAACACCAGGGAACACAGTATAGCAGATGCCATTCTCAGTAAAGATAGCACCTCTCACTCACCATCACGCAGCATCTGATCCACTCTCTTTCCATTGTGATCAAGTTTCCTTCATTTAACAATTCACACCACAATGAGGAGAATCTCCAATGCCCCTGAACATGGCTTGCTTTTTTTAAAAAAATTGAGGTCACATTGGTTTATAACATTAAATAAAGAACATGTTTTTATAATATCAGGCCTACACAGAGAGAGTATATACAGTACACCCCACAAAGCTCTGGGTACGGGCCCCACTGCCTTGGATGAGGAGACAGGAATAAGAGGAAGAGGAGGGTGTCTCTCTCATTTAGCAGCTCTCCAGCAACGTGTGTTTAATGATGCTAACTTATCCTAGAGAATTGTCCTAGTTTGAGGTCCTCCAGAAGCCAACCTTGAAACAAGGATTTGAGAACAAGTAGTTTATTTGGGAGTTAATCCAAGGAAATACCAGCAAGAGAGTGAGGAAATGAGTCAGGGAGGGGAAGACAGCCAATAAAAAGTGAATTATTAAGCCAACTACACAGTAGACAACTATAGCTTAATCTTGCTGGGATACAGTGTAAAACACACACTTCAGAATTATCCCACCCAAGGGATGAGGTTACTGGGATATTTATACATCATCTCCCAGCACTCATTGGTTGAAGGGTGCTCTGAGGTGGGGAGTGGGGGTGGAGCTGGGCAGTTAATTTTCCAGAACTTCTGAGCTGCCATGTATCTTGGGCCTAGTGACCTTCCAGGGTCCCAGATAAAGTCCTCAAGCACCAAGATGCTGATAGTGGCAGTTGGAAGATGTCTGGAGCACACTGAAATGGAAAAGCCTGAGGGATATGGATCTGCTTCAGTGTCTCTTTTACCTGCTCTGTATTTCCAGATGGGAAAATGAAGTTGCTTATCCACTCATCCATTGATGGCCACTTGAGTTGCTTTTACCTTTTGGCTATTGTGAATAATGCTGCTGTGCACATGGATGTATGAATATCTGTTCAAGTCCCTGCTTTCAATTCTTTGGGGTCTATACCCAGAAGGGTGATTGCTGGCTCATATGGTAATACTATTTTTAATTTTTTGAGGAGCCACCATATTGTTTTCCACAGCTGCACCATTTTACATTCTCACCAGCATCACACAGGGATTTAAATTTCTCCATAACCTTACCAACATTTATTTTCCGGTTTTTGATAATACCTATGTTAATGGGTGTGATATTATTGTCGTTTTTATTTGCATTTCCCTAATGGTTAGTGATATTGAACACCTTTTCATGTGCTCATTAACCACGCATATATCTCCTTTGGAGGAATGTCTATTGAGGTCCTTTGCCCATTTTTTATCCAGTTGTATTTTTGTTGTTGTTGAGTTGTAGGAGGTTTTTTAAAATATATTCTTGATATTAATCCCTTATCAGATATATGATTTGCAAATATTTTCTCCCATCCCGTGAGTTTTTTTCAGTTTGTTGATTGTGTCCTTTGACACACAGAAGTTTTTAATTTCCATGTACATAGTCCAATTTATTTTTTCTTTTGTTGTCTGTGCTTTTGGTGGCTACTAGAAAATTTAAAATTACATGTGGCTGACATTATAGCTCTGTTGGACAGTGCTGGCTTGGAAACTTGATTAGTTTCACTTTGGCAAGAACACTTCATAGGCAATGCTAGTTCTTCATAATGTACCCCAGCAGGAGGCACATAATATCAGGTTGTCCCACTAGTGGTCACGCTAAGTTTGATCACCTGGTTAAAGTGGTAACTGCAGATATCTGGATTGTAAAGTACATTTTTCTCTTTGCAATTTCTAAATAATTTGCGAGGTGATACTTGGACACTAGAATGCCTTTTCAAATTTCATCAAACCAGTTAGCCCTCTTAGAGAAACCAACCTACAGAGCAACACTAAGGATAATAATCATTGAGTCAGATGCTAAATGCATCACGCTCCTGGGGAGGGCAGTTCCAATAACTCCCTGCCTTTTTAGCCCTTGGCTGTAAGTGTTCAGTAGCACTCACTTGGACCAGTCATTTCCATCAAAACTACCTAAGGTTTACCAAGGTCTCATTTCCTGTCATGTTACTGGCAATAACCCTCTACTCCTGCATTTTTGAGAGGTCCCAAGGGAAGTCTCTCATGCATTCAAGAGCCTCTTGTTTTTCATCTCTGTCCCCACTTATTTTTTCTGTGACCACACAGATGTCTGTGTCAAGGCTGGTGGCTCTTGGCATTCCCAGAGCTACAAACTCCCACAGGGCCAGTGGCCCTATACCCCACAGAGCCTTCCCTGCTTAAAGCCATACTGAGTCCACGTGGATTGGGGAAAAGGGTCTTCTTTCCCTCTGTAGAGTTCTTTTTCCCTGGGTGCCAAGGCAGCACCTCTGTTTGTGCTTCTCTGCTCACAACATCTGCTGTGAAATCATATCCTTCAATTTCTACTTGAATTGCTAGAACTTGGCTCATCACAAATATCCAGGATAGAAACCTTGCTTCCTCCTGATTCCGCTTTTCTCCCCAGGTACCTGAGCAAAAACATCTTCCCTCTTTAGCCAGCTCAGCTCCTGACATACCTGCTTATTTTTCTTTAGAGAGAGATGAATCTCATTTAGGCTCCACATGGGATGACTAGTCATATTCTGCATTATAGTCCCTAAGCAGGGGAGAACCACTCAGTGGAATTTTTAAATTTTCTTCTACATGTTGGTGTGCCTGTGAGCCCAAAAGGCTGATGATGCAATTGAGGGACTCCAGCTAGGTCTCCAGGTTTATTCCCATTACAGATAGAAAGAAATACTACTGACCCTTCTAGGGAAAACTCGTGGACCCAAGGATCTCAGAGATCAAAGGAGGAAGTTAAGATTATGCACAAGTGGTATAAAATCTAAAACTATACAATTTCTAGAAGAAAGCATAGGAGAAAGTCTTTGAAACCTTATGGTAGGCAAAGATTTCTTGGTATACAAAAAACACAAATGATTTTTTTTAAAGACGATAAATTGGATCTAACCCAAATTTTTAAATGTGGCTATTTGAAAGACACTGTTTAAAAAATGAAAAGTTATGCCACAGAATGGGAGAAAATATTTGCAATACACGAATCTGGCAAAGGACTTACATCCGGAATATATAAAGAATGCTTACAACTCAATAACAAAAATACAAACAATGCAATTATAAAATGGGCAAAAAATTTGAAGCGACAGTTTACCAAAAAAGATACATAAATGGCCAATAAGCACATGAGAAATGCTCAACATATTAGTTGGTGTTGAGTATTAGTCATTATGCTAATTAAAGCCACAACGAAATACATCCATTAGAATGGCAAAAAATTAAAACAACTGATCATATCAACTGTTGGAAGGATGTAGACTAACTAGAACTCTCCTACTATGCTGTTGAGAATGTAAAATGGTACAGCCACTTTGAAAAAGAGTATACTAGTTTTTTTAAATGTTGGACATATACCCATCATTTCATCCAGTCATCGAACTCCTATTTGTCAAAAAAAAATTAAAGCAAACACAAAAGTTTGTATGTGAATATTCATAGCAGCTTTAACCATAATAGCCGCAAACAGAGAACAACTCCAATGTCTTTCAACAAGTGGTAGACAAAGTGTCATATATTCATACAATGGAATACTATTCAGCAATAAAAGGAATAAATTATTGATATGCTAATAAGATGAGTCTCAAAATAATTATGCTGCATGAAAAAAGCCAGGCACAGAAGAAAATACTACAAAATTCTACTTAGGCAGAATTCTGGAAAATGCAAACTTCCCCACAGTTCCAGAAAGCAGATCAGTGGTCCTGTGGGGCTAGAGGCAGAGGGAAAGATGGACCACAAACATGTACAAGGAAACTTTGGGGAATGATGGAAATGTTCCATGTGTCAATTGTGGTGGATGGTTTCCAGGAGTATGCATCTGTCAAAACTTATCCATTTTATAAAATTGTATAAATTTGCAAAGTGGCAAAGAGAAAGTTAAAGAAGAGAGGGAATTGGAAGCTGAGAGCCACTTACATCATCAGGGACGTTCACAGAAGACCTCTTTCCTTGGGTGGGAGGGTGAGTGGGAGAAACAACTGGACTGAGTGCCAGATAGGGAGAGACCCAAGTGTCAGAAGAAGAAAGATCTCCCCTGCCCATAAGGACCACCCAACGGTAATCAGTCCAAGCCCCTGGGAGCCCTGCACACATCCTTCCTGCCTGGAAGGCTTTCCTCCTCTCAGCCCATCTGTCACTTCTCCTAAGACTCTCTTCCTCCAGGAATTATTTTCTAATTTATCCTTGCCCATTCTGCATTCACAGTGTGATTTCCACTAAATAATCTATACCTCCTTTCACAGCTAGTTGTTGCCCACAGCTATATGTGCTTTTTGGGTACGATATTACCAAGCATTGACAAGGAGGTAGGGAAACAGGACCCTCGCCCACTGCTGGTGCAGTCATTCTGAAGGACAATTGAGCACCTTAAAATCCAGCAAGCCAACCCCTGGGTATACACCCGGGGAAATTCTTCCTAGGGAACCTAAGGAAGTTCACTGTTGAACTGTTGGGGGGCAATGTAGGTGCCCATCTCTAAGGAATGTGCAAGAAAAGCATGGCATATGCATACAACAGGATAATGAACTAGATTTTCATGTAAGTAACCTGGAGTGATCTCAAAAACAGAGTTGAGAGAAAAAAGTAAAAACAGAATGAGATTTATAGTACAATTCCATTTATGTATTACACACCCACATAAAACAGCCTTATGTATTTTTTAAGCGTTCTCATATATCTAAATAAACAGCTTCCAGATGGATTGGAAGGACTGTATTAAATATATGAGAGTTGATGCCTATGGGAGGAGAGCAGTGAGATTGGGAATGGTGGATGTAGGGAAAAAACAATAAAATGCAAAATGTTTTCTTGAAAAGAGATAAGGTCTTTCCATGGATAGATGATGATATTCCATGAACTGAGAATGGGATTAACTCAAGCATGTGCATCTGAATTCCAAAGGATATAAAAAAGAAAATTAGAGATAGATTGATAGATACATATATACATACATAGTTTTTGTCTTTTTTTGATATTCAAAAATGAATTAACTAACTCTTCTCTGATGTGGTGTATTAGTTTTCCTATTGCTACTGGAACAAATTTAGTGGCTTAAAACAACATAAATTTATTATCATACAGCTCTGTAGGTAAGAACAACACAGGTCTCACTGGGCAAAAATCAAAGCATCAGCAGGGCTGTGTTCCCTTCTGGAGGCTCTGGGGGAGAATCTGTTTCTTCCCCTTTTCCCGCTATTAGAGGTCACTCACATCCTCGACTCTTGGCCCGCTTCCTCCATCTTCAAAGCCAGCGAGGACAAGTCTAGTTCTTCTCACATCTCCTCTGATTCTGACCTCCTGCCTCCCTCTTCTACTTTCCAGGACCCTTGTGACTTCATTGGCTCCTCCTGGGTAATCCAGATACTCTCCCTATCTTAAAATCAGCTGACTGAGTCTCCTTTGCCATGTAAAATAACATATTCACAGGTTCCAGGGTTAGGACATGGATTATGGCATCTATTACTCTGCCTACCACACCTGGACATATGCAAATAGTGAAAGCCACCTATTCTTTCTTATTGAGTATCAGCCAAATAACAAAAAATATGTTGAACCCTACTATATGCCAGATCCCTATGGTAATTGCTGAGGTTACAATAGGATTCAGAGATTGAGGGTTTGGTGATTGTTCTCTCCCTTTCAAACAAAATTCCCATTCTGGTTTATTTTAGGTAAGGGACAAATGAGAACCTGATTAAGCTATTTTCCTTACATTGTAAATGACTGGCCTATGGCAACCTTCTAGAAGAGACATTTACACTCTTTGTAAAAGAAGCACCCTAACCCAGTGCTTCTTTAACTTTAATGGGCATACAAATCACCTGAGAATCTTGCCAAATGCAGTTTTGATCCAGTAGGTCTGGGTGGGGCCTGAGACTCTGCTTTTCTGACAAGCTCCCAGGCGATGCTGATGCTGCTTCTCTAGCATGGCAGTTAGAGGAGCAAGACCCTAACTCCAACAAAGCTCTAGCCTTAAGCAATACTCAGCTTACCTTGCCACCAATCATCCTCAGGAAGGGTCTGCCTCCTAAGAGGTTAAGGTAGTCAATTAGTTTGCTGAAATGGCACACTTCATCACTAACAAAACACATGTAGCAGAGGGGGACACTGCCTACTGCTAATGGCCTTGGTTTCCCACAAGGACAGTTTCTGACCAAGACACACATTCATCCCCAGGTATGGAGCATACTTTTTACAATCCTTGCTATAATAATGAGTCTCCTGTCTCCTAGACCAGGCCTCCCCACATCCAAGGTTTATGTGTCCCCAGACAGTGACCCAGTACCTGGATTCATATCTATAGATATTGGAACTTATAAGGTTTGGGCTATTTCAGGATTTCCCTAATAAACAATGTAATAAAGGCTCATGAGATTCAATCTTCTCTCTCTAATTGGAGTGGGATTTTGCATACCAGCTCCTTCAAAGAGGGGATGGGGGTTTGGAAGTGGGGAGAGATGAGCTGGAGGACAGAGCAGAAATGACAGACTCTCTAGAGGTAACTTAGGTCATCTTCATAGGGACCTCTGGCCAATGAAACAACCTTAGTCAAGCTCATGGACCAACACGAGGACACATTATTGCATCAAGGTGAATCGATCATGTAACTTGTAAAGTAAAAGAATGCAAGTTCCTGTGTATACCACATGGCTGTTCCTGATTAATGAGTCTGGGCACTACTACTTTACGGTACACTTCTGATCACTGACATACTTTGGTGTACCTGTGTCTTCCCCAATTTCTTGTTCTGGCCTATGAATGATGTATCACTTTGGGGAAATGAAGCAGGACCATACCTACAGATCCATACCTTCTACTTGGAAGATTACTAGATACGTCTCATCCCCTTGGCAGAGTGCTGTTATACTGTTTTCCTCAAGACTTCCTTGATGAGCCTCCATTTTATGTCATCTAGAGGCCTCCTTCCCACTTTATCCTGGGTTAGTTGCTAAAAACTCTCTTGTATGGCCTAATACTGCTGGAGTTGCCAACTCAAGCAGCACAGATCCAAATAGAGAGATGGTAGGAGGCATGAATCTCTGCAATACAGGAAGGAGACATACTCTGGCTGGACCAAGACTTCAGGCTCTCCACTCATCCAGCACCTAAGCTGGATGTTCTCTAGGAGAGCTGTTTCTTATTGTAGAACAAAATAAATTAGGAGTCACTATTCTCTCCCACCCTAAACATTCATCCTAGTATTAAAATGTAGGATTGCAAACATCGAATCTTTATGTTGTACACCCTGGAACTGACATAATGATGCACTTCAATTATACCTCAATTTTAAAAAAAGTAGAATTGTACACCAGGCAGCAGCCTTTTAAGACACAGAGTCTAATATCCATCACTGTATGGATAAATAAAAGGAAGTCTAGATACGGGAAGTAGATAGATCAGGATCAAACAGGTAGCTCATGGCAGGGTCCATATTCAAACCCAGTTCACAAACTGTTCAAGGTCATATATCTACTTGATGGCAATGCTGGGACTAAAACCCATCTCCAACTATAAGACTTTTTTCCCACTATGCCCTCCCTCATCCATAGCTAGAACACCCTTTCCCACCCATGATGGAAGGATACCCCATGATGGATTCGCAAATGCCTTTGAAGATACTCACCTTGAGAGCTGAGAGTCAACGTCAGCTTTGGGGGAAAGGGTAAATGGAGCTACCTGGGAATACTATTCATCAGGCCTGGTCTTTTATCTCACAGTCTTATCAGCTTTCCTTCCTGGTTCCATTTTTATGGCTTAAGTTTTTTAATCCTTTTCCTACCCAATCCCTCTTTCTGGCCATTAGTGACGACTATCTTGCTATTTCAAGTTTCTCTCCAGCTGGGTAAATCTTCACTCTTTGTCCTAGCACTGGGTTTTTTTCTTTGATTGCATCTCATCTGCCTGGAGGGCCAGCTTACCTTCCCACCTCTCTGTTCACATCTCATTCAATTCCCCCTACCTCTCCTCTTTTCACCACTTTCCTATTTTCCACTTCCTCTCTCCTTCCACTTCTCTTGGAACAGGGCTCCCAAATTTCTTGCGCCCACCAAAACTGATGACTTTTCTCCCTCTGCTTGAGGGGGGAAGAGCCGTGAAAGCCCCAAATGCCATCTTTAATCTTGTTTCCTATTTTCAGCACATATCCTATTTATAACTCAGCCTCCTTCTCAACAGATTGACACAGCACTCTGCTTGGATCCCAGAATAAGTGCAATTCAAGAATGAGAGGCAAGTCCAGGCTCCCAGGATTCTTCTGCAGTCAGGCATTTGTTAGGAGTTTTTCTGCCAGCATTGGAGAAGTGTCTCTGCTGGCAGCTGTGCTTCTCTGAGCCCATCTTCCGCTGTCCTGGAAACTCCTTCCACACAGGATTTTCTTCCTAGTAGATTTCCCTTCCTGATCATATCTGGACCAGGCTTATATTAATGGTGATTCTTATTCTCTTAGCATACATTGACTCTACCATAAAAAACACTTAAGAAATATTTTTTAGGTGAATGACTGTTGGTATATTAATAATAGGTCATAACTGAGGTTGTAGGAAGCCAATTTGGAATTATAGCTGATCCACAAAGTAACACTACATATAAAAATTCACATTTTTAAAATAAAAGCCAATTTCATATTACACCCAATATCTCTGGTGTCCCTATCACCAAATCATTATAAAACCTGAATGAAGGAGCAAGATTTACAGAGCACCTTCCATCATTAGGAATTGTGCTTTGCTTAAATGACTTCATTTATACCACGACCTCTGAAACAGGTATTATTATCCCCATTTTTTGAGTAACAAAACTGAGATTCAGGTAGGTGAGCACCTTGCCCTTGGTAACATAAATAGTATGTGGATTCGACCCAAGTCCATCTGCTGTCAAAGCTCACTTTAAAAAACAAAAGAGTACCTGAGGCCTTTGAACACAGCATCTAAGATAGCACATGCTGATGACCTCTGGCTCAGCCTATGTCCCCTTGCCTATTTCTTTCTTGCTTGATACGTAGTAGGTGCTTAAGTAAATATATGTTGAATTAGTCATGCACCGCATAACGACATTTCGGTCAATGATAGACCTCATATACAACAGCGGTCCCATAAGATTAGTACCATATAGCCTAGGTGTGTAGTAGGCTATACCATCTGGTCAAAACCATCTAGTAGACTAAACCATCACGCTTGTGTAAATACACTCTATGATGTTTGCACAACAACAAATTCACCCAACAACTCATTTCTCGGAATGTATCCCCATCGCTAAGCAACGCATGACTGTAAATTACTGAATGTATCATTTAGTTTCTTAGCCTGGTATTATTCTAATATTCAAGGCTTGACATAGACACTTTAGAAGAAACCCAGCATTGGAAAGTTATCAGATGGAGATACACAAACCAATGTTCTCTGTCTTCATCAAGGAAAACAGATATGGGATGAAGCCTTAGCAGGCAGGATTTAGGTTAGAACTAAGGGAAACATTGTAAGACACTGGACCAGGCCACTGAGGAAGACAAACTATTTTGTCTGCAGATCTCCATCTCTCTCGGATGAGCCAGGCTCCTGCCTGCTGGGAAGGCTCTGCTTCTGAGGGTCTTCAGAGGCACCAGGAGCTGCTCTTCTGCGTTTGTGGTAACAGAAGAGGCTGCTGCAGAAACGGCCCGCGTTCCATGGCATCCTCTTCATAGCAATGTGGAGCTGTTAGTTTCCTTGATTGCTCTCTGATGCATAGCTTTAATTGTATCCTTGCTTTTATGCAGAGAATAGAATCATGTTCCCAAGAGGATGGCTGGGAAAACCCACTGCCAGCCTCGAATACAAATAGGAGCCTGCAGAAACTGCTGTTTCATGGGTGGGCACAGGGAAAAAAGATGAGGGAGGACAGGTATTTCCAAAGGTTTGGGATTTATGCCTGGAGGGATCCCCATCCCCCTTGCCCTCTTCTAGGAGTATAAACAGAAGCAACATTATTCATAGAAAATTGCCTGGAAATTTCCTATGTATGTGCAGGGGAGGGTTTATGTGGTGCTGAAAAGTTACTATCCCCCAAAAAGCTGTCCCTCATCCACACAGGAGCGTCTATGGACTAATACCACTGTGGACATAATTATCTGTTGCTTTCCTCAATTTTTTATGCATGTTTCTATACAATTGAGATCATACTGTATATAAATTTTGCAATCTGCCCCTTTAAGTTAACATTGAAGTTTATAAGTCTCAGGAGAGGGGGAGTAAAATCCAGCCATTTTACAGTTGAGGGTGACACCAGGTAGAAATGGCAGCAACAACCAGTACTCCTGGGTCGGCTCCCAGGAGCTTGAATAGTACTTTCCACCCATGAAATGATTCACCCATTTATAGAACTTCATGGGCAGAGGGCAGTGGTTGGCTCTAGAAGGTAGGATTAAAGGAGTTGGGGGTTTTTTCCCACTAATCTTCTCTGAATTTCTTTTAGTCTCCAAATTTTATAATAAGCCAGTATCACTTTTATAGTCAGAAAAAATTATTTTAAGCGTTTCTTCTTTCTGCTGCCAAGAAAGCAGTAAGGCATTAAAATCTGAGTCAGCTGCAGAAGAGCAAGCCACTCAGGCTCACCTGACCATGCCTTCGGCTCTCCATTTGTGAAATGGAACAATCACCCTGGCCCCGCCCAGAGTAGAGGCTGTATCATACAGAGAAGGTGTATGGGACGACAAAACAGACAAGCAGCCCACATCTGGGAGGTGGCCAAGCTTCAGGGTCCACAGCTGCCCAGACCTCCACAGCCGCCCTAAGCTTCTCAGAGGAAGAACATTCATTCGCCTTATTTACGATCATAACCCCCCAACTTAGGCATCATTGAGAACAGATTGGAACCCAGGTTTCTTCCGACCCTGAAAAAGCAAGTCAAGCTACTTTCGTCTCCCATTGCTCCCTTACAGGGATGACTTATTCATTAGGCACAGGAGACACAGTGCCTAGGGACCAAAATACTTTTAGGGGTTCACAAAAACGTTTTAATATGTAATTTTAATGTATTTGCCATATGCCAACACAGTTGTAAAATACGTTTTCATATTTTTAATGGAGGAAGGGGCCCACGAAGGCAAAAATGCCTAAGGTTCAGGGAAGTCATAATGTGGCCAGCTCAGCCTATATCAGCTTCATTTCTTCCAAGCCCTTCCGTGAGATCAAGGTGGACGGTGGATCAGAATGCCTATCACTCCTCTCTATTCATCTTCTTCATCCTTCTGGCACAAAGGAAACAGAACTTGGGTGTGGATTTTTGGCATGAAAATAACCAGAATCCTGCGGTCAAACTGAGACCCCACAGCAGAATTAAGCAGATGGAGACATATTTAGCAGACAGCAGAAAAAATAGCTTTGTAAATTGCCGGCACAAACAACCATTACAACACAGGAAGGATAAGAAGCAATCACTCTAGGAAATCACTTGGCATTTCCCCCTTTTCTTAAGAATGATTACCCCTCATTCCTTAGGATAAGGTTTCTGTAAAATGTGAACATCCCCTTTAATAACTCAGCTCCTTCTTTTCAAATTAGAGTTATAAATAAATAAGTACAATTTGCAAATCATTTGATTACATCCCTGTACTTTCCCAAGATTCCCTAAGGAGGCACTTTCACCAATTTTTGCGTCATTAAATATTTAAATAAAAACTGGAGGTGAACTGTGGGACCAAAAGGGCTTTATGAAGCCCACGTTGGGGCACGACGCAGCACCAGTTGTTAGACTTAGTAGCAAGCAGAACATTTGGTCCCTGCAGACCAGCAACAGAATAACTCAGCAAAGAGTTTTGAAGGGAGAGAATATTGGTTTCAAGGCAGGAGGCCAGTGAAGAAACCCCCAATTTTACTTGGAGTCCCTTATCCAGCAGCCGCAAATACACAGAACGCCATCAGGAACCAGGAAACCAGCAAAACAAAGCAGCTAGCAGCCAACCTCCAGTCACAAAGCCTGTGACAGTTTTAAAACATCGTGGAAAAGTTACTGCCTTCAAGTCACCCCAAACACCTGTGGTGCAAAAGAAAATAAGTAATTTACATTCAGAACGCTTTGTTTATGAAGTTGGGTGAGCTTTAAATACATTTTATCATAATTTTCATTGGCAAACATTTATTGAGCACAACACTATGCCAAGAGGGTGTACATGATGGAGTAAATAGCCCCAACCCATAGGAGTTTGCACTGTGTTTGGGAAACATGGGAAATACTAGAAGTAAGTGGATCACAGCAGTATCACGCTGAATGACACTGGAGTGATCCCGACTATAAATTCTGCGTGGGAGCCAAGAGAAAAGAGAATCCTCAAGTGACTGATGTGTCGTTGAGGATCTAGCAGGAAGCAGAATGACACACTCAAAGGATTTAACTAAAGAGTCTAACTGAGGGAACACTGACTGAGGTGTCGGCGGAGTTAAGCCAACTAATCACAGTGGTCAACTCAGGGACTAGCAACAGTGGACGGTGTTACCACTCTCAGCCTGAAGGGGCAAGGCAAGGACTGATGTCACTGGAACCCCAACGGAGCTGGTGCCATGGAAGAGCGGATGTTTCACAGGAGCAGAGGCTGCAGAGGTGAGGCAGGAAGTCCGGGTTGGGGGATAGGGAGTAAATACCCAACCTCTGGTCATCTGCCGGAGCCTCCCACAGGCCAAATCCACCCAGAAACTGGAGGGTAAGGGAACTAGGAGATGCAGTCCTGAGGCACAGAACAGGAGAGAGGAGAGTGGAGAATGGACCTAAGGGGACAAATGGAGACCAGCCCAGCACACAGGCTGGACGCCTTGCTGTGGGTTTTAAGAGAAAGGGAAGATTTCTTGGCATAGACACGGAAGAGGGAGCATCTTGGGCAGAGGCAGACATGCATATATAGGAAGTGGGAATTAATTTCTTTTCAGCCAGGAGGTAATGTGTGCAAAGTGCGTTTTCTTAAGATGAGTCAGGCTATAACATTCAGGAAGCTAGAAGAAATAGACATGGAGCAGGGTTTCTTAATGTCAGCACTATTAACATTTTGGGCTGGATAATTCCGTGTTTGGGGATTGTCCTGTGCATTGTAGGATGTTTAGCAGCATCCCTGGCCTCAGTAGCACCCCACTCCCAGCTGTGAAAATCAAAAGTGTCTTCAGACATTGCCAAACTTCCCTGGTAGATGCAAAACTGCCCCCAGTTGAGAACCACTGGGAGAGGAAAAGAAGGAGATCATAAGCAGAAACCTGGTGAAACAGTGCAGACAGGAGATACTTAGACCAATGTGGAGCAGTGAGACCAACAAGAAAAGGATGAAGGACACAGATCTTGCAAATGAGGAGCTGGCTGGCTGTGTGAAGAGAGGCAGAGAGAGTGGTTGAGAGTGACTTTTAGGTCTACAGATTGGATAATAGGAAGAATGATGTCTCCACTGACAGAGCAAGGAATGTCTGAGGCTAGCCTTGGGGAAAAATGGTGCTTCTTTTGTGAAGTTGTTTGAAGGAAGTCCAGGACATTTAGACTAGGAACTGAGTTGAGCAGCGAGGTTGGGACTAGAGGTGTAAAATCGAGTCATCTACACAGAGAGAGAGACTTGCATCCTCCTATGGATAGAAGTTTTCATGAAGGGAAGCTGGAGAAAACCAGGGACTGAAGGAGTTTTTTTTTCTTTTGGGGGGGAGGTGGGGGAATGGTGTGCATATTTAGAAGAAGAAGAATGCGGGATGGAAATAGAAGGCTCCAGAGACAAGAAAAGCAGGCATATTTCTGAGAGGGAGAAAGGGCTGAAGTCCAGCTCCTGCCCCACTCTCCAGTCCATATGCCCCAGCGCCTATGTCTGCCATGAGAGGCCACCTTTTTCTAATGGATACAAAGGTGCCATGCAGGCTGGGGGCAGCCCTGAGGAGAATCAAAGCTGCCACAGAAGCCACGGTGTCAAGAAGGAAGGAGCCTTGTCCACTGGACCCCCCAGTGGTTAATGGTCCTCTTTTTGTTTAATCACTCAAATCCTTGAAGTCAACTTTGATTAGGCAGATATTTTCACTTATGTGGAATAAATGGTTTGTTCTTCATAAGTGAGTGGTTATAGGAGGTGTCACTGCCCTAGAGTTCAGAAGAAAAGGGTGTACACAGAGGTAGCAGGAGGAGGAGGGGATCCAGAACCACAAAGGGTAGCTGTGCTTGTCTGTCTCTGGGGTTCTCTCTGATGAAAGATGGTGGATCTTCCTGTTTTTTTCCCTCACAAAAATGTATTTTTGGGAAGGCAGAATTCTAAGATGGCCTCCAAGATTTCAGCTCACTAGTGTACGTGCCTTGTATAATTTCATCCCTTAGAGTGTGAGTGGGACCTGTGAATATGATGAGATATCACTTTCGTGATTAACATTAAATAGAAAAAGGGAATTTTCAGATGTGATTAAGGTACCTAATTGGTTGACTCTGAGTTTGTCAAAAGAGAGATTACCTTGGATGGGCCTGACCTGATCAGGTGAGCCTTTAAAACAGACAAGAGGCAACAGCAGACACCCTATTGCTGGCCGGAAGAAAGCAAACAGCCACGTTGTGAACTGCTGTAAGAGGGCCACACAGCTAGGACCTGAGGGTGGCTTCTAGGATCTGAGAGCGATCCCTGGCCAACAGCCAGCAAGAAAACAGGGACTCCGGTCCTACGACCACAAGAAACTGAATTCTGCTGACAACCAGCAAGCACAGAAAAAGACCCTGAGCCTCATACAAAATCCAGCCGACACCTGGATCTCAGCCTGTGAGACCATTAGCAGAGGGCCCAGCAGCCTTTTCCCAGATTCCTGTTCCAAAGACACTGAGATTATCAATTTGTCCTGTTTTAAGCTGCTAAATTTGTGATAACTTGTTATGTAGCAAGAGAAAACGAATGCTGGGGCCGGCCTGGTGGCACAGTGGTTAAATTCGCACGTTCTGTTTCTCGGCAACCTGGGGTTCACCAGTTCAGATCCCGGGTGCGGACATGGCACCACTTGGCAAATGCCATGCTGTGGCAGGCGTCCCACGTATAAAGTAGAGGAAGATGGGCATGGATGTTAGCTCAGGGCCAGTCTTCCTGAGAAAAGAGAGGAGGATTGGCAGTAGTTAGCTCAGGGCTAATCTTCCTCAAAAAAAAAAAAAGAAAACTAATGCATGTATGAAGAGAGATTGTATCCAAAGGGAAGACTGGCTGCATGTGGCCATCCTCAGATCAACCAGAATTCTCCAGGTGTGCAGGGACCTGTAAGACTTTGACAAATGCCAACAGACTGGACCATTTACAAATGGATCTCAGCAGGCTCTGAACACCCCTCTACATACATAAACCAAAAACCCAGCTCCCCCACTTGCTCACTGATGCTGGAAATGGCTTTAAGGAGAGACAATGGCTTTCATCTCACAACTACAGAAAGCTTTGAAGGCCCTGGATAAACCAGCTCTTTGCTTTGGTTAGTGCACACTACTACTGTTGCACTGAAGGACTGGGTGATGCCATGGGCACCTTCCAAGTGGGTGTGAAGTGACAAGGGGTGTAGCAGAGAAAGATGGGCCTTTTCTTGCCTCCTTGAGAGCTTAAAAAAGAAAACTCTTGGAAATCAGAAGACCTGGAGTCAAATTTGGCCCTACTGCCAGCTGTCTGACCACAGGCAAATCACTCAAAATTTTGAGCCTGTCTCTTATTCCCAAAATCAAGGTAAATACCCACCTCCAGAGTTATTGTGAGACTTTTGATGTCATTCTACGCGTGGAAACTTTCCTTCTTTCCCTGTCGCCTCGGGCATCTCCAGCTCTGTTCCTATCCACAGTAGCTCCATTACCCTCTCTTAGCATTACAGAAGTTAAGAGTAAGGAATTGGAACCACGAAACGTGGGTTCAAATCCCAACTTTATCACTGGCTCACAGTGATCTTGGGGAAGGTACTGGACCACCTGGTGCTGCTTCCTCATCTGTAAAGATAAAGATAACAATAGCACCTGCTTCACGAGGCGTTTGTAAGGATTAAGCGAGTTAATATGTGTTATGCTCTTAAAACCATTCCTGGTACCAAAAAAAAAAAAAAAAGGCACTGCCAGAAGTGCTTGCTACTACTGTTCCCAAGGGCTTCTCCTCACCTGCCCACTGTCCACGAGCCCAAAGATCGTTTTAAGCTCACCTTCCCTCTCTAACCTACAAAAGTTCATTGTAAATTGCTACACATCCCCACCCCCAAGTATCTGAAGGCCCCAGCCCCATCCTTAAACCGCTTGGTCGTTCCGCCACAAGCAAACCCAGAAGCAATCGTGTCTCTCCCAGCCCCGCCCCGCCCGACTTCGGGAGCCCAGAGTCCACGGGAGGTTGCAGCCGAGTGTGGGGGCGGGGCGGGGGCGGCTCTGTGACGTCGCGCCCGGGCCCCGCCCCCGGGGTTGCCAGGCAGCGCAGCGGGCGTCGGGGTTGCAGGGCGAAGGCGACGCGCTAACAAAGCGGGTCCCGCCCCACCTCTCCTATCCGTCGAGGCCGAGGCCAGTGCCGCCCTTCCCCGCCCAGGTTCTGCTGCTTTCCCGCTGCCAAGGGTGCGAGGCTCTGGATCTCTCCCCACACCTTCCGCCTGAGGCAGGGCGCGAGGTGTCGCCTGGTGCCCGACAGCCCGTTTGGGAACGAGCCTCAGGTACCAACCCCGGAGGGGAGGTGGAGGGAGGAGAGCGCCCTGAGCGCCCCGACGGCTGCGCGGGTCTGAGGGAGGAGTCCTGCCCCATGGGCCCCCCTGGACTCTGAGTCCCTCCTTGTTCACAGAGAAGAGGAGGAGGCTGTGGAAGAGAATGTGACCTTGGGCCATTATCGCTCTCCGTGCCCAAACCATAGGCATATTTTGTACCTGGAACTACTGTTTTATGATTTCTTACACAGTGATTTGGAACCACAGCAGAATCTAGGATCAAAGCCCTACTGACTAGCCAAATCTTTGTCTGTAACATGGATGTAAGAATACCTATGGGAGGATTGTCCTGAGGACCAGTGGGCATGGCTAGCTCTTTATAAACTGCTATCATTCGTTCATTTTCCTTCTATCTATTGAGCACTGACTGTATTCCAGGCACCGGGCTAGGCACTGGGGATTCTCTAATGAGCAGAAACTGACAGTCCCTGTCCCCAAGTTTGTAGTCTATTGGAGGAGCCAGGTGTTTAGTAAAAAATCACACAAATAATATAAAATTAGAGCTGAGATAGCTGCCGAGGAGAGGTGGGTAAGTGGTGCTCTGAGATGGTATAATGGAACCAGCAGAGAGGCCGGGGGAAGCTGAGCTGAGAGCTGAAGAACCTGTGAAAAGGTGCGGAGTGCGTGCCAAGCAGGGGTAACCACGTGTCCAAAACCCACCGCTTCCTGCTCCAAATCCAAACAAGTACTACGGTTGCCTGGTCCTTGCTTCCAAGAGTGGTTTGTAGAAACTGCCTCTGAGATTCTGGTTTCTGGGGCCTTTCATTCATGTAAGTGGAGCCTTTCATTTACATAACTGAAGCCCCGTTTAGCTCAAACCAAAAAAAAAGAGAGAGAGAGAGAGAGAAATTCCAGAAAAAAAACTATATTCCATATTTGATAAGACCTATATTTTTATACTCATACTCAGCACGTATGTGTTGGCCTGCCATTCCACTTTGAGAGGCATGTAGGTTTCACAAAAGAGGAAATCTGTTCAATTTTAAGAGTTAGGGGAGCCTGGAATGGATAACTGAAGAAGGCCTGCCATGCTGAGAGCTTTAAGAATGGAAAAGAACTTTACAAAATGTTGAAACCATGGAATGTTAAGATAGGCTGGCCCTTTCTCCCCTTCTTTTATCTGCTGGGAACAAATGGTCCATGTTGCTCAAAGGCAGAAACGTGGGCTTTGGTGCCTCTCCAGTCTAAGGAGTCTATGGTTGTAAGTCTCTGTGGCTCAAAAGCGCATGGAACTCCTGAGAGTAAATGGGAACACGGGAGGAGAATTTAACCTGCTCCTCCTTCAGTATTCTCCATTTCTACTATGGTACCACCATCTACCCAGTCATCCAAGCTTGAAAAGTGGGAAGTCACCCTGAACTCTTCTCTTTCCTCATCCTCCTCCCTCAGTGGTAACCAAGTCCTGTAGCTGCTGTCTCTCCTATCCTTCCTCATTGCAACTGCTTTTCAAGGCAGTTGATGCCCTCCAGAGTTGTTGCCCAAAGTGCCGCCATCTTCTCCTAACCAGGCTTCTTGCCTGAAGCATCATCCCACTCCCTTCAGCCCATCCACCCAGCTGTCAGTCAGTACGTCTTTCAGACGCCAACAAAAAGAAAGAAATGATATAACATATAACAAAGAATAAAGATGGGATTGGAATAATTGGAAGAGAGATCTAAAGGATATAGGAATCACAGATACGAGGAACAACCACTACCCTTGAGATAGATACCCAAAGAGGACACGACCTCCCAAGAGCTTGTCACAGAGGGTGTGACCACAGCTCATTGTATGGCAGAGAAACTGCTGGGGTGCCAGGCAGGCAGAAGTCCACTGTCTGGGATGCCAGAGAAGCCATTCATGAAAAGATGACTCATTGCCTGTACTCTGCTGCAATGCTTCCCGAGAGAAGCTGCCAGCCACTGGGCACTGCTGGCTGTCACGCACTGCAGCAGTTGCACACTTATGAGATCACATACTGCAGGTGCTGGAGAAGCTGTGCACGGCAGGATCCCAGCATTGGAGAAATTGGGTGCTCCTGGGTCTAGCCAAAAGAGCTATGGAACCCACAAGAGAAACCTCTTCCTCCTCCAGTATCCCTCCAGCGCCCTCTGCTGACAAAGCTTAACATTATACCAGCTGAAAACAGAGACGTATTTAAACGAACTAGTTTAGTTTTTGCTGCAGAGGCAATGCAGGGTGAATTTGGAGCAAAGAGGCAATAAATTGATAACTGGAGCATCAGGCTAACACCAAAATCTGATTGTGTAACTCTAGTGCCTAAAGCCTCTACCGGCTCCCTGTTGCATTTAATAGAAAGTTCAAACGCCTTATCATGGCATACGGCCTTTTACATTCGTATATAAATTGGTCTTGGGCTATATTTCCAACCTTAGGCCCAACCACTCCTCCTCTGTCCGCTATAGCCCTCCGTAATTCCTCACAGTTCCCTGAATTCACCCTGTTCTCTAATACCTTCACACCTTGGTCTAAGTAGTCCTAGCCACAAAAAAATTCTGTCCTTGTTCTCATTGGTAAAGAGGTGCTTATTGAGTACCTCCTTTGTACATGGCTCTTTTCTGGGGGCTGGAAATAAAGCAATGAACACATGAGATTTCCACAAATATTGTCACTCTTTGGAAGGTATTTTCTGACCTCCTTCTACCTCCAGATGAATTAGGTGCCTCATCTTGGAGTTTCTGTTCTCCTCTATCTAGTGCAGACTTCTTGACACTGATCATACCCTATTTTAATCACTGATTTCCTGTTGGTCTCTTCCACTAGCCTATGAGCTCTCTGAGGGCAGGGTGTGTGGCTCAGTTACTTCCATATCCCAGTATTCAGCGCTATTTCTGACATTTAAAGTTTTATTGAATTAATTATTCACCCAGGATCACATAAATAGTCAAAGAGAGGCCCAGGACCAGAACCCTGGTCTCCTACCTCATAGTCAAGAGTGCTTCTTCACTCGTGCTTGATCTGCCCTATGGAAAAGACAAGTACAGTGCTGAACATCATCAGGAATGGCAATGGAAACAGGAGAGAAACATAGCCCTGATCTTATATTGAAAACTACAGCGTGTTCACCCCTCAGAGCCCTTGTATACTTTGAGTCCCTGGATCCTAGGAATGCTATAATGAAATCAGAAGTAGGGAAGACAAGTAAAAGGAGGAAAGTGATGTGGGGGCATTCTGACACTTCACTCAGAAAAAATGAAGACTTTCATACACTTATGAAAGACAAGGTTAAGGTGACCCCAAGTTTGTACATCAAATCCAAAAATCAGGGGACATGTTGTACAATGTTAGGGAGCACAGTTAACATGGCAGTCTGGTGTTCCTGGGTTTGTGGACTGTGATATGAACATGGAGGAAATCTTTGAAAAATGAGCATGGCTAAGATAAATCAAAAGAGGTAACTGTTCACTTGTTAAATAATAAACATGTGGAATTCATAACTTCCAAGAGGTGGTACTAGCATTATATATAAGCAATTGGGGAAACATTTGCTAATAATTGAGCCAAAAATCACTACTCAAAAAAAGGACAAGGTCACGTCAGACTGCTCTTAGCAATATTGCTATTGGCATCCAAATGCTGTGTTGGCTTGACCATGGATTTGGCCCAGGATAGAAAAAGATCCAGACTTCTGTGAAATAAAGTTGGAGAGGCAAGCTAATATGAATGAGGCAAATTGTGGAGAGCTTGAAAGTCAGACAGGGCATCATTTTGAGGAGAAAAGAAATGAAGATCCAATAAGGTTTTTGAGAGTGCTGTGATGATATGAGTGGTTAAGACATTTTATCTGGGAAAACTAAGCCTCAATTTCCTGGCGTTGGAAAAATAATTATAATATTAGAACCTACCTACCTATAGATTTTTGTAAGGATTAAATGAGATAATGAATGTGCAGTAACTATTTTAAACCTGTCTTATGCTGGGCACCGTTCCATTCTTTGCAACTATATGGAGTATGGTTAAAGAGACAGTGACTGGATTTTCGGGACAAAAAAGTAGGACTCTGACAAATAATTTTTGGTCCACTTCAAGGTGCTTAAAATGTACTTTTCATGATACAAATGGGAATGTCCAGGATAATTCAGTGATTTATGGGGACAGTTGGAAATCATATTTGAAACTTGAGGTTTTCTTAGACAAAATTCATGATGTGTAGCTTATTGAGAGAGAGGCGGTATAGTATAGTGTGGAGAGAGCAATGAAGTAGACCTGAGTTCTTGATTCAGCTCCAACATAAACTGTTACCTTGTGCCAATCACTTCACCTCTTTGTACATCAATTCCCTCATTTGTAAATTGAAGATATTGAACTATATTGTAAGTCAAATTGAGCCCCTTCCTTTTTAAAAAAAATGTGTTCCTTTTTATTTTCCTGATGGATTTTTAAAAAGTCTGTCAAGACTGAAGTAGGGAATGAAAAAGAAGGATGAATAAAAAAGTGGCCGTGATATATCAATCTAAGGCAATTGAGAGAGTAAAAGATGTTGTTTGGGATGCTTTGATGGGAAAAGGGAACTATACAATAGGTAGTGGGTGGATATGACTGTCGCATGGTTGAGAGTTTACAATTGGAGACTTGGGAGTCATCAGCATAGAGCCCTGGTTAAAGCCACAACAAAAAAAGGGCCTTGGGGCTGGCCCAGTGGCACAGCGGTTAAGTATGCAGTTTCCGCTTTGGTGGCCTGGGGTTTGCTGGTTTGGATCCCAGGTGTGGACATGGCACCACTTGGCAAGCCATGCTGTGGCAGGCATCCTACATATAAAGTAGAGGAAGATTAGCATGGATGTTAGCTCAGGGCCAGTCTTCCTCAGCAAAAAGAGGAGGATTGGCAGCAGATGTTAGCTCAGGGCTAATCTTCCTTTAAAAAAAAGGGCCTCTACCTCCACCTAGAATATAGCAGGTTGCAGCAGCTCAAAGCTCCCACTGCAACTAGTAAAAAAAAAATCTAGAAAAATTATTTTTTAAAACTTTGTAAATACATCAGAGAGCTTTAGAAGCAATGAACACTAGATTAATTAAAATTCCAGGAGGATGCAGAGTCCTTCCAAAGTGAGCTGATGGTCACAAACCATTTCCTTCCCTGGAGACATTTGCCAACATTGGATGTGGACTCAGGATTGTGCTTGGCTCTTGCAGAGAGACTTTACTGGGGGATGGTCAAACAGCACTGGCATAGCAGTTAGAAATTTGAGGCACACAAACATGTTTTAGTTTCTATACAACGTCCAACGTACAATTAAAAAAATTCTGGGCATGCAGAGAAGCAAGAAAGTGTGTCTAATAATCAAGAGGAAAAAATACATATCAGAGACCCACAGGTAGATTCAACCAGTGGAGTTATCAGACATTGACTCTAAAATAACTATAAATAGTACATTCAGGAAAATCAAGGGAAAAGATAAATAAATGGATGAAAATGGAGAATTTCAACACAGATATTACATCTGTAAAAACACCTGATATTCTGGAACACAAAAAAACAGTATCTGAACTTAAGAATTCATTGAACAGGTTTAACAGCAACTTGGACAGCAGAAAACATGGTTTGTGAACTCAAAGGTCTGTAGAAAATATTCAAACTGAATCACAGATGGAAAAAATGGAAAAAACAAAACAGATTGTATGGCCTAAAATAGATATAATTAGAGTCCCAGAAGGTAAGGAGAGAGAGAGAATTAGAGTTTCAGAAGGTAAGGGCAGAGTCAACATTTGGTGAAGTAAAGCTCAAGACCAGTTCAAAACTGATGAAAGACATCAACCCACAGGTCCAAGAAGCTCAGGAAACCCCCAAAAAGGATAAATAAAAGAATATTACACCTGGGTGTATCATAGTTAATCAAACTACTGAAAATCAAAGATCAAGAGAAAAATCATAAAAACAGCCAGAGGGGAAAAGGTACATTATCTCCAAAGGAGCAATAAAAAGAAATTTGGCTTATTTTTTAACAAACTATGGAGACCAAAAGATAATGGGATTGCACACTTCAAGTGCTGAAAGGAAAAACTTGCTAACCTAGAAATTCCATACTCAGTGAATATGTCCTTGAAAAAGAAAGGCAAAATACATACATTTCACACAAAAAATGGCAGACTTCTTCCTAACAAAGCTGCACTATAGAAAACATTAGAGTTCTTCAGGCTGAAAGAAAATGATCCCAGAGACAAGTAGGGGATTGACTCTGACTATTAAAATAATTTAATATTAACTATTTTAAAATAATAATTTCATATGTTAACAATAATAAAATGTATATAGAAATAGTATGAGTGAAAACAATAGTACAAAGAGTGGGAGAAAGAAATTGAATTCTTATAAGGTAGTTTCATTATTCACAAAGTAAAAGTATTAGTTTAGTGTAAATAAATTAAGGATGCAAATTGTAATCTTTAGGGTAATCAGTAAAGAAATAATAAAAGAATATGTAGCTCAAAAGCTAACAGAGGAGAAAAATTAGAATATTAAAAAATATTTGATTGCTTTAAAAAGGCAAGAAAATAATAAAGATGACAGAAAACAAAATGGTAAAAAAATTATATCAGTAATTATATTAATTGCAAATGGACTAAGTGATCCAACTGATAGACAAAATTTTCAGAGTATATTTTTTAAAGCTGTTTACAAAAGACACACTTTAAACAAAAGGACACGAAGAGATGGAAAGAAAAAACTTGGAAAAAATGTGTACCTTGCAAAAATTAAACAGAAGAAAGCTGGCAGACCAAGTTGACTTTAAGACAAAACTAGACATGAAGAGGGATGTTTCATAATGATAAAAGAGTCAATTCAGTAAGAAGATTTTAAAATCCTAAATATGTATACACCTAATAACAGAGCTTGAAAATCTATCAAGCAAAAATTGACAGAACTAAAAGAAGAAATGGACAAAACTACCTCATAGATAGAGATTTTGACACACCTCTCTTGGTAACTGATAGAATAAGCAGGAAAAAAAGTGAATAAGGATATAGAAGATTTGAACTGCATGATTAAACCTCTTGACAAATTATAGAGCATCATACCTGACAACTGTAGAATGAACATTCTTTTCAGGTGTACATGGAACATTTACCAAAATTCATAAAAACAAATAAGCTATTTGAGAGAAAAAAGTATAGATTATAAAACACAAAACAGCCAGGGACCAAGCCTTAGGAAGCACTTCTAAAAAATGATGGTGGAGACAAAAGTGAGCAATAGAAATGAAAAAGGAATGGTACAGAGTGAGGAAAGCAAGACTTGATGACCATTATCCAATGGATAAAGGTGACCCAGGAGAGAGTGATCCATTTTTCAAATGCAATACAGAAGCCAAGAAAAATAAGTGTTACGGGAAAAATCACTAGATTAGCAGTCAGGGAGACTTTGGTGGTACTCATATTTGTGAAAGCAGTTTCAGGACGATAATCAGGATGGAAGCTTTATAAAAAGTTAAAGGAGGAGGGATCATCTGGAGAGAAAAGGGAGTCAGTCCTCAGGGCACATAGGAAGTATGACAATGAAAAAGAGAATTAGTCCATTGGAAAAAGAGTAAGGTAAAAAAACCACATTTTTAAAAGAGAAGTCCAGACTGTGCCTGATGAAAGAGATGGTACCAGGGAAATGGAAAAGATTAAATTTTCTGGAGAATGTTGAGAAGTAACGGTCAAAGTCTGGTTCCTCAGGTCTTGGACAAGGCAAGAACTAAGAGCTCAAGGGTAGAGGAAAGAACATGAGATCAAAGAGATTGATTGTGAAGGGCAAAGGAAGGCAGCGTGAATTCATTCTGACATCCTTGATCTCGCTCAGGTAGGAAGTAACTTTCTACTGAGAGCGAGGAAAAGAGTTGAGTGAGATGCAGGCTTGAGGGGAAAGTCATTCATTGGAGATTAAATAAGAAACAGAACTGTGTTGTTGGGGAACGGCAAAGACGAATGCAGAAGCAGGAGGGAAGGAGCTAGAGAGTAGAGGTGATGTGAGGTTGGAGTGTGCTGCACGGGATGGTATTGAAAAGATTATGACTATGTTGTTATTGTTTTATAAAATAATAAATAGAGTGAAGCCTAAAGAAAACCTGGGTCCAAATGTGGTTGCCAATTAGATGAAGCCTAACTTGATATAAGCCTACTTTTCTGGTTCTTTCAAACTCACTCAGCTTATCTCAATCTTAGAATTGCATGACTATCTTAAAATTTATTCATACTTTGGTGTGCTATAGGTGTCAGAAATCTTTTTTTTTCTTTTTTTTTTAATCTGGGATAGCTTCCAATCAGGCAATTAGATTGGTTTCCCAGAATTAGTTTTTTGGGTTTTTTTTGCTGGGAAAGATTTGCTGTGAGCTAACATCTGTTGCCAATCTTCCTTTTTTTTTTTTACTCCTCGAAGTCCCAGGACATAGTTATATATTCCAGTTGTAAGTCCTTCTAATTGTCCTTCTAGATGAGCCGCTGACATAGCATGGCTACTGACAGATGAGTGGTGTGGTTCCATGCCTGGTAACCAGCCCTGGCCACCAAAGCAGAGCTGGCTCCATGTCAGAAATCTTCAAGACTCCCTCCCTCTACCAACTAGAGCAAGCCACTTCAATTCTCATGAGGGAATCCCAGTTCCCTTTTTATATCACGCAAAATTACACTGCCTTATCATGCTGCCTCTGTAAGGGAGTTTCTGCCAATGATTGTTAGACGTTCCTATTTCTTTCTCTTGGCTCCAATTTTCTTTAGAAAGTACCAGGTATCTTTGGCAAACTGGGAACTCTATTTCTCTGCATTTGAAAGAAGTTTATCAGCTTTGCTAATTCATCTCAAGCTTTCTTGCTGGCTTCTAATCAATACTTTAGTTGAGTAAATTGGAAGCTAATTGTTCCCTTAACAACCAGTATTTTTACAGTTTGCTTTCTAATGAATGTTGTTTTTAAATTATGTAAATTTCAGCTTTCACCAGAAATTGATTTCAATCTCCATCAGAATCTCTTATATAACACGTAAGCTTAAAACAAAACAAAAGTTTTTCAACAGAAGTAATTGACAGTTGACTTTACAGCAGAGCTTGCGCGGCTTTTTCAGGTCATGGCACACAGAAGAAATATTTGTGAGCACGGGAGGGTAAACTGTAGGGGATAGGGAGGCCTAAAGGGAGCTTATGAAAAAAGTCAATATATTTTATTACATAATTATAATAAAATCTAAAATATACAGTGAGGCTGATGATATTAAATGCTTAATTTGAATAAAACTTCCAAACAAATACTTTTAAACTTTTTAAAGAAATTTCAAGCTTGCTTTCTTATCATGAGTTTGCTTTATATCAAGTTTTACGTTGAAATGGCTACATGCAGTTCCTGACCAAAAATTTTTAAGGATGTTTTCTTCAAATTCTTATGGACACCATTAGTGAGAAATTGCCTCACAGATGAGTCTTAGCAAATGTTAAAAGGGTATTTATTGATTTTTCTCCAATTGACAGAAACTCTTTTCTCATTATTAACCAGAATTTGGATCATTTGATTTCTTCTTTCTTTTATTGAAATTCTCACAATATTATGAATGGATTTCTAATGCGCTTGAACTTTTTCATATCATGTTTTTCCAAATAATGGGACACCCAACAGATGTTTCGCTACTAGTCTTCTTTAGGATTGAAGTTAGAATATCAATTAAACTCCCCACTGAGCCACTTCTCTCCTCACATTTCCTTTGAATCCATGAGCATGGTTGGTATACTTTATTATATTTTCACACCTTCCTTGCAATTTTGATTAAATTCATTCTGGTGCTCAAAAATATCAAGTAAGCCAATTTTCTGAAGACAATAAACTGTCTTCAATTCTGCAATAAAGATCATTGACATGGTTTTTTTCAATTCCTCTTTCAGCTCATAACCTCCAGAAAAAAAAGCTTTTCCTTTGATAGATACCTTGGTAGGAAACAGCAGACTGTTTCTTCACATAAAGCTGAAAACAGAAGGAACCCCAGCAGCCTGGATTTTATTAGTAACATCCTTCAATGTGAATTCACATCTATAGGTGAACTTATGGACTAGAGCTCTATGTGAACCAAACAGTGTCATCCTTGCATCTCAGGTGTTCAGAACATGGGGAACCTGCCTGTCGTCACAGCTTTCCCACCAGTACAGAAACCGTTGTGCTTGCATAATCCTGAAAATCTTATGTGTTTTAAAGTATTTAATTACAGCTCCACATACTTGATCATGAGTAATTTGTTTTGGTACTTTTTGGCAAAACAATTAATATTCTTGTCCAGGGATTCTGACTAGTGCTATTAACTGAACCCTGTCACTAACATCTGCAGATTCATCACTCTGCAGGGAAATGCTTTGATTAATTAGTCTTGTGGAGAGTGTCATCGATGCATCTTCTAATAGTGTTATTCCAGAGTAGCACATTTTATATTTCCTTTACTTCATTTGGTCCCAAACATGGTCATTTCCCAGGCAGGTTGGCAAAACGAGTGAGTCTGTAATGGTGGGAGACATTTTGGCTTGGTTCTTAATTAAATTAAATTAAAGTGACCTTTTAATTAGCTTCTCGAACTCCATCTGATGTAAACTACTGTCGTAAATACTTTTGTAAACAGTTTCATAAACCAGTAGTTTTCAAAGTGTGGTTTCGGGAACTTGTGAGGATCCTTGAGGCTTTGGAGGGTAGAAGGCCATGAAGTTAAAACAATTTTTGCAATAATACTTAATAAAATAATTTTTGCAATAAAAAGACATTATATGTCTTTCTCATTCTCTGTTTCTTAAGAGTGTACAGTGGAATCTTCCAGAAGCGACATGATGTGTGATATTACAAAAAATTGAATGCAAAGCATATATAAGAATCTAGCCGTCTACTATTAAGCCAGACATTAAAAGATTTACAAAAATGTAAAACCACGTTTCTTTTTTTTGAAGATTGGCACCTGAGCTAACAACTGTTGCCAAAGTTTTTTTTTCTGCTTTTTCTCCCCAAATCTCCCCAGTACATAGTTGCATATTTTAGTTGTGGCTCCTTCTAGTTGTGGCTCTTCTAGTTGTGGCATGTGGGATGCCATCTCAGCATGGCCTGATGAGTGGTGCTATATCCGCGCCCAGGATCTGAACCCATGAAACCCTGGGTCACTGAAGCAGAGCGCACAAACTTATCTACTCCACCATGGGGCCGGCCCCTAAAACCACATTTCTCGTTAAAGATGTTTTTGTTTCTGGAAACTATGGTTATTTTTCATTAAAAATATATTACTTATGTTAACGTGTAAAGGATTTATTTTTATTTTAAAATAAATATTTTAAATTGTCTAAAATGATAAATATTGATCGATACTACCCACATTAACAAAAGCTCTTTAGTGTCCTCAACAAGTTTTAAGAATGTAAAGGAGTCCTGAGACCAGAAACTTTAAGAATTACTTTCTTAAGAGATTATCTGTATAATATATATTTTCTACTAGGGCCCTGCCATAATTTACCTGCCACCATTTTTTTATTTGATAACTTTTCCATGAGAATAAGATATGTAGGCAGACAAAGAATAAAATTATCAGAGTAAACCTAAATTTGAAATAATCCTCACTATATTGTCCAATAAGTGGCTTAAATTTATATTTTCAACTATTGTATATGTTTTGTGAATCTCTAAAAAGTATTCAACTATAGATTTAATAAAAATTCTTAATATTTAATTTTAAATTATCCTTTATCATTGGAAAATAAATAACATATGTAAAGTACTCAAGGCAACTATAGGCCTTTTTGACAAATCAATTTCAAACAAAATAAGGTTGTCCATTTTCTTAAGCTATTTTAAATAAATCATAAAGTTTTGGAAAAGCAAGTATTTGATAAGGGGGAATTTTGGAAATATCATTTAATTTAATAATTAAAATGCTAGATTTTCCACAAGATATAAATATTACCTATACTCAAGTATAGTTAAAATATTTTTAAAAACATATTTTAGGGGCCATGTGCTGGCGTAGCAGTTGAGTTGCACACTCTGCTTTGGCAGCCTGGGGTTCACTGGTTCAGATCCTGGGTGCAGACATGGCACTGCTTATCAAGCCATGCTATGGCAGGCATCCCACATATAAAATAGAGAAAGATGGGCATGGATGTTAGCTCAGGGCCAGTCTTCCTCAGCAAAAAGAGGAAGATTGGTGGCTGATGTTAGCTCAGGGCTAAGGCTAATCTTCCTCAAAAAAAAACTTTTCTTTGTAAGACATTAAGGCCTACAGTCTCTCCTACTGAACCAATTAAATTATTTTCCATTATTACTTGTTTTTAGATGCAAACACTGTTTATTTCTATAAATATTTCAATCATAAAATCATTTTATCAGGAATCAGATTTTGGATATTTTACATCAAAAGCTAAGAATAAATGTGTAAATCAAGTCACAATTTAAAGTGAACAGAATCAATTATGTTTTATTAGGGACAAGCAATGATGATGATAATGATGAAAACATATCATAAACCTTCTTTCTTGGGAGAAAATAATGTGAAAAATAAGAGCAAATTAAATCAAGAACTAAGTATTTGAAGCACATATTCACAAAAGATTATCACCGGTAATAAATGTATTGCATACATTGTAATTAAAGCAATAAACAGAATTATGGAGATGGTTTTAACATGATTCTTAAAAGGGAAAATCCTATACAAGCATCTGTGCTGACGGTGCTCTGCGTAAAACCTTAAGCACAAAAACAATAATTACTGAAATCTGGAAGTTTACTGACTGAGCCAAATAGTATCCAAATATAATCTCAACTGTTATAAATTTGTGAATGCTTGTAAATGTTGTATCATTATAAAAAGTTTACAACCATCAGTCTCTTGAGGCGTACCTGTAACCCATTCTGCATGACCACTTGTGGGAAGCTCAGCCTTAGAGATCTATCAAAGGCAGAATGGGATGAAATGGAAAATGTGTACTACAAATCATATTTGATGATACCCAAGTTTTCTAGGTCTTTTTAGGGAGGTTTCTAGCATAATATGGACTCTAGATGACCCTTGGGGCTGTGCAGGGTTTGAATAGATGGAAAGACAGAGGGAGGCTACTCAAGCAAGCCACCCAGAATTAGTAACATACCGAGGGAAAGAGAAAAGCAGGATAGAGTACTGGTAACAATGGATGAGGAAATGTTAAGCTTTGGACATATAATTTCTTGGAAAAAGGCCAAAGTAGACTATATGTTGGAAATTCGTGTTGGTAAATACTAGTAAAAATTTATAGTTTAAAATTATGTGTATAAGGGCCAGCCCTGGTGGCCTAGTGGTTAAGTTTGGCATGCTCCACTTTGGTGGCTCGAGTTCACTTCCCGGGCACGGACCTACACTGCTTGTGTGTCACTGGCCATGCTGTCATGGCAGCTCACATACAGAAAGAGAAAGATTGGCAACAGATCAACAGATGTTAGCTCAGGGCAAATCTTCCTCAGCGAAAAATAATGTGTGTAAATCATGAAGGACCTTGCAAGTCAGAACATGATTGCTCTTTTGTAAGCAGGGCTCTCTGACCTATTATTTCTGTCATGTCTGGACACACTGGACAGGATAGACCAGAGAGTGAGCTGAGACAGGCGTACCAGTTAGGAGGCTGCATGACGGGTGGTGAGAGGGGCTGAACAAGAGTAAAAAGAGTGGAAATAGAGAGGAAGGGATGAATTGGAGACACATTTCAAAGGAAATATCAACGGGATTTAGTGGAAGATTCAACAGACTGAAGAGAATGGATGGCCCTAGGGCTCTTGAGGCCAAATGACTGGGGAAATGGTGGCATCATGTTCAGAAATGAATTTGGGAAGGGGACTTGAGAGGTGGAGAATGAATTTTCATGGAGATGTGTCCTGGAGGTAGTAGGAATTGTGCAATGGAAGCACAGGTGAGAGGTCAGACAAACAAGTATAATCAACACGGTAGGTGTTGTGGTAGATGGGATTGTGGTAGATGAAGCCATGAGAGGATGTGAGCTCCCAAGAAGAGTGGCAGAAAGACATAAGCTCTGAATGCTGAAGACTGAGCTTTGGGAAGTTTGCTAACGGTTGCTCAGCAGGAGGAAGGAGGAAGAAGAGTTATGGGGACAGAGTAGGACAGATGAAGAAAACAGAAAAACAAGAATAATGTATGCCATCAAACAAAGAGAAAGCCTCAAGAGGGAAAGGACAGTCACATGTAACAGGCCACCTCCCACATCACTGTGTATGTTCATATCCTGCCTCTGTCGCTTACTGGTTACATGTCATTTCAAAAATTTTGTTCTCTTTCTTAGTTTCCTTGTCTGTAAAGTGGTGATAATGTAATCTACCTCACAGGGATATTTGGAGGATTAAATGAGAAAATGTATACAGAACACTTAGCACGGTATCTGGCACACATAAGAAGTTAATAGATATAATTGACCACTTTGAAGGGAACAATAGAATGATAGGAGAAAAGTTTGCAAGGGGTTAAAGAAGGACTGAGGATTGAAAAAAGGTAATAGGCATGGAGAACTTGCTAGAGATTCTTTGCCCTAAAATAGAGGTCACAGAACAGTTAGAAGAGGCAATGGGTGAAGTAAAGGCTTTTCTTAAGTTTGCTCTGTACTGACCAAGGGTTATCATCGTTATCGGTGTCATGGAAGCCTACTTAATTAGAGTTGGGGCATCTCTCCATTTATATGAGGCCATCTGAGTGTTCTGAATAGAAATCAAACAATTGCAGAACAACTAAAAGATCCTGTCAAAATATATGCAGACAGTAGAATGGTACAGCCTCTGTGAAAAACAGGATGGTCGTTCCTCAAACAGTTAAACAAAGAATTACTGGCAATCCCACTTCTGGGTATAGACCCAAAAGAATTGAAAGCAGGAACTTGAACAGATATTTGTACACCCATGTTCGTAGCAGCATTATTCGCAGTAGCCAAAAGGTGGAAACAACCCAAATGTTCATCAACAGATGAACAAATAAACAAAATGTAGTATATCCACACAATGGAATATTATTCAGCCTTTAAAAGGAAGGGAATTCTGACATATTTTACGACATGGATGAACGCTGAGGACGTTATGCTAAGTGAAATAAGCAATACACAAAAGGACAAATACTGTATGATTCCATTCATATGAGGTACCCAGAGTAGTCAAATTCATAAAGAAAGCAAAATAGTGGTTGCCAGGAGGTGGGGGGAGGGAGGAAGGGGGAATTATTGTTTAACGGGTAGAGTTGCAGTTTGGGGAGATGAAAAAGTTCTGGAGGTAGATGGTGGTGATGGTTGCACAACAATGTGAATGCATTTAATGCCACTGAATCGAACACTTAAAAATGAATAGGATGGTAGGCTTTATGTTACGTATATTTTACTACCCCCCCCCAATATATATGCAGACAATATGAGCAAAATAAGGCACTGCCCTTTGCTAGATAAAAATGGTTTGAAAAGTGATCAGAAACAATCAACTTGTAACAGTAACTCTTTTTAAATTATGAAATATTTCATTCATAAAAACTAAAATGCATAATGTAAACACAGGCATAAAAATAAAGAAATCTCAGTAGCCACCATCCAGCTTAAAACATAGAACATCACCAATAGTGTTGAGACCCCTGCTGCATCTCCCTGAGGACATCCCTCTCACTCCCCCACCGCAGATAGCTGCCATTCTGAATTTGTGTTCATCATCCCTTGCTCTTTATTAGAACATTATGACGTATATATGAAACCCTAAACAATGTATTGCCTTTCCACCCAGCACTGTGAGATTCACCCATAGTGACGTCTGCAGCATACGCATCGACAACTGTGCTATCTTCTCAATGAACTGAAGCTTTTATCATTAGGTAGTGACCCTCTTTATTCCCAGTAACGCATTTTGCCTTTAAGTCTCTTTTTTCTTGTATTAACATGTCCACATCAACTTTCTTTTGGTTATTATTTGCCTGCTGATCCACATAGGCTTTTATCTTTAGTCTTTCTGTTCTTTTGTCTTTTCAGATGTGCCCATAGCTGGATTTTTCAAAAATCCGGTCTGATGATTTTTGTATTATTTTTTAAAGATTTTATTTTTTTCCTTTTTCTCCCCAAAGCCCCCCAGTACATAGTTGTGTAGTCTTCGTTGTGGGTCCTTCTAGTTGTGGCATGTGGGATGCTGCCTCAGCGTGGCTTGATTAGCAGTGCCATGTCCGCGCCCAGGATTCGAACCAACGAAACACGGGGCCGCCTGCAGCGGAGCGCGCGAACCTAACCACTCGGCCACGGGGCCAGCCCAGATGATTTTTGTATTTTAACTGGCACATTTGAGACCTTTTTTTCTTATTGTGATTACTGATATACATGGATTCTTTTCTCTCATGTTATTTATCCACTTTTCCTATGCTTCCCCCGCTCCTTTCTTGCCTTCCTTTGGAGTGATCAAGTTGTTTTGTTGTTGTTGTTGTTTTTAATTTTTTCTCCTCTCTACCGGTTTGTTGGTTATATTACTTTTGCAGGAATTACCGTTGAAATTTTACTGTGCATACTTGACTTTTTACAAAGTCTCAAACTGATCACTATCTTTATACTCCTCTTCCTCTAAATAAAAGAGCATCACGTAAAAGATAATGGAGCACCACCTGCAACGGCTTTGATTTCGTGTCTGGGGATTTCCCGACCAGGCTGGGGGTATAAATGTAAGACTTAGACTAGCTTGTGGCTACAAACCCGTGGGAGACTATCTTGCCCCCAACAAGCAGCAACCATGGAGACAGATCTCTGTGTTGCTTCCCCTGCCAACAGGCAGATATTTTCAGTCCCACCCTTTCACCCTGAGGCTGTATAGACCTTGGAGGGTCTCGGGTTGAAGCGGTAAGAGAGTCCTTCAGTTCAGCTGTTTACTTTTTGTGAGCCCAAGACCTGGTCTGTTCGCAACTTGCCTGGCCATTGGTCTGAAGGTTCAAGTTCCTGGCTTCTATACTGGCCCCCTCATTTCTTCATTTGCTCACCACCCTGATTTCTGCTTTACTCATGTTGTTTGATATTTGAAGATTTCCCTCACTTCCTTGCAAGCTTCGCAAGGCAATTGGAAAGGTATTTTTCCTGGGATTTGTCCAGCATCGAGGGGTTTTGAAGAGGGAGGGCTTTTCAGAATATCTAATCACTCTTTCTCTACTGAAAGCAGACAAAATCTTTTAGTCTGGTGTTCGTGGGTGGGGTTGTATACCATTTATGGATTTTCATGTTTTGTTTCAATTTGTCCTGGGACTTTTTGAATGAAATGTACAAGTTTTCTCTTTTGCAATTAGAGTAGATAAGTACACACAGATGTAAAGAAAGATGGTCATCAAATGGTTGTTTACTGATTATTTTTACTTGGAAATAATCTAATGTCAAATAATAAAGGATTCACAGGGTAAATTTTGCTACAACTCATATTTGGCCAATAAGAGTTGTGTAACATGGAAGATGTTCATGATATGCTGTTGAGAAAACAAGCTGTTTTGTATGACTACTTTTATCTATACAAATATATATTTACATTGAAAAAATTCTGAAAGGAGACATCCAACATTTGGGATGACATCATTAGGGGACTGCTTCTTGTTGATCTCTACTTTTTTAATGAACAAGTATTGCGTGTTTTTTTATGTAAAGGACAGAATTATTTACGACAACAAAAAGCGAGGATTAGTAAACTCCTTTGTAACCTTGGAGTTGTGTAACAATAGAATGCATTCTGTCTTGTGGGGTAGTGAACTCCTCAATATTGAGAGTGTCATCAGAAGCTGGGTGACTTCCTGTCAAGGATTCCTATCATTTTATGATTCAAAGATTCTCATTTTATTTATTTATTTTTCGCTGCCAATAGGTCAACCAACCAATGCCTCAGACAGATAAGCAAATATGCATCCCCCCGGAGCTGCCGGAATTGCTGAAGCAATTTACCAAAGCCGCCATCCGGACCCAGCCGGAGGACCTCATCCAGTGGGCTGCGGAGTACGTACTCCTTTCTTACCTCCAGCCCCTGCCTCCCATTGGAGGTGGAGGTGGGAAGTTCTTGGAATCCGTGAGGAGGTTGTCATGGCTGCAGACTGGGCATCGGGACTGATTAGCATAATGTTTGTGATGTTCAGCTGTCGCATTGCTTTGGTGCTTTAAAAATCCACATCTAAATACATCCATTTGGGCGAGGAAGTGTTGCTCTCCCCTAGTGAACCAGATTGAGCAACAAGACGCCGGGGCAATAGGCAAAGCGTCCTGGGGCGATCAGCAAGAGTTAGATTACTGCATGACATCAGCACACGCACACTCCACGCTGTCCCTGCGCCCCCCGCCCCCTGGCCCAGTGGAAAGAAGGGTTCACAACCCAGCTGGAGTTGAGCCTCTCTTTCGCTGGTGTAAACCGGGGCCTCGCTCTCCGGTCTTCCCACGAGATGGCAGCAGTGCACCCGGGGGAGCGATGCGACGAGCCCGCGGGGCGGATTGCGCGGGATCCGTCCAGCAGGTTCACCCTGGGGTTTACCCCTTTAATGAGACACCTGCCTCCGCCGCTGTTAAAACTCATTCATTCTTGCGCCCAACAAGAGACACTTGGTGTCTTGTCTTTGGGGAAGTTGTTATTTTCTTTAGCGTCTCTTGGAACTGACTTGTTCGCTTAACATAAAGAGTACACACTGCATTCTGGACAAAGGAGGCAATCAGAGCGATGAGGAGGAGGACCGGCCTGGCTGAAAACAGTGCCTCAAACAGGCGCTCTCTTTCCGGACAAACCTCCCCGAGGCTGCTCAATGGAAGGAGCTTACACAACGGCTGCAGGCCCGGATTGAAACAGCTTTACAAAGAAAGCCTCTCAGCTATTAAATTGATTCTTAGACAAAAGTGGCTGCCTGAAACTGGGAAACTGGGGCTTGGGGCAGGAGCTGGGAGCTAACTAGCCCTCCTGGGTCATTTTCAGACTATTTTTACTGTTTGATGATGACTTCTTTAATAGCGCTTCAGAGGGAAAGGGGAGTAAGAGAGGCTGCAGAACGGAGCCTGTGGGTTGGGGGAAGGGAGAATGTCCTCACCATGAGGTTGAGTAGGTGCATGGAGCAGGTGGTGGGAAGAAGGTGTGGACACCTTTGAGAAGGTACAAAATGTAACCCGAGAGGAGCATGATAGAGTCTCTGAGCTACCGCACTCATGCTCCTGGGTTGGGCCAGTATGAAGCTCTTAAAAATGGAAGGAAAATAAGCCAGTGGTGGTCATAAAAGGAGACATCAATGTGACATAAAGAAATGAAAGATATTCCATGCACGTGGATTGGAAGAATAAATATAGTTAAAATGTCCATACCACCTAAAGCAATCTACAGATTCAGTGCAATCCCAATCAGAATACCAATGACATTCTTCACAGAAATAGAACAAAGAATCCTAAAATTCATATGGGGTAACAAAAGACCCTGAATAGCTAAAACAATCCTGAGAAAAGAGAACAAAGCTGGAGACATCCCAATCTCTGACTTCAGAATATACCACAAAGCTATAGTAATCAAAACAGCACGGTACTGGTACAAAAACAGACACACAGATCAATAGAACAGAATTGAAAGCCTAGAAATAAAACCACACATCTGTGGACAGCTAATCTTTGACAAAGGAGCCAAGAAGATACGCTGGAGAAAGGAAAGTCTCTTCAATAAATGGTGTTGGCAACACTGGACAGCCACATGCAAAAGAATGAAAGTAGACCATTATCTTTCACCATATACAAAAATGAACTCAAAATGGATTAAAGACTTGAAGGTAAGACTGTGAAACTATAAAACTCCTAGAAGAAAATACAGGCAGTACACTCTGACATGACTCTTAGAAGTCAAATACCATGTCTACTAGGGCAAGGGAAACAAAAGAAAAAATAAACAAGTGGGACTTCATCAGACCAAAGAGCTTCTGCAAGGCAAAGGAAGCCAGGAACAAAACGAAAAGACAACCCACCAACTGGGAGAACATATTTGCAAATCATATATCTGACAAGGGGCTAATCTCCAAAATACATGAAAAACTCACACCAGTCAACAACAGAAAAACAAACAACCTGATCAAAAAATGGGCAGAGGATATGAACAGACATTTTTCCAAAGAAGATATACAGATGCCAATAGGCACATGAAAAGATGTTCAACATCACTGATCGTCAGGGAAATGCAAATCAAAATGACACTGAGTATCACCTTACACCCATTAGAATGGCTATAATCACCAAGACAAAAAATAATAAATGTTGGAGAGGATGTGGAGAAAAGGGAACCCTCATATCCTGATAGTGGGAATGCAAACTGGCCCAGCCACTAAGGAAAACAGTATGGAGATTTCTCAAAAAATTAAAAATAGAAATACCATATGATCCAGCTATCCCACTATGGGGTATTTACCCAAAGAACTTGAAATCAACAATTCAAAGAGACTTATGCACCCCTATGTTCATTGCAGCATTATTCACAATAGCCAAGAAGTGGAAGCAACCCAAGTACTCATCAACTGGTGATTGGATAAAGATGATGTATATATATATATACACACACAATGGAATACTACTCAGCCATAAAAAAGGACAAAATTGTCCCATTCACAACAACACAGATGGACCTTGAGGGTATTATGTTAAGCAAAATAAGCCAGACAGAAAAAGACAAACACCATATGATTTTACCCATATATGGAAGATTAACACATGGACAAAGAGAACAGATTAGTGGTTACCAGAGGGGAAGGGGGTCGGGGAGTGGGCGTAAGGGGTAAAGGGGCACATTTATATGGTGACTGACAAATAATAATGCACAACTGAAATTTCACAGTTATAAACTATTATTACCTCAATAAAAAAAATTTTTTAAAAGAGACATCAATGGGATTGCTTTGCTAGTATGAGCCCTGTTTAGATTTCCATTCTAAATTTTTTATGTTACCTCTAAGATTGAACTTTAGTGTCTGAAGACTAATTTCTTTTGGCATACCCAGACAGACTTTGTTTTATACTATACAATAGTTTAAAACCCCATTTCATTGTTGTTGTGTGCTGTTTTACAGCACGAAAAATGACATTTCTTGGTATTGTCCCTGACATTTATGAGAGAAAACACTCCACTGGTTTAGCCTGCCTGCTCCCGTATTGTACCATGTGCTATAAATTTTTTAGATATCCGTGAAGAGGCAGTTTGTAGTTTAACTACAGTGAAAAAGGAGAGCATGACCTAAGAGCACGCTCCATCCATCCAGACATGAAAAGCACTTACCAGCTGGTTTTACGTGACTCGCAAACCTGCAGAATTTTAGACGATAGAACTCCACAAAATGTTTCCAAGACAAAATATGTATTTAATTCACTGAAGCAAGAATTTCCCTACATATGTGCTGTCAATGGAGAAGCCACCTACCAGACATCAGCAGGACAGGAGCTTATGTGGGGTAGGTACGTGTGACAACACAAATTTGTAATTTATGTGAGTAACTGTGGAATTGTTTGCTGCAAATGAAGCTGAATAACCCATGGAGGACCACATCCATGACTGCAGCCTTATTTCCACATTCTCCAGCCAACTCCACGAAAAAGTCCAAAGATATTCTGCTGAGTGTCACTCTTTATCTAGGAAGTCACTTCCGTCAAATGAGGTACCAGGTGTCTCTGTCTCTTCCATTTACATCACTCAAGTCTGATTCCATAGCCTAAGGCCACACCCCACTCCTGTTGTCACCTTGAACCCACACCACTGATCTGTCTGCAGAGATGGCTCATGCACACTATTAAAGGTGGCCTGAAAGTTTTGCTTCTGCTCTCCCTGCTGACGACATCCCAGGGGTTCCTGGAAGGTATTATTTTAGTCCTGGTAGTTCAGCTCTGCATTGTGGTGTGGCTCAGAGACAGGCAGTGGTTTGCCCCATCATTGTAGGGCTTGACCCTAAAATGGGCTTTTACAATCCCTCATATCCTTTTTATACTACCTGGATCTGGAGAAAGTACTAAAAAATAAAGCAGAGAGGGGCAGAGACATGTGATCCAGGGATAGTCAACCACAAGGCTTTCGATGGAGACAGACCCTTCTGTACAGCATCAGTGCCCCTCGTGTCAACTGCTCACGGCCATGCCCTGCTGTGGGCAGCCCCTTTTCATCTTATGCCCGTCCCAAAACAGGACTCGGTATTTTTTCCACATTGCAACAAAACAAAGTCCACTCCACAAAGCATTGCTGAGTAGGCAGATTTTACTGAAATTTTTGAGGGAAGACAAAGGAGGATCTTGCTTCATATACCCCATAGAAGGTCATCTCAAACCTTTCTTTGGCTTGTCTTCTCACCTGAGCCTCCTTGAGTGCCCTGCCAGCCTTCCCTTGCTTCCCCCTTGAAGCCCAAGCCTCCAGCCTCCAGCTGGAATCCCCTCCTGGCTCACCCATCACATAGGGCACCTCGATCTCCTCCCCTTTCTTAGCAGGTGACTTTAGTTCTCTTCCAGCTTCTCTTTCCAACATTACATATCCCCACCTACTACCTAATACCAACCTTAAGTGTGTCGATAGCCATTGTACTGAGCATAAAGATTTTGTTCATGTTTGAAAAAAAGATTCTCTAGGTACTAGGATTCTTCCTCCATAGAAGAGTGCAGGATTGAAAATGACAATGATTTGTTTTTCTCTCTCCTATTGCATACATATATAATATGTATATTATACATATATACAATGTGTATATTATATATATCTCCCACAATATATATGTCTACATGTGTATGTATGTATGTGTGTGTACACATGTGTGTGTATAAAACACTTAGGAGGGGTTGACTGAAAAAAACCCCAGATCCAATATGCTTCAAGGAATTCCATACTTAGCTTTTATCGGTTATTCCTCACCCTTTGAGAGGAGCAAATCTTTTTATTCCCTAGCATTCTCTATACCTTGAGTGGAAAGTAACACACGTAGGGCTTTCCCATACATACATGAACTAAACACAGTGTCTAGCATATAGAAGCCACTTAACAAATGTTCTTTCCTCCACCCCCTTCCCTGAAAAAAAGAGGGGAGGGGATTCCCAAAGCAGCCAGAGGCCACTGGAGTATAGGATGCCACCCTCACCTCCTAACTTTTTTTCTTGTAGTTATTTTGGGGCTATGTCCCATGGAGAGATTCCTCCAGTGAGAGAGCGGTCTGAGCGAGTCACTCTGTCTAACTGGGCAGAGCTTACACCTGAGCTGTTGAAGATCCTGCATTCTCGGGTAAGGCCGTACTGGAGCATCGAGGGGGTACGTGGCGACGGTGTAGAGGCTGGGTGGGTACAGACAAAAGCCCACCATTCCCCTGCCAGTTAGCTGGCCACTCAGCATCATTCTAAAGTTCACTAAACCGTGAACTGAAAGTAAATCTTCCCTTGGGAAAACAGGAATGCTACTGAAATAGGTTGTAAACTGAGCTGTCTGTGGGGTCATCCCATATGTCCCTGAAGCTGGCAAAATGTCCAGGGGCTCAGTGCAATGCTAATTCCTTCCCTCCAGAAAGTGCAGATTCACAGTCCCTTGACAATGTCTCCCTTGCTGATCAAGACCATAATATGATGCCAATCACAGTTTGGGGAGGGGCATATTGTAGTTCTCCAGTTATCCCAGATGCAGACAGTGCCTAGCTTTGGGGAAAAACTGGCTGTCTTGACAGCCACAATATCCTGGGAGCTGCCTGGTGAATGGATGAGGAGAGTCTGGTCTGAGGAAGCTTGTGGTTTAGCCAACTCCCAGGAAATATGGTTTAGCACCACCAAACCCCATTCTAGGATCCAGGACAGAGATATTTGGGATGATTCAGGACTGATTTAGCCAACTACCTTGGTCCCAGAGGCTTAGCATTTCACTAGAATCGGAGGGCCAGGGAAGGTGTAGTAGAGCTTGACGGGACATCTGTATCCTTGTCTCATTCTTGGCCAACAACTGGCCATTCATTCCTTTCTCCTCTTAACCACCAAGCACCTTGTGCAGTGGACATGGCAGAGATCTTAGGTGCCTGGATCAAGCAACACTAGGCACCTAGGCCATAGACCCCTATATCATTCCTGGGAAAACGTGAGGGATGCAAGCGAGGTCTAGTGCAAACTCATGGAATCCAGAAGCAAGATACTTAACATCTAGTTCTAGCTTCACCACTAATTAGTGGTCTCAGACAAGTCCTCTGGCCCTTGGTTTCATTTTCAGGCTGCTCTGTCTGCCTTATGGGGACCATCTAGGGATGAAACAGCAGATAATAAAAGCATGAGAAAAAAATTAAAGCATAATATAAATGCATACTTTCCCCATAATCCTGATATCTGAAGTTAAAAATGATTAAATTATGTCTCAGCATGTTCTTGTCTAGGCTATTTCTCTACCCTTGCAGAGAGAACCACCCAACAGAGTCCCCTTGTACCCCCTGCCACCCCCACCCCATGCTGTGTGCTGGGAGAACACAGGGCTTCGCCTGGGCAGGTGTTTCTTAGGGAGTTCTCGCATCCTGTCCCTCATCCTCTGTCTTGTGTCTGTCCCCTGCCCTGCAGGTTGCTGGTAGACTGATCATCAACGCAGATGAGCTGGCCCAGATGTGGAAGGTGCTGAGTCTCCCAACAGATCTGTTTAATAGTGTGATGAATGTGGGCCGCTTCACGGAGGAGATTGAGTGGCTGAAGTTTCTAGCCCTTGCTTGCAGCTCTCTCGGAGTTGTAAGTCAGCTTTAATGCTTTTTGTCCTTAAGGGAAAAATCTCTCTCAGGGCCTGGAAGGACAGTACATCTCCACACGCAGTCAACTCTCCAGGGCTGATGATGAGCACGCCTCCTCCTGTCTGCTCATTTCTCTCTGAATTAGGCCGTTTCTCTGCTCATCAGTCAGAAGCAGGTGTTAGGAGGAGAGAGAGGGGAAAACTGTCATCAGGCTCTGGGGAGAGGTTGACCATAATGTGACTTTTGGATTATTTGTGAATTTCAATCACTGCACTCAGATTTATTTCTGTCACCACTCCACTCCCTCCATTCATATTCCCATAGATAGCCAAGAGCCAGCTGTAGAATAAGGTTTGCTTATACTTGGGTTCCAGACACCTGGAAAATATACCGATAAAGACTTTTAAAAAGAGGCGCAGCCTCATAGAAAACTACTATTTGATAAGCATAATTGGATACAAAATCAGAGATAGGAAAGCAGGAAAGGAACATTGAGGCTATTTCTAGACTTATAGTCATGACATCACCAAGGATGCAGAATGTTCATACAAATTCGTGCCTTTTCCAAATTTGACTTGGTTTGCAATTGGAAAAGCCATTTTTCTGTTTTAAATAAAAAAATACTGCAACCAGTTTATATATATTTAAAAGCTTTAGGCATCATCTTCCATGTGGACACACTCTTGTTAAACACTGTTAGAATAACTTAAACGAAAATGAATCAGAACCATGGTTTTTATAAAATCCCTGAAATATGTACAAGTTTAAAAATTAATGAGAAAATTATTCCCTCTGCCAAAACCAAATGGTATGAAAAGGTAGTGGAATCATTCAGCATTGTCTAAACATGATCTTGTTCTTTCTTCTCGAATATGCTTGGAATGCATATTTGACATTTTTGTTTCTGAGAAAAGCTACCCAAAATATTGTAGTTCAACTTTTCCTACAGGTTTCCCCTGCAGCTTTCATCATAACCATTTCTTGAGAGAGGAGGAGAGGAGAGGCCATTCCTGGGTTTTTTTCCCTCTTCACTGTCCTTTACAGTGACATTATATAATGAATAAGTTACTCTCCTCCAGAGGAGAGGACAATACAGCAGTGGCAGATGAGTTGCCAATCAGCCTATCACACTTCCATGGAAATATCCCTAAGGATTAGGGAAAATCACAGAAGGGAAAATAAAAAATTGACACGTTTTATTAAATTCTCATAGGGTCGCAAATTTATTCACACCACATTCAGAGATGTGCGGGGGGCGGGGGGTGTACTTTATTTTGTCAGTAGTTAATTCTGATCTTCCTGACCTACCCCGCCCACAAAGAGTGGAGTAAGAAAATAAGTAGAGTCACTCCAATCCAGGAATTTTCATCTGATGCAGTACCTGAGGCAGCTTTACAGTAAATTTCCCAGTCTCAGATTTCTCCTCACCGCTCCTCTCTTCAAGATGGCAGTTGAGTGCGTAAGGAAAGGGGTGATTTTGGGACCTCAGAGCAGCCAAATGACAGGTTCCTCACATCCCTTGGTCCCCTCTGGCACCTCTGATCGCCATGGAAATACTCATCTCTGGGGTTGCTAGCTGCTTGCAGCTGAAGTCTTTGGTCTCTTCTGTCTCACAGCACAGTAGTCCCCTACCAGCTCATCATCATTCTCACTGGTGCTCAGGGCCTCCTGGAGTCTCTTCCAGGTTGTCCTCATCTGCTCCCAGGCTTCCCCTCACCACCTTGTGAGATGTCTGAGTCCTCTCCTTGTCCACATACCTCACAGTAACCAAGAGGGACTTTGGAAAACCAAAGTCCAACCTCCCTCTGCTTAGCCCATTGTGTGGCTGCTAGGTTTACTTTGATATGGCTGCCTCCCAAATTGGGGAGGGGAAACCAGGAGGTGCGTTGTGTCTTTCTACCTCCCTGCTAGAACGAGGAGTCTGGATTAGATGTGCCATGAGGTCCTTTCATCGCTAACCTTCTGTGATTCTATTCCCTCTTCTCTGCTTCTACTGAGACACCTTCAGGCCTGGCTCTGGATAACCAAGGACCCCTCCAATTTTGAGAGGTCCTGAAGTGTCTGACTTTGCCCCTCATCATCCCTATGTCAAGGAACACTTAGAGGGGAAGTCAGCCTGAAGGGCTGGTCCATAGATAAAGGGTGCCCTGTGAATCCAGGAACCAATCCCATTGCACCCATTTGTTTCATGTTGGACTATTGCTGGGAACTTAAATGTGGTCAGGGTGTCACATGTGGAGGAGGGTTTGCATTCTAGTTAATCCATATATCCTTAGAGGCAGGCCCAGAAATTCCCTCCTTTCTTTGCCAACTCACCAGCCAGCCATGATGCCTGTGCCACTTAGAAAATCCAGTTCCCTCCTTATGGAAGAGTCCAGTGGCAGGAATTTTAGGTGGCAGGTACGTTTACTCCAGCGCTGAGCTCTCTTGAGTCTACACACGTGATTCAAAATGCTACGGCATGCAGACCTGTGTTCCTCTTCCCTTTCAGTACTGCTTCCTCTAGAACTGAGACTGATTACACAAAAGAAGAGATCGTATAATCATGTTCACTGGACGGAATGGCATATTTTATTAGCAAATATTTCACTCTCTGAGCCTTTCACTTCTGAGTCTGAAAACAGGGCTCAAAAGGTGTTGAAAGGCTATCTCTATGAAGTGGATCTCCATCTGACCAAAAAATCCTGTCCAATAGAATTCAGATCTCTGTTTACTTTAGATTTAAGTAATTTTATAAAGCTCCAGTCCAGAGACTTCTTTATCCATTCATCCATTTATTAAACATTTTAAAATCTGATGAGGGCAATAGAATTTGGAGGTTTGTTGTTTGAATGATCAGTAAAAGGCGTTTGGGTAGAAAGCACCTATACTGGTTTGCCAGGGCTGCCATAACAAAGTTCCACCGACTATGTGGCTTACACAGGAATGTATTTTCTCCTGGTTCTGGAGGCTGGAAGTCTGGGACCAAGGTGTCTGAAGCCTCTTTCACTGACTTGTAAATGGCCGTCTTCTCCCCTTTTCTTCACATGGTTGTCCCTCTGTGCACACATGTGTCTGCTCTCTCTCTCCCTCTGTCCTAATCGCCTCTTCTTACAAGGACACCAGACCTCATGGGTTAGGGCCCACTCTAATGATTTCATTTTAAGTTAATCACCTCTTTAAAGGCCCTGTCTCCAAATACGGTCACATTCTGGGGTACTAGGGGTTCGGGCTTCAACATATGAATTTTGGGTGGACACAGTTCAGCCCATAACAGCACCCCATTTTGGATGAGACTATCGGAAGAGGACAACAGAACAAAGGCAGTAGGGGAGTAGGTTGTTTTAAAGAGAACCAGAGGGGATGAGCTGTGGATGGAAATTATGAAGTTCAGTGGACACATGCTTGCAAATCTGCCCAAAACCAGTGTCATGCTGCCCTCATCTCCCGCGCACGCCCTCCCAGCCTCACTGACGGCCTTTTCCCCAGCCTTCTGTGTGCCTGTCCTCCTCCTGCCCTCCTTCATGGAAGCGCCTGGCCCACTGCCTCCTACGGTGCTTCACAGTGACTTCCAGGAGGGGACTCCCAAGGGTGGGAGACAGAAAGTGAAAGTGGCCTGCTGCAAACCCAAAATTTCTTTGACATCATGCAGTTTATCATTTTAAAATTCACGTACATTGAAGATTCTATTTCACAAAATAGCAATGTTTGTCAGTGTAAAGAAACAAAGGTTAAATATTAAATCCATTAAAATTAGTAATTAATTTGTGCAAATAATGTCTAAATTACTTGCCATCAGGTAAAACTATCACTCCAGGAAGATGGACTAAGTTTATTCAGCATCCTCATGTACCTCCTGACATACAGACTCCCACCCCTGGGTAACACACACCACAGTTAAAGAAGCACCTTCTAGTCACCCATTACATTCAGGGGGAGGAAGGAAGCAGAACAGCAAACATACGCTGCAAGGGAAGAACAGTGCTGGCCAGCCACTTGGGGAGGTAGAGCAGCTGCTTGCTCATTTCCCCAGTCACAGCCAGTTTACCACTCCAGACTAATTTTTCACTGATCGCTGGAGAGTGTATAAGGATCATCTGCACCTAATCTGTTTTAGTAAACCACCAAGATATATATGCTGACCTATCTTTGCTAATTCAGAGCTGAACAAGACTTCCTTTGAAACCTTTCTTTCCTGTATCGCATCATTTCACAACTTTCACTTATGAAATGTACTCAAAGGGTAGGTTTACCCAAAGACACTGGTGAGTAAAACTCTGTTCTGAACATGATCCTTTAATGTTCAAGTTTCATTGTAAGGAGTGTTTGCTTCTGTAGCAACCTTTCCATGAAAACTTATGGCAGTCATCATCTGCTAATTTTTCCGTAGCAAGTACAAGGGTAGTGTTATGTTGTATAAAGGATTAGGTGGTTCCGATTAGATGGATCCACACGTTTTAGAGAACTGGTTTTATCGTGATGTACACTGTTAATTTTCCTGCGTCTGGGACTCCTATCTTCTCAGTGATGTTACCCTTCTCCTGACCCCTGCCCCCCTCCTGTGGCATTGCTCCAAGCATCTGCTGGCGTGTATAAGCTAGCCTAATTACCTCAGCCCTTTAGAGATAAGATGGGAGAGCAACAAGAATAAGAAATAATTCTAATTTTATAGAATGTAAAATCAAATGCCCCTCCTTTAGTGAGGTTATTCTGATTAAAGTAATAAATATCTTAAAGTATTCAGCAGTTTATAAACTTAATTCCTTGAGAGTCTCCCTCCAACAAAGGAAAGAAAGGAAAAAGAGAGACAAACACCCAGTAGATACTCAATTCTTTTAGATTGAATTAAATGCCATTTGGGTATAAAAAATTCAGGTTTTCCAGAATATTACATCATTCCCACTTCATTTTATGAGAACAAAATTTTTTTCTCCTTTCTTGTATCTAAATTGATCTTCAGAATCTAGTCTGGAATAGTGACTTTCTTCTCATTTAATCTTATGGCTTTATAGACCATTGCCAAGACTCTCAAGATAGTGTGTGAAGTTTTATCATCTGACCATGATAGCGGGCCTCCCCGGATCCCTTTTAGCACCTTCCAGTTTCTCTATACATATATTGCTGAAGTGGACGGGGAGATCTCTGCGTCACACGTCAGCAGAATGCTTAACTACATCGAACAGGAAGTGTAAGTAAATTTTACCAATTGGAGGTGAAGAACGTGGGGAAAACAAATCCAGCAGGCCAAGATACAGTGAGGCTACTGTATTATACTGTTCTGGGAACAGAGAAATATTGGGAAGAACAAGAAATAAGGATCTAAAAGAGAAGGGAAAGAAGCTATTGGACAGTGATTTTATTTTGTTTTTGTTTTGCTTTGTTTTTTGGTGAGGAAAATTGTCGCTGAGCTAACATCTGTGCCAACCTTCCTCTAGTTTGTATGTGGGATGCAGCCACAGCATGGCTTGATGAGCCATGTGTAGGTCCACACCCAGGATCCAAACCCACCAACCCTGGGCTGCTAAAGTGGAGCATGAAAACTTAACTGCTACACCAGCAGGCTGCCCCCTAGGACCACGATTTTAGAGTTCTATCGAGACCAGAAGCAGCAGCACCTGAGAACCTGTTAGAAATGCAATTTCTCAGGCTGTAGCCTGAACCTACTGCATCAGAAACTCTCCTCCGGGGCCCAGGTATCTGTGTCTTAGCAAGTCCTCCAGGTGACTGGCTCACGCTCAGGTTTGACCTGAGTGGAGGAGGAGAAGCAGGCTGTCAAGGGTTCAGAAAAAGAGAGGGTGATAAGGGCAGAAGCCTCAGCAGAATTAATTTGGAGTGAGAGTTGTTTATATATCGTCTTCCTTAAGATTGACTGTTAAATGGACTAACCCCAGATATGTATTTTTCCAAAACAGAATTGGTCCTGATGGCTTAATCAGGGTGAATGACTTTACCCAGAATCCCAGAGTTCGGCTGGAGTAAAAGCACAATTTTGGCAATTATAAAGGAAGACATAGAGATGACTGCTTCGGAATGACTGACCCCCATATGCCATCCAGTGTCCATTTTCTTGTACAACTTGTACACACTAATAAACAATTAGGCAAACATATGAAATCAGAAATGTGTGGAATGAAGATGTAAAATTGTTGGAACAAAACAACTGCGTTAACAGAAGATTAGCATTTTTCCCACACGGACACTGAATAAAAGTGGCTGATGAAGCATGGAGAGAAAATGCATCTCAAGCCAAAGCCAGATTGTCAGATTTTCAAAGGTACAATGTTAGCCAGACGCAGGTTTTTTTCGTTTTTTGAGGAAGATTAGCCCTGACCTAACATCTGCCACCAATCCTCCTCTTTTTGCTGAGGAAGATTGGCCCTGAGCGAACATCTGTGCCCATCTTCCTCTACTTTATATGTGGGATGCCTGCCACAGCATGGCTGGATAAATGGTATGTAGGTCCACACCCAGGATCCAAACTGATGAACCCCAAGCTGCCACAGTGGAGCATGCGAACTTAACCACTGCACCACTTGGCCAGTCCCTAGTCAGACACAGTTTTGATGTTTTGTGATTGCTCGACATAACTTAGATGAGTGTCTTTTCCATGGTTAATCCACATTTTTACCAGTTTATTTCTCCATTTGTTGGTATGATGCTAGTCATTTATTCATTCACTCACTCACCAATATTTACTGAGGTTAAAAACAGAACACTCAGTTAAATTTGAATTTTGGATAAACAAATAATTTTTTAGTAATTTTTTGTTTTGTTTCATGTTTTTAAACCTGGCAACCCCAGCCAGGAATTATGCTGGCTTCTGGGAGTATACAAATAAATCGTATCTGAATTCTGCCCTTGAGGAGCTCACAGTCTAACACTAAGATAAGACATGAACTTAAATCACCTTAACCCAAGTGGCCCTGAGAGGTACTAATACAGTGTTTCAGAGGTCAGTATCAAAGTGTCAGTGTCAACAGATTTTTCTGACATTATATACAGATGTAATGGGACCCTCCCGGGAAAATCCCTTGCATGAGCTTAAGACCTTCTGGCAAGGTCACTGAAAGAGTTTTCTTTCTCCCAGGAAGCAGATGAGCTTAACAGGCTATGTGGTTATTGTTCTTAAGGCCAAGTGTGCCAAGGTGGCTGGGTCCCTTCTCTCTGTGATACTACCCCCTCTTAGTCGTTTTTGTATAAAGAGCATATTAGCTTGCTTATTTGATATACATATATCTGTCTACTGAATTGGGAAGAAATTTGTTTTTTAGTGTCTAAATAAGTAAAAGAAGACCGTGATGGGATGTCACCCGAGGCCCTTGATTTTGACCTAGAGTGAAACAATAAAAAGAGCTGAAATGGTCACCAGGCTACACCTGCAGAGGTGGGCAGCAGCTAACCCTCCCTGCAGTCTGCTGTCTTAGCCAGAGCAGCCCAGCATTTTTTTTTTTTAAGATTTTACTTTTCCTTTTTCTCCCAAAGCCCCCCGGTACATAGTTGTGTATTTTTAGTTGTGGGTCCTTCTAGTTGTGGCATATGGGACGCAGCCTCAGCATGGCCTGATGACCAGTGCCATGTCCCCACCCAGGATTCAAACCGGTGAAACCCTGGGCCGCCGAAGCAGAGCGTGGGAACTTAACCACTCCACAGGGCCCCAGCCCAGCATTTTTAACGACTCAGGACCTTGGGCTGTCTGAAGAGGCAGGAAACACCTGGCACTGTAACTAATCGGGATTAGAGGATGAGTGAAATCCTTTAATCTGCCTCTGTCTCTTGTTTCTCTTCCAGTGCAATCAAAGAATTTACATATGATCTTGCCTGGGAGTGGGGAGTAAACGGGAGCAGATGGAACAGCCCCAATTTGAAAGACCCTAAGACAACGAATTAAGTTCACAAACATGATAAGAGCAAAAAAGTCTTTTGTACCTTTGAGAAGACAGGTTGGAATTTGGAGGTAAACCTCAGTAGCCTTGAGCATACTCCCTCAAGAGTGAGGCTAATGAAACCCCAGGCATCAAAGCGAAAACTGGACATGGATATGAAGTCATTGATGGTACTGTAGCCATCAGTTGAGACTGATCACAACCGCAATACCATTGTGGCACTTCCAATTGCTCATCTTCTAAGCCACCACTTGGTGTCCGCCGTTTGCCCCCTCTCCTGCTCTAGCTCACTGTGGCAATGCTTCCTCTAAGTCATTGATCCTGCTCAACCACAGATGCTCATCAGAGACACAGCCTCTACGGCATCTGCCAAGTCAACCTGCTTCAGCAGTCACCCCAAGGGTGGAAAACAGCTTTGCCTTCAACCTGCAGTATGCTGGTTATATTAATGATAATAGCCAACATTTATTAAGTACTTACTATGTGCAAGCCACTGTGCACAATGCTTTACACAGATTCTCAAATTTTTCTTTACAACCTGACCTTACAAAGCCAGTACTATTATCCCCATTACATAGATGAAGAAACAGTCTTAGAGAAACTAAGTCGTTCCCTGTCACTGGTGAGAAGAGATTTGAATCCAGGTCTCTCTGACTCCAACCTTGTGCTGCCTTGTATGCCCAATGCCTATCATAATATGGAGGCTCCCCCTAGAAACAGTTTCTGAGACAAGGGTTTAAGTATAAGAAGTTTATTTGGGAGGCAATCCCAGGAATAGTGGAAAGGGAGTAGGAAAAGTAAGATAGTGATGGGGAAAAAGCCAGTAGAGGGTATGTTATCAAGCCAGTTATCCCTGGAGCCCAATCCCACTGGACGACTCTGGGAGACAGTGTAGTACATGCCTCAGAGTTATCCCAACCTGAGGGATGAGGAAGTTCTTCATCCATCATTGGCTGAGGGCTGCTTCCTCAGCAAGTTCCCCTCTGTCATTGACTGAGGGCTGCTTCCAGGAGCATTAACTTTCTGGCATTTCCAGCTTTCCTGGTTTGTGGCCTGAGCTTGCTTTTTTTTTTTTTTTTTTTGGTGAGGAAGATTGGCTCTGAGCTAACATCCATTGTCAATCTTCCTCTTTTTGCTTGAGGAAGACTGTCGCTGAGCTAACTTCTGTGCCAGTCTTCTTCTATTTGGTATGTGGGACGGCACCACAGCATGGCTTGATGAGCAGTGCATAGGTCTGTGCCTGGGATGCAAACTGGTGAACCCCTGGCCACTGAAGTGGAGCATGGGAACTTAACCACTACACCAGCGGCCCCCACACCTCCACCCCATGGGCTTGCTCCTTTTGCTGCAGAAAAAACAAGCTCTCAGATAGGAAGTCCTAGCAGCCTTTGAAGTCATATGCATGGGAACCACCACCATCTGCTACAACGCCTGACAGAGATTTTAATGAAACAAACTTTTAGCATCTTAATCACTATATTTTCTCTCTTTCGGTCAGGCACAAGTCCATAGGGGCTGCAGGGCAGTAAGTGACTGACACTGTGTTGTATTAAAATCACGCTTGACCCTCAAACCTGGCACATTGTTCCAAACCAACTTCTTTACATACCTTCCTTACAATGAGATCATTCTAAGAGGGCTCTCTCGGTCTTGGCTGCCAATAGATCCTTGTCAGACCCATCCCACTGGCCTTCCTGTCATGACCAGAAATATCTGAATCCTAGCATGACCCCAATTAAGCTGTCAAACTTAACATATGGTTTGTATTTCCCCTCTAAAAAGAAAAACACTCAGGAAGCAATAAAATCAGGATTTTATAAAGAGAAAGAAGTGGGCTCTTTCTTTCCTAAATTAAGTTATTTTGATTAAAGTGAAGACTGCAGATACATTTAAAGCTTCAGTGGGAAATGCAAAGATTATGGCTCAATTCCATTTTCTCTGTGCTCCATGCCCTCTCTCTCCTTGATGCTATTCAGTCAGGCATCTCACTGTGCCTAGTTAACCAACAACTTCCAAGATCACCAGGGACCTGCCACAGAAGGAGCTGGACACTCAAGATGGAAAGCTGCTTTTGAATTAGGTAAGAACAGGATTCTTAACCTGAAATCCTTGGAGAGGCTCCTGAATGCCTCTGATAACATCTTATATATATAAATTTATATAACATATATATGTATTTCAGAAATGTGTATGTTAGCATGTTTTTGAGGAAAAAATACAAATCTTTTAGCAAATTCTCAAAATTGTATATGATCTTAAAAGGTTAAGAACCTTTAGGTTAGAAATAATTCTGGAAGGCACCAGATGGTTGAGGAAAAGCAATAGGGTAGTCTCAGATCTTTCAAGCTGACCTGAGCTCAAGGTCCCAACATTTAATTTATTATTCAGTCCATAGCCTCTTACTTTTTGAATCTTGTATCCTGACTATAAATCTTAACTGTGTTTTTAGTTTAGATGTTCATATACTTTGCAACTTTGGTTGTTTCCCATAAACTGGAACATGGTTAAACGTGAACAGAGACTTTCACACTTCAGAGGTGAACCAATTGGAAAAGTCATTGGTCCAATGCACTAGATTATAGAACACTGCCTAGACCAAGCAGAGTCATTAACCATGACAGAAGAGGGACCTAAACTTCCATACCAAGCTCAAAGCGCTGAGTCCTGGATAGTCCTGAGTCTTGGAGTATTCAAGCAACTGTCAGCCTCAATGCAAAAAAGTAGTCCAAACACTTGTTGGTTCATTTATTTACTCAACAATTTAAAAATTCCTACTATGTGCAAGGCATTGAGCTAGGTACTGGGGATACTACACTGAATAAGGTGAAGTCCCTGCTTTCATAGAGATTAAATTCTACTTGGGAAGACAGGCGTTAAATAACTAACCACACAGTGAAAAGTGTTGTTATAATATGATAGTATAGGGGCACAACGCCTAGTTTGCAGGAGTGGGACAGAGGGGTGGAAGGAAAGGCTTTCTTGAGGAAGTAACCTGAGAGCAAACTCAGAAGCCTATAGTTTCAGTTACCACAGATGACTTACAAATGTACATGTAGCCCATAGCTCCCCAACAAGCTCCAGACTCAAATATTCAGTAGCCTACTTGATACCATCTCTTGGATGACTCCAAGCCACGCCCAATCAACATGCCCCGAAATGAGTTCCTCGTTTGCATTGTTTTCAGAATAAAACATTAGGGGGAAAATGAGTTCATAAACCTCCATCCTAAATATGGATCTTTCCCACTACCCATCCAGATAAAAACCTAGAAACTAAGGTCAATGTAAATACCTCCACTTTGCCTTACTTCCCAAACCCATCACCAAGTCTTGTCCATCTTACCTCTTCTGCTTCTCTCACGTCTGTCTTCCTCATCTTCCCTCACCCCACCCTCCATCTAGCTACCAGCATATCTCTTCAGTATGGTAGCTTTCTGTGAATCTGATCTTAGTAGGAAGCAGAAGACACTCTCAGCCTCTATTTTAAAGATAATTAAAAGGTTTATGGAGACGTGGACAAGGAAACGAGGAGCGTTGAAGCACCCAGAGACCAGCAAACCATTATCACCCTGAAGCCTGCAGGGACAAGAGGAAGAAATGTTTTATTGGAGCCTGGAGAGAACTGGAGCCCCAGGGGCTGCTCTGAGCTGTAGTCGGAGAGAGCCAAGGCATCAGCCAGAATGGTATTGAGAAGAATACCCCAAACTCTCTCCTCTTTCCCTCCTATTTTCTGCCAGGTGACTCCTATTGACTAAACAAAACCAGAAGCTGAAAGGCAAGTCTGAGTGATGCCATCCTTAAGAGTCGGTCCGCAGGGCATGGAGAAGGGCAGAGAATGGATTGGCAGTGGTTGCAGGGGGATCTACCCACATCCATGTTTCCCTTTCCCAAAAACGTCCTCTATAGTACAAGTTGGCAAACTTCTTCTGTAAAGGGCCAGATCATATATATTTTAGGTTTTGTGGGCCATAGGATCTCTGTCACAACTACTTAATTCTGCAGGTGTAACACAAAAGCAGCCAGAGATAATACATAGGCAATGAGTGTGACTGTGTCCCAATAAAACTTTATTTATGATGCCAAAATACGACTTTCGTGTAACTTTCACATGTCAAAAAATATTATTCTTTTGAATTTTTTAGACAACTAAAAAACGTGAAAACTACTCACAGCAAAAAAAGGGTGGCGGGCTGGATTTGGCCAGAGGCTACAGACTGTGAACCCCTGCTCTACACTGCAGCCAGTGATGTTTGTGAAACACCAGTCATTTCATCCCCTACCCCCACCTTAACCTTTTACGCATTCCTAGTGCCCTTAGGATAATAATCCAAATCCTTATGTGGCCTTTGAGGACTGCATAGTCTGATCCCTACATATACTTCCATTCCCACTGTCAATACTTGAGCCACAGGGCCACTCCAGATCCCTCCTCCTCATCATCATGCTGTCTCCACACGTTTAGAATCCTCTTCTCTCCCCTCTCTATCTAGTTCATTTGTCAGATCTCAGCTCACTGCAGCATTATTTATAATAGCAAAAACAAACAAAAACAGATTTTGAGAATATGATGGAATAGGAAACACCAAGAATCTGTCTTCCCATCTTGACAATAACTGCACTGGCAGAATCTCTCTGATGTAATTATTTTGGAACTCTGGAGTCTATTGAAGAATCGCAACTTCTAGAGTAAGGCTCAGAAAGTAAATTGTGGTTAATTTCAGCTCTTAGTACAGTAGTAGCAACCCATTTCCCACTCCCAGCCCAATAACAGGCAGCCATACACAGGTTCCGGAAGCATCTTGCACACAGCTTGTGGGAGCCAGGGTGAGCAAAAAACTCCCTGTCCTCTAAATATCGGGAGCCTATGCTCTGATCACTGATTGTTGCTTCTGATCACAGAGGTGCAGACAAAGAGGTGGGTGGCCATTGTTGTTGCACCTCCCCCTCTTGTTGCAAGCACCTCCTCCTCTGGCTGAAGTGACTCATGGGATCTAAAGGGCTGGCACCCTTTCCTCCTCCCTTCATTTTTCTCTTTTTCCTCTTTTGAGAGCCAGACATTAAAGATTGGGATATTCAAAAGCAATCATATATATGGGGAAAATTAGAAAGTGATTGTGCATGCCCAAAGAAAGGTGCAGGCTCAGAAAAGACCTGAGAAGACCTTAAGTTTACACCTCAGGTTGATCCTTGGCACAGAGACAGCCTACAACAGTTTTTAAAAAATAACAAAAAACACAGTCGTGGGGAAGAGAGAGAATCTCATTTCCAGCATTATGACTGTATTTGATTAAAATGTCTAGTTATCAACAAAAAAGTTACAAGACATATAAAGAAATAGGAAACTATGGCCCATCCAAAGGAAAAAAATACATCAACAGAAACTGTTCCTGAAAAGACCTGATGGCAGATCTACTAGACAAAAACTTTAAAACATGCTCAAAGAACTCAAGGATTAAAAGATTAAAGATGCTCCAAGAACTCAAGGAAGATGTGTGGAAAGTTAAGAAAACATTTTGTATGAACAAAATGGAAATGTCAATACAGAGAGAGAAAATCTAAAATGATACCAAAAAGAAATTCTGGAGCTAAAAAGTACAATAACTGAAATGAAAAACTCACTAGAGGGATTCAAAGATGGATTTGAGCAGGCAGAAGAAAGAATCAGCAACTTTGAAGATAAGACAATGGAAATGATTTAATCTAACGAACAGAAAGAAAAAAGATTGAGGAAAAGTGAACAGAGCCTAAGGAATTAGTGGGACACTATCCAATGGACTAATATATGTATTGTGGTACTCCCAGAAGGAGATGAGAGTAAGGGGCAGAGAAAATATTTTATAAAACAATGACTGAAAACTTCCCAAATTTGATTACAGACATGAATATAAAAATCCAAGAAACTCCACAAACTACAAGTAAGATGAATTCAAAGAAACCCACAGCAAGACACATCATTATCCAACTTGCAAAAGACAACAGCAAAGAGAGAATCTTGAAAGCAGCAAGAGAGAAGCAACTTGTTACATACAATGGAACCTCAACAAGATAATAAGCAGATTTCTGATAGGAAACTTTGGAGGCTAGAAGGCAGTGAGTCAATATATTCAAACTGGTAATAGAAAAAAACTGTCCTTCAGCAAAACTGTCCTTCAAAAGTGGAGAAAGAAATTAAGACATTCCCAGATAAACAAATTTAGGGAGTTTTTTTTTTTTTTACCACTAGGCCTGCCCCTCAGGAAATGCTCAAGGGAGTCCTGATGGGTGAAAAGAAAAAACACTAGACAATAACTTGACACCCTATGAAGAAATAAAGATCTCAATAAGGGTAAGTAGATGGGCAGTTATAAAAGCTAGTATTATTGCAACAACAGGTGATAATTCCACTTTTTGTTTTCTACATGATCTAAGAGACTAATACTTATTTAAAAATTACTAGTCTGATAGCTAATTATTATTGTAACTTCATTATAAAGTTATTATTGGAACTTTGGCTTATAACTCTACATTTTGTTTTCCACATAATGTAAGAGACTAATGTATTAAAAAGAATTATTAGTTAATATTTTTGCATGTACAATGTATAAAAATGTAATTCTGTGACATAAACAACTGAAAGGGGTGGGGATGGAGCTGTAATGGAGCGGTTTTTCTGTTATTAAAGTTAAGCCAATATAAATTCAAGTTATAGTGTTATAACTTTAGAATGTTAAATGTAATCCCCACGGTAACTATAAAGAAAATAGTATAGAAGACGCTATGAGAAATGAGAAAAGAATTTACACATTTCACTACAAAAAATCAGCCCTGGGCTGGCCCCAGTGGTCTAGTGGTTAAATTAGGCATGCTCTGCTTCAGTGGCCTGGGTTTGGTTCCTGGGTGTGGACCTATATCACTCATCTGTCAGTGGCCATGCTGTGGTGGTGGCTTACATACAAAAAGAGGAAGATTGGCAACATGTTAGCTCAGGGTGAATCTTGAAAGAAAGGAAGGAAGGAAGGAAGGAAAAGAAAGAAAGAAAGAGAAAAAAATCAACCAAATACAAAAGAGGGAAGGAATGCAGGAAATGGACAAAAAAGTTATACAGCATATAGAAAACAAATAACAAAATAACAGAAGTAAGTTGCTCTTTATCAGTAATTACTTTAAATGTAAACTGATTAAACTCTCCAATAAAAAGACAGAGAGGAACAGAATGGATAAAAACACATGTCCAACTCTATACTGTCTACAAGAGACTCACTTTAGATCCAAAGACACAAATCGCTTGAAAGTGAAAGGATGAGAAAAGACATTTCAAGCAAATAGTAACTAAAAGAGAGCAGGCGTGCTATATTAATATTAGACAAAATAGACTTTAAATCAAAAAAGTTTGCAAGAGACTAAGAAGGATGATATACATTAACAAAAGCTTCAATATAGCAAGAAGAGATAACAATTATAAATATTTAGTCACCTAATAACACTCTATCAAAATATATGAAGCAAATCTGACAGAACTGAAGGGAGAAATAGACAGCTGTACAATAATAGTTGGAGACATCAATACCCTACTCTCAATACTGGATACAACAACCAGACACAAATTAAGTAAAGAAATAGAGGACTTATAACAAATTAAGTAAATCTAACAGATATACAGAACACTGCCCAACAACAGCAGCATACACACTTTTCTCAAATGCTCATGCAACATTTTCCAGAATAGACCATATGTCAGGCCACAAAGTAAGTCTCAATAGCTTTAAAAAAGATAGATTATCACACAAAATCTCTTCCCCAACTACAACAAGATAAAGTTAGAAATCAATAACAAAAATAAAACTGGAAAGGTCATGAATTTGTAGAAATTAAACAACACACTGTTAAACAAACAATGGATCACAGAAGAAATAACAAGGGAAATTAGAAAACACTTAGAGATGAAAGAAAACAGAAACAGAACATACTGAAATTTATGGGATGAAGCAAACGTAGTGATAAAGGGGGGAGTTTATAGCTATAAATGCTTACATTAAAAAACAAGAAAGATCACAAATCAACAACCTAACTTACAACTTAAGGAACTAAAAAACAAAAAAAAAACTAAACCCAAAGCCAGCAGAAGGGAGGAAATAATAAAGATTAGAACAGAGGTAAATGAAATCGAGACTAGAAAAAACAGTACAGAAAATGAGTGAAGCCAAAAAAACAACAAAATTGACAAACCTTCAGCTATATGAACTAAAAAAAGATAGAAAAGACTGAAATTACTAAAATTGGAAATGACAGTGGAAACATTACTATTCAGTCTACAGAAATAAAAAATATTGTAAGAGAGTACTACAAACAAATTGGATAATCTACATGAAATGGACAAATTCCTAGAGACACAAAACCTACCAAGACTAAATCATGAAGAAATAGAAAATCTGAACAGACCTATAACTAGTAAGGAGATTGAATCAGTAATCAATCTCCAGACAAAGAATAGCCCTACACCTGAGGACTTCACTAGTGAACTCCACCAAACATTTAAAGAACTAATGTTGATCCTTCTTAAACTTTTTCAAAGAACTGAAGAGAAGAGAGCACTTCTTAAGGTATTCTATAAGAGCAGCATTACCCTGATGTCAAAGCTAGACAAAGACACTACAAGCAAGGAAAACTGCAGGCCAATATCTTTTATGAATATTGATGCAAAAATTCTCAACAAAATACTAGCAAACTGAATTCAGCAATGTATTAAAAGGATTATATACCATGACCAAATGGAATTCATTCCTGGAATGCAGGGATGGTTCAACACATGAAAAATGATCAATGTAATACATCACATTAACAGAATGAAGGAAGAAAAACCACATGATCATCTCAATTGACGCAGAAAAGGCATTTGACAAAAGTCAGCATCCTTTCATGATAAAAACACCCAAAAAACTAGGAACTGAAGGAAATTAGTTATGAGAATCCCACAGTGAACATCATACTCAGTGGTGAAAGACTGAAATAGTTTCTTCTAAGATCAGGAACAAGACAAGAATGCCCACTTTCACCACTTCTATTTAACACATTACTGGAAGTTCTAGCCAGAGCAATGAAGCAAGAAAAAGAATTCAGATTGGAAAGGAAGAAGAAAAATTATCTTTGTTTACAAATTATATGATCTTATATGTAGAAAACCCTAAAGATTCCACAAAAAAAAACTGTTAGAACTAATAAATTCAACAAAGTAATAGGATACAAAGTCAATACATAAAAATTAGTTGCATTTCTATACAACCAGCAATGAACAATCTGGAAAGGAAATTAAGAAAACAATTCAATTTACAATAGCATCAAAGAGACTAAAATACCCAGGAATTAACTTAACCAAGGAGGTGAAGGACTTGTATAATGAAAACTTCAAAACAATGATGAAAGAAGTTAAAGACATTAATAAATGCAAACACATCCCATGTTCATGGATTGAAATATTTAATATTGTTAAGATGTCAATACTACACAAAGTGATCTACAGTTTATCCCAGTGACGATTTTTACAGAGATAGAAAAACTTATCATGAAATTCATATGCAATCTCAAAGGACCCTGAAGAGCCAAGACAATCTTGAAAGAAAAGAACAAAGCTGGAGTGTTCATACTTCCTTATTTCAAACTTACCACAAAGCTACTGTAATAAAAAAGTGTGGTACTGGCATAGAGGCAGACCTATAGACCAATGGAAAAGATAGAAAGCCCAGAAATAACCCTCACGTATATAATCAAATGATTTTTGACAAGGAAGTCAAGACTATTCTATCGGAAAAGTACAGTTTTTTCAACAAATGATGCCAGGAAAACTGGATATCCACATGCAAAAGAATAAAGTTGGACACTTACCTAACACCATATACAAAAACTAAAAATGGATCAAAGACCTAATTGTAAGGCTTAAAACTATAGAAGTCTTAGAAGAAAACATAGGGCAAAACCTTGATGGCATTGGATATGCCAATGATTTCTTGGATATGACACCAATGACACAGGTAACAAAAGAAAAAATGGGCAATTGGAAACTTCATGAAAATAAAAAACTTTGTACATTAAAAGACAATATCAACAGAGTAAAAAGGCAACACAGAATGGGAAAAAATGTTTGAAAATCACATATCTAATAAGAGATTAACATCCAGAATATGTGGAGAACTCCTAAAACTTGACAATAAAAATACATACACCTCAATTAAAAAAAACGGGCAAAAGTAAATACAGATTTCTGATAATTGAAGAGAGGAATATCTGCTTATAAAAAGCATATGTTGTTTTGTTTTGTTTTTTTCTTTCTTGATGGATGGTATGATGGAGCTCTGAATATAAAGGAATAAATACATGATTTACATTACTTTGGGAAAAAAAACGGGCAAAAGACTTGAATAGACATTTCTGAAAAGAAGATATATGAATGGCCAATAAGCACATGAAAATACATTCAACATCACTAATTATTAGGGAAATGCAAATCAAAGCTACCATGAGATACCACCTCACACCCATTAGAATGGCAACTATCAAAAAAAAAAAGAGAGAATAACAAGTGTTGGCAAAGATGTGTGGAAATTGGCATACGCGCACTGTCAGTGGGAATGTAAAATGGTACAGCCATTGTAGAAAAGAGTATGATGGTTCTTCAAAAAATTAAAAATAGAATTAGCATATGATCCAGCAATTCTGGGTATATACCCAAAAGAACTGAAAGCAGGGTCTGGAAGAGATATTGGTATATCCTTGTTTACAGCAGCAATATTCATAATAGCTAAACCATGGAAGCAATCCAAGTGTCCATCAACAGTTAAATGGATAAACAAATGTGCTATGTACATACAATGGAATGCTATTTAGCCTTTAAAAAGATGGAAATTTTGACACATGCTACAACGTGGGTAAACCTTGAAGACAAGTCAAATAAGCCAGTCACAAAAGGACAAATACTACATGACCCACTTATGTGAAGTACTTAAGTAGTCAAAATCATAGAGACAGAAAGTAGAAGGCAGGTTGCCAGGGGCTGAAAGGAGGCAGAATGGGGAGTTAGCGTTTAATGGGTAGAGTTTTAGTTTTACACGATGAGTTCTGGAGATGGATGGTGGTGATGGCTGCACAACATTATGAATGTGTTTAATACCACTGAATTGTACACTTAAAAATGGCTAAGATGGTAAGTTTTATGCTTTGTATATTTTACCACAATAAAAAAATTGAAAAAAAAAACCTCCCAAAAGCTATTATCTTAAAAAAATTTAAAAAAAAAAAAAAAAAAACCTCAGCCAAACAAAAGGGAGAGGAAGAGCATAAAATTCCGAACAGTAGGATAACAGAACACCAAGCAGCCAATTTGTAACTGTTACAGATTAATGAGGAACGATGTTGATGGGATGTTAAAACACTCATGTTACAGTAACATTTATCATATTATTGTTGTAATGTATTTATAGATATACACACAGTTGGGAAAAGCCCAGAAGGGAATGAACCAAACTGTTAAGAGTGGTTATCTCTTGTGTGGTAGGATTCTGGGTGATTTTTATGTCTTGCTTGTTTATATTTTCTAAAATGAGCATGTATTAAGAAAAATCAGTAGAAGTTTTTAAAAATTAAATCAACGAAGACAAAACCCTGCAATCTCAGGTGAATATGTTAAACATCTTATAGGAGAGAGATGAAGGAAGGGAGAGGTTTTCACAGTCTAATCTAATTCAAAGCTAAATTTATTAAATACCTAGCTTCCCCAAATCACTCAGTATGAGTGTGCAATATATTGGGGGACAGATTTTAGTTTCTGGGTTTTTATTTTAATTGTAATTGAGACTATCAAAAGGTAGCTCTTTTTCCTATTTTTAAAAAAATGGAATCAATTGAGTAATTTTTCTCCCCAACTTGATTTAAAACATTAACCCCAAACTCAATATCTTAAAAACCAAAGGCTAATTCCCATTAAAATTCGAGCAGCATGCCAATGGTGAGAATACTGTCGTTCTTTATTAATAGTATTATCTCTTCCATCGAGTAAACCACTACGTGCGAAATAAAACCAAAATCCCAGCTAAGGAGCACCATTCTGAGCTCGAGGGCCACAGTGAATAATTTGAAACTGCCATCAGAAGTACTCAAAGGTAATGAGACCGAGGATTGATTTTTATTGACTATCAAGAACGAACTCATTCAAAATGGCACACAAAACACCGAACTAAAAACACAAAGCCCAAATCCAAGGGCCGAGCACGATTCCTTCTGGCACCTATCCGCCCTCTACCCTAGTCCCCTCCTCTGGCCCCGGCGGGTCCCTGTCGCCACTTGCCCCCAGGTGATGCAGAGCAGCTGTCCTCCACCAGACGCCCTAGCAACAGCACCGTGAACTCAGCTCCTTCGGGCGTTCAGGAAGCCGGCTTCTCCGTGCCCAGCGTCCCGGCTCCCGGCCCCGCCCCCGCGGGGCCCCGCCCCCTACCTCTCCATGCCCCGCCCCCTGCCCGCTGGGCCCCGCCCCAACCTCTGGGCCCCCGCCCCCGGACCCACCTCTTCCCCTCGCCCCGCCCCTTTCCCCGCCCCGCCCTGGCCCGCCGGGCCCCCGCCCCTTGCCCCGCTGGGTCCCGCCCAGACCTCTGGGCCCCGCCCCAGGCCCCACCCCCGCCCCGCCCCGCTCGCGTTCTGCGGGCTTCTCCGGCCCTCCGCCCTGTGTGACGGGCCGGGGCCCGGGCCCGGAGGGGGGTCTATTGCGCACGCCTAGGGCGCCCGGCTGGAGGATGGAAAGAGACCTCGGCGGCGCGCCAGTGACTGAGAGGCGCGGCGTTCGGCGGGCTCCCTCCCGGAAGCGGAAGCTCGGGGGGCGGGCCAAGCGGGGCCGGGAGTCCGCGGCGGTTGATTCCTTTTACCGTGAGGTTTTGCTTCACTCCGTCTGGGCTTCTTTGAGGCTGCGAGAGATGGTGAGGTCCGGATCTCGACCGGGCCAGGTGAGGGCTGCGCACCTGAGGCGTCCGCTGGGGGCGGGGAGAGGGACTGAAGGGGCTCTCGGGCCGGGAGAAGTGCAAAACTGTTTGAAAAAAATAAAAACAAAGACAGCGCGTCCGCAGTGGAAATGCTGGGAAAGGGACGGCGGGGGCCACCTCGTCCTAGCATCCCGACACAGCCGCCCTGGCCGTTGACGCGAGTTCAGTGTGAACCGCTGTGGTCCTCCGGGGCGCCGGCTTTGGTCTGGGGCCCGGTTCGCGGCCAGCCTCCGCCGCGGGGTCGGGTGACTTCACCTCTCCGAGCCTCGGTACGTTGTTGCATCAAATCCAGGTTCTCGGTTCTTCCACCGAGTCCTGCTGTTAGCTGGTCTTCCGTCACAACTGCTGGTGTTTTACTGCTGGTGAAAAAAGCTCTGCCAGTTAGCTCTGCCTTTAGCCTCAGCCCTCTCAAATGCACGCCCTTTGTTGGACTAAATGATTCTCTTTTCTCCTTAAAATCCGACACTGGCACATTTCTTTTTCAAGATAAAATCTCAGTCCTTTGGCCTGTCAACACAGTCCTTTTTTGATCTGGCCGGTGCATTCCTTCCCGCCCCGATCCCAGTAATACCCAGCCTTGTTGGGTCTGTCCTGCAGTGCTGTGGCTGCCCCGCGCCCTCTCCTGCGTCCCCGCCTTTGCGCTTTCTGTTCTGCCCAGAAAGCCCTTCTGTCCCTGCTAGCTCCATTTTCCATCTCCTGCACCTCAGCTCCAAGGCGGGTCTGGAAGCCTTGCCTAGCACTCTCACATCCCCATTGTTAGGGTCCCCCCTTTTGTGCCCTGTACTGACCTTTATCCACCCACTTTTCCAGGCTAGAGACGTTGCTAATCCTCCTTCTGCTACTACACTATTTCTGTTTTTGAGGCCCAGGCCGGCACCTGGCACAGAGTAGATTTTTTAAAGTAATGAATCAACTAGTCCTCACACAGACCCTCTACTTAGAGTGATCTTACTCCTCCTTAAAAAATCCACCATTTTTTTTTTTAGGTCTTCATTTATCACCTCCCTTGTAATGCTGTCTTCCCCATTAGTGTGAATTTTACACTTTTTTTTAAGACCTGGCTCAAGACTTTCTTCATGAGCACTTCCAGACCAGCCCCACCCTTATGGATCTCTCTCTTATATTGAATGAACTCAGAATATGTGCAAGGGGGAATGGGGGGAAAACATGGTTTTTGTAGTCATAGATTTAAATTCCAATTCTGCCACTACTATGGTGTAGTAGTAAGCACAATCCTTTTTGCTTTTCTGAGACTCCTTTCCCTTGTCTATGAAATAGGTATAAATATGTATAAAATTCTGCCTCAAAGAGTTAGGGAGGTTAAATGAGAGAACCTGGTAAAATACCTATCTCACACTTGGCATAAATGTGCAAGTGTTTACTCCCCTTAAAAACTAATAATCCATATGAACACAGATTGGAAGCCCCAGTAGCAAAGAACACGTCTAGTGCCTAGATCTTGGTTTCTAAATACCATTGTTCACTAAAAGGCTTCTTGGAGAGATGGTCAACTCGAGGGCTGAGGCACAGAGATTATAAGATGAGCCTGGATACATCAAGATGAAAAGCTCTGTGCAGCAAAGGAAACAATTAACAGTAAAAAGGCAACTTACGGAATGGGAAAAAATTTGTAAACCATATACCTGATCAAGGGGTAATATCCAAAATATATAAGGAACTCTTACAACTCAATAGCAAAAAGCCAAATAACCAGATTTAAAAATGGGCAAAGGAGTAGAATAGACATTTTCCAAAGAAGACATACAAATGGCCAACAGGTATATGAAAAGATGCTCAGCACCACTCATCATCAGGGAAATGAAGATCAAAACCATAATGAGATATCACCTCACACCTGTTAGGCTATTATCAAAAAACCCCAGAAAATAACAAGTGTTGATGAGGATGTGGAGAAATTGGAGCCGTTGTACATTGTTGATGAGAATGTAAAAGAGTGCAGCCACTGTGAAAAACTATATGAAATTTCCTCAAAAAATTAAAAATAGAACTACCATAGGATCCAGGAATCCCACTTTGGGTATTTATCCAAAAGAATTAAACACAGGATCTTGAAGAGATATTTGCACTCCTGTGTTTGTTACAGCATTATTCAACAATAAAGAAGTGGAAACAACCTAAATGTCCGTTGATGGATGAATGGATAAAGAAAATGCACTATATACACACAGTGGAATATTATTCAGCCTTAAAAAAAGAAAGAAATCCTGCCATATGCAACATGGATAAATCTTGTGGATATTACGCTAAGTGAAATAAGCCAATCACAGAAGGACAAATGTTGCATCATTCCACTTATATAGGTATCGAAAATAGTCAGACTCATAGAAGCAGAGAGTAGAATGGTAGTTGCCAGGGGATGGAGGGAGGGAGAAATAGGGAGTTGCTATTCAATGGGTATAAAGTTTCAGTTATGCAAGATGAATAAGTTCTGGAGATAAGCTGTACCACATGTCTATAGTTAACAGTACTTATTGTACACTTAAAAATTTGTTGAGAGGATAGATCTCATGTTAAATGTTCTTATAACAATGAAAAAAAAAAATCAGCGTGGAGCACCATGTTGCAGAAAGTAAGGTCTAGCTCAAAAAATAATGGGAATTTGTTAAAATGAAACAGGAGCTGGTTTGAAGAGACTTCTACTGACAGAATCTGGGACAATTTGAGCATCAAAATAAATAATGGTATTAATGGGTCATAACTCATTGAGTAAAACAGGAATCAATGAGTCCATACTAACAAATGAAGAAGGAAAAGTGCTTCGCTAACATTGAATGCCAACTAATAAATGTAGAAGGAATTATGTAAGTTAGGAAAATCACCATTTGACAAGCAATTGATTAAAGCAAGAATCGTTAATGGATGCTAAAACGACTGGGTGTAAGTGTGATGAATAGGATGTCTGCATAATCTCAAAGTATCTCTCCTCAAATGCTTAATACTTACAAAGGTATAACCTTACAGTGAGAAACCTGGCAGGGACCATCTTAAATAATCAAAGTTTGCATCACCAGTAGTGGGACAAACTGACACATCATATGCCTACTCATATCGTGTTGAAAAGGACACAAACTTCCTTTTGTGGTATTTCTGCCAAAAATGTACCACCTGAATCTAGTCATGAGGAAACATCAGACAAGTATAAATGTCCAGAGGGACAGTCTTCCAAAATAACTGGATTATACTCTTTAAATATGTCAAGATTGTAAAAGACAATGACTGGCAACCCAAGGAACTGTTCCAGATTAAAGGAGACTGAAGAGATATGAAAGCTTAGTGCAACACAGGTCCTGGATTGGACATGGACCGGATTGTTTTTCTATAAAGGACAGTATTGAGATAATTGGCAAAATGTGAATAAAGTCTAGAGTAGATTGTAATGTGGTATCAAGGTTAATGTCCTGATTTTGATAATTATACTCTGATTATGTGAGACAGTGACCTTGTCCTTAGGAAATATTTAGGAGTAAATATTTAAATGTAAAGGGGTATCATGTCTGCAACTTACTCTGAAATGGTTCAGACAAAAAATAGTACCGTGTATATATTTTGAGAGAGACTGGCAGATGTAGTAAACTGTCAATAGTTGGGGAATCTGGGTGAAGTGTATACAGTTCTTTGTACTATTACTTCAAAATAAAAAATACAAAAGAAATTTGAAGGAAGTGTGCCAGTGTGACAGTACTGTTGCAGGGTGCTTTTATCCTGGGTAATTTTCTTTATCTGATTTTCTGTAATGTGACCTCATGTGATTGGTTGTTTTTTTGAGGAAGATTAGCTCTGAGCTAACATTCGCTGCCAATCTTCCTCTTCTTACTAAGGAAGATTGGCCCTAAGCTAACATCTGTGCCCATCTTCCTCTGTTTTACATGTGGGACGCCTCCCACAGCATGGCTTGATAAGCGGTGCATAGGTCCTGGGATCTGAACTGGCGAACCCAGGGTCGGTGAAGTGGAACATGTGAGCTTAGCCATTATTCCACCTGGCGGGCCCCCTTGTGTGTATATTTTTTTGGAAAAGTAGTATATATAATCTTACAACTATGCCATACATTTATCTCAGACAGTATACTTTTTTTTATTTTTGAAAGATAATAATTGTGGTAGTTGTTTTTGGACTTAGCAGCACCATAGTTTGGGTTTTTATTATAGTTCTGGCCAGGACACCACGATAGTTACACTGAAGGGAAAGACCGTGAGAGTGTCATGCCGGGACCAGTGGAGCTACGTGACGTGGGATCTTATTTCCTACATTGTTGGTTCTCGCTGCTGGCTTCATGACTCCATCATATTCCAAGTTATCTCAAGGAGTATAAACTCTATCAAATCAATTTATAAAATGTATTCTGAGGAGCATTCTTGGAAAGAAGGAGTACATATTCAAGCAAATAATAGAATATTATATAATTCCAGAAAGTTTAATAGTTACTGCTCAAAGCTATCTTGGGATGAAACATGTAAACATGTCAAGAAAAATCATAAATGTAACTGCCAACAGTGACTACATCTGAAAGGTGAAATGAGGGAGTGACTAGGGAATTTAACCATGTCTTTTAAAAACTAAATTTCAAATAGAGATTATGTTTATCTGATATAAAGTTATTAAGATATAAAAAGTTATACCATGGAAAGTCTCCCTTCTTGCTCTGTCCCCCAGATTCTTTTTCTCTCCTCAGACGCTACTATAATTAACTATTTCCTGTGTAACTCTCAAGATATTAGATGCACGTAAAAACAAAAGCATATTTTTTCTTCTACACAAAGGGTAGCCCACTTTTGTTACTTTTAAAATAAAATTTTAAAAAAACATCACCACGTGTTTAAAAAGAAAACTTGAGAGAATGAGATATAGATAAAGAGGAATGGTAGAGTTTTCATGTGTTGGTCTTGTCAAGCATTCTAAGGAATGTGGATAAATAGAATCAGAGTTATGAACTTTGTTCTGCCTTCAATTAACTTAGATGTTTTGAAGAATTTGGGCGAAGTAGAACATGTTCAGTGAATGAGTATAATCCAAACTTATGTAGTAGGTACTTCTGGTTAAAATAATGTCTCAACTTCACTTTCAGCTTACATAGACTTGAGGAACAAATATATATGTTGCTTGCTTGACATTTTATATAGAAGAAATAGTTTGTGTATGAATCCAATTGTAATTGTGGATTTTTAGGATATATCACATTTATAAAAAACTAATAACATGGGGGGCTGGCCCCGTGGCCGAGTGGTTGAGTTCGCGCGCTCTGCTGTAGGCGGCCCAGTGTTTCGTTAGTTCGAATCCTGGGCGCGGACATGGCACTGCTCATCAGACCACGCTGAGGCAGCGTCCCACATGCCACAACTAGAAGAACCCACAACGAAGAATACACAACTATGTACCGGGGGGGCTTTGGGGAGAAAAAGGAAAAAAATAAAAAAAAAATAAAAAAAAAACAAAAACAAAACAAAACAAAAACTAATAACATGGTAGGTACATAAAGTGCAGTATTATTCAGCCTTAAAGAAGAAGGAAATTTTAATGCATGCTGCATCATGGAAGAATCTTGAAGATATTATACTAAGTGGAATAAATTAGACACAAAAGGACAAATACTGTATGATTCCACTTATATGAGCTTCTTAGACAAGTCAAATTCATGGAGATGGAAAGTAGAAGAGTGGTTGGCAGAGGCTGAGGGGAGGATGAGATGGAAGTTATTGTTTAACAGATACAGTTTCAGTTTCTGAAGATAAAAAAGCTCTGGAGATGGGTGGTGGTGAAAGTTGCACAACACTGTGAGTGTATTTAATGCCACAGAACTGTACACTTAAAAATGGCTAAAATGGGGGCCAGCCCAGTGGTGCAGTGGTTAAGTGCGCACGTTCTGCTTTGGCGGCCAGGAGTTCCCTGGTTCAGATCCCGTGTGTGGACCTACGCACTGCTTGTCAAGCCATGCTGTGGCAGGCGTCCCACATATAAAGTAGAGGAAGATAGGCACGGATGTTAGCTCAGGGCTAGTCTTCCTCAGCAAAAAGAGGAGCATTGATGGGAGATGTTAGCTCAGGGCTAATCTTCCTCAAAAAAAAAGGCTAAAATGGTAAATTTTATGTATGTTTTATCATGATAAAAAAAGAAAGGAAACATTTTACGTTTTGCCAAGACAGCATACTGAAAATATAGTAGAGAAATATTTGTGTATCTACTAAATATAATGCATTATGTCATAGGTGTTATCTTCAGGAAAGCAGACTGGACCTTCTAAATTAACAAATGGAAAGAAAGGGTAGGTACTTAAAGAAGTTTTAAACTTCAGGAAATCTCAAGAGGTTTTTCAGATCTTTGGGCTGAACTGAATTTTGCCTACCCCAGAAAACTAGGTGGGTCTCTCCCTTCTCAAAACTCTGGGGAGGAACCTTCCATATCTACCCATGTTGATCAACTGTTTAATAGACTTTAGAATCTTCATTAAGTCCTGTATAAATCCATCTCATACGTGACTGGATGAGCTTTCTTATCCAACCTTTACTGGAAAGAAAATGACTATTTACACTATATTTTGGGGAAAAAAATTATATGTAAAAAATTTTAACAAACTTGTCTTCTAGGATCCATTTAAGAAAGACATCACATTTTAATGCAGATTCTGGCTATCCCATCCATTCTGATTCAGAAAGTCAGGTAAGAGTAAACTGAATAGATGCGATATACAGTATTCTAATTAATCCTCAGGTAAAACCTAGGAAGTGGGAATAAAAATTCAAAGGTAAAGTATTAATTGCCCTAAGGAAGTATGAAGGCTTTTTGCTTTAAAACATGTTTTCCAGCAATAATAATTACTTCTAAATAAAGAAATTTTAAAACTACATAATTTCTTTTTTCCTGCATTAAAATTTTATATACAAATTTCTAAATGACCTTCTCCTTACAGACTGAAACCGTACAAGGGCTTGATGGTTGTGCTTCTTTGCTGCGGGACATTTTGAGAAATGAAGATTCAGGTTTTATTTTTTAAGCTTCTTTGCTGATCACATTTTCTCAATTAAGTAGTTCTCTTAATGCTAATGAATTTTTGTTTGAATTATTAATAGGCTCAGAAATAGCATATTCAGAAAATAGATCTAACCCCAGACCTTTAGAAGGCAAAAGATATAGATCTAAAAAGAGAGGATGTGGAAAACATACTGTTCCTTCAGCAGTCCGGAGAGAAATTTGTAAGTGTTTCTTCTCTTATTTAATTAAATATAATACTTAATTCTGAGGGTTTTGATAAATTATCAGGATTGTGGAGTTGGTCTTTTGGTTTAATAATGTACTGGTTATTCATGTGTATGCATGCTTATGCTTCTCTTTCTCTATTCAGCTTCTAATCGCTGAGTAGTTACTTGGTTTACCATCACTTTCCCAAGAAGAAAAGTAGAAAAAAGTGACTGGGTTTTGCAGGAGAAAAGGTTCAAACTCAGAATGATGTTTGGAATGTATATAGAGTTATCTTTGTTCTCCCTGCCGCTTGTTTCCATAGATAATCACAAATTGGTTGGGTTTCTTGTGTATACTTATTGTTTTAAAATTATTTTGTGTGTATATATCCAAAGTAGTTTCAGTAGCTCAACTTGCTGAGCTGCACAGTTAGAATACATGGTACATAAGGGCGTAAAATTCCAGGTTGGATAGATATGTAAGGAAAGAGGGCCTGCCACTGATTGATGATGAATGTTGTCAAGGATATTTTACACTCTCACAGTTAACTTGCTGACTTAATCAAATATAATAATTCAGCAAATATTTATATAATTCAACAATAATGTAGTAATAAGCCAAAGTTTAGAATAAGCAGGGTTTGTTTATGTTGTCCCTTGGAGGCCTGTAGAACAGGATAGCCTAAAATGGAGATGAAAAAGTCCACAATTTTGAATTCAGGTGGACAAGAATGCAGCTAGCTAGTTCCACAGTTCAGGTGGGCCAAAAATGTTAGCACAGCAGTGCATGCTTAGATTCAGCTTAGGCAAGGAGTGAAGTCTAGACAATCATCTATAGTAGTAGCCCTGGATATTAAGAGATCAGGATCCAGGCAAAGAGGCTGAGAAAATGAGGGTAGAACATTCATAGGACTAAAGGCTGATGTTCCAGATGGTCTTGAGTCGGAGAACTAGGGCAGAGGAAATAACTTACTATCCCTTCTTGGAGACCAGTCACATTTAGCCTCTTATTATCTTGACCTGCACTGTTTAAGATGGTAGTCACTAGCTACTTATGGCCATTGAGCACTTGAATTATGGCTAGTACAACCAAGGAGCTGAATTGTAAATATTATTTAATTTTAATTAATTAAAATTTAAATTTGAAAACCGATACTTGATCCAGTTATTAGAAAACTTTTAAGTATGTTTGGAATAACTTGGTTATGTGAATCTACTTTTTCAACTCTAAATTTTATTAAATCTAAATACAATGAAGTATTTCTGATAAAAATTTAGCATCCAGATTGAGATGTGCTTTGTGTAAAATGCACACTAGATTTAGAGGATTTAACACAAAAAATAAAATATCTCAATTTTTTAAGTTAATTATATGTTGAGATGCTAATATTTTGGATATATTGATTTGAATAAAATATTATAAATTAATTTTACCTATTTCTTTTTACTTTTAATATGGCAGCTGGAAAATTTCAGATTGTCTATATGGTTTACGTCATATTTCTATTGGACAATACTGGTCTAAACCAGGAGTCGGCATACTATACCAGTTTTATTTTCTAATGTTTAGTTATTTTATTTATTTTGCAAATAAAGTTTTATCAGAGCACAGCCATGCTAATTCATTTATGTATTTTCTGTGGATGCTTCTGTGCTGCAGTGGCAGAGTTGAGTAGTTGTGATAGAGACCATCTGGGCTGCTAAGCCTAAAATATTTATTCTCTAGCCTTTTAAGAAAAAGTGTGCTAACCCCTGGTCTAAACTCTTCAAGCAGAGGCGTATTTATTGGGGCCCAGTGGACAAGGAATAGAGTCATCGCACCAACTGCCTGTTCCTGCAGTCTCCTACTTTTTTCCTCAAGGCAGCTTGTTTCTTGTCCAGGGTAGCCTTCCTCAAGGAACTCTCATTGGAATGTATGTGGCTGACAATGGTGCCTTGGTAGCAACTTGTTGGGTTCCAGCTTAACTGCTTATTAGTCTGAGTTCCAACAGGAAACAGATGGCAGCACTCAAATTAAGATAATTCAAGGAGGGTTTATTTACAAAGAAACTCATTACAAAGGTTTGTGTATAGGGAAACCTCAAGAGATTGTGCTAGCAGCAGCAGCAGAGCTGTTACCATCCCTAGGCCTTGGGGGATGAGGCGAGGGAGAGGTTGCTGGGACTCAGAAAGAGATGCTGCTGTGTAGAGTAGGCTGCTGTGAGCCGAGCAGTGAGCCTCATTTAAGTAACAAAGCCAACCCAAGGTGGCCTCCTAGAGAGGGAGTTGGGAATAACACTCTGACTTTATGCTTCTTCCTTTCCTTGATAATACCAAGACTCCCCTTGGATGGGGCCCAGCCAGAGCCCTGTTCATGAAATAAGTCAGAGAGAGAAAGTCAAATACTGTATGATCTCACTCATAAGTAAAAGATAAAAACAACAAACAAACACAGCAACGGAGATTGGATTGGTGGTTACATAGGGGACAGCGGGGCAGGGTCGGGGGGAAGAAGGGGGAGGGCAAAAGTGGGTATTAGGCTCACATGTGTGGTGATGGAGCATAATTAGTTTTTGGGTGGCGAACATGATGTACTCTACACAGAATTTTAAATATATTACGATGTACATCTGAAAACCATATAATGTTATAATCCAATGTTACTGCGATAAAAAAAAAGACAAGAAAAAAATGTACATCATGTCTGGGATTTGATTTTCAGTCTTACAAGCTAAATAAGTTAGCCTTCCTATGTCATGGATGTTGGCAGGATTAAGACTCCTGGGTCAGAGACAAAGGACTTCATTACTCACAGCACAGCAAACAGCATGTACATCAGCATATTTGTGTTGGCTCCCCCCTTGCCACCAGTTCCCATGGGGGTGATGTGATGGACCCAGATGGATGCTGCGCATGCTGTAGGTTTAAGTTTCAGCAGTGGAACATTGATTTGGGGAATCTCGCTTTGGTAGTAAGCAGTAAGCAAGCCTGTACTTATCTTAAGGGGAAAAGTAACCTTATCCTTCAGAATTGCTCACTACAAACACAACCCTAAGAAATGGCCCAGGTGAAGAGCTTAGGTCAAGGCCTTACTTTCTTGGTATACCCCGCAAGACATGTAGGAGCAGAAGAGACCCTTGAAGGAGTGTCTCTTAACAATGTAATCCGTATAGATCAGCATCCCAGGGAGAGCAGGGTGGAGATGAGTAGAGGATGGATTTGAAGGAGATGAGGGACATCTGGCATTCTGGGTCACTAATAAGTATTAAATTCTTATTTGGATTAGATTCAGATCAGCAGTTGTGGCCTGTGATAGGATATAACATTCTTATCGTCCTTTCCCCTACACTTTCATCAACAGAAGGAAAGACCTACTTCCCATAGGATAGTCTCCTTTACAGTTGCAGCATTAGAAGTTAGTTCTCATTGACTTATTTACTCTCAAGGTTGACTCATTAGAAACAGAAGCCTCCTCCCTTTGTTAATTTGCTCTATCGTTTTTAGTTTACCAAACTGTAGCACTATCTAGAAAGGATCATCTTTTTTTGTCTGTGGTGGGTAGCGTTAACCAGTACAAGGTTTTTGCTTTGTTATCACAGGCTCAACAATATACAAAATGACACTCAGCCCTTGCTCTCTTTTCCATCTCTCCACAAGTGAGGTAATCATAAATAGAACTTTAAATAATCTGTTATAGCATGTTGACTAGTATCTGTGTATCATTCTAATTTTAACGCATATTATCTTCCTATTTTATGTTAACCATCTTCTGGGGTGTGATCTCCTTATGTACTTTCTGTCTGGGATCTGCCTGATCATTGAGTGGCTATGGAGGCAAGCCTGCCCATCTTGGTACATACTGGGAGTAAGGAGGCAGAGAGGCAGTTCCGAAAGTGCCTTGAACTTTCTTGAGAGTATTCCTGACATTTAAAGAGAAAATATATTTTTTTTAATAAGCAACTTTTTACATTTGATAACTGTGTTGACTGCTATGGGCACATAACTCTGCTTTCAGTAACATACGTAATATTGCTGCCCTCACCTTGGGGAGATAAACTACTACAGGCAGAATTTTTTTTTTTATTGAAGTCATAATAGTTTACAAAATTGTGAAATTTCACTTGTACATTGTTATTTGTCCATCACCATATAAGTGCTCCCCTTCACCCTTTGTGCCCACCCCCACCCTCCTTCCCCCTTGTAACCACTGAACTGCAGGCAGAATATTTTGAGCACTGATTACCCCCATCAAGGCCAAGTGTTCTTTTATGTATTTCCGCTTATAATAGGCACCTAGCAGCTCTTACCTGCAGTAGATGTGTGTTCTGTATTTGGGTGGAGGGATTATTCTTAGCTGTCAGACAGTGCTTGAGCATCCAAGAAACAGTGCTGAAGAGCAGCTAGAATTCAAGGACTGAGAAAAGTTTTGTAGATTGAGTAAACGAATGCATCCCTTTTGTGAATTCTGGTTATCAACTGACCCCAATTAGACACATTGCCATCCTAATCTATTAGGTAAAATTTTCACGTAGGGTACTTTCGTATAATGAACAGGAATGAGAAAATATACTCATTTGTATTTGTGTAGTGACAGGTTCATTTTGTTGTTGTTGGTTTTTTAATTTTGAAATTGTATAGTAGTAATATAAATTTAATTTAATTTAATTTAATTTAATTTTTTTGAGGAAGACTAGCCCTGAGCTAACATCTGCCAATCCTCCTCTTTTTGCTGAGGAAGACTGGCCCTGAGCTAAGATCCGTGCCCATCTTCCTCTACTTTATATGTGGGACGCCTACCACAGCATGGCTTGCCAAGCAGTGCCATGTCCACACCTGGGATCCAACCGGCGAACCCCGGGCCGCCAAAGCGGGAACATGCGTGCTTAACCGCTGTGCCACTGGACCAGCCCCTCCCCTGCCCATTTTTTGATCAGGTTGTTCGTTTTTTTTGTTGTTGAGTTATATGACTTCTTTATGTATTTTTGAGATTAACCCCTTGTTGGATATAGTATTTGCAAATATTTTCTCCCAGTTGATGGGTTGTTTTTTCATTTTGATCCTGGTTTCCTTTGCCTTGTAGAAGCTCTTTAGTCTGGTGAAGTCCCACTTGTTTATTTTTTCTTTTGTTTCTCTTGCCTTGAGTAGACATGGTATTTAAAAAGATCCTTTTAAGACCAACGTCAAAGAGTGTATTGCCTATATTTTCTTCAGGAGTTTTATGGTTTCATGTCTTACCTTCAACTCTTTAATACATTTTGAGTTCATTTTTGTGGATGGTGAAAAATAATGGTCTACTTACATTCATTTGCATGTGGCTGTCCAGTTTTCCCAACATCATTTATTGAAGATACTTTCCTTTTTCCATTGTATGTTCTTGGCTCCTTTGTTGAAGATTAGCTATCTGTAGATGTGCGGTTTTATTTCTGGGCTTTCAGTTCTATTCCATTGATCTGTGTGTCTGTTTTTGTGCCAGTACCATGCTGTTTTGATTACTGTAGCTTTGTAGTATATTTTGGAGTCAGAGATTGGGATGCCTCCAGCTTTGTTTTTTTTCCTCAGGATTGCTTTAGCTATTTGGGATCTTTTGTTGCCCCTGTAAATTTTAGGACTCTTTGTTCTATTTCTGTGAAGAATGTCATTGAGATTCTGGTTAGGATTGCATTAAATCTGTAGATTGCTTTAGGAAGTATGGAGATTTTAACTGTATTTATTCTTCTAATCCATGTGCATGGAATATCTTTCCATTTCTTTATGTCATCATTGATTTCTTTCAATAACGTCTTATAGTTTTCATTATCGTTCACCTCCTTGGTTAAATTTATTCCTGGTATTTTATTCATTTTGTTGTGATTATCAATGGGATTGTATTCTTGAATTCTCTGTTAGTTCATTATTAGAGGATAGAAATGCAACGAATTTTTGTAAGTTGATTTTGTATCCTGCAACTTTGCTGTTGTTGTTGATTGTTTCTAATAGTTTTCCAATGGATTCTTTATGGTTTTCTATGTATAAAATCATGTTGGCTGCAAACAGCAAGAGTTTCACTTCTTCATTGCCTATTTAGATACCTTTTATTTCTTTTTCTTGCCTAATTTCTCTGGCCAAAACCTCTAGTACTATATTGAATAAGAGTGGTGAGAGTGCGCACCCCTGTCTTGTTCTTGTTCTCAGAAGGATAGCTTTCAGTTTTTCCCCATTGAGTATGATGTTGGCTATGGGTTTGTCATATATAACCTTTATTATGTTGGGGCACTTCCCTTTTAAACCCATTTTATTGGGAGTTTTTATCATAAATGGATGTTGGATCTTGTCAAATGCTTTTTCTGTGTCTATTGAGATGATGATGTGGTTTTTATTCCTCATTTTGTTAAGGTGGTGTCTCTCATTGATTGATTTGCGAGTTGAACCATCCCTGCATCCCTGGTATAAATCTCACTTGATCATGGTGTGTGATCCTTTTAATGTATTGCTATATTTGGTTTGCCAATATTTTGTTGAGGATTTTTGCATCTATGTTCATCAGCGACATTGGCCTGTAATTTTCCTTCTTTGTGTTGTTTTTGTCTGACTTTGAGATCAGGGTGATGTTGGCCTCATAAAATTAGGAAGTTAGGAAGTGTTCTGTTTTCTTCAGCTTTTTGGAATAGTTTGAGAAGGATAGGTATTAAATCTTCTTTGAATATTTGAATTCAAACATTTGTCTTTGAATTCTCCAGAGAAACCATCTGGTCCTGAACTTTTGTAAGGGAGATTTTTGATTATTGTTTCAATTTCTTTACTTGTGATTGGTCTATTCGGATTCTCTGTTTCTTTTTGATTTCAGTTTTGGGAGGTTGTATGAGACTAAGAATTTATCCATTTCTTCTAGATTGTCCAATTTGTTGACATATAGTTTTTCATAGTATTCTCTTATAATCCCTTGTATTTCTGTGGTATCTGTTGTAATTTCTCCTCTTTCATTTTTCATTTGTGTGTGTGTGTGTCTGAGGAAGATTGGCCCTGAGCTAACATCTATTGCTAGTCTTTCTTTTTTTGCTTGACGAACATTATCACTGACCTAACATCAGTGCCTGTCTTCCTCTATTATATGTGGGATGCTGCCACAGTGTGGCTTGATGAGCGGTGCATAGATCTGCGTCTAAGATCCGAACCTGAGAACCCCAGGCCACCAAAGTGGAGTGTGCAAACTTAACTGGGCCAGCCCCCATTTCTAAGTTTATTTATATGAGCCTTCTCTCTTCTTAGTGAGTCTGGCTAAGGGTTTGTCAATTTTGTTTATCTTCTCAAAGAACCAGCTTTTAGTTTCATTGATCCTTTCTACTGTTTTTTTGTTTTTATTTCACTTATTTCTGATCTAATTTTTATTGTTTTCCTCAATCTGCTGATTTTGGGCTTTCTTCTTCTTTTTCTAATTCTGTTAAGTTTAAGACTGCTTATTTGAGATTTTTCTTGTTTGTTAAGGTGGGCCTATATTGTTATGAATTTCCTACTTAGGACTGCTTTTGCTGCATCCCTTATGAGTTGGTATGGTGTATTTTTGCTTTTGTTTGTCTCCAGATATTTTCATTGTTGTCAGGAAAGGTTAGTCCCGAGCTAACACCTGCTGCCAATCCTCCTGTTTTTGCTGAGAAAGATTGACCCTGAGCTAACATCCATGCCCATCTTCCTCTATTTTATATGTGAGACGCATGCCACAGCATGGCTTGGTAAGTGGTGCCATGTCCACACCTGGGATCCAAACCACCGAACCCTGGGCAGCCAAACTGGAACATGCAAACTTAACTGCTGCGCCACTGGGCTGGCCCCGTCCAGATATTTGTTGATTTCTCTTTTAATTTCTTCAGTGATCCGTTAGTTGTTCAGTAGCATGTTGTTTAGTCTCCACATATTTGTCACTTTCCGAACTTTTTTCCTGTAGTTGATTTTGAGTTTCATAGCATTATGGTTGAAAAAGATGCTTGATATGATTTCAGTCTTCCTAAATTTATTGAGGCTTGCCTTGTTTCCCAACATATGGTTTATCCTTGAGAATGTTCTGTGTGCACTTGAGAAGAATGTGTATTCTGCTGTTTTTGGATGGAGTGTTCTATATGTATCTATTAAGTCCATCTGGTCTAGTTTTTCATTTAATTCCACTATTTCCTTGTTGACTTTCAGTCTGGATGATCTATCCATTGCTGTAAGTAGGGTGTTAAAGTCTCCTACTATTATTATGTTGTCATTAATATCTCCTTTTAGGTTTGTTAATAGTTGCTTTATGTACTTTGGTGCTCTTTTGTTGGGTGCATATATAAGTGTTGTGTCTTCTTGGTGGAGTGTCACTTTTATCATTATGTACTGCCCCTCTTTGTCTCTCATTGCCTTTTTTATCTTGAAGTCTGCTTTGTCTGATATAAGTATGGCAACACCTGCTTTCTTTTGTTTACCATTAGCTTGGAGTATCATCTTCCATCCCTTCACTCTGAGCCTGTGTTAGTCTTTACAGCTGAGATGTATTTCCTGGAGGCAGCATATCTTTGGGTCTTGTTTTTTACTCCATCCTGCCACTTTGTGTCTTTTGATTGGAGAATTCAATCCTTTTACATTTAGAATTATTATTGCCATATGAGGGCTTAATGCTGCCATTTTATCACTCATTTTCTGGTTGTTCTGTATTTCCTTTGCTTCTCTTCTCGTGTATTTGGGACTGCCAATTCAGTTTGGTAGTTCTCTATGATGGTATTCTCAGTTTTCTCTTTATTTATCATTTGTGTCTCTGTTCTGATTATTTGTTTAGTGGTTACCATGAGGTTTGTATTAAAAATCTCCTAGCTGAGGTAGTCTATGTTCTGATAGCCTCTTATTTCCTTAGGCTAAGCCAATTCCATCCCTTGCCTCTTCCCCTTCTAAGTTATTATTGTCACAACTTGTTCCATCTTGTATTGTCAATTTGTGATTAAAGTGATGAGATTATATTTATTTTTGGTGTTTTTCTTCCCTTTGTCTTTAATGTTGTAATTAAGTGTTTGCTAATCTGTTCTAAGAGAGAGCTGCAATTTTCTGATTTTGTCTGCCTATTTATCTGCTTGCTCAAAGCTTTGTAAACCCTTTCTTTTTTGTTTCAGGTATGAGGGCCTTCTCGAGCGTTTCTTGTATGGGGGATCTTGTGGCAGTGAACTCCCTCAGCTTTTGTTTATCTGGGAAAGTTTTTATTTCTTCATCGTACCTGAAGGATAATTTCACTGGATGGAGTATTCTTTCCTGAAAGGTTTTTTTTTTTTTTCTGCTTTTTCCCCCCAAATCCCCCCCCAGTACATAGTTGTATATTTTTATTTGTGGGTCCTTCTAGTTGTGGCATGTAGGATGCTGCCTCAGCATGGCCTTGTGAGCAGTGCTATGTCTGCACCCAGGATCCGAACCAGCGAAATCCAAGGCTGCCGAAGTGGAGCATATGAACTTAACCACTCAGCCATGGGGATGGCCCCTGCTGAAAGTTTTTGTCTTCCAGAATTTTGAATATATCATTCCACTCTCTCATAGCCTATAAGGTTTCTGCTGAGAAATCTGCTGAAATCTTGATAGGGGTTCCTTTGTAAGTTATTTTCTTCTGCCTGCTGCCCTTGATATTTTTTCTTTGTCGTTAACTTTTACCAGTTTTACTACTATATGCCTTGGAGAAGATCTTTTTACATTGATGTAATTAGGAGTTATATTTGCTTCTTTTACTTGTATTTCCAGCTTCTTCCCCAGGTTTGGGAAGTTCTCAGCTATTATTTCTTCAAACAAGCTTTCTATTCCGTTTCCCCTTTCTTCTCCCTCTGGAATACCTGTAATCCTATGTTGCATTTTCTAATTGAGTCAGACATTTCTTGGAGAATTTCTTTATTTCTTTTTAGTCTTAGTTCTCCTCCATCTGCAGCATTTCTATATTTCTGTCCTCCAGGTTGCTAATTCTTTACTCCATAATATTGGCTCTGTTATTCAAGGACTCTTGATTTTTCTTTTATCTCATTCATTGTGTTTTTCATATCCAACATTTCTGATTGGTTTTTCTTTATAGTTTCAATCTCTTTTGTGAAGAATTCCCTCTGTTCATTACTTCTGTTCCTAATTTCATTGAACTGTCTCTCTGAATTTTCTTGTAACTTGTTGAGTTATTTTATGATAGGTATTTTGAATTCTTTATCATTTAGCCTATAAGTTTCTGTGCCTTCAGGATTGATTTCTGGCTGTTTGTCATTTTCCTTCTGGTCTGGAGTACTTTTTTTTTTACATGATTTTCCTTGTGTTTTCAGACTTTTTAGAATTTTGGAATAAAAGCTCATTTTTCTTTTTTTAAAGATTGGCACCTGAGCTAACGTCCCTTGCCAATCATCTTTTCTTCTTCTTCTCTCCAAAGCCCCCCAGTACACAGTTGAATATTCTAGTTGTAGATCCTTCTGATTGTGCTATGTGGGATGCCACCTCAGCATGGCTTGATGAGTGGTGCCATGTCTGCAACCAGGATCCAAACTGGTGAGACGCTGGGCTGCCAAAGTGGAGCACACAAACTTAACCACTCGGCTATGGGGCCGGCCCTGCTATGAAGAGTCTTTAAAAAACATTTGGGAAGGGCATCTTATTAGACAGGGAAGTAGATTTTGATGCTGATCGATCTATAGAGTAGTGCTATGTAGAAACCTTTGTTGTTTTCCATGTATTAATTTGTTAATACCAGGCTTCTACTTTGTACTACTTTGTTTGTAGACTAATACGAGACACTATGGGAGAAAATAATGAAGTATAAGATACAGTCCTGCCTAAAGAAGCTTATAGTTTAGTCAGATAGACAAGAGAATGAAAGATAAGGAGTATGGTGCAATTTGCAAGTGATATTCGATTTGTATAGACAATATGTGCTGTGGGGTGGTGAAGAGCAGGCACTGGGCCGGAATGATTGGAAAAGGCTTCATGGAAGAGAGAAGCCTTCAGATGAGCCTTGGTGAGTGCGTAGATCGAATTGGAAGGAATGGTTCATTGTGAGTAGTGCTATAGGAAGATGAGAAAAGCTCGTTGAGTGTCTCAATTGGCCTGACTGGAATGAAAAATTTGAGTTGGGGGTGGGGCTGGCCCCGTGGCCGAGTGGCTAAGTTCGCGCGCTCCGCTGCAGGCGGCCCAGTGTTTCGTCGGTTCGAATCCTGGGAGCGGACATGGCACTGCTCGTCAGACCACGCTGAGGCAGCATCCCACATGCCACAACTAGAGGAACCCACAACGAAAAATACACAACTATGTAGCGGGGGGCTTTGGGGAGAAAAAGGAAAAAATAAAATCTTTAAAAAAAAAAAAAAAATTTGAGTTGGGGGTGATGGGAAGATGGCTGGAAACATATGCTGTGGTCAGGCTTTGGAGACTTTAAGTGCCAGGTTAAGATTTTGTCTGAGGGTCCAGTGTGTAGATTAAGTGAACTTTTTAGGTTTAATTTTTTCTTTTAACATAATCAAAGCATCAGTATTGTTACAAAGCATTCTGTCTTTCTCATTCCATTTTCCCCTAAGAGCGTGAACTGGACAAGGAGCAAAGTGAAAGAGTTTTATTGGATTTTAGAGACAAATAGCACCCTTAAGAGGGGTCTTATAATTGAAGGAGAGATTTTACAAATAGCATTTAATAGAGATTTTAATGACATACTATAGATAATTTTTGACTAGGGAACTTACTTAATTCATTCCCTACTTTAAAAAAGTATTTGAGGGGCCCGGCCCCATGGCTGAGTGGTGAAAGTTCCATCTGCTCCACTTCGGTGGCCCCAGTTCATGGGTTCGGATCCTGGGCGCAGATCTACTCCACTCACCAACCACGCTCTGGAGGTGTCCCATATACAAAAAAATAGAGGAAGATAGGCACAGATGTTAGCTCAGGGCTAATCTTCCTCAAGCAAAAAAAAAGAGGAGGATTGGCAACGGATGTTAGCTCAGAGCAAATCTCCCTCAGCAAAAAGGAAAAAAAAGTATTTGAGGTGATTTTCTTTAGGGGGTGATAGTGGTAAAGCCCTTCTGTAAAGTATATGATGAATTGAGCTACTTCTGAGAGTCTTTTTTCCTCAATATCTTATGGTAAAAGTTTTTGAAGAATCCTATTTCAAGAACTTTTTTCCTTCTTCCATGTTAGTATCTTCAGATAATAAGAAACAGGTACCAAATGAAGCTTCTGCTGGAAGTGAAAGAGACTCATCAGATGTCGTACAAAATTGGTCATTGCAAGATCATTATAGAATGTATTCACCCATAATATACCAAGCCCTCTGTGAGCATGTGCAGACCCAGATGTCGCTGATGAATAACTTGGCTTCAAAGAACAGCCCTAATGGGATTTCTGCTGTACCTTGCCACAGTGTGTCTGGTTCTGGTTAGTATGAATGATGTTTTAAAAAGCATGAATATAAGCTCTTCTTAAGTTGCTTGGTTATCATATAAGCAGTATGAGATGTGAATGACTTTTTTTTCCTCTTGCCTTTTAGAATCTCAGGCAACTCTCCATTCTGGTTATGGCTTATCTACTTCCACCCCAGTCCGGTTACCTCAGCAGCCACCCTGCCGTCCAATGGTTCCTTCTGTGGGTATAGTTTATGTACTATACAAGTAATTATTTGCTTTTAGAAATTGTCATCTTGGGGCCGGCTCTGTGGCCGAGTGGTTAAGTTTGCGCACTCCGCTTCGGTGGCCCAGGGTTTCACCAGTTTGGATCCTGGGCATGGACATGGCAGCACTCATCAAGCCATGCTGAGGCAGCATCCCACATGCCACAGGTAGAAGGACCCACAACTAAAAATATGCAGCTATGCACTGGGGGGGCTTTGGGGAGAAAAAGGAAAAATAAAATCTTAAAAAAAAAAAAAAGAAATTGTCATCTTAAGAGGGAAAAGTGAATTTACTGATTATATCTTAATGCCCTAGGATGTAAAGACCAATTATTTTTTCAAGTTATTTTTTATTAGGGAAGTTTTACCTATTTATTAAGGACAATGGTGAGGAGGGAAAAGGGAAAGAAATCAGTAGAAAAAAGAAATTGCCCATACCCACCACCCAAGCCCAGTTGCTGTTATCACATTAATAGAATGCTTTCTAATCATTTGCTTGCTTGCTTGCTTTTTTCTTTCTTTTTTTTTGGTGAGGAAGATTGGCCCTGAGTTAACATCTTTTGCTCATCTTCCTCTTTTTTGCTTGGGGAAGAGTAGCCCTGAGCTAACATCTGTGCCAGTCTTCCTCTCTTTTGTATGTAGGTTGCCACCACAGCATAGCTTGATGAGTGGTGTAGGTCCATGCCTGGGATCCGAACCCACGAACCCCAGGCCACCAAAGCGTAGCACACCAAATTTAACCACTATGCCACTGGGCTGACCTCTCATTTTCTTTCTTTTTAAAATGTATTCATAATTAAATGTATGCAGTTTTATATACTGCCTTTTCACTTAACATTTTATTGTAAACATGTTTCTCAATTGATATATACCTTTTGTAAATTTTTAGTAAGTTGTTAATATTCTATTCATGGATATACTCTAGTCTGTGTAACTACTTCCCTATGGTTAGACATTTAAGTAGCAGTCAGTTTTTTACTACCGTAACATTTCTGTAGATATGTTTGTGCAAAAGCTTTTTGTTATGTTTGAGTTTATTTTCTTACAGTATAATTTCCCAAATTGGAAGTTTGTTTTAGTACCAAAGTGGACTGATTTTTGATGCCTTTAAACCATGTATGATATTTGCAAACAATCTATTTTACCATAGCTTCATAATGTTCCCATATTGCAGAGTGGACTAATTAAGCTATAAAAAACTAGAATATTGTGCTAAGGGGAAATCCAGCTTACTCACTGATGATCTGTAACTCTACCCTGAAAAAGTCCTGTTCTTATGTTTCCGGTTTGAGTTTATTACAGTTAATGTCTACAAGTCACTACTCACATTTTTGAAGTCTTAACTTGTTTTTTTTTCTTTAGGAAGTTCAGACTGATGGTGACAACCAGTTTGCACCACAAGATAAAACAATTTCTGTGGACTGTACTGATGTCCAAAAGAATTCCTTCAGAACCGGTCTCGGATTTCCACGTAACCTGTGCAAAACTGACAAACCAGTTGTTCCAACGTTTCAGCAGCTGGGTCTTGCTGATGGGATTCGGCCACAACAAGGAGTTTCTAAGGAGCCAGACCTACTGAAGTGTTTCCAAACATACATGAATCTATTGCATTCTCATCCAGACAGTCAGATACACCAAAGCCCCACTCTATTACAGCCAGTTTTCTTGGCCACTAATGAAGAAAAATGTGCCAAAGAACAAATTGGAGAGGTCACAAGTGAAGGAAAGGATTTAAAGATATGTGTGCATGATTCAAGAATAAAGGATGTGCAGAAGGCAAAAAATATGAAGCAGAGTGCTGAAAAAGTTACAACTATCAAGTATTTGTTGGGAGAGCTCAAAGCCCTGGTGACAGAACAAGGTGAAGAGCCTGTCTTTAATTTTCTGTAGCGTGGTGTTAATGCTGAATAGCAGCCTCATAGTATTTAGTCAGCGTTTAAATTTAGGATAACTACCTGGAGTTTGTGGTATATTTGGGGAAGTAACCCAAACCTTTTTGTCCCCTTTTCAGTTTGCTTTTGGGATTTTTTTATTAAATGAAGAAAAATGTCTTAGGTGGAGTTAGGAAACGTTTGAGCCAGGTTGTATTCATTTGTTTTCATTGTGTGTGTATATTCTAAATAATGGCTTTTGCTTGGAATGAGTTACAGATTTGTCATCTAGAAAACACAGTAATTGATTGTGGAAGCACTCATTGAATACCTAATATTTGCAGACTGACAAAAAGAAATACCAAATCTTAAAATGTATCTATAGGAATACAGCACTATTTTTTTTTTTTTTTTTTTTTAATTTTTTTTCTTTTTCTCCCCAAAGCCCCCCAGTACATAGTTGTATATTCTTCGTTGTGGGTCCTTCTAGTTGTAGCATGTGGGACGCTGCCTCAGCGTGGTTTGATGAGCAGTGCCATGTCCGTGCCCAGGATTCGAACCAACGAAACACTGGGCCGCCTGCAGCGGAGCGCACAGACTTAACTACTCGGCCACGGGGCCAGCCCCAGGAATACAGCACTATTAATCCAAAGGTTTAATATATTAAAATCTATATGCTTTTACACCTTCAACTTATTACTGTTCTCTTAACCAAATTCTCCATCATGGCAACAACAATAATCATAGTAACAATATTAGCTATCATTTATTGACTAAATGATATCTATTGGCGTGAGGGAGTGCCCGGCGCTGTGCTAAGTTTTTTATGTTCGTTATCTCATTTAATCCTCACAGCAACCCTAAGAGGTACTGATATTGCCCCCATTTCACAGATGAGGAAACTGAGACCTGGAGAACAGTCTCATTTAATTCTCTCAGCAACCCTGTGAGGTACTGTTGTTGTCTCCATTTAACCAGAAAGAAGTCTAGGCTTGGGGCCAGCCCATGGCTGAGTGGTTAAGTTCACGTACTCCGCTTCCGTGGCCCAGGGTTTTGCTGTTTTGGATCCTGCGCACGGACATGGCACCGCTCATTAAGCCGTGCTGAGGCAGCGTCCCACATGCCACAACTAGAAGGACCCACAACTAAAATATACAACTATGTATTGGGGGGCTTTGGGGAGAAAAAAGAAAAATAAAATCTTAAAAAAAAAAAGTCTACACTTGAAGGGTTAAGTAATTTGACTAAGGTTATAGTGCTAGAAAATGGTGGAGCCCTGGTCTTTGCTTCCTTCTCTTATGTGCAAGACTCCCCCCCACCCCCACGGAGCACTGGTGGCGGGCTGCTCGGCAGCTGGGCACAGTCGTTTACTGTGTGCATGGACTTTTTTCATCAGGGTGTAAAAGTACCCATGGGATTGCTAAAGTTTTGTAATTTAGGGTATACTTTCTACCTCTTTTGGGTATCAGACAGTTAATATTATAATTATTAAATGTTTTAAGTCCACTGAACATTTGAATAGAAATCAAGGGACAAAAATAAAAGGACAAGAGATCGAAAATCCATCTTCTCCCTCTGTCTGTTTACACCTCCAAAACCGCCCACTCCCCACAATTAATGACAAAAATGGTGCTGCGTTTGATGCTGCTTCAAATGGGGGGTGGCGGGTTGTGTTAAATCTACTTTATAAATTTAAATAATAAAACCTTATCTTAGTAGGCCCTCCCTCAATATTTTGCCAAACTGAATCACCTAAAGTGAATTATTTGCTTATGCCAGGATCCAAGATTGTGGTGTAAATGTTCACACTGTAATCCTGCAGTGGTTACAGGAGTCCAGTCATCCTTTGATGAGGTGAACTGGAGGTGTGTGTAAACTGTCTTCCTACTAGACTCTCTGACTGAAAAAAGATCACACTTAATCCTGTGATCTAAGATTACTCTTTAGTTTGCTGAATTTAATTCTTTAGAATTCTTCTGAATAACCAAATGCAGGCAGCAGGAAAGGGGAAATTGGATTTGTGTATTTATAAATGAGTTGAGCTTAATTACAGCAAGTATGTACATATCTGAAAAATTTTCTCTTTTGGTAATACACATGAATAATCTTATCCAAAAACAATTTATAATATTGTTTTTACTCATTTCTTCTGCCTTTTATAGAGGATCCAGAACTTCAGAGGTTGGTTACAGAGTTGGAGGCGTGTATATCTCTGCTTCCAGCAATAAGTGGAAATACAAATATTCAAGTTGAAATAGCACTGGCCGTGCAACCACTGAGAAGTGAAAATGCTCAGTTACGCAGGTAAGAATTGCTCTTTGAATATTTTTTTCTTTATGCAAAAGTGTCCCATGGCCAGAGCAAAGGTGCCAAAAGAGATATCTAGGACTCCATAAGGAAAACAGATTTACTGTCTTACTGTGTTTCTACTTTTTCTCCATTTTCCAGACATCGCCAGCATTCTCTAACTCTTGCATTAATGCTGCCCACTTGTACATATTTTCTCTCACCTCTTTTACCTCCGTGGTTGCTTGGTTGGTAGTGTATAGAGAGGGAAATGAAGTACCTTATGCTATTCATCCGGGTAGTCTAGCCATGCTGCAATAACAAACTCCACAGTCTCAGTGGCACAGCACAGCAGAAGTTTATTTCTTCCTCATGCCAAGCCCAACACGCTCTTTTTCATCCTATGACTCAGGATTTAGGTCCCTCCATTTTATGAGGCCACTGTCTCAATGTGTGCTTTTCAGGAGAAAGAAGGTGGATATGGCACACCAACTCTACATGCCTTGGTCCAGAAGTGACAGTCTCACTTCTACTTAGATTTTGTAGGCTAAAACGCGGCATATGGTCCTGCCTAATATAAAGATGTGGTACATAGCATTCTCCCATACTTCCCATACACCTGGAGGGAAAGGAGAACCTGATAAGGGTGAGCACCAGTGGGCCACCACACTCAGACATAGGAAAAAACTCATTTAAATTCTTAGATTTGGTTTTTAGGCCACCTTAGTTTGTGTTGGATTTATAGTCTTAATTTGTTTAGGAAAGATATAAACCAGAGATTGAATCTTGAAATACAGAAATCACTTATATATTATCAGTAATAGCTTCACTTTGAATGTGTCAGTGATGACCACCAAGGCCACCACTCACTGTTTATCAGTGTAGTTTGCAGAGAATTGGAGCACATTTTCAGTGTTTCTACAGCACTGCAGTTAGACTGTGCCCTGAGGGGGTATTACAGTTACATGAGCTATAGGCATTGTACCAGATAGAACCTGCACAAACATTTTCAAGAAACTAGAAAGCAATAAAATAGGATTCTTCGTTGGTGAGTAGCTTAAAATTGTGGATCTGGAGCCTTCAAAGGCACAAGACCTAGTGAGATTTATTTGCTTAGGATTATTTCTCTAAAGATTGTTAGTCTTTAGATACTATGATATAAGATGGGTTTCCCGGGTTTAAATTCTAATAATACTGCCTTCAGTCCTGACCTGAGGGATCCCTATAATAGCATTAGGTTTTGAAAATCAAAACCAGGTACAAATAGTGGTAGTGGTAATAGCCAATACTGCTACTAAAAGGAGCTGAATGATTCTTATGTGCCAGGCTATTGTCCTTTGTATGGCTCATCTCCTTAAATTCTCACAGCAGCTCTGTGAGGTAGATATTATGTTATTCTCATTTACCAATGAGGAAACCAAGGCACAGAGAGGTTATGTAGCTTGCCCAAGGTCACAGACCCTAAGAAGTGACAGACACGAAACTCAAACCCAGGCAGTTTGATTTTAGAGTACAGTAATCTTAATTTCTGCACTTGTACGTTGCGTCTGCTAGGAAGTAGAAACTAACTTATTTATACTTCAATATTTAGGTGTATTTTATGGAATAAAATAATATACTATAAGCCATTTGAAATAAACAAGCATGTTTTTAAAGATATGACTATCAAATAATTGGTTTCTTAAATAAGCATACCAGAACTTAGTCTCAGAATAGTCTCTACTTTAACATCCTCACCATGGGAAATAACAATGGTTCATATTTATTTACTTTCCTTAGAACATTTTAGAATTGTTTTAGGAGCTAACCTATAAGCAACTCAAGAAAGTGAGATGTACTGCTTTATTGGTCACTGCTTGTTTTTAATTTGTTTTTTTAAAGATTTTATTTTTCCTTTTTCTCCCCAAAGCCCCCCAGTACATAGTTGCATACTTTTAGTCGTGGGTCCTCCTAGGTGTGGCGTGTGGGAGGCCACCTCAGCATGGCTTGATGAGCGGTGCCATATCCGTGTCCAGGATCCAAACTGACTAAACACTGGGCCGCCAAAGTGGAATGCGCGAACTTAACCACTTGGCCACTGAGCCAGCCCCGTTTTTAATTTTTTTAAAAGGGTATTAGTTTGATTTCTAACCTCATTCTTCAGACTTAGCCCCCGAGCTTTTTGGCTCTATCTCTTTGGAGGACAAAGATTATATATCATGCTATTGCTACTGTTTACTTGACCTTCTAAAAATGAAATTATTGAAAAATAAAGAATTTGTTAGATATGCTCTTTTTAGCAGAATGAAGTTTCCAGCAGAGGTGTAGGCATTCTTGTGTGTCTTTGATAATCTTTATTTCTAAAGAATCATCTGTAATCTTCATTAACGATGGAAGAATGCATAGGCTCATTCAAAACTGTTTGTTAGCATTTTCAGTCAAAAAACATTATTTTTTGTGTTTGGACATTTAGAAACTACATGTTTCCTTTTAGCGAGAAAGTTGATTTTTGAGGACTTTCTTAGAGTTTATTGCCATCTTGTGGCTCAAAAAAAAAAAATAGCTGGGTGCATTGTTTCTATGGCATTTGGGCATTTTTTGGCATTTTCAGCTAGACACTTTTTATTTGGGACGCCTGACACCGTGCTCAACATTTAACCTTTCTGATCCCTCCCTACCCATAAAATGTCCATAGTGCTGCATTCATTGTGACCACCAAAAGCCCTGGCACATTCCCAGATTTCCTAGATGAGGGTTGACAGGTTCCAGTTAAGAACCATTGAGTTAGAGAGCTCTGATTTATAGGGCAAGTTAGACTTCATGAACACTTCCTGGCCATAGACTCAAATACAAGACCATTATATACTCATGCAGAATAAAAAAATGAAATAGGAGTGAGTGGGAGGAGCCAGGTGTGCACTCAGTCTTTTGGCTTGATAATTTGACAGATGGTAACATAAATCTTCCAGATGGAGCTACTAGATGAAGAATAGATTGTTTATTTTTTTTATTTCATTTTCTTTTTGAGTTAGGAAATATAATGGGAGAGCTGGTGAGTTAAGATTTAAGTTAAGTGAATTAGGATTAGACATGCTGAGTGTGTCATTTACATCATCTGGTGATGTGTATGGTGTAAGTGGAGCACTAGAACAAGATCCAGGATGGAAAGGTAGACTTGAGGGCCATTCGTGAACACATTTTTATTGAGCTTTTACTAGAGATTTGGCACTGTTGTAGGCACTGGAGACAGTAGTGAGTAAAAGCAAGTGACTTGTTATCAGCCTGTAAGTGGTACCTTCACCAAGAGGGCATAGAGTGTGAGCACAGCCAAGGGAGAGTTGCTGGGGAAGAACAGCTTTTTAAGGAAAGAACACAGCAAGAGGAGCCTGTGAAAGAAACCCGAGAAGGAACAAGTAGGGAAGTGGCAGGAAGACTGGGAGAGAGTGACGTCACAAAACCTAGGGGAAGAAAGCCTTTATAGGAGAGATCTTTACATAACATTCAAAATAAACAAACTGACAAAAGGGGCAAAGGTAGGTCAAGAATAAACATCACAAGACAAATCTCCCAAAGAGAACCCAGGAAAATGTTAAACAGCAAGCCACAGTCTCAAGGAAATTAATGATAATAGAATCTCTCTCAGAGGCAGAAAGAGATTGAAAAAGTGCTTAAAGAAGAAAAGACAGTAAAAGGAGAAGAAAAGTGAATTAGGTGAGCTCAGGAAAATAAAAGAGAAAAGCAAAAGTGTTACAAAAATGAAAGTCCCATTAGAAACAAACAAAATTAACACCAAACAAACGCCAAGTCAGGGATATTTTATTCCAGTAGAACCTAAACAATATGAAGGCTGAATTTTGTTGTTGTTTTATTTTTGGGGGGTTTTGCTTTTTTCCCTCAAATCTTTCTGTTTCAATTGGTACTAAATTCATAGTTCTGTGTCTCCTACGAGCCTTGGCTTATTTTTTTTCCCATATCCTTTTTTAAAACAATTTACTAATTTATTTTTACTGTGGTAAAATACAAATGACATAGTATTTCTCTTTTTAACCATTGGAAAGTGTACATTTCAGTGGCATTAAATACATTCACAGTACTGTGTACCCATAACCAAAATCTGTACCCCAAACTTTTTCATCCCCAACATAAATCCTGTACCCATTAAACAGTAACTCTCCTTCTTTCTTCCCCCAGCTCTGGGTAACCTCTGTTCTCCTTTCTGTCTCTGTGGATTTGAGAAGGCTAAATGTTCGTCTTTTTTGTTTGCTGCTGTATTTCCAGTGCTGAGAATTGTGCCTAGCATTCACTCTAATAAATATTTGTTAAATGATTGAATGCCTGATGGATAAGCTTGAAGAAATCATACCGAACAAAATAGAAAAAGAAGGATCTAAAAATTATTATAAAGAACATGATACAATTTATGGAAGAGAATCAAAAGCGATGCAAAATTGGTATAATTAGTGTTCCTGAAAAAGAGAACACAACGAATGTATTGAAGACAATATTAAAAGATATATAAATAAAGGGAAATTTACTAATCTAAAGATCTGTGTCAGCAGATCGATAGGGCATACAAGATCCCAAAAAAACTGCAAAATGATCAACACCAAGACATATGCTGGTAAAGTTACTACACCTTAAGGACAAAAAAAGTTAACTTTTATAGAAACTCAGAAGAAAAGGCAAATCACATGTAAAGAGAAAAATATCAGACTGGCTTCACCCTTTTCACAGCAATATTCGTTTCCAAAAGATCATAGAACATCATTTACAAAGTTCTAAAGGAAAGAAAGTATGCCCCAAGAATCTCCTGTGTGGTCCAGCTGTCCTTTTAGCATAAAGGCAGTAGTCATATTCTCAAGTGTGCAAGAACTTAGGAAATATAGCACGTTGGGACTCCTTTAAAAACAGAAAAAAATTCTTAATGGCAAAGTCCAGTCAACCAAGAGATGAATTCAGATGAAGGAGTGGATTAGAGGTGAACATTCAGTCTACACATAGAACTAAGACAACTGGCAATTATGGTTACAGAGTAGAAGGTGTTAGTAATCTTGACAATATAAATTCCAAAATCAACTTTTTTTTGTATCCAGTTTCCTTTATTTTAGGTTATTTAGATATAGTATTTTTTAAAGTAAAGAAACATTTGCCTAAAGTTTTTTAGTTCTGATTTCATTTTACTTTTCCTTCAGTTAAAATCATGTAATCCTAAATTCAATACATAATATTTTGAAATAGTATTTGTAATATTATCCCATTATTTTAAAATACTATTCGGCTAATTTTTTCTCTCTGAATATGCTAGGAAAATGTCTCAAGATACCCAGCAAATAATGATTATTATTTCTGTTCAGTCTTGTGCTGGAGGTTCTAACCAGTGCAATAAGACAAGGAAAAGAAGTAAAAGCCAATCGCTTTGGGAATTAATGAAGTAAAACTGTCTTATTCACAGTACGAGTCTTTGTAGAAAATCCTGTGAAACCTACAAAAAAGCTAGTAGAATTAATAAGTGAGTTTAGCATGGTTGCAGGAAATGAGATCAGTGTACAGAAGGCAATTATATTTCTATAGACTAGCAATGAACAATTTGAAATGAAATTTAAAATCCGTTCTATTTTCTGTAGCATCAAAAAATATGAGCAATTTAGGGATAAATTTGATAAAGATGTGTAAGACTTGTATGCTGAAAACTATAAAACATTACTGAGAAGAATTAAAGAAAACATATAAATGAGAGATAAACCAGACCCATAGAGTATAGTATTTATTATTGTTAAGATGTCAGTTTTCCCTAAACTGATCTATAGATTCTGTACAATTCCAGTGAAAAACCCAGCAGGCTTTTTTATAGAAAGTGATTCTAAAATTTATATGGAAATTCAAATAATCTAAAATAACCAAAACAACTTTGGGAAAGGAGAACAAAATTGGTACTATCCTATTTCAAGACATAAAGTTATAGTAATCAAGACAGTGTAGCACTGGTGTAAAGACAGACAAATAGATCATTGAAATAGAATAGAATCCAGAAATAAACTCACACATATGGAGAACTGATTTTTGACAAAGATGCCAAGGAAATTCAATGGGGGAAGAATAATCTTTTCAGTAAATAGTGGTGGAACAATTGGAGAGCCATATACCAAAAAGAAAAAAAAGAACCTCAACCATTACCTCACGCCATACACAAAATTTACTTGACATAAATCACAGATCTTAATGTACAAGGTAAATCTACAGAACTTATATAAGAAAACACAGGAGGAAACCTTAGTGACCTTGCATTGGGAAAGATTTCTTAAATATAATACAAAAAATAGAACTAGAAAAGAAAAAAATGAGTGAATTAGAATTTACCAAAATTTAAAATTTTTGCACTTCAAAAGGCGCTATTACTAAAAATGCAGAGGCAAACTACAGACAGAAAATACTTGCAATACATATATCCAAGGCAGGACTTATATATAGAATGTATAAAGAACTGTAGCAACTCAGTAACAAGACAAATAACAGTTTAAAATAGGCAAAACATTTGAATAGACACTTCACCAAAGAAGATATATGCATATCAAATAAGCACATGAAAATATGTTCATCATCATTAATTATTAGGAAAATGCAAATTAAAACCATGGTAAGATACTACTGCATACCCACTAGAATGGCTAAAATTCGAAAGACCATAGCAAGTGTTAGAACATGGAGGAACTGAAACTTTCATAATTTGCTGGTGGGAATGTAAAATGGCACAACCACTTTGGAAAACAGTTTGGCAGTTTCTTAGGAATTGAACATATACCACATGATGCAGTCCTTCCACTTTTATGTATTTACACAAGAGAAGTGTCCACACAAAAACTTGTTCGTGAATGTTCATAGGAAACAACCCAAATGTCTGTCAGTGGGTGAATGGATAAACAAATGATGGTACATCCATACGATAGAATACCACCCAGCAGTAAAAAGGAAGGAACTATTGACGCATGCAACAGCATGGATGGATCTCAAAATTGTTATGCTGAGTGAAAAAGCCAGGCTAAAGGTGTATATTGTATGATTCCATTTACAATATAATTGTATAGTGTAAAATTCTAGAAAATGCAAACTAGTCTATATATCAGTGGTTGTCTGGGAAGGGGATGTTATGAAATGGGGCATGAGGAAACTTTTGAGGGTGATGAATATCTTAATTGTGTTGATGGTCTTACATATCACATGTCAAAACTTACCAAATTATACACTTTAAATATGTGCAGTTTATTGTATATCAGTTTCATCTCAATAAAGCTATATTTTAAAAAAATGAACTGAAAAAAAGAAATATTTGCCTAAATCTCAACAGTTCTTTTCCTTTGTTAAAATCAAGTAAACTTAAATATGACATATTTTAAAATAGCATGTATAACATTATCCATTTTTAAAAGATTGTCTTGTGTTATTTTTTATCATGTATCACTTTTTATCGAACAATCATTTTTTAAAAGCCTGGCCCTGAAGGCTGGGAATGAGAGGGAAAAGCATAGCTAGTGGTACAGTTAGGTTGGAAGGTAGAGATGAGAGGTTACAATGAGTGATGGAAAGTATAGATTGGCTATGTTGGGGAAGAGAAGAATCTGACCAGGGACATACAAAAAAATCGTCAAGCAAAGCATCTGTCACACACTTGGTATGTAAGAGGACCTCAGCACCTGCTGTTTTTCTGGAAAATACCAAAAGAAGGGATCACCAGTTTGTGCTGCCTTTTCTAGATTTGTACTCTTTGTTGTAAAGGGAAAGCTTTTCAGAAAAGCAGAATTTTATTAAAACAAATATTAGGTCATATTATACTGTTGTTCTGAAGTTTGCTTTTTTCACTTTATAGTGTGTGTTGGAGATCTTTCCATGTCAGTCATATGGATGTCTAATTTTTTTAAATACCTATGTATTTGTATTTCTTAGTATGGATACATCATGATTTGTATAGCATTTTAAGTTGTTTCCAACTTCTATTAAGTATTGCTGTTGTGAACACCCTTGTTTATATCTACAAGATTCTGGATGTTTTTGCACATGTACAACTATTTCTAAGAGATAACTTAGAATTATTTTGTCCAAGATTACGAACATTTTTTTTTCTTTTTTTAAAGATTGGCGCCTGAGCTAACAACTGTTGCCAATCTTTTTTTTTTCTTTTTCTCCCCGAATCCCCCCAATACATAGTTGTATATTTTAGTTGTGGGTCCTTCTAGTTGTGGCATGTGGGATTCCATCTCAACATGGCCTGATGAGCAGTGCCATGTCTGTGCCCAGGATCCGAACCATTGAAACCCGGAGCCGCCAAAGTGGAGCACACAAACTTAACCACTCGGCCACGGGGCTGGCCCCCAGATTATAAACATTTTACATCTTCTGGATACTGCCAAGTTCCCATCCAAAATGGTTGTACCAATAGACTCCCATCAACTGGGATAAGTCATTTCCCTGTACCACATTTCCCTCACCAGCAAAGAGTGTTATTTCCTTTTATTTTTGCAATCCTGTGGTCATAAAATATCTTCTGCTTTAAATTTGCATTTCTTGGGGCCAGCTGGCTGGCGTAGTGGTTAAGTTTGTGCAGTCTGCTTCAGCGGCCTGGGCTTCAGGGGTTCAGGTTCCAGCGTGAACCTACATACTGCTCATCAAGCCATGCTGTGGCAGCATCCCATCTATAAAAAAGAGAGGAAGATTGGCACAGATGTTAGCTCAGGGACAATCTTCCTCAAGCGAAAACAGGAAGATTGGTAACAGATGTTAGATCGGGGCTGATCTTCTTCACCAGAACAAATAAACAAACAAACAAAACCACCTTGCATTTCTTCATGTTAGTGAGACTGAGCATTTTTCTTAGGTTTAAAGGCCATTTCTATTTCTTATGTGAATTGCCCATTCTTATCCTTTGTCACTTTGTACTGCCTTTTTTTCTGGTTTGTAGGAACTCTTTAATTGTTATGGACTTTTATCTGTTATATTTGTGGCAGGTATTTTCTTCCAGACTGTTATTTCTAGATCAAGTTTCAGGTTTTGATATAGTTAAACCCTTCATTCTTTTATTTGACGTTTGCTGTGTTTTGAGTCTTGCTTGGGAATGCCTTCCCCACTTCAAGATTATGTAGATTTCCTCCCTAAAACTTGTATAGTTGGGTTGGTTTGTTTGTATATTTTATGTTTAACTCTTTAATCCATCTAGAATTCATACATATAAATGAGGTGAGGTAGGGCACTATCATTTTGGATTCAGTAACAAACATAACTACTTTAATGCAGAATATTTTTAGGCAGGTAATTCTGGAAAGATACTAGAGATAACCTTTTTTTAATGTTAACTTCTTAGAAGTAAAGAAAACACTTACAGTTCCTTTTGTACGTTCCTATTTGTGAAGCAGCTGCATATGTGAAGTTCATTGTAGGGCAAAGTTGCTGCTTATTAGCCTTCTCTTTACTGAAATAAGGCCATTAACTTTTCCATCTTGAAAGAAATTGTTAGAAACGTAAATTTGCGTTTCCCAGTTTTTTCAGTGTGTGACAAACCAAGCAGACAGATCTGGGTCCCTATAAGTATTCTAGTTCACAGTTATGACAGATCTTTTAAAAAGTAGATCATTACTAGTGTAAGGAAAATACAGAGAAGGAAGACAGAAGAAAATAGCAAGAGGAGATAGGAAATGAAAGAAATGGAAAAAACAAGGAAATCACTGAAAAGATAAGAGGACAAAAAAGGGAAGAGGAAAAGTGAGTTAACCTTTTCCTAGTGAGGAGAGGTTTTATGCTGCCCCAGGCAGTCTTTTAAAAGTTATCTCAGGCCCTGTGATAATAGCAGTGGTGTCATTTTGTGGTTTTGTCCTTTGTTTTGGGGATGTGATGGCCTTCTGCTGTTCTAGCAGCTGCCACCATTTTGTGTTGTCTTTTTTAGAATAGGCTGTCAAATGTACCCTGGTAAATGGGCTTGCGGTTCTGGCATTCATGTCTCTTCATTATTTCCTTTAGGCAATTGAGAATTTTGAACCAGAAACTTAAAGAACAAGAAAAAACTCAAAAGACATCTGGTTCTCTGCAATGCAACCTTGAATGTACGTAAAAGAACTTGAAGCACTGATGGTAAATTCTTTGTGGCTCTGGAACTGTTGATAGAGAATTGAGCTTTGTTACTTATTTTGTCTTAAGTGGACTTTTTAAAACACAAAAATAGGAATAGTACTCTTTATTAGAGTTTGAAATAGTGCAAAAACACAAAAATAAAAGATCTATTGCTATCACTTCCCAATAATACGCCCTTATTTACCTCCCCCCCAAAAGGCTGTATTTCCTTTCACTTATCTTCTGTTCATATATAATTGTTTTATTTCACAAATACTTGCTGAGTACCTACTATGCGCCAGGCACTAATAGAACTATACATGTACTTTTTCTTTTTTAAAGATGAGATTGCATGTGTATGTACTCTTCTGCAGCTTGCATTTACTCACTTAACATGTAGTAGACATTTTTGTCCATCAAAATACGTAAATATCTTGCTTTCTGTTTACGAATTATATGGATATTTTGCTTATGTGGTTCTATCATAAAGTATTTGAAGTCCTCTGGGATAGATAACTAGGTACTTCCCCGTTTTCCCAATGCAAACAGTGTTACAATGAAAATCCTTGTGCATGTGTCTTTGTCATGTGTGTGAGCATTTCTGTAGATTATAGCATAGAATTGCTGAGTCAAAGGGTATATGCGGTTGCAATTTTGACAGATAATGCCAAATCATCCTTATGGATCACAAAGGTTAAAGGAAAAGAAAAGAAAAAAAACTAATAGTACTAGAGGAAAATATGAGAACTTTTTTTTTGTATTCTTGGGAATTTTTCTTAAGCCTGACAAAATCTCATGCCACAAAGCAAAAGACTGATAAAACATGTCCCAGAATTTTTTTTCGTTTTCTCCACAGTGAAATTGTAAATACATTCGAAAAGCATCAACAAAATGGGGAAATTTTTTTGCAATACATGATATGATAAGTATATAATTTTCTTAATATATAAATATCTCTTGCAAAGCAATAAGAAAAATATGAGCACCCAACAGGACACGCACTTCGTAAAAGTGTTCAACTTCATCAGAGTAATTTTGGAAAAGATCACTGCTTCCACTATGAATAAATGATGGAGGTGCAGATGGATGGGTGAGAAGAAGCCAAGACAGGAAGTGGGGAGATCAGTGGTTGCCTTTCTAAGTAGCTTCTCTCTTTTTCTTCTCTGTCCATTTACTTTATTGTTTCCTTGAGAGCATTTATGGCTATTTATAAATATTTGTTTATCAGCTCCATGAGAGCAGGGGCCATGTCTCTCTTCTTCACCACTGTATGCCCAGATTCTTATGCAGTGCCTCACACATAGTAAGCCTTCACTCAAGGCTGCATTTGTTGAATGAATGCTGCCATATACTTTTATAGCTATTAATAAGAATGTGATAGACTTATGTGCTGATACATGACAATCTTATGGGGGAAAAAGGGCAAGGTTAGCAGCATGGGTATAGTATGATTCATTTATGTTTAAATATATATGTTATATGCAAAAATATTTTCCAGAAAGATACTAAAGATAATACTGATGGCCTCTTGGGGGAGAATTGAGGTGGGGTAAGAGGGAGACTCTTCATTGAGAATCATTTCGTATCATTGGTATTTTGTGGTGTTTGAATTTTTTTTACTTTGTGCACGTATTATTCTTTCATCAAGAAAGGTAAAAAAATTTAATGCCCGAACTATCAATTGGAGAAGAAAGGCATGATTTCTGCCAATCAATTTATAAAAATATATTTAGTATTTACGTAGAACTGCTCAAGCATGTAATTGTTAAGCAAAATCAATAAATTCCAAGCTTTTTCTTTTTAAAAAAGATCTTTTCCAGGTTTGTACTTTGTAAATTGGGGAACCAATTATTTGATTTGTTTTGTCTTATAGTATTTTCTCTTCAGTCATTGAACAAGTCACTGCAAAATCAATTACAGGAGTCACTAAAGAGCCAGGAATTACTACAGAGTAAAAATGAAGAGCTTTTAAAAGTGGTTGAAAATCAGAAAGATGAAAACAAAAAATTTGCTGGTATATTTAAAGAGAAAGATCAAACTTTACTTGAACATAAACAGCAATTTGACATTGAGACAACAAGAATGAAAATTGGTATGTATTTGAACTGTAGTTATGGTCACGTTTTTTAAAAAAAGAATAAGGAAACTGAAATTTGTTTGTTGTTTTAGAATTAGAAGAAGCCTTAGTCAATGTGAAAAGCTCCCAGTTTAAGTTAGAAACTGTCGAAAAGGAAAATCAGTTATTGGGAATAACATTACGTCAGCGTGATGCCGAGGTGACTCGACTGAGAGAACTAACCAGGTAATCTTGACTTCATTTGAATGACTTAATCCTTTTATTAGACGTATTTATAAACTTCAAAATAATTTTAGACCTGCTGGCTTTCCCCTAACTTTTTCTCTTGTTTTGTCAATGTTTTGTTAATTTCTAATGATGTTTTCTTCTGTTCCAATTAAATTAGTTTAGAAATTCTGAACTTGCCTAAATGCTTTTTTATTTTTATTTTATTTGTTTATTTTTAAAGTAAAAGGTAAGTTATTACTTCCTTTCCTTTTTTTTTTCTCCTGAGGAAGATTCGCCCTGAGCTAACATCTGCTGCCAATCTTCCTCTTTTTTTTTTTTTTGGTACGTGAGCCACTGCCACAGCATGGCAACTGATAGACAAGTGGTGTAGGTCTACACCCGAGAACTGAACCTGGGCTGCCGAAGTGGAGCACAGTGACCTTAACCATTAGGCCACTGGGGCTGTCCCTGAATGCTTTTTTAAACCATGTGATTCCAGGAGAAGGACTCTGATGAGGAGCTGACGACTTCTTTAGCAAGATGGTTGAGAGTTGTCTGGCTCTGAAGCCAGAGAGACCTGAGTGGAATCCCAGCTCTACCACATATTAGCTATATGACTTTGAGCAGGTTATTGAACCTCTCTAAACCTCAACTGTAAAGTAGGGACATGAGTAGGGTTGATGGGAAGACTAAGAAATAATTTGTGAGAAGCACTTTTCACAGTAAGCCCTCATGCTGGATGATCTTGAGTAAGTCATTTAGCCTCTTTGAGCCTCATTCATTTCATCAGTAAAAGGACGGAGTTGTCAGCAACCCCTAAGATCCCTTTGTTCTCTAAAGTGTCTTTTCTCAAGTAAATAAAATCACCTCACTCAATTTTTATATCATATGCACTTATAAAGTTCAGTTTTTTCTTGAGACATTTGCTAAGAATTGGATTTTCAACTATTTAGAATCCTAGAGGAGAAGTCAGTTCTTTTAGGCGTGCATATCATCGCATCTCACCATGCCTTTGAGTGCTCCTGACAGGCCATGCTATAAAACCCTCTCCTTTGTGTTTCAAATGAGAAGATGCATTTTGAATCATAAACTTTTAGGCAAATGGATGATGTAGTAATATATATATAATATTTATTTAGTTTTGTAAACATATTCAAAATGACTTTATAAAAGCTATGTTAATATGCAAGTACCACTTTCTTACCACATTCATATTGCATAAAATAATTTCATTAAAACTTTACTGAACAGTGGGACAAGCAAAAGACAATTCTTGTATCTGTGCAGTTTTTAATTAGGCTCTAGCCAGAGTTTCTAAAATGTTGGCCTGTACCACTCTTGTTCAACGTAGAGTAGTTGAGAGAATGTCCTTTCTTAGGAAAGTCTTTATAAAGTCTCCGAAGAAAAACATCTCCTATTTTCTGAGGATTAATTTTGGAGTGAAAACTCTCTTATTATCTAGTATTTATAGTAAAAGAAGCCAGTCACAAAAGGCCACATATTGTATGGTTCTGTTTCTATGAAATGTCCAGAGTAGGCAAATCCATGGGAACAAGAAGTAGATGAAAGGTTGCCAACAGTGGGAAAGGGAGAGAATGGGGAGTAACTGCTGATGGGTCCAATTTCTTTTTAGGGTGAAGCAAGTGTTCCAAAATTAGGTACAGATGATGGTTGTACAACTCTATGAATATACTAAAAACCGTGAAGTTGTACACTTTAAAAGGGTGAATTTTAAGTATATAAGTTATATCTCAATAAACTTCTTTATTTAAAATATATATGCTATACATTCTGTTTGGATAAAGAAAAACAGGACAGCAAGTAGCATAGTTGAGGTCCAGGAGCAGTTGCTTAGGTGTCATTGGGAGCATCTTCTCATTTAAGGGGCTTGGTTCTCAGCCCCTAGCAGATAATCAAGCAGAGGATCTAGTTTCATGGGACTTTTCTTCATACCATTAAATTCAGCTCGTTTATGATCATGAAATCAGAAGCTGATGTCTTTTTTTTTTTAAAGATTTTATTTTTTACTTTTTCTCCCCAAAGCCCCCCAGTACATAGTTGTATATTCTTTGTTGTGGGTCCTTCTAGTTGTGGCATGTGGGACGCTGCCTCAGCGTGGTTTAATGAGCAGTGCCATGTCCGCACCCAGGATTCGAACCAACGAAACACTGGGCCGCCTGCAGCGGAGCGCGCGAACTTAACCACTCGGCCACGGGGCCAGCCCCTGATGTTGTCTTTTATTTATAAACTACTTTGATTTTTTTTTTAAGTCCTCTCTCTCCCATATCTATTATTTTATTTGTCCTCATCAATAGGGAAAAGATTTTAATATCTGCATTTTCATAGATGGTGAAACTGGGGCCATGCAAGTTAAATATTAATAGAAAGTTAGTAACAGAGCTGAGACTAGAACTCACATCTCTTAATTTCTAGCCAGGTTTTCTTGCACATGGCATCGCCTTAGAGAAAATAGTTTGTTCCTGGTAACAACTCTATGCTTAATTTAGTCTAAGTAAACTGTAGCATTTTTTTACCTGGAAGATGGATGGATAAATGGATGGGTTCATTCGCTTATTCATTTATTCAACAACGTCTATTGTATGTTATGTTCCAAATATATATGTGTGAAACACACCCCAAAATATTTAATCGTTTTAGTTGCTAAATATCCACATCACCAAGCAAAAAGTTTATTCTAGTGCTTTGGCGATGATGTAGGGAGATACATCTTTTTTTGAGGATAAACTGGACTAAATACTATTTAACAAGAGTGGTGCATTTGCAAAAAAAAAAAATTGATAACAAAAATGTAAGACCAGTTTTCAGAGTAAGGAATAGTGTAATTCTTCTAGAAATTAGCATAATGGAAGCCCAGAGAAAGGGAGGGACTTCCCTGACTTTCACAGCTAGTCAGTGTCTGAGTTGGTGCCTGAGCCAAGCCTTCAGATTCAAAAGGACAGCCTTTCTCAGAGAGAGGACCCATTACTGAGATTCTTCTACCTTTGTAGAAGATACCTTTGTACCTGCTCATTCTTTCAGAGTACAGTCTTGTCCCAGGAAACATTTCAGTCAACGACCGCATGTACGACGGAGGTCCTGTAAGATCAGTACCATACAGCCTAGGTGTGTAGTAGGCTAGACCACCTAGGTTTGTGGAAGTGCACTCTGTGATGTTCGCACAACGAGATGGCCTAACGACACATTTCTCAGAACATCTCCCCGTTGTTAACAATGCTCGACTGTAACACACAGTCTGCCTTTTCCAGTGTTTATTAGGAATGGAAAAGGATTCACCTGCAACTGGAGCCTTTTCTTAACGCTTAAGCTAACAGAGAAGCATAAGAACTGAAAAAGCTCATTAGTTCTTGTGTATTATCTGCCCTTAGGAAAGACGCTGTCTAAAATACACATATTTTGCTCTCCTTTTCTAAAGACTCAAGAATTTTCCTGTCAGTTTTTTTCTATTGTTGTCAAAGACCTTTTCTCTTTATGCTGGGCATAAATCCCGCCTCTGACTACCAGCTCACCTGTTAGTCAGGTCAACTGGACCTTTTAAATGATTATAGCAACCTCGTAGGGCAGGCTTAGCACAGTGTCTTAAAGGGGTTAGTACTGCGCCTCCATTTTCTGAAAATTCATTAACAGCTTCAAAATGCTAGTTATACTCATTGATGGAGATTTTTGTTTTGTCCTTTAAATTAAAAAGCAAGGCAAAAAAGCCTGGTCCTTGAGCTTAATTGTATCTAAATTCTCCCACGTTGGTGATTTTTAATATCTTTGGTGACACCCTGTGCAATTCAGTTAGTAGGAACCTCTGCAGTACGACAGCTGGGCTCTGTGGCCACTTTACTTTTACTGTAGACATTAGAGGGTAAAGCAGCATCTGACAATACAGATGCATCTTCATGTACATCTTCCACATCCCTCTTCCCTCCAGGCATACACCTCAGTCAGATAGGTGTATGTTTGTGTGTGTGTGTGTTTTAAATAATCTCTTAGAAAAGGGATTTCACAAAATTTCTGAATGCCTTTCTCAGACTATTGGGGAGAGATAATGGGACTAGAAGGTACACAAGTTCTAAGCAAATACCCTAAACCATCTCTCTCTCCCTTCTCCACCCTTCAATAATTTTGAATTACATCTTTACCACTTTTTTAGATTTTCCTGCAACATGTTATAAAATCATTAAAATGTGAGAAAAATGAATATATTTTCAGTAAATAAGTAGTAAATATTCTTCTAATAGCTTCTAAGAGCATTCTTACAAGTGCTGATAGTTACTTAAATTAGTATATTTTTATAAGCAGCTGAGAAAGAACCTTGCATTTCTTATTATGAAAATGTGCCAGTTTTCTAAGCATTAAAAATCAGTGTATTTAGCCATGTTGCATATAATAGAAACACAAATATATCCATTTTTAACTATTTAGGTGCTTGTATTGCTTCCTTTAAAATTTTGACATATTCTCAGCTCTTTAATTACAGAGATTTTTCTTTTAATTTCAGAGAGAATGGTGAGTCACCTTTTGTTTATACATCAGGAGATTAATGATTGCTATTAATTTCCAGAGATTAAGCTCTTATTAATGTCATTGTCCCTTCTTTTTTTTTTTTTTTTTTTTTGAGGAAGATTAGCCCTGAGCTAACATCCACCGCCAGTCCTCCACTTTTTACTGAGGAAGATTGGCCCTGAGCTAACATCTGTGCCCATCTTCCTCCATTTTATATGTGGGATGCCTGCCACAGCATGGCTTGATGAGCTGTGCTAGGTCTGGGCCTGGGATCTGAACCAGCGAGCCCCCAACCACCGAAGTCGAGCGCATGAACTTAACCACTGTGCCATTGGGCTGGCCCCCCATCCTTCCTTTCTTTATCGCTGATTTTGTCCACAGCAAAGTTAACATTTTTATTTAAGTCTGGAAAGAAATATCAACATAAGTATTCCTTTTCTAAAAATAAAAATAAAAATAAAAATTCTGTTATGCAGTTTGATCAAATTAATTAGTGGGTCATTATTCGTTACAGCATTCTTTTTTTTTTTTAAGTTTTTATTTTTCCTTTTTCTCCCAAAGCCTCCTGGTACATAGTTGTGTATTTTTAGTTGCGGGTTCTTCTAGTTGTGGCATGTGGGATGCCACCTCAGCATGGCTTGACCAGCAGTGCCATGTCCGCGCCCAGGATTCAAACCAGCGAAACCCAGGGCCGCCGATGCAGAGCGCATGAACTTAACCACTGGGCCACGGGGTTAAGCATTACAGCATTCTTTTAAAGATAAATTCCTATAGATATTTTTTGTCTTTTAAAAATAGCTCATTGGCTTCTTGGAAGAGGTATGAGAAAAAGTTTTGAAGAACAATCAGAACTCAAAATACAGCACATTTAAGATGACAGTGTGAGCCAGGTTGGAAAAAAATATTTTCTTCCTTTCATAGGAAAAAAAAATCACTCACTCTGTATCCAGAGATACAATCACTGCTAACTGTTTAGTGTAGAAGTTTCCTTTTAGCATTTTATTTGAATGTGTGTGACTGTTTTTACGAAAATAGTATTGTACCTGTTACTTAGACCTGCTCTTTTAAATTTAACCTTATAAAATGAACATTTCCCCATCAATAAATATTCTTTACAATATGACTATAAATGGCTATGATGCAGTTATACCATAATTTAAATAAATCAGTTCACCGTATTTGAAGATAAAGATATTAAGTCCATCTATTTTCTGTTATAAATTATATCTTCTTAAATACATTTTTGGGTACCACCTGTTGGTGTTCATCAGTAGGATAAATTCTTAGAAGTGCAAATTGTTAGGTAAAAGGTGTGGAATATACGAATCTTCTGACGCATTACCACTTTACTCTCCAGAAGAGTGATACCAGTGTACACTAATAGTGCCTGCCTCTCTGAGCTTCTCTAACAATGGGTATTATTCTTATTTTGCTATGTTAATTTGGTAGACCAAAAAAATTTTTTAATCACATTTCAAAAATGTGAATTTCTCTGATTAGAAGTTGAGCTTTTAAAACATTTGTTGGCTAGTTGTAATCTTTTAAAATTACCTGTTGCTGTTCTTTGTTTCTTTCTTTAAATTGGTATGCTTCTTTTTCATATCCGTATGTAAGAACATACATGATTCAATTCAGATAGACTGAAGGCTTGGTATAAAATGGGTTTAATGTGACTACTAATAAAAGCTGCCATCAAATGAACACCCATTTAGCCTGAAACTGAACTAAGCATTTTAACCTTATATTTTATTATTTTATCTTATTTAATGTTCATTGTAATTCTAAAGTTGGTGTCTTCATTTTGCAATCAAAGAACTGAGATTCAGAAAGGCTGAGTGACTTGCCCAAGTTCATAGCTAGTGATAGCGCTAGGATTTGATTCCACTTCTGTTTGACTTCAAACCCTGTGTGTTTTTCCTTATATCACACTTTTCCTGGTATCTAGCTGTTGCTTATACCTAATTATGCCAGATAATTATCTCTAACCACCCTTTTTTCCCAGTATTGTTCCAGTGTCATTTACATATACATTTTAAATGGAGATAAATAATTCCAGTCATGTGCATAGTAATGATGTTTCGGTCAGTGACGGAGCGCATATATGACGGTGGTTCCATAAGATTAGTACCATTTAACTTAGGTGTGAAGTAGACTATACCATCTAGGTCTGTGTAAGTATTGTAGAGGAGGAAGGAATGTCCCCCTACTCTCCTAGGTTCTTCTGGCTGGTCTGACAATTAAATTGACATGAGAAAGATTAACAGGAGAAGAACAAACAAAAATCGAGTGACATTTATACGTAGGAGAAACCCAGGAAAATCGAGTAATTTGCCAAAATGTCCAAAGCCCTCACCTTAAATACCTTCCTCAGCTAAAGACAAAAGAATATGTTGGGGGTGGCAAGAATCAGAGACTTTAAAGGCAAGGAAGGCAATACACAGGTGACAAGGAACAAGTGTTTGTAAAACAAGTGTTTTTTGGCCACACAGACACAGAAGAACACAGAGGGAGCCCAACAAACAGGCTGTTCTAGATTGCTCCACCTACTTCATGTTCTGCTAAGGTAGTAGCTCGCTTCCTGAGACAGACTTTTTATCTGAATTCTTTAGGCAGTTAAGGGAGAGGTAATAAGAAAAACTTGAGTCTTTTGTTTCTTAAAAATAATCAGCCTAAAATAATACTCATGTTAAAGAGACACAAAATTTTATTCCCCTTCAGTATACTCTGATGTTCATACAATGATGAAATCACCTAACGAGGCATTTCTCAGAATATATCCCTGTTGTTAAGTGATGTATGACTGTACTAACAGAATCCACTAACAAATGAGTAGTATATTTATCATTTTGCATTGTTGGTCAAGAATAAGGCATCTCTATACCTTGAGAGAAAAAAGTTTCTGAGCCTCTATTTTTAGATATAATAAATATTAGATTTGATGCAGACCAAGATCTTTTATTTGTTATTTTAATTTGCTGTCCCCAGAGCATATTCTGTGATTTTGTGCTTTTAGTTGCTTTTTTCCATATTAAGAACCAGGCCCTTCCCTCAAATTCTTTCTCTTAAAGATGAAGAATATATAAAGAAATGAAAGAAATGGGTAAAAATAATAATAATTAGTGTACTGAATTCTTCTTAACAGAACTTTACAGAGCAGTATGGCAAAGCTTCTCTCAGATCTTAGTATGGACAGTGCTCGCTGCAAGCCTGGGAATAATCTTACCAAATCACTTCTGAACATTTATGAAAAACAACCTCAGCATGACCCCATCCCTGCTCACACTTCCATCATGAGCTACCTAAACAAGTTAGAGACAGGTCACACTTTCACACGCTCAGAGCTACTTTCTACAATTGACAACGAGGAAAACATGGTGCCAGATAGACCCTATGAAAATGTTCTGCCTCCCAAAGGCCCTCAACCTAGAGACACTAAAAACATGGAGGAAGTATGTGCCCCTGGAATCATTTCTACCCTTTCAAAACACGGTTCTGATGAGGAGAGTGAAATTAAGACTTTAATAGAAGATGAGTGTAATTTGGATAATACAATTTACATTCCATTTGCTAGAAGCACTTCTAAAGAGAAACCACCATTATCTAAGAGAGTATCCCCCCAGCCACAGATCAGTGTAGCTCCACCACAGCTTGTCAGCAGCAGTGCACTTGTCTCTGAAAAAGAAAATAAGTTGTGTGCACCCAGAGTCTCTTCCTCCTCCAAAAAGGAAGCAGAAGTTGCACCTGAGAAACTTTCCAGAACAGCTGATATGGAGGACAAGCACCTCCTCGAGAAAATAAAGGAAGCCCTCTGCAAGATCCCTGCTGCCACCGGGGACCCACAGGGGCCTGCTGCGAGTCACGGCCCCTCCACTTGCCGCAGCAGCAGCATTCAAGTGAAAAGCAGTGCCATTCCTGACGGTAGCTTTTTAAATTCTGACTTGCTGTCCGACTGGAGCATCTCTTCTTTTTCGACGTTCACTTCTCGTGATGAACAAGACTTCCGAAATGGCCTTGCAGCCCTGGATGCCAATATTGCTAGACTCCAGAAGTCCTTAAGGACTAGTCTTCTGGAGAAATGAACTCAGAAGAAAATGGTTTGAGTGCTTTTTCTTAAGTATTCTTTTAAGTGTTCTTTTTAAGAATAGAACTTGGCTACACTGAATGTATATTTAAATTTCTTTAGAGAAATGATGTTTTATATTAATTATGTGTGAAACAAATTGTTTGAATAATAAATTTGTTATTGGAATATATTGACACTGTGGAGCTTATAAAAACAAGTCATCTTAAGAAATTAACATTTGCTAAGAGAAGAAAGTTGTAGATAACTAGGAAGTATTGTAAATAACATTTATTTAGCACCTAGCAATCAGAGTTCTTTTATTACCCTGCTGGTCTAAGGGTACAGGTCAGAAGAATTCTCTGCTGTCCTAAAAGATAATGGGAAGGGAGTCTCTGGGTACAATTTACTATTCTCAGACTAGAGTTTCTTTTCTCTTTTAGGATTTGTGTTTGTTTTTTTGATGGCATTGTGTTTTTATCTGAGATGCTCTGTGCTGTAGGCTAGTGTTTTGGGTGAGATATATAAACATTTCTTTAAGAGAAAAAGTGCCAATATCTCCACCTCTTAAAAAACATCAATTGGTCCAAGAAAATATAGGTAACATCCTAAGTTAGCATATGGTTTCTTAGAACTTTGGCACTTTTATTTATTTTTATCCTGAATGCATGTTTAAGACCTTTAAAAGATAAAGTCAGACTGATAAAAAAATGCTAACAGTTAAGTTTCAGTTTTGCGAATTTTTTTAATAAAAAAATATTGCCCTTATTATGTTTGAACATGATGGAGTTTGTAAATGTTGCAATGGTTGTAATTCTGCCTTTCTGGACCAATTTTTTTTCTAGCCCTTTACCGAGAACATTCTCTATCCTATAAATAGTATGAACTATGTTGGTCTCTGCTTCTCTAACCAGCATTACTTAACTACTCAGCATCACCTTCCTCCACGTAAGCAGCACATTTTTAACTCTTGGAAAGGTGTGTGTTATGCTATCACTAATACTTCATACAAAGACCATGCCAGGCATTATTGTGTTTAGTGCTTGGGCAGGCTTTAGCATTAAAGAGTGTTCTGCTGGTCCAGAACCTCTTCCTGCTGGGTTTTTAAGTGTTGGTGCTAACAACTGCTGAAGGACCCAGATGTGGTCTCTTTGACATGTCCAGATTTTATAGACAGATTCTTAAGTCTAAACATACTAAATTAAAGATTTTTTATTTTTTTCCTTTTTCTCTCCAAAGCCCCCCGGTACATAGCTGTGCATTTTTAGTTGTGGGTCCCTCCAGCCATGGCACGTGGAACGCCTCCCCAGCATGGCCCAACAAGTGGTACCATGTCTGCACCTAGGACTCAAACTGGTGAAACCCCAGGCTGCCGAAGCGGAGTGCGGGAACCTAACCAGTTGACCACGGGGCCAGCCCCTAAAAATACTAAATTAATTCTAAGCTGTTTTCACAGAACTGTCCATTAATATTTAAAATTTTTCTTACTTCCACTATTCATAAACTAATTCACTGGTTTATTTGAAGGTAAGAGACCACAACTCTTTAGCATATGAGTTCAGAAGTACAGTTCAGAAATTCTAAGTAATAAAGCAAGGACTAAAATTGTGTCATCTGTGTACTCCAAAATCCATTGTTATTCAGAGGCAGAAGTAAATTCTTAAGATTATTATATGATAATACAAGATAATCCTATTTTGTCCTTAATACAGGACAGGCATCCTTATGTGAAAAGCAAATAGTAAAATTCTTATGGGTTCAGTTAGTTAGGAGTTAATGATTTGAATGAAGATCAAATGAGACTGGAAAATCCTTGAAGGACCTGTACCAGGAGTTTACTATTTGTTTGATATAAGACATGCACGTGGGATAGAAACATGAAAGAATTTAGTTAAATTTCAAGGTGAGATATGACCGTAGCAAAATAGATGGAAGAGACAGTGAGTTTCACAGAAGTTTAGAATGGGAGGAAGCCGAAGGTGGCAGAGGAAGACCTGGAAGAGAAGAAACTTCATTTGGATCTTAAGGAATGTATGAGATTTGGATAATCTTGTTTATATCCTCAAAACATCTACACCACAGAAAGTCAGTATCATCAAAACATGGGGCTTGGTTGAGTGATAGAAGAGGATGGTAGGTACACCAACCGACTGAAACGGGGGGGTCAGAATTATTATATGATAATGGTAATAAGAGAGGGTAACACAGTTAGAAGAGTTGGCGTCAGGCTGTAGAATATCCTGAGCCCCAAGGTGAAGAATAACCAGTAAACGTGAAGTTAGTGGGTCTTTGGGTATTTTGGGTAGTGTGTGTTTTTTTTTAAATTGAGGATCACCAGATGAAATTGGGTGTTCTTAAAATGCATAGAGTGATGGTAAATAAGGATTAGAGGAGGGAGAGGCTGGAGACCACTTAGAAAGCTGTCGCAGTAGTCCAAACATAAACTTATAAGCCTTTGGCTATAAAAGTGAAAAAGGAGAGACAAATTGAAAATTTTTTCAATAGGCTTGGTGACTTAATAGAAAATGAAGAAGAAGAGGAAATCAAAGATGACTCCAGAGTTTCCAGTTTAATCAGTTTGAGTCACACTGAGCAATGTCTAAAATGAAAAATCAAGTTCTTAAGTTCCTAGTTAACAAATTCCAAGTTGTCTTGATAACAGTACTGTAAATGGAGAATGGGATAAAAAGGAGAGAAAGAGTGCCCATTCTCAGTAGTCCCCTTTAGATCTTCACAGTCAGTACATAGTACAACTGCCTCTTCATGGTCTCAGAGGGGTCAGTCTGGCCCCAAATCCCAACCCTCTCACAAATTGTGTTCAGATGTCCCAGAGTGTGAGAAGCACATTAGTGGAGTATCTCCTAACCTCTGATGGTGAATTCAGTATCTCCTGATAGGTACTGGGTGAGGAATGGGAAAGAATCATCCAGCATTTTGTCACTATTCTATGGTCCTCTCTTGGATCTTGGGGGTGACGTACAAAGTGTTCACAGTGGATGTAGTATTTGTGAATACCATTGGAGATGAAAGATAGAATCTGATTCTGTTTGGCTCAGTGTAGAGATCTGAGGGGTGGGACTAAAGAAGCCAAAGAAGTGCTTGGTTCACATTCTTCCCTGTTCCCACACCCTTGGAATTTAATAAATCTTCCAGAAATTTTTCTTTCACTAATGTTGGCATTCATGTCAAGTTCCTTAAAAGTTAGAGGCCTGCTTCAACTACGTGGAAAGTAGGGCAGGACTACAAAGCCTAGTTAGATAGAAAGGGCATGTAGTCAAATTACCATTTACCAAGTATGTATCTAGTGCTCACACTGTGGGGCGATCCCTTCAGCTAAAGATTCATTCATCCAATGAATAAATGAAATGAAAGTTCTAATATGTGCCAGGTACTATTCTGGGCTCTGAGAATACAACAGTGAACAAGCCAATATTCTCTGCCCTCAAGGATCTTACGTTACAGTGGGACACAAGCAAAGGAACATATAGTGATAAGTGCTGTGAAAAAACAGGGTAAAGGGACAAAGGATGACAAAATTGGCTTAAGTTGCTTTATTAGGGTAAGAGGCCCCTTCTCAAAAATTAGGTTTACGAGTCTGGAATTTAAAGCTGGATTTGATTTGTGAACTGACAATAATTTTTCAAATCTGGAAATTGTAGATTTCCTGCTGCTCAGGAATGTAGAACGAATGGGTTCTACACCTATATCACACTTTATATTTTGATGTTTTAGTCTTCCACTTGTAGAGAACTGGGCACTATTTTATTTAAAGCCGTTGGCCTGAGTAGGAATTCCCAGAGAAATATTATCAGAGATGGTGAGACCTTAGGGACTTCTAAAGGGCTTAAAAGTTGAGTTTCTGAAAGGACCTTAGAAGTCCTCTGTCACACTCTCGTAACCGAAGAAGGGATCTGTTCTACAGTGATACCTACCACTGGTAAGATCCCACCACACCATGTGTGTTCCTTTGCCTGTACTACCCTTTTTCCCAGGTTCCTCCTGACAACTTCCTACTCATTCTTCAAACCCATGGCACTACTCCTGCACCTTGTGTATACATGCATACCTCTATTGATGCATGTGTCAGTGACGTATCAGCCTTTTCTACTCTGTATGCTTCTTAAGGGCAGGGACCAGGATTTATTCATCTTTGACACCTCTCCGCCATGACACTTGGTGCCTCTCACATGGTAGGCAGTTAATAACTATTGTTGGACTGAACTAAATCCCTGACAAATGGTCATCCAGGCTTCATGCAGTTTTTCTCTTGATGTTGGTAAGTTCATGCAACAGCTTGTTTATAGCTTTATTACACACATCTAGGCTCCTAGCATTAGCCTCCCTGTAACTTTCACTCTTTATTCCTATTATTAACTTCTGAGGCAAAATTCTCTTGTTTAGCAAACGTTTGCACACTAGTGCTCATGCTGTGGGGAAGCCACAGATTCTTAAGTACTTAGCAGGGGAGATAGGGCAGAAACGTTTTAACTATGTCACCAGTGCAGAATAATCTATCCCACCAGCCTACCTCACCAATTTGTGGGAGGGAAATGTTGGCAAACACATTGAAAACTGGAGAGCATCATACAGTCTGTGACTTACAACAGCATTCACAGAGCCCTCACCTTCCTGCTTGCCCTCTTTCGATATCCTTTGGTTTGTCAATGTCTTAAGATTTAAATCCAGCAATGAGCAATGAACTCCAGATGTGATGTGATCAAGCAGAATACACTTAGATTATCATTTCCTATAATCTTGTTAAAGTTGTTTTAAATTGCACAAAGATTGAGTTGGCTATCTCTAGCATATTATACTACAGATCATATTAGAGCTGTAGTTAGTTTCCAGATAATATCCACATTGTCACTGTCAGTGTTGAGTGGCGTCATGTTAGGACAGCTGAGGGGGGCCCAGATCCTGCCCACCTAGAAGTGAGCAGTTCCTCCAGGACTGAGGTTCTGACCAAACGAGTGGCCTCAGCTGCCCCTAAAGGAAGAGCTCACATTTACCACAAACTCAAAGCCCTTGTTCTCCTTGAAGCCAGGTCTGCTCCCAGAGGCCATAAAGAATGGTGAAAAGAGCTGGACTGGAGTCAGGAGACCTGGGTTCCTGCATGGGTCTGCTGCTGTTTTTCTGCATGAACCTTGTTTTCCAGTGACACAATGTGAGGATTTGATTAAAAGTTCTCTTTGGTCACTCCGTGATTTGACAATCTATCTAATGATGTATTCAAGCATTTTGACAGAACGTCTCTTAATTAGTCATCTATGAGGGTCCTGCTCAGGGTGTTTAGATCTTTATGTGAAGTAGACAGGCCATCCTCCCAATCAATGGGGTGGCCCTGCCAACTCCAGAGAAGATTTATAGAAAGAAGCAAGGTCATTATTTGTCACAAATGATTCAAAAAAAACTCTGATATTCCTGGTGTCTCTATTAATAATTCCATCTATCTCAGGACTAATTTTTGAACATCACCATTTCTATTAGCATTGTCTAATTAGAAGTTTGAAATACTCCTGGTATAAAAACATGGTGGATAATGTTTGTTTTATTTTTTGCAGACATCAACTTTTATAGCTGAAAAGGACCTTATGATCATCTAGTCCTATCTCATTTTTAGAACGATAGAAACTGAAACCATAAAACATTAAAGACACTTGCTCAAGGCCACACAGCTAACAACCCTGAACCAGATATTGTGATTCTCAGTCTACTTTCTTCACTATTTTGTCTCCCTGCTGTCGGCTAAATCGTGACCACTTGAACTCCTGGGGCCCCAAATCTGTCACCAGAAGCTAGCTGTATGCTGTTCTCTCTACTAACGTGGTCTAATAATAAGGAATTCCCTCTGGAATTTGTTGTGAGGATTAAATAAGTGAAACTGCTTTGTGAACTAGAAATAGATGCTAAGGATCACTAATTGTATTTAGTTGGTCTACACGTATATATGTGTGCGTACTGTACTAAACTCTGAAGGTTTTAATTCTGCTTTATGAACGGTAAACAATGTTCTTAAAATCTCTTTTTAGCATGTGGCATAATGCTAGTAAAACAATTTTACCACTTGTCACTTGGCCAATTCCCTCTGAAGTCATTATTTAAACTTATTTTTCAAGTAGATGGAGAAAGTTACATAAGTTTTTCTCCCATCGACACTGGCATTCACAGTGAATTCTGACATTTCCAGAACCAGCACTACCTACTGCTCAGCCCAGAGGGTGAGAGGACTCATTTCTCCATGGGCATCTCAAGGGACATGCAGAAGTATCACAAACTATCCAGGAGGACAGCTTTCTCCCCTTTGGAGCTGGAGACTTACACATTTATTCAAATCTATAACAAGGAATGTTGTCCACTGCTCAGTGAGGAGCACACAGCCAAGGTACATATTTTCACCCCACCATCCTTTCCAGATTCTTCTGCACTTGGCTGGGAGCGCTAGGCCCAGAATGGGGTAGGAGACCAGAATCAAATATTTTAAAAGTCAGCAGCTCCAAAACAAGCAGAACAGACCCTCTTGGAGGGTAGTAGTTTGTTTGTGGTTTGGCAAGAAGAAAGGAGTAAAGGAAAAATAAAATTTCAAATCCAGAGCCTCAATGGATTAAGAGAAAATTAATCTTTTTTCTTTCCCCCTTTTTTTTTTTAGGTCAATACCATTAGACTTGCTATCTTAGGATAGGGAGATAGATTGATGGAAGATGAGACACAAACTAGAGCAAGTCAGTAAACAAATATTTGAGTAAGTAGGTCTCCACTACTTAGAGCAGTGACCTATATGCCACCACTCCGCCCTGCCCCCCATCAAAAAGCTAATGATGATTTTTTCACCAGACTCAGACCATTGTCATCACCTCTTCCCTCCCCCTTCCCAACCAGTCTAAAAATCTGGCCATATTTCTGTAATAATAGATGACTAACCCATAAAGCAATTCCTCTCAACCCCCAACATACCCAGAAAGAGTATGAGAATTTAAGCTGTAGTTTCACATCTTTGGCCAAAGTTTGAGGAAAGGTCATGATAGATCATTGATGAATATGAGACACTTAAACGGGGAATGATGTTTAAGTCTGTGGGAAAGTTCATTTTAATAATGGCGCATTAGAAGAGCAAGAACCCTGGATCAGGAGTCAGGTGACCAAGTAACGCTGTCTTCAAATTCTGCGTGACCTTCATTTATAATTTATTAGCACTGTGTGCTATACACTGAGCATTTAAAGGCAAGACAAAGTGTGCCTCTGTGGGACCTAGAGCCCAGGTCCTGCCAAATGAGGAGGTATGATCTCAAAGACTCTCTCCAGTTCAAAATGCTACATTTTCCAAAGAGAAGGCCCCCATCAACAAAGGAATTAGCCACATAACTCTGATAGACACTCACACCGTGTTGGTATCATGTAGAATGTTTAGCTTTGCATTGCTGTTCTTTCTCACTTTCTTCTTTTAATATTCCTTTCCTAGTTGCCCTCCATATTTATTTTTCCTCTGGATGATGTCACTTTCAAAGAGTTTCTTTGTGTGGTGACTCTCTGAGGGCTTCATGTTTTATTTTTATTTTTTTGAGGAAGATTAGCCCTGAGCTAACATCCATGCCCATCTTCCTCAGGGAAGGGAGGCCTTCCCTGCCTGCCACAGCATGGCTTGCCAAGCGATGCCATGTCTGCACTGGGGATCCCAGCTGGCGAACCCCAGGCCGCCAAAGCGGAATGTGCAAACTTAACCTCTGTGCCACCGGGCGGGCCCCTCTGAGGAGTTTATTTTTATTTCACTCTCACATTTAAATGATCGTTTCCATTGGATTTCAATGTGAAGATGGTAGTGTAAAGTTGCCCTTTTCCCCCCTTTTTTGGTAGAAATTTAAACCAACAAGAGGAAGACAAACTCCATTTGTGGAGGAAACTGGAGACAGCTCTAAAGCCAAGCCACAAATTAGCTAGAAGGACTGCCCAAGCAGTCGTTATCAAGCAGGACGCATATGAGAGGAAACGCCAGCAGAGAGCAGAAAGAGCTAGCAGAGTACACTTCTCAGTGATGAACAGCTCACCCAGAGGGAACCATTTTAAATCCTCAATTTATAACAATGGGAAGAAGGTCCAGAGGCTTTACATTGGGGGAAAAATATAGATGCCAATTACCATGTGGAGAAGTAACACTAAACAAATCACTGCACAAAACTCTGAATAGTATGGAAAATTCCACCCCTTCTTACACACAAGTATTCTGCAAGTAGCTTATCCAGGAAAACCTTCCTTATCTGCTTCAAAAAAATAAGTCATCAGGAAGGACCAGCAGAGGATCTGTATTTTGAGGATAAAAAGAGGAAAGAAATAGAAAAATAAAAGTATAAATTAAACATACTTATCAGAAAAGTGTTGCCATAGAGTAGATAAAAGTAGTGACTAAATATTTGACCATGAACTTTTAAAACCAAATTGAACAGCTGTGTATTCAAATCAAGAGCATCGAGCAGAGAAGCAGGAGCTTAGGGACAAGATGATGAAGCAACAGGAGGAGATGAAGCAGGAGCTGACAGAGTTAAGGAAAGAAATGGAAGGAAAAAACTAAGCCATCTCAGAAATGGAGGCAAAATTGAAAGTAAGATGAGAGAAATCAATCAATTTAAAGTATGATAGTTTTGATATAAAATCCTAGGTCCAAACTTGTTTTCCTTCAGCGCTTTGCATATTACACCATCAGCCTCTGGCTCCCAGTCTGGCTATTAAGCAGCCTGCCATGGAGCAGATCCTTGTGGCTTTGAAGGTGATAGAATTTTTCTCTCTGGAAGCCTTTAGAATTTTCTGTGGCTTTCATGATCTTAAATTTCACTTTAATGACTATGAGAGTGGTTTTTAAAAAAATGTCTCTGGTTAGTGCTCTATGAGCTCTTTAAATCGATGATCTTACATCTTTTTCTAATTCTGAAAAGTTGTCATTATTTTTAAAAATAATTCCTTGTAATTTATTTTTCTCTCTCCTTCTGTGATTCCTATTAAGCTTCTACTTCAAATCTTCCTGTCTCTTAACTTTTCTGTTACTTTTACCATCTCTTTGTCTATTCTTAACTCTTCTGGGGAAAGTTTCCACATCTTATCTTCCATCTCACAATTTGTTTTTAAGCTGTATCTATTCTGCTGATAAATTTGTTTATTGGGTTCTTATTTTCAACTGTTATTCCCACAGTTTGTTCTTTATAATTGCTTATTCTTGCTGCATATTTCTATACGCTCTCATCTTGTTAAACGTATTTATGATGTGTATTTTAAATCCTTGTCTGTCTGGTCCATTGATTCTGTTTCCTTTAGCATGGACTGCTGAGAATGTGCATGTTGTTTGTATCATTCTTTCCCCCTTGGGAGTATGAGCTACCTAGACAGGTAATGTATACATGGGAGAGGACACTGAAATCCAGACTCTAACTTAGACTCCTCAGGATAAGTTTATAGAATGTGCGTGATGTGGTGGGAGTAGCAGAAGGAAATAGTCCTTACGCTGATGATGTCTGTTATTTCAGTCTGAACGTGATCACTCCCTATTTAGCTGCTCACGTGAGTTGACTTTTCCTGTATCTCCTCCCTCAGCTCTGCTCTTTTTCAAGAGCTTCCTCCTTAGGATTGGGATAGGTGTTAGGACTGCTCAGGGGTCAAGACACTGATCTGCACGTGTTGTTAGCCACTCTGCACCAGCCAGATTCCAGCTCTGCTGTAACATCATTCACTCATCCAGAGGTACTGTGCTGGCATTACTCTTCTGCCCTGCCGAAGTGATGAGGTGAGCAGTCTCTCACCCAGAACAGTGTGGAGGAGGGAGGAATATACAATAAGATTGTACTTCCCACCACCCATCCTCTGCCAGGGGATCTTCTATTCTAGGCTGCCTTTTCCCATATACATATGGACGCAACCACTTCCTGTATTCCTAAAAGTTTCTCATTGTTTTTATATTATATTCTGTTATCCATTAACCCACCTTTCACTTCTGTAGCATTTCTAGGGTGGGTTTTGGAAGGAGGCCAGTAACCCATGTTCATCTGCCATCTTGTCCTCCTCGCTAATGTATAAAGTCATCTCTGTCACTCACCAAGTTCCTCAGTATCTGTGGGTGTATCTCTACTCTCTCTAGTCTGGTTCACTTGTGTATTGTCTGCCTCTGGGCAATACCACACTGTTTTAAGGATTGCAGATTTATAACATCTTGATATCTGATAGGGTGATCCTTTCTCCTTTTCCATCTTCTAAATTGTCTTGGCTGTTCTGGGCCTTTTACTCTTCTGTGTGAATTCAGAGATCAGTTTTTCAAGTTCTGTGAAAAATCCTCTTGAGATTTTATGGGAATTGCTTTGAATTTGTAGGCTAATTTGGAGAATTACCATCTTTATTATATTGAGACCTCTACTCCATTAATATTGTATAATGCTCCATTTATTTGCCCCATAAAGATCTTGTTAAACTTTTGTGGAATTTATTCATAAGTACCTTATAGCTTTGCTAATATTGTAAATCACTTTTTTCATATTGTTTTAAAGCAAATTCCAGACACCATATTATTTCATCCATAAATAAAGTATAAATATATTTCTAAAAGGTAAAATAAAGACAATATTATCATATCTTTAAAAATAACAATAATTATTCATTAAATATTCAGCCAGTGTCTACATTTTGTTTGAGTAAGGATTCAAATAAGGCCCACAAATTGCAATGGATTACAGGTGTTTATGTGTCTTTTAGTTTGTAGGCCCCTCCCTGCCCCTTTCTTATTGTTCCTTACAATTTATTTGTTAGAGAAAACAGATCGTCAGTGCGATGAAGTTTCTGACAGTCTGAATTTTGCAGGTTGCATCCCTATTAATATTGTCCTCATCCTAGTTATTTCCCGTGCATTGGAAGTGGAATCTAGAGGCTTGGTCAGATTTGGGTTTGACTTTTATGGCAAGAATAATTCACAGATGGTGTCTGTCGTTGCATTGGGAGTCACATAATGTCTGACTGTCTCTCCCTTTGTGATGTTAGCCACCATTGATGCTCAGTGTCCAGATCCATTAGAGTTGCAAAATGATGATAGTCCAACTCTTAGATTTTTTCATTTATGATGTAGAATACATCTACAAAGAAAAACTTCCTCACCTCTGCCATTTGGTTACCCAATGGTACAGTTCATATACGTAAAACAAGAAAAATGCTTGATTCTTTCCTGTTATTTATCAGCTTTCAAAATAATGAATTGGTTCCCTAGCATTCTGCAGTGGTGACCTATTTTTTATTATCATTATGAATGCATGGACTAGCTTTATTTGATGTGTTTCAATCCATTGCAGTTAAGATTCTTATTGACGTTTAAATTGTTCACGTTTGATCAGTGGAAGCTTTGCTATCACTGTTTATATGTTTGCCAGCATAATGAGTGTCGAGTAATTTTATGTTACTTTCACTTTTATTTCCCTGATTTCTAGTGAATTTGAGCATATACAAATATTTTTTGGGCCTTTTAGTTTTACTCACTAGTGAATTGTTTACTTGTATCCTTGGCACAATCTACTATTCAGTCGTTCGTTTTGTCTTCTGAGTTTTCAAGGGTGCTATGTATAGAAAGTGATCCTTTGTGAGAATATAGTAGCGCAAACATTTTCCCAGACATATTGATTGCTATTAACTTTGTTAATAGTACCTTTTGCCATACCCCAAAAAAGTTATTTGTATATGGTCAAATACACCTGTCTTTTATTTTATAGTTTCCTGGCTCTTAGTAAGGAAGCTCTACCCAAACCGTAGATTGCATATGTAATCTCCCAGATTGTTTTGTTCACATTTTAAATTTATTTTTCTTTTACATTTAAACCTTTAATCCATTTGCAGTTTACTTTTGCATTTAGTGTAAGATGGCAGTCCACTCTTCTTTCAGATGGGTAGCCAGTTGTACCTGTACTTTTTTTTAATAGTTCATCTTTTTCCCAGTGAGCTACCACTTTGGCATACAAATATTTCTGATAACCACTGTAATGTAATTATCAATTATTTATGCTGTTCCACAATTATATTTTATGTATCCTTACCAATACCATGAATACATAAACTTTATAAGATGGCTGATATCTTAGTAAGCCCCCCTACATACACACTCTCTCTTTTCTTAGATTTTTATGGTTGTGTTTAGCTATTCTTTTTTCTTTTCTTCCTTTTTTAAATAAATTTTTTATTGAGGTAACATTGGTTTATAACATTATAGTAATTTCGGGTGTACATCATTATATTTCAACTTCTGCGTAGGCTACATTGTATTCTAATTGCCCTCTGTCACCGTACACATATGCCCCTTTTTACTCCTTCACCCTACCTGCTGTGTAGCTCTTCCGCTCTGGTAACCACCAGTCTATTCTGTGTCTATGTGTTTGTTGTTGTTGTTGTTTTATCTTCCACATATGAGTGAAATCATATGGTATTTGACTTTCTCTGTCCGACTTATTTCGCTTAGCATAATGCCCTCAAGCTCCATCCATGTTGTTGCAAATGGCAAGATTTCCTCTTCTTTTCTGGCCGAGTAGTATTCCACTGTGTATGTATATATCCCATCTTCTTTATCTGTTCATCCATTGATAGGCACTTAGGTTGTTTCCAAGTCTTGGCTATTGTGAATAATGCTGCAATGAACATAGGGCTGCATATATCTTTTCAAATTCGTGTTTTCAAGTTCTTTGGATAAATACCCAGAAGTGGAATAGCTGGATCATATGGTGGTTATATTTTTAATTTTTTGAGGAATTTCCATACTGTTTTTCATAGTGGCTACATCAGTTTACATTCTTACCAGCAGTGTATGAGGGTTCCCTTTTCTCCATATCCTCTCCAACACTTACTGTTTATTGTCTTTTTAATAATAACGATTATAATGGGTATGAGGTGATATCTCATTGTGGTTTTGATTTGCATTTCCTAATAATTAGTGATGTTGAACATCTTTTTATGTGCCTGTTGGCCACTTGTATGACTTCCTTGGGAAAAATGTCTGTTCACATCCTCTGCCCATTTTTAAATCGGGTTGTTTCCTTTTTTGTTGTTGAGTTGTATGAGTTCTTGATATATTTTGAATATTAACCCCTTGTCATATATATGATTTGCAAATATCTTCTCCCAATTGTTAGGTTGGCTTTTTTGTTGTTGTTGATGGTTTCCTTTGCTGTACAGAAGATTTTTAGTTTCATGTAGTCCTATTTGTTTGTATTTTCTTTTGTTTCCATTGCCTGAGGAGACATGATATCCAAAAAGATACTGCTAAGACCGATGTCAAAGAATGTACTGTCTGTGTTTTCTTCTAGACATTTCATGGTTTCAGGTCTTATATTCAAGTCTTTAATCCATTTTGAGTTGATTTTTGTGTCTGGTATAAGATAGTGGTCTACTTTCATTCTTTTGCATGTGGCTGTCCAGTTTTCTCAACACCATTTGTTGAAGAGACTTTCCTTTCTCCATTGTATGTTCTTGGCTCCGTTGTCAAAAATTAACTATCCATAGATGTTTTGGTTATTTATGGGCTCTTGATTCTGTTCCATTGATCTGTGTGTCTGTTTTTGTGCCAGTTTTGATTACTATAGCTTTGCAGTATATTTTGAAATCAGGGAGTGTGATACCTCCAGCTTTGTTCTTTTTTCTCAGGATTGCTTTGGTTATTTGGGGTCTTTTGTTGTTCCATATAAATTTTAGGATTCTTTGTTCTATTTCCATGAAAAATGTCATTGGGACTTTGGTAGGGATTGCATTGAATTTGTAGATTGCTTTAGAAGGTATGAACATTTTAACTATGTTGATTCTTCCAATCCATGAGCATGGAATATCTTTTCATTTCTTTGTGTCTTCTTAGATTTCTTTCAACAGTGTTTTATAGTTTTTGGTGTACAGGTCTTTCATCTCTTTGGTTAACTTTATTCCTAGGTGTTTTATTCTTTTTTTATTGTAAATGGGATTGTATTCTTGATTTCTCTTTTGGCTGTTGTTTCATTGTTAGCGTAGAGAAATGCAACTGATTTCTCTATGTTGATTTTATATTCTGCAACTTTACTGTATTTGTTTATTATTCTAATAGATTTTTGATGGATTCTTTAGGGTTTCCTATATATAGAATTATGTCATCTGCAAATAGTGACAGTTTTACTTCTTCTTTTCCAATTTGGATACCTTTTATTTCTTTTTCTTTCCTAATTGCTCTGGCTAGGACTTCCAATACTATGTTAAATTATAGTGGCAAAAGCAGGCATCCTTGTCTTGTTTCTGTTCTTAGAAGGATAGTTTTCAGTTTTTCACCATTGAGTATGATGTGAGCTGTGGGTTTGTCACATACAGCCTTCCTTATGTTGAGGTAATTTCCTTCTATATCATTTTGTTTAGAGTTTTTATCATAAATGGATGCCGTATCTTGTTGAATGCTTTCTCTGCATTTATTGAGATGATCGTGTGATATTTATTCTTCATTTTGTTAATGTGGTGTATCATGTTGATTGATTTATGAATGTTGAACCATCCTTGCATCCCTGGTATAAATCCCACTTGATCATGGTGTATGATCCTTTTGATGTATTGTTGTATTCAATTTGCTAATATTTTGTTGAGGATTTTTGCTTCTATGTACATCAGCAATATTGGCCTGTAATTTTCTTTTTTTGTGTTGTCCGTCTGGTTTTGGTGTCAAGGTAATGTTGGCCTTGTAGCGTGAGTTAGGAAGCATCCCCTCCTTTTCAATTTTTTGTAAGACTTTGAGAAGGATAGGAATTAAGTCTTCTGTGAAGGTTTGGTAGAATTCGCCAGAGAAGCCATTTGGTCCTGGATTTGCATTTTTTGAGAGGTTTTTGATTACTGTTTTGATCTCCTTACTAGTGATTGTTCTATTCAGATTATCTGTTTCTTCTTGATTAAGTTTTGGAAGGTTGTATAATTCTGCAAATTTATGCATTTCTTCTGGATTATCCAATTTGTTGGTGTATGGCTTTTCATAGCATTCTTTTGTAATCCTTCGGATAACGGATATTTCTCTGGTATCCGTTGTAATTTCTCCTCTTTTGTTTCTGATTTTATTTATTTGAGCCTTCTTTCTTTTTCCCTTGGTGAATCTAGCTAAAGGTTTGTAATTTTGTTTATCTTTTCAAAGAATGAGCTTCTAGTTTCATTGATCTTTTTAATTGTCTTTTTAGTCTTTATTTCATTTATTTCTGCTCTGATTCTTATTATTCCCTTCCTTCTGCTGATTTTGGGCTTTGTTTATTCTTCTTTTTATAATTCCTTTAGGTGTAATGTTTGATTGTTTATTTGAGTTTTTCTTGTTTCTTAAGGTAGGTCTGTATTGCTATAAAATTCCCTCTTAGTGACACTTTTACTGTATCCCATAGATTTTGGTATGTTGTGTTTTCATTTTCATTTGTCTCCAGGTATTTTTTTATTTCTTCTTTGATTTCTTCATTGACCTAATAGTTGTTCAGTAGCATTTTGTTTAATCTCCAAATATTTGTGACTTTTCCAGTTTTCTTCTTGTAGTTGATTTCTAATTTCATTCTGTTATAGTCAGAAAAGATGCTTGATATTATTTCAGTCTTCTTAAATTTATTGAGACTTGTTTTGTGGACTAATATGTGATCTATTCTGGAGAATGTTCCATGTGCATTTGAAAAGAATGTATATTCTGCAATTTTTGGATGGAATGTTCTGTGTATATCTGTTAAGTCCCTCTGGTCTAATCCGTCATTTTAAGGACAAGTTTTCCTTATTGATCTTCTGTCTGGATGATCTATCCATTGATGTAAGTGGAGTGTTAAAGTCCCCAATTATTATAGTTGTACTGTCAGTTTCTCCTTTTACATGTTAATGTTTGCTTTATGTGTTTAAATGCTCCTATGTTTGGTGCATAGATATTTACAAGTGTTATATCGTCTTGTTAGATTGTTCCCTTTATCATTATTAGTGCCCTTCTTTGTCTCTTGTTACAGTTTTTATTTTAAAGTCTCTTTTGTCTGATGGAAGTATTGCTATGTCAACTTTCTTTTCATTTCCATTTGCATGGAATATCTTTTTCCATCCCTTCACTTTCAGTTTGTGAGTGTCTTTAGGTATGAAGTGTGTCTCTTGTATGCAGCACATGTATGGTTGTTTTTCTATCCATTTAGCCACCCTATATCTTTTAATTGGAGCATTTAGTCCATTTGCATTTAAAGTAACTATTGATAAGTATGTACTTATTGCCATTTTGTTATTTTTTTCTGGATGTTTTTGTAGTTCTTCTCTGTTCCTTTCTTCTCTTGCTCTCTTCCCTTGTGGTTTGATGGCTTTCTTTAGTGTTATGTTTGGGTTCCTTTCTCTTTATTTTTGTGTATTTATTGTAGGTTTTTCGTTTGTGGTTACCATAAGGTTCATATATAATAAACTATTTAAATAGCAATCTATATTAATTTGATGATCTCTTAAATTTGACCTCTTACTAAAAGCCCTACACTTTTACTCTCCTCCCCTCACATTTTGTGTTTTTGGTATCATATTTTAGTTCTTTTATTTTTGTGTATCCCTTAACCTCTTATCATAGATACAGATTATTTTAGTATTTTTGTCTTTTGACCTTCATATTAACTTTATAGGTGGTTGATCCACTACCTTTACCGTATATTAGCATTTATCAATGATACTTTTTCTTTGAAATTTTCTTATTCCTATTTGCGGCCTTTTCTTTTCCACTTAAATAAGTCCCTTTAACATTTCTTATAAGGCCAGTTTAGTGGTGATGAACTCCGTTAGTTTTTGCTTGTTTGGAAAATTCTTTCTCTCTCCTTCCATTCTGCATGAAAACTTTGTTGGGTAGAGTGTTCTTGCTTGTAGGTTTTTTCCTTTTAGCACTTTGAATATATTGTGTCACTCCATTCTACCCTGTAAGGATTCTGCTGAGAAGTCAGCTGATAGCCTTATGGGGTTTCCTTTGTATGTAACTTGTTGCTTTTCTCTTGCAGCTTTTAGGATTCTCTCTTTATCGTTAATTCTTGATATTTTAATTATAATGTGTCTTGGTGTGGGCTTCTTTGGGTTCATCTTGTTTGGTACTCTCTGTGCTTCTTGTACTTGAATGTCTGTTTCCTTCCCCAGTTAGGGAAGTTTTCAGCTGCTATCTCTTCAGATAAGTTCTCTGCCCCTTTGTCTCTCTCTTCTCCTTCTGGGATGCCTATAATGTGAATATTAGTGCACTTGATCTTGTCTCAGATGTCTCTTAGACTGTCCGCGTTCTTCTTAATTCTTTTTTCTTTTTTCTGTCCAGCTTGAGTGATTTCCTCTACTCTTTCCTCCAGATTGCTGATCCATTCTTCTGTGTCATCTACTTGGCTCTTGATTCCCTCTAGTGAATTTTTCATTTCCATTATTATATTCTTCAGCTCTGATTGGTTCTTTTTTATACTCTCTAATTCTTTGTCGAAGTTCTCACTGTGTTCATCTGTTCTCCTCCCCAGTTCAGTGAGCATCCTTGTGACTATTAGTTTGTACATCAGGTAGATTGTTTATCTCTGTTTTGTTTAGTTCTTTTTCTTTTTTTTTTAAAAGATTTTATTTTTTCCTTTTTCTCCCCAAAGCCCCCCAGTACATAGTTGTATATTCTTCGCTGTGGGTCCTTCTAGTTGTGGCATGTGGGACCTCAACGTGGTTTGATGGGCAGTGCCATGTCCGCGCCCAGGATTCGAACCAATGAAACACTGGGCTGCCTACAGCGGAGCACACGAACTTAACCACTCAGCCACGGGGCCAGCCCTGTTTAGTTCTTTTTCTGAGGATTTGTCCTGTTCTTTTATTTGGAGCATATTCCTTTTTCTCTTCATTTTGCCTACTTCTCTGTGCTTATTTCCATGTTTTAGGTAGATCAGCTACATATCCTGATTTTGGAAATGTGGTCTTATGTAGAAAATGCCTTATGGGGCCCAGCAATGTGCTCTCCTTTCACCACCCATGCCAAATGCTCCATAGGTGTTCCCTGTGTGAGCTGCATGTGCCCTTCTGTTGTGGTTGGATTGCTATTGCTGTGGGCACATAGATATGCTGCACTGGCCCCTGGGTTGGCTGGTTGTGAGGCCTGGCTGTGTGTAGCTGCTATGGGCACGTTATTGGACAGGGCAAGCCCCTGGCATGGCTGGCTGTGAGATCTGGTAGCACACAACTACTACAATTTTGCTGGCAAGCAAGTCAGGCCCCAGTGTGGCTGGTTGCTAGGCCCAGGAGCACACAACTGCTGCAGGCCCCAGTGTGGCTGGCTGCACCTTCCTAGGGTACTCAGCTGCCTTGTATGTGTTTGTGTGTGGGGCAAACTTCAGGTGAGGCTAGCTGCAAAGCATGTGACTGTTGTCAGCTTGTTTCGAGTGGCGCAGGCCTCTGGTAAGAAACGGCTACACAGCCCTGCAGTGCACAGCTGATGGGTAGGGCAGACCCCCAGGCATGGCAGTGCTCAACCATTTCAGGCACTGGTAGATGGGGCAGATCCCATGTGTGGCTGTTTGAAAGGCCCAGCAGTGCAAGTCTGCTGAGGTTGCTGGTGGATGGGACCAGTCCCTCAGGCAAACTGCCTTTGCTGCATGGCTGCATTCGATTGCCTTGGGTGCTCCAGTGGGTGGGGCAGGCCCCTGTGCTAACAGGCTAGAGGAAGGATTCCAATGGTGCCTGCCAGCATCTGTATCAGCACAACTGACTGGTTACAATAATGGCTGACGCCAGTGTCTCAGTCCCTGGGGGTGGGCCCAGCTGCCTTCTGCTTCTCCAGGATGTGCTGTGAACCCAGTAAGTGAGTCTCTTTTACCAATGGACTCTGCACTTTTCTATCCGGTGTTTTTATTCTGGTTTCCAGGTGGAGTAATTCTCTGTGTGGGCCCTTTAAGAGCAGGTTATTCTTTCCCTGAGCTTCTATAGTTTTCCTGAGTGTATTCCCCATTGGTTTTCAAAGCCAGGTATTATGGGATTGCATCTCTCTTGTGCTGGGTCTAAGGGCTGGGCTGCCTAATGTGGATCTTGAATGCCCTGCTCCTCCAGGAAAAGCTCCACACCTTTGGGATTGCTCCTGACCCTGAAGCACTCCGACTGGGGTGCAGTTTTTTCCTCAGCAGGACTGTATCTCTGCCTCTTCCACCTCTGTCTGTGTTGTCCCTTCTTGTGGAGGTTCTTTCTTATCCAGTTTCCAGATCTCTCTCAGAGGAGATTTTTCCACAGGTAGTTGTAGGTTCATTGTGTCCATAGGAGGAGGCGAGTTCAGGATTCTTCTATGTCACCATCTTCCCCCCAGTGGCATTCTTTTTCTATGTGAACTTTAGAATCATTTTATCTCATTCCAAGAAAAAGCCTGTTGGAATTCTAATTGGAACTACATTAAATTTATATATTAAAATTTTTAGAATTAACAGTTTTTTATTCTCTTTCCTTCCAGGAACATGATATGACTTTCAATTTATTCAAATCCTGCTTTGTGTCTTTTAATAGTTTTTCCCCCAGTTTTATTTCAGTGTAAGTCCTGAGTCTGTCTTGTTAAATTTTTGAACAAGTATTTAGAATTTTTGTCACTATCATAATTTGAATGGATTTTTTATTAGCAGCATGAATGATTACATAAGCATAAGAAAGAACGTTCCAGATAGAATGTCCAGTCACTGGAACTGCTAAGTAAATTGAAGGCTCCTTCTCATAATATCAGGAAGGAAAAGTGGATAAGCGTCTTTCTAAGACCATTTGGGTATGGTCTTGGTGAGAGGTATGGGGAAGGACCAGATGAGCCCTGGAAGACCAGCAAAGAAGAGGAGTCTGTTTTAGCCAGCCTCCTAATACCGGGCGTCTGTTCATCTGAGGGCTCTTGATCTAATTAGCCAGCTTTTCCACTGGGTACGTGGACCTGTAGAAGACCATTATAAAACATGCTGGCATAATGCAGAGCAAAAATTTCCCAAAGAAGAATTTCTTCCGGGTTTTTTATTCCTCTTAGAAATTCCATTTTGTTGTTATGATGTAGTTTGGTTGCTTTGTTTTTGTAGTGAATACCTTTTTTATTGTTGTTGTTCATTTCCACAGGTAAGTAATACAAAAAGTGTACTCACTCATTCACTTTGTGTAGTTACAGATAATGGAAAGAATTTTAGCCTACTAGAGGCCAGAGTTTTGAATTTGGCATGGCATGAATGAGTAACCAATTGTTATTCTACAGAATAATAGTTACTATTTATGCAACAATTATTATGTATCAAGCAATCTGCTCATATACTTTGCCATGCATCTTCTCATTGAAGCTTCAGAACAACTCCATGAAGTGGACAGGATTTATTTCATTTGTATCTCGTTTTTAACTGTTAGGAAATTAAGAGCTGAAGAATTTAAGTTTCTTATCCAAGATCACACAATTAGTTAATGACAAAGCTTCAATGCAAATCAAGTGGCTGACTCAGAAGATCTTACCGCTATACTATACTCCCTCCACACTAGGAATCTGAAGTAGAAATATATGATTTACCCTCTAACCTCCATTTCCCCTTCTGCAAAACAACAAATTTCAATTGGTGATATCATCTGGCCATGGATTCTCTTTATGCAGAAAACTGGGTTTATAGAATTTATAACTCAAGAGTCTTGCATACAAAATACCCCCAAATTTGCTTTACACAATAGATAGATTTCTCAGCCATGGTTTTCATGTGCTCATCTTGTCCTTAAATGTGGTCTTTGCTGAGCTGGCTTTCTGTAGCACTTCCCTCTGTGGTTTCTAAGAGAAACTTCTACAACGTGTTTGGTGGGGAGGGGGAGCAATGAGAGAACTATAGGTTATTAGCAGTAGAATGATAGATAGGATGTGAAATCATAGAATGTGATCCCTTGAGTTCATATCGGTCTGTTCACTTAAACTGTTGTTGCTATTCTTTCGGACTCTATAAAACTGTGCATGTAAGCATTCTGCAAAGTCTGACGTGGAAGCCTAATATGTGAAATAGAGAAAAATAGAGCTGCTTTGGACAAGGAGGGGGTGGGGCCAGGGGTCCTGGCTTCAGTCCCCATTCCATCCACCCTGGTCATCTCCTTCGAATCTTGGAACTTTCCAGCTTGAAACACTTGATTTAGATCTTAAACTTGTTTCTAACACAATAATAACCACAAGAACTTTAAAATAACATTTTGGACTAAATTTTAGAATTATTATAATAATAATTGATGTAATAAAACACTCCTTTCCTGAACATGCCCAAGAAATTCTCAATAGAGGTTACTTGGGGATTTGCAGGGTGTGGTTGTGGGGGATACAAGGGTTACTTTTTACTTTCTACCATCTGTATTGTTCTCTTTTTTCTTTTTGTAGCAATTAGAACGTGTGACCTTTATGGTTAAAAATTTAATTTAGGGGCTGGCCCGGTGGCACAGCGATTAAGTTAGCACATTCCGCTTCTTGGCAGCCTGGGGTTCACCAGTTCGGGTCCTGGGTTTGGATCCCGGGTGCGGACATGGCACCGCTTGACAAAAGCCATGTTGTGGTAGGTGTCCCACATATAAAGTAGAGGAAGATGGGCGCAGATGTTAGCTCAGGGCCAGCCTTCCTCAGCAAAAAGAGGAGGATTGGCAGTAGTTAGCTCAGGGCTAATCTTCTTCAACAACAAAAAAATTAATTTAAATATTTTTCTGGAATTTGGAATTATATTTTCATTAATGGTTTTGTAATCAAATATTTTTCTCCCAGAGATTAACTTTTTCACTTACATAATGATAATACATGAGATAACAGAATTTAAAGTATGGAAAATCAATTTACAGTAAATATTACAGGAACAAACACATTCTGGAGTTCAGTATGTCTGTATTTTCATATGTAAATACATCTGGTCAAAGCACTGGTCTTCAAACAAATAGCCTTTAGAATAGAAGAAAAATAGAAGCACAGTTAGTTAATTTCCAAATGGTTCTTTTTGCTGTGGATTTTACCTAAGCTGTAAGTAGTTCCCAACTCTGGTCCCAAATCAGAATTACTGGGGAATTTAAAAATCATCCCCCAGACCCCACCCCAGACCAACTGAATCAGTTTCTGGGGGTGGCACTGGGTATAAGTATTTTTAGAAAGTTCCACAGGTGGGTCCAATATGCTGCGAGACTTGAGAACCCACAAGTCTTTAGCCTTGAGCCGCCAATGCCGATCTAGGTGGATTTAATAAATTCATAAACCATGATGAGCTCTTTATTATTCATCACTTGTGAGAGATTAGAAAATGGTGACATTTTACCTTCTCTTCCTTCCCTTTCTTTCTCCTTTGGCTTTCCTAACAAAGACACAGCAGTGAAGGGGGCGAGCCCAGAGAAGGGATCCAGAAATAGGAAGGAAGTGCAGAGGATGTGCACAGACAGATAGAGCCAGGGCTTGCAGATTAGACTTCCTAAGAAGACTATAAAAATAAACAGGCACCCCCTCCCCACCAAGCAAAGGAATATTTTCTACAACTAATATCTTGCTTTGGGGCAATGGGGCTAACTTGCATTATTTCAAGATGTCTAAGGGAACAAACAGGTAAGTTTCTCTCTGAAGCCGATTTATTTCATCTTGACAAACCAGACATCATATGTTCAGTTTGTGTGTTTGAACAATGGTATTTTTCAGGTTGATTGACATATTGCCTAGAACTTTGTGCAACCCCTTTTGATCTCCAGTTCCTAGCCAGAGTTTGGAAGGACTGTACAGTCTAGCCCCCATTAACTCTTGACACTGACCAGCCAGAGTTCCCTTCCAGGACAGGACTCCATACTAAGGAGAAATTTTTGGAAGTGGAATAAAATTGACATAATAGGGCGGGATACAAAATCAACAAACAAAAATCAGTTGTATTTCTACATACTAGCAATGAACAATCTGAAAGGGAAATTAAGAAAACAATTCCATTTTTGATAGCATCAAAAAGAATAAAGTACTTAGAAATAAATTTAGGGGCTGGCCACGGGGCTGAGTGGTTAAGTTCATGCACTCTGCTTCAGTGGCCCAGGGTTTCACTGTTCGGATCCTGGGTGTGGACATGGCACCGCTTATCAGGCCATGCTGAGGCAGCGTCCCACATGCCACAACTAGAAGGACCCACAACTAAAAATATGCAACTATGTACCAGGGGGCTTTGGGAAGAAAAAGGAAAAATAAAATCTTAAAATGAAAGAAAGAAAGAAAGAATTTTAACCAAAGAGGTAAAAGACTTGTACACTGAAAACTACAAAACATTGCTAAGAGAAATTAAAGAAGACCTAAATAAATGGGAAGACATGCTGTGTTTTTGGATTGGAAGGCTTAATATTGATAAGATGACAATGCTACCCAAATCAAGCTATAGGTTCAATGCAATTCCTATCTAAATCCCTATGGCAGTTTTTGAAGAAATAGAAAAAACTATCTTAAAATTCAAATGAAATTTTGAAGGACCCCCGAATAGCCAACACAATCTCGAAAAAGATGAACAAAGTTGGAGGTCTCAAACTTTATGATTTTAAAACTTAATACAAAGCTACAGTAATCAAAACAGCATGGTACCGGCCATAAGGACAGACATACAAACCAATGGAAAAGAATAGACAGTCCAGACATTAACCCTTGCATATACGGTCAACTGATTTTTGACAAGGGTGCCAAGACCATTCAATGGGGAAAAGACAGTCTTTTTAACAAAGATGCTGGGAAAATGAAACACCCACATGCAAAAGAATGAAGTTGGACTCTTATCTTATATCATATACAAAAATTAACTCAAAATGGATTAAAGACTGAAAAATAAGAGCTAAAACTATAAAACCCTTAGAAGAGTATATAGAAGAAAATCTACATGCCCTTGAATTTGGCAATAGTTTAAGTATGGCACAAATAGCACAGGCAACAAAAGAAAAAATAGATAAGTTGAATCTCTTCAAAATTTAAAACTTTTGTGCATCAAAGGACACAATCAACAGAGTGAAAAAGCAACCTATGGAATGGGAGAAAATATGTGCAAATCATCTATCTGAGAAAGGATTACTATCCAGAAAATATAAAGAACCCATATAACTCAGTGATGAAAAAACCCAACAATCCAATTAAAAAATGGGCAAAAGAATTCAAAGATATTTCTCCAAAGAAGATATACAAATGATCAATCAGCACATGAAAAGATGCTCAACATTGTTAATCATCGGGAAAATGCAAATCAAAATCACAGTGGGATACACTTCACACCTGTGAAGATGGTTATTATCAAAAAACCCCAGAAAATTAGAAATGTTGATGAGAGACTTCCAGTTTCTGGTCTGCCATGTAAGAGGTTTGGAAATCTCCATCCTAACAACAAGTAAAAAGCTGAACAAAAATCCACGGCACTACTTAGATCTGTAAGAGAAGTGGTCTCATAGGGCAAACTGCTGTTTCCCATACTGGAGAAAGAGATAGATGGACACAGAGAATCACAACCTACTGGAGCAGAAACCTCCCGAGAAACCAGTGCCAGGGAGGGAAAACTTGAGCTGTAACTGATAAACTGATGGAAGCTCAGTGTGGACAGGCCTAAGAGTTAAAAACTTCAGGGGGACCCAGATATGAAGGGCAGAGGGGTCCACACTTTTGTGAGTTTTATATCCACTAGCTCAACCTGGTTCTCACAGTGAATATCAGAGAAAAGAACAAGGGAAACAAATAGAAAACAGTAACAAATATGGTAGCTATTAATCCAAATATATCAACAATCGCTTTGAACATCAACAGTCTAAATGCACCAAATTACAAGACAGAGATTGTCAGAGCAGATATAAAAACAAGACCCAACTATATGTTGTCTACACGAAATCTACTTTAAATATAAAGATGCATATAAATTTAAAGTAAATGGTTGGAGAAAGATATACTGTTCTAACACTAATCAAAAAACGTAGGAGTAGTTATATTAATTTCAGACAAAGCCGACTTCAGAGCAAAGAAAATTTTCAGGGATAAAGAGGGGCATTACATAATGATGAAGGGGTCAATTCTCCAAGAAAACAAAAACAATCCTTAACATGTATGCACCTAATAACAAAGCAACAAAATACATGAGAAAAAACTGATAAAACTGCAAGAAATAGATGAGTCCACGACTATAGCAGGAAACTTCATCACTCTATCAGGAATGGACAAATCAGCAGGCAGAAAATCAGTAAGGGCAAAGTTGAACTCAACACCATCAATCAATTGGATATAATTGACATCTATAGACTACTTTGTCTAACAACAGCAGAATACACATTCTTCTTAAGCTCACATGGAACATACACCAAGATAGATCATATTCTGGACCATAAAACACACTTTAGCAAATTCAGAAGAATAGAAATCACATAATATGTGCTTTCATAACACAATGGAATTAAAATAGAAAGCAATACAGAAAGATAGTGGAAAATCCTAAACTACTTGGAGATTAAACAACACACTTCCATGTAACACATGGATCAAAGAAGAAATCTCAAAAACATTGGTGAGCATGTGGAGAAGCTGGAACCCTTGTTCATTGCTGATGGAAATGTAAAATGGTGCAGACGCTAGGGAAAGAGTTTGATAGTTTCTCAAAAAGTTATAAATAGACTTACCATATGATCCAGTAATTTCACTCCTAGGTATATACCCAATAGAGTTGAAAACAGGGACTCAAACAGATACTTATATGCCAATATTCATAATGGCATTATTCACAGTAGCCAAAAGGTGGAAACAATCCAGTGTCCATCAGCAAATGAATGGGTAGACAAAAGGTGGTATATACTTACAATAGAGTATTATTTAGCCATAAAGAGGAATGAAGTCTGGATACATGCCATGACATGGATGACCCTTGAAAACATTATGCTAAATGAAACACCACACACAGAAGGACAAATACTGTATGATTCCACTTACATGAGATATCTAGAATAGGAAAATTGATAGAGACAGAAAGTAGGACGAAGGTTACCAGAGACTGGAGGGAGGGGGAAATGGGGAGTTATTTCTTAACGTGTACAGACTTTCTGTTTGGGATGCTGAAGAAGGTCTGGAAATAGATAGTGGTGATGGCTATTCAACATTATGAATATATTTAATGCCACTAAATTGTATCTTTAAAAATGGTTAAAATGGTTATTTTTATGTTATGTATATTTTGCCACAATAAATAAAATGAAAAAAAAGTTGACAGGATTGGGGCCAGCCCTGTGGTCGAGTGGTTAAGTTTGTGCACTCGGCTTCAGTGGCCCAGGGTTTCACCAGTTTGGATCCTGGGCATGGACATGGCATCATCAGGCCATGCTGAGGCGGCGTCCCACATGCCACAACTAGAAGGACCTGCAACTAAAATACACAACTATGTACTGGGGGGATTTGGGGGAGAAAAAGCAGAAAAAAAACAAAAGAAGATTGGCAAGAGATGTTAGCTCAGGTGTCAATCTTTAAAAAAACAAAAAAGAAAATGACAGGATAGGGAAAATAGAGTTGAAGAAAAAAGAAGAGCCAGATAAAAATGAGTGAGGGTAACAAAGCCAGGAAACCTCAGAAATGCAGCCACCAAGTTTTTTTTTTAACACTACACAGAAACAACCAAATGGAAGCTCTGTGAAATTAGAAGAGCTGTCTGGCCCAAACTCCCTTCTAAAATTTCAGGAAAACAAAATTCATGTTAAAATGAGCAACAGAAAATTATCAAGGTCAACTCTCATGCAAAGTTACTAAAAAAAAGGGAATAAGGATTAGAATAAAATTCCTACAATGAATGAAAATCTGCCAGAAAAATATGCAAAAAACAGATCAAAGCCATAATGCCCTAAAAAAGCTGAGAGACACCGAGAAAGTGACATGAGAACAACATACATCAGAATTAGAGAAACTAAGAAATTAGACTGGAACTTAAAGAGAATTAGAACTTTAAAAAGGATTTGAGAAATGAAGATTAAACTATAAGGAACACAGAGCAAACACACACAACAAATAAAATCTTAAAGAGAAGGTGAAAAGGAGGAAAAGTTTTAAAATCGAAAAGAAATGGAGAAAGAAATTAAAAGGCTTTGAGGGAAAGTGACAAACATTGAAGATGGGTAAAAGAGATTCTCCATGCAGATAACAGAATTTCCCAGGGAAGCCATTCAAAGCAAGGGAACAGAATTAACATACAAACTATAGGCGAAGAAAAATTTCCTGAAATTAAATATAGGTATAATATATATAGAAATTTAGGACCAGCCTGGTAGCATAGAGGGTAAGTTCACATACTCCCCTTCTGTGGCCCTGGGTTCTTGGATTTGGATCCTGGGTGCGAACCTACACACTGCTTGTCAAGCCATGCAGTGGCAGGCGTCCCACATATAAAATAGAGGAAAACGGGCATAGATGTTAGCTGAGGGCCAGTCTTCCTCAGCAAAAAGAGGAGGATGGGTGGTGGATGTTAGCTCAGGGTTAATCTCCCTCAAAAAAATTTTAAAAATTTAATATATATATTTGAAGTTATATTTTGAAAGAACACACTGTCTACCTGGGAAATATAAAACCATAATGACAAACAGACATATTCTAGTAAAATGTCTGGATTTTAAAGAAAAAGATAAAGTTCTTTGAGTACCTATGAAAAAAGAGCATATAATTTACAAGGGAAAGAAAAGTAGATTATATCAAACATTTTGACAGCAGTGCTTTATTCCATAAGTAAGTGGTAAAACATATGTAGGATTTTCAAGGAAAGAAAATGAAAGCCACATATTTTATATCCAGCAAAATTGACCTTCAAGAATAAATGGCATAGACATATTATAAACAACATACAATAACTCAGGGAATACTATTTCCATAAGCCCTTCCTAAGGAATCTATAGAGGACAAGCTTTCAGACAACCAAAATGACTAGATTAGAGAGACATAAGAAACTAATGGTGAGCATTAAATATATATTTACCTATAGAACTAAGTTTAAATGAGGCTTAAATGAGAAAGATTATAGTTGCACTGGCTATAGAAGCTGACAAGTATTAGAGTACAACTATAGTAAAATGAAAAATATATTCAGAAATTCACTCCTCTCAAGAATCATAATTCTTAGTGGTTGTATTAATATTGTTATTTTGGGATTATTGTGTGTTTAACGTGCAATGAAGGAAATTAGTAAATTGGGATATTCTAATTTCATCATCCCCTATATCCTTGAGAATCAGAATTCTCCATGTGGAATTTCTTCAGAGATCCCGATGTCGCATAGAAGAGGTTATTTAAAAACTCTGTCACCCTGAAATTGAAATCTTAATATGAACTCATGAAGTATTCTATCCTAATTCTATCTTTTGAAAAGGCCGAGAAACAGTTACCAACCTAGTAGCAATGAACACCTCCTAGTGCCCATATTGTCATCTTGAAATACCAATAAAACAAATTAGAGCTTCTTGGAGAAATGGCTGACTTTAGGTCTGAAGCAGCAAATTTACAGGATGAGCTTGGAACATCTTGTCATATCAGGTACCATGGAAGCTACCTACTGGCCAAAGATGGGACAATTTGAGCTTTAATAAAGATTAGAATTGCAGTAGGTTGAAACCCATCAAATGTATTTATATCCATGAATTTATAATGACACTGGGAAACCTAAAAAGTCACCTTCTGAGGATAACAGAGAATCAACTCATTATCTTAAAAACTGGGTAAATTAAAAGAAAGATGCAAGTATTTATCCAGACTTTCCTATATGAACTTATCTCATGGTAACTAAATACTAGATGAGAGGAAGCTTATAAATTTATAAGTTTATTTGTAAGCTCTCCTTAGAAATTTATTCAGCTAATAAATAAAAACAAAGCGATAGAATTAAAATATCAGTTTGCAACTCTCAGCGAATTCATGGATCTAGGAATTGAGCATCAGCAGCTGCTAATCTCAAAAAAGAGCAAAACTAAACATCATGTGCCTCTTGGTGAAAGAACACGCCACCACCCATAGCCTTCACAAGGGATCAAACCTCAGTCTGATGAAGCCTCTGATCCACTGCCAATTTGCAGGAAACACCAAGGACAGAGGAATACACGGAACTGTCCTAGGAAAGTGCAATTCCCAGACTGGGAAATTCCACGGGTCAAAAGGCCTAAGTTCCTCAACAGATAATTGTAACAGAAGAAGGCACATCAAGTTTTTAAAAAACAGATAAGATGCACACTTGGGAGATAATACTGTAAAGAAACTAGCAAAAGTGATTACTTTATATGAAAGACAGGCTAGAGGTTACTTTCAGGAGGAGGGTGAAAGGGGACTGTGACTGGGACGGGGCACATGGAGAGACTTCTGGGGTGGCTGGTAGAGTTCTATTTGTTGACCTTACGGTGACTACGAGAATGTTTGCCTCATAATAATTCACCAGTGTGTATATTTGTTTTGTGTGGTTTTCTGTACCTGTGTTTTATTTTACAATAAAAAACATAACAAGTACTCCTTTACCTGAAACAAACAGTTAAAAAAAAAAAAGGAAAGAGAGTCCAAGTGAAGAGATCAGGAAACTACAAAATAAAAATAGCTCATGTCAAGCGCAAACTAAATATTAAGCAAGCCAAAAAAAAGAAGAAAGAAAAAGAATTTTAAAAGGACTTTGCAGGTACCCTCCAAACCAATGAGAGATTCTTAACACACAACAAAGGGAAGATGTCAGAAGAACCCTAGTGCTAAAGTTTCAGAGCTGCAAGAAACTCATTTTACAGATTAGAAAATTGCCAGAGACGGCAAGTGACCCATGCACGCTCTACAAACCTACTACCAGAACCAGCTCTAACATCCGGGTCTTCCAGTCTGGGACTTTTCCCACCACAAAACAGACTTTGCTTCCTTTACATTTTAATTCTTCTTCTTCTTTTTTTTTTTTTTTTTAAAGAAGTGGCTGAGTTCTATTTCTCCAGAACATTCCCAAGATAACGTTTTCAAATTGCATTCAAGGTTGGCTTTTCTGAAAAAGCAGATAGAGATATGCTTTCTCAGAGTTGGGTCTGGTTAGCCTGACAGCAGAGTTGGGTGGGAAACTCTGGTCTGAACCTTCCAGAGACTAATGTTCGAGCATCCTCTCTTTGCCTTCTTTAGCCACTTCCGCGCTTCTCCCCGCCTCTTGCCTCACCGCGGTCTGACTGCCTCTCGGTTAAGCAGACATAGATCATACTCGCACGTTAGAGTTCACAGTAACTGTATGCTAAACTCTGTCCTGAGGGCTTTACCTGCACATTCCTATGAGGCACTGAGATTACCCCCATTTTAGAGATAAGAAAACCGAGTAACAGAGGTCGTAAGTAACTTGTCCAACGTGAGGGGTAGGGCTCTGAACTCCAGAGCCCGCGTTTTTAAGGACGATGTTATTATCCTGTCTACACAGTTTCGTATTTCTTCACTTACTGAACAAAATTGCACGTTAATTTGTTTTCTAATGTTGAAAGTGGGCGAGTTAAGTTTTTCACAAGACTTTGTTCAAGAAACAAAATGTATTCATTTGGGGGAATCTACTCGATTCCTTGCCGATTTTAATAACCACGTCAGAGAAGAAGAAAATTAATTTTAAAGACTACAGAGTTTTTCCAGTGCGTGGTCCTCCTTTGTCCTGTATCGAGTGGTCTTCCAGGGGAAAGTGCAAAAAAAAAAAAAAAGAAAAAATCGGGAAAACACCCTGACCGCCAGCAGCGCGGCGCGCGAGGAGTCGGGACCGCGCGGGGGAAGGGGAGGTGGACCAGCGTGCTGCGCTCGGTTCCGCTCCGGATTCGCCGCGCCGGGCTCCCGGCAGGAGCGCGGGTGGGCGTGGCGGGGCAGACGGCAGGTCCATTCCCTGAGCGCGATGCAAATGACATGCAAATGAGCGCGTGTGCCCCGGAGCCGGCCGTCTGAGTCGCAGCCCGCAGCGCCGCGCTCTCGGCCGCTCGCCCTCCGGCGCGGTGGCTCCTTGCTCTCCCGCTCGCCCGCCCTGCCCCGCCCGGGACGCGCCTCGCCGGCTCTCCGCGCCGCCCGCTCGGCAGCCTGCGGCGGAGCGAACGCTGAGCCCGCGCTGCGCGCCCGCCGCCGGGGCGTCCCCGCCGAGCGCCGTGCCTCGGCTCCCGGGCTGCCTGCACCGCGCGGGTGAGTGAGCCCGCCCCACGCTTTTGTCCCGGCGCGGCCCCTGGAGTCGCTCTCCGAGGGTGGGGGTCGGGGTCAGGACCCTCCGTCGGAAGCGTGCCCCTGGCCCTCATGGAGCGGAGCTCTTACGTGCGGCGAGGAGTTTGGGCGGGGGTGGCGGGGCGCGTAAGGGGACTCCCCCAGCCACTCCAGGGAGCCCGGACTTCCTTTGGGGGAGGCGAAGCGCTTGGGGACAGTGATGCGATTGTCTCTATTGGCGTCTTCCGGAGGGGTGTCTTTGATTTGAGGGGTGCGAAGCGCCGCTGGCCGCCAAGGAAGAGAGGCGGGCTCTTCTCCCCTCCCCAGCCCCTTGCAGAAGGACTTGGCGAGGTGGCGGCAGCCGCGTGGGCGGGGGTGCCATGGGAAGGTCCTCCCAGCCCAAATGTGACTCCGGGAAGGTAGGACGGTGAAGGCGGCCGCGGGGTCCCACCAAAACTGGGGCGTCGGAGTTGCAGTCTGGAACTCACTCCCGGCTCCTCACTGAAGCCCCGCGCCTGCTCTGCCTCGTCACTTCTTCTGAGGTTCCAAGGTTGAGGGACCCTTGTTCGAAGATCATCACGGCTGGAAAGTTTGGGATAAACTAATTCCCAGGAGGTGTTAGCTGTCACTGGCTGAGGGAGAACCCTCCCTGGAACTTGTGGCTGCTGACACGCTTCAGGACCCAAAGCACTGAAGTTTTAGGAGCGGTATTGCAGAGGGGAAGATGGGCTGATGGGGAGAGGTTTTCTAGAATTTTTGTTTTGGTTGGGGGGGGGGTGTACCCTCTATATCATAACCTGAAGGAGGGAGACCGAGCTCCTTTGGGGCCTAGAGGGAGTAAAAATCCATGTTGCCATTCAGGGAGCTGGCAGGGGGATACACCTGGACAGTGGGCATAGTGCCAGGCCTCAGGCCCTGTGGTTTTCGCCATCCCTCCTCTCCCCAAGTGCGGAGAGCAGAGTATGTGTGACGTCCGCGTCCCGGAGCCCAGCCCCAGCCTTCCGGCGCCTGCCCTAGAGCTGCACCCCCTTCCAAGCAGCGCTGTAGGTTCTTCCCTGCCTTAGTGGAATATTGCCTTTTGTCAAGGTGCACAACTTGTCAATAAATTATTTCCAAATGGGGGGCATGAGAGGACCGTTCGGGGAACCCCTCTACACTTCAAAGCATCAGGTATCCACAATGCAAGTCTCTGGGGGAAGCGTAGGTGCTTCTGGGAACCTTATTGGGTTCCTAAAGGGCATTTCAGGGTTTTTTTTTTCGTTTTACTTACATTCTTTCCCTCTTCTCCTCTACTGTCTCCTTTCTTTCCTCTTAAATTCTTGATCCCCTTCCCTTCTGTCTTCTGTGATCCTGTCTCAGTCTCCTTCCCTGCCCTGCACGCTGCAGGGACTGTGGAGGTGATGCTACTGGCACCACAGGGCCCTAGACCAGCTTGGGATGTTCGCTCCTAGTGCCCAGGGTGAGGTTGCCCCTTTGTCTCCTACCCTCAGTGGACCAAGAGCCTTGAGCCAGAGCAGGCGGGAGCTTGGGCAATTGGCCTGGGGCGGGGAGTGGCTGGACATTGGATGCTGGATTGGGTATTGGGTACTCTGGGGATTTGCACAAGAGCCTTTTCTCCAGGATTTGCATGTCTGTCCCTTCATTCACTAATGGTACAAAAGGATGCTTGTCCTCACACATCCCTGGGCATTAGCTTGGAGAACCACCCCACAGTGGTGATGGACTTGTGTATTTGGTTTCTTTTGTGCAGTCGCTGGCTAGCTGAGGAGGTGGGTGACTGGGGCCTTGGAGCAGTTTTTCTTTGTGTGAGATTTGCTGACCCTCTCATCAGGAGACTGTTTCCTCTGGGGCCAGATCTCCAGAGACATGACAGAGCACTAGCACAAAGTTCCTGGTCTCCTTGGTGAGGTCAGGTGGACCCACCTGCTGCCTGGGGCTTAGACAGGTGTAGTCACTACAGAGCAGGGGCCCCCTGGCTGGTAGTTGCAGGGGAGTCTGCTGGGAAGGCTTGTTGGAAAAAGAGGCTGGCCCAGGAGGTACTGCGAGGAGAGAGGCCTGTGGAGGGGCCAAAGGTGGGGGAAGGGTCTTGGTCCCCACTGGCGAGGTCTTCTCCAGCCTCAGAGGAATAGATTGTGAATGCTCTGCGGTCACTGTGTACTCAGTGACTGCAAGAATGACCCCTTGCTTTTTTCCCCAAAACATGAATCTAGAGCCTGTTCAATAGAACTGGTTGGTTTTTTGGCTCTTGGCCTTTTAAGTGTCTCAGGAGGTGGCAATTTGAGAATGCAGCCCAGCCTGGGGGTAGGGGTCCAGAGACCCCCTGAACATGTGGAGTCTTATTTAGTATCTTTCTGAGAACAACACTTCTTGGCACTCCGGAAATATATACTGAGGCCACTTGGAAGCCTAACTGCCCTTCTCCCGATTCAAACCACACACACAGGTTGGGAAGTTGTTCATTCTTATAAGGTTCCTGTTCTGTCCTTTCTGTAATTGAAATATAGTGAAATTTGGAGAACAGCCCTTAAAAAGTAACCTTTCCCAACAGAAGACATTGTCCTCTCCCAACTTGACTCTTGTGTCATTTTGCTTTGACAGACAGAGGGTGCACCCAGAGAACCTGGGGCAGGGCCATCTGCATGGAAAACGTACCACTGGACACTTGGGTGGCATGTGGGCTTGGATTCGAGGAACCATCCAGCAGCAATTCAGAGTGAGGATGTTTCAGATGTCACTGGAATAGGCTCTGTGCCGTGTGACTTCTGTCCCCTTCCCTTTCACCCCTCTGGCATCCTGCCCCACAAGCACAGCAAGGTGAGTGTGCTGGGCCAGAATCTGCCCTGGGAGTCACTCACCTCTCCCACTTGTGCGATTCTATAGATGAATTCTCTGTCTGTCGAGTGTTGGCTGTTTGTTTGAAGCCAACAGGTTGAGCAAATGCAGTTCCCCTTAGAATCTCAAGGTAGATGGACTTCGCTGTTTGTCACTACAGGCCAGCAGGTGCATCCATCCTGCCTTGTGTACACCTGGTGTGCCAGGGTTGCAGCCCTTGTGACATGGCAAGTGACAGGCAGCCTGGTGGGGCTGAGGCAGGAGGGAGGTCCAGTAAGAACTGCTCCCTGTTTGCAGCTCATGGGGACAGGCTGGATTCCCAGATGCCCACACCACCTTCTTTTCATTGTCCTCCTGCTCACCGTCCCTTGGTGTCTGAGCCTGAATGCTCACAGTGGACACCCTACTAGCAAGCTGTGGGAATTTTTGTGTAGATCTGGCTTCTCGAATTTCCCAGTGTTGTCCCCACCGCCCACTGTTGGGACTTCTGTCTCCCTTTCTCCCCTCCCCTCTGCCCTTGGGTCCTGAGTGCAGAGCCCTCTGGAGATAAAAGAAACAGGACGAAGAGAGGATTTCCTTTTCTTTCAGATCTGTTTCTTGATTTCTCCCCCTAGCTCTGCTCCCCCAGATCTGACGGATGCTAATTTGTGAATGCAGGACCTTACGAGTTATTTCTTCTAATCTTTTGGGAATCAAACACTTACAGTTTTGAGCTTTCATAGTTGAGGATGCTGTTTATCTTTTTTGTTTTCAGAGGTTGAGATTTCTGGTAGAGAGTAGCTCTCCTTTGGATTTCTGGCAGGAGGGAGCCCAGGAGGGTAGAATGTGATCTTTGGTGTTAAACTGTCTTCAGAGCCATCCCGTTCACTGACTGGCTGCAGGTTCTTGGGGATGGTATTTCTCCTCTGTGAGTGGCTTCAGTTTCCACATCTGACAGTGAAGCTGGTTCTAAAAATCAAATGAATATGTGAACGTAAAGAGACACAAAAGAAGGAAAGCTATTACCATGCATATCAAGTGGTGTTCACTCTGTCTATGGAATGGCCTATACATCAGCCAACAAACAGTAATTATGGACCTACGCTCCCTTGAGCCCTGTGGAGGTTTATGAAACAAAGGCAGTGTGCCCAGGAGACTTCAGGTCTATGTGGGGAAACAGCTAACACGGATGAAGTAATGAGAAAACAGCGACAAGTTCTGTGGCACAGACTCATTTAAGGGACTTAATGGTGGCAAGACATTCAGGGGCTGGAGTGGTCAGGACAGGCCTCAGAGGTGAGGAGGAGGGTGGGTGGGCCCCAGCCGGGAGAGAGGAAGGCAGGAACACCTGGCTCCAGGAGCCCTCAGCTCCACCGTGGGAACCTGGTGCAGCCCCTTTGGCCCTGCAGTGAGCTCTCAACCGTGCAGACCCGCTTGTCCTGAGACGTATTTTGGGGGCGGTTTTCCTTCCAGGCTTGTTTTCCTTCTGCTGCCCAGAATATTCCTGAAACAATTCCGTTTTAATTTTATACTGGATCAGAAATAATGAGAAGCAAATCTACAACCGGAGTGAAAGCCCCATCCCGCGCGAGACTTTAGGGTCCTAGGGCTGTGTTCTTCCTCATGCTGCATCCATTTATTGTAGCTCTTTTCCTGGTGCTGGAATGGCAGCCCTTTCGGCTGCAGGAGACCAGTCCACTTGACACCTGCACTTTACTGAGGTGGAAACCCTGGTCTGAGAGGCCAAAGGACTGCGGAGCTGAACCGGAAACAGCCAGAGTTCTTCCCACCTGACCCTGATGGAGGATGGTGATGGGAGGAGGAAGGCCTGACCTAGGCCAGAGGCATGGATGCGGATATGTTCTGTCATCTGCTCCACCTGTTTCTCCAGTCCTTGAAGGCTGTCCTCTTTAGCCTGAGGGTCGCTGGGGAGGGTTCCTTTATCTGGCCTGACTGTGATCTCTGCTATCTGTCTGCCTCCAGGAACCTTGGGTTTGCTCACACAAATTCCTCCTGCCCTTAAAGGCCTGGCCCCCATCCCACCTAACATCCAGACTCAACACCTGTGGCTGACGCTGTATTCTGGGTCTTCTTTGACTCTGGAATGCACCATCCGTCACAGGAATTTTCTCCCTTATGAGCAGTTCAAGGCTCTGGCCGTCTCTGCTGACCCTGGCAGGAGTGCTATTCTCCTTTTCTAGGGCTAGACGAGACGGAATGTTTTCCAAGGCTGTGTGAAAAGCCAGGAAGAGGCCAAGGCATGGAGTCCGCCCCAGCGCTGTGCAGGTCTCTGTGTGTGCGCCTGTAAATGGAGAGAAGAGCCCTTTCTTCGCTCACAGGAGGAGGCTGAGGGCAGGTGCACAAGTGCTCCGTAACCTCTCCTCGTGATGCCCTTGTGAGGCGTGGTGTCCCACTGGGCCACGAGCTCCTGAGGGCAAAGGCTCACCTTTGTGTCCTTATCCCAGGGCCTGACCCACCACAGGTGCTCGCATGTCTGGGTTGAAGGGCTGACTAAGGAGGTGAATGGAAGCGCTCAGCAGAAGATTCTGAGGGATTTCCTGTCTGCGGCTCCATAAGATGGCACTTTCCAATCATCGACCTCACTGCTTCAATTATGTCTTCTTTATCCTTCGGTATAACCTCATCCTAATTTTTCTCCTGAATTTGTGCATTTTCCAGCTAAGTACTAAGTCCATTCATAGAACATGCCTAAAGTGGACCTATTCCTACCTTTCCCCAACATCTGGGGAATGTTAGTGTCCAGGTTTTTATGTGAATATAGATTTTCATTTCACCTGGATCAACACCTAGGAGTGGGTGGGATTGCTAGATGGTGTGGTAAGTGTTTTATAATAAAATGCCAAACTGTTTTCCACAGTGGCTGTACTGTCATGCATTCCTACTAGCCACGTGTGAGGGTTAGAGTTTCCACATCCTTGTCAGCACTTAGTATTTGTCAGATTTTTAATTTTAGATGTTCTAATAGGCATAGTCTTATCATTGCAGTTTTAATGTGGGTTTCTTTAATTACTAATGATGCTGAGCATCTTTGTTATTTGGCTTATTTTCATCTATATCTCTTCTTTGGTGAAGTATCTATTTAAATCTTTTGCCCATTTTATTGGATTTTTTTTCTATGGTTGAGATTTGAGATAGAATTCTTTTTATATTCTGAACACGAGTCCTTTATCAGGTACATGTTTGGAAAATTTTTTCTCACTGTCTATGGCTTGTCTTTTTGTTCTTTTAACAGTGTCTGTTGCAGAACAGAAGTTTTTAACTGTAATGAAGTCCAATTTATTAATTTTTTTTTTTTGAGGAAGATTAACCCTGAGCTAACTACTGCCAATCCTCCTCTTTTTGCTGAGGAAGCCTGGCCCTGAGCTAAGATCCGTGCCCATCTTCCTCTACTTTATATGTGGGACGCCTACACAGCATGGCGTGCCAAGCGGTGCCATGTCTGCACCTGGGATCTGAACCGGTGAACGCCGGGCCGCCAAGAAGTAGAACATGCACACTTAACCACTGCGCCACTGGGCTGGCCCCCAATTTATTAATTTTTTAAAATGTATTCTTTTGGTGTTATATCTAAGAAATATTTACCTAAGATGAGGTCATCAAGATTTTTTCCAGTGCTTTCTTTGCTATGTTTTATAGTTTTAGGTTTTGTATTTAGGTCTGATCCATTTTGAGTTATTTTTTGTACATGATACAAGTTATAGAGGTTCTTTTTTGTGTATAGACGTCCAATTATTCTAGCATCACAGTGAAAAGACTATCCTTCTCCTACTGAATTGCTTTTGTATCTTTGTTAAAAATCAATTGAGCATATATGTGTGGGTCTATTTCTGATTATTCTGTTCCATGGGTTTATGTGTTTATCCTTTTAGCAATACCACGGTATCCAGATTATTATAGCTTTATTGTAAGTTTCAAAATCAGGTAGCGTGAATCCTTCAACTTAGTTCTTCCTTTTCAGAATTGTTTTGGCTGTTCTAGATCTTTCCTTTCGTATATATTTCAGAATCATCTTATTGGTCTCTACATAAAATCCTGTTGGAAGTTTGATTGGTATTGTATTAAATCTGTAGATCAGTTTGAGGAGAACTGACGTCTTAAGAATATTGGATTTTCCACTACATAAATAAGCTATATCTCTACATTTATTTAGGTCTTCTTTGATTTCTTCATTAATGTTTTATAGTTTTAGCATATAAATATTGAACATATTTTGCTAGATTTATAGCTATGTATTTCATAATTTTGGTGCAATTTGTAAATAGCACTTTTAGTAGAATTCTGTTTTTTAGTTGTTCATTGCTAGTATATATAAAAACAATTTGTTATCTTAATGGGTTTTAAAAAAATTTAAATCAGCATAAAGTGCAGCAAAATACATACCTATAGAATTTGGAAATTAATATAATTAGTATACACTTATTGGTGGTTAACCAACAAATAAAAATATGTAATTTATATAATTTAGGAGGCCAGAATATACAGCCAATTATCAGCTGTTGTCTGCCTCTTAACTATTTTCTTGAGGTTTTTTTTTTTTTTTTGACTGGGAAAGATTCTTGCTGAGATAACATCTGTTGCTAATCTTCCCCTTTTTTTCCTCCCCAAAGCCCCAGTTTATAGTTGTATATTCTAGTTGTAAGTCCTTCTAGTTCTTCCTTGTGAGCCCCGCCACAGCATGGCTACTGACAGACGAGTGGTGTGGTTCCATGCCCAGGAACCAAACCCAGGCCACTGAAGCAGACCATGCTGAACTTTAACCACCAGGCCATCAGGGCTGGCTCCTCAGTTTTCTTTTTTAACAATTGATTTTTGAATATTGATCTTATATCTTGTGACCTTTCTAAACTTATTTTTTAGTTCTAGTAGCTTTTTTGTTGATTTTTTGGAATTTTCTACATCAATAATCATGTCATCAGTGAATAAATACAGTTTTATTTTCAATCCAATTTGATTTTTATTTATTTATTTTTGTCTTACTGTGCTGGTGAGGATCTCCAGTATGAAGTTAAATAGGAGTGGTGAAAATGGACATTATTTCCTTATTTCCAATCTTAAGGATCAAGCGTTCAGTCTCATACCATTATATTTGATGTTAGCTGTAAGGTTTTTGTAGATATCCCTTATCAGGTTGAGGAAATTCCCTTCCACTCCTAGTTCGCTGAAGTTTTTGTCGTGAATGGATAGTGATTTTTTTTTAAGGTGCTTTTTTTGGATCTATTGAGATGATTGTATTTTCTTTTCTTTTGTCCACGAGTTGGCAGACTTTTTCTTAAAGGGCAGGTATCTTAGCATGTTCAGGCTGCTACAACAAAAACCACAGACTGAGTAGCTTATAAACAACAAATATTTATTCCAGTCCTGGAGGCTGGGAAGTCCAAGATTAAGGTGCCAGCATGCTCACATTTAGGTGAGAGCCCTCTTCCTGGTTCATAGCCAGCACCTTCTCGCTGTGTCCTCACATAGTGGAAGAGAGCTGGGGAGCTCTCTGGAGCCTCTTCTGTAAGGGTCTAATCCCATTTGTGAGGGCTCCACCCTCATGACTTAAGCACTTTCCTAAGAGCCCACCTCCTAATACCATCATCTTTGGGGGTTAAGATTTCCGTCTATGAATTTTGGGAGGACACAAACATTCAGATCATAGCAGTCAAATAGTAAATATTTTAGGCTTTGTGGGCCAGAAGGTCTCTATTCAACTCTCTACTCAACTCTCATAAGGTCTGTACTCAATGGCTCAACTCCGCCATTGTAGCATGAAGGCAACCATAGATAATACATAAATGAATGGATGGGGCTGTGTCTCAGTAACTATTATGTACAAAAACAGCATAGTTTGCTGACCCTTGCTTTAGTCTATTGATACACTGAGTTACATTAATTGATTTTTGAATGTATAACCAGCCTTACATTCCAGGAGTTAACTCCACTGGGTCACCATATTTTATTAATCTTTTTATATATTGCTGGATTCAATTTGCTAACATTTTGTTGAGGTTTTTTTGTGTTTATGCTCATGAAAGATATTGGCCTACTTCTCTCTTCTTGTAATGTCTTTGTCTGATTTTGGTGTCAGAGTATTGGTTGCCTCATAAAATGAGCTGGGAAGTGTTCCCTCCTCTTCTGTTTTTGGGAAGAGTTTGTATAAGAATGTTATTATTTGTTCTTTAAATTTTTGGTTGAATTTACCAGTGAAACCACTTGAACCTGGAGTTTTTTTGCAGGATAGGTTTTTAACTACAAATTAAATTCTTTAATAAATACAGGGCTGTCCAGGTTATCTGTTTCTTCTTGGGTGATTTTTGATAGTTTGTATTTTGGGGATAATTTGTCTATTTCATCTAAAATGTAGAAGTTATGGGCAAATATTATTTATAATATTTACTTATTATCCTTTTAATGTCTTTAGGGATTGTAGTGATGTCTCCGCTTTCATTCCTGCTATTTATAGTTTGTATCTTTTTTGCTCTCTGTCGTTCTGGCTAGAAGTTTGTCAACTTTATTGATCTTCTCAAAGAACCAGCTTTTGGTTTCATTGATTTTTCTCTATTATTTTTCTATTTTCAATATCCTTGGTTTCTTCTCTTCCTTGGTTTCTTCTCTTCTCTTTATTTTTATTCTGCTTGCTTTGATTGATTTGCTCTTCCTTTACCAGTTTGCTAAAGTGGAAGCTTAGGTCATTGATTTGAGACCTCCAGGTTCTCCTGTTCTGGGACAATTGGATTGGGAAGAGGAACATGGAGGTATAGAACCAGTGTTTCCACCTCCAAGCATTTATTATGAAAGCGCTAGTAAAAGCCTGTGCCAGATTCTTCCAGAGAGCCCTAAGGCTTCTGCCTGGGGTTGTGGCAGTGGGAGGGGGGAGCAGAAGTCATACCTTGGACTGATTTTCTCATGGAAGGCAGTGGCCTGGTCTTCCAGCCCTGGTAGTCTGGGACCCTGATGCTCATCCACCTCCCAACCTGGTCTCTAGATCAGAGAGTAGAGGGAGGTGGAGTTGCTGCAGTTTTATGAGTGAAAGGGCTCTCCCGCAATAGTATAGAGCAAGGGTGGGCATACTTTTTCTGAAAAGAGCTGATAGTAAATATTTTCAACTTTGCAGGCTATTCCATCTCCGTTAAAAGTATTCAGTTCTGCCATTGTAGCACGAAAGCAGCCACAGATAATGTGTAAATGAATAGGCATGGCTGCGTTTCAGTAAAACTTTATTTACAAAACAGACAACAGGCTGGATTTGGCCACGGTTTGCCCCTCCTTTCTTTAGTCTCATAATGTGAATTACACTGATTGAATTTCAGATGTTGAACCAGCGTTTGCAATCTCTAGATAAACTCCACTTAGTTTAGAGCATCTGGTCTGCATCTGGCCCTGTCTTTGTTTCTTAGCTTGCGTTGTCACCCAGCTGTGAGCTTCTCAGGAGCAGGACCACCATAGTACCACCTCTTATCTCGCATCAAGCATATAGTGGATGGCTAGTAAACATTTGTGGCTCGCTAGAAACAACTGTGCACGTTGATGGTGCTTTTGTTGAATTCCCTTTATGGTCCCGTCAGGGGCCCAAGGGAAATGGGGGTTGTGTGGAGGAGTTGGGACCAAGTGCTGTCACTGCAGGCGCAGGCTGATCTTTCATTTTGGAGCCTATTTTGGAAACATGACTTAAGTTTGGTCTGTGGGGCGCTGCTTTCTAATTACTTTCTCCTTTTCCTGAGGGTTGTGGTTGGCACAATGGCTGCCAGGCCCAGGATCTCAGGCATCCAGATGCCAGCCCAGTGCTGGTGTTTTAAAAGGGCTTAACCGACCCCTTTTCAGGGCCGCGGTCTCCTTTTACAGAGGGGTGTGCCGGTGTGTGGGAGAGGTGGAGCAGGAGGGGCCGAGCCTGTCTGGCTCCTGAGTGTGAGCACTCCTGACCTTCATGTCTGTGATCAGCTGTGTTGACCACAAAGTGCCATGGCGACATGGTGCGCCAGGCCAGTTTTGCACAGGCAGATTGCAGACTCCGTCTCCGTTGCTTTTCCTCGTTGATTGGGAGAACTGATGCATAGCTGATGGGAAGGGTCTGGGCTTTACAGCTAACAGACCTGGGTTTGAATCCTGGCTCAACAACTTATTAGATGGGTGACCCTGGGAAGTTATTTAACTACTCTTAAATTCTGTTCACTTATTTCTAAAATGGAGATGTACACAACCTCCCACCATTGTGAGGGTTACGTTACCCTCCACCCCTACTCTCTCTTGCATAATTGCCTGATGTTTCATGGTGCAGGACCCTAGGACCTGGCAACAATAATAACCCTCCTTTACACAGGTGTGCGCCCTGACTGCTGGCAGAGCATACTGCACCTCACAGCAGGGAAGGGTGAGGAGAGTCCTCTCTGAATGCTCTCAGAGTGCCCTCACCTCTTTGTGCTCTCCGGGGTCTCTACTTTCCTCTTGCCGCGGTTCCAGAACCCTGGGTACAGCTGTAAGGAGATGAGGCCCCTCCCTGTCCTGCAGAAAGTCAGTGACTTAAGGAAAGTGCTGCTTCCAGGCCCACCCTGCCCAGGTTCTGGAAGAATCAAACCAAGGCTTTTACTAGAGAGCTCATAAAGCGTGGTGAGGATCAAGAACTAGATACCATTCCAATTTTGTCACCCCGAGGTGGTTTTATATGATCATACCTTAAAACAACATTAAAACACAGATCTGCTTGTAACCAGCCTGGTTAAAAAACAATCTTAATCCTCTACTACGTAAAAGATAAAATTCTGGCTGTTCAACTTGGCATGCAAAATAGGCCCAGACTCCTGCCACATAAGATATTCAGAGTTATCATTGAGTGGCTGTGAGTGCTTTTCATTTGGATAACGCTTTATAGTTTACTTAAGGTTTTCACACGTTTTGCGTTTAATCTTTGTCAGTCTTATGATGTTATCCTCGTTCCCATTCTAGAGGCTTAGGGAAGTTGGAAAGGGAAGGAAAAAAAAGGGAAAGTTGGAAAGAACTTGCCCAATTCCATATGGCCACGGTAGTCACTACGCTCTAAGCAGAGGGCATAAAATAGGGGTCGCTTGCCACTTCCCAGCTGGATGATCTTGGACAGGTTTCTTTATCTCTAGAGCAGGGATGATACAGCCATGTCATAAGGTTTCTGTGAGGGTTAAGCAAGATGATCCAAAGGAAGCCTTTGGCATAGAGCCTGCCATATAGTAAGGGCTCAAGAAATGTTAGGAATTATTATCATGCTCTCTCTTCACTGTTCCGCAATTAATGTTTCCAGTTTTTATTCCACTATTATGAGTAACACTGCTATAATTATTTTTGTCCAAATGGTTTATTTTTTCTGTTGTGTCATTTGCTTGGATTATATTCCAAGAACAGCATTACCAGGTGGAAAGGTATGACCGCCTTCTTTTGCTTTTGTTCCGTATTGCCAAATAGCCTTTTAGTGGGATGATTTCCTTTTAACAGGCTGCAGCTAGACCCATGAGAGTGACCTGTCTCCCGTGGGTGGTCCTCCCCGTGACTTCTCAGCCCACCAGACAGCTCATCAGGCATTCTGAATGAGGGTAAAAACACCAACAGCTCCTAGACTGGTTGGAGCCAAACCTTGTAAAATAGCTTGTGCTACAGCAAGACGTAGACCAAGCTGGTCGGCAGATTGCACTGAAAACAGTAGGAACAGCTGACCTTTCTCCCGCTTTCTCCGGGGCTCTGTGGAAAGTCTTTGTGTGTACACTGTAGGTAGATATGAAGGAGTGGTGCTCAGGAAGGCTCAGCTCTGGACCTGGGATTGCAGGGAGAAAGACTGTGTGTGAGAACCATGGGTGGTTCCAGACTTTTTATATATGAGCGTGTACTAGTTTCTTAGCACTGCTGTAATAAAAGTTCCACAAACTGGGTGGCCTAAAACAACAGAAATTTATTCTTTCACAGTTCCAAAGGCTGGAAGTCTGAAATCAAGGTGCTGGCCTGGCCGTGCTCCTTCTGAAGGCTCTAGAGAAGACTCCTCCCTTGTCTCTTTTAGCTTCTGATGGTTTGCTGGCCATCCTTGGGGTTCCTTGGCTTGTACATGCATCGTTCCGACCTATGCCTCCATCTTCGTAGACCTTCTCTCTTCTGTGTCTGTGATGTTCATATGATGTTCTCTCTGCATGTATGTCCAAACTTCCTTCTTCCTGTAAGTACACCTGTCATTTGATTAGGACCCACCCCAGTCTAGTATGACCTCATTTGAACTTGCAAAGACTCTGTTTCCAAATAAGGTCATATTCACAAGTTGGGGGCCTCGGTGGTAGGACTTCAACATATCTTTTTGGAGGACACAGTTCAACCCACAACAGTGGGGCTAAGAAGAGAAAAACATCCATTTTCTGTATCACACACTGCATTGTGGAGGGAGTGTTGATGGAGATGGTATGGGCAGTGGAAATGCCACTGGTAGGAATGCTGGTGGTTGTCTAGGGCCAGTGCTGCTTCTATTCTTCAGTGCCCCCCCCCCACCCAGCCCACCATGGGGATTTGTCTTGGGTTGTGTCTAGTGACAAATGTGGAGGATCAGGTTACATCTGGCTGGGACAATGCAGTCCCGGAAGAGCCTAGTTACCAAGCGAAAATGGTTTTCTATCTAGTATTCAGTGGAGAGTGGGAGGAGGAGCAAGGACTGGGCAGATATGCAGATGTCGTGTTGAGTCTTAGGCCAGCTGGAACACCATGGCTTCAGTTTCCCCACTGAAAGATGAGGGGGTGAGACCCAGTAACTTCTGCTTTGGCTTCGCATCACTCTTGTTTTGGAGTTGACGTTTTAGAGAAGCCCGAGCTGCTTGACCTTAAGGATTGTCATGAGGTCTGTCTAGGTGATGGGGCATGAGCAGCTGACATGGGAAGCCTGCTTAGTTGGGGACAACCAGAGGGAGCCTGGTATTTCCCATCCTAGGCCTTTCCGTCGTCTTCTCCATGAGGCCTTTCCTGGGCACCCTCTCTAAAATTTCAGAGGCTTTAACTTCTATCCAGTGTGGTTTATGTTTTACTCACTTGTTTCACTTACTGTTTTCTCCACTAGAGAGTTAGCTTCTGGAGGGCAGAGGTTTTTATCCAGTACCCAAACAGTGACTGTCACATACTGGGCTCCCAATCTGTATTTGTAAATGTTGAATAAATGAAGGTGTTGTAAACTTGATAAATGGAGAAACTTTTAAAGGATGTACCAGATGTAATCTTTAAGGAATGTCACTCTTTTTGAGCTCCAGGCCTCCAGCCTAGACTGCCCAGGGACCTGCTTTTGAAGGTATTGTTCCAATTGTCCACTGCTGGTAACAAAACACCCCAAACTTAGCAGCATAAAACAACACTGTTATGCTCAGCATAATAATAACACATTGTTTATTGTGCTCAGGAGTTCTGTGGGTCAGAAATTTGAACAGGACATGGTGGGGATGGCTTGTGATGACCCTCATGGCTCAGGTGACTCAAATGGCTAAGAGCTGGAATCATATGGAGCCTTTTTCACTTACAGCCTGGTGCCCAGGCTGAGACGACTTGAAGCCTGGGCTCAGCTGGGACACATGTAGCCAAAGTGCCCACATGGGGTCCCTCCATGTGGTTTGGGCTTCCTCACAGCATGGTGGCAGGGTTCCTAGAAGGAGTGTCCCCGGAAGGAGCAGTTGGAGACCTGAGCATTCCACAAAAGTCAGGTGGAACCTGTCCGGTCTTTTATTACCTGACCTCAGAAGTCACATAGTGTCACTTCCACCATGTTCTGTTGGTCAAAGCAGTCATAAACCTGCCTAAATTCAAGGGGGAGGGAGCATAGATTCCCCCTGACCTCAGTGGGAGGCGTGTCGAAGATTTGAGGCTGTGTTTTAAAACTGCACAGGGATCCTGCTGTCCTCTCACCAGCCTCATTCTGGACTGAACCTTGAGTGACATTTCTGGTACTGCCACCCTCGGACCAGGACTTATATGAATGATGAGCCTTCTTCTGCCTCACTCTGTCACTAGTTGAGTTTTTTCAGGGTAGGGTCCTGTCATCTTACATCTTTAGCAGCCCCCAGCAGATTATCTGGCGCATCATAAGTACTTAGTAAGTGAGTTAGAGGGTGAATGAGTGAGTGACCAGATGAACAGGAGTAGGTGCTCTCTGCACTGACAGCACTGCTGGGCATCTGCAGGAGGGCTCGAATCTCAACTCTCAAGGCTGAAGTTTTCTGAGCAGCTTCTGGTCATATGCTGAGATGCTAAGACCTGTGGCTTGGCCTCTGGCCACCCAGGAGCACATTCCTGTGAAGGAGGAAAGGGTGTGGAGATGGCAGGTGTGGGTTGTGTTAGGGGTAAGCAGTAATCTGCTTTGACTGTAGCAAAGAATTTCTGTATTTCCGTGGGGCAATAGTAGAATAAGGCTAGAATGCAAAGGCCTGGTTGCAGGCTGAGAGTTTAGGGGTTATTAGTTAATGGAGAGTCATCTAATATTGCTGAGCAGCACAGTTCATGTCATAAGAACTGGGAACTAGGAAGCTGGACCTGCAGTAACAGGGAGGATGGATTGGAGTAGGGGATCACCAGCAATAGGGAGGGTAGTGGGTCTGCATTCCAGATGTGAGGCCAGGGCCTGGGCCTGGCTGAGATTGCAGGAGAGCCAGCAAGGGGAGGGATGGGAGTGACTGTGAAGTTAACAGGTGTTGGAGACTATGTGAGTGGTGATAGAATAGACAGTGAAAGGTGAAACATCAGTCTTCTGTTGTACATACTATTTTCTATAAATTCATTGTGAAAAATGTCGAGTATGCAGCAAAGTTGAAACAGATGTACAGTGAATACCTCCATATGCTCTACCTAGATTCTAAAGTTAACTTTTTGCTCTATTTGCTTTATCATCCTTCTGTGTCTTTCTATTTATGTCTGTCCATCCCTCTGTCATCCATTAGACCATCTTGTTTTTGTGACACATTTCAAAGTAAGTTGCAGATATTAGTACATCTCCCTCTAAATATTTAACCATATATAGCATTAATTAGAGTTCAATAGTTGTTTACATTATTTTTCTTTTGGGGTAAGATTTACATAATGTGGAATGCTCAAATCTTAAGCATTTTTTGTGTGTGTGACTTTTGACAAAAGCATGCACCTGCGCAACCCAAAGTCTCTTCAAGATTTGGATGCTATCAGCATCCCAGAAAGTTCCTTCACTGTTTCTTCCCAATCAGTCTGTGTCCCCGTTTTCTAGAAGTAACCACTGTTCTGATTTTTAAATCATAGGTTCATTGTGCCTTTCCTAGAATTTCATATAAATGGAATCGTATAGTACGTACTCTTGGTTTGAAGTTTCCTTCACTTGGCATATGTTTTTGAGATTTCATGTTGTCACGTGTATCAGTAGCTTGTTGCTTCTTATTTCTGAGTAGTATTCTATTGTATGACTGTACCACAGGTTATTTCTTCATTCATCTGTTGGTGGACACTGGGCTGTTTCTAGTTTTTGGCTATTCTGGATGAAGCAGCTATGAATATTCTTGTACAGGTCTTTTTTGGGTGGACATATGTTTTAATTTCTCTTGGGAAAATACCAAGGAATGAAATATCACTGGGCCATAGGATAGGTCTAGGTTTAGTTTTATAAGAAACTGCCAAAGTGGCTGTACCATTTTTACACTTCCACAAACAGCATATCAGAGTCTGGTGCTCTGCATGCTCATCAACATCTGATGTTGTCAGTCTTTTTAATTTTAGCCATTCCGGTGGAATGCGTTATCCCCAAATGGTTGTGATTTACACTTCCCTAAGGATTAATGATATTAAGCGTTTTTTCATGTGCTTATTGACAATCTGTATATCTTTCTTTCTGAGATGTTATTCAAATATTTTGCCCATTTTAAAAGTTGTCTTGTTTGTCTTTTTATTATTGAGTTGTATGAATTATTTATTCTGAATACCAGTTCTTTGTCAGATATGTGATTTGCAATCTTTTTCCTAATTGTGGCTTGCCTGTTCATTTTCTTAACAGTGTCTTCTGATGAATAGAAGTTTTAAATTTTGATGAGGTCTAATTTATCTCTTTTTTTGGTAAGGCTGTTTCTTTTCTGTGTCCTGAGTAACTTTTGCTGAACTCCCTATTATAAAGATCATGTTTAATGTTTCCTTCTAGAAGCTTTACAGCTTTAGTTTTTATGTTTAGATCTATCATCCATTTCAAGTTAATTTTCGTGTATATGATGGGAAGTGGGGTCAAGATTTTTTTTTCCTCTTATGGACATCCAGTTGTTCTTGCCCCATTTGTGGCAAAAACGTTTCCTTTTTTGTTAGGTACTGTTTTTATCCTCATTTTGCAGATGAAGAAACTGAGACAGAGCTGGATTATGGAACTTGTTTGTAGGTCCTGTAGCTGGTAGAGATGTATCCTGGATGTGAACTCAGAGCCTGTAGTTTTAATCTCTGTGCTCTATTTCCTTCTTGTGCTGATGACTCTGAGGCTTTCAGCCTGAGTGCCAGGCCGCTCAGTGGAAAGCATCGGCAGAGACCTCAGAAAGGGGGCTCGGTTTGGAGTTGAATTGGGGAGCCTATAGGATACCTGCGTGGACACAGTGGGGAGAAGATAGAAAAAGAAAAGATGAACATGTAGGGAGGGGCATATAAGCCAGGGAGGAGGGAGGCAGTGGATGCTGAAAGGGGACACGACTAAGCCCAGCCGGATCTTCACCTTGTTTGTCTAGCGTCAGGGTCTTGGTCCCCTGTCACATCCACCCTGGTCCAGAACAGCTCATGAAATAGGTAAGATCTGGTTAGTCTAGATCTTTTGAAACTAGGTGGAAAGGGTGACATGAACAAGAGTCACAAAGCCAGAGAAGAGAAACAGATTAAGTGAGACAGGGAGAGTCAGCAAGCATCGGGATTAGAGGCCCCACTCTGTGTCAAACAAACCTGGTTTCAGGCCTTAATCCCAGCCCTGCAGCTCACTGACTGTGTGAGCCCAAGCAGGTTACTTCATTTCTGTGCCTCATTTTCCTCATCTGTGAAATGGGGATAACACCAACCTCACTGAATTAAAATAGACAGTGGATTTAAGGTGCTTAGCACAGTATCGGACACATTAGTATATAAATGATGTGTTGGTTATTTTTACTAAGATTCAGTGTTTTAAGAATGTGGTCCATACCTGGAATATAGTAGGCCCTCAGGGAAGCTTCCTGAATGAAAAGATGACCTCCTGAGACACAGAATTCTCCAACTTAAATTGCACAACTCAGCCGTTTTAGAACACGTGGCCAGGAAGACAGAGTAAGAAGCTAGGATTGTGAACTGGAGCTGGTCTCTAAATACTTAAGGTGACACAGGAGGCTGTCCAGATGGCTGGCGCTGAGCCAACATGGCCTTAAAGACTTCCTTCGGAAGGACACAGACTGCTGGCCCAAATTCTACATGAGGTCCCCACAAGCCTGGAGCTCTGCTGCAGGCAAGAAGGATGCTCCTGCTGAGAGCGACAGAGAGCTCCCAGACAGTGAGTGAGAGGGCCCCCGCCTGCAGGAGGGATAGCCCCTTCTAACATGTTGGTACCTGTTGAATCACAGAAATCCATATCTGTGTCTGGTTTTGATGAATATGTCCTGCAAGATGTAGCTGCACTTCTAGAAAAGCTTGTCTAAATGGAGTTTGTATGATTAATATTTTGAGTCCAGTCTGCTCCACATATGGACGTTTGAGTCCAGTCCACTCCACATACGGATAGCAAGTAGAGTCAATCAAATGTTCATGGAGCGCTTACTGGAGACCAGACTCTGTGCTCGGTTGGGACACTGTTCCTGCTCCAGGAGCTCATGATCTAGTTAGGGAGATGACACACACACATAGAGGTACGTGGTAGGTGCCAAGATGTAAATGGCCAAACACGTGAAATGGCCAGAAGACAGCTTGGGTAGAGCATAAGAATAAATACCTTCTACATGGGTTGTCAAGCCACTGCTAGACATTCAGGCCCTTCAGCGTTCCCTCCAACCCCACCACCTTCTCCCTTCCAGTGGTAATAACTAGCCTTTCACTGCTTACTTGGAGGGTGGCACTTTAAATGGATTAACTCAGTTGCGCCTCATGATGACTCTCTGAGGTGAGCTCTCTCAGTATCCCCTTATTTCAGACAAGAAAACAGAGGGACACAGATGTCAGGAGACTTTCACACAGTCATACAGCTGGAAGCGATGGTGCCAGGGTGTGAACCCAGCAATCTCGCTCCAGACCCTACTTTGTTAGGTCCACAGGGCCCGGCTGGCTAGTATTTTATGGCTCTCCTCTTTCAACTATAGAGCAGGAAGGAGGATTATTGGCATTTCTTTCATGATCTTAATATGTAATCACACAGTGTCCAACCAGTTTTTAACTAAATATGACCTCATGTACATTTTTCCCTGGCACTAGTTCAGCTAATATAATCTTAATTTCAGAAGAGGAGGTAGCAAGACGGAACCACTGTATTTATTGACCAATCTAGACTGTCTCAGGGCACAGCTCTGAGGATGGGAACGCGCTGTGAGTGAGTATTTTAACAATCCATGGCAAGATGACGGCATCTTGGGCTCAGACACAAGAATTGTTTTTAATACAGGGCTTTTTCCAGCTGGAATTCTTTTCCATTCTATTCAACTTCTCGAAGTCAAGAATTTTGCCTTTTATTGGGAAACCTGCATTTCATTGTATAGATGGTACACTATGTCCTTGGCCCCGTGGGGGGGTCTCCAGGAGAAGCTGGGTCTTTATTTTATTAAAGCAGGTGCTGGGTGTCCTAAGGCTCAAATATTATCAAGTCTATTTCAAGCATGAGAGGTCAGAGACATAGCAATGCTCTGATCAAAGAATGTGAGAGGCAAACTGTCCAGCCAGTGTACATGAGAGTGTGGGGAAGAAATGTGAGTTGAGAAGAGAGTGGTACTGCTGCTCAGCAGGGTGGCTTCCGCCAAGCCTCTGGTGAGGAGCCCTGTGCTGGGCCTGCCAGGGGATGAGCACTGCCATGCCCTCCAGGATGGGACTGCAGAGTTAGAAGAAGGGTATTTTAATCAACGTGCCAGAGGTCATCGTCTGAATCACTGATGTCCTTCAAAATTGTCCTCTTCGGAGGGTATGTATTATTACCTCTTATTCCAGTGATGCTGTCATTGTTCAAAATGTTTTTGGAATTTTAGTTTTAGGATAGTGTTTAAGGCTCAGTACGGTTTCTTCTTTTTTCTGAGGGAGAGTCTTGCTTTTTATTTAGCTGCATCTGAAAGTATTAAAAATCTCATCACTTAAAAATTTATACATGTATATGAACTTATTGTTTCTACTACCTACAGGAAGTTACTGGTAACAATTTGATGCCCACACCTTACAAACCAGATGATATCAGTCATTTAAACTTTTGCCAATCTAATGGGTAATAAATGCTATCTCATTGTGAATTTAGTTTTTACTAACCTCTGATAAGACTGGGCATGTTTCCACGTTTTTTTGGCTATTTATGATTTGTCTGTTCTTGTCCTTGGCTCATTTTTCTATTAAACTATATGTCTTTTTCTTCTTGAGTTATAGAAGCTCTTTTTATGATAGTGACATTTGGACAGTCTTTTTTTTTTTTTAAAGATTGGCTCCTGAGCTAACAACTGTTGCCAATCTTCTTTTTTTTTTTTTCCTGCATTTTTTTTCCTCCCCAAATCTCCCCAGTACATAGTTGTATATTTTCAGTTGTGGGTCCTTCTAGTTGTGGCATGTGGGATGCCACCTCAACATGGCCTGATGAGCGGTGCCATGTCCGCACCCAGGATCCGAATCCTGGGCCACTGAAGCGGAGCTCGCGAACTTAACCACTCAGCCATGGACAGTCTTTTTAATAGCTTGCGTTGTGACACAGCTTCATATTTTGAACATTGAGTCAGGCTGAATTATATGTGAGTTTAGTTATATAAATTAAGTAACAAATACAATTGGCACAAGTGGTTTTGGGGACAAGCCAGCTGACTCTTGCAAACAGCTTATCTGGAGAGGGCAGAAGTGTGCAGGTGGCCTAGAGAACTAGAGAATAACCTACTAGCCCTGAGGATTCAGCCTGATGTGGCCTCAGTCAGCTTCTTGTATAGAGTGAACAGAAAGTGTCAGCTGAAGGGGTGCTTCTCGTAACTGAAGGTTATTTAAAAGGCTTCTTCTACTCCAGCTAGCATTTATTGAGTGTACCACTCTGAGTCAAATGTGCTGTGTGTGGGACTGGCCCGGTGGCATATTAGTTGGCTTCACGCACTCCACTTCAGTGGCCTGGGGTTCGCCAGTTCGGATCCCAGGCATGGATGTATGCACTGCTCATAAAGCCATGCTGTGGTGGTGTCCCACATGCAAGGTGAAGGAGGATTGGCACAGATGTTAGCTTGGCAACAGTCTTCCTCAAGTGAAAAAAAGAGGAAGATTGGCACAGCTGTTAGGTCAGGAACAATCTTCCTCATTAAAAAAAAGAAAAAGCTCTGTCTGGCAAGAACCCTTCTGTCCACTCCACCTGAAGAGGCAACCCTTAGAAGAGAGCATGTGGAAAGGTCAAAGAGCATAGCCCTATCACTAGTCAAAATACGGTCTTGACCTGTCGTAACCCACTCTGTCCAAGTCCCTATAGCTAATTATGTACACATACGGATTTTATATCCATCTTTTCTGGTTGTTTCTGTGAGACTATTTGCATAGTAGTTTGGAGGTACACCCTCTGCATTCAACTGCGTGGTTTCAGATTCTAGCTCTTCCATTTACTAGCTGTGTGATTTTGTGCAAATTGTAAAACTTCTGTTTCCCTTAGTTTTCTCATTTATAAAATGGAGGTAATAGTAGCTACACCTCATAGGACATTGTAAGGATTAAATGAAATGATGCACGCAAAGCCCTTAGCACATTTGGTTTCAGTGGGGCGGGGAGAAGCATTTTGGTGAACTGAGGCCGATGGCTATTTCAGGCTGTCTAGGGAATTGCCAGAGAGGCCAAAGGAGCGGGTGAAAGGTTTGAGCCCATCCACATTTCTGGGGAATCAGCTTTAATTTTCCTTTCCTTAGTACTTTGAGGCCTCTCCTATTCTGGAGACCTCTCAGTTCTTCCAAGTTCCACTGTGTTTTTCTGCCTGTTACACCATCTTCAAGGCTGAGGCCAATACCACGGGATCTGGGCACCTCTGCAAGTGATAAAAATAAGCTTGACAAGTAGAGAGATTCCCAGAGCTTCAGGAGCAGCAGCAGCAGCAGCAGCAGCAGCAGCAGCAATAAAACTACCAAGCCTCAGGGCACTGACTGAGAGAGGCCCGGAATCCAGTACAAGTCCGGACCCAAAACTTATGGGTATCTCTGTCTGCATTCTGCCTGTAACTGAGAGTTGTTGGGTCATAGGCCTCAGAAGCGCAGATGGCAGAATTGAGGGGGAAGGGAAAAACGAATCCATGCAGGCCAGGGTGACAGCCCAGCGTAGGCTGTTTTAGGCTGGCCTTGCCTCAGTGTTAGCAACGTAGGGCCATAGCCCATAACACACAATTTCTTTATAACAAAGAACAGGTGTCCTCAGGTTGCAATAATAAAAACAGTTTGGGTTTTGGAGTCATATCCAAATTCAGGCTTCAGCCTGTGCGACTTTGAGAAATCACTGAACTTCTCCAAGCCTGTTTCCTCTGTTGAAATATGAGAATAACATTGCCTACTTTGAATGAATAGCTGTTTGAGATTAAAAGGTTGTGTAAAATGCACTGCCATGCATGTAGAAGATCCCCATTAAATAGGAACTGTTACTCTCAATATCAATAGGTGCTCAATAAACGCTTGAATGGGTAGTGCAGCTAAATGGAAAACTGGCTGTGTTAGCGTGGGTTTGGCAAAAGCAAAAACAAAGATAAGCACATACACAAAGTAAGCCCCGGTGGTTAGCGCTGAGATTGATGTGCGTCATCTTGTCCCCCCGGTACCCTGGTGAGACCAGATCTGGGGAGGTTCCAGTGGATACACAGATGAGAGAGTCGTAGTCGTATGTTACAGGGGAAAGCTGAATTGAATTGTTCCACTTGAAAGCTAAATTTCTCCATGAACATGAAAAACTACATGTTCACAGGCAAGGAAGAGTCCCTTTCCAGGTCAAGGGGAAGGAAAGCCCTTTCAGTGTTGTGGGTTCTCCACTTATTGGTTCCAGACTAAGTTACGTCCCTTCATTTGTCCAGCATCTGTGTAAAGACAACATTACAAACGCTGGAGACTCAGGTGCCCATGCCTCAAGTTGTGTTCTGAGAAGAATGGACTTGGAGTTTTGAGATATGCCACATCACAATTTATTGTTTCCTCTTTCCGCCCCATTCTTTCTACGTGATGTTTTTACCTTTCACTGAATGGGAAATTAGAATTAGTCTTTTAAGTTCTTGCCAAAGTCCTCTGTTCTAGTTGGTTGATCAGTGAATAGCTTGGTTGTAAAAGTTCCCAAATACCCATGGCAGGTGATGGCAGAGAGCGTGGATCTGTTTGCCTTTGTCACCATGTTTTCCTTTTGGACAGAGAGTCTTCAGTGAGGTGACAATGCTTCTCTGGCTCCAGAGAGAAATGATTGGATTCCTAAATGCTCCTTTCCTCCTTTTTTGAAGTTTCATTTTGGGGGCACATGCAACTTTGGGAAGGAGGACCAGATTGCTAATTTACATTTTGTTTATGTTTTAAAAACTGCCTCCACTCCAAACTTGTATCTCTAATGGACAAAAGGAAAGAGAAAACCAAAATTGGACATAACCAGCCTCAGATATGAAGTTACCATTTCTGTGGATCTTAAAAGAAGAGAATCGCAAAGAGGTGATCAGAGACTGAAGCTTGCTGTGCTCTGGGTTGGAGGGAGGCAGTGGCTGCAAAAGAGTTTGGTTCCTGTGAAATAAAGGGGCCCAAAGTACTCTGCAGGCATTGAGAAATCAGGCAGGCTTGAGGCCAGGGGCTGAAGGAGAGATCAGCAAGTCATGAAAGAAGCCTGGGCGTGGGAGCTTTGAAAGAAGGACTGTCAGCCTGCTGATTGAGACTATGACAGCAGAAATTGTGGGCCAAGGAAAGCAAGGACAAGCACGTAGCCTTGCCACCAGGAGCTGAGCCCAGCTGCCTGTTGGTTCTGTGTGGCATCCATGTTTCCATGGGATTGTAACACCCATTCTCTTTCTGCATTGGAAGCCTGGAGGATCAAGGAGAAATGGGGTGAGGAGAGAGAGGGACAAAATAAGAAAAGTGAGAGGAACAGACTCAAAAGGAGCTTGCAACTCTAAAATTGCAAATAACAAATCAAGAAATACAGGTAACAGAATCAACTTTAAGAATAGGAAATTGTCCCAAATGAAATACGTATTATAGAATAGTCTGAAAAAGACTTTATAATAAGTAGGTAGAGGATGTGCCTAAAAAAAAAATAAACAAACAGAAGGCATAATTGTCATTTAAAAAAAAAAGAATTATGAAAAACATAAATAAAATGAGATATATATAAAGAAAAAATTAAAATGTAGAGGTGAAAAATATACTTACTGAAATAAAGATGCCATAGATAGGCTACACTGATGCCTCAACACTAAAATATGGAAAATGGAAAATAGTACCTGGCCGTAGCCCAGAAATACAAAGATGTGAAAAATGTGAAAGAACAGTTTAGAGATATGAAAGGTGAATCAACTGGCTTCAACATTCTTTAATAAAAGTTACGGAGAGAACAGAGGGGATGAAAGAGAAGCAATATTTCAATAAACGGCTAATAATTTTCCAGAGTTGAGTAACAATATGAGTTCTTAGGTCAAAAGTATCGCCTAATGTTGTAAAGGTTAAATGAACGTTAACCCACAGTTAGACACATTTTGGTGAAACTGCGGAATATCAAGAGGGGAAAAGGCCAACGGATGTGTCTGCTTGGGCTGCCCTAACAAAATACCGTTGACTGAGTGGTATTTCTTTATTTCTCACTGTTCTAGAGACTGGAAAGTCAAGATCAAAACTGATTTGGTGTTTGGTGAGAGCCCTCTTCCTGGCCGGTAGACGGCACCCTTCTCACCGTGTCCTCACATGGAAGTGAGAGAGGGAGGGAGGGAGAGAGAGGGCTCTTTCCTGTCTTTCGTTGTAAGGACACTAATTCTATCTGCTCGGGGCACACTCATGACATCATTTAACCCTAATTAGCTCCATAAAAGCCCCATCTCAAAATACAGTCGCTTTAGGGGTTGAGGTTTCAACATATGAATTTTGGCAGGGGGGAGGAGTTGCAAACATCCAGTCCGTAACAACCAACTAAAATCAGAGTTAAAAGGATAAGCTGTGTATAAATAAGTGGCAGAGAGATGTTTCAGCAGCAGGAGGAGAGAGAAGACAGAGAACAACTTCTAAGTGTTCAACCTGGGCTGATATACCTAGATTAACTGTCTTATAAGAATGAGAGCAAAACGAAGATCAAGGGTATAAACCCACAGACTCTCACTAAAAGAACTGTTAAAAAGATATACTGTAGAAAGAAAAAAATTAAACAGTAAGAAAAGATGTGCCATATAAGAAACAATGGTGAACACAGAAATTGATAAAATATATTTCTATATATTTATCTGAACTATGCAAATAAATTCATGTGTGTGTGTATGGTTTAAGAAACATGATTAAAAGGAAAACTAGGCAACATAGCAAGATGGAGCAGGCTATTCAGGGGGAATAAATGTTAAAGCCATATTCAGAGTCTGGAAGATGATTATTGTGGATTTTATAAGAAAAAAATATAATTGTATCAGTTGAATTTTGCTTCATGGCAAACTGCTACAAAACTTAATGGCTTAAAACAAACACCATCTTATTTAACTCCTGATTTTTTGAGTTGACTGGGCAGATTTTTTTTTTTTAAGGTATGCTTTTTTTGTGGTGAGGAAGATTGGCCCTGAGCTAACATCTGTTGCCACTCTTCCTCCTTTTTTTTTTCTCTCCAAAGCCCCAGTACATAGTTGTATATCCTATTTATAAGTCATTCTAGTTCTTCTGTGTGGGATGCCATCACAGCATGGCTTGATGAGCAGTGCATAGGTCCATGCCCAGGATCCAAACCAGCGAACCCCTGGCTGCTGAAGTGGAGTACACAAACATAACCACTTGGGCATGGGGCTGGCCCCTGGGCAGTTTTTAAAATCTGGGCCAGCTCAGCCGATCTTGACTGGATTCTGTCATACATCTGTAATTGGCTAGTGGCTGGCTAACGATCTAGGATGGCTTCACTCATATGTCTGGAAGTTGACTGCTGGGATGTCTTGGTTCTCTTCCAAACTGCCTCTTCCAGCAGGCTACCTTGGGGCTGTTCATATAGTAGGGCCAGGTTTCCAAATGCAACTGTTACTGGCCCACTGACCCCATAAGACTTTAGCTGCAACCCTGCTCAGAACAAGCCTAACATGTTCTGTTTAGCTTGCCACAAAGCTGGTGAGGTTTAGGAAACCTCAGAGAGGAGGGAGGAGGTGGCTGAGACTATAGTGGAAACCAGTTAAAACCAGTTGAAGGTAACATGGCAGCCTGCTTTGACCTGACACAGACCCTGCAGCTCATGATACACTCATTGTAATATATTACTGTGCTACACAACACACCCGCTGGCGCCATGACAGTTTACAACTGCCATAGCAATGACAGGATATAACCAAATAAGGAAAGAAAAGAGGTGGCACCCCTGTTGCCCCAAAAAGCCTGCCTGTTTCCCTGAATAACTATGAATATTCGTCCCTTTTGTTACCTAGACCCCTTATAATAGCTGTTTAATCATCCCAGGACCTGAGAAGTTGATTTATGAGCTTAAGTTCCTACTTCTCCATTCTTTGGCCATTGAATAAAAGCTTGTGCTGTTGAATGCTCAGCTTCGGTTTCGTTTCAGATCCATGACACTGACCGGAAATGAACCCTCTGAAGAAGGCATGGATTGTGGGTACGAAGCCCACATGTGGGCCCCTCCTTGGAGCTCCTCCAAGTGTGGGTCGGAGTCCTACCAGAGTGAGGTGAAACTGGTAACACAACTAGAGAGCAAACCTCACTGTGCAAACACTTTTGAAGTTTTTGCTTGTGTTGCGTTTATTAGCATCCTGTCAGCCAAAGCAAGTCACATGGCCAAGCCCAGATTCAAGGGGTGGAGAGATGGACTCCACCCCTTGGTAGGAGGAAAAGAGTTTTTGGCTGCTTTTAGAATCTACCACAATCTGCTCCTGGGCCACAAATTATTCACATTTCTCCAACATGCAAAATGTGCTAATCCTGTCTCATGAAGCCTGTGATCTCATGATGTCATCACATCAGGATGTGAATGAGGCTCCTCACATGTAGCTCCTTGGGTAAGGCTTCTCTTGATCCAGAGACCTGTGAGTTAAAAATGACAAGTCACCACTCCTGACACACCCAACATGCAAAAGTAAGACAGGGACAGGTTAAGTGAATAGACAGTTCCCTTCAAAAAGGGGAAGAAAAGAGATAGATAGCAATCACTGGTCTAAAATTCCCCATGGGCAAATGTTGCCAGGTCACCTCCTCCAGGGTAAAGAGTAGCTCTTGATTAGGACTCAGTTGTGCTCCCTGGGAGTGGCCTCCCTGTCCATTGTTCTCCAAGGCTCTTGGCTCCATTCTCCAGTCTCTTGGTAACCCCCTTTGAGAAGTTTTCCCCTTGTTTCCATAAGAAATAACCCATGTTAACAGCTTAGTAGTTTTCTTGTTTGCCTTCCTGCCCATAGGTAGTTGGGAGCCCACAGACCTCTTTGCAGTTTAATCATTCTTAGTCCCTCTCGCCCAAGCTGATGGTTTTGCTGGTATAATTTTCTTTAAAGCATTTTGGGCTTTCTATGTAACAGGTTATAGTCCACCTCATTCGACAAAAGCCACACCCACAATTTTTTTTCCCCTCTAGATTTATTTATAGCGATTTGGGATTAAGATACTGTCATGCCCTTAAGATTCCTTTTTGTCTAGCTGAGAAAGTACACCAGGCACTTCCTTAAATCCGTCAGAAGTCTTGACAAATGACCATACCCTTGATTTGCTCTTTGTCCTGAGGCCTCCTTTTACTTTGAGGGTGTTTTACTTGAAGACTATCAAATATGGGGAGACTGGAGATGAGAGAGAGTTTTATATTCCAATGTGGCAGGTCTTGAGCTTTCTGTATTCCATCTAAATTCTGGCCGCAAACTGATCCTTCTTTAGCTCATCTTCGTCTTGCATACTTTATTCTATACAATTAAGAGCACCCAACTGACACTTTCCAAATTCTATCTGGAGGTCTACTTAGCTGTAACCGAAAGTTCATTAGGTTCATTTTTTCCCATCTCGTGTTGCTGCAGGCTTCAGTTTTATCAATTGTTCTGTCTCTATATAACATAAGTCATCATTCTCCAAGCCTGCTATAGCAGTTTTCCCTCCATTTTTCTAGGCTTTGCAAACTGTTTCCTTACTGCTTTTCTAGCCACTGTCCTAGTCCAAAGCCAACAGCACATGTTTAAGGTTTTGGTTATGGCAGCACCCTACTCTTGAAACCAATTTCTGTGTTAGTTATCTTTTGCTCATAACAAACCACCCCAGAATTTAGAGGCTTAAACCATAGCCATTTTTATTTTTATTGCAATTCTTTGGGTTGGCTAGGTGGTCCTTCTGATCTGGGCCAGCACATTTGATCTCTCAGTTCAATCAATGAAGCTATTCTTTGAGTATGATGACCTTTAATGCATTTATTAAAAATTTTAAATCTGAAAAATAAGTTGAATATTGTATTATTTACAATTGCATTTGGCTGTGTGTAAAAGAGAATCTAAATGACCATGGCTTAAAGGACTTAGAGGTTTAACATTTGTCACGTAACAAGAAGTTTGGAAGACAGTCCAAGGCAGATGTGGAGATTCAGGGTCCTAGGCTCTTCTAACTTTCCATTTGTTTAAACTTCCCTTTCATACTTATTCTTGCTGCCTCATGTTTCAAGATGGCTGCTTTACTTCCAGCTTTGTAATCACATTCTAAGTGTGGTGGAAAAAAGGACAGGTTGTGAAAGAGGTATGTACCGGCTGAGTCTGCTACTTTAATTAAAGAGCTTTCCTGGAAGCCCTACCTGGTAACTTCTACCTATACATCATTGGTAAGAACTGTGTCATCTGACAGTTCCTAGCTGCAAGGGAGCCTGCGAAGTATCACTTGTTTGTTTTTTAGCTTGGCACATTGCCTTCCCAAACTAAGTAGGGGTTATGTTAGTAAGGAACAAAGAGAGAATAAATATTGTGTAGGCAACTATTATTGTCTATATGTGTCCATCTCAAAAAGTTAGACAAGGAACAAAATAAGCCTTTAGAAAAGTAGACGAAAGGAAACAAAAATAGGAAGACAAACAAAATGAAATAGAATAGAATTTGGAGGATCAAGAAAAGTTATAAAATAGATAAATCCCTAGTAAGACTTTTTTTTTAAGAAAAAAGTATCACAAATGATATTTTGAATGAAAGGGAAACATAATGACAGATATGAAATAGATAATAAAAATCACAAGACTATACTCTAAAGAATTTTGTGCCAAAATTTGGATTGGGAGAAGACATGGATAGTTTTCTAGGCGAATATAACTTGCCATAACTACTTCAAAAGATATGGGAAATTCCAATAAAACAGCAAACATTAAAGAACCTAAACTGATAACCAAAAGACTTCTTCCCAAAAAATATGGCTTAGATGGTTTACATCTGTACTTTATTCTACTCCCAAGCATTAAATAATCCTAAAATTCTACAAATTGCTTAAGAGAATAGAAAATTAGGAAAAGCTATCTACTTTTACAATGATAATGTGACCTAAATACCCAAACCAGACAAGAAGAATACAGGAAAGGAAAATTATAGACCATTCTTATTTATAAACAGATGCTTATGAAAATTTGCAACTCTATTTCAAATATTTACATTCTAAGTAGAGTTTATACAGAGAATTAAGGATAATCCAACATCAGAAAATATATTAATGTAATAAACCATATTAACATTAACACCTGTAATCTATAAAGTACAGAAAAAGTAGTTGTCAGAATTTAGTGCTGGGGGCCAGCCCAGTGGTGCAGCAGTTAAGTTTGCACGTTCCGCTTTGGCAGGCCAGGGTTCTCTGGTTCAGATCCTGGGTACGGACCTACGTGCTGCTTGTCAAGCCATGCCATGGCAGGCATCCCACAGATAAAGTAGAGGAAGATGGGCACAGATGTTAGCTCAGGGCCAGTCTTCCTCAGCAAAAAGAGGAGGATTGGCAGTGGATGTTAGCTCAGGGCAAATCTTCCTAAAAAAAAAAAAAAAAGAATTTAGTGCTCATTCGTAATTGAAACAAACCTCTCAGGAAACTAAGAAAAGAAGGGAATTTCCTTAACTTGATAAAGAGCATCCATCAAAATATTACAGCAAACACTATCCTTAGAAATAAGACTCTAGGCTCCCTTTCAGTAAAGTCATGAAAAAGAGAAGCATGTCCTTTCTCACCATTTATATTCAGCATTGTACAAGAGGTTCTAGCCCAATGCAATAAGACAAGAAAAATTATGTGAATATTGGAAAGAAAGATGAAAGTGTCCTTATTTGCATACAATATGATTTTCTTGGGGTTTTTAAGTAGGAAGTATACAGTGGGAGTTTGCCAATTTCCCTAAACATAAAATTAGCATGTCAAAATCCTATTCACCAGTAATAACCAATTAGAAAAATTATAGATAAACGATCTCATTTTTAATAGTAAAAGCCTCAACATACCTAGAAATACTCCTAACCAAAAAATGTACAGGAATGTTTTGGGGAGAAAATTGCAATTATTGAAAAGAAAAAAAAGAGAGAATGAATGGAGAAAAAGGCTGTGTTCATGAACTGGCAGACTCATTACAAAGATGACAGTTCTCCCCAAATTAATTTATAAAGTATATGGATAAGGATGTGGAACAACAGACTCATTCACTGCTGAATGAGAGTAAATCAGAACAAGAGCTTTAAGAAACAATTTGGTTACACCTTTTTAAAAAGTTTTTTTTATTTTTTAATTTTAATTTTTTAAATTGTGGTCATAATAGCTTCTAACAGTGAAATTTAAGTTGTATATTGTTATTTGTCATACACCATATAAGTGGTTACACCTTTTAACCCAGAAACTCCAGTTGTAGATGGAGAACCTTTCTTGTGTGCATCAGCAGATATGCATTAAAATGTTTATTGTAGCAAAAAATAGGAAATAGTCTAAATGTACATCATTAGGAGAATGAATAATAGCGGTGTACTCATAGAATGAAATACTGTACATACTATGTACAGCAGAAAAAAGAACTATAGCTATATATCTTAGCAGATCAATCTCAAAAACAATGTTGAATGAAAAGAAACAAGTTATGGAAGGATATGAAAAGATTAGTATTTATGTAAATTTTGAAGCCTGGAAAACAATACTCTACAGTGTTTATGCTTATATTATCTTTTTATGAATCCACACAAACATGCCTGGGAATGATAAACTATGAGTTCCTGATGGTGGTCACCTCTAGGGAGAAAAGAAAGGGCATGAGAATGGGAAGAGAGGATTCACAAAGAGCCTCAAGTGTATCTGATGTTCTTTTTATTAAAGATCTGTTTGTCTCTGTTTTAGAAGTCTTTCTCCATTAAAAGATGTTTTATCCTAAATGCAGTGAGGTATCCTGGATTGGATCCTGGAACAGAAAAAGGGCATTAGTGGAAAACTGGTAATCCAAATAAAGGCGAGTTTAGTAAATAGTAGCATACAAATGTTGGTTTCACAGTTTTGACAAGTGTACCACGGTAACGTAAGATGTTAACGTTAGGGGAAATTGGATAAGGGAACTTTCTGTATCATCTTAGCAACTTTTCTAAAGATCTAAAGTTATTCCCAAATGAACCATTTATTTTAAAAAGCGAGGGAGTGGATTTTATTTTTTTTCAATGATCCTCACAGTGGTCTCCCTGATCCCACCCTCCCCACTCTCTACCCTTGACCTCTGTCCCTGTGTGGTTCACTCCTGACAGGTCCTTGTGGTCAGTCCTTCCTGAGTTAATGCTTCTGGTCTACATGTGTCCTGCACATCTATCTTCCATGCTTTGGAACACTCCTAGAGGGCAAGACTGGTCTCTCTGCGAAGTCTGATGTATTCCATTTCATGGGTTGTTTGGTACTCACCGAAGGTTCAGAGATCTTAGAGCAGGAAGAGACCCTAACAGAGCACCCTGTCCAGCCCCTTTCCACGGGGAGGTAAGGCAGGGGGGTTATCTCAAAAGAAACACCTGGAGGCCAGAGAGGCTGAGGAACTCAGTGAGTGGGGAGGACTGGAACCCAGAAGTTCTGCTTCCTAGGGTGATCTTTGTTTTCACCCCATTTGTCTCTATTAGGAGAGACATTCTCCCTTATTTGTTGTTTTGAAAACCAGAGGAGAAGAGTTATATATCTCTCAAATTGGCTTAGGTGACAAAAGATGCTCGAGCTAGAGAGGCCAAGGTGAGGTTGATGCACCTTTGTGTGTCTTTGTTAGGAACATTTTTAGGTTTAGAAACTGCTTACCCCTGAGGGCGGAGTGTGCTGGGGTGGGAAGGGAATTAAGAGTTGTAGAATGCATCCATGTCCCTCAGTCCTTATCACAACCCTCTAGACAGATGGAATTGCTCCCATCTTACAGATGAGGTAACAGGCTTCGAAAGGTTAAATGACTTCCCCAAGGTCATAAAACTAATAAGAGGTAGGCCTGTTGTCATATTGTGATATAATAAATTTGTCCATTGTTCTGGCAGTAGCTCCTAAAACCTTTGGAATTTCTTAAGTGATAAGAACTGTAGGGGCATCTTTTGTTCCCAGCTCCTGAAATAGCTCTAGAGCACAAAGATGAAATGAGTGTTTTTTGTTATTTATAACAAGTCTCTTTCAACCACACCTGAGTTTACTTTAATGAGGTGATTTTTGGAAAGTCCCTAGATCACTATAAGATGGGGGCTGGTTGCCAGGGGAACCAATCAGGTGATGAGAATTGGAAACCTCAGTTCCACCTCCTGACCTCTGGGGATGGGAGAAGGGCTGGAGATTGACTTAAAAGCTAATGAGGTAGTCAATCAGGTCTATGTAATGAGCCTCCCTAAAAACCCAAAAGGATGGGGTTTGGAGACCTTCTGGGTGGGTGAGCAAGAATGCATCCATATGCTAGGAGGGTGGTGCACCCCAAACTCCATGAGGACAGAAGCTTCTGTGCTAGGGACCCTTCTGGACCTCGCCCTATGTATCTCTTCATCTGGCTATTCATTCGTGTCCTTTGATAGCCTTTGCAATAAATCATTAATCCAGCATGTAAACTGTTTTCCTGAGTTCTGTGAGCTGTTCTAGCAAATGGTCAAAGTTGAGGAGGGGGTTGTGGGAACTTCTGATTTATAATCGATCAGTCAGAAGTAAAGGTAACAACCTGGACTTGTGATTGGCATCTGAAGTGGGGACAGTCTTGTGGGATCTGATGCTATCTCCAGGTGGATAGCATCAGAATTGAGTTAAATTGTAGGACACCTAGCTCGTGTCAGAGAATTACGTGGCATGGGGAAAACCTACATGCATTTGGTGACCAGAAGTGGAGTGTTGTAGAGTAGAGAAAAGTCAAGGAGTGTTTTCCCTTTACAGCTGTGTTATAGGAAGCCAGGGCTGATTCTAAGAACTCATGAGTAAGGAAGACCCCTGCTGAAGACGGGGAGGATAAGTTCCCCAGAGCTGACTGCCGCTTTCGGGACAGCTGGGGCTGGGAATGATGGAGAACACGAGCTAAGGCAGAACAGTGCCTGGAACGGGCTGAGAAGAGCTGCAGGGGGCCGGGCATCAGGCCCGCCAGGGCTGCGAGACGCTGCCGATTCTTCCCTCTGGAAAAGAAAGTCTCGCAGGTTGCCTCCCCTTGTTCCTCTGCCCCATCCCAGCTGCAGGGCCCGAGTCTGCAAGCTTTCCCAGGGAGCCTTCCCTAAACCCAAGGGCCCCGCTTTGTCTCTGGTTAGTGTGGAGGAGGTTCATGTGACGAAGAGCCCTCCTCAGGCTTGTTTGAGGTGAGGAGGGTGAGAGTAAAGTGTAAATCACTATATGAATGTGGTTTTTGGCCAAACAGTGTAAACCTGGGAGGTTTGTGGGGGCAAGGGAGGGAAAAGTGCCTCTTGAGAGAGGTCTCCCAGGAGAATATGAGATTAGTTGAGGTTCAGTGAATTCCTTTGTTGCTAACTCGAAAAGCATATTTGAAGGGATAAGCCCCCTCACTTAGAGCAGAGCATCCCAGACTTGTCACCATAGCGACAGTGCTCAAACGGAGGCTTAAAAACCAGAAAACACCAGGTCGGGGGGATTCCTTTGGAGCCGTGATTCTCCAGTAGAGGACTCAGCTATTGTGTGCTCCGGAGGAGAGGGGCAGGGAGCTTGAATAGCTTCCCTTCCTTCCTGTCTCTTGCTGTGGGGCTTTTGTTTTAGTTTTTCTCTCCGGATTGATATCGCCTTTGGAAAATGGTGCCTCCCTGCAAAAGGAACTAGTGTTTATTAAAACCTGTGTCAGAAGCTGGAGACTCTAGCAATGAACTATTCAAAAAAGAAATTAAGAAAACAGTCCCATTTACAGTAGCATCAAAAAGAATAAAATACTTAGGAATAAATTTAAGCAAGGAGGTGAAAGACCTATACTCTGAAAACTATAAGACATCGATGAGGGGCCGGCCCCGTGATCGAGTGGTTAAGTTCACGCGCTCCACTTCAGCGGCCCAGGGTTTCGCTGGTTTGGATCCTGGGCGCAGACACGGCACTGCTCATCAGGCCATGCTGTGGCTGTGTTCCACATACCACAACTAGAGGGACCTACAACTAAAATATACAACTATGTACTGGGGGGATTTGGAGAGAAAAAGCAGAAAAAAAAAGACATTGAAAGAAATGGAAGAAGACACAAATAAATGGAAAGAAATCTTGTGTCCATGGATGGGCAGAATTAATATTGTTAAAATGTCCATACTACCCAATGCCGTCTATAGATTCAGTGCAATCTCTTTCAAAATTCCAATGGCATTTTTCACAGAAATAGGAAAAAAAAATCCTAAAATGTGTGTGGAACAGCAAAAGACCCTAAATAGCCAAAGCAATCTTGATAAAGAAGAACAAAGCTGGAGGCATCACACTTCCGAATTTCAAACCATATTACAGTGGAACGGAATAGAGAGCCCAGAATTAAACCCACACACACAGTCAACTAATATTTGACAAGGTCTCCAAGAATACACGATGGGGAAAGAAGAGTCTCTTTAAAAAATGGTGTTGGGAAAACTGGATATCCACATGCAAAAGAATAAATTGAACCTTATCTTACACCATACATAAAAATCAACTCAAAGTGGATTAAAGACTTAAACATAAGACCTGAAACTTTTAAAACTCCTAGAAGAAAGCATAGGAAAAAAACTGCTTTCCATTGGTCTTGGCAATGAGTTTTTGGCTATGACACCAAAAGCTCAGGTAACAAAATCAAAAATAAACAAGTGGGACTCCATCAAACTAAAAAGCTTTTGCACAACAAAGGAAACCATCAACAAAATGAAAAGACAACCTATGGAATGGGAGAAAATATTTGCAAACCAAGAATCTCGTAAGGGATTAATATCTAAAATATAAAAGGAACTCATACAACTCAATAGCAAAAAACCCACAAATAATCTGATTAAAAAATGAGCAAAGGACCTGAAGAGACATTTTTCCAAAGAAGACGTACAAATGGGCAACAGGTATATGAAAAGGTGCTCCACATCACTAATCATCAGGGAAATGCAAATCAAAACTGATGCGAGCTTGGTAAGCTGAGGAGTTGAAAGAAAGATTTCTTGGACTCTCAAGGTCTGGCAGTAGTGCTCCTTTATTCAGAGAATAGCATGGGGACAGGACCCTTGGGCAGTGAAGAGCTGCAGCATGGGGACAGGACCCGTGGGCAGTGAAGAGTGGCAATGTGTTGAGGGTTAGGGCTAAATTTAAAAGGCATAGGTATGTGAGTTATTTCTTTACAAGACAAAGGAAAGATCATGTAAAAAAAATCATTAAAATAGTATCAGTGCAGGTGGGATCTGGTTATCGGGTGGTCGGGTGGTCTTATAACTTTGGATATGAATCAGGTCCGGACGTCCTGTACTTCCTAGAAGATGATATAGATTGGTATGTAGGCCAGGATGCCTTGCGCTTCTCTCCCTGGGGCAGCCTTGATCCACATCAAAAAACACAGTAAGATATCATCACCTGTTAGGATGGCTATTATCAAAAAGATGAGATAAATGCTGGTGAGGATGTGGAGAAAAAGGAACCTTTGTGTACTGTGGTGGGAATGTAAATTGGTACAGCCACTATGGAAAACAGTATGGAAGTTTCTAAAAAAATTAAAAATAGAACTACCATATGATTCTTCAATTCTACATCTGAGTATTTATCCAAAGGCAGTTAAGTCAGTATCTGGAAGAGATATCTGCATTTCCATGGTCATTGCAGCTTTATTCACAATAGCCAAGATATGGAAACAACCCAAGTGTCGGTTGATGGATGAATGGACAAGGCAAATATGATACACACACACAGGAATAACATTCAACCATAAAAGAAGGAAATACAGCCATTTATGACAACATGGGTGAACCTGGAGGACGTTATGCTAGATGAAATGAGGCAGATAGAGAAAGATGTATACTGCATGATCTCATTTATATGTGGAATCTAAAAAACCCAAACTCATAGGACCAGAGAGTAGAATGGTGTTTGCTGGGGGTGGGGAAATGGGGAAATAATGATCAAAGAGTATGAACTTTCAGTTGTAAGGAGAATAAATTCTGGAGACCTAATGTACAGCCTGGTGACTACAGTTAATAATACTGTATTTTATACTTGAAATTTGCTAAAAGAGTAGATCTTAAATTTTCTCACTACACACACACATAAAACATAACTGTGTGAGGTGATGGATGTGTTAATTAACTTGGTGGCAATCCTTTCACAATGTACACACATGTCTAAAGATTGCATTGTACACCCTGAAAAAAAAGGAAGCTGGAAGTGTCTCTCTTTTTTGGGCGCTTTTTTTCTTGGTATACTGTTATCCTGTCATTCTGGAACTGAACAGAGTTCTCTGAAAGCCAGTCACCTTTCCCCTATGCCAGCTAGATCATGGACCTATTTACCACAGGCCATGCATACTCTTCTCCTTGTCCTTCCCGGTAGCTCAGATGGCCTGGCTGTTCCTTCCTGCCTCACAAGGGAAGGATAAAAGGACCTCACAACCAGGCTAACCTGTGGGATGGGGTCACTTGTCACCAGTCGCTTGGCTTGTCTGACCTCTTTAAATTGAATCCCAATTTGCAAGGACATATTAAGAGACATGGTTGTTCCTTCTAATCTGTCTACTTTCATCTGTCTGACTGATTGTTCCTTCTCATCTTCATGGCTTCCGGTACCGTTGACATCTGTCTGACCTTCTTCAGCTCTGCTCTGACAGTTTCGTTTCTAGACTTGGACCTGTATTGGCTCTTGGACCACTGAGACTTGAGCTGTTGAATTGCTGATAGTGGGGTGGCGAGGGGTTTCTAGATTCTATTCCTCATTCTGGTCCCAGGTTCCTCCCTGGTGGGCCATGTGCCACTCCCACCACGGTACCCCAACACCATTCTCTAAGCCCCACCAGGCCCTCTGTCTTCGCTGTCAGAGTCTGTAGGTCCTACCCTGCCAGAGACAACATGTTGTTTGGCCCAGCAGCACATTGGGAGCCAGCCAAGTCTGTACTAGACATGGTCCTACCTTAGGATGCTTGTGGTCTCGTGATAGAGTGACACTAGAATGTAAGGTCCTCAGTGTGGGGGATTTTGTTCTGTTCATTATGTTTTGTTCATTTGTCCATTTTGTTTTGTTCATTAATGTATCCTCTGTGCTTAGAACAGTGACTGGTATTTAAGTCTTTAATGAAAATGTGCTGGACAAATGAATGAATGGACACAACTTCCACATACAGTGTCGAAAGAGAGAAGTACGCCAATGAATAGGGGAGTTTCAAGGGATGAGATATTAGCAGAGAAAACCAACAAACAAGCTGATGTTTTTTGTTGATGTTGACTATATGATTCTTTGCAATTTGTTGAGACTTGCATTATGGCCTCTTGCAGGTTAGTTTTTGAAATATTTCCTATGTGCTTGAAAAGGATAATGCATATTTTATAATTACTGAGTATAGGGTTCTAGATGTGTCTGTTAGATCAAGCTTTTTTGCCCATTGTAACAAATTTGGGAGCTTTCACACAAATAATTGTGAAATTGAATTAAATTGAGCAGAATTGACCTGATTCTGAGATGCTATATTTAGGTTGCAGTTGCTAGACCCCCATTCCCAAAACCAATGCTGGGGATATCCTCTATGTCTTTATCTCATTCCTGTTATCATTTTGTAGTGATTGTCTTTTCTGATTAGTTATGTTAAAGTCTATTTTGTCTGATATTAATTTTGCTATTCCAACTGTCTTATGGTTAGTTTTTGCCTGATGTATTTTCATATTTTTCCATTCATTTTTTTCAACCTCTTTATGTGTCTTCAACTCATCTTGTAAAAAGCATATAGCTGGGGGGCCAGCCTCGTGGCATAGTGGTTAAGTTTTCACACTCTGCTTCGGTGGCCCAGTGTTCACAGGTTCGGATCCCAGGGGCAGACCTAGCATTGCTTGTCAGGCCATGCTGTGGCAGGCATCCCACATAAAATAGAGGAAGATTGGCACTGATGTTAGCTCACTAGCAATCTTCCTCAAGCAAAAAGACAAGGACTGGCAACAGATGTTAGCTCAGGGCCAGTCTTCCTCACACACACACAAAAAGCATGTAGCTGGTATGTATGTATATTTGTGTGTGTGTGTGTATTTTAACTGGTGAATTTGGTCCATTTATATTTATTGTGATTTCTGATACAGTTGGCGTTTGAGTGACATGAGTGCACAGGAATGGAAGAATTGTTGATGGCCATGATGGGAGACAATTTACTGCAACAGTGTGCTAGAAGATACCTAATAAATGTCAGTTCTCCTTTCCAGCTCCTTCCCCTAGTCTCTGCCTAGTGGACATTTGGAGGATTTATGTTGATTTTGTCTGATTAGCTCTTTGAGTCCAAATGCTGTGTCATCCTGATGTTACTCTCAGCCTCCCTAACCTCCAGAGTTTTGACCTTGCGTGTGACGCATAAAAGAAGTGGGCTGATTGGAGAGGGTTAAAGAGGGAGTGGGTGGAAAGGAAATTGTGGCAGGAGGTGTTGATGACTCATTGAAAACATTCGAGTGGAAAGGAAGGCTAGAAATAGGGTGGTAGCTGGAAAGAGCAGTAGGTCTAATTGTGGGTCTTTTTCAAGAGAGGTTGTCTGGAGGCAGAGAGAAGGGAACTGACAGGTGAATGGTTAGAGATATTACTGTGGCAAGGACTAAATCTATCACTTATCAGCTCTTTAGAGTGGGTAGCGGGGAGAGAGAAGTATACAGAAAGAAATGTTTTCACACGGTGTACTATAGAAAAACATGTCTTTACTGAATCACCAGTGTAAACTACGTAAATACAAGTAATATTATTTTTAAAATGTAGATGACCCTCATACTCCATTACCTGGTTCTTAACAGACATTAGTTAATCTGACTGGATTTTCTTTTCCTACGTTTTAGCACTAGAAAGAACTTTCACTGTCCTCAAGTACATTTCCTGTCTAAAGTAGGAGACTCTTTACAGCATCCCTGACAGATAGCTGTCTAGGACATTTTGAACACTTGTGGTTTTCCAGGAGAGGACTTCTGGATCCCTCAAGAAGCTTGTACCTTTTTTTTAGCAGGGCATCCAGTTTTTTGCATTCTGACTAAAGCAGTTGCTCAGAATCATAAATGGAAACTGAATTTTATCAGATGCTCTTTTTTTTTTTTTTTTTTGCATCTAGTGGAATGAACATGTAATTTTTCTTCTTTAGTTAGTTGATAGGATGAATTGCACTGATTGATTTTCAAATGTTGAACTGTCTTACATTTCTGGGATAAATCCCACATAATAATAATGTGTTATATATATATATGTGTGTATGTATATGAAATTACTGAATTTGATTTGCTAGTATTTTGTTGAGGATTTTTGTGTTTATGTTCATGAGGAGTACTGATCTGTATCTAATTTTCATATCAGGAAATGTTGGTCTCATAAAATTTCTTTAATTCACGTTATCTGTTTTTTCTTGAGTGAGTTTTGGTAGTTTGTGTTTTTCAAGGAATTTGTCTATTTCATTTACGTTGTCAAATCTATGAACAGAGAATCATTCATAATATTTACATATCTTTTTAATGTCTGTAGGATCTGTAGTAATATATCCCCATTTCATTCCTCACAATTATAATTTGTATCTTTATTTTTTCCTGATCAGCCTGACTACAGGCTCATCAATTTTATTGATCTTTTCGAAGAAAAAACTTTTGGTTTCATTGTTCTTCTCTTTTCAATTGCATTGATTTCAGCTTTTGCCTTTATTATTTCCTTCCTTATGATCGATTTGGATTTAATTTGCTCTTCTTTTTCTGGTTTTCTGAAGCAGAGGCTTATATCATTGATTTGAGACTTTGCTTCTTTGCTACTATAAGGATTTAATGTATAAATTTCCTTCTAATCTTTAGCTGCTTTAGCTACATCCCTCAAAATTCAATACATCATTATTTTCACATCATTCAGTTTGAAATGTTTTCTAATCTTCTGACTTCTTCTGTGATCTATGGGTTATTTGGAAGTGTGTAGTTCAATCTCCTTATATTTAAGGACTTTTTCAAATATCTTCCTATTATTAGCTTATAGTTTAATTTCATTATGATCATAGAATATGTCTATGTGATTTCACTTCTTTTAAATTGATTCAAGTTTGTTTGTTGGCCCTGAATATGGTCTATCTTGGTCAATGTTTCATGTGCTCTTGAAAAGTATGTGTCTTCTGCCTTGTTGGGTGTAGGGTCAATTCAGTCAAGTTGGTTGGTCTTCAGTGCTTCTATATCCTTACTTATTTTCCATATACTTGTTTTATCAATTACTGAGAGAGGACAATTGAAGTCTCCAACTACAATTGTGGATTTGCCTAGTTCTCCTTTTAGTTCTAAGAGTTTTTGAATAATGTATTTTGGGGTTCTCTTGTTAGATGCATACATATTTGGAAGTGTTATATTTAGTGAATTAATGTTTTCATCATTATGAAATTACTCTCTTTATCCTTGCGAATATTCCTTGTTCTAAAATCTACTTTGTCTGATATTAATATAGCCATTTCACTTTTCTTTTGATTAGTGCTTGCATTTATACCTTTTTTATCCTTTTATTTTTAACCTATCTCAGTCTTTTTCTTTATTTTTATTAAAGTATAATTGATGTACTATATTAGTTTCAGGAGCACAACATATGATTTGACATTTATGTACGTTACAAAATGATCCCTACAAGTCTGGTAAGCATCTGTCATTAAAGTTGTTACGATATTATTGACTAAGTTCCCTATGCTGTACATTACATCCCTGTGACTTATTTTATGACTGAAAGTTTGTATCTCTTAATACACTTCACCTATTTCACCCATCCCGCACTTCTCTCCCTTCTGGCGACCAGCAGTTTGATCTTTGTATCTATGAGTTTGTTTCTGTTTTGTTTTTTAGATTCCATGTGTAAGTGAAATCATATGGTATTTGTCTTTCTCTATCTGACTTATTTCATTTAGCATAATACCCTTTAGGTCCATCCATGTTGTTGCAAATGGCAGGATTTCATTTTATGGCTGAGTAATATTCCATTGTATATATATACACCATATCTTCTTTATCCATTAATCTATTGATGGACACTTAGGTTGCTTTCATATCTTGGCTATTGTAGATAATGCTGCAATGAACATAGGGGTGCACGTATCTTTTCAAATTAGTTTTTGGCTTTTTGGATAAATACCCAGAAGTGGGATTGCTGGATCATATGTTAGTTCTATTTTTAATCTTTTTAGGAACTTCCATACTATTTTCCATAGTGACTGCACATTCGTTCCCACCAACAGTGTATGAGGGTGCCCTTTTCTCCACATCCTCACCAACGCTTATTTGTTGTCTTTTTGATAATAGCCATTCTGACAGGTGTGAGGTGATATCTCATTGTGGTTTTGATTTGCATTTCCCTGATGATTAGTGATGTTGAACATCTTTTCATGTGTCTATTGGCCATTTGTATGTCTTCTTTGGGAAAATGTCTATTCAGGTCCTCTATCTATTTTTCAATCAGATTGGTTTTTTTGATATTGAGTTGTATGAGTTGTTTATATATTTTAGATACTAACCCCTTATCAGATACATCATTTTCAAATATCTTCTCCCATTAAGTAAGTTGCCTTTTCATTTTGTTGATCGTTTCCTTCACTGTGCAAAAACTTTTTAGTTTGGTATCATCCTGTTTGTCTATTTTTGCTTTTGTTGCCTTGCCTGAGGAGACAGATTCAAAAAAATATTGCTAAGACCCATGTCAAAGAGCTTACTTCCTATGTTTTCTTTTAGGAGTTTTATGGTTTCAGGTCTTACATTTAAGTCTTTAATCCAATTTGAGTTGTTTTTTTTTTTATCTGTAGTGTAAGAAAGTTGTGCAGTTTAATTCTTTTGCATATAGCTGTCCAGTTTTCCCAACACCGTTTGTTGAAAAGACTCTCTTTTCCCCATTTTATATTCTTGCATTGTTTGTTGTAGTTTAATTGACCATATAAGCATGGGTTTATTTCTGGACTCTGTTCTGTTCCATTGATTTATGTGTCTGTATTTGTGTCAGTACCATTCAGTTTTGATTATTATAGCTTTGTAGAATAATTTGAAAGACAGAGAACGTGATACCTCCAGCTTTATTCTTCTTTCTAAAGATTGTTTTGGCTATTCAGGGTCTTTTGTGGTTCCATACAAATTTTAGGACTATTTGTTCTAGTTCTGTGAAAAATGCTGTTGGTATTTTGATAAGGATTGCATTGAATCTGTACATTGCTTTAGGTAGTATTAACGTTGTAGCAATATTAATGCTTCCAATCCATGTGCACGGTACCTCTTTCCATTTATTTGTGTTGTCTTCAGTTTCTTTCACCAGTGTCTTATAGTTTTCAGAGTACAGGTCTTTCACCTCCTTGGTTAATTTTTCTCCTAGGTATTTTATTCTTTTTGATGCTATTGATGTATGGGATTGTTTTCCTAATTTCTTTTTCTCATTGTTCATTATTAGTGTATAGAAATGCAACAGATTTCTATATATTGATTTTGTATCCTGCAACTTTACTAAATTTATTTACTGGTTCTAATATCTTTTTGGTGGAGTCTTTAGGGTTTTCTATATATGGTATTATGTCATTTGCAAATAGTGACAGTTTTACTTCTTCCCTTCCAATTTGGATGCCTCTTACTTCTTTTTCTTGTCTGATTGCTGTGACTAGGACTTCCAATACTATGTTGAATAAAAGTGGCAGGAGTGGGCATCCTTGTCTTGTTTTTGATCTTAGAGGGAATGCTTTCAGTTTTTTACTGTTAAGTGTGATGTTAGCTGTGGGTTTGTCAAATGTGGCCTTTATTATATTGAAGTATGTTCCATTGATACTTTGTTGAGAATTTTTATCATAAATGGATGTTGGATTTTGTCAAATGCTTTTTCTGTATCTATTGGGATGATCATATGATTTTTAACCTTCCTTTTGTTAAAATGGTGTATCTTGTTGATTGGTTTGTGGATATTGAACCATCCTTGCATCCCAAGGATAAGTCCCACTTGATCATGATGTATGATCCATTTTTAACATATTGTTGAGTTGGTTTGCTAATGTTTTGTTGAGAATTTTTCCATCTATGTTCATCAGGGATATTGGCCTGTAATTTTCTTTTTTTGTAGTGTCTTTGTCTGGTTTTGGTATCAGAGTAATGCTGACCTCATAGAGTGAGTTTGAAAGCATTCCTTCCTCTTCAATTTTTTGGAGTAGTTTGGGAAGAATAGGGACTAACTCTTCTTTAAATGTTTGATAGAATTCACATGTGAAGCTCTATGGTCCTGGACTTTGTTTGTTGGGTGTTTTTAAGTTGCTGATTCAGTTTCATTACTAGTAAGCAGTTTGTTCAGATTTTCTATTTCTTCCTGATTCAGTCTTGGAAGATTGTATGTTTCTAGGAATTCATCCATTTCAAATTTGCTGGCTTGTGTATAATTATTCATAGTAATCTCTTACCATCCTTTGTATTTCTGTGGTGTCAGTTGTAGCATCTCCTCTTTCATTTCTAATTTATTTTATTTGGGCATTCTCTCTTTTTTCTTGATGAGTCTGGCTAAATGTTTATCAATTCTATTTCTCTTTTCAAAGAACCAGCTCTTAGTTTCATTGATCTTTTAAATTATTTTTTTTAGTCTTTTTAAGTTATTTCATTTATTTCCACTCTGATCTTTATTATTTCTTTCCTTCTACTAACTTTGGGCTTTGTTTGTTCTTGTTATTCTAGTTTCTTTAGGCATAAGGTTAGATTGTTTATTTGAGATTTTTCTTGTTTCCTAAGGTAGGCCTGTATTTCTAGAAACTTCCCTCTTAGAACGTTTACTCTGTCCCCTAGATTTTGGAATGTGTTTCCGTTTTCATTTGTCTCAAGATATTTCTGATTTCCTCTTTGATTTCTTCATTGACCCATTGGTTGTTTAGCCGCCATACATTTGTGTTTTTTCCAGTTTGCTTCTTGTAATGAATTTCTAGTTTCATAGCCTTGTGGTCAGAAAATATCCTTGATAAGATTTCAGTCTTTTCAAATTTATTGAGACTTGTTTTGTGACCTAACGTGATCTATCCTGGAGAATGTTGCATGTGCACATGAAAAGAATGTGCATTCTGCTGTTTGGGGATGGAATGTTCTATATGTGTCTGTTTAGTCCATCTGGTCTAAAGTGTTTAAGGCCAGTGTTTTCTTGTTGATTTTCTGTCTGGATGATCTATTCACTGATGTAGGTGGGGTGTTAATAGTAGGGTCCCCTGCTATTGTTTTGTAACTGTCAATTTATCCTTTAATGTATGTTATTATTGCTTTATATATTTAGGTGCCCCTATGTTGAGTGCATAGATATTTACAAGTGTTATATCCTCTTGTTAGATCAATCCCTTTGTAATTGTGTAGTGTCCTTTGTCTCCTGTTACAGTCTTTGTTTTAAAGCCTGTTTTTTCTGGTATAAGCATTGCTACCCCAGCTTTCTTTTTGTTTCCATTTGCATGGACTATCTTTTTCCATGCCTTCACTTTCTGTCTTTAAATCTGAAGTGAGTCTCTTTTAGGCAGCATATATATGGGTCTTGTTTTTTTAATCCATTCAGCCACCCTATGTCTTTTGATTGGAGCATGTAGTCCATTTATATTAAAAGTAATTATTGATAGGTATGTACTTATTGCCACTTTGTTCATTGTTTTCTGGTTGTTTTTGTAGTTCTTATCTATTCTTTTCTTCTTGTCTTGCTCTCTCCCCATGTGATTTGGTGACTTTCTTTAGTGTTGTGTTTATATTCCTTTCTTTTTGTTTTTTCTGTGCCTATTGTAGGTTTGTGTTTGTGGTTCCCATGAGGTTCATATATAACAACCTATTATATAGCAGTCTATTTTAAGTTGATTGTTGCTTAAGTTTGAGCATGTTCTAAAAGCACTACATTTTTACTTCTCCCCCCATGTTTTGTTTTTGACGTCGTTTTATATTTTTTTTGTTTTGTGTATCCCTTAACTAATTATTGTAGATGTTGGTGATTTTACTACTTTTGTCTTTTAACCTTCAAACTATATAGATGGTTGATCCACTACTTTTACTATATGTCTGCCATTTCCAGTGAATTTTTTTCTTTCATAATTTTCATGTTTCCAGTTATGGCCTTTTCTTTTGTGTCTAAAAAAGTCCCGTTAATATTTCTTATGAGGCAGCTTTAGTGGTGATAAACTTCTTAGGTTTTGCTTGTCTGAGAAACTCTTTATGTCTTCTTCAATTCTGAGTGATAACCTTGTTGGACAGAGTATTCTTGGCTATAAATTTTTTCTGTTTAGCACTTTGACTATATCATGCCACTCCCTTATGGCCTGTAAGGTTTCTGCTGAAAAATTAGCTGATAGTCTTATGGAGATTCCCTTGTACAAGACCAGCTGTTTTTCTCTTGCTGCTTTTAAGATTCTCTCTTTATCTTTATCTTTTGACGTTTTAATTATAATGTGTCTTGGTGTGGGTCTTTTTGGGTTCATCTTATTTGGAACTCTCTGTGCTTCCTGGACTTGGATGTCTGTTTCCTTCACCAGGGTGGGAAAGTTTTCAGCCATTATTTCTTCAGATACATTTTCTATCCTTTTCTCCCTCTCTTCTCCTTCTGGGACCCTTGTAATGTGAATGTTAGTATGCTTGATGTTGTCCCAGAGGTCCCTTAAGCTATCCTCATTTTTTAAAATTCATTTTCTTTTTTCTGTTCCCTTTGGGTGTTTTTCACTACCCTGTCTTCCAGGTTACTGATCTATTCTTCTGTGTCATCTAATCTGATGTTGATTCCCTCTAGTATATTTTTTGTTTAAGTTATTGTATTCTTCAGCTCTGATTGGTTCTTTTTTAGATTTTCTGTCTCTTTGTTGAAGTTCTCACTGTGTTCATCCATTCTTCTCTCAAGTTCAGTGAACATCTTTATGACTATTACTTTGAACTCTATCTGGTAGATTGCTTATTCCATTTTCTTTAGTTCTTTTTCTGAGGTTTTTGTATTGTTCTTCCATTTTGGACGTATTCCTCAGTCTCCTCATTTTGCCTTACTCTGTGTTTGTCCCTATGTATTAGGTAGGTCAGCTATGTCTACCAGTCTTGAAGGGGTGGGCTTATGTAGAAGGTGTCCTGTGGGGCCTAGTAGTGCAGTCCCCCCAGTCACCAGAGCCAGGTGCTTCAGGTCCCCTGTGCTGGCTGTGTGTGGTCTCCTGTTGTGCCTGGGCCATGATTGCCATGGGTGTGCTGGTGTGTGGGATGGTCCCCCAGGGCGGGAGCTGCTTTGGAGGGGTTCTGGTGCTGGCCAGGGCTGCTAACTGTGTGGAGTGGGGCAGGAGCCACTTTGGAGGGATGTTAGCTGGGGCAGGTCCACAAGGGAACACCGGGGCTAGGTGGGCAGTGCTAGCAAAGTAGATGGAGAGTGTAAGAAATGGCACCCTCCAGGGCTGGGCCAGCTAGGTAGAAAGAGAGGAAAAGAAATGGTGTCCACCAGCAGTTCCATCCCTTGAATAAATTCCAACAGATCCCTGCCCCTCCCGCACACATCCTAAAACTAGTTAATGAATCCCCTTCATGTATAACCCAGGCAGTATTCAAACTACTGCTTCTGTGCTGGGACTTGAAGCATGTGAGTTCATGTGCATGCCCTTAAAGGTGTCTCAGTTTCCTACAGTCCTCTGGCCCTCCTGGACATAAGCCCCACTGGTTTTCAAAGCTAGATGTTGTGGATCTCATCTTCCCCATGCATGTCCCCTGGGCTGGGGAGTCCAATGTGGGGCTTAGGCCACTTGCACATCTGAGAGGACATCTGCAATTGTGATGTCCCTCCTCCTGTGAATTGCTGTGCTGGGGGCGTGGGACCTGAGTAGACTGTGTCTCCGCCCCTCCTACCTGTCTTGATGTGGCTCTTTCTTTATATCCTTAGTTGTGGGAAATCTGTTCTGCTAGTCCTTTAGGTCATGCTCAGCGATAGTTGTTCTATATGTGGTTGTAGTTTTGGTGTGTCCTTGGGAGGAGGTGAGCTAAGAATCTTCTTACTTTGCCATCTTGGTCTAACTCCCTCTGTCTTTATATTTAAAGTAGACTTTTTGTAGACAGCGTGTAATTGGGTCTTACTTTTTTATGCACTCTGACAGTCTTTAATTGATGTGTTTAGACCGTTTACATTTAATGTAATTATTGTTATGGTTGGATTAAAAATCTACCATCTAGATGCTTTATTTGTTTCATCTCTTCTTTGTTCCTTTTATCCTCTTTTGATGCTTACCTTTGTATTAATTGAGAGTTTTTATTATTTTTTTATCACCATGATTGGCTTATTATATTTATTTATTTTAAAAAATTTCAGTGTTTACTCTAGTGTTTACAACATGTGTCTTTAATCATAGTCTACCTTCAAATAATATTGTACCACTTCATGTGTAGTATAGAAACCTTAGAACATTATACTCCAAGTCCTTCTCTCCCAACTTTTGTACTATTGTTGTCATACGTTTTTCTTTCATGTATCCTATAAACCCATAGTACATTACTACTATTTTTACTTTAAACAGTTATTGTTAGAACAATTAAAAAAATTTTTATGTCTTTCATACTTACCTATATTTTTTAAAGTTTTTCCTGAAGAAGATTAGCCCTGAGTTGCCATCTGTTGCCAATCTGCCTCCCTTTTTTTCTGCTTGAGGAAGATTAGCCCTGAGCTAACGTCCATGCCACTCTTCCTCCATTTATACGTGGGTTGCCCCACTAGCATGGCTGATGAGTGGTGTAGGTCCATGCCTGGGATCTGAACCCGCAAACCTGGGCTGCTGGAATGGAGCATGCCAAACTTAACCAATATGCTACGGGGCTGGCCCCTATACTTACCTTTATTTTAACCATTTCTAGAGATCTTAGTTTATTTAGATCCAGGTTCTGTCTGGTATATGCCTTCTCCCTGAAGAACTTCTTTTAACAATTCTTGTAGTACAAGTCTGCTGATAATGAATTCGCTCAGGTTCTCATCTATTTAAAAAAATTGTTCTTTCTCCTTTATTTTTGTGAGTTATTTTTATGGGCATAGATTCTGAGTTGACAGGTGTTTTCTCTTTCAATACTTTTAAGAAGTCATTTTGTTGTTTTCTGGTTTGTGTTGTTTCAGATGAGAAGAGTGCTTGAATCCTTACCTTTCTCCTCGTTTATTTAATATGTTTCTCCCTCTCCCTTTGATGGCCTTTAATATTTTCTCTTTGTCTTTGATTTCAGCAGTTTGAATATGACATGTCTAGGTGTGTTCGATTTTTGTTTGGTTTGGTTTTGTATTTATATTGCTTGGAATTCTCTGAACTTCTTGGATCTGTGATTTGATATATTTCAGTATTTTTGGAGAATTCTTGGCTGTTATTCCTTCACATATTTCTTCAGCTCCATTCTCTATTTCTTCTTTTTCTAGGATTCCAATTACACATGTATTAGACCATTTGATACTGACCCGCGGCTCCCAGATGCTTGGTTCTCTGCCTCCCCTCCACCACTCTTTTATTTCTTTGTGTTTCCATTTGGATAATTTCTCTTGACCTATTTTCAAGATCCCTGATTTTGTTTCCTCAGTTGTGTTGAGTCTGCTGAGGAGCCTGTGGAAGCATCCTTCATCCACAGAAAAGAGAAGGAAATTGGTGGTTGGCTAGTGCTGGGGTAACGTGGAGGATTTGGGGTAGTGACTACAAATGAGCACAAGGTTTCTTTTTGGGGTAGTGAAAATGTTCTAAAATGCATTGAGATGATGGCTGCAGAACTCTGACTATACTAAAAAACCATTGAATTGTACACTTTAAATTACAGGGTGTTTTACATGGGTGAATTACATGATATGTGACTTATATCTCGATAAAGCTGTTCTTAAAAAGAAACCTTCATGCCTTAGGTTCAGAGGCTACATTGATTGATCAGGGAGAGACAAGAAATCTTACTGATAGTGTTGAAGGATAGACAGAACAAAAAATAATTCTGAGGGAAATGTTGCTGTAACTGAAGCTGGTAGAAGGATAGAGAACATTTATTATTTTACTGTTGTGTATCTGATTCTAAGTGTTGGAAACTGTACTAAATGTTCTTAACTAGTTCATGTCTTTATCTTTTCATATGTTTTATTAGTTCCTATAGGTAAAATGTGGTTTATGGTTATTAGTCTTATAGATAAAACAGTTCCAAGTCCTCTCATTGCTTTGAGTTCTCTCCAGTGTTCAAGCTCCCTTCTACTGTGTGCTCTGGGATGCCTGACCCACGAGGTGCTAGTGTTACTGGCAGACTTTAATGACCTGAGAGTCTTCTGTTATAAAACAATATATGAGTAGGGCCTGGGAGAGTTCTCTCAAACGAGAATTTCAGGACAGTTTGCCTACATGGGATTCTCTAAGAAATCCACGAGAATCTCATGATAGCCCAGCAGATGCTCCTTCTCTGTGGAGAAGACACATGTGCCCCTGGGGTGTTGTATGTCTGCAGACACTCAGAAGTCTTTTAGATGGTTCTTGATGTTTCTAATATAGAATAATTCCCAAAATTTACTAAGTGAAAAAAGCAGGGTATAGAACAGCATTTGTAATATGCTATAATTTGTATTTAAGACAAAATGGGGACAAAAACATATGTGTATTTCAGGGGCTGGCCTGGTGGCATAGTTTGCATGCTCCACTTGGGTGGCCTGGGGTTCGTGGGTTTGGATCTCGGGTGTGGACCCACACAGAACTCATCAACCCATGCGGTGGAGGTGTCCCTTGTACAAAATAGAGGAAGACTGGCACAGATGTTTAGCTCAGCGACAATCTTCCGCAAGTAAAAAGAAGAAGATTGGCAGCAGATGTTAGCTCAGGGCCAATCATCCTCACCAAAAAACAAACAAACAAACATGTGTATTTTTATAGCTTATCCCTAGGAGACACTGAGGACCTGGCTGACTCTGCGGAAGGAGTAGGAGCTGGGTAACGAGGAACGGGGTGAAAGAGATTTTACTGCACACTCTTTTGTATCTTTTGAATTTTGAACCATATAAATGTATTGGCTATTCAAAGAGAAATACGAGTTAAATTAAAAACAAAATCCTTCTAGGATGGTTAACCAAACTTGAGACTTAGATTGGCCCCTGATAATTTCCTCTTTGCCCCCATTTTTTTCTTAGGTCTTCCTTCTTCGGGCCCTCCACCTCTAATCATTTGCCTGCAACAGACAGGTTGCGAGATCCCCCTCCCTCTCAGAATCCAGTAGAAACTCTTCAGAGGGGTGGGCAGCATTTCTAGAGTATCTCTTGTGGCTGCTTGCCATATTTATCCCCAAACCTTCTCAAACTGGCACCTCCATCAGGCTTACCTGGAGGGCTTGTTGAAACACAGGTTACTGGGTCCCCCTTCAGAGTGTCTATTCAGCAGATCTGGATAGTTCTAGCAAGCGCCCAGGTGATGTTAGCGGGCACCACAGTTTGAGAACCACTGCTCTAGGTGAAAATAGTTTCTCCTGTGATGTGTTGACGTGCAGGTTTGGTGTTCCAGTTTTGTCCTCATTTAGACATATGAAGAAATAAAAACAGGAGAAGCCCGTCCCTTTCCATGGGCATTCCCGTAGCTCACCATTGTCCATCTCTCTGTCCAGCCAACAGTACCCATCAGGTTCTGTCCCCTTCATAAGATGGTATGCATGTCACCACCAGCAGGACTGAGATATCAGAAGCCTGACATCCCCCTTCATGTGTACTCCCCAGAGCAGACATTCTTTCTGTCACTGCTGTCAACTCCCTATGAAGACTTAATTGGGATTTAAGAGCAGGCATTACAACTGTCATGCTAATTGCTGATTCCCCTTCCAGTGTTTCTCAGCAGGGGCACTGTTAGCATTTTAGATGAGACAGTTCTTTATAATGAGCATTCTGTTTAATATAGAATATTCAGCATCCTTGTCCTCTTCCCCATATCCTCAAGCATTACGGCAAGCAATAATCCCACCACAATCCCAGTGCTCCCCCTCCTCAAACCTTCTCCTTCCCCACTTCCCGCAGAGCGGGTGGTATGGTGCCCTGAGAACCACTGTGTCTTGTAATAAGCTACCAGACCCCTGCCCAAACCACATTACCTTAGCTCCCTGCAAAAATCTGAAGTCATGTTTTAATATTTTCCTTGCTTTCATTAAATGTTCATGTTAAAAAGTGGCCAAATGGTGAGTATTTCTTTCTGAAACACTATGGGTGGAATTGCCCATCATGATGTTCAGTCTCCTCTCTGTAGAGATTAGCAGTGGAGGGCCCTGTTCCCCGATGAAGTGCCTTTACATCCTTGCCCGGCAAGGAGACTTATAGCACTCATCCTGTTCCCTTTTTATGCCATGCATGTTAGGGAACTGAGGAATAGATGTAATGCTTGATAAGGTTGCACATTAGCTTAGAAAACCATTTTGCATGTATTATCAGCTTTTATACAGTCTTAGTTTTTAAATAATCAGTAGGTTAATTTTGCATTTTTAAAAATTTTTGTTTTTAAATTATTTTTATTTTTTTGCTGAGAAAGATCTGGCCTGAGCTAACATCCAATGCCAATCTTCCTCTTTTTGCTTCAGGAAGATTAGCCCTGCCCTAACATCCGTGCCAGTCTTCCTCTGTTTTGTATGTGGGGTGCCGCCACAACATGGTGACGAGTAGTGTAGGTCTGCGCCTGGGAACGGTATCCCTGAACCCAGGCTGGTGAAGCAGAGTGCACCAAACTTAACCACTATGCCACCAGGCCGGCCCCTAATGTTGCGTTTTCTTGTGAGTGACTTCAGGTGCTTTTAGAAGCAGTCCTTGGGAAACATTGAGTTGTGAAAGGATTGTAGCCAGGAATGGCCTAATCCGCCAGGCAAAAGGATGGGCACGGCAGAGCACACAGGGCCTCGGGTGGGCACAGGACAGGTCACGGGCCTCAGACACAGGACGAGCAGCAGGCGAGGAGGCTCGTCTTGCGGGCAGCAAGTGGAAGGGTGGCTGGTGAGGATAAGGCCAGGTGTGCTCAAGCTGGAGGTGGAGTCAGGGTCAAAGAATCAAGAGCCACAGGTATCCCTGAGTCCTCACCAAGGTGGAGAATCCTTGAGGAGAGTGACAGCAGATGGACCGAGCTTGCTGGGTAGAGAGAAGTTCTGCTGGGATTGGCTGCCTTAACTGGTGAGAGACGCAGAAACCGTTACTTACAGGAACACCATCCTGCTTTGCTCCCACTTTGTCCTGTGGCCTGATTACCAGGAGCAGTGGGTGCAGACAGGCTGGCACTCTTGGGATCAGCTTTCTGCTGAAGCTACCTGTTCCGGTGGAAAACAACATCTAACATCCACCACCTCCCAGCCCTCCTCTGAGGGCCCAGTCCTCACAAGGTGTGTTGGGAGGGGGGGGGCACCCCCCCAGATGGAAGGTGTCCACCCTCTGGATCTCCTGTGTCATTTAAGGGATTGTATGAGGACCTTTCAGTGTGAAGGTCTCTACTGAAATTCTTTGAGAGAGCTTGATTTCCTTTGGGTTTACAAACTATCCTTTACAAATTAACACACCTCCTGGAAGGAGAGCTCACAAAGGCTCAGAGACAAATCATTTGCACCTTTGAGAGAATGGAGTTACTGCCTACCGTAGGCGTTGTTTGCCTCCTAATAAATACATGAAATTTGCTGCTGGAGGGAGATAGAAGTTTCTGCATGGAGGAGGAAGGGTGAATTCAGGAGCTTGGGCTGAGCTGAGGGGTGGCCCCTGTGGGCCCCCTCAGTGTGGGTTCTAGGGGGCAGGGGATGTGAGCTGGGCCCTGGGACGGTGAGGGAGGGTCGCTCATTTCTGAGGACAGTCCTCTCCCGGGTGTGGGTAGTTTCTTCTGCCCTGCCTGCTCCTCCTTCTCCTGGCCGTGTCACCGAAGCCCAGCCCCTGGTTGCCCAGGAGCCAGCTTCCCCCAAAGGCCCCAGCAGCCACCTACCTGCACTGCCTCTCTCCCGCAGGGAGACGGCTGCTGTGACTTTCCTCCCTCAGCCCTGCCAGCGCCTCTTCCCAGACCCTGTGACCTCCCCCCAGCTCCAGCCTCCTTGGTTCTCCCACGTCTGTCCTCTGTCGGGGAAGGAAGCACCTTGTTCTGGTTCTCTTTGTAACTACAGTTTCCTGAACTCTAAACCCATCACCGCCCCTCCCCCCCGACACACAATAATAATAAAAGCAACTATTGTCATCTTTGGGAGGTTTCCATGTTTCCACACAGCCTCAGTGAGTGGCATTCTCCTCCCAGCCGCTCCCACTCCCTCTTGCACGTCTGTCCCTGACTTGGCTTTCCTGTCCTTTCCTGTCCTGGCATTGGCCAGGTGGCTCCCAAATTGGCTGCCTCTGCTGCAGTTCAGAACAACTTCAAGAGCTCCCCGGTGGAGGGCCCCCCTGAGCCCACAGGGAGGCTGACCTCCAGGACGTCTTTCCTCATCCTCCAAGCCCAGTTGCCACAACAAACAGCGCAGGAGGCGTTGGTGGGTGGGCAGAGTGTAAACTCTGCTGCTGTCCATTCTTCCTCCGTCTGCCCTGAGGAGGCTGCAGAGAGGTGAACTGTGTGTCTTCCTGGGTGGCTGGGAGAGACTGGTGCGCCCGAGGTGAGATGACACCTGGCTGGGTGCCCAGACAGGCGGGGGTGAAGTCAGCATGCTTTAGCGTTCACTGCTGACCTTGGTGTCGCTGGTCAGAATTCTAGAACTGGTGAAGTGGAGGAGCCAGCCAGGAAATAAGATTCGTTAAGGTGCTCTGGCCTCTGCTGGAGACTGTTCACACTGCCAAACTATGGTACTCCGTCCTTCCAAGGTGGCCAAAAGCTTCCTCCTCCTGCTGGTCCAGGAGGCTGCTCTGATGAACTCCCTTTGGTCTTGATTTCCCCCTTGACTCCATGGCTCCTTAGCAAGCAGCCTTCATGGGGGATGGAGCACAGGGAGCATTCTGTGTTAACTGTGGGGCCAACCTACTCCACGTCCTGACCTGGAGCTCCCACAGGCCCTGCTTCACGGACACAGTCATCTCCACCCTGTTCAGTCAGAAGCCCCACGTGAGAGTAACGTAGAGTGGGTCTGCTTAACACAGATGGTGCCTTCTTTGGGCAGCTATACAATGGTAAATATTCTCAGTAATATTTCAGAAATATGGGTGATCTGTGTGGAGAACTGAGTGTGGAAATAGGGAGGCAGTTAGGAGTCTGCTGCAGTGGTCTGAGAGCGTGATGCTGGTGGCTTGGATGGCATGGAGGTGGCAAGGAGTGATCAGATTACAGCTAGAACTGATGAGAGTTGCTGATGGATTGGAGTGAGAGAGGGATGAGGGAGTGAGGGATGACTCATAGGCCTGAGCATTTGGATAGATGATGGAGCCTCTTTGCCTGGGTGGGAAATGCTGCAGGAGGAGCACATTTGGCTGGAGAAAATTGAGAGATCTTATTCTATTTGGTTAGATAAACCAGTGGAGATGTGGAGTAGGCCGTTCGATGTAAGCTTCTGGAGGTTGGCGGAGAGATTGGATCGGAAATATATTTGGGAATCTCCAACCTCTAAATGGTATATAAACCATGAGAGTGGATTTGATCCACTTGGAAGTGAGCATGCCCATCACTGAGAAACCAGGGAAGAGGGGGGGCCGGCCCCATGGCCAAGTGGTTAAGTTTACGCCCTCCACTTTGGCGGCCCAGGGTTTCGCCGGTTCGGATCCTGGGCAAGGACATGGCACTGCTCATCAAGCCATGCTCAGGCAGCATCCCACATGCCACAACTAGAAGGACCCACAACTAAAAATATACAGCTGTATACCGGGGGGCTTTGGGGAGAAAAAGGAAAAATAAAATCTTTAAAAAAAAGAAACCCAGGAAGAGGAACTAGGAAGAAAAAGAGGAGAGTGCAGCATCCCAGAGACCTAGAGAAGAAAGTCTCTCCAGAAAGAGGGGGTGATTACCTGTGACAGTGCAGTTGATAGCATTTAAAGGCATTGTCAGACTGGGAGTAGTGTCCTCTTGATGATTTCCTGGTTTCTTTTGTGCTCATGGGTTCCGCCTTCCCTCATTAGACTGGGAACTCACTGCAGCCAGGGATTGCTTGGTTTTCTTCTGTTTGTGCTTAGAGCCACTCAAAGCTGTGGCTTAACTGCCTGCTGGCAAAGCTCTGCTATCTGGAGGTGGAGGCCTGAGGGGACACGTCCTTGTACGAGCTGCTTTTGGAGCTGTCCATCACTGGGGCAGCGGGGACAGCATTGATGAGGAAGGGGCAGGGCTAGTCCCACTCTCGGCAAAGAGGCTAGTGATGTCCCAGCTCTGAGCAGAAAGGGTTGGGTGGCAGAGGAGAAAGGAAGGAAGAGGAAGGAGACAGAGAAGTGTCAGATTCCTGATTTAGGGAACTGTCAGCACCTTAAATGTAGCCAAACAGATCCAACCTGAGGAAGAGGGGTACTGAAGGGTTGAAATGAGCTCTTTGAATGGCCATTGATGGATGCAGCAGTTGAATCCTCTACCTTCCACCCCTGCAAATATATATGATGCCTGCTGTGGCTGAAGAAGGCTGGAGGAGCTTCTCACGGCTTCCCGTGGAGGTACCTGACTCAGAACCACCAGTTCAGGTCCTGACAAAGAGCAGACACCCTTTGTCTGGAGAGGAATTCTGTGGGCAATGCTTTGGGACAGTCCTGCCCTCTTCCCTTGACTGAGCTCCATTGATCTGTATCTGTGGGGATAACTGGGCCTGAAGGTCTGGCCATCTCTGACTGGTGGCAGAGCCTGTGGTGGAACAGCCTCAAAGACCCCTATAGGCTGGGAATTAATCTGTGTAGGGAGAGAGCTGAGTTTGCTGGCAATTGGGAGTCTAGGAGAAGATTTGGATCCTGCCCTGTCTCTTACACAGACAGAGTGAAAGCAGAGGACCCATAGGATCATAGGAAAGCATAGCAGTGGTTTCTGGTTGGGGCACCGTGAGAGCTTTGAAGAGATGGGAGGTCATCTTGAAGAGGCAGGACCGGAGGTTGAGAACCCTCTGCAACACAAAGGAGACACTGGGAGTGGGATGAGGATGAATTCCTGGCTCTACAGACTTTAAGCTGGTAATAAGTCTGCAAGCCAAGGGTCCAGCCCCTGGAGTTATCCTGGGAACCTAACTACTAAACTTTTCTGGGTGATCCCTGATCATGGGGCCTGATAAAACCCAAGCTTATTGCTCAAACTATGTTAAGATAAAAGCTGTTTTTATTCATTTGATATCCATTAAAGCCATCACAGATTAATTATTTTTCAAAAGAAAGAAAACTATGCCACAGTTCTGCAAGTAACTTCTGACCAGATGTTGAGGTCTTGGGATACCCTGTCATGCTTGAAATATTGTAAGAATTCTTTAGACAGTAAAATCTAAAAATAAAACCCCCCAAATTAAAAAGATGAATAAGAGAAAAGCATTGTAGTTTAAGAGATTTATTGGCTTATTTATTTTTCTTTATTTTTGAAAAGAAGCATGAGTTATAATTTAATACCAGATGCTGAGACCTAGATATACCCAGTTTTGTAGTGGAGAGGGAGGACACTTATAAAATGCAAGGACGTTCCTGAGAGAAAAAGCTGTGAAAATTACTGGGAGCTCAGCTGAATAGTCATTGGGTGTCTACAAGATAGAGTTTATCATGCGCATGAATCCTCGATCTGAAAATGAGTGATGGCGGTAGTGGCACGGGCAGGGGACAGGCGTAAAGACCATGTCTCATTAATTCGTGGTGTCTGAGGAAGGTTTGGAACCACTGACAGCTTCCATATCTACCAGCCTCCCACTAAGCTGCCTGGGGTGAGTTGAAATTGTATTTCATGACGTTATCCCTAACTGTGTTCCTTTCTTTCTTGGTGCCTGAGGTGAGTCTGGAGTGCATACATGGCAGTATGTACCCTTCCCCGCTCCATTCATACAGCTGCCTTCTCAGATCCCAGCTTGCTCTGGATTATAGCTTTTGTGGTTCTAGGCCAGATTTCCCAGAAGGATGTGGGTGTTGTTCTTTCTTCTTCCTAATTATGCCAGCCGATGTCCTGCTGACCTTCAGCCATATTGTATCCCTCAGGTCATGCACCCCACCTTCTGGGGGATGAGAGTGGTTAGTATAAGAGGCCTGCTCAGTGCTCTCCGTGAAGAGTGAGGGGAGAGCCAAGAGCATCCTCAGGTGATGGTAGAACTTGAACTTCTCTTGCCCACAAATTGAATGAAGATAGAAACTTGTCAGGCGTTTTATACAACACAAACCCAGTGTATGACACCATAGATGAGAAGCTAGACTTAGGAGGAGGCTCTACCTGGTCTGGTGGGAGAAGTAAGTGGAGTGGGAGGAGAAACTATGGTCTGTGTCTCTCAGACAAGGGAATTTGAAAGGGGGACTTCCAAGTTCAAGTTCAAAAGTTGTCTTCTCCCCCAGAAAAGCTTTAGAAGGACCTCAAAGGAGTGGGTCTTTCAATTAAAATCAAGAAGAAGAAAATCAACATGAATAAATAAGGAAAAATCCTTCATTTAGGATTTTTAAAAAATCAGCTAACCATGAACAGAATGTGATGGGGTTAATGACAGTTTAAGATAAAGACTGTGGTGGTTGGGGAGGGTCGCCACTGTCTCTTTTCCAGGTTGTTGTTAGCAACTGTGCAGAGTCTGAGATTTCACCTACTTGCAAGCTAGTGAGCTAGCCTGCCACAGTTTCATGAATGCTGGCAAAAGGTTAGGGACAAAGGACTTTTTGATTCATAACAATAACAGTGACCGGGGTATCAGCATCTTCTTGCACTGGTTCTTTGAGCTCAGTCCCCATAGGGTGACACAGAGGGCCAGGTGGCACCTGCACACACAGTAGATAGAAATCCTGAACTTAGGGAACTCAAGTCTTTTATAGTGGATAGTAAGCATGCCTGCATTTTGCTCCAGAGGGAGACAATATCTCTCTCTTCCAAGGTTGTTTACAATACAAATATTCTTGAAAAGATAGTTTAGAACAAAGGCAGTCAGTGCCTCTACCTGCAAGATGTGCAGAACTGTGAGAGACCCGTGGAGAATGGCCCCCAGCTGCTGCATTGATGCGAAGGGAAAGGAAGCTAGTGTTTCTTGCCTCCTTGTTCTGCACCAAGCACTGAGCAGGAGACTAAAGCTCAGGAGTGGTACTATTGTTGTTGCATCAGTAAGGAAGCTGGTGAGTAATGGAACAGGAATATCCAGCTGCAGGATTTGTCTAGGTATTACATAATTATTCTATGCTAAACATTGCTCTAAAAAATAGCTAAACCTTAATTAGATGCTTTTCAGATGCCAGGCACGGTTCTAAGCCTTCTCCATGAGTTAACTGTAATTCTCATAAGGAAGATTATCAGGTGCTCCTGAGGAAACTGCGGAGGAAACTGAGGCACCATGCGTGTTGGGGCTGGAATTCAAACCTGTGCGTTTAGCCACTGTGCTCCTTTGTTCTTTCCTCAGTCCTCACCAAGAGGGTCATGGTGAAACTAGTGTGTGCCCAGAAGGGTTTGGAAACCATGCCAAATATGAATAGTTGAAGGAGCTGAGTGTATTTCGTCTGCAGAAGGATAAAGAATAAATGATGACTGTCTTCAAATATTTGTAGGCATGTCTGGTAGAAGAGTAGAGTTTACTCTGTGACCCCAGGGGCTAGAATTGGGTTCAGTGAGTGGGGCGTAGATCAGGGCTTAGCCCATGATGGAGTGGGCTGCTTGTGAGGGTGGGAGCTTCCTGTTGCAGGACTTTCTGGGTGATTACCTCTCAGGATGCCCTGGCTGGGATCTGTCAGTGGCCCCACGATAAGCACCTCTGTTTCTCCTTTCTACGGGAGCTGGACAATGGAGGAGGACGGCCCTAATGAGGTGCTCTAGACCTTTCCTAGAGCACTGTGCTGAGCACAGTGACCTGACCTCCCTCCCCTGCCATCCCTTCCTGTCCCCTCTCTGAGAATTCTCTTCTGTCAGGCATGCCAAGAGAGGGTTCTTGCATGAGTGAGGGGAGTGTCCTAACTCTGAGGAGTCCAAGCCCATCCTGAGGGGGCTGCGGAGTTAGTCTTGGCTGCATCCCTGGGCCCGCAGCTCCCAGCTCTCATAGGCACTCGGCACTTGTAGGCCTGCTCTGTCTCACCACCGGCCTCACCGTGATCTTGGCTAAGTCCTGCCTCTAACCCTGATGGGTTTGGTTCCATCCCTGCTGCCAGCCTGTAGTCACCAGCCTCATGGCTCGGCCAGGCCCTGGCAATTGTCCACACACACACACACACACACACCAGGCCCTCTGTTGCCCGCTTTGAGACAGAACAGTATTCCTCTACTGGATGGGACGTTGCATTAGAAAATTTCCGTGGTGTCTTAAATGTATCTGTGGTTCTGTGATTCACTCTTTCCTTGTCAGTAACCTGTGCTTTAGAAAGCAACTGGGAACAAGTAGTTGGGTCCAGCACTGCTCTGTAAGGCCCTGGCTGTGGCCCCGTGGCCACTCCCCTGGTCTTGGGCAGCTCAAGTCCTGAGCAGGGCAGGTCTGGTCCAGATACAAAACCAAGGAGAAGCCCTGGGCAGGTGGGGAAAGGAATTTGGGGAGATGGTGAGCAACAGGAGTGGTAGCAACTGGTTTAATGGCGTCTGTTCCACTCAGCCAGAAACATCTTCTGTTGGAAGCTGAGACTCCCTAAATGTGATCTCAATTAGCCTGTGCACATCTTTAAAATTAATTACATTCTCATCAAAGGGTTTGAGAGAGTGATGTTTAGCCCGGGGCAAAGGGCATGATCAGGATCTGATCCTGAAATAATGTCTCTGCTATCCCAGATGTCACGAGTAGCTAAGAATATACTTAAAACTCTGAGGAATTCTTGGATTACTGGATCCATCTCTTTTCTCTCTCAACCTCCTTCTAGAAAGTGAGAGAGTGAAGAAATGAGCCAAAAACCTTTAATTATCCAGTCTGCTGGCATTATTTTATCTGCGCCACTGATATTAAATCTGTGTAGCATTCCATCTCAATCACAGAGTAAGAGCAACCTCTGCAAATTTGGACCTTTGTCCTTCTGCTGCTTGTGGCCAATGTTCTGTTTTCTACCCCGTCCCACCCTCCCTCAGACTTCTTAAATTCTAAAGCTCTTTGTTGCACTGGAAATGATCTGTCTGTGGAATGTCTATACTTCAGGAAAGTCCCTGAACTGTGTGTGTTTATCCCCCAGTTCCACCCCCCCCAACTCATCTTGGCCATTTGTTGTTGAGTTCTGGCATGTGCCCATCATTGGGGAAACCTGGGTTTGACAGGAGCATTTTACCCTATTTCTGTCATTGACATAAATGAAATTCTATCGGTTTCTATCAATGACATTAGTGGAGAAGGAAGAGAACGTCTGGCTAGTCTTCTTCTCTTCTTTCAAATACAAATTTAATTTTTTCTGTTATATCCTTAACTTTCTGGCCAGTCAAATGCATGTTCAATTTTGGTTTGGTTCTCTGGGCTGTGCCCTTTTCACCAGGTTGAATGTTGACACTGTTATGTAATAGTTGGTTTACTTAGCACCCAATTGATGCTGTTGTTATTGCTACAATTAGGTGACATTTTTGAGTGCTTCTGCTGTGCCAAGCACTGTGCTGAGGGTGTCAATCCTCATAGCCTCTTGAGGCGAATACTATTTATCATCCTCCCCATTTTGCAAGTGAAGATGCAGGCTAAGAGGGATTAAAGAATTTGCTGAAGGTCCTGCAGCAGAGCCAGGATTGGAAGCCAGGCAGCATGTTGCTAAAGCTGGCTGATTTCGTGCCCCCTCCGTAATCCCTGTAGGCCCTCTGCTGTGCATGCAAGTGTCCCCACTAATCCTCCTGGAAGTGTTGATGTCTTTATAAAACCCTGTTCTCAGCAAACGTGTGGTGAGAACTGACTATGCAGGACACTCTGCCATGGAGATAGAAAGATGTACAAACCTGAGTCCCCTGGGGGAGAGGAAGCCTCCACGGTCAGAGCTAGAGCTCAGCTGAGCAGGAGCACTGTTCCCCGTCAGTCTCAGCCTATCGATAGTGATGATAGTGATGCTATTGTCTAGAAATGCCTGGGGGCACTCACCTGGGCCTGTGCTACTTGTGGTAAGCCCCCACAGACATTTCCAGGACTAGAGCCAATGTTGTGGCTGAACCAGCCCTTGTGGTTCTTATTATGATTGCAAGACACACTTCAGCAACAACCATCAGGGAACTTAGAAAAACAAAGTTTATTACTCTCAGGTCCAGTAGGGTACACAGTATGCCCAGGGCCACATAGCGAGGTCATGGGTAGAGTGAGAGAAAGAGCACAGACCTTGCTTTGGGGTCAAGGGTGGTGTGCCTAAGGTTTTATGGTTCACTCTTTATTGGTGAATTTAAAGCATAAGAGCAAGAATTAAAATATAGGAAGGGAAAAGCAAGTGGTCAAATGGTTAGTTATCTTAGTCAAACAGAGCCATCTTAATAAAAGGGAACTTCATGGGTGGGGCATCCTGACTCTTTATCTTGTCCTCTAGCTGGCAGTAGGTTTATTCGAGATGGATGTCTCTGAAGTGGATGCCTCCACATCTCAATCAAAAGCTTAATGTCGGGCATTACATTACAGTCAGAAAAGCTAAGCATCTGGGCTTACACTGCAGGCGCCTTAGTCTGCTGTGTTCACTGCTGTGTCTCCAGGGTGCAACTGGCAGGTAGTGAGCTCTCAAATGATGTGTGATGAGGGGCCAGCCCCGTGGCTGAGTGGTTAAGTTCACGTGCTCCACTCTGGGGCCCAGGGTTTCACCGGTTTGGATCCTGGGCGCAGACATGGCACCACTCATCACTCCATGCTGAAGTGGCATCCCACATAGCACAACTAGAAGGACCCACAACTAAAATATATACAACTATGTACTAAGGGTATTTGGGGAGAAAAAAAATGTGTAACGAATGGACAAACTACTAATTAAACAAAGCCATGGACATTTTTACAAATAAATGAAAGAACACATTAATTCCAAAAAAGTATGAAGGATGTGCACTGAGATTAAAGGACAGCTTTTTAAACTGTGTACATCGAGCTGTATGAAGAACTCCATGCATCATCCTCATTTTTCACATTTTATTACAGATTGTTGGGAAGTTTGGGCACTCATGAACATGTGTCATAGATCCTACTGTTACCGGACCAGGTTCGTTTTTGTCCATCGCCGGGAAAGCCAAACACCGAGACAATGAACAGCAGAGAGAGGGTTTAATCACAAGGCAGCAAAGGGAGGAAACAGGAGAAGGAGTCTCAAATCTGCCTCCCTGAAAATGAGGGATATTTATGGCATAGGGGTCAGGGTGGTCTGAAGTGTGGAGATAGATGATGGAAGGTGAGGAGAGGTGAGGTAATTGATGGTCTGTGCAAGCACAGTCAAGCTTCATGCCTCTTCTTAGGGTGCATGTTCACAAAATGGTGGCCTTAGCATTATCTGAGGGTGGAGTTTTTAGCGTCTTGACCTCAAAAGGTCACCTATCTGGCATCTGGGTAGGCCTGGTAGATGGGTTGGTGGTCTCAACTGGCCTGAACTGGACAAGGTGGGGCCTAATTCCTTCAAAACAGCTCCAACACCCATTACCATGGTGACCCAGGTGCCAGGGAGATGTTCTCTGTAGGAACCTAGAGGGAGTCAGATAGCATATTGCCTCCAGCACAGTTAACAATGGGCAGGTGAACAGCTAAAAGCTGTAATCAGTAGTTGCAAAAAGGAAAAAAAAACTTTAGTTACTAGCTACCTCATCATCAATGGCTAACTGTTTACTGGTTTCACTACTGGGGAGGCCTTAGAGAAGAGGGGATCTTGAGGTTAGGGTAGGCCTCAGCTGGGTGGAAGAGACTTTTGTTTATGTAGGAGGGGGCCCACGACCTCAGCTTTTGCTTGATAACAACAGTTGTTTTGAACTTCATGACTCTTTGGAGTTGGATCCTTTCCCGTCTTGCTCAATACTTGCCTCACTTCGCACACCTTGCCTACCTTGGTCTAATATCTGAGGGCACATCCCCTCAAGCTGTGCAGGAATCCCAGACCTGGCCCTTACCTGAGCCCTGGCACCAGATCAAGGAGCTCAAGCCCAAACTGGGGCTGAGAGAGGAGAGTGAAATATTTGGGGAGCCATGAGTTGACCCCAGGTAGCAGGCTGACGGAAATCAAGAGGACTCAGGTTCAAAGAACCATAAACTGGCTCTGTGGTGCAATGGATAGCACGTTGGACTTCTACCTGATCTTGGTGTGTCGTTCAAGAATCATAAAAATTTTGTGCACTTTGACTCAGTAATTGAAATTCTTGAAATATATCTTGGGGAAATAATCTAGAATGAAGGAAAAGTTCTGTTCATGAAACTGTGACTTGTGATGTTATTTGTTTAGTGAAATTGGAAGAAACCTAAATGGTAAACAAGAGGGGCATGACTGAGTAAATTACAGTTTATCCACTTGATGGAATAATATAGAGTCGTTTAAAATGAGACTTATGAAGAGTGTTCTGTAACCAGGAAAAAGTTTGTCGTTTAGTTTGAAGAAAAGTATGAAAATGAAGGCAATGATAGTGTGTCTATATAATTTTGTTTTTAAAAGTACGTATATAGAAACAGACTGGGAAAAAATATATAGAAAATGATAGCTTGTTAGAAATGAAAGAAAATGATTTCTTGTTAGGGAAAAAAGTCATTTGTAATCCTCCTCACAACCAGACTTTCAGCAAATACTGTTTATTTATGAATAATGGCAAAAGAGAATGGAACAAGGGAACTGGAGTGAGTTCAAAGTTCATCAAAGAGTCAGCAACCAAGACACTGTCTAGAAAAGGAGCAAGGACAGATATGAGAACATGTCTGAACATGTCTGTGTGTGAAATGACCTAACAGTTTCCTGGACAGAGGGCATGTGAACCATGAACTTGGCCAGAATAGGGTGAATGTGGCCAAGGAGACATCTTGGAAGTCAAGTCTAGACTTAGGGAGACCGTGGAAGTGATGAGGTGGCCATACATACGTCCTGGTGCCCCTGGGCAGTTCCCATGTAAATGTTAATAGCAGCCCCTTTTTATTCTCAGAAGAGTCCTGGTTTGGATAATACGTCGTGTGGTCTGGGCACCCTAGTTATTGAAAAGGAAGGCGGGGGACATTCTAGGTCGATGATAATTGCTCTGCTGGTTGCTTCTAGCATTTAAGAGCTGGTGAATTAAGATTCCCTGTTACTGAGGTAGGCCCAGCCTGATGGAGAAGTGGCCCAGGTGTAATATTTGAATATATCTCTGCTTCCTGATTTGTTGTAGGATAATCAAGGGGGTTATTCCCAAGCTGCCACGGCATGTGGCTAGAATTCATATTTCATTCTGACCCGGGAGCTCCTCTTCCCCTCCACATCCTTCCTCACCTATCCGACAAATCTAGTACCTGCCCAATAACGTTTTCAATGAGCAGAAGCAGTAAGAGTAGATCATTTGCCAGATTAGCCTTCTCCCTATTTATGTACCTGGAACCATTTCTCCCTGGAAAATGGAAAACTTTATTTTTAGTAGAAATGCCCATGTATGGCTAGTGCAGAAGTAAGTCCAAATGGTAGAAGATGGTAACTTTAAACAGATAGTGGCTTGGCTTGGGTGGGCTTTGTTTTCTGCTTGGTGTCCACCCTCTGTTCTGTTGGCCTTCTTGAGGCCGGCTTATTGGGAACCCCATTACTGAGCAGAGCACCAAGTTGACCGTCTGTGACTTAGTCTGGGAGCCGAGCCTAGGTGCAGCTTGCAGGAAAAGCGGAGTGGTTTTGTGAAGGAGGCCCCCTCCCCTGTGCCTGACCCTCAGGGCCCCAACATGCCTGCCTGGGCATCATGGGACTGGGAGCCAGGAGGCAAAGGACCTTCTTTAGGCAGTGTCTCCCCGCAGACAGTCGCAGCTCAGAGGGGGTCCCCGTCAGTCGAGAAGCCAGCTCACTCTGCACGTGAACAGACAGATAAATGCTTCCGGGATTGCCAAAGTGAAGAGACACCTAGATCTTTTGCAGGTGTTTTGTCCTGTTTGGTTGAGGCATGCAGGTGGCAGGTGTGGGGGCAAGCTCTTTTTGGCTTTTCCTGGACATAAGAAATTACCTTCTGGGGGCCGGCCCCGTGGTGCAGTGGTTAAGTGCACATGTTCCACTTTGGCGGCCCGGGGTTCGCCGGTTCAGATCCCAGGTGCGGACAAGGCACCACTTGGCAAGCCATGCTGTGGTAGGCGTCCCACATATAAAATAGAGGAAGATGGGCATGGATGTTAGTGTAGGGCCAGTCTTCCTTAGCAAAAAGAGGATTGACAGCAGTTAGCTCAGGGCTAATCTTCCTCAAAAAAAGTTTTTAATAAATAAATAAAAAACCTTTAAAAAAAAAAAGAAAGAAATTACCTTCTGGCACCTGGATACTATTTTAACTCTCTAGTTAAGACATAAGAGGAAGAGATTGCCTCACTTAAGAGAGAGAGCTCTGCTCTGGAGGCCGGGCTATACATAGATGTGCCAGGAACCTTGTAGCTGGGAGAGGACACTGCTCATGCCAAATCGCAGCTTCCCACAGTGGTCTCCTGGGGAAACTTGACCTTTTTTTTTTTCTTATGAGGAAGATTGGCCCTGAGCTAACATCTGTTTCCGATCTTCCTCTTTTTGCTTGAGGAAGATTGTCGCTGAGCTAATATCTGTGCCAATCTTCCTCTGTTTTTTATGTGGGATGCTGCCACAGCATGGCTTGACGAGCCATGCTAGGTCTGCACCCAGGATCTGAACCTGCAAACCCTGGGCCACTGAAGCGGAGTACTCGAATTTAACCGCTACACCACCAGGCTGGCCCTGAAACTTGACCTTTTAATGGGGGAGAAAGTACCATTATGAAGTCTTAAACTGAAATTAGTGTAAGACAGCTCTGACCCTTCTCCTATTTGGTTTTGGCCATGCCACAGGAACCAGGTGCTGTCAGTAGTGAAGTCCAGTGTCTCACTCAGGCCAGAAACTCAGAGGGACAAGGCCATTAGGGAGATGGCACCCCGCCTCGACTTACAGGTGTTGGGGGAGCAGAGCTGATGGCGGGAGTTCTTTGGTAGAATGTCTTGAATCTCCTCCCTCAGAGCCTGACTCTGGGAAGTCCGGGGAACTCCTTTCTCTAAGAAAAGTTCCATACAGGTAATAATAAAAAACCAGAGTGAGAGTAAAAACTGATTCTTTACGTTAAGCAATGAAAGCTCCAGGTGACAGCATTCTGTTCAATGCTGTATTACTGTTAGCAATGGAGGTTAGTAATTCCATGGGCATTGTTAATTTAATAGATATGTTTGCACGGACAAGTACACTGAGTACCGCTTTTTTGGCCTAATCAACCACACTTGGAGAGGCCTCTCTGGTTGGCCACTGAACCCACTGGACAGAAGCTTACCTAAATTGCCTAGAAGGAAATGTTCTGAGGACTAGAATGGCTATTTCAAAGCTTTGCAGTGATGGTAAACAACGTGCTTCTCCTCGGAGTCCTGTACCAATCTTGTTACAGGACTTGGGGAGAGAGAACATTTAACACCCAGTAAATGCGGGGGCCACACTCCCCTCTAGGCTGGGTGCTAAGAAACGAATGGCTGCTTTTGTGTTGGCCCAGTGTCCCAAGCAGGGTGCAGAATTGTTGGGTTCAGGAGTGGAAAACGTGAAGGGTTTAGGGACCTGTGAACAGGCTGGTGCCCCACGGGCTGTTTTGTTTCCAACCCTGCTTTCCTGGCCCCTGGGGTTCTATGCTTCTCTACTGTTAATGTCGCCTTTCCCATAGGATTCCAAGTCCCCTGTCCTCAAGGTCTCTGCTCCCAGGGCCATGTGTGAGCCCAGCTAACACTCGGGGGTGGCTCTTGATCTTCCTGCTGGCCTGCATGGACCTGCACCTCCCTCTCTGGTGACTGATGAGGTCTCCTGTGGGGAAGGGCTTTCCCCCATGTGCAAGTGGCCCCCGTTTCTGAGAGGGGGTTGGGAGGGACAGGCTCTCTCTCCTCCCCACTGGGAGGAGAGCTGACAGCTCTGAGCAGTCGCACTTGGCTGCGTTCCTCCTGACGCGCTGCGCTCTCAGTTGGCCATCCGGTTTTCTCCATGCTCTTTCCTCTGGGTTCCCAGGGATCACCATTTTCTTTCTCAACATCCCCACTCTGGAACAGGTTTGGGGGTGGGAGAAAAACACATGTTAGCCTCATCAGTATCTTCAGGGAAGACTGAGGAGGAGGGGAAGACATGGTTGGTGGAAAACAGTCGTTAAAGGGGGAAGAGGCGTCACTCTGTTATCGTCCGTTGTTGCAGATGTAAGAATTGGATGCTCTGGACATCACTGATTCCCCTGCTGAGCCAGGGGGCCAGAGGGCGTCCTTTGGGAGGGAGGGAGGCAAGAAGAGCATGATGCAGAAGGGCCTCAAACTGCAGATCCTGTGAGGGTCATGTCAGGACAGCTGAGGGTTTGACGGGACGCCCAGCCAGCCCTGCCACAGGCACCACAGCTGTTGCTCGCGTGGATTCTCCGCTTACTCAAGGAGCACGAAAGGACAGGTGAGAGGTGGTGGCCTGCCAGCCCTCGGCGAGTGTCTTGGGCCCCGGTGCCTGTTGAGGGAACTGTCTGTCTGGAAGAGATACAAGTGGCATCCCCAGTCAGCAGCTCTGTGGTGAGCTGGGGACGGACTCGGAGCATCAGGCAGAGGCCTTGTGGACTTCAAGTAGCTCAGCTTTAAAAAGCCGCAGCTGGAGGAGGAGACGCCAGCAACCTGCAGACCCATCCACTCGATGGGTGGGCAGGAGGGAGGAGCTGGGATGGGGAGGAAATAGGCAGATGGCAGCGACCTGCCTTTTTCTATTTTCAAGTCAGCCTCTTCCCCAGTCAGTGAGGGTTCCTGATGTCCAGGGGCCTCCTCAGAGCCAAATGAGGAGTGCCAGCCCTTCCAAGCCTGCTCCCGAAGTCTCCACTTTCTCTGACTTCTTTCACTCCTGGATCTTCACTCTCTCCACCCTGTAATACTGTGATTCCTTCCTCCCAAGGCACAGATCCCCATGGGGTCCAGGATCGAGCCGGAATTGGTGCCCACTGAATCCCAGCATGTAGATTGACACAGTAGGTGCTTGGGTCTTCAATGATTGCTTAAAGGCAACAATCATTTTCTCGTTTTGTATTTGACTTTACCTCCGGGCTTCCTTTAATCTGTCCTCGCACAACTCCACAGTTGCTCCACCTGAGTGGGAGAGATGGAGCTATTCCATTGAGCTGTCAGAAATGATGGAGGGAGGACTGAGTGCCAAGGCACTGGGCCAACCCAAGCCTGAGGTTGGGGCCGAGAGACGCCCAGGCTCGAGGACGCCCCGTCCACCTGTGGTAGCAGGGGACTGCAGATTGAGCTCTTCACCCAGCGAGTGACCACTTCAGTGGGGAAGAGAAAGCAAGGGAAGGGGCCAAGGTGGGGAGGGCAGTCGGGGTGTGAGGGAGGGAGATCATGGGAGCAAATGGAGACCATTGGCGGGGTGAGGTCCAGCGGTAAGGGTGTGTCTCACTATTCCTGCAGTGCTTGTGGCATCATATTGGGAGGATGTAGTGTCCCCCACACTGTTTAACCTCTCACCTTATTTGTTCTTGTAGTAGGCATTGTAGGTGCTCAGTAAACACACAGTGATGGGTGTGTGGACAGACTATATATTTTGACCTTAGGCTGGAGTTCTTCCTGCTCTACTGGAGGCACAAACTTGATAAACCTGGCTTGAATGGCCCAGGTAATCAATATGGGTACCACCAATAATGTAAATGTTGCAAGTAGTCAAGAGTGAGTTGCGTCTTCCCAGCATGCTTGTCCAGCATGGAGTAGGCTTTTTAGACAAACATCAGTAGCCTAAGAAGTTGGGATATGGAAGAAGATTCTTATAGATGTGAACCACAGGAATGAATGAACTTCTGGAATTTCCTTGCTGAGAAGGGTGTGCGTGCTTGTGGCTGTGGCTTTTGGCTACTGTGTACACATTCTGCTTCCTGGCATACAAGGCTGAGCTAATTACTAGCAGACTAGTTAATCACTCCAGAATCAGAAGTGAGGGGCCAATGTCAAATGAGTTTCCTTAGCAAGCCCTGTCTAGCTTCCTGGCAAGAGGTTAAGGTTAGCTTGTCTGAGCTGCTGTCTGCAGACCCAGGTGTCTGAGGGCTGCTGCAGGTCCTCGGACTCACAGAAGCTGACAGGATGTGCACGTCAGATTATAATTGGTATAAACAGGGAGGACCCCAGGGAGGTTAGGACACTTCCCCAGGGCTCACAGTTAGCCGATCCTGTCCCTGAAATTTAGTGGCTCTGGCCTCAAGTTGGGCTCTTCTCTCTGGGCCTCCTTCTCTATAGAATGAGCATGAGCTTATGTCCCCTGAGCTCTGTGGCTGTGTGTAATCTAGTGGCAGAGCCGGGACAAGACACCAGGACCTTGCACCCTGACTCACTCCCAGTTCCTCCTGGGGGGCATCTCTAACAGTGTGACATTGTCACCAGGGGTCTGAATGTTGGATCAGAGACCTCAGTTCAAATCCAGCTGGTAAGAAGTAGGTGTTGGGGCTGACCCAGCGGCGTAGTAGTTAAGTTGGCACGTTCTCCTTTGGCGGCCCAGGGTTCACCAGTTCGGATCCCGGGCGTGGACCTAGCACCGCTTATCAAGCCATGCTGTGGCAGGCGTCCCACATATAAAGTAGAGGAAGATGATCGTGGATGTTAGCTCAGGGCCAGTCTTCCTCAGCAAAAAAGGGAAGATTGGTGGCAGATGTTAGCTCAGGGCTGATCTTCCTCAAAATAAGAAACAGAGAAGTAGCTGTTATTGTTAGCTTTGCAATCTTGGATTTATTGCTCAACTTCTGAGTCTTCTCTTCAAAATGAAAATAGTACCTACCTTATAGAGTTACTTTGAAAATGAAAGTTAACTTAGTACAGTACCTGGCCCCCAGTAAATATTCAGTAAGTGGGTTCTTTTTTTTAGTAACAGTAGATATTGTGGTTCACAGTCACTTCATTTGTCTGGACTGAGGTTTCCTTTCTGTGAAACAGGAGGGTGGGTGGGACCAGTGTGTCTCTGGCTTTGCCATCCTCAGGAAAGTGGAGAAAGAACATGTACTCTAGGGGTGGGGACTTGGGACATGGCTCGAAGCAGCTGCAGAAAGCATCACGTTTCTTTGAAGTCCTATGTTTATTTGTAGAATCTACTTATATTTGTCATTCTGTACAATATGAATGCACTGGTTTTAATATAAAAATGCTTCTCCTAAACCTTTAAGTAGAGTTGATGATCTAGGGTGAAGTGGCCTCCAGTATCCCCAAAGGCCACATAGCTGCACCCCATCTGGGGATGGAGGTGGGCTCACATAGTTGCTAAGCTCCCTCCCAGCACTGACATTCCAGGTTCCTAGGGTAAGTGAGTCTCATCTGCAAAGGATCTAAGATTGGTACCAAAGAATCCCAAAGAAACCTCGGGGAGGCAGGCTCCCCTGTGGCCCTGCCCCTAGGGGGACTGGACAGTGCTAGGTGGGGGTGGAAGCAGAAGAAGGAAGGGAGAAGACGCAGCCGCTCGGAGTGAAGAATGAAGAAAGCTGGAGGAGGAGCAGGGCTGTGTTTGAGCCTGGCTTTTGGCCCCTGGGCTGATATACCTGGCTGGCTTGGGTTGGCAGCTCTCAACACCTCAGGAAGGTTCCAGGAAACACTAAGCCATTGTTTCTCCTCTACAGCTGGAGGCTGTCCTGGGGACAGACCCTCATATCGTGGGAGGGTGGGTGAGGGCAAGGGGTGAACTGCATGTGGAAGCATGAGGCTTGTCACACTGCCGAAGCATCCTCCTCGCAGTTCTGATGCAGTGCCCAAGGCCAAGGTCTGGGGTTGTGCCCAGGTGGTGGGAGGAGAGTCGAGCGGAACCTGGAGGAGAGCAGCAAGTTTTGGGGAGAACAGAAAGATTTCTGGCCTGTGAATGGGAAGAGAGAGCATCTCTGTGCATGGGGAGAGGCGTATCTACTTGTTACTGGAACATTGGGTTCTTATCGTCCCCCAGGTTAGAAATCAAGAGAGACAACAAACAAGAGTAGAAAAGTAAAAGTTTATTAGCTTATGCACAGGGGAGGCACAAGGGAGCCGGTGTGGAAAGGAGAGGGGCTGGTGACCGGCTCGTTAGGGAGCGGGATTGTGGGCTTTTATTAGGCGAAGGCTGGGGAGGAGGGCCTTGTCATGGTATGTCGAGGTGGGGTTGTGCTTGAACCTGCGCTGTCATGTCGCATGCTACTGCATGTGATGCATGTATCATTAGCGTGCTAGCTCTCCACCCCTGGGTGTGATTTTTACTATGCTAATGGAGCTAGATCACCTTCAGTGGACTCCTGGGTGCTAAGGCGCGTGCACAGGCCCAGGAAAGTCCAGAGGCTGCGGAATGTAGATCTTGGTGGCCTGTATCTGATTCTCTTAGCTTGCCAGTTGGTTAGGGGCCTTGTCTTATTAGTCCAGGGGCCTTGCAGATGGCCCTGTCTCCTTAGGCTGGTTCCTGTCTCATACTGATGGTTGTGTCAGCCCTGCATAAATTTGCTAGAGATTAACCACTAGGCATGGTTTCTCCCTCAGGCGTGAGGGATTAAAATGAAGTCATCCACTTGGTTAGGAGTCCAAATAAGGGGCTTTCCCTGGGCAAGGGATTGACTACACTAATCAAATTTCTACCCATCAGATAGCATTTCAATAAAATCAAAGGGAATATCAAGAAAGTTGATATACTGGAAATTTCCTGTTGGGCATGGTATTTATTGTAATAAGATTTAGCATATCTTGCTAAATCCTTCCTGAGCATGTTACCAAATTGAGCCAGGATTTGGAGTTAAGAAGGACTGGATTCCAATTCTACTTTATTAGCTCTGTAACCTTAGGCTAGTCACTCGGTCTTTGAGCCCCAGATTTCCCATCAATAAAATGGGGTTGTAATATATCTCCATATATTGGGAAGTTGAAGTGAGATGTTGATGGGAAAAGCATTTCGTAAGTTAAGTCAGTAGCTTGATGTTAATTTTAAATAAAAGCCCTTTTGGTAGCATTAGCTGAGAGCATTGCCATCCTCCAGGCCCTCCATAACCTAGTCTCAATCAATTTAGTGACTGCATCTCTCACAACTCCTCTTGACCCACCCCGTTCCCAGATGAGTTTCCTTGCTCTTAAACATGCACCACCTTTGCCCCACCCACAGCTCAGCTCTCTACTGTAGGACTTACCTGCTTAGATGGTCATGGCCTGTTCTCTGTGCTTTGACAAACTTCAGAGATCCAGAGATCCCTGCCCCTGTCTTTGAGGTTACATTGGTCCCCTCTGGGCCCAGTTTCCTCATCTGTAAAATAAGGGGGTTGCATTAAATGATTTAGGTCCCCTTCCAACCCTCACATTCTGCCATCCAGCCATATTCCAGTGTGCTAACAGTAAGCCAGAATGTGGGAGGGTGAGAGTAATGTGTATTATCTAGCCAATGACAAGCAATAGATAAAAAGAAGTCAACATAAGAGCGTGAATTAATAATCTACTCTTTGTGATAGAGAGGGTGGTATTTTATTTGCAGCAATGTTTAAATGAACTGGGACATCTAAGTGAAATGTGATACCTCTGATTCTTCATCATAATTGGCTGTTATCAGAGTTACACTTGTTGAAATCCGCTTGCTATGTGTTAGAAATTGCACATTGCAGTTACAATGTATTAGGTATTCAGAGTTATCTGCTTTGTGTTAGATCCTTGAAATTGCCTCTAATCTCGACCAAGCCCTACAAAACAGATATACAGATGGGGAAGTTGAGGTTTACAGAGATTAAGTAAATCACCCAAGGTCATCTAGCAACTAAGTGACAGAGGCAAATTCAAGTCCAGGCATGTCTGACTACAAAGCCTGTGATGGGATGGCTCACAGAAGTGCACTGCTGGCTCACCACCTAACTTACTCTTAGATTGTCAGTTTATTGTTGCTAGTGTCCTAGGACTGGTGCTTATCCCAGCTGTGCTCTTGAGACAGTTCTGGGCTTGACCCTAGAGTTGGAACTGGTTCTCTCTCTCTCTGCAGCTGAGGCAGCCAACCTGAAAAATGCATGGGAAAATCCCCCCTGGATTTAGTACCCTACCTCTGGCATGTCGGAGACCCCCAGTCTCAGCTCCCTCCTCATTCCCCTTCTCTGTGCACCTGCCCTCTTGTCTCAGTGCTGACCAAGATTGGAAGGAAGACTAGAAATCCATAAAACTATTTGCCAGGCCTTTGGCTTCAGCTAGAGGAGGCAGATTGTGTTGGTCGCAGTAACTAGAAAACCACGGCAGACTCAAATTTCCAACCCTGGAGCCCATAGGAGTGGATAAATCAGGTTGGCTCTTGCCTCATTTTCCTGTGCTGTGTCACAGAGGGGAGGATTTGCAAAAGAAGGGCGCCCAGGCCTCTCAGTAAGGGAAGCGTGAGTGAACCATGGACATGCTAGAGCCAGATGGGCGCTGGCAACTGCCTCGGGCCGGGAAGGTCCAGCAGGAGCTGTGGATGCTTGTGGCTGGAGACAGTCTTCAAATGCAGCCTTGGTTCTTGTCAGCGTTCCACATCCCTGCAGCCCTTCCCATCAGCAGTGCTTCCTGCCTCATGTTTCCCTGGGAGACACTGTTCCAGCCCAGTGCCTGAGGCTCTCAGGAAGAGAGGCAGGACTCCCACAGGAGGGTCCTCCTCAAATCAGCCAGGCGTTGTTCCAGCCACAGAGCTAATGTTTCCCCAGGAGAAACAGGCCATGGGCTGCTGGCATCTTCCCTAAACCAGTGGAGAGGAGCAGGGACCACATTCAGCAGCCAGACCTGGGGGAGCTCTGCTCACAGTTCACCTGCATCTGAGTTCTCAGGATCTAAGGGCCCTCCCAGCACAGGATCCCCTGGGCCTGGGCCTGTCCCTTCAGATCTTCACCAGGAGGCCAGCTCCCTGCAGAAGGCTGAGGGGCAGCGTGTGCTTCAAGCGACTCAGAAAGAAGGGATGGAACATGCCAATCTGGAGCTAGAGAAGCTGCTCAGAGCCCGCTCTGGGAGGGGTGTGATCAGCAGAATCATGAGCCTCCTTTCATTCCTGAGCCTTCCTTCCCAAAGCTTCCCTAGGCCTCTCTGAAGACCTGGAGAGGAGGGCAGGGCAGACTCCTGGCTCGCAGTGGTGGCCCTTCTCTTCACTCCCTCTCCCTGCGCTTCTCACCTCCCCTCGCTCTCTGACACTACAACACCAACAGCCCATACTGCTATGGGCTGCCTAGACCCACTCACAGCCTCCCACCTGCCCCCTGCCCAAGACTCCTGTTTCAGAATAACTCAAATTACTAAATATTGGTTCAATTGGAGGAGGAAGAGGAAGAATGAAGTAGTAGAAAAAAGGGAATATATCCCATTTACTTTATGAGTGAATGATACTCCCCAATGCCCTGCTTTATTAATTTTGCTATTAACATTTGCCACTCTGCTAAGGGATTAAATGACGCAAGTCACCTTAAGTACTTACTTTGATGGCTGACACATAGTTAGTGCTCTCTAAATAGTACCTACTATTGGTTCTCTCTGTTCCTCTTTTTCCTGGGGTTTCCCGTCCGCTCTTTCAGCCCCAGCCTCTCTCTGGACAGACCCCATTGAATCAGAGGCTTGACCTGGGAGCTGGCCAGGGGCTGAGCAGCCGGGATAACTGCATAGGTGCCCATTCCTAGCCCAGTCCTCAGTCTTCACGGCCTGTGCTGGTGTCTCGCAGGTGTGCCTCAAGGACCAGCTGCGCCTGCCTGATTCCGCTGCCCGGCCTATGAAACCCTGCATGCTGGGCGCACAACAGAAGTCTCTTCTTTCCTCCTCTCCTGGTGTCCTGCAGCATCTTGTCCCTGCTCTGGGCTTGGCTCCCCCTGCTGGAACCTTTCCTACCTGCCCGCGTGTCTTGTGGAGAGCTGGCAGCAGTCCTAGAGACACAGGCGTACTAGGGCAGGAAGGGTCCAGAGAGGCCCTTCAGGACACATAGCGAGGACCAGAGAAGGGAAGTGACTTTCTTAAGGACACACAGCTGGCTAGGGTGCAGCCACAGGGAGCACCAGAGTTGCTGACCCTCACTCTGGTGCTATTTTATCCTCTGGTGCTGTCTCCCAATTTCTCCTGGTGGCCCTACTTGGCCAAGGCTGCTTCTGTCCTCTGAGCTTCTGACAAATCTTAACACATCCACCACCACCATGTTAACAACAGCAGCCACCATGAATTGAGCACTTATTCTCTGCCAGAGACTGGGTTGGGGCTGCTTTTCATATATGTCACTGACCCTCCCAGCAACCCTGCAGGTCGGGGGTGTTAGTGGTAGCCCCATTTTACAGATGAGTATACTGAGACTTTCAGAGACTCACGTGCCTCAGGCCACACAGTTTAGCTGTGGAGAACACAACATCTAACTGCAAAGCCATGAGCTCTGTTCCCCGTCCTTGACTTGATTTGCTGGACTCCCGTGGACTGAGGGGGCAGGGCAGCGCCTCCCTGAGGACTCACAGTGCTCATCTCATGGACTGTGAAAAACTGGGCACAACGGATAGGGCTTAGCGGAATGGAGGGAGAAGGCATGGTGTTTGAGACGGGGAAGGTTCTGTAAACACGCTTGTGACCCCAAACTTACTTCTGTAGGGATGAGACCTGATAATAGAATGAGTGAACTTCAGGATTCTTGCTAGACTGGGATAGGAATGTGTGTTTTGCTGATTTGGTTATAACCAGAGTTTCTGGTTCTGGCTCTGATTTCTTTTTGCACGTGACTTTTATTGCAGAAAGCTTCTCTCAGCCTGTTCTCATTAAATCCCAAATTAAGCAAGAATCCCAACAGGAAGAGAGCAGCTGCGGGAGACCAGGTCTCACTCCTTCGCGCTGTGTGTGCGGTCGGGTGTGTTTATTTGATTTGATCTGTGTGTGTATGTCCCCTTTTAAGAAAATTTAAAAATAGCTTTCTGCCAAAGCTGTGGGCACACAGGGCAGTGTTGCTGAGTGGGTGTCCTCGTCCCGCCCGTGGTCTGCTGCTCTGCTGATGTGGCCTGGCTGACGTGGGCAGCTCCTCTGCCTGCAGAAGCCCAGCCTCTCCTTTACTGTGTTTCCCAAGAGGAAAGGCCCGGGAAGCTATGGGGAGGGAGAGGCTGTCTGGTGGAGGAACTCAGCTGTGGGGGACAGAGCGAGGGGACTGGCTTTGTCTGATTTCACTTGGGAACCCAGGGACCTGGGTCCAAGTCGCTCAGGGATACCAGCATGAACCCCAGAGAGTGTACCCAGGGCAGAGTGTGATTGTGCCCATTTCACACACAGGAAGACTGAGAAGCTAAGAGTGGAAAGGATGCATGAGTTACATGCCAGGTCTAGAGCTAGCCTGGCACCATGTGTCTCGAACCAAATATTTATAGGCCCTAGAGGGGTTCACCTACTCCTTTCCCTATGTCCTCTTTCTAACATTCACAAGATTCCCTATACAACAAAACTAAGTGGTGTCATGGTTTGGCAGTGATTTTTTTATGGGTTTTTTTAGCCTAAATTTCTGTCCATTCATGTATTGCACAGGTATTTATTGAGAACTTATTTTGTGCTCACCAGTATGCTAGGGATTGGGGATACAGTAGTGAGCAAAGCACTCAGGCCCTGTGACCTGGTGGAGCTTGGGTTCCAGTGGGGGAGACAGATGGGAACCGGATAACCATACAGCCACATGGCTGCCAATTCTGATGCATGGGACGAAGACAACATAAAGGGTTTGATGTGTGCTCCTAACATGGGACCTGGCCTAACCTCGGGGCCAGAAGTCTGTGTTGAGTGTTTTCAATCAGCCATTTGTACTTGGCAGTTGTTTTGTTTTTGTTTTTGAGCCTAAGTATAGGAATTTAAAAATTGTTCTTTTAAACATCCTGTCAAGCTCTGGTTCACTGTGCTGATCTTTCAGTGTTGTGTTTAATATCCAACTTCTTAGCTGTTCTCACTTGCTCTGTGTAACCCACAGGTTTGATAGACAGGCCTTCCATGTTTTTGTCCAAATCATTGTCCTTGGTTCTGTCCAATTCAAAATGACTTTCCAGTCCTGTTGCCCACCACCAGAGACCTCCGTCTAGGAAGACTCAGATCCAGATTCATCTCCACTCCTCAGTGGTGGACAGCATTGTTTTTTGGATTCATTTCTTCCTTTATTAGACATAAAGTATTCAAATATCTACATGCAAGGTCTTCCAGAATCTGGGGTGTATATTGAGTCTTGTCCAAGGACTTAATTGATTTAAAGGTGTTCTCTGCAACAGTGTCTACCTCAGGCTTCAGATCTCTCTGGTCCAATTTGTTCAACCATTCTCTTTGGAAGAAAAGATGGAATCAAATTAGGTATCGATTCACCCTTTTCCCCATGAGTCCCTCAAAGCTGCACACCACGACTCCTGTAAAACCTCTTTTCCCTTCCACATGTGTTTTTTTAGGGAGGGGCAGAAGTGGAGAGCAGATAGTGACAGGGAGAGTTGGGGCACAGGGTAACGCAGTGGTTCTCAAAGTGTGCCCTGGGGACCCTTGGCATCCCTGAGACTCATTCAGAGGCCATGAGGTCCAAATTATTTTTGTAATAAAATGTCGTTTGCCTTTTTCACTTCTATCTCCAGTGTACAGTGGAGTTTTCCAGTGGCTAAAAATACTGTGATGTCACAACAGACTGGATGCAGAAGCCAGTATGAAAATCAAGCGGTCTTCTTATAATCCAGACATTAAAGAAATTTGCAAAAATGAATGACTCTTGTTACTAGGCTTTTTTTTGTTTTGGAAAATATATTTTCCTTTTAAAAGTGTTATTTATGTTAAAACATAATGGGCTTATTATTGATGCTTTAAAATGGATTAATATTTCTTAATTTTAACTTCTAATACAGTAAATATTGACAGCAATAATTCACACGCAAAAGCTCTTTGGGATCCTCAATAATTTTTAGGAGTATAAATGGTCCCTGAGACCAAAAATTTGGCAGCTGCTGAGCTAGAGGGTAGGGGGCAAATAGGTGTCACGAAAATACCGGTTACTCAGGAATCAGACATGAGCCAATGGAAAGGCTTAAATTCATGTCATTCCTGATTCGGACATCAGTAGTCTGTCCCAATGTGTGAGTTGCGTAGGAGGAGCAATTCCTTTGGAATGGTGGAAATGCCTTCTCTCCCCTGGAGGAGAGGGATGCGGCTGGCCATCAGCTTGCTACCATGTTTTAGAGGTATGCATCAAGGACCAGTCTTGAAGCTCCCCAGGGTCAGGATCAGTGCTGCTAAGTCCTGTTGGCAACGTGAACACAGTCTGTGGAGCCTGATTCAAATCTCAGTCCAGATTCCTTAAGACAAATTGCAGCCCGGGAGTTCCCCGTCCATCCGCTCTCTGGGCTTGTTCCCAATCCGGAGATCATAAACAGGCTTCTTCAGCTTGAGGAAGGAGCTGAGTCTCAGGAGGCAAGTGTCCCATGAGCCCTGGGTGGTAATCCCAGGCCAGAAGTGCCAAGGGATGAGTGGTGCTCCAGGCCAGATGTGGAGTTGGGGATGTGCCCAGCACTTCCAAGGGCTCAGCTCTCTGCTCGACAGTGTCCTCCCTTTGTTCCCCACTCAGATTGAAATCTGCAGCTCAGAACAAGTAAAAACCTGTGAGCTTCCACCCCTTGTTTCCCCGGACTCCATTGAGAGCCTCTGCAGCTGGCAGCCAGAGGTTGCAAAGGTCACCCCAGCTGGGCGGATTAAAACAACAGATCTCCCTGACCGGGTGAAGTTGGCTGCCCAGCGAAGGCAAGTTGCAACATCTGTGAGCAGAGTCAGACAAACGGCCCCGTAACTTTCTCAGTCTGGCTCTGGGCTCTGCAGCCCGTCCCTGGCTCTCCTTCACCGTCTTCCTTCTCTGACGGACCTTGGACAGGAATCTCTGCAGCACAGCGGCAAAGCGTGGCTGCCCATGCGTCCCACCTCATGGGAGAGCTGCCCGAGGAAGAGGCCACGGTAAGGCGTGTCCGTTCTCTGGTGTGTGACCCTGCCCCACTGTTCACTCCCGTGGGTCACAGCAAGTCAGCCTGGCACGGCCACAGCCAAGGAGCAGTCCCCTCTCCGGGATTAGGAGTGATTAGGGAATCTGTCGGGATTTGAGTGCACTGCGGAGAGAGGATTAAGGTGGGGAGAGTGGAACTGTCGCTGCCTGGGGTGTTTGCACCTGGGTGGTTTTGCTGCTGGATATGTGAGTTTGCTGTCGCCTGCCAGCCTGCAAGTTCAGAGCCTGTTGGGGATCCCTTCCCTGTGGGGAAGGTTTGATATTTCCAGGATGCTCCACTGCCTGACCAGGTGCTCGAAGACGACGGTCATTTAAAATGTATGCGCCTTGGGTAGGGAGGGTGCGACTGGTTTCTCTAAACTTCTTCTGCCATATAACTTGATTCTTGATTTTTAACTTTTATCTCAGTCTCTTTGCCTCAGAATTGCCCTCTTTTGGCTGTAGTTGAAAGTGCTCCTTTCTGGGTTCAAAAGACAATTTAAAGTGCTTTTGATCAAATTAAGTCAAATTAACTCAGTGCTGTTTTGAGATTAAAAAATTCTGTGACTTGTGAAAACCTAATTTGGAGCTGAGCTTGGCCCAAGCATCGTGGGGGCAGCTGCTTCCAGCTCTCAGACGGCTGCTTTTGGACCCCTCTCCTCCATTTCTTCTCTTCTTCCTTCTCTGTCCTTTGATCTTGGGATCACTGATATTGAATGAAACCCCCTAGAGGGGGGTGTGTTTTATTCTAGCCGCTGAGCACTGCTCCGTGGATAGAGAATTTGTTGCAGAATTTACCCAGGCTCTCTGGTGTTCCTGATTGGAATGTGGTCACCGGCTGGACAAGGGATTAGAAGGGAACAAAGATTGTTTGGTTTGATTTATTATTATTTTTTTTTGACAGAGCATTCCAAATATGTCGGTAACCATTAATTGGCAGTGCAGATGGAATCTGTTTGTACTGCTCATGGCAGTGGGCGGGGCGATGGGCTGAGCGGAGCTGTTTGGTGTGCTGGCCAGCCTGGGACTGGGCACTGGTCCTGCCCACGTGATAGTTAAGTAACTGCCCCCTGCCCCCCACTGCCTCGCAGGGGACTGGATGTCTCCTGGCTATATGGACTTGCCTGTTCATTTTCTAAGGTGAAGCCAGACCCCTCCTCTGAATGGATGACTTCTGTCTTGTGTGTTCTTGAGGCCAAACATGTTCTTTTGATGAGAGCATCCAGGGTCTTCAGATTTAGATGCACCTCAGGAGGTCTTGGATCAAGAGGATTTGTAGAGAGGGTCCTGAGCCTAATGTCACCACTCCTAGTTTCCAGCTCCCCCAAAAGCAGAGGTGGAAGAGTCTCGTGTCTCCCAAAGCCAGGCCTGAGAGCAGAGGGGAACCACATTCCCTGCCCCCTTCCTCTGTGCAACTCTCAAGCCTCTGCCTACTGCCTCTCCCTTTACTGGGATAGCAGGAGAACCTCATCTGGGTCCTGGGGCCTCCAGGATGCCCTCAGGGTATGACCACCATCAATCTTGGGTTTGGTTTCCACTTCTTAGCCGTGTGACCTTGGACAAGCGTAGCTGGCTTTCTGAACCTTGGTGTTCTCATTTGTGAAAGGAGCACAGTCAGAACTGCCTCTCGACACTGTGGGGACTGAGTGAGGTTAGTGCCCAGCGTGGTGTCAGGGGCATGCAGCCTGCCCGTTAAATGGCGCTGCTAGAATAGATTCATGGTGTCAGGGGCATGCGCCCTGCCCGTTAAATGGCACTGCTAGAACAGACCCAACAGTGCTGCAGGAGCTGCCAGTGGGCCTCAGGCCCTCCTTCCCCACCTTTTCGCCGAGTTCTGCCCTCTGCCTCCTGCTGCTGTTACACAGTAATCCCACTCAGATGCCCTTGCCCTGAGGATCATCAGGCTGGCCTGGGCTTCTTGCTGGCCTTGGTGAGAAGGGTCTGTCCTGCAGGGTGGGGAAACTGATTTCCCTTTGGGACCTGGATGATGATGATGATGATGACGGCTCCCACATATGGAATGCCTTTTATGCTGCACTGTGTGTTTTATGTCCACTCTCATTCAAATCCTCCCTTCAGCCTTGTGAGGTTGATACTCTCATTCCCATTTTACAGAAAAGGAAACTGAGGCCAAGAGAGTTGAAGTACCTTGCCAGCCCACAGCTGGAAAGTAGCAGTGCCCCTGGATTTGTGCAGGGTCTGACCCTCATGACACCTGCTCCCACCTCCTCCCCACCCCTGGTGCTGGCTGCACATCACCTCGGTGGCAGTGGAGGAGGGCAGAGGGTGTGCTCCTAGATAGCTCTGCAGAATGTGAGAACCACATTCCTTTCCCACTCTTGTGTTACCACACTCGCCCCACACACATGCAGTTTTTCACCCTGGTCTCCCTTGCACCTAGCTTGGCACATGGTAGACGCTCAGTCAATATATTTTAATTGAGTGAACGAATATGTCTTGATTCTTGCATTTAAAATTGTATCACGATTACTTTGAAATGGTTCTGCAAACACATACACAAGCACAATGGTATAAATAATTGGCAAAATGTTAATTGTTGAATCTAGGTGATGGGTATTTGAGGTGCTTATTATTCTTTCTACTTTATGTTTGAAATTTCCCATGATAAGACTTATTTTTAGTTTTAAAATTTCTATATCATTAAATTCCTATCATTATTTTCTTTGTAAATATACACTCATATAACTGCCTGATATTCCACTATATTTTACCAGTTCTCACTGTTAGGTATTTAATGGGATTTTTTTTCCATTCCTATTTAACTGGATTATTTTTCTATTTGTTTTGCTATAAATAATTGATTAGCGTTCTTGTGTATAAATTTGGGGCTGCATCTCTAATTCTTTCCCAATAATACATTTCTGAATGTAGGATTACTGGGAAAAGAGATGGACATTTTATTCAGAATCTTTTTGCCAAATCGCTTTCTGGAAAAATTGTACCAATTTATATCCCCCTGGCAGGGTATGCGTTTGCCCAACTCACCACCATCTCACCAGCGTTCTATGTTATCTTTCTTTTTACATGTTAATTTGGTTAGTTTTTTAAGATAATAGCTTGTTTTTAATTTGCACTCTTGGATTCTCAGTGAGGCCAGGCAGCGTCCATTTCTCTAGTGGTCGTTTGTCTGTCTTCTGTGAACGGTGCGGGTCATAGCCTCTGCCCGTTGATCTGTCTGACTGTTTTCTTCTTATATGTAAAGTGTCCTTGTCGTTTCTTTTTGTTGCAAATGTTTTATCACAGGTTATCATCCATCTTCTAATGTTGCCAGGGTGTGTTTTGGCACAGAAAATCTTAATTTTATATGTATGTGGTAGCAGCTTTCAGCTTTCTCCTTGTTACCCCAACCTCAGACCTCCTGCCCACCAGCCAACTCTGACTGCTTGCTGGAGGCAAGAGGGCCCAGTGGTTAAGAATAGGGGCCCTGGCACCAGACACCTGGGTTCAAGTGCCAGTTCTGCCCCCTACTCCATGCTATGACCTCGGGCAAGTTTCTTAATCTTACTGCGCCTCGGTTTCTAATGCATAAAATGGGGATGATGAGATTATCTGTCACATGGTGGTGTTGTGAGGAGCAAATGAGCTATTATTTATAAAGTGCCTGGAACGTTCCTGGCATACAGTAAATGCTACCTGAGTTTCGCTTTTATTCATTATCGATTGCAGGGAACCTGTGACGCTTATCTCTTGGAAAGGATTGTATTTGCAAAGCTAATACCTTCTCAGTGAAAGAAAAACTGGATTTGTCAAGCAGGGGATGTGTTCTATTACAAACAAATCTAGGTCTTTGTTACTTTAACTTGAACTTCAAAATGTATCTCCCATTTATTTTTGTTAGATGTTACTAAATTTGAAAAAAACTAATTACATGCCCCAGACACCACTACTCGTTTGTGTCAACTTGCCCTACTCACAGGATGAGATTTAAGTGTATGACTGAAGATCCCAAAAAAGTGAACAGAAAAATAAAAACTAGGAATGCTGTTCCTCTTTGGTTTAGCAGAGGTCTCTCGCACGCCTGCAATAGGCCAAGCGTCATGGATTCCATGGAGAGTTAGATGTGCTCCCCATCCCGGAGCCATCCCAGCCTGGTGAGGCTTCCACCTGGAGCAGGGGTCCTTAGGATGTATTCCAGGCAGTGGCTGCGTGTGTCTGGTAACCTTGGCTGGGATCTGACTACCCGGCTTCTCTCGCCTGCTGCCTGTTTTCCCAGCCTGGTTCTCCAGCCCTTCCTGTGGATTTTGGGAGCTCCTCCCACCCCCATCTTTCTAACAGGACCCTTCTCCGTTTATGAAAGCCAGAGTCAGTTTCTGTAGTTTGCAATCAAGAACTCAGATTTGTCCTTGGTACTAACCCCACTTCTGGAGTCAATCCTAAGGAAGTCCCTTTGTTCCAGCTAACCCTGCCGGTCCCCATCGCCATCTTGTCTAGTCCCAACTGGGCCCTGGACCAGGAGGCAGGAACCGGAGGGATTCTTGCCAGGGATGCCATCATTTGCTTTGTGTCTTTGGGTGAGTGCCTTACCTTCTCTGGGCCTCAGTTATAAACGGAGGAGTTAGCCTGGATAGTATTAAAACATACCCTTCTCTGACCTTCTCTGGCATTTGAGGCTTTTCACAGTCTCCTCCCCAGAAGTGGGATGTCCTCCCTGCCCTTGCTTCCTTCCCTTCACTCACCCACACACTCTCACCTCACCTCACCCAGGATCCTTGCCATACTAACCCCAAACTCCTCCCGTTCTTGGAGTATAGATCCTGTTTTTCTTTAGCTCGTGAGTTCTCACTGTTCATGCAGAAGCGGCTTTTACTTTCTACCACCAGGGCCTAAGGAGGATGTTAGTTCTGAAGGGTCCGTGACTATTAGGTCCTGATGCCAGGTACCCGTTCTAAAATCTCTGAGAACCATTTGGTTTCTTCTCTGTCCTAGCCCCAGCCGCCCCTTTCCTAGAAGTTCTCCATGGCGTTTTGGGGAGGCCAGGGAGTGGCCCTGGGGGCCGTCGTCTGGGGTGGGCTGGGCCTCACCCTGGCAGCCTTGTGTGCGGGAGACACAGAGCCTCTTGTTCCCAGAGAGGAGCTCCAGGTGGATCCTGACCTCATGGGGCTCCCCGTAAAACCCACGGCCCCGGGCCCACCAGCACACGGGCGCGCTGCCTGCAGGGAGGCAGGGCTGCACTTTGTCTCCTCTGACCTGGCCTCCCTTCCTGTTTGCAGACCATGGGGGATGTGAAGCTGGCTGCCTCGGCACACGGTTCCAAAACCTCCCACAGTGCGGATCACTCGAGAGTCGGCTCCATGCCCCTGAAGGAGGCCCCTGCTTTCATTTTGCCCCCTCGGAACCTCTGCATCAAAGAAGGAGACACCGCCAAGTTTGAAGGGAGGGTAAGGAGCTTGGCTGGATGGAAGGCTTGGGGGGAGATGGGGTAGGGGCTGTCGCTCCTTCTGGAGCCTTCTCCTCAGCAGGCTGGATCTGGGAGAAGGCCTGGTTTTCTTTTGGACCCACATATAAAGGGAGTATGTACCAATGTGCCCTATTCCTTTTGTTTATGATTGACTTTGGTCTGTATTGGAGAACTCAGGGTGGCAGTGGGGAGGGACACAGATGTTTTGCTGGTGATGTAGGTCATGTTCTGGGTATGTGCTGCCTGACTATAGGAGAAGACATGGGCTGGTGGCAGGAAGGGTACAACTTGGGTTTCAGTATGTGCCCTCAAATCTGGACAGTTGACAACTGGCTGTAATTTTTTCTCTCACTCCGTCCCTGGAAGGAATGTTTAGTTAACTGACCCTCTTGTGTATCCAACTGCTACATCCAGAGCAGTGGGATGGGAGATAGGACCCCTTATTTCAGTTCTGTCACCTTTTGCTAATGAATACTGGTCTCTTGCCCTTCCTGGGCCTCCATTCCTTTCTCTGCAAATGGGCAGGATAATTCCTTGTCCACCTTATATTAGAGAGGAGAGGAAGAGGAAACATGGAAGAAGATCTAGAAGACTCTCTAAGGTTACGCCCAGTTGGAGAGACTTTGTAACCTGCTGGCTCAGGCCACCAGGAAGTCACATCATCAACTTGACTCGGAGATGCATGTGGAAGTCAGGGGGTTTGCAAATAATATTTGCGCTGGGATTAAATTCAGGGGATCTACCCCAGGAAAAGCTTTAGAAGCTAGAAGGCTTTGATCTGAGCAAAAGACACCTGAGGTGCTGAGTTGTTCATAGGTTGTGAATGTACAGTTTAAGAGCTGGCCCCTGAAAGCTTGTGGAAGGGAAGGATTGAGAGCATCACTCTTCTTGGGTTTGTTTAAGCGGCACGTTTGACTGTGTGGTCATCTGGAGAGCATACAGGGGCTGCACTGCAACGTGTGCTCTGCACAGGCCTGTCTAGTTAAGACTGTTTGCTGGTAGATCTGACATAATAGTCCTTGTCATATCTTCTAACTGAAGAAGACTGTGGCAGAATGTTGGTGATGTTGCAAAGGGGTCTGCTTCTTCACTCTGGGAGCTACTAGGATGAGGGCTCTTTTCTCTTGCCCTGACTCTGGTCCCCCCATCCCCACATCCCCCCAGCTGGCGGGAAAGAAGCAACAGGAAGAATCCTTTGGGATTTAGAAGTGGCTTACATAGCCATAAAAAGGAATGAAGTACTGATGCGCACACTACAACAGTGATGAACACTGCAAACATTACACTAAGTGAAAGAAGCCAGGCACAAAAGGCCACATATTGAATAATTCCATGTATAGGAAATGTCCAGAATAGGCAAACCTTTAGAGACAGAGAGTAGATTAATAGTTGCGAGGGGCTGGAGAGGAGGAGTAGAGAGTGATTGCTAATGGATACAGGGTTTCTTTTTGGGATGATGAAAATGTTCTGAAATTAGATAGTGATGATGGTCCAACAGCTTTGTGAATACTTTACAAAACACTGAATTTATACTTAAAAAATTAAAAATCAACTGTAAAAAAATGACTTAGAGGGGCTGGCCCCGTGGCCGAGTGGTTAGGTTCGCGCGCTCCGCTGCAGGCGGCCCAGTGTTTCGTTGGTTCGAATCCTGGGCGCGGGCATGGCACTGCTCATCAGACCACGCTGAGGCAGCGTCCCACATGCCACAACTAGAAGAACCCACAACGAAGAATACACAACTATGTACCGGGGGGCGTTGGGGAGAAAAAGGAAAAAATAAAATCTTTAAAAAAAAAAATAAATAAAATCTTAAAAAAAAAAAAAAAATGACTTAGAGGGGCTGGCCTGGAGGGGTAGTGGTTAAGTTTGCATGCTCTGCTTCAGTGGCCCAGGATTCATGGGTGTGGACCTACACACTGCTGCCATGCTGTGGTGGTGTCCCACATACAAAATAGAGGAAGATTGGCACAGATGTTAGCTCAGTGACAATCTTCCTCACCACAAAAAAGGCTTAGCAAAACTGATCTCATTTTCATACCCACCCTCCTGCCCTATTGCCTCTGAGAGATGAACTCCTGCCTCAAATTGAGACAAACATGGAGAGGAAATGATGACTTTGCTTCCTTATGTTAGTGGAGTGTCTGGCTCATGAGAGAACTTGCGTGATGATGCATTGCTTCCTTTGTTGACTTTGAAGGTCATGGGGGAGGCATGTCTTTGAGTTACATGATTTGGAACCTCCATAGAAGGAGTACTGGGCCAGGAGTCAGCACACTGGAATTCTTTGTTGCACCATCATCCTTTGGTTGGCAGGTCAGACCTGCTATGGACTGAGAGTTCCTTATCTTAGAAGAAACAACTAGTTGTTTCTGTATTTCTGGTTTACAGGCCTGTGTAAAGAAAATGAGTTGAAGAAGAAAATGGTAAAGTTAAAATGTGTAGTAAGGGGCTGGCCTGGTGGCTTAGTGGTTAAGTTCGTGCGCTCTGCTTTGGTGGTCTGGGGTTTGCCGGGTTGGATCCCAGGTGTGGACCTGTAAACTCCTTGTCAAGCCATGCTGTGGCAGGAGTTCCACATACAAAACAGAGGAAGGTGGGCATGGATGTTAGCTCACAGCCAATCTTCCTCAGCAAAAATAGGAGGATTGGCAGTGGATGTTAGCTCAGGGGTAATCTTCCTCAAAAAAAAAAAAAAAAAAAAGGTGTAGTAATGCAGTGTTGTTTTTCATGAGGTGAAATTCACATAATATAAATTTAACCATCTTCAAGTAAATGCCATTCAATGACATTTAATGCATTCACAATGTTGACTGCAGTATTCTTAAAGTAGAGCATTCTCTGAGTGAAAATTTTATGTTGCTTATATTGACGAAATAGTTGACTTTGTATATTGCATGTGGACTATATCTCAAAATGAATGTATTCCTTAAAAGTCAGTCTGCAGAGCTGTGCTCCCACTTACCACCTGCCTGGAATTAACCCAGAACAACACCTTGACAGCATGTGGGTGTGTAGAGGACACAGAAGGAAGACAGTTCCAGAGAGATGTTAGTGGAGTGTCTGGCTCCATCTGAGAACTTGCAGAAAGAAATGCAGAGGGAAAGGCTGTCATAGAAAGTGCTCTGTGGGGCCGGCCCGGTGGTGCAGCGGTTAGGTTCGCATGTTCTGCTTCTCGGTGGCCCGGGGTTTGCCGGTTCGAATCCCGGGTGCGGACATGGCACTGCATGGCACGCCATGCTGTGGTAGGCATCCCACGTATAAAGTGGAGGAAGATGGGCATGGTTGTTAGCTCAGGGCCAGACTTCCTCAGCAAAAAGAGGAGGACTGGCAGTAGTTAGCTCAGGGCTAATCTTCCTCAAAAAAAAAAAAGTGCTCTGTAACTAGCATGCTGCACATGCGTGTTATCACTATGGCAAAGGACACAAAAGGACTGTTTGCTTCGGGGAAGGACCACCTCAAATGATTCCAGAATGAGGAAGCTGGTTGCTTTGATACCAGAGATGAAGTTGGGTAGGGGGTGTTCCTGACCTGGTGCCCTCAGAGAAGGGAAGAGTAAGGTGGTGTTAACCTGGAGTGACATGGGCTTTGAGCAGGAGTTGCTAGTTATAAAGGACTGAGCTCCAAACAAGGTCACCCCCTGTTCATCGTCGGTGGTTCTCTCCCTCTAGGTCATGTTAGCTTTCTCTGCTGTGGCTACGTGACCTTGCTTGCAGCTGACCCTTCCCTCTAGGTCCTGGGACACATCCTGTTTTGGATGCTCATTCTGCACTAAACCAGCCATGGCATCAGTTTCATGGTGACCTTTGCATCTTGGCTCTCCAGTAATTGGGCTCTTGCAGAATCTCTTTCGAGTGACAGACTTTTAAAAGTTAAGCCTTCAAGTTCCTTCTTCGGCCCAGGCTGGTGACCCTCGCAGCCAGCAGGAATCCTTCTCTTCCTTGTGGCGGCCCTCAGGAGCTCTGCCTGCTTTTGTCCCCTCTTTACAGTTGCCACTACTAGCTTGAGCCCTAAAGCCTGGGTGTGGAGGGTACTAGGATGTCCTCGTTTTTCCGAAGGGGACGCAGGGACCCGCCCCTCACTGTAGAAACACAGTGGACACCACAGATTGAGAAAGTTATAAAGGATTGCTTCTGATGACCTTCTGAAGCTGGTAATTAGAAGTTGGTTCAATCTTGTGCTTTCTGTGTTTACTCCTGAAAGAGGTCAAAACCGTTGCCTGCTCTGCCCCCATTTCCTTTTTAGGCCTATTTTTAGGCCAAGGACTTAATGAACCCCTTCCTCCAATAAAGCCCCCCTTTCTATCAAGAAGACTTGGGTGATGCTAAGGTGGGACTGCAGGTGCCCCTTGTGCACAGTTCATGTCTTTTTCTGAGAAGCTCCAGACTCTGAGATGTTGAGCAATGCAGGTCTCAGTCCCTCACGTCCGTTAGGACATTTCTGCTTGTGGCAGATACTTTGAACAGCGAACACGTAACCCATTACCAGTCCCCTTTGCCCTTGCCTTTTTCTCCTTTAGAAGCCGCTGTGGAGGCTTCCTTTGCAACTAAGAGTGGACACATTCTGGCTGAAGTCTGCTGTGGAGTTTCTGGAAAAGCTCGTGTTTTTCTGATTTAAACAAAACAAAAGACATCGCTGGTGCTCTCATATTCCACCCCTCCCCTGCTTCCTGCTTTGAATGCAGATGTGATGTCTGGTGGTCAGGCAGCCATATTAAAACAAAGAGGCAACAAGCCAGAACCCTAAGGATTGGTTGGAGTGGGCCTGGATGGGGGTACAGCAGTAGAGGAAGCATAAAGATCAGCTAAGAGACAAAAATCCTAAGTCTTAAAGCTTTCTCAGATAAGATCTTTGGCTATGGTTATACACACAGGAAATTTTGCAAAAACTGTTCCTAACTGATAAACACCTAATGAAATGCATGTGGGGATAGTTTCTTTAAATGATGGGAATAAGTAGGGGAGAACACATAGCACAGAGAAGAACCAAAAAACTCTTATAGACCCTTACCAAATCTACCAGCAGTGAGGGAAATGCCTTACTTTGAGTTGAATGTGGCCCTGCAGTTAAAATATCCTAGAAGAATTCATTCCTCTTTGGCTGTGGCCATCTGGCTTGAACCCACATGGTCTAGGGTTTATGAGAGGAAGTCACCCATATGGGTTTAAGTGGTGAGTTAATGTCATTATTGAACAACTCCTATTTGATAAGGGTCTACTGATTAGGCCAAAGCTACCTCCCTTTTTTGGCTTTGCCAGCTGAAAGCTGGGGGAGATTATATTGTCTCATAAAATTTTGGGTCTGTTTCTCATCATTACCACCTTTAGACCCAGGCAACCTGAGCCCACATTCTAGAAACCCCTGTTCCTTCATCTGGCTGTACCCTTGCCTCAGAGCAGGGGATCTGTCTGCCTAAGGGTTGTACTCACTAGAGCCACACCATTCTTTGTGTTCTGGGTACCCAGGACGCCAGAATTCTCTGCCCTCTGGCCCTTAGCCCACTTCTGAGGCCTGTATGGGCCTCTTCCCGTGAGAAGCCGTCACTAGGCCTGAGCGGGGTGGTGAAGGGCAAGCTGTTTGCTTTCGGGGACGGGAAGGTACATGTAACTTGGATGAGGGTCTCTGTTGTCCACCGCATGCGTAGGAGGACCCCCACAGTGCAGGGTGTAGCTTGGGTGGGAAGAGTAGTACATCGGAGGTGCCACTGAGCATTGCTGGGCCCAGGCGCTGGGGGCCTCCATGTATAGCTAGCCAGGCCCACCATTGCCGAGGGCTGACTGGACCTCCTCCAGCTGCTCTCATGCCCCTGTGGGTGGCCAAAGTGCCAAGGGGTGCCTCCCCTATCACCATGTCAAGTATGAAGGGAGTGGGAAAATACTGAATGGTGGGAAAAATACCGAAATTACTGGAGATTTCTTCCCCTCTGCCCTGGAATTTGTTCTTATCAGAAAAAGCAAACATGATGAGAGGCCCCGGCTGTGCTGTGAATCAAATGAGCTAAGATTTTAGGGCCTTTTTCTGAGAAGCACAACCCAAATGAGGTTTCAGTCCAGACTGAGGGGCTCGGTGTTTCCTGAAGAGGGCTTCACAATAAAGGGCTGGCCTGGCCTCATCGAGGCCTGTTTATGTTTAAGTCTTGGAGGGTGGAGGAAGGGAACACAAGAAGACTTGACCCATGACAGCATGAATAACTCCTCAATTTCCACTTTAACCAGTAGGAAACATCCTTCTCCCAGTACCTCTTTCCCAGTTCCCTTCTAACTCAGAAGCACGGGACCACTTTGAGAGATTTGAAGGAGGTGTCTGGTCTGCCTTCTGTCCTTTGGAGCCCTCCTGGTGTGATTTCTGGAGAAAAGCATGTGCATGTCAAACAGTAGGAAATGACAGTATAATTAGGTGCTTGAAATAGTTCAGTAAATAATTTGCACTATTGGAATGTAGAGGAGATTAGGACGAGGTTTCGAGTGCCTTGAAAACTGGTTTCCTGCTTCCTGACTTCTGTCTTTCCAGTTTGTTCTTCCTACTGCTACTTACATGATCTTCCTAAAGTGCCCATCTGACTGTGCCATCCCCTGCTTACTGTCCTTGAACCTGGCACGAAGTTCTTCAGCACGGCCTGGAAGGGCTCTCTGATCGCTCCCAGCTCTGCTGCATGGTCTCCTCCTCCCTTCCTCCCTCCCACACAGCCGAGTCCTGGCCCTGCTCACCCAGCCCACACCCCCACAGTGCAGACACGTTGTTCTGGCATCACCTTTGTGGAGAAAGGGTAAACAAGAAAAATATTTTATCTTCCCTGTCAATTTGGGGTTAGGACTGGGGGCAGAGTGTGGCAGGACGGGAACTAGCATTTGTCGATGGCAGGCATGGGAAAGCTGAGTCATTTAGCCTCATGGTAAAGGCAACTTTATCCCCACTTTTTATAGAGGAAGAATCTAGGGGCTCAGATTGATTACAGAACTTGCCAGGGTTACATCAGTTAGTGATGGAGGCAGTACTTTGGGGTCCAAATCGTGTATTCCTCTCACTATGTGATGCCATCTCTTTCACATGTCTCATCTGGCTCCTTGAACTCGGGGACTATTTCTTATTCGTCTTTGTGCCCCAGGAATAGCACAATGTCTGCCACATGATGGGTGTTCAATAAATGTTTAGTTCCCCTGAGAACCAAGGTGGTAGGGTCTAAGACTACACCTCTTACCAGTCAGGTTCATAGGCATTCGGTCCATGCTTCTTGTAGGGTCCTATCTCCCCTGACCCCATCCCACTCCTGCCCTCCCTGCTCCCCATCCACACCCCTACATCGCTGCTCCTGCCTCTTCCTCAGGCTATGCCTTCATCAAGAATGCCCTTTCTTCTCCTCTCCATCTTATCCAGCCCCAAGGTCCAGTTTAAATTCCTCCTCCTTCAGGCTGCTTTCCTTAAGTATGTTTCCTTTATAAACTACTGTATTAGTGTACAGAAGAGCCATGGTAATAGGCTGTGGAATATTCTCGATAATCACATAAGATCATTCATGACTAATAACCACAGGAAAGAGTTGACTGCTTTGGCCTTTTAAAAATGTATTATTCATTAATCATCTCTATGCCTATAACTTTGTTACAAAGAAAAAAATGGTTTAAATGTTAAATTAGTTTTAAAACAAAAATTCAAATCGTGTAAAAAAGTTCCTGTCTTGATCTTTACTTCCACTCTCCAGAGCTAGCCGCCATTATCAATTTAGATATCATTCCAGACATTTCTAGGCAAATATAAGTATCTATTGCAAATGCTTTTATATACACAAGTGGGCCCACATATAATACACTGATCTGCAACTTACACTTTTCACTTAACATCTTTTGTCATTTTTTTCCGCATTAGAACATAGAATCTACCTCATACATCTAATCCTGAACTTTGTAACTCATAATTGCTCCCTCCTCTGAACTCCTGCAATACTTACATGTATGACTCATTTTTACTTTTTGTCACTTTACAGTTTTATCAGTGATTGTTTATTGCCTTTTGCTTCCTTTATGAGGATGAGTTGTTCAAGGTCTAGAGCTGCATTGTCCAATAGGATAGCTACTGGCCACATGTGGCTATTTAAAGTTAAGATTAATCAAAATTAAATAAAATTAAAAATTCAGGGCCGAGTGGCTGGGTTCGTGCTTTCCGCTTCAGTGGCCCAGGGTTTCGCCAATTCGGATCCTGGGCGCAGACATGGCACCGCTCGTCAGGTCATGTTGAAGCGGCATCCCACACAGCACAAGCAGAGTCACTCACAACTAGAATATACAACTGTGTAGTGGGGGGCTTTGGGGAGAAGAAGAAGGAAAAAAAATTGATTGGCAACAGATGTTAGCTCAGGGCCAATTTTTAAAAAAAAAAAAATTCAGTTCGTCAGCCACACTGGCCACATTTTCGGTGCTCCATAGCCACGTGCAGCTAACAGCTATTATGTTGGGCAGCACAGATTATTGAACATTTCTATAATCATAAAAATTGCTGTTGGACAAGGCTGGTCTAGAACACTCTTATGTTTGATTCCATCCCCATATACCAGTGACCCACAGCTCGAAGATATGTGGAGAATAATTGTTCCATCCACAATAAGAATAAGACATTAAGTTCTTGAGAACTTACTTAGGGCATAAGATTCATTCAAAGAAAAATGGAATCTCTTGGTGAGAGAATCTTTCTTTGTCTTCCATTTTCATTGAAGATTGCTAATCTTGGTATCCCAGCAAGCTTGAATGTGCTCCCAAAATTTCCATAGCTGTCTATCCCAAGTGGCTCAGAAATTCTCATGGGAGGGAGGCTGGCGGTGGGCTGCCTGGGTGTATTCAGGCAGTGAATATCCTGAAGTATTCAAAGGAAGAGCAGCAGAATGGGAAATGACAGGACAAGTATTGCCGAAACCTTACGATTGTCAGCCGCCGGTGGCCACTTCTGCTTCAAATTGCAGACTGAACAGACTTCACTTCTCCTCACTCCAAATATGCCATTGCGGTGAACATAAAGAGGTTCAAAAGAGAATAAATGCAGAGCTGCACTGAGAACAGGAGAGGGGACATTCGTGGATGAGAGGGTTTTCTTGCAATTGCATTGAAGAATTTGTCAGCGCTGCCTGCCAAAATAGGTAAGGGTTGAGGCTTCAGCAGAAGTGAGAGCCATACAGTTGAGATTAAAGGATTTGGAGACGAGGGGTTGACAGTAGAGCAGAAATCCGGGTGCTAAAGGAAGGACTGTTTACTAAGTATCTATAGGGAGAAAATGGAAGCTCCTGGCGTGGATATTAACCAGTGTCTCAGAAGAAAGACTTCTGACTTTGCCACAGGGTGGAAGTGTGTTAGACGTACTGTCTGTCCAGTTGCTCCATGCCCAAACCCTCTAAGTGAAGCCTGCCAGTAGACATGCCCCACTCAGGGTCCTGGAGCTTGCAGTGAGGCCCCTCATTCAGGGAGACAGGACTACAGCCAAGGGGTGGAAAACTCATACCAGCTACCTACATTTGGAAACTAGTTCTTCAATCATAGATCAGGAACAGTTAATTCATGGCTACCAGATGTTTGAAGAAAATATTTATACAATGTAGCATTGCTATCAAGAAAATTGTTGTGCTATTTTTTCAATCAGCCCATAGACAAAGCTCAAGAGTGTTATAGTTACAGAACGGAAAGTAAACTTGTAAGCCTTGGGAAGCCGAAAGTAAAGGAATGGTGAATGGTAAGGTAGAGGCAGGAAAAGAGAGGAAGAGAAAACTGTAGGGACACTAATGTGCTCATCTTATAAAATGGGAAGTGAGGAGATACCATCTAAAATAGATGGATCAAAAACAGAGGTTTGAGTATATAACTTAAAACCATAATGACAGAGGTCAAAAATGATCCTCTCTTTTGTGTGTGGCTAGCAGTGTTCTCAAAAAATTCAAGCTAAAATTTACAAATGGAAAGCTTACACATGCAATTCATTTCTGAATGGCGTTTCTCAAAAAATAAGAACTGGCAATGCTTCCACGTGGCAACGCTTGGTCAGTAGGTGCTGTCCCTCTGCGTCTAAGCATGTCTTTGCCAGGTTGCTGTCGTCCCCCCCTTTCCTAGTTGTCTCCCAACATATGGGCAAGCATCTGTTGCCAGTTATGAGTTTGCTTTTTGCCTAGCCATGTCTGTATTAATAGTGGGAAAGTAAAAGATGGGCAAGTAGGGCCTCATGACATTTCTTGCCCCACCCACTTTCTATTCTTGTGTTTCCTGTCCAGACTCTGTAGGCATTGAGTTTGTGATCTTGCTGTAAATGTCCAATAGATCTAAAAATCAAAACAGGGCTAGTGAGAGAGAGGCAGTGTCAGTCAGCAAAACTCCTCGTCATTCGTAGTGGGAATCCACTAAGTGCTGTCTGAATTCTTCAATCAAGAAATGGACACAGAGCATATTTTCTAGAATTACAGAGTTTAATGATAGAAGAACAGAAAGTGATGTCAAAAGAAGTGATACTATTGCAAGAAGGGGAAAGAGTTAAGAGGGAAAGAAACCTTTGGCCAATTTATACACTCAACTTTCACCTTTTACTGTATACGCATTCTTATTTCTTGAATTTTTTAACAGTAGATAGGAATTGCTTCTGTAATTTCTAACAAGCACGACAAGAATGCCTGTAAAAAGACTTGGTATATTTGAGTCCAGTGTCCAGATTCTATTTGATAAATGGTCAAAGGTGAATACACAGTTTACGATGAAAGAAACGTAGACAAAGTCTGAGTGTAGAAAAATATACAGCACTGTGTCAAAATACATTACACAACCCTGGGAGCAATTAAACAAGTGGACATTAAAGTACCTTTAAGGTGTTTATGTACCTGAAAAACTAACACAGTAAAAGATGGCAAGAGCCCACTGTTGGGGCTGTGAGGAAACAGACGAGTTTTTCCTTTGCAGGGAGCACTGATTGCTGGCTTAGCCTTCCTGGGGCTTGAACTGGCAGAATGTTATGGAGCAGTAAAACCATTGATATGCTTTGCCAAGAATCCTGCTTTTGACACCATAGGTTAACTCTTACGGAAGAAGGAAAAAAGTAGTTGGTACAAAGATGTTCAGAGCACTATTTAAAATGACAGAAAAGGAACTAGTTTGTGCTCAAAAGGAGATAATTAAATAAATGCATCAATATGGCAGATATTACGTAATCACATACTTGTCACTTTGGGAAGCTACATCCATAAAGGGAAATGTGTGTGAATAATATAAAGAGAGAGAGAAATAGAGCAAGGACACTGGGCACAGTGTGATCACCGCCACATAAAAACACCTCCATGTTCGCTACCTAAATTAGAAGAGGATTTGGAACCATGTAAATAGAATTACTTTTTTATTCTAAGTTCTTTAAGTATCTGTATTTTAAAAATTTCACTGTAATGGTTCACCTATCAGGGAAGAGAAGGCTGGTGCTGTCTAGATAGATGTGTCTCCCTACTAATAAGGCCTTTAGGTTCCAGTTATTTTTACATGTTTCCAATTATCTGGACTGTCTGCCTTGAAATGGAAACAAAGCTGTGTGGCAAAATGAGCAATGAGAGATGGAGAGACCAGATTATGCTTTTCTTCCTCTAACTGTATGCTTACGGTGGCCCGAGGGACAAGGTGTGAAGGGCCAGGTTTTGCATTCGGCAGTGGGGATCTGCCTAGACGTGGGAGATTTCACTTAGGTCTGGCTGATTTTTTTTACATAGATACAATTTCTGCAGAACCCAAGATGTTCATATTCCTTCTAATAAGCAACTTCCTTCCAACTTGAAATGAAGTTAATGATTAAGGTGCTACTTTAAAAAAACTGGCCAGCATGAATTGAGTTTCCTCTGTGTTCCAGACACTGGGACTACAAAGAAAAATAGAACAGGGTCCCCATCTTCAGCAATCTTGCAGTTCATGGATTATCAGTTTTGGTGGCAGAAAATTAAACTTTTCCTCCTCTCTGAAGCCTTTTCCAGTGCTTCCAGCCCATTGTATTCTTTTCCATTGCCACATTCTAGGAGGGTTATATTCTGCACTCTACAATTTAGAATTTAATTAGATGATTAGCATAACATGTTGTGGAAGGAGTGCTGGATTTGGATTCCAGTTCCTGTGAAGTTGCCTTAAAACTTTTCAACAAACCAGTAAACCTCCCTGAGTCTCAGATTTCTTCTTATAAAGTCATGATTTAGATCACCCTTAAAGTACTTTGTGATCTGAAATTCTCTGATTTATTTATTGTAGTCTGTGTTCCCTATTTCAGATGTCTAATTCTTTTTTTTTTTTTTTGATGAGGAAGATTTGTCTTGAGCTAAAATCTGTTGCCAATCTTCCTCTTTTTGCTTGAGGAGCATTGTCCCTGAGCTAACCTCTGTGCCAATCTTCCTCTGTTTTGTATGTGGGATGCTGCCACAGCATGGCTTGATGCATGGTGTGTAGGTCCATGCCTGGGATCCAAACTCACAAACCCTGGGCCACTGAAGCAGAGCGCATGAACTTAACCACTAAGCCATCAGGCCAGCCCCTCGCATGTCTAATTCTTAACACACCTTAGTCCCAGTTCCTGGTAGGTGCCCAGTAAAGAGAAATTATTTGTTTAGCCTGTGAATTTTCTAAATTTCAATCTCATTAAAGTAATGTTCTGCTTTTATTTAAGGTAAATTTCAAGTGTTTGGACTTGATTCATTCAACTGATGTTCGTTGAGCACTTTACCACAAGCCGAGTACTGTGTGAATAGTTTAGAACTGGAAGTGTTTAAGCAGGACTAGACCATCTTTTGTGGACTATGGTATTTGGGATCCACAAATACTGGTTGGGAGTTGGGCCAAATAGTCTTGACAGTTGTTCCCATCTTTAACATTTTATTGTTTTATGTATTCAGTTCCACTATCTTGATATTGGAGTTTTCTTTGTATTTTATTCTGATCACCTCTTATTTTTAATAATGTACCATACCTTTGTGTAGCATTGTATAGTGTACAAAGCTCTTCTTAGTTTGTTAGAGGGTAGGAAGTGCTGGATACGCAGAATTAAGTGGAATGAAATGTATGAATGGAGGCCGAGTGACTCCCAGAGCACAGTGCTCTTGGGCAGAACTAGATGGAAGAACGAGGCCAGGCTTCTGATCACCTTCAGACTGAACTTGAGTTAAGTCTGCATATCCACTTCTGGTCGGCGGAGCTGAAGAATGGCCGACCTCTCCCAAGGGTGAGATCCCGCCCAGGGGCTGGGCTAATCTGTGGGGGCTCCCGGGTCCTTTCTCCCTCAGCCCCTTCCAAGCTTCATCTACTGTGAGGTTCTTCTTCCAGCACTACTTCTCGGCCCAGGAGCCTTCCATGGTTTTGAGTCCAGGCTCCCTGCCTGTCATTCAGTGTCCTCCACCATGTGGGGCCCGTCCCCTGGACCAGGGCTCTTCCCGACTGCTGTGCGACCTGGGCCTTGCCATCCCTGAGCAGGTCCTGGGCTTTGCCTCTCTGACTTGTCATCTTTCTGCCTGGAAGCTGGACCTCAAATCTACAAGAGTGTCACCCAAGCTCTTCCAAATGTCACTTCTTCCAGGGAGCCCGTCCTGCTTTCCCTGGCTGGTTATGGTCACCTGCCTCCTGAATCACCCCAGGGCTTTCTTATACTGCATATCTTTGGCTTTATGTTCTGATTATTTGTGTGCTTGTTCCTTGAGGGACAAGACCCCCTTGAGGGCAGTATCTTATTCATTTTTGTGTTCTCTACAGCATCTAGGACAGTGTCCTGCCCGTGGGAGGTATTCAGTAAGGCCTGGTTAGACTGTAGCTGACGAGGATGGATTTAAATACGCTGGGACACTGCAGTCAGCCCAGTGATGCTGAAACGCTGCCTTCTGCAAATGTGTTTCTTGGTGTTTTGCTGGTTATCATGGGGAGCTGGCTTCTGTAGGACTAACTGTGTGACCCTAGAAGGAGGGCTGGTCTGGTGGTCATGTGCCTGGGTCCTTGCCTCTACTTGCTCTGAGCCCTGGGCTTTAGTTTCCTCATCTGTAAGTGAGGTTGGACCAAATGACTCTGGTGCCTCTTCCTGCTCTCTAACATTCCGTGATTCCAAAAAAATAAAATTTAAACAAGAGACCTAGTGATTGTATCAGTATAGCCACCAGCTGACGCCTGGTGCTACCTGAAGTTGTGACACTAGGGCAGGCTGACTTGAGTGGGTGATTTACAGGTTAATTCAGTTCAGCAAACATTAGCTAGCTACAGGATGTTTGGTACAGCTGGGATATAAAGATAACAGAGAGGACCAAGAGACTGTCCCTCCATTCAGGGGATTCACATTCTCAAATGGCTGAGGCTGTGAAGCCACCCCACCACACCCATTCCATACACACCAGCCTTGAGTGCTGTCACGCTATCTGGGAAGGTGGGATACGGGTTCTGACACCGCATGTCAGACCTGATGGTTCCTTCAAGTTCAATCCGTGTCGCCCGCCTCTGCTCAAGGGCTCTGAAATGAAAGGGGCTGCGTTCACACTGGTGGTGATTAGAGCTGACTGAGTGGTGGTGAGGATGAGAAATAGACCCGCTCGTTTTCTCTCATTTGGTGACATGCTGAGTCCCTAAGCACCTCCTCTAAGAGATGCAGGTCCATCCTTCTCAGAAAACTCCAGCAGGATATAGGGCAGCCTAAGGCGGTGAGAGCAGTGGAGGGGTCTGTTGAGTGCTGGAGTTTAGATGGTGGGCACAAGGCCTGGGAGGGAGGGTTGTCTGTGAAGTGTGAAGGACTTGGCTCACTTGGCCCCCAAACCCTGGGAAGGCTGACCGGGGAGTGAAAAATGAGCCTACAAGAGTTGGAGCCAGGAAGGCAAGGAAAAGCAAATCAAATCTGGATCCTGATTTAAAAGGCATGAGGCTTGGGGGAGCCAGGCACCTGAACATACTTTCCAGAGGCTGTCATGCTGGACTTGCATCATCGATGAGCAGTGAGGGGAAGTTGAGGCCGTGGAGACTGCTTCCTTAGGCTGCAGCCCCCCACAGCCAGACCTCTCAGGGGCAGACACCACCCCATTAAATGCCATACTCTGTCAGGCTGGAGGATGGGGAGACCTATTGCAGTTGAGTCCAGAAAGGAGAGGGGAGACGTGTTTTCTGGAAGTGGTGAAATAATGACCCAGGGTCCGTCAGTCCCACACACATAGAACGAACACTGGTTCTTGAATAACGACTTATGTGGGGCAGAGCTCTTCTATAACAGTCAGATCAGTCACTACCCCTCCTCCACCCCTTCATCTTCAGCAGCCAGGGCATGGCTATTTGGAGGTTGGGGTGAAATCTGGACACCTAGGTGCCTGAGTCATTAGTGGAGACACTGTGTAGAGAGTATTTCTCAAAGTGGGGTCCATCAGAATCCACTGGGCTGCTTGTAGGTTCCCACCTCAGACCCACTGAAGTAAGACCAAGAAATCTGCATTTGAATACACCATCCCTACGCAGGTTATTCTTTAAGCCACCAAAGGGACACTATTGGAAGCAAAGGTCACAACTGCAGATTTCGCTGCCTGTGAGGGAGCACGTGGGAATGGCTGAGGCAGTGGAGGAGGAGTCTGAACTTCAGCGTCTTGTATAATTTTACATCTGGGGGTGATGTGTCTGACATTGTGTGACGTGTCAGGGGAGGATGTTCTCTTTATTGATAGGCTGCCCAAGCACATGGTTGACTCCTATAGATCAGTGGTTTTCAGAGAGAGATTCTGTTTATGTACTAAATGTGTGTGTACATATGTACTTTACGTGTAGAAAGGAAGATTTTTGCCCCCTCCTCCCCAAATCAGTTTTCACCCCCTTAGGGTGACATTGCCCCCATACAGATTAAATTTTATGATGTTTAGAATCTTCTGCTAGGGTGGAGGTGAGGGATCAGAAAAGAGCAAAGGGAAAATAGGTGGAGGAAAGAATCAACCCAGGGTAAGAATTGCACACAGAAATGAGAGCTGTGCAGTTTGCAGAGCTGCTAGAGATGGGCTACAGGTTTGATATAAGCTTCCTAAAAATCATGATCAGGTGCAAGAACCATTTTGTCCTTATAAAGTAAACTCAGTTGCTCAGGAGATGCAATCACAGGACATAACTAATGGGAGCTCTCCAGATGGTGTGTGCCTGTTTACCTGTGTGTAAATAAGGGGAGCTATCTAGATTTTAAAGGCTGTAAAAGATGCTATTTGGGCAGAAGAGTGGAGGACCCTGGCTCTGTCAGCGTTCGCTGCCCTGTGATTCTCTCCTCCCCAGAACTCAGATCACCACTGTTGTCTGCCCTTCCTTCTTCCTAACTGGCTCAGGTCCCTGCCAGTTTTTCTTTACCTCATCTTCTTTGTTGCCCTGAGATCTGTCTGTGCTGCATTCATCATGCTCCCTAAACCTCTCAGTGCCCCCAGCCAGGGGAGAGGTGTGACCCCTCCAGTTTCAGGGGAGAAGGCGGGTAAGGACAGGACTCTGCAGAAGGTGGGTACATGCTTCTGGGGGGCCTTGTTCTCCTTGAGTTCTTCAGGGAGCAGAGGCCAGCCCTGTGCTTGTACAGATATGCTTGCCAGGGCTCAAATGGTTGTAAAACGTCGGGGCAGGGAACCAAGAACCTCTGTGCAGACCCCTGTGCAGTGGGGCAGTGAGAAGAGTAGAAAGAGCCCAGGCTTTGCAGCCAGAAGATCTGAGTTTGAATTTCTTCTCCTTAGTTCTCTGGGCTGCCTAGGTGAGCTGGGGATAATAATTCCTACTTCATGACATTATTGGGAGGGAGGGTTGGTGCAGTAGCAGAAGTGTGCCAGCACATAGTAGTTGCCTAATAAAATGGTAGGCGTTTACACTGTAATATGATCAGGATTACTGATCTGTCCATAACGCCACTCTAAAAACTTTAAGAATATTTTAAAGTAAAAATAGAGTATGCTATTTAAGAAAACTTAGCAAAGCAAAAGTAGAAAGAAGGTTAACACCACCCATGGCTCTACCTTGCTATCTGGTCACTGTTATAATTTTGATTGGTAGTTCTTGTCTTGTGTTTCTTTGCTAAGCTAGGGGTTTCTTTTGTTGTCAATGTAGGGATGACTGTGGTATTTATAGGTTCAGGGTGGCTTGCTGGAGGATGGCAGGCTTGGGGTCAGACTTAACTTTGAATGCAGTCCCATCCTTTCCGAGTTGTGACTTTGGGTAATTTGTCTGGTTACTCTCTAAATCACTCTGCTGTCTATAGAATGGCATATACCACCCATATTATGGCATTGTTTAAATGAAATATCTTTGCTACGTATGGAATATAGTAAGTGCTTAATAACTTTTAGTCATAATTAAAATTGTTCATGCTGTTTTGTATCCTGCTTTTTTCACCCAGCATATCATTTTTCAAATCACTCTGTCAACATAATTTTAATGGTTAGTGTTCCATTAAATTTGATATGCTACCATTTACTGAATCATTCCTCTATTGGCAGTTATTTAGGTGATTTCCAAGAATTCCTTTTATAAATTAAATTCTCACGGACATCTTTATATATGAAGCTGTCAATTGCATATTTAATCTTATTTCCTTGGGATTGATTAGTTTGTAGTAGAGGGATTACTTGGATAAATGCTTTGGGCATTTTTAAGTTCAGGTGCTTTCCAAAAGGCTGGTCTTCGGCTTGCACTACCATTAGTGAGGGATGAGACATAGCGCCAAGTCTCATGGCCCATCTGCTCCCAGACCAGTGAGATGCAAACTCGCTTTGTCATTTTGGAGCACCCTTCCATCAGCATCTTCCTGCCCCAGCTCACAGTCTGGTTCTTCCCTGTATCTACCAAAATGCTCTCCGAGCCCAAATCCAGTCTGCATCTGCCCTCGGGCTTAACCTCCTTGTCCTGGTGTCAGACACTGACTGACACAGGAATGGGATAGATCTCGTAGTTTGAAGCTCAGAGATTCATCTGATGACACAGGGTCAAGTCTTGAACTACAATTTGTTCTTTTTTCTTCTCTGCACATCAAGTCTTGGCCCACATAATCATTAATTTTAATCTTTCCACTTGAGTCATATCCTTATTCAAAATATATATGTCAATTTGTCTTCATTGGGTCCCAGACAAGGAGCCCTTAGGAGTGGATACTGTCTCCCCCAATAGAGAAGGAGCTTCCTAAGGAAGGGGCCATGCTTAAGGTACTGACACCAACATAGGTGTGCAGCAGATACTGGGCTAGGTCCTACGAGACATGAAACACAGAAGGCTTGGTTCTTGTTCACTAAGCATTGATGCTGCCTGATTGAGGTGACAAAATGTGTGTGTGCACACACTTTCACTTAACATTTGTAGGACTTACTGTGTTGAATCTGTCTTCTCCATCTCCCCTCTAAGAGTAGGCGCTCCCTGAGTGGAGACTAGTCCTTCAGTTCTTTGTGTCTCCTGCAAATGTCTAGCACAGTACCTGGGAGGGGTGCTCTATGAGACTCTGTAGAGTGAATGAGTGAAAAAAACATTAGTGAACAAGACCCTATGCTCTTTGGTCAGAGTATAAAATACTATAAAATGTGCAACAAAAGCTAGAGGCAAGAAACATTTAAAGAGCTCATGGAGGAGATGAGAGCCATCCTACGCCATTCTAGGAGTCATTAATTCATTCAATTACAAAATAAGGATGTGGTGTGTTTAATTGTGCTCTCAAGAATACTCCCAGTCGCGTGGGGGCACTGGGGAAATTTTGCTGAAAGACTAGGTGGTCTTGGAATAGCTCTTTAATACCTGGAACTTTCTTGCTCATGATCCTATTTGACTCCTCTGAAAGGCTGTAGTGGGAAAAGCATGAATTCTGGGACCTTGATAGGTACACATTTACCTGTGTGTGTAAATAAGGGGAGGATTAAGTGAAATGAGGTACTTAATGTGGTGTGTATGTAGGAAGGCCAAATGTCCAAGCCCTCCCTCCTTGTGTAGCAGGAGGAAGACTGGCAATTGCCTTAGGAGGCCTGTGCTGTGGTCTCCACTGACCCTTCAAAAGTGTTGTAACTCCAGCCTGACCTGCATGTAGGTCGCTTCGGAGAGGAACTGAAAAGTGACAGGAAAAAGGTTTCATGGGCAGTTCATGAGTTAAGAGAATATTACTTAATTGTGGGTTTGATGGAAAACATTATGTGAGGTTGGTTCAGATCTTTCCAGAGGTCTGCCAGCAGCCTCAGAAGTGGAGCCTTATTGAAAACATCTGGAGAGCAGTTTGGCGCCCAGCCTCTCCTTGCTTTTCCATGCCACAGAGCCGTCTCGCTCTGTGGATGGAGCTCAGCCCCAGGACTCTGCCAAGGCCCTGGCAGCCTCAGCTGGGGATGGGCGGTGCTCTGCCCAGCTCCCGACTCCAGCTCAGAGCTTGAAACCAGTTAAGCCTGAGAGGGGATTTGGCCAGGACTGCCGGTCGGTATTTCTTTCAGGGCTTGGAGTTAACCAGGGGCTTGAGTCCTTGCAGGATAAGTTAACCAATGTGAGGTTCTGTGGGCAGGGGTGCGGGCTGCCTACTGGGCGAGTGACATGGACTCCACTGTCCTTTGAAGTCCTCTCATGCATCCTGCTGGGTACCAGCTAGGGAATGAGGACACTGTTGAAAGCTCCCATTCGGAAGGCTCAAACTCTCTGCTCCAAAAGGGTCTTCAAGGAGAATGCTGCCAGCTCAGCTACCCCTGAAGCCTCTTTGGCCTTCCTCCAGTTGGTCAGCAGCCATGGTGATTTCAGCCGAATTTTCTTACAGACCAGTATGGCATGCCAGTCCCTCAGTCTTCCTTTCTGAGAGGACTTTTAGTCACAGCCATTCTCTTTTTTAATGTACTTTCATAAAGATATACTTCTGACAAATTTGCGTAATTTGAACTTCAGTAAGTTAAGTTTTGAAACTGTTTTTTTTGGCCGTTCCTGAAAGTAAAACATGTTCATGTAAAAAAATTGGAAATACAGAAAAGTATAGAAAAGAAAACAATTCCAACACCCAGAGATAACAGCTGTTTACATTTTTGTAGATTTCCTTCTAACTTTTTTCTTTTATAGCAGAAAGTATAGGGTTATTAAATATATTATACATATTAAATAGCTATAGTTTTGTCAGCTGCCTTTTTACTTAATATTTAATAAACACCTTCTAATTTGCCTCAAGATTATCATTTTAAATAGTTGTATTTTATCTTATTGTTATACTATAGTTATTTTAAAGAGACTAGGTTTTGGACTTTTAGATTTCTAATATTTGATCTTTTAAATAAACTTACATCCATCGTCACGGACATCTTGATAATCCCTAAGGTAGATGTTAGTTATTGAATCTTTTAAAGTCTTTTGATAGCTATTTCCAAATTGTTAAGATAGCCGTGGAACATCAGCATTACAGTGCTAACTTTATAGGTAAGAAAAATTAAGTTCAAGTTGTTACCCTCACATCAGCAATGTTTAAGAATTAAATTTTCCCTCGGGCTGGCCCAGTGGCGCAGCTGTTAAGTTCGCATGTTCCGCTTCTCAGCGGCCCGGGGTTCGCCAGTTTGGATCCCCGGTGCGGACATGCCACCGGTTGACAAAAGCCATGCTGTGGTAGGTGTCCCATGTATAACGTAGAGGAAGATGGGCATGGATGTTAGCTCAGGGCTGGTCTTCCTCAGCAAAAAAAGAGGAGGATTGGCAGTAGTTAGCTCAGGGCTAATCTTCCAAAAAGAAAAGAATTTAATTTTCCCATATTCTTATAAGTACTAATAATCACTTTACCTATTAGATTAACAAACTTTAATGAAAGAGATTGCGTTTATTTTACATTTGCTTGATTACCTTTAAATTAAATGTTTTTTGTACGTTTGGCTACCTCACGTACTTCTTGGTCATAACCTTTATTTTTTTAATATGCTCTTTTTATTTAGTCATATAAACATTTTATATATTAAAAACTTCCACCTTTGTTTTCTATACATAATTCAAATATGTCTAGTTTGTTTACCTTTTAATTTTGGTCATTATTTTACTTTTGTACACAGTTTTTAATTTAGATGGTCACATATCTTTATGGTTTCTGCCATTGGTGTCAAGCTTGGAATCTCTAAGATTATATTTGCATTTTTTCCAGGTTTTTTTACTGTTAACATTTTAATCAAAATGGATGTTTCTATGTATAGTGTGAGGTAAGGATCCTACATAGGATTTATTTTCAAATTATCCTTGCTTACTTAATAATCCATTCTTTTCCCATTCATTTGAAGCCACTTTTATCATATACTAAAGTCTTATGTATAGAGTTTGTTTCAGGACTTTCTGGGCTGTTTTATTAATCAATATGTATATTCTTGTAAGAGAACCAAAATAGTTTTAATTGTTGTAGCTTTTTAACATTTCTATCCTCAATAGTAAAATCCTGCTGATTACTTTTAATCCGAGGACAAAATATTTTTCATTATTTATTTAAGACTTCTCATATTTTATTTAGAAAGTTTTGAAACTTTCATTATATAGGACTTTTGCATTTCTAAAGTTTATTCCTGGATGAAGTACATGTTTACCTTTTCTAAGTGGCAATAACTACTAGATTTGAAAACAATCTTACTTTTTGACTAGTTAGTTTCTAATTGGCTAAAGCCAATATCAGAGGTATATGCATAGCCTTTGATGCTTTTACTGTTGAACAAAAAATACTAACAATTAATGAATCAAGCATTTAACTCACAAAATCACATACTAGAACAAACCAAAGGAAAGCAGAAGCAAGATATTTATATAAAACCAGAAATGAGTTCATTGCAAAGTAGGAAAATGATGTTCATTAATAAATTTAAGGACTAGTCTTGGAAATAGGAAATAGGCAGACCCCACCAGGCCAATCAAAGAAAAACATAAAATTTGGAAATGAGACTCTAACCACTGATCTGGAGTTGACAAAAATGAGATTTTCATATTCAACTCTAATAATACATTTGGAAACCTTGTAAGAAATAGATTTTCTCTAAGAATATAGAAAAAAAATTCTATTTTTTCTGAGAAATTAGGAACTGCCAAAATTGACTAAAACATAAATTGAAAACCTGCAAAGTTTAGTGGAAGAAACTGGAAAGATTGAGAAAATACCTCCTGAAAACATGCTGGATCCAGATAGTTTTGTGCGTGAGTTCATTAAACCCTTTAAGGAACAGATCAGTCCAAGCTCTGCATTTATAGCACAAAGGTTATTTATTGTGTAAATGGAATATTTCTTTCATGTTCTCTCACCTTTATGCATTTGGTTCTGTTAAATTCTTAGAATACTAGGATTTGGGTTGGAAGGCATCTTAGAGGGTATGAAGGCTTCCCTTGACAACATCCCAGCCAGATGGTTCTCCAGTCTCCTCCTGAACACTTCTGGGGATGCAGATCTACCGTGTTCCATTTGGTCCCTTTCCTTGTTCAGGCACTGTTTTCCTTCCTTGTATGAGCCCAAGTCTGCCTCCATAGATTTTGGACCCATTCATCCCTGTTCCGGAGCTACGTACCACATAAACTCTTATACAAGGGCTCTTCATATATTTGAAGACAGATATGTCCTCCTTTTGGTGTGTTTTATTCCTGGTTAAATATACCTACTTCCATCAACTAGTCTTTATTTTCCTTAAATAAACATCCTTTGAGCACCTGCAAGGTGCCAGCTGGGCAGTGGGCATTGTTATCACGTCACAGATCATGAGCCTCTTCATCACTGTCCTGTTAACATGTGGCATCTGTACCTGGAAGCATTCTGTCAGTGGTGGTGGGATGAAATGGGACTGCCTTTTCTTTGTTCGAACACCACGCTCTGTTAATACAGCTTGAGATTGAATAATATTTAGGAGACTCTCCGCAGCTATTTTACGCATGAGCTGCTCCCACCACCCTGATTTTATCTAGTTGGTGATTTAGAACTTTCACAAGACTTGTTGTCTCCTAAATTTCTTTTTATTTGGACCTTTGTTCTTTTAGAATGTTGGTTCTCTTAGCCAACATGTCATGCCCCCCAGTATTGATGCAACTTGAGTTCTCATGAGCAGCTTTGCAGTCTTCATTCAAGTAGCTAATAAAAATATTGATGCAAAGGAGAAATATGGAGTCCTGGGACCTACCAGAGAGACCATGTCATTAATTTAAAAATACTTATTAATCACCTCCTGGGTGCCAAGCATTGTGCTGGGAGTTGGTGGTTTGCTGGTGAGCCAAACCACTGGAGGTCTTTCCACAGGCAGTTACAGGCTAGTGCTGTGAGACGGGCAAGAGTAACCGTGCACACAGATGAATTAGAAACTGATGAGGGCCACTGAAGGAAGAGCACTGGGTGCCATGAGAGCATACCAGCATGACCTAGATTGGGAAATCAAGAAAGACATCTCTGAAATGACAGTTGAGCTGGGACATAAAGATTAGAGAGGAGAGACATCAGTCAACCATCCACTCAGCAGTGGATTTAGTTGCCGTGCTGGACATGGAAAGAACTTCAAAATAGGGGTAATGTCTAGTTCCCCCTCATGAGTAACTCACCATCTTGTAGGGAGCTGTGCCAAATGTGCCTGGAATAAACAAAAGCATAACCTGTGCTACTGATATGGCTGCTGTCATCTCAGTTTGTTGTGAGCCACTCTGATTGAAAATACTCTTATTTTTTCCAGTAAAGTCATCCAAATATCCTTGGAGTTCCAGTATTTTGATGTTGAGACTTTTATAACACCAACTCCTTTTGGCACCTGGAAGCTGACCATGAAACTCTTGTCAGATAATGTATCCTGATTTTTATGGAAAATATGGTCACTGTGCTTGCTGTAGGGCAGAAAGAAATATGAAAGGTGATGTCATGGTGATTAGCTGCCCCAGATTTTCTGGGACAGGCCTGATTTTAAATGGTCTACACTGTGATCAGATAAATGTCTTCTGGTTTTAAAAAACGTGGTCACTTTAGATAATAGCGTAAGTGCTGAAAATTGGGGGGTGGGAGAGATCAGGGGGCTGGATAATTGGGAAGGCTCTCTGGCAGGGGGGTGAGTGGTTCTGGAGGAGAGGGCAGAGAGGGAAGGGGTGAAGCATCTTGAATTGCTTCTTGCTTGGTCCCATGAGCCATGCACCTTTCTAGGGTGTCTATCTTGTTCACCTAACAGCGTATGGTATGTCCTTTTTAAGGACAAAATCAGGAGGGCAAATCTGATGTATGACACATCCTACAGACAAATAGAAATAGAACTACATTATCTCCTCGCAGCAAGGAGATAACTGAGAATTGGTCGTATTGGCACTGAGCCCTGGCTTTAGGATATTTTTTCAGCTTTAGAAATAAATACTACCTACTCAGAGATGGCGCTCTCTGTCTCCAGTACCCACTCTGCAGGTGTGTTAGAGAACTAGGCTCTCTTGTGGCCAGGGGGCAGAAGCAGCAGTGGCCTGAGCCCTGAGTGGTGTTGGGGGTCTTTGCCTTAGAGGATGCCCCGGGGGAGCCACGTGGGTCAGGGTCCCTTTGTTCCAGGGGTCTTCCCCTCAGGTGACCCAGCTGGCCAGTCAGACCTGAGAATTCTGACTCTGCTGTGGCCTGCCTTCGTGGCTTGCACATCTAATCTGGTGGCAGACCCTGCCAGGGGCAGCAAAATCAGTTCAAAAGAAGCTGAGGGCCAAAGCAGCCCTGGGTTTTTCCACTTCTCCCTGTCCAGCCAAAGGAAGGGAAAAACACCAACCTTGGAAGTAGGACCCTGGCCCTGGCCCCAGCTGGGAGGCTCTCCACAGAAAGCGGCCTTCGAATCAACACTGCTCTCACGCTTGCGTCCTGCCACTGAGGTGAAGGGCTCTGGGGCCCCAGGCATGCCCGTTCCTTCTGGGCTGCAGGCTGGCCTGGCTCCCCATGGCTTCTGGGGCAAGAACCCCTGATCTGCTCAGGCTGTGGCCGCCCCAGAGGCGGCAAAGTGGCTGCTGTGAGAAGTTGTTGCTGAGAGGCAGGAGTGTTGCCAGAATTCCCAGAGTATAGGGGCTCCCTGAGATGGTGAGTGGTGGTGGGAGGAGGAACAAAGCTTTTTAGGCTAAAGGGGACTCTCTGGGGGCCTCACAAGTTTATAGATCCTTCTAGTACCCACCTGAAGCTGACCTGTTTTTACAACACAAAGTGTGAACCCGGCCATCTTCTCAGGAGCCCCTACACTCCCTCCCAACAGGCTGCTCCCCAGAAGCCACCCCACAGGCACCATTCTTCCCTATAAATTGCTTCTCCCGGCTACTTCCTGACCCTCCCCTTGGGACTGACACCCACCTGTTCTTACCCCTTCCCCAGTGCTCCAGCCCAGAGATGACGCTAGCGGTCTCGCTTAATTCACTAAAGGCCTTACTCAGGGCGACCCTGGTGCCTGCCAGCACATCCGCCCGCTCGTTCTAACAGCTGCTCAGGCTGCACCTGGATTTCTCGGAGCTGGTGGTCTCAGCAGTTGCCCACACTGAGGCTGAGGCCAGGCCCTGCCTACAGGTCCTCGACCAGATAAGTAACGAGAGCTTTTGTCTGATGGTGACACTTAAGCTGAATTCCTCACAGTTCTGTGTGACGAGAAAAGGAGAGCAGATGCCCAGGCTTTTTGCAGACTGCCTGTTTACCCTCCTCCCTGGATTAGGGATATTCTAGGAGGAGGGGGGAAGGGCTCGCTGGGCTGCAAAACTCCCACCACGGGAAACCCTGGAGCTTCTCTTGGAGCAGTCTGGGAGATGGGCTGGTTTTGCATTCCCCTCTACCAGCCAGGGGTTGGTCCAGCCAAAGCAGGCTCCACTGGCCCTGCTCACGAGGCTTTGAGGAGGGGGAGGTCCCTTAGCCTTCTGCCCAGTGACTGGAGTGCTGCTTGTGGGGCAGGCCTGCTCTGGGGAGAAAGATGCTCAGTGCCAGCTCAGCTGGGCCCCAGCCACCGTGGATCCCCGAGGATCACATAGTTGAAAGGGACATTGGCGGGAGCGGAGAAAGGAAATTTTGAGTTTTGTTTTTACTAAATAACTGGGCAGCTTTTCTCTCCATTTTTCCAGATGCTTCTTCAGAAAAGAAATTTCAATGGCTTGGACTGGGAAGTCTAAATCTGCTTTAAATGTGTTTTGAACTAAGGACTCAAACCCCTTTGATGTTCCCCTGCCCCCAACATGCCACCAACCAACACCCCGGGCAGCACTGCACGCACAGGCTTGCTCACGAGAGGACCTTATTTGAGGGTCGCTGGCATTTGTTTCTTCTCTCTTTCCTGTGTTCCCTGGGGCCCTGCCCTACAATTCCTGAACAACAGCTTGTGCAGAACAGCACTGCATGGAACTTAATTGGCGGGAGCAACACAGCAGGCAGAAGTGGCAGAGGAAAGCTGGTCTGGTTATACTGGAACTGTCTGTGGAGAAAGATTGGGAGAAGTAGAGGCAGCCCCAGGGCTCCTCCCAGGCTGCACTGGCACTGCCCTGACCTGGAAATCGTCTCAGTTCACAAATCACCTCCCCCCTGTGCCCGTCCCAGAGAGGGGGTCCCTGATGGGCTTGGCAAAGCTACTGGGAACCATCTCGTTTCTGGTCAGACTTCAATGGCTGGTCCTTACAAACTCAGTCCTCTCAGTCACCCTGGCCGGCCCCGCTCCCTTGCGGCAGAGTGCTATATGAGAAGGTGGCCCAAGGTCGCCGCGCAGCTCACAGCGACACTGTCCCCACCCTCCCCCATGCTCCCACAGTCCTATGCGCACGCCTCTTTTGCAGTACTAACTGTGTGTGCTCTGGTTGATTGTGTACCCCTGTCATCCACAGACAGGAGCCACCCCGGGGTGGAGAAACTGCCGTCCTCATTTTATTTCCTGGCCCAGAGAGGAGGCTTGTGTGGCAGGAGTGCAGTGGGCAAGAACAGAGGGGGGAGATAAATAGGGAGGGGCTGGGTCTCTTAGGGCTTTGTGAGCCACGGTAATTGAATTTTATTCCTAGTGCAATGAGAAGCCATTGGAAAATTTTTAAATAGAAATGTGACTTTGGTCTGATTCACATTTTTTTTAAACTTCTGTTTCTTGATTTTAATACTTAACTTTGAAAACTATTGTGCTAAAGGCAATGTAGCATTTGGCAAAGGGATAAATATACCAATAATTGAAACAAAGCAGAGTTCAGAAATAGATCCACATATATATGGCTCATTGGTTTTATTATTGTGTAGAATATACATAGCATAAAGTTGACCATTTTAACCATGTTTAAGCATACAGTCCACTGGCATTAAGTTCATTCACATTGTGGTGCGATTATCACCTCCACTCATTTCCCAAACTTTTTTCTTCTCATAAAACTGAAACTTTATACCCATTAAACAATAATTCTCCATTTTCCCCTCTTCCCAGCTTCTGACAACCGCCACTGTATTTTCTGTCTCTATGAATTTGACTGCTCTATGTACCTCATATAAGTGGAATCATACAGTATTTGTCCTTTGTGTCTGGCTTATCTTATTCAGCATAATGTCTTCAAGGTTCATTCATGTTGTGGCATGTGTCGGAATTTCCTTCCTTCTTATTTTTTTTGAGGAAGATTAGCTCTGAGCTAACATCTACCACCAATTCTCTTCTTTTCGCTGAGGAAGACTGGCCCTGACTAACATCCATGCCCATCTTCCTCTATTTTATGTGGGATGCCTGCCACAGCATGGCTTGACAGGTGGTGCATAGGTCCGCACCCAGGATCTGAACTGGTGAACCCCGGGCAACCGAAGTGGGCTGTGTGAACTTAACTGCTGCGCCACTGGGCCCGCCCCTCCTTCCTTTTTTAAGGCCGAATAATATTCCATTGTACATATAGACAACATTTTGTTTATCCATTCATCTGTCGATGGGCACTTGGGTTGCTTCCCCTTTTGGCTATTATGAATAATGCTGCTATGAACATGGATGTACAAATATCTATTCAAGTCCCAGCTTTCAATTCTTTGGCGTTTATACCCAGAAGTGGAATTGCTGGCTCATGTGGTAGTTCTATTTTTAATTTTTTGAGGAAATACCATAATGTTTTCCACACTGGCTGCACCATATTACATTATCAGCAGCAGGGCACAGGGATTCCAATTTCTCCACATCCTTGCCAACACTTGTTATTTTCTGTCTTCTTTTTTATAATAACCATCCTTAAAATGAGTTTTTATAACAAGGAAATGAAAACTTGTAAACCTATGAGGACAGATAGAATGGGAGAGAGACAGTAGCAGATGAGAGATGTCAACAAATTGATGCACGATGAAAAGTGAATAGATGATTGGCTGACTTGCCTTCAGCTTTCATTGTTGTGCTATGTCTATCATTAGGGGGGGTGGGCAACAAGAAAAGTAATCTACTTGTGCCAGAAAATTTCTTAAAATCTTCCGGAATTGGAGGCATCAGGTACTTTCAAAGCCTAGGTTGTGGAATGAAGCTGAAAACTGGAGGATTATTAAAAGTCTAATAAGGAGCCCAGATCTCCTCCTGTACTCCATGTGCAAGGCCACTGCTCCTTTCTGACATCCTAAAAGATGAAGGTTCTCTGTGGAGAGACTGAACCTGATCAGCTCTCAACTGCGGGACACAAGGCACACACCTTTTTATTTATTCACTCATATATATGAAAAATCAGTGAAGGATCATCGGATGTCCAAAGGAAGCCTTTGTTATGAAAGAGACAAAAAAAACCAAAAAAGGAACCAAGTAGAAATAGAGGCTACAGAAAACTTCAAAGAAATTTCATCTCACCTCAGAGATAAGATGCTTCCATTGAACAAGAAGAGTTTACTCAAAACAGTTTTGAGAAACTGAAAAAGAGTTTTTGAAAGTTAATGACAGCCAAAATAATAACTTCAATAGATTGGTTGGAAGATGGAGCTGAGGAAATCTCCCGGAGAGAACAAAAAGATGGAAGTGGAAAATAAGTGAGAAAAGAAAAGAAATGTAGAGAGTCAGTCCAGCAGAGCTAATATCCAACTCATTGGAGTTCCATAAAGAGAACATAGGAAAAAACACTGGAGACAGCATTGTCAAAACACAAAAATTCCTCAAAATTGAAAGACGTATTGCCAATAATGAAAAGACCTACTACCAAGAATCTAAGACAATGAGTGAACAAAGACCCAAACCAAAGCAAATCATCATGAAACTTTAGACTATCAGGGATAAAGAGAAGATTCTAAAAGTTTGAAAGGAAAACACACACACGCACACACACACACACACACAGACAAACCGGGTCATAGATGAAGGATCAGCGTGGTATTATACCTCTCAACAGCAACACTGGATGCCAGAAGCATTGCCTTCAAATGCCATGAAGCAAAACCTTCAAAATTCTGAAGAAAATAGATTTCCATCTACAATTCCATTCCTAGATGAACTGCAAGTTGAGTGTGAAGTTAGAATATTGGCACTTTCAGAAATGCCAGGTTGAAAAATGTTAACATCTTCCGTGCATTCGTTCTGAAGAAATCACTGAAGGAGGATGTGTTCAACCAAAATGGTGGCATACACCAAGAAATTGCCAAGAGGATAGTGAAGGAATGTCCCGGACCACTATGCATGAAGCCTAGAAAGCATCCAGTTTAGATTGGAGGAGAAGAAAAGAATGTTCTAGAAGGATATCTCCAAAAGAGAAAAAAAGAAAAGCGACTGATGAATTAATTATCAATTTGACCATCACTGAGAGGAATTTTATAGTTCTCTTGAGAAGTTGGGGTGCCTAAAAAACTAAGCAAACCAAAAGCATGACAGTTATTAACTCCAGGAAAAATGAAAAGTTCGAGAAATTTAATTGTAATATACTATGGAGCTTGGCAGTGAGCAAAGTTAAAATGAGACAAATGCTTTACTTTTCCATAAAAAATTGTGATGTACTTATTGGGGGTGAGGAGAAGTGTTTATGTGGGGGGAGATTTGAGAGCTAAAAGATCTTATTCCATACAGAGAAGTTAAAAAAATGCCGAAAATTAGGGAGAAATGTATAATGCTGTTGTTTAGAAATATGGAAGAAAATATCAGAATAAATGGCTAAAAGACTGCAAGATGATTACCTCAAAGAAGTGGAAATTGTGGGTGGGAGGGGCAGAGCAGAAGCCCGCTCTTTTTTGGTATGACTTATGGTACCACTTGACATTTTAACCATGTACACTGTATTCTCTTGGTGAGAATAAAAACATTTTAAGAAAACATGTTGGATTGTGTTTTTCAACCTGGTGGGCGGTCAGACACTGACTTCGTACAAGGAGCAACTTTTGACTCCATCTCTAGTGTTATTCTCTACACAGATCAGGATGCCTTTGGGCGGCGGGGGCCTGGGAGGACATTCTGCCAATGACTGCTCTCTGCCCCTTGTGCCAGGTATTTTCCGACAGCGTCGCAGAGATGCTCTCCTGGCCGTATTGATGCAGGCAGCGTGAAAGGCACTGCTGCCAAAGCCCCACCTGCTCACCACTCCCTCTCGGCCTGCCACCTGGGGAAGTCCAAGCAGAATGCACGCTTTGTGTGGTGACATGCATGTGCAGCAGGTGTTGGTCACAGGGGCAGCCTGGAGAGGCCAGAAATCAAGCCAAGGGGGCCAAGTCGAGTTGTTCTTGGGATGTTGGGACCCTTGGGTCACTTTTGCCCACCTCTGCTTTAACCAGAATTCCCTCATGTTCTCAGAGAGTCCTCATAGGACAGGATCTTCCTGGTACGATCTGTGGCCAGTTTCAGAGTCTCGTGGCATCCGAGCTCTTGTGTTTGAGGGGTCGGGAGTCGTTGCCAAATGGTCTGTGTGTTGTTTGGGAAGCAGCCCTCTGTTCCATCCCTTCTGCCAACGAAGTATGTCTGTCTCTCCAGGTCCAACCATGACTGGCTAGGAACTCCAGATTTATTACCCCAGATTTATTTCTTTCCCGACATTCGCCCATGCCCTTGAAATTCCAGGGCTGCATTAGTCAGTGAGGCAGAAATCAAGGGGATGGTCTCTGTCTCAAAGGTGCACATGATTTTACAGGAGTGGAATGACGGTGCAGTCAAGACTTCAGACTGGTGTTTGTCTTTAAATGTGCTTTGTGATGTTGCATAAAAACAGTAGTCACTTTCCAAATGAGGTTTACTCTTTAAATAAAAATAATAAGCCAGTTCCACTAAGGCAGAAGATGTTCTCAGTTATAGTATTAGGTTTTTTATCTAATTAAGAGTGTGATGCCTCAAATTTGCCTGTGAGAATGGGAGTTATGTAAGAAGAGGCCCGGCAAGCCCAGGAGTTCATAAGGACTGCTGTTTCTTAGGGCACAAACAGTCTCATGCCATTGACAAAGCTGGGAGCTGAATGCATTCTAGGGTACCTCATTATAAAGAATTACTGGCTTTGAAGAAAAGAAGAGGGGGGGATATAACCATTAGATTTTATTAATGTGCTGTTGTGCATATGCTATCTCATTTGATCATAAACTTTTCCATGGAAGTAGATACTGGTATCACCCCATCTTACAGTTGTGTAAACTGAGGGCCAGATAAGTAACTTGCCCAAGGTTGGGAGCTGGTGATTAGTGCAGCCAGCATCCACACACAAGTCTGTCAGATTCCAGAGGCCATACGCCTTCCTGAATTACTCAGGACTCTTGTTTCCAAGGTGACAGAAACGAGCTCCAGCTGGGTCAAACAAAAGAGAGAGATTCTCCGTATATAACTGAGTGGATCCTGAGTCGGCTGTGGCTCTGTCGGGAGTGCCTCCATCTCTTCTCTTCTTGACTGTGTATGGGACATCTAATGCTACAGATGACTTCCTCCTCTTGGCAGGAAGGGAGCGAGAAAATGCGGGCAGGGTGGGGATGGGAGAGAATGGATGGCTGTAGACAGCTTCAGGCTTACATCTTCCCAGCTTGGGGGTCTCTGTGCAAAGAGACGGCTTTGATCTCCCTTTACTCTAATTTAAAATCGCAGGGAAGAGCTCTGATTGGCTGGCTTAGGTAATATGCCCATTTCTGGAGCCCAAGCATTTCGGCCAAGAGGCAGCCGACTGATCACATCCCCATCAGACTCACCTGTGGTGGGTAGAGGGGGAGGGAGCAGTTCCTCAAAGGACGGCTGTGTGTCTTATACTGGGAAAGGTGGGCAGAAGATCCTGGGAAAATCAAACAAAAGGAAGGCACAGCACTAATTTGTTAAACCTCCACAATGCCACCTGCCTCTTATTATTATTTTAATATATCTGAGAGTGTATCTCAACTTGGTACAGAAACAAGAGAGTGCGCTCCCACGCCAGCCTCACCAGCTGAAGGTGCAGGTGCGTGTCCTTGGAAGCCATGATGAGTGAGAGTAAAGCCAGAAGGCCAGGGCTTTGCATAGAGAGGTTCCTGGTAAGGCTGCAATCCCGCAGCCATCCCACAGGGCCTGGGAGTTCAAACAGAAGGACACTTGTTTTTATATGAAAGCTGTGCATTTGGAGGAACTAGGAAAGCCTCAATGGGCGAGATTGCCAATTACACCTAGAATTCTCTTTCTTTGTTGGACAGCTTCAAAGAGTTTTAAGTGCTTATATCATTAACAGGAAATGAAATGAAAGGTTGCATGCATTGATAAGCTTGATCTAGATAAAACGAAATAGATTTTTTTAAAAAAAAGATTCAGAAAAGCCTGAGGTGTAACCCGAGGCTGCCAAGCTATAACCTCCCTTGTGCTCTCAGTTGAAGAAACAACACGTTCTCAGACTTGTAGATATCGGGGTGTAGGGATGTCTATGACTTGGGCCGTGAGAAAAGAAAACTTGTCGTAGACAGTGAGAGTGGCTGACCACAGAGGGAGCCTTGCAGCATCTGTCCCTGGAGCCCCATGTGGCATTTGCTGGGCCAGTTTGAGAATGGTTCTTTACCTCCTGACTTTATTTTTCGTGGAACCACTTTTTTCCTCACTGTTTCACCACTTGGACTCGGGCAGGGAGCATCCAGCAGTCTAAGCCTCTCGCTAATTGCTGTTTTTAGCTGGTATGATCTCTTCCTGATGGATTCTGTGGGTTCAGCTAAGGCTTTTGACTGTTGGCAACGGGATTATTCAAAGCCTTAATTAAGTGCCTGCCTGTCCGCGGGGCCGTGTGCCAGTTGCTGACACAGACACAAGCCCCTGAGCTTGGTCATGCCCTGCCCATGGCTCACCCTTCACTCTTCACCCTCAAAATATACCCATGATGTAAGATTTATGGACATTCTTGGTGGTCTAATTTGTTTGGGGGTGTTAAGATTTTAATTCTCCTTTCTGTGCATGGTGTCTGTTTATTATCTGGGTGAGCTTATACTTGGAGGATTCCTCTTCAACTAATTTCTCAGCACTGTTGGTTTATGTCCTGTTATTTTTCAGTTTTAAAATCACCGGCCTTGTTCTAGTCATTTATCATAGGAGAATTTATCTGCTATTGAAGAAGCTGCCATGAAACGGGGCAAGAAGTTTAGAGTAATGCACCACAGTCAGGCAGGCAGTTATGAGCATGTAGACGGTCATGTTGCAGAATCAGCTTGGTCCAGCTTGGGTGACATGTCCATCTGACAGCCTTCCTTAATGTCCTCTCCTCCAAGCTCAGCCTCTCCCAGCATTGATTCAATTATTCAGCAAGCTTCAAATAAATACTTATTGACAACCCCTCAAGTCTGTTGTTCCCAGCCCTATGATTTCTCAGCTCACTGCTCACATCTCCTTTGTGTGTCTTCCTGACTCCCAGCGTCCTGCTGGGCCGTCTGCTTTCACCCTGGCCTCGGAGCAATCCCGGTTTCTCTCCTTTTGGTCTCCCTCCATCCCTGATGTCGGCAGAGCCTCTGATGCAACTCCTGCCCAGGCCTGGCTGATCAGTGGGCCACCGCGGCTCTGCACGGCAGCTGTGGGCTTGTGGTGTGCATACAAGGACAGGCCTGCCTAGGAACAAAACGTTTGCAGGAATCATCAAAAACAGCAAAATCGCCCCCTTTTTACCTCTCCCTGAGTTAAGAAGGCAAATGTGTTGCTCTGAGTCTTGCAGGGATTGTGGCGACAGAGAACCTGCCGCTGCTCTGGGCTCGGCCTCTGGTAGCCTGTCCTGGGCACCTTGGAATCGACTGAAAGCCCTTCACACACATGAATGAAAGATCAAGAGACTTAGTGCCCTTAAGAATGTCTCACTTTCAGTCCTTAAGTAAATCTCAAGATGGCACCAGGTTCTGAAAAACTGTCTCGAGTAAGACAGATAGGTGTAACGCAGCAGCTGGGCCCGCCTGCAGCCCAGCCTTCTCCTCATCGTCCAACACATGCAGAAGGAGCCCCCATTCCTTTTAAAGGCCTTTGGAGGTCATAAAGGTTTTTGAGGACATTTTAGGGAGCTGGAGCACAGCTTTACTATTTTAAATTATTATGGGGGTTATGGTTACTATCTTTATTTTTATGACAGGTTGTTGGTTATGCCCTGATTTATTTGATCCCGGGCTTTTGTTCAAGAACACAACTTCCAACTAAATGTGGTTACTGTGGCAAAAATATGATTCTCCTTAGAATGACCCTCTTTGGGGCCGTTTCCAAAAACTCATTATGGTGAAAAGTCAGGGCTATTCACATTCATGAGGGTTTCTCCTTGTGGTCACTTGGTTTTCCCACATGGAGGATTAGAAGGCACTAAGACTGCGGGTTGGACCCAGAGCAGACTGGAAGGAGAGGAAGGAATCTTCCCCCAGAAGCTAAGTGGGTCACTATTTAGAGCCATACTACTTCAGAGATGGAAGCGACCCTAGTTATCGAGAGCTGTTTTCTCTTCAATAAAAGGAAGGAATTACAACCTCAAGGGGCTGGGAAACCAAGCCAGGCCCAGCACCCAGGTCCTGGCTTCCATGTTGTCCTCTCTGTACCACACTGACTGTCCTGGGGGTGTCTTGTGCATACACATGGCACCAATACTGTCTATCTTAGACTGTTCAGATATTGCAACAGAAATACCATAGACTGGGTGGCATAAACAACAGAAATTTATTTCTCACAGTTCTAGTGGCTGGGAAGTCCAAAATCAGGGCATCAGCAGATTCAGTGTCTGCTGAGGTCCCACTTCCTAGTTCGCAGATGGCTGTCTTCTCCCTCTGCCCTCGTATGGTAGAAGGGCCAAGGGAGCTCTCTGGGGTCCCTTTTATAAGGGCACTAAGCCCGTTCATGAGGGCTCCACCCTCTGAAGGCCCCATCTGATACCTCCTCATACCATCACTTTGTGGCTGTCAACACATGAATTTTGGAGGGACACAAACATTCAGTCTATAGCACTGTCGTACTGTTGCTCTGAGGGAACAGCCCAAGACTTGCTTATGGCATGGCCATATCTTTTGTGAACCCTTTGACTTTTTCCCAAAGCAGGAAGCAGATATCACTTTAACTTATAAGAGATATAGGGTCTATTAGAGAGAGACACTTACCAGTGCTTTGGGTTCTACAGTATTTGTCTCACCAAAAACTTGAATTTACAGTGAGGCAAAGAGATAACCACTCAACTTGGAGACCAAAATTGTGGTCCCAGATCTGCCACTTAATCTGCCCTCTGAGATCACTGGCCATTCATCTACTTCTCCAGGCCTCTCTCCTCAGCTCTCTGGGCTTAGTAATGTGATTGGCTCTGTGTGCTGTCAGGGACACTGTTGGTGCCCCACCCAGACCCTTTCAGCAGGCCAGCACACCCATTCCCAGCTGCCATGAGTGTTGGCTAGGGGTTTGCAGGTAGGGTTCTCTGAATCCCTATCTCAGATTCTGCTTCTGGAGCACCCAACCCAAGACACCTCCCTCCTAGTGTTGCAAGAATCAGATAAGATTCTGTGTGTGGAGACCCTCTGAAAACTAAAGTATCAATGGCTATTTACCATGGTCTTGGACCTGGCTGCAGAAGTCCCAATTGAGGCTTCTTGGCTGAAGGCCTGTGATGAAGGCACCTAAGGCACCCAGGGAGGGCAGGGCTATTGTCATGCATCCCAAGGATGTGAACCAAGGATTCTCTTCCTTCTCCCCAAGGAGCTCAGGATAGTGGGGAAGACAGTAAAAACGGGTTTCCTTGAAATTGAATAATTTTTAGGTAATATTAGGCAGTGGTTGAACAAGTTTTTCCCATATTGAGAGGGTAAGAATTGGAGCTGCAAGTCATTCAGACCTTGAAACTGAGTAAGGTCACAGAAATTCCTGCCTTTGCTTCAGATGCAAGGTGCTGTCAAAGTTCCATTGCAAATTGCAACTTTCTGTGAGGTGCCAGCTTCAGCATATTAAAAACCCCTGGATGTTTATTTTGACAGAGGTAAATTTGGAGGGAGTGGGTGGATGTATATATGTAGAGAATTAGAGGAAAATTGGAAGAGAAAGAGGGATCAAGGTTTGCAATGCTCAGTGTCCTAGTTAATCATTGGAGCCCCAGGGCCTGATGGGCCACTGCAGTTGGCACTGTGCGGGGGGCCAGAGAACTTGCTAATGGAATGCTAACGATGCCTTTGGTGCAGTTAATGATTATCTCCTCCCAGTTCCAGTGCTCTGCACTCCCTTCTCTGAAGCTGACAGAAGGCTGCCTGATCATCTTCTGGAGGTCAGGCACCCCCTGCCTAACAGGATGGAGGAGAAGATAATGATGGTCTGCAAATTCATTATATGACCACGCTCCCAAAGGGCTTCCTTCTGGAGGAAAGAGTTTGTTTCCTTAGTTATTTCCTGAAAATATGCTGTAACAGAGATGAATAACACTTGGACAGAGTAACTGTTGTCCGATGTTCCTTTGCATGAACCTTTCTGCCGAGATAGTGCCACAAATGGCGTGCTTTTATATGGGGACATGACATTGGTCACCCTCAAATATGCATATTTTTAATTCATATAGCGCTTTTATTTCTGTTGCTAGATTTAAGGACCTGAGGACCTCAACAAATTAATGAATGTTTGTGCTATACATGCATCATACAGAGACACTAATGTAAAAGGAATACAGTTTTTATTAAAATTTTTTTGTTTGTTTTACAAAGGCCAGGCATGTTGTCTGCAGAAATATCAGAAAATAATAGTTAAGTAAAAGGAAAAGAGGAGAGACCCAGAGACAACCACTGTCAACACTTTGTTTCATGTTATAATAGATGTGAGAGCTTATCTGTCCGAATGAATGTGGTCCCCTCCAACATGGGCAGCCTGTGAGAGGACTCATGTGCTTGCTGAGGCTGCAGTGGCTTCAGACAGTGTTGTCATGCTTGTGGGGAAAGTGACTTCAGAATATAAGCATTCTCTCACAGGGACTCAATCTCTATCGTGGGTAGAGTGTAGATTTTGATAGGAAAGGGATTTTTCTGTTTCCAGAAATTGCAAATAAGATGGAGAATATTGATTTGGGGTTTTGATTTGCTTTTGTTTCTTTTTCACTGAAGCTTGACTACAAAGGAGTGAGCTGGGGAGGCTGGCCTTGTGAGATTCCTAAGCCGGCACTGAGGGGGTGATGGTGGAATAACCTAAGAGGGGATTGTTCACTTTGGGGATTTTCTCTGTGATTCAAGGCTTCCTTCCCCAGGAAGACATCTGCATCCTGGCTACTGAGAAACAGGTCTAAGGATGAGTTGGGGGCTGGACACCTGGGAAGGGAGAGAGCACAGCCCAAGGACGACTACTGCTGCATTTACAGGGTTCTCTCTTCGCTTAGGATGCTTAGGGAATTAACTGTGTTTGGATGCCCAGGTGTGCATGCACATGCTGTTTTACCTCCTCCTTTCTCCCATGTGCTGTTATAGCATCCCCTCTGACCTTGCTGAGGGGTGTGAGGAGGATTATCGCTGTAGGTCATTGAAGGCTTTCTTTGTAAATGCAATCTGGGGTCAGCCAGCAAATTTTGGTGGCTTCATCCTCTCTTGTCTCGGAGTAGATACATCGATAAAAGCAGTTGCTACCACCATTGTCTAACACAAACAGCTTCTTTCTCAGGAGGCTTCTGTGATGTCCTCTGTGCATTTTCCAGTGCTAAAATCCCCCAGTTCTGGGTCGCAGGCTGTGTATTGATGGGCCAGTGTGAGCCCTGCTCCTCCAAAGATGAGTCCGTTCTGAAGGGCCTGTTGAGTTTCAGGAGTTTGAGGGTCCTTGGGGAACTTCCTTTCTCTGAAATTCAAGGTGATTTCTTTGCTTGGAATTTCTCTCTCTCTGCATTTTCCCGTCTTTTGAGAAATATCTTCTCTCTGAACAAGTTGCTAGGAAGCTCAGATGTGTCAGGTACTTAGAAAAGTGCTTAACGCTTAGCACTCAACAGATGTTAGCTGCTACCTATTATTAGAGAAAGAGCTGTCTAGAGCTGCACTGCCTGATAAAAACATCAAGCCAGGCATGTAGATTGTTGTAACTTTTCTAGTAGCCACTTTAAAAACATAAAAAGAAACAAGTGAAATTAATTTTAACAATATATTTTATTTAACCCTACATGTCAAAATACTATCTTTTCACATGTAATCAGCATTTTTAAATTACCAAGGTATTTTATATTCTTTTTTTATATTAAGTCTTCAAAACCCAATGTATGATTTACACTTACAGTGCAACTCTATTAAGACTAGCCACATTTCAAGAGCTCTGTCGCCATGTTTGGCTAGTGGCTATCATACCGGGCAGCTCAGGTCTAGAACCTTGCTACTCAAGGGGAATTCTAGGGACCAGCAGCATCAGCATCATCTGAGAGGTGGTCTGAACTGCAGAATCTCAGGCCCCACCCCAGACCTACAGAAGCAGAATCTGCATTTTAACAGGTGATTCATTTGCATGTTAGAGTGGGAAGCACCGGTCTAAAATTCCCATACTCAGTCCCCATCCCTGATTTAATTGGTCCAAGGTAAGGCCCAGGCACTAGTATTTTTTTAAAGCTCCGCCTGGTGATGCTAATATGCAACCAGCCTTGAAAGTCACATGTGTAGTGGGTGCTGGAGCCAGGATGCCCGACTCTGCCACTTTCTACCTTCCAGACTTCAGGAAATCTACCAAAACTCTCTGTGCCTCAATTTCCTCATCTCTAAAACGGAAATGATGTGTATCTGCTTCAAGGGATGTTAGGAGGATTAAATGAGTTAACACACGTGAAACACTCAGAACAATACCTCGCACATAGGAAGTACTCCTTAAATATAAGCTCTCACCCTTTCTTCTTTTCCTTGAAGGTCCGGGGCTACCCAGAGCCCCAAGTGACGTGGCACAGAAACGGGCAACCCCTCACCAGTGGGGGCCGCTTCCTGCTGGATTGTGGTATCCGGGGGACTTTCAGCCTTGTGATTCATGCTGTCTGTGAGGAGGACAAGGGAAAGTATACCTGTGAAGCCACCAATGGTAGTGGTGCCCGCCAGGTGACAGTGGAGTTGACGGTAGAAGGTGAGTCCCAGGAGGTGAGAGCCCTGGTGGGAGATGAGCCCTCAGTTTCCCCAGGGCCTGCAGCTCCTGCTCCAGCCCTCTCTTGGGAGAGGAGCTCACAAGAGAAAGCACACCATCCCTGAACTCCAGACCTTTTCATCTAACGGGAGAGATGTGGTCCCTGCAAAAAAGGAAGGCATCCCAGGAGAAAATGTTTGTCAAACTGCACATCACCTTCTTTCCTGCTCCAGCTTCCCATGGCTTCCCCTCACCAAGACGGAGACCAGTCGCCTTATCATGGCTTTACAAAGTCCTGCCTGGTCTGACCCCTGCCTGGCTCTCCAGACCTGTCTCCTACCACTCCTCACCTGCTCGCTCCACTGAGGTCACACTGGCCCTCTGCTCCTCTTTGAGCAAATTCTCAGGGCCCTCATCTTGCTGTTCCCTGTCTAAAGGAAGAGCTCTTTCTGCAGCCCCTTACCTGACTTGGCCCCTCCCTTCCTTCAGGTTTCTGCTTAGACGTGCACTCCTTAGAGAACCCTTTCCGAGCACCCATCCTCATGACTCTGCATCCTCTCACTCCACCCCAATTTTTCCTTTGAGGACTCATCACTGCCTCACATTTCGTTATCTCCTCCTTCCCCCACCTCTAAGTGGAAGCTCGAGGAGGAGAGGGACTTGGTCATGTTTATTCCCGCATCTTCAGCATCTAGAAAACTTCCTGGCACCTGATAGATACTGAAGTATTTGGAGAATGAATGAATTTGGAGAGTGTTTATCATCGTCAGTATAAAGTAATACATGCCCATTAGAAAAAATTTTGTAAAATTCAGAAAAATATATAGGAGACAAACACAGCAATGTGTTAACAATGATTAGTTATTTTGTCTTTTTTTTTTTGTACTTAAAAAAATTCTATTAACTTTATTAACTTTAAAACTTCCAGGAGAAATATTTTACCATAAGTAAACTGTTTCTTTTGCTGCTAGTGTATCCCCCATATGCTGAAGCTGTTCCACTGTTGAGAACATCTCTAGTTCAGGCTGCTGGCTGCTGGCTAAAGGCCTGATGTCTGAAGGGACATGGGGGTTTATCAGACCCTCAGATGTGTAACAAGTTTCCCTTGACCTTCCAGTGGAGGGGAAGAGCCCTTCCCTTTCTAAGGGCTTATAAACCAGGGGGCCAGACTCACTTTCTCCTATCTCAGAAGAGAGTCCTCCCAACCTGGTTTTCAGGGGACACTGTGTGTAAGGATTAAAGTAGCCAAGGAAGGTTCTGGAAAGGGACGAGGTGCACCTGGACCAATGTTTTCCTTGTTTCCTTACATCACGGAAGACAGACAGGCTGTTTCACAAAACAGAATATGCATAGTTTAGATACTTTCCCCCAAATTCCTTAAATGAGTGACTCACTCATTTTAATAACTTTCAAGTGCCTGTGGGCTGGGACACTCAAGACAGAATGTGGCCCCTGGTCAGAGTCTCTGGATGGCCCTCATCGCTGCCAGTTCTGGTACTGTGCTTTTTTTCTACATTATGTACTTTTCAGTGCCAAACTTTGAGTTGAGGCCCACAAATAAAAATTATTTTATCCCCTTGTATTAGTCAGCTCAGGCAGCCGTGACTGAATACCACAGACTGGGCGCCTTAAACAACAGACATTTATGTTCTCACAGTTCTGGAGGCTGGAAGTCCAAGATCAAGGTCCGGCAGGGTTTGTTTTCTGGTGAGGGCTCTCTTCCTGGCTTGCAGATCCCCACCTTTTCGTTGTGTCCTCACATGGTGGAGAGAAAGAGCTCTGGTGTCTCTTCCTCTCCTTATAAGGGCACTGCTCTATGGGATTAGGGCCCACCCTTATGGCCTCATTCAACCTTTATCACCTCTTCACAGGCCCTGTCTCCAGATATAGCCACACTGGGGGTTAGGGCTTCAACATATGAATTTGGGTGGGGACACAAAAATTCAGTCTATAACGCCTCTTTTCTGATTTTCTGTTTAGAGCTGGGGAAATGGGGAATTATGAATCAGAGGTCCAAGGTTTTGTCCCAGTTTTCACCATTCACATCTGTGATTTTAAACCTCTGGACCTCTGTTTCTGCAGAATACAGGGTTTGAATTCAGTGCTCTCCACAGCCTGAGCTGGCCCTGGTTTTCTATGATCCATTGTAAAGGATGGAGTAGGAGTGCGAGGGAGGCATATAAAACCCAGGTAATAGGAAGCCTTTTTTTTTTTATTCCCATCGTTAGGGAAGTTAGATCTGATGTCTCAACTAAGCAGGAAAGATTTTAGTAGGTCATGGTACTCGGGGTGGGGGCAGGAAACAAGGCAGGAGAGCTACAGCAGAGTGATGCTTCTGCTTCAAAGGCTAGTTTCAGCCGATGTGTGATTTGGGACCGTAGGCCTGGAAGGATCCAGGCTGGTCCCTTCTGCCATGGGTAAGTTGTTTACTGTGCCAGACCAGCCCAACATCTTATAAAGAGAATTTAGCAGCCTACCTGCCTTCTTGCCCACCCTCTGTGCTGTGCTTCTTACTTGGAAAGCGCAGAGGTTCTGGAATTGAGTGTAATTCATATGTGGAGCCTTTTGACCCCCTAGTGGTCAACTTGAGAAGGCAGTGTTGTCAAATGATCTTGGATTTCCACTTCACTGATCTTCAGCTATGAGGAAATTAACCTTGCAGAGCCTTGTTTCCTTTTCTACAAACTGGAGCCAATGGCTGCCCCTTGGGGTTGTGTAAGGATCAGTGCAGTACTGGCATAGAGTAGGCTCCCAGTAAATGGTAGCCTTGTAATGTCTGAACCTGGGATTCTCATCCTGAGAACCACTTCCAGGGGGAAATCCTTGCATGGAGAGTGGAGGAGAAAGCTTCCTTATCTGATTTCCAAATTGGATAACCAGGGTCAAGAAATATGCAGTATCCTCCATGAGCACAAGCGTCCCAGCGACAGGACAATTCATGACCTTATGCAGCGGGATGCAACCCTCGTCTGAACCCTGGAAAAACTCTCTGTAGCCAGCTGGACTCTCCCCCACCTCCAGAGGGCTGGTCGCAAGGCTTGGTGCAGAGCAGGGAAGAGACATGGTGCCCGCCCTCCGGGGGCATTCTCTCCAATGGAGGGGCCACAGGCCTGGTCTCTAGCACAGCACTGTCCATAGAAATATAATGTGAGCCACATGTGTAATCTTAAGTCTTCTAGCAGCCACATTAAAAAAACAGTGAAATCAATTTTAATAAAATATTTTACTTAACGCAATATATCCAAGATACTATCATTTCAACATATATCACCAGTATAAAAGTTATTAATGAGATATTTTACATTCTTCAACATTTGGGATGTATTTTACACTTACAGTGCATCTCAATTCAGACTAGCCACATTTCAAGAGCTCAATAACCACATGTGGCTATTGCCTACCATATTGGACAACACAGCTCTAGAAGCTCCCGTTTGAATAGGGATAAACAAGGCTAACACAGAAAAGAGAAGAGAACCCACGTGTGAACAAGATGGTGACTAGTCCTGAGCCACCACTACCACAGAATGAGCCTGGGGGATGGGGCGGAGTGAGGGGTGGGACTGAAATGACAGATGTGCCCCAGGCCTGGTGGTCCGAGTCTGAGAAGGCCTGTTGTGTTTCAGGGACCAGAGAGTCATTTCAGTCATTTCAAGTAATGGAGGGTTAATTTTAAGGACCTGAGCTCAGGAGCCCAGGGAAAGTAAACTGGCAGGCCCAGAGGAGATCCCAGCCTCAGGATGCTCATACTCACCTTATGGGATTTTAGTGCAAATGGTGGGAGGGCATGTGAATCACCTGGGGAATCCTGCTAAGATGTGGATTCTGGTTCTGTGCGTCTGGAGTGGGGCCCGAGGGTCTCCAGTTCTAACCAGCCCCCAGGTGATGCTCAGGCTGCTGGTCCACAGAGCACGGAGCACAGTGTGAGTACAGGCTTGATAGATTTGGCCTAGGACAGTGATTCTCAGAGCAGGCATCACAATCACTTGGAGGTATAAGTGCTTATACCTGCAGTGTTAGAGTCTCAGAGAAACAGAACAATAGATTGTACATAGAGAGAGAGAATTCATTATAAGGAATTGGCTCATGTGATTATGGAAGCTGACAGGTCCCAAGATCTGCAGTCAGCAAGCTGGAGACCCAGGAGAGCTGGTGGTTTAGTCCCAGCCCAAGACTGAAGGCCTGACAACCGGGAGAGCCGATGGTGTGGTTTCAGTCCAGAAGCTGGCAGGCTCAAGACCCAGGAAGAGTTGGTGTTTCAGTTTGAGTCAAAGGCAGGGAAAAAACCAATGTCCCAGCTCAAAGGGAGTCAGGCAGGAGGAATTCCCCCTTATTTGGGGGAGGGTCAGCCTTTTCGTTTTATTCAGGTCTTCAACTGATTGGATGAGGCCCACCCACATTAGGGAGGGCAACCTGGTTTACTGAGTCTGTTGATTTAAATGTTAATCTCATCCAGAGACACCCTGACAGAAACACCCAGCATAATCTTGACCAAATATCTATGCACCTCGTGGGTCAGTGAAATTGACACATAAAATTAATATTATACCTACTAAATACTTGATTGTAATATTCCTGAATTACTTCATGGAATCTGATTGACACATTTCTTCTTTTTAAGCCATCTACAAGGAATATCAACTAAGTAACACAGAGATGCTGTAAGAGGTAGCAGTGGGTACGTGATATGGACTGGAAAGGCAGAATCAGAACATCTGCACATAAGTTGTGAGAAAGCGGCCACAAAGCCAAAAAAAAGATGTGTAGAGAGCCTGGTATAATATAATCATAGCTCACTTGCATTCAGCCCTTACTCTGTGTTGCTGGCACAGAGTGTCAGTTGGTCTCTGTCAATTGGGGTTGGTCATCCTCAGGACAGGTGCCACCACTGGTCCAATCTTCAGCGGTACAGGGTGGGATAATGAGCATAAAACATGGCTGCCGGGTTTGCAGGCCCAGGGTCACAGCAGGTGTCATTAGGGTGACCATTTGTCCCAGTTTATGCCTGCTCTGCCTATGTAGTTATAAATAGAGCTTCTTTTGACTTTCAGGAGTCCTAGTTTGGATAATAAATTACATGGTTACCCTAGCCATGATTGACATGTCTGGTGCACTGGGCACTGAGTAAAGCTTTAAAGGTGATGTTGAGAAATAGAGGATTATTCTAGGGGAAGTGGAGTAGCAAGAGCAATATTTTCAGAGGAAGTGGAAAAGTTTATTTTAATCTATGAAAAATAAACTCCAAGCCATTAAACACTCTGCATAAGAATGCAATGAACAATTTTTTTAAATAACTTTAAAAATTATGAACTTGTATTCTCTGGGGAATAGATTTGGCCAGAGGCTCTCTCCTGTTGGGGAGTTTTCTTTGAAATAAATAAATAGGAGGGGCAAAACCCTCGTTTCCCCCTCCTTTCTGGATCTCTCTTCTCTTTCTATTAGGTAACATGTCCCTCGTGCAGATTCCTCCTCCTCTGTCTCCACGCCTGTGGAGCTCTTTTCCCAGCTTCTTCCCTGTAGGTGATGGGTTCTGAGGCTGCCCACTTTGGTCTCTGTCAAAAGGCAAAGGCATGCCCCCTCATCCTAGAATGTCTCCCACGAGCAAAGAGTGGACCCTGCCAGCCATTGCTCCATTCACACTCTGGTCCTCTCTGTGTCAGGCACTGGAGATAGAGCAGAGCAATTCAGACAGGGTCCCTTGGAGTTTCCTTTCTGCTGGGAAGGAGAGACTAAGCAGCAAGTGTAACTTTGCAGTAGAATTAAGCGCCCCCTGACCATGTGTGAGAGAGAGGGCCAGGTGGCAGACCTCCTAGAATGTGACAGCAGAAGGGAGAGTGACCCCTGTCATGGGATTTAAGGAGAAGAGTGGCCCTAGGAACTCAGAGTTAACCGAAGGGTGAGGGAGCGGGGTGTTTATCCACCATTTCCCCGTCTGTCATTACTTGAGGGCCTCTTCCTGACTCTGTCACGTCCCAGCTCTCTATCATTCTGGCTTGCCTTGCGTGTGACCCAGATCTGCTCCTGAGACCAGAAATAAAGCCCCCAGGCAAAGAGTTGTGGGGTTTTTTTTGTAGACATATTTTAGAATGAGAAACAGCAAGAAAGTTGGTGTGGCCAGAGCAGAGTAAAGGAAGGGGGAGTGGGGATGCGTCTGGAAAGGCAGCAGGGATGGGACCACATAGGGCCTTTAGACCGTGGTGATGGGCAGACATTGGAGGGTGTCAGGGAGGAAAATGACATGATTTGATTTAAGCAAAGAATCGCACTAAAGTGGAGGGGATTGCCATTGGTCTCCTGTCTTTAAGCATTGATTTCCTGTAAATTGACTGAGAAACAGTTGTTTCCACATAGAAAGCGTTTCCCAGATCCAAACCAGACTGATCAGTGTGCTGGATCTTTTAACGGCACATTAGCCAATGAAATGATAGAAATTAGCTCACCTCTGGCCCTCTCCTCCACTTCTCTTGTTTGGCTTTTGTTCCTTTATCCCAGAAAGATATGGATTTTCCTCTGCCCCTCCCTCTACCACATCACTGGCCCAGTGGGATCCCACGAGCTGTAGGCCTTTGCTTTGCCTTTTAGTTGCCCCTGTTCTAAACAAGACCTGGACTCACGCTCTCTGCCTGGCTCTCCTATTCCAGAAGGTCTGCCTCCTGCCCATCTTCTCCCCACCCCCAGCCACCCCTCAGTACTGCAGTTTTTGCTCTCTACATCCCACGAATCCACTGTCATGCAAGCCAAGACTCTCTGACCATGTAAGAGAGAGAGGACCAGGTGGCAGGCTACCTAGAATGTGACAGCACAAAGGAGAGTGACCCCATGGGAGAAGAGTGGCCCTAGTGACCACTAGTCCAGCTACGCTGGTGTCACTGGCACCAGCATTCTTGGGTGATTTTGAATTCATAGGAGATGCTCCTGTGCCATCCTTTTTGCACTGCCCTTTTTCAGGGACAGATTTCTCTGAACGCTTTTATTTTCAATTTGGATTGGATTGATGGCATTTTGTATTTTGAGCCCAAGTCTATTTATATTGGCCGAGTTTTAAGTTATTGTATTCCTCAATAATGTCTGTCTTGATTCTCCTTTCGTTTTTTGGTTCTGTTATTTCTTTTGGACTATCTTTTTTCTCTAACTCTCCTATCTCCTTAAAGACCTGTAATTATATTTCCCATTTATATTCTTTATAACTCGTTTCAGTGTGTAACACCCTCAGATGACCCTTCTTTTTTTAGGGGCATGTTCGCTTTTTGTTTTAATCCAGTCAAAATCTTAAAATGCTCTGATTTTTTGCCCTTTTCTGTCTCATCGCAGTTAACAGTATAAATGTGGTAGAGGTGAAAATTATTCTTTTTGCCCCACCAGTCTCTCGGCTGTGCAACAGTTGTGTCAAGCCTACCTTGGCAGAAGCCTCACTTATTTGCTATACAGAAGGGGTAGATGACAAATGACTTGGTCTCATTCTGTTCTTGAAGGATGACTTCCAGATCTCCCTCACCTTGACTCCCTTCCTTCCTTTATTTTTACCTTCCACTTTGCCTTTGCCTCTTTTTCCCTCCAAAATATACACCATCATCATCCTGGCTGGCCCAGATTTGATTTTTACTGTTGGCGCTGCCATCTTTTCTTCCCATCTTTTACTCCTCCACCCCCTTCTCCCATCTCCACCCCCAGCCAGCCCCTTCCCAGTTGTTCATGGTTCCAGCCTCTTCTTCCTTCATCAGTTTTACTGAATGTGCTAACATTGTGCTAGTCTCTAAGAGCAACAAGATTCAGTTATTGCCCTCAAGAGACTGACTTTCTTGACTTCATATTTCATAATTATATTACAGTTAAGATTCAACATCAGAATGTGTTTAAGAAGTGCTGACTTTGTGTGGTTCTGGGTAGGAGACAAAATACTTTATCAGATCCTTTCTGCAAGAGCCTGGTTGGTCAGATAAGACCAGACACATTAAAAGCACAACTCCAGTCATACGGCAGCACGGGTTTATTTGCCAAACAATCAGCACATTGACTCTGTAAACTCAGAGAAGGACGAGGCCTCTGGAGGTTGAAATGGTCTACAGTGTCTTCTTGGAAGAGGGACTTTGGCTAGTTCTGGAGGAAAGAGTAAGATTTGTATGGCATTTTGTGGTTCGGATGATGGGGGTGAGAGGCAAGGGGAGAGAGTTAGGGCCTGGGGTGAAGGGAGGGTAGGGTGAGTTGATGGGTAGAAGCAGAGAGTAGAGAGAAACAGAGCTGAAGGACAGATTGGGAGGAGACTGTAGAAGGTCTGGAGCGTGAGGCTGGGCAGTTTTTAGAGTCACATCCATTCCAGAGTGTGAGCAGACTGGGTTCTGCCCATTAGTCATTGCTTTCCCGTTTTCATACTGCATGTAGCTTTCCACGTGAACTGCTCCTATTCGCCACAGCCAGAGTGACTGCTGGGTGCTTCCTTTTGCCTCATGAATCTTTTTAACTTAACCTTTATTTTTCTGAACGCTTGGGTTTATTAAATCTTCTGATCACAGTTTTTTCATGTGTTCCATTAGTCTTTGATACGCCATTATTGTGCATGATCCCCAACAAAAATGGGTTGCTTATTAGGACAAGAAATTTCTCCAAAGCCATGCTTAAAATACCCTTCCCTTACGCTGCACTTGCCCATTGGTGACTTCTGATCGGACACCTGTACTGCAGATGGCAGCCAGGTGAGTTCCACTACATCGGAAGGGGGAAACAGCTCAAACCAGATGTAAATCTTCCTTTGTTTCCTTTCTGATAAAATTGATACAAAATCAGTCTTTATGTCTTAAGTACTAAAGGGAATACCTGCTACTTGACTTAGTGTTGTTTGGGGAATCACAAAGGAAGGTGGCTCTAGAGAAGTGAGCTGGGATGCCTGGGAGTCTGGGCTTCCGAAAGACGACTCTCAAGGAAATAAATTATTTTCTCTCTGCAGAGTATCTAGATTTCTCTTTAGAGGACTTATTTTAGACAGTCGAGAGATCACTGGTCACAAGTTATTGAACTACTCCCCCCTCCAAAACAAAACTTCGTGTCGCTATTCCTTTGAACTCATTGGGTAGGATATATGATTGACTTATCCATGAATGACCAGGAAATGGTTTGTCTTATAAGTAGTGGATGTTTTATTTCAACTCCCTGAGGAAGAATTGATTCTTCAGTGTGTCAGTTTCCTGGAACCTCAGACAGAACTCCTGAAATGTCTACTTGGTGCCCGGGGATGACCTCCTTAGCCTCTGTGGAAGGACGTACTTGTTATTGAGTGTCACATCATAAGAATAATGTACATATGTACATTCCAGCCAGAGTGGACTGTAGCAGTGAACTCCAAAGCTCCCTGCTTGAGTGGAGACTGTCGAATGAACAGTTTGTGTAGGAGGAGACTCCTGATTATATAGTGACAGGCAGCCGCTAGCCGAAGACCATTAAATTTATAGTTAGGACTTTGATGGCCCCCAGGAAGACACAGCTGAAACCTTGACAGGTGACAACCCACGTGTCCTTGGGAAGGAGGGCGGCCGGACTACTTAGTCATCCTTCCCCTCCCCTTCCCCAGTCAGTCACTGCATCCTGCTGTGCCATCTCCCACGCCGTTCTCATTTGTTCCCCGCCACCATCCTGATCCTGGCCGCCATGGTCTCTTTCCTGTTGCACAAATTCTCAACTGGTCTCTCCCATCCCACTGTACCCCACTCTACTCTCCACCTTGCTGTTCAAAATATCTTCTTTAAAAATTCAGGTGGGATTTTATCACCCCCCTCTTTGAACCCTCCAGTGATCTTCTGTTGCCTTTAAGTTGAAATTCACAGCCTTCAACGGACCCCGACGCTGCAACGACATGTCCCCTCTCCCATCTTTGAAGCACTCCGCCTTTCTCTTGAGGTTCAAATTTTATTCTAGCTTTTATTATACATGTCAATCTATTTGTTGAAGCTCTGGTTAATGCCTTATGCATAATAGGGACTGAATCGGTATTTTAGTACAGATGGGGTCTCAAAGATTGCATCTCATAAAACAAAATTGTTCTGACACCACATTTATAGTTATTTTTTTCATTTTCTCTACTTCAGTGGTCTGTAACTTGTCTTGCTGTGCTATTTTCTTTTAAAGTGATTTCACTCTTCCTTTTTTATATAGTATGTCTGCTCTGTTACTTATCCTAACACTACTTTTTTTTTTTACTATGTTACTTTTCTTTTGTTCTCTCTTTATTGAGATATAATTGACATATAACATTGCTAACCCTACTTTTTATTCTTTTTATTTTTTAGAAGTCTACCTATACAAGTGTGCTCTTTCATTTTCCTGTACTACTTGTACAGTACATTTTTTGATCATTCACTTTTAAATCCAAACCTGCATGTGAGTCCATGCAAGCACCTGACCATTTCATTGTGTCGTCTAACGTGCCTCAGTATTTGCATATCAAAAAAGTCATGCTTGAACATTTACATATTGAAATTAATAATATTATAATTTACCTTCCTTTTATTTCTCCTTAACATTTTAGTTAGGGCTTTACACTTATTTTCTTCTTGAAATTATTTATAGGGGTGGTTAGTAGAAAACTTCAATTCAGGCTGACACAGGGGCCATTGCTAAGCATGTGTTTAAAAAGTGAGCCTTTTTGCTTGAGTGGAGAACCACTCTTTTAAACAATCCTTAAAATCTGCTTTGAAGTTGTCTATGAGTGGGGTAACTGCACCCTGGTTTGCCTGGAACAGTCCTGGTTTACTCCTGTTGTCCTAGCAGAATTAATTATGTCCCTTTCAGTATTGAGAGTTGCTGTTTGGGTGATAAATTTTCATCATCTCACATTTTTAGGAGCATTTCTTCTCCTTACCATCTTGATCACATTATTCCCCTTTTCGGCAGCATTCTCTGTCTCAGTCTTTCCATGTATGTCCTTTGACAAAAAGTGCTAGGTCCCTCTGCTATTGAACTTTTCACTCCTAAAACCTGCCAGCACTCTGTTTCACTGTCCTTGAAAATCGAAGACAACTGTTTAAATACCTTCAATGCCTTGGCCTTTTTTTCCCTTACACTCGATCCTGTCTTCACTTAGCTTACTGTTCTATTTTTGGCATTTCTACCTTAATCCCCTTTCCACTAATTTTTCTACATAGCCTTACTGTTCTGCCAGATTTTCATACTTTCACAAAATTAATTTTGCCTTATCTGACAACTGGCAACTTCAGATTTTTGCCTATAAATAGACCCTGCCAGTTACTTTAGCCCAAATTCTCTTTTTGTTTTGATGTAAACTCTCTCGTGTTAACTCACATTGTAATCAGCATTCCTCAGTTCCTTGTTTAGCTGCCTGCTTTATGTGTTGCTTTTGGATCGTCCCATAAACCGCTCTTAGCCTGATCTAGATGTACCTCCAGACGTCCTTCTTGTGCTATTCTTTGAGGAAATGCCATATTTTTGCTTTATTTCATTTTTTAAGGAATTTTAGCCTTTGAATTAAGATCTTTAATTCCCAAGAGTTTTAAAGATGCTTAGTCTAGTTTTTCTATTGTGGTAAAATACACATAACATAAAATTTACCATCTTAACCACTTTAAAGTATACAATTCAGTGGCGTTAAGTATTTCACAATGTTGTGCAACCATCACTGCGATCTAGTTCCAGAACTTTTCATCACCCCAAACAGAAACCCCAAACCCATTGAGCAGTTACTCCCCAAACCTTGGCAACCACTAATCTGCTTTCTCTCTTTGTAGATTTGCCTCTTCTGAACATTTTATATAAATGGAATCATACATTTTTGTGTGTGTCTGGCTTTCTTCACTTAGCAAATTTTTTTGAGGTTCATGCATGTTATGGCATGTTTCATTACTTTATTCCTTTATAAGGATGGCTGAATAATATTTCATTGTATGGATAGATGGCATTTTGTTTATCCATTCATCAATTGATCAATCTAATTTTTATCAGATCTTTACTCCAGGATGAAATGAGTGATAAGTGCAGTGACTGATACGTGAATATTTTTAGGCGGGAGTCCTGGTGATTGGGGCTTTGGCTAGTGCTGTGGTATAGAGCATGTGTGAGAAGCCCTTGGTACCTTCTGTTTAGATGCCAGAATCTTTTTCCCTTTTTTACTTTCCTTCTCCACCTTCCTCACTTTTTTTCTTCTTTTGGTAACTAGATCATGTTTTGTTTTTTCTTTACCATTGTATTTATAGGTTTTAGAAAATACAGCTGAATAAAATTAGTCATAGTCCCACCACAGAGAAACAATCAGTATTAATAACATTTTGGTATGTTTTCTTCTGGTAGTTTTCCTATGTTTGGGTATTTTATTTTATTTTTACCTAATTGTGGTCACATTGAATAGAGTTTTGTATGCTGCTCTTTTTTTCATAAAATTCACTTATTTAACAAATATTTGAATACCTGCAGTGTGCTGGGTATTGTTCTGGATGCCTCTGGTGCATGAAGAAGAAGTTCTGGTGGGGATATGGTTTTGGAGTCATCAGCTTATAGATGATATTTAAAGCTACAGGACTGTCTAAGACCTTCTGGAGGAGAGTCAACAGTGCTCAGGGGAGGACCCAGGACTCAGCCTAGGGAATCCCACATGCAAAGGTCGAGAAGAGAAGGAGCTTGAGGAAGAGCAGGCAACGTGGTAAAAGCAGGAGAGTCTGGAGGAGAAAGTGCTTTAAAGCGAGTGGCTGCTCGTGTGACGCTCTCCTGAGCATCTGAGTGAGATGGGGAAGATTAGCCATTGGGTTTGGCAAGATGGTGGTCAGGATGAAGCTCAGTGGAGTGGCAAGGATCACAGCCCAATTGGAGTGTGCTGAGGAGCAAATGAGATAATATTTTAACATATTTCTGCATGTTTCATATATTATTAAACATAATTCCATGGCAGAATAAGATGTCTAATTGTGCATTTTACTTAACCACTTATTGTCTTCCTACTGTGTGACATTTACATCGTTTCCAATTTTTACTGTTACAAACAAGACCGAAGTGAACAGCTTTGTAAACTTTCTACTTTTAGCATCATTTCCTTTGACTGGAAGCACAGAAAGGAAGGTGCTGGTCTAAGAGCTGAGCATCTTTAGAGCCTGATTCTCATTCGCTCAGATACTTTCTGAAAGGACTGACTGGTTTGCACTTCCCCCAGCAGTGTCTGAGGTGCCCCCACATCTTGACTGCAGTTGTCAGTTGGGTCCTCCCAGAACAGATTTCTCCTTTGATCAACTTAGAAGTTCTTTTAACCTTGAACAGAGAATTGAATGACAAGAACCCAACCCAGATTATAGAGTGAAAACTATAAACAGCTCACTAAATAGTTATATTAAACAGAAATACATGTACAATAATTGCCAATCTGTATGGAACCACAGCTTAAATGTGATGCTGGCGTTTGTTATTAATCCTTTTTCACTAAGGTTCTGGTGAAACTTTAAACCAGATATGGCTGAGGGAGATGCCATGATCTTCATCCTCCCCTCCTCTGTTCCTATGCATTCACACAGATGTGATCAGTGCCCATATTTAAGGCAGTTTACCCTTTTCCAGTAAACACCCTGCGAATCTTCCATTGCAGCTGCCTGCTGATATCAAGGAATGACTTCTGCCCTTTCCATGCATGCCTTTGGTGGGGTTTTATAAACATTCCTACCTTGTGGCAAAAAGAGAACAACTTCCAGGCTGATCACCATCTCAAAAATTTCCTCTCCTCCCCCTCCCTGTTCCTCAGAAACATGCCACCACTTTATAGTCACTTCCTGGTCACAGGATGAATTGGTCTCCCCTGAAGCAGCTGGATAAAAGTGCTGACCTAGCTGCCTTGCTGGGTTTGCTGTTTAACTGCTTCCTGCCCAGCATGGCAGCGCCTCCCCCGGGACCGGCCGTGCCCAGTGTGCTGCTGGTGCATGGTCTGGTAAGGTCCTGGCTCCACCATAGCTCATCTCCAGTGATCTGCTCCATTCCAGCAGGACAGATACTGCTATTTGCTGGGTCTTAAGTAGAAAGATGGGGTGTTGATTGTGTCAAATGTGAATGGACGTGGTAAGAGGGATGCGTGTGCATCTCCCTCCCTCCCTTCACCTGGGTCATTTTCTGGAGAGAGCCTGGGTCACCACAGATAATCCCCAAAGTGGAAGGTCCAGTGGCATATAACAGCTCAGCAAATGGGTTGAGTGTTCTAGAATAGGCAGGCCTGGGTGCATTTCTGCACTGGCTCTGTGACTTGAGAGGGCAACTTAACTTCTCTGAATCTCATTTTTCTCATTTGTTTGAAAAATAGAAGGATGATGTACCAGCTGCCTTAAATTATTGCAGGAAATCCATGCAAATTATGTACATTGTATGTAAACTGCCCCCCATGGTGCCTGACCCAGTCTGGGCTCAGGCAGGGTGAACTGTTTCCCTCATTATGCCACCCCACCCTCCTGTTGACACTTCCTGACTTTCATTGCTCCAAGTTGCTGGCTCAGATCTGAACCTCTTTAATCCTCTTTCTCTTTTTTTTCCACTTGCAGGAGGCTTTGTGAAGAAGCATGGTCAGCCTGTTGTTCCCAAAACTTTAGGGTAAGTTCTAGGATGTTCAAGCCAGGGGAAGGGCTGGATTGGCTTTTCCTGCTGACTTTACAGAACAGGTCCAGGGAGTAAGTCTTCCTGAGCATCCTGGGTTATAATAACTAAAGTGGGAGCCTATTGGGATGTGATGTGTCATTCACATAGCACCTCCTGACCTGGCGGCCTTTGTGACTATCTCCTTTGACTGGTCCAGCTGCTAAATGCTGAGGAAGCAGGTTATGTGACCATAGTCTGCAGGGATCTCTAACAACCATGGCAATAGTCAGAAAACTTAAATAAGCAGACTAAGAGAGGCAATCAACATGTGACACTTCCTATGGAAAGTAAACCAGTCTTGGTAAGGGTAAGTAACAGTAGCTGCTGTAACAGACAAGCTCCCAAATCCCAATGGCTAGCATAGGAAAACATTTCTTAGTCAAGCAAAATCAATTCAGATATTCTTGAACAGGTGGAGAAACTTCCCATTATCTTTCAGGGACCCAGCCTCCTTCCATTTTGTGACTCCATCATCTCCTAGGCCTTGGAGCCCCTGCTCGCCCCTCTGCATCTACCCAGAAGAGTGGGCAGGAGAAAGTGTGGGAGAATCTCACAGGAGGTTTTTATGGGTTCAGCATAGAAGTGGCATACAGCACTTCTGCTTGTAGTCTCTTGGCCACAACACGGGCTTTTGGCCGGAACTCACTAGAATTCAGGTATACCTTACTTCAAGGGAGGCTAGTAAATGAAGTCTAGCTGCATGCCCAGGAGGTAGAGGAAATAGGTTTTGGTGCCACAGATTTTTCCAGAGGGTGCATCAGAAATGTGGTTGAGGCATAGAGTTGGGAAGGCTGCCAAAGCAACCCAAAGGCTGGTTTCTGATCCCCAACTTAAGTGACTTTGTGGGGGGAGGTGTGGGTGGAGCACGGTGCACAGAGAAGAGGATCTGAATTGCTGCTGGGTTCTCTGCTGATTTCTTTCCAGGGACAGATTTGCAACCCCTGCAGTGGAGACCCGTCCTAGCATCTGGGGAGAGTGCCCACCAAAGTTTGCTACCAAGCTGGGCCGAGCCATCGTCAGAGAAGGACAGATGGGACGATTCTCCTGCAAGATCACTGGCCGGCCCCAACCACAGGTCACCTGGCTCAAGGTGAGGTTTTGTCTGCCTAACTCTGGCCCAGGCCTGGGGACCCTGAGAGTTCAAGGTTGGGCCCTTGGACTAGTGGGAGTCTGTCTTTCCGATTAATCCCTTCTGTTTCAGCCATAGATGGGTCTCCAGGGTTCTTTGTATGTTTGATAGCTACACTTGTTCTTGCCCCTGTTTGCACCCTCTCCTTCTGTTACTCTGTCCACAGTGTCCTATAAGCCACACATGCACAAAACAGCATAAAACTTCTGAGTCAAGACAGACCTGACCATCTCATGATTTGAAGTCATGGGACTAGGTTTCTAGGTTCAAGCCGCAGCTCCCTGGTTCACAAAGCTTGTGAACTCGGCAAGTCATTTGAGCTCTTGGAACCCTGGCTTCCTTTTCTGTGAGGCAGATATCATCCCACCTACTTCAGAATACTGTTGGGAGGCACCATGTGGAAGTGCTTTATAGTTATTCAGGGCTGGGTGAGATGGAGGAGGTGGTGGTGGAGAGAGAAGCAGAGGCAGTGGGGTGGGGGATGTTAAACAGGGCAATGAGGAGCCCTAGGGAACTCTTGGGGTCAGGCCAGGGAGAGTAGATTTTTCCCAAATGGAACTCCTGGATAAAAATGAGTGATGGGACATCTTTTACGCATTTCCTAATTCTCCTGAACTGACCTGGGGAAAATCCTAAAAGGAAGAGGAGGCAAAGGAGAACTGAAGTGGGGAATGTAGGACTTCCCCCCTCAATCTAGGGCTCCTTTGAGACAGTTCCATATGTCTTCTCTGAGCTGGAGCAAACACCGCACCATGTGCATGGACCTCGAGTCACGGCCCCTGGATTGTCCAAAGACTGCTCTCTGAGCATGTTGACGGAGCCCAGAGCAGAGGACTCTGCTGCTCTGCCTCCACCAGGATTGGCAGGAGGTAGGAGGATAATCCCGAAATGTGGGCAGGTTTCTCTGACTGCACTACCCTATTGCCATCCTCAGGGAGATGTTCCCCTGCAGCCGAGTGCCCGGGTGTCTATGTCTGAGAAGAATGGGATGCAAGTTCTGGAAATCCAGGAGGTCAACCGAGATGATGTGGGAGTGTACACATGCATGGTGGTGAACGGGTCAGGGAAGGCCTCCATGTCAGCAGAACTTTGCATCCAAGGTATCAACTGGTGGGGAGGGCTCGTGCAGGACCATCCTTCCTGGGGTTCGTACCCCCTAGAAGGAGCTACTTGTTCATTACACATCTGGGTGTTACGTGTGTCACACTTACATATCCATGTGTTCCCTGGGGCAAGATCGCGAACCAGAAGAAAGGAAGTGGGTGGCAGCACAGATGCAGCCACGGAGGAAGATGCTTCACTTGTGTCGCCACACTCCACCCCATGCCTGTGCCTTCAGTCTTTTCTTCTTGCTCAGACTTCTTTTTTGTGTCTCTAATTGCTGATTGGAAGAGCAAACATTGCTGATGTCTTGCCATCACCCCAAATCTAACTGCTTAAAATGTAACTCAGCGTCCACTTTGTCCTTTGAATCGAGGCTCCCTCACCTCTTTCCACCCTAGTATCCTCGTTGTCCTTCTCACCCCACCTGGGCATTTCAGTATCATCTTTGACCCCTGTCTCCTCCTCACTGTAGTCATCAGCCCCTGTTGGTTCTTCCTTTGAAGTCTCTTTGAACATGTTTCCTCCTTACATTCCCTGTGGTTCCACCAAGTCCAGCCTGGGGACCTCGGAGTGTGCGGCCAGAGACAGGGATTGATGTCACCTCATTGGAGCGGGAACCTTGAGCAGGGTGGGATTTTGGGGATCGACAGGGGGGACACGACCTTGCCTCTCCCCTCCTCCTGTCTTACTGTCTTTTCTTCTTTGACTTTTCTCTGCCACCTCTCCTTGCTCTCATTAGCATTTTTGGCCCAAGTGTTTTTCACAACCCACAGAAAGAAATTTATTCTACATGGCAACCCAGGACATACATGCATATATAACACATAATTAACTGAAACCAGTTTCGTGAAACAGTCCTGAGTTGTACTATACATGGTGCATGCTGGCATTTTCTATTGCATTCTACACCTTTAAGGGAAAAAACATCCTCGTCCTGACCGAAGGATCTGACTTCACAACTCACTGCGGGATCAGGACCTGCTGTCAGGCACTGAGGGGAGGGTTGTAGTCTCCCTCCCATTACTTGTCGGAGCGCTGAATTCAGAACTGTTCCCTCCTCAAGCACTGAATGACAAAATGATATGCTGCCTGGGATTTGCTTCCAATACCCCCAGAAAAAGCCCCTCAAAGCCACAAAACCAAAAGGGATAGCTAACGCTGGCAAATGTTGATATTTCCTTCCTGAAGGCGATGTTCTTCAGGATTTATCATAGGCTTCTCTCTACTATTGTATATTTTTAAATTTCCCATGATAAAATTTTAAAAAATAATGTGGCAGGAAAAAATATATGTTGTATGTTTTTTCTTTGAATAATTGAATACAATTACACTTTCCCTGTACATTTTTAAAGCAGGTGGTTGTCAAAAATGATCACTTTGGGGGTTTGTTTTTGAGGGCCACATGTAAGTTAAGCAGTGTGGGCTTGAAATTTTCAGTGGGTGTTTATTTTGTTTGCCTCTCAATGGGGTTTTGTTTCCTTCTGTAGCCTGGTAACAGGACAGACCCCATGCCATGGAATATGGTAGCAGGGGCCACCAGGGCAGCAGTGGAAGTGTTGACAGTGTGTCCAGGGCTCCGAGGAGTTTGTCAGATTAACCCAAGAAGTCCAGGACCAGGGAAGCTGAAAGGAGTGAGGGAGGTGGGACCACAGGTGACAGAGCCAATGAGAGCTCAGAGAGTGAAAACTCTGTAATGTATGAGATTCTTGCCTTATCACTGTGTCCTCAGGGTATAAAACATCCCACTAACAGTCTTTCTACCCTTCTGCCTTTTTCCAGGTTCGGACAATGCCAATAGGTATGTCTAGGCTTTGTGATTGTTATGTTGCAGTTGAAATGTCCTGCTAGAGAAGAGGGATGGTAATTGAGAAGCACCCTGAATTTCTGAGTCGTCAGATGCGGGGGAGAACTGACTGTTTGGGAAGGACTGTTTTATTTGGGGTGTTTTGTTTTGTTCTCCTATCGTAACGTGCCATACAGGCTCCATATCAGGCTCGCCATCGGTGTTGAGACTCTCAAAGACTCAGTGCCATCGTCTTTCTCAGTATCCGCTCAGTATCGTTACTGGTTAAGAAGGGCACTCTACCCTGAAAAGGATGCTTTACACGGTCCAGGCTAGAATCCCCCCGCTCCTCCAGCTCATCTTCATCAGGAGCTTCCTTTCCTGTGTGCGGGGCTCAGTGCCAGATGTGGGGTATGCGGGGTTAGCAGAGGTCTAGTGGAGAGAAGGGCTTTAAACAGAGCTGCATGAATATACCGTGACAAACTGTGATGCATCTATGAGGAAGAATAACAGAGAAGCGCTCATGTAGATTAGAGGGTCCCAGAAACCTTTTCTGAAAACCTGAAGTTTGAGCTCAGGCCTGTGAAGAGCAATATTAGCTCGGTGAAGGAAAGCTCAGGGAGAAAGCATTCCAACAGAGGGGCCAGCGTGTGTGAAAGCAGTGAGATGAGAGGTGGGCACTGGGGGGGCCCAAAAGAACGCCCTTGTGGCTGCAGCCTGGTGGGCAGCGGAGGTTCAAGAGGCAGCCGGAGCCAGCTCACGTGGGGGCATCCTTACAGGCTGTCCTGTGAAACTCAGCTTTATTCTTACTATAGTGGGAAAGCTCTTGGAAAATCCTTAAACTTGTAATAACAGCATTTGATTTATGTGTTTAGAAGAGTGACTGTGCTGGCTATATGGAGCGTGGATTAGAGAGGGCGGGTGTGACAAGGGGAAACCATTCATGTGGTGTGAACTAGGACGGTGCTCGTGGAGAAGAGACAAGGCAGATTTAATAAGTGTAGATAGAACAGGCTTGGATTAGGGGTGCAGGACAGGGAAGTGTCAAGAATGGCTGCTTGTTTCAGGCTTGAAACTGAGGAAACTGCAAGAAAGATCTTTGCTCTTGTTCCCTCTCTAAATCTGTGGGCTTCGTGGTCCCTGGAATCTGCTGGTGATGAGTAATGCTTGTGAACAAGCAGGTGATCATTCTGTCCCTCCTTCTCCTTCCCCACTGTCCTCCCCACCACCACCACCACCACCAAACAGGTCATTTGTGAGAGGAACCAAGGCAGCCAATTCTGATATCAGGAAGCAAGTGACCAATGGAATCACGCAGGGGCCAACACTGGACAGCCTGGACACTGCAGCTCAACGCAAGAACTGCTCCAGCACCCAGCGGGGCTCCCCTGCCTGGGCCACAAGTAGCCAGCCTCAGCCCCTGAGGGAATCCAGTCTGGAGCAGGGGGACTCATCTAGAAAGGCCCTGAGAACCCCCATCCAGACTTCCAGTACCATCACCCTGCAGGCCGCAAAAGTCCAGCCAGAACCAAGAGCACCGGTCTCGAGTGCCCTCTCTCCTTCCAGAGAAGAGAGAGAGAGCCCAGCTGTTCCCCCTCCAGCCACCCTCCCCACCAGGCAGTCTGGCCTGGGAAGCCAAGAAGTTGTGAGCAAGGTTGCTACCAGGAAAGTCCCCATGGACAGCTGGAGGGATTCAACATTCCCCAAATTCGAGAGCAAGCCCCAAAGCCAGGAAGTCAGTGAAGATCAAACAGTCAAGTTCAGATGTGAGGGTGAGTAGAACTAATGAAGGTCGCTGGACCCCACAGTGTAGTCCCTGGCTAGCCATCCGTTCCTTCACTGCAGTGTCTGAGCCTCCTGTGTCCACTCATCCCCTTGCACTAGACTCTCATCCTGCCTCCAGGAAGCCACCTTACAGGGGTCTTCCCTCAGGAAGGACTCAGTCTAGTCATGTCCCTTGTTCTGGAGAAGCACCCAACAGTAGCCCATTGTTCATTGATGGATAGAGCATCAACCCTGCACCCTAATTCTTACTACCCTAGAGGGGAAGACCCATTACCACCATCACCTTCACAAAACAAGCTGCAGGGTCTCCTTCTCTTTCGTCCCTTCTGCTGGCTTTGGCTGATCTGGAGACCTGGCTTGTCACCCTTGTATCCCTCATCCCCAAGTACCCTGCCTCTGTCTTGGGATAGTTACTCTTGTGGAGTGGAGGGTTGAGGGGTCTCAAGCTGGAGGGCAACTGCACGCTAGACTGAGCTCTTCCCTCAAGTTCGGGCCCCCCATACCCCACAAGCCCGGTATGCTCTCCGGGCGCCTCACTTCCTTCATCTGGCCCTGTAGTTTCAGGAATCCCAAAACCCGAAGTGACCTGGTTCCTGGAAGGTGCCCCCGTGAGGAGACAAGAAGACACCATTGAGGTTTATGAAGATGGCAGGTCCCATTACCTCTGCCTGCTGAGAGCCCAGGTGAAGGACAGCGGGAGCTACAGCTGCACAGCCTCCAACGTCCGAGGCCAGGTGTCCTGTGGCTGGACACTCCTGGTGAAAAGTGAGTACACCCCTCCGGGTCACCCTGGGTTCTCTGTTGGAGGACCATTCGTGGGGTGCTCATATACCACACAAGTGTCGCCTCCTACAGCCCCCGCCCAGGGTGTACAACCCAACAGAAACGTCATCCCCATCCGCATGCCAAGACCAAAGTCATTGCTCAGGGACAGTGATTCCTGGTCAGGAATTCATGGCAGTATCACCTCAAAATAAGCACGCCCAGGCCCTAGGCCCTACCCAGCTGAGACCTCCCTTTGTAGTTTCCTCAGCTGTCTGAGTGGTGCCATGTCTCCCTTCATGACCAGAGAGCCGAGCGTTCACTAAACATATGCGGTTAGAGTAATGTGAGATGATGTGGTATCCCACATCTTTTATGTTTCTTGTAATGTCTGTTTATAAAAGTTAATGCGTGTTCATTGTGGGGAATTTAAGCAATATATAATCTTATGACTCAGAAATAAACGGTATTTTAATGTTTTTAAAACAAAATCGGCATTCTGCTTTTGTGTACTGCTTTCTATTCTGATTTGCTCATGTTACATAAGTAGGTTACAAAAGTATCTTTCTATACTATTTCTTTCTATATTATTTAATATTACTTGAAAACATTAAAACATTAAAAATGGCCATGTAATATTTCATAGAATAATGCATCTAATTTAGGCCTCCTATTATTATTGAATATTTAGGTTGTTTCCATTGTTTCAGTATGGTAACAAAACTGTGATAAATATCCTTGTACCCATCTGTCTCTATATAAAATTTCCCCCTCACTTTAACTGCTATTTAGGGACCCTAGGCCCATGTCGTACTGTTGAGGAACATATTAAACCACAAGGATAGAGTCAGCAAATTTCAGGCTGTTGGAAAGTCTGTGGGACAAATAACCTTTGCCTATTTTCTTCAACAAATGTACTGGGGCTTTAGGGAGAAGAAAGAAAAAAAAAGAGGAAGATTGACAACAGATGTTATCTCAGGGCCAATCTTCCTTTAAAAAAAAAAAGATATGTAAGTGGCGCCAACAATTGCTATACACGGACCTAGCATGGATCCTGATTGAGATGCCTTAAAAAACTTGCGTGAGAATATGAGGAGAACTTGAGCGTTGATAAGATATTTGGTATAAAGGAACTAGTGCTATTTTTAAGATGCGATGGTGGTCTTGTGGATATTTTTTAAGTCCATATATTTTAGACATATTAATTGAGTTATTCACTGGTGAAGTGATATGGTTTCTGATATTTGCTTCAGAAATAATCCATGTGTGGTGGGAGTTGGTGGGGGTATAAATGAATTGAGATTGGCCATGAGTTGATAATTATTGAAATTGAGAAACAGGTATATGGTGACTCATTATGTTGCTTTCCCTACTTTTGTGTGTGCCTGAAATTTGTCATAATAAACTTTTCAAAAAAGAAGAAAGGAAAAGAAAAGGACTTAGTGGTTCATCCAGATAGTAGAATGCCATGCAGCCTGTACAACAAATGTGGCTGGCCTGTAGACGCCAATGTGAAAGTGTCCAAGATGTTTGTGTGTGCATAAAACATTTCGGGAAGGGTCCACAAGTTGCCTCCAGGGAAGGAAACAATGGATCCATAGGAAGGGGTGGGAGGTAGTCTGACTTTCACTATGTACTGTTGACTCACTTCCTAATTGGGATTTGTCTATGTTCATGCCTTTGCAAGGAATATTATCCATTCTTTTTGGAGGTGGGAGTGCCTACAGGCAGAGTTCACAGGTCCAGGAGCCCAACCAAGCCTTATCATCCAGGCTGTGTGTCAGGGCAGGGGACACACACATGGCATCATGTCCACCAAAGGTTAAAAACGTGCTTTCGTTGGAGTGTTAGCTGTTATTGTTAAATGGAACTGCACACAGAGACTATATGTGCAGAAAGTTGGGGTGAAGGAGAATGTTGGTTCTCAGAGCTACTGCAGAGCTGGGGCAGGGGGATGGGAATTGAGCAGGCCACAGAGCTTGCTGTTCTTACCAAGATCCCACTGTTGGTTTGTTTTTGAATGAATGCTCTGCAGAATGTTGTAAGCCTTTGGTGAATGTCCAGAGTTCTGAAAAAGTTGATCTTGACAATTTTTGCCAGTGTTCTTGTTGCTTGTTTGAGGAGCAGATTTTCAGAAGTCCTTATTCGGCCGTTCCAGAAGTTCTTCTGGACTCTCTTTCTTCTTGGAGACGCTAATTGTTCTAAAACTTCTCCAGATGACTTCACCAAGATGCAAGTCGTGGGATGTGTGTTCTTTTAGCTTCTCCTCAAACCCTGTTTCTCTCTTTTTCCTATCACTGCAGTAAAGCTGTCTGTTTCCCTTACCCAGACTTCTCTTTCCATCCCTTCCCATCTCCACAAAGATGGTATCTAATAATGATTTACTCTCCCATCGTTTCTTCCATCTCTCTCCCACCCCTTATCTAGAGGCCTCTTTTTCCTCCCTACAAGCTTGCTCTGGTCTTCCCTAGGCTGAAGGAGGGAAGAAAATCTTCCTTCTGCTCCACTGCCCCCTCAGCTCCTACTTTCTCTCTCCTCTCTCTTTCACCCCCAAACTTGCTGCAAGTGTAGCCTGTGTGCACAGCTTCCATTTGGTAATACATCTAACACTCCACTGAAGCATGTTCACTGTGCCAGGCTTTGTGCTCAATGCATTACATGTGTTCCATTTCGTTATCCCAATAGTCTTATGAGATAATTATAGTTACACCCATTTTCCAGATGAGAATACTGAGCTGTAGTGAGGTTAAGTGACTTGTCCAAGGTCACATGCCTTGTAAGAGATAGCATATTTCTCACCCATGTTGGTCTGACATGAAAGCCCATATTCTTTTCAGTGACTCCCCAAAGCGTTTCTCTAATGAGGGAATTTGACACTGGCGGGGGAAGGGGTGCAGGTAGCGCCTCCCCACACCTCTCGAGGTTGTCTGTCCTCGCTTCCCTCAGTGTCAGTCCCGTTCAGAGGCACCATCATTCTGACTTGGAGCTGCTGTCCCACTGCCTCCTCTCCCCTTAGGGGCGCTCTGTTCTAGAGGAGGAAGTGTGGGTGCAGAGGCAGAGAGCTGGGCATAAAGCCAGGCTTCTCCAGGAGGTTTGATCATGGGAAATTATTGACTCTGTCTGAAAAATGAGCTAAAGGAAGCAGCCTCATGGCATTGTCACAGTCGCATCTGGAGAAGTACCTGGCACGTGGGAAGCCCTCAGGTACTAGTTTTTGCCCTTAAGTTCCTGCAATATAATATGACTTTCTCCTCATCGCTGTATTGAATAGCTTCTCTTGAAAAGCACAGTGAGATATCTTCTAATCACCAAATCCAGGTACTTCCTCTCAGCTGTCAGCCACCTTGACATTTCTACAGCGTGTTCGGGATGTTGTAGAAGACAGTATCTATCCCTGTTGCTCTTAATTAAGGTCTCCAAACTACAAAATGCTCCCCAATTCACCAATGTGGAAGGCTTCTGGAAAGTTCAGGTTGGTGGTTCTCAACTGGAATGTGCATCAGAATCATGAGGGAATTTAGTAATGCATAGTCCCAGGCCCCCCGCACTTCTGAACTGTTGGCCTAGGGTGGAAAACTAGAACACATGCAAGTCTTTGTCATTTGATTCAGTCCTGGAATTTGGAAAAATAATTATGATCATTCAAGGTTGAAACGTCCTCACCAGGGGCTGTGTGGCCTCTACAAGTAAAAAGATATTCCCAAGACTGTACAGGGTCTGATGGGATGTGCTGAAGAAGCGAGGAGACACTAGACAGTAGAGTGGGACCGAGAAAGGGGGAAGAAGGAGCTCTGGGCATGCTCCAGGACAGCAGCAGTCAAGACTGACAGGAGGGGCCCGAGTCCCCAAGGAGAGGAGGCAGGCCCAGCTCCTGAGAGTGCCCAGACCTAGGGTGTTTTGTGACCGTGAAAAAGCCCCTGCCAGTTACTCTGCCTCAAGCTCCAGACTCTACACCCGTGGTACTGCCTGCTTCCAAGTGTGAAGATGGTACAGGCGTCTGCCTGCGGGCAGTCACCAGAGAGGGCCCGCTGTGGTCTGAGGTGGCCTGTCTGTTCTCTGCTCTCGCAGGGCTGGCCATGATGGAGGTGGCCCCCTCATTCTCCAGTGTCCTGAAGGACTGCACTGTCACCCAGGGCCAGGATTTTGTGCTGCAGTGCTAGGTGCAGGTGACCCCGGTACCCCGAATCACGTGGCTGCTCAATGGTGAGTGCCCGGCCCGAGCCCCCTGCCCCAGCAGCTGACCCTAGCCCCCTGCTCAGCCCCCTGGGCGCTTCAGCCCTGCCTGCATTATCGCTTGGCTTCCTCCATTTATCACTCTGAAACATTTATGCATAAGAAGGAAGTACAGGGTACAAAGAGAGCATGGGACCCAGAGTCCCCTATTGCCTGGCTGGGGACACTGGGCTAGTTACCACTCCACCTGAGCCTTGAGCTCCTTGTCTGTAAGCCAGGAATAATGCCACCTACCGTCCAGGGTGGCAGTTGTGAAAATTAAATTAGATTTTTTATCTAAAACCATTAACGAGGTGCTTAGCACATAGGTACACAAGCAATTTAGTTCCTTTTTTTATGGCCAGGCTCATAGGAGGCCCTCAGTAGATATTTGCTGAGTCAATAAATGAACAAATAAACTAACAAATTAATGAACCACACCAGAAGTTGCTCAGGGGACCCTGCCTTTTATTTAGTGGCAGGTGGTTTGGGAGTTCATAGACCAGTAATTCCTTTTAATGTTGTAGTCCTATAGAGACATGCCAACCCTTTTTGGTTTTTTTTTCTTTTGCCAAGTAGAGTCCTTTGAAAAAATTAATTATCGTATATTATCAGCTTTCTCTTTTTAAAAAAGCCTTTAAATTCCAAAAGGATGGGCAAACTCTAATTTTAGGACTGAGAGCAGTCCGTAAACTTGATGAAATTGAGCAGGGTCTATTTCATGGATCCACAGGGAGGATGAAGGAGCACCTGCCAGGAGTCGGGAGACAAGGGTACTCGTCCTTCCCTGCCATCGAGTGGTCAGGTGACCTTGGACACTCCACTTTACCTCTCTGGGCACTGGTTCTTTACTGGTGAGGAGATGGGCAGGAACAGAAGGTTTGGGGTCACGGCCAGCTCTCACCACTGGTAGAATAGGTTTCTTAGGGAGCAGCGACGCTGTCACCTATGCACCACGTAGCGCCATTTGTTTCTGCGCCACTGGCGCATTTATTGTGAACCTTCCTTGTTGGTATAGTTTACTTAGGCTTTTCTAGAAATTCTCTTTAGTCAGTGAGAGAAGGTGCCATGGAGTCTTCCTGTGTGTCATCTTCTTGGGTAAACGAGAAAATTGAGATCTCCTTCCCTCTGCCCCTCACTAAGAACAGAGCCTTTTTCGGACCTCATGACTGACCACCCAGCCTTCTTTCAGCTGAAACAGAACAAGGACGTTAAGGACTAGTAATGGATCTGAGTAAGAGAGTTTCATCTCCCTCTGGCTCAGAGTCCAGACCAGGGGTCAACACACATTTTCTATAAAGGACCAGATAGTAAGTATTTTCAGCTTTGCAGGCCATACAGTCTCTGTCACAACTACTCAAGTCTGCTGTTGTGGCATAAAAGCAGCCAGAGACAGTCGTTAAATGAATATGTGTGGCTGTGTTGCCATAAAACTTTATTTATGGACACTGAAATGGAAATTTCATACAATTTTCACACGCCATGAAACATTCTTCCTCTGATTTTTTCCAATCATTTAAAATATGTAAAAGCTATTATTGGCTTTCAAGCCGTACGGAAGCAGGCTGCAGGCCACGTTTGGTCCACTATCTGTGGTTTGTGGACCCCTGGCCTACAGCACTGGCGATAGTGAAAAGCAACCCAACCTTCTTCTTAGTGAACCTTGGCATTTCCACACTCTTCCCACTAGAGGGCGATCGTGCTCAGGTTGGGTTCTCGGCCACCCACTCAGGTCCAACCCAATCTTGGAGCTGGGAGAGTTCTGTCTCCCAATTCTGAATGCCCTGAGCCGACAGCTCCTTTCTGGGGCCATCATTCCATCCCATACTTGTGGGGCCAAAATGAGTTATGCTCCAGTGAAAGGAGAGCTCTCAAACAGCTCCTCTGTGCATTATTGACAGCAGAAGCACTTTGATGGCATTCATGGAGTGTACTGGTATTCTCAAGGAAGAGCGGTTTTAGGGTGTCATTTTCACAAAAAATAAAAACAAAGATGATGTTCAGTCCTCTCTGTAGCAGGATCCGGCCCCTGCCTTTCCCGGCCCCCAGCCCCACTTTTGTGAAGTTCGGTAGGTCGGGCAGCATCTCTTCCCTCTGACGCTCCAGCATGCTTGTCAGGCTCTGCAGACAGTCCTGGAGACATGAGGTGTAGCTATGTGCAGAAGGAAACATTTCATGGCAGGGAGAGGACTTCTCTCTGCACTGGCTCCCTCCCTGTCTGCCCACCCCCAATTTTATGAGGTGCAAACCAGAACCCTGGGGCCTGACAAGGGAAGAAACTGACAGTTGCTCCCTGTACGGTGAATGGACACATTCCTGTTGGAAGGCCAGAATCTTCAGTAATGAGATTTTTTTTTTCCCCTGGAAGTGAAAGCTCACATCCTGGAATGATAAATTCCTGGGAATATATAGAATTGAGGAAACCATGGAAGTTCATAGCATGCACTTCTGTCTCCGTGCAAGACTTTATGTGACCTGAATAATAAAGGGCCTCTCATGGAGGGGACTCTAGGAAGAAGAGGCCAGAGTTGTTTTTAGTTCCCCATATTTATCTTCTCTGTGACCCTAAAATGCACCTAACTGTACGGAAGAAATGCACCTAATTGCAGCGTGAGGTTGAAGTCATAGAATTGCTTTCTGATAAATATTTGCAATGGGAGATGGAATTCTTGTTTCTGGAGACATCTGAAAGGAGCCAGGAACCTCGTGTTCAGTCCGGGCGAGGCCTCCTCTGCCTGGGGCTGGGCTATGGGCCAGATGATCCTGTAAGATTCTTTCCAGGCTCAGAATTCTGTGAAGTCCAGGATGTGCATTTGGGAACTGTTTATTTAAACAGAATGCACAGAACTATGTGCCTTTCCCTCCTGCAGTCTGAATGCCTCCAGAATCTCTCCCCACAGTCCTTCCAGCCTCAGTCTTACTCCTCCACCCCACACAGCCACTCCCTCTCCTTCATCTTCCTAGAACCTGCCTCTTTCTCCACCCCAAGCCTCTGTCCAGCTGACCGGGGGTGAGCCTGACACGCCATTAGCCCTCAGTGGATCTGAGCGAGCGTGGCGAGCATCAGTGTCATGACAACAGCTGCCCCACTGAGGACAGGGCTCACGTGCCCACCACTGAGTGCTCCCTGGCCTGAGCCTTCCTGTGCTTCCCTCCACAGAGCAGCCCATCCGGTATGCTCACTCCACCTGCGAGGCTGGCATGGCTGAGCTCCGCATCCAGGATGCCCTGCTGGAGGACCACGGCACCTACACCTGTCTGGCAGAGAATGCCTGGGGGTGGGTGTCCTGTAGCGCCCAGGTCACTGTCCATGGTAGGAGGCTCTGGGCTCTCCCTAGAAGCTGCTTTCCTGCAGGCACATCTGCTATGGAGAAAGAGCACTGTGCCTGAAGGCAGGCAGGTGGAGAAGATGCCTCTGGGAGTTCACAGTGACAGGGGTCTACTGTGGGAGATGGCCATGCAAAGGCCAGTTCCCCCCTCTCCCCACCAGGGCTGAAGGAAGATGTAGGGGAAAGAGGCAAGAGCTTCATTGTCTCAAGAAGCTGCAGTCTGGTAGGAAGAAAACCATTCACAATGAAAGATGACCTAGGAGGAGTATTCACATAGCCCCAGGACTTAGGGGTCTCACAGATGAGCCTTCACATGCTGGGGACCACTCGGTATCAGTGTGCTGGTCCTGAAGCTTCTAGAGGGTCACAGGTTATCCCCCTCTTCCTTCTACCCCTGCTCCTTCCTACCATCCCAGGCTTGTTTTTATACATCATCAGCCTGGTGTCCGGTAATCTGATTGTCATGGTCATCCATTGATCCGCGTCAAGGGCTTAGTCTCAGGAAGTCCCTGGGGAGCCACAGGCCTCAAGACAGAGCTGTCTGGGCTGTGGTATTAGCGGGCTTGCTGACAGTGCCCGAGGAAGTGCTTCTTGGGTCCAGGGCGATCAGGTAAGCCTGATCCCCACCCTTGGCCCCGGCCTGGCCCTCAGGTCCTGTGTGTGGCTGGCACCTGGGTGCTGAGACCCGGGGCCACTGTGCTCTGCTTTCCCAGCAGACTGTCACTCTGTCCCCCAGGGCTCAGGCCTCTTGGGGAGGCTCTCCCTGTAACGTGAGCGGCTGCCTTCCGGGAGGCCATAGATGTTTCACTGAAAAGGACAAGGGAGAAATCATGTGCCAGTTACTATGTTAAATACTTTCAGCTCACCTGTATTTTCTCATTTAGACTTCAGCAACCCTGGGTGGGGGAGCTGTTCACCCAATTTTACACGGAAGGGTCTGCATGTCTCAAAAAGTTAACATAACTTGCCTAAGCGCAGCAAGCTAGTAAGTCAGGCTGGCCTTCCAAACCCAGATCCTCGTGACTCTAAGCTTGTGCTCATTCCCATCCCCTGCCCTGTTCCAGAGTGTGCGTCCGCTGGCCCAGAGGGGCAGGCTGGCCCCCGTGGGCCGGGCAATGTCGCCCTTATGATAAGGAACTGGCACAGACGGAGGATGTGGCCGAGGCTGACTCCATGATCTCTTTGTCTAGTGGGTGCACGCTCCCTGGCCTCCTCGATTTCTCTGGAGTGCCTGGCATGGAGTAGTCACCCAGGAACTGGCCTCCGCTTCCTTCCAGGAAGCCCTCCACGCTGGGGTGGGAGCCTGACTGTGGCCACCAGGAGCTTGTCAGCCAGCACTCTGGTTTACACATTCATCCCCTCCATCCTCAGGTCTCATTTCATGGCTCCTTGAGGGGCCTCGGGAAATTGTGGTAACGAGATCCAAGAGGTGGTGAGCAGATCTGAGCCTTGTGCCCTTGGACCAGGGAAGCAGCTCTCACCCTCCCACCAGGGGGCTCTCCTTGGCGGTCTGTGTGGCCCACCCTAAGGACTAGTAACAGGCAGAGAGAGCCACAATGATGCGTGGTGGGTCTGTTGTCCAAGACTCCCCCTCGCGAGCTTCAGCCGGCTGCCGGCAATCCAGTGCCTGGCCGGATTGTCTGTGTATAGATTGGATTAGAGAGACCCAGCTGAGCTAATAGTCCCACCAGCGGTGGGGGTCCCTAGGTGAAGGATCCAGAAGACTTTGGGGGCCACCCTCCTGGCCCCGGGGTCTGTGGGAGGGCGGGGCCTGGGTGATTGCCGATGGAGTGCATTGTAAGGCAGAAGCAGAGAGGTGCTGGCAAGAACGCTGCCAGAGCCGTTTGGATTTCTCAGAGAACAGCCCTGCGTGGGGACAGCCCCCTCCCAGGGTGGAGATTGACTGGCCTGCCTCAGAGGCTCAGATACCATAAATGGTGAAGGAGGCCGAGAGAGGCGCCACGTGCTCAGGCGGCAGCCCTGGGGCTGTCTGCCCGGGATTGGGGCCGGCTGAGCCTGGCACGGGGACACCCCTGGCTCCCGGCCCTGAGGCGCCTGCGAGGCTCGAGTCCACCATCATCAGCTGTGGAGTTTTTCTTACTTTATTGGCAGCTCCTTTGGCTCCAGGTCTCTGGGGCAGCGTGGGGGTGGGAGATGACTGCAGCAGGGCCTTGGGCCCCGCGGTGCCAGCCACGGCTCCGGCCTTTCCCGTAGCTGCCCAGGCCTGGCCTTTCTTCTCGCCACAGTGTGGCACCAGCCTCGCGGGAGCGGGATGGGGAGCTGACCACCCAGGTGTGACTCCTGCTCCACTGCTCATAGCCCTGCGACCCGGGCTGCTCTTCCGTCTCCAGGCCTCATCTTCCTCCTCTGTGAGATGGGGACACTGGTAGTCACCCCCAGACTGTGAGGATTAAATTAATGAAAACACATGATGTCCTCAGAACCTAGGAAGCGCTCTGTAAGGATGTGCTGTTACGACGATTGTCCAGCACAGCCCCGACCTTCAAACAAGATAAAATAGTTCAAAATGCCAAGTGTAAGGAGTGGTCTTAGCAAAGGATCAACTTTGCATACAGTGGGTGGCCGTTAGTCTGTCTGTCTGTTTTTGGTAAGGGGAAGAGAGAATCAGAATCAGAGAAGGGAGGTGTTGGCCCAGCTGCTGAAGCCATAGCCTGGAGCACCCCATTGTGGGGGCTCTGGCCACAAGGGGGCGCCATTCAGCAACGCATCTCCCTCCCGTTGTTGGGTTTCCAGGCGGGGAGGTGTCTAAGGGCAGGTCTCCTGGAGGCGAGCTCAGAGTTGAGCAGATGCTTTCCTGAAGGCCAGACAAGGGGACTCGTCCTCACTTCTTTAGCCTTTTGCCAAGGTTTTGTAATTATCCAGAAATTGCTGGCCCAGCACTCTGACATGGTTTCTGCAGCCATTTTCCCCTGCTTTCTCTGCCTCCTCTCCTCTAAACCCCTTCCTCCAAAAACCCAGCTAACTTTCTCCCACAGATGTCACTTCCTCTGGGAAGCCTTCCCTGATCACCCCAGAATGAGTTCTTTTACCAGCCTGTACTTCCTTTAGCGGTGTGTTTATTTATCAACATGTCTTTACTGAGTACCTACTCTGTGCCAGGCATTGTTCTGGGGAAGCTGCGGTGATTGGGGTAGACAAGCTCAGCCTTCATGGCAATTAAGTCCGGGTGGGGAGATGGGCGATATCAACACCTGGTTTAATCACATACTGACAAGTGCTGCTAAGAAAATGAGAGTAGAGAAGGAGGGAAGGGATCCTTTTTCAGCTGGGTGATAAAGGAAGCCTCTACTAGGAGGTGAATTTTGAGCAGAGACTTCAGTAACCCGGAGAAAGGGTGCTCCAAGCAGGTGGTCCAGCAAGTACAAAGGCCCTGAGTCGGGAACAAGGTCAGCCTATTCAAGCAAGCCGGCCAGTGTGGCTGCAGCAAAGTGAGTGGGTATCCCAGTGGCAAAGGATGAGTTTAGAGAGAGGCCAGGGTAAGTCATGCAGGTCCTCTAGGGTAAGGAGAAAGCATTTTATTCTTTTTTTTTTTTTTGAGGAAGATTAGCCCTGAGCTAACATCTGCTGCCAATCCTCCTCTTTTTGCTGAGGAAGACTGGCCCTGAGCTAACATCCGTGCCCATCTTCCTCTACTTTATATGTGGGACCCCTACCACAGCATGGCATGCCAAGCGGTGCCATGTCCACACCCAGGATCCGAACCGGCAAACCCGGGGCCACCGAAGTGGAATGTGCGCACTTAACTGCTGCGCCACCAGGCCGACCCCTATTCTAACTGTGAATTTTCACTTTAATTGCTTGTTTAATTGTCTTCCCTGCCAGACTGTAAGCTCCCTCTAGGTAGGACCTTGTCTTATTCATTGTTGCATGTGGAACAGGGCCTGCCAGGAGCATGTGTTCAGTGAGTGAATGAAAGAGCACACAGACGTGGGTGAGCCTCCCCCAGTGCAGGGGGCACTCCCTCCACCTCCTCACTTGCCCTGGGGCTCAGTGCTCACTGGAGTGTGTAGGAAAGCCACAAACCAGCTCTCAAGAGTCCCTCACCAAATACTCCTTTCCTCCCCCTACTCTAGAAGAAAAATCCCCAATAGTTAACCAGGCGGTGAAAACGTTCCCTCCAAACCCAGGACGGAGCCCAAAGAAAGGATGGTGAATCTGGATTCCTGCAGAATGCAGGAAGACCTGAAGGAGAAAAACTATTTCAGTTTATTTGGACTAAGTCACTGGTGGGGGGCTTCCTTAGGCTAGAATATTTTAATTTATTTCCCCCTGGAGTATCTTTGTCAAGGGTAAAATTCTTAAGTGACTGGATTTATTAACCTGCTAATTGTACCCGTTTTGACATAGTTTCAGCCTAATGGTTTGTTTATTTATCTGAAGGTCTGCTGGGCCTGTTAAAGTCATCTAAGGACATAAAATGCGGGTATGTTAGAAAAAAAATAACCTGATCTCTAGAAAAATGTGAAACTTAATGAGCATCTTTATTAGGGTTTTGATGTTTTGATGAAGACCTCCTAATGAAAATAGCAGTCACCAGCAAGTCAGCCCTTCACAATGACAGTGGCAGTAGAAGCCCAGGTTTTCAGATTCATTATGGACCCTCCGTGGGGCAGCTTCGAGATCCGACAGCTTCCCATCATTTTAATGGAAGACACGGACTGCCGCCTCCTCTCTCCTAAATTATGCTCAGGAACTTTGGCCACAATATAATCTGTCCAGTTGGTATCAGGTATGGACCTGTCCTCCATGAGTTTGAAAGCACTGAAAACATTTTTAATATGTATATTAGCTAAAGAGAAATTTACTGAAGGAGAAGGATGAAAGGTTTACCTTGTCTATTTTTTAATTTGTTAAGAACCTTAGTCCACCCCAAACATGTGTCCAAAAGTCTTTTAAATTCTAAGAAGGCAAGCAGTTAAATGTTAAATTATTTTATAACCAATATTTTAGTTTTATATAGGTTGAATACAACAGAATTTGGACATGTGGGTCTTTCGTGTCACAGAAGGACTTCTGAGTATATATGGTCCATTTGTGTCTGTGTCATAGAACTGGAGCCTCATTTTACTATTGGACAGTCAGAGATTTATACCTGTCTACTTCTGCAGCCCATCGTAGGTCATGTCTACCTACGATGTCTACCTTACTTGCTTGGAGTCCATGGTCAAGGATGCAATCCAGAATTACAGCTGTGTGCCCCTCATGCCCAGTGTGCTCTGCGCTGTGGCATGTGGTTTCCTGGCACTCTGGGGAGGGAGCATGGGTGGTTTCAATGCTGTACCTTTACGTTCAGAGTTTAGCTATAGCTCTGGAGGCCGTAGGAAGGCTGTGGTTGCAGTGATCCCAGCTTCCTGTCCAGCAGCCCTGTCATTACCAGCTAGAGACCAATACATCATGGGCATTCATGCATTGTTGTTTCCTTTCATTCTTTTCCTTTGTCGACGAAAATAATCCATAACCAGTCTATAAATGAAAATTTGGGTGAGTTTATTCTGAGCTGAAATCTGGGGGCCTTTCTTCCCACAGGAAGAAAGGGCACTGAAGAAGTGGGGTGCACAGAGTGGTTATATACCCCCAAACAGGGTGTTTCACATATGATTGAAATGTCCCTCCCACAATAGTCACAAGATTGCCCTGTGGGCACGGCACTTGATGGACACAGCAGGTTGTGGGTCTGCTATCTTGGTGGGCATAGCAGGAGGCAAGTCTATTGTCTCGAGCTGGGAGGTCACAGAAGAGCACAGCAATCAGTTTCTAGCCTAAGGAAAGATGCTTAATCCTTAAGGAGATGCCAACGTTGGGAGGGGCAGGGAAGTTGCACCTTTATCTCAAGGGCCTTTGTTCTTGCCTGTAGGGAAAGTCTAAAGCAGATATACAATGCATGCTCAACAGCCACGGTCAGGCCCTTTGGGAAAGACAAGGTCAGGCCGAATTAGCTTTATACCAAATGGCTTCCTCATATTCTCCAATATATCCTATTGCTTGCCATTTTTATTTGTCACCTTGCACACTTCTCTTCCCATTTGCCTATGTTCTGGAGAAGTCAGTGGGGGGAAGGAAAACCAAAAGAGAACAAGGCTATAGGGGAAAGAATCTCTTTTTATGCCACGGAAGTAGATATTTTGCTGACTCTCCTGGTAGGTTTATTGGTTAGGAGACAGAATTTTGTTGGAAGAGAATTCCAGTACCTCCCTGGGAGTTTACACCTCTCATAAATGGCCTGCAATTGAGAAGGGGCTCGGCTTCCCCTCGGCTGGGTAAGGTAACCGTCCTTGGAGGAGTCCTCTAGAGTCAACGGTCCCGGAATTTAGGGGAAGGAGGAGGCTGGTCTGTGATCCCTGAACCATGCCGGACTTTGAGCACCAAATAAAGGAAGAAGGAAGGGTTGTGTTTCCAGAAGTCCCCTTCAGTTGGTGATTTACTGAATTTCCATAGGGTCACAGTGAATCAGATTTGCTGTCAGAATGCTATTTTGTATCATAATGACTAAGGAAAACAGCCCAGGTTCAAAGCTTAAGAAAAATCCTCAGTAGATCCAAGATAAGGCAATCATTTCCCTCCCCCCAGCCATGCATTTTCAGGAGATCTGTGTGTCTTCCTCTGAGGAGTGTTGCTGGAGGTGATGGTAGGAAGCAGGGGAGGGCCATTCCACGTCTGTTTTCATTTGGTGACCACCCGTGAATCCAAGGATGTTCTTAAGTTGCTGACAGACCGGGGCTAGAGCTCTGAGAATGGGACTCAGTAAATGGCAGTGACAGCAGCAGTGGCGTCCCTCCACAGAGGAGAGCCCAGCGAGCTCCTTAGATGGTCGAGTGTTTCGTACCAACATTCTGGCTCTGTTTTATATTTCTGCGTCATCTGTTTAAACACTTTAAATGTAACATTCCACAGTTTTTTGTTTTCATCTGAAACAAGATTTGAATGAGCTGGGAGCGTGCAGAGGGCAGTTTTCAAGGAAAAGTACTCAACACGTAAACGTGTGCATTTAATGCACTTCGGATCCATAAATGTGGGGCTTCAGAGAGGAGCGAGTTGGCTAGTAAAAGTAGACTAAACGCTTCTTGCAGAAAAGGCCTCCAAGGAAACAATTCAGAATTGTTTTTCCTGCTAAATCCGTAGAAAGGAAATGAAGGTGTAGGAAGGAAAGAGCAGGAGAATTGTAGTGGAGAGGGAGAATGAGCTCGCCGCAAGCCGCTGGCCAAAGGCTGGAGGAGCCTTGATTTCAAGACCAAGAGAAGCTAATGGCCTGTTCGCGTCTCCAGGTTTGAGGAACAGGTTATGCAGGTTATTGTGTAAGAATTAATGAGAAAGGTAACAAATTGTACCTGCTACGGTGGGTATTTAACTCTTTCTCCAGATAAGAGCTTTTCAAAATAAAATACTGGGTTAATACCAATTCGTATGAGTGTTTTTAAACTAAAACCACTATCACTGAGTGTTTTTAATGAGGAACGTTGTTTTGATGGAAAAAAATCTAACCAGTTAGAAAGCTGGTTTGTTTTATTTCATTCCCATAACAACTCCACTTTCCACTTTTGAATTAACTCCACTTTACAGATGAAGAAAACCAGCAGTCAGAGGTGAAGTCAGCTGCCCACACAGTGTAGCTAACAGGAGCAGCCATGTGCTTTCTACTCTGCTGCTCAGGGGCCCTGAGAAGTCGTCTGTTTGATGCTCAAGAGCGAGAATTTAATGTCTCAGTGCATGGCTAGGGACTGCCTTCAAAAACAGTTTCTGATGAGTCAAAACAGAGCAAAATGGCCAAGGAGGAAAAACTGGAAGGGTCACTAGGGTCAGAAAGTGATGTCTCTCCCTCTCTCTCTTCACCCCTTCCCTCCATCCCTCACCCACAATCCTTCTCTCTTCTCCCCATTCTCTTCTCTCTTCTTTCCTTTCTCCTCATTTCCCTTTCTCGAGTCTTGTCGACAGCTTCAGTCTCTGTGGCATCATGTTTACTTGTCAATAACCTGCTGGCAAGTATTCTTAATCTCTGTTCCTGTCTTCCCCGTAGGGGGACAGGCTGGTCCTTTTCCTCTCGCTCACAGTGGAACAGTGCACCCGGTGGCTAGCTGCTCAGTTTAACGATGGAGCAAGTCAGGGAGGGAATGGAGAGTCATCGGCTGATTGACCAAGTGCCAGAGCCACAGATCAGTTCACCTTAAATCTTTAATCCTAGGCCAGTAAATCAAGGAGACTGGCTCTTCCTTGATTCCAGAGAGAAGGCCCTCTCTGGGCTTGACCTCAGCAGAGCAGCAGGAAGCACAGCTGGGAAAACCTGGGGTATATTTAGTCTGGCCCCATCTGAGCTCGGTAGTAAGTCTGTCACTGGGTCCCAGGGACCCCTCCCTTGCTATTTGTGTGCCGCGGCCAGTGCTTGCTCTTCCCAAAGGAAGAAGGGTCAGGTTCCCTGAGGCGCCATTGCCAATGCGGGCCTCTTGCCTCAGACCCTGGCCCACCTGCCCCTGCCTCAGACCACAACTGTGCCAGATGACGCCTGAAGCACAACCCCAGAAAAGCACATCTCCAGGGTAACTGGGAACTCTGGGCGTGAACACAGTGACAGAAAGCTCCCAGTGGAATCTCAGGACTGGCCTTTGTCCTCAGGACAGCAGAGGGAGAGCATCCAGACCAGGACCCTGCTGGCCATGTCAGCCCCAGGGTCTTCGGACAGGCCAGCTTCCTTCTCTGAGCCTCAGCTCCCTCCGCTGTAAGATGGGGACACGATCTGCCCTACGTCAGAGGATGCTGAGGTTAACACTGACTTGAGCTGGAGCTGCGAACGCCTTTGGGATCATGAAGTGCTGAACTTTGTAAGGAATTGTTACAATGTTGTCTCACTGGCAGCTGTTGATGTCCTTTCAGATCTCCGCCTGCTGAAATGTGAATGTCCCGGTTTGGGGGACTTTTCTTATTGTAGTTTTTGTCAGATTGAGTTTGCCCAGCCGAAAAAGTCAGTTGGGTTAGGAAAGGCACAGAATATTTATTTTTATACTTATTACATGCCAGATAATGTTCTAGCTGTTTTACATAATTTCTTTTAATCATCTAAAAACGCTACAGTATTTATCACGTTACGCTAATGATGTAAGCATTACACTTATCAATATTGTATCATCATCCATCATTGATGTTAACTGTATTATCATCCATTTGGGGGAGAGAACACTGAGGCTTAGCTTGGGGAACTTGCTTGAGATCATGCAGCTAGAGCTGTGAGTTCAGAGGGCCAGTTTCGTCTGTCACTTCTCAGTTTATGAGTCTACACGAGACTGAGCACAAACGGAGGCATGGTCTATGGGCCACAGATGAGCCGGAATCATTTATTTGGCTTTGGAATTAAGTGAAATACACACACCTTGCCCTTTTCACCTGGCTTGCCCCTGCTCTGATTTAGCTTTCCCCCCTTGTCAAGGACCTAGGATGTGGATCAGCAGATAATGCATTTGTCCTCATGGAGAGTTCACCCTGGGCACCACTGGAGACAGTCTCCAGGACATCCTGGCCTTGCCGTCAGAAGGCCTGGGTGTGAGCTCTAGGTCTGCTTGTAACTGGCTCTGTGACCTTGGGCAAGTCACTTCCCCTGGGCATGTCCTGGCCTCTCTATCAGTAACGTGGGGTGGTGGGGTTGGGACTCAGGTTTCGGGGTTCTAGTTCGGGTGGCTTTTCTCAGACTGCCTAAAGGAAGCTCCTTGCCCCCAAATTGAGATCCTCACCAGCTCCTTATCCCAGTGCAGAGTGTGTTTGTAGGGAGGGTTGGTTGGTTTTCTTACCCCATGAAGAATTTGGGGCTGTTGAATGCTGGGGATGATTCAGCCATTCACCAGCCTGGATTCACAGTCCCTCTAGTCCCGGTGACCCCAAACTGCAGGTCTGAGAACAGGTTCATTCTGCACGTGGACTCCCAATCATTTCCCTTTTCCCTCCATTCTTGCTGTGGGGTCTGGGGGAACGAAGCCCACGGTCAGAGGCGAGGGAACCCAGTGCCTGCCCCAGGGCCAGTTCCCACATATTTAGTCTCTCTCACTCATCTCTCTCCTGGAGGACGTGTAGCCAAAGTTTGTTCTCAATTTATTTTAGATGTATCCCATGATAGTTTTAAGCGACACGTTTGTGTTCCTAACAGAGTTTGCCTCTGGTCAAATAAAAATGAGTCTGTGATCCTTGGGAGAGGGCCCACTCTCTGTCTGTTCTTTTGCTGTTGATAAACCCACAGAGTAGCCGAGCCCAAGTGGATGGGTGTGGGTCAGCTCCCGTGCTAGCCTCGCTCAAATGTTAACGTCCATGGTGAATCCTTGTTCAAAGTATTTTCACATATTGTCTCTTTAAAACTCCAAAGTCCTGTGATGATGCTATTGTTTTCCTAAATACCGATGTGGAAGTCGAGCTTCAGAGAGAGGCCGTGATTTGTCCAAGGCCAGGCCCCGGCCTTAGATCGTTTCCAGTGGGTTCCAGAGAACCGTGTGGGAGGCAGTGGCCAGGCCACCGTCAAGAGAAGGAGGTGCAGATATGCTTTTAGTCCCCACTGGCTGAGAGCCATAGGGTGACGTGGCTTTGCCAGAGCCCCAGGCCAGGAATGGGGCAGTGAGAAGACCCAAGTGTGTTTGTAGGGGGGCACCCCTGGCTTGAAGGAGCTGGCATTGTTGGTGTTCCCGCAGCCCCTAGGAATCAGAGCCCACATCACAGAGCGCTGAAGCTGGGGACTCAGCCTGAGAGGTGGGAACAGGGAGGACTCTGCACAGGCAAAAACATTTTGTCCTTGAGCCTTCTCAGTCTGTGCAAGACAGGAAATTCCTCAACTCTCTCGGGGCAGTGCGCTTTTCTGGCCACTGCAACCCAGTCAGAGAAATGAGATCTCTGCCTTTCCAATACTGGGCCCCCCGAGCCCACTCCCAGGAGCCTGCTGCCAAGGCCAGGGCTGCCTGGCTGCCCCTCTGTGAAAGGCAGCAATGCCGATGCCGGGGGGGGGGGGAGCAGCAGGGGCCTGAGAGCCCATTCTCTGCTCATTCTCTCCTGGGGCTCCTCTGTCTCAACTGCGCTTGCACTCCAGCTCCATGCCCTGCACGCTGCACCTGGCTTGGGGGAAATTTTCCTCCAGCTTCCCAGCCTCTCCCAGCCTCATTCCCAGAGGCTGCACTGGGAGAGCTCAGCCATGGATCATGTTTTATTTCCAGTGCCAACAGATAAAAATTCAGTGGCAAATTTGGAGTTAGGCCTTTCTCAGGTATGTAAAGCACCCTGGAAATGTATCCCCATGGCTACAAGCTGCCTGCAGAAGATCTGGTATTTGTGGCCCTGTGCAAATAAGAACCCAAAATACCAGAGTCTGTTTCCCCCAAACAAAACTTAGAGTTTAAGTTAGAGATAGTGTAGCCCTCCGTACCGACCCCTGCCCCTGCCCAAAGAGAGAAACAGGACAAGCTAAAAAAGAATTATTGAAGGTCAAAGCCACCTGGCTCGTAAGACAAAGGGCAAGATCAAGACTGGAAGCTGGGAGCTTGTCCTGCACCAGGGCTGTCTGGTGCTGGAAATAGACACCGGCTCAGCCACTGTGCTGCCCAGCTTGGGGAGGATTCCAAGAATAATGGAAAGCCTATTTATTAACCCGTCTCCCCAGAGAACCGAATGGGGGTAAGTGGGCCAGGCCTGAACCCAGAGAGGTCTCATTTTTATCTTTGACCAGATACTACCTCCCTCTCCCAGAGAGAGAGCTTTTCCCCCTCAGTTTTCATTGAGGTCATATTGATGGACAATAAACTGTGTATATTTATGGTGTTTAATTTGAAACCTTCACCTGTGAAACCACCACGGTCTTAAAATATGAGCATCTCCATCACCCCCAAAGCCTTCCTTGTGCCCCTTTACAATCCATGCCCCCAACGCCTGCCCCAGGTAACCACTGATCTGCTTTCCGTCACTATATTTTTCCTTTTCTAGAACTTTCTATAAATGGAATCATCCAGTATGTACTCTTTCTTCATTGGACTCTTTCATTCCATGTAATTTTTGTGAGATTTGTCCCTGTTGTAGTGTCTGTCATTAGTGCATTCCTTTTTATTGCTGAGTGGTATTCCATTGTGTGGATATATCACAATTTGTGTATTCATTCACTTATTGGTGGACATTTGGGTTGTTTCCAGTTTGGGGCCATTAGGAATAAAGGGGTCACAAGACTGTTTGTGCACCCGTCCTTGTGTAGACACGTGCCTTCATCTCTCTTGTGTGAACAACCAGAAGCAGAATGCCTGGATCATATGGTAAACGTATGTTTTACTTTTTAAGAAACTGCTGAACTCTACTCTTTCACACCCCCACCAGCAGTGTATGCAAGACCCACTTGCCCACATCCTTGCCAACACCAGTGCTTGGGATGATCCGTCTTTTTAATTTTTGGCATTCTAATGAGCGTAGTGTCTTTAGCTTTCTTGAGGTGCTTAAATCCCTTGAGATGGCGGTGGAGCCATGCAATCGTAGAAGACAGTGACGAAGCTCTTCAGTTCTGTGTTAGGAGAGACATCAAGCAATATTGTTAAATGAAAAAGCAAGACGCCAATCACTGTGTATACTATGCTGCCATCTTTTTAAAAAAGAAGAAAATGAAAGAGTATGCCTATGTGCTTGTGTGTTAGACCATCTCTGGCAAGAGGAACAAGAAACTGAGATTGGGTTGTCTCTGGGAATGGACACTTGATGGCTGGAGGACAGCGAGAGGAAGGGAGACTTGACACATACTCTTTGGTACCATTTGAATTTTGTGCCATGTGAGGGTATTCCTTATTCAAACAAGTAAATAAAATTTAAGGAAAAAAATCTCATAAGATGCCAAGTGTTGGCTTCTCCCCCTCGAAGTTCTCCTGAGGAACTGGAGCCTTGATCGGGCAGGGCTCTGCAGAGGCCTCATTCTTTTCCTGCTCTCCAGCAAGAGCACTGTGATGCTGAGCAGAGAACTGGGCGCACCTTGTTCCCAGTGATCTCCAGGGCCTCCCCAAACGCCTCATCTGTTAGCAGTCAATTTCTGGTGGGAACCTGAGCCTCAACACAGTCATGTGCCAAGTGGTCGGTTAGTCTGTGTTTGTTGAATGAATGAATGAATGTTCACGCACATTCTGTTGTCTGCCACACAGAAAAGAAGAGTGACAGGAAGAGCGAGTACCTCCTACCCATGGCTCCCGGCAAGTCCACTGCACCCCGCTTCCTGCAGGGCCTCTCTGATCTCAAAGTCATGGATGGAAGCCAGGTCACCATGACAGTCCAGGTGTCAGGTCTGTCTCTGCATCTCTGTCCTCAGGGTGTATGTGAAAATGGACACAGTTGCAATATGGGCATTGCTCCCCTATGCTCCACTCAGATCTTTGGTCCCCCAGAAAATTAGCGTGGGACTGTCAGTCAATGGGCCCAAAGAAGATGAGCCTCTTGGTCCCTCTTTTTTGCTTTCTCTGGATTCAAGGTTAATTGGTGCAGGGGCAGAAGATGGCCATAGCTAGAAGAGTGAGGGGTTAATGTGAAAACATCATGTGGCCAAAATAGCTGCAAGATTTTGAACCCTGGCACAAAACCAGATGATGTGAGAAGTTCCCAACTCTGGGAAGATATTCTCAGCTGCTCTATTCAAATTTTAAGGTGAGAAGATGAAGCAGAGGTCCTCAAACAGGTGTGGGGTGACAAGAACATGTGACTGTCGGCCCAGTGTGAGATGCCACAGTCCTTGCTGGAGGCCAGTGAGAGAAGCCTGGGGCATCTTACTGACAGGAGCTCCAGCGAGCTTGTGCCTGGAGGCATCCAGAGCTCCCCTTCATTGCTAAATGGTTGCTGGCTGCTGACAGCCTGGAGGTCGCTCTCCTGCTTTTCCAGTTCCTCTGGAGCTGCAGAACAATAAAGCTGAGCTGTGAGAGAACCTGTGCGCTCGCCCCTTTAGGGATCCTCGGATGAACTCCTTGGCAGTCCCATGACAGTCCCAGGTGGAGGGCTGCGTCTCCTCCCCTGCCCACACTTGACAGCATCAGAGGCGCCCTGCACCTGGCCCACAGACACGTGTTAGCTAACCCATCAGAGACAGAGGATGGTCTCCTCTCTCCTCGGGCCACTCCGGAGCCTGACGCCTCACAGCCTCCCTCAGCAACCCTTCCAGGGGCCTTGCTTCTCTGGAAGCAGAGCATAATGGCTCAGCTCTTACCACAGAGGAAGCCCTTATGGGTGGCCATTGTATTATATCCTGACAAATTGCTAGAAACTCCCTAGGAAAGTAGACTAGTAAAAACTGAAAAGGCTGTCCACCATGAGGCATTTTGGGGAATCCTGGATGAGCTGGTGCCCAGTGGACATTTGTGTGGAGTTTGTAAAACAAAATGCACACTGAGCTTTCCTTTTCCTGAAAATTGACAAGGGAGTCACTGTGAAGTTACCATTGCACCACCTGGCCACACATGCACCGTGCAAGGCAGAGCAGCGTGGGCAACACATTCATTTCGAACCCAGTGATCCAGTTACCACTCAGTATGATCAAGCAGTTTGAATTCTAATTTTTTTAAATTTATTTTTATTTTTTAAAGGTTTTGTTTTTTTTTGGGGGGGAGGCGAGGAAGAGTGGCCCTGAGCTAACTTCTGTTGCCAATATTCCTCTTTGTTTTTCTCCCCAAAGCCCCAGCACGTAGTTGTACATCCTAGTTGTAGGTCCCTCTAGTTCTTCTGTGTGGGATGCTGCCACAGCATGGCTTGTTGATGAGTGGTATGTAGGTCTGTGCCCAGGATCCGAACAGGTGAACCCCGGGCCACCTAAGCGGAGTGCATGAACTTAACCATTACGCCACTGGGCTGCCCCCTGAATTCTAATTTTAAAAGCTATTCTTCCTGGCTTTTCTTTTTCATCTCTGAAATAATATTTTTTCACTTCTGGATTCTTTCTAGTTTCCCCAAATCTGTTGTTAAATAATTATAATGAGCATGCATTGAGTACTTTCTTTGTGCCGGATGCTGTTATAATCTGCTATTCTAGTAGGCTGCTAAGGGGGGCTATACTAACTTATTTAATCCTCCCAACAAACCTATGAGGTGGATGCTGTTAGAGTAGTTTATGGATGGGAAACTGAAGCCAAGCGAGTCCAACAAGCATCTAGTACAATACCACAGTCCAGTACAGAGTTGCCTCGTGGCCCAGGGAAGCACCTCCCTGACCAGTCCCCCTGCCCTTCCTCCCTGTTCAGGGAACCCGCCCCCTGAAGTCATCTGGCTTCACAATGGGAATGAGATCCAGGAGTCGGAGGACTTCCACTTTGAACAGAGAGGCACTCAGCACAGCCTCTGTATCCAAGAGGTGTTCCCTGAGGACACGGGCACCTATACCTGCGAAGCCTGGAACAGCGCTGGAGGGGTCCGCACCCAGGCCGTGCTCACAGTGCAAGGTGAGGCTGCCCAGCGCCAGGGAGGAGGTGCTGCCCTGGTCTCTCCAAAAGTGATTTGGAGGCAAGGAAACCACGTGAGCCTGCTTTGTCCCTTGGTCCCATCCCAGCCCCAGAGGCCAGCTCCCCACCCTACATCTCAGGCTCTGGCTGAGTGGGGCCAGCCATCTCTGCCTTCTGAAGTCCCTGTCCTCTCTGGGTTATAGGTTCAAGCTGCATGGGGTGCTAGGAGAGAAATCTCGAATACACTTAGCAATTTGATGATGATAGCTTTTGAGGTGAGTTAATGGGTCTGTTGGGGTCTTTACCTTTAGAGGCCCTATATTTAAGAGGAGAGACAAGTTAAGCACACATAAAGCAGGGTGACAGCTCTTAACCCTGCACATCTGATGTCGATCATTAGCACCTAGCCCAATGCCCTTGTAGTCGAGGCTATCTCCCCCTGCTTTGAATATACAAATGCATGTTAATATCATCCTCGAGAATGTAACCAAGACAGATTGGCCCTGAGAAGGATGTGCTATATCTATCTATCCAATAAAAGTGATTTCTGGACAAGCTGTTATTTGGATAACATGCTGTCTTCAACCTTCACCTCCTCGGAGAGTTGAATGGATGCTGTCTGCTGAAAAGCCTCCCTCTCTAACGCAACCCTTTGCCAACTTCCAGAGCCTCAGGATGGCACCCAGCCCTGGTTCATCAGCAAACCACGCTCGGTGACAGCCTCCCTGGGCCAGAGCGTCCTCATCTCCTGTGCCATAGCTGGTGACCCCTTCCCCACCGTGCACTGGCTGCGAGATGGCAAAGCCCTCTCCAAAGACGCTGGCCACTTTGAGGTGCTACAGAATGAGGACGTGTTCACCCTGGTTCTAAAGAATGTACAGCCCTGGCATGCCGGCCAGTATGAGATCCTGCTCAGGTGCGTCACGTGTCCTGCCAACCTCCTGTCACCCCCAGCCCCCAAATTCCTGCCTCCTGTCAAAGTCCCTACCTGGAACTGGGAAATCAGAGGAAGCACAAAACAATGTGGGGCTTGGGCTTCAAGGTATGGGAAGTGCTGACCTGGAGCTGCTGACGAGCTTTTGTTTCTTCCACTTCAGTCCAACAGATGTCCATTGAGAGCCTTCCCTTCTGAGCTCAGTTCCCAGGAGTCCTCTGTCGTATTACATCCTGGCTTTTGTTCCTCCATTATTTGGTGTGTGGAGAATATGAAGCAGGGAAAAATGGATTAAAATTGGAATTTTAATCCAATTTAAAAATTTTAGGAGGATAGAGGGAATGTATTAGTTATCTATTGCTGTGTAACAAATTACCCCAAAACTTAGTGACAGTTATCATCTCACAGTTTCTACAGATTGGGAATTTGAGGCAGCTTAGCTGGATGAATTTTGGCTCCAGTTCTCACATGAGATTGCATTGAAGGTGTCAGCAGGGGCTGCAGTTGCTAAAGATTTAACAGAGGCTGGAGGAGCCACTTCTAAGATGACTCACTCACAGGGCTGTTGGCAGGAGGCCTCAGCTCCTTGCCACGTGGACCTGTCCATAGCGCTGCTTGAGCGTCTTCATGACATGGGAGCTGCCTTCCCCGGAGCTAGTGGTCCAAGAGAGAACAAGTTGGAACATGCAGTGTCTTTTACAACTTGCCCTTGGAAGTCACGCACCATTACTTCTGCCATATTCTGTTTGTTAGAGTGAGTCACTAAGTACAGCCCATTCTCAAGGGGGCTGGAATTCAGTTGCACTTCTTAGAGAGAGCAACATCAAAGAATCTGTAGACGTTTAAAAACCACTCCAGGGAGGTTAACTATCCCCATTCATTTTTTCCTCCCTTTCAAGGTCTTGCTACATTTCACAGGATGCTAAGCTCCAGGAAGGCACACTGGTATGTTCCCAGTGCCTAGAACAGTACTGGTCTGGCCCATAGTCAGCATGTGGTAACTATTTGTTAAGTAAATGCGATCCAGAAATGTTCTTCTACCTTTAAAATGCTCTAACTCTTAAAATTCCACGCCAACCCTGGGTCGATGGAGCCAGAATGCAGCCCCTAAGGTTGGCGTTGAAGAAGAGCACTGTCTGCACCTTGACCCTGCAGATAGGAGGTTGTGCCACATCCCGAAGATGGTTGGACCTGCTCTGGCTCGGGTGCCTGGCCACTTTGCAAGGGGCCTGCTCTCCTGGATAAGTCATTTTCCCACACTGAGCCCATCATGTTCAAGGCTCTGAGCTAAGGACAGGCTCTGTAGTTGCATGCCAAGACTACTGCCATGATGGAGCACTGTCCTTTCAGTAATCGCACAACCCAGTATGTACCCATCCACTTGGATCCTTTCTGGCGTGTGCTTTACACTTGTATTGGGTAGCTTTTGCTGCGTAACAAACCACTCCAGTACTTAGTGGCTTTTAAAAAATAGCCATATATTATTTCCTAGGCATGTATGGGTCTGCCAGAAAGTTCTACTGAGTTGGAGAAGGTTCAGTGAATCTCAGCTGAGCTAATGACATGTCTGTGGTCAGCCAATGAGATGGTTGTGGGCTGGCTGGTCATCCTGCTACCATCAGCAGTATGCACAGAACACACCGATGGCCTTGTGCCTCAACCAGTTATTATCAGGAAGGCAAATCTGCCTCCAAAACAGAGAGGAGATGCACTCTTCCTCCCCTGGGCCAGTGCAAATAATGGAAACTGATTATGAGTGAGAATAGAGCTTGTCTGTGTGGAAGGAGTGGTGCTTGAGACAACACTCGTGTTGATCAAGCCAGACACCGTAGAAAAGATGAGCTTGTTGTGGGATTTTGAGGAAAACAGGCTGAGGCTTGGCAAATGAGTAAAGGCTTGGCTGTTGAGGACATGTTGTTGGATAGGCTGAGGGTCGGGAAGAACAGAGCAACGGCTGTGGAAGCGTGCCAGGCCAGAGGGGAGGGTTGCACTCGGAGGTCGGCAGGCAGACTGTCTGGGCCCAGCTGGGGACAGTCATAAAACTTAGACTGTCTCAGCTGGAAGGGGACTTCAGAAGTGATCTAGCCGCCTCTTTATTTAATAATGGGGGAAACTGAGGTCTCCAGGTCATGGACTTGCTCAGGGCCACCCGAAGGCCAGTAGCAGAGCCCAGGCTGGAACCCTCGTCTCTGTCTTTAAGTCAGATGCTCTTCCGTTCCTTGTTTCTCCCAAGTGCACTGGGACCTTGGGGAACCTGGGAAATCGCACTGAAGTCCCCACCTCCACAGCCCTTGCCCCTCTTCCCTCCCCAGAGTCCAGCCTCTTCATTCCTTGGGGAGGCTGGTGCCCTGGCCTTGGCTTTGCCTCTAGCTGAGAGGGAGAAAATCAGTGGAAAGTTCTCCTGGGAAGTGTGTGCCAGGCCTGCCAGGAGCCTTGCTGCCCACCAGCATTTTTCATCCTGACAGAAATCAGACCTGGACCCAGGACAGAATGCCTTTCAAGGAGGAAAACTGGACAGCTGGGAGGAAGCAGGGTGGGAGTAGGGGAGGAGGGGGTCCTATCTCTCCCTGCTGAAGTTGTGGGGTAGGTATGGGCTGTGGTTTCTACCTCCCCTTCCCTTGCCAGCTCTTGTCTCCTGAACTAAAAGGGGAAATGTCAAAAAGTCAGCTCCAAATTCCAGCTGAAATATTTGAAAGATTGATGCTTGCCAGGAAATTAGTTCTTTAAACTAATATTGCAAATAAAACCCATTCCTGAGGTGAGTGATCCTGAGGGGGACAGGGTCCAAGGCTTTGTGACAAAAAAGTGGTCTTCTTGTTCAGGGCTTGGGTGGCAAGGGCGAAAAAGATTCTTAGTTTGTAAAAGTTGCAGCTCGTAGGGTGATAGCCCTGTATCCTCTGTGGCAGCACCTGGGCTGGGCGTGGGGGTGGGAGCCTCATCCTCAGCCCCAAGCCTGACTTTGTAACTAGTATGTGCAGGCACCAAAGATGGCCCCAAGAGGCTGTTACAGCTGGTTAGATCATCTGGTATGTGGGTCACAGGCCAGAGGCCTCTCTGACCTTTGTAGGCCCCAGATGAACCCATGATTTGCCTTAAACGCCCAGCAGAGATTTAAGTTTGTGGCTGTAGAAATGGTGACCCCCAGAGCATCCCAAAGGATGATCAACTTAGCGGGCCGGCCATGGTCTCCCAAGTTGTCCACCTTCCGTCTGCCCCCTCTGACTTCCCTGGGGGCCTCGGGGTGAGACCTGGAGGTGGGTTGAACAGCAGGTCACCTGTGCTCCCCTCCTTAAGGGCAAGTGACAGAAAACAGCAGAAGTCCTTACCTGCTTCCCCCGTGGGGAGATAGAGCTCACTCCAGCTCAGGGGACAGGGCGCCCCACCATTTAAAGCCTCTGCGGGGTCTGGCTGTGGGAAAGCAGGGCCATCTGGTTAGTGTCTGCTTCTGACTTGTATCTGGGCTGTGTTCTACTTGTGACAGGAGGAAACTCAGCTGAGGAGATGTCAAAAAGGGCTACTGGGAAAACGCGGCCCTTGGGCATCCTATTCTCCTGCTGCACGCCGACCCCGGGCACCACAGCCTGGGCTTGAAGGAAAGGGAGAAAAGAAAGGCCTAATACTGGCCAGCAGCCTGGCAGAAGTGGGGTGCCAGGGGGCTAGGCCTCACTCCCAAATGGCCTCCCGTGCTTATTCTACAGGTTGACCCAGGTGCTGTCAGCCTTCTGAGTGTTGAGTGCTCAAGCTGTTCCAAGAGCTTCTCAGCCTTCCCAGGGCCTGGCAGGAAGGAGGCACCTAATCGCTGTTTGTTGAGCAAAGGAGCACCCTGGGCCCTCAAACTCTCCAGAAGTGAGGCTCTCTGAACCTTGAATCTGCACCCCATGAGAGCCTGAGCATTGAGGAAGGTGGCCAGGAGGGGCCCCGACAGACGAGAGAAGGATGGGAGGGCAGCAAGATCAACTTCTCCTAGCTCCATATGGGTCCCAGTGCCCAGGACCCTGAGAATCATCGGCCATGCCATGGGCTGCTAGTGTCTGACCCAGAGCTGGCCCTCCATTGAGTGGGAGGCCAGGCAAAGCGAGGTGGATACCCACATGCATTGGCAGAGCTACGTGACCACATGCTCAGATGTCTGTCCATATGGTGACGACTTGTGCATGTGCATGTGTTCCCAAACATGGACCTGCAGGTGCAGGTGCCCAACAGGTAGACCCCATAGACATGTGTATCCATGCCTGTGGTTGATATATACATACACGTGGAGACACGCACAGACACACACATATCCCAGAATAGGTTTGTACTCATGCACACCGTAGGGTGGGGTCTTGGATTCAGGTAGACTCAGGTCCCAACTCTTTTCCCCGCTAGTTAGTTCTGAGTTTAGGCAAATTATTTAACCTTTATAAGCCTCATTTTTCTTACCTATGAAAATGGTGCTGACCCCAACCTCACAGAACTGTCATAAGATTCAGTGAGATGGATTACGTAAGGAACCTGTCATGGAGCTCAGTGCACCTGTGGTAGCATCTGAGACACGCGTCAGCTCTTCATGCTAGTCAGACGGCCACGTTCGGGGGAATGAGGGGGAGACCCCGAGAGTCCCAGCACTGCCTCACAGAAACTCCTGAGCTCCTTTCCTTACCTTTAAAATGGGTGTGATAGGGTGCCAGCCCCATGGCCTAGTGGTTAATTTCAGTGCACTCTGCTGTGGCAGCGACCCACATACATACACAGAGTTAGCTCAGCAACAATCTTCCTCACCAAAGAAAGAAAAAGAGGGGGCATGATAGTGCTCTCTACCTCACTAGGGTGTTGTGGGGACAAGAAAGATAATGGATGTGAAAGTCAGGAGGATGCTGTATAAAATGGAGGGTTATTATCATGAAGAGTCTCCTTTGGCTCTCAGACCTGCCCCACTTCCTCCCCCAACTCTGCAGAACCTTCTTGGCTGGTCAGAGCTCAGAAACGCCAGCAGATGGCAGCCTTGTAGGGTCAGAGGGCTGATCCACTATAAGTGCCTCCGTGCTTGAGCATGGTGCAGAGCGGCCTCAGCTGGTCCTGCACTACGGGGAGAGTGAATGGTTTTAGCAGTGGGTTGAAGAGTCCCAGGACCTCTCCACCTGAAGAGAAACGGCCAGCCATGGAGGGAGACACCTGTTAGGTTTTTAATGCAAAGAGTTGTAAGGGCATTAGCCGATGGGTAGGGATTGGAGGGTGTTCTCATTTCATGAGCAGGCGAAGAAGTGGCAGTTGTGGGGCCATTGTGAGGAGAGGGAAGTAACTATTTCTGTATAAGGGAGCATGATGGGGTCAGACTCAAGGTCACTGGGCAGGCTGATGGGGGCCACACAGTCTAAACTGAGCAGCTCCATCACAGCCCCCAGCACCTTTCATCTTCATTCTTCTCTGAGTGAGTGAGTGATTGATTGATTGTATTATTTTTGCAATATACTTCAAAAAGTATTCCTACTTCCGGATGCCTATCTTAGCTGTTGTCCAGAAGATTCTTTCTTTTTCCTTTTTAAACAAGAGCTGGGAACAGAAAGGGTGACCAAAGGGGAGGAGGGCCCTGCCCTAAATCTAGGTCTGGTGTGGGCGTTTTGGGGTTGCAGCTAAGCCTGTGGCCCCATCTTCCCTGGAGGCAGCCAGCCCGTGGCCAAATTCCTGCTTGCCCTGCCTGCCCGCCTCACAACCTAGGCGGAGCAGACCCTTGGCTCACAGAGCCCCTTGATCTTATTGATCCCTTGACTTCTCCAGGAACCAGGTTGGCGAATGCAGTTGCCAGGTGTCACTGATGCTCCAGAGCAGCCCTTCCAGAGCTCCCCCACGGTGAGTGCCCCCTCAGGGCTGCCCGGCCAGGCCCCATGCCACCACCCACTCACCTTCGTCCTGGCCCTTGCAGGCCCAGCCAGCAGCCCGGGATTGTTTGTATCCTCCAGCTGAGGCTGCCCGAGCCAAGAGGGAGAGATTGGAAGGGGAATGAGGGAGGGAGAGCAGGGGAGGAGAGGGGGGAGGTTTTTTTTTTTTTTTGCACACACCCTTATAAGGCTACTGAAGTCATTACCGATGTAACAAACCAACTAGGCAAGCAAGCGCCTCTCTCCAATGTTCCCTTCTATAAACACAGCCTGGCCAGCCCCTACCCCGCTTTCCCCTCCCCTCCACCCTCCCTCCCTCAGGGATTTGCTCTCCCCTGACGGCTCTTTCTTACCCAGCCCCTCTTCCTCCTGCTACTTTCCTTTTTCCCTTCACTGGTTGCAGGGGGAGGGAGCCTGCCAGCTGTGAGGGCCTCTGCGGCCGAGGAGCTGGTGCTGATGGTGGTGGTGGAGACTGCTATGGGACCCTGAGGCCCAGCTGGCCAGCAAGAGGGCAGGGTTGGCCCGAGGAAGAAGACAGTGAGGACGTGCGGGGGGTGCTGAAGAGGCGCGTGGAGACGCGGCAGCACACCGAGGAGGCCATCCGCCAGCAGGAGGTAGAGCAGCTGGACTTCCGTGACCTCCTGGGGAAGAAGGTGAGTACCAAGACCTTGTCAGAGGAAGACCTGAAGGAGCTCCCAGCTGAGCAGATGGATTTCCGCGCCAACCTGCAGCGGCAAGTGAAGCCAAAGACTGTGTCAGAGGAAGAGAGGAAGGTGCATAGCCCCCAACAGGTCGACTTCCGCTCTGTCCTGGCCAAGAAGGGGACTCCCAAGACCCCAGTGCCTGAGAAGGTACCACCACCAAAACCTGCCACCCCGGATTTTCGCTCGGTGCTGGGCAGCAAGAAAAAATTACCAGCAGAGAATAGTAGCAATGATGCTGAGGCCTTGAATGCCAAGGCAGCAGAAAGTCCCAAGCCCGTGGGCAATGCCCAGCCTTCAGGGTCCCTGAAACCCGTGGGCAACACCAAGCTAGCTGAGACCCTTAAACCCGTGGGCAACACCAAGCCAGTCGAGACCCTGAAATCTGTGGGCAACGCCAAGCCTGCTGAGACCCTGAAACCTGTGGGCAACGCCAAGCCTGCTGAGACCCTGAAACCTGTGGGCAACGCCAAGCCTGCTGAGACCCTGAAACCTGTGGGCAACGCCAAGCCTGCTGAGACCCTGAAACCTGTGGGCAACACCAAGCCTTCTGAGACCCTGAAACCTGTGGGCATTGCCAAGCCTGCCGAGACCCCAAAACCCTTGGGTAACCTTAAGCCAGCTGAGACCCTGAAACCTATCAGCAACGCCAAGCCAGCTGAGACCACAAAACCTATGGGCTTCGCCAAGCTTGCTGAGACCCCAAAACCCTTGGGCAACGTTAAGCCAGCTGAGCCTCTGAAACCTGTGGGCAACACCAAGCCAGCTGAGATCCTGAAACCCATGGGCATCGCCAAGCCTGCTGAGACCCCAAAACCCTTGGGCAACGTTAAGCCAGCTGAGCCCCTGAAACCTGTGGGCAACGCCAAGCCAGCTGAGTCCCTGAAACCTGTGGGCAGCGTTAAGCCAGCTGAGACCCTGAAACCTGTGGGCAACGCCAAGCCAGATGAGCCCCTGAAACCTGTGGGCAACGCCAAGCCAGCTGAGTCCCTGAAACCTGTGGGCAACGTTAAGCCAGCTGAGACCCTGAAACCTGTGGGCAACGCCAAGCCAGATGAGCCCCTGAAACCTGTGGGCAACGCCAAGCCAGATGAGCCCCTGAAACCTGTGGGCAATGCCAAGCCTGCTGAGACTCCAAAACCATCTGGGAAAGAAGAACTCAAGGAGGTTAAGAATGATGTGAACTGTAAGAGGGGGCTTGCGGGGACCACAGATAATGAAAAAAGATCAGAGAGCCAAGGGACAGCGCCAACCTTCAAGGAGAAGCTAAAAGACGTCCATGTGGCAGAGGGTGAGAGGCTGCTACTCCAGTGCCAGGTGTCCTCGGACCCCCTGGCCACCATCACCTGGATGCTGAATGGAAAGACACTCAAGACCACCAAGTTCATCATCCTCTCCCAAGAAGGTAACAAGGGTGAAGGCGGGGGAAGATGGGGGCTCTCTGTCAGGGTCACTGTCGGCTCAGAGAGCCGTGGGCTTGTTGATCACTGCTCATAGCCCAGAGCCTGGGTTGGAATGACTGGCCTCTGTGCCCCCTTCACTCACAGGACAGGTGCCCTGCTCAGGGCCCTTGGGCACACGCTGCATTACTAGGGGGTGAGGGGTGGGAGACTGGGCCTGTGGCACATACCCAGGTATCTGTCTGGCAGAGCCCCCTCCTCCACCCCCAGCCATGGCTCCTCGGAGCAGACCTGGGTGTGAGCTGGTGCCCCACAGCTCTGGTATGGAGAGGGCTCTGTTCACAGGCTTGGAAATGGGGGCACAGGGGGCTGGAGCTGACTAGGGGCTCTGGGCTGAGAGCTGCTCTTGCAGCAGCATTTTAGGTTTGGGGAGGGTATGCAGTGACGGGATAGCCCAGGACTGTGATTTGGGGTCAACAACAACTTAAGTCTTTATAACATTGTGGGTTTGAAGGGACCCGCCGGGGAAGCCACAAACCCCAAACAGCCCCTACGGCACAAACTCTCGGCGGACAGAGCCGCTCGCTTCCTAATTTGGATGAGACTTTTGTTTGCTGGTATTTCACATTCTTGGGTGGTGGGGAGAAGAGGGGGGGCCCTAAATCCTACCATCTGGGGCCTTTCGGGGTCTGAAGTTCTCAGATGGGCCAGTTTACACCGAGAGAACAGATGGTGGTGAGAAAGGATTTTCTCCCTGGACCCTCAAATTGGTTTGAAATGTTTTTGTAAACCCCAAGCCTGAATGGGAGCTCCAAGGCCAGCAGACTGCTCACACCCCATTCTGGTGGCCACACTAGAATAGAGTCCTCTGGTCTGAGGCTGAGGCTGATGCTGGTACCTCTGGACAGGGCAGGGTGCAAAGCTCCCTACAAAGTGGCCCTTTACCCTTGACAGGTAGACAGCAGCTGCAGCAGGGGCCTGAGTGAACAGGTCCTGTTAGATCCAGGTCCACTAAGACGTCAGAAACATTCCCCTCCCTGGGCTGCTCCCCTTCCATCCTCTGACTGGACCCCTCTCTACTCCCTCCCTCACCCCTCATTTAGCTTCCTTCCTTCCTTCCTCTTAAAAGCCCAAATGAAGCATTTGAATATCACAGGGTCCCTCTGAGCTCACAGTGCAGTTTCTTTCTTCACTCTGCATCTCAGACAGCAAATCTGGAAGAGCTGAGTGTTTTGAATCTAAATGCTGTAGGGGTAAAGGGGAAATTGGCCAGGAGAGAGAAGGATGTTTTATTTTCTGCTAATGTGTTGACATGATAATTTTTTCACTTGGATATCCCCAGGTTGGTAGGGTCCTCCCGAAGTCATCTCATCCATCCCCCTGCCTCTGCTAGTTCAGCCTGCCTGTGGTCCACACACAGGTGGGCATGTGGGATGACCACGGTGGGGTGAGATGTCCAGGGGAGTGGATGCTGCAGCCTTCCCTGTCACCCCTGTGGGCCCCTCCCAGTTGCAAAGCCTTTGGTGAAACTGATCTGAAACCTGGATCGGGAGCATTTCCCAGGTTACCCTGTGGTGATCTCCTGGGGAGGGAGGGAAGGTGGGCAGCCACCATCCTTGGGACTTGGCAGTCACACAGACCTGCACAGTGTGAGGTCCATGGCTGCACCAGCCTCAGGGAAACTGATGTTCAGACAGCTGAGGGCAATTCCCAAAGCACGCAGCTGCTCTGGGACCTGCTTGGAACTTGCAGAGCCACTTATAAACAATCCTCTCAGCTACGCCGTGTAAGCAGACCTCAGCCCTGGTCTCAAAGACACACCTGAGCCGTTAGACATTGGCTAGGTTCTGCCCAGACGGCCTTGAGTCTGTTGTGTCTGCTGGTCACTGAGTGTTAAGTGGGATAGAGACCTGACTATTCCAGCATCGCCTCCCACAAAAAACCATCTCAAATGGACAGTTTAGGTCCAAAGCAGAGAAAGAAGAAATGACTAAAAAGAAGGTTGGCATGAGGAGAGGATAGAGAGACACAGGGAGGGGGCTGAGAGGGGATTATGGAGACAGCCCCAAATCAAACTTTTAAAAATATTCTAAATATTTATAATTCTCCTTTGAAAAGTGAGGACAGCCTTACATTTATTGAACACTGTGTGCCAGACACTGCCCTAGGCATCTTACACTTCTCACTCATTTAATCCTCACAACCAGTATACTGCCCATTCTAACCTGAGAAGTTAAGTACCTTGTCCAGGGTTGCACAGCCAGTTAGAGCTGGGATTTGAATGCAGGTGGTTGAGTTCCGGTGTGTAGAGCACTCACTCGGCTGTTGGCTCTTACTTAATTCTTGTTAGTATGTCAGCATGTGGGTGCAGCTGAAAACCCCAAGGACATTGTCTGTCAAGGGACAAGCTAATGGCTGTTTACTCCTCAACACTGTCAACACTTGTCAAGAGGCTGGAAGACTAGTGGTGCCTTCTGGGCTTGTCAAGTCTCTGGTATTTTCACTGCAGTGGAGGGAGTAGACCTTGGAATGGGCCATCCGCCTTGCCACAGTGGGGAGTGCCTTGCCTCAAAATCCGAGCCCCACTTTGTCCACCATCCCTTCTCTAGAGCCTCACTCTCCAAGCCTTCAAGAGCCCGGGGGGGAAAGCCTATCTTAAAGCCTTATCCGTGAGCACTTCAGCAGGCCCCCTGCGGGCAATAGGGCACTCTGAAAGGTGCGAGTGGATCTGCTCTCAACAGATCTGGAGAGAGAGGACACACACTCACAGTGATAAAACTATTCCAGCCAAGTGTCGATGATGAGCTGCTGAGAGTCGGAGGAGAGGGAGCCGAGTGCCGGGGCCAGGGAAAGGCTAGTGTGAAACAGCTGGGCCTTGATCTGAACTTTGAAGACAGGCCAAGGCCCCCAGCAGGGAAGAGGGAAGGTATGGGCTTTCCAGATGGGCGCACAGCAGCAGCAAAGGCAGGCCTGCTCACAGCATGGTCTGCGCTGGAGAGGGAGGCATGGCCCCATTCCAACCTATGTCATGCTAAGGAACTCAATTCTAATGGCAATAGGGAGCCATGTAAGAGTTTGGAATGAGGAGCCATGTACACAAAGCTGGGGATTAGGAGTTTTGATTGATTCTGTGCCCAAAGTTAAGTAAGAAGCCTGCTGAAGAGGTTGGGGAGAAAGGTGATGAGGCCTAGACTGACAAGGTAGCCGTGGGTACAGACTGGAAATAACCAGTTCAAGAAGTGAGGACAGAATTAACAGAATCTGTTGCCTGGCTTGGAAGGGGCTGGGGAGAGCAGGGGATAAAGAAGAGGAAGGGGTGGAAAACTACTGAGTGCCACTGTCTGGGTGACTGGGGTCACAGTGATGGCATCTGCGGAAATAAGGAAGCTGGTGGTTTGAGGTGGTTTGTAGGAGATGACAGAGGAGGTGGCTAAGTGGGGCTCCCCATCCTTCACGCCCCTCAGCATCCCCTCTGCCTCCACCTCCCTGACTTAGAACCCTTGTTGCTCCACCACACTGAACCCCGTGCTGTTATCTCATCTAAGATCAAGATTCACTTCCTCTAGGACCCCTTCCCAGACTGTTGTCACAGGCTTTTGGCCTTGGGAGACTCTTGCTCCCCTCCCGCCATCAACATGTATATCTGTGCACCTACTGCTACTGGAAGCTCTGTTTATAGGTTCCAGGGGGGCTGCTCTGAACCCTGGAGCTTGGATAGGGCTTGTAGCCCACAGGCCCCCTGAAACGTGATTACCTTCACCCCATTTAGCACCGAGGAGAGCAGAAGGGGTGTGAGCAGTTGGTTGGAGTTGACTGTTAATTCTCAGAGAGACATGGAGGTGTCCTTCCTTGTCCTGCATCCCCAGGAGCTGCAGGGCGGCTGGTGTTCACTGACCACGGCTGGGCCCGCCTTCCAGCCTGCAGGGGGCTGTCCGGGCCCTTTCTGGACCTGCCGCAGGGCTCCTCAGGCCTTGGCCGAGGAGTTGGGAGGCCCATGGCCAGTGGGCCAAGGGGAGCTGTGTGCCGCTCCGGAGCAGTGCTTTCATCTTACACTTGGCTTCCTGTCCCCCACCAGGCTCGCTCCCTGGCAAACGTTCCTCCCAATCTAACAATGAGACTTCATTGTTGTTGTCATTGTCAACTGACGATTCATTTTTAATTGCCTTCAGTGTGGGATCCTGCAAAGGCTTTTTCAAAACCTGTGTAAGTTCATCCTACAAAACACAAGGATTTATGTAGCACCTACTGTGTGTGTGAAGCGGTCTTCTAGCCCCTATTGCTGTCTGCATAATCCACATGAAGAGCTGTCAGTTAGGAATACTTTTCCTTTTAAAACCTATATTATCTTTTCCAATGGGAGGTTATGTTTAATTAAATGTTCACGACTTGCTCTTAGATCCCAGCAGATCACCTGCTACAGAAATGCGCCTTGGTCATTCTCGGAATGGCAAATATTTTTTTAACTGTGACTGCATTCCAGGCTCAGGGAAAACATTCATAATAGACCCGGTCACTGCCTTCCAAGAGCTAATGTGGGAGACAGGCGTGTGTTTCAGCAATGGCCTTGGGAGACAAGGTCTGATAAAGGTGAACTCAGGGCACAGAAGAGGTCTGTCTACGGCTGGGGGTGCTTAGAGGTGCCATGGAAGGCAGCATCCTTGGGGCGGTGACCTGGAGCTGAGTTGCCCTGACCAGACTTGCCAGGGGCACCAGATCAGGGAGGCACCGTTGACTGAGGGCAGCCTCAGGGCTTCAGGCCACCCCCTCCGCCCTGCGCACCCCGTCCTCCCATCTCCTCCCACACTCGGAAAAGGAGCAAGATGAGGGATCTTCAGACACATGGCCATGAGGGGCTCTCCCAGGACGGTTCTAGCTGAGCCGGTCATCAGATTCCTGGTTCTGTGGTGACCGCTCCCATCCCCCTCATCTCCCTCTCAAAATTCCCCACCAGGCTGAGGCTTCTCAAAAAAACTCTGGGAAACTCTTTTTCTTCTGGAGGTCAGGAATAAGCTGTCCCACAGGAAATACCAGATTCTTCAATCTGGGATGGTGGAGCCTCCAAGCCTGCCTGGGGGCCCTCCACCAGCCCACGCACATGGCCAGGGGTCCAGGCCTTGGGCGGCTTGACAAAGCTGCCTGCTCTGATGCTTCCCTCTCCTCACCCAGGGGGTGAGGGGCGTGGTCTAAATGCCCCCCTTCTCCTGGTGGTCTCACTGCCATCGGTGCAGTTGGTGCCATTTAGGTTTAAGGCTGCAGGCAGCTGGGGGACTGAAATTGAAAGACCATCAGATTCCAGCAGGATGTCTGTTGGGAGTGGGGTGTCTGCTCCCAGAGCCTCAGCCCAAACCAAGGGAAAATGGCAAGATGGGGTCTGTTTCCTCTAAGCCTCGAGTTTGGGGACCAGAGGTCATCTTAGCATCCTCCTACCCTCACAGACCAATGGAAATTTCTCTCTCTAGAAGACAGTTACCCTCATGTCCTCATTCCTGTGCCTCATGGTTCTCACTCGCATGACAGACTTCCTAAAAATCCGACCTAAATCCTTTCTGATGCAGTTTCTGCAAATCTGCCTCCTAACGGCAGTGGGAAGAGATCCTGAGCCCTTGCCCTCCCCTGTGGGAGAATGTAGTGAGGCCTTTCCTGAGAGGTGGGCTCTGTATGAGAGTGTGCTGGGGCACTGGGGGCACAGATGAGCCATCCTGCCTTAGGTGGTCAGTGGGACTCAGGCTTCCCTGTTTTAAGACAATACCCAGGTGTTTTCTCTTCCAGCCTTAATGAGGTTCTCTGGGCAGAATTGACATCATCCTCTCTCTGAATATCCTTGTATTTGCTGGTCAAGTCTGCATCTGTCTAAAGGGGTGAGGGTACTTTTTGAGATCCAAGGCCTTTGGGGAGCAGTGCCTCTTGGCCTCCCTTCTGGCCATGCTGCCCCACAGATACACCTGGGATGCACACATCCCTGCCTGCCCAAGGCCAGTGGCTTATGCGGGGCATTGCGGGGAGGCAGAGGCAAAGCCACCGGCTCCAGGCAGCAGGATGCACAAGGCTCTGGCTCCATCCTGCTCCGTGTGTGATGACTGCCGCCCTGACAACAGGGGCAGCTTTGGGCAGGATGCCATGCTGATGGCTTATTTGTGCGTCTAAAGGCAGGAACTAGGATACTGCTGCCCTCCTGCCTGGCCTAGCAGACCCACTGCTCAGCTGGCCTCTCCCCACACCCCAAAGGAAACCCTCCAAGGGAGTGCCCCAGAGAAGTAGCCAGGCCTGGGGTGTGAGAGGTAGGATGGGCAAGGACCAGACCCCGGATTCTCGTGTATGTCGAACCAGGCCAGAAGACGTGTGCTGAGGCAAGGGTAGACCCGAAGGGAAAGAAGCCCACCTCCACCCCTCTCTGATGTGACCAAAAGACCCCGCACTGCAGGGAGGCAGCCCCAAAGCGCCCCTCTCCCGGCCCAGCGCCCCTCATTGGCCACGATTCTCGGCTTAGATACCACTCCTGAAAAGCCAGCTCCAGGCTCCTGGGCTATAGTCGCCTTCTTCTCCCAGCCGACCTTCCCAAAGGCCAGTGCCTTTGCTGGACAGGGACTCCTGCCCTGACCCACCCATGTCTTTGTTCAAAACTCCCTCTTCTAATGTGCATTCGCAGAATCGTTGCTGTAAGCTGGGCGGAGCCTCCTCCCCTGCCACTGTTCCTAACACAGGTCTGTAAACCTGTGCCTGACCACCACTTATCTCTCTTGGTGATGTTCCAGTGTGCAGGGCCTGTGCGTCTGCTCCTTCTAGACTATTAGATGCTCTCCAAAGGCAAAGACTATTTCTCTCTCTTCTTTTGTACCTTTGCACTATGTCCCTATAAGAGAACTCTCTGAAGGGGGGAGAGGGTAGCAGGAGGGAGTATATTTAGGGATCAGTTATTTTGAACCTGGGTTATCAGCAAAAAGTGCCCTGACTTTGGTGTGGAGAGGGGGTTGGTTCCCATGGGACTTCTGACTTCTGGGCTCCCAGAGGCTGCCCATGTGAGTAACATTCGCCTGCCATGCTCCAGGTGCCAGGGCAGGTATGGACTCGCCTGGTCCACTCAACAGCTCTTCCTCTTTCTCACCCAGGTCCACTGTGCTCCCTCTCCATCGAGAAGGCACTGCCCGAGGACAGAGGCTTATACAAGTGTGTAGCCAAGAATGGCGCCGGCCAGGCCGAGTGTTCCTGCCAAGTCACCGTGGACGGTAGGTCGCGCCCACCCATCGCCACCACACAACACGGCCCCATTTCTCAGCCCCCGCTTTGCCCCCTGTACCTGAACAGAACTGCCCCCAGGCCTGCCATCCCTATCTGAGCCATTTGTTTTGTACGTATCAAACCATCTTTGCAAAAAGCAGGACAGGAAGGAAAAGGGGAGCTCCACTGGATGTCCCTATGTGGTCTTGCAGCGCTGCCCCCAGCTGGGAGGAGGGGCTGCTCGCTTGTTGTCCCTCCCCAGTCCTGACCCACACATGCAGAGCCTCGCTGCGCAGGGAAGTGGACTGGAGGACAGGAGGAGAAAAGACACACCCACAGGAAAATGACTACATAGTATTTTACAAGCTGCAACCAACAAGTGTCAGTGCGTCAGGAGAGACCCGTGAGGACGAGGGAGCAGAGTGGGGTCTCTGTGGGGAGACTTCCTCAAGGAGGTGAGTGGGGGCTCAGTCTTTGGGTAGAGGGAACAGGCGTGCCTCTACAAGAAGTAAAAAGTGGTCCTTATACAGCAGAAGGAGAGGAAAAGATGTGGGGTCAGAGAGGACTGCCAGGTCTGAGTGGAGTTTCCGTGTGGGAAAGGGGAATACCAAGCTTGTCCTGCGGGAGTGTATTTGTGACTCTTAGAGACACGGTTTCGGCTGCCACCCTCATTTTACAGAATGGGAAACGAGGCCATTCAGAGAGGGAAAGCTTCCTGCGTGAGGTTCCCTGGTCCGTTTAGGGCCAAGCCAGGGCCAGAATCCCATCTTAAGACTCACCATCCCGTGCCCTTTCTTATTATTTTTCGTTACTTGCGTGGAACTGTCTAAAAACGTAGTTTGTGGGAAACAATTTCTTGCCTTTGAAATGCCTGGCTGGTAACTATTAGTGACACGTTAAAAACTACTGTCCAAATAAGGCATCTTGAAGACCAGCTTTGTTGTTCTTCTGACTCCTAAACACGATCACTTTGGTTCTAAAATCCTTCCTGTTTTCACTGCCATTCCACAAGATATAGAACCTTTGTCCCCATTCTGGATTTTATAATCTGATTTCCTGATCGTAAAAGCTGAGATCTGTGATACATAATGAATGGGAGGAAAGAGAAGAGTCTTAAAAAGAAAAGTCTTTGTTAAAAAATAATGCACCATGGCAACCCAAATTAAATCGTCCACAGCCAACAGTGAAGCTGACACTGTAGAATATCATGTGTATCTCCCTGGAGTTCTGTGAATCCTCTATTTGTCACGGGGGCTCTGAGTCTAAGGGAGCAGAGGAGGTGGGTCAAAGTGTGTGGTCAGTCCAGAGGGGGTCTTGAAACGCATGTTTTGAGGCCCTTGGTAGGGGTGCTGCTGCTGATGTGTGTGACCTGGTCTGTCACCCACTGAGATCAGGGTCCTGCTTCTTTCTACACAGGGTGCTGCAGTTAAAAAAAAAACAGCGTTTCTGGGAACTTGACCCCAGAAGCCTATTACTAACAGCCCACATTTGGGACCCATGCTGGTTCCAACCAATCTATAAAGAAGCCCAGCCTGCTAATGAGGTTATCTGCTTTTGCAATCCCTAGCCTCTTTGCCTCCTATTTACATGGCTGGCTGAAGGCAGGACAGCAATTCATTCTCCTTATCTGCAAAATGTCAGCACCTTTTCGAGAAACAGCAAATAGTTTATTTTTAAAACCAAACTTTGTTTTCAAAACAAAATTTCCTTTTTCCCTATACAATACATTTGGGTGTTTTTTTTTTAAGGTTTGGGGAATTTATTCTGCAACTTGTGGGGCTCCTTTGCCCATAGGTTGTCTCCTTCTAGTGGATTCCCTTGCACTCTCCACTAATCTTCAGGACCATCATTATTTATCTTTAGTTCCTTCCTAGAGGCCTCTGCAGGGTTTGGCCTCAGGCTACAGATTGGGAGCTGGGTCTTAGGAGAAGAGCTGAAAAGGGATGGACCAGCTGAGATAACAGGACTGGCTGTCAGTTAATTGGGTTTTGTTTTGTTTTGTTCTTTCACAGAGAAAAAGGGCAGCCCTCCCCCTTTTTCCCTATTGCTGTACTTGGAGTGTGTTAGTGTCCTGCATGCGGGTGGCCTTCTTGCCACATTTAGCTTTATTGTGTCCATCAGTAGCCACTCTAGGCAAACAGTCAAGGACTGCAGTCTCCTTAACTGCTCCTTGCCACCTTTCAGCACCTTCTGCCTCCTGTGCTTCACTCTGATGAACAGGTTTCCTGTCCTCCTGCCTCCTGGGCCTCTCGGCTCTCCCCACCCACCAAGGCAATAGTATGTAGCTTAGAGATCCCAGTGGGTCCATGCAGCCTTTGAAATCATAGCAAAATTGGGGCTGGCCCGGTGGCACAGCGGTTAAGTTTGCATATTCCACATTGGCAGCCCCAGGTCCGCCGGTTCGGATCCCGGGTGAGGACATGGCACCGCTTCGCAAGCCATGCTGTGGTAGGCGTCCCACATATAAAGTAGAGGAAGATGGGCACAGATGTTAGTTCAGGGCCAATCTTCCTCAGCAAAAAGTGTGGGTCTTCTGATCTCTCTCCATCCGCAGCTGCCTGCTCACCCTCTGCACAGGACCAGTCCTGCATCCCTCTGGAGGGGCAATGAGGTCATTCTCTACTGGGGACAGGGATGGGTGGGGAGAGGGGTGACCGCAGATGATGCTGACGTCAGGCTGGCCCTGCCCCCTGACAGTCACTGGCTGTCACTCACACAGCCTGTGTTAAACACCATTAAGACTATACATCTGTGGGCAATATAACAATATATTTCAAGACCTCATAAAAATGACTTTGGGAGACCAGCCCAGTGACATAGTGGTTAAGTTCACGCTCTCCACTTTGACAGACCGGGATTCATGGGTTCAGATCCTGGGCATGGACCTACGCACTGCTCATCAAGCCATGCTGTGGTGGCATCCCACATGGAAAATGGAGGAAGATTGGCACAGATGTTAGCTCAGCAACAATCTTCCTCAAGCGAAAAGAGGAAGATGGGCAACAGATGTTAGCTCAGAGCCAATCTTCCTCACCAAAAAAAAAAAAAAAAAGGATTACTTTGGCTCATTGGCTGTTCTGTATTATCCACACTACTGTTTCCTTCTTATAGTAAAAACAAAGGGAGGTAGTCTTTATAGTACAGCACATCTGGCTATTTTAATCATGTTGCTTGGGTCTTTTCCCTAAGAAAAAGGGATGCTCTTGTGCACTTTCCTGATTATGGTCACATTGCCATTCCTTCCAAGTACAGCAGAAGGCAAGTGTCAGCTTGTACCACAGGAGGCAACTGAAGCCTGGAGTGGGTCAGGACTTGCCAGAAAACTCACCCAGGAGGAGAAAAAACTGACCTTCAATCCTGCCGTGGCCAGAGACTCTTGTGCAGTTTTAGTTTCTACAACAGCTGGGCTGGGTATCTTTCTCCAGGGGAGAATCGAGGTTCAGGGAGGGCCAACAGCCTTCCCGGCTCATGCAGACAGTACGTGAGAGATGCAGCGTCTCTGGGCGTCTCTGATCCAAAGCCCCGCCCTCGAGCCACCCTGCACAGGGAGTTACGCTTAAGTTACCCTGGCAAGACTTGAACCCGGGTGTGTCTAGTTCTGCTGCTGCACCTTCTCACCACCCAGTGTGGCCTCCCCGTCTAGTGAAGAGCAGGGCAGCGTCCACTCTCAAGAGACCCAGGTGTCCCTTAGTAACGGCCCTTTCTGCTGGGAAGTCCTTCTACACTTCTGGCCTAAGTGACCCATTCCTTCTCATTCAGACCCAGTGAGAGGTGAGGGAACAAAGCCCTTTGAAGGTCAAAATCCCAATACAGGGCAGCTGGGGCTGCCCTTCCCCAGCCACCCCAGCCCAGGGCATCTGGCCACAGCTGCCATTGAGGTCAAGGGCTTCATGACCATGGAGGGTCGCATAGGTGCGTGGTAGGAGGCGACATTGCAGTGGGCACCCACACTGTCATTCATTCGACAAGTACATGAGTGCCCACTCTGTGCCAGGCACTGCCCCAGGGGCCGGGGTTAAAAGCAGTGCAAAAACAGAAGAAGGTCCTGTTCTCAGGGAATTCACATTCTAGTGGGGGAGACAGTGGTATGGATGAACAGGCTCATCCTGTAAGCTCAGGCAGTGTCACATGCTCCGAAGAAAGCAAAGCAGGCTGTGGGGGAGGGAATGCTGCTGTTGGAGGAGAGTGGCTGTGAGGCCTCTCTGCAGAAGTGACATCTGAACAGAGGCCTGAAGGAAGTGAGAAGGAGTCCCAGAAGTCGGAAGGAAGAGGTAAGGCGAGAGCAAAGCTCTGAGCAGAGACTGTACCTGAGGCCTTCCCAGAAGAAGAAGGAAGGAGGCCAGGGTGGCCGCCTGCGAGCCAAGGCCAGAGTGGTAGGAAATGAGGTGGAGGAGGACCAGTGACCAGATGGGCAAGGCCATGGAGGCTGTGACAAGGAAACTGGATTTTATTCTAAGTTTGATGGGACAACGCCAGACATTGTAAAGGATCACTCAGGTGACTGTGTGGTGACCAGCCCAAGACGGGTAAAAGGGAGAGCAGGAGACCAGATAGGAGGTTGTTGCAATAGCCCAGAGAGGAGACAATGGGAGAGGCAGGAAATATTCAGATTCATAATCTATTTTGGCAGTAGAGCTGATGGGATTTGCTGATGAATTGGAAATGGAGAGAGAGCAACGGAGGTCAGGGGTGACTCTGAGTCTTTTCGGGGAGAGCAGATCAACGGTGGTACCACCTACTGAGCAGAATGCAGGGGTAAGGGAATAATCGAGAGTTTCGTGCGTGTGACGTTTCAGATGTCCATTGGACATCCAGTGGGCGTGTCACATAGGCAGGCATTTAGATGAATCTGGAGTGGAGAAGGGTGGTCAGGGCTGGAGGCAGGATATGGGGAGCCATCCACATATGAGGCCATTGAATGCCCTGGGATTGAATGGGTCCCTAGGGGTGGCTGTGGATGGAGGAGGGAAGGAGGCAGAGTCCAACGCTGAGAAGTAGGTCAGGCCAGAGGTCTGCAAAGGAGACTGAGAAGGAATGGTCACAGTGAGACAGGAAGAAATCCAGGAGAAAGGGGTGTTCCAGAAGCCAGATGGTGATCATTTCAGTAAGAAAGGAATGATGGAGAGCAATGCGTCAAATGTTGCTGCCAAATAGAATAAGATGAGCCTGAGCATTGGCCACTGGGCCATTGGGTTTGGCAACTCAGAGATACTTTGTAACCATGGCAAACGGGTTTGGGGGAGTGACAGTAAAAGAGACTGAGTGACCTGCTGAAGGCCATGCAGCTAATACCTGGCTGGGTGGGAACTGAAACCCACGCCTTGGCTCCTAACCATTGCAGTCCACTGCCACCATGGCCGTCGGGCACCTCTGATTGTGACTGAGCTGATTTCAACCCACTATTCTCTTCTTGGCCTCGGTCCTGCCATATTCATAAGTCTGCTCTCACTTTCACTCTTGTTCTTTATTTCATCACAGGCAGCTGATGTATCTTAGGGTGAACTAAATTGCCGTTTTAATAGATCAAAAACACTTGAATGTTGGCAAATAGTATGTTTCAACTGAAACAAGCATAAAAGCACTTAGTATCAGCATGGACTAAGTACCCGATAAACACCAGCTGTTACTTTACGTTTCATTCACCCCTTTGTTGGGGTGTTGTTATTCCCGTTTTCCTGGTGAAGAAGGTCAAGCATTTGCCCAAGGACTCGTGGTCACTAAACAGAAGACCAGAAGGGAGCTGTTTCCTGACTCGAGCTCCCTCTCTCCTGACTATGCCAGCATGCTGCTTGTTCTCAGGCAGAAAGAGAGGCCAGTCGCTCTGCCCTGCCCTTCGTGGACCCTCTCCCAGAAGCCTCCTAAGACCTCGTCCCTCCTGCCTAGGTTAGAGTCAGGGAACCGACCTCCTGGGGAGGCAGAAGGAAAAATGCTGCCCAGAGTGCTGAGTGCAGAGCTAGCCCAGGAGGGAAGGGGTGAGGTGCTTCCATATAAGGACACGTTTTCCTCTCTCTGCTGGGCCCCCCACATCCCCACATTGCCATCATCCTCCCACATGCTTCTTTGGGGGCACAACCAGGCCAGCAAAGGACTCCAGCCCTGGGTCCCAGATCTAGAAATGGAGTTCAATTTCATCACAAACTGATTAAAATAGACAGAAAAGACAAGTTGCTGTTAAACTTTTATTACTATTATTTTTATCCCCTGGGCAGCGTGTGAGCACAAACCTGGTTCTGATTAAGCACGTGGTCCTTGCCGCGGTTCTCACGGAGGTCTAGTGACTCGTGATGCATGCACAGCCCCGTGGGCGGGGGTGGAGGGGCTGCAGAAGGGAGGGGGGCTCCGTCGTACCCTGTAGGGCTCCACATCTGGGGGTTGTGTCTGGCTTGAAAGGAAAACTTGAGCCCCTTTCCTCATGGCCAGATGGAAAGATAAGCTGCACGGAATTTCTAAAAACAAGGCTCAGAGCACATGACAGGGTAGTGTGCTGACACGTCAGTGTAAAGAGCGGAGGGCAGATGCAGAGGCTGGAAACATGGCTGGGGGCGGTCAGGGAGGGCTTTCTGAAGGTGGAGAGTTTTAAAGCAGACTTGGAAGGAGGCGAGGAAACGTGCTGAGCAGGAGGAGTGAACCGTAAATGGTCATTTTTCTGCCCTCCAGAGCACTGTCACACTCATTCTCTCCTTTGAGCCTCCTAACACTGTGAGACAGAGAAAATCAGTGTCATTCCCTTGGTACCGAGGTGGAAATAGAGACCCAGTACAGTTGACATGATTTGCCTGCAATCCCAAGATTGCTGATGCCAAAGCCAAAACCAGAACACTGCTCTCTCATCCCTACTCTGAGGAACAGGATACCTAGGGAAGCACAGCCCCGCACGACCCCACAAGGAGGGAAGGAATCTCAGTCCCTGTCTCCCTTCTTTCAGGAACCCAGGAAAACTGGGCCTCGAATCCTTTCCTTGCTTATGCCTCAGTTTACCCGTCAGTTTAAAAAACCCTGATCTTTATCTCCCTCCTCTGATGCCCCAGAACTCACCAGGAGAAAGAGAGCACTGAGACCAAGGAGCACAGAACTCTCGCATGTCCTCTGCCCTCTCCTCCTGTTCCTTAGAAAGGGGGAAAGAAACAAACGTGTGGGTGCGCCTGTCTTTAGAGGGTCATTGGGGCCTGTCAGAAGTGCTGGTGTTGAAGGAAGGGCTCCGGACAAGGGAACTGTAGACTTACCCCACCCCCCTGGTTTATAGCATCCTAGTCCCCACATGTCACGGGAGGCGCTGACAGGTTTTCCTGTCTCTAAGAATAGTCCCTGAGACCCTCCCTGTGCCCCATCCCCACCTCTACATACACATGCACACACACACAGACGCATGCTTGCCCATGTACACATACATACACACAAACACGTGCACACATAAACACGCACATATACATGCATACATACACACATATACACGTACACACATAGACACACAGCCTGAGGAGAGAGACTAGGAGTGTTCAACCTGGCAATGTATTAGAATCATCTGTGGAGCTTCTGGATCATATACCCAGGCCCTGTCCCAGGTAACCAGGCCCAGACCAGTTAAACCAGGATCTGGGGAGTGAGAAACCCAGGTACAGGTACTTCTCATGTGCAGCCCAGGCTGAGAACCACAGAGGCTGACAAACATGCACTGAGGACTTTTCTATAGCTGAGAGTGACCACTCTGACTGGGGAAAATCCCCACTGTGAGAAAATGAAGTCACCCCCCTCCCTTCCCCTGGAACTTTCTGCTCCTCCATCCCCGTCCACGTGGAACCTGGAGTGTGGGTGACCCACTGAGGAGACAGGACACAGGCAGTGTTGGCTCTGGTTGGCAGGGACCCCTGACTCACCGTCTGGGGCTTCTTTGCTCGTACAGGAGGTGGCAGAAGGCTGACATGCAGTGGAGAATGGAGGCAGGTGAGGGGGCCAGGTTATCAAGTGCAGCTTAAAAGGATTCCTTCCAGCTTGGTCCCTTAGCCCCATCTGCTGTCATATACTGCTAGGAAGTTCTACTTAAGGCCACGTTTAATCGTTCCTGTAGTTACACACGTACAGCTTGTCGCCGACTCTGGAGGCCTGTGCACCTCAGAGCTGCTGGTGAGCCTGGACAGCACCTGTGCTGGGCCTCCACCCCTGGCTCACCCAGCTGACGGAGAGTGGGCATTAGGTTGGGAAGGACGGCTGGTTCGTGTGGAGGGATTTATATGGGCAGATCCACAATCTGGAGCAGGAAAGGGACCCTAATGCCATCTACAAGGGCAATGCCTCCAGATGGGAGCACCAAGAGTCCACGTGCTGGGCAAGTGGACATCCCCAGCCCCTAGTTCTGTGCTTCCGTGCCCACCCCCCAAAGCCCCAGGAGCCTGGTCTAGGAGAGATCCTGTGTTAGCAGCCAGGCTGCCCCAGCCTGGAGGTGGGCACAGCGAGATGGCCCTTCCTCCCCAGCCTAGCCACAGGAATGTGGTCCAAGCCTCAGCTGGAAAGTCCCACCCTCTCCTCCTCCCTCTGAGCTTCCTCTCTTGAGGAGCAGGAAAAGGATGGACCGGAAGGGGCTCTGAGGGGAGGCTCCCTCCCACCACAGTCCCTGAAGAGAGTTCCTTGTGGGGAAAATGCTGGAGCATAGTGATAGCCCTTCAGCCTGCTGCTGCTTATCCGAGTCCTGGGTGGTTTCCCTGCAACTTCCTCAAGTGCAGGCTCCTTGGGGCCCAGTAAGGGCCTTTTCCGCCCCACCCAGCCCAGCCCAGTGGGTGTTACCTTGCTGCTCCCACCAGGAAGGGTTTCCCCTGGCTTTATGCACACTTTGCATTAACGTGGAGGAGGGAGGGTGGAGGAGAGGCCTGAGGAGTTGCACACCCATCTGTGCAGCATTTTAGTCCTTCCCAGAAGGCCGCTGCTGCAGGGGTTTACTGCGTCTGCTTTGGGGAGGGTACAGAAGCCCCACAGTGAGTCCAAGGCTCAGTCCAGAGCAAGTGAGGCATGCTGATCAGCTGCCCAGAGGCCTTCATCTGGTCTGGAGGTCTGACTGTCAGTGCCCACCTGTAGAAGGAAGTCTGAGAACTCAGAGGCTGCAAGCCCCCTCCAGACCATGAGCCCAAGGGCAGGGACCCTGTCCCCTCCTTCCTCTGTGTGAAAGACCCTTCTCTACACAGAGCAGGCTTTTGGAACTAGAACATTTAGCCCGAGTGAATCAAGACTCAAGGAAGGGGGAGAGGTGAGCAGTGGCCTCGACTCTCCCCAGCCCTGCCAGTTATGTGATTTCTAGCAGTACGTGCCTGCTGCAGAGGGGAAAGCATTAACTAGTTCCCGGGATAGCCCATCCATCCATCTTGCCAGGACGACTGTGTTCTCTCCACCTGATTTATAAGGCCCAGCAGAGCGGACACTCCTTCTTTGGTGCTCTTGTGGAGGACGGTGCCCTGCCGCAAGTGCCAGCTGCTCAGCGGGCACTGGGGGCCTCCAAGCGGACTGGGGAGGAGAAGGGGGAGGGGCTGTAATTTTAGTGGAGGTGGGAGTTTTATTTAGAGGCCTCCTCTGCTCATTTCCTTGGACAGCTGCCCACTGATGTTTGTGGTCACCTGTTTTGTTCCAGGTGCTCCCACCAGTGAGAATGCCAAGGCCGGGGAGCTGAAAGCACGGAGACCCAAGAGCTCTCTTCCTCCTGTGCTAGGAACAGAAAGTAAGTACCTGCTCAGGTTTTCTGGGCAACCCAAGGACCAAGGGCCCGCATCAGAGGCCCCTGGTTCCTCAAAGTCTGGCCTGAGTGCCTTGTGAACTCCTGGTGACCAACAATGGCCTTTTTGCACCCTCTCCCTTCTCTTCCCAACCTCTCCACAGCCTGGTGGTGTTGCACATCCATGTCCACCCTCAGCCTTACTCAGGCCCTTTCTACTTCTCACCACGACCCTGGGAGAGCTTCTCCTGATCTCTCGGTTGAGTCTTTCCTGCCAGGTAGACCTTTCCCTGCTGTAGCTCTGATCTTATCACTCCTGGTGGGATGCCCAGTGGCCCCAGGGCCTACCAATCCCATACCAGCGAACCGTCACTCGTTGCTGCCCTGGCACAGCTGCCACACACGTGCAGACGCATTCTGACACTGGCCTCAGCCTCTCTTTCCGAGTGCTGCTCCCCAGCTGCTTTACTCCTATTAGATGCTCAAGCCAAACTGAGTTCCTCAGTGTGCACTGGACATCCCCGTGTTCCTTCCTTCATGTCCTTGCTCCCGCACCTCTCTCCCTGGGACACCTCTCTCATGGGATGGACTCCCGCTGAAGAGCCACTTCATCCCTGACTTCGTCCTCGCTTCAGCAAACAGTAACTCTCTCTTGCTGTGAGCTCCCAGGGCACTCACACCTCCCTCTGCCGTTGGCGTCTTCTTCCCAGTGTCATGGTGATGGGATGGGTCTGCCTCTCATCCTCCCTCCGCCATTGTAAGTTCCCTGATGGCCGTAACTGGGCCTACTCACACACGCACCTTCCGGGATGACAGTGCTGTCCCTTGCTCACAGAAGGCCCCTATGGGTGTCTGTTAGAATCAAGTTGCAGCTGTGGTATAAACAGCCAAGGAGTGGGGGAGGTGTGATTCTACACAGCTGTCTCCTCTTTCTGGACCTTGATTCCCCTAGGGCCTGCTTACCTATAAGGCACAGCATCTAGGGCCCATGATGCTTTTACAGGCCCACAGAAATGTTTTAATATCTTATAAAATTAGAAGAAAAAAATAAACTTTTAGGTCAAAGAAAATGTTTTGATTCATCAAATTGATATGTTCATCTTTATACCAATGCAGTTATAAAATATAATTTATATATGTACGTGTCTGTGTGGATCTATATGTATTTTTCTTCTTTTTTAATGGAGGAAGGGGCCCACAAAGGCAGACTTGCCTGGAGTCCACAAAGGTCGAATGCAGCCTTGGCTTCCCCTGCTCATTAATTATTGGTCTTATTTTGTTAAAACTATGCTTTGAAACCTCTAGTTTTAACAGAAAGTGTGGAGTTGCTTGGACATCCCCAACACACTCTTTCTATGTTTCAAAAAACCAAAGACAAGACAAACTCTTAATTACCCCCACGAACAGAGGAAAGTGACTGAGCTTCATTAATTCAAAGGCTGCTTCTCTTTTTCCGTTACAAGGCAGCGTTCTGTGACTTAGTTTTATTCCCATTTCTTCTTTTCAAAGTGGTGTATTTAGCTTCCTAATGATGAGCTGAGGTTCCCCGTGCCTGTCCCAGCCGGGCTGTCAGGGGGTGCTCAGCCTTCAGTATGTTGGGCCAGCCAGATTGGAATTATAATTTCTCGTGGATATTTAACCTCAGTGAGGAGCCTCAGACTGTCAAGAGTGGACATGTAATAAATTGTTGGAAGTGCGTAAATAATTCTAAGAAAAACCTAGTGAGAATGAGTTAATGATTTTGTCTTCCAAAAGGATTTCTTGGGCCCATGATCTATTCTTTTAGGGAAAACGTAAGCGGAAGAGATGTGGGATCTTAGACGAGCATCAAGTGCTTGTGAATTGGGGGTCGGACACGGTTGTTCACCCCTCCTGGGGGCAGAAGCAGGAATACATGGAGTTCGAGCTGGGAGGTCAGCCGCCTCCTGTCCTCAGCTCTGGTACATCCATTCCAATGAGATCCTGGGGGAAGTGAGGGGGGGTCAGAGGACAGCCATGAAGGAGAAAAATGAGCTGGAGACTGAGAGTAGACCCCGGACCTGGGCTCTTTGCCCTGGAGAAGAGAAGGCTGTGGAAAACCCCAGTCAAGTTGTCATCATCCAATTCTAGGACAGGAGCTCTCCACCCTGACTGCATATGGGATTCACCTGGGGAGCTTTTAAAAACACTGCTGTCTCAGGGCTGGCCGGGTGGTATAGTGGTTAAGTTCCTGTGCTTCGCTTCGATGGCTTGGGGTTCGCCGGTTTGATCCTGGGTGCGGACCTACATGCTACTTGTCAAGCCATGCTGTGGTGGCATCCCACGTACAAAATGGAGGAAGATTGGCACAGATGTTAGCTCAGGGCCCATCTTCCTCACCAAAGTGAAAAAACACTGCTGCCTGGGCTGGACCCCAGAATAATGAAATCAGAATCTCTGGGGGTAGGATCCAGGTTTCAGTGTTTGTTAAAGCCCCCCAGCCCTGCCAGTGTCTGGTTGGTCATGCTGGAAACCAGCCGTTCCAGAGGGAAGCCCAGTGCCCCTGCCCTGTTGATCTTGGGAAGCTTAGGGGGTCTCCTCTACTGCCTTCGTTAAGTGTGGAACTGCCTTGAGGCCCCTCATGCCCAGGTCCTCAGAGTATCTCCACTGCATCTTTAGGGTGGGGCCAGGGTGCTCTGTGGTGTAGAGGCTGGAAGCCATGGTTCTTACCCCTCCAGAGGGAGCGGGGAATGGGGCTCAGTCAGCAGTGCTGCTTAGGGGAGGGGCAGGGCTGGCAGAGAGTGCTCCAGACACTACTTGTCTGCTGAAAGGGAATTTCGTTGTGTAGAAAGCCTTCTTGTTGGAGTCACAGATGGACATCTACTCCCAAAGGAATGGAAGCATGTTTTCCATGCACAGTAATGGCCACTTGGAATCCTTCTGCCGGCCCATCCACCCAGCCCCTCATCACCCCAAGCTGTCCCCAGCTGGGGCACGAGGAACATTGTCAGGGTGGCTCTGGTGCCACTCCACCTGCTGCCGCACACGCGCTCTGGTCCTTCACAACCCTGCAGAGTTCCCTGGGCGCCTGCAGAACGCCATGGGGCTCCTTCCCAGGAGGCGCCTGAGGAGGCTGCTGTCCACAGATGGGAAATGAAGGGGATGTCTCTGAGGTCTGCACTCCCAGTTCTTTTCTCACTTTGGGGGATAATTTGTATTATTTATTAATTATATAAGTAAATACGCATGCATTTGTGTTTGGACATTTTAAACAGTATAGAAGTACTCCAAGCACCATGTGAGAGCCCTTCGTCTACCCCCCATTCCGCTCACCTCCTCAGATCTGTTCACAGTTACTTTTTCCTGAGCATTCACATACACACGTGCAAATCCATCCGTTGGGTTTTTCTTCCCACAGAAACGGAATTACACAGTCTCTACACCTCTGCAACTTGCCTTTTCCTCTTAGCCATCCCCAGGCCCAGACATCTCTGATTCCATGAGAAAGCCCAGATTCTCATGTCCCTGAGTGGTCTGGCTGTGTATGTTTCATTTTTCTCAAGGGCTGGGAAGCACCTGATGTAACCAGGAAATCCATCTTCAAGGGAAGGCCGAGTGGTTTCCTTGTCAAACAGATCATGGCCAGTTCTGTCTCTGCATGCCCTCCGCTCGCTGGCTCTGATGTTTGGGCCTGTGAGGGAGCCATCAGGTGGGAGAGGGCACAGTGCTCATCCACACTGTGGCCTGAGAGCCCCGGGGAGCACTGCCCCTGCCAAGCACTGAGGAATATGAGGGAAAAGCCCAGTCAGTCTGCCCTGACCCAAGGGGTCGGATGAGAGAAAACTGACAAAAGTGCAAGTTAACCTGCCAGATACCAACTCACAAGTGCGGGAGTGAAGTAGGGTTCTTTCGGAAGATTTCGGAATGAGGAAAGCTCTGGGCTGGGTTAGGAAGGAGGAGAGGAATGCGGTTTGGTTGAGGAGGAATGATAACATTCCTCTTATGAGGGGGACTGGAGGGAGAAACTGTACAGATGCTAGAATGAATATTTTGGGGGTACCGCCTCAGGAGAGCATCTGCTTGTCATACAGAACGAGAGTTGATTGAGCACCACGCAGCAGGCATCATCTTGGGCACTCAGTCTACGTCACTTCAGGCCAGTCTCACTCAACCAAGGCACAAATAGTTGTTCCCATTTTACAGATGAGCAAAACTGATCCTTCGAGAACTACATTGTCCTGCCCAGGGTCGCACAGCTAGTGAAATGTGGAACTGTGAGGACAACCCTGCTCTAGGCTCCTGTCGCACCATGCTGTGCCTTGCCATAGTCTCAGGGCCATACCTTGTGCTGTCCACACAAGCCTGGGCAGCGCTTCCCCAGCCCACTAGTGGGGCGGACGTCTGACTGCCAGTAGAGCTGCGGGGAGAGGGGGATGACAGCTTCAGACTTCCCTGGATCTTGAGACCTGTCAGGGTGTTTGCTGCATGCCACTCTATGGGAATATTTTTATAACTTTATTTTAATATAATTTCAAATTTAGAGAAAAATTGTGAGAATAGTGCAAGAAACTCTTGTATACCCTTTACTTAGATTCACAATTTATTTACATTTTGTTCCATTGTTTTTATCATTCTCTATTTATATACTCATATATATATTCGCCATTCATCATATATATATCATTTATGAATCAGAGACAGCATACCCTTGACCTCGAAATATCTCACTGTACATCTCCTAAGAGCATGACCACAATGCAATTATTAAAATCAAGACATTTTACATTGAACTGATGCTGCTCTTTAATTCACAGTCTATATTCAATTTTTATCAATTGTCCCAATATCTTTTTTGGCTGGTTTTCCTCCTCTGGATGGGAATTTAATGTTAGCACTCCTGAAAAACTTTATATACTCCTCTAGCCCAGAGCGGGTCACCTCCTACCTTTGGAGAAAGAACAGGAGAGAATGGTGTGGGCCTGGGGGAGAAGCATCCAAGACTCCTCCCCTCGAGCTGAGGGGGTGTGGGGAGGCAGCAACACCCTTCTTGGACCTCCAGATGCCCATTTACTGCACCTGGTTGTGGGGCAGGGCCCAGGCACGGAGCGTGACAAGACAGCCGCTGGGCTAGAGAGCAGGGGTGAAAGGCTTGGTTCTGCCTCTGATTGAACAACTTGGCTTTGGTTAAAGCCCTCCATCCTTCTGGACCTGTCAAATGGGGACTTTGTCCAACTGACCCCAGACCTTTTCCAGCTCTGACATCAGACCATTCGGTGACCATTCAGGCTTTTCTTTGGGGTGACACAGTTCAGGTGAGGTTGGCTAACTCCCCTTCTTATCATCTGATGTCTGAAGGGGCAGAGTTACAGCAAGCAGGGGCTGCAGTACACAGCAGCAGAAACATCCCAATGGGAAAGAGGCCTTAAGCATAAGGCCCAGGTTTAGGGTGTTCCAGGTGGAAGGGATCTGAATGGGACTTTGTGTGAAAGGCATTAATGGGGCTTAAGAAGTGGTTTTAGAGAATACAGATGAGGCAGTGCCAGTGTGATAACAGACTCAAGGATTCCTCCTGTCAGCCTGTAAAGCTGGTGATCTTTTCAAAAAGAGATAGCTGAGCATCCATAGGGTGCTTTTACAACTTGGGGACAGGAACCAGGGCCCGTCCATCTCTGAAACTTCAGTGCCTGGCCTGAAGTAGGGATAGAGTAAGTATTTGATTTCTCAAATAGATTCATGAGTTCCCCTGCCTTCAGCGTCCCTGCCTCCACTGCCCTTAGGGATTTGGGGATGTTGCAGGTGGAACGCCCCTTTGCATTCCATACCTGGCCTTGGCCTGAGCTTCACCTCTGACATGGGTCACTTTGGCTGGACTCACCAGATCATGATGCTTTGAGATATCTTTACCTTGGCCTCTCATATATGTCTCTGTCTGAAACCAAAAGTTGTGTCAACTTGAAGTCATCTTTGGATATCAAAATCAGTGTCCAGTTTCCCTGAGGGGTTTCTCCAGGATCAAATCTTTCCTTTAAATATTCTCTTCAGGTCATGAGGAATGTTAAATCTGTATAGGATTCAAAGGGCTGAGAGGTTGAGACTTGGCATCAAGACTTGTGTCACAGTGAAAGATGTGGGACTCCAGGAGAGAAGCTGAGATATTTCTATGAATGTCTTTGAAAGCTGGCACCAACTCCCAACCAAAGTATTGGTCTGTGAGGAGTGACAGTGCCTAACTTCACCCTCAACCGCCCATGCGTGTGACCCCGTGACTTCCACCCCTGGGCTGTTGCTTCCAGCTGCTTTCCCCAGCTCTTCCACGGTCTCCCACAAGCCAGTTAAATGGTGGGATGGGTCCTCCCCAGGGATTCCAGTCAAGCAATGCTGGCACTGGTGTCCCATCTATGCTGGGCTGCCTCTTTCCCGACCATCCCAGTGTTATCCTGGGGGCTTAGGGATGGATGTTTGCAGTAACAAGAGGAGCAATGTTCCTCTGGAACCTTCTTATGTGACAGCCTTTGCTATGAGGGGCTGTGTGCAGGAAATTTGCTCAGAGATGTTAATTCTGGGAAAATGACCAATATTTCTCCACAAATCTGTAAGGACATTCTGGAAGGGGTCTGGTGTATGCAGGGGGATGGAGGGGAGTTGTGGGAGGTTGATGTCAAGTCACCCAGAGCCCTGAGCCCCCTCCCCAGCACGGAGCAGTGGGATTCAGCCTTTCATCCCCAGGTCCCTGCTGCTACCCTGCTGACACAGTCCTGTGGGGTGGGTGCTCCGTCCTCACTTCACCCAGCCTGAGTCCCCTTCAGGAGCCTTTGGCAGAAAGTTAATGCTAATTTTGGGAATTGTGAAGGGTTTGATGTCTATTTTTAGTTAACTACCTAAAAAGGGAAATGTCCCCAGAGAGGCAGAGATCCAGGGACCTCCCTGTACCGAGGCTGTTCACACTACCTCCCTAATTCTCCTTTGCTTTCCATTATCTCAAACCCTTTGACTCCGCGAGACCTTTCAGGCTCTGTAAATATCTCCCAAATGCTTGCTCTGGTCTTTCCGCCCTGCTGATCAATGGGGGAGAGAGGCACTCATGTGCCTTCAGATTGAGCAGCCTGGAAACTTCTGTGGGATGCTCCCTCCCAGGGGCAAAGGAAGGTTCACCAGGCCAGGACTAGATTAGGGCTTGGGCAGGCTGGGGCAGAAGCAAAAGATGGGTTACCCAGACAATTGGAGGCTGGCCACCCCAGCCCTGCCCCAGGTTTCCCAGGAGCTTCCAGATGCAAAAAGCTTGGTCCATGATGTCTTATTGGGCTGCTTCACTTCTTCCAGTCTCAGTCTCCTGTCTGGAGTGGAAGGCTCGGCACCTGGCAGCTTTGATCTAGTTGGTGACAGAGCAAGGAAGCTTCTCTTTTTTCTGGAAAGTTCCACAAGGATTCAAGCCCCAGGGCTTTGTCTCTCAGCATCAGCGCCCAGGAGTGGGGTGGAGTGTTCTTGGGAATTCCTAGGTCAACAGAGATCCTCAGGGGTTCCATGTATTCCTTTAATAGCTATTTATCAAGACTGCCAGGCACTGTGCTGGGCACTGGGGGTATTAAAGGTGAACAAGAGATACCTGTTCCTGTGCCCAGGGAGCTTGCAGTGGTGTATGCATATTGGGGCGCAGGTTTCTGCAATTGCAAAGCCTTGTGATGAGGGCTGAGATAGAACCATCTTGGAGGGGCAGGAACCCAAACTGGCAGGAGCGATGCGTGAGCTGAGGCCTGTCTGAAGAATGTGCAAAAGTCAGCAAAGAGCTGGTGGCAAAATCCTGGTATTGCAGAAACTGAAAGGCATTCAGCGTAGAGTAGAGAGCAGTGCCCCCCAGAAGGTGGTGCAGGGACGAGCAGCATCAGGGTCCCAGGAGGAGGGCTGAGGATCTGTGTTTCTAGCAAGTTTCCCAGGTGATCATAATACATGCTAGATTTTGAGGACCACTGATGTTGAGCATCGAGGGCATGGGAGAGGGTGTTCCTTCCCCAAGAGGGAAGGCTGGAGATGAGAGCTGGGGACAGATCTCAAAGGCCCTTGTCACACTAGTTGGACTCTATCCTAAGAGGCAGTGGGCAGCCATTGGATAGTTTTAAACAGTGCAGTGACATCAGATTTGCATTTGAGAAAGACCACTTTGACCATAGAGTGATGGATGTATTGGGGTTGGGACAGGGGACCGGAGGCCTAGGAAGTGGTACATTTAGGACTAGAATGGTGACAGTGGGGATGTGGAAAGTGGCATACGGAGGAGGTATTTAGTTGATGGGACTGACAGACATTAGTGACTGGATGTGGGCAGGGAGGGGGCCTTGGGAGAAACAGGGACAAGCAGCATATGGGGAGATCCTGGATTTGGTTTTGGACTTGTTGGGCTTGCAGTATGTGCCAAGGGAGATGATGGGCAGGTCACGGGATGTCTAGGGAGGCTCAGGAGAGGGTTCAGGGCTCCAGGGAAAATAAGGGCAGCAGAGAAAGGGATAAAAAGAGAAACTTGAAGAGCAGTTTGGGGAGCAATGCTGTGCCAGGACCGGTGTGCTGCCTGGGGCTGACTGTCTGGGAGAGGTGACTGAGTGCCTCCTCACAGGGACAGACCCAGTGGCAAAGAGAGGGAGGATGCTCTGCCCTCCTTGCCTGACCTTGTGGCCAGGAGCTCTCATGGGATTTGCAAAGATGGTTGGATTTTACTTTCCTTCTGTGACATTTGTCTCTGACAATGGCTAGTGCAGAAAGTTTGGGGTGTTGGAGAAGGGGATGGGAGACAAAGGGCTGAAAGATATTATAAGATAGTAAGATGGGTGAATCCAGAGGAGAGGAAACTAGTTAGTGACCTAGGAAGTACCGAGAGTTTGGGCACCTGGACCAGCAAGAAGGCTGCCTCCACAGAGGACCTGAGTTGGGAGAAGGAGCTCCAGGTGCAGCATGAGAGCTCTCATGAGGGTAAAAGCTGAACTGACCAACAGTGGGGCATAGTGAATGGGGGAAGGGAAGTATGGAGAAGTCCTCTGGGGAATCTGCTTGGGCATGAGAGCTGTATGGGGGCCTGGTATTGGAGCATGCACTGTACACGATACTATCTTTACAACATCATTTAATTCTTTACAACAAATTCTGTATATTCTTCCCACAGTTTTTGAATGAGGAAACTGAAGCTCTGAGAGGTTAAATGACGTGCTTTAAGTCACACAGCTTAGGGAGTGACAGGGCAGTATTTGAACCCAAGTCCAGCTCCAGAGCCCCTGCCCACTGCATTTCTGCAAAGGGACAGAGGGAGTTTCAAAGACCTGGGTTTGGGGATGGAGCTGAGTGTCAGCTGGAGTGAAGAGGCCACAGGAAGAAAGCAGCCAGACACTGGGCATCAGGAGGCTCAGGGCCTATTTCTAACTCGGCCACGTGTGGTTTTATGACCCCAGCAAGTCATATGACTTTTATGTGACTCCATCTCCTGGAAGCCTTGTGGGGTGCCCTGCCTGTGTTTGGCTGGGGTAAGAACCAAATGAGAGAAAGGATGATGAGACTGTGGGTTAGAAACTCAACTCGCTGAGTCCAGCTCTCTCCGAGAAACAAGGTTTTTAGAATCAGGTGACTCTGCTTTCCAGTCCATTCATTGTGTTCTCGTAAGCCCAGAACACAATGAATGGATTTCAGCAGATGGTCGTATAAAATATGTATAGAATAGTATACAGAACATTGTTGACATTTAAAATTGGTTTTACTGTTAGGAATCAAACCAGTTTCAGATGGTAACCAATTCAAACAGCAGACGCTCCAAATTTATAGAACAAACGTAAAACTTTGGCCTATAATTCCATTTAGCTGTAAGACAGAAAGGTAGGTGTTAGTTCGGGCTCTGCTTCTAGCCAACATAGGTTTACCCCAGAGCCGCCAAGAATAATATAGTGTGGGACTTTGGGTTATCTGATTTCATGCTGTGCCGATGCCCGCTCCTTATTAACTCCTGGCCCACCACTCCAGGGACTGTCCACCTCCCTCCCAGCCCTCAGAGCCCATCCATAGATGTGTTAGTCTGCTAGCGCTGCCCTAACAAAGTAGCAGACTGGGTGTTTTAACAACGGAAATGTATTATCTCATGGCTCTGGAGGCTGGAAGTCCAAGATCAGGGTGTCGCGGGTTTGGTTTCTCCTGAGGCCTCTGTTCTTGCCTTGCAGATGGCCGCCTTCTCCCTGTGTGCTCACCTGGCCTTCCCTCTGTGCGTGCTTCCCTGGCGTGTCTCTCTGTCTGTCCAAATTTCCTCTTCTTCTAAGGATACCAGTTGGTTTGAACGAGGGCCCACCCTATTGGCCTCATTTTAACTTAATCACCTCTTTAAGGCCCTGTCTCCAAATATAGTCATGTTCTGAGGTATAGGGGTTAGGGCTTCAAACTACGAATTTGGGGGGACACAGCCAAGCCCATAGTAACAGCCCTCCACACAGCTCCTCTGAGCTATGGCTCTCCCTCTCTGCAGGAGGTCAGATCCTGGCCTTAGTAGAAGCCCTTTCTTCTTCCCTTGAGGGCCTCTCTCTTCCAGTTGTGCCCTCTCTCTTCCCAAGAACCCTGGATGAAGAGGGGCAGGGGCTTTGTGGCTCGGCTCGTCATGGGTGTTCCCTATCCCCTCCTGTATCCACTCCCGAGGGATCTGGCTTTCCCAGGCTCTTCCCCACTAGCATCTTTGGGCTCTGTCTCTCCACTGAGTCCTAGCCTTCCGCTTTCAAACCTCCTACTTTTCTCTCTCACCTTGGAAGAACCCTTAGCTTGACCTTTCCTCTTCTGCCACCCTCTTTCTCTTTGTCCCTTTACCTCTGAAGGTCTTGATGGATTAGTTGACTCCCTACCTGTTTCCTTGAGCATCTCCTCTAGGGTGATTTCTGACCCCACTGTCCCACTGAACCTGCCCTCTCGGACACCACCCATCACTCCATGCTGGTCATACCTGAAGCCCACTACCCAAGGCCCATTCTCTTCCAGCCTTGGTTGCAATGACTGTCTTCCCTCCTCCTCTCGAGGTCCTTCCACAGCCCCCCTCCTTCATCCCAACTCCTTGTTGTAAGCTTCACCTGGGATCAGACACTGGCCCCTTCTCATCTTTCATTACATTCTTTTCCCCAGAGAACTGACCCATCCTCGCAGTTGCCTTCATAATTACACATTTGATTCCGAAATCTTTCACTTCTAGTACCCACCGACCTCTCTCTAGAATTCTGATCCTGGGCTTCTACGTATGGATTAAATTCTTTCATCTACTGCGTTCACTTGGACCAAGCCAAACTCCTCATCTTTCACTCCCAAATTCCATATTCCATCAATACAATTTTCCCCATTTATCCAAGTAAGGAATCTTTGTACTTCCCTCTTGTTTAGCCCCTAAATTCTTTTAACTTTCCCTCTGTCTCTTATTTGTATTTTCTTTGCTGCTGCCTTTACCGAGGCTGGACCTTGATCAGTTCCTTCCAAGAGTATGGCAGTCGCCTCCTACTTGGATATCCTTGTCCCCCAGGAGTTGGAAAGACCTCCAGAGGTCCTTGAGCCCAGTCGAACTGCGATTTGTGTGAGGATTCTTCGTCTACTCAGGACAAAGGCCTCAGACTCAGCATTCTAGACCGGCACTGTCCAAGAACTTTCTGTGGTGATGACAGTGTTCTACGTCTGCACAATATGGTAGCCACCAACCACATGTGGTTACTGAGCACTTGAAATGTGACTAGTGTGACTGAGGAACTGAATTTTTTATTTTCTGTAATTTAAATTGTCACACTATCGTCACACCACTGCTCTCTAATACCAGCCCTATGCTCTGACAAACCTTCACCAGACGTCACCTTGATGCTCAAGTCTGAGCCGCTGTCTGTTCCCGACCTATGGGGCTCTTCTCCCCTCTCCAGGTCAGATCTTCGCTAGTCCTCAGGTCCAGGCTAGGTGCCACCTCTTAGCCCTCCCTAACCGTCTCCTCAACCCTCAGCATTCTCTCTTTCTCCTTCTTTTGAACAGCCACATCATGTTTGCTGGATTAAACTTTCTACTTAACTTTTATTTTGAAACAATTTTAGACTTATAGAAAAGTTGTAAAAATAGTACAAATAATTCTTGTATACCTTCACTCAGATTCCTCAAATATTAGCATTTTACCATCTTTCCTTTATCATATATTCTCTCTCCCTCTCTCTTTCCATCTCTCTGGCCCTCTACCTCTCTACACACACACACACATACATATATATTACTTTTTATGAGCAATTTGAAAGTAAGTTGCACTTGTGGTATTCTATACACCTAGATGCTTCAGTGTATATTTCCTAAAACCAAGGACAATGTCTTATAAAACCATAGTTTGGTGATCAAAATACGAAATCACAAAATTAGCATTGATACAATGCTATCATCTAATTTATTGACCTTATTCAAATTTTGCCAATTGTCTCATAAATGTCCTTTATGGCAAAAAAAAAAATGCATTTCCTGTGGGCCACACATCTTGACATTTAAGCCCTTGAGGACAAGCCCTGATTCCTCACCTTTGTTTGGTTTTCTCCTCAGTACCCAAGTTACTAGTGTGAACTGACTGGCACATGCCTGGCACATAGTAGGCCCTCAGTAAATTTCTGTGAGATGGAGAGATGGGTCATTAATGGCAACGAGCTGGAGTGATCTTGGTGGAAGCAGGCCTCAGCCTGGGCTTTGCCACGTAACTAGTAGCCGTCAGCTCTGTGATCTCAGGGTGCTTCTGTCAGGTGTCACCTCCTTCCTCAGTCCTCTGGGACACTCAGATGGCCAGCAACACTCTTCCCATTTTAAGGATGCACAACCGATAATCCACAGAGTTAGCTAATCTTCCCGTGGTCACGCAGGAGCCCCGTGTCCAGGTCAGGACACAGCGCTACTTCTCCATAACATGCCAAGGGGAAGCTTTTTGGATGAATAATTGTTAACATTAACCCCACTCATTCACTCAGTAATAGTTATCAAGTGCCTTCTGTGTGCCAAGCACATGGGTATTCAGCAGTGACCAAAAAAAGTCCCTGCCCTCAGAAAGCTTATAGTCTAGGGAGAAGGGAAGGAGAGAGAGTTAATAAACAAGTAAATATATAGTGTGTTGGAAGGTGATAAGTGCCTTGGGGGTAAAATAATAAAGTGGAGCCAGGATGATAAGGAGTGCTGGGGCGGGGGTTGCTCTTTGACACAGGGAAAGAGCTCATTAGTTAAATACCTTGTTCCCATTTGTTATATTCATTCATAATTTACATAGAGTAAGATTCACTCTTTCTAGGGCACAGGGCTGTGAGTCTTGACAAATACATATAGTCATGTAACTACTGTGACTATCAGGATATGGTTCCATCACCTCGAACAAGTCCTTGTGCTCCTTAGTGGTCAACCCCTCCCCCGACCCACCTCTGGCAACCGCTAATCTGTCCTCTGTCCCTTTAGTTTTACCTTTTCTAAAATGTTATGTAAATAGAATTATACAGTGCATAGTCTTTGAGTCTGGCTTCTCTGAGCAGAAGAGAAAGATGAATTGTTGAGATTCATCCATGTGTGTATCAATAGTTCCTTTTCGTTGATGAGTAGTATTTCACTGTATAAATGTATCTCAGTTCATCCATTGTCAAGTTAAGGGACATTTGGATAACTTCCAGTTGCATATGTGTGTCTGTTTTTTCTTTTCTTTTTTTTTTTGAGGAAGATTAGCCGTGAGCTAACATCTGCCACCAGTCCTCTTTTTTGCTGAGGAAGAATGGCCCTGAGCTAACATCCATGTGTATTTTCCTCTACTTTATATGTGGGACACCTGCCACAGCATGGGTTGATGAGTGGTGCATGGGTCTGCACCTGGAATCCAAACCAGCGAAGCCCGGGCCGCCAAAGCAGAACGTGCTAACTTAACCGCTGCACCACTGGGCTGGCCCCCTAGTTTTTGATAATTACAAATAAAGCCACTATAATCATTCACATATAGGTGGTTGTGTGCACTTAGATTTTCATTTCACTTGGATAAATAGGTTAGATGACATTTGGGCAAAGACCTGAAAGAAATATGAAAGCTGAGGATATTTTTACATATTCATCATTTGTTATTTAGCCAAATGAATAGGTTTGTGCCGCAAAACTAGTCTGTCTGGATCATTTTTCTTATTTGAGTTATTTGGAGAAAGTGGTGTCAGGAATGGAGGAGACCATTGGTTGATTCATTCCTTTGTTCATTCATTCATTGATTCATTCAACAAACATTTAAAAAAAAATGAAAGCCACCAGTCCACAGTCTGTGACCCAAAGGAGTCCTGAGACTCTTGGATCCACACCAAAGGCTAATTTTAGTTGGTTTATCTAACATAATTTCCTTTCTGAGTTTCCTGAAAGTTGGTAGTGGAGGGGGGAATAGCTAGTGAGTTTGGGGTTATCATTGTTGAAATGGACAATGGAGACATAAGCATTTTGGGGAGTTTTATCTCAATGGAGGCTCCAGGGACCCCTCCAGAAGCCCCTCCTGAAAACTAGTATTCATTTGATCATGAGGTCGTCTGTGTGAGAGTGTAGGATTCCCAGAAAGAAGTTTTCAAATGAGGGCTGTATCCAGATGAAGGGCCAGTGGGCAAGACTGCGTCCTCCTACAATTCAGGAGCTTTGTGAAAAAACAACAGACAGAAGATAACCTGTGAACTCCTTTGTTTCAGGTGATGCAACTGTGAAAAAGAAACCTGCCCCCAAGACACCTCCGAAGGCAGGTAACTGGTCACAGCCACATTTGGGGCAAGGGAGTCATCTGCCACGAGGGGTGTTTCCTCTGCCCTGCTAGACCAACCGCTGGGTATGTGGTCCCAGGAGACCACCCTGCTCCCTGCTCAAGCTCTGTGTTATTCAGACCCAGTTTTCCCCGAGAGCCTCTGCATAGCCTGGTCCCCCACCCTCTTGTACGACTTGCCTTTTCTCCTGCCTCCCTTGTATGGACAGTATCACACAGTACTAGCGACTTTCGCATCTCATCTGCGGAATTCTGCCCAACCCTCTCTCCTCCACTCTGCCCCTTGTGGAGATGACCCACTTTGTGCTGTTTTAATGCTCTGCTGTGTATGTCCTTGTCATATGGAACCTTGTCTGTTTTCCATTGAAAGACATTTGAGAACGTGAACCGTATTGAACCTGTCAGCCAGGTTCTAGGAGGTTAGAAGGCAAGGCACTGCTTAATTAAAGGAATTAGGATGTAGATTCAAAAAATTAGGGTAAGACACAAATTCCGGAGCAATGAACAAATGGAGAATTTTGCCATGTAAATTGTGTGGGCCACTTCTGAGGGAACCAGAATAAGGAGATGAACAAACCAAGGGGGTCCATCAGCTCAGATGTTCTGGAGCAGTAACAGTGTTATTCTGAAGGGTCCGGAAGGCGAGAGATGAGCAACAGACCAATGTGGACAGCAGCGTCAAATGACAACAGAATGTCTGAGGCTCCCTCTTCCGCCTCAGAGCTCACTTTCTCACTGTCCTCTCCCAGCCATGCCCCCACAGATCATCCAGTTTCCCGAGGACCAAAAGGTGCGTGCGGGAGAATCTGTCGAGCTGGTTGGTAAAGTGGCAGGCACCCAGCCCATCACCTGTACGTGGATGAAGTTCCGAAAGCAGGTCAGTAACAGAGGGGAGCGGCCTGCATACCACCCACACAGCCCCTGGGCTGAAAGGGATGAGAAGTGCCGTAATGGAGACAGCATCACTCTTGATCACAGAGGCCTTAGAAATGGGAGAGACCCTTCACCCATCTGTCACTCACCCACCCAGTTCGAGTTCTGAATCACCTTTTCTTCTGAATCTACTAATAATCCCTGCTTTATAGACAATTTGTATGATAGAGAAAAGTATGAAGGAAAAAATAAAAACCACCATGCCCGCCACTTGATTTTAATATCTCAGTTAGACCTCTACTCAGAGTCAAGAAAATGGAACCAGTGACCTACAGGACCTCTCAGACTCTGAGCTCTCTGTGATTCCGTGCCAGCCCACTGAACCCTATCTGTGGTAACAACTTAAACTACCACATGCTGAAGGCATAAAAGTGAATCTGAGTATTTGGATAGATAAATTGTATGTTAAATAGAATTTTGGCTTACTGGCCCAGAAATCAAGCTACCGTTTATAATAATGGTCCTATGGAAAAATGTTTGAATTTCCAAACAACTAGCTTTCAAAGAAACTTGGGGAGCCTGGCCATTCCACCAATCCTGTATTGGTACTGTATGCCCACGTGCATGATGGGCAGAGAATGGTGGGCAGGCTCATGGTCAGAAACTCTACAGAAGGTATGAAGATTTCTTCTGAGCCCTCTGTTGCTCTATTTTACAACCCTTCAAATTGTCCTAAGGCCCAGAGATGATAGGAGGCTAGAACCGAGAAGGAAAGGAGAGTTGGTCTCAAAAGATGAAGAAGAGAAGCTGGCCTTATCCCAAAGCATGTTTGTCCTAGGCTATGTCTGGGCTAGGGCTGTCTGAAGTAAGATAGAATCTCATCCCTCTTCAGAGCCGGTTAGCCAAGTCCCAGCTGTGTCCAACAGAACTTTCCATAGTGATGGAAATGTTCTGTATCTGTTATCCAGTATGGTAGCCATTAACCAACTGTATATGACTGTTGAGCACTTGAAGCGTGACTGGTGCACCTGAGGAACTGAATTTTAAATTTTAATTAATTAAAAATTGTTATAACAGCTTTGTTGAGATATAATTCACACACCATAAAATTCACCCAATTCGCCCTTTTAAAGTGTATCATTTGGTGGTTTTTAGTAGATTCAACAAGTTTGTGCAACCATAACAGTGATCTAATTCCAGAATATTCTCATCTCCCCAAAAAAGAAACCCTGGACCCAGTAGCAGTCATTCTTGCTCTTCCCCTGGACCCTGGCAACCATGAACTTACTTTCTGTCTCTGGATTTGCCTATTCCGGGCATTTCATATAAATGGAATCATATAAAATGTGTTCTTTCTGGCTTTTTGTACTTAGCATGATGTTTGCAGGGCTCATCCATATTGTAGCGTGTATCAGTACTTACTCCTTTTTACGGCCAAATAATATTCCATTGTCTGGATATACCACATTTTGTTTATCCGTTCATCGGTTGATGGACATTTGGGTTGTTTCCGCTTAATTAATTAAAACTTAAGCAGCCACATGCAGCTAGTGCCTATGGTATTGGGCAGCACAGAAGAGGTCAGAACCCGCCTGGGTGGGCTGAGTAAGGGACTTTGCTCAGATATGTTCTCCCATCATCCCATCCCAGAGGAGCAGAGGGGGACTAGGACACTCCTCCACTCCAGTGTGGAGCGGCAAGTTCAGAGTTCATTCCCCCCAACCCTGCTCAGCACCCTCCCTGTCCACCCCAGGCCTGGAACCCCTCAGGGAGACGTGGCTCTGGATGCCTGAGAGAGAAGCCCAGAGTCCAAATAACAATAGCCCCACACAGCTTGTGCAGTGGCATCCCTTAGGGAGTGGACAGTGGGGATTGGAACCCCCTTTGTTTCCTGGCCCAAATCTCCAGCGCTGCCCCACTCTCTGCCCCCAGATCCAGGAAAGCGAACACATCAAGGTGGAGAACAGTGAGAATGGCAGCAAGCTCACCATCCTGGCCGCACGCCAGGAGCACTGTGGCTGCTACACCCTGCTGGTGGAGAACAAGCTGGGCAGCAGGCAGGCCCAGGTCAACCTCACTGTTGTGGGTGAGTCTGGGGACAGGATGGCCTGGAGGATGGGGGGAGGGAAGGCAGGATGGTGGGTCTCAGGACCTCATCTCCTGGGGGCCTACCCCTTCCGCACCCATTCTCTCTCCCACAGCCTCCCATTCCCCCAGCTCTCTCTCTCCCTGCTCACACCCTGTTGCTCTGCCCCATGCTTATTGAGAGCTCCAGACTCTGCACACGTATGCCCCACAGTGTCTACCTCTTCCTGTGAATTCCCTCCTGGCTTCTCTTTCTTTCTAGCCTTTGGAGACCCTGAGCCCCACTACTCCAGGCCGTCTCCTGCCAGCGCCTGTAACTCCCCCTCCCTCTGGTCCACCACCTACCCTCAAATCAGTCCCCTTGCAAATCCTTATTTTGATTCAATGCTGTCTTCCAACCTCACTGCTCCTACACCTGGTTTTGGGGGCATTGCAGGAAGATCACATCAACCCACAGACTGAGGGCTGGCCTCTACCAAGGTCCAGGCTCAGCCTAGGCGTCAGTGCTGGTCAGTGCCCGCTCCCATTCTCTGTGATAGCTTATCACCATGCAGGCCTTGGCCTCTCGCTTCTCTGAGAAATAGGAGGCATTAGGCATGAACCTGCTCAACTTCACAGCCCCACACCTATAGTGTCTCCATATCTGTCCCCATGCTGACTCCACCCTCTAGGCTCTGGATGTGGCCCCTTTCTCCTGCCCGAGGCTGCTCCCTTCTGCTGCGCTCTGGATTCTAGGCTCTTGGGGGCTCCAGTCCACCCCCTTCTCTCTTCTCTTCAACTTCTCTACTTCTCCCATAAATGTTGCCAGGCTCTCCCATCTTAGCAAACACAAAGGCATGCATACTCCTGCAAAGTCTTCTCTCACTCTACATGCTTTACCATCTCTCTCTCTCTTTGCAGCAAACCCCCTGAGAGGGGAGAGTCTCTGCTCCGATTCTGCTTCTTCACCTCCATGGCACTCCTCAGCTCCCTGCAGCCTCCCCTCCACGCCCCGGTAGTCTGCTGGGACCACGCTTCTGAGGTCACCGTGACCTCCTAATCCTAAATCCACTCCCTTTTTCTTATCTCCTACATCCCGGTATTGAGTTGAGTCTGTCTCCAGACTGATTCTCAAGTTCACGTTTTCCTCTCCATCCCCATCGCTGCTTTCATGCCCTGGTCAGCTGTCTCCTGAAACATCAAACTAGCTTTCTAACTGGTCAGCTCTTTGTGCCCCGACTTGGCAGGCGAAACAGACAGACAGGTAGTAGGTCATGTCTTTTTGCATTCTGGGGCCTTCCTACGCCATGCACATGACAGCCTTTGACCTGGAGTTCATTGATCCGATCTCCTTTCTTTTGTTTCCTTAGGTCAAGAGTTTTAAGTCTGGGAAGGCCAGTGTAGCAAGGGGTCAGGGAATAGGTTTCTCATCTGTAAAAGACAGGAGGGACCCTTTTCTCAGTCTTTCTCTCTTTGGTGACTCCGGATGCTTATTGCAGTCGTTTCCCCTGAAGAGTGGGAACACGTTGGGGAGTTGGGGCATTGGTGCTGGTGACCCAGTTTGCCTTTCCATTTAGACCTGTAGCTGAAGTATTGATTTGGCCCCGTGCCCCCGCCTGTCAGCAAGCATCGGTCTCCAGTTTTCCTCCATGTTCTCTCTCCTCTGCCCCTACTAGGGGAACTTTGGGGTCAACTCCTTTGAACTGCTTCTCTGGGACCAGTGCCCCTGCCCCCGCTCGGGCCGGCTCCGCACCGTGCCACGCAGTCCCCTCCCCCAGCGCCCCTGCACGAGCTGCAGTTCTGGCCTTTTATGGTTTCGTTTCTCATTCTCCTCGGCCAGTGCTGACAGGGCCATTGCATGGCTGCCCGCCAGCTGGCAAGAGCAACATGTTAAATGCCGTTCTGGGAGGGGAATGGAATGGAGGGGAACGGGCTTTCTGTCTGCCTCCCCCTCGCAGAGCTAAGAATAGAATTGCTCAATAAAATGAGGACTCACATTGATGGACGCAGCAAACCCACATTCATTCAGAGCCCATGGATTTAGAATTAGTCCAAAGCAAACCTGGATTTAGCCCTGATTTACCTGTGTGTCTAGGGACGTCTGTGTGTTATCTGCTCAGGGTTGATCAAGTAGCTGTAAATGTAAATGAGATACACAGGGAGTGTTTGGCCTACTTCAGACACTTTTCAAACACTTTGGAAGCTTTCGTTTATTTACAGACCAGCTAAATCAGGCCAGTTTAACACACTCCTATTGGTCAGCATGTTCTGAGTAGCATAGCAACTTCTTGTATGTTCTTCAAAGTGCCACTTTTTCTTCAGATAGTCTAGGACTCCTATTTTTAAAATAGGATGATAGTATGATAATAAAATATAATATATGATATTATATGGTATCATGAGAGTAAAAATTAGGCTCTCCCTAAGGAGTGATGTTTAACTATTTTAAAGGCTTATCATGATTATATTTTAAAAGCCGGTTCAGGGTTGTGTGATACTCCGAGGGCCTCTGCCTATACCTACGCCTCTAGCCTCAGTCTCAGCGGGTGAGGAGAGAGCAGCAGACCCAAGTGAATTCCTTCCTGTGTCTCTTCCAGCACCAGAAAAACAGGTCACTTTGTATATCTTTAAAGGAGAAAAACAAAGTAGAGAGAACCCCAAATACCCAGCAATCCCCAGTACCATCTGAGCTTGGAACTTGCCTGATTTTTAAGGGCAGGAGATTTCCCTTCGTAATGCCTGGCTTGGCATTCAGCAAGATGCGTTCCTGATCTTATTCTGCCTGATAGCCTGGAAAGTAACAGGCCCCTGGAGCAGAAGTCTGGAGACTTTTTGGAGTCTCTTCTTGGCTCTACCATTGGCGTGCTTGGTATTCTTGGTAAGCAAAGTGCTTAGCCTCCGAGGCCCAGGACTATCCAGGTAGATGACCCTGGGGGCCCTTGTAGCCTCTGCTGTTCTGCTAAAAGCTGCAGTGGGCTGCTGAGGTGCCAGGGAAGGGAGGTCCTGGTGGGGTCAGGCACAGCCACAGATCATCTTCAAACACACAGGTGCATAGATACCACCAGGTGGTTCCTCTAGTGAGAAGCATTAGAGATGAGATCCTCCCTTTTCCCAGGACCAAGAACGTTTGCTAAACAGAAAATCCTGGAGCCAGTGCCATCAGAGACCCTGCCCTCAGACTCAGCATTTCCCATTCTGTTAGTCAAGTCTCTAGGGAGCCATGGGAGAATTCCAAGGAAGCATGGAGCTCGGGGCCCAGACACTGAGCCCCCCTCGCTTCACCAGGCCATGCCCAGGTCCCCCAGCCACACCGAGTGTGCCCTAAGCACAGAGGGAAGGCTCACGGGCACTCTGTTCTGAGGACATCTGTTCTGTTCTGAGGGTTTTCATCCCCGGCTGGTCCAGCCTCCCTGTGGGGCTCTGTAGGTTGGAAAGAACAGAAAGCCTCAGGCACATCCCTTGACCCTAGGGGCAGCGTGGGGGTGGGGGGCTTCCAGTCTCCCATGACTTTAGACTTGGGTCTTTTCTGAACTCCTTAATTTGCTGTCAAATTCCTTGAAAGCATTGAAGTTTCATTTGGAATTAAAGCCCCCTGCCCCAAATTTTGCATCTTCTCTTGTAACGTAGGGGGTTCCATATGTCATAGGACACTTCTCTCTCTTTCAGCCAGGAGACATCCGGAACAGGTGGGGTACAAACACTACCTCTTCTGCAACACCCATTTCTCAGAGTTTTCCTTTCTTGACCGGAGCAGAAGGGAAGAAACTCAGTCAGTGGAGTGAATCTGCGTTCACTGTATAAACTTACAGGACGTTTTCCAGGCGGTTTTCTTTGCGGGAAGCAGTGAGTCTGCCTTTCATCCCTCTTTAGGCTTTTTTACTTCTTTAGCTGGGTCTTGAGAGGACTTGAACCACTTGCCTCTAAGAGAGGTTAGAGTAATAAACATCTTGGCCAACACCAGAAATATTTCTAAAAAGAACAATATATCTTTCAGAACAAATAGTTTTTCTAAGAGAACATATTAAACAACCAGTGAAAGTGGTTCCATCACAGGAGGCCTCCAGAGTGACCGTGACGGTGGGAAGTGGCTCTGTTGCAATCCCAAAATGTTCCGGGGTGAGGTCCCGGCTTGGGTTGCAGGCGATGGACGGCTTCCGGGCAGCGCATTCTTGGCTGGAATGTAGAAGGAGTGGGGCTTGGGGGAGGGGGTGAGAATGAATATGGATGTGGATATGTACACATATGTGTGTATACACACACACAGCCGAATGCTTTTTTCTTCCCCATTTGCACAGGGTCATTTGTAGGAATTCTCTTTGGCCTTCCTGCCTTACTGAGGGGTGCGAGAGTAGGAGCCAAGTACTTTACCTGGGTTTGTTTTCTTGATGCTTGCAAAACCCCTCAAATGTAGATACATATTGGCACCATCTTCCAAATGAAAAAGACAAACTAGTCTTAGAAGTTAAGGAATTAGCTGGAGTTCACAGAGCTGAGAAACGCACATAGCATAAAAGCATGGTTTTAATTGCTAGTTTGGGGAGCTCTGCATTTCAGACTGCCTTAGGGGGGTGATGTCTGTAACTACACCAACCACCTGCAGAAACTAAATCTGAAAAATAGGAGAATTTTGTTCAGGTGAGGAACTGATAAAATGAGCAAAACTCAAGAAACTCGTTACGGTATTGGCCACCGTGATTGGCCTGAAACTTGGCAGCGTTACTGGTTCTTAGTGTTACTGGTCTGAATGGGAAGGCATCCAGCCAAAAGGGCCGCTTTTTGTTTGTGGCCTTTGCTCGTTTTCCGGCCCTTAGACAGGGGTGGTTGTGATTTGCTGCTGTGGTTTGCTTTTGAAATTCTGTATCTCATTTTATGCCAGTCCTCTGTGGATAAAAGAAGTAGGAGAGAAGTAACTTTTTATGTATTATAAAGGTAGAAATAGACTCCTACGATGATGATGATGACAGCAGTGGCTCCTCAAACCAGCCACTGTTCTAAGAACTTCTCCCAACAGCCCTGTGATCCAAGTGCCATTATTATCCACATTCTACAGGGGAGGAAACTGAGGCACAGAGAGGTTAACAGTTGGTGAATGGGGACAGAGCTGTGTTCAAACCCAGATCTGTCTGACTTCAGAGTTCACTGTGCTGTATTCTGCCTCTCAGTGGGACAGGCATTTCCCGAATCCCAGACAAAGTGGAGACTGGCCCTGAGTTGTATCACAGGTCACAGCCTAGGGCCTGAAGGAGACACACATACACACATTGAACTCTCTCTCAAGACATATTTTTGATGAGAAGCAGTCCACGCCTTCTGGGCAGCTTCCTAGATTTGTTTACTCAAGGACTATGTTTATGATTTGGGCAGAGTACAGGAAATCATGACTTGTAGACTGTATAACAAGCCAAAAAAGAGGTTTTTTTTCAAGTAAATAGGTATTTGTGGGGCTTGCCATATAGGTGGGTTTGTGCATAGATGTGGCTGTAGATGCAGGAAAGAGCCAGGTTGAAGGATGTCAGCTGTCAGCTTGGGTTCTTTAGGTTTCTCCCCCACAACAGAGCTAACTCACAAACTTTCTTTCCCTGCTATTCTGAAGAGTTGGGTGTTTTGTGCTTCTCTATCCCCAGACAAGCCAGACCCCCCAGCCGGCACACCTTGCGCCTCTGATATCCGGAGCTCCTCGCTGACCCTGTCCTGGTACGGCTCCTCGTATGATGGGGGCAGTGCCGTCCAGTCCTACAGTGTCGAGATCTGGGACTCGGTGGACAAGACATGGAAGGAACTAGCCACATGCCGCAGCACCTCTTTTAACGTCCAGGACCTGCTCCCTGACCGAGAGTATAAATTCCGTGTGCGCGCAGTCAACGTGTACGGGACCAGTGAGCCGAGCCAGGAGTCTGAACTCACAGCAGTGGGAGAGAAACCTGAGGGTAGGCTGGCTTCCCTTCATCTCTGGCTTGAAATGAATGTGCATGACTTACCTTGTGTGTGTAGAAACCTGTGCTGAGAGGGCTACAGAGGAACTGAGAAGACATCAGTGATGACTGGTAGAGTCTTTTGGATCTTGATTTCCAAGGCGTGATGCTGATCCATGCTTTAAAAGAAGCACAGACAACCTTTCAAAAAACTTGAACCAGCAATTTTGGTACACTGCCACCAGAGGGTGATGGTGTGTTAATCAGGAGCAGAGTCCTGGAAGGCGAGAGTTCACTAGACCTGAAGCTCTCCTCCCCACCCTCCTTCCTCCTTCTCTTGCACTCATATTTGAGTGTCTACTAGATGTCAGGTTCTTGGGACAAAAAGACAGATAAGACAAGGAGGTTAAAATCTAACTAGGAGACAACTGTGTACACAGCTAACTATAATGAGGTGGGCTACATGCTATTATAGCAGTATGAACAAATTGCGAAGGAGACACAGCAGGAGCCATGAGTAATTTTGCCATGACGGTTGGGGAAGGCTCCTAGAGGAGGTAACACTTACTCTGAGTCTTGGAAGAAGGAATAGGATTCCAAGAGGCAGGGAAGATAAGGAGAGGCGTTCCTGGCAGAGGAAACAGCATGAGCGAAGGTACAAGGTGATGGAAATGGGTGGCCTTTGGGGAAGCTTGTATGTGGCCAGGGCATATGCTGTGTGAGACAGAACAGGAGGAGGCAACTCTGAAAGGGCAGTTTAGGCAAAGTTGTGAAGTTTGTCAAAGATTTTCAGGCAGGGGATAGGATAGAATTAGATCTGGGTTTTTAATGAAAGAGAATTAGGGGAGAAGAGCTTTACTACTCAAAATGTGGTCTGGACCAGCAGCCTTGGGATCTGGGAGCTTGTTGGAAGGCAGACTCAGCCCCTCATTCCCCGGTTCCTTCTTCATTTTAACATCATCCGCCCTCCCACCCACCATGGTAGGAATGCATATGAATGTTGGAGGCCCTGGAGTGGAGGAGGGGAAGGGATTGGAGTCAGTGAGACAGCAGGTGGGCATCTGTGGTGTAGTCCAGGGGAGGGATGGTAAGGGCATGAACTAAAGCCTCAGGAGATGGAATTGACCACACTTGATGACTTTTGGGGTAGAGAGGTGAAAGTCAAAATTAGAAGAGTTTATGATGACTCCCAGTTCCTGGCTTGGGTAACAGAACACAAATTCAAGAGCCATTTAGAGGTTTATTATTATGCTTCGTGGTGGCTAATATATTCTAAACTTTTGCTGTATGTTAACAATATGTTAAGCACTTTAGGTGCATCAGTTCATTTCATCCTAATAACTCAATGAAGTAGATGATGGTGTTACCCGTTTTTTAATAGATAGGGGAAATGTGTTTTAGAGGGTGGAGCTTCTTGCCCAAGGTCGCAGAGCTTGTAAATGATGAGGTGAAGCTTGAACTTAGAGCTGTGTGACCCAAAGCCTGTGCTCCTTTGGTTCGACTGTGGGAGGAGGACAGGCTGCCTCCCAGCTTCCTGACTCCGTTAAGTGACTTGGTAGTTAGGTAACGGGAGCCAGGGACAAGACTGGAGTTCTGGTCTCGGTCCTGTTGAATGGAGGTGTCTGCAGTATATCCAAGGGGAGGTGTCTTCAAACTGTGGAACAGTTGAGTCTAGAGCTCAGAAGAAAGGTTTAAGCCAGAGCTACGAATGTGGGGGTCTTCACTATTTAATTGGTCATTGAAGCCATGGGCATCAATGAGGTCACTGAGAGGGCAGTAGAGAATGTCAACACTGTTGAGGAAATGAAGGAGCCTGCAAAACCAAAAGAAAGGACTGGGACGGGAGAGGACCTAGAGGAGGCTGGGACTGTGCTATAGAAACACAGGAAGGAGGACGTTGCAAGAGGGCTCGGTGAACAGCATCCAATGCTGAATAAAGATGAAAGAGATGAGGACTCAGAAAGATATTTGGATTTAGCCGTTTGATACATAATGATCTTTAAGAGCAGATTCCCTAGAGTTTCCGCAGGGTGGAAACATGGTTGCCGTGGGGTTAAGGAATAAATGGAAGAAGGAGAGGCCACAAATATGGAATATTATTTCAAGAAGTTTCGTGTGAAGAGAAGAAAAAGGATGCTGTGAATTTAAGATGGAGGAAAGGTTGGGGGCAGAGAGGAAGGTGGAGGGACACCAAGGGAAAGAGCTCCTGGAGAGAGGAGAGCTTAAAGGTAAGAGAGAGAGAAGATTGTGGGAGACTCAAGGACCAAGGGGCTGGATAGAGCACAAGTCCTAAAATCACCCTACACCAGCAGCATCGCGAGTATAGAAACTCATTTTGATCTGATATCCCTCTTTAGTTATAAAAATTAGGTATAAAATAGCTATTAAAACTTTGCTTTCAAATTAAATGAGGGCTCCAGAAAGAAAGTTAGAAGGATACCAATGGAAAACCACCAAATTTACAATTTTGCCTGTGCAGCCCTGTTTTGGGGGCCTGTACTCAGTGAGCCCTGGAAATACACGGGAGAGCAGGTCTCCCTGAGAGCCGTGGTGCGCAGCGTGGGGGCACGGATCCCCACTCCCAGGACAGCCTAGGCCTGGGCCTGTTGCTGCTTTCATGGGCACCGGATGCTCACAGACACCTCCCGGGGGAAACAAAGTAACAAAACGGCCATCGGCTGCCCTTTGACAACCCCCCTTTGAAATGAGCCAAGTGGGGAGCAGGCAGGTTAGAGTGGGGGTGCCAGGAGAGGCAACCAAGTCCCAATCTGCATGTTCTTAGGATATTCCTTTGTTCAAGAGGACTCCCCACCTCTCGGAAAAATGACAGGAAGAGAGAGAACATTGCAGTGAGAAGATGGTTGTTCACTGGAAAGGAAAGCTTCTAGTCCTTTGTGGTGTAAACTGGGAGAACCTGTAGAATGTCTGATGACCCCCCACAGAGGACCACAGGCCACGGGAGCTGTGAGGTGTGGCTCCCAGGAGGCCAGGACAGCGGCTCCCAAGGCTACAGACAGTCTACGGGGAGGAGGGGCTGGGACCACTTGGCTCCAGGCAGGTGGCCTCTCCCTTCTTCCCTGCTGCCAGCTGACCCTGTCTGTGGTCCTCAGACTCCCTTCCTGGGGCCCCTCCCTGGCTGGGAGCAGACCAAGGGAATGTTGAAATTGCCTGCAATCCGGGGGAGGGGTCCAGGCCACCCAGGGCTTCCAGACTGGAAGCTGTTCCCACCCCCAGGCCCAGCTGGATTATCCAAGGGGAGAGGAGGCACAGAACAGTTGGCAAGCATTAGGCCTGAGGAGCAGAGGCGGGGGTGGGGGTTCCAAGCAAAAGCCCTCTGTGGACTGCTCGGATGCTTGTTAGTTATAAGCCTGGGTGGGTCAAATCTCTCTACTTTAAGAGGGAAATGGCTCTCAGAGAAGTGGGGGGTGTGTGCGCACATCTGGGCATGTGTGTGTGCATGTGTAGAGGAGGGATGGGATAGGTGGTTATGGTAGGTCATTTCTCTGGAGCCAGCGGGGTGTGGTGGTTGTCAAAAAGGCAGTGCCGATTAACCCTCCCTCCCCTAAGCCCAGCTAATGTTGGTTCTCATCCTCCCCATTGCTACCACTGCCCCTCCTGCCTCTGCCTCAGCTGCTCTGGTTTCTGCTTCATCCTGACCTCTCAGTTCCATCCCTGCTAGCACCCCAGCCCTCACTCTCTATTCACTCACCTAGTGTGTCCTCCGCCCCTCCTGTGTTCCAGGCACTGCCAGGGTCACTGGGGATATGGTGGCGGACAAAGTATGGGAGTCCCCATCCAGCTCCAGAGCCACCCCAGACTAGGATCCCTAACCCAACAGCCCCCTAAACCTGACTAAAGGGAGCCTCCCACCCCCCGAAAGGACTCGCTCTCTTGCATCCCACCCAGGTCTTGAACTCTACTCCCACCCTACTCAGCTCACTCTTAAATCTGCTCCATCCTTGCTCCTAATTCTAACTTGTTCTAGTCTATAGAGTTGTTAGCAAACAGTTGTGATAGAGGCCTCTTGCAGAGTTGGGGCTTCCTTGCAACCCCGAGGGCAGTCAGGGAAGCAGAGCATGAAGATGGGAGATCAGCTGCTCCCCGGTCCTAGGCCACAGCTACGCTGGCCCAGCAGAGGCCCTCTCCTGGGCTGGGGTGCCCCCTAGTGCCCATTGAGCATGCAACAGCCCTCAGCCCAGGAAAGGGATCACGCTCTGTCCAAGGGGCTCACGGGACATGTGCTGTGTGCGGGGGCCCGAGGGCTCAGCTGATCATCTCCCGAACGCCACTCCAGGGTACTGAGACTCAGCTGTCTGCAGAATATCTCAGAACCATCTTCCAAATAGTTCTTCCACTTAGCTCTTGGATCGCATAGCTCTTTCTAAATAGAAGATTTTTAAAAATGTTTCATTGAAGTCCTTCCTACTGCAATTAGCTTCTTCCTCATGGAAGGATGGTAACCAAGTGGGCACCTCTCTCATTACTACAACGCTTTATGCTTGAAGAGCTTGGGCAGCTGAACTGTGGTCTTCCCCCATCTCCTGTTCTTCCCCTTGTGGCCGTTTCTCCTCCAATGGAATGGAGGCAGGACGAGAAGGGGGCGGGGGAGGGAAACATCTCAGCCTGGAGCCTTGGTCCGAGTTTCACAGGGAGGAAGGGTGGCAGCATAGCACTGAGCCGGAAGAAGAGGCGTGAATTCCCTAAGAAGGACCTGGGTGCCCACAGCCATTGTGTCGGGAAAGCTCTGCATCTTGATCGCCAAGGGGAGAGGCAGGACGAGAGGACCGGGGGTGGTGTATGAGGGACAAGGTTTGCTCGGCAGTTTCTTACAGGTGTCAAAGTGATCCGCAGAGGCCGGCTGTAGCACTGGGTGCTCTCCTCAGGGCTAACCAGAAAGTGCCCCAGGTGCCAGGTCATTGGCGAGCCCCTCATGGGCTCACAGCACTGCTGGTACTTCTTCACTAGTGAAGGACAGGCTATTCCTCCTAAAGACAGCGGGCCAAGAAAGCCTGCTTGCCCTGCGCTCAGAACACTCCAGTTGCCATTACACACCAGGGTGTATGGCATGGGAACAAAAAGATAAGGGATGCCTCAACAGGTCAGACCTCAGTCTCAGACAGGGCCACCATGGGTCAGGATGATGGGGCCTTCCTGACAGTAAATGTTATTATTATTATTATTTTGTCTCTAAAACCCACAAGTGCTCAATTAATGATTGTCGAAGTGACTTGAATCTCTTGCTTCCCTTAAAACCCTGTTTGAAATATCATTGTTGAACTAACCTAAACATCTATTGAACCTATTCATTGTTCTCATGGTACCTCTTGAGATGAGTTCCATATGCCTACAGGCTTCCTCCTTTGTGAGGTCTAACACTAAATTGTTCTCTCAAGTTACAGTATTCATTAGTTGATCAAAGTGCATAACCCTAATCTCACCCTTGGTAATTACAACTTTTTTTGTGTGTGTGAGGAAGATTGTCCCTGAGCTAACATCTGTTGCCAATCTTCCTCTATTTTATGTGGGATGCTGCCACAGTGTGGCTTGATGAGCAGTGCTAGGTCTGTGCCCGGGATCCAAACCTGTGAACCACAGGCTGTCGAAGCAGAGTGTGAGAACTTAACCACTACACAAACCAGGCTGGCCCCATGATTTGTTTTTAATCGTGTATGCTTTACACTTCTTTCCCCACTGGAGAGGCCTAAACTTTTCTGATTGTCTTCACATGGCAGCCATTCCTTTCAGTGGCCCTCCGTACCTCCGCCAGCTCCATGAGAGCTTTCTAAGAGCCCACAGCCAGAGTGCCAGGAGCAGATGACCCCAGGCTCTGCCACGGGCAGAGTAATAAGACCTGTTTGTGGCCACTGCCCATTTCCCTGATGACGCATTCTGTTGGCCAGAGCAGTGGGTTGAGGAACTGGTCTCCCTCACTTGCGTTTTAACCAATACCCTAGGCTCATCACCCTGAAAGGCTGAATAATTAAATTCTCCCTGAAAACATGACCCCATTAGTGCCTTCCAGGTCCGTTGCTCTCAGGTGCCTCCTGGTCATCTATGCATTTGACAGTGTCACTGTTAACTCTCAAACACGTGATTTAGAAGAATCGATCAGGCAGGCTCCCATCCCGGCAGTCTCTGTGAAACCCCACCACTAATCTGAGTCCTCGTCTGGCTCATCCTTTTTTATTTTGCTGTGGCCATTTAATTTCTGTGACAAAATATTCCTCCCAATCCACTCATGTTTAGGTTTTTAAAACTAAACTTGGTGAATAGCGTTTTTAGAACTCTGCACAAAGCACATCCTCTCTAGCTCGTGGTCACACACTTATCAACTCCCTCCAAACTCTTTCAGCAGGGCTACTCATCTCGTCTGGGAACTATGTTACTTTTTCTCGGGTGGTTTGCTTAGGTTGCAGTAATGTTCTGCCCTCAGCCTGACAGGGGCTCCCTGTCTACAGCTCTGAGCTGCACCCTCTCCCTGACCCCACCTCCCTCACAAATGCGCAGCTTGCACAGCACTGCTGAGCTCAGTGTGCCCACACCCAACCGTCCGTGCTGGGCAGTGTCTGACCAACCCCCTGCCCGTCCACCCCTGTCTCCTCCTGGGAGGTTTGTCCACACCCTGGTCCCTTCCTCTCAGTCTTGCTGTACTGGGGGCATCAGGAAATCACACCCTTCCCCCCACGTCCTCTTCACACACACACACACACACACACACACACACACACACACTTTCACCTTTAAAATCCTTGTCCTCCCTCTGATTTCTCTCAAGTCTTTGTTCTGTTTCCTCAGGGAACCTCCCTTGGCTCCATCTGTCAGCCAGAACACAGCCCACATCATAGCTGAGGAGCGCAAAACATGGCATTTAGAGCAGCCAGGGACCCTAGAAATCACTTAGAAATGCAACTCCTTCCTGTTACAGATGAAGAAACTAAGGCCCAGAAAGGAGAAGGCACTTAGCCAAGGTCAAGAAGCCAGTGGCCCTCTAGGGACAAACATACACCAAGGCAAAGAAAAGCCTGGAGTCCTGAAGTGGGTGTGTTCTGCCAGACACCTGCCTGTCCCCTCATGTCCCTCATTCACTCCTGACACATCCCTGAGCAGCCAGTGCTTATGTCCCTCCTTGCCCTACCTCATGAACACCCGTTGGTTTCATTGTGTGACATCATTCACCTCCTTGTTGTGGTCCATCATATACTTTAAGACACAACTCAAGGGCTGCTTCTTCCAGGAATAATTGCTCTGACTTTATATTTGCCCCATTTTGCATCTCCTTCCACCATTGTGTGTTCAGATTGTACTGCTGTATCATGTACTTGATTATATAACATTAGTAATGGATAGTTCAAGTATATGTGTTTTTGCCTCTTTGATTAAATTATAAGCCCCAGGAAAGGAGAGATCATGCCTTCTGTGTATTTCGTTTTGTTACCCACAATAACTGGCAAGAGACTTGGGACACTGCTGGAATTCCGTAAAAAGTGTTCAGTTAGTGGATAAATGGATTGGACACTAGAAGCAATTATAAGTTGCTGACTTTGGAGCTGGAGCAGAAAGGGACTGTCACAGTTGTGTGTAGGTTCTGAAAATCAAAGGGACTGGAAGAGCTGTGAGAAGGGTATGTCTAGGAGAACAGGCGGTTAGAAAGGAAGGGATGGAGGCAGGAGCAGGGGGAGGTGGGGGACTCGGGGCGGTGAGGAGGCCAGTGCCTGCTGGTGTACGCATGGCCTTGTTACAGCATGGACTAACCGATCCTGTGGCAATGCCCAGAGCTCTGGGCTTGGTGGTCTTGTTCCTGGGCAGCTTGAGGCCTGACAAGGCCCCTAGCAGGTTTTGTTCTCAATAGGCCTTCAGTACTAATCACCATGTCCTCTCTGCCCACCCCCTTGTCTCCTCCCCCTAGAGCCGAAGGACGAAGTGGAGGTGTCAGATGATGGTGAGTGCTGGCCACCTGTCCTCGGGTTGGCTCAAGGTGGTGGAGGGGGTGAGTGAGGGATCTGATGGCTCACACTCACCCCGACCCCCACCCTGCAGATGAGAAGGAGCCTGAGATCGATTACCGGACGGTGACAGTCAATACTGAACAAAAAGTGTCTGACTTCTATGACATCGAGGAGAGACTAGGATCGTAAGTGGAGTGGGAAGCGCCCTCTGGGCCCCAGCGTGAGGGTGGCACAAGTCCCACAGTTAAATTCCGTGCCTCGTCTTCCTGCCTCTTCCCGGGTTCTGCCAACTCCCCAGCCTGAGATTCCTGCAGAATCAGGAGGGACTGACCCTGTCGGCACCTCCATGAGAGCATCGCTCACCACGGGCTGTTTTAGGAGTTGTTCGTGCAGTTCTGTGCTGGCCCAACTCTGTGAAAGCCTTGGGCAAGTCCTTCGTTTTCTGAGCCTCAGTTACCCACACATGACTAAACTGAGGGGACTGGGTCTAGATAAGACTGTCTTTAGGGTCCCTTCCATTTGATCCACAGAAGTCGGTTGAGCCTGATCAGCAGTTCTCTCTTTGTGCTTCAGTAAAATGCACAGCCTTGGAACGCACAGCTGGTCATCACCACTCACTTTAAGAACTTGGTCCGCATTCTTTATTCTGGCTTCTCCTGGGGTGTGGACCCTAACCCTGAGCCCTCATGGCAGCCAAGCTTTCTCCTCCAGCAGCAGTACCCAAGGCTGTCCATCTCCCCCTAACTCTCCAGCCCTGGGGGAGGACGGGAGGCGGAAGAAAAAGGAATGGGCTCAGCTTTTATTTCCAGTGGGGTTCTGGAACTAAAGGAGTGACACCAACCTTGTAACAGCTCTGAAAGGAGCCTGTACTGTCTGTGGGAATTGTGTCAGAGGAACACCACACCCCGGTCAACCCACAGTGGGAAGCAGGGCCCTTCCTAGGCTGTCTCCAGGGGACCAGTACTGGAGAGTTGAGTGGAAGGAAGGCAACCACTGGAAGATTCTCTGTCTTTGGGAAGGACTTTCTCAACCTGGCTTCATGGGTCCCTCTGCGGGGAAGGGCAGAGAAGTCCATCAGCAAGACTGAGGCCTCAGGCCAAGGCGATGACAGTCTTCAAAGAACAGCAACAGCAGACAGTGTTTGGGAGGGGATGTGGGCCGGGCACAGGCTGAGGTCAACAAGTGATGGAGAGTAGGTTTGTCAGTGTTAGAAAAGCGCTTCATTGGTCTAGAGCAGGGGCTGGAAAACTTTTTCTGTAAAGGGCCAGATAGTCAATATTTTAGGTTTTGTGGGCCATACGGTCTATGTTGCAACTACTCCACTCTGCCATTGAAGCACGAAAGCAGCCGTGGACACTGTGCATACAAATGGGCACGGCTGTGTTCCAATAAAACTTTATTTATAAAAAGAAGCAGGCCAGATTTGACTCACAGGCCACTGTTTGCCAACCTCAATATAATGGAAAGCTTAGCTAAACGTGCTTTTTCTCTCCCCCCCCTCTCATTTGCAGTGGGAAATTTGGACAGGTCTTTCGACTTGTAGAAAAGAAAACTGGAAAAATCTGGGCAGGGAAATTCTTCAAGGCATATTCGGCAAAAGAGAAAGAGACTATCCGGCAAGAGATCGGCATCATGAACTGCCTCCACCACCCCAAGCTGGTCCAGTGTGTGGATGCCTTCGAGGAAAAGGCCAACATCGTCATGGTCCTGGAGATGTGAGTGGCCTGCCGCCCAGCAGCCCAGGCACCGTGGGCCTGGGAGCCCCACATGTGTCTCCCCCACTGTCCCACCCCAGCCCCTCTGCCCCAAGATGGAGAGCACTGCAGGCAGGGATGTGAGGTGCACGTCTCTCCCTGTCCCATATGGCCAGGTGCTGACCATTCGGAGCAGCAGGTCTGTGTGCAGTACTGGCCGTGACCACTGACCACCAGCCCAGCTGCAGCCCCCTGCTCATTTCCACAACAAACTGGCAGATCTTTGAGGACGCTGCCTCCTTTTTACCCTCATCTCCCCATGAAAGGGCCAAGGCTCTCCATAGGCTCCTTGGTTTCATTCAGGGGCATTCTGACCTAGAGGTAGCTTTAGAGTAGAAGGGGAGTGACAGAGCAACCTCCTGACTAGCCTGCAAAAGAGATGGGGGCCCAGGGCTGGGAGCTTGGGATGGGGAGTGTAACCTTGCTGTGCTCTGCATGCCCCTGTCCATGTTTGTCTGTCCCCTTAACTTCCCACTTACCAAAGAGTAGCACTTTCTGTGCTGGGTTGTACGAAGACAGGGGGATGCATCAGATGACCTCCAGCCAAGGCTTTCCTGGAATCCATTGTTTCCTCCAGTCCCAGTCCTCCACTTCCCTCACCTCTGAGCCACTGGCACACATATGCACACACGCATGCACACACACATGCACACACACAAACGCACATACTGGCATCAGTAAGCCAGCCTTCTTCCACAGTGTCTGTATTTTTAAAGTCTCCTTTTTTTAATCTGAATTTTTTTGAACATATGATACAATCACATCAAAAAATATAAGAAAATGCACAATGAAAAGTCCCACTCCCACTCTTGTCTGCCATCTACCCTGCTCCTACCCCCTCCACCACAGGTAACCAATTTGATTGGTTTTGTCTGTATCCCTCTAAAGCTTCCTTATGAAAATACAAGCATATATGATATGTATTCTTATTTCCCTGCATTTTAACACAAAGGGAGCCTGTACTTACTACTGCTCTACACTTTGTTTCTTTTCATTCAGTGGTTTATCTTGGAGATAGTCCTGTAGCAGTAGCTAGTCAGCTTTCTCGTTCTCCCAGCTCCGTAGGATGTCATCGCAGGCATAAGCCACAGTTTATTTAAGCAATCTTCATTTGATGGGAGGTTGGATGGTTTCCAGGCTTTTGCTTTTACAAACAAGCAGTGTTTGTAACCTTGTGCATACGTCTTTTCACTCATGCCTGCATACATCTGTTGGATAAACTCCCAGAAGGGTGGGAGTGCTGGATCAAAGGGTATGTGCATTTGAAATTTTGAGAGATATTGTGAAATTGCCTTCAGCATCCTTGAATTGCTCATCCTGAGCTTCACGGATCTTAGCCCTTGGCAAAGGACTCTGTCAGCATCTTCACTTGCTTTCCCAAGAAAGGCAAGGCCAGTAAGACATCCCCAAGCCTGAGGTGTGAGTCTCTCCCCTCACCCCATTTTGCTGTGTTTCCTTTCAGTTTGTGTTTTCTGGGAAGTGCAATGGTGGTTAAGAGCACAGACTTGAGTCGGATAAACCTCACTTCCATCCCAGCTCAGCCTCTTATTTGTTATGCGACCCTGAATAAGCTACTCGACTGTGCCAATCCTTAGTTTTATTAACTGTGAAAAGAGGATATAAACCACCTCATGAATGCTATGGGGATTAAATGGAGTAATGTATGTCAGGCACGGTGATCTATAATTGGGAGCTGTTCTTAGTAGTATGGTGCATTGACTCTTTCTGTATCCTGGTCTTTTCCCACTTAAAATTATTTTGTGAGCATTTTAACACCCAACTAGGTATTGGGGAACAAATTCTCCTATTCAGGAAACCTGGTACTGTTGAGCTGTGATTCTGCAATTGTTAAATCCTTCCAGTGAGAAGAGGTATTTGGAATAGACCCCTTGGGGTTCTCAAATTCTGCAATTCTGCAGAACTGTCAAAGATTCAGAGAAAATCTCCATTCATACCTTAGAATCTGTTCTCAGGCCCAAATTCAAACTCGCTCCCCAGCTTCCAGGAAAGACTTAGCCCACGTCTGTGGCCTCACCCATTATTTTCTCACAATATCCCTGTGGGCTACAGCTTTCACATTTGTTCTAGAACAGGTTGCTTGGTCCAGGCAGCGTGGGTATGCGAGGACATGTGAAGAAACGTCTTCTTTTTAGAAGTTAAACCTTGAGCAAGTTCGTGAGAGGGGGCAGGGAGGGGGCAGCAGGCAGCCAAGCCTGGGTAAGGCCGGGCAGCAGCGCCAGTGGGCAGAATACCATACTTAGCTTGGAATTGGGAGCTGGCAAGCTGGATGGAAAATGTGGGGAGAAAATGTAAGAAGGCTTCAGCTGGTCTGGCTTTCATCCCTCCAGCCCACACCTCCCCCATGGACAGGAGCAGGTCTTCCGTGCACAGGGGCCAGAGGATTTGCCTGCACGTGGGGAAAAAGATTTGTCTGCCCCTTGATAGGAACTCAAGCAGAGAAGAGGCAGCAGGGTCATCCTCCAGCTGTCCTTCCATCCCAGCTTAAACACACTTGGCCACTGAGAGGGGACAGATTGCTTTCAGCAGTGCAATTTGCGCTTCTCCTTGTTTGATGGAGAAACGGAGGTTAAGAGGAGGACCATGCCTGGTGATTCGGAAAAAGGAAAATGTATTCCAGGGTCCCAGCCTCCAGTTCAGCTGCCTCAGATGCTGTGAGAAATCAGAATTAATGTGTCTTCAGCCATGCTGACCTCTGATGACTGACAGGCCCCCATCGCCATAGCAGCATTGCTCAGAGACAAGGGTCCCTTCAGGCTCCTGGCCTGGAGTCTGGGCTTGTCCTTTTGGGAGTGCTCAGGACATTCCAAGTGGTGGGACCCAGAACACAGAAGTGGACTTGCAGTTTAGGCCGAGTCGTCCATGGCCCGTTGCAGGTTGGTGCTGCCACTGGCAAAATCTATCAAAGAACACCTAGCTGGCTGCCAGGAGACAAGGAGTGGCTGGTACCAAGTCCCCTGAAGTGCCATGCCTTCTGGCTGCCAGTGAGGGCTGGCCAAGCCTATGGTTTGGGGGATAAATTTGATCCCTTGGGATTAGGTAGCCTTGGTAGTAGGTATTTATTCCTTCCTTCCTTCCTTCATTCATTCATTTCCTCACAGTTAATTTAGGAAGCACACATTTCTTCTGGCCCAGTCTTGGCCCTCAGCGTTACCCCATCTCTGTGGCTGGCGGCTTCTTTCCATCCATAGTCCTGAACATTTTGAAGAGAAACCTATATAGAACCTTTAATCCTGTTTGTGTAACCCCTTTCTTCCTAGAAAATGGACCACAGGGATGGTTTTCAAAATATATTAAATATATTTAGGTATGAACCTATTTGAACCTCTGTTGAGTAGGTTCCCTCTAGAAACACAGCAGTCATTATCTCCGTGGCTCAGATTTCTGCCACTCAGACATTCTGAGGACACTGCAAATAATGGTTTCTTGCTTCTTCAGAATATTTTGAATTTAAAAGCAAACACTTGGGGGCCCTTTGTGGCAGATATTGGCCAGGTATAAAGAAGAGTCTGAAGAAGAGCCAGACCTTTTTCAGACAGGTTCACAAGCAACTTTAAGACAAAGCAGACTCGATGCAAAAAGCACAGAGAGCAGGCCGTGGAAACCCAGGGAGGGAAGCATCATCATCTCGTATGGGGATATCTAGAGTGATTTCTCAGAGGACGAGAATTTCAGCTGGCCTCCTGGGGTGGGAATTGAGTAAGCCAGTGTTTCCCACACTTGCCTGGTCATAACAAGGAGCTGGGGTGTTTATTAAAAATGTGGATACTCAGATCCCTCCCAAGGGAAGAAGGTGGGGAATCTGTATTTTCAAGAGCCCCAAGGGATTCTTAAAAAAAAAAAAAAAAAGTATTGATAATTAACACTATTGAGTACTTACTAAGTGCCAGGAACTCTTCTAAGCACTTTGCTTGCATTGACTCACTCAGTCTTCACAGCAGCCCTGTGAGGGGGTGCTGCTTTTATCTGCATCTAGGAGATGAGAATATTGACGCACAGAGATACTAAGAATCACCTGAGAACTGACAATGGGGCTAAGAGTTTGACTTGGAGCCTCCCTCGGTGGAGAGCGGTCGAAACGGAGGGCTGGAGGGCGAGGCGCCCCCTGCTGGCCGCCCCCTGCTGGCCGCCCCCTGCTGGCCGCCCAGGGACCTCCTGCTCAGTTGGTTCTAAAGCTTTGGTTCCAGCGCCCTCCAGTGGCCAGTGGCGCAGACTGACCTTCCCCAGCTCGGCCCTTCCAGAAGTGAAAGCGGTTGTCCTGTGGTAATGGAGGCAGACAGAGGCTGTGGTGTGCTGGGCCCCATGGTGCGTCCCTGTCTGTCTCTCCCTCCAGAATCTATGATAAGATCCTCTTGGTGCTCTGCAGGTTGTCAAATGAGGTTTAATGCGTGCTGAGCACCTATTGTGTGTCAGTCATGATGCTTTATAAAGCTCCTTGATTCCTAACAACTCTATGACGTAGGGACAGATAAGGAAACTGAGGCTCAGAAAGATTAACTAACGTGCCCAAGGTCACACAGCTTGTAAAAAGAAGAGATAGGATTCAAACTCAGCTCTCTCCCTTCTTCATGATGACTCCCCTTAGAAGAGAGAAGGTCCTTGGAAGAGGACAGGCTCAGAATGAAGCCCACCCAGCCTTTTCAGCTGGCAAATCTACAGACCATTGTAGGAAAGAGCTTACTGATGTCTGGATGCTACATAAGTTACGAAGGAGATGCTTAAAACTTTCTGAGCAGCGAGCAAGGAGGGTGGGTCAGAGGGCTGGGACAGGGGAACAGAGAGAGCCTATGCAACTCAGGCAGCGAAGCCGTGCATTTGCACTGAAGGGCAGTATGCCGGCGGGCTGCAGCCTCTGGGGCAGTCCTTACCAGAAGATGCCCACTGTGGGTCCCAGAAACACCATGGCCAGGGTCCAAAGTCCATGCATGCAGGAAGTATATACTGTGCTGCCAGACTGGCCTAGGGAGCAGGCAAGACACGTTAGTTATGACTGAAAGGAAGGAACTGATGCTGTCGGCCCAGCCAGGGGAGACAAATCCATCACAGCTGGAAGGAGAGTGGGTTACAGCCAACAGATTGTAGAAAATGTGCTGAGGCTCCTTAGTATCAAAGATATTTTTCTGTTCCCGGCTGTGCAAAACAAATGCTTATGGGCACTGTGAGTATTTTAAGCCTTAGTTCTCTACGACTAAAAGACACGGCTGAAGTATAAGAATGATCCCTTACCCATCGGTAGTCATTTGGGAGAAGGAGGCTGCCCGGCGGTTACCCTTGTTCCTAAGGAGATCTTGTCTGGATCCCTCAGTTCATGACAATCTCTGAAACCGCCCAGCCCAGACACTTCCCTGAATCCCCCAGCGGCTCTGTGGGCGCAGGCAGGGTCCCCCAAGCAGGACACCAGCAGGCCCGGGCTCTCTTTGCACCATGGAAGATGGAGACGAGTATAACAGGGCAGTGGCCTGGGACTCAGGAACCTGCAGAAAGTGCCCAGCACCCCAACACCTGGGCTTTCCTGCCAGTCCTTGCTCCCGCTGCCTGCCCTTGGCCAGACTCCCCGCCACCCCAGCTTCTACTCCCCTGTGGTCTGACCGCCCTTCTGTCCTGCAGCGTGTCAGGGGGCGAGCTGTTCGAGCGCATCATCGATGAGGACTTCGAGCTGACGGAGCGGGAGTGCATCCAGTACATGCGGCAGATCTCAGAGGGCGTGCAGTACATCCACAAGCAGGGCATCGTGCACCTGGACCTCAAGCCCGAGAACATCATGTGTGTCAACAAGACAGGCACCAGGATCAAGCTCATCGACTTTGGGCTGGCCAGGAAGCTGGGTGAGGCCGATCCTCCTCTCCTGTTGTCACCAACATGCCATGGCAGTGGCGGTGGCTGTCTGTGTTCCACACGCTGGCTATTAGTGGGAATGTATAGATAGAAGTTAAAATCAGAAACCATGGAGATGCTCAGGTTCAAATCCTGCCCCTATCATTCGCTAGCTGTGTCACTCTCGGTCTCAAATCCTTTGTAAAATGGCATCCTAGGAGTGCCCAACTCATAGAGCTGTGAGGGGATCCAATGAGATAACACAGGCAGAGTGATCGGAGGAGTGTCTCGCACACAGTGAGCACTATGTAGGTATTAGCCGTTTATTTTTAATTATTGTTATTATCATTATCCCCTCTTGTATTTTTCACTCTGCTGCCTTCAGCAGCAAAACTCATCTTGGAGATGGGGCTTCCTCACTTTTGCATCCCACTGTACAGTTGCCAGAGCACTCCCACATGCTTCCTCTCATGGGATTCTCACAGTGACCCTGTGAGGCGGACAGGGCAGACTTTACGAGCCCCCATTTATAGACGAGGAAACAGAGGGTCACAGTAGCTTTGTCTGCCAGGTCCCACCAGGAGCCAGGGGAGGTGCTGGGGCTGGAATGAGGACCCTGGACCTGGTTCAGGATGCTCGAAAGTGCCTCTGCTATTCCTGCCCCGCAGAGGGGGGTGTGATGGGGGACAGCGGGTGGGGCCTTTTACCCAGCCCAGTCATTTTAGTCAGTGACTGTCTGCGCCACACACCGTCTCCGTCCACCCTACTTAGGTAGCTCTTTGATGTCTCAGGAATTCAAGAAATAGCTTCACCTTCCACCTCCTGACCACCACCCTATTAACAAGGAGCCCGAGGGCCAGCACGAGCTGGCCTTTCTTTCACTACCCTGGGGGGAGCTGATGCCACCTGGTAAATCTCCTCCTAGGACACTCAGTCCTGGTGGAAGCCGCGTGGGCCATAAAGAGGAAAGTGAGGAGTGTGGTCCTGCCGGGCTGTGACTTGCCCGCTGGCTGGCGCTGTGAGGCTGGGCAAATACGCCTGCTCTGCTTTTTCCTGCTGAAGGCCTGGTTTGGGGGCGACGGCTGGTGGACAGATCCTGCCTCAGACGGGAGCCACTGATGCTTTAAACCACTAAGGCGCCCCTGACCTCGGGAGCTGGCAGTATCGCAGCCCAAGGGACACAAGGTGCAGGCTCCCTGGAGAGGGGACAGGTGGGGACAGTGGTGTCCACTAAGGACCAGAGCACCGGGAGGGTTAAAATGTAGCAGGAAGAGTTTACGTTGGAGTGGGAGCAGAGCTTCCGCATCTGAGGGCTGTGAAATGCTTTGTTGTGGCATTTGCTGTGGGCTCTGGGGTAAGACAAGACCAGGTGCGGTGCACAGGCAAAGGTATGCCCCCCACCGCCACTGAGGTCCTCCAGGAGCTGGTACCTGTGTGCATACCACCTGGGCCCTCTGTCTGGTGTGGCGCAGAGGCCCCACCTTGGTTATGGTTTTCCCCGACTCTCCTCCCGGCAGTGCCCAGGAGAGACGTGAGGCCACACATGGAGAGGCAGTGGAGTTGGGGGGCATGGCGCAGGGGTCGGAACCCCGGTGTAGGTACTGGCCACCGCTAATTAAATCACTCCACTGCCCTGAGCCTCCCTTTCCTCCTCAGGAGCAAGGGGGTCCTCCCTTCCTCTCAGGGTTGTCGAGAGTGTTACACAGGAAAATCCTGTGAAGCAGATAGCAGGTGCATGGGACATAGAGAGTGTGTGAGATCATTACCAGGTGCACGTCACAAGCCCTGCCTCAGGGGGCTCCTGGGAGGGACAGATGCACCAACGACTGGCAGGGGCAGGGACTTTAACAGCCTCTTCTCCCATCCCCCCCCCACCCCCAGTTCAGGACATTTGAGGTTTCACAGGAGGCTGAGTGTCTCTGTGCCATTCTCCAAGGACAGAGCCACCGAGGACCGAGCCTTGTCTGTGTCCCTCTGGGGTTGAGCCCAACACACAGATGAGGGCAGCCGCTTACCGTGAGCTGGGTCCGGGCTGTTCCGGGCAACTGATCCATCTCCATCCTGGTTACAGAGAATGCCGGGTCTCTGAAGGTCCTTTTTGGCACCCCAGAGTTTGTGGCACCTGAAGTGATCAACTATGAGCCCATCAGCTACGCTACAGACATGTGGAGCATCGGGGTCATCTGCTACATCCTGTGAGTCTCGGGGCACAGAGGGGAGGGGGCAGAGTCCCACAGGAGGGTCCCCAGGCTGCCCTGACCTTGAAGGCCAGGGTGGGTCAAGCTGGGGAGAGCCTGCCCCAGACTTAGGAGAGCCACAGGCTCCCACCTCCTTCCCCACCAGCCTGCCCTGCTCCTGTGCTGCTGATGAGGTCAGCAGCCCACATCACACTTCCATTGGAGCCTCTAGCTCCACACACAGGATCCCCATCCTCACCCTCCCTGATGCTGGCCAGCCTGGGGCCTTTAGTCAGGAGGGTGTGAATGTGGCTGGTATCACAGAAGTTACCTTGAGGTGTGTAAGTCTGTAGGGTCCACGGAGGAGGGAGGGAGCCCAGGTGCACTTCTCCTGTGGGCATCATCATTGTTTTCCAAGGCAGCACCCCCATCTTCATGGGAGGGGGACTCCAACTGCCAGCCTTGTCTCCGAGTCCAGTATATGGACTGATTAATAAGCACTTTTGATGACAGAGCCCTCAGCAGGGCCAACAGACAACAGAAAGCCACACCGTAATTAGACTTGGGAAATCAGGTGGAAAATACACAGCCATTTCAGTTAATGCTGGAGAAGAAAGGAGAGGCCAGTAATCTAGACCAGTGCTTTGCAAACTTTAATAGGCATAAATCCCCTAGGGCTTGCCTTAAATTGCAGGTTCTGACTCAGAAGGTGTGGGGGCCCTGAGATTCCACATTTGTGAGAGGAGCCAGGTGGCCAGAGGTGCTGATCCAAGGATGTGCTCTGAGGCTCTGGGACGCACACTGTGGGTGGGATCGCGCTGACGGAGTCACCCAGGCTGCAGATGGTCATCAGCCTCAGAGGCAGCGCCTGAGGCTGAACTTGTGTGGCAACACGGAGCGTGGGCTGGCCTCCCAGAAGAGGCAGATAGGCATGCTTTCAGTTTGAAAAAATATTTTTGGTTGACACTACAAAAGGAAAAATTAAACATTTCATAGAAAACTTGAAGAGGATCTCTAAGAATACTTTCTTAGACCCCTGGGGTCTTCAGACCCCAGTGTGAGAAACAGTCCAGGTGATTTTGCTGCCGAGCCAGGTGTAGGAAGCACTGTTACAAAAGCGTTAGCCGGAGTCGGGTGTGCGGTGTGGCTTTTTCACGTGCTCAGGAGTTTTACTCTCACTGTGGCCTGTTAAGACAGTCTCCCACGGTTGAGCCTGTGTCACGGGTTCTGTACCCCAGAGGGTCATCTTCTTCCCTGCCTGGGGTCACCCTGACTACCACAGCCTCCCCCTGGAGCAGTCAAGAAGAAACTCCCTGGCCAGGAGTGGACTTCCCTGCCTTTCCCTACCCAGCCCACCCCCTGCCACAGCACCCCCCCGACCCTGGCCCCACTCCAGCAGAAAGGGAGCTGATAAGTAAAGAAAATGGCACCTGATTCTGTACTCCTGGCTCCCTTGGTGAGTAAGGAAGAATGGGCCCAGCTCATCCCTTCTGGGGCTGACCCAGGCTGGATGGTGTTCCCACTGGATCTGTGGCCCCTGGGGAGACACCTGACCCTTGAGAAACAGTCTTTGGTCAGCTCGGCTGTTCAGACCCAGCTGTCCCGCGGCCCGGCTTGGTTCCTGGGTCTGTCTGCAGCCATCATTGAGATTTGCCTCACTGTCCCCAGTTGCTTTCCCACTGCTGTGGGATTGGGAATGTCTGCAGCCATGGATTTCTACCTAGGCTCTTGTTTAATCCTCACAACAAACCTGGGAGATGGCTTGTGGCGGGGATTCGATCTTCATTTGGCATTGAGGTAACTCGGGCCAAGGAAACCCACACAGCCACCCATTTCCCATGTCCTAGAGGGTGACCGCCATGCCAGTTCACCCAGGACTTATGGATTTCCCAGGACACAGGGCTTTCAGTGCTAAGGCAAGGAAAGTCTCAGGCAAACCAGGGCAGTTGGTCACTCAACTGGTCAGGGACAGGGAAGTGACCAGACTGCTCAGTATATTTTCACAATGAACCACCCACGTAACCTACCCCAGATCAAGAAACCGAATGCCATCAGGGCCCCCTGCAGCCCTGCCAGTGCCCCTCTCGGTTCCTATCCCTCAGAGATAATCATCGTCCTCATGTCTAATGTCATGCCTTAGTTTTGCCTGTTCTTAAACTTTATGTAAACCAAAGAGTAATAGAGAAAGAAGTGCCTGGCTTCTTTTGCTCAACGTTGTTTGTGAGATTCATCCACATTATTGTGTGTAGTTAGTTATGGCTTGTCATTCTCGGTGCTGCATAGTACTCTACTGTGTGAACGTCATCAATTTATTCATCCATTCTACGCTGATGGGCTTGTCAGTAGATCCCAGTTTGGTGTATTACAGGTATTCTGGTGCCTGTGTTTTAGTGGATACATTAATGCATTTCTGTTGGATACCTGATCTAGACTAGAATTACTGGCTCATAAGAGCACTTTATTTTAAAATGAAAATTCTTTTTTTTTTTTTTAAGGATTGGCACCTGGGTTAACAACTGTTGCCAATCTTTATTTCCCACCCCACCCCCCCGTACATAGTTGTATATCTTAGTTGCAGGTCCTTTTAGTTGTGGGATGTGGGACACCGCCTCAACATGGCCTGACGAGCGGTGCCATGTCCGCGCCCAGGATCCGAACCCTGGGCCGCTGCAGCGGAGCGCACAAACTTAACCACTCAGCCACGGAGCGGGCCCCTAAAATGAAAATTCTTTTAAGTGGAGGAACATAGTAATTTGAATAATATGTTATATTGTTCACTAGATTACTCTTAAAGCTAAGACCAAGAAATAGGAAAGACCTCTTTGAAATGAGGAGAAAATGACTTTGATGAATGGTGCACCAGCCCGAAGATCTTCTGGCAGGGGGAGGCCAGGATGGGGAGAGGTGTGTGTCTGGCTCAGGGAAGCAGGTGACAGACACAGGTCAGCCCTGCACAGCATCCTCTCTCCTGCACCCACCACGGGGAGCTGCTCTGCCCTCTGGGACTCTTCTGGGCTGGCTGTCACAGTGGGCATTCAGGTCTGGGAGTCCTCTCCCTCAGCAGAACATGTGGTGCCAAAAACAAAAGTTGCAGCCAGCCAGAGCACTTCCTTTCAGTTCCTGCCTTGAAAAATTCTGGAGCAGCTGGAAGCCCCCAGAAGAGATTCTTTTGCGCCACTCTTTGGAGCTTGGTTGTCTGCCTGACAGTCCGTGTCGGGGCCACCGTCCACGTTTGTTCCGGAGAACCTATCCCCGATCTCCTTTCTGGGGCCAGTGAGAGATGGGAGGCCGGGGAGTTGGAGGGGAACAGGTGATAGCTCATTTGTTATTCAACATGTATTTGGTGCGTGCCTCCTAAGCGACCTGCTCTGTCACTGTGGTGGCTCTGACTCTGTTGGAAGAACTCCTTCTTCAACCCTTTGGAGAGATCAGCGCAGTTCCTGCCCCAGCACTGCAGACCCTGACCCCACTGCCTGCCTGGGTTTTCCAGGCAGGAGAGAGATGCAGCAGGTGGGGTTGTGGGCCCCCGCCCTCTCACCCCTGACTCTGAAGGGAGGTGGTAGATCTCATGAATCTCCTGGAGGCTCTTCTGGGATTAGCCATACCCATTTGGTTTCTGGCAGGAGAGAAGCCTGGGATGCTCCCACCTCCCTTCATCACGGAGGACATTCCAAGCCTCCTTTTCTAAGACCTCCTTCCCTCTCTTGCCTCCCTCTCCCCTATTTCCTGAGGACTTGGTGTTCCCTCACTGCCTGTGGGGACCCCAAAACCCTGCTCTGTGCCCTGCCCTCGTCCCTATTTCAGAACTCCCTCTCTCCCTCCCCTCCCCCAAACCAAGGTGAAGAGCAAATATTGCTCTGCTCTCGCCTCCTGACCATCTTGCTACTGGCTCAGTGACAGACTTCCCATTTCAGCTCATTTGTTGAGCACCTACCACGGTCCAGAGAGCCGGGGCCATGCCCACCTGGAGTCTAACTTCTGGACACAGCAGCCCAGTGAGGAGTCCCGATATCCAAGCATTGGGTACCTACTCAGTCAGACTCCAGTTTGCATGCAGGGCCCTTCAGAGGCATCCGGTAGCCCCACCCAGGGCTGCTTCTGCCCTCCCCACCACTGAGCCAGACGCACTCTGATCCAGTTCCTGTGACCTCCAGGTGTCTTGTGTCCACACCAGGCCCAGCCACCACCTCCAGGTTTTGCTCTCCAGGGACTTGGGCTGAGGTTAGTGTGACCAAACCCTGGCCTCTGCCTCCTAGGCCACTGCACAAAGCAATCCCCAGCCCTTCCTGTGGGACCTGCCCACGCCTCTCCTATCTTCCACACCAGGGGAGGAGCATCTGAAGGGTAAAATGGGATGAAAGACCAACCCCTTTCTAGGCACTCAGTAGTTCTGCTGGCATATGTGTGGTCCCCTCGGCTGGCCTTTCATGCGGAGGGTCTGCTGCTACTTGAAAAACACCGAGGAGAAAGTGTGGTTTGAGAGGCATTTCTGTGCCCTTCTTTCTCTCTGCCCTGCAAGCAGAACAGTCTTCCACGTCAGATTCCCTGGGCGAAGTTTTGCTGCAGTTAGAAATTAAGGGTTAAGAAATTAGAACACCCTGCAGGTGTGACTTTTGTGATTTGTCAACACAAAGACCAATGTTGAGCCATTCAAAATTCACAGGAAGACTGTGTGACACACTTGAGAAAGACAATGGCAGTGAAGACAAAGTTGAGTGTCCAAGAACCTGCCCACACTGGCTTTGTGAAAACCAGATCAATCCTCTGGTTATGTTGGGGAGGAAGAAACTTTCCTCTGCCCTCTTAGGTTCTGATCTTGGGGGTCTGCAAATCAAACTGACAAAAGACAGATTAACAAGAAGTAAAAACAGATTCAATTATGTACTCGTACACAGGAGTTCACAAAGATACATGACTCAAGGAGGCATTTAGAATTTGGGGCTTATATACAATTTTAATAAAGAATGATAAATTGTAAAGAAATAACTAGACAAAGGAAAAGGGGTTTGGGGCTTCTGGAGTGGGTAAATTATGAGAAAATGACTAGGAAATGTAGGATAAATGAGGGTTGTTTAGCAAGGTTTGGTAAGAGTCTTTCTCCTCTTCCTGGTATGGAAGAGGCAAACACCTTTACAAGTGGGAATTTATGTGACCTTACCAAAGAGAAGCTTATGTCCTGCTTTTAGACAGAAAGTGGGAGGGCAGAGATCTAATTGCCTTCAGCTCAAAATAATCCTGACGCCAAAGATTTTGGAGTGGCTTCCTCTGATCCCCTTCAGTTCAAAACTAGATAAGACGAAGGGGAGAGGCGAGTAGTTGTGTTTTTAATGCTAAGGGTATTGTGTTTGTTGATTGGGTTGATTTTTTTTTGGTAAGAAGACACATGATCCTTATGCAAATGCCAGCAATAAAGAAAAAGTCCAAAAAAGAAAGTCTAAAAAAGATCCTGCAAAAACCCACCACCTAGAAACAGCGTTACTAAAATTCAGATGCTCTCTTTGTCATCATGCTCTGCATATATTCCAAGTTTCACTTTGGAGACGTCCTCCGTCATGGGGGAAATGCTGGGGGAGCTGAGGCGGGCCAGGAGCCAGCCGAAGCCCAGGGGGTGTTTCAGAGGGTTGGGCTGTCAGGAGGGAAGAGCGCCAGAGGCCAGGGGACTCTCCCCGCCTGTGATCATTACAGAGATTAAGCCCTATCTTTGCAGGATTATAGCTCCTAATTAGGAAAGGAGGTTTACAGAGGGGGACCTTTCGCATTCCACAGCAGGCTGTGTGCTTATTCCCCTGCAGCCTTCTGCCGTGCTGCTGGACTTCCCCGCTTCTCTGTTCCAAGTGGAAAATGTGGAGACAGAAGGAAGCAGGTAGTGACAAGCAGGAGTCAGGCTGCTTCTCGGTGGGGCTAGCTTAGGCCACACAGAGACAGGGAAAGCTGGGAGCCCCTAGGAATTCTACCCTATCCTTGGCGTATAAAAGGGGAAGCTGAGGCCCAGAGAATGGAAAGGAGTCGCATATGACAATGCAGACGCGGCAACTAATAAGCTCCCGCCCTTCCCTCATTGTGACGTGACCGAGAGTGATTCTCTCCATGCCTCCTTAAAACGTAGGTCAGTGTCTTGCTTTTAGACCCATTAATGCCATCTACAAAAAGTGATTACTAAAAACACAAATATATTGATTGGGGGATATAATTTGCATTGTAAACGCTTTCTTCTTTTTACAAAAGTTTTCATCAGAGGGTTCCTCCCAGTAGCAAGCTTTCCTTAGAACATTTCATTGGGTTTTGGTTTACAATATTTAGTTTTCAGGTATGGATATAATTTCGTAAGCGAGGCCTCTTGATGCTAAAACAGCTCCAGAAGGGTTCGTGTTGTTGTTTACGATGACGGTTCATAAGGATTTGGGGGAAGGGACGTTAGTGAGGACTTAACTCGGGAGGTTGATGGCATGAGGGCCCAAGATCCATCTCATGGGGCTCAGGTGGGGTCAGGGCAGGACCAGCAGCATAATTTGTGGGGCCCAGTGCAAAATAGAAAGGTAGGGCGACTTGTTCAAACATTATTAAGAATTTCAAGGTGACAGCAGCAGAGCATTAAACCAACAGCGGGGCCTTCTCGGGGCGGGGCTCTGTGCAGCTGTGCAGGCCTCACACCCACAGGGCCGGCCCCAGGTCAGGGTGAGCGGTGGGGCGGAGGGTTGGTGTGAAAGGAGGTGCACAGAGGTGAGAGGGGAGGCCGGTGAGCCATATATCTGTTCTATTTGGCTTTGAGATACTTTACCTTCGGAATTTTATTTCGCTTGTGCTGTTGGTAAACGAGTCATTCCTGGGATCACAGGCTGGTGAGGGAGTCGGGGGAACTGCGTACAGAAGGACTGTGTGATATCTGTGGTCATGCACCGGGCTCCTTACTGTGGACCAGGCCTCGTGCCCGGTGCTTTGCACTACAATTTACTTCATCTTCATAGAAATATTCGTGTAAAGTAGCAGGTGAGATACAGGCACTCGAGACAGATGCCGGGGTTCAAATCTCACTGACTGTGAATCCTTGGACAAGTTACTTAACCCCACTCTGCACCTCAGTTTCCTCATCTGTTAAACAAAGTAATGAGTTGCCTGTATTATAGGGTGGTGTTAAGATTGAGTGCGTTCTTCCGTCTTCAGCTCTTTGCCCAGGGCCAGGCACACAGTTAATGTCTGATAAATGTTCACTGCTGTGATGATGGTGATGGAGAGGGCAAAGGAGGAAGAGGAGAAGTAGAATAAGTAGAAGCAGAAGAGACAGTGACCTCTCTGTAGTTAAGTGGCAGGTTCTCCATTTTACAGAGGAGGAAACCATGATGGAGAGATTAGGGAAATTGTCCAAGGGCACCCAGCAAATGACCTGTGCTCTTTCCTCTGCCGTGGTACCTCCTGGGGAAGCTTTCTGGTTTGGCCTAAATGCCTCAGGCTCAGTGAACTCAAGTGTAGATGGATCACCAATCCCATGTTGCCGATTCAAAGTCTGCCATGCAGCTACACCTTTGCTCAGCATCCTGAGTGTGCTGGGCCCTCTTGTGGGTGCTGAAGGGTATGAGGATGAGAGGTGGAAGGGGGCCGGCAGATGGGTGCAGTGCTGAGTGCTGAGGGCTGTGCCGTGTGACCAGTCCATGGCGAGCGGGGCAGGAGCACTGGGAGGAAGGAAGGGACACCTCTACGCAGGACCTTAGAGAGGGTTCTGTGGGATGAAGTTCTAGCCTGGGCTGTGGGGAAGAATAGAAGAGTGGGGGCACCTGCTGAATATTGTGTGGAAGTCAGAAACTGAAGTAAATTCCTCTGCCTCAGCCTCACAGGCAGGTGGTGTCAGGAGGCAGGTGACACCCAAGAGTACAGTGAGCACTGAGAAGAGGCTGAGCCACAAAAGCCTGGGGAGCCACACCCTCTCTTCTTTCCGTGGTGGGAGGAGAACAGGCGAGAGGGCGTTTCAGGGTGCAGGGCTTTGTCAGCCTTCACCTTTGACCCCAGTTAGCACTCACTCGGGGGGATCTTCCCACCCTCCGCTGCCTACCAACCCCCCATTCACCCGCTCTCCTGCTCTTATCTCCCAGGGTCAGTGGACTTTCCCCCTTCATGGGTGACAACGATAACGAAACCTTAGCCAACGTTACCTCAGCCACCTGGGACTTTGACGACGAGGCCTTTGATGAGATCTCCGATGATGCCAAGGATTTTATCAGCAATTTGCTGAAGAAAGATATGAAGTAATGAGTTGAGATTTCAGTCTTTTCAGCTTCCCCACTCCCTGGACGGGTGTCCGGAAGCAGGGATTTCTTTTGCCTGACGTGGGTCCCTCCTCACCTGAGGAGGGGAGGGTGGGCATTGGGAGTTGGGGGGCTGGGAAAGGGTCTTCCTAGGCCCCTGCTCCCTGATGTCAGATACTCTACTCATCTTTAGAAGCACAGAAGCCTCACTTGAAAAGCAACGCTTGACCGAGTTGCAGGGCGGGCGGCAGCTTGTTGTATGTGAATAATGTGAATAATGACAGCCCCTTTTATCTTCCTATGAAGTCCGGCTGAAACCTCAGCCCCTCTTTAGGGGTTGCACGGGAAGTATCCTATTTGTGGGTCCTGATCACATTCCCAGTCTATTCTGGCTTGGTGTTTCTTTCATATCTAAATTATTTAAGAACTGCCTGCCTGAACATGGCCAGGCACCCTCTACCACTGGCCAAAGTCAGGCTGTGATCCCGAAGCACTGGGCTCAGCCCTCTCCCAGCTCCGTCTCTGTCCCCGCAGTAACAGTGCATTGAGGTTCCCCTCCTCTGCCTGCTGGAGCTTCCTGGTCAGTGGATGAATATATAAAACAGTGATGAACAGTGGGAGGCCGGTGTGTTCAGGCACAGAGATGGCCAAAGGCTGTGAGGAAGGGTCAGACACACAAGTCGCTCAGTATGTCAGTGAAAGCGGAGTGGAGGTGGGAGTTGTAGAGGAGACTGAGCAGAGGAGGTGAAGGTGGAGGGGGCCGTGGTGGCGACTAGACAGAATTCATTGGTGAGGACTCTCCTGATGAGAGGAGCCAGCGAAACGAAAGCAAAGGTGAGGGGGCTATGTGTGTGTAGGGAGAGCTGGCCTGCCCCAGGGGAAGGAAGTAGTGGGAGTGTCAGGTGAGAACATAGTGGGGGTGTCAGGTGAGAGCAGCTGGCCTATTGGACTCCTGACCCACTCTGTAAACAGGTGGCCAGATGGGGCAGGACGTGGCTCCAGGAGCCCGATGGAGTTGTATTTGGCAATGGGGAGCAGTTATAAGCTTTACTCTGGAAAGGGTATGTTGAAATATGTGGTGCGCCAGGTGATGAGAAGGGGAGGAGCAGCCTGACTCCATGGGTGAGGGGGAGGCTGTGCATTCGCCAGGTGACCTTGTGGCCTAGATTCTGCCCTGTCTGGCTGGCCCCCAGACACCCCTGAGGCTGACGGTCATCTTGCTCACCCACGAGAGGAGTCCTGTTTGGGATAGGAGAGCGCAGTTGCTGAAAGAGCAATGCTGGAGGGTCTCTTAGAATGATTCTGTCTGATTTTCTGGGCACCTACCCTCCTCTCAGTCCTTTTTAGCCATCTCAGGGCCAAACTCCTCCAGAGGCTTCCACGCTCTTTGTCACGGAGGTCTTTTTAGCATTTTGCTGTCACAGTCTTTGTATCAGAAGGAGGCGTAACCCAAGGAGAATCTGGATGTTGTGGGGGTCTAGATTCCCTTCCATGAGGGATTCCTACTCCAAGGGTGCCTCGGGGACATGCACGCCTCCTTCCTAATAACTCTGGTCCGAGCGCAGCTTTTGTCAACCAAGCTTCATTCCCTGAAGACTTGGGAAATAAGATATTGTGTATATACCCTATTTTGACCTTGAATTAATTCAGTAATGAACTGTGTTGGCCCCTCTGTGCTCATAAAATGAACTCACCAAAGAACTAATTTCAAATAGATCAAGACACTAGATTCCCATAAACTCTTTAAACTCAACATCTCTTCAACCAGAAGTCTCCATCTATCAGCACTTGTTAAAATGTTTTTCTATTATAAAATCAACACATGCAAATTGTAGAAAATTTGAATATAAGAAAATTAAAATAATCCACAATCCCTTTATCTAAAGATCACTACAGTTTGGTGTACTTAGCAAATTTATACTCAGTTTTCTACACATGTTCACATTTGGCTCTTTGGGCTTTATTAGTCCTATTACAAGTAAAGCGATGGCCCTAAAATATTTCTAGATTCCCAGAGCTTTCAGAAAGATTAAATGAGTTTCACTGCAGTTCTAAGGTAGTATGTAGGACATACCTCTGGGTTCTAACAGGAGAAACCTGATAGTCAGCCACACCATAAGACATGAGAGTTCAGTGGTCCTTGGAGATTTGGGCCTAATGTTTCACTCTAGCCTCCACTAGACAAGGAGGCAGAAGGATTAGGCCTCCACAATGCCAACCCCAATCCCCATGTGACCAGCAGAATGACTCCACCCTGGAATATGGTGCCAGCCATTCCCAGAAATGTCTGTCCAGCGCTTAACCTTCCTAGACCCCAAGGGCAGGTCATGAGACTCCACTTGCTTACTTGGTGGTTAGGTCTTCTTAACACTCACCTGTTCTGGGTCCAGTCAGTGTAACCCAGACCAAGAGAGGGAAAAGGCCAGGAACACGGTGATCCTGATCATGGTGGATGGACTGGGAGCAGAGAGGCCTCAGCTCAGCCCTGTGTGACTGGGGACAGGTGACCTCCCATTTCTGATTTGACCAGCAGTCTCTGAGGTCCCCTCCTGCTCAGAAATCCTCTGATCTCTGCCTCCATCAGAAACCGCCTGGACTGCACCCAGTGCCTTCAGCATCCATGGCTAATGAAAGACACCAAGAACATGGAGGCCAAGAAGCTCTCCAAGGACCGGATGAAGAAATACATGGCAAGAAGGAAATGGCAGGTAATGAGGGGGTCACTTTGGACTGGGATGTTGGCCCTCATATTTGCTTTATTTAAGCCACCCTCATTCCCAGCTTGCCCTGGCCTCACTCCAAAAACATTTAAATTTGTTTCTGAAATAGTCTGGGAACAAGACTGACATTTGATGTCTTCATGACCAGGGATGAGCACTGTCACCTTTAGGACTATTTGGCAACCCTGGAGAACGCGATCTCCTTAAAGGTGGTGTGATGGTCTTACATTTCTTTATGATGAAGGAGGAAGGCACATGATCCTACAAAGAGAGACACGGGCCCCACCCTCTAGGGAGATTGTATGTTACTAGCTACGTGTCCTTGGGCAAGTGACTTAACCTTGCTGTGCCTTCGTTTTCTGTACAGTGGGGATAATCGTGGTACGGCTGTCACAGCAGTGTTGTGGGAATTATATGAGATAACCTTCACCAGGCCGTTAGCACATTGCCTGGTACATAGTAAATGTTTAAAAGAAAAATGACACCAGTAGCTAATATGCATGGAGGGCTGGCTGTGTGTCAGGGAGCGTTCAACGCACTTTATATGCATTAAGTCTTTTAATCCTAGGAGGCAGGCACTATTGTTATCCCCACTTTTCAGACAAACTGAGGCAGAGAAAGGCTAGGAAAGTCACCCAGGGTCATGTAGCCAGTAAGTGGGAAAGCCAGGATTCAAACCCAGAGCCTGGCTCCAGAGCACACGTCTTAACAAGGACACAAAATTGCCTCTGATTGTCAGCGGATGGATAAAACAATCACTCCAAATCATAGGGAAATGTATCATCTATTTTATTATTCTTATTATCACTCTTAGTATATAAAATTCCTGAGCTACCGGAGGGTCCGTGGTTTCCATACTCAAGAATGTATAGTGTGATGGGGAACTGAAGCCAATAGACATAAAAGGACATAACGCAGAGCAAGAATGATAAACTGTCTGTATGGCTCTCATACCCATATATGTGAGTGTGGACAGGAGAATGGAGCCAGGCACACCAGAGTGGGCTGTGGTGGTGAGGAAATGCTGCCAGGGCGGGAGTTTGGTCATGAAAATGGGCTGGAACGCTGAGAAGAGGGGAGAACAGCCCGGATGAAGGAAAAGGCACAGAGGTGGGGGCCACACCTCACCCTGCTTTTGCTGGCCTGACAGGAAAACCTTTTAGCTGGGCTGTCAGGGGACCTGGAGCATTTACACCTTGGCTACATGGCAGAGAAGAAGGAAATTGCTGGTTTAGGGACAACGTTGGTAATTTGCCACACTGGGTGGCTAAAGCGCCGTTCCCTCAAAAAGTACAACTGCACACAAAGGTTGAGAGAGGAGCAGAGGTGAACGAGGGGCTTCGGTGTGTGGGTATAAGGGACCACCATCCCCTGCACCCCTCTGCCTGGAACCCCCACAGCGGGAGTCAGTTCTTGGTTAGCCCCTGTGTGAAGGTTTGGGTGGATTGTTCTCCCCCGAGTGCCAGGTGAGTTGGAACACCTGTGCCACTTACCCTTCCCTCCAGTGCCATTAGGATCCAGTGAGATCAGAGTTATGCATTCTTTAAAAAACCCAAAACCAAAGGGGTCCATAAAATCGAATGTGGGCGTTATTAATGATCCTGTGGCCAGTAGATCTCAAAGAAATAGTGGTATTTCTGGGAAAATAGCTGGTATGGGGGTGGGGCGGTCCTCAGAGCAGCGAGTCTCACTGGGTTTCACTTGGATGAGGCTGTGGGATCAGGGGCAGCCTTATGGCTTGGGCTCTCTGGGAGCAACGACACATCTGCTGGTGAACCGAAGCCAGGAAGAGCCTAAACCCAGGGGACAGGCGCAGAGAGAGATAAGGAAGTGAGAGAGGAAACAAATGGAATTTTTCAGTCAGGGAACCATAATTTGTGCTGATGTTTTAATCACGTAAGATTTTTTTTCTTGCTATTTATGGTGTTATTAGCCATAAGGTTTTCTGGAAGTGCAAGGGGAAAGAAAAGGGTAGAGTTCAGAGAGGAAACCTTAATTTCATATTTTAATGTAAGTAACAGCATTTGGAAATGGTTTTTCCACAAAAAACAGTGGTTAGCTTTCACAAAATTACACACTAAAGTAGCCCACAGAATCCCATTTGACGCATAATGTCCCTGAAGCGTAATTTCACTGGTAATTGTTCCGCTGCATCTGACCATCTTGTGTTAGATTTCTTCCCTAGGAAAATGTTTTCCACATTTTTAACTTCAGATACCAGGACCTCAGCACCCCTAGAATAGGGGGTTCCCTCTCAGAGCCGAGGTTCTGTGTGGTGGGGTGGGGGGAGTGGAGTGGAGTAGAACGGGGTGGTCTGTGGTGGAGGGAGAGGGGCAGGGCGGGCACCTGTAGCCCAGAACGCCCCACAGCTGTGCAAGAGACGCTTCCTTGTTATCGTTCTGGTGTGGTTTTCACAAAAGGCCTAGGAGGAAGTAACATGGGAACAAATCCCTACAAGCAAGGCAATGTATAGATGGCTAATCGTATTATTGATCTTAGAATGAAGCTATTCTGAAAGAAGGTAGCGTTTTTATTTATATAAAAGAATCCTAAAAAGACATGGTGGTGACTGGTAGCATTGAGGATGGGTTAATTGAGCAGAATGACAGGGCTTCTGCCTGCAAAACTGGAAGCAAAGGACTAGGAATTGGAGGTCCCGTGGCAGCTGTCTTTATTTTCTGGGAACCACAAAGACTCCAGCAGTATGGACCAAAGGGCCATAGGGGAAGAGAGCTTTTGAGGGCCACACCTCACCCTGGTTTTGCTGGCCTGACAGGAAAACCTTTTAGCTGGGCTGTCAGGGGACCTGGAGCATTTACACCTTGGCTACGTGGCAGAGAAGAAGGAAATCGCTGGTTTAGGGACAATGTTGGTAATTTGCCACACTGGGTGGCTAAAGCGCCGTTCCCTCAAAAAGTACAACTGCACACAAAGGTTGAGAGAGGAGCAGAGGTGAACGAGGGGCTTCGGTGTGTGGGTATAAGGGACCACCATCCCCTGCACCCCTCTGCCGGGAACCCCCAAAGCTCTCTCACTGGATCCTAATGGCACCGGAGGGAAGGGTAAGCTTTTGACGCAACGTAGCACAGAGTATTCTTGGCCATCCCATTTGGATATGCATTTCTCAAGGGAAATTGTAGTCTGGGGCTGTTGGTATATGCATAGGATCTAAGCCGGCTGGCTGGCTCCTGGGTGACCAACTTGCCCTCATTTTCCAGGGGCTGTCTCTGTTTTAGCACTGAAAGACCCTCAGTCCTGGGCAAACCGGGCCAGTTAGTCTTCCTTGCTGGCACTCCCAGGGGAGGGAGTCTGTGCTGCATTAAGGAGGCCAGTACAGACACTGCCCACCTAGAACACAGGAACCCAGCCTTGTCAACTGTCCTCAAACAAGAGAAAGCCTTCCTCAAAATAAGAGTGGCAAATAGAGAATTGAAACTTCCTTTCTTGATGCTCCAAAAATTTCCAAAAGTCTTGGTCAGTAAAGCAGCAACCAACTTTCAGCTCAAAGCTGTGAATCTGGAAGACTAGAGTTTACAGATGCCTTTCTTTTCCAGTTCTGACAAATAACTTCCCTACCAATTTTTTTTCCTCAGTTTCCAAAGATTGAATTCCCATGTAGATTATTTTTAAGATTTTCCTTACTGAGCACTTCTTACATTTCTCCCTGTTTTAGAAATTATATGTTGTCTCGCTCCATCTGATAGAAATTTCCCCCCTCTGTGTGGTCTTTTTATGTATTTGCTACCGGCTCTGAAATATTGTAACTTTTTTATTTGCCTTGTTCTGATAACTTCCTGTTTGTCATTCTGTTAATAGAAGAGGAAAGACTTCATTATTCCCCACCAAGCAAACGAAGACAGTCCTGGTCTGTCACAAGCCAGGCGTTTGGAATTAGGGGGCCCATGGGCTCAAAGGGAGTGTTCCCTGCTACACATTCACATGCATGAATCATAGTCTTTCTATTGGAGACTAGAGCTGCAGGAAGATTCAAATATTCTGGTCCAAGGACATGAGGGCCAGAGAAGGGAACTGACTTGCACAAGGTCACACAGTAATCAGATTAGAGAACTAACCTGTCCCTTGTTGGGAATGAACCCTCTGAGTTTAGAGACTCCTGGCACAGGGCGAACGGATCTGTGTTGGAGAAAGGGAGTGGAGAGCTGAGAAGGGCTGAGTCGGAGACTTTGGCTGATTAGGAAGTAGTCCAGTCTGACATCAACTCCATAGGGAGGGCTGCAGGGCTAGCACCACCTCTTACCCATTCCCGAGGTCAGGGTACGCTCCCACGGGAAAGGCTGGATGGCTCCACACTCTAGCTAGCACAACAAATACATCAATGACATCACCAGTAACCACTTCTCCCAGAAGACCGTGCAAGATTGCCAAGTGGTCCCAGTCTGCAGGGGACACAGTGCCTCTGCACACAGTTAAGCTGGTTGGTCATCATCTCTCACCTTCCTGCCCCCCCATCACCTCCACCTGGGGCTTCCTGGGTTCTCTTCAGAGTGACCCAGCTTCACCATGGTGACAGAGGGCTAGAAGCATAAGCACACCACACTGATGTATGTGAGAGGGCAGATGGCCTGAGGACAGAGCAGGAGGGAATGACTGTCCCAAGTGCTTGAAAAGTACTGCAACAAGGATGGCATGTGACATAGCAGAAAAGTGATTATGGTCACAGCCCTAAGTCTCCACTTAAACCACACACACATGCACACACACACACACACACAATTTCCTGTGTGATTCCTTAGCACTCTGAAATTTTTTACTTTCAAAAAAATCTTTTTATTGAAGCATACTCGCTTTCCAGATAGTCCAAAATTGTGAGGCTTTACTGAAATCCTTGAGCGTATGAAGTTAGTTGAGGAGGAAAATGGCTTAGCCGGCACAGTTTGAGGTCCCGTGGCGCTAGCCATGTACCTATGTACAGGCCGTTCCCTCCTCTCTCGGCAGCCAGTCTGTGGTAGCAACATCTGCTCTCTGGATGCACAGCATCTGGATGCCTGAAAAGATGCTTTGGGTGCAGGCGTGGAAAGACTTGGTTAGGCCTCAGTTTCTTACCTTAGTCATTCCATTGACCTTAGAAAAGGGGTGAAAAACTTACTTGAAGGTGAGAAATACAGACACAATTGTATGTTACTAAGGATTTCTTGACCTAAGTCCCATGCTTGGTAGAATTTTCACAATGGCCAAGAAAATTTTCATGTCGGGTTCTGGCATCCTTTTCGGCAGAAATTCCGTCCTCTCCTCAGGTGCCTCGTCTCAGAAAAGTGAAGCGTCATTGCTTTTCATTTCTTCGGGTGCTTCTTTTTGGTGTCTGGGTGTCCATGAGAGAAGAACACCCTTCTAGAACTTCACTGTGCGTTCACACACTCGTGCTGAGGCCAGCCAGAGCATTTCCCGAAATCTCTTAAGTATCTGAATCTTTTATAAACAGAACTAAATGAGACCTTGGAGATCATCTGCCCCCTCCCTAAACAGAAAAGGAAACTGAAGCCCGGAGAGGTTAAGCGACTTGCACAAGGTCAAGAAAATGAACTTTTTTTTTTTACATCAGGACCTGTGGGATCTGTAGTAACTATCCTCTTGACCAATTAAAATCCTATTGCTAGCATTGTTTTACGAGAAACAGCCCACTGGGCCCCGTCAGCAATAAGTCTTGGAGCTGTCTCAGCCTGCAGTTGCTTTATATAAACTATCCCTTTTATGGGAGCTGAAGCACACTATGAAAAGGGTTTTTGTCTCATGTTGACCTTGTTTAGTCACATTAACGCACACATCGGTTCCAGGCCCCATTCCATTCTCCGAACATCTTCTGACACGCTGATAGTGCTGAGCAGAGCAAGGTTGGGCTCACTCCTCTTGCAGGACCTCAGCACTCGGGAGGCCCTTGTCTCCGGGACAGCCGCTTCTCCTGGGCTGGGCTGTTCTCCCCGAGCCCCACTGCCCAACTGGAACCAGGGACCCCGCCTGAGTCCAACTCCAGTGTCTCTTTTCCAGAAAACGGGCAATGCTGTGAGAGCCATTGGAAGGCTGTCCTCTATGGCAATGATCTCAGGGCTCAGTGGCAGGAAATCCTCAACAGGGTCACCAACCAGCCCGCTCAATGCAGAAAAACTAGAATCTGAAGGTAAGGAGCTCCAGGAAGATTTTCTCCAACCAGTTGGTGAGAAAGGACGGCTTGGGGGTTGGAGGGGCATTTTGGGGTCTTGAGGGGGAGGGGATTTTTGTTTTTTGTTTTTTTATAATACAACCTAAAGGATAAAATTCAGAGCTACTTTTTGGTTGCCCTGACAACAATCACTAAGTCTAGTCATTACTTGTTAATTGTTTAATCTTAGGTTTAACTATTTGTTTAATCTTAGGTTTAACTATTTGCAGAGGGAAAGTAATCATTTGTCTAATAGGACTAGATGACCTTCACTATTCTTTTCCCTATATTTTACATAAGAATTAGCAAAGGTCTTATTAAAAGCTTCCTTTTTCTGTGCTATTTGTTCCTTCCTTCTGTGATATTTATGATATTCCTTTTTCTTGATATTTTCAAGTGATATTTGTATATTGATAGGCAAACATACAATAAAAACCACCTATAGCAGTATACTTTTTAAAAATAGCCATCCATTTTTTTTACTGTGTTTTTCTTTTAAACAAAAATTAACTCATATAGTCCACGTCCGTTTGGCGTTTTTCATGATGCTGAAGCATGCCGTCTGAACTGGGTGGACAGTGACTGGCAGGGCCCCACCTAGAGACCAGTCAGGTTAGTTAACTTGCCCAGTGTCCTTGACAGGCCGCCCCGTCCACCTCCTCCGTGAAGGCCTCGGCCTCTTTCTGCTTCAGATGCAGGCGGGGTCTGGCCCTTATCTTCTTGAGGTGCCTCATCTAGCCAGAGACACCCTTCTGCCTCCCTCTGCCTGGTGCCTTTGATATCCAAGGGTGAGAAGCTGAGTCTAGATCCCTTTTGTGCACAAAGGCAGGGTAATTGGCGAGGCCACTTGCTGGGCTGCTCGGATGTGTTCAGGGACGAAGTCTGCAGCACATGGGCCTGATCCCTCCTGATTCCCTCCTGCCACTGCCCAGATGACCCAGAATAGCCTGAAGGGGAGGAAGAAGACACAGGAGCCCCTGCAAGTTACAGCTCTTCCCTAGACCGATCCCAAACCCTGGTCCGCAGTCATACGAGGTGAAGGCAGTGTAAGTGAGGAGGATAGAACTACTGGCAAATCGAAGATGCCTCTAGGACCTGGCTTCTCCCGAGGAGGGCAGAGGGGGTTCAGAGACCAGGAAGACTGGTCAGGTTCGTCCTTCTGAGATGCCCTCAACTGAATCCTGAAACAGCATGAAATGCAGCCAAAAATCCTTTTTAAAGATTATTTCCTTTTTCAATGTGTCAGCATAAGGGAAGGGGGGGTTCCAAACATTTCCCCAGTTTGGTCACAGTTCTCTCATCTGCCAAAAGCATTTGGCAGCAGGCCAACCTGTCCCCGGGAGAGAGGGCTGCTTATGATTCAGGCCTCTCAACTGCATTATTTGCTAAATGATAGCAACTTAAAAAAAAATTTAAAAAGCCAGCTTTTCTAAACTAGGGAATAGGGGAGAACAAGGAATGAAGAAATGACCACATCCTCTTCCCTGTCTTCTAGAAGATGTCTCCCAGGCTTTCCTTGAGGCTGTTGCTGAGGAAAAGCCCCATGTAAAGCCCTATTTCTCTAAGACCATTCGTGATTTAGAAGTCGTGGAGGGGAGTGCTGCTAGATTTGACTGCAAGATTGAAGGTAAGTTGTGGCTGTTCTTCCCTTTACTAAAAAGTGGTGTGGCTGGCTGATGGGCCCCTACTGTGTGCCCTGGGTGAGGTGTCAGTTCTGGGCAGCCTGGCAATTACAACAGCCAGGCTATGAGGGAAACTGGGTCAGGAGGAGTTGGCTCCCGTCCCCAGGCCCACCCACAGAAGGTTAACACCCTTCAGGGACTAACCTGGGGCACATTTGCTATGTAGGCCCAAGTTAAAAGTGGTTTATCATGGACCTAATTTGGCTATGGCGCATGCTTAATGAAACAAGCTTCTGGGAAGTATGTGAACTGGCCACAGGAAGCTCTCAAAGGAAGGTTGGCACAAAGGGCATCGGATGTGGAGTTGGTGGCTCTGCTGTGCATCAGCGGGCTGTGTGACCTTGGTCAGTGATCTAACTCTTGTGAGCCTCAGACCCTCAGCTGTAATATGATGTCTGGCGCCCTGAGTGGCTCTGGGGATTCTGTGAGACGACATATGTGCAAAGGGGAAACTTTTAAAGTCTTTTAAAGATGTCATGGAGTCAAGGAGAAAGTTGTGGGATTGGTAAATGCTGAAAGCGAGCGTGCTACGTGACTTCACACAGGGAAGTTGGGACCCAGGCATCTGGGCAAAGCCCTCAGTTTGTGTGTCTTCTCCACACTTCTCCTCTGCTGCCAGGAATAATGTGGCTGTAGAATCGTGAGTTGTTGGAGCTCAAGGAACCTTTCGGGATCTTAGCCTAGCACCTGAGAAATTAGGAGAGACAAGACAGGCCTCTTCAAGTCTGTGACTGTCGTGTGCCGACCAAATGGAGGGCTATCGCCCATTTCAGTCTGAGCAAATGAAGCGCAGGAGTTCATGAAGCAGCTTTCCCCAGGCTGCCTAGCACAGGACCGCAGTCAGAACAAATCGTGCCTCCCACTCTGTAAGAGTCTCCAGCAGTATGACTAGATAACGCCTTTTAGGAAAAGTAACCCAAAGTTAGGAATGAAAAAAGAATTTTCCTCGTGCGTCATTATATTATCAAAATGCCTTGCAAATGCCTACCATAATCTTTCTCTTTTTTCATTCAATTAAAAAAAAAAAGTGGATGTGCTGCCTTTGCTAGTGTGGAAGTGCTCCGCTTGGGGATTCTGCTGAAGGCTCTGGGCCACTGCTTGTCACTCTCTCCATCACCATTGTCTTTGGGTCTTCTGAAGTTCTTTCCTTTTTCCTTTTTTTATTTTTTAAAAATTATTATAACATACTGATTATCATCTTTGTGGTTGCTTTTCTCTTTGGGATTATTTCCTTGGAATTTGCGTAACGTCAACTAGAGTCCTGAAGAGAAACTAAAGCATATGGATGCTGTTTTGATAAAAACAAATTTCTACCAAAAAAGAATGTTAGGATTCTTAAGTTCTTCTTTGTAAATTTTTATTCTGGTTGGGGCTACAATTGTTTTCCTGTAAAAATACTTTTCCAAAATTTAAGAACAAGTCAATTGGAATTATTATATATTTTAAATGTATATTTCCCATATATTTTTAATGCTGAATTTTGCAGAAACATGAGACTAATCAATGTAGTGAATTTCCAGTTATCTACAGGCAGATTATCTATCTTTGGATCAGACTAAGACAAATATTGGGGGTTTTTTTCTTAGCAATATTATCACTTCCTCTAACTTATGTTTTATATAGCTGTTATCAATTTTATTGAGTTATAATTTACAAACCATGGAAATACACGCCTATTTTAAGCATATAACTCAATTATTTTTAATAAATTTGTAGAGTTGTGCGACTGATACCACAACTCAAGTTTAGAACATTTCCATCACCCCCAAAAGATCCCTTGTGCCCAGTTATTCTGACTCTTATTTTTTATTTAAGTTTATTTAAGTTCAACTTTTATACAAGATAAAAAATCTTCTTTTCATCCAAGAAGATATTTAGCTCTAGGTGTGTAGCTGGCGTTGGGGTGGCATTCCATGTAGTATTCTTTATCTGCGTGAAGGCGGGAGGTGGTGCAGGCCCCACATGGATGGGAAATGGAATGACTGTAAGATACCTTATCTGAGGTTTCAGATATTTGTATTGATAATATATGCCCATATTCAAATGTCAATATCAAAGCAGATACTAAAAGCTAACATAATTTTTTTCCTTTACCCCCATAATCAATAGAGGCAGATTAGGAGTTGCTTGCATGAATTCATAAGAAATTTTCAATCACAGTGTCTGCAACGTGTGTTCTCTCCCTGTGATGCAGGATACCCAGACCCTGAGGTCGTCTGGTTCAAAGATGACCAGTCAATCAGGGAGTCCCGCCACTTCCAGATAGACTACGACGAAGATGGGAACTGCTCTTTAATCATTAGCGATGTTTGCGGGGATGACGATGCCAAGTATACCTGCAAGGCTGTCAACAGTCTTGGAGAAGCCACCTGCACAGCGGAGCTCATTGTGGAAACCATGGAGGAAGGAGAAGGGGAAGGGGAGGAGGAAGAGGAGGAAGAGGAGGAGGAGTGAAACAAAGCCAGGGAGAAGCAGTTCCTAAGTCATATTACAAAGACTATTTCTCTAAAGCTCAAAAAATCCAAGATAGTAAACGCACCTAGTGTGGTAGATTATCTAGTTAGGCCATCTGGGGGTTGATTCTTCAGCAACAGCAGTTGATACCTGGCAGCAGTATTGATGGGCATTAATTTGAATTAGCTGGCACCTTAAGATACCAGTGCAGCTGGATTTATTTTGGGAAATCATCAGTAACTTGCCTGACCAGTTGAATTTAGAGAGAAAGTAACCAAAAGAAATAGTTATCTAGGCAAAGTCATACATTCCCCAACCGAAAGCACTCGTGAAAACAAAGGCCCAAACAGGGCTCTGGGCCCGCCAGCCACAGCTCAGCCCAGAGGGCCCCTGGAGATGGAGGGCGCTCTCCCAGCTCCTGGCTCCAGAGAACTGGGTCTTCTCCAGTCCTGCAGCACTTCTTTCTGAAAGCAGTTGAGCCATTTTAACTTACAAGGCACATTTGATTCCAAAGTATACTGTAGACATTCAGACTTTTCCTTTCTCTCCCCCGTTCTACCTGCCAGTTTTTCTGGATCTGAACTTGCCATGAGTTTAAGAACTAAGGACATTACGCTTCTTAGATTCTGAAGACAGGTCCCCTGCTCATGGATTACTTTGGCTTCCTTAGGAAAATAGAACCTCCCTTCTTCCAAAATCAGTGGGAAATCTAAACTTATCCCCTCTTTGCAGATGTCTAGCAGCTTCAGACATTTTTTTATAAGAACCGTGAAAAAAAAAATCCTTGCTAATGTGCTTTTCTTCTTAAACCAGGATTCATATTTGTGCTGTTATAGAATATCAGTCCTGCATGTGTGGTGAAGATTTTTATGTTTGAATGTATGAAAAACCAGTTTGCTGAAAGTCAGTCTTAATTATTTATTGGCCATGATGAAACATTTCAACTGATGGAAAGCTGTAGAACGCGACATACTCTGGAATCTCCTTCAAGATAGTCTGAGTTGAATACACCTGCATTCTAGACACTCTCCAGAGAGCTCGACCTGCCTTCTGGGCTCCACGATGTTTTTCTTCTTGAATGTGCATCAGTCAGGCCTTGCCCCCACCGTGAAATACATTCTGAGACCTGGGAAATGCACTCAGACTTGCATCTTTAGGGATTTTTAACTTTCTTTCACTACATTGGCACTTAAATTTTTCTTGATAAAACTTTTTGAAGGTCGTAAACAAAGACCATAACTGATATGCCTAATACATTTCATCTGCGTGTGTGTGTAACATTCCAAATACTTTTTTCTTTTCCACTGTTCGTAAAGTACAGCAAGTTAATATTCCAAGGGACTTGTTAGTAGTTCCTTGAGAACCAATTTGAAATTACTTCAGTGCAATCCTACACGGTATCAACATTAGAATTTTGGTATTACTTAGTCTTATGTTATCTTCCATTCTATTTTTATCTGCTTTTTGCTGCTAGTTTCAAACTGCCAGTATTTTTCCTTTTTGCTTTTTAAACAGTTACAATATTTTTCATAATAGCCACCGTATTCACAGTTTATTATAATAAAGGGTTTTTAATTTGATTTAGAGCATTCAAAGCTTTTCTTCATCACTTTTGTGTTAGACTATAATCTTATTTGTGTGTGTGTCATGTGTGTGCGCATGTGTGGTGTGTATGTTTGTTGACAGGTTTTTAATGCCTTCTTGAAATTGTGTTAATGTTCTCCCAGTTCATTATGCCATCAGAATGGTAAATGAGAACACTACAACTATAGTTAGCTCACAATTTTTAAATAAAGGATACCACAGTGCATGCTGTTTGTTCAATCTTTGCAGCCTTTTCTTTCTTTCCCTGCCACCAGTTATAAACTACTCAGATAGATCCCGGAAACTAAAAACAAACACTGTCCTGCATAAAAGGCTTCTATGATTGTGTTCTACTGAGGAACAGAGTGACTTAGGTAGTTCTTATTTATCCTTGGTAGCCTAATTTACACGTTTAGTTCAAAGTTTCTCTTGAGCATCAGTTTGGTTTGATTACATTCTGGAAGGATATCCATAGTATCCTCATAATGCTAAGATCTATATGACATTTTTAGCATGAGACAAAATGGTCATCATCATTAATATTATTTACCAGGACTTGGTTCGCATTTGTAACTTTGGTGCAATTCGTTATTGGCAGCCAAGTGCTATCTTTCCATGTCTTGATACTGAAGCGTTTGTCATCAGGAAACCATCCTTCCTGCTTTATAGGAAGTCTGTTATCAGATATCAGATGGCGAGTCCCCCATGTCTGGAGCTGTTCAAACAATCTTGTAGATATTCTAGAAAGAATTCAAGGCATGCTGTTAAATGTTGGACTAGATGATTCTGATTCCACAGTGTAGTCTGGAAAGAAACAATCAATTGTCCAGTTAATAAATGTTTAAATTTTTTCAGGCAACCACAATCCGCAAATATTTCTAGTGAGAAATTTATTATTTTTTAAAGGAAAGGACTTTTTATTCCTTGCTAATGAAAAACGTACCAAATATATCCTGCGCCAAGAAAAATAACAAATACATTTTCTTCCATTCCATCCCAAACATTAAAAAAAAGTCTATTGTTTCTTACATTGCAGATCTTCATATTAAATGGTATTTCTCTGTAGAACTAAAAAGACATTTGCTGACATTTGTCAGCTCTAACTTCACTTATATAAACTTTTTATCAAAATGCTTGTTTTACTCTTTGCGTCACCTCTCACCTGCTTTTAAAAATCTGTTCTAATAAGTATAAGGATGTATTGAATAATTGAATTCTAAAGAAACTCAATTCTCCACTTTTCAAGAAAACACAATACTACTTTCTTTACCCCTAGGGAACTCCTTTTCTATATTTTGAAATGGAGGTTAATGTCTGAGGCTCTGTGTCCCCCTGGAATATGGTTAGGACTGCATTCCTGGCTCCCTGTTTAGGTAGGACCGTGTGACTAATCCTGGTCAGTGAGCTGTGAGCAGAAGTGACATGTGTCCCTGCTGGGCCAGAGCATTTAAGTGCTAGTGCAAGACTCTATGAAATGACTGGCAACATGTGACATGGTGGCTGCTCTATCCACCTGGGTCCCCCCAACCCAAAATGGGTATATAACACAAGCAGGAAATAAACCCTTGTTCTTATGTCACCAAGATTTTAGAGTTCTTTGTGGCTACAACAAAACCTAGACTATCCTGTTATAAGGTCATCACCATATTCTACATCTGTTGTGACTGATATGGTAGCCACCAGTCACAAGTGGTTGTTTAAATTTAAATTAATTAAATATGATTAAAAATTCAGTTCCTCAGTTGAACTTGCCACATTTCAAGTGCTTAGTAGTCACATATGACGAGTAGATACCTTATTGGACAGCATAGATTAGAACTTTCTGTAAAGTTCTATCAGACAGCACTGTTTCTAGGTGGACTAGGTAGATGGACTAGGAGGAAAAGAGAAACAAAATTTTACCTTAACTGTGCATATCACTTTTCAAATGATTGTGAAATTAAAAGTTTGTGTGAAATCCATCTGGAGAGTATGGTGTATAGTTTCATCAATTGTACTGGATAATATATACTCAATACTTAGGTTATTGTTTTTTGTTGGTTTTATTTGAGGAAGATTATTCCTGAGCTAACATCTGCTGCCAATCCTCCTCTTTTTGCTGAGGAAGACTGGTCCTAAGCTAACATCCATGCCCATCTTCCTCTGCTTTACATGTAGGATGCCTACCACAGCATGGCTTGCCAAGCGGTGCCATGTCCACACCCGGGATCCTAACCCGTGAACCCCGGGCCACCAAAGCAGAACGTGTTAACTTAACTGCTACGCCACCGGGCCGGCCCCCAAAGGCTATTGTTCTTGATTCATTATTTATGTTCACATATATTTTTCACTTTTCAAGACATTTTGAAAGTACCAGTTCTGTTCTTCTCACCACAAAATTTAAATAGACCTGCAATTCACAAGCTGGCTGTGATATGAAACAACCAACTAGGCCAAAAATTTCCAGTGTTTTTGGAACTTGGAGCTACTTGCAATAGGGGAGCATCCATGGGGACATAAGAGATGATGCAGAGAAGGAGAGAGACACGGTCCCCAGGGCAGAATTGCCTTGATGCTCGTGGCTTTGATCATATCTCCTTTCCACTGGAGTCATTTTACCTCCAGTGTCTTGATCGTAACTCCGTTCCACTGGAACTGGAAACGCCAGGAGATCTATAGCACTTGGAGACATTAAATTTCTAACTGATGGTTGTTTTAACTTTCAGCCCAGAGGCTTGCCTATGTCCCGAATGCTCACACATTGCAGGGAGGGCTTCACGTCAGAGACGATAGCCCCAATAGTGACTACACGCAAGTGTACAATAAATCTTCACAAGACATTATCTCACTCTCCAGGACTAGGTTTCTTCTAGTTGGAGATAACTAAGGAAGAAGGACGTTACAAATTAACCTAAGTCAATGGAGTCATTCACATTTATTAGCTGCTTTTGGGCAGACATCAGTAGCCTCCACTAGTTAAGAGAGAAGTTGAGCTATAGGGCTTCTCCACAAACTTGCCCCAGAAGGTATGTTACAGTGGAAGATAGCCTCAGGACAAATGCATCAAACATTTATTAGCAAGAAGTCATACAGCCTATTCTGTAAGCTCCATGAAGTCCCACATCCGTCTCTCCAGAGAGCAACTTACCTGTTCACCGAAGGCAAATGCTGCAGGATACTAGGGTAGGACCTAGCTAACCAGGTTAATCAGCCAAGTGGAGTCAGTCCCAACTCTACCTCTTACTCAAGCTGTGTAGCTTGCCCCAGTTTCCTCACCTATAAAATTAGAGTAACAATAATTCCTCCCTCATAGGTGTTAGACAATCGATGACATGCACAGTACCTGGCCCTTATGGTAAGCTCCTACGCTCCGGCACTCAGAGATGCTAGGAGGTGTCAGAAACATTCTCCACCCTCAAAGAACTGATTCTACTTCTGCAGAAACAAGACAAATATATGGAAAAGTTATATACGTATAATAGATGGAAAGAATTATTTAAATGCCACTCACCTTCCAAAAAAGGATTTCGAAACAAGGAGCCGATGCAATTGTACAAAATATAATTGCTGTGAGTTTAGGAAATGCTACACTGCCCTCTTGTTCTAATGAAAAGTTTGAACTGCCAGTCCCTAAATATTCTCCTTCATAGTCAAAGAAGAAAAGCTCATCTGACCTTTTGAGTCTTATTTTCCAATCAAGAGGAAATTTCTCAGAGTTAGCTTGACTTTAAACTAATCGCACTTAACCTTTATCCCAAAATATTCCTGAATTTTTAATTGCTATTTACAAAAGCTAATTCACATTGACTTGTTTCTGACTTCATATTAACCACAGAACAAATAGGGCCCTGCTAGGCAGTCCCAGGAAAAGGCCAGGTCGATATCTGTTTTAAATTGTCGAGAAAGCTCAAAATGGAGGCTCCTATTTTCTAGAGAACCAGGAAATCAAGGGTTTAGAAAACGGAGAGCTGCCAATGCAGAGAAAAGGCCAGACATGAAGTACAGAAGACAAGCAGTGATTCTGTTCTCTTCAGAACCCCCAGGAACTGAGAGTAAAGGAATGATAATTTTTTTTTAAAAGCTATAAACCCTTCAAAGACAAATATAGGAGAAAACAGATGAAAAAACATCAGAAGTTTGGAAAATGGAAAGCAAATGGATGAGTGGGTAACTGACTTAGAGCACAGAAGCCGAAACCCGACCTCCTGCAGAGTCAGGAAGGCAAGTCAGTTTGCCCTGAAGAATCCCCAAAAGGCTAGAGACTGGAGGAACCAGGTACCTAGGAAGGGGAGCCTCAAAGGGAATGTAAGGTATCAGTTCACTGATGCAAACCAAGGTCTTTAAGGTCAAAAGTCCAATTAGGAGATCAGGGCAGAGGTAGGATGGGATAACCAGGAATTAGGACAGACTAATGTCCAGAATCCAGGAGCTCAGTCTGAAGACATCAATAGTACCCATGTTGACCAGAGAAGAGCCTGTTTCTAGAAAGGCATTTGCTTGCTCAAGGAGTTTTTTAAAACAGATAAGTGGGGCCAGCCAGGTGGCATAGAGGTTAAGTCTGCACGCTCCACATCAATGGCCCAAGGTTCGCCAGTTTGGATCCTGGGTGTGGACTTACACACCACTCATCAAGCCATGCTATGGCGGCATCCCACACACAAAATAGAGGACTATTGGCACATATGTTAGCTCAGGGCTAATCTTCCTCAAGCAAAAAGAGGAAGATTGGCAACAGATATTAGCTCAGGGACAATCTTCCTCACCAAAAAACAACAACAACAAAACATACAAGCTTTCCTAAATTGGTTGTCCAAGAAGCCAAATCATTTAGACTTTCAATAATGCACCCTCTTAATGAATGTCTTATATTTAACTATTTAAAGCAGAAGCGCAGTTAACTAATCTGCATTTAATCCAACTTGCCTAACTTAGCAATTTTCATTTCCTCTGTAAAATAAATTAACTGATGCCCACACACTTCTGTTCCCACTAGCTAAGTTGTATATTTACCAGGAGTCAGTTGGGTTTGTTCTTAAATTTATTTATGCCAGTTCTACAGGTTTTTGCATGATAATGAAGACAGATCATAGCCAAACAGGAATCCAGATGTCAGCTGTCTTCATGGTTGGTTAGACACCCAAAAACATATACTTGTAGGGCTCTCTGTTAATGGCCAGATGAGAGATGGTGGTGAGGTCACTTCCCACCTTCCTAAATTGAAGATAGCTTAGCCTGGAGTGCAGAGCTGATCAGAATGACATCCCTCTCCCCATTTCCAATCACAGGCAGAGAAACTAGAAAAGAGAGACTGGTGCACTGCCAAGCAGAAGGAAGAGACAGCCTGGCTGCCTTTCAACTCAATGACTCTGAGCACAATCTCTTGTTCCCCAGGAAAAACATGGCCCAGTGAATTTCACAGATCTTAACTAATCATATTACTCTTTCCTCCTCCCTGTGGGAGCCAGATATGTTTATTTCTGATAGTCCCTGTGATAGGTGTTTTTCATTTTTGGCTGCCCAGTATCTAAACACTTCCTATTTGGAGGGAATTCCAATAAAGAAGCTCAGGTGTGGGCAAACTGCCCCTTTTCCAGCTCCCTTGTCTCTAGAATTTGGGCATGTGAAATTCCAACCAGATGCTCCTACCTAAGCCCTTGACTCTGGAGTGAGTAATCAGAGACGAAAATGGCAGTTTAGAATCGAAATTTCCAGAGATGGTGGAGGAAGCAATAACGGAGCATCCAATATGCAAGGGTGGGCCATGCCAATGACAGAAGCTGTTGGCTACTGACCAGATTCTTCCTGTGTATTGATTTGGTCTCTGTTTTTGGCTGCCTAATTTCCATGGCTCCTGTCCATGTTCCAATCTTCATTCTTCAGCTTTTCCATCAATTTTGTGAGCCACTCAGTGTCCTTTCAACACATTCCTTTTCTAACTAACCAGAGTTGGTCCCCATTGTTTAGGAAGCTGGAAATGTGATTAGTACATACCCCTTTTGTGCAGAAGTTGCCTTATCTATGGAGATGAAAAGATGAGAGAAAGGGGTGCCTCCCCATCAATTGCTCCCGGGTCCGGTGCCCAGCTCCAGTCCAGAAGTATCCACTATCCTGACTGCATGATAAAACACTTCCTTGCTTTGCTGTATAGTCCTACCATTTATGTATGCATTCCTATCTGTAGCCAGAGAAATAAGGATCACGTGGTAGAAAATCCAGTCACTGTCTGTCACCAGGGCTTTGGCTCAACAGCTTCCCTTAAAAAGAGGAGCCAGCGATACTGGCCCCTTAACATCTTTATTAAACCCAGGTTAACTACAATAGCTTCTTAGATGATCATCCTGATGCAGACCAACCTATTTCTACTATCAGGATTCTTCTTTATTTTTAACTTGTTATATATCATTTATGTATATTTAACATATAAAGTATATCTAACATATAAGGTATATGCAAAAAGGGCCCAAAACATAAATATATACCATAATGAATTATCGTGAAGGGAAAACCTATATACCACCATCCAGGTCAAGAAATAAACGCATCTGTTACTCCCAGAACCCCTCCCCCCTTCCCGATCCCTGGTATTTGTCCCCTCCTGGTCATAAACTCCTCCCTCCCCACTGTCCACTATCCTGGGTAGGTATCCACTTATCCTGACTTTTGTGATGATAATTTCTTTGCTTTTCTTTATAGTTTTACCAGCTGTGTAGGCATCCTTTAAACAATATAATTTCATTTAGCCTGGTTTTGAACTTTAGATGAAGGAATCATACTGTATATATTCTTCTGCACCTTACTTCTTTCACTCGGTATTATCTTTATGAGACTCATCTACGTTGCCGAGTAGAGCTGCGATTTGCTCACTTGCATTGCTGTACGGTGTCCATTGTAAGATATACCATGACGGACTGATTTTTTCTACTGTAGATAGATGCTGTGTTGTATTCAGTGTAGGGCTTTGACTACTCTGCTATACATATCCTAGGGGATCTTTAAGGGCACCTACCTGGCAGTAGAATAACATCACGGGATATGTGTATCTTTGGCTTTGCTAGATAATGCCAAACTGTTTTCCAAAGTGAACGCACCAACTCACCACCAGCAGTCCTGGGAGTTACTGCTGCACTACACCCTCACCAACAATTGCTGTTACCAAATGGTGTCATTTTAGCCACTCTGGAGGACGGCTAATGGCATCTCACTGTGGTTAGAACTTGTTCTTTCCCTGATTAATAATGAGGTTGAGCATATTTGCATGTGTTTGTTGGTCATTGATATTTTTTCTATGGTCAAGTCCCTATTCAAGTCTTTTGCCCATTTTTTCAATGTGATTATCTCTTACTCATTTGAAGGCATTTTCATATGCTGTCCTTTATTAATTATATGTGTAGCAAATATCTTCTCCCATTTCTGTACCTTGCTCTGTTTGCTTGTTTTATGCTATCTTTTGATGAACAAAAGTTCTTTAATATATTCAAATGTATCAATCTTTTTATTTACAGTTGGTACTTTTTATATCGTTTTAAAGTTCTTTCCTTACCTTTGAAGTCATATTCTCCTACATTAATTTCTAAAACCTTTAAATGTTGTCTTTCACATTTAAGCCTAGAGGTGCTTTTTGTGTGTGGTGTGAGATAGGGAATTTTTTCCCACATGGATACCTAAATGTCCCAGCAGCATTTATTGGAAAGCCCATCTTTTCCCCACTGCATCTCTGTCTTACACAGTGACTATGCATGTGTGGGTCCGTTCCTGGGCTCTCTATTCTGTTCCGTCAGTCTATTTGTCATCCTTATGCCAATACTATACTGCCTTATTTTACTATAATTTATAATAAATCTTGATACCTTGTAGAGCAAGTTCTCCCAATATCTTGGCAATTTTTGGACCTTTACATTTCCATATAAAATTTTAATCTGCTTGTCAAGTTCCACAAAAATCAAAGCAAACAAACAACAAAAACCACCTGATGAAATTCTGATTGAGATTGCATGCAATTTATAAATTACTTTGGGGAGAAGTGTCATCTTTATCGTATCGAGTTTTTCAGTTGATGAACTCAGTATCTCTCCATTTATTTAGGTCTTCCTCAATGCCCCCCAAAAATGTTTTCTGATTCTCTACATAGAATTGGAACATTAGCAGAGAGGCCATGTAATTATGCGTGCATGTTTAAAATTGTTATGTTTTCCTGGGGAATGGAACCTTCCCCCATTACGAAAGGTTTTCTCTCTGGTAATGCTTTTTGACTGCTATCAATCTAGATATATTGGCTGTATTCGTTTCCAATTGCTGCTGTAATAAATTACCACAAACTTAGCGGCTTACAACAGCACAAATTTATTATCTTATGGTCCTGCAGGTCAGAAGTCTGCTACAGCTCTCACTGGGCTAAAATCAAGATGTTGGCAGCACTGCATTCCTCTCTGGACTCTCTAAGGGAGAAGCCATTTCCTTGTGTTTTCCAGATTCTCGAAGCCCCTTTCTCCATCTTCAAAGCCAGAAACATTGCATCTTTCTCTGCCTTTCTTCTGTAGTCAAGTCCCCTTCTGCCTGACTGATTCTTTTTCTGCCTTACTCTATTGGGCCCACCCAGATAATCCAGGATAATCTCCTCATCTCAGAATCCTTGATTTAATCACATCTGGAAAATCCCCTTTGCCAAGGAAGGTAACTTCTACGGTCTGAATGTTTGTGTTCCCCTCAAATCCCTATGTTGAGATCTGAATCCCCAATGTGAGGGTACTCTGAGGTACGGCCTTTTGGAAGGTATCCGGCATGGGATTAGTGCCCTCATGAAAGAGGCCCTAGAAAGCTCCCTGATTAGTCTCTCAGTCCTAGGACTGGCATTAGCACTTGCGCTTAGAGAAATCCTGGCTTTTGCTTTTACTAACTGATGACTGTTCTAGCTTCAGTTTAATATTCTTTACCATCACCAACATAAGCCCTCTCTCCACTTCTGCTTCCCACTTTGGGGCTATCCCTTACTTTCCTGCAAATTCAGCCACGGTTTAAAAAGAATGTCATTGTCCAAATCTTTGGGTTTTCTTTCTTTTTTTTGTAATGGAATATGATAGGCTGAATAATGACCTCCCAACTATGTCCATGCTCTGATCCCCAGAATGTTACTTATATGGCAAAAGGGACTGGCAGGTGTGATTAAGGATCCTGAGATGGGGAGATTATCCTGAAATATCTGGTTGGGCCCAATGTAATCACAAGGTTGTTAGAAGAGAGAAGCTGGAGGACCAAAATTAGAGAAGGCATTCCCACAACAGAAGCAGCGACTGGGGCAACGTGACTGTGAGCCAAGGAATACCAGCAACCTCTGGAAGCCGGAAGAGGTAAAGACTAGATGCTCCCTTGGAGCCTCCAGAAGAAACCAGCCCTGCCAACACCTTGATTTTATTCCTGGAAGAATCGTTTTGGACTTCGGACCTACAGAACTTGTAGAGAATAAATTCCTGTTGTCTCAAGCCACTAAGTCTGTGGTAATTTGTCACAGTGGCAATAGGAAACTAATACATGGGAGTTGATTTTTCTTTTCCTCCAACCTATAACTATTTAAGAACCTGATTCATTAGCCCTTCTTAGTTCAAATTTAAATTCTCTCGTCCAGCACTCAAGGCCCAACTATTTATATGAACTCATTTTGTCACCTTACTCTGGACAGCCTTCTGTAGACACAAGACTGTGTCCTGTTCCATTTCTGACCTTTCGTCTCCCCTCGCTTTAATGACTGTCTGCCTTTTCATAACACATCCCTCACTTTCTTTATGATTATGTTCAAGACATGTCTTGGAGAAGCTCTTCCTGACTTCTCCCCTCACAGCAATGACTGCTGCTTAGTCCCCAGAGAGGCTGTTTACTCAGCCCTCTCTAACCTCCTGAACATCCTCAGCTGTTCTTTGAATGTAGCTGTTCTCCCCGACATTAGATTGGAAGATACATGGAGACAGATAATGCACAGTCAGTATCTGTTGTTTTAACCTGCTGGATTCATTTCTGTGGCTGCTGTAACAAATCATCAGAAACTGGGTGGCTTAAAACAAATGTGTTCTTGTGCCACTCTCAGAAGTCTGACGTCACGGTATGGGCGAGTCTGCACTGTCTCTGGAGGCTGTGAGTGAGCATCCATTCTTTGCATCTTTCAGATTCCAGTGGCTGCCACCATTCCTTGACTTGTGGCTACATCACTCCAGCCTCTGCCTCTGTGGTCACGTTGCCTCCTTCCCTGTCTGTCTCTTTTTCTCTATTTTATAAGGATATATGTGACTGCATTTGGGGCCCACCTGGATAATCCAGGATTATCTTCCCACCTCAGGATCTTTAATTTAAATATATCTGCAAAGACCCTTTTTCCAAATATGGTAACATCCACAAATATTTGACATCAGTATCATTGGGGGGAACACTTTTTGGCCTACCCTACCTGCCCAACATCCATCCCCTTCATCTGGTAACAATTCCCTTATTAGTTCTTGGGGAACTACATCCCCCTAATTGGCGGAGTGTAGAAACTCAATTCATACAGTTTAGGTGAAGCCCCTCTTCTCCCACTATGGGTCTATGACAGAGACCTGGCCGACCAGCATATTCTATCCCCTTTGGCCACAATGAATGGCCATTGGCATATGACATAAACTAGTCAGATTACTTTCCAGGGCTTTTGTTGGAACGAATGGGTTTTTGTTCTGGGACCACTAGATTAAGCAAAAGGAACATACTGACTTACTTGCTGGAAAGAATAATGAGATAATCCTCAAAATTGAAGGAAAAGCATTAGGTACCAGGATCAGGGACTGGAACCAAGACTCAATGCCCCCAAACACACTCCCTCTCATGTCTGCTTGATTTCTTTCTATTAACAATCTCTCTCCAAACGGAAGGCAAGATGGTTGTCTGGAGTCAGGAGCACATCCTCTTATCTCTAACAATCCTGGCCAAAGGACAAATGCTGCACTCCAGCATCCATGCATCAATTTCACAGAAGGACTATGATGAGCTCTGCTTATGTCATCATACTCCTAAGTCTTGAAATAATTACTTTTGCTAGAGAAACCATGAGTGATGTCTGTATCATGTTGCCAGGTGACGTGTCAGGCAATGAGGCAGGAAAACACAAACACAAACAACTCAAACCACCATCACCAAGAAAACACCCCTATTCCTGACTTATAAAACTTGCAGTCTCATGGGGGGGGCGGGGAGAAATCACAAAAACAAATATAAAATTATTGTGGTATATGGCATGAGAAGAAGTACAGGGAAACCATAACAGAGAGAATAACTCATTCCAGAAGTTCGGGGAAAGTGACAGCAGAATTTAGATCAGAAGGAGGAAGGTAGGGATGGAGATTGTTCTAGGCAGAGGGAATAACATGTTCAAAGGCCCTGTGGCAGAAAGGAGCATCACTCACTGGAAGACCTAACACAAAACCAGTATGTCTAGGGAGGGCACAGTGTGATACGAGACTAAAGAAGTAGGTAGGGGCAAGACCTTGCACCTTATTATAGGCCACATTAAATATTTTATATTTTATCTTAAGTGCCATTAAAAACCATTTAAATGTCTTAAGGGGGTGGGGAGAGGGAAGATAGTAGCATGAACTAGTTTGTATCTGTGACTGTACCATTGAGGAAAGACTGGAGTCGGGCCTAAGTGACTGTAAGAAGATACACTGAGTTTTAAATTGATTTCCAGCTGACAGAACTTTATGAATTCCTGCCTCCTACTTTCCCATTAAGTAGGTTATAATTTTTTTTTAAAAAATCAGTTAAATGAATGAAAGATGTTTTTAGATGAGTGATTATTTGCTCTGCAAAATAGCTCATTTCTTTATTTGACTTGGAAATTTTTCCCCCTCTGAATAGAGTCTGCAATTTGAATACACTAGCTTGCTCTTTAAAGAAGTAAGGAAAATAAGGGCCAGCTCTGATGGTCTAGAGGTTAAGTTCAGCACACTCTGCTTAGGCAGCCCAGGTTCTGTGTCTGGGTGCAGACCAGCACCCACCTACACACCTGTTAGCTACCATGCTGTGCTGGCAGCTCACATCCTAAAAAATAGAGGAAGATTGCCATGGATGTTAACTCAGGGCAAATCTTCCTCAGCAAAAACCACAAAAAAAACCCACCACAAAACGAAAAACTAAGGAAAACAAGACAACAAGATCTCCATACAATCTGTAGGGCTGTAAAGGATGAGACCCTGACAACTGTTTAGTGCCATCTTAATCTCTAGATCTCACGGCTCTAAATACTATCACCATCCTGATGACTCAGATTGATCTCTAGTCCACACTTCTTCCCTGAACCTCAGGGTCTAGATCTAATTGTCTACTCAACATCTCCACTTGCATGTCTAATATAAAGATTTCAAACTCAACAACTGAAAAACTAAATTGCTGACTTCTGCCTTCAAAATCGCTTCTTCTACAATTCAGTTTTTCCAAGTTGCTCACGATGTCTCCTTTACCTCTTACACCACATCTAACACATCCACAAATCTTATCAGCTCAGCTCCTAAAATATGTCCAGAATTCAATTCTGTTTTCATCACCTCAGTCAAGACCACGCTGGCCCAGACCACTATCACTACAGCCTGGATTATCACAATAACTTCCTAACCGATGCCAGTCTTCACCGACTAACACATATTTATTCTCGTCTGGCTCTTCCACACAATCACCGGGAGACCGAGGACTTGTCCCTTTCATTTAGTGCCAGGAATCCCAGCCCAACCTCACAGACATTCCATAAATTCCATAAACAAATATTTTATACCACGACATACACGGTAATTCATTTAAGGAAATGTCTCTGCGAAAATCAACGGTAAGAGACTTTTACAACCAACCCACCCCTAGGACAAAGCAGCGAACGGACAGTGGGGTCAGCCAGTTGAAGCAGTTTTCACAAGCAGACGGGTTTCCCACGAGGGCCAGCGTCCCTCTATTTTGGGCCACTGTGGGTGGAAAGCGTCTCGCTCCGCTCGGCACCTGAGCCTCTGCCGACCGCCTAACCTCATCGTCTTCCCGCCTGGGCCACGGGGCAGCCCACACCGCCTCCGGCAGGAAGATGCCCTTGAGCACCTTCCAGGCCTCACAGACGACGCTGGATCCCAGGCCACACCAGGGACTTTAATCGGACAGTAAAAGGGGCACACTTCTCGTTGACCTTCTCCACTCTGCCACTAACTTAAAATCAAAATGCACGGGAAAAACCTTCGCAGTCTGCACCTTCAACCTGGCTACCGGTTAAGGAGCAGAGCCCAGCCAACAGACGGGCTATTCCCGACCGGCCTCTGGGGCGGATGAGAAGCGAAGTCGGCGCCAATTCCCTCGACCCAAAATGGCAGGCTACTCGATCACGTGCAGCGGGGCGAAGATAGGGCCACTGGGAGAAGTCAAGATGAGAAAGGAGAACGAAAGCATCATTTTCTTGATGCAACATGCAGGCGGAGGTTACAGAAGAGAAAATAGCCAGGGACGACGAAGCACCCCTCGGCAGAAACAGCAAGCCCGGCAAGGAAGCCAAAGGCGACATTGACCTAATCAAAGATGGCGCCAGAGGTTATTACCGGGAGCGCAAAAGAGGCGGTTGTGACCCTGATCCAAGATGGCGGTGGCGGTTGAGGCGAACCTAGAGGCGGGAAGCGACAGGAACGCCTTTGCCCTCCCCCAAGATGGCGGCCGCCGTGGGCGCCGTCCCTGGCTCCGCCCCGCGGCCGCGGCCCCGCCTCCCGCCGTCCCTCGCTCCGCCCCTCGCAGGGTCGAGTCCGGGCGGTGATGCTCGCGCAGGAGGAGCGGGCTCTAGACGCTTGACATGGCGGCGGCCGCGGCGACTGCAGCGACGAAGGGGAATGGGGGCGGCGGGTGCCGGGCCGGGGGTGGCGAAGCTGGCGGCGCGCGGAAGAAGAGGGGCCCTGGGCCCTTGGCCACGGCGTACCTGGTCATCTACAATGTGGTGATGACGGCCGGGTGAGGCTGGCTCTCGGGGAGGCGGGGAGCGAGCCTGGCCGGGGAGGGGCCTCTGCGGCCGGCCCGCGCGCAGCGCAGCCCGGGCGCTGGGGGTCCGGGAGCGGCAACCTGGGCGCCGAGGGCAGCGAGCGCTGACCCGGCCCGGGTGCCTGCCCGGGACTCCTGCCCGGCCGGGGCGCCGAGCAAGTTTGCAGGCGCCGCTGTGCCCGAGCTGGAGTTCCGGGGCTCCAGGGGGCACGGGTGAGGCTGCCCGGGCCCTGGTCCGGAGGGCCTTGGGCGGCCGGCTCGGGGTGGGGGCCACAGGTCCGGGTCTGGGGGCTGGGCGATCCTGCAGCGCAGCGGAGAACGGGGCGGCGAGTCACGAAAGGCAAGCTCTTGCCCCCGAGGGGAGTGGAGCAAGTTGTGGCTGCAGAGGGACCATTTATTTAGGCGGCTGTTTTCAAAATCCAGGTTGAGCTTTAATCTGAGAGGTAATTGAAAAGCGTTCCAAGTTTTTGACCAGTGACATGAGCAGGGCTGTGCTTCAGATGACTGTAGACTCTTTAGGATGGATTGGGGTGGGGAAGGCACTAGGGGTGGAAGGCAGAGTTACTGGGGAGGAGGGAAATAGACCCTCGATACTAGTTTTACCCCCACTTGTTTCTCCCTCATTTCACTCCAGCCTTTGTCACAGCGGGCTTTTAGCTCTAGTTGTGATACTAAGTGGCTGTGTGACCTTGGATAAATCACTTTATTTCTCATGGTCTCTGTTTTTTCATCTGTAAAACTGAAGAGTTTGGGCTAGGTCATCTCCAGCTTCCTCCAGTTCTTTGATCCAGTGGTGTTGGTCAGGAGGACCACAGGGTCAGACTGTTCGTTATGTATTTTCGAATTGTATTCATTTGTAAAAAATTAGTCCTAACGTTTTATTCTGAAATTTTCAAACATGCGGAAAAGTTGAAAGAACTGTATAGCGAACATCCAGTTTTACTTATTTTTAAAATAGGTGATTCATTAGCAGGGTGCAAAACTCAAAATATACACAAAAGCATACAGCGAAACTCTTCTGTCTCACCCTTCTCTTCCCTCCAGGTCCCCTCCCTGGAGGCACTCATTTTGCGTATCCTTAAGATGCTGATACAAGCATGTGTGTATATACATTCCCCCACCCATTGTTTTTTTAACACAAATGCTAATGTCATATTAGCATTTCAGCACCTTGCTTTTTTCACAAAAAAATATCTTGAGAGGATCATAGGCTTTATTGCTAGTTTTAGAAATGGCAGGTGTTGAAACCTAGGCTCAGAGAAGTTGTAACTTGCTTGATATCACAGAAAGCACAGTAGTCCCCCCTTATCCTCGAGGAATATGTTCCAAGCCCCCCAGAGGATGCCTGAATCCGCAGATAGTACTGAGCCCTGTATATACTGTTTTTTTCCCTATACATATATATACCTATGATAAAGTGTAATTTATGAATTAGGTACAATAAAAGATTAACAACTAATAATAGAACAATTATAACAATATTGTAATCAATCTTAGCAACCTCAGCATACAATTTTTTTTCTTTCCTTAATAACTTTCACCTTTTCACTTAAAGGAAGCACTTTATCGCTTCTCTTTGGCATATCTGAATTTCCAGCTTCACTCCTGTTGTGCCTTGGGGCCATTATTAAGTAAAATAAGGGTTCCTTGAACACAAGCACTGCGATACCACCACAGTGGATCTGATAACTGAGATGCTACTGAGAGACTAATGGGTGGGTAGGGTACACAGCATGGATATATTGGACAAAGGGACGAGTCACCTCCTGGGGGACAGGGAGCGGGATGGTGGGAGGTTTCATCAGGCTACTCTGAACGGCACACAGTTTAAAACTTATGAATTGTTTGTTTCTGGAATTTTCCATTTAATATTTTCAAACCATGGTTGACCACCATGGGTAACTGAAACTGTGGGAAGCGAAATGGAGGATAAGGGGAGGACTGCTGTAGTAGGTCTGCCTCTGGAACCTGTTTCTCTGGACTCAAGGCTGTTGAAGAAGTGTGTTACAGATGCAAGTTTTTTTTATCACATACATGTTTACAGTGTGATTTTTAAAGGAACAGGAGTGTGTGTGTGTATATATAAAATTCTTGTCTCATCAGGGGCATTGATAAGACCATTGGACTGGAGAGATTTTAAGGTCTATTGGGGAAGAAGGAGAAAGATGTTTATTCCTGGGTGATGAGCATAGAGAATGGGGTGGAGGGTAAGGGGTGGTGTCTGAAACCAGGAAGAGAAACTGGGGTTGTGAGAGTAGAGTAAGCTTTTTTGTAGGCTGCTAATACCGGACCAGTTACACCTTTAGGGAATCATTTCTTCTCTTATAAACTCTTATTTGATGTCCTTGTATGATAATTTCTACCAATAACATAGACCATCTACCCCATTGCCTAGTTGAGATTGTACATTTAGGTAAATCTATAACTGCTCTCAAGGAGACATAACTTAATAAGAAAGGTCTGTTCTTTTCATCATGGAACTTAAATAAAAAATTACAGGGCCTGAGAAATTTCATTTGGAGAGGGACATAGAACAGAAATACAACATTCACAGCGATATGCCTAAGAGCTTTCCTGATTTGTGTTTGTATTGACCTGGCTTTCTTTACTGAATTGATTTTGGGAAATTCTGCTCAAAAGAACCCTTTTATTCTTATTTCATTTGCCATTTTAAAAGGATAGGTGTTAAGGTATGGAGATATTCTGTGAGATACTTGTAAAAATAGTTTAAAACATCTTTTCTCCACCCTATTATTGTTACTACAGACCTTTTAACTGCACAGGCCATTTAAAATTTTCCTCTAACAGTTTTTTTCTCTTGTCTTAGACTTTCTGGCACTTAATTTAGCTGCACAAGGACCGATTTAGCTTATTCCCTTCATTTTGGCCTTGTTCTCAACAGGCAAGGTTGCCAAAAAGCCGAGCCCCAGATGGGTGAGGTGTCACTGTGCTTTTGCAGAGCACGCTTCGTCGGGTGCTGTTGGTGGTGCAACATTTCTGTGCATTTCAGCTGGTATATGAGAGCTGTAGTTGACAAATCCAGGACACTGATTCTTGAGGTCACCTTTAGCAATATCTGTGGTTGCCACATCTTTCTAGTACCTTAAATCCTACTTATCTTTTTTTTTTTCCTGATTGCCCTTTTTCCTCTTTTTCTTAGGTGGCTCGTTATAGCCGTTGGTCTGGTCAGAGCATACCTGGCGAAGGGCAGCTATCACAGCCTTTATTATTCCATTGAAAAGCCTTTGAAATTCTTCCAAACTGGTGCCTTATTGGAGGTAGGTCCTGAGACTTGTCATTGTTACTGGTTTCAATTGTTATAAAATAAAAACATGCTACTAAATTATATTGCAGTAGCGATATTTCTGTTGGATTTGCTTTAAATTTTGAAAACTTGCCTCAAAGCATACTATAATATTGATACCTAGACTATCTTTTTGATGTTCTAGAGAAAGTAAAATCTCATTTAACTTGAATTGCGTAGAATATATTTTACGTTCAATGTCTATGGAAATCAAATGAAACAAGCTTATATTAGGATTTTAAAAAATTCTAGGGACATGTTAGGGACGTGTTAGCAAACTCAGATGCTGTCAGCGGCCAGGTATATATTGGAAACAGTGACGTTGGTGAGTGTAGGGTGTCAGGAGCGATACATATAAGAAACAGTAGAGGGGGCTGGCCCCGTGGCTGAGTGGTTAAGTTTGTGCTCTCAGCTTAGGCAGCCCAGGAGTTTGCCAGTTCGAATCCTGGGCACCGACATGGCACTGCTCATCAAGCTATGCTGAGGCAGCGTCCCACATGCCACAACTAGAAGGACTCACAACTAAAAATATACAACTATGTACTGGGGGGCTTTGGGGAGAAAAAGGAAAAAATTTTTTTAAAAAAAATCTAGAAAAAAAAAGAAACTGTAGAGCCTGGCTAAAGGCATCAGAAAAAAGTTTTTTAACAAAAATTTATTAATTTCCCTGTGTTAAGGGTAATATATATGCAGTCCTGTCTCCTGGGGTCAGTATATGTTAGGATTTTTGAGTTATAAGTGACGGAAACCCAGTTCAAACTATTTTAAATGAAAAAGGAATTTCCTGGCTTCTGTAGTTGACAAAGATGATAGGGTTAACTTAGAAAATCAAAGGAACTGGCTCAGGAATGGGAACTAAAGATTTGACATTGCCAGACTCTCTTTCCATCTCTCATCTTTCCTTAGCTGTGTTTCTCTTTGAGTGTTGATCTTAGGCTCTCCTCCTGCAGACTGCCTTCTCCTCGTGGAGGGACATGGGGAGGGAGTTCATTTTTCTCAGCATCTGTCACGGTTCTAGGGAAGGATTCCAGTTGGCCTTCCTTAGACCCATCTCTCGTGCCGGTGATGTGAGATACTGGATTGGCCAGGTCTAGGACACTTGCCCGTCCTTCTGGCCAAGGGACTGTAGACTTTGTTAATGGAAAAGGGGGATGGGGATGGCTTTGGGCACACAAAATCAATAACTACCATGGTTCATTATGGTGAAAACCCTTCAGGTTGCAGAGAAGATCTGGTATTAGCCTCCAGGCACGCCCATCATGATGTTTGGAGGAATATTTAAGAAGGAACGTTTACCCCTATGAAATGAGATGTGATACTTGAGCTGTTCACCCTCACGTTTGAAAGCAGAACATTGTAGTTTTTGTTTTTGTCCCTTGGAAAGCAGAGAGATTTCAATACTGTCCATACTTTCATATTTTAGGTAGATGGTATGAGGAAGTGAGCTTCCAGCTGCGAGTCTGAAAACCCTTATTCTAAGAATGCTGGTTTTACCAACTTATCCGTGAATTTGGGCAAGTTATTTATCTCTTGTCCACCTCATTTCCTCATTTGTAAAATAATTGAGTTAAAATCAGTTTCCAAAGGCGCTTCCTGCCCCGACGGTTTGAGTCTGAGGAAACTTCAGCAAATCCTAGTGTGGGCCCTTTTTTAAACTTAAGAGTTTTGACTGTTTTTGGAAGGGGGCGGTAGTAAGTAGTACTTTGTCTCTCAGAGCTCTGGCCAACACAGTTCTCTCAAGCTATGGAGAAGGAAATTTGGGATCAAGTCCGTCAGAAACTGCCCCAGTGCTTGATACAGTAACAAGTTGTACTCATTGGAATATTTTAGTAATTTAAAGGGGATTCTATCTCTGTAAGACTTTATAATATTAGAGGTCTAATTTTACAAATTTAAGTATGTCTGAGGGAAGGTTGTGACATTAAATCGTGTTATACAAAGTCCACTCAGGAACCAAATCTTAGACTTGGAAGGATTAGCCCATTTATCCCTATAGAATTTTTAACAGGGACTTAAGAACATATTTTGGATTTTTAGTTTTATCTCTGTTATCCCCACTAAGAACCAATTAGGTGACAAATCCTGGATTTGGTTTTGGGAAGAAGACTGCAAAATGCAGAGAAGACTCCCAGAAAGACGCGGGGGATGAACTTTGCAGATGTCAGTGTTGGCAGGCGACCCCTCAGCCTGGGGCAGGAGAGCAGGCTTACCAACACTGCATTTCCTCAGTTGTCAGTTAAGGAATGTTTCATCGCCTGCCCAACCTACATTGTATAATAAGTACATGTGCACGGTATCGTTTAATTACAGGTAACGTTATCCGTATGGGAATTATTAGTGCTTGACAATATCTCCTGTTTGCAGGAGGAGAAAATGGTTGCTGGAAGGTCAGCTACTCATATAGCTCTGTACTCTGAATGTTATTCTTCAGTACATTCTGTGGGAGTTTGCTTAAAAAGCCAATAAAGATTACTTGTTCTCAAGAAACTTTGAATCTTCTCAGGAAAACATAACACTTTGCTTTTTAAAAGGTTGAAAAACATTTATCAAGCAAGTGCAAATGGGCTTGTAGTAGTATAATAGAAACATAGTTTCATTTCTGAGGAAATTAAATAATTTTTTGCAAAATAAGTGCAAAGATATATTGAGTTGGTGATACAATAAAATAGCTTTTTTATAGAATGGACACGAATCTTAATTATCTTCTAGATATTCATTGTCCAAGAATGTCTTGAGTATATTTTGTAGATAATTTTCCAAATTATTCCACGGGTGATAATTTAAGTAAGTATGTGTGAGCCATTGTAATGGGTACTATGGAGGTTGAGCCCTTGCTAATAAAGAGCTTAAGATCTTACTGGGTAGGTGGTTATATGAGGACTCTTGGCTGGAGATTACCAGAACCTCCTTAACTAACGGAAGCAGTAAGGGAATTGATTATAAGTGCATAGGTTGTCCTGTTGTCCAAGGATGGGGATGCAGCTGGACTTCAGGAATGGCTTAGAGTCAGGGACTGAAGCACCATGGGGAACCCAGGAGTTCTTGCTCCGTCTGCTATCTCTGCTATTCCTCTCTCTTGTGTCTGATTCTTTCTTTCTTCTTGCAGACTAGTTTTCTTAGTCTACATGGCAGATAATGGTAATAGCCAAAAGCTCCTGAGGTTGTAGCTCCTGCAATCAAGAGAACAGCTGGTTGGAAACAGAATCTTGCTCCCAATTCCACATTTGCAGTGAAGGGCCTGATTTGTCCAGCTTCGATCAGGTGCCCATTCTTGGACCAATCACTTGAAGACAGGAGTAAGGTCCCATTAACCATATAAAAGTTGGATGGAAGGGGCAATTTCTAGAAAAAGGAGCGCTAGGCAGAAAGCCCAAGAACTATTTACCAAAGTACTAAGACACAATACAATGAAGATTACAATGTATGAGATGATTTATAAACTGACAGAAAGTAAAACACTGGTAATCTTGTGGGCTCAGAGATTAGGATGTGAATATATATGATGTGTCTTGAGTTGAATTGTGAGTACTCCCGAGAGCTCCTAATGAACGCAGGTAGCGAAAATGTCATTTGTGGATAAACAAAATGTGGTATTTCCATACCATAAAATGAATGAATTACTGGTACATGTTATACCATGGATGAATCTTGACAACATTGTGCTCTGAAAGAAGCTGGACACAAAACAACATGTATTATGTGATTCTATTTATATGAAATTTCCAGAACAGGCAAATGCATAGAGGTGGAAGACAGATTAGTAGTTGCCAGGGGCTGTAGGAAGGAGAGAATGGTGAGTGACTGCTAATGAGTACAGAATGTCTTGTTAAGGTGATGAAAATATTCTTGAATTAGTGGTGATGGTTGCACAACCTTGTGAACATGCTAAAAACCACTGAATATACACTTTAAATGTGTGAATTTTGTGGTCTGTGAAGTATATCTAAATTTTTTTAAAATGCCATTCACCTCTAATGAGATGTGAATAAGTTTTCTTTTTACTTCATTTTTTTGGATCCATAATATTGATAAGGACAGACTCTTATCTTTCCAGCTTTGTTAGAGTTGAGGTTAAGATTAGAATTAGTAGATTGATGCTAGATTATGACAGTTTAAAATTATTTCTGAGAGAATTTGGCTTTCTAAATACGTGTAGTTAACATAAGACTATAATTATAGCAAAGACACTTTCAAATACTCGTGATTGGATATGCCTCTGTGATTGACAGTGAGGATTCCAGTGGGTAAAGGATTGCTCTGCAAAGATGTTAGTTGTTGAAACTGATGAAGATCATCCTCAACATATGTGCATCACTATATGTATCATTTACCTACCACTGTCCAACTGGGAATGCCTAATGCACACAGAAACTCCTTTCCCCTCCCATTCTCTTCCAGATCCTTCCATTGCTTGGAACCCTCTTATCTATAAAAAGAAAGAGAAAAAAAACCAACCCAGTCTCATTTGTGATCTCCTAGAGTTGATCTGTGGCTGGGTTTGAAATGGCAGAACAGCTGCTGGAGGAGCTGTGAAGGAGAGTGGATGGCTTTTGTTATGTGTCCAACCTCCAGCTACCACTTGCTAAGCCCCATCTCTGCAATCTGGTCTAACTCATCATGCCTCACCTCAGACTCTCTTTAAATCCTTTAATGAAATATTCAGGAAACTGATTTTGTGTATTTCTCTAAAAATACAGCAAAATCTTAAGAATTTGTAGTGTCCTTAAGAAGAAGAGGCCTCCCATTTGTCTCCCTGCCAGTTTTTCTGTCTTTTTGCCTCAAACACTAGATGATTTTTTTCCATGCAGAGATATTGGTGGTTAGGTTCTGTGGTGTTACTAATATAATAACATGCTTCAGGCTTATCCAAGGTTAAGTTTGCTTTGTGAACTTGTCTGGGGACATAACCACCATCTGTAATATTTTTCCTCCTTGCGAAACCATGCTGATTTCCCAATAATAACGATCTTAGAAAAGAACTTTTGAAACAGCTATATGTACATTTTAGACTACCTTTATTCTGAAGACTTGTTTAGAGAAAACATACCTCTAAAATGAACTTGTGAAAAGCTGGCAGAGCAGGTCATAGTGGCGATATCCAACACATACAGTAACGACAGCAAACCTCAGACAAACCAGCTTCAAAAACAGTGTGAAAACCACAGGGAAAACAGAACTAGAGTATAATTAATAAGTGTCACAACATTAGGAGGGAAGAGGGCGCCTTTGGGAAACAGGAGCCCACCCACACAGCTCCCACTGCTTGATGAGCAAATAGAAGCAAATTGATATGGTCTTCAGAGAGGTAAGACAGCTAATGGTTGTAGAAAGGAATGTGCAGAAATTTTTAAAACTAGATAACTAAAAATATTGATGGTGACAGTACAGGGCAGGAAGGAGACCACAGTGCAGAGAAATAGGTAATACTGAAGATTCAGGAAAGGCAGGAGTTCCCAGACAAACCAATTACAGAGCAGAAGCCATTGGGAATGTTCAGAGTTCACCATTTGATGTGTAAAAAGAACGTTACAAAATATGTGGTGCTGGGTAAATCAGAGATGATATGTGTTGGTGGACTAGCTAACGTGTGAAGGATTATCTGAACAAGAGGAAAACAAAATCATATAGGAAAGTAGTGAAATGCAACAGACTAATGAATAATGCGATAGAACCAGAGTATCTAGAAAACAGATTTAGAGTATACAGGCTACCAGAAGTGGAAAAGATTGCAATGTATAACTCATAAATAATCAGGAAAAAGTCTAGAAAACTTTTCTGAACTGAAAGACCATCTCAGTCTGGTTATTGAGAGTATACAGAGTTCCTCATAGGAGCTGTTTTCCAAGAAAAAAAGCTCTTCCCTTCCTGGACACCTGTTTGTTAAATTTTTCAGCTTAAAACAAAGATAAGCAATTTTCAGCAGAAAAGAGAAGATCTTAAAATGTAATAGTTAAACAACTTGGGACCTTAGACTTTGAAGAATAAAAAAATCCACATGAAGCTAGGAGAAAGTATTAGGCTCCTAGATAACACCATGCAGTTTCCTACATATGGAAACATTTTGAAAACACCTACAAAAAGTAATGAACTTTGCAAGAATCTTACCAAAGGGTATTTAACTGTTGTATGAATAAAGAAATAAAATTAACCAAGTCTTTAGACTAGCACTGTCCAGTAGAACTTTCCTTAGTGATGATGTTCCAAATCTGTGCTGTCTGGTACAGTTGCCACTAGTCACGTGGCTCCTGCACCATTGAAATGTGGCTGGTGGGTCTAAGAAACTAAGTTGTAAATTTTATTTGCTTTAAATTTAAATAGGCACTTGTGGGTAGTGGCTACTGAACTGGACAGCATAGCTTAGACCGTGATACAGATTGCAAGATGTCTATATGGAATTTCGTAAGATATTCCATACTTTTACCAGGTAGAATGAAGTAGGAGGGAGTGTAAGTAAGCAAAGGAAGACAGACCTAACAGTATAAATTTTATGTCACTCCAGAGTTTTTGAACTTGTTAATTTGTAAGGTGAAAATAATGAGAATAATTATCAAAATTTGTGGATGTTTTCAGATTGGGAAAACCAGTAGAAAAAAAGCAAATTGCAGATATTGGAAAAGATGTGGAAGGATGCATAGCGAACTGTTGCTAGCACTTGCCCCATGGAGGGGTGTGGTATTTGTGGGAAAACAAAAGAGAATTTCTACTTTTTACTCTATATACTTTAGTGTGTGTTTATATATCACTTCTCTGAATCTTAAAATAAAAGCAAAGAAGATATATAATAAATATGTAATAAAATGTAATAGAAAACAAAAAAAGAATGAGAAGAATAAGATTAAAAAGTTTTCTGAGAAAGGAAGAAAATAGGCAGCTTAGATATGGTATCTTTTAAGTGAAGTACAGAATCTTACACCAGCTGTTAGAAAAAGGAGCAGTAACAGTAAACCTATAGGATAATTGAGTGTAGCACAAATGCCTCATTTCTGAGGTTTATGCAAATAGACTCATTAATTTTATCAAATAAAAAAGTATAGTGGTGGTTACTGGTTTAAAGAACAAAATTCAACAATCTGCTGCCTATAAAAGACTGACTTAAGCCTGCTAAAGCCCAGCCCAGCCTCCTGTGACCAAGCACACAGGAAAAGCAGGCCCACCAGTCACAGCACGAGAGAAGGTCAGTTTCAGAGTAGAAGCCAGCGAGGAACTCTCAGAGATCACAGTTTGTCCCACGGAGGAGCATGGAAAGGAGACACAAGTTGCTGGAATTAGCTGATGGGTGAATGATTATCATAGAAAAGCTGGCAGAAACACTATAGAAGTAAAAATAGAATCGTACTTAAGAGGTGTCACAGTGTATGTAAAAGGACACTGGAGACAAGAAATATGGGTACCAAGACTTGGTTTTGCCACTTGGTTTTAACCTCTCTGCAATGAATATGCTAGGTTAGTTGACCTTGAGTTTTTTCCCAGTTTTAAGTTTTGTGAGGCTTCAACATTTCACTCTCAGGATATGAGAATTTTACATCCATTTTTTAAGGAGGAAATTGTGAGATTTCCTTAATAACCATTTCTATCTCTGTCACTTAATTTTACGTTTTTTGCTATAATTGGCTCTATAACTTATTAATTTATTGTCAGTTGGTGGAAATGGAAAGAGTTCAAGAGGAGAGAGAAGTTTATGACACATATTTTCAAGGGAGATTTTGAATATGGCAAGTCTTCTAAATTTTTTCCAATGAAATGTGCTTGTTCTAGTCCAGGGGCTCTCAACAAGAGCCGTGCGACCTCCTGTAGAGCACACTGTGGAGAATTGTGAAGGTATTCTGATTGCCACAACGAATGTGGATGCTATTGATATCTGAGACAGTCTAACTCAATGAAGATTTGTTCTGCATGCCCCCGGACTTTTGTATATCCCCCCAGCTAATCCCTCTACAAAAGTTAGTTATAGTTTTGTAGCACATATTAGTACTACAAAATCTTTGTGAAAAATTACACAAAACGCTTACTAAGTGAGAAGACGGTTGTCTTAGTTTTCTATTGCCATATAACAAAATACGACAAACTTGGAAGCTTAAAACAACACTCATTTATTAGCTCACAGTTCTGTAAGCCAGAAACTGGGCTTGGCTGGGTTCTCTGCTCAGAGTTTCACCAGGCTAAAATCCAGGTGTCAGCCAGGCTGGCTCTTATCTGGGGCCTCTGGGGAAGAATCTGCTTCTAAGCTCATTCAGGTTGTTGGCAGAATCCAAGTCCTTGTGGCTGTGGGTCTGAGGTCCCCATTTCCTTGCTTCTTTCAGCTGGAGGTCACGCGTAGCTCCGAGAGGCTGCTATCCAGTCCCTACACAGGGCCCCCTCCATCTTTGAAGCCAGCAATCGCTCATTGAATCCTTCTTGTTCTTTGAATATCTCTGACTGCCCCTTCTGCCACCAGCCAGAGAAAACTCTGCTTTTAAAGAGCTCACCTGGTTGGATCAGGTCTGCGCATATATCTTAAAATCAATTGATGTGGGACTTTAATTATATTTGCGGAACCCCTACACTGTAGTACCTAGATTGGTGTTTGATTGGATAACCAAGGAACAGGAACTTTGGGGAATCATCTTTAGCATTCTGCCTACCACAGTTGGTATGAAGAGGGAACCTAAGTGAAATAAAGATATCATCTCAAAATAACTGAGTAATTTGTTCTTTCTGCACATTCTGTTCTGTAAGTATTGTAGCATTTCCAGCTTGCATATTTAGTGGAAAAGGATTTCAGGGCAATAGTGTTGTTACTGCAAAAGCAATGAAACTGAAAATATGTAACTGGAGATTTGAGATTCCTGTTCAGACTCGATGATTAAGTTAGTGGAGACACATGAAATGCAAAGATCTCATTGGATTTCTTTAATATAGATTATTTTAATATTTCATATTACCACCTTTTAGGGGGATCATTGTAGTTTGGGGATCCTAAAACTATTTCCAGTCTAGTTTACAACTGCTTTATTGCCTCTTGCATTGATGTTTTTTGGTCTAATCCATTTTCTATTCCTTGTCACACCATTCAAAGAATATGGTCTTCAAGGTCTTTTTATAGACTAGACACTGCTTGTATGTCTCAACAGGATTTCAAGGCAGAAGGGTAGGTTTTCTGTGATACTTTCTTCTTACCCCATCCTATGATATAATCTAGGGGATTATTTTGATGCCACGTAAAAGAAAAAAGCCCTAGTTCATTTGTGATAATATTATATTTTCTCTACTTTGTTACTCACCTTGGCTTATTATTCCAACTTCAGGTAGGATAACTTCTCTATTTCCATTGTTATCTTAATACTTTTTTTTCCCTGGTGTTGATCTGTGTCTCTGCTCTTTTATTTTCCTTTACTTGTCCAGAGTGGTTTCTGATATTCTCATTTTTAAATCCAGAGTTATCATAAGTTGGTACACACATTTGAGTGCTTCCATATGTCTTTATGTCCCCAAACATTTATATACTGAAATACATATTTTTTAATTAATTATTTTCTTTTTGTTTCTTCTTTCCATTTGAGTTAGGACATTGTATTTTTTTGAAAATTTTGTCTAGGTAGGTTATGTCTTCTGTGAATTTCATTTCAGGATAGTAAAGGAGGCATTATAAAATACACGTGATTTCGAAGGGGAGATTGGGTCTGATGGGACTCAGGCCTACTACTGTTCCATCAAGCAAAGAAAAGAACAGCCCTTACGTGCTGTGTATCCTTTCCTCCAGTCCCCTCTGGTTACTCAGCGGCCTGGGTGTCTTGCCCCATATGTGGATAGACTAGGTTTTCTTTCTGGGCACTGTCAGCTGTCTTGTCTCAAAGCCTGCTCTTCATTCATGTCTTTCATTCCTCATTTTAATCTGCTTATATCTTTTAGTTTCCCTTTACTTTCTGGCAGGAGGTTCAGCTTATCTTGTAATATTCACACATTTGAGATTCTTAGAGGTGTTTTCTTTTGAATAAGATTTGCAATATGGTAGTTCTTTTATCCTCTTCTCCGTTATCAACAACTTTGTGCAGCTTGATTTTTTAATCCACCTCCTCCCCTCCCCGCAAAAAAAGCTTGGTGAAATAAAAGTCTTATCGAGCACAGAGTCTTATCAGACATGTTTCAGGTAAGTCTTGTCAAGTTATAACTAAGGTACAATCAAATAATATGATAGAAAAATCAGTAGAGTAGAAATAAAACCTAGCTTCTTGATCCTAGATATCACTTACTATCTTGGGTAAGTTGAGCAGTTCTAAGCCTTGGTTTTCTCATCTGCAAGTAGAGATATCTGTCCTCTCAGCCAGGGTGATTGTTAGGATAAAAAAAACCATGATTGCTAGAGAAATGTAAATTCTAAAATGCACTACAATCAATGTTAGGTCTTATCATCTAGAAAAGCTCTGGTCAATAAATCAGTCTTATAGATGGCATCAGATTACTTCTTTACTACCACCACCAGGGTGAAAGCCACATAAGGGATGAATTGGAAGAGGATTTAGAAGAACCTCATTGGCACGTTGGATGGCCATTGAAACAGAGAGGAGATAGCAATCTCATCCCAGGCACTGGAAATAAAAAAAACATTTAGAAGGAGGAAAACAGATGCCAGAAGCATTGGCAGGACTGGAAACCAGGTGGACTTGGGGGTGAGGGAATGAAAGAGTGGTTGAACCTGAGAGACTGGGAGGTTGGTGATCAAGAGGCATGGCAGGTATGAAAAAAGGAAAGTGTGAGCTTCCCCTTGAGGCGTGCCATGTTTGAGCTGCTGCTGGTCCACTTGAATGGAGATATCCAAAGGCAGTTTGCAATGTGGGTCTGGAGCTCAGAGAGATCTAAGGTTAGAGATTGGACTGGGAACACCCCAGTAATGAGATCTTTGAATGAGGCAAGATGGGGACCAAGGGTAGAGCTTTGTTGCGTGAATGTCTGCATTGAAGGGCTTGCCAGCAAAGCTCTTCTGACCCTGAGTTCCATAGTCTGTGACAGTTCTGTTCTGGAGAAGATTGGGCATGGGAGAGGTTGTATGTTTACTGTTCTTATAAATTTGTATATTATAAAAGAAGTCCTGAACATTTGATAAGCTGCTGGGTGAGATTTTTACTCCTTAGAAAATCTTCCACAGGTACACCGACTAAAAATGAACAAATGAAAAACCAAACAAGAATTTGCATTTTGTTAAATAGCCTGTAGCCAAGTTTAAAAATGGAATGTTCGTTTTTCAGATTCGATGCTCCTGGCAGGCTCTGCTCTATTCTTACTGAAGTCTAGTTTATATGAAATAAAACTATAATATTATCGATCCTACTAATTCTCTTTTTCCCCCTTTTTTCCTCTAGATTATACATTGTGCAGTAGGTAAGTATGGAATTTTCTCTCCTGCTATATACAGTGGATTCTGCTTTCTTTTTTTTCAAGTCATAAATGATAGATTGATTCGATTCTTACTGAATATTGAAAAAACTAAAGTATTTGATCATTGTATATAAAATTGCTTAAATTGGTTTCTAAAATCATAGTACTGTTTGGATGTTATTACTGAACACTTTATTGAATGGCATAGCTGTTTTTCTCTGTCAATTAAAGAGGCCTCTCCCCCTTTCTCATAAGGGTCCTAGAGAAATACTAGCATATTTATCAAAATGTGACTTGGGGTCCTGGTGCTGGGCTACGTTGAAAGTCCTCTCTGAACCCTTAAATACTACATTCTCTTTTCTTATCTTTTAAAATGGAGTACTGCATATATTGCTTTCCTCTCGGATGAATATTTAATGTATGTGAGAGGGATTGGAAAAGTGTAAATAAAAGGGTTATACAAATATAAGGGATTTCTACTAAAAGCAGGTACAGTGTGTTTTCTTTTGAGGGGAAGAGGAGGTCATCAATTCTGCTTTGTAACTGAGGCATGGCTGCTAGTCTGGGTGGCTAGACCCCTCGAATTAAATAGCAGTCAGTCACCTTTGGAAAGTTGGCAGATCCTGTAGAGTAAGCCCATTGAGGGTGCTGTGCATCCGACTTGTCTCTCAAAGGGCGGGTTTGGAGTTGATACTCCTTCAGAAGCACGGAAGGTCTGAAAGCTCGAGAACTGTGCATTCAAACCATTATGGGCCTGGTCAACTTAATTTACAAATTAAGTGGGTACTTACTGTATTCAGGGCACTGTGCTTGGCACTCGGGAATTCAGAGATGAGGAGACGTACAGTTCAGGTGGACACACAGTACACTGTCCACCATGGGTTTCGCAGGGTTCTCTAGGATCCCTGGGAAGACAGAGCATCTTCATTATAAAGAACTGCACCTCGGCTATTTGCCCACTAGGAGGAGGTCTACCATCGGGTGTTTCAAATGATCTGCAGAATTTTGAGTACATGTGTGTATGTTTATTTGTGGGGTGGGAGAATAGAGTTCATAGCTTTCATTAGATTCTCAGAGGAATATGTGATCCCCAGAAGGTTAAGAAACTCTGCTTTAGAACCTTTGAGCAAGAGATTTGAAAGGGGCTTGGGGACTCATCTATCGCATGATCTGCTTTCCTGGAGAAGGTTAAGGGACCTGGCCCAGGTCATATAGCCAGTAAATGGTGGAACCTCACCTGGACCCTGGCCGGTCTGAGCGGGAGCCTGCCTAACTGATTTTATTTTATGGTGACTGGGTTTTATCTGATGTGTGATCTCACATACATTTCCTTTTTAATCCCTTATCTGTAATTTTGAGATGAAAATTTTTATAAGCATAAGCTTGCAGATTGGGGGATATATTTGGCCAGAGAGAGTTCTGGAACCACTTTAGACTTTCTCCACATAATTGAACAGTGTGCCCTCAGTCTCCCCCACTCTCTTAACCTTCAGCTGCCTCTGTACAAAGTTCTTAGATGCATATGTTTTCTGAGCATGTGTATTATTATTTTAATTAATATTTCATTGTATTTTAATACCAAATTCACTTTATCTGTCTTAGAATACATTCTCATGCCTCTTTATAAAATTTCCAGCCCTGGAAATAAAACTTCTGGCAAGTGTATTTTTCATTCATGCCAGGAACATTGTTGAATGCCTAGCAGGTGGGACCAGACACTGTGGGAATAGACTGGTGAGCAGGCACAGGCTTGGGTGCAGGAAACCTGCGGTCGGATGGGCCCCCCTCTGAGCTCCTCTGGCGGGATGCACTCCAAAGACTAGCATCCATGTCACACTCTGTTCTGTTGGTTTGTTGACAGGTGTCCCCAGCGCTTAGCATGGTGCCTAACACACAATAGAAACTTCACAATTCCTTCTTATTTCCTCAAGAACCTTGTTCTGTCAGTGTTTCTCTCGCCTGCATCATCACCCTTTCTCATCTGCCTTTTCTTTCTCAGCTCATAAAATGTTTCGAATGCTCCATCCTAAAAATGATTTTTAACCTAACTTTGACCCTACATTCCCCTGTTATTACTACATAATTCCTCTGCATCCCTTTTCCCAAGTTTATGGTAGACTCTTTCCACTTCCTCGCTCCCATTTATACCTTAACCCAGCAGTCATGCTTCTGTACCCCCTTATCCTAAAATTACCCTCTCGTCTAAAATCAGCAACAGTTTCTGCTGAATTCCAAGGGCACGTTTAGAACTACATTGGGCACCACTGATGACTCCCTCCATGAGATCCTGCCCCTTCAGCTTCCATTACACTGAGCCTCCAAGCTTTTCTGGTCCCCTGTGGTCCTTTTTATCTTTGGGGGCTTCTCTTTCTCTCCTTGCCTCTTAATTGTGAGTGTTCCCACGGTCTGGCCTAGCTCATTGCTCTTCTGACAACGTGGCCCCTGTGGGTGATCTCTTCCCTTCTCATGGTGTGAGATACTATGACACCCACTTCTCAAACTCCAAGCCACACCTGCCATCCACACTCCAAACTCATCCATTGACCTCCTGGATATCTACTCCTGGATGTACACCTCCTCCTCACCAAGACTCAGACTCCCAAACTTGTTCTGCCTCCCATATTCTCTCTGTCAGGGGCACCATGAGCCACCATCCGTTCAGTCACCCAGCCTGGACCTATAGCTCATCAATGGTGCCCCCTCTCCCTTACCCACACTCCCATAGCCAGTGGTCATCAATTTTGGTCAATTCTGTTTCTTAAATATTTCTCAGATTGTCCTGTTTTTTCATCCCTATTCAGGGCCTCAGTGTGTCTCATCCGGACTCCCATATGGGTCTCCCTGGACTTCGAGGCTTATAATACTAATATTAATGATAATAATAAGGGCTACCATTTATTGAGCTTTACTGTGTTCCAGTGTTTTACATTCATCATCTCATTTACTTCTCATTTTACAGTTGACAAGACAGGCCTAGAAAGTTCACAAGCTAATAAGCCTTAGAGCCGAGAGTTGAACGTACAACCATGTGGCTCCAAGTCCATCCCTCATACAACTTTGAGGGATTTAGTTAAAGGATAATTCTGAGTGTGTCACTTCTCTGCTGAAAATGCTTCACTGATTTAAACTTCTTCGTGATTTGGACACCATGCACCTCCTGCTCCTTACCTGTGTCCATTGCCTGCATCCTACTCCATGCTTCAGCAACCCTGACCTTCTCGTGGGTCCCCCCATGTACCACGCCATTGCCCTGCTTCCTTCCTCTGCCCTGTGCCCAGGCTTTGCACTCTGCCTGGAGTGAACAGCCCACCCCCTTCAGCTGGCAACTGTTCACTCCTCTTCCTCCAGTAAACACCCCTACCACCTACTGGCTAAATTAGGCACCATCCCTCACTTTTCTGTAGTACCCTACACCTCACTCTGTTATACTTTCCACAGTGCGTTATGGTCTGTCCTTTATCGCCCACCAACATCACTGAATTTTTAAGAATGAAAACTGTTTGTTACTGATTTCCGTATCCCAGCACCTAATAGTACATGGCACCTAGTGGGAGCTCAGTGAACATTTGATCATAATCTTACCAAATTCCGGTGAAAATTTCCAAAACATGTTTCAAAATATTTTCAGTGCCTTAAAAAATTAATGAGAATAAAAATAAAAAGGCTGTTTCTAGCATTGGCCTAAAGGCAATGCTTTATTTTTTTTACTCCTACAGCTCAAGCTTATTTTTGGAATAATGGTTTATTTTCCCATGGCTTTCTGAAAGTTTTCACTATAACAACGTGGTCTTTTAAAAACTTGTTTTAGAGCCTTGAGATGCCTTTAGTTTGCGTACTTTTGATGGAAGTCTGGACCTCAGGCAGGCCTGGGTTATATACTAGCTGTGTGACTCTCAGGAAGTCACTCAACTTTTGTGTGCCTTCGTTTCTTCATCAATAAAAGGGGAATAATAATACCTGCCTCACAGGGTTGTTGTGAAAATGAAATGGGAAAATGTATGAAAAACGCTTAGTGTCTGAAACATGGCGATGTTGAAAATTGCCCAATAAAGTGGCAGCTGTTGTTATTAACTAAAGCATTGTAAGGTCATAGAATGTTACAAGTTTTATTCTGTCCCGAAGGTAATGTTCAGTATTTAGATTTATATAAATGAAGCTCTTCCATATTCTTATTAAATTACAATTTCGAGTGAGTGCGTGCTTCAGGGCCACGTCTTCTTAGTATGGGATGGAGTTGCTTCTTGTTCTTGGTCGTGACGATGCAGTTTGGGAAAAATAGCCTCCAGAAGCAGTAAACTAAAATTCCACCTGAGGCTCATTACCGTGCGGAAGTCAGGCCTGTGTCCCCGCAGATGGGTTCTCGTGCCGCAGCTTCTTCACGGTGGGGGATTTGTTCTCCCTTGATAAGGCAGGGGCAGGATTTCTCAAAAGCTGGTGTTGCAGTCCTCTTCCTAAGATTTGTAGTGCTTTATATTTATGCAATGGTTTTCTTTTTGGAAATGAGAATTGAAAAAAAAAAAAACCTTTGAGACATGTCTTTCATAACACTGCCAAGAAGAGTTGTGGTTTCTTTATTCTTGTGGTACAGTTTGTATGGAAAGAAGCATTGGCTATTTTTCTGTGGCGTTCAAGATTAGATTGTGAAGAGGCACATGGGGTGGTTCCCAGCTCACTCTGAAGTCTAATTCCCCCATCTGTGGGATGGAAGTTAGGAGTAGAGGGACAGGAGCTGAAGATACTCTTGGTAAGATAATGACATTGTGTGTTTGGTGAGCCTTCAAGTTGGAAATTATACGGTCAATATAAATAACTTTGGAAGTTCTCTTTTGATTGACAAGTGTAGAACAGATGTCTGAACAGGAGCTCAGTCATAGTCCAGAGGGCACGATGTCAAAAGTTGAGGATTAGCACTTTGATATCATCAGCAGACAAGGACAGAAGACCTTTCACTTAGATGTCCCAGATTTGTGGTTTCAAATATTTGCTGTTTGTGCCAGCTTGCACTTCTCTCTAAACTGATGACTCCTTTTATTTAATTATTTTTAAAAAGTGAATTCTAAGAAGTTCACAATCACCTCAATGTTGGTATGTAGTATATGGCTTCAAGTTGATTTCATTATGTAACAAATGGTGCCAGAGAGGGAGGGGAGCAGCTGCCCCTGAGACTGAGCACCAGAAGACACCATCTCCTGCTACCAGAAGTGCTTTCTCTCCCACCAATTAAATCCTCTCCAAACTGCAGCGGCCCCGCCCCCACTGTGAGAGAGTCAAGCTCTTCCCAGTCTTTTGCGATGCTGCGCTGTTGTGAAGGACCCGCCGTCACCAGTTGTGGAAACCAGACAAAGAGCCCTCCATGTTGTAGCAGAAGAGGACTCTGGAAGGAAAGCATCCTGGACGGAAGGGCTAATCCCCCCCGGGTTTCACTTACCTGGAGTTCTGCTTTCTCCCCTGCACCCAGCCCTCGGGGGTGTGGCTCGGCACCAAAACAAAACTGCTTTCCTTGGTTTCACTTAGCTTAGCTGACATTTTAAAAATGAACTTTACCAAATAGTGAGGAAGAAGAAAAAGGGAGTAAGTATCATAAATACAAACAGTATAAAAATAGTCGTATTCCCAAAGTACAGGTTTCTGATCCCGACATCTAACTCCCCTTTTCTTACTGGGAGCTGGTGCAGCGTCACACGGATCTTGCTGGCCCTCTTCTGCCCTGTTCTTAGCATGCTCAACTCTGGGGAACCCCCCCAGCCCCAAGTCTGGTTTTTGGCCCCCCACAAATGTAAATAAAAAACATTTCAGATTCCAACGTTGCTTTCTGCCTAGGGGCACGTGTAGTGGTGGTGCTGGCAGGGGATGGAGGAGCCATTTGAGGTGGAGAAATGGACACAGCCTTCCCAGCCCCCGCCTGGAGGCTCCTAACGCTCCCCACCTGGAGAGCTGCGTGGGTAGGAGGTTGCCAGAGTCACCCTTCACCTCCTTGCAATGCTGCCTTTGTCGTTTTTCAGTACAGTCGTTTTCCAGCATCCTGACACTAGAGCTGTGTGTGAAGACCAGAGCACCATGTTCAAACCATAATCTTTCCCGGATCAGTCAAGCTCCTCAGACCAGCCTGCCTTAGCCTCCCTCTGCTGTGGCTCTATGTTCATTGTGTTGCCTCCTGATCATATTTTGGCTCCTCCCCTCCAGACTGAGAGAGAAGGAGGAGGAAAGATAGTTTTAGCACCTTCATCTTCTGTTCCTGATGCCCAAAGCGTCAGCCTCTGCCGTCTGAATAGACCTTGCGTCTTCTCACCTTCTCCATAATTTGGTATCTACACAGTTTCCTTTGCCTGGAACACCCAGTTCTGTTCATTGTTCCCTGCTCGGTGTGAATGTACTAAGCTGAAGGGAAGGGAGAAGTAGAGTATGCTCATCAGCCCAAAGTGCCTGAGCAGGAAGGTGGGAGACTCACCCAGAGCTCGTGCGCACTGCCTGGCACCTAGCAGGCCAGCAGTCAGTTCGCTGTATGAACTCTTCCATTGGTGATTATTGGGCAAGACGTAATCCCTGAGGGTTTCTGGGCCCACTTGGAGTTTAGAAGGGAAAGCCTTGAGAGAGCCTAGATCGGAGAAGTTTACCGTCTGCTGTCCTTGCAGGAACAGCTAGGGGTTTGGTTGAATGGAAACCTGTTATTGAGATATTTAAAATATCCTCTCTGTAAGAATGTTATCTGGGGCCGGCCCTGTGGCTGAGTGGTTAAGTTCGCACGCTCCGCTTCAGTGGCCCAGAGTTTCGCCAGTTCAGATCCTGGGCACAGACATGGCACCGCTCATCAGGCCATGCTGAGATGGCCTCCCACACAACACAACCAGAAGGACCTACAACTAGAATATACAACTATGTAATGGGGGCCTTTGGGGAGAAGAAGGAAAAATAAATAAATAAATAAATATAATATTATCTTACCATCCAGTCCATCAGCAACCAACCTAAGGCAAACCAACCCTATTGGAAACACTACCAGTTGTGCAACAAGTCAGGCATCCTCCCTCTGGGCCTCATTTTCACATCTGAAAAACTAGGCATTGGACTAGATAAAAGATGATCTCTTAACATTCCTTACAGCTACATGTTCTGAAATTCCGTGAAACTATGGTATAGCTTCAGAGGTGGGATATAAAAGGAGGGTCTGCTGGGTGTTTAGATGTGTCTGTGTATGAGTGTTAGAAAACTTGTTTCAAGCACAGTAGTCTACATTTTTTCCTCGCAATGCATTTTGAAAGCCACATCAGAAAGCAGAACTGGGATGGGAGATAGGTGCACACACTTTCTATAGCTACGCTTACCCCTGGTCACCACTAGATGGCACCCTTGTATTGGTAGGGAGATAGTCTCTTGGCAGTTACAGGACTCCTGAAGGACTTCTAATAAAAAGAGAATGGTGAATCAGTAGCTGAAACTGAGGAATGAAGTAACCAGAGCAAAGAAAAATGAATGTTTTTCTCTCACTGTCTCTTGACTTGATCGTGAATATTTTAGGTAATGAAAAGCTGGAACTTTCCGCATTGCCCTGAAGGAGATTATCTTATAAATATTTCTTAATTGTGAAACACAAGGTATCTTTAAAATTAAAAATGAGCTTAATTTGCTTACTTAAAAAGCTGGAGGCAAAGAAAATGTTTCAGAAGTTCTCTGGTCAGATGATTTGTAACAATCTGAAGTCAATAAACCTTCCACTTAGGTTCTCAGCTTCAAAAGCAAGGTTAGTCCCACGAAGCTGGAAAGACCGTCTAGTGACCAAGTTGAGTAAATTCCATTGAACCAAAAAGTGAAAGTTTGGGTCATCTTTTAGCAAAAGAATTATTTGATTTATGATTCTGTGGCAGGAGTTGAATGGCTAAGTAATGTATTAATAAAGGAAACAAGACCCCTTAGGAATATTTGTATGCTAGTGGTATGTCTTTTATAGTTCTGTATAGCTTTCCTGGGAGAGGAATTTTTTCTTCTTCGTTCATAGTGAACATCTTTCCACTAATTTTTTTTCATTTACTAACAGTTTCTACCTCACTGTGTTCTTTCAGTTAGCAATCTGCATTTAAGGTTCATGCATGTCTTTGCGTGGTTTGATAGTTGATTCTTTTTTATTTCTGAGTAGTATTCCACTATTCGGATGTACCACTTTGTTTATCCATTCACCTGTTGAAGAACATCTTGGTTGCTTCCAATTTGGGATGGTTATGAATAAAGATGCTGTAAATATGTATGTGCTGGTTTTGTGTGGACAGAAAGAAATTTTTGCATTTTCAAATCAGTTGAGTATATACCTATTAGCACAATTGTTGGATCATATAGCAATGCTGTTTAACTTACTAAGAAACTGCCAAACTGTCTTGCAAAGTGGCTGTGCCATTTTGCGTTCCCATCAGCAGTGAATGAAGAGTTCTGTTGCTCTGCGTCCTCACCAGCAGTGGTATTTTGGATTTCAGCTGTGCTGGTGTGTGGTGTTCTCCTTTGTGTTAATTTTCCTATCTCAGATGACACATGATGTTGCACATCTTGTCATACTCTTATTTGCCATTTGTGTATTTTCTTTGGTGAAGTGTCTGTTCAGATCTTTGCCCATTTTTTAATTGGGTTATTTTCCTGTTGTTGAGATTTAGGAATTGTTACTATACTTTGGATACAAATTCTTTTATCAGATATGTATTTAGCAAATATTTTCTCCCAGTTTGTGACTTGTCTTTTCATTTTCTTAATAGTCTCTTTCACAAAGCACAAGTTTTTAATTTTAATAAAGTCCAGCTTAGCCAAAGTTCAACTTAAAACCAACCAATTTAACACTTAAACAACTTAAAACTAAAAAATTGCTTTTATGAAGGAATTTTTTCTTTCATGGATCATGCTTTTAGTCTTTTACCTAAAAACTCATTACCAAACCCAAGGTCACATAGATTTTCTCCTATGTTTTCTTCCAGAAATTTTGTAGTTTTGTATTTTACAGATAGATCTATGATCCATTTTGAGTTAATTTTTGTGAAAAATGTCTGGTCTATGTCTTGGTTCATTTTTTTGCGTATGGACATCCAGTTGTTCCAGCACCATTTATTGAAAAGGCTGTCCTTTCTTCATTGAATTGTCTTTGTGCCTTTGCAAAGAGAAGTTGATTATATTTATGTGGGTCTATTTCTGGGCTCCCTTTTCTGTTCTGTTGATCTGTATGTCTGTGATTTTGCCAGTACTACAGTGTTGATTGTGGTGTGTCCTCCCATTTTGTTGTTTTCTTCAGTACTGTGTGGGTCTTTTGCCTTTCCACATAAACTCTAGAATCAGTTTGTTAATATCTACGAAATAGCGCCCTGGGATTTTGATTGAGACTGTGTTGAATCTGTAGATCGTGTTGAGAAGAATTGGCGTCTTAACGGTATTAAGTCTTTCCATCCACAAACATTGAATAGCCCTCCATTTATTTAGATCTTCTTTGCTTTCTTTCATCATTGTTTTGCAATATTTGACACACAAATCCTGTATCTATTTTGTTAGATTTATGCCTAAGTATTTTTTTGATGTTTTTATAAAAAGTTTATTTCAAATTCCAGTTTTTCAAAAGTTGCTAGAATGTAGGAAAACAGCTGGCTTTTATTTGTTGCCATTGTATCCTGCAACCTTGCTAGACTTGCTTATTCATTCCAGGAGTTTTTTGGTAGATTCTTTGGGATTTTCTACATAGATAATCATGCTATCTGTGAATAAAGACAGTTTTATCTCTTCCTTTCCAATTCATATACCTCTTATTTCTTTTTCTTGTCTTACTGTGCTAGCTGGGGCTTCCAGTTTGACATTCATTGTGTTCTTTTTTTTTTTTTTGGGGGGGGAAGATTTGCCCTGAGCTAACATCTGCTTCCAATCCTCCTCTTTTTGCTGAAGAAGACTAGCCCTGAGCTCACACCCGTGCCCATCTTCCTCTATTTTATGTGGGATGCCGGCCACAGCACAGCTTGACAAGTGATGCGTAGGTCTGTACCTGGGATCTGAACCAGCGAACCCCAGACTGCCAAAGCAGAACGTGAGAACTTAACTGCTGCACCACCAGGCTGGCATCTGTGTTCTTTACTTAATAAGATAAGGATCTTCCCAAATCAGTTTTTCTCCCCACCAACTTTGAAGGAATATACATTTCCTACTTCATCTTTACTGTCAGGGTGTAAAATTCAATATTTAGCCATAAGCTTTTTCTGGATTTCCTTTTTATTTTTTGAGGTTTTCTATGTCCTTACTTATTTTTTGTCTGCTTGACCTGTCTTGCGCTGCGAGTGGTAATGTTAAAGTCTCCAATTATTAATATGTTTCTAATTTTCCTTCCTTCTTGTATAACTTCTGGTTTAGCAGAGGTAGTTGCTGTGTTATTTGGTGCATAGATATTTGTAACTGTTGTATCTTCATTGGGAATTGTGGCTTTTAACACTGAAAAATGTGTTTTATTTGTTGCCTTTCTGAATCACTTTTGTGTTAGCATAGAGTTGGGTCTTGTTTTGTGAGCCAGTTTGAAAATCTCATTCCTTTAATAGGTTAGTTAAGCCCATTCACAGTTATTGATATGAGAGAGATGTTTGGTCTTACTCTGTCACATTTGTGTTATAATTGCTACAGATAGTATGTTATATTTGCTATGTTTACCTGCCTGATGTGTTTTCTTTGCTTTTTTTATATCTATTTTGGTTTTTAGGAGGTTTTGTCATTGTTCTAGTGGTTACCTTCATATTTATACTTTTTTAAAGGACCTTAGTCCTCTGTTTTCTTTTTAACCTGTTACTGTCTAGTTTGTCAGTTTTTGAAGGTATCTTCTGACTCCCACCTATTGCCTATGTAACAATCAGTGAGCTTATTCAACTTTCTTCTTTCCCACTCCCTTCTCCTCCCCTTTTTTTCCTTGCATTATTTTTACTTTGTTAGAACATATCACATTTATATATTGTTCTTTTGCCTTGTCCCCACCTTTGTTTCAGTCCACACTTAAATATATTAAATGTTTATTGTCAGTCCTTTTGCCAAAGTTTCCTATCACCTTTTAGTTGGATGAAACTCATCCTCTAGTGGTGTCAGGGACTATGAAGAGCCTGAGATTTCACCCTACTTTTAAGTTCACAAGTTAGCTTGTTACTGTTTCGTGGATGATGGTAATGTGTAGTGGTTTGTGTCATAGGAGAGGAACGTGGAACTTGGGGAACCTATTACTTTTGTAGTAAGTGGACGCAAACTTACTCTTTGTTTTTGGGGTAGATGCTGCCTTATCCCTTAAGGTTACTCCAAGCAAACGCAAACCCAAGAAATGACCTGGTAAAAAGCAGTCAGGACCTTGCCTTTTTGGTGTCCCCAGCAGGAATGTGCAGGGATGCTCAGGGCCCGTGGCAGATTGCCTTTCCCCAAAGGTAGATTCCCAAGAAGGGCTTGTGGGCACAGTATTCCCCTAGTTCATACATGTTTAAGACTTTTTCTGTAGCCTTGGTGTTTAGAGGACTGATTTGCCAGAAATAAAATCCGTCATACTTTCTTCCCTTGAATTTCTTGAAAATGCTGCTCCATTATTGCCTTGCTTTTATGTTTCTCTTGGGAAGTCTGGTGCCAGCCTAATTACCTTGCCCTTTTAGGGTATTTGGTCCTTTTTACCTGAAAACCCTAAGGATTTTTTCCACCTTTATTGAGTTATAATGGACAAATGAAAATTCTATCTATTTATGATGTACCATGTAATATTTCACTATGTACACATTGTTAAATGATTACCACAGTCAAGCTAGTTAACATATTTTTCACCTCACAGTTATCGTTTTTTTATAGTAAGAACATTTAAGATCTGCCCTCTTAGCAAATTTCAAGTATACGATATAATATTAACTATGTCACCATGCTGTACCTTAGTTCTCAGAACTTATTTACCTGTACGACTGAAACTTTGTGCCCTTTGACCAACATCTCCCCTCTTTCCGCATCCCACCAGTTCATGGCAACCACCATTCTGTTCTCTGCTTCTATAGGTTTGACTCTTTTTGGATTTCACCAATATGTGAGATCATGCAATATTTCTCTTTCTTGCCTGGCTTATTTCATGTAGCATAATGTCCCCCAAGTTCACCCATGTTGTCACAAATGACAGGATTTCCTTGTTTTTGAGGCTGAATAATATTCTCTTTGTCCATTCATCCATTGATAGAATGATGCTGCAATGAACATGGGAGTGCAGACATTTCTTTGTAATACTGATTTCATTTCCTTTGGATATATACCCAGCAACGAGATTGCTGGATTACATGGTAGTTCTATTTTAAATTTTTTGAGAAGCCTCCATACTGTTTTCCATAATGGCTGTACCAATTTGCATTCCTACCAACAGTGTACAGGAGTTCCCTCTTCTTCACATTCTTGCCAACACTTATCTTTTGACTTTCTAACAATAGCCATTCTAGCAGGTGTAAGGTGGTATCTCATTGTGATTTTGATTTGCATTTCCCTGATAATTAGTGATGTTGAGCATTTTTTCATATACTTGTTGGCCATTTTATGTCTTCTTTCGAGAAATGTCTATTCAGGTCCTTTGCCCGTTTTCTAATTGGGTGTTTATTTTCTTGCTATTGAGTGGTTTGAGTTCCTTACGTAGTTTGGATATTAACCCCTTATCAAATACATGGCTTGCACATATTTCCTCCCATTTTGTAGGTTGTCTTTTCATTCTGTTGATTGTTTCCTTTTCTGTGTAGAAGCTTTTTAATTTGATGCAATCCTATTTGTCTGTTTTTTATTTTGTTGCCTGTGCTTTTGTGGTTATGTCCAAAAAATCATTGCCCAGACCAAAGTCAAGAAGCTTTTTCCCTGTGTTTTCTTCTCAGATCTTATATTTTAAGTCTTTAATCCATTTTGAGTTGATTTTCTTATATGGTGTGAGATTAACAGTCCTATTTCATTCTTCTGCATGTGGATACCCAGTTTTCTCAACACTATCAATGAAGAGAGTATCCTTTCACCCTTATGTATTCTTGGCAACTTTTTCAAAGATCAATTGATCATAAACGTGTGGATTTATTTCTGTGTTCTTTATTCTGTTCTGTTGGTCTGTGTCTGTTTTTATGCCAGTACTATGCTATTTTGATTACGCTAGCTTTGTAGTGTATTTTGAAATCAGGTAGTGTGATGCCTCCATCTTTGTTCTTTTTGCTTAAGATTGCTTTGGCTATTCAGGGTCTTGTGGTTCCATATGAATTTTAGGATTGTTTTTTTCTATTCCTGTGAAAAATGTCATTGGAATTTTAAAAGGAATGGCATTGAAGCTATAGATCACTTTGGATATTATGGACATGTTAACCATATTAATTCTTCCAGTCCATGAACAGAAGATTTATCTATGTCTTCAATTTCTGTCATCAGTTGTTTTATAGTTTTCAATTTACAGATCTTTCATGCCCTTGGTTAAATTTGTTCCTAGGTATTTTTATATTTTCTGATGCTATTGTAAATGGGATTGTTTTATTAATTTCTTTTTGGATCGTTCATTATTAGCATATAGAAACACAAGTGATATTTGTACGTTGATTTTGTATCCTGCAGCTTTACTGAATTCATTTACTAGTTCTAACAGTTTTTAGGTGGAGTCTTTTTAGAGTTTTCTATATAGAAGATCATGCCATTTGCAAACAGAAACATTTTACTTCTTCCGTTCTGATTTGGATGCCTTTTATTTCTTTTTCTTGCCTACTTGCTCTGGCTAGGATTTCTGGTACTATAATGAATAAAAATGATGAGAAGTGGGCATCTTTGTCTTGTTCCTCATCTTAGAGGAAAAGCTTTCAGCTTTTCACCCTTGAGTATGATGTTAGCTGTGGGCTTGTCATATATGGCCTTTATTATGTTGAGATACAGATCTTCTATATCTAATTTGTTGAGAGTTTTTATCATGAAAAGGTTTTGAATTTTGTCAGATGCTTTTTCTGCATTTACTGAGATGATCATATGATTTTTATCCTTTATTTTGTTAATGTGATGTATTACATTTATTGATTTGCATATGTTGAACCATTCTTGAATCCTAGGGATAAATCCCACTTGATCATGGTGTATGATCGTTTAATGTGCTGCTTGAATTTGGTTTGCTAGTATTTCTTGAGGATTTTTGTATCTATGTTCATCAGAGATGTTGGCCTGTAGTTTTCTTTTCTTGTAGTATTCTTTTTTGGCTTTGGTATCAAGATAATGCTGGCCTTGTAAAATGAGTTTGGAAATGTTATCTTCTCTTTAAATTTTTGGAAGAGTTTGAGAAGGATTCATGTTAATCCTTCTTTAAATGTGTGGTAGAATTCACCAGTGAAGCCATCAGGTCTTGGGTTTTTCTTTGTTGGGAGATTCTTGATTACTGATTCAATCTCCTTACTCATTATTGGTCTGTTCAGGTTTTCTATTTCTTCACAATTCAGTCTTGATTGGTTGTATTTCTAGGAACTTATTTATTCTACATTATCCAGTTGTTGGCGTATAAATGTTTGTAGTAGTCACTTAATGAACATTTGTATTTCTGTGGTATCAGTTGTAATGTCTCTTTTTTTTTTTTTTTTTTGGAGGAAGATTAGCCCTGAGCTAACTGCTGCCAATCCTCCTCTTTACACTGAGGAATACTGGCCCTGAGCTAACATCCATGCCCATCTTCCTCTACTTTTATACGTGGGATGCCTACCACAGCATGGCTTGCCAAGCGGTGCCATGTCCACACCTGGGATCTGAACCAGTGAACCCTGGACCGCCGAGAAGCAGAACGTGCACGCTTAACCAGTGTGCCACTGGGCCAGCCCCAATGTCTCTTTTTTTTATTTATAATTTCAATTCTACTCTGATGTTTATTGTTTCCTTTCTTCTGCTAACTTTGGGCTTATTTTGTTCTTCTTTTTCTAGTTCTGTGAGGTCTAAGGTTAGGTTGTTTATTTGATATCTTTCTTTTTTTTTTTTTTTTTTTTGAAAGATTTTATTTTTTTTCCTTTTTCTCCCCAAAGCCCCCCAGCACATAGTTGTATATTCTTCGTTGTGGGTCCTTCTAGTTGTGGCATGTGGGATGCTGCCTCAGCGTGGCTTGATGAGCAGTGCCATGTCCGTGCCCAGGATTTGAACCAACGAAACACTGGGCTGCCTGCAGCGGAGCGCGCGAACCTAACCACTTGGCCACGGGGCCAGCCCCTATTTGATATCTTTCTTAATATAAGCATTGTTGCTTTAAACTTCCCACTTAGAACTGCTTTTACTGCATCCCGTAAGTTCTGGTATGTTGTGTTTTCATTTTCATTTGTCTCAAGATATTTTTTGATTTCTAATTTTCCAATTTTACTCCTGTTATTGGTTCTTAGTTTCATACCACTGTGGTTGGAAAAGATACTTGATATAATTTTGGTCTTCTTAAATTTAAGATTTGTTTTGTGGCCTAACATATAATCTGCCCTGGAGAATGTTCCATGTGCACTTGAAAAGAATGTGTATTCTGCTGCTGTTGGATGGAATGTTCTGTATATGTCTGTTAGGTCCGTTTGGTCAGTAGTGTTGTTCAAGTCTGCTGTTTCTTTATTGATGATCTGTCTGGATGATCTGTCCCTTGTTGAAAGTGGGATATTGAAGTCCCCTACTATTATTATTGTATTGCTGTCTATTTCCCCCTTCAATTCTGCTAGTATTTGCTGTATGTATTTAGGTGTTCCAATGTTGGGTACGTATGTATTTACAATTGCTATATCCTCTTGATGAATTGACCCATTTATTATTATATAATGATCTTCTTTGTTTCTTGTGACAATTTTTGACTTAAAGTCTATTTTTTCTGTTATAATTTAGCCACCCCTGTTCTCTTTTGGATGCCATTTGCATGGAGTATCTTTTTGCATCTCTTCACTATCAGCGTGTGTGTCCTTAAAGCTAATGTGAGTCTTTTGTAGGCAGCATATTGTTGGATCTTGTTTTGTATTCATTCAATCATTCTGCATCTTTTGAGTGGAGAATTTAATCCATCTACACTTAAAGTAATTATTGATACTATTTCTATTGCCATTTTATTAATTGCTGACTGTTTTGTAATTCCATTGTTTCTTTCTTCCTCTCTTGTTGTCATCCTTTGTGATTTGATGATTTTTTTAATAGTGGTGTCTGATTTCTTTTCTTCCTATTTTGTAGATTTACCACAGGTTTTTCTTTGTGGTTACCATGAGACTTACATAAAACATCTTATAGTTATAGCAGTCTCTTTTAAGCTGATAACCACTTAACTTCAACCACGTACAAAAACTACACTTTAACTTCTCCTCTCCCCACATTTTGTTATTGGTCATTTATATTTTTTATATTTATATTTACATTTATTTTTATATTTACATTATATTTATATTTACATTTATAAAACATGCAATTTACATTTCTTACATTTTGTGTATCCTTTAACAAATTATTGTAGCCATAGTTATTTTTAATACTTTTGTCTTTTAACTTTTATACGCTAGTTAAAAGTGATTTACATACCACCATTACAATATTAGAGTATTCTAAATTTGACTATATTCTTACCTTTACAGTGAGTTTTATATTTTCATATGTTCTTATGTTGTTAGTTAGTGTCCTTTCATTTCAACTTGAAGAACTTTCTTTAGCATTTCTTGTAAGACAGGTCTAGTGGTAATGAACTCCCACAGCTTTTGTTTGTCTGGGAAAGTCTTTATATCTCCTTCATTTCTGAAGGACAGCCTTGCTGGATATAGTATTCTTGGTTGGCAGTTTTTTCTTTCAGCACTTTGAATATATCATCCTACTATATCCTGCAAGGTTTCTGCTGAGAAATCCACTGCTAGTCTTATAGGGATTCCCTTGTGTGTAATGAGTTGCTTTTCTCTTGCTGCTTTTGAAATTCTCTCTGTCTTTGACTTTTGAGAATTTGATTGTAATGTATCCCAGTGAAGATCTCTTTATGTTTAATCTCTTTGGGGTTCTTTAGGCTTCATGGATCTGTATGTTCATTTTCCTCTCTAGATTAGGGAAATTTTCTGTCATTATTTCTTTATATAAGCTTTCTGCTCCTTTCTCTTTCTCTGCTCCTGTGGGACTCCCATAATCTGTATATGGTTCAATTTATGATGTCCCATAGGCTTTCTTCACTTTTTTTCATTCTTTTTGTTCCTCTGACTGGATAATTTCAAATGACTTATCTTTGAGCTCACTGATTCTTTCTTCTGCTTGATTAAATCTGTTGTTGAAGTTCTCTATGGAATTTTTGAATTCAGTCATTGTGTTCTTCAGCTCCAGAATTTCTATTTGGTTTTTTTTTATGATGTTTATTTCTTTGTTGAATTTCTCATTTTGTTCATGTATTATTTTCCTGGTTTCATTTGTTATCTATCAGTGTTTTCTTGTAGCTTGTTGAAATTCTTTAAGATGATTATTTTGAACTCTATCAGGTAGTAGATCACCATTTCTTTAGGGTCAATTACTGTTACTTTATTTTGTTCCTTTAGTGGTATGTATCATGTTTCCCTGATTATTTATGGCCTCATTGCTTTGCGTTGGTGTCTGCACACTTGAAGAAATAGACACCTCTTCCAGTTTTTATATGCTGGCTTTGGCAGGGAAAACCCTTCACCAGTCAACCTGGCCAGAAATTCTGGGCAGGCTCTCTGGTGGGGTCTAGTGGTAAGCTTGCTGCTGGAGTCCTCAGGCACACTAGCTTGGTGCCAGGGTCAGTGGGTTGGTGGGCCTGGTGCTTGAGTCCATTGGGGTGTGTCTAAATCCTGGGTCCATTGCGCCCAGCCTGGCACCTGAATCCACAGGGATGAGCTTGGTGCCTGAGACTGTAGTATTGGGCCTGGAGCCTGGGTCCACAGAGGCTAGCCCAGAGCCTGGGGCCGCAGGGGCTGGTCTGGCACTGGAACAAGCATGGAGCCTAGGTTCACGGTCACGGGCCTGGCTCCTAGGTCCATGGAGGCCAGTCTGGAGCTTGTGGTCATAAAGGCTCGCCTGGCTCTGGGGCAGGCCTGGAGCCTGGTTCAGTGGAGGCTGGCCCAGCACTGGGGTCTGTTGGGGCCAACCTGGAGCCTGCGCCATTGGAACTTGGGGCCTTCAGGGCTGGCATGGAGCCTGGGGCTGCAAGGACAGGCCTGGTGCTGGGATCTCTGGTGAAGCTGTGTGTTTATTTCCCTCTCCTTGCCTCATTGGAGGGTGTTGCTCTCTGTACTGTGCTGCCCAGGCTTGAGGGAGAGGCAACATAGGTCACGTGAAACTGTCCTTCCTACTCTCTCCAGTGAGTCTTAACTTACTTCTGTGCTTCACCCAGGTACTATAATCTCTCACCTGGAATCCTTACCTCTTGTGAAGGTACTTTCATGCATGGATAGTTGTTCAAATTGATGTATCTGTGAGGGGATGAGTGCTGAAAAATCCTGTTCTGCCATCTTGCTGACATCACTGAGGATTTTTTCCTTTATATTAATATAAAGTCTAATGATTTTACTAGGATATGCCTTAGAGTTCACCATTGCAGGGCAATTTTCCGAGGTACCTAGTAGGCCCTTTCAATACATAGATTCAGGCCTTCTTTTGTTTCTGGAAAATTTTATTGGATTATAGTTTTAAATTTTAGCTCTGTTTGATTATTCTGTTTTTCAGGGACTCCAAATGTATGTATGGTAGATCTTCTTTGCCTCTCTTATTTTTCAGTCACTTTCTGTCTGATCTCTTACTTCTTTATTTAATCTCATTTTCTGGGTTTTACTTCCCTTCTTCAATGACTTTTATTAAATTTGCTTTTGAATCTATTGTTCTTTGATTATGTTGAAATTTAGTCTTCATTACAAATATGATTTTGTCTTTCTCTTCCATTTCTGCCCTGAGTTCAATCAATTTTTGTTTCATTTCTGCCTGCTTTTGTCCATTTCTGTTCTTAGTTTTTGAACTAATTAAAAATAATTTTTCATATGCTCAAATGTTATTTAAGGATATTTAATTCACTTTGGAGTGTGGTGGTAAAGTTGCGTTTGTGATTGTTTTTTGGAGTGCTTTTTCATTAGCTGAAATGTTTTGATCTTCGTTTTCTTCTGATAGTAGTTTTGTATAATTGTAAACTGCTTTCATCTGTTCATTTTGTGGATGGGGTTGGTAGTTTGGGTTGGTTTATAAGATTGCTAGATTGAGAATACTTTTGTCTGTAAACATAGTGGGGTGTACATTCTTCAAAGGATGGCTTTTTGTTTGAGGAGGTTGGTAGAGATAGGAGTTGTATGCCTGTCAATTGTTTGTTTTAGCTCCTGTTTGTGTTACAGGAGTCTAAATTCCTCCTGTCTGTTCTCCACTTCACCATCCAGTCACCGGAAGGCATCTGTTCCCCAGAAGTAATGCCCCTTTCAGATTTCCACTTGAGTTCTTCAGACTTAAGTCTGCAGTTAGTGCTGCTGTAATTGACAAGATGTATTTTCAGTGTTTTTGTACATAAGGCATATTGCCTCTTTCTGGGGGGTTTTTAGCTCGAATTTAGGCCCTCTGTTCCTCTCCTCTTGCTTCCAGGCTGCTTTTCCAACCTCTTCCTGCTTTGTACAGAAGTTTGCAGTGGGGCCTCAAGAGATGGCTCTGCTAGAATTTGGCATTTATTTTTCTACTTACGTGTAGTTGTGCTGAGGTTTCCTGTGGCTTTGTTTGTTATTGTTGATCTGTATAGATTTTTGGAGGATGTATAGTGTTCTTTATATAGATATATTGTGGTTTTTAACCAGTGCCCTCTTTGTTGCATAGGTAGGTGGTTGTAAAATGTGCAAATTATAACTGCCCCTTTAGCAAATCTTTGTGCAGTTGAGTAGTCCCTATGGATAAATTTCTAGAAAGAGGTCAAAGGTGATATCAAATCTTAAAGCGTTTACTAATGCATACCTCTCAGTTGCCCTTCAGAAAACCTCCAAGCATTTATTGACTTTCTGCTGGGTGGCAGGTGCTGCACTGACTGAGCACTGAGAATACAAATATCAGCAGACCCAGTCCTGTTCCTGAGCCAAGGACACAGATATGAAACACAGTGTGACAAAAGTTCTGCCCAAAAGATAAGTTCAAAGAGGTATAGGAGCACAGAGGGAGAGGTGACAGTGCTTTTTGGAACCCTTTTCCCCTATAGACAAATTCACCTCTGTCTTCACAAATAATTCCTCAGCTTTCTTACCTCAACAGAAACCTGGCACTCCCTGAGGACGGCACGTCCCTCGCTACCCCTCAAGGTGGGACTGTTGACTCTTCCACCCGCTCAGTCTCCTCCTAGCTCTATTCTGTGCCGTAGGCCACCTGCACCGTCCTGAGATTCTTCCATGGGCTCTTCTGTGTCTCTCTGTCCCTCAAATGTTGCTGTCCCCTGGGCTTTGGCCCTTAGCCTTCTTTGTCTTCCCTTCTACAGTCTTCCTCTGTGACCCCACCATACCGTCCCTGTGGCTTCAGTAGCTCCCACATATTCACTTCTGGGCCACATCCATCTTCTAATTTTCTGTTTCAGCTGCCCAGTTGGACATTGCTACTTGGTTACTCTGAGAACACCACAAACTCAACATGTACAAAGCTTAACTTGTCACTTTATCCCAGACCTGCTCTTTCTGCTATTCTCTGGATCCTTTAGTGGCATTACCAGTTTTCAGGAGTTACCTAATCAGAAACCTGGGGGTAGGCCTTGACACCCCTCTGTCTTTCCCTTTTTCACCATTTGCCCTCTGCCTCTCTTCTCTCTTTTCCTTCAGAAAACATTGTTTCTCTGTCTCTCCATGTTTTTATCTTCTCTCTTCTTGCTCTCGTGTCCTACTCTGAAATCTCTCTGCCCCTCTTTCTCTTCCTTCTTTTTCTTCTTCTTCTTCTTTTTTTTTTTTTTTTTGAGGAAGATTAGCCCTGAAGCTAACATCTGCTGCCAATCCTCCTCTTTTTGCTGAGGAAGACTGGCCCTGAGCTCACATCCGTATCCATCTTCCTCCACTTTATATGTGGGACGCCTGCCACAGCATGACTTGTGCAGCAGTGCCATGTCCGAACCAGGGATCCGAACTGGCGAACCCAGGGCTGCGGAAGCGGAACGTGCGCACCTAACCGCTGCGCCATGGGGCCGGCTCCCACTTTCTCTTCCTTCTTACCTTTTCTTCTTCCCATCTTTTTTCCTACCTCTTCATTTTTGCTCATTTTCTCCATTTCTCTTTCCCCACTTCCTTCCCCATTTGTTCCTTCTGCCTTCCCTGTTCTCAGACTCTCCTGGTCTCACTGCCCAGGTATGAGTCTTGGTCATGCCTCTGCTCGTCTTCCTTTAGAGGATTTGAGTTTGGATGGGACAACTTGAGGCCAGAGTACCATTTCTGAAGCTTGGGACAGGGGAGAATGGGGCGGGCAAAGTATCAAATACTTCTGGACTGGAAGCCAACCCACTGTTTTGTCCCTTTCCCTTCTGCACCAAGAGGTAGATGGGTATTTGTCTTCTGAGCATACATGGGTCCCAATAACAGCTCTGGAGTGCCTTGAAAGCTACAAACAGCTAAAACTTTGGTGCAGGAAACACCCCCAGAGAGCCTTCAACCTGATAATAGAGACCTGAAGGATCAGGAATGAGGGCTTTAAAGGAATATCAATCAGTGAGCATCAGGTAATCTTGGTGTGTTTAGTGGTGGCTCTTTTTCACAGTCTTCTTGAGACTTGGTTCATCTTTAGCTTTTATCTCAGTTGTAGCCTTAAGAAGCATGACTAATAATTCCAGGAGGCAGTTGAGTTGAATAAAGAGTGTTTTGAGCTCCTAAGTTGTTCTGTTAATGACAGCTGCTCAGAAAGGAATCAAGGGTCTATAAATAATGACAGATTAACACCTTGAATAGACTGTCAGGAATCAAAGAGACAGCTTGTTTTTATAGATAGATTTTTGGAGCTAGAATATATTGTTTCTTTATTTTGACTTTTAAGAAAAGAGAGAAGCATGGGGTATGTGACAGTTTAAGGCAGGAATAATCTTTCTACGTATATATGTTTAATATATGTTGTTTAATTTTTGTTAAAGTAGAGTAGACTCTCAGAAACTGATTAGTTCAATGCATTATGCTTTTGAAGGAGCATTAAGAATGTGTTGTTCTGCCTTCTGCAGTGATCAAAATGGTTATTGCCTCCAGGGAATGAATAGACACTCAAAATCATTTAAGTGATTACACAATTTATAGCTTACCTAAATATAATTTTATATTGAAAACATGGTTTTGATGAAAGATTTTGTATCTATTGATACGTTAAAAATCACCCCCAAACTGAGTGGCTTAAAATCACAGAACGTTTCCTATCTCATAGTTTTTATGGGTCAGGAATTCGGCAGCAGCTTAGTGGTGTGGCGCTGGCTCAGTCTCTCATAGTTGCAGTCAGATGTCAGCCAGGACTTTGGTCAGCTGAAGGCTTGACTGGAACTGGAGGACCTGGTCCTGAGATGGTTCACTCACATGGCTGTTGGCAGGAGGCCTCACTCCCTCACCTCTCTGTGTAGGGCTGCGAGAATGTCCTTCATGACATGGCAGCTGGCTTCCCCCAGCGTGGATGATTCAAGAGAGGGCCAGGAGGAAGCCACAGTGCCTTTTATGATCTAGTCCCTAATGTCACATACTGTTACTTCTACTTTTTTCTGTTTGTTTGAAGCAAGTCACTAAGTCCAGCCCACGCTCAAGGGGAGGAGAATTAGGCTCTACCTCTTGAAGGGAGGAGTATCAAAGAATTTGTGGACATATTTTAAAACCATCACAGGCTTGTTTTGCCTAGTTTCTCCTTCCTATGGTTGGAGGTAGTATAGCTTAGTAGTTAAGAGCATGGACTCAGAAGCCAGACTGCCTGGCTTTGATTCCCGTTCTACCACTACTCGTTGTGTTATTTAGCATGAGTTACCTACCTTCTCTGCGCCTCAGTTCCCTCATCTATACAATGAGGAAAACAGTAGCACCTGCCTCATAGGAGTGTGTGAGAAGTAAATTAGTTACTATAAGTAAGGATGTAGAACCATGGCTGATGCATAGAATGCTTGCAACAGATAGTAGATTTTAGTATTATTGCTGTAGTTTGAGCAATAATATAGCCTAATTTGTTTCTCCCTTTATTTCTGTATAATCTAAAGTAACGTTTGGTCTGACAGATACCACCTAATGCAGTGTTTCTGGTCATTTTAGCAAGTCCTTTAGGAATGCATGGATACATGGTATGATCAAAGTAAGTGCAAGCTCTCTGTAGATTCTACCTGTAGGAGAGTAGCCTCTGAGGGCTTTAGCTTCATATGACACACCATGACAAGGTGTCTCTCTCCACTCTCGAGCTCTAACCTGGGAAGGGCTTTCTCCTGAAGTTTACAGGAACTTGCCCTAGGATGTGTGATCTGTGTTCATTATTCTTAGGGTCCATTCACATACTCAGTCCATAAATATTTATTAAACTTCTTTGGAGTTCAGAACAAAGTGATTCTTCATAGTACTTTATTTACTGTGAAAAATCAAGGAAACTGTAATCTTTCCTAGCTCTCTGGAGTTTATCTCCTTTCATATAGCATTTTCATCTTAGATCTGTGGCTGATTTGCTTAGTTAGAGTATGGTGCTTATGGATAGAGTCTTTCCTTTAAATTATCTGTTTAGGGGGAAAGAGGTGATCACAATCACAATACTTTTAAAGAAAAATGATTTATTAAAAGGCAACCAGCTATTTATGGTAGTTAAATGCTTCAGTAAATACTGCCTTTATATCTGGTAGATCTTGACCTGGCGTTGAGTTGCCACATTCTTGGCTCCAGAAAGATGTTTTTAAAAGATGCTCATGAATACCACATGTCAAAATTGCAAAAGAAAGCAGATTTTTTTGCTTTTGTCTTTGGACATAAAATACTAGTGATTTTTTTTTCTTTTGAGAGATGGACTCTTATCTTACAGATGATTCAGAAAATCATTAACCAGAAGGAATTATTACACCAAATTTTCACCATCTTCCTTCTTAGTGATGCCATTAGTCTCCGTGGCGGGAAAGTATCATTTGAAATAGCTTCTTTTTAAAAGCATTACCTAGTCCTGCACTCTGGTATACTTTGACTTCTTAAGTCTACCCAAATTCCCTTCAGATTTTAGGTTTATTTTCTCAACTATAAAAGAAAGTGTATAAGTAGGATTGCTTTTGACTATACATGCCAGGATTCTGACTACTGTGCTTTAACCAAATAGAAGTTTCTTTTTCCTGTATAACAAGAAATCTGTCTTTCTGCTCTATGCCATCCCGCGTATGTGACTTCTATCTTGGTGCGTGTGGCCCCATAGTTCTAAGACAGCTTTGATGAGTTATGTGGTGTCTTGTCACAGTCCAGGCAGAAAGTGGCTACACAAAAAGGCTTTCGAGAAACTCTGTTTGTTTTTCATTGGTCAGAACTATGCCACGTGGCTTCCTTCAACTCACAGCATTCCGGGGAAGCTAGTGTTTAGCAGGGCACACAGCTACCCCAAATAAGATCAAGGCTCTGTTAGTGAGGAAGAGAGAGAGAATGCATAGTGAATAAGCAACTAGTAGTATCTCCCTCAAAGGATTTGGATGGTTTCTGAAGTCTCGAGCCAGTAGAGCAATCCACGCATGAGTCCATCCACTTTCAGCAGAATATAATGTTATAGTACTTGATGTAAATAATATGCTTTATATTTTTTAAGTTGGATTTGAGAAGCAAAAGCATAGATTGGTTTACCCCTAGATGATATAAATGGTTATAAATCTCAGTACCCCAAGTAAATATACATGGTCATAAATCTTAGTAATGACCTTATACATGATCTTCTCCTCCCAGCAAAGTCTTCATTAGAATGAGGGGTACCTAAATAAATAAACTCTTCCAAAAGCTGTTGGCAACTTAGATTTTTGATTACATGTGATTTGTTTTTGTCTAAAATAATTGTAAATCAGTTGTGTATAAATGATTACACGTTGTTTTGATTGAAATTGTACCCATTTTTATTTTTAACAGAATTTGCAATATGGTGGCTATTAAATCACATTGTGGTAATTTTTTTTAAGTGAAAAGGCCTTATTTTTAGAAGTAACTATTTCTATATAAAAGTAACACATGCGCATTGTAAAAAACATTCAGCTAATACTGCAAGACATAAAGTAAAAATCACTTTATTTACCCAGAAATAATTATTGTTACTTTTTTGATATACATTTCTATGCATATAAAGTATTCGTATTTTAGGGTAATGTATTTTAGGTATTTAGGTAATATATTTTGGGATTATTTGTGAACGTAGTTCAGCATGAATAAATATATTAAACTGAGATATCTCTTGACATAAAAATTGAGAAAACTTGTATTAATAACTCCATTTCCACCTTAAAAAGGTAAATAAAAGTTACTATTTAATTTTCACTACTGATAGCTGAAAATTTTCAAAAAAATGTTTCTGGAGAAGTTTGACGTTAATAAATCCTTACTGATTGTGACTTATCTTGTAACAAGAAATAAAAGGTTTTGCTCTGAGCCTTGGATTTCCTCATTCCTCCCTGGGACCATTTGTTTATTTTGGGGGCTCACGGTTGAACTAGTCGGAGAAGAATAGCAGATGATTGAAATGAAAATGGAATTTTTTTTACAATGACCATTTAAAGTTCTGTGTAGGTTGGCTCTTTTTGTACCTGAACACTCATTTGCCTATCGTTTTCAAGCTGCAGATATATTCCACCTCTCTGGTTAAATTTAGCTGAGGAATTGTTAGGTTCAGGTTATAATTGCTCTCTCTCTTCTCGTCACTCTCCCAGCCTCTGCAGCACTTTGACAAGCTTCACTCCTCCTGCAAGCAGTGTTTTCAGTGTCTTTTATGCTCTGTCGACAGGCTCTTTCCATGTTCTGCTGGCCTCCTACTCGGTGAATGCCACCACCACCTCCACCCCTGCATAGTGCAGGCCCGGGAAAGAGAGCGGGCAAAGTCATTGTGCTTTTAACATCTACCGTGTGAACAGCCTCAAAGACCCTTTCTTGTAGCCTTCTTAGATCTTTTGCCTACGATGAGAGTCACGTTACCCCTAGATGGTTCTTGGAGCCTTGATTATGGGCTTAAGGTTCAAGTAGCTAGGCTTTCCTACAGAATAGGAAACAGAAAGAGTGAAAATGCTGGGTTTTCCATTTCAATACCACTTTAACATTATTTATTGGACAAATAACGTTATAAATATAACAGCGAAATTCATTTTAATAAAAAAGGAAAAAATGCCCCTAATTCTGCAGTTCTAGTCAACAGTTTTGTTTTCCTGTGTTTCCTTGCAGGCCTGGTCTATACAGTAGTCCCCCTTACCCATAGGTGATTTGTTCCAAGACGCCCAGTGGATGCCTGAAACCATGGATAGTATCGAGCCCTATGTGTGCTATGTTTTTTCCTGTACATGTATACCTGTGGTAAAATTTAATGTATAAATCAGGCACAGTAAGAGATTAACAACAATCACTAATAATAAAATAGAACAATTATAATGATAGACTGTAACAAAAGTTACTGTAGATCTTAGCAACCTCAGCATAGGATTTCTTTTCTTTCCTTACGTCAAGAACTTTGACCTTTTCACTTAAATTAGGGAGCACTTTACGGCTTCTCTTTGGCATATCCGAATTGCCAGCTTCACTGCTCTTGTGCTTTGGGGCTGTTAGTAAGTAAAATAAGGGTTCGTTGAACATAGGCACTGGGATACTGAGAGGGCTACTGAGTAACTGATGGGTGGGAAGAGTATGCAGTGCAGATCCACTGGACAAGGGGATGGTTCACGTTCCGGACAGGATGGAGCTGGGTGGCATGAGATTTCATCACCCTACTTAGAGCATGTGCAATTTAAAACTTATGAGTTATTTCTGGAATTTTCCATTTAATATTTTCAGACTGTAGTTGACCTCAGATAACTGAAACCACAGAAAGCAAAACCACGGATAAGGAGGGATTACTGTATGCTTATGCAGTTTTTACATTATTATAATCAGAGTGCCTGCCATTTGATTTCTGAGGGTTTTTTCTTCAATATAATTGTTTCTCCATTTTGTTGCATAATTTCTATAGTGATACTTAAATGAGTTTACTTTTCGAATAGGTAATTCATTCACGTGGTACAAAATTCAAAAGATATAAAAGGGTATGCAGTGAAAAGTAAGTTCCTGTCTCATCCTGGTTCTCCAGCTCTCAGTTCCCTGCCCGTTTTCCTAGAGATAACTGCTTTCCCTGGTTTCTTGTGACATAACAATATATATATACTTTTTTTTTTAGCTTGCTTCTTTCCCTTTATTTACCAGTTTTCAGAATAATGTGTTGATTTCCCAGAATCCTCTAAAGAAGACCAATGAAAATTTGTGGGGTTTTTTCACCATGTAAAATATTTTTTATTGTTCTTTAAAATGGTTCAGAGTTTGGTTTTAAATCAGGCAGCAACGTTTCTCATCAGTCTGACATATCTCTCACCATGTTAAACTGGCTTCAGCTAGCAAGCCTTCATTAAATCCAAAAGGAAAAAATGGTTTCAACTTTAAGGAAAAAATCCAGTTCTCAGAAGAATTAACATTAGTCTATAATTTAAAACAAAATGAGGGCTAGTATTTCATGTTGCTTTATACACACTTCTCCTCATAGAGAACCAGAGCTGTGATTTTCCTAACTCAGGCAGGCGCTGATACTGATACATATACACTCACACACACGCCCTCCTCCAAACAACAAAAATCAGAAAACAACCGACCGCATGTAGGACAGTGTCCTATAAGATGAGTACCATTTAGCCTAGGTGTGTAGTAGGCTATGCCATTTAGGTTTGTGTAAGTACACTCTGATGTTCGCACAAGGACAAAATCACCTAATGAAGCATCTCAGAACGTATCCTGGTCATTAGGCAACACGTGATTGTACTTTTTTTTTTTTGAGGAAGATTAGCCCTGAGCTAACTGCTGCCAATCCTTCTCTTTTTCATAAGGAACACTGGCCCTGAGCTAACATCCGTGCCCATCTTCCTCTGCTTTATATGTGGGACGCCTACACAGCATGGCTTGCCAAGCAGTCCCATGTCCACACCCAGGATCTGAACCTGCAAACCCCGGGCCACCGAAGCAGAACGTGTTCACTTAACCGCTGCGCCACTGGGCCAGCCCCACATGACTGTACTTTGAATGTTAACCTTTTGTCATATTGGTTGCGAATGTTTTAATTCTCTTCTAGTTATATATTGACCAATAATTAACCTTCTTTGAGAGTAACCACCAAATTTTAAACATAAATATTAATTTGTATAATTCAACTCTCTTTGTAAGTGTGAGAAGTCACTTTACCTCTCTGAGCCTCACTTTCCTCATCTGTCAAGTGTTGGGTTGAACTTGATCTCTTAGATCCTTTCCAGCTCTGGTGGGCCAAGATTTTCGTAGCTAAGGATCTCCGTATTTGAATAACCCTTGTGGTTCCTTGCTCTTTTAAGTAAGAGAATTTTTCCCATGGATGCTTCCTTTCACAACCTTTTAGTACAGTTAAACTACATCTTCTTCAGTCTTTCTTCCCTGCCCATGTGGTTTGGTAGAACTCTGAGAAAGAACATGGTTTGATAGAAGCATATTTCCTAGTTTTCTCAAGTGAAATCCTGTGATTGTTGTTTTTCTTCAAGTCATAAGGGAATGATTCTTCTCTCTCAACATTGTCATTAGATCTTGTGTTATTTCGAGTAAGTGACCATTGAATCATGTTCAGCCTTTTAAAAAAGCTGTACATAAAAGAATTTTCGGAAGTCTATTGAGACAAAATTTAGTAAAGTTTTTAAACAGAGATACTAATAAAATATTTTTTTATCCAGAATCCGGGATACTTATGGATTGTTAGTGTAAGTTAGCAAAAAGTGACTATAAATATGAGTTCAACTATCGATTTTAATTGACCCTGACAGTTTTACTAAATATTTTTTTTAAGAAAAACTTATGATGTAGTCTTGCTGGTAAAATATATATGAACCATCCTTATTTCCAGGCTGTAATTAACAGTCTGGTCTAAAGCACCTGGCATTCTATGAACAATAAAAACAATCAAATGGCAGTTTGCTCTTGGAATGCTAACTGTAATACAGAGGTTTAAGTGAGTTTCCGTGACTTAGAATTGACTCCTTGTGTCCTCTTAGAGAAGGGCTTCTGATAATTTTGTTTTCGTTGTTTTCAAAATGTGACACCCTTTTTTGTTATCTCAGAAAGGTTTGAAGTGTGTGTCATTTTTTTCATGTCTATTTTGCTCTCATTCAGAGATTAGACTTTGAGTAACTTTATTCTTAAAGAGTGGAGACCCCAAAAGTAAATAAATAAATGAAAAGCCTCTGGATATTTGATACAGCCCTCAAAAGTCTCATTTGATTCAGAGGCCTCCTGGCCCTCTCTTGAAGTCAATTTATTGTTACTTTTTATGTGTAAGAACCTCAGTTAAATGAAAGAGCAATATGCTAGTGGCAGACACTTTGACAGCTGGCCCTCTGAAACAGAGAGGAATTGTTAAAAAAGACAAACCTATAACGGACATCCAGTAAACTAGAAACTACTACCGTAATCAAAGCTGTAGGGACATGGCTCAAAAAACCAAGCACCTGGTTCTGTTTCTTTCATGTGGACTGAGTTATTCAACTGGATTTTTTCTCTTGTTATGTTGGCCGTAAGGGAACTCAGAACCAAGTTTGTGGTCTGCCTTGAACAAGTACACAGGCCTTCTCCATGTCTGTTTACGTATTTAATTTCTCCCAGGGTTTCAAGATATTTTTTCTATGTTTATTTTCCCTAAGCCCAGCTTTCTACCTTGTTTTTTTTTTTGTTTTTTTCTTTTTTATTAATATTATGATAGATTACAACCTTGTGAGATTTCAGTTGTACATTATTGTTAGTCATGTTGTGGGTATACCACTTCCCCCTTTGTGCCCTCCCCCCACCCCCCCTTTTCCCTGGTAACGACCAATCAGATCTCCTTGTCAATATGTTAACTTCCACCTATGAGTGGAGTCATACAGAGTTCGTCTTTCTCTGACTGGCTTATTTCACTTAACATAATACTCTCGAGGTCCATCCACGTTGCTGCGAATGGGCTAATTTTGTCTTTTTTTATGGCTGAGTAGTTTCCATTGTGTATATATACCATATCTTCTTTATCCAATCATCAGTTTCTGGGCATGTAGGTTGGTTCCACGTCTTGGCTATTATAAATAATGCTGCGATGAACATAGGGGTACAAGGGACTCTTGGAATTTCTGATTTCAGGTTCTTAGGATAGATACCCAGTAATGGGATGGCTGGGTCATAGGGTATTTCTATTTTTAACTTTTTGAGAAATCTCCATACTGTTTTCCATAGTGGCTGTACCAGTTTGCATTCCCACCAACAGTGTATGAGGGTTCCTTTTTCTCCACAACCTCTCCAACATTTGTCGCTCTTGGTTTTGGATGTTTTTGCCAATCTAATGGGTGTAAGGTGATATCTTAGTGTAGTTTTGATTTGCATTTCCCTGATGATTAGCGATGATGAACATCTTTTCATGTGTCTATTGGCCATATTTATATCTTCTTTTGAGAAATGTCTCTTCATGTCTCCAGCCCATTTTTTGATCGGGTTGTTTGTTGTTTTGTTGTTAAGCCGTGTGAGTTCTTTGTATATTATGGAGATTAACCCTTTGTCGGATAAGTGGCTTGTAAATATTTTTTCCCAATTAGTGAGCTGTTTTTTTGTTTCAATCCTGTTTTCCCTTGCCTTGAAGAAGCTCTTTAGTCTGATGAAGTCCCATTTGTTTATTCTTTCTATTGTTTCCCTCAACTGAGGAGTTATAGTGTCCGAAAAGATTCTTTTGAAACTGATGTCAAAGAGTGTACTGCCTATATTCTCTTCTAGAAGACTCATTGTTTCAGGCCTAATCTTTAGGTCTTTGATCCATTTTGAGTTTATTTTGGTGTGTGGTGAAAAAGAACGGTTGATTTTCAATCTTTTGCATGTGGCTGTCCAGTTTTCCCAGCACCATTTGTTGAAGAGACTTTCTTTTCTCCATTGTAGGCCCTCTGCTCCTTTGTCGAAGATTAGCTGTCCATAGATGTGTGGTTTTATCTCTGGGCTTTCAGTTCTGTTCCATTGATCTGTGGACCTGTTTTTGTACCAGTACCATGCTGTTTTGATTACTGTAGCTTTGTAGTATGTTTTGAAATCGGGGATTGTGATTCTTCCGGCTTTGTTTTTCTTGCTCAGGATTGCTTTAGCAATTCGCGGTCTTTTGTTGCCCCATATGAATTTTAGGATTCTTTGTTCAATTTCTGTAAAGAATGTTCTTGGGATTCTGATTGGGATAGCACTGAATCTGTAGATTGCTTTAGGTAGTATGGACATTTTAACTATGTTTATTCTTCCAATCCATGTGCATGGAATGTCTTTCCATCTCTTTATGTCGTCGTCAGTTTCTTTCAAGAAAGTCTTGTAGTTTTCATTGTATAGATCCTTCACTTCCTTGGTTAAGTTTATCTCAAGGTATTTTATTCTTTTCGTTGCGATTGTGAATGGGATTGAGTTCTTGAGTTCTTTTTCTGTTAGTTCATTGTTAGTGTATAGAAATGCTACTGATTTATGTATGTTGATTTTATACCCTGCTACTTTGCTGTAGTTGTTGATTATTTCTAATAGTTTTTCTATGGATTCTTTGGGGTTTTCTATGTATAAGATCATGTCGTCTGCAAACAGCGAGAGTTTTACTTCTTCATTACCTATTTGGATTCCTTTTATTTCTTTTTCCTGCCAAATTGCTCTGGCCAACACCTCCAGTACTATGTTGAATAGGAGTGGTGAAAGTGAGCACCCTTGTCTTGTTCCTGTCCTCAGAGGGATGGCTTTCAGTTTTTGTCCATTGAGTATGATGTTGGCTGTGGGTTTGTCATATATGGCCTTTATTATGTTGAGGTACTTTCCTTCTGTACCTATTTTATTGAGGGTTTTTATCATAAATGGGTGTTGGATCTTGTCGAATGCTTTCTCTGCATCTATTGAGATGATCATGTGGTTTTTGGTTTTCATTTTGTTGATGTAGTGTATCACGTTGATTGACTTGGCGGATGTCGAACCATCCCTGTGTCCCTGGTATAAATCCCACTTGATCATGGTGTATAATCTTTTTGATGTATTGCTGTATTCGGTTTGCCAGAATTTTGTTGAGGATTTTTGCATCTATGTTCATCAGCGATATCGGCCTGTAGTTCTCCTTCTTTATGTTGTCCTTGTCAGGTTTGGGGATCAGAGTGATGTTGGCTTCATAGAATGTGTTAGGGAGTACTCTATCTTCCTCAATTTTCTGGAATAGTTTGAGAAGAATAGGTATTAAGTCTTCTTTGAATGTTTGGTAGAATTCTCCAGAGAAGCCATCTGGTCCTGGACTCTTATTTTTGGGGAGGTTTTTGATTACTGTTTCTATTTCCTTACTTGTGATTGGCCTATTCAGACTCTCCATTTCTTCCTGATTCAGTTTGGGGAGGTTGTAGGAGTCTAGGAAGTTGTCCATTTCTTCTAGGTTGTTCAATTTGTTGGCATACAGTTTTTCATAGTATTCTCTTATGATCCCTTGTATTTCATTGGTATCTGTCGTGATTTCTCCTCTCTCATTCCTAATTTTATTTATTTGAGATTTCTCTCTTCTTTTCTTGGTGAGTCTGGCTAAAGGTTTGTCGATTTTGTTAATTTTTTTGAAGAACCAACTCTTTGTTTCATTGATCCTTTCTACTTTTTTGTTTCAATATCGTTTATTTCTGCTCTTATTTTTATTATTTCCCTCCTTCTACTGACTCTGGGCTTTGTTGTTCTTCTTTTTCTAGTTCTGTTAGGTGTCGTTTGAGGTTGCTTATGTGAGCTTTTTCTTGTTTAGTGAGGTGAGCCTGTATTGCGATGAATTTCCCTCTTAGGACTGCTTTTGCTGCATCCCAAATGATTTGGTGTGTCGTGTTCTCATTTTCATTTGTCTCCAGATAATATTTGATTTCTTCTTTAATTTCTTCAATAATCCGTCGTTTGTTCAGAAGCGTGTTGTTTAGTCTCCACATTTTTGCACCTTTCTCTGCTTTTTTCTTGTAGTTAATTTCTAGTTTCATAGCATTATGATCAGAAAAGATGCTTGATATTATTTCAACTCTCTTGTATTTATTGATGCTTGCTTTATTTCCCAAAATATGGTCAATCCTTGAGAATGTTCCATGTGCACTTGAGAAGAATGTGTAACCTGCTGTTTTTGGATGAAGTGTTCTATATATATCTACTAAGTCCATCTGGTCTAATTTTTCATTTAATTCTATTATTTCCTTGTTGATTTTCTGTCTGGATGTTCTGTCCATTGGTGTTAATGGTGTGTTGAGGTCCCCTACTATTATTGTGTTGTTGTTGATGTCTTCTTTTAGTTCTGTTAAGAGTTGCTTTACAAATTTTGGTGCTCCTGTGTTGGATGCGTATATATTTATAAGTGTTATGTCTTCTTGGTGGAGAGTCCCTTTTATCATTATATACTGTCCCTCTTTGTCTTTCTTTATCTGTTTTGCTTTGAAGTCTACCTTGTCTGATATTAGTATAGCGACACCTGCTTTCTTTTGTTCATTATTAGCTTGGAGTATTGTTCTCCATCCCTTCACTCTGAGTCTGTGTTTGTCTTTGGGGCTGAGGTGTGTTTCCTGGAGGCAGCATATTGTTGGGTCTTGTTCTTTGATCCATCCTTCCATTCTGTGTCTTTTGATTGGGGAGTTCAATCCATTTACATTTAGAGTGATTATTGAGACGTGGGGGCCTACCACTGCCATTTTATGTCTTGTTTTCCGGTTTTCTTCAATTTCCTTTGTTTCTCGTCCCATGGTGTAATCTGTTCTGATGAAGAGCTGCTACTCTCTGTTGTTGTCCTTCTACTTATCTCCTCTGCTCTTGGTTTTGTAGCCCCTTTCCTTTTTTGGATTTTTCAGGAATGAGGGTTTTCCTGAGGATTTCCTGAAGAGGAGGTTTTGTGACAATGAACTCCCTTAATTTTTGTTTATCTGGGAAAGTTTTTATTTCTCCGTCGTATTTGAAGGATATTTTCACTGGGTAGAGAATTCTCAGCTGTAGGTTTTTGTCCTTCAGATTTTTGAATATATCATTCCACTCTCTTCTAGCCTGTAAAGTTTCTGCTGAGAAATCTGCTGATAGCCTGATGGGGGTTCCTTTGTAGGTTAGTTTCTTTTGCCTGGCTGTCCTTAGTATTTTCTCCTTGTCGTTGACTTTTGCTAGCTTCACTGCTATATGCTGTGGGGTTGGTCTTCTTGCGTTGATAAAGTTTGGAGATCTATTGGCTTCTGTCACCTGAAGATCCATCTCTCTCACCAGATTTGGGAAGTTCTCAGCCGTTATTTCTTTGAATAGGCTTTCTGCCCCTTTCTCCTTCTCTTCTCCCTCTGGTATACCTATAATCCTTACGTTGCATCTCCTAATTGTGTCTGATAATTCTCGGAGAGTTTCTTCATTTGTTTTTAGTCTTACTTCTCTCTCCTCCTCTGCCTGCAGCATTTCTATATTCCCATCTTCCAAATTGCTAATTCTTTCCTCCATATTATCGGCCCTACTGTTCAGTGCATCTAGATTTTTCTTAATCTCCTCTATTGTGTTCTTCATTTCCAGTATTTCTGTTTGGTTCTTCTTTATAGTATCAAACTGTTTTGTGACATAGCTCCTGAACTCGTTGAGTCGTCTATCTGAATTCTCTCTTAACTCGTTGAGTATTTTAATGATGGCTGTTTTGAAGTCATCGTCATTTAGGTTATATATTTCATTTTCTTTGGGATTGTTTTCTGTGTATTTGTTATTTTCCTTCTGTTCTGGAGATTTAATGTATTTTTTCATATTGCTTGATGTTATAGATTTGTGCCTCTGCATAGAGATAGAGTTTAGTTGCTCCTTCCACTTGTTTCTGCTGGTGTAGTGGGGGAGCAGCTGTTTATACTGCACCAACCAGGAACCCTATCCGCAGTTGCTAACTGGGCCTGGGCCCCTCCTCGTAGTCACAGTGGTCCTGTGGATTCCCTCTTCTGCCATGGGGGCCATCACGGGGGTGCTTCAGGCTGCTGGTCCCTACTGTTGCAGCCCACCTAGACGTGCTCCCTCCTTGGGGTCTACAACGGTGTTATGGGCTTTTCCAGCGGCCAGGGGTAGGATCACTTATATTTGCCGCTGCGTCTCTGTCGGCACCCACAAAATCTCCTTGTCCACTATGGGTCACAGCAGAGCTATTGGCATCTTCTATAGTCTGTGGTTAGCTCACCTAGCTATGCTACTTTTGTCCCGGGGTCTTCCAGCCTTGTGGCTGCCGGATGGGTGCTCTCTACTAGTGCTGTGCAGAGGCTTTCGCTGAGGCTGCTGTGAGCCTGTAGGGTTTCCCCGTAGGCTACGGAGCTGGGTCGCTGGAACTCCACCCAGCCCCAGTCCTGTTCCACAGGAACTCGGGGAGCCCTTTGCCCTGTCTGGGGGATAGCCAGAGATCCTGATTTCAGTGGTAGCTGGTTGGCTGCTGCCCTGCCTGATATTCTCCTCTCCGGGACCCTCCCAGTGTTGTGGATGCTGGGAGGAGCCCCTCCGCTAATGGCAGACAGAGAGTTTTGTCTGCTGCCCCGGCGGAACTCTGGAGCTTCCCCCCAGGCCGCGGGGCCAGCCGCTGGAGCTCCACCCAGCCCCAGTCCTCTCCGAGATCTCCGGTAATCCCTTGCCCCGCTGTGCAGGCAGTGGCAGCTGGGGGGCCGCCGCGCCCTCTGTGATTCTCTCTGGGACCCTCCGGGCGCCGTGGACACCAGGCGGGATCTCCCCGCCAATGGCGGGGCGAGACTCTCCCCGCGGGCTCAGGTGTGTAACTCTGGAGTTTCCCTCTGCGTTTAGGAGTAATTGCCGGGGGTTTAGAAGGGCTCTGGTCACCTGTTTCCACCGTCGCTCCTCTGGTGTGTGCTTGCTCCTGCCCTAGGTGTGTGTTGATCTTCTGGGGGCGTCTGTTGGAAGAAAGCCGCTTGCAGGTACTAGGCTGTTCGGTTGGGGTCGGAGAGTTTTCACCTATCTCCACCTCCTCCCGGAGGGAAGTCCATCCGCCTTCCAATGTATAGTCGCATGGGTCTCTCAGACGTCCTGAGATGCTATCTGGAAAGCCTTTGTTAAGCGATGAGTGTCCAAATGATTGTAGACTTGAAGGGGGAGAGACAAAGAGGACTACTCACGGCGCCATCTTCCTGATCCATTGATTTTTAATGTCTCTACCTTGTATTTTTAATGTATCATAGTGTTTTTCCAGCTTTTCTCAAGTTTCCCTAGTATGTGTGAGGAGTATAGTATCACCCAGGGGTTTGAGAGTAAAGGCAAGATAGCCTGCCATAATATGAAACACCTTCAAAGTCCCCTTTTTTATATTTTCATGTAAAAATGAATTTTCCCAAAAAATTTCAGGGAAAATCAATGAACCATGAAGATGCACTATGTATATATCCTGTGACTTTATCTCTTAAAGTAGAATTGCTTGGTCCAGCCCGGGTGGCTCAGCGGTTAAGTGCACACGTTCTGCTTTGGCGGCCTGGGGTTCACAGGTTCAGATCCAGGTGCAGACATCGCACCACTTGATAAGCCATGCTGTGATAGTCATCCCACATTTAAAGTAGAGGAAGATGGGCCCTGAGCTAATCTTCCTCAAAAAAAAAATAAATAGATAAAAAAATAAAGTAGAATTGCTTAATTAGGGGTAAAATTCCAATGAAAAATACCTTAAATTGTTAATACAACTTAATATCAACTCTCAGTAAGTCCAGCACAGCCACGTTTTCCCTCCAGTGTTGAAAGTGTTTACTCTTTATTTGAATGCCAGATGAAATAGTTGGCTCCCATTTAGGGCTTGTTTTGGATAAATGTTATACTTTCTTTGCACAGTAGAATCAGTCAGCATGGTGACCAGCCTGGAGACCCAGGGCCGCCGCTCGCTCTCGTGCACACATTCACACCGTGAAGTGCTGGGGGGAGTCGCCCACACTGTTGTTTTTCTATCTTATTTTCTTTTAGTTGAGTTCATGCAGTTGAATTTGAGTAGGTTGACCGCTAGTAGAATGTTGCTGCATTGGACCCTGATGTGTGTCTTTGGGCTTTGCATGCCCCAGTTTGAGAAGCGCCTCTGTATTTAATGTTTTGTCACATAAAGGGAAAAGATTTAGCTCGAACTGCACATTTCTTCCCAATGCTAGACACATGAAGTATCATTGTACTTGATTTCTTGTGTTTCTCCCTTTGTATCCATTTCAATTTAGTAAAAGATAAGCATGAATGCATTTATTAACACTATCCGTTTAGCACAAAGAAAATCTAATATCCTGTTACACTTTAGTACATCTTTTAGAAATGGCAACCTCAAATAAATCCAGAGCTTATCATGTAAATACCATAATTTTGCTATTGATTTCAGTGTAAGACACAAATTTCTTTTGTCAGAGCTCAATAAAGTAAGTGTGGTTATATAAATATATTAAAAATTGCTTTCTGGGGGGTCAGGTGCTGCAACCCCAAGAGGCATGCTCAGTTTTCTATGTTCTGGAACAAAAAGGAGAATTCCCTTCTGTCAGTCCTTTAAAAAAAAAAAAAAAAAAGCCAGTCATCTCTTCCTTGAGTCCCATACTCCCACCCTTTTTTCATTTTGGCCAGAAATATTTTCTGTTTCCCTGAGATCAGCTTGTACTCTAAGAGAAAATATTTAAGAAAATTCCTGTTTAAAATTGGAATTAGTTCAACTTCAGAATTATCTTTTTGCTGCTGCCAAATTTTTAATTTCTTTTAAGAATAATTATTTTATTAATGTTGAAATTTTTGTTTTGTTTTTTTGAGGCGATTAGCCCTGTGCTAACATCTGCCGCCAATCCTCCTCTTTTTTTGCTGAGGAAGATTGGCCCTGAGCTAATATCCGTGCCCGTCTTCCTCTACTTTATATGTGGGACGCCTGACACAGCATGGCTTGACAAGCACTGCGTAGGTCCACGCCTGGGATCCGAACCAGTGAACCCAGGGCTGCCGAAGTGGAATGTGCAAACTTAACCACTGTGCAACCAGGCTGGCCCCCAATAATTTTGAAATTTTTAATTCATGTTTTCTTACAAGAAATGCAAGCAGTGTGCAAAAGTACAAAGAGTAAAGTGTAAAACATGACTCCAAATTCTATCAATAGAACCAATCTTCATTAATATTAGAAAAACATCCTTTCAGAGAGCATTCCTTTCACATACATGTTAATATAAGGAAGAAAAGGTAGATGGATGGAAGAATCAAGATAAATAGCTCATACTGTACATACTGTTTCTCATTAAAATCATTGAGTTTATCAAAAATAAATAAATTATAAAACTTTTCCACCAGGAGAGAGATATTATTTACCAAAAGGTTCCTTAAAGTTTAACAAAAAGATTGTGAAAAATTTAGATTAGAAGTACACTTAACTGTATTTCAGTTTTAGACAATATCTCTTAATTCCATTAAGGAAATTAGTATTGTCACTCCTCCTTCCATCTCTTCTTCCCTGACTCTGGTTTTAAAATTATGTTACTAGTTTATTACTGTGGTTTATAAGCATTTACACTAGGTTCTGTGACCATAAATTACTGTAATTGTTTAGTCTTAGCATTATATTTGAATGGATTCATTGCCTACTATGGGCCCTTTTACCATGACTTCTCCATTCCTGAGTTATTTATCCCTTGTTCGACTGAATTTCCGACAGCGTATGTTTCTCAAGAAGACCAGTTGCATAGGGATTATGTGACAAATTCTTTCATTTTTAGTGATGTCTACCTTTTGCTGTTACATTAGGATGACGTCTTGGCTGGGTATAATATTCTTGAGCATGCTCTCTTTCCCTCAGACCTTTGTAGTCTTGCTTTATTGTCTTCTGACATTGGATGTTGCTATGGGGAAGTCTGAAGCCAGGCTGATTTTCTTACCACTTTGTAGGCAACTTGCTTTTTTTATTTGGATCCCTGAAGTATTATTCCTTACAAAGAAATTTCTTGATATTTCCTATTCACTATCAGTTGTTTTCTGGAACACAATGTATTCTTTCAGTATGAGTTTAGTTCTTTCATTTCTTGGGTTATACCCCTGAATACATTTTCTGTTCTATATATTAAGTTCTCTGCTTTGGAGATAACAGTTATCCTTGTGTTGGATTGTCTTTGTTTCCCACAATTAGTATCTTCCTTCTAGTTTCTTTAATCTTCAGCTTTCCCCCTAGATGCTGTGGGGGGCTGGAATTTGCCACCCCAAGATGTGTCTCTTTGGCATGAAGATTATTTGGGGCTGGTTACACTTTTTAAAACTGCAGACATGAGAGAAACTCTGAGAAGTAGAAGTTAACCCTTTGTAAGATACATTTACATTTGTAAGGGAAATCTCCATCTGTAGAGGTGTCTCCCTCTCTGTACCAGGAAGAAGTGGGGATGACCTTACCTCTAGAAACTCTTATCAATGGGGAAGGCAAGGACTTAAATCTGCATAACAAGCTTACTCTTGTTTACTGTGTTTGTCTGGTAATCTCCTATGACTGACTCTCCCCACCCTCAACATCCTCCCTTGTCTTTAGCTGAGGATGATATCTAAGGTGAGATCTTCCACCATTTTGGCAAGTTACTCAGTTTTTCCGGGTCTTTCCCATGTATGCATGTTATAAAGCTTTGTTTAATTTTCTCCTGTTATTCTGTCTTATGTGAATTTAATTCATTGTCCAGCCAGAAGGACCTAGAGTGGATAGAGGAAATGCCTTCCTCCCCTACAATACAATGGATGCTTTTATTTTTATTTCTTTTTTCTTGTGTTATGTTTGTATAGTTACCATGCCTTTTCATCTTGGTAAAGTGTGAGCAGTCCTGTCCAGCCATTTTATTTGCTCTGATACAGATGTTACTGAATTCTCCTCGAGCTGCATTTCAACAATATTTAAGATCCAGTTGTTTTCCCCTCTGAGCTGCAGTGTAAGGATTGGAGTTTTCCTGTTTTATGTATTTTTCTGCACCCTGAGGGCATGGGGGTAGGGCTTAGGAGAGTGCGTAGATATGAAAACATAAAGCCTCAGTAATTGAAACAGTATATATATGGATTGATGTAGACAGTTCTTCAGGATATTTTTTAAGGGAAGAAAAGCAGGGTATAGAATAATGTGTATAAAATGCTGCCATTATGTAAGAAGTTGGAAAAAAGAATATGTGTAAATATATCTTTATACATTCACTTACATGTTGTTCTACACCTAAAATATATCTCTGGAATGATAGACAAGGAATTAATAATTGGTGCCTGTGGGAAAGGCACCTGACTAACTGTAGGATGGGACTCGGGGGGAGACTGTTCTCTGTGTATCTTTTCATACTTTTTAAATTTTGAACAATATGAATGAATTATTTAAAAACACGTGACTTCTTCCTTCTCTTCTGAGATTTACTTGCTTCGTCCTGGGATTCCTCAGCCCTGAGGAAAGTGTATCCTGCCCCCATAGGGAACTTAGTCCCAGTCCTCCGACAGTGTGGGGCCTGAAAGCCTTAGTCACTTCCCCCCACCTCACCAGCACTTTCCAGCCTCCAGGTCTGTCACACTCCAGCCAGAAATCTGTGTTTCTCTGCAAGTTTGGGCCTGTCAGTGAAAATTCTCAGGGTTTTCTTGATTCATCAGTATCACTTTTGGGGGCTAGGGACAGAGTAGGAGATGTGCAGTCATCTTTCGTTTCTTGGCTAGCACTTTTAAAAATATATGGCGTAAAGTTGTACCCCATTCCTTTTTGGTTACTGATGGGGATTTTTGTTGTTATTTAATGTTACTACTTTTGGTTCCGTGGGTTTGGTATTTGGGTAGGGAGGTTCTGATTTCACTTGCCATCGTTCAGTTTTATTTCTGCCACCAACTTTGTGTCTCCTGACTTGCTTTGGTCTGGTCCCCATTAGCCATGTATTCATTGGTGGTTGGCCCTTGCCTGGTTGTGGGCTGCATCTGAACATTGTCCTACTCTGCTCTCAATCTGCGTTGCTCTTCCTATACCTTTCAGCCTGGTCTTGGTCATACATAGCTAATCTCCCATCCCTGCTAATCTGGCCTGTCTGAGGGCTGCACCAGGCAGGGAGCATTTCCAGTGCTGCCCAGCTTTGCAGGCTCAGCCGTTTTGGGAGTCCTCAGAGCACCCTGGTTCTGGGGAAGCACAAAACCGATTGCCAGATCCCCTTTGTACAGCGTTTGCTTAACACACACATAAATGCCTGTTTCTTTTCTCAGCTGTTTTGCTTCAAAAGTTCGTTGCCCTTTCAACATAAGTTCCATAATTATTTCTCAAGTTATATCCTTGCCTTGCCAAAGATTTGCATTGCTGACAGAGAGATCTTTCTGAAACCAAGAAGCGATCATGTCGTTCTCCTGATTACAAATAGTAGACTCACATCACCTTCAGGAAAAAGTCCGAAAGATAAGAGCTATCCTAAAGCACAAATCAGTTACAGCCCGAGAGAGTAAGTTCAGGAGGCAGGGCCATTGTCTCCTTCACTGTTCGGTCCCAGCATGGAGAACAGGACCTGGCGCAGAGTAGGTACTCCAAAAATACTTGTTGAATTAAATTAATGAATAATAGATGCCTAGTAAATCTTTTTTGAATGAATTTTGACCTAGTGATAGCTTACTGATAAGATTACAGAATTTCAGTCATCCGAAAACAACTGATTTAAGTAATCAACAACAGCAAAAGATCTGCTGTTCAGGTAGTTTTAACATGCTATGTCATGGTGATCAGATAAGGAGTAATGACATAATAAATGTGAACACAGAGAGGTCGACTACAAGAAGTCTAGGAAAGTAAGAGGATCTGGTCTGTGTTATGTCTATACTCATTCCACCACAATTTGTGGTAACGTGCACAAAATACAGTAATGTGGTACCCTTCAGATTTGGCTTGAAACTTTCTGCCTACCAAGGTGAAAAGGGAAGTGGAGTTGTATAATTCCTATCTCCTATTGGAGGGGAGCAAATATTTCTTAATGTTATTAAGTTCTAAAACAAATTTCCCACCTGGTGCTTATATAAGGGGCATTGAGTGATAGGATGGATATATTTATATTGCGTACCATTCCTACAGTAAATGAAGTAGTAATTTTTTTTAACAATTTCTTATGAAATCCACCTAATAATAACAATATACCCAACTCAGTGATATCAGTTCTGTTCAGAGCTGAGATAATACGGTCCGTCTATGTGGCCGCCTGTTGTTTGTCTGACTTGATAACAAGGATAAACTTGGAACTCCCGGCCTTCAGGTGGTCTTCCTTACAGAAGGTCTCTTCTTCCTGCTGGCCTTTTAACTGATCCAGGAGAGCAGGACTTTGAGATTGGGCTGGCCAGCTAGGCCCTGAACTGCTGTTTGCTGGGTGCATGGGACTGGTTGAGGTGGGTTCCTATGCCGTAGAAACTAAGTGAGAATTGGTATGAATTACATCATTTGGGGAAAATTCAGGTGCGTAGTTGAGCAGCTTCCCTGGGTAGGGAATGCAGGAGCACCTGCAGATAAAGCCAGAAATGTCTCTGTATCTGCATCACATTAGAAAGCATTGATCAGCTTTTTATTCCCTAACTTACTAAGATTTAAATTTAGTGTCCAGGGTGTGCTAAAGCAGGGCGCTTGTGTACTCCTGGTGGGAGTGCATGTTGATACAGATGTTTTGGAAAGCAATTTGACAGTCTGTTTCAAGAGCCCTGAAGGCATAGTACCGTTTGACCTAGCAGTTCTCCTGGGAACAGTCCCAGGGAAATGACCCTTTAAAAAAGACCTAAGCTTCGCGAGGCTTTCAGTGTTATTTGTCATACTTCATTACTGCATTTATAACATCAAGAAATTGGAGCAATTTAAATGTCTCACAGAAGAAGGGATAAACAAATATATTCCACTCAAAGGAATATTATGACTCAAGTTAAAATATTTTGAAGAATATGTTGTAAGATAGAAAATTTCTTAAAATGTTAGGCGAGGAAAGCAAACTACAAAGAGTATAAACAGTAGAAGTTGACCTGTATTCAAAAGTATACTTAGAAGAAAAGACTGGTGGGAAACATCCCCAAAGAGTAAATCTTTGTTTTTGGTTAGTAAAACTTACTTTTAAGTAAAACAATCTGATAATTTTTGTTTAGCACTTTTGAAAGGAAGGTATATATAAATCTTCATATTCCCTGGAAAAGGGAGCTTTAGAGTAGAGAAAGGATGATTTAAAAACCTATGTTCAGCTGAACTGCAGTATTCATCCTCAGACCTCCTAAATCCCTCTGTTTAAAGTCACACTTACTAAGCATTCTGATTTTCACAGCAGAAAAAAACTACACCTAGATGAGGGTCTCTAAAACCCCAGTCATTCCTTTATTACAACAGCTGTGCCTCTGTTATAAGTGAATAATGGTTTATTAACTAGTCTCCTATGGATTTGATTAGTATGAGTCAGTCTCCCAGGAGCCTGATTCTTGCTCGTGAATGGGATAAAATTAGGTTTTTGAACTTGGAAATCTGAGGTCTGGATCCCGGACTTCTTGATCTCGCCAAAATATAGCAGCAGCCCTGGAGCCCTGCTCAGATCATTAGCATCTAGCCCTTTGTTTCAACAGCAGAAGAAGAGTGAGCAGAAATGAAAGGGAAAATTTGGTAGTTTTATGTGATGAGCAGATCTTTGAGTTAAAAACAAAAGCAGCAGCTAGAAATAGTGGTGGTCTTTCCTTAAGCAACAAATGCTTAATAACTCATTTAGGAACACTTTTGCTTATCAATCTTTTCTAGTTTTTCTTATTTGAAGTGTGATCTGGCTAAGTATATTCACTAATATTTGACTCACTAATTAGCTTCTTTATTATATCACCAGGCTTTGTACTTCATTCACACATTTATTTTTTTATAAAAGCTTTGCTCACATATAATTCACGTATCATACAATTCACCCATGTAGAGGGTATAGTTCAATATTTACAGAGTTGTGCAACCGTTCACCACAATCAACTTTAGAACATTTCATCACCCCAAAAAGAAACCCCATACCCATTAGCAGTCACTCCCAGTTTCCCCCCTAATGTCCTAGCTCCAGGTAACCACTAATCTACCTTCTGTCCCTACAGTTTGCCTATTTTGGACTTTTCATGTAAATTGAATCACGTAACATGTGGTCTTTTATCACTGGCTTCTTCACTCAGCATAATGTTTTCAAGGTTCGTCATTATTGTAGTATGCATCAGGACTTCATTTTTTTAATTTATTTTTCATTACTTTTAATTTTTATTTACTTTATTTCTAACATTCCATGGTCTGGATATCCCACATTTTATGTTTCAGTTCATCTGTTGTTAGATGTTTTGATTGTTTCCACTCTGGCTAATATGAATACCACTGTGAATGTTCATGTACACGTTTTTGTGTGGACATATGTTTTCATTTCTCTTGAGCATGTGTACACCCAGGAGTAGAATTGCTAGGTCATATGGTAATTCTGTATTTAATATTTTGAGGCACTGCCAGACTTTTCCAGAGTGGCTACACCATTTTATATTCCTATCAGGGATGTATGAGAGTTCCAATATCACTACATCCTCCCAACACTTGTTATTATCTGTCTAAATCTTTATTAGAGCCATCCGAGTGCATGTGAAGTACATCTCACTGTGGTTTTGATTTATAGTTCCCTGATGACTAATGATGTTGAGTATCTTTTCATGTGCTTATTGGCTATTTGCGTATCTTCTTTGGAGAAAAGTCTATTCAAATCCTTTGCCCATTTTTTAATTGGGTTGTTAGTCTTTTTGTTGTTGAATTATAAGAATTCTTTACATGTTTTGGATATAAGTCCTTTATTATATATGATTTGCAGATATTTTCTCCTGTCTGTGGGTTATCACAGTGAAAGTAAAAGTCTTTTCACTCTCTTGGTGGTGTCCTTTGAAGCACACAAGTTTCTAATTTTGATGAAGTCCAATTCATTTATTTTTTCTTATGCTTTTAGTGTCATATCTAATAAATGCTTCGTTAATCCAAGAGCACAAAGATTTACATTTATGTTTTCTTCCAAGAGTTTTATAGTTTCAATTCTTACATTTAGGTCTTTGACCCATGGTGAGTTAACTTCTGTGTATGGTGTAAGGAAGTGTTCTAACCCCATTCTTTGGCATGTGGATATCCAGTTGTCCCAGCACCATTCATTGAAGAGACAATTATTTCTCCCTTGAATTGTCTTGGCACCCTTCTTGAAAATCAAGTAACTATAAATGTGAAGGTTTACTTCTGGACTCTCAACCCTATTCCATTGACCTATATGTCCATACATATATATTTTTATTTCATTCATTCCACAAAGATTTGAGAAGCATCTTTATATGCCAAGCATTGCTGGACATGTCCATGTTGCTTGATTTTTGGAAACTAAACTATTCCTCTTCGAAGCCCAAGTCTTCTTTAAGAAGCTCATTCTAGCAGGATGTAGCATCTCTTTTTCTTAATGAGATATAAAGTGATTTCCTTTCATAGCCAAGCCTATAGAGGCAGTTTTATCTCTGTCTGATTTGTACAGTCTTTTGGCAAGTTGTGGTTTGTCCAACCATATAAACGTTCAGAAGTCTGAATGCATTTTAGAGGCCTGGGAAGAATGAAAATTGGTCTGGGAGAGTCCAGTGAATGTTTTGAAGATGAGGTTAGTTTTAAAATGAAAGAAAGATCTGCGACCAAGATGAGGGATTTCTGGTGGGTGAGAGTGGCCCACATGCAAGTTGAGAGGTCCAGGAAGTTTGTAAGTCTAGTTGCTGGCAGCAGTAAGGCCAGATGAAATGGCAGGGGTCTGCTGGATTGGATCCTCACAATTCTGCTTCCAGATTTTATTTTAGGAGCAGTTCCTTGCCAGAGTAAAGTTTCAAAGACAAAATGGTGTTTACAGATAATAGCTTATGGCTGCGCTTAAGATGACCTAAAGGAGGCAAGAATTTTATATAATGGTGATGGCTGGTCTCTGGATGGGGACTGTGGTTGTAGGAATTGAAGGGAGAAGCCAAAGAAATGTAAACTTAGCAGAAATTGATGATTACCTAAGTAAATAAAGGTGATTCCAGTCTTAGAACTTGAGGACAGTGGGAGGATCCTTGTCCAGATGCTTACAACAATGCTTGGACAAGGTGAGAAGAAATGGTTTATAATGATAAACTTTGATTTTGCAATGCTGATTGGCAAAATCTTCAAGTGAATTATAAAAGACACCAACTTAACCATTAGTGAGTATATCAAGTCTGGAGCTTCCAACCTTCATTAGACACAAATACAGCTAATTTCCCTTCTGTAGATGCCTAATCATTTTTGAAAACCATATTGTAAAATGAACTTTCAATGTCTAATTTTACAGTTAAGCAGTGGTTTTGTTTTCTCTATATGATAAGTGTAGAAAATATTGTACTTGGTCAGTGATTTTGAAAGGCTTAAGAAGCATACCTAGAGTTCACGGTTTGCTATTGCGATTAACAATATTATTGTTTTGAGTGAGGAAAATGGTTTTTAATATTGACTACATTGAAAAACATTGTATAGCCATATAGATAAGTTTCAGTTACTCTAGACGGTTTTGTGTCTAAGCATTAAATTTTGAATGCTTTAGAAAATATATTACATGTTGAAACTTAATACAGTATGTGTATTTACCTATCCTAAAATTTCTTTCAGGAATTGTTCCATCTTCTGTTGTCCTGACTTCTTTCCAGGTGATGTCAAGAGTTTTTCTAATATGGGCAGTAACGCATAGCGTCAAAGAGGTGAGTGTTTATATAGACTAAAATAAAATAATATCAGCACTAACAAATGCTTGTCAACTTGTCTTTCTCACATGTTTATGGCTAAAGATGGAACTCCAGGTCATATCAATATAGCTCAGATAAAATCCATATTTACTGTAGGAATTAGGTTACTACTGGGAAACACATCCCAAATATGCAGTGTTGTTGAAGAGAATACTAATTAAAAGAGAAAGTCCTGCAGTCTTAGTTCCAATGGAGATTTGGATGATATGGATGTGGTCCGCAGCTCAGTTCTGTTTTCCTGGTACCTTGTTTCTACCAGCATTCTAAACTCTGGACATCTGCATCCTTGTACTGGGATGAGTGGGGGTATGGGGGACACTAATTCGTTCCCAGAGCAGTCTGATCTTTGTAGGACCGGGAGAAACAAATTTGTTCCCACCCAGCCCGCCAGGATTAATAGAATTCCTAAATGTGCTGAGTCTGGTGCTTCTGGGAGGTGAGTGCTCTGCTGGGACTGGGGATGGTAGAATACCCAAGGCAGGCCCAGGGATACTGGTGGTAAGAACTGGCGGGGAGAAAGCCATCATTACCATGGGTCTGAATCCACAACTAGACTCTCATTTTCTGGTTATTGGAGAAGGAGGTTGTTTCCTTATATGTCTGTTACTTATTAAAAGTCAGTTATTTTGCTAATGTCACCTGGAGTTAGAGTACCTGTAGTTACCAGGAGGATGCAGTTTTCAGTTTTTCAGTCCCAGTGACCCATCACCAACATTATTGGGTTCTTTGGGGCTTGTGAAATGCGCTTATCAGTTAGCATTATTCTGGTATTTTCTTTGTCCTCTATTCTTCCGAAATCCCTGTCAAACCGTTTTGTTTTTCAGGGTTTATTTTGATGGTTTTATTTGTATTTCAACTAATGAGGCTTTTTTTTAGCTTTTTATCGGCATATGATATACATACATAAAAATGCACATAGCTAATGAGTTTTTAACGAAAGTTGATTAAGCTAAGTTATTATTTTTGTTACATTCATGTGGAATTTGCAGATCCACAGGCGTTTTTTTAAAGCTCTCCCACTCTTTGAAGATGTCTAAACATTCTATGCAGGAAGAATGTAAAACAATCACATACTTTTTTTTAGAGTGATCACATTTCTTAAAAAAAAAGTTAAAAGAAAAACAGGCAGGTAACCCTACTGTAGCATATTGCCGTCTGTTCTCACTCTTAATTGTTTATGGAGTAAGGAAAAGTTACTTTATTTATAATACCATGCCAGTTCTTCATTCATTTCAGAGCTCTTTCTACAAATCATCATTTTTAGCCTATATTTCTTCCTCCCTTACTTTTGTGTATACACTATTTCCTTTTCATTTTAACCAGCAACTCATGGTTTTAACTTCCCAGTAGTCTCAAGTGACCTAACATTTCTTCCTAATGGTAACTCATTTACATTCTTAAACAGGTGATTATGTGCTTTCAGTAATTAAATGTTAGGTACATGGGGACAGCGTATTGTCAACTCTGGAGTGTGTTTAATCCTTTGTCAGTACAGTCAGATGTTAATTGTCCAGGTGCTAGTGCTCCAGTTGATGGGTTATTCGTGGCCTCGGCTTCTTCTCCTTTCTTCCCTTCAGTGACCACGCCTCTGCTTATTTAGCCCTTCTGGCAAAGAGGGTAGACAAGTAAACCAAAAATGCTTATGGTTCAAGTCAGTCAATTTTGCTAGACATCTTACTGTTAGCAACATTCACCAGGATTTCCTGGGCAGATCATTAAGACTGCTTGGTTTAAAAGGCCATTAAATATCTCTGTGGATTATAGGTACATGGACCTGGCCGTCACCCTCAGTAACCACACTGCCTGACAGATGCATAGACTTGACATTTAACAGATGGTTTCATATATAGTGTCATATTCAACTTTACAGTAATTTAAGTTATATACTTGTTACATTTGCATATTCAAAGTTGTTTCTCTGCAACCACACTTACCCAAATTTCTACTAATGTTAACATATCATTTTCTTAAGAATGTAGGGCAGTAAATTTTATTCCTTCTGTCACTTCTTGGGTCCTCTTCTTTTTACATACACCCTATTGATAGTTGACTTACTCCTTTCTCACAGAAATAGGGCTCAGTATTTCTGCTATTCCAGTATCCGAGTTCTTTTCCCCTCCTTCCCGTTTTCTTTGAACAGAACTCATTCATCCTTTTGATATAGCAGTAGATTTCCTCCAGGCCTGCCCCAGGTCGTTAAGAGCTAACTTGAAAAGCCTGTTGCTGTGACATTTCAGAGGCCAGTCTGCTGTCTGTCACCTGTTCCTCAGCCCCTTCTCTTGGCCAAATGCGATTTTTCCTGCCTTAGAGTTTCATATTAGCTATAATTCAGTTTGTACTGTACAACGCTATGTATGACTTGGCTGCAAAACTTCCATTCTTCTGTTTCCTGAGACATCTTTAAAATATCTTTATTTTCCTTATATTCAGCTCTGTTTACTTGATTGGTGGGAACCACATCACTAATACATAAAGAAACTGACCTCAGAAATAAATATGTCTCCCTTTCTCCTAGTGATGCTCACATTCGTTTCCTACTCCTCTGCTTTCACGTCGTGCTCCCCTCTGAACTGGATGAGGATTCTTCATGTTCGTAGCATTCTAGTTGGTATTCAGCTCTTGCTGCACCCTCTCTGGCCTGCTCCTGTTTTCTATGCTCATTCCCTTTGTTTTTCTAGAATTGTACGTGATGTGCTAAGATATAGCATATATACCTCTGTAATAGACAGACTCAGACTTTTTTCTTCCTATGTAGGGAAAACCCAGTTCTTCCCTTCTGTGTTTCTCTACTGTGAATCTCCTTTACTGCTCACATAGAACTCTTTACTTCTGACACTTCTGGTCACCAAATGTGTGGAGGTTTTTTCCCCATAACAAGCCACTCTCAGTGACACCAGCTGGGTGTCCTACAGTTTAACTCAATTCTAACACTGTCCACCTGGAGGTAGTGTTGGATCCCACAGCTTGAGGGCTCAGTCCCACAAGGCAGCTTCCCCTTCCCTCACTTCAGGTGCCGGTCGCAAGTCCAGGTTGTCACCTGAGCTACTACCAACTGGCTGTAGAGCAGAGGTTCCCAGGACCCCCTCCTTGGGTTCGATTAATTTGCTAGAGCAGCTCACAGAACTCAGGGAAACACTTAGGTTTACCAGTTTATTAGAGGTTATGATGAAGGGTACAGGTGAACAGCCAGATGAGGCGATAACACAGGGAGAGGTCTGGGAGGGTCCCGAGCACAGGAGCTTCTGCCCCCATGGAGTTGAGGCATGTCACCCTCCCAGGAGGTGGATGTGTTCACCACCCTGGAAGGTCTCTCTGCTATTGGGATTTAGGGAGGTTTCATCACATAGGTGAGATCAGTTATTACCTCCATTTCTAGTCCCTCTCCCCTGTTTAGAAGATGGAGGATGGGCTGAACATTCCCAGTAGTTTTTGTTTTTGTTTTTGTTTTTGTTTTTGTTTTTGTTTTTGTTTTTGTTTTGCTGGAGAAGATTCACCCTGAGCTAACATCTGTTGCCAGTCTTCCTCTTTTTTTATTTTTATGTCAGCCACTGCCACAGCATGGCCACTGACAGACGAGTGATGTGGTTCCGCACTCAGGAACTGAACCCAGGCTGCTGAAGCGGAGCGTCCCAAACTTTAACCACTAGGCCATCAGGGCTGGCCCTGAACATTCCAAGCTTCTAATCATGGCTCGGTCTTTCTGGTGACCAGCGCCCATTCAGGAGCCCAGCCAGCATCACCTCAGTAGGAAGAAAAGATGCTCCCAGTGCTCTTATCCCTTAGGAATTTATGAGATTTTAGGAGTCCTGTGTCAGGCACAGGGTCAGAGATCAAGTATTAGAACAAGAGATGCTCTTAGTGTTCTTATCATTTAGGAAATTACAAGGGCTTCAGGAGCTCTGTGCCAGGAACTGGGGACAGAGAGCAATGTATATATTTTCTATTATCTCATAATACCTTTTAAGACTAGATGCTGCTTTTTTCATATTTGAGTTATATATCCTTTTAAGAGGCCCTGTAGGACACGTATCCTCGCTTGTCATTTTAATTTTCTACCCCATGAAATGCTAGTCGTATAAATGTCCCCATGTACATTGTAGAACTAAAAGGTGACCACATGGTTTTCTTTTATGACATATAAGGACCCACTCATCAGCTAGTGTGACACCGTGATTGTCAGGATATCAAAGAAAAAATTTTGGTCTCTGTGTTCAAAAGCTTTTTCTTGGACTAACATAGCAAATAACTTTCTCATTTTTCCTTTTAAAGAGACCTTATGTATGTGCAAAGTAAAGCTTCTGATGAAAACAACAAGCTCACGGTGGGAGGTAGGGCATGGGGAATGCAGGAGGGGCTCAGCAATTCTACCTGACCTATTTCCTTTCTGATTTCCCCACCTGTCTCCCAGACCTGAGCTGGCTCCTCCTTCCCCATCCCTTAGCCAGCCTGGCCACTGCTGCCCCCACAGCACAGGCATTTGTTCCCCTCACCCTCCGTTTGGGTCTGTGTCTTTTGTCTCCTTGTTGAACTGAAATAAAATTGGCATTTTTCAAAGTGAACTACAGTGGGAAATGCCACCTTCTGTCCCTCACTATGACTCCCCTTCAAAAACAGACAAGTCTTAGGGCACATATTCTTCCTGGGCCCAAAGGGGCTGAGCCGAGCCCCAGGTTCCTGGACACACAAGTAGGCCACTGTCCCTTTTCCTGGCCCAGCTGTCTTCGAAGAAGCCACCCCAAATCCTGTCCTGAGTTCTTAGTGTAAGATCACCGTGTTCTTGGAGCAGAGTCCCCAGTCACCTGACAGGCAGTAGTTGAGGAGGACATTGCTACCCTCTCACTGTGGCTTCAACCCAGTGCTGAAAACACTCTCCATGCTTTCCGAGAGGTGATTTGCATAGAACAGAACCCTATTCTGGCCTGGAGTGCTGAGCTTCTCTCCTTCCTTCTTCACCCTTTGCCACCATTGGAGAAACAGATGTTTTCCCGCATTCCTCTGGAATGCTCTGTGAGTTCTCCTGATTTCACCAGTCAGCTGTTTCCCACTTCTTTCTGGCGTGCCGCTGGGCTTTGTGACACTTAATCTGCCATTCTTGCCAACTTCTCAGCAAGATGCTTACAAAAACCTTGTAATCAGCGTTTAAGAAAATTAGTAACCTCCAGTTTTTTATCATTATACTGGTTTTTGTTTGTTTGATACATTATAGTGTACAGAAGGCTTTATTAAAATATATTATGATCATTCACTCTTGACACCCATCCCTTGGGTGGGTCGTAGCTTCCACTTAGAGTTTGGAAACTAGAGAGGCAAAGTGACCGTCACATGCCCCACAGTGGCAGAGCTGGGAAAGACTTCTGAATCCAAGGTCTTCCCACTCCATCAGAGCTTCCTTCTCCCCTTTAAATGTGATGTAAACACATCTTATTTTCGTGTGCGGACCATGCTTTCTCCATCCTGTGTGGAGCTGAAAAACCCTGGCTCAGACCCAGAAGCACTTCCCCTTCAACAGTCCCGTCGCCCTGCAGTCACATTGAGGTATGCTCCCCAGTCAGACCATTTCTCCATGACATGTGACATCAGTGCGGGCCTTGGGTGCTGGTCCCCAGCGCTTTGCCCACTTGCTTCTCTGCGTTTTTAGTGCTCAAGTGACTCTCCAAGTAATCCCTCCAAGTAATTGGCCTTTCTCCTTGGCCGTTCCAAGACTGTTCTTCATATTGGGGTTTATGGACTATTTGAAACAGAAAGCTTATTAAAAATGCACATTCTGGCTCCCACCCTGCACTTAATACAAAATATCTGGGAGTGGAGCCAGAGAATCATCATCGTTGTTAAGCTCCTCAGATAATTTTATGAATTCTATGGTTTGAGAAATGCTCTAAGATAGTGTCTGTTGTGCTGTCATTTTTATTTGACCTTCTCTTTGCTTGATTTTGCCTCATATTTCTACTTAGTTTACCTGAAGCTTAACCACATCTCACCATCTCTTTCCCAAGTCCAAGAGCCCTGTTTCCTTCCTGAAGAACGAAAGCCTTAGAGTTCCCTCACACTGCTAAGTACAGACACTGTGGAGTTTCTGGTGCCTTCTCCAAAACCCAGTATCTGCTGAGCTGAAGCTCCTGTGCCTGTAAGAGGAGGCCCAAGGGACCCACCTTGAAGGCAGAGGAAAATCTGAAGCCACAGCACTGAAGAAGCAAAACACTTTCGTTTGTTTGGTTCTGAGAAAGAGGCATGCAGAAGCAAGCTGCTTCATTTGGGGTGGGCTGCCGGGAAGGACTCTGTCCTGCACACGTGCTTCATGGTGCCTAGCCAAAGCCACCAGGTGGGTTATTTAGGAGGTCATTTCCACCTACGGAAATACTGTGCAAACATCTCTCTTCCTGGGATTTCTCAAGAACTGTCACTTTTTTTGGACAGTTTTATAATTTTCTACATAATTCAAACTCAATATTCTAGAACATGGAGGCTTAGCACCCGAAACGTACATGAGGGGTTGGTGAGTTGACTTTGACACTTACCCTGTGGCTTAGGACAAAGCACTTCAACCTCTGAACCTTGTTTTTCTCATCTGTAATACTATTGTCTGCCCTGCTCTGTGTCACAGAGTTTTTGTGAAGATTCAGTGAGAAGAATATATGGAAACCAGGTGGTAGTATTTGGAAGTCAGTCTCTAGCGTGCGATTTCTTGCTGAGCTTCTGAAATCCCCTATGAAGCAGTTTCCCTTCAGAAGGAATGCCACTTCCTGCATAGATGGAACATAGTTTTCTTTTTCTTCCTCTTTTCCTCTTCATTTTCGCTCTTGTGGAAGCTAAAGTACTAAGTCAAGTAACATCCTACCCCCCACACTCTGTTCCTGATTTGGTTGCGTTACAGGTTTTTCTTCTCTGCTGGGTCCCCCAGCTGGCTTCACAGTGTACACATGCTCTTTGCCACCTCTTGAGGTTGCTTCTCTTGTTAGCATATTTCCTGTGGTCGCACCCTCTCCTTGCCCCTAATGGCCATCTGTGAGTATGGTGTTTCAGTGAGGCAGGAAGGGCACCTTCTCATCCCCATCAGTCAGAGGAGGAGCTAAGATGCTGTGTCTGGGGCACATTGTCCTTCCTCAGGTACTGTGCTTGGACCAGAAGCCAGGCCACTCTATCTTCTAACCCAGTGCCTTTTCCACAGTGACGTTCCATCTTGGTTAGCAAGGCCATTGGGATACATTCACTATCCTTTGGCCCCTTGAATACTGAATGTCTAAAATTCTCCACCTTCTTCCAGCTATTCCTTTACTTTCTATTTTTAAACATTTCTGTAGGTGGATTTGCATCACCTTCACTTTTAAAATTAGCACCTCTCCTTAAGGTAGGGAACCTCATTATTTGATTGTTAATCAGATACTGTCAGACTTTAGGCAATGCCCAGACAAATGCAGCAGTCCTTAGTGCCACGTCCACATCTCGTAATGATGGACCTTAGAGATGATCCTACTTTCTCATTGCTGGATGGTTCATTTTGCCATTCCCTATATTTAGCATAGATGATCTTTAGCAAAATCAGATTGTCTATTTTTCTCTCACTGTTTTTCTCTCTGTCCCTTTCCAATCTTTTCTTGACCTGTGTGTAAAGATTTTATTTAAAATATTGAAAAATGTTTAGATCTTTTAGGTTCAGTGTAGGTTGACTTCTGGCACCCCGTGTTGCATCTTTCTCTCATGTCTTAGTTCTTTTGTAGGCCTTGAAAAATTCCACTGAAACTCATTTGTTCAAAATATACTCTCCTGGTACTGTTCTTTGATAATTGAGTCAGTTATGTTAAAAAAACAGAAAAATGAAACGTCTTAAACCATGCAAGCCAGCATTACCACCAGTTCCTACAGAACATAGCCCCCTTGGTCAATTAATAGTTGGATAGGTTCCAAGTTCAACAAAACCAGGAACTCAGTTTCGTTTGTCTTTCATGTTAATCTTTTTCTCCTCTGGGCTCTCCTCCACTGCACCCTGCACTCTCCTCCCCATGGTGGCCCTGCCCTGCCAACACCCCTACACTTGAAGCTTCTCAGGACCTTTTCTTTTGCTCTCTCACCCCAAGGGCTAAATCTGACATCCACCATTCCCAGCTGTCAATTCTGGCGTGAGAGGGAGCAGTTCTACCAGGCAGGCTCCCGGAAGCCTGCGCAGTTATCTTCCTTTGGGAGAATCTCACTCAGGGAAGGAGGGGCCAGGGCCTGACCTGCCCCAGCCTACCCCATTGCAGACTGTCCTGGCACACGCCTGGTCCCATCAGGCTTGAGCACTGTTGGCCTGTTCTTTCCCTCTGCCCCAGCACTTCCAGATCTTAGGTTTTCCAGTTCAGTTAGTCTTTCTAAATATTGTGCTAAACCGCCCCCCCCTTTAAATGATGTTCTGGATACATCGGTGGGCTCTCCTACATTGCTCCTATTGTTGATAATGAAATTTCTGACAAAGAAGCTTATGTTGGAATGCATCTTCAAGCATAAGATGTTTCTGTGCTATTGGATAGTATCTTAATCTATGTATTGCTGCTACTTACAAATAGTAGTAAGCCTGTTTAGAGCCAAATCTGGTTACTTGCAGCCCTGAGATTAACAAGGATGCTTGACTTTTGCCATTAGGAAACCATCATGGAAAAGGAATGAGAGTGAAGGAAGAAAAAAGTCGTTACCCTGGCTGTAAAATAGTAGCTTCCCAGATAAGCACATGAAATTTACAGGCAGGGAGCTTAAGTGGTTTCAGCTTTGGTTATATGTCATCAGCTTGAATTATAGAATAACATGGGAAACAAAGCTCTGTGCACGGGACTCTGCTGTCGAGTTGTACTGTCAGTGGAGAGTTACCAATAAGTGAATTCTGGCATTCAAACCAGTTTTCATCCATGGTTTGAAAGTGAAATGAATTAAGAGGCTTATTTAGACTGTTTATTTCAAGCCTAAAGAGGTAACTTTTTGGTGCTACAGCTGGTTCTCCCTATCTGTGGGTTCCGCATTCACAGATTCAACCAGCTGCGGATCAAAAGGCCTATGATGGTTGTGTCTGTACTGAGCATATACAGACTTTTTTTCCTTGTCATTATTCCCTAAACAAGAGAGCATAATAACTATTTATATAGCGTTTGCATTGTATTAGGTATTATAAGTAATGTAGAGATGATTTAAAGTATACAGGAGGATATGCGTGGGTTATATGCAAATACTACGCTGCTTTGTGTAAAAGACTTGAGCATCTGCAGATTTTGGTATCTTTAGGGGTCCTGGAAGATACCAAGGGATGACTGTATATTGTGATGGAAACAGGCTAGTTACCCACATTTTTCTTTTGGGTATTTCCTCTGTCCCAGCACTGTCCAGTAGAACTTTCTGCAGTGGTGGGGATGTTCTGCATCTGCACTGTTTAATACGAGAGTTACTAGCTGTATGTGAGCGCATACTGAACCCTTCAAATGAGGTCGGTGTGACTGAAGAACTGAATTTTAAGTTACTTTTCTTTTAAGCAGCCGCATGTGATCACCGTATTGGACAGTGCAACTTGTAGTTGTTCAGTGTAATATTGTCTACCATTCTCTTGATTTTAGTCAATTAGAGTTTCATATATTTTGTCTTATATGTACATGACTGTATGATATTTTAAAAAACAAATAGTCGAAGGAAATCTATATGGTATATTTGGTATGCTGTACTCTTTAAATCCGGGGATTATTTTAGTACTCCAGATTAAATTGTTATAAAAATCCTGAGGGCAGGTGTGGGAAGCAGTGTGGATGTATTCTCATCTGGTGCAAAGATAGTAGCTGATTAGCTGGTGAGGCAGGAGGCCGTACAGGCCCACCGCTTAGAGGCCTGGCAGCTTGGCCTCTGCAGGATTCACCATGATAACATGGCCCATGTCTGCCCTTGTTGAAAACAATTTCACAGCCTTTTCTCTCCTATTTGAGTTAAAAGATGCCCTAGAAATACAGTCAACATTATTATCCCATTGAGCTCGAAGATTCTCATTTCACACTGTAAAAGTGAGATGATTGGCATGCATCGTGAGCATTGCTAAAATATGCCAGCACAGTCAAGGAAAGTTAAAAATTATTACCTATAAGCTGCTTTTAAACAAGTGTGCTCCACAGTACAATGAGTGGCGTTTTTAAAGCGTTGATTAATATTCACTTGAAAACTTTTAATATGTGGGAGGAGGAACTGTGTTTTAAATTACTTGCTCCTTTGCCAAATTAGTCCTTTATATTCTGTAGCTTTTTCAATATAACTTTATTTCAAAGCATGAATATAGAGTATCAGATAGTTTGATTAAAAATACGTAAATTGACCAGAATACCAGTACGTTCAGCCTCCTGATAGTTGGCCTGCCCAGTGAATGCGGCAGGTCACTGGTCTCACCGGGAATCTTGAAGACAACAGGGGAACCTGAAGAAACCGTCCCCATCCCCCTACTCTGATGAAATATATGTAAAGTGTATTTCAGTTTTTCGGGGAAGAGGGTTCAGTAACCTTTCTCACTTACCCATCTAGAAGCCGTGTATGGTCAGGAGGCTCTCATTACAAGCTGTGATGCATCATGGATCAAATAAAGCATATTACTAAGTTGTCTGCATTTTCCAGAGAGAGGACCCTTTTCGAGTCTGAAGTGAAACCTGGTGCACTTCGGGAATTTGTAAGACGTGACTTGATGTACATGTGTGGGCGCATGCTGAGAGTATGCTTTGCATTTTCGAGGGGGGAGAACTAATTATTAGGCTTGATGCATTAAAGACTTAACTTTTGTTTTCTTCAGATTGCGACCATAAACGTTTGTTTTTAACAGGATGAATTTTGGCATCTTCTCCCTTTTACCTTATTTTGCTCTGGCAAAAAATTACTGGAATAACCAAAAACTTGAAAATTGTGCGTCTCTTTTGCCTTCTGCATTGGTGCTGTCTTGTTTGGTCAGGTTTAAGGAATCTTTTGTTGAGATCTTTGCCTCCAAGAAAAGTATGTTCAGAGCCTCGAGTATAAAAACTAACCAAACTAATCACATTTTTAAATAACACTTTGTAGTTTTTAAAACTAGAGTTTTCGAATGTATTGCATTACATTTGTGTCACGTTTTACCACCTGTAGCAGTGGTTGTCAGCTGGCAGCAGATGTCTCTCTCACAGGTGGGTTTAACAGGAAGCTCAAGGAGAACCTGGTGACTGGAGGGTGCCCACGTCATCTCACAGGAGCAGCAGTGCTCACTCAGCTAGTGATTGCGGAATGGAGCCAGTGCTGTGCAGTCGGAATTTTTTTTAAAAAAGGCGGAAACCCAGATTTTTTTTTTAAGTAAAATCTCCCAATTTAAAAAACTGGCTCAATTTTTTTCCCCCCTGAGGAAGATTGGCCCTGAGCTAACAATAATTGCCAGTCTTCCTCTATTTTAGATGTGGGTTGCTGCCACAGCATAGCTACTGATGAGTGGTGTAGGGCCGCACCCAGGAACCAAACCTAAGCCACCTGAAGCGGAGTGCACTGAACTTAACCGCTAGGCCTCTGGGTCGCCCTTCAAATATTTTTAAAGCACTGTACAAGCCCAAACAGAACATCTGTGGACCAGGACCATGGGCTGGTTTTAATATTTATGCTCTGGGAGATGGTATTCATAGCCTTTATTTTTATTTTCTGTCTTACTGAAATTTTTGCAATTATTAAACAGGCATAGAACAAAAAGAACCGTGAAGTTTCACAATATATATGGCCACTTTCGTGTTCTTTTGACACGTCAGTTACGTTTCTGACAATGGTGAATTCTCTCTGCTCTAGAGTGTTGGGTCGGCACACTGGGAAGCTGCATTTGGAGGTTTCGGGGCAGACTGTGGGGTGAGTGTGCCCCAGCTCTCCCCGTGGGGCCATGATAACCTACTGCTGTGATCCTAGACTGGATTAGATATATACGATCAAGGTTGGGCCTAAATATGACCCCATTCTGCTGCGATCCCCATGCTTGAGGTGGGTTGAAGGAAATAGTGGCATGAAAACTTTTCAGGTAATAACGTACTCTTTGGAGGTGAGAGAATTAAATGGAACTCAGGAGGACTATTGGGAAAGGCTAGCAGCTGGTGAGATCCTTAGACATCCCAGAGTTGGTGGACGTAGATTAGCCTTCAAGTAGAGGGAGAGAGGGCATCATCTTGGTAAGTAAGCCAGAGAGGCAGCCGCCAGCCTGCATTGAGTCACAGCAGTGGCTGGCATAGAGAGTAGGAACTTAATGAATATTTGTTGAATTGAGTTTTTTCCTTTCGTGGAATAATAATACCTGCTATTTATTAGATGGCTAGCACTTTACTAAGCACTTGATATGTTTTTCCAATCCTGCAACAACCATGCATGGGCAAATATTATCTCCACTTGCCATGTGAGGAAGCTGAAGCTCAGAGAGGGTAAGTAACTTGCCTCAGGACATGCAGCCTGGAAGTCTGGAGTTTGACTCCAGAGTTATACTGATTAGAGAGGAGGCTGGTTGTAGTAACTAGCTAGGCTGGTTGAGGAACTTACCACCCTTCCTTCATGTTTTCCAGGAAATGGGTTGAGTACATGGTAGCATTAAAGTTGGACTGAAGGGACCGTTTTAGCATTCAGACCTGCATGTCTGACTTTGTCATAAGTGCAGAACTGATTGTGCGCTGCTTGTTGACTGCATGCTTATACATTTTTCTCCTTGCATGTTCAGAAAAGTTGATTTCATGACCAAGAGTTGTTTTGCCAGGCCAGAACATTTTACTAGGCCATCATCCATGTCAAAAAATAGTCCTTAGTTATTGTGTTGTAAAGGAAAGAATTTATTAACCAGTTTTCTGAGTCATTGTAGATTTAAAAAAATACACATTATTCTCTCCTTTAAAGGGGAAGAATGTTATTATTTCTTTATAATATAACCCACATTTTCCATAGAAAAGGAATAGTATTTTCTGGTTTGTTTACCATGTACCCCATCATGGATTTTTTTAATAAATGCCACATAATGAAGGACACTGTACACATGAATTATGTGAAAAGATACACTAATCCAAACATCCTTTTTTTAAAAATTTATGTCAATATTTATTATGTTTCAACTTCTTTCTTATCAAGGGTGAAATTCCTTAAGTAGATAACTAAATGAGTTTCATTTTTGTTCAAAAAGCTTTAATAAAGTTATGGAAAGGACCAGCGTTGTCGTCAGAATTGTCCTATTCTCCAGCCCAAGCCCTCAGCTGACATCACCAGCCAGGCACTAGCCCTGTGGCCCTCCGCCTCACTCCCCCTGGGGAGCTGCCCTTCTCACCCAAGCCTGTTCCAGCAAATCAGAGAGCGTGCAGGCTCAGACTGCACATGGGTCACCATCTCCTTAGTCATTCATTCTTACTCACTCAACAAATATTTATTCAATACCTTCTATGCTCCAGGTATTGTGCTAAGTGCCAGGATCCATGACAAAAGGGAAATCATGGCACTACCCTCCCAGGGCTCTCTGTATGCTACAGGAGCAGAATCAGCAGACAGCAATACCTGGTGGTGGGATAACTGATAACGCAGAGGAAGGATGTGTTACACTTCAGCTGCCCCCGTGGAGGGGCTGCACCAGCCTGTCCAGCCCCTGAGGAGCTGTTCCAGTCTCCCGGGCCCAGTTGTTTCCCCTCGTGGGGTCATCTTGGGGACTCAGTGAATTAACACAGTTAAAGCACTAGAACAGTCTTGGTCCTTAGTAAGTGCTTAGTAAATCTTAGCTACATGTTAGCTGTAACATAACCTAATCTTTGCAGACAAATTTTAGTGACCAACTTCTGTACGACTGTTTCGAATTCTTTTCTATGTCCTGAGGTTTAAAACAGATATAATTGACTTTTCACATAGAAATGAATATGGCTTTTATACTTATTAAAATCGTTTCACAGTTAGCTGGTGAAAATTTACGCATAATTACTTTTATCATACTTAAGGAATAATTAGCCCTGCTAATGGGAGTTATCATTATCTTAATCATCATTATTATCCTAATGTAAAGCATTTAGTAAAAATCTGATTTTGCCTTAAAACGAAACTAACCCCTCTTCAAAGCAGGTTTGTGAACCTGCCCTCAGGGCGTTTACAGTCTAAGACAAGAGAATGCTGATAGAAATGGAGGTCAGCATTAGGTCTATTATTCAAGTTGCCCTCTCTTGGTGTGCTCTTAGTTATATGTTTGTGTGTGGGTGAGAAGAAGATTGGCCCTGAGCTAATGTAGTATCTGTTGCCAATATTCCTTTTTTCTTCCCAAACGCCAGTACATAGTTGTATATCCTAGTTGTAGGTCATTCTAGTTCTTCTCTGTGGGATGCCACCACAGCATGGCTTGATGAGCAGTGTGTAGGTCTGTGCCCAGGATCTGAACTGGCGAACCCTGGGCTGCTGAAGCAGAGTGCGCGAACTTAACCTCTCAGCCACGGGACCAGCCCCCTGTTTATATGTTTTGCTGTAAATGTTCTTATGCCTTTTTTGTGGTTATATAACCCACCTCTGCCAGCTGATTTGGAGGCTTCATATCAAAAACAATATATCTAGAAATGAAGTAATAGTTGTATTTGCTTCTAATTGTGCCCCCAGAGTGGTTGCTTAGTACTTAGGTGATTTTTTTTTTGTTTTGAAATAATTTCAAATTTTCACAAAAGTTGCCAGAACAGTGCCATACACTCTTATTCCATTCACTCAGATTCCCTAACTGTTGGCATTTTACTGCCTTTGTGCCATTGCCTACTCTTCTGTATTCATATACCCCTTATCATTCATCTTTTTCTCAACCTCGAGAGCAAGCTGTACCTGAGTCCTGTCAGTCCTGAATACTCCAGGCTGTGTTTCAGACACTCTCCTCCATCACCTGCATACGGCACTCCGGTCAGGAAGCCAAGGTTGATGCAGCACTGGGTGTCATCTGCACGCCCCATTCACGTTTCACTAACTGTCCAAACAGTGTCTTTTTGTTTCCTTTCTAGAAAGGCAAATATTCACTAAGTATCTTCTTTGCTCCAGATATTGTGCTAAGCACGAGGATACCAGGGGAAGGGAGAAGCATCTTTGGGTGATATTCCTGCCACATACATATTACATTTAATTGTCCGGTCTCTTCAGACCCATCAGTCTGGAGGTACTTTTTTTTTTTTAATTTCATTTTTTTTTAATGGAAGATTGGCCCTGAGCTAACAACTGTTGCCAATTTCCCCAAAGCCCCAGTACATAGCTGTATATCCTAGTTGTAAGTCATTCTAGTTCTTCTGTTTGAGATGCTGCCTCAGCATGGCTCGTTGAGCCATGTGTAGGTCTGCTCCCAGGATCCAAATGGGCGAACCCTGGGCCTCCAAAGCAGAGCACACGAACTTAATCACTCGGCCACAGGGCTGGCCCCTGGAAGAACTTCTTAGCCTTGCTCTGTCTCTCACGTCCTTGACAGTTTTGAAGAGTCTAGGCCTTAATTTATGTAGGGTGACCCTCAGCTGGATCCATCTCGTGTTCCCTCATGACCAGTACAAGCCATGCATCCTTGGCAGGAATGCCACAGAGACAGTGCCATGTTCTCTCAGGGCACCACATGAGGGGCAGTGTCGTGACTCCCCATCCTACCCCTGGTGCTGTTGACTCCGATCACCTGCTCCTCTTGGTGTCTGCCAGCTTCTCCACCTTCAAGTCACCGTATTCCCCTTTTTATTGATTAGTTTTTTGTGAGAATGACTCCTGCCTGTATCAGCCACCTCTATGATGGTTACCAAATGTTTATTCTCTATTTCTGTCACTTCTTTTACATGTATTAGTTGGCGTCCTCCTTTAAGGAATAGCTTTCCCTTTCTCCCGTTTATTCATTCACTTATTTGTTTTATCAGTTTAGGCTCATGAATTCCTGTATAATTGTCTGTGATGTGGCCAGTGGAAGCCGTTTCTCCCTGTCCTTTTTTTTTTTTTTTTTTTTGAGGAAGATTAGCCCAGAGCTAACATCTGCTGCCAATCCTCCTTTTTTTTTTGCTGAGGAAGATTAGCCTTGAGCTAACATCCATGCCCGTCTTCCTCTATTTTATATGTGCGACACCTGCCACAGCATAGCTTGATAAGCAGTGCATAGGTCCACGCCTGGGATCTGAAGCGGCGAACCCCAGGCCATCAAAGTAGAACCTGCAAACTTAACCGATGTGTCACTGGGCCGGCCCCATCTCCTTGTCCTTTTGACTTGTCTCCAATGTTGAGCATTTCCTTACTTTGTGACAGAAAAGATTTCCAGTCTCATCTTGTACTTCTCCTGCCCTAGTCCTGGAATCATCGATTTTGCCAAGGAGCCCTGGTTCCTGGTATTTAGGAACCAGGATCTGGGTAGTTGAGATGCTTCTTGCTACTGGGATGTTAATGCTTCTAGGTCCTCTCAGTAGAGAAAGCTAGGAGAGAGACACATACACACACACACACACACACACACACATATATACACACACACATGTATACATACATATTATGTATACATATAGACTCATACACAGGTACATCTAACAGCATTTCTATAGCTCTTTGTGGGTGTAGGTATGTATGTATATACAATATGTGAATGTATATACATTTTTAGGGAGTCTCAACAAGTTAAACTGAGGAAGTAAAACAGGCTAAAACAAAAAGCAATGAAGATTATTTGCAAGGCAAGGCTCAGGGAAGAAGACTCATATGAACTCTAGGGGACTCGTCAGGGTTTGTCTCAAGTGCTTGTGCTGGATTCTGTCTGCGGTCACTGATTCAAAACTCAGCCATCTCCCAGGCATATGGAAGATACCTCTGGACTGCAGTGACCTGGAATTTTTCATACTTTACTCAGTCCTTGTCAGTGAGGCTGTTCCTCTCGGTCTCTCCGGTGTCAGCTCCTCAGAGGTAGGCCACATTTTTTTGAGAACTAATAGCTTTCCTGATGCTAGAAAATGATCACATTTACCTTACCCGTTCTCCAGGCTCTTCCTGTATATAGGTTTCTTGTAAGTTTTCTTCCAATTTTTTTTTCCTGCTTTTTCTCCACCAATCCACCTGGTACATAGTTGTGTATTTTAGTTGTGGGTCCTTCTAGTTGTCGCATGTGGGATGCCACCTCAGCATGGCTTGAGTGGTGCCGTGTCTGCACCCAGGATCTGAACCGGTGAAACCCTGGGCCACGGAAGCAGAGTGCACGAACTTAACCACTTGGCCACAGGGCCAGCCCCATAAGTTTTCTTGATTTCGCAAGAGAGGTGTTCTTTCCATGACAATGGGAGGGGTGTGCATGTGTGTGTGTGTTTAAGACCCGAAGCCCAAGAAAACAAGTCAGAACTGTTGAGAGTTTAGGTGCACAGAGCTGGGTTCAACTTCTGAAAGCTTTACTTTCTTCATCTGTAAAATGTGGGTTCAGTAAGGCAGTAATATGTGTAAAAATGGGCTTAGCCTCTAGTCAGAGTTCAGTAACTATTAGGTATAATTATTTTTACTGCTGTTGTCACCATAATTATTTAAAAGAGATTATTAAAAACAAAAAAACAACCCAATTAGAAGTGGGCAAAGGACCTCAATAGACATTTCTCAAGAGAAGATATGCAAATGGCCAATAAACACATGAAAAAATGCTCCACATCACTAATCATTAGGGAAGTGCATATCAAAACCACAATGAGATGCCACTTCACACTCATTAGGATGGCCAATGTCAAAAAAAAACAATGAAAATAACAAGAGTTGGTGCAGACATGCAGAATTAGAACCCTTGTGCACTGTTGGTGGGAATGTAAAATGGTGCAGTCGCTATGGAAAAGTTTGGTGGTTCCTCAAAAAGTTAAATATAGAATTACCATATGACCCAGTAATTCCACTTCTAGATATTATGTACCTGGAGTAATTGAAACATATTGGAGACCCATGTTCATAGCAGCATTGTTCACAGTAGCCAAAAGTGGAAACAACTCCAATGTCCATCAGCAGTTGAACCAATCAACAAAATGTGATGTATACAAACAATGGAATATTGTTCAACCTTAAAAAGGAAGGAAATTCTGACACAAGTGCTACAACATAGTTGAACCTTGAAAACATTATGCTAAATGAAATAAGCCATACACGGAAGGACGCATTTTGTATGATTCCACTTAAATGAGGTACCTAGAATAAGCAAATTCTTAGAGACCGAAAGTGGAATAGTGGTTCCCAGGGGCTGGAGGGCAGGGAAATGGGGTTGTTATTTACTGAGTACAGAGTTTGTTTGGGATGATGAGACGTTCCGGAGATGGATACTGATGATGGTACAGCATGGTGAATGTACAGAACTTAACTGAATTACTTTTAAATGGTTAAAGTGGTAAATTTTTTGTATATTTTACCACACACATAAAAAAAAAGATTACTGAGATTTTAAGATGACGTAACACAAAAAAAGTGCTTATATGTGTTCTTATAAGAGTAATTCCTTTTTCCATGATGTCTGTTGGTTATAGATGTATTGATCCCCTTCCCCAGCACACACGTACACAGTCTGTCATAGGAAGGCTGAAGAATGACATTTGTAGGGGTAAACAGGTCATAGGAAGGAAATTGGGGGGGGGTGGCCAAATGGATCTAGAACCAGGGGTTCACCTGTGAGCCAAATCTAGCCTGCAATTTGTAATGGTTTTTACAGTTTTAAAGAGTGTAAAAACAACAAGGACGAATACATAACAAAGGCCATGTAGGGTACAAAGTCAAAAATATTTACTATTTACCCCTTTAGAGAAAAAGTTTGCCAACACCTGGTCAGGAATGTAGCTGTGGACTGAATTGTGTTCCCGCCCCCTCCCCAAATTCCTATGTTGAAACCCTAACCCTAATGCGATGATCTTTGGAGATGGGGCCTTGCAGGGTAGTTAGGTTTAGATGAGGTGCCCTCATGAGATTGGTGCCCTTAGAAGAAGAGACTCCAGAGAGCTTTCCCTCTCTCCCCACCATGTGAGAACACGATGACAGGGCACCAGCTGCAAGTCAGGAAGAGAGCTCTCGCCGGAATCCAACAAGCTGGCACCTTGATTGCAGACTTCCAGCCCCAAGAACTGTGAGAAGATGCATTTCTGTTTAAGCCAATCCAATCTGTGGCATCCTGTTATGGCAGCCGAGCAGACGAAGACAAACATGCGCCAGTTTTGCCAAGAGCAGACGCTTGTCCTCGCCCCTTGGATCTTACCACAGTCTCTTCTCTGCACAAATGGAAGGGCATGAAGAAGAGAAGAGAACACTTAGCGTAAAGCACGATCAGGAGGTTTTGTTTGAGATAACTAGAGTGGTAAGCAGCAGGTTCCAGAATGCTAAGAAGAAAAGGGTGTCTACAATAGTGATTTTCTTACATGGCACCATCTGTTTTTCTTTGAATGTAATAAAAATGACAGCTTTTCATGTGCTGATATTCCCTGAGCCTTTTAAAGTCAAACACATGATGCTATTTGTGTGTAAAGGTTTTTCTCTTGTGCCCATTTGTTTCTCCAACTTGGATTTCTGTGTAAACTCCCCTGGCTGAATTACACAAGCCGCCCACACACAGCGCCGCCTCCCTGGCTGTAGAGTGGGGGGCGGGAACCGCACGGCTCCCTGCGCCAGGCCAGGAAGACCTGAGGCGGCTGGCCCCCGCCCCTCCCCTCTCTGTGCCACAATGGTGAATGTGCAACTTAGAAACATGGCTTCAAGATGGTTTTTGGCAACCACCCCCTTGTCTTCCTCTTTTCCTCTGTAAACCTTAATAAATCCCCTTTGCCCTAAATGCCTCCCTTTTCCCTTAAAAGGTAGTAATATGCATTTAAAGTAAACATATTCTTTTTTTTAAAACAACTTTATAGAGGTACAATTTATATACCACAAATTCACCCATTTTAAGTGTGCAATTCAATGCTTTTAAGTAAATTCACCAAGTTGCGCAACCCTCACCATAAGCCAGTTTTAGAACATTTCCGCCACCACACTGTGATCCCTCATAGCTTTAGAAGTGAATTCCCGTTCCCACTCCCATCCCCTGGCAGCCGTTAATCCACTTTCTGCCTCTGGATTTGCCTTTTCTGTGCTTTTCAAATAGATGAAATCGTACAATGGGTGGTCGTTGGCATCTGGCTTCTTTCGCTCGGCATGCTGTTTCTGAGGTCCGTCTGTATTGTGGCATGGATCAGCATTTCTTTCCATTGTGTTGCTGACTGGGACTCTGTTGTGTGGATGTACATCACATTTTGTGTATCCATTCCCCAGTTGCTGGACATTGGGTTGTTTTTACTTTTCAGCTAATGTGAGTAATGCTGCTATGAACATTTGTGTGCAAATCTTTGTACAGACATATTAAACCTCTTATTCTTGATAATTAATAAAATTATGTTTCTAGTTCTTAATTCAAAAAGCAGCTGAGTTGAACATTTTATAACCCTAGTGCTTTGCCTCTCAAAAACCTCTCCAAAGCTAAACTGGCTCTGTTTTTACTTCCATAGGACTCTCAGTTGAGTATTTTTCTCTGGGTCACTGGCCCTTGGTAGAAAGGAGGCTCCCTACTTGTTAGGAAAATGTTCCTAACTCCTGCTTTCAAAAGACAAAAAGAGAGGCAGCCCTGGTGGCCTAGTGGTTAAAGTTCAGCACACTCTGCTTCAGCAGCCCAGGTTCAGCTCCCAGGCGCCGAACCACACCACTCGTCTGTCAGTAGCCATGCTATGGCAGTGGCTCACATAGAAGAACTAGAAGGACCTACAACTAGGATATACAACTACGTACTGGGGCTTTTTGGGGGGAAAAAGAAGGAAAAAAAGGAGGAAGACTGGCAACAGATGCTAGCTTAGGGCAAATCTTCCCCTGCAAAAAACAAAAACACAAAAAACCCAAAACATGTATCATTCAAGTTAAGGGGCATTGATTTCACACATTCCTTGTGTCCAGACCTGTGTTGGGTGCTAAGGAAGCCAACTGAGATGAGACCTGGACCCCTGAGACCTGAGCTTTGGGGAAGCAAAGGGCCAGGGAACTATTCTCATGCTATACACTCAGCAGTCAGTAATGAAAGGAAGTCTTTTAAGTTATTCTCTCTTGTCCTGCCTTATTTGATAAAGGAAAATTATTCTTAAGAATACTAGGAGCTGGCCTGGTGGCATAGTGGGTAAGTTCGTGCACTCCACTTCAGTGGCCTGGGCTTCGCAGGTTCAGATCCTGGGTGCAGACGTAGCACCACTCATCAAGGCATGCTGTGGTGGCATCCCACATAAAATAGAGGAAGACTGGCACAGATGTTAGCTCAGCCTCAATCTTCCTCAAGCAAAAAGAGGAAGATTGGCAACAGATGTTAGTTCAGGGCCAATCTTCCTCACAAAAAAAAAGAATACTATTGAAGTCCCTACCCATTTTTTTTCCAACTAAAAGAATTTTAGCTCGTGCAAGGAAGTTAGTACTAGTCAGAGTTTCAGGCCTTTTCCAAACAGAGGTTACGTGCACACCCCTTTCTAAAGGACAGCAGCTGGAAGCCCTGTGGGCTGCCCTGCAGGTCAGCCTCCCACCCTTTGTAGGGCTTTCTTCTGAGCAGTCTCAGTTTGGATATGTCCAGGGCCTAGGAGCACACAGCTTCAGGAGGTGGCCTATTTTATTAGTCAGCTGGTTTGTTACACAGTTTTTTCTTATTTCGGACCAGGCATTTAACTTCCTATTAATTTTTTCCGTTAATCGCATGTCCATCTGCCTCTTGCACATGGTACCTTTTACATTTTGAAGTAATTAACCCTCTTTCCTTTCCCAAGGTAATTTCTGCTAGTTCAGGGGTTCTTATAACCGACTCTGATCCCTAGGTGGGGTTTAATCTATTTATAGTGGAGTAGTTGGGAGGAAACTATTAATGTGGCCAAATACTGTTTGATTGGTTGGTTGGTTGGTTGCCTGGCTGGCTGGTTGGTTGGTCGGTTGGTTTGAAAAACTGCCGACACCCTCTTGGCTCATGTCAAGCTTGTGGTTCACCAAAAACTCCAAATCTCTTGGATTCATAAACTGAGTCATCTCCATTCTGTACTGGAGTCATTTTGGTGTTGCTGAATCATATATAACTTTACATTTAGCCTTCTTAAATTTGATCTTACTGGGTTTTTTTTTTTATTGTGATAAAATTTACATTACAAAATTTACCATTTTAACCATTTTTAAGCGTATGGTTCCATTGCACTCAGTACATTCCCATTGTTGTGCAACCATCACTGCCATCTGTCTCCAAAACATTTTTCATTTTCCCAAACTGAAACTCTATACCCATTAAACAATTATTCCCTGTTTCGTCCCACCACTAGCCCCTGGCACCCTTCTGTTTCCACTTTCTGTCTCTCTGAATTTGGCGACTCTGGGTACCGCTTGAGTGGAGTTATACAGTATTTGTCCTTTTGTGAAGGGCTTATTTCACTTAGCAAATTGTGTTCAAGGTTCATCCATGTGAAAGCATATGTCAGAATTTCCTTTTTAAGGCTGAATAATATTCCATTGTAAGTATATACCACATTTTGTTTATTGATTCAACTGTTGATGGGCATTTGGGTTGTTTCCACCTTTTGGCTATTGGGAATAATGCTGCTATGAACATGAGTGTACAAAATATCTGTTCGAGGCTTTTAACTCATTACATTCTGCCCATTTTGTGTCATTGGATAATTATCTGTAAATCACATAAGCTTGATCTCTGACTCTACTCAAATCCCTTAATAAAAATGTTGCACTTTCTGTTGATCTGAAGATACCATTTATACAAAATCGTCATTTCCCACATCTTCAGGCTTTTGTAAGTTATGCCATGGTCTTCACAGCTGGACTCAGAGCAGACTGCTTTCACATTCAGCCTGAGTCTAAGTTTATTCTAGTTCTTTTGGTTCAAGTCTAACTTGGGGGGCTGGGGTCAGGGCGTGTGAGTCAAATCACCTCTAGGCTGGATTAAAGTGGAAGGTTTGGGGCGTTTTGTTTGTTTTTTTATTTGTCTTTTTGTAGGCCACTGAGACTACACAGAAACTAATATCAGGTATCAAGAAGCAGGAAATGTAGTCTTAGAGTGACCTGATTAGGACTGAATTCGTTTGCTCCACAAATATTTTTTCATCTCCTACTTGTCAAAAACACATAGTGCTTTGGGAATCAAAAGATGAAAAAGACACATTCCTTGCTTTTAAGACGATTGCAATGCAAAATATTAGAGGAACTTCTGCTGTAACCCAGAGATCTTTAAGCAAGGCTTCAACCCATGGCTGTAAAAACCTATCTCCTTAAGATGAGGAGGATTACAAAATACATCAGAAAGCAAAGTGCGCTCTGAAGTGATGTTTTAGTCTCGATGGGTTTTAAGCAAGGATTTGGGGACAGACTGAAAAATGAAACATGAAAGCTTTAGAGGTGTCTGGCTTTTCCTTTACTTGGGCTAATCTCAGAGCACCAGGAAAACAAAAAGTCCTCTTGCTCTTGACAGTATCCAATTCTTATTATTTTTAGAGAATGGTAACTATGCATTTATGAATTTCTTTGTCAGGGCAATTTAGTTAATAGGTATGTAAATGACTACTTATTTCATTGTGTAGGTGGATCGCTTCGTGTACGCTTTCTGAGGAAGAGTGTAAGTGCTAAAAACTCTTAACGCTGCAAATGCAAAGAAGCAGAAGTTAGTTAGAATGCCATACCCCTCTTGTCTTAGGTGTTAGGAATGAGACAGGGAAGACCCATCTTGTAATGGAAGTTTGTTCGCTCAGTGGAATTTCTCATTCACATCCAATTTGAACTGCCCTTTTCCGATGCAGGAAAACCTAAGTGAATTGGGCTGCAAGGTTGTTTCTTATTATTGGTTTTCAAGCACCAAGGATCATTATAAACCTAGCTGGGGTGGCGTGGGGGAGGTGCTGATAGTTAATATCACAGTAATAAGTTTTCATGCAAGATTTGCAGTCTAAGGCATCTAGTGAAAACATCCCCTAAGAAAACGCCTAAGGCTTCTTTTAAAAGTTTGTTGTTTTTTTCAGCATGAAAACAACTTCAGAGGAGGCTGAGAATTCCACAGCTCTTCTGGCTTTAGTCACCTCCTGTGATCAGCACGGGAACTTCCATAATCCTTGAGTTAAAGCAGGCCGGCCCAGGAAGAAGTCACCAGGGGGAGAGAATAAATGGGCCCTCCTGGGGAATTAGCCTCATCTTCAATTGTGTTTTAATCATTACATTACCCTGCTTTGAAATTTCCTCAGATTCCTAGTTGTCACGCAAATCGAATTAAAATTCTTGCCAATGGGTCCAAGCCTTCCACTACTTTGCCCTTCTATGCTTCTTATCCAGCTTCTTTTGGCTCCCTCTGATATCACTTCACGGTCTCCACAAACAGGCTGGCGAACAAACACGCAGAAACTCACCGTGTCTTGTTTCTTCCTGTCGGTTTACAGCTCATAGAATTCCCCATCCCTGCCTCTTACTCATCAGTGACCTGATTCCTTCTCACCTGCCCCTTATCACTTGGCTCTATACAGTTGTCACAGGCATGTTCCTTTATGTGGCAAGCTCTGTCTGAGCTGTGCTATGGCTACTGAGGATAGAGACCAGGGGCTGTGTCGACTTCCTTCAACCTTCCAGCTCTGCAAGGGGCAGGGAGCTGGCTGCACATTGGGAGCGCTGCTTTGTTAAAATGCTTCACGGGCTTGCTTGTGCTTTTGTTTTTCCTTCAGGTGCAGAGTGAAGACAGTGTCCTCCTGTTTGTCATTGCCTGGACCATCACAGAAATTATCCGTTATTCCTTTTATACGTTCAGTCTGTTAAACCACCTGCCTTACCTCATCAAATGGGCCAGGTAAAGAAGGACATGCAATGAAAACTAAGTTTTGAAATGATCCATCACTGCATTGGCCCTTTATTGTCTAAATATTGCCTCCAAGTTCCTAAAAATAAAATTATACAAGACAGAGGTTGGGTAGAAATCTGGTCTGTAGATTTTATCTATAGATAAGGGACTCTACTTAACTCTCATTAATAGAAACACTGTCTTAAATTTTTTTTTAAAAGATTTTATTTTTTTCCTTTTTCTCCTCAAAGCCCCCTGGTACTTAGTTGTGGTTCCTTCTAGTTGTGGCATGTGGGATGCTGCCTCAGCATGTCTTGATGAGCAGTACCATGTCCGCACCCAGGATTCCAACCGACGATTCCCTGGGCCACCGCAGTGGAGCCCGCAAACTTAACCACTCGGCCACGGGGCCGGCCCCATATCTTAAATTTTTCGTACTTAAGTTATTTTTATTGGGTCAGTTCTTGTTAGTTAAATTATTTGATAGAGATTTGATGTAACATCCCCTTTTTGTCCATATCAAAATTTCCTGATGAGCTTCTGCCATTATGTTCGTTTTTTAGCCCACGTCCAATTCTCGTTCTCAATTTCACCAACAAGTTATGACTCTTAAATTAGTTTTTAATTAATGGCAACCGTTGCATGGCAGTTTTAGCTTGTTCTCAGTTTTATTTTGCTTTACTTGTGTTATGAATTGGATAAAAGGCTGACAGTTCATCTGTTTATCTGAAGTAACCCATGAGACTGTTGCGAGCAGTTTTCTGAGTTGGGAAGGACTCTGGGGAGGAACAACAGAGCAAAAGGGGCGACACTGTCTTTGGGGCCCAAGTGCTTCATTTCATGGAAGGACAACGGTAGTTTCTAAATAATTTATGAGCTCAGTAATCAAATTGGAGCCATAAACCCCTTGTTTCCAACATTTCAAGTATGTGAACTCCTTCTGCCTTCCTTCCGTTCTTCCTTTTTTTGCAATAAACATTTTTATTAAGAAAAGGGAAGAATGGGAAAAACAGCAGTTATTAACCAGCCTGGGCAGGCATTGTGAAAGCCGTCCGCCCTGGTTAGAGGGAAAGGTTATTGACAAGCCCTGATTTTACTAGTGGAGAACATGCTTCTGTCTCTTGTTTCCCATGGCCCGTGGAAGATTTCTTCCTCCTCCACCGTCCTCCTTAGCATGGCTGAAGTGGGCAACAGGGAACACTCTTCCTTTCACTGTCACAGGTTTCTCAGCACAGTTCCTGGGCCTGGAAGTTGGTAGCCCAGTGCTCACTGTCAGCCCCAAACAGCCAGAAGCTTTTTAAAATCTGAGCTGATGGTTTCTTTAGAATACTTATACCTGGAAGAATGACTTCCAGTTAGTTCCGTAGGACAAACCTCTCTCTGAATTCTTTTTGAAACATAGAGAACTCCTTTTTAAGTGAAAAAAAATTGTGTGGATTCTCCCATGTGATAGTAATTATGGTTTTGAAAAATTACATAATGACCAAAAGCTACCGTGAATTGTTTAATGTTTCTTAAATAGCATATATCTCATTTTTTACAGTAGCGTGTACAGACATTTGAATAATTGTAGCAGTATCCTCATTGGATGCGCTGTTTTCTTTAGTCCACAGCCCGGGCTTGGCGTACATTGTAGGGATTCCTAGACGCAGGCTCCGACACCTTCCCCGACTCCCTGCAAACCCCAACCCCACTCGCACCCCACAGGCAAGACCCTTCGGTATAAACCATGACTCAGTGCCCCTACTTTACCAATATTTGGCATCACCTTAGTTATTTTAGGGAGCTATTTTGAAGAGTTGTTTAGTCAGACCAAATTTTGAGGCTGACCAAATATGTTTATTTTCTTTTAGAACATTCAGAAACATACCTGCTATAGACCCTTTTCAAAAACTGGCTTGAAAAACCTGAATTTAAGCAGTGGGTAAACAGGAAAATGTATAAACAGAGCTTTCTAAAAGACCAGTACTGATGAGAAGGGTGGAAGTGTGTCTTTCTGCTAAGGCTGGCTTTGAGCCCCAGTGTGAGTGTTCTGTTGTTTTAGGTACACGCTTTTCATTGTGCTGTACCCCATGGGAGTGTCGGGAGAGCTGCTCACCATCTACGCTGCCTTGCCCTTTGTCAGACAGGCCGGCCTGTACTCCATCAGTTTACCCAACAAGTACAACTTCTCCTTTGACTATTATGCATTCCTCATTCTGATAATGATCTCCTACATTCCACGTAAGTAAACACTTATGCATATATTTGTTTATGTCTTAAAAAGTGGCTTCACAATAACTAGAGTTAAATGCCTTTGGTTGTTTTTCCACCATATCCAAGCAAATGTAAATCTAATTTATTGGGAACGCTTTAGTTTTTATTGAATGCTGACTGTCAGAGGGAATTTTCTCTGGTAGTAATTGAATAAAGATGAACCCTTCTCAATAGAGCTGCCAAAAGGCACCCTTCCCAGTGTGTGGGTTTGAAACACTGAATGCCAGATAGGTTCAGTGTCTGCTGGTGAAAGTATGGGGGAAAACAGCCATTAAAGCCCTTACCTTGACTTTTTCTGTCTCAAGAACTGCTTGTTTTGCTATCTGAAGAACATTGTAAAGAGATTTTTGCGTTTTTACTGTATCAAGATAGAGTTACTTCATTTTTAAGGAATCAGTAGTTAACCAGAAACAAATAACATAAAAATAGATTTTTTTCTGTATTTCTTATTTGGAAATAAGCATGAAAACCATCTGAAGAGGACATGGTGTTCTCTTCAGAATGGTTTCCAGTTATTTTAACAGTATTGCTACAGGTTAAATATATGGATAATCACATGTGCCTGTCAGCATCCCCAGAAAGAAAGAAGAGGCCTTGTTTGAGGCTTCTATGAAGTGAGTCCTGTTTGCTGAGGAAGAGTTGTTTAGTCCTTTTCTCAAATTCTAATGTTCAGTTGAAATCCTGTGAGTGATTTCCACATACCCGAAAGGATCTTGTTCTACCCAAGGATATATGAAGTTAATGTTTCTTCTCATTTAGCTATTTCCGTAGCCATTGTGGCTCTGAATCTAATTTTAGTCTATAAGATGCTGTATTCTGCCCTAAACCTCGGGTTAAATTCAGACCGGAGGAGTGGGTTTTCCTTCAGCCCACAGCGTGAACTGAATGAATCACCCTAACAATTGAAAACGACATGTTTGTGTGTCCCTCTGTGGAAAATTGTATTTCATGCATTGTGAGAAAAAAACTACATCCAGATTTCATGTGAATGTTTATCTTAGGGAAATTCTTAGACCCAGGTCTGCTTCATGATTCATTTTCCACTCTTTACGAATTATCAAGTCCTCCTCTTTGGTGCTGGAACCACAGTGGCTAAAGGCCATCTCTTTTCAGATGCAAAAGGTAGTTGATTTTTAAACAAAAGATAAATATGGAAGAGTCTAAAAATTTAAGTAATAAAATTGTCACTGTTTTTCACCTTTCTAATTTTGTTCCCTCAGAGTTTCATTTTCCAGTCTCTAGAGCAACAATTCCTAGTCAGAGAATTGCCACACCCAGAGTAATATATAATATCCCAGGGGGTACCACAGGATTTATTTAAATTCAACATAAATTTTTGAATGAATAGGAGATAGATGCTGTGTTTGATAACTTGGAAGGGGGCAGGGAAGAGATCATGAAATCGAATCAATAGCGAGATGCTACCACATTGGCAGAAATCTGGGGCCCCTACCTCAGAGTCGCTGCAGGATTTCCAGTCTGTTGAAGAAGGAGGGGCTTCATTCCAGAGCAGCCTGGCTCTGTCTGCACCCCCTAGTCTATTTTACGCTCTAGTGGCAGCCAGTGCCCAGCCCTTTGGTTCTGCCTGCTGACTTCGTGATCTAGTTAAGGGGCACCCCTCCCTGGTGATAGGATTCTCGGGAAAACAAACCCAGTTCCGTGAGATGTTCCTTCTTGGCCTTAAGATTGAGAGAGAGAAGAGAAAAAACACAGCCCTCAGGGCCAGCTGTATTGCAGAGTGTGGGGCAGACTCTCCTCTCAACAGAAGTCTGCTTTCTTCCCCTCCATTCCTTCCCCCTTCTTCCATCCTCAGCCTCCTTGTGGTAAGGACCTGGCCTAGTTAAAGTCTATATGATTTCTTTTTTAAGGCAACTTAACTCCTATAGACCAAGAAAAAGGTTTGATTCCAAGTAAAGATTAAAAGATTCCCTCCAAATCCCTGACTTCCCGCCCAGGCTCAAGATGGCAGCCCGGACCGTATCTCCTGCTGCAGATCATTTCTGTCTGCTGGCACTCACTGTGCCTCTGGCCTGAGCCAGTTGCCCTCCATGTTTTCAGTAGTTTCGGTTGTTAATATTGAGACCAGTTCGAACAGTTCATTGCAGCCAACTGCACATTTCCAACTTTCCAAAACTTTGTATTTATAAGAATAAAAGACAGAGTTAGGAGAGGTTGCTGTTGATAGGCAGTCTTCTTTACCAAATTTGGTTTTCTTCCTACAACTTAAGTTTATTTTCATCTTTAATGGGAAGCTGTTGAGATACCTGTCTTTATGAAGCAATACCCCTTCTTTATGGTCCTGACCTATTGCTGCATATGCAGCCCAAACTGTGGCCCGTGAGCTGTGGCCTCAGGGGTTTTCTCATATTGGGGTGCTTTGGAGTCGCTTGCAAAGTGCCCCTCTCCTGCTGTATGGCAGTTGCAGTATGTGCAGTATCTGCAGGCTCATTACACATCTGAGTCCTGTTTACATCCCCCCCAAACTGGCAAAAGTTGGTTGTAGGCGTGGGGGTAAAAAAAAGAGTGAGAAATGAGAAGCATCGATGTAGGGTGAGGGCACCGAGATGCTGGGCACTCTCCACGTTGTCAGTAACCATAACCACACCTCTAGTTTTTAGAGAAACTGAGAAGAAACTTGCTGCAAGCAGAGCATCTCCAGTTGCTCTCAGCCTCCAGGTCCTCCTCTCCTAGAGAGAAAGTGAGCCCATCTTCTTAGAGGGACACGGGCCCAGGGACTCCCACAACCCCCACCCCAACACACCGGAGACAGACACACACACAGGCACAGCCACTGTCTCCATTCTGTGTCCTGAACTGGGAGAGCAGGAGGTAGAATTCTAAAGAGCCTATTGTCAGGTCGAAATTTTCTTAGGGGTTTTCTTCACTGTAGCTCAATGTAGTTAAAAATAGTAGCCATGCATCTGGAGTTGTTTCAGTCATGATAGTTGGGTTCAGTCTGAACATACGAGTAATTCAGATGGAGACAGCATCACCCAAGTTCTGGTCCCCAAGAAGTCACTACTAGAGGTATCGAGAACCTACAGCCTGGTACCTCCATTCTCCTGGCCTCCCACACACATTCCTTTCTCTTGGGCACTTAGAAACCTCTGAAGGATATAAAGAAATGAAAGGCCACGTCTGCCTTCCATTTCTGACCTCTGACCCTTCCGGTAGCCAGCAGGCTGTTGCCTACAGGGATGAAGGCAGACCCCACCATCTTGCCTTAACTGCCTCTAAGGGCCTAATGAATGGCTTCTAGGTTGTCATCCTCCCTCAGACCCGCTGAACCAGCTGTGAGGCTGCAGCCACCTTAGATGGGGCAGTGTAATCACAAATGCAACCAGTGGAAACGTCCTTAACGTACTTTGCCACCAAGTTTCCCTTTACTAAAGTATATCTATAGAAATTTGACTGGCCCCACATATGTAAATGCTTACAATTAGCATTCCTTATGGTTTAATTATATCTTTACTTCCAGTTTTTAGATTATAGAGCTTGTCAAATTTTCTGGCTTTCGTACTAAAATAGCTCTCTCCCTGTTGAATTATATGCACGAGCTGGGTCTTTTCTGTGAATAACTTCCTGCCTGCAAGTGGTGAGTGGGGTGGATGGCACCCTGTGCACCCCCAGCCTCCTCTGCAGCTTATCAGATCCGTGCCACACACCCACTGATGTCTTGGAGTACTTTGGGAAGATCGTTTGAAATTTGGCCAACTTGGAACCCATTTAAAAAGGAAGAAACTGTCAGGGGAGAGTTGGCAGCAGTAAAAATTACCTCCCCAGAGAGACAGGTTACTGTCTAAAAAATAGAGATGGGAGCTGTTGGGAAGGGAGGGAAGGAAGGAAGGAAGAAGATAGCACTCCACATCGTCTTACTGCAGGTTTTTACATGGCCATTGAGCCCCCAGTGTACAGTCACCTTGTGGAGACCAGGCGGCTTGAGTTGGCAACTCCCAGCAGGGACACTGTGGGCATTGAGGTGGGACAGTTCTTAGTGGTGGGGAACTGTCGCACACTGCACGTTTTGGCGTTCCTGGCCCCATGTGCTAAATGCCAGTCACCTGCCCCCTTCCCCCTAATTCCAAATACTCCCTAGGGAGGCAGTACCACCCTGTTCTTTTGAGATTCAGTACTTTTTAAAGTAATCTGTGAAATGACCAAGAACAGACTCTCCGGTGCCTAAGATGCTGGCTTCCTTTTCACAAGACTTCTACACCCAAACCTGGTGTGGCTGTGTCAGCAGTGTCTCAGCACTCCTCCTTCCTCAGTCTCCCCATTCCAAGAACAGCCTTTCTCAGGAAGTACATTTGGGAGATCTGCCCAGGTGACAGAGCAGTGACCGGGCTAGACTAAGTCAGGAGCCCAGAGCCCAGTGCTAACTTTGTCAGTAATTTGCTGTGAAACCCCTGGCAAGTCGCCTACCCTCTCTAGGGCCTGAATTCCTCCTCTGAACAGGAATAATAACTCCATCACTAGAATTCTTCACCTGGTTCTTGTGAAATCAGAGAATAAATGTGAAGATAATATGAGGAAGTGTAAAGAGTATTATTTGGCAGCTCTGTGGCATCTTGACTGGTAAGGATAGTGACAATAGGGTCTGTCATTCCATTCCACACCACCCTTCCCCCTCGGCTACAGCGGGGAAAAGGTAAGTCTCTGCGTTTGCCCTCCCTTCCCAGCCCGCCTTGGTGCCTGCCTTATTGCTGGATGGGAAGGGAGAGTCCGAGAGCACCTGCAGTCCAATGCCTTAAACAGAACGCGCAAGTTTAAATGACCTCCTTAACCACTTCTTTCTTTTCTTTCCAGTTTTTCCCCAGTTATACTTCCACATGATACACCAGAGAAGAAAGGTCCTTTCTCATACTGAAGAACACAAGAAATTTGAATAGTTCCTGCTTCCTGCACCCCTCAAAAAAAAAAACCTTTTCAATGACAAAAAATGCTGCAGACTTTTTGAGTTCCTAATACATTTCATAGAAAATAAGTAAGAACTGTTTTTAAAATATTTAAAAAATAAAAATAAAACCCAAAATTCAGTATCACATGGGCCTAGGATTTTATTTAAAAAAAAAAAGCTGTTACATGAAGCATCCTGGCCGGTCGAATTCAGCATGCTCTTTCAACCAGAAATACCCAATATTTATGATGGCGCTAGAAAGGGATTTGGCATTTTGTATCCTCCTGTTTCCTTCCTGGATCTGATAAATATGGAGCTGTAACACTAAGTGCTGGAGAGTTACGGTGCGAGTGATGAAGTTGTACCCGCTGAGTGCCCAGCTTGCAGCAGAGTCGTGTTTCAGTCTGCAGTGCGTTTAGTTAGCGTTCGCTTTTCAAAGTGCTTGACTGCATGCTGGAAACTTTGTATTTTTGAAGCGGCAAACTTTGTTCTCTGGAATGCTCTGAAGTTGTGGCTGGGCCCTGGCCCCTCCCCTCTAGTGAGTGAATTATACAGTGTATATGTCTGTGAAGCTTTGGGGTAGAACCTTAATCAGAAAACAACTAGAACCTTTTGTCTGTCTTCACTTGAGTCCTCACTGCCTGCCACTGAGAAACAGTGCTTGAATCTACTGAGTTTGTGTACATTGTAGAGAACCTCCCTTCTCTGGGGCTCCGCCTCGATCGTATTTTAGCAGAATGACAGTCCTCAGAAACGGGAAGCTCAGTCGCTAGTAGATGGCAAGTGCCTTTCACAGTCCCATTCTCGGAACACCTGTGGGAAAGGCATTTGCCGATAGCTGTTCTCCTTTATGGACCTGACACCAGTCCAGGCCCATGGGAGTAGAGAATCTGTTATTGAAAGCACATGGAAGGTGTTACTTTAGAAACGTAGTCCGGAAGAACATTCAGGAATAGATTTATACACTCTTATTATTTGATTTTTAAATTTTCATTCAACTCTTCTGTTTGGCTCCTTCTGCTTGTGGTCCTGTGTAGTCCCACCGAGTTGTGAGTCCAGAGGCAGTGCAGGGTTCCAGCTGGGCAGTCGTGAACCAAAGGCAGTATCCTCCACACATGCTGGAGCAGCCAAGAAATGCTTTAGTCATATGGACACTGTCTAATTAGCCATTTAATGTCTTCATACCATTTAACGGCTCAGCTGTCCATTTACAACTTTTCAGGAAAGGGTTGGATGAAAAAGTAAAGCCCAGGTTTAGGCATGCACTAGATTTTAAACACAGAACGTTCTTGTGGCACCTTTTCTTCTTAATTGGTTGCTCTTTAAAACTTCAGAGGTCTGGTTTGCTAGCTTCACGAGTAGTTTTCATTTAAAATATAATTGCTGATATCAGAAGAGTATCATAATGGGAGATAATTTTTAAGTGCTTATTTTCATAGAAGCTTGAAAATTAGGATGAAAATGAGAAGAAAGTATGCAGCCTAAAATTTAATGCAGGCAAATATGTAATAAATTATTTTTGAATTGAGCATTAAAATTCTTCTTAAAATCACTCTTAACTGGGTCTGTTGAGATTAGAATCTATTCTTGTACTTCATGAACACAGTATGTGGGAAAGATTATTTTTCATGCTTTTTCTTCTTGCAAAATGTATTTCTACTATAAAATAAAATCCATTTGAGTTCTATTAGCCTTATTACTTACTTGGGGGAAGATTTTTTTCAGTTGCTTTAGGAATAGTTATAGAAGATGGGATGAAAAATGTAGGTTTTCCAGGATTGCCGGATTGGCAGTTCTATTCAGGCATCTATTATAATCTGTCAGTATTTATGGAAAACAGTCTGTCGCGAACAGTGGAATTACAGCAAATTGAACTTTGGCAACAAGAACACAGCAGACAGCTCCCTTCTCAATAATGGTCTCAACCCCAGTGTGTATTTTTGTCCATCAACATTTAAAATGCTCTTGGCAGATAAGGAAGGAATGTCACCACGTCCTTCCATCACCTCTCAGTAACTGGTTTATCTCTAACATGAATTAACTTATCCTTTGAAGTGGTGGTGTTCTTTTATGAATTGACAACGTGTACCGCACCAAATGCCACACCTTCTTATAAAGTGTGAATGAGGAAGGTGGTATTGGGTGGGTATCTTGTCAGACTGAGCATTTTCACTCTGGGGCCTAGTCAAAGGCATCATCTGCCCGGCTGCCCACCTGACTAGGTGATTCAGATCCCCCCTGGGGGACCGCCTTCCAGCAGGGAATTCTTTGAGGTATGCGGTAGTGCTTTGTGGACACGAGCTGCTAACCTGCGTCTTGCTGTGTCCTGTTTGCTAGGGTTGGGATCATTCATTTAACACATCCTGGCCATTATCACAGGCCCCTTGAGACTCAGTCACGGAGAAGGCCCTCCCCTCCCAGACAAACACGCTCCTCTGGAGAGAACTTCCACCAGGAAGGGTTTTGAAGATGCATAGTTAAAGAGGCGTGTGAAGAGATTGTGCCCTCATTTCCACTTGTCGTCTTGGTTATTCATTTATAATACAAGGTTGGCATTGATGTGGTACAACCTGCAAATTATTTTCAATTCTGAGTTTCAGATAAAACATTATAAAACATCAGAATCAGTACATACTGCTCCTTTGAAATTTGGGTAAAAAATTATACAACCGTATATATAGTCATTTTTGTATTTTTTCTATGTTGTGAAAACCAGAATTGTAATTTTATAAGTCTTTGATTCACTAAAATTATATAATTTAAATGTATTTTTTGTATATTTAGAAATAAGGAATTCAAAGACTATGCTTAACTTTCTATGCATGCCTTTGGAAGCTGTTTTTACCTGATAATGTTAATGTGGTAATAAGTTGTCTTCATAAAATACTGATCTGTGTTGCATTTCAAAATAAACTGGTGTGTGCTCTGCCTGGATTTGAAATGCTGGACAGCGAGTCTAGTGATTTCTCAGATTAAATTGGCCTGAGTGTGGTGGTGTAGGAATATGGAAGAGTTTCCATTTGGATTCCAGCTCTTTCTTTGACAATTTAAAGATCTATTTCTGCTATTCATGATGGTTCTGCACTTACAGGAAAAATAGCCAGGCTCTGTTAAGAGGTTCCCAAAAAGTCATTATTCCTGTCAGTCCGTCTTCAAGCCTACCGCGCCCCCTCCAACCTGGCTGCAGAGGGACAAGAGGCATTCCTCATGTGAATGACCAGGAAATCTGAGAGATTAATCCATAAGAGATTGAGGACGCTTGTCTCACAATGATTTCTTAATCTAACTTTGCTAATGTAAGGTGAGAGGGGAAACACAATGTTCATCTTACATTAAAACAAGACATGGTCAAGTGTCTCCTCCTGAAGACGCCTCCAAATACAGAACTGTCACCGGAGCTGCTGTCCGCGCTCTGCGTCCACAGTGAGAAGTGGTGAAGAGACACTGGCAGGCTGCCTTCAGCTGGCCGCTTCTCAGCTCCTAGTTCTAGACCCACAGTTTCTTCACCTCGAAATGAAAGCCCTGTGTCTCCCTGTGCGGGGCACTTTCCAGTGGGTGGCCTCTGTATGGTGCCTCCAGCAGTAACAGGCCCCCTGCCCAAGTCGGCCCCGTCTTTCTTGGAGTTCATCGTCACTGTTGCCCCAGGTGTGGTCTTTGTTCTGAAGGGGGCCATTTTCTTTTTCAGTGCTGTCTGATCACAGCTTAGATATTACCAGCACAGTGATTAGAACCACCTCTCTCCTCATGTAGAGTCTAAGCTGTCTCAGAGAAAGGCTTTCCATTTGTAAAAAGAGAAATAAAATTATTTCAACTGAAACTGAGAAACAGATGGTAAAGTTAATAGAGGCTACCCAGAAAATATGACCTGTACAGTCTTAGGGTGGTAATGGGAAACCAGAGCTTTCTCATTTGTCACTCATATTTTCTGGCAATTATGTGTACTATGTTAACATAGCCCCTAGCCTGAGGAATTACCATGTGTATAATCAAGAGACCTATTGTTACACACAGCATTCCAGAAATACTGCTATGTTGTCCTGTTCCCTTGATCAAGAATGACTAGCTTTGCAATTCCTCATATTATTAAAAAAACAAAACACCCCAGCCTTACAAATAGACTAGTTCATTGTCATACAGTTCAGTGGTGAAGGACTCGCTCTAAGCAACTATTACCAAAAATAGCAATACCTATTAACATTCCCCTACTTGCAACTGAGGACCAGAGCTAGAAGAGAGAGCTGTGTGATTTTTTGACCAACATTTTCTTTTAAATATGTGAGAGACCATTTAATCTTTTTTGTTTTCAAATTTAGAAAGATACCCCTTAGTGTCATAGGTTCAGGTCTCGTCACCAAAAATATTCTTTTTTCCCACAAAAGGTAATTCACCCTAAAAATCTCTCATTTGATGAGCAAAAATAAAATGCATGAGGGGCTGTGTATGTCAACCCCTCATACTCATTTCATGTCTTTCTATGTTTGGAAATTGTGTTCTCTGCTCACTAATTTCAGAGCATAGATTTATTACCACTGCAGCAGCGCTTTCGCATCTGTGACCTTCGCGAATGCAATCCAGATGCGTGTCCAGATGCTGCTGCACCTGGTTGAAGCCCAAACGCCATTTCCGCCTCTCTCTTGTCGTAGCCGGGCTGTCCCGCTAGGGGGCAGCACCTCCCAAGCGATCGGGGCCTGGGGCGTCAGGAGTTTGGAACACAGCTTCAGCCCAAGGACGCCGGAGGGGCACAAAGGCGCGCTAATGAAAATTAGTCACGGATCTCTATTGTCCATATAAAGTAAAGGCAGTCAGATCTGAAAGCATATTCTGGAGGGGTACAGGAAATAACACTCTTTTTAGAGCAAAGAAACCAGCTTGGATGCGTGTTCCGAGGCTCCATCCATTCTCTCCCTATTGCAGAGCCCTCCCCGGCGCCGACCCTGCAGCCTGCTTGGTTTTGAAATGCCGAGGGCTTTTGGAGTCGGTCATAAAGCAGGTGTTAAGGCTCCTGTTTAATGGAGAGCCTACTTGTTAATCTTTGAACTGTTCGGGGAGGTCAGTTCCCACTCTTCTTCTGTCTCTGGATATTTTTGGAGGGTGGCCTGGGCCATGAGAAAATGTCAGGCCACCTTATAAGGCCGCGTCTGGCCCCGAGAATGCTTTCTGCAGCCTGTCCAGTACACCCTGTGGGTGTGAGTGAACTTGACTCTTGGACTGTGGGTTTTCTCACAGATTTAGAATGCTTCTGCTCATGCCACGGATTATTCTCACTCTTTAACAGGCTTAAGGTCTTCTGGTGTCTTAAATGACACCAATTTTGGACATACCAACTAGATAACCGAGGGCATATGAAATCCTCAACAACCACCCTTGGGTGACTGTGCTGGGCCAATAGTAATAGTCTACTGCGAGTGGTTTGTTTATTTAACCAGCGTGTGTCACAGTGAAATCCACAGAATATTAGTTCTGAGTGATGATGGGGGTGTGGGGGAACGGGAGGTGGGATTCTGTAGATTAAAAAGTTGAAACAAAATTTGTTTTCTCTCCTGCTAAACTTTTCAGATCTTTTTGCATGTGAATGCAGTTTGTGAGTCTCCAAGAGAGGGGGTGCCAATGCAAGATTTTCCAAAGCTATATTTGACCTTTATCCTTGAAATATCTTCAGGGCTAAGGCTCCTTGAACACCTTGAAAAATACTGATCTGTTGGTGGGAGCTTTCCCCATCGAGGAACGTGAACCCATCCGGGGTGGGGGGGGGGGGAGGACAAGAGATGGGGGCTATCCTGAGATCTGGGGAGATTTCCTTCTGTTTTGGGTTTTGTTTTTCATAAACCACCGTGATCAAGTAGGTTATATGATTATTAGAGGAAGAGCTTAGATTAAAGTGTCAGCAGCCCTGGATGGAGTCTACCATTTGCTGCTTTCTAGTGGATGAAAAGGTGTCTCCCAGGAGATGTGAGCGCGTCTGTCTGAGAACACCCGGCTGGGACCGGCAGCCCCCTAAGCTGGGGTCAGTCCAGCTGCCACTCCCCCTGTGCTACACCCCAGTTTCTGAACACAGACTAAGTGCCTACTGTCAGAGCCCCTCACTCAGGCTCATGTCCTCCTTGAGGCTCGTGGTGTTGGGGGACCGTCTTCCACACTTCACGCACATTCCCAAATGTCACCAGGTGGTGGCTGCTTTGTCCTGGTGTGCCCTGTCATCTGACAAGACCTTAGAGTTCCTTTTTTTCTGGGGCATGTCCTCCTCATGTCAGCTCACCACGTAGACCCTTGTGAACCAGAGAAGCCATCACTCCCACTGTGCAGAGGAAATTGAGGCCCCAAGAGGGCACAGGACTTCCCTGGGACCACACAGACTCAGAGCTGGGGCTGGCTCTCTGCCCCCTGCCAGGGCAGATCCGGGGCTGTGCCCTGCTTTCTTCTACCCTCACCCATCCCATGGCTTTGCTGAAGCTTCCAGCTCTCTTACTCTGTTCCCCGTCCCTCGATGTTCCCCAATCTCCCTTTCCCATGACCCCTCAACCTTCCCCATCTGCCCCCTCCTGCCAGACTCCACCATTCTTCTCAAAGCTGTCACAAGCCTCCTTGTCCCCTTGCCTTCCCATTGTACCCTCGTGGCAAAACCCCAAGCTGGGGTCAGTCCAGCTGCTACCCTTCCCTGAGTCTCTCACCCTTGGGCTGCCTGCCTGGCACACTGTCCATGATTCCCTTTAAACATCATCCTCCTTAAACCTCTGCCTCGCTCTCAGCCCAGGATAGCACCCCCAATTTCACAGAGAAAACAGCCATCACAGCAATTCCTTCAACTTCCTGTCACCAAATCTATAAACTTGCCTGCACTGGCTCCTCCTTTCCTTTTCCTTCTGTTAGAACAGCAGGGCTGACCCTCTAGCCAAAGCTAATTCCTCCCTTGTGCTCTGGATGTTTCAATCTTTCCCGCCATGAGGGACCTCAGTCTTGCCATCTGATCCTCTCTGTACTTCCTCTTTGCCAGCCTTTCCCCTCAAGTACCTCCCCATCATGGCCTTGATGTGTACTCCACTCCTTCCACCCTCTCTCCTCCTCTTCTCTGGAAGGGTGACCATGAGCACTTCTCTATTCTCACCTCCCACCCTCTTCCCATCTCACCAGTGTCTGGCCCTTCCTATCATGCCAATGACACTGCTCTGATCAAGGTCACTAGTGACCTCCTTGTTATGAAATCCAGTGCACACGTTTTAGTCTTTGTCTTATGGTTGAAACTGGGGCGCCATCCTGCTGGATGTTAGAAATAATGGTATGGTTTGGTAGGAGACTAGGGAGTCCAGAAATATCCACCCCTGGTCCAGAACTCTCCTTTCTCCTCCATGCACCCCTACTGAAGGTGTATGCAAAAGAAACAATGGCCAACCTGCCAACAAGAAGCGTAATGGTTAACTTACACTAATGGCTTCAGCCCCAGGGGAGGGCTCTGGTAAGCTGGGCAAAATCACATAGAACACTCCTGTTTCCCAAACTAGTAAGAGGTAGTAGGTCAGAGTAAACAAAATTGTGAGGTCTGCTCAGCTCGCCTCCCACCCCACCTCACCACATTCTTCTCCATCCCAGCACTTAGGTCTCACCATGGCGATAGGGAGAAAGGCTCACCGAAACACCATCAGCTCCAGGGAGGAAATACTCAAAGACTGAATGAATACATGTGCCGCCATGTTGGCATCAGGCTGGCCTCGGCTGGGGGAGGCCTAGGCTGGGAAGGACAGGAAGGCATCTGAGGAGAGAAAGAGCAGACCCTGCTCTGCTTGCCATGAAGCTAGAAGGACCGGAAGAGAGACCCACAACCCTTCACGCCGACCTCTTAAGGCCTCTTGGCCCCACTCACTCTCACTAGCAGATGTAGCTCCACCAGAATCTTGAAACTGAGCGTTAAGGTCAGTATTCCTCCTCCCTGGGGAGGAGCCAAGACATCCTTGGGGAAACGAAAAGGGACCTTGGAATCCTTCCCAGGAAGCCAGCATCTTTCTTGAAACGATCTTTGCTCTTGACAGCCTGCTCTGCTAGTTTTCTCCTGCCTTCCTGAACAACCTCCTCAGTCTCCTCTGCCTACCCCTGACTCAGAGCTTCCCAACCTCGAGTGCATCGAGTCACCCAGGGTGCTTGACAAAATCAGATTACTGGGCTACCCCAGACCTACTGAGTCTGGATCGCTGGAGAGAGCTAAGGGCTGTGTTCTCTCACAAGCCCCAAGGGTGACTGATGCATTGGCTTATGGAGTGATTTTGAAGAACGTTGCCATAAGGGCTCCTGAACCTGAGTGTTCTTTCCGACTCTTCACTTCAAACCCGAGGTCCCTGACCAGTGGTCCCCGGTGCCGATCTGGCCCATGGACATGTTTTGTTTGGCCCACATCATATTGGTTTTTTTAAAAATTCAATCAGGGGCCGGCCGCGTGGCTGAGTGGTTAAGTTCACGCGCTCTGCTTCAGCGGCCCAGGGTTTCTCCAGTTCAGATCCTGGGCGCGGACATGGTACCACTCATCAGGCCATGCTGCGGCGGCGTTCTGCATAGCACAACCAGAGGGACCCACAACTAAAATATACAACTATGTACTGGGGGGATTTGGGGAGAAGGTGAAGAATAAGAAGGAGGAGGAGGATAAAAAAGAAGATTGGCAACAGATGTTAGCTCAGGTGCCAATCTTTAAAGAAAAAAGTTCAATCAGTTGCCAATACTAAAATTAAGAGATGTCATGCAACCGTCTAAGAGAAATCAGAAGATGAGGCAGCAGGAGTCCACATCCCCGTATGTCAGGCATCGTGAGAACAGCGAGGGCTGTCCCCTTGGATTGAGTGCTAGGGAAGGGATTGAGCTCAGGCACCAAGGCCACCTGTCCAGAGACTGCGGGTCACCCCTCCCTGCCCAGCCAGGCCCATCAGGCATCTCGGCAGGAGCTGGAGAGGAAAAGCATGGCTGCCACGGCTTCTGGTTCTCTCCCCATGCTGCCGGCTGCCGGGTTCCGACTTGAGCCTGCCTCTATGCAGAGCTCTTCTATCCCCACTGGGGTAGCCTGTAAGCACCCTAGGTTCAGCCTATCCGAAATGAAACTCATCCTCTCCTCCCCCACCGCAAATCTCTTCCTCCTCCCCTTGCCCTCCAGTCTGCCCCACCTCGCGGAATGGTGCCCCATCCACCAGTTGCTCCAGCCAAGAACCTGAGAGTCATCTTCCCTCTTCTGCTCCCTCCTGGCCCTCGCTTAATTTTTAATCAGCTGCTAAATCCTGTTGATTCTATCTGCTGAGGGTCGGTTGAATCTATCACATGCCTCCTCCGCTGCCTCCTCTCCTGCCCTCACCACCATCTCAGCTGGACAGCAGCGGAGCCTCCTAACTGGTTCTCAGCATCCGCTCTTGCCCTCCCCTCAAATCCACTCTCCGTGCAGCACCCAGAATAGCCTTTTAAAAAGAGAGACTGGCAGGAAACTTATCAACAAATGACTAAATTGGGTAGTTTCAGATACTGAGAAGTTCTCTGAGGAAACTTAGAAAGGCAATGTGTTAGGAGGGGCTGGGCCTGCTGCTTTGGCTCCAGCGCTCGGGCATGACCTCTCTGAGGACACGTAGATGTGGGACTGGAACTAGATCCTATGGATCCCAACGCCCACAGTGGTTTCCCTCTGCCATGCTGCCTCCCTGTTTTCTGGAGCACGGGGACATTGGTGGGGGGCTGGGGGTTCTTGTCGGATGAAGGTCATGTGGGTTCCCCGCCTAGGCAGCTTCTCAAAGGGCACAGCTGCTGGCTCCTTGGAGACTTTTAGTCCTCACTGTGCCCTTGGGGTACCCTTGGACCAGGCTCCTGGAGAAGCCCAGTGGGTGCGTGGAAGGTCAAGGTCCAAGTACTCCAGGATGCAGCACCCTCCATGGCGCCTCCAGTCTGCAAAGCGGGCATCTGAGCTCCAAGCTTTTCCCAGGACTCAGCCCTTTCCCTGGGCACTTCTCATTAGCAAAGGTGCTGACAACCGAGAGTCTGGTTACAAGGAATTCTAGCAGGCCTGCAGGTTGCTTGTCTGCAGCAGCCCCGGACCAGAGTGTCTTCCCCAGGGCTGGGCTGAGCCAGGCCCTCAGCATCCAGGGTGCACAGGTGTGCACCCACATGCCAAGGGCATCTCGACCACAGTCTAAGGCCTACTTCAGATCAATGATTTATCTGGATCATCTCTGCCTCTTCTCCCCACCATTAGGATGGCTAATCAAGCCCCTACTCTCCCTGAAAGCTCCAGGCACTGATCACGGGCTGCCAGAGCCTTGGGCTGCTTCACTTCATGTTCAAAGTCAGGAGGAGGTGAGCAGCCCCACCTGCTCCCGGGAAGACTGTCATTGAACACCCCCCATACCTTCCCAAACCTCCAGCCCACGTCATACACGAGGGAACCATGGCATATCAGAGCTGGAAGGCAACTCAGACTGGCATCGTCTCCTCCAGCCCCCACTTGTCCAGAAACCGATGCCAAGGAGAGAAAGGGACAGAGCTGGTCTCCGGCAGAACCGGACCACTCCTCATCCACCTCCCGCAGGCTGTAGGATGGCCCTGCAGGGCACTTCTGGGTGTGCAATGAGGGGATTTCATGCTTCTCCAGGGACCTGAGCATCCTACCAAGGAAGACAGAGCCTCTGCAGCCCACACTGCCATTTCAGGTGTAGACTTTCAAGGAGATTGTAGAATCGGGGGAGACGGACCCCTCTCAGGCCCTGGGGAGGGTGTCGTGGCTACTGCCCATACCCAGCAGCTTAGGGGACGCAACCAAGGGCCTCTGTGCCAGGCAGCCCTTCAAGGGCTAGGGGCAACAGGAAGAGGGAAGTCTGCCCTGGGGCTCAAGTAGCCGCATCTGGCCGCGGAAGCCCTGTGGTTGTATGGCTTAACCCTAGCCTAGGAGGGCTTCCTGGACTTCCTACAGGTGTTTACTCAGGAATGAAAGTCTAGGGGCTCCTTCCAGAAGTCCCAGCTCCTGGCATCAGCCCCTCTCCCCCTGTCGGAGAAGTACAGGCTGGGATGCAGCCTGCAAGTGTGGCATCCATGGGCTCCCCAGCCTCCCATCAGGAATCTCCACTCAGAGCCAGGCAGCTGTTGGCTTGCCTGGTATATTTAGAAAAGTCAGGCTCTGGTTGCTCCCTGTTCCCTTGCAAAGTGTGAACTGCACCCATCACATGGAAATGTGATTCACTTCTCAGCAAGCAGGCTGAGCTGCCTCCCACCGCCTCCGAGCAACTCTCCCTCCCTGCCCCGCTCAGCCCTCGCGCAACCGTGTCCTCACGTCTTCCGCGTGGGGCTGAGGGCTCTGGCAACCCCGTGACGGTGGAGAGCTGGTAAAGGCACCTCCACGGCCAAAGGCAGAATCTCTTTGCATCTTATGGCAGCAATGCATTGATCTTACTTAGTCTGTTTTTTTTCTTTCTGGAAATCTGGACGCTTTCTTCCTCACAGCCTCACATCCTTGAGTTCTCAGCACCTCCCCGCCCCGCACACACACATACCCCTGCTCCTCTTGTGGTCTTCAGAAGCCCTGGAGAAGCTCTAGGTCTCGTGGTGAGACCCTTATGGGAACAAGTGCCCTAAAGCGGAGGTTGGACCCTGGCAGCCTGCAGGCTGAACATGACTTTTTTTCCCTTTTTCTAAAATGATATTCTAATTTGTTTTCGTTACCACCATTTTTAAATTGAGAGTTCACATTTAAAAAAATTAATTCCCTGATTCTCTTGAAAAAAAGACCCGGAACTCCAGCAGCCCTGAGCCCCCATCCTGCAGGGCCCATGGCGGGTAGGGGGCTGCCCCCTTTCAACAGGCAGGTTCTCCGGGTTGCCCACCAGGCCGTGTGTCCATTTGTATTCCCTGCCTGAGTGCTGGAGGGTCTGGCTGTATAGCCCCACATATCCAGGGTCCCCTACTACGGCAGGTCTATACCTGTATGAACCTATGTGTAGCCAGTATAAAACAGGTACGTACCCCACGCTGTAAGGACAGGAAGGAGCAGTGGTTTCTCCCTTTCTTCCTTTAATTTCTCACTCTTCACGTCCCTCAGTCTCCAGAGGTTGTCTCCTTTTCCCTCTCCACCCCTCTCTGATGCCCTATATTGTTGGCTGTGCGGTTCCATTTTTGCCGAGCACCAGCCTCCCCAGCCCCTGCCTGGCTCCTTGCAGACGGAGCATCTTGGAGCTTCAGACTCAGGCCTGAGTTTGATTCCTGCTCCACTTCCTGCCCTCACCACTTCCCTGAGCCTCTTTCACGTAAGAGATAGGGACAAATCATGCCAAGTCGGCAGGGTTGTGTGAGAGTTAAATGAGTTGTTGCTCAGCCCACAAGATGGTCAGAGGGAGCTGAGTCTGTTCCGGTGGAGAGCGGAGCAGGGGCTGCGGCTGCCTCTCCAGGAGCTGCAGGACCTCGTGGTCCCAGGAAATAGTCCAAGTGCACAGGCTGCTCCCCAGAGGCCCAGAGGTGGCGGTGCCTTTACCCTCTCAGGGCAAGAACTCCTTTAAATGACAGTTTTCACCTGGTTGAAGGAGACTGGTCAGGCCCAGGCTGGGCTCAAACCCAGGAGGCCGGGCCAGTGGGAAAAGCCGGGGCCTCAGGCTCTGCTTTTCCCTCCTTCCTCCAGATTACCAGCTCCTAGGCTGCCCCAGCCCAGGGCCACAGGCGCATCTGCCCCTGGCCTTCCAGCTGGAACCCAGTCGCAGGTCTGAAGGAAACCAGCAGAGGAGGCCTGGTTGCCTGCACCCCAGGACCAGGGGCGCTGCCAACCCCTCTCCTCCTTCTGGGAGGCACCGGAAGGTGAAAGAGCATTGGACTTTGTAAAGGACCGAGTCACAAAGAGTCCCCCCGCCACTCTCCCCCTCCCTGCCTCTCACTGGTCCCCACATCCTCCTCTGAGCAGTGAGGGGGTGAACTCTGGGAGCTGTCAGGCACCCCCCCTGGCCCTGACACCATGTGATGTGGTTGAGTGGAAAGGAGGAATCCTATGTTCAAGAGGTGCTCACGTGACATCAAATCCACAGGTGCAGGAGGAAAAGCTGACAGTACGGAATAAAAGGTGCATGCAAATCAAGAAAGGCTGATCGGAGGCTTTACGGGGAGAGAAAGGCCTGGGGCAGAAGCGATCTGGTCCTTGCTCAGCATCCCAAGTCTCCCCAGGGTGTCATCTGCCCTCAGGCAACATTGATGGTATTACCATGATGACAATGTTGCCAGGGGACCCAGAAGTATGGAAACCCAGAGACATATCGCCAAATGCAGAGTGACTCTCCCTGTGCAGCCCTAAGGCCTGCGTGACCCGTGAAGAGTAACAGTACCTAATACTGCTCAGCACTTACGGTGTGCCACAGACTGCCCATATTTTTTTTACATATGTTAACCCGTGTGTTTATTCCAACAAGTCTATAGTCAATCCTGTTAGACTCCCATTTTACAGAGAATGGAACTGAGCCACAGAAAGGCTAAGTAACTGGCCCTGGGTCACTTGGCAGGTGAGTGGCAGAGCCTGGATACAAACCCAGAGAGAGTTCCGGAACCTGCACTCGTCATCACTACACTGATGATATTGCTTTTACTTTCCCTCCAAGGCCGTGGTGCTCCACGCTGAGCACTCAGTCCCGCTCTCGCCATCTGAAATCATCCGCAGCTGCAGCCGCTCCACACTGGGTACCAGTGAGCGCCACGTGATGCAGCAATAGGCAAGTGCCTGGAGCTGGAACGTCGTGGAGAACCCCTCTCATCTTCAAGCCAGTCTCTCCACCACACAGAGACAGTAACGGACTTTGTCCCTTTGTCGTCACAGAGAAACATAAAGCAACCACTCAAGTGCCCACAAAGTGACGACGTCCCCACGTCTCTCTTCCCCGTTTTTGTCATCCTGCTCAATCCTAGCAAAAAGGATTTCACTCCAGGGCCTGAGGCAGCTCCCTCTGCCCCTGCAGCCTGGGGCGTCTTCCCTGGAGACTGGCAGGCTCCTTCAGCCCCCTAGAGACATCAGTTCCACATTCACAGAGGAACATTCCCGGAAGCCGACACCACGGAGCCAGGCTGCCTTCGTGCTGGGACCCTAGCAGGAGTGTAGTAGTTACCCTGGGAGAGGAAGGCGTGCCAGGAGGGGCTGGTAGATGGAGAACATAAACAAAGAAAAGAGAAATCAGCTCGGATTCTGCCTGGCCAGGAGTCTGGCAGGTCCCCCCAGCCCTGCAGAGCCCCTGCACTGGGCCCTCCACACTCCTGGGGAGGAATCCCCTCGAGAGCCTGGGGGTGCTGCCCAGGGCGCCCATGGGCTTCCTGAGCCCAGCATGGCCCTGTGTGAGCTCCCTCACTCTCGCCCTCAGGGGCCCAGGGACAAGCGGTTTGATTCTTTTCCACAAGCCTCCCTAAACCTTGCCCTCCCTCATCCTTTTGGGTTCCCCAGGCCTCGGTTGTTTCTCCTGTCTCCCATCAGAGTGCCATGTCCCCATGCTGTAGCAAGACCTGACTTCCCCAGGAGAAGCAAACCAGTCCCCCAGCCCTCTCAGAGCATTAGGATACAGGAAGGAGGGAGAACACAGTGGAGTCATGGAGCCACGCCCCTTGCCAAACCCCCCAGAAGGTTCAGCCTGCCCCACGAGAAGCCCTTTTCCTCTGAAAGCCCCAGGAGTCTGCTGACCCCTGATGTTGGAAGTCGGGACGAGCCTGCCAAATGAGTTTCCCTTCTTCCAGACAGGACGGAGGAGCAGGTTTGCTGCTGGTGGGGAAAGCGGAGTGAACACTCTCCAAAGCGGGGGCACAGTCTCCACTTAGGGGCTCTGTCAGCCTATAGGACTCCCTGCACTGTGACCACATGGCCTGCCCACCTTTGAAGCCAGGCTGTTCCTGGTGGGCTAGGCATACACCAGAAGGGACAGCAATGCTTGGACCAGGTTCCCTGGGTCAGCCGATCGCTATCCCAATGAAGAGGGTAGCCTTACCCTTCCTTGATGTGGATCTGAAGGACTTCAGGGGGGCTGGGGGAGAAAACGGGGAGATCGCTCACAGTGACTCAAGCCAACAGGTGTCTGGAGGAGAGCTTGTATATTACAGGCTGAGATCAAGCCACAGTAGGGCCAGGTGGCTCCGGACGCTCACAGGGAGAAGCCTTACTGGCCTCTTCCAGCTTCTGGGGGCTCCAGGTTTCCTGGGCTTATGGCCACACACCCTGTTCCTCTGTCCTCACAGGGCCTTCTACGCTGTGTCTCTGTGTCTCAAATCTCCCTCCTTTTCCTTCCTTTCATAGGAACATGAGTTGTTCACTAAGGGCCCACCCTAAATCCAAAATGACCTCAACTCAAGATGAGATCATAATCTCCTTTAACATCTTAAAATGAGATCTTTATCCTTAATTATATTTGTAGATATTACTTCCAAATAAGGCCACATTTGCAGGCTAGGACTTGGGCATATCTTTTTGGCGGACACCGTTCAACCTACTACACTCAGTTCTCTCATCTATAAAATGGGGACAAGAGGAGCACCTGCCTCACAAGGCTGTGAGGATCACCAGGGTTCGTACCCTCCAGCACTTAGAGCGGTGCCTGGCCTGTCGCTCATCCTTCAAGATGCCCCTCAATGGAACTTGCTCTGAGCCCCAGCCCCTTGCCCCTCCCCCAACAAAGCCACTGCCTGCACAGCTGCTTCCGCGGCCTCCATAGACCCTCCAGCTTTATCCCGGGGCCTTTATGAGCAGGATGGAGGCTGGTTTCCTCTGCCAGCCCACTGGCTCCTTTAGATAAAAAGCTCGATCATGTTCATCTCTTTTTTTTAAAAAAATAACCGTTTTGAGTCATACGAAAATATCTTGGGTCACGGGCAATAATGTGTGTATAGAGGCATTGCAGAGCAGATATATCTCATTATCATAAGCCCAAATGTTTCCTGGTTTTCTCCTGACCATTTGATTGGTCCCTTTCCCCCTTGTCTCCCCAGCATCCAGGCCAGAGCCTGCCACATGGGGGTGGGGCACAGATAGGTGATAAATGGAAGGAGGAAGGCAGCCTGAAGGTCGGAGCAGGAATCCAGGAGCAGGGGAAGGGGACAACTGGGGGACACAATGGGTCCTGAGGGGGTGACAGGACCTTGGAAGAAAGGCCCTGGGGCTGGGGGCGGGGGTGCAACTGTGGTACAGCAGTGAATGCCAGCAGTTGAGAGCGATGACATGGGACCCGGCATCGAGGTAGCTCCCAGCCTGGATCCCTGACACATCCTGGAGAGCTAGCCAGACAAGAGAGGCCTGCTGTCGCCACTGGCTCGGCCACGTAAACGGCACATCAGTGACTTCTGTTTTTGTGGCCTGTTTACTATATGACTAATTACCATGTATCATCACAGCAGTTATGTATATAATTATGTGGCAGATTAATTTGTTATAAGCTTCATTTAATTATACGGCTGAACTCTGATTGCTAAGTCTCTACTACCCCAAAACAAAAACAAAACACAACAAAATTTGAAGGCCCTTTGCTCCCCTCCGCGTTCACAGTTGGAGAAGGCAGATAGGACCCGGCCCGGCCTCTGTGGTGGAAGTAGGTTCCCCGGCTGGAGGCGCCACTGTGGCTGTCGTGGAGAACTGTCTTGTACGGAGCCCTTGCTGTGCGGGGTTGAGGGTCTCAGACGCGCTCGCCCGGCACAGCAAGCTGGCTAATGCCCATTTAACATGCACGCTGGTTGGGCGCCTCTAAAGCCTTGAATGGGGTCGGTTCCCTCTACTTTCCTGGGCTCAGGGAGGGGTCATCCAGCTCCAAAGCTGGGATATGGCTGGGATGACCTCAGAGCCCCTCCTGGGTGTCTGAGTTCACTCCAAGTGGGTCTGTCCTGCTCCTACCCCCATAGCCCCTGCTCTGGCCAGTGACTTGACTACTAGCCCGCTTGTTCTTCACCTCTGCCTTCCTCATGTTCTCTCGTCCCTTCTCTGTCTCTCCTGTCCCTGGTTTCTACAGTGACAAGTACCATAGAAATGCTGACGGACTCCTCAGTTTCCAGCCAGAGAGCCAAGCTGGGAAGAGGCAGGAAGCCACAGAGAGAACAGCCAGCCAAGATGTGTGGCAGAGCCGTGACCCTGACATTTTCAGGGGACAGAGGAGACCCCTGTGGAACCCCTGCCGGATCTCTGCACGTCCCAGCCAGCCCTTTCAGTCCATTCTGACTGTGGAAGTTCTTTCTCTCATCCAGCCTCACTCTATCTTCTCATCTTGTAAGACAGTTTCTTCAGTCTCTCTCCTCAGTGAGATTAACCCACAGCCCATCAGCATCCTTTGAGGAAGCCCTTTTGGAGACCTGGAGGTCTTGATCCACTCTCCCCACTCCCACTCCACTCCTGCCCCCAGCCCTCACATGCCAAGGCCTTCTCAGGACCGCCTGCTCTTAGATCCTTCCACGATAGCAGTACGGGTAGCTAACACTCATGGGGCACCATGGCCACGGTCCCCACCAACACGTTCAGACCTGGTCTCACTTGCTCTTCCGGTGGTCCCATGGAGTAGGTGCTGTCATTACCATCACTGTTCCACAGAAGGAGAGTGAGGCACTGAGAGGCTGAGGAACTTGCTCAGGACACAGCTGGTAAGTTTGGAGGCAGGATTTGAAACCACGTTTGTCCTGTTCTAGATCCCATGCTCCTAACCTCTACATGATAGCACCTCCTCTCCCATCACCCATTCAGCAAATATTGGCGAGCATCTTCGAGGCCAGACCCTGTGCTGGGTGCTGAGGTTGGACCCGCAGACAAGGCGGAGATGGACGGGCCCTGGTGGAGCTTACACCCAGGCCCACCTGGCACCCATGTGCAAGCTTTGTTCTCCTGGAGCTTTGGGAGGCCCGACATGGGCTGCGGGTGGGGTGGGAACCGGTAGCCCCAACTCCATTCCCAGCCGAAGAGGCACATTATTTGGGATGACCAGCTCGCCACACAGCAAGCTTCGGGTAAGGTGCCACTGTTAGGCCTCACGGCCTCACTGGGCAGTCTCCCATCCCCTAAGCTTGAACATCAGCTGGGCCTTCCTCCTGCTGGGTTGGCCCTCCTGGGGGGCAAACCTCCCCCAACATCCTTCCCTTTGGTTTCTTCAACCCAACATGTTCCAGCTAGAAAATGGGCCTGCAACGCTGACTGACTCTCCCATCTGCTGCCATCCCACCTGAGGGGAACCTCACCAGTCAACAGGGCTACATCTGTGGGCTGCTGAAAGGCAGACAGAAATACTGGGGAGCGGGGGCTTGACTGTGCCCAGGCAGGCCTACCTTCATCCCTGCAGAGGAGCTGGGGGACCTGAGGCAGAGAGAAGTGATGCTCCCTTCCCCTGAGAGCTGCCTGCTGCAGCCCAAGGGGCTCCCATGGGAAGGCAGGAGGCTCTCTCTGCTGACCCAAGGGCTCTGCAGACCCAGCCACCCTGGGAGGGGTGGGGGAGAGAAGGATCGGCCTGGACCCTGACCCAGCCCTGGTGAGGACTTAGCTAAGGAAAGGACTACCTCTCCTTGAGCAATTACTGTGTATCAGACCCTTGACATACCCTGGGAGAAGAGATGTTTTCATTCCACTGATAAGAACACTAAATCTCAGAGAGGTTAAATAATTTTGTTGAGGTCACACAGTGAGCAAACGATAGTTCTATCTAACAGGTCTAACTACAAAGTCGATGTCCTTTCCAGCACACCAGATAGCCTCCTTTAGGAGCCAGAACCAGGGAACACAGCTTCCAGAGGCCTCCCCACTCCTCAGAGAAAAGGAAAAAACCCATACACATGGAGGAGCTTCCATGTGTTATGGTCCCTATGCAGCCACATAGGGACAGGCCAGTCAGCCCCACCCTTCCTCAAGTATCCTCAGTGGAGAGATGCCCCAAAAAGTGGAATGTGATGGCTCATGAGCCACACCCTCACCATATCCCCACCACGTCCCCACCCCCATGATGAGGGGCTGCTCTGCTCTCCAGGCAGCTCTCACCCAAACCACAGTCCCAGGATGGCAGGGACTTCTGACTTCCCACTAGCCCGAAGCCGCCCCATCTCTCTGAAGGTGGGTGTCCAGCAAGGGATGAGGGGAAGATTACCCCTGAGCAGGCAGCGCTTCTCAAGTGTGGTTAGGGGGCAGCATCCACCTCACTGAAATCCTGGATCAGGATTATGGGGGGTGGGGCTGGAACCTGTGTTTCCACAAGCACCCAGGTGATTTCGATGCACCCCGGAGTTTGAGAAGCATGAACCAGTGGACAAGCCAGGAGCTAATCCAGATCGTGAGACAACTGAGGGAGTGAATTCATTAATGCAGAGCTTGGGAATAAGCTCAGAGCACACTGTACGTCCCCACATGCATGCATCAGAAGGAAAGGCCACCGTGTGGCTCCCTCTCTGGGATAGGGGGCCTCCTGCCACAGGGATCCTTCTCCCTCCACCTGGTGAATTCTTCCTTCTCCTTCAGGTTTTCTCTCTAACATCACTTCTCAAGGAAGCCCACCCCAGGAACCCCTGGGTCCAGTCCCCCGCAACTGCTCTTGTGCTCTGTATTTCTCCTTCCGAGCCCTGGTACAGGTGTTACCAAATGCGCATGCGGTTTGTAGGTCAGGCTCTGTGTCAAAGCTCCAAGAGGCAGGGATTCTCGCCTTGTCCACAGCTGTATCCCCAGCATGCGCACTGTGTCTGGCACATAGTAGGCACTCACGGGTATTTGTGGAACGCATTACTCAGGTTGGAAAGCTGAGAGGAGTAAGCTCAGGTAGAAGGAAAGAAATGTGGGAAATAGACCGTGCCCTGTGGTTTGCAGGGCCTGTCCCCATGCAGGAATTGCTCAGCCCACATAGGAATTTCACAGGGCCGTGGGAGCCTCTTGCAATGGAATCATCTCCTCTACCCCCAGCCCTGGTAGGACAGTTGCTCCCTGCATCCAAGCTCTTCTGTTCTCAAACATCCCTGCAAATGCAAGTTGCTTAGTTCTCCTCCTGTATTGCTCATGACAACAATGTGTGCTCTTTGCTGTTAGGGAAGTTCTTCTTTGAGTCTGACTCCTATGTTTCTTATGCTTTTTTTTTTTTTTTTTTTGCTGAGGAAGATTCACCCTGAGCTAACATCTGTGCCAATCTTCCTCTGTTTTGTATGTAGGCTGCCACCACAGCATGGCCACCAACAAGTGGTGTACGTCTGCACCCGGGAACCGAATCCAGGCTGCCAAAGCAGAGCATGCCAAACTGAACCACTAGGCCATAGGGCCAGCCCCTTCTATGCCATTTTTATCCCCCTTTCCCTCTCCTCTTGAACACAGACTCTAATAATATCAGAACTAGACAAGAGCTTAGAGATGACCAAGAAAGTAGCTTTTAAGTCTTTGTTTTTTCTAAGCAGGAAAATCCCTTTTTCAAAAAATGAGAACCTGAATCCTAAAATGTGAGGCCAACAAAAGGGGAGCAGCTTGGATTGATATAGGGGTGGGAGCTCTCCCAAGGCATCCCCCAGGAGCTCCAAGGAACCCAGTTTTAAAACCAATGGTCAGATTCAAGTCTGACACTTTGTGGCCAAGAAAATCCAGAGAAGCGAAATGATCTGCCCCAGCCAGGACCACACCCAGGGCTTTCCTGTTCTGAAGTTCACAGCCAACGTTATTGGACTTCAGTGACAATGGCAATGTTTGGTCCTCTGCAGTTGTGCTTTGTAAAAAGTATGTTCAGGTGTTACTTGGGGGCTATGTGTTTTGTGTTTTCTCCTTTGTGATGGCACTTAATATGCCAAAAAACTCAACAAGAAATTGGCAAAGGAAGTTATACAAACATATTTCACAAATCTCCAGATCTTTGAACAAAGATGGTGATCACATTTTCCCAAACATTTCCACAAAAGGCTGCAGAGTAAGGCCCATCTTTTTTGTGTTATTTCCTTATTTATTTCTTTTGGAGTGCGTTTTGAGCACAAACCATGCCATCGTAAGAAAGAGCCAATTGGATTGAGAAATGGTGGCGTCCTTTGTGCTGGGACTCATTAAGTCTCTCAGCCCCAGGGACCTGGAGATTTTCATGGAACCTATTTTCTTCTAGGGATTGTTAACATAATACCCTAATTGGAGCACTGAGGGTCCTATTAGCGGCCAGCTCAGTGCTCTGAGAGAGCACACTACCAAGGACAAGGGGAAAGGTCTAGGCTTCCTCTTGGATTTCCCGTGAACCACACCCTCTCTACCCCACACTCTCACCCTGCCCTCCACCTTCTGCCGGCTCTCAGACCCCAGAGCAGAGGAGTGTGATATATCTCATGGGAGTGGTGTCAACAGGGGCTGGACTATTCCAGCACTGACGGGTCACCCATCTTCCATGTGCCACCCTTAGGACATTAGTCAGTAGAGTCATACTGTGGATGCCATTGATTAATCTTCTAGTATGATCCAGGCACTGTGCTAGTTCACCTAATCCTGACAACAAGGAATGACGATATTGTTATCGCCATTTTGAAGACAAGAACACTGATTATTCAGAGGTGCTTGGGCTGAGACAAACATTATTTCACTTAACATTTGCATACATGATTTCATCTAATACTAATAGTGGTTAACTCTTCACTATGTTCAAAGTTCACTATGAATTCCGGGCTCACTATATTCAAAGAAGTTCACATATATAAACTCATTTAGTCCTCACAAGAACCCTATGAAATGGCGTATTATTATCGTCCCCATTTTATATATGAGAAAAAGGAGGCTAGTTTTTCTATTGCTGAGTAACAAATCACCCCAGCATTTGGCCACTTCAAACGACAAATATTTGTTGCCTCACAGTTCCTGTGGGTCAGGGATCTGAGAACAGCTTCAAGGGTGGTTCTGGCTCGTGGTCTTTCATGAGGTTGCCGTCAAGATGTCATCAGAGACTGCAGTCATCTGAAGGCTCAGCTCAGGGAGGAGCTGCTTCCAAGTTCCTTCCATGGACCTCTCCACAGGACTGCCTCACAACCTGGCAGCTGGCTTCCCTCAGGCCAAGTGATCCAAGAGAGAGTGAGAGAGAGCACCCAAGATGGAGGCCACCGTCTTTTTATAACCCAACCTCAGAGGCGACATTCCATTACTTCTATTCTGTTAGTTAGAAGTGAGGCAATAAGCCCAGCCCACACTCAAATGGCAGAGGATGACACAAGAGCATGAATAGGAGGAGGGGGAGATTGGGTCATCTCAGAGGCTGCCTACCACAGCGAGTCACTGAAGTTTCTCAGCCTCAGTTTCCTCAACTGTAAAATGGGAATCATAATAGTATCTACCTCAGAGCTCTTTTAAGGCCTCAGTGAGACAATACCTATAAAGAGAACAGAACAGTGCCCTGCAAACAATGAGTGAGGGCTCCATAAATGTGAGTCACCGTCAACACCGAGGCTGGAAGCTGCTGGAGGGCAGGGACCGGTCTTGGTGGCATCTGTCCCTTTAATGCCTGTACTCCCTTTCACTCCACTGATGCCGGATACTGACAGTGCCAGTGCGGGAGCGGGCAAGGAGGCAGTGCCTGCCCTCAGAGAGCAGCCCTTCCTGCCATTCCCTAGGCCTGAGGGAGAGGCCTCCTCAGGGTCATCAGGAATGTCCTCTCTGAGCCAGGCAGGGCACAGGGGTCAAGAGTATCCAGGGGCTCTGACTCCTGCTGGCTCTCAGCCTACTCTACCCAAGATGGTTGAGCAAGGCAGGTTGCCACAGGGGGCTGGTCCTCGTTGAGAATCTAGCCCTCCTCCTGTGGGCCCTGGCTTGGCAGAGTCCCCAAACGCTGCCCAGTCTGCTCCCAAGAGAGGCTGGCAAAAGGGCAAGGAGAACTCTGGAATGCTAGACCACCCGTGAATGGCAACAGTAACTGTTTGTGGCTCCCTGACGCTTGCCATCAAGGAATAACATGCTGCCCTCTAGGGTGCTTGGTGATGGTGGCAGCGGCTTGGCATTACTGACCTGGAGCTCAGGGAAAGGAGCAGAGGGGAGGGGCAAGGAGGGGGCCAAATCCTCGGTGAAGAACCACATACCCTGCCAGGCTGCAGATGGGAAAGGGAGACCGAGCACAGTGGAGAAGCGATGGGCTGGGCTGGAAGGGCACAGGCTGTAGTCATGGATTTGACTCACAGCTCAACCTCTTGTCTGCTGGGTGACTTTGGACAGGCTGCTTCACTTCCCTTCATCTCTGATTCCTCATCCACAAAATGACCTTCCACCTCGCACAGAGGTCATGAGGATCAGCACTACAGATGTATGTGAGCCACTCCAAAAATGGACCCATTGTTATCAGCCTGGAGTGGCGGAGAGGGCGCTTAGAGAAAGAGAAGTCGAAAGCTAAGTAATCTGTTTTGTTTTATAAATTTTATTGAAGTATATATCCATATAAAAAGCACATGTATCATAAGTGTACAGCAAGACAAAATTTCACAAAGTGAACACAGATGTGTGACCAGTATCCTGATCAAGAAACAAAACATGACCAAAACCCCCAAATCTGCTTCATGTTCCCTTCTGGTTCCTATCCACCTGCAGGCAGAACCACTATGCTACCTTCTAAGATGTTGCTGTCGTGCTTTATTTAAATGGAAGCAGATGGTCTGCCCTCGTTTGGGTCTGTCTTTTTGGCTCAACACAGTGTTCAAGATATTCGCCCGTGTTGTCACCCCTGTGATTGTGGTTTGCTAGTTCTCATTGCTCTGTAGTGTGCCGTTGGGTGGATATACTCCTAAAAAGTCATTTATTCATCTGACTGTTGATGGCCTTTGGGTTGTCCTCAGCTTGGGACTCTTAAAAATAGTGGTGCCATGAACATTCTCATTCATGTGTTTATTGGATGGATTTAGGATGGAACTACTGGGTCAGGGGTCATCCTTACTTACAGCTTTGGTAGGTGCTGCCAGTTTCCAAAGTGTTTGTACTAACATACACTCCCACCAGCAGTGAACGAGAGCTCTCCTTTCTGTATCTCCTTGTGCACACTTGGTATTGTCACTGTTTTCATTTGAGTCATTCTAGTGGGTGTGTAGTGGTGATTTTGATTGTGGTGTAATGGTGATTTTTAATTTGCATTCCCTTGATGACTAGCGGGGAGAAGCACCTTTTCGAGTGTTCATTGGACATTTGGGTATGAATCTAAGTCAGCTGATTTCCGTCCTTGATGGGGCTGCTCTAGAGAATTGACTCCCTCCCTTGAGATTTTGGATTTCACAAAGGAGTAAAATGTGGGGGTTCAGCCACAGAATTGCCAATTAAAACGAGACAAACTACCATCTGTGACAAGTATTACCGACTGGTTCAAGCAACTCCATCCGCTATGGGAGCAGGCTTTAGAGCTCCAGGTCTGCACGTGACCCACGCTCTGCCAGGCAGGCATGCTGGCATGAGAGTGGGAAGGTGGAAGTGTGGCCAAGCATGCGTTTTTGCTGCTTCCGCTGATTCTTTTGGACGGCTTGGGGATAAAGACATTTGGTTCTCCTGGGATGGCAGTAGCAGAGATCTCAGGCCCAGGCTCTGGTTTTGTGGGTGTCAACAGGCAGACACAGGGCATCCGTTTTGCCAAGAAGGATCACATGGACCACTGCCAAGATGAGGTGGTGCTGGAGCCGGCTGATGGGGCCGGTGGCTTCCTGACTCCCCGGGTTCCTGATTATGGCAGAGATGGCAGAGCTCTTGGCAGGCTAGTTCTACCCTGTTGGGGAGGCATTCCCAGAAACCCCCACCTACGTCTGCCCCACCAGCCCTCCCAATGATTTTGTAAAGTCCTAAATCCCTGTATTAAATTCTTTCCTGCTTAAAAAAGCTAGAGTGATTGCTACACCTGCGATTAAACCCTTACTGATATACTGTGATACACTGATACCACCATTTCATGAAGGAAAATATTATAAGATCAGAAAATGGGAAGAATATAATCCTAAAATAAAATGTTCAGTCCCACGAAAAGCCCTTTTTCCTTTTCTCATTTGCCAGTGGAAATTTCAACACTTGTGGGCTCTAAAGGAAGAAGTGAGTTTAGGAGAGGAATTGAAAGGGAAAACACAAAGAGTGGCCCCTGAAATGGGACGTGAGAAAGTTGATATGTTCGACATTTTAACCATAGTACCAGGAGTAACATTCCTCTGGTACTGATAGTATCCTGAACTCATTTATAATGCCACGAATAATAATGTCTCCATGAGTTCTTTCACCCTGATCCGGAGTTGAGGGTCAAAAAGAGCTTTTGATAAGGAGGCGTGTCGGGCCAGAGCCGTTGTAGCTGTGTCTCCCAAAATAATTTGAGTGCTCATTAGTAATATTTGGTTAGTTAGTTATTTGGTATTTTAAATGGTAATAACAGGATTCAGAGAAACAACTCCTGAGAGGAAAGAGAGGAGCTGGAGTGAGGAGCCAACCAAGAGGACCTGGAGAGGCAGCCCTGGTGGTGATGAGGTTTGCTGGGTATTTGGGATCCAGGAGGGCCTGTCTGCCAGCCTTGCTCTGCTCCATGGCTGCAAAGGCCTCAGTGCTGAAGCCTGGCTGGGGAAGGAGGTATCCAGGCTAAAAGCTGGGCATGGGCCGTGGTGACGATGGCAGCCGTTGGGGACGGGGTGGGGTGTAGCTCTTTCTTGATGCTGTCAGCTGAGTCTGGCTGGTAGGGTCAAGGAGAGGGATGAATGACACCTTGAAGGAGCTCTCGAGATGGAAGCCCCTCAGTCATCCTCTGGCCCAGTGATATGAAGCGATGCTTTCTTTCTCTCTCTCTTTTCCCCCTTTTTAATAGTTGATAATGGAAATTTTCAAACAAACAAAAAGTAGAGAGAATAGTACCATAAACCCCCATGGACCCATGACCCAATGACAACAATCATCAACTTACCAGCCCACTGATTTTTAAGCGGTTTTTAGCCTCCGACTCTCTGCTCAGATAAAACCTCATGTATGTGTAGCTGAATGAAATTATGAAATATTTCCTTATGTTTTTTCCCAGTTCCTTTCTCCCATTCAAGCAGATCTTGGGAGAGCTACCAATACCTAGGAGAACGTAAAGGGTTTGCAAGGGAGTTTAGAGACTGGGAAGGAGTCTGCATGCATTTGCCAGGGCTGCAAACAAAATACCATGGACTGGGTAGTTTACACAACAGAAATTTATTTTCTCACCGCTCTGGGGGCTGGAAGTCTGAGATCAAGGTGTCAGCAGTGCTGGTTCTTTCTGAGCACTGGGAGGGAACTCTTTGTTCCAGGCCTCTCTCCTTGGCTTGTAGATGGTCGTCTTCTCTCTGTCTCTTCATATCGTCTTCTTTCTATGCATGTCTGTGCCAAATTTCCTCTTCTTGTAAGGACACCAATCATCTTGGATTAGAGCCCACTCAAATGACCTCATTTTTACTTGATTATCTCTATAAAGACCCTATCTCCAAATAAGGTCACATTCTGAGGTATTGGGGGTTAGGACTCCAGCATATCTTTTTGGGGGGGACACAATTCAACCCATAACAGGGACTCACCGGCATAGACTGAATGAATCCCTTAAAGAAACACGAAAGGAAATTCCCCCCAGGCTAGGAAGAGTTTTCCCGGGATGGAGGGTAGGCTAGAGAGAAGAGTCTGTGGGATAAGGAAGAGAAAGAGGGGACATTGGTCAGCTTCCAAAAGGCACCCATGTCCCAGGAGTGGCACGGAATCAGCAGAGACAGCTGGACCCACAGGGACCACTGGACAGACATACGGCTTGTTAGTGGACACTTGTGTCCCAGAAGTGAGGCACTGCCTGAGAGGAGAGCTCCAAGAATATTTGGGGTGAATATTTCATCCAGCTTCTGGGACTCAGTCCACAGTCCTGGGAGTCAGAAATTAATTTAGAAAACAGAAGAATTGATATTTTCTGTACTTCCTGAGTTTGCCAGCTGTGAGTAATATCTGCCAAACATAAAATAGACAAAAGCAGGATGGTTCCAGGGGGACAAGCCTGGCTCCTCCAGCCCTTGCAGCATCCTACGGCAATCCAAGGAGTCCTAGGGTTCCAGGAAACTCAGTTTGAAAACACTTAGGGACCACCCCTCCCTGCTTGTTCCATACACAAGGACTCGGAGGATCAGAAGAGGAAAAGAGCTGCCCGTGGGCAAGCACAAGGCAGGTTAGCAGCAGAGCCAGGCTGGAACCCAGTGCTCCGGATTTCTGCCAGGACACTTTCCTGGTGGCTTCTTCAAAGATTTCCCAAGGATGCTGATGCTGTATCTTTGATCCACATCCAGCTCCTCTCCGGGTAGGTGTCTTACTGCACTGCAGACGCTGAGTCCCTGAGCCATCCTGGAATGGGCCTGGAATCACTTCTTGGGACCTTGTCAGGTTTTTGTTGTTTTGTCAGCTGTTTAACAGATGTGCAGTGTCCTGTGTGCTTTTGACACCTTCCCATTAATCTCTGAGGGCGTCTTTGCTTTCTAGCCCAATGAAGCATCCCAGGTTCACCTTGTCCTTCTCCTCCCTGGGGAATTATCCCTGGAATAAGCCATTTATTCCTGGTTCTAAGTTGAGTTTTATGAGCAGTTTCACAAGAAGAGGGTTTGGGAAATTATGACGTTAGGGGGAAAACACCATCAAAAATTTCTTTTGTAAGACAGATTTGATTATTCTACGGTCAGATCATTCCCCACACACTGAGGTAATCCCCCTGTGGAGAAATGGCAGAGACCTTCCTCCTTGAATTTGTCTCCGGCGTCTTTTAATATATTCCTTTCTGCTTCAACTTTAACTAGTTAAAGTGGATTTTCTTCTCTGTAATTAACCCTCATCAATGGAGTGATTGATAGCAGGATGGTGGCAAGCAACAGACTCTCAGGGAAATGAGAATCTGAGATTGGATATCTGACCTAGTTGGATTCGAAAGCAACAATGATCCTATTGACTCTAGGAGATACTATTCTGGTAGTCCACAACATACAGTGGCACACAGTTCTCACCTGTGGTCAGCTGTGATAAAGACACAGCTTTGGAGGGCAGAGTGGCTGCTGAGATAAACCATTGTGGGGAGAACAAGGAACATAAATCTGCGGAATGGCTGCTTCAAACTACATGGAGAGCTTAAGGAAAGAAATGACCTCAGGGTTTTCTTTTCTTCCTCTTTAAATATATGCAGACATAAACTGCACGTATTTAAAGTATATAATTTGATGTTTTGACATATATATGTGTATATATATACAGGCGCACACACACACCCCTGTGAAACCATCACCACAATCAAGATAATGAAAACCCATTACCCCCCCAAGTTTCCTTGAGCCCTTTGCAATCAATTCCTCCCACTCTGCCTTGCCCCCCTGCCATTCCCAGGCAACCACTGACCTACTTTCTCTCACTGTAGATTAGTTTTCATTTTCTAGAATTTTTAATAAATGGAAGCACACAGTATGTACTCTCCTTGGTCTGGCTTCTTCCACTCAGGGTAATTATTAGAATCATTTTGAGGTTTATTCATGCTGTCAAATGTATCAATAGTTCATCCCTTTTTATTGTTGAGTAGTATTCCATTGCATGAATATACCAGAATTTGTTTATCTGTTCACTTGTTGATGGATATTTGGGTCACTTCTAGTTATGAATAACGCTGCTATGAATATTAGTGGATAGGTCTCTGTGTGGACATGTTTATATGCTTTTATTTTTCTTGGGTAAATATCCAGGACTGAAATTGATGGATTATGTGGTATGTGTATGCTGTATGCTTAACTTTTTAAGAAACTGCCAAGCTGTTTCTCAGTGGTTGTACCATTTTACATTCCCACCAGCAATGTGTGAGAGTTCTAGTTGCTCCATATCCTGTCCAACACTTGGTGTGGTCACTCTAATTTTAGCCATTTTGATAGGTGTATAGTGGGATCTCAGTGTGATTTTAATTTGCTTTGCCCTGATGACTAATGATGTTGAGCATCTTTTCATATCCTTATGTGTAATCTATATATTTTCACCAATTTTTAGTGAAGAGTCTGTTCAAATTTTTTGCCCATTTTTATTGGGTTGTTTTCTCATTATTGAGTTTAGAGTTCTTTATAGATGCTGCATACAAATCCTTTATCAGATATGTAATCTGCAAATAATTCTCCTAGTCTGTGGCATGTCTTTTCATTCATTTACCAATGTCTTTTGAAGAGTTCTTAATTTCAACAAAGTCCAATTTATCAAAATTTTTTTCAATAATTTGAAAAATAATGAATTATACTTATGGGGTTACATTAAAGAAATCTTTGTAACCCAAGGTCACAAAGATTTTCTTCTGTGTGCTCTTTTTATAGTTTTAGATTTTAGCATTTAGATCTATGATAAATTTTGAGTTAACTTTTTGTGTGTATGGTGTGAGGGAGGGATAAGCAAACTTTTTCTAAAAGGATCAGATAGTAAAGATTTTAGGCCTTGTCAGCCACACGATCACAGTCATTAACTATTCAACTCCGTCATGTAGAGCAAAAGAAGGCTGAGAAAATAAATAAATGAGTGTGGCTGTGTTTCAATAAAACTTTATTTACAAAAACCAGAGAGTGCCCACATTTGGCCCACTGGCCGGAGTTTGCAGGCCCTTCCTTTAAATCCCCAAACCATACTGAGACTCCCTAGGCAACTGAAGCAGCCCCACCTAGCCCTGTCTGTTGAGTCTGGTCCTGCCTTGCTTAAAGAGGCTGAGTGACCTCACCTCAGGTAGGTACCTTGCAAGAGGATGCCAATTTTTCTCACACCTCACCCCTACTCTTCCTCATTGCTTTCCAACCTATAAGTAGGGGCATATTTCTGTACGCCCCAGAGGACCAAGTACAACATCTGACTCAGGAAGAGCTGTCTACACGCCAGAATCTCAGGTGGACGAAGCAAAATGTTAGGTCATTCATTTTCATCTCCTCTGCCTGCTTTGGGCTGACAAAAAAAAGTCAAGAAGTTTAGGTCAAATTCTGCCCCTAATGCTGTGTGATATTGATCAAGTCACTCCACATCTCTCTTCCCCTGCATCACCATCTGTGGGGAGAAAAAAAGATTTCTCCTAACACTCTCAGTGTTATTGAGTGGCTAAGAATAAGACAATACATTTCTTACCCACCTGGTATCCTCTCTGCCAGACAATTCTAAAGCTGCCTTCTCCTTGAAGAATTTTAAAGACGGCTTTCTTTTTTTTAAAAAGCACTATACAAATGCAAGGTATTGTGACTATTTTCTCTTTTTAAGTAATTCTAGAAAGCCCAGGCCCAGGATTTCACAATCTGTCACTGTCCCTTGCTGCCCCTGCCTGTTGCCAGGGAGAGAGATTATCCTGGCTTGGGGAAGGTCAGCCAGCCCCAGCACGATCTCTAACAAGGTTTGGCTTGCCATCCCCAATCACAGATTGAAAACCAGTGACACAGAGACTGAGCAAGACCACTCCAAGGCCAAACAGAGTGGCACTGAGAGGAGAAACAACACTCAGCACCACTCAAGCTCCTCACAGGCCATTTTAATCACCACCCACGCCTGCAGGAGGGCGCAGCTCTCCCGTCTGCATGGCAGACAGGCTGCAGTCTGTCAGAACAGTGAAAGAGGGAATGTCTTTGAGAACAGAGACCTCATCTGCATGGCCCTGGGGGCCCTGCTTTGAACATAGCAGAGACGAAAGAACAGATATCCCAGGCTAGTAGAGGAGCTGGTCCCCACGCAGCACAGACATAAAAATATTTATCACAGTCATCTGTAAATGTATGCAAGAGCCTGAGACCCAGAGATGTGCCTCATTCCATGCTGACCTCTTAAAGGAACATCTGGATTTAGTAAGAACAAATTTATTAATTCGCTATTATTGAGAATGACTCCCGGGCCGGCCCCGCGGCTGAGTGGTTAAGTTCACGCGCTCCACTTCGACAGCCCAGGGTTTCACCGGTTCGGATCCTGGGCGTGGGCATGGCACCGCTCATCAAGCCATGCTAAGGTGGCGTCCCACATGCCACAACTAGAAGGAGCTGCGACTAGAATATACAGCGATGTACTGGGGGACTTCGGGGAGAAGAAGAAGAAAAAAAAGAGTGGCAACAGATGTTAGCGCAGGTGCCAATCTTTAAACAAACAAACAAACAAAAACTCTTGTTTTACATAAGCGTGAATAATTTGAAAAGGACTTTCACATCATTGGCCTGATCCTCATAACAAGTCATCAAGGGCCGCTGTAGGACAGCATTGTTATCCTTGCTGGGGACTGCAGTTCAGAGAGGTGAAGGGACTTGTTGGACATCCCACAGCTAGAAAGTGGGAGAGCTGGTGTAGAACCTCTGGGTATTCTGACTCCAAGCTTAGTACTCTTCTCCTTGATCCTTCTCAATGTTGAGTGAAAAGACTGTCTTCTCATCAGGTGGGGCAACTTAGTAAGGATGCACAAGGAGGAAAGGAAAGAGATGAGCGAAGTGATGGGCAATATCAGTTGAATCAGCCCTGACTACCAAGAGGGAGACAGCTGTTAGGGCCAGATGGTTCCAGAGCCCCCCACTCCCCTCTTCTTACCTCACAACATGGCCCCTGGCATACAAAACAAACACATTAGGGAGTAGGCACTGTGTTTTCTTTTCAAAAGCATTCATCATGGAGAGGTTTGAATAGTAATCTCCCCAAGAACATCTAAAATAAGGTTAAAACTATAAAAATGATATTAAATACCATTTTGGGAGACATCGGCATATTGTATAAGGTCCATATACATAATCAGTTACACGTGCAGATAGCCACTGGGGTGATTTGAGACAGGGGATGGGAAAAAATGACCTCTAAAGAGTATAGGGGTGCTGGTCTCTGACTCTTTCTCTCCTATGCTCAATAAAGAGGTTGTGGACTGACTGTGTGCATATGTGTGTGTGTGTACACTCACTCGTGGAAGGGGGTGTATACATGGTGGGGGAAAGCCTGGCTTTAACTACCAAAACCAAAGTTCAATGATGCTGCCTTCCAGGAAGGTTACCTTTGACTTTTCTAATGAAAAATTAATAGGCACTTACTTGCTGTTGCCTTTAATTACATTTGCCAGAGCAGAGTGTCTGCCAACCAGCATTGCTCTGGCTGTCTTCTGGGCTGGATGTGCTTTCAACAAAGCCCACCGGTTTGGGAGGAGAAAGGGAGCCATTTTGGCTGAGCAGCTGAAGAGACAGAAACATCATGGGACAGAGATTGTTATCACATTTTCTGCTAATGGGTCCCCACCCATTAGCATACACCTGACAGAGAAGCCGAACCAAGCACACCTTGGTAGTCAATGGACTAGGATTCTAAACCTGTGGGCTGAGGACACCAAAAGACCAAGAACTTGTAAAAGGGCCACTAAGCCCTGTCTGTAGGCATAATAAACATGCTCCCCTACAAATACAGAACCATGTTTCTAACATGTGTAGATGCTATTGGGTTTAATCAAGTATTAACTCATTTAAATCAATTACTAAATTTATAATAACTTTTACCATTATGTATTTTCTTAACTAAAGGTACATATACACGTCGTTGGGGTCCTTGAATTTTTTTTACCTTAAAATTGGGCCTTTATGCAGGAAAAGACCAGGAACTTAAAACTAGGATATTCCTTCTCTAATTGTGAAGTATGGTTATTATGGGAATGGTCTTTTTGGACCCCACTTTTCTTCCCATTTTTAACAGATTTCTTGAGATATAATTTACATTCCATAAAGTTTGTCCATTAAAGTGTGTAATTCAATGGCTTTTAGTGTATTTACAAAGCTGTGGACCCATCACCACAGTCTCGGAACAGTTTTCACCACCCCATTGTCTCATTAGCAGTTAGTCGTTCCCCCACCCCCAACCCCTCCACCCTGCCCCCAGCTCTAGGCAACCACTGATCTATTGTGTTTCTATAGATTTGCCTCTTTGGGATATTTCATTTAGATAGGATCATACAACATGTGGTCTTTGGTGACTACAGGAATGTTTTAAATCCTCAGAACTCCATCCAGTCTTTGAATATCCAACTCCTATGCATACTTAAGGACCCTTTTCATCCCTCCCAGGAGCCTTTCTTGCTTCCTCCAGTCTGTAGGAATATTTTTCTCCTATTAATGAACAGTCTCTTGTTTGGAGTGTTTAAGAAACACTCGGCATAGCTGTGTGGCCCAAATCTGCTGACGCTGTGCCGCTCTCCAGATGCAATTTCTTCACCTCTGACTTCTTGGGGGTGGCATCTTGCTGGCATACCTCTTGGGCTCCCCTCACTCAACTGTGTCCAGCACGGTTTTCTGCTTGAGATGGATAATCAGTTTATGTGTGTTGAAAGAATAAATGACTCATGGGGATGTTCTCAGACCTTTAGGAAAAAAAAGGATTCAGGAGAAAGTGTAAGAAAAAAAAGCAAAATCAAGAACAGTACAAAGATAAAGCATGGAGTGTGGGCATTAGAGTCCAAAGGTTTGGCAGCTACAGCTCAGGCGTGATCTTGTGTTGCGACTAGAGGGCACTAAAAGGCCCTGGGCCATAAAGGGTCTCCCACCTACCTCCAGGAGCAAGTGAAAGAACAGATTAGTCACTCCCTTAGCTGAAGGCATTAACCGCCTCCATTAAAATGCAAATGTCAACACCTGGGAGAGTGGCAGATCGAGCTATTATCAGCCATTGCCACCTCAGCTCCAACCTGAGCTCTTTGACTATTTTCTGCTCCCTGAGGCCCAGAGGTTTGGAGGTGAGTGTAGGGTCTGGAAAAATCTAGGGCCTGGTTCTCTATGGCCCATTGCAAACTTCTTCTCATCCTCGATTTCCCTGCCAAGGAAGCCAAAGGTCAAGAGTAAGAGGGCTGATATCTGTGGTTCCTCCTCAGAGCTCCTGGTGGGGACGGGCTAGAGTGGAGGCTGGCTCCCAGGGACCTCAGCCGTTTGTGCCATTGCTAAGACACTGGCCCCCAAGCCTCCATGGATGACCTGCCCTCAAGACACCCAATGCTCCATCCTGCTAGCTACTCTTTGACTTGGGGATGATAACGAGTTAGTGTTAGTTCTTCCTGGGAAAGGTAAATCATCCATGGGGCTTGCTCTCAAAATGCAAACAACCAGGGAGGTTGACACACTTTGGGGAGTAATTTCTACCTAATTTTGGGAACGGGAGGATCTTTGACTCATTTCGCCCTCGAGAGAGCCTACGGTTCTTAGAGTTCCTTAACTCCTTGGAAGAAGTCATTACAGGGCAGGGCTCTCCTGGGCAAAGCTGTCCAATGGGCACAGTTAATTTTTGACCCCCGATTCCTAACTGGATTTCATTTCTGCCCTCTTCCTTCCTGCTCCCCTGCACCCATGCCCTCTTCTGGTTCCATTTGCTTCAGGACATGCTTAGTGGTCCCGAGTGCTCTCTCTCCTTCCTAACTCATCCCTACACCTAAACTGCATGCATCCATTCCCTTAGCACCCCCCACCCTTAGCTGGGCATTAGTGCATCAATGGGGGCAGCCTGCTGATTAAACTCATTCACACCGACTTGCTAACCACTGACTTCCTGGCATAAACCCTTCAGTCCCCCAGGGGTATCTGCATTCATTTTTTTCAACCATTTTATTGAGATATAATTTACACACCATAAAGTTCATCCAGTTGTGTCAAACAGTGCATGCAGTTCAATGGTTTTTGGTGTATTTATTGAGTTGTGCAATCATCACCATAATCTAATTTTAGAATATTTTCAAGACCCCAAAAAGAAATCTTGTACCCACTAGCCATCATTCCCCATTTGTCCCCCTCCCCAGGCCTGGGCAACCACTAATCTACTTTCTGTCACTAGGTCTCTATATTCATTTTTAGGGAATTATTGTCATCCCAAAGCATGACTATCTAATAGTGGAAGTTTAAGCAGTGAGGGGGAAGGTATTTTTAGGTAGGGTACTATTATTGATACTCACTTCTATACATATTTCTGAATATTCTAAAACATTAATATTCTAATTTCCAAAATCCAAATATTCTTCTAAAAAGAAGTCTGAGGGAGTGAAGAATGAAGCTGAAGGGTAACTGAGACACCGGGCGGGGTGGGGGGAGATGGCTGGAGGGGGCAGTGGGGTGTCCACAGGCCTCCCAAAGGGCCTGCTGTGCCCTGAGGTGTGTAGTCACTTCAGCTCTGCAAACCAAACACTCATTTGAGAGAGGCCAGAGGCGGTCCTTGGGTCAGCCCCTATGTGACGGCAACAGCCAGCTGTGCATCCTCCAGTTGGTCTTCAAAACCTCTGCCTTTTGCTCCTGTGACTCCTACCTTTCCTTGGTTTTCTTCTGACCTTGAGGACTCTTCCTGTACATAGAGGTGGACTCCTGAGTTTCCTTGTCAGCCTCCGCAGGTGTCCTCCAGCCAATGGAACCATTCCCATCACTATGTCACTTTCAGGCTTCATCTACATCTGCTCCACAATAGCTTCCTGACTGGTCCCCTACGCTCTTGGATCTTGCTTTTCCAACCTAGATACATCATTGCCAGAGTTTGCTTCCTCAAACATAATGGACCAGGACACTCCTGTCCTCAAATTCGGGGGCTTTGCACTGTCTTTAAATTGTAGCCCACCCTCCCCCTCTCAGTGTTCAAGAGCCCAATCCACCTTTCCATCTTCATCCACTGCTACCAGTCGCACCCCCACCCCCTCCTGCCCCAGACTCCATTCAGCTCTCTAGTCCTCAGATGTAACCATTTCTTTATCCAACAAACAACTACTGGGCACCCTTTGTGCCAGGTACCAGGCTAAGCATTGGGCACAAGAATGAGTAAGATACCAGCTCTGTCCTCAAGGAGTTCAGCTCTCTGTGGAGATAGTTCTGAAAACAAGTGAAGATAATAGAATGTGACAAGTGCTATAACAGAGATAAAAGCCAGGTGTGCTGGGAGCTGAGGAGGAGGGCGTGCCTAACAGCCTGGGGGAGAGGTGGCAGACGGGAGGGGCATTAGAGAGGGCTTCACGGAGGTGCTGTAAATTTGATTTGTGCAGGGGGTGAGTCCGGGTCATCTCTGCAGAGGCGTCAAGAGCGGTTCAGGGCTCCCCGAAGACGTGGAGAAGTGGTGGACAGTGAAAGCTGGCAAGTAGGAAGAGTCTGTTTTGTGGGCAGTTTTTAGTAGAGGGTGTGACACGCATGATCAAATGGGAACAATGTGGAGGACAGATTGGAGGGCAAGGAGGGAGAGTTGGTAATAGTCCAGGCAAGGAGTGGGGAGGATCTGGGTAAAGGTAGTAGCCAGAGTCTGTGGAAGAAAGATGTGAAGAGACTAGGGTGAGGAGGACCCTGGGAAGTGCGGTAGGAGGGGAGGAGGGAGCGTGGGAGATGGCAATTCCACCAGCGGTGAGAAAACAGGGGGAGCAAGCTCTTGTTGGGACCTTAGTTTAAAAAAACAATTGAATCTGGGATGCTGGTGGGTACCAAGGAGCATCCATGGCGAGCTCTCCAGTGGACAGGGGGAGGCTTGGAACTGGGAAGGGAGGCAGGGGCTGAAGATACAGACTTCAGAAATACCTTAGGAAAAAAAATGTGTTTATCCTTTGACCCAGTGATTCTCCTTGTAGGAATTTCTCCTAAGGATGTAATTAAAGATGTGTGTGAAGATTTATTTACAAAAATGCTCATTGTTTATAACAGTAAAAGAGTGGAAACTTTTTACAAATAGCTACAACAGTGAAAAATGTCCAACAATAGGGGACTGGTTAAATAAATTATGCTGTATCCATGCAATGGAATTCTGTGCAGACAATAAAATGGATATTGTAGATGAATGCTTATTGACATGAAAAAACACCCACAACTTTTGCTAAGCATAAAAAAGCAGATTCTAAAACTATTTGTGGAGTAACAGTCCTGTTTTTTGTTGAAGGAAAAAAAAAGATGTTAATGGTTCTTTCTAGGTGGTATGATTATGAATGTTTTCTTATCTTTTTTTAGCTTTTCTACCTTTAACCATACATGGCTTTTGTTATAACAGTTATTTTAAAAATTTGAATAAAATTAAAAGGAACAACCTAGGAAGAGCTCAGGGAATGAGAAGAATCAAGGATGGAACTCAGTTACCTTGACCTCTGGTCATCTGGCCTCTGTTTATGCAGTTGCCTGTCCTGGGTGTCCCTCCCATGTCATATTTGTTGCATAGCCGCATGGTGGAGTACAGGAACACGTGAATTTAAGGTCCATTCCGCTATAAACTGTGAGCCTTGGGCAAACTTTCTGCTTCTCTAAGTCTTAGTTTTATCATCTTTATAGTGGGGAAAATAACATCTTCCTCAAATGGTTATACGACAGTAAAATATTTATAGACATACAGTAGTTGTTTAACAAATATTAGTCCATCCTCCCTTTCTTCTTACTCATCCTTCCTGCTAGCCCCAGACTTGACCTCCAGAGTCTTTTTGGGCCCCCACAGTGGGAATTAGTGCCTCTTCTCTCTGAACGCCTTAGACACTGTTAGGATGTCTGTTGAACCCTGAACTGTGGAGTTGGGGGCTGGCTCCTGCCCCTCCCGGGCTGTAGTCAGAGTCTGATTCTCTCTCCTTGTAGCACTTAGCACAGTCTTTGCATATAACGGGCGCTCTGTGGATGTCGGCTGACTACATTCATGGTGCTTTTTATGACTTAGCTAATCATGGATTACTCAAAGGTTGGATTACTCAAGGGTTAGTTTATTCAGATCGCTTGGAATTTTTCTCCTCCCAATTTGTAACTCTGGCAAGGTTTATCTTCCAATGTGCAAAGAGATGGCCAGCAGAGAGAGAGAAAGGAAAGCTCACTCAGACCTCTGGGCTCCTTGTCAGAAGCTCTGCAGAGAGCTGGAAGACGAAGACAGAGAAGTGAAGGTTGTTTCTCCCTCCCCTGGGTAAAGGCGTGGTTCCCCTGCCCTCTCAGTGAGTAGACTGTCAGAACTTCCAGCAGGACAGCTTAGGGGCAAGGGGAATTGGGTATCGACCTACAGTAAAGTCCTTCTTTCCACTCCTGCTTCTGTTGCTGTTGCCGTACAGGAGTATCCGGTCATTCTCTGCCCCACTCCAGCGGGGGCTCCGCCTTGCTCTGGTGCGCATCCACCCCGCTAACACCTTGCTAGGTAGGGGAGGCAGCCTGGCACTGACGAAAGATCTGTCCGTTGCAAGTTAGGAGACCTGTGTGACCCATGGCAAGTTGAGCAAGCTCTCGGAGTCTCAGTTTCCGCATCTATAACTGGGAATAATCACACAGGCCCTGTCCTCTGTCACATCCTAGGGTTACTGAGGGCAATCAAATGAGATTTTAAAAAAGTACGACCGGGCAAAGAGCTCTTCGTAAACGCCAGGTGTTCCTAGTGCTGTCTGTGGGGCTCTTTCTTGGTAACTACCCACCAAAGCGTTCCTGTCCGCCCCGCCCTGGCTGCATCGGCCTCACCCACTGCATCTCCATCTTTTCCGTCCCTGTCTTCATGCGCCTCAGCGATCCTCAGTCTCTCCATCTCCCCCGTCCATTTCCGGCCCTGCCTTTCGGGCCCCTCCGGCCCCTCCAGGGACTCTGGTCTCCGGCTCCCTGCGGCAGTCGCTGCCTGGGCGCCCCCCGCCCTGTGCGCCCTCCTTTGGCACGGCCGCCGGGCCAGAGAATCGCCCAATAAGAGCGCTGGACTCAAGTCTGACAGCTCAAAAAACGGCCAATCGAGCTCGGCCAGAGAAGGGGGGCGCAGCGCGGGGGCTGAAGTTGGGATGAATGGGGGGAGGGGGATTAAAGGGGGATACAAAAGAGGGGAGCTAGGACTAGGGGCGTTTGAACCCAAGCAGGGGGCGGGGGAGGGCCGCACGCCACCCAGGTCCAGCGAGGGGACGGCGGGCTGGACGCGGCTCCAGGCGCCAGGGAGGGAGGGGGCGCAGCGAGAATTTTGGGTGAGGAAGGGGAGCTGGGGCCCCCGCGGCCCCCGGGCGCCTCCCGGGGCCGGGCCTGAGGATGCCGGCTGGGCGCCGAGGCGGGGGCCGCGGCCCGGCCGGGGGCGGAGGCGGCCGCGCGGGGCAGTGAGCCGAGGCCGGAGCGGCGTGGGGGGCGGGGAGGCGGCGGGAGGAGGGGATGCGGAGGGCGCTCCGGCAGCGGCGGCTGCAAGCGGGCGAGAAGGGAGGAGCGGCGCGAGCGGCCGGAGCGGCGCAGGGCCCGAGGCGTGCATGGCGCGCCCTGAGCCCGGCTCCCGCGGGCCTCCCCGGAGCGCCCCCGGGGCGCAGCGGCTCTTGGGAGGGCCCCTCTTGGCCGGCTGCATCTGAGCCCCGGCCCTCGATCTCTGGATGCCGTGCTCCCCGGGAGAAGCCCGCCTGCGTTGGGGCAGAACGGCGGCGGCGCTGCGCCGGATTCCGCCCTCCGCCTAGTCCTTCTGCGCCCGGCCGCGCTGGGCCCGCTGCCGGCGGCGAGGAGCCTGGGGCTTGCAGAGCCGGCGCGACAGCCCTCCTGGGTCGGCGGGTCCGGGCCAGCCCCGCTCCGTTTTGGGGGAAGGGGGAGGTGAGAGGGGAAGGGCCGCGCAGCAGGAGCCGGTCCTCGCCCCCGCCCCCTGCGCGGACGCGCTGAAGGCTCGGCTCGGCTTTCGCGGGGGCCACGCTCCCACTCTCGCCGCGGGAGGTGGGGGATGCGGGCGACGGCCCCCCTGGGCTCCAGGACCCTCCCCCCAGGACTCCGGAGCTGTTGCTCCGCCCGCCGCCCCCTCCCCCGTCCTCTCCACCCCCCCCATCCCACCTCCCCACCCCTCGTAAGAAAATAATGCTGGCTGGCGCCCGCACCTCCCAGTCGCTCCCAGTCCGTCGCGAGGAAAGGGCACCCGCTTGGTCTCCACGCCGGGACACCCGCCGAGCCGCCCTAGCCGCCGCCGAGCCGCGTGTGCCGCTGGGCTCCGCTTAGGCAGAATCTACGAGCGCCGCGCCCGGGCATTGCCAGCCCCGGGGAGGCGCCGCCTGCAAGGACACCTCTCCGTCCCGCCTCGTCCGCAACTCCGGTCCTTGTCGAGCTCGACGCGAGCCAGGAGTCCGGACGTCCGTCTGCGCGCGGCACAGCAGCTCGAGCAGTCCCCGCTGCCCCAGCTCGGAGCCAACTCCATCTCGGACCTAGGACTCCAGACGCGGATTCTCAGCCACTACTCACCTCGGGGCTCTGCCTGCCTCCCCACTCGCCCTCCCGCTGCCCTTCTTCTCCGCTCAGGACGGGGGTGCCAAGATGCCCCGCTGCTGCGCAGGGCCCCGGGCCGCCCCCGACGTGTGACCCCAGCCTAGTCCCCCTGCTCGGCCGTCCGCCCTCCCCTTGGAGACCCCCGGCCCGGCCCCCGGGGGAGGAGGAAGAAGACGACGAGGCCGAGGAGGGGATGTCCAGCTCCAAAAGCGTGAGCCCCCCGGGCTACGCGGCGCAGACAGCGGCGGCGCCGGCGTCCCGGGGAGGCCCGGAACACCGCTCCGCGTGGGGGGAGGCCGATTCCCGCGCCAATGGCTACCCCCACGCCCCCGGGGGTTCGGCCCGCAGCTCCACCAAGAAACCCGGGGGGGCGGTGACCCCGCAACAGCAGCAGCGCCTGGCCAGCCGCTGGCGCAGCGACGACGATGACGATCCTCCGCTGAGTGGCGACGACCCCCTGGTCGGGGGCTTCGGCTTCAGCTTCCGCTCCAAGTCAGCCTGGCAGGAGCGCGGCGGCGACGACTGCGGTCGCGGCAGCCGCCGGCAGCGGCGGGGCGCGGCCGGCGGGGGCAGCACCCGGGCGCCCCCTGCGGGCGGCGGCGGCGGCTCGGCGGCCGCGGCGGCCGCAGCGGGCGGGAGGGAGGTGCGCCCCCGCTCGGTGGAGCTGGGCCTGGAGGAGCGGCGGGGCAAGGGCCGCGCGGCCGACGAGCTGGAGGCCGGCGCCGTCGAGGGCGATGAGGGCTCCGGGGATGGCGGCAGCTCGGCGGGCTCGGACGCGGGTCCCGGCCCGGTGCTGTCGCTGGGCGCCTGCTGCCTGGCGCTGCTGCAGATATTCCGCTCCAAGAAGTTCCCGTCGGACAAGCTGGAGCGGCTGTACCAGCGCTACTTTTTCCGTCTGAACCAGAGCAGCCTCACCATGCTCATGGCCGTGCTGGTGCTCGTGTGCCTCGTCATGTTGGCCTTCCACGCGGCGCGGCCCCCGCTCCAGCTGCCCTACCTGGCCGTGCTGGCGGCCGCCGTGGGCGTGATCCTGGTCATGGCGGTGCTCTGCAACCGCGCCGCCTTCCACCAGGACCACATGGGCCTGGCCTGCTACGCGCTCATCGCCGTGGTGCTGGCCGTCCAGGTGGTGGGCCTGCTGATGCCCCAGCCGCGCAGCGCCTCCGAGGGCATCTGGTGGACCGTGTTCTTCATCTACACCATCTACACGCTGCTGCCTGTGCGCATGCGGGCCGCGGTACTAAGCGGGGTGCTCCTGTCTGCCCTGCATCTGGCCATTGCCCTGCGCACCAACGCCCAGGACCAGTTCCTGCTCAAGCAGGTAGGGGCCCACCTGGCCGCAGGGACTGGATTGTGGGGCGGGCAGGCCTCGGCCTGACTCCAGAGAGAGGCATCCCACCCTCCCCTTTAAAGTGGCATAAAGAGTGAGAGACACATGGCTGTGTCAACTGTGTGGTATCTTCCAGCCTCTTAACCCCCTCTGGGCCCCAACATCTTCATTTACAAAAAAAGTGCCTTCGTATTATATGTAATGTTCTTGGACCCGTAGAAAACACATTAAGCCGTAGCCATTTTTGTGTGGATGAAAATGAGGAATGAGGATTGGAGGAGAAAATTCTATGGAGAGGTCCCCTTCACTTCCTCTGCTTCTGTCCCTATATATTAAAGGCCCTTGACAAAAGTGGCTGGACCCTGTAGCAGTCTCTCCCTCCTGGGAGCCACTGCTGGTTTGTTAACTGAGTCCTGGATAGAGGGTTGGGGAGGGGAGACCCTGGGCACCCCCTGCCCAGTCTTAAGGAAGAGAAATGATAACCCTGCTAGTTGTCTGAGGCTGGGGTTTGGGAGCTGGAGATATCCCTGAACTTGACAGAGGACTGACAAGTTTGTCGTTTACAAAAGTGCCCCAAGCCAATAAGCTCCCTCAGCAAAGAGGGGAAGGAGTCTCTGAGACATGTGTGGTGGCAGTCCCCCTCCTGGCCTGAGCAGAAAGCTGGTGTGGGACGTGGTGACCCCTTCACATGGCTGCTTCTGGTTCTTGCTTGTGGGTGGGGGTCAGGTTTGTCTTTGCTGGGACTGGTTGGGCCAGCCTAGAACGGTGGGCTCAGGAGGAAATTAAACTGCCTGGTTAACTGGGGACTCCACTGAAGGCTTCTGGGAGAGGGGTGTGCTTGCCATCCCGACCATGGGGTGAGACCAGCCCTCTGACTTGCACCCCTCTCCCTTTAGCAGTCCCCTTGTCTGTGGCTCCGTGGCCCTCATCCATTGACCCCTGTCGAGTCTGCATATTTGCAGGCAGCTTGACCATGAGAGAGTCCAGTGGGCCCTTGCTTTAGGCTTGTCTTGACGGTGGACCCTGCTGCACCCCTCTCCAGGCATCTGCCTACTCTAATAGAATGTCTTAACCATGTTCCGTTGTCATTGCCTTCCTCCTCCTCCCTTCTTCTAATGCCTTTCTTCAGACTTATCCTGTGACTACTGTGTCTTTCTTGAGGGGCTCTCCTGTGCCCCCTGACTTCCTGGGTATGGTACTCTCCCAGAGGGCATAGCACCTGTATCAGCTTCAGGGCGCTGGGTTCTAGCTGCCCCTCTAAGGTGCTGTATGACTGGGAAGAAGGGGACCTGCAGCCTCCTGGGCTCCTCTTCTAGAGAACGGGGGGATTACGTATGCCCCCTCCCTCTGTCTCAAGCCTCACCTCCTGCAAGGAGCCCTCTCCTTCTATTCCAGCCCTACTGGGCTCTCCCTCTTCTGTATGGTTAACAATGGAGTCAGAGACACTGAGAGGAGCGCGTACTTGTTCCCCAGTGATCACTGGCTTTGCTCCCCATCCAGTGGAAGCCCCTTGGATGCAGGAATCCTGAGTTATGTGTTGGTGTTTTTCCTCCTCCTCCCTCTCTCCCTTGTCTAGCACAGTGCAGGGTACTTAGTAGGGATTTAATAACTGCTTGCCAATTTGGTTGGGTTCCAAGGAGAGGAGTAGGTGGGGTTGTTGATGCTAAGCTAAAGTTTTTCTGATCTGGAATCAGAAAGAAAAAATCTTTAGCGATCAGCTTTGAACTTGAGAGAGAAACCTACTAAGAGGTGGTGGTTTTAAAAAAAGTTAACTACTGTTATTATAAAGGCTCCAACTCTTTGGACCTGAGGACCCAAGCTGTCACATGAGTGTTGTATCTTTGGGGGTTGATCCTGGCTTGGGTGGGAGGCAGGTGGCTTGGGTGGGTGTCGCTTTTCTGCAGAGGGAAGGGCATGTCATCTGCACGGTGCAGCAGATACTTCTAGGATCATTCAGGGCATTTTCGAAACCGGACTTGGGTCTCAGAGTCTAGTTACAGCCCTAGGCAATCCTGGATGTATGATTTCAGGCAATTGGAATTGGATCCCAGGAAGCTGGGGTGCTCCAACTCCATCTTGGCCATCGCAGCAACAGTGTCTGACTGACTCCCCTTCTAGTTCCTCAGGCAAATCCCGCTCCCTCCTCTCCCCACCTCTACCGCTCCCACCCCTTGCTTCTGTTACCCACTGTGGTCTTTAGACGCTCATTCTCTTGGCTGCAGGCTTTTGGATGGATTTACACTTAACTTCTCACATTCTGCTCGGTTCAGTACAGCAGAGCTTGTTAGGAATGGTCCATGCCAAGGGAATGCAAACATTCTTTCTATTTGGCTTCAGAGAAAACTGTATCTTTTTTTGTTTGTATTTGATTTGCCTTTCTGATTAAGTCTGATACAAAATTTGTATTTCTTGAGCGAACCCTGCTGGATGGTGGGGAAATCTTAGTGGCAGAGTCCAGCCTCTGCCTCAGGTTACCCCGGAGCAGCAGGTGTTTGAGGACAGCTTGGGTTATGCCTCGTTCTTTTCTTTGGTGAGGACACGCGTCCAGGGAAATGGGGTGGCAGGGCATGGTCCCTGAGGTTGGGGCTTTGGGAAGTCCCTGCCATGTGCCTCGAGCACATGTAAGCCCTCGTGAAGACATGCCAACACAGTTTCCTATCTCCTCCTATGAGGCTGGTCCCCTCCCTCTCACGGCCCAGGTCCTCGACTTCAGTATCTGACCTCGGTATTTTTATTCTTCCCTAGTTCCTCTTATATTTGGGGGCTCTGCTGTTTGCTCCAGTTGGGAGGAGAAACATTAGATATCTTAGCCGGTGCCTCCTGAGGGTTTTTACTCAAGAGAGAATGGAACCGAGAGGCAAGGAGGGGCAGCCCTTTTTGGGGGATGGTATTTCTGCTTTCCCTACGTGTCTTGTTCTTGCTGGTCCCCTGGGACCCGTCCCCCTCCCTCTGTGCTCTTTCTCGTTCACTTCCTTTCTCTTCCTCGCCCTCCAGTCCCCTGCTGCTCTCTGCCCACCTCTCCTCTCCGTTGCTTGCTTGTTCAGCTTCCTCACCTCTTACTCCCCATTTTCAGCCTCTCATCCTCTCCTTCTGTGCTCTTGTCTCACTGTTGTCTCCTTGGCGGGGTACAGTAGGCACGTCACTGGGTTGTTTTTTTCTCCTTCTTTGCCTGTTAGAAGTCCCTCTGCTACACCCATACCATAAATAACACTCGAGCATCTGCCAAACACATTCCTCACTTGTGTTAATAGGTTGCAATGATGCCGGAGCCTGTTGCCATGGCAACCTCATTTTTGTTTGACTGTATCTCACTCTGCTACATAAAGCCTCTGCACGCATTCACACACAAACAAGCACGCTCACGCAACTATTACATATGCTTGGCCATTAAAGATTATTTTGGAGGAAAGGTCGTTGGGCCCCATGGGGGTGAGTGGTCATTTGGCCAAGGAGATGAGCGTGTCTGCTGTCCAGTGTTACTCTAGGAGCTGATAACGGATGGAAGAGCTCTTTGAAAAGTATAGTCCTGTTCACATGTAGGGTATTATTATTCTGCAACCACATTAAATCTGCCTCACATGGTTCCTGAGAAAATTCTGACCCCGTGTGGGTCCCTGTGAGCTTGGGAGAGCTGCCGGAGGTTGCCCTTGCAGTGTAGGATGACCCACCTGCCACCCCAGCCTATCTTCAGCTCCTTCCGCTCTTCCCCTAACCCTGTTGGAGAAACACAGTGATTTCCTGCTTTTCTTCCTTTGTGCCTGTTTCAACCCGCAGCTGTCACCAGTTGTTCCAGAGATCAGAAAGGCACAGTAGCTGTGTGGGTGATGTTCTGTGACTGTGAGCACGTGTGAGTGTCTGTAGCAAGGAGGCTGGGGATGGATGGGGGGAGGCGGGCGATACAGACCAAGAACCGACTACTGTGGCTGCTGAGGGGTGGGTGCGTGTGTGTGCGTGTACACATGTGTCTTGTGGGCTGGTCCCAGTGTGTGTGTGTGTGTGTGTGTGTGTGTGTCTGTCTGTCTGTCTGTCTGTGTGGGCTGGCCCCAGTGAGCGAGGTGGTCCCACGGATGCTTTCGTGTTGACTTTGAAAGGAGATTATTGCAGATCTGTCCTGTTTATTCTTGGCTGATGGCTGGCTTCCTGTGGCCGTTTGCCTTTCTGATTCTGGGCCTTGATGCCTTTCTGACCTTGACCTCTGGCTCCAGTATCCTGGATGCACACGCCCCCTTTTCCATAATGATGTTGGGGGCTAGACTTGAGTGGTCAGCTCCCCTGACCCTGTGGAGTCCACCCTTCTCTTCCAAAAACCCTTACTGCTGCCCACCCCCTCAGCTGCCCAGTGAGCCCCTCCTTCCTCTGGAACTTGACCCAGTGGCCTGTCTGGTGGGCCCCTGTGGCTGCCCCATGTGTGCTGCTGGCAGCCACTGCCTCCCTGCCCACCGAGGTGATGTGGAGGAGGACACACCTCCACCTCAATGGCCAGGAATCGTCTCCCGCCAGTCACTTTCTCCGCCACCAGCACTTCTGGACGGGAGAAGTCTGGCCTTCATGAGCTCCAGCAGCGACAGCCCCGGGTGGGGGCTTGGCTGGGTGTTTGGAGCTGAGGAGGGTCTGCTTGTCTTGCCTCAAGGCTAATTGTATTTGCCAATTATATTTGCTAATTGTTTTCAATTATGTTGCCTCCTTCTCCATGCCGTGGGGAAGGGAGGTGCTTGGAGGGGAGCAGAAGCGTCTGGGAGTGGGGGTCGAGCAGGGCTTCTGGCTAGCGGGTGGTCTTCCAGATCCCAGGGTTGCCTTGATTCCTGTGGGGAGGACTTCAGGAAGGGCAGGGACCCAGCCGAGGAGCAGAGCTGTCAGCGCCTGTGTTTGCGGAAATGCTCGCTGTTAATAATTCAGTCTAAGTTTTGGTCTGAAGCAAGAGCGTGAGGTCTGTGTGCTCTGGAACACAGAACAGTGTGCTCATGTTTGTCCATAAAAAGGACACAGACGGTGTGTTAAACCCCATCGCAGAAACCTGCCCGACCTCACAGAAGAGTTTTAAAAAACCATGTAAAAGGCCTGGACAGAAGCTTTCCTGTGCAGACTGGCCCTGGCTACGAGTCACTCCGTCAGGGGTACAGCTGGCGGCAGAGGCTGGGCCGTGGCCCGTGCTGGCCCGGGGCCTCCTCTTCTCCTGAGAGGCTCGGTCCCAGCCGGAGATGGGTGGGTGTTTGGGGGAGGGGGACCCGAGGTGGGAGCCTGCTGTGATTGTGCCAGCCTCTTGCTGGGTGACTTCCAGTCCACGGCTGCCCGCTCGGCACCTCAGTTAACTTTATTTATCTTGTGGTGGGTCCAGCTCATGGTCGTTTACTTCCCAGGACCGTAGCCTGTGTTGGGAATGGAAACAGTTTGCTCCGGGAACTCCGACATGATTGCGCCCATAAATCCTTTGGGTACAGTTACATAAGTTCTGTTTTGGTATCTCCTTCTTTCATCCGTGCTTATCAGCTGGGGGTAGCTAGCTAATCGAGGGTGGGAGCAGCATTCATTTTTCTCTCCCAAACACAAAACTTCGTGAAGATAATTGGGAAACCTTACTTTTTTTTTTTCTTTCCTTTTCTCAAGACAATGTCCAGATGCAGGAAAGCTCTCTCTTTACAACATTGTGAACAAAATCTGGGAGTTTCTAGTTCATGTACTGTGAGCTTAATGTAAGCCTGCATTTTGAGGCAGCTGTTAGAAATGACCACCAGGGTCTTGGTTCGGTTGGTGGGCATATCCAGCACACAGGAAGATGGAGACCCCATCTGAAATACTGTTTGCTTCTAGAATTCAGAGAAGGGTGACCAGCTTGGTAAGGGGCTGGAAAACTTGACTTCTGAGAACATTTTGCTGGGAGGAGAGCAGACTGTAGTGAGGTGCACAAACAAAGAGACAGGCAAGGCATTCTTGCTGGGATCCCTGTTGTCAGACAGGACGAGAGGGACTGAATTTATTTTCGGTTGCTCCCAGGGGCAGGGTTGGGGCAAATGGGTGGGCGCAGTAGACATAGGCAGACTTCACTCTGGGTAGGGGGTAACTTTCTAGGCTTTGGGGTTGCAGCCATCAACCCAGATGCCTGCTGGGGTCCCCAGCTGCATCACTGGAGTGTTCAAGCAGAGACCAGACGGCCGTCTGCCAGTCTTGTTACTGAGGAAATGGAAGATTCTGCTTCCAAAGTTGGGGGCCCAGGAGTGGATCTGTTTTTTAAACAGCTTGGATCTAGTTTTCAAAGCTCCCAGGTGATCTTGATGACCAACTCTTAGGTTTGGGATCATTGGCCAGGATAACCGCTCAGGTCATGCCTAACCCTAGGAGTCTGTGGTTTAGTGTCTTGCAGCAGTGTGACTGGCTCCTGAAGTCCATTAGGGTGTCCTCTCATCAGGCCCACCTCGGCCTGTGATTGAAAGAAGCAAAATCACTGCAGAGCTGCAGTCCTGCTGGGAGACATCCAGGTGGGGCTGGCGAGTGTGCACTGCTGCAAGGTTGCAGACCTGGAAGGCGGCTGGGAATGGTGAAGCAGGATGGGAAGGATGCCTCAGACCTGGACTCATATTCTTCTCTCGTCGCTCCTCCCAACCATTCCCATCCTCTCCTTCCTGTTTGAGGCAAAGCAGCCTGTGGCTCGCCATTGGCAGTGGCGGTGGTGGGGATGGGGATGCAGCAGAAAGATGGACCTTGGTTTGAGTCCTGGGTTATTTCTTCATTTGTATGGTAAGTGGATATGAAAAACACTGAGGATACCGCAGGTCTGGGGTGGATGGCCCAGAGTGTGGAGAACGAGGAGATCAGGGGGTGGAAGAGCGAGGCAAGAGGCAGAGAATTAGGAGGTGGTTTGAAGGGGGAGGAGTAGGACTTAAGGGAGAGAAGAGGAGACTGGAGCTGTGAGCTTGGGGAGGGGAAGGGCCTGGAAGTGGGGGCAGGGATGCTCCCTGAGAACAATGGGACACAGTCACCAGAAAAGGGGATAGACAAACAAGCACGGGAGACAGTGGCTTTATTCTTTAGGCCAGCCTCGTGTTTCAGCACGAAGTCCCCCCACTTCTTGCTCTGGGAGGGTCATGAGCTGTTACTTCTGGGCTTGAGGCTTCCTGACCCCACACTTGGGTGGTCCCCTCTCCCTTCCTCTCAGGGGCTCCCTGGGCTTTATCACACAGCTCCCTGCAGTCCCTCTTGGCTTTCGGAAGGGGTCCCGAGGGACCACATGGTAGGTGCGCAGTGAGGGTTTGAATGAATGAATGAACGGGTAGAGGGGTGGGTGGACGGCTGCACGCAGACTCTCTGCTGTGCCGAAGTGCTAGACCAACACCTCCACAGAAGGAGGCGATGCAGCTCGGCTCGGAAGCCCTATTTTGGTGGATTGTAATCCTAAACTCGGAGCAGGGCTTCCAAAATCCCTCCTGCTGCAATTTAAAATGTGTGCCTTCTTGGAAACAGAGAGCTGTTGCCTGGCAGTGCGATACTATATCGCTTCACAGATATGAAAATCATTATTAAATCATTCTTTCAGCCTTCTCCCCATTCATGCAGACAACAACGATTTATTAGGTGCTTGCTAGGTACCAGGCACTGTGCTAGGCTGTGGGGGTTCAAAGATGACTCAGTCTGGGTCTTAGCACCCAGGACTGCCTTTAGCCCAGACTCTCCCACTAAGTGTCCTTTGGAGGGATGTTTCTAGATGTTCACATACACACATTCAGTCCTGTGTTAAATAAGTTTAGGAAATACTGGGTTAAATGGAGTTCTTTACTATAGGACTTTAAAGCTTCCAGTGTGTTAATGTGCACTAAAATTTGCCAAGAGGGGGATGTTGCATGAAGCCTTTATCAAACATATTCGACTCCAAAACCAATTTTTCAAGGAGCCTAACAGGGGGCATTATTGTTTGCAGGACACCCTGCTTTGGGATGCTGGGCGGAGCCTGGAAATTTCTCCGGGTCCAGCCCCCTGCCTGTAGGGTGGGCCTTGGCAAAGTAATCTAGATGGGGGCATCTGTCTGGGGGCTCTCCTCCCTCAAGAAGGAGATTGTCCAGCATGCATTGGCTGCCTGCCTGTTTTAAGGTCTCATTCCCTGTCTGGGTCGGAAATCCTTTATAAAATAAAATGATAGGGCTGGAAGGGACCAGGGAGATGCCGCTTTATCTAGTTTCAGTTTCTTTTTGGGGTTTTCTGCTGTCCTGAGACATCGGAGCAGGTTGGGCTTCTGTGTAATGACGTTTTGTGGGTCTGGGGTCCATTGAATGTCTTTCCAGAGCTTTTGCTCCAGGCGCTGGGTGCACGGCTGCCCACGGGGACATAGTGATGGGCCATTTCGGCTCATCCTTCATCCCCCAATTTTCTTTGTTTCCTTGCCACCCCCACCCTCCAAAAGGAGGAAGCCCATAAAGAATCTTGATTATAAACAATGAGTCTATACTGAGTCTGTACTGCAAGCCTGGCAGTGGGCTAATCCCCTACATACGTGACCTCGTTGAATCTTAATATCACCCCTAGGAGAAAGACATTTCTATCCCAATTTCAAGGCTGCAGAAACTGGGATAAGAGAAGGTAAGTAACTTCCCCAAGGTCACACAGCTAATGAACACAGCAGATGGTTCAGCGCCCGCCCATATTCCCTGGGTACAGACCTTTCTGCTCTTGCCAGCCAGACTTCCAGCTGTCAGCACCTGAGGCTTTCTCTGGCCCTGGGCCTCTCTGCCTGCTTGTGGGGCAGGTCAGGAGTGGTGGGGAGTGACCACCCCCAGAGCCCCTCTCAATTACTGACTGCTGGGCGCTGGTGGATGGATACCCCAGCTCCTTTGCCCCTGGGGTGGGGGGAGGATTACTCTGACACATGGTCTACACTGGCTCTCAGTCCTGCAGAAGGATTCCTTCCTTGTTTCACTTCTCCAGTCCCCTCTAGGGTTTCCTGGGGTCACTTCTCAGATAAACCACATGTACTTAAATCCTTGTTTCAGGACCTTTTCCTAAGGGAATCCAGTTGAGAGGGGAGGAGTGGATTCTAACACACATTTGACTTGAACACTAGGGAGGGGAGAGGCCGCCGATGGGGCAAAAATGCATCAGATGTGCAACCTCTGACCAACTCAGAACCTAGTCCTGCCTGGGCCCCTCGCTCCTCTCTGATAACCTGTCTGTCACTAGTAGAGTGGTTGCTGGACTAGAGGAATGATGTGAAATACAAAAAAATTTTTTTAAATTTTTTTTTGAATTTTTACTTCTGAACAATGTGTGGCTTTCTGTCCCCAGACAGTGGCTCAAATACCAGCCAAAAGACTCCAATACTTTTACATTTGGTTAGCATTTTATGGGTGACAAAGGACCTTACCCTGTGTGATCTCAGTGGCTGACCTGTGTTGCTGATACTGTGTTGGAGAGGAGGAAGCAGGAGTTCAGAGAGGTTGAGTGACCTCATTCAGATCACACAGCTGGTTAGCCAGCTTAGGAGCCACTCTACAAATCCAGATCTCTGACTCCAAAGCCAGTTGCAGTGCAGCCCTGTGTCCACCCCGTGGTGCCTAAAGAGGCTGTAGGAGGCACAGCTGCTCTCAAGCAGTGGTCTTGGTTTGGTTTTGGAATGCGTGGTTTTTTATTTGTGATGGCCTTCCTTCCTGCATGGGGTCTGGCTCAGATGGGCGCTAAATGGTCTGTCATTTCCTGAGCCTGCGAGTGTGCCGCGGGGGAAGGCAGCACTGAAGTGTTCAGTTGGCGCCCACCTGGGATCAGATGTTTACCTGTGAAGAGCCCCCGAGTGGCTTTATGGATACGTGGGTGGGGTCTGAGACCCCGAAGAGGGGTCAGAAACGATGCTATGATAGCTTAGCTCTGGGAGTGAGGCTGCTCGCATCCAGCCTTCTGGTGGCCTGCGTGGAACAGGGCAGGGAAGGGAGGAGGCTGCTGGGGACGCGTCAGGCTCACCTCTCAGCACATCCCGGAAGTTAGACCCAGGTCTTTCTGTAGAGTAGCATCTAGTAGGTGTGCAGTTTAGTGCTTACTCCTGTGTTTCTAGGATGTCTTTAAAGCCCAGCTCCCCACAACCATCGACACCCTAAGAAGTACCCCACCCATCCTGCTTCAAATCCCTGTCTGTCTCTGTTGCTCTTTTCAAGAAAACTAAAGGAAAATGGAACTCCTGCCCAGATGCCATTTTTTGCTAAGTGGATTTTCAAGATTTTATTTTCATATTTTCTTTTGGGGATGAAAAGGCTATTTGTTCACTTAACATGCCCAAGTCCCCAGTCTTCCTCTGGCCGAGTCCCTTGTCCTGTAAGCATTTCACCACGCTGCATGGGAGGGGTCCGTCCGTCCTGCTGACTGGCTCCCACGTGGTACCCCCAGCTAGGAAGTGCCTTGGCCAGACGCCTCTGCTGAGGAGGCTGCCGAGGGAGAGGGGCCAGAGCTGAGTCCCGGGTGAGCAGGGTGGGCTTGTGCCCCTCCAGGGACCCTGCCTTTGCAACCTCCAACACTGTGAATCTAAATTAGAAACATCCTCTTCTTTTTCTCTGTAGCGCTTGTGCTGGTTTGTAATTTTATCTTGGTGGGTTTTCTGTCTGTCTGTCTGCCTGACAGTCAGCTCTCTGAGGACTGGGGCCTTTTCTGATTTAATACCCAGATATTTCTTGGATGTTAGTGACTGTCTGACCCCTACTTGCCCAGCGCTGTGGGAAGAAGCAGACAGTTCCCATTCTCAGGTTCCGCAGGGAGTTCTGACTCTCAGCAGAGATGGGCCCCTCATGGTGCTCCCTCGGACCAAGGAGAGCTTGCACTGCACTGGCAGGAGCCATGTGCCTGGGGTCCTGGTCTTACAAAACACTGCTTTTCATCTCTACCCTCCTCCCTTTCTTGGATTCCCTACTGCCCCTTCAGGCGACGTCAGGAGGGGCCGAGTTATGCCGATTTGCCGCCCCCTGCTCTGGTCCTCAGTCCCCTCTCTCCTTCTCATCTTTCTTCTGGTGTCTTTTCCCGCTCCCTGAGCCCTCCCCACTTCCCCCGTTTCCAGCTGTAAGATGTGGGGAAGACCTCAGAGACTCTCCAGGAGGCACGTTCAACCGTAAGGACAATAAACATGAACATGGATAACTGCACAAATTCCAAAAAGTGTTCTTCATCCTTTTCAGAGCACTCCCATGACATCGCAATTCGCGCAGGGGGTTGTAAACTTGCTTGCAGTTGATTGCCATGTATTACAGTGCACGTGTCAGCTCAGTTTTTCACCTCAAACGCCCAGGGCTGACACTTAAGCTTTCTGGCTGGGTTAACCTTGAGTAACCCAACGGAGCTTCAGGTGTGGGAAGGGAAGGTGTATCTAGGAGCTTTTACATAACCCCAGTATCCAAGTTCATCTGAGGTGGGCCTGGGCATCAGCATTTTGAAATGATGCTAATGTCCACCAGGGTTGAGAACTACTGCCCTGAGCCTCCCTTCAGCAGAGGGCTCAGGTGGATGACGCCGAGTCTGATTTACGGCTATATTGAGAGACGAGTTGTTTATATCGAAAGGGTTTATTGTGGTGATTCAGTAAAGAGTGATGGCCACAAAAAATGACTGCGGGCGTGTAATAGGGGAAGAAGACTTGGTTGGTGGTTGGCGTATAAAATCTCGTCAGGCAAGGCTGTGGCTCGGTATATTTATGTTGCTCTTATCACCAGCAATTAGCCCCAAACGTGGCTCGATAAATGGCTTAGTGCAGTGTTAACATAACTGCAAGAATATTTTAGAAAATGATTGCGACACCACGTACTCGACTGAGCCATCTTAGCAGAGCCGCAAATCTCAGTCAGCATCCCTGACGGCCTGTTAGCTATAAACACGTGCCTATCGATCAGTATTAACTCTCCCCTCCTCTCTGTTTTACGTGATGTTTCACTTTTGAATGGGGAGAAATTGTACCAACACCTGTGGCCTTATGACCCTTGGCAGTGTTTATTGGTTTTTGCGAGTGTCTCTCCAACCGGAATGTAAACTAGAACAGTGTCTGTAATAGATGCTCAGTAAGTGTCTGTGGACGGATGAATGAATTTGCTCAAAGTTACACAGCACGTAGGTAAAGAGCAATGTTAGTCCAGCACTGTTACCACGATGATTTTTTCTTCGACTCTTAAGCTCGTGAAGAGCAAGGAATTATATAGTTGGTGACTCTCCCCATGCCTTTATTATTCTCAGCGTGTGTGGCGAAGACTCAGAGAGTAAAGAAAGGTGCCGTGCAGGGTGATGGAGAGATGGGGCTCGCACCCCGCAAGGATTTCCATCCTGTCCACAGGGACATTACTTCTTTTCGAGCATCTTTGGATCAGGGCAGGGAACATAAGGATCCTGCTGCAGCTTCGTGTTCTGGGAAGACTGAGAGAAGCACATGAAGCTGGCGTCTACCTGAGGATTGAGAAGATTGAAAGGCGCCAGCTCTGTGGGGCTGGGGCCTGGGAAGCATCCCTATCCAGAACAGGGAGACGTCTGCAGGTTAAATCCTCCACGAATGGCCACATGTGGATTCTGATGTGGCCTTTTTTGGAAAGGGGTTATCTGGGGAGAGTTAATTTTGGATTTCGCTTTACATTTATTTTTAAAGTGGAATATTTCTCCAGCGTTGGTGACAATGGCCTAGAAAAGTCAGTTAGTCACCATCTGACATCTTCCTACTGTGGGGTGTTGCTGGCCCTGCTTCCGTCCCACCTGATGTCTGTGGGGCTGACTTAAATCCTCTCCCTCTGAGGCCTCTGGGGTGGCTTCACTGGCAGACATGTCTACAGGGCACTCCTGCTGGGTCTGGAGTGGTATCCTCCTCTGCTTTGATCCTGGGGTGCAGGGAGCAGCTGCGAGCCTGTGGGGATGCTGGGGCAGCCGCTGGGCTGCTCTCTTGCTTCTCCTGGAGGAAGCGGTGGCATCTAGTTGATGCTTTTCCCTGTGCACCGGGTCCAAGTCTATAAGACTGGTTCCAGCCTGTGTCCCCCCCTCAGTCTGTTTGCTCTATATCTTCTCCTGGAAGTAAAAGGCAAATCACCCTAAGCCTGGATTTAAAGAACAGACCTGGTTTCTCTTAAGGGAATGAAAAGATGTCGACTGCCTCATCCCTATTCTCCTAGGGTCCTCTCTACGTTCTACCATAGAACCGGAAGAGGGTCTCGTGGGCAGACGCTGGGGCGTCTGTGCTGTGAGGGGCAGGAGAAAGGAGCGGGCACGGGGAGAGGATGGCAAAGGTGGTGCCGACCCACACATTTGGTTGAGAGGTGGGGAAAAGGACCGAGGCTTGAGGCTGGCCCTGGAGTGATGTGTGGGGCATTTACTGACTGCAGGCTGAGCTGCTAACTTGGAGGCTGCACTGGGTCTCACCTCCAGCTGTAATTAGCCTAATATGGACAACTGGGGCCTGCAGGGAGCCAGGCGGTGCCTGGGAGCTGGTGAGCTCCCGAGGACCAGTTTCAGATGGGTGCGCCGGCATTCTCTTCCCCACTGCAGAGGGCAGAGGCTCTGAGCCTTGGGTTTCCCAGGAGCCAAGAAGCCACTGGCTGGTCACACAGGTGGTATATGCCACCCTGACTTCTTCCACTTGCTCCTGCCCTGTTGTCCAGCTCTGCCCTTCTGGGGAATGGGTAATCAGGTGGTCCTGGAGGACGGTGCCTCTCTCTGCTGTTAATTAATTCATATGAACTCTTAACGTCTCTAGGCCCCAGGAGTGAAAAGCCTGGGGAAGTGACCCTGATGGGCAGGTGGGGGCGGGTGGGGCCAGTGCCTTCTTGGCCTTCTACTCTGAGCTGAGGAGAGCTTTGTGAGCTTGCCTCCCTCTAGGGCTGGGGAGGGGCTGAGTGCAGGCATTTACTGCGGGGGGGACTGCTCCTTTTCTCTGGGGACCCTTCTGGATTTGGAGGTGTCCTGACAGCCTGCTCGATGTGAGGTGGGCTGTCCTTTGGGAATGGCATCTCTGTTTCCTTCCTTTGCACCAGCCTCTGCCACTGTCCTCAGGAACCCCTAGAGCCCTGGGCGTGGGGAGGAAGAGGGGCTTCATCCTTCCCTTTGGGCAGTGTTCTGTCTGATAGAAATCTTCCGCCTTTCTGCGGTGTCCAGCCTAAAGATAGGACAATACTACCAATTCCTACTATTTATCAAGCACTTATCGTGTGCCTGGCACAGCACTGAGCGCTTAGTAACTTATGAGGCCCTCATAATCTCCCAGGAGGTAGGTATTGCTTTGTTTTTTTTAGGAGAACGTTATAGATAAGAAAATTGAGGCCCAGAGGAGGTAAGTGACTTGTGTAAGGTTGCACAGTTAGAGAGTGGTATAGCGGTCCTCCAGTGCACTTACTCTCAGCCAGTACTCCAGCAGCTCCCAAACTTATGGATGCAAAAATTCCCCAGGAAGCCCATTTAAAAATTCAATTCCTGGGTCGCTTGTCAAAAGAGTCTGATCCCGTAAGGCTAGGGTAGACCCTAGAATCTGCATCTTAAGTAGGCAGCCCAAAATTTGAGGTGGGTGCCCCAGGACACAATACCACCCTACACAGCCTTCCCAGGTGGAGAAAGGATTGAGGCCGACAGGGTCCCCCTTCCCGGAAATGGTGACGAGTGCCCGGCCCACCGCAGGGACGGGGGTTCTGTGTTAACTCCACCAGGGGTAGGCTGGGGAAGGCAGAATGAGATGGTTAGACCGAGGGTAGGAGGGGACCTCTGTTGAGCTGGTGCCTGCTGGTTCTTAGCGGGCAGAGCTGGAGGGAGCTGGAGGAGTCGAGGGAGAGAGGCGATGGGAAGACTGATCTAGAAGGCAGGAGCAAGGAAGTGGTCCGGTAGCAGAGCACAAGTCAACTGCCGGAGAGGGGAGGCGGACAAAGGGATTTTCAGGTGACTGCAGGGCCCCCGGCTGTGACACTGCAGTGTGATGGCAGGCACAGCAGTCCAGACAGGGAGACGTCCACCCCTGCCTCAGTTTCCTTGTCTGTACCACATAGGTCGGAAGATCTCTGAAGTTCCTTCCAGTGTGTATGTTAACGGGCACACTGGGGTCAAATAAGAAAGGACTTCACCCCAGCGGCCTGGATGTGGACAAAAGTGATAGAACCAGGGAGACTGAGAGTCACACAGCCAGACGGTGCATGGCTCTCAGACATTTCCTTCCTGCCTTAACCTCGGTCATGGGTCATCCATCCTCCTGGTCAGTGTCCCTCCATCTCCTTGAACTCAGCATGGCCCAGAACAAAATTCACCGTCATCCCTCGATTGGCCTTATTTTGGTCAGGGTCAGTTCTCTCTTTGCCTTGGTACTGAGGTTAGACGTTTGCTGCACTGAATTATTTAACAAATCTCTACCACGCGTGAGGCACTGGGAGACGGAGATGACAAAGCTGCAGACCCTGCCCTCAGGCTCAAACCTGTGAACAGTGTCTCCTGGGCGCCTGGCTCAGTTCTAAGCGCTGCAGTTAAATGAACTCATTTAATCCCCACAACAGCCCTGTGCGGTTAGCCCTGTGTTGTCGCCCCGTTTTGCAGATGAGGACATTGAGGCATGGCCGTTAGGTAGCTTTTCTGAGCTCACAGGGTGAACCAGGCAGCCTGGCTCCAAGTCTGGGTTCTCACCTCCCGAGTCCAGCGGGCAGACAGGCACTCGTGCGCCGGGCACTGCGTGCCGCCTGCAGTTTCAGCAGCACAGACAAAGCTTGCTGGCTGCGCCAGGGAGGGAGGGGGAGAAGTGTCTGCCAGAGGCGACGCTGGCTAGTAGGTGGACTAGGCTGGGAAGAGTGTAGATTTCTGTGCCAAGGCGGTTGTTTTAGAGGCAGCAGGGATTTCTAGAAGGTTCTTACGCAGGTGAGTGGACGTGGCCCCATCTGTATTTAGAAAGGTGGGTCTAGTGGGGGCTGTGTGGAGCCTCCAGGCTCAGGGAGAGGGAGACTCGGGGCTGAGGGGGGAGGCTGCTGCCGATGTCCCGGAGTCTGGAGAAGGCCCTGGGGGTGGGGAGTTGAAGTCAGGGCCTTCAGACAAGACCGGGAGGGTCACAAGGGCACCTGGACATTTACCTGCAGTTTCTCCTTGCCTTGCTTACCAGTGGTGCCAAACTCACTCCCTCGTGCTCCCTAACCAGGACACCAGTTCCCCAGCCTCTGGGAAGCTAGATGTCATCTCCTCCCCAGGAGACCTGGGATGGATCCCAAGGGCCCTCCTCCTTAGCTTTTCTTGGGCTTTAAATATCCTGAGTCCTCCTCCTCCCCTCAGATTCCCAGAGCTCTGCCTTTATCCAGGTGTTAAGCACCCAAACCTTCAACCTCCCAGCTCCTCCTCCCTCTGGAACCCAGGAGCCGCCACCCCAGCCAGCCCCCGGCCTGGGGCCCAGGTACCTCAAGCCTATGAGAACTTTATCTGTCTCCGGGACCCTGGCGTCCTGGCCACCCTGACCCCAGCAGAGCTCCCCAGTGCTCCCACGACCCAATATGCCAACGTCCACACGCTGTCCTTTCTCGGGCGCCTTTCTCTTGCATGTTTAATTTACCTCCTTGTTCATTTGCTTGCACACCCTCCCTTCCCCCACTAGAACGTCAGCTTCCCTAGGCAGGCCTCCTCATGCTCACAGCTGTGTGCCCTGTGCCTACACGGTTCAAATCCCAGCTCTGCCACGTCCCAGCTGTGCCTCCTTGGCAGGCTCCTTGCCCTCTCTGAGCCTAAGTGTTCTCCATAAAATGAGATATAATAAGAATTGCTACCCCTGAGGGTTGTGTTGAACATTCTATGTGATGATGTACACAAAGCATTTAGCACAGGGACTATGAAGTAAAATGCCCTCAATAAATGACGTGTGGCCTGTGCTGGCTGCATATAGTTTGTATTTTTAAATTCCCACACGTTAGAAGAGAGCCTAGTGTTTCTCTCGAATGCCTGTGTGTTTGGACGGCAGTAAACAGGGTAGAAGAAAATTGCATTACCTCCAAAAAGAAGGCTCAGTGGAAGAGGGGCTAGGAACCAGCTCCTGGGTTCCAGAGGGGTTTGTTTTATCTGTCTCCTGCCCTATCCTTATTCTGGCTGGTGGCCACCAAGTGACCAGTACAGACCCTCCAGGAGCAAGGCAGTCTCCAGAACTGACTGGGACCAGCCTGGGAGCTGGGCCAGGACTTTCCTGGGTGGGTGTGAACTGGAGGGTGGGCAGAGCTGAGTTTCCCTGAATTTGGGGGTGGCTATAGCTGAGGAGGGCTGCAGGGAGGTCAGGCCTGTGACCAGTGTCCCCTCCGATGACCGTTCTAGAGAGGCGGGTAAATTAACTGAGGATGGTTTTGAAAGGGTTGGAACCTCTGGGGAAGAGAGGGGACACACATCTGCTTCTCCCAGATGTGTGACCTTCTGTAACTTCATTAAGACGTACACACATGCAGCGAAGGACACGAACCCACCCCCAGATGCCCTGAGGCCTCAGTGTAGAGAATGCCCTGAGCTGGTGACCCTGAGAGACGGCAGAGACTGGAAGGGTCTGGCCGAGGGTGGGCGATCACCAGGACGTTGAGTCAAATTCCTTGCCCCCAAGTGAGTGTCTAGGTGGGGCAAGAGATTGTGATGATGTCCAGAACATTCTCTCAGCCAGCTGGTTGGACCTTTGGGGCTGGACCCAGGGCTGGCCAGCTGGGTGGACCGTTGGAGGACTGCTGGGAAGCGGCCTGCCGGCTTTCTGCCCACTCATAACCTTGTGTGCCCCAGCCTAGGTCCCTTCTCTCCAGTGCTGTCACCCCAGCACCAAGTGGGGGGCCCCCTGTGCCTGGGCTGCACTCACGATGCCTGGGGAGGGGCTCTGCCAGCGCCGGAAACTACAACAGACCCTGACCGTGGCCAACGGAGGCCGTCTCGAAATGGACCTTTTTTCTTTTTGGCTAAATTAACATTTGGCATTTCAGGGTGCTGGCCCCACGCCCGGCCGCTCTGGCCTTCTGCCTGTCAGCTCCTTTGAGGCTATTTTTGCCATTCACTTATTTATTAACTATTATTGCTCCCCAGGACAGATGGGCACACCCACCCACTGACATGCGTGTACACACCCCCCCCCCCCCCCACACACACACAGACAGTCCAACCCAGAGCCCAGTGGAAAAGCCAGCCTGTGCCCACCAGGCTGAACATGGGTTGCAGAAGAGGGAAGAGACCAAAAGGATGGTCCTCTGAGTCAGGGTGGAGGAAGGGCCATGGGGGCGCTGGGAGGCAGTCACCTCCCCAGGCTCATCATTCCCCAGAAACGTCCCCCACCCCCAAGGCATCTCTGATTCTGTTTCCTTGCCCTCAGGGGTGCTCAGTCCTGGGAGGGGCTCCTGTATGAGAGGATGTCGATCCTGCCTGAACCATCTTTCCAGAGGAGAAATCAGCAGGTGGGCCTGGGAGAACTGAGGGCCCCCTCGTTAGGATGCAGGACAGCACTTGCCTCCTTCTCATGGGAGGCCTGCTTCTCTGCCCGGCTCCACCAAGCCCCATCTTCCAGAGGACAGAAACTTGGCTTCTGCCTTCAGAGAGCTCCCAGCCAGGTGGGGACAGCCCTGGGCTCTGCTAATGAGGTGAACAGTCCTCGGTCCCATCATCTGAGTGCGGAGAGCATCAGAAGGGACAGGCCTGAAATGAGGGCTGGTGTGCACACGACCCTATCCACCATTTATTCACCCTGAGGGCAGGTTGCTAGCCACAGGGCAGATGCAGCCCCTCAACCACACAGACCTGTGAGCCCCTCCTGCGTGCAGGGCACTGTGTGTAGTACAAGGGTGTGTGGTGAGGACCTTGAGCGCTGTGCCATAATCCCCCGCTTGCTTCCAGTCTCCTTGTCCCAGGCCAGCCCCTCTGCGCTGAGGCTGGGGCCCCAGCCCTGTTCCCTCCGACAGCCTTCACACAAGGGCTCCAAAAGGCCAGCATGAAACCAACAAGCGAACAGGGACCTTCCACCTTAGACCATCTGGGGCCTTTCCCTGGGCTGTGGCTTATGCATGTAAGGAATGGGAATGATGCTCCTGCTGCCTCCAAGGCAGTGAGTGAGGACATGAGGGGCTGGGGCGGAGGCTGCCCACGTGGTGGTGGCTAGGCCCAAGTCCTGGGCGGGGCTCCCTATTTTCTTCCACTCAGCTGGCCCTTCCCTTCTTAGGGCATGTCCCGTCTACTTTGCTGATCTCCGAGGGCACCTCTTCTCTGCCTCAGGAAGACCCAGCACTCCTGGGTCTGGATACTTACTGCAGAGGGACAACCCACTGCCTGGCTCTGTCCTGTGGGGCCTTTCTGCCTTGGGGCCCAGTGCCAGCCTTTCTGGGAACAGTGTGAGGGAACTAACTCCCTGAGGGCAGGGGGTTTGCCCTCTCCTTCAGAGTAGGAGCTGCGGACTGGGGCTGCATCTTCCCCATGGAGACCAGGAGCTCCTGAGGACAAGGACCATGTCTCCCCCACCAGACTGGGAACTCTCTGGGGCAGAAATTGTTACCTCCCCCATCAGACTGGGAGCTCCCTGAGGATGGGATCGGGCCCCTTCTTCCCTGACTCAAGACCCAGTTGGCTGTGGGACACAAAGATGCTCATTCCTGGGCAGCCTGGAAAGACAGTGGAATGCTGGAGGCCCCACACCATAGCCAAGGATGCAGAAGGAAGAGAAACTTCCCACCTCCCTGCAGGAGGTCACACCAAGAATTACATCCCCTTGATCAGGAGTGCCCCTCCACTTCCCCTTCTCCCCAGGGATGGGGCAGGGATGGGTGTTATAGCCACGGTGAGGGGTCAGGGTTTCACAGGCCTGACAGCCAGGTGAGCACTAAGAGTTTGTGTGTCAGGGAGGTGGGTACGGGTGTGGCATGGGTGGGCAGTCAGGGAGGGCTCAAGACTAAGAGCCCTCTTGAGCTGCCTGGTGTCCCATGTGACCAACTCTGGAACCCGGGGCCAAGGCAGCCCCAGTAACTGGCCTGTCCCCTCTCTGTGAGGTGCGGGGAAGTACCATCTCCTTGTCCTCGAGGTCAGCCCCCATGCTTCTCCCAGGAGGGTCGGTTGGGAAGTCTTCTCTGCTCTGCATCCAGATTATGCCGGGCTCCTGTCACACTGTGATGTATCTGTGTCTGTGTCTTTCTGCCCTCCTTGAGAAGGGACCCTCTCAGTAGTTTGTGTGCTCGCCCCTCTCCTGGAATGGCCACAGCCCTTAGACTCTTGTGGAGCACCATGGCCTCTAAGGGCTCCCAGCAGCATGAGGAGGGGCTTGATGAGAAGGGGGACCAAGCCTGCTGCTGGTGGGCCCAGCCTGGAAGCCATTGTCATATGCTCTGGGAAGAGGTGGCGTTCTGGTGGGGGCTGGAGGAGGGGGATTTGCAGGCCCCTAGTCATGACCTGGGCTCACTGCCCCTGACCTGCAGTTGCGAATCAGTGGCCGTGTGATTTCATGGCAGACACTTGGGTTTTGCAATCAGGCAGCTCTGGAACCCCATCTCCGCCACCTCCCTGTTTGCGAGTCACCTTGGACAAGTGACCACAACTGTCTGACCCCTGGTGTCCCCATCTGATCACTCGGGGCTGTTGCTCTCTGCTCCACAGCGCTGCTGTGAGACTCGTGTACTAATCTGTGTAAAACGCCCCGACCTTCCCCACTGCCCGTGGAAATCCCACAGACGGGCCGAGAGAAGGAGGTAAGTCCTAAATGTCCAGCTCCTCTGGCCACTGTGCCCACCCCAATTTTCCCTAATTTGTGTATTTTAACTTCTGGCTGCTTTCCTCCTCTAAATCTAGATTCAGCTTTGGTGCCACTTTGCTGAGAGAAGGGGAGAAAGTGTGACTGTATTAGGAGCTGGGCAGGACCCTTCGAGGGCCCCTGCTGCCCAGGGGGAAGCTGGCAGGCCCTGAGCCTCAGAGTTTTCTGCCTCCTGGTAAAGACTAGATGATTGTGAGTTAATGTCTGTACTGTCCCTGGAGTGGCCGGGGAAGAAACATCGAGTAATGTGGTTACTACAGCAGTAATAATAACAGTAACAAAACCAGTAAGCACACACGATTCCGGAGAAGGCTGAAACTCAAGGGCCTGGCTGCAGGCCAGGGCTGTGGCTAGCCCACCAGGGATGGCCCTGGGGCATGAAGGCAGCTGGTCTCAACCTTTTCATGTTCCCGCTCTCCCTCCCGCAGCCTTCCCCCGTTAAATATACAGCCTTCGGGACAAATCAGTAAGTCCCTTCCTATCTAGCACAGCTGTTGGTTTTGAATTTGATGTGGTGTGATCTTGAGCCCCTGTAGGGGCGGGTGGGGAGGTCCCAGAAACGGAGGCAGTGGGCTTTCTTTGTCCTATGTGCCCCCTGCCCCCTGCTCTTCACTCGCCTGCTCAGAACACCTCTCATCTTAGGCATTGCCCACCGCAGGCCTGTCCCCGACTCTTAGGTGGCAACTTGGCTCAGGGGGCAGGGGGCAGCCGCCCCATGAGAACTCTCTCCATGGCTCAATCTGATGGCCAGAGTGGACCACACCTAGGCCCTGGATTTAGCTCTAGATATCAGTGAGATAATATCTGTGTTGCCCAGAGCTGGCACAGATGCTCATATGGTATGCTATGATTATTATAGTGCAGTGGCTAAGGACCACCTGGGTTTGAATCCTGGCTTTGTCGTGTACAAACTTTGTGACCTTGGATAAGTTCCCTAACCTCTCTGGGCCTCAGCTTTCTCATCAGGAAGTGGATGTACTAAAAGTAACTCCACAGTGTTGTTATCCATGTTTATAATAGTATGTGGCACGTGGTAAGCCCATGAGGGTCGGCTCTCGCATGGCTACTATTTCAGTAGGAACAATAACAGTACCTTTAGCAACTCCCACCCTTGGGATCTCTTATGTGTTGAACTATATCTTGCAAAAAAGATGTTAAAGTTCTAACTCACGGTGCCTGTAACCTTATTTGGAAATAGGGTCTTGGCAGATGATCAAGTTAGATGAGGTCGTTGGGGAGGGCCCTAATCTAATACTACTGGTGTCCTTATAAAAAAAAAAGGGAAATTTGGACCCAGAGATAGAGACGTGCATTGAAGGAAGACAGCCTGAAGGCACAGGGGAAAGGCCATCTACAAACCAAGAAACACCTGAGGCTAGAAGAAAGTCCCGGAACAGATTCTCCCTCACAGCCTGCAGAGGAACCGACCCTGCTGACACCTTGATTTTGGACTTCTGGCCTCCAGGACTGTGAGACAGTCAATTTCTGTTGTTTGAGTGCCCTAGTTTGTGGACTTTGTTAAGGCAATCCTAGGAAACGGATGCAGGGTCTGCTGGGGGTATGGTCCTCTGCCTCCCACTGCCACCCTGAGCTACCTGCCATCCCCAGGGGAGAAGAAGAACAGGGGTGGGACTGAGCAGGCCAGGGTCTGGGCTGGCCTTGGGCCTCTGGCATCTGTCTCAAATGGTCCAAACTCTTGGCCATGTAGGTAAATGGAGCTGGTGCCATTTGTAGGTCCAGGGGTGCAGGTAGCCCAGCCCTCACCTCCCATCCTGTCTTCCTACCCCTCGCCTCTCCTTGGAGCACTCCCCACGTCATCCTGCTCCAGGCAGGAGGAAATGGAGAAAGGAGATAATAAATCCCTGGAGAGGACAAGCCTAAGTGGAGTTTGGGCCTGAACATCTCTGCCCCCTCCTCGCCTGTCTCCTGAGACTTAACTCTGATCTCTCGATGGGAAATGGTCCGCCTCCTGGGGTGTATCTGTGTGTCTGTGCATGTGCGTGAGTGCGTGCATAGGGAATGTCCCTCATTAAGCTGCTCTGGGCCTCGTGACCGTGACTCATAGGTGTACAATCAGACTGTGCTGGACAGAGGAGACCTGTGCCCGGGTGGGAGATGCCGGCACCCGACACAGCAGCCAGCGCCGAGGCCCTGAGCAGCGCACCTTGGCAGCCAGCCCCTGCCTTCTCCCTGCAAACAATGTGTTGTTCAGTGTCATTTGAGGGAATAGACAAGTCTTGAGTGCCTCTGTCTGCATGGCGTGGGGATCCAGTGATGAGGAAGGTGCTGTCTTTGCCTGCTGGGAGCTTGTCATTTGTGCAGGGTTGGGGGGCAGGTGGACATGGAAGACAAGCATAGAAATAACTCTTAATCCGAGGGGGATACAGTAAGGAACATGGAGAGTGCAAGTTGAAGGTAAGGGTAGGGAGAGGCCCTCAGGAGGAGGAGGAGCTCAGCAGCATGTCCGGGATGTCCAGAGCCCGTGAGAGGCTCGGACGCCCCTACATTACTGCAGGGGGATGCAGAGGCAAAGGCTTGGACACTGGAACGTGCAGGGTGTGCCTTGGTGCACTGAGTCTTCCCGGTGACACAAGTGCAGGGTCCTGCCTGGGGCAGGCGGGAATGAGGCCGGAAACCTTACACATCATGGCAGCCTCAAATGCTGGTGGGAGGGGTGTCCATATAAGAAGGGATCTTTTAAGGTTTGTGGGCAAGCGTGCATGGTTCAGGCTGCACTTTAGAAGGGTGTGGACAGGGGGAGTTTGTGGGGTGGGGAGCATGCCTCAGGGCGCCCTGGAAGGAGGCTGAAGCAGGTCTGGGAGAGTAGGCATGAGGCCTGAGGGGGAGGGGGAGCATAGTGGGAGTGGGAAGAAAGGGTGAAGGGAAAGACAGGTCTCTTGGAAAACTGACAGGATTTGGCAAGTGAGGCAGAGGAGGTGTGGAAATGAGCCAGGGTGAAGGAGTATTGCCATTCAAAGAGAAGTGGGTGGGCGGTGCCTCCCTGGCCTGTGGGCATATGGAGGGAAGGGGCTGCTGTGCTGTCTGCCTGCGCTTGGGGTCGGAACTGGAGCCTCTGATGTGGCAGAGGGCAGGTCTCGGGTAACCATGATGGGGCAAGGAGGATGCAGGGCCCCCTCTGGGGTGCCTGGGAGGGTGAGAGCGCAGGCTGAGTGGTGAGGGGGGATCTTTGGGTGAACATGTGCCATGGCCTTTCCAGGAACGAGTGACCAGCATGGGTCCTGGCCCCTGGGGCCCTGGGTGCTTTATAGCTCAGACCTGCCACTGGACACAGTGGCCAGGGCTTCCCAGGGAAATGAGCCCACTCTGATTACTGTAAGTGGCTATCTCCTTGTCCACAAAAAGAGTTGGTAGCCATGGTTGGTCCAGGCTCTTTCCGTGCTGGAGGACCATTCTGCATCTTCCTTCAGCACATTTCAGGCACCTTGAGCCATTTTAACCTGCAAGTCTTCTTTGGATCATTTTCTGAGTTCCACTTCATAGAATTCTGGAATGTGAGAGGTGGGAAGAACTTTAACTGTCATCTCCAACTCTCTCATTTTCAGTGGAATGAATGGAGGCCCAGAGAGGTGAGGTGACCACCCAGCCACCCAAGGTCACAAGGCTGATCCATGGCTGATGTAGACCCGTCTAAATTGATTGGGGTTTAGGCCTGTCTTCTGACTTGAGATACTGTTCTCGCTCCCATATTGCCTCCTTTACTTGTAGATTTCTGGCCTCTTCAAAGTCAGGAGCTACATGTCTGTCTCTAGCATTCGGCAAAGTGGATATTTAATAAAAATCTGTTGCCTGAATGAAAGGACAGTGTCTAGCACATGCAAATACTTGTTTAGTTAGAGAGTGGCAGGGGCAAGGGCTTAAGGAAATGTCCTCTCTGGGGGGCTGGTTGTCCAGGGCCTGAGACGGAGGAGGGCTCCCTGGCTCTGCCTGGCCTGGCCCTGGGGCGCTTGTTTCCCTCACTGCCCTGCTGGGGAGCTGGGGAGGAGGACCGAGGAGGAGAGGGTGGAGGCCTCTCATTGACCCCTACTGCTTTTCTTCCGTGGAAAGGCAGGCCCGCCCGTGGCCTTTTCATGCCTCCTGCCCTGGATCATGCATGTTGGGACAGGGGTCGGGGGACCCTGTACCTTCAGGGGATGCTGGAAATCAGGGGCTCTTGAGCCAGACAGGTCTGCTCACTGGGTCAGAGGCAGCTGCTGTGTACGTGTGGGTTTCATCTCTCTGAGGAGAAGGATTAGTCGGTTAGGGCAGCCATGACAGAATACCACAGACGAGGTGGCTTAAATGACAGACATCTATTTTTTCACAGTTCTAGAGGCTGGAAGTCCAAGATCAAGGTGCCAGCAGATTCAGTTTCTCGTGGGAACTCTCTTCCTGGCCTGCAGAGGGCTGCCTTCTCACTGCGTTCTCACGTCGCCTTTCCTCTGTGCGTGAGCTTGGAGAGAGAGAGCTCTCTGGTGTCTCTTTCTTAGAAGGGCACCGGCCCTATTGGATGAGGGCCCCACCCTTATGATCTCATTTAATCTCAGTTACCTCCCCAAGACTCCATCTCCAAATACAGTCACACTGGGGGTTAGGGCTTCAACCTATCAGTTTGTGGGGACACAGTTTGGTCCATAACAGAGAGGGTTTGCGAATGAGAGCCATGGGCTTGCATCTTCCTCAGTATCAGAGTGCCCTGTTAGTGGGCTTGAAAGGCTTGTATGGTAGGAAATTCTCCTCTAAATCTCGAGGTTTCCACAAATTTCTCTTCTTTTTTTGTGAGGAAGATTGGCCCTGAGCTAACAGCTACTGCCAGTCTTCCTCTATTTTGTACGTGGGACACTGCCACTGCATGGCTTGATGAGTGGTGTGTAGGTACATCCCCAGAATCCAAACCTGCGAACTCTGGGCCGCTGAAGTGGAACACATGAACTTAACCACTATGCCACTGGGCCAGACCCTCTACAAATTTCTGTGAGACAATTGTCACATTCCATCATTTACCTCAGATGAGGGGGCCGAGTCAGATCAGGCTGAGGGGGGCCTTCGAGAGGTGGGCCAGGTTGTCCCTCTGTGGGGCAGCCTGGTGTCTTCCCCCACTCAGCTGAACCATGTTCTGGTTATAAAAGTTCCAGGGAAAGAGATTCTTGCCTTTGACCCCTTTTGGGGAAGAGTCTGGAAGTAAGTCCTGAAGAATGAAGCCTCAGAAAGAGAGCTGTTCAGGTGGAGGTGATGTATCCTGGACAAGACAGCAGGTCCTGGAGGAAAAGGCCATCCCCTACAGGACAACATCATCATGGCTTCTGGCCCCTCCTGCACCATCTCTTCCTTCCTCCTGTCACCCTGTCTTGCTTTCTCTGTGCCCTCCCAGGGCTCCTCATCTGGGTCCTGTGTTGTAACTCCCTGCCCCTGGGTGGGGCCTTTGTCACAGACTTTTTATTTTTTATTATTATTTTTTTATAAGGAAGATTGGCCCTGAGCTAACATCTGTGTCAATCTTCCTCTATTTTGTATGTGGGACGCTGCCACAGCATGACTTGTTGAGTGGTACATATGTCTGCACCTGGGATCTGAACTCACAAACCCCGGGCCGCAGAAGCAGAGTGCGCAAACTCAACCACGACGCCACCGGCCCGGCCCCTCAGACTTTTTAATATGAAGCGTTTCAGAGTAGAGAGAATAATGAACTCTCATATATCCATCATTCAGATTCAACAATTGTCATGATTTTTGCCACATTTATTTCATTTTTTCTTTTTTCCTTCTTGGTAAAGTTTATTAAAGTAAATTCCAACCATCGTGTCAATTTACCTCTGTATCCTTAGTATGTATTTCTGAGAAAAAAAAAAACCTGCTCCTGAATTTGCTCTTGGCCTCTCTGTGCCAGCCCTGGTCGGTCAGTGATGCCCTCCCTGCTCGGTTCCTTCACTGTGGATTTCCCCCGAGGGTGTGGGGTTTGGGTGAATAAAGGAGAACTTAAAAGAGAACCAGTGTTGTAAGAAGGTGCAGCAGATTAAGCCCGGAGGCCTGGGGTTTCTAATTAAACCCATTCTCCCTGGTTGGAGCTCCTCCCCATGGCCGCTCAGGCACTGTGGGACACGCCACCCCCTCTCCGGTTGCAGGAAAAGTAATCATTTTCTGAACGGTCCCACAGACGCTGAAGAGAGGCTCATTAGTCCTCCCAGGGGCCACCGTCTTCCCCCAGGAGGACGAGTGGCCCAGCTCAGAAAGAATCTGGGTCAGTCTATCTTGTGCCATGAGGACTTCCCCAGGGCTCTAGTGAGAAGTGCTCCAGCCAGCGAGGCCACAGGCACACTGACACCAGGCCAGGAGGTGACCCGTCCACAGTGGGGCTGGTTGCACGCTGTCCCCTCGTCCCCAGCTGAGCCAAAGGAAGTTTAATGATTCCCTCTCATTCCTCCCTAACAAATGAATTTCGTTCCCTCCCTTGGCAACCTAAGCCGTGTTTACAGAAAATATCAGAGTCTAGAATAAACAGTTCCTGTCAGATCTGCGGGCCAGTGGGGACTGTGGGAGAACCTGTGGGTCTCCTCCCTGGTGACCGGAAGGGGGCTGTGGGCCCTGTGGTGGCTCACCCCTCGGCTGGCTCCTCTTTCTGGGGGTTACAGAGGCTGGCGTGGTGGAAGTTCTGGGGTCACTCAGCCCCACATTCAAATCCTGCTTCCGGCCTTGACTACCTGTGTGGCCGTGGACGGGTTACTTGGCCTTTCAGAGCCTCAGTTTCCTCACCTGTAAGTCCTTAGAAGGGTTGCCTTACAGGTGAGTTCTCCAGTCACCCCAAGCTCAGAAGTGGTATTCAAATGCTGCTTTGTCACTCTCCCGACCTGGAGCTTTCGTGTCCCTGGGGTGTTCAGAACTGGATTCGGGGAATCATTAGCAAAACAAAAAAAAAATATTGTTGGTACATTTTCCTTGGAGCGTTTCCCATACGTTATCTCACTGGAGTGTCCGTGAAGTAGGAACTATCATCATCCCCATTTTACAGATTAGAAAAATGAGGCTCAGAGAGGCTAAGAAAATCGTACAGAGTTGCCCAGTAAGTGTGGAGGTGGGGCTCTGGTGTGGCACAAGCTAGTGAGTGAGATCAGTGTGGAGGGGCAGGGGGTCTTTGATTGTCCACCTGGGAGCAGCGAAAGCTTGGGGTGGACTAAGTGGTGCAGGCCGTAGAAGATTCACTGTCCCCCCAAAATCACTCTTCATTCACCCATGCACAGCATCCTGTCTCTCTCTCTCTCTTCCCTTCTGGGTTTTGTTTTATTTGAATCAGAGCTGGCAGGGGCCTTCGAGGTTGCCTCGCCTAGCTCTGTCTGCATCGGCCCTGAGAGTGAGGCTCAGTGCACAGAGGTGAAATGACCTGTCCAGGGGCACACCCTCGGAGGTGGGGTGGGGACGCCCTCGGACTGGCACTGTCAGACTTAATAAATACCTGTTGAATAAATTGAAGGGAAGGTGACCTGTGTTCTGTGTCCTTTCTCAGGAGAGAACAAGAAATGCCTCACGTTGCAGCTGGAGGGAGTTAAGTCAGACTGACAGTGGGGTCAGGTGGATCTGCTTCCGGTGGTGGCCCTGCTGCCCCGAGTCTCCAGAGGCTGTGTAATCACTCTTCTCCTCTGGTGAGAGCTGCACTGGTTCGGGATTTGTTTGGGGGGATCCTGTGCAGGTCTGGACACAGAGTTGACTGCTGACCCGGCCTCCCCACTTCAGGCCTCAGCTTTCCGGGGGGAGCCCCCCTCAAGTGCATTTCGCTATGGTTCTGCTCCAGAAATTCTGTCTGGGAGGGAGCATCGCCTCCCCAATCAGGCTGAGACCAGAGGCCTCCCAGGAGTGGATATCCTTCCTCAGGCCCCGGCCCACCTGATCTCCGGGACAGGAAGCGCTCCTGCCTGCCTGAGGTTAGGGTCAGGGAAATGTTCCGGGTTTTAGGAACACTCAGCGCCTTCCCTGGAAAGGTCACTGCTTAAGAAAACAGCCTGGGCCAGGCCAGGCCGGGCGTCTGCCGGGCGGGAGGGAGGCAGGGGCTGCAGCAGCTCTCTCCTACGTTGGCCGAATTTCCTGGATGAAAACGGGAAAATGGAACAGGTGGGAGAGGCTCGTCGCCTCCTGGACGAGCCTGTGTCGTGAAGCCTGGGTCTGCTCCTAACACCGAGGATGTCACCAGGGGCTCCATCACTTCTTACAAATCTAGATTTAGCAGGGAACAGAGTCCAAGGCTGGGCTGTCATGCCGGCTCTGCGAGGCCGCGCTGGGCGTCTGTACCTGGTGAACGATGGTCGGTTCCCGGCTGTTGTGACGAGCGTGTTTGTGGACAGGGCCATTTAGGGCAACCGTGGAACAATCACATAACCATGACTGCTCTTCTTTTTTGTTGTTTGTTTTTAGCCTGAGGAAGGATCCAGTTGTTTCTAGTTCTCCAGATGTTTTTGGGAAATGAGGGATGCAAGGAGCTGGGTCCCAAGCCTTCCACGTAACAGATAATCAGCTGATAATTGCAGTCGATGGGGGCTCAGATTTCTTCTGCCCTGGATCCCCATGTTTAGCCCACCAATTCTCAGCACATTTGTTTTTATCTTCTCTCAGAACTCTCCGCCACCACCAGACAATAACCACCAGCATGGTAACGGCCATCTCCATACCCTTAAAATGTCACCCCAAGAACCATCCTTGGGGCCCTGGCCCCTTCGGGAGTCATAGTGTGAGGGGTACCCAGACTTTTGGAGGACATTGTGGTGACATTATTTGTCATCCACTCAGGGTTGGAGGGAGACACACGGGGACCGTCCTATCGGATTCTTTCTCTGTTACTCTGTTCTTCTCTCTCTGTCCTGGTTTCCTAGTGAGGAGAATGCCTTCTCTAAGGGCAACTGGGGGCAGGAATCCAAACTTAAGACAGGCACCCAGGCCGTGCCCAGTGAGGCCCAGAGGGGAGGACGCTTTCTCTCCTGCTGTGGCATCCCCCTTTCTGTCAGGAAGCCTCCCCAGGGGTCTAGTAGCCTCCGCTCCCTCCTGTTGTCTCCTCTCATCCTCCCCTATGTGGAGGAAGCTTTTGTGAGTAGGGGCCTTGTTGATCCCTCTGGAGGGGGAGGCAGGTGTCCTGAGCTCCTGGATGCTGGGGCAGGGGCCTGGGCCTGTGAAGCTCTGCTGGCCTGCTTGGGGGAGGGCATGCTCTGGAAGGTGGGAATTTCTGTTCAGGTGGGTTTGGTAAGTGGACCCCCAGGCTTCGGGAACAGGAACTGGGCTGTGCATGAGAAAGGGTGATGAAGGCTGCTGTCCATCCACCTGGGACTCTGTTGTGCAGTCAACACCGTGGAAAGGCCCACATGGGCCTGCTCACCTGTATTGACAGTCAGCCCAGCTGTCCCATTAGGTTAAGCCGTTCTTGGGCATGCATGCCTGAGCCTGGAGGCTGGGGTCCCTGGGTGCCCTGGTCTCCAGACTATAAGTTCAGGAACAGCTTTAACACGGGCTGAGTCCTGGGGGCAGAGCAGGAGTGCTGGGCCGGCCCTCTGTGGGAACGGGGGCTTGAAGCCCCTCTGGATGGTGGGTCTCAGCCAGGGAGAGGAGGCAGGATAAGGAGAGGAGGCAGGCGCTGGGATCCTGAGCCAGCTCATGCCTTTGTCCTGTGTCTTCTCAGGGCTGGGTCAGCATCTGCTGCCTCTGGAGGTTTCTATCTCAGGCTGGGAACTGTCAGGACACGGCTTCTCAGAATGTGACCTCTCCCGAGTGCCTAGGACAAGGCCCTGACTTCTCGGACCATCTGACATGGGAGAGAGTAGGCCGGCGTCCACTTCCTGCCTGCTGACTTAAGGCTCTGATTTCTCTTCTGAACCTGGAAGCATTCCGTTCAACTTTCCAAACATCTGTTTTGCTCTTATACTTGCTCAGCCCTCTTTGAGGGGACCTCCTGCAGGGATGACAAGCCGCCCTCCTCAAAGCCAGCACTTTACCACCTGGAGGTCCAGGCAGAATGCTGGAGTGGGGGTGGGCACAGGGCTGGGAAGAGGAGCTTTCTGCGAAATGGGAAGGTCCTGGAGGTTGGGCTTGGGAGTGGAGGGCATATTTGCCAGATCCAGAATGTCTTTGAGTAGCTGCTGGTTTGGGGATGAGTGGGAGCCAGATGGCTGGTGCTCAGGAATTTGGGCTTTAAGCAGTGGGTATGAAGAGCTATTGAAGGTGTTTGCATAAAGGATGGGTGTGGTGGTGGTGATGACTAGGAGAGCTTCCGTTATTCAGCCTTTACGATGTGTACTTTATGTTATGCCCTTTACTTGCGTCCTCACTGCGGCCCTCTGAGGAGCTGTATTGTTATCCTGGTTTTCCAGAAAACCGAGTCTCAAAGGTCACCAGCCAGTAGGAGGTGGAAGTGTGATTCCAAAGCCAGACTCTGTGCTGGGTGTGGCCATGGGCCTTGGAATAACAGGGGATGAGCCTCCCCAAACAGGCCACTCACCCTGGGATTCCCGCCCCTGCTGTTCCCTGCTGACACCTGGAGTTGGGGGTGGTCCCAGGCTGCTCCATCAGGAGAAGGAGGAGGAGGGGAGAACTCTCCCAGGGGCGGAGCTGCCCTGGAGGGAGTCTGTGAACTGTTTCCTGGGGAGTTCTAGAAAGGAAACTCCCAGTCACTCTGCTGTCCTTAAGAGTGATGAGCTGTGTTCCAGTCCCCATGCCCTGGTGCCTCATCCTCTGATCTCTGGAGGGGGTCCTGGGGGCGGGGGGCCGCCCACTGGGCTGTAGGATCCCAGCACCCAGCTGAGTGAGGAGAGCAGAGGGAGGTCCCCTTGCCTGCTTCTGTCTGGGTACCTCAGGGCTACGGGGCCATTGTCCAGGGGAGCTCAGGTCTCTGGCCGGGAAGTGGGTGTGGGAGGGGCTGTGGAAAGAGCTGGGGCGGCAGCAGCAGACAGATTTATTACCGTTAGGCCCACTTTAGGTGTTTGCCTTTCCCAGGCCGGCATGAGGAGAGGGAAAGTTAATCTATATCCAGGTGATAGATTAGCTCCTGGAGCACGGGAAACTTTCCCAGCTCAGCCAACTGGGGCCTGGAGGGGCTGTTTTCAACTCTTCTTATGGGGTGTTTGTTAAGGAAGCAGGTGCTAGGGAGCAGTACTCACCTGGGGGGCTTGCCGGCCCCACCCCCAGAGTTTCTGATTCACAGGGTCGGGGATGGGGCCCAAGAATTCGCATGTAAGCCAGTTTGCAGGTGCTGCTGCTGGTGTGGGGGTCTCACTTTGAGAACCATTGTGCTGGTGAATCGAATGAGAATTTATGGTGGCTCTTCCCCTCACCCAGCCTCGCTGTTTGGACAGGTCTGTCACCGGGAACTCACCCTTCCCACCTGTGAAAGCCATGTCCTGCCTTTAGGAAACCTTTCCCTGTGGCCACACTGAGAACCATGTGGGCTGGGCCATCTGTCCTCTTTTTCACATTCTGTCTGGTTTTATAGTGCTGTTGCATACTCCTTGGGGACTGGGGGTCACTGTCATTAATCCTGGGCCCCCATGGCTCCTTACACAGTCCACACAGCCCCTGGCACATAGATGAAGTAGGGGCGAGTGAGTCTGGTTAAACTGGACCACTGTTATGGTTAAGCCATCCTCAAAACCCAAAAATCAAGGTCCAGATTGGTAGGGGAGCGGGGAGGGTGGCGGCAGGGGGAGGGGAGTGCGGGGGGAGGATTTCACAGAGGCCTCCCAGGCTGGTTAGGGGCAGAGCTGGAACCAGAACCTGGCTTCCTGGCTTCCTAATATATACTGTCTGTATAGACAGTTTTACACAAAAAATTTTATAAGCTTAAAACACCAGCTAGTTCTCTTAAGTCTTTCCTGTATCTACAGAGGTACGTCTTTATATATGTAAATGCAGTCTGCATGGCTGGAATTTCGTGTCTGCTGGTTTTTCTAACTTAATATTTTGTATACTAATTTTCTTGCTGAGTGTATAAATGAGTGTCTTTTGTGTGATGCCCTTACATTATTATCTCATTTAATTCTCACAACAACACTGAAGGTAAGTGTACGGCTGTATTCCTGCGGCAGAGCCTCCCATGGAGGTGATGTTCCCTGCTTGGCTTAATGTTTTCCCACGCATCCAACACGGAACTGAGGTTTGGAATTTTCACCGTCGGTCCAGGGCTCTTTGTACTATCCCATATATTTTTTTATGTGCTCCCTGTACACTGTATATATTGATGGATTATTCGGTCCAATTTTGTTTAATTGAAGTGAAATTCACATAACACAAAATTAGCTGTTTTAAAATGTACAATTCAGTAGCATTTAGTACATTCACACTGCTGTGCAACCACCACCTCTGTCTAGTCCCAAACATTTTCGTCACCCCCAAAGAAAACCCCGTACCCATTAGCAGTCACTCCTATTTCTCCACTTCCCCTAGCCTCTGGCAACCACTGGGGTGCTTTCTGTCTCTATAAATTTACCTACTCCGAATATTTCTTATAAGTGGAATTATGTAGTATGTGTCTTTTTGTGTCTGGCTTCTTGCACTTAGAGTAATGTCCTTGAGGTTCATCCATGTTGTAGCATATATCAGTAGGACTTTCCTTTTATGGCTGAATAATATTCTGTTGTATGGGTATATCACATTTTGTTTATCTCATCCCATTGTTTTTGGTGACCGGAAAAATCTAAGTGCTAGTATTGGGTGCTAAAGTGTGACGCTCATGTTTGAGAAGGGAGGGGAGTCTGGGAGAGGAGTTTACTGAGGGACTGCATGGGACAGTGGGAGTGTGGCAGGGTGTCTTGAGAAGGTAGAGTTGATGGTCAGAGTTGGGACTGGGTATGTGGCCTCGAGGGATCCAGTGGGCAGAGCAGGATGATGGAGCTTGGCAGGAAGGGGAAGCTGAGGGGGTAACACATTCTAGAACAGAGAAGCAGTCAGTTCAGGGAAATGTGGCGGCTGAACTGCAGGGATGTCCCCAAGCCTGGAGGTGAATGGTTTCAAGATGAGGAATTTTGATTTAAAACAAAGAGGTGACCTGGTGCCCAGATGGAAAAGGTCCTGGATTTCCCCAGAAATAGGAGCAATAGCTTTGGCCTAGTCTGCAGGGTGGGTGGGTGAGTGACAGGCTGGCTGAGGATGGCAGCGTGTCCCTGAGGGGAGCTGGCGTGGGCAGGAGTGGAGAGGACCAGGACACTGTCAAGAGCTTCACAAGGAGCCTGGCTGGGTGGAGTCCTGGGAACACCAACTTGCTCAACCCCAAGTCACCCGAGTGTCCTTGTCCCTCCCATCATTACAGCAGCCAGCTCATTAAACCACTGTGCCATTTGAGTGATCATGGGAAGAGATGGGAAGGGAATAACCCTGAGTCTCAGGAGCACAGTTTCAGGAGGGAAAATTCCCTTTCCTCTCCTCCTCACCCCCTCCAATGCGAATGAAAACACTACTTTGTTGGTCAGTGGCACCAGACAATTATCTCTGTAACTGACTGGGGAGCGCTGGGGTGAGTGTTATAAAACGAAGGTTTTCTTGTTATCCAGGTGTGGTAAGGCCAGGGGATCAGGAGATGACTGCCATTGAAAAGACAGTTTGTTACTCACAGTTCCTGAGAGGGGAGGGTATGCCATGCCATGGGGGGCCACATGGGGAAGCACCCTCCTTGGGCAGGAGGCAGAGTGAGGGGGCTTCGGCTTTTATCGTGTTTTCTGTGGGAAGGAACAGATGAGGCAGGGTAAACAGGCTTAGGATTGGCTAGTTTGAATAATTTCTGGGGTGTAGGGCCTGTCCCGAGTTGTCTGGTCGGGGAGTAATGGCCCGGAGTGTGAGAGCTGTGTAAGAGCTAACTGGAGGTCATTGGAGCATAGGCTCTGATTGGTTGGTTTGCACATGAAAGGCAACCATGCAGGCGAGTGGCAAGTCATCTACTACCTGTAGACATTAACTAGGCCCCAAGATGTCAAAGCACCCGAAATACAGAAAAATAGAAAGGCATGGTTAGGAGAGTGGGGACCGCCAAGGGCCCTGTTTTGAGCACGGTCCTGCTCGACCTGGCACGCCTGCTCCCTTCCTTGTCTCTTGCAGCTTCCGCAGGTTCAGAGGGAGAGAACAGAGTTGGGAGTTCCATCTTCTCTGCTTGGGTGGATTCTGGGTCAGGAAGCGTTTGCATTCCAAGAAGAGGAGGACTTGGAATATGGACACATTGTGGCCCAGGACAACTTGCGTCTGCTATCCATCTCCGTCAGCCCTTGATGGGCACTCAGAGCCTCACCAACGGCTGAGGGAGGAGCACGCGGGGGCAGGGCTGCTGCAGGCCAACGCGGGCCTGGGTCTCTTGGCTGCAAAATCAAGGCCATTGGAGCAGGGGAGACAGGCCTGGGAAGCCTTCACCGGTGGCCCCACAGGCCTGCACTAAGCAGGTCTGCTTTCAGGGGCTGCGCTGGCTGCACAGCAGCAACAGTGATGGTTAGCATTTCCCAGCAGTTCTAGGATGCTCGCTTCCCACTGCGCTCCCTCTGTCATCTCTTTGTTGTCCTGGCAGCACCCCAGAGGCAAGGAGGGTTGGTCTAGTTCTCTATGTGGTCCATAGGAAAACAGAAGCTCAGAGGAGGGCTGAGCTAGGCGCTCAAACCCCAAAGTAAATACATCTACCAGACCACTCTGCTGGCTTCTCTAGGAAAGCCTGTCAAAGATGGGGTACAAAAACATGGAATAAGACAGAAATCTGCCAGCCACCTTACCTTGCAGCTGAGGGGACTGCCCAGACATCTCCATCTTCAGCTTGACCCCTCCAGGGTGCTGGGGTAGCAAGCCCTGGTTTTGTGACTTTCCCATCATGCTCCATCTGATTTGAAAATTCCTTCATGCTGAACTCAGGGTGACTTTGGTGACACACACACACACACACACTGCCCACGGAGCTGCCAGGAGCCCTTGTCTGATGGGAGTGGAAGCTCCCACCTCTTTTCCAAGCTGCCTCCCCACCCAGGAGGCCTGTGAGACTGTTTGTTCTGGGCATAGTGCACATTCTTCTCTTTGGAACACAGCTGGGGAGATGGGGCAAGGCAGGGACCAGGCCCCAAGCAAAGGCGGGAGACCTGGGCCAACTGCCCGCCTTCTGGCCCCATCCTGCTGGCACTCTGGAATGGGAAGTCCAGGATGAGGGGTGGGGGGGCAAGGGCTGAAGGTGCCAGGAGAGCCTCTGCGTGAGGCTCTGAACTGGCCAGCGGCTTGAGGCTAACCATGTCCATCCCCTGTGTCCGGCGGGGACTGTGTCCGTCCACGGTTGGAAGCCACAGGAAGAGGGATCTGTGTCTTCATTTGGGTCTTGTGTTCTCAGCACTGGGTTGCTTGGTCGGTGCTTTTCAATCAGCCATCAGTGCCACATTTACAAGTCCCCTTCCAAAGCCAGCAGTTAATGTCACCCTGAGCTTGGCCCAGGTGGGCTTGTAATTGCTGGCACTTTGCAACCAGCTGACCTGCCTCCTTCAGTGTTTCCTAGGTGGGCATATCTGTTCTTCCTCGCTGGATTTCAAGTTCTTTGAGGGGAGAGGACTGGGTCTTACTCCTTTTTTATAAACTAGCCGAACTCAAAATGTTTGCTAAGTCGGGAAGATGAACACCTTCATGGAGCTGACTATATCAAAGCAGTGGGTAAGGAAGGCGGCGGGAGAGAGAGAATTCCCTTCTGGCTGAAGGGGTCAGAGAAGGCCCTGGGGAGGAGGAACAGTGGATGGGTACAGATTCCAAAGAGAGATGGGATTGAAGGCAGAAGGGATAGAAGGAGGAACGTGACAAGGACACAGGAAGGAGGGACCCAGGGCCCGTGAGCGGGCAGAGTGAGGAGGGGGTTCATTCTTAATCTCGTGGACAGAGGGAGCCCTTTGGAAGCTCTTGGTTGATTCATTCGGAGGGCAGTGGTGTGGGGGCGGATGGGAAGGAGGAGAAGGCGGCATCCTTAGGAGGCTGGAACTAAGAACTGATTCCTCATCTCCCTGGCTGGGTCCCTCCAGAACACTGCCTGAGTTTTCCTTGTAGCAAGTCTGTTAGGTGGTGTTGTTACCTTCCCCATCTCGCCAATGGGAAACTAGGCCCAGGTCACATAGGCCATTGGTGATGGAGCCACAATTCAACCCTGGTGTGCCTGGCTCTAAATCTGTGCTCTTAGTGCTACTCAAGATTCTGCAAGATGTGGAGGCGCTCTCATTCATTGTCCATCACATCACTGTCGAGGGATATTTTAATGGTTTCCTTTTCGTCTTCTTTTTTTTATTGCCAATCTTGAATTATATAATAAATATAACATAAATACATTCACCCTGCCTAAAAGAAAAAAACTATAGGCATGACTAGAGGCCCCTTTGAACACCTCCCCAATGGTGGTCTTATGAGCTGCTCTGCCATGAGATGGAGAGGTTAGAAGAAACCCTTGCTTGCATTACCAGGCTCCCTTTTGCCTTCCAACATCCTCCTAGCATTGTCAGCCACACTACCACCACGCTTACCAGCAGTCCAGTGCTGTCAGGCAGCCAGATCTGGTCCCAAGAATAGTAACTCTGGGTTAGGGCCATGCTCTGCAGCCCCAGCATTCCAGCCCCCGGCCTGGCCCAAGCCATGAGTTTGGAGAGTAGAGGGTTGTCCTCCTTGCCATCGACCTTAAAAGGTCCTGCTTGTGGTCCAGGCATCCTTCATGTCCCTTGATAACCAGTTGTGGTCCTGCCTTCTCTTAGTTTATCTGAACCCTCCATGAGCCTGTTTTGTTCTCAGCATATCTCAGCTCTTGGAGAGATGGGGCCCAGGAGTTCTCGTCCAGCTTGGAAGAATGCACTCCCCCCCCCTTTTTTTTGTGGAAGGTTAGCCCTGAGCTATCATCTGCTGCGAGTCCTCCTCTTTTTGCTGAGGAAGACTGGCCCTGAGCTAACATCTGTGCCCATCTTCTTCTACTTTATATGTGGGACACCTACCACAGCATGGTCTGCCAAGCGGTGCCATGTCCGCACCTGGGATCCGAACCAGCAAGCCCCGGGCCGCTGAAGAGGAACGTGCACACTTAACCACTGCACTACGGGGCCAGCCCCTGCATTCCCCTTTTGTGTCCTGACTGTGCATTCTGTAAGCTCTCAGGGGCACCCAGCACTGGTCTTGGAGGAGCTGGTACACGTCTGCTTTTTATGATCCTTTTCCACACAACTCTGCACTCTGGACCTGCTCCAGCCTGGCTGGGCCTTGTCTGAGGTGTGACCAGGACAGCCACTCGTTGCTTGTGTTTTCTGGGGAGACAGGCACCATGGGGTCATCCAGGGGTCATCTGTATCTCCTGATATGTTTCTAAGGCCCTGTCTGAGACAGGCCAGGTTCTCTAGGTTGGTTTGGTAATCACTACATGGCACAGCAGGGGCCTCAGAGAACAGCTGGAAAGGGACTGAAAAGTTTGGGAGAAAGCTGTTCCTGCCATGAAGAAGGCTGACTGGGGAGGGAGACCAGGACTCAGGATGATCCCATCTTCTCTGCACCACCCCACGAGAAAAGTTGCCTTGATCTTTCCACCGTTTGTTCTGATGAAATCTTACATAAGTGTCCCTGAACCAAACAGTTAATAGTCACTTGGGTTGACGTCCCCTTTGCATCCCCAGCTCCCCCACCTTGACCCAGCCACTCAGTGGGCTCCAAGGAACACAGATGGAAAATCGTCTGCTCTAGGATACAGGGTGGTCAGACATATGCTTGTTTTTATCCTAAATGCCAGTAGCCACAAAAGTGGTCTTCAAGTAGAGGATGGGGCAGTGGGCTGGTCATTCCTCACCTGGATGTGAATTATGCTGGTCCCTGGTCTTCCAGGGTTTTGGTTTTCCTGAGGAGGAGTCCTCAGGTGCTTGGCGTTTCCCTGCCCAACCCAGCCGTGGGCCTGGGCTTAGCATCTGAGTCCCCTCACCACATGTCTGACCCATCCAGACCTGTCAGAGTCATGGGTGCTTTTCGGGAGCTTTAAATCAGGACCCTCATTATATTTTTTTCCTAAAATTATTTATGTACGCTTGGAAAATGAGAAAAGGAGAAAAACAAGCAACCATAGTCCCATCACTCTAAAAAGTTACTTTGGGCATTATGGTGAATTTGCTTCAAGGTTTTGTGAACATGTGTGTGTTTACAAAACTTATTTTTCTTTTTAAAATTACACTTATGCAGTACTGGCCTTTAATGGCCTGCTTTTTTCACATAGCCAAAAAGTACATTCTATATTGATACTCTGTTCTTTTAAATAACTGCATAATATTTCATTAAGTGGACTTACCATATCATAGTTTAGCCATTTCCTATGATTAGACTTTTATTCATTTCTAGTATTTTCATGTTAAAAGTGGTACTGAGATGAAGGCCCCTGCACATAAAGCTTTTTCCTTATTTAGGATTATTTCCTTAGGATTCTCGGAAGTCGAATTACTGGGTAAAAGAGTTTGAACATTTCTAAGGCTCTTGACACATATTGCCAAATTGCTGTACAAAAGGATCGAGCTGGTTCACATCGCCGCTAGCAGGGCCAACGGTGCCTGTCCAGCTGCATCTCGAGGCATCCAGCTCCTTTTATTACAGATGAGGAAACCAAAGCGCAGAGATGGTGGTCCACGGCGCACAGTTCCTTGGGAGCAGAGCCGATTCTGGAACCCATGCCCGTTTTAAACCTCTCAACTATCCTCGCTGCCTGCTCCTATTTTAATAACGTTTCCTTTTTTGGACTGTCCCAGTCTCTCCTTCAGGGTCAAGGAGAGCATATAACTCTGCTGCTTCTGAACCGTGTCCGCTGCCCTTCCTGGATGTGTGCCGTGGAAAACGTCTGGGGTCCAGGGTTTGGGTCCTGGTCCTGGCACTGCATTTGTGTGTTTCACTTAACCCCTTGACCTTCTGTTCCCTTACCTGCTAACTGGGGATGTTGCTGCCTGACTTGCCTGTTTCACAGGATCAGTATGAACTGGCCCATGCAAAGAACACCACAATACAGCAAGGACCAACGCAAACGAAATGTGTGACTATGACCGCGGTTATTCCTCAAGCAGTCCTAGGATGGGAGATTCAGCAGTGGGACACTAAAGGTCTAAATCAATTAACTAATTTGTAACACCAGTTTGTTCCGGAGAGAATTGGAGGCATGTATCAGAGAATCATACATTGAGATAAAATAAAACTAAACTAAGAGAAGTGATGCTGTACAACAGTGTACAGCATATAGTTAACAATGCTGTGCTGTAAAGAGGGTAGATTTCAGGTTGTGTGTTTTTTACTACAATAAGAAATATGGAGAGGAAAAAAGTGTTGAGATGTGGAGACAATTAGGAAGGGATGCTCATTACGCTCTTCAGAGGTCAAAGAGAGTCTATTTTAATAGAAGAGGTGCAAGTAAATAAACACACCCAAGGCTTTCTAAGCCACTGTCCAATAGGGACATAATGTGAGCCACATGTATAATTTAACATTTTTCCAGGAACCACATTAAAAAATGAAAAGAAACGGATAAATTCACTTTTAGCACTCTGTTTTATTTAACCTGGCATATCTAAAATATTATCATTTTAACATGTAACCAATATAAAAAATTATCGATGAGCTATGTTACATCTTTTTTTCATACTAAGTCTTTGAAATCTGGTGTGTATATTATGCTTACAGTACATCTCATTTTAGACTAGTCACATCTCAAGTGCTCAGTAGCCACATGCAGCTGGTGGCCACTACACTGGATAGCTCAGATAGAGAACATTTCCAGCATTGCAGAAGGTTCCACTGGACAGCGCTGTTCTAGACTTGCACCTTTCAGCTTGCCTTGGAAGCTATGGCTGTGGTGTAGAGAAGCCAGTGTGGGGCTCCCCCAGCCCTGTCCCTGGGAATTCTAATGGGGAAGTTGTGGTGCTTATCCCTAGGGAGTGCCTCGTCTGATGGAGGAAGCTATGTTGTGGTCCTCTGGGAGCTCCCAGTCTAACGGGGCAATCTCACATCTGTTGAAAGAGAAAGTTTATCCCTTGAGGAGTTTGCGCCAAAGTTAGAAATTTGGAACCCACAGTCCGATGATCCTTTATAGCCACCTCCTGGTAGATGCAAGTACCGTAGTTCTAGCGACAGACTGCAGCGTGGCTTGTAGCAGGAGGTGGATGTGAACCAAGACGAGGGCATGGCAGGAGGGGGATGGTGGCATGAGCAAAGAAAACGTGGTGGGAACAAGAAAATGGGGGCAGAGAAGAGATGGGCGTGACGATGGGAATGGGGAGGACCTGGAGTTGAGTTGGGAGTGTGTGTGTAAATACCGTAATGGTTTAGACGTGACCTGATGAGCCAGAGCAAGCTATTTTAGTCACCTGAGCTGAGGAGTGATTGGATAAAAATGGTATTTGAAAAAGATTATTTTGGCAGTGACCATGAGCTCGATGGTTTGGAGCAGGGGAGACTGGCCTGGAATCTGGACCTGAGGTGACAAGGGGCTAGGGGTGTGGTGGTAAAGGATGGTAAGTCATATTCGGATCCATCCTTGCAAAATCTTGGAGACCCAAGCACCTTCCAGCATCCATGTGCCATCTCAGCCCTAGAGCACTGGAGTCAGACCCCCAGCACGTGTGATGGCCTATACGACTGGCCCCAGTGGGCGCACACTGGTCTTTCTATCTCTCTGGAGCTGGAGTGTGTGGGGTGTGTGGTTTTAGAGAGAAGGGGGCTTTCTTAGGGGTAGCTGGGGGGACTCCTTACTGATGAGACCTGCTCTCCAGATGCTGGGAGAGCTGGTTGCCATGGCAATGGGCACACTTTGCCAGTGCTCTAAGGAGGAGGGCAGCAGATGTCTGCTTGGGTGCTGCAGGACTGAGGGGGTGGGGCACCCCAGATGAGGGGGTGACTGAACCCCAAGACACCTGCAAGCAGCTTAGGTGGTGCCCAGCAGCTGGCTGGACTTTGTGACAGGAGGGTTGACCCTTAAGCTTTCCTTCTTATTCTTCTCCTGTCCCTTCCTCTTCAGTCTACCCAGTGGCCTCCCCCTTTCGCTGTCTGTTTTATCTCTAAGATGTACTAACTTACTAAGGCCCCCTTTTCCTCAGCCCTCTTCTCCTCTGGTTTGAAAAAGTCCGCTTCACTTAAGATCAGAGGGGAAAAAAAGGTTGAGAGCGGGAAAGAAGATCCTCTTCATAGAACATCAAGCTAGACATCAGGAAGAACTTCCAGACCTGAAGATTGAGCACTGGAATGGCTGAGTTAGCCGTTCCTTTCCTTAGCAGTCTCTGAGCACAGCGGAGACTCCTGCCTGGTGAAGTGGGAGAAAAGAGGGGCATAGTGGTTCTGGATTTCCCTGCCTCACCCTCTACTGTGCCACAACCAAGAGTAAGGAAAAAGTCAGTTGGGCAAGGCACAGAGGAAATTGTTGGCAGGGCCCCCGTCCCTTCCACCTAGTTCCACCCATTCTCAGGAACACCAGGACAGAGACAAATTTAGCCCTTCTATTTATTGAGAGTTTATGGAGACAAAAAGTAGCATAAAATCCTTACTGGGCAAGGGGGAATTCCTTCCCAGCTGGGCCTCCTTTCTTCCTTCCCCAATTCCGGGAGACCACATCACGTGTGTTTCCCCAAAGTGGTGGGAAGGGTGAGGCCTTATGTGAGGGGGCCCAAGGGTGTGCGCGCCTGTGTGTGCTCGAGAGAGCAGGGCCCCCATCTGCTGTGGTGTGGACACGGGTTTTCAAATCCAGCAGAAGTGTGTTCTGGATAGGTGCCGGGCACATGCTGTTACTGCAGGGGACCAGACAGGCTGTGTGCAGTCTGCACGCGGCTCACCTTCTAGCCGGGCGGGGTGGCAGGTGTGCAGGCAGCTCCACTCAATGCAACGCTGGGCGGACAGGAGCTCAGAGGGAAACCCCAGGTGGGGCCTGCAGAGTGAGGAGGGCAGAGGGGACTTTGCCATCAATGTGAGGCATGGCGAGGGAACACCACTGGCAGATGAGGCCGGGCAATGTGAAGGTGGGCCGGCGTGTGTAGGGCAGAGGAGGCTGACTGCAGTTGGAGGCTGGGCTTGTATGGGGAGATAAGCTGTCCTGGGGTTGCAGTGGAGACCAGTGTTGGGGACATTACATGCCCTGGGTGGGCCACTTGTCAGATGATTGGTCCGGGGGACACTGGGACCGAGATTCCCACCTGGCCACTGGCCCCTGGCCTGAGGGCCCTCTGAGTGGGGTGAAGGCTAAGTCCTTGAGCGTTGGGAGCCCCTCTGCTCACCACACAAGGTCCACGGACAGGGCCATTTTCACTTAAAAATGAAGTTTGCACAGTCACCCTTCTTTCCAGAACCTTGGGGAATAGGCCATTCTGTGTGGCCTGATTTTCTAGACAATTAAGAATTTATGCCAGCATTTATTATTATAACTATTTCGGATAGAAGTCTTCCTAAAATATGTGCCTGGTCCACCTCCTTAAATAGTCGCTGATATCATCACACCTTTTCTGGGGAACTCGGGCCATACTTGTGTAAGTTCATTGCTGTCTTCTTCTGCAATACAGGTCAGGCCTGTGGGAGTCAGGGGGTTGTTTGCGCCTGTACTGAATAGCCCCAACTACTGGGAGTTTTTTTTGATAACTTATGCATACTTAAAACAAATAATTTTGCCTTCTTGCTCTCTGGTAGACTGTCCCTTGTCACTTCTCAGTGTTATCACAGTGCCTGCCCAAGCAGCGCTGCTTCACCTCTCCCACCCCTGCCCCCCCGCCCCTTCTAATTCGCTATTTCTAAACTGCAGGAACTTGGCAACTATATTGTTAGAATTTGTGGAAGCTAACAGTTATCAGGTATTTAGGGATAACCCAAGATTATCACTTATGGGTAAAGTTCATGAATGTGAGCACATAGTCCGAGTGACATCTGTTTTGTCCCATAAGGCGCCTTTTTGGCTATTTCTGGATTCTCCGCTGTGCTATAGAAGCATGAGGAGCTACTGTGCATACACATTTTTTTAATTCATTCAAAACAATCAGATCCCTGGAAGGGAACAGAAACCAGTGGATTTGTTAAGGTGGTAGGATTGGAGGCAAAATCCTTTATTATTTCTGATGTGGGTGAGAAAAAAATTTTTTTTAATCAAATTGAGTTGAGAGAATAAAGAAAAAATATGTATGTTTTTTAAAGTTAGAAAAACATCTAAAATGTCACTGTCTTAAGATTTGTTGATGTTGTACATAGTCCGTGAGGGTCCTCAGCAGCCGGGGCTGGAGGGGAGGAGGGGGAGCTGGGAATAGGCCAGCCCAGGACTGGGGCTGGGATGGGGTGGGAGGTGGGAGTCTGGCACTGGTCTGCAGGGGACCTGAGTTCATGACAACTGTAGCTGCCAGTTAGTGACAGCCTGGCTGGGACAGCCTGAAGGCGCACTTTGTACATGTTATCTTGTTCTCATGTGATACCACACCCCTAGGAGTTAATGTCCTTGTCCTCATCTTACATGGGGGCTCAGAGAAGAGGAATAAGGTGCCCACAGCCGGAGAGCTTGGCGATGAGTGAAACAGCTTGACCCTGTGGCACCTCCTAGGGAAGGCTGTGTGTGTACAGCGTGTGGGCGAGTTCAGGTAGAAGGCACGTGGGTTCCGTTCCTGGCTGCTCACCTGCCTTGTTTGTGGCCTGATTACATGGACTGACGTCCCGAGTCGTCCCACTGGGTGCCATTGTCTAGGCCCAGTACATTTACAGTCACATGTTCCTTGAGCCACTTGGGTTGAGAGAGATCATGGTGGCCTCCCGGGGGGCTGCTGGTATCCTCCTCCCACCAAAAAAGTGCTTGTTCTGTGGGAGGGTGGTGGGATAGGTAAGAGCATGTGTGTGTGTGTGTGTGTGTGTGTGAAACAGAGACAGAGACCCTGAGAGATGCAGAGGAGGGGAATAACAATGTCCTCTGCCTGGGGGTCAGGAGGCCTGTGTTTGGACTCTGCTTGGCCGCTATCCCCTGGTTGACTGACCTCAGGCCAGCCCCATGCCCTCTGGGCCTCGGACACCAGTCATGAGGTGCCAGAGTTGGAACTCGCATCTTGGTCTCTCTAAAGGTGATTTATGAGAACCTCAAGGAGTGTGTCCTCACCTGTGTTGCCTGCAGACGTTGGCCCATCTCAGCCGTTCCTCACACTGTCTCAAACCCACAGGTGTCCTCCCACCTGGAGTTCACAGAGAGCGTCCCAGTCCAGATTTCTCTGAGGAAAAAAAATCTTTATTGCATCCATAGCCCTCTTTCTCTGATCATAAAAGCCATATACATCCCTTGAAGACAATCTGGAAAATAAAAAAAAAGTCTAAAGGAGAAAATGTAAAGTCACCCTGGATTCTGCCACATTTGATATTTCCTTCTAATCGTTTAAAACTGAAAGGAACATAATAGAGGATACACTGTTTTGCAACTTATTTCCTCCACTCCTGCCACTACTTAGTGGATTTTCCTTAATTACGTAAAATAAATTAGATGTGAGGAGGACTCACTCGTCTGGAGCAGGCTGACCTTCAGCAGCCTGTGTCAACCACTGTGCTTCCATCAAGGCCTCTGGAAACGGCCCTGCCCTTACCCTTGGAGTCCTGGTCAGATGGGGGAGCCAGGACAGAGGGTGCCCCTGCAATTAGAGGTGACACTGTTGGGGCCTGCAGCTCCCTAAAGGATGGAGCTCCTTGTCTCGGATCTGGGAGCAGACGGCTGGGAGATTGAGGTGGGATGCAGAGCAACCTTAGCTGGTTGTAGAGCCACTGGCCACCCCAGGACTTGACCACTTGTTAGCCTGTAGGGCTGTGGCGTACAGCTCTCTAGCCTGCAGAGGGAGCTGTTCACGTATAGTCTGCACCGTGACTGGTGCCCCCTGCAATTGTGCAATGCTGAAGTTGGGCCAAAGCCCAAGGGATTGCCTATGTCACCACTCTGAGTTAATAAGAGTCCCGGGCCTTGGAAATGGCTGAGTACATTTCACGAGGTGAGGTTATTTTCGTCGTGTTTCCATCCCGTGGCATTTGGACCTTGGGAAGGGGAGATGGTGGGGGCTGGGCTGGAGCAAGGAGACCAGACACAGCCCTGGGAGTGTCTTGCATCTCAGTCTCCCTGGCTGGTTGGTGGCTGCCTCCCAGGAAGGATAACCCCATTGTCTGCCCTCAGTTCTCAGCCCCAGGGTCTCTACTTCCTTCTGAGTGAGAAGTCAGAAGTGTAATTTATAGGCTGTCATTCCCAAGAGAGGATCTTTCACTTTATTTTGTCCGAGCTGCACTTGCCGTCCCCTGTATGACCCTCAAGGACATCTGGAAGTGTTTAGACAGTCTGTGCTCATGAGGCGGCGCCCCCACGGACCAGCTGGGAAGGGTGGGTTTGGCCTAGTTTAGTGACCCAGCGGCCTCGGGGATGGCACGTGCTTTGAAATTCTCAGCAATTAGCTCATTTTTCTCATCCCAGACCCACACACTTTTGCTTCCTTTCCCATCCATCTACTCCCATCCCACCCACCTGGAGGGATCAGCATGCCAGCACATCCTTTGAGCTTCCGGGAACCCCTGGCGGGTCTGTTTGGGCAGCTGGTCCTCATGTGCAGGTGCACTGGGCGGCCCCCAAACCCCTGGAGGGGCAGATGGGAAGTGCACTGGGCCCCCCCAAAGCTGGATCAGCACCATGTGCTTTAGTGTTTGCTTCTGGTTTTCCAAAGTCAGGTTTGGTTTCCTCATTCCAGGCATGAGAAAAACCTTGGAATGCCCGCCTCACACTACTACAACTCTTCTGTCACATGTGGTTGAAGGTTGAACAAATACTCTCTTCTGAGATAGAAATTTCGGGGGGTGGACCACAGGGATGAACCCTCATGGATGCAGACCTCAGCCAGACATCCTGAGCGGGTGAAGGAGAGAGAAGGAGCAGAACGAGTCCAGCCCAAGGATGTGACTGGGTGGTCCAGCCCAGGCCATGCTGCACTTGCAGCCTTGGTGGCCCAGGACCACCTTGGGATTATGAGGAAGGTGCCTCACCCACATCACCGGAGTCCAAGCCCAGCCCTCGTTCCATACCCCACAGCACCTCTTAATCCCCTAAAGCAAGTGTTTATCCTTCTTTGGTCTCAGCCCCTTAGGAAATCTAAGGAAAGCTATTCACCCTCCTTGCAGGGAAATGCACCTCTGCGCATGCAGAGAAAGCTTGCATCCGTTTTAATGGAATCTGAGCTCCCGAAGACCATCTGTGCATGCCTCAGTTGGAGCCTCTGCTAACCAGATCTCACACAGAGAGGCTGGCCCTCCAGGGCCCCATTCCACCAGGATGCCAGGAGGGAAACAGGCTTGAGGATGCAGGGGGAGGCATGCAGAGTAAGCAAGGACTGGCACTGAACTGGGTAACGAGGCGGATTCTGAGGGCTGCTCTGCATCCTGCCACAATCACAGCGCTCAGGGATGGCCAGGTCCCTCTTCTCTTCCCCTTTTCCACAAGCAGCAGAAAAAGTCAGGCTTGGCTCTGAACTGTGTCTGCTTGGAGAGAGTAGAGGGAGAGGTTCTGTCCTCTGAGCTGATGGCCCAGTGTCTGTCCAACTGTTCAGCCCGAGACTGAAGCTGGAATCTTGATTGGCAGCCATCCTCACCCCATCACCTCGGGACACCTGCTCTGTCCTGGTGTCCAGTCAGTGAGCAGGACCACCCCCCAGGCCCTTCCTCTGGCTCTTTCCCCATGGTAACACCACCCCCCCCACGCCCCCCCCCTCACACACGCTGCTCTCGAGGAAGGACAAGGGCCATTTGCAGTTCCCTCTGGAGCCAGGCTCCCCAGAGGGCTCTGCACCCTTTGTTTCTTGGAGGTTTGGCGCAGGAGGTCTGTTTGGACCTTTTGTGTATTCTCCGTTAAATTAGGTTCTGGTTGGACTCACTTCGCTCTGGAGTTTATCCTGTTCTGAGCTGCGGACAGAGAAGCACTTATTCTGGGAGAATTGATTGACCCTGTGGTCAGCGAGGAGGAAAGTTATAGATTTTTCTAACCTTGGGGTTAGTGTCCCTCTCATCTGCTTGTCACATGCCTCTCTGCATGTGGTGCTCTGCTGGGGGCGTCACCAAGAGCAAGAAACAGATGTGAGCCTGTGCTGGACCAGGAGTTCCCGGCTGTGATGTGATGTGCAGGGAGCGTGTGTGTGTGTATGTGTGTGGTGTGTTTGTGGTGGGTGGTGGTGGGGTGTTCACTCTCTTTTGTGAAAACTCTCCATGTGCAAATGGACCCTATTGGTATTGGGGAAAAGGGATTAAAAGATTTAGGGACAGGACTACAAATCCTAGCCCAGAGGAAACTCTTTATGCTGTGTTCCTAACTCTTCTGAACCAGTTCCCTTCCAGGGCCGGAATTCCTCCCCAGGATCTTCTAATGAGGTTTGCAGTTTTATTCATATCCTCCTCCCGAGAGAGGCCAGCTGGAGCCCCCACCAGTCTTCTCTCTAGTTCCCAGTCCTGTGTCACGGTCCAGGCCTCGTTGTTTGCAGTTAGACTCCCTGCCTTACTGGGGACGCCTCAACCTCTGTCCCTCCCTGTCTCAACTGACCTCCCGGGTGCCCTTCCTGGCCTCTCAGAGCCAGCCCAGGACCTTCTCCTGCCCCGGGCATTCCTTCTACTAGCCTGGCCTCTGTTCTGTCCCTTCAGGCCCCCTCCCTACCTCCATCGCAGCCTCTCCGCCTTCCTCGGCTCCCTCCCTCAGATGCTGGACACCTTCTCCCACATACAAACCTATCCTCTTTCTCTCCCAGGCCTGCCTCCATTTCCCCTGTTCTCTTTCCTTCTTATCACCACCAGCCCTCTCGACAGCGTAGTTCTCAGCTCGCCTGTCTTCCTAAACTCACCGATTCCACTCCCCCCATGATGAAAGCAGCCCCTGCTGCACATGATGGGGTCTCCTGGCTGCCACACGGTTGAGCCTCCTCGGCCGCTGGGCTCCGGCCTCTCGTCAGCCTGGCGCAGCTTCCTTCCTCATGCTGTCTCCTGGTTCTCCTCTCTGGGTGCTCCTGCTTCCTCTCTAGTCCTGGCCTCCCGTCCTCTCCTTCCTCCTCAAGCATTTAGGTGTTTCCGGGGGCTCCCTTTCCCAAATGTTTCCATGTTGGGCTCTTCTTCTGGCTGATCTTGCCCTCCTCTGCGATTCAGTTAATTGTTCCCCATCTGTCCCTCTGGCACACCTCTCTGGAGATCCACTCGCAGACCCCAGCTGTCTGTTGCTCCCAGGCTGTTTGTCCCTTGGGCACATCAAACCCAGCATGTGTACTACCTAACTCATCCACCTGACTGTGCCCACCAAGGCCAGCTTCTCCTCCACCTCTCTTCTCTGTCGTGCTTTCTGGCATCACCATCCTCCTGTTGCCCAGTCAAAAACTGGAAGTCATCCTTGACAACTCCCTCTCCTTGCCTTCCACTTTCAGCTGGTCATCTGGTGCTGATGGTTTTGTCTCTGAAACATCCTCTCCATTCCACCACCGCTCGCATCCACTCCCAAACTGCTGGTTAGCCCCTTATCAACTCTCTTCTATGCCATTGCAACAGCCTTTTAATTGGTCTCCCTGACTTGGCTCTCTCTGCCTTTGGTGCACCTGCCACACAGCTATAATGCTACATTTCTGCAACTCAGCTCTGAGCACATCACGTCCTGACCATTCCGGCTCTGAATATTGGCTTCCCCCATCTGCCCTATATGCCTGCACAGCTGTCTCTCCAAGCTTCCTTGCAATACTTTCTGTCCTCCCTGCTCCTCCCTGCTCTGCCACTGCTCATCTGCATTCCAGAACCCAAGTTAAACATCACCTCCTCCAGGAAGCCTTCCTGGACCATGCCCCAACACACAGGGATGGGCTCTTTCCTTCCTTCCTTAGGGCCCCTCTGTGATGACCACATTCATCCAGCTGCTGTGCCCTCTTGGTTTTATTTGTCATTCTCCTTCTGGACTGAGTGTCTCAAGATCCGAGACAGGCCTTACTTATTGCTGATCTCGTCAGCCCTAGGAGTGCCCAGCCTGCTATTGGCCTCAGTACATGTTCGTCTAATTAATGTCGTATGAAGATAAATTCTCTCTTGCATCTGCTAACAGGCCTTTTTAAGGGAGGTTACTGTGCCACTTGGTTTGAATGTCCCGTGTGTGTGACTGGGCTGGGCAGAGATGAGTGTCCTCAGGAAGCAGCGGCTTCTCTCTGCAGGCTGTTGGATTTGCATATTTTCCCTGTTCTCACCTTGTGTGCGCCCTCCGTAGTTAACCCCCAGCCCCCTGCAGTCGTGGTAACATCCTGGGCCATTCATACATCCTTCCAGATTGATGAATTTGGCCGAATTAATTTCTTTCCCCTAGTTAGCTTCCTCAACCCCTGGCATTTTCTAAGAATGTAGGAAAGGTCTTATAATCTGGACTCATTTAAATAATAGTGTAATATCAGGTGGTTCAAACATCACCAAGGAGGTAAATGTATTGAAAAAAACCACCTAATGCATTTCAAAGCCTGATTCCAGTGATTTTCAGATTATTCCTGGGATAGCTGACAACCCACAAGCATGAATAATTAAATCTGCATACACACACATGTGTGTGTGTGTATCTCCATCCTAATTCTCTAGGTTTTATATATATTTTAATTTCGTGAGTTCTTGTTCCACTGATTATAGGACATAGCCTTGAACCTGGTTGATGTTTAGTCAATTTTTGTTGAATGAATGAATGAATGAACAATGGACAGACTGGAGTCTGAGGGAGACCTATTTCTCTTCTGGAAGATACAGCCGTTTCTCATGGATCCTAATGTGTCCCTGAGCAGTGCTGGGTGATAAGTCTGGCAGGCTCCTCTCTCTGTTCTGGAGTGGCCAGTTTCTGCTGGAGTTGCCTTCCGCACTGACAGGCTCACGACCTTTGGTCCTTTGTGTTGTGTTGAGAAGACCCATCTGGGCTACTTCTGGAAGTCACAGGCATGGGGGCTGGCAGGCAGCGTGGGAAGAAAGTTTCCACAGCCTCGAAAGTAAAGGAGGCTTGTCAGGAGTGTTTCTTGACGGTCCTTGGAACTGCCACGGAGGGTGGGTGGCAGATTTGGGCCCAGAGCTCAGGAGCCTTGAGGAGGGGTCACAGGATGGTGACCATGTAATTTAGCATCAGAATCAGGACACTTTTGACAGTGAAAGGGGAGGGAGCACTGTTAATAATTGCTCCAGAGCAGCAGGCATAAATCAGGGCTGTCCGGGCAAATCGGAATGGACGGCATCCTGAGTGGGAGTCGGGTCACTCTTCAGTTCCATGCAGAGCGCACCCCTGGGTGGAGAGCAGAGCATCATGGGCAGCGTCCCGGAAAGTTGAGAGACTGCCAGGGTGGGAGTAAGGATCCTGGGCCACTAACATCCTGTGGGGTTCCCTCTCTCGGAAACTTGGGGTTCCTGCCAACTATGGTGCCTCCTGCTGAGGATGGGGAGCCAGGGCTCTGGGCCCGAGAAAGTGTGAGGTGTCCAGGCTGAGTCACCCGGCTTGGCAGCCAGCTCTGTGCCCTCACTCCAACCCAGGCCCCGTGAGTGCTCAAGAGCGGGGTCTTCTGAATGCCTTTCCACAGGGCTGATTAGGCTCTCATGCTCTACCCACGTCTGTGACAGTCCGCCCGGCTCTGTTGCTTATGCTGAGACCTGAGGCCAGTCTGAAAGCCTGTCTGAGCCTCAGTGGCCTCATCTCTAAGTTGGGAATAAGCACAGTCACCTTGGAGTGCTGTCTTGGGATTAAAGAGAGGATGATGGTGATGCTGATGCTTCTCTGCTAGTCTGCAAACAAAGTCTTTTTGCAGACTGCAGAGAGGGAGGTAGAAAAATAGAGAATGGGATAATCATCATGATAGCTAATATCTAGTCTCCACAGCTCTCGAATGTAGATATTGTTGTTCTTTATTTGACAGATGAGAAACTGAGGCACAGAGCTGAAGTAACCTGCCGAGGTCGTGCAGCAAATAGGTGGTGTGGTGGAACTCAGTCTCACACTTTTCTAGCCAACTTGGGGATAGATGGGGCTCCATGTGGGGGTTCTGGGAGCTGGAGCGGGCAGGGATATGCATTCAAAATATTGGCAGGTCTCCCCTCCCACCCTCTGCCCACCTTTGTCTCCCCAGTTAGGTCTCCAGAAAGCAGAGGAGTCATGATTTCTGGCACTGATGCGGCGTGTCTGGCTGGGGCTAAGTGGGGCTTATTTATAAAGGGTTTTAATAAAATAAGCATTTTGGCTCCATTGACATTCTCTCCCCCTCCTTTCTCCATCCCCCCTCCCTGCCTCTCTCACACACACGCACACACACACAGATTGTAGCACTGGTCTTGTGTGTCTGCGATGGACATTTTTTGCCCCTAGAAGGACGTGCTCTCCAGTGGAGCGTGTGTGTGACTCTGGCTCCAGGGTGACCTCTACAGGAAGGGCAGCTAGCTTGGCTCCAGCATCTTGCTTGTTTATTTGTTTACTGGGGGTGGGGTGGGGCCCCGAGTGGAAGGAGAGGGGGCCGTGTTCACATTGTTCAGAGACATCTGCTGTTTGCAGTAACTTGCCAGCCAGGCGGAGCTGCTGGGCGGCTGGTTTTGCAGTGTTCCCTGTAAATATTATGACTTTGAGAGCCCAAATGAGGGCCCAGGGACTTCAAGGAGACTGAAGGACTGGTCCTCCACTTGGTACCTGCATCTCTGAAGTCCTGTTGTCCCCCACGCCCCCCAGGCTGAGCCATACAGGAGGAGGAGTGACTCCAGGAACAGTGAGGAGGTCAAGGTGGTACTCGCTAGTACCTCTAGGCCTCTGTGTTCCTCAAATTAGAAAAGCTGGGGCTCAGAGACTGTCGCAAAGCTGAGCTTCAGAGTAGGAAGTTGGGAGAGAAGAAGTGCCTTGGGGCTTAAGGCCAGTTCCTGTAGCTTTAATGAGGAGGGGGGTAAACAAGGAGCAATTTCTTGGGCAGTGAATTTAAATGGCCCAGTAGTGCCTTGGAGCTTGATTCTGGGGTCTGAGAAAGGGCAGTGCATGTGGACAGGCTTTAGGAGGACATACCTGGCTTCAAATCCCAGCTCTGGTCCTTACCTGCTGTGTGACCTGGGGCAAGGCTTTCAAAGTCTCTGAGCCCTAGGTAATTTATATGAAGGGCACAGCAGGTGGTGGTGCAAATATGAGCAGGTGTTATCAAGGGCTTCTAAGGCCATCTCAGCCACCTCTGTGCACAGGAGGGACACACTTGACCCAGCCCAGAAGGCAGCCTTTGGTGACACAGTCGTGCTCCAGGAGGAGCCTCCGTAGCTCCGGGTTTTAGGTTTCCCTTGGTGGGAAGGTTCATCCTCCGGTTCAGCCAAATGCCTTGATAATGTGTACTGTTGAGCCGTCCTGTTGTGTTCTCAGAGGAGACAGCTGGTCCCATCTGCAGCTGTGACCTAAAGGCTGTTTATTATTAAATCTCCCTCAGGGTCTTTTCTTGGGGCCTAGTGACCTCAGGCCCTCTGACCTGGGAATCATAAGGTCAGTGGTTAATGATGTTTGGTGGGGTCTCACTGGGTTCAGAGCTGCAGGGAGCAAGGGCAGGAAAGAGCATTGCAAGGCCTGCCTCAAGGATGGGGGTGTGTGTGTGTGTACGTGAATGCGTCTGTGTGCATGGGTGCGTATGCATGCGTGCGTGCATGTGCATGTGTGTATTTTCTTTTCCTTCTGGGTGGCCGGGTCGTTTAAACCTCTTTAGCTGAGTTGTGCAGGGGCTTTGTGCAGGGAGCTGCCGCTGCTGCTGTGGAGCCTAAAATTAGCCCCGTGGGCGGGCACTCTTCCATCTGGCATTGCTCTCCCTGAAGAGCTTGTCCGTCTCCAGGAAGGTGGGAGCCTGGAGCTCCGCTTGGGCAGCCCCACCCACGCACCCTGGTGTTGGGCCAGAGCTGGGAACATCTCTAACTCCCCAGGAGCCCAAAAGAATCTCTCCCCTCTTTGCTTTGACCGTTGCTGGGTAAAGCCACGGGTGGAGAGCCGAGAGTGGGCCTGCGAGCTTGCTCCAAGTGCAAGGGCCGGGCTGACCCATTGCACGTTCCGGAAGTGGCAACAGGGCCAGCTGCCGGGCTGGCCTGCAGAGGGGAGAGAGGCCTCCTCCCTTCCTTCTTGTCACACACGGTGGCCACCGCCTGCCCGTGGACTTGGCTTTTTTGCTGAAATGCAGAGTCCCGGAGGCAGAATTCGGAATTCCCGCAATCCCTCAGCAGAGACTGCTTTCCCTTTGAGCTTTCACAAAGGCCCATCTCCTCAGCAAGAGACCTCATGCTCTTGCCCCCGCCACCTGGGCTGCAGTGGTATGTGTGTGACTGTGTCCGAGTGTCCTTCACACACAGTGTTACTAACAGATGCAACAGACCCAGAGCACCCCCACCCCTCTCCAGGACAGGGCCAGGACTCGGCCACCCGTTGTGCATGGTGTCCGTGTCACCTGGTAGCAGCATCAGACCTTGGGGTGGGTGTGGAAGAGGCCCAGGGGGCCAGGAGGGAGTGCAGGAGCCACAGTGGATTCCATGTTAGATTGAGTCTTCTACCCTCATGCTTTTTTATTTGTGGTAAAATAGAAATAACAAAAATCTATCATTTTAACCATTTTTAAGCGTCCAGTTCATTGACAGTAAGCACATTCACTGTGTTGTGCGACCATCACCACTATCCATTTCCAGAATTGTCATCATACTAGACAGAAACTCTGTACCTGTTAAACAATATCGCCTCCTTTCCCCCTGCCCCTGGCCCCTGGTCACCACTATTCTCCTTTCTGTCTATAAATTCTACTGTTTTAGGTGTCTCGTATAAGTTGAATCATATATCTGTCCTTTTATGTCTGGCTTATTTCACTTAGCATAATGTGTCCAAGCTTCATCCATGTTGTAGCACGTGTCAGGATTTCCTTCCTTTTCTTTCTTTCCTTCCTTTCTTCCTTCTTTCCTTCTTTCCTCTCTCCTGCCCTCCCTCCCTCCTTTCCTTCTTTCCTCCCTCCTTACCTTCCTTCCTTCTTTCTTTCTTGAGGAAGATTGGCCCTGAGCTGATATCTGTGCCAGTCTTCCTCTGTGTTGTATGTGGGATGCTGCCATAGCATGGCTTGATAAGTGGTGTATAGGTCCACGCCCAGGATCCAGACCTTCAAACCCCAGGCTGCTGAAGTGGAGCATGCAAACTTCACCACCATGCCACCAGGCTGGCCCCTTTCCTTCCTTTTTAAGGATGAATAATATTCTCTTGTATGCATATACCACATTGCGTTTATCCATTCATCTGTTGATGGACATTTGGGTTGTTTCTGCCTTTTGGCTATTGTGCATAATGCTGCTGTGAACATGGGTGTACAGATATCTGTTTGAGTCCCTGCTTTCAGTTCTTTTGGGTGTTATCTGGAGGTAGAATTGCTGGATCAGATGGTAATTCTATGTTTAATTTTTTGAGGAACCACCATACTATTTTCCACAGTAGCTGCACTATTTTTTTCTGCTTTTTTTCTCCCCAAAGCCCCCCAGTACATAGTTGTATATTCTAGTTGCGAGTGCCTCTGGTTGTGCTATGTGGGGCGCCGCCTCAGCATGGCCTGACAAGTGGTGCCATGTCCACACCCAGGATCCGAACCAGCAAAACCCTGGGTCCCTGAAGCAGAGCATGCCAACTTTAACCACTCAGCCACGGGGCCAGCCTCAGCTGCACTGTTTTATATGCCCACCAGCAAGACACAAGGTTCCAATTCCTCCACATCCTCACCAACACTCCATGCTTTTTTATCTGAGATAAGAGTGTTGCATGCAGAGGGAACAGCCAGAGCAAAGGCCCTGGGATGGGAACGTGCCCTGTGGCCTGTTTATGGCAGAGTAAGGAGGCCATTGTGGCTGGAGCAGAGGGAGCAAGGGGAGGACCCTGGAGATGAGGTCAGCGAGGGGAGGGAGGGGCCTCCAGGGCCACCATCACGACATGGTCCTTCTGTTTACTCTGAGTGGGATGAGAGTGATTGCAGGGCTTGAGTGAAGGGTGACATGATTCTAACTCACATTTTAAAAGGACCCCATGGGGGCCAGCCCGGTGGTGCAGCGGTTAAGTTCGCACATTCCCCTTCTCGGCGGCCTGGGGTTCACTGGTTCAGATCCCGGGTGCGGACATGGCACCTCCTGTCAAAAGCCGTGCTGTGGTAGGCGTCCCATGTATAAAGTAGAGAAAGATGGGCATGGATGTTAGCTCAGGGCCAGTCTTCCTCAGCAAAAAAGAGGAGGATTGGCAGTAGTTAGCTCAGGGCTAATCTTCCTCAAAAAAAAAGAAATAATAAAAAATAATAAAAGGACCCCATGGTTGCTCTGTTGAAAAGAGACTGTAGGGGACAAGGGTAGAGGGAAGAGACCAGTTAGGATCCAGGGGACCCCGACCCCCAGGAAAGATCCTGAACGTGGAGCTGAGCCTGGTGATGGTGGCGCCTCTTTGGAGACCAGTGGAGAAGACCCCGGAGACAGTGGAGGGGTCCCCTGGCGACAGTGGGGAGGCCTGCCTACCCGCCTACATAATTTCCGGTGCCCAATGCAAAATGAAAATGTGAGGCCCCCTGTTCAGACAGTATTCGGAATTTTAAGATGAAAACAGCAGGGTGTTAAATTGATTGCAGGGCCCCGTGCGACAGCATCCATCACACACCCATGAAGCCGGCCCTGCCGCTAAACCGTCCAGCTTCTCCCAGGCCAGAGACAGGGGCTGGGAGACATCGCTCCCTGCCGCCGAGCCCATTCCCAGGCACGTCTTTGGGGAGAGGCTTCTGTGATTGGTTTTCGTGAGAACCTATGGCACAGGCCACAGGGTAAGACACCCAGGAGAATGGGGACGGTGGTCCGGTGGCTGAAGCCGGTGGTGAGCCCCCATCCTGACATTCTGGTGAAATGTGCCCAAGACCTCTTGGCTCTGAAAAAAGGAAACTGAGAACATTCTTGGCGTTTACTAGAAAGAAGAGAGCTACTGTCCTCCAGTAACAGAAGAGTGGCATAATATCACACTATAATCCTCAAACTACCCTATGAAAAAAGTACCATTATTATCCCTTTGTTACAGATGAAGAAACCGAGGCTCAGGTTAAGCACTTTGTCCAAAGTCGCCCTGTGAAGTGGAGAGGCCAGGAATGGAGCCGGCTTTGCTGTCTCCTGAACACAAACTCCTGCCCCTTCACTGGTCCTGCTAAGCGTGGGCTCCTGGCCCCTCTTCTCCTGGAAAAGCAGAGGAAGGGGAAAGACAAGCAGGTCACCCCTCCCCAGGGCCCATCTCTGTCCATCCCTTCCTCAGATGGTAATAATGTTGGGAACAATATTTTTTGGCACTGTTAGCACTTTATACTAACTCATTTAATCCTCGCACCAACCTAGAGCGGGGTCCCCATTTCACAGAAGAGGAGATGGAGGCACAGGCAGATACCCCACCTCCATGCCTGGCTTTGCTTGACAGGACCGGAATCCACTTGATGGGGGAGGGCATCATAGCCCCTTTCCCACTCCCCTACAGCAGCTGTTCCCCTTTTCCAAGGCTCCCTGTACAGGTTTGTGGTTGATAATCATACTGCTACTGTTGGTAACTGTAACCAGGATTCTTCTGGCTTATTTTTTCCTAGGAGAACAGAATGTGTTCAAACCTGGACTCGCTGTTTCTGAGAAGACAGGAGAGGGAAATCCCCTAATTACTTCCAGTTAGGAAAGCAGCCCTAATTAGGAGAGTCTGACCTATTGTCGGGAGCGGAAATTCAGACCCAGAGATGTCTGGCTGTGTCCTTTGGGGTGAAAGGACTGGGATTTGGATTCAGACCTTGCCTTTGTTATTTTGTCTGTGCATTCTTGGGGCGGCTTGGTTTCTCCTTTAAGTCTCAGTTTCTTCTTCAGCAGAAATGAGGACAATCTTTTAGAGTGGAGTTGATGTAGAAACCCGTGGTGAGATACTTAAAAGGAAGGAGACATGTGATTCCAGAACCCTTTTAAAGCTGGCATCTTTCCGCTCTTCAGACGGTCTGATCAGAAGTGGCTGAGACATGGGGGCTGTGGTTGGGTTCCTCAACTTTGCAGTTGCCGAGCCGCCCCCACTCTGAAGTCCCCGTGTCTCTGAGCCCCCGGGAGACGACCCCACCCTCACCCACATGCCCTTCCCACGCCCAGTGCTGTCACAGAAGCCTCTCCTGACAGCCTCCATTGTCTGCCTCACCTACTCTTCTCCCATCTTTTCTCCCCCTTCCCGTCACCTCCAGTCCCTGTCCCCCACCCCCAAGCAGTGGCAGTTGCTGTCCTGGATTCTCTCAGACAGACTTCTTGCAAACCCACCTGCTCTGTGGGCCTGAAGCCTCTCACCTCCTGCCTTGTCAGTTCCTCTCTTACCTCACGAGCCTCCCCGGTGTCATTTCAGAGAAGCAGAGGATTGCCTCAGAAGGCCTCCAGGAGGGGAGCTGATGGGAGGGCTTGGCCCCAGCTTCCGCCTCATGGTGGCTCATGAAGTCCCCTCCCCCCTTCCCCCACCCCCAACTCTGGGTCCTCTATACCAGCAGCACCCCCGTATCAACCCCAATCTCCAACTCCAGAACCTCTGCCAGCACAAGTCCAGGCATGATGGTAAAGTGCCTATGAGTGATCCTGGGTCTCGCGGCTGGAGACGGTAGAAACCTGCATGTGGGTAGGGGAGTGAAGTGCCAGCCCCACCGCTGGCTCATAGGAAAGTAAACCTTTGTGTCTGATACTGTGTCCAAGTGCCGTAGGACAGTAGCCAGTACCAGGAATTCACTTCGCTTGGAGAGTTTCAGCCTGGGTTCCTGGAAACTGGGGTAGGATACTCTGAAGATGGAAGTGTGGGACAGAGCCTTAACGACATGGGCCGTTTTTGCAGTAAGAGGACGGCCAGAGAGGGAGCTACCTTGGAGCTTTAGGTGACTTTCTCTGTGGATCATAACTGACGTCACTTTCATCTACACATCATTTCTCACCTCTCTTCTTTAATCCGCACAGCAACCCCAGGCAGTCGGGTGGAGTTGATGCTGAGCATCGCCGTTTTACCTTTGGGGAAACAGAGGCGTGAAGAGACACAGCTAAAGGCATTTGGCCGATCCAAGCTGGGGCCAGGACCTGAGGCCACGATTCTTTCCTTTACTGGGGCTGCCTCCCGCTGGCAGTCTGTTGGCATCTCTGGCAGATGACCAGGATAAGAGCCTTCAGGTTTAGCATGGTAGTGGGCTTCCCCAGGATGGTGGCAAGCTGCCTTCCTGGAAGACGGGACCAGCTGGACCATCTGGAGCCTCTGAGAGGAGTGGGGCTGGGATGGTGGGAACATTAGGGTGTGGTCTCTGTTGGTACCTCTGCCCTTCTCCCCCAACTCCCACCCCAACCTGGAAGATCGCTTGCTGATCTCTCCCTGGGGGCTCTCTGCTCTGGGAAACTGGGCTCCTGGTCAGTGTGCATCTCAGGGTAGGGGGCTTTGTCCTCCCCGCAGGGACATGGGGCCACTTGACCAGTGGAGGCTACGGGTGGCTTCAGGACTCTGGATGGAAGTAGCCCTGGTTAGGAACAGCTCAGCGCTAGTGGGGATGTGTTCTCCGCTTCATTCCCTCTGTATGGGCCCTTGGGAAGGCTGTGTTCCTGAACCTCCCTCTTAGTTAATTTGGGGCCATGTGACTGAGTTGTAGCCAGTGGGATGTGGGTGAAATCCGTGTACACCACAATGTATATACCACTTCCAGGCCCGGCCTGTGAAAATATCTGTGCCTTCCCCCAGTCTTCTCTTCTCCCCTTCCCCAGTGACCCTAGAGGCCACATAATGCAGAAGGAGTATAGCCATACGCGAGTATGGAGTTAAGCCCCTGAGATGTCAGGGTGTGTTTGTTCCTGCGGTGTAGGCTGGCCTGTTCTGACTGACACAGCAGCACGTGGAGTCAAGGCTTGATGCAGCCCCTGCTGTCAGCCAGCATGATCTTGGGCACTGAACCTGTCTCCTCTTCTGAAAAAGTAGAGAATTGGCCCTCCCAGGGTCTGAAATTTGGCAAAGCTGTGAAGATGAGAGCTGAGAGAACACGCTGGAGAAGGAAGGGTCCCTGGGTTCAGGGTAAAGATGCAGGGCGGGCAACTGCTGTGCCCGAGCTGTTTCTCAGCTTTGTTCAGAAGTGGAATTCATGGATCTAGCTTTGGAGAATGCCCAGCTCATAAGTGGTTTGATTTTCTTGTTCATTCATTCATTCAGCCACTCATTCATTCATGCAGTGTTTCTTGAGCATATATTATAGGACAGGCCCTGTGCCGGCTGCTGACCTTTCCCTGCTGGGCAGACAGGCCTGCCCTCAGAGCTCCCAGTCTGGTAGGGAAGTGGTACACTGATGAGAAGTTACACTGGTAATGGTAAAATTCTGGCTGTGCTCAGCACAAGAGGGAGGGAGACACGGGCCCATGGTGGCTGTTAGGGGAGAAGTTATGTTGAGAGGTCAGAAGAGGCTTTTCAGAAAGATTGAATATTTGGCTGCAGAAAAGGAACTGTAGGAGGTAACTAGGCAAAGAGAAATGGGGATGCGGTTTGCTGGGGAAAAGGAGTGGCACATGCAGCATCCCTGTGACAGAATGGAGCAGGTGCTGGATTCAAGGGTAATGATAGAAGGGGTGATGTAAGATGAGGCGGGAGAAGCAGAAGGAGGCGGATGACACAAGCCCTCACTCGTAGCTGAGTTAAGGAGATTGGATTTTATTCCAAGAGACTTGGGAGTTATCAAAGTCTGAAGTGGGAGAGGAAGTGTAGTTTACACGATCAGATTTGTGTTTTGAAAAGATCATCTTGAGGCTGCTGTGTAGAGCTCCAGTTCTCGTCTGCTCTGCTCTTGTCAGCTGGAGGTGGACAGGTGTGTGTGTTTGTGTGGGTGAACATGCGGACGATTTCAGAAAGGCCACGTCCAAGATTTCCTGCTTCTTGCTGGGGCCTGTCTCTCCGGGGTCTGCCTCAGCACAGATGAAAAGCACTCCATGAAAACGCCAGCGGATGAAACTTCCCCAGGGGTTGATGGGATTTCTCCAGATGCAAATCCTAATTCTGGAAAGAATGCTGGTGGAGAAAGGAACTATTGTCTAAAATTAGGCTTTGGGAATATTTCAGTGAACATCTTCTTCCTGCCCTTTCCTTTGCTAGGGCTTGGCCCTGCTTCCTCCTCTGGCCTGCCCAGACTTTTCTTCTCCAGCCTTTCCTTCTGGCCAGTTCATCTTCCTAACTCACCTGGCCCCCTCTGCTCTGGGGGCACTTGGGGCTAAGGTTGAGGGGCTAAGGTTCATGGTTATGAATTTTAGAACTCACTGGGAATGCACATAGTAGGTGGGCTGCCCACTGGCCAACTGTGAGTTCCACTTAGCAGGTTATGTCCTGAGGCCTCGAGTAGAAGAAGGGCCTTTAGGAACAAGTGTTCCCTCTTCCTAATGAGACATTTCTCAAAAATATATATCCTGGGCGGGGAGGCCCTGGACCTCGGGCCGAAAGAACTTAGAGTCCTCAGGAGAAACTCTGATTTCTCTTACAGAAGTGCCAGGGTCCAGAGCTGCCCCTGCACCCTTAGCTTAACTGTGACCCCCTCAGCTATACTCCTGGCATTTCCTTGCTCTTCAATCCTGTGGGCCCCCAAACCAAGGGCCACCTTGATCACAGTCCTGTGGAAACAGGCAAAACTGCCAAGCAGTCCTTGAGTGTCCCCTGCATCCCACCACAGCCCCTTGCCCTGGAAAGCAGGCAGCTCAAGGACTTCCAGGTCTGCTGCACACACACTCCCAAACAGCTGTGAAAGAATTCAACTTTTGGGTTAAAACTCCCATATCACTATCACTGCTGTGACTCCCACAACCACGCCAAAGGCCCGTGTGGGGCCCAGCTGTGGGCCTGGCTAGACTTCCTCATGGTGAGTGCCTGAGGATCACCAGGACAGATACTGATGTGGAACAGATGAACAAGGTGTTTGCTTCTCGCGGCTAAAGGAGGCCTTTGTGGTCACCCTTCGCAGCCTCCCTGATGGCCACCTGCCGAGTGAGTGCCTGGTCCAGCATCTCTGGCCGCCAGAGTGCCCAGCACACAGTGAGCCCTCAGGAAACACTGAAGGGTGACACCAGCCCTTAGAATGGCTCGCCCGCTGGAGGCCTCTCATCCCTGTTGACCACTCATGCGTTCTTGGGGCAAACCCTTAGCTGTAGACATTCTTTCTCAAGAAAGCAAGATGGTGCCTGCTGACCTTGGGTTGTAAATACCATTTGTTCTCCAGATGGCTCTGAAAACTGAGAGCAGAGGATGCCTGTCCCGGATGGATGGCTGAGCCCAGAGACAGGGTAGGCTGGGTTGTTGGGGTGATGCCTTGACACTTGACCGTCAGGGAACAAAGCCCTCTTGGCCGAGATTACTGGCAGCAGGACCTGGGAAAGCTCAGCGCCTGGTTTATCTCTATTTGTCGTCCACTGAGGAAAAATGAGAGTGTGCTTCCTTCTCGGAGGCAGAGCTGTTTATATCTGCAGGATCTTGACACACGCGTGCATGCTTTCACACGCACAGATTTGGAAATAATAAGTCCCCTACTTTGGACTCCATGGCTGTGATCAGACACTAACCAGATCCTGTCCATTTCCCCTGGGAAGAGATGTGCTGCTCTGGGGAAGGGACTCTGGTAGGGGTGGAGGTGTCATTGGGAGATGGGGCCTGTGGAGGGGCTGAGAGAGGGTGGGGTTTCAGTTCCCTAGGGGGTCACTCGTGAAGACCAGGTCTGCAGGTGAAGGTTAGGCTACGTGGGAGAAGAACTCCTTAACAAGGAGAGACATGGCAGAGTCCATCGTGTGGACGACCCTAACTCTTAAGCCTGAACTCATCATCTGCCCCATAATTGATGCCCTTCTCAACTTTTCCATCTCTGTCAAAGGTCCCCTAAACATTCGAGTCTCCATGAGTTTGGCCTAGGTCAGTCTCAAGTTTAGTCAATTCTTCCCACACGGAGTCTCTTGGATTCATCTCTTCTTTCTAGCCCCATCCCCATTCTCATCTCTCTAATGCAACGCTATTCCTGGTCTGCACACCTAGCCTCCCAATGGATGCTTCGTCTCCTCCTTTTTGCCCTCTCCATCTCTTTTTGCAACTTCAGAGGAATTATTCTTCCTTCTTGAGGGGCAGTGTAGCATAGTGGTTAGCCACTTCTGCACTCTGTGGCCTAGAGCAAGTTGCTTAAACTTGCTATGCCTCACTCTCCTTGTCTGTAAAATGGGAATTCTAATTGCACCCACTTCATAGGTTTATCATGAGGATTAAATGAGGTTATACCTGCTTGCTGTAAGTACTCAATAGACAGTAGCTGTTATTAAATATCATTTCATCATGAAACTCCCCCCTTCATTAACCTCTAGTGGCTCCTTATTGCTTGTGTTACCAAGCCAAGCCTCCCATCCTGGTAGACAGTGGTTCACCATCTGGGCCACTGGCATATGCAGCATTATCAGCTGTCACTCTCTGATCCTGCTAGGTGGCCTCTTCACCACCCCAGCCATACCATGATTTTTCGAGGGCTGTCACTTTCATGTGGAAATTTCCCCTCTCCATCCAAACCCTGTTCAGCCCCCCACCCACAGCCTGAACACAGTCTGAATGCAGCCGTCTCACTCTTCATCATCTATTTGTGTGGTTTCTCTTGTGCCTGGTCCCCTGCTACCTGGGGGGGCCCTGGCCTCTTGGCTAAATTCCACAGCTCAGCAAGTGTCAGTGATGGAAGCCCTGTGAGTGGTTTGTTTTGACAAGGGCAATTGAGTTTAGGTGGCTCATGCTAGCACTTGACGTGCTCACGGGACTCCTGCCCCAACTCTCCAGGGCCCTTGAAGTGGGGCGGGGAGGGGGGTCGTCATTGCTGTGAGACCCTAGGGGTGGGGTGGGGAGAGTTTGCCCGTCCCCCAGCCCTCATCCTCCCAGTCCTGATGTGGCTCCTGGAGCAGCCCCGCTGAGACTGGTAGGCTCCAGGAGAGCTCTCTATCCCTCTGGGTGTCAATCGAGTTAGCTGCATTCAGCAAGGAAGCCAGTGGCATGGAAAACACAAAACAGCAGAGGATTTCTAAATGCACTGGATGGTTTGGAATGCACTGGATGATTTGTAGCAGACTTCCTCTCTTAATTGTTTTGGGCTCATGCTGAGGTCAGATCAGTCTGTGTTCCTTGTGTACATATCGGCTGCCTGGAAATGGCCATGGGTAGGACGAGCCGGTCACTCCTTGACGAGTTTGCCCTTTCCCCTACTTACCAAACATTCATCAAGGACTTGCCATGTGTGGGGCACTGTGGGGTGCGAGGCTCTATGAGCCATGGTCCTTGCACCCAGAGAGCTACTGGCTGCTGTTGGGGGGTAGTTTGCTGTGGCTGATTCCCACAGCGGATAAGGACCTTCACTGACCAGGAGAGAACCAGTGGCCGAGTGTTGCAGTGCCCTGCTCTGCTTGTCAGGGTTCAGGTTGCCTGGGCTTCAAGGTGGCTTTGCCAGGCTCTGCTTTCTTCTGTAGCTGTGGCTTTCTCTGAGAAAGCTCAGCTGACAAACGTTCAGGCTTGCAAAGCTGACTTATCAGGGGAGTGATGTTTGCTTCAGATAGGGGAGTACAGAGGGCCCAGCCCAGGCTTCCTTTCCACGCAGCTGCCTTGGTGCAGACCTCAATCCACAGCAGTCTGTCGGGAATGGTCCTGTTGCCAGCTGCGAGCCTGGTTGAGCTTTCCTGCCCTTGCTGCTGGTCTGGGCAGGGCACTTGGTGGTTTTGGTGGGAGGGAGGCTGCTGTGTTCCTCTCCTCTCATGTTCTCATGCTGTCGTCTCAGGCACATGCACGTGGCCCGGGGAATGGAGAGCATCTGCTGTGGCTGGCTTGGCTTCCACTCCAGTCTGGCTTTCTGAGGACTCTGAGCCCTGGGAGGGACTCTGCTTCCTCCAGGTGGGGAGGAAAAAGGACTCGCCTGGCTCCTCTCACTTGGGCACGCTCAGAATGGGGATGCCATTCAGAGGGGATATGCTGCCCCATAGGGCAGCGAGATGCTTTCTGGATCCTGCAGCGTTCATGGGAAATGCCCATTCTCTCTGCCTGCGTTCTGGGGATCAGAGCAGAGCGTGCTGCTCCTGAGTTTTTGGGGAGGGGTGAGGTGGCCTCGCCTCTGTGGGACTGGGGCTAGGGCTGGGGTGTATGTGAGCACTGGGGACAAAGAGGGGCCGATGTTTTAGCAGGGAACATAGGGGTGAACTGAGGTGAGAGCGGAGGCATTGGGCTGGCATGGGAACTCCCCCTTCAGGAGAAGACACAGGCTCAGGACATGCCCCGGGGCAGGGCCAGGCATGTTGAGAGGCGAAGGGTCTGGTGATGGGCTCCTCAGAGGGTGCTGCTGGGCCGACAGGGGCAGCCTCTGGGCCAGGCGAGGCCTGAGCTTGAGTTCACTTTCCTGCCCCAATTCACAGACTGTTTTGAAGAAAGCATGAAACTTGATTGTAGACGAGAAGGAGGAAAAAGGGCCCAAGGACGAGAGGGGAACTGCTGGACAGGGGGTCCCAAGCCCTCCTTCTCATCTCCCTACAGATCTCGGGGACTTTGCTGCCCTCCCTGGAAGTCCCTCCCTCTCCCCCAAACCCGGCTGAAGAGCATCCTGAGGCCCCGCCCCTCCAGAGGCAGGCACTAGGCCCCTTTTGCTTTCCTGCACTCGCTGTGTGGACATGCCGAGGGAAAGTCAGGACACTGAGTTCCACTGCCTGAGCTGGCCAGCCTGTCAGCTTGCTGGGAGCTCCTATCTTTGCCTTCACTCCCAAGGCAGGGGTTCCCCAGACACCTTCCAATTCTCTCCTTCTAGGTAAAGGGTGTGTCGACTTTCTGGTGGAGGCCTGTCATCCCCAGGCAAGAGCCTGTAGAGGCCACTGGACAGAGAAGAGGGGCCCCTTCTCCAGTAGGGGTGGTCTCCACCTTTGGAGGCCTCTGCCCCTCATGGGGAGAGCCCTCGGGGGTGCCGCCCACAGGGGCGGGGGAGCAGCAGCCTTGCCCCAGCCCTTGCCCTGTCCTACGAGCCTGGGGAGAGAAGCTGGCTGGGGGTGCACAATGCCCCAAGGCTCCAGGCGAGGCCCCTTGTGGGTCTGGTCACTGGTCACTTTCCTGGGAGATGCTCTGGGGAAGCACCCAGCACCGTTCCTGGGGCTTTGAGACAGGCGACAGATACCCATCGGTGTTCTTATCCTCCCCACTCCCCTTGGGAACTGGGATAGATTGCTTGGGGTTCTCATTTTCTTACTTTCACTATATCTAAACCCAGATAGGTGATGGAAGAATAATTGCTTTTCTGACATTTTATATTATTGCCCCATGTCATTTATCACAGTCTTTGAGAAGTAGGTAGTATCACCCCTATTTTATAGGAGAAGAATCCGAGGCTTATTTACTAAGGGGAAGTTACTCCGTCCACACTGCTCATCTAATAAGTGACTGGACTGGGACCTCATCCCCGGTCTTCTGACACCAGATCCCAGGTTCTTTCCCCACACCATGCTCCAGCTCCTTGAGATAATGCAGAGCCCGCTCCTTCTTTCCTCCATTTCCTACCTTGTGGAGTGCGGCCACTATACTTCCTTCCGCCCTTGTGAATCCAGCCACTCTGTCTGCTTTGTCTCTGGTCTGGTTTCTGGGCTTGGGCCCAGCTCTTGTCAGGACCACTGCTTCGGAAACCTTCAAGTGTGTTTGAAGTGGCCTCCCCATTTTCACACCTCCAACCCCCTCCTGCCTTCCCTCATCAGAGCGCTCTGCATCTTGTGGTTTCTCCCTCCTGTGCTGGAGCAAGTGATGGGAGAGGAGGAGGAAGGATGGCATCAGCTGCCGTTGGATGCTCAGATCTAGAAACCTCTGTTCTTTGCAGGTATATTAGTTAGGATAAAGGCTAAGCTGTGTAACAATGAGATGGCAAGATATAATGCCTTTAAGCTGAGAGTATATTTCTCTCTAAGTTAATAGTCCCGAAGTGACCTGGTCCAATTCCATGGCTTTGCTCCACCACCCACAAAGACATTATCCTCATCTGTATGGTCCAAGCTGGGTTTGGGGCCTATCTATGTTCTAGCCCAGAAGAAAGTAAAAAAGGTGCTGGTCCAGGGGGCAAGGGGCTTGTCTGATGATGGAAAGGGAGATGACATGGAACTTGCACACATCACTTCCATTCATACTCCTTTGATGGGAGCGTAGTCACGTGATCACGCCTAGCTGCAAGGTTGGCTAAGAAATACTCCAGCTGGGTAGCCATGTGCCCAGTGACTGTGTATTGTTTTGGAAGAAAGGCAGAATAAATTTAGGTGGACAACTAACAGTCTCTGCCACAGCCTTTAAAAAAATAGCTTTAAAATAAAGAGGTTAATCTCAATTATCTACTCTAAAGGGATGTGGTGAGAGCTGCTGATATGATAATCTACAACCCACCAGATGGACCTGAAGCTGAGAGTATGTTTCTGGGGTGTAGGAGTGTGCAGGGAGGGTCAGTCTACAAATAGACATTTGCCACGCTCTCCCCACTGGGTGCTCTCTGTAGACTTGCATCAGTATGGTTGGTTTAATGACTCACCCCTTGGCACCCAGGTCACATCTCCATTGGCTCTGGGGAGGAAGACTTAACTGTCACTCCTCATGCCCCATGATTTGGGCCCTTGGCCTTGGTGCCAGCCCTGCTCACCCTCCTGCCCACCCTCCTGCCCCTGTTAGCAGGACACCCAGGAGTGAGTGGAGACCAGGGCCAGCTCTTGGTTTTCTCTCTGGGATGCTGAGTCACATTGCAGAGAAGGTTCCCATAGTCCCAAGATTCAGGGCCCTTGGGAAGCAGCTGAGAGCCATGGGGTCACAGTCTCCTGTTTTACGTAGGAAGAAATCTCATGGGACCCAGAGGACTTGCTGAGGTGGCCCAGCCTGTGAGGAGAAGGGCTGGCCCTGCAATAATCGAGGTTCTTTGCCGTTCCCCCAGCCTTGCCACGAGCCTCATTTCCACGTTCTCTCATTGCTCCTCGCAGGCTCGGCCTCCAGGGGTTTCCTAGTGATATGCTCAAGGTCAGCCAGACCATAAGGGACTCACCCAGACTACAGCCAAGTCTCCTAGTTCCCAGCCTGACAGAGCTGTGCACCCCACTCAGAGGGACACGTGGACTTGTCTCATCCCTCTGATAGAAACCCTCTCCAAGCCCTTGGCCGCCGTGGCAGTCAGCACTACATTCATCTGTCCATCTTCCTTGGTCACATCTGTGGTTCACTTAATTCTGAGGTAGGCCATGGCCGTCCCCTGGATGGGGGTCCTGTAACCCCCTCTCCTGCCCTGTGCTTGATGCTTAGTGTCAGAGGCAAAGATTCCCTGGGGTCTGGACTATCTTCTGATGTGAGCTGGAATATTCAAGGCCTTGAAAGTGCCCTGCAGCTCTTAACTTCCTTTTCATCCATTTATTCATTTAACAAGCATTTATTGGGGCCTGCGATGAGTCAGCCTCCGTCCTGGAGGATGGGGAAACAATAGTGAGCACAAGGAGGCATGGCCAGCCCCTGTGGGGCCTTCATCTAGTTCCAAGCCACTCATGGCAACGCTAGCCCAGCCTATGTTGCTTTACACTTGTCATGTGTTTGCATCAGTATTTTATTAGCAGGTGTCCCTAGCTCCATTTTACAGATGAAGGCAGTGAGATTCCAGTAGGCTATGTGACTTGGCCAAAGACACAAGGCTAGCGCCTGGGTCCCTTGACTCCCAACGTAGTGCTCCTTCCATTCTATCTCCCTGCCTCTCTTTCCGGGCAACCTCTGGGATAACCTCTGGAGCCCTCAAATCCCCACCTAGGCAGCCGACAGAGCGGGAGCAGCCCCAGGGTGCCCCTCTGTCCAGGGTCGTCCCCAGGGTACCCAGGCCTGCTGCAGAGACAGACACAGCCGCATATATACTCTGCACTCAGGTTGAGATTAGGTAAGTGGCTTGGTGGCAATGCCACTTTCTCTTTTGTGTTTTCTTTTTTCCTTCCAAACTCAGCAGACCTAAAATGGGCCCTGGAGGTGAGGACTGGAGGGAGAGAGGAGGTGTGGGTGGGTGAAGGTTGGCGGGTGGGGAAAGCACAAGGAAAGCCACACTTCACCTGTGCAGGGTGGAAACCAGAACTCAGTGTTTGGGGGGCTGCTCTCTTCTCCCCCACCCCCGTGAATCTGACTCCAGCATTTGTCAGCCCCTTCCCTCCACCTACACAGCCCAGCATCATCCTCAGCTGTCACTATTGCTCACCTAGAACAATGAAAGCTTGTCTGACTTTCCTGGGAGGGGGAGGAAGAAGCTGAGGGTGGGAGAGCTTGGGGAGGGGGGTGCTGGATAATTGTTCTCCAACATGAGACTTTTGGAGGAGAGAAACTTCATTTGCACTCAGATTATAAATAAACTTCTAGCCCACAAAACTTCTTGCCAGGCCACTAAGCAAACTCTCCCTTACCCCAGAGGTCAGAGAACTGCATGAGAAGCGGTTTATGGTGGGCAAAGCCACCCTCCGGCTTCTCTAGAAAGCCTTTCCAGGGTACTCCCACCGAGCCAGCCTCTCCATCATGCCCGTGCGCTCTACCTCAACTGGTGTCCTTAGTTTGTGTGGGAGTGTGTCAGTGTTCCCACACTGCTTTGGACCTATGATTCCCATACCTTGGGGGGTGAGTCAGGGGCGGCCGTTGCCTGGCATAGATTCTGAAGGACTCCAACTTCCTCTGCGACTCCCTACAGATGGACATGGGTCAGACGGGAGACTTTTGTATGACTTCCAGGTGTGACCTGCTGTCTTAAAGCTGCAGCTTATATGCTGCAATGTTGAGCATTTCATTGCATTTCTGGAGAACTGGGGACAGAATATTTGAAGTCAGGAATTTCTCAGAAAATCCTGTGCATGGCGCCTCCATTCATAGTGGTATGCTTAGGACCACCTGTCCCCCCTGGGCAGCTAGAGACCCAGGTGGTGGCCACTCTGTGGACTATCCCAGGTGGTAAAGACCATGGCCATCACCCGCTGCCTCTCTGGTTTTGTGGATGAAGAAGCTGAGGTCCACAGAGGAAAAGTCACTTGCCTAGAGCCGCAGTGATAGATTTTTTTGGCAAATCCAGAATGACAACTTAGCTTCCTAAGTCCCCAGTCCTTTCTCTGCACTGTGCTGCCTCCAGATGTTAATTCCTTGCTCTTGGGCTGCCCCTTCTCCCTGTGATTTTAAATTCATATACTTTCCCAAAGCCCCCAGGTTTCATGACATGCTAGAGAGGTTGATGGACTATCCACACAGTCCGAATACCTCCGTCTGTACCTGATCCCCATCCTTCTTGTCTTAAGATCTTATGATTGAGCCTCAGCCTCCGGACACCTCTGTCCCTTTTCTCCTCCATATTTCATGCTCCCAAAAGCAGGAGGGAGTGGCTGCCATGAGGTGCACCATGGACATCTGCTCTGAGCCTGGCAGATGAATGAGTCTGAGCCTCTGGAAAATAACCTATAGGGCAAAGAGGCAGGCCAGTCTCTCTGTGGCCCAACGGTGGGGCTCTAGGTCAATTCACTGATTGTTGAATTTTCCGAAACACCAGAGTGATATTCTGCCAATCAGCCTGTGGTCTGTCCCTTGTCCACCATGCTCCAGGTCCCTCTTGCCTTGCCTCCCCTTTGTTCTATAGCTGTTCTGTCCAACAGAAATAGAATGAGAGACACGTACATAATTTTAACTTATCCCGTAGTCCCTCCCCCACAAAAAAATGGATGAAATTAATTTTAACATTCCATTTTATTTCACCCAATGTATCCAGAATATGATTTCAACATGTAGTTAATACAAAAGAATAGCTGTATGTTTTACACTTAGGGGACATCTCAATTCAGATGAGCCGCATTTCAAGAGCTCACGGCCCCAAGTCCCTCCCTGGACTTCCCTTTGTGGATCAGGAGCCAAAGCCCTCCCCTGCCCCTGGAGACTGCACATCTCAGATGCCTTGCTTGGGATGCCAAACACTGCTCGCCTTTCCCTTTGCACCGCCCCTAACCTCTCGCAGGGTCTGGTCCTTCTCATCCGTGTGATCTCCTCAGCTCTCTTCTTGGTCTCTCTTCCTCTAGCACCTTCCTCTTCGCTGCCTCCTTCCCAGCTGTCAAATTAATCTTCCTGAAGTGCAGCTCTGATCCCATTTCCCTGTTGAAAGCTTGCAGCACTAGAAGTTGTAATAACATGGGAACATACTTACGTTATAACATTAAGTGAAAAAAACCAGGATACCAAATTATATAAATAGTAAGATCACAGCTTCATGAAAGCAAAAACAAAAAACCGTGAGTAGATTAAAAAAAAAAAAGAAAGAGGGATAAGCCAGTTAGCACTGGCTGTCTTTGGGAGGTAAATTGATTTTTTTTCCATGATTTTGAAATTTTCTCTAATGAATGCACATTTTATAAATTGAAAAATTAATATACAATTTATTTTTGGAAATGCAGCCTCCAGGAGTTTTTAATGCCTCTGGGTCATGTGCCAGCTCCTTGCCCTAACATGGATGTCCTTTGTGATCCAGCCGTGAATCCCGCCTCGTCTCTGGCTAGTTCCCCTTGCTGGCTCTGTTCCAGTCAGCTCTGAATTTCTGGTGTTGCCCACAGCCTTGCAGTCTTCTCCCTCCACCCCTTTATTCATGTCGTTTCTGCCACCTGGGTGCCCCTCCACTCTAATGTGGGCTGCCCGCATCCTGCTCACACTGCAAGTTCCATCTCCAGACAGTTCTTTGTGAAGCCTTCTTAGTCCCCACTGCCCAGACGTGACTTCTTTTTCTGCTTTGAATCTCTTTTCCCAGTCAACTTACGCTTTCTGGTTTTATAGGCATTTGAATTCTCATCTTATCTCTTCTATTAGATGAGGAGTTCCTTTAGTCTGCCATGCTCAGAGTGAAAAAAATGTATTTTCCCCTTTTTTAATATAGATTTATTTTTCTCTTTTAAGAGTAATACATATGATAGAAAAGTTGGAAAGCATTCAATGGTCTAAAGAAAAAAAATTAAAAATACTTATAATCCCACCACCTAGAGACATTCTACCCCTGCTAACATATATATATATATTTAGATTGGGATCATGCTGATTATGCAATTCTGTGTTCTCTTTTCCCCCCACTTGACATTATATTTTGAAAATTTCCCCATGATGTTAAATCTTCTTCAAATAGAACATTTGAAAGGCCTCGACATGTTCCAGAGTATTGAAGCACCATAATTTATTTAACTGTCCTCCAATTGTTCAGCATTTAGCTGTTCCTCATCTTAAATTTTTTAATCCTGTTTGGATGTAAAGCCCTTCACAAACTACTGAGTTTCTGTAGCACAGAGCCTGGGAGGGGACTGACTTACTGGGTCCAGTAAGAGTATGAGCATCTTTGTCTCTTTATACATGTTGCCAGAAGGGTTGTACCAGTTCACATCCGTGCTGATGGTGTAGGAGGATGCCTGCTCTGTTGCATTCTTGCCAATGTTATTACCATGAGCAAAAGCTTTCCTAGTTTAATAGGCAAAATATTGTTTTCATGTGTATTTCTTTGATTACTAGTGAGGTTTCACATTTTTTCATACCACGTGTTTGTAAGTCATTTGTATTCTTTGAATAGCTTAGTCATCTACATTACCTATTTTTCTGTTAAATTCTATTATTTCTTGTTAATTTATAAAACACTCTTTATATTAAGAGTATTATCTCCTCTGCCATATTGTTTTGCAAACTGAGTGTTTATGGAACTGTCTTGGGGTTAAAGAGTGCAAAGACTAGAGTTTGTGTCCTGTCAGCTGCTTCTGTGCATATGCCGGACTCCACCACCAGACTGGGGATCCTGGAGGGCAGGGGCCAGGTGGCCAGCCCCCCCAGCACCGTGCTCTGTACTGAGTGTGCAATCCGTGTTTGTTGAATGAATTAAGAGGCTATCCTGTTCAAGTAAGTACTGTTATGTGAAAGCTGTTGTTTCTCTTTTGGATGCTTACACAGGATCTGGGGTCTTCCTAGAAATAAGTAACCAAAGATGACAACAATAAAGTGCACTGTGTGACCATTTCTCTCTAAAGGCTCTGCTGTTCAAGTTACAGAATAAATTCTCTCACTTGTTATTGTCGCTATTTGCTTTAAAATTTAAAGGAATCAAAACTACAGAGATACTACCCTACTCCCACTTGGATGGCTATAATAAAAAAGACGGACAAAAACAAATGTTGGACAGGATGTGGAGAGTCAGAAGCTTTGTACACTGCTGGTTGGAATATAAAATGGTGCAGCCACTTTGGAAAATAGTTGGGCAGTTCCTCAAAATGTTTAACATAGAGTCACCATGTGACCCAGTGTCTTAGTCCATTCAAGCTACTATAACAAAAACACCATAAGCTTGTCACCTAAACAACGTTTATTTCTCATAGTTCTGGAGGCTGGGAAGTCCACGTTCAAGGCACCAGAAGATTTGGTATCACGTGAGGGACCATTTCCTGGTTCATAAATGGCCATCTTCTCACTGTGTCCTCACAGAGGGAAGGAGAGTTACAGAGCTCTCTGAGACCTCTTTCATAAGAGCACTAATCTCATTCATGAGGGCTCCATCCTCATGACCAAATCACCTTCCCAAAGCCCCATCTCCTAATGCCATCAGGTTGGGAGTTAGGATTTTAACATGAATTTGATGGGGAGGGGACGCAAACATCAGTCCATAACATCTAGCGATTTCACTCCTAGCTGCATACACAAGAGAACTGAAAACATATGTCTTTGCCAGCACTTGTGCATGAATGTTTATAGCAACGTTATTCATAATAGCCAAAAGCTGAACACAACCCAAATGTCCATACTGACGGATGGATAAACAAAGTATGGTGTATCCATACTATGAAATATTATTTGGCCAGAAAAAGGAATGAAATACGGATACATGCTACAGCAGAGGTGAATCTTGAAAGTATTATGCTCAGTGAAAATAGCTAGACACAGAAGGCTACCTGTTATATGATTCCATTTATATGAAGTGTCCAGAACAGGCAAATTCATCCAGCAGAAAGTAAATTAGTGGCTGACAGAGCTGGGGGTGGGGGTGGAGGTGGGAAATAAGCAATGATGAATGGGTGTGGGGTTTTCTTTTTGGATGTTGAAAATATTCTGGAATTAGATAGCGATGAAGGTTGCACAACCTTGAGAATATACTAAAAACTGCTGAATTGTAAACTTTAAAAGAGTGAATTTTATGGTATGTGAATTACAGTCGTGTGCCACATAACGACATTTTGGTCAATGACAGACGTCATATATGACGGAGGTCCCGTTAGATTAGCACCATATAGCCTAGGTGTGGAGAGGGCTAGACCATCTAGTTTGTGTAAGTACACTCTATGATGTTTGCACAAGGATGAAATCACCTAAGGACGCATTTCTCAGAAAACATCCTCTCATTAGATTAAGCGACGCATGACTGCGTATCTCAGTGAAGAAGGGAAGTTATAGCAGGGTTAGGCTTGGCCTCACGGGATGGATGATGGGCCTTTCTCACCGCCGGTAGTGAGTTCCTTGGAGAGAGCGTGTTTGGAGGCAGTGGCTGGAAGTAGGTCCCTAATCAGCCGCATTTTATGTGACCAGAATCTATGAAGAAGGCCTGGGGCATCTAGGACAAGGGTGGAAGAAAGTTAAGTGTTTCTTTATTAAATAGAATAAAACAAAAGTGGACCTAAATTAAGTTGGGATAAAGAGCAGCTTAGTACAGTTGAGTATGAGAGCTCCGAGTCGGAATGAGAATCCGTGGTTTAGTTCTGCAGCTGCCTTGCTGTGTAACCACAGACGGGGCTCCTACCTCGAGCCTCAGTTTCCTCTTCAGCAGAAGGAGGCGATACCACCCAAATTGCTTATCTTATAAGCATGCGATGAGAATGCAACGAAATATTCCATGTGAAAGTGTTTGGAAGATTGTAAGTTGCTCTACCAATCATTCCTAGATACTTGTCTTTCTTCACATTTTAGTCTATTTTGTCTTTCCTAAAAATGCATGAAGCAGATACTAATTATCGATTTGTTAATATTTCATGCATTGATTTTAGTAACAGTAAAATATATTAAATAAATCTCATACTTTCAGAATCATATTGTAGATTGGTCTTTTCCAGAGGCAGTGAGTGGCCTGGGTGGGTGGGGCAGGCCGTGAGAAGGGCAGTGTGGCCTATGATGAACTTTGTACAGTCTTAACTCCAGGCAGGAGTTTGAGCTTTATCTTAGTGGTAATAGGGAGTCATGGTAGGCTTTTGAGCAGGGAAGCATCATGATGTAAAAGGATATGAGGATCTCTAATATAGAGGATAGTGTGCTCATGGAGGATTCTGGAACAAGAGTGATTGACAAGTGCTGAGCAGCTAGATCCTAGCTAGAATGGTGAGGGAGGGAGATGCCGTCTGGGCAGGACCCTAGTAGGAATGAAGAGAGCAGAGAGCTTGGTCCTGCTTTCCCAGAGCCTAGAGATAGAGCAGCCACCCTCCATGAAAGAGGACCTCATCGCCAAAGCCCCCAAGCAGAGACAATGCGGCTTTGATCACCAAAAAAGCATAAACGGTCTTTATTCTTTGTAAAGGAAAAATTTTAAAGTGTCACTATGATTAAAAAAAAGTTAAAAAAATATATTTTTAAAAAGCCATTTAGGACCTAATTGAGCATGGTACAGTATTCAAGGAATCATGCTGATATGCCTTCTAAGCGTATATAATTTAAAATTATCCTTCTTTGATTTATTTTACTTTGTATTATAATGAGATTCCACCAGTGTCCCTTGAGCTTCCCACACCTCCGTGCAGGACAAATGGAATCTGGGGCAGGTGGAAGGAACTCTTGTCAGGCTGTCAGCTCCTGGTACTGGGGACGTATTTGGTTGCTAGTTTCGTATGTTTGTAAACAGAAGAAGGATTAGAGCAGGAAGGGCTTGTGCCTGTCTTCAGGGCTGGGCTCCTGGGTCACACCTGCAGGAGACGACCTCTCATCCCTTCCTAATACTCAGGGTAGTGGGGAGCTGGTCCTCAGCCCCCCGGGACCCTGAGGTGGTCTGGCCCCTTGTGGCCAGGGGGATGGATTTGCAAAATCAGATCCCAGCTTTGGCATGCACTTAACCGAGGTGATTTCAGACTCTGACGTGAGGAGAAAGCACTGTAGTCTGTCTGTGCAGGAGCCACTGAGAGTGGAGAAGGGTCTGGAAGAGGGAGGCAGGCGGAGTGGGAGCTGGGTCACCCTGTGTGTGCTGGGGCCCAGCCAAGAGGGAGATGGTCATCAGAGCTGGGGGACGGCAGGTTTGAAAAGGCTCCCTGGTAGGGTTTCCAGGTAAAATACATTCATCCCATTAAATTTGAATTTCAGCTAAACAACATGTAATGTTTTAGTATAAAAGTATGTCCCAAATGTTCCATGGGTCACACTTATACTAAAAAAAAATGGATTCGTTTTTTATCTGAAATTCAAATTTAACTGAACATCTTGCCCCCCACCCCATCGCCGAATCTGGCTCCCTGGGGAATTCTGATTCCTCTCCAACCACCACTGCCACCAGACACACCGTGAACCACACTGCAAGGGGCAAGCTGACTTGTCCAGAGCAGGAGCCTTGCAAAATAGCAGACTGCCAAGGCATCTTCCCCGACTCATTTCTGTCTCTTCCACGCCCGTTCATTCCTCAATCCTCTTTGCCCTGTGCCTTACCCAGCATTGGTGAGGAGCGAGCCTATGGCAGCGGGCCTGTGGGGCCCCCTGAAAACTCAGAGAGGAGAGCAGCAGTGGTTGCAGAGACCAAGGCTGGCGGCTGGGACTTCTCTCAGCCTTCGCCAGGAGACACTGAACAAACCAAGCGCTGTAACTTCACTTCTCGCCAAATCAAACCTGCAGCCTGCAGGCAGCCGGAGATTGGGTTTCTGAAGTACTGGGGTTTTAAAAATGCCGGCAGGAACTGTAAATATTCACAGGCATCTCCCCTGGGTTTCCACGCAGAGACCAGAATTCCAAACATTCTCCTCTCGCCATGGAGTGTCCCCTGGTGTGGTCCTGGGACCACCTGGACCCGAACCGTCTGCTGGGCTTGTTTTAAAAGCAGATGCTGAGGCTGTTCCCAGGGCTGAGGTTTGCTGTATCGTTGGGTCTCCGTGTTACTCCACCTGGTGTCATGTAGGTATCCCTTCACCCACACCCACCCACACACACACACACACACACACGCACGTACTTTCCTTGTGGTTGGATATGTCCCGTGAGGTCAGCACAGGGAAAACCAACAAACCCTTCATTAGGCCTTGTTTACCTGCTGTTGTGAATGATACCTGTTGTTGTTTACGAATTAAGTTTTTACGTAAGAAAAGGGTTTATACTTTGTATTACTGTGTCTGCCTTTCTAGGGGCCTATGAAGGGGCTGGATCAAGAATTGATCATTGTTTTTAGTAGAGAAAAGAGCTGGTCAGCATTTGGACCCTTGTGCCCAAGGTGTGAGGTCGTTTTTAAGCAACCAACTCCTTCCTAGAAGGCCGTAAGCAGAATTCCATCAGCTTTTACTGATGCCTTCTCCCCATTCCTAACATTAGGATCTGCACAGGGGCCTTAGCATCTGTTCAGACTTGGCACACAGATTATTGCTTTTTTGGCGGGTGGTGGCTGTGTCTGTGTGTCTGATGTATTAATCTCTTAGTTTTTCACTCTCAGCTCCAATTTGCTGAAATCACCATTTCCAACGGCCTTGCTCAAGTCTCCTCTCTCACACCCCAGCACTCTCTTCCCGCTCACCCCGTTTTTGTGTTTAGTGAATGAGAGAGAGGAACTGAGGCATACTAAGCTTAGCAAAGCCATTTGGACCCCTATTGGGTTACAGGGCATCGTTTTACCTGAATTTGCACCGTCTGTTGCTATTGGCCTTCTGGCTGCAGGAGGAGTCAGGTTACAGCGGGAGCGGCCAGAAGGATTAGGACCGAGATGCTGCAGCGGCCAGTTGATAATTACTCGGGGTCATGTCTCAAAATAAACTCTGGCCCCTCTTTCTGGCCTCAGAGAGAGAAAAGGATGCCCTTTCTCTGCCCAGCTGGCTCCTCATATTCTCTCTCCCAGTCCCTCCTGGATCTTACTCTTGTTCTTTTTTATTAAAGTATCATTTACATACAGTAGAATTCGCCCTTTCTGGTGTAGAAACCCCTTTCTGTGGGTTTGACAAGGCACATAGATGTGTAACCCCCAAGACAATCAAGATACGGAACAGGTCTATCGCCCTGAAAGATTTCCTCCTGCTTGCTGCTTTTTGTCAACCTCTCCCTCCCGGCAATCACTGATGTGTTTTCAGTCCTGAAGGTTTTGCCTCTTCCAGAATGGCATATAAACGGAATCATATAGTACGTAGCCTTTTGAGTGTGGATTCTTTCACTCAACATAATGTATTTGAGACTCATCCATGTTGTTGTGTTATTAGTAGATTGTTCCGTCTTATAGATGACCAATGTTCTATTAACATTCCTGCACAGATTTTTATGTGAACATAACTTCCTTTCATTTAGGCAAATACCAAGGAGTGAGGTTGCTGGTCCCACGGCAAGTGTATGTTTAACCTTATGGGAACTTGCCAAACTGTTTTCCAAAGTAGCTGTACCATTTTGCATTCCTACTAGCAAGGTAGGAGAGTTCCAGGTGCTCTGCATTCTTACCAGTGCCAGTATTGGCAGTTCTTTTTTCATTTCTTTTGTTTTAATTTAGTTTTAGCCATTCTAATTGTGTTCAGTAGTATCTCATTGTTTTTTAAAATTTGCATTTCTCTAATGGCTAATGATTTTGAGCATCTGTCTATGTGCTTATTTGTTATCCTTATATCTCCTTTGGTGAATTATCTATTCAAATCTTTTGCTCTTTTAAAAAGTGAGTTGTTTGTTTTCATATTATTGCCTTCTTCTTCTTCTTCTTCTTTTTTTTGGTGAGGAAGATTGGCCCTGAGCTAACATCTGTGCCAGTCTTCCTCAATTTTTTGTATGTAGGATGCCACCACAGCATGGCTTGACTGGCGACTGGCAGTGCATAGGTTTGTGCCCCGGATCCGTGCCCATGAACCCTAGGCTGCTGAAGTGGAGTGTGCTAATTTAATGACTACATCACCAGGCCAGCCTCACTTATTGTTGACTTTTGAGAGTTCTTTATGAATTCTGAGTACAAGTCTTTTATCAAATATGTGATTTACAAATAATTCCTCCCGTTCTGTGGCTTGTCTTTTTATTATCTTAAAAGTGTCTTTTGAAGGCAAATGTTATTAATTTTGATGAAGTCTAATTTATCAGTTTCTCATTTCTTTTCTTTTATGGATCATGATTTTGCTGTTGTTGACAGAAGAAATCTTTGCCTAACTCAAATTCCTATGTTTTCTTCTGGAAGTTTAATAGTTTTAAGTTTTGCATTTAGGCCTATGAACCATTTTGAGTAAATTTTTGTTTATTTTGGGAGGTTTGAGTTAATCATGATAGCTGATTGTCCTGGTACCATTTTTTGAAAAGATTATCCTTTCGCCGTTTAGTTGCTTTCATATGTTTGTCCAAAATAAGAGTGTGATACATGATTTGCAGATATTTTCACGCATTCTGTGGCTTGTCTTTTCACTTTCTTAGTGGTGCCTTTTGAGGCACAAAAGTTTTAAAATTTGATGACATGCAATTTTTCTATTTTTTTCTTTTGTCATCTGTGCTTTTGGTGTCATATCTAAGAAATCATCGCCTGACCCAAGGTCATGAAGATTTACTCCTGTGTTTCCTTCTAGGAGTTTTCTAGCTTTAGCTCTTAGATTTAGGTGTTTCTCTTGGTGGGCCCCAGGGACTTCCCGGAGTCGTGTCCTCAGGGTCTCCCTTCGCAGTCACTGCACTGGTTAACACTGTGAGTTATGAGCTGTTTCTTCCTTTTCCTCCCTGGCCTTAGGGGCTCTTCCTCCTGAGTCAGCTCCGCCTTGCCTGGCCCCCAGCCTCACGGAGGTCTTTGTGCCCTCATACTTTGGGCTTCTGCGGCAGGCTCCTGACCCGTCTCCCCTTCCCTGCGCTACTCTGGCCCTTGATGAATCTTCCAGAAGCTGTGTGGTTATCCTGTTCTTGGTTCAGCACTCCTTCATGGCTCCCTCTGTCTAAGGATTGTACCAGGCCTCCTCAGCTTGACATTCAGATGCCTCTTCAGTCTGGCTCCAGTCTGCCTTCCCAGCTCCATCTTCTCTCTGTGGACTTTCCCTCAGGATCAGAGAGTCTGGGTTATTGATTCAAGGACCTGGAGTACCTTGCAAGCCTGATACTCTCTCCAGGGACACCCTCTTCCATGCCTGCCAGCCGTACCAGACATGCCCCTGACCCCAGGCCCAGCATGCCCTGGCCTGCCCTGAGGTCTCCTCTTGTCGCCCCATGCTCCCCTCCTCTCCCTGTTGCCGGATACATGTCAATATCTGCTTCCTGTTGCCGGTTCTCTGTCAGCCTTGACCACTTATTTCCTCAGCTGCTTCTGTAGAGCAGAGGTCTTCTTTCCTTGTGATAAATAGGTTGGGCTTTTCTCTGCCGTGTGTTTGCATAGAATGACAATGGTAGGATTCTGGGGTGGATGGGGTTGGGGTGGGGTTATGGGAGTTGTGAGTGGCAGCAGAGGTGGTGGAGGGGTAATCTAAGTTTGCCCCTCCCCTGAAGGCGCATCCAGGAGGCATCTGGGGGGTATCCAGGAGGTGCTGAGGGGAGCTCAGTGTGCCTCCGCCAGAAAAGCAGCATTTATTGTGCAGCTGAGGAGAGAGTAAGACTTTGAGATGGGAAGGAGAAAGTCTCTTTCCATTCATGCACGGGGGCAGACACGGAATAGGATGTCTCCAGGGAAAGATGGCGCCACATCCAGCATGGAGCTCACATGGCCTCTGGGCCTGGGCTGGCTGAGGCCCCTGGGTGGAGGTTGGGGCCACCTCAAAGCTGGGGTAGGGAAAGCCTTCAGGTAGAACACAGACCTGAGTCAAGGACAGGACTTGTAGCTTCCAGAAACAAAGAGGCCCCTGGAAGAAGATTGTAGGCGCTGCCTGTGGATCACTGCCAGGCACCTGAAGTCCCAGAGGAAGGTTCTTTGGGATCCCAATGGACAGGTGGACTAAGGACAAAGGCAGGGCTCCTGATGGCTGGAGGAGCCACAGCAGAAGGTGCAGGGGCCAACCGGGACTTCGCTTCTGCAGCTGGGACTAAGAATTAAGATTTTGGGGGGAGTGAGTGAGGCCTAGGAGCCTGAGCATCTTTGTGTGTCTTCAATCCTGTGTGCCCAGAGGCATGGGCAGGACCAGAAGCAGTTTACCCGGATGCCCTTGGGGCTGTACTGCCAAAAGAAGTTTTGATGAAACAGCACCATTGCCAGGATCTGAAATGTGCTGTGTAAACTTGCTTTTGTGGGTTGTGTTCTGTTGTGTTGTGTTTTCCCTTAGCTTTTCAGTAAATATTCCTTTCAAAAGAATTGCAGCCTTGTCTCTGCGACCGGAGGGGCGGTGGTATTTTTCCACACACATGTCTCAGTCGGCACAGAGAAGGGCATCAGTGAGGAGCAGGGGCTATGGCAGACGCTCGCCAGCCAGTGTGGTGGAGTTGTCGGGGGGCCTGGGTGCTGGTGCAGAGAAGGAAGGGAAGCCCAGGAAGGGGCGATGAGACCCGCTGTGGACGCTGATCTCCACTGGCCGGGGACCTTATCCTTCTCTCATTCCCAGAGGATCTAGCACAGTGCTGCGTGTCTCATGGGTAGCCGGCAAGTACTTGCCTCATTGGATCTGATCCCTGGGGAATAATAAGCGAAGGCTTCTCTGCGAAGGGGCAGCCCTTTGTCCTATGCTGGACTCGATCACACTTTCAAAAAATAAAATCTTCCCACCCTCATAGAACCCTCCTTGCAGTGTCCCTGCCATCCCCAACATACATACTGCTCCATCCCAGCATCGCCAATGCACCTAACCTTTTAATCTTGGGTACTGTGGACACGTTCAGTATGACTATTTGGTGACTCGGTGTCCCTACGGCCATAGCTCGTCACAGGCCAGCCAAGCTTTGGGCTTTGAGGACATCAGAGAGCCCGACCAATTACGCATGGCTGCTCCCAGCGCCAGCCGCATGTGGGTGTCCCTGGCATTTGTGTGCTGGCAGCTAGGTGTGTGTTTGCTAAGATGGGGGCCAGGGCTCCAAGCTTTGGGGCCGGAAGGGTGAGGGTTGGGGCTCCAGTGACTGGTGCCTGTTCCAGGCCTGAGCTCGGTGTCCTCGTCTCTCCCCTGCAGCTTGTCTCCAATGTCCTCATTTTCTCCTGCACCAACATCGTGGGTGTCTGCACCCACTACCCGGCCGAGGTCTCCCAGAGACAGGCCTTCCAGGAGACCCGGGAGTGCATCCAGGCGCGGCTCCACTCACAGCGGGAGAACCAGCAGCAGGTGAGTGAGGCCGTCCTGGCCCGCGCAGCTGCAGGGAGCAGAGACCCAAGACCTGCGCAGCCCAGCTGCCCGCCTCCCCACCAGCTGTGCTCAGTACAGCTGCCCAGCCCCGCCCCCCTGGGGGGGGTCCAGCCCAACGAGGAATGTTTCCCCTGGAGGGAGCCCAGCATTCCTGGCTCTGTGGGGATGCTCTGGGAGAGACTCTGGAGAAAGAGCTCTGCCCTGCGCTCGCCCATGCCTCCTCAATGTCCCCCTGTGGTCTTGCAAGCGAGCCCAGCAGCCCAGGCCCTGGGTGCCAAGAAGGCGCCTTGCCACCCCTCCCCAGGGGCTGATGAGTTGGAGTGGGGGTAGTGTCAGCATTCCCACCTGGGATTAAGGCGGGAGAAGGCCCTAGCTGTCAGCCCCTGTGACACCCACAATGTCACACTAGGCACTTCCTCTGTACCCAGTTCTGGGATTTGGTTGGTTCAGAGAAAGGAAGGTGGTCCTGTCTCCCCCTAAACCTCACCCTCAGAGGGCTCCTGAGCCTGGAGGCAGGCCATTCACACGGGCCACAGACTCCGGGGGCTTCTCCCAGTGACCCCTGGGGCAGAGGGACCTGCCCCTGTGCTTCTATGGGCTAAAGGCAGAACAGGGACTGAGGGGCTGTGTCAGGGTTCCCTTCCTGTCTGCCTGGCATCCTGGAGGGAGTCCTGTTTGGGGTTTAGGACCACTGTGTGCTCTCCCGCGTGTGAACCAGATAGAGGTCTGGGAACTCTGAGACAGAGTGGTGCTGCATAGCTCCCAGACGGGAGGCCCCGAGGGACCATGCAGGCCCAGGGGAGGGAGTGGGCAGGTCAGCAGGATTAGGGGGCTCCCACTGGACTCATCCTTGCCCTGGCTCTTAGAAAGAAGGTTACCCTGAACCGGGTCCTCCCTCCCCTGTCTGTGCGTCTCCCCAAACCCTCAGCAGACATTAGTGGAGTCCTGCCCTGTGCCACATGCTGTGTCAGGCCCAACAGCAAGTGTGGACATGGAAGGTCTGCATGGACAGGGGAGACAAAGGCTGGGACAGCAGTGGTCAGCTGTACCCTCCTGGCCAGCACGGTGTATGTGCTGTGGCCGCCTGAGTGCACAGAGGTCTCACCACCCCGTCTGCATGCATCCTAGGGGGGTTACAGGACACGGGCGGGTGACAGAGGGCTGAGAAAGAGGGTACAGCTCTGCAGTGTCTCTCAGGGCCTTCCCCAGTTGCTGCCTGTCCCCATTTCCCTCCAGCCCTGCTGCTAGGGCCACCGTGTCTTGCCAGCTCCCCAGCTCATGCTGTCTAGTCGGAGGCCTGGCTCGCCCCACACGCTCTTTTGGCCCTGTCTGGGCTCCTGGTCCAGCCTCTTGAATGAAACCCGTGCCCACCAGTATCCCCAAGTCCTCCCACTGTCTTTTCTTGACAGACTTACCTCATCTCTGCACCCCGCTCACCCCTCAGCCCCTACCTGCCTCAGAAGCCCCCTCTCTCATCCCAGTCTCGGGCTCCAGCATCTCTCCCCTGAGATTTCAATGTTCTCCTTCCCCTTCCACATTAGAGAGTGTCCCCTCTCACCTCGCTTCTCCAGTAAAATTAGCATTTTACAGCTCAGCACAGCTCACTTGCTCTGGCCCTGGCCAGGCTGGACATTCCAGCAAATCCGTAGGGATTTGGGGAAGAAAATATGTTTGTCATACCATGTTCTGGGCCAAGATGCACACTTCCTGGGGACAGGCTCTCCTCACCAAGCCAGAGCCCAGCGGCTCTCTGCGTCCCCTGCCCTCTGCGGAACGGGCTGCTCTGGGGATCCCTGGGGGACACTCCTAGGTGCCACCCGAGGAGGGGACTCAGCATTGTTCCCTGGCCACCCCCTGCCCACTCCTCCTGGCCCTCAGCCCCAGAAGTAGTTCTAACTGTGGGAAGGTCCCTCATGAATCTAGGCAGTTTGTAGCACACTTTCTCCTAATCGTCCTGTATTTTCACAGAGCTGTCCTGTAGTTGGTGTTTCCAACACCATGACTGTTTCCTGAGAGTTCAGTAAAGATAAGATGGCCTTTGATGGCCATGTTCACTGATGCCTGGGGAGACCATCCCTCACTAGTTTACCCGTGTTTCCCGAGCATGAGACTGTCAGCTATGGAGGTGAACAAGACGGAGCTCCCATCCTCAGGGAGGCGTCTCATTTCACGCACTAAAGGGAGACAGGTTAACAGACCACTGAAATACAGCGTGATCAGGGGCTCTAAAAGAAGGCTCAGGTCGGGAGGAGATGCTGGCAGCCAGAGCTGGGACCCTCCTCCTAGGAAGGGCTTGGCCTGAAGGAGGTTGGGAGCAGTATGTGAGGATGTTGATTGTAGCTGAGGAGCTTAGGGGCAAAGGCAAGAAAGACCTACCAGAAGCCTGGGAAACGTCTCTGGGTTCACACTACTTGGAGCAGAGTGCAGATTTCAATTCAGGGGGTGCTGGGAAGGGAGCATGGAGGGGTAGGGAGGAGCCGGATTGTGGAAACTTCGAGGCCAGGCTGGGAGCATGGGCTGATCCTGGAAGCTTCAGGAAGCAGAGAAGGTTTTTATGCAGGGCAGTGATGTGGGCAGGTGTGTGTCTTGGACAGATCACACTTGCAGTGTGGAGGATGGATCAGAGGCGGCAAGCTTGCAGACAGAGAAATCGATGTGGAGACTGCCCCGGTCATCCAGACCGGCCCTGAGGGGGCAGGCCCGGCACAGGAAGGGGGCGGGTGGAGTGAGGGCGCTGGGTTGCAGTGGAAAATAAGGAGGAGTGGGCTCAGTGGGTCCAAAGGAATCCATGTTGGATGTGGCTGGTGGACCCTGGGGAAGCAGTGGCAGTTTTGAGCAGGAGAGCGACAGGCACTGGGGAGGCTGGGGCCCAGGCAGCAAGGAGGGCTGAGGAGAGGCTGTCTGGCTAGGACGGTGCGGCAGGAGTCCTGCAGTTGGATGAGAACCCCGTGTGGGCGGTGGAGGTAGATGTGGAACAGAAAGGACAAGTCCGAGAGCGGCGTCCAAATCAGCAGGGCTTGATCAGTGCTGGACAGGGCCTGGGGCTGAGGGCAGAGGGAAAGTTCTGGAAAGGAAGAGCAGTTTACGTGGATGGGGTCTTGAGCTTGGTGATCAGGAGAATGGAGGCGTCATGGACAAAGGCGGGGAACTTGCCAAGGAGAGCCCCTGGGGAGGGAACCCAGGAAGGTGAGTATGGTTTGGGGTGTGGTGGCGAGACCTCCTGGCGGACAGCTGGAGACTCGGGAGCCCTGGACAAGAGATAAGGAGCGGGAGGTGACCGGAGAGGCGCTGGTGGAAACCTTGCTCCCAGAGGACAAGAGTGAGCAGAAGGAGGACAGAGGTGGGGATGTGCTCTGTGTGGGGCCGGGAGGATGGAGAGGCACCAGAAAAGGTGGAGAGGGAGGAGAGTCTCAGGGCCACACGAGAGGGTGGGCCGGCACCCAGTGTCGAGTGAGGGACAGGAGAATGAGGGGGGCTGGCAGCAGCCAGCATGAATGGCTCCAGGTGAGAGAATTCTGTGAGCGAGCCCGGCAGAGAGCCCAGCGTGGGTCGTGGACTGCGGAGGGCACGGGGAGAGGCTGCCCGTGGAGGCCGCCCACCCCGGAGGCAGCTGGACCTCTTGGAGCAGGCAGGCCCCGGGGGAGACCGCGGAAAGGGGGCGAAGTCTGGACCCCATCCTGGCTGACAGGACCCTCCCCCTCCCCACTCCCTGCTTCTCTCCCTCCTCCTCTTTGACACGTTTTAACTTTTCAGTTTCTCAAAGCCGGTGTGCTTTCCCTCCCTCCCGGGCCACTGTCCCCACTATGGAAGTGGAGCCCCCTTCTCACCTCATCCTCTGGTCCCCATGAAGCCTTCTCTACCACCACACAGCTCCCCAGCCTAGGTCACATGCCCCTGCTCAATGCCCTGTAGTACCCCGTGCCCCTGTGAGTTTGGGGGTTTGCGAAGGAGGAACTCCATCTGTCTTGTTCACAGTTATAACTCCTGGCACCCAGCATGATGCCTGGAACAGTAGGTGCTCAACAACAATTTGATCACTGATTGAATGAACCTCATTTACTGCTCTCAACACCCCATCCCCATTTACAGATGAGGAACCTAAGGCCCAGAGAAGTTTGGTAATTTGCCCAAGGTCACACAGAGTCTCAGGTGACATCCAGGATTGTAACCCAGGTGCTCAGTGCTACAGCTTCCCCGGGAGTGCTTTTCCCCATGTACACTGAGGATCCCGGAGGTGCCCCAGGGAGATAGGGTCAGGGAGCCCTAGGGACATGACTCCACCCCGCCTACTCCTCCCCCCCAACACACACAGGTGTTAGCCCCACGAGTTTCAGGAGAGCCTGAGAGGTTTTCCAGGGCCCTGCAGGTGGGGGCACAGGTGGAGGAGTCAACCTGGGGAGGAGAGGGGACTGCCAGGCAGGTGGAAGGAGCTGTGACAAAAGCGTCTGCTTCCCTCCCCAGGAGCGGCTTCTGCTGTCTGTCCTTCCCCGTCATGTTGCCATGGAGATGAAAGCAGACATCAATGCCAAACAGGAGGATATGATGTTCCACAAGATTTACATCCAGAAACATGACAACGTGAGGTAGGGCTGAGGCTGGGGGGCAAGGGCAGTGGGAGGACTGAACCCCAAAGGAGACGACATTTCCACTCCCTCCCCTTCAAGGGGGCACAGCCCAACAGTCGTCTGGTGGCTTCGGAATGTGTGTTGTCTGGGGCGCTCCAGCCCCACCCCTCTAGGTCTGTTAAGTGAATTATCACAGGATGCAGGGGGAGTCGGAGCGGCTGCAGGGAGAGGATCTAGAAGGGAGGAGGAGAAAAGAGAAAGCAACACCGCCAGCTCTTGGGGAAACTCCTAGCCTAATAAGGGAGACAGAAAGCTTAGGCTTAGAACCCAAATGTCACCATCATCATCGCAATCTTCATCACCATCGAGCAGCTTCCATGCCTTCTAGCCAATGTGTGCCAGGCACTGCACCATGCATTACCCACCTCATTGCTGATCCTCCTGGCAACCTGCAAGGTGGGGACCCTTATCAGCATCCCTTGTTTAGAGATAGAGCTCCAAATGGCTAAGATTCTTGCCCAAGGTCACCCAACGAGTGGCAAAGCTGGGGTGCACCCGGGTCAGCCGCCCCAAAGCCCACATTCTTTTTACTGCGTGTTTGCTCCTTGCCTAGATGAGACGCTGACAGCAGGGATGTGCAAACGGATGTAGATTAATAGAGTGCAAAATCCGCCTTTGAGTTCCACAGGGACGTGAAGTGACACAGTGGCGTGGCTTCCTGGGGTGCCTGACAGTCCTCCCACATCCCCAGGAAGGGAGCTGCTGTTTGCCTTCAAGGGAGGTACCTTCTCCCTGGGCGCGTTTCCCTAGGACCCACGAGTTCTCCAAGGTTGATGCAGAGAGAATCCTTTGGAGGCCTGCGCTGAATTTTCAGGAAGGGGATTAAATGGAATAATGTAAATTATTGTGCATGTATGTGCAGGCACACATGCACACGTGCGCACACACACAAACATACAGCTGTTCAAGGTGAGGCTGCTGGCTGCAGGGGTGGGGAAGACACCCTGTGTTTTATGCGGTTCCCAAGTGTGCCCTGGAATCCAAGACTATCGGTTCTGCCGTGTCCTCTCTCCATCTCCCAAAACGGACTCCTGGCCTTTGGAACAAAAACGTACCTGCACAACACTTTTGTCCTCAGTTTTTGGGGTATCCCAGCCCCCCCCCCCGAAGCCCATCCACACTTCACTGTCAGGCAGGGACAGTGTAGACAGCAGCAGCCTCAGTCTCAGGAAGAAGGCTGCGATGGCTGGATCTCCACGCCTAGGAGGTGTCCTGAGGGAGTGCAGGCTCAGCTGAGCTGAGCTCAGAGAGGAAAGTGGGGCCCGGGCCTTGGCAGGTGGCACTGACATCCTGGTTTCCCACTTCTCCTCCTCACACCCACCTCTGTCTTCACATCGTGGAATAATGACTAACAACAATCGTTAATACTTGAATAGAACTTTCTTTAACCCACACACTGTTCTAAGTGCTTTCATATATTCACTTAGTCCCTGCAATAAATAGAAGAGGTTGATACTGTTATTATCCCCATTTTCCAGGTAGGGAAACTGAGGCATGGAGATTAACATGTCTACGATCCCATAGTTGGTCAAGTGGGAGAATTGCCCCCAGAAAGCTTTTGGATATCAGAGTCTTTATCCAGCCTGAGGACTGGACAAATGTTTTTTATATGCCCAGGAGAAAGGAGTTCATATGAGGGTTCTGTGGGAAGTCTTGGGTAGCCCCCAGGCCAAGAGGAGACTCAGAGGAGAGGGAGAAGAGAGGTTTGGCTTCCAGTGTGTGTGTGTGTGTGTGTGTGTGTGTGTGTGTGTGTGTGTGTGAGTGTGTGCACATACGTGTGTGAGCATATGTGTGTGTGTGTGACTGAGGACGCACCAGGGGCCTTTCCTGTCTGATGGCAACCCCTAAAATCTGGGGGACTCTACCTTATGACACGTAAAGAAATAGCCTCCCTGTTAAAACAAATCCCAGAGGCCCAAGATTCAGGTGAGGAATGACCCGCTAAGTGGTCCCAACATATACGAACCCCTGAGCTCTCCCCTTCTGGAATTTTCTCTCTTGCTCCGATCTCACCACCTCACTGGTCCTGGCATTGTTCCTGGCGGAGCCTGGAGCAAAGGTGCTTTCCTTGATTGCTCTCAGCACACAGAGCTTTCTGCAGATTTCACTCAAATATAAAGTGGAACACAAAGGAAGTCTAGAAAATTCACCACTCAGAAGCAGTGGGCATTCAAGGCACAGGTTCCCAGCCTGGCTTGGCTGCGCACCGGTGTGTCTGGCCACCTCTGCATCTCTGTGGTACGTTGCCCCCTCACCCTCTGTCCTCCTGCACGGCGGGCGTCGCCTCACTTCCCATTCCACAGTTGCTGGCTCTTGGGCCCACAGCCCCCCAGCAATGGGGTTTGGTCAGAGGGGCGACTCAGGCCTCTTCCACCACCACAAGGAGGAGCCCACCCTCAGGGTAACATCCCCTTGCCCCTCCATGCCTGAGGAGGCTGTGACTTGGGGCTGATAAAAGAACAGGGCCATCATCACAGCGGGGCCTGAGCATTGAATGGTAAGAATGAGACCCCAGCCACAATGGGGCTATTTCTGTTCTAAGACATGCTCAGGATCAATGACGGCAATCAGAAAAGAGATGAAAGGAGAGAAAACCAAGATGCCATCATTTTCATGGGGACAGACATAATTCTGACTCTGAAATTGCTGGGCTAGAGGTGGCTGGTACACATCAGACACCAGCCGCCAGTAATGCTATGCAAATATCCTGCTGGGGCCCCTTTCTCTGTTGTGTTAGCAGCACCCGGTGCATCTCGTGATGGAAACACATTGTGTGCTCCAGTCTCTGTTTTTGGGTTGAAACTTTGGCCTGGGTTGGGGGTTGAATAGTAGGTGACATCATAGTGTAGAAACACACTTTGGGGCTGGGCTCATGGTATAGTGGTTAGGCCAGGGGCCCTGGGTTAGGCAGCCCTTTGTGTCACCCTAGCTCTGCTGTTCCATGGCTATGTGACCAGGGCAAGTTACAGACACTGAGCCATGCTGAACCTCAGTTTCTTTACCTACATAATAGGATAGGAAGAGTACCTACTTAGTAGGGTCGTAAAGAGTAAATGAAATAATATGAGGAGAGCGCTTAGCATAATATCTGGCACAGAACAAGTGTTCAGTAATTGGAAGCAGCTATGATTGTTGTTACTGTTATTATTACGATGATTATCACATTCCTATCAACAAAGAAAGGCCTGGGGAGTCTCGAGCTGGAGAAGGGCGATGAGTCACATTCGTCAAGTCTCTGCGGAGCTGTAATATTTAGAGAGGGTGATGACATGCTGTTCTCTAGCCCCACCGAGAGCAAGGCCACAAGAGAAATAAATCAATGCTGCGGTGTGACAGCTCGGGCCTGGATCTATGGAAGGGGAAGAGACTAATGGGTGGGGGGAGAGTTCAGCCTGGGCAGGGAGGGGTGACAGACAGGCGGCCATCACTCTCTGTGGCCTCATTCTCCCCTGGCCCTGAGGAGAATGGTTGCACAGCACAGCACTCAACTCCTGGGCCTGCCGGGAGTCTGTTGGATGCTTTGGTGCTGAGCCCCACTGGCCATGGGTTGAGGCAGGCCAGAGGCCCAGGCGCCCCTGAAGACCTCCCTGGGGTCCCGAGATACGTCTCCTGTCTGACATGTGGTGACAGATGGAGAGGTCAGTTGGGGCTGGGGCCCATTGCTGGGATGTCAGACCTGTGGCTTGAGAGCCCTCCTGCTTGTCTGCAACTCCCCCCAGACCTGCGCCTCCTGCTGCCAGCAATGCCAGGGTCAGAGGTGGGCTATGCTGTCCCCACTCCCCGACATTCCAGCAGAGGCTGCTCTGGCTGGGATCTCCCAGTGCTCTGCTTTGGGAAGAGGGAGATCAGGATTGGAGGGAGGGGCCAGCCAGAAAAGGCACCACATCAGGGGGAGGCACATCCCCGTGGGTCACAGTAAAGGTACAGACACAGCCAGAACCCAGATGCCACCAGGTTACCCTTGCCAAGAGGTCACCGTGTTGGAGCAAATGAGTGTCTGTTAAACAGACTTGTTCACGCCCTGCTCTGCCACTTAGCTCTGGGGACTTGGGCAAGTCGCCCAATCTGAGCCTCAGTTTCCCCATCTGTACACAGGAATGGTGATGTCCATTCACTCGCCCATTCAGTGGATGTTTTCCTTCTGCATCCATCAGTGGGGACCTCCAGCGGCACTCATAGACACTTAGCTAGAGGCAGGGGTCACAATGGGAAGTGAGGAGGACACTGTCTCTGACATCTGGAAGCTCACCTTCTGTCTGAGAGGACACGCCCTCCACAATGGATTAATTCGTCGTTGGGAATGTACCACAGGAGGAGTGGAGCAGTGACCCGTGGACATGGATGTTGCATTCCAGCACAGCATAGACATTAAATGACTTCATGCTCAATTATTCTGTCACAGTGGTGAGGAAAGCCACAAAGAAGCCCAGCCTGTAAGAGGAGGCCCTGGGGCTCCTTGCAGGAGTGCTGGTGGGGTAGATGAGGTCAGGTATGTAAAGCCCCTGGCTGGGCCCCTGGCCCAGGAGGTGGCTGCAGGCTGTTCACCCTGTGGAGGTGGAGCAGGCTACTGACCAGGCTACCAGGGGAGAGTTAAGGTCGGGTAACCCAATACCCCAAGGGTTTCAGGGGACAGGGAATCCCCCAGCTAGGCCCGAGAGGGTGCTGAAGGAGTCTTCACTTCCATAAGGGTCCCTACCGAATAAGGAGGCCCACACCTGACTGGCCTGTCCCCACGCTGGGGCCCTTAGATTTTAAAGGTTGTGGATGGTGAGGAGGCCCAGAGTTCATTCTAGAGACTCTGCTCTCTGTGCGAATGGAGAGAAGGCCGCCTCCTCCAGGGGGTGCCAGGCCCCTGCTGAGGAAACCGGGTCCTCCCAGGACTCCATCTCTTTGGACCCTGGGAGGAGTTCAGGACGGAGTCGGGGCGGGACAGCGGGGGTGGGGGTGGGGGGCATGTCTTGGCTCACTGGCTTGAATCAGAGCCTCTTTCTCAGGGACCCAGGAGCTCTGTGGGGCTGGAGCTGGGCTGGCAGAGGGACTGCTGACCCAGGTGACACCCACTCTCTACACAGCAGGGATGTAGCAGAGTCTGGGGAGGGCTGCCCTACCCTCACTCCCACCCCCTCCCCTCCCTTCTCTCCCCAGTCTCTCCTGACCCTCCCCCTTTTAAGGTTATCATCTCCTCTCCTGTCTCTTTCAAGGACTTGGCTGTGCTCCCCAGGCTGCTCTGGTGTCTGGCTCAGCTACAGCGTAGTTCTGAATTATAATGACCTCAAGACAGTATCCAAGATTCTCAGATACCTGTGGGCAGACTGTGCACCCTGTGGGTCGAGAGGGAAAGTGTTTACCTCCAGTCACGTCCCCAGCCAACTGACCACATGAGGAGTGGTCCATAAATACCCGACATTCCTGTTTCCAACCTGATATTAAGAAAAGTATTCTGAACTCTATGCTCAGACCAATTAGAGATATAAGTGGTTTTTATATTATTAGCTCATTCATTCCACAAACATTTATTGAGCTGCTACTATGTGCCAGTCATGACTAGGAGTAGATGGGATGGACACTGTGCTTGCCCCTTACCAGTGAGGAATATCCAGCCTTCACCAGTGAGGCTGGGCTGAGCCAGGTGCTATGGGAACAGTGGCCTGAGGACCAGCTGGCCCCATTGGAGGAGCTGCTGGGACAGAGTCTTTTCTTTTTAATTAACTGACTAATTAATTATTTTAGTTGTAGTAAAATATACATACCATAAAACTTACCATTTTATCCATTTTTAAGCGTACAGTTCAGTGGGATTAGGCACATTCACGTTGGTGTGCAACCATCACCACCATTCATCTCCAGAACTTTTTATCTTGCAAAACTGAAATTCTATACCCATTAAACACTAACTCCACATTCCGCCCCTCCCCCCAGGCCCTGGCAAGCACCATTGTACTTTCTGTCTTCATAAATTTGACCACTCTAGGTACCTCATATAAGTGGAATCATACAGCATTTGTCCTTTTGTGGCTGACTTATTTCACTTAGCATAATGTCTTCAAGGTGTCATCCATATTGTAGCATGTGTCAGAATTTCCTGCCTTTTTTGCTGAGGAAGATTAGCTCTGAACTAACATCTGTGCCAATCTTCCTTAACTTCATATGTGGGTCACCACCACAGCATGCTGATGAGTGGTGTAGGTCTGCGCCTGGGATCCAAACCCGTGAATCCAGGCTGCTAAAGCAGAGTGTGCCAAACTTAACCACTAGGCCATCAGGCTGACCCCAGAATTTCCTTCCTTTTTAAGGCTGAATAATATTTCATTGTATATATATATTACCACGTTTTGTTTTTTCATGCATCTGTTGATGGACACTTGGGTTGCTTCCACCTTTGGCTGTTGTGAATAACTCTGCTATGAACATGGGTGGACAAATGCCTCTTTGAGGCTCTGCTTTCAGTTCTTTTGGGTATATACCTAGAAGTGAAATTTCTATATCATATGGTAATTCTATCTTTTATTTTTTGAGGAACCCCGTCCTGCTTTCCATATTTGTTCACCATTTTACCTTTCCACTAATGGTGCACAAGCGTTCCAATTTCTTCACATCCTTGCCTGGGGTTGGGTCCTGACAACAGACCTGAGTTTGCCTGGGATACAGAATGGGGATCGATGGGGAATGGAGCCAGCAGCCAGCAAGGACTTAATCATTTTAGCTCTCTGGACTCAAAATGGGGAGCCTAGGGGGAGACAGGAAGGGAGACAAGTCAGGGCGAAGAGGCGCTGACCCGTTAAACACGTCAGGCTCTGTGTTTGAAACAACTGGGATCAGTTGTGACTCGTGATTCTGATTCTAATGAGAATCCAGACATAAGAAGGATTGTTTTGGGTGGAGGAAGTCAAAGGAGACATCGTGGAGGTGGCAGGGTTGGAATCAGGTCCTAAAAGAAGAATGTGATTTGTTTTTGACCTTTTAAACATAAACATTCTTGTTATACAGAGGATGTATGTTCTTTGTAGAAAATTGGGAAATAGGAGCAGTATAGAGAAGGAGATAAAAAGCACCGTATTCTCCCCCCGAGAAGTCACTGGCTGCTGAGGGTCTTGGTGCAGTTCCCATCTCTCTTCGAGGGCTCCTCCCTCGGGAAGCATTTCCCCAGCTCTTCTAACACACTGTAAACGGAAAGTCTGGAGGTGCTGCAGGTGGTACGTTGTCTGGGTGGCGGGAGCAGGATTTGGTGGGTAGAAACAAGATCGAGGGGTCAGGGCATGGAATGGGGTCGCAGGAGGCCCTGAGGCTGGCAACATGGGTTCCAGGGCATACACTGACTCCAGACCCCCTGGACCTGGTCCTGACGGCCAAGCCAGTCACAAGGCCCCTTCACTTTCTGAAGGAAGGTGTCCCATCTCTGTGAGTGGAATGGACTCTCTCTGTTGGTGGAATCTGTGCCGACATCCAGTGTGTGCAGCAACCTCTCCCCTGTGCCTCTCCCAGCCGGTGCCCTCAGATGGTCCTCTGGCTGCTCCTCGTCCCTATGCCCCTCTCTAACCGTTTTTCCACCAGCCCTTGGAAAATGCCCAGTTGTCTGGTATTCATTCTCAGCCAGGTGTTGACAAGAGCACGCCTGATTGTGCTGCTCACCCAGCGTGTGTGAGTGACCCATCGCCCCTCCTTTATCTTACAAGGGGCCTGGACCCTGGCGGCTTCCCAGGTTGTATGGCTTGTAGCACAGAAAGGGCAAACTGCAGGGATAGCCTTCCTGGTCAAGAAGAGACCCCGGCCTGTGGCTGGGCCTCTCCAAGCTACACACCGGGGGGGCCTCCAGGGTGCTTCCCACCCTGCTTCTGCAAGACCTCCAGCTCCCGCCTGGCCCAGCATCCTGGGAGTTGGGCTGAGACCTTGCCATACACCCTTCCCACCCCCACCCCATGACTGCTGTGCCCCCAGGCCCCTGCTTCTCCTGAGTCCATCTCCATAGACAGTTTGCCTCTTGGCATTTCTTGAGTCCCCTCCCGACAGAATGCTTGAGATCAGGGGAGCAGGTCCTCAGTGCTGCCCTCTGCCCCAAACACTAGGAGAACTCCGCTCTGGTGTTCAGAGGTGCTGCCGGATGTGGCTTCCACAGAGCAGGGTCAGACGCTGACGGCTTCATCAAGTCACAGGGCCTGTTGGCAGCGAGAGGGAGCAACAGTGAAGAAATGCGCTTAACCAAAACTGCATGTTGTAAAGCTGAGCTGAAGCTGTGACAGAGAGCTGAAGGGCCTGTCGGGGTAATTGGGATGAAGCGCCTGCCCGCTCCTGCCTCTGGAGTAGAATGCAAGCGACTGTGAGTGATGGATGGCAGGCAATTAGGGAGGAGCGCACAGCCAGAGTGGGCCTTCCCCGCCTCTGCCGCCTGCCGGGAGGGCCTGAGCGCATCGCCAAGATGAGCTCTCAAGTGGGGACTGATCGATGAATTAGCACCTTACTGCACGTCTGGGCTCAGCGCTGGTTGTAAGATGGCCCTCAGAGTCACTGAGGAGCAAATCGGGAAATCTTGGCCAGCAGAACAGACAGTCTGCCACTGGGTAAACCTCATAAAACAGAGGTGCCTCCAGAAGTGACAGTCATTAAGTAGAATGCTCCCCCAAGTGACTTTGCCTCTGACAGGATGTGGGGGGAATGTGGAGGTGGCCAGGTTTCCATCAGTGTCAGGGAGAGGCTGCAGGGGTTCAGAGTTGGGACCTCAGAGACCCTGTCCAAGCTTCCTTGCACGTTTGAAGCCCTGCTTTGAGGCACCTCCTCTCTGGCTGGCTGGCAGCTCTGTCACACCACCTGAAGGGAGCCAGCTACCCGCCCCTCCCTGATTCCTCAGCCACTGCTGACAGCCCTGGGAGGGGGCCATGCAAGAGCAGATCCCAGGAGACGGGAGGGAGGGTCAGGCTTTCTTAGCCACCTGGAGGCCACACTAATGTTGTTTCCCATGTCTCCTGGCACAGAACCAGGAAGCTCCCCGTGGCCTCTGTAACCATTCCCCTATCTATTCCAAGAACACTGCTGGAGCATCTGCTGGGTGCCAGGCCTGCAGCTCTCGGATGACGTGCTGGGGACCCTAAGAGGCCCAGTGGGATAGATAGAAGAGCTATTGGAGTTGCTGGTCCTGCCCCTTCCTTGCTCTGAAACTATGAAAATTCTCTGTCATTGAACGAATATATATTAGGCGGTGTTGCGGGTCGAATCGTGTCCCCCAGAAGATATGTTGAAATCCTAACCCCTGGGACCTGTGAACGTGACCTTATTTGGAAACAGAGTCTCTGCAGATGAAACCAAGTTAAGATGAGGTTCTGCTAGAGCGGGATAGGCCTCTGATCCAATAGAAGTGGTGTCCTCATAAGAAGAGGAGAGACAGACACACAAGGAGAAGCCCATGTGACAGCAGAGGCAGAAATTTGGAGTGATGCGGCCACAAGCCGAGGACTGTCAGCCACCACCAGAAAGAGGCAAGGAAGGATTATGCCCAGGGTCTCAGAGGGAGTGAGGCCCTGCTGACACCTTGATTTCGGACTTCTGGCCTCCAGACCTGAGAGAGAATAAATTTCTATTATTTTAAGCCCCCCAGTTTGTGGTACTTGTACAGCAGCCCTGGGAAATAAATACAGGCACCTACTCTGTGCTGTCCTGTGCTGGGTGGGTGGGTGAGTGTGGGAAGGGTAGATAGAGTGGAGGGCAAGGTGGACATGACCTGTGCTCATTCATTCGGTCATTGGGTTGCAAATTTTATTAAGCGTGTCCTCTGTGTGCCAGACATCATGCTGGCGCTGGGATGAAGCCAAGAATCGAGCAGACAAAAATGTCTCCCTCTGGGAGTTTACATTCTAGTAGAGAGAGATGGACAGGAGCGTAACAACTGCAAAGTAATAATAAATAGTACCTCAGACGGTGAAAAGTGCGATGGAGACAAATGGAGCAGGGAGGGGAGACAGACTTCTGGGAGGGGCCCTAGGTTTAAGTAGGGCAGCGGGGGCCTCCTTGAGAAGGTGGCATTTGAACTGGTGCAGTGGTTTCCAACTCCGGCTGCAAATAGAATCACCAGCGAAGCTTAAAATAAACAAAAACAATAATGGCAGAGCCCCACCCAGGCCAGTTGAGTCAGGGTCTCCCGGGTGGGGCTCTGGGACTCTCTGTAGAAGCTCTGGGGTGATTCTAGGGGGACCAGGTCTCAGAATGACTGGTCTATGGGAGGAGAGCACAGCGCCGAGGCCCAGCAAGGTGCCCTGTGGGGAAGGAGGGCGGTCGCAGGCCTGGCCACATCTGGACGTGGCACGCAGCGGGGTCAGAGCTCAGTGAAGCGAGGCTAGGCCCCCTGAGCCCTGTCCACACACATCTCGTGTTCTGGGGGCGGCCCCTTCTCTTCCTCCTCCTTCTTCCCCTCGGATTGGCGCTGTGGGTTACCTTGCCCAGGAGCAGGCCTGCCTCTGCCGGGTTCTGGGACTTTGTTCTTTCCTACTGTGAGGGTCTCAGCAGCCCCCAAAGCCAGGCCTCTGCTGTGTAGCCCTGAACCCAGAGTGGAACAGCTGGGCATGGTGTCGCTGGCTGTGCATTTGAAATACTGAGGTCAGCCAGGGGTCTCTCACTCAATGTCTTCCTTGACTCTGGTGCAGCCAAGCTTGGCCACAACCTGCCTTGGCTTTGAGTTCCTGAGAGTTAAAGCTGAATTTCCAGAACAACTATGTAACGGTGCTTCTTGTAGGCTGGGAGAGACTTTTCCCTTCTTCTGGGTGGAGTGGGGCAGCCACCTGAGAGGCGGGGAGGTGGCAGGTGGGCCAGAATAGGGGTCTACACCTATTAGGGAGCTGGGATCAGCATCTGGAACCCGACAGCTTCCCCTCACCCACTCCTGTCTCCCCCAGCGCCCGATGCCCCCGGCCAGCCCCTGGGCGAGGCGCTGAGCCCGTCTGCAGGGTCAGACACCAGCATCAAAGCATGATGGAGACTCCCGACTCCCTTTCATCTTCTGAGGCCGCTGCCTCGGAGGCTGCCCGCTCTGGAGCAGCTTGTCTGATGTTCTGATGTCCTGAGTCCTGGGGCCTGACGGGACAGCGTCTCTCCTCTCTGCTTCTCCTCCTCACCTTGTCTGCTTTCCCCTCATTGTCTCGTCTCTTGTCACATCCCTGCATTTCTCCCACTCTCTTTGGCTTTCCCCGGCAGTTGTCTTTGCTGATCCAGCTGGGCTCAGAGCGGCCTGAGGAGCCAGGGTGCCAAGAGAGAGCTCTGGGCTCAGCACCTGGGGTCTGCCCTCTTGTACTTTCCTGGGAGGTGACACAGCCTGGCTGGAGCCCTGGGATGCACTCTCTGGTGGCCCAGCCCGTCTCCACGTCCCCTTGTGTGAGCTGGTGAGCAGCTGCTGAGTGTGGTCCCTCTGGGTGGAGTCCTGTCCTCACCTACCTACAGCAGCTCACACATGCCTCTTACGGCTCCCTCTGTCCCACATACATTGCCAGACCATTGAATTACGCTCGTATTCCTTTAAGATGACTGCAGGGCCAACAGACAGCATAGGATTTACTGATTCAACTCCTGGACTGTGAAGCCAGGTTGCCTGTGTGGCCTTGGGCAGGTAACTCAACCTCTCTGTGCGTCAATTTTCTCACCTATAAAAGTAGGATACTGACCTCACAGGGTGGTTGTAGGGCTTAAATGAGTTAATACATATAAAGTGCTTAGAACAGTGTCCAACTGTTTTAAAACGTAGGTTTTATTATTATTCAGGTGTGGTGAGGCCAGTGGATCAGGAGACGACTTCCATTGAAGAGGCAGTTTGTTACGCACAGTTCCCAAGAGGAGGGGGCACGCCACCCCTTGAGGGGGCCCCACAGGGAAGCACCCCAATTGGGCAGGAGGCAGAGGGGGGCGAAGCATGGGCAAGAGCCTTTATGATGGTTTCTGTGGGAAGGAACAGGTGAGGCAGGGTAGGCGGGCTTAGGATGGGCTGGTTTGAATAATGTCAGCAGGCTTTGGGGTGTAGGGCCTGTCCCGAGTTGTCTGGTACCTGTCCCTGGGATGCTGGGGGCAGAGCAGTAGGGGCCCGGGTGTGAGAGCCTGATTGGGGCTGGGGCTCTGGACTCTGAGGCGAGTTGTTGACTGTCTCGAGGAATTGACCCGTCTGGGAGGGACAGGCTCCCGGGGGTCACAAGGCCCCTGATGTCAAACACCAGAATGAAAAGACATGCTTAATGTACTGGCACACATTTTTGGAATAAAATGACAAAGTACGTTTAGTTCTACATTCTCAATTTAAAAAATGAGATGGTTGCTTCTGGAACCGCAGGAGCCGCGTGGTGGAGTGGAGGAGCAGAGGCCCGGGGGGTGGAGGCCACCGTGCTGTGGTCTCCAGCCTCTTCCCTGGGGCTCAGCCTCCTCTCCGTGAGATGGAGACCCCAAGCCTTGCTTCAGGGCAGCCCGGAGGATCCCGATGATGTGTCGGAAGCTCCCATCCCCGTGCCTGGCCACCAGGAGCGTCTCCATGCAGGAGAGTTACTACATCCCTGTGTCTGTTTTAAGGGAAGAGCTCTAGGGCGCTCACACGTTCCAGCTCTGGGCCTCACCTCTGGTGGTCTGTTATGAAAAAAAAGGAAGGTGTTTTCAATCTTGGGAACACGAGCCTCCAGAAACGGATAAAAGATCCAAAACGTGCAAGGCAGGGACTGGCTGGTGCATTTGACGGGGCTCCTGGGGCTGAGGCTGGAGGAGCCGGCTGGACGAGGCGGGGGCTTCCGGAGATGCACGCAGACTGGCCGTGTCTTCCTCCCTCCTCCCTGTGGCTCTTTCAGTCTGTCCTTTCTGGAGGACTCCCTCGAGATGCTCTCTCCAGAGCAGATGAATCAAAGGCCTCCATCCCTAGGCCCAGCTACCTTGAGGGGGTGGCTCGGGTCAGACAGGGCCAGGCCGCTATCTGTGGTCACCTCAGGCAGACACATGCTCCCAGGTCTCATGCGCCTCTGCGCCTTTCCTCCTGGGAGGAGTGAGATGCAGGTAGAGTACAGAAAGGAGGACTGGATTGGCGTTTCCCTGCCAGCTGGGAGAGGCCACCCTCTCAGCTCTCTGGTGCCAGGGCCTCTGTCCCCTCCCCAGCAGCTGTTTGGAGCCCTGTAGGACTCTTGCTGCCCAGCAGCCCTCTTATGGCTGAGGGCGGGCCCTGGCTGTGTCCCCCCACCTTCCTCCCTCATGGGGGTCTTCCTCCACCTGTCTCCCCAGCATCCTGTTTGCTGACATCGAGGGCTTCACCAGCCTGGCGTCCCAGTGCACTGCCCAGGAGCTGGTCATGACCCTCAACGAGCTCTTCGCCCGCTTCGACAAGCTGGCCGCGGTGAGTCACCCCGCCCGCTGCCATCAGGCACTCGTGTGCCTGAGCCGAGACAGGAAGGGTGGCCTGACCTGGGCTGCCTGAGTGGGGGTGGTGTGGCCAAGGACTCACTGAACCCCAGGGACAGGCCTGTGCCAGGGTGTGGCCTGCTGGGCAGAGCCCTCTGTTGGGAACTGGGAACGGCCAGAGTGGCCACGTGGGCTGTGGCTGTGTGTCCTCACGTTGGCCCCAGCCACACACTCACACATGGAGATGCTTTCACAGTGTTGCCGTTCACAAGGGAGCAAGTGGGTGAGCCCTCCATCAGTGGAAGTGGGTGGTGAGGCTTGTCAGTAATACCCCCCAAACCCCAGAAGAATTTCTGTGTGATGGGCATGTTAGGTGTCATAGAGCCACTTTCCTGATGCGATTGGCTGCAGTGATCAGAGAGTGAGTCTGAATCCCAACTGGCCTGCAGACAGCTGTGTGCCACCCCTCAGAGGCTTCCTGAAAGAGGACCCTTAATGTTCCGACAAACTAGAAGTCACACCTGTTGGTGTGGAGCAGTGAACTCATTAGGTCCCTGTTTCCACCTCTGTCATCCTTTCCCAGCTTGTGTGGCTATGGGCGATGCTCTGAGCCTTTGTAGAGTCATTATTTGTCACAGGTCACTTACTACAATGTCCACCAACATGTGGACATGTCCCCTTTGCCCTCCCAGGATGCCAGACCAGATGGTTGATGAGAGGCTGGTGCTGGTCGGAGGTGGTGCCGGGGCCTCTGTGGGCGTTAGATGGTAGGCCCCGCACCTCACTCGTGTTTGTCACTGAACGTGGGTGAGGTGAACCGGTTCATGCCGGGGGCTTGTGCAGTGGATGGGTCTTAAATGAGAGTCCAGGCCACACAGATACTCGAGTGCCAGCGTCCCAGCCTCATGAAGTAGCTTCCGGGAGCCAGATTTGGACAGCTGATAATCGATGGTCAGTGACGTATATCCATGCCAGTTGTGGATTGATCGCGGCCTGCTGGGGTGACCCTGCTGGGCCAGTTACCCGGGGGTGGGGGGGACCGGGGAGCAGCCGGCAGGTCCCTCAGCTCTGTGGGTGTCTTATCACTCAGGGGCTTGCTGGTCTAGCAGAACTCTTTTTGATAAAATTTCAGACAGGCTGAGGGGTCAGGTGAGATTGTGTTTAAATCTCATTTCGGCTTGAATCTTTTTGTAAAAGACGAAGAGTCAGAAAACTGTTCACAGAAGCTGAGGCTGAGAGTCAGAGCACGGTCCAGGGGTGGGGTGGGACGGGGACACTCACACGCAGCTTGGGGCCGTCCTCGCGCTGCCACAGTGGGCCAACTGCATTCTTCCGGGGCCTCTGCTGTGGCCATAACAGTGCGTTCCTGGTCCTGGGGAGGCTGGAGTGCCTCTCTGAGGGCTGCTCGGCCTGTCCTCCGTCCCCCACGCTCCTGATAAGCCCGTCCCAGGGCTGGGGCTGCGCATCCTGCCGGCACTGAGTCTGTACTTGCTGCCCTAAAAGGCAAGTTATTCCAGGCACGGGGTGAATCTGTTTGCCTCCCGTTTCTTTCCCTCCCACTTCTCTTTCCTACTATTTTTAATTTTTAAAATTAATTTGCTTTCCAGGAGAACCACTGTTTACGTATTAAGATCCTGGGGGATTGTTATTACTGTGTTTCGGGGCTGCCTGAAGCGAGGGCTGACCATGCCCACTGCTGCGTGGAGATGGGCATGGACATGATTGAGGCCATCTCGTAAGTGCCTGTCTCCAGGGGGACTGCCCGTCTGCAGGGAGACTGCCCATATGTAGGGGGACTGTCCATGTCTAGGGGGACTGCCCACATCTGGGGGGACTGTCCATGTCTAGGGGGGCTGTCCATATCTAGGGTGGCTGACCATCTCTAGGGGGCTGACCATCTCCAGGAGGACTGTCCATCCTCAGGGGAGCTGACTATTTCCAGGGGAACTGTCCATCTCCAGGGGGGCTGACCATCTCCAGGGGGCACTGCCTGTCTCCAGTCTGCAGGGGGCCTGTCTCACACCCTGAGTAACTGACCAGCTGGCTGCCTGGTTGGACAGGGAAACAGTGGGGCAGAGCCCCCTCCAAGGACCACCAGACCTGTCGGGGGGTAGATGTGCACCTCCAGGCTGGGAGCCTTCTCTGGGTCTCCTGGTACACAGCAGCCTGGGAAGCTCTTCCCAGAGAAACGTGTGCTGTGGGAAGGGAGCGCTTTGCAGACTCTGGGCAGCAGGTGTGGACGCACCTCTCCAGGAGGAGGACAAGCTGGCAGCCGTGCTGTGAGCGGCTCTTGCACGCCAGTCTTTCATATCTTCTCACAGCCAGGCAGCTAGGGTGGAACTCTCTGCCCCATTTCCTCCCAGATGAGAAAGGCTGGACTCAGGTTAAGCAGCTCCCCAGGGTCATACTACTGGACAGGTGAATTCAAACACAGGTGTTTCTATTTTAGGAAAACCCATCCTTCCTGGGAGCACAGCAAAAAGGGTCTTTGGCCAATTCTTGGTCACTGCTGGCCATAGCAGGAACCCCCGTCCTTAAAATCCATGGACAATCCAAGCTTACATGTCAGCCAGGGAGCGGGTCAGAGATTGCATCCAGGGTCAGTAACTTTGAACTTTAGAAGGGGCCTGGGCAGGGGCAAAGGGAAAGCCACAGTGGGCAAGGTCAGAGGTCAGAGCAGCTGTCCAGGAAGGTGGCTGCCTCCATTCAGTTTGGCTCAGTTCCATTCGGCGGTGTTTGCTGAGTGCCCCTGCGTCCTGAGCTAGGCGTCCGTTGCAAGAGAGAGGCTGGGATTGCATTGCTCTGATACCAGGCATGCCGAGTGGATACCACCAGGTCAGAGAGGCAAACTGGTGGGCGGGCTAAGGAGGGGGCTGTCCATTCCATTGGGAGGACGGAGAGAGGCTTCCTGAAGGAGGTGGCCCTGGAGTTTAGCCAAAAAGGTAGAATGAGCTGTCATCAACCTAAGCAAGTGGCCAGAGGCATTGTGGATGGAAGGAACAGCTCCAGTAAAGGTGTTTGCAGATTGATCCCAGGACAAGAGAAATGATGAATGACATATATCTTCCCTGTGGTGGGTGTCAGCCCCTTGCTGGTGGGGTGGGGTGGAGGGCGGGAGTCCAAGTGGTCACTGCCTCTCAGATGGCTGAGTGGGCCCATCCCCAGGGTGTCAGGGAGGGTCCAGGTCCCTGAAAAGTGCACGCTGAGTGTCTTACCACAGAGCACCTGCATCCTCTTCCGCAGACACAGACCTGGAGATATACAGTCAGTCCCACTCCCCTCCCACAGAGGGCCTCCTGTCTATTGGGGACTCCTGGGTACATGGTGCACGTGGTGGGGACTGGAGCTGTGTTCTAGCACCTGGAGCACCCTCAGTCCCCTGCACCTGCCCAGGCCCCCGTTCTTTCCTGAGCAGGAGTATGTCTTTCGAAACTCTGTTAACCACCTTTCTCCATTATCCTGCTAACGTCGAAGCAGCAGCAATGAGGATAAATCCAAGAGCGTTATGTGAATGGGATTTGGAGTGGCTGTAACTTCCCTGTTTGGCTCAAGTCGGCACTAATGTGTATTTGCATTTTCAGATCACGATTTAGTTGACTGAGGGTAGCGATCGCCCGAGCGCCCCGGGTGCCCGAGTTGGGGGAAGCAGTAGGGCCTGGGCTTTAGTGTGAGGCGCTGCGCCACCTTGTGGCCAAGACAGGAAACAGCGCCTCTCACAGATTACAGCACCTGAGCAGCCCGGCCCAGCCCCTGCCCTTCGCAGGGAACGGTTTCTGATTGGATTTGGGCTGGACCAGAGAGAAATGACTGTGAGCCCCACACCTTCTGACGCATCCCCGACCCCCTGCTCTCCAGCCTCGCCCCTGCTCTGTGTGCCTGGTCCCTGATCCTCTCCCAGCCTTACCCCTGCTCCATCCCCAGGTTGGTCCGGGAGGTGACAGGGGTGAACGTGAACATGCGCGTGGGAATCCACAGCGGGCGAGTACACTGCGGTGTCCTTGGTCTCAGGAAGTGGCAGTTCGACGTCTGGTCTAACGACGTCACGCTAGCCAACCACATGGAGGCTGGAGGCAAGGCGGGGTGAGTGAGGACCACTGCGGTGAGCGAGGACCTCGGGCAGCGGGGCAGCGCGGGGCCCAGACTTTGCTTCTCACCCTGCCCCACCCACGGTGACTGTCGTAGGAGCGGGGCAGTGGGCAGGACGGGGTCACTTGCAACCCTGGGGTTGGCAGAGTTAGGTGAAAATTACTCTACCTGGCAAATTACTTACCCCTCACCATGGCAAGTAGGGGTAGGGGGCTTCGTCTCCACCTTTGCAGAGTCTTCATGTGGAAGATATGTACACAAACGCTGTGGTTTGTGAGATGCAGTAGGTAGGGCGGAGTTCTAGAGGAGGGAGCCGGGGATAATTTCCAGTGTAGCCAGGACAGAAAGGAGGTGGAATGTGAGCTGGCCTGGATGACTGGGCAGGATTCGGGCTGGTGAGGAGGGTAGGGAGGGGAGAGTGTGCCAGGCTGAGGGAAGGGTGTGAGGGCAGGCACAGGTGTAGGAAAACAGTGTTTCCAAGGAATCCGAAGTAGAGCAGACGGCCTTTTAGGGACCAGTGGAAGGAACAGTGCCTGTGTTAAGAAGGACGTTCATGCCAGGCTGGGGAAGTTGGACTCGATCCTGTAGTCAGCAGCAGCTGCTGTTGGCTTCTGAGCAGGTTTGCAGAGTTTGTGAGCCTGGAGCCGGTGTCCTCCCAGCAGGCTGACAATGTATCGTGTTATTACAGTAATATAACACAGAGGGGAGATGGTGTGGTGCTGTGGACAGGAGCTGGGACGGGTCCCCCGAGCCATCTGGTGACCTTGGAGGGATGCCGTGTGCTGAGGTTGGGACGAAGGTTGGGGCTAGCGTTTGAGCCAGAGTTTGGGGCCCTGGGCTTTGAATTGGGATTGAGTTGGTTGCAGTTTGTTCTGCATAGGAGCTGGAGTTCTGAACTCATTTTCTGCCCTCCCCACCCTGTTTCCCTGCCCACCTGTAGACGCATCCACATCACCAAGGCCACACTCAACTACCTGAACGGTGACTACGAGGTGGAGCCAGGCTGTGGGGGCGAGCGCAACGCCTACCTCAAGGAGCACAGCATCGAGACCTTCCTCATCCTGCGCTGCACCCAGAAGCGGGTCCGGGGGCTTGGGGGCCGGGGAACTAGGGGGCTCAGAGTCTTCGTTCTTTGAGGGAGGGAACTTTTCTTAGCTTACTGCTTCCTTCTCTTGCTCTTTCCTTGAGTCAAGTCGTGAATTCCTAATGCATCTCAGGAAGGACATGAGAGTTAACTGAGGCCTTGCAAAGGCTGATGGCAAAGAGGGAATGATTTCATTTTGCTTCTGTTGCAAAAATGCAACAGGCCTCAAATCATTTAGCAGCGATACATCTGAAGGCCACGAGATGGCAGTGAAGCACCAAGGAAATCTGGGTATACCAGATATTTTATCTCCAGCTCGTTCCTTTTCTGTTGCCTAAACTAAGTGGACATTTGTCCTCCTCCGTCTCTCTCTCTCTCCCTCTCTCTCAGTGTCTGTCTCTGCCTGTACTCATATATCTGTTGTTTATTGAACCCCTGTTTTTTCCCATCTTTTACTTTCTAGTCTCTTCCTTCTTTCTCATTTTGTCTCAGCCCACACTTGCCAAAATACAAAACTGAATTATTAGCAGACCTCAGTGTTCTATTTTTAATAGTGCCACATTCCATGTTCTTAATTTTTAAAGCAGATGAAGAGAACATTTCCTATTTCTCCCTAGATTAAAATGCCTTTTCCTTAGGAGTCTTTCAGTTGAATTTATCTGTTGGTCAGAGCCCTTTGAGAGAGAATACCTTCCCCTTTTCTTTCCTAAGAAGTTAAAGATAAAATGAAACTGTGGGAAAAGTTCAGAGGAAGTCTTGGATGGAGCAGAAGATTTTTCAAGGGAGGAGGGGCTCTTCCGGGAAGGTGTCCACCCTGAGAGGGACATCGAGGGGCAGTGTGTCCCGCCACAGCAGCACACCCGGGACACGGGTCCTGGCTGCAGGGCCTCTGAGGCAGCTGTGTCAGGCCCCCGCACAGACACCAGGAAGGGGTGTGGGAGGCTTTAGGGCACTTTGAGGAGAGCTCCTAGTGGCTTGATTGACACATTTTTAAACATTTGCTTGTTGTTTGGCCAGAGTATAAATGAGCTGGGATCCTCCCAGGCCGTCCTCCCACATTCCTCCTCTCTGCTGGTTCCCAAGGCCTCCAGCCCCACCCTCTAGCGCCGCCCAGGCTGAAGCCTCACTCTCTACCCTGGGTTCTCTGGGTCTGGGTCTTCCAGCTTGACAAGCGATCCAGAAAGGATGTCCCTTCAGCAGTGTCAGCTGAAGCAGGCTGTGTCCCTTCCCCTCTGCATCCCTGGTCTGATGGCTCCCTTCTCAGGCTCAGGGAGGGCGTTGTGGGGAAGACCACCTCTTCCCTGGGCCTCTCCAACCATCCGCCTCTTGTGCCCATTTGGATGGACGGGCAGACAGATAGACAGAGATCCTGGCTGGCACATGGGTAGCTGGGTGAGGCCCCGTTTGTGTATTTGTGCAATGCATGTCAGCCCTTGAATCTTATAGTTCCAGTGACCCAAACCTCTGGAAGCTGCCTTCTGGGCGGTAGGGCCTGTCCTAATGCCCACTCTGGTAGCACGGGCCTATTTTGGATAAATTGAGTGGAGATTGGAATCCCAGGTTTCCTCTCCCTCTGTCACCCCTGGGCACCTGCAGACCCAGGCTCTGCCACCCTTGAGAATTCCATGCAAACTACAGATGTCCCCGTGCCCCTTTGCTTTCTCACCAGACCCATCTCATCATCCTCTTCTGCCCTGACCTGGGCTAGCCAGGGCTGGCAGGAGGGAGTTTGGAGGGATTTAGGATGTGTGCCCAGGTGAGCTCTGGGATCCTGGCAGACCTCTGGGATCCTGGTTGTGCAGAGAAGAGAGGCACAGCTGCCTAAACCCCTCCCTGGCCTGGCCTCTGGGAGGAATGAGAAAGTCCTCACTGGGGCTCCTCTGGTGGGCCCTGCCCACGGACTGATGCATCTGTGTTGCTCTCCCAGAAAGAAGAGAAGGCCATGATCGCCAAGATGAATCGCCAGAGAACCAATTCCATCGGGCACAACCCGCCACACTGGGGGGCCGAACGCCCCTTCTACAACCACCTGGGTGGCAACCAGGTGTCCAAGGAGATGAAGCGGATGGTGAGTGGCTGGCAGGGCAGTGTGCGGGCACATCCTCCGGGGCAGGGCCTTCCGAGGGTGTGAGGGCTGGGCCAGGCCCCTCCTTCGTCCTAGGGAATCTGGAGAGCCACAGAAGGAAACATTGGAAGGGGGGCTTATCCCAACTTTGGACTAGGAGCCGGAGCACCTGACTTCTGGTCTCGGGCTCTCTCCGTGAGCCTCGCTCTCCCTTGGCATGCCCCATTTGGCTTTGGAATGGAGTGACGACACCCCTTCCTCCCTCCCTCTTGGTAGAGGGCTTGCTGGCGCAGGCTGGAAGCAGGCCCATCTGCCTGGACTCAGGGTCCAGCCAAAGGCTCCAGTGGTCTCTTGGCACTATCTGGTGAGGCCCTGGGGAGTGGAGTGGTTACTGGCTTATCACTCGCCCTTCCAGTACCTGCTACATTTCCCAGGCAGTTGGAACACATCTTTTGGCTCAATTGCTCAGAAACCATCCCAGTGCTTTTTGGCAAGTGCCAGGTGATGGTCCCCTTTGCCCTCTGTGCTGAGAAACACTCCCGCTGACTGCAGCCTTCCGGGGGGGGGCGTGCAAGTGGAGAGAGCAGAGACCGCAGTGGGGTGCGAGCTCTGTTTCAAGGCTCCTTGCCTGCCTCTGGGGACAGACACCCCTGGGCATCGCCACACACACCAGGGCTGGGCTAACTCAGGATGCGCTGCCCGGGTTCTATCAGCGATGATGGAAAGAAGAATTCAGAGGGGGGGAGGAAGAGGAAGAGCGAAGACAAGAAGTCAAGTTCTTGCAGCAGTGTTCTCCTTCTTTCTTTCCAAGAGCTTGGCTCCTGTATCGGAGCACACTCCTCAGCTCAAGGGCAGCCTGGGTCCAGGTCGGAGTCGCCCACGCTGAGGGAGGGATGGTGAGGAGGGAAGGTGCAGGGAGTGGTGCCCGTGTGGCCACTTAGTTCGCACAGAGCCGGGGTCGAGGAGTAAGGCAGGGCATGCCGGCCCCAGGGTCCCTGAGTTGGGGCCTCTGTGGATCAGACTAGGTTTAAGCAGCAGCAGCAGGGTTTAGAGACAGACTCCATGAGAATCCAACAGAGTCAGCAGACAGCGCCAGGGTCTGAGGGAGGAGACAGGCTGGAGACCCAGTCACTGTGCTCCTTACTAGCTAGCAAGTAGCAGATGATGAAAGTTTAAGGAAAATGTACAGGAGAAAAACTGAATTGAGTCAAGACCTCCATTTTAACTTTTGACGGTAAAGAAGCAACATTTGGGACACCAAGATCTTTGAACGTGGATGTCCACACGCCTGGTCCGTGCTGCTCAGGGTTCCAGCCACCACTTTCTCCCTCCAGGACCCTCCCCAAAGCACAGAGCGGTTGGTGGACCCTCCCTTCTCACCCAGCCCTCGAATAATCTGCAGACCCTGTGCCCACGTGACCAGGACGGTCTAGAGATGAGAGGGGGTGGGAGGACAGGGGGAGCCTGAGAGGGGAGGGGCATATGAAGAGCGGGGAGGCCCTGATCCAGGTGGGAGGGAAGAGAGGAGCAGGGGGCGGGAAGTCAGGAGAGGACAGCCAGAGGAAGCGGGAGACGCAGGGGGAGCTGGAGACGCGGAGAGTGGGGAAGGAACAGGTGGGACAGGATGGAGATGGAGAGGAAGGAAAACCACCAGCAGGCAGGAAAGGTACCTGGTGGGACATTGCCTTCTCCGTTTGAATCTTTGGAAAGTTTTTTCCTTTAGCGATATTTGGTATAAGCAGAATCTTTCATTATTTCTGAGCCTCGGAGGAGGCAGTGTGGATATAAACACCAGCTTGGCAGACACGTTCATCATCGTTAGGACAAGGAGCCTTGGAGGAATTAGCAGAAGGGCTGTAGGTGAGGAAAGGACAGTCTCAGGGGACCGGCTGCTGGATGGCCTCCTCGTGGTGTTAATTGCTTCGTCCAGCGGTGGGGAGGGAGGAGAGCATGTGCGGAAGAGCAGGGTCAAGGACACCTCTGCACAGCTTGAGGGGAAGAGGCTCCCCATCCCCCCTCTGGCTGGGCAAAGTGCCCGGCATCAACGTGCCAACTGCTGTCCCTGCAGCTGCCCAGTCAGAGGGTCCAGCTGGGGATGAGGCAGGTTCCGCAGCTGCCAGACACACCGTGGGCTTTTGATGTCAAACTCGCCTGAAATCTTTGGGAAAGACGCAAAAAGCGAGCTTCTGCCCTGACTGCCACTGAAGATCGGGGAGGAATTAGATTAAGCAGTGACTGAGAGCGGTTGGAAAGGGCTTAACTTGTAGTCAACGGCTTATTTCTTTAACTCTTGTTGCAGCTTTTACTCACCTTTTACAATGTCGTGACCCGCTGTGCCGGTTTATGTTTAGGCCTGAGTGTTGTAAGGTCTCTAAGCTTATTTATTAGCAAGAAGGTCGGCGGGGGAGCGTGCATGGACCTCTGCTCATCTCACCAGCCCAGGGAAGCTCTGCATTCTCCGGGGTGGCGGGCTGAGTGCTGGGGAAGATGAGCAGCCTTGACAGGGCAGGCGTGCAAACGGGACCTGCCCCTCAGTCTGGACGAGCTGAGGGGCCACGGCCTCTGCTCTTGCTTTGGGTCCGAGGGAGAGGATCAGGAACCAGACAGAACCCCTGAGCTGAGCTGCTCCCCAGAAGTGCTCCCCAAACCCCAGGAACCCATCTGAGGGTCCTCCTAGCCCAGTTGAGGACCATTGTCCTAGTAAGCAGGTGGGGGGACTTGAACCCGGCCTGCTGGACAGTGTTCTTAATGACCCTCTGCCATGGTTTATGGATCAAAGTGTTTCTGGCTATTGTCAGTCACCACCCCAATCTGACACTGAACTTTGCACACCGACACGACCCCCATGTGCTTAGAGTGGACCTGGCCCCCAATGCCAGTCCCAGCAGATGACCAAAGAACCCTGGAGAAAGTCAGAAACAGGCCATTAAAAACATTTCAGGTTGATTTTTGAGCTGTAGAGACCAGCGTAGGCATCATCCAGCTCAGTCGTCCTCAGTCCCGCAGGAAAATCGTCGCTGGCCCCTGTGATAGACAGCAGCGGGCCAGCACGTCACCTGATGTTCCCAAGCGAGCTGGCCTGCCCACTCTCTGCTGCCTGCTTGAGCTGGGCACCGAGGCATCCCGGGAACATCCGGCATGGGCCCACCCCTGATGGGGCACTCGCTTGAGTGACACCAACGTCTCCAGCCTGGAGCTGGCATGGGGAAGTGGGCTGGGTCTTGCAGCAGGCATGGAGGGCCTGGCAATTTCTCAGAGGACAAGGAGAAGGGTCTGGCTCGCCCAGGTAGACAACTGCCAGGCAGCCTGGGAGGAGCTCAGAGCCCACGGCTGGGCACTTGGTTATCCCACTAGAGGCTGCCGAGGCCCAGGCAGCCCTCAGCTGGGGGTAGAACGGAGAGCGAGCACCTTGGCGCTGCGTGGACCCCACTTCTGTTTTAGCGCCCAGCAGCTCTGGCTCATGGAGACCAACATAAATCCCACTTTTTGTGTTTCAAGCCATGTCCTCAGAGGGAATGAAGAGAGATGTGTTCGTTAGGGGTTTGGGTTCACCCAGCATTGGCCAAACTCCCCATTTGCCCAACAGTGTGCTCCAGTGTGCTGGGCCAGAAATCAGAGGTCATCTGCCCTTGTCCCAGCAAGCTGAGCCTTACCTGAAACTGCCTGTCCTACCTGTCGCCTCCACCAGTGCCATCCAGATTCCACCCTCGTCCCATTCTAGGGAGCACTCCCTCCATTCTGCCACAACTGGTCAGACCCTGACACACATCGGTCCCTCTGTGGACTTGATAGATTAACTCTAAATAGAGCTTTGAGTTTGGCCACCATAAGGGACCTTCCCACCCTCACCCCTGCCCCGTCTGTATGAACATCACAACAGTAGTCAACTCGGGGCAGGCAGGTCCCTCACCTCCTGGGTCCCCAGCCAGCTCTGGCCTTGTGAGAACGTTGGTTCTCAGAGACAGGCAAAGCTGTTGCAGTAACAGGAGCTTAATTTTCTTAAGCTTGTAACTTGTGAACTCTGGGGAGATTTTATGTGTGCTCAGTGGGGGTGGGGGTAAGTGTGCATGAGTGTGTACGTGCATGGTTATGTGCATGAGTGTGGGGATTAATCAGCTTAGAGGTTTCTTTTATTTTCATCTGAGTAAGTGGCAGAATTGGGAGGGGACCCACCAAGTCCAGGGTCCAGGAGGCGGGGAAAGGGAGGTTTGGGGACATATGACAAGGAAGCAGGTGTGGGGACAGGAAGAGCTTAGACACATGGACTTGCCAGCAGATGAACTGAAGTCACAGTGCGCCCCAGCGTGTAGCACAGAGTCTGACCCATAGGAAGAACCCAGCTCATGGAAGGAAGGAAGGAAAGAACTACTGGGGGCCAGCCCCGTGGCCGAGTGGTTAAGTTTGTGTGCTCTGCTTCAGCGGCCCAGGGTTTTGACGGTTCGGATCCTGGGCGTGGACATGGCACCGCTCATCAGGCCATGCTGAGGTGGCGTCCCACATAGCACAGCCAGAGGGGACCTACAACTAGAATATACAACTATGTACTGGGAGGCTTTGGGGAGAAGAAGAAGAAGAAAAAAGAAGATTGGCAACAGTTGTTAGCTCAGGTGCCAATCTTTAAAGAAAAAAAAAAACTGAACTGCAACCGTCTCTGTGTCCAAGCTCCTTGGTGGGCTGTAGAGAGAAAATGAGCTGCAGCCTCTGCAGCCACATTTCTGGAAGCTTCATTTTCAGTCCTCTCTGTTCTCACTCCTCTCCTTCTCTCTCTATCCCTCTCTTTTAGGGCTTTGAAGACCCCAAGGACAAGTGAGTAATGTGCCCTTGGCCTGGGGGTGTCTCCGAACCTGCCTTCTAGCTGGGCTTCCCCATGCGCCCTGGAGAATGAGCCCACGCAGTCTTGGCTGAGGGTGCACGGAGCCCACGGCAGCTGACAGAGGGCAGCCCGGGACCCAGGCCGCCTGGCATAGAGAGAGGCTGGGCCTGGCACTGCCCCCTTATAATCTCCACTCTGAGCACACATGTGCACGCAACTACACACATGCACACTCTGCACATGCGTGTGCACACACACACACACGCATACACACACGTGCAGCTCTCAGGGAAATGCCAACTTTGCACCTTGGTGGCCAGCGCCTGGCCACATCCCAGTTCCTTGAGGAAAGTGAATGTCCTCTTTGTCCTTCACTTCCCAGTTCTCAGGGACTGTCAGAAATCCCACTCAAGGACTAGGCTTCCCCCAAGAAATAGGGTTTTTAGTTCAGCACCCCAAGGTCCTGAAACCTGCTTCCCAGAGGGCCCCCAGCCAGGTAAAGGCAGCCAGGTGCTCCCAGGCCCTGTGGCAGAAGTCTCGCCCCGCAATCCCCGCCTTCGTTTCAGGGTGATGGGACAACTGGAGAATGAACAGCACAGAACCGTTACCTGTAGGGGAAGAAACAATTAAGCCTGTGATAATAATTCACAGTATTTTTATAATATGATAATATATCAATAGAGGCAGAAATACCTTATCGTCAGGGAGGCCCTCCCGCCAGCGAGTCTGAGATGGGCAGTTTTCTGCACATATGTGCAGTTATTAAGAGGGGCACTGGGCTTCTGGCCACCCCACTCTCACTCCCAGCTCCCCCACCCCTTATTAGGGCCGATCTTGGGCGACCGCGGCCCCTCTGATGAGTCTGGGTGCAGCGGCAGAGCCGCTGGTGGCATCCCTGGTGGTCAGCCCGTCTTGTGTCTGTGCCTCTTGCTCCCCAGGAACGCCCAGGAAAGTGCAAACCCTGAGGATGAAGTGGACGAATTTCTGGGCCGTGCCATTGACGCCAGGAGCATCGACAGGCTGCGATCTGAGCATGTCCGCAAGTTCCTCTTGACTTTCAGGGAACCTGACTTAGAGAAGAAGGTACAGCACCCGGGGTGGGAGGGAGGTAGGACCAGGGGGACCAGGCCGCAGGACGGCTTCCACCCCATCTCCATCACAGTGGAAAGAGCCCCCTTCTTGTCACCTCACTTTCCCCAGCTCTGATGCTGCCCTGCCTGGGAGATGGGGATCTTAGGGAGACTTCCTGCTCAGAAGGGATAAATCTGAACCTCTTCATGCCTCAGTTTCCTTGTCTGGAGAATGGGGCTATTCGACACACCTACCTCACAGGGTCATAGTGAGGATTAAACAAATCCTTGTAAAACACAGTGTCTGCCACAACGTAGATGTTCAGTGTTAATTGCTGTTTGTATTATTTTTGTTATTATTGTTATTATTATCATTATGGACTACCCAGCTGCCTGGTACACTGGAAGCTCAGAATATCAAAGTTGGAAGGGGCAGTCAAGATCTCTTTGTCGCACCTCCTTAAGCTGTGACTTGAGAAAGCTAAAATGCAGAGCAGTTGGGTGACGTGCTCTAGGCCACCCAGTGAAGCAGTGACAGAGCTGGAACCATACCCTGGTCCAGGGTCCTTGCTCCACGTCACAGGGTCTCCCTGGTGTTCGGTTAAAATGGGTTCATGTTGAACTCATGTCACATCAAACGAGGCAAACCTAGTTAGGAGGTAAAACTATGGGAGGGGAACTTACTCTGTTGACCAGCGGTAAATGGAGTTGACCCACAGAGGCCTTACCCTCGCTGGGTGACTCTATGCCCGCTCAGCCTCTGTTCTGCAGCTGGTTGCTGTCAGGAGAGGAGCTGGTGCTGAGAGTTGAAACCTTGGAGATGAGCTCTGTGATTTTGGACAAGTTGCCTGACCTCTCTGAGCCCCAGCTCGCTCACCTCTAAAGTAGAAAGAATAACAGGGCTGTGCCTACTTCTTGGGGCTCTTGTGATGCTGTGCAATGATGCTCACAGACCCCGGCACGTGTCCTAGCGTGTAGCTGGTCTCAGTAACTTAATCATTTTGAATTATCCTCACGGTGACCCGGCCTGCAGAAAGTTTCTGATTTGACATAATTCAGCTGCCCTCCCCACAGGCACCACCTTTGGTGGTTTGGACTGGCTTCCTGAGAGCTAAGGCTAGCACTGGTTCTCGGGTCTTCTCAGTCGTAGGAGGGGGCTGCCCCGAGGGTATCTGGATGGAGTGGGACTGGGGCAGACAGGCCCGGGTGCCTCCGCCCCTCACCCTGCCCTGTCCTTGCAGTACTCCAAGCAGGTGGATGACCGATTCGGTGCCTACGTGGCGTGTGCCTCGCTGGTCTTCCTCTTCATCTGCTTTGTCCAGGTCACCATCGTGCCCCAGTGAGTACCCCATCCCTCCGGTGCTCCCTCCTCCAGCTGCAGGGGCTCGGGGGTGGGAGGGAGGTCACGGAGGAGAGCAGAGGTGGGAGCCTGGGCTGAACTTGCTCCGGCAGGGGAGAAGTTTCCAGGGCTGTCCTCGGTGGGACCAGGAAGCCAGGAGTCTGCCTCCTCTGTGCGGGGGGAGCGACGTGCTCGTTCCCAGGAGGAAACCTGCTCTCTGGGCACCGCCTGCTGCATGAGAGATCCGTCTCACGCTGCATCAGCTCCTCCCGGTTTAACCACACTGTCACCCAAGATCTGCCACAGGCTTGTTTCTGTATGGCCTTGGCTTCTTGCCAAAGACTCAATACATCTTCAAAAGATAAAGGTTTTCTGCTACTCTGGCTATTTCAAAGACTGGATTTCAGGTTCTGAAGGCTTTCCTCAAAGAGATGCTCCTGAACTCTTCTGAGAACTGGCCATGTCGCTGAGGGAGGCTTGTGGCTTCCGAGGGGACAGGGGACCACTCTGAATGGGTGGTGGGCTCTTGGAAATGAAGTGTTTGTTAGACAGTCACAATAGGGTCATGCTTAGGTGAGAAGGAGAACTGCTGTGTGTATGTGTGTGTTTACCTACATATGTGCATGTATCTAAACATATTTTTTACTTTTTTTTTTGAGGAAGATTGGCCTTGAGCTAACATCCAAGCCCATATTCCTATATTTTATATGTGGGATGCCTGCCACAGCATGGCTTGATGAGCAGTGTGTAGGTCCGCACCCGGGATCTGAACCATCGAACCCTGGATGCTGAAGCAGAGCGTGTGAACTTAACCACTACGCCACTGGGCCAGCCCCTGTTTTTTACTTTTTATTATGTACTATTTCAAACATACAGAAGAGTAGTTATAATCAACACCCATCCCCCTGATATAACAGTTGTTTATATTTTGCAATTTTTGTTTCATCTATTTTTTTTCTGATTTTTAAAGTAAATTTTAGACATAAGGACATTTTTGCCCCAAAAACCTTAATATACACCTACTTTAAAAGCATTTTCTTTCTTAACCACAATGTTTTACACACCAAACAAAATTATCACAAGTTCTCTACAATCAACATATACCAAGTCCATGTGGAGATTTCCAAAACTGTCCCCCAAAATGTCTTCTACTCTTAGTTTATTCACAGCCAGGGTCTACTCAAGACCCACTAGCTGCATTTGTTATATCCCTGAGTCTAACTTAATCGAGAAGGGTCCCCTCACTCCAGCGCCTTCTGTTTTTAATTTTGAAATAATTAGAGTCTTACAGAAAGTTACAAAAGTACAGCAGAGAGCTTCTGTGCGCCCTTCATTCCCTTTTCCCTACTGCAGACAACTTGCCCAACTGCGGTACCATCGTCAGAGCCTGGCAGCGAACGCCGGCGTGGCGCTGTTCACTCTCCCCAGACCGTATCCTGACTCCATCGGTGTTCCCCCGATGGCCTTTTTGTGTTCCAGCAGCCGGTCCAGGCTCCCACGTTGCATTTAGCTGTTGCATCACCGTAGTCCCGTGTAGTCCTTGACACCTCCCAGCCTTTACTTGTCTTTTGTGGCCTTGGCACTTTTGATGAGTACTGGCCAATTAATCAGTAGACGGCCTCTGTCTGGGTTTGCCTGGTGTTTTCTCATGATTAGATTGAAGTTATGCATTTTTGACAAGAATCCCACAGAAGTGACATTGTGTCCTTCTCAGTGCATCACATCAGGAGGTACACGATGGTGGCCCGTCTTATTACTCGACGCCCTGTGTTTTCAGTGGCACTTACTGTTGGAGAGAGAGCCTTTACGTTTGTGTCTGTGCTGACTCTGTCAGGTTGCCCAGGTGGACACCAGACAGTGGCTGCACCCTGGTTCTACAGCTAATGCCCATCGGCTCCTGCTCTGAGGCTGTGCAGAGCTGGTGGGCTTGGGGGTCTTTACTGGCATAGGACCCCGTTTTTCTGTACTGATGGAGCTCCATGTACCAACGAGCAGCTTAGACCTCTGTCCCATCGTAACTGATAGTCCCCTTTGCCTGGGGACATCACCCCGCCTCTTGGCACGTTCCTTTCCCTGCAGCCTGGCCCAGGGGCTTGTCGTCCCATCCCTTGCTCTGCCTGCCGTGGGTTCCAGTTCGTTCCCTCCTCTGGCCACAGCTCCAAGTTGCTAAGGCGCTGAAGGAGGTCATTCTCTGGCCACCCTCTCTCTAGGGAAGCCTTAGAAGCTACTTAAAAGGTCTTTCTTTCCCTCTGACGAGTGTTCTCTCCCTTTGTTCTGTTTGTTTAAGGCAGCCGAGTGCTGGCTTCTGGGGGAGCCTGGAACAAAGACCCTGTTTGAACGCCTCCCCAGAGGTGTTCACCCGCCTTTTCCAGTCCGCCACTGGTCTTTAGCCTGCTGACAGCGCCTGGCATCTCAGGCCACCCTGACTCCCGGAGGGGGAGAAGGAGTTCTGCGGCCTCTCCTGCCACGGCGGGCGCACTGTACCTCAGTGGTGCCTGCCCCAGGAGGGCCGGGGGAGGGTCTGGATGGAAAGGCACTTGCAGCGCTTCTGTCCGAGGATTTGGCCCACGGTGAACGTTAAGATCACCTGTGGTCTGCCCTGAAAGAGGGGCCGGGGAGAGCCTTGCATTTTTGTTGTTGTTGTTGAACTGGGCAGGAATAGGAGAGCAAAAACTGAGCAGGACTTGTTGTGGGGCCTGGCGGTGGGGAGACAGGGTTCAGGGACTATGCCCTCTGAAGGGACATGTCACTGCCGTTTCTCAGAGTGGCTGGTGGGGCTGCTGTCAAATGCATTTCCATAAAGGGTGGCTGTTTATCAAATCGGTTTTCAACCTTCATAGTTACTTTTCAAGCCATGAGTGACTATGTGGAGGGAATAACCAGGTGATTTTTAAATTGGATCCTAGCAGGCTAAATGACGCGAGTCTACGGATAGCTAAGAATTAGGCAAAACATTGAACAGGTGTCACCTGGCTCTCCATTCGGCTCCCCTATGGGCTGCTGCGCCCCCCAGAAAGTGCAGGAAGGTGGGAAGTGCAGGAGCCGGACTGTTAGTGAGGAGGGTCCTGAATTGGTTCGCAAGGCTGTGTAAGCCCTTCTCAGGGAGTCAGAGGCTAGAAAAGCCTGGGCTGTGGGTGCAGGGGAAATGGAGCAGCTTGTGCTTCCTCCGCAGGGGCCCCCAGAGCCCCAGGGCTGCCCGCCTTCTCTCTTCCAGCTCCGTGTTCATGTTGAGTTTCTACCTGACGTGTTTCCTGCTGCTGACCTTGGCGGTGTTTGTGTCCGTGATCTACTCCTGCGTGAAGGTGAGTCCTGCTCACGCTTGAGGCCCCAGTCGCCCCCTTCTCTCCCTTCCCGGCCCTCTGATGGGGAACCTCCCAGGCGCCCGAGTCCCACCTGGGCCCGGGGGTGCATGATGCTGGAGCTCTTAATTGGTGTTGGCAGCAAGCTCAACCGCTGGGGGTAGTTTGTCAGTGGAGCCTTGTTTGTATTTGCTGTTTTAATTAGCCGCTGCAAATCTGTGCAACAAGAAGATGCTGTTGCTGCCTCCTCTGTCTGTCCCCTCGGTATGAGGTGGGATGAAGGAAGGGCGCCAACTGCAATGCCTGGCACGGAGCAGTGGCCAATAGACACTTGCTGAAAGAATGAGTGTGGAAGAGATCTCTCTCGACACCCGATTCCGGGTTCCCCTGTGCCCTGGAGTTGACCCCAGAGGGGACCGTAGAGATGATGGCTTTTGAGCTGTCCAGCATGTAGATGAGCAGGGAGGCCCAGAGTAGTTCAGTGTTGCAGTCAGGGCCACACAGCTGGTCATGTGAACGTGAGACCCTGTTCTGTGTTTCTCTCGCGCGCCTTCTTTCAAGGGTGTGATGGCCCCCCGATGGGGGCCAGCCTGGTCCTAGCGAGCACTCTGTCCCCAGCAGGTCCAAGCCTTCTCCAGCTTCTGCTGTCACCGTTTCTCTGCTTCTCCCTGACACTCACTTGGAGCCACGGCCCTGGGGCGCCAGGCCCTGCTCTCACTCCCTACATACTCTGCCGTGGGCACCATGTTCTCCTTCTGAGGGGATCAGACCTTTGTCACTTCCAGAGTCCCCTTTCTCTCTCCACCCTCCGAATAGGGTCCTTCATTAGGCTAACTGTTTAATTACCTGATGGTCCAGGTCTTGGGGGACTGATTGTCAGAACTGGAAGGACCTTGGGAATCATCTGGTGTGCTATGGCCCTGGCCTGAGCAGGTGCAGAAGTGGACGTCCAGAGAGGAGCAGGGTGGGCCAGGGTCACGTGGCAAGCTGAGCCCTGTGCTCAGCCAGTTGCTTCGCTGCATCATAGGGGTTCATCCTGAGTCCCTGCCTCGCTAAAAGCTCCTTCCTCAAGGCTACGGCCTGCTTCCTGCCCTGTGTTCAACCCCTCTTGCCTTTTGGTCTTGCTGTTGTCAAGCTCCCCAGCCTACTTTTCTCCCAGTGAGCAGTCCCACTTGCTTCATCTCATGGCTATAAAAGCACACCATCTATTCGGCATAGCCAAAAGGTGGAAACAACCCAAGTGTCCACCAACAGATGAATAAACAAAAGTGGTCTATCCAGACAGTGGAATATTATTCAGCCATAAAAAGGAATGAAGTTCTGACACATGCTACAACATGGAAGAACCTTGAAATCATTATGCTAAGTGAAAGAAGCCAGACACAGAGGGATGTATATTGTGTGATTGCACTTACATGAACTATCTAGAATAGGCAAATTCATAGAGACAGAAATAGATTTGAGGGTACCAGGGGCTGAGGAAGGGGGATGGGAAGTTATTGCTTAATGGGCACAGAGTTTCTATTTGGGATGATGAAAGGGTTTTGGAAATAGATAATGGTAATGGTTTCACAACAGTATGCATGTCATTAATGCCACTGAATTGTACACTTAAAAATGGTTCAACTGGCAAATTTTATGTTGTGTCTGTTTTACCACAATAAAAAAGTCACAACCACCTAAAAATAGAAGCACACTGTATCTAAAAGAGGCTCTTAAATGTTCTTTTGCTGAATCCCAAAAAAGAATCTTTGCTTGGGACCAGCCCGCTGATGTAGTGGTTAAGTTCACACGTTCCACTTTAGCAGCCTGGGGTTTGCCGGTTCGAATCCTGGGTGTGGACCTACACATCACTCATCAAGCCATGCTGTGGCAGCATCCCACATATAAAATAGAGGAAGATGGGCATGGCTGTTAGTTCAGTGACAATCTTCCTCAAGCAAAAAGAGAAAGATTGGCAACAGATGTTGGCTCAGGGCCAATCTTCCTCACCAAAACAAAAAACAAAACAAAACAAAAACCCTGGAATCTTTTCTTTTTCTAAGTTAGAAATTGAGGCAAATTCATTGTTTGTTCGAGACACTTAATTAGCCTATTCAGATAAGAAGCAAAGCTATATGTTGTCTGTCATTTTTAAACCAGAACCTAGATTTCTCTCTTTTGTATTAGCTGCTTTGGTAAACCTGAGCTGTACTGATTTCATTCGTTTTGTGTTCCCTGATCTGCACGTGTATCTGATGGTGGGGGAGGAGGAGGAGGGTGAGGGGCAGAGAGGGAAGGGGAAGAGCAGGGAGAGGAGGCGGGGGAGGAGGAGGAAGAAGAGGAAGAGGAGGAGGGGCAGGAGGAGAGGGAAGGGGGGAGAAGAGGAGGGGACGGACCCACTTCCCCATCTGCACTGCCACTCTGAGTTAGTACTTTGGTCTAGTGAATTCTTGTTGCCTCTGTTCAAGATTATTTATGAAAATGATTCCTGCCTCCTTGTGCTGTATTGAACCTACCTATTTTGTAATCAATGTCCCATTCAAGGAGCTTGCTCCCAATGCCTTTATCTGGCCCAGTGATTTTTCTGACTGTTCTGAGGAGGTCTTAGTTTCCTCAGGGGGAGGCTGGTGGATGGAACGCCCACATCCCTGCCCCCTGGACATCCCGCCAACCCTGCCACACACACGCCCTTCACCCAGGGGGTCTGCTTCTTGCATCTTACAGATGTAGAGCTTCCGGAAAGAATTCGTTTAGAAAAAACAGTGGTCCGTGGCTTCTCCAGTCTGGACCCTGCTGATCTTGGCTGGGAGTCCAATCCACTCTGCTACCCACCTTGGGGTCCCTGCTGCATCCTTCTCTCACAACCTCTGACAAGCCATCTTCTCAGCATTTATCCACTTTCTGGAAAGTAGACCCCAACCTAAGAAATTTTTTTGTAGTACAAACTCCTCTTCCATTTATTCTTCTAGTCTCTTTATGTTGTGAATTACCTGCACATTAAGACGTGAAGGAGGTGATTCTCCCTTTGACGTCTCTGCAGCGGGACGCGCCAGCCCTCCCTTCTCCTGATGTGGGACGTGGCCTGTCGCCAGCACCCGGCGCTCCGCCTGTGGCTGGACTTGCGAAAGTTGATTTTATCACCTTTTCAGATACTGGCATGAAGCAGACTGGACTGGAATTTTCAGTGTCCTTCTGTTTTCCCTTTGAAAACATTCGCCCTTTACCAGAAGCCCTTTTTCATCTGATTCCCACAGTTTCTCGGAAGTCACTGCCAGTGGCTCTCCGGTGAGACATGGCAGCCCCTGACTTGCCCGTGGTCTGGGCTCGGCAGACCCAAAGTCAGGCGGTTCTGTCAGACACAGTTTTTTCTTCTGTTTCATTTACTGTTTCATTTCCCCAAAACAACTAGGACTTACTTTCTTAAGTCGTCCGTATTTTAACCTTTCTGAAGAGAGAAACGTGAAGAAAGCGTAGGCTGAATTAAGTTATCTTCGCTGTCTGTCAGGGGCGGTTTCCTGGGTCCTTTCTGTCAGAAGGTTTTCCAAAACTTCCTACTTTCCGAGTGCTCTGATTGGCTCACCGTGGGCCTGTTTGAGCTTTTCCTGACGCCGCTTGGTCCAGTTCACACACATGCCTGGATTCCTCCAGGAGGCTAGTCCGGTGCCTTGGTCGTCCTCGTGTCCCTCAGTCCTGGTCTCGCTCCTCAGGGCATCAGCCGCCCTTCAGAGCCCCGCTGTCTCTGGGATGCCTTGCCCTGGGCATGGCCCCAAGCACTTTCTTCTGGTGGTGCTGTCTTAGAAGGCCAGTCTGAACATCTGTGCACATCACTCCGCCATTCCCTTGGCATCCGTGCTGACCCGGGCCCCAGAGCTGCTTTTCTTAGAGAAAACCATGCTGAATCCGTCTTTGCCATCACACATGGTCCGTAGACTCAGAGAAGCTCCGATTGGAAGGGGCCGGAGCAGTGAGGCAGCCCAGACACCCACCCGAGGCTGGAATCCCTTTATGCTAACCCTGCGAGGGGTGGGCCCGCCTCTGCTGGATCACCTCCAGGGACGGCCAGCTCACTCACATCTCCTGAGCCCCTGCCCTCTTTGGCTGGCTCTGACCGTTCCCTCAGTCTCCCTGGGGCTTCCGCGGCATCGTCCTGTGAAGCAGCCCAGGCCTAATGCACTTTTGCCACCAGCACCCGCGTGGGTAGAAGCAGGCAGCTCCCTTCTCTCCCCTCTCTTGATCTGGGCTCCCTGTCTTTACTGTGGCTCTTCAGCACATCCTCACTCAGAAGGCCAGACTCTCCTTGCCTGCGATTTGGGAGTTGGCTACCGACAGCTCCAGAAGAAGTACTCAGCTGCATAGCTCTGTGCCTGTGTGTGTTTAAATCTCCCTCATGCTCCAGGCTGCTGGCTCCCTCTCAGCTTGCATCCCACTGACCTCCGGGACCCGCTTGTCTGAGCTCCTGGGCACTCCTCCCAGAGCTCCTCCCAGGCTCCTTCTGCTCTGTGCTGTCACCAAAAAGCCTCCTCTTCTCCGCCCGCAGCCCGAATGTCGCCAGGTCTCACCTTGCTGGCCCTCCTCTCTACCACGCCCCCCTGACTCCTGTCCACAGTTTCTATAGCAGGGTCTTGCTGTACCTCTTACCTCCTAGGTGTCTTCTATCCCATGAGGACTTTAGGATCCCCACGCTCACTTTTCCCTCAGCCTGACCAGGCTCAACATTTTGTCTATTAGGGAAGGGATGTGTCGTTGCCAGACACACGTTCAGTTGGGAATGGAGAACTCTTCATTCATTCCCTCGCGTGGCTTTCGAGTCAGGCAGTCTCAGGTTCATATCCAAGTTCTGTCACTTTGATCTGTGTTTCCCAAGCCTCTAAGATGACTTTTATTATGTCCACATTAAAGATGAGGAAAATGAAGCTCAGAGAGGTTAGGCAGCTTTCCTTAGGTCCCAGAGCAGTATAGCAGGGATTTAAATCCAGATGGTTCTTGACTTCAGAGCCCACAATCCTTCCCCTCCAGGACACTGCCTTTGTTAATATGTCCAGTTGACCTTGAAAGGCCAGGGCATGGGAGCGGTGATGTGGAGTCCAGTCAGCTTCTGCCTGCCTTGTTTGGCCGCTGAAGTTTTCATATCTTTCAAAATGTTTTTCCAAAGTAGGAGCTATTGCTGATTTTATTAGCTCCTTGTCCAAAAGGCTGTTTTCTTAAACTTTTTGCTGTGAGATTTCGTCACCTTCTTTCATCTCAGTAATACTCTGGCCCCACATCACAGACAGGGAACCAGGGCACCAGGGAGGTCATCAATTTCCCTGGAGATTTCAGAGGGGCCAGGATCAGAACTGTCCCTCGTCCCAGTTGTGGTTTATTGATTATGACCCCACTCCCGTTTTTCTTGTTGAATTGATTTGAATTAATCAGACTGGGAATGTACTGGTTTGGAACTTATTTTTTTAAAATCGATTCTTTTTCTGAGCTCTGCCTGTCAGCAGGCATTGAGCAATTGGTTTGCACAGACACGATTATCCTGCCGTAGAAATGCCCTCAGGATCTGCAGGGCAGCCCCGTGAGGAGGCTCAGCCCCCGGTGGAGAGTTTCGTCATCCACACTGGGGTTCCTGAAGGTGCGATTTAGGGTCAACATACAGGTGAACTGTTTGATTACAGGAGATGACCTGCTCTATGAACCGTTACCAGGGCAGGATGTCAAATCTTCTGGAGAGTTCAAAAAAGCAGCCATTCCTGGGTTCCTGCTGAGGTTTTAAAGTCAAGAGTGGATCTTTTTCAAGAGCCACAAGAGAAACTGGCTTGTAGCAAAGCAATGCATTAAGAGTTAATCAGTGAGTAGGTGTGACAGTTACTTTCCAGGTTGAATTTGTTTTTAAATGACCTGCAGTTCTTCTGGGCCCTGTGGGGCTGCTGATCCCAGGTTCACCAGGAAGCCTGTGTGCCTATCGTGATCCCCAACCGCCTTCTATAGAGTTTTAGCATCTGCTAATAACTTTTGCCTAATCAGTCATACACTGGCGTTTGCCGGGTAGTGAAGGCAGCCCTTCAATTGATGGACAGGGTGATAGGAACCGAGACAATTTAAATAACTTGGTGGGACGAGAGTGGAATGGCAACACTTTAAGCAGGCAGATGAGAAACCATCTGTCTACCATTTCAGAGTAAGATGCCATGGTGGTGCCGAAACACTTTCTCCAGCTGTGAAACCAAAAATTCCTTTCATGGGAGACAAGGACTTTTATTCTTATCGGCAACATAGCTCTTTAAACTGCTAATATTAACTAAATTGTCTGTTGAATATAACAGTTTACAGAGCACTTCAAATGCATCATTTCATGGAGTCTTCAGAGCCACCCTGGGAGGTAGATAGTCCCTGTTTGCCAAGAAGGAAACTGAGGCTCAGAGCCCAGCAGGGACTTCCCCAGGATCACACAGCTAGTGAGGGGCCGAGCAAGATTTTTTATTTTAAAATTTCTTTGGAGAGGAAGATCGGCCCTGAGCTAACATCTGTTGCTAATCTTCCTCTTTCTGCTGGAGGAGCATTGGCTCTGAGCTAACATCTGTGCCAATCTTCCTCCACTTTGTATGTGGGATGCCACCACAGCATGGCTGGATGAGTGGTGTCTAGGTCTGTGCCTGGGATCGAACTCCCGAATCCCTGGGCACCAAAGCGGAGTGCACGAACTTAACCACTACACCACTGGGTCAGCCCCGTGAGCAAGATTTTTTAATGAGCACTTTATTGAGATATCATTCACATGCCATAAAATTCACCTTTACATTCTTACCAGCAGTGTTTGAGGGTTCCATCTTCTCTCCGTCCTCACCAACACTTGTTATTATCTGACTTTTTAATTATAACCATCCTAGTGGGTGTGAAGTGCTTTTTGTGTTTTTGATTTGCATTTCCCTGATGGCTAATGATGTTAAACATCTTTTCATGTGCTTATTGACCATTTATATAGATTCTTTGGAGAAACGTCCATTTAAATCATTTGCCCATTTTTAAATTGGGTTATTTGTCTTATTATTGAGTTGTAAGAGTTCTTTGTATATTCTTGTTATAAGACCCTTATTAGATATATGGTCTGCAACAATTTTCTTCCATTCTGTGAGTTGACTTTTCACTTTCTTTTTTTATAATCATTTTTTTATTGTGGTAAAATATACGTAATATAAATTTTTCCATTTTAACCATTTTTAAGTGTTCAGTTCAGTGGCATTAGGTACCATCACATTGTCACGCAGCAATGACCACCATCCATCTCCACAACTTTTTATCTTCCCGAACTGAAACTTTACACTCATTAAACAATAACTCCCCATACCAACCTTGCTCCTGGCAATCATCATTCTGCTTTCTGTCTCTATGAATTTGACTACTCTAGGCACCTCATATAAGTGGAATCATATGGTATTTGTCCTTTTGTGACTGGCTTCTTTCACTTAACATAATGTCGTTAAGGTTCTTCCATGTTGTAGTGTGTGTCAGAATTTCCTTCCTTTTTAAGGCAGAATAATATTCCATTGTATGTATGTACCACATTTTGTTTATCCATTCATCTATAGATGGACACTTGGGTTTCTTCCTTTTGGCTATTGTGAATAATGCTGCTGTGAACGTGAGTGTACAAATATCTGTACAAGCCCTTGCTTTCTGTTCTTTTGAGTATATACCCAGAAGTGGAACTGCTATATCATATGGTAATTCTATGTTTAATTTTTTGAAGAACGTCCTACCATTTTTACAATAGCTGTATCATTTTACATGCCCATCAGGAGTGCGCAAAGTTTCCAGTTTCCCCACATCTTCACCAACACCTTTTTTGCTTTCTTGATGGTATTATTTGAAGCACAAAATTTTAATATTTTGCTAGAATTCAACTTTATATTTTTTCTTTTTTGCTTTTGTTTTTGGTGTCATATCTAAGAAACCATTGCCTAACCCAAAGTCACAAAGATTTACTTGTATGTTTTCTTCTAAGAGTTTTATAGTTTTAGCTCTTGCATTTAGGTCTCTGATTCATTTTGAGTTAATTTTTGTATATGGTGTGAGGTAGGGATCCAACTTCATTCTTTTGCATGCGGGTATCCAGTTGTCTCAGCGACATTTGTTGAAAAGACTAATTTGATTTGTCTTGGCAACCTTGTCCAAATCAATTGATCATAAATGTAAGGGTTTGTCTCTGGACTCAGTCTCTATTCTGTTGATGTCTGTGTCTGTTAAGCAGGATTTTAATCCAAGTTTATGCTCTCAAGATCACACACATCTTTCCTTCTACCGTGTAAATGGGTTGAGTCAGAGTGTCTCCTTCATTACCCCAAAAGGAAGTGGTTTTTCAGGATAATGCCACAGACTTGATGATATATGAACACACCTGGGGGGCACCTCTGCTGGAAACAGGGAGTCCAGGGTCTTCACTGCTCAGCCTATAGCCTGATGCCTGCCGGGCTTCTGACACGGCTGCATCTTTCCTGTGGTCTCTCCTTCCCTCTGCTGAATAGGAGTGGCCTTACTGGAAGGGTGGAGGAGGATCTGGGGTGGAAAAGATATATTGCTTCCCTACATGCACACCCAGCCCAAAGCCCAAGAACAAGGTGTGAGCAGGGCACTTACTTGGTGTCAAGAACTGTGAAGGGTCTGAGATTTGGCCTTATTACTTATAAACTAATAAGTTAGCCTATTGCTCTTTCTTGGATGCTGGCAGGAGACATAAGACTCCTGGGTCAGAGACAAAAGACGTTACTACTTACGGCACAGCAAACAGCACGAGCATCGGCATATTTGTGTTGGTTCCCTAAAGTCCCATGGGGATGATGTGACGGGCCCATGTGGACGTCCTGCCTGTAGTGTGTTTGGGTCACAGCTGAAGAACACTGACCAAGGGCCCTGCACTTGCTAGCAGAAAACATTGTAGCATATGAGCCAGTCCCCTCCACACTGGGATTGAGCGGTCAATGGTGGTCACGTTGTGTCTCATTGCCTACTTAGTTGTTTGTGTGACTAGTACAGAAGCTCTTAGTATCAGAGGATGGATAAGCCTCGTAGTCTCGCACACCCGGCCAGAATGTGCAGGGCCCCACTAGTCCTACAGATAGGAAGCCTTCAGAGAGGGGATATGACTTGCTCAGGGTCACACAGGAAAAGCCACACCTAGAACTCAGTCCTCCAAGCTCCTAGTCCAGTGCTTTTTTCCTCCATCCTCCTCTGGCCTTGGAGGCTTCCGTGGGACACCTGGCATGTTTGCAGCAGATGAGCCTCACCAGGAGGCACTGAGGTGGGTGGGGCAGGGGAAGCCCACATCTACTGCTGTGCTCCTCTGGGTCTGCCACCTTCTTTCGTAGCCTGGGTCACTTGGGAGATGAGGAGGACATGGTGGGCCAGGCCAGCTGCGTCAGACTTGGTGGAGCCCAATCATTTAATTGCCAAACTGCAGTGGGTCTTTGGGTGAACATACGGTTTGTCTAGTTGAAGGAAATCTAGGGAGGGTTAGGTGAGGGGAAGGCAGACCTGGAGCGTCCTGCTGAAAAAAGGCTCACTTAATTCTACTTGTCCACGGCCCACCCTCCTGCCCGCATGCTTCTCCGCCCCCTTCTCACAAGCCATCCCCTTCCTCCTGACACCAGGGCCTCTCTGAATCTGCAGACCCACTGCTCCCTACTTCTTCTCCCAGGAAGCCTTCCGACCCTCCCTGGGAAAGTTCTGGGCCCCTCCACGCCTCCTCAACTGCCATCTACCGCCCCTCCCTGATTGTAACGCCTAAAATTCACAAAACGGGTGCATGTGCTTTTTCCTCTGCTTCCATGTTGGGGTCAAAAGAGCATCTTTCCTTTTGTCCTGCCTCTCTCAGCTGTGAGCTCCCCAGGGAGACCCACTCCTGGCCGGCTGCTGAGTCTGTGCTGCTGTTGGCCTGGAAGTAATGGTGCAGTGGAGCAAGGCTGGAAGCTTGCCCACCGGGAGGGCGTGCGGGAAGGCCCCTGGGGTTGTGCTGGAGAGAGGCGAAGGTGGAGGGAAGGGCTGGTTCCGGGGCTGTTTGGAGAGTCTCCACTGAATTCTGTTGTCTCTCTCTCCCTCCCTCTTCGGGACAGCTCTTCCCGGTGCCCCTGCAGACCCTGTCCAGGAAAATCGTGCGGTCCAAGATGAACAGCACCCTGCTCGGGGTGTTCAGCATCATCCTGGTGTTCCTGTCGGCTTTTGTCAACATGGTGCGCGGCCCCACCTTCCCAGGACCTCCCCTGCCCCGTTGGGTCACACCTGCTGGAGCCCTGTACCCCACAAGTGTAGGCTGGGAGGGGAGGTCCCCCCAGACTCTCGAGTTCTCCCTCCTCAGAAATTCTTACTCCTGTCTCACCTCGGGTCTGGGGTCAGATTTGACTCCTAAAGCCTCTGACACAGGCTTTTAGTTCCTCCCTCTCAAAGCTGGTGAGCCAGAAAGCCTCAGAAGTGCCCCCGGAAGGTTTCCGAGCCCCACCCTGGGCAGCTGGGCAAACCTCGCTCAGCCCTCAGCCTCGCCCAGGCTCCTCTCCTGTCCCCGGTCCGTGTCAGGCTGCACTCGAGACAGAGGGTGGGCGGGCGCCCGCTGCCCTGTGGGATGGGCTGCCCTGCCCTGGCCCCCGGGCTGACCCGCCCCGGCCCCCCCAGTTCATGTGCAACTCCAGGGACCTGTTCAGCTGCCTGGCGGAGGAGCACAACATCAGTGCCAGCCAGGTCAACGCGTGCCACGTGGTGGAGTCCGCCGTCAACTACAGCCTGGGCGATGAACAGGGCTTCTGCGGCAGCCCCTGGCCCAACTGCAACTTCCCCGAGGTACTGGGCGGGGAGGGGCTGGGGGCACATGGAGACCCTCTCCCGCCCCTGCCCTTGGCTGCCCTGAGAGACGGTTGGCCGCCCTCGAGCTCACTGCCATCCAGAGACCTCCTTCCCCCAATCTCTCTCCACCAGTGACCAAGGCCAACCTCCTCAATATAACAGTAACAGTAATAATAGCATAGCTATTGTTTATGTAGTCCTACCATGTGCCAGGCGCTGTGCTAAGTGCTTACATACGTTTACTCATTTGTCCTCACAACAACCCTATGACATAGATACTGTTATTATCCCCTTTATAGAGATGATACTGAGGCACAGAGAGGTTAAGTAACTTGCCCAAGGTCACAGAGCAAGTAAGCAGCAGAGCCAGAGCTCCCAGCCAGGTCATCTGGCTCCAGAGTTGGAGCTCTTAACCTGAGAGCAGAGCTGTTTCTGGACCCACAGCTTCGGAGCAGAGCTGCTGCTGCCACAGGAGGACTTGCCTGAGGCCCCTGCTGTGGGTCAGAGAGCAGAGCGGAGCAAAGGGAAGCCGATCCTAAACCAGTGCACCATCGGCTTCACCCACTCGAACTGTGCATCTCAGTGGCTTTTAGTCTATGCACACACGTGTGTTAGTATACGCACACATGTGTGCAGCCATCATCATAATCTAAATTTAGAACATTTTCATCACCCCCAAAAGAATTGTGTACCTACAGGTGATTGGGTTTAAAAAATAGCACCGAGAACCCTTAGACAGCAGCACGTATTAAGCGCCTGTAGTATGCGAGGTGCTTCATCTACCTTGCTGGTCTCCTCAGGGAGCAGTGAGCCACAGGGCCAGGCCCCCAGCCCAGGGTGTTGCTCCAGGCACTGGGTGGGCCCCACACCCTAGCTCCCTGCCAGGGTCACAGGAACCCCGTAAGATGATGGCCTTTTAGCTCTTTGCTGGGGAGAGGATCCATGCCTTCATCCGATTCCCAAAGCGCCCATGACTTGCAACAAGGCTCCAGAAGGGCAGTGAGGGCCCCTGGGCTGTCCCAGTGCTGGCCTCCCCCCTCCCTGGAAGGGGACTGATCCGTGTCCCCTGTACACATGGGGAGGGAACTCAGTGAGGAGTCGGGCCGCCCATGCTCACCTAGACCAGCACATCCCCCCCCCACCCCCCGCACCCCTGCAGGCCCAGCATCCTGTCCCCTCCCCTCTGTGCAGCCCAGCGCTCCCCTCTGTTCCCTCTCACACCAGCTGGGCCCGCAGGGGCTCTGCCCAGGGCTGCCTGCTGAGGAGCAGAGGCTGGCTGTGGTCTTGGCGGTCGCTCCTCCGGAGGCGAGGGTCGGGGAAGAGAGCAGCAGCGGAGCCTGTTCTAGCTCCTCATTTGTGGGAGGTGGTTGGTCCCAGCCTTTAGGGTCCCTCACAAGCCTGGCCAGTTTCAGGCCCTGCTGGCCTCAGAGCTCTCGGGCTGACCCCACCCCACGGTGTCGTTCTGATTCCCCAGGTCCTCACCGGCCCCAAGGCTCTTGGGGGACCCCAGCATTAGGCCTTGGCCCCAGTTGTCTGGGCTCAGGGTCTACGTGGGAATGCAGGCTGGCTCGTGGGGCCCCCTCCCCATCCCCCAAGGACGATATTATTATCTTTGGGGCTGTATTATGTGGGTGTGCCCCCCCACTCCTTCCTCTGCCCCTGTTCCTGAGGGTGACTTGAGGCTGCTCCCTCCCCTTTCCGATCACGGGGTCCTCTGCAGTCCCTCTGTGGGTTCCTGAGGGCCTGGGGAGGCAGAAGGTCCCACCTGGGGGCTGCCCCCACTGCCAACCAGTGCCATTTGGCCCCCAGCCCAGGACAGAGGCAGAGAATAGTTAAGAGCCTGATGGCCAACTCAGAGATAATGATGCTAAATTTAAAAGAAGGAACACCGTAATAGATGCTGACGTGTCTAGGATTAGCGTCAGCGTACATGAAACAGAACGGGGCTGGTGAGGCCACCTGGCTCAGCCCTGCAGGCTTCTGAGAAAGAAACTGAGGCTCAGAAACCGGAAGGGACTTCCCCAGAGTAAGTCATATGGGGCCTCAATCCCACATCTGGAAACTTCCAGGTCAGATGTATTTTGGACTTTGGAATTTTTCAGGTTTGATAAGGTTGCCTCCCACCCCGAGTGGAGTCGGGGCAGCACCTGGATAATGAAGCACAGTAACATTTCTGCAGCAAAACGTATGAATAGTCACAGGGGGCAGGATAAAGATGTCATTAATGTTATATCACTTGGTTCTGTTGCCACCAAATAAGGTCGGTTCAGGTCATAACTGATGCCACCGCATCTGTTATGTAAATGCTTTCAGTTTTCAGGACTTTAGGGTGAAAGTGGCGGGTCAGGGGCTGGAGCTTGAGCTGCCCACAGTTATTGAGGGCACTGTGCCAAGTGGCTTCATCTCATGTAGTCGTCACAGTGAGCCCATGAGATGGAAGGGTTTGCAGATGGGGAAACTGAGGCTTAGAGAGGTTGAGTAAATGGCCCATATCCATAATCAATCAACAATGAAACTCAAGTCGGCCTGAGCCTGGAGCCCTGCTCTAACCATTGGGCTCTACCGCCATACTGGCCAAACTCAGGCCAGACACCCCCCCCCCCGCCCCATCTCCTGGTTCCTAACCAGGGCCCTTCACATGGCATCTCAACAAACATCCCAGACCAGGCTTTACCTCCGGCTGGTGGGAGGCTGGGGGTGGAGCTGGGGGTGGGCCTGGGCCCCAGGGCAGGCAGGGCCGAGTGCTGAGGCGGCTGTCCCCCTTCTTTCCTTTCCGCAGTACTTCACCTACAGCGTGCTGCTCAGCCTGCTGGCCTGCTCCGTGTTCCTGCAGATCAGCTGCATCGGGAAGCTGGTGCTCATGCTGGCCATCGAGCTCATCTACGTGCTCATCGTCGAGGTGCCCGGTGTCACACTCTTTGACAATGCCGACCTGCTGGTCACCGCCAACGCCATGTAGGTGGCACCCCCTCATGCCCCGCATGGGGTCTGGGGCATTGCAGAGAGGCGGGAAGAGCAGGAGGCGGGGTCCTGGGCTGCAGGGGGCTGGCAAGGGATGTGTGCTGTTGCTCACCAGCTCTGACCACCTGGGCAGAGCACCACAGTGTCCTGTTTCTTTCCCTCCCTCCCTTTCTCAGTGTTTGGGGATGGCCCCAGAGTGACTAGGTCCCACTGTCCTTCTGCCTCTGGTTTCCTACCCATTCCTGACCTCAGGCGCCAGTGAAGTTTTCCTCACTGGTTCAGGGCAGCCTCTGATGAGCTATTTTCATCTAACTAACTGCCTGTGGCTCCTCAGGCCCAGAGGGGTCAAGGTTCAAGCTGGATAGCAAGGTCTATGGGAAAGAGGAACAGCCTTTGTTGTTCATGGGCTCTGTCCCAGGCACTTGGACATACATTATCCCTTTTCATCCTCACAACAACCCAACAAAGTAGACATGACCACCAGGGAAGGTTGGGTAGTTTGTGTACTGCTCAAAGGCTCCTGGCTGTGATGGTGAGTGGTTGAGTCCCTCAGCCAGGAGGTGGCAGGCATGCGGGTCGTGCCCCAGGCTATCTGGCTGGCAGTCAGCCTGGTCATATAGCAACAGATGTCAGATTTCCAAGGGAGCTTGTTCCGTGGGGGGAAAGAGCTCTGGCTTTGGGTCAAAATGAGTTTGAATCTCAGCCTCAGACACACATTTAGCTATTTTTCCTGAACCTCATTATTTTTTCCCCAGTAACATGGGAATAATAACACCCATAGTGGTAAATTGTATGTAAAGTGCCCATATGTGGTACCCTTTTCTTCCCATCACCGTCCACCCCAATACACACCAGGCTCCCCTCCTCCTGCTGAAGGGGCGGCAGAGAACGGAGGTCACTTCTGGGTCTGGAGACCCTGGTTTAGCTCAAGGGCAGCACCATCCAGTAGGTAAATAATGCAAGCTGCTTATGTAATTTAGAATTTTCTGGTAGCTATATTAAAAAGGCAAAACATGCAATTAATTTAAATAATAGTTTCATTTAACCAGTATATCTACAGTGTTATTTTAATATGTAATGGGTATAAAATTGTTAGTGAAATATTTTACATTTTGTCCCACACGAATTCTTTAAAACCTAGTATCTGTTTTATGCTTACTGGGCATTTTAGCTCGCACTAGCCACGTTGTGAGGCTGGGGGCACATTAGGCTAGTGGGTACCCCACGGACATTGCCAGGGTGGTGTTTCTCCTCCTCTGGTGGCAGCCAAGGGCTGGAAGTGGAGGAGGGCAGGCTTCCCTCAGTTGGATGTGGGGGGACCCGTCCTTACTTCCCATGGTCCCGGGGAAGGGCCAGGGATTCATGGTCATGGTGACCAGATGCTAGTTGGGCTGGGCTTCCTGCAAGCTTCCCATCCTCACAGTGTCCTTGGATCCAGAGGGGTGCGAACGGACAGTGGGGGCAGCAGCCTTGGGCATGGGGGGCAGCAGAGAGCAGGGCCTTTAGGGCAGAGTGGGCGTTGGGGCAGAGCAGGGTGGGGGGGCGGAGCATGTGGAGGGCGGAGCATGTGGAGAGGTGGAGCATGTGGAAGGTGGAGCAGAGTGGAGGGGCGGAGCATGTGGAGGGAGGAGCATGTGGAGGGGTGGGGCATGTGGAAGGTGGAGCAGAGTGGAGGGGCGGAGCATGTGGAGGGAGGAGCATGTGGGGGCGGAGCCAGCATGGTGGCCGCGGAGCAGTAGAGCGACCCTGAATGCCCTCCCGTCTGTTGTCCACAGCGAGTTCAACAACAACGGGACCTCCCAGTGGTGAGTTCATGCGCTTTCTCTGATCCGGCCCCTCCCTGCCCCTGTCACGGAGCAGCCCAGGGCCCAGCAGAGAAGGGTGGTGCCCAGGTGGGAGGGGGGCCAGGTGGCGAGGTGGGCGGTGAGGGAGGAAGCTAGAGGGGGCCAGGAGGCCGTCCCCTCCCCAGGTACCGAGGCGGCTGCCTTGGGTAGATGCCTTCCTCTTCTTTTATGATCCGCAGACCCCCCAAGATGTTCTGTAGACTAGGTGGCCAGGCTCTTAGACCCACAGGTCGTTCCACAGGCCTCATCTTAAAGTATTTGGCCTCAAGTTTTTCCCCTGGAGGGTGTGGGAGACCCCAGGCACAGGGACCCCCAGGCACAGGGGCACAGGAACCGGTGCCCTCTCTCCCTCTGGAGGTTAGGCCCTGCGTCAGGGCAGCTGCTGGGCAGGGAGTCTGTGCGTTGTTCATGGTTTGGGCTCTTTGCTGGGACAGGGAGCGGAGTTTGGAATACCTGCTTTCATTGAGTATTCATAATAATGTTAGCAGAAATATAATTAGACAATAATAACTACCTGTTTCGGAGTTCCTGCTGTGTCAGGTGCTGTTCTAAGCATTTTGTGTGTGGTATCTTTAATTCTTAACCACAATCCTGCAGTGTGGGTATTGTTATCCCATTTTACAAATAAGGAAACTAAGGTTCAGAGAGGTTAAGAGACTTACCCAAGGTTGCCCAGAAACGGTCAGTATAGCCTGCCTGGCTCCCTTGTTCCTGCACCCATAGCCCCGTCTAGCCCCCTGAGAAAAACCTGGGATGTCCACACTGCCTTTTAGAAGGGCCACATTCATCCCTTGATGTGACAGAGGGAAGCTCTGTGACGGGGGAGAGAAGGCATCAGGAGAGGAGGAATGGCTGCTGAGCTGCAGATAGGGGCCGAGATGGAGCTGCCAGCCAGGAACGCTTCCTGGAGGAGGCACACTTTAGGCAAAGTTTGAGCAGGAGAGTGAGGAGGAGGAGGAGCTGTAGTGGGAGGAAGAGAAAAGCCCTGAGGGGGCCTGGGAGCCTGCCCTGAGGTGCCAGGCATCTCCCTCCCGCCTGCAGCCCTGAGCATGCCACCAAGGTGGCGCTGAAGGTGGTGACGCCCATCATCATCTCAGTCTTCGTGCTGGCCCTGTACCTGCACGCCCAGCAGGTGGAGTCCACCGCCCGCCTTGACTTCCTCTGGAAACTGCAGGTGGGTGGCCCTGGGGCTGCAACTGGGGTGGGGGAGGCGCCTGGGCCTCACGTTTTGTGAGTGAGTGAGCTCATCGCCTGGGCTGGGCTGGGCTAGTCCTGCGCTGACAAAGTGTCTTGCTTGGGCCCCGTCCCAGCTGACGGGTGCCCCACGTCCCAGGATCTGCTCCCTGCGCTGTGGCGCAAAGAGGAGAAACCCCGGAGCTTATTCCAGACAAAACCACCCTGGACAGCGCTGGGACTTCGATGGGCCCAGGAGATATGCTAAGTCGCAAATAAGTGTGTGCTTCCAGAGGCAGGGACAGACTGGAGGCAGGGACAGACCCAGTTTGTGGTGGGGGCAGCAGAGAGTCAGAAGGATGGGGGATGACGGAGTGGCAGGAGTGGAGGAGAGGAGTCAGGCACAGGCCCCGTGTCGTGGGCCTGGTGCAGGAGCGGCACGAGAGGCTTCTCGAGCAGGGCTGGGTGTGACCAGAAGTGGGCGTGACAGCTCCTCCAGGGACTGTTGATGGGAAGCCCAGCCAGGTGGCTGTGCCCTGGCCCTGGGGAGAGGTGGCCCAGGCAGGGGCAGAGGCGATGGGGTGCTGGGGGTCCACAGCTCTGACCTGAAGCCCAGCCAGCACTCTGCCCTCCAGGCTTTGTGCCCTGTGCCCTGATTGTGTCCATCTGGAGAGAGGATGCTGCCAGGCCAGGCACAGGGTGCTCCAGGTGCTAGCAGCAGCCCCTTGGCCCTTTGTCACCTGCTGAACCACCTGAAAATGTCCAGGGGAGGGCACTCAAGGGTACTCAGCTGAGAAGGCCCGGTCTCCCGTGTGGGTGGTGGCAGACGTGTCATTCCAGCCCAGCTTCTTGCTGGGCGTAGCTTAGCCCGACCTCTCTGCTTGCACCAGCCTGGGCCCTCTGTGCGTACCGCTTCTCCAGCTCATCTGCGCCTGCTTAGACCTCTCCATCCTGAACTGCTTCTTAACATTGAGACTGAAGTCTTGAGGCTGGGGCAGGAGGCCCTGGATTTTCGGTGGATGCTGAGTGAGGATGGGGCCCTCTCGTTGCCCCTGCTGTAGGGTGTTGGGGCATGAGGTCTGGCTCGGGCTCCCACTGAGGTCCCCATGGGGATGCCTGAGGTTGGGGAAACATGCTTTCCATGCAGAATACCCCACACAGGCTCTGGGATGGGAGGGAGCTTGCGGAGATCCAGCCTCCTCCCAGCTCTGTCTCACCCTCTCCTTTGGGGAACCTTCCAGAGGGCCCCAGCTCTCTCCTAGGGCTGACCAGACTCTGTGGGACCTGGGGCCAATGTCCCTCTGCTTCTCTGCTTGCATACACCCCAAATCCCCCAGGAGCCCCTCCCAAGATGGTTGCTGTTGTGCGACTCAGTTGTGTAGCAAAGGCCTCGAGAAAGGGGTGGAAGCCAGCAAAGGGGGCCTGCCCCTCTGCCTCTCTGTGTGACCTGCCGCCCTTCACCCCGCTGTGTCTTTGTCCAGCTCCTTAGTGCACAGGGTCAGACTGAGCTGCCTGGCAGGGCTGAGCAGAGCGGCCTGAAGCTTGCCCACTGTCCCCACGCCCTGTTCCCCCTGTGCCCAGGCGACAGCAGCCTGCTGTCAGCCCCCAGCCCCCTGCTGCCTCTCAAGTTTGAAGGTGAAGCCCTGGACGAACCCCAGGCGAGTTCTGAAGAAGAACCGGCACGCTGAAGCCCCAGCTCTCAGCCGGCTCTGAACCTCCCAGGCCCGAAACAGCCAGAGCCGTGGGGTCTCTCCTCTGCTGCAGGAAGGGGTGTGACGGGGACAGGGACAAGACCTCCTCCGGTCGGTCCCCTCGGTCTGAGCCCCGCACAGGTGCCTCGTCATTCCCATTCCCTCCAGCATCCCGGGCTGTAAACCAGCCCCCCGGCTGTGCCGAGGGTTTGGGGACGCGTGGGGACCTGGCCATTCTCTGGTACTCCCCGTGGGGTCTTAACCCCGGGAGACGCTTGTATTATTAGCGCATTCCTCTCCACATGTGGTCACAGAAACAGCTTATCTCCACTTCATCTTTCCCTCCTGACTTCCCCCTTCCCCACACCCCAAGCCCCGCCCTCCATTTTTATCTTCTTTTTTGGGGAAAGTTTTAAAATATAATTTTAAACCTATGGGAGAGTTCCAAGAACAGTGTGAAGAACTCCAGCAGATTCTTCAACCACCCGTCGCCAGGTTCCCCAGCCCTTGTCTTGCATTTGCTCCATCACCCCCCCACCCTCCCTCCCTTCTGATAGGATGCCCCCTCACCCCTAAATTCTCCACTCTCTCCCCTCCAAAGGCAAGGACACTCCCTGCATTACCGCCAGGCGGCCTCCCAGTCAGGAAGTCACTGGGCAGCACCGCTGTCCCACCCACAGAGCTGTTCAAAGTTTGCCACCTGTCCCCGCTCTGCTGCAGGACCCTGCCCGGGCGGACTCTGCATTGTGCTGGCGTGTCTTCTCGGTCCTTCCTTGTCTCGCAGTCCTTGCCAGTCTTAAAGAGGTCCCTATTCCATGACCCTCGGCCTGGGTCCAGACTCATGCCCTGCTTTCTTGAGGAAAGCGTGGAAATGACACTGTGTACCTCTCGGTGCATCACCCCTGTGTCCCGCCCCTGGTGATCTTACCCTCGATCATCCGCTCAAGTAGGCATCTGCCAGGTTTCCCCACTGTCAGCTCCCCATCTTCCTCTTGTGTTCAGTTACCATTTTGTGGAAAGATATTCCGAGATTTCACCAATATTCTCATCCTCAGCACACCTCCATCCACCAGTCTCGGCATCCATTACTGACTCCTGCCTGCTGGGTGGTGGCGGCCTGTGTCCATCGCTCCTGCATTTGTTAATTGGCATCCTGCTATAAGGAAGAGCACTCCTTCCCCCAGCTTATTTACTTAGTCATTCATTTATCCATATCAACATGAACTCACAGTTTTCTATCAAATTCAGTGGATTTTAATCTGCTCCTCTCATTACTTATGTTAAATCTCAAATTGTCCTGAGTTTGGTCAATGTTTCTTAGGTTGGCTTCTGTGTTCTTTGACACACATCTCCATCATTTTTTGAGCATTTTCTTACTTTCTGGCACAAGAAGATATCTGGGGCACACCAGGTCCTTTTCCTGCTCCAGCCCAGGGATCAGTGACTTCTTCGGAGAGCCAACTCTTGCTAGGGGAGGGTGGCATGTAGAAACTGAGATCAGAGCCCTTGGTGTGCTCCCTGTTGTAGGTCCTCTCCGTGGACACGGCTAGGAAATATCTGTAAGTTTATATGAACATACGTGTGTACACACATGCGTATGTATCAATACTACTTTAGTATCTCTTTGTTGACACTTAAAACCGTGAGTTCATACCAGTACCTCCGTTTCCAGTGCAACACCTCAAGCTTCTTTCTAGCCTTCCCACTTTCATGCTTACAGATATCATCTCTGGCAGCGAGAAACCCAGCTCCCATTATCTGTCATATGTTTACTCATTTGCTCAATGGAACCAGCCTGCCCCTCACTCCAGCCCCCCTCTGTGCCCACCATGCCCTCTCCCCTCTTCACCACCCTGCTTGCTGGCACGCTGGGCATGCCACCATGTGGCCCCCGTTCCTCTGATTGCTTCCTCGGGGATGCAAGGGAAGATTGAAAGGGAAGTAGCTGACTCCCCTCCCCGGTGTTGAAAACAGTTAAGAAGGCCTGTGCACATGTGTGTGTGAGTGTGTGGCTGAGCATGTCCCTGCCTGCCAGGTCTGTCGCCCTCTCTCCACCAAAGTCTCCAACAGGCTCATGATGCTTCCACGTCCCTCCATCTCCAACCCTGCCCTAGGGCTTTTGGGAGGTGGACAACATCAAAGAAATACCAATGAACAAAAGCCTGAACGCAGGTCCTTGGGATGGGGGCGTGATGGTCTGTTGCCCCACCTCCAGTCTTGCCCAGCAGCCCATTTTGCTGTTGGATCTATGGTCGTGGTGGATGGGTGTGGTGCTGACAGGGAGGTGGCGAAGCCTGGGGTCCTTAACTTCCCTGACGCACCTGCTCGAGGAACACACCCTTCCTTACCCGCCAGGCCCCCTCCTGGCCGAACCACTGGGTCTCAGTCCTCGGGAGAGCCCACTCTTGTCTCCCTCCCACAGTGTTGACCTTACTAGGACCAAAGAGAGGCTGTGGACCCCTGAGATTTCCTGCCTGGACAGGGCCCAACCCTAGAAGCAGCCGGCTGTGTTGGCAGCTGCCCAACGTGTCTTGGGGCAGAGTTCCCAGATGTGGCCACAGCACCTGGCCAGGGCCCTGGGGCTTGGCCTCTGTTCCCAGCAGTAGCTGTGCTCCCAGCGTCCCTGCCTCCAACCTCCACCGCCATTCTGCCTGATACTTTGGGCAGATGCTCTCTGGGAAGGGCATGTGCCACATTTCTGCCACCTGCAAGGCTGATGGAAGGAGCTGGAGTGCTCTTGCGTCTCCAGGAAGGTGGTCTCAGCAGGCAGTAGGAGCAGGACTGTGGGCAATCTGGTGCACTTTTAGAGGCAGATGGACCAGCTGGAGAGCTCCACCGGACAGCCTGCGAGAAGTACAGGGATTCCCACCAGACTTCTCCCTCTGGCACATTGGTTCCAGAGCCGGGAGCAAGTGGCCCTTATTTATGGGGAGGGGAGTGGTCAAAGTGTCCCACCTCACAGGAGCAAAGGTCACCTGAGCTGGAAAGCCAGGGTGAAGGTAGCCGATGCCCTCTGGACCCTCTAGGCACCTGACAGGAGCTTCCTCAGGCATGACCCCCATCCTTGTGGCCACGTCTCCAGTGGTTCCAAGAGGGACAGGCTGTGGGTCCTCTCACCTCAGGGGCAAGACTCGGCCTCTGAGCCTAAGGGTCCCAGAGCTTTCTGCCTTCCCTGCTGGACCCAGGTCCTACAGGCTTGAGTGGGTGTGACAGCTCCTTCCCCATGAGAGCCACCCCCCCACCAGGAGAGCCAGGGCCCTGAGAAGGAGTCCTGCCTGGCCCTTTGAGAGGTTCTACTTGCAGCCGAATCGAAAGGCCTCTACGCTGAGTTAGGGAAGGCCCAAGCCGGCCGGCTAGATCTTTTAAACGTCCCTGCTAGTGATACCTTGCCTACTGCCTTACCAAGACGGTCACTCCCAGTTAAAGGGGCCATTGTGTTTGTCATGGAAGGGGAGGAAGCCAGCAGACTCCACCTGTAGCCTCCCGCCCAACACCGTGTCCCATGAACGCCCTGGTCACATGGCTCCTTGCCCACCTTGGTGCGTGACCACCTCTGCACTTCAGCCCATGGGCCGCTATTGGCCTTGACCTGAGCGCTCTCCACTGTCCCTTTAACCTGAAGGGTGAGTGACCACAAACCCCAACTGCCCAGAGCCAGGACCTAAAGTAGGGGAGAGCCAAAGTCAGCGGTGATGTCTTGGGTGGCGCCTCGGGCCACCTGCACCTCCTGGCCCCACCTGGCTGCATCTGGCCCTGGGGCGAGTCTGCTCTCCTAGGAACCAGGGAGACAGGGCAGGGCTCTGAGCTGTTTCCCCTGGGGTCTGTCTGTTTATGTGATCTTTATCACACTGCTTTTCTGATTGTATTTCCTGATAATAAGAGGAAGATGGGAGGTTGAGGAGTACTTGGGTAGCAGGCGGGCCATCTGAGGGGTGGTTTTGGACCATCCCTTTCGCCTGCGGCCTCGGTCTAGTCTTGAGCAGACAGCATCCTTTTGGCTTTTGCTCTGGGACCTGTTTCCACTCGGGTTCCCTCCCCTAGGATCAACACCTCACGTGTGTCACTTTCCAAGAGGCAGGCGGGGGGCGGTCGGAGTCTTACAGATCTCTCTTTTCTGATGGTCAAAGTAATAGATGCTCTTTATAGAAAAGCTGCAAGTAGAGGCAGCAGAGAGGAGGGGAGAAAGCTGGGCCCACATTGGCATTTGCACGGATCGCACTGTCTTTTTCTAAGTGGCGCGTCGCTTGCCCCTCCTCTGACCGGGTCCTCTGTCTCAGGCCACAGAGGAGAAGGAGGAGATGGAAGAGCTGCAGGCCTACAACCGCCGGCTGCTGCACAACATCCTGCCCAAGGACGTGGCCGCCCACTTCCTGGCCCGCGAGCGGCGCAACGATGAGCTGTACTATCAGTCGTGCGAGTGCGTGGCCGTCATGTTCGCCTCCATCGCCAACTTCTCCGAGTTCTACGTGGAGCTGGAGGCCAACAACGAGGGCGTCGAGTGCCTGCGGCTGCTCAACGAGATCATCGCCGACTTTGATGAGGTGTGGGCGGGTGGGGGCCCTCGGGTCCCTGGAGCGGGAGGGATAAGGAGACGTGACGGCCCCTTTCCCCATCCAGATGTGAATGGTCATGTCAGGAGCTGACCGTGTTCCAGACGCTGTCCTAGGCACCTGGCATACGTTTCCTCCTCTATTACCATGTTACAGACAGGGAAACTGAGGCCCACAGACAAGTGTCTTGCTTAAGGTCACTGCTAGTAAGTGGCAGAGCTGGGGTTTCAGCCCAGGCTGTTTGCATTTGAAGTCTGTGCCCTCGGCTGCCCCCTCGAGGCCCTGCCTGGCTGACTCGCCAGCCTTCCCCCGTCACCCACCAACCCTCCTGTGCTATCTGGGGCTGGACAGGGCCCCAGGCTTGGACAGCCTAGTGTCTGTACCAGGGCTTTGAGAGAGTCAAGGAAGGAATTGTTCTCAGGCTCAGGGAGGAGGCAGGACACAGATGCAAGGCCCTGAACAGTGGAGGCAGAAACAGGCATTTCTGCATTGAGTTACGACACTCTCGTTGAGCACCTAGTGTGTGCCAGGCACTGGGGATGCTGTGCCCAATAGGGCAGTCTCGACTCTGGGAGCTCACCGAGGAGTGAGTGTGAGGGGACGACCCCAGCAGGAATACTCAGCCCGGGGCACGGAGTGCAGGGAGGAGACAGGTGGTGGAGCTGGACCAGGCAGTGTCGGAAACAGCCCACGAGACTCCTGGGCCGTGGGGTGACTGGAGTTGGCTGAAGTGGGTGTGGACGGGCCTCTAGCAGGTCCTGGAGACAGGAGAAGAGCGTCCCGCTGGACAAAGATGAGGAGGTTTCCTTGGGCGGGATGGGGATGTGAGTCAGCGAAGGGGGAGATGGCCACCAGCCCCTGTTGGGAGCGAGAGACCCAGAGGTGACTAGTGACCTGGCGCCAGGGGCTCTTGGCGTGGAGGCGGGCTCGTAGCCCACAGCCACTCTGCAGCAGCGAGTGCTGGAGGAGTCCTGGTTCTGTCGGGGAGCCTCTGGGCTTCACACTGAGTTGGTGATGGAGACGACCCCACTGTGTGACCTGGGGAGACACGAGGGGCCCTGCTCTGCACGTCGCCACAGACCTCAGTGCCCCAGACTTGGGGGTGACCCAGATTTGCCCTCCGTCCAGATCATCAGCGAGGATCGGTTCAAGCAGCTGGAAAAGATCAAGACCATCGGCAGCACCTACATGGCCGCCTCGGGCCTCAACGACTCCACCTACGACAAAGTGGGCAAGACCCACATCAAGGCTCTGGCCGACTTCGCCATGAAGCTGATGGACCAGATGAAGTACATCAACGAGCACTCCTTCAACAACTTCCAGATGAAGATCGGTGAGCCGGGCCCCAGGGAGTGCTGAGGGCTCTGGGGCTCCCCATCCCCCATGGCACATCCGTGACCCAGTCCAGGCAGAGGCTCACATTATAGCACGTTTCTGCCCACGGGGGACAGCATGCACACCCCTCACAGCGGAACCATCCTGGGGCCTGGAGGTGCCTCCTCTGTGTGTTGGTGTGCGGGTGACACATGTAGGACACCCTCTTCCTGAGTTCACACCTCTCCCACTCATCGGGGAGGCCTGGTTGGACCCAGGCTGTGCTTGCCCGAAAGGCTTTATAGGGGATGCTGTGTGCCAAGGGCACAGAACCTTCTGGTGGCTTCCTCACAGGCTTGACAGTCCCATTTATTTCAAGTAGTACTGACTTAATGGCAGTGTTTTCTTTAAAAGCGTTCTAAATTCATTCAGTGAAAATGAAAAGCAGTAAAATGAAATACTTATACATTATAAGTGCAAAATGTATAAACATGGTACAAGTCATTACATTTGCAAACTTATAAAAATATTGAACAGATATTCTACAAAATTGTTAGCAAAATAAAGTGAATTTTTTAAAAAACTAAACATGAAAAGAATCATGTAAAATTGACAATGAAATTATTACATTTCAACTCTTTTTTAAAAAAGTAATCTTAAAAAAACAAAAGGGGTCAGCAGGGTTATCACTGATTTCCAGTGGCTTCTGTGTGCATGTGAGCAAAAGCTTCCAGGTGCTACGAACGCTTTTCTAATCTACACAAATGGGGAGAGAAATGGTGGGGGTGGGGAGTTAAGTCAAGTCCACGTGTCTTCCCTGGGCTCCTTCTTTGTCAAAGGGCTCGGCGCTCAGCGATGGCTCGAGGAGCTTCTTAGATGCCGTGGTGTCGCAGGGTGGGGGCTGCTGCAGAGACAGCGGGGGGTTCCGAGCAGAGGCCCTGGCTCAGTGTCAGAGCAGTCAGGGCCATATTCTACTTGTGCAGGAAATCTTTGAACCAAAAACCTATATCACTTCTTTCCTGTTTATATTTAGTTTTGTTGTTTTATGACCCCAACCTTTTATTCTGACAACTTTCAACTCTACAGAAGAGTTGAAAGCATAGTACAGTGGAAACCCAGGTGCTCCCTCATTGCTCCACCCAACTGTGTCCACCACATGATTTCAGAACTGCCACTCGGAATTCGTTGCTCCATAACGTTCAAGGTGTTTCCCCAGTTGGCTTTGTCCCTAGCGTCTCTCTTACCAAGGCTGAGTTATTTTTGCAGTAGAAACTACTCTGTCCAGTGTCGCTCTCTTCCTCCTCTTGAGGGTTGTGGACCTAAAGAATGCTTTCTGAAAGAACCACCTTCGTTCTTTTCAAACTTTTAATGCATGATCAACTCCCTGGCTATGTCCCAAGCCATCAATGATTCCAATTTCAAATTTTAAAAAAAGCAGTTCACCAACAAAAATACTGGTATTTCAATTCTCAAAATTAACATATTAAACCAATATATCGGATTACAGACAATCAGTGTTGTCGCCATTAATGTCCTTGGCAGACCTTTGTTCTGGCCGGAGTGTGGTAAATTGGGCTCTCCCTGGATGAGCTGGCTTGTTGCAGCCTGTGGGCCCAGGGTGGGTGGACTTGACCAGGTTTTCGGTTTGCATTGGCTGCTAGAAAGCGCAGACCAGAGCCAGCGGCGGCTCTGCTTTAACTGCTCTGCACGCTGTGTTAACTCCACTCTGGGTTTCGTGATGGCGCCATTCTTATTTTCCTTTCATTCCATCTTTTCTCCCTGCATTGATTTGCATTTTTCTCCCGGTGTGTATTTTTGGGAGCTGCCTCAGCTCCTTCATTGGCCCGGGGCTGGGGATTGAGTGGCAGGTAGACACGCAGCTGGGCAGGCAGGCGGGAGCCTTGTGTGGCAGATCCCTGCCTCCAGACTCCGGAACGTCTTCCCTGGGGAGCTTGGCTTTTGGCCACTGAGATGGATGGTCCAGCCTTGGAATAGCGTGGTGCATACAAAGTTGCATGTGGCTCAACAGGACCAAAGAGGAGGGTCTCGGAGGGAAGAGTTTTGAGGATTGAGGACGTTTTTGACTGAGTGGCTCGAGGGGCCAATGTCGGAGCTTCTGCTGTATTTGTGGTCCTGCCTCTCACATACGAGAAACACTGAAGCAGTGATGAGGCTTAACAAGGCCCTGTGTGAGATAGACAGTTTCCATAATAGGAGGGGGTGCCCTGGGGCTTGGAGCCAGGGCAGAAAATATCTAGAGATGTCAGTTGAGGCAGATGCATCAGGGAAGCATTTCCTGGAAAGAAGGAGGGAGCACACTTCAGGTGGAGAACCAGCACAGCAAAGGCTCAGAGGCGGGTTGCTCGGGGTGGCCTGGGGTAAGACTGGGAAGGCGGATAGATGGGGGAAGATGTGCTAGCGGCGAGACAGAGAGCCCGTGTGGACGGTGGCAGCATTGCTTCCTGGAGCTTAGTCACTGCCCAGTCTCAGATGCTGGGAGGCAGATTACTTGGAGAGAGAAGAGACTGGTGGTTCAGGAGCTAGGTTCTAAGAACAAGATGGGGGTGCCCCTGAAGCAAGCAGAGGAGTGAGGAGGAAGAAAACGGCGAGTTCTGGTATGCTGAGTCTGAATTGACAGTGAAAACTTAAATGCCTCTGAGAGAGTGATGATTAGGGAAAGGCAATTGGATGACGCAAGAGGTCCCTGGAAAGCTTGGAGAGGGCAGTCCTGGCAAAGGACTTGCAGGAGCTGAGTGTTGACTGGTGGCAAGGACACGGGAGCAGTGGGTTGTGAACAGGCTCCTGTGGTCTTGAGTTAGCGGGCATTTAATAGGAGCAGAGAATGGGAGCCGCAGGGTTAAACACAGCCTCCGGCCTGCGTGTCTTCAGGGCGAGTCACAGGGAGGACCTGCTGGGTGTCGAGGGAGCAATGGTAACGAGGGCAGGTGTTGGCCTGAGCCCTGATGAGCATGCTGACTTCTGTCCCTGCAGGGCTCAATATCGGCCCCGTGGTGGCTGGGGTGATCGGGGCCCGCAAGCCTCAGTATGACATCTGGGGCAATACGGTGAATGTGGCCAGCCGCATGGACAGCACCGGTGTGCCCGACCGCATCCAGGTGAGTGCAGGCACGTCCACCACCCGCCTTTCCCACATCGGGGCCTCTGTCTGATGCTAAGCGGTCTTCCGGCAGGCCGCCCATGGTTCCTGGTCAGAATTTCTGCAGCCAAGTTTGAGGGCGATGGGGTGGTTGGCACTGATGTCTTAGAAACTTGGAGAAAGGGTTGTGTTTCATTCCCTCAGGACCTTGGACAGATCTTCAGTCTGGTGCAAAGCCCTCTACTGGCCACAGAAGGAATTGGGGGGTACTGGGGGGAGCGCGCTGTCAGGCCAGGAGTCCTAATACCACAACCCAGGCACATAGAAGGGGCGCAAAGACGGCCACAGGGAGCAGGATCTTGCCAAATGGAGCCCCCAGCACCCAGGCCCAGATCAGGAGCACCAGACAAGGCCACTGGTCCCTGGGATGGTGTCCCCCAAGGGCCTGGCCAGAGACCCAGAGACTTTTTCTCCTTCCTTCATCCTTTGCAAGCTGGCGCTGTGATTCCCAGACCTGTGCTCTTCAGCTGCTTTTCTTTGCTTTTCTCAGGCCCTCCTTGCAGGAGGCCCTTGCCTGGGCTCTGGTCCTGCACCCACACTCCCACCCGGTCCCCATGTGGCTGCGGGCAGGTCACTTAGCTTCCCTGGCCTTAGTTTTCCCAAGTGCGAACTGTGCTCTTTTTGTGGCCCTTTGCTCACACTGACACTGCTTAAGTGACCTCTAACTTCCCTTTCCTGCAGAGCCTCTGAAGCAACCCCAAGCATGGCCCTGGCCAGCTCAGCCCGGCCTGGCCGGCTTGTGGATGCTGTCTGAGGGCCTGGCCAAATGGCCTTCTCTCACCTCCATCTCTGCGCCAAGGGAAGAAGGGACAGCAAGATGGGAACTGTGGGTCCTGCAGGGAGATAGGGAGAGAAGCATGTGTGTTTGCAGAGCTTCTGACCTCACCCCTGACAGGTGTGAGGGACTCTGTCAGCACCACACAGTACCCCAGCACCTCCCCTTACCATTCACGGAATATACTTACTAACACAGCAGGCTCCCCTCCCAGCCACCCACCGAGCGATGCCTGGCCCCTCCCTCCCTCCCTGTTGACACCAGGCTCTGCAGGTGTGCTGTGGGGTGGTGGGCAGGGGAGTGCCGGTTCTGCTCAGAAACAGTTCTTGGATCATCCTGAGAGTGTTGGTCCACACTGCTGCTCCCACAACTCTGCTTTTCTCCTTTGCCCTGCAGTACGTAGAGTAATGACTACAGCCGCCTGCGAGTTTGCCTCTCTGTTCCAAAAGCTAAAGCAGCGACGGGCAGTAAGGTCTGGAACTGAATCTGGGCTCTGCCGCTGATTAGCTGTGTAACTTCAGGCAGGTGGCTTAGGTTTTCTGAGCCTGAGGTAAGAGTTCTTCCCTCCTAGAAAGAGTAAATGCGACAAGCAATGGTTCTCAAACTGTGGTGAAAAACCTGTTTCCAAAGATATTTCTGATCTGTCATGGAGTGAGGTCTTGGTACACACTGGCCACATGCTGGGATGTTGTCTGCGGCAGCATCACATTGCTGTGAAAGCTCCCGAGCACTTCCTCTCGGCTCCGCACTTCTCTTGTTAGGGAAGATGACGAGCAGTCCATGGACCACAGGCCACACTTTGCATAGCTCTGAAATAGCACATGTGAGGTGCTCGCCACACTGCCTGGCATGGAGTAGGTGCTGCGTCCTTCTCATTTCTGAGACACGCGTCCACGGACGAGCAGCTGTCTGTCCCCGGCAGCCCCGGCTGGGGAAGTGCTGCCCACCCTCTGCATCAGGGGTGGTAGGTGGCTCTGCCCCACGGCACATTCACGGCTCATGTCATCGATGGCCTGTCCTGTCTTCTCCTTTGCCTCCTCAGGTCACCACAGACATGTACCAGGTGCTGGCCGCCAACACTTACCAGCTGGAGTGCCGGGGTGTGGTCAAGGTCAAGGGCAAAGGCGAGATGATGACCTACTTCCTCAATGGAGGGCCCCCGCTCAGTTAGCGGCTGCAGCCCGTGCCACCAGGCAGCCTGGCCTCCAGACAGACGGAAATGGCTTCTTTGTGCGCTGGCCGGGCAGGTGGCAGCCTGCGCTCCAGCCCACGTGGCCGCGCCGGGGAGACGTTCCACTTTGACTCCCGAAGCTGCTCCTGCCTTTGCGGGCGGGCAGCGGCCTCCGTCCCAGGCCCTGGGGTGCCAGCGTCCTGCGAGCACCAAGCTGACCAAAGATGTTTCCCTCTGTAGAAGACTCCGCCAGACGCGATCTGAATCTTGAGTTTTCTGCCGGGTGCTGCTGCTGCGCGGGCCGACAGGAGCTGCCGGAGCGCTGGCGGGGCATGGCAGCCCGGTGCGATGGCAGCGCCGAGGGGGACACCTCGGCCTCGGGTGGGTGGGAGGTGGGCGCCACTCTGGCCCTGGGGAACCTGGGGGCCGCGAGGGGTCTGCTTTTCCACGTGAGCCTTTAAACTTCAGACAGAGGCCACGGCCCCTGCTCCTTGGAGGGGGCTTTGGGGCAGGAATGCCAGCTTTGGAGGGACTGTGGCCTTCATTGCCGTCCTCCTCCACCTACACACGCAGACTGTGCCCCTTTGAGGGGGAGGCAAGAGGATTCAAAGCAAGGAGTGGAGGTTCTGAGAAAAAGAAATATTTATTAAATAAAACAAGTTTCTGTGCCCTTCCTTAGACTATGCTAGTTGTATGCGTGTCAGAGACCCATGAGCAAACGAGGATGCCACTGGGGCGGGGGGGGCGGGGATCCCAACTTGTCTTTTTTGTATTTTTTATTTTGTATTATTGAAAACCTTGGAGATCTAACAAATATACCAAATTCTATATTTTGTAAATTCTCTATATTAGAAAACGGCTGTTGCACCGCGGGGCGTTTGTGCTCATTTGTACTATATGTATGTCGAAGTATGTGCTGGTGTGTGTGTGTGTGTGTGTGTGTGTGTGTGTGTGTCTGTTGATGCTGTGGAACTGTTTCTCACACAGGACGCCTGTTTCCCTCACTTCAGATGTGGCAGTTTTGGGTTTGCCCAGGTCCAGCCAGAGCAGTGAGCATGTCCTTTTGGGGTCCCATGCGTTCACATTAAGTAGGACGATGCAAGCACACATTCCCCCATCCCTTTAACACATACACGTCACTGCCACTAAGTAAAATGCAAACGGAGTAAGAAAAAAGCTTCTTTCCCATCTCAGGTGAGTTGGAACCGAGGGAAGCAGCCTCAGCGCTCACCTTGTCCCCTCACCTGCAAACCAAACAGAGAAAAGGGTAGAGCCCAGTTTCAGAGTCCATGGGGCAAAGCTGGCAGAAACTTTTATTTATTTTTGGTGAGGAAGATTGTCCCTGAGCTAACATCTGTGCCCATCTTCCTCTATTTTCTGTATATGGAACGTCGTCACAGCGTGGCTTGGTGAATGCTGTGTAGGTCTACACCTGGGATCCAAACCCGCAAATTCTGGGCTGCTGAAGCAGAGTGCATGAACTTAACCACTACACCACCGGGCTAGCCCCAGAAAATTTTTTTTTAGCAGAAATTGTTTTTGTTTTTTGAGAGGGAACAGTTAAATATACCAAGAAAAATATTCTATTTTTTATACCCTATGAGGGAGGCATTTGGAAAATGATATACTCTCATAGAGAGATATTCAAACAGAATCCCTGGGTCTTGTGCCCACATGTTTTCATTGCTTCTCAGGGCAGAATTATTCTCACCTCCAACACAAGCTTGCTGGAGGTCAGGTGGCAGCTGTATGCCAGCTGCAAAACATTACTTTGATGCCCACCTGCACCAGGTCTCACTGGACACTCCTTCCCCAATTTGAACGCAGCTCTGAGAAGCAAAGCTATGGACCTAAAACTGCCAGCCTGAGTGTGTCTGCTTTTGCTGCTCCCTCCTTTGAGTTCTGCCTGCCCCCTGGTGTCTGTTGCAGGGGCCGGCTTTCTCCACGGTGTTCTTCTCAAGTCCCCCTCCCCCGCATATCGCTCACAGTGGTGCTGGGGTTTCGTTTTGCTTCCAACCCGAGTAACGTGTGTGTGCTGAGTTCTCCCGTGTTCCCCCTATTGGTCGTGGCCTCCCCGGCCTCGTGGGGGCCCCTCCCCGCAGTGACTGGTGACAACGTGCAGTGCTGGCTCTTCATTCCCTCTAAGGGGTGTGCACTCTTTTTATTCCTGCTCTTGCAAAAACGGATACGATTATGATTTCCCATGGAAATTGAAAAGTCTATTTAAATAATTTAACTATTAAACACTTTCACTGATCATGTGTCCTGGTCTGATTTGTGGCTTGGGCCGGGGGCCTGGGCCTGGTCTGAAGAACAGTGCACTCAGCCCGTGGTGGGACCCTGGGGAGGGAGCCTCGGAGGGGCTCCTGAGCGAAGACAACATGTTGCTGTGCAGAGCACGTCGGCTGAAGACTCAGTCACGGTGGCAACAGGTGGGAGAACACTGGTGCCCTTGGCAAGAGGCAGCTCACTGGACTGAGGAGCAGGAGGCCGAGGAATGGGGGATGAGGAGAGGAACGAGGAGTGAGGGGACCAGGCGTGGAGGATGGAACCAGAAAAGATCCAAGGTCAAGGGAAGGATGTTTTAAAACAGGTGAGGCAAACATGTTTCTATGCTAGGGGAAACAAAGTTGAAAACACAAGCGAGAACACAGACCATTGCAAGGACCCCCATAGGTGGGACGGGAGGAGATGCAAGCCAGGGATGAACTGACTTGACCTGGATAGCTAACAGCTATAATAATAGCGATGGCTACCATTTATTGGGCACTCTGTGTGTGCCAGACACTGGGATAGCACCACACAAACATTATCTCATTTAATCCTCCTGGCATCTGCATTTCACTGATGAAGAAATAGACACAGAGAGGTTGACTTATTTGCCTAAGCCCACACAGCTGGTAATGAACAGAGAGGAGATTCAAAGCGGGGCTGTCTGCTAAGCCCATGCAGGCCACGTCATGCGTGCCCCAGGATTCCTCTTTCCCCCAGAGGAAGGGAAAGGTGGTAGGAAGGCAGGGGGCCCTTTTCAGCAGTTCCTGCCTGCTGCTCCCATCAAACACAGGGTTATATTTGGGCTCAGGAAATAAAGGCAGAGGGGCTTGGTCAAATTAAATTGAACACAAGTGAAAATGAAGGAGCCAGTGAAAAAGACTTCACTGGTTCATTGCAACAATGGCCACATGGGGACACAGATGCGGCAGCTTTGGCCACAGGCAGGCCGCCTGCTCCAAAGAGAATGGATGTCGTTAGTTCAAATGTGCCTGGTGAAGGATGTATTGTATAGAGCTAACGTTTAACTATTAGAAAATTAGAAAAGGAAACCAAACTTTAGGGGCTGATTGGCCTAAGTGGGAACCTCAGCTCCTGGAGAGCTCCACTCTGCTCTGCCTGGTAGAGACCAGGCCCTCAGGCAGGCCCATGAAACCACACACATGCACGTGTGCACCCAGTCCACACCGGGACAGCAAAGGAATGCAACTCAGAACATTTATAAGCCCTTCCCGTCTCCACTGAGCTAATCCCAGAAAACATATTTGTTTCTCCTTTAGGGATTTATACTTTTTTCCAAAAGCATATCCATACCTAGAATGTAAATTAGCAAAACATCAGCAAAGTCGCCATTGATACGTGGGGTGAGTTTTGAACACCGCTTTATGCCCTCTGACGGCAGAGAGCACTAAAACCAAGACCAGATCAGCCAACATGGGGATGCCTTGAGTATAGTGGGGGGTTAGCACCGTTAGCAGGAAGGCCCAGTGAAGCTTGGGGCACTGAGGAAGCTGAAGCTAAAGATTCACCAGGGAGCCACGTTACTTCCAGACTTCCAAAATTACAAATATGTTTACAGAACTTTTCCAAAAGCAAGTCTCACCTGAGTGGCATTATAGTTCAATGATGCCCAGAGCTATCGTTTTCAAATGATAAAACATGAGTGTTTCCCATAGTGCTGTAACGTGGCCGTGAGTTGCCAGTCAGCACAAAATGAAACTTCCCAATGCCTGAAAAAGATGCTGAGCTCACGTCTGCAGGGCAGGAAAGCATTCTCGGGTATTTGGATGGACAGTGCTCAGAAGTCACGCTGAGCAGATTCTCGCTGCCACCTGAACAAGAGAAGGGCAGCAGCAGGGACAAACACACTAGGAATTTGTCTAAGTTGAAACAACTGAACACCGAAGAGAACAAATACTGTACAGGTCATCTCCAGAAGGGAAGGAGTGACAAGGCTGGGCCGTGCTGGCCGTGCCACTTAGCACAGGGGTCAGCAGGAGAGTTGGGAGGGCAGGTGTTATCTGTGGAGGCAGAGGGGAGGGGAGGGTACAGAGAATACCAGGTCCCCCATTTGGACGAGCTTCACAATGTAGGAAGAGCTTTCACAGATATTTTCCCACTCTGCTTCCCCCAGGGCCCCTGTAGCTGCTCTGACACTCAGGGACAAAATCTGTGGCTCTAGCCCACAGGCCCTTCTGTCCAGCGTGCCCGTCTGGCTGGGTACTGATGATCTTGGCAAGAACAGAGGGCTTGACACTCCTCAAGGATGACAGTAGATGAAATGAGATCCAATTACTATGGTACTGTGGCTTTTCTTATCCTTCCACATTTTCAGTAAAGCCCTTTGGTGGGTTTTTTTCCTGTCTTGGGAGGAAAATTAAGATATTTGCTGTCCTCCTCTTGCCTATCTTTCCTTCTCATCTTCAGGGTCACTGCTTCGCAAGACAAATGCAAGAACAAAGCCAGACGAGGCCGTTGGAATGGCCAGTCTCCAAGGTTTCTTCCTCCTCTGACATTCTCCGATTCTGAATATTTGTGTAACTCTCTCCACTCTTCAAGTGCCAGACCTCACGTATGGCACAAACATAAACACAGTCGAATTAGGATTTTGAGATTTTAGAGCCAAAGGCAGAGAGACAAATGAAAGCATCGTGCCAAAGGGATCTGTGGGAAGATCACCTTCAAACCAAAGTCTGAAGCAGCCTTTGCTCCATCCTTCTCCAGACACCAACCCAGCAGCAGCAGGCGGCAAAGAGCAGTGCGGCCAGGAGGCCGTTCCCATCAAGGTCCTGACCCATGGAGTGCGGAAGGGTGGAGATCAATCTAAGTTCAAAGAGCAAGCAGAGGGTCCAGAAAGACAGGGGATGGGGGTGAGAGACCGCAAAGAGAAGGGAAAGGATTCGTCCAGGATTCACCCTCAGGGTGAAGCAGGCATCCTGTCCCCACTGGCTTGCCAGCCCCAAACCTGACCCACCCGTTTCTAGTGAGCAGAGCTGAGCCACCCCCTCCCTTGGCGAGCGTATATTCATCCCCAAGGCCCCTTTTGTATCACGGGTCTATTATGCTCATGAATTTAAAGAATTCTCACTGGAATTCATTAGGAGCATCGTCACTTTTCTCCCCTCAGCCAACTTCTAATTTAGACCTGCCTGGAATCTCTGGTTTGTCAGTATCTCTAGTTATTCTAACTTGGACTATTTTCCAATTTTGCAATATTTGCTTCTCTGCTTTGACTTCATCACTTAGCAAAAGTGGTACTTCCTGGCTCACATGAGTTTTGAAGTTTTCTTTTTTTTAGAGGAGTGTGTTTTGCTTCAGACTAGTCTTTTAAAAGCCATGTTGCATTTGTACTTTTTATGAGTCCCTTGAGCTCTCATATCCCCGGCATCTATATGATATTCCCATATTGCAGGTTGAAGGCTGCTGGCTGCCTTCCCCTACCCCTCACTTGCCATCAATGCACAGACCACACACACATAGACACTCATGGGGGCCCTCAGAGAGTGGTGTGCACTACGGTGGCCGCCATCCAAGAGTATCCACTAGATCAGATTAGAATGTTCAAAGTGAAGGATGATGGGGCCAAAGTGCTAGTGCCACGCTGGACAAGGCGAGGTCCCCAGAGGCACCTTCCCCATTTGACAGCACTCCAGTGCCTGGGAGACTGTGGGGTCCTGGAGAGCAGTCCACCGCCTCCAGGCTGTGTGACACTGGACAATTGGATCCTGTTTTCTTAGCTTGGGTGGGTTTTCTGAAGCTCACGTAACCTTCTGCATCTGATACAGAGCAGGCACTTGGAAAGCAAGAGTCTCTCAACTCCCCTCTCCTCTTTGACAGCATCCCCACCGCCCTGCCCAGAAGCCTGCACGCAAGAGCTTGCTGGAGACATTGCAACAGGACCCTCACTTAACTGGCGATTTCTGAAAAGCTTTGTGCAATAATTTATCATATTTGGGACATTTGCAATTTAAAAGACTCTTATTTCCTTGAAGGTAAAAGTAATGCCGAGACAGACCGCAATGCCGTGGACAGTGCTGTCCTAGCACTCCCTGTGCCAGGTTCTGCTCTAAGAGCTTTATATTTACTGACTCATTTAATACAATGCTTTGTCCAAGGTACTATTATAGTCCTCACTTTACAGATGGGGAAACTGAGGTAGCGGTCCCGTGACTTGCTGAGGTCACCATGCTAGTGGAAGAGAGCCAGGAAGTCTGACTTCAAACTCAATAGCTATTGAATATTGCATAGTTACCTTCTATTTTTTTGTTTAAATGTCTTCATTAAACAATTCTCTTCAGAGATAGGGACCACTTACAGCAGAATTTTCACGAGATTACTTCAGAGCAAAGAACCAGTCTTTCCTGGCCTTCCGCCAGAAAAAGCAAACGTAACACACGAATTGCCAGTGAGGCTGTAACATTCTAGATCCAGAATCCTGAATCCGCGAGTTAGCTTTATTACAAAGACGAAGCTGGATGCCTCCCTGCTCTAAAGTCTGAGGCACGCTCAAGGGTCACCATACCTCTTTCAGCCATCTGTCCTATGTCGCTGTTAGAGATGCAGGAATTTCAGGAAACTATTTTACTCAGTCTAGGACATCTCCTTTACAGGAGTTAGCACTGACCAGGTCTCTTTTATTAAAAAAAGCAATGCAGAGGGGCCGGCCCTGTGGCCGAGTGGTTAAGTTCGCGCGCTCCGCTGCAGGCGGCCCAGTGATTCGTTGGTTCGAATCCTGGGCGCAGACATGACACTGCTCATCAAACCACGCTGAGTCAGCGTCCCACATGCCACAACTAGAAGGACCCACAACGAGGAATATACAACTATGTACCGGGGGGCTTTGGGGAGAAAAAGGAAAAAAATAAAATCTTTAAAAAAAAAAAAAAAGCAATGCAGATTTCTTGTATATACATTTTCCAACATATATTCCTTAAATATTTGAACATAATTCCATGTTGTCTACCTTAATATTACACGATGGTTCAGAGATGAGTTCTCAGTAAGACTGATCTGGATTGAAATCCTGGTGCCACCAAGAGTTAGATTGTGACTGAGGTCAAGTCGCTTAACTTCTTCAGCCCTCAGGTGCTTGTCTGTGGAACAGAAAGCCTACGTAAAGGCTTTCTGTGAGGGTGACATGCTTATCACACACAGTGCCACCCCCACCCACGTCAGCTTTGTCTGTTCTCACTGCTGCTGTAACAGTATGAGCCCAGTGGCTGTCAGTAACACACACACACTCAGAATTTTCTTTCTGAGCCTCTGTGGCATAGAAAAACCTGCACCAACTTTGAGTCATTTAAACCGAATTGCAGATTTGAACGTGAGTCTGTCTCCTGACATGAAGGTGACACAGTGCCTCCCCCTGCCCCGGGGCTGCCATAGGATTAACTATGTGGGAGGGCCTAGCAGTGGCCCACAAAGGGGCTAACAAGCATTCTTATCATTAGTCCTGGGCACAGGAAGAATTCAAAGTGCAAGGGCAAAACATTGTTTGTTCACTTTTAGGCAAGGTTTTGACAACCCAGCTTCAAAGAAAGCATTGGCACAAAGCAGGCACCAAGGCAGAGCTGGGGTGGGGCTGCCAGGACCCAGTGCAAGACGGAATGTATTAGTTCTGCTTCCCACTGTGAGATGGAGACTGAATGTGCTTCTGCTGGGTGACGCTGCACTGCTGTGCTGCGGGACGCAGGAGTAAAGGGCAAATGTGAACCGTGGGCGAGGTTCGGCTGAAAATACGGTTTGTTGCCAAGGAAACAGCAAGGAACAATTCGCAAGGCTTGGGTACTGACTTCAGGAACTCTGAGAACTAAGCCTGTTCTCTCCTTGAGTTTCCTACAGCCTACAATTGTGCTGAGACTATTTATTATACACCGGCACTGCCACTGCAGAAGAAAACATGTGCACACGTGTCAACACCACTCACCGTTCACAAGCAAGGAGGATACAAGCCACACGGCTTCCCACACGCAGTGCTTTGACGCTGTGATCTCATTTGCTAAATAAAGTAACCCAGAAAGCCTGGCCACTGCAGGAAGCGATGTTACAGGAGTGGCAGCCGCAGACACTGCTTCTTTGAAAAGCCCAATTCTCAAACAGGAGGCTGCGAAATGCCAGCATTCAGCATAGTCCCAGAACACTGATCAACATGGCCAGACACCGCTAACCTAACCCCAATCAATCAGACCAAAAGAGTCAAATTCTCAGCTTTTATACACAAACTCATTCATAACCCTTGGGGTTGGAGGTGCTTCTTTTATTAACTTTCAGCTAGGATACACTAAAGCCAATTTAAATCAAAAATCAGGTTTGATTTTACCACAGCATTTTTAGGCAGAAAGACTCCATTTCCTTAGAGATGATGAAGCAGAAAAATACAAAGAAGGCTTGACCATAGAAAAAAGAACGCAGCCCTGAAGAGTGCCCTATAATTCGCGGTAAGGCCAAGAGTCCAATTTGGTCTGAGTGGTGACTGCTTTAGAAATAACTTATTTGTTGTTTTACCACATACTCTATGATAGTTCTAACTTGTAAACTGAACAGAGAGTCTCTTAAAATAATAACAAGAAAGGTAAAGACACACACACACACACACACACAATATGCTGTACACTTTGTTGTGTCTCTTGGAAATCCAACAGCTCAGGGTGGGTTCTTCGGTTACTTTGTAAACCTTTTGGAATAAAGGCCCAGCAACTGCCTTTTTGGTGGGCAGCTAGCCTCAGGAGGAGGCACTTCTGTGACCAGGTAAGGTCATCTGACAAATCTGGTCTCTGTAGAGCCTTGATAAATTGGTTCTCTAATGAGTGTCCAGACATGGCCTAACAGAAATGGAGCCATGCGTTTCTCCAGACTGGATTCCACTGTGAAAAAGATCACATTTAATACAAAATAAATGTGCTAATCCAGGGACAGCACATTCACTTCATATAAGTTATAAAATTACAAAATTAGGTAAAAGTTCTCCACGTCTCTAGGCATTTGTCTCAAATGGATTTTCAAGCTTTAACACAGTACTTGTTTTTAGCTTAGGATAAGAATTCTTACTTATGGGAACAAATCCTCTATTAGCCACACCAAAAAACACCCTGAAAAGAAAGCCTTTGAAAGCTGGTTAAAGTTGAGGATCCAAGGCACAATCATCTCATGCAAATATGCATAAAACTGCTGAGGATTTGTTCATTGCAGCATTTCACAGGACCCCCAGTGCCAGCACTGCCACCAGAACCGTCTGGAAGAGGTCTGCCCTGAGGACCTGTTTGCTTTGACTTACAGACAGAGCTAGGGCGATGTGAAACTTGATTCCCTTCTTCAAGCCTTGACTTCCAGGAAGTTCAAGAGTCCAATTTTACAGCTAATAAAAGCACAGTGTTTACCCTTCCTTCCATTTCCATTGGTCTTTTCTCCCCTTTCTGTTCATATTTCATTAATGTTATTGTATACACCTTTTCTTCGTATGCTGCTTCAAATTCTTTTGTGAAAGAGGCCAGGTATAAATACATTTCAAATACAGACCAAAAAAGCAAGCAAATATGGCAATTACTTTTAGGATATAAAAGAGAGTATCTTTGCTCTCATCGCACACCTTACAAAAACCAGTATTTCAAAATTACCTTAAGTAAGACAATATACACCTAAATTTGACAATAGCAGGCCTGAGCTCATTATTTTAAGAAGTCCCCAATTCCTTGATCTTACCAAGGGCAGACAGACTCCCTGAATATAATCTTAGTTATCTTTAGGTTTCCACTCTAGTGGAGGAGCCCAGGACTGAGAGATTGGAAGACGCGTGTGCTTCGCTCCGTGGCCCCTGGGGTGAGTCATTGTGATCTGATTGCCTGAGTCCCCTCCTTCACAGCAGGAGGAGAGGCACCACTCCCACACTACAAGTCATGATTAGCTGAAGGCAGACTTGCTCCTGGAGGTAAAAGTGCGGTATAAACGCCACACACATTAGAGGCCTGAGGGATTCTCTCTCAAGAGCTGAAGGACTTCTTTACACTCAGGGCAAAAATTTTTCGTTCCAAATTCATAGTTTCTTTGGCAACAACATGATAGAGGCAGGGAAGTTATATAAATACTCAGAAATTGCAGGCACCAAATAATGAAAGAAAGCATTTCTATACATAAAACATTATTTATACCTGTTTTCATTTTTTACATTAAGATGTAAACATCCCCTTCTCCAAAACAGCTGGTGAAAAAACAAAACAAAAACAAAAAATAAGCTTTTAAAGACAGCTGGTGAGTTTTCAAGTGTCCTGCTGAATAGAACCAACTACCAAACATTTTAACTCAATAATTCAACGATAAGGAGAGCCAACTGGTAAAAGAGCTATAAAATATCAATATATAGCAAAGTCACAATTAACCAGAATGCTCCAACCTCCTGGTTAATTGACTACTTACAAGAAAACTCTTACTGTTTTAACTACTAGTTTAGCAAAACCTTTCTAAATTGAACCACTTCACTTTCCCGGCTCGGAAACAAAATGCCAAACATAAATCAATTTTATTTTGATGATTTAGGGTCCTGTGATACCTTAGGGTATCTCTCAGATAATACATAATTTCTGTGCAGTTTTGTTAGAGGCAGAAAATTGAACTGGAGTTTCTCGTTTTAAACAAATCCCTGATATCATAAGCTTATTGTCTTCCTTTTGCCTCATTCTCCTGAAAGGAGACTGGAGCACAAGGCTCCTGGTTAAGCACCGTTGTACGGCTGTAGACACACCTACGTATACTGGCTCCGGCAAACAAGGTAGTTCAGTGACTTCACCCCCTGGACTATTCCTTCTACTTACTAAAAAGGTCCAGCAACATGAATTATAAGTAATGCGCCCACTGTTTTTCCAGATATCATGCTTTAATACCTTATGAATTCCTTGTTTGGAATTTTTTTTGTTAAAAAACAAAAGAAAATCACTCATGAAGATAATTTCAAAAACCAGGAGAGTTTTAGATTTTGCTAATGGACTCAAACTGTGCTTCCTATATTATTAATTCATAACTGCTTGAACAATCTTTATAATGTTATCAAAAACCAAGTAAGTTCTCTAAGATACTAGGTGCTTAACTCCTCAAAGCCATAAAATAGTAACAGCCGCTGGCAGGAAAGTCACCTTGGATTTTCTGAGCCCAGTTCCGTGTTCCCACAGGGCAGGACCCAGACCCCTGGTGGCATATAAGATGCTTTTAGGTGGTACACAGGTGGAATTAAATACTGCTGAACCAGAGTGAGTGTCATTCCCTTCACGAGTTTCTCTTATCCTTCTGCTTTAATTCTACAGAGTGAGCCCCATTTTGGTGCTGTCTGTCTCACTGCGACAGAGAAAACAGCAGGCCTCCTGGATTCGGAGCCCTGGCAGGCATTAGCATCCAGCTAGAACTTAATAACATTTTGCTGTAATTTTATTTATTTTGTAGTTACCTTTTATTTATGGCAAACTGATGCTGGTTTTCCATTTGGAGTAGAGATTAGTTTCTTTTAAAAATATTTTAAAATTTAAAAGATAAATAAGTGAATAATAGTATATTTACTATTCAAGTGATTGAAGTTTGGGAAATGATGGATACAATCTAACGAATGGTATTTTTAAGAAGTGATTTCAAAAGAAACTACAAGCATGGTCTAAATAGGAAACACATGTCAACATATTTTCAACACTTGTGATGTTCCAGAGATGAGCTTACCACAGCCTTCTCCTATGTCAGATGATTTCCAGAGTTAAGATTCAAGTAAAAGGAAAAAAGGAAAAAGAACCAATCCTACACCAACCCGGACTTCATAAACTCAAGGTACCATAAATATGCAAATAATCTGATATTTAGCAAGTCACTTGTTTTAAACATAAACTTTCCAATTTACTGCAGCATCTTTTTATTTGGTCTATACTAATGCCTCACAAAGGCAAATCCAGGTTGTAAAGCTCCTGCTTGGTCCTCAGAACAAGTACCACACCTATTTTTGATTCAACTCTTCAGAAGGATTCAGGCCTGGGGGCTGAGTCTTCCAATGGCGTCTGACTTCCTCCATTGTCAGGGTCCCGCAGAGAGAAGTAGTCTTCTCCGACTCTGAATAACAATCTAATGGCCAACACTCTTCTGAGAGGAGTTTGCCAAGCAGGTATTGCATGCTTCCAAGCATGCCATGCTGACTTAAAACAAAAAGGACAGTTGGAGAGAAAGAAAGCAGAGCTTCTCATTTGTGGTGAACAGTTTCTTTATCACAGTGGCAGTTAAGATACGCTCCCTCCTTTTTCCCCTGGAAGCCAAGGCAATACGTCTGAAGGATGGTGTCAAACATCATAATCAGGAGCCTTGCCCTGGGCTTGCCTTAGCCAGATCTGTAGAGTAACAAATGCTCCCACAGTCACGTGAAAGAAAAGCTGCCAGAGGTTGCGCAGTTCATAGAGATACATGTTGCATAGACAGATTAAGCCAAAAGTCAAAAAAGATTTGACGTTCCGCCAGCCGGTGTAGTAGACAAGTAGATAACACTGTTCAAAATATAAAATGAAAGATGATTAGGGATACAAGAAAAGAAACAGGCTTCTACTATAAAATTGTAACAGGCCATAGACTAAAATATGAGAGTGGAATAAGGGGATTTTTAATCTACAGATAACATAACATCTTCAAGATATTCAGCTATGAAAACTCTACAGTTTGAAAGGGAAATAGATTTTTCCTTTAATGTTTTTCATTTTTTAAAAGAAAAAGCATTTTGTATCATATTTAAAATGGACGTACAATTGGATGACTCTCTTACAAATAGGCTGGACAAATTCCTCAAGATGACCAGCAACTAAGAAGCATTCTCAAGGTATGAGGGGGTTCCATCTCTCATTCCCATCCCAGAAAAGTACAAAAAGCTCAAGCAAGCCATTTAGTAAAACAGACTCTTACATAACCTGAATCCGAATACTAATGAAGTCAACAAATATTTACTGATCCCCCATGAAGTGCAAGGAACTAAGCTAGGCAGAGGATCTGAGGGAACATTTGAGGGAGAATTCATTAAACAGATATTTATTGAGGGCCTGCTACAAATCAGGCAATGTTCTTTAGTTTTAAATAAAAAAAGAAAGCCCTTGTTCACATTACATTCTAGTGGAGGGAGAACGATTATAAAAATTTTATATATATAATACCCAAATAGTTATATCTTGAAAAAGATAAAAGATGAAACAGAAAAAGAAAACAGAAGGCAGTGAGTACTATTTTAGAAGAGATAGTAAAGAAAGTACTCCCCCCAAAAAATCCGGCATTCACCTCTTCCTGCTTCATTTTTCTCCACAACGTTCTATAAACATACTTCAAAAATGTTTGTTTGTCATCTGTATTCTTCCAATAGAATCTAAGCTTCATGAAAGGGAAGATTTTTCACTATCTTGTTCATTCATTTATCTCATGTGCCCAGAAGAGTGCCTGGCACCTAAGTGCTCAATACAAATTTGCTGAATAAATGGTTTTGTAGAAGGTATCTAAAATTCACAATCTGGTAAATATAGAAATTACACGTGATTACAATGTCTTAAGAAAGAAGCACAGGTCTCTGTGTGCTCTCTGCAAATCCAGACTTCAGAATAGGAAGGACATTAGGGTGTTTGTGACAAGGAAGAAAGAATGTGGAAATGTCCTGTTAAATGTAGTTAGTTCTTATACAAATTAGGACTTTGCTTACTTAAAAGGAAGACTGCCATCCAAGCAAAAGGAATTGGAGGCACTTATTTTATCTGATTTGCATTGTGCCAAAAAAGTCGAAGAAAACTTTTTCCTTTGAAACAATTTTAGATTTAGAGAAAAGCTGCAAAAATAGCAGAGTTCCTGTATACCCTTCACCCTGCTCCCCATAATGTCATCCTCATGCCAACCATAGTATAGTCATCAAACCAGAAAATTAACATTGAAACAATACTGTTAACTAATCTACAGACTTTATTCAAATTTTGCCTGTTGTCCCACTAGGGCCCTTTTTCCGGTCCAGAATCCAATCTAGGATTCCATATTGCATTTAGTTGTCACGTCTCCTCAAATCTGTAACAGCTCCTCAAGTCTGTCTTTGTTTTTCACGACCTTGACAGTCTTAAAGAGTACTGCTCAGTTATTTTGTAGAATGTCCCTTAAATTTGTTTGTCTGATGTTTTCTCAAGATTGAAGTGAGAATATGCAATTTTGGCAAGACTACCACAGAAGGTGATGTGTAATATGTCTTATTACTGGTGATGTTAACTTTGATCTCTTGGTAAAGTGGTGTCTGACAGGTTTCTCCACTGTGAAGTTACTATTTTTCCCTTTGTAACTAGTAGGAGGGGAAATAGAGACATTATCAGGTGAAAGAAGACTAACAGAATTTGTTGCCTACAGATATACCCTAAAAGAATGGCTAAAGGGAATTCTCTAAACAGAAAGGAAACAATAAAGAAGGAACCTTGGTGCATTGAGAAAGCAAAAAGAACACAGCCAGCAAAAATACAGGTAAATATAATAGGTTCTCCTTCTCCTGAGTTTTCTAAATTATGTTTGATGGCTGAAGTAAAAATTGTAACATTGTCTGATGTGGTTTTAAGTATATGTAGAGGAAATACTTAAGACAATTATATTATAAACAGAGGAAATCAAAGGCACATAAAGGAAGGTGCAGTTTCTATGCTTCATTTGAACTGGCAAAATGACAATACCAGAAAACTGCGATAAGTATGTATAATGTAATATCTAGAGCAACCATTTAAAAAGCTATACAAAGAGATACAAAAACATTACAGATAAATCAAAATGGAGTTCTAAAAAATGTTTAAGTAAACCACAGGAAGAAAAAGAAAACATAAAAATGCAAAACAAAAAATAAGATGGCAGACTTAAGCCCTAACATATCAATAACTACATTAAATGTAAATGGTTTAAATACAACAATTAAAAGACAGAGATTGGCAGAGTGTATTAAAAAACAAATCAACTCTATGTTGTCTACCACAAACTCACTTCAAATGATATAGGCAAATTGAAAGTAAAAGTAAGGAAAAGGATATATCATACAAACATTAACCAAAAGAAAGCAGGAGAGGCTATATCAATGTCACATAAATATAAAAATATTTAAGAGGGGCTGGCCCGATGGAGTACTGATTAAGTTTACACACTCTGCTTTGATGGCCCACGGTTCATGAGTTTGGATCCCTGGTGTGGACCTACACATTTCTCATCAAGCCATGCTGTCCCACATACAAAACAGAGGAAGACTGGCAACAGATGTTAGCTCAGAGCCAATCTTCCTCACTTAAAAAAAAAATCAAAGAAAATAATCAGGGATAGACAGGGATATTATAGACTGATAAACAGATCAATCCATCCAGAAGACACAGCAATTCTAAATGTGTACGAACCAAATAACAGAGTTGCAAAATATGTGAAGCAAAAACTGACAGAACTGAAACGATAAATATACAAACCCACAATTATAGCTTAAAACTTCAATATTCCTCTCTCAACAACTGATAGAACAACTAGACAGAAAATCACCAAGAACACAGAAAAACTCAACACCACCATCAACTGATAGGACCTGATCAACATTTACAGAACACTGACTCAGTAACAGTAGAATACACATTCCGTTCAAGTACCCTCGGAACATACACCCAAGATAGACTGTATTCTGGGCCACAGAACAAACATCAACAAATTTAAAAGAATTAAATCACACAGAGTGTGTTTTCCAACCACAATGGACTCAAACTAGAAATCAATAATGGAAGAAAACTGGAAAATCTCCAAACACTTGGAAACTAAGAAACACAATTCTAAATAATCCATAGGTCAAAGAGGAAGTCACAAGGAAAAAAACTTTTAAATACACTGAATTAAATGAAAATGAAAATACAACATATCAAAATCTATAGGTCACAGTTAACAAAGTGCTAAGAGGAAAACTTATAACAACAAATGTATACATTACAAAAGAGAAAATTTTGAAACGAGTCATCTAAGCTCCCATCTCAAGAACCTAGGGAAAGAAGAGCCAAATAAACCCAAAGCAAAGTAAGCATGAGGAAGAAAATAAGAAAAGGGCAGAAATCAATAAAGTAGAAAACAGGGGGAAAACCCACAAAGAGCAGTTTCTTTGAAAAGATCAATGAAATTAAGTAAGACTGACAAAGAAAAAGAGAGAAGATACAAATTACCAATATGAGGAATAAAACAGAGACTATCGCTACAGATCCTACAGACATCAATAGGACAGTAAGTTAATACTACAACCAATTCCACACACGTAAATTTGGTAACAGCTGAAATGGACCACTTTCTTATAAAACACAAACTACCATAATTCACCCATTATAAAACAGATAATTTGAATAACCCTATAACTATTAAGAAAATTCAGCTTCAGACATATTATATAGACACAGTAATCAAAACTATGTGGGACTGGCAGAGGGATGGACACACAGATCAATGGAACAGAATATAAAACCCAAAAATCTACTCACACAAATATGCCCAATTGATTTTTGACAAAAGATGCAAAAGCGATTCAGTGGAGAAAAAAATAGCCTTTTCAACAAAAGGTGCTGAAGCAACTGGCCATCCATTCATTGGCGCGCACACACACACACTCAAAACCCCTCAATCTAATCTAAGTCTCACATCTTATACAATCTTACACAAAAAACTTACCTCAAAATGGATCATGAACTTAAATGTAAAACACAAAACTATAAAACTTCTAGAAAAAGACATAAGAGAAAATCTTCAGGATCTGGGGGTAGGCAAAGAGTTCTTAGACTTGATACCACAAACATGATCCATAAAAGGAAAAACTGCTAAAATGAACTTTATCAAAATTAAAAACTATTTTGCAAGAGACCCAGTTAAAAGAATGAAAAGACAAGCTACAGACTTGGAGACTATTTGCAAACTACTTATCTGACAAAGGACTAATGTCTAGAACGTACAAAGAACTCTCAAACTTGACAGTAAAAAAACAATCCAGTTAGAAGATAGGCAAAAGACATGAACAGACATTTCACCCAAGAGGATATATAGATGACAAGCACACAAAACGATGTTTGACATCATTAGCCACTAGGGAAACAAAAATTAAAACCACAGTGAGGTATCAGGAAACACCTATCTGAATGGCTAAAATGAAAAATAGTGATAACACCAAATGCTGGAGAAGGTGCAGAGAAACTGGATCATTCACACAATGCTAGTGGGAGTGTAAAATGGTATGCTACTCTACAACAAAACTACTATGCTACTCTCAACAAAACTAAGCATGCAACTACCATATGACCTAGCAACTGCAGTCCTGGGCATTTATCTCAGAGAAATAAGGACTTGTGTTCACACAAAAACCTGTTCATGAATGTTTAAACAGCTTTATTTCTAACAGCCAAACACTGAAAAAAACTCAGATGTTCTTCAAAAGGTGAATGACTAAACAAACTGCGGTACATCCAGACCATGGAATACTATTCAGCAATAAAAAGGAACAAATCCATTGATGTATGCAACAACTTGGATGTATCTCCAGATAATCATGCTGAGTAAAAAAGTGCTGATCACAAAAGGTTACATACTATATGGTTACATTTATATAACATACATAAAATGAGAAAATTATAGAAAGGCAGAACACATTAGTGGTTGCCAGAGAGTAAGGGACAGGAGGGAAGTGGATGTGGCTATAAAAGGGCAACACAAGGGGTCTCTGTGGTGATAGGAATGTTCTATATCTTGACTGCATCAACATCAATATTCTGGTTGTGATACTGTATTACAGTTTTGCAAGATGGTACCTTTGGGGGGGGACCAGGTGAGGGTTATATAGGGTCTTTTTTACAACTCCATGTGAATCTATAATCATCTAAAAATTATAAATTTAATAAGAAAAACAACTTTACACATACATATTTGTCTGCAACTTACTTTATAGGCTAACATACACACTATATGCACACACAGGGAGTAAGATAAAGCACGTGTTGGTGACTCTAGGTATACTAGTCTTTCAACTTTTCTGTAAGTTTTCAAAATAAAATGTTGAAGGAAAAGGAACAGTCTTGAGTTTCTTCACAGATCCTTTGATTTCCTATTTGAAATGTTCCATATCAAGATTACCCTTCTCTGGCTGAGCTCTGTGCTTCCATTAGCACTCACAGCCTGGAGAAACAGGCAACAAACCATGTAGTAGTGGCCTTTGAGGTCTGATGTAAAAGGGATTAGAAAATATCCTGACAACTGGAGACAGAGCATGCTATATGGTAAAATGTAATCATCTAAGTTTTACTGCAGAAACAAACAGCATTGTTATCACTCTGCTCAGCATATTTGGAAAGTATGCAGTTTCATGCCTGTCAATATGAAGGAAACTGGTTTCTTGCTTTCCTTTTTTAAAGCATGAATTTGTTTACTTCTCTCAAGTAAAAGAACACCTGAGTGACGCTCCACCGTAAGGCAACTCTTAGAACTCTTTTCAGCTGTTGAATGTAACAGAAGTGTGTATCTGTAGGCAAGAGCACTGGTTCTGGAGTCACACAGACCTGCGTTCAAGTCAGACTGGCTATAAGAACTGTCTAGGCCTCAGTGAAAAACAGCGTATCAAGATAACAGGATTCGTGTGGGGCTTTCTGTGAGGATGTAACAGTACAAGGAATGTAAAGGGCTTCACACATAGTAAGCTCAATACATTTTGCTATTGTTATTAGCATTTAAAATTATTTCATTAAGACAAAACAACCAAAAGCATATTTTATAAGCATAATTGTTCATGAAATTATTTTAAAGTTAATGTTTACCTCACATTGTTAAAATGCACAGAAAAGTTATAAAATTATAATTTTATAGCGTTATAAAAATTATACAAATATAGAGACAGCATGATATAGTGGAAAGAACATGATATTTAAAATCAGAAGACTCAGGGTTAAGTCCTGACACCACCCCTTACTGGCTGTGTGATCCCCTGCTAGTGCTGAAACTGGATTTCTCATTTTCAAAAAGGAGATTATATCCTCTGTATGACAGGACTGTAGAAATTAAAGTAGAAAATCTACACAAGAATACCTCATAAAGCAAATCACTTGTGACATTAAAAAATACAAGTTTTCAAATTTCCTGCATAAAATATTATAATTAAATCTATCAAATCTGACAAAAAATTTCTGGAAATAACATAAATGATTAAGAAAAATTAGGGGATTCTAAAAAATGGGGCCAGTGAAACTAAAATTTCTTATATGTCTTTACATAAGAGTCAAATGCACATATTCAAAGTATTTCCCTAAAGTCTTCTACTGAGTTTTAGGTAGCCTTTTATTTGCAGGCGTGAATCTTTCGAACGTTTTTTCTATGCAAACCAGAGAAATGTGTGACTTATAAAAGTTAGGTCAAAAGAGCTTGCTTGCTCTAATGTGTTTTAGCCAAGACATTCATGAGTTTGGCTAACTGGCATGGTTACCTTTCCCTTCCCTAGGAATCTGTGCCTCCTCTGGTCCTGGAAATGCAAGTACCCATCTCCCTATCACCCAGGTGCAAAACCTCCTCCTTCGAGTCTGGAGTCTCGTATCTATTCTGTCTCCAAGTCCTAGAGTCTTCCTTCTCAGCAGACTCTCTGAGAGTCTCTCCTTTTGTTCTCTATTCCTATCATTGCCATGGTTTATGCTTTCATTACCCTCTGCCTGAAGTAATGTAATCACCTCCCAACTAATTTCCTTGCTTCTGATCTCTCTGCTCTGACAATGCATCCTAGGCATCACTGCTACACTAAATATCCTAAAATCCTGCTTTTTCTGTTTCCTATTCAAAGACTTTCCCCAAAGTACAAAATCCTCAGCCTGGAGTATAAGCAGAGCCTGGAAGCTGAATAATCAGTCACCAGGAAATCTAGGAGTAGCCTTTACTGCCACAGGCAGATGACATACTGCCACTGACGCCCAGCACAGGATGGGGCGAACGCTGAGTTCGCTAGGATCTATACCCACTCAAAATACAGATCTACGTCACGAAGCTAAGAGAGGCTCCAATGAAAAGGGAGGCAAAGAACCCAGACACTATTTTTATTTATTTAAAGTACCCAAGCAATTATTGGAATTGATAACCTGAAACAAACAATAATGGAAAAGTGTTTCTTAAAAGATGGAAGAGAACCTACCTGATAAAGGCAGGCTGCAGTTCCGAGGAAAAATGCAACAATGTAATTAAAATCCTCACCATCACTCTGCAAAAACAAAACAAAAATTACTTTTTTTTCTGGTGGAAGCCCACCTCAAGAAACAATCCATAGTGATAGGACACAACAACGTTTATGCACAAACGGTCAAATTTTTCACAAAGTAGAATACTAAAATTCTCAAAAGTCCTAAAATGGAAACATAAAATATATCATAAGAACCAAGGAGTGTAAGGTAGAGAAAGACTACCAGAGCTCCTCCACGTCTTGGCCTCCCAATCAATTTCATTTTACCCAAGAGAAGACGAAAGCCAATGGGAAAAAGTTTCTATATAATGTAAAAAGCCTCTCTTCTCTATACTAAAGAAACCATACAAAAATGCACAACACCCCAGTGGCCTATAAAGGTAGTCCTGCTCACTAGGTCACTATTTGACTCAAATAAATATTGACAAACTTTACTATCTAGTAAGCACATCACGGAATTGTCCAATAAAGTAATTTGACATGATTTTTAAAAAAAACTGAAAAGCTACTGTCCACTAGAGTGTGCTAAATCCCAATGAGAAAAGTTAGTCATACACGCTATGCTAGAAAAATAGCCACCCAGAGGAAAAACAGACAGATAATGCATAGAGTATTTCTTTTAAAAGAAAACTAATGGAGACATGTAACAATCCATATTTTCCTATTCCTTTTTGATTCCCCTTAAATATCCACATTTATCGCTTCCTTCAATGTTTTTATGAAGTAGAACATAAAGACCAGACAGGAGCATTAAATTTCTTTCTTCCAAGCAGGAGCATTAAATTCATCCCTTATTTCAGAGAAAATATCTTTATACAATGAAAACTTCCATAAGACATGGAAGTGTCTCTCATGACCATGTCTTCATGAAACAATATAAAGAGAAAATTCCTTTTCCACTTGTTATTGGGCAACAGAACTGACTGCAAGGCAGAGGAAGAGTGGCTTATCCTAGTGAGATGATCTTGAAATAGGAAACATTAATCTGTCTGAGATGCTTAGGTCAGTTCCACCCGAGAGGCAGAGAAGGTCAACACGAAACCTTTCCTCTTTTAACAATTCTAAGACTTTAAATAAGTTCTGATTGATTATTTTCTTCTTTAGTCCTTTATTTTTTGAATGATCTTCTTTCTGATTATAAAAGTTCATGTTCATTGCAGAGAATTTGGAAACCGGATTTTTACAAAGGAGAAATTCATACAGTCTATAACGCCACAACTATGGGAGAATTACTGCTAACCATGTCATGCATTTCCTTCAAACCTTTTATGTACAAAAATATATGTATGTTTAAAAAGTGGAATCATACTTTTATATACTGTCTTTCAGTACTTCATATTATAAACACTTTCTCAAGATACTAAATACTCCTTAACCACATGATTTGTAACGAATATGTAACCTTTCATTGTGGGAATATACCATAATTTAATTATTGTCCTACAATTGGATATTATTTTTCCTCTACACTATCACTTTATAACTCTCTTAATGGCCTTTGGAACACTTAAGAGCGTGTTTTTGGAGTCAAATCTGGGTTCAAACTTTTACTACTAGCTGTACGATCTTAGATTATTTATTTAACTTCAATTTCCTTTTTGAAAAATCAAAGTTGTAGAGGTTAAATAACATTTGCAAACACATAGAACAATAACTGGCACACAGTAAGAACTAAAAACATTCATTAACTTCCCTCTCCCTGAGGTTACTGTCTACATCATTCATCAGATGATTAGATTAGCTTTCAGGATTGCTTAAACCTCTAGGCTACTGGCCTTATCTTCTCAATTAGACCCTAACCTTTCTTCAAGACAGAAAATAAATCTTACTACTTGCAAGAAACTGTACACATAGTAGGAATTCAACAAGTGCATGCTAAATTGAGTTGAGCTTGAAAAATTTTTATTTCTCCTTGCTAAAGAGAAGATTATTGATAAACACACGCTTCCATTCAATAAATATTTATTAAGCACTTATGGGACAGGTACAGTGTTACTAGATCCAGGACAGAACCAATTAAGTCCACACTAACTCAGGGAACACAGGCTCTACTCAAGAAAGCAGATGCATAAACCAACAGTTCCCACCCAAAGTGACAGCTGACAAGAGAGGTGTGTGTACAGGGTACTAAGGGAGCCTACTGGAGACATATCTAACACTGCCTGGATTAAAAAGGGTCAGGCAAGGTTTGCCAGAGGAAGTAAAGCTTACTCTGGGTATTGATGGATGAACTGACAAGGCAGACAGGGTGGGAAGAGAATTCCAGGCAAAGCACGTGCAGTCTCAACAAGGGAAGAGACTAAGATGACTCGAAGGTTTGTTGTTTAGGTGACATTTGAATGACACCATTCATTAAACTGGGAGTATTGAAGGAAAAGTAGATTTGAGAGCAGGAAAAATTGAGTTCATTTTGGACATGTTATTTTGGAGCTGCTAGTGGGACATCCAAATAATTATATTTAGTAGATATTTAAGTCAGCTTCAGGAAAGAGTTTGACCTAGAGATCTAGCTTAGTAGTTATCTATTTCAATAGCAGTTAAATGAAAGAAACCAACTGCAAGTCTTAATTCTTGACTGGCTCCTAGAATGGAGAGAGAAAAAAGCACTATAAAGGATATTTGGGGTCAATTATGGAAATCCAAATACAGATTTTATGTTAGATAATACTGCACTGATCTTAAATTTCTTTGGTGTAATAAAGGTATTGTGATTATGTAGGAGAATGTCTCAGTCCTTAAGACATACATATCTAATATTTTTGGAACAAACTGTCAGGATACCCATAATGTTACTTTCAAATGATTCAGCAAAAAAAGGAAATAGAGAAAGGAAGAAAGAGAGGTAGCTAGGTAGGTATACAGGTCAATGTTAATTGTTCTGTTTTCTAAACCTTTTTATAAGTTTGAATTCTTTCAAAATAAAATGTTGTGCAGTGGGGGGAAAAGATACAAATGAAAAAATGCTATGCATCCACTAAAAAGAATGTAATAGATGTCTATATCCTGATATGAAATGATCTCCTACATACTGTTAGGTAGAAAAAGATGCAAATCGGTATGAAGAATAAATAGAAATAATTTTAAAATAATAATTACATAAGTAAATATATAAAATACATGTACCAGGATATGCACATAATCTCTCTAGAAGCATACACCAGGGGTTGATTCTGCAGAGGAAAAATGGCAAGAAATTACTTATTGTGAAAATTACAGGCTTTGAAATTTAACATGTACCCTTTTTACTGTGTGTATGCAAATATGTGGATGTATGTATATGCACATGTATTAACTTTACTTTAAAAAGGCCATTATAAAAATAGCAAAGAAGAAGGTATAGTTAGAAGAATATAAAGCCAAGGACAGAACACTGGAGAACACCACTATTTAAAGGACAGGTGGAGGAAGAAAGTTTACCAAATAAACTGAGGAACAGCAAGAGAAAGGAAAAAAAATATAACAGGAGAAAATTGTTTCATGGAAATGAAGGGATGAGAGCATGCCAAGAAGAATAATCTAACACATCAAACTATTAATAGTGATTTATTTACTTTTAAATTTTCTAAAATAAACATTATTTTTGAAACTAAACAGTGAATTATTTTTAAAAGGAAGACTGAACAGTATGTGAGAGGAGGCAGAGAGAGCACATAGGACAAGGTCTCAAGAGTGGCTGCAATATTTGGCAATCAGGATACTGGTGAGCTTACTGGTCAGTGTTTGAAAGAATTATGAGGGCAAAAAAGAGATCGCAGTAGACTGAGAGGAGAGGTAAGAGAGTGGGGACAACAAATATAGTCTACTCTTTCAAAAAATTAGAGGAGAACATACACCAAGAGGTATTTTGGGTTTTCTGTTTGTTTTTTTTTAAAGATTGGCAGCCTACAGCACGTTTATGGGCTGAGAAAAAAGAGCCAGTGGAGAGAAAGCAGATGAAATGTAGGTGAAGAAATAGCTAGAGGTTGGGGGCAGGTGAGGCAGAGGTTCACAGAGGGGAAAGAAGTAGGAGCAGGAGGAAAGACAGAGGCAAAGATGGAGGCATGTGCAGGCAGAGGTAAGGAGTACAAATAAAAATTTTAAAAACCTCACATTCACCTCTGGGGGATGCTAAGATACCAACATACTGCTTTGAAAACTAACAAATAAAGGGAAAGAAAAAAATATATATATTTTGGTGAGAAAGAATGTCCCTGAGCTAACATCTATCGCCAATCTTCCTCTTTTTGCATGAGGAAGATCATCCCCGAGCTAATATCTGTGACAATCTTCCTGCATTATTGTATGTGGGACGCTGCCACAGCATGGCTTGATGAGCGGTGTGCAGGTCTGCACCCAGGATCTGAACCTGCAAGCTGGGGCAGCCAAAGTGGAGTGCATGAACTTAACCACTATGCCACCAGGCCAGCCCAAGAATATGTTTTTTAAAAGGCAAAGATGAAGAGGTAAACAGAGGCTCCATATAATAGCCACACAATATAATAAGATGATACTATTAAAAATGGTCGTAATAATTGGGAAATACTCACTTTTTAATCTTAAGTGGAAAAAGGACACAAAATTATATAATGGATATGTATAGAAGATATATGTGCATGTATATATATACATATATAAAACAAAGAAAATTTGGGGATGATTTTTTTTTCCTTATAGATTTTCCCCCAATTCGTTAACAATGAGCACAGAATCAGGAAAAACACTTTTCTTTTGAAAGAAAGCAAGCCTTGCATCTTAGCAAAGATATCATGCCATTAAACAAATACTTCCACTGAGTTTAACAGGTATCTAATTTCTTTAAAAGGTATTAACAAATCGATGGAAAACAAAGAATTCAAGGAATAAAAGCAAGTTGATGACTTCTGCTTTGTAGTGGCCACCATAAACAGTTTTAGAATCAGAGAGGCTTAGAACATTACTACTGAAGTGGTCTTTGAACTATGTAGTCTAAAACCTTCACCTTGCATAATAGGAAAATGAGATTCAAGAAGGTAAAGTAACCCATCCAAGGTCACAAAGTTAGTTACTGGCAGATGGGAACCAGGTATCTTGACTTCTAGGCCAGCATATCTACTGCTATCTCAGAATACTCAATTTTTTTCTATTGCACCACATGCAAATTATTTCTAGGTTGGCATCAGCCTAATTAATACCATTGTTTCAAGGCTGATCCTTAAAGGAACACAGGCAATGTAAACCCAATGTGATAAAAGCTTATGCATTCATGAGGTGCCAACTGACAATAAACTTACTAACATCTCTAAACTCAGAACAAAGTTAGGAAATGAGTGAAAATCATCTAATTTACACATTACTGTGAACACCAAATCAAATTTATCAACTTAAAAAAAACTATACTCATCCTAAACCTCCCCATTCTGAACTTAGACACCAAAGAAAAACTTCGGTGCTATATATTTTAATGAATCCCTCATTATCACTCTAAGAGGCAGCTTTTTAATCTAGGAGAAACAAACTTGTGCTGAATCTTCAAACAACATTAATAGTATACAGGAATGTTGATTCATGTGGGTTTTCAAATTTAAAAGTGCCTCAGGCATCAAATTACATACTAGAAGATAAATGTGGGAATCATTTTTAGCATTCAAAAAGAGTATTTAGAATTCACAGCCTTAAAAAAGTAAACTTTAATATCGATATATTGCTCACACTCAGGAAATACACTACATATTTTCAGCTAGATCTAAAAATACGATCCCCAAATAAATCCTTTGCTCTTAAATCAAGTTTTAGAGAAAGGTGGAGGCCACTTAATCTGGGTACGGCCTTTCCACCTCCTCTATCACCACCATGATCTGAATAACACCACTGCAAATAACTTCAAAATAGATAAAGGTTTAAGTCCCATGTCCTGGAATTTGCACTCAAATCTACATAACAGACCACTTCAAAAAGATCTACTTTTACTGACCAAATATTGTCTACAGCAACTCTAGAGATTATTCCTAACACAAAATACAACGATGAACCAGAGAGAAGGCTAAGAGTATATCTTAAATTCAATGGCTTTAGTGAGAATAAAAAGGACTTTTACCCAATACAAGTCAAAGACAATGACAAAATAGACCCTAATGAGGGGAAATTAAAAGTGAAAGACCTCAGGTCACCAATTTTGTATATATTTTCTTTCAGGTTAATCCGGGCTATAAAGAATGCACTTGTTGAAATTAACCTAGTGTGCACCCCTAAACCTACCCGGCTTAAAACTCTAGTTTATCACAGTGCCCCTCTGCATTCTGACATTTAATTTTCTCCTTTGTTTGCCTATCGTCCATTCCATCTTCTAGGACATGGAGTCCTTAGAAGGCAGATACGTCCAACACTGCACAGTGCTCTGCATTTCTCCTCATAACAAAACAAAGAAAAATATTTCCAAGCACTGGTCACTTACCAGAACATTTTTCTCTACAAAGATGTAAAATCCCCAATGACTGGAGCAACATGAATCTCTATTTTTGGTCCAGTAAATTTCCCAAAACAGTGATTCTCATTTACGTGAGGGAATCAGAATCTGCTGGAAAATCTTTTAAAGGTACCAATGGGTGACAAACTACCTATGGACTACATTGCCCCCAACTCTGTACTCTGTTGTCCCCTTGCTCCTCTCTCTGAGCATCAATGTTTTAGGAACCTCAACTACTGATGAGTATATGCGGAATACGTCAGGTGGTTATCGCAGAACAAAGATTTAGAACAATGGTAAGGGAACAACATAACCAGGTTCCCCTAGTTTCCAGATAGCTAGGAATCCCACATGGACCAATTTAGTTTTCTGGATCAAGTGACAAAGAAATATTGTTGGAATAAATTTACTCTAGGACAACTGTGAAAAAGAAAGGACTCCATATCAACATAAAGACACATCTTTAAAGATACAACTATCCAGAGAGTCCCCAAATTATAAATGCTCTACTAATAAAAAAGACCACTCTAACTTTTTCCCTATTCATAATTTACCCCATGCCTCTTCCACACCCTACCACCGCAGTTTAAAGGAACTGCTTAAAACAAACAAAAAACTTTGAAGCTTCTAGGGAAACCGTGGACTCTAAGATAGAGGCAGGAAGAAGCTAGAAAAACCTGGGGAACATGTTCAGGTTCCGCTTACGCCCCCACAGAAATATTTACTTTGCTCTGCCTAAAACTTTTGTTACTTGAAAATCTATCTATTAAGTTGGGTTAACAAAAGCTGTCTTTTTTTTTTTCTGCTTACATAACAGGTGCTAATAACTATTCACTTTTATTATTTAAAATCTGAATAACTAATATATTCAAATGGTTCAAAGAGTAAAAATAATATGCAAAGAGATATACATTGTGAAGAGTCTCAATCCCACTCTGCTTCCCATCTGTCCAGTTTCTACCACGTTTATTTCCTTCTTATCTTTCCAGAGTTTCTTTAAGCAAATTTATGTAACTAAAATATATTGTTATTTTTCCAAGCCATCTTTGGCGGGGGTAGTTGGGGCTGAGCTGAGAGGGAATGGTGGGAGCAAGGTCAGAAGACCTGGTCTGTCCGTCTCTCACTGGCTTTCTCAAAAAGGCCACTGTTCTCAGAGGGCACAAAATTGTACATCCGACCTTGAAACATGAATCGAATTCCCAAACCCATGCTCTATACTGGCTGGGGCTCTAAGGTCCGCGCCAACCTGTGTGAAGGGGAAGACTAAGCCCCCGCACGAGAAGAGAAGGCCTGATCCACCGTTTCCTAAGGGCAGGCTGGGTGCGACAGGCTGTACTTTAACTGCTAAGTGGAGCCACACCTATCAAAAGAACATCCAAGCCCAGAGAACATGCCTCCCTTTCCCGTCTTTGTCTTAATGCTGGTGTGTGGTGGTTTTTTTTTTTTTTAATTAACAGACTTTTATCTTTAGAGCAGTTTCAGGTTTACGGAAAATTAAACAGATAGTACAGAGAGTTCCCGTATAACTGCTCTTTCCTCGGTCCACAGTTTCCTCTATTACTAACATCTTGCATTAATGTGGTACATTTTTTACACTGATGAACCCAGAGTGACACATGATTATTAACTAAAGTCCATAGTTTATGTTAGGGTTCACTCTTTGTGTTGTACATTCTACGGGTTTCGACAAATGTATAATGACATGTATCCACCATTACAGTTACGGAGCAGTTACACTGTCCTAAAAATCTCATGCTCCAACTATTTATCCCTTCCTCCCCCTAACCCCCCGCAAGCACTAATCCTTTTACTTACTGTCTCCATAGTTTTGCCTTTTCCAGAATGTCATATAGTTGGAAACACAGACTATGTAGTTTTTTCAGGCTGGCTTCTTTCATTAAGCAATATGCATTTAAGGTTTAGTCACGTCGTTTTGTGGTTTGATGGCTTCTTTCTTTTTATTACTGAATAATAATCCATTGCATGGATTGTCAGTTTGTTTATCCATTCACCTTTTGAAAGACATCTTTGTTGCTTCCAATTTTCCAAAATTATGAATAAAGCTGATACAGACATTCACATGCAGGTTTCTGTGTGGACCTAAGTTTTCTACTCATTTGGATAAATATACCTAGGAACATGATTGCTAGATCACATGGTAAGGCTATGTTTAACTTTGTGAGAAACAGCTAAACTGTCTTCCAAAGTGACTGTTATCATTTTGCATACCCATAAACAATGAATGAGAGTTCCTATTGCTCCACATCCTCATCAGCATTTGGTATTGTCAGTTTTTTGGATTTTGTCATTTTATAGATGTTTAGCGGTATCTTGTTGTTTTAATTTGCAATTTCTTAATGACATATGATGCTTAGCATCTTTTCGTATGCTTATTTGCCACCTGCATATTTACTTCAGTGAGGTGTTTGTTCAGTTCTTTTGCCCATTTTTTAACTGGGTTGTTTGCTTTCTTGAGTTTTAAGAGTTCTTTGTATGTTTTAGATACAAGCCCTTTGTCAGAACTGTTTTTGCAAATATTTTTCCCCTAGTCTCTGGCTTACCTTTTCATTCTCTTAACAATGTCCTTCAAAGAACAGAATTTTTAAAATTAAGTCCAATTTACCAATTTTTTCTTTCACAGATCACGATTTTGGTGTTGCACCAAAAATTCATCATCAAACCCAAGGTCACCTAGGTTTTCTCTGGTTACCTTTTATAAGTTTTATAGTTTTGTGTTTTACATTTAGGCCTGTGACCCTTTGAGTTAACTTTTTTGTGAAAGGTGTAAGATCTGTGTCTAAATTCATTCTTTTGCATGTGGATGTCCAGCTGTTCCAGCACCATTTGTTAGAAAGAAATCCTTTCTCCACTGAATTGTTTTTGCTCCTTTTTCAAAGATCAATTGATTATATTTGCGTGGGTATATTTCTGGGCTCTCTATTCTGTTCTACTGATCTCTCTATTCTTTTTCCAATACCACACTGTCTTAATTATTGTAGCTTAACAGTAAGTGGAAGTTGGGTACTTTCAGTCCTCTGATTTTCTTCTTTTTTCTTCTGAATTGTGCTGGCTATTCTGGGTCTTTTGCCTTTCCATATAAACTTTAGAATCACTTTGTCAGTATCCACAAAATAACTTGCTGAGATTTTGATTAGGATTGTGTTGAATCCACAGATCAAGTAGGGAAGAACCAACATCTTTACAATAATTGAGTCTTCCTATCCATGAACATGGAATATCTATTTATTTAGATCTTCTTTGATTTCTTTTATCAGAGTTTTATAGTTTTTCTCATAGAGATCTTATATATATATTGTTAGATTTATTCTTAAGTGCTTCATTTTTAGGGGTACCAATATAAATAGCATTGTGATTTTAATTTCAAATTTCAATTGTTCCTTGCTGATATATAGGAAAGCAATTGACTTTTGTGTATTAACTTTGGATCCTGTGACCTTGTTATAATCACTTATTACTTCCAGGAGTTTGTTCATTCTTTGAGATTTTCTACATAGAAAATCATGTCATCTGTGAATAAAGACAGTGGTATTTCTTCCTTCCCAATCTGTATACTCTTTTTTTTCTTTTCTTGTTTTAGTGCATTAAAACTAAGTCTTCAGGTATGATGTTGAATAGGAGTGGTGAGAGGAGAGACATCCTTACCTTGTTCCCACTCTTAAGGAGAAAGCATAGTTTCTCATCTGGTATGATGTCAGCTGTAGGGTTTCTGTTCTTTATCAAGCGGAGGAAGTTCCCCTTTATTCCTAGTTTGCTGTGAGTTTTATCATGAATGGGTATTGGATTTTGTCAAATGCTTTTTCTGCATCTGCTGATATGATATGATTTTTCTTCTTTAGACTCTTGTGTAATGGATTACACTAACTGATTTTCAAATGTTGAACCAGCTTTGCATACCTGGAATAAATCCCATTTGGTTGTGGTGTATAATTCTTTTTATACAATGTTGGATTCAATTTGCTAATATTTTGTTGAGGATTTCGGCATCTATGTTCATGAGAGAGATTCTTCTGTAATGTTGTCTTTTTAAGATGTAAATAGGCTGAGAATCAGAGCTATCAGTTAGTTACACATAGCGGTAATTAGTTTAGTAAGATTATTGTTTTTCTGAAACCTAAAAGACCTCAAATGCAACGAGGCAGAGGGAGAACATGAAACACTTAGGAATCAAGGCAGGCATTAGCGAGGTGTAGCAGCTCAAAAGCATGAAAAGCTGTAGTTTATACTACTTTCTTTAGTTTTGAAGTTGTGAATCAGAGGAGGGAAAAGGGAAGCAGTGCAGGAAGAGGACAGGATAGGATAGCATATGATAGGATATCTGAGTGCCTGAAAGAAATTATTTCCTTTAACAGGTTTTGTGAGGTACGACAGTCTTGTCTGAATTTTATCTTAAAAGCAATGTGGTCTAAGCCCCAGGTTTCACAATTTATGCGCTGTCTTCTGAGTCAGGGATGCTAAGACTCTGTGGTATAAAAGCTTTTCTCTATCCAGTCCATCTCTCCCACCTTGTTTATTAATTTGCTAATTTGAAACAACCAGAGAATTTAACCATAGAATTTTAACCTTAGAGTACCACCTTCACAATTTTTGCCAACTCTAAATACTAATTATACCATTACTAATGTAACAAATTTCATAAAGTTGAGTTTTTATTAAAGTTTATTTTAAAAGGGAAATTTTATATCTCTACCATTAATAGAAACTAGTATCCTTTACCAAACATAGATTCTACACATTAATATACATTAAATACATAATTCTTAAAATTAAAAATGTGTACCTGTCTACCACCTAAAGTCATCTATTGTGTAACCGGTGGTAAATGCGTCCTATACTTTCAGAAATACTCATCAAACGCACCCTTCTCCTTCATTTTATAAGGAATGAAACTGAGGACCAGAAACTAAGGTGAGCTATTCAAGGTCATAGAGTTAATCAGCAGCTGAGCTACAGCCAATCCTCTCTCTCTCTTACACAAACAAAAATCAACTCTTCACACACCTACACTACTGTTCTTTCCACTACATCAAGTTAAAAAAAAAATAAAGTATCTTATTTATTAGCTTTTTTCAGGCAGCAGTCTCCAAATTGCCTTTGTTTCTTTTTGGCCGGGTTGTCTAACTGGCTCAAAATTGAACTCATGATGGAATAAAGCTAACCCGGCTAGGGAACAGGGGCAAGAATACCAAGGGACAATAGCCAGCTGTCCTGTGTCTGAAAGGGAAGAGGGGCTTTACTTGAGGGCCCAGGATGTTTGGAGGAAGAACTGGGGAGTCACGAGAAACCCCCCACTCCCTCGAGGGACAGCTCAGCTGCCTGGAACCTGTGATGTCTTCTGCTCTGGGCTTCAAACAGCTGAGGACATTCAGAGGATATTCAGAATGGTGCTCTCTGCATGTTCCCCAAACTACAGTAATTTTAAAACAGAATAGAGGGGCTGGCCCTGTGGTGCAGCAGTTTAGTGCACACGTTCCCCTTTGGCGGTCCGGGGTTCGCCGGTTCAGATCCTGGGTGCGGACATGGCACGGATTGGCAAGCCATGCTGTGGTAGGCATTCCTGCGTATAAAGTAGAGGAGGATGGGCACAGATGTGAGCTCAGGGCCAGTCCTCCTCAGCAAAAAGAGGAGGATTGGCAGCAGATGTTAGCTCAGGGCTAATCTTGCCAAAAAAAACAGAATAGAAGGTGTGTTGAGTAGATTTTTGCAAATGGTATTCTGAGCTTAATGCTGAACGGCAACAAAAATAACTAATTTACAATGTGGAAGTGTCAAAAAATCTTCCGAGAAAGTAAGCAGAAACAAGGGAAAGGAAAGCTGTGCAGTTTGAAATATGCTAAACTTGAAGAAAGGAAGTTTCAAAAAGTTTACAAAAAGAATAAGAGGAGAAGTTAGTATATTCTGGTAAGCCACAGTCTCTGGAAGATCTCCACTGGAAAACAAAACAGTCGGCAATCCATGAAATAATCAGTGGTTTCACAGGTAGCCACCACCAAAAAAGGAAAAGAGCAGGTAAGTTGGAATACCCAGAGGTGGCACAAACACCTGCCCATGAATGCTCCCTTCTTTCTTCCACTCTCTGTGTCCACTCAGATCCTTCCGGGCCCAGCTTACCCTCCTCCACTAAGCCTCCTCTCCTATCCGGACTCATGCCGACTGCTCCTCTTCCAAACTCTGTGCACTTGGCTATTATTCGAGGACTTCTTTGCTTCCCCAATTCAACTCTAGGCCCTGAGACTGCAGTGCCCATGTCACACATATCTTGGCGTCCCAAGAGTACCTATAAACAGTGCCTCCTGCAGAACAGATAATAAATATGAGCTAATTGGGTCAAAGAAGCCCACTAGAAACCAGTGTTTTTAGTGGAAGGGGAGACTAGGGCAGGTATAAAGAACACAGAATCTCAGCATGCACTGTAAGTTGTACTGATACCCAAATCAATTCAAATCAACTGTGTAACAAGTAGAATCAATAGGCACAGTCACCTGAAATTGCAAAAACAGCACAGTTACCTGCAGGAGACTTTCTATGGCATGAAAGCCTCGAATTAAATTCAGAGCTCCACATAAAAGACTAAGGATAAATGCCACAATCCCTGACAGAGTTGCTGGCTCCAGTCGCTGGTGAGCTAGAAAATAAAAGAAATGGTTAGAAATAAGCATCAATATCTCATGTCAATACCTAATGTAAAATGGAATTCACTGCTTAGTTTAAACAGGTCAAATATAATCTTCATAAAATTATTTAATATATCTTAGTAATTAAATATTTTTTAAAAAGCAAAAAGTCTGACAACATGACAGCTTCATCCCCCTGAATTCAAGTTACATTAATTTCTTTTTCTCTACATTTTTAACAAAGACATCTAACTTGCATGTGGGGTATATAGCGCTAAGACATACTCACATCTGGCAGTCAATCATGTAGAAAAAACCCTTACTGACTAAATAGGTCTACTATTTGCAAGTAGTTGCAAATATTTGCAAAGGTGACTTTGCTGACAATTCATTGCATAATTCCTACTTTTTTGAAAATGCTTAGAAAACGTTTTTGAGGACAAACATAGCTTGCTTTTTAAGCAAAGTTCTCCTTTATTTGGGTTCCAGGGCTATAAATACCATGAGATAGATGTGACAGCTCATATATAATCACTGATCTGAACTCCACAATAGAATGGAGTCTTATAGCTATCAAGTTCCTAGTCTCCGAAGACCACTGGAAGGTAAAAATGATAAAACACCAGTTGAAGAAGTGGCCAGTTTATCTTTACAAACACATTCCCTTATCTGTCAGCGATGTGGCAGCAGAAGACATTTAGTTATACAATAGCTTCCCTTCATCATCATCTTGTGCTTAATAGAATTAACAAGAGTCTAAATGAAAACAGAAAACTAAATACATAATCATCTAGACCTCAAAAGGGAGACAGAGGGAAAGAGAGGACAACAGGACTACATTTAGATCATCTTGTTTAAATCACTGAAGTGTAAAAGCCGTAACAATGAAGTTAATGAGGTGGAACATTAATATAAGGAAGGGCTTAAATCTCTGCAACTTAGATTCAGCCGTTACAGCAGAAAAGCTTCCCTAAACAGTTCATAAAAAACACAAAAATCCACATAGCACAAAAAAATATTTACTCAAGTCGAGCAGAAAATGCTAATACGGGATAACATTTTCTTAAATTTCTTCTGGGCCCAAGCTAACTACAAGGTCTCTCAATAAAGTTCCTTGAGATTTTGATATGAAAATAAAATATTAAATGTCTTTGTAAAGTATTATACCAAGTTTTATATCAGTAGAGGAAAAAAACTCACAATTTAAAAATATATGCAATTGGTCTACCAATTAGTCATGTTTTGTATCCCTCTTCCTTCCCTCCCAGCCCCTCAGCAGTAAGTAAGGGAGAACTAGCTTTGGATGAAAAAAAGAAATCCTTAATATGGGCCCTAAGCATTAAACCACCTAACAACTAAACAGATTATATAAATCATACCTCTAAAGTATACAAGTTTACCTTACCAAAAAACCCAAATAATACTCTGTATTATAACTAGAAAACGTTAGCTTTTTATGGCCAAGTAAGCTATGGCCATTCTTGAATGGAAAAATATTACCATTTTAATGTATTGATCAATATCTATTTAAGAAATAAATGTATATATAAATTAAATATTTATTAGGTTTCTAACACTTGCCTCTTGGATAGTATACAATTTATAAATTAATTCAAAATGACCAGAAATATTTTTAAAGGCATGAAAGCAAATGACGAGCCTCCTTTAACAAGGACAAGGCACGTGTCAAGTTGAAGGAGAGGCTGGAGCTGAGCCAAGTCACGGTGGGAAGGAAATTCTCAAGTGGAGGTTCCCCTACTCCCACGCCATCCCCTCCCCAGACCTGTGGGAATGGTCGCCAAGAGAAAACTCCATCTGCACACAATATGAGGGTGATACCCCTAAGGGACAATTTCTCATTTTAACAAACTGAATGAGACATTTAATCATATTTTAATGTATTATGTTACATATGCTATTTTTTATTTCAGTAAAACAGATTTTAGACCCATTGTTATCCACAAATGCTTATTACTTCACACTTCAATTTGGCAGCATGATAGGCACTATTAGGTATAGAGTGGACTTGGAACAACAACAAACTAGGAAAATAACAATAATTTTGCTGACCAAAGCAACGTCACCTAGTCGGTTTTTGTTTTGGTTTTTGCTACTGTCTTCTGCTACAATGCCTTTTCTTTAGTCTCCTTGAGCCCAATAAAGGCATTTTTGTGACAAAATTAAATTTTCCCCAAAATGTACCACCAATTAATGGAGAGCTTACAAAAAGTTCCTAAGGAGAAGGAGCAAATCCCTCAGAATCAAATGACTATTGGTTATAGGGAATAAATATATTTATCAAGCAAATACTTTTTGGCATGATTCTGTGTAAGATGACACTCTTTAGGAAGATACAAAAAATGAGTTATACAATCTGCTCTCAAGGCACTTCTAGTCTTTTAAAGATAAATGGACAGACAGATCAGCATATGAAGGTAATAAGCATTCTAAACCAAAGAGCTAAGGAATTCTGAAGAGGAAAGATAACTAGGGGGAAGGTGGTGACACAGGAGCAGTAAGAGAACCAGGGAAGCTCTTTAAAGATGGATAAAATTTAGAGAGGTACAAATGTGAAGAACTGCATGCCATGCAGAGAAAAGAGCACGCGCGTGGAGACAGAAATGAGAGAAGCAAATACTAACAGCATCAACAAGAATTACTACTACCACCTCTACTCCTCCCACTAATCAAGGCTGCTCTCAATGTGCCCGGCAATGTTCAGGCACCAAGTGCTGTACAGACACGTTCTTACTTTATCCTTCCAAGAACCCAACGCAGTAGGCACTATAATAATCCCAGTTTTTCCAACAGGAAACTAAGGTTTAAGGAGATTAAGTAATTTGCCCAAAGTAAGTAAATGAACTGGGATCTAAATCCAGGCAGCCTGACTCTAGAACTCACGCTCTTAACAACTTTGCTATTGCACACTGGTAGTGGTTTTGGTCAGCTCAAACGATGTTTATGAAGAGTAGGAAGAAATAAGGTCAAAAAGATTGAAGCAAATTAATCATCTGATACAGTGGCTAAAAATTATAGGCAAATTAGGCAATGGGGAAACACTGAAGAGCAAGAGACTGATACGATTAAAGCTATGCTTAAATAATATTAATCTATTAATGTATTGTAAAGAGATTAAAAGTAGGGAGAGAGAAATAATATTTTCTCAGTGCTTTCTCATTAGGCACACATTGTCCCATTTATCCTTCAAAATGGGGTATTTCACGAGGTAGGAACGACTAACTTCTGTGTCTGAATTCTCTCATCTGTAAAGTGAGTTTAAATAATTTCCTATAAATCAGAGAGTCAGTGCCATGTTCACAATTATCACCTGGGTCCATCTGACTGCAAAACCCATGCTCTTTCTATAATTCTATATTAGGGAGTTCAGGAGGGAGTCACTGTAAAAGAGTGACTGAAATGAGGCCTGAATTTGGACAGTGACAGGAGAAACGGAGAAGATAGAGGTGAGAGATATTACAGAAGCTAAAACTGTTAGACTTGGCAACTAGTTAGATATGGGAAACAAAAAGGAAAAAAGATCAAAGAAAATGCCAAGGTTTTAAGTGTAAGTGATTGCAAAGATAAGGGTGCTGTCAACAGACCCCCTGGAAGAATCTCAGGTTTGACTGAAAATTGGGACATTTTAAAATATCAAACTCGAGATGATCGTGAGGCATGTTTAACAAGCAACTGAAGAATGGAAGAGCAGTAGAGCTGGAGAAACAGATGAGGTCTGCATCTGAAGAAGGGTTAAAGGAGATCACCAAGGAAAGAAGTGGGCCAAGGGCGAACTCTTGGTAAAGACTACCTTTACAGGTGAAAGAGGAATCAGGGAAGATAGATGTAGGAGAACCAGAAGAGGAAAACCACAGAAGTCTAGGAAGGAGAGACCATCAAGAAGAAAGACATGGCTAACAGTGCCTGTCAACAGGCCAAAGACAAACTGAACTGAAAAAGAAAGAGTATTAGATTTATTGACTAGAAGATGGTTGTTGACTCTTTCAAAAACAGTTTCAGAAGAGTGGTTGAAGGCAAAATTCAGACTGCCAGAGGTTAAATAAGTGGTGATAGAATATCAGCATTATTCACAATAGCCAAGACATGGAAGCAACCCAAGTACCCATCAACAGATGAATGGATAAGGAAGATGGAAAATATGTAATATACAACTGACTACTACTCAGGAATGAAGAAAGATGAAATCTCATGACTCACGAAAACATGGATGAACCTTGAGGGTATTATGCTAAGCAAAATAAGTCAGACAGAGAAAGCCAAATACCATATGATTTCACTCATATATGGAAGATAAAAAAACAAAAATAGGGGCCAGCCCCATGGCCAATTGGTTAAGTTCGAGCACTCTGCTTTGGCAGCCCAGGGTTTCATGAGTTCGGATCCTGGGCATGGACATAGCACCGCTTGTCAGGCCACGTTGAGGCAGTGTCCCATATGCCACAACTAGAAGGACCCACAACTAAAAAAATATATATATACAACTATGTACTGGGGAAATTTGGGGAGAAAATGCAGGAGAGGAAAAAAAAGAAGATTGGCAACAGTTGTTAGCTCAGGTGCCAATTTTTTAAAAAAATGAAAATAAAAATAAAAATAACACATAGACACAGAATAGACTGGTGGTTATCTTCAGGTGACAGAAGCCAATAGAATAGACTGGTGGTTACAAAGTGGGAGGGGGGACAGTGAAAGGGGTAAAAGGGCACATTTGTATGGTGACAGACGGTAATTAGACTTTTGGTAATGAACACGGTGCAATCTATATAGAAGTTGAAATATAATCATGTACATCTGAAATTTATATAATGTTATAAAGCAATGTGACCTCAATAAATAAATTTTTTTAAAATGCACCTAACCTTTGACTTAGCAATTCCATTCCTAATATTTACTGAAGAGAAATGAAAACTTATGCCAACAAAAGACGAATGCTTGTAGTAGCTTTATTTACAATAACCAAAAACTGGAAACAAGCTAATGTCCATCAGCAAGAGAATGAATAAACAAATCGTGGTATGTTCATAAAATGACTACTACTCAGCAATAAAAAAGAACAAACTATGGAGACATGCAACAAAAACGTATGATATTGTACTAAGCAAAAGAAGCTCAACACAAGAGTCACACTACATAATCTTGTTACATAAAGTTCTAGAACTAATTTAAAGTGAAAAAATCAGAAACTGGTTGTCTGGAGGAGGGCAGAGATTGACTGGGAAGAGACATAAAAGAACCTTCTGGGGAGATGGAAATGTTCTATATTGTAATGGAGTATGTATTAATCATGTTTTTTTATTCTGCATTTTTGATGTTTTGACATCCGGGGGTCTTGCTGACCCTAGAGGACTACCTCCCCCAGGGCTATCTAGTTCCTAAAGACAGCAAACAGCTTGCTTGCAAGACTTCCTTTTTTAAGCAAACCCCTAACCCAGATCCCACGCTCCCATCTATCTCCTCTAAGGGGCTCTCACACTCAGGGCCACTATTCCCCTGCTCAAATCATCCCAGGGTCAAGTATCAAACAACTCATGGCTATGTCCTGGAGCCTGCTAAAAGTATTCAAACCAGCCAATCCTAAACCTCCTTACCCTGCCTCTCCAGTTCCTTCCTGGGGAAATCACAATAAAGGCTCTTGTCCGCATTTTCCTCCCACTCCCTGCCTCCTGACTGACACTGGTGCTTCCCCATGTGGCCCCTGGTGGCATATGCGCTCCCTTCTCTTGGGATCTGTGAGTATAACAAACTATCTTTTCAACGGCAGTCATCTCCTGATCTGTTGGCCTTGTCATACCTGAATAATAATAAAATCTATATTTTAAAGCAGAGTGTGGTTTACATAAATGTATTCATTTGTTGAATCCGTATAGCAAAGATTTGTGCATTTCAACATGTGCAAATTTCTTTTTGAAAAGAATGAACCATAGACATAAAATATCAAGTGGATGAGAAGGGAGTGGTGGAGGTATAGATGAAACAAGAATGGCAAAATGTTGACAAACTTATTATAGTTGGGTGATGGGTACATAAGGGTTGTTACACTATTTTGTTTACTTTGCATATGTTTAGAATTCTCCATAATAAAATGTCTAAAAAAGAAAACAAAAAAAGTAAAAGTAGGACATAGTATTTAACATATTGACCTCATGATGGACAGCATAACATTTGTAGATTTCAGAAAATAATATGGCAAAGAAAACATTCATGCCAGATTGCAGAGAGAGAAAGCAAAAGGTTAGAAGGAGAAAAAAATCAAGAAATACAAGAAACAGAAATCAAAAGTAAGATACTGCAATGGAGAAAAAGGCCTGAAATAGAATGTTTATCAAATAACTATTAACCAGATTCCAAAATAAAGTAAATAATTTTATTTATTAAAAAAAAAACAGGAAAAAATTTTTTTATAGACTACAGAACTATGCAGGCTTGGTCTGGATTAAAAGCAAATTTAAAGTTAATATTAAAATAAGTTCTAGTTGTGAATTATTTTAAAAACTTCTCTTTCTTAAAACTTTTCTTTCTCTCTTTCTTGAAACAATAACAAATCCCAGGTTCTCCCCATTTTCTAAGTGTCTGCTGTTTGGTGATATGGAATACCACCACAGTCTACAGGTCAGAGTGGGGACTTATGGAAGGCAAGTAATACATGGAGTTTCTAACAGAGTCTGCCTCCTAGTAGGTCAAGTTGGACCCCCACCCCAAATTAAGATTATTCTCCTAGATCTTGAGTGTGTATATTAGGGGACAGATATTCTCAGCAACATTGACTGCCAGATCTATGCAATTAGAACTATAAGAGAAGGAAAGGCCAATAGAAGTCTTGGAGCTCCCCCAACCGAAATATCATCAAAATGTTAATCCCTAGGGTAACTGCAGAGATCAGAACCACCACCCAAGGCTTAAACGATGCATGGACGGTGATTTCTATTACATGCCCATTTAACTCTCCAGTTTAAGTCTCCAAAATGGGTGCCTCTTGGAGGATGACAATAGATTACTGTAGGTTTCAACTTCGCATGCTTTTCCAGATGCGGTCTCCTTATGGAACAAATCAATTCATTCCCTGACATGTAGGTACCAATTTGCTAACACTTTTTTCTATATCCTAATAAACAGAAAAAATCAGAAGCACTTTGCTTTTACCTGACAGAGACATCATTACATTTACCATACTGCCACTAGGTTACATCAACTCTGCAGCAGAGATTAGTCTATAGCAGGGGTTGGCAAACTATGACTCATAGGCCAAATCTGGCCCATCACTATTTTTGCAAATAAAGTTTTACTGCAACATGGCCTCGCCTATTCTTTTACATATTGTCTATGGTTGTTTTCATGCTACACCAGCAGAAATGAGTAGTTCCAACAGAAACCATATGGCCTGTAAAACCTAAATATTTACTATCTGGCCCTTTACAGGAAAAGTTTGCTGACTCTTGGCCTACAAGGACCTAATATCTTCACACTCCAGAGAACATTATATTGATCCACTTTATTGATGACCTCATGCTGACAGGACCTGAAGAAAAGATAGTATATGCCTTAGGTTAGATGTCTTGGGATGATACATGTATGCCAGAGAGTGGAAAATAATTACAAAATTATAGGAACCTACCACCTCAGTCAAGTTTATGGTGGTTAAATGTCTAGAGTATGTTGAGAGTAAAGATCAAGTTGATGCACATTTCAAGCCATACCACTAAGAAAAGATACACTGCTTAGTATGCCTTTCCTTTCTAGACCTCAAAAGCAGCATTGCTAGATTCGAGTATGCTGCTCCAACATACACACAATTTGAAGCTTATGAGACTATTTCTTCTAGGAAAGATATTTGTTTGCTTCTGCCAGGATCTTTGGAGCACAGCACTGTAGAATCAGCTCAATTCAATTTTAGAAGCCAATGATTCAAAACTAAGCTGCAGTCCCAGTGAAAGCCTGTCTGCTTCGGATTTCTATCTGCCCATATTCCTAGAGTGCAGACACTGAAGGTCCTGACCCAAAGCTGAGGGGTTGCTCATGAGGTTCGCTACTTTGGTGGGCCCTGCTCTCTAATCCTTGTCTCCCTAGGGCTGTCAGCTGTTCCCTCCAGAATTGGGAAAAGCCCAAAGGGAAAAAGTAGCTCCAAACATTGGGCTCATCTCCCCGGGCCTCCATCCTCCTCTGTTTCCTGGTAATTCTTAATACTCTTGTTGGATCTTCAAAGACTTCAGGAAGATTACATTTTAGGTTAAATTCCATATTATATTAGACCTATATATTCTCTAGAAAATATACATTCCCTCCAGCTTTTCTACTTAGTTAGACTAGTGGTCTGGATTACCTACTCCATCACTATTGGAAGTGGAAGTCTTCAAAGTAAAAACCCTCTTGATTTATTACTAATTTTACAAATTGAAATATAATCCACATACTTTTAAAGTGTACAACTCAGAAGTTTTTATTATATTCACAGGGTTGTGCAACCATCATCATTATCTAATTCTACAACATTTGCATCACCCCAAAAAGAAACCTCATCACCACTAGTCACAGTCACTGCTTATTTCCCTCTAATCCCTCCAACTCCTGTCAACCACTAATCTACTTTCTATCTCTAGGATTTGCCTATTCTGGACATTTGAACAAACGAAATTATAAATACACGGCCTTTTGTATCTGGCTTCTTTCACTTAGCATAATGTTTTAAGGTTGTTCCATGTTGTACTATGTATCAATACTTCATTCCTTTTTTATTGCTTAACAATATTCCATTGCACGGATATACCATTTTCGTGTATTCATTCATCAGTTAAGGATCATCTGGATTATTGCCACTTCTTAGCTGTTATGAACAATGCCACTATGAACATTTTTGGACACATTTTTGTTTAAACATACATTTTCAATTCTCTGAGGTATGTACCTACGAGTAAGATTGCTGAGTCATATGGTAACTCTATGCTTACCTTTTCAGAAAATCTTCCAAACTTTTGTCCAAAGCAGCTGCACCATTTTACAACCCCACCAGCAATACATGAGGGTTTCAGTTTCTCTACGTCCTCACTAACACTTGCTTTTGTCTGTATTTTTCATTATAGCCATCTTAGTGGGTGTGAAGTGGCATTTCCTTATAATCTTGCTTTTTATTTAGCTAATGAATAAGAATGTTGAGAATCTTTTTATGTGCTAATAAGCCAGCTGCACATTTTCTTTGTAGAAACGCCTATTCAAATCCTTTTCCCATTTTTAAATTGGATTACTGTCTTTTATTTTTGAGTTGTGCTACTTATATATTCTGGATACAAATCTGTTAGAAGATAAATGATTTGCAAAAAATTTTCCCATGTCTATGCATTGTGTTTCAAATTTTTTGACAGTGGTTTTTTGGGGGGTTTTTGGTGAGGAAGATTGGCCCTGAGCTAACATCAGTGCCCATCTTCCTCTATTTTGTATATGGGATGCCACCACAGCAGGCTTGATGAGCAGTCCATAGGTCCGCGCCCAGGATCCAAACCTGCGAACCCCAGGCCACTGAAGCAGAGCACATGAAGTTAACCACTATGCCACCAGGCTGGCCCTGACAGTGTCTTTTAAGAATAAAAGTTTTTAGGGGCCGGCTCCGTGGCCGAGTGGTTAAGTTTGCGCGCTCCGCTGCAGTGGCCCAGGGTTCGGATCCTGGGCGCAGACATGGCACCGCTCGTCAGGCCACATTGAGGCGGCGTCCCACATCCCACAACTCGAAGGACCTGCAACTAAGATATACAACTGTGTACCAGGGGGGTTTGGGAAATAAAGCAGAAAAAAAAAAAAAAGATTGGCAATAGTTGTTAGCTCAGGTGCCAATCCTTAAAAAGAAAAAGAATAAAATTTTTTAATTTTAATGAAGTCCACTTTACCTTTTTTTTTGAGGAAGATTAGCCCTGAGCTAACATCTGCTGCCAATCCTCCTCTTTTTGCTGAGGAAGACTGGCCCTAAGCTAACATCTGTGCCCATCTTCCTCTACTTTATATGTGGGATGCCTGTCACAGCATGGCTTGACAAGCGGTGCATAGGTCCACACCCAGGATCTGAACTGGCAAACCCTCGGCCACCAAAGCAGAACATGTGAACTTAACCACTGTGCCACCAGGCCAGCCCCTATTTTATCTATTTTTTTCTTTTTTCACTGTGCTTTTGGTGTCAAATCTAAAAACCTTTGCTTGAACAAAGTTACAAAGATTTACACTTATGTTTTCTTCTAAGAGCTTTACAGTGTTAGCTGTTAAATTTAGATCTTTGATCTACTTTTAGTTTTTACATATTTTGTAAGATATAGGTCCAACTTCATTTTTTTTTTTTTTTTTTTTTTTTTTGCTGAGGAAGATTAGCCCTGAGCTAACATCTGTTGCCAATCTTCTTCTTTTTTTGCTTGAGGCAGATTAGCCCTAAGCTTACATTTGTGCCAATCTTCCTCCACCTTATATGTGGGCTGCTGCCACAGCATGACTGATGAATGTGTAGGCCCATGCCTGGGATCTGAACTTGGGAACCCAGGCTGCCTAAGCAGAGTACGCCGAACTTAGCCACTAGGCCACAGGGCCAGCCCCCAACTTCATTCTTTTGCTTGTTGATATCCACTTGTCCCAGTATCATTTGTTGACAAGACTATTCTTTCACCATTGTCTTGGCATCCTTGTTAAAAATGAGTTGACCACAATGTAAGGGTTTATTTCTGTATTCTCAATTATTCTACTGATCTATATGTCCATCCTTGAACTAGAACTACAGAGTCTTGATTATGATTACCTAGCTTGGTAGTAAGTTTGGAAGTGTGAATCCTCCAACTTTGTTCTTTCTCAAGTTTATTTTGGCTATTCTTGGTCCCTTGCATTTCCATATGAATTTCAGGACCAGCTTGTCAATTTCTGGAAACAAAGACAGCTGGAATTTTCATAGAGATTGCATTGAATCTGTATAGTCATTTGAGGAGTATAGCCATCTTAACAATATTGTCTTCTAGTCCATGAACATGGGACTACTTTCTATTAATTTACATCTTCTTTAATTTCCGTCTATGTTTTATAGTTTGCAGTGCATGGGATTTTTTCTTTCCTTCTTTTTAATTGCAAACAACACAAAGTATAATCTTTCCTGTTTTGGCCAGCAGTTGCTAGGATTTTCTTAATTTTCAGACTGTTCACTGCTGGAGTACAAAACAGCTGATTTATGTATATTAATCTTGTATTCTACAACTCTGTTAAACTCATTCATTAGTTCTAATAGTTTTTAGTATTTTTCTTAGGATTTTCTATACACAAAATCATGTCATGTGAACAGTTATTTTATTTCTTCCATTGCAATCTGAATGTCCTTTTTTCTTTTCCTTGCTTAACTGCCCTATGCCATGTCCAGTACAATGTTGAACAGAAGCAGCAAGAACAGACATCCTTATCTTGTTCCTCATCTTAGGGGAAAGCATCCAGGCTTTCACCATTAACTATGATGTTAGCTGTAGTTTTTCTGTAGATGCTTTTTATCAGGTTGAGGAAACTCCTTTCTATTTCTAGTTTGTTGAGTGTTCTTATCATGAAAGGCTGTTGGATTTTGTCAACTGCTTTTTCTTCATCTATTGAGGTGGTTTTAAATTTTTATTCTATTGATATTGTCTATTACATTAATTGATATTCAGATATTAAACCAACCTTGCATTCCTAGAATGAATCCCAATTGGTCATGGTGTATAATTATTTTTACATGTGGCTGGATTTGGCTTGCCAGCATTTTGTTGAGGATTTTAGTGTCCATACTCATAAGAGATATTGGTTTGTCATTTTCTTTTCTTGTGATGTCTTTATCTGGTTTTGCTATCAGGATAACACTGGCCTCAGAGAATGAGTTGAGAAGTGTTCCCTCTCTTCTATTTTTGGAACAGTTTGTAAAGAACTGGCTAATTCTTTAACGTTTGATAAAATTCACCAGTGAAGCCATTTGGGCCTGGGATTTTCTTTGTGAGTGTTTTTTTAAATCACTAATTCAGTCTCTACACTTGTTATAGATCTATTCAGATTATCTATTTTTTTCTTGAGTCAGTTTCAGTAGTTTGTGTCTTTCTAGGAATTTATCCATTTCACCAAAGTTGTCTAATTCATTGACATACAATTGTCCATAGTATTACTTTAGAATCTTTTTTATTCTGTAAGGTCAGTAAAAACATCCCCTCTTTCACTTCCGATTCTAGTAATTCCTCTTTGTTTCTTGGTCAGTCTAGCTGAAGTCTTGTCAATTCTGCTAATCTGTTTAGCTTGAGCGATTTTTCTCTCATGGTTTTCTATTTTATGTTTCATTTTCATTTATGTCTGCTCTAATGTTTATTATTTCCTTTCTTCTGCTTATTTAGGTTTAATGTGCTTTTCTTTTTACAGCATCTTTAGGTGGAGGAAAGTTAAGTTATTCATCTGAGACCTTTCTTTTTTCTAAATATAGGTATTTTTACCTATAAATTTTCCTCTAAGCACAGCTTTAGCTGCATCTCATAAGTTTTGATATATTGTGTCTTCATCTTCATTCATCTCAAAGTATAAATTCCCCTTTTGATTTTTTCTTTGACATTCATTATTTAGGACTGTACTGTTTAATTTCCACATATTTGTGAGTTTCCCAAATTTCTTCTTGTTATTAGTTTCTAATTTCATTCCCTTGTGGTTGTAGAACTTACTTTGTGTTATTTCTATTCTTTTAAACTTACAAAGTGGATTTTGTTTATGACTTAGCATAAGATCTATCTTGGACAATGTCCCATGTGCACTTTTCTGTTGTTGGATGGAGTGTTCTATAGATGTTTGTTAGATCTAGTTGGTTTATGGTGTTGTTCAAATTTTCTATTTCCTTGTTTATCTTCTGCTTAGGTCTATCCATTATTGCAAGTTAGGTATTTAAGTCTTCAACTATTACTGTTTAATTGTCTATTTCTTGCTTCATTTCTGGAAGGTTTTGCTTCATGTATTTCAGGGCTCTGTTGTTAAATGCGTATATTTTTATAATTGTTATACCTTAATGGATTGCCTCTTTTATTATTATAAATGTCCTTCTTTGTCTCTAATAGCAATTTTTGTCTTGAAGTCCATTTCATCTGATATCAGAATAGCCATTCCAGCTCTCTTGGTTGCTGTTTGCATTACATATCTTTTTTATTTCTTTTACTCTCAATCTATTTGTATCTTCGGTGTTTTTTTTTTAGTCCACTCTTACAATCTCTGACTTTTGACTGGAATGTTTCAACTATTCAGATTTTTTAAATCCATCCATATATAGTGTTATTATTGATATAGTGGATTTACATCTGCCATTTTATTTATTTCTATATGTCTCATGCCTTTTTTGCTCTATTCCTCCTTTATTACTGTCATTTGCATTAAGTGAATATTTTATAGTGCAGCATTTTAATTTCTTTAAGATTTTCACTATTTTTTGAGTTTTTTGCTTAGTGGTTGCTCTAGGACTTACCAAATATATCTTATCAGAAACAGCTTCAGATTTATACGAACTTAATTCCAGTGAGCTACAGAAACATTGCTCCTATATGGCTCTATTCCCTGTCTCCCCTTTTTATGGCATTGTCGTTACACATACTACATTTACAAATGTTAGAAACCCAAAAATACATTGTTATAATTCTTACTTTACATAATTTCATGTCTTTTAAAGAAGCTAAGAGATGAAAGGACAGCAATTATATTTTTATAGCTTTTGTTGATATTAATTCGTATCATTTCTGGCTTTCCTCATTTGCTTCTGTGGATTCAAATTACCATCTGGAGTCACTTCCCCAGCCCAGTGCAGCTTTGCTCCCAACCACCTCCTGTGTGATATTATTAGAAAATATATTACATTTCTAGATGTTATAGGCCCAACAGTACATTATTTTCTACAACTGCTTTTAAAATCAGTTAACAGAAAAGAGATGAGGAGAAATGCATTTTTTCTGTCTTTCACAATTACTTTTACCATTGTTCTTTGATTTTTTTGGTGTGGATTCAAATTACTGTCTGGGTCACTTGCTTTCAACCTAAAGAACTTCCGTTAGTATTTCTTGTAAGGTGAGTCTTCCAGCAACAAATTCTCTCATTTTATGCTTATCTGCATATGTCTTTTTTTTTTAAAAAAAAGCAAAGCCTTTCTTTTTTTTCTCCCTATAGCCCCAGTACAGAGTTGTACGTCATAGTTCTGAGTCCTTCTAGTTCTTTTATGTGAGATACTACCACAGCATGGTTTGATAAGTAGTGTGTAGGTCTGCCCCCAGGATCCAAACTGGTGAAACCCAGGCCACCGAATCAGAGCATACAAACTTAACCACTATGCCACTGGGCTGGCCCCTGCATATGTCTTTATTTCACCTTCATTTTTGAAACACAGCATTGCTGGATGTAGGATTCTTTTTTTTTTTTTTTTTTTGAGAAAGATTAGCCCTGAACTAACGGCTGCCAATCCTCCTCTTTTTGCTGAGGAAGACTGGCCCTGAGCTCACATCCATGCCCATCTTCCTCTATTTTATACATGGGACGCCTACCACAGCATGGCTTGCCAAGCGGTACCATATCTGCACCCAGGATCCAAACCAGCGAACCCCAGGCCGCCAAAGTGGAGCATGCGCACTTAACCGCTGTGCCACCGGGCTGGCCCCTGGATATAGGATTCTTCATTGACCGTTTTTTTCCCTTGAGCATTTTGAACGTGCTATCCCACTGTCTTCTGTCCCCATTGTTCCTATCGAGAAGTCAGCTGTTAATCTTATTGGTGGTCCCTTGTAAGCGATGAGTTGTTTTTCTCTTGCTGCTTTTAAGACTTTTTTCCCATCTTAGTCTTTCAGCATTTTTAATATGTATTTTTGGATCTCTCGTATGTATCCTATTTGGAGTTCATTGAGCTTACTGGAGGAGCAGATTAATGTTTTTGAGTAAACCTGGGAACTTTTCAGCCATTATTTCTTCAAATACTTTTTCTGTTCCTTTCTCTCTTCTCCTCCATTTCTCCCGTCATGTGTATGTTGATATGTTTAATGGTATCCCACATTCTTTTGAGGTTCTGTTCATTTTTCTTCGTTCTTTTTTCTCTCTTTTCTCTGGACTGCATCATCTCTATTGATTTATCTTCAAATTTGCTAACTCTTTTTCCTGCTAATTCAAATAAACTGTTGAGCACAACCAGTAAATTTTTCATTTCAGTTGTATTTTCCAATTCCAGAATTTCCATTTGGTTTTCTTTATAATTTCTATCTCTTTATTGATATTATCTATTTCATGTGACATCATCATCATACCTTTCTTACTTCTTTAATCATAGTTTCCTTTAGTTCTCTGAACATAATTATAATGTCTCTTTCGAAGTCTTTGTCTGTTAAATTTGACATCTGGTTACTCTCATAGGCAATTTCTATTGCCTGCTTTTATTCCCCTAGTATATGGATTATACTTTCCTTTTCCTCTGCATATCTTGTAATTTTTAGTTGGAAACTGGACATTTTAAATAACATACTGTAACAACTCTGGGTGCTGGTCCACCTCCCCTCCCCCAAGTCTTGTTATTGTTATTTGATTTTTACTTGTTTCCTGACTGGCTGGATTACTTCAGTGACATCTGCTTCCTCCTTTCTCCCATAATTTGTATTAATGAAACCAAATCTAAAGTGTGGTATTCAGGCCTGAATACCTATGTGAAGAACACTAACAAACTAAAGCATACACAGAGGAAGCTTCCCAGATAGGCAGGGTTTCAAAATGCCATAGACAAGAAGGCTAAGGGAACTATGGATATTTTATATAAAGCCAATCAGGCTGGGGCCAACCCGGTGGCACAGTGACTAAGTTCACACATTGCACTTCAGTGGCCCAGGGTTCACCAGTTCAGATCCTGGGTGCAGACCTATGCACCGCTTGGAAAGCCATGCTGTGGTAGGTGTCCCATATATAAAGTAGAGGAAGACGGGCATAGATGTGAGCTCAGGGCCAGTCTTGCTCAGCAAAATGAGGAGGATGGGTGACAGATGTTAGCTCTGGGCTAATCTTCCGGAAACAAAAAAGACTCCGAAAAAAAAAAAGTCAATCAGGCTAATAAGATAGAAAAGATACAGAGTTTCTGGCTTCAAAGTCTGAAATGCTATTCTGGTACAGTTAAAGAAGGGGAGGGTGAAGTCACAGAACTGAGACAAACAAGTAGGCATTATAGGAAACAGATTTTAACTCAAAATATAAAGAAGAACTTTATAAACAAGCAATTCAACAATGATATATGCTACCTTATAAAATAATGAGGTTTCTACTTTTAAGCAGAAGTTTTCAACCCGTCACAACTGTTGAGGATGGGATTCCTTGTTTGGGAGGAGAGCTGTGATTAGATGATCACATTTTCCATGACACTCAAGAATGTTGGCCTTGAATGTAGACATTCTGACATAATGCAAAACCCTTTACATGCCTATAAACATATTACAAACTATTATTCATTTCTAGAAAAATGTTTACAAAACAATGTTTCTTAAATGTTTCACTAGAAAGAGTTGCTCTGAGATCGCCATTTAAAAGATTTTCCTGATTAGTCACATATCTGGTACATTACTATATAAACACTGGGAGAAAGGATTGTTACTTTGAACTTTTTCCCTCATGTACTTCCTTTACAATATTAAAATAAAGTAATTCACTTTCAAGAGTCCCTCAGTTCTTACAAAAGCTTTTTTTTAATGAAATAATTGAGATCAAAACTCACCAGAAGAAATCTTACCAGCACCTTTATAGTCAACAGAAAATGCAGATGTGACTCCATTGGCTGACCCCAGTTCACACATGGAAATTTGATAAGGTGGCCTCAGCTTGATTTCTGTCTGCATGTCAGACAGACTTATTTTTGTTGAAAGAGATCTGGGATTATTATATCGTTGCTTGGTCCTCTGAATGAAGTTATCTACATAAAATAAAATAAAACTTCCTTGCAGTCATTTGTTAATTAAATCATTTGGAAGTGTGATGTTTATGGACAGGAAATTTTTCAGATAAACAGTTTGTTATCCAAAACTGTTCCAAGTCATGGAATGTTCTAATATTATTTGTGTTTAATGCTTAATATATCATGGAGTCATCAGTTTTTCACTCTAGAAATTATACTCCAGAAATTCATAATTGTAAATAAAGATTTAACACTACATGACTGTGAAAATATTTCTATAACTATATCCATTTCAAGGAATTGCTTTGAACTTCTACAAAAAACAAAAACAGTTTTCTTTAACTTTAAACCAAAGTCTTCATTTTTATGGGGATTCATATCTCATAAAATATTAAGTCTGTCTTATTACCAGGTGCAATTACATAAGAACATACACTGTAAACTGCATGTTCTTATAAACTTTGCTTTCTGATTTACTGCTTACACTACTAGAATGTATATTTACTTTAAAGAATTTAATGAAATCAATAAAAGACATTTCCTAAATATCTCCCAAGATATCTCCTAAATAGCTTCCAATTTAATTTTCACTATTTATAATTTGGTTTTACTTTTTTTTTCCCTTCTAAAACAGGGGTCAAGCAAACTAATGCCTACAGGCCAAATCTAGCCTTCTGTTTTTGTAAATAAAGGTTTATTAGAATATAACTACACTCATTCATTTATGTATTGCCTAAGCCTGCTTTCAAGCTACAATGGCAGGACTGAGTAGTTGTGACAGAGACCATATGGTCCTTAAAGCCTAAAATATCTATTATCTAGTCCTTCCTAGTAAATGTTTGCCAATCTCTATTCTACATTAAACAGACTATAAAAGATTATCAGAAACACAAAATTCTGAATCTGGCTTATAAATTTCTCTTGAAATTGTCTTCCAGGATTAATTCTTTGGGCCAATAATCACATGCCCCCTGCAGCTCAAACACAATTTTTTCTAATAGGTATGTAAATGAAGAAGTTATAATTTATAGGCCATTTGTCAAATTATTTTATCAAAAGCAAGATAGCAGACTTTTCTGAGTTTTCCCCCTGCCCACTAGTATTAGACAAAAAATTGCTTATGACTAGATGGAGACATAATAATGAAAAGGAAAAAAAAATCAGGGCCTTACCAAACTCAATGAAACAGTATGGTCTGACAGCAGTATTTGTCTTCATCATGTTATAAGTAGTAATGAACTCCTTCTGAAGCTCATCCAGGAAAGAGAAGGCCAGAACATTTGGGTAATTTTCAGTGCACAACATCATGTAGCTCACTCCCAGAGAGCTAATAAAACTACAGTGTAAAAAACATTGGTTTTAAAATTTCAAATTAAATCAAGGTAATTTGTTACTTCACAAGATTGGTTCTATACACCATAAACTGCTGCTATCGTGGCAATGAAGATATTAACATTTATTATATATTCCAGCAAAAAATTAAAGAAAACAAAATATAATACTATTTTCAGTTGCAGTTTAAAAACAGTAGACAAAAAATGGAATGGTACACACACTATGGTTCTAACACTTAAGTTATTTATCAGTTGGGGTAGAAAGCAGGGGAAAGAATACAGAAAAATACAAGGGTAACAGCTTAAGGTTTAACCCTGTTTGAATCAAGAATGCTTTAGAGATTCTGATGAAAGTTACGGACACTCGCCCTAGAAAGATGTCTAGACAACACAGAACTTGGCGCACAATTTCAGGGTGGTTACTGACTTCTTGAAGTCATCCACTGACCCCAAACTCAAATCCTCTACTTCACACAGTAATGAATTATGAACCATTAGGGGAAAAAAGAGGAATTTATGAGTTCAAACAAAAACAAACAAAATAAAAGGGGAAGAAAAGAAGACTCTTGCTCATAGCAGGATGCTGAGCGCCAAGTGATAAATGTGGAGGTAGTGCTAGAATTGGGAAAATCAGCATTTTGCAACCAACATAGTAAAGATTGGATCAAGCAAGGACCATCAATGGGTGTTAAATCTAAGTGGAAATTTTGATAGGAGCAGGAATTTTGCATGCTTTTAAAACGTCTTCCCATGGATTGCTTATTGGTTACAAGGGAAAAATATTTATTATACAGTAGAAACTAGACAACACCTTTAGCAAGTACTCTAACACCAGTAATGAGGGGCAGATGGACTTCCTGTGCCTCCAGTTGTGATAGCCTCAGAAAGACTTATCAGCTATGTAGCATTCTGGGCGAGAATGCATAATCTGAAGCTAATCATGAAGGAACACCAGAATGAGCAGCATTCTATTTAAAAAAAGAGGAGAGGGGCTGTATTCTTTAAAAATCTCAATGTTGTAAAAAAGGAAATAAAAGCTGTGGAAATGTTTCCCATCAAAAGAGGCTAAAGAGACACAACTAAATGCAATACCTAACCCTAGACTTGATCCTGTGCCAGAGAGGGGGAAAAAATGCTATGAAGGACATTCCTGGGTCAATTGACAAAAATGGGAAACAGGCAGATTAGACGAAAGTATGTTATCAATATTAGATTTACTAGAGCTGATAACTGTACCATAGTTAAGTAAAGGAGTATCTCTAATCTTAGAAAATACCCTTTGAAGTAGCTATGAACAAAGGGGTCTGTTATTTGTAAGTTTCTCTCAAATGGTTCAGAAAAAACAAATCAGACAAAAAGATAGGTAGATGGATAAAAAGATAAAGCAAATGGGGTTATATGTCAACAAAAGGTGAATCTAGGAACAGATATTATCTGAACTCTTCTGTAAGTTTGAAATTATTTCGAAATAAGTTAAAAATTAAAAACAAAAAACTTCTACTTGAAGCACTGAAATGTTTCAATTAATCATGTTCTATTGAAACAAAAAACCCTCTAGAATAAAGTATATACCCCCCTATAATAAGCAGAGCATGGGACACACAGTAACCCTTTCCAGTGAGCCCTGTAAACATCCTTTTATTGTACTATCAGCGCAGCTGGTCCAGGGCAAGGGCAGCACACAGAGCACACAGGCTGTGACTCCCACTCCTGTGTCACACACTATGTATCACAGCCATCTTGAGCACCAAACCTGGATCCACACGGTAGTTCCCCGCCCCCCTTTTTTCTCTAATAACGTCAAAGCATAATTTATTATTTTTAATTTAATGTTTAGAAAGATACATTCACAATTCAAATTTTAAAAGAATGAAAAATGAAAGGAAATATTGTACTTCAAGTGTCTCATCTCCACCTCTGCCCAGAGACACCCAGTTCTCTGCCCCTCAAGCAACTCATGTTATTAATTTCTTACGTATTCTTCCAGTAAGAGAAGAATATTTACACACATGCAAGTAAATCTCTTTCTCTCTCTCTCTCTCTATATATCTTTCTTTCTTAAAAGATCATCCCAGGCAGCCAAATGATGTGGGGTTGGCACTTGTTAATCATCTATTATTAATGGTGTGGGATATACCACTGGTGCTACTGTGCTAATCTTATACTTCTGGAATAATCTGGAATTCCCTTCTGAAGTTCCACTTAATACACACCATTTGATGCACTATTTTTCAATCTGCAAGTTGTAACCCATTAGTATGTCATAAAATTAGTGAATTACACACAGCATTTTCCTAAAAATTGAAATAAACAGAAAATATCAGAATGCATATTGTTTCATAAAACTTTGTTTGAGTTTCCTATTTGTATAGGTAGTGTTCACAAAATGTCTCTCTTCTTTGGGGTCAAAAAAGTTGAGCCATTAATATTGCATTTTTCTACAAAATTAATAACTAAATCAAAGGCCAAAGTATGTTTTTCCCAAGTAATTTTCTCTTTCCAAAATAATCCTCACTGTCATTATCAAAATTCCTTGACATGTCATTAGCATTCAAATACACCCCACAATAACCTGAATTGAGACAGAATACAATTGGCAATCGGCTTCCACACACTTGGAACTCCAAAGTAGCTAGCTAGGAGTTATTATCATCATCCTCAAATAATATGACTGAAGCTTTTGGACCCCCTTTTTTGTTATGGCAGGGTTTTGCTGTATTTCCATATTAATAATAGAGTGAACCACAGACACCTACATGACAGTTTATCCCAAATGGTTTCTTTTGCTTGCACGAAATTGATCTAGAGAATTAGATATGAAATAAAGGAAACCTTATGTTTTTAAGATTATATGTTAGCATTTTCAGGGAGTCTGTATTCCAAAGTCTTTATTTTACTATAAGTGCATGATACTTTCTGAAAAGGCTATAACACGTTCTATTATATCATGGCTTTTCATAGTGAATTTGGACTTAAAATGCTGTCTTTCTGTGGCCACAAAGCCAGTTTTCCAAAAGCACATATAGCTCAATTTACCTTTGTTACCAAAAGACTTCTGCTTTTTCAACTATCACTGGGACAGACTGAAAGACTCCCACCATTTCACTACTCATATGCAATAGTCTGAAGTCATTACAGGCACACCACGTTGTGCATGCTTTAGCCTGTCCATCAGGTTCATTTAGCTCACATTTTATAGACAATCTGGCCACTGTCCTTCTGCCTTGAGGAGGAGGAGGAAGAGAAGTAGTAGGAATAGTAACAGCAGTAGGTACAGTTTACTGACCACTTAGTATGAATCTGGCCCCTCACTAAGTGCTTTCCATCTTTAATCTCTTTCCAATAAAAGAGCACTACTATCTCCGTTTTACAGATGAAGAAACAGAGGCTCAGGGAGGCTTAGTAACTTACCCAAGGCCACACACCATTAAGAAGCAGAGTGCGTACAAACTTAATTCTAATTCTAAAGCCCACATTCTTTCCACAATACCAACCTCGTAACAGTACAAACCAAATATGTCCTAATCACCAAAATTTTTTCACTTTTTCCAAGCCATAAATCAATCTCTATTTTTCCCCCTAATTAAGAGTAATGAAACTTGAGGATTTTGGAACTTGTATCAGAAAGATATTCTGGAAGCCCTGCCAATTCCTCCACTTCATCTTGTGCAACTCTACTCCTCCTTCTCTGCATTCCAGCCACACTAGTCTTGTTTCAGATCTTCAAGGATACAAACCCACTCCCAGTCCTCCAACTCCCAATCTGAGAAGCTTCACGAATTCAGTCTAACCCACTTGTAATACTCCCAACCCCACCTCTGCCATGCTCCAATTCTGACCAGGTTAACTCCTACTCATGCTTCAGTTCTCTGACTTAAAGTCCCTCCCAGAGCACACAATCTAAATTGATCCCACCTGCAATGGTTATATTAGAGCAGCTGCTATTTTTCTCCATGTAACTAACCCAATTTGTAATCGTATATTTATGTGCTCATTTGTTGTAATGTCTCTATGCTCTATGAGATCAGGGATGATTTATATAATGTTCACCATTGTATTCTTAGCACCGAGAAATATTTTGTTGTCTAGTACACAGTAAGTGCTTAACGAATTAGTGAATAAATTAGTGCAAAGACAGCATCATTCATTCACTCATTTATACACTAATTTGTTGACTATATTGCACACAGATAATTGTACAGGCCAGCACTATCTACACAAAGTATCTACACAGAGTAAAAGCTCCATAAATACTCGATAAAATGACAGAAGAGAGAACTTCACCCTGCCCTTCCAGTCAGTGTTCCCAGAAAGCTGCAGGCTCAGGCCAGTGAGTGCTTAACAACTCCCTACTTTAAAGAGAGGGACGTTCTCAGGGACCATGTAGAACTACCCACCTCTGCAGTGAGTACCTCAAGATGGCTGTACAGGTCCAACCAGCTATGTCTGCTCTCCTTTTATCACAATCATAACTAATCCTCACACACACACAAAAGTCCTCCTTTCTCCACAATGAGCACAATTTTTAAATTGCCATTGTTTTCTTCCTACTTTGCTCTCATTTCCTTTTTCTTTTTCATTTCTCTTCCACTTCTGGGCTTTGGTACCATACGGTTTGGTCTTTACAGCTGCCTTTGTTCTGGCCAAAGAATTTATCCAACCTCATTACACCTCTGGTTCCTTTCCACGGTATACACACTAGGAACTTCTTTTGGTCCTTCCAGGATCAAATGCATCTTGAACAGGTAAGGCTGGCAGAAGTTCAAACTCCAGATAAGGGGGATTTACTTTAATCACTTCATTAAAAAACTATTTCTGTCATGTATCCAAGGAGGTCACACTTCAAGTGATTGTTAAATTCCAACAAAATAAATAAGTGATTTTAGATATTAAACTTTTCCTGGTGTCTAATTTTATTTATGAACTGTCAAAGAAATTTTACACATCACCAATTAAACACTGACATTATTAGGACAATTCTGGCATGCTGCACCAAACTAAATAATTAGTGAAAGCAATCATCTTCCCTACAGCAAATAACAGAGAACCTAGCATATGTCTAGCATTCTACTCTATAGGCTCTGATGTCAAAGACAAGTACCTGCTTGCCAGGCTCATGCAATACAGAACTGAGAATGTACTTAAAACAATGATATGCAAAACAAGACAAAGAAACAGAACTGCATTTCATAGCATGCTAAATGATACAGTATACAGGAAACTATTAGTTGAGACAGTAATAATTAATATTTGTATTACATATAATTTTCATCTGGAATTGTACCATTACACATAGAAATCTGCTTATCCTTTGCAGCCACACTTGCCCAGTGAATAGCTTTCCTGGGTGAAGAAAAGTTCTCCAGTAGGACACGTCCTCTCTAATCTACTGTTAAAATTGCTAAGTTTAAGAAAAACGCTATTTTCAAAATAGAACCTTCTACACTGAATTCCATTCTCTAAAATAAAGTATTTAAACTTTTAAATATAAAAAAAAGGTTGACATTATGAAAGTGAATATACCTTATGGATTTTGTTGTCACCAAATACTTCTAATAGGAAAGAAAGTGAAAACAAGACTTTGTCATCAGTGAGACAGTAAAGAAATAAGAACCAGAAAGAGAATTCAGTAACAGTGAGTGTCCACCATGTGCAGCATTCTACCAGAAACTTTCTATTTTCTTACTTATGCCTCTCTTATGTGGCCAACTTTCAATTACCCTCCAAGGGTGAAGAGCTAAACCATGAATAAATTATCTCATGAATAGAAGACCCATTTAGTCACTAATTTTAACCTTATTAAATATGAAAATATTTACTAATATGCAATATGCCAGATGATAGGAACTTATAACAGTAAGCTAAAGGAGAATCTGAGATGATTTTAAGTGGCCAAAGGTGATTACACCATCAGAGCCTTGTATAAAACACAGAGCCAGCAAAATTTGCCTTTGACATCCTTCATTTCCTTTTGTGCAGAGTTCATCTAGCTCCTGATTCACCCTTTCCCACAAACTCTAACACCTTCCACACGCCAGAGAATGAAGATCTTGACTTTTTATATAACCAATCATAGGTAATCCCTACTTTACCTACTGGTTGTATTCCAGTCTATTGCACCCAGAACTCATTTCCCCACAGACACTGTATTGTTAGAGTAATTAGGTTCCTAGGCTAGTTCACAAGAGCCTATTTAACATACATGGTGATGAAAAGTTGTAGATTTTTACCATAACAAACATCAGAAAAGTACGATGATGCTAGTAATGAGACAAAACAGGAAGGTAGGATACACACTTTATCTTCCTCCCCCAAGTGATCATGTAGCTACTGGTGGGTTGCAATCCCTTGCCATACCCCCTCCCCACCAAACACCTCGCCTCCAACAAGACAATGCTGTCTCATCAATTTTAGACTTCACACATACTCTGTCCCTCATTATTTCTCAAACAAAAGGGGGTGGGGGTAGTTTCACTTAATTCTCTTCCCTGGTTAATTTCTCTCCCCATAAAAAGAGAAAAGAATTAGGAGAACTAGGAATGCACCCTGTCAACAAAGAAGTTAAGGGTAAAGGGAGCCAACTCCCTCTTTTATTAGAGGGCAACGTGAACACTGAAGCCAAAGGACTGTGGCTCAATATACCATTTATTACCTTTGTGACTTGGAAAGAGTTCTTTACAGCCCTAAGTCTCAGTTTCCTCATCTGTAAAATAGGGATGGTGGTACTATAAGGACTATCTGCCCAGCATTCCTTCTCTCCTTCCCTTTGGGGAATTACCTCCAGCCCCACTACCTATTCTATACAGCTTTGGTAAAGCTGCCTGTCAAAAGGCCTGGCCAACTAAGAGTACCCTAGCCCTCTGACCACAACGTTAGTCCAGAAATGGGCCAACACACAGCAAGGCCAATTAAAGTCCTTTTCTTGAAACATGAAGGGAGAGGGGTTGCTCAGCTGGAATGAAGTAAGCTGAGAGCTGCCTGAACAGTGTTTTCCATTAAGTGAAGAATGCCTATCTGCAAAAGGAGAGAGACTAGAGAAATGAGAGGAAGACTCCTGCTAACAACATCTGAGTCCCTGGGTTCAGCCAACTCGGAAGCAGGCCTATCCCTCACAATACCATTTTTTTTGTTGCTTAAGCTAGTGTGAGTTGTGTTTCTGCCTTCGGCAATGGGAAAGAGCTCTATTTATTAGCCATTTACAGGGCTGTTGCAAAATTTAATGAAGTGTAAGTAAAGTGCCTGGGAATTGCAGGTACTTAATAACTGGGTCATTGTTGAAGCTGTTACTCCTACAATCAGAAAACATCACCAAAGGGTGAAAGGAAAGCACTGCCAGAAACTAAACCAAAAGGTAGCTAAGCCTAAAATAGCATTCCTGGCTAGAGGTAGCAGTTTGGGGACAAATATGGAGAAAGTGAATCCTTAGGTAAGGAGAGAAACTATGAGGCTCACAGCAATTATCTGACTTCAAATAAATTTACAGTGAAAGAACTAAGAATTTTACTTCTTGCACTAAAATTCACAATAGAGTATGAGTGACCTCCCACAGGGGTTTGTCTTTTCATAAGATCAGTGTCTCAATGTTTAGACATCTCAAAATATACAACTATGATTTTTAAATCCCAGAAACCAACCTCAAAGTTTTAAGATCTCATAGGACACAACTTAATTTTCATATGGTTCATAATTATTGCTTTAATCCTTGTTGTTTCCTAATTAGTGACATAAGTTTATATATTAAACATTTACGACAATTTAAGGAAAGTATCCGTCAACCTACAAAACAGACGAATTCCTTAAAATTTTATACATTTTCTTTTTCATTTGCACTTGTATTTTACTAGTTCAGGCTCTAATTATAAGTTGACCTCTCTCCTCTCAGACTTTCCATTTCACCCTATATTCTACTGTCTCAGCAGTGTTTTTTTATCAAGTCACTTCCCTCAAACCTGCATTAACAGCCTATAACCTATTATATCAAAGTGACATCCCTCAATCTGAATTTTCAGGAAAATCCAGGATCTGGTCCCACACTAATTATCCCACATTTTGCATAATTATCCCTAAACCACCATTTACTACACCAGGCTAAGCAGATTAATGCACCTACCATGCTAAGACACATTCTTTATTATTCTGCCTCTCCTCCCTACACCTGGAATGCCCTCCTCTCTGCCTTAGACTGCCTCTCTTACTAATTCTTCAGGATACGGCTCATGTCTCAATAAGGAAGCCCTCTCCTTATTATATCCCATATGGACTTTGTCCTTATTTGATTTCCTACTGTATGCACAGTCAGTATCAAACTGCTCTGGAGTTAACTGTTCTCTAATTGTTTCCCACGCATGCTCTCCAAGGTGGTCTTACCTATTCCCCATGGTTTTAATTACAAACTGTAAGCAGATCCCCAAATCTAAATCTCTATACTTGTCCTTCTTCACTAAACTTCAGACTTATACACCCAGCTACCTACCTGACAGTGCCTCTTGGATATCTAATGGGCATCTCAGACTTAACATATCCAAACAGAACACCTAATTTTTAGCAGTGAAATACTACATCCTCTAGTCTTGCTCACTTCGGCCCCATTATCATCCAGTTCCTCAGGCCAAAAATCTAGAGGTGACTCTTGACTCTTCTCTTTCCCTCACATCCCACTTCAATCCATTAGGAAGATTTGTTGGTGTAATTCCTAAATACAACCACTTTTCACACTATCATCCTTGTTCAAGTTATAAGCATCACCTCTACCTGAACTTCTCTAAGAGTCTCCTCAATGATCTCTTCCACTCTTCCTCCCTTAGAGAGCTTCTTCATAGAGCAGCCAGGATGATTTACTCAAAGCCAAAACTCTCCAATGGCTTCCTATTGCATTAGATTCAATCCAAACTCCTTATCACAGCCTAGAAGGCCTACATAACCTGTCCCATTCCTACCTTTCCAACCTCACTTTTTGCCACTTTATTATTTGTCCACATTGCTTCAGCATCTCTGGCTTTCTTTCCATCCTTGATCTGTATCGAAGGCCTTCTGCACTGGTTGTTACCTCTGCCTTGCTCTTTATCCATAGCATCCTTCATATGACTGTCTTTTTTCTTATCTTTTAGGTCTCTGCTTAAATGTCACTCTCTCAAAGGGCCCTTGACCATCATAAAGTCACTCTCTATCCCATCACCTCGTTCCACTTTCTTTATACACAATAAATAGTGATGAATGCTATCCCCTCTCACCAGAATGTAAACCTAAGTTCTCTGAGGGCAGGTATCATGTAAGATTTTTTATATTTCCCCTCACAGCTTTCCTGGCCATATAAGAACACCAATAAACACCTAGTGATGGAATATCTGTGATCCGCAAAACTATAAAATTTTTTAAAGCCAGGTATAAACACAGAGAAACTGCAAAAAAGGTGATGACATGATGACTATTATTTCAGTATAAGTTCAGAACCACATGATTCTTGACTTAAACAAGTTTTCCTAAACTAATCAAACACTAATTTCTATTGAAACCACTTAAATTTCATTAAAATGACAACCCACTAAGCAAGTGCTTCTAATGGAGCAAACTAAAGTCTTACTTAATATTATAATGTCCAGTTTTCAGTGTACATCTATCAGGAAGCTGAGCAAGTTTCTTCGAGAGCATTTTAAAATACTTTCTGCACTCCTGCATGCCTGTGCCTTGTTCATAGTCAGTAGAAGCAGAAAGTGGCAATCCATCTCTGACACGAATGACTGAGGCAGATAAAATCATAGACATTTCAATCAACAGAGGAGACCTAAAATAAAATGAACAATTTGGGTTAGACAAAAAAATTAAAGCCAAAGCTGATAAACATAGGCAAAAATGTTCAACTCATTAATAATCAAAGACATACTAACTAAAACAGTGAAATACTATGCATTCCTTAACAAATTAGTTTTTAAAAAAATAATACTTGTTTCTTTCTGGCATTCTCATAAATATACATGGAAGCAAATATTGGAATAAACACCATTCTCGAAAAAATTTGGAAATATTCAACAAGAGTTTAAAAATATTTATGCCCTTTGACAAGAATAAATTTAAATATATAATCCTATCCTAAGGAAAGTAATCAGATTTACACAAAATTTTAAACAGAAAGACATTCTTTCACAGAAATAACTGAGAACAACCTAAATGTCCAACAATAGGGGGATTGTTAAGTAAATTATACAACACCCATATGACAGAATATAATGCAGAAACTAAAAGTTATGTTTGTGAAAAACAGTTTAATGAGGTGGTAAAATACTTATATATTAGGTAGAAAAAAAGCAGGATAAAAACTGCAAATGTTGTTTTCCATAAAGACAAAAAGAAGAAAGAAGGGAGGGATAAATGGAGAAACAGATACTGGAAGGAAGCATGCCAGAATAAGAATAATGCCAATCTCCAGGAAATAGTATGATGGATGACCATTATCTAATTTCCTAAACGTTTATAATATTCCACAAAGGGCATACATTACTTTTATAATCAGAAAAAATATTTCTATTTAAAATAAATCTTAAAGTAAAGGAACATTTGTTTTAAAAGTGTTCTCAATCTTTTTACCAGAAAGTAAATCATAATGGCCTTTTTTATTATATTCTGATCGTACTTTATAAAAAGATAAAAGGACTACAGTGCCCTGGGTCTAAAAAAAATCAGGTAAACAGTCAAACTTTGATTTTGAAAAAAAAATGCAGTTCTCAGAGTTTAGCTTGTATAAAAACCTCTGGAAGTTTGGTTAAGAAATGCAGATTTCCAGGCCCACCACCAAAAAATTCTGATCCACTAACTGTCGGATGAGGCTTGAGAATCTCCCATGTTAATAAATTCCCCAGGTAATTACTATGCTTATTGCCTAAGTACCATTCTTTGAAAAAACACTGAATTAAAACAAGTTCACAGTCTGAAATTAAGTGGTAAGTCTTTTGTGCCAGGCCATCAGAGCACAACGTCACTAAATGCTTCTCCTTCACTAGCAGTAGAGGCAACTGGTGAAAAATGAAAATTTCATAGGCTTTTTTTTCAAGATATTGTATTTTACAGGCTAAATTAATCCTTACCTGCCCAATTTGACCAGGTCAATATTACCTCATTCCAAAAATGAAAAACTGAATTAGTAATATTTCAAAAAATGCCACAGAAAACTAGTTGGTACCAAATTTGGAAATCAGCAGTCCCTAGTTTTCATTGCTGTGTGAAGTCAAAATCTGACTGCCCATTCATGACAGAAACTGATTGCCAATAAAAATTAACCCAAATAATAAGGCTAATACATTAAAATCACTCCCCCCTTTTCCTCTTTTCATGAGAAAATGAGAGGAATAGCTAGTATTAATATGTCATTACCCTTTAATACTTTTCTCCTCCATTTTTTAAAAGGAAAAAACCCAGCAGGAATTAAATTAGCCTTCACCATAATAGAATCTTCGAACGAAAGTTCCAGGATGACATATCCACATCATCTTCCTTTCTATTCAACCAGTTTCTTTTCTCTTCTAAAAGCAGTAGCCAGAGAAAGCTAGGATCCCTCAAAGTATAATATCCATACTATAAACCCTTGTAAAAATCGTTGCCATGTTGTATTTATTAAACCACAATTGTAACATTTAGTCTAACTGTAAGAAAGAAAATGTCTTACTTCATACCCTTAAGCACTTATTATTTACATATAAGATTTTTGCCTTTCCAGAAGTATACTGCAACACAGTGACCACTCTGGGAATTAATATGAGGGCAGGGTTGTGACTTATAGTTTCCAAAATCCATATTCCTAGTATTTAAAAGTAGATTGCATTCTTTTATGCCTGATATTCTTAGGATTCCACCAGAAATATTAAGAATCATCTTACTTAGAGAGTGCCAACTTTCATGTAATCTTTGAAGTTGCTCTTTTTTATGACTTGAAAGAAAGAAGGATATGATTCACACTTCCTAAAACATATACTAGAAAAGAATACCAACTTGTAAGTTCCATTTGTTTACCGAACATTTAACATACTGTATGCCAGTGACTATGCCAGACATTAGGAATACACAGTTCCTACCATCAAAAAGCATCAGATCAGAATTCAAGACATTCAAATGAAAAGAGCAAATAATGCAAGCTGTGTAGCCCACCACTTTACTAATTGGAAAACTACAGTTAGACAAACTTGCATTTCAGATATGTCTAATACACACTGTTAGGCTTGTAACCAAAAGCACAACACAGCAGTGATGATCCCTGTCAAAATTCTTAAAAGGCTGTCAGAGAACTGTTTCTATTTATCAGTAGATAAGATTTTTCTGAGGAGAAAGAGTTAAATGTCTTCCTCACAGAGTCATTTAACCTAGCATCCAACAGTAAATTAGCAAAAGAAACTGGGAAGACCTTTGTCCAATGAACAATACCAGGCCTAACTAATTTGCAGACAGACTTCAGTCACCTCAGAATAAGCAACCTCTCCTCTATCAACTCAATAAACATGCCCCTCCTTTTTTTTCTTTTTACCTTGGATTCTTAATGTCCATTCCTTAAAAAAACACATTCTGATCTTATCGGGACTGTGCTAGTAGAAAAAGGAATCTACATCAAGGCCAAGCTAGGGTTAGAGCACTCCTAGAATGTAGGCAAGGGTGGTAGTTGTGAAAAAAAAGGAAAAGTCAGTGGGAAACAAGGGGTTAAAACACTTGCATGGGAAGATTTAGGAGAAGTAGTAGTTTTATCAGGGCTAGAGATACATTTTTAGGCCACTGGTCCATTTTTTCTCACCTTTAACACTGAAAAAATATTACATACACCTTTAGACAGCAGCAGCAAACTCATAGGGAATCTTAACAGGCCTGATATCCTTTCCCCAATAGCAACTGATAAAGGAAAAGGCCCAAATTAGAATCTAGGTAGGTCTGGGAAAACAATTATACAAAGGCTGAGGAAAATAAACTTCCACAATGCCAAACTACCATAGCAGCACTTAGAAATCTTTTAGACCCAAGATAACTACATACTGACCTCTCTTCTTCAGAACCTTGTGGGGTAATGCTCGTTAGCCCAAGGTACCAGGAAGGCACTCTCTCAAAAATAAACAAAATCCAACATACAAGTACATTTTATATCTACTTTCCAGCAAGATGGTTTCATAAATGTCTCTTTTAAGATAAAAACACTTTATATTGAAATGGGTATAGGAGGAAAGTACCTCAACATAATAAAGGCCACATATGACAAACCCACAGCCAACATCATACTCAATGGGCAAAAACTGAAAGCCATCCCTCTGAGAACAGGAACAAGACAAGGGTGTCCACTCTCACCACTCTTATTCAACATAGTACTGGAGGTTTTGGCCAGAGCAATTAAGCAGGAAAAAGAAATAAAAGGAATCCAAACAGGCAATGAAGAAGTGAAACTCTCACTGTTTGCAGACAACATGATCTTACATATAGAAAACCCCAAAGAATCCATTGGAAAACTATTAGAAATAATCAACAACTACAGCAAAGTTGTAGGGTATAAAATTAACTTACATAAATCAGTAGCATTTCTATACTCTAATAATGAACTAACAGAAAAAGAACTCAAGAACACAATCCCATTCACAATCGCAACAAAAAGAATAAAATACCTTGGGGTAAATTTAACCAAGGAAGTGAAAGACCTATACAACGAAAACTACAAGACTTTCGTGAAAGAAACTGATGACGACATAAAGACATGGAAAGACATTCCATGCACACGGGTTGGAAGAATAAACATCGCTAAAATGTCCATTCTACCTAAAGCAATCTATAGATTCAACGCAATCCCAATCAGAATCCCAATGACATTCTTTACAGAAACAGAACAAAGAATCCTAAAATTCATATGGGGCAACAAAAGACCCCAAATTGCTAAAGCAATCCTGAGAAAAAAGAACAAAGCTGGAGGCATCACAATCCCTCATTTCAAAGCATACTACAAAGCTACAGTAATCAAAACAGCATGGTACTGGTACAAAAACAGGCACACAGATTAATAGAACAGAATTGAAAGCCCAGAAATAAAACCACACATCTATGGACAGCCAATATTCGACAAAGGAGCTGAGGGCATACAATGGAGAAAAGAAAGTCTCTTCAACAAATGGTGCTGGGAAAACTGGACAGCCACATGTAAAAGAATGAAAATTGACCATTCTTTTTCACCATTCACAAAAATAAACTCAAAATAGATCAAAGACCTAAAGGTAAGACCTGAAACCATAAGGCTTCTGGAAGAAAACATATGCAGTACACTCTTTGACATCAGTATTAAAAGGATCTTTTCCGACAACATGTCTTCTCAGACAAGGGAAACAATAGAAAGAATAAACAACTGGAACTTCATAGACTAAAGAGCTTCTTCAAGGCAAAGGAAAACAAGATTGAAACAAAAATACAACCCACCAAGTGGGAAAAAATATTTGCAAATCATATATCTGACAAACGGTTAATCTCCATACTATACAAAGAACTTACACAACTCAACAACAAAAAATCAAACAACCTGATCAAAAAATGGGCAGGAGATATGAACAGACCTTTCTCCAAAGAAGATATATGGATGGCCAATAGGCACATGAAAAGATGCTCATCATCACTGATCATCAGGGAAATGCAAATCAAAACTACACTAAGATATTACTTCACACCCGTTAGAACGGCAAAAATAACCAAAACAAAAAGTGACGAATGTTGGAGAGGTTGTGGAGAAAAAGGAACCCTCATACACTGCTGGTGGGAATGCAAACTCGTGCAGCCACTATGGAAAACAATATGGAGATTCCTCAAAAAATTAAAAATAGAAATACCATATGACCCAGCCATCCCACTACTGGGTATCTATCCAGAGAGCTTGAAGCCAGCAACTGCAAAAGTCCCATGCACCCCTATGTTCACTGCAGCATTATTTACAATAGCCAAGAGTGGAAGCAACCTAAGTGCCCATCAACTGATGATTGGATAAAGAAGATATAGTATATATATACAATGGAATACTACTCAGCCTTAGAAAAGGATAAAATCATCCCATTCACAACAACATGGATGGATCTTGAGGGTGTTATGTTAAGTGAAATAAGCCAGATAGAGAAAGACAATCTCTGTATGACTCCACTCACATGTGGAAGTTAAACATGTAGACAAAGAGAACAAATTAGTGGTTACCAGAGGAAAGGGGGAGTGGAGGGTGGGCACAAAGGGTGTGAAGTGGTACACCTACAACACGACTGACAAACAATAATGTACATCTGAAATTTCACAAGGTTGTAAACTATCATAATCTCAACAAAAAGTTAAAAAAGAAAAACTTCATATTGGGTTAATCACCGATATTTTATTTCAGTTCATTATTTCCCAAACTTTAGTCATCCAAGCAACATGTTCAGAAGTCTTAGCAGAACTGCATCCCACCTGTACTATTATTTACCTAATTTAGGTCTTTCAATTGACTTATTTTTTGCCCTATCCTTAGCAATAGTATCTGTGAAATCAGTTTTGAGATGTTAAGTTGTTCTCATAATTTAAATTAAAATAAATAGAAGACTTTTTTTGTTTCATTCAAATGCATATTTGTGAAAAATTTTGGAGAAGTATTTTTTTAAAGGTTCATCTGCTTATCACTCAAACTGTCTCACATATCTGATGGTACTGAAGTTTGGGAAACACTAGCTTGGTACATATGACTTTATTTAAATTGCCAGCTGAGATCTGTGGGAATGGGGGCGAGTATTTGGGGAGAAAGCTACACTAACTGTGATGCAAGAGTGAACGAAAGGGAAGGACTTTACACAGCACAGGTTAGCAAGAAGGCACTTGGGAGACAGAGCTTGAAGAGGAGAAGGGGAAAGGGCACCAAGGGCAACCAGAGTTTATTCTGTAGCTTTGCCTGTGCCCCCACCTCACCAGCAGCCTTTGGTACTCCCATTATAGGTGCTTGTACCACACGGTATGTGTAAGACCCCTGGCTCCAGAGTAGATTATACCCACGTCTAGGAACAGGGCCCCCAACACATGCACAAATGCGTGCAGCACCTCATAGTTTACAAACAGTGAGGTAGCCATAACCTCCATTTTACAGATGAGGAGACTGAGGCTCCCTTTCTCAAAGTCACCCTGCTAATATAAAGCAGAACTGGTGCTTAAACCTAACTCTCTTGTCTCTCTACATCACTGTGCTACATCAGTCTCCTAAAAGCAACAAGGGGCAAGAACCCAGTGATACAGAAACTATCTAGCTCCTCATTCTGAAATAATGATAAAAGACCAGCTTACATTTTTTTTTAAAGACAGTACAGTGTAGTAGTTAATGGGATGGACTCTGGAGCCAGAGTTCAAAAACTGGCTCCATGAGGCACTAATTTTGTCAGTTGGGCAAGCTTTGCCTTTCTGTACTCAATTTCCTCACATGTAAAGTGTGGCTACCAACAGTATCTATCTCACAGGGTTAGAAAGACACTAATAGTATCTTTCTCACAGGGACGTGGAAAGAACCTGAAACACTGCCTTGCAGGTTAAAAGTGCAATATTAAGTGTTTGCTATTATTTATTGATCGCCCTCTATTTGCCAGGCACTTTCTACACATTATCCCATTTAAACCTTCCAATAACCTGTGAGGTGGGTATTATCAGTTCCACTTTACCCTTGAAGAAATTCAAGCTGAGAAAGTTTAAGCAATTGATTCAATCCCTAAGCTAGCAAGTGACAGATTTAAACTCAGGCCTAATTTACCCTATGAGCACACTGCCTCTCGACACATCCAAGCTTCTTATTCACTACATGGAGAAGGTCACACGCACCCCTTTCATAACACCTGGGCTACTTTCACACCCCAATATAAAATATACTTAGATTTCTAAAAGTCCTACACCAAAAAAAAAGCACTAAACTGATATCATGGTTCTCAACACAGTAAATGCCCAGATGTCCCATCAACGTAGGGCATGGTCACAGATGTTAGATTCAAGTACTGAACTAAAAGCTTTCATATGCCAGAAGTTGTAGGTACTGTTTAAGGTACTGCCTGATTCCTTACAATCTCAGCACTAATCAAATGCCAGTACCGGGGAATGGGATTCAGAGTTTTTACAAGTGGCTGTTCCACCTGCTAGATCGGATTCCAACACCTCCCTCAAGTGGCTGACACTATAGCGCCGGGCACTGCCTCAGCTGAAAAGGCATAAGAGGGGCTAGTTCTGAAGCTTCCCAACTGCCCTAGGTCAGGATCCAGGAAACTAAGGAGCAGGAGAAAAGTCCAAAGCTGTTCCCACTGGCAGAGAGATTCAAGCTGGCTGGGGGTGGGCCTCCTATTTCGGAGCCTTCTTCCACCTTCCACGCCAGGTGCTCAAGTCTCCTTTATGCCACATCGTTCCCAAAGCGCCATTAACAGGGCCTCAAGAGGTTCGGTGAGCCAACGCGGGCAAATCTCGGCTCTGTGCTCATTCCATCCCCAAAAAACGCAAACTAAGCCACTGGTTCAAATCCCACCCTGCCTAAAAGAAACAGGAAACGCCACTCTCTGGGCCGCCTAAGTGGCCTCGGTGGTCGCCGCGTTCCTGACACCTAGGGGCCAGGGAATTCCCGCCCCCACCCCCCCAGCTGGCAGCCTAGAGCGACTGTCCCTCCCCCTCAGGCCCCCTGCCCGGGCTGCCCCATACCCAGGGCAGGTCAGCCGAGGGGCAACGGCCGCCCGCGCGGCCCCACAGCCCCTCAGGTCGGGGGAGACGAGGTCCCCGCAACCCTGCCCTCCAGGGCTCCGCGGCTCCAACGACACCCTGCTCCCGCCCCCACGGCACGGGCTTGGCTCCTGCTCGGGGTGGGTCTGTAGTCCCTAGGGCGAGGGCCGAGCGTGGCAGGAGGCGAGGAGAGCGAGCAGAGCAGCCGGCCAGGGTTCGAGCGACCCCGAGAGGGAGCAGCTAGGACTGGGAGGAGCCGGACCGTACCTGCCGAGCCGGGACCCGCCGCTCCGAGTGACGCGGCCCGCGGTGCATTGTGGGCGGGGGGAGTGGCCTTTCCGCGGGGCAGCTCGCGTCCAACGTGGCTGGCGCCCGGCGGAATCAGGCCCCGCCCCCGTCTCTCGGCTGGCCCAGGCCAATTAGGTTCCGTGGGAAGGACACACTGACCCGCCCCCTCCAGGAGACATGGGCCCTGTCAATAACACCTGCGCCAAGAGATTGCAAAATACCCTGGCGACAGACTCTATGCTGTCCCTCAGAAAGAAAGCTAAACTCTGCTGCCTGTCACCTGTGTCTGAAGGCAGTTTGTCTCTCACATGCAGCCCTACAGCACCCGCTTATCCAAGGAGCAGGAGGCAAAAGCCCCCTCTGAGTAGAGCAAGAAAAGGACCTGCCCCATCTACCACCACACACCGGGAGGCGCCTAACCTTGGCAGAGAAGTGCCAGAGGCTGGCCCTGCAGCCCTTACCAGCCTTTGCATTAGTCATGCATTAGAGTCATGCATTATTAAACGAGCACTTACTGACTGTCTACCATGTGCCAAGCACCGGGTTTAGGCATTGGGTTACAGGGGTGAACATAACACTGGATGCAATTCTAAGGTGTAAGAGTAGCAAGAGACATTAAAGCATAAATCATTACATAATTATAAATTGTGATCAGTACTATGAAGGAAAATTAGTGGGTGTGATGATGGATTAATTTTGGACTATCAAGGAAGAACTCTTTGAAGAAGTGCCTTTTAAGCTCCAGGCATATGAAAGAGTCTTAAAGAATGTTCCAGGCCAAGGGAACATTATGTGTGAGGTTGTTGGGTCATGAAAAAATTTGGTGTGTTCTAGGAATTGAAAGAAAGTCAGCGTGGTTGGAGTTCAGACAGCAAGCTTGCGCTGTGCTGAGGCAGAGGCCAGACCATGCAGACTATTATTGGCCACACTGTAGATTTTAGACTATATTTCAGAATGTATCCTAAGGTCAATGGGAAGCTAATAGAGTGTTAAGTAGGATCTGATTTACATATTTAAAAGCTCACTCAGGCTGTTTGTGGGGAGTAGTTTGGAAGAGGGCAGGAGGGGTTGCCAGAAGGCCAGTTTGGAGGCAGTTGCATTAGTCAAGGCCAGAGATGATGGTGGCTTGAACTTGGATAATGGCACTAGAGACAGAAAAATTTGGATAATTTTGAGACATATAAATTGGAGGTGGAATTCAAGGGACTGAATAATAGCTTGATTTTCCAGGAAGGGTAAAGAAAAGAGGAGCATTAAGAATGACTCCTTAAGTGATTAGATGGACTAAGAAGCCATTTACTGATTCAGGGAACATAGAAGGAGGAGCACAGGGTTTTGGATATGTTAAATTTGAGATACTTATAAATGGAGATGTCAAACAGATTTGGATATGTAAGTCTGGAGTTCAAAAGAAAGGTCAGGACTAACTATGTAAGTCTGACGGTTGTTGGAGTGGGTGAACCCAGTGATTCCATTCCTAGGTATTTACACAACAGAAATGTATTCATATGTTCACCAAAAAACATATACAAGAATGTTCATAGGATGAATAAATTTTAGAATATTAATATAGTGGAATAATATAGAGGAAACAGAATGAACAATCTACAACTACACACAAAACATGGATGAATCTCACAATCATAAAATTGAGTAAAAGAAGCCAGACACAACAATTGTATACTACATGATTCCATTTATATAATGTTCAAAAACAGACAAAAATAATTACAGTAGAAGACACAAGGATATTGGTTCCCCTTAGGTACTAATGTTTGGAAAAGGGCTGTAGGGGGCTTCTGGAGTTCTAAGAAAGTTCTTCTTCTTGATGTGAATGTTGGTTACACCAATGTGTTAAATTAATAAAAATTCATCAAGCTGTACATTTAAGGTTTATGCAATTTTTCAGTATGTATTTTATTAAACAATAGAAAGGTTACATTTTACAAATGTTAAAGGTGATCCAGCCATGAATAAGTAACTGGTACCAGACTAACCCTCCCACCACAAACAGTAGAAAACTGGACCAAATCTATGAAACAAGTATTTTCAGACATTGGACAATAGGCACAATAGTAAAACTATGATCCTGGAAAGAAGGATAATACACAAGACTAGCCCAAAGAGTTCCCCAGATTTCTTTCTGGAGGTACTTACCTAACCACAGGATGGAAGAAAGCCAAGGAGAATATAGTACTCTTGCTAACTGAGGACAGAGAAATTGGAATTAGGAGAGATTGGGCAACTAAAATTTGCAAGGCAGAGTACCAGGGAAAGAGTTCTCCAAATATGCATAAGAGTCTCCTTGAATCTTTGGTATAGGTTTAAGGACAGACTCTATGAGGCTGACTAAAGAACAACTACTGGGGAAAGAAAATTACTGGGCACCTGTAAGCTGAACAACTACTAGAGCTTGAATAGAATTTGGAAACATCCAAGTTCTGACCACTTGGAATAAATAAACTTTGTTCAACACCTAGGATACTTGTTAGACAGACCTCAGAAAGGCCACAGTTTAGAAATAAAGCCAAACTAGCCAAGAGGGAAGGCTATTCTAGACCCAACCAACCAAAGCTGAAAAAGCTTATCTGCAAGCAAATTAACTGCCTGCTTGAGTGAAACTTAACAGTTTTTAAAGAAAGACAATAAAATCTGGGCACTAAAACATCTAGCACCCACAATGTCCAGTATCCAATAAAAATTACTGTATACTGAAGAAGTAGGAAAAGGTAAACCATAAAAAGGAGAAAAATTAGTCAACAGAAACAGACTCAGAAATGACAAAGATGATGAAATTAGCAGATAAGGATTTTAAAGTATCTATTATAAGTATGACCAAGAATTTAAAGGAAAACATAAATATACTAGAGACATGGGAACTATAAAAAGAACCAAATAGAACTAACAGAACAGAAAAATACAATATCTGAAGTAAAAATTTTATTGGATGGGCTTAAAAGCAGTTTAGACACTGCAGAATAAAACATCCAGGGACAAGGAAACAGTGCAAAAGAATTATCTACACCAAAACACAGAGAGAAGAAAAGTTGAAAAGAAAATGAACAGAAGCTTGCTGACCTGTGGGACAATACCAAGTTGCCTAAAACGTGTAATCAGAGGCAAAGAGAGGAGAGGAGTTAAAAAATATTCAAAGAAATCATGGCCAAAATTTTTCTAAATTTAATGAGAAATATAAACCCACAGATCCAAGAAAGCAAGCAAATCCCAAACAGGATAAACACAAAGAAAGCCACACCAAGGCACATTACATTCAAACTGCTGAAAACCAATAACTGAAAGAAAATATTAGAAACAACCAGAGAAAAAGCCACATTGTATATAGGGAACAAAGACAGGAAGTACTACTGACTTCACATCAGAAAGAATGCAAGCCTGGAGATAATGGAATAAAATCTTTAAAGTCCTCAAGAAAAAGCTGTCAACCTAGAATTTTATATCCAGCAAAAATTCTTTCAAATACTGAAAGTGAAATAGATCCATTTTCAGGCAAATGAAAGATGAGACAATTTGTTCCCAGCATACCTGAATTATAATATATGCTAAAGAAAGTTCTTCAGATTAAACACAAATGATTCCAGACAGAAATTTGAATTCGCATAAAAGGAGCAAAAAGTGCCAGAAATGGTGCATATATAAGTTAATACAAAGATTTCTTCCTCTTTTGAAAAATTTCTTGAAATTATAATTAACCATTTAAACAAAAAATAGTAAAAATGTTTTGTGAGGTTTATAACAAAAGAAGAGGCAAAATATACATTAACAACATAAAGGAAGGGTAACTGGATATATATATTGTAAAGTTCTTATACCATACATGAAGTGGTATAATTTGAAAGTATACTATGATAAGTTAAAAATACATATTGTAAGAGGAATGACTAAAAGAAAATAAAAGGTACCCAAAAGCTAATAAGCCAATAGAGGAATTATAATTAGAATACTATAAAATACTCAATCCAAAAGAAGGCAAGAAAAATGGAACAAAGAACAGATAAGCAAACAAAAACAAAATAACCAATATGATAGATTTAAACCCAATCATATTGATAATCACATTAAATGTAAATAGTCTAAACATTGCAATTAAAAGGCAAAGATTGTCCTAGTGGATTAAAAGAAAAGGACAAGACCCAATTATATGCCATCTACAAGAAACTCACTTTAAATATAAAGACACAGATCAGTTGAAAGTAAAAGAATGGAAAAAGAAAAACTCAATTGCTAATCAAAAGAAAGGTGAAGTAATTATATTAATATCAGACAGAGTGAGCTTGAGAACAAGAAACATTGTCAAGTTTAAAGAGAGATGTTTTATAATGATAAAGGAGTTATTTCATCAAAAAGGCATAATATTTTAAATAGGTATGCATTTAATAACAGAGTTTCAAATTACATAAAGCAAGAACTGAGGGGAGAAATAGACAAGTCCACAATTATAGTTGGAGATTTCAACACTTTTCTCTCAGTAAATGATAGAACAAGTAGACAAAACATCAATAAGGATGTAGAAGACATGAAAAAAAATAACAAACAACTGACATTTATAGAACACTTCACCAAACAACAGCAGAATACACATTCTTTTTAAGTGCACATGCAAAATATTCACCAAGCTAGACCCTTTTCTGGATCATAAAATAATTTGAAAAAACATTATTTGGAGTAAAAGAAAGTAGACACTAAAAAGTACATTCTGTATTTTTCCATTTAAACGAAATTCTAAACCAGTAAAACTAATCATTTGTAAAAAGAAAATCATAAAAATAGTCACTTCTAGTGGTTGGGTTGACTAGAAAGGGGCATGAGGGAAATTTCTGGGGTGGTGATAATGTTCTGTATCTTGATAGGGTTTGAGTTGCACAGGTATATGCATTTTCCAGAACTCATTAAATGATATACTTAAGATTTTTGCATTTCATTGTGTGTAAATTTTACCTCCAAAGGAAAAATATAGCATACAAATATTGAAGTCTAATTGGCAATTCTGAGACTATTTTCTGTGTTTTCTAGGCTTGAGCAAATGAGTAAATACATTGAGGATAATGGAAACCAGGTTTCTCATGTCAGGGAAGAGAGCTAAAAACAAGAGAGTTATCCAAAAATAAGGGAGTTACTTAAATATAAGGGAGTTACCTAAAAATAAGAGAGTAAAATGCTATTTCCACTAAAAGGAACCAAATATCTTTGGCAAAAAGGCTGATGTCAGGCCTGGGCCATCTTGTGTCAGAAAGCAAAGTGCCAAAGAATGACAGAAGTATACCCAAAGGACATAGGAGCCAGCTTGAAGGAATTCCTGCTGATCCAGTCTGGGACGATATGAGCACCAAACTAAACAATAATTTTAATGTCTTATAACCCACTGAATGGAATAAAAATAATGACTTAAAGAAATAATCCATGAGTCCCTGATATAAATTTAAATAAATAAATAAAAGAGGAAGGGAAGCTTCTCCTTACAGTAAAATTGCCAAGTAATAAATACAGAAGGAAAAATGGAATTAGAAAATCATTAATGGGTGCCAATATAGACAAAAGTTTAATGAAAGATAGGATATTTATATATTCTCAAAACATCTCCAAAATTACCTATTAAACAAAGGGAAAACCAGGAACTTTACAATGGAGAAGTGTTACAGACATCACCAAGTCACCAAGGTTATTGTTAATTTTGGAGCAAACTGCCCTTATGTGCTTCCTAATATTATGCACTGTTATCACAGTTTCAATTTAATATTTCAGTTCAGTTTCAGTTTAATATTATCACAGTTTCAGTTCTCAGGAGGCAGACACTAAGAGGGTTTGAAGCGCAAGATGTTTATTAAGGATTAACACCTATGAAGGGAAATACAGAGGAAGAAGGATTGAGAAGAGTTCGAATTACAATTCACACCTGACAAAGCCTCACCGGACCCAATGGGGAGCTCTGGAGTGAGTATTGCCTGCCACGACTAAGCTCTTATAGCTCAACCTCATTCAGTGACCAGATGTAGGCTGCCCTGGGAAGGCGTGACCTCAGATGAGGCAGTTCTCTGCACCCTGATAAGGATATACACTCCTTGAAGCTGGGCAGCAATTTCTTCATTGAAGGGGGGTCTAGGCAGCTTAGCTCCATACCTACCACAGCCTGTGCCTTGTGTTACTTGAACATACTTCTCCAGGAATCTGGTGGGTCTCTTGTCCTGAAGGGAAACTTAAAGGAGGGAAGGAAGTAAGACGAGCTATGGCTGATGCTGTTGGTCTCAAGGCTACAATTGATGCATATTATCATTCCCCTCCTTCACTATCCATCCTAGATGCCCTCATTTTAATTACCAACTCTCCTAGTTTCACTGCCTTCCCAGTGGCATGACCCAGACTCTCACCCCCTGGGCATCATCCTCTGGCCATGGTTACTGTTCTTGACTTTTTACAGTCACAATTGGGCGAAGGAGTACGATGAGGCTCCCAAGTGGGTCACCTCATTCCATACATGTTCCTCTCTGCTCCCATTGTATAAAAGCAGCTTCGCCCTCTCCTGATGATCAATAACCCCTGCCAAGACAGTGACCTTCTTCTTGCCTGGTCCCTGGACATAAAGAACCCAAAATGCTTAGGCAGCAGCAGTGCCTTATAATCCAATGGGGCTCTTGTATCTTCTGGCAAAGATGTGCCACTTTGGGAGACCAGGAACTCAAACCCCTCAGACCCCAGAGTTGTGGAGACAAGAAATGCAAATTCCCTCCATGAGTCATTAAGAGTCATAATAAGGGATTCCACTCTACTTCCACCCCTTGGTACCCAGACCCATGTATTGTTCCTGTTGGGGATATGAGGAATCATGAGTTTTTTGTTGTGTGAGTGCCCTCAGCCTCTCAGTCATCTATCTTTGATTTCTTCTGATAAGTGAAAGCTGAATAATATTCTTGTGAGCTGCCCATCTCTTTTCCCTGATAGAGGCCATGTCCTAACAACCATTTCCATAATTATTTGCGATCAGACCCACTGGCTGCCACTCTGACTTTGCCAGTCATTTCAATAATCATGGCCTCACCTTGGCTTCTGGTAGTTAAGCGTTAACACTTGGCCTCAATTTGTTCAGGGTCCTATAACATCAGGGAGCCAAATTCTGTAACAGCCTCTGCTGCCATCAGTCCCAGCTTACAGAGAGAGCCCCCAGTGAACCACATAGTGATGCCCCTTTTATCATAGCTCATGCTTCTGGGCCCTCCCATGAACGTATCACCTGGCAAGCCTTCCAGCCATACACAGTATAACCATACCAGGATGCCCACATCTACTTTTAATCCCTTCCTCTACTGCCTGCCAGGGCAAATCCGGCATTTCAGCTTCACTGTGTAGGCCCCATCATTTTTCCGTGCTTGAAGGAGCCATCCTAGGAATGAATTCACATCACCTCCTGGGGTCCTGGGTAAGAACCTAGGTAGGAAATCCTGCGTCTCTGGAAAGTGCTCCCAAGTCAATAAACTCTTCCCTATCCAGTCTTATGCTCTGGCTCCTTAGATTCAGCATTCTTAAAATCCAGTCATACATGTACTGCCCCAACTCCTGCTGGTACATTGGCTAGATCTTGCAGCTTCTTTGGTGTGTTAGTGCCTTTCCTTCCTTATAAGGCCTACCATGTCCTCAGCTGGATTATGCTTTCACTTAGCCCTCATCATAGACCTGGTAGCCAAAAGGGGAGATAAAGACAGGGCACACGTGGCCTTGTGAGGGACAGGTACCAGTTCATGATATGGAAGACTGGGCCACAGCCACTTCTGCAGGCTCAGAAGGTTCAGGGGAGACTGGAGTGGGATGGGGGTACCAAAACTTACAAGTTTTGGTACATCAGGGTCATCCACCTGAATGACTCCTTCCCATGTGTCCTATTTCCCAGCCAGTGCTTCTAACCAGGAATCTGACCTTGGCATAACTGTCCTGCCTTGATTGGCTCTTAATGTAAGTCTTCAGCTTTGTCCTGGGCTTTCTCTGCCCTCTCACTAGAGATGAGATTTTCTCTTTTTTATATATGCAATCGAAGTGGTCCTTTAGCTTTCATTCTTGGTTTTCAATTGCCGGTGACTGACCTTTAGTTGTTTATCATATTTCTATGTAGAACCTCAATGGCAGTCAGCAATAACCATCCAGTGCATTATCCTCATAGGCACTCTTTCTCCATACATCTGAAATGCCTGATACATTGTACCTGCTTATATATTCCCTTTCACCTGTGTAGCTCCCAACTTACCACTGCTGAAGATTTTAACAAGTGGGGCTCTCTATGCTGCATCTACCCCCAAGCAGGTGGTGAATGATTCAGTTCCAAACACCCACATTATTGCCTATTTTTTGACATCATCCCATTTCTGGTACCATCAGGTTGGGTTCTTTGAAGGTAGATGCTAAGATGGAGTTGCTTATTAGGGACCAACACCTGTAAAGGGAAAGAGGAGAGACAGTATTGGATGGAGGAAGAAGTTGAACTGTGATGCAGACCTGATAAAGAGTTGCTTCGAGCAACCCAGAAGGAGTTCTGGAGCAGGTATTGCCCATTTGAGTGTCCCATGTCGGCCAAATGGCCAGGCTTTTATATCCTTGCATCACAAGTCACCAGATGTGGACTTCCCCGAGACAGGCATGACATCATACAAGGTGGCTCTCTGGAACTGAGGCTGACAATAAAGGAATTGTTGGCTAGAGGGTACCTGCTGACCTCTCTTCCTCAGCTGGGTGACAAGTCCTCCTTTCTTTGCCGGCTTGAGCTGCTATAACAAAATACCACATTCTGGGTGGCTTAAACAATGAATATTTGTTTCTCACAGTTCTGGAGACTAGGAAGTCCAAGATCAAGGTGCTGGCAGACTGGTTCTTGATGAGACACTTCTTCCTGGATTGCAGATGGCTGGCTGCCTTCTTGCTATATCCTCACGTAGAGAGAGAGCAAGCTCTGGTGTGGTGTGTGTTGTTTTGTTTTGTTTTGTGAGTAAGATTAGCCCTTAGCTAACATCTGTACCAGTCTTTCTCCACTTATGTATATGTGGGTCACCACCACAGCATGGCTGATGAGTGGTGTAGGTCCACACTAGGATCTGAAACCACAAATCCAGGCTACAGAAGTGGAACCTGTCGAACTTAACCACTACGCCATGGGACCAGCCCCCAAGCTCTGGTGTTTTTCGCTCTTCTTATAAGGGCATTAACCTTATCATGAGGGATCCACCATCATGACCCCATCTCAACCTAATTACCTCAGCATGTTGGGAGTTAGTGTGTCAACATGAATTTAGGGGGACACAAACATTCGATCCAGAACATTCAACAAGTCATCCCTTGAAGGAGGATATGGTCAGGGCATCCGTGTCTACCATAGACACACAGGTTTTCTGTGGGATTCTAGCCAAAAAATGCAAAACTTGAAAATAATCATGTGGAAACATCAGACAAACCCAAATTGAAGGACATTCTTCAGTACAACTGGTGCATATGCTTCAAGAATGTCAATGTCAAGAAAGATAAAGAAAGAATGAGAATGTTTTCCAGATTAAAGGAGACTAAAGAGATATAATGACTGAATGCAGTGAATGATTTTCAGTTAGATCCTGGACTGTGGGAAGGAATAGCCGTAGAGAACATTACTTGGGCAACTGGTGACATTTGAATGTGGACAGTAGATTAGATGGTAATATTATATCGACACTAAATGTCCTGATTTTGATCATTTTAATTTTACTTAACTTTAAGTTTAAATTTTAAGATTGAAGCAATGTGAAATTTTAAGACATTATGTGTGTTGAAACAATATGTTAATGAGTTAAAATATATTATCATAATTAATTTTACCTGTTTCCTTTTACTTTGTTAGGGTGGCTACCTAAAATTTTAATTTAGAAAATTTTAAATTACACATGACTTGCCTTCTATTTCTATTGGACAGCACTCTTTTTATACCACTACCTTTCCATAATATAGAAATCGAGAGTATTTCTAGCACTCTCATCACCCCCATTTTAAAAAAATTTTGCACGGCCTACTTTGAGATTGCATTATTGGTTTGTGAGCCAGTTCTGTGGAAAGCCTGGGATTTTAAACTGTAATGAGGGATAAATAGACGGGATTGACTCTCGGTGCGGCCAGCCACCCAAGGGAGCCGCTTACCCGGCGAGGCTCCAGGTGGACCTGGTGGTGGAGGGAGGTGCAGATTTGCCTTAAAAGTGAGGAATATGTCTGAGTCTTGGAGCGCAGTGCTGCAGAAGTGGGCAGAGAGGCTGGTGAGGCCGGAAAGCATTTCGCAGCACGGCATTCGCATCCACAGCTTTGCCGCTGTGGCGTTGTTTTTTGTCACTAACCTTGTACCTCAAAAGCCATCCTTAACTCATAGGTGCCATATTTATAGGATGCTATTTTTCTTTCAGGTCAGGGCTGTCTTTGACAGTCATATTTCTAAAAAACAGAGGAAGAAAAGTTTTTCATCTGTATCTTGGAAATTCTGAAATAACATTTCCACCACTCTGCAAAAGCTTTTGCAAACTGTTGTCTTGGTTTACCATCCAAAACAGTATTTTAATTAACCTTTCACACATTCGGCAAATTGAGTGTCCTCTGTGTGCTGGCGGTGACCATGGAAAATATGATGTGGCCCTCTCCTTTAAGGTGCTCAGTCAGGATGGGGAAAGAAATGTATAAAGACAACGGTAATCCAGTAAGATAGATGTCACTGAAAGTCTGACTGAAAGGCTCTGGGAGGATTCCAAAGGAGTGAGCACCTGAGCTGGAGAGAAACATGGAAACCTTTTTACAGAAAGAGGTGATGCTTGAGTAGAGTTACAGGAAGAAGAAAAGTTTATCAGGCAAACTGTGGCCGGGCATGGAGAAGGAGATCCATATTCATAAAGGCATAGATACGTGGAACAGCATTAACAATTCGGGGAACTGCAAGTGGTGTCCTATTGCTAGAGTGTAGATGGGAAATGAAGCCTAAAGAAAGGCCAGACTCCAAAGAGCTGATGAGCCGAGCTACAAGTGTCACTTTTATCCTGCAGGCAATGGGGAGACACTGAAGGATTTTAAGCAGAGGAATAGTAAAGCAGGTTGGTGTTTTTAAAATAAGCATAGTCTAAAATTATTTTAAAAATTCAACTATAAAACAGTTATAAGAAAATAAAGGTGGTGGCCAGCCTGGGAGCTTAGTGGTCAAGTTCACATGCTCCACTTTGGCAACCTGGGGTTTGCCAATTCAGATCCCGGGCACCGACCTACACACTGCTCATCAGGCCATGCTGTGGTGGCATCCCACACAGAAGAACTAGAATGACTTGCAACTAGGATATATGACTATCTACTGGGGCTTTAGCAGGTTGGGGACAAGAGGAAGATTGGTAACAGATGTTAGCTCAGGGCCAATCTTAAAAAAATAAAAAAGCTATAAGAAAATAAAAGTGAATCTGGCTTTGGGATAAAGAAGAATTTCTAAGCATGAAAGCAATGAAGAAACCGTAAAGAAAAAGATTATTAAACTGGATTAAATAAAAGTGTAAAATGTATGTACATGAAAACAAATAAGCAAAATTAAAAGTCAGATGACAAACCGAAGGAAATACACACCACATATGACAAAAATGCCAACGTATCAACAAGAGAATTAGGAACACTCCCACTGCAAATAGGCAGGGGACCTGAAAAGCTGATTCACAAAAGAACTGTAAGTGGACAACCAACGTTTAAATGTTAATTAAAGGGAAAAAATTAAATATCTTGCCTTTCTAGTAGAAGCTGCATTTCAGAGTAAACATGTGGTCCCAGTTGATGATGGAAAGCTCTACTTAATAGAATAATAGAAAATAAATATAAGAGAAGGAATGATAGCATTAAAAAATCATCATTTTCAATCCCAAATGAAAATATTGATTTAGGCAGAAATTAACTACTGGTGGTAAAGTCAGTATGTGAATGGTGGACGGACAAAGGACATTCTCCTGGAGCCAAAGCACACCACACGGGTTACTCTTCAGTCGCAAAGGGGAAAACCCACCTGTACAAGGAGGGAAAAGTTGCCGCCATTGTAATCCAAGGGTCAATCTTAACATCCCTGACGACTGACCTTAAGATGTTATGGATATAATGATGTGCACCAGAAATTTATGTAGCGTTATAAACCACTGTTACTGCAATTTAAAAAAGAGATGTTAGGTGTCAGTCCCCTGATGCGATGCAGTAAGAAGTGCACGTCACCTGTGATGTACCCTTTCCAAACATGTTTAATTTGAATGTATCGTGCTTTAAAGCCAGCTCCACATTGACAAATAATACAGGGAATAGAGGGTCCAGGCAAACGGCACTACAGGAAAGCAACCAGAAAAATCCTGAAAAATAAAACATTCTGTACGTACTGGCCCAATCTCTTCAATAAGTTAGTGCATGAAAACAAAAGAAAGAAAGGAACGGTAGATTAAGAGAATCTTAAAAGACATAACGACCAGGTGCAATGCATGGTCTTGAGTCAGATTTTTTTTTAAACAAACCAGGAAAGACATTTTTAAGACAATTGGTGCAATTTAACTATAAAGTAGGTATTAGATAATAAATTACTAATTATTAATTTGTTAACTATGATAATTTTTTTGACGAGAGGGAAATGTTCTTTTCTAAACTACAAACTGGGAGCCGGCCCCATGGCCGAGTGGTTAAGTTTGAGTGTTCTGCTTGGGCAGCCCACGGTTTCGCCGGTTCAGATCCTGGACACGGACATGGCACTGCTCATCAGGCCACGCTGAGGCAGTGTCCCACATGCCACAACTAGAAGGACCCACAACTAAAATATACAACTATGTCCTGGGGTGATTTGGGGAGAAAAAGCAGGGGGAAAAAAGAAGATGGCAACAGTTGTTAGCTCAGGTGCCAATCTTTAAAAGCAAAAAAAACAACAAACTGAAGTAAAAATATATTTAAATTTTTTCAACTATACCAATAAATATAAATTTTAAAAAGAAAAAAACATTTTTACCTATTAAATAGGCCAAAGTTTCTTGTTATCATTTATTTAAGTTAAAAATTAAGCCACTGGCCAGAGCGGGAGGGTTGAAGCTTCATTTGCTCTGATCCCCTTCTGGTAAGAGTATGAATTAATTCAGCCTTTTTGGAAGCCAATCTGGCAAAATGTTTTGAGTCTTTAAAATATCACACTTCCTTTTCTAGAAATTTATCCTGAAGAAATAATCAAAGATATAATGGATTTATATATTTCTGTGTACATATATACATATTCTTTACAATAACAAAAAATTAGAAACTACAAAAATGTTCAATATTAAATAACTGATGGTATATCCATACTATCGTATGTTCTGTAACCATTAAAATTGTGTCAAAAAATGGTTAATAACATGGGGAAGCACTCATAATAAAACATTAAGTTAAAAATCAGTATACGGTACAGTATCTATAATTCTTATTTTTTAGAATTTATAAAAAAAAGACCAGAAGACAATCCAGCAAAATATACGCACAGTTTACTTCTAGAGAGTGGGATTAGAGTTGGTTTTATTTTCTTTGACAGACCTTTCTGAGTTTTGCAAATTTTCTCCAATAAATAGATACTCTTTGATAATTAGAGGGAAAAGTTGTTTATATAAAAATGCCTCCCAAAACAAGAAGAGAAAATCCGGATGAAAAGCTTGGCCTGGTGCAATGTGGGGGAGGGTGGAAGAGATTGTTGTAAGAGCCTGTCTATATAAAATTCGGTGCTGTTTTAAACTATTTTAACAAAAAAGTAATTTAACTTGTTAAAAAAATTATAACGTAGAAGTATGTGAAAGAAAAGCGATCCCGTAACATTTTTACAGTCTTCCTCTTCCTATCTCAGTGCATGTCTTCCACACAAAGCTTTTTCAAAAATGAGATCATATTCTACATATTGTTCTGCAACTTGTTTTTATGACAATATTTCTTGGACATTCCCCCTTCCTACCCCATCTGTCAGTATGTGTGGATTTACTTCCTTCTTTTTCACAGTGGCAGATGGGCATATGGATGTACCATGAGTTACTGAATCACCTTCTATTAATGGATGTTTGGGTTCCCTTTCCATGCCATTACGAACATTGCTGTCGCAAACACCATCATTATGTGCATCTTTGCATAAGGTGAGTATGTAGGTAGGACAGATTCCTTGAAGTGAAATTTCTTGGTCGAAGGGCATGCAGATTTAAAACATTTAGAGTTACTACCGGATTGCTCTCAAAAATCCTGTAGTGACTTCTCTCTATACCAACAATGTGTGCATTTCTCCACACCCTCACCAAAACTCAACTTGAATCGTCCGATTGTTTAATTTTTTTCTGATTTCAAAAATGAAAAAACAAGTTACCTCATTGATTAGCTTGCAATTTTTATATTATTAGTGAGGATAGTAATTTCCTTATGTGCCTTGGCCAAATGTGTTTCATCTTTTGTAAATTGCCCATTCATCTGTCTCTTTGCTTAGACAATGATGAGTACTATTCATTTGATGAAACCCCAGACTGAAAGCAGCTTCTTCAAATATTGCAAATTCTGTTAACGAAGGATAAAATGTTTCAGGCTTAACAAGGACTCTTAAGTTCCCAGGCTCTTATTTTGAATGTTGGCCTGTTTGGATCCAAAAGTCCAAAAGTCTTTTTGATGTTCTCCCTTTTTTAAAAACAGAATCTCATGCCATACCTTCCAGATAGTTATATTATCATAATCTTCCAGGTGGAGAATCGGAGCACGAAGTGTTACACTTAGTTAGAGTCACAAAATGATTCAGTGTCAGACATGCATCTCAAATCTGTCTTTCCATCTTATTTTTCAATTATGTGCCCCACACTTTCCACCTCCAATTCACTCCCAACCAGTCTCATCTACTGGAATAAAGAGCCAGTTAGTATTCATAGGTTTTATCCAAACACATAAATATGTAAGTTCATGAAAGAACAAAACAATTGCACATAAGCTATAAATTATTTCTTGTTCCTGTTTACAAATAATGTTTTAATTATTCTATACTTCTTGGCTATAGGAAAAAATGACTAGAAATAATCTTTCCTCCAACCAAAATTCAGTAAGAAATACGTTTTAGTACAGTGGCACTTGCACAGAGAGAGAAACCTCAATGTGACATTGCTGCTGTGGTTTCAGAAAAAAAATAAGTGAAGCTGCAAGGAAAGGACCTTAAACTTTTATTACAGGAGAGGGTTTTAGGTGGTGGAAGTTCTCTAAATCCAAAATGTGTTTCCCTGACTGCTAGAAATACATCCGTCATTTCTTCACCGCCCCCACATGCAGTGACCTTGTAGGACAGATGGAGGCGAGAGAAAAGCTTATTTCTCAGAAATGAGGAGTTGACTGTGGATATAGAATACTTCCTCTTTAACTGTTTTCTGCGGACTGAGAAATGTTGTTATTAACACTGATAAGACACTGATAAAAGTGATTAAAAATAACTATTACCATTTGTTTATTATGTGCTAATTATTTGGCACTCCTTTCATTACTTTAGCAACTCTGCATCTTAAGTATTATAATTATTATTATTTTATAGGACTAAGCCTCGGAAAACTTGGCCAAGGTCCCACAGTGAGTGGATGTAAAAGCCGGGATTCAAACCCAGGCCTCTGACTCACACGCTGGTTCTTCTCACTGGCATGTTTGCTGCCACTTCCAGGCGGTGGTTCTGCAGCAGTGAAGGCAGACTGGCTCTTTTAGGCTTGTCCTCTCAGGGTACTTCACATACCTCAGGGATCCAGCCATGTCTGGGTTTGCCTCTCAGCTTTGTAAGTTCAGAAAGCCAATGTGATGAGGTGGTTCCTCAGGGAGTGTAATAAAGCACTGGGCCGTGAGCATCCCCAGGGAGAAGATCTAGCTGGGCGCTAAGGGAGTGTGAGGATAGACAAAATCCACAGGTCTGTGGAGGGAGGAGAAGGCAAAGACCAGGGAAGCCGCTGAGATTGGAGACAAAGATACAAGAGCAAGACAAGAGATGTCCGGTCCATGCCAGAGATCAGAGTGGCCTATTGGAAGCCACATAAAGGAGTGGTCAAGGTTCTCCAGTGGCCAGACAATTGGCAACCAGGGACAGAAAGGCCTGTAGGAGCCTGGACTTCTCTGACTTGGGGAGAAGCCAGCCTGTGCAAGTCTGGAGGCTAGCTGTGAGATAAAGGCAAACTGGGGGCTGGGGGTGCAGGGGCAGAGGGCAGGCATAGCTCTTTGAGGAGTATTTACTGCTCCAGCTAGGCAATCATATTAGAGATGAACTTGTAGGTTACTCTGCCTGCCACAGCCAACTTACCCTTATGGCTTACGTTTTTGAGTCATATTCCTGGAAGGATCAGACTAGCAGTTACATGACCCCTTCCCACTTAGCCACAGCTGATGGGACTGTCTGGCCAAAGGAGCTGGCCAGCAACCAGTCAGACTCTCTCAAGAATTTGACCTAAGAAACATAAAGAGTGAGTGGGTGAGGTGCCACCTGCATGGAGCTGCAAGGTCATGTAGAGGATAGGCCAGAGAGTCCATGGAGTGTCACATGGGCCCAAATTACAGGTGAGCAGATATTTATAACATGGCAAAGAAAGCCCAAGAGAAATGAACAGGACTATCTGTCCTCAGAAAGAGGTGGAGACAGATAACTCATTTTATGATTTCCAATGGGGATAGGCTATTTCCTACAATTGGGTCTCTGTGAGGTTCCCCTCAGTCTTGATAACAAGCTCTCTTTTTATATGAGTTTTATAGAGTGGATTTCTTTTCTTGCCAACAAGACAGTGATTTATGAATAAGAATGCCACTGTATTCATGAACAACAGGATAGTCCTTTCCAATGAGTTTTTTTTGGTTTTCTTTGGGGTTTTTTTGGTGAGGAAGATGGGCCCTGGGCTAACATCAGTTGCCAATCTGCCTCTTTTTGCTTTAGGAAGATTATCCTTGAGTTAACATCTTTGCTAATCTTCCCCTGTTTTGTATGTGGGATGCTGCCACAGCATAGCTTGAGGAACGGTGTGTAGGTCTGCGCCCAAAATCTAAGACTGCGAACCCCAGGCTGCTGAAGTGGAGTGCGCAAACTTAATCACTATACCACCAGGCCAGCCCCCTAGATGAGAATTCTTATGTGCACATAAGTGGAAAATGGAATTAGTAATCAGAATATGGCTTTGTGAGCAGTGTCAGAGCCTAGGGTGTTGGGTTGCCTCATAAGAAGTTCAGCTCAGGCTGAGGCAGCAGCTGGAAAATGCTCTTTCCTAGGGAGGCAGAGGGAAATGAACAAGTTTTGAGCACCTCCAAAGGGACCCTTGGATGTTATATATGGATTATATCATTTAATTCTCACAACCCTATTATTTAGTCATAGAAAGAATCTGAAGCTCCAAGAGGTTAACTAAACTGATCAAGGTTACAAAACTAAGAAGCAACCCACAGTTGCTTCTTTGATTTACAGTTGGGAACCAAAATCTACCCACTTGTTTTTTCAGGGCACCCCAACTGCCAGAGACTAATGTACTAGCAGCCACTCATTACAGCCCCTATTCTCCTCGGGCAGTGTAATGGTTAATGATATGTGTCAACTTGGCTGGGCCAGGGTGTTTGGTCAAACATTGTGGATGTTTCTGTGACAGTGTTTTTTGGATGAAATTTACATTTAGATTGGAGGACTTTGAGAAAAGCAGGTTGCCCTCCATACTGTGGGTGGGCCTCATCCAATCAGTGGAAGGCCTAAATAGATCAAAGACTGACCTTCCCAAGCAAGAGGGAGTTCTGCTAGCACACGCCTTTCAACTTCAACTGCAGCATTGGCTCTTCAATGGGTCTCCAGCCTGGCAGCTCACCCTGCACATTTTGACTTGCCAGCCTCCATAATCATGTGAGCCAGTTCCTCAAAATAAATCTCTCTCTATATATACACATCCTATTGGTTACATATCGCTGGAGAACTCTGACTAACACAGCTAGTGACGGATAACTACTACTAGATTCTCTTTTCAGTCTGTATGAGTTAGGGCAGTTACTTCTAAAATCTCGGGCTCATAGGAAAGAGCGCTTGAAACCACAAAATAGGATATGTTACAAAAACTCTCTTCCCCTGTATATTAAATCTCATTAGATTCCATTTTAGAGAGTGACTTTCCTGACCTTGTCGTCAGATTCCAGCTTAGCTCAGTGTTTCAAATAGCAGGAATATATAAATTCACCAGGATATTACTTGTCATGCTTTAACACCAGCAATAATAAGTACTGATTCTGGACCTATCTTCTTCAGCACAATCACAAATCTCCATAACCTCCATCCACACGCAAATGTCACTGATACCTGAAAGTGCCAGAGATGCTAATTTGAAAACTTTTATTGGCTGTAATTTGTTTGAAGATGGTGAACTGAATTACAAATCAAGCTGCAGGTGTGCTTCGATACTCTCCCTCAGTATATAAAGCGGTTGGAAAGCTGTGGGACAGTGAGCCAAAGCCGAAGCCTCAGATCATTCAGTCAATTATGCATATTCCATTTGGAACCATTTTCCTCCTTTCAGGCAACCAGTAACTCTCTTGGAGGGAAGAGGGAAGAACAGATGGACAGTATTTATTAAAATTATATTGTGAACCTTGTGCCAAATGACAATGATATTATTTAAACTATAAGAAGGCCCATGTTTTAACAAAATAAAATGTGATAAGAATAAAATTTTAGCTAGCCCCATATATTTTGAAATAAAAGGTATACTTATAAATAATCCACGGGTTAAAGGAAAAATTATAACAGAATTATGAGCATTAAAATTGTACAACAAGGAAAATACTACCTACAAAAACTTGAGTGATTCAGTGAAATAGAAGTAGAAGAAATAATTATACCCTTACGAGTACTTACAGTAGAAAACAAGGAAAATGGTCAACTAATGAACAAAGCATTCAACTCAAGAAGTTAGAAAAAGGATAATAGAAGGAACTTAAAAAAAGGGAGGAAAAATGACGATAAAGCCAGAAATTACTGAAAGTAGAAAACAAATGATAGAATGATTAACAAAACCAAAACACACCCTTTGAAAGACTAATAAAAAAAGACAGACCTCTCACAGTCCTGATCAGAGGGGAAAACAGAGGAGGAAAAAGCACAAATGAACAATATTATTAATGAAAAAGGTGACGTAACTATAAATTCAGTAGAGATTTTAAAATGTATTAGAGATTAATATAAATGAGTATCATGCCAATAATTCTGAAAACAATTGAAATGGAAAAGTTTTGAGAAAAATTACCAAAATTGTCTAGAGGAGGAATAGAAAATCTAGATAGAACAATAATTAAGAAAGAAATTAAATCAATGATTAAAAATTGACCCCCCCCCAAAAAAAGGCAACAGGTCTAGATTTTTTTTTAACATTTTATTTTGAAATAATCTTAGACTTACAGAAAAGTTGCAAAAATAGTATCAAGAATTCTTATATAATCTTCACCCGGGATCCCCTACTGTTAACAATTTATATCAATATAGTACAATAATAAAACCCCAGAAATTAATATTGATGCAATAACTAAAATTACAGAATTTTACTAGTTTTCCCATGACTTCTGTCTTAGGATTCAGTCCAGAATCCCACATTGCATTTAGTTATCAAATCTCCTCCATCTGTGACATTTCCTCAGCCTTCTCCTGATTTTCACAACCTTGATACTTTTGAAAAGTACTGGTAAGTTATTTTGTAAAGTATCCCTCAATTTGGGTTTGACTGGTGTTTTCTTTTTTTTTTTTTTAAAGATTTTATTTTTCCTTTTTCTCCCCAAAGCTCCCTGGTACATAGTTTTGTGTTTTTAGTTGTGAGTCCTTCCAGTTGTGGTGTGTGGGAACGCCTCCTCAGCATAGCTTGACGAGCAGTGCCATGTCCGTGCCCAGGATTCGAACCCGCGAAACCCCGGGCAGCTGAAGCGGAGCTCGAGAACTTGACCACTCGGCCATGGGGCCGGCCCCTGGTGTTTTCTTGATTAGAGTGCGCTTGTGCATTTTGGATCCCAGAAGTCACGCTGAGTCCTTCTCAGGGCATCACACCCCGAGAAGAATGTGATGTCAATATGTCTGGTTACTGGTGACTTATCACTTATTACTGCTGGGACAGTTCTGGCCTTTGAGATCTAGTTGATGGCTGCAGGATGTGGCACGCATCACTCTCCTTTGCTCTGGGAAGAAGGGAACCTTGTGGTTACAGGAATGCCCATCTCCAGGCTCTGCCAGGACCACATTCCTCCTTGTTCTGGCTTTCCTCCCATGTGTGAAGCCCATGTCCAAGCCCCAGCTTCTTCTCAGAATCAGACCCACGACTCTCATGCACTCCTGAACTTCAGCATCCCCACTGCCCATAAAGAAACCTCCAGTTTCTGCTGGGTCTGGCTCTGTGCAGAAGCTGACACTGAGTTGGATTTTTGAAAGGCATCTTCTGGCCCCTTGCCTTTTTTCCTGGAATAAAACCACTATAGAAAGTGCCTCATCCTTTTCCCCAGTTTTCTTTCTGCACGAGGCTGTTGATTCTGTGCCAGAAGCTGCAGGGTCTTGCTTACAAGAGTCTCTCTTCTGACCTGGGCAGGTTTGGCTCTTCCCTCGGGCTTGGGAGGTCCCCAGCTCTGCCTGCCTTCCTCCTTGCTCTCCTGTATTAGATCTCTTAGTATCCTCTCTCTCTTCCACTAGGGATAAATGCTTGTCCTGGCTCTTCACTGGGGCCAGCAGCTCAGAGACAGTGTTCCCACTGTTCCAAGCAACTCCCTCTTGCCTCCATATGGACACCCAGCACCTGGGAAGCTGCCGTGTCCTCACTGGTCACACTCTGAGGATGGGCCAGTGAGACCTGAGACATGTCTGAGCAAGGAGCAGGCCTGGGACTGGTTCTGTGGCTTTATTTCAAATCTGAGCTTCAAACAGCAGGCAAGCCACTCTGTAAGGCACGGCAATCAGCATTCCTTGTCAGGAGGGCCTTCCTGGGTCACTGGAAGCTCGAGACTGCATAGATCCCCATTTTACTTTGGGGAGTTTCCCAGTTCATTGGACGTAGGGGCATCTCCTGAGTGCAGCTGAGGAGCTCAGCCTTATTTCCCTGAACTCTATGACCCTTGGAGGGATTCCTAAATTCTCCTCCCACATCCTTTTCCTAACATAGAAACTCAGCATAGAGGAGCCCACCTTCTCAGGCAGGCTTGGGGGATCAATGCCTGAGATTGTTGGGGCAGAAGAGGCCAACCAACAGGGGTCTATGGAGACAAGCTCTGTGGGACCATATTCAGTGGGATTGGAACTGAGTCGGATTGAGTCAGAGTTAAAGTGATGTATATTGGGGTGGAGAAGAGAGGGTTGGTGGCTGCTGATGACAGGTAAATGAACCAGTGATATTCACGGAGTGGGGCAAGCCTGGATAGAGGTCTATGTCCTCAGAGAGGGTGGGCTCAGATGACAGGGAAGGGCCCAGTGACAGAAAGTGAGGTCTAGTTGGTGAAGAAGATTTAGGATCTGAATGTGCTCCAGGGGGAGAGAAGAAAACGCAAATGATAGGGGGAAAGACTGTCCACTAAGAATGTGGGATCCAATGGAATAAAATGATTTTATTTTATTGTGTGGAGAGGTGCCCAGTGGTGAGGATGAAAGAAAACAAAGAAAGGGTGGTTGGGATTGGTGGCAAAGGAGCTGTGGTGACAGGGAGAGAGGCCTGTATGGAGTGGGAGAGAAGGAGAAAGTCAGGGGTGGGGGTGTGTCTAGCAGTAGAAAGGATCTTGGTGCAAAGATAAGAAAGCTGGTGATAGAGGTAAGAAAAAGATAAGTAAAAGATAAGATGAGCCCAGGGGCAAGGAGGGCTTTGGGGCAGAGGAAATAAGGACACTGGTAGGAGTGGAAAAAAGGTAGGTGAGGATAGGGGACCAATGGCAGAGTCGGGGCAGAGAGAAGGCAGTGACAGGTGAAAGGAGTGAATGGAGCGTGAAGTTGAGGTGCGGCAAGAGGGAGGGAGACATGATGGTGAAGAGGTCCCAGCCGAGATGGGGCGCAATGCTGAGATACCCATGATAGGTCAGTGTCCCGGGGGCTCACAGAGAGGGGCTGCTAACAGGTCTTCCAGAGGGTATGATGAGAGCCTGGGTGCCAGAGTTAGACTGGGCACAGTCGGAGGAACGGTGGAAGCTAAGGGGCACCAGAGGGAGCATCACCTTCCACACACTCAGCCTCACGGCAGTGATGGTAACATGGTGGCTGCCCTCCTCAGGTGCTCGTCCAGGCGGCTGCAAAAGAAAGAAGAGTGAGCCGCACCAGAAGGAGGATGAGCAAGGACGGCCAGGGAAGGAGCACCTGAAGCTGCAAGCCCCTCACTCTCAAGCACCCCCACCCTCAGGAGAACACACGACGACATGCATAAGAATGGTCGCTCAGGCATTGTTTGTCACTGCCAAACCAAACCTCACTCCTGCAATGAAACAGACAGCAGTGGGAGGTGAACGACTTAGAACCTCACATATTAACACGAAAAAACATCTCCAAAAAAATTAAATAAGAAAGTAAGTTACAAAAGGAAACTAAGAGTATGTTGTCATTTATATAAAGTTTAAAATCTGCTAAACAATGCTGTTGGTTTGGATGCATATATGAGCAGTAAAATCATAAAGACTGATGTGGGAATGATAAACATGAAATTCAGGATAAAGGTCATTTTGCGGATGGAAGAATGGAGGGGAATGGGGTCAGGGAGCTGCCTTCAACAGTATTTGTAAGATCCTAAGCTGAGGAATGGATACAGTGATGCTTTGTATATTATTTTCATACCTTTTTATATCTGAAATGAATTATTATTATTTTTTTTTGGTAAGGAAGATTGGCCCCGAGCTAACATCTTTTGCCAATCTTCCTCTTTTTGCTTGAGGAAGATTGTCCCTGAGCTAACATCTGTGCCAGTCTTCCTCTACTTTGTATGTGGACAGCACCACAGCATGGCTTGATGAGCAGTGTATAACTCTGCTCCTGGGACCCAAACCGGCGAAAACTGGGAATGTACAAGTGTAACCACTGCACTACCAGGCCAGTCCCTGAAATAAATTATTTTTTAAAGAAGGCATGTAGCTTATTGTATCGTTCCATTTTTCTGGATTTTGAAGTTTTTTCAAATTGATAAAATACCGCATTTTAATATAAACTCTACATGCATGACTTCCCCTCTTTTGTTACTTGTATTTTAGCACCCAAATGAATCGAAGAGAAGACGGAATGAGGTAGTGATATTATTCAACAGTAGTGAAACAAGGTCTCCTCTGCTGAGAACCAGAACTTGAAATAAATGAGGTTTGGTTCAGTCTGGAGTATTAATTTGATTTAATTATTTATGAGCTAAGTGTCATAAAGTGTCCACGAGCCTTAAAAGAACTAATCACATTTCAAAGGGCATCGAAAACCATATAAATGTAATAAAGTTGCATAATGTAATCATCAGCATGTTATCTGAAAGTTTGCAGAGGAAGTGATCTATCTAACATCCTAGAAACTAGCCCAGGGGCCGGCTCTGTAGCCGAGTGGTTAAGCTTGTGAGCTCCACTTCAGCAGCCCGGGGTTTCACTGGTTCAGATCCTGGGCACGGACATGGCACTGCTCATCAGGCCACGCTGAGGCAGTGGCCCACATGCCACAACTAGAAGGACCCACAACTGAAATATACAACTATGTACTGGGGGGACTTGAGGAGAAAAAGCAGAAAAAAAGAAAAAAAGAGAGATTGGCAACAGTTGTTAGCTCAGGTGCCAATCTTAAAAAAAAAAAACTAGCCCAGGCCTTTGCATCAGACTTTGTACAACGTCATTTAATACCCATGGAGAAGAGACAAAGATTTTACACACATATACCACAACATGACACACATTTCATATGGATACATGCATATTGAACAACACGGATAAGATAGATTGGTGGATGACTGCCTGGGGGGGCAGGGACAAATGGGTAAAAATAAAACAAAATGATGTAAAACTAGAAATGGGCCTTATATGGACTGATAATGATAATTTGCTACAAATCAAGGAGTAAGATTAACCCAACTTGCAGCACTTGAGATTAAAAACAAAACAAATCAAAAAACCTGGTCCCTTGACCTTAAGGAGCTTATACGTTAGAAGGGAAAAAGAGATTTTGTAAGATAAACGTGATAGCTTGTAAGATGCTAAGAACTTCTGGATTCTTAGCAAAAGAAACAGTACGATAATCTCTCACCTCATGAGTTGATTTGCCCTAAAGTATTAGTCATTCGGTTACCAAATAATGTTTTTCTAAAAGGGGAGAGACTATCATAACATGTTCAGTGGAAGGTAGTTCATAGAGTAAACCATTTCTCATGCATTCATCGCTTTTGAACCATCTCTTTTGGCTACAAGTGAAGAACCAAGGCATGCAGGTTGCAGAGAGAAGCCATAGGGAGAAAAGTGGGCTCAGGTGAAGGATGTCACATCCCTGGCATGGACAGACAGGAGCCCTCTGTCACGTTGGAGTGAAAAAAACGTAAAGGCAAATATCCACGTGATGCCATCTGTAACAGGTAAGATACAGGCTGCGTGAACATCTGATCCTAGTTACGCTACTAAAAGCAGAATATACAGTACACACCAAAATTATTCAGTTAACGTGATGTGATCCCAACTCTCTCATTGGGAGCATTTGGGAGTTTCTGTGTTAAAATGCAGTTTGTTTTAGACAAGACAGGACAGGCTTCAGACAACGAAGATTTATTTATCGCTCATGTCGGGTGTCTCCGGCTACTCCCTCATCAGCTCCTCTCCAGAGGGGACTCAGGGATCTTGATTCCTTCCTCTAGAACACATGGCATCCAAGGGAAGAGAGAGCTGGAGGATCACACAGGATGTTTTAAGAAGCAAACTAAAGGTGGCTTACATCGTTCCCCCCTACATTTCACTGGATAGAAGCCAGTCACAGACTCCACAACATAACTGCAAGGAAGGCTGGGAAATGTCACTTTCCTGAGTGCCCACGAAGGGCAAAGAGGATGAGGAACGCACCGTGCTGCCTCCACCAGGCAACTAGTATCATGAAAATTATTGAAGAAATCAAAGATTGCTATCCTTTTTTTTCTTTTTCTTTTTTTTTTGAGGAAGATCAGCCCTGAGCTAACATCTGCCGCCAATCCTCCTCTTTTTGCTGAGGAAGACCGGCCCTGAGCTAACATCCGTGCCCATCTTCCTCTACGTTATATGTGGGACGCCTACCACAGCATGGCGTGCCAAGCGGTGCCATGTCTGCCCCCGGGATCCAAACCAGTGAACCTCGGGCCGCCGAAGCAGAACGTGAGCACTTGACCGCTGCGCCACCGGGCCGGCCCCAGGTTGCTATCTTTTGTTGCTTGTGACAATAGACAATATGTGACCACTGTTTTATAGACACAAAATGCAAACCACCAAGACAACTAATCCTGATTTTCAGATGGACCTTGACAGTAAAGCTAAGTATAAAAAGAGCAAAAATCTAGCCTGATTTTTTCCTAGTCGTGTGAAAGCTCAGCAAAATCGTTTGTAGAATTTATACTGTTCCTGCTGGCACAGCTCTGATAGTGATAAATACACCTCATACTCCAATAAGGTCCATTACTCTGTCTCTCTCAAAGTGTAGTTGTTGAACCCAAGATAATTTCATTTAGTTGAAAAAAAAAATTCAAAATTCAGCCATTTATTTGAATCTGAATTTGAAAAGGAACAAAGGAAAGAAACAAATTAATTGTACATAGTAGAAAATCTGGAAAAATACTCTACTGCTGACTGGCCTCCCTCTGACCTCTACAAAGTTCAGAGAAAAAATAACCAGTACGAGGAATTCAAAATGCCCAGAAAACCAAATGAATGTTTCTCTCTCCATTTTCTCCAAATGCCCTGTGAGCTGGGGAGGTGCCCTGCTTGCCCTCCTCACTTACAACAACTGACCAACTTGCAAACACAGGGCTTTGCATCCAGGACGCGGGCTGAGAGTAGAGGTTCTTAACCATCTTTTGCACTGTGGATCCCTGATTACTCCTATCACTAGTGCTAACATACTACTATTGCGATTCCTGTCACTAGCTGGCATTTATTGAGTTTGCCATATGCCAGGCAATGTGCTCTGCACTTACACAAACTTTCTACATTAATGCTCGAAACAACACAGTGTGGAGAAATCATCATGATGTCCTTTGTGCAGAAGAAGAAACTAAGGCACAGAGAGGTCAGATGACTTGCCCAAGATCACACAACTAGTTAACAGCAGCCTGGAGCCAAGACTGTGATCCAGGTTTGTCTGCTCCAGAGTGCGCTGAAGTGCTCGGCGGCTCTGCATCAGTGGCCCTCTGATAATACGTAACAGCAACTATCGACACACTGTATTAGACAACACCCATTACGAATACTGGTTAACACCAAAAAATAGGAAGAAAATGAAAATCACCTGTCATTCTAGTATTGAGAAGCAACCACTATTAATTTATTGCAGTATTTCTGTCAACTCTTTTTTTCACCCTGTTGGGTCAAAATAGAGGTGATGTTCTTTTTTTTTTAAATTGCTTTGTTGAAATATAATTCACATAACATAATTGACCCATTTAAAGCACATGGATTCAATGGTTTTTAGTACCACACAGAGTAGTGCAATCGTCATTACTATCTAATTTTAGATTGTTTTCATCACTCTAAAAAGAAGCTCCATATCCATTCCTCCACTTTCATACCGCCCAGCTCTAGGTAAACAATAATCTATTTCCTGTCATTATACATTTTCCTATTCTGGACATTTCATATAAATAGAATCATATAATATGTGGCCTTTGTAACTGGCTTCTTTCACTTAGCATGATGTTTTCAAAGCTCACCCACCTTGTGGCATGTATCAGAACTTCTTTGCATTGAATAATATTCCATGGTATGTATATGACACATTTTGTTTATCTATTCATCTGTTGATGGACATTTGGGCTGTTTCCACTTTGGGGCTATTATATAGAATTCTGCTTTAAACTTCATGTACAAGTTTTTGTGTGGACATACATTTTCATTTCTCCTAGGAGTGGGGTTGGTGGCTCATATAGTAACTCAGTGTTTAATTTTTAGTAACTTTCAAACTGTTTTCCAAAGCAGGTGCATCATTTTACATTTCCACTGCAATGAATGAGTTCCGATTATTCCACATCCTTGCCAACACTAGTTGTTGTCTGTCTTTTTTGAGTCTAGCCAACCTAGTGGGTGTGAAGTGTTATCTCATTGTGGTTTTGATTTGCGTTTCCCTAATGACTAGTAAAGTTGAGCACCTTTTCACATGCTTGTTGGCCACTTGTATATCTACTTTTTGGAGAAATGCCTATTTAAATCCTTTGTCTATTTAAAAAATTGGGTTATTTGCCTTTTTATTGTTATTAGGAGTTCCTTATATATTCTGGATACAAGTCCTTTTATCAGATATCTGATCTGTAAATGTTTTCTCCCATTCTGCAGGTTATCTTTTCATTTTCTCAGTGCTGTCCTTCAAATACCAAAACTTTTTAATTTTGATGAAGTTCAATTTATCTATTTTTTATTTTGTTGCTTATGCTTTTGATATCATATATAAGGTAAAGCCTTATTTTTAATCAAAATATTTTAAACAATATTTTAAAATTAGAATCATATTAGACAAAACATTTTGCATCCAGAATTTTTTTCACATCATATTTCATCATGAGCATTTTCATCTGTAATTTACCTAAAATTTTTCCCCAAAATTTAAGTTTATGCTATCTAGTTTTATCAAGCCTTCAGCGATATAGTGGGACTGGAGAAGATGCTGGAAAAAACATTGCAAAAAAAAAAAAACACCTCAGGGGTCAGCCTGGTGGCACGGCGGTTAAGTTCACACGTTCGGCTTTGTCGGCTCGGGGTTCACTGGTTCGGATCCCGGGTGTGGACATGGCACCGTTTGGCAAGCCATGTTGTGGTAGGCGTCCCACATATAAAGTAGAGGAAGATGGGCACGTATGTTAGCTCAGGGCCAGTCTTCCTCAGCAAAAAGAGGAGGATTGGCGGCAGATGTTAGCTCAGGGCTAATCTTCCTCAAAAAAAAAAAAAAAAAACCCTCAAACTAGCAAATCCTCACGACAAAAATTTAATAATATGTTCATTTTGAAAGTAATATAACCACAACACAAAAATGTAGAAAGTAGAGAAAAGAAACAAAAGTATCCACACTTTCATCACGCTAATAGCCCCATCATTATCATTTTAATGTATTTTCTTCTGGTACTTTTTCTAGCATATCTTTGAAGAATTTCAATCATACAGTATATATATCTGCCTTCTGCTGTTAAAATTTAACCCACCATAAGATTTCTTCCATGTTTCTCCTTAGTTTTCATAACTAGCATTTTTACCAGCTGCAGAATACATCAAATGAATGTCTTGTAATTTACGTAACTATCCTTTTATTAGATATTCGGCATTTTTTCAGGGACCTCTCTCTCCTCCTTAATTTTTTTCTATTTTGAGCAATGCATAGATGAATATTTTCTTGCTTATAGCTATTTCTATGCTTGAGATCATTTCCTTAAGATACATTCCTAGAACTAGATGCTAAATTGAAAGTTATATTTTTGTGCCTCTCAGTATACATGGCCAGATCTATAAAAGGTTTGACTATATATATATATAAGGTTTGAATCACTTTAAAATGCTATTGGTGATGATTGATGATGATGGTTTGGGTAGCATCATCTAAAAAAATACTTTGTTAATTAAAAAAAAACTCCTTGCCTTAATTTGCATTTCATTTTATTACTATTTAAACATTCTTTGTACGTGGGACCTTCTAGTTTTATTTCCTTCTAAGTTAATTATTAATATGAGGAACACAGTCAGACCCGTCATATATTAAGTATGTAGCTATCTATATCTATAGATATATGAATACGAATATATATTTCATGGGATCCACTACTTTCAAGTTTTATGTCAATGATAAATTTATGTTTAGAACTTTGTCACAGATACAACTCCAGTAAATTTCTTCTATACCTGCTGAATCAGGGTCTGTATATTAGTGAGGTTTTTTTGTTTTCGTTTTTTCCCCAGGCAGAAGGGCAAGTGGGGTGAAAAGACAGATTAATTAAAAAAAAACACATTCATTTACATAAGTTATTATTCTGTCTTGATATTGCTCATGTTAACATTTTATAGCCAAGCTCCCATCATTTTGTAGACATCTTTTCATATGTAATTATTTTAAATATAGCCTATTATTTTAATTATCTCTAATTAAAAGCACTTTTACATATCAATGTGTATTCTAGTAAAAAGAGACTTTGAATTCCTTCCATTTTATAATACAGTCTCTATTTCTCTCTTTAATTTTATATGTAGGCAATAAGTCCCAGGGAGTTCCTTTAGATAAGCCATGAATTTTAAAACTAACGCACATTTTTCTTTTATTGTGCTACAAAAATAAAAGTTAAAGGACTTTTCAAGAAGTATTTTTGTGCCTCCACTAAGTATTTTTATTTTATCTGATTATTCACATGCTGCTTTCAATGAATACTAACTACTTCTATTTGGCATTCTATTTCATAGTGAGAAGGTGGATTGACTATGTCCTAATTGTCATTATTATTCCATTACCCAGGGAGTCCTCGGAGACCACAGGAGTGTGTCCTGTTATTTGCAGTTACGGTCAATCATCACCGCCTGGAATTAATGCACAATTAAGTCAAGTCATGAATATCTTGATTCAATGCCTCTCGAAAAACTGGAGTTAAGAAAGCATTTGGGGCGATTTCAGGGTATATTTCTTCCTCACTGCTTTTTAAAAGAGCCCATCAGAAGTTCACAAAATGATGTCTATTTCCTTACCACTCGACTTTGGACTTTTCTTCCCCATGCCCATTCTTATTAACTATTATTGTAAGACTGATTTAGGCAGCTCTGAGGGTGGCCACTTATTTGAATCAAAATGAAAGTTCCACCTACTGAATTTGGAGGTCTTTCTCTGTCCCACTTCTCCTCGCTCCGTTATTCCATTCCTCCCTCCCTGTGGTTGGTTCTTCTTTCTTTCCCTATTACACTTTTATCTTAATCTCATCAAGGCCCCCATTCCCACCTTATTATCTCCTTCTTTTTATCTCCTCCTGTCTGTTCTTTGAACACCACCAAATATCTAGGTGTATCTCTAGTTAAGGGGACCTCACTTTTCATAACCCCTGTTCTTTGTTTATATTAATATTTGTTGTTTTAATTTTCATGGATTGTCAAAGTAATTCATGTCCATTATAAAAACTGCAAAAACACAAAAAAGTACCAAGAAATGAAAACCATCTGTTATTCCAACTTGCAGAGGTAACTAATATTAATTTATTGCTTTATTTCCTTTGCTTTTTTTTTTTTTTTTTTTTTGCTGAGTAAGATTCCCTCTGAGCTAACATCTGTGCCAATCTTCCTCTATTTTTTAGTACGTGGACCACCAGCACAGCATGGCCGCTAACAGAGCAGTGTAGGTCCGTGCCTGGGAACCAGACCCAAGCTGTGGAAGTGGAGCACACTGAACTTAATGACTAGGCCACCAGAGCTGGCCTTCAAGTCTTTTTTTAGTAACAAAAAAAACCCTTAAACAGGGGTTGGCCCAGTGGCATAGTGGTTAGGTTCATGTGCTCCACTTCGGTAGCCCAGGGTTCTCTGGTTTGGATCCCAGGGGTGGACCTACACACCACTTGTCAAGCCATACTGTGGCGGTGTCCCACACACAAAATAGAGGAAGATTGGTACAGAGGTTAGCTCAGGGCCAATCTTCCTCACCAAAAAAAACCCCCAAATCGAAATCTTATTGGACACATTCTGTATCTAGCTTTTCTCATTTCACATTTCATCATGAGTATTTCACTTCTAATTTGTCTAAAATTTTAAATACATTATTGAAAAAAATTGGAATACCTAGAAAAGCAGGATGAGGAAAATGAAAATCACCCATAATTTTATCATCCAGAGATAATCACTTTTAATATTTTAATCTATTTATTTCTAGTCTTTTTTTCCTATGCATATTATTATAAAAACTGGATCAAACTCTACACATATTTTGTAAAATATTGAATTCCATGTGAAAATTTTCAACATTCACTCAACAGGCATTCATTGAGCACTTACCACGTTCTGGGTGTCGGGGCAATACAGAGAAGGAGACAGAAAATGTCTTCACCCTCATAGAGGGCCAGTGAGGAAGAAAGATAATCAGCAAATAAATAAGAATAGAGAAGTGATTACGATTCGATGCTCTCACTGCCATGGCCTGGGTTCGTTTCCCAGTCAGGGAACCACAGCTTCCATCTCTTGGTTGTCATACTGTGGCAGCTGTGTGCTGCTGTGACACTGAAAGCTATGCCACCAGGATTTCAAATACCAGCAGGGTCACCCATGGTGGACAGGTTTCAGCAGAGCTTCCACACTAAGACAAACTAGGAAGAAGGAGCTGGCCACCCATTTACAAAACATTGGCCACGAAAACCCTACGAATAACAGCAGAGTGTTGTCTGATAGAGTGCCAGGAGGTGAGAGGATGGCACAAAAAAGACCACGCAGGGTTCCGCTCTGCTGTACACAGGGTGCTAGGAGTCAGAATCGACTCCTCGGCACTAAAAATAGATATGACATTCCCAGAGACAAGTGCTATGGAATAAAAGAAAGCAGGGCACGGGGATGGAAACTGATGAAAAGGGTCCTGGCTCCTTCATATGGGGTGGTGAGAGAAAGAGGGCTCCCCAAGGAGATGATATCTGAGCAGACTCCTAAAGAAAAACAGAAGCAGACAAAAAGACAGTATTATTTTTCTGGATTGTGTGGTATTTTTGGTATATTTCAGCTTTCTAAGTGTTTAACTTGTGATTTCTCCTTTTCAGTCTAAATAAATATTTGCCTTCGTCCCTAACCTTGTACTCTTTTTCTTAAAGAGGTCCCTAAATTGTACAAGCCTCACAAATCGCTGATCTACGGGTGGCAGCACTCTCTGAGAGGGAGGCTGGGAGACTTAGCTCTTAAGGAAAGAAAGGTGTTGGGCATCAGTCCTTCGACTCTGTTGTGCTGGTGGGTGGCCACTGGCTCGGCGGATCAGAAGCCCAACCTGGCAGTGGAAAAGCCCAGAAGCAGATTCCTATTACACACAGAACTCTGGGCAGACTTAGAATTTGGAGGCCCCAAGTACATCTGAAAGTGAGGCTGAAGACAGCAGGATGAACTGAATACACGAATAGCAAAAAGTTGTATCCCCAGATTGCAGCTGAACAACCTCGCTTCCCGCCCCTGCCGCTGGAGCTTGGTTTGCTCCATTCTATTCCATGAGCTATCGCTATCAGCAATTTCTCTTTTTCAGACACCTCTACCACTTTTCAACACGTCAAAGACTTCTGAAAACCCGGTGTCTGCTTGCATTCAGATAAGCCCCTCAATGCTCTCACATGTTTATTTCTTGATAGAAGAATTTTGAAACCCAGACTAATTTCTTTCCGTGCTGCAGAAAGCAGAAGGTTTGAAAGCAGTCAGGAGATGACAGGAATTAAAGTCTGAGTCTGCTGAGGCTTTAACATCCTGTTAGAAGAGACGTTCACTTGGCAGACTCGCAGCCTAGACGCCAGGCTGAACCCCGAGTGATGCGGCGCCATTCAAAACGTCATGTTCGGCACGTGCTGCTCAGTCTACCATCCAGACAAACATGGTGGTGTTTCTGTCACTTACTTTGCTGCCTTTCAGTCTTAGAGCCAAGATATTTTTAGCTGCATGGATCCTGTGTTGCACTGATAATGTGGGTAGATTTACATATGTCGCTTCCTTTGAATGTTTTTTAGAAACAATTTTCAGGAGAGTTAAAGGGAGGAATAGATCGTGAGCAACTTAGTTACTTAATCATAATGAAAAATTTCCAATGTTTTGGAGAATAACATTGTTGGAAAAATTGCTTTCCCTTGGTTTTTCCAAGTTTTCCTAGCCTCACTTCCATATATGTAAGGTCAGTATTGCACATGAGTTAAGCCTGCAGGACCCACCCCTCCTGGTTCTGAACCGAGGATGCACGTTGAAACAATCTGAATATCTTTCAAAACACAATGTCAGGGCTCCATTCCCAGAGATTCTGGTTCAGCTGTTTTGGGTTGGGGCCCTGGCCCAGAGGGTTTTTAAAGCTCCCCATGATTAACCATGCAGCCAGGATTGAGAACCATTGCACCTGGGAAAAGATGGGCAAGGATGTTGATCTATCCTCTTTGCAGAGAACCAAGTAGCAGAAAATCCTGGTTACTGCAAGGAATTCAGCCCCTGGGGTTCCCAGTTTCCAATGACGAGATGCTGGTGGCATCTCTTCCTTCCTTTTCCTCATCATGAGGGGCTTCCGGCTTGAGATTGGAGGGCAGCTGGGGTCCGTGGGGCCATAACTCTCAGCTCAGGCTGTGAAGGTGACTGTCATAGAAATGATGTCCTCCCTCTAAGCTAAAATACTCAGAGTAGGAGATGTGACCCAAGAGGATGAGGAAGTTCTCAAAAACGTGGTTTTTGCCTTTATGATTAAAAGGGATCTCAATGGAAAGAAAAGGAGGACATATATAAAAGAATCCAGTGGGGGTTGCACTGGGAGGTGAGCCCAGATCATAAAGGACAAGGAACAAGGAGGGCGTGTGTGAGAGACCTCGCAGGAGGTCCTGGAAAGCCTAGCGGACTGAGGCTTGCAACAAAAAGGTACAGACAAGAAAAAGGGCTGTTTCAATCAAGTCCCAGTAAGCGGTTCCAGGAAGGAGGTCTGGGCACCCTGCTTGGAACCAACGACATAACAGTGATGGATGAGAAAAGGAATGAAACACCACAGCTTTTATTTCTGTTTACTCTGGCACAGAGAAGGATCACCATACTGAAAAGGTTGAAAGGATCATTGGTTAGAAGAAACTAAAATCCAAGACAGAAAGTTTAACTGAAAAAATACACAAAAACAGCCAGGCCAATTCCAAAAATAAAAAATAAGTAATTAAAATGAGAATAAAAAATAAAATAAAATGGGAATAGATAGATTAGTGGAACAGGCCTGAAAGGCCAGCATCTGAACACATTTTGAAATGTGCTGGCTGGTAAAAGTGGCTTTTCAGTGGAGAAAAGAGGAATTATTCAAAATGGCGTTGGGGCAAGTGGCTAACCATTTTGAAAAATAAAAACCTGGATGGCTATGTCATTCCTTAAATCAAAACAAATATGAGATGTATTTTAACACACTAGGAAAAATGTATATATGATCTTGGAGTGGGAGAGTTTTCTGAATCTGTATAACTATATATGCACACACATACACATGTAGACACACACATATGCACACACACAAAGCATATTACACATTTGTTTATGAACAAAAAAATCCCTGAAACAAATGCTTAGAAGGATACACACCAAACTTGACAGTAGTTATGTCTGGGGTGTGAAACCGGAGGGTAATAAATTGAGAAATTTCTTTCTCTCTCTCTTTTTCCAGGTATCTAAATATACACACAAATACACTAAGTTAATAACTAAATATATATTTTACACAATATATATATTTGTTCTTTTGTGTCTGGCATATATATATTATATAGTGTATAAAATATATATTTATATATTGATTAGGTATTAGTTGATTTTTTTTTTACAGAGAAGATATATAAAATAAAAACAAATTTTTAAAAAAATCAACACTGGGGGCTGGCCCCGTGGCCGAGTGGTTAAGTTCGCGCGCTCCGCTGCAGGCGGCCCAGTGTTTCATCAGTTCGAATCCTGGGCGCAGACATGGCACTGCTCATCAGACCACGCTGAGGCAGCGTCCCACATGCCACAACTAGAAGAACCCACAACGAAGAATACACAACTATGTACCGGGGGGGCTTTGGGGAGAAAAAGGAAAAAATAAAATCTTTAAAAAAAAAAAAAAATCAACACTGGTTAAAAGTTGGAAGGAAAGCCTCTGCTTGCTCTAAATAATTCCACAGTTTTTGATTTAGACAAATCTCCCCCCAGGGTCCTGAAAGAATCTGAGACACAGCTAAGTTATAGCTCAGGAAAGGGAAGGCTTACTGAGCAGGCATTATGCTGGTTAGTTCAGTAAGGATTAGCGGGTCTTGGAAAGGAAGCGATAATCACTAGGAGGAAGCATTACCAACTACAAGTTTTGTTGGTCATGAGAGAGAGGAGGGAACCCTGTGTTACATCTGAGCTCTGCCTCTTCCCACCTCCGTGACCTTCGACAAGTCACCTCGCCTCCTGGAGCCCCTCGCCTCCTGGAGCCCCAGCCTCCTCACAGCAACATCCTGGAGTCGTGGGAAAATGGAATGAAATGAGGCGAAAAATACTTCCAACCTGTAATGTGCTGTGCACAGGTAAAGGATTATTATTCTTTCACAGGATTATTAGATTGATTCATCAGAGTCATGTGGTAGACACAGAACAACCAGAGGTCAACAAAACATTTGACAACATCTTTCATTGTACCTTTTAGGAAAGATTGGAAGATACAAGTTGGATGTTGGACAGTTGAGTGTGTTAGGGACTTGCTGAATGAGTGTGTCTAGGAATGAGAGGAAATTTCCATTGGCCTACTATTCTAGGCTACACACTATCTTGTACAACGTTTTAATTCTTATCAAATTTGCAAGTGACATGAAGTTAAAGATAGAAAACTTCTCAGAGACAGAAACAGATCTAAAACATCCTGGCAGGCTAAACAAAGATGGCTTTTCAAGAAAAAATGTAATTGGAATAATTGTCTCATAATTATATCAAAAATAAAATTTGCAAAGATCTTTAAAAATTGTAATTCCCAGAGCTTGCAAGAGTTTAGGAAAATAGGTAATTTCATATACTCTTGGTAAGAGTATAAATAGGTACATTGCTGAAGGGAAATGGACAATATATATCACAGGCCTTAAAAAAAGGCATATTCTGGGGGCTGGCCCCGTGACCGAGGGGTTAAAGTTCCGTGCACTCCGCTTCGGCAGCCCAGGTTTGTGGTTTGTATCCTGTGTGTGGACATACTCTGCTCATCAGCCATTCTGTGGCAGCATCACACATACAAAATAGAGGAAGACTGGCACAGATGTTAGCTCAGGGACAATCTTCCTCAAGCGAAAAAAGAGGAGGATTGGCAATGGATGTCAGCTCAGGGCAAATCTTCCTCTCACACACACACACACACACACACAGTGTGTGTGTGTGTGTGTGTGTGTGTCTTCCTAGTAATTGATTTAGTAGAAGTGGTGACCTCAGCCTGACGCAATAAACTGACAGTTCTTTTTAGGCAACTCTACGATGACTTCCTATGTAAATGCCCAGTATTTCAGAGTTCCCCTCCACATGAGGTGTAGACAAAGGTTCACTTTGTCCCCGAGACACCCAGGGAGAAGGGACCTAGATCTATACCAGGTCCTGCAGACCCTCCCTCCCCATGCTGGCCAATGCTGCACCTGGAGTAGTGGCTGCTGAGGAGCAGCTGGTCCTGTTCTGGGGCATTCTGTGGCTCTTGCTGCTGGAGCCTGGGGCTCCTTCTCTAGTTCTGGCTGGGCAGCACCTCATTCCCACTGGTGCTGTGGATCCCTGAGGTTGGCCTGAGATCTCACTGCGGTGACACCCTCTGGCAAGCTCATCAGCCAGACTCTTGGCCAACTTCTGCTGCCCTCTGTGGGTGGACAGGAGAACTCTGGGGCCTAGCCACACAGGAAACAGGGCTGCCAAGAGAGTTAACTTTAGGCGCTCCCTGATAAACTGGGTCACTAAGTTTATATATTTGGGGTGTGCTTTTTTTTTTTTTTTTGCATGGGTAATTTTTAGGGCGAGAAAAGGGAAGCACTTTTTATTTCGATGTAATTTCAAACTCATAAAAAGTTGTATATACCTTTAGCCCAGATTCATCAGTTATTTACATTTTGTCTCTTTTATGTGTGTATTTGTATGTGTATCTATCTATCTATCTATCTATATATGTCTTTCTCTCTATATATACATATACACACATATATATGTATATATTTTTCTGAATTATTTGAAATGATATTAAAATCCCAGAAAAATGTTTTTTATAGACAAGATTATTCTAAAATTTATATGGAAAGGTAAAGGAACTATAATAGCTAAAGCAATTTTGAAAGAAGAAAAGTAGTGGGAGAAATCAGTCTGCTTGATTTCAAGACATTCTACAGATACAGTAATTAAGACTGAGGTAGCGGTGAAGAGAGAAACGCACGGATCAACGGAACAGAACAGAGAACCCAGAAACAGACCTCTGCAAGTCGAGCCAACTGATTTTTGACAAAGATGCAAAAACAATACAGTAGAGGAAAGACAGTCTTCGACAAATAGAGCTGGAACAGTTGGACATCACAGGTGAAAAAAATGAACCTGACCTAAGTCTCACACCGTATACAAAAATTAACTCAAAATGGATCATGTATTTAAATATAAAACTTTAGGAAAAAACAGAAGAAAATCTTTGGGACCTAGGATTTAGTGATGAGTTCTTAGACATGACATCAAAAGAAATTTCCATGAAAGAAAAAAATGCATGTATCGGACTTCACCAAAATTAAAAACTTTTGTTCTGTGAAAGATCCTGTTAAGAAGTGGGAAAAATAAGCTGCAGACTAGGAGGAAATATTTACAAGCCACATAGCTGACAAAGGACTACTATCTAGAGTGTATAAAAAAAAACTCTCAAAACTCAACAGTAAAAAAAGAATGCTCCAGTTCGAAAATGGGCAAAAGACATGAACAGACATTTCACTGATGAGGATATACAGATGGCAAATAAGCACGTGAAAAAATAGCCAACATCACTAATCATTAGGGAAATGTACATTAAGACCATAATGAGATATTACTACACGTGTTAAAATAGCTAAAATTTAAAAAATAATAATGACATTATCAAATGTTGGTGAGGATGCAGAGAAACCAGAGCTCTTATACATTACTGATGAGAAAGTAAATGATACAGCCACTCTGGAGAAGTTTGACAGTTTCTTAAAGGCTAAACATACACTTAACATACGACCCAGCAATTGTACTCCTGGGTATTTATCCCAGAGAAATAAAAATTTACATCTAAACTGAAGGCAGCTTTATTTGTAATGGCCCCAAACTGGAAACAACCAAAATGTTCCTTAATAGGTAAATGGTTAAATAAACTGTGGCACATCTATTCCATGGAAGACTGCTCAGTAATAAACAGGAATGAAATATTGATACATGCAACAACTTGGATGGATCTTAAGGGCATTATGCAGTGAGAAAAGCCAACTCAAGAGACCCCATTTATATAGCATTGCCCAAATGACAAAATTATAGACAGAGACAAGTTAGTGGTTGCCAGTGCTTAGTGATGAGAGGGAGGGGAAATAGGTGTGAACATAAAGGGATGTGAGAAAGATCTTTATGGTGATGGAATAGTTCTGCATTTTGATTGCAGTCTTGGTTATGCAAATCTACACATGTGATAAGTGGCATAGACACATGGAATTTCAAGGGACCCCGAATAGCCGAAACAATCTTGAAAAAGAACAAAGTTGGAGGACTCACAGGTTTTTGTTTTTCATAGTTTACTACAAATCTACAGTAATCAAAACAGTGTGGTACTGGCATAAAGACAGACAGAGACTAACAGAATAGAAGAGAAAGCCCAGAAATAAACACTCACATATATGGTCAAATGATTTTTACCTAGGGTGCCAAGACTATTCAATGAGGAAAGGAGAGTCTTTTCCACAAATGGTTTTGGGAAAACTGGATATCCACATGCAAAACAATGAAGCTGGACCCTTACCTTACACTTAACTCAAAAGGGCTCAAAGTCGTAAATGGATGACCTCAGGATATAAAACTCTTAAAAGAGAACATAAAAGAAAAGCTTTGGACAATGGATTTGGCAATGGTTTCTTGAATATTTCACCAAAAACACAGGGAACAAAACAAAAAATAGATGAATTGGACTTCATCAAAATTAAAAACTTTTGTGCATCAAAGGACACTATCAAGGAAGTGAAAAGACAGCCCAGGGAATGGCAGAAAATATTTGAATATCATCTATCTGATAAGGGATCAATATCCAGAATATATAAAGAACTCCTCCAAGGGACCAACGAAAAACCAAACAACCCATTTCAAAAATGGGCAAAGGCCTTGAATAGACATTTCTCCAAAGAAGACATACAAATGGTCAAAAGCACAGGAAAAGATGCTCAACATCACTAATCATTAAGGAAGTGCAAATCAAAACCACAATGAGGCATCACTTAACATCCACTAGGATGGCTACTACTAAAATGCACACATACACAAAACAACCATTGGCAAGGATGTGGAGAACTCTTGTGCATTGCTGGTAGGAATGTAAAATGGTGCAGACACTGTTGAAAATAGAACAATGATTCCTCAAAAAAGTAAACATAGAATTACCGCCAGCAATTCTACTTTCAAAAGAATTGAAAGCAGGGACTCAGATGATTTGTACACCTTTGCTCACAGCAGCATTATTCACAATAGCCAAAAGTTGGAAACAACCCAAACGTCCATTGATGGATGAATGGGTAAACAAAATATGCTATATACATACAATGGACTATTATTCAGCCTTAGAAAGAAATGAAATTCCGACACACGCTACAACATGGATGAACCTTGAAAACATTATGTTAAGTGAAATAAGGCAGTCACAAAAGGACAAACACTGTATGATTCCACTTATATGAGCTACCTAGAATAGTCAAATTCATGGAGAAAGTAGAATGATGGCTCCCAGGGGCTGGGAGGAGGGAGGAACGGGGAGTTATTGTGTATGAATACAGAGTTTCTGTTTGAGATGATGAAAATGTTCTGGAGACGGATAGCAATGATGGTTGACAACAGTGTGAATGTACTTAGTGCCACTAAACTGTAGACTTGGAAATGGGAAATTTTATGTTGTGTGTATTTTACAACAATAAAGAAAAATAAATAACACAATAAATAAAACACACACATCCAGACACACACGCATACTCACTCCTCAGTTGCGGTTGCCACACTTCAAGCACCCAATAGCCATATGTGGCTAATGGTTACTGTATTGGATGCACAGACCTAAAATAAAGGATTTTAGGGGTGGCATATATTTGGTGGGATCACAAAAGTAATTTAGTTTTCACATGTAGCTTAAGGATATCAGTTTCACAGGCCTGGCCTGGTGGCGCAGCAGTTAAGTTCACATGCTCTGCTTTGGCAGCCCAGGGTTTGCCAGTTTGGCCTAGCACTGCTTGGCAAGCCATGCTGTGGCAGGCGTCCCACATATAAAGTAGAGGAAGATGGGCACCAATGTTGGCTCAGGGCCAGTCTTCCTCAGCAAAAAGAGGAGGATTGGCAGCAGATGTTAGCTCAGGGCTAATCTTCCTCAAAAAGAAAAAAATTTTTTAAATTTTAAAAAAGGATATCAGTTTCATTCTTTGAGCCTGAAGATAACAAAATAATGGTAAACAGTAAGAGCATGTGTGCAGGGAGCTCAGTTCTGACCAGCAATCTCAGTCACTCTCAGACTGGGAGCTCCCTGAGAGCAGGCCTGGCACCTATTTCATTCTGTGCCATTTGGGCAGGTCATGTGACCCCTCTGAACCATAGGCTTCATTGTCAATACACAAGAGGGCCCGGTGCTTTCCAGATGAGATTCCACATCTTCTTACGTTGGTGGAGCAAACCAGTTCCTGAACCCGGAGCATCACCTTCCTGTGTCCGGCACAGAACAGTTTCTGGAAGCCAAACGCCTCTAAAGGGAGGAGGCAGCATGTGGAAGATGAGAAGAGTTGGGGGCCCGCTCTGAAAGCTCCAGTTAAGTGGTGATGGGCAATCACTGGTGGGAGAGAGGCATGGTGGATGCAGAGCAAGCCTGGCCACTAAGGCAGACCAGTAGGGAATGGAAACAGAAGCAGTGCCCCAAGGGAGAGAAACTGACGCAAAGGTTATGCCAAAGTCACTTGAATGAAGACTGGGATTTAGTTCTCTCCTGACCCTCTCATTTACTTCCTGCAGAGAAATCAGCCTGCAAATGCAGGATCCAGGCGCACAGAGCGGGTGACGGCAGGTCCTCAAATGAGGGGTAGGGAAGACTCTGCACTGAAGATCAATGAACCCCAATGAACTAACCTGGGCTCTGGGAACGGAACTAACCAGACGCCTCGATACTGGCTCAGTCTCAGAGCTCCAGAATTGAGGCACAGAGGGGACAGGTGGGAGCGGAGGAAGGGAGCTCTCTCTGCAGAGGCAGCTGCCCAGAGCTGGGACAAACTTGCTCAAGTCATGCAAAGTTATGGCAAACACGAGACACTCTGACAAAGACCCCATAATTGACAAAGTCTGCAAATAAAGAGAAGTGAACAGGATTCCATTTCCTGATGCTTTCAAGTCCTCACACAGAAGCCGGGCCAGGCAAATCTGACCACTGGGGCTATGGAACGAATAGAAAGAAAGCCCTATGACTTGAAGGTGGGTACCAGTGATCCTCAGCCAGGAAGCAGCTTTTGCCAGGTACTATTTTAAAGATACAGTAAAAAAAACCCAAACTTTTTTTGAAGACACAAGCCAACAGGCTCCTCCCACAAATATTCCAAACCACCATCAAGGAAACCCAGGTCCATGGGCACACATGCTCTCTCAAGAGCCCCTTGCAGGAACGGGTACACAGCACGCTGTGTCAGGATTAAATGGCTCCTCATGTGACAGCACAAGGTCACCAGCAGGAGCTCAGCATATGTGTATTTAAATGGCCTTTATATGTATGCTTCTTCCTTTCATACCCGTTCACCTGGAGCAAGACCAGGGCCCACTGCTAAGGAAGTGGGTGCTTAGGGGCAAAAAGAAAGGCTGAGCTGGCAGGGGGTGGATTGGGAAGTGGGAGCAATGCACACAACAAGGGCTCTCAAAACCTTCTATTTCACTTAAGGGAGCCATGTGCAGCGGCACCCCATCAACGCGGCCTCGAAGAACTCTGCTGCTCTGATCCTCTCTGCGGACCCACCAACAAGAAGGATGGAGGCCATGGGGGAGGGGGCTGGCCCAGGAGGCAGGGCTGTTCCCGCAGACCAGCTCCTCAACAAGGCCACCAAAGTGCACCGCCAAGTGCTACAGCTTAGGCAACCCCGCCTCTGAACCACCCAGGAAGCCAAGGCTGGGACCCTGCCACTAACCCAAGTCAGACAGCCGGAGGGAGGCTCTCTACTCCCCCTGGAGAAACACCCCTGAGCGGACCAGCCAGGGCAGCGGGTGCTCTGCCTCTGGTAGCGCCCTGGACACAGGGCTGGTGTTAGTCAGGCGGGGATGCAGAAAGCAGGACTAGCAGGAAAGAGATGGCACAGAGGCAGGAGGCAGAGTGAGGTGCCAGGCTGAGCGTGGGTCTGGGGTGGTGCCCACCCATGCAGAACGTGGTGTGAAGGTTTGGAGGTTATTGGGGTGGCGGGAGGGGGCGGATTAAGAGACCCAGCACCTGCACACTGAGAAGGCACCACCGTATCTCCCACGCCATCTCTTCCAGGAGATGTGCAGAGCAAGCAGCCTCACAGAGGCCCCTCCCTGACTCCAATCTAGACAGCCTCGAGGCCGGGGGGGGACCCTGCACTCATCCCTGAAGTGGAGACTGACTTCTTTTTAAAGGGGGAGCAGGGAGGGACTGAGGAGAGGAAGAGGAAAGAAGACAGAAATAACTGGAGAAAGAGGAATATGTAAATAAGTTCCAGGAAAACATACCAAGACAGAAACCACAATGATCCAGAAAAAGCTAATGCTTGGCTATCGTTTGCTTCAGCATCCCATTTTCACTGATCATCTTAAATGTATTTCCTCTCAATATCAGTCATTTTCCGACAGGATATTTTGTGGTCCAACTTCCCTGTTCTGCTCTCCAGTGACTGACAGGAGCCAGCACCCTGTGCCACGCTCCTCACCCGCCCGCCCGCATCGCTTCCATGCAGACATGACACTGGAGTGTGGCTCTCCACCCGCCAGAAGAGGACGAGGAATGAGGGAGAACACGAGTATCCATCTCTGTTAGTACAGGCTCCATGGAAATAACCCACACCACCAAACAATTGATTTAATTTTATTTCAAAATTGTACAAAATGGCCATAAGCGGCTATAAAAAACTTTGTCTTCAGAACACGTGGAAATTCAGAAAGAACAAAACAGGTATCATTCACAGTGTAATGGAAAAGATTTCTCTGAGGCAGAAATTACAACTCCTCCTTTTTCTTCCCTAGTCTTTCATGGTCTCCCTCCCGGAGGGTTCGAATAAAATTGGTAAATCCCTGTTCCTGTAAGGAAGAGAGAGTGCAAAAAAGCAACGTTCACCCCTGATACGGAGGGCACTCCCTCCCTCCCTCCCCTTCCCTGACCCTCCGGTGCTTGCTCCTCTGGACAGAGGGGGCAGCTGGCGACGCAGGAGGGTCTGCTTGGCTATGGAGAAGCCCTGAGAAGTGGGTGAGAAAACTCCTGCACCTCGGAAGCCACCCTGGCTCTGGGGACAGGACTTCTGCGACAACCCCTTGGGCCCCTTCCAGCCAGGCCCAGAGCCCCTGCCTTCTCCGCTCTGACGGCCAGCCGCCTGCTGTGGCTTCTGCCGCCCCCTCAGTGGCTGTTTCCCTGCCCGTCAGCAGAAAGAGCTCAGTTCAGACTCTCCCCACTCACCGTCCGATCGCCTTCGTACTTCTCCGCCGACTTCCCGTAGTGGTAGTAGTGGAAAGTGGGGTAGGCTTTGACAGCCTCCTGCTGACACAGGTCCTGGTTCTTCTCTTTGACACAGTCAACAGCAGCACAGGCAATCTACGGGCCCAAGAAAGGGAGGGTCAGCACAGGGGTCTCCAGTCTGAGAGCTGGGGCCTGGAGCCTCTGTGCACAGACTGCGTCCTGGCCCACGTCATGTGCTTTCTGTCATCTTTCTCCCCAATAGCAGATGAGCTGAGCCAAAAGCCTCCCAGCCCAGAGCTCCTGGAGACTGGTGGTGCTTGTTTTCGACTTCCAAGGCAGATGGGTAAGGTCAGGGGACTCAGCTTGGAGTGCCCACAGACTACCCTTTAAAATCAAGTATAATGGCCATAAGGGACATTATGACTTGAAAGCCTTTGTAAACACCACAGGTTTTGTGATGCTTTCTGTGAGGCACTGTGGGACTCACTCATTTATCAGCTCATATTCCTGGACATCTGTCTGGGGAGGCAGTGTAGTACCAAGGTTAGGAACAAGAGCTTTGAAGCCAAGTTTCCCAAGGGTAAATCTTGGTCTGGCTGAATATTAAGACTTAAGGAGAAGCCGGCTCCGTGGCCGAGTGGTTAAGTTCACACGCTCCGCTGTGGCGGCCCAGGGTTTGGATCCTGGGCGCAGACATGGCACCACTTGTCAGGCCACATTGAGGCGACGTCCCACATCCCACAACTAGAAGGACCTGCAACTAAGATTTACAACTATGTATGGGGGGTTTGGGAAGACAAAGCAGAAAAAAAAACCCCAAAAAGATTGGCAACAGTTGTTAGCTCAGGTGCCAATCTTTAAAAAAAAAAAAAAAAGACAAGGAAAATTACCTAGCCTCTTGGTGCCTCAATTTGCTCATCTGTAAAGTGGGGATAATAACAATACTTGGGTCATCAGGATAGTATAAAGAGTGAGTAAAAGAATTCAGGTGAGGTGAATTGGCACAGGACCTGGCACATGGCTAGTGGTCAATGTCAGCTGCTGGTATGATCACTCCTACTGGCCCCATACAAGCTCTGTCCCAGACAGGAGCTGCGCGTCTGGTCAGGGAGTTGGATAAAGAGATGATTCCAAGACACGATAGGAGGTACGAGAGAAGTGGTCCACAGTGCCAGAGAGCCGCGGGAGTGGCGCAAAGGCGCTTTGCACAGTTTGCCATCTGAGCCGAGGCTTGGAGGAAGAGAAGGAAGTTCCAGCCAGGGGAGCACATTCCAGAAACTGGAAGAGTTCAGCATGACTAAAGCAGATAGAGTCTTTGGGCAGAGAGAGGTCCCTAAATTGGCCTTTGGCCTCTTCTTGCCCACCTAACAGATTCCACATACTGGGTAGTTTTTCCTTACTATTTATGGTTCTTTCAAAATAAGAGGGTATAAAGCAGACATGGGGAATTTTTTCCCTGTTGAGGATCACAAAGCAGGGAAGGAGGAGGAAGAGTCAATTAATGGCACTATGTATCCAGAAAGCAGTACAGAAGAGGGGAAGGCAGGCTCTGATGGGGGGCAGCATTTATCTGAGTCCTGCTATGCACTAAGCCTGTTCTAGGTGCTAGGGGTACAGTGGTGACCTTGACAAAGCACAGTCACAGAGTGACTGCCATTCTCACTGTGGGAAAGCAGTCAAAAGATACGTAATGAGCGAGATCATCATTGAGCCCAATGAACACATTGAAGAAATCAACAGCGGGATTGGTAAGACAGTGGTCAGAGGGGCTGCTTCTGCCAGGATGGCCAAGGAGGCCTTTCTGAGGGGATAAATTCGATCTGAGACCTGTGTGAGAAGGAGGCAGCCAGCCATGTGAAGGCCCGAGGAGAGCAGCCAAATAAAAGGACCAGCCCATGCCAGGACCTGAGAGATGGAGGAGCGTGGCACCTCTGAGGGCCCGAGCCCACTGAGGAATCTGGACCGAACTGTCACTGCATGGGGCCCACCGAGGAATCTGGACTGAACTGCTACCAGGCTTGAAGTTTAAAAGTGATGAATGACCACAATTCACAGTCCATTGGCTGCTGGTTAATCACATGTGGATGGAGGCCTCCTTTCCAGGTAGGAGAGCCCTGCGGGCCCCCACAGTCACGCTTACTGGTCACTTACCTTGTGCCCAGGTGAGCGGTGCTACTATTCTGTGCACAGCAGGACTGGTAGTCAGAGTGATGAGTGAGCAGGGCCTGCACCCTGCTCACCAGTGGCCACACCTGCCCTCCCCACTCTCCTTCCCCTCCCCTCTACCTTGCCAGCTATATAGTGTTCTATACAGAAAGACTTCTTGGAGCAGAGTTTGCAAACTCGCTGCACACGATCCATATCTGGCTTTCAGTCCTGTTCTATTTGGCCCACATGGAATTTAAAAAAAATAAATAAATCTGAATTAGCTGCCAACTCAGAAAAAGAGCCAGGAGATTTCATATAAAAGTTTGGCTCTCCAGCTTCTCTGTAAAAGCCAGATTTGATGGCACTTGCCCTGCATTCCCACAGGCAACACTTGGCTGGAGCAGAGGGGCGACTGTCTCCTTCAGGCAGGTTCAACTTGCCATCCGCCCACGTCCACACGGCGCCCGAATCACTGGGTCGGCAGGTTGCTCCTGCAGGCTTCTGAGAATCCCAGCCTACCCTCTAACGTGCTTCCTGAATTATTCAGACGTGAGCCAGATGCTCCTCTGGCAGTCCTCAGGGTTCCGGTTCTCAGAGCAGGCACAGAGGGGCCGGGCCCAGAGGAGACCAGAAGCCAAGGGCTCTCTGCATCCGGCCCTGGGCCAGGGGCCAATGCTCCTCGGCTACGTGTGAAAGTGTTTGATGAGTGCTGCTCTGGGCTGCTGCTCTCCTGGCATGGCTTTAAATTATGGATTTAATTTGTATACATGCCTTGGAGCTACAGGAAATGTAGTGCATGGTTTTATAAATTGACTACATTAAAAATGTGTACTTCTTCTGAATCACCTAAACTAGCTGCCAGCTGCATACACAGAGTGCTACTCCTGGTTGCAAAGGCTAATCTGTGCTCAGGTTGTACAGGGGAAGAGGAGACAAGTGCGGCCTCTCTAAAGGAAGTGGCTTAGACTCTGGAAAGAAGGCAGTAAATCAACCTCTTCTCATCCATCCAGCTTCCCCTGTCTAAATGCCTGCCCCACCTGTGCCCACTCCAGATGTGCACTGGCTCACCCGCAGCACTGAACGCACACCTCTAACTTCTACATTTTTTCCATGGTAGTCAGCTGTCGGTGTCCTTCCATGTCCCCTTGGCCCAGCACTGGTCACTGGTACCTGCAACTCTTGGCTGCAGGGAGCTAGAAGTAAGGCCAGCAATGGACAGGGCTTGAGGACATGTCCCCCTGGCTTCCTTGACCTTCAAGTCAGACAACTCTGTCCCTAGCGAGGTCTCCAGGGACTGAGCCTCAGGTACCCACCCGGTAATCTGCTCATTAAGGCACATGCTCTGCTTCCTTCCTTGTCCAGTCTCCCTTCCTCCATCCTCTCGGCTGCGTCCTGAGACCACCTCCCAAAGATATCCCCTGCATGTGAGTCCCAGGCCCCGGTCGGCTTCTGGGAGAACTCTAATAATGCCTGTTTATTCGATTCCGACGTTGCCCCTCTCCAGCTAGGCTAGTCATTTAACCTAAGACTTAATCTCTTCATCTGCAAAATGGGAGAGTCATAGTAATACCTAGTCAATTAAGCTACTGTGAGCATGACATAATGCTTTTAAAGTCTGAAAAATGGGAGAGTCATAGTAATACCTAGTCGATTGAGCTACTGTGAGCACAACATAATGCTTTTAAAGTATTAGGGGAAGTGGAGCTCTCAGGAAATATCAAACGTCATTGTTCCTTCATTCAGTCAACATTCACAGAGGTCTCAGGAGTCAGGACTGCAGGGAATTCAAGGACAAGTAAGGTCCTTGCCCTCAAGGAGCTTTCCCTTCTGATGCGTAGACAGCTTTGTGAACACGGGGACTATATATAACACGGCCAGAGTTACAGCAGCGTTGTGGACCAATCACAGAGGAGGCGCTCCAGATGACCTTCACACCGGGCCAAGGGCTGCACTGTTGGCCCTGCCCCACCCCAGGCTGGGAACACCTTGATGCGCAGGGAGAGGTGAGCCCCAACTTGCCAGCCCAGTGGTCCTGACTCTTGCCTGCATCCCCCAGCCTTCCACCTTGGATCCTTATCTTCCAGAGCCTCTGCCATCACACCATTCGTTTCAACACTAACGGCATGCAGGCCTTTCTCCACTCAGCACGTCAACCGCTGAAGTGCCCTAGTAAGCTCCTGGGAGGGGGCGGAGGCTCCCCAGCTAAAATATGAGTTGTCTCATGTGGCTTTATTGATTCAGTAAAATAAATCTCTGCAAGAGCTAATATTGACTTTGGCTATGAAAATGGAAGTGAACGACCAACTGCATATTGATTGGGGAAGGAACAAGGACCGGCTTCTGGTGGAAAAAAATACAATTCCCACTAAGAAGTGGCAGCATGGGGTGTCAGGAAGAACTGGGAGTCAGGAGACCCAGTTCTGACTGTCAGTGACCCACTGGGCATCCCTGGGCAAGGGACACAGCTCCTCTCTGGGCCTTGATCCGTCCTGAGATCAGGAGGGGGCTGGGCAGGCCAGCAGTCCCCAAACACCTGTCTGTGGCCGGCACGTGAGCCCGCTCTTAAAAGTCACAAATTCCTGGAACCAGCCCCCAGAGGCTCTGATCTGATACTTCCAGGATGGCACCCAGCAATCGTGGCACCAGTGACTTCAGTCCCCCAGGCCCGAGAGACAGACTGCTTTCCTGCTGTTACTAAGAGCCAGGCCTGCCAGCTGCCTGGGATAGGTTCAGTGTGTTTCTGAAAACAAGCGAGGGTGATCCCTGGCTTGGAATAAAGGAAGCTGGAAGGAGGGACAGAGGGAGTAACAGAGAAGAGGGAATGACCCCAGGAAAGGGCCAGTGACATTACTGGCCCAAGTTAAGACAATTAAGCACAGGCCTATCACTGTCTCAGAGAAGGAGGGCATCACCATGGACATGGGACCCCAGTGCATCAGCAGAGGGGAACGGGGAAGAGGAGCACCGGCTCCTGGCTGCCTACTGCAGGCACCGCCAGCCTGGACTCACTGGGACTGATGTGATCCCCTCACCGACCCTCAGCAGCCGGGGGCAGGGAGACCCTACACGTCGGCCATCTCCTGTCCGTCCACAGCTCCGAGTGTTCTGGGTGGTGGGCAACGGGAGTCAACGCAGTAACTGCCGGTCCAGTCCTGGCTCCGGGGAGTACAGGCCCCTCCACACCAATGCCCAGACTGTGAGGGAATCCTGTGGGGACTGGCAGCCCGGACTGTGCTGGACCTCCCTGTCACGTGCACAGGCCCTGGGGGCAGAAGCGGTGGGGGGTGGAGGGAGACAGCAGATGGGAAGCCCCTCTTGCCACACCTCTCTCAATGCAGGCCAAGTGGCAGGCAGAGGAGAAAGCTGTTTCTGGTCCTTAAATTCCCCCCCGACAGGGTGAGGTGCCTCAAAGACATAGCCAGGGCTTGTGGGTGATGACGGGACTCCCTATGACCAAGGAAGGGTCTCCAGGGTCTGAGTCCCCAGTTTGTCCCTGCTCTCCACATGTGTACTTGTGTCCCAGTCCGGCTTCCTCTGACTTGCTGTCCCTCACGTCTCTCACCATCCCACCTCTGCCACTGCTGCAGGGCCAGTGCAAGGTGGTTCTGGCGTGTGTACCAGCCCGCCCTGGCCATGCCTGAGGATTCTGCCCAGGAAAACAAGGCACCATGAAGAGATGCATGAGACTCTGGGTCTGGGTGAGTGTGGATGCGTTTCTGGGGCCTGTCACGGGAGAGGTTCCGACACCCGAGTCTCAGGCTGGAAATAGTCTTCATGATCATCTGAACTCGCACAGGGACTTTAGAGAGAAGGGAACTTGAGCCTGGAGAGTTGATATAACTTCTCCCAGGTCACACATTCAGCAGCAGCCAAGGTGCACCAGCCTAAGTTCTGGGGTCTTCCCTCTGCCGCACAACCCCTCGGCCCCAGACTCATGTGCTACCCTCACCCAGTGGCACTGGCACTGCCCTGGCTGCTGAGCTGTCTGGGGGATGTGCCTGGCCCCCTCCCGCCTCTAATCCAATCTGCAGCTCTGGCTTGTTAATTTTATGCTTCATTGGTCGGCCGCTGCAGGAGCCTCTCACTCAGGGATGAGGTTCCGCAAACGCAGCCTTGCTCTCCTCCAACGTGGCCGCCTACAGTTGACTTTTGTTGGATTTTTTTGTTTGTATTTTTAATTATGTAAGTAATGCATGACTACAAATCCTACTGTAAAAAGGTTCAGCACTAAGAACATAAACAGATGACCACTTTATCATCCCCTCCTCCAAGGAGGCGCTGTGACGGTTCAGTGTACCCTTTTTAGTTGATTTGGCAGCATACATTCAGGCTGCTCATCCTGCCTTGTGAAAAGAATGTGCTAGTTCCCAGAAACCCCCTGGTCTCCGCAGAACCTATTTGTGAAGGGGATCTGAATGGAAGGGAGGAAGGTACAGGAATCGGTGCAGGGCAAAGTTGGAGACGAGACAAGAGATGAACAGGGCTGTCCTTACCTTTCGGTCATCTTTGAAGATGTCAGCAGTGGCAGTGAAGTGCGGAATGACCTTCTTACAGTGTGGGCACCCTGCGTGAGAGGGGAAGGAGAGAGCACGATAGAATGTTGTACACACCAAGAGGCTGCAGAGCCAGGGCCCCTCCTGGAGCCTCCAGACAGGCCGTTCTAGGAGCTTGTCTCCACTCAACAGACGGGGGCTTCACTCAACTCTCCCTCCCTCCACACTCCACTGTCAGGGTCCATGTGTCAAGACTGCCACCCATCACTGACCTGTTGTCTGCTGTGGGCACAAGGGCTTTCTAGGAGTCGCCTGTGGCAAGTGTTGGGTCCAGTCCTGCCAGGGACCTCCCATCCCAGACCTCCCATCAAACACAGAGCCCGAGGCTGGGGCTGGGGGAGATGGACTCAGTGGTCTTGCTCTGGAAGCTCCTTCCACAGAGGGCTGCCCTCAGGCCGGGAAGAGCATGATCCGGGTGCAGAGGGAGCTTTTCGCTTAGGAAAGGAGGACGTGTGCTCAGGATTCTCTGGGCTTGTTACAAAGCCCCTTCTTTTGCCCACTGACAATGGCAGATCTTTCCATTTCATGACTGAGAAAGCAGGATGGGAATGTGGGGGCCTGAGCCCCCACTGCTCATGCTTCGCTGCTAACTCCCACATTCCCAGCACCCCCACCCCAGACCAGGCAGCCAACCTGTGCCCCAGGTCCTCATGCTGTCCTTCCATCCTTTGCTCTATAATCAACCTGAATCTTGGATCAGCAATGGAAAATCCAAGCTCAGGCTAAGAGAAAGACAAGCTGTAGGAGCCCACAATGCTTCTCAGAGCCTGTGTTCCTGACCCAGGGATGAGGCCTGCCAGAGAGGACAGGGACCTGTGGTCCCAGAGGCCTGGATGTGACAGTGGTGCACACGACATCCTGTCTCTGTTGCTCCGTGTGTCACCCTGAGCCCTTCTGGCTCCAAAGACAGCGTCTCAGTCACGGGCTGGCCCAGACCTGCTTTCTTGGCCCTTCCCTTATATTAGTAAATCCAAACTCAAGCCCACCTCCCCTCTCAACCATTTCCCAGACACTGGCGAACACAACTGCCTAGAGAACAGAACTGCTTTGAGGGGAGGGTTTCCCTGACTGTGGTAATTAATTCTGATCAAACCACAGGTGGGAGAGGCCAAGTGCCCCGTGGAGAGACCTGGCTCCAGCCACCTTCCCGACAAACAGCTGGGCCAGGCCTCCCGTGGCCTCGGGAAAGCCAGGGTGGGGCACGGAAATGGCTCATCTGCTTTCTCTCTTTTTAAAATAAGATAATCATGACTGGCATTTCAAAGGGTTTTGTGAAACCAAATTAAGGCTAAGCTACAACTTTAATCTGAATTGAGCACTTGAGCCAGTTCCTGAGATGGGCAGGACCACCCATACAGCCTCAACAGTGTGGGCGGTGATGGGGAGTGGGCTTAAGGGATTTTCCCAGCATCGGGCAGAGAAGAGACTAGGCTGGTTATGGGTTATAGCAGAACTAAATGAGATGAAGTGCCTAGCACAGCCTGACTCAGGGAAGATGCCAATAGATGATTTTTTAATTGCCTCAACAGCAGTTGCAAGAATACTACACTAATTCAACTGACCAGAGAGAAAAATAGGTCAAATTCACGAAAATTTCATACCATAAAGGAATGATGGTATATAGTTTTCAAGACATGTGAAGAGCACAGGTGCTGGTTGACAAGGCTCGTCAAAGCATACCCTGCAGTGCCCAGAGGTCCCGTGAGCGGCACGTGGATGCCCACTAATGGCATTAGGCTGATTGGAAATAAGCTGCCCCTCGCCCCAAATCTGGTATCACTATTACTTCTTCCATTCTAACCTCTTTGCTTAGTCAGAGTATCAAGGTAACTGCCAGCCTAGAGCAAATTCCTATTACCATCAATTTAAGGTATTTAAGTCTCTAATTAATGGCCTTCTGGTGCATCTAATGTTCTCATTATCCAAAAAAAAGAGCATGGCAGAGGAATAACCAGAGGGGAGGCTGCTCTAGAAAGGGCATGAAGATGTTTCCAAGAGGCGTCAGGCCGGCCAGAGAGGTGTGATTGTTTCATTTGAGCTCGTGACAAAAAGGCACCACCTCCGTCCGCGTAGCAGGAAACCAAAGCAGCCTCTCAGAGCGGGGAGAGAAAGACTGAGCACAGGACAGAAAACTCCATCTCTAGGGACTCAGCCAAGTGGCCTAAGAAGGGAAGTCACTGAGCCCAGACCGTTCAGAGCACAGGGGGCTTGGAAGCGGACAGGACAATGAAACAGCAGGAGGAAGATCTGCGCAGAACCCAGGAGGCAAGATGGGGTGGGGATGTGGAGGGAGGGATATGCGGGTCGACTTCTGCTTTTTCCTTTATACCTGCCTTTATCAGGGGTGTGAGACCTTTCCGGAGTATTTAGACTCTTTATATATAAATAACTAGATACTAGATACTGCATATTATAAATAAGTATATGTTATTATCATTGAAAAAATAAAAAGATTTGTTTGTCTTTGGATAGTACCCCCTTCCAGTCCATGGATGACCATGTCTTGCGTCTGGGGCAGAGCTCAGGGACAGGGAAGTGCAGTCAGGGAGATGGCAGACTCGGCGCCAAGCCCTTTGCCAGAAGTTGACTTGCTCAGGGACGTGGCCCTGAATGGACCATGTCCAGAGTTACTTCCTACCAGAGCAGACTGTGAGGCCTTTGAGGCCTGGCAGGGACCATGGCTCCTTCCCTTGTATCCTGGGCCCAGGTCACCACCCAGCACCCCAGCAGGGATGGAGTCCCCATCCCATTCCCTAGGGACTTAGGAACGGTTGCCCCAGCAGCCAGTGGGGCTTTCCTCTCTATCATGAAGACCCTTCGGTAAAGAAGGGGCTAGAAAGGCTGAGAGAATGCCATGACTCAGGTCGAGAGGTCTGGCGGGGAGAGGGGCACGTCTGGGGGAAAGTATTCAGTCTGGACTTTCTGAAGTCAACCCAGTGGCAGATCAAGGACTCCTACTTCCGTGGCCGGGTTCTCACTCACTGCTGAGAAAGCTCTTACTCTCTGAACAGTGTCTGCAACAAAAGAAGAGCACCAACTGAGGCTGCAAAGGGCGCTGTCATTAAGTCGCTCCGAGGCCTTGGGCAAGCCAGCATCTGCTGGGCTCAGTCCTGCACCCCCTACTCTGCCCCGAAGGAAGAGGTTAACCTCTTAAAACCCACTTGGTCTTCTAGACAAACTCCCAGAACAAATGAGGACAGCACTCCGTAAGGAACTGGCAGGATGTGTTAGCCGCCTGAGGGCAGGGTCTGTGGCTGGAGGATATCGGGGCCAGGAGGCCACTGGCCCCAGACAGTGAGAGCTGGGGAGAGACATTACGGATCATTGACACTTGAAAAGTGGGGGCAGGAGGGGTGCAAACAGGAGGGTTGGCTACAACCCAGCGGGTTTACGACTAGATTGAGGTGCCTGGCTTCTCTGTAGAGCACAGCTTTATGATCCCCACTCCATTAAGCTGAGCTGTGACCTGGGGGAGGGAGAGAAGAGCAACAGAGGAGTGGGAATTCAAGAGCCTTTCAAGCATCAATTAACAACTTCAAAATGGGAAGACACAGAAACCTGAGGTCACAAACACCAGCGTTAGCAGCTAACGGATCACCTCCTCAACTTAAGCTTTGATTAAAATGAGGAGGGGCTGGCCCCGTGGCCGAGTGGTTAAATTCGTGCGCTCTGCTGCAGGCGGCCCAGTGTTTCGTTGGTTCAAATCCTGGGCGCGGACATGGCACTGCTCATCAAGCCATGCTGAGGCAGCGTCCCACATGCCACAACTAGAAGGACCCACAACGAAGAACATACAACTATGTACCAGGGGGCTTTGGGGAAAAAGAGGAAAAAAATAAAATCTTAAAAAAAAAAAAAAAATGAGGATCACAGGAGAGGAGTGCCGGGGAGCACAGAGCAAATGTGACTGTGCCTTTACCACAGCTTTAAAGCCACCTGGGAAGGTCAGGGACAGGGAGCTGGGCTGCGGGTGCTCAGGAAGACAAGGGAAGCAGAGGCCTAAATAGGCCAGCTAAATTCCAAGTTGCTCAGTTTTGTGGCTTAAAGGTGAAGTCATGCCTGAGGGATGGAGGGAGCCAAGGGGTGGAAGGAAGTGGCCAGGAAGGAGGCAGGCAGCTTGGCATATTTCAGGGACAGAAGGAGACAACAATTATACGGCAGGTCCCTACCACAAACAGAAATAGAGGGCTTTAGGACTGATGTGAGAAACGCTCCCCGGAAAGAGGGAGACAACCTGACAGAGCTGACAGAAGGAACCCTGGATTTTGCAGGACCTCAGCCTGGAAGGAAATCGGGGAGCCTTGCTCACAGCAGAGACAAGCCCAGAGTTGACCTGTGGCTGCCCTGGTCCCCGGGGGGCTCTCCTTAGTTCAGTCAGATCACCCCTCTACCTCACCCCTTGGTGAGCACCGCAGTTACTTACAAGGGGCATAGAACATGACCAAGGTGTGTTTCTTCTTCTTTAGAGTCTCCCGGAAGTTGTCCCCCATCAGATGCAACACACTGGTCTGCTGCTCTTCCCAGGTGGGCTCTGGGGGTGGAGGGGCCTCGGGGCTGCAGGAAGCCAGGGGCAGAGGGGAGATAGTCAGAAGGAGAGGCCGATGGAGGCAAGCACTTCCACCCCCACCCCCCAACCACTCAGGAGGTCACCCGAGAAGACATTTACATCCTTCCTGAAAGTTCATCTTAAAACCTCAGTTTGAACATGAACAAATCTGGACCATCAGCAAAGATACGCCAATTCCCTCTGAGGAGCCTCGTGAAAAGCCACTTTGTGAAGGTGTGGAAGACCTGAGCCCCTTTCAGGGCAGGGCAGCCTCTCAGGGTGTGGTAGAGAAGCTGCTCCACCCAGGCCCCCGCCCCCACCTCTTCTGGGACCCTAAGACCCTCCTTGTCTTCTGCTCCTGAGACTTTGTCCTGGTGGAGAGAGCATGGGCCAAGGAGTGAGGTGGGCCTGGGTACAAATCCAGCAGTGTGACCTTAGGTAAGTTACTAAATCCTTCTGAGCTTCCATTTTCTTTTCTGCTAGATGAGGACAAATACCTGCTTTCTGGGATCTTATGCAGAGCAGAAACCGTGTACCTAAGGCACCAAGTCAGGCAAGCAGCTAACAGCTGACAGCCTGTAGGCTCTACTAAATGGCAGCGTTCAATCAGCATCTCCTCCTGTTCTCTGGCTCCCTCCACACTGCCTCACTCAAGTACAGATCTCCAGGGCCTTCTAAAAGCCTTTGCTGCCCTTCCCTCTCCTCTCCGCTGTCTGAGAAGCGTCTCTGGGGAGTGGTCTGCACCCAGCACTGCCACATCCTCCCCTGCACTCTCCCTCACCCCTGCACCACCTGGCTTCTGCCCGCGGGTCTGCACACAGCCGCCTGCAGCTCACCTTTCAGGAGCCCGTTCTACCGGGCACCTCCCCACCTTCCCGATAGCCCTCTCTCTTCCAGTTCTGTCTCCAAGCGCCTGCAGGTCTCAGAAGATGGCACCCTCTGTGTGGCTTCCTTAACCCTGGGGCTGAGGAGACTGACTTGAGCCCCGACCTCTCATCTAAGCCCCCGATTTCCAGGTGTTTTTCAGGTGTTTCCACCTGGAGGTCCCAGTGTCACCCCAATCCCAACACGACTTAGAACATAGTGCTCTCCCCCTCCTCCACACCTCCCACATCAGCTCCCCTCAACTTCTCCACTTTGGTTAATGGCACCCCTGCTCTTGTGATCGAGACTGGCCCCTCTCAGCCTCCCTGTCTTCCTCCCTTTTCTTGGTCCTCAAGGTCCCCTGTCATAAACCCTGGCTCCATGGCTGACACCGCCCACCCGACCTTTCTGCTCTGCCATACCCCTGGATCCCGCCTCCCCAGGCCTGACTGCTGTTACGGGCAGCGCAGCCCGTGCACAAGCCTGGAAGCACCGTCAGCCTCACCCGATGCCGTCTGCTCACTCTGCTTCTGGTGACCAGCCTCAACTCTCCATCTCAGATCCATCTGCTGTTCACACTCTGCCTGAGTGATTCCTTCCAAGCTCCCAAAAGAACTATTTGTCCCTGGCAAGGCCCTTAACCTCTCTGAACCTAAGTTTCTTCATCAAGGAAACAGGAATAAAAACTCTGGCCTAAGTAGGATCTGAGGATGAATTGGGGCAACAGCCGTAGAAGCATTCTGCAAAGGCCGGGTAAGTACGGCCACTGACACGGCGATACTATCTGCTGCAGCTCCACACGATAGCCGGCATCAGTAATAAAAACAGCTTCCTTTGAGTAGTTCCACACCATGCACCATGCTAAGCACAACGGTCTAATTTAATTCTCTAGACAAGTCTATGGGAAAAGTATTGTCTGCATTTTACAGATGGGAAACTGGGGCTTAGTGGGGTCAAGTAAATGGCTCGGGGTCACAATCTGAGCACAGCCTTTCAGACTCCGAACTCCATGCTCTCACTCTTGGGGCGCCTCAGGCGCTCAGCAGTGATGACCACGCACAGAAAGGACAGAGACCCTCTGAGCTCAGTATTTGCATCCAGGCCTCTGGAGGAGCAGGGATTAGCAACGATTAACACTCCTGATTCCCTCAGCTCTCTGACCACAAGCACCATGGACCCTGCCTCAACCCCTCACCCCACCCAACCCCTCCCAGTGAACCGGCCCTGGAACAGAGTGAGGCTGGAGAGGTGGGTGTGGATAGCAATCTGCTTCAGACACCAGAAGGCCCAGGGCAGAGCGCCTGTCCCTTTGTGAAGCATTGCTCCCCTCTGGTCCCTAAGACAAAGGCCTGACTACTCTGAGAATCCGCCCCCAGCGATGAGCAGGACAAAGCAGAAGGAGCTGAGACCAGGGCCTCACCAGCCCACTCACCTCTTGCCAGGGGCCTCTTCTAAACCTAGTGGTAACTTTGCTTCTATGTTTTTGTTGGTGTTTCTCAAAACACTATGGCTGAGGGTCCCATTCACACTTACTGAACCAAAGCTTTGGGGACAACAGCACAGAATCTGTACTTTAAATAGGCACCTCAACACCAGGTGATGCTTATGTACATCCAAGTTTGAGGACCAACGTCCTAACAAAGTAACCGATCTGGAAGCGGCTATTCTGTGTGGCTTTCATGTCACTCTGTGACTCTAAAGCCTTAGTTCTCATGTGGGCATTGCTGCACCATGTACCAGAGACCTCTGCAAAGGCCAGAACACGTCTTCTTTATCATCCCCCTCGGTGCTGAAATGAGGAAATATTCTCAAATATTCAATTACATGTGAGTGTGTGCGTCTGTGTGTGTGTGTGTTGGGGGAGGGGGTGTGTAGGCAGGAGAAAGGCTCCTGAACTGTGTCCTAACAATTTCTGCCTCTCAAGGGAGGCCAGCGGCTTCCTCCACTTTCCAGGGCGTCTCCCTGATGGCCCAGTTAGTCCTCTCACAAGAGGGGAAGTGCTAACAACCGCGGGCTCCAGAGCCCCCGGGCCTGGAATCTCGAGGCTCCTCAGGTTCTCCGGACTTGCAGGCTGTTATGGGCTGAACTGTACCCCCCAAATCCATATGTTGAAGGCCTAAGCCCCAGCACCTCAGAATGTGACTGTGTTTGAAGACAGGGTCTTTAGAGGTAACTAAGTTAAAACGAGGTCATTAGGGTGGGGCCCTAACCCAATCTTAATGGTGTCCTTTTAAGAAAGGAAAAGAGGACACTCACAGAGGGAAGGCCATGTGAGACACACGAAGAAGATAGCCAAGGAGAGAGGCCTCACAAGAAACCAACTCTGCTGACATTTACCTTGGATTTCAGGTCTTCAGAATTCTGAGAAAATAAGCTTCTGCTGTCAGGCCACCCAGCCTACGTTACCTGTTGTGGCAGCCCTGGCACCATCACGCAGGCGGAGGGCCTCTTTGAAATCTTATTCTCAACCCCAAACCACGGAGGCTGCACCTCGGATACTACTGGAGGCCCATCAACTACCAGCAAACATAGGCCCGCATGAGTCCAGCTCTGGATGTGAAGAGCTGTGTACTTAACTTCATTCGTTCAAAGGGGATGGAATGAAATGCAGGTGATGAAACCCGGGGCTCGGACATGGAGAGGGGGCCCTCTGAAGACAGAAACACACAGCTTCCTGGAGCTGAGGAGGCAGCAGCCAGAAGGACCACCAGCGATGTGCTGGATGGAGACACGAGGTCAGCACACCAGAGGTGGCTTCAGGATTGGGCAAGTCAAATCCATCTCAGCTCCTGTGGCCCTGAGCCAAGGCCAGCAGCCCCTCTATCTCCTCAAGGCCCTCTCCAGTGGCTGACAGCCAGAGTGGAGATGTGCCATCAGGACCATCAGACTTACTTTCGCAACCACTCAATAAAGTTCTTCTTTGTTCTGAGCACGGGCACTGTATATTTCTCTCCATTCTTAAAGTACTTCAGTGTAGGAAACTCGGAGATGTGGAATCTTTCTGCCAGGGCCTTGTTGACAGTGGCATCGACAGCTGCAAGGACACCAGAGCTCTGGGATGGGGGAGAGGCCAACCATGCATGACAGCCTCAGACGCGGTGCTGGCAGAAGAGGAGCCCAGAGGCCAGCCAGCCCCCAGCCCGCCCTGGACCTGCCGGGATTTCACAGGGGGTGGCTGACCCCTGGGCTCATATATCCCAGGGAACGATGTGACACTGGAGTATCCATCATTTCTCCTTTGAGGGCTGACGTGAGGCTTTTAAATCTGCCTCATCAACCAGGCTGTGAGGACTGTAGCTGTTCCCAATAGCCACGGTCCCAGAAAAAAGAGGGACAACCTTGGGGCTTTACCTCGGAGCCATGATCTGGCAGAGGTCACCTGCACCCACAGTCTCTCTGTACCCCTCCAACCCTGGTAGGGAGCCCACCTAAGACATGCCTACTGGGGGACACAGAAGTACCACAGCCCTCTGGGGACTGGGAAAGCTGCTGCGGAGCTCGGAGGGAAAGTCGTTGTAATGATTCAGGTCACTGATGCTTTAGAAGAGAAGGATGGGGAGAGGTTAAGGAAGGCAGCTTACGTCTGCTTCTCCATGGAGGACTTCTGCTGCGCTCTCAAACTCTGGCTTCATTTTCTTACAGTGTCCACACCCTGTAAGAAATCAAGAGAAAGACCATCATTCCCCTGGTGATGCCCCTTGCGGCCGCCTCTGTAAGATAGCTGGGCCCTGTTCCCAGACACCAGGGGTCCCCAGGAGAAAAGAAGAACAAGTCCCAGCTCAGAAGAAAAAAATCTTTTGCTTAATTCATGGTCCTTGGGGAGTGTGTGTGTGTGTGTGTGTGGGGGGGAGACAAAAGGCAAAAATGCAATAACCACACAAACAGTACTGGCCATATGCATCCAAGCCCGGCTCTGAGTGCTCTATAGCCTCACGACAACCCTACAAGGTGTGAACTGACATTATCTCTATTGCACAGATAAGAAAACTGAGGCACGAAGAGGGTGGGTGACTGCCCACAGCTACACACCCAGCCACAGAGCAAGGCTGGGCTGAAAACCCAAGCAATCTGGCTGGAGGGCACAGCCACAGGACGTGTGTGCCTCCCAGCACCACGCTACTATCACCACCACCATCTTCTCCAGGGCAGGAGGGGGTCTGGGCCTTGAACTGGGAATAAGAATTCACAGAAGCAAGAGGATGGAGGAAAATTAAGTTCCAATTGTCCCCATATTGGGAGAGGGTATGACAGGACACGCACAGGGATCTGATGTGTCATTTCCACACTAATGGAATTTTCTTGGGATAAAGACTGCTTTGCCCTCTCCTTACAACCACATGAAGGCAGTAAGATGTCACGAATAATAAAATTTGGTACATTAAAAAGGAAACAAGCAGGGCTGGCCCAGTGGTGCAGCGGTTAAATTCGCACATTCTGCTTTGGCGGGGTTTACCAGTTTGGATCCTGGGTGCAGACCTATGCACCACTTGTCAAGCTATGCTGTGGCAGGCATCCCACATATAAAGTAGAGGAAGATGGGCATGGATGTTAGCTCAGGGCCTATCTTCCTCAGCAAAAAGAGGAGGATTGGCAGCAGATGTTAGCTCAGGGCTAACCTTCCTCAAATAAATAAGTAAATCCTTAAAAAAAAAGGAAACAAGCACTTTCTGTAGGTGATATGAGGACATTTGTAAATCGTTTTCATTTTAGTAGAAAGAAAACTTCCTGGCTTCTATGGTGAGGGGGGACTGTAGAGCGAGGAGGTCCAGACTGGCTCAGGCTGGAGATCGCTCTAGAGGTGTTCTGGCTGTGTGGTGCCACGCCACCAGGCTAAGTGGATGGCAGGGACGTCACTCGGCTACTGTGTGTGAGCTGAGAGCCTGGCAATTCTACTACGATTGTTAGGAAAAAGACAGTCAGGAAAGGAAGACAGACACACACACACCAGTATTATCAGAGAAGTCCTCCCACACCACAGAAGCCACTGAGCCTCTCCTGCCTCCATCTGAGCACTTGGATGGGATGAAGGTTCTGTCTCCTCCAATGTCGCTCCTGCAGAGCTCAGCTCCAGGTGGCACCAACACACGTCCCTTCCATTCCTGCCAGCTCCCAGTTTCCTCAGTCCACGCTCACCTTGACCCTCCCAAAGACGAGGGGCTCCACAGTGGCTACCCTGACCATCCCCACGCTGGTAACAGAAAATGTAGGTGATCACTGAGCTCCCAGGCCAGTGCTGTCGCGCCCCTCCTCTGGACAGAGCACTCTCGGGGAGCCGTGAGGTGACTCGGTGGAGGAAACCGTCCCTGATGGAATCCAGCCCAGGGAGCGACTGCAATCCTCAGCTGCACTGAGAGTTGGTCCTTCTCAAATGGGCCCAGGAAGAGGGACATGTGTGGCTCAGGGTCTCACCAGAGCCCACCAGGGACCGCCCCTCCGAACCATGGGGGTATCAAGGCCATCATAACATTGAAACATAAGAACATTATTTTCCAGAAAAGAACGTTTAGCGCTATCATAACCCATTTGTCACTTTCTAAACAATCAGGTTACAAAAGGGTTTTTTCTTTTGTTTTGGTAAATTGGCTGTTTGGAACTGAAAACTTGTTTTCCCCACAGAAACAATTTCATACACAGATTGTACAGATTCTCAGGAGCAACCACAAAAGCCCATTTAACAGAACGGACCTGAAGTATACAGAGCACACAGCGCTATTTCTACTTCACGGAACCATCCCCTAGATGGAAAACACACAGCCACAGCCCAGCTCGGACACCCAGCGGGCCTCTCCCAGCAGGCGGTGGTGGCTCCCACGCAGAGGAGGGGCGCAGCCTCCTCAGCTCAGGGCGGGACTCTGGGCCTGTCCAGGTCACTGACATTCTTGAGAATGTAAGTCCCCGGCTCCCACACTGATGCGCACACGCTCCAAGTTTACGTATAACTTCAAAGGGATCTGGATCCTGACTGGCTCACAGACCCGAGGTTAGGAGGCCAAGACGGAGAAGGCCCGACTCCAAGGCAATCGCTTTCCCATGGAGGGGGTGGGAAAACACGGAGATGTCCCCACAGGTGTCGGCCTCGGGCATCCTTCCACGCCGATCCTCATGTCAGGAGTAAATGGGATAACCTAGGGAAGAGTCCACTGATTTAACATGAACTATACTAAGATGAACATTTTTTTGGTCTCACTAAAAGGAATGAATCATTCTTTGGGGCTTATGGTCAGGAGGCAAAGGTTCTACAACTCTTAAAGGGACAGCCCCCTGGCCTGCCTCAAGGCTGACAGCTTCCTGCACCCTGCCCCAAGGTGACCGCCCCATTCCCCTGCTCCTAGGCTGACCTCCCCTGACTGCGGCCGGGGGTGTACACCCTGTGTGAAGAGACTTTAAGAAAAGGAAGCTCAGGAGACACTCCTGCTGCGATGGGTCTGTCACCCAAGAGTTCAGCTTGCCCTGGAGAGGAGGAAGTGAGTGGCCCGAGTCAGACCCACTCAGCCCAGCAGTGTACAAGGGAGGACACCTGAACAGGCCTCAGGAGACCTGGCTCATGGCTCCAAGTGGCCTCTGTGGAAGGCAGAAGAGGCAGGCAGAAGACGCTCCCCTGCTACCCTCTCCCTTAAATGGATCTGAATGGTGCTGGCAGGTCAGTGCAGGCAGGGCCCGTGGTCAAGGTGGGAGGCTGGACTGGAGTGGGGGTGGGGAAGGGAAGACAAAGAAAGGCTGGCCACTGCTGCTATAAAAACCACTGTTTCCTTCCAAAATGTCCCAGTCAATGTGGCAGGACCCCAAAAGATGAGAAGTCACCTTGCACTGGGAGAAATCTACCTTCATACCTTCCTCAGGTTCCAGCCCTTTGATGCCACTGCCCTGAGGGGGTGGCAAAACAGGCCCCATACTGCCTGCTGGCTTCTATCAGCGGCAGGCTAGAGATGGACTCAGACTAAGAACTGGCTCACTGGGTCCAAGAGCTGTGATCAACTCGCAACGTCTGCCACGGACAGGACAGCTGGAGGATGTGCCAGGAAAACATCTGGATCCTTTAGCTTGCCCTCACGGCTCTCTCTTGAACTTCCATCCTCATCTCCCAGGACTCTCCCACATAATAAAACTGCTTGCTCTCTGAACTGGCTTCCACATACTTTATCTCAGCAGCCCCAAGAGACAGACAGGACAGAGCTCATTAGAGCCAGAAATGACGGCTCTGAGAGAGGGAGTGATAAACCCAGGCCCCAGGGTACCAGGGTCACTGTCAACAAGGAGATGAGATTAGAAGGTGCATCTTCTGCCTGGAGCTCCCGTCACTGTGTCCACAAGAGCTGATCTTTTCCCTGAAGCTCTTCTGTCCCCCAGCACCCACCCCTCTTCATCATGGTCCCTGCCCTTATGGACAAGGCCTCTCCACAGGGCGCGCCCATTCGGGCTCTGGCCCTGCTTTGGTCTCCAGCTCACTCCAGCCCGCTGAACCATCTAGTTACCTTCTACTCATAAAATACTTCTTATTCATACAATTCTAGAGCATTTAATTTTGTACTGCCTTGAAACTGTTATATTGCTATCTTCTGATATTTAGGAGCAGCAAGGGCATCTTTTCAAAACATAAATCAGATCAAATTCCCTTGGTTAAGACTTTCCAGTGGCTCCCATCACATGTAGATCAAAATCCAGACTCCTTACCATGGCCAGAAGCCCCACACCATCTGAGCCCCTACTCTCTACCCTCAACGCAGGTCACCTTCCTCCTTCTGTTCTATCACACCAAGCTCATCTCTACCTCAGGGCTCTTAAAGCGCTGTTGCCTGGAACACCCTCTTTCCTCAGGTCTCTCTGCACGGCTCACCCCTTCACAGCATTCAGGCCTTAGCCCAAATTTCACTCGACAGAGAAACTCCCTGACCACCTAACACCAGGGAGCCTTACCCCATCCTGCTGTCTTCCAACATCCTGTTTATTTTCTCAAATGTACTCGAAACAGCTGGAGTCATCTGCTTACTTGTTCCCTGTCCATCCCCCTAACTAGAACATAAGCTCCGTCCAGGCTCAGCTGTCTGTCCAGCTCACCACCACATCTCTGGTACTGAGGATGGTGTTCCACACGCTTTTTGAATGAATCAACCTCATGGTTAACCATGCACACAAGGTTTAACTGGACTAAATTCTTTTTGGGTGCGAGTCGTGCCTTGTACCCAAATAGTTGCTAGTTTGATGAAACACCTCTATTTAGTATAACTGGCAGCCAAGCCAGTTACTGTGTACATGCCCTCCCCAGCTCACTGCCATTTATACACTTCCCCTACTCCTTACTGGGTCTGGAAAACATCTTTGGAAATCTCCAGCATCTATGAATGCTGTTCTAAAGTTTCCCATACATACCCTAGAGTTCTCTTTATCGTTATGGTTTCCACTTCTAGCATCAAGCCTCAGCTTCTGGAACAAGATACTAAGGCTAAGCAATAAACTTCTGTAAACAGAGTTTATGACGAGGAGACAGGCCAGGCCCCGAGGAGGAGAAAGGTCTAGCCAAGTAAACATCTCCCTCACCGGCACCCGCCTGTCTCAGGTAGCCGTGAGTGATGGATGGTGCTTGCCTTGACCTGGGCCTGGCCTTCAGGATGTCCTGGCTGCGTGGGCTGCAGGGAAAGCCAGAGGAGGAGGGTCAGATGCAGGAGCAGGACTCCAGGCCACTGCGTTTTAGTGTCCCGATTGTGATTTGACAGGCCATTAAGTTTTATTGCCAAGCTTCCTTGTTGGGTTTTTATCATCTGTGTAAATATGCTTACACTGATTTTCATGACCTGGCACAGAAGCTGCCCATCAATGCCTTGATCACATTCTTTCCTGGCTGTGGAATGCTGGCTTCCCGTCAACCCCAAGCCTTCAGATTCCTCTGGATTCCTTTAACTTCAATTACACCTATGATTTTATTACAGACCAGCTATGGAGACTTTCCCAGATCCTGGAACCAGAATTTTCCAGGGGACTAGATTAATCTGGAAAGCTGCCTGGTACCTGGGACTCTAGAGGAGCCTGGATTTGCCTATCGACCTTCCTGCCGACTTGCCTGGAACCTGGCTTGGGGCATGCCAGGGAGGTGGAGCTCCTACAGCCACTAGCAGACACACTGATGTTTTAACATTCTGACGGCCCCCAGAGACCTCAGGGCTCTTCTGAGGCTTCCAGCTGTAGACACACTATAGCTGACTCTGCACGCTCCAGACACCCTGGGGCAGACTCACACGCTGATGGGTCTCTCCATCCATCACCAGACCTTTTCTTACGCAAAGAGAGAGTGGGTTTTTTTCTTCCTTTACATTAGTGTAAAATGTGGATAACAAGCTTCTAAATTTTTTCTTCCAGACTTCTATACTAAGGAAATAATCTGACAAGTGGACAAATATTTATGCATGAAAATGTTCTCTGAAGCATTATTTATAATTGGGAAATATGGTGAACAACTTGAACTTTCATCATTATGGTGCTGGTTAAGTAATTTATGGTACCATTATACAATGGAATATTATGTGACCACAAAAAGTATGCACAAAAAAAGAATTTTTAATAATACAAAAAAAATGCTTACAAGATAATGTTAAGAAAAATCTAAAGGAAAAAGATACATGAAAAAATTACTTAGGGGCCGGTCTGGTGGCACTGAGGTTAAGTTCACAAGTTCTGCTTCGGCGGACTGGGGTTTGCCGGTTCTGATCCCAGGTGCGGATATGGCACCGCTTGTCAAGCCATGCTGTGGTAGGCATCCCACATATAAAGCAGAGGAAGATGGGCACAGATGTGAGCTCAGGGCCAGTCTTCCTCAGCAAAAAGAGGAGGATTGGCTGTAGTTAGCTCAGGGCTAATCTTCCTCAAAAAAAAAAGGACTTAAATAAAATTAAATTCCTTCCTCTCACCTGCCACAAAAAACAAATGAAAAATTCAGATGAATTAAAGAACAAGATGAAAAGACAAAAACACTGTAACAAAATATAGGGCATTGTCTGTATATCCTGGGGGCGGATTTCCCAAGGAACCCACGAATCCCAGAGGTCAGGATGGGAAAAGGCAGGTCTGCAGAAAGCTCGCTGCTGAGGCTGCGGCCTCTAGGACTGCCGGGGTTTTCATCCCGCCTCTCCCTTTTCAGCTATGTGACCTTTGGCAAGTTTCTCGACCTCTTTCCTAACCTGTAAAATGGGAATAATTATGACATCTACTTCCCAAGGTTTGTTGTGAAGATTAAAGGAGTTAATGTATGGGAAGTGCTTAGAACAATGCCTGACCCATAATAAGTGCTCGATAAACATTCTAGCTCTTACTTGATCACAAAAAATGTAATGCTTTTGTACAACGAAAGGGACCATAAGAAAGTTAAAGCAAGCAGCAGACTAGGAGAGGACACCTGGAACACAGAAGACAGATAAAGAATAATATTCATAAGCATGGAGTTCTAGGTCAAGAAGAAAAAGACAAATCACCCAGTAGGAAAAGGGGCAAAGGGTGTGAAGAGGTGGTTCACAGAAGAACGGAAAGCTCATTCTCAGACGAAAGGAGGCTCAGCTTCCTGGGAGGCCAGGCAGCTGCGGACAAGCTGCCCCTTCGGCCGGTTTAGCAGGAACATAAAGGCTGACAGTACCCACGGCCGGGAGGGAGGAGGCGGGCTCTGCCACACGCTGCAGGGTGGCGAAGCCTTGCGGAGGGAAGCTGCCAGTGCCTGTGGGAGCTCCAGCACAGTCACACCACGGCCCAGCCACTTCACTTTCAGGAATTAGTCAGAAACACTTAGACACGTTCCCAAATATACCTGTTTACAAATGCTCACTGCATTGTTTGAACAGCCAAAGACTGGAGACAAAAGTCTGTCAACAGGGGAGTGGTTTAAAATCTCCGGCATGTCTAAATTATAGAATACTATTCAGTGCTTACAAAGATTGAGGTGGATGGATATGTAGACGGAGATGTAGATAGAACGTCTACATTTACACAAAAATATCTTCAAGACCTAGTGTAAGTGGAAAAAAGCAAATCACAGAAAAATGGATAGGGCATGATCTTATTTACATAAAAAACCAAAACACTCTTGTTTAGGGAGAAGCACAGAAGGGAGAGAAGGATATGGGCACTGTTAGCAGTGGGCAACCCTGGGAAGGGGACGGGGTGGGGAGCAGGACTTTCACTGTCTGCACTCTGTTCTCACGTATCCCTTGAACCTTTCACTGCCAATAACAAGAATTTTGTTAATATTATTCCTAAATTATTTGCGCAATTAAAAAATAAAAGTAGGGGCCAGCCCCTTGGCCGAGTGGTTAAGTTCACACGCTCTGCTTCGGCGGCCCAGGGTTTCACTGGTTCAGATCCTGGGTGCGGACATGGCACCGCTCGTCAGGCCATGCTGAGGCGGTGTCCCACATAGCACAACCAGAGGGACCCACAACTAGAATATACAACTATGTACTGGGGGGCTTTGGGAAAAGAAGAAGGATAAATAAATAAATAAATAAAAGTGACAGCATAAAGGAGTTTTATGGCATGATGGTTACACAAATCTACACGTCAGAAAAAAAAATTTAACTGTATGTTAATTTAAAAAATAAAAGTTAAAAACAAGGGAAAAATAAAACAAAAAGAACTAGAAGGAATGATGCCAAAAAGTGAAAAGTGATCATTTCTAGATAACGGCATTATACGCAGTTTTTTTTCCTTAATCATTTATGTTTCTCTGTATCTTCTAGATTTTCTACAAAGATCACATATTACTTGAGAGTAAGGCAGAAATAAAGTAAGAGCTGGAAGTCTGGAGTCTGAGAGGGACCTGCCACTGAATCCAGAGGGACAGCTCAACTCTTGGGAGGCAGGCCTGGCCCGCGGCCGCCAGCACACACCTGCTGGTGGCGAGTCGTAGCGAAGAAAACATCTCTTCCTGGGCCTGCAGCCAAGGAAAGGGGCAGACGGGGCAGGACGGGCGAGGACAGGGCTGGCGGCCGGGGCTGTAGCTCTGGGGAAAGGGTGGCAAGGGGGTGCTCTGGTTCCCAGCAACTTCTTTCTCTGGCTCCCTGCCAGCAGCCCCTCAGCATCCACGTGGGAGAGGACCCCCTCCCTGGGAGCCCCCACTTTGTTCCTTCTATCATCCCCACGCAAGTGACGCTCACTCAGCGTTATCACAGCGTCATGTCCTTCCGGCCTAACGCTGGGCTGGAGGCACATGGGGGGAGGAGCAGGTGGATGCTATGGCAGCAAAACAGACAGTGATGAGAGAAGGCGAGGGACTGTACAATCTGACTTTCCTCATTCAGAACGCTGCAGAAAGGAACAAAAGGCACCGTGGAGCAGAGCAGTAGCAGTCAATGTCCTGCTGCCACGCCATTTTCGGATGCCGTCTTTGTCCTCTGCGGGTTCAGAGAGCTGGGCCTGGTGCTGCAGCCTCCCACAACCTCCAGGCCCCACGCTGAGGGCCAGACGGACAACAAAGTGGGAGGTGCTGAGTCATGGAGAGGCTGCCCTCAGGGGCCACATGGCCAGCCTCTGTCCTCACACTGTGAGGTGCACACCCCCCTCTCAGGGCCCACTGCTCGCACTCAGACTGTCCTCCCCAGGAGGCCTGGAGGGTGGGCTCCCCGGGTCAAAGCTGCTTGTAAATCTCAGCTCCCCCTGCTCCCTCGGTATAACCCAGGCCAGGACCAAAGCTAACATATGTGGAGGGCCCCACGCTGTGCTAGGCCTGGGATTATATGTTAAAGGACGACTCGGGCATGAGATGTAGAGGCTATGGAAGAATCTGTGTGGAGTTTCTAACAGACTCTGGCTGGGAGGGAGGGAAGGGAAAGGAGGTGATGAGGCGAGGCAAGAGGCTACGGTGGGAAGGAAGTGGTGGGAAAGCTAAGAAAGAGGGTAAAGAAGCGGGGGCGAACAGAGGTGTTTGATAATATCAACAACCAGGGGCCCGTGTGCCTTTCCTGCCAAGAACCCAGGAGTGTGGCCCGCAGGCACCCCATCAAGGTTTCAGGCAAAGAACCAAGGACTTGCCTCTGGAACCCACAGGTGCCAGGGAGCTCCCACCTGGGGCAGGCACTGGTCAGGAGAAAGGCTGAGACTCTTTCTCTTCCTGGCCTTTCAAAGTGGGACCCGGAAAGAGGCTAACATTGAGCACTTACCCTGTGCATAGAAATAACACTGCAAAGAGAGATCATGGCTCTTTCTGGGAGTCTGTATCAGGAATGTTAATTTTCTTCTTTATACATTCCTATATTATCCTTTATAAAAGGTACATGCATTTCTTTTAAATTAGCATAAAGGCATAAAAATAAATCCAGCCTTTTAGTTTGAGCTCCACTATTTCAGTCTGTTGAGATCTTTTAAAATCTTAATGCAACTGTTCAATATTTTAGCTAGCTATCCTTTTTCCAAATCTAACTCTTTCAGATTTGGAAGTACACTTTGTTTTTTATCGTTTCAACAAAACTGCTGATTAAAAAACAAGTACCACTTTCTAGACAAAGCCAGGCCAGACTCAAAGTCACAGGGCACCAAGGGGATGCTCCCCTCAGGGGGGACCCATCCCGCCCGGTTCTCCCCATCTCCCTATTGCAGTCTGGGAAACAGTAAGTCACTTTTGATTAAAAAAAAAAAAAAATACATGCTAATTCATCAACCTGATAATCCTATCCCAAGAAACAAGCCAAGCGCATCCGGCAATCCTTAGTAGAATCTATGGTCTATGGTGAATTCTCTGGTGACAGATCCCAACTTGTTTTTCTAAGTCTCCAAATGGTCTGTCTCTAAACCCTCCCTATTTGGTCTGGGATTGACACCTGTCACACTGTGATTTGCAGAATTCACCTTTTACGCATTTGGGAGACCTGGGAAAGCACTGCCAGCCTCGGGCCTGGTGACATCTGTCCTTGTCTCTGGGTCCCACTGTGGGTTTTCCACAGCACTCTGGCATGAGATACACAGCCAAGCAGCTAAGAGCTCTCTGCTCTCAGTTCACCCCTTCTGGGCTGTGATTCTCCCTAAACCATGTGTACTCCATCCCTTCTGTGGCTAAAGACCACACTCCTGGATAAAGGAGGAGGACCGTGCAGACAGATGGTCTGATGCAGAGCCGTTCCCATCTGACGGGACTTTCAGAGGCAGTTCAGTTCATCAGGACGTCTCACCTCGCGCTTTGCCCTGATCCCTCTCGCTCTCCAGTCCAGCGGCAATAAACCCACACATGCACACACGCAGACTGGGGCCCAGCAGACACCTCCTCAGAGAATGCAGGCTCCCTAGAGGGGAGACAGCCACCAAAAGAAGCCTCGACATCTCGTCTGCTAAGTCTGGAATCAGAGCCCCCTCAACAGGGCTCTACACGGAGTTGGGTGGTATTGGTAATATTTGTGAATGACAATGACTAACGTGGAAAGAAAAGCAGCCATCTGGTTTCTTGTTCTCATTCTCTAATTCAGCTCTAGAACAACTTCATTTGTTTGTTTTCTCATTCATTAAGCCCTTACTCAATGCCCTTAGGTGACTAGGGTTGGTGGGGTGGGGGTGTGATGAGCAAGATCCTTCTGGTTCAGGGAGGGAAAAGGATGCATTATAAGGTGAAGGGAAGGAGAGGAACCCTATAGCCAGGCTCCTGGCCCCCAGACTCTGCAAGCATCAGCTACTACAACGGATTGCTCACAACTGGAGACTATAAAAGGAACACAAACAAAGCAATTTCCAGTTTGCAACCAGGATTCTTTAAAAAAAGGGCCTAAGAAACAATTATTAAATGATTCCAATCTATCTGGTACATAGTGTTTTTGGAAAACTTACAGGTTTCATAAAGGGGACACACACTCTTCATACTGAAATGCACACACCACAAAGCACTGCTCACACTACTCTGCACTCTTCCAGGAGCCAGGTGGGCTCTCCTGATGCAAACTGGAGGACCGACACATGGGGGTGAAGTTCCCAGGGAGGACTGAAAACAGCTAGCCAGTATCTGCCTTTACTGCTGGGACAGGGATGCAGGCGGGGCGACTGCAGCTCTAGGTGCACCATAACCTCCTGCAGGATGTGCTTCCATCGGCAGCTCTGAGACTGGCGGGAGAGCACAGCTCAGGCAGGGAGAGCACTGTAGTGCCACCCAGCGGCAGTTTCACGGGTACCTGGAACCATAAAGACACCCTCGCTACAGCCCTAGCAGGCTGGGGGTGATGTGCTCCTAAGGCCCTGTCTGTCATGGCCCTTAATCAGGAGGCTCTTTGAAACTTAGTGATTTTGGTTTTTTCATCAGTTTTCCAGAAATTCAGAAGAAGAAGGGCCATAGGGAATACTTTTCCATTGGATTCTTTAAGAATTTGGCTCTTATAAGAAAGAAGGAGTTAGGGAAATCCCAATAGTGGTCCATCTATGAACAATTCTCACTAACTAAAGCCCTGTGATGCTGCCGGGGAAGGGAGGGCGGGCAGAGCAGGGGCCAGCAGTACAGGACTCACGGCGTAGCGAATGACTCCTGCCATCTCTTTGTGCGACAATCTTCTTATCTGTAAAAGGGGGCTAACCAGAGGCCAGCCCCATGGCCGAGTGGTTAGGTTTGCGCACTCCGCTGCAGTGGCCCAGGGTTTCACCAGTTCGAATCCTGGGCGTGGACATGGCACCGCTCATCAAGCCATGCTGAGGCAGCGTCCCACATGCCACAACTAGAAGGACCCACAACTGGGAATATACAACCATGTACTGGGGGGCTTTGGGGAGAAAAAGGAAAAATAAATAAATAAATAAAATCTTCTTTAAAAAAAAAGGGGGGGACTAATCATACTTGCTTTGTGGCACTATGGGTAAGATGAAAGGAGGTGACCTAGCAGGAAGGCACTTTGTCCCCGTACAGTGATACACAACTGTTAGCATAAGGATCGCTGTGACTAAGACAATTAATAATGCATTCTTGTCACTGACTGTGCCTCCATGGACTGGACTACCGATCCTCATGTGCAGTGACATCATGATTATGACACTGATCCCTATTTCTTGCTTTTTTTTCTCCTCTAAGATCTCTTACCCACCACTGCAAGGCCAAACTGCTGGCAGAAAGCTATGGGAGAAGAGCACCCCACACACATGCACCCTGTCCCTGGTTGCTGACGACCCACCTTCTTCACCCATCGGGATGGGCCTGCCTTTCCAAGGAGCTGCTTCTGGGAGCCCTGTGCCCAGGGCTGTCATCCCCTTGTTCTCATGTGATCCTTGCTCACTTTTCCAGGAGCATCTTTCTCCTTAGAAACAAATTACAAGCAATTTTCCATTCTCCATGGGAATAGGGAGAACAGCGGCCTAGAAAAATCCTGAGCTACAGGGTCTCCAGCCACTACTGCAAACACACCTTACAGCATTCACATTTTCCTTCCTTGATCCACTGTGGCTGCTTCAGGCTGTGAAGGACACTGGGTGAAGGAGAAATAAGGCATTCCAGGTGCTGGGGGGCCTGAGGATCCAGCCCTGGCCTCTCTCTGCCCTCCCAGCTGCTGAGCAACATACAGGCTCTCTAGGGGCCTCAGTTTCCCCATCTGTAAGATGACAGGTGATTACTGTTCTAGGTAATATCTAAGGGCCCTTCCGGTCCTAATGCCTCCAATTCTGGGAAATACATTTGCATTTCCGATTCACGCTGACTTGGAGGAAGCTGCTCAGGTCCTCCAGGTCAAGCTGAGGGACACATGCAGCCTGATCAGGACTTCTGTGCTGTTCCGATGGTGATGCAGGGCGGGCTGCGTGCACCATGAGAGTGGGGACCCCACCTGGCACCAGTGCCTCCCTGGTGTCCGACAAGAGAAGGCGTCCAACAAGCAAGTGCTTGTGTCCCAGAGCAGCGCCCGCCCTACGCTGGGGAGGGGAGGCTGCGGCAGGGAGGAGTAAGGTTCCACTCACATGGGGCGTGGAACATGACGAGGACAGAGGAGTGTTCCTTCACAAACTGGTCAAAGTCTTCATCGGTCAGGTGATAAACGGAGCCGCCCTCATCTGCCCAGGGAGTCTCGGGGACCTGGGGCTGTGGCGGCTGCGGACTGGAAGACCAAAAACAGGCAGAGCTCAGAGCAAGCCCCAGGGCCCGAGCAGCCCTCACGAAATCCAGCCCCCGGCACAGAGCCCCCACTGGCTCAGCATGGCCTGCGTCAGGGGCTCACCAGAAACCGCCCTGGTGGAGGAACAGAGGGTGAGGGGTCTGGCCCTGCCCACCTCCACCACCCCCTCAACCCAGGAGTGCCTAGCTGATATCCTATTACAAATAGTGGCTTTCAGCTACAGCTCACTAGGCAGCTCAAGAAATCGCGCTTCCTCCCGGGAATCTGGGGGTTTGTTAGCTTCTCAAGCTCTTTCAAATTTTCAGCAAACTGGCAAGAATAAATAGCAACAGCCAAGAGTGACCTTTGGAAAAGCTCACTGTTATGTTAAGTGGTCCCCACGGGGCAGGGAGGGAGAGAGGAAATAATAGAGGGCGAGAGAGGGGTGTTCATGTGGGGCTGAGAGGGAGAGAGGACAGGGGTCTGAGAAAGACAAATCTGGGCCAGGAAAGGGGCTGGGCTGGGGAGGTGGCCAGAGGGGTGGTGCTGCGCTCACTTGACCAGCGTGGGAGGAGGCTCATGATGAGGAGGAGTGCGGCCAAGGGGACAAGGCTGGGCACCCCAACTGTGACAGCGCCTAGGCTATCCTGGAGACCAGGACCAAAGTGATCCAATTCTCCCAGAGGCCGGGCGCTGCAGCTGGGCTGGAGGCCAGGCCAAATCCCTCTCTAGCACCTCTGGCCGCAAACCATCGGACGCAGCTGCACACCCTGGAGCCTGCTTCACCCAGGATCACCGCGGGCTGACATCTCCGTGACCAGCTGCTCTGAGGGGCAGGCTCGCAGGTGTCCTGTCTCACTCAAAGCTGAGGACAAGACTGCTGGTGACACAAACTCCCAGCTGCTTTACTGCTACAAGCACTTCTGCCAGAGCACCTCAACGCTGCCTCCCTCGGGACAACGAACATGAAAAGACAACCAGTGCTGCCTGCGTCTGAGAGCCCACAGTAAAGCGTCCAGGGCTGAGAATTCACGAGAGCAACGTGGCCAACTCAATGGACCTGCCACCCCGCCACGTGGCCAACACAGTGGAACCCACCACCCCCACCCCACCCTGGGTGGGGTTTGACATCACTCTCAGAAACCCTCTCTGGAACTTCTGCCTGGGCCCTGCTGGTTCCCTCAGCCACCCTGGTCCCAAAAATGGAAAGTGGCAATGAGAGGGCAAACCACGTTCAGCCCGTGTGCACCCAACATCAGAGGGGGCTGGTGGCAAAAATCATGCTTTGGCATGAGTTACCAGCTAGACAATGGTCCCAGAACAACACGAGAAAACCTTAGTTCCTATACCTGGGCTCAAAGCACCAAGCCCTCAAAACACCACCAATTCCACTTCAGGGAATTCATCTCTACAATACACCTGCACACATCGAAATTACATGCATTCAGGGGCCGGCCCAGTGGTTAAGTCCGCGCTCTGCTTCTGCGGCCCAGGGTTCGTGGGTTTGGATCTTGGGTGTGGACATGGCCCTGCCTGGCAAGCCACGCAGTGGTAGGTATCCCACGTATATAGTAGAGGAAAATGGGCACGGATGTAAGTTCAGGGCCAGTCTTCCTCAGCAAAAAGAGGAGGACTGGCAGCAGATGTTAGCTCAGGGCTAATCTTCCTCAAGAAAAGAAAAGAAAAGATAAGAAAAAGAAAATTACATGCATTCAAAGTTATGCACTGTAGATCATCTGTGAGCGCAAAGACTGGAAACAACCCGGTGTCTGTTGGTAGGAGATGATTAGGTCAACTGCAGTCCATCCACACAACGGAGGGCTGAGCATGTAAAGAAGAACAAGAATGCCCTCCATGCACTGATGTGGATAGATTGCAGGGGCGCACAGAACAGTCCATGTGCTAGCTTTTGCATAAAATAGGGAGAGATAAAAAAATTCTTATTCACATTTGCTTGTATCTGCATACAGAAACTTATCAAAGTTGTTACCTCTAGGGGGTGGAAGGGAGAATAAGACGGAGGAAACAGGTGGAAGCGAGACTTTTCAATGTATAATTTTTAAGTATCTTTAAAAAAATTATTTTAATTATGTAAATGGAATCTATTCAAAAGTTCAAATAACTTTTAAAAATCCAGCAAGAGCACACCCACAGAATGGAGAAGCCATGGCTTAGCAGCAGCACAAACATATGGAAGCGCCTGAGAAACTTCTAGTTAAACATGGAGGAGAAGACACACCAAAACCACTAAAATAACAGTACAGGAGTTAAAAAAAAAAATATTAAACCCACAGGAGCAAAAAGAACAGGAAAGAAAACAACAGCAAAGAAAGAAAAAGAGGTCAGCACAATTTTAGAAGACCAACTTTGCAGAACAGACGGTGGAAACCCGCAGTGCTGGGTGTGGAGACGGGGCAGGGCCCTAGAACTGCACTGGGGGGCAAGGCAAAGGCTGCAAGGGACCCGGGGCACCACCTCCTGGAGCAGGGCGGTGGCCTGGGCTGAAAACAGAAGGCACATTGAAAGCTTGAGCCGCTGGGCCCTCGGATCCTGCCCCTCATCTCTAGCCAGGTGAGATCCCCTCTCCCCCTCAGCAGACAACAGGAAGTTTACGCTCTGGAGAGCATCGCAGAGCTGGGCCCAATGGTAAGAGGACTTAGGAGAAAGAGAGGGATGGAGTAGAATTCTGAGGCCAAAACACTAATACCAAATTGTGCTTTTTACTATCTCTCTCCTTGAAAACTGGGACTCCCTCTTATCTCTTTATCTCCTGCACCTAACACACAGCAGATTCCCAATAAATGCTTTTTGAATAAATGATGAATGGTTCAAGAGAAGAATGGTTCAAGGAATTGGAGGGCCTAACCTGGAGAAGAGAAGACAGGGGGAGCACAATAGCTGTCTTCAAGTATTTCAGACTGCACAGGGAAGACAAATTAAGATTCGTTTTCTATGGTTCCCAAAAGGAGAACCAACACCCATAAGTGGAAGCTCCAGAGAAAGAAACTTCAGCTCGAGAGAAGAACGTTCCACCTGCAGCAGGTGAGAGGGAAAGAAGCCAAACTGGGAGTCAGAAGACCTGGGTTTGAGTCCTGTTCCCTCCACTCACCAGCCCTAGGGACTCGGGCAACCAACTCGACTTAAGACGTCTACAGGACAGTGTATTTGCAGGCTTTTCTTTACCCACCTCTAGGAACAACTAGACAGATAATGGGTGTGAGACACTTTCTAAATCTATTTCCTAGACATCATTCATAACCTAAATCATGAGAACCGTTCAAACACAAGCGAGCAACCTCTCAAAACAAGCGGAGGCCCTGTTCTCTGAGGTGTCTGAGCAGGACTGTGGTACCCACATCTCTCCGAGAGGCACGCGAACACTGAAAGGGAACTGCTGGGGGCGGGCTCACTGACTCTGACATTCCCTCCCAATCCTGGGACTGTGATCTCCCCGGCTCTTCAGGACCGGGAAGTTCAAACCCAGTGGATCCTTGCCTGAGGTGGGTGCCTGTGCCATGGAGAAGATGCAACTCTAAGCATCTGCAAGTTGAGAAAACCGTTTTGTTTTTGTTTTGCTTTTGTTTTTGTGTTTGTTTTGTTTGTTTGTGTTTGTTTTCAGTTCGCTTCTGGTCATCTAAAAACACACACGCAGAACGGGTAGCTGGGCCAAAGTGGATTACCACTTCTGCACTCTACCTGCCAAGCTCAACTCAGCAGTGTGAACTCTGAGAGGGGGGAATGAGAGATGCAGCTGTCAGGAACACAAGCGGCCACACCTGCCACGATCAGCACAGCTACCCCAGAGCCCTGGGACACTCTGAACTGGGGCTCCCCAGTGGTCCCACACTGTGCCCACTCACACCGTGCCCAACCACCAGGTCACTCTGAGGGTGGGGTCCAGGCTCTTCCCTCCTGGGCTTCTGAAAGCGTCTGGAGAATTAGCAAGGCTGGGTCCACCCTCATCCTTCTACACTTGGCTGCCATAAGCCATGAGCAGCCAATGGAGAGGCCCAGGGAAGCAGGAAAGGTGGTGTGGCTGCTACCTGCCAGGACTCATGGTAATCTGGGAAAGACTTAAAACACCTGGCACAGGAAAACCACATGCAGAACTGGGTATAGGCGGAGGGGAATCTGGAAGGAAATTTACCACAATATCACAACATGTTATCTTTGGGTAGTGGGGGGGGGGGGCTTTTCTTTTTGCTTATTTTTAAGTTTTTGTTATATTTTTAAGTTTTTTTATAATAACATATCTCATTTGAATAGCCTTAAAAGTCAGAAAATATTTTTTAAAGATTAAGCCAGTGGGAAGCACAGTGACATCACTAGCTCTTGCCAGGCATGACATGAGGCAGCTCACTGGGGGTCCCTCAGGAGGTCACCTCCCTGGCCGCCCCCGTGCTGGAGGAGTGGGCTGCAGTCATGCCTCGGGAGGAGCTGCTCCCCGATGTGTGCCCCCAGCACAGTGATCACAGGGGGCTGGTGGCTTGAAAGGGGCTGCCCAGGCAGAATAATACTGCCTTCCCTTCCCCGGAGCTACCCCACCAACCTCAGCTCGGAGACCAAGGGTGAACCAGAAGCTGCTAATAAGGTTTCCTTCCCAGGGCTGGCCCCGTGGCCGAGTGGTTAAGTCTGTGCGCTCCGCTGCAGGCGGCCCAGTGTTTCGTTGGTTCGAGTCCTGGGCACGGACATGGCACTGCTCATCAAGCCACGCTGAGGCAGCGTCCCACATGCTACAACTAGAAGGACCCACAACGAAGAATATACAACTATGTACTGGGGGGCTTTGGGGAGAAAAAGGAAAAGATAAAATCTTTAAAAAAAAAAAAAAATTCTACAAATAAGGTTTCCTTCCCATATCGGGTGAGGAGAGGGAGGAAGGGGGAGGTGGGAGATGGGGAGGTGCCAGCCCAGGACAGAGATCTGGAGGCAGCCCTGGGGTTCCAGCAGGCCAGAGCAGAGGCTGATGGAGGAGCTGGGGGATGCCGTGTGCAGAGAGGAGGGGGTGGGGGGCAGAGTGACAGGCCCCGGGGGGGAGATAATAACCTGTCTCAGAAACTCCACTGATGGGCTCCCCTTGTCTAGGGTTAGCAAGCAATTCTGAACACTTTTTTTTAAAAACCAGACTGTATCCTTCCAAAAACATATGAGTGTATTCTGAAACCAGAAAAGGTTAGAGAAGGGGAGAGAAGCAGGCAGATTTTATGCTCCGGTGACAAATGAGATTGCTGTTTGTTGAAACCTTCTCCCAAAGCAGAGTGAGATATATCTGGCTGGAGGAGAGGACATGCTTATTATCAAATGAAAAAGGAAAACAGGGGCACGAAGGCCCACATGAGGACGACCAACACATGAGAACAGGGAGCTGCCTTCCCAGGCCAGGGCTGGAAACGAGGTAATAGACGGGGACAGAGATGTGAAAATGTTTCCAAGAAATAAAGGGCGCTACGCAAACACGGCGCTGCCGTTGTGTTTCATCTCTGGGGCCCCTGGGAACCAAGAGAACAGAAGACTGAGAGTTTCAACCTTTAGAATCTAACAGTTTGTTTCTTATGGGGGGTTTTTTTGGGTACAAAATTTACCCTCCTTTCCCATTCTAAAAATACACATTTCAACCTCTTTATCTTTGGATAACGAATTCTATAATCCTGTGCCCCTCAGGTAAAGATGTCAATAAACATCCACCACGCTGGTAACAGGAAGATGTTGAGGGGCTCGGAGCAGAACTCGGGGGAGCGGACTGGACCATGGGGGCTGCCAACCGGGGTCAAGCCTGGCCCTGCCACGTGGGAGCCGCAGGGGCTGGGACAAGTGACTTCACTGCTGTGCTCAGTTACCCACCTGTAAGGGTGATCATACCATCTCCCTCACAGGGCTGCTCTGAGGATTAAGTGAGAACCCACAGAAAGTGCTTAGAACGGTGTCAGCCAGAAGTGGAACCCAAAAATGTTTGCTGTTATTACTCCAAAAACCATGCACAAATAGCCACACACCAGCAGTGCCTGGTAAGAGCCAAACCTGATGGGCAAAGCGCCAGGCAAGCAGGGTGAGCCCTAAGCTGGGCCGGCCCAGGGGGGGTCCAGGAGAGGCGGCCCCTCCCCAGCTCTGGTCGTGGGGCAGGGCTGGGGAAGACAGACTCCCTGTCCAACACACCAGTCAGGGACCCACCATCACGCCCAAGTCACACGCCTAGTGAGGCAGGGGCTGCAGGTGAGGGGTGCTTGGGTTACCAGGATCCAATCACATCACAACACAGGGACCACAGGGTGCGGTGCAGCAGCATCTGTGGGGAGCGCGTGGTGAAGGCAAAGCACCCTGCAAACCCAAGGCATTCGCATGTTTCTCAGCAGCTTTGCAGCACCTCACACAGTGTTATGTTTGAAAGACGCGTTCAAGTGACAATTCTATTTACACAGAGACCTGCAGTGGAACCTCTCTCAAACCTGACATCCTGGGTGAGAAATATCTCTACCCATCAGAGAGATAGGAAGGGGAAAAACTATTTAAAATGCAGTCATCACAGCCAAAGTCACAGCCAATCCTCCAACTCCTGCATCCTAAACGCACAGAGACCCCCACCCTCACCTAGACGCAACCCAGAAACAGCTGTGTGGGCAGTGCATCCTCATTCTCTTCCTCAAACTCCAGCCAGAGCCTGCCACCAGGCACCACCATGGGGCCTGGCCAATGCCCCTCCCTCTGGGCACCCCCCTGAGGCAAACACCCAACTTACTTCTTCATCCACTCCACAATGTCCTCCGCTGTAGACCCATAGTGGTCATACTGCAACAGAAACCGTCCTTTCCTGTGAAACGTGGAAAGACAGCAAGGGCTCAGCCAGCGTGCAAACACCATCATGGAGGAGAATGAGCTTCAGAAGGTAAGCAGGGGACTTACTCGAAATAGCAGATGGTGGGGTAGCCGCGCACATTGTACTCCTCCTTGATGTTTTCAAATTCCGAGGGGTAGACGTTCATCCCGGCCAGCACCTAGGAGCAAAGGGAGAACAGACGGGTCCACCCTCTGCCGGGCAGACGCCCTTCCCTTGTCCATGTGCCGCCCGTCCAGACATCCAGGGCAGCAGCGGAGAAGGCAAGTGAAGCCAGCTAGGAACGACAGCTGGGGGCTCTGGAAGAGGCAGGCCTCTGGGCCTGAGTCTGTCCTCCACACAGGCACTGCCCTCTACCTGCCCTGCAAGAGGAACCATCCCAGAGCAAAAACAAAGTTCTAAGGGTTCAGGAAGAAACCGGGTCTTGCTACCAAATTAAAACAGGGCCAAGAGTGGGGCCACTGCCACCCCGGTCCATATTATACCTCCTCTCTGCCCAGGTCAACTCAGGGAGCACTCATGGAGACCCACTCAGCCACTCCACAACGTCTGCGCACAGCTGCCCAGCTACTTCGTGGCCTGTCCTCAGTGTGTCCGCCTGGGCTTCATGCGTGACGTGTTCAGACTTCACGTCTCATATGTGGCCAAGGAGAGACTGTGCTTCTCAGGACGATTCCCCTGCCTAACTCTTCACCCTCCAGACCTTGCGAGGGCTCCCCAACTCTTCCTCCTGTTTGTGGCCCTCATCTATGGCCTCATTCGACCATCATTCCAAAGTCTGAACATGTTCTGGTTGCTGGGATCCACATCCCAAGCCCCTGAATCAGAAAGGAGACTTTAGGTAGCTGTGTTACTGACGAAAGGGCTAAGTGCTAAGAACAACCAGAATAGAGTCCCCTAAAACCCCTCTCCTGGAACAGGAACCGTCTTCTCCAGGGCTGGCTCAGGAGGCCCAGAAAGAGAACTTTGAATCTGTTCTCATAAGAGAACACAGACAGGGGGCTGGCCCCATGGCCGAATGGTTAAGTTCACGCACTCTGCTTCAGCAGCCTGGGGTTTTGCTGGTTCAGATCCTGGGCATGGACATGGCACCGCTTCTCAGGCCATGCTGAGGCGGCGTCCCACAAGCCACAACTAGAAGGACCCACAACTAAAATACACAACCATGTACTGGGGGGATTTGGGGAGAAAAAGCAGGGAAAAAAACAAAAGAGAACATAGACAGAGTACAGACACAGGAAGGCTGCTCCACAAAGCAGGGTGGCACAGGAGAGGGGAAAGGAAGTTCAAAAAAGCCAGAAGCAGGTACAGAAGCAGAGAGAAGTCACCCAGGAAGCTGAATTGCTCAAGAATACATCAGGACACACAGGAAGAGAAAAAGGAAAATAGTAGTTTCAGTGGACAATGACTTCATCTGAAAGACTGCTTCCACTAGGAGTCATGTGATCGTGGGCAAGTTACTCACCCTCATGGAGGTGCCTTGTTTGGAAGACATGGGTAATGAGATGTCACAGGACTCTTAAGAGGACTGAATGAGACAACCCATGCTAGAAGTTTTGGCATAAAACCTCAATAACTGTCAAGTTCTTTATTTCCTACCAAATCCTGCCAGTGCCACCTGTGCCTCCTTGGAGGCGTCTGAACAAGTCTTTCCAACTGTTTTAAGTACCCAGCCACAATGCCTGGCATACAGTAGGCACACAATAAATGATTGCTAAGTCACTGACTCCCCCCCACCCCCAGCCCATTTTGGGATGCTGCAAAGATTACAGGGAGAATAAGCCTGAAATAGAACTTACTAGAAGCCCTGGAACTCTCTAAAAGCCATTCTGTTCATTCCCCCAGAATGACTCTGCAGCCTGTTCCAGTAATATTTGTCTGCTTTAAAGTTCATTTTTTATGTCTAATTGATCTCCCTAGTGTCGGTGCACATTCGCTGCAAGATTAATCTTCCACATCCTCCCCTTTTATTACATCACTTCCCTGCACAAAACCTTTCAATTCCACTGAATACAGGCTAACGGCTAACTCCACATTCAAAGACCATATGCTCCCTCTCTCATGTCTGGATTCTCCCTTCTTATAAAACCCTTCATTATATACCTGCTAGAGTCTTAGATTTTTTATTCTCGCAGGAATGAGACAGTCTGAGGTTTCTGCAAGGGAGGATGTTGGACACTTTGCTCTTTAAGGCACCTTGCACCGGGCAATATGCCATAGTGGCGAGGAGTAAGGGCTCAGGGCGAGGACACTGGGTTTGAATTCTGACTCCTCACTTCGGAGATACATGTCCTTGAACAAGTCCCATTGCCTCGGTGCCTCAGTTTCCTCATTTGCAACCACCTCCTGTGGTTGCTGTAAAGATTAAACGAGATAACCCAAGTAAAGACTAACACTCAACAAATGTCAGCTGTTTTCATTCACACTACTAAGAGGCTCACGTCTCCAGAACACATGCTGTGCTCTCCTGGCCCTAATGTGTGCCTCCTAGTCCCTTTGCCCAACATGCCCATTCCTCATCTCTCAGCACCAGCGAAGACACATCCATCCTTTAAGGCTAATCAAATCCCACCTCCCTGGGCAGCCTTTCCAAACCACCTTTGCTTGTGGTGAGCTCTTAATTCTCTGAGTTTCTGTAGCACTTCTGTACCATTTGGGGGGCATTTATTAGTTAATGAGATAAATATTTTTTGAACAACTAAGTATAACTACTTTTTGGAGCTGGTAAAGCCAAATGAGGCAAAACTGGTGTCACTCTAGGAGAAGTTAAGGCCACAAGGCCTGACACTGAGCCATGTGGGCTTGGGGCCGTTCAGTGGGCACGACGTGCCCTTCCCCGCGTGCAGCCCGTGTCTGACGGGAACAACGAGGGAAGCCTCACAGGGGGCAGCACGTGAGCCAGTGATCCACGGAGGGTAAGCTTCCCACAGACACTCCGGGAGGAGAAAACGGAGGCCAGACAAAGCGAGAAGTGGCTGGAGAACCGGGGCTGTGTCAGTGTGACTGGACCACGGGCACACAGAAGGGCGCAGGAAGAGAAGGCTGGGCGAGCTCACTGAGGTCACTTTGGAAAAGGCTTTAATGCCTAAGAACCAGGCCTTTACTCAGGAGGTGCTGGAGAGGTACTGAGGGTTTCCCAGCTGCATTTTTTGAAGCTGGGCTGTGAGGGGGAAGTCACAGGTCAGGGAGACAAGTCAGCAGTCGTTGGCGACCATCCTGTGCGTGCTGACCAGGGCCCGACCAGGACAGTGGGCAGAGAGAGGATGGCGGAGTGCGGGGGGAGATGTTGGATGAGGCCCAGGCAGAAGGCGCGTGGCAGAGGACTGGGTACTCGGGACGAGGCATGAAGGAAAGCTGGCATCTACTAGATGGAAAGGTACTGAATTTTATTTTAGACATCCTGCATTTGAGACACGGGGAGAAAAATCCAGACTGAGATATCAAGTGGTCTGACACGTGGTACTGGAGCTTAGGGGAAGGATTCTGGCTCCATGGAGCTACATTTTGTTGAAGCTATGGATGTGGAAAAATCACTGAGGGACAGACCACAACGAGACAAGCAGAGCACAGCGCCAGGCCGGTGCTCCAATGTGCTAATATAAAAGAAAAGAGGTGAGAAAGCAGAGCCCTGGGAGCACCCCCATTTAGTAAGTGGGGGGAACAAGAGGCACAGAGCAGTGGGGCGGGGGATTGATCATCGTATCTGTGAAGAGTCTGTAGGTTTTATTTTTTTTATTTAAGATTGGTACCTGAGCTAACATCTGTTGCCAATCTTCTTTTTTTTTCTTTCTCCCCACAGCCCCCCAGTACATAGTTGTATATTCTAGTTGTGAGTTCCTCTGGCTGTGCTATGTGGGACACTGCCTCAGCATGGCCTGATGAGCAGTGCCATGTCTGTGCCTGGGATCCAAACTGGCAAAACCCCAGGCCACCGAAGCAGAGTATGCGAACTTAACCACTTGGCCACGGGGCCGGCTCCAGGTCTGTAGGTTTTAGAGCTGTCTCCACACACCAGACCATTTCCTCTTCACAACAACCCAGTGAGGTGGGCAGGGTTGGCATTATCCCCCCATTTTACAGATGGGGAAACAGAGGCTCCAAGCTAAGAAGCTGGCCCAAGATCTCCCAGCTGGTCAGCGAGAGCCAGCACCAGAGTCTGATCTGCACAAACCTGTCACCATTACCAACCCATCTCACGGTGGGCCCTTCACGGCCAAGGTCACCAAAAGACGGGGCAAAGCTCAAAGTCTCAGTGTGGCCGTCGACACCCAGCAAGGCTGGGAAGAGGAGATGGAGGGGGATGGGCTTGTCCTGATGGCTGCGCTGAGACAGGGAGCAGCAACGGCTGCTGAGGAGGATGTCAATTAGCAGGAGGAGATGGGACAGATGCCGATGAGTCACCAAACGTCAATGACAGCAAAACAGAGGCAGATTTGAGTTTGGAAAATGGCAAAGGCTGTGCATCCCTGACCTGGCCTGGCTTCTGTCTAAATGACATCATTAGGTTGGACACCTTCCAAGAAATCTGTAGAAGAGGAAGATTTCTGACCTTTGCCACAGACATGACCAGCTGAAAAGGGCTCAAAGTTCTTTGACAGAGATGACGGGGAGACAGGAGGCACTAATCCAGCCAGATTTCAGCACACAGGAGGGGTAAGCTCTTGATTTCTGGGGACTAGCAGCCCATCTCTGCCCTGTGTGTGAGGACAGAAAGGAATCATGCCCTACTTCCGGGGAGCTGTGGCCGCACCATGAGCCTGGCCTCTGGAGGCCTCCTGCAGTGGGTGGTGTCCGTGATGGCCAGGACCCTTCCCCCTTCATGGAGCTGGGAAAGAGAATTTTTCAAAAGGTGATTTCCTAAGAAACTAAGGGGGAACAGAACAAACCAAACCCCAAGCAAGAAAATACAGAAGCAAGGAAACAGATAAGTTCACACAACACAGATGCCTCAGGCCGAGGTAACTAACACTTGCCAAAGTTGGGCTTGACCAGCCAGGCTCTCCCGGTACCTGGATAATCCTATCAACTTCTGTAACACTGTCCAGTGAACCGGGAGGGTCATGTTTTACATTTCTCAACCTGGGCCCAGGCAGGAGGAGCAGGAACTGTTTTTGTCCTTTTTTCGAATACCCTTACCCCAAGTAACTTTCAGAGCTAACCTTGTGAAAGCCTGGTGTGAGCCTAGGGCCAAGGAGGAAGGTCCCCATCCCACAAACGTCTTTCCCACTTTGTCCTTAGTAACTGATGCTCTGAATGCCTTTGAAAAAGGGAACATCACTTTTAATGTAAATATAGAGCTTAAAATAAGATAATCATATTATAATTAGTATCAACTAGTGAACAAAGTGATCTAGAACAAAAGCAAAGATGGGCAGACCCGGCCATGTGTGGCAGGAACGGGCTCTGCAGGAGTGCAGGAGGGACCTGGAGGAACGCTGAGTTTGGCAGGTGGATGCAGATTTGGCTGAGAATCTTCCAGAAGGTGCATGAGACTGGCACCAAGACCTCGTCTGCTTTGGTGGGGCTGGCCAGCGTAATTCGTGATCTGATTGGGGCTGGAGCTGTTTACCTCCCACAGCACCGCAGAGTTCGGAAGTGGAGCTGAGCAGTTTTCCAAGTGCATGCAGGTGCAGGTAGGGAGAACGCTGTGAGTAATTAAGTCTCTTCTCCAGGCGAAGTAATCTTAAAATGTAGTACCTATTGATAGGCTCCAAAATGCGAAGTGGAACTTTCCCAGAGTGATGTGTGTGTGCCCCAAGGCCAGACGTCTCCAGGCAAGTTGCTAAAAATTCATTAGTGAGAAGCAGGCAGGACCTTGTTGTTGTCCCAGAATGAGGTCAAAAGAGAAAGCACTGGTTCTCTGCAAGCCAATCTTGTAGCCACCTAGCAGGGCTGTCGCCATGCCCAGGTGCTGCCATTTCAACTTTTTAAATTGACTCTGAACTAATCACCAACTTAACTTGACCATAAAGATCATGATGCATTTTTAAGACCTCAGAACTCCCTCAATGGGACTTTGGCCAACGCCCCTGGACGGCTCCTCCCAATGACCTTTCAGGAAAGGTGTATGGATTTTTCCACGCTCCCTAGAGGACCCAGCAGTTATTTTTCTGTGGCCACCAAAAAAAAAAAAATGACCCAAAACCAAACAAACAAAAAACCCAAAACCTCCATGGCTCAAAGTACAAAAAAGGACAAACACATGGCACAGAAGAGACAAGCCTGGCAGGGTGGGAGAAACAGAGACAGCCAGGAAAGGACAGCCAGTGAAGTGGTCTCGGACGTGGTGAGGTCTGATGGCCACGCCCTCCCCTCCTCCCTTGCTGACCATCCTGCTTGCTCCTACTTCTCTGGAGGCCCATTTCCTCAGTGACTCCTCTTCCCTCTCCTGTCCCCTGAAGGGGGGTGTCCCTGAGACAACCTTGTCCCCTGTCTGCCCCCACCCTCGCACACTCTAGTTCAGAGAATGCCTGCATGCTCAGGTCCCAGCTCCCGCTCTGGGCTACCTCTTCCTGCTGTGGTTTCCACCGTTCCACAGGAACCACAGAGCCCTGGCAAGTCTGGCAGGAGACTGCCTCGTGAACACACCTGTGCTTTGGGCCCACCACTGCTGTCACCAGGCCCCTTTCTGTGCCACTGGGCTCCCTGGCATTGGGGCCTCAGCCTACTCTGGAGCACAGCCCCATTAATGCTGGACCCTGATGGTGGGATGTTGGCCCCGGCCTCCCAGCAACACCATAGGTGCTTCTTGCTGGTTTCCTGGCTATTTCATCACTGGCCTTTGACAGGCACCAAACTCGCCGGGTCCCAGCAACTCTGTGGAGTTCCCAGCACTCACTGGGGACAGATCTTTTGTCCACATGCCCCAGGGCAGCAGGGTCAGCAGCAGCAGGGTGAGTCCTCATGATTTCAAAACCTACAGTTCCCCCACCCTATGCCCCTCCTCCATCATCTTCCCAGGTGAGGGGGGAAGTCCAAGAGCCAGCGACCCACCCCTGGACCGTGGGGCCCCACTTACGGAGTGGCCACGCAGCTGGGTTGCAGCCTTCTGGAAATGCGGCATTATCCTCTTGCACATGCTGCACCCTAGTCACAGGCAGGAGAAAACCAAACTCGGTTACAGTGGCAGCTGGGCTCCTGGGCTCGGCCCTCGCTCCCCTCAGGCCGACCTCTGCCAACAAATACTTATCCAGCCTCCAGAAGCACAGGATGGCCCTAGACTCTGGGGACACAGAGGACAGGAGGCAGAGGCCCTCGCCCCACGGAGCTTACAATCTCCATGGCATGAAACAGGACACAGCCCAGCAGTCACTCAATAAATGTGGGACTGATAGAGCAAACGGGACACAGCTGGAGAAGGGCAAAGCACTGAATAATTTAGAGCCAATGACGAGTTCAACAGGAATTGAGGAGCCAGAATACGTGCCAGGAAAGCACCCCCTTCATGCTCAGCTAAAAGCCTCCCCCACTGCCTAGTCAGGGGCTGCAATGAGCCTGTATCAAATGCCGTTAGACAGAAAAAGGACAACGACAAACGCAATGACTTAGGGATTTTCGTGCCCCTTTTCCTTCATTAACAAGAATAACTGTGGGGTGACCGGAGGCAGGCCAGGCATGAAAGAGGTTGGCTCTGGCCCCATGGGAAGAGCACCAGGCCAGGATCAGAACATTCAAGTTCTCATCTTCCCTCGACTTGCTGGATGGCCCCGGACAGATCACCTCCTCTTCCTGGGCTGCTGCTCCTTCTGACAAATGAAGGGCTTTGGACCAACAACCTCTGGCCCCTTCCAGCTCTGACGTCAGAGGATTCTGTGATGTCTTTGGGCCAACCCTCTCTGGGGTTCTGTGGCCCGCCACAGTCACACTCCTCTCCTGGGGTGGAGAAGCCCCCCAAGCCTGGGGGGACTCAGAGCCAAGATAGCCAGGCCACCAACACCCACTACTACTTCAAAGTGACCCTGATTTAAACCCACCCCTCTCCTTCAACCAGAGCAGGCCACGTATCAGCAGTGACCGTGCAGGACACAAGCGCCAGCTTCCTCACACGTGAGGAATTCTGACATGCCAGGCTGCTACTCTTTCTGACAGCCGCTCTGCTGCAAAACAGGCTTTGAGACGCATCTGAAGGCTGAAGACACCAAAGCTGCCTGGAACCCTGCGTCAGGCTGGATCTCATCTCAACACGGCACAGCGGGCACGGGCCATGCGGCAGCAGGCTGACAAGCTCTGATGCATGTTTGGCTGACACCTTGGCAGGCCGTGGGCAGAGTAATTCGGATCAGAGAGGTGCTCTCACCCATGGAGCCAGACACAGACTGGAGAACTGTGGGCAGGTCAAAACTCCCCTGGGACCACCGGAACGTCCCCAGCACCAAGTCTACAAGAAGTGATGGAGGCTCTTTTGACACGCAACTCTCAAAAGGCCCATGGCCCCCTCCCCAACTTTCCTGCCTGGCAGACAGATGGGTGCACACACATCTTAAGGCACATTAAACCTGGGCTTAAGTTCATGCCATAGGTCAGGCTCAGACTCAGGGAGACTCAGCAGAACAGGAGATGTTGCAAGGTCAGCCACAGCGTGACCCCACAGCATCTGCACTCAGAAGATAAGATGCGCCTCTCCCCAGCAGCTGCCACCACAGCACGGACCCCACAAGTGTCGTGAAGGAAGGAATGTGACACTTGTCAGGCAACTCTGTTCCCACCGTGGGGATTCACAGAGAGAAGGGAAACAGGGACAACAACACGAACTGCACCGGATGCCCGTGCTCCACCAGGTGAACACCACGAGGTAGGGACAATGCGGGGCCACACGGCAGAGGAAGGAGCTCGGCTCCGGGGAGAATGAGACCCAGGTCTGCAATTCCCCATGACCATTTGCTGCCTGTGTGACCCTGGGCTACTGACATAAGTGGTCTGAGCCTCAGTTTCCCCATCTGTGAAGTGGAGACAGCACCTGCCCTACAGGCTGAGGGACGGAGCCAACACCTGGGAGGGCCGACGGGGCCAGGAACCAGCAGAGAGGCTCAGTCAACACAAGGCCTGAGAGTTTGCCTCCTGCTCCATGGTGGGCAAACACTACCGCAGGGAACGAGGATGTCATCCCACAGCCCCGGAGGGAAAATGAGGGGGCACACTTGCAGGCCTTCACCCACTCTTTACCCAGTAACGAGATGAGATGGTGGAGTCCGACACCCACTGGGCCACATTCATCAGGCAGGAGCTTAATTTATTACCTGTCCCCACCAGTATGGCCTCTATCCTCCAGCTCTGCCTGTCTGGAGCGAGATCATTCCCCACGCTCCCTAAATGAGTGGTAAGTCAGCCAGCTGTGCCCGTGGGTGGAGGCCAGCAGCACTGCTGAAGAAGTTATCGGGGCAAAGAGGTGATGGAAGAGTAATAGGAAGCCATAGGCCACGCCAGTTTCTAATTGACCTTTACCAAAAACAGAGCTGGCACTGGGACCCTATCTGAGTGTATCTTGCAACTGATTTAACGGGGAGACAGGGGAAGAGATGAGACTAATGATCTCTCTCAAACCCCCAAAGTTAGATCAGTTAGCCCTTTTATTTTCTCATTAATTCAGTCAACTGACATTTGCTGAACAAACAGGAGGTCCTGGGGACCCAGATTCCTTGTCACAACTAAAGGCTCCCACTGCCTCTGGGTTCATTCACCCCTAATGTGGTCAAAGGATCAGAGTTCTAAAAGGCTTCCCAGTTAGGGAGTTGGTGTGTTTCCCAGGAATAAGCTGAATGATGAGGCCATGAAGGCTTGATTGTGTAATAAAAGCACAAGTCTGTTTCATTAAAAACAACAACAAAAGGAGGCGGCCATCCAACCTGGCCCCTCCACCGCAGGTGTGAAGGTAACAGCTCTGAGTTTTCACCCTCCCTCCCCAGTACTAATTGCTCTGTGACACCTACATGGAACCTAACTTCTCCCACCCCAGCTTTCTGTTACATAAAGATAGCAACTATGCTCCCATCTCTGTCTACTTGAGGAGTGGGCTGGGCACGCTGCAGAAAGTCTGGGGCATGAGGGGTGGTGGCACACACATTCAGGGGCAAACTGCTGGTGAACCACTCTTGGTAAGTGATTAACCAGTGTCATCACACTGAAACCCGCACGGTTATGCCATGACCCAGCCTGTGATGTGTACTGTGCCCTGGCATACACTCTGTCTCATTTAACCAGCATGTTGAGTCCTGAACGGTGCTGAGATAAACCAAAGGAGGCCGGTCCTCAAGGGGCTGCGTAGGCGGACAATTCCTGAAATTCACAGCTGGGGAGTCAGTAAGATCCCTCCAAGGAGAAAGAAAAAGGGGAAAAGCAACCAGTGAACATTCCTAAAGAGCACGACCGAGGGGTAAGCTGCAGACCGCTCTGGGCAGAGCTGGGTCTAACCGCAAGTGGCACAGCAGGGCTTCTTCCACAGACAGGCACAGCCCTGGGGCAAGCACAGTGTCTGGGGGAGTTCAGGTGGGAGGACACCTAGCAATCAACATGGGCTGAGGAGAGACTGTTGTCACAGTGAACAAGCCACAGGCCGGGGTCAGACAGACCCACCAGGGCCTCACAGAAGGCATCCGGCTGGGGAGGTGCGGTCACCAGGGTGGAGATGGGAGGGGCCTTTTCTCAAAGAGCTTCTCAGGGAGGGGGAATGGAAGCTGGCTTTCCACAGTAAACAGAGCCTGGTGCCACACGATGCCGCCCACCACAGCCACAGTCACGCCTGGACATACCCACCTCCCACCACACCCAGCCCCTCTCCAGCCTGTAGGCTCTGGCTGCCTGAGGGGCATCTCTGTTCCTTAAGTCATGGCTCGAAGGGCCTTCCACAGGCTCTAATCCAGGGCTTCTCAATCTGTGGGAAGGGCCATTCACACGCAGGTGTAGCCCACACAGGGAAAAGCTGAGGCTCTGCCGGGCACACGGTCAACCACTCAGCCCTGCTGCTGTAGCCTGCAAGCAGCCAGACAACATAGAAACGAACGGATGTGGCTGTGTCCCAACAAAAGTTAAGTTACAAAAAAAGCTGGCCAGCCCATGGGCCATAGTTTGCTGACCCTTTATTAGAGGGTTATGAAGGAGGAGGAAAAACCAGTAACTTTTAAATAAAACAGAAGAGAAAGGAAAAGATCAGCGTGCACCAGATCTGGTAAAGTGGGTGGCATGTAGTAAGGGTAAGTATAGTTTTGTGAAACTCCCGTTTCAGCTTATTTACATATAATTTACATATAGTACTGGGTTACAAGGTAAAATATTTTTAATACTGTGAAATGCAGTCAAAAAGTTTGAAAGCCACTGCCCTGATCCAACCCCCTTCTCTTAAAGAAATGGAAACTGAGGCACAGAGATGAAGGACTTGACAAGGTCACCCAGCTCAGTGGTGGCACAGCTGGAATCAGAACCCAGGTCTCTGCTTGTCATCTCAATGATCTTGTATTCCCATGGCCTCTTGCCTCATACAGAGACTGAACCCAAGTCCGGGGCCCTTTTCTCCCTGGTCCTTCCAAGTGGCACCAGCAAGGTGAGCAGGAGCCAGAGCTGGACCAGTGGCTGCCCCAGAGGCCAGCCAGGCTCTGGACGGTGAGCAGCAGGTACACCTCAGAGCATGTGCCGAGGCTGAGGTGTGGCTCCAGCAAGCACACAGCTGGCAGGAAAGGGGCTCCAGGCCCACGGGAGGCAGAGGGGCAGGGGAAGGCGGAGGCACCTGGAGAGGGACCCATATATTTGCTGGGTGCAGCTCGGGGTGAAGCAGCAGAAGGATGCCGATTCTAGTGAGAGAAAAACTGACGTGGACAGCAGGAGGGGAGGAGCCAGATGAAAAGGCAAACATGAAGGAAGAGAGGCACAGACGGAGAGCTAGAGTGAGCAACGGGGAGCGGCATCCTAGGTGAGAGACCGGGGGCTAGTTCCCAGCACCCCCTTGCAACTCCCAGCTGCCCCCCAAGAGTCTGAACAACCAACTCTAGCCCAAAGGAGAAAGGTCACTCACAGGGTGCATAGAACATCATCAGGAGCGGCTTCTCTTCCTTCTTCAGGAGCCGTCTGAAGTCCTGAGGCACAAACAGAGAACACGCAGGTCACAGACAAGAGAGTACCGAAGGCACCATCCCTGCAGGGACCTACAGTGGTGGCGGGGGGGGCGAGCACTTCAGAAACCCCACAGTCTGACCTGGGGAGCAGGGGATCCAGTACAGAGTCGTGGCATGTGAGGAGCTGAAAGAACCTCAGAGACGATCCATTCTAGACTACCCTCTCATATTACAGATGGGGAAACTGAGGCCCTGGGGGACAAATGGCTTTCCCAAGGCCACTTGGTGGGATGAAGTAGTCAGGACCAGGCTACTAGCCTTACTTGAAGCTTCACCTGAACAATGAAAATTGCAAGGAGCTATCTGTATCTCATGAGGCTGTAGACCCGGCAGCCCCTTCTTCATGTGATCTATGGAGCCGTCTTGCTGTGGTGGGGTTGATGTTTTCAGATGGGATCTGCTTGCCACTGTGACACGGGGTTAAACACACACCCGCTAATTTTTCCCCCAGCCCCAGCCTGACCACCACTGCCCACGTCCCCACGAGTCCACTGTGCACACAAGAGCACAAGGATGAGGTGTGAGCCCCCACCCCCCAGAAGGTTACAAGCTAAAAGGATCACTTGTATTCGTAAAACCCTCAGAACAGTGCCTGGCACATCACTACGCAATGTATAATTATTTGTTAAATAAATACAATAAATGTACAAAGACAAATGGTCACAACAGTGCTGATGGAGACTTCCTCCAGCGAGTCAATGATGTTCGGGAAAGAGCACATCTATCAAGGACTGTGGAGAAGCACGATGACGGAGCATATTTTGATTAAATAAGCTCCTCTAACCAGTTTCCAGAGAAGAAAATTAGAGGTTTTTCTCTTTTGAATAATAAGAAAAATAAGAGGAAATTTCAAAATGCAGCTTTCTGGCAGCAACAAGACATTAGGTAAATAGATGATGGTCCATCCCACACAATGGAACACTACTGCGTCGTTACAGACGATGACGAGGAATATTTAATGTTACAATAAGATGTGCATGTTACATTAAGTGGGGGGAAAAGCAAGTTACAAAAGAGCACATAAAATGTAATGACACTTTTCTGAGTAAAAACATTTATGTATGCATTATGTTGAAAGTCTGTGAGGCTGCAGAAAATACCAGCACTGAGCATCTCTCAGTGGGAAAGGATGGAGTGGGTTTTTTTTTCTTTTATGCTTAAGCTTTTTATGCTTAAACTGTACTTTCTAAATTTTCAACAATGAATATGTATTATTTATCATTTTCAGTTGGATAAAAAAGATTACAAATATTTTTGGGGAATTTAAAACATTTTATAATAAATTCTGAAGATGTTGACTCTTGTTTACATAACTAGAGGGTTAAGGCAGAATTAGTAACCAAGATCTTTGACCTTGACTGGGGTGAAGGATGCAAACACTTTGAACATGATCTTCTGGAATCTCTCAAGATAAAACCTGGCAAAAGATCCGAGAAGAAAAGGTTTTTCTGAGCCTGCAGCAATTTGGTTTCATACCCTGAGTAGTAACAAATATTATATTACACTCGAGGATGCTTAATTACCTTCAATAAGTGTGGAAACCTAAGCTAATATGAATCAGCAATTCAAACGTGAATTTGGAACTTTTGGTAATTTTATGTGGGGATTCTATTAGCAGAAAGCAGCTGTACCTTATACTCCTACAGGAGAGAAGACAACACAAAGTGTAACAAGAGGATTGCCTACAGGTGTGGAAAAAATATTTCTGCTGAATACTTCTGGTTAGAGAAGAGTAATCTTAGGAGTTTCAGGCCATGAAGATTTGGGGGAGGGAGGCAGCAGACAATGACCTTCCAGAGAGGCTATAAACACGCCCTATCATGAAATCTACCAGGAGCAACAATCAGTTACGCTGTTTTTTCATAGCTAAAGGCACAGAGGCCACCACCTCCTGACACTTGTCCCTCTTCCCTTGCCCCCAACGAGCTTTTTGAAAAGGCTTTGTCTTCTGTCCAAGAATACCGGCACTTTCTATCTCAGAGAAATGTTGACGCCAGCCCCTCCAGTCGAATCACCACAGACCCTCTTGGTTAGACCACGATGATCACACAGGATTCCCCCAGGAAGTACAAACGGCATCATTTTCTTTTGGGCTAACAAGCATCAAGAGTCAATAATTTTAAATGAAAAGGGAGAGGAGGCAGAGGAACATAAAAGGTACATTTTATGTTATCAAGATAAGAACATTCTCCCTCCATCTACAAAAAGCACGGCTTGCCTCACAGATCACTTGAAATGTAACAGAGAAGATCTTGCCCATCCTTTTGTGAAGGCAGAGCCAAATAAGCAAAGCACACACGTGTGCATGACGCACACACAGGTACACATGGATAAAGCACACTCAGGTTCGACAGGACAGGCTTCGAAAGAAGAAGGGTCAAGGCCGTACAGAGACTATGAATCAGAACCACCCTTCCACCCCACCCCAGCCAAATCCAGAAAGCGAAGCTGAAGAGGGTAAATAATTTGTTCAAAGTTACACAACGACTCAGAATTGTAGGGTCCTGACCCCAGTCTCTGGGAATCCAACCCAAACCTCTCAGATGATTCTCTAAAAAAGCCAAAAACCAAAACCCACTTAAAAAAAAAAACACAAAGCCAATCCCAGCAACAATCAGATTACATACTAAGGAGAGGACATTTAAATCGATATTCCTTTCAGAAAAATCTGAATACATTAAAATACATTAAATAAGGCAGCGAAAAACAAATGAAGCTCTCAGGCAGCTAGCCTGTGATGATCTGGTTGTTCCCTCACGAGCTGTAAGACGACGCAGATATCAGGGCCTTGGCCCAGCTCCGGACACTCCCACGTCTCAGTCCCTGGGCCTCTCTCCTCAGGAGACCCTGGTTTGGGGAAGCTTCCCGTGTCCATCAGAAGTGATGGGGAATAAATTACCTTTTCACTGTCAATGTGAACCACATCTTTGGCTCCAGGATCTTCCTCCCACAGCGGGGGCCCTTTTGGATCCTTCAGAAAGGCCACTAAGGACTGAGGAAAAGAAGAGAGAAGGAAAGACTCATTTTAGCCAGGAAAGAGGGAGTTGGGGGAATTGGGAAGCTGCCCTGTTATCCTGCCTGGAGACCCCGCTGCCTGGAACGGGACCGCACGTGGCACATGGGCAAACTCTTGGGGTGTGCCACTCCACCACCCACTGACAGCACTGCTAAGAGCACTAAAAATGTACCCACCACCCCCACCAGGACTTTTCAGCCACACAACACCTCACTCTGGTCAACTGATCCATACCTACCATGCTTCTTCAGGACAAAAAAGAGGAAATGTGAGACAATTAGTTGGCTCATTCAAACCAGAGACACTCATGCTTCTACTAAATCTCAGCTCCTCCAGAAAGTATCTCTGATCAGTTTGAATAAAGGTCTCCAGTCCTGTCCAAAGCATTGACTTCCATATTCATGCAGCCACTAAAACTGTCAATTGCATAAGCAGGTAACCATACCTACTTGTGACCTGTTTGGTATTTCGTGACCTACAATGACTTGGAAGTGAGCTGAATCCTGATCACCCTCTGTGGGGCTCAGACCAGGAAGCCCCAGGGCAAGGTGCTCATCTCTGTGGCCACCTGGTTGCTGTATTCTCTCCTTGAAGAGCTCCCTTCTAGACGGCCCAGGATGAAGATCTGACAAAGACCTTCGATAAAGCACTTAACTAGCCTTTGTCAGGTGGACAATTAACTCAAACTTCTGCTCCCCTCGGGGAAGACACATGGGGGGGGTATGTCCCTCTCCGTTCCCCTCCCCACCTGCCGTGTCACTGGCCCAGGACAGAGGAGGCATTCACTCTGGGACGTGGAGCTCTAAGTCTGCGAGAGCCAGGAATGGGGACCAGAAACCAGCCAAGCCTCCACCCCTCCAAGTGGCCTGCAGGGGAGAAGCTGGCCTCAGTGTCCCCCGTCTGATGCACATTCTGTTACTTCTGTCCACTTTGATGGAGCTCCAGTGAGCAGATGATGATCTGGGTGTGTCTGCTGGGGGTAGGGGAGTCTGAGGCGAGAAAGGTTAACACCCCCTTAGTGAGGCTGTGCATTCAGCCCATCCACTGGTCACACGCAGAGGACCTCACTGAGGCTTATTTCTGGCAACTCCTATTTAGAAAGAGCCACTATAGAAGTAGGGGAGACAGGCAAGACTTCATAGGATTTCATTCAGGTAATGCTCCCTGTCCATCCAAATGGAGCTGAGAAATGCCCCCTGGCGAGAGAAGAAGGGCCATTTGTACCAGCCTCCCCAGCCCCCTATGCGCAGCCCCCTCAGCATCAACGAGAAAAGATGATGTGGATGGAAAAAGGAAAGAGATAGCCTCTCCTAAGGTAACAAATGAAATTTTCATACTAGCAATCGTTGGCTTTTCAGGTGGAGATTCTTCTTCTACGGATGGATGGATGAATAATCCCATCCACAGGTTCTCTCCGAATCGGTCTAACTGACAAGACCTCCGGTGGGAAAGTCTGCAGAGAGAAGCACCTGGGACAACTCCCACCCAGCCGTCTATTCGGGGTGCTCTGAACCTGAGGGAAATGGCCCACACCCACCCCTGGGTCTTCAGGATGTCTTCATGGCTGGGAAACCATACTCGCAGCTCCAGGGCCTCAGGAGAAGGTCATCAGAGAGCCATCTGAGTTTCAGCTTCCCAGCACCTCTGGTCCTCACCACTTCACACACCAAGAATTTTTCTGGACAGACTGCCGACAAGCAAAAGGCCGCCTACACAGGAAGTTCCCCTCTTTGAGTTTCCTGCTCTTCACCCTCACTTATCTGGCTGCTGGCCTCTCCAGGGGCTGTGGCACAGTCCCTGTGACCAGGCCCTGCTGAACCATACAGGATGATGGCAACAGTAGCCAGAGCATGAGCCTGAGACTGTATGCCCGCCCTGCCAGAGGCTCCACTGTCTCTCTTGGAGAGAGAGGGGCCCAGGAGAAACCCTGAAAGGAAAACTAGTCCGTGACCAAGGAGGGCTTTGGTCTTGGCTGCTTCTGCTGAAAAGCAGAAGCCATCAGGGAGTCACGGGATCACTAGGCCACATCCCCCTGCCCTGGAGAACTCCTGGACTCTAGCCCAGTCCGTGATGGTCCTAGTAGGCTTTGGGGACCCTGGGACCAAGGATGTTCTCTCTCCGCTAAAGACTCTGACTCCGTACGATGCTCAGCCCACTCCCCCTGCTTGCTGAAGCAGAAATCACAGGAAGGAGGAGAGCGAGCAGCTCCTACACACCTGGTCTTTGTAAGGAGGCAGACAAAGGGCAGAACTCGGCTTCCCCGACCCAGGCAAGCTCAGAGCACCAGGGCTCCTTGCTCCTCTCCTGCTACTACAGTTGTAAGCAGCTGCTAGGCCCTGCTCTATGATCTCAGGACAGACTTCTCAGAGGGCCGGCTAAATAAAAACTGAACACAACCTCCCAAACCAAAAAGCCCCTGTCTCTTCTTTCCATCACTGCATAAGCACCTCCCCATCCCACCAAGCTAAACCATGTTCCTGGGGAGTACGTGTTCTCTCCAAGGACTTCAGTTGATGTCTTAACACAGAATAGGAGGGGTTAAGCAACTCTAATTGGTAGAATTTTCTCTAAGTGTCTAAGTGGGTGTTAAGATGATGAGTAATCAGCTGAGTCTGCATAAGGTAAAAGCTGCAGCAACTTAAAAAAGAACAAGTGTTGGTGGATAAACAAGAAATGACCAGGGAGATGGGGGGAGAGAGGCAGTGGGACAGGGGCAGAGACAGCTGCACAGATAGAGAGAGGAGCCCAGGGTCCACCCCAGTGTGAGAAGCATGAGAGTCTGAGTGAGTCTAACATCTCACGGAACAGAAGAAACAGATGGCCCCCGCCAGGCAGGGGCACACTGCCTGGGCCAGAGGTAGAAGATGTGTGATGAAGGAAATGCATGTGCTGAACGAGGAGAAGCCGAAGGCAGCAAAAGGACTCAGGGCGGGGCAGCTGCTTTGTGTAACAGGACAGCACCTGCAGGTCACAGATCTCCACCCAGGCTTCCAGTGACACTCGTTCTTCTTCTAAATTACATTTGTAGCAGCGAACGCCCCAGTGACATGGGCATCTCATCTGGAACAAGCTGCATCAGCCCAAAGGTGCCAAGCTGCCATGTCCTGCACATTGCGGCAACCTGGGCACAGCAAGTCCCCTCTGGCCTGTGGGCCACCACTGGGGACATGACCACAGAGATCAAGGAGGGCTTAAAGCCACAGCAAAGGGGGACCCAGGCCTTTGAGGGGGAGAGGTGGGATGTCACACATCTCAGTAGACAACTGCGGAGAGATTCACAAGCCATGTACAAGGCCAGTCATTCCCACCGTGGTAACAGTTACAACCTTCTCTAGATATTCTGCTGACAGGTGCTCTAGAGATAAGAATCCCTCAGGTCATTCAGAAGAGCTATCTGTGCAACCTGCCCTTTGTTCTCTCAGAGAGAACCTGCCAGACTTCTGGGGTCCATTCAGACTCCACCTCTGCTGAGAATGAGGGAGGTAAATTTACCTTAAATGTCACAGCTCGGTTATATTCAGTATGAAATGCACCATCCCTGTCAAATGAGGAGAAAGAGGTGTTAACTTTAGGAATGGTTGTGAAGATGCATACCTCTGGTTTCCTGAAGCATCTTAAGATTCAGCTATTGGACACAGCTCAGGATTTTTAAAAGAAATAATTGTAAACACAGGAAAAAAATCATTCTGAAATAAAATTAATCTAACTAAAAATCCCTGTTCACTGACAATACCAATGAAAGCTTTCAGCACTTACTTAGAAATTGGAAATACCCACGTGTACTTACTGGTAATGGAATAATTCAACCTTTTTGTCCTTCGGGCTCAGGTCAACCTTCATCTTCTTGCACAATTTTCTACTCTCTGCATCACTGAAAGACAAAAATGTCGGGAACCATTTGTTACCTGAAGTCCTCACACAGGTGTTGACAGAGCACAATTTGTTGGTGGCCTAAGAATAAGCCAGGTAACTTGGAATTCTCAGCAGCAAGTGAGGACCTCATCACAGACGCGTTCTCAGAGAACTGGAGGAAGGAGAGGAATGAACAGGAAACGGGCTGATCGAGAGAGACAAGGACAGGCAGGCGGGAAGGACAGATCACTACTTGTAAGAGGCAACATGGAGAGGTCCGGACAAAGGACGCGTCCCAGAAGTGTAGGCGGTGGACAGCCCATTTTAAGAAGAAAAATAAACTCACAGTATGGATCAGTGGCCCCGAGCCTGGCTGCTCGTTAGAATCACCTGGGGACGTTTAAAGCAATACTGACTTCCTGGCCCTCCCCAGATCATCACTTCAGCATCTCTGCCTCGGGCTCAAGCAAGGTTTTGTTTTTAGAGCTCTACAGTGTGCCATATGGCACCTGCTGTAGACCATCTGACCAGGCTGAGAGGAAAATGAGCTACGATGTTGAGGAAGGTATGAAATCTGACCGGGTATCGACGAAAGGAGAAGGGAGACGGGGAAAGCTTCCGTGAAGTGCTGACGTCTGCAATATCACACTCTCGCACTTAGAAATTCTTCTAATAAGAACTGTCTGTCAGCTGCCATTCACCATTTACAAAGTGCTCACGCATGAACTCATCTAATCTTGGTTTCCTTCCTGTTAGACCAATGGTTCTCAAGGTGTCGTCCCTGGACCAGAGCATCAGCATCACCCAGGAAGCTGTGACAAATGCAGATTCCCAGTCCCCTCCCAGCCTGACTGAATCAAAGCTCTGCGGGTACTGGAACATCTGTGTTTTAAGGAGGCTTACAGGTGATTCTGATGCATGCCCTCATCCTTCGCTGGCTCTTCCTCCTGGCCACCTCCAGCATGCCCTCCACCAGCCCCTCAGAGACCTTACCTGCTTTCACAGCTCCCCATGACCTCGCCATACTCAGCCAAGTCTGCTCAACAACCAGCCAAAGGCGGTCAGCAATCCCACCCATGTGGGGCCTACGCCTTACTTCAGGGCCTCTCCCCAGATCTGAATGGACTCAGTGAGGGCTTCTCAGCCACCCAACCCCCACTGGTCCCTGCTGACTACACTGCATGAGAAACTTTGTTCTGCCAGGTAAGACAGCCACCTGAGGGAAGTCCCTCATCTCCCACCTGTTCACATACCTCACCACCTTCTCCGGTCATCAGCTTCACACAGCTGTGCACCAGCCCCAGAACAGATGGACTAATTAAACCATTCAGCTCAATTCTGAAGGCAACACTCATCAATGGACAACCAAAATTGTGAGACCTCATTCTAAGCGTAAACATACAATTTGCAATTCAAGAAGCATGTCATCCAGGAGACGTGTGTGTGTTGGGGGGGGGGGGCGGTGTGTGTCGTAGCGGATAGTATCAGTTACTCCCAGGGCCACCCACCCGCCCCCACCCTAGGGCTTTCCCTCTCTATTTAGTCTTGCCTGTTGTTAGCCATCACTGTGGCTTCCAGGCCAGGCCGGCCAACAGCAGGGACTCAGGAAATGCATGACAAATTCAGAAAGGACAGGCTAATGACATTGCAATGGCTGCTTCCCTAAGCAACCAGTATCCTTAAGACAGGGAGAGTCCGGAGGGCAGGACCAAGCCTGGAGGGGAGGAGACCCAGAAGGGCCAAGTCTACCTCAGAAGGCCCCTAGAAAGGCAGCGCACGGCCGCCAGCAGCTGGAAACTCTGACCCTGAAGGCCCGCGGCGATGCCATACATGACTCCACTGACAATGCCTATTAGCCCTGTCCTGCAGGGGCTCGTGGTGAGACCACACTGACAGGCCGCAGGTCTGTTTGAGAACAACTTTGGGGTGCCCTCTCCTGCCTGAGTTAACGCCCCAGGAGAGAGGGCTCAACTTGGGATGTTCAACCACTCACTTGGCACTCTCCTTGTCCGGCTTTGTTCTGCTGGGCACAGCCGTTTCTGCAACCACCTACCGTCCACCTGACTGCAACAATGAACAGTGGCTGGGGCATGAGCTAAGTCTCAGAGGCCATGGCCCCCCTCAGCCCCATCCTGACATCCAGCAGGGGCACCTGAAGGGCCTGCTCACACTGCTGCGGCTGCACGACTGCTCAGACTCTGCAAGGCAGCCAACTGAGGGGAGAAGGGCGCCCCATGCCAGCTCTCTCTTGCACTCAGCCTGGCTGGAGCCTCTTCCTGTGACTTTCCCAAAGCAGAGAGAAGAGTGGCAGGGCTCAGAGTCATTCCAACCCAACCCCTGCCTGCTCTGCAGAACCCACTCCATGAAAAAGCCTGACTGCTGCAGCCTTAGGTGCCCGGTGAGCCCAGGCCAGGCTTAGGAGTAACGCTCTGAACCAACCAGCTTGGCTGCGTGGGGCTGGAGGGCACCGAGGGCCTCCCACCTGTTCCTCAGTGTGCACCCCCCGCCCACGGGTCCCGCCCAGCCTGCAGCCTGTGGCCCCGACTCCAGTCAGGGAATCACAGCACTGTCTCTGCCACAGGATTCCTTGTTGCAACCTCTTCCCTCCAGAGGGTATACGACACTCCCCAAGGGTCCCTCCTCTGCTCCCCGCCCCCTATAGACAGACAGACACACACACACACACACACAAATACGAATGCACACATTCTCAGAGGGGTACATGGGGCTACGGTGTCCTGTCCTCTCTGAGCACCTCTGGCACAGACCCCAGAGCCTGAGCCACCCACCTCCAGCCCCCACCGTCTGGCTTCCCTGCCGTCTTTCTCTCCACAGCACATCCCCACATCTGACCGTCAGCCCCTCAGGAACGTGCGCTCCGTGAAGGGGAGAGCTTTGTTTTGCTCACAGCTATCTCCCCAAGTACAGCAGCAGCTGGCACACAGCAGGCCCTCTATAAATAACCTGAGTGAATGAGTGAATGAGTGAAGGAATGATGCTGTCTTGTGGCTGGGAGGAGGCTCTGGGCTCTATCTATCGTGCTCCAGGAATCTTACCAGGTGACAGCTCCTGACAGTGTTCTCCCAGATCCACTCCCTCCTCCCTGTCTCTCAGAATGCATGAGTGTGTGCGTGTGCGTGTGTGTGCGCACATGCACTAATTGTGCAGTACAGACAATAAAAGTCATGAGAGTTCAAGAAGGGAAGAGAAATTACCCAAGCTCAGGGACTTAAAAGGATCTGGGCTGATAGATTAAGGACAATTAATTGATCTACTGGCTGCCTCCCTCTCCACCTCCCTCCCCCAGCGGGTGACTGAGGCCCTAGGGGAAAAGGAGACAAAGGCAGGGAGCAGGGAAAGAGCCGCTTTGCGGAATGGAGAGGGAGGGCGAAAACCAGGGGTCATGAAGAGCCGACTGGCCGGGCAAAGGCCCTCACCTGCCCTTCCTTGACCGTCTGGCAGGAACCAGCCGTTTGTCTGCTGGGGAGGCTGGAGCCCGCCTCCCCCTGCCCGTTTACTCACCCACGACCTGCTACATCCTATCCCACCCTGTGTCCCTTGGCTCTCCTCTACAGAGAATGTGGAGGAAAAGAGGCCTGTACACGCTTTCCTCCCCACCCACGGCCAGAGAGACACACCCACACTCGTGTTCGTTTGAATTTGTTGTGTGCGGTGGCTGCTGCTGGTGCACGGTGTTGTGCTTACTAGATCTTCACGTACAGTAATGATCACCCCAGAGACTGCAATAGGCTCCTGGCAGGCAGACCAGGGACGAAAGGTGGGGTGAGAGCAGGAGGAAAGGGAAAAAACAAGGACCTGGGGACTCAGGAAGGGCAGGTATGCAACTTGAAAGTTGCAATCTATGGACCAAACTCTCCCTGGAGGAAAGCCCAGCTGCCAGCTGGAATGACCAGCAGCTTCTAGAGCTGACTCCGCCATTAGCCAGCCTGTGACCTCTGAGGACCTTCGGCTTCCCGAGCTCAAAAATGCGAGTCGTCCACGTGAGCTGAACGGAGCTTGCAATTCCTCTACAGGGTCAAGAATTACTACAGCACCAAGGCAGGCCACCTGTATCCTGACAGAAGAACCAGGAGCCAGAACCCAGGATAGTAGGTGGAGACTCAAAAAGATCTGAACCTCCGTCATCTCTCTCCAAGCGCCCCAACCGGCTCCCCACTCGGCCAGTCAGCTTCCTTATGTCCTCACACACCGTGGGCAGCCCCCTGCGGCAGGGCAGAAAGGAGACCGCACTCAGGACCAGAGGAAGGCCCCTGCCTATCTTAGCCACTGTGTGCCCTTGGCTAGCCCCGCCTTCCTGGGTTCCATTTCCCCATCAAAGAAGGGGTGAGTCTCTTTCTCCCAGCTGCCGGGTCTAACATGGCAGGCTTCTGAGCAGAGGGACCTGTGACCCCTGGGGGCGGGGGCGGGGGGAGGGAAAGGTAGGAAGTACCCTCCCTTCAGAGACATGAAGAAAATGGGAGACAGGGAAGTGAGCAAGAAATACTGTCAGAGTGACTGCCAGGTGCCACATCCCAAGGACAACATGGAAGGCTGTCGCTGCAGGACACAAGGCAGGACACAGAGCAGCCCTGGAAGAGCTGGACCTGAACTGTGGACAGACCCTGGTGGTCACACAGCACTCTCTGATGCAGGGACTCGCTGCGACAGGGATCCTCCCAGGTCTGGCTGTTCTCCTTGGCACCTGCCTCAAGAAGGCACACAATCAAGTATGAATTATGCAGCACAGTTAATAAAAGTGATGGAACAAGAGAGAGAGGAGCGGGCCTTCTCCTCCTCCATCTGCCTCCCAGCCAGCAATTCGGAGGCTCTGCTCCCCAGCTGGGGACACATCACCCCACTGAGTGCACGGCAACGTGCCAGCAGGTCTCTGAAGTCACAAGAGAAACACGGCACTTCTAGGAGTCCACTTTATCCCATGGTAAGTAAGGTGAAACATGCTTACATATAAAGGAGCAAATGCTAAGTTCAAATACTTTTTAGAAGAAAACACAGGACTTCAAAATAAGCTGTGCTTGCCCTGGCAGGCCCCAAATCTTGGATCTGGGGAAGCCAACGCTGCTCCAAGGGAAATAAAGCAGATGGGAGAAAGAGAGCAGGGAAGAAGGCACATGCGGTTAGGTAATGACCTTAAACCCTCAGGAAGGGAAAGCAGTGAGCGTCCGATTGGGCAGTCTGGGCCCAGTGAGAATCAGCCCCAGGAATTAGCATACCAGGCACAGCGCCTGCCTGCTGGCTCCAGCTCAGTGACCTAGACAGCAGCAGGCCAAGGCCGAGCCCAACGCCAGGCTGCAGGGCACGAGGGGAATACCAACTCCCTCCCACACAACCCACTGAACACCGGACAACCACCTCTCGCCAACCCAGCGTGGCTGCAGAGGGCTGAGCCAGGAGGTAGAGTGAGGGGAGGGAGAGATGACAAACCCTGGACAGAAGCCAGACACCCTGCAGACACCTCACAGCAACAAGCGACAGGGCCTGGGACCTGGGAGATGACCAAGGTGGAGGGGTGTGTGAGCCTGCAGGCGCGCAAGCAGGGGTAGGGAGAAGAGTGGGGAAAGCGAGAAAAAGAGGAAAAGAGACATCCACATAGAGAAGGGAGGAGGAAAAAGACCAAAAGAATGGGAGAGGCAGGACCCAGAGAAGGGAAGGGGCCTCAGAAACCAGTGAGGGAGGGGGAACAAAGGGGGACAGAGGAGGGACGCTCAGAGGGAAGGACAGGAGAGGCAAAGAAGCAGACACCCAGGATGGGGGGGCAGAGAGAGAGACCCCCAAAACTGATAGCCACACCCCTACCACCTACTTCCACACATACACACCACACATCAAGCCTGGCAGCTTCCAGGATTTTCTGAACTAGGTTATTTAGGGATGAGAGCAACTTGGAAGACTTGATGCCAGGTTTCACACATGATTCAACTGAAGCCCAGAGAGGTGCAGCGACTTGCCAAAGGTGCCACAGCTATTTGCTGTCAGAGCCTGGACTCAAAGCCAGGCCTCCTGACCTGCAGCCCTCAAGTTCCACTGCACTCTTCTTAAGGGTCAGAGCAAAACACCCTTTTGCTGGGGCTAACTCTCACACCCAAGACTGTCTTCAGGAGCATCCTCACAACATCCAAGGGACCCTCGTCCAAGAAAGAGCTGTCGAAGAACAAACGCACCAATGCTCCCCATCCAGCTTCCTCTTGGAATGCCCTGAACAACCCTGCCGAGATGAAAAATAATAAGAGTAGAAGGGGATCTCACATTTAAATTCTACTCTAGACAGAACTTTCTTTCATTTACCTGATCCTCACCACAGCCCTGGAAAGAAGGCAGGATACGTATTACTGTCCCATTTTACAGATGAGGAAACAAGACTCAGGTAACAAGCCAAGGGCATAGGGCTGGCAGGCAGCAGAGCTGACCCTTCCACTCGGGCCTCCGCCATCACTCCACACACTCCAGAGACGCCTCGCACCACAGCACGGTCTGCCCTCGCCCCAGAATGCCCCTGCTCCCTCCACCTGCCCTGCCAGGGGAAAGCAGAGTGGGCTGCTCACTCCTGACCTGCCTGTCACCCCTCCCCAAGCCCTGCATCGCCATTCCAGTCTCCAGCCCTTCGCTAGCAGGGCAGGAAGCAGAGCTGAGAAGGATGAGAGGTGGGGAACCTCAGCAGGGCCCATGCGAGGGGACGCGCTCTGGCCGACCCCCTGCTATTTAACAGCAGCTGGGACAAAACACGACTGTTTGCTCCACTGCAGGCAGCAACAGCAAGCATTCCCAGAGCCCCTGCCCGTCCCCAGAGCATCTCGTTCAGACTCATCAACAGACCGAACGCATTGAGGACAGTGAGAACAGTCACCACAGGGCCCCGGAGTTAACATGGGGGTCCCCTAAGGATGTAGGGGGCAGGTTCAGAAGTCTGGGGGGAGTGGCCGAGCAGGAGGGCAGAACCAGCTCATGCCCTGGGGGATCCCTCGTGTAACGGTGGTCCTGGTGATCCATGAGGACTGACACCCAGGGTGGCTTGCCTGGACTAGAGCCCTGAGTTCTGTCCTTGGGCTGTTCTGGGAAGACTGAGCTGCACCCTCTCTCTGATTTCAAAGTCGGACCCAGATATTCCTGCTCCCAACATAATCCATTATAGCTCCATTATCCACCTACTTACCTGAACTGTTTAAAAGCTATTGCACATTTCAGTTTATACTTCCTCTTAGAGGGATAAATTGAGTGACAGCTATGGGATCAGTTCACCCTTTTGTCTGAAGGTCGCCTCTTTTAAGCTCTAAGGTGCCCTACGTTTTCATTCTAGCACACTGAAAGTCACAGGACTATTTCTCCCATTGGCACTTTTATTGACTTGAGACATCATGTCTCCAAATGAGTCCTGAATCCTGATCTTAGTCTGTCCTCACACACTAACCCGGGCCCCATGCAGTCCTGCCACTTCTGGAGCAGAGCAGGACTGCCACCTCCACACACACTGGCCACATGACCCCAGACAGAGCTCGGGGCCCACCCCACAGGGAGCTGCCCACAGGGAAAGCCAGGGCACTGGAAAGACCTGGGCCTCTGAGGTCTTTGCCCCAGACTGGAACTCCACCTCCTCCTTTCTCAGCCTTTCCAGAAAGAATTAAGTGACACATTGAGCCTCCATTAACAGCACTTTTCACCTGGACCATAATCACCTGGTTAGGTGTCTGCCTCCTCCTTGCACACTGAGCTCCATGAGGACACCGCTGTCCATCTGTGGACCTCAAAGCACAAAGAGCTCGGGAATGGTTGCTGAGTGGACCCAGGTGGATGCAACTAAATCAGAGCTCTTCTGCCCGCTTCTGCCACCCACAAGCCACATAGGGACTCCCTGTGATAAGCGTCTGTAGAACCGGTGTCACTTTCAGATATGGAGATTCCAAAGCGCCCTTTCCCCTCTCACAGGCTTTGTCGCTTTGCCTGTCACATAGAGCACCCCTGGTAAGACATGGGAGCCAGAGACACACCTGAAGACGAGCACTTCCAGACCAGTTATGAACTAGGATCAACCAACGGCTCAGAACTCACAAGCTGTCTAGTGAGCAGTCTCTTCCATGAAGTTGTGTGAATAAATCAGGTGTGAGGCCAGATGTGAGAGTGTGCACTCACACACGCACACACACCCACACATACCCCATAGCAAACACTGCTTGGCTAAGACTTCTCCCCTGGTCTCATTCAGGGCTTTGTCAGAATATGAATCTCCTTTGATTCTCTCCAATCAGAGCAGACAAGCTTGAGGCCAACTTAGAAATGAGTGCCGCAGAAGCTCATTTGCGAAACAGCTGTTTAGAACTCAGACGGCAGAGCAAGACGACTGCAGGGAATGGAGCCCATGAAAGCTCCCTGAACCCACAGGGCAGTAGCAGGGCTGCGACTCAGGCAAGGACAGCGACACTAAGGCTCAAAAGACCTTGACGGCCATCCGGGAAAAGAACTGCCTCTTTCCCAACAAAGCCCCACCTCTTCCTGCCCTAACCAGAGCGCATGCTGTCCCTTCTCCTCTCCCTCCTCCCGAACCCCGACTCCTGATGAGCCCCAAGTCCAGGTGAGGAGCAGCTGGACACAGTGGCTCTGGAAACACTGCTTGTCCTCGGTCAGAAGGACATGGAAACGCTGGTATCCACCAAGCGCAACACGGCACCTTGCATACAGTTGGTGCTCAATAAACATGCGAAGAACAAACCTGTTCTTAGCTACTTTTTTTCCTGTGTTCATTCACTGTCTGTGAGTCTTTTTTGGTGTTTATGCCAATCTATGCTAAACTGGAAGCTAATTATATGACAAGAGGGTTGTGTGTGTGGTTGTGTGTACACATAGCCAAGCAGCAAAGCACTGAACACAGAGGGAAGTGGAAATTATTCCTCATGACTGAAAGGAAAGGGAAGCCAAGTACCCCTGGACTCAAACCCCCAAACTCAAAAGAATCAGAGGAGTTCCATCACCAAGAGGGAGCTCTCCTTCCTATGGACCACTTCTGTGGCTGGGGCTTGATTCGGCCACGGTAACACGGACAGGAAAGTCTCTGGGAGGAGGGGGGTCAGGAAGGAGGAGACGGGGCTCTCAGTGCAGGCATCCGGACAGGTAGGGGAGGGTGGACGGGTGGGGACCCAGGTCAGAGGAGAGAGCTGGAAGGACTAAGCCACCTGTCCAGGACCGACACATTTAACTGAGGCACCTGGAAGCCAAGGCAACTGTTGGGTCAGCTGTTTCACAAAACACTCATCCCACCCACTTTGCGTGGCAGGCAGCAAAGACCTCTATCAACGACCTGGGCTGGGGGTAAAGCCCACGGTTCTTGCTGCAGACCTCCCATTAGCAAGCTCACAGGGTGACCTTGAAAATAACATTGCCTCTCTGGGCGTCAAGGCCCCTCTACGAAACAGGGCCCCCTCTGCCACCCACTGGGAAGACAAAATCAAGGGACACATGACAACAGAATAAAAAGTAAAAGCTCTCTGGCAGCAGGGAGAAGAGGGGTGGGCTGCAAAGAACAGGAGGGGGCCAGGACCTGCCCCTTCCCCGGCCCAGCCCCTTCCCCTGGTGGCCCTGCAATTCTGCCAGGGAGGTGTCCCTGCAGCGCTCTCTCCACCACATCTTCTCTCCTGCAGCACTGATCAGGGACAATTCCCTCCACACCCTCCAGCCACCATGCCCCGTGTCCCCAGGACATACCCACAGTCTACCCAGCAGATGGTGCCTTGTCCTTTCACTGCCTGGGCCACGGTGGACAATAACCTGAGATGACTTTCAGCTGCAGCCTCTGTAAAAAAGACAAAAATTATACATCTATGCCCAGGCGCACCACGGCCACCCCTGCCGTCGTCCCTCAGTGGTGAGGAAGAATGGAGACCAGGCTTAGAGGTGAGGTCCTGAGCACCAGCCAAAACACTGTCCCAATGATCAACATTCTGCGAGAACGGCCCAGCTCTGCTCAGAAACCCCTGCTCCCGCCATCCTCCTGGGCCTTCCTCATAGACACAGGACCCCCAACTTACCCCCTTTAAGCCACACTTCATGCCTCACTCTTCCAAGAATCTCTCATCTGGACCCTCAACTCCCAGTAGAATCTTTGAGTCATCACTTTTCTGAGATGAATTTTGAAAATTCTATAACCAAATAATTGCAGTTCTATAAAAAAATTACAGTTCTATAAAGTAGGGAACAAGTTTGCCAGCTCCACACTCGTCTGTCCCGGTGCCCCAACTGTGGGCTGACGAGGGCAGGGACCAGATCCTTCCTTTACTTATGCATCATAACGTCATTTAGGGGCTCGGTGCCACCTGGTGATTAAATGGGGTTTATGTGTGACACTAGTCTCTGACGGACCAGTGCCAAGTGTACTCAAGTCACATTTCACAGCCCATTTCCCAGAAGCGACAGGGGAAGGGCCAGCCTGGCAGTCCCTCGGGGGTCAGCTGCAGAAGCGTGGACCATGCCTTGGGGCAGGGTGGCATGAACACAAAAAAGGAAAAGTTTTTTTGTTGGTCCAGGTGTCTGGGCAAAGCACTTAGAAACTACTGTGAGAAAGGCAGGTTCTTGAGGATGGAGCCTCTGTGGCCAGGACTTCAACACTGGCAGTCGGCAAGGGTCCACTGCAAAGCGGCTGTGGCCAGTGTGTCACCTTCCCCCATTATACCTGTGAGCCCACTCGAAAGTCCCGCCACTCAGACGCTGGTGGGGAGCGCAGTCTGCTGCCTTCCCCACCAAAAGCCACATGATACATTCCAAAGCCAAGCAGAAATGACGTCTGAATTATCTGCCTCCTCAGATCTCCCTTCCTAGGGTGGGTAATGGCAGCTGTTTGTGAATACAAAGCACGCTGAGAACAAAAAGCATCCACAAAGGAGGCCCTCCCAGGAACCCCCACCAGGGCAGCAGGAGGAGGGGAGCAGTGAGGGGGGAAAGGCCATGGCTCCCCTGCTCAGACTGGGCTCTGGGAGGCGGGAAGGAAACTGAAGGAGAGCGTCGTGAGGCCCCCTCCCCTACCCCTGCGTTTCAGCGGCAGAAAGGGAAGCACTGATTCAGAGGATGGGAGGGGAGAAAACCCAGCCACTACGCCACTCCTGAAGCCCACTGAAGGCCACAAGTCCAGGAGCAGCCTGGGCAAGGAGGCAGGAAGGTAAAGTAACAGCCCAGGGCCATGGCCAAGCAGGGAGGAGGCCAGGAGGCCAGAAGCACTGGGAGCTCCACTGCCAGCAACCAAGACTGTGGCCAGGCGAGGGCAGAAGGGAAAACAAGAGCACGGTGGGCCAGCCTCCCACCCACTAGTGCCTTTAGGTGAGCCCTTCCTGCCAACTCACCACAACCCCTTCCTGGTCTCTGGGCCTTCCATTGTTGCTGAATTAAGACTACACTTCTTCCTACCCTCCAGCAGAGGAGACGAGCAGAGGAGACGAGCAGAGGTGGCAAAGGGGACCAGCTCCACCATTCTCTAGCCGGCAGACCTCAGATACGCCAGCTGTTCTCTCTCAGCGTCAGTCTCTTCACTCGTAAACTGGACGTTATCTGACAACCTGCACTGCCCCCCTCACGGCAAAGGAGCAAATGAGAGTCCACGGCAGAAGTTCCCTGAAGAATCCTTGTAAGCTGATGGCTTACACGACGGCAGCTGCCCAGAGGAGGAACCAAGTGTGTTCCTGCACTCACAACCTAGCTCAGGAGCATCCAAGGGGGCGAGCCACGCTGATTCAGGGCCCTATGCCCTCAGGAACAACGCTGCTTCTCCCTTGCCTCGGTTTCCCCCTATTCCTGACAGCAGGGAAATGCCAGTCACATGCTGAGCTCCCAACAACCTCAGGGAGTGTGTGCCAGGCCCTCGGAAGGGCAAGGAGCAGCACGTGCCAGAGTGCTTGGAGGATGCAGGCCTCAGGACGGACACACGTCCAAAACATCCATCAGCCCCCAGTGCCAATGAGTGTCGAGGATGAGCTGCCAGGGAGAGCTGTGCCCGGAACTGGCCCAGCCACTGGCTGTAGCTCCTCCGGGGCACAGAAAACTTGGCATCCTCAGGAGCAGCGAAAACACTTAACTCTGCTGGAACACCACCAACAGTCAGATGTTCAAACTCATGGCCAAGAGCTGAGCAAACGTCTCTCACTCCACTATGCCCACTTCAGCCTCAAGGTCAGAAAGGGCAAGACACTGCTCCCACCCCTACTGAGGCTGCCCTGTCCTGAGCTTGGAGCCCACTCCAAACTCAGCCTCATGTTCTGACCCCAGAGCAGGACAGATGGGGGCCAGGGCTGCCTGCCTGGGTGCGTGCCCCCAAGCCTGGGACCAATTCAGCTGGCAACAAGCCGACCCAGTAAGTTAACCACCAGCTCTGATGGAGCATGCCCTGGCAGGGCCGGCCCGTGCTGGTCCAGGAAGCCAGAATGCCCATCGCGGTGACCACTGTCCTCCGTCCTCCTTCACACACACACATACCTCCTCTCCCTCCTGAGGCAGGGAGGGACTCCAGAGGGCTTTGCCTAAGAAACACTGGCAAAAGGGAACTGAAACGACCTCTTAGGGATCCAAAAGCAGCAGATCCCTCCACGCCTCTGCCCCGGTCTTCTGAAGAAAGCCGACAAATCCCACGTCCTCGGACCCTCCTTGGGTGGTTTGTGGTCCTAAGGTCTCTGCCTCCCATCTCTGCCCTCCTCCTTCCCTTCCCCTCCCCTCCCACCCCCGAAGGACGACCCCAAGGCCAAGCTGGGCACTTACCAGATCTGGAATAAAGCACCAGTACATTATTCCGGGTCCGGAGAAGTTTTTTCAAGTCCTTGGGGTCAGAGATTCTCTCGATGAGCGAGGAGACCTTTGAGGAGGACAGCCACGCCGGCAGGACCACCTGGGGATCAAGGAACCAAGGACCGTGAGCCCCAGCTCCCAGCTCGGCCCGAGGAAGAAGGGGGCCCCCGCAGACGAGCTGCCTGGGGCACATCTCACTTCAGAGGGATGAGACACATCCCCTTCTCACAACACTACACCCGCCTTTTCACCTCAGCCTCTCTCCAAGTCACCAACCCCCCCAAGGACCCTTCCCAGCCCACCAGTCTCCAAATCACCCCCACTTCATGCACTTTTATAAGGTTGTATGGACTGCACACTACACAAGCAGGCTGCGTGGACCTACTTGCCACCCACTCAGTCAAGACCCCTCTGGGAGGTCAATGTCTGTATTCCTCACAGCTCCCCAAATGCCACACACTGGAGCAGCGTGAAAACTCCATCCCACCTAGAAGCACCAAAGAGCAGAATCCAGAGACGTAAGATCACCGCTCACGTTTAGGATGAGAATAAATGGGTGAGGGGTTTCCCACTTTCCCCACTCAAACAATGATCTCAGGAGGCCAGGCAACAACAAGCGAGCCAATTCTCTCCCAGGAACCCTGAACACGCTGGGCACTGGAGGTGCCAGGCACCTCTGCAGGCACAATGAGGGGTGGGCTAAAACCAGGGTGCAGGGGGTGTTAAAAGCCTGAATAAGGAACAGTCACACAGCAGATCCCCTCACCCAGCCCACACAGCTGGCCACAGCCCCCAGCCCCGCCAGCTGGTAGAAAACACAGGGTTTACTATACAGAGACTGAATAAGAAAAGCTCTGCTGGGAGACACCAGGCAGAGGGTGGAAGAATGACCCTGAGAGAAATCAAGGGGACTAAGGAAAAGTCGCAAACCAAACCTGGAGATCACCCACCCCCTCAGCCCCCACCCCCAGCACCTCCCCTCCCTGTTCCAGAATGCCGCCAGTCTTATTCCTGGAGGCAGGAGATTAGAGAATTTTTCTCTGGGGAAACTGAGAAGCATAAGAAAACAACCTAAAGGCAGTGATATGGAGATCCTCCAATAAACCGGCAGGGCTCCCACTCAAATAGCCACCAAGAGGCCCTCTCAGTCAGCGTGTGCCCTCCACCCCTCCCAACACTCAGTCTTCGATCCACACCCCAGCGCCTCACTCTCCAACACAGATGGACAACCAAGGTCCACCAGACATCTGAGGAAGGCCCTCCACACAGGAGACAGAGACAAAAACAAACCAATGGAAAGATGAAACTCAGAAGAAAAAGAACAGAAGAAAACCATAAAACTATAATTATTATTCTCAGAAAAATAAAATAATACATCCATAAAACAAGAATAGCATGCCATGAGAAAGGAATAATCAGAGAAACAGGAAAAACTCTTGGAAAGTAAAATTCTCAGAGAAATAAAAAATTTCAATAGAGTTGAAAGTGGAATTGAAACAAACTCCTAGAAAATAAGACAAAAAGATCAGGTGGCTAGCCCCATGGCCAGGTCGTTACGTTCACATGATCCGCTTTGGCAGCCCCAGGTTTCGCCCGTTCGGATCCCAGCCACAGACATGGCACTGCCCATCAGGCCATGCTGAGGCAGCGTCCCACATAGCACAACCAAACTGACCTGCAATTAGAATATACAACTATGTGGGGGGGGGGGGCCCGCTTCGGGGAGGAGAAGAAGAAGAAAAAAGGGAAGATTGGCAACAGATGTCACCTCAGGTGCCAATCTTAAAAAAAACAAACTCTGTAAAATAAAAAACAAAAATATCAAGAAATATAAAACAGGAGAAAAAGATAAGAAAAATAAGAAAATGGATCCATTAAGTGCAAGAGCCAAATTAAAAGAACTCCAGAAAAAGAAAACAGAGGAAAAGACGTTATCAAAGAAATACTTCAAGAAAATATCCCAGAATTGAAAGAGGTGAGTTTCCAGTTGAGAAGGCCCAGCAGCATGAATTAAAAAAAGACTCTCACTAAAGTACATCACTGAAAACTTTCAGAACCCTGCTGACAAAGAGGAGATTCTGAAAGTTTCAAAGAAAAAATCACCAGAAACAAAAGATGAGGAATAAGAATTGGCATAAGACAGCTCATCAGCACTCCAGAAGACAATGAAGCACTGCCTTCACAATTCTCAAGCAACGTGATTTCCGACTGGCATTCTATAACCAGCCAAACTCTCTGTCAACTGTGAATACAGATTTACTCAGACTTAAGGTCTCAGATGTGAAAAATTTACCACCAATGCACCCTTTCTCAGTAAGCTCCTGGAACTCACGCTGTACCAAAACAAGAAGTAAACAAAAAACGAGAAAGACGTGGAACCTAGGAAACAAAGGATCAGCAGAGGAGAGAAGCAAGAATTACCACGTTGATGGTGAAGAGAAGTCCAGGGCAACTGTTCTACGGCCCACAGAACAAGCCCAGAATGGAGCCAGGACAGAGAGTTATAGAAGAATGGGGTCAAGAAAAAGAAGCAACTATAGATTACCTAATATGCTTGATCATATCGATCAGTTAAATAATCTGACCAAAGTTACACAGCTAATAAGTAGCAGGGCCAGGTCCTGAACCCCAGTCCCTCTATTGAGCCCATGCCCTCTCAGTCTACTGCCTCTTTGCAGCCAGAAGTCTTGAGTCTGAGCTCTAACATTCAATAGCTAAGATGCCTATGCAACATCGCTCAACCTCCCACAGGCTCAGTGCCTTGCACATGACATGGAGACATGGACACCTCCCTGGTGGGACTGCTGTGAGGAGGAAATGGGACAACTTACCAAAGGTGCTTCAGAAGTCATAAAGCACTCCAACAGGATCAGCTACCATAATACAGACTACAAACTTCCACCTCAGCAGAGTGGAAGACCGAAATGTGGCCATGTTCTAGTGTTTCTAAATATAACCTGCCATTGGGATTCAAAGGTTCCTTCTCCCCAGGGTAAAGGCACACAGGAGGAGGAGGAAGCGTGCCTCCCTCGGTGTCCTGCAAGAGCTGTGCACGCCGCCTGAGGACTCACTGCCCTTACGCAGCCCACCTCGAGAGCCCACCAGAAAGTTCATTCCGCATTATTATTACCTGTTATGCCACTGCTCCCAGGGAGCTAATGGACCTCAGACTAGAAAGGCCACAGCTCAATGCACACGATTAAAGGCAAAAAAGAAAAGAATCTGTTGGAAAAACACATTGACACTGCTCTGTTTTTAATCCTCAGATAATCTGGTCAGTCAAGAAAAACAACTGCCTCATCCAGGGCCTCAGTGCTCTGACCTGTGGACCAGCCCTCCTGCAACTGGCGGGCAACGGCAATTCTGGAACTGGGGAGAAGAACGGGGAAGGGAGGGAGGGTGGGCTCAGTGCCCAGCTGCTGAGCAGGCCGCAGCAACAGCAAAAGGCACAAGAGGCGAGTCTCATGGCATACCCACAGCTTCCTTCCTATAAAACCCAGTGAATCCCTCAGATCATCTACCTAGTGGTCACCCTCAGAGTAAAGCAACCACTTTCCAGCCAGCCGCCAAAGCCCCTGACCCAGCGTTTACCTCACACAGCAGAGAACCTAAGCTCAGCCAGAAATACCCTGAGCAAACAGACTTTGCTGGAACACCATCCCCAGGCATGGCATGGCACTGGGGCTAAAACTGGGCACAGCCTGCGGCCAGCCTGGTTTAGAATTCTTTATGGAGGTCCCACATCCCCCCAGCCTCCCCCATTCCTCCCCCACCTCTAGACTAAGAGCTCTGGAGGGCAGGACCCAGCACAGCGCCTGGCCCCTTGAAAGCAAACATGACAAGTCACACTTGCTACCACACTCCTGACCTTTGCAGAGGTCACCCGCTAGGAACCTTATAAGCTGAGTCCATGGCAGCTCAAGGGAGACCTGGAAGGGACCACCAAAACCAGACAGAGTACAGCCCAGCGAGGGTCTGGGTTGGAGTGTGACAGGAGAAGGTGAGTGGAGCCGGGCCGGGGTCTTGAAAGATTGGCTCAAGGGTCTCATCTGGCCATGACCTCAGACTGGGCAGCTGCCTGGTGCAGGGACCAGCTAGGTGGCTGCCCAAGTGGAAAGAAATGGGTCAATCCAAGGGCCTCAGGGAAACACAGCAGAGCTCAATGACTCTTCAGATGTAAGCACGGAAGGAAGAGAGAAGGAACAGAGAGGAGGTTAAAAGGACTCCAGGGATTCTGAGCCAGAGCATGCAACAAGAGCCAAAAACGGAAGGACTGAGACACAGCAGCAGAAGAGGCTTCTGTCTCATGCTGAGGAGGTGATAACAAGCCCAGGTGTGGACACGTGGACAGTAAGACATCCCAGCACGGGTGCCTCCAGGCTGGAGAGCAGCCTCGAGGGGTCGGGGATCAGGAGCAGAAGACAAGAGAACACCTCAGTTGAGGGGAGAAGCAAAGGCAGGAGGAAGGGCAGGAAGGAGAAGCGGGAAGTGCCACGTCAACACAGATCAGGGAGCAGACACACAGAAAAGCCGGGACCAGTGATGGATCCAGGGGCCAGAGTCCTCAGGGACACCCAGAGAATTCAGTAGTGTCGGGGGAAGAAGGTCAGAGGACAGACTGCTGAGAAGAGAAAGCACACCCAGCACAGGAGCTGGGGTGACAAGGGGAAGGGGCGCAGCAGCCCAGCAGGGTCAGAAGGACGGGCTGTCTCCACTATGGACCTTTGTGGACACAGGAGAGGCAGGATTTGCCCAGAGGGGCAGGATTTGGAGATTTGGGAGCAACAGAGGAAAAATAGTCGGGACAGCCAGATCCAGAGGGAACCAGGGGATGTGGTGTGCAAAGAGCTAAGATGGCAGCTTAGCATCTCTGAGAGGGGGAGGGGGGCTCTTCCCTCCCTCACCTAAGCCCAGGGGACTCTCCTCCAGCCACTTAACATTCTCCTTTCTCCTCCACTTCAGTCTATTTCAACCCTTCCAGTGTGCATGCTCCTTCCTTTCCTTAAGATGCAGCTCCAGTGAGCCCGGGATCACCTTGCCAAGCGCCTTCCTGCAGACTTCATAAGTCACAACCCACAAACCTTGACAACAATAACTACAGCAACAATAACAACGTTAATGATGCACAAACTCTCTGCTTTGTCAAGCTCTCACGGGGAGAGGGCAGTGTCTGAGAAGTGCTTCCAAAGCCAGCCACCTCCCAAGCCAGCCAAGGAACGGCTCCCGGGCTTGGCAGCCTCTTTACATTCTAAGTCATTCGCTTTGGAGGTAAAGGAGAGAAAAAACCCCCTTAGTTCACCATGCAAACTCCTCCTGACCTTCTCCAATAATTGTTTTCTTTCTGCTCACCAACTCTGAGCTTTAACAGCATTTGCATCAGGGCTGAGCCGCCCCCTGGCTGGGCTGACACCCATAACCTTCCCTGGTGCAGGATGGAACACTGCTGGGGAAAACGGCTTCCCCTTTTCCTGCTGCAGGGGACTACAGGCCCCAAAGCCAGGTCCGGACTGCACTGGAGAGCCAGCGCCCCCAGGTCCCATCAGCCCCCAACCCGTCACAGTGAGCTCCCCACCTCAGAACACCGGGACCCTCCATCAGAGTAGCAGCCCCCACCCCACCCCATGCACCCCTCCCCCCATCAGAGCACAGGCCCTCTTCGAGCCCAGCAGCACCCAGGGTGCCTGGCGCAGCTCCCCCCTCACCCCACCCCCACCCTGGCTGGAGGCAAGGGGCTGGAGGAACCCAGGCTGGCTCTCCTCATCTTCCAGACTCCCTGCAGTGTTCTCCTAACAGTTGTCTGCCCGTATCGGGGCCAGCCTAGAAGCCCACTCACATCTTTTCCTTTTGTGGGATTCCCACGCCCCAGACACTGCGGAAAGAGCACTGCTTCTGGAGTCAGAGAGACCGGGCCTCGAACCTAGGTGCCATCATTTACAGCGAGATGATCTCAGAGTGTCACTCACCCACCTGTAGGTGGAGAGGACAGTACCCATACCTGCTTTGCGGGATGGCTGAGGACTAAATGAGGGGGAGAAAGGTACACAGAGAACCTCACAGAACGCTTGGCATACAGAAGAACATAATAATCATAATTACCTTTATTATTCCTATTAGTGAGACAAATCACAGATAGCTCAAGAACAACAGTAAAACAGGCACCACCCCTTCCTCTCCAGGGCCCTGCCGGCAATCAGGCAAAACAGCAGGTCCAGAAAGGAAGGAACGTGCACGTACACACATTCAGGATCATAAAACCTGGAATAACCCCCATGCGCACAGCAGCCCAGACCAAGAGTCCCGCAGCACACACAGAGCCTCCTTCCAGGGTTTGGGCCTGTCTGCCCCTCACAATAACCCATTGAGCGGGTACTAGCCTCACCCCACAGATGAGGAACCTGAGGCTCAGAGAGGTTAAATCACTTGCCAGGGTCACAGAGTAGGTAAGCAGCAGAGCTAGGACTGGAGCTCGGGTGTCCCGGCTCCTGGCCAGAGGGGTCTGCTTCTCAACCCCACAAGCTCCCTGCACTTGGGGCAACCCAAGCAGAAAAGGAGCACCTCCTTCCCAGGTAGGGCCCATCAAAGCAGCCAGGGAAAGCCCGAATTTCAGGGCAAGGAGGGTCCCAGCAGGGGTTTATAACCCTGTGCTTCCCGCAAGCCCAGAGGTCGCTGTTGTCCCCAGAGTCCTCAGGGCCCAGGGCAATCAGCCCAGAGGTGCTGTTGATCAGACGCTGTGTCCAGCCTGCGCCCCTCCACCTGCTCTCGCTCTAACACGGAGAACACACAGCGCCTCCCTCCTCGCTTAACCTCACCCACCATCACCACCAGACCAAAGAGGTAAAGAGTCGTACAATTCTGGAAAATGCCGGAGAACAGTCCTCGCCACACTACACCCTCAGCTTAAAAAGCTCCAGGTCTCTGGGGCGCGGGCCGGCGCCCTCCCGTCCTCTGCAGCTGGGAACATGTCTGCCCTGCGACGACAGTCACTGTTCGGTGCGGACCGTGAAGCGGCTCGCTAAAGGAGGAAAACTGGAGGACAGAAGCTTAATAATATTTAGGAAAAAGGGCAGAGGTGGGACTTGACTTTTTTTCCTGTCACCTGAAAAAAGACACCCTTCTTACATTGGGAGCTGTGAAGAAACGGTTTAATTTAGTGTATGTAACCCACATTTTGCTCAAAATAGTTTTGAAACGTCAGAATCTAAAAGTCTAGACTTTTAAGAAGCTGGTGGTAAAGGGATCCAGGAAAAACGTTAAAAACAGATGACCTGAAGGTCAGAGAACTCGAGCTGGCTGAGAATTTAGAGCTGGAGGTTTGGTGGAAAGAACAAGAAACCCAGATTTTTGCTGGCTTTGATATTTACCGGCTGTGAGCCCTTGGACAAGTCCTTGCTCCTTCTCTAAGTCTTAGCTTCTTCCTCTGTAAAATGAAGGGGCTGAAAGTGATTCCAAAGTCCTTCCCATTTGTGACATCCGGCAAACCTATTCTCACGGGCACTACCAGAGAAGTATGGTGAGGCAATTATACTTTGTGAAGAAACCACTGAGTTTCTCTGGGCTCATGGCCACTCACATTAAGCTACAGCTCTCAGTCTCCATTGCAGCAAGAGTGGCTATGTGACTAAATTCTGGCCCCCAGAATTTAAGCAGAAGTGTTATGTGGCAACTTTTAGGAACTGTCCCTAGTAGACATCCATATGAGTCCCTTCCTCCTTCCTGCCAGCTGGAATTTGGACAAGATGGCTGGAACTCAAGCAGCCACCTGAGACAATGAGGAGGAAGGATTTCCTAAAGATGTGAAGTAAGAAGAAAGAAGGTGCCTGGGTCCCTGACACCACAGAGATATACTGGCCCTGGAACACCCCTTTCCAGGCATCTACATAAGTGAAATTATCTTTTTAAGGCACTATCATTCTTGGTTTTCTGGCACACATACAAGTAGATGTTGAATACCTCCTGAAACAAAAGCTTTAACTAGAAAGAAATATTAATATCTGCTCCAGTTGGGACATTTCAAAGGGTCTAAGGCATCAATTCATGCATTATACTTTACATAAATTGTTATAAGGAATGAGAAAAAGAGACTATCAAAGGTTTGATATACTGTGTTCCTCCAAAGTTTCACTGTGCCTATTCTTATCAGCTATCTTGGTCACCTGGTGACAGCCAGCCACAAATGAAAAGGAAATTAGCTCCTAACTCTCCAGTTTCCCTACAGCCTCAGCCCTTTACTAGCAAGGGGACCACAGCAAGAGACCAAAAAGTCCAGGACATCCCTTGCAATTAACAGGCCTGAGTTGGGCTGGTTGGGTTCCTTGATACAGGACTCCTCTCAACATTCCTCGCATGCCGTCTCCAGCTTCCAGGAGCCCTCTAGAGCCAAGGACTCAAAATCTCCTGAGGCTGCTCAACCGAGTGGGGCCAGAAGGCTGTGGGAACTAAACACGTTAATTCACAGAAGTCTATGGCCTCCACCCTACCATTTCACCCTGGATAGCTCCAGTCATTACAAAGTTCACATTGCTCCCCTTCCCACACCACTCTGTCAGCCTATCACACTCTGAAGATGCAAACATGGTCCCTCTTAGGATTCCATAGGTGAAATACCCCAATTCCTCACATGTGCCCCCAAATCCCTCATCGTCCTGAACGATCTGCCCCAGTCACGGCCACGCTCATGAGTCTCAGCGCTACCCCAAGGCAGGGAGCAGAGTGCCAGGGCCCGGAAAGAGTAATGTGCTATGTTACATTATCATTTATTTTTGGAAATAAAGACCTATGCTTTCATACCTCAAAATAGAGGAAATTAATCCCAATACAAATCTTGACTGGTAAGTCACAGTTTTAGAAAAAAGCTGAAAAACACCATTAGCAAATCTCTTAAAATATGGCATCCAACTGTCATACGGTGCTGGCAAAAGCCTAAGCCAGTACAATTCTTTTGGAAAGCTACTTGGCACAATTTATCAACTATCTTAAAAGTATTTATGCTCTTTGACTTGGTAATTCCACTTTTGGGAATTCCCTGAGGAAATTAGCAGAAGTTCTGACACAGATATGAGTCATAGAGTCCTACTCATAAAAGCCCAAAATTGTGAACAACCTAACTACCCAACAGTGGGGGAATGCTTACTTAGAGTACACCACTTGACAGAGTAACACAGCCATTTAAATGATGTTTTCAAAGATTGTGCAATGGAAACATACTTGTTTTAATGTTAAGTTTTAAAAAATAGAACTCAAAATGTACATGGTATGATTACAACTATACACAAAATTAGGCTCAGAAAAAAACTGGAAGGAGAAAAATGCAACAAAGTAAGGCTTCTCCTTGGATAGATTTTACTCTGGCCCTTTGTCTATTTTCCTAACTCACTATAATAGGCGTGTCCAATTGAAATACTGAAAGAAAAAAAAATTACTGCCATTTGGCCACCATCAAGAAATAATTAACAATCTCAAAGTATCTCCCCTAAGAAAATATAACTTCACAGCTGAGAAGCCTGGCAGAAACCCCCTTAATTAAGGGACCAACATTAATACCACCAGTAATGGGTCAAATCGACATCATATGCCTCCCCATATAATTGCACTGAAGGGAGACATCAAAAACCCAATTGAGGGACATTCTTCAAAAATGTCAAGGTCACAAAAGACAAAGACTGAGAAACTGGAGACTAAAGAGATATGACAAGTAAATTTAAAGTGTGATTCTAGACTGGATCCTGAGCCAAGTGCTACATTCCTGATTTTGATCTTTGTACCATGGTTAGGTAAGAGAATGGCCTTGCCTTTCAGGAAATACTGAAATACTCAGGGGGCAAAGGAGCACCACGTCTGCAAACTTTATATATGCAGAGGGAGAATGTAGTAACACAAATGTGACAACATGTTAATACGTGTGGCATCAAGGTAAAGGGCAGATGGGAACCCTTTGTACTCTTCTTGCAACTCTTCTATAAGTCCAAAATTACTTCAAAATTAGAGTCAAGAAAAAAACTTACCTAAAAAAGTACAAAAATGGTGATGCCCAGGATACAACAGAACACTGCCTCCCCCAGCCCCTACAGGCCTCCTGACACCCTCTGCCACCCGGCCAGCCAGCGCTCACCGGCACCTCCCACGTAAGAGCGCAGGGCGCTCATCTGCCCTTCGTCCCTCGGGCTGTCTGCTCCACTGCTCACCTGGCATTGCGTAGCTTTTATAGGAACTATTATATGCAATCTGCAAAGCACTCTGCATGCAGCACATACCTAGAGTGGCTTTGATGAGAGAGAGACAGAAAAGAGCATTAATTTTAAAATATGGGTAATTTAAGCCCCTTAAAGGGGCAAATTTTAAGCATCTGTCACCAACCACCACGGCTAGACACCACTCTTCACAGGAATGAAGGGCTGACCTCAAACCAAGTTCGGAGATTTTACCACCGGTACTTCCCAATGTTTAAACGTCGATCCAGCAGCCTTTGAGATACAAACGAGCACGTGAGTCCCTGAATGGCCAGAGTGTGTGTGTGTGTGTGTGTGTGTGTGTGTGTGTGAGAGAGAGAGAGAGAGCGCAACAGAGACAGAGACACGGCCTGGCCCTCGGATGTGTCCCCTGACTAGCCACAGCTGAGGACCGAAATGTGCTTATTAAGAAAGAGAGAGCACATGATATAATCTGCACAGAATTCAAAATATATTATGATGTAACCTGAAAGATATATAATGTTATAATATATTACGATGTAACCTGAAAGATATATAATATTATAATCCAATGTTACTGCAGTAAAAAATTTAAAAAAAAAAGAAAGAGCAAGCAATGGGAAAGCACTCGGCCAGGAACAGACCCCCGAGAGAGGACTCTTTAATCCCCAATCCAGAGCCTGGGGATTAGCCCCGATAATGAGAACAGCCCAAAGCACAGAGTGCCTCCTGTGTGAGCGGGAGCAGCTAAGCAGTTCACAGGATTATCTAACTGCATTATCCTGGCAAGCGAATTAAGTCACTACTTTTATTATACACCTATTTTACAGATAAGGAAACTGGAACTAAGAGGAGTGAAGAAACTTGCTCAACATCACACAGCAAGGAGGTAAGAGAGCCGTGACTCAGACCCAAGTCTGCCAGACCCCAGCGCCCAAGGTGGAGCACAAAGACGACAGACTCCTGGAGCCACACACCTTACTCCTTGCTCCTAGAAACACAAAGCCAGCTGCCTTTCTTTATTTTGCTTCCTTTAAAGCCTGTACCTTATATGTGCTCTAAACAGTCCTTTCTTCCCCCTACCTTCCCCACAGCAAACGTGGCTGTCAACAAAGGGCACTCAGGGGCAGGCCAACTGACGCAAGGGCTGGTAACAACAGGTTTCCTTACCCCGAGACTGCAAGTGCATCTTACCAGGACTTAAGTCCCTAAAGCTTTTAATGTTTTGGAAAACCTCTTCCAGAGCCAAGAGGGCTTTGGGCCGCTGCCAGCCTGGTGTGCCAGACCTGCCGACGTGAAGAGCTGGCAGAAGGACAGCAAGTTAGGCACAGGGAGGGAGGCAGGGCAGGTGAACTGCCCCTCCGGAAATCCAGCCCTGACTCAAAGCTCCGTTAATTGATAAGAAAACAATTCAAGCGCTCAGGACCCATGGAGCACATCCGTGCGTTTACACACGTGATCTCATCCAGGGTTCCAAGCTGAGAGTCTAAACCACTGCTGGCCATCCTTCAGGCCTCAACCCAGGAGCCGAGTCACCAAATCAATTCAGGGGATTTCCACCAGCATTTTTCAAAATGACATTAAATAGAAAACGTCAGTGTGTACCACAGGTAGCAGGGCTGAGTATGCCGTGAAACATTTCTATCTGTTATATTTATGGATGTACTTGGTTACAATGCAAAATGTATAACTTCTTGCAGGAGTTGCAGCAAAAATGTTTGAAAAACGGGGCTGGCCCTGTGGCCGAGTGGTTAAGTTCGCGCGCTCCGCTGCAGGCGGCCCAGTGTTTCGTTGGTTCGAATCCTGGGCGCGGACATGGCACTGCTCATCAAACCACGCTGAGGCAGCGTCCCACATGCCACAACTAGAAGGACCCACAACAAAGAATACACAACTATGTACCGGGGGGCTTTGGGGAGAAAAAGAAAAAAAAAAAAAAGTTTGAAAAACTGCTATGAACAATCTGTGTAAGAGGTGGCACTAGCCCCACTTTAGAGATGTGAAAACTGAGGCTCAAAGATGTTAAGGGATTCACCTCAAGGGAAGCCTAAAATGGCAGAGCCAGGACTCAGACGGGGTCTCCTGAGCACAGACCCGTGCTCTTCTCTTTGCCCGTCAATGACTACCTCCCACTGGTCTTCCTCAAGCTCCACCCAGAACAAGAGCTGAGAGGCCAGCAACTGGCCAACTGAAAAGAGCTCCAGATGCCACCTGATCCATCCTTCCTCTGCTACCTGCCTGCCCGCACTTCTGGGTGTGCATGGCTCAGGATGTGAGCAGAACTTGTGCCACAGCACTCAGCCCAGAGCAGCAACCTCAGTTGGCAAAATACTATCCACCACATAAAATTAAGGTTGTTAATTTGTAAATTTAACTGGTTTGTAGCTACAACAGAGCTCTAAGTATGGGCTTGTTAGAAATACAGATTCCTGGGCTTTATCCTTGAGGAAAATCATCTCACAGACATGGGGAGCCCAGGAATCCATTTTCACACAGACCCGCTCAAGGTGATTTGGATCCAGAGCCAGGGTGGAAAACCTCTGCCGCTGACCCATCCTTTAAAAACCCTCTCTCTGGACCCCATGTCACTCCCCTCTCCTTCACAGCCAGAATCTTCCACCTGTATTCCTCAGCCCTTTCAGATGTGCCCCACCACCACCAAAGAGGCTCTGGGTGGGGGTTCAACAACGACTGCCACATGCAGAACACTGCGAGCCTCCAGTTCTCACTTTGCTCCACCTCCAGGCAAAACACTCTTGGTCTCCTTTCTACCCCTCTGGCCACCTTTCTATACTCTTTGTAAACCCTCCTCTCCTAACCTTTAAATGTTGAAGCTCCTCAGGGCTCACTCGGTCCACCTGTCTTCCTGCTCTACACTCTCCCCGGGGTCTCACCCCCTCCCGAGCAGCACCCCTAAATTAACATCTCCAGCCCAGACCTCCCTTCTCAGCACCATACCTTCACATCCTGCTCGTTCAACAGTTCTTAAAAGTGGGGTCAAGTATAATTCTCAAATGTTAAAAACCTAATTCTCATACAAATTGATATTGACCATATTTCAAAATGTTACCAAACGCATTAATAAGGAACCCACTGAAATGACAAGGTTATGTCCAGAGAGGATATAAGAAAAAAAGGTTAAAAAAAAGATTTTAAAAAATGAAGTTGTAGGGGCCAGTCCAGTGGCGTGGTGGTTAAGTTTGCATGCTTCGCTTTGGCGGACCAGGGTTCACAGGTTCAGATCCCAGGCACGGATCTAGCACTGCTCATCATGCCACGCTGTGAAGGCAGCCCACATAAAATAGAGGAAGGTTGGCACAGATGTTAGCTCAGCGCCAATCTTCCTCAAGCAAAAAGAGGGGTAGATTGGCAACAGATGTTAGGTCAGGGCCAATCCTCCTCACAAAAAAAACCAATAATAAGTTATAGCAAACTAATATGCATATGATCAATGAAAAAAAAGAATCCTGATATAACATTGCTAAATTAGGTACCAAACTAGTTAATGTCCTGCAGGGCAATAACCATGGGCCTCTTTTCTCTACCAAACAGAAATCGTTTGCATCTTATCTAACTTTACAGAGAGTGGGTCCTAAATTACAATAAACAAAGTTACACTCTCTAGAGCACAGAGGGCCCTTAGGCAGGCTTCTTAGACAGTGCTCAAGCATGACATTGAAAAGTCACTAAACCATCTTTTATTTCCAAGTTGTTGGATAATTTTTCTTTACATTGAGGTCTACCAATTTGGAGGGGGAAAAATTATATCTTTATCTTCACTAATCTCTAACTGAAATTTAAGCCTCCGTTTCCTATGAATGTAGATAACAAATGACATTAGCACTGGTCTGTGACTTTGCCACCAACAGAAATCACATTTTTTCTTTTTTTTTTTTTACCACTTGTCCCCCAGAAATCACATTTTTTCATCACAGGACAACTAGTAGAGATGTCTTGAAACACTGTTTATGGTCGTCACTACTTAAAATTACAGAAAACATCAAACCTGCCACTAGATCTTCTTGTAGGATGCATTAATAAAGAACTGTAAATATCATTTTATCACATATTTGTTATTTTTATAATTGTATTTCAGTATCACTGGTTTCCTTTGTAATCCTATGCATTCTGTATATATTTTAAAACATCATTCTAAAAAGGGTCCATAAGTCCACAGAAAAGCCTTTCCTGACTCCCTGCATTAGATTAGGGACCCCTCTTACACATTCTCTTACCACCTCATACATCCTCTTTCTAGCACTTACTACTTGAATTAAATAATAAATTAGTGGCTCTCCCACTGGGCAACGGGAGGAAGGAATGGTGTCTATCTTATTCATCATTATGTCCCCAATGTCTTAGCATGGTATGTCTGGCTCATAAAAGACTCTCAAGGAATATCTGTCAAAAAAAAAAAAAGAAAGATCTGTGGACTGACTGAGCATCTGTGACATGTGTAGCATACAGATGCTGGTCCATGTTCCTTTGACATAGGGGCATGTACAATGCTCTGCCCAGGACCTAGCAAGGTCAGACCTCTTGGCGACAGCAAGCCTGCTTGCTCCTCGGGAGCCTGCCCTATTTGGCCAAACCACGGAGCTTTCTAGCCAGGCCCACATCTCGGCTCGGATGCTAGATCATCTTTATGTTTAAGCCCCAGCTTAGGGCTCTCAGCCTGGATCTCCATTAATACCTTCCAAGGCAAGGATTAAAGGATGTGCTCACAAGTTAAAGACATCTGCTCGTGCCAAGGGGTTGGAGGAATGGCAGGATTCTTTGTGGAGGATGGATACTCCACCATGCCCAGCCAGGGTAATGAGATAGACACTGAAGCCAGGCACAGGCTCACCATCAGGCCACCAGGGAACAGACCGCACAGCAAACTGGGGGACTCAGGCGACCCTGGGGAATCAAAGACCCAAAAAGGCTATCCTAACCCCACATGCCATCTGAGTATATAACCCCCCACAGCATGATTGCAAAGCTAATTACTCAGAAATGGTCATGACTGGTGTGTGGGAAGAGGTCCTATTGGACATAGGGTGGTCAGAGGGACAGCAAACTAGAGCTACATAGGGAGGGTGATGAGAAAGCGGAGAAGGACGGTCAGTGAGTGCCCAACTAGTGGCCCCTCCTCCGCTCCTCAGGCCATCAGGGAGCTAAGGAGCAAGTTTCGTGGACACCCCAGGAAAATGGCTGGTGCAGCTATTTCAGAAAACAGTACCTGACGTGGCGGCTGCTTAAACATTCAGACAAGCCCCTGAGAACTATTACATGTGTCCCAACTGTCTGTCTATCCCCTTGCCTTCCAGGCCACGCCTCTACTCTTGTCTAATGGCATCTCTTCCTACCTCTCTGTCCAGCCACCCAGCCCTCTCTAGGGGTAGCAATATTAACCAGCCTACCTCACCCAGTTAACATGGGACTCAGAACTACACAGACGTGAAAAACAGGAAAAGGCTTTGCAAACTCTAAAGCCCTCTACCAATGCACCAAGTGTTTTATAATTCTCACCAACAGGTCAAATGGGAAGTCAGAGGCTCCAGTCAGTGCCGCAGATGGGCCAGGCAGGAGGACAGACAAGCCCGGCAACGGGTGAGCAGTATCACCTCTCCCACTGGGACTGAAGATGCCAGGTGCAGAAACAAGGAAGGAGGGAGAAGGGGAGTGGGGCAAAGAAACCGTGGAGGTCCGGGTACTGTAAGAGAGCTCAGGCTTTCCTTACACGCCATGCAGCATGTCATGTAGTACTCTCCGGTCCACTGTCACTGAGACAGCCTCCAAAACCTACCACAGCCACCAAGCAAGACACAAGAGGCCCACAGAACAAAACCACAAAACTGACACGAACCCTCCTGGGAGGCAGTGTGGTTGGTATCTCCGTTCTCAAGAGAGGATCCATTTTCAGAAGAAAGAGGAGAGAAAGACAGAACACTAAAATTCTCAGCCCCTCTGCACCCGCACCCCAAGCTCCACAGGGGCCCAGCAGGGAGGGCCAAGGAGTAATCCAAGAGCCCAGCTGCAAGGAACTGTGATGGGGACAATCCCAGCGGCAGAGGAGTGCCCTCCCCCCATCTATGTCTTGCAGCCTCCACTCATACTCGCTCTGCCCTTCACTGCCCCCTGCTAACTGGCCTCCCCAGCACCTCCTCTCTGTGTACTGGGCACTCCCACGTGCCAACACTGTGCTGGGTGCTTCCTGTATCATTTCTGATTCCTTCACTTCTGCAAGATGGATATTATTAACACCACTGACAAACAAGAAAACTGAGGCAGGGCCAAGGTCACACAGCTCCTGAGCGTCCAGCTGGCTAAAAGCCCATGTTCTTTCCACTCCATCACACTTGACTTTATCTTGTAGATAACAGAGAAGAAAATAAAAGGAAGAAAGTGTTGTTCTGGGAAAATTAATCCAGTCTCTCCCACTCTAACCCAACCCTACACTGTGGCCTGACTGATCTTGTTAATAAAAGGGCAGCTTTCATCGTGTCTCTCCACTATCTACAGAATTGAGCCTCAAAAGCTTTACCAGGCATTTACGGTTCTTTACAATCCACTTTTCCAGTCTTCTTCACCATCCCCGGATTCAAATCCTCCCTTCTACCCAGCCTGGCCCATCACTCCTCATTTCTCTGTCTCAGTCTTGGAAGGTTTCCTTTCTCTGCCTGCAACACTAATCCCTTCAACCAAACATAGCCTGGGGACAAGCACATGCAGGCCCCAGGCTCAGAGATGGGGACACCACACCCAGGACAGGGAGGGTCCCCACCACTCACAGAGCTCAGAGTCTGCCCTCCTTGTGAGGCGTGAGCTGGGCCCTTACCTTATCACTCAGGGCCCCAGGCCCTCCTTTTGCCCGAATCCACAGCATCACTGTCAGCTACTCAAGCAGCACTCGGCCATCCTTCCAACTTACGTGCCAGTGCTGTTTCAAAACTTCCTCTGTAATGTATTTATTTTTGTGGGAAAAGTGCACTCCAGGTTCCAAACAGCATTCTAAGTGGCAATTAGGTCCCCAGGCCAGCCCACAAAAGCCTATTAAACATATAATGGTATAGAACCTAAAAACGTGTACATTAAAAAGCTCTGCAGGAGAGACCAGGGCAAACATCTCCTGCTTCCTGCACCTCCGCTCACCGCCCCAGCAGGTTCTCAGCTTCAAGGCCCTGTGAGGCAGGCCCCCAGCAGCGGCCTGGGTGGAGGGCAGCAGGCGGGAGGTGAGGGGCTGGGATGACAGAGATGGAGGGGGAAGAACCCTGACTCATAATTCAGGAGGCTGCTCTAATTCCGGCTCCGCCTCTACAACCCGGGTGGCCTTGAGCGAGCCCCTTTCCTCTCGAAGTCTCACTTTTCTCTTATAAAATAGAGGGCTGAGTTAGATCCGTAGTTCCTAGACTTTGGAATCTCACAGATTGGCAGGATATATTTTGTTAAATATATACGTTTTTAAATATAATAATGTGTATTATATATTTAAAAATAAATTTTATCAAGAAAATGCTTTTTAAAAAAAAATCACAATATACTATTTTCATTTTTCAAAAGGACACTGTAAACCACCCTCTCCCCAATACAGACAGCCATGTCAAAAAAAATGGACAAGTTTTTAAACTGAAAATATTTGGATTCATGAAAAAAACCATTCACCACTGTTATTTTTCCAATTTGCCTACGGACCACTGAAAACTTCGTCCCAGTCCTTGGCCTGACGCTGCACCCACTTCGGCTGGGTGACATCGGGCCTCTCCAGCTGACAGTTCTCCGTTGCAAGGACAGGATGTAGACTATACACCCATCAGCATGAACGGCCCTGGGGAAGGGTCAGCTGCAGGGAGGAGCTGAGCTGGAAAGCAGGAAGGGACAGGCGGCACAGGGCTGGGGACAAGACAGCATGGCCTCCCCAGCCACAGGCCCTGAGCGCAGAGACCCCCAGTCTGAAAGGGCCGGACCAGCTTGTCCCAAGTGTTGACTGTGACACTTTCCACCCTAGGATTCCTGTGAAAGGGTGAGAGCCCCCAAAGGAACCTTTTTAAAAAGCTTCCAGTATTAACTTTTCTGATCAAAAATGAATAGATACTCACAGGGAGAACTTGGAAAACACAAAAACCACATGCAAAGAAGTAAGCAAAAGTTGCCCACAACTCCACCTTCCAGAACAATCGTGGTTAACATTATGATGCACTGCTGATCCCGCAAACACTTCAGTAGCTATCTTCAGCCACCCTGGGATTCAGTTTTGCATCCTGCTTCTCCCCTAATTATCACACCCCAGCACTTTTCCATGTCCTTAGATATCCTTCATAAACATCATAAAATATTTTGATAATAAACATAGCATTCTAGTAAATATAAACATTCTCTACCAACATCACTTTCCTTGGTGTGGACGGGGCCAGAAGTCATTTAACCATGCCACTATTGTTGAACATTTAAGCTATTTCCATATTTTTACTACTGTAAAAGACGTGGTGGGTGTACCTCACTGTCCACGAGTCTCTGTAGAGGCCTTTATACTTCATTACATCTGCGGGTCACAGCCCAGTGCTCTGCACAATCAGCCCTCAGTAATTATTAGTGAACAAAGAAACCCAACCCACTCTCAGGACCTGGAGAGCCCTTATCACAGGGACAGAGAGTGTAAATTTACAGAGGCCACCCTGGTGACCACCAGCCACTCACCACCAACTCTGCACCCCTGCCTCCCTCCTGCTAAGCCAATCCAGGGCTTGGAGAAAGGAGGAACTGTCAGATTCCAGTGCTCTCAGCAAACCTACCCACTCATCTGCACCTCCCTGGGGAGGGCACCAGCAGACCTCTGTTGCCCGGCTTACTCACACACTCCCTCCAGACTGCTCAACCCAGAGCCTCAGGAGAGCCATGGCTGGCGCCCTCTAACTTAATGTACGGCTCCCCTTCAGTGGAGGCTCCCAGCACTTCAGGTATCAGCACTTGCAGCTTGGACTTCCCTTCCCAACCCAGGGCCACACTGGAGGACAATGTGTGTTTTGCTCTCCACCCAAAATCCAACCCAGTGCCAAACAATGTGGTTGATAAATAAATATTTGCTGAATTAAACTTCTTTCCAGTCAAGTTCCCAAGCCCTTTATTTTCACAGGAGGGAGGGGGGAAAGGGAAGAAGAGAGGAGAACAGGACCTCCTAAAACAGCCCAAGTGCAAAGACCTGATGGGGGTTCTCAGTGGAGATGGCCCCGCTGCAGTCCCGCAGTCCTGCCTGGCCTAGAGACTCACCCAGGCCAACTGGCTCGAGGAATAGAAAGCAAACAGATCATCAAACACACCTAGAGGGGAGTGACGCGACATTACGCGACTCCCGCCTAATCTTCTCTGGGAGGGAAAACGGTCAGATCTAGGCGGACAGGGAGCGCCCTTTCCCACCCACTCCCATACAGCCAGAAAATACAGGGCCACTCCTCACTGGTGATCCCAAAAGGGCAGGGTATCGGGAGAAGGAAGTGTTTAAAGCAACTCAATCCACACTCGACTTTTTCTCTTCCCGTTTGCCCAGCATCCTTGCCACACCCGAAAGAAAAAAAAAATGAAAAATCTGGATTGGAGAGGGTGCCAGCAGCAGGAAGTTCCCTGGAACTTCGTTGGGGGAAAAAGGAGCCAAGATGGTTCTAAAATAAAGGAGACCAGAAGTTATGGGAGAGATGTGGAAGGCGGCCACGAAATCCCATCACACACCCACAGCAACACCAAGGCCAAACCCGAGGGTCCCGGGCGCGGTGGACACACCCATTCCGACCTCTTCCAGGGATGCCCCGAGCCCCCGCCTCCTCCCCAAGCGCAGCAAACTCCTCTGGAGAGCCCACCCCTCCTCCACTCTTGTATGATTCTGCAGTTTACAGAGCTTCCTCCTCCGATTTCTCATCCGACCCTCCCGACAACCTTGTGAGGGGGGCGTCTTTACCGTCCCCACTTCACGGATGAGGAGACCAAGTCAGATACATTAAAGGATACGCCGCGTCACACAGCCAGAAAGTGGCTGAGGTTCCAGCCAGCCTCCGTTGGCTGTAGGGGCAGAACTCCTCGCGACGACCCCACCCAGCCCCCCCAGCCTTGCGCGGCGAGGGCCCAGGTGGTGACCGAATGTTTCCCAGCCGCCCAGGGTCAAAACCAAGAACAAGGTGGCCCTAAAATAATGTTTCCGGCAGTGCAGGTGGAAAGCACCGCCTTCCCACCCGGCACTCACACAGGTGCAGGGCCCGGAGTCTGGGGCGGGGTGCACCCCCCAATCCGCGGGTGTCCTGCCCTAGCCGGCGGGACCCCCTGTCTTGCACCCCCACAAAGTTGTGCCCGCGGCGCAAGCACCCTGCGCGGGATCGCCCAGCACCCCCCGGGCTCCCTCTGGCCCCTGCGCCCCGGAGCGCTCCGCGGAGAGATCACTGGGGCCACCCCCGCTGCCTCCCCGCCCGCCGGGTACGCACACCCCCACCCCGGTGCCCGGAGGCATCTCCCCGCACGTCCGGGGAGGGCCAGGAGCAGGGAGCGCTGACCCGCACGCGGGGCGCACGTGCCCGCCCCAGCCCGGACGCCCGCCCCACAGCCTCACCCAGACCGCCAGCAGCAGCAGCCACGCCGGCCCGGCCCGCGCCATCCCCGCCGCCGCTGCCCACGGCCGGCTCCCGTCTCCACTCCGGCTCCCGCGTCCGCAGCTCCGCCGGGTCCAACCACCACCGCCACTTCCCAATTGCTCCCCGCCTCCGAGTTCGCGGTGCCACGTCTGCCAAAGCATGCGCACCAGGCTGGGAGAGGCGGCCGGGAAGAAGTGCTCGCTGGGAGTTGTAGTTTTTAGCAAGGCTGAGCTGTGGGGCCCGTGGGTGTGGACTTGGCCCCAAGACCGTGCAGGAACACAAGTGGAGCACAAATGGCAAGGTCAGGACGTAAAGGAAGGTAATTAATTTGGGGGGCTTACTCTGTGCCTGCCGGAGCGTTAGAAACAAGACCTCATTCAGCTCACAGTGCTAAATTTTATTTTCCCCACTTTGGGATTGAGGAAGCAGCCCAGAGAATTTAAGTGATTTGACCCATATCACGCAGCCTGCAAATAGCAGAAGTGCTACTTGTGGAGGATAGGAAGAGCCCTCATCCCACCTACCTATTCTTTTTTTATTCAGAAAAACTTTAGGGAGCTGTTGGAAAACAGTTTGTTGGTTCCTCAAAAAGTTAAACACAGGTTAACGTATGACCCAGCAATTCCACTCCTAGGAATATACCCAAAAGAATGGAAAACAGGTATTGAAACAAATGCTTGTACACCAGTGTTCATAGTAGCATTATTCTCAGTGCCAAAAAGTGGAAACAACCTACTCTCCATTGAGAGATGAATGGATAAATAACATGTTATATCCTTGCAATGGAATATTATTCAGCCCTAAAAAGGAATGACATACTGACACATGCTGTAAGATGGATGAACCTCAGAAACACGTTAAGTGAAAGGAATTAGACACAAAGAGTTACATGTTCATTCATCTAAAATAGTTAGAATAGGTAAATCCATAGAGATAGAAAGTAGATTAGCAGTTGCCTGGGGCTGGGTGAGGAGGAAGGGGGAGTGACTGCTCAATGGGTACAAGATCTCCTTTGGGAGATGATGAAAATGTTTTGGAACCAGACAGAGGTGATGGTCACATAACATTGTGAATGCACTAAGTGCCGCCAAATTGTAAATTTTTAAATGGTTAATTTTATGTTATACGAATTTTATTTCAATAAAAAAATTCAAAAGAAAAGAAAACCTTTATTGGACCCAGTCCATGTGCTAAAACATTCATGCATGCAATCAGTTATTCATTCAAGAATGTTTATTGAACACCTGCTACATCCTGAGGCTCAAGATACGCCATAGTGAGATGGACAAGGAAGTGCACAGTCTGGAATTGGTAGGTTAACAGCTAAAAGATCCTTGCTCACTATCCAGAGACTCAAAGCTCAAGACCTAGAAGTCATCCTTGACTCACCCTCGCTTCTCAACAGGCCCATCCAACCCATCACCATGTCCTGTCAGTTCTTCCTCCAAAATATATCTCTTCTGCCACCTGCTGAGTCTAAGTCACTGACATGTCTCTCCTGAAGTGTTTGCCTTCTTCTCCCTCCTCACACCCTCTACCGTGCATTTGTTCATGTCAGTTGGATTTTGCTTGCCACTCCCCTGAATCCCTCCAATGACTTCCCGTCATCCTTGGAATGAAATCCACACTCCTCTCCATGACCCGTGCAGCCTGCATGTCTGGGCCTGACCCTCTGGGCCTCATCTCCTGCCTCTCCTCTGCCTTGTCCACTTGGCTCCAGTTACACAGACCATCATTTCCTGTCTTCCCACTCCCAGAGCGGCTCCCACTTTAAGGCTCGCGCTCTTCCTATTCTCTCTGCCCCAACACTCTCCCTGGCCCGTGGTCCGACTGGCACCATCTAATCTTTCAGGACTCTCTTATATGTCCCCCTGAGAGAGGCCATTCAGAGCAACCCATTGGAAGGAGATTTTACCCTCCCACTCCCAAGGCCCTTATTCTCTAGCTCAGGTTCTGTATATTCCTTGCCCGGCACTTAGCACATCTGCAGTCACTTAATTGTGTGTGTTCATTGTCTGTCGCTGCAACCGGAATTTAAGTCTCATGTCTTTCTTGTTCAGGACCTGAGCCTCGAGTGGTGCTCAGTGTCCTTTTTGATGAATGACTGAATGACTGAATGAGGTAATGTGTTGGAGAGTTTCAGAAACTCCTGAAGCAGGTTGGGGACAGGGCTTCCTCTGTGTGCTTTGTGCTGCACCGTCAAGCTCGTGATCTGCATGTGGGAAAGTGGGCCTTGCGGCTCTTCCCTGTGGGGCTCGGTTTCTCATCTGTAAAATGGAGCGGCTGGTGAGGATGTGGAGCAACGGTGTTCTCATATGTTGCTGATGGGAGTGTAAATTCGTTCAACCACTTTGGACAACAGTACGTATACAAAATATACACAAAAATGTTCCTAGCAGCTTTATTCATAGTCGCTCTTGTGGGCTGAATCGTGTGCCCCAAAGTCCGTATGTCAAAGTCCTAATCTCCGGTACCTCGGAATGTAACTGTATTTGGAGATAAGTCCTTTAAAGAAGTAATTAATTAATGAGGTCATTAGGATGAGCCTTAATCCAACATGACTGGGGTCCTTATAAAAAGAGGACATTAGGACACACACACAGAAGGAAAGACTATGTGAAGACTCAGAGAGAAGACAGCCATCTACAAGCCAAGAAGAGAGGTCTCAGAAGAAACCAACCCTGCTGATGCCTTGATCTTGGACTTCCAGCCTGCAGAACAGTGAGAAGGTAAATTTCCATTGTTTAAGCCAGCTCTTCTGTGGTACTTTGGTATGGCAGCCCTAGCAAACTAAATCGGTAGCCAAAACTAGAAACAATCCAAATATCCTTGAAAAGAAGATCAGATAAATAAATGATAGCATATTCTCCAATAAAAAAAGAAAAAACTACAGAGACACACAACAACATGGGTGAATCTCAAAACCATGTTGTTTAGGAAAAGTAGCCAAACACAAAAAGTACATACTGTGTTTTTCCATGTATCTGAAGTTCGGGAACCGGCAGGCATGATCTATGGTGATAGAAGAAAAATAGGGGTTACCAAGGTCGGGGGTGGGGGGAGAAGGAGAGGTCAACTGGGAACAAGTATGCGCAAACCTTCCGGGTGCTAGAAATGTTCTATCTCTTGATTAAATGATGGTTACATGACAGTCTACGTATGTAAAAATTAATTTGCTAACTGAGCTGAATTAATCATTTGGGCTATGTGCTAAGATCTATACACTCTACTGTCTGTAAATCATATCTCAATTTTTTAAACAACCAAAAATTGAGGGGTAAGGTCAATCAGCTAATCTTCAGGATCCTTGTAACTCTTCTGTCTCCTGAGTCCAAAACTGGCTGAAAGCTCCTGGGTCCAGAGGAAGGCTGAACTGTGCAGAAACGTGACTGCCAAAAGGAGAAAGAGTCTGGGAGAGGAAGGAAGGAAGGAAGCCATGCGTCTGTGAGCCAGAGAACCAGAGGGCGAGGGCCTGAGAGGGGAAAATAAAAGTTGCCAAGAAAACAGACCATTTCATTCTGCAATTGAAACTAACTAAAATGAGATTTATGGCCCTTCTGGGAATGTTTAAAAATTCTAAGCTTCACTCTCCTTGAAATATTAGGAGAATAGCACAGGGTAGGTACTGTCCCTCCTCCATTACAGCCCTCGATGGGAACCATCCATTTCTTTCAGCAGCAGCCCCGCGGGGCCAAGCCAGAGAAACTTCTTGTCCTGTGGTTTATTGTGAATTGTGACGCCATCTCATATTTGTGTAGCCAGTTCCTCTCCATCCTCTGGGTTGGGACAAGGACTAGCACAATGACCATTTTCTGACATTCAGGCAAGGATGAGAATTGACAGGAACAAAATAGGAAAAATGTTGAGCCAAAGAAGCCAGACACAAAAGAGTATATTCCGTATGATTCCACCTATATAAAGTACAAAAAGGGCAAAGGTAATCTATTTTGTTAGAAGTCAGGGTAGTGGTTACCTTTGAGGGAAGGATGTGGGTAGTCACTGGGAGGGGTCTCGGGATGTTGGGGTTCTGTTACTCCATCTGAGTACAGGATACCTGGGTGTGCTCACTTTGTGAAATTCATCAAACACATTCATGGATTGTGCTGTATATATGTTATATTTCAATAAGAAGTTTATAACTGAAAAAAATAAAGAGGAGGAGTGAGACAGAGGGAAAGAAAGGTCAGCTCTGAATAGGGATGGTAAAAGGAGGAGGGAATTCCAGAGAGACAGCTGGGAAATCATTCAGTGATCCCTATGCTTCAGTAAGCAGCCAGTCTCACCAAAGAGGGACCCAGTGTGACCACTCGTGGTGCCTAGAACACCGTGTGCTGCTCACAAGGCTTTGCCTCTGCTCATCACATCTGCTGATATGCTGTTCCACCCGCACTCCCCTGCTTGGCTGATATCTTCCCAGCTTGGGCACCTCCTCCTCCAAAAGCCTCCTCTGACATGCATCACTCTCCCAACCAGCACCCCCACCAACATGGGCCCTTCTCTGTGCTCCCACAACTTCCTGTGTGGAATATGGTCCTTAAGAGCATGGACTGTGACAAATTCATAGACATAGAAAGTAGAACAGTGGTTTCCAGGGGCTGGGGGAAGAGGGGAATAGGAGTTATTGTTTAATGGGCGCAGAATTTCAGTAGGATGATGAAAACGTTCTGGAGATGGATAGTGGTGATGACTGTCCTACAGTGTGAATGTACTTACTATCACTTTATACTGTATACTTAACAATGGTGAAAAATGGGGGCCGGCCCCAAGGCTGAATGGTTAAAGTTCTGTGCACTCCTCTTCGGTGGGCCAGGTTTGCAGGTTCAGATCCTAGGTGCAGACCTACTCTGCTCGTCAGCCATGCTGTGGAGACATCCCACATACAAAAAAAAAAGACTGGCATCGATGTTAGGTCAGGGCTAATCTTCCTCAAGTGAAAAAAGAGAATTGGCAATGGATGTTAGCTCAGAGCAAATCTTCCTCACACACATACACACAAAATGGTGAAAAATAGAGGATAGTTTCTTCAACAAATGGTGCTGGGAAAACTAGATATCCATGTGCAAAAGTATGCAGTTGGGCCCTTACCTTATACCATATACAAAAATTAACTCAAAATGGAACGAAGACCCAAATGTGAGAGCTACAACTATAAAACTCTTAGAAGAAAACATAGGGGGGAATTTCATGACATTGGATTCGGCAATGACTTCTTGCTAGCCCTCTTCACAATGTATTATAATTCCCTGGAGTGTCCAGTCTCTCAACCACCCTAACCCCCATACCCCAACACACACACACACACACATTAGATGTGAACTCTGGAGGACGATAACGACATCTGGTTTACCTTGTCCATCTTTGTATCTCCCAGTGGTCAGGCCAGTGCCTGGCATGTAGTAGGAGCTCCTTAAATGTTTGAAATGATCTTTAGCAAGAGGGTTTGACGACACAGAAAAAGAAAGCTTCTCAGCATTAACATGGACAAACAGCAGAACAGGCCAATCAAGTGATTTTAGACCAAAACAGAATCCTCACAGACCTGGGGTAGAGTATGCCCTTCCAAAAACGGGGCATAGACCAGACAGCTACAGAGTGTGTCTGTCAGCACCTTGTTTCTATGGCAGGCCTAGAAAGAGTGTGGTTGGTTGTTGAATAATAATTAGTAACTCGTTATTGGACATTGATTGAACATTCATCCTAGACTCATTTGCAGGGCCTGGCTCTGATATTTCATTAAGAAAACATCACATTAAAAAGCCCAGTTCTCAAGTGAGTAGGAGCACTTTCTGCTTGTCCTCTCGGGCATTGATTCTTATCTCTTCTGACTGTCTCACCCTCCTTTCCACTCACCTGTCCTGGCTCCAGCTAGCAGGCTGCTTAAACCTGTGGCCCCTCAGGCTGACCTTTGGCTTCAGTTAGATCAATCGTCCTCCACGAGTGACTGGGTCTCCCCCCAGCCCCTGGGTGCTCTATCCACTCATGCCCGCTGGCCTGCACTTTTAAGGCCTCTTTAGAAGCCTGGACCCTGGGTGAGACCATAGAGCCCTGAAGTTTTGCATTCTTTCCTTGACCTGGTCAGAAGCTCTCCTAAAGACCTACGTCACCGCATGTTTTCACTTCCTCCTTTTTTCTCATAACTCAGCTAACTGGCGTCACCTACAGGACCCCAGGCTCCAGCTCATTAAAAAAAAAATCTTTGGCTTGCTAAAACTAAACCCAGAGGTGACCTTAGATGATACCATTTTCTTCCTGAACAGTGATATTCACATTACTAAAGACTTCAAGTTTATATTTAAAGCCAAATGTCAAAAGCCAGGATGTACTCATGTCCTATACCTTGTGGGGTCACCCCTCTGTTAATAGTTACATTTAAATTACTCAAAACTTCATCCCACAGTGGGCTGGCCCCGTGGCCGAGTGGTTAAGTTCATGCACTCCGCTGCAGGCGGCCCCATGTTTTGTTGGTTCGAATCCTGGGCGCGGACATGGCACGGCTCATCAAACCATGCTGAGGCAGCGTCCCACATACCACAACTAGAAGGACCCACAACGAAGAATATACAACTATGTACTGGGGAGCTTTGGGGAGAAAAAGGGAAAAAAATAAAATCTTAAAAAAAAAAATCTTCATCCCACATAAGATGGGAAATCCAACACCAAATGCCTCTGGGGAGCCTCAGGGACAATCAGGGGCGGGGTTCTGGGAAGTCTTAGGGGTGAGAGCTCCAATATTTGGTTTCCACTGAAGCATTTGAATCTCATGGGCACTCTGGTTTCTCTCCACCCTGTGCTGACCCAGCCATAGTTCAGCCCCATTTTCCTTTGATTCTCCAAGGCAAGCACACACCGAAGGATATGGCAGAGTTTTACTGAAGGATTTACTGATGACAGAGGAGAGTTACATTATCAGGCAACTACCAGGCAACACCACAAATGGCAAATGACCTAAATGGAATAAATAATAAAAGTCGGCATTTCATCCCAAGGAAATCCTCACTGGCTGAGGCTTTTCCTCGGACCCCCGCCTCCCCCGCTTCACCATGCTGCTGCATCACCTCTCTCTGGAGCCGTGGTATAATAAAAATATATTTGGTCTCTCCCTGGTTCCTGGCACAGAGGTCCTGAAACCCTTGGAACTTCCTGAGTGGTGACAGGAGCGTCTTTTGTTACTCATAAAAAGCCTCTTTTGACTACACCTGAGTTTATACTAATGAGTGAACCAGGTGGGGCCCCTAGTTAGCTTCTGGATGGGACCTGTCACGAGAAATACCAAACACTTGATTAGAGGGTGGTAGGGTGTTAGCGATTGAGACATAAAAACTCTTGAACAGGGGCTGGCCCAGTTGCATAGTAGTTAAGTTCACACACTCCACTTCGGCGGCCTTGGGTTCATGGGTTTGGATCCTGAGCACGGATCTATGCACTGCTCATCAAGCCATGGTGTGGTGGCATCCCACAAACAAAATAGAGGAAGATTGGCACAGATGTTAACTCAGCAACAATCTTCCTCGAGCAAAAAGAGGAAGATTGGCAATAGATGTTGGCTCAGGGCCAATCTTCCTCACCAAAAAATAAACAAACAAACAAGTAAATGTAAAAAAAAAAACCCCAAAAAACTCTTGAACAATAAGATTTGGAGAGCTTCCGGGCTGGTGAGCACACGGATGTTGTGGGAAGGTGGTGCATCTGGAGAGGGCATGGAAACTCCATGTACCCTCCCCCCAGGTACCTTGCCCATTTGGTTGTTTCTGAGTGGTATCCTCTATAATAAGCCAGTAAACATAAGTGAAATTTTTTCCTGCATTCTGTGAGTTGTTCTAGTGGATTATCAACCTGAAGAAAGAATTGTGGAAACTCCTAAATTTGCAGTCAGGGCAGAAGTGTGTTTTGCCTGGGGACTCCATTTGTGGCTGAGATCTGAAGTGGGGGCATTCCTGTGGGACTGAGCCCTTAACCTATAGATTCTATGCTAACTCTGGAAGTTAGTGTCAGAATTGAATTATTGGATACCATCCGAGAATCAGACAGGAGTCCTTCTGTAATGGGCATTGCTCTTGTGGGCAGGGGTGTGTTTGGGGGTTCTGCAACTATGTAGGTCTTGATGGGAGTCAAGATCCTGCTTCATATTACAGAAGCCCCAAAAGCCATATTGCAGGCAGGGTACGGGCGCCATGGTCCAACTCAGCCAATCAGCTATTAAGCCAATGATTTTGTCTTTGGAGCAACAGCTATAAAAAGCAGGGAATGGTTACAAGAGGAACACCCATGCCTGGGCAGCAGGGCCTACAGTGTCCATCCCTAACCAATTGTTCCTTGGTGTGACCTTGGCTGGGGTGTGGATATCCAGCTTCCATACTGTTTTCTAGGTTTGTTCTCCAACTTTTCTGTGATGGTTTTCATTTTATAATATGTCCACAAATTCTTTGATACTCCTCCCTTCAAGAGCTGGGGTTTGACTCACCTCCCCCTAAGGACGGGCTGGACTATGACTCACTTCTCGTAAATAAAATATGGTGGAAGTGATAACATGTGACTTTCGAAACTAGATCATAAAAGGCCTTGCAGCTTCCTCCTTACTCTGTCTCTTGGATCATTCACTCTGGGGGTCATAAGAACTGCAGAGAACTTTTTGGAGAGACCCATATGGGAGGGAATAAAGCCCCCTGCCAATAGCCAATGAAGTACTGAGGTTTCCTGCCAGCATCCAAGGGCATGAGCCATCTTGGAAGCAGCTCCTCCAGCCTCAACCAAACTTCAGATGACTGAAGCCTACCTAACGTCTTGACTACAACCTAGCGAGAGACCCCAAAGCAGCACCTCAGCTGCTCCTAACACTTGGAGAGGGTAAATGTGTGCCGTTTCTAGCCTCTAACTTTTGGGATAATTTGTTATGTAGCATAAATAGCTGATACACTTCTGGATTCTGTGAGCCACCAGAAACCTTCCAATAAATTCTTTTCTGCTTAAGTTAGCCAGGGTCAGTTTATGTTATTTGCAGCCAAGAGCCCTGGCTGGTACCCCTTCTTCACGTCTTCTTCCTCTACCCCCAATCCACAGCAGCCTCTCACCGCCTGCCCCTTTAACAGGCAGGGTAGTTCAGGCTCGGTTTCTCCTGACCTCACCAGCATATCCAGATTACATCCTGAAGGCTTCACCTTTCTCCATCAGACAGGCTGGCCAGATATTTTCCGAGTTGTAGAATCCTCCTCACCACTCCCCGGGAAGACCAAAGCAGCTGCAGACTGCGGTGGCATTAACCTACTTATAGCTGCCTCTCCCCAAAGCCATCTGTCCTCTACCCTGACCATCCACTCACTGCCCCCTTGGGGGTTTCCTATGATCTCTTCCTCCATGAGTTAAATTGCCTTGTCTCATGCCCCCAAGAACTGCCCTTTCCTGGCCTGTCTGCAGTTTTGAACACAGTTCACTGCGATGCCCTTCTGGAAACTGTCTCCTTTGTCGATTTCCTCAACATTGCCCATGCTGTGTTTCTGCCCTACTGCTCAACGGCTCCTTCTCTGTTTTTCATTCTCTCACTTCCTGAGAGAATGAAAAGTTGCCGCCTGCCTTTTCTTCCTGTACGCTCTCCTTAAGCTGCCTTGGTCTCTCTGACGCCTCCAGCTCTCAGCTGAGGGTGACCCTGCGTCTCTACTTCTGCAGCCGACTCCTCTCATGAACACCAGGACACACTTCTTTCTGTTCAATTACTCTAATTAGTCTGCCACTGGTACCTCAGGTCAGCATCGGTGTGTGAGAGCCCACTTATCTTCTCTCCTGCCTTCCCTCCTTCTATTAATGGCACCATGCTTCCTTCTGGAAACCAGGCTCAAATTCCCACCCTCCTTGACATCCCCTTCTCCTTTACTCCCACATCTCCTCCGTTGCTGAGTCCCACCAAGCCCTTTCCCCCACATCTCTCTCCAGGCATTCAGGCCCTGCTCATCTCTCATCCTGGCCCCTGCGGGTACCTCTCTGTTATTATCCCTGCTTCTCATCCATTCTCCCTCAAATAATCTCTCCTACATACAGGCTCCAGAGCAATATTCCTAAGGAATAGTTCCCATTCTATTTACTGCTTCACTTAAAAACCTTCAATTATATTCAACAGTACTGAGTTCCAACTGTGTGTGTATTATTTATGATTCTTTGTATGCAACCTACTGAAACCAACTAGTGCCAGTTTAAACTGAAAATGAGAGCTGATTACGTGGATACAGGGAGATCTCAGAGAATGAAGGGCAGGAATGCAGCCAAACCTCAGAGCTGGAAAACTCTCAGGACTCCATGGTATTCTCTCTCCATCCCCTCTCTGCCTTTCTCAGCCTCTGCTTCTCCACCTCCCCTGCAGATCCTAGCTCTCTCTGGTCCTTAGCCCCTTGCAGAAGATTGCTGCCTCACAGGAGCCAAGGTTTGCTTTTATCCCCATCACTCAAGGGACCACTCCCCAGTGGAAAGGGTAAGTTGTCAGTTCCAGTTTCTAATTTGCAGGTGTGCTAATCAGGAATCTTCTGCTTGCAACTGGTGGACACCCCACATAACTAGCTTGGACAAGAACATAATTTACGGGCTCTGATAAACAAGCTTTGGGAAGGGCAGGGCTGGGGGTAGGCCTCATGGACAGAGGGTAACAGGGACTAGATGTCATTTATTTCTCCATTTCCCATCTCTGCCTGTGAGTGTCCTTTCCTTACTGTAGGCTTACTCCTTCCACATGTTAAAGGACACTGATGGCACTTGATAAATCTCGCCACCTGAGAAGATTGGCTCATCTCCGCAAATTCCAATTTAAGAAAATCCTTAGAACAGACTCTAATTGATCCAGCTTGGGGCATGTCCCCATTCCTGGGCCAGGTGGGAGGGATGTAGACTAGGGTGGAGGATAGAACACACACTCTGGAGCCAGGCTGCCTGGGTTTAAATCCCGGCTCTATTACTTATTAGCTGTGTGACTCTAGGCATTTATCCTCTATTTGCTTCAGTTTCCTTGTCTGTAAAATAAGGGTAACAATAGGACCTATCTCATAGATTGTTATTAAGATTAAATTTAGAGTCCTTAGAATAGTGCTGACCCAAAGGAAAGCTCTGTAAGTGTTAGCGATGAGGATGATAATGATGATGACACCACGACAAGGGAGGAGGAGAGGAGAGGAGAGGAGTAAACTCATCTTCAACCATACACTTGAGAGGGGAGGAGAAATTCAGCATAACGAGTATACATTAGTTTCATAGGGCTGCCATAACAAAGTCCCACAAACTGAGTGGCTTAAGACGAAATTTATTGTCTCAGTTCTACAGCGTAGAAGTCTGAAGTCAAGATGTCAGCAGGGTGGTTCCCTCTGAGAGCTGAGAGGGAGAATCGGCTCCAGGCCTCCCTCCTAGCTTCTGGTAGCCTTAGGCATCCCCTAGCTTGTAGATGTAGATTCTCGCTGTGTGTTCACATCATCTTTCCTGTGTGCATGCCTGTCACTTAGTCTAGATTTCCTCTTAATGTAAAGACACAAGTTGTATTGGATTAAGGCCCACCCCAATGACCTCATCTTAACTTGAACATCTGCATAGACTCTATTTCCAAATAGGGTCACATTCACAGGTACTTGGGGTTAGGACTTGGACATTATTTTTTGAGAGAGGGGCACAATTCGACGCATAACAGAGGGGATGGGTCAGTGCTGGCCATACAGCAGTAGATGTCCCGTCCATTTCTACTTCCCAGGACTAAATATTCGGATCAGTCCAGCTTGGGTCAGTTGCTCATCCCTAGTCCTATCAACCGTGCCTGGAGGGGGCAGAGAGGGCAGGGAGTCATACTACACAAGATGATTGCTGAGAACAATGGATGTGTCTCTGAGAAAGACCCGGAATGTTGGCTCACCTGCTGGAAATGTGCAGAATACCTGAACTACTCTTAGAGAGGAGAAGAGAATTTGGATGAATAAAGAAAACATAGGAATGAGAGGGGAAGAGGGGTCAGAGAATAGTGAGGAAATAATCTACTGTGTCTGGGCAGTCAAGTGAAACATGAGAAGCGATAGCAAACATTCATTGAGTGCTACCCGGGTGCCCGACAGTTTATGCATTCCACGTACATCATCTCTGCTCTCTTCACCACGATCCTGGCACATTACCATCACTCCTGTGTTACAGATGAGGTTCAGTGACCTGCCCAAGCTCACAGAGCCAGGAGATGATAGAGCTCAGGGTCTTATGCCACCTCTCCTACGAAAGATTAGATTGGAAAGTTGGTTAGGCACAGAATGTGGTCGACTTTGCCAAGGAATCTGGAATTTATTCTGGAGGTAACAAGAAGCCAGTGAGGAACTGTAGGTAGAGGAGGACCTGATGGGGCCTTTATTTCAGGTTGACAGCTCGGTGGCAGCGTGGAGGATGCTATGGAGCAGAGAGAGATTCCAGGGGAGCCAACACCTGTCATCTCCCACCCTGCTGGGAAGGAAAAGAATTAACCAGTCATCCTGCTATATAAGACAGCACCAGGAGCCCCGGGGACTCTTTGCTAGCTCATTTGTTTTAATTTAATTTTTATTGAAGCATAACCTACATACAAAAAAGTGTACAAATCCTAAGTGTGGCTTGATAGATTTTTTCATCAGATGAACATGGCTCACAAGTTCATTCTTTACGTAACGAGCCCGAATCCTTCCCTATCAAACCCACCTCTGAAACCACCACTCTAACTACCCCGTCTTTCTGTGGGAAATCTCCTACTGGGTACCTAGGGTTCGGCACTTTCTCTCAGAGAAATGCACTGCCCTTGGGAAACCGTATGGGCAGTGTGGCAGAGCCAGCACACTCTGTCCAAGTCACCCTGCCCAGCCAGGCCTGGCTCCCCTTTGCCCTTGGTGTGGCCCTAGGCAAGAATCTTCATCTGTAAAATGGCGTCAGTAATGGTTAGCTCCTCTTTCATAAGTTCAATAATAAATTAGAAGTAAATTAATTAGTAATTTATAGAAATTTATAAAATTGATATAACGTATTATATATTTATATAATATAATACACAATTTATAAAAGGTATAAAATTAATACATAAATCAGTAAAATGGAATAAGTGTTTGCTGTCACCGTCCTTGGTGGTGTCTGCTGTGTTTACTTCGATGCATTTTTATAGAGGAGTTTTATGCCACTTTGAGGCAAAGCGCTGCAGGGACGTGGAGGTGAGGAAGTTGCCTCTCTCCCCACCACCTGAAGCACTCCAGATTTAATGGGGAGAGGTGAAGAGGGCGTAGCATGCAAGCCAGGAACACGTTGACCTTTAAAAGATTCTCTCTGCAGGTGTGGTGTTTTATGGGGCTCCGATGGAGTTTGATCTATTTTCCCTTTCTCTCTCTCTCCTGCTCTGAAGGGCTCTGTCCCAGGCCTGGGGGAATTCAGGCCCAGACTCAGGTGGTGATTGGTGGTTAACCCTTTAGTACCAAAGTCCGCGGGGTTGGGCTGGGAGCCAGATCTCCAGGGCCGGAAGTGCTACCGGTCAGCTTCACACTGCACGTTGCATTTTCCTTTATCAATGATTGTGTTTCTTCCTCTCCCCACACACTTGCAGCCAGCTCACCCTCAGACTGCCTCTCCCCTCTGTTCCACCCACGCCCTGGGAGGCAGAGGAGCTATAACAGCAGAACCTGCAGGAAAGGGCCCTGCTTGCCTCTCAGGCCTCATCTCTGCCACTGACCTCCTGGAAGGTGAGCAGCCCAGCTCTTCATCTCCTCCCATCTCCTCTGGGAGCGGGGTCCTGGGGCACCCTTTGATGCCTACCCAGGGCTCCACTGCATATGGAACTGGGCAGGAAAAGCCATGGCCAATAGAAATCAGTGTTTACAAGACATCAGAATCCTGCTCCTTTGGGATTTATTTCTGATGTATGGAATTGTAAAGAGGATGCTTGGGTCAGAGGCTGTGAGTCTGGAGCCCTGGACTCAAGTCCACTTCTCACTGGACCTGATGCTCTTGCTATTTCTTTATTTCTTTGAGCTTCAGTTTGTTTGTCTATAAAATGGGAAAAATATTGACCCAACTTATCTCAAGAGGGATTGTGGTATGCTTTTAGAACCGTGATGTGCTATGAGGAATATACAGGGTTCTTATTCTTACTATTGGGATCTCTCTTTCCCTCTGTTATTGGAAAACCTTATAATATTCTTTTAAAAATCAAATGAAAAGTAATACATGCTTGTGACACACAAGATAAGTAGTAGAGAAGGGCCTGTGGTGACCATTTCCACTCCCCTTTATTCTCCCCACTCCTGGGCCTCCAATCCCACCTGCTTAGACCAATACCCTTATTCATTTCCTACGTATCTTTTCAGACACCTCCTGCGCACATGCAAGTGAATATGCATGCAATAGGTTCTTTTATCTCCAAGTCAATGCATTCTGTACATCTCTTCTGCATCTGGCTTTTTTCATTCAGAATTTTGAAAAATGTTTCATTTGAGAGTTTCATTTAACAAATAAACTCTTTAATGGCTGTCTGATACTCCACAATGCATGTACTATGATGTGTTCACCAGTCCCTCAAAGTTGGACTTTTGGTATCCCCATCCTTTTAAGGCCCCTCAGGCTGGCAGTTGGGAGACGCCCTGACATCGTGTTCCTTCACATTTCCTAATTGCAGGAATCTTTGGGGTTCCTCCAAAGTCAGTGTGTGGGAGCTGGATGTGGCAGGCACATCCGGCCTCAGGATGGGAGGAGCAGTGGGAGACTCTTTGGCACCCATGGATTGAGGTCTCCCTGGGGCACAGGAAGCAGTAAAGGAAGTAGGTCTGGGGACATCACTCAAGATCTTTACCTCTGTTGACCTCAGCTCCCTGCCTGCCTCTGGGTTCACACAGAGAAGCTCCCTGGTCCATTAGAATCACGGGGGGAACTTCTACCATCTCAGAGCTGGACCACGCTGTAGGCCCATTACACGATCATCTCTGGGGACCAGTCCTGGCTATCAGCAGTTTGATAAGTATCTCAGGTGATTCTGTTGTGTAGTCAGCCAAGAACTACAGCCCAGAAGCCTGGAGGTAAGAAAGATGTGGCGAGCCTGAGGGCCTTTACTCTCCTCCTCTCCTTTCAAGCCTCTGAGAGAGACAGGATTATCCCACAGCATACAACCTGGAATGCATTTACCCAGCGTGCACACCTGATGCATACGTGAAGTGGTTCTTACTTAATTCTTTGCTAAATATTTATTTGGTCACTTTTTTGACTCATTTAAAACTGTTTCTGGAAATTGGAAAGAAGCTTTAAGCAGACAATTTGGCAATATGTATCAAGAGCCATAAAACTTGTCAGAATCATTGGCCTAGCTATTCCACTTTTGGAGGCTATCCTAGAGAAATAGCATAAATATGGCGGGGGCGGGGGGAGGAGCTATATGTGTAAGATGTTCATTGTAGCATTCTTTATATTAATGGAAAGTTGGAGAAACCTAAATGTCCAATGACACAGGAATGGGTAGGTAAACTGTGGTACATCTATTAAGTAATCATTAGCTTTATGGCTGTGAAGACAAAGCAATAACACGGGAAATGCTTGTGCCATAAAGCTAAATAAAAACACAGGATACAAGATTGTGCAGATACACTGTAATCACAATGGCCTGCAGAGAAAATCTAATATAAGGGAAAAAATTAGAAAGGAACGAAATGCTAACATGGCCTGTGTTAGGATGATGGGACTAATTTTTTCCTTTCCCTACTTCTCAAGTTTTTATAATATGGTTACATGACTATTTAAATGGAAATTAATAATAAGAAAATTCTGCCTCATGTATTTTTTCACATCTGTCTGAGACTGGGGACACACTAATGTATTTTTGTTTTGTTTTGTTTTTCTGAGGAAGATTAGCCCTGAGCTGACTCTGCTGACAATCCTCCTCTTTTTTGCTGAGGAAGACTGGCCCTGAGCTAACATCCATGCCCATCTTCCTCTATTTTATATGTGGGATACCTACCACAGCATCGCTTGCCAAGCGGTGCCATGTCCTCACCAGGGATCCAAACCGGCGAACCCCAGGCTGCCAAAGCAGAACATTCGAACTTAACCACTGTGACACCGGGCTGGTCCCATGGGACACCCTAATGTTGAGTTCGCTGCATACCACACTGGGGCCACTGGACAACACCCAGTGAATCAGTCTTACTCAGCACAGAAAGCCTGACAACAATGGATCAACAGTCAAAGGATATGGTTTTTAGCCCCTGCCCCAGTGGTACAGGATTACCTCAGGCAAATCATTACTCCTTTCTGAACCTCAGCTTCCTCATCTGTGAAACAGTGGGTTCAACTAGGAGGATGCTCAAGAAACTTCCATTTCAGAAATCTGATGATCACGGTATTGATGACAATGAAGATGATGCTAATAAAACCTGAGTACATTCAGATTCATTGAATGGGAGACTAAGACGCAGGAAAGTGTCTCCCCTAAAATGTCTGCAGGCAGGCTGCCTCTGCTCCTTATTGCCACATTCAGCATCGCTCCGTCCCCACCCTGCATTTAAATCCTGAAAAGCACAACTGAATAAATGTAAGGCAAAGCACACATCTCTGCTTAGTATTTGGTAATTTCTCTCCACATCACTCACACGCAGTCCTGATGACTTGTAAATGTAAGCCTCCGGAATATGCAGGCGAGCTTGTGGAGCCAAAAGGAAACACCGCTCCACCCCCACCCTGACTTCTCATCTTGATAAAGTGATTTTCCTCAACAGGCAGAGGACAAGGAGTCATAAATCAGTGACAACACAGCTCCTTGGGGTCTGCGCAGCCCTATGCTGGGGAGGGATGGCTGTCTTAGGCGATGTGGATGCACCAGCCTGGGGCTACAGAATAACAGGGGGAAGGGTCTGGGGTTGTTAGAAGCAGAATCATTCTGATGGGAAGGGAAATTGAAACCCCAGGACTTAAAGAGAGCAATAAAGGTGATGATGGGAAACGTGAGGCCCATGGATACACAGCGAGGCCACACATTTGGCAGGAGGGAAGAAGCTGTTGGGATTAGTACATTTTCTACACAACTGAAGTTTAACTGTTGAAGTGCCAGAACTTGACCTTTAACCTCATTAAGATGCTTCTCTAGCTTCTTAAGTGTCTGTATGGGACATAATTTAGCCCTTTTCTAATAACACAAGGGAAAGGAAACAAGCGTTGAAGCATACATTTACTTGGGTGATTATTTGTGAAATGTGGAATACAGATTCCCCAAGGGATTGTAAGTCCCAGGAGTATAGGGACTGTGTATCCCGGACCCTAGGATCTCCCTGGCACAGCGTAGGCACTCAAGACATATTTGTTGAATGAATAGTGAGAACCCCCTGTCATATATTATGCTGTGTTATGAAGGACTCTGTTGGTCATTAAGTATCAGAAAATGACTCCTGCCAAGCTAGGCAAAAATGGAGATGATCAGACAGATTTATGGGGTCTCCAATAGAGTCCAAGCACGGGGAATTGAGTGGGACCAGGCTGGAGCCCTGCGGGAGGACCAGGGGAAAGTTGCTTTTTCTCTTCTCTGGTTATCTTTGGGCTCCTCCTTCCTTGTTCTCTCTCACTGCTGACCATCTTTTTCTGCTCTGAAGTCAAAGGAATCTTCCTGTCTTCAGTTTATTGGTCCTCAGTTTCAGTATGAGACTAGCCCTTCTTTCTCCATTGTTTCATTTCCTAAACTTCCCTGGACAGCACTCCCATTAGCCCAGTTTGGTTGGTGTGTGTCTCAGACCAAAAACTGTGGCCAAGAGGCAGAGGTCAAGGTACTAACAGGATGACCACCCTGGAAACCTTGTAGGTGGAGTGAGGGGGGTCGGGAGACAAAGGGGTATGGATCCACAAAACAATAGGCATCCACCACATTCATGTTATGTAGCAGGTGGGCCTCTTATCTGTGTTTTATAAGTGAAAAAACTAAGGTTGAAAAAGGATAAGGAGTTTGCCCAAGGTCACACAACTAGGGATAGGTGGAGACAGGAGGCAGGAGTGGTAGGAGACAGGTGGCATCGAAGCCTGGGGTGTCCCTCCACACCATGCAGGCTCTGGTCAGCCTCCCAAACACCGGCCATCACTTTATACTGCAGTAATCATGGCAGATGGGGTGGCCCATAAGGCTGAGTGATCCCTGACCCCGGGATGCACCCTGCAAATTGCTCTCTTGGAAAAGCCCCAAAGGCGGCTTGCTTTTTGGCTATTTGCTTCTCTCTCATAAAACTAGGGGAAGGTTGTATCCTGTCTGCTCTTGGGGACAATGTACTGCAAGTTGCCTTTCTGCAAAATTAATTTGCAAATCAAAGGTCAGAGCTACCTTCTCCCCAGTGATTGCTTTGTCCTCCAGACCAGCGTTTTCTTCTTCACTGTGGCTATCCGTGTCTTTTAACCCTTCAGCAGCCCTTAGTTATTTCTGCATCTCTACTACCGTGAGCTAGACTGGGCCCCCAGTGCCTTCACAGGTAGGAGCTTTGGGTTTGGATGTAAAGGCAGAGTATCTTTTGCCATTTCCAGGAAGTTGTGCAAGAGGATTTTGACACTGATTTGTTCAAAATATCTTTCATATTATCATCCTCCTCCTCATCTCACTTTTCTCTAGATATGCCACTGGTCACGATTTCCTCAAGTTCTATTTAATATTTGACTTTTGAGAGACTCTCAGGCACGAGTAATATGAAAGCCATATCTTTAATATTGTCACAAGGCTGAAGAAATCCTCAGTAGTATCTACTGATAGAGCAGCTTGCTCATGACATTTGTTTTGCAACAATACTTCATACTCAGAATATCCCCCTGGTCCATAGGTCAGATCAGGGAAGTAACATGGAGTGAGGAGGGTGATTGGGGACGGCAGGAAGCTGGTAAAAATATTGTCAGACCATAACCTCAGGGAGCATTTTAGAATTATCGAGTCATAGGATAGATCTGCTTATCTAGGGAGTTCTGTGGTTCTCAAGTAATCTTTCATATAAGATTCAAAAGAATGCTAGTACCAGTTGGGAAATATATCTTTGTCTGAAAGCAACTGGTGCTATATATTGAAAGATCCATTCCGTGAACTTTTTTTTAAAGGTATGCTTTATTTATTTTTTTGGTGAGGAGGATGGGCCCTGAGCTAACATCTGTTGCCAATCTTCCTTTTTTTTCTCCTCCCCAAAGCCCCCGTACCTAGTTGTATATCCTAGTTGCAAGTCATTCTAGTTCTTCTATGTGGGATGCTGCCACTGCGTGGCTTGATGAGCAGTGTGTAGGTCTGCGCCCAGGATCTGAACTGGCGAACCCTGGGCCCCCAAAGCAGAGCGTGAGAACTTAACCACTTGGCCACAGGGCCGGCCCCCATTCTGTGAAAATTTTAAGCGAGATTGTAAACTCTTCAAAGGAAAAGGCTTTCAAATAGTAGAAAACAACTCAAAATGTCTGAAACAATAAAGAGACTTACCCTTAACTCTCATAATAAGAAGGCTAGAGGTAAGGCCGTTTTAGGGTTGGTTAATTAATTGGCTCAACATTATCAATGATCCAAGTTCTATCTATCTTTCCTCTCTGCCATCCTAAGTACACTAGCTAGCTTTCCTCATAGTCACAAGATAGCTGCACTATCTCCAGGCATGACATCCTCACATATTACCATCCAGAGGCAGAAAAGGGCCAATCTTTTTATTGTGTCTCCATGTAAGACTAAGAAACCTCTCTTGGAACGTTCTATCCAGCAAATGGATACTAATATCCCACTGGACAGGGTTCAGTCACATGTCTTTTTCAAAGCCAATCACCAGCAAAATAAATAGAATTATTTTGAATGACTAAGACTGTCCATTGGACTGGGGCTGGGGTGACCCGTCCCTGAAATACATGACTGCCTGATAGTTGAACAGTACACATATTCTATTAACAAACAAGTGGGAGGGGACAGCTACTGGGTAGGGCACCAACAATATCTGCTACAGGGCTCAATGCACATTTCTAGATTTTAATCTATTTTATTCAGCTTGAACCCCAGGACATTTGATTCACTGATACCTACTGGGATAGAGATCATTAAACCTCACATAAAAAACCGGTCTCAGAAACACTATAAAACTGCTCAAGAGAGACAGTATTCAGAAAATAGTTTCTTGAAAAAGCCATGAAATTGGTCTATGGCTTCATGACAAAGCAATTCCTTTTCACTAACTTGGTATCATCTTCTAATTCTGTGTCTCATTTTGAAATGCCAAAGCAACCCATCGGAAATTACACGACTCCATCAACCACACTTGCTTATTCAAATCTATTCACCATTTCGATTAGCACAGGGCCAGAGAGAGGAGACTGTATGATAAACAAAATAAAAATCGTATCCATATCTACCTATATGTGTGGCTATCTATCTACCTACCTACCCACCTGCCACCTTTTATAACTGTCCACTTTCCACGAAAGCTGAGATGTGCTCTGTGACATTTTCATTAGAGGAACTTGGGAATCCCTCTCATAGGATGACACTTGTCACATCGCCAGCTCTCTTCTGGCACATATGGTTTCCCTCTAGTTTGACACACGGATCTTTCCATTGCAGGCAGCAGAGATTGGCAATGGCTAACTTATGTGGAAAAGGAATTTATTTGATGGATTTGGGGCAGCCCATAGAATCAAGGGAATTTCCAGAGATCTGGGCAGAGGAACTAATGTTGGTTCTGCCCTCAAGGTCAAGAGTCTGGAGAGAAAGTCCAATTGGCTTAGCTTTGGTACACACCCTTCTCTTAGCCAGAGGGAGTGGGTGCCTTGGTTAACAAGTCTACCAAAACTGCAGCCTGAGGGAGCAGTCATTCCCCACCGGGAAATCAGGGTGCTGCTAACAGAGGGGGCTGGATGCTGGGCTGGCAAATAGGGCCATCCACAGCAACAACTGAGCGTTCCCTGAAAACAATCTGCCATCCGTAAAGAGGATTCATAGGATGTAACACTAAAACAAATTATTTTCCGCTTCCCACGTCTCTTTAAACCTGTTTATCAGAGGAAATCTACTCCCTGTTTAAACTCTATTCACTTTTAAATAATAAAACAGCTTGTGATCACTTTAAGATTCAAACACAATCTTAAATTCAGTAATAGAAGGCTAATTCTATTAGCACTTTAATCTTCATTCAAAGATAAGACTTGCCCCCATTCCCCTATCTAGGCAAGCTGTCTGCCTTTGGCAGTGAGAGTGGTCAGCCTCTTTCCTCCTCTTTCCACTACCTGCTGCTTCTCATCCCTCTGTGGCCACAGCCAGGGAAGAAGGAGTGGGAAGGAGGAAAAGAAAGTTTTTATTTTTCTGGTCCTGTCACAAGATGGCCTTGTGCTCTCATAACATAGCACAGTGAATATTTAAAGCTGCCTCTGTCTTGGGGACACTTTCCCGGATTTTTTTGAGACTTCCCTGCTGTGTCTCTTTGACTGCAACTCTCCTGCTCTCAGCCTCCCAAGCAGCTCCCCCACCTCCCCTGCCGTCTGGGTTCATGGGGACAGATACCAGTCTCCTGTGTTCCCCTCCTCCAATGGGAGGGTCACATAGTTTTTTTTTCTGAGTGGTTTTGTTGAATCCCCATTCACTAGCCTTGAGTTGATGAATAGGGACTGGCATTCCACCCTTGGTGGGCGGGGATGGGGACACCGACGGATGACCACAACAGACAGGGGACGATGGGACTCTCAGCACAACTCTTTCCAGAGAAATCCTCCTCAAATAATCCTTTCCTCCCCAATTGCCATCCCTTCAATTTTTTTATATCTTCATAGAAGGTGAAAGTTTCAAGGATTGTAAATAATTTTAAAAATAATCTTTGCCAACAGGTGACAATGGTATTTTATTTTCATACGCATTTCTTTAATTATTGATGAGAGTACCCATCTTTCATATGCCCTGTGAATGTGTCTAATAATAGCAGTAATTAACACAGAGCTCTTCTATGTACCACTACTTTACTTATGCTAATCATTTAATCCTACATGGACCCGAGGCGGTAGGTACTATTATTATCCCATTTGGTAGCTGAGGTCCAGAATGATGAATTAACTTGCCCAAGGTCACAGTTAGTGGTTCTGACTCTGAAGCACTCCTGACTGACTTTTCCACCATTTCCTGCTCTGCTTCCTGCCCCTTTCTTCTCCTTTCTCTCCTTATCCCTCTTCTTGTGGTCTTCATGTTCCCAGGGAGCATTTTGACCTTACCAGCTGTGGTCAATCTGTTCAGTTCCACATGCATACAGTGGACATTTAGCACTTGCCAAACACTGTATTAGAGGCTGAATGACAAATACACCCACATGTGACCTGAAATCATCATCTAATAGGGAAATCCTACGTTGCACATGTGTAGCTCATCATGGTTTCCCAGGAATAGTCACAATTCTCCTGCCAAGTTCTTGGTCTCAGAGAGGTTAAAAGACTTGTCCAAGGCCACACATCCAAGAAGTGGTGGAAGAAAGAAGAGAATACAGGGGCTTCTGGCACACCAGACTTAGTGAGCTCTTCAGACCTTTTCTACTTTTACCATTTTCATTGTCACTCCATGTGCAGGGACTATTTACCATTAGAAATAGGTTTCATCTCCATTTTGGGGCTATTCCTGAAGCACAAAGCTCCTGGAATGATGCTATCTGGTTAATTGAGGTGTTACTATAGCAACAGCGGCAATAAAAACCAGAATAGCAGGTACAAATTTCACATGCACAAACTAGGATGTGCGAACATGTAACTTCGTTTTCTTATAACTCAAGTTAATTTCTGACCTTGAGCCCCTATTCTGCTTGATGCAAGAAATAGTCACTTTCAAGTGAACTCAATACAATTCAGTAGTTCTTAGCCATTTTTTATTTAAAACCTAGTCAACTCAATATGATTTCTCCTTTTCCTTTGGGGAAGGTATTGAGTTCCTAAAGGAATATGAGATTCTGCAAATTCTCCCCTGGCAGTGGGGTTGTAAGGTGAATGGAGGTGTCTGTCTGCAGCTTCTACGGTCCTCATAATTAGACTTGGTCCTGGGGATCCCTGAGTTGTGGTCATATCCCCATCAGATTCACTGGTGGTGACAGACCAGACCACATCCCTCTGATGCACGGCCCCTCATCCTATCTGAGACACCTCTCCCAGGGCTCCAGCTTGCTCTGGCGCTCTCTCTGCGTTAACTCTGCCACCCGACTCATAGGAACTAAATGTGCCCTCTCATGCCACTCCCAAGGTCTAGAAAATCCAGGGAGCTTTCTCTTCTCTTGCCTTGAGGCCAGTGTAAGATGGAGAAGAGGAAAAAGAGAAGAAAAGAACACAGTGGTTAACATCTCAAATATCATTCTGTAGCATCAGTACAAATTGCCTCCTTCAAAGCAGTACTATTTTCATTTCCAAGTTCAAATCTACCAACATACCTCTTTTGTTGCCTTTAACCGGGTTTCTACTTTCTTCTTAGATTGATCAAAGAAACACTGAGCATTCCGCACCCCCATCCACGAACTCCCACAGATGTACCTCTTTGGTCTCCATCCCAATTACACTAACCTGTGACATGTTCATCCCCTGACAACCATCTCTTCCCTTACCAGCCTCGCTTCTCACTCTCCTCATTCTTGAAACCAATCAATTGGTTGATATGTTTATTTTTCTTTTCCTTCTTTTCTTATATAAGTGTTTGTTTTCTAACTTTTTAACTTGCTTTAATCCTCCGGAAAAGGATGAGTTCTAAAGCAAAATTGTAGTAAATGAAATCCTTGTAGCCCTTTAGAGGTTCAGTGAGTAGAACTACCCACATTATGCCAGATGTGGATGTACCACAATTTTACCCACTCCAAATTGCTTTCATTTTGAATGAATTTCTTTGTGTGAAACCTTTGATATTTTCTCCCCTTCTGACTCAGTGATCCTAGTTAGGCTAAAGAAAGAAAAGGAATAATGGTGTTGAGTTATCTGTGATCTCCCAGGCTCTATGCTGGACACGTTGATCTACCTTATCTCATCGGATGCACCCTAGATTTATAGGATCCTAGCTGGAGCCTAAGCCATGTTTACCCTGAAGTTCAGATAAGCCCATCTGGAAGCTACAGGGACAATGAGTGGACAAGGAGGCAGGGACTGGTTTGACTCTCCTGGGAAAAAATTAATTTTCTAAGTGTGAAGAGAGAATGCACTGGAAGAGAGATATTTGCCCATGAATTCATTCAACAAGTATTTGTTGAGCGCCTATAATGTATTCAACACTGTGCTGGGCACTGAGGATCCAACTGGGAGAAGTTCAAGGGTGATGAACCAGTTTTGGAGGAGAGGGTGAAGTGTGAGGGCAGCAGGAAGGTACCACTCAGGTTGTCCAGGAGCCTAGACACCAGTCCTGAGGCATGAGAGCTGCAGGACAGAGCAAACAACACCCAAAGGTACTTTGGTTCCATTTTCAAGAAACAATTAAAAAGGACAGTGAGGGGGAAACTGAGGCCAGTGGTTTCTGCACCCTGGGAGACAATGCCCTCTACGCAAACATCAACACATGAGTTGGAGATATTGTTGGACACGAGGAGGGCACTCAAATGGGACACCAGTAGAGGCTGGGGACATTAACCCAAAAAGCCAAAGCAAGGAGGAGGGATGAAGTAAGGGCAGCTGACAGGACTTGAGCTGAGAGCTACGCTGGGGCTTGCAAGCACTGCCTGGAGGAACTGGGGGAAACTTAGGATTCCCACAGAGCTAAATGGGGGTGGAACCTGAGAAATAGAGCTTTGTGACGTCTGCCAAGTCTCTACTTTTACCCCCAAGCTAATGTGGCCTGGGGAGGGTCATGTTATTTCATGGAGGCTCAAAGGTCAGACACTTGCTCAAGGTTACTGACTTAGTAATGGTCTTCCTCCAAAGTCCTTCCCACATCCAGTCTGTTGTTAACACATTATAGGACCTTGGCAAGTGAATTTATCTCCTTGAGCTCAAGTTTTCTATCCTTTAAAGGAAAGAGTGGGACTAGAAGAGCTACAACATTCTGTGATTTCTGGACTAATTTCAGCCTCTCAGTACGAGTTCTGGGTACCCTTAATAATCTAGTGATAATCTAGTCTTTCATATGCGGGCAAACACCCTCACTTCCTAACATGGCCCCTTTACTCCAGCCAAACTAGTTTTCTCACTGTCCCTAAACATAGCACATTCATATTCATTCCTGACCCTTCGCCAAATCACTCTGTAGGGACACTAAGAAAATTGGAACGCATATCCTGGTCAGACTATGGTCTCTCCAGCCCATTGTTGGAAAGGACGTGCCTTCAGTGTGGGCGTATGTCAGCTCCCCTGGGCATCCATTTACATCTCTGACATTAATTCATCCAGACCCTTTGTGAACTCATTTACATTTCCCTCATGTGAAACATCTCGGAGTAACGCATTTCACGAATTTATTACCCATTTCTTTTATTTGTTCTAACTGTTCCTCGCTCATCTTCCCCTCCAGTGAGTGTTCAGGTTGAATAAGTCTTTGTTCACCTTCTCCTGGTTCTTGATGAGCTTACTGATTTCCGTCGCGTCCTTTTCCAATCTGGAGAATTCTAAACTTTATGGCCTGTCTTCTCTCCACAGCCCTCAATTGCTCTATCTCCATTTCTTCTCCAGTGTCAGAACATCCCCTCAGAGGTTCTGTGACGCCCAAATCAAGGAGGGGAGGATGCACCGAGTTTAGAAAAATGCAATGGTGTGGGCTGGGTTATTTTCAGTTCCCTTGACCCCTTGCTGATGCCTGATGTGTGTTTTCTTGGCCTTTGGAGCAAAGCAGTACTTCACACTCACGTACTGGAAGGGAAAATGCTTCTAAAGACACAGGTCCTTTCCTGGCTTTTGACAGAGACGTTAGTCACAAAGTTTGGATTTGTTTATTTTTAAACATGTTTGTACATGCCATGCTAAATTCATCTGCCAATTTATGCAAACTCAATTGATAACAATAATAATTAACATTTAGTGAGCTCTTAAAACGCCCCAGGCACGGTGCTAAGTGTGCAGTATCTTTTGTAATCCTCTCTGCAACCCTTTGAAGTAGGGATTATAATTACCCAATTTTGAAGACAAGACTATTGAGAAACAGAGAGATCCAGTAACTTGATCATCACACAGCTGGCAAACGGCAGAGCCCAGACTCAAGCCCAGGGATTTTCAGCTTTAATGCTCTACACAGGTAACCCTGGCTGTAGATCAGAATCACCTGGGAGCTTTGAAACAACACCAGTTCCCCAGGCCCCAACGCAGGGCAGCTAAATCAGACTCTCTTGGGCTGGGGTCCAGATACAGATCTATTTAAAAGCTCCCCCTGGCAATTCTATTGACCATCCAGGATTGAGGACGATGGTTCTGGTGTCTTCTACTGTCAAAGCCTGTCAGTTTATTTCTACTGTAACCAGAAGAATGCATTAGTCATCTACAACGTGGAGGTTTGTCATGTGACTTTCCCCTCCAGAACGTTCATAAAGATGTTAAATCTGACCAATCAATCTTGGCTAGGACTCTTTTGAGGTGGTAGTGGTGGTGAAGTGGACATAATATAACACTTAGCATGTTAGCTATTTTAAAAAAATATTGGCTTCTTAGTATATATACTGGGTCATTCTACATATATTGGGGTTCTTTTCTTTTTAAATGGTGGTGAAATACACATAACAAAATTTACCATCTTCATGATTTTTTAAGCGTGCAGTCCAGTGGCATTACGTACATTCACATTGTTGTGCAAACACCACCACCATCCATCTCCAGAGCTGTTTCACCATCCCAAACTGAAACTCTGTACCCCATTTCCCCATCACCCCAGGCCCTAGCAATCACCATTCTACTCTCTTTCTCTGTGAATTTGACTATTCTGGGTGCCCCATAGAAGTGGAATCATACAGTATTTGTCCTTTTGTGCCTGGCTTATTTTACTTAGCATAATGTCCTCAAGGTTCATCCATATTGTAGCATGTGTTAGAACTGCCTTCTTTTTTAAAGCCGAATAATATTCTGCCATATGTCTATACCGTATTTTGTTTATCCATTTACAGCATTGATTCTTGAGGAGGGAGTTTTAACAGTGTCCCATCTAGAGAAGCCAAAATCTGCTCCTACCTTCTGTTTTCCATATCTCAGTTTTTCACTAATCTTGATAAAAGAGACATCATTCCCTCTTCTAGCCCCACGGTGATATAACCTTTTAAAAGAGACTTTCTTAGAGAATTTTGTCAAAAGCTTTTAAAAAGTCTAAGTAGTTTATAGCTGTTTCTCCCTTTTATCTACTTTTTTACTTTCTCAAAGAACTCCACTGTGTGTCTCTTCCCTCCCTGTGCCTGTCCACTCCTACATCTTCTGGGTGGTCCAGGACAACTCCTATCTCCTTCAAGACGCCTTCCTGGACACAGCTCCATGGGCTCCCTCTCTCTTGAACTTGTTTGGTGTTTATTGCTGGAGCAGCCAGTCTGGCATTTACCTGCTATTTACTTCTTGCAGGCACCTCATATTCCCAATAAGATGATCATCCCTTAAGCATTGCTCATCCTTTGTCTGTGTCCTCTCTAGCTTCAGTGCAGAACTGAGCAAATAACAGAGGCAGAGAATTCTCATTTAATTGAAATGAAGGAGCCTGCTGCTTCTCCTCGAGAATCAGGGCTTCTCAGCTAACGTCTGAGATCCGAGCTGCCTGCAGCATCACAGGATGTGTTAAGGGCACATCCCACCCCCCTTCGCTTCCCAGACTTGGGGCAGAGCCAGAGCTAAGCCATATTGACAGGGGGCAAAGTTCTCTTCACCGGGCCTTCCCTTATTATCCACTTGGCTCACACCTCCAGCTTCTCTGGACATCCATATTCCTGTTCTTATTTTTTCACTCCTCTCTATCTCAGTTCCCTATTCTGTTTCCTAGTCCCTTCAGTTTCTGCCTCATCCAGCCGAGGTGAATAATGTGTTTTCATTATTTTTGTCATCTCCGCCCTAATCAAGGTCTCAGTGAGATGTAGGGGCTTTTGTAACAATCTCCTAACGGGCTTCCCTCACTCAAGCCCACCCACTGCCATCATCTCACCACGTCAGGTGGTCCTCCTTGCCTGGCCTGTTGGATTAAATCCAATGCCCTCCCATGGCATTCCAGGCCTCTCTAATCCGGCCGAGCTCACAGTCCAGCCTCATCTTCTACCATATCCCTCCGTGCATTCAATCAATAACGATGTATTGAAGGATTCCTCTCCATGGGTTCTGGGTACGTAGCACAGTCCCGGTACAGTGATGTGCTCAGCAGATAATTTGGAGAGAATTACTGTTTATCCCCCACCCCTGCTAAGGCGCTGTTAATTTAGAGGTTGCTTGTCTAGATAAGGCGTGATGCCATCCTATTGTCCCTCCACCATGAGGATTTCAGGGGCCAGGGTGATACATTTTTGTCAGGGCACAGGAGCCTTCTGGACCTCTCAATCGTGTTAGTGGTTTTCTACCCCGACTCAGGCAGCAGATTCTCCTTCAGATTCCTCCTTATCTGCTGTCCGGAGGTCTGGCCCTGCTCTGGTCCTCTAAGTATCAGGCCTGGGCCTCTTCTTTGTTACAATCTGGGGTCCTCTTCCTAGCAGGATTCAGATCTCCCTCTGGGGATACAGCCTTAGGTTTCCTTGGCCAACACCCAGTCTGTCCTAATCCATCCGGGACCTCTGCAGCTTCACCCTGGCCCTGGGAAAGAATCATAGACACAGATCTCTTGTTTTCAAATGTCTTCAAGGGTGACCACACCTTGTGTTCTTCCATGGCTCCAAATGTCCTGAGAGTGACCCCTGCCCCCTTGCCTAGGTTCGAGCACTTGACTTGGCCCTTTATCTAGCTTGTCAGCCAGGAAGCCTGTTGTCATCTGCTGGACCAGCTGTGCCTCTGCCCTGCCTTCTGATTCACACCCCTCCCCTATCTCACTTCCTCCTGACGCAACCTCAGCCCAAATCTGACAGTGTTTGCCAGGATGGCAGGAAAGAGGAAGGTGGAGAGGCACTCTGAGTGCCTGGGGAGAGAGAGGTGATTGCCCCCAGGTGTCAGCCCAAGGGCAAGCCACAAAGTCAGGCTTCCTTCTCTCTCACCACACTCCTGACTTAGGAGACGTGAAAATGGGGTGTGTGTGTGCATGTACACACTTGTTTACACAAGTTGCCAGAGATAATGGGGGAGGATAAATATATGAAGGCCTGGAAGGGGATTTATTTTTTTAGGGATTGAGAAGAAAAACTAGAACTGTAATGAGAGAAACAAAAATGACGCCAGGATGAATGTGAAGATGTGGGATTGGCGGCTACTTTAGAGGTTTGAGTTTTGAGAGCTAACTCTTCACTCTGTTGTGACTTGGAGAGCTGCTGTGTGGGTCAATGGGCCCACATGGTTAACTGGGTTGAAGACAATTAGTTTGTGTTTTACTCTAAATGCATTTTCTATTAAAAAGATTTTTAGTGCAAATATAGCTGTTGACTAATAATCAATTGGAAAGGACAGCATGATATGGAAAAATCTAAGTTCAAACCTCAGCTCTGAAAATGGCCAACTGTGTCATTGCACCTCAGTTTCCTTATCTGTAAAATGGGGACAATAATAGTAATTCACTCACTAAATTGTCATCGTGCACTTCTTTCTACCAAGCACCATTCCATGGGCTGGGACTGTAGCAATGAACAAAGCAGGCAATATCCCCACTTTCATGGAATTTATCTTCTGGTCAGAGGAGACAGACAATAAGTATGTACAGTGTGAGGTAATGATAGGGAGTGACAGAGGTTTGTCCTTTTTGAAAGGATAGCAACTCATCTCTAATGAACTGATATATTTGAACAGAGACCGAAGGAAGTGAGGGAATGACCCATGTGGACATCGGACCAAAGAGCTTTCCAGGCAGAGAGAACGTCAAGTGCAAATGCCCTGAGGTGGAAGCTCGGGTGTTTGAGAAACAGTGGAGAGGCTGGTGAGGCTGATGAGAAGGGAAGAAGGGGAGAGCGTAGGAGATGATGTCAGAAATGCACTTGGTAAGTATGGGGCTTTTCCTCTAGTGAGCTGGGGAGCACAGGAGGTTTTAAGCAGAGGAGTGACAGGATCTGACTGAGGATGGCTTCTGTGTGGACAACAGACTGTATGTGCAGAGGTGAAGGAGGCAGAGCCAACATCCAGGGGAGAGAGGAGGTTGGTTTGAATTGGGGTGCTAGAGGAGGAGGTGAGGAGAATTATCATATTCTGAAAGTATTTCAAATGCAGAGGCGATGAGATTTGTTGATGGTTTAGATGTGGAGTATGGGATGATTTCAAGATTTTGCCCTTGAAGAACTCAAAGAATGGAGGTTTCATTTCCTAGGATGGAGAAGTTGGGAGGAGGAGCCAGTTTGGGGAAAGACAATCGGAAGTGTTGGCCATGTTAAGTTTGAGCTGCCTGTTAGATGTTCACGTGGAGGACAGCAGCAGGTGGTTGCTTCTGCATCTGGGTTTCCAGAGAGAGGTCCGAGCTGCGGATACAGACATGGACCTCATCAGCACAGAGCTGGTGTTTACAGCCACAGGGCTGAACAAGGTCGTCTGGAGCGGTAGAGTAGCTGTCTCCTTCACAGGAGTGTGAAGGTCAAAAGATGCTGTATGGAAAATACTTTTGTAAACTGTATAATGTTACCCACGTGGAAAGGACTAAGTGCATAAATATGGTAAAGAACACAGTTTAAAGAAGTACCTGCAGGAGGAGTTAGAACCATAGAATGTGTGTGCAAAGAGAACCTTAGAAACCAGTTGATCAGCTCCTCTCATTTCCTCCACGAGGAAGGGCAATTGAAGAGGAGAAGAGGCTCGTGCAAGGACACCCAGCTCATCAGTGGCTGGCTGGCCCCAGAAGTGAGAGGCTCTAACTGGGCTGCAGTGCCGTTTCCGCCACACGACGCACCTGCTCACACTGACTGCCTCAGCTCGCTCTGAATCTGTTAACCAGAGCCAAGTAATTCTTCCAAAACAGAAATCTAATTATATCGCTTTGTGCTTTCCTACATGCTATTTCCTTTGCCTGGAATACTCTGCCTCCTCCCGCTTCTCTGTCTGGCAAATTCCTGCCCTGTCTCCATTCCCAGCTGGAAGGGTCCTCTGCTGTGAAGCCTTTCTTGCCCTGCTGGGGAGAGTGGGTCATCGGCCCTCCATGAGCACACAGTGCTCTGGTCCCACGACGGTCCTTGCATTTGCTGTGATTATGTCTGCCTCTCCAGCCTGCCTGTGAGGCTCTGGCTTTCTCCTTTTCCTGTGACCTCCCCACCTAGCAGAGTGAGTGGCACTTAAATGTTTGGGGAGGAAGGCAGGAAGGAAGATCTCTTCTCTCACATTAGCTCAGGACAATGGCAAAGCTGCCATTTAGTGACACTTTAGTTCCTCTGACCTAAGTGTGCTTTTGGTTCACAAATCGACAATGACTTCTGGGGTGGGAATTTTCTTTTTTCTTTTCCATCCCCAAGAACAATGAGCAGGTGATGCCAGGGCCAGGAAACTATTTGGACATTATAAGTGATTGCTGCCTTCTTCTTTTCAATTCCTCTCTCCTGTCAGTACATGAGCGGCTGCTGTTTGCTTGCCTTTTGCTGCAAGGTCAGATTTGTGTTTCTACCAGGGCTATGCACAGGTATGCACACACTTCTACACATCACACACACCTACACACACTCCTGGGAGTGCCTGCACTCTTGTTTTTCAGAGGTAGCTAAATCTCCCAGCAAATGCCCTCAGGTGGGAGGCAGGAGACGGCATTGTGCTCCACCATTGAGCATGAGAATTGGGACTTACTTCTTCATCTCTTGGCACCTTAGTTCAAAATATGTTTGGAATTTCTAGGTCAAGAGTGAATTCTAAGAACTCCTTCCCACGCCCTAGGCTTGCTGCTCTTTAGCTTGTTTGTTTTGGATAATTCTATATTAATTACTGTATTTACATTCTGCTTAATTAACACTGTTCCAGTAGGTGGAGAATCGCTCCCAATAGAAGTAATTATTGCACAGGTTAGTGCAAAGGTTTAAGGAAGGTGATAGAAGATGGTGGTGAACCTGTGGTGATGGGGCGAGGTTCCAGGTTTTGTTTCAAGTAAATGATTCAGAGATTCTAACCAGGCTGGGTAGGCCAAACTCCGGAGCTGCCTGAAGCAGGTGGGAAGCCAGGCCGGTGAAGCAGCTGTCCGTTCCTGAGCTTGGACTTCCGAAACGCTCTAGCATTGAGAGCTCTTGAGTAATCACTGTTAATCAATACAGTACTGTAGGAAGCAATTAGGATTAATTAGCCCAGCATCCCAAGCAGCTCTGCTCCTCTGTCTGTGTCTCCTTGGGTGTCTCCCTGCTTTGGCTCCTGCTTCCCCTGAAAAGGGAGGGCTCCTGGCCTGTATCCCCAGACTGGGGTCTCCTCTCTTCCAGTACCAAGCCCCCTCCTGCACTCTCACACTCATTCATACCATGGAGAGGGAGAACCCGGAAAGGCATGAAGTGATGAGGGGAAGGGAAGGAAGAAAAAGCAATCAAAACATGGTGGAAAAAGAGAGGGAGGGTGAGAGAATATGCTGAAGGAGAGAGAAGATTTTTATTGCCTTTCAAGAGAGAGCTGCTGCTGATAGAACCACTCAGAAGGCATTGTGTCTGCTCTCCCAGCCAGACAAATGGGAAGCTCTCCTGCTCGGCCCTTTTCCCTGCAGTACATGGAATGTTTTCATGTTTTTGTAGCAATTAAATGATGTCTACATATCACACACATTTATATTTTTGCAATGACATAAACAGTCCCCATTGTTCTGTAGGGAATGGGATGTGGATGGGGGGGGGGTGGGGCAGCACTCACAGCGGTGGAAGGGTCCCAAATGGAGATCAGGAGACCTGCCCCACCTCAGCCTGTGACTCTGGGAGCATTGCTTCCCCTCTCTAGGTCTCGTTGTCCTTGTCTGTAAAATGACAGGTTTGGACTCGAGGCCCTGCATTACCTCTTCCAACTTGACTCCTACCTCTAATTAAATGGATGGGCCACCAGACTGCTCTGCTGGGACAGCCCATTTCCTTCCTTTTTCCCTCTTCTCTGCAGCTCTCTCCTCTTATCCTTTGATGTCTTTCTTTTGCAACTTCCTCTCCATTCTGCACATTATGAGTTTCAGCATTTCTGTTGCCCTAGAAAGCCTTTATTTCTGAGATTGTGCCCTGTTTCCCTTTTTACAGCATCTCATAAACTCCCTTCTTGGATTCTTTCTTTCTTTCCTATCATCCAGGCCAAGATGCTTCTCACCTTGGCTCAGAGGGGTGTGTGTGTGTGTGTGTGTGTGTGTGTGTCTAAGGGGTGCTTCTCTGGGGCTCTTACTGTCTCCATCCCTCTGCTTTATCTGAGATTTCCCTTACCCAGAATTTTGTAATGTAAAATGCTTCACTCTAGGGGCCAGTCTGATGGCCTACGGGCTAAGTTTGGTGCTCTCTGCTTTGGTGGCCTGGGCCTGGTTCCCGGTTGCTGACCTACACTGCTGGACTGTAGCCATGCCGTGGCTGCGACCCACATACAAAATAAAGGAAGACTGGCACAGATGTTAGCTCAGGGCGAATCTTCCTCAAGCAAGAACAGGAAGATTGGCAACAGATGTTAACTCACAGCCACTGTTCCTCAACCCCAAAAAAAAAAGCTTCACTCTAATTCTTCAATGTCTGGCTTATTCTAGAAAGTCTTTTAATGGTTTCTTCCAACTTAAATTTTGTATTTCACATTTCTGTTTGATTATCTCTTAAAATCACACTTCTCTGGATTTAATTTTTCAGGTTCTTTGTCTTTATCCTTCATTCTTTCGTTTTCTTTTCTCAGGTCACCATTTTAATTTTAAAATACCGTGTTTTGTTCAGCAGAGGGCTCCCTTCCCATCCCTCTGGCAGCCGGGGCAGATACACTTGAAGCTTGCGCCTCTGTCTGGCGATAGGAAACACTAGATACTTCGACCAGTAAACAGTTCAGCCTCGCTGGGTGTGATCGCGCGAATCCTTCCCTCCTCAGCCCAGCGCACTCCTCCGCCCCCGCCCCCGGCTGCCGGGATCGCCAATCTCTTGGACGCCCTCCCAACGTTCCTGATGTCCTTTTACTCCCCGTAGCCCTTACTCGTTCTTCAAATCATTCTGTAGGTAGGTATTACCAACCCTACTTTACAGCCGAGGAAACTGAGGCTTGGCGAGGTTCACTCAAGGTCGTGCCGTTTGTAAAGTTGACCCGAATCCGGCCAGTTCTGGCTTTCCAGTCCAGCCCAGCAGCCTCGCGTCCCTCCCTTCGACTGCAGTTTACACCAGATTTCCCGTTTTGTACGCGGTTCTTTTCCCCTTCAAATCCACAGGCAGAAAAATCGACTAGATCGTCCCAGGCTAAAAGGGCTGGGGAATCTGGGAGCCTGGGGAAGGCAGAATTTCCTCAGGCCCCAAGGGCTGAGGTGGGCTGACGCCCCGGGAGGAAGTCAGGTTCGAGATGGGGGTACCGAGGACGCGGAGGGGAGTGTGGCAAAAGGCAGCAAGTGCTCGGGGGGCCTGGGGCTCGCCGCTGGAACGCCGACTGCGGAGCGGGACTTATGTCCACCGCCGGGTAACACACTTGGCAGGCCCGGGAGGGATCGGGCCGAGCCCGGGGACGCGGAGGTGCAGGGCGCCCCCTCGCGCTCCTGAGGGCGCCTCGGAGCTGGCGGGGGAAGCGCCCGCCGCCGCAGGTCCTGTCCGACCCCCACCTCCTTTTCGCTCCCCGCCCCTCTCCCCTCGCTCCCAACTCCTCCCCCACAGCCTCTCCCTCCCTCCCTCCCTCTGCTCCGTTCGCTCCTCTCCGCTCTTACCCGCGCGCCGGGTCGGGAGCTAGTTGGAGCGCGGGGGCTGCTGCCAGAGCCCAGCTCCGCTGAGCCGGGCGGGTCGGCCGCGCGTCCAGCGGCTGCGGGAGGAACCGAGCCTAGCGGGCGCGGGCCCGGGTCGGGACTGCACGGGAGCGCCGAGCCGAGGGCCGGGGGCCGCTGCTGCGCGACCGCCCCATTCCCAGACGCGTCGCTGGCCCTCCTGGTTTGCCGCCTCCGCTCCGTGCCGCCGAGAGCCGGGAGCCGCCGGGAACCGGGCACCTGCGCCCGCAGCCCGGAGGTGAGTCCCGGGCGCTTCCCCAGCGCGGCCCGGGGCTGCAAGTTGCAAACTTCTGCAACTCGGATGGGTAGAGGGGTGGGGGCCCGGCGGCGCTGGCAAGTTGGAACCAGGTGGGAGAGGCTGCAGGCGGGAGGAGAGAGGGTCCCCGGGCTTCCGCGCCGCCCGCTGCCACCCAGCTCGGGCGCCCTCGCGCTGCAGCGTTCCCGCCGCCCTCCACTCTGGGTCCGGGCTGCAAGGGGGTAGTCGCCGGCTGCGGCCGGAGCGTCTGGGCAGCAGCCGCGATGGGGACCCAGGCCCCGGGCCTAGAGGAGGGGAGGGCCGAATGAAAGGCAGGGAGAGCGCGGGGCCGGGGCGCGGAGACTGGCGCCTAGATGGGGGCTCAGAAAGGGCCGACGAGTAAACCCGGTGGAGGGAGAGTGCGCGCGGCGAGACGCGTGGGAACGCGTGGCCGGCCCGGAGTGCGAAACCTCTTGCTGGGGGACCTCCCCGCTCCGCCGCCCACCCGTTCTTCGCAGACCCCCTGCCCTGGCAGGGCCCTGCGGAGCCCAACTCTGCCCTGCCAGGCCCCCGACGCAGCGGCCCGGGAGCCCCGCGCTCCGCCTTGGCGGGTGGAGAGGGGTGCGGCGGCGGGAACCGGGGACGCGACCGGCGATTTCCTGATTTATTTTTCTCATGGTAATTTGTCTTTGTGGTTGGGGCTGCCCATTCACTTTCCGCTCACGTCGTGCCGGAGATCCAGCGCGGAGGGAGGGAGTGGGGGGCGCTCGGGCACGGGGAGGGATGGAGACAGGAGAGGGGATCCCGGACCCGAGGGGGGCGGGAGCCGAGGGGGAAGAGGGCTTAGGACCCCCCGAGGGAGAAGGCGAGGCTGAGGGGAGCGGGCCGAGCGGAGCCGCGGGCTGGCGGCGGAGGGAGGACGGAGCCGGCTCCTTCGCCTACCGCAAACTTTAAACAACGAGGAGAAGCCACCTGAGGCGCCCTTCTTCCCTCCTCCCCATCCCCCCGCCGCCGGGTCCTCGGGTCACTCCGCCCCGCCGCGCCAGGCGGGAGTGGGCCCCGAGTGTGCATGGGGAGGGGAAACCGCCGGACTCTGCCCCCACCCTGCGATCCCTTCCAGGCTCTCCGCGGTGGGGAGGCGAGCAGCCGGAGCGGGGAGGCCGCCCCCCTTCCCGGCCCTGTGGCTGAGCCAAGGGACCTGGGATTAGGGGTTGGAAGCTTGCCTGTGTCTAGACCCCACCGCGTTCCTACCTTCTCTGGCCCCCACCCGCATCTTTTTCCTTCGGCCCCTAGCGAATCCAATCTCCGCCCACATTTCACAGGCACCCCCTTCCTGCCCCACCCACCACTTCGGCCTCATTCTGCTCCTTAGGCAGCGGCGCCTTTCTCCAGCGCCCTCCAGGCCTCCTCATCCTCCCCACCCTCTCTGTTCCTCATCTTTTGGCCTATTCACTTCTATTCTTTCTCCTCACTTACTGCCCCCCCCCCCCCCCCCCGCAATTTCTTCTTGACGTTCAAAAGTAGCCTGTCACCTTTTCTGAACCGGAGTAGATGACCTTGAGAAGGAGCAGAGGGAGCTTGAGCTTTAGAACTGGACCACACAACTGGGAAAATGGGGGCAGATTAAGAAGCAGCTTGGAAAAAACTGCCAATACCCTGCCCCAAATCTAGATTCCCAACCGAGGAGGACGGGGGATAAAATATCAAAGAGAAAGAGGGAGTTTGCCCCTTGGTCACCCATAGGGCAGTGAGACTTTTGGGGAGACGCTCAGGAGGAAGGGCTGCCTCTGGCTGTGTGTGTGTGGTGGGGGCATCTCCTTTCTGCATATCAACAGCTACCACCACCAGTTTGGGAGAGGATGGCAGGTGTTCCATCTCTTTTCTCTTTCCAGGGAGTCAATGCCAGAGACTTCCTCCTCCAGAGCTGACAACAGCCAGCCTTATCAGCGTGGGCATCAAACACTTTTTAAGCACCTACTGTGTGCAATACACCAAGCTAGGTGCTGGTAGACTCAAAGAGGCACAGCGCTGAGCCCACAACCAGAGAGGTTGCTCAATTCACCAGGTTGATCCTAAGACACTTGTGTGTCTGTTTGGGGAGGGAGAACATGAATGGGAAAATGCACAGGCAGTATGAGGCAGCCAGGACTGGGTGCCAAGTGGTGGCCTGGGGCTTAGGAGAGGACTGATTGAAGAAAGCTTGATGACTCAGGTGGGACTGAGAGCTGGGCTTGTTGCCTTGGCCCCCTCCCCACTAGCTGTCTGTATAGGGAGGGTGAGACAGGAGAAGGGAAGGCCAGGGAAGGGCTCCCTTTCCACTTCTCCTAGAGACTGACCAGAAAGGCAGAGAAGCCAAGAGGTCCAGCTTGGCGCTGTGGATTGCTACCTCCTAGTTTGGATTGGAGGAATTACAGAAGCTTTTCTGAATTGGGGTAGTCTTCCCAGCTTATCTGAAAGCCCCTCGGTTAGTTACTTCCTTTTGGGGCTCAAAGCTGGAAGAGGGCTTGGAGATTGTCCATGTCATGGGAGTCACAAACTCAAATGCCTACAGAGGGCAGGCAGGTAACAATGTGCTGATCAGGCAATTAGAGTGACCCGGCCTGGGGACAACTGGGTATTCAAAGTCAAACTGGCCAAACAAAATGGTCCAGACAAACCCAATGTGCAGCCCTTGAGCGGTCTGACTCTCTAGACCTACAGATCAAGAAATTCAGGTTCCAGGAAGTGATCTCATCTCTTTGCGTGTACATGTTATCGTGTCTCCCTGAACCTTGGGGATTGACTGGGACATTCCACAGTCTGGTCCTGCCTCTGACCTGCTGGACCCCCAGCTCACCCTCGCTCTCAGGACCCACTAGGATTCTTCTGTGAGATGATGAGTTTCTTGAGGTCAGGGAGCCATCTCGTCTTATACAAATCTGAGCACTTCACATCCATTGATACAAAGTTCCAGATGTACAGCCAGGACTGGGACTCAGGTCTCCTGCTGCCCTACCCCCACCCCCATCCCCCTCCAGGAACCCAGTGAGTGTAAACCAATGTTATTCTTTACAAAAAAGAAAAAAATCCAACCACGACTATTTGTTTCCCCTGATATAGTGAAACTTTATTCAGGGGTTGGATGAGAAAAGACTGGAAGCTCACATAGGATGTTTGAGGGTCCCAAGGAATATCCCGAAAGCACTGAGCCCTGAGTGTGGGTCTAAAAAGGGGAAGGGGAGCCCCAGCATGGGGGCAGAGGGATGACAGACATTTATGGAGGATCAGCCTGTCAAGGCTGAAGATTGGTGGATAGAGTGTGTGCACCTGGGATGAAGAAGCTGTTGGGTACATTTACTTTGAACACTGATCATTGCTCCTCTTTTTAATCTTGGTCATCCTCCTATATCTCATAGGGAAAGTCAACAAGATAGCAGCTCAGATCACTACCCTACAATCAACCAATTCACTACTTTTATTGAGGAATGAGGTGGTAGAATGGACACAGAGAGCAAAGGACAAGGTCGCTGATTAGAATTGCATGTTACCTTGTCTTATATCCTTAAAGGACCGGGGTTGAGCTCCTTTGTCCCACCACCCACACCTCCAGCAGCCAGATGTTCCCCATGGTCCTCAAGTATTGGCTTTGTTATTGGCTGGGTACATGGTAAATGAGACCAACAGTGGCAGTAAACTCCCTTGTTCATCATTTACTGGGCACCTACTGTGTGCCAGGCACAGTGCTAGAAGCTCGGGATACAATAGTAAACAAGACATTTCTCTGCTCTCCCTTGATGGAGGTGGATCAGCGTGACTAGGAGACCGCAAATACTAGCATTGCCTCGACTTCTGTGATGGGATTTATTGTGGAGGTTTTTTCCCTGTGTGTTTGTCTGGGTGACCTGACAGCTACGTGGATTGTCCAAAGGACTTGGGGTCCAGTGTTTGGGAGGGCTGAGAGGGCTAGGATTCTACCACCTTAGCTGTTCCGTCCGTTCCAAGTCCCCCTCCATGCCTCAGATTCCTCCCTCATCAAGTGGGGTTGAGCGCCCGCCTTGGACCTGTGGTGTGGACAGAGGCAAAGCCAGGCACCTGGCGATCTGGGGATGAAGACTGTTGGGAGAGAATATTGGTATTTATACTTCAGGGTCGGAACCCCAGTGGGTCCTGGAACCATCCTTTGCCTCATCCAGTCACCTTGATCACTAGCCTGTCTTCATCAATGGATGACTGTGTGTATGTTGGAAATAGTTACCTCTAATTAATGAGTTTTCTTCACATTCAGATCTTTGCATTTGAGTTTAGCCATCACTAAGTTGGTCTTAAATTTATGACAAAGCTTAACTAACTTGATCTTAAATGTATGACAAGAGATCAAAGCAAGTGTCTTGGCTAATTGAGTTTCACTGAATTGACCAAATTGAGCCATTCTTTTACAGCTTGTGTGGGCAACACCTGGCTTTCACTGGCATAGCACTATTCTTTTGTGCATCTCCTCTCTGAATTTGGTTTGATGACATCTGCTTTGGGTGAAGAGATGGCTCTCTGAAGGGTAGTCTGAAAGGGGATCTTTGTGTATGCCATTCTCTAGCTCAGATGGAGGAATCTCCTCCGATACTTTCTTTCTGAAGAAATCTCCCTTCTAACCTTCTGAAGAAATCTCCCTTATAACCAGTTTGAATGCTAGAAAGTGGCAGGGAAAAGTTCCAGCTGGGAACAGAGTTCTGAAGGGGAAGGGCTGGGTGGCCAAATGTTCTGTGGCTCTGCCACGTCACTGCCCATCCCTCTGCTTTAGTGTTTTGCTTTAGTGAGCCTGAAAGATGAAAACCCAACCTTGCAGAATGCCCTTTTCCAATTGGGTTTTTTTGTTTTTGCTAAGGAAGATTTACCCTGAGCTAACATCCACTGCCCATCTTCCTCTTTTTGTATGTGAGTTGCCACCACAGCATGGCCACTGACAGATGAGTGGTGTAGGTCCATGCCAGGGAACTGAACCCTGGGCCACTGAAGCAGAACGTGCCAAACTTAACCACTCAGCCACCAGGACTGACCCAGAATGCACTCTTTAATCCTGACATTAGTCAGGGGCTCACAAATGAAAAAGTACTACACTTGGTAGCTTCAGAGTGGAAAAAAAAAAGATGACTTCCTCTCCAATTTGTTGCTAGGCACAGTGGGGAAAGCCACAGGAGGGACCACTGGGATGGAGACTAAGTTTGGGAGAGTTTGACCTTGAGCAGTTTCCCAACAGTTGGGCTGCTTGTCCTCCTCCATTCTCTGACTTGGAACAGGAGGACAGGGATTCCGTTGGGCTTTCCCAGAGCAAAGGAAAGCTTTCAAGGCAATGCTGTGTGTGCTGAGTCCCACCAGGACACTGCCCTTGTTGATCTGCCTTTAATAAGGATGACTTAATCAGACTTGCACCTGGAACTCATTTGAATTTGAAGTCTTGTTGATTTTATCAGATTATCTTTGCATTTGAACCAAGGATGTCTCTGGCTGGTCTCTTCTGTGATAGGAAGGGTTGGTTCTGGAGGATGGCTGGTGACCATCTGTTCTGCCAGTCCCCCGAGGATCAAATTAGAGGAGATAGGTTTAAATTCCCAAAGGAGGAGACTGAGTTAGAAACAAGGGACGCTTTTCCACTTGGGCACGTGTGCCAAACCCAGATTCCCCATCTGTGAAAACAAAGGGGTCAGATAAACCCTAAGGCTTTTTCTGGCCCTTGAAGTAAGTGGTTTTGAATGGAAATTACAGTCACCTCTTAATTTCCGGGAGTGGTCCATTCCCATTTTTGTGGATTATTTATGAGGATGTTTGGTCTCACGCCAGTTGCTAGTTACCGTCCAGCCAGACTGTTGGTAACCCACCTGATTGCCAGTCACAGCATCTTCAGAGTGCATTCCCCTTTCAGCCTCTGCCTGAGCCAAACATCCTCTGGAAGGTAAATATGCTCTTGTTGAGGTGTAGGTGTGCGTATAAATATGCTCATACACATCCTTGTATAAACATAGATGCAGTGCCTTGCAAAGCTGTGGGTTATGGTTTCATTATGATAATCCAGCATTTTGGATTATCTGTAGCTCTGTTCTTCTGCCAAAGTTGACGTGAGGCTGCCTCCGAAAAATGTCAGGGAAATGGCTGGTGGGGTAGCAATTTAGGTCCATCCCTGCTTGCCAACCCCACTGGTCTACCTGAGCCAAAACTCCTTCCATATTACCCTCGTCATTGTCCTGAAGGACCCCAGGAGCCCACTGTAAGGAGTACAAAAGAGCTGCAGTCAGCTCTTAATTACTCAGGGATGGATGGATGCAGGGGTAAAGCACCTGACCCAGGCCTCTTCTTTCTCTTCTTTTGGTGCCTTGAGTAACTCTATACCTGTAGTGAGAAGCTGGGGGAGATCTTATCATTTAACACAAACTTTTGTTTCTAGCAGCCTGTTCCCTCTGCTCCTCTTCCCTCCAGGCACCTGGGAGAAACTAGGAGCCTTCTGAGAGGCCACATGCATCCAGAGCAGCCTGCCTTTAAGGTTCACACATTGCTCTGTTGGCCAGGGTGTGTTTCTGCCCAAAAGCAGGACAGGAGGAAAATACCACTAGCTCCAGCTTCTGCAGAGTCAGGTCCCTGTAGATTCCCCAGGATCCTGGTTTTCTTCCCTTTCTTGCTTTTTCTTGTCCTTGCAGTTTATGGAGTTAGCTGGTAACCAGGGTTCCATCGGGAGTCTAAGTGGGGAGCAGTGTCCTTGTGGCAAAAGGTCCCAAAGAGCCCAGGTCTAAGGAGCACTTGTGTGAACGTCCCCCAAAGCTGAGGGTCATTTTCCTGCATAGACCATGCGCCTTGGGGCCGCCTACTCCCTTTCAGCATCTCTCTAGCTTCCAGAATGAGTGTGTCTTCACATCCTGGACTCAGTCTAGAGAGCAAGCCTCAAGCGTCCTTTGTACACAGGTGACAGTAGCTTGGTCCAGCTCAACTAGTTCACTGGTTCCTATTAGAATTGCATGGAGAGCTTTGAAAAAATATAGACGACCAGCCTCATCCTCGACCTTAATTGTCAGAATCCCTGAGGGTGGAGCCTGGGCATTGGTATTTTTTTGAGCTTCTAATATATGCAGCCATGGTTGAGAGCCACTGACCTAAATCTTCTTTCCTAGACTCCACCTGGCCTCATGCCAGTGGCATACAGACTCTCTTAGCCCTCAGCTCTTCAAAACAGCCTGGTCCTTTCTGGTAGATACCAGCTATAGCTCCTGGCCTTCAGATCATAGCTACTGTTTGTGTTCCTGTGTTCTGAATTTAATGACTTTCTATTATTAGCTGATTGTGGGAGTTTCCTTCTAGTGTAGCTTCTTTGTGGTCATTTTTTCTTAAAAAAACATTTATAAAAGTAATACACATTCATTCAGCATTTTTGTATGCTTCCTTCTAGATATGTACGTAACTACTGTCTGTTCTTTTGTAACCAGCCTTTTTCATTTAATAACGTATTCTGATAACTTCCCTATGACTTAAGTATTCTTCTGAAATGGGCTTTTCAATGGCTGCCTGGTATTCCATCCTATGGATGTACCACGTTTATTTCCTGAATCCCCTGTGGATTGGACATCTAGGTCGTAAACCATTCTTTTACTATTATCAATAATGCTGCAGTGAACATCCTTGTATCTAAATCTCTGTGCCTATTGATGATTATTTCCTCAGAACAGATTTCTAGACATGGAATATTTATGCTTCTTTTTTTTTTTTTTTCAGTTTGGTACCTGAGCTAACATCTGTTGCCAATCTTTTTTTTTTCCTTCTTCTTTTCCCCAAAGCCCACCAGTACGTAGTTGTATATTCTAATTGTAGGTTGTTCTGGCCCTGCTATGTGGGACACCACCTCAGCATGGCTTGATGAGTGGTGCTAGGTCCACGCCCAGCATCTGAACCAGCAAAACCCTGGGCAGCTGAAGTGGAGTGCATGTGCTTAACCACTTGGCCACAGGGCCAGACCCTATTTATGCTTCTTTTTAACGTGCACCATTTAGACAACTTTTGACTGACTTCCTATAGCAATTAAAAATTTTTATATTCAGAGCTGAGTAAACAAACTGTTTTTGCTGAACTCCTCTGAGGCCTCAGGCTGGCTGCTTCACCTTACTGGACCTGAAGGTCGGAATTCTCAACCTTGCCTTGTGCCCAGCCTCCACCTCCAGGTGGGTTTCACAAATTGCTGACTCGCTCCTTCAGGTGAGCTCCAGGTCTCTCCTGCCACTAACCTCCAGCATCTTTAGTTTCTTTCACCTTCTCAGCCTTTTCCTCTTCACACCTCCGGCCCCGGAACTATCAGCACTCAGTGCCTTCAAGCTATTGTGCCATTAAGAACAGCTATTAATTATTGAGCTGTTACTATGTACCAGACAGTCTGCTAGACTTTTCGTGTGCATTATCTCTTTTAATCCTCATGTGCCTTATGTGCATGCATTATTTTTGTCTTCACTTTCCACATGAGGAAACGGAAACCTTAGAGAGAAAACAGTTTCCCCCAGGTAGAGCTGCGATTTAAACCCAGACTTTCTGGCTTCAGAGTCTACACACTTAACCACTACATAGCCTCTTCTCCATCCTTGGCTGATGATGTCAACAAACTGTTCACAAGTGCTCCATCAGCATCCCTTGGGCATATGCTGTACCTGTCCCCGGAAGAAGACGGGCAGTTCTCACGTACGAATGGCGGGATGTAGGCATGCTGTTCATCGAGGCCTCCTTTTCCTCTTCACTTCCTTGAATCTGTCCTCACTCCCTTTCTCCAGGTACCCCATGCCAGAAAACATTTCTTTCCTCGTCACTGACCAGCTGCCAAGATCCCAGGATGCCTTGCAGCTGAGCAGGTCCAAGTTATGACATATCCCTATTACACTTTCCCCACCCAGTCGGAAGAATTTGGATGCTACTTTCCCAGGATGGATTATAAAGCTGTCAGGGAGGCATGCTATTGTAATGACGGGAGATAGGCGGCCTGACTTCTGTTGGATGTCAAATACTGTTTAAAGTGGAGGATTGGATACCTTTTTGCATTCTCACCTCTGTAACATTGTCGTTGCTCAGAAGGTAGAGAAATAGCAGCTGAAACTGTCCTTCTGATTTGATTCTGACCATGACCAAGAACCAGGTGGTGATCTGACAGTCCTCGGATGAAAGAGACCATGTAAGCCTGGCGTTAACAATGGCCAAGAAAAGAGATGCCGTACCTACAGACCTTCCCTAGGCGGTAGGAAGTCTGATTTGGGGAATTGTGATCATATGATTAGGGATTCCAAAAGGGAAGATGGTTTGTGGCAGGTGAGATTCTGAAAAATGAAGCTTTACATTTTTATCCGTGACTTGGATGAAACTGGAGTAAGTGAGCTTATCAAATTTGTTGATGACAAGGCTGTGATGGGCAGCTCCTATAAAAGACAGAATAAATATTCAAAATGATCTCAACAGACTGGAATGCTGGGTTTAAACCAACATGATGAAATTTAACAGGGGCAGATGGAAAGTCGCATTTAGATTGCAGAAATTAATTACTCAAGTTCATGAGGGGAGTGGAGGTGGGGGCAGACTTGATTTGGCTGCAGATCCTGAGAAAAAGATCTGAGGGGTTTAATTGTGTGCAGGCTTCATAGGAGCCAACAGGGTGATGGGGATTCTCAAAACAACACTATCTTAATGGCACTAAGGGAAGTGCAGGGTCTAGGTTGGGTTCTCCCTGGTCATTATATCCTCATTTCTGGACATAGATTTTAGGGGGAACCCTGACCAACTCAAATGTGCTCAGTGGAGGGCATCTAGCATCAGGCGGGGCTTGGGAAACCCAGCCACAAAAGGTGTGGCAAAAGCAGCATGTCTGTTTAGAGACGGAGAAAACCCGAGGGGTCATGGTGGCTGACTGCAGAAGCAGCAGGACTCCCTGTAGAAGAGAACACAGCCCATCAGCCCAGGAGAACCAGGGGACTCCAGAGTGAAAAGTGTAGGAAGCCGGACTTCTTAGAATGAACCTCTTCCCAGCCAGATGGGTTCTAGTGAAGCAGCACCAGCTCGCGATCCTGCTGCCAAGATGCTGTTGGGGGCCTCCTGCCCTGGAGACAGATGCTCAACCTCGCAGCCTACCTCTCTCTCTCTGCAGCTCGGAGTCTGGAGGACACCGCTTCCTTTCCTGATTGCTCAGAGCAGTGGTCCCCTGAGCATCAGCTTCAGCACCACCTGGGGACCTCCTAGGAATGCCACAATTCTTGGGCCAAACCCCAGACCTCTTAACACGGCAGCTCCTGGGGAGGGGCCCAGCAACATGTGCCCTGCAGGCTGTTCTGATGCTGCCCAGGTTTGAGACTGCTTTGGACCACACTAGGGTGTTCTTTCTGTTGCTGGGTGCTTGTGACGCTTCCACAGTCCATACCTCTTTACTGGGGAAGCCGTGTAGAACGTTGGAAGGAGTTTGGGCTTGGGGACGAGACAGACTTGGGTTCAAACCCAGCTTGACTGGTTTTTGGTGGTGGGTTTTGTCTAAATTCCTTTCCCTCTCTGAGCCTCCTTTTCGTACTGTACAATGAGGCAGGACTAGTTTAAGGGAGGATTAAATGAAGTAGCTTAGCTCATGTGAATGCTCGCTGTCAGGATCCAGTCATCCGGGGAAGACTCTTCTTATGAGCATCAGAGTTGTCTTTCCTGCAGAAGCCTGTCTTCCTGTTGAGCTCACCTCGAGTCCGTCAAACAGAGTTTTGGGTGGAGCCTTCCCTGTATCCCCTCACAGCACCCACCAGCATGGTGCTCCCTCAAGTGAGGGGTCAGTTAACTCTTGGGCTTCCAGTTCCCCTTCTCCCTGGACAATGGAGAGCCAAGGCCACTCTCCTTCCCACTCCTATCCGAGACCCCTACCTTGTGAGCATGAGCAGGTTCCTCCTGGACCTGGGTCTTGCCAAACCTGATCTTTTGAGGTCTGTGAATCGAGACTCCCTGCCCTCAGCATGCAATGTCATCTGCTAAAGCCATCAATGAAAGGTCTTGGAGCCAAAAGATCTCAGAGTAGCCTCTAACTTTAAATGGGTAAGAAGCCTGAGTCACTGGTGTCAGCCAGGCAGGGAATTTGAGTGGGCCCTTCTTGGAGCAGGAAGATGCCCGGGTCACCTCAATAAGTCCCTACTGAGTGGTCAGCTGGTGAAGTCTTCAGCTTCTCAAAGATAGAGAGCTCATCTCCCCACAAGGTGGCCCATTTGATTTTTGGTCAACGATCTCTAATAGAAAGTTCTTCTCTTTCTCTGGAGGCTCTGTCTCTCTCTGTGGGCACCATCTCTTCCCCATGTGGCTGTTCCAGGCAAACCCAGTCCCTTCCAGGCCACAGCTTTTCAAACATTGGAGACCAATTGCCTTCCCCACTTCCATTAGTCCTCCTCTGACTTATCTCTTCATGGCTGAGCTCAGGATCCTGTCTCTGACATCCAGTATATCTGCTGTTGCTCCCAGCTTCAAATGCTTCCCATGTATTGATCCAAGGAATTGATAAGATGTTGAATGTGGCGGGATAGGTCAGAGCCCTACAGTGTGTACCTGGACACTTCCCTCCCAGGGGTCTGGATCCATTGGTAAGTACCCTTGGGTACGATTGTGCAACCAGCTACATATCCCATTTATTCTAGCACCTTCTAGCTCCCTTTCTCTAGCTTGTACGCAACAATTTCATGCAGAGCTTGTCAGACGTTTTCAAGATCAGCTATACAGGCAAACCCCATTTCCCTCATCTGCCATCCTGGTGATCCTGTCAATGGAGGAGATGCCTGACAGAACTTTATTACTGAACACACACTGTCTGCCCATGGTCTCAGCTGCCTTTCCTGAGTCCCCAACACCCTTTTCTTATGGTCTCTTCAGGAATTTTTCTCATGTGGCCCATTGAGATTTCTTCTCTGTGGTTTGCGAAAACCACCTCCGACCCCCTTTGGGAAGTGAGGGCTGTGTGGCCTGCCTGAGGCCTCCAGCCCCTCCAGAGCTTGCCAGGATGCTGTCAGGATTTCTGTGAGATCCCCACAGCTGGGCTGAGCCTCATTTGCACGTTCCCGTGCCCGGGGTGTGTGGCTGGGCCAAGTGGCTTGAACTGGGGCAGCTGGAGGCTGTGCAGTCCTTTCATCAGCCTCGGGCTGGGCCTCCTGTGCCGGGGCTCCTCTCACTCTTTCCTTCCCGTGGAATCCTACACCTCAATGGAGAAGATAGAAGCCAAGCTGGAGGGCCCGCCAGAGAAGTCCCCCAAATCTGCCGGCCAAGTTAGCCCCCTTTCTGCATCCTTTCCCACTCCAGCTCCTCTCTTTCCCAAACTTCTCTCAGTCCTAAAGTCTCTTCTTCTCTCCTTTCTATTCTTGCTCTTTGCATGGGGGAAAGCGTGTAAGTGAAGGTGAGGTGTGTGCCTCAGGGGCTGGACTGGCGCTGAGCGGGGGGAGCAGGAATTGGGGTAGATTAGGGGTAGGGAGGGGTGCTGAGGGCCTAAGATGCTTTACTGAGGAGTCTGGCTTGGAAGGCAGCCTGGAGCCATGCAGACCTGGGTTTGAATTCTGGCTCTGCCATAGTGACTTTGGGCTAATTATTTCTCCTTTCGGAGGCTCAGTTTTCTCATCTGTAAAATGGCCGTAACACCTACTTCAGATGGCGGTTGTAGGAATTGAATTAAATGAGTTCCTTTAGTAAAGCAGGTCACCTGGAAAGGTTCTTGGGACCTAAGGCCACCAAACAAACTAGTCCTTCTGCAGAGTGGGCAGAGTGCACTGAGAAGCTGAAGCCTGATGTGGGGGGAGAGGAAGGCCCATGTGGAGGGTGGGGAGAAGGAGGGCCACAGACTGGGCCCAGCACGTGGGGCTGAGGGCCAGGACTTCGGTGAGGCCATTGGAATGGAGAAGGAGTGAGTCTGAGAGAAATGGGGAAGGAAGAAACCCCAGTCTCTGAGCAATGTGTGGAGGAGGATGGACTATTATGAGGATTTCCTAGAGTTTGCTGAGAGTTTATGTTATGCCAGGCCATTTAAAAAGCTGTTTTGGGGGCTGGCCTGGTGGCATGGTTCACGCACTCGGCTCTGGTGGCGTGGGGTTCCTGGATTTGGATCCCTGACGCAGACCTACACACTTCTTGTCAAGCCATGCTGTGGAGGTGTCCCACATACAAAATAGAAGAAGACTGGCACAGATGTTAGCTCAGGGACAATCTTCCTTATCGAAATAAATTTAAAAATTGAAAAAAAAAATTAAGGGGCTGGCCGGGTAGTATAGTGGTTAAGTTTGCGCACTCTGCTTTGGCGGCCCAAGGTTTGCCAGTTCAGATCCTGGGCATGGACATATGCATGCTTATCAAGCCATGCTGTGGCAGGCATCCCACATATAAAATAGAGGAAGATGGGCTCAGATGTTAGCTCAGAGCCCATCTTCCTCAGCAAAAAGAGGAGAATTGGCAGCAGATATTAGCTTAGGGCTAATCCTCCTGAAAAAAAATTAAAAGCTGTTCTGTGGGACTGGTCCAGTGATATAGCAGTTAAGTTTGCATGTTCCACTTCAGTGGCCTGGGATTCGTGGGTTCAGATCCCAGGCGCAGACCTACACACCACTCATTAGGCCATGCTGTGGCAGCATCTCACATACAAACAATAGAGGAAGATTGGCGGGAAGATGTTAGCTCAGGGACAATCTTCCTCACCAAAAAAATAAAAAAGTCTGTTTTGTGACATGGACAAAGAACAGATTAGTGGTTACCACAGGAGAAGGAGGTTGGGGGTGGGCATAGGGGGTAAAGGGGCACATATGTATGGTGACTGACAAATAATACTGTACAACTAAAATTTCACAATATGATAAACCATATGACCCCAATAAAATACAAAAATTTTTTTTTAAAAAGCTGATTTGTGTATTTTAGCCCACAAAAGCCCTAAGAGTAGGTATGACTTTACTACCCTCATTTTACAGATGGGGTAAGTGAGACACAGAGATGTTAGGTAACTAATAAGCCAGTCCCAGGCTTCCAACTCAGGTGGGCCTGCTGCCTCCCAGCTCATTCTCTCCTCTGTCATTCCTCCCTTCTCTTCATCCATCACATGGCTTCTGTCCCTGGCTCCATCCTACTGGACCCTCACACCATCTCCTCCTCATTGTTGGGGGGTGGGGCTCAAGGCTCTGCCCTTCTGTAAGGACAATTCTCAGGGCACCTTCCATGAAACCCTAACTCACACCCATGTCAGTTCTACTCCCTCCATCCATCTGTAGAGAGAAGGATTTAAATTAGACTACAGGGAAAACTTCTCGAGTATGAACGGCAAGAGATATTAAAACAGCTGATTGGAGGCACCTCTGGCATGACTTAGCTGGCGATCTTGAGGGCTGGGGTAGAGGGGTGGAGGAGGACGCGGGGGAGGTAGTGTGGCTCCTGCATCCCGGACCTCTGAGACCCATGGCTCTGGATGCAGGATGAGCAGTGAGAGGTACCCCTCTTGGCAAGATGGCTGCCACTCCTAATTAACCCATGGCTTTAATTACACTTCACAGCCTGGTCCTGCTGGGAGAGGGGATTGCTCTGAGACTGTCGCACTGGGCTAAATGTCTGAAGCAGGTTCTACTTCAGGAACTCCTCTCCTTGAGAGGCAGGACTAGGGAGGAGGCCTGGGGCCTGGGTGGGATAGGGATGGTGGGGGGCATGCCTGTGACTGTCCCTGCCCTGGTCACCTGTCTGGGGAAAGCTCCCTGACTGAATTAAGCCTTCTGTGGGCGGTTTGGTGTTGTGGCCTCATCCTGGGGCTCTGATGGGGGGAAATGGGGAGAGGGCAGAAAGGAGCGCAGAGGAAGAAGGCGCAAGTAACCCTAGGGGCGGGTGAATGTCTCCAGCCCTGGGGATTAATTCCGGCGGGAGCTGCTTTGTGTTCTCAATTACCAACCACCATATGCGAGGACCTACCATGAGCCAGTCTGTCACTGTTCTCATGGAGGCCTATAAGGGAGAAATAAGTCCCCAGTTTACACATGAGGAAAAGACTTGAGAGCTTAAGAAACTTCTCTAACATTGCACAACTGTATAGAGGTGAGATGGAGGCAGGGTTTGAACCCAGGCCACGTGAACCTAAAGCGAGTGCTCTTTCCACCTGACAGTGGGCCTCTCCCAGTAGCTGGGTGCCTGCCTGCAGGCTCCTGTAGGTCATAGGTGCCAGACAGAACCAGGGAAACGCGTTTGGGAGTGGAGGGGTGGTTGGAAACTAGGAGTTCAAGCATTTGGGGTATGCATTGTTTTTCTGCTGGATGTTGTTCAGAAGTGCTGTCCCTGCTGGGAGCCCCAGGGTGGGGTGGGGGGTTCTCTGGGTCATTCTGTGTCCTGTGGAGGTAATGGGGAAGCTTTTTCTCTTTCTTCCTCTTCCTGGAGCCCTGTACTGGCTCCCAGGCTGTCCCTCTCCTGTGACCTTCCTGGGACAGCAGCCTCCAGCTGTCCTGAGCCCTCTAGTGACTGGTCCGAGGCGTGCACCTGTCAGGGGCCTGCGTCCTGGGCTCTCTTTCCGAACCTCCAGGATGGAAGCGTTAACCTTGAGTCACAGGCGGTGTGTGTGTGTATGCTGGGGTGGCAGGGATCAGTGCACGGAGGCTTGAGGCAGAGTCTGCTGCCCTACGGAGGCCCTACCTCCTGTCCCAGTATGAATTCAGATTTTCCTGTTCTTGGGCAAAAACTCCAGACTCCATCGTCCATCTACCCATATGCACAGGACATCTGGGTAAATCATCACCCAGGATGAGCCCCAGATGTCCCACAGTCCCCTATGTTGGATCTCCTACAACCCTGAGCTTGCTCGTGTGTGGCAAGGAGGCTGGACTGGGGCGACCATGTCTTAGATGCTCGATATGCCTGGCATTCTGCTGTCTAAACACATGCTCCCTAATCCCCAGGGACCATCCTAAGAGTTGTTCCCTCAGCTTATAAATGGGGAAACTGAGGCTCTGGAAGTGAACTACCTGGCCCCAGCTCACACTTTCCATCTCACTGGCTCTCTCTGTTCCCTTGAGACCTGACAAGTGAGGGCTTGCAGGGGATGGGGTTCTGCAGCTCCTGGGAGGGGCTCACTAAGCATCCCCTTCTGTGCGTTCAAGAATGGCCTTTGAGCCTGTCCACTTGAGGTAGGCTCCTGGACAGGCTGTCCATGTGAATGGTGCCCCTACCCCCATCTTTGAGGGAATCCCCCACCTCAGTGACAGAGCCCCATGGCTGCACAGCCCAGACGTTCAGCCTGAATCACATCCCATGTTTATCCTAGAGGTTTGGGGTGTTGAGGCTGGTGATAGATTTGGAGAGACTCGCATCTCCAAAGCACTGATAGAAGTTGAGTGCTACCCAACACAGCTCTCAGATGATTTTATCTGTTAAGGGGACCTGTTTCAGGTGGCCTGTGTGCATGGATGATCCATCGTTCCAGGCACCACAGAAACTGCTGTTTCTCCTGTTGGCTTGCTCTGATGGGACTGTGCCAAAATTCTGTCTGGTCCTAAATTCGAAACCTTGCAAAGAGTTTACATTGTGCGTGAAAATGTTTGCAATGAGCTGGAGGATCCCAAGGCTTGGAAGGACCTGGGATAATGTGAAGTGCAGGCAGAAGAAGCCAGGATGTAGAGGCTGCCGTGGTTCTGGGGTTTCAGCCGTGCCAGGCTGCGACTTTGGCTTCATGGCTGAGCTAGTCCTTGTTGAGTGATGATGGACGTGGGTGTAGGGAGGTCACAGTCATTCTCAGGGTTTGAAGAGACAGTCTTCTAGCGCTCTCATTATCTGGTGATAATATTTACATTTCAAAGCGAGCAGTGAGAAGCCGGGGATACCTGGCAGGGACGTTGAGATGGCAGGGACGTTGAGATGGGAGGAAATGGCAGTATCTCTGTCAGGACTCCCGCAGCGTCAGCACCACACTTGTGGGTCCACGTTCAGTAGGGAAGAGCCGGGGCAGGAAAGAGAGCTGGAGGCCGGCTGGTGGTGGTTCGGACTGGCCTGTGGTGTTGCCTACTCGGCCTCTGAGCTCTAGAAGCTCTCCCTGCAGTGCAACAGTAGTGCAACATGTGGATCTTCTTCCAGTTTACAGACTTGACCCCTTGACCTGCCCTCTTGACCTCTCCAGTTCCACCTCGGACTGACTGCATGTCCAGTAATGACAAATATTGACTTGAGCCCCCACCATGTGCCAGGACTGTGCTGGATGCTGGAGAAGTGGGGTGAATAACGCAGAGCTTCTGCCTTCCAGGAGCTAACAGTGGGAGAGGCGAGAAGCCAAGGCCACGGCAGTCCGCTGGGCTCTGGCCTTGCCCACACCCCTGCTGCCATGCCTGGGAACGAGGCTGGTCAGCCCACTGGCTCTTTATAGTCTCGGGTAATCCACCCTCACCTGCTCTGTGCTAAGTGATGATGATGATATTGACAAAACCCATTTTCTGTGGAGTGCTTACCTGCTGTGGAAGAATGCTCACACCCTGATTTTCTTCTCCCAGCGACCGCAGCTCCCCTTTACTGACTCCATGCCAGACACCATTCTGATTGCTTTATGTGCATTATCTCATTTAATTCTTACAATAACAAACAATTCTGAATTTTGTGCTGTTTTACCCATTTTAGAGATTTTACTTTTTTTTTTTTTTTTTTTTACCATTTTTTACCCATTTAGAGAAGGAATTCTCCAGAAAGAATGTATCCAAGGCCACACATCTACTAAGAGGCAGTTTCAAACCCTTGTTTCCAATTCCAAACTCAATGCTCTGTCTCATCACACTGCACATCCTGGGGGCCTCGGGGGTGTCAGGCCCTGAGGTCCTGGACTTGCCAAGGGCTCCTTGCCCCACACCCAGCACAGCGAGCCACCTTGGGTACTTGCTCCATTCCTCCAGGGCAAGCCCTGTCCTCTCCTCTCCAGACCTGTTTGGGGTTGGGCTGGAAGACACCCCCACCCAGAGTGCTCACCATCAGCAGCAGCGGCCTCTCCTTCCCTGGGCATTTAGCACCCTCAGCGGGGGTGCTGTCCTTTCTCGTCCTTCTGGCACACTGGGGTGTTTAAAAAGGAAAGAATAGAACTCAGAAGCAGTTTTAGAAAGAGAAGGACAGGTTCCTTCTGGGCTCCAGGTCAGCAAAAGCTCTTGGTCTTCTCCAGCTTGGTGGTCAAGGCTGCAGGGAAAGGAGTCTGAGCCGCACCCTTCTCACTCTGGGTTGTCCTGGCATTGGCTGGGGTGGCCGTTGCGGGAGGCTGTTACTGCCTGAATACCTGCTATGCCACGCTTTGGTGGGGAGGCACAAATCCCAGCTGGCAGCACTTCCCTGGGGCCCTGAACCCCTGTTTTCCTTTCTCGTGCCCATTTTGAACGGGGATGTATGGTTTAACAGTCCTCCTCCCTGGCAGCACGTTAGAATCACCTGGGGGGCTTTTAAAACTGCTGAAGCCCAGGTCCCAGCATCAAAGAGTGATTCCACTTGTCCAGGTGGGCCTGGGCGTCAGTGTGTCTTTAGGGCTCCGCAGGTGAATCTCAGGGACATCAGGGAGAGGCCCCCCCCGGGGCACCTCTTTGTGCCTTTGCCCTCAGTGCTTGGTGCTGCCGGTTGCTGCTTTAGTGCTTTGATGGTCTCACTGCTGTGGGCTCCATCTCCCAGTGAAGGGAGAGCCGCTGTATCTTTGAGTCCCGTTGCCCAGCCCAGTGTCTGGCACCGAGGCCTCAGCCAGTGTGTGTTGAGTTGTTGATGAGAGAGCTAAAGTCATAAAACATCCTTGCTTCCCCCTCCCTTTCTCTTTCAAAGCATGGACCGGACATTTCTTAGAAAAAAGAGTCCTTGACTTTATATCTCGAGTGTGGGGTGAGGAGTGGGGTCCTGACCCCTACAGGATTTCACGGTCACTTGCTGCTCAGTGGTTGGAAATAGAGCAGGGGACGTGAGCAGGGTCCTATGTGAGGCAGCCAGGGAGCTGTATTCTCTCTCATTTTGTCTGTCTTTCTCACACAAACACACACGATATAACTGAACGGAGGAGGTAAATCTCTAAATATAGGTCTGGGATGAGGTGGAGCTGTGCTCTCTGTTTGTGCCTGATGTGTTCACAGGCCCCTCCGTCTTCCTGCAGGGGAAGGTTGGGTGATTGAAAGCTGTGGAGAAAACGCAGACCCCTCCCTTACCCATGGTCCCCTCTCCTCACAGACACCCCCACTGTGTCCTCTTCCCCTCAGAGAAGTGAGGAGATGGAAAAGAAAGTAGAAGTCCCTAAACTGCTCCCCACACTGAGAACCCCTCCCAGAGAGTGGAGAATAGATTGTGGGTGCCTCCACTGGAGTCTGGGTACAAACTCGCTTTCATCTCAGGCTGAAATGCTGCGCCTTGATATCCTGCCAGCCACTCTGTCCGTAAAGCAATGGCCCCTCCATGGGCCCACGTCTTCTGCGGCCTCATTGAAAGCAGGGTGGCACTGATGCAGTGGGCGGCACTGGGAAGCTCCGGTTTCTGCCCCGCAGTCCGTGCACATCAAACGCACACCTGCAGCAGGGGCAGGACGCGGCCCCGTGGTCTGTGTGCCCACCCGCCGCCTGGCAGCTGCAGGCCCCCCACTCCAGCTGCAGGCCTCAGCGCCTGCGCGGCTCCTGAACACGGGGCCCAGGGACACCGTGCCCCGTAGGTCTGCATCCCCCCACCGCTTGGATGGCCACGGCCCTCTCCTCCTGTCTCCTGATAGGCCCAGTTGGGCCCCTCTCCAAAAACCTGCGCCCAGCTGCCCAGTTGTCTCTGCTGCTTCGCTGTCCACCAGGTTTTCAAATGTGCCATCTCTACCTGTGGCCTCTGCACATCCCGTTCCCCAGGCCACCTTGGTCTTCTACATTCTGGTTGCCACACTCACTTTTCTGGAGCATCTTTCTTTGAGGTCTTCTAGTGACTAAGGCCAGTGGCCACTTCTCAGTGGTTAGTTCCCTGGGATCCCCACATTTGACACCATCAACAACCTCTTCTCAAAACGCTGTCCATCTTCCTCCAGACTGGCCTGCGTACCTTGTCCTTCTCTTGCTCTGCTCTCCCTGGTCTGTCCTCCCCTCCCGTTCTGATCCCACCCACGTCAGGGCCAGGACAAACCGCCTGAGGTCAGTGGTCCCTTCTGCTGGGCCCCGAGCCTCAAATAATCCTTCAACACTGTGGCCTACTGTGTGCCTACAGGTGCTGGAGGGTCTTCTAGAACTCGGGGCAGGGAAAAAACTGACGAGAAGCCTTGGCCCCATGGAGTTTGTGTTCTAAGCAGGGGAGACAGGAAGTCATATAGTGTGGGAGAAGGTAACAAACATGCGATAGGATATTGTTTGAACTATTAGCACGACAACAGTTGGAACACATCCCAAAGCAGAGAGAATGATCCGTGAATTCCCGTGTATCCCTTTTTCGCTTCAACAGTTATCAATATTTTGCCCATCTGGTTTCATCTATCCTCCCCCCAGCTTTTGTTTATCTTGGCATATTTTTAAATAAATCCCAGACATAGTAGGATTTTGTCTGTAGATACTTCAGTATGCATCTCGACCGATTAAGACGTATTTATATTGTACACCAACGCCGTGCCGTTGTTGCACTAACAAAGTGAGCAATAATTCTTCTGGGACTCTTCAACTCTGCTGTGTGTGACAGTCTTGCCTCACCAGGTCTTGGCAGACCCTTGAGGACAGGGACCATGGTCTTAAAAAATAGCATCCAAAGCTTAGAAACAAGGCACCAGGATGATTGCATGGCCTGGTAACCTCATGCTGTGGCCTTAGAGGTCCACCCAAAAGTTATTTCGTTCTGTGGGGGGGTGTACTTTGCTTGACTTTCAATTTATTATTGGTTAGGGGCCAGACTTTATGAAATTAGATGTTAACATTTAGATGGATAAGGTAACACAAATCTTTCCCAGCAAAGATGCAAATGATTTCTGTCCAGTAGAATACATAACTCCAAATGTTATGGTTTTCCTGCCCTGTGGGACGTTCTCCAGTTTTGTCTCTACTTAAACTCATTTCTGCATGCCCTTCCTGACTGATTATATAAACCCCTGTTCTTCAAATTCTCTCAGAGCTGGTTTTACCATCCCTCGTTAATGAGTTAAATATATCAGTCCATTTTGAAAACTATACTTTGACCGTGGCCTATACGTTTTCTGTATCTTTCCTTAGTCTAGTCTGCTGCCTGGCACTGACTAGAAGTTTGTAGAATTGGATTTGTCTTTGACTTGGAGTCTTATTGTAAAGGGAAGAATCAAGGTTTCAGGTTGAAAGGTGCTTAGCAGATGTCGTGGAGCCCTGGAGTGAAGGCAGAGGTGGCTGAAGCAGGTCCCCTGATGAGTGAGGGGAGGGTCAGGGTCTGTGTCTGTGGGGCCATCTAGAGAGCCCTTGTCCACGCTGCTCCTGGGAGCAAGGCCCTGCCCCAACCCTAACACTGAATGGGGAGGAAGGAGGGGGCAAGAGCAAGATATTCATGTGTGTGTGTGCATACGCACACGTGTGCCTGCACAAGTGTGTGCATGTGGGCGAGCCAGGGATGTGCCCAAGAGGGTATGCTGGCTCACTGTTTGCCTCTGTGTTCTGAGGGCAAGGGTAATATTGTGCAGTGTTCTTTTATGTCTAAAAATTACCACCCTCTGAGTCTTCATGCTTTTCTGGGTGAGGAGTTCTCCTTTAAATCTTATCCCAATTATCCCATTACGGTTTAGGGGTTTAGGCGTGGGGATGCGAAGGGAGGCGGGAATAGCTGAAAATGCAGCTGGGATTACAGTGGGAGGGCCGGTGTGTGATGAGAAGCAGCTGCCCTTTTCATCTTCTAAGAGGCTGTGTTTCTGTTCTGAGAATGGCGGTGAGGGGGTGGTATGTGTGTGGGGCAGAGCTGATGGGGGCTTAGGATTGTCCCGTGGGTTCCCAAGACTGGAGCTGCTCAGTGCGAGGGAGCAAGTCCTCCCTTTACTTAAAAATACCCAGTGGCCATCCTGCTCTCAGCCTCCGGCATGACTTCTCCTCCAGGAAACCAAAGCAACGTGGAGTTAGGGGAAGGCTCTGCCCGCCACGGCCCCACCCCAAGCTTCCAGATTTCCCAGTTCCCAGTCTCGGCATTCAGAGCTGCAGCAAGCAGGCACCTTAGAGGGTTGTTAACAAAAAGGGATTTTCCTTTCAGTTGAAAGGTTGGATGTGTTCAATTTTTAATTTAAATTGGAATGGTAAAGCTTTAATAACATCCTTTTCTATTTGGAGTTAGAGCCACTTTAAAAAGTTACCTGTCTAGGGGCTGGCCAGGTGGTGTAGTGGTTAAGTTTGTGCACTCCATTTCGGCGGCCTGGGGTTCACAGGTGTGGATCCTGGGTGTGGACCTACATACTGCTCATCAAGCCATGCTGTGGTGGCATCCCACATACAAAATAGAGGAAGACTGGCACAGATGTTAGCTCAAGACTAATCTTCCTCACCAAAAAAAACCTCACCTGTCTAATCAATGGTGGGGGCCGCTATTTGGGGGGCATTGTTAGTCCCTGGAGAGTGATGGGAAAGGGGGCATTTCTTCTATCCCCGACTTTCTTCATTGTACCCTCTTGACCTGTCAGGCACTCCCATTTTCTGTTGCCCTCCCCTTATTCAGTTCATGTACCACCCCACCCCCAGCCCTTCTTCAGGAGACATTTGCCAACTCCAGACATTGGAGACACAAAGATGAATGAGACACTTTGCCCAGCTGGAGATGCTCTGAGCCCAGTAGACAATAGTCCTTCATGAGGGAACAGTGCTTCTGGTTGACAGAGCACGTTCACATTTGTTGTATGTTTTAAGCCTCATGAAAACTGGGCAGATGAGCCAGACAAAGCTTGTCCATCCCAGAAGCAGAAGCTGAGGCTCAGAGAGGTTGTAGGCCATTTCCAAGGTCACACAGGTGGTGTGACAGGTGGTGCTGGGTAGGGCCAGGACTGGAAGAACCTTTGGGTAATGGCCAAGCCCAGAATCTCTGGCCACACAGAGGCTGATAACTAAAGGTCATAGGTGTTGGGGAGCTGGAGGCAGAGTGTCAAAGAAGCGGAGAGTTGGCCTGCAGGACGTGGTGACTTCTGCAGTGCAGGGCAGGCCTGGGACCCATGTCTCCCTAGCTGGAGTGTTTCAGGTCAGGCCATTGCTCTCTCTCACCTGGAAAAAGGTGAAGAGTTCATATCGTCCCCTCAGGCCATCCACCCACAGGTCCCTCGGAGTCACATTCCAGAGACCAAGGAGTCTGAGTCCCTGTTCTACTCCCCATCCCTGCCCTCAGCCAGTTGCAATGAGAGGGACTGGGCCAGACACAACACGAAGAACATCTTTGAAGAGTTAGGATGGAGTGGGGAGTCAACTACCAAAGGAACTTGTGAAGTAGAAACTGGTAGTGGTGTCATCAATAGGTGACAAAGAATGTCCTTCCTGGCTGAGGAGGGACGAATCCTGTCTTTCGGGTTGTTATCGCCCCCGCCCCTGGTGCTATTGGGGTAGGGTCCGGGGTAGGGGGATGGCCATGGGTGGGAAGAGGTTGAGAGACGGGTGGTGTGTGTCAGGTAGTGTTGGGATCTGTTCCTTATTGCTGGGGAGGCCGCCGCTGAATTGTGCTTGTCTCAGAAGGGGTGAGGACCCAGAGCTTCTGCCATTTATGACGTTTCATGCTGGGCTTCCTGAAGGCAAGAAAGAGTAGAAAAGAGACGACCTCTTCAAGCTCCGTGAGGCCCTGACTCTCCCATTCAGAGGGCTTTTCTCGCAGAGCATTCTGGATTCTCAGAGAGGTCGTGTGAGGTTTGGTCTGGCTGATCATCAGATTTACTAGAGGAACTGTAAGGAGAGACAGAGAATGGGCCGCACCCGTGAGATTCTGATTTGATAGGTCCAGGTGGCACTGGGAGTCTGAATATTAGTTCTAGAAGAGCAACATCATTTACAAATACCTACTGTTGGTTTGGCATCGGTAATCAGCAATCCAGTGCAGAGATGAGGGGCAATCAATTTCCATCAGCGCGAAGGAGCCGGGGGGAGGCCAGCCGTGACATCTTGCTGCCTGCGGTGTATCGTATTTGCAGTCTGCACACTAAACCCCAGCTCTCCCGAGAAGCTGGGGTGGGTCCTTCGAAACCTCATAGTTTTCTAGCGAGCTTGATATTTGTCCCTTTAAGCAACGACGCTTAAAAATTGTGGGTCACTGTGTTTGTGATTCTCTATAAAAATGTATTACACGTGTTCCTGCCTTTTTAAGCAGAGTCACGCGAGCATAAATGTAACCTTTGCATGATGTCCCGAGGGTGTGTTAGCAACCTTAATTAACGTACTGGGCTCTAATTCAGTGGGGGCTTCTGGGATGGTTTGCTTATACCAAATGTCCCCCCGAGGTTTTCAGTTTTTGTGTCTGCTTTTTAGTTTTTCCAGCTTTTTCTTGCTGACTGATGTCCCTTCTTGCTAGTCACAATGTACCTGCCTAAAGCAAATTTCTCTTCAGTTTTAATTTGCATTTATTACATGGGCTTGGGAAGTGAATGACTAAAGTCCTTAAAGTTGGGTAGAGCCTCTCGTGGTTAACTTCCCATTGTCCCTTCCACACCCCCTCCTGGAGTAGCAATAACGAAGTTTGGGATTGACCTCAGCCTAAGTGGGCCTGATTGGCTTAAAGAGACACGCTTTCCCTCTGCCAGTGAGTGGGTCATAAATGGACACATGACACAATTTTGACCAATGGGATTTGAGGAGAGGTTCCCAGCTGATCTTTGAGAAAGTTCTTCCTCACTAGCAATAGAGAGCCACTGGAAGTCATTCTTCATGTAGATGCAGAGGAGACACACAGCCTCGACTGCTCTTGGCAGCCAAATTATAACTTCCAGAACTTTCTTTGGGGAAAAGCCTACTGGGGATGGCAGAGTGGGATGTGGAATTACAAAGGCTGGCAGAGTGGAGAGATGGAAATAACCGTGAACTGGATGGGTTTTTTTGAACCTCTAAACCGCCTCTCATGTGAATTATTATATTTTCTTTGGTTTAAGCCCCTTTGAGTAGGTTTTTGATTATTTGTAACTGAAAGCATCCCAGTGGATAAACATCGAATATCTGAATAATAGTGCGTGGGTTCTGGGTGCAGCCTCAAGGCTTTCGTGTGTGTGCTTTGTTACTGTTTCGGTTTCTCAGAAGTTTGGTTTGTGTTTTGAGTTTGATGTGGGCACTTATTTCTTTTCATTTCTGGAAAATAGGAGATTCTCCAGGTGGGTAGCGACGACCTCTCATTCACCTTTGTAGCCTCAGGACTTTTCACAGTGCCTGCCACTTATTGGATGTTCAAAAAATTGTCAAATTGACTTAAACTCAGCAGTCTGCATGTATCTGCAGGGTGCTTCCTCTTCTTGTCGGCGGTTATACGTGCTCGTTGCTCTTCGCCTATCCGGTTTATTAGGATGTTAAGGACACACCACAAACTGTCGATGCTAGTCATTTTTTTGTAGTGCTTTCCAGTTTACAAAGCACCACCTCATCCTTATCTCAGAAAACAGCCGGCACCGAGATCATCATCATCATTTTACTGATAAGAAAACCAAAGGTCGGTGGATTTATGTGGTTTAATTTTGTCATTAGTTTTGAACAAATTTAATTTTGTAATGGCATCCAAAGTACTTTCTTTGGGAATAAATAACCCTGTGCTCAGAAAGGAGCCTCTCTTATGAGACTTCTAACAGGTGCTCTAATGGTCGCTGAGCCACTTAAATAACATAATGATCAGCCAGGTCGGAACTGCCTCTGCCTCCCACTGCTGCCGAAGAATTGCAATTTGCCGTCAGGTTAAAGCTCTTCAGGATTCACAGCTTGACTTCTCACCTAGCTAATTGGTGCTTACTCTTCAAATTGGGTTGCTCTCGCCAATGGAGGAGAAGCAAGAGTTTGCCTCCGTCTGTCTGCTCTTGCAAGTTTTGCTAAAAACGAGCTGCGAAACTCGGGTGTTTCTTACTTGGGACATGTCTCATAATGGTTATCCACGAACACACGTTTGGGAACTCTGAAGCTGGTCTGCTTCCGAGGGAATGCCTTCCCTTGCGTAGATGAAAAATGTGGAGGGCTCCTTACGTCTACAATGCACTGGGTTCATTGAATAATTAAGTTAGTTCAACGCACCTCCCCACCATGATTCCTGTGTGCCTGAACCCAGCACAGGACCTCAAGAATGATGCTCTCAAAGTCACCTCTTCCCTCTCCTGGCCATTGCCCCATGGACCTGACCCATTTGCGTTTCCCTGCACTTGGATTTCTCCCACCAGGGTCTCTCTAATGATGCTTGACACGCAGGGACACACAGCCCCTTCTGATTCCCTGTCTTTGGTGGTCCAGCCGATCTCTCCCGCACTTTCAAACATCAATAGAAATTACTGTGTAGAACACTTATTTTGACATTGTTTTGAAAGTGACATTGTGTATATATCTTGTTTCCTGGAGGGCAAGGACTATGTTTTACTGGCTCTTGTGTGATGCGCAGCATCTAGCATTTACCTTATCGTGTAGAGTTTTAGAGCTTTCAAAGGAGTGTGTTACCCAATAAATACCTGAGGGATGTCATCACGTCTTAGTGTTCTGCTTTATGGATTATCTGTGCTCACTCCTGCCTCTAACTACCTCGCCTGGCTGCTTATGGAGAGGCTGGATGGGGAATCGTCAGGCCTGGGTTTTTAAGGGGATGAGTGGGTGTGAGCTTAGCTTATACAGTCTGAATGCTTTCTTCGGTATATTAAATACATGCTGGATTTTTGGTCCCTGCGAATTTCGAAAGGGAGAGAGGTGGGAAAAGAAGAGTTGGATGCAATGGGATTGGTGTATTGCATACTATGAGAGAAAAGTTTGAAGGTTCCCCACACTGCCCTGAGGCCACATCTGATGAGGAGACAGATGTCCCTATAAAAAGGGACAGAGGGCTCTCCCAGCCCATTCAGGGCCACTGCAGCTCTTTGTGAATTTTTTGCTGCCACCAGCAAGGTTAAAAAAAAAATGTTGGTTGGGGGGAGAGTTTCTTCTCCAAAGTCTATGGCTTGGGTTCTCAGACTTGTTTCTCTTTTTCTCCATGATACCCCTGTGGCTCCCCAGGCCTCTGCAGAAAAGCTGTGGCCAGTCTTTGCTACCACGTGAGAGAATGTGGAGATGTTGGAGTCAATGGAAGGCAGTTGAGGTGAATCCACACTCAGACTCATCTGGGGTTTCCCTTTCAAGCCCCAGGATGTCTGAGGTTATGGCTTCTTCTCACTTCTTTCCTTTTTGCTCCAGCATCGCCCTTCCCTACCCCTCCTGCAGTAGCCCAGAACCCTGAGCTTTGAGAGGCCCTCGGATACAAAAGCTCCCTTGCTCCCCCAGGCACCCCTCCTGTGGTTCAGGCAGCTCTCTTTCCAGTGCAGTCCCCTGCAGGGTGAGGCCAGGTCTCTGGGACTCAGTGCATCTTCCCACTCCATCCTTGATTCCACCTCAGGTGGTGCTCCTGGGTTGCACCCATCACCACTCACACAGGTGTCTGGAAGTGTGGGGCTGTTTTTGGTTGTCAAGGTGACTTGGGAACCCTATCGTCATTTGGTGGCAGAGACCAGGGATGCTAACTCCCACAATGCACCAGGAAGGGGCATCTCTCAAAATGTTATAGGCTTCCCCATCGAGAAGCACTGTGCACCAGGCCGAATGACAAGCTTCTGATCTTCTCTGGAGGCAGGAGGCAGCGTGGAGGAGTCAGAGACGGTCTGAGTCCCTGCTCTGCCACTTACTGGCCCTGGGGCTAGTTTCCTAGCCTGTTTCCTCGTCGTTTCCTCATTTCCTCGTCATAGCTCAGGGTGATAACAGTGCCCTCACTTCAGAGTTTTAAATAGGATTAGATTTGTCAATATACATAAAGACTCAGGACAGTGGCCAGTGTGTACTGAGGGCTACAGAGACATCTGCTGTTTCTACCTGGGCCTCCAGGGCCACCCCCTTGGCCTCGGGTTGAAACTGTTGTCGTTGCAGACACTTGCTTCATGAATGACTGGGCCCATGGCCACCGTGACTGAGAACCTTGGCTCCAGGTATGGGCACTCACCCAGGTCCGGGACCCTAGCCCCCCTGGTACCTGCGCTTCCTTGATTCTGCTCTCAGTCCAGCTCCTCCCTCCCACCCTCGCTCCGTTAGATCCTTCTGGGGGCTGCTCCTCTGTTCCTTTTGTTAGGAGCTTACTTCTCCTGCACTCTCTTTTCCTCTCTGGCTCCATAGTTGTTGTCTATGTTTGCTGTTGTGTCTCTTTTAGAACCTCTTTTAGCCCGTGGTACTAAAAATGTAGATTCATTTCATCATTCAAAATGCATCATTCACCAAAAATTGAGTGGGCCCCAATCCAGAGATTCTGAGTCAGGATGTCCAGGTAGGGGCCAAGAATCTGCATTTAACATGATGCTGGTGGTCTCCACAGAGCCAGCCTCGAGCTCCACTGGTCCAGTCCTAGGAAGGGGAGGGTTGTGGCTGCCCTCACCCCCAGAAGGCAGGAGGCCCATTAGCATGTTACAGCTGGTCACCATCTGGCTCAGGTACCTATGTCATCATTTTTTAAGATCTACTTAAAATTCCACATTTATATTTTCTTCTGGCTGGGGTCATACCTCAACCTAGAATCACTCCTTTGGGAAAAGGATAGATGGTAGAAGACGAGGGGTGACGTTGCTTTCCTTTAGGAAAGTGGTTTAGTGGGAAGGGTCTCTGGGCTGGAACTCAATGGCTTGGATTTCTAGCCCCTACTCCATCACTAGCCTGCTGTGTGACCTTGGTTGAGTCACTTAACCTCTCTGGGCTTCATTCTCCTCATTTCTAACGTGAGAGGGTTGAACAGGTTGGACTTGCCAAAGTTCTCTTCCAGCTCTAAAAGTCTGTAAGTCTATGAGTCTATTTGAATGTGCTGACAGCTTTATAATGGCTAATTAATGAGTTTTTAGTGGAAACACATTAGGTGATAATGAGGGCCTCAGAAGTAAATCTCTCCACTCTTGAGAGGAGCTGAGGGATGAGACTTGGAGTGTGTTCTCACCTGATAGAGCCCCTGGGAAAAGGGAGTGGAGAGCCACAGGCTCCTGTCTGGGGACTCAGGGAGGCCAGGAGTCGCAGCAAAGCCCTACACAGAGGGAGCCAGCCGGCACTGTCCTCAAACAAAAGGAGTCACCTTGCGGGAGAGGCTGGAGCCACCGGATGGAGTGGAACCTTGGCAGCCCCGCAGCCCCGGGAATGGCACTCCTGCCTCACATCCCTTTCCAGAGCTCGTTCACCTGCACGGTCTTTAGTCCTCTTACACCTGGAGCTTTTATCTCCCCCATTTAAGAGATGAGAAATAGAGGCTCAGGGGAGTGACTCGCTCAAGAGAAGGTCAAGGAGCTAGTAAGTAATAGATCAGGATTCAGCCCAAGCTTCTGGATTCCGAAGCCCACGTCCTTTCTGCTCTGCCTGGCCAGCTCCTCCCACCTGGCCGGCCACCTCTGCTGGCCGCTCTGAGTAGCTGATCCGAGTGAAAGGGGCCTCTTTATTTAGAGCTCTCCGAGAGGGTGTGCAAAGCCACCCTAGGACACGGCTTTGCGGGACCGGCCCTGGGAGTGGGACAGATCAGGCTGGGGGGAGAGGTGGGGGTGTCCAATCTGTGGCAAGAGGGCCTTCTTGACAGGCCATGGCTTTGCTGCTGAGAGCTGGGCGCAGCCAAGTACATCACTGTGCCCAGTGTGGCAGTGCACAGGCGGTGTTTGCTGACCACTGAGCTGGCATCTAAGGGAGGAATGCCCTACAGCAGGGGTGTGAGGATGAGAAGGAGGGATCCAGAGAGGCTGGGGGATCTCTGTCCCAGGAAGACAGACAATGAGACCCAACAAAGAGAGAAACCCACTCTGTGTGGTGTGGGCCAGGGGCAGGGTCTCCTGGCCCCGGGGTGGAGGCTTGGAGCAGGTGGATTTCTCAAAGACTCCACCCGCTGGAGACTTTGGCTGCAGAGACACGCGACCTTGACCTTTCCCTTCCAAGTGAAATAGGGCGCAAGCATTATGCAGAGATGCAGCAACTTTGCTGCAGAGGGAGGGAGAGAGTGTGCCAACGAGCATTTGTCTGGGCCCTGCCCTAGAAATGCTCCAAGTAATAAAATCAGGATGACTTAAGAAATGCATTACCCTTCTCCGCCTCCCACAGCTACCCGCGTGCCCTGGGAGAGTCGGGGGAGAGGCCTGGCCACCCAGCCAGGTGATGTGGCCTCAGTCCTCTCACCTGCAAACCAGGGGATGGGAGAGATGGTCCTGAGGCTCCACCTGCTCAGACCTCAGGTGGGTCTGGAGGAGATCTTTGTAGGGGGCAGAGGAAGGACTGAGAAGAGATGCCAGAGAGAAAGGGGAGAAGAGAGAAGGGTAGAGATAGAGAAGAGAGGAAATTGAGGAAGGCTGAAGAGAGGTGAGGAGTAGAAAGCCATGACAAAGTGAGGTGTGCAGAGCTTGGAGGTCTAGTCCCGGCCCTGCCTCTGAGCCTCCGCCTCCACACCTGGGAAATGGAGCTGGGAGTACCCACCCTACTCTCGTGAGGGTCAACAAGCAGGTTACAAACCATAAAGCGCCACACAAACTAATGTGCTGAATTCACAAGAAAAGCAGCAGGAAGAGAGGCAGAGGAGGGTGGGGAACCAGGGGAGATCCTTTTCTGAACCTCCCCTTTCCTGGGGATGTAGGGGGAGGGGGGCGCGCGGGGAGTGGGAAAGAAAGAACCCAAGACGGACGAGGGAAACATAAAATCCTTCCTCCGTGAGGCTGGACGCGTTCCTTGCGGGAGACAGAGAATCCGGGGGGCTGCCTGTGGCCGGCTGCATCTGCATCTCCAGCAGAGGAGGCTTTGCCTGGGCGAGAACAGTCCGAGTGGGGCTGGGGCAGCACATGCTACCCCTGCTTCCTTCCCGCAGGCCCGGGGCAGGGAGAAGGCGGTCTCTGGCTTTGAGGTCTCGGGGAACTTCAATTTCTGTCAGACTTAAAACCCTGGAAGGGCTCAGGAGGCTGGTGTGAGGGGAACATGGTAAAACCCCATGGCAGAATCCTGGACAGGAGGAAAGGATTTGAAAGACACAAAGAGAAAATCTGGATGAAGAACATTCTGGAAAGCCAAAGGAAGACAGGACCCCCAGTCCATGTGGGCCCAGCTCCACACACGGTCCCTCCTTCTGCTGCTCGTGCCTGGATCCCCGTCTTGGCATGCGGTGAGGCCAAGACGGCGGAAGCACAGGGCCGGGTCAGGGCAGCCAGCTCCCCTGGCAGGCCAGATTTATGATTTGGCTGAGCTGGTGAGAGAGCGAGCCTGCAACCATCCAGGGTATGAAAAGCAGCCCAGTGTTTCCTCGAGGAGCCACAGTGCCAAAGGCAGGGGCATCCATCTGGCCTCTCCGTGTAGTTCATTTGTCACCCTGGAGCCTGCGACCAGGCTGGCCTCCCTTCTGCCGTCTGTAGCTACAGTTCCCACCTCCAGCTGCCTCTGCTGCGGGGCCTGCAGCCCCAACAGGTGCTCTGAGGGGGGCAGCCTGCCCCCTCCCTTGGGACCCTCTCACGCTAGGCCCTCCAGCTGGTGCCCATCCAAGCTGGTGCCTCCTTAACTTCCCCTGGGGGTAAAGAGCCTTGGCGTCAGACAGATGAAAGGACCTCAGAGAGGGCCAATACTGTTTCATGCTGTGTTCTAGGGAGCTATGGGGTTCCTCCAAGCTACCTTGAGAGCTTCTGAGAGGAGCTGAACATCCAGGATCCAGCCCCCAACCCACCAATGTACCTCTGCTTCTATCTGACCTAGATATAGATGTCCTAGATAAGATTTCCTTTGAAGAATGCATTCTGCTGATGAAAAAAAAAAAAATTTGAGGGCCACAAATCTAGTCTCATTTCAAAGAGGAAGATACAGAGGGCCAGAGAAGGCCAGCAGCCTAGCCAGTTTTTGGCAGAATGGGGACTGGAACCCAAGCCTCCTGACTCCCCCAGCCAGGATCTCTCCATGATACTGGGCTGTCTCTTTTGAGGTGCTGACCTGAGCATTCATGACAACACCTCTTCTCTTACCCCATGGGTGTTCCTCTTCCCCCTTGCTGTCCAGCAGAGCCAGGCCCCCCTCTTGAGCTTGGACGCCATGCGCTCTTAGCATTTCCTCTGCAGGATGTAAACCACCTGCAGCCCAGGGAAGCCTTTTCAGATATGAAGTGAGACCTCCATGTCAACTGGTAATTACAGCCTGTTCGGCCCAGGGGCTGTCTCCAGGCCCAGATCCTTGGGTTGTGGCTCCTCCATCATCCCCTTGGGCACTGGTGGTTACTGAGGGTTTTCTGGTGGAGTGTGGGTCATTTCCTTTACTTCCCCCTTGTTCTCTGGAGAAACTTGGTTCTCTTCTATTTAGGTCTCAGTTTGTCCATTTTGGTGTCTGATTGTTGGTGCTGATCCAGCCACTCTCTACCGCGGTACCTGGACTCCGCTCCAGAAAACCCCAGACTGACATTTCTCCTGGGCTTGGGGCTCTCTCCACCCACGACTCTCCGTGCCCCATTCTCTCCCGTGATTCCTGTGCGTCCTGTTCCCCCACGTGGCCTGCCCTGTTTGTGTTCTGCCTCCTCTGCTGGACTCACTTTTCCAGCACGTCGCCCTCAGCTTCTCCTCTCCAGATCTACACCCAGGCTTTGCTCCCTCTAAACGCCTCTCTCGGCTCCTTAGAGCCAGCCCTTCTGCTTCTTGAAGCCGCCCACCTGGAGGCTGCTTGCTGGTGCAGGAGCTACACATCCATCTCCCCTTTGACCCCCACAGCGATCCTATGGAGTAGATATTTGTGTTCCCAATTTTCATATAGGGACACTGAATCTCAGAGATTGAGCAGTTTGCTCAAGATCACACAGTTGATAAGTTTTAAAGTCCTGGTTCTTCCTAACCCCTGAGGCGAAGCAGGGACCCACAATACCGAGCTGCCCAGGTGGTCACCTTGCATGGTCAAGCTCATGACCTTTAGGCTGAGGGTGGCACAGACTGACGGTGATCTTTCTCCAAAGCACTCATCCCTATGCCTGGTTACTGTCGCCCCATTTTCCCTCCATGGAGGCTGGCTTCTCCTCCCCCCACCTCCGACCCGGCCCAGGACCCCTGGGAGGGTGGTGATGAGGGATATGGCTCTGAGATGGGAACAGGGGAGGGGAAGCTTCTGGGCTCTCCATCTTCTGGAGAACGGGCACTGGGACAGGGGCGCAGGGAGAGCAGCGACCAAAATGGGGGCAGGAAAGGACCCAGGCTGGAAAAAGGAGGGCTCGTGCTGCAGACTCTTCTGTAAAACGCTGCTTCTTCCAAAGTTGTTCCCGGAGAGTGTTCAGCTGAGGAAGCCGACTGCTGACAGCAGCAGCTGTGGAGGCGGAAGAAGGAGAGGGGTGGCATTAACACCCTGGGGGCGGGGAGGGGGGATGGTGTCTCCTGCCTGTTCTGGAATCTGTGAGTCTCGCACCACCCATCCCCCCACTCCCTCCGTCTCAAAACCCTGGAGGAGAGAGAGGGATTGGATGGAAATCAGAGAGGGGAAGATGCACACAACCTGCCTCTCACACTCCTCTCCTGCTCACACACATGCACACACACACGCGCACACACACACAGCCTCTCACACTCCCTGTCTCTTGCACGCGTGCACTGCCTCTGACACACACACACACGCAAGACCTCACATTCTCTTTTGCTCACACACAGGCGTGCGTGCACACACATACACATACACACACACACACACACACACACTCACACACTCCCTTTCTCTCTCTCTCAGGTCTCTCTCTGTCTCTCTCAGCCAGGATGTTACACCACTGCTCTCTGGTCCACCCAAAGTTGGAGTATTTCTGGGATAAGCGATCCACTCCACGAGGAAAATCATTCTAAACCACCCTCGGGTGCCTCTCAGGAAACTCGGACGAGGAAGCCAACCTTCGGGGGGTGGCTGGGGCTCGGCCCAGAGGCCAGCCTGGGCACTGGCGATTGGTGTGTCACGGCCGGGCTGCGCGCTGTTTCCAGCGCTTTTGTCTGGCACTGGGAGCGAGGCTCGGCAGTGTGAGGGACAATCGGAGCTGTTCTGGGCAGGCTGCTGCGTGTGTCCTGCTTTCCCTGCAGCCAGACCAAGCTGCCCGGCGCCGCTGGCCGGGACGGAGATGTTTTCCTGCTAAGCTGAGTGCAGCAGCCTGGGTTGATTTTACAGGAAAGTGTTTTCTCTCTGAAAGCAGTAGCAGGAGTGGCTCCCTGGACTGAGACTCAGCCCTCATCTGCCCAGGGAAGCCCCCCCGCCCCTTTCAGAGACCTAGGAGCGGGGCGTGCCTGTGGCCTGGGTCTGCTCCCAGGCAGGGGCTGGACTCCTGGGCGCCGGTGCTGGGGGTGAGGAGTGGGAGAGCCAGCTGCTCCCTGGGCTCTGATGGACTGTGGGGCTGGTGGTATTGGCTCTCCAGGATTGTTCCTCCTGCCTGCCGTCTGATTTTCCACATCACGTCTGGGGCTCTGGGTGCCTGCGGCTGAGCTGCTAGTGGTGAGTACTTGGACAGCTGTCCCTCTCTGTGTTTGCTGGCCATGCCCACGTGAGTCACAGCGGACAAGCTCTGCAGCTTTATGTTCAGACTAGACGTTAATTTGCCTCACCTCCTGCCACCTGGGTCCGGGGGAAGACCTAGGGGGAAGACCTAGGGAGCAGGGCCCACCTGGGGTGAGGAGGGTGGGTGTCAGGGAACTGGGGCTGCAGGTGTTTTTCTCAGTAGTAAGGGGACCCTGGAAGAAGCTTCTCTCACTGCTTTCCTCTCCTGGTCGAGTAAAGATGTGCCTAAGCATGTGTGTGGACAGATGGAATGCCGGCCACTCACAGGTGCTTCAGCCTTTGGGCCCAGCTTGCTCTCTTGCTGCTAATTCCCTGCTGGTGGAATGGCTGGGAATGCAGTGAGGCTCCTCTTCATTCGTGGCCATGTGGCTCGTCATCTCCTCCCACCATGACATCACCATCCTGGGGCCACTGAGATGCTCCCTTGGTCCTTCTCCTTGCTCCCTTGGGCCCTGGGCTGCTGGGCTCCTGAGGGCTGGATTGCTGCCCACACTGCCAGGAAAGGGCATTGGAATGGTGGCAGGTCCCCACCTTGAATGTGCAAAATGAGGCTGGGGAGAGGCAGCCCTTGGGACCTGGGACCCTCTGTTGTAGCGCTGTCCCCTGCCTACCCATCTAAACCGTCGTCCTTGTGGTTGTGGTTGTGTTTTCAGTTTGGGCTGCCTCTGGGAATAAGGAGTTCTGTGAGGCCGCTACATGCTGAGTGAAATCATGCTTTCTAGATTCCTACGTGGGCCCTCAGCTGTCTCTCTGACTCCACAGGGCACCCATCTTTCTAGTGTTCCAAACGTGTCTGTGATCGTGTTTTCTGCCCCCTTGTGATTGTACAGTCTTTGCTTGTAACTCCATAAGTTTCAGACCATGAGTGTGTTTGGACATGATGACTTCTGAGGTCCTTTTGGGGAGTCTCCCACTTTCCAGAGGTTTTTTGGGGAACAACTCTGCACCCCACTCCCCCCAATATATCCTGATCCTTTGGGGCCTGTCTGAAATCCATGGCAGGCCTGGAGGAGTGTGATTCTGGCTTATTTGAGAATTCTGGTGTTATGATTCTGAAGTCATGGCATGGCGGGGGTGGCGAGCAGCGGTGTTCAGAGCAGTTTCTTAACAGTGTACCACTGACACTTGGGGCTGGATAGTTCTTGGTCGGGGGGACTGTCCTGTGCCTTGTAGGATGTTTAGCAGCATCCCTGGCCTCTACCCACCAGTAGTACCCTCATTTGTGACAACCAAAATTGCCTCTAGACATTACCAAATGTCCCCCCAGGGGCAAGATTACCCTGATCGAGAATGCTGTTCCCATTAATGCTGCTGCTGCTACATTCTCTCCTTTGGCCCTCAGGTGGCTGTGACTTTGTGGGACTGGGTCTCAGCACAGCCAAGTGAAGTGGAGCCATCTCTGGCCTGGGAGTGCAGACGCCTGTGCTCTGGGCTGTGTGATCTCGCTCACGTTCCCACCCAGTTTGGGCTGAGAATCACTTCTAGTCCTCCTCAGCCTCCACCAACTTCCAGATCTTTCTAGTGGGAACGTAGTGGTGAGGCTCGGGGGTACTGGATTGGGCCTCCATGTGTGGGGAATGGGGTCTAGGAAGGAAAATCCTACTGCAGGGTGCCACCACTCCCTCCTGACCTTTGCCCCAAAGCCCAAAGTGACACGGAAGCCAGGATGGGTTCAGTGCTCGTCCTGGGGGGTTAGTGGGGCGGGTGCACGTGCACGTGCACTTGCTGGTGGCTTTCTGGGTCCTGTCCCAAATGAATGATGTGGAGGTGAGCCCTGCCTTGGGGAGCTTGCAGAGGGAGGCAGACATCCTGTTATGCACCAATAAAGAAATCAACCGATTGAGAGGGTCCCGTGTCTTGCTTGGATTAAGTCTCATCCTTCTAGGCAGAATACTTCTGAGGAAGGGCAAACAAGAGAAGACGCCTTTTGAGTTCCTTATTTATCAGAATCTCTGTGGGACCATAGTGCTTTTGCTCTTTATCAATCCAGGAGGGCTTCATGAGGGAAGAGATGTTTCAGAACCTGTAATGTTGTGGATAGGAGGAGGCAGCATGGAGAGAGGGAGAGAGTATGTCTGGGAAGCCGTTAGATCCATTTTTCTGACAGTGAGTTTGGGGGGCAGGTAGAGAAGTTGGCTAAGGAGTGCCCTTCCTCTGTCCTTGAGTAGGCAGGTGCCAGCCCTGTTTCTCCATGCCTCCCACCTACTCTGCTGACACTTGTCTTCAGAGCTAGAAGGCAGGCTCCGCCGCCCCCAGCACAGAGGAGGGACTTACAGGAAGCCTCATGTTACAGAGAAATTATGGCCAAATTCTGATTTGTGGACTGGAGCAGAGAGGTGCTTCAGGTAGAACAAACCAGCAAATCATCGCCTAATCAGCCTGCTGGGCTTTGCGATGCCGTGTGTGATCCAGTGGCCGCAGACTGTATCTCCTAATGAGGCTCGATTCTGGCGGGTAAGTTTACAACCCCCAAACAAATGGTGTCTAAAGAGCCGGGATGGGGAGGTGGATGCACGGTGCTGCTGGGATCCACCGTCACCCCGGATAAGCCACAGCACGTTGTCCTTAGGCCCTGAGCCTCCGTGCTTGCCACCTAACTGCACAGAATCTGTTTCCCGGCAACTATTTGGGGACTTTGATCTTCCCCTCTTTTCCTGGCCCCGTCTCCTTCAAGGAGCCAGTTTTCTCTGAAAAGCCTGATGGGCGCTGGGGAAGAGGAGAGGAATCTCAGATGGGCAGCTTTGGGGGCAGTAAACAGCTCTGTGATTTCAGCTTTTGAAGCTATGTAAGCTGTGGTAGGTGTTGTGGTAACGCTCTGAAGTTTGCCATTTCATGGTCCCAGGGCGGAGCTGGGTCCCTACCTACTGCGCCTGTTCTTTCTGGGCTGGCTGGTCATATCAGGCCAGGCCTGGGTTTATGTAACTTCCAGGACTGACATGAGACCCACTCACCATGGAAGAGGGACAGTGGTCCTCGTTTGCTCCCACAGGGGGCACAAGCATGGGTAGGTGAGATCAGGCACAGACCAGGAAGACCATCCAGGGCCCTGGTGGGTCAGTCCAGGGGCAGCTTACAGGGAGAAGCCAGAGGGCAGCTCTGCATGGGGGACCTTTCTCCCCATCGGTGCGCCTGGGCAGCTTCAGGCAGCGACCCTAACTCACAGCCCTCTCTGGCCCACCAGCAGCTTCTGTGTGGTCGCTGGGGGCAATAAGCAGCGTGGGAACTGGATGGGTGGGTATGAGAAGCTTCCAGTAGAGTCGTGAGTTCCCAGCCCAGTCCCCCAAGTAAGGGTGTTGACTCTGTCAGAGCACATGCTGATCAGACACAAAAAGATTTTGTCCCCTAGTGGAGCAAGGAGAGGGATGCATTTTGGAGAAGGGGGCTCCTGCCCGGTCCACGCCACTCAGTAACCAGAGGCCTGCTGGCCATCCCAACCTGGGAGGGCTTCGCTGAAAGCTTAAGCGGGTGAGATTCCTCTTGAGGAAGTGTACCGAGGGCAGAGCCCACGCCTGTGGGAGCAGGAGGGCCGCATTCACCCCGCATTCATTTCTTTATCCAACTTTGACGGTCTCCGGCTTCGAGGAGCTCACAGCGCAGGGGAGGACGGAGGCTGATTGAGACATGGTGGCCCTCACACAGCTGTGGGAGCCCACTTGAGGTCCCAATTAATTGGTTCTTTGGCTATTCTCCCAGCAGAGCTTTCCAGGCCCCACCCCAAGGCTTTCGGGAGATAACTGAGATGTGGGGTCAAGTCGCAGCTGGAAGCAGTGGGGCTGGTCCTAAACTGCCAAGTCCTGGAGGGCTTGTTAATCTCTGTCCCCCAGGGCTGGCAGGAGGCTCCCCAGTGCCCTCGGCTCTCTACTCGGGGTTAACTGCTTTCTGTCCGCTCCCTCCCTCCCCCTCCTCCTCCTGCTGCTGTCTGCTGTCCACCTTTGGTACTGATCACTTCCTCCCCAGTTGCCCGTTTGGACCCTTCCAGTGGGACCTAGGTGGCTGGTGTTTCTGTAGACCCTCCCTGAACACAAAGGGGACAGAGTCGGGGGATGATTGAGTGAACTGTGTCTCGTGTTTTTCCTCTCCTTTTGGACTCACCTCTACCTTCTCCTGTTCTGGAGGGGAGGGGCTCAGGGAAACGGGCTGTGTGTGCCTGGCTCTCTACCATTAAAGCCCTGATGCCTGTTCCTCATATGTGAAATGAGGGAATGTTCTAGAACAGGGTTCTTCCCAGTGTGGTCCTCGGACCAGCAGCATCAGCATCATCTGAGAACTTGTTAGAAATACAGCTTCCAGGGCATCCCCCAGACCACAGACTCAGAAACTCTGGGGGTGGGGCCCAGCAACGTGTGTTTAACATTTTTCTGGGTGATGCTGATGCGGCTCAGGTTTGAGGACCGCGGCCCTAGAACACCAAGGGGAGGGGACCCTCTTCCCACTGCAGCCTATGGCCGATCTCATCATCTCCCACCTTGTCGTAACTAGTGACTTGCAAAAATCCAGTAGCCACATTCTGGAGCGTGACCAGTTATCTTAAGGGCATCATTAAATTCTCAAAATTATAAAAACAAACAAAAACCCCACTATACCCTAGCTTTTTCCGGAAAGGCCTGAAGGTGGTTTCCATCCCAGCCCCTTATGGGAGGAGCCTGCAGAGGGGGGCCGGCAATCCAGTGAACAATACGGGCATCTGCAGAGCACACCTCGGACCTGAGAACAGCTGCCCACCTCATGGATGCTGGCTCTGATCCTCCCACGTGCTCCCACAGCGGTGTCAAGAAGCCTGCCCTTTCAGAGCCTGTGGTGAGAGCCCTGCCCCGTGACTTTAATGCCGCTCTCTCCCCAGAGGAGCAGAATGCCCTAACATCTCTCTCCTGCTGCTGGCATTGAGCCCATCGCTGAGTTAATTCAAGCGATGCTAATAGCCGGTTTGCTGGGGAGAAGACCTCTTGCAGACCCCTAAATCCTACTCGCCGGGGTGCTGATAACAGGCTAAGACTCCTGTCTGGCCACCTGCAGTCATTCACAAAGCAGTGTGTAGACGGCCCAGCACTGGCCTGGATTCTGTGTTGAGACCAAAGAAATAGAACCTTTGTCCCTGCCCTCCGTGAACCAGCCGTCCAGGAGGGGACAGCGCCACGGTCCTTAGTGTTTAATTTGGGCTTCCTCCCTCCTCCAGCTTTTCTCTCCTCCAGGCCCCTCTCCTTCCTTGGTGCAGACGGCTGGCATCACCTTCCTGGAGGTCCTCAAACCCCCGCTGGTCGCGCTCCATCGGGTCAGGCTCAGCATCCTGCTTTCCGCTGGTTCTATGAGCAGCCAGCCCCAGCTGAGACCTTTCCCGGCCTTTCTCCGGTCTCCAAGGAGCCTGCAAGAAATGCAGCCTGAGAACACAGCCTCCCTGCCCTCCCCCACCGCTCTGTTCTCCTTGCCTACTCCCCCCAGCTCCCCAAGGCTCCCCCGAGCCTGCAGCCCCTGCCCCCATCCTTCTTGCTCCCTGCCCTCCCAAACTCATGTTTTATGCAGGAACATCCCCATTCTCATGGAAAGTACAGCAAAGTTTGGGAAAGAATTTCAAATCTCTTTTGAAGAGGGTGGAGCAAATGCAGGGCTCTGGGGTTAACCTCAGCTGAGTTTTTTCCTGGCTGAGTGGACGCCCCTTTGTGTGTGTGTGTGTGTGTGTGTGTGTGTGTGTGTGTGTTTCTTGTTTCCCTTCCATCCACCATTTACACTGCAGGGGGGTAGGGGCGGGCTAATCCACACAGACACACAAAGGGATGTGTGTGCATGCATGTGTGTGGAGCCTGCCTCACCTCCCAGGGCCCCATCTTGCCCCTCCTCTGCCTTCTGAGGAGCACTAGGAGTGTCTTATCTTGGATTTAAACATTCTCAGAAATTTGAGAGGCACAGGGAAAAGAGATTGTTTGTTTTTTCAAACATTATAAAGAAAATGAACATTTGTATAAAGCTTTTTCGTGGCGATTATCACAAGATCTGATGTCCCTTTGTTTTGAAACATTGAAACGGTTGTATATAAATTGATTTGTAAAAAATAAAATTAGGGGGCCAGCCCAGTGATGCAGCAGTTAAGTTCACACATTCCACTTCAGCAGCCTGGGGTTCGCCGGTTCGGATCCTGGGCACAGACCTACCCTCTGCTTATCAAGCCATGCTGTGGTGGCATCCCACATATAAAATAGAGGAAGATGGGCACAGATGTTAGCTCAGGGCCAGTCTTCCTCAGCAAGAAGAGGAGGATTGGAGCAGATGTTAGCTCAGGGCTAATCTTCCTCAAAAAAAAAAAATTAGCTTTGTTGGGTATATCAAACTCTACGTTACACGTTATTCTGCTAATAATTCCAGGTTCCCCATTGTAAAAGTGCCTGCCTCTTCAGATGTCTAGCATCGCTTCTAACAGTTTTTAAGAAGCAGGCAAAACCTTGCACAGAAGACTCCATCTACAATACACTTAGAGGAAGACAAAGGACAGTATTATGTTTTCTGGACTTGGTGTTGGCGAGAAACAGAAAAGCACTTATTTTCAGAAAAGGAATTGTGGAAAGAAAGGAGAGGGAAACCTTTAAATCTCATTGAACACAGTTTGCTCTGTAGAACTTTGTCTAATCAGCCTCATTCTCTGAACCGTCACCTTGAGTCATTTTTGATTCTTCTAACACTTTGTTTTTATCATCTTCCCAGAGTCCTGAAAACTGAAGATTTGCCTAGATTGAGACAAGCTTCTCTCCTTTTTCACATGTTAATTTATTCCTTGATTTGTGTCGTGTTTTTCCAAATATGGCTCCATTTCTCTCACGTGCAGTTGGAGACTTAGGGCGCAGATGGAACCATACAATGGCATTGCCACCGTGTTGGGGGGATTTGCTTGGGAGGGTCCCCAGCTTTCTCTAGACCCAAACCCCCAAAGTGCCCGCTGTTTGCAGCATTGAGCAGCTGGGGCATATTTTGTGTTTGTTTGAGTAGATCTATGAAATGCTGTGGCCACTCCCCTCCCACCTCTCCACAGATCTGCGTCCAGATCCCAGATCCAGCCCTTTGACCACAACTGGAGTTGCTGAGGACAAAGCTTTTCCCATACTTGGTTAAAGTAATTTCTTTTACTTCCCTCTGTACTTATAAGTGAAAATGTGCTTGGATTCCCAGGAACAATTGATTTTTCTGTAGGTCATTTAGAAAAGAATGTCAGACAAGGAGCATCATTATATGCAGACGAAAAGATGGATGTAGCTTGTTTAAGGTAAAATCTTTTTGCATCGTTTTTAGAAACGGTTTGGGAACGTAAAAAAACCCCATCAACACTTCATTCATTCTGTAAAAGTTTCAGAATACAGAAATATATTTGAAATAATATATTTCAAAGAAGTCCTTGGGACCAAAAACGGGGAAATTATTTTTTTCCCTCATGTGTTTTTTCTGGGCCTTCACTTTTCAGTCTCATCCCTGGGGAATCTCTTGTATTAAGTGAATTTAGAATAAAATCTAGTTCCCTTTCCTCCTTGGTAGCTTTCTTTGTCATTATTCTTTTCTTAAAATTTTTATTATATTTTTTTGAGGAAGATTAGCCCTGAGTTAGCTCCTGCCAATCCTCCTCTTTTTGCTGAGGGAGACTGGCCCCGAGCTAACTGTGCCCATTTCCTCTACTTTATATGTGGGACGCCGACCACAGCATGACTTGCCAAGCGGTGCCATGTCCGCACCCAGGATCTGAACCAGCGAACCCCAGGCCACCGAAGTGGAATATCCAAACTTAACCGCTGTGCCAACCGGGCTGGCCCCTGTCATTATTCTTAAAGAAGAACATTTATGATGTGCCGGGAGTTCCACCATGCCTTTTGGTTGGAGGAGGTGTAGTCCAAGAGTGTCAGAGAGCAAGAGAGCAAAGAGATAAAGACATGGACCCAAACCAAAGACCACAGATGGGCATAAAGAGACATGGACAGATTGGCAGCCCCTAACTGACAAGTGACAAAGAAAGAGGGCTTTAGTGGCAAACCCAGACACCCTCCTAACAATGAGTCCATCCCCTGGCCATAATGGGAGTTATTAGGGGGCCTCCAGGAACTTTGCCAGGCATCTCCATTAGCTGTGGGGGTGGGGAGGTTGAGCTCGCAGACCCCAGGGGATGGCCCACTCTGGGCCTTTGGACACACATCTGTAGCTTCCAATACCTGGGTACCTGGAGGATGCCCTATGTGAATGAGCCTTTGAGAACCACTAGGAAGGCAGCCAATGAGAAGAGAAGGGGGAAAGGTTAGTTGGAGAATTACGGGCAAGCCCCCTGTATGTGGCAGTTGTTGTATGGTGGGGTGCCTCTGTGAGCCTTACCGGCTGTGTATTTATTTACCCCTCTGCACAGCAGGACCAGTTATGAGGCTGACGATTTAATGATTTACTAAAGGCCAAACCCTGCCCTTGCTTCTCCCACCTCCTTGCTCTTGATTCCCACTGCCGCATTCCCTGCCACTCCCCTTCCCTCCACCTTCACAGGGAATGATGTGATGGAGAGAACTACAACATTTACTGAGTGGTTGCTAGGGGTAGGTGAGGGTACCAGGCCTCCTCCCTATCGTACTACCAGTTACCATGAAAGGCAGTCTCAGCCCCAATTCTTTCTCTATAGATATTTATTAATAAGCCAGCACAGAACAGTCAGACAACCTGTTCTGGAAGCTTGAGGAAGTCCCAGCTCTCCATCCTTTTAAATGGTCCAGGAGCATCTGGCCTGAACTGTTCCCTTGAGACAAATGTCACAGGATTTGGCTAACCTTCTGGTGCAGGGGTCCCGAACCTTGGAGGAGATGCTAAAGCAGTTTGGGTTGTTCCCCTCAAAGAAGAGCTCATAGGGAGGGGGGCGTGAATGATGACACAACTGGCTGGTTGTTTTTAACACCCTGATGACTTATTTTCTTTTAATTTTAATTGAGGTATTATAAAACAAATATAGAAAACCAGAAAATAGATGTTTTAGTAGCAAGTTATATTAGGTCAGCATCTTACACCACTGCCCAGGTTGGGAAAGAACTTCGGCAGCCACTCTAGAATCTTCTCTGCATTCTAATCTCCATCTCCCCCCAAAAGTGGCTTGATTTCCTGTGTCTTTATAGTTTGTTTTTGTTCCTGATGGTTTTTAATCAGGAGGTGGGGCTTCAGCTTCCTGAACCCAGAACAACCCAGAATTCATCGAACCTGCAGCAGAAAAGATTTAAGTTAGACTGCAAAAAGAATTTCTAGGATTTTAGAATACTAGAAATCAGTGACATGGAATTAGAAAAAAATATCCTTGCGGTGATTTAGATGTGGTTCTGGTTGGAAGCAGGGAAATAAAGGAGATCACCCCATCAGCCCATCACCCCATCGTGCCTTTGCCCCATCGCCCCTTCGCCCCATTGCCCCATCACCCCAGTCCTGGGGCTGCCCTCAGAGAGTTAGGCTGGTGGGAAGCTGCTTGCCTTTTCTGATCTCCAGGAGACTGAGGAGCCTCTGTGGTTGGGGAGGATGGAGACAGGTGACACCTCCTTCCACGGTGCCCTGACTGGAAGAGGTCCTCCCAGTATCGTTGACCCCTCCTTCTGTGATCGGAGGCACGCTCTTCCTCCTGAAGCCTCTAATCCTGCTTTAGTCGGTCAGAGAGAGTGACTCTCGAAAGAAAGAATGGCCAGCTGGGGGACAGGCCTGGGATCTGAGCCCACCCCATTCCCGGGTGACCAGGGCAGCCGAACAAACACACTCTGGCCCCCGGCCCAAGGGACACCAGGCAAGGTGCCTGGAGGAAATGGGGCAGTGGAATAAGAGGGAAGTGAATGGTCTCCTGCTTTCCCTGCATTCAGTGTGTGGTTTCCATGGGGCCCAAAGTGTGTTTACAGCCAGCAGACCTGGGTGGGGGAGCCCTGGGGGACCTGGGCTGCAGGGCTGCAGGGACAAGAAAGGGAAGGCTGAGGGGGTGGGCAGGGAGGGCTGGAGCACTTGAGCAACCAAATAAAAAGTTGGCTGTCGAATGCTTTTTGCCAACCATAGTCAATTCTTAATTATCCCTGTAATGGGAGGGAGCAGTGGCAGGAATGATTCAAAGCAGTGAATAATCCCAAACCGTTTAAGCTACATGATTTTTAAAAGAGAGAGAAGGAGATTTCCCTTCCTAATGATGTCTGGCTCAGGCTGATGTTAAATGGGGGAAGTATTAACAGCAAGCTCCCTGGGGATCAAGGCTAGAACCAGTCTTATTTAATATGTTTATAAATTATTTAGAGTTCACATTTCCTGATTTTGTGAACAGGGGCTGGGAAAGGGCTGTAAGTCCTCCCAGGAGCCAGAGGAAATCCTCGTCCAGAGCTTATGCACTCATCAGAGGGAACCCCGAAGTGGGAAACCAAGAAGAGATTGGAGGTGTCAGGCTAACCAGGCCAACTCATGGGAGGGGCCTAGGTCAAGAGAGCCCCACCCCGACCCTTGCAAGCCTATGCCTAAAAGAAGAGGACAATGAGTCTCTGCTCTAGAACATTGAATGGCACCCAGCTTCTCCCAAATTAAGTGCATTCAAGGCCCTCCATAGCATGGTCCCAAACTCCTCTCTCATCACTCCAGCCATGCTCCTGACATGAAGAATAACAGCCTGTAGGACCTGGTGACCTGCCACAGTCACATGGCTAAATGCAAAGCACTTGGACCTGTACCCAGAATTCTGACTCAGAGTCTCTCCATCCATCCATGTCACACTGGATCCTGGCTGACTCCCAAAACCATACTTCAGCTTCCTGCCTCTTCTCCTGTATCTACTGTCAGGATTCTGTCGATCTCATGTGCTACCTCCTCTGAGGAGCTGTCCCTCTCTAAAAGTGCTCTCTTTCTCTCTGCTCAGAAAACCCAGTGGCCGATGTGCCTCTCTCATGGCTCATGTCAAGCTCCACCTGTGTGACAGCCTTGCTGTTCTTGTCTCATTCCACTCAGGCACCGAGAACTTCTTGCTTTGTCTCTCCTGCCCTGAGAGCCTCCAGCACACTGTCTTGCTCCTGGTGCATGGCATCCAGGGGTTAGTTGAGTAGAGAAGGATGGGACCCTCCCTTGGAGTGGGTGTAGGAAGTTAGAGCTGAGTCTCATAGGCCAGGCCTGCCTTGGGGATGTGATGAGTCCATTTCCTGAGAGCCCTCACCTGTTAGTTTTCTTGAGAAGCCATCCAGTGCAGACTGGCTGTGCATTATCCTAGGCTGGGGTCAAGTCCTTCCCTTGTTGCACATGGAGCAGCCCCCATGACTGCGTGTCTCCCAAAGTGTGGCTCCCAGTCCCCTGCCTCAGCCTCACCTGTTGCATCCCGCCCAAGAGGAATCTGTGCAGGGCCTGGGACCCACATGGTGCCCACCTCTTCAGGTGTCTCTAATGTGCAGGGAGGTCTGAGAACTGATCCTAAAGGGCAGGAGGGCAGCCCTCCAGGATTTGTGGAGGTCATGTGGAGAAGTGTGTTGTGTGCAAGCACACATGCATTTACACACATGGACCTGCAAGAGCCCAGTGTGTGTACATGTCCACGTTTATGGGAGCCACTCCAGTAACTACATCCACTCCTTCTTCACCAAGCCCCCAAAGTGCCACCTGGGGACGTGACTTAAAAAATGATTTGGTAATACATACTATATCATAGATAAACCTTGAGGACATTATATTAAATGAAACAAGCCAGTCACAAAAGGACAAATACTGTATGATTCCACTTATGTGAGTTACCCAGTATAGACAAATTCATAGAGACAGAGAGTAGAACAGTGGTTACCAGGGGCTAGGGAAGCGGGGAATGAGGCGTTAGTATTGGATGGGTACAGAGTTTCTGTTGGGGAAGATGAAAAATGTTCTGGGGATGGATGGTGGTGATGGCAGCAATATGAATGGACTTAATGCCACTGTACACGTAAAAATGGTTAAAATGCTAAGTTTTGTTATGTATATTTTACCACAATAAAAAATTATAATAATTTGGGCCATTTCCCTGCCTTGGGGAGAGACTTACTGGCCAGAATGATGGACTTTGCTCTGGCCTTGAAGCTCTCTGGGGAAGGTGGGGTTGCATTCACCACTGCCCTGCCCGGCGTCCCACACCCCCAGAGACAGGGAGACCTTTCTTGGGTCTTTTAGATCCACGCCATGATAAGTCATCCTGGGACAGGAGGGGTTTGTGTCACTATCAGAGACTGGCTTAAGAACAAGACAAAAGGGAGATGATGCTTCTTTGCGTGGGGGAAGCTAATAGCAGAGTCCAGTAGACAATGTGGATGACATCAGATGCTTCCAAGTGATGAAATGTCTGGTCACCTGATGTGTGTGGCCCAAAAAGTGTCAGCTTCACTTTACCCCAAATATGTAAGGCCACATTTAGGGAAAAATAGGTAAAAGTCATGTCCATAAGTTGAGAGTTGCCAGTGGTCTGCCACAGCTCAGCAAATCTAAGGAGCCATTGGAAATGGTCCCCTAAAGGCTTTGGCCCTGTGTACTGGTTTGGCCAAAAAGATTAGCCAAGCAGCCAGATGTTATGGTGAGATGTCAGAAACAGCATGGCACTTGGTTCTGACCTCGGCAAAACCAGATGTGTGGCCTGTTGTTCCTGCTTTAAGGTGTTGTCTTTCTAAAAGTCTGCCAGGACTCCCATGCAGGAAGGAGAAGGTGAGGTGGGGGCCATCCCAATCACGAATCCTTTCTCCCTATTAAGATTGTAGCTGAGGTGACCTATGGACTTGATCCCCAAGCCCCTGAAATCAGGATGGGGGCGAGGTGAGGGGCAGCCCTTGAAGCTGGCAAAAGGCAGCTTTAGCGCAAGTGAAAGTAAATGCTATTTACGCAGCGGGTAGTCAACTATGTGGACCTTGTAACCCCTAGAAGTGGCGTCAGCTAAATATAGGAACAGACTCAGGGAGAGTGTGGAAATGTTCATGGATGACAAGCTATAATGGGTGGTCAGGGGCTGCTGGGTCTCAGGGCCAGCTTCCGTGGTCCGTGTCAGGCAGAGTGGCTTTCCTGCTGGAGGCCCCCTGAGTGCTCTCAGAGACGGAGGGGCCACGTCTGCTCCGTGGCTTCAGTTCTGATTTTCCTCACGCTCTCTTGGCTTTACTTTGTCCTTACAGCCACGGGCGTCTCTGGTCATCCCCTCTCAGCCCTTCAGAGACTTGAGGATCTTGACTCTTCCCCCACCTCCCATCCCACTGATGCTCTTGTTCCTTCCCCGGTCCGTGGAGTCTCAGTCCTTGATCCTTTTTTTCGAGGTGCCCCCACATCTCCCTCTGAACCCCACGCTGCCACTGTGCAGTCGCAGGGCTGGCTGGAGAAGGTCACCAGACCAGCTCAGGGTGACTGGCGGTGGAGGGAGCATGATGGTGTTGAGAGCACATGAAACGGGTGGAAACAGAGCAGCCCAGAGCTGCAGGACAGCGTAACAGGTGCCCAAGTGGCCTGGAGGGAGGAACAGCCATCAGCCGCCTTACCTCCCCTTTGCCCTGTTGAGCTGAACGTGCATTTATGGAGTGCCTATGCACTCCGCATCAGGGATAAATGAGTCTTCCAGCATGACGCCCCGTCCTTCCTCTACCTGTGGAGAAGGGCTGGCAGAGCTCCACTCTGGGCCGCCTGGCTGAGGCCTGCGTCTCCCTAACCCTGTTATGCTGAGATGCCAGTGCTGGGAGACCGGCCTAAGCAACCACTGAGTGTCTCTTCCCACCCAACTCCCTCTACTCTCAGGCTGTTACCTACCTGGCTGTTCGGTTTTCAGGGGCATCACTTTGACCCATGATCTATGGGAGTCCATTAAAAAACAAGTTGTGTCATAATGGGCTTCTACTATCCAGGATTGATTTTCCTCTTTTCTGCAGGAAAGGAAGCACACGACCGGCTGGTGTTTGGGATGCCGCGGGGTGCCTGCGGCCCCGCGCCCCACCTCCCCCGCTGGCCTGTGAACATTCAGCTGCTCGCTTCCCCAGCTGAGTGAGTGGTTCTTTTCAGGGGCAACCGACTGCACACAGATTCCTGAGCCATGATCTCATCAGCTCGTGAGAGGCTGAGCACGTCCGCCAGCTCACACGGGAGAGAGAGGGGCACTCTGGGGTCCAAGCAGGGTCAGGGGAGGATCAGGGGTTTGCCCTTTGGGTTAGCACCAGGGCTGGTGCAGACACAAGTCTTGCCCTCTGTCTCCTGTCTGTCTGCAAATACTGCTGTGGATCCCCACCTGGGGCGGGACTCTCTGGCAGGCTCCCCGTCTGCCGTCACTGTACCTGCTCCACAGCCCCCAGAGGACACAGGCTTGCAGGGGGGTCCGGCTCTGGCTTGGACGCCTTCCTACCCACACTGTTGCCTTCAGCATTCCTCAAGTCAGCAAATATTTATGAAGCTCCTACTGCAGCACTTCCCAAAGTGGGCCCTGGAGCCTTTGGATTGGAACCATCTGCAATGACGGTTAAAATGCTGGCTCCTGGGCACTATGCCAGACCTAATGTGTCCGAATCTCCCGGATAGAGCCTGGGGATCTGCACCGTCATCAGTTCTCCCAAGGGGTACTTTTGCACCCTGATGTTTGAGACTTGCTGGCTGTGATGGTTAATTTTATGTGTCAACTTGGCTGGGCCACAGCATCCAGATATTTGATCAAACATTATTCTGGATGTTTCTGTGAGGATGTTTTTGGAGGAGATTAACATTTAAACTGATGGCCTTTGAGTGAAGCAGATTGCCCTCCATAAGGTGGGTGGGCCTCGTCCACTCAGTTGAAGGCCTGAATAGACCCAAGACTGACTTCTCTCAAGCCAGAGTGAATTCTGCCAGAAGATGTCCTTCAGACTTAATCTGCAACATCTTCTTCCCTGGGTCTTTAGCCTGCCAGCCCACCCTGCCAATTTTGAACTTGCCAGCCTCCATAATGACAAGATCCAATTCCCTAAAATCAATCTCTCTCTATTTCTGTGTATATATATATTTATGTGTGTGTGTATATTTATGTATATATTGGTCCTGTTGGTTCTGTTTGTCTGGAGAACCCTGACGAGTATACTGGCTTACTGTGTGTAAGGCCCTGGCCAGCACAATCACACCTGGGCAGATGTCAACTTAGAGCAGATCCCTGCCTGGCTCTGCTCACCAGCGCTGGCCCTGCAGGCACCTGCTCCGAGGCACCAGAGGGGCTGGCTGGACAGGGCAGTAGTTGTGGTTGCTCAGCCCTGACTCTTCTCTGGATGGAGGGTCCCAACCCTGCTGCCCTCCACAGTATAGGGCTTAGCTCCTATTACCAGACTTAGCAAATAAAAATACGGGTTGCCCAGTGAAATTTGAATTTCAGATAAGCAATGAAACATATTTTAGTACAAGTACGTCTCATGCAATATTTGGGACATATTTATACTAAAGGAAAATCATTGTCATTTATCTGCAATTCACATTTCACTGGGCATCCTGCATTTTATCTGGCAGCCCAATGGCAGATCTGGACACTTCTGTCTCCAACTTGGAATCAGCAATTGTTTCCTGTTAATTGTAAAGCCATTTCCAAAGGGCTTCCTCATGGGTGATCTCATCCATCCTTGCAACGATAGGGAGGCAGAGGAGGCATCACCATCACCATCATCCCCATCATCCCCATTTCACAGTGCGAGCTGAGGCCAGGAGGCTATCAGAGGTTCCCAGCTGAGATCAGAGCAGCCCTGGATGCACAGTGGAACCACCTGGAGGTTTTTAAATCACTCACATATGTATGGGTGATGTGTATGATGTTTGCAACTTACTTTGAAATGCATCAAAAAATAAAATGGATGAATGCCTGGGGAGAGGGCTGATGCATAGATATGCGCTAAAGCAAATAGAGCAAAATGTTGATGAGAGAATCTAGGTGGTGAGCATCCTGGTATTCACTGTATAATCTTTTAACTGCTTTGTATGTCTGAAAATATTTATAAAAGGTTGGGAGGAAAACAATGTGGATGCCTAGGTCCCACCCCTAGACCAATTAAATCAGAATGTCTGCAGGTGAGGCCCAGGTAGCAGTGTCTTTTCGAAACTGCCCAGCTGATCTGATCCAACCCAGCACTTCTCTCTGTGTACTAGGCACCACCTGGAGGGTCCAGGTACCTTACATCAGGGGTTCCCCAACTGAGAGTACATCAGAGTCTGGAGGGCTGGTCAAAACAGATTACTGGGCCTCATCCCCAGACTTTGTAATCTAGTAGGCCTGGGATGGGGCCTGAGGATTTGCATTTCTGGCAAGTTTCCAGGGGATGCAGATGCTGCTGGTCCAGGGACCATGCTTTGAGAAGCACTGCCCTCACATACACAGCCAAACACAGGGTGGGTAAATGCAGAGAGCTGTATGAACCACGTGCTGCATCTGTCAGCAGAGGAAGCCATTAGCTGTGTAAGGGTCAGAATAGACTTCCCAGAAGAGCTGGCGTCTGTGTGAGCCTTGAAGGAGGGGGGCATTTTCAGTGGAAAAGAGGGCGTATGCGGGGAGGGAATAGTAGAAGCAGAGGTGTGGAGGTGGGCAGTTACTCGTGTGAGGGGTGGCTAGATTTGGGATGAGCTGAGGAGGTGGGGATGGAGGGGCAACGGCCAGAGAGGAGGCAGGGAGGGCAGCTTGTGCCAGATGGAAGGAGCCTTGCTATGCACAGCGTTCGGATTTGATCATGTCTGCAGTGGGATGTTGGTGGAAGTTTTTAGCAGCAGAATAATGTGACCAAATCGTTGCCCAGGCCTGTTGTTCTGGCAGCTCTGTGTAGGATGGATTGGAGGAGAGATGAAAGATAAGAAGCGTACTCAGTAGGCTATTGTGAGCATCTGGAAAGAGCAACGTGGAGGGTCCGCATAATCACAACACTAATAATGATGATAAAATAATGGCTGACATTTATTGAGTACTTTCTGGGTACCAGCCAGGGCTATGTGCTTTTGTAAACATTGCCTTTTTTTAATCTTCACAACTGCCCCACAGGGTCTTACAGATAAGGAAACTGACTCAGGTTAAGGAATGCCCAGGCTGGGATTCGAACCCAGGGCTGTGCGTTTTGTGTGAGTGCTCATGCAAAGGCAGGGAGGGTAATGGGGAGAAGAGGAGGCCAGCAGGTCCCTGCCTTGATCCTGCCTCCTTGTGCAGTCATCAGTTTCCCTGGCTCAGGGTCTCTCTTCTTTCCCCTCCTGAGGCCAGGGCCTGAGCCAGGAGAGGCGCATCCATCACTTTCCTTCCCCGCCTGTGGGCAGCGGCTGCTGTCCTGGCAGGCACGGCCTCAGCTGTGCCTCCCTCCACCCCACCCCCTGGCCCAGTGCTCACTCTCCATCCCGCCTCATCCAGCGCTCCACACAGCTGCCTGCAGACATTCGACTGAAGCTTCTAGGAGAAAAATGACGTTGCTTCCCACTCCCTTCTATGTCCTGCTGTCCTTGGGCCTGAGCAGAGAACACTTCCAGGCACCTCCCCAGAATTCTTGCATTTCAGATTCTCCTCCAGCCGGCCCCTACCATGGCCACTCTGTGTCAAGGCAAGGTTCCATTATGGAGAAGGAGATGGGGGGAAGCTGCAGGGTAGTAAGAGATAAAGTCCTTATAGAAAAATGCCTGCAGATAGTAAGCCCATTAGCTTTTATTCTTATTATAACTGGACTCCATGAATGTGGAGCTTAAGGGGCTTGGCACCAAGGGCCAGGTTTAGAGAGAGACATTCATTAAGCACTGGAAGGGCTTTGTCAGATCTTGACCATCTTTCTGTCTCTAAGAAGGGCTGCTTTTATACCGGGTCAGAAAGAGCTCACTGTGCTTCTCTTAAAGACCCTCCTGCTCTCCTCCCTCCCTGGCTCAGGGCTGAAGCTCTCTGTACTGGCCCCCACCAGGCCCCCAAGGCCTGCTTGCCTCCTAGACATCATCCACCTGAGAGGTGCTCAAGCACGTGCCCTGCCCTGCCCTGCCCTGCCCCCACCCCCAAGCTAGAAGGACCAGGGACCTGCCTCGTAGGTACCAAGTGCTGAGGCTACAGTGAGGCTGTGTCATCACACCTACTGGAGAAGCCTCGTAGGAATGAGTCTGGATCTCAGACAGGTGAGTGTGCATCCACGTGCACATTTGCATGCTGAGGGTGTGTGTTTGGGGCAGTGGTGGTGGTGCAGTCCCAGGTCTGGTCTTCATTCAGACCCATATTTCACCAGTCTATGCAGGAGAGATAGAGCTCACCTGGCAAGGGAGGGGAATGGGAGCAGTTCCTAGAAAGGCTTCTTGCTGGGGCTGGACAGTGGGGTGCACAGTGGGGCTGCGTGTGCCCTGTCCTCTGTCCCAACCTCTCCTGCCCAGCAGCCAACCACCTGTGATCATCCTTCCTCCCTGGGCTGCAGCATGTGGCATGTCCGGGGAGCAGAGGGGGCACGGTGGGCCTGGGCCCTCTCTCCTGGCTTCCCTCAGCCAACCACTTGCTGCCAGATGGAGCTGGGCACTGATGGGGTGTGTGCGGGGAATGGCAGCCGGCTCCCAGCCAGCCCATGGCCTTGCCCTTGTCAGTTGGGACATAGTTATGCTTTGGATGTTCAGGAACCTGAGCTGGCAGGACTCAGATCACCAGGAACAGAGCTCAGTGAGGAAAACTCTCAGCCTTCCAGGAGGGATCTGAGGAATTCCAGAATTGCTCCCCAGCTCCCCCTCCCCCCACCCTGGGCTCCACACTGTCTGCCCTCCCTGGGAATCTGCCGCCCACCAAGTGTGCAGCATCACACAACTCCATCACAGCCTCCAGCCTTTTATCCCTTCGCTGTTTTATTTATTGCACAAACACCACCATAACAGCGAAAACATAAACCAAAAGGGAAAAAAACTCCTTCCATTTCATGACCTTAACAGATGAACTGTTCAATTTTCTTTGTTCCTGTCTAGCCCCTGTCCATGTTGCACCCCTCCCTCCTTCCTTCTGCACTCCTCCCCGCTCCTCTTCTTTCTTTCTCTCTACAAGAGGAAAGGGGGCTGACTCCAGCACCCTCCACAGCCTGCAGGCTCTGCCCCTCTCCCCTTGCGGTTGGGGAGGAGACACGCCTGCCACATGGAGGTTTGGGTGCCATTCTCAGTTGCATCTCAGAAGCTGAGCTGGACCAGCTCGCGTACCCTGGGCTTAGCAGCTCATTGGCTGGCTCCCCTCAGGGGTCTGGGCGCCCAGACCCGGTTGGCATCCCTGACTGGGAAGCTGGGGGTGGGAAGGGAGAGAAGGACAGAAATGTAACCTGAACATAGGCTGGAGTTTGGGAGGCCAGAGACGCAGACTGGGATGAGTAGCCGTTGTTTTTCTTTCCTGCCCTAGTCTCGATACTGCTCACTCCCCAAAGAGGGTATTATGAGTGATTTTTCTGGGGACCTTGGGATTCAGTCATTTCTAGCTCCCAGATTTCTGAAACAAGGTCTGTAGACACTGAATTGCGTGTCTTCAGTCAGGAAGGGCTCTCTCAGATTCAGGCTCCCAGCCTCAAGTTGCTCGGAGCCCTATCCAGTGTGAGCCATCAAGGCTTGACTTGGGGAACAGGTTGCATCCAGGAGCTGGAGAACGTGCAGCCTAGGAGGGCAGGTCTGGGTAACTGCCTGCTCTGAACGTGTGGGTCTGCAGCCCCTCTCAGGGCCTCTGACTTCTCATCCATTGAATGGAAAGCATAGCAACCTGCCTGCAGACTTCACGGGGATCTGATCGGGTCGTGGTTGTGAAGAGCAGCAAGAGCCCGTCAGAGGGAAGGGGACACTAAGCTTTCTGATGAGTCGTTTCCACTGCACCCAACCCAGCATCCGAACCACTCTCACCAACTCCTGGGGACCTCTTTCCCACTGCTGGACCTATTTGCCCAGGAGCATCCATGGCATCATCTGGAGCTAGAGGATTAAATGAGGAGCTGAATAAAGTCAAACCATAGCACAGATAATGCAAAACTGTGTAATCCAACAACAATTTTTATTTGAGTCAAGTGCTGAGGATGACTGGTCCAGGGTGAGTTTTGCTCACACACAGCTGGATGAGGGGAGAGATGTAGAGGGTGCCGGATGGCGGGGAAAGGGGCTGGCACACTTCAACCCTGTGTGTAACCATGTGGCTTGGAGTCGCATTGATTTGGACAATTCATACGTTGTCAGTACACACTCTCCCCAACATTAATGCCTGAATCCAACAAGTCCATTACTGCTGGTTTCCTGGAAACCTGGAGAGCCAGTATTGCAGAAAGGTCCCACCAGCTGCCGTCCTGTTCCTTGTCACCATGGACGGTGGAGTAAGAGGGTTTAAGTTGCAATAGGAAGAAAGCAAGTTAGACAGTGGAAGAACTTTCTGCCTGGAGAGGTGAGGGACTCTTCTCAAACCTCTCCAGACTGGAGGAGGGATCCAGCCGTGGTGGGCCTCCCAGTGAATTCATTCTGTCAACAGGACTTTGTTGACCACTTATTTTACTCACGGTGCCACAACTTTTACAAGCATTTCCTCTTCACGACAAGTCTGTGAAGAAGTTGTTATGACTGTAGTCGTCGTTGTTGTCATTATCCGGGTTTTAAAGAGAAGGGAGGCAGTAGGGCCCAGTGATTCCAAGCACAGCGCCTGGCCTGCTCCCGCTGGGAGTGTTTCTGTTGACTAGCTCAGGGGGAGGGCTGGGGCTCTGCATTCAGAGTCCACGCTCCTGTCGCCACGCCCTGCCTGCCTTCCTGAGAGCCGTGGGGAAGGCTTCCTCCGCAGAGGCACACCACCACCGCCGCAGCGTGCAAACACCTTCCCCGTCTGGCACTCAGGGTGGAAACTCACATTCACTCATTCAACAGACATAGGGCTGGGGATCCAGAGGTGAATATGACATCATTCTTGTCAGCTCTCAGCAGACTTGTTAATATCTTTGCTTCTGAGCCCACTCTGGATTCAGAAAACGTTTCCAATCGATTACCTTGAGTAGAATTATCACCTGCCACATCTTCCTTCTCAAGGTTGGCTACTTTATGAGTGTCTAAACTTTCAACCATGAGTGGGCACATTATTCAAAGTCCCTTTGGCTAAGAGCAAAGATTCCTTACCCTTTGTTCCACCATTCAGTCATTCTCTCACTCAGCAAATAACTCAGTGTCTGCTACATGTCAGGTGTTGTGTTAGGAGCTAAGGATACAGTGCTGAGCAAAACGGACATGGTTCTTGCCCCTAGGAGTTTATAGACATTAACCAGACAATTCCCCCATCCTGCTCTGATGCAGTCCCAAACACTAAGGTGTTTGTTTAGGAGTGACTTCCTCAGGTGTGGCATTTCTGGGGCCCTATGCTGCACTAGGGTTGGCCCGTCCTGTCTTTTGGGAATTAGAGGACACTGGGTGGTCCCCAGGGACCAGGTCCTGGTTGCTCCTTCCTTTTGGAAGGAGGCGAGGGAAGCAAAGGATGCCTGTAACTCTTTGGGCTTCCTGCCTTTTGATCCAGCCCTTCCTGTGAGAGTTGCCCAGATGGACACACATAGACGGACTCCTAAAGAGGAGGCCATTCTGCTAACCCCCCAAAAATAGGCGTATTTTGAAGAGGGGCCTCGTTTCTCTGTGGAGATTGATGGCTTGAGAAAAGGGGCACTGGAGTTAAGCTCATGTGGATTCCAGCCCCAGAACTGTCACTTACTAGCTGTGTGACTTGAGCAGGTCATGAACATCTCTGTGCCTTAGATCCTTAGCCGTAAAGTGGGGGCAAATAACACCTACCTTGCAGGAACGCTGCAATGATTAAATGAGATACTGTTCATGAAAGCTGCTGATGCCTATTTGACATTAATAGGTGTGCCCACCCTTCCTTCGGTGTACATATGACTTGCAACTTCTTAGGAACATGATTACCTCTTGAGCTGATGCTGAAAAAAAGCTAACAAATCTTAAAAGGTAAGGAAGTATAAAGTTCCCCTACTGCAGAACCAGTAGGCTAGAACAGTGGTTCCTGAAGACTGGTCCTTGACTCAGTGTCACCTGGGAACTTGTTAGAAATGCAAATTCTTGGGCTCCACCTCACCTCTGAATGCCCGAGTCAGAAACCCTGGGGAGGGGGCCCAGCAATCTAGTTCCACAAGCCCTCCAGGTGATTCTGCTGTGTGCCGAAGTGTGAGAACCACTGGGCTGGAGATTGCAAACTGGCTGTCAGTGGGCCAGATTCTTTCACAGATGTGTTTTGTTGGGCTCTGTCCTCAGCTGGAGCTGAGTAGCAGCTGCCCCTGATGGGTGGCTGTGCCCTTCTGAACGGGTTACAGTCTTCACTTTGCCACTTCCTTCTGCGTTACACCAGCTGGCCTCGCTTACTTGGCTCCCCAGCCCCCACCATCATCCAAGTTTGCAGCCAGGGGACTAGGCAGGGGGACCGTGTGGGTCTGACTGGTCCTGAACGTCAGTCTTAGATGCTGAGCTCCCTGGCCCAGTAGGAACAAGAGGATAGACAGTTTTCTAATTCCTAAAACCAGCAGTCAGATCCTGCTGCTTTCGCTTCAGGATTTGGCTTGAAGTGTTGTGAATTCCCAGCACATCACACACCCACGTTCAACTGTGGGTCCAAAAATACCTTCCGCAGCCAAATAGAGATGATTTTTACGTTCCCCACTACCTTGGATTATCTGCCTCGCTGCTCTCCGCCACCCCCGCCATTGGTCCAGCTGGTGCGCAGTGACTGAAAAGGGATGGCTGATGTGGAGGAGCAGAAGGGGCCAGCGGTTCCAGCGCTGGCAGCAGCGAGCCGCTCAGGGGTCACAGAGGACTGACTTTCCCCAGAAGTAGAAATATAGGTGGGCTCCAGGAAGGCTGGGAGGACCCAGGGGCTGTGATGTCTGGGGAGTGGAGCAGGATGGGAGTGGAGCTGGGACATCTTATTGCAAAGGTTGGAACAGCGAGTCATGTTTGAAGGCCCTGATGGCAGCAGGCATTCCCGACCAGGAGAGATGAAAATGATGGATCCAGACCCAGCACAGAATGGGATGTAGGGAGGAAGCCTTGGGCGGTGGGAGAGGAACTGAGCTGGACTCAGTCTTGGACCCAGGACTGAGGAGGAGACCTGGAAAGCTTCCCTGCTCTGCACCCTCACAGCTGGAGAGAGCACCATGCCCCCACCCCACCCTTCCCTTCCTGAGGGAATCTGTCTCTACAGCAGCCCCATATGGAAGTGGGAAGCTGGCTGGCTAAGAGCATGGGCTTTGGCATCGAGTGGACCTGAGGTCAGATCTGGCTCAGCCACTTGCTATGTGACCCTGGGCAAGCCACCCAATCTCTCAAGTTTTCTCATCAGTCAAAAGGCAATAAAGCCTATTTTATAGGCATAGGGTGAGGATAAAATGAGAAAACATTTGTAAAACAGTTAGCACACTGTCTATCATGCAGTAAAGAACACAATAATGCTTAGATATAATTATTTGAGAGCAGAAACTATGTATTTTTGCCAGAAGAACTGGTGTCTGGGATTTGGCAAGTTAGGGTCATTGATGAGAAAAATGGAATCAGATGTAAGCATTAATAAGTGAACAGAAGACCATGCAATTCTCAAAAGAGGGGTTTCCCAAAGAGAGAGAGAGTGTCTTCCCCTAATACTTGAGGCTCATGACATTTACCCGGGCCCTTGATAAATGTTGGTTCATGGAGCAGAAAAGATGCAAGAATGTTCTGACAACGATGGGTATCGGATACTGATGAGGTCGTCTAAGAGGTGTAGTGGACACGAAGTGACCCCTTCCCCTCCTCAAATCCAGCTGCCCTGGACTGGGGAGGAGCTGTCTTGCCTGGAGCCTGGGGGGATGGGCAGGATGACCTCAGATGTCCACATAAGGCATTATTAACCTCCGGAAGATCTAAATTTACCTGATTTCTCCCTGTCCTTTCTTACACAGAAATAATTCCAATTGTGTTGGTGTAGGGGTTGGGATGGAGTACGTAATAGTGCAAACAGCTGCCCCCCCACCCTTCCAATCTAAGAGGCACAGTACCTGGGGACTGGACCCCCGAGGCCCTTCCAACCCCCACCCCACTCCTAGGTCACCCCCAGGACCACTGTCCCTTCTGACTCAGGTTCATTGCTTCTAGGGAGCCCAGACCTGTAAAAAGGGCCTGGGGTGGGGGATTAGCATCCATGCAACCCCGACTCTGTCCAGCTGTGTAAATGGCTTAGAGGCGAGAAAAGCAGACTGTGATGATCACAATTACAATGAGAGGGGAGAGCACGGATGCAGAAATATAGTCCAAATTAAACTGTAAGAGGAGTTACCTCCCCTCCCAGCCCCTTTCTACACTAGTGCTGTGTGCGTCTATGAGCCGAAACAGTCCTGGGGGCCCATCTGATAATCTGGTGGCATGGAGACTAGATGATTTTTAGATTTATGGCTTTCCAGGAAAGTGTTTCAGGGCCTTGGAGAGGATTTACACATTTCCTTGGAGACAAAGGGGCCGTTAAGGAGACCAGAAGAGCACGGAGGATGGGGTGCAGACGCCAGCTCTGGTCAAGGCTCTAGCCCTGGAGGGGTGAGAGCTGGGCCTGAACCCCAATTTGTCTTGCATACAGAGTGAGGGGCAGAGCCCTGGCCCAAGGGGTGCAGTTTGGCCCTGACGCTAGCTCCTCAGCAGCCCTCCTCTGCAGAGGCCTCCTAGGGGCTTGTCTTAGGACCGGTTCTCGTGAGCTGGGGCCTCGGGCAGGCCGTTGGCTGGGAGCGCCCACGGGAAGCCCCTGAGAGGAGGCGAGGGAAGCAGGACAAAGCGGAGGACAAAGGCAGGCCAAGATGCGCTGTTGGGGGAAGGCTACCTGATCCCACAGGAAGCTTGGGAGGATGAATTGCGCCACAGAAGTTGTTACACCGGAGACGGGGGTGGGGAGGTGGGCTTTATATCCCCCCATCAGTCAGTGTTTGCCACCACCATGCGGGAGGTGGGGGGTTTAGTCTCCCAGACTTATCTAGCGAGGAGACTGCCCTAGGCTAAGGACCAGCCTCTTGGGAAGGTCACTGGGCAGTGGGGGATGGATGCACCAGCCCGGGAATGGGGATCTAGGGGGGCACCCACAGCACCTGCTGCAGAGCTGGTCCTCTCCTCTTTCTCTCCTATGAAATACCCCCTTAATTAAACTCAAGAAGTTCCTCGCATACTTCTGGAGATGGTGTAGGGGTCATTTTCGAGGTGGTTGGGAAGAGGGAAGTCTAAGGTTCTTCTCCATCCTAAGGGCTACGAGATTACACTCAAAAGTGAATACTTGCTGGGATAATTCTTCCAAGACTAATCACATTTAAGGGCTTATTTTAATAAATATTCTTGCAATGTACTTTCATGCTGATTTGATTCTCACAAAGGCACTATGAAACAGGTTTTATTATTTTTATTCCGATTATACAAACTGGTGTTCAGAGTAATTAAGTGTTGTACTTAAGATAACTTAGCTAGTCAAAGTAGTTCATATCTAATAGTAAAATTTCAGGCAGCACTACAGACATCTGGGGACTACTCTTTTCTTAGGAGAGCTCTTTTCTGAGCAACACTTTATATCAACAACCTCTTAGCCCCCCTCCAAAGCATCAACCTCAACTGAAAGCATTTATCAATGTTCAAGACACTGGTAGTTTCTGGGGGCTTAAAAAGAGTTGAGGCATCTGCCTAAGGGCTTTCAGTCTAACCAGGGAGCCAGATTTGTGGCAAACAGGAAGGCTTGATCAATGCCAGATAAGAGGGTAAGTGGGCATCACAGGAACTGGGGTGGAGACTTCTGAAGGGCAGAGATGTTCCAGGCTGACCTTCAGAGAAGGATGGGCCTTGAATCAGCTAGATTCAAGCTAGCTGCTAGAGAGCCCCTTCCTGGCAGCTGGTTGTCACTGGGACATCAGTGCCAAACAGTGGCACATCCATCCATTCATGTATTCATTCACACAACAGGTGTCAGCTGAGCTCCCACTACATGGCAGGCTGTGAGCTTGGCGCTGGGGAGGCAGTAATGAGAGAGCTCCCCTCGGAGCTCACCATCCAATGCAGCCGTGGCCCACACGGCTGCCAGCTTCTCCGTCCCTAATCCCGGGTCCTGGGCAGAGCAGGCTGGGAAGTGCTCTGAGCACAGTGTCTGCTCTTGACTTGACTCAGCTCTGTTAAATGAGTGGTCAGTTTTTTGTCTCCCTGGAGAGAAGAGGTGTTAGAAGGGGGAGTTCATCACTTACAAATACTTTCGGCTGCAAGTAACAAAATACCACCGACAATAACTTGAAGCATAAGGACTTTTGTAATCACTTAGCAAGAGGTTTGGAGGTGGCAGCAGCTGCTGGTCTTTGCTTGCCAGCTTAGCATCAGGCTGTTTTGTTATCCCCTGGCCTGTCTCTCATAGTGTCAAAATGGCTGCAATAGCTCAAAACATCACATTCCTCGGCAAGGCAGGAAGGTGGCAGGAGGGAGTGTTGTTGCCAACTGAGTCTATTCTCTTATAAGGAAAGCAGCACTTTCTCAGAATCTGTAGCTGACTGCTGTTTATTTCTCATCCGCCAGAACTACGCCCACGGCCACTCCTAACTACATGAGAGGTTGGGAAAGCATCTCACCTGGGGCTGAGAACGTTGCTACCCTGTGCAACATGGGGTTTGTTATTGAGGACGATAGGGGAATGAATATCGGGGAAGCAACCAACAGTGTTGCCCCGGTGAGAGCTGTGGACTTCCTTGTACAATCCTAGGCACTGAGCTTCTGCTCTCTGCTCCTGCCCAAGAAACTTCTGGACTAGTCTGAGTCCCTCCTGCTGAAACACAAACCTACTTCCCAGCCTGTCCTCTTCCCCTTCAGCACATGGGGACCATCACTGCCCCTCTCCTCCCCTGCCCTGCTCCAGCAGGACCTCCCATCCCATTGCCCACGTCTGCCCTCCTGCTTTCTGCTTCCGTTTCGCCCACCATGGAGCCCCTCTGGGAATGGAAAGTGGAGGGAGGATGAAAGAGGAGGGAAGGTGTTAATTAAACACCAGATGTTTAACTCATTAATTAATGGCTGTGTCACCGGAGTGACATCAACCTTCTCTGTCTCCTCCACCCTCACCGTTCTCCCCCTCTGGAGGGCCTGAATCTAAAGCTGAAGAACCAACACTGGTTCAGGGGACCTGAGACCAGCAGAGGGAAGATGGAGAAAGTGGGCCATGGAGACCCTGAGGACGTGGTTCCCCTGTGCTGGAGGGAGCAGGGACGTATTGGCACGTTGGCACTGGGAACGGAAAGAAGGGATATTGGGAGAGAGGCTGAAGCCCTGAGGTCACAAACAGATTTGTTTTGTTCGGTGGACATAGCAGTTTCAAAAATGCAAGTAATTGCCAGCATTTAAAAACGGGGATTTCACATAAATCCAGATGTATAGACTTTCTTTAAAAATGGACAGATCTGGGCCTGTGACCTGAGAAGGCAACAGTCAGCTGAGAGGAGGAGAGCTGAGTTGCAGCTGTCCTGTCCAGGTGGGGTGTGTGTCCTCCCACCCTCCTCTGTCCCCTCCCTATGCACTCAGCTCATGTATCACCCACTGGCCCTGAGGACTTCTGGGTTTGGGGTTCACTGCAGAGGTACAGGGCCAGGACTCAAGAATGGGTTGGAGGTAGGAGATAGGGAGAGGGGAGTCTGGGAGTGCTGAAATGTGGGTCAGGTCACCTGGGGGGACTGTAGTTCCATTGACAGCAGTGGGGGATGTGGGAGGAGCAGGTTAAGGGAGAAAGATGACCAATTCACTCAGGGAAGGCTGCAGTGGAGATGTTTGGGTGACACTGAGAAGGAGATGGCTGTGCAGTCTGGAGTCCAGGAGAGAGGGACTGGAGATCTGGGGAACTGATGGAGCTGGGTGGGAGTGGAAACCCTGGAGAGGAGGGCGCGGGAGCTGAGACCACCCCGGGAGCAGTCAGAGTGTGAGACTAGGGCATGGAGAATAGAACCTTGGAGAACCACATATTTGGGAGAAAGCACTAGAAATGAAAGTTAGGGCCAAATGAAAGGTTGGAAGGAACCTGGACAGTGCAGTGACAGAAAAGTAGGTATAATGTCTAAGATTTTTAGGACATTTTCCTCCATGTTGTCGGCTTTGAAGCTCAGGGAGTATTTCCAGCAGACTCTGTGGCCAAGGGAGAGAAATGGGGCCAGAGCCCTTGTTCCCTCTGGGGCTCCACGTTCACTGGCTCCCCCAAAAGACATGAAACCAACCATTGACATCATGGCAGTTCTAACCCTTTTGGGCCGTTCAGAGTCTCTTCTGTAACAACTTTAGAATGAAAGGCTTTGTCCCTAACTGAAGGTTTCAGTACCCTCCCAGGAGTGACCCCCTCGTTGAGCCCTGGGGCTGGGTGCACGTGGCAGGGATGTGGCTTCAGTTACCCATGCAGACGCACAACCGCTTGCCACCATGAAAACTCTCCCCGCTAAGGAAAGGTAGAAGGAACAGCGCTGTGGAGTCGGCCGTGGGCCAGCCCCAGCTGTTGCTTTCTGCTCCCTCACCTCTCCAGGCCTGGGCTGTCCACACGTGGAATGAGGGCGGGTGCCGTGGGGATTACACTGGCGGCTTTCACGGGCCGGGCTGGAGCCTGTGGTTCCCTCCCGCTCCCTCAGACACCACCAGCACAGAAGGTGGCAGATGTTACTGGTCTCACTTCATTTCAATAGATTTACAAGATCCCTTTATGTGTTACTGAAAAATTGGGTGTAAATCCTATTTTAAGAACACAGTGGAACTCGTTGCTTGAAGAACGCTTCAGAAAATCCTTTTGGGAAGTGAATGATAATCACTCTTTGGTAAGACTTTTGTGCCAGTGTTCATGAACCTCCTTGTCTGAAGTGCACTTCACCTGTAAGGTCTTTCCCATCTCCCCTTTGCCTTTTGTGATCTTCTTTCCCATGGGACACGCTTCCCTTCCCTGTGTGTGTCGTCTCCCCATGTCTAGTCCTCTCTCCCCAGCCTCTCAGGCTCTCCCATCACGCTCCCTGACTGTCCCCTCAGCAGTGGCCTCTTTTTCCTCCCCGAGACTGCGTGGCTGTGACTTGGCTGGTGACCATTAATGGGCTACTGCACTTCCTTCTTCAGAAATGCAGGCATGGATGAGTCTCTGGATGCCAGAAATCTTTGTCACATGTGGGGTACATATGGTGGGTGTGGTAGGCAGAATAATGTCCCACCAAATACATCCACATCCTTATCCCTGGACCTGTGAATGTATTACCCGATGCAGCCAAAGGGACTTTGCAGATGTGAGTCAGTTAAGGACCTTGAGATGGAGAGGTTATGGGCCCATTGTAATCACAAGGATCCTTAAGAGCAGAGACCTTCTCCCAGCTATGATGGAGGGAGATGTAAGTATGGGAGAATGGTTAAAGAGAAGCAGTGCTGCTGGCTCTGAAGATGGAATGTGGGCGGCCTCTAGAAGCTGGGAAAAGCAAGGAAATGGATTCTCCCCTGGAGCCTCCGGAAGGAATGCAGCTCTGCTGTCACCTTGATTTTAGCCCTGAGCCCCGTGTTGGATTTCTAACCTACAGAACTGTAAGAGAATAAATGTGTGTTGTCTGAAGCCACCAGGTCTGTGGTAATTGGTTACAGCAGCAGCGGGAAATGAATACAGTGGCAACCACACGGCCCATCGGGAAGTCTGGCCTCGAGCCTAACCTCATCTTTTTTGCCTGGTTCACCTTGTAGCCAAGGACTCACTCCAGATTCTCCCCCTTCAATGAGTGGTTTCAGCTGCTCCTGGGGCTGTGTCTCTTGGATGCCATGTGTCTTCACTCCATCTCCTGTTGCCCCACCTCTTATGTGGGCTGCCTGATGCCCCAGCCAGGCAGCCAGGGTGTGGACGGATAGTAGGGGGCTCGCTTCACTCACTAGTCAGGGGTAAGCATGCCCGAGGGGTGGGGGGAAGAGTGAGGGACTGGCAGTGGGCACCACACTGCGGGGATAGTGGGAGAAGATTGCTCATCTGCGGGGTCAGCAGCACACCTCTGGTCTACCTGAATCCAGCGGACTTTAGGAGCCTGCTTTTTTAGTTGTGGTAACATGCACATAACATAAAATTTACCATCTTACCTATTTTTAAGCGTATACATTGGTAGTTTTGAGTTATTCACTTTGTTGTGCAACCGTCACCACCATCCATCTCCAGAGCACTTTTCCTCTTGCAAACGGAAACTCTATACGCGTTAAATAACAACTCTCCATTCTCCCCTCCCCCAGCCCCTGGAAACCACCCTTCTACTTTCTGTCTCTATGAATTTGCCTGCTCTAGGTCCCTCATTTAAGTGGAATCATACAATATTTGTCCTTTTGTGTCTGGTTTATCTTATTCAGCATAATGTCTTCAAGGTTCACCCATCCTGTAGCCTGTGTCAGAATTTCCTTCCTTTTTAAGGCTGAGTAATATTGCACTGTGAGGGTAAACTACATTTTGTTTACCGTTCATCTGTTGATGGAGACTTGGGTGGCTTCCCCCTTTTGGCTATTATGAATAATGTTGCTATGAACATGAGTGTATAAATATTTTTTTGAGTCCCTGCTTTCAGTTCTTTTGGGTATATACCCAGAAGAGGAATCGCTGGCTCAAATGGTCATTCAGTGAATAATTTTTTGAGGAACCACCATACTGTTTTACCTAGCTGCTGCACCATTTTATTCCCACCAACCCACTTTAACCATTTTTAAGTGTACAGGTCAGTGGCATTAAGTACACTCACACTGTTGGTGCAACCATCAGCACCATCCATCTCTTGAATTATAGGAGAACTAGCTCTCCAAGTGTTAACGAACGGTGCTCAGGAGAGTGAGTGGAAGTGGGCCATCCCCACAAAGGCGTATGTTGAGCAAGTGAGTCCGTCATTGAAACCCCCAAGGAAGCCCAGGTCTTTCGCTGGATTTGCTCATTTTGAGCCGTAGGCATGTTTTCAAATGCTGTTTTCATTTTATACAGCAAGCAAATATCTGATAGCAAAACATTTCCACGGAGAGAGCTTGCCTGTGGGGAGGAGAAAAGGAGGCTGCTCTAATGAATAGATAAGCTTGATTTGTGTTTGGCAACATCCTTAGCATTTAATTCCAGCAATTAAAGTAGGCAAGTCTCCTTTGTTTTCTTTTTCCTTGCAAAAACGATAAAATATTACAGAATGTTTGGAAAACAGGGAAAAAATCCCTGTTCATCCTCATACCAACTCACTGTGACCACCGCCACCACCATTCATGATACTCATCTGTGCAAGGCATGGACCAAACGATTCGCCTGGTTTCATTGAAGCTGCGCTACAACTAGGAGGCAGGGTCCTGGTCCTAATCCTCTGCATCTCACTCTAGGGCCAGGTTCTCTCCTCCTGCATTTGGTCCATCTTCCTCCACGTGCGTGTCATCTCCTACAAGGTTGCCCTCACAAGGTTCACGCTTGTTTTTCCAAGTGAGGTGAACATTTCCCTCCTGTTCTTGTTTTCAGTTCTTACTTCACGTTGACGTACTCTGTTCATAGGAGCAAGTCCAGACTCCATGACTATAAATACAGAACGATTGTGGACCATGCTTTAGAGGTTTCGCCATCTGCAAATGATCCCTGGGGCAGCCTGAGCCCTGGCAAGAAGCCCACCATTCCCGGGCTCCACTCCCAAGGCTATGTCAAATAATGCCATTTTCCTGCCTGGAGCACTGAGACTGTGCAAGGGGCAGGCTCTGGAGCTTGACTGCCTGGGTTTGGATCTGGCTTCCACTAGTTTGACCTTATGCAAGTTACTTACCTGGTCTCAGTTTTCCCAGCCATGAGATGGGGATGATAATAGTATCTGCCTCACAGGGTTATTGTGTGGATTAAATGGCGTGATATAAAGAACACTGCCCGATAGGTATTAACATGGTCTTTGTGGTGGTTGTTATTCAGTCTCAGTTCTACCAACTCCCTGTCCAATCTTGAGCTGGATGCTCTCTCCCAAGCCTCAGTTTCCTCATCTGTAAAATATGAGGTTGAACCACATGATCTTTAAGAGCCCTTCGTGTTAAACTTTCTGTGATCACATTTTTCCTTTAATTGCAGTTGGGGGATGTGGGTGGGACTGCAGGAAGGACCACCAAATGGTGGTGGGATAAATGCACGACTTGGAGTTTGCTAGGAATAGACAGAGGAGAGGAGAACCCAACTGGGCCAGAGCAGAGAGCTGACTGCTAAGGCAGGGAATGAGCTGGCCCCTGGGAAAGAGGGTGTGGCTGGGACAGGCATCCCTCACCCTCACCCCCAAGTTCCAGAGCTGAAAAGTGCCGGGATGTCTTTTGGAGCCTCTGCCCCCTCCCCCACCTGGTCCCAACCTTCCCTCTGGGCCCCAGTGGGCCAGATGGTCTAAATGGGAAGAAAGGAGGAAAATCCGTATCCAATCTGTTCTATTGAGAGCAATGGGAAGGAATCTGCATCTCAATTTTATCTTTGTGCTGAGCTTGGCTAAGCTTTACCCCCCAAGTGGTAAGGGATGGGTGGGTGGGAAGATGGCATTCGTGGCCCTGGGCGGGGGTAGGGGAGTGCAGACGCCCCCCACGCCTTCCCTCCCCAGCAAACCGCAGACAGAAGACATTCTTTCCTGCTCTTGGTTTTCCCCTATTTCCTTCACTTTTTCTCCCCCTTTCCCAGGCAGGCAGCCAAGAGGCGACTTTGAAAGGAGGAAAGGAGGGAGGGGGCCAAGAAGAAGGACCAGCCGAACCCCCTTCCCCAAAATGTCCTCAAGGGCTCAGGGGCTGAGCCTGAGGTGGGGACATAAGGAAGTGGCTCACTCTCTCCCACACCGGCCCCCGGCTGTCCACCCTGGGCCCAGGGAGGCTGCCAGGCAGCTGTCAGCACCCTGGACTGGGGCTCTGGACTCTGACCTGTCCATCAGCAACCTTTGGAATTTCTTTCTCCAGAGCCACTCAGGACCGTGAAAAACTGGCTTCCACAGCCCAAACTCACGGGAGACTGATTTGCAGCAGGAAGTCAATTTAATAATTTATAGCCAGAAAGTGCTCTCCCTGGTCAGGAAGCCAACTCAGGAAACCAAATGAAGCTCCAAAGTCTGCTTGGAGAGCATGCGGAGCCCGGGCTGTGGAAGGTGCCAGGAGGGCTGGGGCATGCCACCGCCTCCGGGAGGACGATGGTGTGTGTCGTGGCCCAGAACATGGGCCTCTGCAACAGTCTTGGGTTCAAATCCTGACTCCGTTATTAACTGGCTCTGAGACCTAGGGCACGTTCCTCCTATCAACTGAGAATGGTGATCACCGGGGCATCGCTCAGCTTTCTGGCCAAATTGCCATGAGGTCTTGCAGGCAAAGAGCATAGCACAGAGCCTGGCACATTCTCAATACACAGCTGCTGTGCTTATACAAACCCTCCTCTTTTAGGGTCATAGGTTGTCTTTTCCTTTTTGATTACACCCTTTTTATCAATCCATAGAAAAAGCTCCCTGGCTGCTCTGGAGAGAACCCCCTTGCAATGGTAATTTGAGTGGTTCCTACCGCTGGCTGGTTCCACTTTCCTACCTGGTCCTGCAGCCCCCCTGCTTCTATCCAAGGCCGCCCGCTGCCGTTGGGCTGGTGTGTGCTCCGTGGGGTGTGAGTGGGGCCTGAGATGCAACCATGCTCCTGGGAGGGGTCCGGTTCTCTTGGAGGAAGAGGCACCTGATTCCACTTCTCAGAGTTGCCCTGCAGGCAGGTGGCCTGCTCTCACCCATCCCTCCCACCGCCTGCCACCACCTAACTTCCCTCAGCGCAGATCTGACCACATCCTTCCACTGCCCCTACCCATCAAGCTCTCCTTTTCAGCAGAAGAAAACCTCCTGGTGCGTTAGGTTTGCACTGAAGTCTCCCATGATTTGGCCTCGGTCTTCCTTTCCAGACTCATCTCCCTCTCAATCTCCCTCTGCCCTTTTCTCCAGCCTTGCTGGATCGTTGAGGATGGTCCAGGGCCGAGTCTTTGCCCAGGCCCTTTGTCATTCCATCAGTCTGGAATGCTCTTCACCCCTGATGACCAAGGACGCTCCCCCGTTCTTTCCTGCAAGATCCTGTTTGAGTTCTACCTTCTACGTGTGGTCTCTTAGATCTCCATCCCGCAGGTATTCCTCTCCCTTCCCTTCCCAGGGCATCTTGTCCCTCTCTCAGACCCCCTCATAAGCTGCTTCCTGCTCATCTTCTACTCATGCTTCTATCTCCTTTGGAGGACTGTAAACCGTGGGAGGGCTGGGACCACCTTCTTCATCCTCATACTGAACGGAATGATGAATGGTTTGATGGTCCTTCATGCTGCAATTCAGCTTCTCCCTCCGGAGGGCGGTCTGGACACTTGGTCCCCTGGCAGCAGGGGAGGGCACGATTGTGCCCGGGAGCCTACTCTGAGGCCAGCTGGGCTCTGTGGGGCATTCAGCTCATACACACTCTCCACCACTGTCTTCTTCACCCTTCACTCCCGAGAGAGGAGCAAAGGTCCCTCTAGAACTGTGGGCCTTCCAACAGCCCTGGCCTTGGCGCTCTGCCCCTGTCCCCTTCACTCGCACTCGGCAATTTCATCCCCTCCCACGGTTTCAGCTAATCCTCCTCCCGCTATCTGTGCTGGGAAAATGAGCCCTGGAGAAGTCCCAGAGAAGGCGAGGCGTCCTCCGGGGGGTGCTTGTGTGGGTGTGCATTCTCTCCACATATGTGCACAAGCGTTCACATGCCCCCAGGCACCATTAGAGTGACCCCATATCGAGGACCCACAGGGAACTGGGGCAGCAGCGGGAGAGAAGGCAAGAGAAACTCTGGCGGATGATTTGGGAAAATGCTTTCCTTGTCACTGAGGGTTTCCCAAAATAGCGGGAGTCCCAAAATAGCTGCGCCTCCCTTCCCCCGCTCCTGGAGCACCCTGCACAGCGCTGGTGACAAGCGGCGCCAAGACAGGGTGAAGCACAGGCTTTCTGTGGGGCCCCCCCCATCAGACCCCAGGCCTCAGGCCACTGTCTCTGCCTTGTGATAAATTGTTCCTTGGGAAATGTCCCCTCTCTTCTATTGGACTGTAAGCTCCTTGAAGGCAGGGACATACTTGTGTCAGGTGGGCACCTCCCCCTCCCTCACTTCCCCTATGAACACTGGTGGCACATGGCGGGTATTCAGCAAGTGCTCAGTGAAGTTCTGCATAAACTAGTGAATGGGTAGACCTGGGACAGACACCCAGGTAACTAGTGGACTGTTTCATGTATACAAATGGATTTCATAGAGGGCCTCCTCTGCGCCAGACTCAGTTCTCACTAAGGCAGGGAACTATTAGCCTTATTGTGCAGGGGGTGAGTAAGATCTTCACCCAGGTCTGGCCGCCTCCTGGGCTCAGGACTGACCACAGTATTCTCCATCCCCCAGGGAGATGGGATGGGCTCTTGCTAGGCTCTGCCAGTGGAGAGATTCCGGGATTATTTTAATGCCAGATCAGATAAACATATTAGAAATAGAAATTCCTGTTTGTTTTAGCAGTATTTAGTTGTACGCATGAGAAACCAAACTCTGTGGGATAGGAATGGCGCTTGGCTGATGAGAACCGAGACCTGAAAAACAAGGGCTTGAACAAACAAGGAGTGGCTTATTCCCTAATAATAATAATTAATAATAATAATAATAATAATAGCCAACCCTTATACAACACCTACTTTGTGGCAGGTTCTAAGCCTATTAGACAAAATAACTCAGTTAATCTTTGCAACAACTCTATGAGGCAGGTGTGATTATTCTCCCCATTTTACAGACAAGGAAGCATAGCACGGGACAGCAATGGTCAAATCTGGGAAAGGAGTCTGGAGGTCGGCAGAGCGGATTCTGTCCTCAGCATCCAGGTCCCACCTATCTTTCTGCACCACGGTCCTTATGACCTGGTGAAAGGTCCCTGGAAGCTGCTGAGGCTGATGGAGCTCCGTCCATCCCACCTGCAGGCCTGCAGGAGGAAGGAAAGCCTCTTAGTGCTGCCCCCACCCGCAACCCTGCGGAGGCGCCCTCAGGAAGGAGGAAGGCACGAATGGACACTGAGGCACCCACTGCGCAGGGGACTCCTGGTCTGACACAGCTCCAACTGGCTGAAGCAAAAACGGGAAATTTTATTAAAAGGATCTGGGAAGGGGTGGCTCCTGGAAGCAGAATATGGTCAGACTCAGGAAAGGGTGAGGACTGGGAACCGGAGGCGTCAGCATCCAGCCGGTCTCTCTCTCTGTCTCCTGCCCCTGGTCTCTGTCTTCAGAATGTCTTGCTCCTCTCCTCAGCCCACATGGCAGGCAGAAGATGGCCACCCCACAGGCCTGCATTAATATTCCAGGGTCCTCTACAAAGACTGACTCGATCCTGGTGGTGGTGGGGTTATACATCCAAGTTGCTGGGAGAGCATCTGCTTGGTCTGTTTTGATCGCATGACTATCCTTGGTGCAAGCAGCTAGGGTGGCATGGGGATAGGTGTATATATAAAGCTGCTGGGGGCCTACCCCTTTGGCCTGTGGTTCAAGGGGAGGTAATTTCCAAAGACGGGGAATTCTTCCAAAGTTGGGAACTCACCCTCCCAACTCTGCTCAAAAGATCAGACCCTGTGACACTCTCAGTGATGTGGGGCTGACCACTCTTCTCTCTCCAGTATGACACCCCTGTTCTGGTGACATTTGTAAAGCTACAGGCCCTGGCTCGTAGAGCTCTGCCCTGACCATCAGCACCCACACTCCAGCCCCACTGTTCTCTTCCCTGCTCCTTCTGTCCTTCCTTTGCGTCCGTCTTAGGGCCAAGTGGCTCCTTTGCCAAGGGCAGAGGAGGCCCTGGAAATAGGCCTGTGCAAGAGCCCCCATGGGCTTCAGGCAGTCCGCACCCTGGCCACCCCTGCACTCCTGAGGACTGGCCCGCTCATCTGAATGCAGGCTTTTCCTGCCCCCTCCCTGGTCAGTGCTTGTCTCTACCTCTGGGTGACTCTGCTCTGTGTGCGGTGTGCACATCCATCTGCTGCTCTCTCTTCTCTCCCTCCTCCCTCACCTGGAGGGCAGGTAGCTGGGTGGAGGAGATCCCTGACCCGGGTCCAGCCCTCGGCCATTCCTGGCTCCCATTCATGTGTTGTGTTCCCATCCTTTCTCCTCAAACAGTAGACGTGCTGTGTGGGGTGGACGAAGTGATATTAATCTAGTAGTTATTGATTCGAGAGGACTAGGAGGACATATTTATATAAAAACTGTAATGAAAGTGGAACTTCTACTGCAGAACTTACATGCTGTGAGGCCTGGGGCCTGGGGGAGGCGAAGGGGTCCAGAATGTGTTCCCAATTCAGCCCCCCCGGGGGAGCTCAGGATGTGGCCACACGGAGGGGCAGACCTGGGGACTCTGGGGAGGATTGTCACACCTGGGGTGGGGAGGCAGGGGGCCTGGGAAGGGGGCATGGGACAGGGGGAGGGCTAGGAATATGAGGGGAGGGCAGTTGTCAGCACACCTTAGATGCCCTGAGAGGCTGGTGGAGGAACAGCCTCAGCTAAGGTCTGAAAAGATGATATTTGCATATGTGTTGAAAATCGCCAATTGGATGTTATAGCAGTCGGGGTCCCCCAGGAAACAGATGGCACACTCGAATTGGGAAATGTGAGGGAAGTTTAATAAAGGAACTATTTACAAAGGTGTGGGAAGGGGTTTGGGAACCATATGGGATATCTCACTGTGTGGTACCCACGGGTCGGTAACCAGAGGATGTACCCCTCTAAGCTGAGGGGAGGAGGGGGAGGATTGCTGAAACCTGGAGTTCCAGAAGCCAGGATGGGAACTCACTCTGCTGCCTCCTCTTTCCCTCCTCCCATCTTCTGCCAGTGCGCCCAATGGCCCAACAGAGGGAAGGAGGCCCCGGAAGCAGTCCAGGCACTGAGCAGGGAGGAGGAGAGAGAGGGGAGGGACAAACAGAAGGTATCCAGCACAAGTGTCAAAGGGCAAAAGGAATTCCCCAGTCTCCCTTCCACCAGGGCACCAGAACAGCTCTCATGCGTTGATGCTGTCTGTCTGCCAGGCACTGTTCTAGGCCTTTCAAAGGCAGTAACTCCTTTAATCCTTACAATGGCTGGGGGAGTTGATACTGTTATTCTCATTCCCAATTTGGGGAAACTGAGGCCAGGAGAGGTTATTTTCTCCCAGAGTCACACAGCTGGTAAGGAGAAAAGCTGGGATTTGAACTCAGGTGGACAAGCTCCAGAGGGTTGGCCCGCCCTCTGGGCCCCACCCCCACCTCTGCACCCTGTTCGAGAGGCCAGGAATCAGTGTCTGGGAAAGGAGATGGGCAGCAGGGGGAGGACAGCACTGCCAGCCCCAGGCAGCAGGAAGGACCCAGCTTGGGTCTGAGAAAAACTCATGTGAAAAATTGCTCCGGGGGGTAAGTTTGGGCCCAGCCTTCCTCCCAGAGGGTCTCTAAGACGGATGGCCAGACTGTCCTGGGGAGGGGTGGAGAATTTGAGCCTGAGGATGAGGGGACCAAAATGGTGCTCTAGGACCTAATGGCCCACAGGATGGGGTGCAGCATGAGGCAGGGGAGGAAGGAGGGGGCTCTGCTGGGGGCACAGACTGTGGTCCCTGGGGAGTTTGCTTGAAGCGTTCCAGCGATGCATTGATACGCGTTAGCCTATTTCCACACATGTGAGGGAACTTAGGCGGGAAGAAAATCATTCTGCGTAATTTCCCAGACCTGGAGTAGGAAGGGAAGAGAGAGGAAGGGTTAGGAGCAGTGGGTCTTAGAGCAGGAAGGATTCCCAGGAGCCTCTAGTCCCTGGGGAGGCTCCTCAGAATCCCCTTTGGGGTCACTCACCTGCCGGCCCCTGGGCTCTGCCCCCAGTGGAAGTGATTCTGAGTCGCTCCCACGCTGGCCAGAAATCCCAGATCTAGTTCAACTTTCATTTCACAGATGAGGAAGGTGACACCAAGGAGGTCACTCCGTGGGTAGGGACCTGTGAGGGATATGGGGTCCCCAGGGCCTGGTGACACATCGGATGGGCCGGGGAGGAGGGGGGGAGGTGGGAGCTGGCTCAGAGGCTCCAGGTCAAGCCTCCAGGGGCACTGTTGGGACACTCCATGTTAGAAGTTTTAGGGAACCCAAACTAGTTTTTAAAATTTTTATTGAGTGGGTAATATTAAACACATTTAATATTCAAAAATGAAATAATATAAAAAGGTATATATTGAGAAGCCTGAATCACCGTTTTGCTATTTATAGATAACCTTCTTTTTTCTTGAATTAGCTTTGGTTTATTTTCCCTGTGTATGTTAATGCTAACACAAGCAAATGTAAATATATATTCCGATTTCTACCCTCTTTTTTACACAAAAGGTAGCATGCTATTACACAGTTCTGCACCTTGCTTTTTTTACTTAGTATCCCTGGAGATTTCTCCATATCAAAATCTAGAGAAAATCCCCATTCTTTTCTAGAGCGACATAGTATTGCATTATGAAGATACCAGGGCTTATTTAAGCAGTCTGCAGTTGCTGCATATTCGGTTGTTTCCTGTCTTCTGTCGCGTCAAAGAATGCCATGAGGAATAATCTTGTGCATCAGTCTCTCTGCACCTGTACAGGCGCCCCTGTCGGCTAGGTTTGCTTCCCAGCTCTCTGTGGTGAAGGAGCAGCCTTTACTTCTCAGTTTACAATCTGTCACAGGCGGATACTCATGTAAAATTCAATACAAGTGAATTACCAGAGTAGTGAATTGGAGAAAAAAAGCGAGGCAAAATATAAGCCCAAATATTGTATTAGATCCAATAGATGTAAAAATTGCTCCATCAAATTACCATAAAGGTTTTTAAACACTTACTCTCAAATGTCTGCATTTATCTTACCAAAAGTTGTCACAGTTTGTGGATCAACACTGGTCCATGGACCACACTTGGAGTAGCACTGGTCTAGGCTCCTGGAAATTAGGTCAAAGGGTAAATGCCTCTGTCGTTTTGCCAGATATTGCCAGATTCCTCTCCACGGGGCCGGACTGTATTGCACGCCCACCAGCAGTATATGAGAGTGCCCCTTTCCCACAGCCTCACCAGAGTGTGTCGTCTCACTTGGATTTTTGCTAAACTAGTAGGTGTGGAGTGATAGCTCAAAGTTTTAATTTGCGCTGCTCTTATTATGAGTGAGAATAAGCGTCATTCATATTTTTAAGCCCTCTTTGCTTTTATATTCTTTGCCTATTTTTCTAGTGGAGTGTTGGTCTTTTTCCTCTTGATTCCCAGGAGTTCTTAATATATAAGGAATGTTAGCCCCTTGTCTGTGATATGAACTGCAAATTTTTTTTCCAGTTTGTCATTTGCCTTTTGATTTTGCTTGATGTTGGTGCAGAAGTTTGTGATTTTTATGTGGTTAAATGCACCAGTCTTTTTTTTAATAGCTTCTGGATTTTGAGTCACGGTTCTCCACTCCAAGGTTATAAAGAATTCGGCCTGCATTTTCTTCTAGTATTTTTATGGTTTTATTCTTACCATTTAAATTTTTTATCCAGTTGGAATTTTTCCTAATCTAAGATGTGAGTTATAGATCTAAATTTATCTTTTTACAGATAGCTACCCACTTGTCCTAGCTCCATTTATTAAAATCCCTAAGCTACCACCTTTATCATTAAAACTAATTTTAAGCCATTTGGGATCATAATAGAAAAAGCTCTGTAATTTGTCAGTTTTGTCCAGAATACCATTACAAGAGAAATTAGCTTTCAAGGTATGATCTATAACTTTGCATAACCAGAGCAGAGTAAGCTTTAAGTAACATAAATAAAATATAAATTTATTTTAAAAAACAATCAAACACACGAAGCCCGCAGGGCTGCTGACCACCATGAGGAAATTGCAAGGAGGGGGCATTGCTGAGGGAGCATTTGGTGACCCTGAGTGTTTGCATTGCAGGACTTCCCCAGCCTGCCTAGGACTGCAGAGGGCCCCACCATGGTGTTCCCGGGACCCCTGGCTGTCACCCTGTTGCCACCCAGCCTCACACTGCTAGTGTTCCACCTCTCCAGCTCCCAGGATGTCACCAGTGACCCCAGCAGTGAGCAGCTGTGCACCTTGAGGGAACACCCCATCGTGGCCTTTGCAGGTGAGAGTCACTTCCCACTCCATCCTTGTTTGCAATGACTGTGTCTGTAGGTGGGACCTCAGCAGAGCCTCTCTGCCTGTTGGATGTCCAAGGATGTTCATTTGCTGTAGAGACTCTGCCTCTGGGGAGAGAGGTAAGAAGGATGGGTAGCCATGGGCTGAAGGGGTCTGATTTAGTCTCCAGACAATTTATTCAGGCCCTGCCTCCATGTTTACCTGGGGCAGGAGGGATCTTCCTCTGGCATTCCTTTGCTAGAGAACGAGGTTGTGGATGCCCTGAGTGTGCGGCCAAGGGTTACTTGGTCCTCTCAGCTCCAGCTCTCCTGGAAGCATGAGCTCTGTTTCTTGGCTTCCCTGGGGGGAAGTGTGAAGATGACTCACTCGTTAGGAAGTGTCTGGAGATCTCTGGAAAGCTTCTTCTGCTCTGAGACGCCTACAGGGATGCCCGTCTTAGGGGCCCTCGGAACCCCCGTCTGTCAAGGGAGGTCATGAGAGTGTCCTATGACAGTGTTTGCCAAACTGGGATTTGTAACTCACATATTCTGAGGGGTCCATAAGTTCTCAATAAAAGTTTCTAAATTTAGTATACGTTTGATGACAGTCTAAAAACAAAACAAGGCACGAATACTGGAGCATCCCAGATGTTCTCCCATGACCTGTTAGCCAGTTTGGGGATCCCTGGTGGTGTTATGATCGCATCGACACCTCAGGATCCATCACCTATGTGGCGGCTCACAGCGGGGTAGGCACATGTAGCTCAGGGGACCTCAAGTCCTCAAGTCTGATAAACACCTGTCCTAGTTCCTCCTCACAATGGCCCGGCAGGGAGGCAGGGAAGGACTACCGCCTCCTTCTAGAGGTAGGAGGGCTGAGGTGTAGGGGCTTGGCCAGACTTGTCAGAGTCGGGCCTCAGCCATGGCCTCCAGACTCCCATCCAGCGCTCTTCCCACTCTCGCGGACGAGGGTCAGGTGCTCCTCCCTCAGGCGCCCGAGGCGGGAGGGCGCACAGCCTCCCCTCTGGGACCCCACACAGCCAGTCTAGAGGGGCAAGATGGAAACGAGAGGCTGGTGTGGGATTTGTGGGGTGGGAGGGGCCGTGAGGCTAGGAGCTGGGGCGGAGGCTGGGGACTCTTGGAAGTGCGGAATTCCCAGGGGTGGAACGGCTCCCGTCCCGGGGAGGAGGGTTTCCAGCGGTCTTCCCCGGCTGGGCTGTCTCGTTTGAGCTGGGATCCAAGGCTTTGAAGGCTTAAGTGGATTAAAATAAATTAGCGATGTCCTTAAGCCTACAAAACGCGTGCACCCTCCGACTTCTGATGGCGCCCAGCGTGCTGGTGGCTGTCACTGAAGGGAAGGCCCAAGTGGGGCACAGAGGAGCGGGATTCTGAATGAAGATTTCAGAATGAAGGAATGAGGCTCAGGCTGACACAGGTGGTGGATGTGGAGGGATTAAGGAATCCCCTTAGCCCTGGGCAAGCAGAGCTGGTCCGTCGTCCTGGACTGACAGCCCTGGGGAATGGCATCGTCTCTGCTTTTCCTCCCCGCAAATCACCCACTTCCTCATGCTGACAGCTTTGGGTTTTCCTGTCCATTCACCAAGCTTTTATTGGATCCTGCTTGACGCCAGGCACAGAGCTGGAAGCTCTTGAGGTGGACAAGAGTTTCCTTTAAATACTCAAGTATCTCTTGTTGTTCCTTAAATGTCACTCCCTTTGGTCCCCCAGCGCAGTTGGTCCTGGCCCAGGCCTGGTCCTCAGGTCTCCCCACGCCCTTTAGCAGAACTGAGCACACACTAGGGTCTTGGTTCATACTGGGTGATGCTGTGTCCAGAGAAGTCACCATAATCCAGCCCAGCACCAACCCCCAGACTGCAGAGTTCCCTCCCATGTTACACCTTATTTCTGACTGAGCAGCAGCTTCCACCCTGTAGCTGTGAGTTTCCCTCTCCTCTGACACCTGTCTGATCTGTGAATAACCCCTAAATACCCCAGAGGAGCTGCCGGATGCAGAATCTGACAGACCCTTTTCTGCTGGCTGAGGTGACGTTTCTCCTATGGGTTTCTTTAAGGGGGGCCCACCTGGGTTTCTCTCTGGCTGCATTATTCCTGTTGCCACAGTACCACCTTTCTAGGCGTCAGGGAGAAGCCAGGATGGAGTTAACGCTGGCGGTGGTTAATCCACAAAGTGAGTAATCGAATTGACGATAATTAAAATCACAGGCGCGTCACGGAGAATGTCATTTTTCTCTTAAAGTTGCCGTCCAAAGCCTTCGCAGCACACGCAGCTCAGAACGTGCTTGGGGTTTTAAAGACAGCCTCCCCTCTGGTCCTCCGTGCCTGTTTAATAAGAGGAGGCTGGCTCCCTTCCCAAGTTGGCTCCCCCAGGATCACCATGCCGCACCCGCCTGCGTCTCTCTCCTTTGCCCTTGTCAGTCCCTTCGGGGCTAGGAGAGAGGGACAGAAACTGGAAGGGGCCACCACCCTCCACTCCCCCGGCCCCCACCTCCCATTGTCACCCTGGCTTCTGCCCTGTTTCTTTATCCTCTCCCCTCCTCCCCAAGAAAGGGCCTTATGGAAGACTGAGCCGAGAAGCCCCCCAGGTGGAGTTTCTCCTGGTTTGCCACAGACCAGTCATGCCACCTCTTCCCCTGTTCAGCTGCCCACATCTGGAATACTCCTGTCGGAAGGGAGAAGGGAATTCAAGTGAGTCCCGGTTGCTGCTGTTGGGGAACACCCAGTCTGATAGCGATAGCAAGCCCCTCACACTCTTCTCCCCACAGAAAACAGACTTGAGCACATTCAGAGCTACAAAAACATACAATGTGAATGGAACAGAAAGAGTAGAGAGAATGTGGAACAAAATAAGATCAGGGTGGAGAGGTAATAATCCAGGAAGTCTTCCTGGAGGAGGAGGACCTTTGGCTTAGTCTCTAAGGTAGTATCATATCCTACCAGGATTTCTGAGAGTGGCCCTGAGGTCAGCTAAATATCCAGTCTACCTGACTCCAGATCCACACCTTATACCCATATTGCCCAAGTGCCATTGCAATTTCCTGATAATCCTTTCCAACCTGTAGTTGCCTGCTGAGGGCAGAGGCTGACCCAAGAGGCTTGCTTCATTTTGCTGCAGAATTTCTTTCTTTCTTTCTTTCTTTCTTTTTAATCGTGCATATCACAGTTTTCTGAAAAACATCCAACTCGCAAAACCTCCACTTCTCCAGGGAGCGATTAAGTGTTTGCCTGTTGTGCAGAAATGAAGGGCTGCCTTTACTCTGTAGTGGAGGGATAATGAGCAATGATTTATTTCCCTTGGATTACGTGCACACGCGTGCGCACACACGCTCCTCTGGGCCTTCCGTGAGCCAGTCGCTAATGCACTATGGGGAGAAAGCACAGGCCCCCCATTTCCCCTCATCTTTACCCCCATTGGCATGAAAGAGGGCAGGTCACCTGGGCACTGTTCCCCAGGTGTACCCTCCCCAGATCACTGCCCCTCCATCTAGAGGGCTGCGAGATCGGGCTCTCTGCCCGCCCAGCCCCCATCAAAGGCTTTGGCCTCGCCTGGGAAGATCCTTCCTTGGGGATAGGGATGGACACTGACCACCCACCCTCCGTTTCTCCCGCCTCCGTGGAGTCTTGTCTGAAAACTTGATTCTTCTCGTACAGAAGGGAGTTGAGGATTATTCATACATTCATTCAAATACTTCCAGATGCCGAGCAGAGCCTGGAGATCCAAGAAGCAAGATCTTCCCGGTCCCCCAGGGCAAACTACCGAGCGAGACACCCAGCAAGATGGGGGCTTTGATGGTAGTAAAGCAGAAGTCTGTGGGAGCCCCACCCCCTGGCTTGGCGGAGTCAGGGAAGGCTTCTTGGAGGAGGCGGGGCGGGGATGGGGGTGACCAGGAGCCGTTCGTTCAAGGGAGAACAGAAGTGCAAAGGTTTGCAGGCTCCTGTGGGATAGGTCTGGAGAAGTGCACAGTGTTCTAATTTAGTGTGGCGGGGGTGGACAGTTTGAGGGGGAATGTAAAGATGAAGCATCAGTCTTTCGGTGGATCACTAAATAATTAATGTGCCAGGCATTCGACTTGGGAGGACAGTGGGGCCAGAACCCGAAGGACTTCACAGGAGTTGAGACTTTTCCTGGGGGCAACTGGGAGCTATTTTAGGGTTCTGAGTTGGAAAGTGACATAACCAGATTTGCATTTTAGAAAGATCGCTCTGGTTGCCTTGTGGAAAGCGGACTGGAGGAGCAGGAGTGGAAGCCAGGCCAGTTAGGATGCTCTTGGCACCAGTCCAGGCAAGCGATGATGACGGCTTGGCTGGGGGCTGGGGCGCAGAGGGCGAGATGGATTGACTTCAGAAACAATTTGGAGGCAGAACAGACAGGATTTGCCAGTGTGTTTGATGTGGCTGGCGGGGTCTGGGAGAGTCAACGATGATTACAGGTTTCCCTTTGGGCAGCTAGGGGGTGGGTGGGGCCCTTCTCTGAGGTAGGGAACGTAGCAGGAACAGTGACAACAGCCTCACTCCCTGTGTCCCCCGGCTGACTACTCACAGAGGTGGGCAGGTGGTGCCCACCTGCCTCGCTGGTCCGTGACTTCACCCTGACTGCAGCCCTTCCATTCTTGGGTCTGATGCTGGGGCAGCTGGGAGCCCCTGGCCCAAAAGTAACCAAGCGGCTGTCTCTCCTTCCACAGATCTGAAGCCATGGATCTCTAACTTCACCTACCCTGGAGCCCGAGATTTCTCCCAGCTCGCTCTGGATCCCTCCAGGAACCAGCTCATCGTGGGAGCCAGGTAATGAGGTGCTGGAAGGTTGGGGCCAGGAGTGAGGGTGCTTCGAATTGAGTGGCTAGGATGAGTCCACCGTGGGTAGGCCCTCACCCTGGGCTCTGTTCCTCTCTGCCAAGCCCTGTCTGTCCCTCACAGAAGGAAGCATTTTGGGGGAAGTGGAGGTGGGAAGTGACCTCTAGACCTCCGGATCTCAGCAAGCCACATCCCTCAGTGGCTGGCGGTTACTGAGAGCAGGAAAGCCTGCTGGCCAGGACCTGCCTGGTTGGCGTGCTCCCCAGGAGCTCGGCGCAGAGAAGGTGCCCTGGAGCCCCCTGCTGGCCAGCTGGCCACCTGCACCTGGGACGCGGGACACAGGATTTGGGCTTCATTTGTGAAGGGCCTCACTTCCCTGTTGCCTGACCTCGGTTACGCCACTGTCCTGGTCTGGGATTCACAGGATAATATGCTCTAGGGAGGACTTGTGGAAACTCTATGGGGCAGGGTAGTAGGAGACAGTTCTCACAAAATCCTAGACCAGTTCTGGTGGGGAAGGGAGCTCAGAGATGGTCCACTGCAGCACCAGCAGCACCAGCAGCACCTGGGAACTTGTTTGAAATGCAGTTCTCGAGCTCCACCCCAGACTTGCCGGTCAGAAACTCTGGGAATGGGGCCTGCGACCTGCATGCGTTTTAGCAAGTCCTCCAGGTGAGCTCCGTGCACTCTGAGGTTTAGAATCGCTGGTCTAATCCACCTCCCTCAATTTAAACATGAAGAGGCAGGGGACAGAGAGGGGAAGGTGACCTTCTGAAGAACTCATAGCAAGATGACAACAGAGTATGGGGACTAGACCCCAGGCCTCCTAACCCCAGAGCTAGAGTTTTTCTGCCAGTCCATGTTATCAGCGCCAGCTACACTGGTTTTGCAGAAGCTCTCCCCCTAGAGGTCCTGAGTCAGCGGGTCTGGGGGTGGGGGAGGCACTGGGTTGGGCACCTCCAGGCTACACTATGTAGCTGACCATCCCTGACCTCTGGGCTCTCCGGAGTGTCCCCACCCCCTCATTTGCTGTAGGAAAGGGAAGCAAGTCAAAGACAGAGCTCTGGACTAGGACGAGATGGTCTGCATCTTGTCCTGGGTGATCTTGACCTTGGACCCTCAGTTTCCTCATCTGTAAAGTCTGGGCCTCACAGGGCTCTTATGATGCTGGGGCTGAATGCATTCTTTTTCTTTTTTCTTTTGAAATTAACAAATTATTTTGCATCAGTGAGATGTGTTATGGTAGAACATTCAGAAGGTACAAAAGAGTAGACAGTGAAAAAAAGGGCCCCCCGCAACCCCTCCCACACCAAGCAGGACCCCTCCCTGGAGTCACGCCCTGTAGTGAGTTTGTGTGTCCTCCCAGAGGGAATCTGTACATAGGCAAGTATGCAAGAGTATGGACTTTATTTTCCCAGCCAACAGAATAATTGTTTTACTTTTTATTTGGAGATAATCGGAGCTTTCCGTGCAGTTGTCAGAAATAATACAGAGAGATCCAATCCGTATACCCTTCGCCCAGCTTTCCCCAATGGTAACATCCTGCATAACGATAGCACAACATTGCAATCAGGAAGCTGACATTGACGCAATCCTTCTCACTTATTCAGATTCCACCAGCTTCACACACGCACTTTTTAAACTCCTGATGCTTCGCTCTGAAGCTTGTGGAAGCATTTTGAAAGCTGTCCTTCATTCTGCGCCTGCCACATGTCAGGCATTCTTTTATATACCACATTGTAGTAAAGCATCTAAACATGTAGTCCATCAGGCATGGAATAAACCATCCAGTCTTCACAGCAACTCAGGAAGTGGATTCTGTGATTGTCCTCATTGAGTGGGCCAGGAAGGTGAGGCTCAGAAGGATTAAGTTGCCTGCCTGTGGTCACACTGCTCTTTCCCATCCGCTCCTTCCCCCCACATAGGGGGAGGCACAGCTTTTCCTGGATCCTTGAGCCTGGCTCTGCCCCCAGAATAGGGGGACAGTCATCATGGACTTGGTCCCTTACACCCCGACAGCAAATGAAGTGGGTCCTCTGCTTCTTTCTTCTCCCGCTTTCTCTAGGTCACTTTCCTCCCCTCTTCTCTTCTGCCTGACGTTTCCCGCCCCTCTTCCCTCCGACCCCCCTGGGCCTCTGGAATTCAGGCTAGGGAAATTTGTTATTCATTTATACCCTGCCCTGTTCCATAAGGGCTTTAGGGCGGGTCAGGCTACAGAGATCTCTCTCTGTTCTCATCTCCCAGAAGAATAGACTGCAGTGTTGTGATGAATGGTTTTCGATGGGATAAAAATGAATAAAATGATGCAATGTTTCCCCTAATTTTTTAAAGCTGTGAGCAGACGCCTGTGTTACCTGAGCAGACAGCTGGGGCAGAGGCTAGAGTATGAACCAGAGCCCATCTGTCCCCAGGCCAGGAGGGTGGGGGTGGGGAAGCCCTGTGAGAGACCTAGGGAGGGGCAGGGCAGGGCAGGGGGCTGGGGAGGGACAGCAGAGGCCTGGAGCCAAGGTCATCGGTGAGGCCACCCAGCCCTAGGAGCAAAGAAGCTAAGTGGGGCCTGGGCCTGGAGCCAGAGCTGGGAAAGAGAAGTCTCTGCCCCAGGGGTCTCCTTCAGGCCTGGATTCATCCCGCGGGGCCCCTCCTCTTTCTGGCCCACTCCCCAAGCTGTCCCGGCCTTTCTTGTCTCAGCACAGCTGAGGTAGGCCAGAACTTTCTAAAGCAATTATTCCCAAAAACTTCAGGAGCCAAAAGAGGAATGGCCAAAAGAAGATGTAATAAGGAAAGAAAATTCTTAGGGAAAACCAAGACTTTAGGTCTGCTTGATATTAATAGAGCCTCTTAACGTGCCCCACAGAGTTCCCCTGTCTCCGTGGCCCTGTGAAACAAGACAGGCACTGGTTTCTCCATTTCACAGATGCAGACACTGAGGCTCTCAGAAGGCCCCAGCAGGTGGCTGAGCTGTAATTCTCCTGGTCTCTAGCAGAGTCTACTCTGTGAACCTGCAGTCATTTTCGTGTGGCGCCCTGACTTGGTGGTTCTGCCACCCTCCAAGCCCAGGCATAGTGGCCTCGTGGCTCCAGAGTCCAGGCAAAGCAATGTCAGCATTGCCTGACACTGTGAGTGGCCGATATTCATAGTAGTATCATCATCATCATCATTATTATTATTTAAGTTTGTTTTTTTTAATTGACTTTATTTTTAGAGCAGTTTTAGGTTCACAGCAAACTTGATGGGAAGGTACAGAGATTTCTCATATAGCCTTTGCCCCCACACATGCACAGCCTCCCCACCATCAACATCCCCCGCCTGGGTGGTACATTTGTGACAACTGATGAACCTGCATTGACACATCATTATCACCCAGTCTGTAGTTTCCAATAGGCTTCACTCTTGTTGGTGTACATTCTATGGGTTTGGGTAAACGTATAATGACATGCATCCACCATTACATTATCATACAGAATAATTTCAGTGCCTTGAAATTCCTCTGCGCTCGGCCTATTCACCCCTCCCTCTCCTGCCCCAACCCCGGGCAACCACTGATTCTTTTACTCTGTCCATAGTTTTGCCTTTTCCAGAATGTCACATAATTTGACATATATATATATATAGTCTTTTCAGATTGGCTTCTTTCACTTAGTAATATGTGTTTAAGTTTCTTCCATGTCTTTTCATGGCTTGATAGCTCATTCCTCTTTATTTTATTCCTTTTTATTCCTATCCAATATTCCATTGTCTGGATGTGCCACAGTTTATTTATCCACTCACCTACCGAAGGACATCTTGGTTGCTTCCAAGTTTTGGCAATTACGAATAAAGCTGCTATAAACATCTGTGCACAGGTTTTTGTGTGGACATAAGTGTCCTTATTTATGGTTTTTGAGCATCAGGCCAAGAGGATGAAAATGATGTTTGAGGAAGATGAGTCTGGCAGCCCTGTGCTGGCTGGGCAGCAGGAGAGAGGAATCGTGAGGTGGCAGAGGGGCACTTTGGACAAGAGGAGAGAGGGTGGTTCAGGAAGGTGGCTGTGGAAAGGTCAGATCCAGGGTCGCTGATTACCGGAGGGACTGCAGGAGATGAGGAAGCAGACGGGACTCCAGGGGCCGTGGGCGTGGAACCTGGAGGGACGGCTGGCCTGTTTGAGGAGGAAAGTGGCTCAAGCTGGTAGGTGAGGGGCAGAGGAAGATGGCCCGTCTGGGTTCCTGCGAGAGCTCCATGAGGCTTTAAGTTGAACAGAAATGGGCTCCATGGCTGGGAAAGGTGCTGAGGGTTCCTCCCCGGGCCTGCCAGGAGGGCCAGGGAGCAGAGACTCCTGGGCTCCCGGAGTTGACAAGTCTGGCTTTTAATCTCAACTCCTTCACTTACTGTCTCTGTGACTTGGGCCATTTACCCAACCTGTTTCCTCACCTGTAAAATGGAGTTTTCTTTCTCCACGCCTGGGTTGCTGTTAGGATTAATGAGCTAGTGGAGGTAAAGCGCCCCCTGGGGGCCGGCCCCTGTAGGCCCTCTGCCGTCGGCACCGAGTCGTGGCACCCGTGAGACAGCTGCCAGGAAGCTGCTTCCTGGGGACCCCCTGGCAGAACCAGCTTGACTTACCATTTCCGTTTCTGTTTTCACAGGAACTACCTCTTCCGACTCAGCCTTGCCAATGTCTCCCTCCTCCAGGTACATTTGTTTCCCTTCCCTTCCCTGTAATTTCCCTGGTATCTGGGAGCCAGGGCTGGCAGCACAAAGGGCAAGATTCGAATTGAGCCCCTAGGGTTGAAACGGGAGCCCCAGGCTCTTTCACTGGCCGTGGACCGACACCAGCTGTCGAGGTAACTGCTGGGAAGATAGTCGGAAGTGAGGGGGGTGGCCACGTAAACATGGAGGCACACTTGGGGCTCCTGCATTGTGCAGAGGAGCTGCTGAGGAAGGAGAAAAAGAGCACCAGAGCCGGGGTGACCGACTGTCCCCATTTGCCTGGGACCGAGGAGTCCAAGGATGCAGGCCTTTCAATGCTAAAACTGGGACAGTACTGGGCGAACTGGCACAGCTGGTCATTCTAAGTCCACAGGAGGGTCTCTGAGTTTGGGCCTCAAGGGAAAGGGTGTCCCTGGTTCCTTTCTCAGCTGGGCGACATGATCCCATCTGCCTCAGCGTCTTCTCTGAGCTGATTGATTTATTATCTGCTTCCAAGGAGGACTTCCCAAGCATAATTCCCTAAATGCTCTAGGAGGCATTTTCATGGGACTCCTTGATCCAGAACATTAATCCCAGATTGAGAAACAGATGCCAAACCATCTCTGCAGAGGCCGAACATTCTAGAGAAAGGAAGGCCATGTCTTCTTCACTGAGGGGAGAGCCTCAGTTCTCATGTCTAGGAGGCTTGCTGGCCTCCCAGTGATCAAGCATTCAATGAGCACTGACTGTGTACCAGAACTGAGCTGGGAGTGGAGGGGCTGTGAGACAAGCAGAGTCTCCGACCTCCAGGGCTTACAGTCCTGCATAGCCAGGAAGAGATGACGAGTGATCATATGGCCTAATTACAGAACGTTCGAGGAGTTAGTCTAGTGTTGGGCTGTTTGGTGCAGGGTTTCACTATAAAGGGCAGTTGGGGAAGGGGAGACATCCTTGGTGAGCTGGTGTGACATCCTGGTCTGGTTTCTTCTAGCTGCCCCTGGGTCTACACCCCCAGGGGCCATTGCAGCTGGTTGCAGAGAGGAGGTATAGGGAGCAGAAAAGGCATGACCGTTGGACAGGAGGGGCTGGGAGGAACTAGGTCAAATTGAAAGGAAATGCCATTCATCCATTTATCACTCCATCTATCCTCTGTCCATACTCCTACCAGCCAACCTGCCCATCCATCCATCTACCCTCCCACCCAAGAAACATTTATTGAATATCTGCTAAAGGCCTAGGCATGGTACTAGGCATTTGAGATCCAAAGGTGAATCAGGCTGTCCCTTGCCTCAAGGAGCAAGCATATAAGAGGTCACAAATGATTCCCTTTCCTGGATGGGAACCGTGTGGCATGTTCCTGGGGCCTGGGCTGGAGCAAGGCAGAGGAAGTCCCCAGAGGCAGCATCCTGTGGCCTGCCAGTTCAGTCATAAGCAGCCCATCCAGAGCCTAGTTTCCAAGTGGCATCCACAGAAAATGAAGCCAAGATGCGAAACCCAGCAGGTCAGGGCCTGGGGGCAGCCAGTGCAGAGACAGATCAAAATGAGTGGGAGGAAGTGGATCCAGGGTCCTGCCCTGAGCTCAGGCAGTTGGCTTTTTGTTAGGTTCCCATGGTCTGAAAATGAAGGTTTTCTGGGAGCAGCAAAGTGTCCAAAGGAAGGAAAGAGAGACAGATGCACAAGAGTAATGGGAGGGCTGCGGGAAGCACACAGGGAGAGGTGCGTGCGCGTGCAGTGGCGGCCCAGAGACAGGAGGAACCCACTGGGCTCTGCAGGGTCTGCAACGGCTTCCCAGAGAGCTGCCCTTGGGTTGGAGCTTGAAGGATGGAGGTTTGCCAGGCAATTAAGGAGGAGACATAGAGGTGTGAAATAGTGTGGAGCACCGAGGGGCCCAGTGCGGCGGAATCACAGGGTCTGAGTAGGATAAGTGTAGGGAATGGGGCCTGGGAAGAGAGAGAGGGCACATCACAGAGGGTCTCCATTGCTGAGCAGAGGCATCCATATTTTATTTTGAAGGCAATGGGGACTCATTAAAGGGTTTCAAGCAGAGAAGCGTCATAAGCAGATGTGGTGTTTAGATCACCTGGCCCAGTGCAGAGAATGGATTAGTGGAGGAGCCAGGCAGGAGACAGCTACAATAGTCCAGGTGAGTGATGGCCAGAATGAATTAAGGCCATGGAGTAGGGATGGAGAGAAGAGAGGGAAGGAGATCTTCAGGCAGCAGAATCACACAGGGTCACAGCATCACACGGCTCCAGGGAGCACCAGGCACATTGTCTTCTGTATGAAGGTGATCCCTGGAGTTGGGGAAGTTGGCAGCCCTAGCGTGCTTAGCTAAGGCTTGGACCGCAGTGGTCCATCTAGGTTTCCGGCCCACACAGCTAGGTAGTATAACTCAGGATGGGAATGGAGCTAGCCTGACTCTAGGCAGTAGATCTCCTTTGCCCAGAATCACCAGGGGATCTCTAAAAAATGCTGATGCCAGGTCACATCCTCAGATTCTGACTTAATTGGTCTGGGGTACAGCCAGGCACTGGGATTTTAGAAGCTCCCAAGTGATTCTAATGCGCAGCCAAATGCTGCTCTAGGATGTCAAGAGGCCTTTTCTGTAGATGATGCCCAACTGGTTTGGCTTCCCCATGTGTCACTGAGAGCTGGCCTGCAGGTATGGGTCCCATCCCTTATTAGATGTTATGTCCCATCCCTTATCAGATGTTAGGTCCCACACCTTATCAGATGTTATGTCCCATCCATTATCAGATGTTAGGTCCCACACCTTATCTGATGTTAGATCCTACACTTTATCAGATGTTGGATCCCATCTCTTATCAGATGTTAGGTCCTACGCTTTATCAGATGTTAGGTCCCATCCCTTATCAGATGTTGGGTCTCCTACCTTATTAGATGTTAGAACTCTCTGGCTTTATGATGAGTCAGCATCTGGTTCATCCAGCTCGGTGTTGACCTGGTCTCAGTCAACTTATGCGAGCCCCTTAACTTGCCCTTGGGACAGGGTCTCAGCTTCAGGGGCTTCTCTGGAGGGCCCTGCAAACCAGCCACAGTTGCACCAGAAACTGGTTTCAGTGCCTTCCCAGAGTGTCTCTTTGGGGCCTGACCTCGGGAATTCAGACTTGATTCAGTGACAGAACTAAGAGAAATAAATACATTTCCTGTTCATGTCCCCACCATTGTGGGTACCATCTGGCTACAGAGAGGGGAGAACGAGAGAGAAGTTGGAGTGGGCCATCCAGCACCCCCTCGACTAGGCTGGCAGCAGACCTTGGCCTCTGGTCACCTGGTCTGTTGTCTGACCCAGTGAGAAAGCCCTGACTTTCGGCTGTAAAAACCCGGCTTCAGCACGCGCCCCGCCACTGCGCTATTGGGGCTTTGGGTCTCCCCTCACAACCTTTCAGTCTTCAGCATCTGTTATCACAAGTGTCTCACGGCAACCAAGTACTAAAAATGAGCTGCACCACTTTGCAACAAGAGGAGGCAGGGGCAAGGCTCCCCAGCCCAGCTTCCATTAGCTCCGTACTGCCCGGGGTACCAGGGTTGTAACTCTCCATTCCAGGCAACTGATCCTCCGATGTGGCCCCAGGGTATGATTTAACCAAACTTAAAATGCAGTGCTTTATTGATAGTTTAAATAATTAACATCATCCCTTAAAGAAAAGTCTAAAAGCAAACAGTTTATGCAAACCAGTGTCCATTAAAAGGACTTCTAAGTACCTAACCTCTGTTAAACAATTTATGTGAACTACTATTCCTTAAGGAAAATCAAAATACCCAGCCTCTCTCCCAGTTCTCCAGGCACTGAAGGGAGGGGAGATGCAGGTAGCAGCAGAGTGTGTGTGTGTGCGTGTGTATGCACTTGCACATGCCTGGGGAGAAGGAGGGGAAATCAAGTGAGCTCATCTGTCATGGGAATTTATTAGTGAAACTTAATAAACTGGTTTGGGAAAGAAAAGGTGGCAAGTGGCCAGCCGTGTCCAGGGCTGCTGTGTGATGCACTGACTTGGATTCAGCAGTGAGGACCTCACGAGCAACCCTTGCCAGAGCAGTTCCAGGGTATGATGTGGCAGGAGGCCTAATTGCAATGGATTTATGATCTTGGGCTGCCAGATGTCCTGCAAGTGCAGAAATGGGGACCGTTCTGCACACACGCATCAGGACGCATATGGTGCTTTGTTTGGGCCGGGACAGACGGTGAGGCTGATTCCTGAGCTCTCTTCTCACTATCTCCACCTTCTCTAAGCTAGAGTCTGGCAACTCTAGGGTTGTTTGAAATCTAAACTCTGCTGAGTGGTAGACTTAAAGCTCAGAAGATGTTTTAATGTTCAGCCGTCGTCTCTGGTGTCCAGGGGAGTTGCTGAGTCTACAGGAGATTATCCAGTTCCTGGCTGCTCTCTCCCACAGCAGACAACCATGCAGTCACTCTGTTGCTAGAGATCGCCATCCTGGAATTTCTGGGACAGTCCCAGTTTAAAGCATTATGTGTGGCAGATTGATCATATATGTCTATCTCTACTCCTTCACAAAAGCCCTCTAAAAGGACAGTGAGTACATTTTAAAAGGTACAGATCCACAATGACAGAGAGAACAAAAGAGATGTCAGTGGAGAGGAGATTAAAGGCATTCTGGGGAGATAGAAAGTGAATGGAGCAATCATAACTGACTTACAGAGCAGAACAGTTTATAGAGGGAGATGAGGCAGAGAAGCGAGCCAGCTCCCCAGAAGGGCTCAGAAATTCTGGTGTCAGGCATTGTGGAATGTAAGGATGAGGTTCAAGCCTAAAGGGGGGGAATGGTTGACATTCTCTAAATTGTGGGGTTGGAAGCCAGGTCTCCTATTCCATCTCACACAGCACTCTCTCCCTCCATCTTACCCCTCCCCCAACAAAGGAGACTAAGACCCTTTCTCCAGAGACCCAGCTGGTGAGGCTCCAAATTTGGGGGCTCCAGGAAAGGTAAAGGGCACTAATGGGATGTGGGGCTAGAACAAAGAGGTCAAATGAAAGTCTGCTTTCTGGATGCCCCCTGCCCTACTCCCAGGCAGGAGACTGGAGGAGTTCTTGCTGGAGAAACTCAATGGCTCCAGAGACCAAACTTCTAGAATATGACATAGAGGGGTCTCCCAATGATAAAGGTACCCCCCCGGCACGCTAAAAGAAGTCCACCAGTCTATAAAAACCCTGCCCATGGAGTTCCCAATTATCTGTTTAGTCCTTTACTCTTAAAGCAAGCAAACAAACAAAACCACTTTTTTATCACATAAAATTTCATACACACACAATAGTAGAGAATATAGTACAATGAACCCAGTGTTCTCAACAGCAACTTAAAAGCTTAACAATTACCAGCTCATGGTCAATCATATTTTATCTCTATCCTCCACTTCCCTGCCTTTGATCATTTTGAAGCAAATCTCAGACATATCTTGCCATCATAAATATCTCAGTGTACGTTTCTAAATAATAAAGATTATTTTTATATAAAAAAACAACCCAAAATGAACAATTTCGTATCACTAAATATCCAATCAATGTTTAAGTTTCCCCAATTGTCCTATAAAATTTTTAAATAGTTTTGGTTGTTTGAGTCAGGATCCAAATAAGGACCATACTTTACAATTTGTTGATAAGTCTCTTAAGCTTTTGTTAAACAATGTTTTCTTTCTTTCTCTCTGTGCAATTTATTTATTGAAGAAACCTGGTGGTTTGTCCTATAGAGTTTCCCACAGTCTGGATTTTGCTGATTGCAATCTAGATGGTATAACTTAATGCTCTTCTATTCCCTGTATCATCTGTAAATTGATTGTGATATCTAAAGACTTTATTCAATTTAGATTCTGAGAAGATTATTTCATGGGTATTCTTGTGTACTCTCTTTAGGGGATACATGCTGTCTGATTTTCTCTACTTTCTTTGATGTTAGCAGCCGCTGATGATCGTTTCCTAGATCTATTAATTCTTAGGTGTTAAAATATATTAGCTAGACTACTACAAAAAGAAACTTCTCTTCTATTCTCTGGTTACCCAGTGATGCAGTCATATAGGAAAGGCAGGATAAATGTTGGCTACTCTGTCTTTATATATTCACCAGTTTTCAAATAATAAGCTGGTTTGCGAGTATCCGTCAATGATGATCAATTAATTTTATTCTTTTATTATTATTATCATTACAGACTCATGGCCTTAAACATTGTTGATGAGTTTCAGTCCATTGTAGTTATCTTTCATGACTATCCCGTCTTTCGCCAGTAGGAGGCCTCTTCAGGTTGGCTCCTGGGTCCTCTGACATGGCCCTTGTCTTTGATTGCATCCTTGCTATTTGGTGTGAGGAGATGTTCCAGACTCACTTTGTACATTTGCTGCCCAGACCTGGAATCAGCCATTTCTCCAAGCTTCCTTGGTTCTGGTCAGCAGAAAATGGTTAGTGATTTTTTAGAAAACATGAACAAATGGCCCAAAATCACCAGACATTTGAGGAAACCCTCTAAAGTGAAAGAGAAAGACCAAAACAAACAAGCAAACAGAATTAAAGAAGCTGTAAGAAACAGGGACAATGCAAGAAAAACAAGAACACATTTAAAAAAATTATTTAGAAAAAACTGATTAGTATCTTCTGACATGTAAAAATATTTTTATTTATAAAACAATAGGAGCTGGCCCAGTGGCACAGTGGTTAAGTTTGCACATTCCACTTCAGCAGCCCAGGGTTCACTGGTTCAGATCCCGGGTGCGGACATGGCACCGCTTGGCACACCATGCTGTGGTAGGCATCCCACATATAAAATAGAGGAAGATGGGCACGGATCTTAGCTCAGGGCCAGTCTTCCTCAGCAAAAAGAGGAGGATTGGCAGCAGTTAGCTCAGGGCTAATCTTCCTCAAAAAAAAATTAAAAATACAAAATTCAGGGGCCACCCCCATGGCTGAGTAGTTAAGTTCACACACTCTGCTTCAGTGGCCCAGGGTTTCACCAGTTCAGATCCTGGGTGCCGACATGGCACCACTCATCAAGCCATGGTGAGGTGGTGTCCCACATGCCACAACTAGAAGGACCCACAACTAGAATATTCAACTCTGTACTGGGGGGTTAGGAGGAGAAGAAGAAGAAAGAAAAAAAAAGATTGGCAATAGATGTTAGCTCAGGGTCACTCTTTACCAAAATAAAAACAAGAAAACAAAAATATAAAAATCAGAAATGTGATTGGGGAAATAAAAGTTGAATTGAAGAAATAAATTGAAGAAAAATCTCCCAGAAATTAGAACAAAACCAAAAAACAAGAAATGAAAAATAGGGAGAAGTATCAGAAAACCAGAGGATCAATATACAAGGGCCAACAGTGGGTTGGATCAAGAATAAGAGTTACAAAAAGGAGAACAGAGGAAAAGGTGAGGAAGAAATTAAAGACAAAAATAACATAAGAAAGGTTGCCAAAACAGAGGGTGCATCTTCTCTGAAAGGGTTGACTGGGTTCCCAACAGACCTACACTAAGACACATCAGTGTGAAATTCAGGATTCTGCTATTAAAGAGAAGATCCTAAAGCTTCTAGAGTCTAAAGAAGAAAAGAAAATGGCCCCTACAAAGGATGGGGAATAAGAATGACATCAGACTGCTCAACAGCAACAATGGAACCTAGAAGACAGTGGAGGCATAAATGCCTTTAAAATTCTGAGTGAAAATTATGATCAACCTAGAATTCTCTATCAAAACTATCAATCAAGTATGAAGATAGAGTGGATCAGACATCCAAGAATTTTTAAACATTGATCTACCGTGTTCCATTTCTTAGGAAGTTACTGGAGATGTGTTCCACCAAAATAAACAAGTAAATCAAGAAAGAGGGAAACATGAAATTTAGTGAACGGGAGAAGAGAGGAGGTAAGTTCCAGGTTAATATGCAAGCAGGAGGCCTCAAGAGCAACAGTCCGTACTGGGGCAGAGGGAAGAGGATGGGAACTAACATTATCTGGACCATTTGTGTGGATAGTTAGCAAGTGATGCTACGAGGGATTTGTAACACTTGTTGGGCATTTGGGGAAAGTTAGTGATAGGTACATTGTAAAACAAGCAAACGTAGAAAATCAAGACAATTATTCAGTCCAGGAAAAACATAAAGTTGGTCAAGAAAGGAAACCTCATCAGACGAGGCATATTTCATTGATTCTCAGATATACGTTTTTACATTTAACAAGCCTGAAATCAGGCCGTGTCTTTCTGTGGAAGGATCTTACAGTCACTGTCAGCCAGGCTGCATTCCTGATGGAGTTGTCATTGCCTGTGCGGGCGTGAGGTGGGTCATTATTCCCGGTGATCTGACCCGACAACAGCAATCCATTAACATTTCAGTCCACAAACCATTTTAGGATTGAATGAGGAGGGAATATGAGTCCTACTTTGTCAGAAAACCTTCTGTGGACACCTTCTGGCAAGATCAAGAAAGTGCCAGCATCCATACTTGCAGAATGGGGTCAGTAGCTTGGAAGAAAATTCTGGAGACCAGAGTGGAATACTCTGTAAGAACTGCTGCATCACTGACACCCTGAGTGGCTCAAAAAATGATACTCTAAAACAAGCAAGCAAACAAACAAAACCACAAAAAATGAGCACTGACAACTCTGAATAGGAAAGTGATTCAGAAGAGATGAACTCTGAATTCAAAGAAGGTTTAAGAATACTTAATTAATTTTGCTTACATTTTTCTTTTCTGTATGCGCAAGATTGATATATAATAAAAAATGTGTGTCTAGATAAGAGCACTTTCAATAAGTTTACATTAAAAATTTAAGTAATAAAAGAGTTTGGCAGCCTATTTTCTTTCTTAGTGGTTCATATTACAATCAATGCTGTCTTACACTCAGTGAAATCTGGGGTACTATGAACAATTTTTACATATTGATAATAATGTAAATACCAATGTTGACTTTAATTTAAAATATTAAACAATTATATTAAAATAATAAACAGTATGACATAAATATAACAGGAGGATGAGGAGGAGGAGAGTGTGCCTGCTTTGGGGTGGGAGAGAATGGGGATGGGTAAGTGGGAAAAACCTTCACCTCCATAACAGAAAGTCAGAAAATGAGCTCTGAGATTGATATATATTTTTGAAAAATTGGATTCAACATATATAGGGAAACAGCTAAAAGAGCTGAAAGTGGTTGTCCTTGGGAAATGGGGTTGTGGTGCGAGAGGAGTGGGTTGCTGGCTTTTTTTCATACTATTTAACTTTTTCGACTCTGTACACCATTACTTTGAAAAAATCATTTTTAAGGTAAAATAAAAATAAGTAAAATGACTCAAACAAGTCCGCTCTGTGCTGCCATCATTATAAATACACGTATTCTTTTCAGGCCCTGTGTTCTAACTTTTGCTTTGAGAAATCCATGTGCTGTGAGAGGCTGCGGGATGTGACAGAGAGCGCTTAGCTCTGGTGTCAGTTGTCTGGGTTTGCATCTTGGATGTGTTGCCTACTAGCTTTGTGACCTTGGGCAAATTGTTCAACCTCGCTGAGCTTCATTTTTCTCACCTGTAAAATGAGCAAGAGGCTACGTGTTTCACTGGCTGTGGAGAAGATCAAAGAGAGGGGTGTGTCAAGTCCCTGACAGTGCCTGTCCCAAGTTCAGCTCAGTGTAACTTTATCTAACTCCTTTTAACTGTACACACCTGGCCCCCCACCCAAGGGAATACCCACCCCCTTAGGAACAAAGCTGATCCCTTCAAAGTGCCCTGTGCTCAGGGACCCCAAGGCCCCAGCAAGGCCCTTTTGCCTACACAGTCCCCTGCAGCTACCCACGGTTCGGAGCCTTAGGCCTGGACATCTGCAGTGTTTGTGGGTCATTGCTCTTTTCTGCCCCCAGAGGCCCTGAGGTTGCTCGTTTATGTCTCTCTTTCCTCTCACATCAGGCTCAGCCTGGGAGCCAATGGGGCCCTGAGTATGACAATGGCTCCATTCATTGGATGAACCCCATGGCTCTGTGGCCAGAGGCCAGAGGCCATTTGCCTTTCTCTAAGGTCTGGGAGCAGAGGCTTGAGCTCCAGGCCTGGCATGGCAGGATGAACCCAGCCTGCTCGTAGGTCTGATGGAGGCAAACTCTGATGGACCAAACTCATCACCCAGCTCCTGCATCCGGGGTCTGCAGAAGTCAGCCTCACTGTGGCCCTCAAAGCAGCTGTCCTGGGGCTGTGGGTGGGCTGCAGGCTGGAAAGCAGAGAGCAGCCCTCCTGCTCCCTCTCCTGTGCCCCCCTTCCCCTCCCACATCCCAGCCCCTGGAGCTCTGCAGGCAGTGACTTCATGGCTAGAAGGAGCTTTGTTAGAAATTAAAGGCAGGTGGTTTGGCTTTTCCCCCATTTGGCTGGGAGAGCTGCTTGCTCAGGGCTCCCCCTCTCAGGACAGTAGGCAGTTCATGTTTATACATGTGACCCAGAAAGATGAAATGAGCCACACGGCAGGGCTGTTGACGTTGCCTGCATGTGGAGGGTATCACTCCTCCCTCCAGCTGCTCTTCAGAGGCTGGGAGGGATGTCAGAGAGTAGAGACAGAATAGATGGAGGGAAGGGGGGATGCTGGGTGGGGACAGCTCTCTCCTAATGCCATGGGCTCTTAGAAACACGGTAGTGTCCTCTAGGTCCTGGAGTGAAAGCTGCGTCCCCCAGCACTTGACCCCACGATAGAGCATGAGTGATGCTACAAGGGAAACAAGGCGGGAAGCACACAGCACAGAGCTGGGAGGAGGGGGAGCAGTCAAGATCAGGGAAGTCTCGGGCCCTTGAGACAGTGGGTAAAGAGGACAGACACAGACCTTGGAATCAGGAGTGTGGGTTCCCTTCACTGCTCTACCATGTACCGGCAGCAAGTCACAAAGAACCTGAGCTGCTTCATCTGTTAAGAAAAATGAAACCACTTTGCAGGGCTGTAATGTGAAAATTCAACAGCTCTCCTGTCTCTGAGGTTTGCAAAATCTAGCCTTTCCTCCCTCCCTGCCCCCTACTCATTGGAGGGACATCTGGCACATAATGGAGGCACATTTCCTGTCTTCCACTTAGGGTCTGGGGGGTCCCGAAGGCCCTTCTTCGCCACTTCCAGCTCCCTGGCTAACCCGGGGACGGGAGGATTGGAGAGGTCCTAGGCCAGAGCTGCATGGGGATGACGCGGCCCGAGGGAGTTGTTACTCCAGGCCTCCCCTGGCCCACGCAGGCAAGGAGGGTGTTGGACTGAGGAATGTCCACTCCTTAAAGGTCCCTGGGTCAGGAGAGCTGACTGCCCTCTGCATCCACATGGACGTAGTGAGAGGAACCCTTACCTGCAGGCTGTCATTGACCCTTGCCTAGCTTCCTGTCCACTCCAGACTCGGCTGCTGCCTGCCCTGGTGGTGAGAGGCACAGCTCATGATGTCTGTGTGCTCCTCCCACAGGCCACAGAGTGGGCCTCCAACGAGGACACGCGCCGCTCCTGCCAAAGCAAAGGGAAGACTGAGGTACGTGCCTTGGTGGTCCAGGGGCCTGGCTTGGACCGGCAAGAGGCTTGTGCTTGTGCGGATGGAGGGGCCCCCTGTGGGCACAAGGGCACCTGTGTGAGAGGCCCAGCCTGGAGGAGCTGGGGGCTCCTGGTGCAGGTGACGATGCAGCTCTGAGCATTTGAAGGGCAGTGATGCAGTGAGAGGGCCTGGGAGGGAGGTGCTGGGGAGGAGATGTCCACAGATGCACCCTGGAGTTCAGAGCAAGGTGGGTTTGGGGCAGAGGGGGGTGTTCGTATGTTTGTGGTGTGAGAGAGACACCCAGTGCCATGCTTGGACAGCGTGGCCCTCTTTTACTGCCCCTTCTTTCTTCAGGAGGAGTGTCAGAACTATGTGCGAGTCCTCATTGTCGCTGGCCGGAAAGTGTTCATGTGCGGGACCAATGCCTTCTCCCCGGTGTGCTCCAGTAGACAGGTGGGGCCCTCGGGGTGGGGCAGGCAGAAGGGGCCACCAAGAGGTTCTCTTGCCCAGGCACATGACCTGGGAATGGGGTTCCCAAACTTAGCAAAAAAAAAAAAAAAAACCCACCCAAAAACAAAAACAAAAAAAGATATCCAGTTAGATTTAATTTCAGATGAATAGCAAATGATATTGTAGCATAAGTATGTCCCACCCGAGATTTGAGACATACTTCTACTAAAAAATTATTCATTATTCATCAACATTCACATTTAACTGGGACTGCTGTATTTTATCAGTGAATCTTACCTTGAAGGGTCCTGATCAGGGGGCAGGGGCCAGAGGCAGACGGGGCTCCTGACACAGCCTCCCCCCTCCCTGAGGGCTGCTCCACTATGGGGTGGGCAGTGAAGAGGAGGCTGGAGAGGGGGAGGCCCAGAGAGACCAGGGGCCCAGGAGGAGACAAAACTCTGGGGTGGAAAAAACAGGCAGCCCCTGGGCCTCAGGGAAAGGTGCCCCCATCTCCCCGTCATCCCCAGGTGGGGAACCTCAGCCGGACTATGGAGAAGATCAATGGCGTGGCCCGCTGCCCCTACGACCCGCGCCACAACTCCACAGCTGTCATCTCCTCCCAGGGAGAGCTCTACGCGGCCACGGTCATCGACTTCTCGGGTCGGGACCCCGCCATCTATCGCAGCCTGGGCAGTGGGCCGCCGCTCCGCACTGCCCAGTATAACTCCAAGTGGCTCAATGGTAAGGAAGCCCAGCCCCAGGGGTGGGGGCTCCCCTGGTTCTGCCCCAGCCAGCACCCCCTGGTCCCCATTTGTCCTTCTTCCTGCCCAACCTCTGAAAGGGCTCCACTTGCTTCATCAAGAGGCCCTGAGTGGGGCAGATGTTTGCCCAAAGACCACAGCAGGTCGGAGACGGCCTCCAGATGAAATCATAGATGTCCTGAGCATCCAGAGCAGATGGGGGGGGCCAGCTGGGAGGGGCGAGAAAGAGTTAGGAATTGATTAGGAGAAAAAGTTATGGGAAAGAAGGGATTAAGGGAGGGTGGTATGAGTTTCTTGCCCTTTGCAGTTGAATCCCTGCTTCTCCACTGACTAGCTGTGTGGCCCTGAGCAAGTACTTGACCTCTCTGTGCCACAATGTTCTCATCTGTAATATGGGGAGAATAATAGCACTTGCCTCAGAGGTTGTTATGGGGATCAAATGGGCTGACCCATATAAAGTACTTACAATAGTGTCTGCTCACAGTGAGTGCTCAGTAATGCACATTCACAATTATTATAACTGCACTTTGTCTTGGAGGTGGGGACAGGTTAGTCAGAGCCCCCAGGTCACCAAGCTGGCAGGGGGATGGCAGGATGCCCATCTGGGAAAAGGGAAGTAGTGGAGTACTCTCAACTCTGCCCCCTTCCTCCCTCCTGGCCCGACCCACCCCTTCTTCCTCCTCTACCCCTCCAGAGCCAAACTTCGTGGCAGCCTATGACATCGGGCTGTTTGCGTACTTCTTCCTGCGGGAGAACGCAGTGGAGCATGACTGCGGGCGCACCGTGTACTCCCGGGTGGCCCGCGTGTGCAAGAACGACGTGGGGGGCCGCTTCCTGCTGGAGGACACGTGGACCACGTTCATGAAGGCCCGGCTCAACTGCTCCCGCCCCGGCGAGGTCCCCTTCTACTACAATGAGCTGCAGAGTGCCTTCCACCTGCCCGAGCAGGACCTCATCTACGGGGTCTTCACCACCAACATGTGAGTCCCCGCCCACCCCCACCCCTCCCCCCACCTCGCAGGCAGTGGGGTCAGGCAAGTCCCTCTCTGAGCCCTTGTTCCTCTTTCTGTCAAATGGGGATTGCTGTGCCCTCTGCGCAGGGCCGTCTGAGGGTTTTGTGACTTGCTGCCTCTGGAGTGGGAAGCACTTGTTCTGGGTTGCTGTGATGGGCAGGCCTAGGCCAGCTGTGGAGGAAATCAAAGCAGCTGGACTCTGGCTCGGTAGAGGAAGGACGTGCTGGTGATGGAAGTGAGATAGGCTGCCTTGGATGGGGGATGGCTGCCCCCGGAGGGTCTGGCAGCCCTTTGTGGGCAGGCTCAGAGGGAGTTCTTTATGGTCCCTCCTACCTCAGGACTCCAGGGTCCTGCTAAACCTAACCAGCAGGGTCTTCTGGCAGTCCTGACTGCCTGAGGAACACGGGCTGGCATTAGAGCTCCTTTTGGGTAAGGAAAGGTAGCCTTACACCTTTAGGTGCAAGGAAGGGTAGCCCTCAAGGAGACCATGAGACCCTGCTCCCACCGCCTCCTTCTGTGTGAAGCTGGCCTGATCAGGCAACTTTGGTACAGAGAAGGCTGAATGGGCAGCAGAGACCAAGGAGCGTATTTGTTGTACAGGGTGCTGGGCAGGGTTCTTTGTAAGGACCTCAGAAACGTATGGGCCCTAAAGTGGGGTTTGCCTACCTTGGGCCCCAGGTAGCAGGCACTGGATGAGGGCCAGGCTCATCCTGTCTGAGGGGATGGACAGGGATGAGAGTAAAGCTGGGAAGCAGCAGCAGAGAGGCCATCCAACCTAGCGGAACAGACATGCAGCACAGCCGACACGGGCCATGAACTGATAGCCAGGACTTAGCAAACCAGCCCGGCGGTCAGCACCAGAAGGTGGGCAGCTGTGAGCAAATGGCAGGAGCTGCTGGAGAGGGATCAAGGGAAAGTGATGACATGAGTGTGGATTGTAAATGCCAGGTGCTCCATGCCAGGTGCTTGTCATGGTGTCGGGGGCAGGGGGAAGGATACCAGTGAGCAAGAGCAGACCTGGCTCTGCTCTTAAGGAGCTTACGTTCTAGAGAGGTTGGTTATTAAACGCCCAGTCTCAACTCTGATAAATGCTACAAAGGGAAAAGGCAGTGTGCAAAGACCCCTCTACCAGTATGGAGGGGTGGTGATCAGGGAAGGCTTCCTGTAGGAAGTGACATCTACAGGATGAGTGGGAATTAACTAGGGGAGAGGAGCATTCCAGCCAGAGGGAACAACATGCACAAAGCTTTGGGGTGGGAAGAAACATTTGAGGCACTGAGTGGAGACCAGCCTGCCAGGAGCCTGGAGGGTGAGGAGGAGAAAGACAGGAGAGGAGGCTGAAAGGTCGGCCAGAGAGGATTCTGTCCTGAAGGCCTTGTAGACTGCTTGAAGGGTTTTGATCTTTATCCTAAGAGCAAGGAGAAATTATTGAAGGGCTTGAAGCAGGCCAGAGATTAGCACAGATGTGCATTTTGAAATGCTCGCTCCAGCTGCTGTGTGGAGAATGGATTAGAGGACTAGTCAGGCTACAGGGAGACCAACCAGGAGGACATGCAGCATCCGGGGTCGGGGGGGAGGTGAGACCAGGCAGTGGGGGGAGAGAAATGGACACACTGGGGAGAGCGACTCTGAGCAGAGAACAGACCCGGAAGCATTTGGTGTAGTGGTGTCCTCTCTCAGCTGCTCGCATCACGCCCATAGAAACATCGGGTTCAGTCACTGGGAGGGGTCTGCAGTTCTCTGGCTCAGGGTCCTGAGGGCTGCAGCATCGATCAGCGGTTTGGTAGCCAGCTTTTTAAAAAGTAAAATAAATAAAACAGAGTAGACTGGAATGAAAATATCAGAGGTTAATGTATTTAGTAAGGGTAAGTATTGTTTCATGAAAATTCATCACAGGTGTGTGTGTGTGCATGTCTGTGTCAGTGATACCGAGTTGTATTATAAAATGCATTTCTTACAGCGGGTCAGGGACTAAATGTTTGCAAACCGCTGACTTTATTTGAGCCTCCCACTGGGTTAGGGAAGGGGATGAGGAAGGAGCACAGGAGGAGGCACCAGTGCTTCTCATCAGAGGGTCTTTCTTTCCCACAGTGTGAGGACCATGTCTCCTCCTCCTGTGACACCCCTTATGGTGCAGAAGGCGCCAGGCTCATCACAGGTGCCTGCGCCTTGGAGCTGGGCCATGCTGTGGCTTGACAGCCAGCTGTGGGATTTAAGGGGAGGGTGGGAGGCCTCCAGGGAGGGCAGCATCCCACCATCGCTTGCCTTTCAGAAACAGCATTGCCGCTTCTGCCGTCTGCGCCTTCAACCTCAGTGCCATCTCCCAGGCTTTCAATGGCCCGTTTCGCTACCAGGAGAACCCCAGGGCTGCCTGGCTCCCCATCGCCAACCCCCTGCCCAATTTCCAGGTACAGCTTCTCCTCCCTTTTCCCTCTCCCCACACACGGCTTTCCCCCAGACTGCTGACCACAAGCCAGTTCCCAACTGCTTAGCACAAACACCAAACCTGTCACTGCTGGTCTACGCCCATCTGTGGGGTCTGTGCTGGTCCTCTAAGAGGGCGAGGAACCTCTAAGACTGTGGGGGGAGAAGGGGAGAGTGGGTGGGAGGCAGAGCAAGGGAGTATGCTCTGAGCCATCTCCAAATACGACCTCACACCAGGGAGGCAGGGAGGTGCGTCCTCAGCTCTACTCAGTGTAGAGGACTGAGCACACATGAGCTGTCTGGCCAGAACTCCGGGATTTTAGCTGGAGTTTGCTTGCAGTCTACCCAGCACAGGTGCTAATGCCTGGAGGGTCTCTGAGTGCCAGGAGTGCTTAGGGCCCAGCCAAGGATGGTGTGATGGAGAAGTAGAAAGAGCCATGGGGCAGAGAAAGCTACTGATGGTGGACTTTCATATCCATCCAACTTCCTGCCCAGGCGGCAGTATGGAGCCGGGAAAGACGTCAGGCTCTGCAGTCTGACAATCCTGACCCAGATCTAGGCCTCTGGCTGTGTGACCTTGGGCAAGTCTCTCAGCCTCCTTGAGTCTCTTTTTCCTTATCTGGAACGTGGAGAGTATACCACTGACCTCAGCGATGTAACAGGTTCCTGGAATGCAGTAGGTGCTCAATAAATGGTGGTTGCATTCTAGCTTCCGTTTAGACAGCATAAGAGCTTTGAGCTGGTAGGGACACAGGAGAGGGAAGGCAGGGGTTAGCCCAACATGTGGGAGAGGCACCCACCGCACCAGCATAAGATCACAGGACGCTTGTTATCCACACTGGAGTGATCTGTTTTAGATAACTCAGCCCCCTGTCATCTCCCCTCCTCTTCCCCAGCCCTGGCAGTTCCCTCCTCCCCCATCTTCCCAGCCTCATTTTCCCTTAGTTCCCAAAGAAGAGGCACCTCTCCCTTGGAAGTGGGTGCAGGGGACCAAGCAGGGATGTTGGGGATGGAGGGGACTGGAGAATCAGAGTCTGCCGTGGCCACCTGGGTTACGGTGAGGAAGGAGGGGCGCAGGGGATGGTGGCAGCCGGGCGGCTGGGCACGCGTGACCCCGCTCCCCGTGGCAGTGTGGCACCCTGCCGGAGGTGGGCCCCAACGAGAACCTGACGGAGCGCAGCCTGCAGGACGCCCAGCGCCTGTTCCTGATGAGCGAGGCCGTGCAGCCGGTGACACCGGAGCCCTGTGTCACCCAGGACAGCGTGCGCTTCTCACACCTCGTGGTGGACCTTGTGCAGGCCAAAGACACGCTCTACCACGTGCTCTACATCGGCACGGGTGAGCCCGCCCGCCCGGCCTGGGCTCTGGGTGGGAGGAGGTTGAGGGGCGGGGGCTGGGCTGCCAGCTCCGGGGCCTTCAAGGCCACCCTCCTCTGGCCCCTCCAGAGTCGGGCACCATCCTGAAGGCACTGTCCACGACGAGCCGCAGCCTCCGCGGCTGCTACCTGGAGGAGCTGCACGTGCTGCCCCCCGGGCGCCGCGAACCCCTGCGCAGCCTGCGCATCCTGCACAGCGCGCGCGCGCTCTTCGTGGGGCTGAGCGACAGCGTGCTGCGGGTCCCGCTGGAGCGCTGCGCCGCCTACCGCAGCCAGGGGTAAGCGGGCGGCGGGAGGGCCTCCCTGGGCTTTCCCCCCACCCCGCGTCACAGTTCGGAGGTGGCGCTTAAGAGGTGGAGCTTTGGAGGCAGGTCAGCCCGGGATGGCATTCTGGCGCAGCCTCCAGCTCTGTGCTTTTGGACAAGTCACTGAACCTCTCTGAACCTCAGTTTCCTCCTCATAAAATCTTTGCAGGGTTTTTGTGAAGGGTAATTGGGGTAATCTGCACAAACCACTTATCACTGCCTGGGGGGAGGATGTGCTTAGCAAAGGGTGGTGGCTGGTGTGATCCCTGCTGTCAACCCCACAGTCAGGTCCTGTCAGCTGTCTCTACCCCACTTGACTTATTCTCCGTCCCTTCAGTTCAGAGAGCTGTCTTCATCTTTGAAACCACAGCACTTGATACCCAGATGTAGGGGCAGATGGGAGGTGATGCCCTGAGTCAGCCCCCAGTTTTTGCCCCTCTTCCTTTCTTGGAAGAGGCAGAGGCCTGGCTTGGGTGGGGTGGAGGTGAGGAGCCATGTGGAGACATTGCATTCACTTTCTATCCACTTCTGAGGTCAGTTCTCCATACCTTGGCTTCAAGTGGATTCCCCACTTGGTGACCATGACACTGGCACGTAAGAGGGAAATGAAGGCCTGCGCCAAAGCCAAATGGAAATGTTCCTCAGCCTCCTTCCACGTGAGGCACCCCCGAGGGGCACGCCCTCATTTTTGAGATAATCAAAAGCTGCCTTTAGCGGGCATAGCCACAGCCACACGGGCTCCTGTCGCCTTTGCAATACAAGAGACCTCCTGGCTGTACCCACCTGTCCTCAAGATTTGGGAGACAAATGGTACCCCTGTTACCAAGGGGTGTTCTCCAGCCCCAGTGGGGCGTGCTGGGAGCAGGGTGGAGGCCTGAAAGCCAGGGAGAGGCTGGATGGTCACGGTGTGGCAGCCCGTGGGGGGAGGAGTGGGAGGAGGCAGTGGGCAGACACTCAAGCTCCCCTCAGCCCCAACACATGGCTCCATCAGCAAAACACTAAACATTTACGATGCCTGCCGTGCTCAGAGCACCGGGCAGGGCTGTCGGTGTGAGAGGAGGGAGGCGAGATGAAATAGGTTTAGAACACCCCGTCTCCCTCGGAGCTCTAGACGCCGTGCCTGGATCTGACATGCGGGGAGAGACAGTGGGGTATAGTGGGAGGGACCCCTGGTGTTCCACCTCAGCTCCATCATCCACCAGCTCTGTGATCTTGAGCGAGTTACTTAACCTTTTGGGCTTCAGCTTTCTTACTTGGAAAACTGGGGGAAATTCTGATGGAGCAAACGATATTTAATCTCAGCAGAGTTGTTGTAAGGATTGGGAATAACATTCACGAAGTGCCTAAGCCGGCGAGTCGTGAGTGCTAGCTAGTGTCCATATTCCTTTTTTATCTCCACACCTGCATTCAGCTCCCTCCAGCCTCCTGGGTTCTCTGCGGTCTCAGCATCTGTGACATTGAATACAGACAGCACTGCTTGGCAGTGAGTCACGGGCCACCTGCTGACGGCATTTCCCCCGTATCTTGTATTCTTCAACTCTTGTGTTGTTACTAAACTTTTCGCGTGTGCCTTGTTCTCCAAGAGGTTGTAAATCCTTGAAGGCAAGCTCAGTGTCCCAGGGTTTTTTGTGTTCCACCAGGGGGCCATGCCCAGCCCAAGGAACAAAGTGGCCTTCCACACATGACTGCTCCTTCAGTTGATTGAGAGGAGGCTGGTGCTGGAGACGAGTGGTGAATGGGAGTGGAAGGTGGACTGAGGCCAGCTGAGCGTGCCAAGGGAGGATTTCGACTTGAATCCTGTGACTGTAGGCACTGACGCAGTCTTTGAGCAGGAGAGTGGAGTGACAGGCAGTGTGAATAGGTGTTTTACAAAAATCAGTCAGACAGTGGCGAGCAGCATTGTCGTGGGGCAGATGGCTGGTCAGCGTGAGCTAGTGTGGCTCCAGGCCAGATATGAAGTAATGGGGTCTGCAGTGGAAGGAGAGGAAGGAAGATGCAGGGATATTTCCCCACTCACATGACGCTGCAGAGGGGACAGCGAGGTTGCGTAGCGTGGCTGTGAATCTTCCACCTAGGGCCAGGTGGAGCAGCAAGGTGGAAGGAGGTCATTTTGGAGCAGATTCTTTTGTCCTACTTGGTTTCCTTAGTTTGGAATAAGAGCCCTTAATGTGTGCAGTGAAAACCCTGCCATAAAGCTGTAGGTAGATCTAAAAATATAAAACGTGAAGTCATATTAATAAAATGACCAGAGTCAGCTGGTGCAGCCACCACACTGTGCACCCTGGGAGTCTGGGAGCCAAATGCCTATCACACTGTATCAGAATTTGTGCTGTTGTGGGGTGGATTGTCACAGGGTTTTACTGTTTCCTAGGATAGACATTTCATGCTCTTTTCCTCCTTTCTTTCAAAGCTGGCAGGAGGATGAGAGTGGGTAAGCAGAGGCCCCTTCAGGCCCCCAACGCTGCCCAGAATTCAGAGGCTTGTCTCCAGCGCCCTCCTTTCACTCGGGCAAGTCTGAGCCCACATGGGGCACGACCAGGCCCCCGGCCTGGCCGGAGAGAGACCAGGGCCACAGGAGGAGGAGCAGAGAGTGAACCACTGACTGGCTCTGGAAAGCAGATGTTCTATGCATGACCTGCCTCTTCCTCCTTCCAGCATCCTTTCACACTGCCCCTGGGGGAGAGGATTCTCTGTCCCAGCTCACTCAGGAAGGTGGCTCAGCCAGTATCTCCTCCTGACCTCCCGCCTTGGCAGGAGGCGTTGGCCTGCCTCTGCTGCCATCTTAGGTAGTGGCCGCTGGCTCCCAACTTCCACCCTGGACAGCTCCCTGTGTGAGGCTTTTGCTGTGTGGTATTGGAATCCGCCTGCTTGCAACTTCCGCCATCCATCTCCGTCCTGCCTCCGAGCCCATAGAATGAACCTGTTCCCTTTGTAATGGCTGCTTGCAACACTGCAGTAAAAAGACATGGTGATGTATTCTTGGTCTGGTGGCTGCTTTTATGAAAGGAACTCGAAACGGCCACCCATTCCTGCTGTCAGAGACACGCTTTAACTCTCCTCTGCTTGGAGCTTTAATTTTCTTAAGAACGTTCCCTGCTCTGTAAGCTTTGCAGTGGCTGTTGGCCAAAAGCAGCCAATGTGGATATGCACCAGAAGAGAGAGCTCAGGCACTGGCCCCAAGGCCCCTCAGGCAGCCAGGGCCAGGGGCAGGGGCAGGGCCAGGGCAGGAGCAGGCCAGGGTGTCCATGGAGAATCTGGTCTCCTTTTTCTCTGGGAGAACCAAGAGGCTGAGAGGGTGAGGGAGCCTGAGGGGGGGTTGGGGCTGGGGCCAGCATCTACTCTGCGTTTTTCTTCCCTCCTTTTTTATTCTGTCATGGATTGGAAAGACAAGGCCCTTCATCTCTCGGCTAGGGAACCCTGACAAAAGTGGCCCTGGGAACAGCAGTTCTCGGCCATGCCGTTCGTGAAAATCACCTGGGGAGCGTTTACAAGATTCCGGTGCCTGGGCCTACTCCAGTCTGAAAGGCCCTGAGATTGGTGGGTTTATCTGTTTGGTTTGCCTAAGCTTTTAAAGATCCCCAGGCGATTCTAATCCACGGTCTAATTGGCAGGAAATTACTGCTCCAGAACTGGCTAGGCCCTACATGAAAGGAGTAGCATGAAGCAAATTCCATTCTTCCGGAATCTTCTGCTTTTGTCTGGTATGAGCCAGTTCAAATTTTCTGCTCTTACCCATTTTCTCCACTGGCAGACATTTGTTTTTGATGGAGAGAATCTTATTTATTATTATTATTAATCACTAGTCATGGCTAGTTCTTTTTTTTTTCCCAGTTAATTTATGTTGCTTATAAAATGCCATATCAGCCGCTTCTAGGGTTTGATACCCTTTCTGAGAGCTGAGGAAATACACTCGGGAGTGGGCTACACTGAGTTCTGGTTGGTGGAATTTGCAAGCAGCCCGTTTGATCCAAATGTCAGCCAGTGAGCAGAGTCTCAAAACCACAGGTGGCTGGGACTACTTTTACACGTGGCTTGTATTTAGTTCCATAATGTCTAGTTTGATGCATTCTGCTGGTGGAACACCCCCAAATCAAACCCTCAATCCCAGATGGAAGGACCAGCACACTTATATTGTACAATCGACACAGATTGATTGTCCTTGAGTGAATAGAGTGGGAACAGATTCTCGTGCAACAGATGAGTGTTTTGGGTTTCCGGGGGGCCAGAGTGTGCTCACTGGGGTCCAGCGAGGCCCTCACCCACTGAAACCCCCAGCATCACCTCCCTTATACGAGGTCATGGGTTGCCCGAGCAAAGGACAGCATTGTTTTCTTTGATCTCATCTGGTGACAAGGGGAAGCCCCACCCTCTTCTTGGTAAGGTCTCTCCTATAACCTCTTTTCTCTCTGGAGGCTGACATGGTCTGTCAAACTCACTGAAAATAAAAAACTCACCTGACAGGTGACTCTCCCTGACGCTTCAAGAGGAGACAACAAAAGGGGCAAGCCATGGCTCTTTGTGTATCCCTTTAGCCTTTGGCATCCTTGATCCCTTTGGCCAATGGAAACTGCCTCTGCAGCCTCATGTCATGGCCCAGACTCCCCCACCCTCTCTGCAGTCCAGCACCTCCCTCACCCAAAGCCTCTCCTGCTTTCTAAGCCCAGTTTCTGCCTCCGCTCTCAGCGCTCTCTCTAGACCCTCTCCAGCAGGCCCGTGGCTGTGGAGCAGCCAGGCCTTGTCAGAGGGGGTGGAAGTTGGGGAATGAGACAGAGGGGATCCAGGGTATCTCTGGGGTTGGCAGTGGGTGTTCTGGGTGTTAGAGGGAACTTCCTTCAGGCTCCAGAATCTGGACAGCAAATCCCGATTCCATAATTCCCTACTCCTTTTCTCCTCCTTGAAATCTTACTAGTAGGGATTTATTTTAAGAACTGTAAAGAATACAGTGAACAAGTTGGAGGAGAGAGGGAAGAGAAGAGCCCTTGAATGTGAGAAGTGGAGGCAGTGGGAGCATGCCTCGGTGTGTAAACATCACCTTTTCTGGGTCATTGCAGAGAGCAGCCCTGAGGGCTGGGGTAGGGAGACCAGGATGTGGCCCCTCTCCTGGCAGCCTGAGCTCATTCTCATGATGCTAACAGACTGGACTCTGGCTCCTGCCACTGAAGAGCATGAGCATGGGGATGCCCCAGCTGACCCAGGACTAGGCCCAGGTGTCCCTGACCCTGCACCTGTGTTTGAGGTCTGGGCCCACGTTCACTCAGTGTGTGAAGTCAGACACAGGCCCCAGCTGGGAGGCAGGAGCAGGAGGGGAAAATCGTGGTGGGGAGTCTGGGTGCCAGCCCCAGCTCTGCCGTGGACAATCTGTGTGATCTTGGGGAGCTCCTCTTCCCTTCTCCGTGACTGTTTCTTCCCTTGTAGAATGAAAAGATGGAATTACGGATCCCAGGGATTCTCAGCCTCACTCCCATTAGAATCACCCAGGAGCTTTTAAAAACTTCCCCACCCCCAGAGATTCTTGTCTGGGGTGGACCCAGGCATCAGTATTCTTTAGAAGCTCTTTTAGTGATTCTAACGTGCAGCCAGGGTTGAGAAACAATGGGCAAGATCATCTTTAAGACCTTTCCATCACTAATGTTTTATGACTCCATCATCATAGTGCCTGACGGGAGGCACGACTCTGAATTTCTGTCCACCACATCTTCTGTGGCCCTAGATGAGGAGTGTGGGGCACCCAGACTCACAGAAGGCGGTACAGTCTCTTGGTTAAGTGTGTGGGCTCTGGAAAGCAAGGGTCAGAGTCCGTGGTCAGCTGTCTGGGTTTCCTTTATATTACTGGGATAATAACAGTACCTTCCTCTTTGGGTTGTTGTGTTAAGTTAATTCATGCTTGGAAAGTGCTTAAAATGATGCCTGGCACACATGAGTGCTCAATGAACTTAGTATTATTGGGGAGGAGAACTGGATGGAAAGGGGTACCCAGAGAGGAGTGTTCAGGTGTGTTCTTGGGTTGCAGGTGAGGCTGGGAGGCCAGTGGGCTTGAGTCTCAGGACCTCTGTCTGGCAGGGCATGCCTGGGGGCGCGGGACCCATACTGCGGCTGGGACGGGAAGCAGCAACGTTGCAGCACGCTCGAGGACAGCTCCAACATGAGCCTCTGGACCCAGAACATCACAGCGTGTCCTGTGAGAACCCGTTCATGCCCCCCACCCAGGACCTCTCCCCCCAGTGCAGGCTGTGACTCCCCATCAGTTTCCCCATATCCCCTGGGACCTTGTGTCTTCCCTACCCCTGCTTTGTGTGACAGGTCGTGCCCCGTGTGTGTCTGCAGGTGCGGAACGTGACTCGGGATGGGGGCTTCGGCCAGTGGTCACCATGGCAGCCATGTGAGCACTTAGATGGGGACAACTCTGGCTCTTGCCTGTGTCGGGCCCGAGCCTGCGACTCCCCCCAACCCCGCTGTGGGGGCCGCAACTGCCTGGGGCCTGCCATCCACATCGCCAACTGCTCCAGGTAAGTGAGGATACAGGGCTTGCTGGGTGGCCTGGAGTAGGAAGAATAGAGGAAATGGGGCATCCCCAGCCACATGTTTGCACTAAGGGACAGAAACCACTGAAGGGCTGTGCAGAGGACTGGCTAGGCGGCTACCATCTGAGGCAGGAAACATGAGCCCTGGGGGAGTTTCCACTCTAGTGGGAGAGAAGTTTCTGCCTTGTGACGGCTCTTGGTACAAAGAGGAGGTCTGGACAGGCCTGAGAGTCACCTGTAGACAACCATTGCCTCAACGAGCCTTGTGGTCGCAAACATGAGGGACAGCATGGATGGTGGTAAGGCAGGCAGACCTGGTACCAATCCTGGATTGCTACTGTCTAGATGTGTGACTTTGGCCAAGCCACCTAACCACTCTGAACTCGAAGTAAGGGTTACAGTACCCACCCCAAGGGTTGTTGGGAGGGTTATATCAGATACTACATATAAAGCGCTTGCACACTGCTTAGTACCTGGGGACTCCATAAAGTGGTTATAACAACTAACCCATAATTCTAGACACTCTTAAAGTAACTTAATTCTATATGCATTTAATAATTTAACTGTCACAAAAACCTCATGGGGTAGGAATACAATCACATCCTTACTTAGATAAGAGTACGATGAGGCACAGAAGGTTTTGGAAACATGCCCAGGTTTATAGAGCCAGTTAAGTGGTAGAGCCAGAATCTGGAAATGGGAGTCAAAGTAGACAAGAGTGAGTGGTGTCTGAGGTTCAAGCAAAGCACGTGCAGGGATAGAAGAGGGAGAAAGAGCACGGGTTTGAGTTCAAGGTTCAAACAAAAGTTGCAGGGTGGAAAGGCCACTGGGGCCTTCTAGAGAATGTGTCCTTTTGCTCCTGGAAGTAGAGGCCGTGTCCTCTCTCTGTGCCCTTGCCCTGAGCACGGCCTGTTGTATGGAGGAAGGCTCTCGAAAAATAAACAAACCAATGAATGAGTCTGCCTAAGATGGCTTCACTGATATTTTGTGTGTCACGGCCTGAACTTCCTTACGACGTAAAATCCATCTGCGCCGATGGAGATTAGATCTGAGAAGCTAGGACTCAGAGGGTCATCTGTCTCTGTCCCCTCCGACCCCCCAGGAATGGGGCGTGGACCCCGTGGTCGTCGTGGGCCCTGTGCAGCACGTCCTGCGGCATTGGATTCCAGGTCCGCCAGCGAAGTTGCAGCAACCCTGCTCCCCGCCACGGTGGCCGCATCTGCGTGGGCAAGAGCCGGGAGGAGCGGTGAGCCCCCGTGTGGCTGGAGGTTTCTGAGACGAGCTAGCCCTGAGGTCGCAGACTTTCCCGGCCCCCTAGAAAGTGGCCTGGATTCTCCGGGTGATCCAGTGGACTCTCGTTCTTCAGTCTTGGACTCCCAGTGACCTCTTGTTAGGGAAGGGGTGCCTGCTCCCTAGGGTGATGACTCCCCCACCTCCCTCCAGGTTCTGCAACGAAAACACGCCTTGCCCGGTGCCCATCTTCTGGGCCTCCTGGGGCTCCTGGAGCAAGTGCAGCAGCAACTGCGGGGGTGGCGTGCAGTCGCGGCGGCGGTCCTGCGAGAACGGTGACTCCTGCCCGGGCTGCGGCGTGGTGAGCGCCGGGTGGCGAGAGGGCGCGGGCGGGGCGCGGGCGCGAGCATCTCCGGCCAAGGGGAGGGCCGGCCCGGGGTCCGCGAGGCTGCGAAACAGCCCCCGCTCCCATCCCGAAGGAGTTCAAGACGTGCAACCCCGAGGGCTGCCCCGAAGTGCGGCGCAACACGCCCTGGACGCCGTGGCTGCCGGTGAACGTGACCCAGGGCGGCGCGCGACAGGAGCAGCGCTTCCGCTTCACGTGCCGCGCGCCCCTGCCCGACCCCCACGGTCTGCAGTTCGGCAGGAGGAGGACAGAGACCAGGACCTGCCCCGCCGACGGCTCGGGAGCCTGCGACACCGACGGTACAGCCCTGCATCCTCCCCCCACCCCCCCTCCCAGGCCCAGAACGATGGGGCGGGGGTAGGGGAGCCCGGGCGCGGGGGCTCCCGGTGGCCCCGACGCGCGGTTTGGAAGAAGGTGGGCGTGGGGGACCGCTGGGCGGCTCCGTCGCTGAGCCCGGTCACCCCACCCACCCGCCCACCTGCAGCCCTGGTGGAGGATCTCCTGCGCAGCGGGGGCACCTCCCCGCACACGGTGAGCGGGGGCTGGGCCGCCTGGGGCCCGTGGTCGTCCTGCTCCCGGGACTGCGAGCTGGGCTTCCGCGTCCGCAAGAGAACCTGCACGAACCCGGAGCCCCGAAATGGGGGCCTGCCCTGCGTGGGCGATGCCGCAGAGTACCAGGACTGCAACCCCCAGGCTTGTCCAGGTGACCTTGTGCTAAGGAGTTTTGGCCTAGGGAAACCCCCGCCCAGGGAACCCCGTCTAAGTGACCCCACCAGGCCACCTCTCCTGTCCCGTGACCTCTTCTCTCTGTCAGCTCCGTACAAGGGGCGCCAGAGCAATTTTTTGCCCTGAACATGGACAGAGCAGCTACTCCTGTGGACCTGGGCCTTTTCTCACCTTCCTTGTCACTTTTTTCTCTCCTTTATTGGGTTAGCCAGATAAGGAGCTTGAGTTGAGGTGTAGTTGGTTTTGGATGTCTCCTCGCAGCCTGCATTTCCCCTGCCACCCCTGAGGGGATGGGGGCACTCCCGAACAGTGGGCTGTGGGGGTGGGGCCCAGGGCAGAGGGGCCTAGCCTGGGGTGGGGAAGAAGACGTCTTGGGCCCTGCGTGCACCTGTGGCCCACTTTACACACCCCGTCGCCTTGCAGTGCGGGGCGCCTGGTCCTGCTGGACCTCATGGTCCCCATGCTCAGCCTCCTGCGGTGGTGGCCACTATCAACGCACACGTTCCTGCACCAACCCCACACCCTCCCCAGGCGAGGACATCTGTCTCGGGCTGCACACGGAGGAGGCACTGTGTGCCACACAGGCCTGCCCAGGTACTGAGTACATCTGCCCAGGGCTGGGGAGCACTGGTGAGCCTTCCAGTCCCCACCAGGGGGTCCTGGGGCACTTAACCTCATCCCAACCCACAACCCACAGAAGGCTGGTCGCTATGGTCTGAGTGGAGCACGTGCACTGAGGACGGAGCCCAAAGCCGCAGCCGGCGCTGTGAGGAGCTGGTCCTAGGGCCCAGCACCTGTGCTGGAAACAGCAGCCAGAGCCGCCCCTGCCCCTACAGCGAGATTCCCGGTAGGTCCTTGAGTTGACACCTTCACACCAGCCCTTCCCACCGTGAGCTCGCTCCCCTTCTGAAGTGTGTGTCCTGGGCTGCAGCATGAAACACGAGGGTGGGAGGCACATGCCCTTTGCCTCTGCTGAGCCTCATCCAGTAAATGGGCCAACCCTTCTTAGAAGTGGGGTCGAGACAGAGGGGAATGACAGCTCCGTGCTGACCCAGAGGTCCTCCCACAGACACATCCAGCCCTAAGGGACACCTGTCCTCCCCTCCCTGCCCTAACCCCCATCTCTGCTTGTTTCCCTGCAGTGATCCTGCCTGCCTCCAGTGTGGAGGAGACCACCGGCTGTGGAGGTAAAAGAAACGTGCCCCATGACACGACCCTTCTGTCCCCTCCTCCAGGAGGAGACCCACCTTCTCTGAAATCTAGAGTTGCTCCCCCTCCCACTTCAGACAGACAGACCTTGGGGAGGACCCCCACTGCTTTGAGGCTGGGTGTAGGGGGTTCTGGGCAGTTCCATCCATGCCGCCTAACTAGGAGCGGTCATCAAGTCTATATTCAGGAAGAGTCACTCGTCCCCACACTCTTTGGTTGCCTCCTCTGACCCAAGCCACAGGGTGTCCTGTAAGAGAGGCCCCTGGTGAGCGGCTGCCCAGCCTCCCTGTTTCCTTTATGTCTCAGAGCCTCCTGTTGGGAGGCAGTGGGGGGGGGGCGGTCTGTCCTCTTCACAGTGGCCCTTTCTTTACCACTTGGCTCTCCCTCTCCAGGGTTCAATGTCATCCACCTGGTGGCCACAGGTGTCTCCTGCTTCCTGGGCTCTGGGCTTCTGACCTTGGCAGTGTACCTGTCCTGCCAGCACTGCCAGCGCCAGACCCAGGAGTCCACACTGGTCCATCCCGCCACCCCCAATCACCTGCACTACAAGGGTGGGGGCACCCCCAAGAACGAGAAGTACACACCCATGGAGTTCAAGGTGGGAGCCCTCCTGTAGAAGCACAGGGCAGGGGGAAGAGTGCAATGGTTCTGGCCTGAGCTGGGCGTGACTGGGCTGGCCACTCCGGAGGGGGCAGTGGTGTTGTGAATAGAATGCTGTTTGCATCAGCAGTCAGAATGGTCTTTCATTGCTGTCTCCTCATCTCCTTGCCCTGGCCTGCCCTCTTTCCCCATCTCTCCCTTCACCCGCTCCTCTCTGGTTCCTTCCTTCTCCCACAGACTCTGAACAAGAATAACCTGATCCCCGACGACAGAGCCAACTTCTACCCATTGCAGCAGACCAATGTGTACACGACCACCTACTACCCCAGCCCGCTGAACAAGCACAGCTTCCGGCCCGAGGCCTCACCTGGACAACGGTGCTTCCCCAACAGCTGATACCACTGTCTGGGGACTTGGGCTCCTTGCCTTCTAAGGCACAGAGCAGGTGGAGATGGGACAATGGAGCCAGTTTGGTTTTCTCCTTCTGCACTAGGCCAAGAACTTGCTGCCTTGCTTGGTGGGGGCCCATCTGGCTTCAGAGAGCTCTGGCTGGCGGTGACCATGTGGGAGAGGACTGGCTTCAGGCTGGCACATGGCTGCAGTTCCAGCTCAACCCAGGTCTCTCATGGCCTCCTGGTGACCCACTGTCGTGCTGATCTCCCCTGCCATGTCTGCACTGCGGACCTATGGGGCATGTGAGGAATTGGAGAGTGGAGATGGCAGGGGCAGGCTCATAGGTTTGGGTTGGAAATGATGGCCGGTGTGGCCATCACGGGCCAACTCTGCCCCTCTCTGGCTGGCCCCAGGAAGGGCCTGGGATCCATCCTGATTATCTCTGAAAGAAACTAATCAGATGGCCCCGGTAGCTCTGGATTCTCTGCCCAGGGATGGGCCATCGTGGTGCTGCCCCAGTGTGACATGGGGATCAAGGCTGGCCCAGGCTGTCCACCTTTGCTTAGCAGTCTGTACTTTGCCCATGGACATCCCTCTGGTCAGAGGCAGTGAGGACTTGGGACTGGACACTGATCTTTGCTGAGAAGCCCTTTAATCTGGGCTGGCACAGGCCTCAGCCTTGCCCTCAGAATGCACGAAAGATGGCCCAGGAGAAAGGGAGGCAGGCGTCCAGCCTCCGTGCCACTATGGAGACTGTCTTCCAGTTGCTGCTCAACAGAGCTGTTGGCTGAGACCTGCTTGGGAGTCTTTGCTGGCCCCTCATCTGTTCAGGAACACACACACACACAGTCACAACCTGCTACAGCAACAAAAAGGATGTTGGGCTGTGGCATTATTATTAAAGACGATATCCAGTCTCCAAATGTAATTTTGTCTGCGTGCGTATGTGTGTGGGCTCCTCTTGGCATGGTCTTGTCAATCAGAGCAATGCACTCGGTTGGCAGATGGTCTTCTCAGGATGGAGGAAATTACCCAAGTGGAGTTTGACTTTAATAGTGGATATTTTTCCATTTGTGAGTATATTTGCACACACATCTTGCCCTAAACTTTTGGAAAAGAGATCAGGGATAAATAAATTCATAAGTAGGAACACAAGGTACACCAAGGGTAACACGACACGGGAGATTTCTGCCTGTTCCCTGGGCAGAGAATCCAGGCAACAGTTCCAGAGCAGAAATGTGTGTGTCCAGCAAAGGGGGCATTCATGAGGGTTATTTTAAGAGGTATTTAAAATACAGAGTTTAATAAAAGCAAAACTGACTGAGAAATGAGTAAACCTGTGAGGTGGGGGAAGCCCACTGTAATTTTTGCTGGATTAAATAAAAAGAACCTTAAAACCTCAGCCTGCCAAATCAATGCTGCCATTTTGGATGAGATTGATGGACATGTTCAATTTAGCAAGTGACTTCCTGACTTTTAGCTGGATCAATTCTCACAGGATTCCCAACAAAACCTACTTGTAGGTCAGGCTATAAAGCTCAAGAATCCTAGTGATAGAGGAGGCAGAGGGTCTTGGGGAGTGGAGGAGGAGGAAAAGAGGCTTCCTGGGCCTCATGTCTTGGAATCCTTCCTGCTGACTGGGACAACTGGAGGAGCAGTGTCCTCAGGCCAAGGTGGAGCCCAGTCCTAGAGAGCTCAGGGGACGTATGAGCATTTCTGCAGTTTTGGGATTCCTCACTGGGTTCCTGTTAGCCCCGTGAGTGCAGAGCTTGTTGGGGGTCTGTGGGGTGTGTTAGATCTTGGGGTCTCAGATTCCCTTGGACCTGGTAGAACCAGCGAAGTTCAAGAGTGTTCGAGGGCCCAAAGTGTCTGCTTCACAAGGGCCACTCATGTATGTCTGAGTGGAGGGTGTCAGGTCTATAGGAGGCAGTCATGGATCAGTCGCAGGTCATGCCCACCCGCTGTTGACTAGCATGGCATCGGTGGGAATGGAAAGGTATGGCAAAACACACATCGCACACACTGAATTCTCTTTCTATAAAAACTTGTATTTTTGGAGGCACGACCATTCAGAATGCGTGAAGAAATCCACACTGCATGCAGATTAGCTTGCATGGTTGACAAAGGCTACTTCCTAGCCAGCCCTGGCTGAGACATGAGGAAGCCAGGAATGTGCTCCCTGACAATGAGGGTGTGATGCTCTCTGGCAGGTGCTTGAGGCCATATGGATGGCTGTATCCACATGGTGTCAGGAAGCTGAGGTATGAAAGACAAGGGGGCTTCTTAGGCTCAGCTGGCTCAGCAAGAGAGGGAGGAAGATGCAGGATTGGGTGCTCCAGGCCTTCTTGGGCCCTCTTGTCTTTAAATAAGTCTGTGTGTGTGTGCGTGCATTTTCTTATTATTAACGTAATACATGTTCAGTGCAGAAAATTTAGAGGATATAGGGAACCAAAAATAGAATCACAATTATATTAAAAAATAAGGCAGAGACTCAGGGATTTTAAATGGCGACGTGAAGACTTTTCTAACCCCTTCTTTCAACATCACTCCAAAAGCAGAGAGAACAAAAAAACAAAAGCTCTGTCACTATTTTCAATAAAACTAGGATGTCTGTGTAATCCCAAGTCATAATACATGAAGACAGAAAGCAGAGTAACAGCATCATCTGGTAAAGTGGATGTGGGTCATACCTCAGCACCCAAGCAATTGCAGAAAGAATCCGAAATTCAAGGAACCAGGTATCAGGGAAGGTGGCGTTAAGGTGGGAGCCTGAAAAGGGGGGTTGGTTGAAAATCTGTGTGTCAGCTTCAGCTAGACCCTCAAGTTGTCTTCACTGTCAACTCTTATGGCTAGGTCACCACTCCTCTGTCTCTACAGGGGGCAATAAGTGTGGTCCCTGACACACTGAACCAGAGGCCTTGGACATGGGGACACCAGGCACAGGGCTGGGTGTGTGGTGAGGGGATGTTTGGACAACTAGGGGTTAAGAAACAGACTGCATGATTGTCCATGGGATTCGGCAGTTGCTTTTTCTAGCTAACTCCAAGACTGGCAGCCGGCTTTCTCCCCCTCCTCTTCTCCTGGGCAGGAGATTAGATGATTCTTTGAAGAAACAAATGAAACCTACAGATTCTGAAAGAATACGCCAGCTAGTCATCTGTGAAACAGCCCTACAGAGAAGTACACTCATTAACGAGCTGTGCCCAAGTACACAGAGCCCGCAGTCAGATTTCAGTGCTTCACTCTTCAATGGGATGGGCACAGACATCAGAAAAGGCGCCAACATGAAGGAAAGGCCAAGTACACAGATAAAGAGGAACTCAATGAGAACAGACGATTGAGAGATAAGAACATTTCAAAGACACCACAATTCTTCAGAAATAAGTGAAGATATTGCATTCATGAAGTAAGAACAGGGTGCAATAAAAAGGACAAGTTAAAGCTCTTAGAAATCAAAAACTATGACAGCAGGAAAAAAAATAGCACAAGTGTTTAAAGATAAAGGAAGTTTCCCAGAAAGTTGAACAAAAAGACAAAGAGATGGAAAATAGGAGAGAAAAGATAAGAAAATTAGGGAATCAATCCAGGAGGTCTAACAGCCCATTAAAAAACTAGAAGGGGGAAATTATCAAAGAAAGAATACCAATTTTGCCAGAAGCAAAGGACCAGGTCTTCAGATCAAAGGGCCTTCCCACCGCCTAGCACCATGATGAAAAAGATTTACCCTGAGGCACATAAAGGTGGCATTTCAAAACATCGGCCTTGAAGGGAAGAATACACTCCCACCAGCAGTGAATTCTCATTTTATTACTACTCACCCTAACAGCTGACACCATCCCCTCCAAGCACTGTACTAAGTGTCGTACACTGATACCCTATTCCGTTCCCACAACAGTCCTAAGAGGAAGGTACAATTATCATGTCCAATTTACAGATGAGGAAACTCTGGTTTCTTTTTTTTTTTTTTAATTTTTATTGTTTTCGGATGTACATCAGATTTCAAATTCTGGATACATTACATCATGTTCACCACCTGAACACTAATTATAGTGCATCCCCTCACATGTGACCCTAATCACCCCTTTTGCCCTCCCCCCTTCCCCAATGGTAACCACCAGTCCAATCTCCAATGCTATGTGTTTTTTTCTTTTTTAGTCGTTTTTATCTTCTACTTATGAGTGAGATCATATGGTATTTGACTTTCTCCCTCTGACTTATTTCACTCAGCATAATACCCTCAAGGTCCATCCATGTTGTCACAAATGGCTGGATTTCGTCATTTCTTATGGCTGCGTAGTAGTCCATCGTGTATAAATACCACATCTTCTTTTTCCATTCGTCCCTTGATGGGCACCTAGGTTGCTTCCAAGTCTTGGCTATTGTGTATAATGCTGCAATGAACATAGGGGTGCAAGTATCTTTATGCCTTTGTGTTTTCAAGTTCTTTGGATAAATACCCAGCAGTGGAATAGCTGGATCATATGGTAGATCTATCCTTAATTGTCTGAGGCTACTCCAAAGTGCTTTCCATAGTGGCTGCACCAGTTTGCACTGCCACCAGCAGTGAACAAGGGTTCCCTTCTCTTCACACCCTCTCCAACATTTGTTGTTTCCTGTCTTGTTAATTATAGCCATTCTGACCAGAGTGAGGTGATAGCTCATTGTAGTTTTGATTTGCATTTCCCTGATAGCTAATGATGTCGAGCATCTTTTCATATGCCTGTTGGCCATCTGTATTTCTTTGGAGAAATCTCTGTTCAGATCTTTTGCCCATTTTCTAATTGGATTGTTGGTTTTTTTGTTGTTGAGCTGTATGAGTTCTTTGTATATTTTGGATATTAACCCCTTATCTGATATGTGGTTTGCAAATATCTTCTCCCAATTGTTAGGTTGTCTTTTCGTTTTGTTGATGGTTTCCTTTGCTGTGCAGAAACTTTTTAGTTTGATGGAGTCCCATTTGTTCATTTTTTCTTTTGTTTCCCTTGTCCAGTCAGACATGGGACTTGAAAATATGCTGCTCAGACCAATGTCATAGAGCGTACTGCCTATGTTTTCTTCTAGAAGTCTCATGGTTTAGGGTCTTACATTCAAGTCTTTAATCCATTTTGAGTTGATTTTTGTGCATGGTGTAAGGGAATGGTCTACTTTCATTCTTTTGCATGTGGCTGTCCAGTTTTCCCAACACCATTTATTGAAGAGACTCTCCTTTCTCCATCATATGCTCTTGGCTCCCTTGTCGAATATTAGCTGTCCATAAACATGTGGGTTTACTTCTGGGCTCTCAATTTTGTTCCATTGATCTGTGTGTCTGTTTTTGTGCCAGTACCATGCTGTTTTGGTTACTATGGCTTTGTAGTATAATTTGAAATCGGGGAGTGTGATACCTCCAGCTCTGTTCTTTTTTCTCAGGAATCCTTTGGCTATTTGGCGTCTTTTGTTGTTCCATATCAATTTTAGGATTCTTTGTTCTATTTCTGTAAAAAATGTTGTTGGAACTTTGATAGGGATTGCGTTGAATCTATAGATTGCTTTAGGAAGTATGGACATTTTAACAATGTTAATTCTTCCAATCCAAGAGCACAGAATATCTTTCCATTTCTTTGTGTCTTCTTCGATTTCTTTCAACAATGTTTTATAGTTTTCGGTGTACAGATCTTTCACCTCTTTCGTTAAGTTTATTCCTAGATATTTTATTCTTTTTGTTGCAATTGTAAATGGGATTGTAGTCTTAATTTCTCTTTCTGCTACTTCGTTGTTAGTGTATAGAAACTCAACGGATTTTTGTACATTGATGTTGTATCCTGCAACTTGACTGGATTCCTTTATTATTTCTAAAAGTTTTTAGTGGACTCTTTAGGGTTTTCTAGATATAAAATCATGCCATCTGCAAAAAGTGACGAAACTCTGGTTTCGTACGTTTAAATAACTTGCCCAAAGTCACACAGCTAGTCAGTGAGGGAGCCAGAATTTCAACCCAGGCAGTCCATGTGCTTGTTATCAATTTGATAGTTTAACAAAAAAAACCCCAATTGTTTATATTTTCATTTTTAAATATTTAATGAGTGACTATTTCCCCCAATCTATGTGTTGGCCATTTGCATGTCTTCTTTCTAAGGGAGATGCTCTGTACCCTTTCTCTCAGGTGGTCATCTTTTCCCTATTACTTTATAGGAGCTCTTGTGTACAAAAGATATTAATCATTGGTCAAAAAGATTTAAATATTTCTCTAATTGATCCTATGCTAATTTTGAAACACAGATTTTGAATATTTTACAGAATCAGAACTACTGATTTTTAAAAATGAAAGTTGTGTTGATCTTGCATGAATGACCCTGAAATCATGAGTCTTCTCGCTGTCACCACCGTGAAGCTCAGGGATGGAGTCTGAAGGGGACACATTTCTCTCTTGTATTCCCCTAAACAAGTAAAGACGTGGTCTAGGCTGGGGAGGTACCCACCGGGTATTTGACTTAGAGGAGCTCATGTCCTCATGCTCCCCAGAGGATGCAGGATGCCTGAGAGTGAGAAAAACAGCAGAGTGTGGGTTGAGAGGTTCATGTCTCTGGGAGAACAAGGTATAGCCTGGCCCCTTATGTCAGCGCAAATGAAGTTTAGATGAGAAACTAAAACGGGCTTCTCTCTCGGGTGGTGGAGACTGGCTATAGCAGTGGACAGTTTCAGACCCAGAGTGCAGGGCACCCTGATCACGGTGAGTCTCCGAGCAGGTCAAACATAATCCTCAAGCATCCAGGGTTTGGACCCCACTGATGATGCAAGGAGATCATCTCCCCACATGGTCAAGGAGGTGCTGTTGACAAGAGGTGGTACACCTGGGCAAGCATCAGCTCTTCTCTGACTAGATGCTGGCTTCCAAGTCCTGCTTCCAAAGTCACACAGCATAATACAAGCCTCTGTATTCAAAATTAAAATGTAGTCTGACTCGGTGCATGTCGTCTGGGAACAGAAGATATTGACCCAAACTTGCTTTGACAGCTGGCAACAGACAGGCACCTATTCCCATAGTACCCATTCTGAGTTTTCTTTGCTTGGGAGAACGGGTGTTGGACAGAACATCAGGGGCTCAGAGTCTTAACTTTACCACTCACCAGCTGTGTGACCTCAGCACATCTCTTCCCCTCTCTGGGTTTCAGTTTTCTGGCCTATGTAATGGCAGGCTTGGGCCCAGGGTCCCTGCCAAACTCTATGGTTCCCAGAGCTTTAGAAAAAATCTTGTACGTGGTGTTTTTTTCTTCTCTGCTTTTCTAGCCAAGTGCTCTGGTGTTGCTCCAGCCCTGGGCCTTTCTCTGGTACCTGCAACTTGTCTCTGAGTCTGCTGTGCTTCCTGGGGCTGGCTCATCTTCTAGGGAAATCAGGCTCCCTGAACCCACTGTCCTGGTGCAGGGCTCTGGGAAAATGTCTTGCTCAGAGGGCCAACTGGACGAATATGGTCTCCTGGAATTGCAACATTCTAAAAGGGGAGCTTCCAGTAGAGAAGAGACATCCAGCCACTAATACCAAACAATGGGTCACTTGCCTTGGTCCCAAGCCCCATGAGTTCCTAAGACCTGGTACAGTCCCCGAGGAGAGTCTTTCAAATGGTGGTCTCTGTGGTCCAGAACCTCCTCAGAGGGCCCAGGAGCTTCTGTCCCAGCCTGGCCATGTGCTCAGGTCACCCTGTGGCCTCCCGCTGCAATCCTAGGTCATCTCTGATGATTCACTGGAGAACCCCTGCAGACCAGCCCAAGACAGACTCAGGCAAAGCCTCTCTCCTTATCCTCCTCATCCCCATCCTGAGCTGCTGAGGACGCTCACTCAGTGCTCGAGGGGCTGGGCGTCTGATCCCATGGCCGTGTTGACTGTGCTCATGATTACAGGGGGGGGTCAGGCCTCAGGGTCTGGATTCATGACTCTGAATTTTATTGGAAAATTTACCGCTACCCATGAGGTCTTTCCAAATACCCTTAAAGGGAAACATTTTCCCTAGAACTGTACCCCAGTGTCCAGGGGCCGATGGGACACAGCATCCCCACCATACTTGGGACATTCCTAATCAGCTCTGCCCAGCATGGAGCATTCTCAAACACAATGGCCCCACTCCCCCCACCCTAGTAAATCTCCCTTTTGAGATTCCCAGGGGAGCAGGCCCCAAGTAGCTCCTGTCAGCCGCTCTCCTAGATGTAAGCAGGTAGCGCTGAATTCCTGCTTGACCATCTGCAGCCTTGACCAGCAGCATTTCTTTCCTAAATGTAAGCTCACAACTGCCATTAAATATATTTTTTTATTAATTTCTTTAATGAGCATAGACAGCAGGCATTTAAAAAGAATACATGCATGGGGTAAAAAAAAAAAAATCAAACAGTATAAGAGGATAGTTAGTGAAAAGTGAGTCTCCCCTTCTTGATTCCCGGGCTCCAAGTTCCCCTTCCCTGAGGCAGATGGAGATGGACACAGATACACAGGCATATATGTACGTTGGTGTGTGTACATAAAATGTACCAAAGTTTGGCTTTGACCTTGACATTCAGCCCAAAATCTGTGAATTGGCCTTCCGCCTCAGCCTTTGGAAGTCTAAACAGCTGAACGTGTGCTTTGCCATCATTTATAGTCCTCCTGAGCTGCTGCCTGATCTACAGTCGTGGGTACATGGGTTCCCATCGTATCGAATCAGCACATCAACCCTGGCGGCATGCACAGGGCACGCCACTTAGATTTACTGTTAATAAATGATACTCACTATAAATGTCTAGACGAATCTTGAAGTGAAAATCTCTGCTTCGCATGTTAAAATTCTATCAGTCTATGGAACTATACATGTATATTTAGCATTGTAAGAGTAAAATGCCACAATAATTAATGATGATTGTGTCACGGCTAATTTTACGTTCAAACACAATTAAGCACTTTCAAATAGCAAACAAATAGGGAAAAGACTGAGAGTTAAAAACAACGTTGTGAGAGAATGCTAGTCACATTACTTTAGGAAGAACATTATAGTCTTTGTGAGCCAACAAATGTTAAATCATTTTAAATAACACAGGGCAGAATAACAGAGATTTGATTAAATCATAATTCTAATGTTTGTCAACTGGTTTGATGTCTATCTAGCCTTCATTATGTTAAACAAAATAACCTTTCAGTATTATGTTTAATTTTTGGTGTTTAATTCCATTTTGGCTATGAGTCTTTCAAGAATAAATTCTATTTGGGAATTCACGTCTTATGAAAATGGATTTTAAAAGAAAGAACGTCAGCTTTTCTACTTCAACATTTCGTAAGCAGAAAAAAACTGACCAAATTATGTTCAATATCCCCTGAAAAACCACCTTTGATCTAGACATAATAAAGAACATAAAGGGAATGAAGAAAAGAAAAAAGTCAGGAAAATGAATATATTAAAAAAACAAATCTGGGTTCTCTACAGTGAAGTGAGCATCTGCTCAGCGCCACGAAACTGCAGCTGACCACGCCCAGCAATTACTGTTTCTGCACGAAAAGGTGAAACTGAAAGTCGGAGCATTAGCAATTTTTATAGCAAAATTATAATAATAATCTCATTCTTTGGGCTGAAGTTTCAGATTAATTCTTGCATCCCAGAAGTTCTGTTCTGAGAAGGTGATAGCTGCTTTGGCCTCAGCTTTAAGCCAATATTGATTGTACATTTGCCCCCCGTGCGCACTCCGGGCAGCAGACAAGCCGGCCTGCACACCCTGCTCAGCACCAGCCTGTCCATTTACCAATCTCCCTGCAGAGCACTCCATGGCTGTCCTCTTCCCTAACAACTGCACCACCATTTATTTAACCAAACTCCTCATGACTTTTAGTATGTTTTCACCTCTTGTTACAAACAGTGTGGCAAAGATGATCCTTGTATGTGTTCAACTATAATGGCAGAATGAATTCCTAAAAAGAGAATTACCCAAAGAATATACACATTCTAAATTTTGTTAGATTGTCCAACTTGCTGTAACATCACGTCACAACTTCTAGTTTTATCCGTCTCTCTCTTTTAGAGGTAATTCTCCAGTTTTAGTGATAGGGCTCATTCTAGGGGAAAGAGGAGGTCAAGGTGATTTCAGTGTCCCTCCATCTCCCAGGAGCTCCCTCCTTCCCATCATGGCCCCGGTCCCCCAAGCACCTGGTCAGACTCCCGTGAGGCCCCACCACACCTATTCTTCTTTTGCCATCAAACCTGGTCTGTCCAATGTCCTAGGTCTCCTGGGTCCCTGTTCTCTGAAGCACTAATGGACGAGCAGGTTCCAGCCGCAGTGTGGCTGGTTGACAGTGCATTATAGTAAAGGCTTTCGAGGTCTAACCTCAAAGAAGTAAGTGATGCTGGGACTTCCGGGAACTGTGCCTGGGAGGTGAGACAGACAGTTTGGGCAGAGGGATTCCCAAAGCCCTCTATATCAAAGCTGCCTGGGACACGATCATCCTCCCTTCTTCCACCTCTTTCCATATTTCAGGAGTTGGGAAAAGGCTGAGGTTCCTGGAATCTCTCCATAGCTTCCTCTTGACCCCCTTCTTCTAGCACTTTCCTCTCGGGAAGGAGTGGGGTCCCTCCTGCTGCTTAGGGCATCTTTTTGGACTTAGAAAGTTCTTGTGTTCTCTTGACCTTCATTTTAATGTCTGTATAGGACCCTGGCCCCTAAATAGTGACATAAAGGTCATTATTTCAACTTGATTTGCGTCAGGGGCTTGGGACAAGCAAGCACAGGGAAGCCCAGACTTCCATGTCAACTCCAGAGAATGACACTCAAACAGACGCATCTGTCACGGTCCTGTCAAGTCCATTGTTCCTGAATCTCTGAAACAGCTCCCACACCCATTCTCCTACCATCAGACGAACAACATTAGGCTGGTCTTTGCACAAGGATGGCCACTGATTGGCTCTAGCTGCCACAGAGTGGCCTGGCATGAAGGACTGTGCCCAAAAGCCCAGAGGGAAATCAGCCAAGCCAATCAGATTGGCTTTCTGTGGGATCTGGGCAGAAGAAGGAAGATAAGATTGGCCAGTAGCAATAGAAGAATGGAGCAAACACACAGGGACTCCACGGAAAGAGACTGGTCTGGCTGAGAGAGACAGGGGAAGTGGCTGTCCCCTTTCTTGGCTCCAGCCCATATATCTAATCATATCACCTTGCTAAGATGGCTGAAATAACTCTGTGATTCTTCTAACCATAGGAGCACACTCTCTCATTGGACATCATTGGGAGGGGTTCAAAACTCACTCTGCTGACCCATGTTCTCTTCCACTTCCTCCCTCCCCCCAAATACCCTTCCAAGGAGATTTCTCACCCACAGAGTGTAAGATTGGCTTGACTTATGACCTTTACTTTAAATTCCCTTTCAGAGAAAAGGGTTCGCCATGTTCACATTTGCCTGCTTGGGCCACATCCGGAAACGGTCTATGTGCTGAGGGAAATCCAGTTGCCTGAACAGCTCATCTCCCCACTCTGAGGAGCGTGCCCAGTATTCAGCCAGCACCATGCAGGCACCTGCTAGTTCTTCTATGTGAGGCACTGTGGGGTGGAGCAGTAGCTATTGTTATTACTACTTTTTTTTTTCCTACATACTTTCCGAGAGAATTTTGAAAGATTTAGTTACACCCTCACAATTTTTACATTGACATCTACAATTTCCCATCATAGTTTAAAAAGCTGAAAAGGACATAATTTCTGGCATATTGAAAATACTGACATTTAAAAATAAAACTGTTCTTTGAAATATAACTAATAGAATCTAAAAAGCACAGCATTTTTAAAAAAACAGGAAAAGCTCTACTTTAACAATTGGAAAATTTACATGGTCCCTTTTACCTTTTGAATGCATAGATCATTTCACTTCCCCCACAGAATTTTATCCTAAGGTAATATATTTTTAAGCTTGAAAGTCTTATTGTTCACACTATCATACTTCTCTGCAACTAAAATATGTATATGAATTATGACGTTAATTTAAAAGATTCCCTATGACTATGAGATCTAAGTTAAAAAATTATTTGGGGGGCTAGCCTGGTGGTGTGGTGGTTAAGTTTGTGCCATCCACTTCGGCAGCCCAAGGTTCTCAGGTTCAGATCCCGGACACAGACCTACACACCACTCATCAAGCCATGCTGTGGTGGCATCCCATGTACCAAAAATGGGGGAAGATTGGCAACAGATGTTAGCTCAGGGCCAATCTCCCTCAACAACAAAAAAATTATTTGGGATTGAGATGTCACAATTATTAACATCAAACATTAGAGAGACTGTTGAATTTCAACAAATATTAAATGTAAAGTATAATTTTAGAGAGCAGTTTAGAATAAATATTACTTATTACTAGAATGAGAAAGATTATTAGCAGCAGAGAGAGAGAGTCTTAGGACTTGCAAAACATGTGTTAATGCTTGTTGTCAAGTCCATTATTTACAGGAAAATCCACAATGTGCTCCTGCTAGAGTGTGGACATTGAAATCTATGGAAGGAATTTAAAACAACAGAGAATAAGTTGGCAATGGTAATGAGGAGACTTGTATCCAAGTAAAAGATGAATATGGGTTTATAGTATTTGGTAATCTTTTGACAAAATTTAATAAAAATGAGAAAACTTTTAGAAGAAAAAATAGGAGAAAACCTTTATGAGCTTGGGTTATGTTAGGATTTGATTTGACACCCAAAGCACAATCTATAAAAGAAAATATTGATAAATTGTACTTCATCAAAGTTAAGAACTTCCACTCTTTGACAGACACTGTTAAAAGAATTAAAAGAAAAATCTCGGGAGAAAATATTGGCAAATCTGGAATATATAAAGAACTATCAGAATCCAATAATAAGAAAACAAACAACCCAGTAATAAATGGGCAAAAGGTCTGAAGAGACTCTTTGCCAGAGAAGATTTATGAATGGCAAATAAACACGTGAAAAGATGATCAACATCATTCATCATTAGAAAAATGCAAATTAAAACCACAATGAGATACCACCACAGACTGTTAAAATGGCTAAAATTGAAAAGGCTGATCACACCAAGTGTGGTGAGGATGTGGAACGACTGGAATTCTCCTACACTGCTGGTGAGAATGCGAAGTGGAACAACCACTTTGGAAAACAGTTGGCAGTTTCTTAAATAGTTAAGCATACAATTACTATATGATCCAGCCATTCCACGCCTAGGTATTAACTCATGACAAAAGAAAGTATATGTCCACACAAAGATTTCTATACAAATGTTCATAGCAGTTTTATTTATAAGAGCCAAAAACTGGACACAGCCCAAATATCCATCACCAGGTGAATGGATAAATTGTGGTATATCCATACAATGGAATACTACTCAACAATGAAAAGGAACCAACTATTGATACATGCAGCAACTTAAATGAATATCAAAATAATTATGCGAAGTGAAAGAAGTCAGACAAAAATAAAGAGTACATACTGTATTGTTCCATTTCCATACAATTCTAGAAAATGAAAACTAATCTATAGTGGCAGAAGGCAAATCTGTATTGCCTAGGGTTGGGGTATGGTGACAGGAGAGGTGGAAGGAGGGGGGGCATATTAAAGGGGGCGTGATAGACATGTCCACTTACCTTTTTTTTTAATTGAGGTAAAATGTGTATATAACATATACCTTTCAGGTGTACAACATTATAGTTTGACATCTGTATACACTACAAAGTGATTGCCACCAAAATTATGGTTGTTCATCACCATATGGTAGTTATATTCTTAATTTTTTGAGGAATCTCCATACTGTTTTCCATAGTGGCTGTACCAATTTACCTTCCCGGCAACAGTATACAAGGGTCCCTTTTCTCTACATCCTCACCAACACTTGCTATCTCTTGTCTTTTTGACAATAGCCATTCTAACAGGCGTGAGGTGATATCTCATCGTGGTTTTGATTTGCATTTCTCTAATAATTAGAGATGCTGTACATCTTTTCATGTGTCTTTTGGCCATCCGTACATCTTCTGTGGAACGAGGTCTATTTAGTTCCTCTACCCATCGTTTAATCGGGTTGTTGGCTTTTTTGTTGCTGAGTTGTATGAGTTCTTTGTATATTTTGGATATTAACTCCTTGTCAGATACACGATTTGCTAATATCTTCTCCCATTTAGGAGGTTGCCTTTCCATTTTGGTGATGGTTTCCTTTGAGGCACAGAAGCTTTTTAGTTTGATTGGTTCCATGTGTTTACTTTTGCTTTTGTTCCCCTTGCCTTCGGCGTCAGATCCACAAACACATCACCACGTATGTCCACTTATCTTGATGGTAGTCATGGTTTCATGGGAGTGTACATGTCAAAACTTATACTGTATACTTTAAGTATGTTAGGCTAAGTACACGTCAGTTATACCTGGATAAAGCTGTGAAAAAATGTGAAAAAATGTCCAACAAAATATAAAATACAAACTTAGCTCTTACAATGTTTCCTTTACTCAAAGGTGTACCATTCATCTGTCTGGAGTAGACAGGGAACTTCCTTCCTCCTCCTCGAAATACTCTCAAGTATGGGACACAGACGGGGGCGTGGGTGGAGGAGAGCACTCTCAAAGCTCTTCCTCAAGACTGAGAAGGGGGAAGAGGCCGAGGGGATGAGCTTCAAAAGCAGCATGCTTTATTCCAATCCCGAATATTCTTAGACGGATACAGTTAGATGAGGTGCACATCCTTGATGTGTGTGTCACACGGGAGAAATAAGGTCCTGCCACCGTCACCGTTTCTCACTGATGTTCTCCATGCTTTGCTTTCTTGGAACCCTCAGGAGTTTGGCAATCTTTGACAATAGTTGGGGAATGGAAAAGGCGAGGTTATTAAAGAATTGTCATCCTTTCTGCTCCCCCACTCTATAATACAACTGAATTCTGAGCATCTCAACACAAGTCAAAGGACCCCATTTATAATGCCACACTGTCCTTAACAAATGTGTGTAAGAAGGGACAGACGTGAAGCCCTACCTGGGCTCATGATAACTTGTTACAGGAGGAATTGTGGATGCACATAATTTTAATTGTCCTCCTCCCCTTTTGGGGGGGCGGCCAGGAGGTTTTTACCTCCGAGGACCTCCATAGTGATGAATAAGTGACAAGAGACAGGATATACTGGAGTAGATAAGAAGCCATTTGGTTTAAAACTAATACTACCTGATCTTGTTTTTCCAGAAAGGCATGACACGGCTTGTCAAGCATGCATCGTACATCTGCTTTCAACATTTACAACGTCCCAAAGCAGAGAATGATGCCCTTAAAGATAGGGATGTGACTCTTCCCATATCACCATTTCTTTAAGGATAAGCATCTCTTCCCAGAAACTAAGGATTAGTTACCGACCTGCTGTGCTCACTTTGTGACCACTGACCTGCTGACCACTGACCTGCTAACTTCACCTTGTAACTACTGACCTGCTGTGCCAGCAAAAGTATCCTGTGACTGTTGTAAAAGGGATATTCCTGTCATACGTGATGTATGCTCTTTGTTCCAAGACAGTATATAATCACTCTGTACACCCCACTTCTCTGGAGTGCTTCCTTCCTTTGTGAAGGTGCTCTCCCAGGCTGGATGGTCCTGAGGTTGGGCTCATAATAAACTCACCCCAAGTTTGATTTATAGATTGATTACAGATTATTTGTGTTGACAATAGTAATAATGCTAAGCGTGAGAGGTGTACCTTTCATTTGTAAAGTGGGAAAAGGATGCATATGAAGGGGGAAGTGGGAAAGCAGAACCTAGCTCTGACCTCATGTCAGCAGGAGCTGTGTCAGATGCATTTTAGGAAAGGCAGTACTCGGTTTCCTTAAATCTCTCACGCTGTGACCCTCTTGCACTCCCATGCCCTGATGACAAGGTCCCTGACGCAGAGGGATGACCCTGGACTTTTGAATTCTAGACCCACCACTTACCAGCTGTGCTATGTGTGAGGTGGGAGTAGTGACACCTACCTCGCAGGACTTTTGTGACAAGGGAATTGATTACAGAACAGAGCCTCACGCAAAGTCTGGCAATACACATACACTGCTCTTCGAAAAACTCCTTCGCTCGCGCGTGTGTGTGTGCGTGAGACAAAGTGTTACTCAGGACCTGCTGCCTCCTGGTTGGAGCCAGGGGCTCTGCATGCTGGGCTCAGACCCATCCCCACTGCTCACCAGCTATTGGACCTTAGGCAATGTGTTCTTCTGATGCAAAATGGAGCTAATAATAGATGTACTCTGGGTTTGCCGAGAGGGCTGAAGCACGGAAAGTGCTTAGAACACTACCAGGCACAGAGCACGCACCCAAAACGGTGATCATTGTTACTGAGCTATGCATAGGGGCTTAAGGTTTGCTTCTGCAATCTGAGTCCCTGGTCTGTCAAAGTAAATACGGAAAATATGGTCTTGAGCTTCACAGTTGCTTTGTTGACAAAATTCCAAAATATGCCCTAGCTTCCTTTGGCGAAGAAATGATACCAGTCCAGCAAGTTATGCATGAAACTGCTCTGTAAGACCCAATAGAGAAAAACTGAAGTCTTTCATATTGGGCCTTTCCTCTCCATTTAGCCAAACTTGAGAATTTCCCTCCTTCCTTCCATCCCTTCCTACATTGCCTCCTTTCTGCCTCTTACTTGCTGGAATTCAGAATTGAACAGGTTCCTAAAGATCATCAGGTCCAGTGTTTTAAGGGTTGAATCAGCGCCCATCCGTGCCAAGTGTGCGTGGTTTACAAGAAGTGAAGCAAAGAAGAGAGGCCAACGTGACTTGCCCGGCTGTCACGGCTCCTTGTCACTTTTCCCACCTGAGCAGAATCCCTGAAACTAACTCATTTGCTGGTGGACCCTAAAGGGACTTGTAACACAATAAGAAATACACATTTGGTTTCTGCCTCTACTTCCTGGCACCCAGATCCTAAAACCCCTGGAATCTCTGAAGTGATGTCCTTCTGTTTTCTAAGGAGATACTGGTGGCTGGATGGGCTCAGGACGGAGGCTGGCTGCCAGAGGAACCAACCACGGGATCAGAGGGTTGGAACTTCAGGCCCACTGCCCCAACCTCCTGGGAGGGCAGAGGGTCTGGAGTTGAGCTAATCACTAATGGCTAATGATTTAATCAATCATGCCTACATAATGAAGCTCCACAGAAACCCTAAGTGAAAGGGTTCAGGGAGCTTAGCTTCTGGGTTGGTCAACACGTGGAGGTGCCAAGACGGTGGCACACCCGGCGAGGGCATGGAAGCTCTGTGCCCCTCCCCTATGCCTTGCCCTATGTATCTCTGCCATCTGGCTGTTCCTGAGTTGTTTCCTTTTATAATAAACTGGTAATCTGGCACATAAACTGTTTTCCTGAGTTCTGTGAGCCATCCTAACAAACATAAAACCCAAGGATGGGGTCATGGGAACCCCTGACTTACAGCCTTTTGTTGGTCAGAAGTACAGGTGACAACTTGGACTTGCAGTTGGCATCTGACGGGGGGAGGGGTGCGTCCTGTGGGACTGAGCCCTTAACCTGTGGGGTCCACCCTAATTCCGGGCAGTAGTGTCAGAGCTGAGTTAAACTGCTGGCGTCTGCTGAGAATTGGAGAAGTGCTTGGTGTGGAAAAACCCTCACATTTGGTGTCAGAAGTGGGTATTGAGGGCAGGGAAGAAACAGTTTTTTCCATTTATGCTGGATAAATAACTAAATTAATATGGGGCTACTTGTCAGGAGCTAAGTCTTTATACCCGAACCAAGTAATTCTCCTAGGTATCTTTTCTATGAGAATAATCAGAAACTGAGATGAGGATAAACAGACAACAATGTATTCCCCAGAATACACCACTCAAGAAGCAGCCTTGATGTCCAACAACAAAATTAAATAATTTAAATGATAAAAGTTTCCCTTGTCACAGGCAAATGTCATGATATAATGTCAAGGATATGAAGCAAAAATACAGTGATGGTCTGGTCTCTATTAAAATCGTTTACAGCAAGAAGTAAAAAAAAGCCTTATTCTGCATTTTTAAAAATGAAGACTTTGGAACCTTCAAGAGAACAGGACTGTTTGGAAACTAATCCAGGAAGGTTAAGAAAAACTTTCCTCCAAAAAGTTAAAGATGTTCATGATTCCAAGTTTTCCCAAGGCGGGGCTCCCCACCACTTACCCGGGGACGTGCTTGCTTTGAAACTAAAGGAGGAAGGAAGTGCTTCCTGGTTTTCTATCTCAAGAGCTTTCTTGGGTGGTTCTTTTGTTTCAAATTCCACAAAGGCAAAAAACTCCTTGGGGTCTCCAGGAGACTCAGAAAGTGGTGGACTTACATAAACAACATTGCCACATTTCCCAAATACTTTCAATCCGGCTGTGATCAACATTTTTGGGAATTAACTCCCATGACAAATTAAAAGCAGTATTAAATACGTAAGGATTTAATAATCATCCCCTTACTCAGAAGGTCAGTACATTTTAACTTGAAGATTGAAAAAGAATAAAACAAAACTGGGGCCGGCCTTGTGGCATAGTGGTTAAGTTTGTAGTGGTTAAGTGCCCTGCTTTGGTGGCCTGGGTTCATGGGTTCAGATCCTGGGTGCAGACCTACACCACTCATCAGCCATGCTGTGATGATGACCCACAAAGTGGAGGAAGACTGGCACAGATGTTGGCTCAGGGCTGATCTTCCTCAAGTGGAAAAAAACAAAAAAGAGGAAGATTGGCAACAGATGGTAGCTCAGGGCTAATCTTCCCCAGCAAAAAAACCCCCAAAATGATGACTTTGGGAGGGATACAGAGGGAAGGAAAGGAAAAAGGTGAAAAACATCGATCAGGCAACCAACACGTACCAGCTCATCACTTTATCCATCATCACAAAATCCACGTGAGGTAAGCATAATTATCCTCTTCCTTTATTTTACTATATCTTGTCAATGGATGAGAACACAGGATCTCCAAGAAACGAAGGAACTCCCCCGTCTCAGGGCTTGTCCGTGGAAGAGGAGGATCGGGCCGGCCTGCCCCACTCCCTGCTCAGGGTTTTTCCCACCACATCTCACTGACCATATGCTCAGGGGGCTTTGGCTCCACTTCGACTGCCATTTGGAGTTTGATTAAAAAGAAAATGCAGACCACATTATCACAAGTGCTTTCACTACACATTTATTTCAAAACCACAGCACAGTAACTCTAACGTCAACATAACCATATTTTCTAACTGGACAGGAGCTCGCCATTCTAATGTGCATTCTCCCAAGAAGCGAGGCTGACGCAGAAGCTCCCGCGCTGTGAGTGATGACTAGAACCCCCATTCTGAACTAGGAGTTCTAAACCATTAAACATCTAATTACCACTTTGGCAAAGCAACGCACATTACCATTTCTACAATGAAACAGCACAGAGACTTTAAATGCATCTTTATTTTTCAGAATCTTCATTATTCACAACGTGTAAAACGAAGCAGAGTTTTAAATAAAACGCTATGCCAAAACACAGTTTCTTAAAAAGACTCGATGGAAAGGAAGGAAAATTGCATATGAACAATAGTTATTAGTGCTTACAGTTGACATTAACTATAGTTTTAAAAGAATAAAAATATGCAAGACTTCATTTCCTTACAAAAGTATACTTGGCCATAAAATTAAAAAATCTATAAAACCCGAAATATTAAAAAAGTAAAATGCAAAAAAATTTTTTTTATTAAAATGTAATACAATCTTTACATGGTAAGAATTATTTAAAGACGCACAGAACACTTCATAAGTTGTGAAGAGTGTCGGAGGGGAATTCATCACACACACTCATGTTTTGACGGTCGCACAGACCCACCAGGTGGCAGGGCTGGGCCAGCGGACATTCATGACCCCCAGCACCAAGTCTCTGTGCGGGCCGATTTTAAGCCCCCTCTCTGCGCCCTTTCATATTTCTGCCATGTCTAAGTGTGCCCGGCACATGGAGTGTCACAGGAGGAGGAGCACCTGCTGTCATGGAGCCTGTATGTCACTTGGCTCTTAGTGTTGCTATTTTAAAAGCTGGTCCTGGAGCGGGAGGACTCTCAAGAGATCATCTGGTCTATCCTCAGTCTCCTGGGACAGGCCTGACCCACTCTCCCACTCCGAGCCCCAGAGGCAGGGAGCCTGCTGCAGCCTGCTGGAGCACTATTTCACACTGGGAGTCAGGACTTCTCGTGCTCAGCTGCAGCAGTTTCAGCCAAAACCATTCCCAGGGTGGACCCAGATCCCGACAGGAAAGGACTTTGTCCTTCCATAGACTAAAAAGGAGTCAGGGGCTTTGGTGCAGCCTGGGACTGGGAGGAGGGAACAGGGCAGGGCATCAAGGGCAATGAGAGCCAAGGCCAAGAGGGAGGCCCAAGGCTGAGGGGAGGGTCGCCTCCAGGAAACCTGGGAAGGGGGTGGGGGGAGTCTGTTTGGCACGCTAGGAGCCCCAGTGTGGACTGTGATGGCTATGGGACCATCGCAGGCTCCTGCACCAGCAGCTGCCTCTGCTCCGTTTCTGTAGCCATCCTACCTCCACTTCCTTCCACCTGCTGCCCCGGCCTCTGCTTGTCTTCCTGCTCTGACTGTCATGCGGTGCAGAGCCACGAAGGCCAGAGAACTCCGGATGGTGTAAAATTAGACCAAACACACCGTGGCTTGAGAACAAGAGGACAACAAAGGCTTGGGCTTTTGGATAGTGATTTTGGTTGGACAGGCGCTCTGGCTGGCTGCTAGGAGTGTGACTGAGTGGGTGGAGGCAGATGGGAAGGCCTAAATGGAGTAAGAGCTGGTAACTTCACTTGGCTGTAGTCCACCTGGACTACCCAAGGTTCCTTCGCATCCATGAATTGGTATGAAAAGTAACGACTCTGGAAAGGTACACGAAGCACAACAGGATATTTTGAAGACACGCCTTCAACTACAGAGCATTCCTTTGGAGGATGGAAGGGAGGGGGGATTGTGAAAGTTACAGACTTTTGAATAAAACACAGTTCCTCTCGGGATGTGCTGGATGTCTAGATTCCCACTGCTATTTCAGAGCAGGACAGGAAGCTCCACTATGCTAGACGGGGCATCTGTGAGGGCGGGGTTCCCAGAAGGCTGGCTCCGCCTTCCAGCGTTCCCACATGCTGTGGAGTGTGAAGTGTGAAATGCGGAGACTCTTTCCCCACTCCCAGCTCCACTACAACTGCTCTTCATTTGAGCTCCTCTGCCCAGATTGGTTCTGCCCGTCTCCCCTCTGCCACACTATTTCTTGATCACCTCTCTCCTACCTCCATTCTTGGAAAGCAAGCACTTCTAAGTGCAAAGGGGTGGCTCTGGAACAGATGACGGGGAGGCTGTAGAATCTCCATGCCTCGAGAGCTGAAAAAGCAGTTGGCCAGACACACTGCAGGCAGGATGTGCTTGGAGGCAGGAGGCTGGGCCAGATGACTCAGTGAAAATGAGCCAGTTTCGGGGTTCTGTTTCCCAGAATCCGCTTCCACCACAACTCCCTACCTTCACACCTCCGTCTCCACTTTTGCTCAGTAGACACATTAACGAATGTCTATGGGCCTGGCTTGTATCTCACTGACTCTTCCACTGGGGTCACCTTACATGGGCCCATCTCCCTCTCGCCAGAAGACTTTTCCTTCTGCCTAATCCCACGTCTGAAGGAACACTAGCAGATCTGAAATCTTTGGAAGCTTGTTAACTTTCCCTAAAACCTTTCCACTTCTTTTCAAAGCATCAAAACAGATTTCTATGCTTTTCCCTTCAAAGCCTGTCCAGGGCATTTTTCACTCTATAAGATTACACATAACTGTACATTGATTAGGGGCAAGCATGGATTTTTAATGGCCCAAGAAAACAGGATTTAGAACATATTTTTCCAAATAGAGTAAGATCTATTAGATCTTAGCTGTAGATATAGACAGTTGTAGAAATAAGCTACGAAGCTTCCGACAGCCTTTTGGGGGTGTTGCTAGCTTTGAATTATAATTCTTAGGAATGGAATCATCAGAATATGCATCTCTCTGAGCGCCAGGAGGCTGTCTTATCTGTTTTTGCATCCTCAGTGCCTAGCTTGGTGCTCAGCATGCAACAGGAGCCCAAAATTAGGTGAATTACGAGATCCAGCTTCCTCCATCCCAGTTTTTTTTTTTTAATGTGATGTGCCTCTCCCAGCATTTAATATTGACTACGAGGAAATCACTGCCTGACTTTCTCTTAGAATGTTCCATATGTTCAAAGTGTATTATAAAGTATTCAGGAGGAAAAAGATTGTAGTCTGCTATAAAAGAAGTGATTTTTTAAGAAAAAAATTAAAGCTTAAAAAAACATGCAATAAATTTCAGGACCTAGATAACATACAATTTACTAGTAAAGAAATACTGATAAAAGAGCGAATAGGTACGAGAATCAATAACTGGTTCATCAGAGTAAACTTCCCCTCAGTTAGATGGAAGGACAATCATAGCAACAGAATGTAGCATGAGTTGCCTGTGCCTGAGGGTCTATAGTAAGCTTGAGTGAAAAAGACAACAAATGTAAGAGGGGCTTCTCTATTCTGAGATAAAAGCGGGTGAAACGTCACTTGATGGCTTTTTTCCCCTCAAAAGCACAAGGGTAACTGCATTCCTTTGGGACGCGGGGCGAGGATTCTGGGGTGCAAGTCAAAAGGACCGTGGGGTGATGGGGGAGCGGGACGGCTCCACTGGAGACATTTACTTCACTTACTAACACGATTTTCTCAGCAATAACTTACTGATCAGGAAGGGCAGTGAAACGTGAATTAGTGAGTTCAGGGAAGGACTCAGAAGAAAGAGACGCCCCCAACGCACACCCTCCATTTTAGCTGGATTCCACTGGCAGACTCTATTCTGCCTTTGGCAGGTGGGGTGGGATCAGTCACCTATCATGACTTTTTCCAAGCACTTTCTCTGCGTCACAGACCTAAACAGAAATAGGTGGTTATGTGTGTAGGTCAAGGAAGTGATTTTACTTGGGACTCGCGGATGCAATTCAGTAAGATGGAAGCAGAATTTTCCTAATACTTAGTTTTTGTAAGCCTCCAAAATGATATATCTCTGGTGGGGAGGGAGGGAAATTTGGAAATGGGGACATCTGTAGTAACTAAAATCATCTCCAGAACTACAACCTGCCCTTTTTGGCATTCTCTGGGTTTCTGTAAAGGCTTAGGCGGCCAGGATTTCAGTAGCGATGCATCGAGTGTGGTTTAGGTTTGCCCACAGGCGGGGAGACCTGAAGAGCTTCCAGTCTCCAGCCCCCAAAGTAGCCCTCCTCCAGCCGGCTGGCTGACAGACCCAGTGACAGCACTGGAAACCCTTCCTTTTGGTGTTCAGTCTGTTCTTTGTTAAAATTCAAACTTCTTTGGGTCCAGCCGAGCGGTTAAGTTTGTGTGCTCTGTTTTGGCAGCCCAGGGTTCGCTGGTTCGGATCCCGGGCAGAGACCTATGCACCCCTTATCAAGCCATGCTGTGGCAGGCATCCCACATACAAAATAGAGGAAGATGGGCACAGATGTTAGCTCAGGGCCAATCTTCCTCAAAAAAAACAAAACAAAACAAAACTCAAACTTCTTTTAGAAAGGACACTCACAAGGCCTTATGAGTATGTGCATCTTAGCGTATATGCCTTTGTTAAATTTTGTCTTCAGAGAAAGGTGGGGGGAGCCAACAATATTCCCAACTTTCCAAAGGAAGAGTAACCATTCCCCAGCTGTGGAATGATGGTAAGGTTTGGGATTCCTCATGCCAGAACTGATTCTCTGCTCCCAGAGAGACACGGGTTCTATGATGGAAATTTCAATGGAACACAATCTACTCTCCTTGGAATCAGTTATGGTTAACGATGTTATGAGAAAAAAATTTGGATTTCTGCTCTGCATAATTATTTGGGAAACTGTCATTGTTCCTTTTAATTAAATGATAGTTCTGGAGAGTATTTGTTTTGTAAAATCTGTCTAAAAGGTCCTCAAGGGTAGAAACATCTATTGTTTTCTGACTCTCTTTCACAGGCACACAATGCACACATAATTACTCTGTGTACAGAACGAATAAAAGGAAGAATGAACAAAGGACTAAACGGACATGGTAGACAGTCTGAGTTTCCATAACTGCCGGCACCTATAACACACAACCAGCAGGGCCTCGCAGAAGTTCCGCGCTGGTTTGAAAAGATAACGTGTAATGGGAAGTACTGGTGGGAAGCTATCACACTCACGTTTTCTACTTTCTGCTGTGTGTGACCAGTAGGTGCAGATCAGAGAACTGCAACGCTTTTCAGCAAAAAGGAACATCTACTCCAACCCTCCTATTTTAGAGGTGAGGGAGCCGAGGTCTAGAGAGAACAGGTGACTTGCCCGAGGCCCCAGGGGGCTCAGCAGCCGCACTGGAGACAGAGACAGGTTCCCAGGCCTGCTGAGTGCCCGGCTGCTCTTCTTTTGGTTCACTTCTCTCTCTGAAAGCTTCTGTGCCCACATTAGAGACTCAAGGAAGCCCTACTTACTAACACCTGTGTATATGTCAGACCTCGACAAGCGAACCTCGGCGCTCACTCTGTAAAATATCTGCTCAGGATTCAGCCATGTAGAGATGACATCATTGCAAAGCAACTTAAAATTCTTCAGTGCCATAACTCTAGAAATGTAAGTTCGAGGATCAGCTTTCCCACCTGATCTGACAGTTCGATTTCTCCAGGTGCAAACCCACCGCTGACTCACGATGAATCAAACCAAACCAAAGGACGGGTTCCTGGTTTGGCCTGATTCCGGTGAGCAGATGCAGTTCTCAGACCTGGCTCCCAGGATGCTATCTCAACATCAGATGGCAGATTTTCTTATTGCGTTTCATATGTAAAGTCCTTGGGGAAATAAACAGCACCTGCAGCTTATCTCCTACCACAGACACTGAAAAAGCCTTTTCTTCCTGGTGTTGAATGTGTGCAGCGTCATGTCCGGACATTCACGGGAGGAGGGCTACTGCACAAATGGAACCCGAAGGTGCCGGAGAGCTCTGCAGTTCAGGCTGCGTGTGCTTCGGTCGTTTGCTAACTCTTAAATAAGAACCAACCTGCATTTCTGACCTGGAAGAGAGCTTCGCGAACATCTTTGTTCACTCCCTCATTTTACAGATGTGCATAAGTGAGAAATGAAGTGACCTGCTCAAGGTCAAACAGCTGAAGACACCAGGCATGGGACACGAGCCAGGCGCTGGGGCTCTGAGGCCAGGGCTCTTTCTGTGTACTCTCTAGTCTAGTTTGTGAAGAAACCGGCCAGCTCTCCTAATGCCGACAACTCAGAAAATCTGGGTTTCACACAGCCTGCTTCCCTACATAGTCAGAAATAACGAAGAAGAGAAGCAGAAAGGGGAAAGCTGGACGGGAAGGAGGGCAGGAAAGGAAGACGTGACCAGACGAAGCCACGTTGTCCTGCTGCAGAGGAGCTTAATGGGAGCTTGAAGGTCAGGAGAGCTAAGGAAGGTGACGAGGAAAACAGTAAGGATTACCAGAATCATCATAGCTATTATTTTTAAAAAATGGAAAAGCATAGGCTTATTCTCTCAACTTTCTGCTTTCTACAGTATCGCATGCCTCTGCCGAGGTAGGGAGTCATGGAGGTCCTGTCAAGAAAATCTATTTGAGTTTTAGGGGTGGGTCATTCACTTTCCTCTCTCACAGGACATGGATGTTAGCTGGTGGCATAAAAACAGAAACCATACTTCCAATACAGGGTATCGCACATTGGAGTCACCTTTAAACTTCAGAATACGATAGAGCTTGATGGCATATAACCAGGTCTGTGAAATGTCTCTACTAACTACTGTGACATCTGATACAGACTCATCTGGGAGAGAAACGAGGATCTCAGAAATTCTGCTTCTGCCCAAAACGCAGGCAACGTGGTCTTAATGCCAACGTGGTCTTAGAAAATAGTTCCCTGGATGACTTGACTTTAAATTCCCTCTAAATTTTTATACATGTGCATGAAAATGCACAGAAAGACTTCTGAAAGGATTCTAAGGGAAGGAAGGAAAGGAGGACGGATTAGCCAGCACGTGTGTATGGAGGTAGACTTCACTTCACGCTTCTGCACTGGGCATTTTATAATAGGTATACTTTCACGTATTTCTTGTTTAACCTTCAAAAATTTAAAGGAAAAGAAAGAATGCTGGTCTGGGACCAGGTGACCTGTTAAAACCCCACTGTGGCATTTAACCTAAAGGTTCTGTTTGCTTGTTTTTAAAGTGAGGTGTTGGATTAGACCATCTCTTTGAGTCTATGATCCTTCTGGGTAAATGGGAAGAAAATCAATCTGCATTACAGGAAGTCTAAAATAAATGGTAATAAGTAGAAGTATCATTTTCTGACATTAAGGTAAATTAAAAGCATCTCCAAGTCATTCTTGCCATTTTGGTCAAGACTGCAGACACCTCCCTCACAGACCAGAAGCGCCAGGAGGGAGCCCTGAGAGCACAGTTGTGTGGGGCTGATCTTCTCGCATCCCCTTCAGAGCCCCGAGCCTCACAACGTACTAAGTCCAGGATGTTAGAGTTAAAATGGTTTGATGTGGTTTTTGGTGAGGAAGATTAGCCCTGAGTTAATGTCTGTGCCCATCTTCCTCTATTTTGTATGTGGGATGCTGCCACAGCACGGCCTGATGAGTAGTGTGTATGTCTGTGCCCAGGATCTGAACCTGTGAACCCTAGGCTGCTGAAGCAGAGGGCGTGAATCAGGTGGCCCCTCATTTGATGTGTTTTTATCATTTTACCAAAGTCTCTGAAATGAATTCTATGCTTTGTCTCATTTTTCAGCTGTTGAAAAAAATTTAATTCTCCCTTGTTGAAGGAACAGAACAGCTAGGGTGGGGTAACTTTTTGTTCTCTCTTTTGGAGTCTGGGCTGCAACGGAAAGCTGTCATTTGAAGCCTACCGGGTTCAAGGCATGACAGAGAGACTAGATACGGCAATTTACTCAGTCCATACTCTACAAGGCAACAAGTAGCAACTACGGAAACTTGTTAGAGACCTTTGTAATTCCCTTCAACTTACAGGACTCGGCTGTGAGAAGAACTGGGAAGCCTTTCTGGAGTGCCAGGATTCACTTATGTTCTGATCATGCTGGCGTCCCGTTCAGGAGAGGGAAGCCTGGGCCTGCGGCCTTATTACTAGTCAGGAATGACACTGGGTTTTCGCCTCAGAGCTTGGGGAGGGGTGGAGGGTGAAGAGGCCTGTGCCACGAAGTCCGCTCAAGGAAGTAGAGACCTAGGAGGGTCCCAGGGACGGAGCTGAGGTCAGGTTCATGTGAGGGTTCATAAGGCTGAGGGACCAGGCATTGAAGACAGGAGAGAGCCTCAGAAACTGTTAAATGAAACAAGAGGCTGATGGTGCTTCAGTCCCGACCAAGAACAAGCTTAAATTGTTTATAAAAAGAAACGTGGTTCAGGGGAGAGATTCAGGGCCACATCATTGCCTGTACTCTCTGCCCCTGGCCAAAGGAGACACCCTCAAGGGTCTCTTAAGGGCCTTGGTATTAGTTCCTAGAAGTCATTTCCTAAGTTTGAGGTTCCAGCTGTGCCGGGAGGACACCTGAAAGGCAGTGAGTCCTCAGGATGGCCAAGAAGACGTCTGAGTTCTACTGAGCACAAAGGCTCAATGGACACTGTTAAAAGAGCACCAGAAAATCTCACTGTCAAGTTTTGTTCTTCTAAGATGGTCCAACGCTTTCCCCCAAGTACTGCTTATATTTCCTAATGGACTAGCAAACTGTTCGACAGTACAGAAGCAAACTTTATCCTGTCCCTTTCTGTGTGATTATAATTCCAAATTAAAGCGGAATTCTATTTTTCCTATGTTTATAAATTAGTTCTGATCAAATTTCCTTATGGTTTTCTATATCTTTCTTTTTAAATATGGCACTCTCTTCTTATCATAGCTTTTTCATTTGCTGGGTAATATGGTATAGTCATAGCAATGCCTGAACTTATTATTTCAGGGACAAATGTGGAATTAATGTGATTTTTAATGTTAATTTAAAGCAAATTTACTGTGTATTTGCATTTGATCTTGAGTTTTAAATGAAGCTTGTACTTACACAAACAGTAAGATGAATGTCTAGATTTTAGTAAAAATAATAGCAAAAAAAAGCTAATTAAAAGGAGATGGGAATTTAATCTCTTTAATTTAAAATCTCGTAGCTTGAACCCCTCATTAGAAGGGGGTTTTCATTAAAAAAACAAGCTGTAAACATTCCCAATAATTAAACATGAGCATATGATCTATGATAAGACTTGGGCCTTAGTTCATATATGCTTAAATACACAAAATTTTACTTGATTTCCTCTTATTATCTTATTAAGCTCCACCCTCCAGTGAAACGCATTTGTGTGTGTAATTGTCTTGTTCCTATACCTCCAGCATAGACCACATTAAAAACACTTCTTCCCAGACTGTGAAGTATTCAGTGATAAGCCACAGGGAACTTAACACGATAGCATGTCCTTACCAATTAATTATGCTGCTGACTTGGTTTATGAGGACTGAATTATTCATTAGAATCTTTTTAGATCATGTCGCTGCAAGCTAAGACTTAGAGATGTTGGAGCACCAACAGGATAGTGATGAAGAAACTAGAATGATTTTACTTAAAAACCAAATAATCACCTCAATTTTAATGCCTGTACTTTCCACACCCAATAATGGCGGTTTACTCTTATGCCCTATCATCTTTGAACATGGAAGAGAATTCATGGCCAAACTAAGCTGTAATTCTGTGAGGTAGAAGAAAACACTGCTTTGGGAGTCAGAAGATGTGGAATTTAGTTAGTTCTACTTTTGTCACAAACTAGGATTGTGACCTTCCACAAGACCCTTCACCTCTCTGGGATTGTGTCTATAGACTCTAAAATGAGGGCTTGGAGTGGAGGGTTAAGATTTCTTTCCATTATAAAATTTCACTAAGACTCGATAATGTTTGTTTAGAAGGTGCAAAGATAGCAGCTGGTCTATTTTGAAGCATGCTAGAAATAAAAACAAAAAGTAGAAAAATATGATTTGAAACACACAGGTAAATAAATAATGTGTAGTCCTGCCCCCACCCCCAAAGCCTTATGGGTCTGTTCTGGTCAGGTGTGGCATATGAAAGTGCAATCACTTCAAACAGCTGCGGCTTGTGATTGGAACAATTATCTGCTGGAGGGGAAAGCGGCTATCAATGAGACGGAGGGACTCATCTCATCTCATGTATGCCAAAAACAATGCACGGTGTCTGGTACAATGCAAGGACTCTTAATTACTACCCACTTGGGACGTCTTTGAACTAATCAGTCATTAGGTAATATTTTTTAAGGGTTATTCTTTGTGTTAAAACTAGAATTAACCATAATTAAAATGTTCTATATCAGAAGTCCTGTTAGAGCAGAATTTTATACAGCAATGTCCCCAAACACAACAGTTCTGACTAAAACCAAATACATCATCATTCTTCCCTCTCTTTTCTATCTTCTTCCTAAACAGGAAGGGGTGGCTGTTACTTTAGCACCCGGGTCATGGACTACTGACACCTGTAGTGTCTGGCTTTCAATCACCTTCAAGAATTCTGCTTTCCTTTTATTTTATTTAAGAATAACAGAGTTAACTGGAACTAAGCCTAACTTTCATAGATCTTATTCTTCTCTTTAGCAAGCGCCTTAGTTCTTTCAGTTCTTGTTAAGTTAGCAAGGTGGTTATAAAGAGGGATGATTTAAAGGTGACTGAAGACTGACATTAAATCTGAGGGTTTTCTTACTTTCCAAGTTGCACAATTTAGGGTCTTAGAAGAAGGCTCAGCAGTAACAGAATCTTCCTCTAGGACCAAGGTCAGTTAATGCACAGCCTTGAACTTCCTAAGGGGGAAAGGATGGGCATTCGGGACCATGTGTGATGGTGTGTGCACATGTATAGAGATGAGTAGAACTGAGTGCTGACCAGCTCCCCTTAACCAGATTTCACCACCTTGGCTAACAGAAGGAACTGGCTTATACTCTATCTGCCCAGAAAAAGACAAAAAATATATATATTTAGCCAACAACGAAGATAGAATTTCAAATGAGGAAAAAAGAAGACAGGGTTGGAGGAAGCCTGGAATAATGAAGGTAAAGTACAATTCTTGACTTTTGGGAAAATGTTTGGTTTTCCTGTGTGCGGGGAATTCACATGTAAATTTGGACAGTGGTGATATCATAATCCCACCAGAGCGTATTTACATCATAGTGAAATACACATCTGAGAGCTGTCCGATGAGTAACTGCTATTTTTTAAAAGCCATCATCCATAGAAAGAAGACAAGTACTGGCAAAATACTGCCCTCTCAGATATGCTGACTCCATATAGAATTGGATATTTTACAACCCGAACTGAAATATAAGAATGTAATTCAGAAACCACTCAACAAGTTTGGAAGTTTCAATGTTATAAACTGTTATTTTCAAACAAGGGTCATTTAATAAAATGTAACCCTGGTAAATAGCTGGTGGTGGACTTGACATCCCATGCCACCATATATATATATACATATATATATATATAGGCTGAAGACACGGAGTGTTCTACGTGACTTGTCATTTCACTTTTAACAAAGTGCTAAGTCAGAACAGAATTACATTTTTCATATACTATTTAATGCGATCATATTAAACATTTAGTCACCTTTAATGTAATTACTTAAGAGCCTAGTAGATGAAATTATATTTCACAGAAACAAGGATAAGTAGAGACCGAGACACAAGGTATGTGCTCGGAGTCCTGGAAAGCACTCGATCACCACAGTAAAGATGGCCAAAGGTTTCCGATCTAATTAAAACTAGGGAGTCGTATAAGAAATGGCTTTATTAGAAAAAATGTAGTGTACAGGTGGCTAATTCCTATCATTGATATACTTCTTGGAATTAAAATCTGACACAGGGTTTAAGCTTCTCTAGAAGTTAGTGGCATTTCTTCCTGCTCTGATATGTGACTTAGGGAAGGAGTTATCTCCACTTGATAGACACCCTTTATTTCTTTTCATAATTACAATCAATCACTCAGTAGTTTAGCACTGGCACAAAACATAGAGGGCATTATTTAGGTAGTGCTTTATGTGTAGACATCACTCTCCCAACCCAGCATCAGGCACAGATGGGCCATTTATAGAGTTTTAAAATCCCCTATTATCACTCAAGTTCCACATTATTATTACCTAGAAGTAATTAAATTAATGCGATCATCTGTAACCTAACAAAACCTCTGAAGGAAGTTTCTCTCTTCTCCTTTTTTTTCCTGTTAGATGTGCAATTCCAAGCAAATGTGCAGTATGCTGTATTGATTTCCAGTCTCTTTTTAAACTCCTTCAAGTCTGTGCTATTAAACTGAGACAACCACATCAAGATAGAGTCTGTCATAGGATTCCCTGAAGCACAGAATGAGGAGGAGACTGAGCAAACAGGACCCGGGAAGGCACCAGTTGAACCAAGACAACTCTGTAAGACAAAAACATGCAGTTGTCAGCATTCATGTGTCACCAGCTCAACACCACCTGCGTGCCGGGAGCCATCGGCTCTGCATTCACAAGCACTCATGACAAATGCGCCCTGGAGGCCTGAGAACGGGCTTTCAATAAACAAGAGACAATCCGGAGTCTAAGTGATGCATGTAATATATTACAGGGCTCCCATGGGGAATATTTGTAATCAACATTGTTAATAACTTCTCATCAATTTAATCCACCTTGACTTTGGTGGCAAAAAAAAAAAAAAAATCTATTACGTCAAAGAAAAAAATCAATCACCTTTAAATGCTAGTTTGTTAATTATTTTTTAAGTGCCCTCTACCACTATCGCTCTTGGCCCTGTTTAGAAATATCTGATGGATTAGAAATATAAATAAGAAAATCAGCTGAATTTTGAGATAATACTTTTAATTTTTTTGCATAGAAATAGCTAATTCTCAACAAAAACATCAAGTAATAATCACTATAGAACAGAGCAGAAAATATATTTAAAAAAATAAAGGAAAACAAATTAATCCTAATTCTAGCCTCAGGTAAACCACTGTGAATATTTCGGTTCATTTCTTTCTAGTCTTTTTTTTCCTACTAGGATAAATGGTTACCTATGACACCAATTATCAGAACGCATATAGACATCATCTAAACAGGTAATTCCATTGTTATTTAACTGATGGTATCAAGAACACACTTCTTCAAAAATGCCCACTCCTGAGTTCAGGCCTCTTCCACAAGTCAGCCCGGGCCTCCTGCTCCCAGCACCCCCAGCCCCGCGGTGGTCCGGGCTGCTTCCTCCAGCTCCAGTGGCCCTCATGCTGTGCCAAAGTTCAGCTTCCTTCCACCCCAACCCCTTGCCGGTCAACCCTGAGGCTCTGGCTGCAGAAATGAGCAGCTTCTTGGCATAAAGAGGGTGGTAGCAGGGGTATAACTGCTTTAGTTTAATATCCATTTAGCAGTTTCAATTAAAAAACCAACAAATGAGAGAAACAAGTTCCCCGGCACAGTTCTTTCTTTGGGCATGGCTACAGGTTTATAGTTTCCCTTTGTACTTCTACAGAATGCTAATACTGTCTTAATCTTCAAAAATCATCCTAAAGATTTCCACACTGCTGCCTTAGTTTAATCCATAATTCATATGGCTAAAAGAACATTATGCTCAGGAATGGAAATCAGAAAACCACCCAGTAAGAAAAGGTGCTGAAACAGAGCCTTTTTCTGCAGTATGCTCATGAAAACAGCCTCGCCACCCCTCAATTTCTACATTTAAAAAGTCACACATGCTTTCTGTAGCATGTAACCAAGACGTATATTTCAGTGGTATTTTCATGCAAAGCTGTTCTCTGTGCTTTACTCGGATCGAATGTAATCTCAACACTCAGAAGGGCTGTGACCTCTGGGATCTTGTCTTTATTCTGATCTTCCCTGCAATGATGCACCAGGCATTTTCTGCTCTCACATTAACCATACAGCCCTTGGATTCTGACGATAATTTTAACAGGCAAAAAGAAGCAGTAAAAAATAAGAAGAGAAAAAGCAGTAGAATACCTCTTGTATTAAAAGTGAGCATTTTGACTTTAAGGTCGAATTTTAAGCAACAGCTAAAGGAAAGTATGGTACTTGACAAAACGGTGTATAGCAATGACATTTTCTAAATCTTAGAGATTGTGTTTCATGGGGAGCTAGAGCAACACACATGTAGCAACGATCAACTAGTGCTTGCTCTCCTTAAACCTAGAAAACGGTCGAATATTGCCAAAGCACACCTTTTATTTCATCAGAGTTGTAAAATGATTCCTTCTACCTGGTTTCAGATGAAATCTCTACAAATGCCTCATAATTGCTCTCTGGTGTCGTGGTTTGTTGGCTGTTTTTTACCACCGTGCCTCTCTCGGAAAAGTCAAGCTACCTTCCAGTAAGTTCAGTTGTCAATCAACTGTAAGTGTTCTCTGAGATTATTTGCCTTTTCAGAAAGCAAAAGGTCAGCGACGGGAACCTCTACATTTTCCCACTGAAAACCATTCACGTAAACCACAGCTCAGGTGCCCTACTAGGCAGGAAAGGGCTTGCTTAAAAGTCTAATTGGACTTCGCAGGAGCAAAGTCAACTGCCGTCCCTCCTGAGCCCGGTGTCACATGATGTAACTGAACCAACAGAGTCCTGATCCACTGAAATGTTCTTATTCTTGCCCTTGATATATATCCTTTAAAGTGAGCACAGTTTCCCAACATTCCTTCCCTCTGCCTGTCACTGGAGAAAACATAAATCCATACTCCAGCTCCACAACTGGCCTCCATATTTCTGCTGGCTCTCTATCACCTACTGTACTGTAACCTGAGCACTCTCTTTGCCAATTTGCAGTTAGACAGGTGCTGTATTTTACTCTGTGAAGTGGGCTCTGCACCAAATGGTGATGCTCTGTTGGGACTGAACTAATTAGGATTTTGCTCATCCTTTTACCTTTTCCTTCCAGAAGCACTATTATCCTTTTCACCTTATCCTTCCCTTCAGTGATGCCATACTTTCTGGTACGTGTCTGGTTCCAGATACTGTGCTCCAGAACCATCCTTCTACAGGCACACCTCATTTTAATGCACTTTGCTTTACTGCACTTCACAGATACTGCGTTTTTTACAAACTAAAGGCAAGATCCTCCAGCAGCAGAAAGATTATGACTCACTGAAGTCTCAGATGATGGTGAGCATTTTTTAGCAATAAAGTATTTTTTAATTAAGGTGTGTAGTGTTCTTTCAGACATAAGGCTATTGCACACTTAACAGACTACCGTATAGTGTAGATTTTACATGCACTGGGAAACCCCTAAATTCCTAACTTGCTTTATCGTGAGATTAGCTTTAGTGCTGTGGTCTGGAACCAAACCTGCAACATCTCCAAGGTATGCCTGTACTGTCTTTGTGATTTAACAAAAATTATGGTGATTTAACAAAACTGTCCCCACTCTCCCTCAAGAGGAGATAGCTGACACATGATTTCACAGTTTAAGGCCCTGCTCCTTTCACGCCACATTAATTACCCAACAGGTCTGACCATCACATTGCATTATCATACTCCTTAGACACAAAATTACTTCTCACTAGTCCACTGTTGAACCTGTTCTGGTAACCACTAGTCAAGGCCTCCCACTTCAGCCAGGCCCCTGAATCTTCTGAGCCACAATGCAGCCTCAAATCCATGGTCAGCTACTTCAAAATGAAAGAACTGAGGTAAAAACCTTTAATGCTTTTAGCTAAAACCTGCTGCAAAGCTTCTAGAACAAAAAATAACAGACAATACACACTTCAGAACAAGGTACAAACTATAAAATAGGACATTAGACTACATTTCAGAGTATGTAATGAATAAAATAGCATTCCCAAATTGATTTTGTATGTGAAATTATTAGACTAGAGCATCACTGTGCTGTCTGAAATAACTCGCTGAGATTCTCAAAGCAGACATTACAGGAAGCAATTCAGTTCTACAAACATGCTTAGATTGGGGAGCAAGTAACAATTTTTTTCCCAAAAGTGACCTTGAAAAACCCAAGTCAGAAAAACTCTAAGAAAATTCTGACACTGTTTCAGGTACCTAAAACAGAAGCAAAACAGGACATGGGAGACCCTGTAACCCAGGGCTCCAAATAAGCCAGAGGCATTGACAGCCGGTGTGACATTTGCTGTCAATGATAGTGATGGCCATAATCTGCAAGCAAATCACCAGCGGAGCCTCTCTTGGTGCACAAGCCAGTTGACTGTGGTCATTCTGGGCTTAGTCTGTTCAGCCCTGAAAACTTATCTCTGATGTAGTCACCTACCAGATAGCAGATTGTGGGGAAATAAAAACTCTAGTCAGGAAGTTTAGTACTTCTTTGAGAAGTGACCAAAAAACCCACAGATCTTCATGATGATTAAAAATCAGCCCTTCCAATCGTGAAACTTATAGTTGAATTTTGACATGTAACTAACTTCTGGGTGAGCTTTTCAAGTTTTAAAATGACTGAGTTCTGACATTTGAACCTAGCTTTAATGGAAGGGAATTCAATTTATCATATAAAATGTTTAGGGCACTAGGCTGTCGGAACCACAAGTTATTTTTAGGAAATAATTTTACAGAATTTTCAGATTTGCAATTCATATATCATCATTCCTCAGTTATAAGGCATGTGGATCTGCCACAGGACTTCTGGGGTGAGACCAATAATCCTATGTGAAAGAATCTCAACACAGTTTTCGTAGTTCTAGTAACCTTAGCCTTAGAGAGCTGTGGGGTATGTTCGTGTGTATCCATTATACACACTCACAAATAAACATATAAAAGCATGTTTTTAAGTAGAAGCCTCGCTATTTAAATTTCTGATGTCAACCAGCTAATTAACTAGAAGGAAACACAACAAACACTGGTGAGTGTTGGCTATGCCCTGGTCTAAGCTCTTTTCCACATATCTTCTCATTAACTCTCTAAAATGTGAAAATGTACTGAGATTTTTATTTTTTCTGCAAATCACCTAGTTGGATTAAAATTAATTATTATATAAAGTTTCATTTTGCATAATAATCATGGAGTTTGGGCAGAAACCTTTAACATCTACACAGACATGTAGAACACGTGATCAAGAAACACGTGATCAGAAACCAACCAAAAAGAGGGAAGCCTTTGTTCCCCAGCTAGATAAACCCCTGGTTCTATCAGTGAGATAGGAATTAGCAGAAACGGTGCTAAGTGTTTCTTCTGCCACCTACGCCAAAGAGAGAAAAATATCTGCTTGTCTCTGGTCACTCTGCAAAATGAGAAGTGAGCACTGACTGAGGCCAGTTAATTCATGGCAGATGCAGTCTCTGCGGAACAAATTGGAAGAGCAGTGGACCTGGGATGGTGACAGAGAGACTCTACCGGCCAAGCAAAATGGTCAGGAGTGCACTGGGGTCTTCACAGTCGGACAGTTTAGGGGCATTCCCTTCCTTATACTGATCAATAAATACATGCTGGTATATTCTAGAGACCACATGCAAGAGGCTTATAGGGAGATAACATTACCTGTCATCTACTGTTGTTTTTAAATACTGGGAAGATAAAACTATTTCCAGCAGACAGGAAAAGCCACACTCTACTAGGCTGCAAGGACCCCCAGCAAACCTGTGCCCGTGAGCTGGAAAATCGTTTCTATCACCTGAAGGGGCGACACAGCCACCTTTGGCACTTTACCAGGCAAAAGAGAGGCACTGAGCCTCTTAATTTCAACTGTGTCATAACTGAAGTGGATTAAAGCTGATACGTAATAAGCGTTAGATGATCCTGTTTAGAAAACTCATTGAAAGCAAAGACCTGGGGATGGCATTTTCCCTAATGGAAGCACGTTTCCGGGAGGATAGGAAAGTGTGGTCTGACTTCATTACTATCACTCTCCTTCATATGATAAACCAAACTCACATTGAGTTTAGCAAAATTGAAATCTGCTTTACCTGCATTACTGATTGACAGAAATAATCTAATTTGTTGTTAATTATATTAAGAAATTAATATATCATTTAGATGCCTTTGGCTGTTAACTCAAAGTGCTATGCCAAAAGCTGTCCAAAACCCAGGGCGGTTTCTGTTTCACCAGCTTTGAAAGTTTGAAAAACTAATTTTCCAGTCAAGGAGGTTATTGTGGTTATTCTTTCAATTATAAGCATATCAGAAAGTTTCCTGTAAATAAATAGGCATCTTCAAGTATCACATTTTAGAGCCTTTCTTATCTGAATCTTATCAATCAGATTCTTCCATGTACAAATTATCCAAATTTACTGCTATTTGATGAGCAGTTAGGAGATCAGCCACCAGGAAAAAAAAAGGCAGTAATATTAGATTGTTTAAGACAAGGAAATAAAATGGGATGTAAATCTAGTAGAAATTAATAAAAGCTTTATATTCAAGACTCCCAAGTATAAATCCTTATTTCAACATGCAAAAAAGAATCCTAGAAAATTATGCCCAAATTTTCTGAAATAGTAAGACAGAATTTGGACCATAGAAAAGAGAATCTCAGAGAACACCAAACAACTGTGCAAAACGGAGTTACTACAAACCTATGGATCTCAACACCAGCCAGGCCTGCCCTCAACATGCCCAGCCATCTTTCCAGCTCTCCCTGCAGCGTCTCCTCTCACCCTCTCAAAGGTTATTTTAAAGTTTCATTCTCTCCTTAAGCCCTTTCTCAACTTTCTTCCCACCAACTCTTAATAGATGACCTGGCTTCTAAGCAGAAAGTTGGTGTCATCAAGAAGTGACTCCTTCAACAATCTGTCCAGCAAAGGTAGCTGCTTCTGTGCCATGCATACTGCCTTCTCTCTCATCTCCGTCTGTCCAAGGCTGACTCCTCCACTTGGGTTCAGGACCCCATCGATTTCCTCTTTCGTAAGGATTTCCCTCTTCTTCAAAACTGTAACCTGGGGTTCCAACTTCAACCTTCTTTTCTCTCTGTACTTGCACTCATCAATTTGGTAGCTGCTAGCCACATGTAACTATTTAAATTTACACTTAAATTAATTAAAATAACATTAAAAATCCAGTTCCTTAGCTGCACTAGCTTCATGTGGCTGGTGGCTACTGTATTAGACAGTGCGGATAAAGAGCACATCTATTATTATAAAAAGTTCCATCGGCTAGTGCTGTTCTATATACTCTATACACTCCTTGGGTGACTTCTCATTCATCCCTAGGGCTTTAAACTACATATATACCCCTGACATTAATTTATACCTTGTGTTAAGACAGTAGATTCTAAGTATTTTTTAAAAAGCAATATACCAGTGGTTCTTAATGAGAACCTGTATATTAGAATCACCTGGGGTGGGGCTTTTAAAAATACAAGTGCTGGGCCCTAGTCCAGGTTAATTAAATCAGAAACTCTAGGGGATGAGAGTGTATTAGATCAGGCTAGGATGCATTTCAAGAAAAACAATTGAGGATATTTTCTTTTATTGGCAAGTGACAGCTCAGATAAAGCAATTTGCCTTAGCGAGAATTCTCCATATAAATTCTCTATATGTCAGTGCCACAAACCTCTCTCATAACACATTTGGATAGTAAACAAAGAGTCAAATTTCTTACCTGTGTGATAAAATGTGAGAAAAAATAAAAGTACTCCCATGAACATATTACTTAAAAAAGTGACAACTCCACAAGTAATTCCTTCTGGAACTGGGTAGACAGTTTCCACAAAAAGCTCAAAAAATATAGGTATACTGCTGTTCAAGAAGACTCCCAAGAGAATGCAGGAGGCATACAACGTCACTAAAACAGAAACACAAACATTTTAGTTTCATGGTGGCAGCAGAGTCGTAGCGGACAGATCTTCTGGGTACCCTCCTTCAGAAGTATTGACTCTGGAATTTCGCCTCTTTTCAATGGTAGTTGATAAAGTTTGACCAAGCATCACACATCTGTCAACTCTTTGCTCAGCTCTTGTGGAGCAGACAGGAGAAGGTTTTGTCACTGGATGATTACTAGTTTATTTGCCGTATCTTTTTGGTGAGTGAGTCCAAAGCACAGAAACAATTTTACCACCCTGATATCATTAAAAGGACTCTTCGCCCTTGGTCACACTCCTGGCAAATAGAGGGACAGACAAAACATACCAACTTAATTCAAAATCTAGACTCATCCTATAATCTTATAGAGAACTTAAAATCTAAGAATAAATGTGAGAAACATTGTCAATGAAAATTATATATTTAAAGAGATTGGTTAATAATAGCCTCCAAGTACAAAATAAAAATTATTCAGTATGTAACTCCTGGAGAAACACTTAAAATAGAATTAGTCTTCAATCTTGGAATGAGTTTCATGTCAACAGTTTTTTAAAAATACTTTTTTTTAACACAGAAAAAGTTTTCATCCAGAAATGTATAATTAAAAGTGGTTAGGATCCAAGATCCCCCAATAAAAAGCCTATTAACTCTATTTCGTAATAAAATCTCTGAATAAGGACATTGCTTAGAGACATGCACCCCACTCCAAATAATTATATCTTTTTTACTGTATGCATACAAACCTTCATTAATTTTAATTTGAAGGTGAAAACAGAACCAATGAGGAAAAAAATGATTTCCCTATTTAGAAACCTAAAACATTCCTATAGACTAATAAGTGTATCACACTCAGTGATGATAATGAGTAGAATTTATTCTAAGCTTAAGGTTACCAGGAAAATATTTTTAATAAAAATATTTGTTAAGGAAAAAAATTTCTGTACAGGAAGTGCAGAAAGTGAGGGAATTACCCTAAATCTGTTATGTATTATTCATCGAACATATCAAATCACCAGAATTCACCATAACTGATTGCAATCACTAAAGTCCATAACATTGTTGAAGAGGTAATAGGACCCACTGTTTTCTAACAGAATTTCTCCAATTAACTTCAACTCCCACTTCCTCCTCCAATTACACCAGCCTCGTAGGATGATAAAATATTTAGTACATTCTAATAACACAAATGGCTGGTGATTTTTTTGACTTTCTTTGAACAGAAGACACATATGAAAATATGGAACAGAAGGATGACAGTGAATAAAGAACATACTTGGCTGAGGCATTGACCAAATTATTCACAGAATTAAATGGGAAGCATCTGATAGTTACAATAAATAAATTTAAAACATGAAGGAATTTTCAAGAGATTCTTAAAAACAAAACAAAACCTAACACCTCATGCTCACTGTACATTTGCTAAACATAGACCACGTCGATCAATCAAAACATTCTACTTCACACGTGGCTCGTTATCGGCACATTGGGAAATCGAGGGATGTATTCTATCTACAAAACACCTTATAATAATTTACTGGTCAGTCAGTGGTAATCAGAGCAGAGATGGCTACTGATTCAAACACAGATGAGGCGAGGAGTTTAAAATAAGAAAACACTGAAAAAAAGGACAGGAAAAAGCAAACTCTTAAGAACCAGGAAGTGCTACTTCTAAGTAAGGATTCACAAACCACCCATGGAATTGGTTGTTTTCAGGAAATATGTTTAGAAATGATCCTTTCAATATTTATATTCCTGAAGGAAATATATATACCCTCACGTGTAATTTGTAATCAGGCAAATTAAAATGTAATAATAGAAAAATAATTATAATCTGTATATAACAGAATAATTGCACATTGTAAAAGAAAGAATGATAACGTAATGATGAGGACACACTAAAGGGGGAATATCGGTATGGACTCTTGAAAAGAGAGATTTGATTCTGTTGATTTTTATCAAGCATGGTCCAAAAAACACAAAGGAGAGAGAGACATAGGATGTGTCGGGAAAGCAGAGCCTGGGGAAGCAGGCCTGTCTGAAAACCCCTCAAGACCATGCAGCTCCCTCCGCTTCATGCTCCTTAAGAATCTTCTGATTTTGGTTCCTAGGTACCTAAATTCTGGGAAGAAAACTGGAAATCTTTGTCATTGGAAAGCTAAGATTTCTACAGTGGTTGAACAAGGTTGATGGAACTATAAACAGTCCATCTTCTGTCAGGAAATTTGGAAACATCTGTCAAAATAAGTAACACACTCCCTCTGTGACCCAGCAATTCCACTTCCAGAATTTATTCTATACCTATGCAGGTAAAAGTATACAAATATGCTGCAATATTGCTTGTAGTATGTACAGATTAGAAACAAGATACATGTCCACCGGTAGGGGTTTGGTTGTTTAAAAATTTATCAGACATCCAGAGGTGTATTATACAACCATTAAAAATGAAGTAACTCTGTATGTACTGATATTAATGACATCTAAGGTATAGAAATGAAAAAGGTGTTGAAAAGTGTATTATGTTTTTTAAAAGGACACACACACACACACCCATCTGTAAATGTATAAAATTCTCTGGGCAAACACCCAAGAAACTGACATTCACGGTTGCCTCTAGAGAGGAAAACTGGGGGCCACAGAAGGGTAGACATCTTTCATTGCATACCCTTTTCCTACTATTTGAATCTGACTTCTTTACTATGTGTATATCTGACCTATTTAACAAAATAAAAAAAGAGAAATTTCATTGTAAGCTAACGAATTGGCAGCTGATCCAACTCCCCTTCCTGCGAGTTTGTTAGCTTACTGACTCAGAAGTGGTTTATCACTGGGTGAGCTGACCCACAGACCTGATGTCTACACCTGGGAGGCACCTAACGCAGCCTTGGTGCAGGATCCTTGATGTCAATATTCCCACTTCGTTTATTAGAATTCCTGTTACACACAGGATAAAGGGGCTGTGATGCATGATAGAACTTCAGAGGCCAGTAATAAAAAAGCAAGTATTTTCATTCAATCCTCTCCCTCTTGTTGTTTCCTTCTTGTATTACTACAAAAATGACCAAGAGGTTGTTTTGCACTGGATGGATGTGCTGAAATAGCTTCTTATTGCAGAAAGTAAAGAACCCAAATAATTACACAGGAAAGAGTTAAATTAAGATGTTCATACTCAGAATGGGGAAAGGAAGCTGTGTCAGGACTGATTTAATATATTCCCCAATGCTCTGGGACATGCATAAAATAGAAGCCGATTATTACGAGTCTAAATTTGACCTTCATTTGAGTTTTCAGTTTACAGTCTGAGACAGCGTATCTTTGTCCAGTGGTTTGGCAGATCCAGTGGGTGAATGCCATCTATTAAAAGTCAGGCAGACAAGATAATTTCCTGTTCGTCAGAGAGGGTTCAAACTACATGATCGTTAAATATTTCCATGACTTTCTACAGTAGTGATACTAAAATTAAAATAAACTGCCTTTCAATTAAAAAGCTAAGGTAATTTAGCAGAACAAACACAATGCTGATGCAGAGTTTTTTCAAAGAAGCTAATAAAATTTCACAGGCCCATAATTTAAATTGCAAAAAGACAAAGTCTTGTGTAGCACAAAATACAGTTACAATGGATGTATTTCAAAAACACAAATTGGACCATAACCCTGAAAGTACTCCTCCCCTCAGCCCTGCTCTTAATGACAAATGAAATTACTAAACTTTAGGGAAATAAAACTATGGATGAATACAGTTTTATTAACTGAAACACTCAAACCTTAGCTCATCGGCAGTTATAAAACAAATCACAAAATTTCAGATAATATGAACTATTTCCACTCAACATTTAATGAGATCTTCAAGACATCATCAATAACAATAACAACTTCAAATCTTGGATTTATAGTTTTTTAAACATTTTTTGAAAATGCCTTTAAATATATTATCACATGTGGTCACCCTATCAAGTCTTTGAGGCAGGTAAAGTATCTTACAGATGAGGTGACAAGTTCTGAAAGTCAAAATGACTTATTTACAAACAATGTAAATTAGCAGTGCTAACAATAATATAATTAAGGCTTATAGAATCTAGCATGTTTTCCACCAAGCCACTGTGTCAAACTGAAAAAAAAAATAACAAGGCTTGGTATTTCTTTCATTCAATGGTACTGACACAAAAGGCATGCTTCCCAAATCTGTTTTCCACACAAAAGCTGGAAGTGATTGCACAGAAGGCAGATGATGGAATCAAAAATAGAGCACCAAAAGGTTACAAACAAAAAGATGAACTTTAATCGTGATAAATGTAAAATGGTCCAAGAATTATTGCTTGGATATATAACAGGGGAAACTCAGCTTAAAGCCTTTCTTCAAAACCATTTATCAAGTGCCTATTGTATGTAAGCGGCCCTGGTGGAACAATAAATAGGACACATCCTATCCTCAAATCACTCCTAATCTAAAGGAATATGGTAGACACCTATTGGCTCAGTAGCCATTTATATGCACAGTATCAAGGAGATGATTATACTTCATTCTTAAAAAAAAAAAAGCTATGTCTAATCACAAGAAGCAACAGTCTCCCAGTATTAGGTGTCGAATGTAGTGAGAAAAGTGTGCTAAATTCTAGTAATATTTTCTAAGGAGGACCCTGACAAGCTATGGAGGTTGAGAAGAGAGTGAGTGACTACACTGATTAGTGGTGTGGAATCCAGGTTAGATGAGGAGCGGTTGTGAGAACTGGGAGACGTTTAGATTAAAGGCCAAGTCCAGACATGACAGACACCTGCAGATGTTTTGAGGGCCATCAATGGAAGAGGGAGGGAGATGACTTGCTCTGTGGGAGCTGTGTTGCTCCAAATCACTTACAGCTCAGTAGGAGGAAGAAGCGCTCAGGACTCAGAGCTGACTAACAATGGAAGAGGGAATGTGTTTCCGCTTTTGGGAGGTGTCCAAGTGGCAGTCAGATGGACATATATCTGGAGGGTAACGGAAGAGACTCATTTACTGAGTGATAAGTTATATCAGATGATGGCTAAGGTGCATTTAAGTAGATCAATAACAAATTTAAATACGTGTAGATAGAGAGTTTAACTAGGATATTAAAAACAAAAATCTTACAGGAGCTTCTAGGTAGACAATAATAGAGAATTTGTTTACAGTTTTATTATGGAGCAATATAAATAAGAAATAAGAAGGATTATAAAGTAACACAATAAATTTTTATCATGCATTATTTTAAGGGTTAGAATCAAGAATTTCCCTAAAAAGTAGGTTTATAACATTAACATACTTTACTGGATGAACTTTCATTATTGTGCATATTGACTAAATTTTTATTTGATTGATAACGTTTGGAAAGTTAACTGGGAATTATTAGATTAGACCTTTATTAAATATTTCTATAATCTAAATTAAACTTGATATTGCAAGCAAAAACACTCTTTTGGAAATACAACACTTGTAAAGAGAAACAGTAAACATCCATGTTTGTTAGCTACATAGTTTTTCCGTAGGTTTTGGGCATGTTGAATACATAGAATATAAATGTATGTGTGTACACACACTGATAGACATTTATTTAATAACATGCATTTCTTTGACCATGTTCATCATCCTTTTCTGAATTTTCTCATTCCCTTCCCCATTTTTGGGCAAGTGGATGTTTTTACTTCTTTGCATGCTATAGAACGGGACATAATTATCTTAATACAGGCAAAATACATGAAAATATCTTAAGAGGATTACCCTCTCACCTATACATGTCACATGCCTTCCAATACAGCCAGATGTTTTCTTCCTTCAAATGTCACTTGAAGTCAGCTCTCTCTCTCAAGGGGCTTGTGTCTAGCTAATCATCCCCCTTCTCCCCACCCACTATCTGTTTCTGCCACCGCCATCCTGGCATCCTACTGACTTGAATTGGATGAAGAACCTCTCCCAATGCAGCTGCTGTTAAACAGTCAAATCAGTTATATCATTTCAGCAAACTCAACACCAAAGTGCTAACATTTTTCAAAATGCCATTTTCAAAGGATTCATCTGTTTGGTGAAAAACAACTGTGTGAACAGTGGCTAAAAGGGCTACACTTACTCCAGTTCTCAGATAAGGTGAATGATGCATTTTCATAATTTTGTTTGTAGCATAAACTTCAAGATTTTGAAAAACTCACATTATCTAGTTATGAGTTTATTTATTTGTCCTATAATGTAGTGGATACTTAAACTAATGAAGATATAGTACAATTTTAAATACTGAGTTTCCCTAAGGAGACAAAAGCACGCTGCTGATAGCCTCCAAGAGGATGTACGTAAGCAAGCACGTGTATCACAACAGTACACCTGTACATGGGATGGAATGATCAAGTTTTTCTTCTGCAGAGATGGCAACAATAACATCAAGGGCAGTGGACAAAGATTGCAATAGAAGGTTTAAGCAGTAGTGGCACGTGTAACACATGGATTGAACAAAATTAACTAGCTTTTAATTTATGTCAACAGTTATAATTAACACATATATTTTCAAGCATTTTTCACGTAGATTCTTCTGATATATTAAAAAGTAATAATTGAAATACTAAGTTTGCTGGAAACAGGAAAAACACTATTTTCCTGATTACAAGAAGACTGAGTCTGGTAAAAAAGAAACACAAATTTGCCATTACTGACTTTAAATACCAGCCTAAAGGTCTAGATTTGTCTATAATTAGATTCTGTAGTAAGTTCCCTTTCCTGAAACCTCTTTTACTTAAAAGGAATTAGGTCAGAGTTTTACAAAGGCAGCTCTAAGAGTATCTGTGACAGATTTATTCAAATTCCCCATTGTTCCATTAAAATGTGCCCTTTTGCCTTCCTACAGCTAGTGCTGAATAACAAAGAGAGGCCCTGGTTGCTGTCTGTTACTGGCATTAAGTCATATCTACTGAGATTCAAAATGAAGATAATATACACTTCATTCGTTCATTCACTCATTCATTTATTCCTCAGGACTTGTGCTAGGGACTGGGGTGGGAGTTGGGGTCAGAATTTATAAGGCACAAGGTCATGCTCCAGATTTTCAGACTTGTAGGGGAGATAAGACATACTCAAGTAACTACTAAGTGGTAAGTATCAGGAAAGAGAAAAAAAAATACTACGACAATTCAGAGAAGGTAACTGAACAAATCTAGTTCTTAACCTAGTGTATTTATAGGTTAAAAATGCATCTTTCAGGAGTTTCTAAGTGACATTCAAAAACTGACTTGCAATTGAAAACAACAGCAGAATTTATAAATTCGGTGCTTGTTAAGATGTCCATATCAAACTCAAGCTTTCAAGTCTGGCCTTGATTTAATTTAGAATTCTGCTTTCCTTTCTGTCCAACATAATTATTTTCAAGGACAGACTGGGAAAGCAGTCTTGACCAGGGTCAATTACACCAATTTTCTTTTAATTCAGAAGATATATAGTTTTCAAATATATACTATTTTTTCTAATTATAAAAGTAAAACACGCTCATTTATTACAAATCCAGACAAAAAAGAAGGTGAAAAATTAAATTCATTCCTAATGCCTCTATCCAGAGATAACAGTGTTAATTTTATCATGTTAAATAGAAAGTACATAAAATTTAATGAATGTACTATCTTATAATGAATATTCTACACTAATTCAAGGGAAAAAAAATCTGTTCATTATGTACTCACAACTACGTTCTTGTAAAGTCTAACAGATGCATACTTGACATGCAGTAGCACAAAAAAACTGAGTGTAATGCCATGAATAAGAAGAGTTGTAAACTAAAACTGTTCTACCAGAATGTTGTACAACTGCTAAATTATGAAATTATACCAGGATAAAATAAGAAAAAATTCTGGCCCAGAATACTTGCCAAAACTGCTCAAACTCCTAATGTAGGAATGTTAGTATATAAAAAGTGCACAGTATCCAAAAATTACTACTCTGGACAACTGGGCTTTATAGACAAAGCAATAAACATTAGAGAGAGGGATTCCCCGCAGGATGCTATAGGGCGGAAATTTCCCAACCTTTCTTCTCAGCGCCCTTAGTGTCTCAGTAATTTTTTCATGGTGCCCCAAGGCCAAAAGAAACAGCTAACGATTCTATTAACTATATCATTAAGTCTGAATAATTTAATAAAGATATATGTCCTAACAATTTAGTGGTCATTTAAAAATAATACCCATATATTGAAAGAAATATATTTTTATTTTGTTCTTAAATAACCACAATTACTTTCTAATGGGATGTGCGCATCGGATGGGCACCGCACGACTTGTCAAATCTTGGAATCAGGATGACACCACCTCCTCATTTCCTGTTCCACACCGATTTTTGTGTGGTATTTGCTTTTTATTACAATTGTAGAAAGCCAAACTTTGCAAAGATTGACGTCATCAAAAAGAATGTAGCAGGTTCTAACGATGAAACTGGGAACTCCCTTGAACCAGAGGTTCACGCAGTGTCTGACCGACAGGGAATATCCCCAGGTTTCCCCTGGAAATTTAAAATAACCCACGCTGCCCTTGTGAGCTTGCTGTGGCACGCGAGGGTGGCCGGCTTGGTGCCGTTTGGTAATCGTAACCTCATCCCATTGCCTTATTATCATTGTAAAAGTGGCTGGAACTCCCAAATAAATGGTTGTCTTTGAAAGGCTTGATGCCTTTGATGTGTAAACTGCTGGTCATTTTATTATAGAGCACACAAATCCAAACTGGGATATGTAATTACATGTAGACAAATTATATGTAGATGAAAGGAACTTCCTCTCATGGAGACCTATGAAACGACATGCCACTGGGTAATAGGCCCATAAAGAGCCACTTTCAGACTCTTGCTTATTCCCACCATACAAGTGCTTGTTATAACAAATAATCCTACAGTCTACCTTTATAACAAATAATCCTACAATTAAACACACAATCCCAAAGGGGGCTAAATATTACTTGCAAAAAGAATAAAAAATAAGCATCTTAATCTTTTGTTAAAGGAAAGGAAGAAGCAATGATAGAGCCCTCTTAGCTTATAAAATGATCTGTTGTAGTAATTTTAAAAAGATCCTGTGGTGGGCAGAATAACATCTCCACTCCCCTCAAAAGACACTCATGTCTTCATCCCTGGAACCAGTGAATATGTTACCTCACATGGCAACATGGATGAAGGCTGCACATGGAATTAAAGTTGCTAATCAGCTGACTTTAAAATTGGGAGATTATCCTGGATTATTTAGTGGTCCCAATGTAATCACAAGGATCCTTAAAAGTGGAAGCGGGAAGCAGAAGATGAGCGTTCAGAGCAAAATGTGACCTTGCAAGAAAGGCACAGACGATGTAATGTGAGAAGGACTTGACCCACTGTTGCTGGCTTTAAAGACAGAGGAAGGGGGCCACGAGGCAAGGAAGGGGGGCAGCCTCCAGAAGGTAGAGAAGGTGAGGAAACAGATTCTTCCCGAGAGTCTGCCCACATTCTGATTTCAGCCCAGTGAGACCTGAGCTGGACTTCTAACTTAGAGAAATGTAAGATGGTAAATTTGTGCTGCCACGAAGTTTTGAGCTACTAAATTTGTTGTAACTTGTTACAGCAGCCACAGAAAACTAATGTAGACCCCAAATGATACTAACAATAACGATAAAAACAACATCTACTATAAAGGTTTCAGGTGAATTGGGTAAGCTAAGTAAGCTGCCTATAATACACTTCCAATAGGTATTTCTAGTAAGTTTTATTTTGTATAGATGATGCAATAAGACTAAATATAAAATAAACCTATAGATTCCAGATCAAAGAATTTTACTGGGTGTACTTCAAACATAATAGCTTTTTGCCTTTGTTCTTCCTCCTTACTGCTTAACAATAATGTAATGGCCATAAAGAAGATAAAAATCTTTGTATTATGTTCTGATATGAATTTTAAAAGGATATAAGCTTCTCCATGCTATATAAGCTTAAGATAAAGTTTACACATCTATTCCATATGTAAAATATCAATGAAAATATTTTTAGTTACATCTTGAGCTCTTTTTAGATGGGATGATGGTTTGATGGCTGGACAAGGGAGACCTTTTTGTATATTTAACAATTACTTATGGAAAGCAAGAAAAAGTCCTACTGTCAGAGTATGTATACTTCTGTGAACTGAAAAAATTTCTTCAAAGTTCAAAATAGTCTGTATTTACCTGTGGTTAAAGGCAGGTGTGTGATGCTGTTCAAACAAGTCAGAGTGAACCATGTGGATGATATTGTAGCCCCAGAAAACAGGAGGAGAAGAATTAGTTTCAGCATACCCCTGATAAAATCTGCAAACCTGGAAAGAAACAATGTTCTATTAACTCTAGTTAGATTTAAAAAATACTATTTAAATCAATGACACACTTTCATTAAACAATAATTTCTTTCTTTCTTTCTTTTTTAAAGATTTTATTTTTCCTTTTTCTCCTCAAAGACCCCTGGTACACATCTGTATATTTTTTAGTTGTGAGTCCTTCTAGATGTGGCATGTGGGATGCTGCCTCAGCATGGCCTGACGAGTGGTGCCATGTCTGCGCCCAGGATCTGAACCAGTGAAACCCTGGGCCGCTGAAGCAGAGCACGTGAACTTAACCACTCAGCCATGGGGCCAGCCCCCTCAATACTATCTTTGGATTTGCACTTATTTGACATGATATGGTTAATCATGTTTGTAAGTGTTATCTAGACTAAAACGACTTCCTATGGGAGCTGGTGCCATCTTTTGGTGGGAAAAATGGATGCATCTCTGCCCAGTGACTTAGGTTTGCTTTCAACTATGAAAGTTCACAAGCAGAAAATTCTTATGTACTCTGAAAAAGGTTCCACTTGATACAAAGCTTGATAGAAATACCCCTCAAGGAAATCCAAAAACTTTGTTTTAATTCCATGCCCACCAAACAGTTTTCTGATCTATATTTTGGTGCTGCATGAACTTAGTTGTCAGACCAGCAGATGGTCAGGTATGAGAGAATCAAACAGTTTTCTGGTACAATCAGAACTGAGTGAAGAGTGACGAAGTGTCACAGGGCCAGATCACACAGGAATAAACTGACCACTGCAGTCTGCTGTTTTTGGAGACCCAGTCCTTGCAAATGAGCTAACACCATCAAAGTATACTGTTAGGACCAAAGTAGGACATTTAGCAACACAACTACAAAAAAATCACCCCAAGCACTCATGTCTATAGGGAGATTCCATTCCAGAGATCCCAAAAATGGTGTTATGAATATAATTTTAAAATTTACTTTAGGTCTAGTAGATACCTACAATTTATTTCAGATCCCAAGGTGAGGGCAGTAATTTTTACAACTCTCATTTCAAAAAACTAAAAACAGAAGTGTCCTCATTCTAATCGTTCCCTTTACTTTTATTTCTATATAGTTAAAATTAGGGTTTGTAGAAAGAAAATAAACACAAAGAAGCATGTGAGATGTCATTTCTGATATATGATGGTTCCCTCTTTGACTTATTTGGTGCTCAGAATAGGATTTGGTAAAGGATGACTCATTATAATTGGTTTGGAGATTTAACTGAAAAATTAGATATGATTCCTGTCAAACGTGACAGGTCAATGTATTTCAGTTATCAGTGTAGTGATTTCCTATGCAGAGCTACCTTCCTGTTCCTCCTCTTTAGTTTTTAGATTTTATTCTTATACTTTCCTAACTTGTAAAAACATCAGATAAACTGATGTAGAAATTACCGTGTCAATGTATTCTTTCATCATCCCAAAAACACTATACACACTGTAAGGTCTAGGATAATATTATCCTGTGTCAATTATGGTTAAGTATTTAGATATTGAGGTGATTTACATATCTTATTTTATCTCCCCACATACGTAATTAGAACCTCCTCTTCCTGGTAAAGTTGATTACCTAATTTTGTTTTTGATTAAACAGGGTAAAATGATTTGGGGAGTAAATGAGTATGATCTCTATGGAAACACCATGAGTAGCTTTATAGGCAGTCACCTAGACGAGTGACATTTTCATTTTTTATTTTTTTTTCCCCTAGAAAAAATGGGACTTTTTCCTCCTTCTGACTCATTCTAAAAGCGTGTTGTCATAATAGGTTAAGATCAAAGAGAGTTCGATGAAACTGGAAGTCTTTAAAGACATTTTTCATCAAAATGGGATAATCGGAGGGACATACCTGGCAAAAAGGACCAGAAATAAATATCTGCTAATCAGGACACTGCCTTTTCATGGAAAGTTCTAGAGATGTCCTTACAAATAATTCATTTTAATTTTCAATATCTATCAATTTGCCTTTATTATTGTATCACCTTTCTTTGGGTTCTACTTGTAGAGGTTGTCCTCTAATAATATGGAAAGAGGCAGCTTAATTACACTGGAAATACATTTCTAGTCTCCAAAAACATTTTGGGATGGACTACTGCTGAAAAGGTTTCTCATAGGAGAAAAAACTGTCTACTGCATGTGAATTTTATTGTAGCCCAAACAGGTGCCCTTTTCTAACCTTTGCCTGTTTTATTTTTCCCTGAATTCTACTGTTTATCTAGGGGAACCGATTTTCCCTTTGGGCTTTGGTTTGGTTCCGTCCACTCACATGTTTAACATAAAATATTCTCACCTTGCCATAGCTATACCAACAACACAGCCTCCAACTATGGACCAAAATCCAATCCAGCCAGCATCTACCTGTTGAGAAAGTGGCAGACACATTTAATTCAATAGTATCATGTTGAAATTTAGAAGGCATGAAAAAAAAATCCTCTACAATCAATATATAATTCAACATGTAATATATATAATTCTATATGTATAATTCAATATATAACCAATAGCTAAATGGCAACAAATCTAGCAAACACTATTTAAGAAAATGAGTAAAAGGATTTATGTGTCACTAATTAATACAAACTTATCTAGGTAAATACATCCTTGATTAATTTTTTATTGGAATATTTAAAACAACAAAATAATGTCACAAACAAATATTTTCAAGTATGTAGTATATGCTTAGCATTGTACTAGAAACTCTTAAGAAAACAGGAAAAGGACAAAAGACGGTCATTGACCTCAAGAAGTTTAAATATAACCAACATAAAGGAAGCTATTAGAAAATAATTAAGTGCTGAAACATCTGGCAACAACTAAAAATGTATTAAGAGATCACAGAAGAGAGAGAAATGTGGGGTTGAGACTGCATAGAGAAAGAGAACTTGGGCTGGGTTTCAAATGTATAGCTCACTCCACTCTTGAGAAACCATTTCCAGCACTGCCATTTACTAGCTTTGTCACCCTGGGAAAACTAGGTCTTCTTACCTATAAAATGGACTACATGAAATAATGTGTATACAGGGCCAAGATCAGTGGTCAGCATACAGCAAGTGCTCAATAAATGTTAGCTTTTAGTATTACCTGATGATGCTTCCCCATCTACCTACTGTCTTATGTCTTTCCTACCTTCATGGCCAAACTTATTCAGAGCAATCTACAATGCTGCCTAGGTTTCCCCATCACTCAAATATTCTTAACTCTCATTATGACTTGGCTCCTGTCCCAACTCACACTCTAAGTGAGACTCTCAGTTTCCTCATTTGTAGAATGAGGGTAAGAAAAGTTTTTTTGAGAATTAAATAAGTTAACAAATGTAAAATGCTGAATAACGTTATTTGTGGTTACCACTGAAATTCCACGTATCCTAACAAAACCAGTACATTCTGTCTCCTCTTTCCCCTTCCCATGGCCACCACACTTGCTTATTACCTTATTTCTTACCCCTGAACTCCTGTAGTAGTTTCTTAAACGGTCTCCACAATCTATTCTGCCCACTACTGCCAGGATAATTATGACAATCATTCCACTTTCCTGCGCAGGAATAGTTACTGGCTTTCCTTGTACCTATCGGGCCAAGTTCAAACTAGACCTGGCACTTGAGCTGCCCAAACTAACTTATTATTTTTCTACTCATAAATTATATGTCCCAGCTCCTATTCAGTTACATGTGACCATGTGACTAAGAAGTCCTACAAACCTTCAGTAGAAAAAAAAAAATCACTACTTAGGCATATCATAGTAAAACCGCTGAAACCAAAGACAAAGAGAAAACCTCAAAGGCAGCAGGCTTTTAAATTTGAGAGCTAACTTCTCAGTTGAAACAATGGAAGCCAGAAGAAAATGGAACATTGTCAAAGAACCAAAAGAAAATAACTGCCAACCAAGAATTTTATGTCTGACAAAAATAATCTTGAAAAATAAAGGTGAAATGAAGACATTTTCAGACCAAAATAAAAAACAAACCCCAAATAAGAGAATTTCTTGTAAGTAGATCTGCATAACAGACAAACACACATCTACACCAAAGGAGTTTTTTACACAGAAGAAAAACGGTCACAGATGAAAGTCTGAAGATGAAGGAAGGAATGAAGAGCAACAAAATAGGTAAACATGAGGGTGAATCTAAATGCATATTGGCTGTGTAAACAATAATAACAATTTATTCACAGTGTAAAATATATGACAATAATAGGACAAAAGATGGAGAGGGTTAAACGGAGTTGAAGGGTTCTAAGGAACCTGGACTGTCCTGCGAGAGGTGAAGGTTCTAATTTATAATAGATGCTGATAAGTCAAGAGTGCATTCTGTACTTTCTAGGGAAACCATTAAATAGTAAAAAAGACTAGAACTACCAAGCTATTAGAAGTGGGGAAACAGAATAATAAAAAGTACTTAATCCAGAAGAAGGTAAGAAAAAAGGTAAAAGGATAGACTAGACTGAACAAAATGAAAACCAATAGTAAGATGGCAGATCTAGACCCAAATTTATCAATAATTACATTAAATGTAAATGAACTAAGTATTCCAATTAAAATTCAAGGATTATCAGACTGGATTAAAGAAAAAAATTATATGCTGCCTACAAGAGATGTACCTTAATAAAGTTTCAAAGTAAAAAAAAGTAAAAAGATATACCATGCAAGCACTAACCAAGAGAAGGCTGGTACAACTAAGCTTTAAGACAAAAAGCATCATTAGAAATAAATAATACTTCAAATGGATGAAAAGGTTCAATTTACTGGTCAGATACTACATTCCTAGATTTACGTGTACCTAATTACATAGTCTTAAAATACATAAAGCAATATTGACATAAATAAAAGGGGGAAACAGACAAACTCATAATAATTGTGCAAGATTTTAACACACTTCTCTCAGTAACTGATAGAACAAGCAGATGAAAATGAGCAAAGATATAGCAGATGTGAACACACACAATTAACAGAATTGATTTAATCGACATATATAAAACATTACACCCAAGAATTACAGAATATAGTTGACCATATATCAGGTCCTGAAATTTGAAAATACTGAAATCACAGAGTATGTCCTATGACCACATTTATGCATTTAGGGATTATGCAATTCCTAATAATTAGTTAGGAATTAAAAAAAAAAGAACTAGAGAATCTTCAATAGTGTGCAGATTAAGAAACGTCCTTCCAAATAACACATGGTTCAAAGAGGAAATCACTATGGAAACTAGAAAATATTCTAAATTGAATAATAATGAAAATCCTACTTAACAAAACCTATGGAATGCAGCCAAAGCTGTGTTTGAAAGGAAATATATAGCCATAAAATGCATATATTAGAAAAGAAAAGCTAAAAATCAAGGACCTAAGCATTCATATCAAAAGTTAGAAAGAGGAGAGCAAAGCAACTTCCCTCAAAAAAACAGGAGAATAGAAAAATAGAAAGACAAAATCAGAAATCAATGAAATAAAAATAAGTTCATTTAAAAAGCCACTGGTGAATTATTCAAGGAAAAAAATAAGAGAGAATATATACCCAATCAATATCTGGAACGATACAACAACTTATCTTGGAGACTTAATAAAATCATAAGATGATACTGTGAAGAACTTCTTACCAATAAATTTGAACAAGATCAAATGAACAAATTCTAGAATGGTACAATTTATCAAAATTGACACAAGAATAAATACAAAATCTGAATAATTTTATACCTAGTAAAGAAATTGAATCCATATTAAAAATCTTTTCACAAAGGAAACTAGATGCCTTCATTAATGAATTCTACCAAATATTTAGTGAAAAAACAAAAGCTCCAAACCACCAAACTTACAGACAAATTCTTCTGATAATAGAAAAGAAGGAAACCTTTGCTAAGCTGTATTTTGAGATTAACAAAACCTGGATACTAAAATTGAAAGGATACGACAAGAAAGAAAAATTACAGTCCAATCTCATTCATGAACATAACTGCAAAAAAATCCTAAAAAATATGAGCAAACTGAATCCAGTGATATATAAAAAGTATAATAAATCACTGACAAATTGCATTTAGTATAGGAATGCGAGGTGGCTTAACATTTAATAATCAATAAATGTAATTTGCCACATTAGTAGTTTAAAAAAGAAAAATTATACAATTATCTCAATGATGAATTTTATTATATGTGTTTTCCTCCATCTATTTGTCATTAGTCACATTTGATCTGAGTGTATATGTAGAGAGGCCAAAGTATCTACGGATAAACTAATACAATAAATGAATTTAACAAGTTGCTGGATACAAGATCAGCCGTATTTCAATTACTCGCAAAAATCAACTATACTTCTATATGCCAGCCAAGAGAAAATAAAATTTTAAAAGTTTTATTTTATTTTTAAAATTTTATTTTATATATAATATAAATATGAGCATATTTATATTATTTTTTTATATTTTATATTATTTTATAACCAATTACAATAGCTTCAAAAAGTATCAAATACCTGGGAATAAATCTAACAAATATATAGAAAGCATCTTCGCAGATAATTATAAAGCATTATTCAGAGACATTAAGACCTAAGTAAATAAAGAGAAATACAATGACTGTGGTTTGGAAGACCTAATATTAGAAAGAAGTTAATTCTCAAACTGATACAGATTCAAAAAAATTCAAATGAAAATCCCAGTAAAGGGGAATATTTATTCTATCAATACCAAAACTTACTATGACACTAGAGTAGTTAAGACTATTTGGTATTGGGACAAAGACACACAAAGGGACTAGAGGAAAAAAAGTAGTTTAGAAACACATCCATCCACGTAAGGGCACTTCATTACGACAAAGACAACATTAGAGAACAACAGGGAAAGCACGACCTTTTCAAAATTTGATACCAGTTTAATGGATATCTATATGGGAAAAAAGAAACTTAACCCCTACCTTATAACAAGCACAAAGTTCAATTATAGGTTTAAATGTGACAGAAATAATGACAAAGCTTCTAGAATAGCACTGTCCAACAGAACTTTCTGTGATGATGGAAACGTTCTATTTCGGCACTGTTCAATATGGTAGCCGTAAGTCACAAGTGGCTAGTGTCATTGAAAAAGTGACTTTTTAATTTTAATTTTCTTTCAACTAATTCCGATTTCAAACTAAATAGCTACATGCGGCTAGTGGCTACTGTACTGGACAACCAAGTTCTACAAGATAACACAGGGCAATATTGTACGAACTTGGAGCAAGCAAAGATTTCTCTTTCTCTCCTTTGCATTACAGTCTCTGCTAAATCCAACATCTGACTATCTCTGAGTTGGTTTCTATTGACTACTTTTTTTTTTAATATGGGTCACACATTCCTGTTTCTCTGTACGTCTAATTTTTTCTTTTTAATTGTTTATGTCGTGGATGATACAATATAGAGATCCTGGATTCTTTTATCTCTCTCTAAAATGGTTGATTTCTGTGTTAGCAGGCAGTTCAATTCCTCACTGATCACCCTGAACTTGAGTATGCTTGATTTTATGCTTTATTAGGGCAGATAAGCTGAAACCAACGTGTTTCCCCAGGCCCTCTCATTTGACAGGACGCAATCTCTAAATTGTCTCCTCTGCAGATTTTGGTCAGGGCTTGGTTCATGGTCCGTCTTACTCTATCCAGGGCAGGGTCCTTGATTCTAAAGTTTGGCCTTTTTGGTGTCTCAGAGTGTTAATGAGGTCTTACCACTTTGGCTGAGCTAGAACTCCAAGAACCCTCTGCTCACCCTCTACTCTATTTGTTCTGCTTTCAACCCCATAGTAGTCTCTCTGTGCAGCCTGTGGTAGCTCTGCCCTTTACATGTGAAGTCCATTTCTCAGCCAAGACTTGCTGGAGACCCCACACAGTCCTCTGGGGAGTCCCCTTCTGCACAGCTCTCTTCTTTATAAATCAGTAAGAAAAAGGCAGCCCAAGAGTAGATAAGAGACTTGAACAGGTACGTCACAAAAAAGGATATTCAAATACCCAACAAATACTTAAAAAAAATATCACTACGGTGGCATACAACTGCCCAGCCATCAGCATGTCTAAATTTGAAAAGACTAATATTGCCAAGTGCTGGTAATGATGTGGAGCAACGTACTGCTGGTGGGACTGTAAACTGATAGAACGACATCGAGAAAGTCTGGCATCATCCATCAAACAAGTCATCCACTATCACCAGCAATTCCATTCCTAGCTACACATCTAACAGAAAGGTGTACAGAGGTGCATCAGGAAACATGTGAGAAAATTCGCGCAGCACTGTTTGTGACAGTCAAAAACTATAAACCCAAATATTCATCAAAAGCAGAGTGGACAGGGGGCTGGCCCTGTGGCCAAGTGGTTAAGTTCGTGTGCTCCGCTTTGGCAGCCCAGGGTTTCGCAGGTTCGTATCCTGGGCGCGGACATGGCACCACTTGTCAGGCCATGTTGAGGCGGTGTCCCACATGCCACAACTAGAAGGACCCACAACTAAAATATACTGGGAGGATTTGGGGAGAAAAAGAAAAAAAAAAGATTGGCAACAGTTGTTAGCTCAGGTGCCAATCTTTAAAAAAAGAAAAAAAAAAAGCAGAGTGGACAAATTGTTGTTCATTCATACAACGGAATATCATCCCAGTGGGCTGGATTTCTCCCAATTACCTTCCAAATCTCTCTACCCCTTTCTACCAAGCTACTTGGAAGCAAGGAGAAGGAATGGATGGCATCAAGCACACAGGTGAAATGGTTATTTTTAAAGAAATGAGATACATTTATCCTGAGACTGGAGAAAAAGTGAGAAATTAGATGCATATACTTGACAGGAGCTTAATCTTCTTTATGAAGTATGAAGCAAGGATAAAGGATGGAGTCAACAAAACTAAGATTTTCCTCCTTTATTTTTTGGTTTATTAGCATCATTAATAACACCCAAAGAAATGTGAAATTCATCCAGGAAGAAAAATCAATATTGTTTATAACCATTTCATAAGCATCTTGCTTTTGCAACAATGGTCTAGGATAACATTTTACCCAGGCCTTGAAACTAAATGTAGACAACATTAATAATTTAAATGAACTAAAAATACTCACAACATATTAGGAAATAAAATGCTTACTTGGCTGACATGCACTGGTGTTAAAATTAAGTCCAGAACTCCAGACCAGCCAGCAAATACACCAAGTGGTATGGCATATGCTAAAGCAATCATCAAAAATCTCAAATTGCTGTAAAAGAGAAGTAAAAGAAAATATTACTACAGATTCAAAATCTAGAATTTAAACTCTTACTCATGAAAAATGTAAGTCATTTGGAAATCAGAACACCAGAATCAGAAATAGAAAATATTTGTCAGTTTGTTAATAAGTTCAAAGTTCTTTAAATTTTTTACCTTTATACAAGGAATATTTTTTGTTCATATTGTGTAAAATTGTCAACATTTATTATATAGACGAATTACCAACATTATTTCATAGAATGAGTAGGTAGATTCAGTTAAAAAAAGCTCTTATTTGAAAAGACAAATTACTGTTTCTCCTTATGAACAAGGTAGAGGGAAAAAAACAAAGATCAAAAAGAAATATATAATTTGCTAGTTTTATTATTTTCAAAGAATAGTTTTAATTTTTGTTTTATTATTATTAAAGTTTGTAATAATAAAAAATGTTAATGGGCAATACAATTCAAATGGCTCAAAACCAAAAAGGTATAAAAATATGGGAAAATGTCTCCCTGTTACCCCTATACCCTTCTTCCCACAATTACCAATGTTATCACACTCTTGGGTAACGTCCCAGAAATATTTCAAAAAATATAAGCCAATACAAATATATATATATTCTTTCCCCAATCTTTTTACATAAATGTTAGCGTATTACAACCATTTGCTGAACTTTACTTTTTTTAACTTAATAAGTCTTAGAGCTCTTCCACAGTCAGTACATATAGAGCTTCCTCATTCTTTTTTATAACTGCACAGTATTCCATTATGTTAGTATATCAATTTATTTAACCAGCCCCTACTGAGATATATATATATATGTAGAATTTTATCCCTTTGCTCTCACAGTTATTTCACATGTGTACTAGCAAACTTGGAGAATCGATTTCTTGAAGTGTAACTGCCATGTCAAAGTGTATGTGTATCTGTAACTGCAAGAGATAATGCCAACTCCCCTCTATAGAAATTGTACATCCACATACCTATCAAAATGGCTAAAATAAAAACATAGTGATAACACCAAAGTCTAGTGAGGATGCACAGAAACTGGATGACAGGTATATCGTTCACGGTAACAAAAAAGGTACAGCTACTCTGGAAGACAGTGTGGCAGTTTAAAAAAAAAGCTAAATATACAACTACATAGAATCTAGCAACTGTACTCCTGGGCACTGATCACAGAGAACTGAAACATGTTCACACAGAACCTGTATACAAATGTTTATCGCAGCTGTATTTGTAATCGCCAAAAAAACCCCTAGAAACAATGCAGATGTCCTTCAACAGCTGAATGGTTAAACAAATTGTGTACACCCATACCATGGAATATTACTCAGCAATCTAAAAGAGTAACTACTGACACACAAAACAACCTGGATGACTCTCCAGAGAATTATGTTCAGTGAAAAAAGCCAATCCTCAAATTTTATGTACTCTATGATTCCATTTATATAAGATTCTTGAAGAGGCAACATTACAGTAATGGAGAACAGATGAGTGGAGTGGGAGGGAAGTGGGTGTGGCTATAAAAAGGCATCAGGAGAGATCCTTGCGATGCTGGAAATGTTCTGTATCTTGACTGCATCAATGTCAATTTTCTGGTTGTGCTATATAGTTTTGTAAGATGTTACCATTTGGGGAAAATCGGTAAAGAGTCCATGTTATCTCTCTGTATTATTTCTTACAACTGCATGTGAATCTACACTTATCTCAAAATAAAAAGTTTAATTTAAAAAATATCATAAAAATTGGGGCTGGCCGCGTGGCTGAGTGGTTAAGTTCGCGTGCTCTGCTGCAGGCGGACCAGTGTTTCGTTGGTTCAAATCCTGGGCACGGACATGGCACTGCTCATCAAACCATGCTGAGGCAGCATCCCACATGCCATAACTAGAAGGACCCACAACGAAGAATATACAACTATGTACCGGGGGGCTTTGGGGAGAAAAAGGAAAAAAGTAAAATCTTAAAAAAAAAAAAAAAGGAATAAAAATCACATACCATTCACACCAGCTATTTAAAAATTTTAAACTGTAAAGTATCTGGGAATAAACCAGGAAGGCCCAAGATCTTTATGGGGTCAGAGGGGGTAGCAACCTTTAATCTAATTAAGGGCATAGAATATGATCTAAAGAGATGGAGAGACAGTCCATGCTGTCAATTCACCCCAAATTAATCTACAAATTCAATGCAATCACAATTAAAATTCCAGTCAAATTTTTTAGAAACTCAAGAAATATGCTCTAAAGTTCACACAGAAGAACAGAAGTCCTTGGAAAGCTAATTCATCTTTTAAAAAAAAATGAAAAAGGAGGCCCTGGTCCTATCAGATATTAAGACAAACTGTACGGCCAGAGTAATAAAAATAGTTTGGGACTGTCTCAAGAACAAAGAGAACAATGGAGGAGAATAGAGAACTAAGACATGGAAACAATACACAGTAACGGTGGCACTACGAGTCAAAGGCTAAGGCTTGTTTCCTACGTGGCGCTGGATCATTAGTTATCACCACATACTAAGGTGGATTCCAGGTGACTGAAAACCTAAACGTGGAAAACAAACCAGAACGTTCATAATTAAGGAATCCATGGACAAAATAGGTAGGCAGATGACAGACTGGGAATAAATATCTGAAATTTTTTAATATACAAGGAACTTATATCTAGAATATGTAAATCATGAAGAAAAAGATAGCAACCACCATTAAGAAACGGGGAGAAGCTACGAGGAGGAATTTACAGTAGATGAAACCTATGAGGCAAACAATCACATAATTAGAGACAAACTTCTTAATAACCAGAAAATGCAGATTAAGCAAAAGATATATTAGTTTATACCTATTAGACTGGAAAAATTAGAAAGAAGGATAATGCCAAGTTTGGTGGGCATACAGGAAAATGGGCACTGCTGATGCAAGTACAGATAAGTGCAGGCATTTTTGAGAGCAATCTGGCAACAGTTGGCAAATTAAGCCTAAAATATCTTATGACCCAGCAATCCTACTGTGGGGTATGTTTTCCAAAGAAATTCTCAGGTCTACAGTAATGTGTATGAGGATGTCACTGTAGTAGTATTTGTGGTGGCAATGAATTGGAGGCAATTTGGGTACGCAGTGGGAGTGGGTAGATAAAATGTGATGGTTTTATACTACGGAGCACACAGAAGTAGGTGTACACATAGCAACAGGGATGCAGCTTGAAAACAGTGCTAATATCACAAAATGAGAGCTATCCAGATAGCATGTGCCTCCTTATGGAATAAGGTAGCATCACTGATGAAGTAGTCTTCTAAAGCCAAAACAAAAACCTAAATCAGATCATAGCTCTGGCTAAGAATTTACAGGAAATACAAGGACAGAGGAACATGGTAAATGACGCCACAAGGAGGCAATCAACAAAATCCAGACAACGGGGACAAAAGAGCAGAGTCGTCAACAAATAAATTAGGAGAAAAAAAGAGAGAGATGGAGAGGAAACCTATAGATTATAAGGCATTTGAATCAATTGCAATGTAGGGACCTAATGTGGATCCTTATTTGAACAAATTGTTAAAAAAACATTTATGAGACAACTGGAAATTTAAATATCGATTTGATATTAGCCAACTATTGTTAAAGAGATTTTAAGGGTAATAATGGTACTATATTTGTTTTAAAAAGTCCCTATCTTTTTAACACATATTATACAGATTGAAATATTTATTGATAAACTTATTTGTCATCTGAGAATTTGCTTAATGATTCCAGAAGGGGAGACGTGAGTGGAACAGACATGAAATAATACTGGCTATAAATTGATAATTGCTGATATTGGGTTATGGGGATATGGAGGTTATACTATTCTACCTTTGTACATTACTGTAACTTTCCAAAATGAAAAGTTATATAAAAAAAAAAAAACCCACATAGTGTTTAGTGAAAAAAGTCAAACATAATGAGATACATAATAGGCGATCATTTAAATAAAACATAGATGCTACAAAGCAATACACATATTGCAAAAGCACAGAGACAAAGAGATACACATTAAAACGCATTTGAGAGGCGGTCTGGGTAGGGGGAGGGGAATGGAAGTGGGAAATATAAATAAAAGAATCAATGAAAAAATAAAAGAATAAATATGTCCATGTGTCCTGAAGTAAGGAACGCGTTCAACTCAACTCTCTACTCTTGAAGTCTAAAAGGCAAAACCCACCAGCACTATCATCTAACATTAAACCAATATTTAAAGGCAGAGAGAGGTTTACATTAGGTCACACAGGTTAAATGCATATTAGGAGATGGGACTCATATGGATATAACTGTAGTGGGAATTCTGGAGCATAACCATTGAGGGGGATTTTTGCCCATCAAAAAAAAAAACAGGCAATTTTTTTTTGCTGAGCTTATAACTTTGGCCAGCTATCAAACAGTTTGGATTCCTGCACAAAAAAGAAAACCACTTTTAGATGGAGACATGGTAAAAGAAATTGTTATTTCATCTATGGAAATTTTGTTAAAAATTATGAAGAAAAGACTAAAAAAAAAGTGAGAGAGCTTTAATTAAGGCCCAAACAATTGCCTGGAGAACATAAGACCTTACAAACAACATCAAAGATGTGTTGATTCAAAGTTTCAAAATTGAAAAGTTGATCCAAAATTGAAAAATCGCAAGTACTTATTTTTAACTTTAGATAAGTAGTGTAATATGGGAGACGCTGCTCAATGAAAACTTTTTCAGCTGTAAACTTAATGAAATCTAAATGCACATCAAGTATTTACTTCTAATGAAAGCTCAGCATCTGAATTGAGATGTGTAACCGTAAAATACACACTGGATTTCCAAAGATTTTATAGAAACAAAAGAACGTAAAATATCTCAATAATTTTGCATATTGATTACATGTTAAAAGTAATACTTTAGATATAGTGGGTTAAATGAAATATGTTACTAAAATTAGTTTTATCTGTTTGTATTTCCTTTTTTCAATGAGGCTACTAGAAAATTCAAAATTACTTATGTGGCTCACATTATATTCCTGTTGGACAATATTACTACAGAGGATACAAACACACAGTTCTTGACCACAAGGAACTCACCATCCGTGGGAGCGCAAGACTAGAAGAGACAAAATCAACTGGAGACAGTCACCAATGAATCAATAAAAACTCATCACAACTAACTGGGAAAAAAAATTCAAAAGAAGTTCTAGCGGCCCAACTACAAATCATAATCAACAGCAATGGTCTATATAACCACGGAATCACATTCAGTGCTGGGGCATTGCAGCCTTCAAGGGTACAATTTAATCTAATTCCACTTAAGTTATACCAATGAAATATAATAAAATATTAAGTTTCTCAAAGTATCATCCCACTGGAGGCACATGATTTTAGGTGATATGTAAATAAACATTATTTATTTTATTTGCTTTGTATTGACTAGCATTTATTTTAATGTGTATTAAAAATACATAAGGAACAAAAAGCATATGCATATTAGGAAAAAATAATAAACACCTACAACCCATGATTTCACAGACACTATTACGTGATATGTGTCCTTATAAAAGACTTGATTTTTAAAATACTAAGTAAATAATAGTATAGGTGGCAGGTAGAGAAGGCAAAAATTATAGAGGTTTTTGTTTTGCGTGATTTTTTAAGATAGATTTCCGATAGGAAGTCCCTCTGAAATATTTAACCGGTATTTTATCAATTATTTACAACCTGATGAATCGGTTGCTGAAATATTACTATCTTCAATAAATGTGGAATTATCTTGAAGGTGCTCGTTAAAACGACTCTGATTCTAGGTACTGACCTCAGTAATCTACAGAAGCTCCGCCGGTAACTCAGCCGCTGGCTGGCCGCAGCAACACTGGGAGGAAGGGGCGGCCGGGGCGGGAAATAGGCTAGAGTTGCAGAAAATAGTAAGCAGACAACTCCAAATTCTGGGGGGAAAAAAAAAAGAAAGTAAAATGTTCACCAGGCAACACAAAAAGTTTCAATATTTCAAGCATTTATCTAACAAATATTTATTGAGCATTAGCTGAGCTCTAGGCATATAAAGATAAGTAGAATACAGTACCAAGCCGAGACAGCTCAGCCTTGTGAGAAAGACGGATGTGTAAAGATAGAAATTTCAAGGGGTCGTAGGTAAGAAGTCACGCTAGAAGCAAAGAAGTATGGTGGTACTGTGGTATACTCCACAGACAAAAAGGTTGAGGCAGTAAACAAATGTAAACAGATGGAGAAAATGAATTAAAAACCCACAGTACTGTACTGTAAGAGGGATTCTGAAACAGGTCTAGGAGGACTGTCTGGTAAGCATGGTCCTCAGAAGTATTCAGACTATGACTGGGAAACTTGTTCACTGCTAGTGTATAGAAATACAAGTGACTTTTATATATTAATCTTGCATCCTAAATTTGTTTTTTTAGGATGAACTTGTTCACTTTGGCTGAACTTGTTTTTCAGATCTAATAATTTTTTTAGTGGATTTCAGAGGATTTTCTATATTCAAGATCATGCCATTTTCAATCGAGATGATTTTACTTCTTCCTTTCCAATCTGGATGCCTTTCATTTCTTTTTCTTGCTCAGTGGTCCTGATTAGAACCTCCAGCATAATGTTAAATAGACATGGCAAAAGTGGACATCCTTGTCTTGTTCCTGATCTTAGGGGGAATGCATTGTCTTTGACCATTAAATATGATCTTATCTGTGGGTTTTTCATAGAAGCCCTTTATTGGGTTGAGTGTTTTTATCTTGGAAAGGTGTTGGATTGGTTAAATGCTTTTTTTTATCTATTAAGATGATGACATAGCTTTTCTCCTTTATTCTACTGAAATGGCTACTACATTAATTGAATTTTGACTGTTAAACCAATCTTGCATTCCAGGAATAAGTCCCATTTGGTCATGGTGCATAACCCTTTTTATATGTTGCCAGATTTGGTTTGCTAGTATTTTGTTCAGGATTTGTGGGTCTATATTCATAAGAAATATTGATCTACAGTTTATTTTTCTTATGCTATCTTTGTCTGGAATAAGTTAGTTTAAGAGTCTTTAATCTTTTAAGGTAGCAATTCTAGCAAAATATTTTTAATGGAATAAAGGGTCAAGGGACAATACTTTAGGAAGGCAGATTGGCAAATATGCAAGCACTGAAGCAATAACTGGGAAGCTTTGAGTGGGGCTTCTGCTTGACTGCATGGGAATCATGAGCCAGAAGGATGCAGAGCATGAATACATGCCCAGTAGTGCCTAAAATCCAGTCATCTAAAAGACACAAACATTGCTTACGTTTTCAATAAAAAGAATGACATGACCAAAATAAAGTTTAAAATTTGTTTCACCTGCTTTCAGTTTTATTTACTTATTTTTACATTTTAATTTTTTTCTTTAAAAGGAGTGAGTTGTCTACAGTGGGTTAAATGCTTTATATACTGTCACCACCTCTGCTTTCACTTTTATTTCCTCCAAATTATATTTTGAAATGTAAATCTCGCAATAGTGTAGAATCCTTCAGAGTGCGGCCTTTGCCTACAGCATGGTGAACTTCACACCCCTTGGTCCTGTTTGGATGGCTTGCATGGCCTGGCTGACCTCTCTAGCTTCATCTAGCACTGCTCCCACCAGATCTAAGCCACTCTGCACTTTCAGTTGCTTAAATGCACCAGGCTCTCTCCCCTGACTGGCCTTCTCCTCCACGGCTCTCTTTCTAGTATATATTTCCTCCTGCTCACTGTATTTGGCTAACTCTCTCTCATCCCTCAGGTTCCAACTTAGATGCTGCATGGCCAGGAAGCTCAAGTTGACCTTCAAGTTCTGGGTTAGGTGTCCCTCCTGTGAGCTCTCAGAGCAACTGTGGGCCTTTGGTTATAGCACTTTTCCCTCCCTTCTACAATTGTCTGCCTGTCTGTATTCTTCAGGATGCTAAGTTCTGTAAGGGCAGGAACCATGTCTACTTCAGTGCCTAGCACAGTGACAGATATATAGGAGCTCAAAATATATTTGCTAAATTAATAAGTGAATAAACGAATTAATGCAAAATTCATCATAATCTGGTCCCTTATCTTTCCAGCCTCATTTTCTGCCACTTGCTACCTATACCCAAATGCACACATTTACACTACTGTAGCCACAGCAGATTACGTAAAGTTCTCTGGACAGACTGAGCTCTCTCATACCTTCTTTGCCTTTGCAGTTGTTGTTCCTTCTGTACAGAATACCCTAACTCACTTGAACACTCAGTGAACTCCTATGAAAGTCTTGATTTTGTTTAATTATCACATTCTTGGTGACGCCTTCCCCGACTCCTCAACTTCTCTCCAAACCCAGGCCAGTCAGGCCTCTCAAGCTCTGTACATCTCTATTTGTATTATAATTGTCTTATCAGTCATCTTACTAATTCCCAGTGGTTTGCCCAGTGCTTGGTATACAGTAAACACTTATAAGAAGTTTCTGAATGCAGAAAGAAATACAGTCATACATCACTTAACAACAGGGAAATGTTCTGAGAAATGGGTCGTTAGACAATTTTGTCGTTGGGCGAACATCAGAGGGCGTACCTACACAAACTTAGATGGTATAGCCTACTACACACCTAGGCTGTATGGTACTAATCTTACAGGGCCAGTGTCATAGATGTGGTCCACTGTTGACTGAGACATCATTATGTGGCACATGATTGTAATGAACAGGCATATGGGCAGAAGGGATATATTTAAGGACATCTGTAGGGGACTGTAATATAAAAGTTGACTAGGACTCGACCCTAGAAATAAAGAGAAAGGGTGCAAGAGAGTGTTTTGGTGAGGTGAATATCCTTGATTAATATACTAAACATACAGACAGTAGGAAATGAAGAGAAGAATAAACTGTGGGTGACCCAAGTTTATAAGGTTAGAGAACATGGCCAATGATGGGGAAAGTGCAAGGGAGAAAACGGGCTTAACACCTACTAACAGATGATTAACAAATGTTTACTGTTGATCATGATGTTTAGTCTTATACACTGATAAGATTTCTAGAAAAGACACTACACAATGTGCTACACAGTGCTTAACTGTAAGTGGATGGGAAAAGTAAAATTAAGAAATAACCTTCTGTGTAGCAATAATACATTTTAAACTTAATAACTCCCTAGAAAGGGTACATTTAATTTATTTACTTACTTACTTATCCATTTATTTATTTATTGGCAATTGTAACGCTATTTCTTATTACCTAGGAAGATGAGGAACACTATTACTGAAGCTGGTAAGAGTCCAGGCTATCTCACAAGACTGATTTTGCTAAAACATAGAAAACCATTACACAAGTTTAGGAAAGATTTCACTACGAAAAGACTTTGGAGCTGGCCCCTGGAAAATGTGCAAATTTTGCAGGTGAAGAGGGACAGCGTCTTAGAAAAGGGTAACTTTCAAATAGGCATCTCCATATTATATGACAAGGAAAGCTCACATATGCATATGCCTGTGTTAGTCTGCTTAAGTATTTCCTAAGAAGTGATCTGGTACACAAAATTAGAGGGAAGATGACTGGGATAAAAGATAAAGTGTAACAGGAAGAAAATAAATTTCAAAATACCTGCATATAATACGGTCTCTATGCGATCTTTAATGTGGGCCCTGCTATTCTCTGAAGCAAAAAGAGGCGATGTCCCATTGGGAGCTGGAACAACAAGTGGTCCAACTAAAAATGCACAGGCTCCACCAAGATAACTGAGCATTGACGCGATCGCTGTGGCAGTAGCCCGTTCATCTGCAGAAAACCACGTTGTGGACAGGAAAGGAGCTGCATTCATTACAGTTGGACCTGCCAATCCATTTAACAGCTGTCCTCCATGGATTAGTCTAGAATTAAAAAAATTAAAAGGCTGTCAGGCACGTGAAGCGAGGATTTCTGAACAAAAAGAAGTTAGCCAAACAGCAGTTTAGTTCTAGCAATAAGTATACACAGCCGAAGGAATATGACAAATCTGAAAGGTAAAGTGTGTTGACTCTCTGTGAGGAAGAGCAAACACAGTAATGGTTTCCCTTGTTCATCTCACAAATATTCACTGAAGCCTCTGACTTGTGCCACATACCAAACTAAACAGTTCCAATCACCTTGTTTCATTTGTTATAACACCATGTGGGAGCTATTATTATCCCTATTTACTGAGATGTGACAGCCTTGGTTTAGAACAATTAAGAAACGTGCCCAAGTGCTAACAGGCAAAGTGGAGATTTAGACCCAGGTCTGACTCCAAAATCCATATTCTACTAGATTGCCACTTATAAACAGAGCACGTAAGTGCCACCAGTCATACAAATAACACAGCTGAACTCAATACTGCACGCCTACTCTGCTCCAGGTGATGGAAATACAAAAAAGACAAGAGCCATCACAGTATCTTCTAATAGAAAAGGAACTGGTTGAGGAGTCGGAAGACCTGAGTTCCAGCTGAGCTCTGAAACTAACTAGTTGAATGGTCCTGGGCAACATGTAAATTTGTGGAATTCCATTTCTTCTCCCATAAAATGAGGAGACTAGTCTAACTCAATATGCATTCACAGAGCATCTGTTGGGTTAAGGTACTATAATCATAGGATCACTGGGTCCCTTCTTGTTCTAATACTTTGTGACTTTTAATTGTTAAGGGTTAGTGAAGACTAGTTTCTTGCTTCCCTTCCATTTGTTTTCCTGCTGATCTTTCCTCGATATTCTATTTAGTGCTCTATCTTGTTCCTTCTTGACCATACCCTTTTCCCGCATTGCTTCCTCTAACCCCAAAATACACATTCACATTCAAGAGTAGGCTTGAAGGAGAAAAGAAGCTGCAAGTCCAAAAAGCATAGACAAAAAAGGGAGGCAAGGTACCTCTTCTGCCTTGGAGGTAGAGGAGAGGGCAGGCACAGAACATGTGACATACACATGATACTAATTACTCCTTTTTTCCTGCTTATTTTGCTTTTTAATCACCATGTAGGTGTCAAATTCTCTTTTTTTAACAATCGCCACCTTGAACTACTTAGAAAAAGTTTTTTGAACGCAGAAGGAAATAATAAACAGGCATATGGGAGAGAGGCAGGGCCCTAATATAGAAGCATGAGTGAGTGGGAAGTGAATATGTGAATCAGGCCTGCTCAATTCTTTGAAAATGCTGGAAAAATTATTTGAAGGCAAAATCGCTCCAAGCATCATTAATATTACTAAATTAAGAAAACTAAAGACATTTTAAAATCTTTTTTTTATAAGGGGAACTACTTTCTAGAGGACAAAAACTATTTAAACTGTTTATGAAACCAAATACTTCCCCTAAAAGCCAGTAGATCCCAAGCTGTCAGACAGCAATTTCACCATAAAATTTTTCTTTAAAAATGTCATTAAGTGGTTTTAATCAGGACTCGTGATGGCACAATAATCTGTGTGTGGTGGCTCATAAAGGTCACTGCTTTGATATTAACACTTAGTGTTCCAGAAAGACTCGTCTCATCTAGAAGGAGAAGGGTTGGGATGAGAACATTTTATTATGCCTAAAAATACTAAGAGTGGAAGGAGAATATGGAAGAAACAATCTATGAAAAAACGAAACAAAAAACTTGACAAAACAATATGAATCTTAAGAGTTATGATACAAAACAACTTATTGCTTAACTCGTCATGAGCTCTCAGTAGAATCACGAAGGGACTATTTTCTAAGCAGCAACGTAAGTGTCATAGGACGTGTCAGCTTGTGACAATGTAAGGATCATCCAAGTCCAGTTTACTCAGTTCTCAGATCAGAATACTTCTCACTCCAACAGGGTACCCGTGCTCAACGAGTACCCAAAGAAGGTAGAGCACTACGGACCTTCAGATGGGCTCTAAGTCTATGAGGTCACTGAACTTGGGGGGCCAACCTTGAATATGTGAATTTAATGAAAAGTCATCTCAGGAAGTAAAACATACTGATTTGACTTTTAAAAGTTACTCTACTTTAAATAATTATGTGCTTTTTGCATTAAAAGTCGTCATACACAAACACACTCCTCACAAATAAGTTCAGTATGAGAACTGGGACCTACAGGATCTTAGGGTTACCCTCTGAATTCACAAGAAACCTGGCAGGGAAACCCAGTTCCATTCGTCCTGACATCTTTAAGAATTCCAGAATTTAGCCCTGCTCCTTGTCCCATCTGTATCCTAGAGTCCCTCAGAGCTTGGCATCACTAACGTAACTGGTTATATAAACTGTTGACCTGGTAATCCTGACATAACACTGACCTGTAACATCAAGATTTTCATGTTAGCCTGACACTATTTTCTGTCACCTACCATCAACCTATCCTATTTTGTGAAATTAACTTTTTAATAAAAATACATTTAAAAGTAAAATTTACTTGTATATATAAAAACCAGTTTTCCCATTTAAAGGTAATACAAAATAAGAGGTACGTTTTTCTGGAAAAATGCTGGCCATAAGATATAATAAAATCATACAAACATAATAAATTCTTTAAAATGACAATAAAGGAGATGAAATACTTATAAGTTGTTCAATACAAGCTGTGTTATTTAACTCATTCAACAAACACACACTGAGTATGCATTGTATATTGGGTAGGCATTGTGACAGGCCTAAGTATATGAGAATATAAAATTAAAAGCTAAAGCCCTTGCCCTTAAGAATCCCTAAGAGTAGCTGAAGCATCAGCTACCAGCACTGTACCAGGAACATAAAGAAAAACAAGGCAATAATTAGTCCTGCCCCTAATGCTTGTGGGGCCTGTGACAAGAGTACCAATAGAGGTCCCTGCACGTCCTCCTCTTCTCATCTCTGGCTCTAGTCTGCAAGATCATCGCATGTGTATGCATGTGGACCTGAAGGTCCAATTCCATCCAAGCTCCATCTACCCCCTTACAAACAGCTGCCCCTCAGCTACTCCTTGGGCCTAGGGAGTACACACCAGGGATGCATGAGGTCCACTCTTGGAAGAACAGACCAGGGAAACCGGCCCACACAGGGATTTCTGGGGTCTTGTGTAGCTAGAAGATGATGGGCAGGGTGGGCACATTTCCTTGGCTCTAGAGATCCCTCAGCCCATAGGTAATGGCAAAGCTGAAGGAAAGCCAGAGAGGAACACTCTCGGGCATGGGGTCCAGGACACAGACCCTTGGGCAGTATTGACAACAGTGGGGATACAGAAGGGGATGGTTTGGAGAACTGTTCCTAGCCATACAAGAGAGATGGCTGAGTGAAAGATTGGATACTGGGGGAGGGGACACCCACAACTCTGTAAAAATGTACAATAAGAGGTTGAATATAGTCAGAAGGTAAGGAAAGAGGTCTGAGTGAAAAGATATATGTTGGGGTTGGGAAACAAACACTGGAGAACACTAACTTTTTTTATACAGTCAGAGGAAGAGAAATTTAGAGTGACATTTGAGAAGGAGCAATTACAGAGGCAGGAAAAAATAAAAGAGGGACGACTGGTGTCATAGCAACTAAGGAAAGAACGGTTTTGAGAAGACGAGAGGGAGCTGTTGACAGAGTCAAATCAAACAGAAAGATGGTTTGGTAATGAAAATGTAATCACTGGATGTGGCAACAAGGAGGTCGTTCGTGATCTGAGTAGAAGCAGTTTCAATAGAACATCGAGGGCGGAAGTCAAACTCGTGAGGAAATGGAAATTTGGATTTAGGCTATTCATTCTAGTAGTTAGAAACAGATGCCAGAACAAAAATTAGGTATATAAGCTTGGCAACATGAAAAAACACCCAGCTTAAATGAATAGTCTGAACTGCAAAGTCTCTGCCTTCACATATCGAAAGACAAACGCAACTCGTAACTGTCCTATCGCTTTCTAAGCCCTCGTGAAAGAAGCTGGCTTTCGGAAATTAATACCTATTGATCTGGGCTGTCTGTTAAAAATAACATGCAAAAACAAAAGAGGAGTGATTCACAATCTTCAGTAAAGTGAAGGAAATCACATAATTTAATGTTAATGTTTCTGTGTCATCATTGCACGCTTCAGTTTAGTTTGGCAAGTAACAAGTTAAGTTCCTTGCAGACAGGACCATGGCTTCTAAATTCCGCTCAGCCAGCGCCTCACAAAGCACGAAGGCAGTGCGCACGCTCCCTGGGACGCATGGACTGATTCAAGGATGGGGAAGCGGGGTCACCGAAACACACAACTGAGCCTAGTTTTAAAAACCTCGCAAAGTCCCTTCACGTACATCCTATCAGTTCCATTTATAAATTTTAAAAAATTTACTCAGCAATACAAAAAACAAGGTGATTAACAAATATTTCGGGAATAAGGCTTTTTAAAAGACATTGAGGGTGGTAAAAGGCAGGCCCTCACTTTACTACTGTCTCGGGCAGGGGGCACGTGGGAAGGGTCGGCAGGAGTCAGGAGGGTAAGGAGGTCATTTGGGCTCCTGGGCAGTAAGCTCTGCAGCAGAAAGGGAGCTCTCTGGCAGCCGACTGGAGAATTCAAGGGGTCTAACTCCTGCTTTCTCCCCTGAAGCTGCACACCTGACGCAGGTCAGCACATAGTCACGGTCAGGGGACTGCAGGTCTGGCCTCTGCAGGTCAGCCTGGCACAGCTCTGCAAGGGGGCAGGTGGGTTGCTCTCCTTCATCCCAGCCTCCCCACACTGATTCCTTAATTTACGCCCTCTTCTCGTCCTCCTTCCAATTCCCTTTCCTTCTCTTCTTCCTTGGGTCTTTTTTCCTTTTCCCTTTTTTTCTCCTTGCCTAACATCTGCCCACTTCTGAGGCCCAGTTTGTCCCACCCCCATAGGCCAGGTGGAAAAGTGGATGAAAGAGAGGAGGATTTTCCTAGCAGGCTGAGAGAAAGATTAGACTAAAGATCTCGGAGTCTCTCCAGCATCAGCAGAACTAGATGACAGAGACTAGGAAGACCGAGAGCTGCCCATGAGTGTCAGTGCTGCTGAGGCATGCTAGCCTGTGGTGAGCCTAGGAGGGACCTAAGGGGGCCTCACAAAGTCCCACCCTTGCCCTGTGCACCTTCACCCCTCAGTTAGTGCCTCTGTCCTTAGAGAGGCTGAGGCCTCGGTGGCACGTGGTATGGCATCTGTGCACAGCTGCATTCCTTTTTGTATCCCTCAGTTTACACTACAGCTTTTCAAACTAATGCCAACTGCTGAAGTTCAAACTGCAGAACTGAGTTCATGATGTCTAACATACTTGACATTTTTGTTTGTATTTAATCATATTCTGGTATCCTCACCTTTTGCTTTCTGACATCGTGGAACAAATACCTATGATTCCTAAGTTATTTTGTACTTAGAATAACATGATGTTTTAGAATTAGAATTTTTATAGCTGGAAGAGACATCAAACCTCACCTAGATAACCCACCCTCCTCATTTTACAGATATAAAAGCTGAGTTCCAGAGAGGCTAGAGACACATTTAAAATCATACTTATAATTTTATAACTTTCCTTTCTCTAAAAAGTATTGGAGAGAACTCCAAATTCATGTAAGTAGCTAGTGGCTAAGCCAGGATTAGAAATCAAAATTAGAACTGATTTTATCAGTCCACAAGTCTCTCTATCCGTCCACATGGTCTCATTCTGAAGGTTCTCTGTTAATAAGAGCAACAAAAAAAAGCATTGATGTTAAGATAATCCAACGTTCTCAGATCTAAAGTCATGCGGTAGCTGGCATATTTTTATTCTGTGCATAGACCTACTTTATAAACCTCTGGTTTATGACAACCAGCATTGGTGAAAGCAACAGAGTCGGCTTTTTACAAACTTAGCAGATACTTTCTCAGTGTAAGTCCTGCATTCTTAACTTAAATTCTATGTATTTTAATATGAAATAACTTAGAATCCATAAAAATACTTATCTCTAAGACTCAACATGCCAACAGTTCACAAACTTTCCCCCAATTCCCAAATCCTAATCATCCTGCATCAGAATAAACTCATGTGTTACAGGATTTCCTGGATACTGAAAAGGGCAAAAGCACTAGAAATAGTTTTCCTTTATTTAGTCCAAGAAAAGATAGAGAAATAAAAAGAGGCAGAGATGTTATGAATTAATTACAGGAAAAAGGAAATTAGGAAGGGAGAAATAGAGACGGTGGTGGAACAGAATGAGCCTTCTAAAGACTGTTATCACAGCCTCAGTTTTCTTTTACGAAAATCTTTTTCACTTTTGTATCCTTTAATAATTTTGTCCAATTATGATTCAATGAAAAATATCTACTATGGTCAAGGCACCTGTGGCTAGACACTCAAGAGAATATAAAGATAAATATTACAGTTTCGGTCCTAAAGAAACTCATAGTAATAACTTATCAAGTGCCAGTTATAGCATCTATACATAAAAAAACACTGTGAAAAGAATATTGGGTTAGATATCAGAAGACTCAGCTTCTAGTCTTAGCTAAATTTATTAACCGTATAATCTTTGGTGAATCACTTATTCTCTTTCTGTTTCAATTTCTCCTAAGGTATTTTATCTGTCTCATGGGGTTTTTAAGGCCAAAGATGATAATCTCTCGGCAAGGAACAGGGGAAATGGACTTAGTCTTGACTGAGAGGTATCTACCTCCCTCCATTTTGTCTCATAACTTTTTCTTGTCTCATGACTTTTATTTTGTCCTTTTAGTTTAAAAGTATATATAGTCACAGTAGAAAAGAAGTGCATAGAGAAGGAAAAAAATCCATAAATTCACTAACTCAATTCAACAAATCAGACAACCACTACTAACATTTTGATTTTTCAGTCTTTTTCTTTCAGTTTTTTTCCCTACATAGCTCTCAATCAATACTTAAGCATAGGTAACCCCAGATACCATATTGAATCTACAGTTTTATGCACTAAATCACTTTAACTGTATAGTCTATCATAAGCATTTTCTCATTTCATTGAAGATTCTTTACAATCATAATTATTAATGGCTCCATGAAGTCTATTATACAGAAATACAAAAACTCATTTAACATTATCCTAATGTTTGCTATTTATTTGGTAATACTAATAACACTGCTGTATGCAATAATCTTTGTAGGTAATTATTTGCCATTTTCCAAATTATTTCCTTAGGGTCAATAAATTAAAGGGTATGAACATTTTAGGCCTTATGAAACATACTCTTAAATTGTTTTCCAGAAAGGTTTGTAGTAATTTACATTCCCATCAGTGGTGTCCACAGTGCCTGCCTCACCAGCACTGAATATCACTATTTAAAATATACACACATATACACAAATAACTTGGTATATTAGTTTTCTATTGCTGTTATAACCAATTACCACAAACTTAGTGGCTTTGAAACAACACATATTTATTATCCTACAGTTCTGTAAACCAGAAGTCCAACATGAGTCTGTCGGGCTAAAATCAAGGTATTGGCACGCCTGTGATCCCTTCCAGAGGCTCCAGAGAGGAATCTGTTTCCTTGCATTTTCCAGCTTCTCACAGCCGCCTGCATTCCTTGGTTCACAGCCCCCTTCCTCTTTCTTCAAAGCCAGCAACAGCAGTTTGAGTCCTCACACTGTATCTCTCTGACGTCCTCTTCTGTCTCTCTTTTAAGGACTTGTGTGATTATGTTGGGCTCACCTGGGTAACCCAAGATACTCTCCCTATTTTAAGGTCAGCTGATTAGCAAACTTAATTCCACCTGCACCCATAGCGCTCCTTCATGTATGTATGCACATGAATATGTAACATAACATATTCACATATTCCAGAGATTAGAATGTGGACATCTTTTGGGGATGGGAGGCATTATTTTCCCTTCATATTTGGGAAGGCCAAAAGGTATCTCCTTGTTTTAATTTGCTTTTCTTTTTTGACTATAGGTCCTTTTTTCTCTTGGTATAATTTTTCTTATCTTGAATGAGGGCTTTATATAGTATCTGCATTATTTACCTGTTATTGCTCTTATTTTGACAAATACGTTTTCCCATTAGTCTATGTTTTGTGAAGCAAAACATTTAGCCATCTGTAACTAGTCAGATCTATCACTTTTTCTCTTTATGATTTTCCTTTATTTTTCATGCTTAGAAAAAAATATCTTTCTCATGTAGAGATTAGATAAATATTTCCATATATTGTTTTCCAGCTAAATATTTAACTGTTTAGTTCATCTGAATTTGTTTTGATGCATGGTATGAAATGAGGATCTAAAATGATCCCTTCCCCAAATAGGTAACTGATTTGCCAGGGGTAGACAACCAACTGTCCCCCAGTGTCCATTCTGTTTTCCTTTTAGTTATAGAGCACCCCAAGTTTTTGCTGGGGTGCCACATTCTACATCTCAAAGCCCCCCTTGCAGGGAGGTGGGGCCTTGTTACTATGGGTAGGCCAATGAGATTAGAGTGGGAGGACTTTAAGGTCACCTCTATGAGGACAAAGAGCTCTCCCTCTTCCTGTGGGATGAAATGTAATTACAGTGCTGATGGACCAGCTTTGGACTTTACTGCCAAGGTCATCTCCCTAGGGGAGAACATGAGGGGGAACTTAGGTCCTTTGTAGAACAGAGCTGCCCACCTGCCCTGGCCCACCCGCCAACTCTGGACTATCAAGTAAGAAAGAAATACTATCTTGTTGGGGGCATTACATTTTGGGGTATCCTCATTCCCTAACTGAGGAATCAACTCGAGAATGCGGGCACTGTGTTCACATAGACACAATATGTTTGGTACTGACTTAGTGGTTAGGCTGTAGCCTGAAAAGGCAGGTGACTTGTGAGGCGCACAAAACCACTGCTTGGGATAACTTAGAACCGGCTGGAAAAAATCAGACCATTGAGTTCCTGCCCCTTGCTGCTTTCAGGATGGCACTACAAGAGAGATATAAAGTCAGGCAAGTGTTAGATTGTTTGCAAGCACAGAGGGAAGGGACAAGAGCTATGCTAAGAGAGTTTCTCTCTGCTTGAGGACTGCAATCTAAATTTAATGAGAATCCAGGAATCTGAAGCCTCAGGTTGCTTCTGTATCCTAAATGGCAAGAAATAAAACGTCTTTTAGAGCCTGTCTAGCAGCAGAGATCATATAAAAGGTGTTATTTTCCTACACACAGGCCTACTTTTTTCAGATGGCATCCAGGGAGCCACCACTAAATTGAGGGGAAAAGGGATGGGCTGAGCACAAAAGCCAGTAAATGAAAGGAGATGCAGCAAGCGTTAGAACCACAGCCACGGGTAAAAATCTTTGGGTGTGGCTACATTTACACGAACCCACTGGATGTAAATAGACCAGAAGGCTACTAAGCGTGTGAGAGAAGCGTACTGCCAGACACTACAAAACAGGTCTTTCCACAAAAGTTCAAGACTGCTGATGTGGGCCAGCCCCGGTGGCCTAGTGGTAAGTTTGGTGTGCTCTGCCTTGGAGACTCAGGTTCGGGTCCTGAGTGCAGACCTACACCACCCATCTGTCAGTGGCCATGCTGTAGCAGTGGCTCACATACAAAAAGAGGAAGATTGGCTGCGGACGTTAGCTCAGGGCTAATCTTCCTCAGCAAATAAACAACTAAATAAACTAACAAAAGACTGGTGATCCTGCAGGTCCCCAAGTCAGGCAGAAAGTGAAATGTGAAAGCTGGGTAGCCCCCAAGAAGGGCATATTCCCCAACATTCACTTCAGGTGTGGCCACTGAGGATAATGGACAAAAAAGTCTCCAGAGGACAAAGCCAAAAGCCACCAAGAACAATCAAAGAAACGTCTTCCAGAGAGCCACAAAGACCTGACAGGACCCAGAGATGCTGGAGTTTTATGAGTTGGATGCAATAACTGGACAGGACTGTGGGTTTTCTCCTTTGAGGAAGGATGAATACGTTCTCTGCATGGGAAGAGGCAGGACATGGATATATGGGGGCATTTGATAGCAGAGACTCCTAAGTGTCTCCTTACATCTATTCTCCCTTTCTTTGTTACAGCATCTTTGAGTTTTGACTGGGTACATGGCTGCTGAGCCACATTTCCAGATTCTCTTTCAGATAGATGTGGCCATGTGACTAAGTCTGTAACAATGGGATGAGAGTAGAGATGATACACACAACCTCCTAGTTATCACTTAAAGATGTGGTCACTTGCCCTGGATGTCCTACTTCCTTTTCCTGTGGGCCAGAATGACAGTATGATAATGAGCCAGCCTGGACCACTTGGACAAGGAAGATATCACCCTAGCGGATTTTGGAGCAACAAAAGAGAAGGAGCCTGGGTCCCTGGAGGGCCTTGTGGAACAGAGCTGCCTACCTGCCTTGAGCAGCCCCAATCTTTTAGACTGTTTCTTTGGAGAAAAATAAACTTCTATCTTACTGAGACTGTGTATTTTCGGTCTCTTACACAGTTCCCTTATGCTGCCTCATTTTAAACATGCAGCTCATCAACCCATCTGGAATATATTTCAATGCATGGTCTCTGGTAAGTACCCCCAATTTTTTTCTATTCGGTAATCAATTTGCCCAAACACAGATCAGATAAACTTATTTAATAAAATATGATTTAGTTAATAATCTTACTGATTTGTGTGTTTATCACCATATGTTACATTATTATCAACATCTACTTCTGGCCTATTTTGTTCCTATAATCATTTTGTTGCAGACAAATAATGTTTTAATTATTTGTCCCTTTCGATATTAAGAGAAAAGAAACCAGGGAAAATCTTTATTCAGAAGAAAAGAATAAACAGGCATTTGCAACAGACTTTTAGTATATCTTTCATAACTTTTAACCCAGTCTACTCTGAGTAACCTATCAACATGCGTGACTATGATTATCCACAGCAGGGAGAGAGAGGGTTGTTGTGATCAGGGAGGGGCACTGAGGGGACTTCTGGAATTCCAACCTGGGTGATGGGTATATGGCTGTCTATTTTATGATTATTTCATAAAGTGTACATGATACAATAACGTATATAATATGTAATAATATAATAAAGTAAATGTACATGTACATTTAACAACAGTGAATTTAAAAATTCATATATGATATTGTGGGCCCTTGGAAGAAATGTCTCAGAAATAATCATATCCCAAAAACAAAGGGGAAAAAAAAAGTATTTTCCAAAACTCTAAAGATCATTTTACACACCTTTCTATTCCCTTTCTCTCCATGTTAAATGCTTATTATGAGGAGTTAATCTTCTCCTACTAATCTTTCTTATTGAATCCCATATGGCTGATCACCATGCAGAAATACCTTCATGAATCCTGACCACTGGAGTGTTAAAAGTCAAATTGGGGCAAATAAAATTATTAAATAGAGGGTAAATCTTAATTTGCTTTAAAATAAGACATTAAAAATATTATGTGATTATACTGTAGGATGGGCAAGCACAATGCAATTTGCTTAATTACTATGTAAAGTGAGGAGGTTATGTACCTAGTGCAGTAGTTTTCGAACTTAAAATGAGCATAAAATTAACTAATCCAACTGGAATCTACTTAAATGGTAAGGCAGACATTTAAGGTTCTTCATTTTTTTTTTTTCAGAGAACTAAACAGTTGTCATAAAGCCATTTGCTAAATAATTCATCTTTCTGGTATGGTCATTTTAAATGTAATTTCGCCAGCTGCAAAGTATTCCACAATGGGATATATTTCTAGAAAATCTATATTTATTAGAACTATACTATTTAACTATTTAGCATGTTAGTAAATGTTACCCATTGTTAATATTAATGAAAATTACACACAAATGAAAGATAATATGGCACGTGTTATGGAAATCACTGGGTACACCTATGATTAAAAGCAGATATAGCTTACTATAAGTTCACCTTCCAGAAGTGTTTAAATTGTTTCCTGGGCAGATAATATCATATTTCACACTTAGAGTAATGCCATTCATTGCTACAGAGCAATGCCATCTATCATTTTTTTTGTATGATTTGCTTCCTGATCATAGAAGAAGAAATGCTTCATGGTTCAATATTCTAAGTTCTATGATGTTAAAAAGAGAAAAGTGACAAAATAATTTTTCCCGAATTTTCATTGGTAACATGCAGACCAAAGAAATACTGACACTATGCAGAGGCAGAACACCATCAGGAAGGTGGTAAGGATAGTTCTGACTGAGGAAAGGGCTCTTGTGAAAGCTGCTCTTCTCGTGTCTTGAGACTTACGGAAGCCAAGATACAGGAAGCCAAGGGTGCAGGGCACTATTCCAGAGGGCTGGGTCAGAAGGTCAAAAAGCTCCAAGTGCACCAGGGCACAAAAACACAGACTGCTAAATACTCGTCTCAATGCCGGCCAAAAGCAATATTAAAGGTCTTTATCCCTTCCCGCTGAGTGTCAGATCAAGACTGAAGCTTAAAAGTGGTGAGTGATTGAAACCACTAGTCAAAAATATGTATTCCAATCATAGCATTTTCAGTTTAACAGCTGCGTATGCATTGTTAGTAATACTGCTTAAAAGAAATATTGTACGGACATAAAAGGAAATTTCATTTCAAGGGAACAATATTCCTACATTCTCTATAGATAAACACACGAGGACTGAAAATTCAATTTATATCGTCTTTTTATGAAAGACCCAATCTCTCTGAACTCTTTATTTTATTTCTCTTTTTTCTCTTTCCTATCTTTATTTTTTTTCACGAGCTCTCTTTCTTTTTCATACCACCTTCTCCACTGACACAGAGAGCCAACTCTATTATTCCTAGAATTTTGTATCTGGAAATGATACGAAGGGTATAAGACTAGAGAGAAGCAATAACATGGATGGCCAAAACCAGAAGAAAAGCCAGAAAAAAATTAATAGGATTTTTAAAGAATATGTTGTTGAATTTAAGCTTACATTGAAATTTATACTTACAAACTTTGGATGCTTAAAAAAAACCTGGATGTTTGAAAAACTAAGAACATCTCAAACACAATAACGAAACTCATCCATTAAAACCTTGCTCAGAAGGACAAGAAATGGAGACTCGCTTTCCACAAGAACCCAAATGATTTTGCTATCTTCCTTTTTAAAATATGAAACACTTGTACTCTACGTTTTCTGGAAAGATAACACATTTTGAAAATTTGAAAATTAACAGCATTTATTTTGAAACTGAAAAATTCTGTTCTGAATGAAAGTTAGCATCTTTTCCTTCAAGTCCACTCCTTCCTCCTCCTGCATCCCCTCTCTCTGTGAATGGAATCAACGAGGTCAGTCTCTGGAGTGAAAGCTCAACCATATCGCCTCCCATTGCTCTCTCTCACAAGGGCTATCCTTTCCATTCTCACAACTTCCCAGGGCCAAGAGTCATTCTGGACTTCACTCTCTCTCTTATTCCTCGTATCCAATCCGTCAGCAAACCCTTCAAAATATAAGCAGAATTTGACCACTTCTCACCACCACCACTGCCCTCACTATGGTCCAAGCCACCACCATTTCTCACCTGGTCTACTGCACTGGTTTCCTAACTGGGTGCCTTACTCCTGCCCTTGACCTCCAGCTTCAATCTACTCTCAGTAAAGCAGCCTGTGACCATGATTCTCCTCAGCTCAAAACCTCCAATGGTTTCCCAGCTGAGACAAAGCTGACAGCCTTAAAGGCCCTTGCCTTGCACTCCACCCCCCCCTCCCCCGACACCCGCTTCAGTCTCCTTTCCCACTTCTCCTCCCATGAAGTCTCTCACTGCGCTCCAACCAGACGAGCCTCCTTGCCAGGCCCTACTCTTCCCTTGCCATCCTTTACACTTTCTGTTCTCTCCTCCTGGAATGCTTGTCCCCTAGATAATGCAGCGACTATTCATTCCTTCAGGTTTTATTCCAAAAAGTTACCTTCCCAGGAAGGTTTTTTCCAGCCCTTCTTTCTGAAACTTCATGCTTCCCCTGACATTTCAAATCCTTCTTTCCTATTTTATTTCTTCTCCATGGCACATACTATATATTTTATTTATTTACCCAGTTGATTGCCAGTCTCCCCAGTGGAATACAAACTCCATCAGGCAGGGATTTGCCTATTGTGTTCTCTGCTGTATTCCCCACCCTCAGATGAGAGCTTGGTGCATAGTAGGAGCTCAGGGAATTTTGCTGAATGACTGAACTAATAAAGAAATAAACAAATCAACAAAAGAATGACTCCAGCTTGGGCTCTCACCGCGTCTTTCCTGGTCTCCTGATGGCAGTCTCTGTCCTCTGTAATCAATCCCACAGACCTCAAATCAGCAGTTTACCCAACATAGGTCTGATCCTCCTGCTGCTCAGATTAAGAACCTGGGTGGCTATGTGAGGAAAGTACAATTCCACAGAATGGCATCAAGATCCTTCATAATCTGGATACCCTTTCCTAAATTCATCTTTTTATATCCCATTCTTTTTTAAAAATTTTTTTAAAAATTTAAAAATTTTTTTTAAAGATTGGCACCTGAGCTATATCTGTTGCCAATATCTTTTTTTTCCCCTTCTTCTTCTCCCCAAAGCCCCCCCACCCTCGGTACACAGTTGTATTTTGTAGTTGTGAGTGCCTCTGGTGTAGCTGTGAGTGCTATGTGTGATACCGCCTCAGCATGGCCTGATGAGCGGTGCCATGTCCGCGCCCAGGATCCGAACCAGCAAAACCCCGGGCCGCCGAAGCAGAGTGTGCGAACTTAACCACTTAGCCACTCAGCCACGGGCCAGCCCCTATATCCCATTCTTACACTTCATTCTGTAGACCAGCGTCTCCCAAACTTGAGTGATTTATGGGTCCTTTTTAAAAGAAAAAATTTCTCAAAGGCTTTCAAGGTCACATGCAAGGAACTCCAGTTTGAGAAACACTAATTTAAGAGATTGACATTCTGGTCAACAGAAATGTCTTTTAATTACAGATTGTTACTGGTAAAATAATTTTTGATATTACAACCACAAGGGAAACAAAATGTAAACATCTTCAGATACCTTGCACCCCCTGAGAATAAATGCATGGACCCCAGCTGCAGAAATGCTGCTGTACACGAATGAAACGACCTAGCCATCCCCGAAGGGGCCTATGCTTACTTGCCTCCATGCCTTCATCCCTGCTGGTCCTCCACCCTGGAATATCCTTCCCCTAACTAAACTTACCAAAACCCTACTCATCTCGCAATGCCTAGTTTACTTATCACCTCCTTCACGAACTCTTCATTTTGATACCCTCAGCCGAAACTTCTCTCAGTCTCTCAGGGCAATTTTATCTCTCTCTATGGCATTGCCTACATGATTCTTCCTCATGCTATACTATTATTTTCCCACAGTTATTATACTATTATCTTCCCCTGGTTATTATAGCTCCTGGACAGCATGAAGATTAACTTGTTTTCTTTTTATTTACACAACAATTAGCACAGTATCGTCCATATGACAACAAATAAATGGCCACTGAATTAATCATCATGTAGGAAAAAAACACTACTATAAATATGACCCTCTTCTGATCCTATTAAAAATGGAATTGTTTACTAAAAGCTTATAACCAAACAAATATAATATTCTCATAACAAAAGACAAAATGTGGGAAAATATTAAGTTATTTATAGGATTTACCTTCTTTTAAGCATTAAGTCTGCTATAGGTATGCATCTTAGACCAGTTCCCAAAACCATAAGGAAGGATGTCAGAAGCACAGTTATCCGAAGACCTAAAAGGAAACAAAAACATCTGGATTATTTTCTATTTTCTCTTTAAGTAAGTCCACTGTTAAGAACAAAGATTTTTTTACTCAATCAGACTTATGTTACATTCTAGCTTTTCTCTATAACTCCCAACATGGAAAAGAACCCTCTACATGCCTAAAATGAAATGATTCTAACTTTAATAGAAAACTCCATTAGCTCTGTTTTTTCAAAATGAATGGCTAGAATGTTTTGTTCACCTATGACACAAAAAAATACAGAAAAATAATTTTATTGTATGTTTTTAAAGATTGGCCCCGAGCTAATATCTGTTGTCATCTTCCTTTTTTTCCTTCTACCCAAAGCCCCCCAGTACATAGTTGTATATCCTAGTTGTAGGTGCTTCTAGTTCTGCTATGTGGGACACTGCCTCAGCATGGCCTGATGAGTGGTGCTAGGTCCATGCCCAGGAACTGAAGGAGTGAAACCTGGGGCCACCAAAGCAGAGCGCGTGAACATAACCACTTGGCCACAGGGCTAGCCCCCTAGAAAATAATTTTAAAGGACTGGGTATTTTAGTTTTATATCTCCAATATAAAATTTCGAATTTTTAAATGTAAGCTGCAAAAACTCTGAAACTCTTCAAAAACTGGCCCCAAAAAGTTTTTTAAGGTGATAGATTATTGCTTTAAATTTTCTCAAAAAATGACAATTGGCCAGTTACATATTTTATCTTATAATCAGGAGGACGAGCTAACGCTTGTTATAGGGTCATAGGAAGTGGTCCTTTAGAACCTTTTGATTATTAATACAATGATGGTCAATTATTTTGAAAACGTGTGCCAATGGTTGGTCACATGGATAACAGGGTAAAAGAGAATATAAAAACAAAGTAACCAAAACCAGGCACAATATTCTAGCTATGGCAGAATAATATAATGGATCTGTATCTTCCTACTATTGCAATGCTGCACTTATGTTACCACTAAACTAATACTGCCTTACTGTTTGCGGCAGCCACATCACACAGGTGGCTCATACTGAGTAAGTGGCAAGGTGGCAACATTTCTTCCATTTGCTCCCAAACTCAACACCTCCTTGAGACCACTTCACAGTGAATAGATTTAAACTGTTTAATGCAAAATTTTCTTTTTTTTCAGAACTTTCTTTTTTTGGCAGAGGGGAGATGGTTAAATCCTCGGTTTTCAAAGAGCTTCTCTGCTTGAAGGAAACTGAAAGTCAACAAAACTATAATTATGCAGACTAAACACATCAAGGAAAATAAACTTGAAATCTGGATCAGGCACACACATGCTACATTAAGCATAATTTTGTGATATGAACTGAGTTTACTTTATAATATTCTTATATAATCTGAATATGATTAACACAATTTGGCAGAAGGAATACCAGAGAAAATCATGCTTCTCGGCAACAAGTAATGCATATATACTGCTCATTTACTGCTTCTACTAACAGAATACAGATTTTAAAACCACATTATAGCCACAGGAAATAGAGTGTAATTAATAAAAAGCACATTCATGGTCATAAATATCCTAAACTTGCAAAATGTTGCTCTTATAAGGTTAGACTGGGTGCTGTATGAGATACTGAAGAAAATTTTACAGATTTGGGACTATAAGGCTTCCATTCCATATGATGTTTATTTTTTTCCTAAATATTTGGTTTGTAATTAAGATAAGTAGCCACCAAGTAGGCAGTGGGGCACTGTTTACGGCTATATGGTCCAAACGACCAGGTTCCCTATTGTTACTGCTGAAGCTAGCACACTTTTGTGCTCAATTATGCTGTTTATCAAATAAACAACAATATAACAACTAATATAAATATTTAAGAGTAGAGCAGCTGTGAAAAGCTGATTATTAAAGCAACCTCCCAGAGACAGCTCACGGCTTTGTTGCTTATTTTCAATTATTGCCAACTATTATGTAATCTAATGCTCAATTTTGAATAGAATGTTTTCTTCATCTCATTGATCTTGACAAGGCAGGACTCTATAATTTCATGTAATCAAAAAGATATCAACTGACTTTGGGAAGGAGAGGTATGAAGACCCCAGAAAAATGAGTATATGAGACTTTATGTAAATAAATCCCAGATGATTACAGTACTAGGATGTGAGGGCAAAAACCATCTGATGAAAAAGGTAACAGAACAATTTTGGGAAACAAACATGATGGAAAATAACAATAAATTCTATGCAAATATAGCATCCAGACATTGCAGTAAGCTTCCTTCCAATGCATGAGATACTCTTTTTGCTGGGAACCTATCTGGTATAGGAACAGAGCCTCTAAACAGGTGCCAAAACAATCAGGATGCAAAGTTGGCTGGAGAAAACCAACCACACACACAGCCATAGCAGAAGTACAGGAAATCAGTTATGCCCACAAAGTTGATCTGGTAAGACTGCCCTTTCCAGCCAGGCTCCATACTTCCATCAGCTGCAGAGGTGACAGCTTTGCTTGCTCCTGGCCAAGACCTCCTGTTCCTGCCCCAACAGTCACAGCCCTGCCACCTCCATCTGCTTTGGAGGCTATCAGGCCTAATCACATCATGCCCATTTTTCCTGTTTACAGCAGTCACAAGAGACCCAAATTCACAGGTCACCCTTATCCCAATGAGGTTTCATATATCCCCTAATCTGACCTCATCTCCACCATCTCCCCAACTCCTGAAACCCTTCTCCTGTGCCTTATGGAGTGCTCAGAATCAGTGGATCACCGGAATCAGATTCTCGAGCTCGTCTCTAGACGTTCTCTTCACCTTCTTACTCCCACTGAGAACTCTCCCCTGATGACACTGCTTCCCAGCCACTTCCACATTCCTGTTACTCTCTCCTCCCTAAAACTCCCCAATCTCTTTTCGTTCGATGCTTTTAAGATTTTCTATGGTTTTAAGCGATATGATTATGATGTGCCTTGGTGTAGTTCTCTTCATGCTTCTTCTGCTGGGATTCTTGAATTTCTTAGATTTGTGGGTTTACAGATATCACCAAATTTGGAAATTTTTCTGCCATTACTTCTTCAATACCCTCCCCCCCATCTCCATGCCCTCTACTTCTACCTCTCTCTTCACCTTCTGGGACACTAACTACATGTATATTAGCCCACTTAAAACTGTCCTACACCTCACTGATGCTCACTGGGTTTTTGTTTTAGTCTTTTTTTCTCTTCTTTGTTCCATTTTGGACAGTATTTCTTGCTATGTCTTCAAGTTCACTAATCCTTTCTTCTGAAATGTCTAATCCGATGTTGAATCCTGTCCAGTATATGTACATTTTTTGTCTCCGACATAGATTACATTACATCCATAGAAGTTTAATGCTGGTCTTTTTATGTTTTCTGTGTCTCTCCTTAACATGCTCACACTTCCTTCTATCTTCTTGAACACATGTAGTATATTTACAGTAGCTGTTTTGATGTTCCTGTCTACTAATTTTAACATCTCTGCCATTTCTGGGTCTGATTCTATAGATTGCTTTTTCTCCTCTTTATGGGTTATATTTCCCTGCTTCTTTGCACGCTTGGTAATTACTGAATTGGATGTCAGGCATTCTGAATTTTACTTGTCGGGTAATGGATTTTTTTTCTTTGACCCTCCTTTAAATATTTTTGGATGATGTTCTGGGATACAGCTAAGTTACTTTTGATCTTTTCAAGGCATACTTTTAAGCTTTATTATGTGGAACCAGAGCAGTCTTTAGTCTAGGGCTCTTTTGTCTTTACTATTGAGGCAATGCCCTTCTGAATATTCAACCCAACCTCCAATGTATTCTGAGCTCTTCTATTCTGGCTGTGGGGAATGTGAACTATTCCCAGCCTTCTGTAAACTTTGGGAATTGTTCTGCCGGCTCCGTTTTGGTGGTCCCTTCTCCAGACTTGGCTGGTTTCCTCACAAGTATCTGCTGATCAGTGCTTGGCTGAAGACTCAAGAGAACTCCCTGTAGATCTAGAACTTTCTTTCTCTGAAGCTTTTTTCTCTCTGGTACTCTACCCTAAGAATTCTAGCTAAGTTGGCCTCTTGCAATTCTCAACTGTCTCCTCAACTTAGGAAAACTGTTTGGGCTCCCCATCTCTGCACTGCTGCCGAGAAATTCTCTCCAGGCAGTAAGCTGAAGCAATCTCCAGGATCACTGTCCTGCTCTGCCTGTTGTCCAATGTGTGAAAACACTGTTTCATATACTTTTATTTTGTTTTGCTTTTAGTTGTTTAAGATGGGAGGATAAATCCAGCTCCTGTTACCCCATCATGGCCAGAACAGCCTTTGATCTAAATTTATCTGACTATAATACTCACCATTCCTTGCTGCAATTGTCTATAGACCACCACATACCTGCCTCCAAGTCATTCACCCTCACTTGCTTGCAAATGTCTTGGCTCATTATTACTCATTAGCATGCTACTTCTTTCATAAATCTGGTGATTTCAATATCCACTAGATGATCCTTTCAACATCCCGACCTCTTGGCCCTGTGACTTCTTATTCCATGATCACGTCCTCTACCCTACCTCAGGAGTCTGTTATCTTGGTTATACTCTGACCTTATCTTTACTAGAATGGCATCCATGACATAATCTCAATTTCAAGCATCCCATTCTTCAACTATGACCTCCTCTCTTTCCCATTCATTTCCTCTACTACTCTAAATTCTTGATCCAATTGGGAATGACAATTTTGGAGCCTTCTACTTTCTCTCATCCACCTCAAGTATTTCCTTTCTCCTTTACACAGTTTAGATTCCACAGTCCATTGCTGTATCACTCTCCACATAATCCTCTACTCTTGGCCTACACTTTCTTAGTCCTACGCACCTAGCAAACTGCAACTTTGGTTAAATCTTGCTCTGCCAACTCTGCCCGTGCCTGCACTTGCCCAACAGCACAGGGTGAAGGAAAACACACAACCATGGCAACTGGTCTCACTTGAAATTAATACCCAATCACCTAAAGCAGGCCCTTAGTACTGCCCAACAATCCTACTATATAATTTCCTAGTCCATGTGTTCTCCACTTTCCCAGGAAATAGTTTCATAACTTATCCTCTCTCTTCAATCCTCCAAAAACTGCTCTCCTATCTTCACTCATCACTAACTTCTCTTCTTATTTTCTAAGAACTATAAGCAAAGATAATTTCTACAAGCTCCTACCACCCACCATCTGCATCTGCATCTATTCATCCTATCTTCTCTTCAGTTAGAGGGGAGAAACAAAGGGAAGAAATCACTCCACCACTATGCTGACGTCCCTCCCCTCTTCTCTTCAGTTGCTAGTGAAGAATTAGCTATCTTCTATCCGAGGCCAACCTGTTTACTTGTGCTCGGAGGACCGCATTCCATCTTGCTTACTCAAGGCCATGGCTACAGCAGCTCTTCCCTCTCCCTCCAGCATCGTCAATTTCCCCCTTTCTATTGGACCCATTAGGATACTGCATTAGAGAGATATATTTAATAACTCTTATGTTTAAAGATACCTTGGCAGTAGCCACATTCCCTCCAGCTACTGTCCCATTTCTCTCCTGCCCTTTACAGTGTAACTGCTTGACATAAATGTCTACTCATTGTCTCCAATTCCACACCTTGCATTTTATTTTGAATTCATTCCTACCACTTGAGTGAGACTATTTTAAAGGACACCAAAAATCTCCATGTTGCTAACTCCCAGGCTCTATTCCAGTCCTCAATAGCAGGTTCTTCCTTATCTTCCCAACCTCTAAACGTCCGAAGGCCTCAGGGCTCAGTCCTCCACAGAAGCAACACCCTTCTCCAAAAGCGATCTCACTTGGCCCTGAGACTCTAAATACCATTACAGGTTGACAAACCCCAAATTTATTGCTCAAGCCTCTCCTGTGAACGCCATATTTGTAATCCAGCCGACAGTTTAACATGTCTACTTGCTGCTTCCACAATCTTCTACCTCTGAGTAAAGTGCAGCTTGATTCTCCCAACTACTAATGCCAAAGAGTTGAGAGATATCTTAGACTCCTCCTTTCTTCACGCCCCACCTCTGACCCATCAACAATCACTGGTGAGTCTACTTTCAACACGTATCTGGAGTCTAACCGCTTCTCAGATCCTCCATTCCCAATACCCTGGTTGGAAGTCACCATTAGCCCCATCTGGATTATTCTGCCTGCCTCCTAACTGGTCTCCCTGCTCTGGCCCTTGTTCTCAAGACAACAGCAGAATCATCATTTTACTCTTCTGCTCAAAGCCGTCCAGTGGAGTCAGGCCCCCTCACTCCTTAATGGCCAACGTGTTAACAGTGGCCCACGAGGCCCTGCATGATTCAGCCTCCCACAACGTCTGTGACCTCATCTCCTACCACTATTTCCCTCATGGCTCACCTCTGGCTGCAGAGGCCCCACTGCTCTTTCTTGCATATGCCAAACAAAAGTTCAGGACCTTTGTCTTTTTGACCCAAACAGTCTTGTCCAGAATTGACAAGTCAGGCTTCCTTTTTCCCTCAGGTCTCTGCTCAAACATACCTTATCAGTAAGGCCTTCCCTGATACTCTATATAAAGCAGAATACCACGCAATCACATTCCTTTTTTCCCTTGCTCTGCTTTATTTTTCTCCAAAGCGTTTATCACCATCTGACTTACTAAATATTTAATTTTATTGTCTGTTGCCTGGATCTCCTCTGAGAGACCAGAATGTAGGCTCTGGGAAGGCTATCTCCCCAGTGCTTGGCACACATTTACATGCTAGCTCCTCCTTGAAACTTTCTTCACTTGGCTTCTCAGAGCACACTTGCTCTTGGCTCCCCTATTATGTCACTAGCTAGTCATTTTTTGTCTCCTTGCTGGAAAAGGAAAAGGGGTGAGAGAGTATGAAATCTATTTTAGCAAGATAATTGGTCTTCTATGCTAAGCTGGCTGGGACTCACAGCAGCAAGAAAGCCAGACTACTCTCTGCCCTCTAGGGAGCAAGATATGCTAGCATCCTGGACGCTGGGAATTTACTTTCTATGCACACAGATAGGACACCTGCAGCAGCAGCCAACAGATGAGTGTATTAGCTTTCTCCTACTGAAAAGGAAAAGCACTTTCTTAAAAGAGAATTTTTAAATTTATTTTTTATTGCTTCAACCCACAGAAAATAGAAAATTGAATTCACCATATAGTTACAGGAACTATGAAAGAACTCCTGAAGTAACTTATCTTGCAAAGCAAATAAGTAACCCCTAATTTATCTGGCCATAGATAAAAGATACGATTACAATAAAAAGGGTAAAAAATTAATCTTTTTATGCCATAAAAACAAGGTTAGTTAAATTTAGGGAGTAATATTGAAAAATGCTCCTGATAAAAAGATGATAAATAAACTATAAAATAGCATTTTCCCCTAAATTTAGCCAACCTTGTAAGAATGACATAGGAATTGACACAGATTGAAGATTAAGGAGAAATCAGAATTAAATGCCATTTGGACCCTAGACTGAATCCTGGAAGAGGAAAAAAAGATACTGGTGGAAAAACTGGTGAAATCCAAATAAAGTCTCTGACTTAGTTTAAAAGCAAACAAAAAAAAATCTAAACAAAGAAAACCTCCACTCAGTACAAGAAACTCTTCCTCAGCATCTAGCACACATCCTCTGCATAAGTACTTACTCTACCTGGAAGCTTGACACTGGTCAAGACACACCTTCCAGAGCTGGACACCTTTCATTGTTAGAAATACTTCCTCGTCCCGCTTTGAGTTAGAGCCCTTTGTAACTTCACTCCATTTAGTTCTTCCTTCTAGAACTACACACACTAAGTCCAATTCTTCTTTCGCTTGATCTTCACATATTTTATATTCCGCCTTAAGTTTCTTTTTGCAGCTTGACACACCCAGTTCCCTTCATCTTACACATTATGATTTTTACATCCTTTATCGTTCTTGTTACACAACTTTTAAAGTACGCAAGCTTGTCAATGGCCTTAACGCTCAGAACTGAACACTAGAGTAGAGCATAGCCAACTATTTCTCTTCTTGTTGTGGACACTATTGTGCCTAAAACAGTCCTTCCTGTTCTTAGCAGCTACATCATATTGATCACGAATTCTTTACTCAAACTTGTGTGGTCTAATTCAATGCCTTATCATTCAGTCCTAGGACCTTTTTTCTTCTCCTCACAGAATCACACTGGCAAGTGGTAAAGTCAGACATCTGGCCAGAGTATTCCTCTGCGAAGTCTTCATTCATCTGCCAAGCTTTATCTGAGAGTCATAAATCTCAACCGATACAGCCACCAAGTCACACATACACACTTGAAAGCTGCTGTTAACCATTTTCCAGAAACCAAAGCGTCAGATCTGAGTTTCCCAACAGCTCTTCCTGGGCTGGAGTCATCTATTATGCAAGGCCAACTCATTACTTCCTTATATCTAGGCATCATCAGTCTATTTTCTGACCTTTCATCCTCAACATCCCCAAATCCCTTTGAAGTCAAAGCATCAGTCATTTTTGTCAGATGTAAAAAACATACATGGCACGTGCACAGGGATGCTCTCTGATGTCCACAACATGCAAAAACTTGAACACTTGGAGATCGCTTAATCCCTGCTGTTGCATAATGGGCTTTGACATAAACAAACAAGTATCTGCAAAGAAGCCTTCCCATATTCATCGCTTTAAGGACGGAGGGTTTCTATTCAGGAATGGGATGCCAGCAACACTCGGTCACCTCACACAATCCCAAAGACGAAGGCGAGGGAGGCGGCCCGCGGGCCTGGACACCGGGCAGACTCCGTTCCCCCAGGAGCGACAGCGCTGGCCGGCGCTCCCCGGACCCCCTCACCTCTCTTGTCCAGGAGCCACATGAACGCGAAGCAGGGCAGGAAGCCGATGGGCCCCCACAGCACGAGGAGCGCGATGTCCCAGCTGGAGAAGCCGTAGGCCTGGCGCGCCGAGTTCTGGATGGGGCCCCAGGTGTTCCAGACCAGGCCCTGCGCGAAACCCAGCAGCGAGAAGAGCAGCAGCACAAGCCAGCGGCGCCCGTACACCCGCCCGGGACCCGGGGCCGCCGCGGGCAGCGCCGCCGCCGCCGCCTCCCGGCTTCTCCAGGCAGCCGCCGGCGCAGGCCCGAGCGCGGGCCCCAGCAGCGGCTGCCGCTCCTCCTCGCTGCTCCAGCCCGAGCCCATGCCGACGCGCGACCCGCGGGGCCACTGCCCGGCGCGGTCCGGCCGGCCGCGGACCAGCCCCGCGCGTAAGCGGCCGGAAGAGGCGGGGGCCGAGGCTGCTTGGGTCGCCTTCGGCCTCCTGGCCGCGCCTGGTGCGCCTGCGCCGTGCGAGCCGGTCCCAGGTGGGGAGGCGGGGCTGGGACGGCCGGCTGTCAGGAAAGAGACCAGAGAGGGAGTGGACTCGGGTCCTGGAGAGAGGACGGAGAGGATCTGAAAAGGCAGGGAGGACCGCTGCTGAGCCCGGGGCACGGGAATCTCCCAGAGAGGGCTGTGTTAGAGGAGGTTGGGCAAGGAACACGGGGTTGCTGGAGGAAGTGCCCAAGTTTACATCATGTGCCTAATAAACAAGTCGGAGACCTCCGGTCGCTTAAGCTAGTTAATGCTTGCTTCTATATTGGGTTTATTCTTATTTTTCTTGGATTTATAACTTGAGAAATTATAGGGGGAGATAGGATAAAATTGAGGAGTAGTAGGGACTAGAAGATTGCTGCATGAAAATAATGTCTTGTTTTTTACGTACAGCAAGAAATGCCTAGTTTTATCAGCTTTCTTTTTGTGTCGTACATACCCAATGAGGAGATAATAAAGTAGCCAATTTAATTCATCTGTATATACATGGATAAAGATATAGATATCTTCCTATCCATTTTCTTGTCGCTTAATAGACGAGCAAACAAAGATATGTTGATTAAGGCTGGAAGATTTCTGCCCCCAAACGACCTCAATTCGTCTCCAGTTATTATGATTTTGATCAAAGAGTAAATGAGGAGAAGGGTGAGGGTTGTTGATCTCTTGCTCAAGCAGCCGATTGTTTATTTGGTATACAAATCCAGAAGCCTGACAGGTGTCGGTTAGTGTCCTTGAAAACCTAAGTCAAGCGATTTGGCTTGTCTAGGTCGGGAAATGAGTCACGGGGAACGCAATTAAAAGACATTTGCCTGAGGTTCGTATTCTCCGGCAGCCAAGAAAACCAGATGGAGTCATGTTGCTGCCAGAAGGGCAAGGGAGGTGGAAGAGAAACGTGAGCTCTCCTGGCATCCAAGGCTGGTTAAGAGCGGCTGCAGAGCAAGCGAACGCAGAGCCACATTCCACTGTCCCGAGCCCCACAAAAAAAGCAAACCGTCCCCTAAAACTCCAGTACGGTTGGGTGGCAAAGAGCGTCAAGGTGGAAAGGAAGGGCCTGACTGGAAAACGAGGAGAAGCAGAAATGAAGCCAAGAAAAGACTACAGTGAAAGGAAGGCTAAGCTCTGGGGAAGGTAACAGGCGCCACAGCCTACACCACGTGCTTCCGTTTCAACAACAGGGAAATCAAAACAAATCTGCGGGGCCCCGCCCAGCCCGTCACGTGACTCCACGTGAGCGGCGCTTCCCTGGGACCCCGGAGAAGTCCTTCCGGTGGTGCTGCCTCAGAACGCGGTTTTGGCACTCGTCGTGTCCCACTCCCACTCCACTTTTGGGTCCGGGCGGAGCCCTTGTTGTGCTAGCCATGGCTGCAGGCCCGGGGGCGACCTCCGATACGGGCCCTGCAGCTGGAGCTGGCGAGGAGGCAGGTAGGTGCCAGGCTGAGGTCTGACCGTGACTACATCCCTGTGCCGACTGGCTCTTTGGGCATCCCTCATGTGGCTTTGCGGACCTGCCTTAAGCTATAAGGAAAATGATTTGTTTTCTAGTGAACGTGTCTTTTCTCAAATTGTGGCATCCATATTTTTGATCGTCGTTCCGGGCCCCATATCCCCTCCTCCTGCCAGTTCTGTTTCACGCAGGAGGATGTTTTGAATGTTACAGTGGCTTAAAATTAAGTTTGTGAAATTGGAGCTCACCCTTGGGGTAATTAGAGATATCCGGGACTTTTGTAAACAGCGATTACGAGCTTTTGTTTGGTTGCGGTGGAATCCTGCTGTAGAGAACGGGTAAGGTTTGGAGACCCTTGAGCCTGGGATCCCCCTTGGCATTTATTGAATGATTGCTCCGTGCCTGGCACTGTTCTGTATACTGCCGCGGGATCCAGAGATTTTTGGATGTTTATAACATTGCCTTTTCCCAATTGAGTAAAGGGGCTTAGCAAGGAAAAAAGTATGACCAATGTGTCTCACGTGAATACTAACAGTACACAGTGGGTGAAGGCTGTCACCTAGAGGAGCGCGCCCAGTGGGGAAAACATAGATGCTTCTAGGAGGGACTAGTTGGAGGTCGGCCTTTATGATTGGCTGAGATAGTGACAAACTCAGGTGGTGGCTCTGGGGGGTCATGGGAAGACAGGGAGCAGAAAAGCACTGGATAGATGTGGTTGGAGATAAAATAGTCATGTTTGCCTAGAGCCGGAGATGACCATTCCAAGCAAAAGAAACTAATTATAACTTCCTACTGACAAAAGTCACTTGGTTCTGTACCCCAGGGTACATGAACTTCATCTGTATCTCCAATCCATTAATCCTTCCGTTTCTGTCTATCTGTACCCCCTTACCCAGTTTAGAGTGTGTGTCAGTTTATCATTATAATCTCTCCTTTGACAATGCGCTATTCTCTTGTCCCTCTCTGCCTTTTATTTTTCTGGCAGAACCCTTCCTCTGGCTGAACCCAACCTTTACCCTCTTTGCACCTGCACCTGTATGGTTGAACTTTGCTCGAAAAAGTCTGGACAAATTGGTGACACTAAATTGAAAATGGCCAACCTCTTGAATATTCTCTCAGCATGATCCTATTTCTCTGATAAGCCTACTTTCTTTCTCCAGTGACAGTTCCTCAGACTCTCTCTCTCCATCTCTCACTTTCAGCTGATGACTTTGCAAGTCAGGTCAATTCTGCATCTAATCTGTCCACTTTTTTCCTCCTTCACTGTCAGACCCTTGTCCACAATGTCCATATTTCTCATCTAAACCACTCCTGTATCTTCAGGCCGTGTGTTCTTGTTTCCTGTCTTATGTCCCCCCAATCCCTTCTCCATTCAGCAAGAAAAAGTGACACTCCCTTACTTGAAATTCTTCAGTGAATTCCATTGCACCCAGAATTTAGAAACTCCTGACCATGGCCTACAAAAGTCCTTGGTCTGAGCTCTGCTGTTGTCTCCAAGAGCATCTCTTGCCATTCATCCCCCTCCTCCTCCCACCTACTTTCTCATATCTGGCTTGTTAATCTTCAGGTTTCGTAGTATATCACCACCTGAGACCTTACTAAACCAACCCATTGAAAACAGTTGTGGTTTTCCGCTGCATCCTAACCCTAGATGTTGTGTAGTGCTGCATCCTGCTTCCTTCCTTTCACTTATCACGTTCTGTATTTACTTGTTTATTATTTGTTTCTTCCATTAGACCTTATGCACCTTGAGGGCAGGACCTATGTCTGATTTATTTCCCTCATGTGCCCAAGCAGCAAGTACCATGCCGGTGTATAGTGGGCACTTAATACATATTTGTTGAGTGAGTGAATAGGGGAACCCTGTACTAAGTCCAGAGGCAAGAGGAGAAAGAGCATGGCATGGTCCAGGAACTGACAGAAATTGAAATGAGAAGTGGGATCCTGCAAGGCACCTTGTACCAAGTTAAGGAATCTGGACTGTAAGACAGTGGGAAGCCTTTGAAGAGTTTCAGGTTGGGGAGTATCTTGGTCAGATTTGGTTTTAGGAAGATCACTCTGTGAAGGGTGGAGGGTACGTTGGAGGGAGAAAGACTGAAGAGCAAGGTACTTAATCCCCCTTAGCCTCAGTTTCCTCCTCTGTAAAACACAGATTTTTGTGAAAATTAAAGATAATTGTGGATTATCTAGTATAATGTCTAGCAGGAATTAGATATTCAAGAAAGGTAATTATTTTTATTAATAGAAAGTGCTGGCATTGGTGACTGACTGATGTTGAACCTGAGAGAAAAGAATTTCCCAGTGTGAGAAATTAGGAACCTTAAGAAAAGGAGGTGGTTGGGAACACTGTTGTTTTAGTGTGAATGCGTAGAGTTTAGGTATGGAAAGATGATGCAAAAGAGATGTCAAGCATGCAGCTGGGGAAGAGGAGGTTTTTTATATATATATACATATATATATATGTATATATATATACATATATATACACACATGTGATTCACATACCATAAATTCGCCCGTTTAAAGTATACGAATCAGTGGCTTTTAGTATGGTCACAAAGTTATGCAGCCATCATTTCTATAATTCCAGTTCATTTTCCTCACACTGGAAAGAAACCTGGTACCCACTAGTAATCACTCCCCATTAGCCCTTCCCCCCAGTCCCTGGCAATCACTATCTACATTCTGTTTCTGTGGACATGCCCATTCTGGACATTTCTTATAAACGGAATCATACAATATATGGCCTTTTTTGTCTGGCTTCTTTCACATAGCATAATATATCTATGTTGTAGCATGTGTCAATCCTTCATTCCTTTTTATGGCTGAATAATATTCCATGGTGTGGATATACCACATTTTGTTTATCTGTTCATCAGTTGATGAGCATTTGTGTTGTTTCTACTTTTTGGCTACAACGAATAATGCTACTATGAACATTCATATATAAGTTGTTGTATTAACGTATGTTTTCAGTTGGCATATATCTAAGAGTGGAATTGCTGGGTCATATGATAATTCCATATTTAACTTTTTGAAGAACTGGTGATTCTTAATCTTGATGTCCTAAGGAGGGAAAAAGTCTGATGAAACTATGGATTTGCTCCCCTGAAAAATGCAGCATGCACACACAAATATTTGCAAGTGACTTTAAATTTTTGTATTAAAGGGTTCTCTGAATTCCATCTGTGGAACATTCAACCCTATTTTAAACTTTCATCCTCCCCAGAAACACCACTTTGGAGTGACTGCTTATAAGCATTACAGAGTAAGTTAAGTGGGCAAAATCCTACTGGAAGAGAAGGCTTTGCTTTAAATTAGGTAAGGGTTATGTGAACAAAGGTACATAGACTAGATAAATGCATGTGAAAGGGTCAGGGTGATGAATAATATTGTGGGAGTCATAGAAAAGTTGATTTTTGAGCAAACTTATTACCGTTCCATTATCAAAAAATATTTGAATGTACACTGTAAACAGGAGACCCTCTCATACAGTGAAGTAGAAGATAGTCTTTGCCCTAAAATAGCTTATAAACTATAGCTTAGAGTTTTGGGGAGAAGACATAAAAAGAGTTGTCGTATAAGATAGATCCACAAGGCAGGAGGCAATTAGATGGGATGCAAATATTACACACATTAAGTGCTTTGTGGGCTGAGATGAGAAAGCATGAATACAAATTGAGTTGGTCTGTGCTTCCTAGAGTAATTTGAATGCATAGAGTTCAGTATAGTTCGCCTATGGAATTGATGGAAGAGGCCATTTGTGGTGATGGGAAGCCGGGTTGTGGAAGTGAGTGGAGAAAAGCCCAAGGCACAGAGGGCGGGGAGGGAGGTGAGGAGACAGACTGGTTCTGCTAGAGTGGAAGCAGTGGCCGAGAACGCTGGTGCAAAGGAGGAAGAGTGTATCCTTTGAGACCAAAGAAGAACAGGGTGAACCAGAAATGTTGAAGTGAAAAAGAGGGAAATCATGGGTTTCAGATTTCTCAGAAAAACAGAGCAAGGCACCACACAGAGTGAGGAAGTGGAGAGGGGTACTGGGGGTTTGAGAGAGGAAGCTTTGGCGTGGTTGCTGTACGCGCGAGAGGGATTAGGAGTCAATTAGTGATAAATAGTGATGGGGAGCAGGAAAGGGAGCTGGTGGAGGTGAGCGTGAAATTGTGGAACTGGTCCCGATCTTTTGAGTCTGTTTCTGATTCTATTCAACATCGCATTATACAAAAGTGGAGAAAACAGATGGTTAGTTTTTTTTTTTTTTTTAAAGATTTTATTTTTTCCTTTTTCTCCCCAAAGCCCCCCGGTACATAGTTGTGTATTCTTCGTTGTGGGTTCTTCTAGTTGTGGCATGTGGGACGCTGCCTCAGCGTGGTCTGATGAGCAGTGCCATGTCCGCGCCCAGGATTCGAACTAATGAAACACTGGGCCGCCTGCAGCGGAGCACGCGAACTTAACCATTCGGCCACGGGGCCAGCCCCACAGATGGTTAGTCTTAATAAAATTTAGTATTTTTATTCATCGCTAGAAATGTGGTGTAAATTCAGAAAACATTTATTTATTTAGCATCAGTTTATGCCAAGCACTGTGCTGAGTTCTGGGGACATAAAAGTAACAGGCTTGCCTTCAAGGATGTGATATTTTTTATTTGAGGTAATAGCTTGGAAATTATTAAAAACAAACGTGAGATGAATAGGCAAGGCACAGAGGATTTTTAGGGCAGTGAACATACTCTGTATGATATTATAATGATGGATATATGTCATTGTACTTCTGGCCAAACTCATAGAATGTGCATTATACTTTTGTCCTCATACTTTTGTCCAAACCCATGGAATGTACACCATCAAGACTGAATCCTAAGGTAAACTATGGACTTTGGGTGGTTGTGATGTATCAGTTTAGGTTTATCCTTGTAAGAAATGTACCATTCTGGTGAATGATGTGGGTAATGGGGGAAGCTATGCATGTGTAGGGGGAGGAGACGTATGGGAAATCTCTGTACCTTCCTCTCAATTTTGCTGTAAACCTGAAACTACTCTAAAAAATAGTCTTAAACAAACAAACATGAAACTACTTATTGTTAAGAATCAACTTAAATTCTGAATTCCAGGATCACACATTGGTTGAAGCATTTCAGTGAAAGTAAACATTGCAATTCTTTGAATCCGATTCAGTCTTTCAGACTGAGGTTATTATATTTTTTTCTATTGAGCTCTCATCATTTTAGTTGTAGCCAGGTTTATGCCTTGATGAAGACAAGAATGGATTCTTAGCAACTCTTCTTCCAGGGCTTCCCAAGGATGTAGGTCATTCCCGAGTTGTAGGGATTTGAATTTCATATAGAGCTGACACTCCTGGATGACTGGATTTACTCCTCTTGAGTTGGAGATGTCATACTCTTCATGTCATTCTTGTTTTCATTTTTTTAAAAAGGGCAGTGGGAGGCAGGGGGGTTTAAAGAAAAGCCAAAGTCTGGGTAATCTTTTTTGTTGTTAAAGATTGGCACCTGAGCTAACATCTGTTGCCAATCCTCTTCTTCTTTCTTCTTCTTTCGTCCTTCTTCTTTCTTCCTTCTTCTTCTTCCTTCTTCTTCTTTTTCTTCTCCCCAAAGCCCCCCAGAACACAGTTGTATATTCCAGTTGTGAGTGCCTCTGTTTGTGCTACGTGGAACACCACCTCAGCATGGCTTGATGAGTGGTGCCATGTCCACGCCCAGGATCCAAACCTGCGAAACTCTGGGCCTCTGGAGTACAGCATGCAAACTGAACCACTTGGCCACAGGGCTGGCCCCTCTGTAATCTGAAAAAGTAAAAAATTCGCCTGCTGGGGCATCTGTGTAGTTCGTAAATTCATAAATGTAGCTAAAATCCTTTATATTTGATAATGATGGATATCAGAAAAGCTATATTGTTGAATATTTTTAATTGTGGTTAAAAACATAAAACTTATCATCTTCACCATCTTTAAGAGTACAGTTCATAGTGTTAAGTATGTTCACGTTCTTGTGAAACAGGTCTCCAGAACTTTTTCACCTTGCATATCTGAAACTGTATCCTGCTAACAGCTGCCCGTTTCTCCTTCCCCTCAGCCCCTGGTAACTGCCATTCTACCTTCTGTTTCTATGAATTTGACTATTTTAGATACCTCATATAAATGGAATAATACAGTGTTTGTCTTTTTGTGACTGGCTTTTTTCACTTTGCATAATGTCCTCAGGGTTCATCCATGCTGTAGCCAGATGAATATTCCTTTTTAAGGCTGAATAATATTCCCCTGTATGTATAAACATTTTGTTTACCCTGCCATCTGTCGACGGACGTTTGGGTTGCTTCCACCTCTTGGCTATTATGAATAGTGCTGCTATGAGCATGAGTGTGCAAATGTCTCTCTTCAAGACTCAGCTGTTGAATATCTTTGATGAAATACCCATTTTATTTTGAATTATGGAAAATTTACTTAGTGGAAGCTGAGAAGTTAGATGTTACATTTTGTAGTTACATTTTGGTTGCAATTTTGAAGATACTTTGGAGCATTTTAAAGAGCATTAATCTTTAAGACATTGTGCTTTCTAGTATTAACTTCGCTTAAAATATAGATTTACCTTTCCTTGCTTTAGGTTTAGGACCAGTATTACTTTTGAACTTGTAAGTATTATTTGTGAGCCATTTTGTGGCTCATAAATGGATTAAAGTGAGAAGGAGAAGACAATTTTCTGGGTTGGCTGGACAGGAGGATGGTAACCGTTTGGCATGTAACTGTCTCTTGTCCCCGGCCTGAACCTGCTTGGGTGTCACCGCCACACCAGGCATTGGTATTGGCAACTTTGTGTCCTAACAGCCTCCACACTTCCGTTTGTGGTTTCTTCAATGGCACCACCTTCTAGACCTTGAAATTTCAAGGTTTATGACTAGTCATCATTTTACTTAAGCATTATGTTAACATTCAGGAGAATTTTCTTAGTCTGTATTGACATTTTAAAATAGTGACTATAAAATAAAAAATTATCTTTGGCTTAAGTTTACCATTTGGTCTTTAGTACAAATACAGTCATTTTGTTAAGTAGTACTTGCATAATTCCATCAGTGTTTTTTCTGACGTGGCCCAAATGGTCCTTGGTTTTTATCCTAATATCTACCATTCCAGAAGTTTTATTAAAATTTCTTGTATATATATGTAATAGTTGTCAGAGTGATGAAAACATCATAGGCTTACATGTATATATTTGTAAATAAATTAGCTCACCCTGCCCGGACCCAGTTTTTTATTCCTGCTATGTCACTATGGTGAGTCTCTGACACATTGTAACTTGTAACTTACTCTTGTGTCACCTTCTGAAAGTTTTTGAATAGAATTAAAAACTATTAAATTTAAATTTAATAGTTATTAACATTTCTTTTAAAATTATACTTGACATAAGAGTTGAGTTAATTTCAATTTCATGATCTTTGTCTTTGTTGTATTCTCTCAATATTAGGAGAGTATTCTGGAAACTTGGTAAATTTTCCTTATTCTTGCCTTGAATTCTAAATCTTGGATATAAAGCCAACCCAGATATTAATTGACTAAAGCCAGATTGCTAGAAAATTCAGAGAAATAAGATTTCAAATTATCTTGTACTTTGCTTTAATTAAAGAAAAAATTACTGAGAAAAAGGCAATTTGCTTTTTGATGATGTTTCACTATCTCTGAAGAATTAGTTGTGACCAAAGCTGTAATAAATCCTCTGAATAACGTGCCACATTTAGAGGGAGAAAAGACTATTGTGCAACACTTAGGTCACTCATCTGTTTTTTCAGCAGTTTCTAAGTCATCTGATTAGAAATTGCCGCTGGGTGCAAGTTTAGACCAGAATACCCTTGTGCTTTAAAGGCTGTCAGAGTTACTTCCGAATTTTTATAACTCTTTGCAGATATTCCTGCCATGAAATGACTGGGTACATCCTTAGGCTATTTAATTAATGCAATGTCGATTGCATTCTTCTTTAAAGGAAATTGTAACACTTAAATTTGTTAATTTAATTGCCCAGTTCATTGTTGATTAAGCTATCAGAAACCAAATTAGTTTTATCTCACAACCAGCTGATTGTTTTATCTCACTGATAGGCCTGAAATTCTGTAAATATGCTAATTTCTTGTAATGGTGAACATCCTCTTGCTCTGTTCTGCACACACTTTATAGCACTTTTCATTCATTTAGCAGATGTTCGAGCATTTAATATATTTCAATCACTGGGCCAGGTGCTTTCTCAGCAAATTTTACTTTTTAGAATCTCTTATTAAATAACCTCTGGGATGTCTGGGACTTTTAGATCAGATCATTAAATATGCTTTTTTTCCCCTTAATTTAACCTTATGTTAGAGGAAAAAATATTTATTGACTTCTGTGAAGCTATTCTGTCAAAACACTATTCGTGTGTTACTAATGCCCACGTACTTGTTTGTGGAAGGGTGCCTAGACATGTCTTACCCAAATATGACAGCTGTTTTGGGAAAATTCAAAGCCATGTGGTCTATTCACTCCAATTTAAGATAAGCAGAACAAAATCCCCACCCCAAAAGGACAGGTGCTTCTATTTTTCTCTGCCCTTTAGAGTTCTCGAAGCTGAATGTTCTAAGTCTGACTATTTTGCCTTAGAACTGAAAGGATGCCACTGTGGGTCAGACCAGCCGTGATTCATCCATCCTAAGCCACAGAGCGCTTTACAGGGAGAATACGGTTGTCCCTGAAAACGATAGCCCCAGAGGGCAATGTGTTACGCAAGTTATGAACTAATAACAGAGTCTTACTATAAGAGTTAATTTTTTTATGTGAAAGGATTCAGGAGGTAGAAATTTGCCAATGTTGGTCCAGTGACACAAAGATGGACATCTTTACAGTATTTTGGCTGAGGTTTGCAGTTTTCACAACTTTTCTCTCTCAAGATGGCTAGCCATTCTGTCTGTTTTCTAGGCAGAGTGTAGGAGAGGAGGTTACGGGCAAAAAGGCTGACTCAGCAACTTCAAACACATCTCTGGCCACTGTTATCTGCAAAGGAGTCTAGGAAATGTAGTTTTTCAGCCACTCCCATTGCCCAAAGTTCTGTTAGTGAAGAGGATGAGAATGGGTGTTGGGTAACTATTACAGGTATTAACACATACACCCCTACTCCCACCCCCCACACACATAGGCACAAACCAAAACATTCTTCTCTCCCCAAGAGCACACATGCATTTATTATCTATGCATTGATCTAAAGCTTTCCTAAACCTAATTATCTTTTCAGGTTATACTCTCCCCTGAGTTTTTAGTGCTAGTGTAAGTCCCACAGTTTTAATTCTCTGGAGGCAGGATTGTGCAGTGGAAAGAGCACTTGGCTTGGAATCAGGAAACCTGAGCTATAATTCCAGTTCATCACAGGTGTGTTGACCTTTGACGTCTGAGCTTCTACTTCTTCCTTTGGGAAATGGAAATAAGATACCTTCTCTGGCTGTGTTTTACTGGCTTCTTAGAGGATCAGATGAGCACTCTTATTTTAATATATATGAAAGTACGCGGCAAATAGTAAAGCAGTATACAAGTAAATATATGGTATTATGATGATGATTTTCAAAACCAAACTCTTCATCTTCCCAACAGAATGAGCTGTTGCCCCTAACTTTTCTCTTACGGCAAGTCACAAAGTCTGGAAACCTCAGTCTTCCTTATAGCTGCATCTGCCTCCCGCCCTGTCTCTTTGGTTGTAATAGTCTTTATATTATTCTTTGAATATTTCTCCATTCCTGTCATCTCTGCCACCCTTTATTGTTCAGGGCCTTATTATCACACTTCTTGCTTGGCTGTTGCAATGGTTCTCTGAGTCAATCCTAGTCCCTACATTTCCACACATTTCTACATAGCCCTTGTTTTTATTATTAATGGATATAATGTACCATGGGAATGTACTGTGGAAACAATGTTAGTAAATATTTTTCTACTTATAGACATTAAGTTGTTTATATTTTCAGTTTTTATATTGTGGTAGTGGGTATGTATATAGCTTATGATTAACTATTTTGTTACAAATTCCCATAACGTGAATTACTAGGTTAATGGGTTCCTTGAGATTTCTGCTTCATTTTCTCAGTTGTTTCCCAAAAGTTAGTTCTAATTTGTATGCCTCAAACAACAGAGTGTTATCATGGATGTATCGTAGCTTTTCATAGTCTAGCTAAACTTAAAAAATACGTAATGAAAAGTACAGCTTGTCCGTTTCCACACACATGGAATCCAGGCGCTCCAAGTCCAGGAAGATCGGGCACACTGTGTCTAGGTGACCTTGTACTTAGGTTTATAGGCTGGTTTGGGTTGAGACCTTTAATGAGAATTAATCACACATGCCAAAAGTGGCGGGGGGGAGGAGGGAGGGATCTCAAGGAAAGTTAGAAAATTTTGTTCTGGTCACATCCCATTTTCCTTAACATGGCTCTTCAGCACTTAAGGTCACTTGGGGACAAACTCGGGGCCTCTTGCACTTGGAGACCTAAGGGCACCTTCTGTCTTCCTCACTCCACGTGGGCCCCAACCCATCTACCTGCCCTTTGCCTCTAAGCATCCACCCTCATCTCCTCCTCGCTTGGGAGCCCTGACTGTGTAGAAGGTGACACATTGTTCTCAGATGTCCACTTCTGAGGCTTAGAGTCTGCTCACTTTCACCAGGTGCTTAGGAAAGGATTCCGAGTTTCTGCCCTTGTCTGAGAAAGGAGGCCAGATTGACTTAAATTTTCATTTTCTTTAAAAATAAGCCTTACGTTCAGACAAGTACAAATTACTCAAGTTCCTTGATGAGTCCTCCCCATTGCCTCTTCCTCTCATCAGAAAGTTTAGAAGAAAGTTGGATGATGGGAGAATTTGGGTTATTTATGAGCTTTTCTTAGTCTTTTGAGTGAAGGTAATTACAAGTTTGGTAACTGAAATAGAGGGTTTAGCTGATTGTTCTGGAGAATCATAAATATATGTTTTGGGGGTCAGAGTATGAAGCATATTTTGACTTTCCCAAAAACTTTCATCTTAAGATGCCTTTGAAGAGAAACCTACTTGTTCTTTTAGTTAACAAATAACTAGTCTTTACTATCCTATCCAGGATTAACATTCTGTGATTCTGTGAAATGTGTTGAAGCACTCAGTACGTCGCAGTGTTAGTTTGTACATATCCCCTGTGCTGTTGATGGATGCAGTTGAAGTCGAGGGTTAACACTGACCTCCGTCCTGGCACATCTTTTGTCTTCTTAAATCTTGGAATAAGAATACTCTCTCCATCGTTGAGTGCTGTATTGATTCCGTAGTCTTTTCGGCACAGACGCGTGCTAGAGCCAGGAGACTCATTGCTGACTCTGCAGCTCTGGCTGTTCTAGAGTAGTTCCCATCAGCATTTCTCATACAATCCTTCATTTATTTATTTATTATTCTTATTAATCCTCTCTTGGAAATTGTAAATATTTTCTAACATTTAAAATTTAACAGGATAAAAATCATTTAAGAATTATGGTTCTTTGAGGCCAAATAGTAATAAGTGAAGTGTAAATGCAATGTAATTATACAGAATTTGCCATAATAGAAATGATAGCAGCTATTTTTTTGTCATGTTATCTGGAACTACCTTATGGTTATCTATCCTTTGCTCTATTTTTTTTTCTCCCTAGGTGAACATGTCAAACCTTTTACACCAGAGAAAGCAAAAGAAATTATAATGTCTTTAGAACAACCCGCAGTCTTCTGTAACATGGTTTTTGATTGGCCAGCACAACACTGGACTGCTGAACACCTTTCGGAGGTCCTTCCTGGCAAGCGGATACGATTCAGGATGGGACTGAAAAGCACTGATACAGGTAGGACTACAAGCACAGTCATGTGCCGCATAACGTTTCGGTCAACGACGGGCTGCGTGTATGATGGTGGTCCCGTAAGCTTGGGACCATACAGCCTAGGTGTGTAGTTTGTGTATGTACACTCTATGATGTTTACACAGTGACAAAATCACCTAACGACAGATTTCTCAGGGTGTATCCCTGTCATTAAGTGAAGCATGCCTTAATCACGGGAATGCCTCTTCAGTAGCATGCCTACATTCTGTTTCTTTATCTCTAGAGAATCCTTTATTTCTCATCCTCTTTTTGACCCATTTGCAGATAGGAGAATTTTATTGGAAGTTGTAGGATAGTTTCTGTTAAGATTTCTTTTTAGACTAAACAACCTAAAGTTTATGGCCTCATGTAAAATGTATTTGTTCATGTATCATGGTTCATTGAATGTGATGGACAATAAATATTTGTTAATGTGTTGTTATATATGTTCTTGTGTGACTGAAAAAGACGAATGCTAATCTCATAGTCCCTTCCACTGTTGACTCATGTAGAATGTGTCCTTTTATTTGTGGCTTCAGGCACTATTTATAGTGCTCAGTCTTGGTTGTGATTTTATCTCTGCTTTATCAGCTGCCTGACCTCTATTGCGTTGCATAAACATGAAACGTATGTAAAGCTGTTTTGTTCATCGTCTTAAGAAGCCGTTAGAGTTTGCTCCCTCTTCCTCCCTGAAGACTTGGAACATTTTGATTTTTTACCTTATAGTCAGATAAAGCAATTACTGTTAACTCTAAAAATAATTTAAAGGAAAAAATAGTGCTGTTTCTAATCTTAAAGAGTTCATAACCGTTGTCTGGCTTCAGAACATGTGTTTAACTTCTATTTAAATATGAGTAAGTTTGGGAGTCTAGAAATTCACAGTGTTTTAAGCATTACTGTGAAGTGGCTCTATGAATATCTGTTAAAAACTCAGAAGGAACTAGAAAATTACCCACCTTCACTTCCAGTTTCTCCAAGCTTCTTTCTCTTGTGTTGACCTTTTTCTATTTTAAAATTAAATGCTACACCAGCAGCAGCCACGTCAAAATCAACCTGTGCTTTTTCCCTCTTGATTTTAGTCAAATAAATCTTCCACTCATTGAAGTGTCTCTTAGACAATAATTTGGAGAGAAACAGGAATTGTAGTTGTTTTCACATTCTGGTTAGACTCCAAGTACACTACCGCTAAGAGCTAGCAGTCATCAAGAGCTATTGTGTCCAGCACTGCTCTGAGTTTTGTACATACTAACTCTCTTAATCTGCTTCAGACCCTCTTAGAATGGCACTCTTATTATCCTGGTTTATAGATGAGGCACAGTAATTTGACATTTTCAAGTTAATACTTAAGCATAAAAGAAAAAGAAGGTAGAAAGTCTCTGCAGTTGTGGGCAACTGCTCTGAGTTTTTACTAAAGATGATTTGTTCTCTTTTGAAATTCAGAGAAAATTCACATTACATAAAAGTCACCATTTTAAAGTATACAATTCGGTGGTTTCCATGTAGTCACAATGTTGTGCAACCATCACCACTGTCTAATTCCAGAACATTTTCATTGCCCCATCAAGAAGCCCAGTACCCCTTAAGGAGTCACTGTCTATTCCATCTTATCCCCAGCCCCTGGCAACCACTGATCTACTTTATGTTTTTCTGGATTTGCCTGTTCTGGACCTCATACAAATAGAATAATACAATATGTGGCTTTTTGTGTCTGGCTTCTTTCGCAAAGCATGTTTTCCAGATTCATCCATGTTGTAGCATGTATCTGTACTTCATTTCTTTTTATTGCTGAATAATATTCCACTCTCTGGATATACCACATTTTGTTTATCCATTCATCAGTTAATGGACATTTTCACCTTTTTTTTTTTCCATTGCTCAACAAAAACTTTATGAGACATCAGACAGTATTTCCACTTTTTGGCTATTGTAAACAGTGCTACTATGAACCTCTATGTACAGATTTTTGTGTCAGTGTATGTTTTTGTGTCTCTTGAGTTTATACCTAGAAGTGGAGTTGCTAAGTCATACTGTAACTCTGTGTTTAACCTTTTGAGGAACTGCTCAATGGTTCCAGGCAGCTGAACCATTTTAAATTCCCACTCCAATGTAGGAGGGTTCCAGTTTCTCTACATCCTTGCCAGCACTTCATTTTTTATTCCAGCCATTCTAGTGAGTGTGAAGTGTTATCTTATTATAGTTTTGATATGCCTTTCCCTAATGACTAATGATGTTGAGCATCTTATCATGTGCTCATTGACCTTTCGTATATCTTTGGAGAAATGTCTTTTCAAATCCTTCACCCGTTTTCTAATTGAGGTGTTTTTTGTTTGGGATTTTTTGGGTTTTTGTCTTTCTGTTGTTGATTTGTGAAAGAGATCTTTATATATTCTGGATCCTAGACCCTTATCACTATATGACTGGCAAATATTTTCTCCTATTCTATGGGTTGTCTTGATAATTTGTTCTTTTAAAAGTTATTTCTTTGAGTATAATGCAGTATTTCCACAAGCAGTGTAGGGTAGTGGCGTAAGAGAACTTAACTCATGTTCAAATTTTGGCTTACTGTGTGACTTTGGGCAAGTCACTTAACCTTTCTGTATCTTAGAAATGTTTTCAAGATTAAATGCATTCATATGTATAAAACATTTAGAACAGTGTCTAGCACACAGTAAATGCTCCAAAAATGTTATTTAAAAATAGAAATAATTAAAAAATAAAAGTATGGATTTCCTCATTGTAGAAAACATGGAAAACATGGGAAGATCGAGAAATTTTAAAACACTTGGTCCCATTACCAAGAGATAACCACTAGTTGCACTTTGATATATGTCCATGCAGGCCTTTTTGTATTTTAAAAATAAAGTATTAATTTTCACAGCCTGCTTTTTTTTTTAATATAACATATTCTGAGCAGCTTCTCCTGACATTAAATGTGACTTTTAAATGACTCCCTAATATTCCATTATATGTTCATATCATAGTTTATGTTAAAAATCCTCCTATTTTGATTATTTAGATTGCTTAGAAGTTTTAAATTATAAATAAGACTGTAGTGAACATCTTTGAAAATAAATCTTGTCCGAGTTTCTGATTATTTGCCTGGGATAGATTCCTAGGAGGACGATGGAGTCGAAGGGTGTGAACATTATCATCAGTAGCCGCACCTTCTATGGAGCTTCTGATACCAAAGACCTCTGACTTATTCTCATCGCCTCTCTAAGTGGTGTCTGGTGACCCGGTGACTTACACCCTAAACATCTAGTATCCACTAGCTTCTCTCCTTCTCCCTGGCCATCCTCTAGTTGGGGTCTCTCTCACCTACACAACCACAGTAGCCTTGTCCCTGGTCCCTCTGCACGCCCCCTCCACCTAGGCCATTCTTCATACTGAAACCAGAGACAGTTTTTAAAAAACAAATCTCATCTTTTTTCTCTGCTTAAAACCCTTCAGTGGCTTCCCGTTACCCTTAGGCTAAAGACCCAGGTTTTTGTCTCGTGTAGAAAGCTCTGTTTGCCTGTCAGCTTAATCCCTCTCCCTCAGTGCAGGCCAAACGAGCATTCTTTTCAGTTTTTGTGATTCCAGAGGTTTACTGCTTCTTACTTCAGGGCCTTTCCATCTGCAGGCCAGCCATTCTCCTTTCTCTTCTCGTTTCCCCTTACCCCAGCTCTACCTAGTTAATTCCTCTTCTTCCTTCAGATCTCAGCTCAAATGTCATTTTCTCACGGAAATCTTTCCTGACCACATCTCCCTCCCCCACCCCCCAAATCACATGCAGCTATCGAGTTACCTCAGTGCCCCTTCTGTTTCTCAGTAGCGCTTAGCCCAGTTATAATCACATGGTTAGTTGTGTTTAAGTAAGTAACTGTTTAAAGTCTCTCTTCCCCTCCAGGAGGTCACCTGTGAGGGCCAGGGCGGTGGCTCATCATGCACCGAGCGCCTAATGGACATTCAGATATTTGTGGAGTGACAGCATGAAAGGCCTTTGGTCCATATGGCCAAGTGCTTTCCATTTATTCTCCTTCCAGAAAGAGCGAGGGTGCCTGTTTTGCCTCTCCTTTGCCCAACTGAGATTTATCTTAAAAGAAAATCTTGCTGATAGGTGAAAAATGGTATCTCATGATTTTAATTAGCATTTCTTTGATTGCTGGTGATGTTGAACATGTGTTCAAGTTTATTAGGAATTTGTATTTTTTCTGGTAATTGTTCTTTGTTCCTTATTTGGGTTTCACGTTTTTGAAACCTGAAAATAAATTTCTTTTTTATTAAGAATACTGTATTTGTTGCTGATGTGTTTCCCAGTTTATTGTTTGCCTTTTGATTTTGCTTCACATTTTTACATTTTTATATAGTTGAATAATATTTCATTAACATTTTCATTCTTATTTATTTAGAAATTTCTTCTGTATCTTTTTTACATTTTACTCTTTATCCATTCCATATTTATTTTGATATATGGTGTTCACTGACTTTTTTCTAAATAGTTGTTAGAAATAACAATACCTTTTATTTTAGTACCATTTACTGAATAATCCCTTTTTCCCCTACTGACTTTGAAACCACCTTTATTATATTAATATATTCTTTTATATTCCAGCTTCTGTTTTTTGGACCATGTACTGAGCTATCAGTTTTGAGGCCCATTAAACACTTTTTAAAAACTATTTTAGCAACTGGTATATATTTTACTGTTTGAAACAATGACTCATCCTCCCTAATGCTCTTCTTTCTCCGTATTTTCTTAGATGTTATTGAATTTTATTCCTCTAATGAATTTTAGAATTAAACAGTGTGCTCACATTAAACAAATCCTTTGGGGATTTTAAGTGAAAATTCACTAAGCACTGTGAATTAATTTGGAAAGAGCTACTCTGTGATAATACTGTATCTTCCTACACAAGAACATGTTATTTTCATTTATCGAGTTTATTCATCTCTCAGTAAAAAGATTGGAGTTTATCATAGGTCTATAAATTTTTTAAAGTATTGTAAATTTTTTATATCTGTTATGAAGGAAATATTTTTGCCTATTATATTTTTCTAACTAGTTGTGTTTGGTACATGAATGAAAGCCATTCATTTTTGTATGTTCATTTTTTTATCCAGCCACTTATGAGTGTACATAGTTTTTTAGTATATTGTTGTGGGTTTTCTGTGAAGATGGGCATATTATCTTAGAAGGATTGATAACTTTGTTTCCTTTCTGTTTCATGTATTTCTTATTTTTTTTTTAGGTCTTGGTTAGAATTTTTCTAGAATGCTTGGAAATAATAGTACTAATAAATAGCATATTTGAACATATTTGTAATGTATCTCTTAGTTTCTTTTAGGAAGCAGATAGTGACATCACACAGCTCTTTTGAAACCATTTTGGATCAAATTCCTTTGCCAGCATATGTGCTCAATGGCAATACTATATCTCAGCTGACAGTAATTTGGCAAGCAATTGTAGAAATAACCCTAAACATTTGTAAATAGGGAATGGAGCAGTGATCAAAAGTTCTCCCCAGTATCCACATACCATGCAGTGTTCCTTGCTTGTGAAATGATGAAATCTAACAAAAAGAGGAATATTTGTTTGCCTGCTGTGCAAAAAATATTTTAGCACTCCCTTTTATGAGAGTTAAAAGCAAACTCAATTTATACACTATTTCCAAATCCCGAACTCGGTTGAGCTGCTTCGTACCTGACACTTTCACAGTAAGTGGGATGCAAATTGCAGCTGCCTACGCTACTTCATTGTTAAACGAAAGAACAATAATAATAAAACTAGAAAGGAATAACTTTGCTGCATCGAATAAACTAAGAAAAACAGCTGTACCACCCAGAAAGACATGGTCATGATAACAGAATGAAAACAGTACCTTTGGTACTGCTACTACCAGGAAGGAGTGAAAGACTCTATTTTGAAATCACTATGCAAATGAAAAAGTCTATCATTTCCATTCATTCCATTCATTGTAATTTTCACCCGACAGTGACTGTTCTCACATATAATTTTTGCGTTTTTAGATTTTCATTTTTTAAAGTACAGAACTTGATGTGACAGAAGACAAAGTCCCCTGGTGAGGCTGCAGTGCAGACATGCCTGTGAAGCTGGCCTTACCTGAGAAGTCCTTCTCAGTCCACCCCAGCGCCCAGTGGCTCAAGTAATGGCTTCAGTGTTCAGTTGCATCAGTTGGATTGAATTCTGTGAAGGGAAAACTCAGGAGACAGTGTCCTGTCTTCAGGCTTACACTGGAGCTTACTGAAATGATTTAGAAATGACTCCTGTTTGCCTGCGCCGTGCAGCTTTCTTGCCACATGGCTTTTTGTTTATTAAAAAACTCGGATGTCCTCCTAGCCATTATGGTAAATTCTTGATGGTGATGTTGATAATATTAAGAGTTTATGTATATTGATGGGTTACTGTGTGCCAGGCACTATTCTAAGTACGTCTCAAAAATTATCAAATTTAAATAGTTCTTAAAGATGCAGATTTTTATCTTTTAGATAAATGTACCCTAGTAAAGTTTTCCTGTTTCTCAAAGCAGGTGACCAGTTGATGAAGCAGATGAAGTAAGATGACTCTGACACACACCCTCCCTTCTATTACTTCTCTGCCATTCTGAGGTTTTAGGAAAAAGGGAGAAACGGGTAAAGATAATGGGGATAATCCTAAGCAGTTCAGGCAGAAGTGGGAAAATATAAAAGCTGTTGAAATAAGAGTTTGAATACCCTTCTCCTCCTGCTATTAATATAGCTAACTTTTAAGGGGCCCTAAGTAAATATATGAATGAATAATAAGTACTAATAATAGTGCCTGGCTTTTACTGAGCATCTGCTATGTGTCCAGCGTGGACCTAACTGATTGACATGCGTTAGATCTGCATCCCCGCTGGAAAGGATTTCATGCTTTGCAAAGGAGGTCATAATCAGATCTCTTGAATATTAGCTTTCCAATGCACACTTAAAATATTCTGCTCACTGCCCTCAAAAAATTAATTTCATCACTATTTAGAAAAATAATTCTTGTGTAAATGAGTCACACTCATAATAACAAAGCACTGTGGACAGACAGTAGACCTCTGTAAGCTTTTTCCAGATCAGCCCTCATCTCTAGTGGTCTTTGCCTTTTTCCTATGTGTCTATGGCACAGAATTTTGCATTTAATTTCATGATGCCTCAAATTCCCTATTCTGGTGAAAGCTTTTTCTGTGTCTCAATATTCTAAACTCAAGAGTATGATCTATTTCTTTTATGTTCTCACAAGCCTGAGCACAGTGCTAGTTACAAATTAGGTACTTAATAAATGATTCTGAAATAAATGAGTTAATGAATAAATGAACAGACTTTAAATTGCCATTGTCCACTTAATGATTCTGAGGAGCTGTGTATAATATACGTGCAGGATAAAGTCAGATAATCGTCAGAAGACAGGTTTTTGGTGTTGCTTTTTCTTTAATCTGAAGATGAGTTCTCAAACTTTTTGGTCTCAAGATCCCTTTACACTTAAAAAATTATGAGTACCCCAATGAGCATTTGATGATGTGGGTTATACTAGTGATACTTACCATATTAGAAATGAAAACTGAGAGATTTTAAAATACAAGGACATAAGCACATATTCCATTAACTGTCAGAGCAGTGACAGCAACGTGTGTCATGTGGCCTCTGGAAAACTCCACCTCACACTCATGAGAGAATGAGAGTGAAAAAGGCAAGTAGTGTCGTAGTATTACTATGAAAATAGTTTAGACCTCACAGACCCCAGAAGAGGTCTTTGAGAATTGATAATCTGAAGTGTTGCACTGGATTACTGACTAGGCTATAGTAAGGGTAGTCTTTAATCTTAAAGCTAAAACCGTGTTTTTTACTTTTATGTTTAATCATGAATATTGTGAGTGTTGTAAATGGTTCTAATTATATAGCAAGTACAAAATTAATTTTCAATTAATGTTAAAGGATAGCTAACATTTTTTGGTTGAAATTACCTTCATTTGAAAAAACAGCAATGTTTAGAATCTGTGTTCGGTCTCTACATTTAAAGCTGGGTTCTCTTACATTGCAGCTCCTCAGTTTGAAACTGCCTGTAGTTACGCAGAAGCGACACTTGAGGAGTTTCTGACCTGGAACTGTGGCCAGCCTCATATTTCTGGACCATTTAGAGATTATGATCATTCTAAGTTCTGGGCTTATGCTGACTATAAATATTTTGTCAATCTGTTTGAAGACAAGACAGATATTTTCCAGGTAAGTCAATACATTGTTTTTCATCACGGTAATAATTTCTTCTTGAGAAAAGATCACAAATTAGAATTTCCCTAGTACCTTTTTCCTTCTCTGTCTTTTTCTCTCAAAAGTAGTTATCATGAGTCTTGTGTATTTTATCCACTCAAGCCAGAAGATTTGCTCCTCAAGAGGGCTGTCATGTTTGGCTCGCACAGCTGAGCAGCCTTCTCACTGTTTTCCTGTTCACCAAACTTCCTATATACTCTCCCTTGCCTTTACACAGCACCCGAGCTGTTTGAAGTACATTGGGAGCAGAGATTGTGTATAAAACTTCATTTCCTCCTGGCCTATGTCTAAGTTCTTGTTCTGTCCGCGAGGCAGACGGAGGTGCCCAGCTGACTACATGAAGAAGCATTTCTGGAAGCCTAGAAGCACTGCGGGCTGCTGCTGCCGTGCCTGCCTGCACTGGGGGGTTTAGTGCAGGGTGAAGGCCTGACGCAGGGAGGGCTGTGCTCCCGGTGTTTGATTGTAGAAGTCCTGCAGGAGGATGGGAGCGCGTGCAGAAATAAGAATGTGGAAGTTCTTTGCTATGTGTTGACATAACTGACAGCAGAGTTTGCAGACTGCCATATCCTCTTTTCTTTTCAGGGTTTTCTACCTCAAACTGACGGTTTATTTTGTGGGGTGATTTTACAAACTCCCTGCTCTGGTTTCAGTGCATGTCTTAGGCATAGGGCAGGGGTGGGAATAGTCCCAGGAAGCTGTTCGGAGGCCCACAATCAGGCCAAGGCTCCAGAGTTCTTTATCCTGCCCCTAATCCTTTGTAGAGCCGGCCCTGGTGGTCTAGTGGTTAAGTTCTGATGCTCTCACCGCCATGGCCTGCGTTCGTTTTCCTGTCAGAGAACCACACCACCCATCTGTCGATTGTCATACTGTGGCAGCTGCATGTTGCTGTGATGCCGAAAGCTATGCCGCCAGCGTTTCACATGCCAGCATGGTCACCTGTGGTGAACAGTTTTCAGCCGAGCTCCCAGACTGAGACAGACTAGGAAGAAGGACATGACCACCCACTTCCAAAAACATTGGCCATGAAAACCCTGTGAGTAGAGTGGAGCATTGGCTGATAACAGCACCGGAAGGTGAGAGGATGGCGCAGGGTTCCGCTCTGCTGTGCACAGGGTCGCTCGGACTGGGAATTGAGGGCGCTAACAACAGATCCTTTGTGGAGAGAAGTATCTCATCATCAATGCAGGCTGTTCACCCCAACTCCTCTCCTCCTGCCGGGCACCACCACCCACTCTCCGCACTTTCCTCTCACATAGGCTGCTAGTCCTTAGACTCCAGAGTACTTTTACATTCAGCCTATACTGCATTTGTCTTTTTCACTTTGCGTTAAGGAGTAGATGCTGATGTTTACATAGTTATTATAATACAACTACCAAAACTTTGTAACTTTCCTTTATTAAATTTTTTATGTATTTACTTACATTTTGCTTTTTATAAAAAAAGGAAAAATATATCACCTGCCCCATAATTGTTAGTTGAGGATATGTTTTCATTCTCATAACCATGAAGGAAATGCCTCAGTTTTGAAAACATTCAGTAGATGCTTTCTGAATCCAAAGTCTATCCCACATCTAATATTTGCTCATTTTTTGAATGATAATTTTTTTAGGTAACTTTTTTTTCTTATAACCTTAGTTGTGATCACTTTATGGATCTTTAACCCTGGAAATTCCAGATATCATAGTTAATGTTTAGAGTATTTTATTTTATTTCTTATAACCTCCCCACTCTGTATGTTAGACTAGTACTTTTTTACTCCATATTTCCAGTAAAACATTGTGTAATGGTAATATTTATAAATACTTACTTATACTTGGTGCATACTTGGCCTATGATTTAATAATTATCCCTGTTTTAAGAAAGCTGAGACACAAAAAGGTAAGTGAACCTTTTGTGAAATTAGACAACTAAGAAAGACGTAACCTGCCCTCCAAGCTTTGCCTGCCGCACTGTGTACTGCAGGGGGTCTGATACCGTCAGTTCCGTAGGGCCTCTACAGCGTGGATTAAGGACTCCATCTGTGCTGAGTCTGGGCCCACTCTGCCTTGGCTGCATCTCTCTGACCCCATCGTTGTTCTATCTCAGCCCGGGCGTGATAGCACTGGGCAGACATGCGTCCTGTCCATTAAGTGTGGATATAAAAGGCAGCCTTTTGATAATGTGCTGGAATTCTAATTGACCCGTTATAAAATCTGATATTTTTAGTTGAATGAGTTTTCTGTCAGCTCACATTGTGGTGATTAATTCTCTGGATTGGAACAGGCCGGTCTACTATGAACAACCAAGTCCATTAAGATTATATCATTTTTTATGTCAGAGTTTTCTGAACACCAAGTCCTCTTACATTCCAGGTACCTAAGTTTTTGTTGTTTTACTTTTACTGTATAATTCATTCAGTTACTAAGTCGTATTACTTAGTGTTTCAAGCTTTCTTCCATCTGTCATAAAATGGTGGGTAGTTGAGCATTAAAACTGATAAATTTTTAAAATATTTATTAATTCACTCAAAACACACTCATTATACTCATATGAAAATAACTGTATTCAAAATTTTTAAAAATTTTATGAGAGGAGTGGCATTCTTTTACGTTTTCATAAGTCTCTTTAATGTCTGGCTTCACAGAAGACAGCTGGATTCTTCTGTCTGCTTCTGCATTCAATCTGTTGCAGTTTGTTGGTTTGTTTGAAGTATATGGAGAATATCTTGCCTCACGCACATTTGCAGCTGAAAGAGAGGAGTATTTTAGCAGCCTTTTTAGATAATTGTGGATTTTTTTTAACACTCCACCACACTTGACAAGAGGTGATTTCTTAAAGGTTTGTTTGCTGCAGTACAGAATCTGAACCCACAATTGATGAATTCTTTGTATTCTTAGAATAAAATCCATTGATCTGTCTTGCATGGAATGGATCTTTGTAATGCCTTAATTGGCCATTTGGAAAATATTGGTTTACTGAGTTACATAGATCTTCCAAATGTTGACAGATTCCCTATACTTCATTATTTAAAAAAGTGACATTTGTTAATATCTCCGTTCTCGTCAAAAAAGTTTTTTAAGTAATAGGAAGCTTTCAAGCTCATGTGTTTCAAGCTAGGAGTTTTGGAAATCATTTTCATTTTGTTCAAAATATTTTCTAATTTCCCTTGTGATTTATTCTTTAGTTTATTGGTTATTTAGAAGTGCAATGTTTAATTTCCAAATATTTGGAGATTTTCCAGCTACGTTTTTATTCGATTTCTAATTTAATTTTACTGCGGTCAGAGAACATACTTTGTGTGATTTCTCCTTTTAAATTTAAGTGTTTTATGGCCCAGAATATAGTCAATCTTGATAGACATTCCGGGGCGCTTGAAAATAATGTGTATTCTGCTGTTGTGTTTTATAAATGTCAATTAAGTTAAATTGATTGTTTTAAGTCTCCTGTATCCTTAGTAATTCTCTGTGCTGATTATATAGAGAGAGGTATTGAAATTTCCCAACTATAATTGTATATTTGTTTCTTTTTCAGCTTGGGTTGGTCAGTTTTTGTTTCATGTATTTTGAAACCGTTATTAGGTTTATACACATTTAGGATTATTACGTCCTCTTAATGGCTTGATCTTTTATCATGGTGAAATGATCCTCTCCCTCCTGGGTTCTTCCTTGTTCTGATGTTTACATTGTCTGAAGTCTGCTTTGTTTAGTTTACCTTTGGTTAGCGTTAGCATGAAAGAGGAGTACTTACTATATGATTCCATTTATATAAGATTGTAGAACTTGCAAACAAGTTTATAGTGACAGAAAATAAATCAGTAGTTGTCTGAGAATGACCAGGTCGAGAGAGATGGGTTACAGAGGGTCGTGGGGAAACTTCTGGACCTGATCAAAATGTTTGTCATCTTGATTGTAGTGGTGGTTTCTCAGGTGTATGTAAAAATTTGTCAAATTGTATACTTTAAATATATGTTGTTCATTGTACGTCATTTATGCCTCAATAAAGTTGTTTTTTTTTTAAAAAAAGAATACAGTGCTACCAATGCACTTTGATTCCACTGTCTTGACACCAGCAGTTTGATTCATCATTGTTTTGTGCCATCAATGCAAATGTCAACACAGTGAAATAGGCAAATAACATCTTAATGGTATTATAAAAATAATTTCAACCTCACAGATCCCCTGAAAGTGTGTCAGGGACCCGCAAGAAATTATTCTTTTAAATAGCAATGAAATTAAATTTTTTTTGGCAACTAGCAGAATATTTTAATGCACGTTAGAAAGTTAATATTCAAGAAACCTGATTATGATCTCCTTTGCAAAGCATGAAATCCTTTCAAGAGGGGATGTAGATCTAATGTATGTCAATCAGTTAGGTCAATGCTTGACACATAGCAGATGCTCAGTAAAAGAAAGAACCCTGGTCTACAATATCACTTCTGAAATTACTCTTTATTCCTCCAGTTCTGACTCTTCTAATTGATTCTAAAACTGTTTCTTATGAAACCACATTTCAAGTCATGCTCCAGATTAAATATTGAAATATGTTAATGATGTTCACCAACATTTCATGATTTAAAATTGTATCGGGATAGCATTTAAGACTCTCTCCAGTATGACTGACATGACCTGTTTCTTCTGCGTAAGTCCCTGACTAGTCTCTTCGCCAAGTGCTGGACCGCCATGTTCTCTCTCATCTTCTGTCTTTTGCCCATGTTCTCAATTTCTGCCTATTAAAATTCTGCTTCTAGGGGCTGGCCCCGTGGCCGAGTGGTTAAGTTCGCGCGCTCCGCTGCAGGCGGCCCAGTGTTTCGTTGGTTCGAATCCTGGGTGCGGACATGGCACTGCTCATCAAACCACGCTGAGGCAGCGTCCCACATGCCACAACTAGAAGGACCCACAACAAATAATATACAACTATGTACCGGGGGGCTTTGGGGAGAAAAAGGAAAAAAATAAAATCTTTAAAAAAAAAAAAAAAAATTCTGCTTCTTAGGGCCTGGCTCAGATTCAGCCTTGGCTGTCAATCCTTCTCAACCACTTGTACCCACATCCATCCATCACTTGCCTTCATTCCTTTATGTTTTATTTGCATTGTTATTTAAATGATCAATGACACAGAGTGCTTTCGTCTTGTTCCTCTAACAATATTGTAAGCTCTTTGGGCACAGGGACTGTGTTTTATAATTTTTTATTCCCCAAAACTGCTAATGTAGTGCTTGAATACATAATAGGTATTTGAATGATTATGTAAATGTGGTTTTTTCCTGGTCTTACATTTCTTGTTTTGATATTTCTTTGGTCTTCAGGGCCTTTCAGAGAATGTTTTAACTTAAACCCCCAGCTTTACCCTTGTCACATTTTCTGTGGCTTCTAGTAATCAATTGTAGCATTTGTCAATCTTGATAAGAAATTCTTAGCTCTCTTCAGCCTTCTATTAGTTTTATAAGGTTTTGCTTTTAGCCTCTACTTAAAGATTCCATCTATTAACCCTTTTCTTCCATAAAGTAAATTAATCTGCTGATAATTATGTAATATTTATATATACTGGTAAATATACTGATATGATTGGAAAAATATCCTGGGGCCTTAAAGGTGGCCAGAAGTTATTATTTTGATGCTTAACTGACTTTCATGTCTGGCAAGTGAAATCAGTCCCCTCAGTTTTTAGTTACACATCATATCATTGGCTAATCTAAGTAAAACATGTATTCGGAAGATTTTGTTCTCTACTTCCCAAGGAGAGTAGGGAATGGGTGACAGTCCCATGTAAAATTCTTTATCTCTGACTCACTAGGTAAGAATGACAGGTGTTGCCTTTTGTAATTATCAGTAAGTATCATCGACATTGAAGCTATTAAGAATCAACATATGGCAAAAGGAATTTCGCCCCAAGAATGTTTCCCGTGTAGATTCCATTTTATGTTGTGATTCACACTGGCTACTAAGAGTCAGGAGTCTTGTTAAGACACCAGGACACAGAATCTCAAAGTACAATATGTGGAAGATTAGTTCTAACCTGTCTTGGACTTTATAACGTAGTTATAAGAGTGTGTTGAAATTGAACCTGGTGGTTTAGTAATGATTAAAGGAGTTTGATGGCTAGTGGTGATGATGGGGCAAATTGGAATGTAAGAATTTGGGTGTTTATCCAAGCCTGTCTGTGGGTAGAGTTAACTCCTTCTCCTCTGGTTATGTTACCTAAGGTAATTTCCCTAAGGAAAAAAGAGGCTTAAGTACTTGCTAATTTATAATGTCCATCTAAGGAGCTGTTTGAAATTTAAATTGAAGTGTTTATCCTTTATACGTTTTAAATCGTCATTATAGTTTATATTGTTTTAAAGTTCCATTTTTGTTGGTTTTGACCAGTATTGGTTTTTTTATTTTTTTTCAGATGTAAGTTCGTTATGGAGTTATGTGTAATCAGTTTTCTGTATTTATGACCTAAGCCTGGAGAATAAATAGAATGAGACACATTTTTTTCCTTAAAGATTGGCCGTGAGCTAGCATCTGTTGCCAATCTTTTTTTTTCCTTCTCCCCAAAGCCCCCCAGTACATAGTTGTATATTCTAGTTGTAGGTCTTTCTAGTTCTGCTGTGTGGGACACCACCTAAGCATGGCTTGATGAGAGGTGCTAGGTCTGCACCCAGGATCCTAACCAGTGAAACCCTGGGCCACTGGAGCAGAGTGTGTCAGCTTAACCGCTCGGCCACGGGCTGGCCCCAGAATGAGGCAACTTTTAATATCATTGACAGACTCACATCAACCATGACTACAAGTTGCCCAAACAGCATGGTATAGGTAAAAGAACAAATAGTTTTGAGTTGGAGCCTTCTCAGAGCCTAGAGCTTAGACTAGCTCATATCAAATCTAGGCTCTGAGAATGCCCCAACTCAAAATATACCATCTTTTAGAAGTAAACAACTTAAGAATGAATTATTTTTTGGTGATTGGTTTACATGGTAGGCTAAAAAGTGATCCTTCAATATTATAAGCATCTTACCAGTTTTTCTTCAGTTCTTTGGTTAAAACTAAAAATTATGGAAGATTTGGTGACTTGTACAGCATTTTTTAAATGGTGTTTGGTTCTCTAACAGTTATTTAACTTGTTAATTGAAACAGGTTTAGGAGCTACTGAAGATAAAAATAGACTAGTTACGTAGATCAGTAACTCAGCAGTGTGTCGGCGTTTGTTGTGCTCGCTGTTAGTACTGGAGATGCCAACCTGAATGAAGCTGGGACTCCCTTGGGACTTGAAAGTCAAATGCGGAAACCAAGTCTTAATATAGAAGAGTATAAAATGTGCTGTTAGAGTTCAGTCCTGTTTTTGACGTTATTTCATCACTTAATTGGTTGTAATAGTTTTGGAATATTGTGCATAATCAAGAACACTGAAGCATATACATTTTCTTAAACTTTTTTGTTACACTCAGATTTTTAGAGTCTCTTATTTTGTTTAAAGTGTTGGGGACATTTTTAGTTAAGCAGTTTTCAAAACTGATCCTCATTGCTGTTATGTGTACCTAAAGGAATCCAGTTTCAAAATATTCTTATAACAGAAAGTAGATCAGTGGTTGCTAGGGGCTGAGGATGGAGACAGGCAGACTGATTGCACAGTAAGAGGGAACTTTTGGGGGTAATGGAAGTATTCTGTCTTGGTGGTGGTTACACTGGTGTATACATTTGTCAGAACTTGTTGAACTGTACTCTAAAATGAGTGCATTTTATTGTATGTAAATTTTACCTCAAGAAAATTGATTTAAAAAGAAAACTAGGCAGTGGAAAAAATATAGTTTCTAAATATTCCGTTATGTTGGTATTTGAGCACTATCTCCCCAACTAACTCTTATCTTCCACAAATGGCACAAAAATCTCTTGTCACCCTGTGTGTCCTGGTTTTTTTATTTGGGAAATATGATTACTCTATGTACACATCAAATAAAACCATCTTTCTTTATAAATTGTATATTATGTTCAGAACATCATGACAAGGCAGAGCAGTCCAAAAGAAAGAGGAGAGTTAAGTACCTGCCCTACTTTTGTGTTATAAGCAAAGTTCATTTTCATTGGCCAGCCAGTTTTCAGCTATGAGTGAAGGATGAATTTTGGTCATATTGCTCATTCTGTACAGAACTGTGCTACATTTGGCCTTATCCTGAAACACTCTAATGTGTTATTTCCCTCCCATTTCCCTCAGGGGTCTTTAAACTGCAGATGAACTTCCCAGATAGATTCTTGGGGGAGACTAGGACTCAGGGCTGATAGGAAACCGTTGGGGTTAGAGATGAGGGAGGGCGAAGAAGAGAACTGAATTCCTCGCTAACTCCTTTAAGTGCTGGGGTAAGATATGGTGTTATTTCCATCTAGAACTTCCCCTAGCCACTGGAGTATCTAAAGGACTACTGAGTTACTGCAGCCCTGTGTTAGTACTTCCGTAATAGCTAGAGTCTTACTCTCTAATTAAAGAGTTGGTTATCCAGACCTTTATGGCTCTGTTTCTCTTTTGCTGTCTTTTAAGTCATTTTCGTTGCTTATTATCTACACTTTCTATTTGTATATGAGTTGTTTGGACTCAGAACGTTTTTTTTCCCCCTGGAGAAACAGTGATGATGTTGGCGGTAGGTTCTCCAGGCCAGCCTGGGGAAGCCTACTAAATTTATGGTGTACTCGAAGAATAGTACCGTAGAACTCTCCCTATTCCCACCCCAAAGCATCTCCAGGAATATTTCTTCAGGGGTAGATTTCTCAGGATATATATGTATGGGGTTTAGGACTAGACTAGCTGCAAACCTGGGATAAAGGCTCTGACAAAATGGGATGATTAGGGAAACACAGGGTTCTGTGGGTTAACCTGAATCAGTGTGAGTTGGGCTTGGTTGCTTATAATGAAAAACCCAGAGCTAGCCTAACCAAACACACAAGGGTGATGTTTTTCCTCATGTAAGGAGAGTTTGGAGGTGCTCTGGCCAAGGCTGGAATGGAGGCTTCGTCATGCCAAAGAACCCAAGTTCTTCCTGCCTTTCTGCTCTGTCCTTGGGATATGGCTTCCATCTTCAAGGCCGTCTCATGTGCCAAGTTAGCCATTACAACTGTATTCCGGAAAGGAGGAAGGAAGAACAAAAGTATACTCCTGGCTCTCTGTCTCTCTTTTAAGGAACTTTCTCAGAAGTCCCACCCAACAACTTCTGCTTAATGGTTAGAATTTAGTCTCATGGCCCCGCTTAACTGCAAGGGAGGCTGGAAAACGCGTGTCTCTTAAGCTGGGCACATTATTTCCTTGAATAAAATTGGGGATGAGATATTAAGAAAGATAGGCAGTTTCTGCCACACCTGGTCATGGAAAGTCATGAAAAGTTGAAGGAAGATTTACATCTTAAAAGGAAAGTAGAAGGGCTGGTCCTGTAGCATAGTGGTTAAGTTCGTGCACTCTGTTTTGGTGGTCCAGGGTTCGCAGGTTTGGATCCTGGGCGCGGACCTAGCACCGCTCATCAAGCCACACTGGCAGCACATCACATAAAGTAGAGGAAGATCGGCATAGACGTTAGCTTTGCAACAATCTTCCTCAAACAAAGAGGAGGATTGGCATCAGATGTTAGCTCAGGGCCAGTCTTCCTCACAAAAAAATTTTTTTTAAAGCAATAAATAAAAGGAAAGTAGAGTTATTCCACGGTCTCTGCATGCAGCGAGAATAGGGCCTGGAAGAATTGCGGCATTTAAGGGGGGCTTCCAAGTCTTGCCCTCTGCACCGTCATCCTTAGCGCACAGCTGAGAACATCCTTGCCAGCAGCGGAGGGAGCCTTTTGAAGTCAGGGGGAAGAGCAGTTCTTAGGCAGTAGGTCTGGCAGTTTCAGGGGGAGGCCCTATGGCCAGATGCCTGGGGCAAGATGATCGACTGTCATTTTATTTAGTGGTTAAGTGGATAAGTTGGCATCTGCTCTACTTCTCCCTGAAGCAGAGAGAGGGAAAGGAACACAGTTCAGATCTCTGCGTTAAGTACTAATGCATTGGTTCCTTGTTGAGGGATCAAGACAGATTGGCAAAAAACAAATTTCCACCATTCTTGACCTCTTTATTGTACAGTTGTGTGACAGTGGTAGAAACTGCCTTCTGGCATTATTTTGATAATTTATTTGTTTATGTTGTTATTTCAGGTTGGTGTCTCCAGCTAGATTGTAAATTTCTTGATAATGGAGATGTTTACGTCTTACACTTTTTTGAGTCTCCATCCTTGATTATTAGCGTATCACGTTACCAGTCAGTATTTGTTGATTTGAGTAGATGTGTTAGAGCAGTGATTCTCGACTCTCTTGGATCTTGCATTCCTTTTATGATTCTGAAATACAATTTGTAGATGATATAATTACTTACACATGTAGTTTTTTAAAATTGTTAAAATGCCTTACCTGTAATATAAAGGAGAATTTTAAAGAAAGTAATGTATAATAAAACAACATATATTTTCTTGTGTAAATGCTCAGTGACTGTACTAGAAGATGTAATGAAGTAGTCAGATCCAGGTGCATGATTAAGTCAACCTCCAAAACCAGTGTATCATCCTCCTGAAGAAATGCCACATTCCATATAGTCCAGAAACCAGGCCGAGCTCCGGCGCACACTCTGCTCTGGGGTGCTCCGCTTCCGACGCTGCAGACCCTGAGGGAGCTTGCTGGGTTCCATGTGAGGCTCTCCCAGAGGCTGTTTTCAGTCGCTGTGTGTTAGGAGAGTTGTTTAGACTTGGGCATTGGCCTAGGATGACCAAGGAACCCCAAACCATACCCACCAGACCTATATTTGCCCAAGAAAAAAATTCCAGAAGCAAAACAGTAATAAGAGTTCCAGCCAGTAAAAAACAGGAAGTGCCAATGCTGAGGCTAGATAAATGCAGAAACTAGATTTGAGCTCTGCTGCTGCTGTATGCTGTGGCGTCTGCCAGTTGCTGGAGTAACTGAGGCAAGTAAGTGTTTGAAAGACAGAAAACAATTGTAAAATGTGAGCGGTTACGTATTCCTTCCACAAACACCTGTTTTTCGGGCGCTGTGCTCAGCCTAGAGAGTCACAGACAGCCCTGGTCCCCTTTCCTCGGGGAGCTCATATTCTAGTGAAGAAGACAGACAAGTGAGTTTAACAAGTAATGGCCAAACTGTTGTTAAGTGTTATGAAGTAAACAAAAATGGGCCGAACAGCAGGGTAGCTGCAGAGGGACTGACTCTAGATAGGGTAAGTTGGGAAGCCTTCTCTGAGGAGATGATATTTAAGCTGATACCTAAAATATGAGAAAGGAGGGTCAAGAGCTTTCTAAGCAGAGTGAATAGCATGTGAAAAGGCTTTGAAGAAGGGAAATGTTTGCCTTTTTTGAAAAAAAGAAGGCTGGTTTGACTGAAGCCTCGCCAATGAGACAGAGAGGGTTAGAGGTGTCAGAGAGATGAGAGGGGTCACACAGGCCTATGATAGAGGACATTTGGGTCTAATTCTACGTGTAAAGCAAGGGAGTGACAGGACCTAACCTTTTAAGGTCACTTTTGCTGCTGTGAGGTCAGAGGCAAAGAATGAACGTTCTTTGGAAGAGAATGACCAAGTTGCACAAGGGGCAGTGGAAGGGTTCAAGGAAGTGACATTTACATTGGGTCTTGGAAGAGAAATGTGAATTGCGGTGTGGGAAGGGATGGGGAGAAGACCAGCCAGGCAGAGAGAACAGCAGGAGCAAAGGCGGGGAGGTCTGTGGTCCGTACTGGGGGAGCTGTAGAGATGGTACAGCAGTGGTTCTCATATCAGAGCCTGCATCCCCTTCCTGCACCAACCTACAAGGAAAAGGCCCAATTTAAAATAATAAAGATAAAATTCTTAGAATATTTCCAACATTTTGTATTTAACACTTGGAAATGAGGCTAAATAAGTATATTCATCTATATGCATGTAAAAATCCTTTGATGGTATGTGGAATAGAGTAAGAGTTCTAGTCTCAGGTAATTAAGGTCAGATTTTTCAGCATTATTAAAATTGTACAAGATACAGGACCTTTCTTTGTTGTGTTAAGCTGCATCTGTGGCCCCTGTCCATCAAATAACCCGTAGCACCCCCTCCTATTCATCATGACAACCAAAAATGTCACCACGTCTTTTTATAGGACTGTCAGAAGGATAATACTGTCCCTTAGTTTCCACATATGTAAAATGGGCACAACTACCTTTAATCTCATAAGGATTAAGTGAGATGGTACATATAAAATGTTAGAGTCAGGGCCTGGCTCACTGTAAGGATTCAGTAAGCAGGTAGAAATAACTTGTTAGCAACTGAAAATACGGGGTTAGTCATGGACAGGAGAAAAAGACTGGAGATGAAGTTTGGGAGTAGTGTACAGAGGTTGATGTAAACATTGCAAAGCATCAGGCAGAAACTAACAAGATTCAGTTTAAGAGGGATAAAGGGAGGGTCCCATGGCTATTTGCTAAAATCTGTTAATGAGTGAAGGCTGAAGAGATAATGGCTGGGCAATAGTTCATAAGAAAAAGGCAGGCAAGCCCAAGATTAGCCGTGGTATAATTCAGTTACTTAAAAACAAAACCACACAGCACTGGCAGTGCATTAATGTATAACGTCCAGGTCATGGAATGTTGCCATCGCATATACAAGGTACCACGCAGGCTGTGCCTGGGGTTCAGTTTGGGAGCCAGGCTTTAAGAGGGCTGTTGACGAACTAAAGGCAGTGGGAGGAGAGCAGCTGAAAGGAAAAATGCTACTGAGTCTAGGTATAAAAAAAAGTTACAGGAGAAGCCCTGACAGTTTTTCAGATAATTTAAAGACAGCAACTTTTGGCAGAAGAGAAGTTAAATTTGTTGTCTCTAGAAAGCAAATCTAGGACTTTCTTCTGGAAGTTGCAAGAAAGCAGATACTGATTTTGTAGTAAGCCGTCAGCCAGACACTTGATTGCTCTTTTCAGGGGTGATGTAGAATAGAATTTTCTGGATATAGATGATTTCTGAAGACTTTTCCAACTCCTGAAGTGGATAATAGAATAGACCCCAGGATGGATCACCCCACTGGTCACCTGTGTTGGTGCCACTGATATACAGCGGCCTAACAGGTCACTTGTTTCTAGCAAGACTCAAGGCAGAGTCTCCTGGGCCCGTGTTGATTTCAGACAGTTGACTACCTGCAAGTAGCTGAACTCAATTGGCCAGAAAGTCCCAACTCAAGACCTGAGGAAAAGAAACACAAAGTAGGTACACTAAATGCTCTCTTTTTTCTGACAAATTTACTTTGACTCACTCCCTCTCTCTGCCCCTACCCAACAAACCCTTCACCCTTTGGCTGTCCCAGCCAGTTTGCAACTGAATTTTAGGTAGTTTAGGTCACCCTGATCTAATTATTCCAAAGTAATTTCCCTTTTCACATCGTTGCTGTGTTAGATTAAGAGGTCAGGGAAACCTCTCGTCGGTTTCTCATAGTCACCCCCACCCGGCAGAAAATTCTTCATTCTCTGACTCTTCCTGAAGCTGTGCTCTAGAACAGGGTTCTTCCCTGGGGTCAGCCCATCAACTCCCTCAACGTATCTATGAAATTGTATGTGTGTGTGCATTCTCCTCAGGAGAGGGGTGTTGGGATTCATTAGATTTGCAGAGGGGTGTGTCTATAAAAAGATTAAGAACCGTTTAACCCAGCCTCTTCTTAGCTAAGGCAGAACCCCGTTTTTTGTTTTTATGCTGCAGGTCTCTCAGCTGCCTTTAGTTAACTTCCAGACTGAGGTGTTGTGACTCGTTCCCAGGACCGGGTTAGTTGGAAGCCTCTCCTAAGCTCCTGCTTGGGCCCGGAGCCCTTCTTCTGTGATCTTAGAGCTCCCTCTGCTCACTTCTGTCAGAGCACTTGGCATACTGTATTGAAAAGATCCATTTATGGGACTATTTCCCACGTTAGATTTGAACAGGGGCGGGAGGGGGGGCCTATGTTGCATTAACATTTGTGTTCCAAACACCCAGCGTCATACCAGGTGTGTGGTAGATGCTCAAAAATGTTCTTGACCTGAGCCATTTGTCCATAATAAGCCAACAGATTCTTCTTTCCGTCCCAAGCAGCCAATGTCATCAGCACTCCCCCTGCGCCAGGCATTAGGTTAGACATTGGCAATACAGAGCTCCCTGCCTGGAGCTTATGGGCTATATCCAAAGGGGATGTGATTTTTGCCACCCCGGAGCTGCTGCGTGTGAGCCATATGCATTTACAGTAGTGCTGACCTTGCAAGAACTCCCCTTCCATAACAGACATTAGTTACGTGCACATATTCCGCTATTTTCATCACTCAAAACAAAAATGAAAATGCCTTTTTCTAGGCTTCCTCAAAACCATCCATTAAATATCTCTCCAAAATCTTTCTCTTTGAATACAGCTTTTAATGGTTTGCCTCTAAAAATAGAAAATATAGATTGAAGATACTGATAAAAGAGGTGTCAACATTTAGGACCATGTTCTGAACATAGAAGTCTTTCTTGTTTTATTTTTCAGAACTCAGTAGGAAAAATTGATGAGTAAAAAAATGAATAAAACAAAATCTTTATGTCTGGTTCACTAGTATGTTCTTTTCTAGCTTATACATATTTTTAATTCCATGGATTTCGGTTTATGTCAAACTATGTTTGTAGTTTTCCAATTTTTATTTAAAAGCAGGAACAACCCTTTCTTCAAACCTGAATAAAGTAGAGCAGAGCCATTGGTAGCAGGGCAGCATCCCTGAGGGGATGCAAGGGAGCCTGGTTTAAGAACTACTGGATCAGATGGTAGTTATGGGTCAGTAGTTGACTTGGGCACGCTCTGTCCGCAGAACCACGTGTAAGGAGAGCCAAGCCAAGAGCGCTGTGTTGTCTCTATTTAAAAGTTCATTACTTACTACACTTAGGAGTGCATGACTTTTGCTGGTACAGCAGAAGTCTTCAATAGATGTGTTTTTCAGAAGGTGTGCTCTGCTGCCCCCACGTGGAGACTGATTTAGCAGGTATGAACTAAAGCTCTGGCATCTATAGTTTTAAATAACTCCGCTAACCTAGGAGAAGGCTTCTTTTATGTGATCATTGAAGGGCAAAAAGTTAATGTAGTACTTGTGTCCAGAAATATCTGCACTGCTTACAGGAAATACGACCTTCTGGCTTCCTGAGTTGAGCTTCAGAGATATTTGAAATATTTCTACTTCCACTGCAGTCACTGTTCCTGCTGCCTGAAACACTGTTCCCCTAGAAATCTGCATAATTATGTCTGTAATTTACTGTCTATCTCCAGCCTCTAAAACATGAGCTTCATCTGGGTGGGCATTTTATGTGTTTTGTTCATCGATTCATTACAGGCTTCTAGAACATTGCCTGGCATGTTGTAGGCAGTCAGTAAATATTGGTTGGATAACTACTATTAGTGAAGTAATTCAGATATGTTATTGGTTTAAAAGATCTCTTGGACTTCTCTGGAAACCTAACCTCCTCCATCGATAGCTTTTTCTATAAGAGTATTCCAAGGGCCAAAAACCAGACGCTTAAGTGACAGTGTGCAACACTGCCATACAGTGGAGTTGGTTGGTTCTTGATGGACTGTACCTTTATTTTCAAAACAGGATGTGATGTGGTCTGACTTCGGATTTCCTGGAAGAAATGGACGGGAAAGTACATTGTGGATCGGCTCCCTGGGGGCCCATACACCCTGTCATCTGGACTCCTACGGTTGCAACTTAGTATTCCAGGTCCAAGGAAGGTAATGCACAGGCGCATGCATGAGTGTGTGTGTGTTGCACAGGAAGAGGAATGAGTATCAGGTAGGTGGCAGGACCCCAAGGTTTAGTCCCAGCTCCATCCTGTCAGCCTGCTTCATGACCAGGGCAGATCTCTTAACGTCTCGTTCACTTTCCTCCTTTGTGAAGTGAGGGGAACAGTTTACTGGTGGTTTCCACGTGTGTCTCTCAGCTGTGATGAGGATCGTCTTCAGAAAGCTGACCCTGAAACTCCAGGCTTCCACTCCCAGTTCAGCCAGACAGTTGTCTGCTTCGCTCTTTTACATAAGAGTCTGCATTTGTAGCTTTCAAACTTTTATTTAAAAGGAGGGACACCCTTTCTTCAAACCTAAATAAATAAGAATAGAGCAGTTTGTTGAAAGGAAGAGGCTTTGCTGCTACCTGCCAGTGCTGAGGGGATGCCTGGGAGCCTGGTTTGAGAACTACTGGACCAGATATTTATGGCCCCTTTCAACTCTAAATTGTAGTTTGTGCCTCCATGTAGACACCATGCAGTATCTTACTACCTTAAGTCGGTTTTTATCTCCAACTGTCTGTGGCCCCTAAGAGATGCCGGGGCTGAGTCAGGCAGCACTCTGGTAGTCCCTGGTTCTGGGAGTCCAGTGAGAGTTAGTGTTTCTGCCACTTGGAGGATGTACTCAGAATGCTGTATGTGCAGCCTTATTTCCCCCCAATTAGTGATGCCCCAGTCTCCTCCCTTGGCCTCTCGGGACATTTACAGGGAGCCCAGAGGGAAAAGCAGCAAGGGCCACATGCAAGTTCTCAGACCCTTTGGACGTGAAAAGGATTATGAGGATTATGAGATCTAAGAGAAACAGTGAGTGTGTTTGTGAGTAGATTTCACATGTGAAGTACTTTGAAGACTATAAAATGGTGTAAGGTAGTCCACTCCTTGATTCATCAGGTCTTTTTTAAAGGTCCTTGAACTTCTCAGGTGCATTATTATGCACCTTGGATGCAACAGTGAATCAAGTATGCATGGTCCCTGCCCTTGTGGAGTTAATAGTCTGAACTTAAACTCAGTAAGGGAGGGCATCATTTTAGGTAGCTGCTTTCCATGTGTTCTGAATTGGGAAATAAGCCAAAGAAATTCAGGTTGGAAAAACATTAGCAAAAATACCTGGGTTCTTTCTATGGTATAAAATTAACATAGTTTTATGTGAACTTTGTAGTAGAGTGTATTTTATGGCCTCATATAGCTCTGCAGTAGTAAAATAACTATTCCGTAAGTGGTCGTTGAATATCCTGCTGTGCAGGTACCACATGTTACAGTAGGAATCTGGAAGTGAATGAGGTGAGTGAACAAGACGCCTCTGCTCTAAGAGAGTTTACAGCCAGCATGCAGGCAAGCCCACTGCTAGCTGTGATATAAGGCAGGACGTGCATGCTCTTGAGGAAGGTTTTATAGAGCTGGAGAACTCAAAAGTGAAGAGAGAACGTTCCTGTTGGAAAGAGCAGGGAAAGATAGAGAGGAGCTGCCATTTGTGATGGACTTTGAAGGATGGGTAAGCGTTCAAAAGACAGATGGGAGGGGCCGAGGGACCAGCACGAGCAAGACCCTGGGAAGGCATGGGATGTAGAGGAGCCTGTGAGTGGTCCCGTGTAAGTTGCGCATTAGAGACAGAGGGATTAGGCCGGAAGGGCAGGTGGAGCCTGGGGGTCTTGCCTCCCAGGCAAATACTGCTTATTCCCTGTCCTCTCAGCATGCAGAACCAAGGATTCTTGAGCAGGGAGGACAGGATGACAGACTACCTTTTCCGATTAACAAGAGGAGGACGCATATATGTTACATTTTAAGCCAAGCAAAGCAAATTGTATGAGATGGTTATCATTATGGCTATTTCTTTGGGAAACACAGCTATGGTGCAGGAGAAGGACCTGGTACCTGGAGAGGTCAGGAGATCTGTGACCTAGTTCTGGGTCCACCACCAACCATTAGCCCAGTGAATGGCACTGAGCAAGCACTGGTCCCTCTTCCACTACTTTGAAAGTGAGATTAGACTGATGATCGCTTAAGAGCTCTTCCAGCTCTAACATTCTAAACATACTGAATGCCAGAAACTGCTCCCGAACTCGTCACAGGTACAGTGGAATGGAGCAGCTTTGTCATTTCTAAGGCAAGTAAGACTTTAGTGTATACTTCTTAGTTTGAAAATAGCAGCCAACTGCATCCCAGTTCTAAAAGGACACAATTGCCCCACTGTAACTGCAACAGGTCACTGGAGGGCGTGAGGGCTTTTCCAGAACTGGGTGGTTTTTGTATCTTGCTTTCTCTTTGCTTCCCCATCTGTGTATTTCTGTCGCTGTCTTTTTCTTCCCTTTTCACAATTCTCCCTCCTTCTCCTCCCTCTGTTGGCTCCGAAGTATGGGTGTGTCAGGCATGTTGTGAGTTAAGATTTATCACTTCTATTTTTCAAAAATATTTAAAGTGATGGAAACATTTTACAATTTTTTCTTTTTGAAAATTCCTATATTATGCAAGTTTCTAGCTATGTGGCATCATTTTTGCATTTCTCTTCCTTCGTGGATAAACTTAACAAATGTTTAACTTAAGGAATTTATGACCCAAACAGAGAAGTCTGGAAACTATTTTAGTTAGAGCTCTGGGTGGTTCCTCTGGCTAAGAATGCAGGTATTTGAGAGGGTGGAGCTCGTGCTGGGTAGCTCTAGAGTCAGGACAGAAATGGTTTATGAGGAGGCAGACTTTGATTAGAGATAGGAAGCAGTGATCTTACAAACTAGATCTGTCCCAGCAACAAAGGGGCTGCCTCAGGGAGTCATGAGCTGTCCACTGGTTGCTGTCCTCCCCCGCCAGGTGTCTGCAGAGGGGATGCCAGCCCTGAGTGAGGGATGGGCCAGGTGACCACTGAGATTGCTCCTGTATTTCTTTATGGATTGAATTAAAATGAGTAAAAATGAACACGTGGCTGCTGCCCTCCTACCTGTTTCGTCTCAAGTTCGGTGTACTAACTTGTATCTTGCTTTTTTTAATCAGGAAAAGATGGCATCTCTTTCCTCCTGAAGATACTCCTTTCCTTTATCCAACTAGAATCCCTTATGAAGAATCTAGTGTGTTCAGCAAAGTCAATGTTGTCAATCCTGATTTAAAACGTTTTCCTCAGTTCCGGAAAGCTCGAAGACATATGGTTACGCTGAGCCCAGGACAGGTAATGTGGGCTTTAAACATCGATGACCTGTCAGTGGACCCACCAGCTGTAACTTCTCTCAAGTCCTCATGCCACGTGCCTCCCCACCAGTACAAATGAGCATGGTTTTCCTCTCTGCCGCGCTGCTAGTGGGAGGCAGCTAGAGGCTTCACACACGGACTTCTCGGCTTCGCAGGTCGTGGAAGGGAAATGGGAGGGGGGTACACAGCTCCCCCTACTGGTGAAGAGGAGAATGGACTGTGGAGGAAGACGAACTCACAGTCGTTTTTATTCAGGTTAAGAGAAGGTGTCAAGGCTTGGGTACTTGAGCACCCTGGAACATTTATTCACAATTAATGTCTGGTCAGCTGTGCTAGAACCCAAGCACAGAAACACAGGTTGGAATGCATCCAGGTGGTGGGCCAACAGAGCAGAATGAGCTGAGAATGATTTGCTTTTAACTGACTGCCTCTGAAACATTTCCAAAGGTATTGTACTTAGTGCTGCTACCCAGGGGGACAATCCCCTTTACAACTCCGGCAGCTGCTGTCTTCTATGTTATTAACAATTTGAAAGGTTTTCTTAGTCTCTAAGGAGACTTTATGTCCTCGACCATCCCTCTTCCCTGCCTGTTTTTCTTCCTCTGCTCCCTGCCCACCGGCTCTTTTTCTGCTTCCTTCACACTCAAGTACTCCAACTCTAACAGTTTGACTTGACCAAGTTGCCTCATCCTGCGAGCAGTGGCTCCTCACTGACCCGTGCCCCCAGCCCCTGACACCCACTCTTCTCTTTTCTTTCTCTGTAGATTTGCCTCTTCTGGACATTTCCCATAAGTGCCGTCATACAATGTATGGCCCTTTGTGTCTGCTTCTCTCACACACCATGATGTTTGCAAGGTTCATCCATGCTATAGGATGTTACCAGTACTTCATTCCTTTCTGTGGCCGAATGTGTTCCATTGTGTGGATATACATTTTATTTCTCCGTTAATCAGTTGATGGACATTTGGGTTGTTTTGACTTTTTGGCTATTACGAGTAATGGCTGTGGGGTTTTTTTCTTGTTTCCCTTTCCTACAGCAATATTACTATAAATTCATTTGTATTCCTTTTTTTTTCTGGCAGCCTCAATTAGGGTGTGATTCTAAAATAACAATAAAACGTCCTGTTCTTGTGCTAACCATTTTTTGTTTGGTTTTCAGGTTCTCTTTGTTCCCAGACACTGGTGGCATTATGTAGAATCCATTGATCCTGTCACTGTCAGTGTAAACTCGTGGATTGAGCTGGTATGTTTTTCTTTTAAATAAATGTAATCTCTGCTTTTAAGATATACAAAATTTGTCTATAGAACTTGGTGATTAATTTTAACCAACACTCCAGTCTTACTTTGTCTTGCTATGCTATAATTTATGTATTCTATTTTCTGCTGATGGATGTTTAGGTTGGAAATAGGATTCTTAGTGACGCGCCATTCTCTTTCTCTGGAGGGTACACCATGGGCCCTGATGTCAGCATGCAGGGTCTTCTGCCTTGACCAGTGTTGTTAGGAGAATTGTGTTGGGCCTGGCTGGATCTGCCATTTGTGTCCCGTGTTGCCAGTCCCTTCCCACACCATCTGGGCTTCTTGGTTCAGGGTCCTCATTATGAATTTCAGAATTCTTAGTCCTGGCTTACCCATTTTCTCAAAGCAGAGTCTTTCAGAGCTAGGTTTTTATCACTTCATTTCTGCCAGAAGCCTCTTCCCTCCAGTGTGCTATGCTTAATCCTGGTTGTGTGCTCTACTTGACAATTAAAGTGGCTGCCATTACAGCTCACGTCTGTCTCTTTAACCTAAGGCTTTGATTGTGCCTATACCCTGTTTAACCTGAGGCTTTGATTGCATCTCTCTTCTCTCTCTGGCAGCTACATCCTCCCTTCAGTCAGGCTTTTCTTATCCTCTGGTAATGGAAATGCCTTTGGCATAGGTGGAGCATAAGGAAAACAGTCATGGGCCACATAACGAAGTTTTGGTCAACGGTGGACCACATTATACGCCAGTGGTCCCATAAAGCCTAGGTGTGTAGTAGGTTATACCATCTAGTTTTGGAAGTACACTCTATGATGTTCGCACAACCACAAAATCACCTAATGATGTGTTTCTCAGAACACATCACCACTGTTAAGCAACACTTGACTGTACTGTAACAGGAAACTGTTTTATGGGTCTTAGAGAAGAGTGATGGGTAGCCTTTGCGGATTAGGTGAGAGGTATGGCAGGAAAAATTCTGCTCGTAGCATGCTGATTGGAGTTGGAGCAAACGTCAAGGTGTAGCGTCCATGGAGTCCACCTCTGCTCCCAGCGCCAAAGGCACATCTGCAGTAGTCCTGACGGATGCTTCGCCCCCTAAGGCGGCTCATCTGTTGTTAAGTACTCGAGCTGTCATTTGCCTGCTCGTGACCATATCCATTATTTCTGAGACTATATAGAATTTTTTTCTTTTTCAAATATTTGAAGATACCTGTCATGAGTCCTCTTAATCTTTTTCTTTTCCAAGCTCAAAACCTCTGGTTTCTTTCTTTTTTTTTTTTTAAACATTGGTACCTGAGCTAACATCTGTTGCCAGTCTTTTTTTTCTCTCTCTCTTCTTCTTCTCCTCCCCAAAGCCCCCCAGTATATAGTTGTATATTCTAGTTGTAGGTCCTTCTGGCAGAGATATGTAGGACGCCACCTCAGCATGGCTTGATGAGTGGTGCCGTGTCCGCGCCCAGGATCTGAGCTGGTGAAACCCTGGGCTGCTGAAGCAGAGCGTGTGAACTTAACCACTCAGCCGTGGGGCCAGCCCATTTCTGTATTTTCATCTCTTCTCTTACACTGAAAATCTGGGTCCTTAATAACAGAAACATATTTACTTATTTGCTTTATCCAGCAATATATTTGTTAAGATGTAAAGTTTGCAGTTCCAGAATTCCAATACTAATATGACTAACCATTAAACTTGCAAGTAAAATTTAAGATTTTTTCACAAGCTGTTTTGTTATTTGACTGTATCCCACTAAGGGAGTACAAAGCCCTGTGTTCAGAAGTCATTAGGAAGGAATCCTTTTCATTTGTGGTTATGTTACTGATTTCAGTTAGGTTCATTTATTTCAGTTTGTTTTCAGTATTAGGATTTACTTTTTCCCCCATTTTGATCTAATTTAATATTTTGAATATGTAAAACATTTAACTTGTCAAAATCACATTAGAAGATATACTCAGAGAAGTCTCCCTTTCGTCTCTGTCCCCTCTACTCCGTTCCCCCATCCCTATAAGGATCCACTTTTATTCGTTTTCATTTCATTATTCCAGTGTGTCTTCTTTGTAAACATATATATACAAATACGTAAATGAATAAATATACTTATGTATGACTACTTATATGTGAATAAATAAGAATTTACATATTTATGTATTTATGTGCTTGTTCATATTTGTTCATTCATATTTCCTCACTTTTCTTACACAAAAGGTAATAAACTATTTATAGTGTTTGGCACTTTACCTTTATCACATAACAGTAATATCCTGAATTTAACTACATAGTGGTACAGAGAAATGTTCTTTTCTTCTGTTATATATAACTTTTTTACAGTTATATATACCCCATATATGGGTGCACCATGGTTTATTCAGTAGTTCCCATATGAATGGATGTTTGGGTTATTTCCAATCTTTTGTAATTATAGATAATGCCAGTGAATAACCTTGTACATATGTTTTTTTATATTTGTTGAAATGTGTCTTCGGGATAGAGTCTTAAAAATGAGTTTGCCAAGTCAGAGGGTAAATGTATCTTTAGTTGTTAGGTTTTGCCAAGTTCCACTTCGCGGTGATTGTGCCGTTTTGCATCTCCATCAGAAGTATGTGAGAGTGCTTTCTTCTTCCACAGCCTCGCCGACGGATGTGATGTTGAACTTTATGGCTTCTGGGTTTTGAATTATAGTTAGAAAGATTTCATGCTCTTCCAGATCGTGAAGGAATTCACCTGCGTTTCCTTTTAGAATTTGGATTGTTTCATTTTTTTACGTTTAGGTTTCTTATCCATTTAGACGTTTATACTAGTGTATGGTATAAGGTTGAGATTTAGTTTTATCTTTTACCAAATGACAATAGAATTGTCAGTGATGTCATTTATTTTAAAGTCTGTGTTTTTTCTGGTGGTTTGAAATGTGACCTTAATCGTATACGAGAGATCTGTACATACTTGGATCGATTTCTTCCATTTGGTCTTTCTTCCTATTCTTTCATCCCTTCTATCTTGTTTTGTTTAGAGAGTATGTTTTAATATCTGTAGGGCTAACTTCTCTCCTAGCTTTTCTTTTGCAGTGTTTCCCTGGCTCTTCTTGAATTTGTTTTTTCAGATGACCTTTAGAATTGACTTGTCTAGCTTCAGGGGAAAAAAAGATTGACATTTTTATTCAATCCGTATTAAATTTTATATGAACTTTGTGATGTCGAATTATCCTGTGTAAGAATGAGATACCTTTGTACTTGTTCCAGTCTAATTTTCTTTATTTCACGAGTGTTTTAAAGTTTTCCTCATGTAGGATTTGCACATTTCTTTTTAAGGCTTATCCCTGGGTAATTCATCTTTTTTGTTGCTGTGGTCTGTAGAGTCTTCTCTTCCATTATATCATCTGACTAGATATTGTTTGTGTATGTGAAGGGTATTGATTTTTGTGTTAATTTGAATTATTTTATTGTTTGTAGTGATTTCTTATTGAATTTATTGGGTTCTCAAATTACCTGAAAATTAAAATAGTTTTTACCTCTTTTTTTCATTTGTTTGCATGTAATTGTTTTCTTTTGTCGGACTACATTGGCTAATAGCTCCAATTCAATAGTAAATAATGGTGGAAATAGTGGGCATCCTTATCTTGTTTTTGACTTTAGAGAGAATTCCTTGAGTGATTTCTCTCTCTTTTTTTTAAAGATTTTATTTTTCCTTTTTCTCCCCAAAGCCCCCCGATACATAGTTGTATATTTTTAGTTGTGGGTCCTTCTAGTTGTGGCATGTGGGATGCCACCTCAGCATGGCCTGATGAGTGATGCCATGTCCGTGCCCAGGATCTGAACCGGCGAAACCCTGGGCTGTCGAAGCAGAGCGCGCAAACTTAACCACTTGGCCACGGGGGTGGCCCCCTTGAGTAATTTCTCTTTTTAAGTTAAATGCTGGATCTGGAGCTGAGTTTTATATATATATATTTATAATCATGTTAAGTATCTCTCAGTTTGTTACATTTTTATTTTTTAAAATCAAGAAAAGGTGTTGAATTTTGCTGAATGCTTTTTAAACATTGATGGAGATGATCATATAATGTTCCTCTTTAGTCACTATGTGGTGTTTGAGTAAATGATATCAATGTATTTTCCTAATATGGATCCATCCTTAATTTCTGGAACAAATCCCACTTGATTGTGGTGTATTTTTTTAACGTACTGTAGAATGCTCTTTGTCCATATTTTATGTAGATTTGAATTTACATGGCCTGAAGGGCTTGAAAGCCTTCACCATGGTCTTTTTAGAAGCTTGTTATATATAGTCGTCTCTGACAGAATTTTCCAAAGGATTGGTATCATTGAGTATAACAAGCTCCAAGGAAATACTTACAAGTTTGGTCCTAAGACTTCATACTGATTTAAAGTGGATGCTTTCTGTCCTCCACCAGTCTAGGACTCCAGGTCCTTCTTATCTTCTTTCTGTGTACTTCACAGTTTGAAGACCATTCATTCTCTCTTGAAAAACTGGAGTGCAAAGTAGGAGCTGAGTGATTCTGTCTTCCTCTTCGTGTGTTGCTTTTATCATTGTCTCTTCGAGCACTGGACCATAATTCCTTCTCATTGCCAAATTTAGCTGCAAAAGCCCCTAGGTTTCAAAGCCTGCCGTATCCATATGGCTCAAGCTAACTCCAGGCCCTGGTATTCGCGTCATGAGTCACATCGGTTTGGAAGAAAGTAGAGATTCTAGTCCAGTTCAGGTGATGTAATATTCATCCCTTCTTAGTTTCTCTGTTAGAGAAATGCAGTCTGTCTGTTCTGATATATTCTAGGGGATAAAGTACATTCTCAATTCTTCTCACTTGTGCCTTTTTCATCCTTTTCACCTTATTCTTTTAGTATTGAAATGTATTCATTTTATCAGTATTTGCCCAAACTTTGTTTTAAAGTATTTTTAATTTGTAAGGGCTTTCCTCTCACTCTCATATTTTTCCATTATTGTGTCTTTTATTGTATTTATACATATAAAAGAGTATATATATAACATATTTGTAAGATATAAAGGAAAATATAATGAATACCAATGAAATCACCTAACCCCAAAACTAGAAAGTTAGCAGTAACCTGCATCTGTGTTGCCCTCTTCCCCATCCCATCTCGTCTGTCCCCTTCTCTAGCCTCATTCTCTTGCTTAAACAAGAGTTTTATCACATATTTGTATGTCCCTGTAAAATATGTTTGTGTAGTTTTACATGTTTTTGAACTTTATACAAAGGAGATCATATTTAATGTTGCCTTCTGGGGCTTGCTTTTTTTGAAAAAGTAATGGCTTTATTGAAATCTAATTCACAGACTATACAGTTCACCCATTTAAAGTGTACAGTTCAGTAGTTTTTGGTGTATTCACAGAATTGTGCCACCATAACGTAAGCAATTTTAGAATATTTTCACCACCCTAAAAAGAAACCCCATATCTATTAGTAGTTACTCCCTCATTTTTCTCTCTAGCCATAGGTAATCACTAACCTATTTTCTGTCTCTATAGATTTACCAATTCCAGAATCATATAGTATGTGGTGTTTTGTGGCTGGCATCTTTCACTCAGCATAATGTTTTCAAGATTCATCCATATGGTAGCATGTGTCGGTTCTTCATTCCCCTTTTTTTGGCTGAAAAATACTCCATTGTGTAGATAATACCACATTTCGTTTATCCATTCATCAGTTGACAGACATTTGGGTTGTGTCTTCTTTTGGCTATTATGAATAATGCTACTGTTAACATTTCTGTACAAGTTTTTGTGTAGACATATGTTTTCATTTCTCTGGGGTGGAATGGCTGGGTCACATGGTACATTAGTCAGGGCAAGCCAGCAGGCTGGACACTCGGACAAGGGTTGAACTTCAATCTGGAGTCTGAAATCTGTAGGATAGGCCAGCAGGCTGGACACTCACTCAGGATTTCTGTTACAGTCTTGAGGCAAAATCCCTTCTCCAGGAAACCTTAGTTTTTGCACTTAAGGCCTTCAACTGATTGGATGAAGTCCACCCACATTATTGAGGATAATCTCCTTGACTTAAAGTCAACTGATTATGTCAATCACATCTACAAAATATCTTCACAGCGACATCTAGACTAGTGTTTGACCAAACAGCTGGGCACCACAGCCTGACTAAGTTGACTCATAGAATTAACCATCACATAAGGTAACTCTATGTTTAACCTTTTGAGGAACTGCCAGGCTGTTCTCTAAAGCAGCTGCGCCATTTCCATTCCCACCAGCTGTGTGTGAAGATTCCAATTTCTCCACATCCTCACCAACCCTTGTTATCTATCTTTTTGATTATAGCCATCCTAGTGTGAGATGGTGTCTCATGTGGGGATTTGCTTTTTTTAAATTTAGTATTATGTTTCTGAGACTCATCTGTGTTGTAACATGTAGCTGTTCATTCATTTTCACTGTGGTATAATATTCTCTTGTGTTCCTGTACCGTAATTTATTGGTTCATTGTTCTATTGTTGGATAATTGAGTTGTTTTCAATGTTTTGTGCTTTTTTTTTTAAAGATTTTGTTTTTTCCTTTTTCTCCCCAAAGCCCCCCAGTACATAGTTGCATATTCTTTGTTGTGGGTCCTTCTAGTTGTGGCATGTGGGACGCCACCCCAGCACGGCCCGAATGAGCAGCGCCTTGTCCGCGCCCGGGACCCGAACCAACGAAACACTGGGCCGCCTGCAGCAGAGCGCGCGAACTCAACCACTCGGCCATGGGGCCAGCCCCTCCAATGTTTTGCTTTTATAAATAGAATATTCCTGTACACATGCGCAAGAGCTTCTCTAGAAAATATGTATATATGTAGGAGTGGAATTGCTGGTCTGTAGGGTGTACAGTACTCAAATTTACAAGATAATGCCAACACGTTTTCCAAATGGCTCTATCAGTTTGCACTCTGACCATCAGTGTATAAGACTTCTGTCTGTCAATGCACATTTCTCCACGACCTGGAATTATCAGACGTTCTTTTGCCAGTTTCATGGATTTTTCATTTTACATTTCCCTGGAAGTTAAGCATATTTTCATGTGTTTCTTTGTCATATGATTGCCCTTTTTTTGAAATGCTTGTCTTCATATCTTTTGCCCATTTTTAAAAATTGGGTCATTTATTGATGTGTACAGATTATATACTCTCGATAGCAATCTCATATTAATTGTGTGTGTTACAGACATCTGGTTTTTCTTTTTCCTTTATAGTGTCTTTGATGAGCAGAAGTTGTTGATTTTCATGTAATTTATTATTAATGCTATAGTTTATTGTATCGTAAAAAAGAAAACCATATTCAGGTGTTTAACCCTCTCATTCTTGTGGCCCACCATGTTTATTATAATTTTTCTCCCATTCCTCAAACAATTAGCTTATCAAACTCTATAAGGATTATTCCTCTGTATGTAATACTTTTAAAAAAATTTTAAACATGTCAGAATGGATAACATTGGACAAAATATCACAAGGTGGTTCACACTTAATGCGTATGTCTTATAGACAGGATACATACTTAAATTTGATTGGTGAAATGTTCTACAACTCTTCTAGATGGCAAATGATAGTGAACATATAAAAATTGTGGTCTGCCAACAGTATATTCGTTCCTTCTGTAACAGAGTTTCTATTAATGAGAGAACAGAACACACAATTAAGAGAGACTCTATTCTATTTGAAGCCATGAGACACAGAGACAAATGAAGAAACCTGTATTTTTTTAATCAACTTAGGAAGAAGATCACCAGGCCCGGGTAGAAGAGGCAATCACACGCACACTTGTATGTGCCCTGAAAACTGCAGAGGATCCACACAACACCAGAGCTTGGTTAAACCCAACCGAGGTAGGTCGCTTCTGCTTTTCATCGTGGCACTTAGTTTCCTACGATAAGTCAACCCCAGCTAGCACATTTGTCTTCCAGGTTATGTAAGTGCATATAACCATTCTAAAGGGTTTTCCTTTTTCCTTAGGTAGAGGAAACATCTCATGAAGTCAATTGTCGCTACTTAAATGGAGCCGTTTCTGCCTTTTTTGATCATTACCGAACATCTAAGGTAATAGAAATGCAAGCGCTGAGAACAAATGGGGAAGAATTAAATGTGCACAACCACATGGAGGTGGGACAAACAGGTCGCCAGAACTTAACCTTGGAAACAGTGAAACAGGAGGCAGCAAGTCCCTTTGGCCCTGATCTGGTTCCTGTAATACAGAGTCCTGAAGAAGCTCCCTCAGAAAGAGGAGGCATATTTGAAAGTGACGGTAAAGACTTTGTTGGCAAAGATGGAGAACACTTTGGAAAATTGCATAATACCAAGAGGCAACGAAGGATGAGTAGAAGTGAGAATGCAATTGTGGAACAAGTTGCTTCACATGGTACTACGGCCCCTTCTCAAACACTCATTTCTACAGATGACTTGCTGGACTGCTTGGTGAATCCACAGGTAACCAGGATAGTGGCACAACTTTTGATACAAGGAAGAAATTTGTGATTCTAATAGAAAATGACTTTTTAAATAATATTTTAAAATATCTTTTAAATAGTATGATTTTTAAGTAAAAGAACAGCAGAAGGTCAGTTTGCACGTGCTTGTAAATGTACATGTTCTCACCTGGTTAAATTTCAGCCTCCTGCCACCTTCTTGCATGCATGTTGCTCTTTGGCCACACTAGCTCTTTGTTATTTGTAGGCCCTCTTTCCTCACTGCCTTTATCTTTCCTCTCCCCTCCCATCCCTGCAGCCTATCTCAAATGTAAGCCCCAAGTATTCTCAACAGGAAGTAGTCTCTCCATCAGCCTCAAACAGGGGTCAGCCTGCTGCTTGTTTTTGTAAATAAAGTTTTATTGGAACGCAGCCACGCCATTCATTTACATATTGTCTCCCATGGCTTTAGGGTTACAGTGGCAGAATTGAGCCGTGACAGATTATATGGCCCGGGAAGCTGAAAATATTCAGTGTCTGTCCTCTTTAGAGAAAAGGTTTGCCAACCCCTGGCCTGTTGTATCCATTGGGTGGATTCTGGCCTTGATCTGAAGTGATCACACTTTTAGCACCTGCAGAATTCTCACTGGTTAACCCCTGTCATCCAGAGCAGGATACCAACCAGGAGAAGAGTAGGTGGGGGTCCAATATGAGGCCTCCTTCGGAAGGAACTGGGACATCTAGGAACACCAGTCCTGACAATCAAAAGGACTGGGTGCTGCTGCCTTCTGAAACTGACTAAAAGCTTGGTTTAGTGAAATTGATCCCGCTCTCATTTGCAAGAAGATCTGGGGATAATTATTACCATTACTGTGTAACTAAGAATTTCAAAATTAAAAAAGCATATCGATCTCTGAGTAACCATTCATGAAACAAATACATAACAGAAAAGATACGCAAAGTCACCTTTTAAGATGACTTGACTACTTGCCCCATCCTTCTCATGCTTTAAACTGAGGGTATCGATAAATCCGAAGACAGTGTATGCCTTCCAGGAGAGAGAGTGAAGGAGGTGTTATGTGAACGTGCTCAGGAAGAGTCTGAGCAAAACCCTTCTGTACCACCGTCTGACCACTATCTATTTACCTATTTATTTGATAATTGTCTATCTCCCCAACCAGAATGTCACTGCACGAGGGTTTGGACTGTTTTGATTATTGCTATATTCACGGAGTCTTGATCAGTGCCCAGCCATTATAGCTGCCTGTTAAATATTTGACTGAGCAGATCTGAAAAAGGAGACCTCTGGGGGCCGGCCCCGTGGCCGAGTGGTTAAGTTCGCACGCTCTCCACTTTGGCGGCCCAGGGTTTCGCCGGTTTGGATCCTTAGCACAGACATGGCACCGCTAGTCAGGCCACGGTGAGGCAGTGTCCCACATGCCACAAGTAGAAGGACCCACAACTAAAATATACAGCTATATACTGGGGGGATCTGGGGAGTAAAAAAGCAGAAAAAAAAAAAGATTGGCAACAGTTGTTAGCTCAGGTGCCACTCTAAAAAAAAAAGGAGACCTCCTTGGCAATACTCCATCAAATACATTGGAGCAGACGATGTTGTCACCAAGAGTAAGATGTCTCTTACCCTGAGCAGGTATATCCCTATATTGCAGAAATAGACATATCTTTATCTTCATTTTATTTTTTATATTTGCTACTCCTTTGACCACTGTTTTTCAAGTTGCAGGTTGTGACTCATTAGTGGGTCATAAAATCAATTTAGTGGGTGAGACCAGCATTTTTAAAAGAACAGAATAGGTAATTTTAGTGAATTTAACAGTAAATGTAAGTATTATTTTGTGAAACTTGGCCAGGAAAAATATTTTTGTGGGGCGAATATACTTCATAAAACTTTTCAGTCCTATCTGTGTATACAGGGCCTGATATAAAATGTGTATTTCTTTTTTTTTTTTTTAACAGGCTTAATTCACTGTATGTTGTTTTTCTTAGTGTAGGCTGGGATCAGAAAAGTTTGAAAGCTGTTCTCAAGCAAGGCATTTAATTCAGTTACAGGCATGGTCTTTGCCATGTGGAGACCTGGGAAGAGAGTTAAAACAATATGAATGGATTTCTAAACGTAAAGAGATCCTGGCTCACTTTGAAGGGGGAGTGGGAAGGTGAGAAAAGATAGTGAAAGGGGGAGGCTGTCAGTCACCAAGAGAGCTGGGTCCCATTTCCTCCTACATTTCTCAGATGAGCATGCCTGAATGAAATCAATTAGTAAATAAATACTTTGACCCTCTAGAGGCCGAGGAGATTAAAGGATACAGGCTCGGTGTTACAGCTAAAGGCACAGTATCCACGTAATGGCAGGGCCCACCTAGCCAGCAGGCACAGTAGGCACAGTGGCTAGGGCCCATGAGCTTTTAGAAGTCCACAAAAATAGTTTCTTTTACACTAAAAAAAGGAATATAATACAGCCTCAGTTACATTCATGTTTATATCAATACAGTTGCAAAGTATAATTTTTACTACTTTTTATAGAATAAGGGACCCACAAAGGTAGAAGTGCCTCCAGCTCATGAAAGTCCTAAGCGGCTCTGGGTATCAGGGATGTCAGGAGCCTTTGAGGGGGCTTCTTAAAATGCAGATTTCCAGGCCCCACTCGAGCTAGAGAATCTGACTCCTTTGCCATGGGCCAGAACTTGCAGGCTCTGCAAACACCTCAGGTGATTCAAATACCCAAAATGTTAAGAATCTTTGGCCCTAGCTTAGACCTCCAAGACCTAGCTCAGGCTCGAAGTGGACTTGTTTTAGCAGGGGCTACTTGCTGTGGGCAATTAGCCCTTCAGATTTACTGAACTAAACCTGTACTGTGGCCTTCCTGTAATTTTCAGCTGAATCTGACTGATAGGCTGAGGATTCCTCGCTGCTGTCTTGTGCAGTGTGGTCTTCTGTCAGCAACAGCCTGTGTTTATCATCAGGCTCTCCTGTATTTGCCTTTAAGGATAAAGATGTTTACCACCAAATGCCATTTTCCAAGTATTTTACTCAAAAAGGAGTAAATGACATATTCCTTCAGTTTGAGGATAACTATCACATTTACTGACCAGATCATTCTACTTTGGTGCAATACACTCTGATATTTAGCCTTGCCCTAAGTTCACTAAACCACTGGAGAACAAGAGCAAATTCACGGCTCTCCTTTTTATTTCTTAGACTCACTGTCAAGCCCGAGTTCAAATGGCAGTGGCTGGGAAGGCACTCATAAGCAATAAGGAGACTTTATCAATCCACTTAAAAAACAAACAGCACAAACAAGAAAAATTTCAAGACAGCTGTGTTAATGAAGCAGCAACTGTGGCCCTTTCAGCCTCCTCAGCTTGAAGTGCAGGCGTTCCGGCAGTCAGGGAAGAGCACCTTTATCTTCCTAGCAACTCCTAGCATGCAAGGGCACCATCTGCACTGGCTCCGCGTGGGCATCGGCTCATGACCCTTGGCCTACAAAGCTTCAAATGAGGAGACTCTACAATAGAAACCAAAGCTACAAAGAAAAAGCCAAGGGAATATGAGAGTAATTCACAGATTGTCTGAGATGTTCCTGAATCAGTAATGTTACTCTAGAGGCCATCTTCTGAAGCAGGAAGAGCAAAGGGCTTGATGACACAGAGACCAAGATGCAGTTCCTGGCTCTGAAGCTGTTACCTAGGTGACCCCAGGCAAGGAAGCTTCTTGCACTCTTAGCATCAGTCCTCAGCTTTAAAATGGGGATATAAGTCTTACCTCACAAGATGGTTTGGGAGAATATAATAAATACTGTCTGTGAAAGCAGCTATTAGACTACGTGGTACAATCTAGATACTCAATAAACAGTGTTTGAACCTGAAATTCGCCTGGAAAAGTTAAAAAAACTTTTCTTTACCATCCATTAGATACGAGTTAGCAAATTAGCAATATGCTTAATTCCTTTGGTTTATTTATGCACAAGGCTTTAAAAGTATCAAAAGCTAGGCTGCCAAGGAAAATACGCTATTTAAAAACCTTACAATTCATTTAATCTTAACATAGTAGAGGATTTCATATTGAAGATGTAGCAGGCTTTATCTCACTGTTTTCACTGGGCAAAACTAAGACCACTGAGTAGAAGTTAGAAGAAGGCAGATTTGGGTTCAACATAAAAAGGACCAATGGAGCCAGGACTACGGGCTGCACAACTCCATGGGACACAATTCCCCTGGACCACAAGCTAGACCACAGCCCCAGGACTGGGCGGGTGCAGCTGCACTGCAAAGCCAGAGCCCAGAATGGAGCTGTCCCATGTGTTATGGGCTGGTTCTTGTAACCAAAGTCCCCTGTCAAGGAATCTGCTCAATTTGAGGCAAAGTGACAAGTCAAGGGTGTTGAAGAGATGGTTCCTACTTTGGGTAGGAGTCCAACTAGGCTTTTTCATTCTTAATTGATTTATGAAACATTTATGGAGCATCTAGTAGTGTACATCAGGCATGGACCTCAGCCCACGGATAAAAAAAAATGAGTAAGACACCATCCCTGCCCTCAGGGAAGAAAGCAGTCCCACCCACTTAGGAATACTGTGCTCCCCACAGCAATATGGCGTCCTGGCGGGATACCAGCTGTCTCCTTCAGCAGCAGCTAAAATTGCATGGCTGTGCCCTCTGCTTTTAAGACTAATGTTATTCTCTCCTTCCTGAGAATACAAGCCTGTTCTACAGTGTGATGTCCACAGTTGGGACCAAGTTATCTGATTTAAATTCTCAAATTTATTGCTCTCAAGATAGCTTCTTTCCAGTTATGAAATGGAAGCTGAAGAAAGTATGACTTCAGTGACAAGGATCCTTTGATCTTAGGAAAAGCTGTTAAGAGAAAAATAAAAAATCTAAAACTTGTTTTACAACTAGATATGTGTAGATGAATAACGTCTCCTGTGAGGGATACCAAAAATGTTACTGTCTAAAAGTAATGAGGTACTCGGGGTAAGCCTGATAGTCATAAAATACGACAAATAAACTTGGATTCTGCATGTTATCTGTGACTGTGTCATAGAGGTCAGTAGGATTTTGAGCGTTTTTTGGAGGAGGCACAATTAATCCCTGATATCCACACGTGTAGACTCCAGTAAGTACTCGCACATAATACATATGTTTTTTCCCATTACTGTCTGGTCTGGAGTATGTATTATGGGCAGAATAATTGGCATTGACAGCAAAATAGGTTCCCTTTCCATATGCCGTAGCTGTGAAGAGAGAGAAAAAAAAATTTTAAGAATTTTCATTTAGTCTATAATTTGATATGTTGACCCAATATACCAAATAATGGTAAATTAATGTTCAGTCCTTCTCTCTAAAGCTTCTTAGAAAATTTTTCTTTGTGTTTTCAATGAAAAAAATCATTCCTCCATCCCAGAGGGCCAGTCAGTCCCTTTGGGATGAAACATACAGAGTCCAACCCGAAACTCTGGCTGCAACATGGCCCACTAATCATAAAGGAACAAAATGCAATCCACACTGTCCCTAGCCAGTCCGGGTTCTCATGGCTGACACCTCGTTTGGAGCAGCCAGATTACTTGCTTCCTTACCATTCTTTCCAGCGTAACTGCGGTTAAAGCCATTTTGGTTAACATGTGGCACTGAGCCAGCATCTGTCCCGTGGAAGAGCTGCTGCTCATTTGTTACAGAGACATTCTTGGCATCCATGGTTTTTTTCTTTGCCTGGTAGCTATTCCAGAGATCTAGATTCTGGATCCTCTCAATCTGCAAATCCATAAAGAAAAATATTCTGTCAGTGACAAGAGCCCTTGGCAAGATACAACCAATGAAACATGACCACTATGTTTTACAAGTAAAAATTAAAATAAACAGCAAATTCAATGCCAGACGGCAGCTTTGTGCATTCAGAAATCTTTTTAGATCCAGTGTTCCACAAAAATAGGCCTTGGGAAGAATGTTAATTTAATTTTTAACATCTTTTATGCACCACATGACAGCAAACAGTGTTTAGGATCTTAAGTCCTCATTATGTGGACTTGGCCAACCAAGCCTCTCCAACTCCCGCTGGTCACCTTCACTCTAACAACTCCCGTTGCTGTCCACCTGACTTTGTCACTTTGCCTCTCCCACTTCAGTCCTTCTGGGGGACTGGTTTACCTAGCCATGTTCTACCAGTGGGAGAAGCAGTAGAGTGTCTAGTCAGGAAGGAAATTAATTAATGAAAATTAATCCCTAATCTAGTTGGAAGAGTCGGGCATGAATCCCGGGGCGGGGGCTTCTGGTTGCAGACCAAAGTGGCCATGCTCTGACCATACTCTTTGGACAGTGGCCTCCAGGGCTGTGGTGGACACTCATTGGGTCCTGGATTGCAGATGAGTTTCTAAACTCCCCTAATCCCCAGGTAGTGGCAGTTTCATAAGGTTGTCCTGGGAAAAAGTGAGGTGTGAGGGGGGCTAGGCCTCTCATGGAAAGGCACAAGGTGAAGATTCCATTTTGTCAGAATCTTTGTCCATCCTAGAGAACTCGCGAGTTGAACACTATTACCTACCTTCATCTGGATCTTTTTTTTTCAGTTTTGCATTTCCTATTTTTAGTTAAGATACAGTTTGCTCTCTAGTTCAGAGTCTCAGCATTGTCATGTGTTTTGTTGATCTGTTTAAGATTCTAAAACTTATTTTTCCTTTTCCCCACAACCAAGTTTCTAATCTTCAAACTGCCTACTTCCATTTTGTTTCTATTTACCTTAAATTTTATTTATTTGACTCATTTTTTAAAAGCCTTACAAATTTCTTCTTACAGAGTTTTGAAACCCTTCTTAATTTTAGTCTTTTCATTCTTGTTTCTCACCCTTTTTTAGTATAGAGGTAAACCTTGTTTTATTGCACTTCACTTTATTGTGCTTTGCAGATAACGCATTTTTTTACAAGACCCTCCACCAGCAAAAAGATTACAACTCGCTGAAGGCTCAGATGATCGTTAGTGCTTCTTAGCAATAAAGTATTTTTTAATTAAAGTATGTACATGTTTTTAAAGACACAATGCTATTGCACACTTAACAGATTACAGTATAGTGTGAATGTAGTTTTTATATTGCACTGGGAAACCAAAAAATTCATGTGACTCACTTTATTGCAATATTAGCTTCATTGCAGTGGTCTGGAACCGAACCCCTAATATCTCTGAGGTATGTGCTCCTGAAGCAAGCACTCACCCTTTTAAAATTTAATAAATACACAAAGAAAGGAATTATTTCAAGTAATTTTGAACACAGTAGTCTGATTCTATATTCCTAGTGGGATAAATCCTAAGGTAAAAAAAAAAAAACCACTGCAAATAAAATCTTAAATTTACTTAGTAGGTTTCTTTTCACAGCAGACTTCTGGCTATGGTAGACTACTACTTGTATCAGACCAGTCCTCTTGCCAACAACTACTAGAAGAGCTGTGGGGGAAAGGTTTATTTGAAGGCAACAAGGATTTGATGGGCTAAGTTCCCAGAGAGTAAGGAAGTACAGAGAGAAGCAAAGTCAGAGACAGTAGAATAACTTCTTCAAAGCACTGAAAGAAAATAACTGCCAATCCAGAATTCTGTACCCAACAAAAATATCCCTCAAAGAATGAAGGAAAAAAGACATTTTTCAGACCAACAAAAACTGAAAGAATTCATCACTGCCAGATCTATACGAGAAGAAAGCCAGAGGAAAAATGATCTCAGATAGAGGCATGGAAATACATGAAGGACTGAAGAGCAGTGGGATGGAAGGGTAAATATGTTGGTAAATATAAATAAATACTGGCTGTATAAAAAAATGAAAGTGTTTTATAGGGTTTCATATATACATAGAATTAAAATACATGTTAAAGTTAGTACAAAAGGCAAGAGGGAGATAAATGGGGTTAGTGTCCAAAGTTCATTGTATTGTCTGGGAAATGATAAATATACTAATATGCATTAGAGTTTAATAAATCACAGATGCACACCTTAATCTCCAGGTAACCAAGGAAAGAACTGTAATAGAAGGTATAATCAACAATCTAAAAGGAGATGAAAATGGAATAAAAATACTTAATCCAAAAGAAGGTAGGAAAAGAGAGAAAAAGGAGCAAAGACTAGATATGATAAATAGAAAACAAAGATTAATATGGTATATTTAAACCAGTACAGCAAATACATTAAACAGACTAAGTAGTCCAATTAAAAGATAAAGATTTTTAGACTAGATGCAGAAAAAACTCAGGTATATGCTGCTACCAAAAGACATCTTAAATATACAGTTATAAGGAGGTTAAAAGAAAAAGGGTAGAAAAAATACAGCATGCTAACAATAATCAAAATAAATCTAGTGTAGCTATTTTAATATTGCTAATATTAATTTTGGTATCATAATTTTGAAACAATTTTACATATACTGTAAGATAAATAAGACAAATAAGTAAATATATAATATGATTAGGAACCAAAATTCCTATTGTATAGGAAAAGAGACATAAGTATAAAATATAAGAAATTAAGAAAAAATCTACGATATTACATTTTCATTGAAAACATCAATATGAACTCATGATTTTCTTAGCTCTAGCCATGAAAGAGCCTGGGAGCAATAACACCTCAGGAGCAGTGAGCACCCAGCACACAGATCTTGGTTTCTCACTACCATTCCCAACTAAAAGGAATCAGGGCTTCTTAGAGAAAAGTCTGATTCCAGGGCTCAGACAGGGAAAGTACAAGGTGAGCTGAAGAGATCTTGTGCCAGAAAGTAGAGAATGTTCCAAGATCAATGGGGTCATCAAAAGGACATGAGAGCCAACTTCAGAGGGTCCCTACTAGCTAAATGTAGGATAATTTGTGCCTCTAAAAGAATAATCATTGTAAATATAACTTACTGAATTTTTTAAAAAGCAAAAGGGAAGAAAATTTCTTCTTTACAAAAATGACAGATAATAAATGTAGAAGGAATGACAGGATTAGAAAATCACCATTTGCAACCTCCAATGTAATAATGAATTTGGGAAAGGGTCATCAATGAATGATGTTAAAGTCAGTTGGTAAAAGGTTGTTGAGGAAAAGTGACAAAATATCATCCCACAGATTACCTACTGATTCCAGTGGAGAGAGATGGTGGTCACCACCCTAACTAGTGACCAAACTTCGCATCATTAATAGTGGGACAGGCTTATCCCATGAGGCTTCTGATGTGATGTATCACCTATGAAATATTCTTGCAAAGAATATTTATCTGAATTTACCCAAGCCCTTTCAACCTAACTCCCAACTTACCAGAAATAAAGAGGATAGAGAAATAAATTAAATGACACCATGAGGAATCAGACAAATCTAGAATCTATAAGAAAACTGGCTTGGGTCCTTCAACAAAAAAAATTAAGGCAAGAAAGAGCCAGAATGTGAGACATTCTATAACACAGCAGGCTTGAACACTTCAAAAATTTTTAAAAATTCAGTATCATGAAAAATTATTTTTTAAAATGCAGAAGTACCATTCTAGATCAGAAGAGATGATGGAGACATGACCAAATGCACTGTAACAACCCAGATTGGGGAGAGTTATAAGAAAGCTGTTTTGAGCAGTTAGAGAAATTTGAATATGGACTCTATATTGGATATTATTGAAGGTATGGTATATATCTTTGTAGGACACTTCAAATCTTTTTTGAATTATTATGTGGTTAACAACATAAATAAACAGAACGGTGGCAGTGCAAATAGAGCGTAAGAGAAAATTTGCAAAAAAAGAAAATGGAGCCTTTATTGGCAGGCTCGTTATTCTGGATCAAGGGAACATACTCAAAGATCTCTGGCTTTATTCAGAAAGTGATAGAACCAAGGACAGAAATGGGGAAGGAAGGGGAAAGATAATTACTTAGAGATGATGAGTTAGGTTTTAGGGAAATTGATTTAGCAGAAAGATATTCAGTGGAAATTTTTTAGGCCACTGGGAGTATGTTCCAGAGCTGGAGTCAAGGATCCAACTTGGTGATGCTGATTTGGGGGCTATCAACATTGAGATAATAGATGAAGCCAAGAAGGGTAAAACTCTCACCTGGTGTAGTGCCGAGACAGAAGACCAACGTTTAAGTCCTGTGGGTAAAGCTAAGACTAGAGGTTTGAAAGAGAAACAGATACCAGTGATACTGAAAGGAAAATTAGTTAAAGAAGGAGAAGAAAGCATCAAAATAATATCGTCATAGAAATCAAGGGAAAACATAATTTCAAAGAGCATATTAACATTTAAAAGTGTAAGATGCCAAAATAAGTGAGATGAACAAGGAAAGGACCATTGTATTTATCAAGGAGGAAGCACTGTTGATCTGCGAATGGCAAGGCAGAAGCCCAGAATCCTCATCAGAGGAGCCTCCACGTGCCTGTGGTGGTGGTTTGCTAGTTATCAAATGGAACTCTGAAGCCATATCTTTGAATTTTTGTTAGCTTGCATCACAAAGTAAATATGTGTCTTCGGTACTCTAATATCATATTACAATCTAAGATAGTGTAGTAACTGACACAAGAATTTCAATGTCTCTAATTATGGTGACATGAGTAGAATCTAGAATCTAAAATCTAATTACCATAAAATATTCTAATTCTGGGTAAAACCATGTGATAGGAAGTGAATGAAAATGTATTTTTCCAGGACCATGATACCCCTTATTTTCACCATTAAGAAACTCCATGTCAGCAGAAGGCTTACCTTCTCTATGGTGAAGTTTGAGCAGGTCTGATTAAACTTGCTTGCCACAGTGGTGTATTCTGGATGACCAGGCTGCAGCTCAACCACACAGACATTCTGCTGCTTCATATCACTCCAGTGTGGAGGGAGCTCAGCTGCAAAGTAGACATTTGAGGACTCCCTCACACCTGGGAAGGCTCATCTACATAGTCCACATTTCTGGTATGCTTTGAAAAACTGACTATCATTTGTGTTCTTGTTTTACAATCTCCTAATTCAATGTATTCAAGAAGTTCCTTAACTTTCTAGAAGAAAGCTTTTCAAAGCATGGACCACGGACAACCTACATCAGAACCAACCATAAAGCTTATTAAAAACAAGAGCAACAACAACAACAGATCTGTCAAACCAGAATCTCTGAGGGATGGAACCCATGCAGCTGCACCTTAACCAGTTTTGATCATGCTCAGATTTGAGAACTGTTGGTGTCGTATAACTCAGCTGCATATTCTGTTCAGTCTCTAGTCTGTTATAATTTAGTAATTTAACAATAAATTACTTTCCTACAATGTTTTAAATAAATAGTCACTATTGTCTTGTTTGCAAGTGCATGGGATTTTGCCAGAATTCTCCACCACCACATAGCCCTCCACATCTATTCTTTCATTATTCTTCAGTGTCCGTAAGAGTTGGGTGGGCAGCAGGTTTTGCTATGTGGCACATTCTGGGAGCAGCTCTTTCTCCCCTTCTGCTAAACATTAGGATACTAGATTTGTCATTTCCCCAGGGTTGCTCAGAGTCTGACTTCATTCGCACCGATTTCACAAGAGATGAAGATAATGTACTAGAAGCCAATTTACTAGTTCTCAGTGGGGGACTTATGTGGTTCGAAGGCGGGAGTGGCTGTCTTCACAAGACAAGATTTCCCATCTTGGGGAGTAGATCCAGCCAGAGAATCTGAAGGCTGCTTCCTGATGCATGTGTCAAGGAACCTTATGTTCAGGGTAAAGGAGGAAGTGACTTCTGGGAGAAGATCCTACAGGTTCCTGATCCTCTCTGGGTTATCAGTCACAGACACAGAGAGTGCCCACTTTCTGACCAGGTTGTCTTCTCCCTTTGGTTCTAGAAAACCTTGGGCCACTTTCCTTTAAAGCCCATGGCTTTCCCTCTCCTGACTGAAGAAGCCAATAGCTCCCCAGCAGAATTGGCTCTGGGAAGCTTGTAAACTGTAGAGATGGGAACAAATGTAAGGTTTGGCTATTGCCACCATTAAGATGGTCCTCCTCAGGCTGTTGGGTGCACCCATACTATATTTTCCTGGCCATGATGTAAGCCCCTTAAGCTCAGAGACCACATTTTCTATTTTATTCCATAACACTTACTTGAATTTTATCTACTTGAATACAATTTTGATGTATGTACAAAATACAAAGTAGGTGTAAAATAATGGATTCAAGTATAAAAGTTTGACTCACCTTCTGGTTTTATAAGGCGCTGAACAGATAATTGGTATCCATTTGCATCTGTAGCAGTGTTTGTGTTCAAGTCGACTGTGTAGCGCTGAGAATTAATTTTGACACTAACTGTCCTTCTCTTTGCTTTTCTTGCCTCCTCCAATTTCAGATTGGTTATTTTGTCAAAACTATGGGAAGTGGTATTATCACTATATTGCCATTCTATAAATTCACTGACAGCATCTGCCCGGGATTCCTGTTCTTTGTCTGACCTAACTCTCTTCATCATTTCCTCAATTACATCTCTAGCCTTCATCACATCTCTGGTAATTCCAAAAACCTCAATCAAAGGTCTTTTATTGTCCACGGAAATGGAAATATCTAATTTCTCCTGCAGCTCCTTCAATTTCCCATATTCCTTTTCGTAAAAGTCTTTGATACATTCATCTTCACTGGTGTAACTCCACTGGTCCTTTTCAATCAGATTCTGTATCCAGGAGAGGGCGTCTGCCACACATTTTACATTTTCACCACACACCTGAAAGATGGCTGATTCTGTTTTCTTTTCCAAAACCAAAGGTTTCTGTTTTTTGGGAGATTGCCTTGATAAGCCAAAATATGCTAAAAAGGAAAAAAAAGGAAGATTAGCTGTTTCGTTTTGGTTGTTATCGCCATAGTCTACATTATATCCCGCAGACCTATTTACCTTATAACTGGAAGTTTGTACCTTTTGACCACCTTTACCCATTTTGACCACCTCCCACCACCCCTGCCTCTGGCTACCACTAATCTGCTCTCTGTAGCTATGAGTCCTGTTTTTGTTCTTTTTTTTCAGATTCCACATATAAGTGATATCATACAGTATTCATCTTTCTCTGTCTGACTTATTTCACTTAGCATAATGCCCTCAGGGTCCATCTATATTGTTGCAAATGTCAATATTTCATTCCTTTTTATGGCTGAATAATATTCCATTGTGGGGGGTGTATGTGTGTGTGTCTTATATATATATATATATATATATATATATACACACACACCACATTTTCTTTATCCATTCGTCAATGGACACTGAGGTTGTTTCTGTCTCTTGGCCATTGTAAATAATGCTGCAGTGAACATGGAGTGCAGATACCTTTTTGAGATAGTGATTTTGTTTCCTTCAGATAAATAACCACAAGTGGAATTGCTGGATCATATGGTAGTTCTATTTTTAATTTTTTGGTTTTTGACTGAGGAAGATTCACCCTGAGCTAACATCTGTTGCCAATCTTCCTCTTTTTTTTTTTGCTTGAGGAAGATTAGCCCTGAGCTAACATTTGTACCAGTCTCCCTCTATCTTGTATGTGGGTCACCACCACAGCATAGCTGACAAGTGGTGTAGGTCTGTGCCTGGGATCTGAACCCACCAACCTGGGCTGCCGAAGCAGAGCACACCAAAGTCAACCACTATGCCATGGGGCCAGCCCCTATTTTTAATTTTTTGATGAACCTCCATATTGTTTTTCATAGTGGCTACACCAACTTACATTCCTACCAACAATGCACAGGGTTCCCTTTTTTCCACATCCTCACCAACACTTGCTATCTCTTGACTTTTTGATAATAACCATTCTGTCAGGTAAAGTGATATCCCAATATGGTTCTGATTTGCAGTTCCCTGATGACTAGTGACGTAGAGCATGTTTTCATATACCTTTTGGCCATTTTTATGTCTTCCTTGGAGAAATGCCTATTCAGATCCTCTGCCCACTTTTTAATCACATTGGGGTTTTCTTTGCTATTGAGTTGTAATGAGTTCTTTATATATTTTGGATATTAAGCCCTTATCAGATATACGATTTGCAAATATTTTCTCCCATTCCATAGGTTGCCTTTTCATTTTGTTGAGGGTTTCCTTTGCTGTATAGAAGCATTTTAGTTTGATGGGGTCTCCGTTGTTTATTTTTGCTTTTGTTGCCTTTGCTTTTGGTGTCAGATTCAAAAAAATCATTGCCAGGACCTATGTTGAGGAGCTTACCCCCTATGTTTTCTTCCAGGAGTTTTAGGGTTTCAGGGTCTTACAGCCAAGTCTTTGATCCATTTAGAGTGGATTTTTGTATATGGTGTAAGGTAGTAGTCCAGTTTCATTCTTTTGCATGTGGCTCTCCAATTTTCCCAACACTATTTATTTAGTAGATGTGCTGCCAAAGTGAGCACCCAACACTACTGAAGAGACTATCCTTTCCCCATTGTATATTCTTGACTCCTTTGTTGTAAATTAATTAACCTTGTATGTGTGGGTTTATTTCTGGGCTCTCTATTCTGTTCCATTGATCTATGTGTCTGTTTTTATTTCAATATGATACTGTTTTGATTACTATAGCTTTGTAACATACTTTGGAATCAGGAAGTGTGAGGCCTCCAGCTTTGTTCTTCTTTCTCAAGATTGCTTTGGCTATTTGGGGTCTTTGGAGGTTCCATACAAATTTTAGGATTGTTTCTTCTATTTCTGTGAAAAATGCCATTGGAATTTTGATAGGGATTGCATTGAGTCTGTAGACTGCTTTAGGTAGTATGGGAATTTTAACAATATTAATTCTTCCAACCCATAGAATATGTTTCCATTTATTTGTGTCTTCTTCGGTTTCTTTCATCAATGTCTTGTAGTTTTTCATTGTACAGGTCTTTCACCTTCTTGGTTATATTTATTCCTAGGTATTTTATTCTTTTTGATGTAATAGTAAATGGGATTGTTTTCTTAATGTCTCTTTCTGATAGTTCATTAAAGATTAGCCATTTCTCATGTAACATCAATATTAGGAACATACATTTCATAAAAATGAATAACTCACATGCAAGTTTAGATATCATAGATTGTTTGACAGAAGCCTGAGATCCTACTCTTTTTTTCATATTGTCATAAAACACATCCAGTAGTTTAGGCAGAAAGATAACAACTTTAACTTTTTTCACAGACTGGACTGCTCCTTTCTGGATAAAGTCTTCAATGGCATCAATTATGGCTCCGGCAACTTTATCAGGGTCTTGTTTGGCACTTCCTGGAAAGGCAAATAATAAAAATGACAGGGAAAAAAAAAGAACAACTGGAAAAATCTGAGGAATAAATTAGGATTTCCAATTCTCACAGAATAAATGCCCACTCCCCAACTCTTAATAACAATGCATCAGCAAACACTTTTGAAGTCCTAGGTTCAGTGGGGCATTTTTGTTCCAGGATGTCAGGAAGCCAACAGCCCAGCAATGAACAAAGGACCCAGAAACCTAACTTTTAGTGTCTGACTCTGTTCATATCTGCTCTACCATCTGATCCAAGCTTACTGTGATCCTCTCTTACAGAGCACAGTTAACATTTCTTGGCTCATTAGCATCCTCAAAAGACCCATAAAAAGAAAAAAACCCACTAATATATGTTGAAACATCATGCTCTTTAAAGAGAACAACATTTTTTTTCCTCAGACATCACTTGACTTTATGCATATGTCCTTGTTCTCCCAGATGTCTTTGGGGACATGATTTAAACTAAGCTAATTTTGCAAGACACCTGGAGCTATCAGCCATTTGTTATAATCTCTCGTTCTTTGCACAGAAGTTGTCCATGAGCCTCCAGGAAGCCTTTCCCCTCACACTCAGTGAGATGTTAGCTGACTTGCAGATGTTCAAGGTTGCCACCTAAGTAGGTCTTTTCCTATCTTCAGCATGCTCCATATCTTGTTTCTTAAGCCTACTGCCTAGGTCAGATCATGAAAATTCATGCAAACATTCCCATGTGAATGGCAGCGGGAAAAGTCACTTGGGGTGGGGGGGCAAAGTAAAAGTCCCCTGGCCAACCCAGTGTGATAGATGAAGGGCCTACCATTACTGCAGAAATGATAGTAGACCTCTTTAACTTGACTCTGTAGACAATTGTGGGAATGTAGACAAACCCCATATAAAACTAACCAAGAGGGTTTGTTTGATTAGATGATCAGGGAAAGAGAGAAATTCTTTGCAAAGCTCTGGTTATCTTTTCACATTTGGAAGGATTTAAACAGGAGTGTTCAGATACATTCATTCACTCTCAATAAACATTTACTGTGTCCCATCATAGGCTAGATGCTAATCTAGGCACTCAGGACACAGAGGATGTGATATGTGGGGATGACCAAGTGTTCAGTAGGTAGAGTGTGGAAAACTGAGGGAAAAGCTAAACCAGATAGAACTGTGTAACAGGGGTGTGAGATGTTCACCTTGGGGTGTTCAGGGGAATAGATCTGTTTTTGAGAAAGATAAATCTGGCGGGGGAGGAGGGGAGTGGAGAAGGCACTGGAGTGGGGAGCCCAGGTCTAGATAGGAGACTGTAATAAAAGTTTAAGCAAAAGACAAGAGCTGAAGAAAGAGAGGAGGCCAGAATGAAAAGTTGGCTATAGGGACTGGGGAAATATTTAGGAAGGAAAGTCAGCAGGACCTAGTGACCACCTGGGTTTAACCTTGACCCTTTGTCCCCCATCTTCTGCCGCCCTCACCCCTTCATGTGTATATCATGGGTCACCCTGTATTGAAGCTGCTTACATGTCTGTCTCTCACAGTAGGCTGGGTGCTCCTTGTGGACTGGACCCTTTCCTTAGTCATCCTTCTATCCTTAGTGCCTAGGCACCGAGCCTGGCACGTGGCAGGCACTCAGTAAATATTTAATCAAACAAATTAATAAGCTAATGAACATGGGAGCGATAAAGAAGGTAGAGGCAAGGATTCTAGATAGAAAATGATGCATTTAACATGATCAGTGATGTAGGACGAAGGGCTGGTTTGGGGGAGAAGACAAGGAATTGGAGTTTGGAGTTTGCATTGAGCTTGAGGTGCTCGCAGGTTTCGCTGACCACCTTCTCTCCCCTTACGCAGACGTCTGTAAGGAATGGGGAGAGGGCTTCCTTTACTGCCCAAAGCCTCCTGATCACAGTCCCAGTTCAACTCATAAACACCACTAAGGGAGAAAACTCCCCCATCCATTAGTCTAAGGAGCAGCTCAGGTGGTGCTAAGACAGGTAAGGAAGACAAACAAGGAGAATCTGCTAACCTTGACTTATTTGAGCAGACCAGCAATGGAACCGGTCAATGGAGGAAACAGCAGGTTTGCAATAACCCAGAAATACTTAAACATGGGTATATATTTATAGAAAACTAAAACTGCCTCCTCTCCTTGTTTCTTCTTTGACTCCACTCAGGGGCTCCCTTGGGAAGGTCTGTGCCACCCCTGGGCTGCCTGTTTTCTTGGCCCAAATCAAGTTAAGGTAGAAACACAAGACCAGAGCTTAGAGGAAGAAGCAGATAGAGACAGAGACTGGGGAGTCATTAAGTGGGTGTCCATAAAAGATGATAGATAGACAGACAGACAGTCAAGTAACAGGTTGGCTAATCTGCTAGGATTGGATGATATTACAAGGGGGATTAAAACATAAAGAGACTATAAATTATTTAGAAATAGAAAAGTAATAGACAGCATTCCATGTGAGAATATTAAGAGGAATGGTAGAGAATTACAGAAATCAAAATATGGGATAGAGGATTAGAAGAAGGCCCAGAAAGTGACAAGGGTGGTTAAGTTTATTGAGGCTAAACTTTTGGAGGGCCTAGAATGCCACTGTGAGACACTCAGATTCATATTCCTGAGCAACGGAATGGTCAATCCAGTACTGAGTATTCTCCCTCTGGGACCAGTCTGCTCCATTCAACTTCAAGCCCGAGAGTGTTGCCTCCCTTGACCAGCTCTCTTAAGGGAGACCAAGCAGGAATTCCTAATCAAGGCACATGACTCAGATTCCTGGGAAAAGAGCTCGCGGAGCATCACCTTACTAATGATAAACCCAAAGCACCAACTTTCTATATGAAGAATCACAAAATCATTATATAGTTTGAAGAAAGCAAGTAACTCAAAAGAGGCAAGTAGGCTTGAAAAGAGGAAGGTGGAGAGTTGAGTTTCTGACCCATTAGAACCCATTCGGTTCTGGTGACTGAGCAGCTTCTACGCAGAGATGTCCTAAGGCCAAACCTACACAGCCACTGTTGAGAAGTGAGAAGAGAGGGCAGGAAATGCTCATCTGGGAGTCGGGTACAGGGAGGTGGAAGTCGATGCACAGATGTTCTCCATGGAGACGGGATAGAGGAGGAGGTTCAAGACTAAAGAATGGGAAACGTAGGGGATGGGAAAAAGAGGCAGCAACTGATGAAAGAGAAGGAGAGATAGGCTTTCTTTCTCTTCCCCTCCCTCTCCCTTCTCTTCCATATTAGAGAGCAAAAGTCTCTCTAATATTCTCACACACTCTTCAGTTTTCCTCATTTCTTCCTCTTTTACTTAAACCACCCACGAGCCTTGCCCATTCCCGCAGGGGCTGCCTCGGGTGAGGAGGCTGCTCTGACTCAGATGCAGCACTAACTATATTAACAGTCAGCACCAAACCTCAGAGAAAGTGGACGCCTTGGGATTTAGACTTCCAGAGGCTACAAACCTGTTCCAATGGCTGGGAGGCAAATGGACGAGTAATTCCGATTTTCACACTCTTGTAAAACACAGGAAACCGATGTCTTGACATCATTTCCACCAACGACATGAATAATATTCTTGCACCTCAATGATCCACCTTCAGTAATTATATAATCACTTTTGCCCTGTTGAGCTGGGAAACACAAGACAAAAAGATGCAAAAGCAGATGCTGAGCCCACTCTTTGATTGTTTAGAAAGCAAAATGTCTCATTTGGCAAAGCATTTTATGTGAATAAGAGACTCCTGAAATACTATTTTGGATGAGGGGCTGGCCCCGTGGCCTAGTGGTTAAGTTCGCGCGCTCCGCTGCAGGCGGCCCAGTGTTTCGTTGGTTCGGATCCTGGGCGCGGACATGGCACTGCTCATCAAACCACGCTGAGGCAGCGTCCCACATGCCACAACTAGAAGGACCCACAACGAAGAATATACAACTATGTACTGGGGGGCTTTGGGGAGAAAAAGGAAAAAATAAAAAAATCTTTAAAAATACTATTTTGGATGAATCTTTCTGGCTTATCTTCTTTTTTGAACTGTGAGATTACTTTTCGCTTCTAATTCTCTACAATTGGAATTCTTCAGTAAAACGTGTGATTTTAAGATTAATATGCTGTCTCCCCAATCGCAACACTTTCCCCAGCCTGTCCACAGCCTCCCATATTCAGTCTTCCACTTATAATTTAGGACCAAAAATAGCATTGTGCTTTACCTTGGAGAGAACATTCCATTTCCACACTTGGTCCAGCATGTTCTAAAATTGCTTTGGAGACCCCTACATGAGAAAATCAAGATGGTTACAAATATGAATTAAAAAATCAATATAGTACATTTGGATCAGAATGATTGCCTCATTATCCAAACGCTTTCCCTATCATCAAAGGAATCCTATAACCTAGGAATTTCTGATAACAAAGAAGAAAAGTTCACATGAAATAACTGTTACTAATTATGAGAAACCATGTCAAAATAATTTCAAAATTATTAATTAATATTAATAAACCAAAGTTGTAGAAACCAGTTTAGCTGTAGGAACCATCCCTTATGGGATCTACTGTGACTATTACACTGGTCAAAATCCTACAAGTGGGCCGGCCCGGTGGCGCAGCAGTTAAGTGCGCATGTTCCACTTCAGTGGCCCGGGGTTCGCTGGTTCAGATCCCGGATGCAGATATGGCACCACTTGGCAAAAGCCATGCTGCGGTAGGCGTCCCATGTATAAAGTAGAGGAAGATGGGCACGGATGTTAGCTCAGGGCTAATCTTCCTCAAAGAAAAAAAAGACATCCTTCAAGTAAAGTACCTGCTTTGAGATTAAATGTGTTTGATGTTGAATTTACAATCACGTCTGCCTCTTCTTTAGTGATATCTCCAGAGGCCACCTGGAAGATGATGGGACCAATCTTCATTTCATGCACTCCTAAAGCAGGGCTAGAAAGAGTCCCATAGAAACCTGAAAAGAATAAAATTGGAGTCAATAACAAGTTGGCAACAGCAAGAATGACTTAGGTCTCATGCTCCTCACATGTGCCCCTCTCATACTTCTTCCCCCGCTCTCTCTGTGATCTGTAGCTTTTAACCTGACCCTGACCCTGAGCCCCAGTGATGGTCTTCTTCTGAAAAAGAATGATAAAATATAATACATATCAAACGTGGACTTCTGGTGCTGGCCAAGGTGAAGTTAGCCCACTAGAGCCTATCTCTGAAAACACAGGACAAATACAAGAAGCCACGAACTGAGAACTGAAAACTAAACAAAGGCAGGCAGGTTGGGGAAGGGAGTCACAACGTGAAGAAGCAACCTCAAACACTGCTGGTGAGAATGCAAACGGATACAGCCACTACAGAAAACAGTATGGAGATTTCTCAAAAAATTAAAAATAGAAATACCACATGACCCAGCTATTCTACTACTGGGTATTATCCAAAGAACATGAAATCAATAATTCAAAAAGATTTATGCACTCCAATGTTCACTGCAGCATTATGCACAATGGCCAAGACGTGGAAGCAACCCAAGTGCCCATCAAGGAATGAATGGATAAATACAGTGGAATACTACTCAACCACAAAAAAAGACAAAATCATGCCATTTGTAACAACATAGATGGACCTCGAGGGTATTATGCTCAGCGAAATAAGACAGATAGAGAAAGACAAATACCATATGATTTCACTCATATGAGGAAGATAAACACATGGATAAGGCGAACAGATTGGTAGCTACCAGAGGGGAAGAGGGTAGGGATAGGGCCAAAGGGGTAGCTGGGCACGTATGGATGGGGATGGATAAAAACTAGACTATTGGTGGTGAACACGATGCGGTCTATAACCGAAATATAATAATGTACACCTGAAATCACACAATGTTATGAAGCAATATGACCTCAATAAAATAATTTAAAAAGAAAAGAAACAACCTGTACAGGGGGAGTTTCCCATTTGCTTCTGTTTTGAAATTTACCCTCGTTTCTCTCCCAGCTTTGACCCAAGGGTGGCTCTAGTTGCAAAACTGCTCAATGAGCAGAGGCAGCAAAACTCTCAGCGCATCCCTGTCCTTGTGGCCAGAGGACTGGGAAAAGGGGTCCCTGTGGGCTAAAGAGTATGAGACGAATCTTCATCATCTTCCACACTTTTTCTTTTTTGATCCAGGCCCTGCCCCAAGGCGACTCCAGTTGCAGAACTCCACAGTGGCACCACTGGGAGCTAAAACTCTGAGACAGATTCTGTATTTCTATCCAGAAGAATCAGGAAAAAGGACTGTGGTAGTCTGAAAAATGTATATATGTGTGTGGGGGGGAGGGGAATCCCTGTTATTTATTTTTTCTCTCTCTACTTTGCCCAAGGCCAACCCTGATCATGCAAAATTATGAGGCAGCTTAACTCCGAGAGAACCCTGTCTTTCTGGCCAGAGGACCTGGAAAACGGGCTCCTGCAGCCAGAGTGTCAGGGCAACCCTAGAGAGGCGAGAGCTGGAAGAGGTGAGCCCGTTCTGTGTATGAGCTGGAATAAATGCCGAGCTCATCCCAGAGCTGCCCACGTGGGGGCAGACGAAGCAGCGCAGCAAAGGCTTTCAGAACTGAACTGACCCTGGAACCGCTGCCCACACAGAAGGTGAGACAGAACTTCAGAATAAGGTCACCTGACTGACTGCCTGCTCAAAGAAACAAATGATCACCATCTTCCAGAGGATTTTGACAGGACCCAAGTCTCACAATATAATAATCAAAATGCCCAGCCTAGAATCCATAATGGCTTGTCCTACAAACAACCAGAAAGATGTGACCAATTCTCAAGGATAAAGACACTCAATCTAAATGCTAATCTCTAAATAATCCAGATGTTGGAATCACCAAATACTTTAAAGCATTTACTATACCTATGCTCCCGGAGGTCAAAGTAAACACATTTGAATGCATGGAAATGATTTGGAATAAATGGAAAAACAGTTCGGAAAAACTGGAAAAACAGTTTATATTCTCTGCAGAGAAATATAAAAATATATATATATAAATATTAAAAAATAAACTATAAAATAAGAATCAAATGGATATTTTAGAATTTAAAAATACAATATCTGGGGGCCAGCTCGGTGGTGTAGTGGTTAAGTTCGCACGCTCCACTTTGGTGGCCCCGGCTTTGCAGGTTTGGATCCCGGGCATGTACCTATACACCACTCTTCAAGCCATGCAGTGGCAGTGTCTCACATACAAAATAGAGGAAGACTGGCACAGATGTTAACTCAGGGCCAATCTTCCTTAAGCAAAAAGAGGAAGATAGGCAGTGGATATTAGCTTAGGGCCAATCTTCCTCACCAAAAGAATAAATAAATAAATAAATAAATAAATAAATAATACAATGTCTGAAATAAAAAATTCACTGGATAGGCTCAATAGTAGTAGACAGAGAAGAGTCAGGGAACTTGGATGTAGATCATTAAAAATTACCCAATCTGAAGAACAGAGAGAAAAAAGATGAAAAGAAAAAATAAAAAGAAGAATAGATCCTCAGGGACCTGTGGGACACTATCAAGAAGCTTAATATTCACGTTATAGGAGCACTAGAAGAAGAGAGAGAGAGACGAGTGCAGAAAAAATATTTAGACAATGACTGAAAAATCCCCAAATCTGATGGAAGACATACATATTGGGACTCAAGAAGCCTCAGCAAGCAAACAGCATAAACTCAAACACAGCAACAGCAAATTTGACAGAGGAGAAGCATTTGGTTGGTATTATCTCTTTAAATGTGTCATGTCTGAAAACACACATCCTTAGAAAATAGCAGCCTCATCACAACTTAAAAACGAATTGTACACACTACATGACTCAGCCTGCCTACTCTTTCGCTCCAGATCACGTAAACATGGCCAGTGTCTTGCATGCTCAGGGGCATGGAATATAATTTAATATCTTCTTTATCACGAATTGATTTTTCCATAAAAATCATCACTACCATCTTTCACTTATGACTGAATAGTTATTTAGCAACTAGAAATAATTTCGCGATTTAAAAGCTTTACTGAACCTTGCGTATCTTTGGCCTTGGGAAGTTGCTCACTGACGAAATTTCCATTAGCCATTCTGGCAAGTTCATCTGCAAATGCCTGCAAATACAAAGACAGTTTTGACCACTATAATCCGCAGTAGATAAAGGAATTTGATTCAACAGGGCTTTTGATCCTGCATGCACACAATTTTAGGAGAGAACAGTTCTCCAAATATTATTTATTTTCATTATAGATTTTTAAAGTTATGAAAATAATACATATATGCTGTTTCTACAAATGCAATTCTGTTTCTACAAATAATTTCCTATGAAAATTATCAAAGATGTGAACAAAGATATAAACACAAGAATATTCATCACAGTGCTATTTACAATCAAGGAGAAATAAAACAGTTTAAAAATTCAATAGGGAAATGGCAAAATAAATGTTAGTATCCCCATGTGTTGGGATATTTAGCAGCCATTAAAAATCATATTTCCAAAGAATAGTTAATAGAAAAGGGAAATGCTCATTTTATACGATTAAATGAAAAAAGACTGATATTAAATTACATCATGTAATCCCACTTTTAAAAGTACGCATGCATCAAAGAATCCTGGAATGAAATACAGCTAAAAGAACTTATGCATTTTGTATTGTTCAAAGTTTCTACAATGAATATGTATTACTTCCATAATTCAGGAAGAGCAAATAACTTGCTAATTGTTAAAAATACAGTGTTAGAAAAACTATCACAAGGACCCAAACAATTCAGTTTTTAACTTCTTATTGGGACCAGGAGAGGAATGTCTAGGGCACAAGCGCTTTTTGGAGGAAGAGCTGGTATATGTATTCTAGGGTTAATTAACGTGTGAATTCCCTTTCTTCGCCTGGTAGTGACACCCCAACATCATCACTTTCTCCCTCCTTGTAAATAAACAAACAGAGAATTTTGTTGGAAAAAAACAAGTCACATCTTGGCTAAAAGGCTGATACAGTAACGGGAGGAGGCCTGGGAGAGACCATAGAGCCAGGGCCGCAGGCTCACAGACCCCTGGAGGCCGGGCAGGTGAGCCACGTGTCAAGGTGGACTGGTTTAACTCTGGAGAACTAGAGAGCACCTGTCACTCAGCCACAGCAAACTGTTCAGGCAGAAATTCATGTCCCATGTGCCAGAACTTTTGAATTTTTAGGTTACAGTGGATATCTGGAGTTTTATGTGAAATTCTTAAACGTTAGCAACTGATTCAAATTTCTTAAAAATACCTGACATAAAGCCCATCTAGAGGCCACGATCAGACCACAGGCTGCTGTTATGCAACCTCTGTTACAGTCTCCACCTACAAACATCTCAATAAGTCTTGCTGATTTTTGTGAAATTATAACCAAAGTTTAACTGTCTTTAAAAGTCTTAAGAGAAAAAGTGTCACAGCCTTGTGTGGGGCATCAATACTATTTCCAGTGACAGTAAAGGTGTCTGTATAGACTAATCCTTTTACAGAATACTTGCAGAGTACTCTGAGTCTTTAGGAAAGAAAATGAGGGCTGGAGTGACACAGAATTAGTGAGATTCAAAGGTTTAGGTCCCTGTCACACACTCACTCTCCTCTTCACTCAGCCATTCATTCAAAAACACTCAGCACTTCACATCTCTTAGTTCATTTTATGTGTAAAAATCTTAGCTCTCAAAGTAATTAAGATCTATAGGAGGGAAGGTATGTGCTACATACCCATTCCATAATCCACATCACCTTGGACAATGCAAGTCACAGGGAGGTTGTTCAAAAAGTATTCATTTACTAGAAATTCCTGGAGTTATGCACACCAACCAAATAGACTGCCTGGGTGGTTTGGCCATCTGATTAGAATTTAAATTAGATTTGTTTGCTTCCAAAAAACTTAAAGGTAGTGTTGAGATCCAGAAAAAAATTAAGTATGACCTAAAAATTCAGATGGTCCAATGATCGGTAGACATCTCTTGAGTTGCTGACCTTAATCTGTTTAATTCTTGTACTATCATGGAACTATCCAAACATTTACTGTCATCTACTCTGCTGGACTCTAGGGACTTGGAAGACAGGACTAACGGCCTCTTATTAAATGCCTCTTGTTCTCCCATATTGCCAGTGAGTCCAGTGGCTCACTCACAGCTGATGCTCAGCAAATGTGAGCTGGTTCATAAACTCTCTATGACCGAAGATGGTTCTGGTGTTTCTGGTCCCAATTCTCCTACTCCCATGGGGATGTGCTGACTTCATTCTAACCACACCCTTCAGTTCTATCTCATCCTGACTTTCTCCCATTTGTAGGACCACAACTGTGCTTTTATATTAAGTATCAAAATGTCTATGTTCATATGGAAGGGAATCATCTAGATTAAGAGAGAGTTAAGGGATATGTCAACTCTATTGCAATGTATGGGCCTTATTTGGATTCTGATTCAAACAAACTAGCTGTAAAAACAAAATTACACGTTTATGAGACTGTTGGAAATTTGAGCATTGACTTGATAATTGATAAAACAAAGGAATGATTGTCAATTTCTTTTGTGTGTGAAATAGTATTGTGCTTATATTACTTTTTAGAAAGAATCCTAATGTCTAAAATAAATACTGAATTGTTTATGGGCAAAATGTATATATCTGAGATTTGCTTCAAAATAATACGGGAGGAAGGTAAATAATAGAGATAGAGATGAAACATATTGGTTATTGGTTGATAATTATGAAGATGAGCGATGGGTACAAGGAGCTCATTATACTATTTCATCTATTGAAATTTTCCTTAATAAGAAGCTGAATTTTTTTCTACATTCATAAATTTGCTTGCAATTTGCCATGACACAACTACGCTTTTAACTTTCCTGGATGGGAAATATATGAAAGAAACAACCTATTAGACCAAGAATACATTTGAAAACATTAGGGCTCAGTTGCCAAAATAATCAGAAATGTACCTGAATATTTCCAAGATCATTCGGGTGCAGCAGAAAGTGAACCTCTTGTAAAGTTGACGGTTGGTTCTTGCTATGAAATTTGAACACTTCGGAAATGATTAATTTAGCAAAAACAGGTTTAGGAAATCCCAAATTTCCTGTTCCTATTGCTGGAAATGCAATTGATTTCAAGGACAAGCTCTCAGTGACTTCCAAACATTCTCTGATTATGTCTTGCATGATCTGAAAAGCGCAAAGCACATCCTTATAGGTTTTGCGTAGAAATAGGAGTTAAAACAAAAAGAACAAGAATTTAGCAACTTTGACTGTGATCTCTGTCTACTCCTTTTTGTTTTCTACAAGAAGCAGGTGAAGGGCAGTCAGAAATAGAAAGAAAACTACAGGAGTAGACGAGGAAAAGAAAAGGAGAATGTGAGAGACCCTCCAAAAAAATTCAAACTCACTCAGCGATGAAGGAAAGAAGGAAAGCAAGGACTCTTCTAACCCTTCATTCTCTTCCGTTCTCCATGCCCTCACTTCACCTTCTTCATTAAAGACGTGTTGTCTTCAATAACTCTTCCCTGAGCCCCAATAATGTTTGAGCACTCGAATTAATTTTTATTATTAACTGGTCCTCAGGAGAAGCTAGCTACAGGGGAAAGAAAAGGCCAGAATGATGAAACCCGCCAAGAAGGTGACGTTATTACAGAAGAGAAACAGACAGGGTCCAATCTACATTATAGTGAAAGGAGAGTCCAAAGGGCTACGAATTCCCTGGAGAATTTACAACCCGGCCAACCTTGGATGAAGAGGTGCTGTCATTTGCCCAGTCCGGAGCCACCACGTGAAGCACACGGCGGCAATGCAGATTGCAACCACTGGTTTGGAGAATCGTGCCCACGCTGACGGCTATCCCTTGTCCGGCTGTGTTCAATTCCTCCTGGAGCTTTGGCCCAGCTTTATTCAAGAGGGCCTGAGAAAGGGGCCCGCTATTAAGCTCAAGTTCCGAGGAAATGGAGTTGACAACAACATCGGTCTTAAAGACAAAACCAACACTTTGTTTCAAATTCTAACAAAAAGCATTAATCAAGGATTACTATATCTGAGCTGCGGGGCTTGGCACAACGGGGGACAACTAAGATGATTTAGTGTTCAGAGACTGAAATACCACCCCAGGACAAACTGTTATTAGAAACTTATTTAAATAACACTCCAGGACAAAAGAGAGCTGTCAAAAAGCAATGTATAAGTGTCATGCGATTGCTGAAAGAATGCAGAGGAAGCACCCTCAGGGCCTAGTGAAGACACCATGGGCAATGTGGCATCTGAGAAAGGGGAAGAGTGGCAGCAGGCAGAGAGTGCCAGGGAAGTCATTCGGGAGGGGGAACAGCATGAACATAAAATGGTAGGTTGTGAACTGTGAGTAGATTAGTTTGACCTGATAAGAGAGCTTCTGCAGCAAAATGGTGCAAGCCAGGCCAGAAATGTTACCCTGGGGATAACTGCAGAGGCCTTTGAGTGCCAAGCCAACCGGACTTCCCGACAGTGAGGAGCCGTGGAAGTTTTTCAGCAGGAGAGTTAGTATAGGCAGATTAATCAGGCTAGATTAAGATGCCGAGAGAACAGAGCAGAGGGAATGTGACCAAGGGCTTTCAAAGCTGCCCTGGATGGGTCACTGAGGAATAACAAGTAGCAGGAAGGCACACATCGACGGGAATGAAAGGAGCGGGAGGAATGTCTCACCGGTCAGTGTTCAAGGTGGACGAGAAACGGAACTCATTGCGATTATTGACTCTTGGTCAAAAGAGTTTCTTGTTTATTTGTTTGGTTTTTTCAAAATGAGAAACAAAATTATTTTTAATATTTTGAAATAGTGCAATGGTTAAGAGCCTGAACAAATTCCAATCCTGGATCTACCATTTATTAGCTGTGGGACTTGAGCAAATTATTTAACCGCTCTAAGTGTCGTTCCTTCATCTGTGAAATGAGAATAATACTACTCCGGGAATTTACCTCATGGCACTGAATGAGAATATGCACGCCAAGCACTTAGCGTAGTGCCTGGCACATGGTAAATAATCACTGTTAGCTATTATTCTTTTAGTTATTATTTAAAGTTACTGTCAGTAGAGATCTAATTTTTAAAAATCTTTCAGTATTTTAAACTAAAAAAATATTTTCTAAAAAGTAACAGCGTGAGCCAAAAAGGAGGATGACCCACAGAATGGGAGAAGATATTTTCAAATCACATACCTGGTAGGGGTCTGTGCCCCGAATATATAAAGAACTCTTAAAATCAATAATATAAAGATAACCCAATTTAAAAGAGGGTAAAGGATCTGAATAGACATTTCTCCAAAGGAGATTTGCAAATGACCTTTCCTCAAGTCCCTTCCCCAGGACTGCCCACAATTGCCCAATTAAAGAAGAAACACCTGGCACAGCAGGGGCTTGCAGAGCGGCTGTTCCGAGACATTAGAGTTTCCAAAATATGACAGGTGTAAAGGCACTGAAAAAGCATAGAGAGCCTTGTAGATAGAAAGTATCATTGTGGATTTTCACATTTACTGGAAACCTAGTGATGTGAATACACTTCCAGTTCTCACAAATAACTGGCCAATCTGTATCAGTAAACCTCTTGCTGAAGTAGCCCAAGTTTCCAAGGAAACCTGTTTCAAAGCAGGGATGGAGGGCATAGGATTCTCTCCCTTGATTTTTCTTTTTTTTTTTTTTGAGGAAGATTAGCCCTGAGCTAACTGCTGCCAATCCTCCTCTTTTTGCTGAGGAAGACTGGCCCTGAGCTCACATCCATGCCCATCATCCTCTACTTTATATGTGGGATGCCAACCACAGCATGGCTTGCCAAGCAGTGCCATGTCCGCACCCGGGATCCGAACTGGCGAACCCAGGGCCGCCAAAGCGGAACATGCGAACTTAACTGTGGCGCCACCAGACTGGCCCTCTCTCTCCCTTGATTCTAATCTTCCTTTGTCAACAGACTAACTGGAGTCACAGCACCTCGGTGGAGTTCTGTACAGAGGGACACACACCGTTGCATTCTGCACATCTCCTTTCACCAACAGGATCCTCAGGCCTCTCGGGGACAACAGCATTTGTCCGTGTCCGTGATCTTGTCTCAAGCTGGACTGGACCGCTGCTGGTACACTGGGTGGGGAAGCAGTACCACGCAGGGTGTCTCTAAATATAGTTTTCACGGTTTCGGCAAAGGCCTCGACAGTCTTCTCAGCCGTATCAGCTAGGTAAACCTCTTTCAAGGTGTATCCATCCCAGGTGTCCTGGAAGTATTCCTTGATAGCCAAAACAATGGTCTCCACACACTGCAGTAAGGGAAAGCCAAAGATTCCAGAACTAATAGCAGGGATGGCTATGGATTGGCATTTGTAGTCTTCGGCCAAAAGGAGACTTCCTTTCACCACTCTCTTTAGCTGGCCCACACACCTCTGGGCCTCATCTCTAGTCCACCGGGGCCCCACGGCGTGGATCACATGACGGTAGGGGAGCTTTCCTGCTTTCGAGATGGTGGCATGGCCAACGGGGATCTTGCCCTCTCGCTTCACTATCTGGTCACATTCGGCTTGGAGCTCAGGGCCAGCTGCTTTTAAAAGAGCAGCAGCAAGGCCGCCACTGAGCTTGAGGTCCTCGTTTGCTGCATTCACCACGACTTCAACAGGAAACTGTGTCAGGTCGCCCTGCTGCACAATCAGCGAGACCCCGGGGGCCACGTCTGTGCGACAGAAGCACTTCCGCCCGTCAGTGCTGCCTCCCTCCTCCTCTTCATTCTTCTGTAGTTCAAGAAAACAACCAAATGACCGTTTGACCTCACTTTTACAATACTGTGCCTTATCCTGGAACAACTGCCTGGCTCCCGGCATATCGATACGGATGCTTTTAACACGGACTGAATCCCGGGCTTCCTTGACCGTCTTCATTCCCTCGAGGACTTCGGGCTTTGGGCCAGTTAGTAAAATCCCTTTTGGTTTGTGCTCATGATTGAAAATTACCTGCACATTTTCCCTCTTTAGCTTTTGCCAGACTGACTTCTTTTGTGACCTTAAATAATCAATAACTAAGGAAGGCTTTACTTCAATCAATCTCTCTATTTTCGTGTGTTTTTCCACGAAGTTAAAAAGCAAGCGATGGACTTCATTTACTTGTCTCACACAGCCTGCAATGATGACCTCAGCCGTGGTTTCTGAAGTTAACTCGTTGATTATTACAGTCTTTGACAATGAATTATGTGTCTTATGCAAACTACTAGTGAGTCCTTTCCATTTCTTGTCATTAAGAACTTCCCTGTCCTCAACGTCAATGCACTTATAATGTAAGGCGCTCACCATTTGCTTTTCAGCTTCTAACAGAACATCAGAAGAACAGCTGGTTAAGAGAATAGTTGTGCCCTCTAGCTCATAAATTGCAAGAATTTTCTGTGCTATAAAAAGAGACTTAGAGAATTCTGCACAGTCTACCTGTTGCAAAAACTGGAAAACCTCAGGGGGAAACTGAATGTTTTTCTGAACCATGGTGTACACCATTTCCTGGAGTTCACACTTTACTTTATACACATCTACTCGGAGTCCTTTCAAGCACAAGTGTTGAGTGGCTCTATCATAAGAAATCTCCATCTCTGGGCACTCCTTGAAGAGACGCTCTTGGACACCACTGTGGCACAGAAGAGAATACCTTCCTGGAGAAATGGCCACTTTTTCCTTCAGACTTTGCTCTTCTCTTTTAATTTTTTGAGTGGTACTTTCTATTAATTCCTTGATTTGTGGCTCAATGTTTTGTATATCCTCTGATTTCCCCACTAAGGTTACAATCCCCATAGTTGTATCAAACTCCATCAAAATCCTATCATCTTCTAAATCTTCTTTTATGACGTCCCACACTATTGGATCCACCTTAAGTAGAGTAACTTCATATTGAGACCTGATACCAGAGAATGCTGTGGAAGCGTCTTTCTGCCAGGTCTTGATTCTTCGTCTTCCTTGATTGGCTAAGGTGGCCGCGGGTCTGATGGTAACATCACCACTGAGTGGGGACCATGTTAGCTCACAGTGACAACGTTTCACTTCATCATTTATCTCCTCAATCAGGTGATTCTTTTTCTGGAAGAACTTCCATAAGGGAAGATCCACGGATTCTCGGAATGGGGCTGGAAGCTTGATCAGAGGCTTCTCCTTTCCATACAAGGCTGTGCCCAAAGAGGTATAATACGGGAACACAGACAGTGGCATATTATTGAGTTCAAGTTTCTTGGTCAAGATGGTGTCTAACACTTAAAAGGAAAGAAATAAAATAAAATAATCTCAGTGTGATATGTTTCAAATAAAAAAAAAAAAGCTTTCCTATTCTAGAGGGAAAAAAAGCCTCATGTTTCTAGAACTTTGCTGTTACAACATGCTATTAAAAAGCAGCACTACTCTCAAAGTTCTCAGATATAAAGTGATATGTATTAACACTACACAGATATCCTTCGTTTAGTGGAATAATTGCTTTCCAGTTAAGGTCGCTCTAAGTTGAAATTCTGTTAAGTAAATTCTATTTTCTGTTTTTCTGATAACACTGATATGTCACCACCAGGTTAAGAAAGAGGTAGGAGTTTGGGCACAAGCATGGGGACAATGTTGCCCCGCTGTAAATAATACTTTGGTGCTCAGAGCAAAGCTCATCTGAGTATCACACTATTTCTTCACACAGTTTCACAAGTTCAGCCTTCATACATAACTTAGAGTCCAATGGAACCACTGAAATACAATATTGCTAACCAGATTCTGTTTTTAATCCAGCTTTATCTACAGTTTGCCTCATTACTGGTAACCCATTTTAAGGGGTAAAATAGCCTACAAGAAAAATTACTGTTACAGGTGTATAGGAGATTAGGGAAAAGTAGAGAAGTTAAGAACATAGAATATGGGGCCAAAGGCTCAAATCCTGGCTCTGTCACTTATGAGCTGTGTGATCTTGGTCAAGTTATTTGACTTTTCTGCTCCTCAGTTTCTTCATTTGTAAAACAGAGATTATAATAATAGCAATGCCCATAAAGTGATGTCTGTGAATGCACTTTGTAGCACACTGCAGAGCTAAAATGTAAGTGATAATTATAAGAAGGAACAGCCAGAGAAAGAAAATGAGAACCAGTGAATCTCAGACCACAGAGAACAGGGGATGAGTGAGTTTGGAGAAGGAGGTGTGGTCAACATAGTCAGTTGGTGCAAAGAGGTCAAGGTGATATAAAACCTTGAGAGTGCCCTGGACATTCATATGTGTGGCTCTGGCATAAAATGAACCTTAATTAAGTAGTTCCTGTTATGAGTTGTACACGTGTAATGTAGACATTCTGAGGAAACATGCAACTACCCCACGCCCTCCAGATGTTTGAAAGCCCCAAAGCTGTCAACTCCACCACAGGCTGGGAGGTTAACTTCTAGGGTAGAGAGCTTGATGTAGCTTTCTCCCTGGGCCCAAGACCAGGCTAAGGGAGATTTAAAGGATGTCTGACAGAAGCTCCACTTTAGCCCCTTTGCCCAAGGAACATGGAGTCTTTCATTCCATTTTAATCCAAACCCAACCTTCACCCTAGTTTCCCTAACTTGTAAAAGCTGAAGGGAGCTTCCTCCAGGTAGCCCCATGAAAAAATTTCTCTTACATGGGTAGCATACCACATGCTCCTTTCTCGTGCTCCCCCAATTAGTCCCAGGCACAACACTCTTTCTCTCCCTAAGAAGCCTGGCCCCCTTATTCCTACTCCTCAGCCTTGACCTCTGAACATCAGTGGAGACTCAACATCAGTCTCCAAGCTGACTCATCCTCAGAGAACTGGCAATCTATGTCAACAAAACCCTAAGAAGTGTTTCCCTAAGGTTCAGCTGGACATGGTTTTCACAGGGTCACTGCAAAGAATAATCCAGCAGGCATCCATTGCTCATGTGAAATGATGACACTGACAGGTGAAAAGGGAAGGATACTTTATAGGAACTGTATGTGTGTCTGAGTATTTCCTTACCTAACCTTGTTGAAATTAACTTGAGAATTTGTACCAAGTGTGCAGCTACAACACAGATCATCTCTTTTTTTAATACAGTATTTCAGACGCTAAGAATTATATATTTTTCAGTCCATCGCAGGCAGAGACTCATGAAAGATTATCCTTATATTTTTCAAAAACCTGACGTTGCTTCTGTAAAGTTTGAATCGCTGGACTCATTAAGCATATATCCCAGATGAACAGAATGACTAATTGGATTTACAATTAAATATATGAGCAAAAAAATTAAATACATCAGAATTCAACTGATAAGGGTTAAGATCTACTAAAATATGGTTTAGATTATGCCAGGTAAGGTTTACAAAATCAGGCTAAGAGATGTTACCTCTTTTGTCAAAAAACTCAATCAGAGCCGAACTCTCTTCAGGAAAATACTCAATGTTGACCACTCTTCCCCCTCCATTATGAGGATTTCCAAATAAATTTTTTAAACTATCATCATCAACACCAGGCGGTAGGTTTTCAACCCTGATAGTTTTTGTCACTTCCAGAAGTCTTGGAGAAAGCTGAAGCTCTTTCACTGAATGGTAGTTGGCACAATCTTCAACAAATTTCATGATATCTACAAACCAAAATCAATCAATCAGAAAATTATGATTATATCTTTATATTATTCAGAAGAAACGGTGGATATTAATTGAGATAAGGGAGAGAGCTAAGCACTGAATTTTTAGACTCAAAAGTTTAATTCCTCCATGAGAATTTACAAGCCTAAAACTCCAGCTCTCTGAATGACGCACATATGAAGGTCTTGCCTGGATTACTGTCACTGAGCTCTGTCCCTTAGGTGGCCCTCTCCATCCCTCCTTGACGTTGTCACCTGAGTGCTCTCTCTACAACACAAATCTCCTCATTCCACTCCTTTGTCGAGCCTTTCAGTGGCTTCCCATTACCTGCAGGCATAAGTTCACACGCCATAGCTGGCCTTACAGTGCCCTTGGCTATTTGACTCCAAACTAATTTGCAAGCATCACCTCTGGTTATTTCCTGCTATTCATTTTATTTCCCATGTTGCCACAAAAACCAGTCATTATTTTGAAAACTCTATTCTCTTTGAAAACTCCATTCTTTTGCCTTTGTATACACAATTTTCTGTGCCTGACATGCCCTTCTCCAATTTTTTATTCTGGTCCTATTCCTCCTTCAAGACTCAGCCCAACTATCTCTTTCCAATTAATAAATATTGATGGTGGGCCCACGATGTACCAGGCACTGTGCCAGGATCTGGGGATAGAATGACGAATATAACAAGCCCTTGCAACTTTGCCATCCAGGAGGGAGGAAAAGCAAGCAAAGTACCTATTGTGGGATCAAATGAGGTGGGAAGGCTAATACTAGGAATCAGACAAGGATTCCCAGAGTAAGTGGCCTGGGTTTCTAAGGATGAAGAGGAGTTTACCAGATAGATAAGGGGAGGAAGCATTTCGGGCAGAGGGAACAGCAGTGGCATGAAACAACGTAGTGCATCTGGGACCTGACAGACTGGCACTGCTGGAGTATAAACTTCGCAGAAGAGAGTAGGTAGGGCAAACTGAAGCCACCTTGTCTGGGTCCGCTTTCCTCCCATTCCCCACAGCCTCCTGTTCACAGCTGAGGGAGGCAGCTCCTTCTCTTCCATCTTCATTATTCACTTACACATGGGTTTCCTCCCTGCCCCATGTGAGTGCCTCAAGAACAGGAACCCAGAATTATTTCTCTCTGTACCGACAGCACTTAGACAAGTGTCTGGCACATAATAGGTATTTAAGATTTTTGATCAATGAACAAAAGCAAGTCCATTTACTTTTACCTTTATAAGAAATAATCATAAATTTTAAGTAAGAATAGCTCCCTTTATTGAGTCCTTACCATGTCTCAGGTACTGTGTTAACATCTTTTTGAACATTAGCTCATTTAATCCTCCAGAAACTGTCTTAGGTAGGTATTATTATCCCCATTTTAGAGATGAGGAAAGTGAAGCACACAGAGGGTAGTAACTTGGCCAACCTCAGATAATTAGTTAAATGGCGGAGCTAGAATTTTGACTTCATGACCTGCACTCTTAATTAACTAGCCCACTGCCATGGCCATGGGATAGAAAGGGCTGGGGACTGGAAAATGTCCTTGTCTTTCTGGAGATGGCTCTTCCAGTTTCAGAGATTGTCCACAGACTGCTGACACAGACCTTAAGAAGCACTCACTTTCTGGATCACACACACTTACTCATCCCTGCATTTGTGGTGACCAAGAAAGTACTAGGAAATTACGGTAAAGGGGATAAGAGAACAGGCTGTAAAGGTGGGCTGCCTGGGTTCAAATCCAGTCCTTCCATTTATTAGCATCTCTACCTCTGTCTCCTCAACTGTAAAATGAGGAATGATAATAATAATCTCAAAAGATTGTTGAAAGGAACAAATGAATTAATACATATAAGGAGCTTAGCATAGTCCCTGACTTAGAGTAACACTATACAAGTGTTTGCTACTATTACTACCTTCTGCTAGGTCCAGTTTGGTAATACAGATCACTATTTACTTCTTCCAATGAGATAACACAGGTGAAAACACTCACTCTTCTGCTTGGAATCACTTTAACAACCTTAGACTTTAGATTTCTATCTACATGTCTCTCTCTCTCTCACACACACACACACACACAACTGATCCAATCAAGTTTGATCCATTAAACACACCACATTTTGGTTTCAAAAGAAATTTGCTTCCCTTTCAAAGTAAAAAAGCATCTCTATTAACTTGGAGTTCCCTCTTACCAGCTACTAGAAAGAGTCAAACTTTCAGAGAAGCTCCATAAGCTGCGTGTCCAAAATGCCCAACTGTGGTGCAAAGAACACTGGGAAATGAAGCATCACTTGATCTTACCTAGATATTTTTGAAAGGTAACCACGGCAACATCAAAATCTCGCATTACTTCCATTTGAAAGTCATCACTGGACAGGCCACTTATGTTCTCCACTAACAAGGTTAACATTATATCCGACACATTTGCCTTGAGATTTTCAAATGCAACCAAAGAGGGAATATTTTCACATTCTTTGGGGATATCTTCCATTTCTTCTGATCTTCTAGTGAGAGAGAATTCTGTTTCCAGTTCTTCTGATGCATCTGATTTTAGGGAGACAAAAGAGGTACAAAATGTTATATTTATCTACCACGGTCTTAGCAAAATAAATTAGCATATGACATTGCCTTTTTTCTTTCCCAATCTCTTGGCTAACTCAAATAAAAACAGATCTCAGAAGGCTTTTTGCTTAATTTAATTAAAAATTAAATGCAGCATTTGTCTATTATTATTAAGCTCAATTTTATTACAGTCTTTTCTGTCTTGTCTCTCTGAGAAACCTGCCTTATCTGTCATAGCACTTGACTTAGATCTCTATCACAGCACCATATTATAGTTATTGAACTCAGCTTCTCAAAAGCGAGGAACATGTGTAGTTGTGTTTGTATTGTTGGCACACGGTACATACTTGAGGCTCAATAAGTGTTTGCTGAATTGCAGATTTACTGCTTGGGCCACTGGAGGAAAGCAAGAGTTTGAAAAGCAATAAGCTCCTATTTCGAAAGAGAAAAAAGAATGTTGGCAGTGAATGACTAAGGACTAAACATAGAAGGTGAGATGGCCTAGAGAGCTGCATATATAATCTAACTCACTGAATAGCAATCACCCCAGCCAGCTTGTTCCTCTCCATTATTGGCCATAAGTGAGTTACATACACACATAAGGTCAGTCTCACTCTGTGCTTGTCCAGTAAAGCATAATGCATGTGATGTGATCTTTAGACATTCTGTGAGCAACTGTTCAATTGGGGCCTTATTATGTTCAAGACACTGGATGTGTGGAGAGGGGTGCATACAAAAAACATTAGATAAGGAACAGCTTTTCTGACAGAGGTACCCAAGAAACTGAGAAAGGGAACTGACATTTGTAAATGTTTATTATGGCAGAGTAAAATGCTACATGCTCATCAAATCCTTTTTTTTTTTCTTCCTGGGCAACATTTCCCAGACTTCCTACAGTTCAGTTCCTACAGTAGAGTTGATGTGGCTAATGGAATATGGGTGGAAGTGGCAAATTCCACCTCCAGGCCTGGCCAATACAAATCCCCTGTACATGAATGTCTATTCTCCCTTGCAGTGACCTTGGAGGCCACATATCGAAGATAATGGTGTCAAAAGACAGAAGGAGCCTGGATTCCTGCTGACTGCGCGGAGCAGTCTAGACTCCCCCCACCACTCTAGCTGCCAGCTACACTGAACTATGACTTGGGAGTTGTTTGTTACACTGGTTAGATCACTCTGAAAATATTCCTGTTATGTGCTGGTTGTGGCACCACACACACATACATACACACTCATGCCAAATAAAAAATATCTGAAGGATTTGATAACAACATAAATTAGGTATGACAAACCAGAATGACTACTGGGCTAGGGGTGAGGCTGTATGAGTCTAACCCCTGACACTGCCACTCTTTAGCCATGTGACCTCGGGCAAGTCTTTTAATGATAAAATGAGAGTACTGGATTAAGTGAATAGTAAGAGCCTTTCCAGCAACATAGTTTCATAACCCCACGGCTACTAGAAGCTTCATCACAGAGAGGCTTGGTTAACTGCCAAATAAAGAAAATCAACAATCAAACCAGAAGTCCAAGAAAGAGAAAGGGATTGGGCTGGCTTGGAAAGGCTTCAGAGAAGAGGACGAAGCTGAGTAGATCTTGAAGGGCATATACAAGTTAGGTAGAGATGAGTAGGGTAGAGGGTATCGTGAGCAACAGAAGTACAGGCAGTACTGTAATGGCACCAAACTGTTTAGGAAATGGCGATCTCACTGATGAAGCTCAAGGAGCACTTATGTGCGGAGATGTAAGAAAGGAGACTGGAAAAGTCGGCTTTGTCCAGAATGTGGTCTGGACTTTATTTTGCAGTTGGTGGTAAGGGTGAGGCATGGAAGCTTCTGTGAAAAGGATGCCAGGATATTCAACAATAGTACAAAGGACTGGTCAGATTAAGGAGAAAGAGCTCAGATACAGAGAGCAAGGAAGGCGCTCCTGCCACGCTGGATTTGTGAGGTAATAAAGTGGCCCTGCAGTGAAGGAGTGCTGGAGGAAGAAAACATAAAAATTAAAAAAAATTGATAAGTCTCTGTGCCCAACATATGTGAAAGCTTAAAGAAGAGAGAGGACTGAAATTTCTAGGAGGCTATAGGCAGACTGGTTATGTACTTCAAGAGAAATAAGGAAGCCAAAAGAGGACTCTGGTTTGGGGAGGAAGATGACACAGTTGGCTTCAGACCAGGTGGCTCTAACATATTTTCTAACAGGAAGGTCAGACACAAGGTCTAGAATTTAGAAGAGAGCCCAGGCTGGAGATACAGATTTGGAAAATCCAGAATTTTCTGAGTACAAGTGTCCAGTATTTCTCTGCTCTTGCCCTTCTCTTTTCTCCACATTCTTCTACTTGCTGATTTCCACTTTTCAGGCCCAGCTCAATTCAGCTTAGCCTGGAACAGGACAGCAGCTCAGTACTCACCCCCGATGCTGGTGTGTGCCTTGACTGACCTTGCCCTGCTCTGTCAAAGACTTGTCAATCTTTTACTTCATGCCCTGGGTTTCAGGCGTGCCTGGTGCATTCATGGTGCAGCAGCCTCTGCTCTCCACATCCCTGTGACATGGGCCCTATTAGGGAACCACGCTCCACTCTCATTTTGCTGAGTTCTGAAAACTGTCTAGACCATTCCAATTAATTCAAGAGACCTAGCCTTAGGGCCACTGTCAGGATCCAGTGTGGAGCAGCCATTCAACAAAGGACCTTCTCTTCCATCTCTTAAAGGGGCCAACTTAAGTATCTCGTTGAAGACCATCCAACTTCTTGGCTGGTTACTACCATTAGAGGCTGGGTCAGGTAAAAACAGGTTAATAAATGGGTCTAAAATCTCTAGGACAATGAAAAGTCCATTGGCAGAGTGGGGCTGGATGGCTCTCCCTGAGAATACACTTGGGGTTTTACACAAATCTGAAACAGTGCTAAGAAATCAGCTGAGACAGAGTCAAGGTAAAATCTATGAAACCATAAGAATCACAGTTGATTAAATTCTAGAAATGGGAAATGGTACAGATATAAATGTACAAATATTAGGTCACTTCCTGGTCTAAAATTGGGCTTGATGGTACAGCACATAAGGCATCTTCCGAGAAACAGATAAGGATTTAGGGGATCACAGTGAACATTGGGAGTTGAGTGAGTCAGTCCCATATCTGAAGAATGGAAAGCAGGAATTACTCTAAAGAGACAAAAAATCCATATCTCATAAGACTCAGGAGCTTCTTAAGAAAATCATGCATACTAGATTCTACAGTTTAATAGTACATCCGTGTTGGGTAAAACAATCTATACGTCCTTTTCTTGCCAAGTAAAGGCAGTTCTCACCCGAATGCCACTTTCAAAAAGAGACAGTTAAAATCTAAATATATTCCCAAGACAATTTCAATTTTAGAGGACAATATTTACACATTTTTGGGGATTCCTTCCCCTCAGATTTGGAGGAACGTATCACTTTATCTCTTCTGCTCAGCCACTCAGCACAGTTCATCATTCCCTCCCCTTTAGAACAACAGGCTTAGCCAGGAAACCCAGTCCCCTCTTTAAATGTCAGGTGGTACTACAGGCCAACGCCCGGGCACTGGGGAAGCAGCAGAGTCCACAACAGCTACTCAGCTGCAGGCTTGTTTCCTACAGCAGAGGGGGCAAGGAGAAGTGGGGCTGGTCTGCGCCAGGGCTCAGAAGCTGCTGTCCACAGAGGACTCACGCCTTCCTGTCGTCGGTCCAACGGACAACACCCTCCACACCCAGTGCCCAGAAACTGACTTAGCCACCCCCGGCACCCACTGACACGCCATATCCTTGCTTCTCAGTGGCCAGTCGGGCACAGGCGGGCTCTAAAAGTCAGTTCCTCACCACCTCCCAGGCACCTCTTTGTTCTCCCCTCAACCGCAAGGTGTGTCCCAGTCCCCACAGAGAGAGCTGTCCCCATCCCTGAGCCATGAGAGCTGAAGGGGCTGCCCCAGTGTCTGCCCTCTGCACAGCTGGCTGAGAGGATGCAGATGATGCAGCCCAAGGCATCTCCAAGCTGTGCAAACCCTGCCTAGTGAAGTCCAGAAGAGGATGACCTCTGCATCTGCCATCTTTAATAAAAGCACAACTGTCTGGTGAAAGCCAGTCATCTCAACTGAGACCTTACCTGGTTCTTTGACATGTTCTTTGGGCTTGGATTCCTGAAATCCAAACAATAAAATAGCATTAATAAATTACAATTATTTCTTTACATTAAGAAAATGTCCCTGGGACCAGCCCGGAAATGTAGGGTCAACAGAAACGATAATGAAAAGCTCTGGCAGTGATTCTGTTGAATGCACCTCATCTCTAGTGGCATATCCACTAAGCACAAAAAGCATGGGTAAAAACGAGTCACAAATAACAAAAACCCAAATTAACACCAAGCGTTTGAGGTATGGGGTGAGACCTAAATCTTTTCCCCATTTACCATTTATTGAGTGTTTACTATTAACAAGCACTGTCCCTTGTGCTTTATAGAGGTTGTCCCACTTAATCATCACAACCATCCCCCGAGATAGAGACTCTAACTATCTCATTTGACAACTGAGGAAATACTTAGCGCATGCAGTATGGATCACTGTCCCCTCAAAATGATGTCAAAATAAAATGGATATAGCACATTCCAGCTTAAAAGCACCCAGGAAAAACAGACCCAAAATTTTACATCTCAAACCATCCTGATTATAAACCCTAAATCTTGACTTTTCCAAAAGAGTCTAAAATCAAACAAAAAGTGCTCCCTCCTTCATTATTCCACACCTACCCTATCCCACTGTCACTCCCGCCACATCTGTAAGGTGCTTTTCTCACTCTTGTTTGACTTACACTTCTCATTCACGGTATTTTCCTTTCGTGATTCCCACCCCACACGCCCTGGAAGACACTCTACTTCCCTTTTACTCCTTTACTTACTTCTGTTGGAACTTCCTCCTCAAAGACAGCATCTGGGGCTGTGGGCAACTGGACAGTTAACTTGAATGTTCCTTTTCCTGGCCATACTAACTCATGGTTCGCTCTCTCCAGAACTTTTGGCCGAACTAAAAGTTAAAGAGAAAAGGAGTCCACTGTCAAGCAATCTCTAGTCACAATTATTCCATGATTTCCATAGGCTTCATCATCACCAATCAATGGCTTGCTCAGTTTCCCAAGAGAGGCCTTGTGTAGTGAAAAGAGGAAAGTGGGGCAAGTAGACACGGATTTGAATTCCCTCTTTAAACTTATTTCTTTAGCCTTGAACATGTTCCTTAATAAGCCTTACTTACAAAGCCTTGTCTATTAGTAAGTAATTAATGAAGACTGCCTCGTACAGGTGTTATGTGGATTAAATGGAAGAAACATCATAAAGAACTTAGTACAGTACCTGATGCTCAGTAGGCACTCAGAAAGATGGCGATATTTATTCTACACTGAAGGAAAATAGTGAAAGCACCCCTCGTGGTGAGCCAGTGAAGACGGGTGCTTAGGCATGGCACGAAGAAAGGCAGGTTTGGGGAAGGTGACTCAGGAGACCACAAACAGAATTGCCAGGAGCCTAGGTAAGCACTGTTTCAATCCATTCTTTAACCTGTGATGATAAGAGCCTCACATCCCATTGTAAAAGGAGTAGAAAAGAAGGAATGGAAGAGACTTTACCAAAAAAAAAAAAAAAAAGAATTAGCATTAGGCAGCTGGGCTGTAATGAAAAAACTGAACAGTGGACATAAGATTCCAAAGACCCGGATTCAAACTCCAACTCTGCCACACACTAGATGAGTGACATTGAGAATATCTTAACTTCTCTTGAATCTGTTTCCTCAAAGTAGTGTCTGTGAGTGAATTTTCTAACACCCACAAGAGTTATAAGGAATAGCCAGAAAGAAAAGGAAAATCAGTGAATCTCAGACCCCGGAGAACAGGGAGGAGTGAGCTTTGAGGTGGAGGTGTGGTCAACATAGTCAAACGGTACAAAAAGGTCAGAGTGAAGAGGAGCCTTCGAGAACGCCCTTCTGTTCACAAGTGTGGCTCTGCCGTGAATGTGTGACTACCATGTTGTGTTCTGATATGGCTGGCCTGATGAGGCCAAAGACACAGGTAAGAATCTTTCATAAAGAGGAGCTTGAATAGTTTGCCCACCTCAGCCATCCATGAAGGGGTGGGGAAAGTGAGTCTCAACTGGATGCCAACTCAGAAACGGGCCCCAGAAACAATGAGCAGGAACGCCAGAGTCTAATTTCACTAGGAGAGGGCAGATGTTTTCACACAGACTTCTGAGGGAATGTCCCAAGCTAGTGAAGAATGAGGACTGCATGAGACCCCTGAGGCAGAGAGTAAGCTAAGTTTTGTAAGCCCAGTTGTCTAGAGTCATGGACCTTTGGGATGCATTCCTTTTATTATTCCATGGACTTCGGTGGAGTCCTATCCAGGCTCTAAATGTGCCAGCCTGTTCTGAGACTGTGTGCAATACATATGGGCACCACTATTTCAAAAGAACAGACAGTTAACATCAGTAAGTGATTCCCAACAAGGAGAAGGTGAACCTGGGAGGAAAAAGGGCCAAAACTCTGACGTCCAGCCACCCTTACTCATGTGGACAGTCTCCCTTCTGTACCAACTTCTGACCGCCTACATTTAATTCTATTTAAGGAGAAGATGGCTTCCCTTACCCCAAAGAGACTGACAATAATCAGGAGTCAAATGATGACCAGAAAAGATGATCAATCTGAAACAGGGTTTAAAATCTTGTAAGTCAATTTTACTCAACTTTTCAGAAATTCAGTGAACTATATAAAAGTAAGAGAGAGCTTCCGAATGGTTCCTGTTTGCTCTACACTAATTTCTACAGAGAAGTGCTGGGGGGCTCAATCCTATGAGGTGAATTATATGAATAAAGTCATGTTACACCATGGGCCTGCACCTGTTGAGGCCACTTCCGGGAGTGGAGGGCAGAGGGGATCCCCGCAGGAGAAGGTGCTCTAGGATGGCCAGGACAGGTCACTCAGGTCACTCACTGTTAGCAAACTGCTGACAACTTGCTGCTAAGAAAGCAGCTCCTCTAATGGGAAACCGAAACTGAAGAGAGACTTTCCACTCCCTAAGAACTTTGACCATAAAAGGTTTTGAGTTGTCCTGTTGAGAGTAACACAAGAGGGACCACTGGAGCAGCCTAGGGTGGAGGAAGAGGGCAGTGGGCTTCGAGCTAGGAAGGAAGAAGCCTGACAGGGAGACTGACATCGTTTCTGCTGTGGAGGCTAGAACAGAATGATGTTATCATCCCAAAATTATATTTTGTGCTGTTTGCATGTTTATGCTGTCTGTATTTTCTATCATTATTTCGCTTTTTGTTTGTTCAGGGTTATCAAACACAGGCATTCTCAAACTTGAGCCCATCAGGTCACCCGGGGTGCTGGCGAAACGAGCAGATTCAAGCCCCCTACACTCAGGGTTCCTGAATCTCCAGGACACGGCTGGCAATGTGCCTGTTTCACCTGCTGTGACTCAGAGGCAGGGGGTCTGGGGCCCCAATTTGGGAACTATTCCTGAGGACAATGGGATTCTAAAGAAGAAAGGAGCATCCCTAAGGGCCAGGTCCAAGGTGATGTTGACAGTTGGAATCAAAGTGGTAAAAGCCCTTGTGGAAAAGTGAACCCAGGGGGAAATGACTCACTTTGCACAGCTGCCCTTCTGAGCCTCCCTTGGTGACTAATCGTGGAAAACTTTGTTCTTTGTTTTCATGAGGGCTCTGAGCCAAGCAGGTCTCCTGTCTCCTGCCGGTCTCCTTCCTCCATACCTATCTGTGCACCCCTCTCCTCCTTTCCTTTTCGGATCCCTGCCTAGAGCATTCCAATTGCTCTCCGAGCTCGTAAGCCTCCCTGCCTCTCCCCTGCCCCCAATGCTCCTCCAAATCCAGCGTCAGGAAGGCAGGATCAGGATGGTTCACACCGTTGCCTAGAGATTCCAGGGGGAAAAGTGCTCGCTGTGGGAACAGCGGTCATGTGCCTCCCAGCACAGACCTGGTAGGTGCCTTGAGCAGGCAGATAATTGCAGGGTCCTGGTCCTCCCCCTTTCCTAACGGCGGTAGGAGGGGAGAACGCAGCTGCTCAACTGCTTGTCTATGAGGAGGGAACTTCCCCAGCAAAGCCCCAAACTCCTAACCCACGATCAACTCAGAATGTCACCCCCGCTCCAGTCTGAGGACCACTGTGAAACAGAGGAAGAAGTGCCAGCGGGCCCTTGACAAAGGTCCTGTGTGTTGACCAGCAGCACAGCCTTCTGCTCCAAGAAGCCTCTATATTTACACCCAGACAGTGTGATTTTAGGCAGCCTCTGACCCTCTACCAAGTGACACCAGAACCACTGGCAATCTCCACGTTTCCTGGGGGATCCCCATGACTCTCCCATTGCTGAACCTCTTTCTTTCCCCACCAAAAAAATAACAGAAAGAAAAGGGGCTCTTTCTCCCTCTCTCAAGTGGAGCATTCGCCATTCCCATAGCACGAATTGCCAAATCCACAACAGGACACAAACAGGTACCTTCCACCCCGACATTGACTTCACTGTTCAAGGCCTCACTTGTCCTCACTTAAAACATTGCACAAGGGGCTGGCCCCTGGCCAAGTGGTTAAGTTCTTGCAGTCTGCTTGGCGGCCCATGGTTTCACCAGTTTGGATGCTGGGCGTGGACATGGCACTGCTCCTCAGGCCATGCTGAGGCAGCATCCCACATAGCACAACCAGAGGCACTCACAACTAGAATATACAGCTATGTACTGGGGGGGCTTTGGGAGAAGAAGGGGGAAAAAAAAGATTGGCAACAGTTGTTAGCTCAGGTGCCAATCTTTAACAAAACAACAAAGAAACATTGCATGAACCTCTTAAAAGGCCTGATTTCTATGGTCTCTCCCGACAGAAACCAATGTACTTATTTTCAACCAAATTTATCTTCCTAAAGTATATTTAGACATGGCTTTCTCCTGCCTACCTGTGGGCAAAGTTCACATTCCTTAGAGTCATACAGGGCCCTCCATCATCTCAACCCAACTTTCTCTTAGCCTTAATTCCCTCCCCTCCTCTTCACAAAAAGGTTTAATAGCAGAATGCCTACGATTTTTCTTTTCAGTGAAAGATTCACCATAACTAACATCTGTTGCCAATCTTCCTCCTTTTCCTTCTTTCCCCCCTCAAAGCCCCAGTACATAGTTGTGTAGCCTAGTTGTAGGTCCCTCTAGTTCTTCTATGTGAGCCTCAGCCACAGCATGGCAGCTGACAGATGAGTGGTCTGGTTCCCTGCCAGCCAGGCTGAGCGCACCGAACTTTAACAACTAGGCCATCAGAGATGGCTCAGATTTTTTTAATGTAAGCAGCCCCTCTGTAATCTTATAAAATGTCCAGACCCCACGTGTTCCTTTTGTCATCCAGTCTATGACGTTAGTTGAGCACAGGGCTAAGGACACAGCTCAGTACTCAAGGGAACCAGCCTGAGGGCGCCCCGCTTGTCCCCTGAAGATGCCACGTGCTTTCCTGCCCCCAGCGCTTGTTCACGCAGCAAGCTCCCATGTGAAGAGCCCTTCCCAACATCTTGCCTGTCAGGAACTGAATTCACCTTCAGAAGTCAGTTTAGATGCGACTCTCCCAGGAAACTTTCTCTTCCCTTAAAATTGTGTTCCCATAAACCTTTGGAGTTCTAGAACTGCTGCTGTAATAGGAAGAAGGCAAAACTTGCGATGGAATTGCTACTCTGCCAGTAACACATTATGCAGCCTTGTAAAATGAGGTGGGTGAACCAGCTCTCAGCTCCCTTCTGTTCCACCATGCTCAAAGTCTAATTTAACCCACTTGCGCGGTTCTGCCGCCGCCTCCAGGCAGCACCCGGAGTGCCCGGAAGGCCGCGCGGGGAACCGCAGCGCCCCCGCGAGTCCTCTCTGTCCCTTCTGCGGCCCCGCACGCTCTCCCCTAGCGCCGTTGCTGGAGCCGCACGGATTCTCCCGCTGCGTGCCCCAGCCCCAAGCATCCCCTGAAGGAAGAGCCCCTTGTCCCCTCAGACCCCCAGCCTTGCGCCCCTCACCGTCCTCCGGGAAGAAGAGCACTAGGAAGCGGGGCGGGCTGCCTGGCTCCTGGCGGACCTCACACTCCCCGCCTCCCGATCTCTTCCGGCTCTGGAAGTACATCTGCAACTTGGTGACCAAGTTCTTCGGGGGGTCGGGGCCCCAGGACCCTTCGACCAGCAGCGGGAAGGGACCCGACGCAGCCATCCTCAGGCTCCGCTCGTTTGGCTCGTTTGGCGCCGACTGCCACTCCCTCCCCAGCTCCGTCCGGTTAACTTTGCCCCTTTCGCTTTCGATTCCCGGAAAACTCCTCCCCGCCCTTGGTTTCTGCCTTTGGCCTTGGAGCTGCCCCGCGAGTGGCCTAGGCGCTCCCCGGTTCTTCACCTTCACCTCTGCCCACAGCAAGAGCTGGCCGTCGCCGCTCAGGCATCTGGCCTCCCTTCGTTTTTGTATTCAGGTCCCTAAGCTCAGGGCCCTAGGTGCCACTCACCCGAGCCACGGCTGAAATCAGCATCTTTGAGTCACAAGACCCTGCGCGGACACAAAGACAACTTCATTGTTGCCGCAGGCGGACATTTTACAAGAAAATAAAATGGCTGGGCAAATGGTGACTCTTTAGAATGTTTGGGGCCCATTTGGGGACTTCTTTCGGCAGTGAATTAAGTATCAGAATTTTGCCTTGTTTTCCTTAATTTGCATTTGTTCCCTGACCTGTTGATATTAAACGTCTAGAAATGAGGGGGTAACGGTGCATTCAGTGTTTTATGGGATATTTACAGGGTGCCATGCCCTCCGGATGGAGTCAACAGATAAGATAGTTCCTGAGCTCACTGAGCACAGGAAGCTGTGGGGACGCATGAGGTATGACAGTGGAATAAGGGCTCTTGGAAGGAACAAATTAGGAGGTGCAAATTAGGAGGAGCTCGTAGCCCAGGTGTGGGGGCTCAGGGAGGTTTTATGGGCAGGTGACATGTGACCTGCGGCCTAATAATGATGAGGGATGACCTGGGAGGGTTGAGGCGGGGCTAGTTCATGACGTGATCTACTTCTCCAGGATCACTTTGGCTGCTGTGTGTAACGAGAGAGCGGGCAGGGAGGCCAGCCAAGTGGCTGTTGTTGTGTCCCAGTGAGAGATGAGAGTGGCTGAGACCAGGGTGCAGGCAGAGGAGGACCGAGGAAGGGTGGATTCCAAGTTGATTGAAAGCACAGCTGCAGGACTTGCTGAAGGGTGGGGACAGAAGGAGAGGACACTCAAGGATGACTCCATGGTCATCCACGGATGGCCTGAGCGGCTGGCTAGACAATAGTGTCATCTACCAGATGGGAGCACCAAGGGGGGCCAGAGAGGTGGGAGAGAGGCTAGGAAAGTGTGTATCCTTAACCCATAATGAAAGAGTGTTTCAGGTGAGAAGGAGGGGTTGTCATTCAAATATATACCAGGTGTCAGGTATACAGCATATCAGGTAAGAGAAGTGTCTCTTGGACTGCTGGGGACCTGCCAGGCACTGTCCTCCTGGTGAAGAGGCAGGGGAGGGTGAGGGCGTGGACAGAGGACTGAAAGGAAGGGGGCAGCAAGAGTAGTCAGCTCTTTCTAGAAGGGTGACCCTGAAGGCGAAGAGGGAATCAGGCAACAGCTTATGGGCTTATAGCATCAGGGAGTTGTTATTTTTGTTTTCTGGCTCTTTAAATATTTTTAAGATGGAAGAGTCTTTGGCATGTTTAAATATTGGTAGAAAGATAAAGGGAAAGTTGAAGCTTCGGGTTGTGGGGGAAGGTGGGAGGGGACCCTAGAGGATGAGCCTCAGGAAGGCACACCTTTCCCACTGCACCGGGAACAGGGCGGAGATGGAGTACAGAAGTAGGCAATTCTGAACGACCGCGGACGCCAAGGCAGGGGAGCTCGCCCCGCACCCATTCTATTTTCTCTGTGAAGGAGGTGGGCAGGTCTCTTAGACTCTTGCCACAATTAGAGCCGCCTCCCCCTGCAGGGCTGGACCTTACCTATTGTCTCTTAAATCACAGTAAAACTAAATTTCAGGATGAAGAGAACCAGAGACGGCCAAAGAGAGTTTTCTGGGCGTTTTTTCCTGATCCGTGATACCTAATGCTGAACAGTATTGAGATATTTTCACCCGCAGGTGGCGCTCATCATCTGTTCCAGACCAGCCGGGGTCCGAGCAGGAGGACGTGGGGCGGACGCAGAGAGGCTGTTACAGCTCCCAGCCACACAGGGGTGACTGTGTCCCCCGCCCCACACCACAACTAAAATCAACACCCTCCTCTCCCCCAGAATTCGGGGGTCCAGAACTGGGCAAACAAAGTTTCTCTTTTTCCTCACGTCGTCATTTTACAACAAATAAAATCAGAGTGAAAGTGAAAGCCGTTATTTAGAGTAGAAGTTTTAGCTGGCCGTTTCCGGAATTCTTTCAAGGATTTGTTTAATTATCAGCAACGTGCCTTGCCACTCAAGGTCTGCTCCTCATTCCTGGGTGGACTGGAAAGGAGCTATCAGAAGGTCAGGATGGCACGTCTTGAAAGCCAAGGAAAGAAAGTTCGAGAAGGAGCAAATTGTTAATCATCATTAGGCCCCAAAGTACCTTGACTTCTCTCCTAAGTTGTTTTGACCCTATTCACTTGTTGAACCAGTACCCTCCGCCCTCCCACAGTGGGCTTATACCCCCTCAAATCTCTATCTCCCCGGAGTGTCTACCTCCTGAAACTCATGTTCTTCCTAGGAAGCAAGTGTCCTCTCAGGGCCTGTGGGAGAGCAGCCTCCAGCATAGAAGTGGCCATGTTTGCATGGCTGTTCCTTGGTTCTCCTTCCGCCTCATATCCATGGCTGATCTTAATATCACAACCCACATTTGCATTTTTTGGCTGACTTCCTTTTGGCTGTTTCCTCTAAATTTCCCCTTTCAGCTTCTCAACAAACGTCTATTAACCTAGTGTCAGACTCCCCGTTTCTCCCACTGAAGCGTACATTGGGGAAAGGGTGGCTTTCCCATCTGTTCTGAATCAGCGAGCTGTGAGCGCCTCATGCCCACCCACCTCTCTGCCTCACTTTGCTTCTGAAACTCCTGGCCCTGGCCCCCGAAATGGGATGTGACTTCAGAAAGCCACCTTCTCTGTTACCACTCCAAGTTCAGTCCTCAGAGGGAGTCACCTGATAGACACATCCCAGTTCCTGGCCTTCCTCCCTGTGCTCAGGTCCCTTTCAGGCGCTTCATCTTCTTCAGGCCTCTAGAGAAAGTCTCCGGTACCCCTCGGTACCCCTCACTCTGCCAGTACAGTAATCCCTAATGGTACATTTTCCCAATGAGGAGATACTTGGGGTCACAAATACTACAGTGGGGTGGGAAGTGGGAGGAGGTTCTGCAGAAGAGTCCAGAGCAGACTTGATATTCCAAGTTTGTGTGAGATAAAGAATAAAGCAGAGTGAAGAATCAGACACACGTGCCTATGTCTCAAGCCAAGCGGGAACTCTCAGAGACAGTGCAATCTAGATCATATTTAAAAAGAAAAACATACGATATTTTACTCCCACACCATACCATGCATTATCTCCATCAGTGACGTGCTCTTCAATAGTGAACAACCAGCTCTCTAGGAAAAAAAGAAGTTTGCATGCATGTCTCTGTTTATTATAAATTTGATGTATATAAAGGTTGCATAGCACATACTTTACAAATAATAATAAAACGTACAATACTCATCACTGTAAATTTCAAATAGCCAATTGATTCTCACAGAATGTTTCAAAGATTTTTGCCCAATTCTTATATTTGTAGCCAAACTATGGTTGCAATTAACGAATGAGTGTAATTCTCACCTAAATGTTGGTTGATACTTTTGTTTACATTAACAAGTGAGATGAAAGTGAAACAAGGAAGACAGAACTTCTCTTATTTGGCAGTGACATGAGCTCCTTCTTTGCTGAATTGGATAATAGTTTTCAAATTCTGGAAGGATATTTCCTCAATCGTTTGTGCTCTTTACAATGTAATGGCCACAGATATGGCATACTTAAATTTAACCTGCCTTATTAACATGTTCTCCATCACTTTCTTGTCTAGACAATCAACAAAACAATAAATCAAGCCTGATCCGTAGTGTTTGCCAATTCCATGGTGTAAGTATTCCCAGTACAGCTGATTTTAAGTTCCCAATGTGATATCACTGATTGGAGAGTTGGGGAGAGATGAATAGTAGCGCACAATTGTATAACCCTTCCACCACACAGATACAACAGACAGAACGCAAGGGCATGGAGCACAGTAAAATGTAGTAAAACAATTAGGAATTTCAGTATTTATTATCTGTTAAAAATATATTTTATTGTAAGTTTATATAATGTAGTTCTAAATAATAGTGGCTAATAACTGGCTCACAAAATTTCTGAAAATTTAACAGTCAGCTGTGGTGAAGTATGAACTGGCTCTAGCACAAGACTGTGCTTTTCTCCCAGCAGAGGCAGCATTGTCAGATAGGCCGTCAGTACATTCTCTCCACCATCCCAGGCTCCTCACCCCCACACCTTAGGACAATCCTTGTACTAATATTCTCCTGGTTAAATAGATGTTAAACCTGATTGCTTCCCTTCATTCCTACAGCCAATTAGTCACCAAAACAAACATTCATTAATCCATTAATTACTTTCGAGAATTCTGCCCTGGAAGAAATAAAAGGAGTAATGAAAATCCTAAAACAAGGACAAATGTAGTAAAAAAAAAAAAAAAAAATGTAATAATTAATTTGTGGCCCAAATCACAAAGCCATGGCACTGGGGGTGTGGGGAAATGGGCTCTCTCACATATGGTGGGCGATTTGTTAATTCCTCCTTGTAATTTTGCCACTTCTTTTGCTTTCGTTTAATTTAAAGCTGTATACGTTGAAAATTGTTGTATCATCCTAGTGAATTGTTCCTTTTTGTCTTTGGTGAGTGCCACTCTTTCTTCTGTGTTAGTTGTTGTGGCCTTAAAGTCCCTTTTGTCTTATATTGATATTGCTCTGACCACTTTAATTTGGTTAGTCCTTGCTTAGTGGGACAGACCCTTTGAGCAGGTGGTTGCTTAATCAAAGGCAGTCTCCTTGTTTGTTAGGAGGACTTCAATTTTATTTAGATATTGAGCAGCAAAGAGCTGACGTAAAATACTTGTCCTTCAGACCCACACTTGGCTCATGCTTAGGCTAAGCCAGTTTTAGTCATCTCATTCCCATCTGGTGGGATTGGTTTAGGAATGGCCGTGTCACCCAGTTCTGGCACAGAGATATAAAGGCAAGTCTGCTATCTGCTCCCAGAAAATATTATCTTCCTCCATCAATAGAGACACTTAAGGAGAAATCCTTTTTCCCTCCTTTTTTGCGGTGTTATCAGGGGGGATGTGATGATGGGAGATGCTGCAGCCATGTTGTGACCATGCAGGCCAATATCTCAGAAATACTGAGAATGGCAAATTGGAGAGATGGAAAGAGCCTAGGTCCTTGATGGCATCATTGATCTACAGAATTAGCCCTAGCACCACCTACCTTCAGATTCTTTATCGAGTCAGTAAAAGTCCTTGTTCTGTAAGCCTCTTTTAGTTAGTTCTTCAAATGCCTACAGCTGAAAGCATTCTCTCTGGTATGCCTGAATAATTTTTTCATCCCTTTCAGTCATATTTTCTATGTCCTTAGGTTGGTTGTGTCTCTTGTTAACAGAATACAGCTGGATTGTTTTTAATCCAATTTCTTTTAATGAGTAAATATAAATTCATAGACATTATAAATGACTAACACAGTCAGACTTATTCCCACCATTTTATTTTGTATTTTTAAATTATGGTTTTCCTTGCTTATTTTTCTTCCCATCTTGTCTTATATTAGGTTGATGCTTTTTCTTTATTCCTTTTTCCCTCACTATTTGGTTTGAATTTACAAATTCTATACCTATTCTTTTGTGCATCTTAGACTTGACAAAGTCTAAAATTAATCAATACATCTTCTTAAACAACAGGAAGACCTGAGAAAAATTTATCCCTATCTTGCTATCCTTCTGCTATTTTTAACTGTTCCTTAAAAGCCTAGTCTTTTAAAAACTAGTTGGTATTTATTTAGATTGATCGACATATTTAACAATTTCTTTGTTTCAGAAGCCCTCTCCTTTCTTCTTCACTCAATTTGCTTCTTCCTAATGTGGCTACTCATCCTTTGCAGTTCTCTTTGCAGGAGCTTATGGATGGTGAACTTCTTCATTCTGTTTATCTGAAAATGTCTTTATTCTTAAAGATCATTTTTATTTTTACATAATTTTTACCTTACAGAAAAGTTGCAAGTGTAGTACAAAGAACACTTCTTTTCTAAACAATTTGAAAGTAAGCAGTTGACATATTAGCTCATTTCTGATAATGTGTAATAGTATCAATTTATTATAATTGTTTGGTATTTAATTTTATTAGAATAGTAAACCATAATATGGAAAGGATATGTCTTAGTTGGGTCCCCTGGAAGCAAGCTCTGAGACAGAGTTGAATGCAGAAGGTTATTAAGGCTCACCCTAAGGAGACGTGTCTGTAAAGCACTGAGGGAGGCAGGTCTGGGCACAGGGAGAAACCGACTTGCAATATCCTTGCAAGAGAAGCCTCAAACGGTCCTGTGAGGAACTCTGGAACTAAGACACCTGTCATACTCCCATCTCTTCTTCTAAGGGCTCATTCATCTTTCCTAAAAATCATTTTCTCTCTCTTAAGAGACCTACTTCTGCCCTCCCCTTCCCCTGTTAAGATGGTATTTAAGTCTGAATTCTAAGCCACCTTGGGTAGTTACTCATTCTCCTTTGGGATCTCCCACATGTACATGAGTTATACATGCTAAGAAACTTGTTTGTTTTTCTCTTGTTAATTTGTCTTTTATTACAGACATCTCAGCCGAGAACTCAGAAGGCAGAGGGAAAATTATTTTTCCTCCCCTACAGAACATCCCCCTGGAGTGGGGTGACCCACTCTGACCATCGTTTACCTCTGACCTTTTTTTCTTTCTGTAAAAATATAGCTTCAATAAGGTTCGCATAACTAAATGGAAGCAACTTCATCTTTCCCTCGTCACTTAAGAAGGCAGCAAATAATGGTATTTCTATAAGCCAGTACAATATCCTGCGAAGAAAATCCTGCTCTCATTAAAGCAATATTAAATTCTTTAAAAATCCGATTTTGACAGCTTTACAGAATAATTCACTATGAGTCTATTGATCTTAACCCAAGTAGAAACATTCCTGGTATCCGTCTTTCTCCTGCTGAATCTATTCATGGTTCTTTTATAGTCGTAATGGGTGTGTACACACAATTTGGTATTCTTCCTTTTATGTAGCATAATTTAACCAAATGTTTCCTATTTCCTATATCATCTGTATGTTTCTCATTTTTAGTATGTCACTAGAGCATATCATTTTGATGTACCACAGTTAGCTTCCGTATTTCTGTATTGTTGGAATCTTAGCTTTCTTGCAGTGTTTTACTATCATAAAATGAACATTGTATGTGCATACATTTGTTTTTTATTAAACGTTATTTCCTCAGGATAAATTCTGTTACTGGGTCAGGGGTTAGGCGTATTTATGATTCTCTCAAGAAAGTACCATTTTGCCCTTCAGAAAGGCTGACTCTATTTACACTCCTATCATCAATGCATGATCATATCTGCTTTTCTAAAGCCTTGCAGGCTTTGGGTTTTATCATTTTTTTAAAGTTTTTCTAATTCGTCTTTTAGGTCCAAAAGGAAACTTCACAGTAGGTTTAATTTGCAGTTACTTTTACCAACAAGATTGACTGAATATTTTTAAAATCATCTTTCTTGAATGAACTGTGTTTTAATCATATGTTTAATGGACAGTTGGCATTTTTACTCATTTCTATGAGCTCTTTATACTTTTTAGTTATTGAACTTTCGTGTTTATGTGCAAACATTTTCTCCATTCTTCTGAATTTGTAAATCTCAGCATTATTGATATTCATTTCATCAAAGCTAAAACTATCTAAGTAATGAAGCTGTCCACCTTTTTTTTCATTTCCATTCCATCAACAGTCAAAATGATTTCCCCTAGTGCTAGTCTGTTCACGTAGGTGGGAGTATTTGTTTTGACTTTGAAGTATTTAACTTTCAATCCACTTGAAACTTTTTGGAGAGTATAGTGCAAAGTGTGAGTCTTTTTAATATTCTCATTATTGATATTCTTGTGTACCATAGGTCTCCAATTGGTTACCAATACATTTCAATGTCTGCTAGGACAAGTTCTTCTTATGACCCCTTTTGAATCCAGAATACGCTTCATGTTCTTGCCTGTTTATTTTTCCATATAAAATAAAAACGACATTAATTTTATGAAGCATCTTATTTCTGATCCATGGCTGGTCACCTGAATCCAATAATGTACCGTGCTGAGTTGAGGCTGAGTTGCAGCCCAGGTAAGGCTCAGTCTATCTCGATTTTGCTCCTGTCTCTTCAGGATTTTCAGCGGAAATCCCCCTGGTAAATCCGCAATTCTAATCTTTGCCTCATAAGATTTTGGAAGGCTCTGTTCTGCTTTCAGATCCTTCTGCTTCTACTTTTAGACTCCAGCCTCATGCATTCCCAGAGTTTAACAGACTTTCTGAAGGGACCTCTCAAATCTCTTCCACTGGCCTGTGTCCCAGCACTGGTCTTCCATGGGTGCAAGGCCTGGGATTATCAGCCCAGAATCCGCAAATGACCCCAGGTAAAGTGGCCGCCAAGTCAGCTCTCCCTCTCCAAGTTTCTCCCTCTCTGGAACCTGGCTTCTCCAGTCCTCATTGATTCAGCAGCTCTCCTCTGCCATAATATGCAGTCACGTATGGCTTAACGTTGGGGATACATTCTGAGAAATGTGTTGTTCGACGATTCACTGTCGTGTGAACATCATAGAGTGTACTTACACAAACCCAGATGGGATTGCCTACTGCACACCTGGGCTCTGAGGTGTAGCCTCTTGCTCCTAGGCTACAAACCTGTACAGCACGTTACTGTACTGAATACTGTAGGGAACTGTAACACAACAGTAAGTATTCGTGAATCTAAACCTATCTAAACATAAAAAAGGTAAGGTAAAAATATGGTATAAAAGCTGAAAAATGACGTACCTGTATGTGGCACTTACCATGAATGGAGCTTGCAGGACTGGAAGTTGCTCTGGGTGAGTCAGTGAGTGAGTGGTGAGTGAATGTGAGGGCCTAGGACATCACTGCATTCTACTGTAGACTTTACAAACGCTGCACACCTATGCTATATTAAATTTATGCTAAATTTATTAAAAGATTCTTTCTTGGAATGGCAAAAATATCCAAAACCAAGAGTGACAAATGTTGGAGAGGTTGTGGAGAAAAAGGAACCCTCATACACTGTTGTGGGAATGCAAACTGGTGCAGCCACTATGGAAAACAGTATGGAGAGTTCTCAAAAAGTTAAAAATAGAAATACCTTATGATCCAGCCATCCAACTGCTGGGTATCTATCCTAAGAACCTGAAATCAGCAATTCCAAGAGTCCCATGCACCCCTATGTTCATCACCGCATTATTTGCAATAGCCAAGACATGGAACCAACCTAAGTATCCAGCAACTCATGGTTGGATAAAGAAGATGTGGTATATATATATACAATGGAATACTACTCAGCCATGAAAAAGGACAAAGTCGTCCCATTCACAACAACATGGATGGACCTTGAGGGTATTATGTTAATTGAAATAAGCCAGACAGAGAAAGACGAACTCTGTATGACTCCACTCATAGGCAGAAGTTAACATATAGACAAAGAGAACTGATCGGTGGTTACCAGGGGAAAGGGGGGGTGGGGGGAGGGCACAAAGGGTGAAGTGGTGCACCTACAACATGACTAACAATAATGTACAACTGAAATTTCAACAGGTTGTAAACTATCATAATCTTAATTAAAAAAAAAATTCTTTCTTTGGGGCTGGCCTGGTGGCATGGTGGTTAAGTGCACATGTTCTGCTTCAGCAGCTCAGGGTTTGCTGGTTTGGATCGCGGGTGCGGACATGGCACTGCTTGGCAAGCCATGCTGAGGTAGGTGTGCTACATATAAAGTAGAGGAAGATGGGCATGGATGTTGGCTCAGGGCCGATCCTCCTCACTGGAAAGAGGAGGACTGGCAGCACATGTTAGCTCAGGGCTAATCTTCCTCAAAAAAAAAAACAAACTTTCTTCAATAATAAGTTAACCTCAGTTTACTGTAACTTGTTTACTTTGAACATTTTTAAAAACTTTTTGACTCTTTTGTAAGAACACTTAAAATACAAATACATTGTACAGCTGTACAAAAATATTTTCTTTCTTTATATCCTTATTCTATAAGCTTTCTTCTAATTTTAAAATTTCTTTTTTTTCTGTTTTTTAGTTTTTGTTAAAAATTAAGATACAATCAAACACATCAGCCTAGGACTGCACAGGGTCAGGATCATCAGTATCGCTGTCTTCCACCTCCACATCTTGTCCCAGTGGAAGGTCTTCAGGGGCACTAACATGCATGGAGCTGTCATCTTCTGTGATAACAATACCTTCTTCTAGAATAGCTCCTGAAGGACCTGCCTGAGGCTCTTCTGGGGACGGTGTCACTTTTCAGAAATATGTCCATGGTGGTTTGCTTGGTTTGTTTCTTTTTTCATTATAGATTTGCTTGTAAGCCCATAATGCACCATGAACATTCCTGTCTATTAATGAAAACCTTTCAGTGTTGGGGTTCATATTTTCAAACTTTTTAAGGAGCTTGTTGAGGTCTGCAAAAGCTTCTGCTAAACTCTTCACTGTGAATTTTCTTGGGGGTTCTTCTTCTTTTTCTTCTCCTGCAGTTTCCTTTTCTCTTGCCTCTTCTTCAGCTGTGCATTTCTGTTTCAATTCCAACAACTCCTCATTAGTCAACTCCTCAGAAACCACCTCTAGGAGCTTGTCAATGTTATCCTCATCCATACCCAGATTAAAGTTGTTTTCCCTCTCAACCACAGCCTTGTCAATTTTTGCCACCTCCTCATCCTTAGCAAATGCTTTGAAGTCATGGACAAACTTCTTGAGTGTCTTCTTCCAGATGCTGTTCATATACTCCTTGGTGACATCACCCCAAGACCAAGCAAGGTTCTTGATGCAGTCATAGATGTTTTAATCCTTCCAGAATTCCATCAGTGTCTTCTCAGTGTCTTCCTCAGTTGTAGGAATAGCCTGGGAAAAGGTCCTTGTCAGGTAGTAGGCCCTAAAAGCTGCTATAACTACTTGATCCATTGATTGGATTAAAGAGGTGGTATTTGAAGGGAGAAACACTGCTTTGATATTGGCATAAAGATCACAATAAAGGAGGATGTCTGGGAGCATTATCAAAAACAAAATCTTGAACAGTGTGTTCTTCTCCAAAGAGTACTTCTCCATTTCTCTGGCATAGAAATTCAGGAGGGCATCTTGGAAGGGGAGTTGAGTCATCCATGACTTCTTACTGCTCCTGTAGTACACTGGCAGTGTGTGCTTATTGATATGCTTGAAGGCCCTGGGGTTCTCACTGTGCCAGATCACAAAGGGTTTCAATTTGTAGCCCGCAACATTGCCTTCAAGCAAGACTGTTATCCTGTCCTTAAAAGCCTTGAAACCTGGCATTGACTTGGCTTTCTTATGGATGAAAGTGTTTTCAGGCATCCATTTCCAGAATAGGGAGGTTTCATCCATATTGAATATTTGCTCTGGCAAGTAATTTCCCTCCACAATCTGCTTATCTAGCGTTTCCAATAATTCCTCAGCTGCCTTCATTTCAGCACTCACAGATTCACTATTATGGCCTACAAACATAGGTCCCCTATGTGCCATTCAAGAGGGGCCAAATAAAAACTGGAATACCAGGCTTATGGCAAGGAAAGGGTTTTTATTTCAGATACTAGCCAGGAGATGGGAGTGAGCCCTCAAATTCATCTTGTGCTTTTTGTCTCCCCAAAAGATGGCAAGCAAGGGGTTTTAAAGGTTTGTGAGGAATGTGGCTGCTTGTAGAGAGGAGGGGGGAGTCAGTGGCCTTGCTGGCCAGACCTTTCCCACCAGCCTGCATTCTGCGTTGGGACGCTGCATGCAGGGAGGAGGAGATGATAAGGAATCCAGGTGGCTGTCCTTGGCCATCTGTCTCCATGGCAGATAGTGGATTCTGGAGCCAGGGAGCCAGGGAGTAAGCAGGGAATGAGTGCTTTGGTTTTGACTCCATATATGCTGGGTTTAATTTAGGGGAACTGATATCAGGACTGGTATCAATCCCCCCCTATTTTATGTTCATTTCTCAATCTTGAGGGATTTGGGGTGAGGACCAATCTAGCTCCTTCCTGCTGAATCAGGATGTAGATTGTTCCATCTCATTAAACCAGTCTTTTAATAAGGCAGTGATGCAGGTGGGCTCCCCAAATTAGGCCTGTATTGTGTAAGTAAGTAACCAGGTATTTAATAAGAAGCATTTCTAGAGAAACAAAAAGAAAAAACAAGGTTAATGGTTGGAGCAAATTGTAAAACAGTTCTTGAGCACAGGGGGCAGTCAGTAAAGAAGATTCTAGAAGTCAGGGTGAAAGCGTCTTTTGCAGTTTGAATGTTTCTGATGATGTCATTGGGCCCTCAGGTATCTTTCTGAGCGGCTTACACAGCAGCAGACATAAATGTCTCTTAAGTTTTTATCAAGTCGTACAGCTTCAGTTTGCAAAGCTTCAGGAAAAAGAACAGGTTCAGTTCTCAATGATTCTGAATGAAAATTATGGGAAAAAACCTGAAAATGTTATTTTGGAGATTTGTAGTCAGACATTTTAGGAGACAAGAAGAATTCAGGATCCAGTTCAGTTAACAGATATTTAAAAAAACCCTCAAAGACAATTAATGGAACCAGAATCTAATATCGGCAAATGTGTATTCTAGTCTTTAATGAAACATAATTTTTCTCTCTAAAATCACCCTCAATTTTACCAAGCACAGCTAAATTAAGACTGACTGAGTTGTAAAATAAATCTCATTTCAATAAATTTGGCCCACTTATTTACCTAAGTACAGCAAGAATAGCCATTGATCACATAGACTCTTTTAAATCTGCTTTGGTGGAACTTTTTATAAGGAATCTCAGGTTGAACTTTAAAGGTCTCTCAAGGCCAGGAAAGCCAAACTAAGAACTTTTCATCAGATTTCACCTGCAATACCTACAGATTTGGGTGAACTCCTCTCTTCTGAGGTCCCCCCAAATTTTGAGGTTCCTTGTACCTGCCAGAGGGAGTGACATTCTTTACTCACCCTTGCCAGTTTACTGGGAACCCAAAGCAAGGTACTAGGCCATTATTTCCAAGTGGCTTTATTCCAGAAAGTCAACCTTTATTCCTCAAAAGCTGTCTTGTCATATCCAAGTCTGTATGTTTTTTTCAAAGATGACGTTCCAATCAAAGCCTTGGTAATAAAACCAGTGTTTCCAAACATGTCCTGTCATAAGAACAGATTCTTATTGAACTTACACAAACACCATGCAACCATGAAAATAAGAATACTTACTCATGAGGAGCTTTTACATTTTGGAGGGATCAGATAGGGAGAAAAAGATAAATGTTTTAATTTTGTTTGCAAATGTATAATTTCATCAAATTGCTATAAGTCATCATTAGCATAAGAGAAAAGAGAGGGCTGGCACCATGGCCAAGTGGTTAAGTTTGCGTGCTCCACTTTGGTGGCCTGGGGTTCACTGGTTCAGATCCTGGGCATGGAGTTACCACTCATCAAGCTGTGCTGTGTGCTGTGTGCTGTGCGTCCCACACACAGGGACTAGAATGTCTTGCAACAAGGATATACAGCTATGGACTGGGGCTTTGGGGAGGAAAAAAGAAAAAGAGGAAGATTGTCAATAGAAGTTAGCTCAGGGCCAAACTTCCTCAACAAAAGATAAATAAATAAATAAAAGAGAAAGGAAAAAAAGATTTCCTGAAATCTGAGAAAACAAAACAGAAAACATTAAAAAATCAACAATAGTTTAAACAAAGGTCATAAAAATTATAATTATCCTCATCAGTTCATTCAGTCATGTGTGACAGATTTTTGATCTTCTGATGGCAGTTTTATGAAGTCATCAGTAATTGAGTTACAGTTCTATAATTTCTTATCCAGCTCACTTTTATAATCTGAAAGTTTATAGGAAACCTGCATTCCAGAGTGTTATAATTTTCTTATGAACTTCTCTAAAGGTAAAACATATTTGTAAAAAATCAGAGTAAAATAATTGTCTGTAAACAACAAAAGACTTAAAAATGGCAATTGACAAAGAACTTAGCTAATTTGGTGACATATAACACTTTAACCAGAATTATGACTGATCACCAGGACAGATCAGAATTTTAGTAATGTTATACAATTTTTAAACATTTATATTCATAACATTTACCAGGACAATATCATAAGTCCCCATGGAGCAATGTCTAATTGTCCGTTTAACTATGGTGACAGTTAAAGAATTTTAGGCGAATACAGAGAATTAAATAGCTGTAAGAAAAACCTTAGCATCTGTGATTAAGGACCTGATAAAAAGAATATAGGAAATTTGTTTTGATAAAACATAAAATCCTTATCCTTCTGGTAGACTACTCAAGGAAAAAAACCTTTCATAGTTTTTTTTACCACGAGAAGACTAAAAGTTCAGGAAAATTATCATTTTAAGAGAGAGAAGACAAAGTTTTAATTTTTTATTAATTTACTTTTGACATTAAAACTCATTTACTTACATCGATTTACTTTAATCTTTGCCAACTTGACCAGGCACAAAACTCCTTAGGATTTTACTTTTACAAACATTTTGTCACTTACTTTTTATATTTAGAATTTGTCCCAGGTTTTCTTTCTTCTCTTCTAGTACTTCAGGACAATTTTATCTTTTTTAACCCAACAAATAAAAATACTTTTATTTTTTACACCTTCTTACTGAAAACATACATTTTACTTCCCTTTAATATAAAGATGTTTTTAAAAGAATTTTAGTAGCTTTAATTACATATATTAATTAGAATTTTTAACCCTTAGAATCCTTAATTTCTAAGTATAAACTAAGTAAGAACTGATAAACTTTCCTTTACATTAGCATTCTGTGTCTTGACAAATTTATAAATACCTTTTATAATTTTTAGAAACTTTGTAGTCATAAAACACAAGGTGTGTTTATTAATAGGCCAAAACACTTTTTAGTTTCTCTGTAATAAGAAGCCAAAAGTAGATAAACTTAGACATGTTCAGCAATAATGCGTCAGCGTTCCATTCTATCCAAAAATGACCTAGATATTTAACAGGTTTTGTCATTTAAATTGACTAGGAAAACTCTAAAGTTTTAAGTTACTAAAAAGTCTTTGGGAGCTGTTTTTCAACTGTATATACCATAAAACATAATTATTGTGCTCAAAAACTTTTGCCCATTTTGATCTACTTAAATTATTTGTTTTCAGCAATTATGTTTGGATTACTCTCAAAGACTTCATGTGACATTAAAACAGTTAGCCATCATCTTAAGTTGTTTTAAGAACATACATAATAACACATAATTATTGTTAAAAATTTCTCCAAAAACATTCATCCTTCTATATCTAGTTAGTTTACCTGTTTTCAACAATTATATTTAGATCATCTACAAAGACCCCACGAGACATTAAACAAAATCAGCTATTATTCTAAGTTATTACTCTTGCTGACAAATTTTGTAACAGAGATAACACGAGCTCATTTGACCAGTAAACCCAGATGTATGTTTGCATCATACCCAATGCTGAGAACTCTGAAAACATATTTTAATCAAACCAAAAAACTTAAACAGGCTTTTATTTACCAAAGATCATTTTACATCATGTTAAATAACTTTGTCTTTTAGAAGATTTTGCAAATAAATTAAAGACTGCATTCCGTTATGAGAGGTTTTGAATCCTCTCTTTTAAGAGTGACGCTTAAGGTGGGCTCATCTGAAACAGAGGTTCCCCAGAATGGCTATTAAAAGTCCAAATTATCTCAAGAATTTACTTGTTTTTACTTTAATTTTAGATCAGGAATTTGTGGGGAAGCTCAGCAAGAGAAGAGAGATTTGGTTTCCTTTCACTAGCATGTTTAATTTTTTTTTTAAAAGAGACAGTAAAGTACTCCTGATTTTATTTAGAAGCCTCGAAAGATTGGAGTAGGCTTCCCATTGTGGTAGCTGGCTTTTCCAATTGCATATGTAAATACACTAGTTTCGGTAAACTGAAATCGCACCCTTTTGGCTTTTTTAAAGTGAGATCTCCTTTAGCATGTTTCACTAACATTCCCGGAAGGGTGGATCTATATGCTCTTATTATATCAGGCAGGGAAAGGCTTCCCCAGTGAGACATAATGTTTATCCCCACAGCATAATTTATAATACAATCAGACAAGAGAGATGCAATTATTTTACATAAAGCCCATTTAAATATATCATTTTTTTTACAAAACTTTGTCTTAATTTTATCAACTCTTATACCGCTAATTATAATTTACATTAGAATTTCATTGGGGCTGACCCAGTGGCCAAGTGGTTAAGTTTGCGTGCTCCGCTTCGGTGGCCCAGGGTTTCCCTGGCTGGGATCCTGGGCACAGATGTGACACCACTCATCAAGCTGTGCTGAGGTGGTGTCCCCACATGCCACTAGAAGGACCCACAACTAAAAATACACAACTATCTACAAGGGGTCTTTGGGGAGAAAAAGGAAAAATAAAATCTTTAAAAAAAAACAAAAAAACACAGCGTTTAAAAAAAGAAAAGAATTTCATTACCACATTTCAGTATTACAATACACTGTAAGGGAAGCATATCCAGCCAGACATAACATCCATTCCCAAAAAACGTTCAGACAAAGTTAATATAACCTGTTCATATAATATTAGCTTAAACTTTAATCTTTAACTTTAACCTTAAATTTTAATCTTTATAGTCTTATTGACCTGATCAGCCTAACTGTTGCCCCAAACAATTGTTGGTCAGGTTTTGCACTGTGATTTTGCCTCCTGATTTTTAAAACTTTTTCCAGTTGGGGTGAATAGAACAGGCCTATCTGATGTCCTTTAATGTTGGGGGGCCAATAAGGGGCTCCCTTTAGCCCATCCAACCTTAGGCAGTACTTTATTAAAACCTTTATTTTAACTTTATTTCTATCTGTTCCATTCATCCTATTTTCCTTTTTAATAACTAGCTAAAGATTTCCATCCCATTGGGATGAGTCCTGCGATTCTTCCCTTTCTGAGTTCTCTTTGTTAACTTAATGTTTTCATTAGCCTCTGTAAGACCACAAGAAGAAGCTGAGACTCCAAGTTTGATTAAGGTTTTAAGACTAGTCATTGTATTTCCCTTTTAATTTGGTCTTTTCATAGGTACCAATAAAACAGCTGTTTATGACGAGAGTTCACTAAAAGTTTTCCAACTTAAGGATCCAGTGTTTGGCCATTTTCTCTTCAGAGTTTAAAGAATATCGTGGCCATGTGGTGTTAGAGAAGACAACCATCCCTTCTTAGACCTTGGCTTGTACCTATAATTAGACCATCTACTCAGAATCAGCCCCAATGGGCTCTGCTTGGGGACAGACAGCATGTTTCCCATTCCAATACACAGAGACAGACAGACACACAGATCCAGACACAGAAGAGCCAGACATCAGTGAACCAGTTTCCAGACCTAAGGTAGAAAATCATACAACTGTTCCCACTCAGCAAGCATGCCCAGATGGCCCCTCCATGAATGGAAAGGACCCCAGAGGAGGGGAAGGAAGTTCATGAGAGTCCCTGAGGCTACTTACCCTATTTCAGACAGAGTCCGTAGACTCACCAGAAGGAAAAACAAACAAACAAATCTAGAACCTGTTTCCTTGCCATAAGAAAATGTGCCTAGGGTCAGGGGTGCTGGGTCAGATGGAAAGTACTGGGGACAGTCCCTAGGGCAAATCCCCTAGGCAGCTGCTGGACTGCATCCCAGGAAACCCCAGTTGGCCTGGGACCTCAGAGCCTCAGGCAAGAGCCTCCTGGCTGGCTCACCAACTGTTACTGCCTACAAACATAGATTTTCTACCCGCAACACAAAAAGGGCCAAGTAAAAACTGGAATGCCAGGCTTATGGCAAAGAAAGTGTTTTTATTTTGGATGATATCAGTCAGGAGAAGAGAGGGAGCCCTCAAATGCATCTCATCTCTTCTCATCTCCCTGAAAGGTGGGAGGCCAGGGACTTTAAAGGTTTGTGAGGAATGTGGCTGCTTGTAGAGAGGAAGGGGGAGTCAGTGGCCTTGCTGGTTGGAGCTTTCCCACTAGCCTGTGTTTGGCCTTGGGATGCTGCTTGCAGAGAGGAGGAGGAGATGATAAGGAATCCAGGTGGCTGTCCTTAGTTGCCTGTCTGCATGGTGGGGAGTAGATTCTCGAGCCAGGAAGCCAGGGAGTAAGCAGGAAATGAGTGTTTTGGTTTTAACCCCACATATGCTGGGTTTAATGTAGGGAACTGATATCAGGGCATCATCACCACTCACTTTTACAATATGTAATGAATAATGATCCTTGAATCATTTAAACGACCCAGAGGTAGCAGAAAATTCAGCATCATAGTTGGGTCCAGCTTTGTCTTGCGACTTCACAAACAAACCTTTTGCTTTGGCCATGATTGTCATGGTGCTGAGGGGTATACGTTTCTGTGTCTCGTCTTCAATCCAGATTGTTAGAAGCTTCTCCATATCTGATATAGGCCTTTCTCAAATTTTTGTTAACATTGTTGCCTTCAATGAAGTGGGTCCTTTAACAACGTCTTCCACTTTGCTCTTGTCCTTCAAGATCATAGCCATGGTGAAATGAGACATGCCCGACTGGTGAGCAATAACAATCGTTAATTTTCCACCTTCATAGTCCTTAATGACTTTTAATTTTGTTTCCATGTCAGTAACGCAAGGTGGCCTTTTACTGGCAACATTAGCAGTGGATTTTGTATGCTTAGGGGCCATGATGAACAAAACAACATGAGATTAAATCAAGCACCAGAGAAAATCATGTAATGAAGGGACGTGGTCAACACAAGATGTATGAGGCTGCTGCTGGCATAACATGGCATACTGTTTTACAGTAAACTCTCTTTTATAAGTAGAAAGAATTAAATAGCAATGAAAAGTATGGCATAGTAAATACATAAACCAATAACATAGTCGTTTATTATCCCCATCAAGTACTACATACTGTACATAATCGTATGTGCTGTACTTTTATATGACTGGCAGCTCAGTAGGTTTGTTTACAGCAGCATCACCACAAACACATGAGTAACATATGTGCTACAATGTTAGGATGGCTACAGCTTCACTAGGCGATAGGAACTTTTCAGCTCCATTAGAATCTTATAGGACCATCTCAGATATATGGTCCGTCTGTTACTGAAACCAAAGTGGGTTCCCTCCCGGCAAGTTAAAGCAGACTCACCACAAGAGGTAGATGTCTCACAAAGTAAAGTATATTTGTGGCAAGTAGGAGACCATGAGGAATCATTTCCAGAGTCATGGCGTCCCCAAACAAAGGGAAGCAGAGACCTTTTATTTTGGATGGGGAATGAATATGCAAAAGGGAGAGGTGGGTATTCGCTTGTGCAGGCTCAGTTGGAAAACGTGCTTCCACACACACTGCAGATGATGGTAATAAGGCCTTAGCTCCTCCTGGAGAGATCTTAGCATTAAAAATAAGTCAAAGGTCATAGGCATGGCTCTTGTGGTGGGGCTCAGTCTGGTTCACAGAGGTTGGTGATTGCATTTCCTAAACATAACAAAAGGAAAAAGAATAATTTGGAAAAACAGTTAAAATATCCAAACCCACCCTTGAGTTCCTTGGGGTAACTAACTGGTGATACATCATTGACCAAAACATTGTTATGTGGTGATAACGGTAGATGATTTCTCTGTTTTGTTTTGATTCTCCGGTTGTTTTAGGTGTGAGCACTGGTCTGTCACTAGCTAATCCACCTCTCTTGGAAACAGGTTCATTTTGCCTTAAAAATTTTCGTTTTAACTTCTTATATTTTAAAACCAAAAAATCTTTTTTTAAATTAAGATACAATTCACACAAAACATTGTGTAAGTTTAAGGTGTACAAGTGATGCAGGCTCAGTGAGCTGAGGAATTGAAAGAAAGATTTCTTGGACTCTCCAGGACTGGTAGTATTGCTCCTTTATTCAGAGAATAGACGGGGACAGGACCATGGCTAGTGAAGAGCTGCAATGTGTTGAGGGTAGGGCTAAATTTCTAAGGCATAGGTATGTGAGATATTTGTTTACAAGACAAAGGATGGATCATGCAAACAATTTGTTGAAGTGGTATCAGTGCAGGTGGGGTCTGTTTAGCGGATGGTCATATACTTTTGGATACGGATCGGGTCTAATCAGGTCGGAACGTCCTATGCTTCCCGGAGGATGATATAGATCAGCATGTAGGCCAGGACACCTTGGGCTTCTCTCCCTGGGGCAGCCTTGATCCACATCACCTTGCCCTATGTAACTCTTCCATCTGGCTGTTCACGTGTGCCGTTTATCACACCTTTCATAATAAACTAGTAAACATAAATGTTTCCCTGAGTTCTGTGAGCCGTTCTAGCAAATTTCAAACCCAAGGAAGGGAGTCACGGGAACCCAGGTTTATAGCTGGTTTGTCAGAAGCACAGATGATGATCTGGGACTTGTGATTGGCATCTGAAGTGTGGGGGTGGGTGGGTTGGGGGGAGTCTTGTGGAACTGAGCTTTTAAACTGTGGGATCTCCAGGTAGGTAGTTTCAGAATTGAGTTAAATTGTGCGACACCCAGCTGATGTTGCAGAGAATTGCATAGTGTGTGGGAAAACCCACACACCTGGTATCACAGGTGTTGTGAGTGTGGTAGTAGTGTGAGAGTAAAGGAGAAACACACAAGAAGAGCGAGTTTTCCTCAACATCTTGTAACTGTAATAATTTAATCAATTAAGCTTGTAAAGCATGTTTACTCTAAAACACGTTTACCATAGGAAGCTGGGTTTGTTCTAATAAAGTGTTTAGCAGAAGTTGAATTTGTTCATATTAGCTGTAAATGATCTTACCAGCCTTGTGATAATTCACTCGCCAACCTGCAAATGAATTCACAAACCTTGTGTTCAATTAACTCATCACCATTTATACTACATGGAATTTGACTGGCTCTCTACTATAGATGCAGGGAAAAAGAAAGTTTCCTCTGATTGATCCAAGCAGCATATGTGTCTTCATTCTTCCACAAGTGAGGGAAAGGATTGGAGGGGTAAAAAGGAATAAGAAGGAGAAGTAATGTTACCACTCAAAGGAGGGTTGTCTGCCTCCTGCAAGACATGCCAATATTTGAGAGGCAAGGTGGTAGGAGACCAAGGGTTTTATTAAAGCCTGCTAGCAAGGGGGACTATGGCCGACTAATGTCTGAAAGGACCATCTTACAGAAGAAAGACTACAGGGCAGTTATATAGGAGGCTGGTCTCCTGGTGGGAGAGGTATCTTCTCTCTGGGTGGGGCAGATATCTGGTCTTCAGGTGGGGCGGACATCTGGTCCTAGTTTCTGTTCCTAATAATTTTTTGTTTTACTGGATATGCATGAGAGACCGGAGCAACGCCCTATATACTGATCATAGATGATGGCTATCAGCATAGGCTCTCTGCCTGGGGGACATCACATTCCTAAGGAACTCACAAGAATAAAGTTATGGACTTACTGCAGCTGGGATAGCTAATCAGAGGTCATTCAAAGTTACAATATGGTTTCCTTTCTACAATATGGTTTCCCTTACGTCAACCTTGTGCTGAGCCAGTATTCGTGACAAGAGGAGAAAAGAGATATGAGATAACAAAGCCCTCTGCGACAGCAGGCCACCAGTCCAGGATTGTAGCTCACAGTCTCTGGCCTCAGATCAGTCAGGTATCATCGGCCTGAACTCTGAAGCGTTCAAAAACCCATAGAGAAGAAATCCATTTCTTCAGTAATTAATCAAGTTTGAGAAGGACTTTTAATTTTGAATAATTTGAAACAGTGGGTTCTTAGGAGAGAAGTAGAGATCATTCTAGTCATATGGATAGAGAATGCCAAGTCAGCTGGGAAGGAGATGGACTTACAAGATGGAAAAACATGGTTTAGCTTCAGACTGACGGAAGGCAGAATTTATAATAACTGTAATTATAGATTTTGTTCCTCAAGAAACCATCACAACTTTAATAACTCAAGTGTATTATACTCAAGACTTCTGTGTCTTACTACTGAAGTGGGAGTACAGCAAAATAAATTGGGGAGCCCTTGAGTAACAGCCTCAGAGGCGACAGAAGATGGCAGTTTACATCGCAAGTAAGAGCCCACCTAACCTAAGTCAAAGGAGTCCTTTCATGTTCCAGCCTGGTTCTCTGGAATTCTGCACTGCAGTTAGAAGCCAAGGCGCAGGTAGTAACAGAGCATTAGTTAACTTTGCCTTGTTCTCCAGGACTATATTTCCCTCAAGAGGTTTAGGGAGCAGTGTCTTCTTGAAGCTGGTTTATGGACTTTGCATCTCATAGTCTAACCATATATTTACCTAGAAGTATAGGCACCCTATTTTGACACGACATGGATGTAGAAACATACAATGAAATACTATGCAACCATTAAAATGAGGTATAAGGTATTTAATGACATATTTAGTGGGGAAATTGATACAGATACTTTACAAAAGAAAACTTGGATTATTAAACTATGAATAAAGATGATGACATTTTTTAAAACTTCATTATTCTATACACACAAAAAGAGGACAACATACAGCAGAATAACTCGCCATTAAGATTATGTTTATGGAAAAAATTAATAACATGAGGGGAATACTTGTAATGTTAAATGAAAAATGGTAGATAAAATATTGTATAGTTAGTAATTGAATAAATTGTGATTTTGACTTTGCTGAAGGTAGATGGAGAAGAATCTAGAAGGGAGTACAAAAGAACATTGGCAGTGGTTTCCTCTGAGTGTTCCAATCACGGGTGATGGAGTCAGGTGAGAGAGGGTTATTTCCCGTATACTGTTCTATACTCTTTTTACCATGCATGTGCGTTATGAGAATGTAAACACTTCTTCAATGTCTGCAACTCTTGAACAGTGATGCTTCAGGATAAATAAGCTGCTAAATAGTTAAACAATTTACCTGACTAATATAATAGAGAGAAGGGATGAATCTGCAGGGCCACCATCTGTAAAAGAGATGATCTGTGTCCTCCAGAAGGTAGGACAGTCATCAGCAGGTAATAGACATAGAAAAACAGATTTCAACTCAGGGAAACCCAAGAGTTTACACAAGAGTTTTCCAATAATTACAGCTGTCCCACAGTGGAATAGGTTCCCTCAAGATGTTGAGTGTGGGAAGCGGTCAAGCAGAGGCTAGAGGGCTCTTTGCCGTGGGAGTGGGGGAAGGTAGGAGAAGAAGGGAGAGGGGACAGTGGGACTACATGACCTGTAGCTTCCTTTTTGCTGCTAACATTTCTTCAATTCATCATTCATTCACTCATTCACATGGCCTCCAAGATGGTTCCCAATGGTCCTTGCTTACTGGTATCCATGCCTTTGTCATAATTCCCTCCCACACTGAGTAAGCTTATCCACGTAACCAATAGGATATTGTGGAAAAGATGGAGTCTGACTTCAGAGGCTAGATCATAAAAGACATCTTCTCTTTCTCCTGAATTGCTCACTGTGGAGTAAGCCAGCTGCCATGTCATGAAGACACTCAAGCAGCCTGTGGAAAGGCCCACATGGAGAGGAACTGAGGACTCCTGCCAACAACCAGCAAAAACTTGCCAGCTACTTGAGTGATTCATCTTGGAAGAAGATCCTCCAGCCCCATTCAAGCCTTTGGATGACTGCATCCCCTGCCAACATCTTGACTGCAATTTTATGAGAGACCTTAAGTCAGAATGACTCAGCTAAGCTGGGCCTGAATTCCTTACCCACAACGCCTTTAAGTTTTGTGGTAATTTTTTATGTAGCATTAGATAGCAATGCAACACATTCTTTTCTTTCTTTCTTCTTCTTCCTCTTTTTTTTTTTTTTTTTTTTTGCTGAGGAAGATTAGCCCTGAGCTAACATCTGCTGCCAATCCTCCTCACTTTTTGCTTGAGGAAGATTTGTCCCCCAAGCTAACATCTGTGCCAATCTTCCTCTACTTTATATGTGGGTCGCCACCACCGCATGGCTGATGAGTGGTGTAGGTCCACACCTGGGATCCGAACCCACCAACCCAGGCTGCCAAAGTGGAATGCGCTGAACTCAACCACTAAGCCATGGGGCCAGCCCCAATACAACACGTTTTTACCTGATTTGTTCCACAACAGATTTGAGGTACTATCCTTTGATTCAGTCCATTCTAGCTGAGCTGTTACTAATAAGTGTTTCTTAAGAAGGCAAAATTCCAAGCTGTTACAGATGCACATAGTAACCTATTCTCTCAGAAATATGGTTAACTCAACACAGTTTGATGTCTTAATATGTTCCAGTATGTTCCAATTAACAATAATATCTTGGCTTTAAAATGACCCATCTAATTTCTTTTTCAATAGAAAAAAGCAATGTGCTCTTTGTTCTTCTGTAGACTGGGTGTCTGTGGATAACTGTAGCTCTAATTGTGTTCTTTACGTTTGTCAACCTCCACCCATCAATAGGCTCAGAGGAGAAGTATGCTACAAATAGCAACAGAGCATTTTAAAAAGGCTCTTCTAAGTATTTCAGCACTTAACAAGGAGATTTTTATTTATGTAAACAAGTTAAAGGCAATGACAAAAAAATCTATGTTCTTTTTTCAAAAAAATTCTTTTAGAAAAATTATTTTACTTTTTAAGAATTATGATTTATCTATAAATTCTTCTTATAAATCGACGACTAAATCATCTCTTTGTTTTTTAAGAAACATTTTTTTTTCTGAAAGTTATGAGATATTCTGGGTAAGCTTGATGATCAGAGAATACCACAAATAGCTTTGGATGCCGTGTATCATCTGTGACAGAGTCAAACAGATCCGTAGGGTTGTCAGGGTTCTTTGGTGGAGGGCTTTTTATTGCTGCGTGTCCAACTGTGTAGACTCCTGTAAGTACTCGCACAACGTAAATATGCTTTCTCCCACTGCTGTCTGCTCTGGAGTATGCATCGTTAGCAGAATAACTGGCATCAACAGCGAAATACGTTCCTTTTCCAAAGACTGTAGCTGTAAAGAGAAAGACAAAAGCTTCCTAAGAACATAGAATCATCACGGTATGTAGAGCCACGCCCATACCAAACAGGGATTTCTAAAAAATGAAGTTCTTGCCCACCAAAGCCACTTTTCATCATTTCTGGAATTCACTCCATCTGTCCAGAAGGTGGCCAGTCCCCTTTCAGTGGAACATCCTGTGAGCTCATCCTGACGAGGACAATATGGCACCATCTACGGTTCTGCACTGCTTGGGTTTGAATAGTCAAGACTAGAACTACTGTTTGCCTCGTTCTGATCAGCCAGATTACTCGCTTCCTTACCGTTCTTCCCAGCATAACTGCGATTAAAGCCGTGCTGATTGATGTACGGCACTGTGTCTGCATCTGTGCCGTGGAAGAGTTGTCTCTCGTTATTGGTATGGCCATTCTTGGTGTCCATGTGGTTTTTCTTTACCTGGTAGCTCTCCCAGAGAAATACATTCTGTATCCTCTCAATCTGTAAATCACAAAAGGCAAAACATTTTGGAAATGACCTTAGAGCTCAGTACATAGTGTTTTTTGTGGATTTTAAAAGAAGCAATATGGAGGAGGAGGAGAAGAGAGACAAGAGTGAGGAGGGGAGGATGAGAAGGAGGGGGTGGCTGGGGATGTAGGAAGGTGGAGAGGTGAAAGAAAAGGGTAAGAAATGCAAATAAACAGCAAATTCAGAGAGTACGTACCTTTGTGCCTTTAGAAAAAGGAAAGGCTAAAAGTATCTATTAGTATCTATACTTTGTAATAGTGTTTATTACTACCTATTTTACATAAGAGAACTTATAATTTATACAAAAATGTTTACCTATACATGTTCCCTGGAATTCCTGGAGATTCACTGACATTCAAATTTCTACTCAAAAATTTGTGATCATTCAATAATGATTTCCTCAACTCGTTCGGATCTCCAAATCTATTCCACGTGTCTTCTTCCCAGTAACAGTTTTTTCTGCATTGCTCCAATTATGGTCATAAGTCACCTCATAATTGCCTAATCTAATGACTATTTCTTTCTAGACCCTCAATAGCACTTCAAACCATGAACCACCCCTTCCTTAAAACTCTGTCTTTAACTTTTTTTCAAAATATGATTCTCTATGGGTTCTTCTTCCTTCTGGAAAATGAATTTAACATACATTCAATAATCACCTATTGAACATCTACTATGAATCAAGCCCTGTGTTGGGTCTCTGCCCTCAAGAAACTTTTAGTTTAATGGAGGAGAAAGGCAAGAAAACAAATCACTACCCCTCAGAGAGATAAGAGATGGGTTAGGAGAACACACACAGACTATGAGGGCCTAAGAGAGAGATCCAGATCATCTATGTCTAGACAGGGAGGAGGAACTCTGAGGAAATGATGTTATAGAACAAAGGAAGAAGAGAGTTTCAAGAAGAATGGAGCGGATACCTGTAGCAGATGTTGAGGAGAGACCAAGTAATAAAAGCAGGAGGGGAAGTTATTTTACTGAGAGCCATGGAGGCCTCAAGGAGAGTGATGACAGTTTGGAATGGAGAATGCATGAGGAAATAGACCCGAGGAAGCAAGGAAGGATTCCTGGCACCTGGAGGGTCCAGCTGTTAGGCACCGTGAATTATAATGATTTTATCTAGGAGCAGTAGGAGAGAAGGTAGGTTATGGAATAAATCCAAAGTTAAGGTGTTTCAAAATGGGTATGACAGAAGGACAAGAGCCAAGAAAGTTGCAGATGTGGGGTAAACACAATTGAAGTGAGGTTCTTGTACTCTCAACAGCTTTTAACATCACGAAGCATCTCTCCTTTAAATTCTGTCCTTTCTGCAGGAGTCTCTCTCTTCTGATTCTCCTTCTTTCTGAGGAAGTAAGTTCATTCATTCAATTAAGTCCTTTCTGTCCTACGACATGCTAGGCACTTTGCTAAGTTCTGGGAATGCAGAGATGAGTAAGATGCGACTCCTACCTTAAGCCCACTGTCTAATGGGGGAGTCAGGCATGCGAAAGCTTACCAAAGCACTATTTCATAAGTGCCATAATGTAGTTAAGTTCACAGTTTTACGGAAGCAGCAGCTAGATTTTAAATCACTAGCTTGCCACACCCCACTCTGATATACGTGGTGTGATAATGACCTTCTAAAAACTCTCATACTTTACTGGCTAATATTTCTATGTAGCATAGTGGACATCATAGGAATCTCTGAACATCCCTTCCACTTCATCCCTACTGTGCAGCAACACCCACTTATAGTTCTAGGGTGGAGTCTAATTGGGTTAAACCAATCAGGGTACTCTCATGATGGCAGCACACAATCATGTGATCCAATAGCTCAGCTCCAAGCCAATGGCATATGGCATTCCCCTGACACAGGCTGGTTGGAGTGGTCCACTCAACACAGAGCCTGAGACTCCTGTCCAGTGGTTACGGAATAGGACACAGTTTCTCATCTGTGGGATGTGAATGGGGGAAACAGAAACCCCTGATGGCCACCAACAGCCATCCTATAATCACAAGGAGTGTCCAGTCTTCAGATGAAGCTGATACCGAGGACTGCAAAGCCAGAGGAACTGGATCCATGACATCATTGAGCCACTGGATCAAACTCCTTCAAAGACCATCCTCCTTCTGGACTTTCCATTAATTTCTGATACATTTCTTCTTGTTAAGCCAGTTTGAGTGGGTTTGTGAATTGTACGTATCCAAATATATACATGTGACTTTTGGGAATCTCCTTCATTACTGCTCATGAATGAACAATAAGATTTGAGGTCCATGGAGATTGAGTGAGTCGAATTAAAATTAATACAGTAAGGTATAAAGGAAGGAGGAGTGTTAGGAAAAACATGGCTTTCACATTGGTTCTCCAATATTTAAAAGAAGTAATTCTTTAATGTAATATTACCTTCTCTATTTCGTGGGAAAGACAAGTCTCACAGAACTTGTCCTTCACGGTGTCATATTCTGACTGTCCGGGTTGTAGCTTGACCACACAGTATGGCTGCTGATTCATGTCAGTCCATTGTTCAGGAATATTATCTAGAAAGTCAGCATTTGGTGAAAACACAGCATCCCTTTCCAGGGATGTCTGAAAATCAGGGCACTTCCTATGTTCTTGTTTCTCATTCATCTAATCCTGGTCTTTGAAAAAAAAAAAAAAAAGCTACACATTTCACAGTTGCTTCTTTTATTATCCTCAATTTGGTAACACAGATGATTCAAACGGTTCTGACACTAATATGACATGTTTACCTACGATTTAGCTAAAATTTTTAGATAAACTTAGAGTCACTATAGCTTGAAATTATAATTTTCTCAGAAAATTCTATGGAATTAATTCCATAAGAAACTGATATGAAACATGAAAGCCAATTTATTGATGTTTTCACCTCTATCAGTTTTATTTAGTGTGATTCTTTATTATTTTTCCTTTGAAACATGATGACCCTGTTAAAGATATTTAAAGCACATTGATCTGTATCCCATCTTCTACGCTAAGAAAACACTATGTAAAGAAAATAGTGGAAGTGTCAAGTGAATGCTTTCATATAAAGTGATGAAGCTCAAAGTTTTCCTTTGCTTTCCAATGGCTTCCAGAAACTTCTAACCCATTGAGGCTACACATCAACTTGCTGAGATGGCATGCCTAGCAGAAATATGGACAGAGAAGAAATGCCACAAAATGGCACAACACCACAGGTATAAACCAGAGGATTTCTCCGTACAAACAAAGCCACAATTTACTCACTTTTAGTCAAAGGTATACCAGGCCCTGGAGGCGGGTCCAGGTCACTCCCTTCTTGTCTAGCAGGTCCACCCAGGGAATGAAATTCTGGTGACCAAGGGAAGTATCTAACCCTAGTCTAGAAGCCTTTTTCAAATTCCCTTCTAAAAGAGATTTTCTGGAGAAGTTTCCCACCAATATGGTGTGTAGTTTCTGCAAATTAAGATCTTTCCTTTCCCCCACTGTGCACCCCTTTCAGATCTTTTGGCCTAATCATTTCTAGTCCTAGGCCTTAGCGTCCTCTTGACCTGCTACTTTCTTTTCTCTGATTGCAACAGGCAAGGCTGGGAAGTAAGCAAGTGAAGTGTTTCTTCGGGCCCCCTCTTCCTTCCATGCCATGAGGTTGCAGAGCAGAAACTACCAGGACTTGGAATCAGAAGACCTGGTCTGCTTCAACCTGGGACCAGCCATGTGGCATGGAACAAGCGACACCACTTTGCGTGAGTCTTCATTTTCTCATCTATACAGTGGAAATGACAAGATCTGCTCTATTTACCGACTCATGGGATCGTTACAAATTTAAAATATAATAAAGGGCATGGAAGCACTTTAGGGAATACCAAGTCCTTCATAAATATACAGTTATTATTCTTTAAAAAAAAAAGATTAAGCTTGATCTTTTCTACATTCCAGAGGTATCTGTACTTAAAAAGGGAGTAAAGTGTAAAGCCAAGGGTATTTTCTTGAGAGGAAAGACTTAAATCACATCCTTAAGCCACACTAAACTGTGTTATGTATTCTGCCTTGTGGACAAAAGGTGACTCTGGCTAGACAACCTAGAGATGAGCAAAGCGACTCCCCAGAAAGCTGAGTACTCGCACATCCTATGTTACAAGGAAGGCCTCCACCAAAGGAAGAAACAGAATCTTGTTCTCTTAACTTGCAGCCCAGCGCTTCCTGGAAAATAACACGATAGCTGTCTTTCCGTAAGTGTTTACCACGTGCCAGGCACTTGCCTGAGCCCTTTTTCTATCAATCTCCTGTAAAAGATAGATGTCACTCTACTCTTCCATTCCCGATGTTCAGGATCAATGCCGCCCACCGCCCCCCCCCCCCCCCCCCCGGACCTCCCCTTGTGCGCCAGGCCTCCGTCTCCTCTCCACACGTGGAGGTGGGATTAAACACCAAGAACCCTGGCTCTTCAGTCTTCACCCTCTTCATCCTTCATTCTCTCCATGGATGGTCCAATTCACACGCACTGGCTTCAACTCCCACCTACTTACATGACTCCCAAATCTGTGTCACTAGTGTGCGATATACAGCTGGTGCTCAATAAATGCTCTCTGAATCAGTGAACAACTTTAACATACATTGGAAAATTAATTGTGTATCATCTACTCCAATGAAGCTTAAAGCTATTGTCTTTAAGTTCTCTTCTAAAGAAGTCCGTATGATAAATTATTACTAAAATTCAGTTTGTGTCTGCCAACAAACTTCCTTTCACCTGACATTTATCTGTACTATTCTTCTTATCTATAACAAGGACCACGTAAGGCAGTTTTATTGTTGTTATTTTTCCCTCAAGTGCCATATGGCCACTTGCCTGCTTATTTTCGTCATTGTTTTGTTTGCTTCTCTCTTTAGCTGTCCCGTTTTGTTTTTAAATTTTGTAAGGTCATGTAAATTCTTGATGGAAGCAGCCAGTGGATGAGCCAGTTTGACTTTACTTTTTACTTTACTGATAATGACTTACTGCTCTTATATTTAAGTAAAAATTTTCTTCTCCAAAACCAAAGGGAAAAAATAGGTTAATTTCTTGGATCTCTAGAGACTACAGTAGGCATGAATTATTTTTAACTGCCCTGCATCCTTTCCCCCTGGCACTAGCATCCTGAATTTCTTCTGGGAACAACCCTTCCCCCTTGCTTCAGACATTGATTCCCACCAGCTCAAGTGTGGAGCATGGTGACTCCGGCTTGGTCAGTCAGTGTAATTCTGGTTCCCTGGCAGCAGTGATGATCTAGCTGGTCCAGTTAGAAGGAATCTTGGGCCTTATAGGAGCATTTCTGTTCTTAGGTATCACTCTCCCGATGATAAATATATATCTCCACTGAATATGCTCTTTCCTATGGGACCTGACCAAACCAAGATATGGGCCTGAAGCTGCCAGCAGCCATCTTTCACCATGTGAAGCCTGAGGAAAAAGATAACACAGCTGAGAAGAGAGTGAGAGATGAAGAAAGTTAGGGTCTAGATAATACCATGTGAGTACCTGGATAAAACTGTACCTTAAGTCAGTAGGCATGGACTTTATCGTCATGTGAGTCAGTGAATTCCATTTTTGTGTAAGCCAGTTCAAACTGGATTTTCTATTACTTGCTACTGCAAGAGCCTTAACAGATGCAACTATCATTTTTATTTTTATTTATTTCGTGTGTGTGTGTGGCTCTTACATGTGCTACGTTACACTGAGGAAAACAGTGGTCGGGAAATAAGTGTAGAGAGAACTGAAATTCCTGCTGGCAGCTGCAGGCAACAATTTCAGTTTGGGGAGGCTGCTGACGTCAGGTGTGCCTCATCAGTAGTAAAACTCACAGCGCCTCGTGGGTGAGTGCTCAAAATGGCAAAAACAGTGATTGCCAGGGGAGGCTGCATTTCTAGTTATTTTAACAGCAATACAGAAGTCACAAAATGGGGGAAAGCTAGGTCAGAGGGGCAGGTCGACACAGACACTTAAGCACAATGCATAAGCACACACCTTACAGAACAGCACCTGGGCATCTGCCTGCTCGCAATTTGCTACAACCAGAGGACTCTGGCCACTCCCTTCTTGCATCTGTCTCCATTCCCAGGCTAACTGGTCTACAGGTGGCTGATCAATAACCAGCACTGATCAGCTAGTTCATCGAGGCAAGGGCACTGAGAGTCAGTACCAATCAAGAATCAATAATGAGATGATTGGCTAGGATTTTCAAGCCTATTCCCCTTTTTCTGCTTCCTCATCTCTATTCTCTTCCTGTTCATTTGCTATTCCCGTTTCCCAGGCCTGATTTTGTCCCTCAGAAGAAGAATCAGTTGACAGGAGATTGTGTCCCATCGTTCTTGTACTTTTCACACGTATCATAGGAGGTTGTCTGTAAAGCCCTGAACCTGATACAAACAGCGAGCATTCACATCTGAACACTTTCTAAGTGATATCAGAGATACCACGTGAGGTTTTAAAGATGAACATCTTACATGCAGTCTTGGAGAATATGGATGTGGAGACTGCTCTTTTTTTCATGCTGTCGTGGAATACCTTTAGCAGATCAGTTAGAAAGATGACAACTTTAACTGTTTTCAATGATGGAGTGGAATGTTTCCATGCGAAGTCTGCAACTGCACTGATTATATCATCAGCAACCATGACAGGGTTTTTTCCACCATTTCCTGAAAAAAAATTTTTTGAAGTCACAGAAAGAAGTTTCAGCTGGCGTTGCTCATGTGACAAGATTTGGCAAACGCGGTTCTTGATGCTGAAAAAGTGGAAGCAGCCTCTGACAGCCAGGAACTGCCCTGGCACTCACAGCTGGGGCCTGGGGTCTCTCCAACTTGACACAAACAATTTCACAGAACATCACCAAACGTAACCACGCTGTGATTGGGATGAAGCAAGCCAAAAACAAGACCACTGCATACTCATGTCTGACCACAGACAAAAACATGAACACTTTCCAAACCACAAAAATGGCCAAACCTCCTCCATCTTGACTACTGTGAGTGACAGCTGCTTTATTGCCAACCACAGCTTTTCTCTCCTGGATGAGATACTCAGTCATAGAACTATGTCTGCTTCCTGGAAGTAGCCAATCCAGAGCAAAGCTCCACTTCCTTGAGACCGCCACAAAATCTCCTAGTATAAACTCAAATCCACTAATAAGTCCTTTCGAACAACCTCCCGCTGAGACAGTGCACGGTTCCCCACAGCGTGTGTTCCTGGTGGACTTGAGCTGCAGGGCTTTGGCCGTGCAGAGAAAAGAACGTGTGCTCTGGATGCAGAAGGTGTGGCTTTGGGTCCTGGCTCTCCACTGCCCAGCAGTGTGATCTAGGGTAAATCATTTGATCCCTCTTACGTGAGTTTGCTAGGGCTGCCATAACCAACTGCCAGGGACTGGTGCTTAAGCAACGGAAATTGATTTTCTCACAATTCTGGAGGCTAGAAGTCTGAGGTCCGGGTGTTGGAAAGATTAGTGTCTTCTGAGGCCTCCCTCCGAGGCCGTCCTCTCCCTGTCTTCACACGGTCTTCCTTCTGTACCTGTGTGTCCTGATCTCCTCTTCTAATCAGGGCCCCAGTCATATTGGATTAGGGACCAACCTAACGACCTCATTTTAACTTGATAACCTCTTTACAGACCCTGTCTCCAGTTACACTCAGATTCAGAGGCACTAGGGGTTTGGACTTCAACATGTGAATTTTAGGGGGACATAACTCAGCCCGTAACACCTCTAAACTCTGGTTTACTCAGCAATATAATTGGAGTGATAATAGAAGGTAATAGATAATAGAGATAAGAATGCGGTAGCTGGGCCAGCCCCGGTGGCCTAGTGGTTAAGTTCAGCACACTCTGCTTCGGCAGCCTGGGTCCAGTTCCCAGACGTGGACCTACACCACTTATTTGTCAGTGACCATGCTGTGGCATCAGCTCACATACAAACAAAAACAGATTGGCAATAGATGTTAGCTAAGGGCAAATCTTCCTCAGGAAAAAAAAAAAAAAATCGTTAAAATAAAACAAAACAAACAAAAACGAATGTGCTAGCTAAGAATATAGTAATCAAGAGCACGATGAGAAAAGAAAACACCTAATGTGAAAAACAAAATGCAATGTTTGAAGTGTACAGGCCAGGCTGCCTGGGTTTGAACCTAGTTATGTTGCTTACTAGCTGTATAACCTTGTCCTTTAATACCTCAGAATCTTATCAGAAAAATGGGGAAACTAATAGTCAGGGGTGGGTCCAGGGTTTGTAGGGTTTGAAACTTAAACATCTCAGAAAAAAAATACAAAATCGCAAATATAAAATTATGTATAAAAGTGAATGTTTAGAATCAGAAAAGAGATCACAATAAAGTATAAATTTTAAAATATTGAAAATTGTATTTCCAAGTCAACTTTCCTTAGCTGTATTCCAAAAGAGCCTGCAGCCACTCCAACACCCCGGGTCAGGGGGAGTCTGAGAAGTCTGAGTGGGAAGCGGGGAAGTGGGGAGAAACAGTGGTCTTAACCCACGGTGGTTAAAATACTGTACTTTTGGAGTTTTACTAAGGCGCATAACCTTGTAAAAGCATTATTAACGCTTCTCTTGGGGCTTTTACAAAGCCTGTGCCGTTGAGAGGTGAATGAATCAGGGAGCAGGTCATTAGCATCATCTTCCACTAAGGAAATTATTGTATGACGTGATGGAGACGATGAGGAAAGTGTTCCTGGAAACTGTGAGCAGGACGAGGCTGAGCTTGTTGCTTAAGGTTAGCGACTGCATCTTACACGTGATTTATCCCCAGTGGCTTGCACAGGGCCTGGGTGTCAACAGCATTTCAACTTAATGAATGTACCAATGAGGAGCCTGTGGGAGACACCGCAGTAAACCAGACGGGGGAGGTATTCGGGGTTTTGAAAGTAAAAGGAAGGCTGAAACTGAACCCCTCCCGGAAGAGGATTTAGTAGGACTGGCTGACCATGGGGGTCGGAGGGCACATAGAAGCAAGGGTGGTAGGACAGCTGGGAGCATCATGGCACCACCGAAGGAGGAAACTAGAAAACAACTCAAGAGTGTGACTCTTAGCCAGGGATGATGGTGACAATGATGAGTGTGGACTCTGTTATAAATGAGTTTCTGGTATAGAGAAATCTCCCAGAGGAGATCCTGGAGAAGGCTGAAAACGCTGATTTGGGAGTCAGAGCTGAAATGGTAACTGAGATAAGGAGAGTAAATGAATCCCCCAAAGGAACAAAAGGAAGAGTGAGAAAACCATGGAGTTAAGGCCAGGGCCGGTCCCGTGGCCAAGTGGTTAAGTTCACACGCTCCACTTAGGCAGCCCAGGGCAGCTCTGGTTCGGATCCCGGATGCGGACATGGCACAGCTTGTCAGGCCACATTGAGGCAGTGCCCCACATGCCACAACTAGAAGGACCCACAACTAAAATATACAACTATGTACTAAGGGGATCTGGGGAGAAAAAGCAGAAAAAACAAAAGAAGATTGGCAAGAGTTGTTAGCTCAGGTGCCAATCTTTAAAAAAAAAAAAGGCCAAACCTGGGAAAATACTTAGGGAACATAACACAAAGAAGAAAGATGGTATAGAAGAAAGGGGCATAGGTCCCACAGATGGCTGTCAGGGTCTGAAAGTCTGCCCACTCTCTGATTGACATCACTATTGCTGCCTAGGCTCAGCACTGAGTTCATTAAGAGCGAGACTGAGTCTAAAGGAATCTGGATCACTCAGAATCTTTGAGTGACGAGAGGCTGCAAACCTGTTCCGATGGCTGGAAGGGAAACAGATGTGTACTTCCTCTGTTCACACTCTTCCAGAACACTGGAGACCGTTTTCCTGACATCATTTTCCCCAAGAACATGCATTATTATCTTGCACATTAGGAATCCACCTTGTGTAACTATAAAATCTCTGTGAGGCTGTGTAGCTGAAAAAAAAGGAAGAAAAGGAAACACACATAGCACGTACTTACTCTAAGCAACACTGATCACTGAGGACTGAAAATAGCTGCGATCAGGAAAAGTCGAGAAGATTCCTGTCTGAGTCCAATCTCCCTCCACCCATCTGGTTTCATTCACTGGGACTGTGACAGGCTCATTTTCTCTACAATCAGGATTCTTTAACTCAACAGCTACAGTGTTGAATATTTAGGGTGCTATTCAAAAGCGCTCTATCTGCATCAACCCAATCAATCCTCCAAACAAGCCTATCAGGTAGGTTCTGTTCCCTCCATTTCACAGATTAAATGGAGGCACAGAGAGGTAATGTCAGTAGCCTAAGATTGTCCAGGATTTGAACCCCAGCAATCAGTGTCCAGGACTCTTAACTCCCACTATTCTGTCCAGAAGAGCAATTATGCGCTCATTCAGCCAGATCAAATTTTCAAGGAGGTGAAAGCAATGTATTCTGTTGTGTGGAGGTGTGAAAGGATGAAAATTTCTCCCTCCCTCAGGACCCCGAGAGCTCTTGAGCTCATGGAAATTACCAGGGCTGCTTTAAGGACCTTTTGTACCCTGAGTAAGGCAGGGCTCCAGCAAATGGACTTAGGACAGGACTGGGTCCCTGTCCACCCCACCCTGTCCTCCTGCTGAGCTCCCATTGCCCAGGCACTCCCTGCCGCCTCTCAGGTGTCCCACCTGCTCCCCCCTCCCAGGCAGCCTCCTTAGGCTTTTCCAGCTTGTCCAACCCAGCTTCCTTCTCTGCTTCTGCCTTCCAAGGTTCAGCTAGCTCTTCCAGTGCAGAGATCCTTGCTAACATCCTCATGCTGGTAATCAATATTTCCTGCCTCTGATCTCTCTCCAGGAATTCACTCCTCCAGAGAAAATGTCTTAACCAGAGGAGAGCTATTAAAGTGGGAGTTTCAGGCACGATAGCAGATCAAGTTGTGGGAACGTATTATTGTCAAATGTAGGACACCTATGATTCCTTCAAATCACACTCAGGGCGGACTAGCTACTTGGCAAGGCATGAGTCTTGGTTTTGAAGGATAAATAGTTTATGATCACTCTTACAGGATCCCCACTGTGATGTAATAAAAAATAAATGTTTGGTCTTAGTCCCTGATTCCTGGCTCAGAGTTCCTAGATCCTTTGGAATCTCCTGAGGGGTAAGAGTGTATTTCTACACTAATGAGATGACTCCTCCAGGGTGCGGGGCTAGACAGTTTCAGAACGGGGCTGGTCTTCAGAAAGACCAGGCCGTGATTAGAGGATTGCAACTCTCAGCCCCACCCCCTGACCTCCAGGGTCAATCACAATTCCGACGATTTAATCAATCTTGCCTACAGAATGAAACCTCCTTAAAAACCCTAAACAACAGGGTTCAGGAACTTCCTTGTTGGTAAACACATCTAGGTACTGGAAGGGTGGCGTGTCTGGAAAGGGCTTGGAAGCTCTGTGCCCCTTCTCCCACACCTTGCCCTACACATCTGTTCAAATAAATTTCTAGGCCCAAGATGGAGCTGCTTCTGCCTGGGGTGACACATCAGCAAACTGAACTTTCAAACTAAACTTTTGTTTTCCAGTAAATGCCCCATTAGATCAGAAACACAGTATATCCAGTCAGCCAATCCCTAAATGCCAGGCCAACTCTGGGCTCTATACTTATTTCCTTTTCCCTGAATGTTTCTAAATAAGGTCAGATATGCAACCCCAGCCAAGCATGCTCAATTTCCCCATTGCCTCCTCTAGTGCTCTGTAAAGTCGCTCTCGCCCACAATCCCTCAGGAAGAGCACTCCACTGCTTGAGAGGCACTATACTCCCCAGTCCACGGACTGTCTTCCCTTGAATAAAGGACCTCAAACTTCTCACTAAATTGTTTGCTTTGTCATTGGACACATTTCTTCCATTTGCTTGTTCCTGAGTTGTATCTTTTATAATAAACTGGCAAATGTAAGAAAAGTGTTTCACTGGGTTCTGTGAGTAAAAACTGAGAAGTGGGTTGTGGGAAACCCTGAATTTATAGCCAGTCCACCAGATGTCCCGGTGGCCTCTGGGACTTGCAACTGGTGTTTGAAGTAGGGGCAGTCTCGGGGGACTGAGTCCTTTAACTTGTGGCATCTGGTGCTAACTCCAGGTAGATAGTGGAATTAGAGAATTGGTTGGTGTCAGAAAACACCTCAGACCCACCCAGGCTCCCACATTCATTCATAAAAGGATTAGAAGTCAGCTACATGATGTGCTATAGGAAGAGGAACAAGCTTGGGGAGAATAAAAGATGATTTGTACGGCACTTTACAGTTTACAAAACTTTTTACATTCATTGTACCTTCTGATCCTCACAACCACCTGTGAGAAAGCCTTTACCAGATTCCTCGTTAGTAAAACTGTCTTGAGGGTGAGAGAGGCAAAGTTCTTAGAGGTCAGATGACGTGCCCAGGATCCCTCAGTATATGGTGGAACCTGGATCATTAGGACCCAGGCCTGGGTTCCCTTTAATACCCAGGAAGGAAGAGAAAGATGGGATGGTGGGAGAAAGGACCTCTGCCCCACAGCCTCCAAGTCACACCACCTATGTCTGCTGGCCCCGTGAACCAACCTTCTTCCAAAGCGCTCACCACTTACTCCACCCTCATCCTCCCGTGGGTCCTCTCACAGTATTCTCAGCCCTCCAATTTTCAACAGGTTGTAGCCAAAAGGAACATGTGACCATACCTAGTACAGCACATTCATTTTCCACAGCTGGGCCAGCACCTTCTAAAATTGCTTTTGACACTCCTAAATAAGACATGTTAATGGTAAAAGGCATTAGTTAAAATTCAATAAGTGGTTATAGCTTTTTTAGATTAGACTTTTGTTCAACTCACCCTTTTGTGCATAATGCACTGAGGCCCTCCCTCCCCCTGAAAACTGCCTTTCTATGGCAACCTCCACTCAATGGCTGATTAATAAACAATCTGGTCCCCAGCATGGTGGCACTGCCCAGCAGCTGAAGGTCTCCAGGGTCTGCAGCTTTACTGTCTCAATTTGTACGGGGAGATTTTTGGCGTTATTTGAAATTTTTTGCATTCTATCTTATTACTTCATAAAGTTGGATGAAAAACGTAAAAAAAGTTCTGACACTAATGAGAAGCATGGATCTCAAATCTGAAAAAAATTGAGCATTTTACTTAAGTTCATTGACTGTTGTTTAATTTTGTTTTGTTTTTCATCACTAGACATAGTTGGCTGGCTTCAGTCCAGTGAATCTTCCAATCAAGGCTTTAGTTTCAAAACTTTGCTCACATCTAACGACAGCCAGGTGAAGTGGTTGGAAACATGGACTTTGTATCTTGACAGACTGGGCTGGAGTTGACTCCACCACTTACGAGCTGCTACGTGACCAGTCAGTTCCTCATCTGTTACACAGAACCTAGCCTAGTACTTCCCTCACAGTTATCTGAGCATTACAAGAGATAAGGGGAGACTGCTGGGAAGACGGCAGCATAGGAGGACTCTGAACTCATCTCCTCCCACAGAGACAGCAAATTTACAACTACCTTTGGAAAAATTACCCCTGAGAGAGAACGGGAAACTGGATAGAAAGAACCCCCTCAATAAGGGACAGTCCTAACTGAGGTGGAAGAGGCAGACATTCCTTTATGGAGTGGAAAAAGCCACAATCTAGCGGTGGCACTTCACCACTGGGAGGAATCTTAAGGTACACAGCTTTCCCTGGAGGAGCAGGGGATCTGAGCAGGAGAGCTTTGCCATAATAAGCAGCTTTTGAACTCAGCACAACTGAAGTGAGTGTCATAACATCTGGCTTTCCTGGCTATTAAATACGATGGAGAATACCCCAAGAAAAGCTACTGAGAGAGAAAGCTATAAGAGAAAGAAAAACCTGCTCATAAAGGGCCCACTCACAAATTCACCTGTTTCAGAAAGCAACTTAAAATCACCAGAAAGAAAGGTACACAGTCCTTTGGTGAAAAGACTCACTTGAGAGGCTCTGAGTGCATCTTGGTGAGGCAGGAGGCAGCTGGACCACTTACCCATGGACTGAGACATTGGCGGCAGCCTCATTGTGACCTACAGGTGTGCTGACACAGACACTGGGAAATGCCGTTGGAGTTCTTACCCTGGCCTGTTAGTGCAGGGGTCTGCTCTACGCACTAAGGCACTGATTTAATCCAGCTCAGCCAGGGCAGGCAGCCTGCCCTAGGGACTGGCCCCACCCAACAGCAAGCCCTCAGGCAACTTGTGGGCCTGTATAGGCAGGGTGTGTGGGACCTCTGCAGCAGGATGAGTGGGTCTGCTTTGTGGGTGGGACATATGCACAGGGAGGACTGAGTTGACGGGGTACACGGGCCTGCAGATGGTGGGGTTAGTCAGCAGCAGCAGACTTGTGCTTCTTAAACAGCCACATAGGGTATCAGCCCCACCTTCCAACACCTGAAACAATTGTGTGCTGCTATGTCTAGGGCCAGCCCCACTCAGCTGCAACCCTGAGGTAGGTGACAACAGCCTTGCAGGCCAGAGGCCTCCAGCAATTGTAAGTCCCTAAGCCTAGCAACCAGCCGTGCTGGGGGCCAATTCACTTAACATAAAAAATGCAGCAGGAATGTGCTATTAGGCCTTGCAGCCAACTGTGCTGGGGCTACCCCCCGCCTGATAAAGTGACTGAAGAGACCACAGCAGCTGCATGCAGTAGAGTATTACAACCAGCTGGCCAGGGGTACAGCTTAGACTCCCCATGCACCTGCAGCAAGAGAAACCCTGCCACAAGAGAAGGACACACATAGCCCACACAGGGAACCCTTCTGAAACATTTGGAACTGGTGATGAGAGGGAAGCACACTGCTGGGCCTCATAAGGCATCTCTTACATAAAGTCACCTCTCCAAGATCAGGGACATAACTGACCCACCTAATACACAGATATAAGCACAGAGAAAGAAGCAAAACGAGGAGGCAAAAGAATATGTTCCAAATAAGGGAACAGGACAAAACCCCAGGAAAAGGACTAAGTGAAACAGAAATAAACAATCTACCTGATAAAGAGTACAAACTAATAGTCATAAGGATGCTCACTGAGCTTGGGAGAAGAACAGATGAATATGGTGAGAATTTCGACAAAAAATTGGAAAATACACAAAAGACACAATCAGAACTGAAGAATATCATAATGGAAATGAAAAATTCACCAGAAGGACCCAATAGCAGAGTAGACAATACAGAAGAATGGATCAGCAAGCTGGATGAAAGGCTAGAGGAAATCACCCAAGCTGAACACAAAAAAGAAAAAAGAATTAAAAAGAATCAGGACAAGCTAAGGGTCCTCTGGGACAACATCAAGTGCACTAACACCTATATTATAGGTGTCCCAGAAGGAGAAGAGAGACACAAAGGGACAGAGAATCTATTTGAAGGAAGAATAGCTGAAAACTTTCCTAACCTAAGGAAGGAAACAGACATCCAGGTACAGGAAGCATAGAGAGCATCAAACAAGATGAATCCAAGGAGGCCCATACCAAGACACATTATAATTAAAATGTCAAGAATTAACAACAAAGAGAGAACCCTAAAAGCTGCAAGAGAAAGGCAAGAAGCTAAATACAAAGGAAATCCCACGAGGCTATCAGCTGACTTCTCAGCAGAAACCTTACAGGCTAGAAGGGAGTGGCCTGATATGCTTAGAATGTTGAAAGGAAGAAACCTTAGCCAAGAATACCCTGCCTGGCAAGGTTATCATTTAGAATGGAAGGAGAGAAAGAGTTTTCGAGACAAGCAAAACTTGAAGGAGTTATAACCAATAAAACAGACTTACAAGAAATGTTAAAGGACCTATTTGTGTGGAAAAGAAAAGACCACAAATAGGAATAAGAAAATTATCAAGAAAAAAACCACAATAAAATCACTGGTAAAGGTAAAAATACAGTAAAGTTAGCAGATTAACCACCGATGAAGCTAATATGAAGGTCAAAAGACAAAAGTACTAAGATTATCTATTTCCATGATAAGAGCATAACAGATATACACAAAAAAGACATTAAATATGATATCAAAAACATAAAATGTGGGAGGAGGGGATTAAAAGAGTAGAGCTTTTATAAGAGGTCAAATTTAAGAGACCATCAACTTAATATAGATTGCTATAGATGTAGCTTATTATATACAAACCTCGTGATAATCACAAACCAGAAACCTATGATAAATACAGAACAAATTAAGAGAAAGGAATTCAAACATAATACTAAAGAAAGCCATCAAACCAAAGGGAAGAGAGCAAGAGAAGAAGAAATGAACAGAGAAGAACTACTAAAACATCCAGAAAAAAAGTAATAACATGGCAATAAGTATATACTTATCAATAGCTACTTTAAATTTCAATGGACTAAATGCTCCTATCAAAAGACATAGAGTGGCTAATTGGATAAAAAAACAAGACCTATATATATGCTGCATACAAGAGACACACTTCAGACCTAAAGACAATCACAAACTGAAAGCGAAGAGATGGAAAAAGATACTCCACACAAATGATGAAGAAAAGAAAGCTGGGGTCGCAATACTTATATCAGACAAAATAGACTTTAAAACAAAAACTGTGACAAGAGACAAAGAAGGGCACTACATAATGGTAAAGGCAACAATCCAACAAGAGGATATACACTTGTAAATATCTATGCATCCAACGTAAGAGCACCTAAATATATAAAGCAGTTATTAACAGACATAAAAGGAGAAATAGACAGTGACACAATAATAGTAGGGGACTTTAACACTCCACTTACATCAATGGATAGATCATCCAAATAGAAGATCAATAAGGAAACACTGGCCTTAAATGACACATTAGATCAGATGAACTTAGTAGATCTATACAGAACATTTGATCCAAAAATTAAAGAATATACATTCTTTTCAAATGCACATGGAACATTCTCCAGGACAGATCACACATTCAGCTCCATAGCAAGTCTCAATAAATTTAAGAAGATTGACATAATACCAAGCATCTTTTCTGACTACAGTGGTATGAAACTGGAAAGTAACTACAGGAATAAAACTGGAAAAGCCACAAATATGTGGAGATTAAACAAAATGCTACTGAACAACTATTGTGTCAATGAAGAAATCAAAGGAGAAATAAAAAAAAATCCCTGGAGACCAATGAAAATGAAAATATGACATGCCAAAATTTATGGGATACAGCAAAAGCAGCTCTAAGAGGGAAGTTTATAGCAATAGAGGCCTACCTCAACAAACAAGAAAAATCTCAAATAAATAATCTAACAGTGCACCTAAAGGAACTGGAAAAAGAAGAATAAACAAAGCCCAAAATCAGTAGAAGGAAGGCGATAATAAAAATTAGAACACAGGGCTGGCCCTTTGGCCAAGTGGTTAAGTTCATGTGCTCTGCTTTGGCAGCCCAGGGTTTCACCAGTTCAGATCCTGGGTGTGGACCTAGCACCACTCATCAAACCATGCAGAGCCAGCATCCCACATAGCAGAACTAGAAGGACCTACAACTAGAACATACAGATACGTACTGGTGCTCTGGGGACAAGAAGGGGAAAAAAAAAAGATTGGCAGCAGATGTTAGCTCAGATCCAGTCTTCAAAAAAAAAAAAAAAAAAAAGCAAGAAAAAGAAATAAAAGGGATCCAAAATGGAAAAGAAGTGAAACTGTCACTATTTGTAGATGACAAGACTTTATATATATATAAAAAACCCTAGGGATTCCACCAAAAAACTATTAGAAATAATTAATGAGTATAGTAAAGTTGCAGGATACAAATTCAATGTACAGAAATCACTTGCATTTCCATACACTAACAACAAAGTAGCAGAAAGAGAAATTAAGAATACATCCCCATCCCATTTACAATTGCAGCAAAAAGAATAAAAATACCTAGAATAAATTTAACCAAAGAGGTGAAAGACCTGTACATTGAAAACCATAAAACATTGGTGAAATACCACAACTAGAAGGACCACAACTAAAAAACGTACAACTATATACTGGGGGTATTTGGGGAGAAAAAGCAGGAAAAATAACAAAATTGGTGAAAGAAATAGAAGACACAAAGAAATGGAAAGATATTCCATGCTCTTGGAATGGAAAAATTAACATAGTTAAAATGTCCATACTTCCTAAAGCAATCTACAGATTCAGTGCAATCCTTATCAAAGTTTCAATGGCATTTTTCACAGAAATAGAACAAAGAATCCTCAAATTTATATGGAATAACAGAAGACCTCAAATAGCTAAAGGAATTCTGAGGAAAGAGAACAAAGCTGGAGGCATCACACTCCCTGGTTTCAAAATATACTACAAAGCTATAGTAACAAAAACAGCATGGTACTGGCACAAAAACAGACACACAAATGAATGGAACAGAATCGAGAGCTCAGAAATAAACCCACACATCTATGGACAGCTAATATTCGACAAGGGAGTCAAGAACATACAATGGAGAAAGGAAGTCTCTTCAATAAATGGTGTTGGGAAAACCGGACAGCCACATGCAAAGGAATGAAAGTAGATCATTATCTTACACCATACACAAAAGTAACTCAAAATTGATTAAACACTTGAAAGTAAGACCTGAAACCATAAAACTTCTAGAAGAAAACATAGGCAGTACGCTCTTGGACATCAGTCTTAGCAGCGTATTTTCAAATGCCATGTCTGACCAAGCAAGGGAAACAATAGAAAAAATAAACAAACATGACAACATCAAACTAAAATGCTTCTGCACAGCACAGGAAACCATCAAAAAAATGAAAACACAACCTAACAATTGGGAGAAGATATTTGCAAACCATGTATTTGACAAGGGATTAATATCCAAAATATATAAAGAACTCATACATCTTGGGAGCAAAATGGCGGGGTGAGCTGACCCGGGATTCCTCCCCTCCAAAATACAAGAAAAGATTGGAAGAACTGAATTTCAGAGAATAAACATAATGCCAGCTCATTAGAGACCTACAATACCAAGAAGGCGGAGATCATAAACCTTGCTTACACCTTCGCAGGTGCTGAAACAGTAGGAGAGAACATCGCTCCCTCCCGTAGAGTCTGCGATCGCTGCGGCGCAGGTCGGGAAGGAGTGGGGGAGGGGCCGTGCGACCGGGAAATCATCCGGGACTCCTGCCGCTGATTCAGTGGAGACCCGCTGACGGGGGGGAAAGCTTCCGTCCATGGGGACCCCATAAATCAAGGGCCTTGGGAGACCAGAGAACAGAACTGATCTGAACCCAGACCGGCGCCTGTGAGTAACAGCCCCTCCCCCCTAACAAAGCCAGTGGGCGCAGCCATCTTGCCCCAAGGCGGAGAGCTCATAACACTCGCCTCTTGAACCCCATCTAGTGGCGACAGGCTGTAACTGCCACTGAATTCTACCACCATGCGAAAAAACCGCTCCTCTACCATCCAGCAATTTATAAAAGCCCCAGACCAGAAGGAAAACAATAAAAACATAGAATTAAGTCCTGAGGACTTGGAATTAGGTAAACTAAGTGAGAATGAGTTCAAAGCAGCTATAATCAAAAAACTCAATGAGGTAGAGAGAAAGATAGAGAAACAAGCCGAGTTCTGGAGTTACTTCACAAAAGAGATTGAAATCATAAAGAAGAATCAAACAGAATTACTTGAGATGAAAAACACAATGGACCAGATAAAAGAGAATACGGATTCCCTGAATACCCATGTAAACAACATAGAGGAGAAAATTAGCATAATCGAAGATAGACAGGCTGAATGGCGCCAGACAGAGGAAGAAAGAGAACTAAGAATTTAAAAAAATGAGGAAAATCTCTGAGAGATAATGGATTCAATGAGGAGTAAGAACATAAGGATCATAGGAATTCCCAAGAATATGGAAAAGGAAAATGGACCAGAAAGTGTGCTTAACGAAATTATTGAAGAGAACTTCCCAAATCTAGGGATCGACAGAGAAATGTGTGTAGAGGAGGGTTTTAGATCTCCTAGATTTGTCAATGTAAAAAGAGCTACCCCACAGCATATAGTAGTAAAGTTGGCAAAAAGGAAAAATAAGGAAAGAATACTCAGAGAAGTAGGAAAAAAAAAGAGAATAACCTATAAAGGAGCCCCTATCAGACTGTCAGCAGATTTCTCTACAGAAACCCTACAAGCTAGGAGAGAATGGAGTGACATATTCAAAGCTTTAAAGGATAAAAATCTTCAGCCAAGAATACTCTATCCAGCAAGAATTTCCTTCAGATATGAGGGAGAAATTAAATCTTTTCCAGACAAACAAAAGGGAATTTGTAACTAAAAGCCCTCCACTACAAGAAATCCTCAAGAAGGCTCTCATACCTGAAAAAAGAAAAAAGGGAGAAAGGGGACACAATCCACAGACTAGGGAGACCGATGGATAGAACCAGAACAGGATAGCAAATATTCACTTATAGCATTAGGGTAAAGGTAAGGAAACTACCAAAACAAGGACGATCTTAGCACTCTAACTACCAATTAATAAGACGAATTGGAATAAAAAATGAAAATAATTATTTAGGAGGGGAAGAGCAAAGGGTATAAATGAGTATTGGTCAAGTAAGTAAGAGAACACCAGAGAATAGACTATATTATACACGAGATTCTAAATACAAACTTCAAGGTGGACACTAAAATAAAGTACAGAACAGAGTCACAAATCATAAATAAGGAAAAAGCTAAGAAACCCAGCATAAGAAATTGCAGTATTAAATGGGTAGTCTAAAGCAAACAGGAAAAGAAATGCAGGAAAACAAGATAATGAGCGACAGATTAACAGCACTCAGTCCACATGCATCAATAATCACTCTCAATGTGAATGGATTGAACTCTCCAATAAAAAGACACAGAGTGGCAAAATGGATTAAAGAACACGATCCAACAATTTGTTGCCTCCAGGAAACACACCTCAGCCCCGAGGACAAACACAGACTCAGGGTGAAGGGGTAGAGGACAATACTTCAAGCAAATAGCAAGGAAAAAAAGGCAGGTGTTGCAATTCTCATATCAGACCAAGTGGATTTCAAAATAAGACAGGTAAAGAGAGACACAGAGGGACAATATATAATGATCAAAGGGACACTTCATCAAGAAGAAATAATGCTTATAAATATCTATGCACCCAACACAGGAGCACCAAGATTCATAAAGCAACTGTTAACAGACCTAAAGGAAGATGTTAAAAACAACACAATAATAGTAGGGACCTCAACACCCCACTCACATCAATGGACAGATCATCCAGATATAAAATCAACAAGGAAATAGTGGAGCTGAATGAAAAACTAAAACAATTGGACTTAATAGACATATATAGATCACTTCACCCTGAAAGAGCTGAATACACATTCTTCTCAAGTGCACATGGAACATCCTCTAGGATAGACCATATGTTGGGAAACAAGGCAAGCCTCTACAAATTAAAAAAAATTGAAATAATAACAAGCATCTTCTCAGATCATAGTGCTACAAGGCTAGAAACTAATTATAAGAAAAAAGCTGAGAAAGGCACAATGATGTGGAGACTAAACAACACACTCCTGAACAAGCAATGGATCATTGAAGAAATTAAAGAAGAAATAAAAAAATACCTGGAAACAAATGAAAATGATAGCATGCCATACCAACTCATATGGGATACAGCAAAAGCTGTATTAAGAGGAAAATTCATCGCAATACAGGCACATCTTCAGAAACAAGAAAAATCCCAAATAAGCAACCTTAAAGCACACCTAACTGAACTAGAGAAAAAAGAACAAATGAAGCCCAAAGTCAGCAGAAGGAGAGAAATAATAAAAATCAGAGCAGAAATAAATACTATTGAAATGAAAAAGGAAGTAGAAAGGATCAGTGAGACAAAGAGCTGGTTTTATGAGAAGATAAATAAAATTGACAAACCACTAGCCAGACTTACAAAGAAAAAAAGGGAGAAAGCTCAAATAAACAAAATCAGAAATGAGCGAGGAGAAATAACAACAGACTCTGCAGAAATACAACAGATTATAAGAGAATACTACAAAAAACTATACACCAACAGAATGGATAACCTAGAGGAAATGGATAAATTCTTGGACTCCTACAATCTCCCAAAGCTGACTCAAGAAGAGGCAGACAATTTGAACAGACCAATCACAAGGAAAGAGATTGAAACAGCAATCAAAAACATCCCAAAGAATAAAACCCCAGGACCAGATGGCTTTCCTGGGGAATTCTACCAAACTTTCAGAGAGGATTTAATACCCATCCTTTTCAAGCTATTCCAAAAAATTAGGGAAGATGGAACACTTCCTAACACATTCTATGAGACCAACATCACGCTGATACCAAAACCTGACAAGGACACCATGAGAAAAGAGAACTACAGGCCAATATCACTGATGAACATAGATGCAAAAATTCTAAACAAAATTTTGGCAACCAGAATTCAGCAATTCATCAAAAGAATCATACATCAGGATCAGGTGGGATTCATACCAGGGACACAGGGATGGTTCAACATCCGCAAGTCAATCAACGTGATACACCACATCAACAAACTGAGGAATAAAAACCACATGATCATCTCAATAGATGCAGAGAAGGCATTTGACAAGATCCTACAGCCATTTATGATAAAAACTCTAGACAAAATGGGCGTAGAAGGAAACTACCTCAACATAATAAAGGCCATATACAACAAACCCATAGCCAACATCATACTCAATGGGCAAAAACTGAACGCCATCCCCCTGAAATCAGGAACGAGACAAGGATGCCCTCTATCACCACTCTTATTTAACATAGTACTGGAGGTCCTGGCCAGAGCAATCAGGCAAGAAAAAGGAATAAAAGGAATCCAAATAGGGAGGGAAGAAGTGAAACTCTCGCTGTTTGCAGACGACATGATCTTATATATGGAAAACCCCAAAGAATCCATTGGAAAACTGTTAGAAGTAATCAACAACTGCAGCAAAGTTGCAGGGTATAAAATCAATTTGCATAAATCAGTAGCATTTCTATACTCCAGTAATGAACCAACAGAAAAAGAACTCAAGAATACAATACCATTCACAATCGCAACAAAAAGAATAAAATACCTTGGGGTAAATTTGACTAAGGAAGTGAAGGACCTATATAATGAAAATTACAAGGCCTTTCTGAGACAATTGGATGACGACATAAGGAGATGGAAAGACATTCCATGTACATGGGTTGGAAGAATAAACATAGTTAAAATGTCCGTTCTACCTAAAGCAATCTACAGATTCAACGCCATCCCAATCAGAATCCCAATGACATTCTTTACAGAATTAGAAGAATCCTAAAATTCATATGGGGCAACAAAAGACCCCGAATTTCTAAAGCATCCTGAGAAAAAAGAACAAAACGGGAGGCATCACAATCCCTGACTTCAAAACATACTACAAAGCTACAGTAATCAAAACAGCATGGTACTGGTACAAAAACAGGTGCACAGATCAATGGAACAGAATTGAAAGCCCAGAAATAAAACCACACATCTATGGACAGCTTATCTTCGACTAAGGAGCTGAGGGCATACAACGGAGAAAAGAAAGTCTTTTCAACAAATGGTGCTGGGAAAACTGGAAAGCCACATGTAAAAGAATGAAAATTGACAATTCTTTTTCACCATTCACCAAAGTAAACTCAAAATGGATCAAAGACCGAAAGGTGAGACCTGAAACCATAAGGCTTCTGGAAGAAAACGTAGGCAGTACACTCTTTGACATCAGTATGAAAAGGATCTTTTCGGACACCATGCCTTCTCAGAGAAGGGAAACAATAGAAAGAATAAACAAATGGGACTTCATCAGATTAAAGAGCTTCTTCAAGGCAAATGAAAGCAGGATTGAAACAAAAAAACAACCCACTAACTGGGAAAAAATATTTGCAAGTCATATATCTGACACAGGCTTAATATCCTTAATATATAAAGAATTGTCGCAACTCAACCACAAAACATCAAACAACCCAATCAAAAAATGGGCTGGAGACATGAACAGACATTTCTCCAAAGAAGATATACCGATGGCCAATAGGCACATGAAAAGATGCTCATCATCACTGATCATCAGGGAAATGCAAATCAAAACTACACTAAGATATCACCTTACTCCCATTAGAATGACAAAAATATCTAAAACTAATAGCAACAAATGTTGGAGAGGTTGCGGAGAAAAAGGAACCCTCATACACTGCTGGTAGGAATGCAAACTGGTGCAGCCACTATGGAAAACAGTATGGAGATTCCTCAAAAAATTAAAAATAGAACTACCATACGATCCAGCCATCCCACTACTGGGTATTTATCCAAAGAGCCTGAAGTCAGCAATCCCAAAAGTCCTGTGCACCCCAATGTTTATTGCAGCACTGTTCACAATAGCCAAGACGTGGAAGCAACCTAAGTGTCCAGCAACAGACGAATGGATAAAGAAGATGTGGTACATATATACAATGGAATACTACTCAGCTGCAAAACAGAACAAAATCATTCCATTTGCAATAACATGGATGGACCTTGAGAGAATTATGTTAAGTGAAATAAGCCAGCGAGAGAAGGATAATCTGTGTATGACTCCACTCATATGAGGAATTTAAAATTATGGACTAAGAACAGTTTAGTGGATACCAGGGGAAAGGTGGGGTGGGGGGTGGGCACAAAGGGTGAAGTGGTGCACCTGTAACATGACTGACAAACATTAACGTACAACTGAAATTTCACAAGATTGTAACCTATCAATAACTCAATAAAAAAAAATAAATAAATAAAAAAGAACTCATACATCTTAACAACAAAAAAACCAGCAACGCAATTAAAAAATGGGCAAAAGATCTGAGCAGATATCTTTCCAAACAAGATATACAGATGGCCAATAGGCACATGAAAAGATGTTCAACATCACTAATTATTAGGGAAACGCAAATCAAAACCACGATGAGCTATCACCTTAAACCCGTCAGAATGGCTATAATTAATGAGACAAGAAATAACAAGTGTTGGAGAGGATGTGGAGAGACGGGAACCCTCAAACACTGCTAGTAAGAATACAAACAAGTGCAGCCACTAGGGAAAACAGTATGGAAATTCCTCAAAAAATTAAGAACAGAACTACCATAATCCAGCTATTCCACTGCTGGGTATTCATCCAAAGAACATGAAAACACAAATGCGTAAAGATATATGCACCCCTATGTTCACTGTGGTATTATTCACAATAGCCAAGACTTGGAAACAACCTAAGTGCCCATCAAGGGACGAATGGATAAGGAAGCTGTGGTATATATACACAGTGGAATACTACTCAGCCATAAAAAAGATGAAATCTCTCCATTTGCAACAACATGGATGGACCTTGAGGGTATTATGCTAAGCGAAATAAGTCAGAGGGAGAAGGTCAAATACCATGTGATCTCACTCATAAATAAAACATAAAAACAACACCAACAAACACATAGATATAGAGATTGGATTGGTGGTTACCAGAGGGGAAGGAGGAGAACAAAGGGGTGAGTAGGTATACATGTGTGGTGATGGATGGTAATTAGTGTTTGGGTGGTGACCATGATGTAATCTACACAGAAATTGAATATGATGATGTACATTTGAAATTTATATAATGTTATAAACCAATGTCACCTCAATACAAAAAATAATAAAAATGATAGAGTGGATGAAAAATTCTTAGACAGAATCTGGCACATAAAAGTATTGAATAAATGCTAGTTGTTTTATCATTATAAAGATCTGTCTCTCTATCTACCTGTATCTCCTTGATTATGTGTGGTGTGTGTGTGTTATGAATTGTCTATTTTTTAAAAATTCCCTTTCCTGTTTGTTCGTTTTGGTCTCTGACTTTGCCATGGTGGAGGTTTTCCTCAAACATTTGTGATCTTTGCCAGTCCATTCACGTTTAAGAGTGAGTTTGGAAGCTCCGTGTGCAGGAGGCTGGCTGATGGGTCAGCTTCAGTGTAAGGCGAGCAGGTAGTAAGTACTGGACTTTGCAGTCAGGCTCCCCAAAAAGACCCTCCAATCTCATGCTGGGAGGGCAAAAGCCCATGTGCTGTTCCGGGAGCCCCCTGGGGACAGGGACTGGGCATTTGCTGTTCAGTACAGATTTCCCTTAATCGCTGCTTCCATCTAGCTCCCCACCCTCGCCTGTGCCTGTGTTCTCAGTCCAGAACTTTTAGAGAATAAACCTCCCATGGCTGGCCAGGGAAGAGCAAGAGAAGTTACTGGTGCAAAGGATGGGGGACAGAATCAACAGGTCCAAGTGCGCCTCATACAGAATTCCATCCCATTCTGTTCTCATCTCTTCACTGGCCCCCCGCCTTCGCAGGTTCCTGCTGCCTCCACTCCGGCGTCTTCCTGGGCCTGCCATTCTCTCTGGCGGGTTCTCAGTCTTGTCCACTCTGGGTCAGTTACCTCCACTGGCTAGCTGCTTCCTGTCTTCTGGAAATACGTTGCTATCTCTTTTTCCCTCCGACTCTCCTTTTCCCTGTGAGTTTGTGCCCTTTTTGTTAATTCCCTCGTGCTTTAGTGGAGTTTCAAAAGGGGCAGGGATAAATGCATAAGTTTAGTTTACCAGGTTTCAAATAATTCAAGGTTCTTTAGGTCTACACTTTGAATGACTGATAAATTGAATGGCTATATTACAGACTCACTTCTACAGAGTAAGTTCCATAATATTTTGCGGCTTGGAAAGTATTTAAACTTCGATTTCTATTTGTGCTTTATCTTACCCTTTTAATTTAAACATTAATCTTTTGTAATACACAAAATATATTAGCAAAAGAGTGTATGTAAGCTATATTGGGAAGGGTATGCACAAAAGTGTTATTCAATAGGTATGGTCAAAGATTTTAGGGAAAATAAAGAAAAAGGGGTTATGGGGCCGGCCTGGTGGCGCAGTGGTTAAGTTTGCACGTTCCGCTTTGGCAGCCCGGGGTTTGCTGGGTCGGATCCCAGATGTAGACCTATGCACTGCTTGTCCAGCCACTCTGTGGCAGGCGTCCCACATATAAAGTAGAGGAAGATAGACATGGATGTTAGCTCAGGGCCAGTTTTCCTCAGCAAAAAGAAGAGGATTGGCAGCAAATGTTAGCTCAGGGCTAATCTTCCTCAAAAAAAAAAGAAAAAGAAAAGAAAAAGTGGTTGAATTTTGTTTCAGGTCAGTATAGTATAGAGAAGAGTTGAGTTACAGGAGGTGAGATGTGAGTACCAAGTGAGTTACACAAAAAAGGAAATAAAAATAGAGGAACTTAAAGCTTATCAAATTTTAAGTGTGGAAATTTGATAGTTCAGAGCTAAAAAGGGGAAGAGAGCTGACATTGACTTAGAAAAATGCATTGGTTACACCCACCTTTACATCAGTTATAACCCATCTAATGTTCCTCTGGGAAATAGGCACTTGACAGGCAGAGAAACCGAGACACAGAGAGGTTAAATGATTTGTCCAAGGCCACATAATGGTAAGTGGTATAGCCAGGAATCAAACCCAGTTCTTTCTGATTCCAGGGCTGGTATATTTTCTACAACACTCTCTGTCTACTCAGGGCAACATTAGGCATAATTTCCCTCCCAGTAATACATTAGTTATAATAATAGTTACAATCAAGTATATTGCTTACATAAAGTACCTGATTTCAGATTAAATGTCCTTGCTGTCGAGTTTACAAGAACATCTGTTTTTTCCTTGGTGATATCTCCAGAAGCAATCTGGAAAGTAATCGCACCAATTTTCATTTCATATGTTCCAAACTCAGGGTTAGAGACAGCCCCGAAGATATCTGAAAGGGAAGAGATGGATGAAGGGATAGCAGGCTTCTGGAGGAGAAAAAACATTATGGGGCTATTCTCTCCCCAGTCCCCTTTCTTCCCCTACATAAACCCAAACATTACCATGTCTCCTAGCCTGTTAAACGGCTGCCTTTTCTTTTTTAAGGGAATTAGAAAAGAATGCTTTGTGGCAGTAGCAGTATCTATATTTTCTCAGTTAAATAGGGTGACGCAGAAACATCTGATTGGACCATCTGTCTGTTTGCGAAAGTTGCTGCCGTGTCACAGAAAGGAGCGAGGAGGAAGGAGAGACTGCAGACCGCACTCCCATTTCATCTCTGAGAGATTATTTTTTTTCTAGCTTTTATTGACAAATAAAAATTGTATATATTTAAGGTGTACAATGTGATGTTTTGATATACATATTCATTGCGAAATGATTACCACAATCGAGCTAATTAACACACACATCACCTCACATAGTTACCTTTGTGTGTGTGTGTGTGTGTGTGTGTGTGTGTGTGTGTGTGGTGAGAACACTTGAGATCTACTCTCAGCAAATTTCAAGGATACAGTGCTTTGTTATGAACTAGAGTCCCCTTGCTGTATATTAGGTCTCAGAATTTATTCATCTTACAACTGAAATGTTGTGCTCCTGGGAGATTCTTTTATTACCATTTTACAAAAAGGAAAATGGTCTCAGAGTGGCCAAGGCATCTGTCCAATGTGAAACAAGGGCTCACTAACTGGAGATGTGAGCTCTTCCTGCCATTTCGCATCTTGCTGGGGTGGCGATACTTAGGCTGCTCAGAGGAAATTACCTAAAACATGTTGGAATATTACTGTACACTCTACACTCTAGGGCTTCACAAGTTAGATGTGCCATTTCTACTTGTCCCTTAAACTCTTCAGTTCTCTCTTTCCACATTTATACAGTAGCAACAGAACCACCTGCCCATGGGCTATTGTATGAGTTAAACAATATAATATATATGAAAGCCATCAGTACAGTTTACTGTGCTAGGCATATTTTAGTTATCTTTTATTATCACATATTAGAAACTCTGGCCTCATTACCAACGACTTGGTTCACATCAATAAGGTTTGTTCTTTGTGAGCCCAGACAATGGAACAGGCTCTGACACCTCTTCCATCACTGATTTGGTCTTCATGTGAATTTGTCTCCTTCTATTGGACTCCATCTAACAATGAAGAGTTGCCAAGCAAAGCAGAACAACTTTACCAGACCTTGCATATCTCCAGCCTTGAGAATCCCATCCTTGTTGAGATTTCCGTTCGACCGTCTAGTGAATTCATCTAAAAATATCTGGAAATGAAAGAAACACAGCTACTTTCTCTGCCACAACAACATTCTGTAGAAACGTTGATCCAATCCAATTCTTTGGAACGTTGATTATCAGACATCAGTTAGGAACAACAATTCTCAATAGATTTCCTCTTGTCTCAGAGACTTTTTAATTAAGGAACTGTAGTTCAACCTAGGAATTTTCTCAATAAATACCAGTGCTGATTGACTTTATTTCATGGGAAGACCACAATTCTATCCCAAATGCCTAAGAAGAACTAGGAACTTGGAGGACAACATTATCTTCCATATCTTTTTTTAAGTGCTAATGTTAGTAAGCTGCAGCAATTGCTCTCAAACTCAGGTAATAAAAAGGTAAGAAGAACCACTTCTACAACCAGCATTGAGGCTTGCTATGTGCTAGACGCTTCAAATCCATCCTCTCGATTCTCACAACTCTGAGAGGTGTTATTGCCACGCTCTTTCCACACGATAAAACTGAGATTCAGAGATGTTACCTCCCTCGACCTTTAAATGGCAAAACCAAGATGCAAACCTTTCTTCTTTGTACTTTTATGTTGTTTGCATTTTTGCTATAAGTATGCACAATTTACATAAAATCAATAGAACTTTTTCAAGGGTGAAAACCAGATTTTGGTGCTCAGCATGGGCCAATCAGCTGAGGAGCCCTCCTCAAGGAATGTCACCTTCCAAGGGCAGTGTCGGTACTGAGCACTTGGGAAATGTGCTGGACTGCTTCTCCGTCACTGAATATGGTGCTGGTATTTCTAGCTTTAGACCCTCAGAGATGTGTATAGACTGGCTGTATTCTATCTAAATAACTAAATCCTTGAGGCTTCCCTTTTCCAGTCTTTTCCCTGTAGACAAAGCCATGACTTAGCTTTCATTTAGACGGTGTTAAATGTCTAGGCCACTTTTATGCCAATAACTTTCTGCTTCTTTCTAAGGATTTATTTATTATAGATTACCTTGTCTCTTTATAAACTGTCTAGGAAGGATGTATGTGTTATCAGTGTTACCTCCTACTTAATCCATTTGACAACTCTCTATCAGCAACCCACACTTACGTGCAAGGAAGTAGAAAACACTGTTAGTGACAGATCTGCAAAGACATCTGATTGCACTGAGGTTGACTTGACAGAATGACCAGAAGTGATATGTAACCATACCTGTTGGCTTTCCTCATCATCTGGATGTACCAGAAGTTGAACTTCCTGTAAGGTTTTCAGCCACTCACTGCTACTAAATTTGAACACTTCTGAAAGCATTAGTTCAGCAAAAATAGCTTTGGGAAACCTCAAGTTTCCGGTTCCAAGCATGGGAAATGTGATTGATGAGAAAGAAAGCTGCTCTACATTCATCAAACATTTCTTGATTATATTTGTCATGATCTGAAATGTAGAAAGTACATTTATATAAGTTAGGGCTCAAGCTGGAAAACAGAAAGAATCGTGGCTTCAGCAACACTGACTCGGCTCTCTGCTACTCTTGGCCTTGTCAGGGCCTAAGGAGTCAGAAAGGGAGAACAAGAAAGAGGGGAGAGAACTTTCCAGAGAGACTCCAACTCATTCAGGAGGGGAGAGTCCAAAGGTATGGGAATGGTTACAGAAACAATGGTATCTCATTGTAATTTAAAGTGAAGTTTATGAAGATTTTTTTGAACATTTTTATGAAAACTTTTAACAACATGGGGAAATGTTTATGTTAAAAAAGCAGGATTAAAAAAAGTTTAGAAGGGAATCTCAACTAAGAAATAAATATACATAAAATTAACTTGAAAGAAATGCAGTAAAATGTTAACCAAAGTTATCTCTAGGTGGTGGGATTATGATTTTTATTTTTTTACTTTTCCGTATTTTCTGCAATGTACACATATTACTTTTATATTCGGAAAAACACAAAGATGGGAGGTTAAACTGGGAGTAGACATGAGAATTAAGTCATCAAAAGAAGAACACTGGGAGAGTGAAATTAGCAATATGGCAGAGTGAGCTGTTTCCTTTATCTCTCCCCCTTTGAACTACAACTAAATAGACAGTCATTGATCAATGGAGGACACCCACACAGCACAACAGGACACCTGAGAGACCCGTGCAATGATACATCTAAAGGTGGATGGACCACCCCCGGGGAGGTGGTAGAGATAGGTGAGCACTCTCTGGCCCTTCTGCAGATGACATGATTCTTTATATAGAAAACTCTAAAGGATCCATCATAAAACTATTAGAAATAATCAACATCTATAGCAAATTTGCAGGGTACAGAGTCAACTTACAAAAAGCAGTTGCATTTCTATACTCTAGTAACAAACAAGCAGAAAGAGAAGTCAAGAATACTATCCCATTTACAGTTGCAGCAAAAAGAATAAAATATCTAGGAGTAGATTTAACTAAAGAGGTGAAAGACCTATACACTAAAAACTATGAGACATTATTGAAAGAAATTGAAGAAGATTAAAGAAATGGAAAGATATTCCATGCTCATGGATCGGAAGAATTAACATAGTTAAAATGCCCATATTACCTAAAGCAATCTACAGATTCAATGCAATCCCAATCAGAATCCCAATGACATTCTTCACAGAAACAGAATAAAGAATCCTAAATTTATGTGGAATAACAAAAGACCTTGAATAGACAAAGCAATCCTGAGAAAAAAGAAGGAAGCTGGAGGAATCACAATACCTGACTTCAAAATATACTACAAAGCTATAGTAATCAAAATAGCATGGTAGAGGCACAAAAACAGATACACAGACAAATAGAACAGAATTGAAAGCCCAGAAATAAACCCATACATCTATGGACAGCTTATCTTTGACAAAGGAGCCAAGAACATACAATGGAGAAAGGAAAGTCTCTTCAATAAATGGTGTTAGGAAAACTGGACAGCCACATGCAAAAGAATGAAAATAGACTATCTTGCACCATACACAAAAATTAACTGAAAATGGATTAAAAACTTGAATGTAAGACCTGAAACCACAAAACTCCTAGAAGAAAATATAGGCAGTACACTCTTTGACATTGGTTGTAGCAACATATTTTGAATACCACGTCAACTAAGGCAAGGGAAGCAAAAGAAAAAAGTAACAAATGGGACCATATCAGACTAAAAAGCTTCTACCAGGCAAAGGAAATCATGAACAAAACAAAAAGACAACCCACCAACTGGGAGAAAATATTTGCAAATCATATATCCAAAAAGGGGTTAATATCCAAAATATATAAAGAACTCATACAACTCAACAACAAAAAAACAAAGAACTCGATCAAAAATGGGCAGAGAATGGACACAGGGATGGTTCAACATCCGCAAGTCAATCAACGTGATTCACTACATTAACAAAATGAGAAACAAAAACCACATGATCATCTCAATAGATGCAGAGAAAGCATTCGACAAGATCCAACATCCATTTATGATAAAAACTCTCAATAAAATAGGTATAGAAGGAAAGTACCTCAACATAATAAAGGCCATATATGACAAGCCCACAGCCAACATCATACTCAATGGACAAAAACTGAAACCCATCCCTCTCAGAACAGGAACAAGACAAGGGTGCCCACTTTCACCACTCTTATTCAACATAGTACTGGAGGTTTTGGCCAGAGCAATTTGGCAGGAAAAAGAAATAAAAGGAATCCAAATAGGCAACGAATAAGTAAAACTCTCACTGTTTGCAGACAACATAATCTTATATATAGAAAACCCCAAAGAATCCATAGAAAAACTGTTAGAAACAATCAACAACTACAGCAAAGTTGCAGGGTATAAAATCAACATACATAAATCAGTAGCATTTCTATATGCTAACAATGAACTAACAGAAAAAGATCTCAAGAACTCAATCCCATTCACGATTGCAACAAAAAGAATAAAATACCTTAGGATAAATTTAACCAAGGAAGTGAAAGATCTATACAACGAAAACTGCAAGACCTTCTTGAAAGAAATCGACGATGACATAAAGAGATGGAAAGACATTCCATGAACATGGATTGGAAGAATAAACATAGTTAAAATGTCCATACTACACAAAGCAATCTACAGATTCAACGCTATCCCAATCAGAATTCCAGTGTCATTCCTTACAGAAATTGAACAAAGAATCCTAAAATTCATATGGGGCAACAAAAGACCCTGAATTGCTAAAGCAATCCTGAGAAAGAAGAACAAAGCTGGAGGCATCACAATCCCTGACTTCAAAACATACTACAAAGCTACAGTAATCAAAACAGCATGGTACTGGTACAAAAACAGATGCACAGATCAATGGAACAGAATTGAAAGCCCAGAAATAAAACCACACATCTATGGACAGCTAATCTTTGACAAAGGAGCTGAGGGCCTACAACGGAGGAAAGAAAGTCTGTTCAACAACTGGTGCTGGGAAAACTGGACAGCCACATGTAAAAGAATGAAAATCTACCATTCTTTTTCACCATTTACTAAAATAAACTCAAAATGGATCAGAGACCTAAAGATTAGGCCTGAAACAATAAGTCTTCTAGAAGAGAATATCAGCAGTAAACTCTTTGACATCAGCTTCAAAAGAATCTTTTTGGACACCATAACCCCTCACATGAGGGAAACAATAGAAAGAATAAACAAATGGGACTTCATCTGACTAAAGAGCTTCTTCAAGGCAAGGGAAAACAGGATTGAAACAAAAAAACAGCCCACTAATTGGGAAAAAATATTCACAAGTTATTTATCCGACAAACGGTTAATCTCCATAATATACAAAGAACTCACACAACTCAACAATAAAAAATCAAACAACCCAATTACAAAATGGGCAGGGGACATGAACAGACATTTCTCCAAAGAAGATATAAGGATGGCCAATAGACACATGAAAAGATGCTCATCATCACTAATCATCAGGGAAACGCAAATCAAAACTACACTAAGATATCACCTTACACCTGTTAGAATGGCAAAAATATCCAAAACCAAGAGTGACAAATGTTAGAGAGGCTGTGGAGAAAAGGGAACCCTCATACACTGTTGGTGGGAATGCAAACTGGTGCAGCCACTATGGAAAACAGTATGGAGATTTCTCAAAAAGTTAAGAATAGAAATATCTTATGACCCAGCCATCCCACTACTGGGTATCTATCCTAAGAACCTGAAATCAGCAATTCCAAAAGTTCCATGCACCCCTGTGTTCATCACAGCATTATTCACAATAGCCAAGTCATGGAACCAACCTAAGTGCCCAGCAACTGATGATTGGATAAAGAAGATGTGGTATATATATACAATGGAATACTACTCAGCCATAAAAAAGGACCAAGTCGTCCCATTCACAACAACATGGATAGACCTTGAGGGTATTATGTTGAGTGAAATAAGCCAGACAGAGAAAGACGAACTCTGTATGACTCCACTCATAGGTGGTAGTTAACATATGGACAAAGAGAACTGGTCAGTAGTTGCCAGGGGAAAGTGGGGTGGGAGGAGGGCACCAGGGGTGAAGTGGTGTACCTACAACATGACTAATAATGATGTACAACAGTAATTTCACAAGGATGTTAACTTTCATAACCTTGATAAAAAAAAATGGGCAGCGAATACGAACAGACATTTTTCCAAACAAGATATCCAGACGGCCAATAGGCACATGAAAAGATCTTCAACATCAGTAATCACTGAGGAAATGCAAATCAAAACTACAATGAGATAGCACTTTATACCAGCCAGAATGGCTATAATTACTAAGACAAAAAATAACAAATGTTGGAGAGGATGTGGAGAAAAGAGAACTCTCATACACTGCTGGTGGGAATGCAAACTAGTGCAGCCACTATGGAAAATAGTATGGAGATCTCTCAAAAATTAAAAATGGAAATACCATAGGATCCAGCTGTCCCACTACTGAGTATTTATCCAAAGAACTTGAAATCAACAACACAAAGAGATTTATGCATCACTATGTTCACTGCAGCATTACTCACAATAGCCAAGACACGGAAGCAACTCAGTTGCTCATCAAGGGACGAATGGATACAGAAGATGTGGTATATTTACAGAATGGAATACTATTCAGCCATAAAAAAGACAAAATCATCCCATTTGCAACAACAAGGATGGACCTTGAGAATATTACGTCAAGTGAAATAAGCCAGACAGAGAAAACATACACCACATGATCTCACATATATGTGGAGGATAAACAAACACATAGACAAAGAGAACAGATTAGTGGTTACCAGAGGGGAAGGGGGTAAGGGGGTGGGCAAAAGGGGTAAAAGAGCACATATATATGGTAATGGACAAAAATTAGACTATTGGTAGTATACATGATGCAGTATATACAGAAATTGATAAATAATAATGTACACCAGAAATTTTGCAACATTATAAACCAATATGACCTCAATAAAATAAAGATAATTTTTTTTTTTTTAAAAAAAAAAGGACACTGACCCGTCTTCATTCCTCACCACAGCTCTGGCCACATCTCTTTGTTGTACTTAAGGATTATTACACGAATCTTCAGACACCATTCCTGGAGAACCCCAATGATTGTTACTACTTTTGAGAGTCAGTTACTCTGAAATAACTGGTAGTTGTGATGGACTGTCCACGGAATATAATAAAGATTTCAATAAATAGACAGGGTTCAATCAATACTAGGGTTTCTCAACCTGGCCCAGATCATTCTTTCCTGTGGAGCCTGGAGTACGCTTTATAGGATATTTAGCAGAATCCCTGGCCTCTACTGTCTAGTTACCAGGAGCAGTTATCAAAAGCCAACGTCCCCTGGAAGACAAACTCACTTTGGTTGAATACCACTGATCTACATCATGCCAGAAGAAGATTACCAAGGCTATTAAATGAAGCAGAGAACTAGGGTCTTTCTCTACCTGCAAAGATCTTGCTCCATTATCCCAGCCTGGAGCCACGACATGGAGCACAGCTTTGCAGTCCAGATCGCAGCCACTTGTCATGAGTATGCTACCCACTTCCTCCTCTGCTCCCTGCTTGGTGGCATTTAACTCTTTCTGGAGCATTGGACCAGCTTTCATCAAAAGAGCCTGAGATAGTGGTCCTCTTCCAAGCTGAAGATCAGTGGGAACAGTGTTGACAATGACATCAGCCTTAAGGAAAACAGAAACAATTTGTTAGATTGAATCAGTAAGTAATGATTGAGCACCTATGACTTGCTAAGTACTACAGGGTAATGCACAAGATATGTTTGCCTATCATACAGACCTGTCAGCTCTACCCTCAAGGAACTTACAATCTGTTATTAGTACTTAATGCCATACTGAGGTGACTCACAAAACCTAGAAATGAAGAAAATATATTAGCCACTACTGTCAAGTCAACATGTAATAAGTTGGAGCAGAGCTGTGAAAATGAGTGAAAAAGAGACCAGAGACAGAGAGAGAGAGACAAAGAAAGAAGGAAATTGAGAGTGAAAGGTAGAGGCAGAAAGCAAAAGATGGTGAGAATGACTGAGACAAAAACATAGAAAAATTGAGAGAGACTGAGGAAGAGAGAGATTTGCTTTTAGGCTGGAACTGAGAGTAATTGTTTTGACTTCATTAACTACTAAAGAAAGAATAGGTCCATGTGAAGTGGCATCTGGTCAGCCCTGAAGGCCTGTACAAACGAAGGGCACTGAGGTGGAGGGAGGCAGGGTTTATTCAAGCCTGTCCAGAGGCATTGAGTTCTCCAATGTCTGCACTGAGGCCATCCCTTTGGTGAGATGGGGTCATAGCTGATGTCAAAAGATATTAGACATTCAATTCATGCAACTCCATTTATTCCAATTTTGTGTTCAGGTTTGGAGGGGAGAATGCTCTGATCATGTGGATTTTGAGTATTCTGGTTCCTTGGGGATCTCTTCCTCATAAATTAAAAGGTGTCTATGTCTCTGGGCCACGTAATAGTTGCATTTCTCACTCTAAGTGAATAATTGGCATCCATGGGTACACCTCCATCTTATACAAGGTTAGTTAGCATAAACTGATATCAAGACCTGAGAAGCCCCCTGCAGTGGCAAGAATGAGGGATGCTTCCAAAAACAAAAACAAAAACAAAAACAAAAACAAAAAAACTAGATCCAGCCTACTTTCTCTTCACTCCCACTTGCAGCCTCACTCTCTACTTACTGATTCCTACAGTTTGGGGAAGCAATACATCAACATGTAAAAAAGTAAAATAGTCTGATTTAATGCTTAAATCAGTTCAAGATAACCAAGAGAAACTGTGTTAAATATACAAATATTAATTGCTATAGAATTTCAAAAAATGGTAGGAATCGTTTAGACTGGACTGGTTAGTAAGAGCTTTACTAAGGGGATAAGGATTTAAGACAAGCTTGAAGAATGGATGTTACTGGGACAGGTAGAAACAAGGCAGTAAGGCATTCTAGGGGGGTGAAACATCTAAGAAAAGACCAAGAATTGAGAAAGGTCAGAGAGGAGTCCAATTGAGCCACAGGAGGGTTTTGATAGTGAGAGACAGGGCTGGGAAGAGATTTGGGGCCAGATGATGGCGGACTCTGAAAGTCACATTTTTTTGGGCTTGATCCTATAGGCAGTAGGGAGCCATTAAAGATTTTTGTGCAGGGGAGCACCTGATAAAACAATGTTTTTAGAATATGCATCAAACAGCAATGTAGAAGACATATTGGAGGGTGACAGACACTAAAGGTGAGTAGGCTAGGGCAGTACTGAGAGGTGACTGCAGGAATGAAAAGGAAAGGGAATGCACATGAGTCCTTGTGAAAGGAGGCCTGGTAATGAATTGGATGGGAAAAGCAACTCAGAGAAGAAAGAGTTAAAGAGGTTACACAGTCCAAAGTTTACACAGTACCATCCAATGGTGAGAATAGGCACCCTGACCTGAGTTGGCAAGAGTTTAATAATCAATTTAGCAGACTATGCAGTGGAAAGACTTTGGTTTCCTGATCTATGAGATGAGGGTGAGTAATGTTTATCTCAATTAAATTGTAGTACTGGTTGGGTAAGGTAAAATTTAAAGTGGTCCATTGTGAGTGGATGATGATGATAGCTTTCATTTTTACCATGTACCATGAAGATGCTCAAAACAATCCTAATATTGTCATCATCCATATTTATAGACAAGGACACTGAGGTATAAAGGGGATGTGGACCAAGATCAATGGCTGGTCAGTGGTAGAGTGGTATTTGATCCCCGCCAGAACTGGCTTTTAGAGTTGGTCTGTGTCACCACTACTCTATACCCCCTCCTAGACTGAAAGAGAAACTCACTGTCTTTTGTGTCATCCAGTTCTTTTCTGGTCTGATTGTACTCACTAAGCAATCTCATCACAGTGACTCATGTGGATCTCACTATTCCTGGTTCCATGGCAATGATCATTCTCATTGCACATTAAATAACTACAATTCCAGTTTTATAACCAGGTCTCTTGAGTTTGATTAGTGTGAGTCAGATCAAGTCTGGGTAAATGATAAGATTCAACTTCTCAACCTGCAGATCTGAGGACAAGGTCCTGAACCCATCTCTAAAAGTCTAAGGACTCTATTTACTCTAGAGAACATGAAGAAAGCGGCTGGCTTGTCTCTCCTCTGCCATCTCAGTAGCTGCAACAAAAGCAAAGAATATTTCCAGTGGCTCATAATCCATGAGTCTCCAAATTTCTCAGAAGGGTTCTCTGTCTATTAGTCTGGATTGTGTGCCCTCTGAAGGTAAATATCAAGTGTCAAAATGGTGGGTGCTATAGAATTCTGAAGAACAATCCAAATCAGTAATTCTCAGCCCTAGCTGCATATTAGAATCACCTAGAACACCTTCAAAAACTACTGATAGCTAGACCACAGACCTGACCAATTAAAATCAGGATCTCTAGGGATGGGGCCTGGGCTTCCACATTTTTAAAAGTTCCCAGATGATTCTGACGTGCAGCCAATATTCAGTGTCATGGATGTCAATAGGGATGGGATATAGGGCCTGCATCTCCTGCTAACTGGTGATTCCAAGGAAAAGGAAGTGGTAGGAGGGGAGAGGCAGGCAAGATCCTGGCTGAGCATGTAGTACCTGTACTGTGACCTTTCTCCCTCCTCATTGTGCCTCTGTCTGGGAAAGTGCTCAGGCAGGAGCAACAGGGTGTTTTTGTGAAGGGTGATATTACAATGTGACGTACATATGTCTTCCCCATTAATGCTAATGGGAACAAGAGAGAAAAACAGAACTGGGTTGAAAGTAGGTCAAAATAGGCTACAGAGAAATAAAAGGGGTGGATTTGCACACCCTGGTTTGTGGTTAAACTTGGATCTCTTCCTATGAGTACACATGAATAAATGTAGGGGATAGTAAATACAGCCCTGCATGAGTTAAATCCTCAGGTGGATTTAACTTCGCAAATTTAGATGATCTTAATCTTTGACCTTAAATCACACTACCAGTTAGATCCCATTTTTCCCTGGTGGATTTACTAAATAGCACCACTTACCGTGAGACATAAAACATCCCCACGTATCAACACAAGGTTCAGACCTTCTTTGGTTTGGGTTGAGGCTATAACATTTATGTTTGAAAGGTGATCTTTCCTGTTGCCTTGGTCTCCTGACTGTTGAGAAAACAGGAAAAAGCATTACCAGGCAATGCTATCTGAGGACTTTCCTCATAGGTATCCAAAGAGAAAATAACCATTAGATTTCACAGACTTATCTAACTCAACCCATGATTCAAAAGCAAACAATTTATTATCACATTTGAGTCTCAATTGTATTTAATACCCCAAATGTCGGTGAGCTCTTTGACTCATTCCCCCCCAAGAATCCTAGCCTTGCATATCCTGTCCATATCCCTGGCTCTTACTATTTAAGGATGCCCGGTCATATTTACAACTGTAATTCTTGCCTGAGGGCTTGCTGGAGTGCCAAAGCCTGCTTTGTTTGTCTGTGCAGCCAAGAGGAAGTGCAGGTAAATTAAGCCATCCTTCCAACTGCCCAAGCCCTCATCCAACCATTGACAGGAGTTGGTGTAAAAGTACTCCAGCAACCTTGCCTCCCAGATGGGACTTGCTCTGAGTTTCCCCAATGGGATTAAGTGGTAACTGATTTGATAACACACCCTATCAGTGTCCTTTACTTTCCTACTGAATCACTTGCACTTGAATCCTGTTTCAGTCCTCTTCTCGGGGAACCCAAACTAAGACACACCCCTCAGTCCTCCACAAGAATGCACTGGTGGTTTGAGTATTCATCAGTCACAGAATTTTAGAATTTGAAGGGTCATCACAGATCATCCAGTTCAGAAACTTCATTCTCCTGACAAGGAAACCAGTGTGCAAAGGGATGAAGCCACTTGCTCAGAGCCAAACTACTAGCTAATAAAGGACACAGTACTTTAATCTGCTCTTCACAGAGTCAAGGAAGAGGAGTCCATCTACCTGACAACGTTCTCACACTTATGAATGGTAAAAACATGGCCTGTGTCACCCTTCCACTGCTGCCCCCTGCATCTCTGACAGACAATATAATTGGTATCAGCACTCTTTCTCAATCAACCCAGATACAGTCTCAGGATCTTTCTCAACACAGAGCTCTAGTCAACAACCATGATTTGATCAGAGGAAACCCATGAAATGAAGGGTATTTGCAAGCCTGGTCTAGCTCAAAAAGGATAAGAATTTTCTCTGCTTAAAATAGTCTTAGAGAATTTTCCACACTCTGCTTTCTGTAACAAACAGAAAACTCCAGAAGGACTGGGAATGGCTCTTGGAGCGGCCCTTTTCATTGCTCAGGGACTTCATTCTTCGCTTTACAGTCTCCTGCACGCAGTCTGGTATGTTTCGTGAAAGCGTTATCAATGACCTCCCACTCTGAGAATTCCATGTGTGTAGACTCTTTCAAAACACTGAAGTGAAGACTAGAAAAGCTTCCCGAAGAATCGCCACATTCTCTGTCAAATTGTGTTTTTTCTTTTCAATGTTTTAGTTGATGTCTTTAATTTTCTTACAATTCTTTTTGCATCCTGCAAACAACCTATTATTATGACCATCTCCTTGAATATACCAGACTCAATCAAAATCCTATCATTCTCTATGCTATTTTTATGTCCTCTCATACCACTGGCTTCACATTTTATTTGGTGACTTGACATTTAGACATGATACGGGAGAATGTTTTAGAAACATCTTCTTTCCAGGTCTTGATGACATTGACTTTTGCTCCTTAAGTGAGTTAGGTGGCTGCAGACCTGAGTGTTACCTCCAGCCCCTTACAGGTGACCTGGGGCCATCTTATCTCACAGTGACACTTTCCCCTTTTAAAATTTGTCATTCCAATCAGGTGATGCTTTCTCTGCAAGAGCTTTCATATGAGAGGATCCAGGACCACCAGGAAGGTGCTGGCAACTGTCTCAGGCTGTCTTCTTTCCATGCAAGGCTATGCCCAAAGACATATAATATGGAAACACAGAGATGGACCTTTCGTTGAAGACAAACTTTTTGGCCAAGCAGGTGTCTACCACTAAAAAATAAAAAATGAAAGGGAGATATCATTCAGACAAAATCTTTGGCACCAAAAGAAATCCTGATACTAATAAGACTCTGAAATACAGTGTCTCTACCTCAAATGGTACCACTGTCAAGCAGCTCAATGAAAGATGTGACATTCATGAATGCAATAGGGCTAATCCTCACCTAACAGAATAGATCTGTTCCATTCATGTTTACTTTGCAGTGAAGTTTTTAAAAGTTAATCCCATTTTCACATTGACATCTATTATAATATTGGAAAGGTAACTTTTTTCCTTGAAAAAATCTAGCCCTCAGAGATACAATAAATAGAAACAATAATGCTTAAGCAATTTGAAATAACCTACTAGAAGTAAAGCCAATACCATTACAAAAAGGAATAGTTACAACAGTCAAAAATGTTAAAAACAAGTGTGTGCTGTAATCAAAAGAAGTCATAAAATTAGGTCAGATTCCCTAGACGCAGAGCCTGAGATGGCGATTCACGTGCAAGTGATTTATTACAGTTGTGCCCTCAGGAGAAACCTGTAGGAAGTGAGAGATGAAGATACAGAATGTGGTTTTAGGTTAAGCCTGGCCTCTTCCTGACCCTACAAGGAGCCCTGGAATATATAAATTGCATCACAGTGTTGTCCCAACCTTGAGGCAAAGGAGCTGGGTTCTTGCACCTTCCTGGTGGTTAGTTACCATCTATGGGCCATCCTGGTTGGGAGATGAATGTCAGTTGCCTAGAACCTCCAGGCTCCAGACCTTCAGTCTCCCAAAGGAAATCGTCTGGAGGAGGTTGTAAATGTGAGTCCTTAACAGTAATAAATACAGCGGTTGAATTATGAGTGCACCTAATAAATACAAGAGACCCCAGAGATCTGCGAGAAGCACCAAAGGAAAGGAAGAGCACCAAAGGAAATGCAAAGAAAAACTGCACAAGTTAGAGAGAAAGAGAACATGGCTTAGCAACTAAATTGAGTAAAAGCATCTAAGGGATTTTGGTTGACAGTCAACTCAGTACAAATCAACAGCGATGTAGCTGTGTTTAAGAAAAAAAAAGGTCACCAAACTCTGGCAAGGACATGGAGCAACAAGAGTTCCCATTCATTGCTAGCAGGAATGCAGAATGGTATAGCCGCTTTGGAAGATGGTTTGGAGGTTTCCTACAAAATTAAATATGCTCTTACCATAGGACTCAGCATGCATGCTCCTTGGTATTTACCCAAATGAACTTCGAACTTAAATCTACACACAACCTGCACAGGAATGTTAATAGCAGCAATATAACTTTATTCATAATTGTCAACTTGGAAGCAACCAAGATGTCCTTCAATAGGTGAATGGATAAATAAACTGTGGTACTTCCATAAAGTAGAATACTATTCAGAGATACAAAGAAATGAACTATCAAGCCATGAAAAGACATGGAGGAAACTTCAATGCATATTGCTAAGTGAAAGAGTCAGGCTGAAAGGCCACAAATTGTGTGATTCCAACTCTAAGACATGCTGGGAAAGGCAAAACTACGGAGACAGGAAAAGATCAGTGGTTGCCAGGGGTTTGGAGGAGGGAGGGAGGGATGAATAAGTGGAACATAGGGAATTTTTAGGGCACTGAAATTATTCTGTATGAAACCGTAATTGTGGACACATGACATTGTGCATTTGTCAAAACCCATAGAACCACAAAACAGTGAATTCTAATGTAATTAACTTTAGTTAATAATAATATATCAATATTTTTCATCAATTGTAACAAATGCACAACACTAATGCAAGAAGTTAATATTAGGGAAAACTGTCTCAGGGGCAGGGGGCATAGGAGAATTCCCTTGACTTTCTGCTGAATTTTTCTGGAAAACCAAAGCTGCTTTAAAAAAACGTAATAATGATTTGGGACTCTAACTATAGAAACATAGTAACACAAATGTGTTTGATGAATAATAACCCTATGCTACTTTTCATTGGTAAAAACAGGCAACGCCTGGGGTATTGTGTTTAGTTCAAGGCGCCAAACTTTGCAAAGGGATTATGAAAACTAGACATGTTCAGAAGCAAGAAACTGAGGTTGTGAAAGGACTCAAAACCATGTCACGTGAAGATATACAAAAGGAACTGAGTCTGTTTAACTTGCAGAGGTAGAGTAACGAGTGGGGTGGGATGCAGGGAACGGGACATAATAGTTGCCCTTAAACATTTAAAGGGCAACCTTGTGTGTTTGTGTGTGTGTCTGTGTGTGTTCCAATAAAATTTTATTTACAAAAACAGATGACGGGCTGGATTCGGCCCACAGGCTAAAGTTTTCTGACCCCTGCTCCTGATCAATCAATGCCTGTGAGATTGACACCTGCTTGGGTAGGGCAAGTTTGATCTTGGTATAAGTATTATTTAACTATAAATCTTCTACAGAGCTCGTTCAGTTTTCCCCAGGTTAAAATCACTTTTATCTTCAGATTTTGATCTAGATGTGGTAAACACCAATCTGGTGATCTTTGAAGATCCAAAAACTGAGATGATGTTGTTAAGCCAGCAAGGGCAGCACTGGTCTCTTGAGGTAAAGACCTGTCTGAGTCACTGAATGCCCACGGGCCTTCAGCGTTCCTAAGGATCCTGACAACTGCTGCAGTTTTCGTAACTCCTTCATTATCTTTTTTCTCTCCAATTTTTTTAATTCTGTTTTTTATTAAGGCATAATTGACAAACAACATTATATTAGTTTCAGGTGTACAACATAATGATTCAATATTTGTATATATTGTAAATTGATCACCACAATAAGTCTAGAATCCATCACCATCCATAGTTACAAAATTTTTTTCTTGTGATAAAAATATGGAACGCTTCAGGAACATACGTGTCGTCCTTGCACAGGGGCCACACTAATCTTCCCTGTATTGTTCCAATGTTAGTAGATGAGCTGCCAAGCAAGCACTGAAGAGCTGTCTCATAATAAAAGGATTGACTTCTACAACTTTAAGTGGAAGAACAAGGACTAATGGGTAGAACTACAGTAAAACATATTTGGGCTTAATGTAAAGCTAAATTTTAAAAAATAATTAGAACCATCCTAAGGTGGAATGGGTCAATGAGATGGTGAGTTCCCAGGAAGCAGAAGATGGGCCATCACTTAGTGGTCTGATTTTACTTCTAGAGAAACTGTTTTGTGGTTTTTGGGTTTTTTTGTGGTGGGGTGGGAGGCATATTTTTCTTAATTGAATTCGCTAACCTATTTTCAAATACATTTTACCCAGTAGAAATAGTTTATTCCAGTACTCTTATGTCAGAGGTGATAACAACACCAAAACAAAGGACACTGAACTATTTAAATCTCATTTAATAATGGCAGTTTATCTCTGCATCTGCTGAGACATACCACCATCTAAAATGCAATTCATATCTATTATTTCGAATCAAATTAGTAACTTGTGTTTTCCATTTTTGCCTAATTTGATAATTGTAAGAGCTTTATTTAGTGAATACCTGTTGTGTGTCAGATATTTTACAAATATTACCCCATTTAATTTAATCTTCACAATGACCCCGTGAGATAGATTTTATCTTCACTTTTTAAATGAGGAAACAGAGAATCAGAAAGTAACTTTGCTATTGCTATCCAGCTAGTATACTCTAGAAGATTTTGGATATATGCCTTTGGGACTCTAAAGGTCAGTGGTGCTCCAGAATTTCTATACAGAGGGCTTAGGTGTGACAATCTGGCCAGAAGTAGGGGGTGATGAAGGGAGATTGTCTTAAAGCTGTATTTTCTTGACTGTGCAAGTAAGATGGCGCCCAATGATCCCTACTTCCTGGTAATCACACCTTTGTATAGTCTTCTTCCATATTGTATCAAGATTGGTCTGTGCGACCAACAGAAGATGGCAGAAGTGATGCCATGTCACTTCTGAGGCTAGGTTACAAACATCACTACAGCTTTCCTTCCTTCCCTTCCTCAGATAACTCACTATAGGAGAAGCCACTGCCATGTCATGAACCCCCAGTGGAGATGCCCTCATAGCAAGGAACTGAGGTCTCTGGCAGCAGCCATGTGAGTGAGCTTAGAAGCAGACTCTCCAGCCCCTGTCAAGACTTGTGATGACTGCAGCCCCAACCAACATCTTGATAGCAAACTCATGAGAGATCCTGAGTTAGAATCACCCAGCTAAGCTGTTCCCAAATTCCTGACCCACAAAAGTATAAGAGGACAAATGTTTGTTACGTAAAGCCACTAAACTTTGGGGTCATTTGGTATGCAGCAATAGAAAACTAATACAGATTGTATGCTTCTTCAGCATGACTTGAAGAGGCAGGCTGATGGAGAGAGTGGGGATAAGACTAAAACCCCTACCTCCTAACCCTTTCTGGCAAAGTCATTGCTGAAATTCAACCTCTAACCACTACGCCAGGGGTACGAATTTTAAGGGTCTTAATGGAAAATTATAAATATGCATATATATATGTTAAAATAGAATAGAAAATAGAGTGCATCAGTTCCTTAATGAGAAATGCACATGTTGCAACAAAACATTCTCCAAAATTGCTACAAACACCTTCATTTTCATATAAGATGGGTTCGGATATTATATATCTATCTATATATTTTTTTTAATGATGTGTTGTTGTTAAAAAAAAAGTTTATAAAATGCTGCACTGCACTTTATATCACCCTGCCTCCTCTCTTGGTTTCTTTAGTTCACTAATTGCTGGAGTGCAGATTGAGGCTCTGAGTCGGCCCAACTTGCACGTTATCTCCGGAAAGATTGAATATGCTTAACCATTAGCCATTTTCTAGAGTATAACAATGTCTAACTGTTTTTTTTTTATAAAGGCTCTCTAGATGTCAACAGTAGCATTAAGAACTAGATGAGAAGTGTGTGAGAGACACGGGGCCTTCAAATTCGGAAAGTTGGGAAGGCTGGTTTCAGTCCTAAGAATTAGACAGTTTTAAATGCAGAAGTCGCTAAGTGAGGGATACCAGTCCTAAACTAAGTCTTCTCACAAGGTACCAATTAAAAATACCCAGTGGTATCAATTCATTGCTATACTAAGAATCAGGTATCATTTCAGTCTAGTGCCACGACTATTAGCTTCTTAAATCACTACTGAAATGTAAGCTCCTTTTCTTTCTAGATAGTGTCTCAATTTTTGGCTTTTCCACCTGACTGGTTGCCACTGAAGCTCCATGAGGAAGATCCTAATACCTGCTTCTCTCCTCTTGACCGCACTCTCTTTCCCCTCCAGTCTTCCATCCCCACCTATAGTTTCAGAGATACTTTTTGGCTTCACCACCTCTTCTTATGGATCACAGCTGGGAGGGGATGTGCAGGTGAAGTATGACCATTTAACATGGCACAGGGAAATGGGAGGTCAAAGGAAGTTTTTTGTTGTTAGTTTTTTTTATTACTGCTAAAAAACAAATTCTTTTAGCTAGATCTCCACAGAGACCTGTTCAAAGCCTTGAGTTAATTCATAGCCTATCCCAGTAAGAATGTGGTGGCTTTGATGGATTTCCTAATCACCTGAGTGGCCCCTAATCTAACGTCAGTCATGCATGAAATGGTTAATAATAACCTTAAACAGGAAGAAAGAAGAGAAATTAATTACCTTTGTAGTCAGAAAACTCAACCGGGGCTGAACACTCTTCCAGGAAATACTAGACATTGGTTACTCCTTCTCCATTTTGGGGGTTTCCAAAGACAATTGTTACATAATTATTATCAACATGAGGTGGCAGATTCTCAATCTTAATGGTTCTTGTCAGTTCCAGAAGTCTTGGAAAAATCTGAAGTTGCTGAATTTTGTGGTGTCTGTGACAAACAGTAACGAATATCCTGACATCTACAAATGAAAACCAGTTTATTGGTACTGTAATTTCATTTCATATTGGAAGAAAACAGATTTTACAAAGGAAGTTGACTTTGAGGCTATAACTAGGATTTAAAATTTAGATGCAAAATTTCTATGTAAAGTTATATTTCACAGTGTCAGCTTCCCACTATCCCACATTGCCTACCCTGGGCGCACAGCTATCTTTAACAGTGACCTCCATTTGTGATCATTTTGGGAGCATGGATCAACAGTTACCTCTCCAAATGAAATCAAGTGTGTACAGCCACTTTGTAAGCTGATAATGGTAATAATGGTTGTAATATAATAATCTTTGCTAAATCTTATTTCACTTCATTCCCCCTACTAACTTCACCATATCTTGGTCTCTATTTGTACATGCCATTATCATAAAAATAAGGTCCAATTACTAATAAAACTCTTTGGAGATTTGAGGGCACATACACAGTGGTTAAGAAAATACACTCAGAAATCAGAATGTCTGATTTGGAATTATGACTCAAACACTTACTAGCTGTGTGACTGTGAGCAAGTAATTTAATCCTCTCTAAGCCCAGATTTATTCATTTGTAAAATGGGAGATAATAATAGTGCCTATGTCATGGTGCTATATGTTAAGACAGAAAGTAAGTAAAAACTTAGCAGAATACTTGACAGAGAGCAAGCACTTGATAAATGTTAGTTATTAGCAGCACCAGGAGTAATAATACATAGATTCCCACACGATTCTCTTACTGAGAGTTAGAAAGAGCACAACTTTTAAAGAAGACCCATTGAGGGATACCTGGAATCTCAAAATAAGATACAACTACAATTTGCAAATGAAGGATTAAAAACTATTGTCCGTCTTACCAATATTTTTGAGAAAAATGAAGCCAGCAATTTTAATATTGGGTATTACTTCCACCCTGAAGTTGCCATTGGCTTCTGACAGGCCGCTAATTGATTCCACAAACAAGGACAGCACATTCTCAGTCATAGTGTCTTGGATATTGTGAAATGCACCAAAAGGGAGGCTTGTGAAGGATCTTTCGAAAATTCATCTATTTCATCCACTTCCATGTCATCTATTTTATCCACTCTTCTGAAAAATATTACTTTTGTACTGAGGTCTTCTGACTTCGCAATTTTTAGAGAGACAGAAACACTCGAGATGTTAGTTTTTATATCTGATTTGAGATTTGACAAGCTTTGGCTTTCATATTACTTTCTGATGTCTTAAATACTTTGGAAGAAGATAGAATTCACTCATTTCCTTATTAAAAAAAAAGAAAATAGTAACTCTTTGATTAAACGATTAAGTAATTAAACATTATACTTTTAAAGTCAAATTTACTGATGAAACTACAGGGAAAAAAGTAAAAACATGGCATGCAATGATGGTGCTCATCCACCAACACAAATTAATAGAACCACAATTTGTTACTGAAAAGAAAGAAGTTTCTGTTACTGCATAATGAAAGGGCAATCTACAGAGATAACTAAAATACAAAATGTTACATAGTCACAAAGAAGATTTGGTATGGTTAGACATTCTTGGCAGAATAGAGACTCTTACTTCCAGTTTTCATTGTTTTTAATCCTTGAAAGAGAAATAAAGGGATTTTCCCCTTACCATTATAAACAGGCTTATTCTGAACTCAGAAATCAACAGTATTCACAGCGAAGAAACACAACAGTCACTCTCCTTAGAAGTAGTATAAAACAAAATAAACCAAAAATCAGATATATGTTCTGTCACCACTTCTATTCGATGTATTATTTAGAACTCTTCCTGGTCATCAAAATAAAGTGAGGAAAAGAAATGAGGATAAACATAGAAATGGAAAGGAAATCAAAAACAGTCATTCTTTACAAATAATACAGCAATATATTGCAAAAATTTAAAAAAATCAGCAATGCCATTAAAAAAGTGAGATGACAACTATAGAATGGGAGAAAATATTTGCAAATCATTTAAATGATAGGGGACTTGTATCTAGAATATTAAACAACTTTTACTACTCAACAATAAAAACAAATAACCCGATTTACAAATAGGTAAAGGATTTGAAAAGATGTTTCTCCAAAGTAGACATATATAGGACATAAAAGGACACAAAAAGATGCTCAAAATCACTAGTCATTAAGAAAATGCAAATCAAAATCATAATGAGATACCACTTCGTACCCACTAAGATAACTAAAATAAAAAAAACGACAGACAATAACAAGTGTTGGCCAGACTGTGGAGAAAATGGAACCCTCATACATTGCCAGTTAGAATATAAAATGATACAACCACTGGGGAAAAGTTTTGCAGTACCTCAAAAAAGTTAGAGCTACCGTATGAGCCAGAAATTTCACTTCCGGGAAGGTCTACACCCAAAAGACATGAAACATATGTCTACACAAAAACTTGTACAAAAATTCTATGGACAAAATGTCCCCCCAAAATTCATATATTTTAAAGCCCTAATTCTCAATGTGATGGTATCTGGAGGTGGGGTCAGATGAGAGGTAACTAGGTTTAGATGAGGTCATAAGGGTAGAGCTCCCAAGATGAGATCAGTGCCCTTAAAAGATGAAGAGAACAGAGCCAGGTGAGAAAATAGCAAAAGAGGGTCATCTGCCAATCAGGAAGAAGGCCCTCACCAAAAACCCGATCATGCTGGCATCCTGACCTTAGACTTCCAGCCTGCAGAATTGTGAGAAATGAAGGTTGTTGTTTAAGCCATTCAGGCTATGGTGTTTGTTATAGCAGCTTGAGCTGAGACAAAAAATGTTTGTAGCAGCATTATTCGCAATAGTCAAAAAGTGAAAACAACCCAAATGTCCATCACTTGATGAACAGAAAAGTAAAATGGGTATACCCATACATTGGAAGACTATTTGGCAATAAAAAGTAAGAAAGTTCTGATATATTCTACAACATGAATGAACCTTGAAAACATGCTAAGTGAAAGAAGCCAGTTGCAAAAGACCACACATATATGATTCCATTTATATGAAATGCCTAGAATACACAAATTCATAAAGACAGAAAGTATATTAGTGGTTACCAGGCTTGGTGGGGAGACAACGAAGGGGAGTGACTGCAAAGGGATATGGGATTTCTTTGGGAGTGATGAAAATTTCTAAAAATAGATAGTGGTGAGCACTGTGAATATACTAAAGCCCACTGAGTTGTACACTTTTAAAGAGTAAATTTTATGGCATGTAAATTATATCTCAACAAAGCTGTTACCAAAGAATAAGACTCAATAAAGCAGTTCCTAGGGAATATGTAGGGCGTACTAAGAGCACCGCCGAATTTCAATGGCAAAAATGAAGTCTGAGCAGATATTCTCTGACCTTGCAGAAATACATTATGATTATAATAATCTCCAAGTTAAATTATAGATATATCAATAAAATATCTTAATTTAAGCCCAACTAAGATACCAACATGGTAAATTATCAAATTTGATAAAATGAATTTTAAAAAACAAAACAATACCGAAGGAAATCATGAGAGACTTGGCATGCTACACTTTAAAATGCATCTTTCCACAGACTGGAAGAAAATATTTGGGAGTGACATACTTGATAAAGGACTGTTATCCAAAATATATAAAGAACACTTAAAATTCAACAGTAAGAAAACAAACAACTTGATCAAAAAATCAGCAAAGAAGATATAGAGATGTCAGATAAGCATATGAAAAGATGCTCAACATCATATGTCATTAGAGAGTTGCAAATTAAAACAACAATGAGATACCACTACACACCTATTAGAATGGTGAAAATCTAGAACACTGACAACACCAAATGCTGACAAGGATTTGAAGCAACAGGAGCTCTCATTCATTGCTGGTGGGATGAAAATGGTACAGTCACTTTGGAAGACAGTTTGGTAGTTTCTTGTAAAACTAAACATATTCTTCCCATACAATCCAGCAATCACACACTTTGGAAGCTACTGAAAGGAGTTGAAAACTGATGTCCACACAAAAAACTGTACCTGGATGTTTATAGCAGCTTTATTTATAAATGCCAAAACTTGGAAGCCACTAAAATGTTCTACAATAGGTGAATGCATAAATAAACTGCAGTACATCCAGACAATGGAATATTATTATCCTAAAAAGAAATGAGCTACCAAGCCATGAAAAGACATAGAAGAACCTTAAATGTATATTACTAAGTGAAATAAGCCAATCTGAAAAGGCTGTAGTGTGATTCCAACTGTGTAACACCTGGAAAAGGTGAAACTATGGAGACAGTAAAAAGATCAGTGGTTGCCAGCGATTAGAGGAGAGGGAGGGATGAACAGCAGAGCACAGAGGATTTTTAGGGCAGTGAAACTATTCTGTATGATATTATAGTGGTGGATATATGCCATTAAATATTTATCAAAACCCACAGAATGTACAACACCAAGAGTGAACTCTATTGTAAGCTACGCACTTTGAGGGATAATAAAGTTATCAGTGTAGGTTCACCAGTTATAAGAAACGTAACATTCTGGCGTGGGATGTTGACATTGGGGAGGTTGTGTATGGGGAGGTATATGGGAATTCTGTATCCTTTGCTCCATTTTTCCATGAACTTAAAACTGCTCTAAAAAATAAACTCTATTTTTTCTAAAAAAAAAAAAATGCATCTTTAAGTAATAAGTATAACACTAAATTGTTCTGAATTAAGAATAGATAATCTGACAAGAAGTAAGACAGAAATTCCATAAATAAGCCTTAACCTATCAAAAAGTTTAAGATATGAAGAAGGAAGAGGACTAAGAGAGTGGAGACATGAATCATAACTTAATAAATATTGTTGCGAAGGGGAGTCTCAATTATGAAGAAAATTAGATATCAATTCATACCTCACAATCAATACCTGTCTACAATAATATTAACCCCTGGGGGTTAGAAATGTTAACATTAAACACTCCAAAAGTGTTAGAATAAAAGTTCTATATTTATTTGACTAATTGTATTAAGGTGAAAAATTTTCAACTAATGAAGCAAAACAGAAGATCTAGAGATATCAATCTAAATAGATTCACATAAAAAACTAAAGCAATAATAAAAATAAAAAGATATCTGCAACACAGCAGAAACTCAAGAAATGCAGGTTGATAGATTAATACAATGGAGCATAGGGCCCTCTCAGCCAGGGCAGTAAATTGTCTAAAATTCTACGAACAGAACAGGGGATGGCAGGTTATTGCTTCCATGTGACAAATCAAAATAGTCTTCCATCAGACGATTCATGAAAAGTGCAATTCAGCACGCCAAAGGCAGCTTTAGAAGTATCAGTGTTTAATGCACTAGAATATGAGTTACATGAAAGTCAAGCAAATCAAGGATGGAACAACATTGGAAAATCTATTAATATAATTCACTGTAGGTCTGAGCAAAACAATGTGAGTATCTCCATATCTGCTGAAAAAGCATTGGACAAAATTCACACACACTCCTAACAAAATCTCCTGAAAAAATAGAAATGGATTGATCTATTTCCTTAACATAGTAGAATATCTATACCTCAGTCCTAAAGTCAGCAACTTACTTAGGGAAACCCTGCAGGCATTCCCATTAAGGTCAGGAACAAGACAACTATGGTGACAACCTACAATACCACCTGACATTGTTCGGGACATGCTAACTAATGCAAACAGATCTGACAAAAAATAAGAGTGTAGATTAGAAAAAGATGAAACAAGACTATCTTCATCTGAAGGTAACAATGTCTACTTGGAAAATCCTAAAATAAATAATAAAAATATTAAAAATAAATAAAATAATAATTAAAAATAATAAAAATAAATAATAAAAATTAAAAAATTCAGCTAGTAGCAAGACATAAAATGAGCACACAAAGATTGATAGCTCTAGGACATCCGTTTAGGCCAATATGGAGTAACCGATTTACTATCACACCTTAAACAACTAAAAAACTGGATAAAAGATATGAAGCAATGCTTCTGCAGATGTTTGGAAACAGGCAATATGGCACAGTGATCAGATGAGGTGAGCCCAACAATTGCTCCCTTCCAGGCTTACCATAAGGAGAGAGGTTCCAAGCCATAGTGCAGGAAGGAGAAACGTAGGGGAAGCCTGGTAGCCTCACTGAGTTGAGGAGACAGACTCAGGACTCTGAGGAGGCCAAAATGACCAGAAATTGCAAGTCAGAATATGGGAGAGGAAAGAGATGCACAAAGATCTCCAGAGGTCTACAGAGGCTCTTCCCGGAGCCTTCAGCTCCAAAAGAGCTGGGAAAAGTGCCTGTTCCCAACAGCCACAGAAGAAAACCTCATGAGAAGTTTTAGATATAGGGTAAAGAATTCAGAAGTGTTTTGCCTCAGTGGTGGAAAAATTAGCTGTAGATTAAAGGCTACCCTGCTCCTGCCTAACAAAGCTTAAAAATAAGCCTCAAAAGGATCAAACTGTTTTCAGGTAACTTAACTGTGACCCAGATAAAAATCTCAAAAATATGTTTTAAAGTACAAGAATATCTAGGACTCAACAAGGCACAATGCATATGTTTGGCATCCAACCAAAAATTCCCAGACTAAGAAGAAGCAACATATGATGCATAATATGGAAAAAAAAATAAATAATTTGAAACTAACCCAGAAATGATAGAATTGGTAGACAGGGCTATTAAAACAATTATTATAACAATATTGCATACTTTCAAGAAGGTAGAGGAAAACAAGAGTGTATTTAGCAGAGACTTAATATAAAGGAGAACCAAATCAAATTTCTAGAGAGGAGAAATACAATGTTTTAGGTCAAAAATACACTGAGTGGGATTAAAAGGATAATTATATACTGCAGAAAGAAAAGATTAGTTGACTTTGAGACATAAAAATAGTAACTACACAAAATGAAAGACAGAGAGAAAAGACTGAGAAAATAATGAGTGGAGAATCAGTGAGCTGTGTGACAAGTTGAATAACATACATGAATGAAAGAACAAGAGAAGGGGACAGAAGAAAATATTTGATGAAGTAATGGCCAATATTTTTTTCAAATTTGATGAAAACTATATTCCCATGGATCCAAGATGCACAATGAACTCCAAGCACAATAGACATGAAGAATGCTACACCCAGACACTTCATAAGTTGCTTAAAACCAGTGATAAGGAAAAAAAATCTTAAAAATACAGAGAAAATTATACACAGAAAGACAAAGTATAAGAATGACAGGAGACTTCTTGTCAGAAACAATGGAAGCCAGAAGACAGGGAAGCAACATCTTTGCTGTCAACTTACAAAACATCTTTCGAAAATAAATGTAAAATAAAAACCCTTTCAGACACACAAAAGCTGAAAAAACATCACAAGAAGACTTGCACTATAAGAAATGTTAAATGAAGTTCTTCAGGAAGAAGGAAAATGATGCCAGATGAAAAGAGTGAGTACATGAGTAAATATAAAATAATGTTTTCCTTGTTTTAAAAATTCCTTTTAATCACAAATAGTCAAAACAATCTTGATAAAGAAAAAAAAGGCTGGAGGCCTTACACTTCCTGACTTCAGAGCATATTATAAAGCTACCGTAATCAAAACAATATGATACTGGCATACAGACATATAGATCAGTGGAACAAAAGAAAAAGTTTCATGACACTGAACCTGGCAATGATTTATTGTATATGACACCAAAATCACAGGCAACAAAAACAAGAACAGAAAAGTCGGACTGGACTACCTCAAAGTTTAAAACTTCTGCATAGCAAGGAAACAGTAAATATATAGAGTAAAAAGTCAACCTACAGAATGGGAGAAAATATTTGCAAATCATATATCTGATAAGGGGTTAATATCCAGAATACATAAAGAACTCCTACAATTCAACAACAGCAACAAAAACAAAACAACCTGATTGAAAAATGAGCAAAGGACTTGTATAAACATTTCTGCAAAGAAGATATTCAAATAACCAATAAACACATGAAAAGATGCTCAACATCTCTGATCATTAGGGAAACGCAAATCAAAACCATAATGAGATATCACCTCACACCCATTAGGATGGCTCCTATTAAAAGAAAGAAAGAAAGAAAGAAAATAACAAGTGTTGGTGAGGATGTGGAGAAATTGGAACCCTTATGTACTGTTTGTGGGAATGTAAAGTGGTGCAGCTGCTCTAAAAAACTAAAAATAGGATTACCATATGACCCATCAATATGACTTTTGGACATATATCCAAAAAATTGCACATAGCATCTCAAAGACATATTTGTACACTCATATTCATTGCTGCATTATTCACAGTAGCCATAAGATAGAAGCCACACAAGTGTCCACTGACAGATAAATAGATTTTAAAAATGTGGTATATATATACAATGGAATATTATTCACCCTTAAAAAGGAAGGAAATTCTGACACATGCTACAACATGGATGAACCTTGAAGACATTATGCTAAGTGAAATAAGCCAGTCAGAAAAAGAGAGATACTAATTTAGTTTTGCAAGATAAAAAGTTCCAGAGATTGGCTGCACAACAATGGGAATATTCTTAACACTATTAAACTGTACACTTAAAAATGGTTAAGATGGTAAATTTTGTTATGTGTATTTTATCACAATTTTTAAAAGTTAAAAAGAAAGAAGACTGGTAGATTTCAGTGCAAGTATTAACAAAGATAAAAATGTCATTTTATCCTGACGAACGAAAAGATTCATCAAGGAGAAATAACAATCCCTAAACATTTATACACCTAATAACAGAGCTTCAAAATACATGAAGGTAAAATTGATAGAATTCCAAGGAAAAATAAATCGACAATTATATTTGGAGATTTCGGCATCCCTTCTCAATAACTGATAGAACAACTAGACATAAAATCAGTATGGATAGGAGTCATCACACAATATTATCAACCACTTGCTCTAAGCAACATGAATGAATACTCCATGCAACAACAACAGAACACATTGTGTTTTTAGGTGTGCATGGGAATTTATCAAGATAGACCATATTCTGTCCAGAAAACAAATCTCAAAATATAAATTTTAAAAGATTCAAACAATAAGAAATATGTTCTCTAACCAGTATAGAATTAAATTAGAAAGCAACAGAAAATTCATAATACCTGCAACTAAATGGATGAATCTCAGCTACATTATGCTGAGTGAAAGAAGCAAGGCTCAAAGACTATGTACTGTGTGGTTCCACCTATATGACATTCTGGAACTACAGGGACCAAGATCTGACCAGTGTTGGCCAGGGGCTCACCTTGAGTGAAGAGGTTGACCACAAAAGGACTGGTGGTAATTGGGGGGGGGGTGATGAAACTCTTTTATATCTTTATATCTTATGATTGTTACATGGTTGTATACATTTGTCAAAACTCATAGAACTGTACACTAAGAAGTAGGGATTTGCTGTATGTAAATTATACTTTAATTTTAAAAATGAAAAGAAAAGTCAATAGCATTCATACGCACAAATAATTAGTTAGAAGATTGAGTGAATAAGAAAACCTTGTTTACAATAGCAAGAAAAATGATAAAATATTTAGAAACAAACAAAAAGTAATGTTCTATGTAAGAAAACTATAAAATACTCTTTAAAGACACAAAGTAGACGAGCAAATGAAATGGCATCCTTTGTTCTTGGTTAGAACATCTCAACATCATCTCAAGGTGTCAGCTCTCTATAATTTATAAGTTTAATGCAGTCCCAATAAAAATCCCAATCAGCTGTTTTTGGACACTCATCATAAATCAGAACTGAAACTCAAGGTTCATAAGGCAAGACAAGCACACAAGAATGACTAGGAAATCACTGAGAAGGAGGAGCTATGTAGGGGGCCCTGACATTAAAACGTATGACAGAGCCCCTCCAAAACAGATGAATAAACAGCTCAATTGAATAGAACACAAGTTCCAGAAATAGCCAAACTACATCTAAAAATCTAGTATAAAGGTGGTATCTCAAGTTACGGAGGCAGCGATAATCTTAATAAATGGTGTTGGAATTTATTAAGTCTTACCAGAGATAAAAATGTGGATACCCATTTGGAAAAAAAAGATAAAATTAGGTCTATTCCTCAGACCAAACACAGGAATAAACTCTAAATGTATCAGAGACTTACATGTAAAAAATAAAGCATTAGCAAAGAGAAAAAAGTATGGGCAACTATAACCTGGGTGAAGGGGAAAGCTCTTAAAATGCGGCCAGAAGTCCAGATAGTCCAGATGCAAAAAAACAAAAGACTGATAAATTTCACTACATAAAAATAGAAAACGTTTGCATGGGGGAAAAAAAGCCACCATAAGCAAACTCAAAAGACAAATGATAGGGGCCAGCCTGGTGGCCCAGTGGTTAAGTTCGAGGGCTCCGCTGCGGCAACCCAGGGTTTCGCTGGTTCGGATCCTAGGCAGGAACCTGGCACCACTCACCAGGCCACGTAGAGGCGGCGTCCCAAGTGTCACAACTAGGAGGACCCACAACCAAAATATACAACTATGAACTGGGGGGATTTGGGGAGAAAAAGTAGAAAGAAAAAAGAAAGAAAAAAGAAGATTGGCAACAGTTGTTAGCTCAGGTGCCAATCTTTAAAAAAAAAAAAAAAAAAAAAAGACGAATGACAAACTGAAAGGAAATATCCATAAGAAATATCACAGATAAAAGACGAATCTCCCTAATTTACAAGCAACTTTTAAAATGTGAGGGGAAAGGACAAAGGTGCCCGGCACTCCACTCCCTTCCGGGACAAGTCAGGTGGTAACTGCCTCCTAGAAGAAAGCCTTCGGAGGGACGTGGGGTCCCTGCGCCACCCCAGCTGCAGGGCCGCGCGTGCGCCCGGCTCCTGGAGGGCATCCTGTCGCCCCCTCCTCACCCCTGCCCCTGCGCCCCTCACCATCCTCCTGGAGGAAGAACGCCAGGAAGCGGGTTGGGCTGCCCGGCTCCGGGCGGGCGGACCTCACGCTCCCAGCCTCCGGATCTCTTCGATCTCCTCGCGCTCTGGAAGTACACCTGCCGCTTGGTGCCCAAGTTCCTCGGGGGGTGGGGGGGCGGGGGGGGTGCGGTTCGGGGCCCCAGGGCACCAGGACTCTCAGATCAGCAGCGGCGGGCTGTGCGCCGCCATCCTCAGCTCTGCTCTTCTGTCCCCACTGCCAGCCCGCTCCGCTCAAAAAGTTTGTCCCGAGATTCTCTTTCGCTTTCTTTTCTGTGAAACGCTTCGACAGCAGTATTCAGTCTTCAGAGAGGAAACAGCTGCCTCAAGATTATGTCTCCCTTTTGAGAGAAACCTTCCTGTCAGACAAATTCTGGGTCAGAGTCCTGGGCTCTTTAATTCATCACTTGTGTAACCTCAGTCAATTGCATCTGTACAATGGGCATAGCCATAACTACTTCATGATACTATCATGAGGATTAAATCAGATAAAGTCTCTAGAGTGCCTGGCATTAAAAAAAATATATATATATATATCAATATTAGTTCCCGTTTCTGCTGGGCATCCCATTCCTACCCCATCCCACTTTCCCTACACATATATCTTCAGAAAAATACACTGGGGTCTTTTCATGCCTCCTAAGACAGGGCTGGAATCAGGTCTAGCCTGACAAGACATTAATTTAATTCAACCAACTTGTATTGAAGGCCCTTGATATGCCTGGCAATGCATTAAGATTATAAAGATGAATTAGACACAATCCCTTCTGTCTGAGATGGGGGTGGAAGGAACAGAAGAGATGCGAAAAACAGACAAATACACATTTACCTGGTGTGTCATGGAAGGTCCTGGCAGGATATAGATAGTATACTCAAAATGGGTAATTGAAGAGAGGTTAATAAAGGAATTACCTAGATAGGTGTGGGCAAAGGGTTAAGGGAAATCAGTACGAAATGGTGAAGCAGCCCCACTCTCCCCTTATCATCTAGGCTGAAGGGGCAAGGGAGGGGTCATGGACTGAGCCTGATAAGAGCCATACATATAGGAGAGAGCTATTCGAGAGGAGATGTGGCTGAGTTTGGGAGACAACAGGGGGAATAAATCCCCCAGTCTCTCTCTCCTCCTACCTTCCCATCTCTTGCTGGAACCTCGCATTGCTGAACCCAACAGCAATCAGAGAGCATGAGAATGGAGTCAATGCAATACCTAGAGGTCAGGGCCCAGCAGCACTCCAAGGCAGAAAGCAGGGTAAGTGGATTTTGATAGCACATCTGCATTAATAGAAATATGTATAAAGTATTAGGAACACAGGGAAACAAGTGATTCATAATATGGAGACGACTGGAGGAAAGTTCCTATAGTTAGTGGCATTTGACTAACACCTTGAATGATAAGTAGGAGATTTCTAAGAGCAGGACGAAATGGAGGGACATCCAGAGAGAGAACATGTGGTACAAAGGCCAGAAGAATAAAAGCATAGACTGTGGTTTGGAAGAGCTGGTAGTCTGGTGTGACTGGACCACAGGGGCTTTGTGGAGAGGAGGGGACATGTGGTAAGCAAAGTAGAATGAGAAATCCCTGATGGCTGTGATGTGGGGTTTGAACTTTATTTTCTAGGCCAATGGTCCCAGACCAGTACCATGAGCATCACTTGGAAACTTGTTAGAAATGCAGATTCTTGGGCCCAACTCCACACCCAATGGGTGAGAAACTCTAGGGTTGGGTCTTAGAAGACAACCTGCGTTTTATTGAGGCCTTCAGGGATGCTGACACAAGATCAAGTTCGATCAGTACTGCTGTAGGCATCAGGAGTCACTGAAGGCATATCATCATACTGAAGGGTGATGAGATCAGAGCTGTTTTTTCAGAAGGTAGTTTGAGGCGGGAGGAGGAAGGGGGATGGAGACAGAGTGATAAAATATTCTTTAGGGAATATTTTAATCATTCTGGTGAGAGAACCATGAAGATGAAGAACTGGGCAATGAGATTCGAAGTGAAGAAGGAGACGCAGGACTGGTGACAATGGATGTATAGGATGAGTGGGAGAAGACAAAGGTGCCACTAGGGCTGCAGTTTAATGTGCTATAAATGGAATATATTTTACATTGTTTGTTGTTTTCACAGGAAATAAACTGGGTGTCCTCCTCTATAAAATAAAGCATATAAACAAGATAATTTCTGCCGTCCTTTTCAACTCATATGCCAAGCAAATAAAGCTGCTGAGTGACCTGCTGTCTTTTCAAGGCTCTTTGTGAAGCAGTGGCCAGGGTGATAACTCAGGCATTGCGTTGCATCACATATTCGTCTCACTTCTCTTTTTGTTGTCCTTACCTTCACTGACCTGGGCTTCCACTTCCCAAACCAATTTTTGATCATTGCCTAAGGCTCTGTGTTTTAGGGACTTAACACTCAATCAATAGAAAAGGAAATAGTGCCTAACTCTTATGTGGAAATGAAAGCAAAAACAGTTCTAAACCATAAGATAAGGAAGCCCAAGAAAGGTTTGCTTTTTCTCGTAATGGTTGCTTTGATACTATCTGTGATGTTATGATTTATGATAAATATCTATTTGGTCTTTGTCCCTGTGTCTGGGATGTCTTTGGTTATGTTAATGATGTAGCTTTTGGAAAGCACCTAAGGATGGCGGCTCTGCAGGTTGGAAATTGCAGTCCCACCCCTTGGCCTCTGAGGAGGGAAGAGGGGCTGGAGATGGAGTTCAATCACCAGTGGCCAATGATTTAATCAATCATGTGTACATAATGAAGCCACCATAAGAACCCAAGAAAGGACGGGGTTTGGACAGCTCCGGGTTGGTGAACAAGTGGAGATTTGGAGAGTGGCGCGCTTGGAGGGCATGGAAGCTCCGAGCCCTTTCCCCATACCTTGCCCTATACATCTCTTCTCTCTGGTGGTTCCTGGGTTATATCCTTTTATAATAAACTGGTAATCTAGTGAGTAAATCTACTTCTTGAGTTCTGTGGGCCCCTCTAGCAAATTAATTGAACCCAAGAAGGTGGTCCTGGGAACCTCAGATTTATAGCCATTCAGTCAGAAGCACAGGTAACAACGTGGACTTGCTATTGGTATCTGAAATGGAGGGTAGCCTTGTAGGACTGAGCCCTTAACTTGTGGTTTGAATTGTAGGACACCCAGCTGCTGTCAGAGAATTGTTGGACGTGTGGGGGAAAAGCCCACGGGTTAGAATTGGGCACAGAAACTTACTATCTTTAGGGAAACATCAAATATCTCCATGTTATTTTCAATTCTCCTTTTTCTTTGGAGACAAGGGTGCCCTGATTTGCTGGTGCCCAGTGAGCCGACTGGGTAATCCAGCACTGATGCTAGAAAGGGGAGACAGAAACTCTAGGAGCAAGGAGGGGGCAAGTGTAGTTTGATAGGGTATGCTGCATATGCTTTCTCTAGGAGAGAAGAGATGAAACCTGCAGCCTATTTTTATCTTTGTAGTAACCAATGTGTTAAGGAGGAAAAATATTGAGAAATGTGATTTCATAGCTGAAAGTGGCAGCAGTGAGGTTAATAGTAGTTAAGGTCTACTGTGATACCATTTAGCAAATAGCTACACACAAAATCAACCAAAGATGTCTGCACACATGGTAAGTTGTCATACACTGTATGTGTTGTAAGGAACACCCACAAAAAAAGAAAAAAGGACTGGGGCAAGAACACAAGACAATCTGTTCCTAATGTGGATATAACTTTATTTAAAGCAGATCCAGATGATAATAGCTTCCGCAGAGCAAAAACAGTAATCCAAAGGCTCACCAACCCCGCACACCATGAAACTCGCCTATGCGCACAAGTTGCAGTCAAGGATCCAGAATTCAGCAGGAACCAAACTTTTGCTTTTTTGAAGCAAATCTAGCTAAAAGATCAGCAGATACAAAACAATCATAACAGTAAAGACTTTGATGAACCACCAAAAATTAAAAGTATGATCTGATTTTTTTTAAAAAAAGGCCCATTTAGTTTAAGCTTCCTCAACTCTCTGGACAAAGGAAAAGATGCTGGGTTTTTAAGTTCTTCAAACAGGACTTCCTCCAAGGAAATCTGCTTTGAGCGCTGCGCAGGAATCCATTTCTGAGAAAAGCTCAGAATAACAAGAACTTCTCAGCCTGCTCCCAGGAGGAGAAGCCCCCTGGAGGAGGCCGTATAGCTCTGGGGTGTGGAAGCCTAGGAGCCAGACTCTCTCCTTCAAATCCCAGCACTTCCACTTATTAACTATGCGACACCTTTGTCAAAGTACTTAGCCTCTCTGTGCATCAGTTGTCTCAGTTATAAAACGGGGATGCTGACAGAATCAATCACACAGATGTAAAGCTCTTATAAAGGGGACAAAATAAGTATACTTCAAATATTAGCTATGACTGTCTGACCAAAAAATTCGTATGTATGTGTACCCATATCTTTAGGAAAAGAAAAAGACATCTCGTTCATCATTTTTGGAGAGAGGCAGGGATGTGGATAACCAGATAATTGGCTACTATAACTTTCTTCTCACTTGGAGAACCATTTAAAAGTAAAGTTTGACATGTCCTATATTCGTTATAGTTGGCTCAACTCTTGGCTTCTCTCTGTCCAGAGAGAGTATCAGGGAGAAAGATTTTAAGGGAGAAAACATGACTTAGTGGGACTTAGTAAAAGGAAGGAAAAACTACTACTGTGGGGGCTACAATTACTGGGAAAATGATAGTCTATGAAAACTAAAGTAAGGTTATTTATCTGTTACAGCTGGAAGCGGAGCATACTCAAAAGTGCAATTTTATCCAGAGGAAAAAAGTGTTCAGAAACGTGTAGCATTACTATGACAGGGCAAGTGCACCCCTACGGCAGACGACAAGGATCGGGGGGAGCAAGGACCAAGTGAGAGGCCTGGTCAGAGTTCAGAGGCCAAATGTTCTGGAGTAAGAAACTCAGTTTTCCAAATCAGCTGGGTTATTAGCAACCTGAGTCAGGCAGCAACAATTTATTAAGCACCAACTGTATACCTGGCTCTGTGTCATGAAAAATAATAGCTTTGTTCCATTTATTACCCAAAGTTGTCCAATCTCTGCTCCTGGCCACTTTTCTGGCCATGAGGGAGGGAGGGGAACATGTGTCTCTAATTTTCCATAGCCAAAGCCTTTCTTTCCTCCATTCACACTAAGATTTTACTTTTAGGGAATTTAAAGGGCCAACAAACAAAAAACTAAAGGACCACCCCAGACAAAGAGAGTAACAAAGAGAAGATCAATTTTCAGCTAGTATTTCTACTGAAGAACATAGAAGATGTTATCAGTGCCACAGCACTCCACCCACTCTGCCCCTGAGCAGTGACACAAGAATGAGGCAGCACACCTCTGTGGCAAAACTACACTACTCTTTGGGCTTTTTATCGTCTGTAAAAAGTAACACTCCAGAAATGACAGACTAGCAGAGTCTTACTCTTACACAAACCACTTCCTGAGAAGAAAATGTTTAAAAGCTGTTCCTACATAAGGATTTAGATTGGTATTTACTATGCTTCTTCAACTGTCTTTTGAAAGCTTGGCTCAAGACATCCTTCCAGCAGTCTTCTTACTCAATTCCTTTGTCTTTCAGCTCCTGTTTGACGCGTTTCAGATAATCAGGATCGGGGTAGCCATACCTGCAGAAGGAAAAAGCCCTTTAGCTTCATCATAAGTGGTTTTAAAAGTTTTGTACAGTAGATCCCTGGCACTAACGTTCAGCATTGCAAACACGCACAAGCGGTCCTGAAGGCGGATGAGGTATAATCGCTGGTAACATGCAGATGTGAGTCATCCAGCTAGTGAGTGAGCCTAGCTGTCTGTGCAGGATCTGCCTTCCAACCAGACTTTATTTTCAGCTCATGGTAAGCAGTGACTCTCATGAAGTCATACTACACTATATTTTTATGGAAGGTAGTCATATGCAAGAGGAGGATTTTCAAATTTGGGAAATTTGCAAAAGTCTCAGGATATATTCCCTTCTGAACACTAAGGGTGTGAGGTATTCTATGTGAATCTCATGAAGAACAATTGGATTGCCTATAATACAACTTCCACCACCGTTAACTAAGACTTTTTCTAGAGTGCTATTAGCCAAGTGAATTTTGGATCTCTATGGAGCGATGAGAGGGGAGGGGAGAAGAAAGGGTGAGCTTAAAACAAGGCAAGGTCAATATCATTCTTAGGCTCTACCTTTCAAACAGACATGAAACTACAAATTAAATCACCTTAGATACCTTTCATCTTAGATTCTGAAGACCCCTGCCCTTTGATGCAAAATTTACTAACGGTATGATCCTTTGTGGTTGGGAGGGAGAAAGTGATGGGGACTCATCTTTCTGCCTTTGAGATCCGCATCTCTCAAATTACTTTCCTATATCCAGTCCCACTGCTATCAACAGTCTCTTTATAGCCACATCCTCAAATTGCTATATTTTATGACTTCTGAATTCTGTTTAGCAATCATTATGTTTTAAAAGGTCCTCACTTATCTGGTCCCCCAAACGGGGATGTTTTGTGGTGGATGTCATTCCACGTAATGACATCTGAGGCTCCTGTTACTCGAGAGTCTCCTACTGTGAAAATCAACTTTTGGTCGAAGGCCCTACGAAGCAGTCTCAAAACCTCGTTTCCTTCTTTGTTATCAGGCAGGTACGCGGTTCGGTGGATTCCCAAGTATCTCCTTCCTGGATTTGGGTGCTCTTTCTGTACGAAGACAAGAAAATCTCACATGAAAACACTCCCATGTCTAAACTTTACTATACGTATAAATGTGTTCATGTACAGATAGAGCGAATCAAAACCAAAAAATGTATTGAAGGTTTGCTCATATTCCCAATAATTCATATTTCTCCTCTTTCCCCACATTTATGCTGGGAACACTATCCACTTTCCTGACTCTTCCCACACTGACACATAATCACCACCGGCCTTTTCTCTGCCTTAATAGACACAAAAGATACCTAAGTTATAAGGAAACATTGTTACCTTTATCACTATTTAAGCCTTTGCATATGACCATGTAAGTAATTCCCTGGGAAATCCATGGTCTAATTGACAACAGAACAGTCTCCTTTGCTCTGGTAATCTCAGCAAAGATTATCCAGGTAATCCCCTGGAAAGAAATTCCTGGACCTCAGAAACACTTACTGTTTGTATGCCTCCTTCCATAATATAATCAATCACAATGGAGCCACAGGATTCATAACCTGGAAGTGAGTTTCTTGAGACAGCGACAGTCATGATTCCCTCTGGCTGATTCCCTTTCTGGATACCATAGGAAGTCTGGCATACAGGACAGACTGGCTTAAATGACATGGCTTTGTAGATACAAGGCCTGCAGAATTCGTGCTTGCACTTGGGTAGTACCTGTTTGTCACTAATAATGTCCATACAGATGACACATGTGTCCTTTTCGTTGTCCACTCTTGATGCTCCAGAACTGGCAGAATGCTGGGATGTTGGTGAAGCTGTTTCTGAATCATTACTATCAATGTCCATGGATGTTTCACGATCCTCATTCCATTTCTCTCCAGCTAATGGAGTCATTCTCCCTCTTTCTAAGACATACTGCTTTGCCTTTGCAAGGTGATTGGGCAACCCAATCAAAGTCATTGATTCTTGATTTAGAACAAAGTCTATATGTGGATGCTTTTTTTTAAATTCATCAGCAAAACTGGTGCCATGTAAGTGCTTCCTCTCCTTGCCCAAAGGTTTCAGCGCAAGAACTTCTCTCATCAGCTGACATGAGAAGTGTTGATAGGCATCGATGAAACTCTCATAAGCATGCACAGACAGATCCAACTCCTTGTCCTTAGGTTCAAATAGAATGCGGGTTTTCCCTAAAACCTTACTTTTAGTATTGTACTTTTTTTCTATCTCTGACATTTCCTGGAGTAATTCAGCTTCTAAAAGCTTATAGTGAATGGTGTCAACCTCAATTCCATTCATCCAGCACCCAGAAGTGCGTATTTTCACAGGTGCCTTGACCCGACTTTCAGGGATTTGGTGGGCAAGAAAATGCTTGGCAGCTGAAACGTCATCTTGTGTCCCAAGGAGAGTTAATTCTCCTCCTTTCTCCTTTATACAGAGCTTTGTAAACTGGCGATTCAATTCCTGTTTGATCCTGTTTGCCTGCTTACTGTCTGCAAAAGGAACGCGTTCCTGCCCCAGAGTTGGTACCATCTTCTGAAACTCACTGGCAAAATAATCACGAGCTGCTTCACTGTCGTCTGACTGGCTTGAGATGAAGTCTAAATAGACCATATCTGAAGAACTCTCCTGAGCTTTTATTTCTACATGAAATCTTCTCTCTATTGAGTCTATTTTATGAGGAAAGTTATATTTGAAGTATTCAAAGAAAGGCAAGGGAACTTCACAACGCTTGCTTTCTTCTTCTAACCTGGTTGTTGGTTCAGAAGGAGAAACACAGCTGTTCCACACCCCCTGGAGGAGTGGATCCCTCTCTTTTGTCAAAGTGGACAATTCACATTTCTGCTCACTCTGCAGGAGTTGCTCACTCAAGAAGTGATGTATTTTTTCAATATCGCTGAAGTCACCGCACACCTTCTCAATGCCATCGTGGCCTTCCATTCTTCTGACACTGGGGCAGAGGGTGGTTATGTGTTCCCTCTGCTCTTTAGAGAAGAGGTTACAGTTCAGGTCAGCTGTGACAGCAAGGAAGATCTGAAAATTTAAAAGGAACAAATAAAACCTCTCAGACATCCAGGCCTATTGTCTCCTCTCAGGAGAATGTCTAGAGACTAGAGAACAACCACTATGTCTTCCCTTAGCAGATGGTGCTTCTTTCAAATCCTTTTTGCGGAGGATGCAGCATGCTAAGCTCAGAGGCTCTGGGCCCTGTCTGCACATTAGAATCACCTGGGGAGTTAAAAAAAAAAAAAAAGCCAAGGCCAGGCACACCTCCAGAGATCCCAATATAAATGTGGCACCTGGGCACTAACATTTTTTAAAACTCCGTGGACCATAAGTCTGGATTCTAGAGCTGCCACGACCTGTCTGACCTTGGGGGATGGGATGGAGGGAAGGCAATTCTGCCTTCTGGGCAAGCTGCTGTGTTTCTCATAAGACAGTCTGTGAGCCTGGAAGGGAACCATAAATCGGAGGAGGATGTTTTTTCCTATCACTGTTTTTTCTCTTCTTTTACCTCCTTTTTAATTTTTTTTAACTAAACATCTAACTGCATGCAATGTTGCTGGGTCCCCTAAACCCTGGCCTTTAGGAGCTCAAATATGAGACAGACACATGTGATTCAGCTAAAAAGGACAGAGGCAAATTGAACGTAATATAAAAGCAAGATTGCTCATGCTTTGTGTCCCTCAAGGTCTTCGCACATGCTCGCTCTTCTGCATGGAACATCCTTCCTCTACATTTGCCTTCAGAATGTTTCCTGAATCCAGCCACTCCTCAGACTTCCATCAAGACCACCCAGAGTCCAAGCCATTATCATCCTGCGTCTGGCCCCCTGCAACCCCTCCTGACTGGGCTCTGACCGTCCACTCCAGCCCCTTCCTATATTCAGTTCTCCACACAGCAGCCGGGGTGGTCCTTTAGAAAAGTACATCAGATTGCCCCACTCCCCTGGCTCAAAACCTTCTGATAAATTTAAGTTAAAAGCTAAAGTTTTTACCTTCATGCCGCCAAAGACCTGACTTCTGGGTTCCTCTCTGTCCCTTTCCTATCACTGTCTCCCTTGCTCACTGCCCTCCAAGCACACTGGCCTCCCTCTTGAAGCTCCTGGGGCTCGGGGTGTAAGCTCCTGCCTCTGGTCCTCAGCACTTGTTCTTCCCTCTGCCTAGGACACTCATCCCCCAGGAATCCACTTAGCCAGCTCCCTTACTTCACTCATGTCTCCACTCAGATGTCACCTCATTTGAGAGGTTTTACTTGATATCTTATTTAAAATAGCGGTCCTGTCACTGTCTATCATTTATCCTGCTTTATTCTTCTTGCTAGCACTTATCACTGGCAGTCATTTAGTACAGGTCTATTAGTTTACAATTATTGTCTGTTTCCCTCACTAGAATGTAACGCACCTGAGGGCAGTGTGTGCTGTCTTCCTGGCTGTGTCCCCAGCTCCTGTGACAGTGCCTAGCACACAGTATGCAGTTGCTATTGATTTGTTGAATGACTCTTTGCATGGCTGGCTCCTTCTCATCATTCCCCTCCTCCGAGAACACCACCTCCTTCTTCCCCTTCCTTTCCTTGGCGCTGTCACTCTCTAAGGCAAACCCCCACTATATGTTTTCTTCTTAGCACATATCACTCTCTAAAATTACTTTATTTATTTGTTTACTTGCTTATTATCTTTCTATGTATCTTCCCACCCCCAGCAGGGACCTCATCTGTGTGTTCACCTGTGTCCCAGTGCCAAAACCAGTGCCTGGCTCATAGTATGTCCTCAGCAAATGGTCGTTGGACCAATAATGAAAATTATGGTGAGTGGAGAGGAAGAAGCTGGAACATACCCAAGTCCTTCTTTCAATACTCACCTTTTGGACACAGGAATCCACAGCATTAGGAATATGTTCTTCATGTGGATGCTTCTCACCAAACCTCACCCCTTCTCGTGACTGTGTCAGTGAAGACATTCTGGGTCGTGGATTCTTCTCTATAGGCTTTTCAGTGGGTTCCAGGAAAATAGTCACACGTTTGCTGTCAACCACAATCTGGTGCTCTCTTTTTTTCAACACTCCCTCCTTAGCTTCAGTGGAGACATCAATACACACATACACAGAGAAATGGGAGAGGTTTCAAATAATCCTCTTATTCATGCATCTGCCCCATACCCTCCCGGTAAGGGCTGCTCCCTGCATCCTGGAATGGTGGTTGGTAACAGGGACATGAGGAAGCTTTTCAAAACTCTAAAGTGGGCAACTTAAGTTTTAATGTAGAAATGAAAGCTTAATGATAATGGAATGTCAGCCTCTCATTAAAAGTCATGTTTCTGAAACAGTCTCCAATTTCCCATTTCAGTGACAAGGAATACTACTTATTATATGAAGTTGAAACCGGGGGCCAACTTGTTTAACTATACTCAGTTGTCTGTTTGCAAAAGTAGTTAGATAATGTATTCCTAAAGCCCACACTACAGATAACATCTCTAACTCTTGGGTCACCATCATAAGAGATACTTAAGTTTTTCAGGAACTAAGAGTGGACTCCTTGTCCACTACAGGCCGGCTAAGATCATGGACTCATCAACCCGGCCTGCGAGGATACCAGTAGGCAATCCCCTTACAGGCAACCCCCAGACATTAAGTGGCTGAAAACTCCACCCCCAGATCATGCTCCTGCCGCCATTTTGTGAACGTGCGTCCAGTGAAGAGCCATGAAGCTTGACTACGCTTGCGCAGATCGTCAGTTACCGCACTTCTCCTCACCCCCAATCATCCATCCTCACACTTCAGACCATCCCACACCTTTGTTCCATAAATATCCCTAATCCACATTTTTGGGGACACAGATTTGAGATTTGTTCTCCCTTCTCCCTTGGCTGCCTTGTGAATAAATCCTTTCTCTGCTGCAAACTCCTCCTTTCCGTGATTGGCATTTTGTGGGGTGGGAAAAACAAACCTTGTTCAGTAACAAAGTTAAGTGAAAAAATCAGGAATCAAAATTGCAGACTAAGAGTTTTGTAAATAAACATACGTGTTTACTGACATTCATAGAAAAGGGCTGGAAGCAAATATACCAAAATGTTCAATTGTTTGTCTCCAGGTGGTTTTCTTCTTTCTCCTTTCCTCTCTTTTCTATAGTGAGCATGTGTTACTTTTGTAATTCTCAAAAATAAAAAATCAATGGAATAATTATTTAAAACATTCAAGTGGAATACCTAAATGACGAGGGGGGACAGGCGTCTGGGGGTGAGAGGGTGTTTTTGTGAGAGCTGAGAAGTATGAGCCAGGACGAGGATACCGGAAAAGTGTCAACTTTAGCGCGCCGTCTGACGAGATCTCGGACTGGGCACCTCTGGGCTTTATCCTCGGCGGTCGGCTGCGTCTCTCGGCAGCAGGAGCCCCCCGGGTCCTGTCCCCGACAGACCCTGCCATACTTGCCCCGCCCTCTCTCCTGGGACCGCTTGAACCGGGTCTGCATGGAGCCCCGCGGGGCTGGGCCCCCGGGGACGGCCTCTGCACCCCCAGCCCTGGCCCGGAGCTCACCTGCCCTTTCCCTGAACTCCACCACGAAGGTGTCCTGGGTGCTGCGGTCGGAGAGCCGGACGGTGCACTCCCCGCCACCCGACTCCCGGCTCTGGAAGTATTTTTCCAGCTTCCTGTGCAGCCGGGAGCCGGGTTCGGACACCCGAACGAGCAGCGGGGACGGCGGCCCGAGGTTCGAGGCCATGGCGGTGTCCCGGGGGCTGTGGTCGAAGGGCCGAACGCTGCACTCCCCGGCGGCCGGCGGCCGTTTCTGGAGGTCGCCTTCCAGCTGCCAGCGTAGCCCGGGGCCGGGCTCGGACGCCTGCGCGGGCCGCGGGGACGGCGGGCCGAGGTCCAAGGCCGTGGCTCAGGGCGTCGGGCAGCGCCGCGGGGCGGGAGGCAGCCAGGCTGGGACCGGGGCGGGGGTGCGTCCCGCCCGCAGCCTCGGGCCGCCAAGTTTCAGTTTCGTTTTCCCGGAGAACCCTCCCTGTTCTCGGCAGAGCCGCTCCCCTTCCTCTCTTTGCTGCGCTCCCTGCCGCGGTAAGTCGGTCCCGACCCCGTCCCCGTCCTCTGTCTCCCAGCCCCGGGGCGGCGGGCGCTAGAGGCTCCCGCGTGTGCCCTCCTGCAGGCTGGGGCTGGGGCGGGCGAGCAGCGGGTTCCCAGGGCCACCAGACCTCCCCCTGCGAGGATGGGACTGGGCAGATGGTTAAGTCAAAAAAGTTTCTCCTGAGTTTGGGATTCCTTTGAACTCTTAGTGTTACTATTTGCTGCTAAAATGTAATTCACATTCTGAATTTAGATTAAACTCACCTATATTTAAAAAAAATTTGAATTTGTTCACCTGCGTTCGATCCTTGGGACTGCCAGTGAGGGCTTTACGGCCCTCATTCCTTGATTCGGCCAACAGCGCTAAACTGCGTGCTGCCCTATGGACTAGGGAATAAAGATAAGAGCTGGGGCCTGACCTCACAGGCTGATAAAGGGAGGGGGACTTGCGAATAAAGAAGCAAAATCTCTTGAAGGCCTCCAAGAGGAAGTTTCAAACAGAATTTTAACGAGGGGGGGGGCGGGGGAGGGGGTGAGTGAGGGGTGAGGAGCATCTGAGGCGCAGGGACCACAATGCTCTGAAGCACAGAGGGAGCACTGAAACCCTGGAGAAGATGAGATGGTTGAGGGAGATGAGGGAGGAGGGGTCTAGATCTGTGCTGTCCAATAGAAATATAATGGGAGCCACATATGTAATTTTAAATATTTTAGTAGCCATATTTTTTAAAAGTATAAACAAGTGAAATTGATTTTAATGATATATTATTTAACTCAATATATCCTAAATTTAATCATTTCAGCATGTAATCAATGTTAAAAACTTATGAGATATTTTGCATTTTTTTTTGTCATACTAAGTCTTTGCAATCAATCCAGTGTTTATCTCGTACTCATATCACATCTCATTTGGGACTAGCCACATCTGAAGTCCTCAGGAGCTACACGTGGCTAATGGCCCACACTGGATGGCACAGGTCCAGCTGGTGAAAGGTCTTGAAGATGAGCAGGGAGAAATGGAAGGGTTGTAAGCAGGGGAAGTAGGAAAGGGACATGTCAGATGTGCACTGTGGAAAGCTGGTGCTGACAACCATGTGGAGGACACATTTCCAAGCAGGGATGAATGGAGGCAGAAAGGTCAGAGATAAAGTTTTCACACTTGGCTGGTAAGACTGGAAATGGGTCAGTCTTTATGGAGAGCAATTTGGCAGAACGATCAGAATTATAATTGCATATATTTTATTATTCTACAGTTCCACTTATGGGAATTTGTCCCGTTGATTGATTAGCACCTGTATGAAGTGACCTATGTACAAAGTTGTTCTTTGAAGCCTTTTTTATACCATCAAAAGACTGGGAACTCGTTACATGTCTATAAATAGGGGGACTAGCAGTTAAATAACTTAGAGTGCATCTGTGCAATGGAATGCAATGAGCAGGAAAAAGAATGAAGCAGCTCTCTGTGGGCTGATATGGAAAGATCTCTAGGAGACGTTAAATGGAAAAGGCAAGACACAGAAGAATGTGTGTAAGATGCTACCTTTTGTGTAAAAATGCCTCTGGAAGGATACAGGAGAAGCTAATAACATTGATTGCCTCTGGGAAGGGAATTTAGTGAGGGGAGTAGGAGGGCGACTTTTACGATTTCTAAATTTGAACCAGTAAATGTAATACCTATTCAAACAATAAAATATAAAATTAAATACATTTAAATCTTTAAAAAGAATGTATTGCCACAGCTCAGGCAAGAGGCCCTGAGGCCCTGAAGTGAAGTGGTGTCAGGGGCAAGGAGGGTAGAGGCATATCTGAAAGGGATTTAGGTGGTCAGGACCCAGTGATGGGTTGGATGTGGGACAAAACAGAAGATTCTGGATTTCTAACTTGATTGGGTAAATGGTGTATCATTTACCGAGCTGTGGAATCCAGGAGATAAAGTATGGATTTTGGAGGGGCTGGGGTGAGGGGGGAATCCAGGGAAAAGCCTGTAAAGGCAAAGTGACAAAAGAACCACAGGAAGATGGCATAGGAGAAGCCAAGAAAGCAGAGTTTCAGGAATCAAAGAATGAAATACTATAAAGAGCAATCAAGTAAAGATTAGGACAGAAGAGAGTCCACTGGGGTTAACCACGTGGCGGACACTGATGAGCGGTTTTAGAGGAGTGCTAGGGGTGAGGTGGGAGCCAGTCTACAGTGGGTTGAGTGGCAGGTGGATGGAGGAGGGTCAGCTCCTTCATGCTGCCCATAAGAGAAAGGAACACAGGAGGAACCAGTGACGGAAAGTCGGGAATGCTTTGGTTGTTATTGTTTTTAAAATAGAATAGATTGAATATTTTGGGCAATATGATCCTTGTTTCTAATTTCTTTGGGGTTAAATGAATGCCCCCCCTTACTCCCACCCCCCACTGCCAAGTCTAGCCCTAGGCCTGTAATGCCTGGTCTGAATTAAAAAACAAGTGCAACACCATTTAAAGCAAAAGCTCATTGGAAGCCTACAGTGGAAGCCGATACAGAAGGCTTCCTTCTTTTGTGAAAACAGCAGTGCCCTCTGGAGGCAAACATGCATCTTGTTCTTGCATTTTAGGATTTTACTGGACTTGCTGCTTTTCCTGACACGTAAGAATAATACTGCTCTAATTGCTGTAGATAGTTGTACAAAATTTTTCTACTGCAAAGGCATTAGAAGTCATTTCAGAGGCCTAAAGACAGCTATGGGCAACAAGTAGGAGCAACTGTGTCTTCAAGCATTTTCATCATCATTCTCCTAAAAATTCAGTCTTTGATTCCTACCTATTAGATGGAAAGTTGTTAAGATATATTTTCCCAGAGTTTCCCCTATCTAGTTATTCCCCTTTCTAATTCGATCAAGGATATTTATCCCAAACTCAGTCACATACACTCTTCACAGGCACATGGCCAGTTCCCTTTTTCTTCAAAACCTCTCCAGGGGTCTCCACTCACTCATAAGGCTGGTTTTCCCTCATTGTTCTTTGAATGCTGTACTCAGTCTTACCACTTGATATCACCCTCCTCTTCTAAATCTATAAAACCCACTCCATCCTTCAAGGTCTGGCTGTAGTCTCACCCTCTCCATAAAGCGTTCCCTGCTGAACTGCCACTTTGGTCCCTGTTGGAACCTCTCTGTAAAGGGTAGAAGGTCAACAGTAACAACAGCAGCAAAACAATGTATACTCCTTCACCAGTGAAATAAAAACTACTCAAGATCCGAAATCATGTATCGTCTTCCTATGGTGTATACTTATTAAATTCCCTTATGCTGGTCAATCCTTATTGCCTCCTTCTATTCATTCCTAGAAGTGGGCCACCATATTTGGGAACAACAGTCTACGCTTGGAAACACAAAACAGAATATAAACATTTAAAGACCCCAGGGACCTGAAGGATGGACTCTATCAAGGTAAAAAGCACAAATGTATATAAATCGTGAACCTTGATCAGCACATGAATAGTTCTTCCTATAACAGCAAGAAATCTGGAGTCTTCAGTTATGCCTGGCATTCTTACCTGGTTTTAATAGCCCAATAAAAGATTTCTCGTTGAACCAAGTGAGAGATGGGTATTAAGAATATGCAAATCTAGTCAACAGAGTCAACATGAGGATGGATGATTTTTTTTAAATGTCACCTTAGTATCATTTTGATTCTCATTTAGCAATTCTGCTTTTGTAGGATGGGAGGAGGAGGAGGATGGAGGAGGAATAGAGAAAAGGCACCTCATTTGATTAACCGGAAAATTCCACATTCAGGCTTGTGTCATGAAATATGCAATAGGAAGTGGGTCCTCATTGGTAGAGGGGGACGTGTAGCTGTTGAGGCTCATGTCCCCAGGTCTTCTGTCTAGAGAAACCCACAACCCCTTTGGAAATTGGAGGCCTGTCTGAGAGTTTTGGTCATTTTGGTCTGTGATCTTTGGGCCTTTTCAAGTGTTAATTTCGAACCCTTCATCTCATCCTGAATTAGAAGCGCCTTGGCCTCTAGGGAAATAGGGTAGGGTCAATGTTTCCTGGAAAATTTGGTATTTCAGGTATTTCAGGCACACAGATTAAACAAACAAACAAACACATGTTCCCTTTTTCCCTCAAATCCAGTGCCTTTAGCAGGGTTTCTGTTGCTTTTTGTTTATTAGGCTGTATTTGTTACCAGTTATCTGTAGTCCTTTGGTTTCAACTGCTTTTTAAATCACTCTCATTTTTCACAGGGTGCTGGAGCAGCAGCTTCCAATGACAAATCAGGTAGGATCACCTCACCCTCACTCTTGTTTCGGAAAATCTTTGCTCATGTCTTTCCTCAGTGGAGAAAGGGGAATAAAGAAGGAGAATGTCTCCCCCTCAAGTGCTCGGGTGCGTGATTGCAGGACCTTGTAGTGACCTGGCACATGCCTCAGGAGGGTGACTGCCTCAGAGGCAGTGTGGTGCCAGCAGACATAGTCTTTAGGGCTCCCACCGATCCTTTCCTTTGCCCTCAAGATGTGAGACTCTCTGACCAGAGCCCGAGAGCTTCTTGGCCAGAAGAGATGTTTGTCCGCTTGCTCAACAAGGGCTGTAAAAGCCAAATGGAACTTGCCTAACCCCAGGGCTGGCCCACTTGAGATTTTCAACTAAAGCATAGGCCAATTGGATCTGACTACTCACGTGCTGCTTCTTTCAGGTAGTTCATGCCATCAGAGGTCTTTCTAGGTGGCTCAGATTAGAAATGGGAGTTGAAGTAAAATCTAATAGATTACCACATTTTATCTATTTTAGGATGCACATTTTTTTCACATCTCTGAAGTCAGGCTACTCCCTATCAATCAACAGTGTGCCATGGTTTAACTGGCGTCGTTTTTCCTTTCTCAGTGGCATATAATAGTGATGCTTTAGACTCCATGAAATACAGTGTCACGGGTTGGGTTCTCCAAGAAGCAGAATCTGAGGTGGAGTTAGGAGTGCAAAAGGTTGTGAAAGGAAAAGAAAGGCAACTGGATTGGGCGGGTAGAGCCACCAGAGTGTAATGAAAACTTGACAAAGCTCTGCCTGCCTGAGATTGCCCATTATGGGAGTCCCATGTTGGACATAAATGGCCTTGCTCAACCATTGATGGGGCCACTCTAATAGGGTGACCTTGGCTAAAAAGCTGAGATGGACACTGAGGGGCTAACAACTGGAGGCTGTCGGCTAACCATATTCTCCTCTTCATAACCACATCGAAGGGGGATCTGAGCAGCAACTCTTCTTGTCTGCCACATACAGTAAATAATTTTTAGTCAATCAGTTTTAATTCCACCCTAATTGTGCCATGAAACTAGAGTATGAGGAAGAATTATTTATTGTAGCACTGTCAGTGCTCCACCTGTTTGCTGGACTGTGTGCCCACAGGAGCATCCTCAATCAATGACGGATAGAAGTTGGATAACTATCCCAGCTCCATTACCCCTCTTGTGGTATAACTCTGAGTCACCTGATCTACACTGCCACTCAGTGGAGTTAAGCTTCATTTCCTTAACACACCCTTTATTCACTTCCTTCCTTTCCCTGTCTTACTTTCCCACTCTGCCCTCTGCACCCGACACCCCTGGTGTTTGCTAGGATCACTTCCCAAATAAACTTACACTCAAATCCTTGTCTCAGAGTCTGCTTCTAAGAGAACCCAAACTAAGACACTGACAAAAGTAAACAAGTTATAAATAAAGCTTCCACATATTTTGACTCATAATTAAGTCCTTTCCAATACTTGTGCCTTAAGCATGGGTCTTCCCAAACTCACCATTTTCACATAGATTTAAAAAACTCATGAGCCCCCATACATAGTTTTCTCATCACCATCCTTGTATCATAGTAGCTGTCACTTTCTGGGTACTTACTGTATGCCAGGCACAAGACTAAGCACTTTATGGTGACCTGACATTGAGATCTTGGATATCCTTGGTCTAATTACATGTCTAGGTGAGAAGGAGAATCAGGAAGGGGACTAGAAGTTCTTGTCTCTTTTGCACAGAGGAAACGTGTCTCCTGGTGTGAAGTGGAATTACATCTTTTCAGAGGAACCCTTGCTCATTTCTTTATTTTTTATCTTCTCTTCTTTTCCAGAGACTGACATCCTTGAAGAAAACTATACTTGGCAAATTCCCATTAGTCACGATGACTTCCAAATTTTAAAAAATAATGAGAGTCAGCTCTGTGAAGTCCTTCAGAATAAATTTTGCTGTATTTCTACCCTGGTCTCTCCAGCCCGTGAAGGTAACAAGGAGTCTCTGCAAGTCTTCAGAAAAATGCTGACTCATGGGCTAGAGTTATCTGTCTGGAAGGATGACCTCACCAGACATGCTGTTGATGTTGTGGTGAATGCAGCCAACGAAGACCTTATTCATGCGGGAGGCCTGGCCCAGGCCCTGGTGAAAGCTGGCGGCTTTGAAATCCAAGAGGAGAGCACATCATTGGTTTCCAGATCCGGTAAAATACCTACTGGTCACATAGGTGTCACACGAGCAGGGAGGCTTCCCTGCAAATTCATTATCCATGCTGTTGGGCCTCAGTGGCAGGCAAAGGATAGACAGTGGTGTATGGAAAAGCTGCAAAGAGCCATTATAAATATTCTGAATCACGTCACCTATAGCGATCCATACACTGAGACAATAGCAATTCCAGCCCTGAGCTCTGGGATTTTCCAGTTCCCTCTGGGTTTGTGTACAAACATCATTGTGGACACTATCAAGCATTATTTCCAAGGAAAGCAAGCAGCCAGTTATTTGAAAGAAATCCACCTGGTAAGCAATGAGGACCCTACTGTTGCTGCCTTTAAAACTGCCTCAGAAGCCATCCTAGGGAGGAACGAGCTGGACTCCTCGGTGAGTCAGGTAGCCACTCCTCCTTCCAGTATGATGGTTGTGAACAACCTGATTCTCCAGATTGTCCTGGGCCACATTGAACTGCAGCAGGTAAGGCTTTGTTTTTCTTCTCCTGCACTGCCAGAGGGGATCCCTGAACTCTTTATTACCTATCAAGGATGTTTTGAGTATATACTATTTCAAACGCTTTAGAAAGCATCTTGTTAAGGTTAAGAGTATGGACGTCAGAGACAGACCATCTGGATTTGAATACCAGTTTTGCCATTTACTAACTGGGTGAACTGGATTGAGTTACTTTATCCTTTGCTCTCAGTTTCCTCATCTGTAAAATGAGGATAATAACAGCACTTACATCTTAGAGATGGAATCAATACACATGAAATGCTTAGAATAGGGGCCGGCCCAGTGGAGTAGAGGTTAAGTTCGTGTGCTCTGCTTCAACGGCCCAGGGTTCGCAGGTGCAGATCCTGCGCCCAGACCTAGCACCACTCGTTAAGCCATGCTGTGGTGGCATCACACATAAAATAGAGGAAGACTGGTACAGATGTTAGCTTAGCGACAATCTTCCTCAAGCAAAAAGAGGAAGATTGGCAACAGATGTTAGATCAAGGTCAATCTTTCTCATACACACACAAAAAATGAATAGAGCTTGGCACACGGTAAGTATTTATTATTGCTATAATTCTTAGGCACCGTGAGGATATAGAACAATCTTTGATTCTACAGAAACGAAAATCTTTTATATTTTTTTATGTAAAAAAAATTCTCTATTTGAAAAATCTCATTGGGGAGACAAGCCATATGAACATTTCTGAAGCAACCAAATCAATAGTAAATAAACAGGTCTTACAATGCGAATTCATAATATTTAAGAGTATGTAAATTTGTGACAAGAATGGAATGGAGTGGACCAAGAAAGATTACTTCAGAAGATATGAGTTTTGAAGCTGATCTCAGCTATGATGGGTATGGATTGGCAGGAGGAGAAGAGAGGCCTGGGTGGTTAGAATGACTTGATCAGAGAGACACAGAGGAACTGACAGACTGAAAATAATGGGCTGGACCAGTCGGGAGACCCAGGTGGAGCTGTGAGTCACATTCTGAGTCTATGGCTCTGTGCCAGGGGCTGTGGAGAATACAAAGTGTAACTTAGCATTTAGCCAGGTTCACTGGGCACATAGGCAAAGGCCCAGGCAGGACAGGGAGAGAGTCAGGGTAACAGCGAACCTAGGTATTTCCGGGTTAATGCGGCTCCCCTGCTAGGCAGAGAGTGCCTTGAGGATAGGGATCATGGCTTGTTCATCTGTGTACCCCAGGGCCCAGTCTTGGCGTATGAATCTAAGTGTTCAGCAAATTATTGATGAATAAGTGAAGGGGGCAGCAGGGAGCAGTGCCTGCAACAGAGGGAGAGAAAGAATATAAGGTTATATTCTTTTTTTTTTCTGGATCAGTAATACCACATTTAAGACTCTCCTGTGGTCACAATCAAATAGACTTAATTGTAAGTGAAAAAATGCCACTTATTGCCTCCAAGACAATTAGAAAGAAGACCAAGGGGACCCCATGAAATGAAATACTCGATAAGTCATTAATATGCCAATTTAAAATTAAAGTGAAAACATCCTAGTTGAATAACTTATCCCTTTAACTGAAATTTTTTTGTATTTATTTATGGTCAACAACATTAGGAACCTTAAAATTGTTAAAGGGGCCAGTGCCCCCAGATTGCAAATTCTGATTACAGTTTCAAAGGGAAGCATTCATTAACATCCATGAGAAGTACCTAAGTTACTCCCAAAGGGAGCCAAAGCCATCAGGATGATTCAGGGGGATTTAGGCATGGGGGGAAAAAAGGATACAACTCCCCTTTAGCACAGCTCTGAGGTCTAACTAGGAGGTGATATTACTTAAAATACAGCCCATAACTATGTACAGTCTATTTCTAAACATACAGAGGAAGAACTACTGTGAAAGCAGTTGCCTATAGGCTGGGTGGGTGAGTCGGGGATCTGAGGACCCCACCAAGAGGGAGGCCTACTTTTCACTCAAGACCTTTTTGTCTCATCTGTACTTTCTTTAACCATGTACTACTTACCTTAAAAAATAAAAGCATTAGGAGGTAGAAGTTTCTGAGAAATTTTATTTCCACTCTGTTCAAAACAAAACAAAATAGAAAATCCACAGAGAAATAGCACAAAGTGATGATGGTGGGGCAGGGAATGAAACCATTTGTTGATAGAGCTTAAAACAAATCACAGGGAATGCTCAGAATCTGGGAATATGGGGAGGGTGGGGAGTATAAGCCAGCAAGGAGCTGACACATGTTTGCAATAAAAATTGTATCATTAACACACTTTACCTGATTTCTGAAGAGGACAAACAGGCTCATGGCAATCAAATGATCACTCTTTGGAAATAGGAGTCTCTAACCATTATTAAATTATATTTATGAGGATTTAGGATCTTCAAAAAGTGGCATAGTGGTTATGTTTGGCATGCTCCCCTTTGGTGGCCCAGGTTCATAAGTTTGGATCCTAGGTGTGGACCTATACCACTCATCAAGCCATGCTGTGGCGGTGACCCACATACAAAATAGAGGAGGATGGGGACAGACATTAGCTCAGGGCCACTCTTCCTCAAGCAAAAAGAGGAAGATTGGCAACAGGTATTAGCTCAGGGCCAATCCTCCTCACCAAAAAAAAAGTATCTTTCAAAGCTCTTCAGGGAAATAAAGATTTAAATTAGTCATTTAGGGGCTGGCCCAGTGGCACAGTGGTTAAGTGTGCACATTCTGCTTTGGTGGCCCGGGGTTTGCCAGTTCAGATCCCAGGTGCAGACATGGCACTGCTTGACACACCATGCTGTGGTAGGCATCCTACATATAAAGTAGGGGAAGATGGGCATGGATGTTAGCTCAGGGCCAGTCTTCCTCAGCGAAAAGAGGAGGATTGGCAGATGTTAGCTCAGGGCTGATGTTCCTCAAAAAAAAAAAAATTAGTCATTTAAGACAAGGTAATTTAACAATGAATCCTGTCCATTTTTTCCCTTTTCAGACGGATGTAATTGTTAATTCTGTAAATCCACATGATGGGCTTAGCAGAGGACTAGTGTCGAAGTCAATTCTACAACATGCTGGAAAAGAAATGGAACAGGAATTTAACAATAAAAAGACTAAGATACGTTCAGATTCCCAGTTGGTACTGGTCACAAAAGGATTTAAATTGTCCTGTCAACATGTATACCACGTGTTGTGGTATTCAGAATGTCCTACACCAAATCTGGTAAGGTCAAAGTAACTTTATCTTTATGTAGCTCCATAGTCTATGTAGTCTTTGTTGGATTTCCATGATGTCATTACATTCATGAAATATTGTCAAGTAGTGTAGTCCCCAACATCTACCACTCCTGTAAATACCTGAAATACTGAACAAGTGTTGCCACAAGTTATCTTAAGAAGTTTAATTTAAAATATTACCTAACATATGTCTAAATTTTAAGTGGACACAGAAATACCAGGGCTCCCTCAGTCTGCACCCCTGATAACCTCCCCACACCCAATGACCCTGTAGGCCTTTACCTAAGTGGGCCTGGGATTCATCCTCTCCATATTTCCCTTCATCTGTTACATTCCAGGAGGACCTAGGATTTCCCTTCCAGCACCATTCCAGTCAAATCTATTACCCGGGGTCTCTTCCCACCTGTGCCTGTGGTAGAGACTGGCTTTCTTGCTGACTCTACACCTGAGGCACAGAAAGCACTATTAAAGAATAGGGGGAGCCCTCTCAGATGTGGAGAGAGGGGAACTTAATCCCCTCTCTGTCTGTCTAGCTTTATTTTGTCACCATTTCTGGTCCACTCTTGGCTAGAGACCCCTTTAATCCCAAATTGGTCTTCCAATCACTCTTTACCCCTTGGTTTCCCAAGGTCCTTCCCCAGACAATCTTCCTGTATTAGGATTCAGTTTCAATGGTGAAATGTTGATGGGAAGTTTAAATCTGCCAAATGCACTAGCACTTCTCAAGGAGAAACCACATGACAGTTCCAATGACATTGAATAAATGCTGCTTACTTATTTTAACCTCTACCTCCTTTATTAAACTTCTAAGAGCTCTTTATATTGATCTGGAAGTGGCAGGTAAGCGGAGATAAATTGATGGTTGGCGCTCTGACCTGGGGAGATGGGCAATGCTATATAAACTGGGAGAAATGGTGCCCAAATGTCCTGAATAGCACAAAATGGACCACTCAATTACTTCAGTTTCTCAGCCCTTTTCATTTTTCATCATCTAACCTTATAGCTGTAGTGGGTTCCCTGTAGAGTGGGACCTTTCCTGCCCTTTGAAAAGGCATGGATATGGTCCTGAGGGAGAGTGGAGGTTGGCATTGTAAAATATGGGCAGAATCGAGGGGTAAGTGGAGTCTTATTTTTGACTCAAAGGCTGATCTTAAATTTGTGTTTTTCCTATAGACATTGAAAAGTGCAATAAAGCAGTGTTTGGAAAAATGCCTTGAGCTAAGTGTAACTTCCATTTCCTTTCCTGCCCTTGGGACTGGAAACATTGGTATGCAGAAGAGTACAGCAGCAGAGCTTATGTTTGATGAAGTTTTAACATTTGCCAAACAGCATTTGAAAAGACAATTAACTGTAAAGTTTGTGATCTTTCCAAGAGAACTGGAGACGTATAAGGTAAGTAAATATCTTAGAACTGTCCTACAGTTCATTCATTCATTCATTCATTCATTCCACAGCATCTGTTTAGTATCTCCAATGAAAGACATGGGGCCAAGCACTGTGCAGTGTGGTGATGTTCTAACTTGGTGAAATTTAATTTTTATAGATTTCCCACCTCTGACCTAGTAAAGAATGTCATTATAGAAGCCATGTTTACCCCACTACCTGGCTTCTCTCTTTTCATGTTGGCATTTATTCTTCCCTCTGCTTCTTAAAGGTAAGCAACCTCCTAGTTTTAGTGTGGAGTCCTCTGCTCCTCTCTCTTCTCTCTCCCTCTAATCACACAATTGTTCTTACAACTTCTGCCATAACTTCTGTAAAGTCCTGTCTTCTGAGCCACCTTCAGACTCACTTCCCCAACCCTCTCTCTTTTCCACTTGGATATCTGACTGTCGTCTTAAATCTATATATTTAAAACAAATTCTTTGTCTTCTCTCCAATCAGTTAACTTGCTTGGGCAAGTTAATTTACTTATCTGTGCCTCAGTTTCCTCATCTTTAAAATGGGCATAATAACTACCATCTTATGGAACTGTTGTGAGGATTAAATGAGTTAATCCATGTAAAACACTTAGAAAAGTACCTGGCACACAGTTAGCCCTCCATAAAGGTTAGCTGTTGTTATATCAGCTGTAATGAGCTGTAGTTCCCTGAGTGCTGAACTGAATACTAAATTAAGTGAATTGTTTATCTTTTTTTCCTCCAATTAGATTATAAGTTCTTTAACTTATACCAGGGGTACATCTGGCTACTTTGGCCATGACCCTAGTACTACCCTCAAATTCAATCTATTCTTTCTTAATTCCTCTGTAGGTGACCTCAGAGGGAAGTCAGTTGTGGTCTAACACAAATGGAGGGACCTGTGTGTAGAGGAGTGTGTCTGTGTGTCTGAGGACAGAGATCTATGTGTCTAGCTTCTTTAGTTTCACTTCACCCCAGCTTTTTGTTCTACAGTGGCCAGATCAAGCTAAATTTCTAATATGTTAATAGTTCCCCGATATATTCAGCATAATTAGTATATATTGCTGTGCTGTTCTGTCTTTAAAGTACCATCTCTGTGCTTTATTCTCACTTAGCTGGCATTTTCAAAAGGGAGTTTAGTGATGTTAAGGAAGAATAAAAAGGAAATGAAATAAGATACAGCCTGTTAAAATAGGCTTTCAAGACATCAGTTTGTGATTCTCCCAACAGCAACATCCAAGTGCTAGTGCCACTTCTCAGGCATGTGTCTAGGTTTTAGGTATAAAAGGTCTTGCTTAGTGTCTGGTAGAGTGTGGCTCTGAACACTAGTCCTCTGACTGCTTACTTTCTCACCTCCCAGCCTGTCTCCATGTGGGTGGTTGCCATTTTATCTCTCCCTACAAGAAAACGAACTTATACTTGTTCTAGTTTGCTCCTTCCTCGAACAAGTGTAAAGGTTCTTATTCTTTTTACTACCTGATTAGACACAGGGAAGTTTGTAGCATATGTTGACTTACATTGCTGACTTCAAGCTATCAATATGACATCACTGAAGGTGGAGTTGGGAAGAGATGTTCACAATGGACTTTTGTGAGCCAATGTAAGGTGGCTCCAGTACACCATGGTGTCTCATCCACAACTGCAAGATGGTGGCTAATTACCCAGTGAAGTAGCTTGCCTTCTAGACAAAATGAATCATCCTGTCCTTCAAATGGAGTTCACCTGTTCCCCCTAGAGCAGAGGACTATCACTGGGGCCAGATGGGTGCCCTGAGTACATCCCTGAACTGCTCATGATGCACCGTATCCCTACAAAAGGAATTAACCACATCTAGAAAAGAAAGTTCATTCTTTCCAACACGCAAACAAAAATGTACTTGGGACTTCAATAAAAGTGGAAAGATCACCCACAGTCTGAGGGCTCCCCTAGGAGCTAATAATAAAAATAGCTGCCATGTATTGCATTGGCCAAGGACTGTGCTAAGAAGATGTCTTATTTCATTCTCCCCTCAGTCCTGTGATGAAGCCACGATTGTCATCTCCATTTTACAAATGGGAAGCATATTAACCCAGAGCTAGTCAAGTACATGTACACAGCTAGTCAAGTGGCCAAAACAAGATTCCAACCTGAGTCTGTCTGTCTAACCCCAAAGCCTGTGTTCTCAACCACTAAACAAAAACACAGAAAAAATAACTTGAGAGATCATACATCTTTCAGTTTTGTAACTCAAAGGAGAGGATTATCTTACACAGTAATTTACATTATACCCCGAACATTGACCATTCCTTCAGGCTTTTGTCAATATTAACACTACATTATATCCATGTGGAAGTGTGACATATGTGTACACATATGTATACACCTCTGGCCTTCTGAGAAGCACATCTTTTCTTCCCAAATAAGTCTTTGAATGAGGGCTGTGTGTTCAGAAAGATCAGAGGGCAACTTACACAGTTCCTTACAGAGGGCATTACCTACATTCCAGAAAATGCATTTGTAGACATCCAGAGTTGACCTGACTCAGGAAGACCAACCTACACTAAACTCACAATAAAGTGATGCTGATACACACTCATGAATTTTCCAACTCATGAATGACAGTGAGTAAATAACTCCCCAAGTGACTGAAATACTTGTGTTCACCAGTATTTCATGAAGATAAAGGTCCTGGGTGGAGCTGAGTATTTGTAAAAGGCGATGGATAGTCATTCATTTGGTTACTTAACAAATATTTATGGCATATCTAACTTGTGCCAGACATTATGTCTCAGAATAAGGAACACCTTCTCTAGGAACAGACTACTGACATGCCTCACATTAGGTGTTGGTCATTTGTGGATAGAGCCGGAAAAACTGCCAAATTCTTGCCATTTGGGTCGACTTTTCCAAACTCCTTCCAGACCATCTCCTTGTTATCCACATCTCCTATGTTATTGATACTGATTAAGTTACAGTTTTCTTTCACATCTAATGCAAAAGACTTGCCTAATTGATTTCTTACCCTGTGATACATCCTGACTTTTAAAGTGACTTCTGGAGAGAGCTGATTTTTATCCATTTTGCACTTGGCAGCTATTATTAGTCTATTTATCAGCAGATCGTGTTATCTCATTTGTTTTATCTCCAAGTCCTTGGACAGGGAGGGCAGGGAAGTACCCTTTTATGACCTCTCTAGGTACTAACTATGGTAAGATTGAGGGCTTTTTGTTCTGGAAATAGCAGCTGCAGATAGAATTTATGAAGAAAATGTCCTACCGATTAAGAAACTTCACTTTTAAGGGGTGGAGGACGATACTTCAAGCAAATAGCAAGGAAAAAAAGGCAGGTGTTGCAATTCTCATATCAGACCAAGTGGATTTCAAAATAAGACAGGTAAAGAGAGACACAGAGGGACAATATATAATGATCAAAGGGACACTTCATCAAGAAGAAATAACGCTTATAAATATCTATGCACCCAACACAGGAGCACCGAGATTCATAAAGCAACTATTAACAGACCTAAAGGAAGATGTTAAAAACAACACAATAATAGTAGGGGACCTCAACACCCCACTCACATCAATGGACAGATCATCCAGACAGAAAATCAACAAGGAAATAGTGGAGCTGAATGAAAAACTAAAACAATTAGACTTAATAGACATATATAGATCACTCCACCCTGAAAGAGCTGAATACACATTCTTCTCAAGGGCACATGGAACATTCTCTAGGATAGACCATATGTTGGGAAACAAGGCAAGCCTCTACAAATTAAAAAAAATTGAAATAATAACAAGCATCTTCTCAGATCATAGTGCTACAAGGCTAGAAATTAATTACAAGAAAAAAGCTGAGAAAGGCACAAAGATGTGGAGACTAAACAACACTACTGAACAAGCAATGGATCATTGAAGAAATTAAAGAAGAAATAAAAAAATACCTGGAAACAAATGAAAATGATAGCATGCCGTACCAACTCATATGGGATACAGCAAAAGCTGTATTAAGAGGAAAATTCATCGCAATACAGGCACATCTTAACAAACAAGAAAAATCCCAAATAAGCAACCTTAAAGCACACCTAACTGAACTAGAGAAAAAAGAACAAATGAAGCCCAAAGTCAGCAGAAGGAGAGAAATAATAAAAATCAGAGCAGAAATAAATACTATTGAAATGAAAAAGGCAGTAGAAAGGATCAATGAGACAAAGAGCTGGTTTTTTGAGAAGATAAATAATATTGACAAACCACTAGCCAGGCTTACAAAGAAAAAAAGGGAGAAAGCTCAAATAAACAAAATCAGAAATGAGCGAGGAGAAATAACAACAGACTCTGCAGAAATACAACAGATTATAAGAGAATACTACAAAAAACTATATGCCAACAGAATGGATAACCTAGAGGAAATGGATAAAGTCTTGGACTCCTACAATCTCCCAAAGCTCACTCAAGAAGAGGCAGACAATTTGAACAGACCAATCACAAGGAAAGAGATAGAAACAGCAATCAAAAACATTCCAAAGCATAAAACCCCAGGACCAGATGGCTTTCCTGGGGAATTCTACCAAACTTTCAGAGAGGATTTAATACCTATCCCTTTCAAGCTATTCCAAAAAATTAAGGAAGATGGAACACTTCCTAACACATTCTATGAGGCCAACATCATGCTGATACCAAAACCTGACAAGGACACCACGAAAAAAGAGAACTACAGGCCAATATCACTGATGAACATAGATGCAAAAATTCTAAACAAAATTTTGGCAACCAGAATTTAGCAATTCATCAAAAGAATCATACATCAGGATCAGGTGGGATTCATACCAGGGACACAGGGATGGTTCAACATCCGCAAATCAATCAACGTGATACACCACATCAAAAACTGAGGAATAAAAACCACATGATCATCTCAATAGATGCAGAGAAGGCATTTGACAAGATCCAACAGCCATTTATGATAAAAACTCTGAAAAAAATGGGCATAGAAGGAAACTACCTCAACATAATAAAGGCCATATATGACAAACCCATAGCCAACATCATACTCAATGGGCAAAAACTGAACGCCATCCCCCTGAAAACAGGAACGAGACAAGGATGCCCTCTATCACCACTCTTATTTAACATAGTACTGGAGGTCCTGGCCAGAGCAATCAGGCAAGAAAAAGGAATAAAAGGAATCCAAATAGGGAGGGAAGAAGTGAAACTCTTGCTGTTTGCAGACGACATGATCTTATATATAGAAAACCCCAAAGAATCCATTGGAAAACTGTTAGAAGTAATCAACAACTACAGCAAAGTTGCAGGGTATAAAATCAATTTGCATAAATCAGTACCATTTCCATACTCCAGTAATGAACCAACAGAAAAAGAACTCAAGAATACAATACCATTCACAATCGCAACCAAAAGAATAAAATACCTTGGGGTAAATTTAACTAAGGAAGTGAAGGACCTATATAATGAAAATTACAAGGCCTTTCTGAGAGAATTGGATGACGACATAAGGAGATGGAAAGACATTCCATGTACATGGATTGGAAGAATAAACATAGTTAAAATGTCCGTTCTACCTAAAGCAATCTACAGATTCAACGCCATCCCAATCAGAATCCCAATGACATTCTTTACAGAATTAGAACAAAGAATCCTAAAATTCATATGGGGCAACAAAAGACCCCGAATTTCTAAAGTAATCCTGAGAAAAAAGAACAAAACGGGAGGCATCACAATCCCTGACTTCAAAACATACTACAAAGCTACAGTAATCAAAACAGCATGGTACTGGTACAAAAACAGGTGCACAGATCAATGGAACAGAATTGAAAGCCCAGAAATAAAACCACACATCTATGGACAGCTAATCTTTGACGAAGGAGCTGAGGGCCTACAATCGAGGAAAGGAAGTCTCTTCAACAAATGGTGCTGGGAAAACTGGAAAGCCACATGTAAAAGAATGAAAATTAACCATTCTTTTTCACCATTCACCAAAATAAACTCAAAATGGATTAAAGACCGAAAGGTGAGACCTGAAACCATAAGGCTTCTGGAAGAAAACGTAGGCAGTACACTCTTTGACATCAGTATTAAAAGGATCTTTTCGGACACCATGCCTTCTCAGAGAAGGGAAACAATAGAAAGAATAAACAAATGTGACCTCATCAGATTAAAGAGCCTCTTCAAGGCAAATGAAAACAGGATTGAAACAAAAAAACAACCCACTAACTGGGAAAAAATATTTGCAAGTCATATATCTGACAAAGGCTTAATATCCTTAATATATAAAGAACTCTCGCAACTCAACCACAAAACATCAAACAACCCAATCAAAAAATGGGCTGGAGACATGAACAGACATTTCTCCAAAGAAGATATACTGATGGCCAATAGGCGCATGAAAAGATGCTCATCATCGCTGATCATCAGGGAAATGCAAATCAAAACTACACTAAGATATCACCTTACACCCGTTAGAATGACAAAAATACCTAAAACTAATAGCAACAAATGTTGGAGAGGTTGCAGAGAAAAAGAAACCCTCATACACTGCTGGTGGGAATGCAAACTGGTGCAGCCACTATGGAAAACAGTATGGAGATTCCTCAAAAAACTAAAAATAGAACTACCATACGATCCAGCTTATCCAAAGAGCTTGAAGTCAGCCATCCCAAAAGTCCTGTGCACCCCAATGTTTATTGCAGCACTGTTTACAATAGCCAAGACGTGGAAGCAACCTAAGTGTCCAGCAACAGACAAATGGATAAAGAAGATGTGGTACATATATACAATGGAATACTACTCAGCTGCAAAACAGAACAAAATCATTCCATTTGCAATAACATGGATGGACCTTGAGAGAATTATGTTAAGTGAAATAAGCCAGCGAGAGAAAGATAATCTGTGTATGACTCCACTCATATGAGGAATTTAAAACTATGGACCAAGAACAGTTTAGTGGATACCAGGGGAAAGGTGGGGTGGGGGGTGGGCACAAAGGGTGAAGTGGTGCACCTACAACATGACTGACAAACATTAATGTACAATTGAAACTTCACAAGATTGTAACCTATCAATAACTCAATAAAAAAAAAAAAGAAACTTCACTTTTACAGTTCAAATGCAAAGCAAAATCTAGTCTTTACCTTATTATCATCTTTTCAGTGAAGTAATTATTGCCAATTGAATCAACTTTAAATAAGGAAGACACTGAATTTGTTGGTTCCAAACCCCAGGAGAGATGAAATTTTTCAAATAGACACTACATTAAAGGATCTCCATGGCAAAATACACAAACCTTTGTCTATAGACTGTCATTTAGTAATAATTACAATAGCTTACATATATTGAATGCCTACTGTGTGCCAGGTACAATTTTAAGTACCTACCTCTAGGAATTGATCATTTATTCAACCACAGGCAACGCTTGGTGTGCTATATAACTTTTTAAAATGAATTTGTTTTATTTGTTACAAGAGCATCTGTCTATATTTGTCTTCTTCACATATCCACAGCTTCCGTTCACTGTCTAATATGCAATGAGCAGGGCATTAATATCTGTTGAATGAATGATTATATTTTGCTTTGGCTTTTTAAAACCAGAGTTTGATTTTCTTTTCATTTTTCCTATACTTGTTTCTCCTACATGTTCTAATAGATTGTGGTGCTGCACTTGCTGTTCCCTAGGACTCCAAAAGTCTGCTTTAAAATGCTTTTTTTTTTTTTTAAAGATTTTATTTTTTTCCTTTTTCTCCCCAACGCCCCCCGGTACATAGTTGTGTATTCTTCGTTGTGGGTTCTTCTAGTTGTGGCATGTGGGAAGCTGCCTCAGCGTGGTCTGATGAGCAGTGCCATGTCTGCGCCCAGGATTCGAACCAACGAAACACTGGGCCACCTGCAGCGGAGCGCGCGAACTTAACCACTCGGCCACGGGGCCAGCCCCTCCAAAAGTCTGCTTTAGATTTGTGGCAGTGGGAATGGGGGCTGATGGAGTGGATGAGGTCAAGTGTGGTGTGTGCAAGTAGAGAGGGATTTTGACGACAATGGCTAAAATGTCGACTCACGACTCTGCTCTGTTTTGCTTCTTGTAGATTTTCTGGGCTGAAATGGCAAAGAATATGTCCAAGCTGCAGGGTCTCAACAATTACAGTGGTGAGTAAGAAATTCACAGGCCTAGAAGTAGAGTCTTTCACCATAGGCTCATTCTTTTCTTGATCATCTGAACTAATGGAGGGGAGAAGAAGAAGAAATAAGCCAAAAGTATTTTATTGTGTTCCTGCTTGGATACCAACCTGCTCTCTACCTGACCATGATTCTTATTTTTGCTCAGTCTAATTTCAAGATATAAACAGAGAGAGGCCAAGTTTCAGTAGGTAATCCACAGTTGGGTAGTTCATTCAAAAATAGCTGCCTATAATTTTTTTCTAAGAAAAAGTTCTGTCCTTCATAATGTGACAAAGCCACAGTTACTCTTTCTGCTCTGAATGGAGTTACATCTAAATGGGGTTACTGATTAGTAATTATAGAAAACACATCTCAGTAACACCAGATAATAATAAATGGATTAACCCAATGCTATCCAAATCTGAATAATCACTGGGATCGTGATGGAAACCTTAACAAACAAAAATATGTATAGGCCCTGACTCTACAGATTCTGATTCAGAAACTCTGGGTCTGGGCCCACCATGTATATTTTTCAGTGCTCCCTAGTCAGTTTTGCTGCTGAACCGGGTTTGGGGATCACCAGACTAAACCAGTCCTGGTGGCTGAGGGTGGAGAAGGACTAACTTTGTCTTAGAACTCCATTTCTTTAGTGGAGTTTGAGTGGACCAAAATGTAATTGCCTCATGACAACTAGGATGTGTACTTCTGAAATAGTCTGTTAATGTACAGTGTTGTATAGATATTAAGAACACTAGGGGCAGGCCTGGTGGCACACTGGTTAAGTTTGCACGTTCCGCTTCGGCGGCCCGGGGTTCGCCAGTTCGGATCCCAGGTGCAGACATGGTACTGCTTGGCAAGCCATGCTGTCGCAGGCGTCCCACATATAAAGGAGAGGAAAATGGGCACAGATGTTAGCTCAGGGCCAGTCTTCCTCAGCAAAAAGAGGAGGACTGGCAGATGTTAGCTCAGGGCTAATCTTCCTCAAAAAAAAAAAAAAGAACACTAGACATTCAACCAGCAATAAAACTGTTATGATATCTCCCATTAGGGTCAAAATGATTTGCTTACACCCTTTAATAGAAGAGTTCACTTATGGACGTTCCATGGTCCGGCTGTGCTGGAAAAGAAGGGGGAACTTTAAGAGCTCTGGTCTGTGACTGTGTCTCTTACGAGCCTGTTTATTTATCTGTAAAATGACGACAGACTCGTGTGAAAATAATTGGAGATTATGTATGTAAAAATGCTCTGTAAGTTTCAAAGCACTAAACAAATGCCAGGGGATAAATAACGAATGAGAGGATAGACAAACTCTCCAGGTGGCCCAGAGGAGGGAGAGCTTCCCTCTGACTGGAAGGGATCAAGAATGGCTTCATGGATGAGATGGTTCTAAACTGGGCTTTGAGGATGACAAGATTGTCAATGGCCAGAGTTGGTGGGGTGGGGCACCCAACGTGAAGAAAACCCTCAGACGCAAACAAATGCAATGCATGTTTGGGGAACCACAAGGAATCTAGGGAAGCTAGATAGCAGGAGTTTTAGGTGAAGATAACATGGAAGAGAAACATACACACGTCTTTATGTCATTAATCTGAATAGCGGGGCCAGGCATTACCATTTACTTCAGTAATTCTTGAGGACATCTGTAAAGGAATTATAGCACAGGACAATAATTGACATTAATAATGATTAACGATAATGACCTCAGATTATCAAGGGAAAGTTAAACAATTTAGGAAGGTAGGGAAGTGTGTTTCTGCTAGAAATATTTAACTTTTCAATAGTTCAAATATGTTTTGGTGCTAGAAGAGTATCCTTCAGTGATCTGAACAATTTAGTTATCTAGAAGAACAATTCTTTCCTGATAGTGATGGCTAAATGAAGCATCATCATGTACTGTTTTTATTTTCTCCTAAAAAGTCATATAAGCTCCCAAGCAGAATAGGGGTTTAAAAAAAAAGTATGCCTCTAATTTAAGAACCTTTATCGCTTCTTAATATTGTGTAAAACACTGGCTTTTATTTTTACTCAGAGCCCATACTCCCCCTTACTTCTAGGTCTGTCCTGGTACTTTTTCATAGCTCCTGGTACCACCCAACTGCTATATCAGGGAAAAGATGCTAATTACCACTATTGTCCTGGGATCACTCATTGGGAGGCAGAATAGTATGAGCACTGGAGTCAGACTGCCCGCACCTAATAGCTCCATGGCCACCACTTTCTAGATCTATAACCATGGGCAAGTTACTTACTAACTCTCTGAATCAGTTACCTCATTTGTAAGATAGGGCTACCAATAGTACCTATCTCATAGGGTTGTGGGGATTGAATAAAATAATATATGTAAAACACCTAGAACAATGCCTAGAGAACATAGTAAGTGCTCAACTTACTTTTTCCCTTTAAAATATGTTTCTGAGATTGACCCATGTAGCTAAAGTTCACTCCTTTTCATTGCTATAATAATATATCATTGTTGAAGGATATTTGGGTTATTTCCAGTTTTTTTCTGTTAAAAACAAGAATGTGAACTTTCTTGTACATGTCCCCTGACACACAGGTGCAAAAATTTCTTTAAATAATATAATTACAGGAGTGGTTGTTCCAGGTTTACATCTGTTGTGTATATACAGGAGTTTCAGTTGCTCTACATCCTTCTCAATACTTGATATTGTCAGACTTAGGAGTTTTTGCCAATCTGGTGGGTGATTTTTCATTTTCCTGATTACCAGTGAAGATGAGCATCTTTTCACATATATATATGGACCATGTGTGTTTCCTCTTCTGTGACATCTTTTGCCCAGCTGGTTACTGGGTTGTTTCTTTTTCTTAATGATTTGAAGGAATTCTTTGCATATTCTAGATACTGCCTCCTCTATGAATTCCCTCTCAGCTAGTCCATTGCCCACCCTTCCTTTTTTATTTTTATTTTTTGTAATTTGGGTTCAGAGTCACTCTAATCCATCAGGGATTCTTCCTCTTCATATTTATGTTTACTCCTTGTGGAGAGGGGTACACATGAGTGAGTTGGAATCAAGTCCTGTTTCCTTTTCTGCTGGGATATACTATGTCCAGCAATAGCTTCTAAGCTCCACATGCTTTTTGTGGAGATGCAAAATGTCTTGTCACACATATATAAAATATAAAAAGGAGTCCCAGGTAGTGGAATTATAAGTATTTCTTCCTTTCATTATACTTTGATAATTTCCCAATTTTTAAATAATAAACATGTATTATTTTTATAATCAGAAATACATGTTGTTTTTAAAGAATTTTCACTCTTTAAGCTCTCTGGCTTGCAGAGATGTTTGATTTTAAACCTGGTCATAGCAAGAGGTTAAGGAAAATCCCATTCTGCAGGAAATAGTTGATTACCATCCAGAGTGAGATCACAAGGGGAACCCATCTGTGAATTGACAAATGCAACAGAGCAGGGGCAAAACTTGATAAAGCCAACCCTTACAAGCTAAACTCGGTGTTCGTAAGGAAACTGTAAACTATATATTTAGATTTCCTTTGTACCCAGCACAGATCTCAGAGATAGGTGCTTAATTGAAGCTGCTATTGCTGACAATGGTGACAATAACCTTGCGGTAAACACTGGCCATGGTGTTTTGTTCTCCTCTGGTTTAAAACTCACCTGCCTTCTATGGTTGCTTATGATAATCTTTTCAGTCTCTCAGTGGACCGGAGGGGAGAAACGAGAAAATGGGCTCAAAGCTAAATCTCCTGCCATCACTCTGATGGGACCCAACCCAGAAAAGATGACTGAGGCCCAAGCTTGGATCCAAAGGCTACTCACTCTCCAGGACCACATCATTGAGAATAATCATATCCTCTACCTTGGGAAAAAGGAACATGACATTTTGTCTCAGCTTCAGGAAACCTCAAGGGTCTCTATCTCAGAAATTATCAGTCCTGGAAAGGCAAGTTTAGAGATTAAAGGAGCCCAGGCTGACCTTATTGAGGTGGTTATGAACATTGAACGTATACTTTGTAAAGTTCAAGAGGAAATGGCAAGAAAAAAGGAGCGAGACCTTTGGAGCTTGTCCGGTGAGTAACTTTCTGTTAAGTTGGAAAGTCAGCTCTTCCAATTGTTCCTTCTTTTGTATGTGACCATGCATGTGTGTATGTGGGTAAGAGAGAGAATGAAGAAGAGAGACAGCAAACTATACTGGTCTGTGTTAGGCCATAAACTTTTATAACCATTTTTTGGCTCTCTTTCTACCAGCAGGGTTAATTATTAATAAATGAAAACACACACACACAATTGGATTTACTTATGATGACATGGATTGCCTAAGAGGCAATTACATGGAAAGCGTAGGGTAACCCAAGCCCAGGCTGTGGGGAAAAAAGTACATCTCTAATTCTGCAGAGGAGCATTCTAATGTAGACAGATTCCATTTGATCAATTCATTTCTTTGAGATCTATTGCATTTATTTGTTGCTGGCAGCATTAGGAACCCTAAAATTACTTACTTTGAGGCTTCTCACCAATGTAAATTATTCATTGGTACTGTGAAGTACACTCAAGTATCACCCATTCAGTGGGGCAAAATCCATCAGGATGACGGGGAATTTGGGCCTGGAGAGATCCTTTGAACATAGCCCTACAGCTAACTGGGAAATTATATCATTGAAAACACTGACTTGGGAGACAGAGGCTTATGTCATTCGTTTATTCAACTAATGTATATTGCATCCATGATATGTGCCACGCATTGTGCTAGGTGCTGGGGAGACAGTGATAAGATGGAAGTTGTTCCTACCCAAAGTCTAATTGGGGATACCAAGAAGTAAGCAGGTTAGTTATGAAAGAGGAGGGTAAAAGTGCTCTGGGAGCACCTAGAAGAGGCACCCAACCCAGACCTGGGAGGTCAGGGGAAAGCTTCTCAGAATGGGTGTCATAGAGGGAGAACTGAAGACTAAGTAGAGGTTAATAAGGCAAAGAAAGAAACTTCCAAGAAATCAGAACATAGCAGAGCCTAGATTATGTAAGACTTTATAAATCACATGAAAGATGTTCAGAGTTTTTCTTGAAAAAATGGGGAGGCTTGAAGGATTTTAAGCAAAGATAAGGTCAGGCTTGTATTTTAGAAAGATCACTGATTGTTAGGTGGAGAATGGATTTAGTACAAAAATTCAGATGCAAAATTTCATAGGACACCTTATTTTCACCATGTGTTGTAAAAATAATTCAGGTAGAAATGGTCAAAGTGAGTGGGAGTTTGCAATAAACGTTGTATCCACATTCCACAGAAAACCAAGTGTCAGAAAACATGGACAAAAATAATACACAAGAGTGAGACACAAGATTATGATTTTTACTTAGCTTTTGAAACGTAATGATTATGGATATTTAAACTGACACTGATACTTCTCAAGAGAACAAGAAACAAAGAAACATTGATACCCTATAAAGCTTGTGGCATTACTTTAAACTAATTGCATTCCTAAGGTTGACCCATTCTCCCAGCTATTGGCAATTTAGTCATATAAGTCCCTTGTTCTGCTGCAAGGTCGCATTTTTGGTAGTTGATGACTAAGCATATTATTCCACAGCAGTGTTTCAGAAGTTCATACAGATTCACCCTCTTTTAATCAGATTAAGATCTTTATTAACAAAATGGATAATTTTATTATTGTATGGAACATCAATTATCCATCAGAACAATAAGATTTAAATAACAGAAGTTCGGCATCTCCTCTCTCTCAATCCTTCCTGGTGAGCACTTATGATAGCAGGAGTTTGTGGATCTTTGAGTCTCCACTGCCCAGCCCAGTGTCTGGCATGCAGTAGGAGCTCAGTAAATGTTTGCTGAACTCAAGTGAACTGAACGCTAATACCATACTTTATAAATGTGAGCTATTGCCCTCCAGATTTAATTTACAGTCTCTTCCTTTGAAATTTCCTGGCTTTTATGGAGTTTTGTCCTCTCTGCTTTCCAGATTTATATGTTGGCCCTATAGCAAGTTTCTCTGGATTTATCATCTGCTTTTTGTGGTTAAATTGAGCCACCTCAAGGGGCCGGCCCCATGGCTGAGTGGTTGAGTTCGCGTGCTCCTGCTTCGGCAGCCCGGGGTTTCGCAGATTCAGATCCTGGGCGTGGACATGGCACTGCTCATCAAGCCATGCTGAGGCGGTATCCCACATGCCACAACTAGAAGGACCCACAACTAAAATATACAACTATGTACTGGGGGGATTTAGAGAGAAAAAGCAGGAAAAAAAAAAAAGAAAAGAAAAAGAAAACAAATTGAGCCAACTCAATTAGATAATGTGCTGGGGAATGAGCTCATTTTGGTATACCTAGTCAAACTGAAATTTACTGAGCCTTTTTTGGGGTTTCCATTTGTCCATCTGTATATTTAGTCCAATAAGGAGCTCCTTTGGGTAATAACAGGTTGTCCCTTGAATTTAAAAAAGGAAGGAAGTAAGTTAAGGAAGGGAGGGAGGAAGGAAGAAGGAAGAAAAAAAGGAAGAAGGAAGGAAGGAAAAATATGACACAGTAGACTTTTGTCTCCAAATTATGCTCTTCTTGGTTGGGTGGTATATGAGTGATACATGTACCAAATATTCTGCCTTGCCCCTTGCAGAAAGCACTGGTGAAAGCCAGGTGTATAATTTGGATCTGTACTTATTAGCTGTGTGATATTGGGCAAGTCACTTAAATTCTCTGAGTTTCAATTTCCGTATTTGTAAAATTGTGTTAGTTATTTCAGTGCTAGTGTTGTAATGCTAAATGAGGTAGAGATATTAAATCTTTTTGAAAACGCTGAAGTGTTATATAAATGTCATACTGTTGTCCATCATTCCTTAATGTTTTCTTAGGCCTGTCTTTTTTTGTTGATGGGCATCCTGATTAGAAATACAAACATTTCCTATGAGCAACACAATTATATATCATCATTATAGCAGTGATGAGGGGAGTATATATTAATGCTCTTTTTTCTCTCATCCCCTCAGCCTCATAATCTGAATCATCCGAGGACAAATTTATTAACCCCTATTTATCCTATGACTTCCTTTTTTTATTTGAGGAAGATTAGCCCTGAGCTAACATCTGCCAATCCTCCTCTTTTTTGCTGAGGAAGACTGGCCCTGATCTAACATCCATGCCCATTTTCCTCGACTTTATATGTGGGATGCCTGCCAAACATGGCATGACAAGCAGTGTGTAGGTCTGCACCCGGAATCCGAACCAGCAAATCCCGAGCCACCGAAGCAGAATGTGCGAACTTAACTGCTGTGCCACCGGGCTGGCGCCTACCCTACGACTTTTCATACTATTGTAGCTCTCCTTGCATGTCCTACACTTATGGGTCATACAATTTAAACTGGCTAGTCTTATTCCTCCAAATTTCTATAATTTGTTTCATTAAATTTCTTTACAAACCTTTTTCCTCTCACAGAACATTGAGACAAAGTTTTGTGTTACTCATTTTTAGGACAATGGACTGATCAGCAACCAAAAAACTGGGATGAAATGAAAGAAATTACATTTCAGAAACATGTAGTGCTTTCAGCTGAAGAAATTCAGGATCAAAAGAAACGGTTTAAAAACTGTGGTTTGCGAGTTATAAAGGTATACTTCATTAAGGGAAGGATTTGATTCATCTTGCTATTATTTGAGTCTATAGCCAAAAGAAAAATTCACCTGCTGATAACTCTAAGCTAGCTGCTCATTGACCTGGAATCCTAGGAATGTGACTGAAAGGAGGGGACGGATAGGCAGGTACAAGGGTTATAGTAGGAAATCAAAAGGTATAGAAGCATAGATCAAGACTCAGGAAAAAGCTATCTGCCTGTCTTGAAGGAAAATAAAAGTAATGAAATAGCATTTATCACACTGTATTATAATTATTTACCTATTTTTATGTCTCGCTATAAACTATGAGCTTCAAGAGGCCAAAGACTGTGTCTACATTGTTGACAATTTCATTACCAGTGCCTGGCACATAGTGACTGCTCAGCGAATTTTGATTAAATGAATTTATCAAAGAAAGGACAGGGAACTTTGAAGAAATAGAAGTCAGACTAGGAGAGGGTTGGGGCCAGGAGAGACTCTTATACAACTTTATATGGAAAGCAAATGACATACGCAGTAATATGCACATAAATGCCTTTAGTTTTGAAGCAGAGTATCAGGCAATTTAAATAGCAGTTCTCCAGTCTCTTTTTCATTCATTTCCTGGGTTCCAGGTGGAGAAGATAGACAATGTGGTTCTCATGGCTGCCTTCCAAAGAAAGAAGAAAATGATGGAAGAGAGAAAGAATAGGGCACCTGTGAGCCAGAGGCTGTTTCAGCAAGTCCCACACCAGTTCTGTGAAGTGGTTTGCAGAGTTGGCTTTCAAAGAATGTACTCGGTGCCCCACGGTAGGTGTCAGCCCCTCTTAATTGGGGCTGCCATATGTGGGAAGTGGCGAGCAGATATCAGCAGATGACTCACTGCCAAGAGCATCTGTTGCTCTGGTGAGGGGATCATTTGTGACTAGGACTTAGTGGCAAAGTCATTTGGAAAGGGTCATATTTTTTCTTTTTCCTTCATAGGTTTTGTTGCTGATGGGTTTTATGTTGAAAGTGCTACCAGTAAGATCTACAGTTCGCTACTTTTCTTCTTTCTGTGTTTATGTGTCTTATCTGCAGGGAGCACTCAGGATCGCGCTTTTTTTTCCTTATCTCCACAAAATTATTAACACTACCAAACCATCCTCATCCCTTAATTAAAAGGGCATTTTCCTGAAGTTAATAAAGTTGGTCTTTCCTCTTCCATCTTCTTCATTTCCTGTAGCCTGCTAGTGAGTGAATGAGTTAGATATCATCTGGCAGGTGAATAACACCTGAAGATCCTTCTCAGCTATGGGAGTTCTACGTGTAGCTTCCATGTCTCTTTTCAGCTGTACAAAAATACTGCCTACTTAATTGCTATATTGTCCCCTTTAGATCTCCCCAAAGGAGGCTAAGAAGCTTAGTAATAATCATGGAAGGTACCCACCAATGCAACTTGATTTTTCCTGGTCTATTAAATATGTGACTCTTGATCTTTACCTTTCAAAATATGTAGCATAATCCTTGCCCTAGAGCTAACTCCAATCTTGTTTTCTAGAAAGGAAACAGTCTGGAAATCATCTTCTCTTTGCCTCAGAGAGAACACAAGCAATACCTGGGATAAAAATTGAACATGGACAATTCCTGGGGGTAAAAGTTGATAAATGAATCCCCACCAAGAAGTCTTTGAGTGTAACCAGGAAAGTGATGATCAGTATGGTCCTTTCGCTGGTAAAGACCTAAAAATTCAGAACTTCCATTTGCTCCTAAACCCATTGTAACTGGCTTCTCTGCACTCCCCGCCCCCCAACTCTTCTACTTAAACTACTCTCACTGAGATCATCATTGTCCCCCATTTTCCAAATCCACTGAGTACCCTCTTTTCAGTCTTGTGGCAGACACTGCTAATTGCCTACCCAACATCTGTACACATCTTTCTTCCCAAAACATCTAATAACACACCATCCTTCCAAGGAAGACAGACCCAAAGTCTCACCCTGTCTCATCATCAGCCTCAAGTCTGGGCAGTCCTCTCTTAAAGCTTAAAGGCAAGGTAATTGCCCTAACACACTCATATAACAATAGGAGAAGGAGCAGGAAAACTGCAATTAAAACCTCCCAGTTCAAAAGGGGAAAAGGAAACACACAAGTCACTGGTCCATACCACTAGACACACACTGCTGGACAAGAATAGTGAGGACTCTTGATTCTGAGAGTGGAGTAAGACCCTTGTTTTGCACTCTGGGAAAAATCTTCCCTATGTATTGCTGCCCTTGGGCATTTCTAGGTCCACTGCCAACCAAGGGTCCACGGACTGCCTCAGGGACTAGAATGCTTTCAGGCTACTGACGGCTAGGCTTGTGGTTTCTTCAGCAAAACAGTTCCTTTAAAAACTCAGCAGGCATGAGGCCTGTTTGCTTCTGGTCAAGTTTGTGTCTTTATAACCTAGCCAAAGATCTTGTCTCCATCTAGTCTTTAAGCCTCAAGGTTCTGGTCTTTTACCTACTGGCCTCTGTGCTCTGCCCATCTCTCTAGCCCTCAGCTTAAGTACCACTGCCTTGAAGCAATTCAGACAATAGACTCAGTGGGTAGACGCTACCCAAAATGTGACTTGTGCCAACATTTCTGATGAGAACGCTTAACTGAAGGTGCTTGAGAAACCCAGGGGACGTCAATTTTATCACCACTGAAGCTGTTTCACAACCCATTTTTTTTACCTAGTTTTCATTTGGAGTACAAAGGCTCTTGACTTTGTCATTCCTGCAAGGTTCCAAATTATGGGACTTTCAGTCAATTTAGATGGCCACCCTTAGGCAGAGGGGGCTTCTATTACCAAAGGTTTATTATTTTTTTTTCTATCTTTGCTTATATTCCAGCCAGTTCTATTCTGAGTTCATATCTTGCTTGTAGGACTTGACTGAATGTAGCAAGAATGAGCCTACATGCTTGCAGTTTCTGTATTGGGTTCATTCATTCATTCCACAAGTATTTATTGAGCACATTCTATGAGTCAGGCCCTGTGCTAGGTGGGAAGGACCCAACAGCAAACCAAATATAGAGTTTCAGCCCATATAATTTATAATCTAGTGAATCCATCTGTTGCCCATTCCTTAAATGTTGGTGTTTTCTGGAGTTCTGAAGGAAACCTTCCCTCTTTTTCCTCTACAATATCCCCCTGGGTGATTGTGCCTATTCCGTTGGCCTCAACTTCTACCTCTATGGTGATGACTTACAAATTTGTAGCTCTGACCCCCTACCTCTCTCCTGACCTGTAGGTCCATATTTCCGATGTATTTTGGACATCTCTACCTAGATGTCCCATGGCCACCTCAAACTGAACTCTTTTCTTGGCTATACTTTCCCCTAAGAAATACGCTCTTTTTCTGATACTCCCTAACCTGGCCAATACCATCACCATCTATCTAAGAGGTCTCCTAAGCTGGTAACTTTGTCATCCTCCATTCCTTCTTTTTTCTCACTCTTATAGCTAGGCAGTCACACAGTCCAAGTGATTCTCTCTCAATAAAGCTCTCAGCCCAGCCTCACCTCTCTATTGGTACTGCCTTAGTTCATCGACCCCTAGGCCTAGAGGATAACTAGGTCTTTTCCTTGCCTCAAAACCACCCCATCTAACCTATCCTTTACTCGGCTACCAGAAATATCATGCTAAAAATTACATGCCTGTTTAACATCTGCATTCCTAGTTGCCTATGAGGTAAAAACCCAAACTCCTTAGCAGAACATGTAAGGCCCCAGCCCCACATTATTTCACCAGTCTCATCACTCAATATGTTCCTCAACATTGTAGCCATGAACTTCTTAAGAGTTTCCTAAATACTGTATGCTACTGTATGCTGTATACTTTCATGCCTCTGTGCCTTTGCATGTGGAATGCCTTCCCTCCTCACCCTTTTTAGCTCTGTAAACTCCTATTCCGTCTTCAAGACATGGCTGGAATCGCATCTCCTGGTTGACACAGGAGCTCCTGTAAGTTGTTTCCTCCTCTGTGCTCCTGCACTTCCTCCATTCCTTGGTACATGTATAACTCTAACAAGTACGAAAATGTACCGTCCCACAAAACTCAGGCATGGGACCTGTGTTCTTTATGGTTCTCTAACTGAACTTTATCTAGCTTCCATGCTCCCATGTCCCCAGATATGAAAAACTCTTGACAGTTCAAGATGAACTCAGTCATTTTCAGAGTTTTCTTGGTCCCTTTGGGGTTTAAACAGTTCCATCCAGGTTTTGCCTCTTCTTCTCCTCTTTTCTCTGAGTGCTCTAGATGAGGGGAAGACATTGTCGGGAGGGTGGTCTGGTTCATGGCCCTCATCTGTCCTCTGCCTCCCAGTATCCTCTGCTAGATAAACCATCCTGGGCTTTGGTCATTAGCACCCTCCTGTGCTTAAATTTCCAGTGCCCTTTGCTCTCAGGTAGTGTCTACACAGGGCACCCTGTTTTTCATGCTGAGGGAACTCCTCTCTGGGCCATCTCTGTGGCCCTCATATAGTGCAGGAAATTTTTGAGTGTGCACATCCTACAAGCTGAAATGTGAGATCTCATGTGACAGTCCTCATCTGTTCTGGACATCTTCCCCAGCTATTGCTACTTTCCACTCAGGTGCCAGACTGGAAGAGGGGGCTGCACCCAGTGGAGTCAGGCAATGGTCCCTTCTACTCTGGAAGTCTCCCCAGTTTTTCTAAGATTTCTATTGTTCTGCTCCATCTTGACTCCTAGGGCTGTCTTGAGGAAGTGGGGAAGTGAAGTGAACCCCTTCTCAGAGTCCCCAAGAGTTCTAGTCATGTCCTCTCTGATTCTTCTCTTCCCAGCAGGTGGAAGGAAGAAATTTTATTTATCTTGAAGTGAGAAAACTGCTCTTAGAATAGTTTGTATTCTTCTCTCCTGTGTTATATATGATATAAACTCCATGCTCTGAATTCTTCAGGCTTTTAGCCTTTTGATTCAAAAAACTCTTTTCCTCTCTCAGAAAACCTAACTCTGAAAGCCATACTTTTGAGACCATATTCCCTGCTTTGATTAAAAGTAATTATATATGATTTGGGATTAGGGGGCGGAGCAAAATGGCGGGGTGAGCTGACCTGGGATTCTCTCCCCTCCAAAATACAACAAAAGATTGGAAGAACTGAATTTCAGAGAATAAACATAATGCCAGCTCGTTAGAGACCTACAATACCAAGAAAGCGGAGATCATAAACCTTGCCTACACCCTCGGAGGCACTGGAACAGTAGGAGAGAACATTGCTCCCTCCCCTAGAGTCTGCGATCGCTGCAGCGCAGGTCGGGAAGGAGCGGGGGAGGGGCCGCGCAACTGGGGGATCATCCAGGACTCCTGCCGCTGATTCAGTGGAGACCTGCTGACGGGGGGAAAGCTTCCATCCGTGGGGACCCCATAAATCAAGGGCCTTAGGAGACCAGAGAAGAGAACTGATCTGAACCCAGACCGGCGCGTGTAACAGCCCCCACCCGCCCCCGCCCCCCCGCCAAGCCAGTGGGTGCAGCCATCTTGCCCCAAGGCAGAGAGCTCATAACACGTGCCTCTTGATCGCCATCTACTGGTGACAGGCTGTAACTGCAACTGAATTCTACCACCATGAGAAAAAACCGCTCCTCTACCATCCAGCAATTTATAAAAGCCCCAGACCAGAAGGAAAACAATGAAAACATAGAATTAAGTCCTGAGGACTTGGAATTAGGTAAACTAAGTGAGAATGAGTTCAGAGCAGCTATAATCAAAAAACTCAATGAGGTAGAGAGAAAGATAGAGAAACAAGCCGAGTTCTGGAGTTACTTCACAAAAGAGATTGAAATCATAAAGAAGAATCAAACAGAATTACTTGAGATGAAAAACACAATGGACCAGATAAAAGAGAATACGGATTCCCTGAATGCCCGTGTAGACAACATAGAGGAGCAAATTAGCATAATCGAAGATAGACAGGCTGAATGGTGCCAGACAGAGGAAGAAAGAGAACTAAGAATTAAAAAAAATGAGGAAAATCTCCGAGAGATAATGGATTCAATGAGGAGTAAGAACATAAGGATCATAGCAATTCCCGAGAATATGGAAAAGGAAAATGGACCAGAAAGTGTGCTTAACAAAATTATTGAAGAGAACTTCCCAAATCTAGGGATCAACAGAGAAATGTGTGTAGAGGAGGGTTTTAGATCTCCTAGATTTGTCAATGTAAAAAGAGCTACCCCACGGTACATAGTAATAAAGTTGGCAAAAAGGAAAGATAAGGAAAGAATACTCAGGGAAGTAAGAAAAAAAAGAGAATAACCTATAAAGGAGCCCCTATCAGACTGTCAGCAGATTTCTCTACAGAAACCCTACAAGCTAGGAGAGAATGGAGTGACATATTCAAAGCTTTAAAGGATAAAAATCTTCAGCCAAGAATACTCTATCCAGCAAAAATTTCCTTCAGATATGAGGGAGAAATTAAATCTTTTCCAGACAAACAAAAGTTAAGGGAATTTGTAACTAAAAGCCCTCCATTACAAGAAATCCTCAAGAAGGCTCTCATACCTGAAAAAAGAAAAAAGGGAGAAAGGGGACACAATCCACAGACTAGGGAGACCGATGGATAGAACCAGAACAGGATAGCAAATATTCAATTATAGTATTAGGGTAAAGGTAAGGAAACTACCAAAACAAGGACGATCTTAGCACTCTAACTACCAATTAATAAGACGAATTGGAATAAAAAATGAAAGTAATTATTTAGGAGGGGAAGAGCAAAGGGTCTAAAGCAGTATTGGTCAAGTAGGTAAGAGACCACCAGAGAATAGACTATATTATACACGAGATTCTAAATACAAACTTCAAGGTAGACACTAAAATAAAGTACAGAACAGAGTCACAAATCATAAATAAGGAAAAAGCTAAGAAACCCAGCATAAGAAATTGCAGTATTAAATGGGTAGTCTAAAGCACACAGGAAAAGAAACGCAGGAAAACAAGATAATGAGTGACAGATTAACAGCACTCAGTCCACATGCATCAATAATCACTCTCAATGTGAATGGATTGAACTCTCCAATAAAAAGACACAGAGTGGCAAAATGGATTAAAGAACACGATCCAACAATTTGCTGCCTCCAGGAAACACACCTCAGCCCCGAGGACAAACACAGACTCAGGGTGAAGGGGTAGAGGACAATACTTCAAGCAAATAGCAAGGAAAAAAGGCAGGTGTTGCAATTCTCATATCAGACCAAGTGGATTTCAAAATAAGACAGGTAAAGAGAGACACAGTGGGACAATATATAATGATCAAAGGGACACTTCATCAAGAAGAAATAACGCTTATAAATATCTATGCACCCAACACAGGAGCACCAAGATTCATAAAGCAACTATTAACAGACCTAAAGGAAGATGTTAAAAACAACACAATAATAGTAGGGGACCTCAACACCCCACTCACATCAATGGACAGATCATCCAGGCAGAAAATCAACAAGGAAATAGTGGAGCTAAATGAAAAACTAAAACAATTGGATTAGAAATTAATTACAAGAAAAAAGCTGAGAAAGGCACAAAGATGTGGAGACTAAACAACACACTACTGAACAAGCAATGGATCATTGAAGAAATTAAAGAAGAAATAAAAAAATACCTGGAAACAAATGAAAATGATAGCATGCCGTACCAACTCATATGGGATACAGCAAAAGCTGTATTAAGAGGAAAATTCATCGCAATACAGGCACATCTTAACAAACAAGAAAAATCCCAAATAAGCAACCTTAAAGCACACCTAACTGAACTAGAGAAAAAAGAACAAATGAAGCCCAAAGTCAGCAGAAGGAGAGAAATAATAAAAATCAGAGCAGAAATAAATACTATTGAAACGAAAAAGGCAGTAGAAAGGATCAATGAGACAAAGAGCTGGTTTTTTGAGAAGATAAATAAAATTGACAAACCACTAGCCAGGCTTACAAAGAAAAAAAGGGAGAAAGCTCAAATAAACAAAATCAGAAATGAGCGAGGAGAAATAACAACAGACTCTGCAGAAATACAACAGATTATAAGAGAATACTACAAAAAACTATATGCCAACAGAATGGATAACCTAGAGGAAATGGATAAAGTCTTGGACTCCTACAATCTCCCAAAGCTCACTCAAGAAGAGGCAGACAATTTGAACAGACCAATCACAAGGAAAGAGATAGAAACAGCAATCAAAAACATTCCAAAGCATAAAACCCCAGGACCAGATGGCTTTCCTGGGGAATTCTACCAAACTTTCAGAGAGGATTTAATACCTATCCCTTTCAAGCTATTCCAAAAAATTAAGGAAGATGGAACACTTCCTAACACATTCTATGAGGCCAACATCATGCTGATACCAAAACCTGACAAGGACACCACGAAAAAAGAGAACTACAGGCCAATATCACTGATGAACATAGATGCAAAAATTCTAAACAAAATTTTGGCAACCAGAATTTAGCAATTCATCAAAAGAATCATACATCAGGATCAGGTGGGATTCATACCAGGGACACAGGGATGGTTCAACATCCGCAAATCAATCAACGTGATACACCACATCAAAAACTGAGGAATAAAAACCACATGATCATCTCAATAGATGCAGAGAAGGCATTTGACAAGATCCAACAGCCATTTATGATAAAAACTCTGAAAAAAATGGGCATAGAAGGAAACTACCTCAACATAATAAAGGCCATATATGACAAACCCATAGCCAACATCATACTCAATGGGCAAAAACTGAACGCCATCCCCCTGAAATCAGGAACGAGACAAGGATGCCCTCTATCACCACTCTTATTTAACATAGTACTGGAGGTCCTGGCCAGAGCAATCAGGCAAGAAAAAGGAATAAAAGGAATCCAAATAGGGAGGAAAGAAGAGAAACTCTCACTGTTTGCAGATGACATGATCTTATATATAGAAAACCCCAAAGAATCCATTGGAAAACTGTTAGAAGTAATCAACAACTATAGCAAAGTTGCAGGGTATAAAATCAATTTGCATAAATCAGTAGCATTTCTATACTCCAGTAATGAACCAACAGAAAAAGAACTCAAGAATACAATACCATTCACAATCGCAACAAAAAGAATAAAATACCTTGGGGTAAATTTGACTAAGGAAGTGAAGGACCTATATAATGAAAATTACAAGGCCTTTCTGAGAGAATTGGATGACGACATAAGGAGATGGAAAGACATTCCATGTACATGGATTGGAAGAATAAACATAGTTAAAATGTCCGTTCTACCTAAAGCAATCTACAGATTCAACGCCATCCCAATCAGAATCCCAATGACATTCTTTACAGAATTAGAACAAAGAATCCTAAAATTCATATGGGGCAACAAAAGACCCCCGAATTTCTCAAGCAATCCTGAGAAAAAGAACAAAACGGGAGGCATCACAATCCCTGACTTCAAAACATACTACAAAGCTACAGTAATCAAAACAGCATGGTACTGGTACAAAAACAGGTGCACAGATCAATGGAACAGAATTGAAAGCCCAGAAATAAAACCACACATCTATGGACAGCTTATCTTTGACAAAGGAGCTCAGGGCATACAATAGAGAAAAGAAAGTCTTTTCAACAACTGGTGCTGGGAAAACTGGACAGCCACATGTAAAAGAATGAAAATTGACCATTCTTTTTCACCATTCACCAAAATAAACTCAAAATGGATTAAAGACCGAAAGGTGAGACCTGAAACCATAAGGCTTCTGGAAGAAAACGTAGGCAGTACACTCTTTGACATCAGTATTAAAAGGATCTTTTCGGACACCATGCCTTCTCAGAGAAGGGAAACAATAGAAAGGATAAACAAATGTGACCTCATCAGATTAAAGAGCCTCTTCAAGGCAAATGAAAACAGGATTGAAACAAAAAAACAACCCACTAACTGGGAAAAAATATTTGCAAGTCATATATCTGACAAAGGCTTAGTATCCTTAATATATAAAGAACTCTCGCAACTCAACCACAAAACATCAAACAACCCAATCAAAAAATGGGCAGGAGACATGAACAGACATTTCTCCAAAGAAGATATACTGATGGCCAATAGGCGCATGAAAAGATGCTCATCATCGCTGATCATCAGGGAAATGCAAATCAAAACTACACTAAGATATCACCTTACACCTGTTAGAATGACAAAAATATGTAAAACTAATAGCAACGAATGTTGCAGAGGTTGCAGAGAAAAAGGAACCCTCATACACTGCTGGTGGGAATGCAAACTGGTGCAGCCACTATGGAAAACAGTATGGAGATTCCTCAAAAAACTAAAAATAGAACTACCGTACGATCCAGCCATCCCACTACTGGGTATTTATCCAAAGAGCCTGAAGTCAGCAATCCCAAAAGTCCTGTGCACCCCAATGTTTATTGCAGCACTGTTTACAACAGCCAAGACGTGGAAGCAACCTAAGTGCCCATCAACAGACGAATGGATAAAGAAGATGTGTTACATATATACAATGGAATACTACTCAGCTGCAAAACAGAACAAAATCATTCCATTTGCAATAACATGGATGGACCTTGAGAGAATTATGTTAAGTGAAACAAGCCAGCGAGAGAAAGATAATCTGTGTATGACTCCACTCATATGAGGAATTTAAAACGATGGACCAAGAACAGTTTAGTGGATACCAGGGGAAAGGTGGGGTGGGGGGTGGGCACAAAGGGTGAAGTGGTGCACCTACAACATGACTGACAAACATTAATGTCCAACTGAAATTTCACAAGATTGTAACCTATCAATAACTCAAAAAAAATAAATAAAAAATTTAAAAAATTTAAAAAAAAGAAAAAAGCAATTATATATGATCAAAAATATATCACATACATGTCTATTCAATTGACTTTGTTCTATGCTTAACCATTTTGCCCCAAGGTAATAAGTAGGAAGAACTCAATGGGTGGAGGAACAAAGAGGAAGAAGAAACTCTTAGGAAAGACATCTTTGATTTTTATCTCAAAATATTTCCTTGCCACATAAAATTATACTGTATTTTATCTGTTTACATGTGGAGAGTTCCCTTTGTGAACTTTTGAGAATAGGGATCATGTCTTAGTCGTTTTTGAAGCTCTAGAGCTGTACTGTCCCATATGGTAGCCACTAGCCACATGTGGCTATTGAGCACTTGAAATGTGGTTAATCTGATTTGGGATGTGCTGTAAGTATAAAATATACACTGGATTTTAAAGACCACTACCAAAGCAAAGGATGTAAAATATCTCCTTAATAATTTTTTACATTGATTACATGTTGAAATGATAACATTCTGGATTAATAGATTAAATAAAAATATTATAAATTTCACCTATTTCTTTTGACCTTTTTTAATGTGGCCACTAGAAAATTTAAAATTACATGTGTGATTCACATTACATTTTTGTTGTTCAGTGTTGCTCTAGAGCCTGAAACAGTGTTTGGTAAAGTCCTAAGTAAATGTAAAGAAAGAGGGAGGGAGGGAGGAGGGAAGGAGGAAGGATGGGAGAAGGAAGGAAAGAAGGAAGGAAGGTGTATTTAAATGTAGGCTATTACTATGTTGATATCAGTGATAATTTGCGTCAAGGAAACAACTTTGGGTGTCTGTGCTATAGACACAGAGACTTGGGACCAGGAGGTGGTGATTATTTGGAGGACTAGAGAGAATGTATATTAGTACCCACATAGGCAATATGACTAACCAGATCATAATAATCTTTTTTTTCTCTTATCAGACCCAAAGTATGGACCTGGCATATACTTCACCAAGAATCTCAAAAATCTAGCATCCCAGTTCAAGAAAACGTCTGCCACAGATAAGCTGATCTATGTGTTTGAGGCTGAAGTACTCACAGGCTCCTTCTGTGAGGGTCATCAGTTAAATATTGTTCCCCCACGATTGAGTACTGATGCCATAGATAGCCATGACAGTGTGGTTGACAATGTCTCCAGCCCTGAAACCTTTGTTATTTTTAGTGGCACGCAGGCTATGCCCCAATATTTGTGGACTTGCACCCAGGATCATGTAGGGCCAGAGGATTACTCATTAGGACAAATGTTGCCGTCTCCACAGCAGCTTGGGAAGAGATTCGTAAGTGGCAGCCCTGTTGACTAACTTCTGCATAATTTTAACAACTGGCATGGCCCTGCTTTGGAGAAACTAACGAAATATTGACCATCAATGACTCAAAGACTGGTCTGAATATGTCAAATGGCTCTGGATAGACTGAATGGGTTACTGAAGGGGCCAGCCACATACTAGCATCTTGGTGCCTTCGTCTTTGTTTTCATCTCTTGGGGGTGGGGTGGGTAGATACTAACTAAAACACTCTCAGGACCATTCCTTCTCCGTCATAATGTCCTTTCATCTTCTTTACTACAGGTAACAGCAAAAATATCTTACATGTAACGAAGAGATTTTTCTAGTATATAATTCAAGCCCTCTATTTTTTAAAATGGTGATAGTATAACATATTAGGACAGCAGGATGATTTTCGATTTTCCAGAGAATCTTATACAGTGCTTTAGATATCAAAATAAATCACCTTTATTTGAGTAACTGACTTTGAAGAAGTACATGTAAAATGAAGTTATTTGAAGTGGAAGGACATCAAAAGCCTGATATTCTACTGATATCCTGTTGGGATTCAGTCATATCAAGCAATGCCACTCAAGCACCATGAGGCCCAATTATTAATTCACCAACTATTTCCTGATAACCAGATGTGTTTCAGTCACTTTCTGTGTGCTAGAGATAAGATGCTGAATAAGACAAATGTCTTCATAAAGCTTTCAGCCTGAATAGTCAAAAAGGCAGCGATGGAAAACTTAACAAGTGTGATTGGGTATAACAAAAGAGGAAATATACAGATTCTGTGGAAAAATTTAAAGGAGAGAGGGATAAATTAATCAGGGGTTGGGAGGCAGGCCTTCTAACAACAGTGAAACTCAAGCTGAGACCTGAAGAATTTGTAAGAGTTACATGAATAAGAGATGCAGCAAATCAGGAGCGGAGACAAGAGTATTTTATGCAGAGAGAGAATAGCTCTTATAGAGGCTGAATTCACTGTGACTGTGCCCAAATTTGACTTCAGAGTTCTGCATTGTAGAAGCCAGCAAATCTCACCAAGCATCTCTTGCTATTCTGAAATCCATATTTCTCTATACTTTCAAACTTTCTTGACCCTCACATCTTCAACCTCTTGCACAGAACATTTCCTCCTCCTCATCTTACCATAACCAGCATTCTTCCTCTTGAAAGAAGCATGCTTATTGTCTCATATGGTATCATCCTTGGATATGGGCAAGAGGGGCCCTGCCTTGGACCGCTAGTTTGAGAGGGCCCCACTCTGGCCTTGCCCCAACTGTGCCTATCTCTACAAGGTGAGAATCCACAGGTCAAGAGAATTTATTCATTTGGAGCCCACACACCTCACTCCAAAACCACCCACTAGGTACCTGGAACCCACAAATTTCCTGCCTAAACAGCTCCAAGTCTATTTCCAGGGCTTGACTGGTCCTCCTTCTTGGGTCTCTCCTCCTGAGAGTGGACTAGGCCATAGTCTGTAGCAAGAATGGGCAAGGGGTGACCATTTTCAGGGATTGGACTTGGATGTGAGGGCCGATGTGTTTACACGCCTGTGCCTGAGGCCTGTGGTACAGAGCTGAAGGTGAGAGTCCAGATTTGAAAGATCTAGCTTATAGGGATTTCGAAAAAGGATGGAGGAGAGCAATGTTCTCAAGGATAAGAAAAAAAAAACCCATACCAAGAAACATCAAGTGAAACTGTAGACTACCAAAGATCTGATCTTCAAAGCAGCCAGAGAGAACAGCCAAATCATCTACAAAGGAATGACAATTAGACTGACAGCATAATTCCTGTGGTAGGCAGAATGATGCCCTCCCCCACCCACTGCAAAGATGTCCACACTTTAATCTCCTGAATCTGTGAATATGTCACCTTAAATGGCAAAAGGAATTTTGCAGATGTGATTAAGGTTACCCTGCAGATGGGAAGATTAGCCAGGATTTTTCAGGTGGGCTCAATCTAATTATATGTCTTTCAAAGAGAGAACCTTCCTAGCTGCTTCAAAGAGATGGCAGCATGAGAAGGATATGATGCTCTGTGCTGGTTCTGAGATGTAGGAGGTTATGGACTTAAAAGCTTCCAGAAAGGATTGAAGCAAGCCTGCCAACACTTCGATTTTAGCCTCAAGAGACCCATACCTGACTTCTGACCTATAGAACCATGAGACAATAAATTTGTGCTCTTTTAAGTCATTAAAGTTGTGGTAATTTGTTATGGCAGTAAAAGAAAATGAATACACTTTTCAACAGCAACAATGAAAGCCTGAAGACATTAGTATAATATTTTCAAAGGCCTGAGGGAAGTTAACTGTTAACCTAGAATTCTATAAATAAGCCAAACTTTTATTTTGCCTTAATTTTGAATAAAGATACTCTCAGACCATCAAAAACTGAATTTACCAACAACAGACTCTCACTTAAGAAACTTAAAGATATACTTAAGGAAGGAGGGAAAAAACAAAAAAAATCTAAGGTGCAAGAAGGCATGATGAGCAAAGAAATGGTAAATATTGATACATATGAACAATCATTGTCTTTACGAAACAACAGCAATAGGAATGTCTAATTTTGTGAATAAAGTAAGAAAAATAAAATATTGAAAAATGAACCATGTAAAATGGTGGAGTAATGAATATAGTTAAAGAGATTTAAAGTCCTTGTGTTATTCAAGAGGAGATTAGCGTTGTTTATTATACAGATTAAAATTTAAGGGCGGCCAATAAAAGAAGAGAAATAAAGTATCTAACTTCTAAATAGTAGACCAAAAAATGGAATTAAGAAAATCCCGGGGCCAGTCCCACAGTATAGTGGTTAAGTTCAGTGTGCTATGCTTCAGTGCCTTGGGGTTCACGGGTTCAGATCCCAGGCACAGACCTACACCACTTGTCAGCCACGCTGTGGCAATGACCCACATAGAAAATAGAGGAAGATTAGCATGGATGTTAGCTCAGGGCGAATCTTCTTCACCAAAAAAAGAAAGAAAGAAAGAAAATCCAGGGGCCAGTCCAGTGGCCTAGTGGTTAAGTTCAGTGCACTCTGCTTCGGTGGCCCAAGGTCCATTCCTGGGCGTGGACCAACACTACTCACTGGCAGCCATGCTGTGGTGGCAACCCACATACAAAATAGAGGAAGACTGGCACACACGTTAGTTCAGGGCAAATCTTCCTCTAGCAAAAAGGGGAAGATTGGCAACAGAAGTTCGCTTAGGGCAAATCTTCCTCAGCAGAAAAAAATCCAAAAGTCTGGAAAAGCAGGGAAGGGGGAAAAAAAGAATCAGGAGGAAAAAAAAAGTGAGACAAATAGCACAAAATGGTAGAAATAATTCCAAATATGTAAGTGACCTTTTTTTTTTTTGAGGAAGATTAGCCCTGAGCTAACTGCTGCCAATCCTTCTCTTTTTGCTGAGGAAGACTGGCCCTGAGCTAACATCCGTGCCCATCTTCCTCTACTTTATATGTGGGACACCTACCACAGCATGGCTTGCCAAGCAGTGCCATGTCTGCACCAGGGATACAAACCAGCGAACCCAGGGCCGCCAAGGTGGAACGTGCGAACTTAACCGCTGCTCCATGGGCCGGCCTGTAAGTGATTTTAATATGTGTAATTTGGACTGAACTTGCTAGTTAGGTCACACACTCCTGGATTGGATTTTAAAAATCCAACCACATACTATTTACAGGAGATATAAGAAAATCATTAAAATTACAGAAAGATTGAAAATTAAAAGAAAAAATGTAATTAGCAAACACTAACCGAAAGAAAGCTGGTGTAGCTATATTAATAATGACAAAACAGATCTTAAGTTAAAGAGTGTTATTAGGGATAAAGATGATTATTTGATAATAAAAGTTTCAATTAATCAGGAATAGATATAATGATAAACCTGTATGCAGTTAATAACAAAACCTCAAAATATATAAAGCAAAAACTGACAGAATTACAGGCAAAACTGATAAATCAACTATGATAGAGATTTAACACAGCTCTCCCAGTACTAATCAGTACTGTGTCATCTGACACAGTAAAAAAAAAAATTTGTAAGACTATAGAAGATTTGAATAACACAATTTTTACCTCATGTACATATACAGAGCCATCTACCCCACAATTAGAGAATACATATCTTCTGAAGTATATACTCAACAGTTATGTATATTGACCATACTCTAAGTCCAACAACTTTAAAGACATTCTCAACTGGACCATGTTCTGTGACTATCTCATCTATATATATACTATAAAATTATATAAATATATATATATATTATATATATAAATATATATAAATATTCTGCAATATTTGTGATTTACACAGCTAAAACAGTGCTTATATTATTCATAACCTTAAAGCTTATTTTAAGAAAAAGGCAGAAATTAATCAGCTAAGCATCCAATTGAAGAAAAGAAAATTAGAGTAAACTTGAAAAAAGAATAAAAACAAAGTAATGAAATAGAAACAAAACATATAACAGAGAGAAGTAGAGTCAATAGCTGTTTCTTTGTAAAGATTTTAAAAATTGACAAATCTTTGTTGAGACTGATGAAGATAAAACAAGAAAAGGTACAAATAAGGAATTTAAGGAATAAAAAGTGGCTGTAAATAAGATACATTAGAGATCTAACAATAAGATAATACTAGAAACAATTTTGTGCTAATTGAAAATTGACAAAATATAGATTTTCTTAGAAAAATATAACCTACCAAAACTGACTGAAGAACTAGAAATCTTGAGTTTTCTAATATCCATTAAATAAGTTTAATCAGTAGTTAAAATTTTACCTAGTAAGTAAACAAATACAACAGGCTAAGATGCTTTTACTAGTGAGTTCTATCAAATCTTGAAAGAACAGATAATTCCAATCTTATGCAAAATTTTCTGGAGAACAGAAATAGAGAGAACACTCCCCAACAAATTTTTCACGGATAGTTTAACTTTGATACCAAAAATAGACAACAGTATAACAGGAAATATACAGACTGATTCATTTATATAGATGCACAAATCCTAATCCAAATATTAACAAGTATAATTCACCTCTGTATAAATAGATAAATCATGGTCAAATTGGGTTTATCTCAGAAATGCAAGGATAATTTAACTTTAGAAAATCTATTAATGTAACTCATCATATAAATATATTAAAGGGTATGCTCATTTCAATAAATATAGAAAACTCATTTGACAATTCATAAAAAGATATCTATCAAAAACCTAAAGCAAGCTTCCTCTTTCATGGTAAAACATTAGAATGATTGCCCTCAAAATCAGGAATGAGACAATGGATGCTTCCCATCACCACTTATCTTCAGCAATGAATTAGAGCTCCTGGCAAACACAGTAAAGAAGAACAAACAAACACTAAAAATGGTGGGAAAAAATGTCATTAATCACAGGAAATACGATTGTCTATAGAAAATCCAAGAAAATATGGAGATTATTAGAATTAATAAAAGCATTCTGCAAGGTTCTAAATAGAAGTTATACATAAATCAATTTCATTCCTATGCACAAGAAACAGTAAATGTAAGGACCATTTTTTATACCATTAACAATAGCAACAGCAAAAAAATAAGGTAAGTAGAAATAAATTTAACAAAAGATGTATAAAAACTTCATGAAAAAAATTAAAAACTTCACTGAAAGGCATTAAAGAAGATCTAAATAAATGGAGAGAGATACTATCTCTTTATCAAGAGGAAGACTCAATATAATAGAGATGTCTATTCTCCAAAAATTAATCTTAATCAATTCAATGCAATTTCAATGAAACTCATTACAGATTGTCTTCATAGAACTTGATGGAGAAACTATAAAATTTATATTAAATATAAAGGCCCAAGAAGAGCCAAGGCAATTTTAAAGAAAAAGAAGGTTGAGGTGACTTGACCTACAACATATCATGACTTATTATAGAACCACAGTAATCAAGATGTAATATTGGTGCAGGGATGGACAAACAGACCAACTGAATAGAATAGAAAGCTCCAAAACAGACCTGTGCCAAGATGGAAACTTGAGAATGTATGTATCTTGAATATATTTATATGTATCTCGAATATATACATATTAAATATACATGTATCACTATATATGTATTGAATATACATAAAATGTACATATAAATTTATAAATATGTCTGAGATACATCTCATCTATATATATACTATATAAATTATATAAATATATATAAATATTCTGCAATATTTGTGATTTACCTTTTCACACTGCAGGTCTTATGGTGTCAATATTTTTATGGCACATTTAAAATTTCCCAGTAAATATCTGCATTTAGAAGCTAAGTACCACTTAAAAGTCAGAATTTCTATAATAAAGAATACAAGTGATTTCTTATTCAAGTTTCCTTGTTCAAGTCAAAACTGAGTATTTGATATTTGCATTTTTGCTCACTGGTTCTTTTTATTTTCTGAGTATTATGTGACTATCTGTATGCATACTTTTCTCAAGATAGAGCACTGAGTGTGTGTATATATATGAATGATGGAGGACCAATCTCAATAGATGGTCTTGGACAACTGGTCAAGGAAATGAAAAACAATAAACTTGGATCCTGTCCTAGGTCAGGTTCCCTAGAAGCAGAGCCTGAGATGGGGATTCTTATTCAAGTGACTTATTGGGGGAGTACTCTTGGGAATATGGGAGATGGCATAGGGCAGGGGGAAAGCTAGCCAGAGTGTGGTCTTATTTGAAGACTAGCTTCAGTCTGATTCTAAGGGAAAGCTCTACAGCACAAATTGTACTGTTAGAGTAAGTCAAATACTGTAGCAAAGGTTGGTCTTTTGAAGTGCTATCAGTTATTGGCCTAGGTCTGTCCTTGAGGGTGGGAGTGAGAGCCTTCTAGCAAGCTGGTTCCTGCTGGGCCTGCAATTCTTCAGAGAAGGAGGCAGCAAGAGTTCTCAGCCAGCACTCATGGCAGGTAGGGGAATGGTTGTACTGGGCAGATGAAGGGGATACATCTGGCCAGTAAAGGTGGGGAAGAGTGACCAATTGTCCTGATTTGCCTGACCTTCCAGGCTTTAGCACCCAAATTCCCTCATCCTGGGAAACCCTCCCAGGACATACAAAAAAAATCCCTGTCTTTTGTGATGGATATGGAAGGTTGAGGGAAAAGTACAAAACCCATATGACAGCCCAAAAAATAGGGGCCGACTCATAAGGCATCTCTTATATAAGGCCACCTCTCCAAGATTGGGAGACATAGCTGACCTACCTAACACATAGATATAAGCACAGAGAAAGAGGCAAAATGAGGAGGCAGAGGAATATGTTCCAAGTAAGGGAACAGGACAAAACCCCAGAAAAAGAACTAAATGAAACAGAAATAATCTACCTGACAAAGAGTTCAAACAAAAAGTCATAAGGATGTTCTCTGATCTTGGGAGACGAATGGATGAACTCAGAATAGAAAAGAATGGATAACTTCAACAAAGAATTAGAAAATATAAAAAAGAACCAATCAGCAATGAAGAATACAATTCTGGAAATGAAAAATTCACTAGAGGGACTCAACAGCAGAGTAGATGAGACAGAAGAACAGATCAGTGAGCTGGACAAAAGACTAGAGGAAATCACTCAAGCTGAACACAAAAAAGAATTTAAAAGAATGAGGACAGTCTAAGGGAACTCTGGGACAACATCAAGTACACTAACATTCATATAATAGGTGTCCCAGAAGGAGAAGAGAGAGACAAAGGGCAGTAAATCTATTTGGAGAATAATAGCTGAAAACTTTCCTAACCTAAGGAAGAATACAGACATCCAGAAAGAGGAAGCACAGAGAGCACCAAACAAGATAACCCCAAAGAGGCCCACACCAAGACACATTATAATTAAAATGTCAAGAATTAAAGATAAAGAGAGAATCCTAAAAGCTGCAAAAGAAAGGCAACAAGTTCACATACAAAGGAAACCCTATAAGGCTATCAGCTGACTTCTCAGCAGAATCCTTACAGGCCAGAAGGGTGGGGCACATTATATTTGAGGTGCTGAAAGGGGAAAACCTACAGCCAAGAATACTCTGCCTGGCAAGGTTATCATTCAGAATGGAAGGAGAGAGAAAGAGTTTCCCAGACAAGCAAAAATTAGTTTATTGGCAAGAAGCCAGTCTTACAAGAAATGCTAAAGGGACTTATTTAAGTGGGGGAAAAAAAGACTACAAATAGGGATAAGAAAATTATCCAAAAAAAAAAAAGCAACAAAATCACTGGCAAAGGCAAAAATATACTAAAGGTAGCAGATCAACCACCTATGAAGCTAATATGAAGGTCAAAAGATAAAAGTACTGAAATAACATATTTCCATGATAAGAGGGTAACAGATAAACACATACACAAAAAGAGGTTAGGTATGATGTCAAAAACATAAAATGTGGGAGGAGGGGAGTAAAAGAGTAGAGCTCTTATAAAGAGGTCAAACTAAAGAGACTATCAACTTAATATACATTGCTATATATGTATGTTATTATATATGAACCTCATAGTAATCACAAACCAGAAACCTAAAATAAATACACAAAAAATTAAGAGAAAGGAACCCAAACATAATATTAAAGAGAGCCATCAAACCACAAGGGAGGAGAGCAAGAGAAGAAGAAAGGAACAGAGAACTACTAAAATACCCAGAAAAAAAAGTAACGAAATGGCAATAAGTACATACTTATCAATAGCTACTCTAAATGTCAATAGACTAAATGCTCTAAGCAAAAGGCATGGGGTGGCTGACTGGATAAACAAACAAGACCATATATGCTGCATACAAGAAACACACTTCAGACCTAAAGACACTCACAAACTGAAAGTGAAGGGGTGGAAAAAGATATTCCATGCAAATGGCAATGCAAAGAAAGCTGGGGTAGCAATGCTTATATCAGACAACATAGACTTTAAAACAAAAACTGTAACAAAAGACAAAGAAGGGCACTACATAATGATAAAAGGAACAATCCAACAAGAGGATATAACACTTATAAATATGTATGTACCTAACATAGGAGCACCTAAATATATAAAGCAATTATTAACAGACACAAAAGGAGAAATAGACAGTAACATGATAATAGTAAGGGACTTTAACATTCCACTTACATCAATGGATAGATCATTCAAACAGAATAGCAATAAGGAAACATTGGCCTTAAATGACACCTTAAACCAGAGGGACTTAGTAGATATATACAGAACATTCCATCCAAAAACTGCAGAATACACATTCTTTTCAAATGCACATGGAACATTCTCCAGGACTGGTCACATATTAGGCCACAAGACAAGTCTCAATAAATTTAAGGATATTAAAATAATAGCAAGCATCTTTTCTGACCACAACAGTATAAAACTGGAAATCAACTACAGGAAGGAAATCAGAAAAGCCACAAATAGGTGGAGATTAAACAAAATGCTTCTGAACAACAACTGGGCCAATGAAGAAATCAAAGGAGAAATCAAAAAATACCTGGAGAGAAATGAAGATGAAAATATGACATGCCGAAATTTATAGGATACAGCAAAAGTGGTTCTAAGTTGGAAGTTTATAATAATACAGGTCTATCTCAACAAATGAGAAAAATATCAAATAAACAATCTAACAGTGCACCTAAAGGAACAGAAAAAGAATAACAAACAAAGCCCAAAATCAGCAGAAGGAAGGAAATAGTAAAAATCAGAGCAGGAGTAAATGAAATAGAGACTAAAAAAACAACAGAAAAAAATCAATGAAACAAAGAGCTGGTTCTTTGAAAAGATGAACAAAATTGATCAATCTTTAGCTAGACTCACCAAGAAAAAAAGAGAGAAGGCTCAAATAAATAAAATCAGAAATGAAAGAGGAGAAATTACAATGGACACCTCAGAAATACAAAAGATTATAAGAAAATACTATGAAAAACTATACTCCAACAAGTCGGATAATCTAGAAGAAATGGATAAATTCTTAGAATCATACAACCATTTAAAACTGAATGAAGAAGAAATAGAGAATTTGAATAGACCCATCACCAGTAAGGAGATCAAAACAGTAATCAAAAATCTCCCCAAAAATAAAAGTTCAGGACCAGACGGCTTTCCTGGTGAATTCTACAAACATCCAAAAAAGACTTAATACCTACCCGTCTCAAACTCTTCCAAAAAATTAAGAGGAGGGGAAGCTTCCTAACTCATTCTACGAGGCCACAATTACCCTAATACCAAAACCAGACAAGGACAACAAAAAAAAGAAAATTACAGGCCAATATCATTGATGAACATTGATGCAAAACCCTCAAAAAAATACCAGAAAATCGAATGCAACAATACATTAAAAAGATCATATACCATGATCAAGTGGGACTTATTCCAGGGATGCAAGGATGGTTGAAGATCCACAATCAATCAATGTGATATACCACATCAACCAAATGAAGAATAAAAATCACATGGTCATCTCAATAGATGCAGAGAAAGCATTTGACAAGATAAAACATCCACTTTTGATAAAAGCTCTGAATAAAATGGGTATAGAAGGAAAGTACCTCAACATAATAAAGCCCATATATGACAAACCCACAGCTACTATCATACTCAACAGAGAAAAACTGAAAGTTATGCCTCTAAGAACAGGAACCAGACAAGGATGCCCACTTTCACCACTCTTATTTAACATAGTATTGGAAGTCCAAGCCAGAACAGTCAGGCAAGAAAAAGAAATAAAAGGGATCCAAATTGGAAAGGAAGAACTGAAATTGTCACTATTTGCAGATGACATGATTTTATACATAGAAAACTCTAAAGTATCCACCAAAGAACTTTTAGACATAATAAATGAACACGGTAATGTTGCAGGATACAAAATCAACATACAAAAATCAATTGCCTTTGTTGCCAATTACAACAAAGTAGCAGGAAGAGAAATTAACAATACAATCCCATTTACAATTGCAACAAAAAGAATAAAATACCTAGGAGAACACTTAACCAAAGAGGTGAAAGATCTGTACACTGAAAACTATAAAATATTATTGAAAGAAATAGAAGAAGACACAAAGAAATGGAAAGATAGTCTGTGCTCTTGGATTGGAAGAATTAACATAGTTCAAATGTCCATACTTCCTAAAGCAAGCTACAGATACAATGCAATCCCTATCAAAGTTCCAACAACATTTGTCACAGAAATAGAACAAAGAATCCTAAAATTTATATGGAACAACAAAAGACCTTGAATAGCCAGAGGAACCCTGAGTGATAAGAATGAAGCTGGGGGTATCACACTCCCTGATTTTAAAATATACTACAAAGCTATAGTAACCAAAACAGCATGGTACTGGCACAAAAACAGACACACAGATCAATGGAACAGAATTGAGAGCCCAGAAATAAACCAAAACATCTATGGATAGCTAATTTTCGACAAGGGAGCCAAGAGTATACGATGGAGAAAGGAGAGTCTCTTCAATAAATGGTGTTGGGAAAACTGGACAGCCACATGCAAAAGAATGAAAGTAGACCATTATCTTACACTATACACAAAAATTAACTCAAAATGGATTGAAGACTTGAATGTAAGACCTGAAACCATGAAACACCTAGAAGAAAGCATAGGCAGTACACTCTTTGACATTGATCTTAGCAGCATATTTTCAAATACCATGTCTGACTGGGCAAGGGAAACAACAGAAAAAAATGAACAAATGGGACTACATCAAACTAAAAAGGAAAGTACAGCAAAGGAAACCATCAACAAAAGGAAAAGACAACCTAACAATTGGGAGAAGATATTTGCAAACTGTGTATCTGATAAGGGGTTAATAACCAAATATATAAAAACTCATAGATCTCAACCAAAAAAACCTAACAACCCAATTAAAACTGGCAAAAGATCTGAACAGACATTTCTCCAAAGAAGATATACAGATGGCCAACAGGCTCATGAAAAGATGTTCAACATCATCAACTATCAGGGAAATGCAAACCAAAACTACAATGAGATATCACCTCATTCCTGTCAGAATGGCTATAATTGACAAGACAGGAAACAACAAGTATTGGAGAGGATATGGAGAGAAGGGAACCCTCATACACTGCTGGTGTACCCACTATGGAAAGCAGTATGGAGTTTCCTCAGAAAATTAAGAATAGATCTACCATATGATCCAGCTATTCCACTGCTGGGTATTTATTCAAAGAAAATGAAAACATGAATGCGTAAAGATACATGCACCCCTATGTTCATTGCAGCATTATTCACAATAGCAAAGACTTGGAAGCAACCTAGGTGCCCATCAAGGGACGAATGGATAAAGAAGATGTGGTATTTATACACGATGGACTACTACGCAGCCATAAGAAACGACGAAATCCAGCCATTTGTGACAACATGGATGGACCTTGAGGGTATTATGCTAAGTGAAATAAGTCAGAGGAAGAAAGTCAAATACTGTATGATCTCACTCATAAGTAGAAGATAAAATCAACGAACAATCACATAGAGACAAAGATTGGATTTGTGGTTATCAGAGGGGAAGGAGGGAGGGAGGAAGGCACATGTGTGTGGTGATGGATTATAATTAGTCTTTGGTTGGTGAACATGATGTAATCTATGCAGAAATCGAAATATAATGATGTGCACCTGAAATTTATATAATGTTATAAACTGATGTTACCGTAATAAAAAATAAACAAACAAATAAATAAAAGTGGAGGCTGAAAGCAACACTGCTTTTAGTGTCAAATGGATATAGTATAGATTATTTGACTTCTATAGTCACTATCATTGTTTTCTCCCCTGCCCACTGATATTGGTAGCCATGAATTGCAGTTCGCAATAATGATCATCCATTGTTATGCGATTCTGAGGAATATGACTTAAGTGTGCAATTTAAGAAGTGTTGTAATCATAAGCATTGGCAGTCCATCTTTGGCTTTGCCTGTGGATTATATGAGTGGAGATAATGAAAATGAGAATGATTATAATACCAACAGCAGCATGACCCAGACATCACTGCAAAAGAAAGCTAAATGACTGTAATGTTAATGACAGATAGAAGGACAATATAACTGGATTAGAAAGGTAAATAAGAAAAACAGAGCATATTGCACAATATGCAGAGAATTTGGGATTGGGTATCGTGGAGAAGAGGATGTGAAAGCACATATGGAGACTGTATCTTATATGTTTGGGATGAGATAGACAAGTATTTCAAAATCAATCAAAAGTTTTTTAGTTTCCCCAAAAGACCCAACACTCAGTTGAAAATAGTGGCTGCTGAATTACCTTGGGCATATCACATGAACCGACGTGCATTATTGTATTGTGCCTTTGATTGCTCTATTGAACTGAGTAAAGTTACATTTCCTGATTCAAAAAAATGTTTCTCCTAGCTCTTAAGGTAATTTGACTTGAAAAATGGAGTTTCAAAAAGTCTTCATGATGTGTATCAAGATTTTAATGAAACCACAAACACATAAAACAAATGGTGTTGTATCTTGTCCAAAGACAAAGCAGACTTGGCTCATTTATTTGCTTTCTGTGCAAATGCTAATTTTGACAAATTCTATTTAGTCTCTAAACTTCTTACCAAAGAAAATGAAACTATCTCATCTGCTAAACACCTTATACACAGCACCTTATGCCCAAGCTAAAAGAGGGGTGTGGTTTGCTTACTTGTGAATATGGAGGTTTTCATAATGAAAGTATTTGGTCATTTCAGTTTCCTCAAAATGTGCAGAAGCATTTAATGAAGTTTTTGACTTTACAGAAATGGAAGAAGGTAGCTTCCTTAAACATGTGCCAATAAGATGGCTATCATTGCCAGGCAGAGAAAAGATGCTAAAATGTTGGCCTGTCATAAAATCATATTTTCAAAGCGTGGAACAAGAAGAATGTCCTGCTCCAATTTGGAAATATGTCGAGGACGAGAACGGTGAGGATTACAGTGAAAGAAACAAACATGCTGGTTCTCCAAAACCGTCTGATAATCCTTGAAGAGACCATAGGAGTCTAGAAAAGGATGCACCAACTGCACCTGAGTTATTCAGTGTTATACTTAGGTTGTGTACAAAAACTCCAAGAGACAAAAAAAAAAAAAAAAAAAAAAAGACTAATTTTTTGAAATAAGACTGTTTCAGAACTTTAAAAAAAAGTCCCTAGAAAAAGCCAAGCAAGTTAAACAGAACTTTCTGAATTTCTTTACTAAAACTGTAAACTTATTTGGAATCTAACCTCAATTTCACAAGTTCAAATTACCTCTGTGATTTAAAACCATTTTCCTTGGTGAAGAGAGTTCCAACTTAAGATGACGTACAATGTGCTTCAGAGTGTTTTAAAAAGAATGGGCATTTTAGATATGGAGAGCCCATACGGTTAATTTATCGATGCAAAGGACGTGACTGACAAATAGCTGGTTTACCAAAACAAGACTGTAGAAATAAAGAGGGTAGACATTTGGAGGGCTGGAAATGAATTCCCACAAGTTTAGAAACGTGCTGTGCTAGCAAATAAAATTCTAAGTTTTCTATGCTCAAACACTTTTGTGGAGAGAATATTTAGCTTGGTGTCATTTACCTCAACAGCAGCAATCAATGCAATGCAGGCAGAAGAACAGAGCTGCAAGTCAACATTAATTTTATATTTGACTATATTCAGTTTTACTGTTATGTAAAAGACAAGACAGATGTCCTAAAGGCTCCAGGAAGTTCAGAGAAGTATTAATGGAAAAGGAAACGGAAAGAGTAAAAATATCCCACTGTATCATAGGACAGAAAGAAACATATCATTGTTATTTTTTTTTTTTTTTTTTTTTTTTAAAGATTTTATTTTTTCCTTTTTCTCCCCAAAGCCCCCCGGTACATAGTTGTGTATTCTTCGTTGTGGGTTCCTCTAGTTGTGGCATGTGGGACGCCGCCTCAGCGTGGTCTGACGAGCAGTGCCATGTCCGCGCCCAGGATTCGAACCAACGAAACACTGGGCCGCCTGCAGCGGAGCGCGCGAACCTAACCACTCGGCCACGGGGCCAGCCCCTCATTGTTATTTTTTATTTAATATAGGTAATATCTGTTTAATTACTTCTATTGTATTTACATTCTCCTTTAACAAATTCTCACATTTATATATCTTAAGAATATAGAATAATATAGTCTACAAAATTTAAATATGCAATAAAGTTAAAAAAAGTTAAATTGCTGTACCAGAGACAGAAAGAAACATAAAAATATTCTGTTATAAAAATAGTCACATTTTTCTCACAGCTATTATTTGCTTAATTAATGATAATTAATAATTCTTCTATTAACTACAAGTTGCCACTTTTTTTTTTTTTTTTTTTTTTTTTTGCTGAGGAAGATTGCCCTGAGCTAACATCTGTTGCCAATCTTTCTCCTCTTGCTTGAGGGAGATTGTTCCTGAGTTAATATCAGTGCCAATTTTCCTCTATTTTCTATGTGGGACACTGCCTCAGCATGGCTTGATGAGTGGTGTGTAGGTCCGTGCCCAGGATGTGAACCTGTGAACCCCGGGCTTCTGAAGTGGAGTGCGTAAACTTAACCACTATGTCACCAGGCCGGCCCCACTTGTTCCTGCTTTTAACTAGTCCTATTGCTATTTTAAGTAACAGCATTTATGCAACAGAAAAGAAATACAACAGAATATATATGTATAATTATTATATATTATTATTTATTTTCATACCCATTGTATTGGCAAAAATAAAAAAAGTCAGACATTTCCAAATGTTAGCAAGGATGTTTAGCAAAGAGACTTATACATTGCTTGTGGAGTATAAACTGGTACAACCACTTTGTGAAATAATTCAGCAATATCTAATATATTAGTTTTCTATTGCTTTGTAACAAATTACCAGAAACCTAGCAGCTTAAAACACATTTATTATCTCACAGTTTCTGTGGGTCAGGAGTCCAGGCACAGCTTAGCTGGTTTCTCTGCTCAGGGTCTCATAAAGCTGCAATCAAGGAAAAGTCAGGCTGTCTTCTCACCTGGTCTGCTTCCAAGCTCTCTCACATTGTTGGCAGAATTCATTTCCTTGTGGTTGTAGGGCTGAGGGGCCTCCTGGCTGTCAGATGGACGCTGCACTCAGGTCCTTGAAGCCATCTGAAGTTCCCTGCCATGTGGCCCTCTCCATAGACAGTTCACAAAGTGACAGCTCGCTTCTTCAAGGCCAGCAGCAGAGTGTCTAGCTCTGGGCTGCTAAGATAGAGACAGACATTGAAATGTAGCAAAAAGAGTGACATACCATCATCTTTGCCATATTCTACTGACTCGAGGGGTAGGGATTATACAGGGCAACACCAGGGGGCAAAGATCATGGGGGCCGTCTCAGAAATCTGCCTACCACATCTAGTAAAATTAAAGATGCAATGTCCTAGGATCTAGCAGTTCCCTACACACGTGAAGATATGTACAAGGATGTTCATAGCAGCATTGTTTGTAATAGGAAAACTATCGTTCTGTAATTTTTAAATTTCTCAAAATGCAAAAAGATCTAGTCAGATATTAGCTAATAAAACACCATGTGCGGTATAATAACATTTTTGTAAAAGTAACATATATATACAGGAATTCTTCAGCAATGACCTACTGTTCCTACCACCACTGAGAACAACTGGACAAAATATAAAAAACATCAAGGCATTAGGGAGGTACCACAGCAATGAGAATTCGTGGATCCAAGATCTGGAAGAAAAGGGAAGCCATGAGAGGCGAGCCTGACGAGTGCCATCACTTTTCCACCTGAGGTGATTGGTAATTCCCAAAGTAGTGGCTGAAAAACCGAGCAGAGCTTTTGGTTGTCTCATGATGCTGAGGAGGCCGGGCCAAGGGGGAGAGGCCCCAGTAAATACCCCAGACTTTTGGTTGGGACTCTCAAGGGACACCCTAGCTAGGAGTAAGGGTAAACAGGAAATAAACTAGCTTCCACAAAGACTATACTCCGAATAAACAGAGTCCGACTCTGAATAATTTCAGTTCCTGATTGGAATAAAGTGGTCTGTTCTCAGTTTAGCTGTGGTCAGGCATACTTGCCCCTAAGTTTCTCCCTTAGCACACCTTCCCTTTTTCCAGCCGCTTTGCTCAAACTCGACTCTGATCCCAGTAAACATCCCATCAGTGGAGAATACTGATGGAGCAGAGAGAGATCCAGGACAAACAAACACTGCATAGCCTAGGATTCAGGCAGTGTGGTCCTTTCTCCCACATTTTTAAATGTTTTAATCTAACTCATCTCTTTCGACTTGCTTCCCGGCCGCTGTTTTACATCGATTTGACAGGCCATGTCACTTGTGAGACTGTCTATTCTGAGACCTCTGCGTGGCTGGCTTCAAGCTTCTTTTGAAGTCACTGCTCAATAACAATTCCCCAAAGAGAATTCCATAAAATTTAGCAGTAACAATTATTTTGCCCCAAGTTTTCGTTGGAGAGTATTTAGTGAGAGTAAAGCAAGTATTTGCGTTTCATTTAACTTCTTAGTGATGTTTGATACTCTTCATACATTATCAGGCAAAAGGGATGGGAGAGAACTAAAAAAAGGAATTCCCAGAAGCTTCCTCAAACGCGCCGCATGTGAATGCCTTAGACATGAGGCGGTGACTTTTAACACTTTCGCAACGCTCCCTCAGCCTTCATTCATTTCATCATTCATTCAGCAAACGTGGCTGAGGTACCAACCACGACAGAGGCTCGCTACAGACGGAGGTGAGCGAGCACCCGTCGGCCCTGGAAAAGCTTCGAAGACAGGTTTGTAGATATAACTTTGCAATTTAACCTAAGAAGTACCGTTTCAGTGTCACTCCACCATGATTCTCCGACCTTTGCCTTTGACTGCAAACCTCCTCGGCGAAACCTTCCCTCTGACCCCCGACTCTTCACTGAATCAGGCTAACCGCAAGGCTTCCAGAGAAACACGATTGGGAGACTACGCTTCCCGGCAGCCTCTGCAGCAGGGCGGCGGAGGGCGCGCGCAGGCGCTCGGGCCGGCCCCCGCGCGCAGGCGCCCTGCGAACGCCGGCTGAGCTGGGTCTCGCTGCTGGGTGCGCGGCGGCGGAGAGCGAGGCCTGCTGAGCACCGCTGAGGCGCGGGTCCGCTCTTCGAGGCTGCGCGCGGGAGGGCTACGGCGGGCAGGCGAGCGAGCCAGCGGCTGCCCCCAGCAGTGGCACCGGGATCGGTTGCCTTGAGTCGGGTGAGTGCGGGGGCCCCGCGACCCGGCCCCTCCCCCTCCCTCCGGCGGCTCCGGCAGTCCTCGGCGGGACCCGGGAGAGGCCCCGGGGCGAGGGCGGGCGCCGGCGGCGTTTGAGCTCGGGTACCTGGGCCGGGGCGCCTACGGCGCGTCCGTGCGTCACGGGCCCGGCTGTCCTAACGGCCGCGCGGCCCGCGGACGGGAGGGTGGGGGCGGGGAGCGCTTGTGCAAGGGCCATCGGGAGCGCCGGTGGCGGCGGGGCGGGGCGGCGGCGGGGTTGGAAGCGGCGCCGGGGACTGCGGGGCGCCGAGGCAGCGGGGCGGAGAGGCGGCGAGCGCGGAGCCTGCGCCGCGGCCCGGCGCGACCGAGCGACCGAGCGGGCGGGCGGGCGGGCGGGCGGGGGTGGGCAGCACGGAGCGCCGTGACCGGGGCCGGGCAGAGCGGGGCGGGGTAGGGGGGCGGGAGGCCTGGACGAATCCTGACCCAGGCGGGAAGGGACCACCTCGGGAATTCACAAGTTACGGCCGGAGTCGGAGCCGGTGGCTTGGGGGTGGGGTGGAGACGGACGACTGCAGTTTACAGATGTCATAACAACCCGGGCCCGAAGCGGCTGACGGGTGTGGTAATTATAGGAATGACAGAACTTCGTCTGCTCCCAGCGTGTGTAAGTGGCGATGCGAGGGAGCAGCGAAGTATTAGATGAAGCTCGAAATGGGAGGAGAAAACTGGAGGATGACTGGAGTCGGGGAAGGCGGCATGAATGTTTTAGGTTGAATGGGAGTATTTAATGTTCCACTTTTAAGTGAAAGATTTCAAAATAATTGACTTTTAAGGTTTAAATTCAGAATAAACGATTTCGAAGTGTTTTTTCTAAAACATTATTAAATAATATTACTAAGTTTTTCAATCCTTTTTTTTCTTTTAATAGACGGTTTCTTGAAAACTGCTATTTCTTAGCAGTAGATGAGTCAGTGGTTTTTTACCCCCCTCTTGTTGCTTCAAGGCTCATTCTGGACATTATTTTTCCTTAACTTGTTCTTGTATTTGTAATATTTTGAAAGTAATCCGCAAGTTAGTCCCCCTTCATTTTAGATTGAAGAAATGAAAGTGACTATGAAATCTATAATATTTTTACTGAAGTAATTTATTCTTGAAAGGCACTGTTTTATAAGTAATATGTGATTTTAAGATGGAGGACATGAGAGAAAGTAAAGGAATTCCCATTTATTGAGCTCCGTTCAAGATATTGTGCTAAATACTTTACGTATCTTAAAATATTTAATACAGTAACTCTGAAGTAGATGGTAGTTTTTTCTGTTCTACAGTTGAAAACTTTGAAGGTCAGAGAAGTTAAGTAACTTAGTAAGGTCTTCAGCCCTTGTTGGAACAAGCCTGAGCACCCAAAGTCACTGCCATTTTGAGAGTGATTTCTCCTCTCCTTTCATACCTCTTGACTCGTTTCTTTCTTTACTGCGCCCGTTCAGTGAATACTTATGGAGTGATCTTGTGCCCTGAGACTGGGGATGTGGACACTGTCAAGACACTGTTTCTGTCCTCGTGGAATTTATAGCGTAGTGGGGAAGACTGATGAATATAAACACTGACTGCATGACATTTTATCAGTCATAATTGAGCAGATATTGTAAAGTACTCTACTAAATAGCAAAGGAAGTTCAAATGGAATCAGACAGCATAAGCCTTGAGGAGTTTACAATCTAGTAGAGAAACAACGTACTTTTATAAGAACCCAGAATAAACTAAATGACAGAAATAAATGCCTCACCTGAAGTTAGTATACTGCATTATGTTAGTTTAGATCCTCATAGAAGTTTCTTCACAGAACTATGATTTAATATTATGCACCTTAACTTTTATCTAGGTTTGGTACTTAAGAAAAGGCACATGAAAAAAGTCTTCATCGCTATCCAAGACACTATTTCTTAAAGATTTATTGACCTTTATAGAGTAGAAACTTTAGAGACAGATTCTTTTTAAGACCCTAGTGATGGCCTTTTTCTTTTCTTTCTTTGCTTTTTTTTGAAAAAGAAAAACAGGGGCCGGCCCCATGGCTGAGTGGTTAAGTTCACGCGCTCCGCTTCAGTGGCCCAGGGTTTCGCTGGTTCAGATCCTGGGTGTGGACGTGGCACCGCTCATCAGGCCATGCTGAGGCGGCATCCCACATGCCACAACTAGAAGGACCCGCAACTTAAATATACAACTATGTACTGGGGGAATTTGGGGAGAAAAAGCAGGAAAAAAAAATTGGCAACAGTTGTTAGCTCAGGTGCCGATCTTTAAAAACGAAAAATGAATGACTGCTTTTATTGGATCATTTGCGTTCTGTAAGCCATCCTGTTTCTCTTTACACTTTGGCTGTCAGGAGGCTCAGAGCTGTGTCCAACTTTTGTAATTTTCCTTAGCCTCAACTATGTTATAAATTATACCAGAGTGTCTGGAATTGCTGTCACTTGTTTCCTGGACTATTTTCTTTGTTCTCTGTTGCTCTTGATTTTGGTTTTACCTTTTCCCTTTCATTTGGGAGTAGAGATTATATCTTATTTTATCTCCAGTGTTTTGGCATCGTGCTGAATTATTGATATAGTCTTGATTTATGATGTTTGTGTGTTTAAGTTTGTCAGGTTGTTTTTAGAAGTATGTTTTTAGAAGTATGTATGAATACATTGTATAAAATCAATTAAGACTTTTGGTTATGCAAATAAAGATGACTGATCTAGTGATAAAGAGAATTCCCTATTGCTGCTCTTTGTTTTGAGATCTCTGTACTTTGCAGAGTATTATGAATTCAGCCATAATGGAAGAAAACGTTGGAAACGGGTAAACAATTCAATTAGCTGATTGGGGCTGATTTCACTCTATTCTTGCTGCAGTAAGCAGGAGGTGGCCCCAGGCCAATGGGGGGTAGGGGAAAGATAGGGCCTCCATTAGAATATTTTGAGGTCCTGCAGTGAGACAGCAGGGATGAAGACTGATGGAAACGTAGTTTTGTTTGTGTGTTTTTGTTTAGGATGTTATGACCCTACAAAGCAGACCTAAGTGATAAAATGGTTTTGACCTACTATAGTAGACTAACTGGGACAGTTCTTGAAAGCAGGCAATAATCCAGAATGTGGATAATGGGGATAATCTCCTTCACATAACAAGAATAATGCTGCCCTTCATATGCAAAGATAAGTCTGCTTGCTCATCATCATTGATTTTCCAGCATGAGGAGGGATATGTGCTGAGTTGTCCATGAGTCTCTGTACTCTGACCAACAAGGCAGCTTGGGGTCAGAAGGGGGGTTTGTAGCTAGGAAACAGAAAGACAAGCAGAAGGTACTTAGATTTATTGATGGGTCAAGCACTACATCAGGTGCTTTCACTTAATTATCCTTGCAAAACCACTTTGAGGAGGTGGTTACAAGTGCGGGGTGGTTAGGTAATTTGCCCTACTTCACAGAGTATGTGGAGGAGCTGGGATTCAAACACAGGGCTGTTTGTACTATGTTCACATTATTCAAGCTTGATTTTGTCTGTTTGCAGTTCAGTCTCTCCAGCAGAACAAATGTAGTTCGTTTAGCATCATGAAATGATACTGTGAAACTAATTTACTAAAAGCTGAAAGGCTGGCTGTTGAAGTTTCTTGCTTTATTGCCATTAAAAAGTACAATTTTTAAATTAGAATAATATCTGAAAAATAACTGTCTCCTGTCCCAGCCTCTGCACTTTAGAGGCTACCATTTTCTCTCTTTTAGCTGTTTCCTCTTTCATATTTATAAATAACTTGCTTCTATTGCTGTTTCCTGATAACAGCAATTTTAGGCATTATCTATCGACTCTACATATACATACTGCCTCTCCCTTCCTCCCTTATCACACATGTTTATTAAGTCAATATTCAGTGTGTTTACAATATTATAACTGTGTAAATATTCACAGCTGAACCGTGTAGTGTAGTATGACATCATTTCTTAACCAGTTTTTGTTTTTCCAGGAGTTAATACCTTTTTCCTCCTTCATTTCCTGAGATAGCTGTCCTGGAACTTTGTTCTTTTAATGCAGTCTGGACTGGTTACTTTCTAGGCCTATTTCACAGCTGTTATCCTGGGACTTTATGTCACCCTTAAAATTCTCTTTGCCTTTCTCCTGTATTGGATGTCCTGTTTTCCATGTTTTCTTAGCTTCCTGAGAAAGGGTACCTACGAAGTGAAAACTTTCTGAGATCTTGCGTGATTAAAACAAATCTTTATTCTATCTTAACATTTCATCAGTAATTTGGCTGGGTATAAAATTGTAGGCTTAAAAAGTTTGGAAGTCACAGCTCTGTTTTTTTTTCTGCATTTCAATGTTGCGGTTGAAATCCAAACCCATTCTGATTCTTTATTTGTGTGTGACCTTCCCCATCTTTATTCCAATCCCTAGAAGCTTTTAGGATATTATTTTTAACTCCTGAAATTCCATAATGATGTGCCTAGATGTAGGTCTTTTTTCATTTAAGGGTGTTCCATGTACCCTTCCAAGCTGGAATTCATGTCCTTTAGTTCTGGGAATTTATTATTATTTTTTGGACTTCAAGTAAAAAGAGTTTTAGAGTTAATTATGCTTCTCAGTTCTTGACACACTATCATCACACCATATCTGACAAGGTCCTTTAAATTTTTCTTTTTTATTTCTGAGCCCTCCTTCCATTAGCCTTTCCAGCAGGCACTCACTCCATTGTGGTTGATAGATTCCTTGATTATATATGAATCATTGTGAACTGTGTAGTGGGGTGTGTATGTGTTTAATGTATTGTGTTATAGACCTTGTCCTGTTTCTTCCCTTTTTTCACTCAGCATTGTTTTGGAGACCTTTCTGTTTTGTTGTGTGTACATATAGTTGTATATGATGTAGAATTCCATAATGTGTATCTGCCACATTTTACTTTTCATTCCCTGATTGACACCTGGGTTGCCTTTCTGGCATCACAAATACACTGTGGTAAATATAGTCTTGCTTGTACATCCTTATGGACCTGTGTGAGAAGTTCTCTGGGATATATACCCAGGAGTGGGATTCTTGGGTCATCGAATAGGAGAACTAGTTTTTAGGGCTACTAGCAATGCAGGAGGGTTCTTGTTTGCCCACATCTTTACCAGTACTTGGTTTTATCCAACTTTCTAATTTTTGCCACTCTGATGGGTATGAAGTGGTATCTCATTGTTTCAGTTTACATTCTCTGATTACTGATGAGTTTGAGCATCTCTTGGATCCATTCATGTTTCCCCTTTTGATAATTGTCTATTTTGTCCTTGTCTCTCTTTCCTTTGGGTTTCCTATCTTTTTTTGGTTTGCAGAAGTTCCTTGTGGAGGTTAGATTTGAATGGTCTGTTGATTTTAGGCTTGGAAAATATTTTCTCTAAGCCTGTCGTCTTTCTGTCAATTTTGTCCATGTTGTCTTTCATTGAATGGATGTTCTAAATTTGATGCATTGTTTCTTTGATGATCTTTTCCTCATCAATTTTTTTCTCTCTTTGGAATTTGTGTTATTGGGGTATTGGAACTCTTAGGTTGTTCTTTTAATTTTCTTCTTTTCTCTATTTTCCATTGCTTAGTCTTTTTGTTCTGTTTCCTGAGAGATTTCCTCAGTGTTATGTTACAACCTTTCTACTGAATTTTTTAAAAATATATTTCTCATTTTTTAAAAAAAAAAAAATTATTTTTCCTTCTTCTCTCCAAAGCCCCTCAGTACATAGTTGTATATTTTAGTTGTGGGTCCTTCTAGTTGCAGCATGTAGGACACTGCCTCAGCATAGCTTGATGAACGGTGGTAGGTCTGCACCCAGGATCCCAACTGGCGAAACCCTGGGCCACTGAAGCAGAGCACCAACACTTGGCCATGGGCGGTGGCCCCCTTTTCTATTGAATTTTTAATTTCTATCTATATTTTAAATTTCTTAGAGCTCATTTTTATGTTACAGTATCTTTCTCTTGTTTCATAGATGATAATCCTTCTGAGGATAGTAATGATAGGTTTTTTTTTAAGTTTTCTCTTGTTCCCCTCATTGCTCTGTTTCTGCTAGGTTCCTTTGTTTTCCTTGCACTCTTTCTGTATAGGGGCTTTTCCATATGTATGGTAATCTTATGACTGTCCATTTATATTTATGAGTGAAGTGTAAAAAACTGAATTGGAAGGTCTAAGATGTGACATGTTGCAGGGTGGGTAGGATAGCCAGTGGTCAGTTATAGGGGAAGGGGGCACTTACAGGTCTTTTCTCTTGGGCTGGTCAGTTTCCTTGAGAAAGAGCCTCCAGTCTCTTCCCTGGAGGATATACACTTGGCTGCTACCTTTTGAGAAAGGAGCTGGAGTTCTCACTGTTAATTGTGTTGATGTAATCCTGTTTTCTGTATAGCACTTCACCCCTATCCTCACCTTTAGTGGAGTCCCCTAGTTAGTTCAGAGTAATCCTCTCAGCATCTGGAGGCACTAGGGAGGGATGGTTGCCTGGCTGTGCACAGTCGGGGAGGAAATCAAGGTGTGCTAGCTCTCATGTAGACTTTCAACTAAGCTGCTGGTTTTTAGTCCCATTCTACCTTTGGGGATGCCGTGGGCCTCCTATCTGTGAAGCCTCCTTGTGGGCATTGTGCATCAGCTTCTTTGCAGATGCTTAGGCTTCAGAGTTCTCCACTTTACTAGTAAAATACCTTTGGACCATCTGTTTTACAGCTTCTAAAAAGGTTTTGACATGTCATCTATCATCTGTGATTCTCTTCTTTCCTGTTCTTTCTTTCCTTGTGGTTCATTCTTTTTTTAAAAAAAAGTTATAGTTTTAGTATGGATTAATTACCAAATCTGCCATTTTATTTCTTTACATAAACTATTTTCTGGTCTGTTCATTCCTTCCACAGCATTTGAGTGACTGCTGTATACTCAGTACTGTGCTTAGTATTGAAGATTAAAATTTCTGAGCTTTGAGTTGTTAGTACGTTTTGGGTAGAAAAGTACATCTTGTATGTCCTAATTCTTAATTTGAAATGTGAAACCCCTTTAAGTGTACATGTAATAGATATATTACAGAACTTGTTAAATTCAGTAATGAATATGAATCAGATACAGGCAAATGTGCAATTTTATTTATTTTTTACCATGAAGGAACCCTTTCTGCCATTTTTGGGAAAGATTTATCTAAAAACCATCCAACTATCAGGGAAGAAGTAATTTGTCTGTTTCATAAAGACCTATAGTATTCAGTCAGAACTTTGATGAAACAACATGTTGAGTTGGTAAAAGTCTAGCCAAAAGTAAATAATTCAATGTTTTAGATATTTGGATAGTCTGGGAAGCTTCATTGTGGTAAATATATGCTTTCAACTCTTAATTTTTTTTTCCCTGAGGAAGATTGGCTCTGAGCTAACAGCTGTTACCAGTCTTCCTCTACTTTATATGTAGGTTGCTGCCACAGCGTAGCTGATGAGGAGTATAGGTCGAGGCCCGGAATCTGAACCTGCAAACCCAGACCACTGAGGGGGAATGCACTGAACTTAACCACCCTGCCACTGGCTGGCCCCTCGACTCTACTTTTTGTATTCTAATTTAAGTTATGAAATATTTTTAAGAGTGTAGAGAATAAGTTGGGTTTTTGTTTCTAGAACACAGATTTTGCATATATTAGTGTTCTGTGTTCCTCACTTCTCAGTATATTATGATCGTTTCCCATAACCAAGCCCTCATTTGGGATTTTTTATGTTTATAATTTTTCACTGTAACAGTTGCACTGCAGTGAACATTCTTATACATACTGCTCATTTTATTTACTTTGGGTACATTCCAGAAGTGAAATTACTCAACCCTAGGGTGTGAATTCCTATTTGGTAAATATTTTCCTTTAAATGTTTGGATATTGAGAATGTCTTTGGGGAACCTTGCAGGTTGGCAACCCATAGATATTGGAAAGTGAGGTCAGAATTTAGGATCAAAGGTTAGAGAAAACTTCTCAGTAGAAGAAGGTCTAAAACTGGGACATGAAAGAAAATAGAAATTTCTATTAGATTAATGGGGTTAGAGCTACAAGGTGTAACCAGAGATGAGCACCTGTGAATCATGTCTGCAGCACTGACTTCTCAGGGGAGAGGCTTATTGCAGGGTTTTTCAAACTTTGCCCTCGTTGAATCTAGAATGTTGTCACTAAAATAAAGGTACTCTTTAATTATCTTACAGGAAAAAAATGAGTGGGATGATATCAGTTTTATTTTTCTTCCCTGATTTTTATTAAAACCTTTTAAAAGGACCTGCTGTCATTTGACTAGAAGTTGATAACAGATGAATAATTAATATTCACAAATGAACTGAAAAGTTTTTTATACTTAAATTCATTTATGCTTAAATTTATAAATCCGTAACTTATTTTGTATTTGTACTTTCTCATGGTTTTTTTTTTTTTTTTTTTTGAGGAAGATTAGCCCTGAGCTGACATCTGCCAATCGTCCTCTTTTTTGCTGAGGAAGACTGGCCCTGAGCTAACTTCTGTGCCCGTCTTCCTCTGCTTTATATGTAGGATGCCTGCCACAGCATGGCTTGACAAGTGGTGGATAGGTCTGCACCTCAAATCTGAACTGGTGAATGCTGGGCTGATGACGCGGAACATGCGAACTTAACCACTGCACCACCAGGCTGGCCCCATCGTAGTTTTGGTTTTTTAATATTAAGTGCATGTTTTCTAATAAAATTAGGTTCAATTTATATGATGGAATTAAGTATTGTAGCATTTTAGGTGTTCCACAAAGAGTATGGTGAATATTAAATATTCAGAATTTTAAGGTGTTTGGGATTTACTGACAGGGTGGATTGACTCAGCACAGTGAATATATACTATTCTGAATATAATAAAAATATGAAAAGATCTGTACTCAGTGTGCTTTGGTATAGGTTGATGGAGAATCAAGAGAGTGTTGAATGAATCAATGCCGAGGGATCTTGTAGGACAGAAAAGTTCAAATTTGATCTAAGAAGTGATAAAGACTCATGGTCCTTAGGCATTGAAGTAATTCAGTGAAAAAGGTGTTGAGATTAATCTGAGAGCCATGTGAGGGATGAATTGAAGAGCAGAGTCTGAGGTTAAGGAAGGGTGGTTTAGAGCTGTTGCAGTTATCTAGCTGTAGGATGACAAGGACCTGGACCAGACTGGTGGCAGTGAGAATAGACAGAAACAGATAAAATCAAACACTTTGGATGGAATAATGAGCAAAATTTGTTAATTAAATGAACATGAAGGAGAAAGTGGGAGCTCTCATTTTGGAAGAGTAGAGTGCATTTCTGTTTTACCACCAGTTTTGTGTCTTGTTTTTAACTTTATTGCTTTTTTTGGCTTTATTTCCCTAGAACACAAGAGGAAAATTTCACATAATGGCTTTAATTTTAAAGGCCTCTGGTTCCTGAGAGGGCACTTTGAAAAGTTATTGACAATAACTTAAATTGTTTAATTAATCGCTGAGGCAATAATAGCTTAAAAATATCTGCTTAGAATAATATAATTTTCTCATACTATTATTTTGTTATTCCTCTTTTCATAAACCTCTGTAGATTTTACTTCATTTCTTTGTTATGAAAGCTCTCTTCAACTTAAGCCTACATTTCAGCTGTATTTTGCATTATTTTCCAGTAAAACTTTTGCTTCACTATAGTGATTTTCAATTGCAGATGCATATCAGAATTCACTTGGGAATCTTTAAAAGAAAAAGCAAAACACTAGAGACCTGGTGTGCCCCTCAGACCTATTCATCAAACTCTTTGAAGGACAGTTGAGCTCTCCCACATGACAAATATAATCCCCTGTTCCTCCCCGAAAGAGAGGAAGCCAGCCAGTCTCATTTATGAATACTGGTGAAGAAATCTTTAAGATTTTTTTAAATACAGACTTTACTTTTTAGAGCAGTATTAGGTTCACAGCAAAATTGGATGGTAAGACAGAGTTCCTCTGTACCCCTACCCCCACATGCACAATACCCCCCACCATCAGCATTTGCATCAGAGTGGTACGTTTGTTATAAATGAACCACCACATCATTATCACCCAAAGTCCATAGTTTACATTAGGGTTCATTCTTCCTGTTGTACATTCTCTGTGTTTTGACAAATGTATAATGTCATGTATCAACCATTATGGTATCTTACAGAATAGTTTCACTGCCCTAAAAATCCTGTGCTCTGCTATTCATCCCTCCTACCCCTCAAACCCCTTGCAACCACTGATCTTTTAACTATCTCCATAGTTTTCTATCTCCTAGAATGTCGTGTAATTGGAATCATAGCCATGTGTTTTTCAAAAAGCTCTCAATGTGACAAATTGACCTGTCTCCTCCTAAAGAGGGAGGGTAGGAGGGTATTATATTAAATAATTAATCTCATTTATGGATACCAGTATAGAAATTTTTGAGAAAATATTAACAGATAGAATTAAAAAGGATGATACACCATGACCAAGTTTATTCAGAGAATCAAGAATCATTCAATATTAAGAAATCTGTTAGTATCTCACCATATTTAATAGGTCAAGGGAGATAAACAGTGGCTATTTTAATAACTGCCAAAAGGGCATTTGATGTAATTCAACATACATTTCAGGTTTTAAAAACTACAGTAAAATAGGTATGGATGGGTGGTACTTAGATGTGATTTTTTAAAAAAGTATCTCAAAACAATACTGCAACTCAACTGGAACTCTCATGCATTGCTGATAGGAATGCATGATTTTACAGCCATTTTGGAAAACAGTTTGACAATTTCTTATAAAGTTAAATATATACTTATCATATGATCCAGCAGTCTTACTCCTAGATTATTACCCAAGAAAAATGAAAATGCTTGTCCACACAAAAACCATATGTGAATGTTTATAGTGGCTTATTTATAATCACCCAAAACTGCAGACAACCCAAGTGTCTATCAACTGGTGAATAGATAAATGGTGGAATACGGTGGAATACAATGCAGCAGTAAAAGGAATGATTTATTTATAGATACCACAACATGGACGAATCTCAGATTAGTTAATAGTGAAAGAAGCCATACTCAAAAGGGTACATACTGTATAGTTTCACTTATTTGACATTCTGGGAAATGAAAAACTGTGGGGACAGAAGATAAATCAGTTGCCTGGGATTGCAGGGAGTGGATTTACTAGAAAGGGACTTGACAGAACTTTTTATAGTGAAGAAAATGTTCTCTATTTTAATTGGTGGTGGTGTTTACTTAAATGGTAAGTTATACCTCAATAAACCTGACCTTTAAAAAAAAATCCCAGTGTCATGTTTACTGGCACAACTCTAGACATAAATCAAAATCAGAAATGAGATAAAAATGCCAACTCTAACCTTTCTTGCTTAACGTTGTTGCAGAAGTACTAGTTAATATTTTAAGAAGGGAAGTGAAATGGGATACAAACATTAGAATGGAGAAGACAAAAATGATAATTTAAAAAAATTATTGAGGTCATATTTTATAATATTGTGAAATTTCGGTTGTACATTATTATTTATCAGTCACCATATATACGTGCACCTTTATCCCTTATGCCCACTGCCCAACCTCCTTCCCCTCTGGTACAACTAATCTGTTCTCTTTGTCCACGTGTTTGTTTATCTTCCACACATGAGAGAAGTGATGAGGTATTTGTCTTTCTCTGTGTGGCTTATTTTGCTTAGCATAATACCCTCAAGGTCCATCCATGTTTTTGCAAATGGAACTATTTTGTCTTTTTTTGTGGCTGAGTTGTAGTCATTGTATATATACCACAGCTTCTTTACCCGTTCATTCATTAGTCGATGGGCACTTGGGTGGCTTCCACAACTTGGCTTTTGTGAATAATGCTGCAGTGAACATATAGGTGCATAAGTCTCTTTGAATTGTTGATTTCAGGTTCTTTGGATAAATACCCAGTAGTCATATTTATAGGTCATATGGTATTTCTATTTTTAATTTTTGAGAAATATCCATACTGTTTTCCATAGTGGCTGCACTAGTTTGCATTCCCACCAGCAGTGTATGAGGGTTCCCTTTTCTCCACATCCTCTCCCACATTTGTTATTTTTTGTCTTGGTAATTATAACCATTCTAATGGGTGTAAGGTGATATCTCAGTGCAGTTTTGATTTGCATTTCCCTAATAATTAGTGATAGTGAACATCTTTTCATGTGCCTGTTGGCCATCTGTGTCTAATTTGGAAAAATGTCTTCATATCCTCTGCCCATTTTTTGTTTGGGTTTGTATTTTTGTTGAGTTTTGTGAGTTCTTTATATATTTTGGAGATTAGCCCCTTCTTGGGTATATGATCTGCAAATATTTTCTCCCAGTTGGTGGGTTGTCTGTTTTTTGTTCCTGGTTTCCTTTGCCTTGCAGAAGCTTTTTAGTCTGATGAAGTCCCCCCAAATGATAATTTTTTATGGATATCAAAGATCAAGAGTATCAACTGAAAGTATCAGAACATAATTCAGTAGCTGATTTAGTTCAGTGGCTAGCTTAAAAAAATTAATATATAGTAATGAGTAATATTCCTCTATATGGACAGTAGCCAATTAGAATATAATGGAAGGAAACTTTACACTTATCATTATAACAAAAAAGATAAATAGAAATACATATTTAATTCTTGACCAAGAAGACACAGTGCTGTAAAGATGTTGAGTTTCCTTAATTTTTGAATTGAATGCTGTCTGAATATCAAAGGGATTTTTTTCCCTTATCAAGATAGAAAAGAATATCTGGATCAAGGGTTCTCCAATTTTTTGGTTTCAGAACTTCTTTAAACTCTTAACTTATTGAGGACCCCAAATAACTTTTGTTTATGTTACTGTTTTATATCTGTTAATATTTACTGTTTTAGAAATTAAAACAAATTTTAAAACACAGGCATACACAGCACACATTCCATTAGGCATCAGAATGATGATGCCATCAGGTCACAAAGCTTCTGAAAGACTTATGAAAGTGAAAAAAACATAGAACTTCTTAGTAGTATTATGAAAGTAGTTTTCATGAGAACCTTTTTTTACGTATCATATTGTCAACTATGGAAAAGTTTGAATCAGTGCTGGGTTAGTGATGGTGGTGGTGGGGAACTGGCACAGTCGTATTCACTGGTACATTGGTGCAGTATTTTAGAGGGCACTTGGACAACATCAGATTTTTAAATATACATGCTTCTGACCTTGAGGTTCTACTGTTTAGAATTCATTCATGGATATAATGGCAAAATATGTGCAAAAACATGAAAGAGGATTTTGGTTACAGCATTGTTTGTGACCTTTAGGTACACTTTCATTTTTTTGTTTGTACCTTTTCATATTGTTTGGGTCCTTTTTGAAATTGTGAGCCTTTTTGTAATTTAAACGGGAAGAATATTTCAAAGGCACAGGTACATTGTATGAATGGTAGAAATTGTTAGTTTGGGTGTTAGAGTCATTTGTGAGTTCTTGGATACCACAATTTAACAAAAAAAGCAAGAAAGAACAAGAAAACCAAGAGACACTGGCATTTCTCTTGTCTACCTACTCCTTTTGAAGAAGAGTTGCTCTGATTAAACAGGACTTGCTGCTGGTCCTCATCAGTTGTGCTTTCTAATGTCTATGCCTTTATTTTGTACTCTTCTCTCTGTTTTGTGGGTCTTTCTCTTTCAACCTCAACTGCTAAAATCCTGTCTATCCCTGACAACCTAGCTGAAACACCATCTTCTCTGTGAAGCCATCCCCGATCACTTTAGTCAGAAGAGATCTTTTTTTGAACCTTTAGAGCTATTTATAGCCATTTCTTCATTACACAAATATCAGATGTGAGCTATATACGGGCTGGACAGTGGAAGTATGCCTTCGTATGTTACTTCTCATCACCTTATAAGGTATTATCTCCATTGTGCAAATGAGGAAAACAAGACTCACAAAAGTTTAGTGTCATCACTACATCATTTTTTTAAGAAGTAAATTTGAAAACAGTGTTTCAAGGCCAGACATCTTCTCTGGACTTGCTTCTTATGTCACTTTAATAAAAAGAAGCAAGTGAATAGTTAATTTTTGTGTGAACATTTCTTCCCTTTTAGATTTTCTGGTATATATTTCTTTTACTTTTGAAATAATTTTATGCTTACAGAAGTTTTAAGAAGTGTTTAAAGACCACCTGTTTACCCTTCATCCACATTCCCCAGTTTTTCAGTTTACCTTTTACTTCATTTGCTTTCTGATTTATTCTCTTTCTGTGTATATGTGTATGTGTGTTCCCAACATTGCCTTTCCTTAGTTGCTTGCTCTTCCAGTTCCATGTTGAATATAGGCTTCCAATTACTTAAGTCTAATTGGTTTATGGTCTTGTTAAACTTTATCCAGGTCTTGCCCTGTTACTGTAGTCTTTCCTTTTTCACCCTAAAACTTTTGATTCTTGAATTTGGATCTTCATTGCAATACTGCTGTTATTATGCTATATTGTTATATTTCAGAGCCAAAATACCTGCTTCAGTAATCCAGCTCTTTTCTCTATATCATTTCTCAGCACCATTAAATATTACGCAGAATTATTTGCAAATTCTCATCTGCATTGCACCCGCCTTTCAGTCTAATAAAGCCCAATCTGAAAAAATACCACTGGGTATATGTATTAGTCTGCTTGGGCTGCCATAAAATGGTACCACAGAGTGGGTGGCTTAAACAACAGAAATTCATTTTCTTGTTGTTCTGGAGACTAGTAGTCCAAAATCAAGGTGCCAGCAGGGTTGGTTTCTGGTGAGGCCTCTTTCTGACTTGTGGGCAACCACCTTCTCACTCTGTCCTCACATGGCCTTTTCTCTGCACATGCAGAGAGAGAGTGAGCCATCTCTTTTATCTCTTCCTGTTGGATTAGTGCCTCACCTTTATGACCTCATTTAACCTTAATTACCTCCTTAAAAGTCCTATACCCAAGTACAGTCACATTGGGGGTTAGGGCTTCAGTACATGAATGCGGGGCAGGGGTGGGGTGGGGGGCCGTACAATTCAGTCTGTAATGATAGACCAATAGGTTTATAATCAGGAGACCTAGGTTCATATCCTTGGTCTATCTGGTATTAAGTGTGTAACCCTGGCCAAGTCACTTAATCTCTGTGAGCCTACTGAATCCTTACTCGTAAAGGATCAGAATAATGCTTGTGCTATAGGTTTGTTAAGAGATCCAGGTAAAATAGGTGATGTGACACAGCACATTATAAATCAGTGATTCTCAGTCCAGGCTTGCATTAAAATCATCTTAAAAATGACTATTCCTGTGACTTCCCACGTGACAGTATAAGGAACTCTGAAGACTTGTTCCCTAGTAAAACTGGGGAAAATTATTAACAAACAGCTATTTAAAGTCTCTGGAAATGGTCCTAGGGCATACAATAAATGAAGAGCTTCTAGTCGGAGGGAAACTTTTCTTTCTGGGAGGAGCAAGACATCAGGATTTCTCATCCTTCCCCTAGCTGCCTGCTGCTGAGGCTAAGTTCTGGGTGAATGTGGTGGAGAGGTAGGGAACTACCACCTATCCAGTTCCCACTTGTGGAACAGAGGCTCTATCTTGGTCGCAGAGCTGCTGAGAGTCCTAGGGAACAGATCACCGTTTCCCTGACTTATAAGTTGGTGGTTCCACATTAGGAGAGACAAGCTGAGAAGTCCTCAGGCTACTGCCCACTCCCAGCCAAATACTCTGTCAGGGACTGAGTGACGAAAGGGAGTGTCACTCAGAGAATTGTGCTGGTGTACACACGCCCAGCTTGAGAGCCCTGGTTCAGAGATTTTGCTTGGGTGTATTGGGGAGAAACAGGTCATAAAACAGATAGCTACTAATCTCTTCCTTGAGGAACTGACTTTGCCGCGGAGCTGGAGAAGTTCAAACCTAAGGATACTCTCAAAAGCAGTGGAGACAAGCTGTAGTGAAAGGCAGTTGGGAGGAGATTTATAGATTCGAAAAGGTATAGGCTAAACTGCAGGCTAGCTAGTTTGCAGGAGAGAATTGGGATACGAGATAGCTGGAAGGAGCCTTCCTGGGGTCAGAGGAAGTGTCAAACATTGACTCTGGAACTACTCCTTCAGAGAAACCTGAATTTGATTGAATTCTTCTGTGGAGCAGTTTATGCCTGAGGCTGTTGTTGAAAACAGTAGAGCAATCAGCTGGCAATTAGTGGAGATTAACGGATAGGATTAGTCAGGGAAAGAAAGCCCTGCCAAACTAGTGTCATGGCAGGGTGACTGTGGGCATATCCAGGCTCTGCCCACCTGAGGACCAACATCAGAGGCTTAACACTGCAGCGGGGAGGGGCAGGATAGACTTCTTTAAAATAATGCAGCACATTTCTAAACGAATAAGCAAGTAAGAGTAGAAAACCTGGGGTTGGGAGGCAGGGGGTGCGAACCAGTATCCAGAGTTGCCACAAACTATTATATAAAATATTGAGTTTCCAATAAAAAGCTATGAGACATGAAAAAACCCACAAAAAGCCAAAACAAAACCCAGGAAAGTGTGGCTAATATACTCGAAAAAGCAGACAACAGAAACTGCCTGTGAGAATAACCAGATGTTGGATTTAACAGAAATAGACTTTGAAGTAGCCATTATAAATATGTAGTTCAGGGAATCAAAGGAAACCTTGATTAAAGAAGTAGAGGAAGGTGTGATAACAACTCACATCAAATAGAGACTATCAGTACAGAGACAGAAATTCTAAAGAAAAGCCGAATGGAAATTCTGGAATTGAAAAGTTAACAACTGATGAAAAATTAATTAGAGCAGCTCAATAGTAGAGTTGGACTGGTAGCAGAAAAAATTAGTGAACTTGCCAATAGATCGATAGAAATTCAAGGAAGGGTGAGAAAAAAATGAAGAAAATTGAAGAGCCTCAGAGAAATGTAAGGCAGCGTGAAGTGTACCACAGTACACATAATGAGAGTACCAGAAGAAGAGGGAAGAGAAAAAGGAGCAGAAAAATCACTTGAGGAAATAGTGGCTGAAAGCATCTCAAATTTATTGAAAAACACTGACCTGTACATCCAGGGAGTCCAAAGAACTTCAGAAAGGATTAATGCAAGAAAATCCACAAATGAGCACAACATTGTAAAAATACTGAAAGTCAAAGACAAGGAGAAAATTTTCAGAGCACTGAGAAAAACAAGGAGTTACTTAAAAGGGAACCCTGATAACAATAACAGCTGACTTAGCAGAAACAGTAGAGGCCAGAAGGCGGTGGAATAATATATGCAAAGTACTCAAAGACAAGTATTGTCACCCAAGAATCCTATATATCCAGCAAAGCTATCTCTTAAAAATGAAGGTGAAATAAACACTTTCCCAGATAAACCAAAGCTGAGAGAATTTGTTATTAGTAGACCTACCTTGCAAGAATGCTAAAGGAAGTTCTTTAGGCTGAAAGCAAGGGGCCTCAGATGGTAATTAGACTCTTCATGAACAAAGAGCACCAGTAAAGGTAATTATGTAGTTTTAGAAGAGTATAACCACCTATTTTTTTCTCAAAACTGATTTTAAAAGCAACTGTGTAAAATAATACATATATAATGTATTCTTGGGCCTATATTATAGAAATGTAATATATTTGTCGTGTATCTTCCAATAACAGCACAAAAGAGGTAAGTGGGAACAAAGCTATGTTAAGCTAAGGAAATGATTATAGATGATAAAATAATAATTATAAAAGTGTGTTGTTGGGTTTGTAACATTAATAAATGTAATATGTATAACAATATCATAAAATGGAAGAAAAGGGAATAGAATTATATAGCATAACATTTTTATGTCTTCCTAGAATTAAGCTAGTATAAGTCTGAATCAGATTAGGATGTTAAAGTGTATATGGTAATCCCTAGCAACCACTAAGGGGGAAAAGTCACTAAAGAAATTTAAGTGCTTCATTAGAAAATATTCACTTAATGCAAAAGAAAGCAGTATAAGAGTAATAAAGGAATGAAAAAGACTTGACACACAGAAAACAAAAAATGAAAAGGCAGTCATAAATCCAACTTTATCAATAATAACATTAAATATAAATTGATTAAACAATCTAATGAAGAAGGCAGAGATTATCAGACTGGATCCAACTGTATGCTCTCTACAAGAGACAGACTTTTAAGTTTAAAGATACAAATACATTGAAAGTGTAAGGATGGGAAAATGTATATCATGCAAACAACAACCACAGGAAAGCTGGAATGACTACTAATATCAGAAAAAATAGATTTTAAAACAAAAAATATTACTAGAGATAAAGAGGGACATTTTATAATGATGAAAGGGTCAATCCAATAGAAAGACAAAACAGTTATACATGTATCTAATAGCGTCAAAATACATGAAGCAAAAACTGACAGAAATGAGGGGAGAAATAGAAGATTCAATAGTAATGGTTGGGAGACTTCAATATCCCACTTTCAGTAGCGGACAGAACAAGTAGACATGAGGTCAGCAAGGAAACAACACTGTAAACCATCTATATCCAGCAGACATTTATAGAACACACTACTACCCAGCAACAGCAGAATATATATTTTTCTCAGTCAAGTGCACATGGCACATTTTCCAGTATAGACTATATGCTAGGCCACAAAACAAGCCTTAATACATGTAAAAGTATTGAAATAATACAAAGGATATTCCCTGACCACCAAGGAAAAACATTAGAAATCAACAATGGAAAGAAATTTGGGGAACTCACAAATATGTGGAAATTAAAGAACATACTCATAAATAACTGGTGGGTCAAAGAAGAAATTAAAAGGGAAATCAGAAAATACTTTGAGATAAACGAAAACGAAGTTACCACCTCAGAAAATTTATGGGATATAACTAAAGCAGTACTTAGAAGGAAACTTCTAGCAATAAATGCCTTTGTTAAGAAAGAAGAAAGATCTCAAATCAGTAACCTAACCTTCTGCCTTAAGTCACTGGATAAAAAAGAGCTAAGTGAACCTAGAGCAAGAAGGAAGGAAATAAAGATTAGTTTAGAAATTGATGAACTAGAGAATAGAAAAACAATATGAGAAAATTAAGGAAACCAAAAACTGGTTCTTTGAAAAGATCAACAAAACTGGTAAATCTTTAGCTAGATTGACCTAGGAAGAAAGAAGACTCAAATTACTAGAATCAGAAATGAAAGAGGGAACAGTATTACTGACCTTACAAAAATTAAAAGGACTATAAAGAAATACTGTAAACAACTGTATGCCAGTAAATTACATAGCTTAGAAAAAATGGATCAGTTTTTAGAAAAGACTGGAACTACTGAAACTGACTTAAGAAGAAACAATCTGAATAGACCTCTAACAAGTGAAGCGATTGAGTTAATCATAAAACTACCCAGGAAGAAAAGCCCAGGCGCATATGGCTTCACTGCTAAATTCTACCAAGCATTTAAAGAAGAATTAATACTAATTCTTCACAAACTCCTCAAAAAACTTGAGAGGAGCAACACTTCCCAACTTATTTTATGAAGCAAGTATTACCCTGATGCCAAAGATACCACAAGAAGACTACAGACCAATATCTCTTGTGAATATGAACACAAGAATCCTCAGCAAAGTACTAGCAGAGCAACTTCAACAGCATATATAAAGATTTATACACTAAGTGTCATTTATTTCAGAAATGCAAGGGTGGTGTAAAGTTCACAAACCAATTAATGTAATAATCAGTAAAATAAAAAACAAAAGTCACATTGTCCTTGCAATAGATGCAGAAAAAACATTTGACAAAATCCAACACCGTTTAGTGATAAAAACACTAAAAAAACTGGGAGTAGAAAGGAACTTCTTAACATGATAAAGGACATCTATGAAAAATCCAAAGGTAACGTTCTACTTAATGGTGAAAGACTGCCTGCTTTCCCCTACAATCAAGAATAAGGCAATACTATCTGCTCTCTCCACTTCTATTTGACATTGTATTGGAGGTTGTAGGCATGGAAATTATGCAAGAAAAAGAAAAGGCATCAAGATTGGAAAGAAAGAGGCAAAAACTATCTCTGACAGGTGACATGATCTTGTATATAGAAAATCCTGAAGAATCCACTAAAAAAAATTAGCACTAATAAGCAAGATCAGCAAAGTTGCAGGACACAAAATCAGTATACAAAAATGTCGTATTTCTATAGACTTGTCATGAACAGTCTGAAAGTGAAATTAAGAAAATTCCGTTTATAATAACATCAAAAAGATTAAAATAGGAATAAATTTAGCAAAAGAAGTGTAAGGCACTCTGAAAACTACTAAACACTGTTGAAAGAAATTAAAGAACGTGTAAGTAAATAGAAAAGCCTCCTGTCTTCATGGATTAGAAGATTTAACATTGTTAAGATGGCATTACTCCCAGATTGATCTACAGATTCAATGCAGTCCATATCAGAATCCCAGCTGACTACTTGTAGAAATTCACAAACTGATTCTAAAATTCATATGGAATTGCAAAGTATCCAGAAGAGCTAAAACAATCTTGAAAAAAGAATAAAATGGGAGTACTCACACTTCCTGATTTCAAAACTTACTACAAAAATGGTAATCAAGGGGCCGGCCCCATGGCCGAGTGGTTAATGTTGCGTGCTCTGCTTCAGCGGCCCAGGATTTCACCAGTTGGAATCCTGGGCGCGGACATGGCACTGCTCGTCAAGCCATGCTGGGGCGGCATCCCACATGCCACAACTAGAAGGACCCACAACTAAAGATCCACAACTGTGTACCAGGGGGCTTTGGGAGAAAAAGGAAAAAGAAAATCTTTAAAAAAAAAAAAAAAAAAAGGTAAGATTGTGTGACATTGGCACAAGGATACACATACAGATCAATGGAATAGAATTGATAAGCAGGAAATAAAATTATGTATGGTCAACTGATTTTCATCAAGGGTTTCAAGACCATTCAATGGAGAAAGAATAAGTTTTTTCACCATATGAATGGATAGCTAGATGCGAAGGAATGAAGTTGGACCCTTACCTCATACTGTATACAAAAAATTAACTCAAAATGGGTGACAGACTTAAATGTAAGAGTTAAAACTTTAAAACTCTTAGAAGGAAACTTAGGGTTAAGAATCCCTAAAAGTACGACACTAAAAGCATGAGCAACAAAAGAAAAAATAGATTAATCTGGACTTCATTAAAATTAAAAACTTTGTACTTCAAAGGACACGATCAAGGAAATGAAAAGACAACCTTTAGAATGGAAGAAAATATTAACAAATCATATATCTGATAAGGACTTCTGTTTAGAATGTATAAAGAAGTCTTACAACTCAATCTTAAAAAGACAACGCAATTTAAAAATGGGCAAAGAATTTGAATAGACATTTTTTTACGGAGGATAAACAGTTGGCAAATAAATAGGTGAAAAGACATCTAGCACACTAGGAGGACTAGAACAGAAAAGTTGTGATGTCAGGTGTTGGCAAGGATGTGGAGGAATTGGCAACCCTTTTACACTGCTGGTGGGAATGTAAAATGATGCAGCCACTTTAGAAAAATAGTTTGGCAGTTTCTCAAATGATTAAACAGAGTTACCATGTGACCCACTCCTAGATCTACACCCAAAAGAGATGAAAACGTATGTCTGCACAAAAACTTGTTCACAAATGTTTATAGAAGCATTATTTATAATAGCCAAAAAAGTGGAAAGAACCCAAAGGTCCATCTGCTGATGAGTGGATAAATATGAGGTATATCCGTACCAGGGAATATTATTCAGCCATAAAAAGGGATAAAGTACTGATATATGCTGCAACATGGATACAGGTTTCTCTTGCTATCTGAAAGTAGAGGAGTCCTGTGAAACTTTTTTTCTTTTGAGGAAGATTAGCCCTGAGCTAACTGCTGCCAAGCGTCCTCTTTTTGCTGAGGAAGACTGGCCCTGAGCTAACATTTGTGCCCATCTTCCTCCATTTTATTTGGGATACATGCCACAGCATGACTTGACAAGCGGTGCGTAGGTCCACACCTGGGATCCAAACCGGTGAACTCTGGGCTGCCAAAGGAGAATGTGTGACCTTAACTGCTGTGCTACTGGGCTGGCCCCGTATGAAACTTTTAATAAGCCGAAATGATATAAAGCAAAAAAGCAGTTACCATTAATTTCTATGGGAAAAATCTTTTTTAAATTTAATTATTTTATTGAGGTCATATTGGTTTGTAACGTTGTATAATTTTGAGTGTGCATTATTATATATCACATTCTGTATAGACTGCATCATGCTCACCCCTGGTAGTCTAGCTAATCTGTCACCATACATATGTGCCCCTGAGCCGCCACCACTCAGTGGGGAGTGTTTGTGTAGGTGGGGCCACCTCAGTAGGTGGATGCTCCTGTGGGCTGGGCTACCACTCTGAAAGTGTTGGTGTGCAGGTCTGCCTGCTCTTGCCTCTACTCACAGTTGTGTTGGCCACTTTGTGAGGATCCTTGGTCTGGATCACTGCCGCCAGGGACGGTGAGGGGTAGGGGTCCACTCATTTGGTTCCACTGCTTCCTGGGGATCCACTCGACCCACCTTCAGATGTATAGCTGAGTGGATCTCTCAGGCATCCTGTGGTGTTGGGTAGGGAATCCTCTGTTGCTTAATGGATGTCCGTTTAGTTTTAACTTAGAGAAGAGAAACAAACAGAACTCACTGCGCCAGGATGCTGACATCTGGGAAAAACTTTTGAGCATTTCTATACCCAAAAAATAACCTTAACTATACCAAATAACACATAAAACCTAAAATAACACTAGCATATAGTAAAAGGAGGAATGATATGATAAATACACAGCCTATGTGAAGTAGAAATGGTTTATGTACAGTGTAGTTTCACTTACCGGGATCAGGAAGACAGCACACTGGGCTGAGGTGGTGGTGGTGATGATGGTGTGTTAGGCCGAGTTGTGGGAGATATAGGAGACTGGGGTGTAGGAGAGAAAGGAGGAGGGTCATCTATTAAGATCTCATTGTCGTCTGAACCCATCAGGGCAGGCATGTCCCTAACAGCTACACCTTCTGTGTTGCCTGCCTCGATGTCAAAGGTTGAGGTTCATCATCTGCTGTGGCTGATGTGGAAGGCTTCAAATATGACAGTACGCTTGACTCTGTGTAACGGCTCACTGCAGAATAAACACTGAATGCTATTTTTGCTTTTCTCATTGTTTCATAAAAGCGAAAATCCTTTTTGGCTTTCTCGCGGTTAGCGAAAACAGGTAGTACTTTTAAGTTTTCGTAAAAGCTAAGTGGTGTAAAGCGAACTTTTGGATAGCGAGGGAAACCTGTATTACACCAAGTGGAAGAAGCTAGGCACAAAAGATCACACATAATGATTCTATTCATATGAAATATCCGGAATTGGAGTGATAGCTAAATGGCACAGGGTTTCTTTTTGACAAGGTGATGAAAATGTTAAAAAATTGACTGTGCTGATGGTTGCACATAGCGGCGAATATGCTAAAAACCATTGAATTGTTTTTTTTGAACACTTTAATAAAGCTATTAAAAAAAGTCACCATTTCTGGTGTCCCTGTGGGGTAGGTCTGGGCATATACATATTTAAAAGGCTGAGCTATTAGAATAACAGAGCCCTTTACAGTCAGCCAGGCTTATCTGTTACCTCCCCACCTTTTATTTTTGTAGAAATCATGAGTACCCCAGGAAAAGAGAACTTTCGCCTGAAAAGTTACAAAAATAAGTCCTTGAATCCTGATGAGATGCGCAGAAGGAGAGAGGAAGAAGGACTGCAGTTACGCAAGCAGAAAAGAGAAGAGCAGGTGAGTCCTTTACCCTTAGCATTTCTTTTAAAGGACTTAATGTTCCATTTTAATCCTGAAATCACCTTCTTTTATTTTAATGTTAACAATGTTTAATATATATAATATATATATGTGTGTTCTCCCCCCACCAATATAAAATCAACTTTTGGGAGTGAGGGAGATGGGGTAATGAAAAGTGGAATACAAGAGTGAAGAAATCTCTCAGGTTCCCACGTTCCAAATATAACCACTGTGTAGTATGTTGGCCTGTTTGTTTTTAGTGTATTTTATTTTTCTAAAGTTGTGACATCTTTGAGATTTTATCTGCATGTTTGTTAATAAATTCTCAAGTGACCAACAAAACATTGCTTTTAACTTTAATTTGAAAATTTGTAAACATGTACAAGAATAAAGAATAGATGGTGAACCTCATAAACCCTTCTTTTTAATTCAGTAGTCATCAATAATTTGCCATACTTCATATATGTCTGTCTAGCTTTACGTTTCTTTATTATGTAGTATTTTAAAGCAAAATCTCAAGGAATATGTCTTTTCACCCCTAATTTAATTATGTATTATTCATAAGGATATTAATGACATTGATTTTTGATCATCTTTAACCTGAGAACGTCTGAAGAAGAATCTGGGACTCACCCTCACTTTATCTTCCTCTAAAACTACTTAGGGCAAATGGTCCATCACTTTTGACAAAGAATTTAAAGACATAACGTTTAGGTGACTTTTTTTTGCAAAGGAGTGACTTTTGAACTTGCAGGGACCATTTGACCCCCACACTACAAAAGCTCCATAAAAGGCAAATGAATGAATCAGAATCCTTCATACCTGAGAAATAAGGTAATCTGTCATAAATATTTTGGAGTTGTAGTGAACTCTTCTCAGCATACCCTGTTCATTTGAGTAGCACTGCACAATAATCCAGTTAGTTGAAGTCCAAGAGTACAACCTCGGTGTTTTATTTGTTAAAATGACTGTAGATGTTTGAATCAAACACTTATTGTTACTGTTATGATATTTTTTGGCAAATAGAGTTTGTACTGTTGTAATAGAGTTTATATTAAATGCAGCAAATTAAGTTATGAGTTCTTGACATTCTACTTTATCATCTTTGAAAGTGACCACTTATTCATAAAAGGATGAGTTTCTCTTGGTGTCTTGTTGCTTCTTTATTCATCCCTGTGTCTTATTTGAAGTGGAACCTTTTCTTTGGATGAGCTTTTAATACATTAGCTTCTATTTTGGGGGTAAATTTCAGAAATCACAACAGCATTGTTATGTAGTTATATTCACATATGTAAATATGAATATGTGTGTATACCCACAAGAGCACAGGTATGGGTCTGAATCTAACTACCAACCTACACATCATATTTGGCATAAAGCCTTTTGAAGATGTAGCGATGGCACTTGGCCATTAACAGTGTTCATTTTACTCTGCTTCTTTTTGTCAATGGGTGATTTCATGTAATTAGACTTCATGGTAAAATTTATATAAATTTCTTATATTCATTTACTTGCTTGAAGGCAAATGCTCTATATCCTTCATATATCAAGTGGCAAGTATGGCCCCACATATCTGATACGTTTGGAGTTGAAATTCTATCATCTTCATTGTATGAGATCGGAAATTGTGCTTGGGCTTTTAATAAGTTGCTGTGATAAGTTTTTGGAATATTGCTCTATTTAAAATCTTAATTTTGTCAGTTCATATGTGCCATTTTACATAGTGAAAACTGGTAAAAGTAATCAAGCTTCTTAATATCACAGCAGTACTTGTTTCATGCCTACTTGGTAAAATAGTAAACATCAGTGAAATATAGATTTGTTTAGGTCTTGTTTATTTTACCACAGTTGCTTTGTCATCTATCTGGAAAAGTCACAGGCTTAGGCCAGCTGAACAGCTAGATTTGAGGGTAGTACAGGAGTTGATGCTGCCAAGTACACAAAAGATAACTGCATCTTTTAGGGCTATCCTTTTAGCAGACTAGCACTTAATGTCTCTTATCTAGGCAGCACTGTATAAATGACCTCTGTCCATTTGGCACCCACAGACCAAATTAAAATTTGTTTTTGGCAAAAAATTTTCCTAGTTGATCTCATTCTGATTGAGCCTGTACTAGAAGATGAACATTTTATGTTTACTCTTAAGCAGAACCTTGCTAAACATGTGAGCAGGTAACATAGTGCTGCCAAAAAGTTTGTAAAAACCATAGTGATGAAGAATGGAGGCTTGCTTGATGTTTTTAGTTACAAGAAATAGCTTGTGAAGTGAGCAAGTTGATAATGTTGTGGACAGCCAACTTTTCCCATTGATTTACTTTGTTAGCAAGTTCAGGCAACATGTAGTCTATAAATAAGGTACATAACATGATTGTTTTGGCAGTTTTTTTCTCTTTTGAAAGCTGGTTGTTCCTCTTGAGTGGTATGTGCACATAGTTGGAAAGGTTCAGTACAGTGCTGTGACACCTGACGGCGCTTTGGGCAGTGATGAACTGCATATGCAATGGCGGTCCCACGAGATCAGTGCCATATGGCCTAGGTGTGCAGTGGGCTATGCCGTCTAGGTTTGTGTAAGTGTAGTAGAGGAAGAAGAAATTTTCCTCTACCCTTCTAGGTTCTTCTGGCTGGTCTAAGAATTAAATTGAAATGAGACAGATTAACAGGAGAAAAACAAAAGTTTAATTACATGTATACATGGGAGAAACCCAGGAAAACTGAGTAACTTGCCAAAATGGCTGAAGCTCTCACGTTAAATATTATCCTCAGCTAAATACCCACCAGAGGGTGGGGAGAGTCAGGGACTTCAAAGGAAAGGAAGGCAGTTCACAGGTAGGCGAAAAGGAGCAAACATTGGGAAAGCAAGTGTTTGGCCACACAGAAACAGAAGAACACAAAGGGGAGCCCAACAAACAGGCTTTTCTACGTTCCTCCCTGTCTACCACCTAGTTCATGTAATGCTAAGGTGATAGCTTGCTTCCTGAGACAGATCTTTTATCTGAATTCTTTTAGGCAGTTAGGGGGAGGTAGCAGGAAAAACTTTCTGAGTCTTTGTTTCTTAAAAATAATCAGCCTAGAATTATCCTCAACTTAAAGACACACATTTTGGGGTGACAAATTTTGTTTCCCTTCAGTACACTCTGTCATGTTTGCGCAATGACAAAATCGCCTAATGACATTTTTCAGAACTTTTTCAGTTGTTAAAGTGATGCATAACTGTAGTGCTGAAATACTTGAAACCAAACCAGCAGTGTAGGGGAAGATTTAAGCTCTTATACCACTCTTTCCCTTATATCCATCCTCATAGTGTAGTTATATTGTAATGTGTAAATATTATTCATTGCTGGAGCTGAATAGTATACTGTGGTTACGTTTCCTTTCTTATACTTTGTTTTTCCTGGAGCTAATTGTCTTATTTTTTACCTATTTGGCTTTCTTTGAATTCCTGGCTGTCTTCTTCTCTCCTATAGCTCTTCTAAATTATTTTGTCTGATTTTCTAATTGGTTAAACTTCTCAGATAATTTATCAGTTCCATTTTTTTCCTCTGGAGACTTCTACCCTACGTTTTTTGTCCTCTTTCTCCTGTTGGTATTATTTATCCAATGGACGGGCTTTATAGCTGTAGTTGTTCGGACTTCCTTTTGCTGGGAATTTCTCCTCTCCTTGTCCTGATCCTTGTGATGTAAATGGTATTGTTTTTTTAATTTCAAATTCCACTTGTTCATCAGTAATTGTATTTTTCATCATCTATAGTAATTAAAGATCACTAACAGCATCCTGCCATACCACATTAAAGACACTGCCTGTGGATATAAATTTTGCTTTAGCAACAGGTATAATTTTAGTGATTAGGTTTTATTTTGGAGTCATGTAATGTTTTAAATAATTGTAAAACAAAATTAAATCAGAACGAGGGAAGAAATTTTTAAAAATAAACAAAAGGAATTAAATGGCCCTGACTTTGTGTCATGCTTGTGGCTAAACCACACAGAGAGGAATTATTTTAATACCATTTAAAATATGGCAATATGGTTAATAATCCCTTTTGGGATATATCTTAAGGACAAAAAAGTGTAAACAAATCTTCAGCTCCTTTTAGTTGTCATATAGGATTGATAGATATTCTGAAACTGTATGTATTTGTATATGAATACAGCAAATAAGTGTTTATGTTAGTATTAGGAACCTGGATCTTTTAGCTTAAGGAAATAGAGAAATATGAAATCAAAGAATTACATAAATTTGAATTGTTAATATCACTAGGGATTCATGATGTATTTTCTTTAAACACACACATATATACACACATGCATACACACCCAACTCTGTCCTAAAAAGGCCTAGAAATAGTGAAATACCTTGTAGCAGTCTGTACTCCTGGCACTCTGAGATTGTGGTCATTAGAATTTTTCTCTTGAAAAAACAATGCTCCTGGGAAAAATAACTGATTCTCAGTTAAAGATAGGGAATATTCAGCTTGAACACATAGGGGCCGGCCCCGTGGCCGCGTGGTTAAGTTTGTGTGCTCCACTTCTGCAGCCTGGCGTTTGCTGGTTTGGATCCTGGGAGTGGATATAGTACCACTCATGAGGCCATGCTGTGGTGGCATCCCACATAGAAGAACTAGAATGACTTACAGCTAGGATATACAACTATGTATTGGGGCTTTGGGGAGAAAGAAAGAAAAAAGAGGAAGACTGGCAGCAGATGTTAGCTCAGGGCCCATCTTCCTCACTAAAAAAAAGAAAAGAAAAGAAAGGAAATATTGAGGAAAAAAAAAGAAGAGAAAAAAAGGAAAAAAAGATGAACACATAATTTTTGTTTTATAACATAAAGCAAGGGAGTTGTCTAAGACCACTGAAATTGTGTTGAAAAGACTCAGGAGATGGTTTGAATAATCTCCCGTTAGCCAAAAGTGGGATATTTTGGGTATCAGAAAGGGTACTTTGAGGACTTCTGCTTCCAGCCAAAGTGGAGTGGGAGAGCTGAGATTTACCCTCCTTCCTCAAACAACCAAGAATAAACAGACAAAATCAATGAAACAACAGTTGAAGAAGCTGGACATTAAGCAGTGAAGGACACTGATCTCTAGAGATGGGAAACAAATGAAGCGAACCCCATGATTCCCTCAGCTTACTACCTGAGAGAGTTTCCAAGTTGCAGCACAGGGAGAGGGAACTAAGGTAGAGCCCACAACTTCCCTGATTTAAGACAGAGCTTAGAATCCAGGGAGACCAAAGCAAATAGAGTTCATAGGATGGAATACCAGAAAGGAGAGACCTGAGTATATACTATAGAGAGAACCCTGGAGATCTTCAGAGGGTTTCCTTGGATTTTCAGCAGAGTACTGATCAGCACATGTGTTTGAGGAAGCTACACAAGGCTAGAGGTTCTCTAAATATCATCTAAAAGGATTAGAGGAAACAGTGCCTGGCACTTACACAGAGCTGAAAATAGTGCCTGTTCCCCTAGCCAGGCTGGAAAAACTCATAATTAATGGGGCTTTAGGTAGAGTATTCAGGAGCATCTTGTCTCAGTAGTGGAGATTAATTAGCCATAGACTTAGTACTCTTCCAGACGTACCTAACAAATCATAAAAGCAAGATCCAAGAGGATCAAACTGTTTCCATGTAATTTAGCTGCATACTAGATCACCACCCAAGAAAATTTATGGGAATACAAGAATATCCAGTACCCAGGAGAGTCAAATTGACAGTATGGCATCCAAACAAAGATTACTGGGTATACAAAGAAGTGGGAGAACATGATCATTAATAAGGAGAATAGTCAATCGAAACTGACCAAGATACTCGAATTAGCAGAGAATCAGATTAAAACAGTATTGTAATTAGGTCCCATATGTTCAAAAAGTTAAGTAGAGACATGGAGTGATGAGGATTTTTAGGCTGGTTAATTTTAAAACCGCAGATGAGAAGCAGGCTCCGAGGACTGGAGTTTGCTTGCCCTTTGTTGGGAAACATTTACGTTTGTAAGGGAAACCTCCGTCTGTAAAGATGCCTCCCTCTCTGTGCCAGGAGGAAGGGGGGATGGCCTTATCTCTGGAAACTCTTAATGGGGAAGGCAAGAACTTAAGTTGGTTACTGTCTGGCAACCTCATGTAACTGATTTAGGGTGGTGGCTTCTGGCCTTTACTTAATCCGATTTGATTCTTATCTAAAAGTTGTGGGACCATCTAATGGCCAGACCCCACCTGCACTGATACCATTTTAACTTTTTTACATGTTCTTTCCTTTGTCTTGTAAAGAGATGGCTCACATACCTATGCCTTAAATTTAGCTTTACTCTCCACCCATGTTTGCAGCAGTAGCGGGGGCAGCAGCAGCTCCTTCTGCCCGTGGGTCCTGTCCCCACGCAGCAGCCTGACTGCCCATGGGTCCTGTCCCCATGCCGGCAGCAGCAGCTCTGACTGCCCATGGGTCCTGTCCCCGTGCTATTCCACACTAGTCTCTAAATAAAAGAGCACTACTTCCAGATCTTGAGAGTCCAAGAAATCTTTCTTTCGACTCCTCGGCTCACCGACCCTGCATCATGGAGGACATAAAAAAGACTCAAATTGAACTTCTAGAGATGAAAACAATGATGTCTGAGAAGAAAAATACGTGGATCAGTGGCAAATTAGAAACTGCAGGAGAAAAGATTAATGAACTTCAAGGGATAGAAATAGAAACTATCGAAAATGAAAAAGAGGTAAAAGAATACACACACACGCGCGCACACACACACACACAAGAGAAGACATCAGTGAACTATGGGACAACTTATAAGAAACCTAATACATCGACAGTTTCGGTCCCTGAAGGAGAGGAGAGAGGATGGAAGAGAAAAAAATATTTAAAGAAATATTGGCTAAAAACTTTTCTTAAGTATCAAAAACTATAAACCTACTTGTCCAAGACACTCAGTGAATCCCAGCCGTAAAAAACATGAAGAAAAGTACACTGTGGCACGTTACAACCAAACTACCTAAAACCTACTGTAAAGAGAAAGTCTTAGAAACACACAGAGAAAACAGACATGTTACTTGCAGAGGAGCAAAGAGAAAGGTGATGTCAAGTTTCTCGTTGGCAGTGTATAATACAAACCAGAGGACAGTGGAAAACATCTTTAAAGTACTCAAAGAAAGAAACTGTCAACTTTGGAATCTGTACCTGGCAAAAATATTTTTCAGAAGCAATGGTGAAATAAAGATGTGTTCAGGGATACAAAAACTGAAAGCGTTCATTGCCACCAGACGTGCTCTAAAGGAATGTTAAGGATGTCCTTTAGACAAAAGTAAAATAATGCCCTGGATTACTTTGAAGCAAATCCCAGACGTCAAATTATTTATAAATCCTTCAGTGTGTATCTCTAAAACATAAAACTTAAACCAGAGTAGTAGTGTTGTACTTGAAAAAAGTTAACAGTTGCTTAATATCAAGCATCTAGTCAGCATCCATCAGTTTTTCACCTCAAGGTTTAGCAGCCTCTGATGGTCGTTGCCTAGATCCATTACTTTACTAGGAGTTGCAGTGATCATTCTATCATTCCTTCTGCTTTTTATTAGCTCTAAAGAAGAGCTTTTCTTCAACAAACTTTTGGTTTTCCTAAACTACTAATCATATAGGAAAGAGAAATACTTGATTCTCTCCCTTTATTTATTTTCAAAATATGAGTTTGTTCCTTAACATCCTCAAAAGGGAACAGTAAAGTGTATGTTTTATTTTTTTTTTGCTGGGAAGGATTCTGCCTGAGCTAACATCTGTTGCCATTCTTCTTTTTTTTTTTTGCCCCCCATTTTCCTCCCCAAACCCCCAGCACACAGTTATATATTCTAGTTATAAGGCCTTCTAGTTCTTCTATGTGAGCCGCCACCAGAGCATGGCTACTGACAGACGAGTGGTGTGGTTCTGTGCCCGGAAACTGAACCTGGGCCGCCAAAGCAGAGTGCACCGAAGTTTAAACATTAGGCCATCAGGGTTGGCTCACTTGTATGTTTTAATATTATTAGGAACTCATAATGATTAACATAGTAGATGTATTTCAGTTTATTTCAGCTGTTACTCTTTTCTGAGTCTTTTTTAAAAAACAACTTTATGACTGTATAGTGTACATACAATTAAGTGTAAAATTTGATGTTTTGACATATGTGTATATCTATGAAACCATTACCGTAATTAAGATAATGAACATATTTATCTTTCCCAAAACTTTCCTCGTACACCTTGGTTAATACCTTTTCCCCATTCCTATCCCCCTGCCTCCAAGCAACTTCTGATGTTTTCTGTGACCACTAGTTAGTTTGCATAGATGGAATCATACAATGTGTATTCTTTTTTGTCTGACTTCTTTTAATCAACTTAAATCATTTTGAGATTCATTTATGTTGTATGTATCAGTAGTTCATTCTCTTTTGTTGTTGAGTAGTATGCTGTTGTATGGATAAACCACAATTGGTTTGTCCATTCACCTGTTGATGGCAGTTTGGATTGTTTCTAGTTTTTGATGATTGCAAATATAGCTGCTATGAACATTCATGGACAGATCTTTGTATGGACATGTATTTCCTTTTCTCTGGGATATATCTATAGGGTTGTATAGTAGGTAAAGAAGCTACAGTAGGTAAAAGATGCTATAGTAGGTAAAGAAGCTATATACTTAAGAAGCTGTCAACTGTTTGCCAAAGTGAGTTGTACTATTTTATCCTCCCATCAGCACTATATGAGAGTTTTAGTTGCTCCGCATCCTTGTCAACATTCGGTATGGTCGGTCTTTTTTCATTTTACCTATTCTAAGATGTAGTAGGATGCTACTGTGGTTTTAATTTGCATTTCCCTCTTGACTAAAGTTCAGAGCATCTTTTCATATGCTTATTTGCCATCTGTATATCTACTTTAGTGAAGTCTGCTATGTGTTCCTTGTTTTTTGATTGAGTTGTTTGCTGGATACAAGTCCTTTGTTGGATATATGTTATGTAAATATTTTCTCCCAGTCAATGGCTAGCCTTTTCATTTTCAGGAGTGATTTTTGAAGAGCAAAAGTTTTTGATTTTGGAGTTCCATGTGTCAATTTTTTTCTTTTTTTTTTTTTTGTGGCTTGTGTTTTTGTGTGTCAAATCTAAGATCTTTGCCAAATCCAAGATCACTTAAGATTTTCTCTAGGAAGTTTTATTGTTCTGGCTTAAATTTAGGTCTGTGATCATTTGCATTTAATTTTTGTATATAGTGTGAAGTAAGGGGGAAAAGAGGGCTTTTTTTGCGTATGGCTATCCAGTTGTTCAGATGCCATTTAGTGAAAAGGTTGGTTTCCCTCATTGAATTGCTTTGGAACCTTTTACAATCGCTTCACCATATCTGTGTGAGTTGGCTTCTGAGCTCTACTCTATTCCATTGGTCTGTTTGTCTATCTTATATACCACACTGTCTTTGACTACTACAGTTTTATAATGAGTCTTGAAATTAGGTAGTGTTAGCCCTCTAACGTTGTTCTTCCTTTACAAAATTGTTTTGGCTCTTATAGGTCCTTTTCATTTTTATATGAACTTTAGAATCAGCTTGTCAATTTGTACATGAAAGCCTGCTGGGAAATTGATTGTATTAGATTGGTAGATCAGCTTGGGGAGAATTGATATCTTAACAATAATGAGTCTTGTGACTCATAAGCATGGTTGTATTCTCTCCATTTATTTAGGTCTTTAATTTCTCTCAGTGATTTGTAGTTTTTGGTGTATAGGTCTTACACATTTTTTTGGTCAGATTTCCCCCTAAGTATTTCATAGGTTTTGATGCTGTTGTAAATGGTATCTTTTAAATTTCAGTTTTCAATTGTTCATTGTTAGTATTTAGACATAGTTTGTTTTTGTATAAAATTTTATTTTGTAGCTCATCTTAAAGCTTGCTAAACTCATTTATTAGTTCTAGTAGCTTTTTTGTAGATTCCATTGGGCTTTCTACATAGATAATCATGTTGACTATAGGTAAAGACATTTTTACTTTTTCCTTTCCAATCTGGATGCCTTTTCTTTCTTTTACTTGCCTGATTGCACTGACTAGCACCTTACCATGCAATTTTGAATAGAAATGGTGAAATTGCACATACCTATCTTACTCCTAATTTTAGGCAAAAAGTAATCAATCTTTTATTAATTATGATGTTAATTGTAGATTTTTCATATATTTCCTTTATGAGTTCAAGGAAGTTCCCTTCTGTTCCCAGTTAAATAGGTGCATAACTGTTTAGAATTCATGTCTTCTTGGCTAATTGATCTCTTTATCATTATGAAATTACCTTCATTTCTCATAATATTATTTCTCTGAAATCAACTTTGTCTGACATTAGTATCACTATTCCAGCTTTCTGTTAACTTGCATTGTTAATTAGCAATCTTTTTCCTTTTTACTTTTAACATATTTGTGTTTTTATGTTTAAATTGTGTTTTACACAGGCAGCATATATTTTATTAGAGGTGTATATATATGTTTAGTGTTTCCTTTAGGGTTTATATCTTTAACTTATAGTCTACCTTCAACTGATATTATACCACTTCATGATTCATGGTTTTTACTTCTGCATGTGCATTATTAAACCCCCAGTCTATTCTTACTACTTTTGTTTTAAATTGTCACTTATCTTTTTTTAACAACTTTATTGAGATATAGTTGACATACCATACAGTCACCTATGCAAAGTTTACAGTTCAAAGGATTTTAGTATATTCTCAGAGTTGTACAACCTTCACCACAATCAATTTATGATTGTTTTCATCACTGCCCATTAGCTGTCACACTCCATTTCTTGTCTCTCCCCACCTGCCATCCCTAAGCTACTTTCTGTCTCTCTAGATTTGCCTATTCCTGGACATTTCATATAATTAGAATCGTACAATATATGGTCTTTTGTGATTGGCTTCTGCACAGCAGAATGTTGTCATAGTTCATCCATGTTGTAACATGGTATAGGCATACTTTGGAGATATTGTGGATTTAGTTCTAGACCACTGCAATAAAGTGAATCACACAAATTTTCTGGTTTCCCAGTGCATATAAAAGTTATGTTTACACTGTATTGTAGTCTATTAAGTGTGCAGTATTATGTCTAAAAAGATAATGTATATAAATTAATTAGAAAATACTTTAATGCTAATTAATGCAAATTATCATCTAAGCCTTCAGCAAGACAATGCTTTTGCTGGTGGAGCAGTATCTGTAGAAGAAAAAAATGCAATATCTGTGAAGTGCAATAAAGCAAGGTATGCCTGTGCTTCATTGAACCCTTTTATTAAGTAGTATTCCATTGTGTGGGTATACCACTTTTTGTTTATTCATTCAGTTGATGGACATTTGGATTGTTTCACTTTTTGACTACTGTGAATAAAGCTGCTATGAAGATTCATGTACAAATTTTGTATGGACATATGTTTTCATTTCTCTTGAGTATATACCCCCTAAAAATATATTAGGAGTGGAATTTGCTGGATTATATAGTAACTCTGTTTAATATTTTGAGAAACTGCCAAGCTGTTTTCTAAGAAGGCTTCACCATTTTATATTCCCACCAGCAATGTATGAGGGTTTCAATTTCTCCACATCCATGCCAACACTTTTTATTATCTGTCTTTTTGATTATAGCCATGCTAGTGGGTGTTAAGTGGTCAACTGTCTTTTAAAGACATTCTTTTTTTAATGAGAAAGTTTTAGAAAGATTCCACCACGTTTTTTTTTTTTTTTTTTTAAAGATTGGCACCTGGGCTAACAACTGTTGCCAATCTTTTTTTTTCCCTCCCCCCCCCCCCCCCCCGCTTTATCTCCCCAAACCCCCCCTGTATATAGTTGTATATCTTAGTCGCAGGTCCCTCCAGTTGCGGGATGTGGGACGCCGCCTCAATGTGGCCTGACAAGCGGTGCCATGTCCGCGCCCAGGATCCGAACCCTGGGCCACCACAGTAGAGCGCACGAACTTAACCACTCGGGCATGGAGCCGGCCCTGATTCCACCACATTTTTACCATTTCTGGTGCTCGTCATTCTTTTCTGTAGCTCTTATATTTCATCTGGTGTCATTTTCCTTATGTCTGAATAATGTCATTTAACATTTTCTTACAGAGCTGATCTGCTGGTAATGAATTCTTTCAGCTTTCATATGTCTGAAAAAAGTCTGTTTCACCTTTGTTGTTAGCAGTCTTTTTCTTTTTTTTAAGATTGGCACCTGAGCTAACAACTGTTGCCAATCTTCTTTTTTTTTAATTGCTTTTTCTCCCCAAATCCCCCCTGTACATAGTTGTATATTTTAGTTGTGGGTCCTTCTAGTTGTGGCATGTGGGATGCCACCTCAACATGGCCTGATGAGCGGTGCCGTGTCCGCGCCCAGGATCCGAACTGGCAAAACCCTGAGCCGCTGAAGCAGAGCGTGGGAACTTAACCACTCTGCCATGGGGCCTGCCCCCAGTCTTTTTCTTTTGATACTTTAAATATGTTTGATCCATATTCTTCTGTCTTTCATTGTTTTCAGCAGCAAGTCTGCCGTCGTTCTTATCTTTTGTTTTCCTGCTTTGAAAAAGTCTTTTTTCCTCAGGCTGCTTTAAGATTATCTTTTCATTCTTGATTTTAAGCAGTTTGATTATGATGTGCTTTCATGTTTTCTTCATATCTCTTCTTGAGATTCTTTGAAATTTTGGATTTGTGGGTTTGTATTTTTCACAAGTTTGGAAAATTTTCGGCCATTAATTTTCCAGATATGTTCCCCCACCCCAACCTTGGGGCTTCAATGTGTGTATATTAGGCCACTTGATGTCCCATAGCTGACTTATGTTTCGTACATATTTTTTCAGCCTTTTTTCTCTGTCTTATTTTGGAGTGTTTCTGTTGCTGTGTATGTCCTTAAATTCACTAATCTACAATATCTAATCTGCTGTTAATTCCATCCAGTGTACTTTTCATTTGAAAAATTGTATGTTTCATTTCTAGGTCTTTGATTTGCTTTTTTTGGTCATATCTTCCTATCTGTCCTTCTCATGGTTATACTTTCTTCTGCTTTTCGAATATGTGGAATATATTTATAACAGCTATTTTAATGTCCTTGTCCAGTTTGCCATCTTTGTCATTTTCAGGTGGTTTTGATTAATATGATAGTTTTTTTTCTTCCTCATGGGTAGTCTTTTCCTACTTCTTTTGTATGCTTGGTAGTTATCGATTGAATGCCAGGCATTGTGAATTTTACCTCATTTGGTGTTGGAGTTTTTCATATTCTTTTAATAAATATAATTTCGTATTCTTTTAATATGTATAATCCTGACTTTGTCAATGGATGTAGTTAAGTGGAACCAGTTTGCTTTTATGTTTCATAGGGCTGGACCAGAACAGCTTCTAATCTAGGGCTAATTTAGCCTCATTATTGAGTCAATACCCATGAGTATTCTACTCAGTGTCACATAGATTAGGAAGTCTTTTCTGTTCCCACTGGTTGAAACATGAACTATCCCTTGACCTGTGTGACCTCCACAATTGTTCTGCATGCTCTTTGAAGGTGGTTCCTTTCCCAGCTTTGGATCTTTTCCTCACACGGCAGTCGTGATCAGTACTAGCTAAAGACTCAAGGGGAATCTTCTGCAGATTTGTGGCGTTCTTTATGTGTTGATCTCTCCTCTTCAGTACTCTTCCTTCTGGATTCTACGTGTCTTGGCCTCCTCAGTTCTGAATTCTGTCTCCTTAGCTGAGGGAGCCTGAAGGCCCTGTTTGGGTTCATCTTCCTTGTACTGCAGCCTGGAAACTCTGTCCAGACAATAATCTGAATCAATCATAGGGCTAATCTTGTTTCTTTTCTTTTCTGAAGGGTCACTGTCCGTGCAACTGCTTGTCTGATGGCTGAAACCCGTTATTTCATGGATTTTGTCTGGTTTTTTAGTTGCACAGGCTGAGAGGATAAGTAACTTTTACTCTATCATGGCTTGATGAATAAGCGTACTGCCCAGGACTCTTAAGGATATAATGCAAGCCACCTTAGTTGCTGCCTTTGGAGAGAACTATTCTCCTTTGCATGCACAAATTAATGGATGCTTTAAAGGTAGTGTTCAAACAGTAGTCATTTGTCATCACTGGTTGCTGGACAGGTTGGGAAGGTCAAGAAGCTTGAATTCACTACCCTTGATGGTTAGGAGGGAAGTATTAAGTCATCGTGAAGTCATTTTTATATTCATTCCCCCTGATGTATTGGTAATACTGTCCTATCACTTACTTGGCATAGAGGGAAAAGGGAAATGGCCAAACATGCCCCAGCTCGTTTTTCCAACCTTACCTTTTTGATATATTGTGCAGTGTCAGGCCTCTCTTAGTAAGTTTTACCTTGTATCAAGTGTTGGTAATAGCATGTTTTGATAGTTAACTGCATCAGATTATAAGACTGAAGAATTCTGAAATAGGTCCTCGTCAGGAAAGATCGAAGTCAGCGTAAAATTGAAAAAGTTTAGAATTTTTAAAATGATTTTTAGAAAGCTCCATTCTTATTGCCTTTTAAGTGGAGTGCTTAGTGTTTGGATATTGAACTCCCTTGTGTTAGCATTACTTTAGTAATAGTCTTTTATTTTTCAGTTATTCAAACGAAGAAATGTTGCTACAGCAGAAGAAGAAACAGAAGAAGAAGTTATGTCAGATGGAGGTTTCCATGAGGCTCAGATTAATAACATGGAGATGGCACCAGTGAGTAAGATAATGGAAGAAACTCTTTTTAGTGTTTTTCTGCTGAAGATCTGAGGTTTAGATCTGTTTTTTTGGGGTTTAAAATAGAGGTTAGATGGTTACAAAAAGTACTTGGCATTTCATTTTTCAAAAGAAGCCATATACTTAATCTAATGGTTCATTACATGTTTATTATATTTTTAATAACATGCAGTTAAACAGAATTAACTAAATTTTGAAGATTAATTCAGCGATTAAAACTTAGACAAGGATAATTATAAAATAAATGGATTCTTTAAAAGTTGAGTAACAAAGGGTACATTAAAGGAAATCCTAATTTGTTATTCATTTCAGTTATAAAATTGGACATGTTTATATGATTTAAAATCTTTCTATTATAACCTATATTGTAACTTTCTTGAAGTCAGATAAACAGGTAAAAATTACTTAGTTAATACGCTTTATATGGATCACACCTGTCTAGATTTCCAGTTTATTGTAATCAATTATGTAATGTGTTACTAGATCATATATATATACATGGTTTTCAAAAAAAAGAAATATGTCTTTCTTTTATCTCACCCAGTTTCTTTCCAGTGGCAACCACTGTTACTAGATTCTTATTTACTCTTTTTGAGAAAAATTCCCCTCTCCCCCAACCCTTCACCCCCCCACACTTTTTTTGGGCAAATAGTGGCATATTGTGCACAGGATTTTATAGATGTTTCTTTTTTCGCTTCATAGATCTCCAGTTTTTATGGACTAGTTTTCTTTTGGAATTAGGAGAGCTGTTTAAATTCCTTTGGAATCTATGTAGACATTGTAGCCAATATTACCATTTGGGGTGATTTCTTCTAGGCCCTTCACAAAGTTGAGCTGTCCATTTTTTTTTCAAGTGGATGTTAAATGAATATGAAGCATTTTGTGGACTGTATTAGTCAGGGTTCTACAGAGGAAACAGAACCAACAGGAGAGAGAGATATTGATTGATTGATTTGAAGGAATTGGCTCATGCAGTTGTTGAGCTGGTAGGTCCAAAATCCATAGAGCAAGCCAGGAGCCTGGAAATTCAGGTAAGAATTAATGTTGCAGTTTTGAGGCTGAATTTCTTCGTCAGGAAATCTCAGTCTTTGCTCAACTGATTAAATGAGGCCCACTCACATTTTGGAGGGTAGTCTTCTTTACTCAAGTGTCCTGATTTAAATCTTAATCAGATATAAAAAAAGTACTTTCATAGTGACATCTAGACTGATGTTTGTCTAAACAACTGGGTACTGTACACCTAAGCAAGTTGACATAAAATTTATCATCCTAGTTCACTCCTTGTCAAGTTGGCATCCATACACAACCGTTAAACCATACTGAGTTTCAAATAAAGACAGTAAAGTCATACATCCATGTAACATGGTATAACTGTCCTGCATGCAACTGAAAACGCACTAACCTTTTCCCCAGAAGAGGATGCAAAGTCCTTGGGTAATGTTGGTTCCTCTCCTTGATATCTTGTGAATTAAATACTATGATGTAAGGTTAACAATACTTCAGTACTATGACTGTAAAGTCAGTACATCTTAATGTTATGTAATAAGGAGATAAAAGAGGGAAGAAAACAGAAGTATATAAATATTTGCAAACATATTCATAACAAAATCATATAGGTACCTTTGTTTATTCAGGAATCAGTCTTGTAAGTTTCAAAGAGGTTACTTTTCTGACTCTTAATAGCAGAATGCTTCATTCTCCCCATGAATGTTCTTAAATGTTGCATATTACTTACTAACCATCTAGTGTTTACAACTCAGTGCAGCTTTCTTCTCAGTTCATCTTGTTGACTGTAACCCTTCATGAAATAAGAACTTTTTTTCATTATGACAAATGATCCTGAGAAGAAAGTTAACAACTAATACTGTAGATGGGTTGTAGTGGGAAATAGAAAAGTTCTAATAAAGCCAGAAAATAGTGGGAAACTTAAAAGTTTTAATAAGGCAAGAAAATAGGAATTTTAAATAAATTTGAGTCAGCTGTTGAATTTGGTGACGGCTAGAATCTGTGATTTGTACAAGACTATTCTGTACTCATTCAGTAGGTATTTGTTGAGCATGAACTGTATGCCAGCCATCAGTGGTAGAGTGGTGAGATAGACAGTCTTTGACTTTCAAGTAGCTTACAGTATACTGGGGGAACGTGGGCAGTAAGGAAATAACCAAGAAAAATATCTGATAGTGAAAAGGACTGGGCACAGGATTTAAATAGAGCGATATGATAGAGATAGAGTGGCTGCTTTAGATTTTGAAGTCATGAAATCCTTCTCTTAGAATTTAAAATTTAATCTGAATGACAAGGAACAGTGAGCCATGTGGTGAGCAAGGAGAGGAAGAATAATAAACACCTTGTCTTAGTATTTACTGCTAAGATTGCTTTCTCACTGTTGTGAGCTTTTTAATGATAGGCAAAGAAGTTGGCTTCATCACGTTATTAATCATCTCATACATTTCTACATGTAAAGATTGTCCTACCTTTGTGTAACTCTTCTAGATTAATATGATTAACTTAATGACTTGACCACAATTTATACTGTTTTTGTTTTCCTTTGAATAAAAGTTAAAATTTTATTATTTTTGCTTTTTATTTGTGATCCCAGGGTGGTGTTATTACTTCTGACATGATTGAAATGATATTTTCCAATATCCCAGAACAACAGCTTTCAGCAACACAGAAATTCAGAAAATTGCTTTCAAAAGGTGAGTTCTGAATATGTTAGGTATATCTTTTCATTTATTTTCAAAATGTTACTTTCCCATAGTCTTTTGTTTTTCCCACACCACATATAACTTGCTTTGGAGTATGTCTATAAATAGAATAAAAGGACACATAGAGACATATATATAATTATGAGCCATGGCTAACTTTTGAATTTCCTTATTTATGCAATCTTACCAGGACCAGAGAGCAGCATAATTTTCGTTTCTGAGATGTCTTATAAAAGACCTTAAAGTGATAAGAACAGTAGTCAGTATTTCATGTTAATTCAAATTAAGCAGCTCCACTCTTTTTTAAGAAAAACTTTTAAAATATCACTTGAAAGAGCAATGATTATTGATTTTAATGTTAGCAGTTTATGACTGAAATTTAAGTATGAGTTTCTTGGTGAGCAGTGTCGCCTTACTTTTTTGTATAACTAGGGTAGAATGGTGCTTCTTGTCATCCTGGGCAAGTAAAAAGAATTCTGGGGGCCGGCCCGGTGGCACAGCAGTTAAGTGCGCACGTTCCGCTTCAGCAGCCTGGGGTTCGCTGGCTTGGATCCCGGGTGCAGACATGGCACCGCTTGGCAAGCCATGCTGTGGTAGGCCTCCCACACATAAAGTAGAGGAAGATGGGCACGGATGTTAGCTCGGGGCCAGTCTTCCTCAGCAAAAAGAGGAGGATTGGCAGCAGATGTTAGCTCAGGGCTAATCTTCCTCCAAAAAGAAAAACTTTGGAACCCTGAACCATATTAAAACGTCAGTAGTAAATACTTAAAACCCTATAGTAGTAGTTCAGTTGATGAAGTTTGCTTTGTCCCTGTTGTTTTATTGCTAACTTTGGCTTATTGTTCTTTCCGTATGTTGTTTCCATAATGTACCATACTTCATCTTTATTGTAATCATCATATTTATTTGCTGTGTTTTGTCTGAATGGTTGATTAAAATGTTGAATCAGAGAAAGTAATGTCACTAGAGCTCTCCAAATTAACATTGGACCGTTAGTCAGCTCTTTCAGTAAGGCCATTGACTTGGCTAAGAATTCCTAGTAGTCCTGTAATCTGACTGCCATTTTTCTTCCGTTGTTTCATGATTGTCATCAAAAACTTTGTCAGATCTCTTGCTGAAATTGCCATGCTGATTGTTTAGGATGTTTCTTATCTATTCACCCAACAAGTTTCCATTGAATGACTTCATTTATAAGATACTCTTGTCATAAAAGATAATGAGATTAATTTGGCAAGTCATCGTTAGTGAATTCTTACTGGCTTCTGCTTATCACTACAGCTGTAAAATTAAATCTTACAAGCACACTCAGAATCTCCTAATCCAGTTTCTTAAGGCAGTTTATGTTAAACAAAACAGACAGACTCAAAACGCCTACAGAGAAAATGGGCTAGAAGGAAGTATACAAAAATAATAACAATGCTTGCCTTTGGATGTTTTTTCCCCTACTTCCTAAATTTTGTAAAATAGTAGAGGCAGTAATCTTAATTTTTAAGAATTTTGACTATTATTTCCATGTTAAAACTTACCTTACTGGGAAACTTTTCAAACTACCCTAGTCTGAGTGAGACTGAACTCAATTTTACATTTTCTTTCTTTTTAAGATTTCCAACGTGAAAGAGATGCTAAAATGGAGGGAGGGATAGTATGAAGTACTTTTGAGCTGTAAAGTGCTTGCATTGAAATCAAAGGATTGTTTTTCTTCTTTTATTTTATGGGGAGACAGAACCTAATCCTCCTATTGATGAAGTCATCAGCACACCAGGAGTAGTGGCCAGGTTTGTGGAGTTCCTCAAACGAAAAGAGAATTGTACACTCCAGGTATGAACTGTTTTCATTTCTTGCCTCGTATCTTAATTCCCTTTGAAACTTACATGTTGTACATAGATTTGTTACTTATTTTAATCTGTGTGAAGGGTTAATTTTATAATGGTGTTCCTGAGAACCACATTGCAAGCTGCTTTGATAGCTTTGTTAACATCCAAGCCCTTGGTTTTACTTTTTAGAATTTTTGTCATTTTTAGTTACGTAAAAGATTATTTTATGATGATTGTGGTTAATACTTATCTAATAGGGAATTGTTTGCCGTAGAGGAGCCGTTATAGATAGGACCCAAGCGTGGGCTACGCAAAATTTGGTTTTGAAGGATTTTTTAGATTATACTTGTTGGGTTTCTCAGGGCTGTGTAACATGGGCTAGATCAGAGACTCAGGAATCCCCAAACCTGCTCCTATTAATCCTCCCCTGTCTCCAGAAGAGCTGACAAGGAGATAGCTTTGTCAGGAATCTGTATGCTTTCTGCTATGTTAATATTGTCTGTCAATACTGTATTATATAGGGGTTCCAAGAAGAAATTCTAAAATTTCCAAGAAGAAATTCTGGATTGGATAATTTTCAGAATTTTAAAATACTGTTGTTTTCCTGAATAAAGTTGGATTTTTAGTAAACTGGTAATTTTTCAGTAACTAGACTTCCTTGGAGTAATCAACTGAATCAATTTCTGTATTATTCTGTTACAGATACCTGTGATACCTAAATTCTCACTTGTAGGATCTAATCTAAAGGGCTCAGGCCCTTTAGAGAGACTCTGCAACCATAAAAATGGGTTAGGTGCCAAGTAGATCACAAAATGGGGTGATCATTCCAAGTCAGTATTTGCAAATAGCAAGGGAATCATAAAGATCATTCTCACCCCCTCATTTGCTTTTGCTTTGGTCTAAGGCTGTAGGGATTGGGGTGTGTTGGTAAATGACAGCCCCTGTCCCCAGGTTCCTTACTGTCCAGAGCATTGTAAATAATTCATAAGACTTGATGCTTTGTCTTGATATTTTCTCTCCTTTCCTCCCACCCCATCTTTCTCCTCCTTTTACTCTCTTTGTTGCGGTGATGAGTTCCTTCCAGAGGAAAAACAAGAAATCCAGAAAAGGTAGAGTACTTCAATGTCCCATCAGTTTCTCTTCTCCAGTTTGACATTTACTAATTCCCAAGTTCATTTGAATTAAGATTCTGTTTTGCTAGCTGCCTCCTGGATTGTAATTCTGGTCCCCATCTAAGGCCAGGATCACCAGACACCTGAAAAATAATCAGGTACACCTAGAGAACAAGGAAAGAGAGCCTTTTTTCCGAAAAAAGGAAATCCAGACAACCAACACTGCAGAGAACAGAGCCTGAGCCCCAAAGCAACCTGCCAAGAGAACCAGAGGGACCAAATGAAGAGCCTTACTGCAGTTTATCATTTGAAAAGCTTTATAGGACAAGGGAGGTAGGGAAAATTATTGTTTTGTTCATGTAAAAATGTTTCTCTCCTGTCTCTGACATGAGAGTAGTCCAGAGACACTGAATGTACTCATAGATCTAGCAATTTTTAATAGGTAGTTGCAGAGGTCCAGTCTTACTTAATGCATTAAAGAAAGATGATATAACCTCCTAGGCCTAAAATGAAAAAAATCAGAGAAATAGTCTTTCCGCATCTCTGCGTTCTTTAGTACTCCCTAAAGAGAACAGTATATTCTCTCAGACAGTGTCCTCTCCTGGCTCACACATGTAAATTCTACATCATTTTTGATTTGTAATCTTAGAACCTGTATCTTAACACACATGAAGATGAAAGCCTTCAGAAATCTCTAATTTCTTTCTATCTAAATTCTCAGATTCCACCCTCAAGCAAACTAATAATTAGGCTGAATGATTGAGAAGTGATTCCTCTGGAAGTGAGCACCTCATGCTTTTCACCTTAGCTGTCCAAAGACTGAAAAATAACCAATCTGTTTATTATCTAAAGGGCATCTTCCCCAGCTTTTCTTCTATGTACATTTAAGCACAATGTAGTGTTTTTTTTCTCTAGTGATTAACAGGTAACCTTGACCAGCCCAGAAGCAGGAGAAGCAAGTATATTGAGGGAGACCTTAGAGCCACGAGGCTTCATGCTCAAATGATTAGACATGCTCTGGGAAGCTTGGAGGGTACTCCTTCCTTTGTCTTCTTGGAGAGCACTAGGATGCAAGTTGTCCCTGATACTCCTACCTGCTTACTAGAAATTTGAAGTGTATCTTTGGAATGGGGCTTTTGCCATTTCTCTTCCAGAAAGAGAGTAATATATGGTCATAATAGTTAAACTCACTAATAAATCCTGTGGACAATCTTAATCCCTTCATTCTGTAAAGAACTGTGAATCCTAGGGAACGGTCTCTTCACTTCTTTTTTGGCTTTCCTTATCCCCAGATCAGTGAGGTATCTCAAACTAGGGACATAAAAATGCCTACTTTGGTGAGTGCTACCCACATACTCGCTTCCCCTCAAATGAGAGGAACATGGGTGGAATCTAGGATTTTAGAAGTGAACAATGCAATTTAGCTAAGAGCATTCTCAAGCTCAGTGACATGTAGGCTTCAGACATACTTGATGTCTTGACGTTAGCTTGGTCTGCCTTATGGTATAGTTCCTGTCCCCACTTTATTTGGTTTTTTGAGTCCAGGCCCAGCATCCTTTACTATCTTATGTAGTACTGAGATGTTGCATTCCCAAAACTTCTTATAGAAGCTTATAAAAATAGCTAGAAATAAGTAAATTGCCTTTTAGTTCCAATCATTAGACAGATCCTTCTCTTAAAGTTGTAAATTTGAATTAAATTTGTTTAGTTTCCCCATTCCTCCTTTCTTGGCCCCTCTAGAGCTTAATGTGTCGATAAACTGCAGTAAGGCTTCCTCCTCCTCCGTCTTTTCCCATCCTCGTTGATCCCTCTCCCTTTCTTGAAAGGTTGCTTAGATGACTCAGGCACCATTCTCTGCAGAGTTTGATATCTGGGTTTATTTTTCTGATGTGAGCCTCTCTTTTCACTTGCTCTCCAGGTGAGCCTGGCATTTGCTAGGAACCAGAGTGGACCCGGCAAAGTGGCCAGCATCAGAGTCCTGATCCAAATGGAGAAAGGGAACCAGGCGTACCTCAACCTGGAGTGGGAAACTTGATAGGAGGTCAGAAGTACTTCAGCTTTGAATTCTCATTTTCCTTATTTTAGGAACTGAGCACCAGAAGGTAGAGACTGAGAAAGGGAAGAGAGAAATCTGAAACCTTCAGTGTGCCCTTCAGATTTCAGTTGTAGGCTTATTTAGCAAGTCCTAGACAGTGAAAAATAGTAGTGGCATTACAGTTTATAAGCATTCACAGCTGTTTGACAGCTTGTATCCTTGGCATGATGCCATCTTGGAACACTAAGAATATAGTAGTTTAAAACAACAAAGAGGAAGCAGAGATTATAGTTACATTGGCTACTATTTATTACTTTAGGTAATACTATTTCTTAGATTTTTTTCAACTTACTGATTTTTTTCTTGAGTCGCATGGTTACTTACTTAAATTACTTTTTCTGGCCATCTCTGTCATAACTTTATGCAGTTGTTTTTGCTATCAATTCTGGCCTTTCCTGTTTCACAACTCTCTTTTGTGTTAAATTCTAATCTGGGACCCAAGGCCCAAACATTCAAAAAAAAAGACCCAGTGAAAGAGAAGTTTCGTAGTTCAAAGTACAACCAGCTTTTAAAAAATATACTTACATATTAAACACATTTGAAAGTTGTTTCTCCCAACACTTTAACAGAGGCCTATACTCATGGGAGGAATTTTCTCTCCCTCTCTCCTTCCTCCTCCTCTCTCATACATACATACATATCACACACATACACACATGGTATTATAGAACATTGCATAGATATAGTGTGGTAAGTTTTTTACAAGGTAAACATCAAAGTAATCACCACACGAGAGTGTGTGTGTATGTGTTTTAATGCCTTATTAATGCATGAATATGATTGAGTTTTCAGTGGCCTCCTGGTTATAGTTATTCATCTGTTTCTGTCCCCAGTAATGGCAAAACTACTTTCTGATTTCTATTCTTAACCAAGAGAGACCTTGAATCTTCTTTGCTTTCAGGGGTTATCCTCACTGTGTACTTCTTAGTAAATAAACTAAGTCTGGTACATTCTTCTTTTGCTGAGATGTTCTGATTTCCAATTTTCTTCCATCCATGTTCAGGCTATTGTTCACTTATTCTCCATCTTTCTATTTTATTTACTTCGGTAGCATCTGGAATTCCCTTGCATTTCTTGTGAGATGTTTAGTGCTAAACCTTATCAGACAGATAGCACTTCGAACTCTGGCAGCAATTAATATTATAATTTCTTCTTCTGTCTCATTAAAGATAAGTCTTTAATATAACCTATACTGAGGTTATTATTACCGTGTCTTTTGCATCAAAATTTCACTGCAATCTGTTTTCTCCTTGATATGGATTAGTGTGTATGCTGATCGTACTCATCCTTTACACATTACTTTTCCTCATAGTTTTCATTTCTTTGACTTGGTCTCTACTGTATCTGGTTACTCTGTTGAATTTTGAGCCTGCCTTCTGGTAGGAAAGTTTGCTTTTGTACTCGTATCATATGCCTTTGTTTTACTAATTAGTTTTTCTAGTAAGCAAAAGAAACTACATTTTAGCTGAAGTGTGTTTTCTTTTTAGCAGTCACTAAATAATCTGGCATATCATTATTTGAAATTTCTCGCCCTAGTTAGCAAAACTACAAGCAATTGAAAGATTTTTGTCAATGTTACCAGGTATGTTTCGGAGAGGAAACTGGCTGGGATAAGCCTGCTAGCTTAGAAGGCCATAATCTAGTCCTGTGATGGAACTCATTGGTCAGATTTTTGAATCTTTTTCTTATAGTTTCCTCATTCATAAACTAAAAAAGCCAGACTTCTGGGTTGTTGTGAGGAACACCTGAGAGTATGTGAAAAATGCTTTGAAAATATAAATTACTGTACAAGTGTAAAGTTTCAATTCAGACTGACTGAAAGGTTTGAGCATTGGTTTTAGTAGTGATTTAATTACAGAGGTGATATGTGATATTCACTGTTTAAAAGTCTCTTGTACTTCTCTTATAACAAAAAGTTACCAGTCAGAAAATATGTTTCCTTTAACTGTGGTGTTCCTAGTCTGGGCCTCCATGCTGCCTGGTATCACCGTCCAGCTAGGCTACCAAACCATTTTGTCTCACTTGTGTATGTCACATTTATAGGTTTTTTTGAACATTGGCTTCTTTAGGTGTCTTCTGCTGTGAATTTGCTGTCGTTCATATGGCTTTGAACTGTGCTAATCAGATTATCTTCCCATTTTGTTCCATTTCCCCCACCCCCAATGAATGATGATTTAGTTTTCCTTTTGACAGCTGCCTTTCTCTTGACTGAAAAGCTTAGAAGAGTCACAGCTCCATCTTTTGATCGCTTTTTATTGGTCTCTCATTTAAGGAGCATACCACTGAATTTTTTTTTCTGCTTATGTGCTTCATTAAACGATAAATAGAAGACAGAATGGGAGAAGGAAACAAAACTAAAGTTTAAGAACTGTTAACTAAATAGAATTGTAAGAGTTCATGCTTAGATTTCTCTGTATTAGGCTAGAGAGTCAAGTTATTGTAGAGATAGTAAAATTAGTAATATGCTGTATTTTTGTTGACCATAATTTCCTTCATACTTTCTGTTGATCAATTTATCAACCTTTAAGAATGCTCTTTTTAAAAAAGTCTTACCTTGGAGCCAGCCCCGTGTCTGAGTGGTTAAAGTTCCGTGCGCTCCGCTTTGGTGCCTGGGTTCACGGGTTTGGATCCTGGTTGCGTGTGGATCTACTGCACTCATCAGCCATGCTCTGGAGGCATCCCACATACAACGTAGAGAAGATTGCACAGATGTTAGCTCAGGGCTAATCTTACTCAAATGAATAAAAAAGGATTGGCAGTGGGTGTTAGCTCAGGGCGAATCTTCCTCATGAAAAAAGAAAAAGAAAGACTTACCTTTGTGCCTTGATTTGGAGTGTTCTCATTTATTGGAAGCTCTTATGCTCAGAAGTTGCCGTTTCTGTTAATAATTGTATGCCTGTTAACTCTCTTTAGCCTATTTATCATTTAAAATATCTTTTGCCTTTTTCACTCTGCTTATATTTTGTACATTTTATACTAACATGCACTCCTCATTTTACTTTTGCCAATCCTATAGAAATTATTTAATTTTTTATTAGATAATATACGTGGTTTAAGGCCAAAATGTACATAAGCTTTACAATGAAAGTGCCTTTCCTTTCCATTCTTGTTCCCTGACTTCTCCATGTGGGTAACAGATATGTATAGTTTCTTGTGAGATATTCTGTGCAATAAGTAAATTAATGCATGTAGTCCTTCTTAACTCTTTTAGAAAATATGGTATTGATACCATATTAATATACACTGTTTTGCTTTTTTTTTTCCTTCATTTCTTAGGAGATCATTCCATATCAGCACATGAAGCGCTGTCATTGCTTTGGTCTCATGTTAACTCTACTTTGATCTGAAATTTTAGGCACCCTGACTGTTCCTTTAGGCTGAGGTATTTCTTCTGGGAAACCTTCTTTTAAAATTAATGTATTAGATTATATGCAAATAATGATCTCAGATTCTTTTCTTCATGTACAGAAAACCTTATAGTTAAAAGTAAACAAGCTTTTAAATTCTAATAAGATAATGAAATTATTTTTATCTTTATAGTTTGAATCAGCTTGGGTACTGACAAATATTGCTTCAGGAAATTCTCTTCAGACCCGGATTGTGATTCAGGCGGGAGCTGTGCCTATCTTCATAGAGTTGCTCAGCTCAGAGTTTGAAGATGTCCAGGAGCAGGTAAAAAATGAAACAGATAAAGAGAAGCAGATGAAAGAATACAATTTTTCTCTGTGGTCCTAGATTTAGGACCTCAGTTTCACCACTTGGCCATGACAATCCTTAACCAAAACAGAATATTTCATAATGAATATAGGCATAATTTGTCCTAGAAACATAAAACCATTTTTCCCTTCCAACTCTGAAATTCCTTAACTCCTATAGATGTACTTTTTAGACCACATAAGCAGTTACTCTGCTTTTTCTTGTATGAATCTCTAGTGTTATTGAAGTAGCAGGTCTTTGCCACTTTTTTGCAGTAAAAGACTTAGAAAACATGAATTTTTTATTACTGCAAACACAAATGTGTAAATATAAATTACTGCCGAGTGAGTATGATCTTCTACAACTTTGAGGTATGGTTGACTTATAATAAATTGCATATATTTAAAGTGTACAATTTGAGAGTTTTGACATATGCATATACTCATGAAAACATCATCACAGTCAAGATAATTAATATATCTATCACCCGCAAAAGTTTAATAGAATTATCTGCATTTTGATGGCTCTTAAATTCTTTGTTCACTGTTTTCTTTTGTAAGCAAGCTTAAAATACATTTTTAATCAGCTGAGTAAGCCGTTTGAATCTCTGCTCTGTACCAAGGGCTGTATGGAATATTACTTAGGGATGGGGTCCCCTTAGGTAAAGAATATGTATAAGAACTGATTCCTCCCTTTAATAAGCTTACTGCCATTATTGTTTACAGTACACTTTATAATATTATTGATCTTCATAATATTACTGATCCTCTTCCCCTAATCCCACAACTATTTCATTTGACTTTCTGATGAGTCAACTTAGGAGTGTTAATAGTAGTTAATGTCCGTGTATAGTATGTTGCTTAACTACTGTATAATTTTATAAAGAGTTGTGATATGTTGGCATCTTTTTTGAAAGAGTTATGAGAGAATTAAACTATACAACCTGCCATTAATGAATAATTCTTTCACAGGCAGTCTGGGCTCTTGGCAACATTGCTGGAGATAGTACCATGTGCAGGGACTATGTCTTAGACTGCAACATTCTTCCCCCTCTTTTGCAGTAAGTTTCTGTTTTGTTTTTTTTTATTAAGAAAAATATGGGAAGTTCCTTAGAAAGCAGTGCATTTTTGGAAATCATTTTGGATTTCCTAGTGTTATTTTTCATTATAGATACTTTCTTGGTAACTTGTTCAGATCGTTTCTTCATGCATCCTTATTCCAGTGCCAAAATTCTGAATTAGTTGTGTTTGAATTAATAAACTTTATTGTTCTGGAGAAAAGCTATCTGAAGACCTCTGTTTATCAATAGCATTAAATGGTTTAATGTTTTTCTTATGCCATCAGAGAATTAATGTTTATTCTGTGGTTTACCGTTGTATCCTCATGCTTGTAGGTTATTTTCAAAGCAGAACCGCCTGACCATGACTCGGAATGCAGTATGGGCTTTGTCTAATCTCTGTAGAGGGAAAAGTCCACCTCCAGAATTTGCAAAGGTAAAGATTATGCTTGTGGGAAATTGGCAGAAAAGGAAGAATTAAAAGAGTGTAGCCACCAAATTAATGTGAAAAGAGAGATGATAATTTTTGATAAAATTTAAAATGTGTTAGAATTTTATCTGTTTTCAGAGAAATAGGACTTTTCGTTGTTTGGTTTTCTTTTAATTTGGGATAAATTTTCACTGCCTATAAAGAGCTCTGAATTAATCTTAAAACCTAGCATTTTTTGTTCATAAGAAAATATCTAAAATACAGAATTTTGTAGCTTTAGCACTTGTGAAAGTTCCTTTACCTCTTTAATCTACAAAGTGTGTTTTGACAAGGAATCTCACTCTGAGAATTGGTATATATTAGACTTTACTCTCTCAAATTATTTTCCTCAGGCTATGACTGCCTCATTAAAGTAAACTGCAAGGCCGCTGATAGCATTCCCAAAGATGGCAATGCCCCTTGGCCACTTGCTACTTCATCTCTAGAAGTGTTAATCCCCCCAAAAGTCACCTAGGCTGTGCCTGGTTGCTTTCTGGAGTTTCCTACCTCACTTCTGACTTTTATTCTATTGTGTCTCATAATCATATCATCTTGTCTTTACAGGTTTCCCCCTGTCTGAATGTGCTTTCCTGGTTGCTGTTTGTCAGTGACACTGATGTGCTTGCTGATGCCTGCTGGGCTCTCTCATATCTGTCTGATGGACCTAATGATAAAATTCAAGCAGTCATTGATGCAGGAGTGTGTAGGAGACTTGTGGAGCTGCTGATGTAAGTTATCTTTAAGAAAATGTGTTTGCTGTTTTGTCTCTATATTAGTTTTCTAGTTGCTGATACTCAAATATGAGTTAATACATTATACTGATTTATTGTGCTTTGGGTTGCTGTCTTTTGTTACTTTTTTACGTTGATGTCAAATCTCTTTGTTTTGCGGCTTATAAAGAACCTCTCACCCTTCTGCTGTTAGCAGTCCTTCAATGGAAACATTTGGAAAACTGATCCATGTTATTCTAGCTTATACTTAATGACTTGAGACTAATCACTGGATAGCAAAAAGCATATTGGCACTAAAAATAGTCATTCCTTGTCTTTCTGTCTCTTTTAGAGGTAGACTAGACTGGTATCAGACTTGAATTTTATTTTCCTCTGTCTCTATGTGATCTTTGATTTATGGAGTGGAAGATTTACTGATGGCATAAATAATTTGAGACTGTGTTAATCAAGTTTTTAGATAGTACTTTAGAAGAAAAAAATTAGAGTGATAACCTAATGGAGAAATGGTGCAACTACAAGCCACAGAAAATTTAAAGTAGGTACAAAGTAGATACAATGAGACATTGCCCCAAATGTGACACGTGGAATGGATGATTAGATAAGTATACTGTACAGAACACGAAACTCCAGGGTTATAGCTAGCCACAGATTGCATGCAGATGAGCAGCATAATGCTATTGTGAATTAAAAGCAATAACATGCTGCAGGAGTCAGAATTAACAGTATTCGAAATGTGGGAAGTAATCTTTTGTACTCTTTAGTCACTAGATTACTATATATTTTAGCCATTTGTTCTTAGTTCTCAGATCTCAAAATAAATGTGAAGGAGTTGGCACAGTTTTGGGAAGAGTGATCAATCTTATTAAAGGGGGGAGAAAATAGGATTTTTAAGGAAAGTTAAAGTATATTAACTTATTTTGCTTGAAATCAAGACTTAATATCTGTCTTCAAATATATAAAGAGTTTGTGGAGGGTTTTTCTTTGACTAGTAAGTCAGCTGAGGTTTAGTAGAAAGAATTCACTGTATGAAGTGTGAAGCCTGTCTTTCATTTTCAAGTTATTTCAACTGTTGACTTATTTTCATCTCTGAAAATTACACAGTTTATGAAAGTTAAAAGTACTGTATAAGTGTTAACTCTTGCTCTCCATTATCTCAGTAACCATAGAGATCAAGTGAAGAGGAAATGAAACCTGTATTAAAGAATGAGAGGGAAAACTTGCAATCCAGGAGATGGAATACCTGAGAAAGATTATTAGGAAAGATTTGTAGTTTTTTTCCAAAAATACTAATAAAGGGAAAGACAACCCTTCTAGGGGACACCAAACATTCCATCATCGCAATAGGGGTCCCTTAATACCGCTATAGGTACCTTCCTACTCTAAGATCCTGTTACATTATTAGGTTTTGATTTAAGCCCTAAGGAAGAGTAACTAAGGAAAGCACTGTTAGATGTAACATTTCTTTTTATGGTTGCAGGCATAATGATTATAAAGTGGTTTCTCCTGCTCTGCGGGCTGTGGGAAACATTGTCACAGGGGATGATATTCAGACACAGGTATGAATAAGTGGTAACTGTTTTTTCTTTCAAAAACAGTACATTGAACCCCATGATTATGTTTCTATTATAGTATTTAATTCCATATTATTGGGGAGAATTGACACTGAACGTTTGTTAAAAATATTGGCTTAGGCAACTACAGTCATGCATCACTTAATGACAGCGATATGTTCTGAGAAATGTGTCATGAGACAATTTCGTCATTATGAGAACATCATAGAGTGTACTTACAAACCTAGCCTACTACATACCTAGGCTAAATGGTACTGATCTTATGGGACCACTGTTGTATATACAGTCTGTCGTTGACTGAAACACTGTTATGTGGGCTATGACTGTACTTTCAATACCTTCACTATTTCTGTCTTGACCTGTTGCTTGTAGCAATTTTGGATTCCCCTGTGATAAAACTTATCCTTTGATCAGGCGAGTTTATTTCCCATTATTCCTTCTACTTGAAATGGTTCTTGTGAGCATCAGAAGCTCTCAGTAGCATTCTTTCTCTATCTCTGTCATCTTCATCTCATCTTCTCTAATAGCTTCCTCCTTTTTGTACATGGTAAGTCGCCTGTGTGAGGATTCTTCCCTCCTAGTTCCTAATGTCACTCCCTACTCCATTCAACTTCTATATCAAGATATATCACTCACAGTGGATTGTTCTAGTCATTTTTCTTCTTGATCTCTCAGATGCATTGGTGTTGTCTTTAAATTTTTCTTAGGCTTCTGTGGTATTGACATATTTTGGGTCTCCTGCCTCAGTGACCATATATTTCTACTTAGCAAGCTCCTTTCCTGTTTTTCCTGTTTGTGGGCATCCTCCAGGAGATAATTGTTTAGCCTCATTCATTGATCTTATTTATAACTTCAGCTTTCACCTTTGTGCACCTGGATTTAGAATTAGGTTTTAGCCTTAGCTCTTTCTTAACCAGCTGTGACTTTTCAGCAAGACACTTAATGTCTTCACTTTCTTAATTTCTAAAATTAAGGAGATTGGGTTTGTTTTCTGAGATGTCTTCCAACTCTAATATTTAAATTTATTCTGTCCACAAGGGAACTCATTGTTTTCCTTTGTATATTAGGCCTCTGCTTATTTATGTTTCCTATCTCAGTGAATGGCACCAACAGTTGCCCAAGCCAAAAACCTGGACATCAGTTTGTGTCTTCTCTCCTCCACCTCTCTCATCAGTCACTAAGTCCTGCTATTCCATCTCATCTCTTGTAGCGCTTAGTTGAGACATTTCCTGTACCATTGCCATATCACCAAAAGGATCCTTGTAAGATGTAAATTTGAGTATGTCATTGTCCTACTTATAATCTTTTTATGGCCCTCTCTTGTCCCTGGATGGTGTTTAAGAAAAGTTCGGCATCTATATAATGGAATGCTATGCAACAGAATGAAGAAGCTCTTAGGCACTCATATGGAAAGATTTCTAGGTTATATTTTTTTAAAGGAAAAACAAGGGGCAGAATAGTGTGTAAAAAGGAGAGTGGGAAGGAGAGGAAAAGAAAACAATATGTATGTTTGATTATATTTGCATAAAACTTCTCTGGAAGGATACACAGGAAACTAATATCATTGTTTGTCTCTGGAGAACTGGGTGGCTGGGGTACAGGAGTGGAAAGGAGGCTTTTAACTGTATAGTCCTTTATACTTTCTGAATTTTTAAACTGTATCAGTGTATTTGCTATTCAAAGAAAGTTGCTATCTCCCCCTTTCCATACCATACTCTCTGCTCTTGCCAGGCTTATTCCTTGAATTAGCTATGACCACACTAAACTCTGAGCTTTGACACATGCATGGAACGTATGCCCCTACCCCCACCTCTGCTCTGACCACTACCTCACACTCTTCCACTGTCTTCTCATTCTTTAGGTCTTGATATTAACATTATTTTCTCTGAGAAGCCTTATTTGCTCCCAGACTCTTATGTTAGATGTTCCTTCTTTTGTTTCATCTGTCTTAGCACTTATCACACTGTATTGTAACTGTCTTAATCACTAGATTGTAAACTTCTAGAGGGGGAACTGTGCCAATCTTCTTCATTTTTGTGCCTCTGTAGTCTCATAGTTCCTGGCACAGTGTATAGGGACTCAAAAAATATTTATTGAATGGAGTAAGTTCTGAATATGTATATCTAATTCTGACTTCTCTCCCATGTCTCCACTAGCTTGTTAGATACTTCTGCTTGTGTAACTCACATTTCTCTCTCTCTCAGTTTATCTTCTTCCCCCACGAAGCAAGTTGTAAGTCTTGATTTTTCCCATTGCAATTAATGATACCACTATTCACCCACACTTGAAACTTTGCTATCATATCTGGTGTCTCTATAGCAAGTCACCGGGTCTTCTTGATTCCTGTTGTTACCAGATTCGTGTCTAATTTTCTTATTTTGGTCCCTGTTTTCTCACACACAAGAGTTGCTGCTGTACAGACCTAATTTATCTTCCTACTCTCCCAAGTGTTTACCCCTCTCAGTTTATTCTCCCCAATAACACCTTAATCTTCCCTAAAGCACCCTTGTTCACATTATTTATTTTTCACTTAGAAACAGTGAGCTTCTTTAATGCCTAGGAGATAGAACCTCCAAAGACTCTATGGAATTTGTACTTCAAGATTTTAGTCTCATTCTTCTTTCTAGTTTACTGTTAATTTTTTGGGTACAGAACCCTTCCTTAATAGCCTCGCTGGTCTCTTCTTGTCTTCGTTTGCTACTTTGTGGTAGCCTGTCTCATTGTTTTCTCATTTTGAGCCTCTCTCTCTGCAGTATCCTCCTTTTTCTTTTCTTATGAAATCCTGTGTTTCAAGGCATTCTGCTACCCTCTGTGAAGTCTGACTACTCCATCCCAAGTAAATTCTTCATAAATACCTGCATTTGCTTCTGGGCTAGATGCCTATTCTATTGTTCAGTGACTGAATCTTGAGCCTGCCACATACTATTTTAATCATTATAGCTTTATGGTTTAGTTTCTCTTAGAGTAGATCACCTTCTTCATGTGTATTTGTATGATCTCCCTCATCTTTGTAAGTTGTTTGGTAGCTAGGGGCATATCCTTCTTATCACTGTATCCTATAAAGCACCTGTTGTACTTCATTAAGTATGTATTGGTTCACTGACTATCAGGTAGAGAGTTATCAGAGGACTTAAAAATCTGAGACCACTTCTGAATTTCTGACCACTTGGTATATTTACCCATCAAAAGACATTTTAATATGCTGTAAGGATAGGAAGATGAGTAACTAATACGTTAGTGTTTCTTATTAAGTACAGTTTTAACAGTTATGAATGTCTACAATGAAACTGCTTTGATAATCTTAGAAACTAATTTTTAGTAGTGAATACTTTCTTACATATATACAGTTACTTCTAAAATTTCAAGGGGCGACATTAAGTTATTTCTTGGCCTTTATTTTTGCCTAAAATAAAGTCTTTTAGTTAAAGATTTGGATCAGTACAATAAGTAAAATTTTCAAACTTTTCCTTTTTAGGTAATTTTGAATTGCTCAGCTCTGCAGAGTTTATTGCATTTGCTGAGTAGTCCAAAGGAATCTATCAAAAAGGAAGCATGTTGGACAATATCTAATATCACAGCTGGAAATAGGGCACAGATCCAGGTAATCTCATAGCACCTGTCTTTTTTCCTATATTTTTATTGATAAGTAAGGTTTTTTCAGTCAGCCTTTAAAATATATATATTTTTCATTATTGCCTTAGAGACCAGTAACTTCCAATGTTGTCTTTTTTAGTCTACTTCTCGCTTTTTTTTTTTATCCTACTTTATAGAAGTTAAGTCTTTTGAAACTTATACTTAGGCCTTGGTTTTTCGCTTCACCTTTAATATTTGATCATTTGCCAAGATCTGAAAAGTAGCGTCTTAATATTTTTGAAATGTTTTGATGGACTTTATGCTAAACAGATTAGTTTTACTCTTACCAAGCAAAATATTTATTTTCTAGTGGACCCAAGTATTGGATTGCTTCAATTTTTCATGAACCTTTTGGGGACGCATTTTTCTACAACTGGTTATCTGCCTTTCAGTAGGAGAGTAACTCAAGGTGGATGACTAGCATTGAGCCACATGGTTCCACATAGGCCTTGAGAAAGGCTGGGACAACAGATTGGAGAAGATATAACACAGGCTTATGAGGCTTTGAGCTGATGGAATCGTAGAGGTCGTCTAAACCAACATTCTCCTTTAAAGATGAAATTGAGGCTCAAAGAAATAAGATAATTTGCTCAAGGGCATCTCTGTTAAATGACAGGACCAAGATGAAGTGTCTTTCTGCTAAACTTTGCTGACTTCCTTCATTGGTGCAATAGAAAAGTTTTTGACCAGGAAGCCATGGTTAGTCATCCCGAGAGTGCTGTCAGGGACTGAGATTGATAGCTATTGCAGTTTACAGCATGCATACGAGGTGACTTCAGCTGCAGTCGATTGCCCACTACCACCAGGCTATCACGTAGAACCTCTCATTTTCTTGACATGAACCCTTTTTAGGTTTTTGAGCTAAGGAGAAACGTGAAGAAAGTAATTTGAGGAAGACCACTTTAGTTAGTGTATGAGAAGGAGTGAGTAAAAGTACTCTGTCCAACTAATGGCTCTGCTGGTAATCTGGGTGGTAGGTAGTGGCTTAGAATAGGATGGCGATAGTGCTAAAGGAAAAGAAGAGATGGACTCAGGGTGTTTTAAATTGAGAATGTAAAGGAGACTTGGTGACTGAATTTAGAATAAATAAATAAATACAAAAAGAGCCTTTGTGAACTAGAGGGACTTGAAAAGGAGACCTGGTAGAGAGGGCAGGTGATATGTTGGAGGTGAGTAGAGATCTAAAGTAAGCTGTGGGCTACCTTGGGCTAAGGCTCCAGTGAGAAATGAGGACTGCAGAGTTAACTACACTCATGTCAGAGTGGATGCTATGAGAGAAGAAACAGCAGAGGAACAGAGAATTGAACTTTTACAATTTGTTATTATGGGTGGAGCCAGAGAAGACAATAGAAGAGCAAACAACTCAGGGAGAAAACTAGGAGATTATAAAGTCACAGACTCCAGGGAAGGTGTTATCAGTGATACCAAGTATAGCCAGAAAGTTAGGGATAATGAAGACTTACCTCCTTTTGGTTTTTTTTTTTTTTTTTAATTAAGATTATGATAATTAACAACCTTGTGAAATTACGGTTGTACATTATTATTACTCATGTTGTAGGTACACCACTTCACCCTTTGTGCCCTCCTCCCACCCCTCCTTTCCCCTAGTAACCACCGATCAGTTCTCTTTGTCTATATGTTAACTACCACCTATGAGTGGAGTCATACAGAGTTGGTCTTTCTCTGTCTGGCTTATTTCACTCAATACCCTCAAGGTCCATCCATGTTGTTGTGAATGGGATGACTTGGTCCTTTTTTATGGCTGAGTAGTATTCCATTGTATATATACACCATATCTTCTTTATCCAATCATCAGTTGCTGGGCACTTAGGTTGGTTCCATGTCTTGGCTATTGTGAATAATGCTGTGATGAACATAGGGGTGCATGGGACTTTTGGAATTGCTGATTTCAGGTTCTTAGGATAGATACCCAGTAGTGGGATGGCTGGGTCATAAGGTATTTCTATTTTTAACCTTTCGGTTTATTTTTAATAGGGGCAGGGGTGAAGCTAGCTGAAAAGTTAGAATTAGTATCATGAACATTTTTACAAGTCTTGTAATTTCCCTTCCCATGTAATTTTTCCTTTAATTTCAGACTGTGATAGATGCCAACATTTTTCCAGCCCTCATTAGTATATTACAAACTGCTGAGTTTCGGACAAGGAAGGAAGCAGCTTGGGCCATCACAAATGCAACTTCTGGAGGATCAGCTGAACAGATTAAGTAAGTACTAGCCAGGTGTAGTATCTTATAAATTAAAGGGAAAATTACTCCGTCTACAATTAAGAATGCTCAATTCTAGCCTCTTGGAAGATTCTACTCAGTTTCATAATTAGACTCAAATATATATTTAATTCCTCATACCTCTCCCATTCCTTCTTACTGAAAATAATTCTGGGATGTAGTAAGGCAGAATTGAGTTTTGAGGCAATAGAAATATTTATAGAAGTGACTTCAGCCTACTCTGGAGCTGCCTGGTCAGAACATCTTGGATAGTCTAGAAGGTTATTTGTAGAATCCTTAGAGTCCAAATTTAATAGCTAACCCTTGCTAGTTCTAGTTTAGATGTTTTAATGGTAGAATTGGGCCAGACTTTAAAGAGAGGTATAGCTTGGAATAAAGTGCCAAGTTCGGTAGAGACAAGGGTCTGCTAAAGTACTTGATATTCGGTAAAGGGAGAGATCTGTATTAGCTTGAGACTTAAATGGACCCTTGGATAGCAGCTTATAATCTTAGTGGCTAGAAAAGGCATAAATGTGGATAGGAATCAATTCCTCAAAGGAACATCATATAATTAAATGCTAAATTATGGACATCCAGTATTTCAGATAGAAAAAAGTGCTATTGAAGAGAAAAAGGAAACCTAGACTCTGCCATAACTTTTTTATGGGGAATTCAGATGAGAAGGTAGTTACGAATGAGTGTTAAAACGTTAACCTCTTCTTCATATGTAATATCTGGAAAACATAGCTACTTCTCATATTGTTGCTTTGCAGGTTAAATGTAGGCGCTCAACCGATGCTAATTTTTAGTGCTCTGTTGGGAATTTAAAAATGAAAAGGTGAAATAGTCCGTCCGAACATTTCAGAAATTGATCAGGTACAGAGGATAAGAAATATGTACCTGAAATAATACAATTTAAATAGATTAACATATACAGTAGCCATTTTGCTACTGGTTATTCAAGGGCAGGTTATTCAAGGAAGACTTCAAGTGATCTTTAGAAGCATAGATTAGGTCATTTTCAACCTCCAAGATTCTGGTTCTCGGGTACTGTGATTCTAATTATCCAGCCACCAGATGGCAGTAATATAGAAGTTATTTGAACAGTTAATAGTCAAGTTTTATTTTCAAACTCAGATTTATAATTATTACTTGGCTCTACATTGTATACCAAGTATATTATCTTAATTTAAAAGCTGTACACATACATATTTTATAAACATTTCTAAAATACTGTGGTATCTTTCATCAGAAAGTATTTAGGGGTATTTTGCTCTGCTATAGAAGAGTAGAATGACTACTATCTCCTTTTAAAATTCAGCGTAGCTATTTATAATAATGAAGTTAATTTTCAACCCCTTAGCAGTTTCTTTTTAACCAGATGAAAAATTATCTTGAAAGATAATTACAAAGATATTGCAGTCCAAATAACAGAAAATAAACTGACTTTATCACTGATAAAAGACATCTCTGTGGCTTCTGCATATTCTTGTTGAGGAGACAAGATTTAGATGCAAGAACAAGTTAGAATTACTTAGGAAATACTCATAATTTTAGGTTAAATATAAACAAATGCTCATACATGCACTGGTTCTTAAGAATGTGAGATCAAGAATGTTGCCTGGAATTAGAGAAGGTTTCATGAAAGAGATGAAACTTGCCATTTGGATAGAGATTTGGCAATTGTGGAGGAGAGAGAATAGCATCAGGAGGAGTGTGAGGGAATGTACACAGTAATGTTATTGGAACAGGCAAATCAATCTTGCTATAGGTTCTTCCTTTGCAAGGATGAAGAATTAAGTAATTGATGGAGTTTGAAAACTGGGATAAAGGTCTTAGTCTTGGATATTGGGAAGACCTGGAGTATCTTTAACCTTGAGAGTGAGTGATATGAAGAAGATAGTGTTTTGAGGAGAGGAAAGAGAACAATTAAGATGCTATTGTGGTAATTTAGTATAGTGATGGCCAGGATTAAGATAATTGTTGTAGCATGAGGTATAGGTCTGGATATTGGAAAGAAGGATTTGTAGGGTTTGGTGGCAGGCTGTAGGTAGTAAAGGAAAGGGAAGAGTCAAAGATGACTGGGGAAAATGGTGGTGCTGTTGATAAAAATTAGGACACAGAGGAAGCAACCTCCTGTTTGAGGGAGATGGTTTTAGACACAGTGATTTTGTTGCTCATTTAAAGAAAATCTGACTGTCACTTCATTCTCAAAAGTCACTTTCCTCTGTTTTAGAGTATCTGGATTTCTTCCTCAAATTTGTCCTTTTTATTTTTCCTAAAGATTTTATTTTTCCTTTTTCTTCCCAAAGCCCCCTGGTACTTAGTTGTATATTGTTTTTTAGTTCTGGGTCCTTCTAATTGTGGCATGTGGGTTGCTGCCTCAGCATGGCCCGATAAGCAGTGCCATGTCTGTGCCCGGGATCCAAACCGGCAAAACCCTGGGCCACCGCAGCAGAGCGTGTGAACTTAACCACTCGGCCATGGGGCCGGCCCCAAATTTCTCCTTCTTAAAGGAACTCTTGAATGTAAAATTACCAATCATATCAGCTCTCTCAGCTCAAATCAGCTGTTTCAGGTTTGAGACATTAATATAATTTCAGAAATATAATTCACTGTTCCAGATAATGTATTCTTGTGGAATAAATTTCCTTACCCAGAAAATTTTCTTAATAGAGGCATTTTCTGCCATAAGAGTCAGCTAGCATTGATGACCAGTGATCATTGTATCCAGATGTTCGAAATATACCACCCATAGGAGCCACTCCTAGACTTTAAACAATACCGTCATGCTTGTTTTCCAGTCATCTTTTCACATCTTCAAACTTCTCCCAGGGAACTATTCCTTCATTGTAATGCTTGTCTCAGACTATTATAGCTTCCTAGCTCTTGCATAGCTCAGGTCCCCTAGTCATTTGTTTTGCTTTTAGGTACTAATTGTTGTCTTTGGAGAAACTTGCATCAATAGTGAAATACCATTCCAAAGATGAGTGGTTGTATGAGAAAATATCACCCTCGATTCCTCTGATCTTGTAAGGTATTTAAGGAATAATAGTATCCGCTGTCTCACTCATGGCACCATTGACCTGAAAGCAGAGCTTTTAATGCTGTATGTTCTTGGAAAGAAAGTGGTCGTTTGCTTGTCAGTTATAGTAATCTATATTAAAATAGTTTAAAGGGCTAGAATTGGGAATGCAGAACTCATTAAATGAATTGTGCCAAAATACTCACATCTTCAAAACTCCAGATTTACTTATTAGCGCATTTTTGGGTAGAGTTTTTTAATAAGACAGTTTTAGTCAATAATTGTATAGTTTGTGTTTATTCATTTAACCAATTATATAAAAGTTCTAGAAGCTTTCTAGTCACCTTAAAATTTGTTTTTAATCCTCAATCAAGTTTTCAGTACGCTGCTTTTCATAATACAAGATTCTGCAACTAGGCAGTATTAGAAAACTAAATGAATTTTTTAAAAGCAATATAAGGATCAGAGGTCACTGAGCCAAGATTTCTAGTGGGGAGAAAAGATCACATCAAGAGCGGACCAGGATCAAGTTTGAGGACAATTTTGAGATTCTCAACAAGTCACTGAAATACCAGTTAGTATTCAATAGTCTCGCCTGTATAGGCCAGTGAAGTTTAAGTGCAGATGTGTAAGTCACCTATTTAATTAACAATCTGTTCTCTGTATTTATGAGTTAGTTTTATTTTTGTTTTGTTTGTTTTGTGTTTTTAGATTCCACATAAGTGAAATCATGCAGTAATTGTCTTTGACTTATTTCACTTTCACAGTACTCTCAAGGTCCATCCATGTTGTCTCAAATGGCAAAATTTCATTCCTTTTTATGGCTAAGTAGTATTCCATTGTGTATATATACATGCACACACACAAACCCCACATCTTCTTTATGTATTCATCCATTGATGGACACTTAGGTTGTTTCCACTTCTTGGCTACTGTAAATAATGCTGCAGTGAACTTAGGGGTGCATCTGTCTTTTTGAATTAGTGTTTTGTGTTCTTCAGTTAAATATCCAAAAGCAGAATAGCTAGATCATATGGTAGTTCTATTCTTAGTTTTTCCAGGAATCTTCATACTATTTTCCATAGTGGCCGCACCAATTTACATTCCCATCAGTGGTGTCTGAGAGTTCCTTTTTCTCCACATCCTCACCACCGCTTGTTATTTCTTGTCATTTTGATCTTTTCTATGTCTTTTTAGTCCCTATTTTGTTTATTTCAACTCTGATCTTTATTATTTCCTTCCTTCTGCTGACTTTGAGCTTCATTTGTTCTTCTTTTTCTAGCTCCTTGAGGTGTAAAGCTAGATTGTTTATTTGAGATTTTTCTTGTTTCTTGAAGTAGGCCTGTATTGCTGTGAACTTGTCTCTTAGGAACTGCTTTTGCTGCATCCCAAAGATTTTAGTATGTTGTATTTCTGTTTTTGTTTGTCTCTTGGTATTTTTTGATTTCTTCTGTGACCTATTGGTTGTTCAGTAGCATCTTGTTTAATCTTCACATTTTTGTGGTTTCATAGCATTGTGGTTGGATAAGATGCTTGATAGGATTTCAGTCTTCTTTGAATTTACTGAGGCTTATTTTGTGGCCTAACGTGATCTCTCCTGGAGAATGTTCCATGTGCATTTGAGAAGAATGTGTATTCTCTAGCTTTGGGATAGAATGTTCTGTATATATCTGTTAAGTCCATCTGGTCTAATGTGCTTTAAGGCCAGTGTTTCTTTATTAATTTTCTCTCTGGATGATCTGTCCATTGATGTAAGTGGGGTTTTAAAGGTCCCCTCCTATTAACGTACTGATGTCAATTTCTCCTTTTAGGTCCATTAATATTTCCTTTATATATCTTGGTGCTTCTATGTTGAGTGCACATATATTTATAAATGTTATGTCTTCTTGCTGTATTGACCCCTTTATCATTATGTAATACCCTTCTTTGTGGTAAACTCTATTTTGTCTATTATGAGTATAGCTGCACTAGCTTTCTTTTCATTTTCGTTAGCATAGAATATCTTTCTACATCCCTTCACTTTCAGTCTGTATGTGTCCTTACTTCTGAAATGAGTCTTTTGTAGGCAGCATATAGATGGGCTTTCTTTTTTATCCATTCAGCCATTCTGTGTCTTTTGAATGGAGAGTTTAGTCCATTTACACTTAAGGTAATTATTGATAGGTATGGGATTGTTGCCATTTTGTTTATTGTTCTCTGGTTGTTGTAGTTCCTCTCTGTTCCTTTCTTGTCTTTGTCTCTTCCCTTGTGGTTTGATGGCTTTCTTTAGTGTTATGTTTAGATTCCTTTTTCATTTTCTTTTGTGTATTTACTGTAAGTTTTTGGTTTTTGGTTACTGTGAGGTTCATATATGACTTCCTATGTATATACCAATCCGTTTTAAGTTGATAGAAACTTAGATTTGAACAAATTCCAAATCTGTACATTTTTCTCCCCTCCCCCATATTTTATTTTTTTTAATTTTTAAATTTTTTTTTCTTTTTTTCTTTTTTTTTGCTGAGGAAGATTTCCCTGAGCTAACATCTGCTGCTAATCTTCCTCTTTTTGTATGAAGGCTGCCACCACAGCATGGCCACTGAAAGATGAGTGGTGTAGGTCTGTGCCCAGGAAATAAACCTGGGCCACTGAAATGGAACATGCCAAACTTAACCACTAGACTGCTGGTGCTGGCCCGTGTTACAGTTTTGATATCATATTTTACTTCTTTTTGTTTTATGTATCCCTAAACTAATTATTGTAGTTTTAATTTTACTATTTCTATCTTTTAACCTTCATACTTGCTTTATAAGTGATTGATCCACTACCTTTACTGCATATTTACCTTTTCCACTGAGATTTTTACTTCCGTATATTTTCTTGGTGTTAATTAGTGCCATTTCTTTTCAGTTTAGAGAAATTCCTTTAACATTTTTTGTAACGCCAGTTTTGTAGTGATGAACTCCTTTAGCTTTTGCTGGGAAAAACTAATCTGGAAAACTCCTAATCTCTCTTCAATTCTGAATGATAACCTCGCTGGGTAGAGAATTCTTGGTTGGAAGTTTTTTCCTTTTAGCAGTTTGAATAAGTCACTCTCTTCTGGCTTTCAAAGTTTCTGCTGAAAAGTCTGCTGCTAGCCTATGGAATTTCGCTTGTAAGTAATAAGTTGTTTTTCTCTTGCTGTTTTTAAGGTTCTCTTTATCTTTTTCTTTTTTTTTTTTTCTCTTTTGTGAAGACGATTTGCTCTGAGTTGATACCTATTGCTAATCTTCTGTTTTTGCTTGAGGAAGATCAGCTCTGAGCTAACATCTGTGCCAGTCTTCTGCTGTTTTGTATGTGAGTCGCTGACACAGCATGGCTCGATAAGTGGTATAGGTCTGCACCTGGGATCCAAACCTGTGAACCCAAACCACTGAAGTGGAGCGTGCCAGACTTAACCACTACGCCATGGGGCCAGCCCCAAGATTCTCTGTTTCTCTTGAATTTTTACCATTTTAATTATAATGTGTCTTGGTGTAGATCTCTTTAGGTTTATCTTACTTGGAACTCTCTGGCCTTCCTGGACTTATATCTCTGTTTCCTTCCCTGGATTAGGGAGGTTTTCAGCCATTATTTCTTTTTTTTTTTTTTAAAGATTTTATTTTTTCCTTTTTCACCCCAAAGCCCCCCGGTACATAGTTGTATATTCTTCGTTGTGGGTCCTTCTAGTTGTGGCATGTGGGACGCTGCCTCAGTATGGTTTGATGAGCACTGCCATGTCCGCGCCCAGGATTCGAACCAACGAAACACTGGGCTGCCTGCAGCAGAGTGCGCGAACTTAACCACTCGGCAACAGGGCCAGCCCCTTCAGCCATTATTTCTGAGTGGCCCTTTTTCTCTCTCTCTTCTTCTGGGACTCCTATAATGTGAATGTTATTCTGCTTGATGTTGTCCCAAAGGTCCCTCAAGTTATTATTATTTTTTAAATTCCTTTTTCTTTTTCCTGTTTTGTCTGGGTGAGTTTTGTTGCTTTGTCTTCCAGCTCGCTGACTCACTTGTAAGCTTCAATCAGTCTGCTATTGAACCCCTCTAGTGTATTTTTCATTTCGGTTATTATATTCTTCAGCTCTATAACTTCTGTTTGAAAATTTCTTATATTTTCTTTCTCTGTATTCAAGATGTCACTGTATTCATCCATTCTTTTCCCGAGATTGGTGAACATCTGTAGCAGGTTTGAGTGAGAGTGCAAAAATGATGTCTGCCAGTGCCAACACCAGTAAGGTAGTGGAAGCCTGTAAAAATGGCCTCCTCTAGCGTTCCTTCCTCGGGGAGAGTCCCAGCAGATTTCTGCCCTTCTGGCAGGTGCTTTAAGATTAGCAAGTGAATCTCCTTCACATGTGGTCTAGGCTCTTTTCAAATAGCTGCTTTTTGTGCTGGGTCCTGGGGTGAGTGGTTCTGTGCACAAGCCCTTTAAGAGCAGAATTTTTGTTCCCTATTGCCCAGTTTTCTCTTGAATGTAAGCCCTGTTGATTTTCAAAGCCAGATGTTTTGGGGGCTCCTCTTTTTGGTGCAGGATTCAAGGGTTGGGGTACTTGGTGTGGCGGTACAAATCCTTTGTGCCTCAGGGAGATGCTTTGTTTGTTTGTTTACTGGCTGATTGATTGATTGGGATCCCTTCCCATTGTGGGTCGCTGCACCAGTGGTGGAGTTTTTAGCAAGAGCCTGTCTCTGCCTCTCCTGCCCATCTGGATGTAACCCTGTATCCTTGATTAGGGGTCAGTTCTTCAGCTAGTTCTCAGGTTCCTTTCAGAGGGATTTGTTCCATATTTAGCTGTATATTTGTTGTGTCCAGGGAGGAGATAAGTTCAGGATCTGCCTGTGCCACAATCTTGACCTATTTAGCCTGTACTATAGTTTATTTATCCATTCTTCTGTTGAGGAACATCTTCGTTGCTTCCAGATTTTGGCAGTTATGAATAAAGCTGCTGTAAGTATTCATGTACAAGTTTTTGTGTGGACATAAGTTTTCATCTAAATTGGGTAAATGTCTACCAGTGTGATTGCTGGATCATATAGAAAGCTTTTTAAAAAATCGTCAGGTTGTTTTTCAAAGTGGTTGTCCTATTTTGCATTCCTGCCTGCAAAAGATGAGGGTTCCTTTTGCTGCACATCCTTGCCAGCATTTGGTATTGTCAGTGTTTTGGATTTTAGCCATTTTAATAGGTATGTAGTGGCATCATTGTTGTTTTAATTTGCAGTCCCCTAATGACATAATGTTATGATGTTGAGCATCTTTTCACGTGCTGTGTCTTTGGTAAGGTATATGTTCAGATCTTTTGTCCATTTTTAAATTGAGTTGTTTGTTTTCTTACCTTGAGTTTTAAGAGTTCTCTGTACAAAATAGGATTGATCTTTTGGGCCTGTGCTGGCTTTAGCACCACGTGTGGCCTGTTTCTGAGGTTTGGTTATCTATAGAAACAAAGATGAAATTAACCAATCAAAAGTATAACGTTTCAATGAGTTGCTCATATTAAAGTAAGAAAGTATTCCAGTTTCTTGGAGTCCACTGATTATGGAGGGAGGTCAGAATGAAGGTGGTTCCAGAGGACTGGTTTTGTTTAATTTATTTGTAGCCTTTTTAAATTTTTTTTTTTGTAGTAAGGTACAGCTTGTATGGTTGGATGAGTGCCTATTTTTATCTCCACAGACCCTTCCACCAATTTCATGAGTTTTATGAACTCAAAAGCTTTGTTTGACTAAATTGTTCTTTGTATTAATTTAGGTACCTCGTAGAACTAGGCTGTATCAAGCCACTCTGTGATCTCCTCACAGTCATGGACTCTAAGATTGTACAGGTTGCCCTAAATGGCTTGGAAAATATCCTGAGGCTTGGAGAACAAGAAGCCAAAAGGAACGGCACTGGCATTAACCCTTACTGTGCTTTGATTGAAGAAGCTTATGGTAAGATAGAGTATTTAATAGCTGTCCTGAAATTATTTTTTTCTTTTTCTCCTTGCTTTTCTGGCCTGTCCACATCTGTCATTAGCAAACTCATATGAAAAACTTGTTCTCTTATGAATAATAATGTTTAGTATGCAGAATTGGAAAAGATTATGCATTGTAGGTGTGAAGGGAAGTGAGTACCCTTCAATTTAGCCATTTTTACACTGGGCTCTTAGAATCTTCCCAGTCCTCTGACTCTGCTTGCCCTTGTGGATAGTCTTGTATTCTTACTAGTCCACCTGAGCCTCAAGAACATCCATGTCTACTTTAGACGATGTTTGACTCTACTGCTTTTCCCTTGCAAGAGTCAGAATTTTTATTTTTAATTGCATCCCCCAATTCCTATGTTCCTGACTCTAAAGGTTTTTAAGAGTTTCATCTTGAGGAGTCACTGTCTGCCTTTTGGTTTCCTCATTCTTCCAATCTCAGTCTTAACTTTAATTTTAATCATTGGTTTATCAGTGTACTTTTACTGTTTAAGGTCCTTAAGTGATTTTAATGCATAGCCAAGGGTGAAAACTACTGCTCTGGGGTTTGTTTATTCCTAAGATTGGAATCAGGTATCAAAGTATATGTTCATCTTCAAATTTATCAGATAATGCAGAATTGTTTTCAAAAATGTTTTTAACATTTTTTTAAAACCTGATGAGAAAACCTGATGACAAAAGCTATACCTGCTTAGTAAGAAATTTTGAAATGTATAAAAAAGAAAAATGTTCCTCTACCCAGAGATCTTTCTCCACAGAGATAACTGTTAACTATTTGATGTATGTATATTTTAATATGGATATATAGAGGAATATGTGGTTTTTTCTCTTTTGAGCAATGTTAACACTTATTTTTGCTATTGCTGTATCAGTTAGACTGCGTATGGCTGCAAGTAAAAGAAAGCCTAGCTCAGATGGGCTTAAACTTAATAAAAGGGATGTGTTGGCTAAATTGTTCTAGTCAAACTTCTTAAACAATAGAAATTGATTCTGGCTGATTTAAGGATATTACACATTTGTTGAAATGATATTGGATAGCTCAGAACCTAGGTAGATAGAACCAGAGCCAAGAATTAATTAGGCCATAGATACAGTCCAATGGGAGCTACTGACCTTAGGCACTGGATGATGTGGTGACTGTTAACAGAAATTGCTGCTTTTGGGGACTGGTTGTTGCTTGCCTATGTGTTTAAGGTGTCAGTTTGTAATGCTAATATTCAGAAGTAATCCCAGCAGTACTTTCTTTGCTATTACAAAATACTTAGAAGATATAAGTTAGAGAAGAGCAGTCTTCCTTTACATCAAGGAAAGAGACATGGCAAAATATAGTTTCACTGGAACTCCCAACAGATATATAACAGATTTTCCTTTATTCTTCATTCTAGGTCTGGATAAAATTGAATTCTTACAGAGTCATGAAAACCAGGAGATCTACCAGAAGGCCTTTGATCTTATTGAGCATTACTTCGGGACCGAGGATGAGGACAGCAGCATCGCACCCCAGGTTGACCTTAGCCAGCAGCAGTACATCTTCCAGCAGTGTGAGGCTCCTATGGAAGGTTTCCAGCTTTGAAGCAATACTCTGCTTTCATGTTCCTGTGTCAGACAAGGCTACCCAGTCAAGTCCTCTTGTGGAGCCCACAGTCCTCATGGAGCTAACTTCTCAAATGTTTTCCATAATACTGTTTGCGCTCATTTGCTTGCCTTGCGCACCTGCTCTCTTATACACCTCTGGAAAACCTCTGGCTCTCTGTGGTGGAATACCCTTCTAATAAAAGGGTAACCAGAACGGCCCACTCTCTTATGGAAAATCCCTAGGCTTTTGGAGATCTGCACTTATATATTATAAGAGTCATGGGAATATACACATATTAATGTGGCTCCCTTTTTTTGTGGGGGAAAAAAGAGGACTCCTCCTTATTCCCTTTAAAGTGGGGAAAAACACTGACATTAAAAGATGAGACTAAACCTTTATCTTGAATTTCACACAACTCTTGCAACAAGGGAGATGTTTAGACTTGTTGTGTATACTTCAGAGTACTTTTCATGAGTTCTTCCACAGTGAACCCTTGGATTACCTGGTGGCTTTTTCTAGCCAAATTTGCATTAATCCTTACTGAGATTGGAGGTTCTCTCTCCTTTATTGGCGCCATTCTTCACAGATACTAAAGTTAAACCATCTGCTCCCTCACCTTCAGCCTTCAATGAATGTGCTTTCTAGTTGTCAGGAATGCTGAAGAATTAACACTGACTCTTAAATGTGATACTGGTTTGAAGATTCTCTTAGAGCAGAAAGGAGAGGGGCACATATTAATTTGTATGGCTACTGCTTCTCTTTGGTCTTACGTGTCTTAGGATTTGGAAGTGGTTCAACTCTAATGCTGGTATGAAGATTTAGAATCCTTAGTAATTGAAACCATATCTTTTAATTCAATAAAAAAGTGAAAAACAGCAAAAAAAAACTCCTCCAATTTTCACAAACTCAACCAGTGTGACTAGAGGCTGTGTTTGTGCATTAAAACAATGTTTCAGGCTTTGTGGTCCTGATCAAGGTCCTCATTAAATTGAAAGTTCACCCTAGGTGCTTTTCCCCTGACTGGCAGATCACACGTACTTTTAAAGGTTACTTAGGGAATTATTTTCTTCGTCCAGTGCAGCTTGATTCTAATGTAGTCATGCTGCATATATGATCCCTTTAATGTAGCATCCTTAAACAAATAACCATCTTTTCAACATGACTTGTTTAACCCAAATAAGGGCAGTGATCTTTCCTTATAACCTCATTGTTCCCTAATCATTTAATTTCATCTCCTATTAGTACTGCCCAGTCAACTCCCTCCCATAAATAAAAGCAGTTTCTACCTTCTGCCTCATTCAATGATGACTGCAATCTGTACCTGCAAATGGCGCTTCCAGAACTGTCTTCAGTGATCCACGTTTGTGCTTGGACTGGGATGAAAGAATAAGCTTAATTGCCAAGAGAACTGCAACTGAGTTCAATACGACTTCTTGGTGCTAGTTGGCCATCTTGACTCAATGTTGGGACACAGTATCAGAGAAGATTTTTTGTTGATGTGCTGTTCAAAATGAATTCTGAAGGAAAAGTTGCTCACTTCTGTTTCAGAGAATACCCTTTTAACCTCTTTAATCTTGTCCTCTTCTAGAATTTATTATAACCCCAAAGTGTAACTATTTGGAAGTTCCCCTGACGAGCTATTATACATCTCTGGTAAATCCTGCTGAATGATAGGGATATTCAGAGCTTTCATACCTCATCATGTTATTTAAGCAGCCAACTTATGTGACCTGATTTAAACTTTAAAAAATCCACTTCATTCAAAGTAGAAAGATACAAAGACAAAGGACATTTATCAGCCAAGCGTGTGACGCATTCTTCACATCTAATCTGTAGTTGTGTCTGTGCTCTGGATGGGTACCGTCTGATGTCTGTCTGTTATTGATGGAGCAGTCCCTGCAAAACTAGGCAACTCCCATCTATAATTGTTACTTTTTCTAGTGCTGCTTTGTGCTGAAAGAACATTTTAGTTTACTGCACTTGACCTGTAAAAGACTTTGATTCTTTGTAATTTTAGGGACAAATTAGGTGGTTAATTTAAAGAAAAACTTTCAATGTTGCCTTTACATCACATTAAAATATAACTTCTTTCAGAAGGGTAATAGAAGCACTGATTCATAGTAAAAATCTTGTTTTTAGCTTTGACTTTTTGTGGCTGAGTTTTTTTAAATTGTAAATTACTGGTAACATTATTTCTCTAGGATGTTTTAAATTATGTACCTTCTATTGGATAATTTTAAAAAATTTCAGTTCATTTTGATAAACCAGTTTGAATGGAAAAAATATAAAGCACAGTTGTTTCCCCAAATTAGTACATAACATACATTGGGAATTTTTACTAGCATTTGCAGGTGTTTCAATGAATGAATTAAAACAAGGAAAGTCTGTTTATCTAATGGGATCCATTTTCTGTCTAAATCAGAGGAGTTTATCTTGCTCTTGGCCCACAAGTTGATGAGCCATGAGATAGGAGCTAAATTTTTTTTTGCAATAAAAATTTTTTTTAATATAAAAATTGGAATTAAACTAAAAAATTCCAGCATAACTGTTGGAACTGATAAAGCAGCCTTTTGGTAACTGAAATTACATTTTAGGAGGTAACTGTAAATCCTATTTTTAGTTCTCTGCCTGGTAGATTCTACTAATTTACTTTCAATTTATTCAATACCCCATCACTAAGATGTTACTCATTACACTAGCATGTTAATTTCAACACACAGAAACTCTTCTGCAGTTTTATATATTGATCGGGGGAGAGTGGCTTGATTTCTTTCCCTTTTTTTTCCCTCCTCCAAACTTTCAGAGTACCTTCTTTGAAATGAGAACTTTGGTTGGGGGATGGAAAGCATTGAGAACATTTGGGATATAAAAGCACCTTGTATCTGAAGGACCAACAGGTAGATATGGTTTGATTGAGAAACACCAGGAAAGGTAAAGACGATAGGAAGAATGGTGAGATTTAGGAGACAGAGTTCTCCATGGAACACTTTCAGTTATGTTCTTATCACTAAGTAATTAGGATGCTTTAAACTTACCTTTGTCAGCTGTACTGTTTTTGAAAACTCTATTGCCCTAGGATTGTTTCTTCCATCTGCCAGATAAAGCTGAATGGGCTCTGGGTCGTTTTCGTCATTATTGTCACAGATATAAACATTGACAATTATCCCATAATAAATCTGAATTATTCCAGATTGTTGCTGATTTTGCCTAAGAAGAAATACGTAGTCTATTTTATAAACCAAACTTTGTCAACTAAATCCTCTTGTACATGGCCACCCACAGGCAACTAGGAATTTACTTTCTAGTGCTAAATAAACATTTCAGTTATTGAATCCCCCAATTTGGGATTGCATCCTCAGGTTGAAGGATTTCTTTTCTTTCTTGCTGATTAGTTTTGTGAACATTTTTATATTAATAGGCAAGTCATTATAGCTGTTTTAGGGCTTGGGACTTTTATATAGGAAATTGTGATGTCTAAGTATGACGTTCAGGAAAGAAAAGGGATCCACTTTTAGAATGGGCATTCTTTGCTTTTCATACTTGTATACTATATTCTACCTCCTACATTCAAATTTGCTGATTTGCACAGATAGGTATACCTATATATGGAAGTCTCAAATCTGAATTTTTTGCCATCTGAAATTAACAAAGCCATTTTCTTCTGTAAGCAGAGTAAACATCTGCCCAGTTGGGAAATGTTTTTGGCTACCTTTTTCTATCATCAAAAGCTGAAGTTAGATATTTATTTATTTATTTATTTATTTATTTATTGAGGGAGATTAGCCCTGAGCTAACTACTGCCAGTCCTCCTCTAAAGTAATATATTAAAACAAGTTACTAAAGTAACTGAAGGCCAGATGTGGCACTAGTACAGTAAATCTGCTATAATATGGAAAATATTCTATAACGTGCATTATTGTCAGAAAAAGGTTAATAGTGGGTATCAGGGCATCAGAAGAATGTGTGATAAAGTAAAGCTAAGATCATTATATGCTAATTTTACAAATATCAAATTGCTCTGGATATAAAATGCATCTGGAAATTTGGGGTAAGAAGAAAAGATAGAAAGGGTAGATGAAGGCAACCAGTCTTTATTTGAGACTTGTGTGCCAGGTGCCTGACTAAGGGCTTTCACTTTTTCTCATTTAGTCCAACTGCCCTTTGAGGTGGTTAACTGTCACTATGTTATCGGTCACAAAATCAAGACTTCTGAGAATTTACTTTGCCCCAAGGTCACAACTCTTAGACTCTCTGTCCAAAGGTGGGCAAGAGCCCTGCAGGTTGTGTGTCTTGAACAAAGCAGCAGTCACGGTGGAGGTGTTCTGTCCCAGCAACCCCCAGAATTAGAGCAGCCAGAGCTGGGCCAGCTCTCTTTTTGCTGGACCATTCTTTCTGACTGTTCCTCTCATCATCAGCACCCTTAAAATGACTAACTCAGGTATACGTTACTTTGAAGTTACGTATTCTGGTGTGTAGATCCTCTCAGCCCAAACATCTTTGCCCTTCTGTGGCACTAAAATTCTGTGTGACCTGACAAAACAACAGAAGTTAAAAAGAAAATGCAAGTGATTGATTTTGAGTTTAGTAGCATAATGGCTAAACTCAGAAACATGTTTCCATTCAACAAAAATGTAGAAGGTCTTGAGACAGAAGGAAAGGCTTTGGAATGAATACCGCCTTAGCAGTGCCATCCCTGGATGTGACTTTAACACAGCTGACTTCCTCCTTTAGGAGTACTGGCCCAAGGAGTGTCCGAAGTTTAAAAGATCACCTTTTAATGTATGTTGTTATGTTCTGTTCACCTCGTCATTCTGACCACTCTATCATTTTTCAAAGTGTTCTTACACTTTGATTTGGAATGGTTTTAATGATTCTTTGTACTTGAATGCGGTCTGTCAGGCCCTGAGTGAGTGCCTTGCACAGAGTAGACACTGAATAAATACTTACTAAATGACTGAAGGAATATGCATCTATGTGATATTAGTAAAGGGTACTCGGTTTCAAAAGAAAGTTCAAAGGAATTCCTTTATGCTGCTGTTTGAAACCAGGATTAACAACTCTTAGAGCTAGTTTCTTAGCATGTAAGTGTTTTATATGTAGTTACCTTTCAGGAGACATAATTTGACCCAAAGTTTACAAAAGTAAACATTGTCATAGCAGAGGTTTGTTACATAAAAGCCGAAAAAAACCTATGCCGTCTGAGAAAAGTTAATGGGTATATTTTACAGGATAACTTATAATCAACCCCATGTGTTTATATATACCAAGAATAGCTCATTGATCTCTTTTAACATATTCTAAAGTTAAGAAAAAAACTTTTGGGGGCCAATTACATCCAAGTGATGTAGAAGCTGGTGGTTGCCATAGGCTGTTAGATAGGGATTTTTCATTTTTATGTATTGTATGTATTGCTGCATGAGAACATTTTCTTTATCCATTCCTTGAATTTAAGTGACAGATCTGTAGAAATAGAAAGATGGTGTATTTCTTCACTCCATGATTGCTTCTCTATCATTTTTGAGAGTCCACTGATCAGGTATTCTTTCTGAGAACAAAACAAATTCTTAAAGCAAAACATAGCCTTAGTTCCTGTAGACTAACACTGTCATCTATAGTACAAAAACTGTTGGGTTTACAAGTTTATTAAAGCTAGCTTAGATGATTGTTGCCCCTATTTCATTTGCCAGTTTGAAAAAGTCTTATGTTTTTTCTAATTTTAAAATCAGTATATGGTCATTTCTATGATCTTGAATGTTTTTTGCAAAGAATAAAATTACTCAATTCCTTTATGTACCCACTTAACCTGAGGAAGCAAATGGAGTCTGGTGGGTGTCCCCAATATATATCACTGCCTATCTAAAACACCTGGGCCCACCATTATTTAGAGTGATGAGTACAGAGAAAATAGGAACCCAGAAGATCACAGTGGTGGGGAGAGAATAGTATAGGATTTGACAGAGATACGGGCAGGCTGGGGTGTAAACTACCATGTAAAGAGTAGAATTTTCCAAAATTGAGTTGTGATTATGAGGGGAGTCCCCTTGGGAAGTCAGCAGTGACTGTACTGGCTCGTTGGGGCAGTTCCAGTGTAGATTAGTTAAATTATTTTAGTGACCCCCTTTCACTTTAAAAAATGTCTCAGTTTAGATAAATTATATGGCCAGACCATATTTAGCACAACTAGATTCTCATATATTTAAACTGCTAGTGGTCTTAAGCAACTGGATATGTATGTGGTTTGATTATGCTTGATTTTTGAGTACTGGATTTGGTAACAAGTTGCTATGAAGTCAGTCAAGACGTTCCTTAATGTAGGAATCACTGCCAGGCCATGGTTAGGTCTGTCACACACAGTGTTTTTAATTAAAAAAGAAACACATGACCCATCTGTGGCAGCCTTTCTATTTAGAATATTTGCAAACTATTGAAGGACAAGAGGGATAAACCTTTCAACTATAGATGAGACTCAGTTCTAAAACTTTTATGGGAAATTTAAAACGAGTTGATGTCGACAGGGAGGGAAACTTCCAAATCACCTATCTGGTAAAGATTAAGTTCAGCAAAATTAGAAACTGGTAAAAACAGAACCCTGTAAGGAACTTTGCATGAGAGCCCCAAATGCAAATCTCTAATTATAGTTTCTGCCACTTTGGTTTTACCTATATCAGGATTCCCTGCTCCTACACACTCCTCAATTGCTGATGCTCCCCTCCTCCCGAAGGAGTAAACTATGACATTCTTAGTCCTAATTCATAAGGACTACATGTTACTGTTTGAACATGGCTAATGAATAAAGATTTAACTAGTTATGTTCATAGCTTTAATTTTCTTTACACGATTTCCTGATGCCATTTGTAAACAAAAAATTCCAGACATCAAGACATGGATTTTAGGGACTGGCCCAGTGGCGCAGCGGTTAAGTGCGCACGTTCTGCTTCTCGGCAGCCTGGGGTTTGCCAACTTGGATCCCAGGTGCGGACATGGCACCGCGTGGCATGCCATGCTGTGGTAGGCGCCCCATGTAGAAAGTAGAGGAAGATGGGCATGGATGGTAGCTCAGGGCCAGGCTTCATCAGCAAAAAAGAGGAGCATTGGCAGTAGTTAGCTCAAGGCTAATCTTCCTCAAAAAAAAAAAAAGACATGGATTTTAATATTGGAAATTTCTTCAGTCAAACTCTGGGAAAATATGAAGGTAAATCATGTCTAGATATTCCTATCAAGACATCTTCATTGTGTGCCCTCATTGCTTGTGCTATTTCTAGTGGGCTAAATATACTCCAGCACCAACACCCCAACCTAGCTCTTAGGTCATGTGTTTACCTTCTCCAGTTTCTTCTTTCTTTCCTCTCTTAGTGCATAAAAGTTATTGGGAAAACATAGATTTTCTTAAATTCTTTGAAATAAAGCCTACACTTGGTTCTCTGAAGTGCTTTTAAGTTTATTTTTTAATGACAATAAAAATGGAAATAGTTTCAATTGATGCAGAACAGTGTTTCTAAGCTTCCCAGTAAAATCACTAATCCAGGCTAATGGGAGGAGGAAAGAAGAAGGAGGAGGCAATTTAATCAGAATTGAACTATTAAGACATCTTACAAAGGGAAAAAAGTTTTCTCTTAAAATGTTAGGGGTGGGGTCCTTGGTGGCCTTGCCTTAATAGCTAAGAAGTCATAATTTAATGTATATAAATGGATGCTCCAAACCCTCTTAAAGATGCCCTTCCCATTCCCACCCCTCCTCGCTGTGTTTACACGGTTAATTTGCACTAGCTAAGACAAGCATTTGTCCAATTCCTGTCTAAATTCTAAACTATAGTAGTAGGGTCTTAAAGTAACGAGGTTTTTACTATAGTCGATTATTATAGGTGACCTATGCTGTTCTGCCTTATAAAGGCAAGACTTTCAATTACCCCTAATAAGTATACAATAGAAAACCTTTTGTTTCCAAACGCTTTAAGTCTTGACTGACAGAAGACATCATGAGAGAGACTTGCTTCTTGACTTCAACCCGGCTACCGGGAAAGCCTTTTAAACAGAACACTTACTCCCTCTCTTGGGCAGTCTTTATTGAGCACAGGATTGGAGAAACTAGGGGCTTCCAATTTTTTAGTAAACCTATTGTCTAACTACAGTAATTTACATCTGAAAAGCATGTATCATTTACATAATACTTTCACAGCGGTTAATTCTTAAAACTAGGGAAAGCTCTCTAAAGCCTAATCGGAGTAACCTTACATATTTCTCACTCAATTCCACCAACTTCTTTGTCCTTTTTTGTCTCAAGCGCCTAGGAAGACCTGAACACCTTTCTTAATTTTTCTCTGGAAGTTTAAACTATAAGGACGCGCTAAAACAAACGTTTGCTCGTTTCCCCGGCACTACCCCGTCCTGCTATCCGAGCACTGACCTTGAAGGGTCCCTAACACATATTCTTTATCCTTCCCGGAACATTCAGGGAAAACTTACACCACAAGACTCACGCTCCCCTTGCCTATTTGCAGCCTTACGTACACGCCACCAGGCTCTGCACCACAAGTAGCAGCGAGCAGAACCAAAGGCACCCGCGAAGCAGAGCGGGCATGGCTCGCCGCCGGCTGCGTGGACCGACGGTTGTTTAGCTCCATCTCCGAAATGCGCACCGTCTGGGCAGCTCAGGGGCCAAAAGCGGGCTTAACCCTGTAGAAGGGGCATCGAAAAATTCAGTCCTTTCTCGTGACATGGTTTCCAAAGAGAAGGGAATGTTCTTTGAAATGCTCATTGCTTCGCACGCTAGCCAGTCAGGTCTAGGAGAAGCGCTGTCCACCTACCCAGCCACCGAGGAAGGCCGCCCAGCCTCTGCCTGTGGAGAAGAGAGGCATAGAGGACCGGACACAAAGCCTGGCGCCTCCTTCTGCGCAAGCGCAGACAGGCCTCTCCCATCGGCCACCTCGGCTCGGAAGTGGTGGTGGTGGGCGGGGCTCCCTCTGCGCATGCGTTCGGTGGTCCAGCCCGCTGTCTCGGTGGGTGTCGAGGTTGTGCGGACCTGCTGGTCTCTGACAACAGTAGCCAGTGGCCTGGACCTCAAGTATCGGCGGGTACGCAGGTTTTCTCTTAGCTTTCGAAGTCTTCTGTTTAGGGCGGTGATTCACTGAAGTACCTGAAGTGTGTCGGACTGGTAGGGCGGTTCGGTGTTCTCAAACATTTCCGAGGTGGGTGGAAGGGCGGCGAAAACTACTTTCTGTAGCGCGGCTGCGGACAGTTCTGTACGTTGGCGAAATACCCAGCAGTGGTGCCTGACTTGCGACAGCGCACAGAAGACTTTTAATAGTATTTTTCAGGTATTTGTTGACGAAGGAGGAAGCGAGGACAGAGGTCCAACCTGTGCTGCCGACTCAGTGTATATCGTAGTTTAAAGACCACCCAGAAGTTAGAATCGTTAAATGACCAGTTTTTTTTAGTCCGATGTTTTTATCTTCACTTTGCTGGGCAGATATCCAAAATACTGGGCTGCCGAGTCCAGGGCCGCTCGCCTAGCCAACCTGCTGACTCGGAGCTTCAGAGCCATGGCGGCGAAGGAGTCGGGCGATGCAGGAGCGGAGTCGGCCCTCTGCCCATCAGCCAATCCGAGCCAGCAAGCCTCTGAAAAACCAAACTATGCCCTCAAGTGTACTCTCGTGGGACACACGGAAGCCGTATCATCAGTTAAGTTTAGTCCTAGTGGAGAATGGCTAGCAAGTTCTTCTGCTGATAAAGTAATTATTATTTGGGGAGCCTATGATGGAAAATATGAGAAAACACTTTATGGTCACAGTCTGGAAATATCAGACGTTGCGTGGTCATCAGATTCCAGTCGTCTTGTTTCTGCCTCAGATGATAAAACTCTAAAGATTTGGGATGTGAGATCTGGAAAATGTTTGAAAACGCTGAAGGGGCACAGTAATTATGTTTTTTGCTGTAATTTCAATCCACCATCCAACCTCATCATTTCAGGATCTTTTGATGAGAGCGTGAAAATATGGGAGGTGAAAACAGGAAAGTGCCTCAAGACTTTGTCTGCTCATTCTGACCCAGTTTCTGCTGTTCATTTTAATTGTAGCGGCTCCTTGATAGTGTCAGGTAGCTATGATGGTGTCTGTAGAATCTGGGATGCTGCATCAGGTCAGTGTTTAAAAATGCTTGTTGATGATGATAATCCTCCAGTCTCTTTTGTAAAATTTTCTCCGAATGGTAAATATCTGCTCATTGCAACTTTGGACAATACTCTCAAACTATGGGATTATAGCAGAGGCAGATGCCTGAAGACATACACGGGTCATAAGAATGAGAAATACTGCATATTTGCCAATTTTTCAGTTACTGGTGGAAAGTGGATTGTGTCTGGTTCAGAGGATAACCTGGTTTACATTTGGAACCTCCAGACTAAAGAGATTGTACAGACATTACAAGGTCATACAGATGTCGTAATCTCAGCAGCTTGTCATCCTACAGAAAACATCATTGCATCAGCAGCATTAGGAAATGACAGAACAATTAAACTGTGGACGAGTAACTACTAAACCCTTTAGAAATCTAGTAGTAGAGCCAAGTTGGCAAAAAAAGTTAGGTATTCAAAAGATGGTTTCCCTTAATTTTGGCACGGTTTTGTATTTCTTTTTAATATTGCCTTGGTTTTAAGATTTTAATACCTATAACCTAAATTTACAAAGCAAGACAGTTGGAAAAGCAAGTCTAGAACCTAGGGCTTCTGACTTTTAATCTTGAGGTCTGTTATTAATCTCATGTCTGTCCCTGAACAGATACCCATTCTGTTTCTCTCAATGACTGTTCTAGAGGATCAGTACATTTGAGAAATATTTAGAAGGTTCAGAAAACAAGACGACTGATTAAATGTGGGGAGCTAGGGAGTTTGGAATAACTCCCAGGTTTTTGGTTTGGGAGATCAGAGGGCTAAGAGCATAAGCCTGGGACGGTGGTGGACTGGAGACAGAAGATGCCTCTCACACACTTTGATAGCTTACATGATGGGATATGAAATGGTCTGTGTAATCAAGTCTGTAAATTGGGAAAAATAAGCCACAGTTAGGTTTCTTCTGAGAGTCTGAAATTTTTAAGTTTTTATCAAGATTACAACCAGAAACAAACCAAAACATTATGAACGACATTTTACTGAAGGACCTCTCACTACCTTGTCAGATTGTGCCCTCTCCTGATGTTCAGGCAAGCTAAATGTGTGAACGGTGAGGCTGCTCCCTTCCCTTATGTGTCTGACCTACTAATTCCTGCCCATGCTTCAAGTTCAGTTCAGAAGTTACCACTGTGGAGCCATCACAGCTGTTAGGTTTTCTTGCTTCTTTCTATAGCTCCTGTTATAAAACTAGAATGTCATTTACTAATTTGTATTGTAATGGTTTCATGGGCCATGTTTCCAGTAAATTATGTGCTCTGTGGAGTCAAGAAGTATCTTTTATGCATCTTTGTATTCTCAGTTTTTATATATAGAAGAGACTCAAGTAACGTTTATGAATGACAATGAATTATACCACCACCACACCTTCATTCATTCGTGGCCTGCTTTCAGTAAATTTTTGGAATTAATTCCTCATACTATTATTTTTGTTGATTAAAATTAGAAGTATCCAACTATAGCTTCACGTATTAACTTTATTCAAATAGGGCTTATAGGAAATATAAAGTGGAAAATGGTTTCTGCCCACATTACCTATAGAGACATAATAAACATGAAAAAAGTCTAAAAATTAAGCAAAAAACAGTACAAGAATAATTTAATTGAAAGCAACAAGGACAAAAGTGTTGTCGTTCTTTTGTATTTTATAGTACCTTATAGTAGTGCTCGTTAAATCTGATTTGCTTGACAAGTTCTGAGGAATGTAAGATATTAGAGTAATTAGTAGTAGGGTATGACTGCTAAGAAGTTAGTATGTGAGGGTACTGGGAGAAGTGGTGTTAGAGAGGGGCAGGTCTGAAATTCTGGCCAAGACATTTATATTTAACCCATAAAGAGGTAGTCACCATAAGTTACTGAGTAGGAGAATGACAAAAATGAGAAATGATTGTGTAAATTCTTGCTCCATGGTAACATTTGTGAGCTTTGGTTTAATGAAACATTTTTATTACAATAAATCTCCAAGATACAACACTTTAAAATGCTTCTTTAGAAGTTAAAATTGGTAATGTTCTATGCAGAAAGATTCCTTCTTTTTAAGAGGACTACATTAAAATTTACCCATATTTAAAACATTAGTTTAGGTAAGATTTAACAAGTGTTCCAAAATAAGAAAAACCAATCTGTTAAAATGTATAAGAAATAATGCTTTTTGATGATGAATTTGCAAGTGATAAAAATCAAAGAACTTGATATCTAAAAAGAAGCTAAGGTCAAATTACTCTAAAGTATACAGACATCATTAACATCATCAGCTAGTTTATGAAGCTACAGGTGGATTGGTGCTTTACAGTTTCCTGGGTATTGTATTAAACCAAGTTCCCAAGCAGCTGCATATATTATTTTTTAATCTGTTACAACCCTCTGGGAGAACTAGCAGGTTGGGATGGCTATGAGGACTTGTCATCCATTAACACTCATGCAGCATGTGAGAATAAATGAAACACTTAAAACAGAAACCAGCATCCACACCAAAGTGTAAATGAGATACGTCCCAGGTGCAAATGCTTATCTTTCAACACTCATTTAATAAGAAAATGCATTTGACAGATTTTTATAACTGAGAAATTTAGTGTAAAGGCAGAAGGAAAAGGACCAGTTGGGAATTCTAAGCCGTGGAGCAGAGGAGGTGACTGTGCTGGCCACAAGCTACTCCACGATGCCAGGGTTTCAAAGTCCTCTGAAACTCATGGCAAGACCACTCCCATCCCCTTGCCAGGACTTTGTTTCAAAGTCTGCCCTCCTAAAAGCCTCTGTCTGCCAGCATGCCCGAAGATGCGGAGCGTGTCTGGCTGCCTCCCAAGGCTCTGAGAAGCACCATGGCATCTGGGGAGGTTAGCTCTCCAAGATGCACCTGGACAGTGTACTCAGCTGGCCGCCTTTCTCTCTCCAGAAATGAGTATACAGAAGAGAGAGACGCAAAACTAGAGGTCACTTTGGCTTCTGTGGAGAAATCACTTTGGTAACGAGAATTAAAGTAGGAAATGGTACCTAACTCTCTAAAGGAGAGTTTAAGTTGAAATAAATTGTCTCATTTTTCATTCTTCATTTTCTCCAAAAAGCTGAGAGGCTGCCCTTTATCTGAATCAAAGCCATAAAATATAGACAATTCATTTCTTTAGGAAAATTTATTTGTACTTAGAGCAGAAATAGGGACATGGTATAAGCTTGTGCAAATCATACTTTTATGAAATGGATCCTCATACCACATTCTTTTTAATACAGGCTTGTTGCTGCAATATTATTCCTGGATTTTCAAAATCCCGCCAACATGGATACCTCTGCTACTCTGTTTTGGCCTTCATAGCTGCTTCCTCTCTCAGACGAGCTTTCTTTTCTAAGTTCAGGCTTGTTAAAGACTCATTTCTTTTGACAGCCTAAAGTGAAACAAATTTGAATAGGTGATTATTTAAGCCGGCTTGGGGAGGACGACATTACCGTGCACTGATGTCAGCAGGTAACTAGGGCAGTACAGGCACGGGACGGTCTGCTGCCTGCACACGGGGCACAGCAGTCCCCTCCATGTGCCTTCTGCTTCTCTCATGCTTCACAGACATAGCCCATGCACTCAAGCACAGAAATACCACACCTCTGCCTTCTCTCCTTTTCTGGCCTCTTTCTTTAAACCTTCTAGCGCCTCTTCTTCCCTTATAATTTATTCCCATCTTTTTCTTTTTCCTCTCTTTAGTATCAAATGTCTTCTCTCACTTTTCTTTGTTGCTACCATTTCTCCTTCCCCAACTCATGGTATACCTTCACACCCTTCTAGCTCCTTACTCCTCTTGTACCAAACACATTCAGCTCTGGGGCTCGGAGACTTTACCAACTACTACCACTGATGACTTCCAGCGGTGCCTATCCTTCCACTCCATCCTGTGAGAACAAATAGCAGTCGGGGAGAGGCAACCATCCTCCTCCCTTGTTTCCCTCCATGTGCCTGTCACATCCTCTGAAGCTTACATAAACAGACCAGTTTCAAAATTTGTATACCAAATAACTGAAACCAGCACCCTATAAGGCAGTATTTTCTTATACCTGTGTAATTTCACATGTAAAGAATTACACATGGGGAGAGAATGAGAATGTAAAGTTGATAGTGAGGCCAAAACATACAATGGCTATATTTCTTTCTTCCAAATTACATTAAGTTCAAAAGTTCTCCATTCCAGTAGCACTTACCAACTTTTTAGAAATGGATAGTTCCATAAAAGACAAATACAATTTTATGGTATAGAACAGGAAAGGAACTCTCTAAAGTACACAGCGGATACCCTTAGATGAGGCTAGCAGAAATCCCAGGGAGTAATTTGTTTCTGAAGTATTTAAACCCAGCTAGTATAATCAAGTATACAAAAGCAATGCAGATTTCTCGGAACTCTAGAATCCCCTATGTCCTGTCCACATGCTTCTGCAGGTTTCACGTCCGAGAACTAAGCATGAGAGGTCAAAGAGGGAGACAGAAGAAAAACTGAAGTGGAGCAGGAACAGAATTGTCCAGAGAACTTCAGTCAGGTCTGCAAACTTGCCCTTCCTGCTCCCATGAGGTCCTAAATGGTCAGTATTTTCCATTCCAAGATTCTAGAGCCGGAAGTTCATTTTATTTTACTCTGGACTCACTGGGGATAAGTCAGTTGCCACTGGGTTTGTAGAAGAACCTTTTTTAATATTTGATAATAGATACAAGAAATCTCTTTCCACATGGAAGTTGTGATAGACAGAATTACACATGGTATTAAAATAAGGGTTTGACCAATGCTGCTACATATAAAATTCACTATTTTAATCACAAGATACTATAGTATCTTGCAAACTTGGCTCTAAATTATCTTGCCACTTATTTGCTATGTGAGTTCGGGAAAATTACTCAACATCTCTAAGCTTCAGGCTCCTCTTTTATGAAACATGGATAACAACAGAACCTACCTCTGAGATTCTTAGGGTTATTGTGGTGATTACGTGTGTTTAACAGTACCTGCCATATGATAAGCACTTGGTAAGTGGGAGCAACTTTACCATCACCTCAATTAGACACGTCTAAGGTCAAACTGTGGTTCTGCCATTAAGGAGATGTGTGACCTTGGGTAAGTTACTAAAGCTTTCTGAGCTATGCTTCCTCATCTGTAGATGTGGTCCAAATAATAGTACCAATCTTGCAGTGTTGTGAGGTTCAAATGAGATAACAGCAAAGTATTTGGAAGACAGTGAGTACACACTTAATGACAGCCATTAATAATGATCCAAATAATCTAAATAATAATCTAAAACAAAGATTTATGGACTTGAATTCCTAGGTACCACTTAGGAGCTATGGTCCTTAGACATATGGCCCAGTTTGGCTAAGCTTCGAGTAAAGAATGGTGATAAGAATTCTCACCAGGATTAAGGCAGAGTGAGGATTAATAAGCCCATGTACTGAGTGTGCTTTAACCTGGTGAAACCCTGGGCCGCCAAAGCCGAGCGTGCGAACTTAACTACTCGGCCACGGGGCTGGCCCCTAAACACTTTTTTTAACTTTACATGAAACTGATTTAGTCCTTCACCTTGTCAAAGTTAGCATTTGCTATTTATCCAAGGCATGAAATCCCAGGTTTGTCCCTACTATGTCTTATTTTGTTATCATTTCTCATGTAGAAAGCAGCCGCCTCTTTTCTCAGAGAATAAACATGAGGGTCAACTTCTGATTTCCTTTAGGTCCTTTGCAGAAAACAAACAGAGATAGCGAGGAAGTCCACTCTCACCTTCTTGCCTTCAATAACCATGAGGATGCACCCTGCCACTGTCAGGGCAATCATTAAATAGCTGATCTTCACCCGGATCTTGTTCTTTGCAGCATCGAGCATCTCAAACCTAATAATATAAAGAGATCATGACAGAAAGTTAACTTTTCTCTTTCTGAAGTTGCCAGCAGGGTATAAAGCTCTGTGTACCACAATCAGAAGTGGAGTGGTGCCTTTAAATATAAAAAAGGAAGTGGGGCCTGGAGATCTTGTATGACTTTGGGGAGAATGGGGCATTTTCACAACTTCATATATGTATATAAAATACAATAGACAGTATAAATTTAAAGCAGGAAAAAAGAAGAAAGAGTAGGGGCTGGCCCAGTGGCATAGTGGTTAAGTTCATGCACTCTGCTTCAGTGACCCGGGGTTCACAGGTGTGGACCCTGGGTGTGGACCTACACAATGCTCATCAAGCCATGCTGTGGCAGTGTCCCACATACAAAGTGGAGGGAGATTGGCACAGATGTTAGCTCAGGGACAATCTTCCTCACCAAAAAGAATAAAATAAAGTAGGAAAAAAAGAAGAAAGAGTGAAGACAAATTGGAGCCAGGAACAAAGAAAAAAAAAAAAAGGAAGAAAGGCATATTAATCCACACTTGCTATGGCAGGCCCCCATTTGGCTCTCAAGTGTCACATTCTCAGCCAATCTAAAAGTGAAAGCAGTAGCTCCTTCTCCCTGGGGTTCTTAAGAAGATAAGTGATATAATGATTATCTGAACAATATCCTGACAACAGATACTGCAATGAGCTTCATGAGTTTCAGCACAAAGCAGAATTCAGAAGAAAACTAAACTGGGAGAGAGTTAAACAATATGCTCTTTATACCCAGCTTTTTGCTGTTTGCCTTGAACCAGAAATAGATTTGAGGGTATCAGGAAGAGCAGAAAGATCCTTTAAGCAATGTTTATCTTTTAACGTTTTGCTAAAACTGAGTGACAGTGAACTTGAGATTGTGCCTTTCCTAACCTCTCCACTGAATCCATGTGCCTTAACAGAAAGTTGAGGGGGCCAGCCCCGGAGGCCTAGTGGTTAAGTGTGGCGCTCTCTGCTTTGGCGGCCTGTGTTTGGTTCCTGGGTGCAGACCTACACCTCTTGTCTGTTAGTGGCCATGCTGTCGTGGTGGCTCACATACAAAGAGGAAGACTGGCAACAGATGTTAACTCAGGGTGAATCTTCCTGAGGAAAAAAAGAAAGAAAGAAAAGAAAAAAGAAACAAAAGAAAAAGAAAGTTGAGGGTTGGATTATCATTCTTGTGTGAAAGCTAAGAGGTCTAACAAGGACAAGTCTAAAGACACGGCCACCTCACCTTGGTGCTTCTTCACACAGGCAGTGGGTTGCAGTTCTATTACCTGGGTGGCTGGTAGAGTCTCAGGGCAGGGCATGTGGAGGCCTAATGGGCCCAAGATAGAGTACTGGCTTACTCAGTAGGGGTGTAAATAGGAAGTGATTATCTCCAGATGATGGGATTTGGAGTGTTTTTTCCCCCAGATTTTTAACATACTACTTTTGAAATTGGGGGGATTGAAGGGAAGTACTTTAAAAATACTTGGAAGGAGGCACAGGGTCCAGGATGCTGCAGGAGGTAGGAGAAGACCCCTGAAAGCATGTACACTGTGATGCAAGAGCTGGACCCAGTGAGGCAGCAGTGTGGTCGGCATTCTCCAGGCACTGAAGCTGGGCCTGCAGGAGGGGAAGAACCAGGGACATCTGCTAAGGACAGTGAATTGCTCTATTAAGAGTATCTGAGGTCCCGCTAACCACAAACTAACTACTAATGTTTACAATATTTTATGGGAATTGGCATTTCCAACTGAAGTGTTGTGATCCTTATGAAAAGTGAAATATTTTACATTTGAGAGAGCATTAAAAAGGTAAAATGCATTTAAATAAGGCCATGAGCTTGCCCTCCATTCCACAGAGAGCAATCAGAATGGGAAAGTTCAGCAGTGCTTGTTCAGAACCACCAGCACAAGGATAAATGGTGGCCCAGAGAAGAGCCTTCTAAGATGACTCATCAGGTAGTACTTCGGGCTTGAGGGGATCTTGGAACCGCCTACAAGGCAGACTGAGGAAGGTGTTCCATAGCAAAGTCTAGACAGCACCTAGTAGGGCCATGGGTATTTACCAGCTTGTTTTCTGCTGGGATATTCAGGAAGAAATTAGGGTACAAGCAAGAACTGATGGCATTGTTATTTCCAGCATGCTCTTATTTCCCAGGAGAGTACACTGTCACTTAAGCTAAGAAGAACCAGGGCTTTCCTGCTGAAATAATTTTAGTGGACAAAATGTGCTATTTAATTTGACTGGCGGAAGCAGAAGGGCTCTGTTAAAGCTGTTGTAAACAGAAATTTAACTTCCTGGAAAAAGATACCCTGAATGAACCCATATCTTTTTCAATCATGACTTGAAACCACAAGCCAGAAGGTCTAGGTTCTTGCTAGAAGGGAACATCCAGGAGCTTTGTCCCAAGTCCCTGTCTCTGAAGAGGATGATGCCCCACAGGGGAGATGGCATCTATTTCTCAGACTCTCTCCGCCAAGATGTAAACCAAACAGGGTCTTTAACATCAGGCTGGAGCAGTGGTTCCCAACTACGGGTGACTCTGCCCCGCAAGGGACATTTGGCAATGTGTGGAGACATTCTTGATTGTCACAACTGAGTGCTACTGGCATCTAGGGGGTAAAGAGGTCAGGGATGCTGCTAAACATCCTATAATGCACAGGACAACCCCCTACAACAAAGAATTATCTGGCCCAAAATGACAATAGTGGTGAGGTTGAGAAACCCCAGCTTAGAGGAATCTGTACTCATCATCTCCAGACTCTGAAAAAATCCCAAGATCCAAGCCAGAGCTGGGTTTAAGGAAGCCCATGACAGGAGGCACCCTTTCCTGGATCCCAGAAAGAGATGTTGCTTTTAAATACTTCTATGCCAATGGCTGAATACTTGAGTGGATTTTATAGAATAAAGTTATTGTCACTGGTACCTAACTGATATATCCAGATTAATAACTCAAACACTGACCAGTTATGTTTCTGTAGCTGGGAGAGGAAAGCAAATCAGTTGACTTTAGGGACCTGACAGCTTTTCACTGGGCACTACAGAACACATCAATGATAAGAGATGGAGTTTCCAGCACTGTTTTTATTCCATGTACTTGCCAAAGAGGAAACATTTAGAGAAGTGAAAACTGTTTTAAAATTTGATTAAAAGGGTTTAAATAGTTAGACTCGGAGGAGGTGCTTTCCCTCTAAAACAGATCAGTGAGAAATAAAAGCTGCTTACAACCCTAAGTTCAGCACTCACGAGACAGTCTCTGGGATTTCATCTTCCTTTTTGAAACGACCTGACCATATCAGGATCTTCCTCTCCCAATCCGTAGGTTTGTGTAATGGCACTCTGTGGCTGTAAGTGTCTATGAGAAAAACAAAACACGAAATCTTATTTGAGATTATGACTGTCAAATTTAGCAACAGAAAAGTGCTATTTGTGCTTTTTAGCTATTCACTAAACAGAACCATGGAGAAACCTCAACATAATTGGAGCCTTAATTTGAATGGAATTTCTTAGGATGCCTATTTCTCAAGTGAGATTCCAAAATTCTTTGAGAACTGAGGTAAAATAAAAACACTATTTTTCAATATAAGCCCTAGCCATTGGAAGCTGAAAGAACACCATGAACAAAGATATGAAGGTAAGGATGAACTCAGAGGCGAACAGTGAGGAGCTTGTTTCACTTCAGCAGACTAAGCAAAAGTTTGTAAGGTGAAATCAGATTATAAAAGACCTTGAATGCCAGGCTAAGGTTTTTAGACCTGATTTGGGAACCACTGTACACATTGAAGCAAGGAGGAAGTTAATGTTTTAGGAAGATTACTCTGCACAATGGACGGAAGAGAGAAAGGAAGGACAGGATGGAGGGGGCAACAAGTGCAAAGAGGAGGCTGTCGTTCAAGGCTGAGGTGAGGCGGTCTGAACCAGAGATCTAACAGTGGGAAGAGAAACAAAAAAGTCAATCTGAGGATCACTGCAAGAATTTGGAGACTGATTAAGACAAAGAAGGAATCATGAAGAACCTCAAACTTGGATGACTGAGACAACAGCAGTACTGCTAATTAAAATGAGGAAACTGTGAACAGAACCAGTTAGGAAAGGAAAAAGCAGGAATGCCATTTTAGATCTATTGGGTCTAAATTTATGCCACCTGAGCAGGTTTCATTAATAAGTCAAGAGGTAGAGACAACCATTGGTGCAAAAGGAGAGCCAGTAAGGGTGATAAAGAAGAGCAGAAGGCCAAGAGCTGAGCCTTGGGGTATGACCCAGCAAAGCGGACAGGAGAGAGGCAGCTGAGGAAAATGAGTGGAGCGGCCAAGGAGGCATATGGACAAGAAAGGTACACAACCACTGACTGTAAGAGAAAGGGTCTGCAAAGAAAGGGGAAGTCATCGAAGATAAAGAGTAAAAAAAGTCAGGGAAGCACAGAATGTCAGGGTTAGAAGGGCACCTGGAGGTAATTTCATCCAGCTTCCACATACTGCCCACGTCTCTCCTGCAGACAGACCATCTCCTTGACCGCTACCCACACATCACACTCATTCCCACCTCCACATCTTTGCTTATGCTGTTCTGTCCACTTCATCAGAAGGCAACACTAGAAGGAACGGGAAAGTTACTAGGAAAAAAATCCATAAAGAACCAAAGGCAAAAAAAGAGGTTTGGAAATAGAGAAATAGTAACGCTGTAGTTTTACCTTTTAACACTTCCAGCACTTGGCATAATTCTCTTTATAGTTTTTTTTGTTTTCATTTTAAGTACTATATACCCATTAAAGACAATTCAGAAGGTATAGATGTGAAAAAAGAAAAAGATAAAAATCACCCTTAATTCCCTTGTCATAGCATAAGCACTATATTTTAATTTTGGTGTATTTCCTAAGTCTTATCCTCATATGTATGTATGTATAATTCATATGTCTATCACGCTTGTGCTTGCACAAAGTATAAAGTTCTGTATCCTGCTTTGTTCATTAACATTACAACAAACATTTTCCATGCCAGTACATGGTATTTATTAGCACCATTTCCAAGAGCTACATAATCTCATCAAGTGGATCTAACCTACATAATTAATCATTCCCAGATTATCTGACATTTAGATTTATTTCCCATTTTCCCATTATATACAAAAAAATGGGAACACCTTTACACTCAAAGCTTTTATACACATAAAGGGGTTATTCATAAGGCTAGATCCCAGAAGTGAAATACCAGGTTGAAGGGGATAAACATTTTTATGCTCTTGCTAATCTTTGAGGATGGTTCCTTTCCACTCACCCAGACCTGCCTTGCCCTAGCATACTCCCATGAAGAAGCAACAAGCAAATAGTTCCTGGGACACTACAGGATATCCATTATGCTCCTTCTTCCCATGGTGGTGACAGTAACCAGAGTTTTAGTTAGGGACAGGACAAAACGTGGCTGAAGTTAACGCCCAAGCCCTAGTTATATTTTTCCCCAAACCTAATTTCTTGATTTGTTTCATCTTTGGGGTTCCTTAAAAGATATTTTCTAGACCACTATTTACTTTGGTGCATCTATTTTCCTACAAAAAGCTCCAGTCCAACCCTTGAGGCAAGAGAGGAAAATGACAAATGAGGAAAATGAAGACATCATTGCTACACGTTACATGTGGGCACAGCCAGCCAGTATAAGTACAATTGGAAGGCCTGAACTACATGATAGCACATGACGTGGGAAGACCCATGCCCACCTCTCTTTTGGGTTCTTTTGATTCCAAGCTGTCCAACTCTTTGGGAGCTTCCTAGTCTATAACTAGAAAAACTAACAAAAACTTACGGGATGGAGCTTTTGGACTTTCCTGTGGTTTGGTGCAAAATCCATTTATTCTCTTCAAATCAGAGTTTCTTGTAAGCCTTAGAGACGAGGAAGCATCTCTCTCACATAACCTAAAACAACTTCCTAGAAAAGAGAGAAACATGTTTCAGAGAAAGAAAACTTTATGTTGTCTCAAAATGAGAAATGACTGTAAGGTATATATTTCATTTATAAAGTTTAACTCATTTAAAAAATGAATATACTACTCTCTCTGTGAGATACATATATGTAAGGTGCTATGCCTGGTGCTGTTTTAAAATATACATATTTTGCTGATTAGGAAATTAGGAATTTACGACATAAACATTTTATCACCTGTAAGTTTTACAAAAGTACCTCTCACTTGTGTCTTATTATAACAATATGGTTGATAGAAGCATTATGTATTATGGCACCCAGCTGTTTAGGTAAAGATCAGCAATCGCTCAGAAGTAATAAACCAAGATACAAAGTTACCAATACTATTCTGGTAAACTCTGGGGAGGGGGCTCCAGTGGCTAGCAAAGGGCGCTAGAAAGCCTTGTTCCTTCCAAGCCATAATTCTCCAATTAGAAATCAACTTTAGATGTAGTCATGAATTATGTGTAATTTTGAAACTATATATATATATATATATATATATATATATATAAATGTATAAAACTATATTACTATAGATAAGAACATAGGTAGTTAATTTTTAAAATCAAAACTCTAAACACCTACAGAGAGTAGTATTACAAATCTCCATGTGCTCACCCCCCAGTTTCAACACTTATTAATACATGGCCAATAAATATTGTTTTCATCTGAGCCCCTCCTACTCCCTTAACCCCTACTGAATTTTTTTTTCTTTTGAGGAAGATTAGCCCCAAGCTAACATCTGCCGCCAATCCTCCTCTTTTTCTGAGGAAGACTGGCCCTGAGCTAACATCCGTGCCTATCTTCCTCTACTTTATATGTGGGATACCTGCTACAGCATGGCTTGATAAGCAGTGCGTAGGTCTGCACCGGGGATCCGAACTGGCAAACCCCAGGCCACCGAAGCGAAACATGCGACCTTAACCACTGCATCACCAGGTCGGCCCCCACTACTGAATTATTTTAAAGCAAATCCCAAACATCATGTTAGTTTATCCATAAATACTTCAGTATACATCTCAAAACAATAGTAACTTTTCAAAATCATAGCCAGAATACCATTAATACAACTAAAAAATATTTCCTTGATATCAGCATGTTATGATGAAATAATATTATGACTCAATTTCCTTGAATGGGCACATAATTTTTTTACAGTTGGTTTATTGAAAATAGGTGCACACATTGAATATGACTGGTGCTTGTAGGTCCCTTCTACCCCCTTCCCTTTTTTCTTGTCATTTATTTATTGAAGAAACTAGGTCATTAGTTTTATAGAATTTTCCTTATTTTAGATTTTGCTGATTGCATCCCAATAGTGTTAACATATTTTTCTAACTCCTCTATTTCTTGTAAACAGATCTTGTGAGGTTTGATCAGATTCAAGTTAGAATCTTTAGCAACATGTCAGACATGGTATTGTGTACTTCCTACTGCATCACATCAAGGGGCATACATCGGTTTTGTCTTTTTGTGATATTAAGATTGATCAGTAGATGCTATCAGTCTGACCCATCCCTTATAAAGTTCTTTATCAACCTTTCATTTAATGTTTTTAGTAGACATTGGTGATCGCAGCCTAGATCTATTGTTTCATTAGGGGTTGCAATATGGTAGAATTCTTTTCCACGTTAACTATTTGGTTATCCTAAGGTAAAAGTCATACAGGAAATGTGGAATAAATGCTTGATTCTTTCCCTTTATTTGCCAGTTTTCAAATTAATGAATTGGTTTCCTTGCAACTTCCACAGGTGACCTTTTGTTTAAAAGTAGCATAAGAAACTCTTGCATTTTAACACACATGACGTACTCCAGTCCATTGTTTTTTTGCTTTCTGATGCTCAGATACTGCCATTTTTAGTCACTGGGAATCCTTCTAAGTTGGCTCCTGAGTCCTTTCAATGTGTGTGATCACTGATAGCTTCCTTACTTTCTGACAAGATGTCCTGACTCATTTTGAATGCTTCCTGCCCCTGATTTGGAATCACATTCCTCCAGGGGTTCTGGTTCCTTTAAGCAGGAAATGTTTTTAGAGATGCCTTAGGGAAGCTCCTTGTTACTGGGTATGTTATTGTTCCAGGCCCTGTCAGTGAACAAAAGCTGGGAAATACATTCGTTCTTTAAAAAAAAGTATGCTTAAAAACTTAGTTTCAGTTGTCAATTTTCACCTTCAGCATGAAAATTTTTAATAAGTCGATAATTGATCAGAATTCAAAGCAGAGACAGCCAGAAACAGTTTGCATGAATGTGGGAGAAAGGGGATAATTCTGAATATGAGGGTCACGGTACAAGATAAACCAGGGCTGGTATAGGATTCAGAGTTAGACCACAGAAGAGCCCTAGGGTCCCAGCACAGGCAAGAAAGCGAGCACTGTGAAGCAGAACGGATCAGAAAAGAAAGCTGGAAAGGCACCAGTGAGAAATATGACTAGGGTCCTGGTGCACCATGATGCTCTGGTGACAAAAAAAGGAATGCCCGAGACTTGCCTTTAATGCAACTAGAGTGTGCCCTCACAGCTCTGTGGTTAAAAGCTCACAGTAGAGTTCACATGGTTTTTAAAATCTATTTGTGAGTGGACAGATAGTCTGTATCTTTGAAGTTCCAAATTCCTATGTGGGCGTCTTTACAGCCTCAGAGTTTGGAGCACTAAGGGGAGGCAAAAGAGGGAATAGGAGTAAAACACAGTTACACAGGTGGACCTCCCAAAGCTGGTGAGAAATATGATTTCCTCACTTATTTCCTCTTGCTGTTAAAAAAAAAAACTAAACATAACAATTTAAAAGATATTGCTGTGGACTTCTCATGGGCATATGTTTATATTTGTTTAAAGATTTTCAAAATTACATTTATTGATACATAATTCCATATCATAAAAATTCATCCTTTTAAAGTGTACAATTCGGGGCGGGCCCCACGCGCACTCTGCTTCAGTGGCCCAGGGTTTCGCCAGTTCGAATCCTGGGCGCGGACATGGCACCACTCATCAAGCCATGCTGAGGCGGCATCCCACATGCCACAACTAGAAGGACCCACAACTAAAAATGCACAACTATGTACCGGGGGCTTTGGGAGAAAAAGGAAAAATAAAATCTTGAACGTGTACAATTCAGTGGTTTCACTATGTTCACAAAGTTGTGTACACAGCAGTACTGATTCCAGAAGACCACCGTCATCCCAGAGAGACACTCGAAATCCACGGGCACTCACTCCCCATTGCTTCCTCTCCCGCCTTAGGAACCACTAACCTACCTTGTCTCTATAGATTTGCGTATTCTAGACATTTTATAGAAATGAAATCATACAATATGCGGCCTTTCATGACTGGCTTCTTTCACTTAGCATGTTTTCAAGCTTCATCCACGTTGTAGCATGTATCAGTACTTGATTTTTTTTATTGACCAATTTTATTCCACTGCATGGCTATCCCAGATTTTGCTTACACATTAGTCAGCTGGACATTTAAGTGGTTTCCACTTTTTGGCTATTATGAATAAAGGTGATAGGGACATTTCTGTATAAGTTTTTCTGTATGTGTGTGAGGAAGATTGGCCCTTAGCTAACAGCTGTTGCCAATCTTTCTCTTTTTGCTTGAGGAAAACCGTCCCTGAGCTAACATCTGTGCCAATCTTCCTTTACTTTGTATATGGGATGCCACCACAGCACGGCTTGATGAGCCATGTAGGTCAACGCCCCAGATCCGAACCCACCAACCCCAGGCTGCAGAAGTAGAGCGTGCAAACTCATCCACTGCGCCACAAGGCCAGCTCCCTCTTTACAAGTGTTTGAGTGAACATTTACTTTCATTTCTTTTGGATATATATGAAGAGGCGAAATTGCTGGGTCACATGATAACACTATGTTTAATCATCTGAGGAACTGCAAGACTGTTTCCCACTGGCTGCAACATTTTAGGCTTCCATCAGCAATGTGTGAAGGTTCCAATTTCCCTACATCTTGGCTCACACTTATGTTTTTCTTATTAAAGGCATCCTAGTGGGTATGACGTGGTATCTCATTGTGGTCTTCATTTGTATTTTCCTACTGAGTAAAGATGATGAGGATCTTTTCACGTGCTTATTGGCCATTGGTATATCTTCCCGGAAAAATGTTCATTCAGCTCCTTTGCTCATTTCTTGACTGGGTTGTCTTTTTATTATTGAGTTTTAAGAGTTCTTTATATATTCTGTATACAAGTTCTTTATCTGATATATGATTTGCAAATATTTTCTCCCATTTCATGGGTTGTCTTTTCATTATTTTGATGATGTCCTTTAAGTACAGAAATTTTTAATTTTGATGAAGTCCAACTTACCCATTTTTTCTTTTGTTTGAGCTTTTGCTGTCATATACAAGGTCACAAAGGTTTACTCCCATGTTATCTTCTAAGAATGTTACAGTTTTAGCTTTAAGATTTAGATCTCTGTTCCACTTTGAGTTAATATTGGAATATTTTGTGTGGAAGGGATCGAATTTCATTCTTTTGCATGTGGTTATCCAGTTGTCCCAGCATCATTTGTTGCAAAGACTATTCTTTCCCCTGTTGAATTGTTTGGCACAATATAGAAAATCAATTGACCATAAATACGAGGGTTGATTTCTGGACTCTCAATTCTATTCCACTAATCTATATTCCCTTGTTCCCTTGTACTCTTTGTTGTGTTTTGCCACAAGAGTCTATCTTCTATGTTAGCTTAGTAGTCAGCTAACAACTGGACAGAGACTTCCTTAAATGCCTCCCACCAACAAGTTTGCCAGCCTTTGCTGAAAGGCTGTGTGTGTGTGTTGCAGCACACCCTGGGTTGTGGGGGGGGGGGGAGGGTGGCCCGGGTGATGAAGCTGTTTGCACTGAATTAGCTGTGAGACAGGTGAAAAAAAAAAAAAAAAAAAAAGGCGAGCTCTGTGAGGAAGGGTTTCCAGGCAACTGCCAGACAGGTTGAACAGTAACAATTCTCTGGGGCTGGGGGTTTTGCAGTGCTCCAAATACATTCTGCCATCTTCAGTGCCTGCTAGGCTGCTGGTTTTCATAGCTACTATGATTGCAACCCTAAAAGTTTTCAAGGCTAGCGTAAATCTCCCAACTTTTTCTTACTACAATTTCATACTGGCCAATAATCATTACCTCCCTAAAGTATGAATGCTGATTAGAACATAAACCAATATGATCATATTACACACATTAGAAATAACAGACCAATGTAAAAAACAATTTAAAGAACTGACATCTTTTAAAAAAACATGAAGCATTTGATGTGATTTTGGTTTTCATTTTGCAATTACAAAAAAAAATTAAAGCATAAAAAAGTTTTAGTATCATTATTACGACGTTCTTTTTCTGTCTCAAAGAGATAGAATATATTGCCCCAGACATCCAAGTCAGAAATTTTCCATCCTCTGGTAGATCACAATTAAAAACAAACCAAAAGAAAAACAGCCCTTTAACCCTCTGGCTGCACTTGTAGCCTGCCCCTGGCTGGCCAGTTCTGCATCCCCAGGGCCCTAGCAGGAAGTCAGAATGAAGACTCACAGCTGCCTCCAAGGCTCTGGCTGGCACATGGCTGGTTAATCTTAAGAGTAGAGGTTCCCAAACTTCAGTGTGTATCACAATCACCCAGAGGACTTGTAACAAAGATTGTTAGACCCATTTCCAGAGGTTCTGACTCAGCGTGGGTGGCGTCTGAGAATTTGCATTTCTAACAATTTCCCAGGTGATGCTGATACTGTTGGTCTGGGAGCTCACAATTTGAAAACCAGTGCCTTAGAGGTCTCACTGCTAGCTGGAGGCTGTAGTGGGTCAGCCCAGGCGAGGCTGGTTCAAGTACGGCTTCTGCCCTGTTGTCCTCTCCTTTCCATAAAAAGCCTTTCCAACCCCGTGACGGACAGTGCGGAGGGGTGGGGATGCCTTTTTCCTCAGAATCCTTCAAGACCCTCCTGGAGATAACCATTAGTGATGTGACCTGGGACATGACCATTAGTGATGTGACCTGGGACATGACCAATCTCTGGGAATCAGTGATGATAAATGAAGGCTCAAGGAACGCTAGAGAAGAAAGGTCTTTAGCAGATTATCTAATTTAGTGTCTCTTAACCTGTGTCAAGATCAGTGTCAGGTGTGTTGCAAGTATGTTGCTGGCTATGAAGTTTGCCAATGGTTTGCTTAAAGAATAAAATCATGGTATTTGTCAGAACCCATAAAACTGTACATCACAAAGAGCTTTAATATATGCAAATTTTAAAATTAACCAGGACATCGAGGGAATCCCAGGATGAAATGCAGACTGTGCCAAATGTATCTAACCGTTTTAGAAATGTATGACATAACCTAGCCTCATAACCTTCAAGGTGGGGAAAAAAGGAGCTGACCTAAGTAACTCTGGAAAATGTTCTTTTGACTGGAAACGGTTAAGACTAAAGACAAAAACAACTATGTATAAACACTGTACCCCAGTTGACAAATTAGTTTCTTATAGAAGCATGATTTAACAATTCTGAAACTACAAGTATACTAGGGTTGACAAATAAGTAAATAAACGGTAGATAATGAGAGCCAGTTTCTCACTGTCAGAGAAAGAAATTCCAAAAGCAAAGATGGAAGGCTAGAATGAACTCTCTGGTGCTGGATCAGAGTCAGAGAACTCAGTCTGCAGTCCTTTAGCTTTATATGTTGTATATATATATACACACATATATATATATAAAATTTGTATGTACTTATATATAGAGAGAGATGAGAGATATTAGATAGATGGATATAGACAAAATTATAAGTATGTGTGTACACGTGGGTTAGTAGACGTGTCTCCCAGCTCCACCCACTGGAATCAGTGACACTTCACTAGCAACAAGCACACTCAGTGCCCAGATCTTGGTTTCTAAATACCATTATTCAATAAAAGGAATCGGGGATCCTTGGAGAAAAATGGCTGGTTCTAGGCTGGGGCAGAGAAAATACAAGATGAGTCCAGAACATCCTGTAGTGCTAGAAAGTAAGGAAATGTTCAAAAGACAAAAGGATGGGGGCATGTAAACAGACAGGAGCTGATCTGATAGAGCCTAAACTGGAAGAATTTGAGCAAGAAAATAAATAATGTAGTAACAGATAACTTAAGGTATAAAATATGAGTCCATACTGACATAATAACTGGATGAATGAATAAATGGGGGGGGGGGACATTTGTCCCAATCTTCCTTACAGAAAAATCCCAAATATATGTAGAAACACTTCTCTCCTGGATTCCTCTCCCCTTGAGTGTGGCTTGGACTTAGTGACTTGCCGCCAAAGAACCAAGTACTGGAAATGAAAAACAGTAACTTCACATCAAGAAACACACTGGACAAGGTTAAAATTACCAGTCATAAATCATGTGGGTATCATGTACCATCTAATATAATGGGATGAGAAGGGAACTTTGCCTCTGTGCTATTTCTTCTTCCCCCAAACCCATAACCTTAGTCTCATCATGAGAAAGCATCAAACAAACCCAAAAGAGAGAAATTCCACAAAGTATCTGACCAGCATTCTTCATAACTGTCAAGGTCATGAATATTAAAGAATATGAAACTATCACAGACCAGAAGAGACTAAGAAGACGTGACAACTAAAAGCAATGTGGTATCTTGGATTGGCTGCAGGAACAGAAAGTGCACATCAGTAGAATAACTGGTGAGAACAGAATAAAGTCTGTCCTTTAGTTGACAGCAATGTACCAATGTTAATTTCTTAATTTTGACAAATGTACTGTAGTCATGTAAGATGTAAACATTAAAGGAAACTGGGCGAGGGGTATACAGACTCTGTACAATGTTTGCAATTTTTCTGTAAATTAAAACTATTCCAAAATAAAAACATTTTTTAAAACATGGATACTTGGGTATTATTTATATCTTATTGTTTTTACTTTATACATAGTTTATGAACATTTTATATTTACTTGATATTTAATATTTTAAAAAATTAGAGAGAATTTGATGTTACCTCTATAAAAATGTCACTCTCACGCACTTGCACTCCACGATGCTTTTGGAATGCGATAGAAAAAGAAATGAATGGAGTACAGCAGGAAATTTGCCCAATATAGGGCAGACCAAAGACGTGCAGGTGAAGGTCATCTGACTAGTGTACACCGGTGGAAGTGAGAGGAGCAAATTACACATGGTGGTATGTATCTTGTCACACCTTGCTATTCTCACGTGTAGTTGACATCACCTGGGAACTTGTTAGAAATGCACTCTCAGCTCCTACCCTAGACGTATGGAATTTTTAATGAGATATGCAAGTGATTTATATGAACATTAAAGTTCGAGAAGCAAATAGACACCCACCTTCATTCAACAGTTGATGAGTACTTACTGTGTACCAGACACATGGAAACCAAAACCACATACCCTAGAGTCTAGAACAGTGCTATTCAGCCTCAGCTGGGAGCTTCATAGAAATAAAAATTTTCAGACTCCACCTCAAACCTTCAGAATCTCCTGGGATGGAGCCTAAAAAAACGTTTTTACAAGCCCTCCAAGTGATGTTTACGCATACTAAAGTTTGAGAAGCAGTGCTCTAGAAAAGTGGATTTTAAACTTTGCATACTGGAATCACCAGACTACCTTAAAAACAAAAACGCACAGGGCCATCCCAGACCAATTAAATCCCTACTTCTGGAAGCAGGACTCTGGCATCAGTATTTTTTAAGATTCTCTAAGTGATTCTAATGTGCCGCCATGTTTGCGAATCTCTGCTCTCCTACATAACCAGCTAGAGTCCCTGTTGAGCACAGGCTACGTGAATGACCAGGGCACACCTGCAGAGCAGACACAGGACATACCCATGTCTCTGGCTGGGTTCAAAATCCGTTTTTCAACAGCTAATTTACTGAAAGGAAGCTCTGCTTTATTTCTCACTTCTGCATATCAATAATATGTAACTCATTACATTGAGAGTTGGAATCCCTGTGCAGTATATTAAAATATGCCCAGCTTTCAGGTTTTACAGAGCAAGCAGTCTCTGATACGCTACGTACTGATGACATGCAGTGTGAACTGTTGCACGGTTGCCTTGATCCTCATCCCCCATGGAAAAGGCTCTATTTCACATCCCTCCACCACAGCGCTGGCTGGCTGCCCCTCCCTGGTCAACAGCCAGTGTCTGACTATCTCACAATGAATGACCAGAGCTCTCCGAGCTGATCCTACTGCACTGCTGTGAGTCAGACTGTTCTCTTTTCCAAGTGTTCCAGAAGCAGCAGCAGCTACCTTGACCTCAGCTGGGGGAAGACGATTGTTTCTGGGGCAACAATATTCCTTTTTCATGTCCCATGGAAAGATTTTTTAAGCTTAAATACTGAGGCAGTTTTCACGATAGCCCACAAATGCCTATTTAATCCTTTTAGAATTGAAATAGAATACTGCTAGTCCTAAAATGTTTGCTGGATAGGAGACGGCGAGTCTGAGTCAACTTTAAGTCTCAGGAGGAAAAAGCTAAATGTATGCTTATTCTGAGGATGGCAAAGTTCACACACATATACTATCTACTCAATACCATATTTTATAATTATGATGAAATTGTATGTCAATTGTCTGTAGCTGCTCAGTAGACCTAGTAGAAAGAAGAATGATTAATTTAGGAGAATTATGTTGCTTGAGGAAGTTGGAGCTCTTATTCCCACCCAGAGCTCATTGGGAATAGAGAACCATTGACTTAGTTTGCACATTAGAAGTAAACCTGGCTTACCACAACAAAAGAAATGAACGGACCTGAGATATTAACTTGCTCTGAGCTTTTTCAATGACCAGAGCTGAACAGCTTGATAGCTCCTGTCAGCAACTATTCTGACAAGGGATGTATTTTTTCTGACTTCAAACTCGGATTTACCATGCTCTTGTATGTGACAGACTTCTGGATCTGCCTGCCAGGCTACCAATGCTCACAAGTCACAGCGCCTTGTTAATGAGGTCCATGCTGATGTTCTAGGGCTCTGAATTTAAGTGATGATCCTGGCACTAACTCACTCTGGCTCTAGGTATTGTGCCAATCCATGCTCCCCTACAGTGAGAATCCTTTTGTCTACCACACCCCAGAAAGGACTTGGGAAACAGGCTGAGCAGTTTTGAGCAGGAAAATAACACTAACAATGATGATTTTGGAAGATAAATCTGAGTGCAGAATGCAGGACAAGCCAGGGGTAGGAGAGAATTGGGGTAAAGGGAGCAGAAGTAGGAAGACATGAATATGCAAACCTCCTTTTAGGTGGTATCACAACTCTGTAGTTCAAGTGGGTTGTGTAAAGGAAACAGGCTTAGCTATAGGTCCTATGGAGAGGACCTAACAGATGTGAAAAATACTAGGGAGGAAAAATGGACAAGACAGATTGACATTATGAGCTTTTGTGGGCTGGCGAGAATCCTAATCACCATTTCTAACATTGTTTCTATGGGAAAAACTTCTAGAGTTCAAAAAACAGATTTATAAATAAACCTTTGGAACCCAGCCAGTTTTTACGTTGAGGGGAAACTGTATGGAAAAAAGTCTTGCAATACTATTTATCTGGTGGCCAAACTTCAGTGAGATGAAGCCACTCCTTGGTGATCTTTTTCCCTCCCATCAACATTCCAGCCCACTTTCCAACAGTGGTTACCTGAAACTCTCTTGGCCTTAGCTGTTGACCTAAATGGTTTTGTGACAGAAACAGATTCCCTATCTCTCCATCTGTTTTCTCATCCTTCCCTGGAGGCTTGGAAGCACACTAGTCCTTCCTTCACTCTGGACTAGCGAACCACTCCATCTGTGATGCCTCTCACTGAGGGACAGAGTACTCAACTTATCTTACAACCTCTAGATCCTGCCTTTCCACTGTCCTTTTCCTGCCAGATGTTGTCTTCCCACTCTTAAAAAGAGAAAAATTAAATTATAAAAGTAACACTTGCTCATTACAGAAAACGAAGCTAAAAAAAAAGCATGAAGAAAAATAAAAGCACCCATAATCACACCGTCCAGGGATAATAACCTGATTATTTCTTCCTAGACTTTTCCTATGCTTATATACAACATATACATTTTTCAAAGTCAGATAATACTATATCTTGCTTATGTCAAACACTTTTCCAAGATATTCATTGAAAAATATTTTTGGACCGGCCCTGCGGCTGAGTGGTTAAGCTCACGCGCTCCACTTTGGCGGCTCAGGATTTCGCCGGTTCAGGTCCTGAGAATGGACATGGCACTGCTCGTCAAGCCACGGTGAGGCTGCGTCCCACACAGCACAACCAGAAGGACCTACAACTAGAATATACAACTATACACTGGGAGGCTTTGGGTAGAAGAAGAAGAAAGAAAAAAGAAAAAGAAGAAGATTGGCAACAGATGTTAGCTCAGATGCCAATCTTTAAATTAAAAAACAAACAACTTTTGATAGCTGTATAACATCCAATACACAGATATAACCTGAACTGAAACATTCCCTATGGCTGGAGTTGTTTACCATTTTTCACTATTACAAATAATGTTTGAACAAACAGTTTCTACATAAATCTTTGATGGCACTTCTGATTATTTTCTTATATAGAATCCTGGTAGTGAAAGGCTAAAGGATATGAAGGTTAAAAGCTATGAACCCTTTTAAGATTCTTTTTTATTTTTTTAACAACATTTTAACAAGATTTCTAACAACACTCGTGATCTCTTTCTAGTCATGAGTATGTTTTTTAGAATCTCATTACTTGCTCATTTGACTCTACTCTTCCCATCTTTGTGGCTATGACTCTACTGATCTCATCCTTCCACAAGGTCTAAGTCCCTCCCTATATTATACCACCACATTCTCTCCCTTCATCTCTGACCTCTGTGATCTGCCATCTTTAATGTCCTCTTTGCCATGGCCTATTACCTACACTATGTCAGGCCTCCAAGGTTCAGTGCCTCTCTTCCGCACTCCTGAGAGGACTCAATTCTGTTTTAATAATCAGCTCCACACTAGTGGCTCCCATATATTTCCCTAACTTTACCTCTCCTTTGTCCTCAGGTCTTCAACTGAGAGGTCCCATCCTCACCTATAGCTCAATGCCACCTACCACCCAATAATGCACCGTCCTCTCTGCCAAACCAGTATCCTTTCCCAACTTTATTTCTTATAGTGGGGCAACACTCCTTCAGTACTCCATGCTCAAAAACTTCAATCTTTAAGTCCTTCCTTAAATCACTCTATGTCTCAAAGTCATACTAATAATTTCTTCAAACACTTCCCAGATATATTCTTTTTTTGCCATTTCCATCGTCACCTCACACATGGATTACTGTAACATCTTCACATGTAGCAGCTATTCATGTTGTATTCAGAGGCCATGTTAATTGTCCAAAAATGATTCTTCAATGACTTCTGCTTGAAGGCTTCCTCTTTGTCCAAATTCATCTGGTTCAAAACCCTCAAAAGGCCACACCGTATCTCCTATTAGCTCCTCACCAAAATCCAAGGTAACCTTTTCTCTTTACTGCCCTTCCCAGCCCCCACGTCTCCAGACTCACTACTGCCCCTGCCTTTGCTCATGCCATTCTCCTCTCCCTTCGGTTCCAATGGAGCCTTCAGTAGATAATCCTAACCTACGCTACTCTTCCCTGCTCTGAATTCTTAAAGCCAGTGGTATACTGTGGTATACTGGCTCTTGCGAGAGGGTTGGCAGGGAAACGCCTTGATTTGTAGTGTTTGCCAATAACCCTCACCATGGTAGATTTCAAGCCACCAATGTAACATGACTGTGAAATTGGGAAGAGATGTGCATGAAGCCAGTAGGAACCTGCTTGAGGACTTCACAGCAGCACTTAAACTCCGTTCTGCAATCTAGAACTTAATATATACTGTCTTGTATAAGCTCTCCAGGTGTATTATATAGCAATATTTGGTTACTGCAATAAACTCTAGCCCTACAAAGAGTGGCAGTCCGCTCATGTTAGACTTTTCACAGTGTACAGGGCGCACAGGAATGCTCAGTAAAAACCTGTTCGCAAGATCCGGAGGAAGTGATAAGCAAAGCCAAAGATTGGAGCTGTAAAAATGAGCATGTACTCATAGAGTTGGTTAGCAAAAACAGTGAAGGAGCAGAATGTAGTGGGAAAAAAAGCAGAATGGAAGCCAGGAGATAACTGGTTACGTCCTAGCTTTGTACCTGTGTGACCCTTAGCAAGTTAACTCCCTTCTTGGGCCATAGGTTTCCTCATCTGTAAAATTACGGGACTGGACGACAAGACTTGTAAGGTATCTCCTGATTCGAACGCTCTGGGATGTGAGTTAAACTGACATGGAGGCTGCCCATTGTCCCCTGCATTGGTATAACAATGATAATAATAAATTCATTTTAAAATCTGATAAGTCAAAGGAGTTTAGGGCAGTTAAACTTTTCTGAAGGTGTGAAGAAACATTCTTGCAAGGCCATTCCATTTCTGACCTAATAATTATTCTGTAGAAAGTAATAAAATTATTATTAAAAATAATTATTTTCAAAAATAATTATTGAAAATAATTATCGAAAAAAATATCTATTGCCTGTCTACTATGAGGTGGACACTGGTAAGTGCTGCAGATTTAGTAAAAACAAAACAGACCCAGTCTTCACCTGGTGGAACCCACGTAGTGTGGGTCATTAGCCATTTAGTTCCAAATCATCATATCAGTGCTTTTTAACTTAAAGAGCACAGACAGTTCTGAGTAATGGATGCAAGCTGTGGACCTTTACTTTCCCAAACAGGTATATAGTCAGAAAAATTTGGATATAATTCCAGAGGTTCACAGGATCTCTCATCTGTGAAGGGGTCCCAGAACCACAAGTTAACAACCCGAACCTATATCTACAGCCACATCTACAAAACAATAAACAAATTCAAGCTCATAAAAGCCTATGTTCTGTTTGCTAAGGGAGTATAGTAAAGATTTTCAACATAAACAATTAAAAATAAAGGGCTATCATTTACAGGATTAAGCTTTGGCTATTTAAAATTTCACTTACCTAGAGTATCTTATTCCAAATGATATTCTGAATGAGTGAGGCGTGCCTAGATTATGTTTCTACTTGATCTATCATTCCTTTGGTTAAGGTTGCCTGTAGGGGCCAGCCCCATGGCAGAGTGGTTAAGTTCGCGCGCTCTGCTTCGGCGGCCCAGTTTCACCATTTGGATCCTGGGCGTGGACATGGCACCGCTCATCAGGCCATGCTGAAGTGGCATCCCACATGCCACAACTAGAAGGGCATGTCCACAACTAAAATATACAACTATGTACAGGGGGGATTTGGGGAGAAAAAGCAGAGAAAAAAAAGATTGGCAACAGTTGCTGGCTCAGGTGCCAATCTTTTAAAAACAACAAAAAAGTTGCCTGCTAAATGCCCTCACCTGAAAATTCATTTGCATATGAATGTGTGCTCCCATTTCACAAGTAAATCTGCATTTCATGAATCTTCCACTTCACTTCAGAGACCCAATTAGCATGACACATATGTATACACACCTATCCTGAATAAGCAGCTTGGACAAAGCAAAAAGCACAAGTTCCAAGATGAGAGCACTGACTCACCTTCCTGCTCTAACATTTTACGGCGGAAGTGATCTTTGACAAGTCATTTAACCCTGACTTATGTTTATTCTTTTGTAAAATGGAAAGGCGAGGATAAGAGTGCTGCTATGAATAATCAATCAAATACAATAATGTACGTCAAAGTATTCAGCTATAAAGTAGACAAAAATGGGTGAAAGTTTGAGCAGATTCGCTTGGAGTTGCTCACAAAACAAGACAGTCAGAGAAGATCCTTTGGGAAGAGCTGCTCATGTAACATCCTTAGTGGATCTATCTGGAGTAAAAGAAATCGTTCTTACATTGCTCACAGAATTCTGTTCCAAGTGAGTGCCCGATGGTGAAGTTTTAAACATCACGAGTCTGCAGACAGCCTCTGGAATCTTTATAACACATAAATATATTCTCAAGGAAGAAGATGAACTACTTAGACACACTCAGTCTTAGTTCCTACGGCATCAAATCCCTTTCACTCAGTCTATTGTAGCTTTTTTACAGAGCAATGATTCTTTCACTTACCTTGCTGAAAAGTTAACAGGACGTATAAAATAGATTTTAGGCAAATTAGTTCAACAAAGCTGAACAAATCAATAAAATCAATCTCTTTTAGTGGAAGGGGTGTGTGTTTTAAAGAAATTAAACAATATTCTCCAGTTTGAGACATGTTTTCCAGTCCGTTCTCCACTGGAACGCAAAATAAGCCATGTAAAGGATAATTTCTTTTTTACATTATTTACATTTACAATGGACAGTGATATTATTTCAATAGCCAAGTTTGGGGCGATTCTTCCTCTAAAATTTGAATTAACAACTTTTTAGTAATTTGGTACGAAGGAATAAAAGATCAATCACAACGCTTTATCAAAGCTCATAAAGGTGACCGAAAGAGTGATTTGCCCTGGTGCCTAGAAAAGGGCCAAGAAGCAAACACTGATTTCTCAGCCCCTACTAAGCAAAGGCTCTACTGGCTCCCAAAAAGGGGCATTAAGCTCTGACTCTACAGACTCACTACACAAATGTCTACTAGGAAAACAAACTCCAGATCCCGCATTTACATAACACTTCCATCCAAGAAATTCAAATCACTTAACTGTAGAATTGGTTAAAAGAAATGTACCCCCCATTTTAAGAAAACAAATACTATTATTCTGTGAGACCTTAAAAACCCCTTGCCTAAGCAAACACTAAATGGGTAAGAAACCTTAGACTTGAGGTTTTCTTTGAGAGCAAGGATAAACTCTGGGGATGGTGGGGGATGGGGGATGGGAGACTCAAGACTCAAGTAGAGCAACGGAGGGGAGAGATTAGGGTGGAAAACAAGGAATGGAGTTCTAGGGGCGGCAAGTGCATTAAGAACTGAGCTCAGAGGAGGCTACGGATGAGGAGGGCGGAGGAGAGGGATCGGGCAGCAAGGGCTCGTTAAGTTGGCAGGAGCTGCGTGGATGGACTGCCAGGTGCAAGGGTCACTTGGGCCAGGCCCCAGTGTCTGCTTAGCAGTTCTCGCTCAGCCCTCGCTCTCTCCCATTATTACTACCATGGGGGTAGGATTCCAAGCCACCTGAGGGGAGTGAGAGAAGCAACGGAGCAACTACCAGCCCCGGGGAGGCTGCAAGATTCCCCCACCCCAGCGGCCGAGCTGGCTTCCCGCCCTCCCCTAGACAGGCCCGCGTCTCACCTGCCGCCAGCCGCAGGCCGCGAAGGCTCCCCATGGCCACCTACTTCGCCGACCAGCACAGCACCTGGTGATGGCAGCGGTGCCAGCGCGTTCAATGTCATCAAGCACTGCTGTAGGAAGGACGCCACGACGCTGGGGGGCGGGGCGTGAGGGACGTGTGGGCGGAGCGAGCGGGGCGTGCCGGTCTCGCGGGGCGTGGGGGCGGGGCCCGTGTGATTTGCGGGGCCTGAGGGCGGGGCGTGCGGGTGGGGCCTGCGCGCTGCGCCGAGCGTGTAGGACGTGCGTGACGAGCCGAATGTGCGGGCGGCGCGCCGAGCCCTGTCCTGCCATGCGCGGCGTCCCGAACGCATCCTTGAGGATGCTTTTGCGGAGTCTAGGTATCAGGGGCGTTTGCAAAGTTCGCTGCATCTAAGGAAGTACCCGTTTAAAATAGAAGAGAAATAATGTGCTCGTTGTAGAACTTTTGTGAGCTGTAGACCCCGAAATCACACTGCCTAGAAAAACCCGTATTTCAGTACACTTTTTCTAGTGTTTTCAATGAATACTTGCCTTTATCAAAAACACATAATTGGGCTCCTGGCGACCGGTGGCCCTTTCTCTTATTGGCTTTGGGAGTACCTCTCAGGCTACCTGAGAAATTCACAGGTATGGTCTCTATTTTGTTTGCTATTTGCCTTTTTAAAAAAATAAAACTAAACGTTTTATTATTTCCATACCTAAACACTTTATTCAACCCTTACCCCACATTGCCAGAAATGTCTTTTCATTAGTTCTTAGCGGTCCCAAATTCTTAACGAACAAAGACTCCTCTGCTCCAGGGATGGGAGGTAAATAATGGAGAGGAAAGGCTTAAAAAAACCTCACTTCTATTCTAGATTTCTTCCTCGAACGACCTGGTCGGTGCGACCAGAAAACTGTTTCTCTTTTTCTAAGAAAATGAGATTGGAGTAAAACGATCCCTTTTAAGTTCTGACATTCTTCGATCCGTGCATCAGGGCCAGTTCTAGGAGAATATGTTAAAGAGGTAGGAGTGAAAAGGACAGCAAAGCTACAGCCTTCGATGTGGATGAGGACCAGGGAAAAGACAAACCCCGTGCTCGCTGATTTCCCTCGGAATATTTTTTGTTAGGCGGCGTCGTGGACACCTTTGCTCCGCGCTGATTGGCTTGCGGCGGGGGCCTCGCGTTTGTCCAATATGGCGGCGCCCAGTGGCGGTGTGAACTGTGAGGAGTTCGCCGAGTTCCAGGTGATGGGGTTTTCCTCATGTGACAGACGCGTCCCTCCTTTTGTCCCCTCACCATATTCTTGTTTCGACCTGGGAGGGAGTGCGAACCAGTTGCGGGAGAAGCGGGCAACTCAAGGTTCCTTCTTCGAGCCATTGGAGGTCATGGGGGCGCGGGCTTGGCCTTAAGGAGAGAGGCTGCTCCGCGGGACTCATGGTTCTCCCGGCGCTGCCAAGGCCTTGAGTAACCGCACTGGGAAACTCTGGGTGGTTCCGCGGTGGTAGAGCCGAGCTCGGGCCCAACGGATAGAGGTTGTAACAACCTTTTAGCCATCCCCGAACTCAGTTCCTAGGCTGTGCCATTCCCCTCCTTTAAGTTGAGCGTTTGTAGGACAGAAGAAAGTGAAGGAGAATTTATTTATTTGATAAAACAAAACACTTGGTAGAAGTTTTACTATTTTGGTGGGGCAGAACGTTTGGAGCCTTGGAAGAGTCATTAATTCTAATACCTGCTCTGGTGCTACTGTCTTCCTAATCATTCGAGAAAACGTAACATTTAAGAAAAAGGCTGTGTCGTGTATATATTCAGTCACCGGAAGTCTAGGGCTAATTATTAACCCTAGGAATTAAAGAACAGGGATCTGAATTTTGACCACGTTGCTGTGAAAGTTATCTGCTCCAATGTAGGCATAAATGTGCTGCAGTGTAGGTAAAGAGTTAAGAAATCATGACCGTACAAATGTGTTTTTAACTAAAGATATTGAAAAATTACTTCACATATCGTTGGCCTATCTGTAGTAAGCTTTTTGCATTGAGCCGTTTTGTAGGGAGTGGTATTCTTGAAGATAGCCTCAACAAACTGAATTATTTGACAGAGATTTGGCCAAAGAAGTCTCTATGGGGTCTTTTCATCATTTCTTGCAACCCTCTTCACCACTTCAGCTGCTCCTCAGATTAGATCAGCACAAGAGCAGCCGAGTTCAGATGTGATCAAAGTGGTCAGCAAATACAAATAAAAACCTTAAGATAGCAGAAAGACTTGGAATCTAAAGTAAATGGAATATTTAAGATTAACTGGCCCATTTGTGGCCTTGGTCTTGTCACATTAGTACTGTGGCTTAACTTGAGTTCATGAGCTCAGATAATTGAGCAATGGTAGCCTTAAGGTTAATCAGAAAGAGCCCTGGTTAGGGAGTTAGATGTTCTGGGTTCTAGCACTGCTTCTGCTGTTAACAGCTTTGAGACCTTGAGTTCATCACTCAACCCTTTCAGGAATTAACTTTTGAATCTGTAAAATAAGTAACATTTAAAATTCCTTCTATCTCCATTATTTTTTGAATCTCTAAAACCAAATTTCAAAAGATCTCTTTTAGCTGTTAAAACATCCAGCAGTGCTTAAAGAACACTTTGATTTTCCTTCTGGCAGGTCAGGTAAGATGTTGTAAGTGGGGTAAAAGCTAAACTGTCTTGCAGAACCATTCCATTCACAGAGATAATGTAAATAAAAAGATCATAAAATGAGTCTCATTAAGGAAACCTGGGGGAAGTTTGTAGATAGTTTCTTTATCTATAAACCAAATCTGTGGTTTATAACGGAAAATATCCTGGGTTAAAAGTCAGAAGATCTCGTTTTCCAGGGCTGGCTTTGGCATATCATTTAACCTCATTGTAAATGAGTGTAAGAACATTTGCCCCTGCTGCCTCAGAGGCACATAAACGAAGGCACTGTAAAAATGTAAAATTTTAGTATAACATTTAGGCTTCGACGAATTTGATAAAATTATAAACTGTGATTAATTGGCATACTCACAAATAATCAAAGTTTATATTTTTTTAAAGCTATGAAACCATTACATTTGAATGTAAGTACCCTAAATGTGAAAAGCACTGCAGTGAATATTGTGCAAGAGAAATGGGAAATCATGTATTTTTTATTGTAAAGATTTAGATAGATTTTTCAGAATTTTATTGTGGAGATGTTCAAACATTACAGAAAATTTGAGAAGATTTTACAGTGAACACTCATACCCACCGTCTAGATTCTACAGTCTAATTTGTTATACAGTCGTGCGTCACTGAACGCATAGGATAGGATAGGTTCTGAGAAATGTGTTGTTAGGCGATTTTGTCATTGCATGAACATCATAGAGTGTACTCACACAAACCTCGATGGTATAGCCTACTACAAAGTGTACTTACACAAACCTAGATGGTGTAGCCTACTACACACCTAAAGCTAGATTGCCATCTCATCATGGGTGTCCTCACTTGGTGTCTGCATGCAGAGGGAGAGAGATCTCTGGTGTCTCTTTCTCTTATAAGTACACCAGTTCTATGGGATTAGGGCCCCACCCTTATGACCTCGTTTAACCTTAATTACCATCCTAAAGGCCCTGTCTCCAAATACGGTCACGGTGGAGGTTAGGGCTTCAGCATATAAATTTGGCGCACAGTTTAGTTCATAACAGATACCTGCCAGGTACGAGGCACTTGGGGAAACCCAGTGGATGGGATATAAAACAAGGAACTTAATGTAAGCGGGGATATGAAATGTGTTGAAGATACTGAGAATTTGAATACAATAATAATTCAGAAAGAAATAAATCGAAAGATAGTAATTCAGTAGGGCCTTAGGTGGACAGGACCAAGGGAATTCTAGGTGGAAGGAACTATATATAGGCAGAAAATCTTATGTATTTGGGAGAAATAGCAAATCAGTATTGCTGGAATTGAGGATTTACACAGAGGCACATTGGGATTATACAAAAAATTGGAACCAAATTATGGAAGGCCTTGAATGCCAAGTGTGAGATTAGGGAGTCATTTTTGAGCAGAGGGGGTGAAATTATCAGAGATGCTTTAGGAAGCTTCATCACTACTGCCATGGTCTTTGTTCATGCCCTATAGTTTTTGCAACTAGCTTTGCGATAGCCCTCCTTGTCTGCAGCATTCCTTTCTCTAATATATCCCCTCTTCAATCTGATCTCCATAATACTCTGGCTTCATACTGGTATCTTCTAAATTTTAGAATCTGAACCGTGCATCTAATTTCAGGCTTATATGACCAGGTCTAAACTACTTAACATGGCATACAGGATCCAATCCCAAAGTGCCTCTCCCTAGTTTTATCTCTTACCTCTGTCCTTATTCATACGTTTCTCTCTTCCCAGCCCCACCACCTCCAACATACATTTCAACTCTGCTGTCCAGCCACATAGGCCTACTTTTCCCTAAACACATTGTGCTCTTTGTCATTTCTGTGCTTGTTTTCACGTGTTGCCCCCTTGAAATCCTTTCTTCCTCATCCTGAGACCCAGTTCATATTTCACCTGAACAAAATCAACTAAGTATTTCTTCCCCAGAATGTTTGGGTTTTGGTATTTCTGTTAGAAATATTTTTTCATTTATACACAATTGATTTTGAGTTGTATGGTAATTAGGTACAGACTAAATAGACTATTTTCTAGCGTCAATGATGTTTCCTTTTGCAACATGCCCAGCTGCTCTCTGTTCCTGTGCCTGGAGCTGTTGGGTGTTAGAGGACTCTGACAGTTTCAGGCAAGTGTGTATTTCTGGCTTGGGGGGAGCACAGCGTGAACATTGCTATAAAAATGGAATTCAAGGAATCAGGTCTGTCTGAAAAGAGCACCATGTGAGTGAGATCTACTTCTGGGTACCTTCAGGCAGAGGGTGAGGAGAGGAAAGGTTAAGACATTCTGGATCATTCTTCGAAGTACATTTTTATTTTACTGTCATATAATAGACCTTTTACCACTCCCCCAAATACCCTAAAAGCTGCCCAAAATAATAAGAGGAATTTTCCTAAGGATTAATCTTAGGAATGGAGTATAGTATAATTGTAGGGACAACAGAAAGTTTTCTCTACCCTTCCTTACGACTAAATATGGGCACTCCTTCGGTAGTGAAATTGCCCTCCAAGAGGATGAGATTTTCACCCCACAATTACAGATAAGACATAAAATGCAATTCCAAGGTAAGTACCTGAAGAATTTTAAGGGGTCAGCTAAAATTAGAGATTCATGATATATCAGAATCTCTTCTTGTTTTGAGGAGGATGAAAGATAGGAGAAGTTGAGACACTATAAAATTTGGGGAGTTATCTTTTGCTATACTTTGACATTTAGAAACTGATTAGGGTTCCAGATCCCATATAGAGACGTAGTGTTCAGACAGCCACTGAACTATGTGTATTTCTGTATTATCTCTGTGGGCTCGTGTTGCTGTTTTTGTGTATGATGTCTGCTCAGGGGCATCTTCTGTATATTTTCTCGGTGAATTTGTGAGAGGGAGAGGGGATGCTGTTGGAGCTAGGCATCAGATATGCAGCCAGTAATTCCTTATGAATGATACCTGTGACTTAACGGCAGCACTTTTGTGCCTACATTAACCTTCAGTTTCTTTCCGTCTGTGAGGGTCGCCCAGGCTTTTCTCTAGACCCTCTGGGAGTTGCCATAAGAGCTCTGGCACTTTTTGTGCTATAAAGAAATGTGTGCCTAATGAGGTATTTAGAGTTCTTTTCGTTCTTCCTCTGCGATTGTGAAAGAAATTCCTTCCTGAATCTCATTTCCCCTTCCCCCTTATCTTTAGCTTTTCTAGTATCTTTTCTGTGACATTTAAGAATAGCTTATAGTTCTCAGCAATCCCTAAACAAGTACATTATCAGCTTTGAGATTGTCACTATGTTTTCTCAAATTGAGCACTGTCCAATAGAACTTTCCATGATGGTGGAAATTTGTGCTGTCTGGTGTTGTAGCTACTAGCAACATGTGGCTCTTGAGCACTTGAAATGTGGCTAGTGCAACTGAGGAACTGAATTTTAAATTGTATTTAATTTTAATTAAAATAATTTCATATGGCTAGTGTCTACTATATTAAAAGCCAAGCTCTAGGGGCTGGCCTGGTGGTGTAGTGGTTAAGTTTACACGCTGTGCTTTGGCAGCCTGGGGTTTGCAGGTTCGCGATCCCTGGGGAGGAAAAAAGAGGAAGATTGGCAACAAATGTTAGCTCAGGGTGAATCTTTCCCTGCAAAAAACTTAAAACAAAAACCCAGTATTTAATTGTTTCCATGGTCTCTGTTCTCCATTTTGTGGTCTACTCTGACCTCACCTATTACCACTTTTCCTCTTACTCATTCCCAGCCCACTTGCTGTCTTTTAGTTCTCCAAACACCCCAAAATTTATTCTTGCCTCATAATTTTTGACTTATCTCCCCAGATGTTCTTTTAGTTGGCTTGTCCATATCATTCGGCCTCAGCTCAAATGCTGCGTCCTTAGAGAGGCCTTTTTTGATCTCCCTATCTAAAGTATTAGCCCCTCGGCCACAGCGCACTAGGTGTTTGCTCTTCATCCCATTTTGGTTTGGTTTGGTTTCTGTTTTGTAGTACTTTTCAGTACCGAAATTATCTTGTTTATTGGGGTACTTGTTTATTATCTGCCTTCCCCATGAGAATTTTGCTCTGTAAGAGCACAGACATTTTCTGTTTTATTGACCACTGTGGCCCTGGTGTTTAGAATGGTGCCTGACACATAGTAGACATTGGTAATTTTTTTTTTCGAGATTGGCCCTGAGCTAACATCTGTTGCCAGTCTTCCTCTTTTTTTTTTTTTTCCTTGCCAAAGCCCCAGTGCAAAGTTGTATATCCTAATTATAAGTCATTCTAGTTCTTCTGTGTGGGATGCTGCCACAGCATGGCTTGATGAGTGGTGTGTAGGTCTGCACCCAGGATCTGAACCAGCGAACCCTGGGCCACTGAAGCAGAGCGCGCAAACTTAACCACTTGTCCATGGGCCACCCCGGTAAATATTTTTTGAATACAGAGTGAGTTAATAAATGAATTAACTCTGCGGTACTCTCTATAACTGCTGCATGTGTTTAAAGAAGAAAGATTGTTGAGGACTCACCACCAGGGAAAGCTTCATCTAAAAGGTATAATTTAAACCTTGGCCTCAGAAGATCAGTTTGATTTAGATATGGGAAAAGAAGAGAGAGATTTTAAAGGAGCGTTTTTTTGTTGTTTTTTTTTTAATAGGCAAGTTGTAGGAGGGAAAGCTGGCAGGAAAGGTTCCTGTCTGCTACTTACCTATTTTTTGACTCCCTAAATAGTGCTGTCACCATTCATTTGGAATTTACCACTTACAAAGATTATTTATAGTGGTGGTTGCTCTAAAGTGCTGAGTATGTTGAGATTATTCCTTAAGAGTTCCAGTTTAGGGGCCGAGTGGTTATGTTTGTGCCCTCTGCTTCAGCAGCCCAGGATTTCACTGGTTCAGATCCTGGGCACGGACCTAGTACCGCTCATTAAGCCATGCTGAGGCAGTGTCCCACATAGAACTAGAAGGACCTACAACTGGAATATACAACTATGCACTGGGGAGAAGAAGAAGAAGGGAAAAAAAGGAAGATTGGCAACAGATGCTAGCTCAGGGCCAATCTTTAAAAAAAAAAAATAAAGAATTCTAGTTTACAGGGAATGATAATACTATTGACAAAAATAGAAAGATAACAAGAAGAGAGGCTAAGATAGTGAAGTTGGTTTTAGACCTGATGTTTGCCTGTGTTGTATTAGTCTAAATTATGAGCCTTCTACAAGCTGTTTTACTTTTAGGTTGGGATCTGGAAAGGGCTATTAAGTTACTAAATTATTAAATTACTAAAGATTAATAGACTGGTCGGAACAGAATCTAGACTGCAGGCTTAGACTGAATGGCCTGAATGGTTATTACAATTGCAAACACCTAAATGTTCATTATTAGGGAAGAGGTCAAATGAGTAGTGATACCTCCATAGGGTAGAATATTTGTGCAACTATTAAAAATGTCTTCAAGGCAGTTTTAGTAATGAGGACAAAATGCTCATGGTACAGTGTCGTCAAGCAGGACTTTAAAATGTTATATAATACCTCAATTTATAAAAATATTCCTAGGTATGTGTAGAAAAAACTAAAGGGACATCTTGTAGTATTAATAATGGTTAACAAGGATGATTTTTATTTTCTTTAAAATTTTTTTTTAATCTTTCTAGAATGATTGTGTAATACTTTAATCATAATAAAAGTTTTTATTTTAACAAATGGATTAAGAAAGAATTAAGGAGTAGGTTTCAGTCATGGATTTAAGTTTGGTAAAGGAAAGAAATAGGTTGATATGTTGAGGGAGGTAGAGGATCAAGCAAAGTTGCTTTTAGTACACATTAATATTGAATGTTAACTTATTGTATGTTTTCAATAAGTATATTCCTAGTATTATATACTTCTATTTTCTTGATGATTTTTCAGTGATCATATTTTGTTTTGTGGGGCAGGTGAGGGAGGGAGAATTTAAGAAACAATTGAAAAAGAAAGAGAAGGGTATACTGTTAGAAACTTTTTCTAGAATTCATGTTATCTGGAGCTAGAACGTAGCTGATGCCCAGCATTTCTCTGGTGACAAGTGAAAAGAAGTATTGTAATCAAAATGTGGGGAGAAGGGACTATGCTGTGTAGGTACACTCAGCAGAGTCTTTCTAAGTCCCCTACCGTTTTGGTACTATTTTTCTTTTGGTTTGTTTTTTGGGAGTTGGAGCCTTTTTCAGGGGGAAGAGATCCTTGGGAAATGTGAAATAAAAAGGTAAAACCAATTTCTACTTGTTTGACCAAGAAAGCCACAAAGAGACTTAATTCCCTTTCTAGCAGTGTGCTTTGTTTTACTTATTTTTGTTACAAAAATAATACACAATTATAGAAAAAAACTTTAAAAAAAAGCCTAAAAGGGTATAGATTAATTTCTGCAAGTTAAACACTATTAATAGTTTCTTGTATAGCTTTCTAGAAGTTTTCTATCTAGCACCACGCTTTAGAATGACAGACAAAGGAATAGAGCAAGAATTTTGCTGGATTGTTTTGGCCAATTTGAGGTAATCAAGTTCAGTAGAACCCTTTATTGGCTGTATGATGGAGACAGAAAGAGCACACTATCTGCTAAGCACTGTGCCTGCAAATAGGGTTTAAAAATGAATAAAATCATCTTTGTCCTTAAGGTAATCACATTTCAGCAAAGGAATCAGAGTTGGTGCCCATTGTTGGAATTACTATTACATAACCTCCTATCATTCTTGTAATAAAGATTTTCCTGTGGTTGTAGTATATTTGGTGTGGTTTCCCCATTCCTAACTTAGAGAGTTGTAAAATATGCAAGAGCTTTATTTTTTTGTTTAAATGCTTCCTTTTTATCACTTAACCTTCCATGCAGGTTATTCTTCTTTTATTTTTAATATGTATAGGAATTACTCAAGGTGATGAGGACGATTGATGACAGAATAGTACATGAATTAAACACTACGGTTCCAACAGCTTCCTTTGCAGGGAAAATTGATGCCAGCCAAACCTGTAAACAACTTTATGAGTCTGTAAGTGTATCTTTTGAGTCTTTCTTTTATGCTTCTGTTATACCTTCTTTGCAGATAAAATGAGAAAGCAATCGACATATAATTATACTGTGGATAAAAGAGTGACATCTTTATGTTTTCTTGCTCATACCTGAGGCTGTGTGTAAGTCTTGATTTGGTTTCTACAAACTAAGGAAAATACGTGATCTTATGCACATGTGTGTGAAGAGACGGTTCTAAGGAAGGAGAGCAGTCGGGTTTTGGCCCCCTCGTGGGCAGCCTTTAACTAAGGAAACCTCATGCACCAAAGAATGAAGGAGAGAGTGAAACAGTTAAGTAAAACATACCCTCCTACGTGAAACCAGAGCAGGGGCTTTGAGTGAATCAATTGTAAGGAGCCAGATAGCTGATATAAGGAGGAATTAAACCTTTCACACCTTCTCCCCTTCTTTTCTCCCTCCCTCCTCAGGAAGGGGAATAGAAGCATTTGGCGGCTGGAAGAGAGGAAAGGCTTTGTTTTCTCAAATAGATGTTTTTTCACTGCCTCTTAAAGATTTCCTTTATTTCTCTTTTAATTTCCAAAAGCAAAAGGAGATAATGATGTAGCTAAGTATTTTTTTATAGTTTACTTATATCTTTTCATTAATGAAGCTAATGTTGAAATGGCATTTCCTTTTCTTAGGCTTTACCACAAGATTACTATTTGGACTCATAGTTTTGTAAAGAAGGTATTACTTAAAACCTGAAGTTCCTTCCTCAATTACGAAAATAAAATCAATTTTAAATCAGTTTGTTCATATCAATTAAATTCAGAGCATTAACTGCTGATATTTTTGTTCTGCTTTTATGTGAAAGTACATTATGTTATTGAGTGGTCAGGTAATTCCTGTGGCTGGAGGAAATTGCAGGGTTGTGGGCTTTAATGAGTGGAATCCAGTATTGGAAGTGTGGAGTGTGGGTCCACGTCCTAGTTTGTTAGGTTGTTTGACATTCACTGAGTTTCTTTGGGTAGCTCTGTCTAAAGAACTAAAAATTTACCAACATTTTAGTGACTCCCCCCCGCTACTCATAGTCCCCACACTACCTGATAATGTATTCAGTTGTTTCCATTTATAGCCTTTTGAGTAACCTAGAGGTTTATGGTGTAGTGGTTAACAACCGGGATTCCACATCTAGATCCTGACTCCTCCCTCTGCTACTTCCTAGCTAGGTGACCTTGAACATGTTACATAACCTCTGCCTCAGCTTCCTTATTTGTCAAATAGTATCATAATAGTACCTAGTTGATAGGGTTGTTAGAGGATTAAATGAGTTAATATGAAGTGTTTACTGTACTAAATGTTTTACATGTAACCGCTTGCTGCTCCTGTCATTGTTGTTAGCAGTAGTACTAGTAGTAGTAGTACTAGTAGTAGTAGTAGCAGCAGTATTTCTTATCCCTTTGTTGAACCAGGATAACCTTGCCTAGTTCATTTGGAACCTTTCTGTTTTGGATATTCTTGTGTACATGTTTGGGTTTTTCTCTGTCTGTCTGTATCCTAGAGGGATCCAGCAACACAAATGTCATGTAAAGGATTGGTTATCCAGGAGCTTTGAGCCAGGGATCAGGCCTGCAGCAGAGTGCCCATGCTAATAAGTACCACTGAGTTCCCTTAAATATTGTCTGGGTTAAGAAGTGGAACTCTAGGGCCAGCCCCATGGTGCAGCAGTTAAGTGCACACATTCTGCTTCGGCAGCCCAGGGTTCACTGGTTTGGATCCTGGGTGCGGACATGGCACCCCTTATCAAGCCATGCTGTGGCAGGCGTCCCACATATAAAGTAGAGAAAGATGGGCATGGGTGTTAGCTCAGGGCGAGTCTTCCTCAGCAAAAAGAGGAGGATTGGCGGCAGGTGTTAGCTCAGGGCTAATCTTCCTCAAAAAAAAACAAGTGGAACACTGTGAAATGTCCATCTTGCTTATGGTCACTCTGACTTACTTTAGTCCCTGACCCTTCCTTCTATAGCCAGTGAAGGAATGTTTGCATTCTCTAATGATAATAACGTGTTCGTAGGAGATGATCAGCAAAGTTATTATGAAGCACTAATTTTAGAAATTCTAAACCTTAAAAGTATACTCTTAGTAAAAATAAAATAACTTCAATGAAATCCCCTTATTAGAGCATATTCCCTTCAATCTATGAAATTTTTCTAGCTTTACGTTGTTTATCATTTATTCTCAAGATAAACATAAAAGTCAATACTGAACAATAAGAAGTCTGTGAACTTGGAACAGTGCTTTGAAAATGCAAAACTATTCTTGGTGTCATAATGATTGATTTAGGCTAAGTTTGAAAAGTATCTCTTTAATATAATGAACTTTTGGAATATATGTTTAAATGGTCTGCTTCCCCTTGCATCCTTTTGTCAGAAGTTCTGGAGGAAGATTTACAACATAAAAAAGGCCATGACAAAAACTTATAATTTTTGTTTTGTTTTTAATGATAGTTAAATCAAGGGTCATTGTCAGGGTTCTAAAACAAATGTTTTAGATGTTTGGGAAATCAGAATTTAATTTAGAGTTAATTTACAATCAACCTTTGTTCTAGAAAGAAAAATACCAAAAAACTATAATCAGGGAAACTGTTTGCCTTATATTTTCCTTAAAGTCAAAAAGCATTGTTTTAAAATAATGATTAAAAGATAGTAAGTGAAAATTTTGGACTAAAAGAAGTTTTCAGAGTTCTGGTACACTAAAGTAACACTAGGAAGTCCTAGGTACAGCCCCTTTAGACTACTTTTGAATCTTTGTCTTGCCCCACTCCAAATGCCTTCATTTCAAAATTGCTTGCCCCAAATCAAAAGAAATATGGTTGTGATATGGTTATTGTTCAAGATTTTTCTCCTTTAACCAAAGGCCTTGCCTTTTACCTTACTGAGTTTCTTAATAAATTTTATCTGAGTTCCTTTGATAACAACTTTATATATAATCAGAAACAGTTCTCGTGTGACCAAATCCTCAAGCATCTGAATTACTAATGAGCTAATAAGCCTGGTTTAGTGCTGTATATTTCTCTGGTAGGCTCATGTCACACAGTCTATCACTAGTTACAAGCGTCCTCATTTCTTTGACATACATGTGCAGAAGTCCATGCATACTCCTCTTGTATATGGGTCTTAATTCTGAATTTTGCTGAAGGATGGTCATGAAAACCAGACAGAAATAATTGATGATATAAAGTAAAAGATGATTTGCCCAGTAATTTCTGTCCACGTGGGAGTGGGTTCACAGTGGGGCTGATCTGAAGGAAAAGTAAGCAGGTGAGGATAGGACAGTGGTCTGTGGCTAGAAGTGTCTCCACAGGAGAGGGGCCCATGTTCAAGAGGAGGAGAGCAGAGGAAAGCCCAACCAAGGAGGGGGACTGGTGAGAGAGACTGAAAGTCAAATATTGAACATTTTAAAAAAGGGCATACAATTTGAATTTGATTTTAAAATGCAGACAGAAAAATGAGAATGTTGTGATGCATTCCTAGTTGGTGCTCATGCTATTTCACCAGTTGCTGGCGAGTTAGACAAAATATTAAAGTGGTTAAATAGCATCTGACATCTGAGCAGTGCATTGATCATGTTGCCCCTAAATTTTAGAGGTAGAAAGGATAGTAGTGATTATTTACTCATAATCCATAATTTTACAAAAGAGGAAACTAAAGCCTGGAAATTTTAATTATTTAGCCAGTCTCACACAGCTACAGGGAGAACTTCTTAACTCTGAAGATGGTTCTTTTCTTATTCTGTTTTGAGAAGAGTAGTTCCGTACCCTCAATGGCTTCTTTAATTTTCTGTAATTATACCTGAAGAGGTAACAGAAGCAGCATATTACCCAATGAAATATGGACCTTGAGGCTGTCCTTGTGAATCTTAAATGTTACAATGAAAAAAATTAGCATATTAGAGAAATTGAGGTGGGGTTAATGGCTATTAGGCAGTTTAATTTCCTTCTTTTCACATTGGTATGATTTATAATTAATGCACTTTTAGTATTGCACTCTAGAAGTGCAAAGGTTTATTCTTTCTTGGCATTTATTGGACCAGTAGTTCTCAACCACTGGATCCTGATATGATCATTTAAGAGATGTATTTCAAGTAACTTATGAAGAATGCTTATAGGATGGCTAAGTTAGTCCTATATTTTATATAAATATATATATATATAATGGTTAGGTTAGGTTTACCCTATTATAACTATCACTAGCATAGCATTAGGATATTCTCTGTTCAGAGGGAAGAAGGAATGATATGATATGATTACACGGAGCAAGTTAACACTTAAATTTTAGTTGGAGGTGAACACCATTATTTAGGTACCATAATTATAATGGTGATTACATACTATTTTAGTGTTTTGCTGTTTCCTCTTCCCCAAATTTTTGGGGTGTCATCAAAATTTGGCTGTGGTCATGGGAGTGTAGCCAAACATGAACATCATACTTTGTGAATCTCAAGGCAGAAAATAGATGTGAATTGTTGTACTGGATTTGTTACATTAAGATGAAAGTTAGTAAAGAATTGCTCTGTCAGATCAACATAATTGATGGAGCCAATAATTTGTACTTCATACACAATTTTTCCTTATTAATATTTAAACTTTAAAATCTTGAAAAGGGCTCTGTCTTACATAGGTAAATGCAGCATTCTTTGTTTTTCTTTATTGTACCTAAGAGTTTCTCTATATCGCTTATCTTAGAATTTATTGCACTTGATGACAACATGAGGCTGAAAGGACAAAAAAAGAGAGGAGGAGTAACAGTAGGAAGTGGCCCAGAAGGTGTGTGAGGGTGGGCAAAGGATAGAGGAACACATGGATGGAATAATGGGGAGAGAAGGGGTTGTAGGGAAAGGAGACGGAAATGAAAAGCCCAGTGTGGGGGATGCAGGAAGAACAGGAAGCCCTGGGAGTAGCTCAAGGAAGAAGACGACCCGACCTCACACCTTCTACGGTCAGAGGTGCTTCTTTTGATCTGTTTTTAGGTGGTTTAGCTGATTCAGCACAATCTTCTCTTCAATAGATTCAATTTTTAATAATGGTTTTAGGGGGCTGGCCCCGTGGCCAAGTGGTTGGGTTCGCACGCTCTGCTTCTGTGGCCCAGGGTTTCGAGGTTCGGATCCTGGGTGAGGACATGGCACCGCTGGTCGGGCCACGCTGAGGTGGCGTCCCACGTGTCATAAGTAGAAGGAATCACAACTAAAATATGTACAACTATGTACTGGGGAGCTTTGGGGAGAAAAAGGAAAAATAAAATCTTAAAAAAAAAATTGTTTTAGAGAGTGTTACATTTCTGTAGTCTGAAAGTAAGGTTTTTAAAAAAACACTAACGTGATAAATTGATGTGATTTTTCTCTTTTCATTCCTTTGTTCTTTTAGTTGATGGAGGCTCATGCTAGTAGGGATAGAGTCATAAAAAATTGTATAGCTCAGACTTCAGCAGTAGTAAAACACCTCCGAGAAGAGAGAGAAAAGAATTTGGATGATTTAACGTTATTAAAGCAACTTAGAAAAGAACAGACGAAGGTAAGTTGAACAAGATTTACATATCTGAGACAGTTTTTCCAAAGTTAGCCTTCAAAATAAAGGCACTTTTTAATAAGAAAAATTTAGAGTAAGATATGCTTATTACCTAAAAAAAGAAATGACCAGGAGAGTAATACTTCATTTTTAGTGGGCTTTATTTTATTGCATTTGGATATTAATTCGTAAATTAATGTGTATTTCATAAACATATGCAATGTAGCAGCTTTAGCTAAAAGAAGCATGTAATAATATTTTATTTCCATTCCTTTATATATTCCACTGTTAAAGATAAAAGGGTTAATACAGACCAACACTTAAAATCTAGGGAAGTCACATCTGTATCTCTTTTGAGGCTTGAGCAGAAACATTTTTCTAATATATTTACATTTTGAAAATATTTACCTCTGGTTTCATCTATAGAAATCTGCTGAAATGTAATACAGATGTTTAACTTCAGGATATTACCCTTCTCAGCCATAAAAATGTAGTATTATTTAAATACAGCCAGATACACTAGAACCTCATTGTAATTTATTTCCCTGCTGTGGAGAAGTTGCTATGGGTCTTTGGCTGGTTTTGGACACTCCTTTGTTTCCACTTCATCTCCCATCCCTGAAGTTGTGGGTTTTAAGAAAACAGCAAGTGTCCACTGAGTGATAGGTCAGAGGAAGCCTTATCTTCCCAAAGTCAGCTGTAATACAGATAGGGTGTACACCTCAGAGATGGTTAATGAAGCAGAACTATTTCTTTATAGCCCTTAAATGTGACGTGTCAAGACAACACTTGAAATGGATACCATATTTTATTATGTGGAATGTATTGCCATTTTTTTGGAATGGGGGCTAAAGGTTAACTTTTTATTTTGATATAATATCAAGCTTACAGAAAACTTACAAGAATAGTACAAGGAAACTCCCATGTACCCTTTACCTGTATTCTCCTATTGTTTACATTTTGCCCCGCCTGCTTTGCAGTTCATTCTCTCCACCTCCCTTCTGCCTCCGTCCTTCCCTCCCTCTTTCTTTGTCTCCTCCTGACCCCACATAGACTTTTTTTTTTCGTGAACCTTCTTGAGAGAATGTTAGACACATTTTTCTCCTTTCCTCATACATGTGTTGGTTATTTCCTAAGATCAGGGGCTTTTTCTTACATGACCACTGTACAATTATCAAAATCCTATCTGTATTTTAACATGGCACGATAGGTGACTTACTGATCCTTGCCTGTCGGGTGACTGAAAATCCAGTGTGAGATGGAATCATTTTCATACTGAACAGTCGTGAGGTTTGCCCTTTGTTTAGTAGATATAGCCAAGCTTGGAAAGGGGACCTTATCATCCCTCTCAAGGCTTTGTCTTTGTAGCTGCACACAGGTGAGTGTGTGCCATTTCTCAGTCATCCCACCGATGCAGTCTCACTGGATTCAAGATTCTCCACTGCCTTCGCTGCTCTCTTTGTTCGTGACAGCTGCGCCATGGCTGCTCATTCTTTCATCAGGCCGTGGTGGATTCCTCAGACAGGGAACTTAGGCTGTTATGGTCATCTTACTCTACTCTCAGTATTTATGAAGACCTATAGATAATTTAGATAAAGCTGGTTAAAATCTAGTTATTTTTGGATTTTGTATTTTGACTGACTGTGGAAGGTATTGACAAAGGAAACTGCAGGGCAGGGCTATCATATCAGAAAATGAAAAAGCACTATTTGCAAATTAAGTGAGGTAAAGAATAGAGTGACTCTTGTTAGTGGAGAGCAAAGTTCAGAAACTGCTGAGTGGGAGTGATCGAGGCACATGATTTGGTCCGCCCTCAGTTCTGCCTTCTGCCTCCAGGGCCCAGAGAGACTTCCCTGGATGACTGCTGCAGGGAGGGGTTTTAGAAAGCAGCTGGCCAGTTATGAGAGGGACCTTTCTAGCCCGATACTGTTTAGGACTAGAGGGTAACCATGAGGAGTACTTAAGCAAATAAGGACACTTGAATTATGTTTTATTTTCAAGCTTGCTGTGATGACTGTGGAATCAGAAAGAGACAGCTCTTAGAGACGTTCCGGCTCTACGTCTTTATTTTCTCTAGGAGGAACCTGGGACTCAGACACTACCTGACGTCCACAAAGTCACAAGCTAGTAAGAGGTAGAACTGGGACTTTAACCCATCTCTTCTGACTCTGGATCCAGTCAGGGTTTTTACGTTAAGTTGTGAGTAATAGTCAAATTCTGATTACTTTAGTGAACATATTTATGTACAGAGATGCCAGTCTAAAAGTCCCCAGTTCTTTCCCTGAGCCCTTAACTCAGAAAAGGCACATTCCTTGCTGGAACTATATAACTACTGTCACCTGGTAGCAGCCTTTGAGAGGATGTTTGTCTGTTTAAGATTCAGAGTCTCAAAAACAATCGTCTCAGAGGTAGCATTTTGTTGGTGGTGCTGAAATTGTATTAGAAGTTGGCTATAGTATCTGCAAGGTTGAAGAGTAGAAAGAATGTAGGTTATAAAGGCAGACAACTCTAAGGAAATAAATCCCATCTATCACTTGGTGGCTTTGTAACCTTATAAATTAATTGCTCTGAAACTTCTGACTTTTAGTTTGTAAAATGTATTTGATACTTAATAACGTCCCTGTTTTCTTTTTTTGGTGAGGATTAAATTGTATAATGTATGTAAGAGCCAGCATATTGGCTGGTAGAAAGTAGTGGCTCTTTTCCTTTCCTTTTTGAGTCTCTGGGACTCAATATGTGCTACATTAATCCTCCTTCCGGTATCCCCCAACCAGTGGTTTCCACCTTTTCTTTAACCACTACTTCAGGGGGTGGGGGAACTCATCATCTTCTGAGGCAGTGCAGTTTCTTTTTGGGCAGTTGTAATTGTTCCAAGATTTTCTTACGTACTATGAAAATCTGTTATTACTGCTCCTTAGTCTTCTCTCTGAAGCTGTATAGGATAAGTCTAAACCCATTTCTGCATGACATCCCTTTAAATACTTGAGAGCAGGGGGCCGGCCTGGAGGCGCATGGTTAAGTGAGCACTTTCCGCTTCAGCGGCCCGGAGTTCGCCGGTTGAGATCCCGGGTGCGGACATGGCACTGCTTGGCATGCCATGCTATGGTAGGTGTCCCACATATAAAGTAGAGGAAGATGGGCACAGATGTTAGCTCAGGGCCAGTCTTCCTCAGCACAATGAGGAGGATTGGCAGCAGATGTTAGCTCAGGGCTAATCTTCCTCAGAAAAAAAAAAACAGAAAATCTTGGGAGTAGTTAGGGAGACTGTCTTAGTGGCACATGATGACACTGTTCTTTGTCTGGAGGTGTTACTTCTTTGCATTCAGTCCAGGCTTTGACAGAGCAGTGCAACTTTCATGATTTCGGGTCTGTATAGCTGATTAAAATCGGAAATGGAGGTTGCTTTGGTGTCAGCAGCTGAGCCTCTCTAGGCTTGTTCCTGCTCCGCAGTGCACCAGTCCTCAGAATGCAGTCCTTCCCCTTGTCCCACAGTTTCAGTGCCAGTGCCGCCTACCCTCTGACACCAGTTCTGAGCCCAGGAAGGGAGTTTAAAAGGAACTGTTGGATCGGCACCAGGTTCCAGTGTGACTGGTGTTACATGCACGTTTCGCAAACCTCCTGCCCGAGCCATACTCCTCATTGGTCAGGTTCTTTGGCCTGGGTCCCTGAAGCATGGTTGCCTGGGATCTTGGCTAGCTCTCTGGCATTTTGTTCCCAAATCTCCTGGCCTGGTCTTGACTTTGGCTCAAGGAAATCATCCTGGTTTTAACTTCTTGGCTGGCTCAGCCTCTAGTCCATGCTTTTTTCTCATAATTTTTCCTGTATATTGTCAAGCCCCCTTCTGGAACTAGCCACCTTCTTTCTTCTCAAGCTCTCTGACCAGAGGTGATTAGGAGTATGATGGGCCCTGCCGTCTGGGCCTAGCAACGGAATAGGTATTTTTCTGATGGATACTTACGTTGGCAGGTGTGAAGAAAGTTAGCAAGACTTGAGCATTTGTAGCCTCAGATGCGGCTCTGTGCTGACGGCGTGGGAGACTCAGGCCTTTGCACATCACGTAGGCCTTAGACATCTCCTTCCTCTCTCTCTCTTTTTCTTCCTGATTCTTTTTTCTTTATCCAAATCAGGTTGCCACCTCCTTGTCCTTCTTTTTATCCCTCTGTGCTATCTCTACAAATCTGCATTGTAGGATCAATACCTAGAACTGTAGTTAATGAGTTCAAGGACCTGTGAATTTACATTTTTGATAAGTCTTACCCAGTTGCCCTCCATAGAGGTTGCAATAATTTATACTTCTACTAAAAATGTGTGTGAATGTATCTTTGCCCACACCCTCACTGATACTGGGTTTTATTAGACTTCTTCATTTTTTAAAATTTTTGTCATAGTATGGCTTAATTTGCATTTCTTTATACATGAGTGAGAGTGTGCATTTAAAAAATATGTTTATTGGCCATTTGTATTTCTTTTGTGAACTACCTGGGCATTTGAGATTTTTTTAAAGCTCTCAAGGTGATTATAGTATGCAGCAAAGCTTGAGAACCATGGCTTTATAAGATTTGATGATTACATACAGGGAGAATGGGTGTGTCAAAGAGGGTTCCAACATCTAGCCTAGGTAATACCATTAACAAAGAATGCAGGAGCAGCAGCTGGTTTTGTTTGGAAAATGTTGCAGAGTTTGGTTTTAGTTCTATAATTTAAATTTTCATAACTTCAGTTTTTTGTTTTTTTTTTTTTACTTTCTTGCAGTTGAAATGGATGCAGTCAGAACTGAATGTTGAAGAAGTGGTAAATGACAGGAGCTGGAAGGTATAAAATGGTGGTTAGTTCTTGGAGATAACTAGGAAGGAAGCTGAACTAGCAAAGGGAGACCAAGGGAGGAGGGGAGTAAAGAGTGCCCTGGGGCTCCGCAGAATGCAGACCCTCCGCTGACAGCAACTGAAGGCTTTAACTCTTTGAGGGGGGCGTGGTTAGCATCCAAATAGCCATCTTAGGAAAACTGGCTTTGCAGTCCTATGGTAGAATTGTATGACCCGTCATGGTAACAGAGTTGGAGACATTCTATATCTTTCGTAATACTAATTATGGGCATATTTGATATTTAGAGTTAGTACTCTGGTTAGCTCAGAACCTTCAATGAGGTTATTTGTTAAAGTTAGCCTTTCTGAGCCCAGTTACTTTCCATAAATTTTCATATCATTAGCTACCCTTCACAGTTGCTTGTTTTCTGACATATCTGATCATGAAACTTTTTCTTTATATAGCTTTACTGGTATCTGATAATAGGGCCTTGTATGGCTCTTAGATTCACATGCTGCTTATTACCACTTGCATAGTTGTGATTGGGAATTAGATTAGGGGACCAAGATCCCAGGGCTTCACATGTAGTCAAAAATCACAGAATTCTCACTTTAGTTTTCTAAAAAGTTATATTTGTGTACCCCTCTCTAAAATTCCCAAGATTTCCAAAGGGCAAAATCTATTAAACCTGACACAGTTAACTGAAAATTCTATTTTCTCCTTTGAAATTAACCAGCAGAATGGGGTTAAACCCACAGAGACGTTAACTGAACCAAAAACTAGAATATACCAACTTACAGAGCCATGAATAAATTGCAAAATACAAATTGATTTTCTTTGCTTTATCACATTTTTTTATCCTGTCCTCTTTGCCAAGATTTCCTATTCCTGCCATTTCTACCAATGTGATAAGGTGTTTGCTGCTTGAAAGATTTTGGCAGTATCTGTCCATTTATATCTCCAGAGAGACAATATTTACTCTTGGGAGGGGATGGGGGAGTGGTAGAATAAATATTAGGTTTGAAAAACCAAGTGCAGAGGATGATGTATGTAAATGTATTGCAGTGGGAAGAGTGAAGCACTTTTGGACTTGATAATTAGTTTTAAATATGCTCCATCTACTCCATAGAAAGTGAGGTTCTCTACTTTTTTTTTTTTTCCTTTGAGGAAGATTAGCCCTGAGCTAACTGTCAGTCGTCCTCTTTTTGCTGAGGAAGGCTGGCCCTGAGCTAACATCCATGCCCATCTTCCTCTACTTCATATGTGGGACGTCTACCACAGCATGGCGTGCCATGCAGTGCCATGTCCACACCCAGGATCCAAACCAGCAAGCCCCGGGCCGCCGAGAAGCTGAACTTGCGAATTTAACCGCTGTGCCACCGGGCTGGCCCCTCTCTACTTGTTTTGAGAAGTAGAAAATGTAGCTATGGTGCAGTAGGCTAGCAAAAGTGGTTAGGAAGTCAATAAGGAAAAGGACTCGGGGAAGCTCAGCCAAGTTGTCTATATTGTCCCAACCAGTGTGTGTCATGGCCAGCAAACGGAATACTCCTCTGGTCTGAGCATTGGGAACGCCAGAGAAATGTCAGGGCTGGGAACTGACATGAGATGAGCTGTTAGACAAAAGAGCCAGAAAGAGTCTGTATAATTGCTAGATGTTTTCTCTTAATTGTGAGATACACATACCAAAGAGTATGTAACATGTAGAATTTAAGGAATATTAATAAAGGGAACATTCGTGTATCTCCTACCCTGCTTAAGAAATTGAATAATACCGGTTATCTTAAAAGCTTCCTCTGTAGATTTTTCTTTTATTTTTATGATAGTCCACAATGGCCAGCCTAGGTTTGGGGTTTTTTTTTTAACCTTAAAAATGATTTCTCCTTACGTCAAGTATGAAGGGTAGATTCTGAGAAGAAATTCTTTTAGATTTTTATAATTTTTTTTATTTGGACAGTTGAAATGTTTAGACACATAATTTAAATTGTTTATAAATATTAAAGGGTATACGGTAAAAATTCTGCCTGTCGTCTTTTTCAGCTGCTTCCTTTCCCTTCTCTCTGAAAGGATTGTATATGCTTTCAGATATTTGTATCTTTTCTAACTTTATGTATGTATGTGTGTGTATAAACTCATAAACACATACACACATATTTCCCCTTTGCACACCAATGGAAGTGTACTGTCCACAGTTTGGTTTTTTTTCCCCTTAATATGTCTTGGAAATCTTTTCAAGTCAGAACATAAAGAGCTTCCTTATTCTTTTTTATGCTTGCATTGTATTCCATTGAATGGCTGTACCAAAATTTTTGTTTAGCACAGTCCCATGTTGACAGACAGTCATAGAATGTTCTTTTAACATTTATGATACTTCATTTGTTTAGATTTTTAGGAACAAGGTAAATAGAACAAAACATTACATCAATCACACAATTTAGCAAAAGACTGGTCTCCCTTCAAGTATATGTACTGTGAGAAGGATCTGGCACTTGTTTAGAAAAACATAACAGGTGTCTAAATAAAATCTGTTGTAAAAAGAGAAAAAAAAGCTTTATCTTAAACTTATTTTAGATATTTTTGTCTAACTGTCCAAAATATGTCCACCATATGGAACTGAATGTTTGCTAGTTGCTAAATAAGCTAGCTTGTGATGATTTTTTCCTTGAATGATTTAAATTTTATTAAAATTGTCTTATAAATGGATATCAAGGCCTTCTGTGCTCTTAGCACCTTGTAGATGCTTAATCCGTGCTCTCAGCACCAGTTCAGTCAGTTTGACGCCGTGAGGAAACTCCTCTGTTTCCTAAATATGTTGACGTGGGACAGAAACGGTTATATCCTCCTGAATCGTGCCAAATTGAATTTAGTTCCAGGCCTGGTTTATACAGGACAACTCAGTGACTTTTGTTTCTGTTTAAATATCTTAGGTGTTTAATGAACGCTGCCGAATTCACTTCAAGCCTCCAAAGAATGAATAAAAAGATACTTTTTTAAAAAGGACCGGGTCATCTCATAAGAGCTGAGCATGACAGACATCAACAAGGCGGGCTTCCTAGGGTGGTTTCTGAGCCAACAGTCCAAGACCTTGTGTTGATTTCAGCCCCGCTTAGCCAAGACCTCAAGTATAAATAATTCTGATAATTATGGATAAATCAACTACTATTTTATACTGATTCTGTGAAAAAAAGATGTTTTGTAACTATTAAAATAATTTTCTGACTCAGTGTACATATTTATTTGATTGTTTTACAAGTTGAGACAGTAAGTTTTTGTAAGAGAAAAATTTCAGTATCTGACTTGATTTGTATTATGCCTTTTTTTTTTTTAAGATTGGCACCTGAGCTAATATTTGTTGCCAGTCTTCTTCCTTTATTTTTTTTTTTCCTTCCCAAAACTCCCAGTACATAGTTGTATATTCTAGTTGTAGGTCCTTCTGGTTGTGCTATGTGGGATGCCGCCTCAGCATAGGTTGATGAGCGGTGCCATGTCCGCACCCAGGATCCAAACCTGTGAAACCCTGGGCCACCGAAGCGGAGCGTGGGAACTTGACCACTTGGCCACGGGACCGGCCCCTGTATTATACCTTTTTGATATCAAATTTATAGGCATGAACATGGACCTTTTTTAGTCACTGATGATTTTAACCCTTGATTTATCCCTGTGGGTTTATTGCTCTTAAGTAACAGGTAGTGTTATAGGCTGGATAAGAAGCTTTCTCTTAGTACCTTAACTTATTTCATACGCAAAAACTAATTTTGGGTGGAATTTCTTTTCTGGAAAGTATTTCCATGGACAATGAAAAGGAAAGCAGTCAAACAAATTCAGAAAAAGAAGAGGCAGAGGACGGCTTGCATGACAGTATTCAAATGAGTCAGCGAAAACCTGCTGTAACTGCAGGATTTGGTCATTGCAGAAAAGCGCTTTCTAGTACAGGATGATTGTATGTTCTCTATTGCTGCTAAACAAATTACCACACTTTGGCAGCTTGAAGTCACACTTGTTTATTAAGTCCAGGTAGGCTTGACAGGGCTCTCTGCTCAGCATCTCACAGGCTGAAATCAGGTTGTCAGCCAGGTGGGCTCTTGTCTGAAGTCTCTAGGGAAAGAATCTGCTTCTAGTCTTAGTTTGTTGGCAAAATTCAGATCCTTGCGTTTGTAGGACTGAAGTCCTTGTTTCCTTGCTGGCTGTCACGAACCACTCTAAGCTCCACCACCCACATTTCTTGACACGTGGTCCCCTCCGTCTTCAAGCCAACAGTGGTGCATCGAATCCTTCTTGGAATCTTACTTCCTTTTCTGCTATAAGTGAGACAAAGCCTTTTAAAGGGTTTATATGATTAGATTAGACCTGCCAAAATAACCTCCTTATGATTAACATAAAGTCAACTGATTATAACTTTGATAACATCTGCACATCCCTTTTGCTGTCTATGTTAAGTGAGATCGTAGAAGTAACGTCTGCTTCACGGTCTGAGGGATTAAGGTGGACATCTTCGGGAGCTGTTTTAGGATTCTACTCACCATGACAGTTTCAACTCAAGCCACCTGGCTCTGGCACAGTTAGATGGGCCAAATGGGCACGGGTAGGCCTGTGTGTTGAGTATGTTGACTCTCGTCAGATCATGCACTTGCAAGTGAGCAATAAAGACATAAAGTGCCCACTGTTCTTTCAATAAAACTTGGTCATTTACTAGGGGTCAGATACTGTTTTAGTTGTTCAGGATATTGATAAAGAAGACCTACTTTTGTGGAGATTACAATCTAATCCTCTCAAGAAGAAAAAATTTTCTGGTGACAGCAGTGAAAAAATTTTAAAAAATCATTTTCTGTAGGACTTACCTATTAATGAATGGTACCTGACAGAATGTTGAAATTTAATGTTTACTGGATGGATGACTGAACTGAAAGAAAGCATACGAAAATAAAACTAAGAGTCAACAAAGATCTTTCTGATGGTCAGGAGGGAATTCAGAAACAGAATCCTTGGGAAGGATTCATAACAGCCTTTCCAGAATTTCAGGTCTGCTAAAATAGTATCTAGCTAATCCAGTTATGTTAGTACTGTGCCTGAATCATTCCAATGTACTGTATTATGAAAAATGTGCAAATATGGCAGTGTGGAGTGACTTCGGTATAAGTGACTATTAGTATGTTTGTGATGAATGGCATTTAAAGCCTGCAATATGAAGAAAGAAAAGTGGTGCGTTGCTCCTGAAAGTTGATTTGCCTACAGAAACAGCATCTCGCATGTAATTGCTGCCTTAGAACAATTTGTTTTGTTGCTTGAAGGATAGGTAGGATTTAACCAAAAAGAGAAGAGACAGAATGTGCAAAAGTTCAGAGATAAGTTTGGCCCTTCCTCTGTAGGTCAGAAGTTAGCCATAGAAGAAACACTGATGATAATCTATTTGCAAATTCTTTTAACAAGTATTTGAATGCTTTCCATATTCTAGGCACTATTAACCACTACTAACACATCACTGAACAAAACAGGTAAAAATACCTGCTCTCAAAGAGCTTGCATGTAGTCAGGGGAGACAGACGATAGAAAAGAAGTAAGTTATATAGTGTGCTAAAAGGTGATAAAGTTCCATTCCAAAAAAAGGAATCGGGAAGGAGGAGGGGAGAGGGGATTGCAAAAGACTGTTTTCAGCTGATTAGAGAATATTATAATGCCTTTGTCTTTGAAAAGCTGATGTAGGAGAGACTGAAATATACCAAATAAGTGCAGTAATAAGCATGTTTTCTAGTAAGTCGTTCTCTTTAAATTGTGCTCGAAAGATAGCAGTTCAGGAAATGGAGCAATAATGTACCCAGTGCGACTGCAGTAGTCAGGCTGTGTGCTGCCCTACCCATTTAAGATCGTCCAGGAATAACTTGTAAATCAGGTATAAATGTGTAGTCTCATTTCAAATCAAGAAAAAGGAATATTCTGCCTAGAATTAGATGATTTAATCAAATACGTTAGAGATGACAGGTTACTCATGATGTCTGTGTGTACTTAGGTTTATAGTTAGGCCTTGATTGATTCTTAGAAAAGTACTTCTTATTTAGTTGAACATGAACATTGAAGAATAAAGAAAATAGTCAAAAAGTGACTACTCCTGATAGGGACAGCATTTCCAGAAGCAGCCTAATTTACCCCACAGCATCATGTAAGGGAGGAAACCCAACATGTTAATAAGAAGTGTAAGCAAAGATAGCTTCCAGCCTCTGAACACTGTGGCCAGCTGAGGGCAACCCTGTAAAGGGGAGATGACTTGGCATAGGTGAATTTGTGGCTCTTCTGGTGCATTAGGAAGGGACAGCAAATCCACTGGCACTTAAAGATACTTGCTATGGATTGAGTGATTTTTCCACTCCAATTCTAAAAACTAGCAAGCAAAATCTGTCTCCTCAGAATTCCTCAGTGGCTTCTTACTGCCTTGAATAGAAATACTTTTTTTTTAAAATGGCTGGTGAAGTCCTTCATGCTCTGGCTCCTGCTAACCTCCAACCTCACTGCTCTCTACAGTGCACTCTATTCCCCACCAATAGGGAACTACTTTCTGTTCCCACAGAGACCCAGTTTTGAGGCCAGCCCAGTGGTATAGTGGTTAAGTTCGCACACTCTGCTTCCACAGCCTGGGGTTCACAGGTTTGGATCCTGGGTGTGGACCTATACACTGCTCATCAAGCCACGCTGTGGTGGCGTCCCACATACCAAGTAGAGGAAGATTGGCACAGATGTTAGCTCAGCGACAATCTTAAGCAAAAAAACCCAAAAAAAACTCCCAGTTTCATTCCTGAACTTCTGCACCTGCTCCCTCCTCCCTGGCTGACTCCTACCCGTGCTTCATGTGTCAGCTGTCACTTTCTTCAGCAGGCCTCTCCTACCTCTCAAATACAAGTTAGATGTCCCTTCTATGGACTCCCATGATAAACACCTCTATCATGATCTTTATCATGCTGTTCAATTGCTGGTTTACCTCTCCTCCACCAGCTTTTGAGGGCTAGCACTGTAGTGCTCAGTGCCTGGGTTGGATGAGCCTGAGACACTGCTGGTTTTCTGCCCTATGCCCATTTTCCCCTTCCTGATAATAGAATCCTGATCTTGTCTACAATGGCAATGTGCCCAGCTTCCCTTGCAGCCCCAGACAGCAGCGAGGCAGTTTTGGCCAATGAGATATAAGCAGAAGGCTGCTGGGGCGTTTCTGAGAAACTTACTTTCCTGATAAAAGCATTGTCCCTTCCTCCTCCTTTCTACCTGGAGTGTGGTTAGAGTGTCTAAAAGTGACAAGGATAAGGTCTAACTATTTTCCCAGTGGTGACAAATACAAAGATAAAAGCTACGTGTTAAGGATGGCTGAACAGAAAGATAGAAGGAGACTGGATCCTTGATGCCACTGTGGGTTGCCATTCTAGCCCTGGGTTATCTGCGTCTCCAAACTTGTTACTATGTGAGGGTAGGGATTTTTATCTGTTCATTCAGGGATGTAACAGGAGTGGTTAACCTATTTGGTTAAGCCTCTATATTTGGGATTCTGTTATAGGCAGCTCACTGTTCAGATGTTTGTTCACGGAATGAAGAGTATAATAATAATAATAGCTCATTTGCTCAGTGCTTAACTACAAATTAGGGACCATTCTGGGTTCTTTACATGACTGCTCCACTGGGAGATGAACCATGGGAGATTCTGATAGGGAAAGGCTAGAGAAGACCAGGCCCCACAGGAAGGAACAGGGAAAGGTTTGTGAAGGAATTTGGGGGGAAATCCACCTCATTTCCCTAAGAAGGAAGATTTGGCATTAACAGCCAGCTCAACCAGGGCCTGTCCATTACTTGATTCCTAAGGATTGGAGTCAGATCTCACTCAAATATTGCAATGTGCAAATGCACTTCTGTCTTTGCTCAATTATTTAACCCACATTAAGTCTCTCTCTCCCCCTAATCAATCATGCCTTACTTCTCTAAGGGCAAAGTAGTCCTGTCTATCTGTCCATCCATTTGTCCATCCATCCATCCATCCATCTACTTGTCACGTGGATCAGACACCTGCTACACCAGAGCCCGTTCTAGGGAAGACTTTGGCTCACAGCTCCGACTTAAAGAGCACCCTTTGGTAGCCCATTTTCCACTATGCTGACTGGACCAGGGCTGGGAAACTGACCCAAGAACTGCCAAACCTTAAGTTGCCCAATGTGCTATGACATGTCCTGGAGCAAAAAGGTGATCTGAACAATCAAATTCTTCAAGGCTTTGACCTGAGAAATACTGAGAGAATGGTGTGGTTAGCAGTGGGAGGCAAAGCTTGAAGGAGAGGGGTGATGAGGTACCACAGGGGCTACGGCAGTCCAGCGTTCTGAGAAAGCAGGAGCTGTGAGGATGCACACCATGAGGCAGAGACAAGATATACAGAATAGAAGACAATGCTTGTTGGAGATGGCAGAAAAGTGGACAGAGACAGAGATGCAAACAGCTGCCTGGGGAATAGCCGAGACCCGTTAATGAAAGAGACCAAGAGTAAACCGCCCCCTCCCCACAGCTCCCCACATTCTTAGAGCTGCCTTGGATTCCAGTTCTGGCTGTGAGACCCAGTTCTGTATGGGTCCCTCTTCTCCGCGTGGCCTGGTTGTAGGGCATTTCCTAGATTCCTAAGCAGATACATCTTTATAAGTCTCTGCCTTACATAAAATAAATTAAGTTCTGTTGAACCAAAGGAGCCTATCAAGAACATCCCCAGCAAGTCAGGTGGCCAAGTCATATCTCCCTGTTTAAGTAATCCATTGACTTTAGGACATTTTTTCCTCATCTGATACTTTCTCATATTGTCGTTTGGAGCACGTGGGATGTGCTTGGATAGCTCCTTGAGAGAAACTCCCCACTGTGTCTGAACTTTAAGTTCCAGCAAGGGAAGCCTCAGAAGCCTCCAGCATCCAGGGTGAGTCTTTGGCTCTCTCCTAAAGAAACCAGGCAGAAATTCATCAATTCACTCCCTTAGGTCAGTGAAGAAACCTATCTCCCAAGAGACACCAGAGTAGGCATTGCCTACAACCCGGGGCAGAATCATGCCCTCTGAATCTTCGCTTGGTCCAATACCAGTCATTTGAAAACAGTCTGTGGCAGAGGATTCTGGGAGTGCCTGACAGACAGGCGGAGTCCCTCACCTTTGCAAGGCAAGAGTACATTCTCTCAGTTTCTCTCTTTGGAGTTAGGCAAAAGGATTTTTACAATAGAGTACAAATTCTTGCTTCCGATTCCACTTCCCAGATTCATTTAGGGGAAACGTTTTAGAAATGTAATTTTTCCTTTGGTTGCAATTGTATTGCTAAGGGAAGACGGTTTTTTTGTGGGGGAGGGAAACTTGCTCCTTTACTTGGATAAACCCTAAATGGCCAACGAACTTTTGAATATACTTTCCATGAACCATTTATCCAGTTGTAGGTCTATTTTCTTTTTGTTTACTCTGAAAAATCCCAACAATTCTTGGGGAATAAGTCAAATTGCTCAAATACCACTTCCTTATCCTTTAAGCCACTCCCATTTAAATCATCTTCTATGTTAAAATTGTTTTTAAACTATTCCACTTTTTCACTTTTTAACTAATTTGTAATTTATTATAGTAGATATGAAATATGGATCCAAATGATTATTTCTCCCTAAAATGTAATTTTTCATCAGCATTTAGTGAATCAAAAATTATTTTCACACTTTTTTTTCTTTTCTTTTTTTTGAGGGAGGAGGGGAAGATTAGCCCTGAGCTAAGATCTGCTGCCAATCCTCCTCTTTTTTGTTTGCTGAGGAAGACTGGCCCTGAGCTAACATCCTTGCCCATCTTCCTCTACTTTATATGTGAGATGCCTACCACAGCATGGCTTGACAAGCATTGCATAGGTCTGCACCCGGGATCCAAACTGGCGAACACCAGGCTGCCAAAGCGGAACCTGTGAACTTAACTGCTGTGCCACCAGGCCAGCCCCTCACAGTTTTTATTTTACCTAGCTTAAGCAGATTTGGGTGATATTTTCTGACATATATATTTTTTTGTTCCCGTCATCTATTGTGCTTTTAACCTACTATCAGAAAAGTGAAATATTTTGTAATAAATTTTAAACTTTGAAATATATTGTCAATGCCATTAGGGCAAGTATTCCCACTAAATCTTTTTCCTTTTTCCTTTATGTCATAGTGGTACTCAACCCTGGCTGACATTAGAATCACATGGACTCTTTCCCAGAGATCCTTATTTAATTGGTCTGCACTGGGGCCCCAACATTTTTTTTTTTTTCAATTTGTTAGTGAAGAGATTCTAACATGCAGGCAAGATTGAGAATCACTGCACACTTTACTTGATATTCTTTCCTATTCATTCCTGTTTATTATTATGTTCTCTTTAACATGAAGTCTACCTAACCAGCAACAGAATATGTTTATCCATTTATTGAAGTCCTTTATTTCTGACAGTGAAGTGCTATAATTGTTTTTGCATATGTTCTGTTTGTCCCTTATTAGATTAATCCTTAAACATGTGCTGCACTCAGACTTTCTATACTAACATCAGGATAAAGTAAAAATAAATCTGATTGTGAAGTTTTGTATATCTTTGACCAGCTGCTCTGTGTATACAGCTGTAGATGTTTGTGTCCATATTTGCATTGCTTAGAAAAGCATTCTTATTATTAGGCCAGTGGGATCGTCTCTGGTAGTCTCTGTTACCTAAAAGCCCTATGGCATTAATACTAGCCTGCCAGTGGAGATCTTTTAGTTGACTGATTGAACTAAACTATGTGCTGGGAGCTGAAGGAAGGTGAACAGGACAGTTTCTTTATTATGAAGCATTTAGAGCTATCATTGGCTATAAAAAAAACCCACTCTTTCAAGCTCTCGTTACTTATCCTCTTCAGGGGTCAGAATAGCAGGGCAAATGAATTTGAGCTTGTGTTTGCTTGGGTTCTGGAGGCAAACAGTGTGGGATCATATTCTTACTGTACTAACTAGCCATGAGGCCTTGGACAAGTAACTTTACCTCTCTATGCTCAGTATTCTGTAAACAGGGGATAATAGTAATTACCTCATGAGTTTGCTATGGGAATTAAATGAGTTATATGTGTACAGTCTTTAGAATGCTCTCTCGTGTATAATAAGCACTTAATATGAACTATTATTATAATAGGAGGGAGATTGGCCAAGTGGCACTAGTAGAGTGGTAAGCAGAATGCAGAACACAGAGGAAGACATTATTTAGGGCATCTTTAAAATAAGTTTCCTTTTCTCCACCCCCCCCCCACCCCCCCGCCCAGGCTTTTCACTATTTTCTCCTTCCTTCTCTTCCACTTCTTCTTTTCTCCTTCCTAAACAATTTGGCCCAAAATCTACTAGGTAGGGCCAAAGAAGGAATACTATGAACAACTGTATGCCAGTAAGTTAGATAATATAGACAAAGGGACAAATTCCTAGAAAGACATACTACTAAAACCCACTCAAGAAGAAATAGTCAATCAAAATAGACCTATAACAAGTGAAGAAATTAAATTAATAATAAAAAACTTCCCACAAAGAAATGCCCACGCCCAGATGGCTTCACTGCTGAATTCTACCAAACATTTAAAGAAGAATTAAGACCAAGTCTACAAAAACTCTTCCAAAAGAATAGAAGATGGAGGAACACTTCCCAACTCATTCTGTGAGACTGGTATTAACTAGATACCAAAACCAGACAAAGACATCGCAAGCAAACTACACACCAATATCTTATGAATATGGATGAAAACTCCTAAACTACTAGCAAACCAAATCTAGCACATAAAAAAGAATTACACACCACAAACACATGGGATTCATTCTAGGAATGCAAGGTTGGTTTAATATCAGAAAATTAATGTAATACACTGAATCGATACAATAAAATACAAAACCACATTATCATCTCAATAGAAGCAGAAAAAAAGCACTTGACAAAAATCCAATGTCTTTCCATGATAAAAAACACTCAACAAACTAGAAGAGGACTTCCTCAACTTGGTAAAGGCCATCTACAAAAACCCACAGCTAACATCACACTAAATGGTGAAAGACTGAATCCTTTCCCCCTAACATCAGGAACAAAACAAGGATGTCCACTCTCACCACTTCTGTTCAACTTTGTACTGGAGGTTCTAGCCAGTGCAATTAGACAAGAAAAGAAATAAAAGGTATCTAAATTTGAAGGAAGAAGTAAAACTATCTCTATTTGCAGATAACATGATCTTGAAGGATATAAAAATCTAAGGAATCTACCAATAAACAAGTTCAGCAAGTTTGAAGAATACAAGACCAATATACAAAAATAAATTTTATTTCTACACACATGCAATTAACAAGCCAAAATGAAATTAAGAAAACAATTCCACTTATAATAGCATCCATAAGAATAAAATGCTTAGGAATAAATTTAACAAAATAAGTGCAAAACTTATACTCTGAAAACTATAAAATATTGTCAAAAGAAATTACAGAAGATGTAAATAATTGGGAAAACACCCCATGTTCATGGGATGGAAGGTTTAATATTGTTAAGATGGCACTCCTGCCCAAATTGATCTACAGATTCAACACAATCCCTATCAGAATCCTATCTGAGTTCTTTGCAAAAATTTATAAGCTGATTCTAAAACTCATATGGAGTTTCAAAGAATTCAGAGAAACCAAACATTCTGGGAAAGAAGAATAAAATTAGAGGACTCACACCTGTTGATTTCAAAACTTACTACAAGGCAACAGTAATCAAGAAAGTGTGGTACTGGCATAAGGATAGACAAATAGATTAATGAAATTGAACTGAGTCCAAAAATGAACTCATGTGCCTGGTTTTCAACAAGGGTGCCAAGATCATTCAATGTGGGAAAGAATAGTCTTTTCAACAAATAGTGTGGGAACAACTAGATAGGCACATGCAAAAGAATGAAGTTGGACACTTATCTCATACTATTTATAAAAATGGACTCAAACGAGATCAAAGACCTAAACATAAAAGCTAAAACTACACAACTCTTAGAAGAAAACAGGAGTAAATCATCGTGAGCTTGGATTTGGCAAAGGATCCTTAGATCTGCCACCGAATGCATGAGCAACAAAAGAAAAAATAGATAATTTGGATGTCATTAAAATAAAAAACTTTTGTGTTTTGAAGGACGCCATGAAGAAGTGAAAAGACAAGCACACAGTGAGAGAAAATATTTGCAAATCGTATATCTGATAAGTGACTTGTGGCCAGAATATGCAAAGAATTCTTACAACTCAATAATAAAAAGACAAACAGCCCAATTAAAAAATGAGCAAAGGATCTGAGTAGACACTTCTCAAAGGAAAACATGCAAATGGATAATAAGCTCATGAAAAGATGATTTACATCATTCGTCATCAGGGAAATGCAAATCAAAACCACAATAAGATACCCCTTCACACCCACTAGGATGACTAGAACCAAAAAGTTAGATAATAACAAGTGTTGATGAGGATATAGACCCTCATACACTTCTGGTGAGAATGTAAAATAAGGCGGCTGCTTTGGAAAACAATCTGTAAGTTCCCTGAACAATGAAACATAAATTTACCATATGAAGCAGCAATTTCACTCTTAGGTATATACCTAAGAGAAATGAAAAAAAAAATATGTCCTCCCAAAAACTTGTGCTCAAATGTTTATAGCAACATTGTTCATAATAATCAAAAGTGAAAGTAACTCAAACATCCATCAACTAATGAATGGATAAACAAAATGTAGTATACCCATAAAACGGAATATAATTTGGCCATAAAAGGAATAAAATTTTGGCACATGCAACAACATGGATGAACCTTGAAAACATTACGCCAAGAGAAAGAAGCCTGTTAAAAAGACTATATGTGGGGGCCGGCTCCGTGGCCGAGTGGTTAAGTTCGCGTGCTCCGCTGTGGTGGCCCAGGGTTCGGATCCTGGGCGTGGACATGGCACCACTCGTCAGGCTATGTTGAGGAGGCGTCCCACATCCCACAGCTAGAAGGACCTGCAACTAAGATACACAACTGTGTACAGGGGGAGCTTGGGGAGATAAAACAGAAAAAAAAAAAAGAAGATTGGCATCAGTTGTTAGCCCAGGTGCCAATCCTCAAAAAAAAAAAAAAAAGAAGACTATATGTGATCCCATATATATGCAATGTCTAGAATAGGCAAACCTATTGAGACAGAAAGTAAGTAAATTAATGGTTGCTTAGAGATGCGGTTGTGGAAGAGAATGGGAGATGATAGCTAAAGGGTATAGGTTTCTTCTTGAGGTGGTGAAAATGTTCTTAAATTTGCTTAAAATTGGAGATGGTTGTGCACATTTTTGAATATTCTAAAATCCATTGAATTGTATACTTTGGGTAAATTGTATGGTATGTAAGTTATAACTCAATAAAAGTGTTAAAGAGAAAAATGACAACTAAATGGAACACATGGTTTGGAACTGGATCTTTCTGCAATGAAAAACATTTTTGGGATGACTGGGGAAATTTGAATATTGTCTGGGAATTAGATGCTAGCCCACACGTATTGATGTTAATTTCCTGAGTTTGATGGTTGCATTTCAGTTATTCAGGAGAACATGCTTGCTTGGAGGAAATGCACACTGAAGTATTTGTTGGTGATGGGGTATCTATCACTGTGGGTAACTTACTCTCAAATGTCCCAGAAAAAAGTTGTTTGCAACTTATCTGTAAGTTTGAGATTATTTCAAAATATAAATGTATTTTGTAAAATACCTGACTTAATTTTAAAATGTGAGAGTGGAGATGGAATGTTGGATTCTCAGCAACCACAGGGCACTGATGGCCCGTGATCTAGCCTGCATGTGGTGGGAATAGTGGTGGTGGTGGCATTACCCTTTAGCCGGTTGCATTAGGCCCAACTAATATTTATAAGATTTCCAACTGACATCAATTCGTATGGAATTTGTACTCTAAAACAATAACATTGACTTTGAGAAAGAAAAGGTAATTACTATTTAATACAACAGACGAGGAATAGTTGAAGAAGTCAATTTATTTGAAAAGCAATGCTTCTTTATTGATAGTTACATTTATTAGCAGGGGTCATTAATCAGTAGCCAGTGGAAGGAATCAGCCCACTTTTGAACATGCCGCTAAAAGCCCTTCAGCTCATCGTCTTTCCTTTTGTCAGTCTGGTAACCAGTAAGTGTCAAAGACTCATTTTGTTGAGGAAGACTTTTGAATATTTTCAGATGAATATAATTATTATCACCTACTTGCACCTGAAAGGTAAAAAAAGAAAAAGGAGATTCATTTACATGGATCTATGTTGAGTGAAAGCTCTATAGGCCTGTAAGGACTTCACTGCAATAAGCTTTTCTGGAACAGCAATCTTAGACCAGCATTCTTAGACCCTTGGTTTTTATAAACCTACCACCTTATTTTATGAGAGAAAGGGCAGGTGAAAGGCATGGCAAGAGGCATAGGTCCTAGATTTATTTTATTTTATATTTTACTGTAATCTAGGCACAAATGAAAGTCTAGAATTGCATTTCATTTCAAACATGTGCACAGCAAGAAAACAAGTGACAGCCTTTTTTTTTTTTTGAGGAAGATGAGCCCTGAGCTAACATCTGCTGCCAATCTTCCTCTGTTTGCTGAGGAAGGCTGGCCCTGAGCTAATATCCGTGCCCATCTTCCTCCACTTTATATGCGGGACGCCTGCCACAGCATGGCTTGCCAAGCGGCCACCAAAGCGGAATGTGTGCACTTAACCAATGCACCACTGGGCTGGCCCCGTGACAGACTTTTTGGTGATTCTGTTTCTTGACTCCCAAATTGGGACGTTTTATTTGCTACAAGGTTTGAGAAGGAAGAAGAAAATCAGACTTGTCCTAGAAAGTTTGGGATGCGTGGTTCCCATATCTATGTTAGAACCCACTTTATAAATGCCCACTGGCAGGGCTGAGCAGGGCCCAGGGGGTGGACAGGCTGGTCTCCCTGCTAAAGTAAAGGGATCTTGCTGGAAAGTCATTGGTATGTGACTGAAATGCTAGTCTGGGCATGAATCTGGAACCTAGAAAATCATGGTAAGAATTTCCACCTTTGTTCTTGGTTGAGACGGTAAAAGTTTTATCTTAGAATAATGTTTATGGTGTTCTGATGTCCCTTCCTAACCCAATTTTAACAAATGCCATTTATGAAGTGTTTACTATGAGTCAGGCACTATGATGAATTTACATGATTATACATGTATACATTTATATACATGGTTATGTTTACATGATTATACATGATTATATTTACTTATTATTATGGGCCTGGAGAGGTGGAACAATGACAATTTTACAGATGCAGAAGTAGATTAAGAGAGATTAAATCAGCTAATAAGTGACAGAGCCAAGATTCAAATCCAGACTCCAACATCTATGTTCTTTTCACTCTACAGTATAACCTTTTAAAAGCATTTACTCTGTGCCTGGAATAGAGCATCAGCCTTTGCATACATTATTAGAGGCCGCGCAGCCAGTAGTTAAGCACCAGACTGCCTGGGTTTGAATCCTGGCTCTGCTCTTATAGCTGTGTGACCTTTGTTAGTTACCTCACCTCCCCAGGGCTCAATTTCCTCATCAGTAACTCAAGGGAAATGATCATACTTATCTCATAGACTTGTTGAGAGGATTAAATAATACAGGCCCAGTTGTTAGAACTCAGTAATTTTCTAGTTCATTTATTCCTGCAAAGTAGGTTATCATTATCCGCATTGTGCAGAGAAGGGAATTAAGGCTCAGAGAAGATGAGCAGCTGCACTCACACAGATTTTGATCAGTAGAACAAGGGTTCAAACCCCGGACCGTCTGACACCAAAGCCTGCAATCCTTACATTCTACCACCTGCCTCTTGATAGATATTTGAGAAAAAACAAAGAAAGTCACATCACCAACAACACCTTAAATCTAGAGAGTGGCTCAGAACAGAGAGATCAACAGCTAGATTGCCAGGAAGTAATGAGGGAACTGGGGTCAGTGGCTGTGATCAAATAGGAGAAATTTGATAGTAGAAGGAAAGAGAGAGAGAGAGGAGAGCCTGTGGTTAAGACCAGGCAGCTTGTCTTAAGGGAAGAAATTTTCAAAATAGTTTTCTGACGAGCTTTTTAAGAAATACATTAGCTGATTAATGTGAAATTTATGCACTTGGATTAATCATAAATTATTAAAATAATAATTCCAATTTTGGTGGAATGTTTCTTATCTGTGAGCAAAATCATTTTTAACTGGAAAACATTCTTTTCTAGCTGTGAAGAAAGCAGATTCATGTGGGCCTTCCAGGGCCTTGTAAGGGCTAGGAGCTCAAATTTGGTAGGACTGGGTTGATCTAGTTATATAACCCAGTATTGTAATTTTCTCATGCTGAGCTGATAAGCACCACTTATTTTATTTTTTTTGTGCAAACATTTCAAAAAATTTTTATATCTTGCATAGTTAATTGTTTGTTAAAGAGAAATAAGCCAGACTGTGCCCTAGTCAAATGGTTCAGTAAAGATTAAGTGAATATGTTTGAATGTCTGTTGTTATTTATTAAATCAGAATTATCATTTTCTCAGGGGCCGGCCCCATGGCCGAGTGGTTAAGTTTCTGCTCTCCACTGTGGCAGCCCAGGGTTTCGCTGGTTTGAATCCTGGGTGCGGATGTGGCGCCATTCATCAGGCCATGTTGAGGTGGCGTCCCACATAACACAACCAGAAGGACCCACAACTGAAAATACACAACTATGTATCAGGGGGCTTTGGGGATAAAAAGGAAAAATAAAATATTAAAAAAAAAGAATTATCATCTTCTCAACACAAAAGAATGAAAATGGCTCCCAAATATCCACGGTTGACTTGTTGAATTGGTTCCCTCTCAATAATGTCACAAGTACTTTCCCCAATCAGAACTGGATCAGTGCATCATTTAATTTTTTAAATATAGTTATAAAATTAATTTTAACAATACTTTAAATGCTCTGCTGCTTTAAACATTGCCTACAGGGTCACAAATTGAATCTACCTATTTGAGTTTCAAAGATTATTATTTAAATTCTATTAAGTGAACTGGTTATTTAAAGAGGAAAGTGGCTTAGATTATTTTCCCAGCTAATGAATCAAATCATTCCATACACCCATTTAATTTAGACACATAGAACTGCAACACTTTGAGGCGGAATAAGCGTCAAGATGGCATCTGGTCCAGCCCCACGCCTTCAGGCTCCCCCTTCACACCATAGCCACAAGCTAAACATTCTCTGAACTGTTATGAAATCTTTTTCTATAAAATTCATGGAAATTAAGTTAAGAATCAATATAAGAAAGCTTTCTAAATTCACAAGAAAAAGACAATATAAATATACCATCATCTGCCAAATTTGAGAGTCTACCATTTGGGAAGTATCATGCTAGGTAGGCATCTTGGTTTAGCACAAGGAGAAGGAATACGTCATATGGTAGGAGTGACAGGGAGTGTCACATAAAGTGAGAAATACATATCTTTAGTGCCAAAGTGGATGTTGAACGCTAACCTTAATGTAGTAATTTGTTCCAGCAACCACTTGAGTTTTATACTCCACAGCTTTAAATTCTTCATAAGTCTGATTTGTTTTTTCTTCAAGTTGTGGTTTAACCTTAAGAGAAAAAAGGAAACAAATTATCAAAGCTGTATTGGACTCCATTTATGTGATTTACAAATCTGGGAACCTCATGTTCCTAAAAGTCCTCAAAGATGATAATGAGATCTATGAGTTATTTTCAATATTTCAAAGAAAGGAAAACACCTATCTTTAATAAGATTATGCAGGCGTGGGGCTGACACCAGGAGGACCGATGAGGATCTGGGTGAGGAGCAGTTAGACTGCACCCTAGTCATTCCCTCTGCCCACTGGAGGACAAGATGTTACCAGGCCTCCACCCTGGCAGGAGGTTGGAGCTTTACTCTTAGCAGAAACTGAGTCAGAGAGATGATTTTCCTGAGGGCAGGAATGCAGGACCCAGGAGGCCCCATGCCTCACTCCCATCTTCATAAGTTTCTGGTGGTGTTAGTGCTTGAGCTATTTTGGAGTTCTGCAGCATGAATCTGCGTGCTTCTGGCTCAGACATTCCCCTCTGGGGCTTAGGCTCTGTGTAGACGCCTCAGTCATTTTCCATTGTTCATCTACTTTCCATCTTCCAAAGGTCTGTCGATATCTCTTTGTCAAAGTGGTGTTTACCTATGTCTTGTTGCCTTTATATTTGTGGGTTTGTGTCCTTTCCCCCCAAATTCTTTCCTATCATTTAGAGGGAAAAGGAAACATATGTGTGTGTTCCATATACCTTGTTTATCGGGAAGTTGCCCCCTGCTCTTCACCAAAGCATTTTATGTGCATACACAGCTTCAGACAGGCCTCCAGCGCATCTAGGGTTCTCCCGAGGCCACCCAGTCCTTCCCATCAACGGACAGACATTTTGAATCCTTTTCTATTGGTGCCTCTGTTCAGGTACGAGAACTGTTTTCAAAGACATAGACATCTGCAAACTCTGAGTTCTCGGACCACTTTCGAGGACCAAATACTTTATGGACCACTACCTATTTCTCCTGTAATCTTCAGAATAGATGGGAAGAATGTGATTGGTCTCTTGAGATAGAAGATTAAGCTCCAGACTGGAGAAAGGAAGAAGATAAGTAGTGAGAAAAAACCAGAAACTGAAAGAGGTAGGATGTATGAGAGAGGGGAGAAAAGTGGACAAGGGTGAGAGAGAAGTTGAGTAAGAAAAAGAGTTACCGACTTATTTCTCCCCTGTCCTAAGACTCTTGAGGCAACACTGGGTACCAGTCTAGTTGTTATCTGAGTTATAAAGGACTAATCTCGACAGTAAACCCAAAATTATCTATTTAAACTTCATTTTACAAATGAGGAACCTGAGGCTGGGAGGAGAACATGACTGCTTAAGGCTGAAAAATTATGAATTATAGTTAAAGTTTAAAATACTTCACCTGATAACTTAAGTATCTGATTTATCTGTTAATAATTATTTGTATTCCTTCTGGTCTCCATATTTTGGTCATTTTTTTTTTTTTACCACGTATCAAAAGTTTTTATTTCTATCTGTCCTAGAAATCCATCCAAATCTGTAAACTTTCCACTGTAGCTATGCAAGTCACAAGTCCAGAATTTTCCGTGAGAGAGTTGATTTTGAATGTCCTGGTTGGTTTCTGTAAGTGACTGTGTGTCCTGGTTTCAGGTTCACTGTACTCATAACCTGTAGCTTTGCTCCCTCATTCCAGGAAAACAGATTTGTATTGGACGCTATGAACCTGGGGTGATGAGACTTAAGCTGAGGAGCAGGAAAAGGGGAAGAGCAGGAAGGAGGGGGTTAGCGAAGCCCTAAGTTTCAGGGGGCAGCTTGTTGCTGAAAGACCCCCCGGGATGGGCGCCAGGATGGTGAAGGCCAGTGGGAGTGATGGTCTGGAGCCTGGTGCTAAACAGACAGACCTTAAGCTGCACACAGTTGGCTTCCACCTTCCTCACCTGCCATGCATGGCGGTAGCTGAAGCGCTGGTGGGAACGAGGTGGATTTGTCGCTTGGGCCCCAGCCAGCGGAAGGATGCTACCAGGGAGGAGCACCTGGTGAAATACATTTACCCCAGAGCTGTTCAAGAATTTCTTATTGCTGCAGAGCACGAATCTTGGTGAGATGTTAATTCTCTGGGATCTGAGGATTCGAGCTATGCTGAGCCCAAGACCCTGGTGTGTCCCACTCTGTAATCATTCTGCATAAATATTTGGGCTATGCATAATTTAGGAAAGAATGAGTAGAAAGATAATGGTGGCATCTTCAATAGGCTGTACTTGGGGAAGTTTTACAGAGTGAGGAAGGAAAGTTTGGGAAGTACATGAAAGTACAGTAGGGCTGGTGAGAGGTGACTTGTGGATATTTGTCATCTATGTTTTGAGGGAAGGGGGAAGTTTGGGGCAAGGCACCCAGAATGCAAGAAATGATGGCACCTGGCATAAGAGAGAAAGGGCTGGCTTAAGAAAAGAGGACAGAGTCTTAGGCTGGAGGGAGGAATGAGATCAGTAGAGGATAAGCAAATCGGGGTGTTCTCACACCAGATGACTATGATCTTCTAAGAGAAGGGACTGAGACACCAGCGGGAGGGGCCCTGGGGAGGGGAGGGATGGAGAAACTGAGGAGAGAGAAGGTCCAGATCCACCTCTGTGGGGTTTCTAGAAAAGGACCAGAAAGGATCCTTTTGGATCCTTTGACTGAAAGGATGTTCTGGCAGCCCTGTCGGGGTGTTACTGTTGTGGTTGCTTGCTGGCATGAATTCACGAATTTGTAATGGGTGTTTTCTGTGGTTCTGCATCTTCCTTGAGCAAAGTTCTCTGAACCTGGAGCAGAAGCTGAGGAGGAAGTGGTGGCAGTGGGAGTGATCTCTAATTGAGGATTGGAATACAGAAGCTTACAGGGTCATGGAAATCAGGGGTGGAGGAGTATATGAAACCACCCATCAAGGAGTCAAGCTGGATGATGATCGAGTGGGCCTAGGCATGTTCTGATGAAGATGGGAGGTACTGGTAATCACACATGAAGGATTCTCGTGTGGCTGAATGGCAGGTTCTCTGCCACAGGTGTGGCAGTGGAAGAGGTGACTGATGAGGAGGCTGAAGTCAGAGAGAACACAAATTTGTGGATGAGTGAGAGCCATGATATGCTAAGCTCCAGGGTGTGCCCATGATGGTATGCACATGAGGTGTTTGTGTGGTGTCCTGGCAGACGAAAATTGTGATCTGTGTATGCCAGGAATGGTATTCAGCAATCAGATTTAACTTAGAGAGGTGTGTGTGTGTGTGTGTGTATGTGTTTTGTGTGTAAGCATCTGTGAATGTGTAATAATAGCTCTTATTTCTAAAAATAACTATTGAAATAACACTTCTTTCCCACACATAAACATACTCAGAATTCTCATCCAATGGTTTTTTACATATGATATAAGATAAAGGATCAGCAATAATGATTCGGAGTCTTTTGCTGGTAGGGCCATTCATTTGGTCTTTAATTACACATATCATGGCTTTTCATGGATGGGGCCATCTATGGCTCTTTATTTCCTGTTTGTATCTCTGATCTCCAATCTGCTTTATAAATTTCCCTGAGGGCAGGGACCATCTTTACATCCCTTCTCTCCCTATAGCAATTCACATAGTACTGTGTACACAATCAACATTTTCTAAATGAAGAGACCAGGGTTGTTTTCCTACATGATAACTTGTCTCCCCAAATAGGAGAGAGGATGGAAGAGGGGTATAGCAAAGACCCTCAACGAATATAGAGAATCTTGGATGAGGGGATTTCTTCCACGTGAACTCTAGACTCAAGTACCACTAGCATCCTTTAGCACATGATACACAATTACCCTCCAGTCTCCTTATCTTCAGGATGGGGAAACTTTTCTTCTGCTTTCAAACACGTTCAAGTCTTCTCAACCTCAAGCCGTTTGGTTGACTTTCCTCTCTTTCTCACCTCATCCAACATCCCTCTTTCATTTTGATGTCGAATTCTTTGAGCCTGTAGTTATGATTTTCCTTGAGGCTTTCTCCTATCTATGTGCTGACTTTCCCCCTCCTGGCCCTCCCTCCCTAATGGTATTCTTCCTTCAGTTGGCATTCCACTAAGAAGCTCCCTGACAAGGACAGTGAAGGCTGATCAACTTCAGCTCCTCTAAGAATATCTGCATTTGACGTGTGATTTTTAAAAACAGAAATACATCAAAATATCAAAGAAACAAAACTACAAGGTAAATGACAGGTAGTGGTGGTCTTTCCTGAGACCCCCTCAAATCATACTAGGTGTGTGATTACCAGTACCTACCCATTTGCCTGGCCCTGCCTGGGAACCTAACTAATTCTATAATCTTGGAGAAGGTGTTGATTAAATTTCCTCACCTCAAAGTGGTTATAGAAATACCTGCCTCTTGGGGTTGTTTGTGGAGGAATAAATGACATAATTGATGTGAAAGTGTTTCCTAAACTATAAAGTGCTTCCTAAGCTGACCGTTCCTCTATCTTCCAACACTTAATTGGGAATTGTCCCCTAGGGCTCTATTTTAACACCGGAGCTGCTGAAGTACCCACACAGCAACTATTCACCTCAAAGTAAGGAGGTGTGACAAGCAATCTCTAATGTCCTTCCTGGTTCAAACCCTATGATTGTGAGGAAGTACTTAGCTGGAGTTTGCCTTATATTATGTCCCAGATAGCTTGACTTCCCTAAATGGACTGTGAACTCCCGGAGGGCAGGGGCCATGTCTTACAGTCCTTATGTATCTTCTATGACATTTAACAGAATGCTGGACACCTAAGAGATACTCAAGAAATGATCCATTGGTGTTCATTTCCCATATTGATTTAAATCTGAGGCTAGCTGCTTGCACAGAGGAGGCAAGTTTGTCACATCATCTCTCCCCAGTATATTTCCCTTACCCCACATCTCCATGTTCCTGTCACTGCATGGTGGAAAAGGCAGGGAGTCAACAATCTGGAGATAGGCTAGCTTCTTAACTAGGTGGTTATTAACTTCTCTGAATCTCAGTTTCATCATCTGAAAAACGGACACGATGCCTTCCCTCCCTGTCCCAGGGATTATGAAGATCAGATGAGAGGTCGGATGGAGGACAAGGCTTTTGCAACTGCAAAGCCCCTTTCCGCGGTGAGGTAGCTACTGTTAATCCCTATCTCTCATTCTACCTCTCTGACAGGGCTGGAGCCTGAGGTAAGCATCAAGAAACACACTTTCAAGTTAATTTTATGATTTAGGATGTGACTCACAGATGGGTGTTATTAACAATGCAAGGCCCTTCTGATAGCTTCTTAATTAAAACAATTATTCTTGCTAACCAAGATAGGCTTTTTAAAAATCACTAAAATTTTTTATAAAAAAAAAATCATTAAAATTTTCTGCACCCTCTCGGCTTCAAATCTCTGGTCTTCCCCATCCGCTGTACAACTCTGGTCCCTGGAGACTCTCAGAGGGATTTCCAGGGTCAGGGACGATTTCAGGCAAAAATTCCACGTAAACAATGGTGATGCCTCACCTATGCTTATTTTTTTCCCGTTTTCAAGTCATTTTTATTCACATTATCTCATTTAGTCCTTACAGCTCTGAAACCAGCAGGGTGAGAGGTGTTATCTTCATTTCACAAGTGAAATTGAGAGTTTCTCGCAGCGCTCTGATTTTAGAAAGCCCGACTCCCATAGGACTCTTACGATATCAAGCATCTCTGGTTCTGTAGACCAGTGAGGTCATGGACTGCAGCATGGGCATCACCGGGGAGCGGGCTAGAAATGCAGAATCTCAGGCCCACCCCAGACCTACTGAGTCACAATCTGCATTTTAACAAGACCCCCAGGTGATCCATGTGCACATTCAAGTTGGAGAACACAGACCTGACACAGGGATTCAAATGAAGGTAATGATCACTTACTATTATCTTCTCCAAGAAAAGAAAACTTCCAAGGTATTTATTTTGTTTAAAAGGGACTCTTGAAAGGGAAATATTTAGCCGCCAAGAATGAGCGGTAGAATTCTAGGCATCTGATCTCTTAGAGAGCGTTCCAGTGCCCTAACGTGGAGGACCCCATCTCTTCCAATTCCGCGAGAAGCTGGTCTTACTTGCTGAACAGTGTCATAGGATGAAGTTTCGGAGAGAAGAAACAAGAAGGAATGATACAAGAAAATAGCGCAATAATTTACAAACCTAAAATAGTAATTTATATATATTTTCTTTTCATGAAATACGCAATATAACAACTTTTTATGATACAGGTGATAGCTAATCAAACAACGCAAAAAATGTATCAACTTGCTAAAAACATTAAGAGTTCTATCCTCACCATAATGAGTTTTGGAATCACCATAGACTATGTCACTTCTCTGCTAGTTTAATCATCTTCTAGATACGAAAAGACTCAAACATTGTTTACCTAGTCAAATTTGTAGGAAGCTTGTAAGTGGATTGCCTTTACAATATTGTTCTTTATTCAACTCAATTAAAAAAATTTCCCTGCAGTGCATTTAAAGTCTAGTTGGTCAAATTGTTAACGACCTCAGACTTTAGTTACATGTTGGCTCCGCTTAGTGAGATTAGAAAAGTTCCATCAGAAAGTGAATTGGTAACCCTGGAATCCTGCGTCGTAAGAACTTTAGAGATGAGCCAGTACAAATCCTTCTTCTACAAATGGGGAGACGGGGTCAGAGAAGGGATGTGGTTTGCTCAAGATCACTCTCACAGTTGACATTATTAGAAGTTTCATCTGAAAAAAGTTATAGTTGTAAGGAAGCCTGAACAAAACTACACATTTCCCAATGTTCTGGTTTTCATGAAGTTCACCCACGTGCTTAACATGGGGCCAACCTAGGAACCAAGATTTTGAATTAAACCTTTTCACGGGATAAATCGACTCACCCTATCAGCAATCTCCTGGATTTCTGGAGTGGCAGGTCTGGCTTCAGTTAACCCTCCAGGCATCCCTCCAGACATCATTTTGCCTAACTGCTTCTTTGCGGGGCTCGATGCTGGAGCAGAAGTGGTCAGGTAAGTGTGCAGACTCCGGTTTTTATAGAGGGTGTTGCTCATAAGCTCCGCCTACAGACTGTTTTATTTTCCACAAAGAGCAAAAAGGCACGGGGGAATGGAGTAGGCCTTGAGGCAAGTTTTCTTGCTTCCTCAACAGAATGTGCTGACAGGAATTTGGAAGAATGAGGGGCTCAGGGTGAGTAAATGGGAGTACACGGGAGTCCCTCTGGGGCAGGAGTCAAACTCCCCCGCCTGCTCTTTGACGATGGTTCCACCCTGCTGCGTCTCAGGGAGGAAATCTGAAGCCACAACCAGAGTTTCCCAATATTTTAAAAGCCCTAACACAAAATTTTATTTTTTAAAGGAATATTTATTAATGTAAAGGCTGATGTTTTAGGATTTACTTGACTTTATAAAGAAAGTAAAAAGATCAATCTGGAGCACCTCGGCTGGCTATTTGTATTTTACATTTGTTTATATTTCTAGAACTGTTTAAAATACAGAAAAATACAAAGAATAAAACAACAAATGCCTATACATAGTCCTATCACCCAGAATTAAAACTTTTAAGAAATAAAATATTACAGGTTCCCCCTACTCCCTCCACCTTCCCCTGACCTTGCCCTCCACAGAGGTAAACTACGTTGTGAGTTTGGTATCCTTCCGGCCCGTTTTTATACTTTGACTTAGCGTATTTTAAAAAACCTACTTCAGGGGCTGGCCCCATGGCCGAGTGGTTAAGTTCGCACGTTCCGCTTTGGCAGCTCAGGGTTTCACTGGTTTGGATCCTGGGTGCAGACATGGCACTGCTCATCAAGCCATGCTGAGGCAGCATCCCACATGCCACAACTAGAGGGACCCACAACTAAAAATATACAACTATGTACCGGGGGGCTTTGGGGAGAAAAAGGAAAAATGAAATCTTTTAAAAATCTACTTTAATTGTATGCTAAACATATAGTCTATATTATGCTTTTTTTCTACTCAACATGTTTTTGAGTCATTTCATGTTGGTACACAGATGGACCAATCAATTCATTTCCTTTAACTGCTATTCTGTGATAGCTCTATCTGTCTGTCTATCTACCTATCTCCTTACTCTATCTTACTACTATATGCGATTCCATATCTTACATACTTATTCCCCTAGCGATGAAGATTTTATTGTTTCCCTTATAAACAATATTGCATTTTTTTCCTTTTGTACATGTGCGAAGGCTTCTGCAGGCAAATTATCTAGAAGCAAAATTGCTGTTTTTGTGTGAATATTTATTTGGATTATTATTGAATTTTTGGAACATGTAACACATACACATAATAAAAATGTTCAAAAAGAACAAAAGAGTCTACAATAGAAGGAATTCTTCCCTCACTCTATTCCCCAGCCACCCTTCTACTCTCCAGAGACAACTACTGTCACCAGCTTTTTATGTCCTTCAGAGATAGTCTTTACACACACAAATAAATATACACATACATACATACACATGTGTATATATTTTCTTTTATAAATGGTACAAATGTTATCCTAGAACATAAACTATTACACACTTAGATTTACCCCTAACAATATATTTTAGAGATCGTTCTATTTTATTACATAGAGAGATGTTTCATTCTTTATAATGTTTGGCAGGTACTTGACAGATTCTTGGAGATAGGTAGGTGTCTTACTGGATAATCTAAGGGGTGCTATGCAGATAGCTGTCCATGGAATGCCTTCACCCATGTATTGAGAAGAATAGTAAGTGTGGATGACATGGTGCTCACTCAAGAGGCCACAATTCGTCTTAAGACTTTGGCTCAGCTCTGGCCACAGGTAATCCTTGACATCTTCCTGTAAAATTCCTAAGTCAGGTCTTCTCATACCCAGGCTACCAACTTTTTTTCAAGGCCACAGCCTATTTCAACCTCTCTGTTCACCAACTAGTCCAGGGATCTTTATCTAATCTCCTCTGTGGTCAGGCATAGGGTAAGCAACATATCTTCTGTTCTCTTTCTAGAGTCTATGTCTTACTACTCTTAGGTATTCTTTCCTGATTCTCAATAATTTCATTTAGAAGCAAAAGCTGCCCAGAAGCAAATATTCCTTCTCTCTTTGCATTTCTACTATAATATCCTAGTTCTTCTCAAGGTAGAATGGATGCCTCTGACTGACAGGGGAGGAGTCACATACAAGGAAGTACAGAAAAGAAAAGCACAGCAATTAATATCTCTTGTTATTTACTTAATTGAACATACAATTAAATGCACACTTATTTTTTAATACCTTTAAGATTGCTTTACTGGATGTTGTGGAGTTTTTTTGATATTAATTATTCAGCCTATCTTTATGGAACTAGACATTCTCATATGTTTTATATTTCTTGTCTGTGAGCTCATCTCCCACAAGAATTATCTTTTATGGGAGATTTCCTTTGTGGGGGGCTGGGTTCTGGGCTTCTCTATGGGGTGGTTGCCTCTACTGGGCCCTACAGGGTGCACAGGCCCCAAACTAGGTCTTATTTTACTGTTGACTTAGGGCTCTTGAATCATGAAGATACTCAGAATTTGGGCTTATCTCTAGCTTTTGGTATAGCCTGGGGCTCTGGACATCTCCAGCTGACAGTGCTTCCACCCACGGCTGGGGTAAATGTATGATATACTCATTTACTAAATATCCCATCATTACTGTTCCTAGGTATTTACCCAAAAGAAGTGAAAACATATGTCCACACAGTGACTTGTGTGCTAATGTTCATAGGTGCATTGTTCATAATAGCTCCAAACTGAAAATGACCCAAACGTCAACTGGTGAATAGATTTTAAAAATCGTATATCTGTATTGTAGAATACTACTCAACAGTAAAAAAGAACAAAATAGTAATACATACAGTAACATAGGTGAACCTCAAAAACATATCAAAGTGAAAGAAGTCAAGTAAGAGAAGTCAAACACAAAAGACTATGTTTTAAATTATTCCACTTGTAGGAAACCCCAGAAGAGGCAAAATTAGAGTGACGAAAAACAGATCAGAGGTTGCCTGGGGCTGGGGCTGGGAGAAAGGATCGACTGCAAAGGGGCACAGGGAACGGCTTTAGGGAGACGCGACTGTTCCATATCTGGATTGCGGTTGGGGTTACACATGGTACAATTACCAAAATTCCTCAGATTGTACACTTAAAATGGGTGGACTTTATTGCATGTAACTTGCACTGAAAAAAGCTGGGATAAAAACGTACTACCTGTTAAACACCTTGATGTGTCTCTTGGTCTTGCTTTTATACGGCTTCCTGTACTGTTTTTCATTAGAGTCCTAACTGCCACTGCATCAACATATTGTCTTAAAAAGAGTTGTAAAGGTCCCATTTGAAGTGTGTGTTCGAAGGGAGGGCAAAGTTACTCCTCCTGGCTATCCTCATGGTGAGGGGAAAGTAGGAGGTAGGGTTGAATGAGGACGAACCATGGAAAGCAGGTGAAAGATTGTATGCTTTAGTTGTTAGGTGATAGAGGCCACTACAAATGTTGAGCTATACAGAAACCATTTGTACTTTAGGAAGATAGAACTGGAAGCAGTGTGTAGGCTGGATTGGAAGAAAGGATTCTGGAGACGGAAAGGTTGACTAGGAAGTGATCACAAGAAGCAATGCAAAGTTAATTCTGATCCAATGTTGTGGGAAATGGACTGGAGAGAAATGGGATCGTGTGGCAATCTATAAAAATAATATTAGGAAGGAGGGAAGGACAACAAAAAGGGAGTCAGGTGGCTGATGGAGGTGTTTTGTTTGGATAACCAGGAAGATAACTGTGCTATTAACAGAATTTGGGAATATAGGAGGAAGAGCATGTTAAGCAAGTCGGTCAATATTGCAAATATAAAGATATACCTGGGTAAAGAAATCCACCTCTCTCCTTTTTCTAGGCAAATCCTGGGGAGAATGAAGACCTTGGCAAAAGAATTTATTCGAGGTTTTACTAACATAATGTGGAAATCAGAAATAATGGGCCTTGATATTTCAGTGGCCTTAATTGTAGAAATTTAATTTTCAATTATGTTTCGTAACAAGTCTTATGCAATAAGTGCTAGACTGGCCATTACCATCTCGGCAAAGATGAGGAAGGAGAGAAGGCCGGAGAACATTAACATACCAAGGATCTTTGGGGCACGAAACATAAAGCAACGCTGGGTAGATGAAGGTCTTGCTTAATTTGAATCTATTCCATCTTAGTATGTCAATAATAATTTAAATTTTTATCTGGTTACTTGACTAAGAAGCATAAGAATCTCTCTCACAATAGTCAGATGTTAGCTACTTTATTTTTTTCAAATATGCCTAGGGCAGAACCTTTCTTTTTTTTGAGGAATATTAGCCCTGAGCTAACATCTGTTGCCAATCCTCCTCTTTTTTGCTGAGGAAGACTCGCCCTGAGCTAACATCCGTGCCCGTCTTCCTCTCCTTTATATGTAGGATGACTGCCACAGCATGGCTTGACAAGTGGTGCCATGTCCTCACCTGGGATCTGAACCAGCGAACCCTGGGCCGCCGAAGCAGAGTGTGTGAACTTAATCGCTGCGCCACCGTGCCGGCCCCAAGGGCAGAATCTTTTTGTATAACACAATTCACTATCTCTTTCTGAGAAGAAATTACCTTTCTTGACAACATACTTAAGCAATTTTCTGATGAACTTTAATAGGATTAAGGCTTGTTCTGGGAACCTAGTTATTTTCTTAATAACTAGTTACTTTCTTTTAAAAACCCTGATTAACTTGAACTTCTTAAATATCCTACACTGGCTACAGATGCAGTAAATTATTATTATTCCAGTAAAATGTTTAAAATTATATGTTTATATTTATGTCATTATATGTAAAATTATATGTTTAACTAAATTGAATTATAGTAACTATCTTAAAATGATTTGTTCTATAAACTTCTTTGCTACAAATCATAAGGATTTAGTTATTCTCTTTACAATGCCTCTTCAACACACTTTCATTATCAACTTTTGTTTCTCTGTAGTTTGTCGTACAAGGAAGAGAATCAATAAAGTGGAGTAGGATCGAAGGTACAGTTTCTCCTGAAGTTGGCAGAGAGAGGAGAGGGGTATGAGGATAAAGTAATATGAAAAATAAAAAGCTGTTGCACAACAATGGGAGGTACTTAATACGACTGAACTACACACTTATAAATGGTTAAAATGATACATTTTATGTTATGTTTCTCACAATAAAAAAATAAAAGTAAAAATCATGGAGAACCACAGTGGGGAGAGGCAAGAGGTACGGCTAGTAAGCTTTGTCCTCAGGAGGCTGCTGGAGTGATTTAAGCCTGAGGTCATGAAGATCTGGGCCAGAAGCAGTGGCTTTGCCATGAGTCATTCTCTGGGTTTGGTCCTAGCTGGAGCGTGGACATCCTCCTGCACTGTAATTGTGCCTTCCCTCCTCAGTCTCCTGCCTTCCGCTAAAGGGCACTGCCACCACCCAGCTGTGTGATCCGGAGCTATGAAGGCACACTTTGTTTCCTTATCTCCAATTCTAATCCATCAGAAAATTCTGTACAAAAAATTTCTTGCACAAAAAATACGGCCCGCTGTTTGTTCTCCACACAGCAGTCAGTGGGATCTTTTGTAAACACAAATTAGATGGTGTTACTCCTCTGGATAAATTCCTTTAACATCTTCCCACTAAATTAAGGAAAAAAAAAATTCAAACCCCTTACCATGGACTCCTAGGCCTTGCAAGATTCAGTCTTTGCCTAACTCTCCAACCTCATCTCATGACACTTTCCCCCTCAATGCTTTCTGGATGCACTGGGCTCCTTCGGTTCCCAGAACACGCAAAGCTTTTCCTCCCCTTAGCCTCTGAGCACCTGATGTCCTGTGAGCTAGGAATGTTCTTTCCCAGGTTCTTTACCGAGGCTTCTCCGTCACATCTCAGCAGAAAACGTCGTGTTCTGACAGAGGCCCTCTCCCACCTCCCACTGGTCCTTCTTATGTCGTCTTCTTTGTTAACAGCACTATTCACAGTCTGTGTATATTTTGGTTATTTTCATACTCTCTCTTGCCTGGAATAATTGCTATATTCCCAGATCCCAGAGCTTAGAACAATGCTTGGCAGATAGTAGGCATTCAATAAATATCTATTGAAAGCATAAATAATCACCTATTTACTTGTCTTTCTCCTCCATTAGACTGTAAGCCTGTGTAGGGACAGGAGCCCTGGCTGTGCTTTGCCTTGTTGTCATCCTGGTGCCTAGCAGAATGCCCGGCACACAGTAAATGCTCAATAAATAGTTGTTGAATAAATACATGCACTCTAGCTCTCCATCTGGATTGGATCATGGGTCTATCCAACAGACCTTTATCTAATATGGAAAGTGGATAATGTCGATGTCTCAGAGTCCCCCTGGGAGAGGATGACAATGGAGTTAAGAGGCAGAGATGGGGGAGCTCTGGCTCCCCATCCCAGCTTCAACTGAAGCAACGCTTGTCTGTCTTACAAACTATGATTCTATATAAAAATTAATTAGGAAGTCTGTAGCCCCTCTTTTTTTTCTGTTTTTATAAAACTCCTGATTTAAACTAAGCTATTCTTTTTACATATGAGCATAGTGAAGCCAAGAGAGGCAAAGTGTGTTGCTCAAGGTCATGTACCAGTCAGAGACAGCTGGGCTGGAGTCCAGGTCAACTGATTTCTGTTCAGTGCTCTCCTGACTGGATCCCCTTATCTCCCATGGTATTCTCTGGCCTGTCCTGATAGTGGTTGGCAATGACCTATAACCTGGGGATGCGGGCTGAGAGAAAGGTCTTGATTTTGTGTGTGCTCTCCGAAGGCAGAATGGCGATTATCCTCCTGGAGTGATTTTTGGGCATAGATAGATTCCATTGGACTCAAACTGCCTCTTTACCAATCAACGAGCAATACAGCTTGGGCACTTCTTGAGACAGAGCTCGGAGCTGCTGCTGTCCCCAGCTGATTCACATAAGCTCAGTGGGAAGCTCCAATGTACACACAGCCAAGGGGAGCCCACTTGAGCTGTAACAGTTCAGTAAGGATGGTGATGATATCCCCATAGACAGGCTTCTGCTGGGGAATTCCGAGGTAAGTGGAGGACCATCAGTCTCCTTGCTCTAGGTTACTCAAGAACTGATGCATATGTTCACAAACAGATGTTTTCAACTGGTGACAAAGTTTGCTTGTAAGTCAGTTGTACGGAATTTGGTGTTTCCCTCAGAAATGCCATCTGCATGGTGACCTCTAGGCCGGCTCATCAAACCCATTTAACCCACAATGAGTCTGCCTCCTGCAGAGAAATTTCATCATTGAGTAAACACATTGTTATTGACTGTTTTCCCCACTATGTTCCAGATGGATCTCATAGTTCAGAGAGGAAGATGAACACGTGCAAAGTGCCTATAATAATAGCATAAAAATGCCTTAACTGGGACTCACCCCCTGGAGAGGTGGGAAAGGTACTTGAGAGGAGGGGACACTTGAGCTGGGCGTTGGAGGATGCCTGGAGTTGGCTTCCATTTCTTCTGAGTTTCTCTAAGTGTTATTTTTTTTAAAATTAGCGTTATTGAGGTATAATTGACTTACAGTCATTTGCACATATTTAAAATGTTCAATTTCGTAACTTTTGACATGTATATGTATATACACACATATATACCACAATCATTACCACAAGTTTCCTCGTGCCCCTTGGTAATCCCTCCCTCTCATGCCTCTCCACATTCGCCATGGCCAAGCCACCACTAATCTACTTTCTGTCACTATAGATTAGTTTGCATTTACTAGAATTTTATATAACTCTAGAATGATTTCGTTTACTCAACATAGTTATTTTGAGATTCATCCATGTTGTGTGTACCAATAGATCGTTCCTTTAAATTATTGAGTAGTATTTTATTGAATGGATATACCACAGTTTATCTTTTCACTTGTTGATGGACATTTGGGTTGTTTCCAGTTTTCGGCTGTTCAAATAAAGCTGCTATAAACATTCATGAACAAGTCTGTATGGTTTTATTTCTCTTGGGTGAATAGCTAAGAGCGGAATGGCTGGATCCTATGGCAAGTGTATGATTGCTTTTTTAAGAAATCTCCAAGCTGTTTTTCAAAGTGTTTAACCTTCCCACCAGTAGTGTTTGAGAGTGCCAGTTTCCCTACAACTTCGTCAACACTTGATATCATTAGTCTTTTTTATTTTAGCGGTTCTAATGGGTATGCAATGGTATCGCAATGTGGTTTTATTTGCATTTCCCTAATAACTAGTTTAGTAGCTTCTTATGTGCTTCTTTGCCATTCATGTGTCTTCTTTGGTGACAGGTCTATTCAAATATTTTGCCCATTTTTAGGGGGAGATTTGTTTGTTTTCTTACTGGTGAATTTGGAGAGTTCTTTATATGTTCTGGATACAAGTCTTTTACCAGATGCAGGATTTGCAGCTATTTTTCTCTCCAGTCTATGACTAGCCTTTTTGTTCTCTTAGTGTCTTTTGAAGGTCAGACGTTTTTAATTTTGATGAAGTTCAACTGATCAATTTGTTTTTTTTTAAGTAGATCATGCTATTGGTGTCATATCTAAGAAATCTTTGCCTAATTCAGAGTTATAAAGGTTTTTCCTCTATGTTTTCTTGTTAAAGTTTTATAGCTTTAGGTTTTTAAAAATTTGCTAATAGTAATTGAAACAGACAAGAAGTTGTTTTTCCCCCAACAATTTCTTTCCTCTGCTCCCTGCTTCTGTTTCTCAACTCAGACTCTAAATTGGTAAGACAAAAGGACAGGTGGGTGCTTCCTGGACGTAAATGATAAAAAGGTTTCTCATACGTTTCAGAGGACTGCAAAGCTTGGGCTTATCCTGACATCATTAGGGCTGGGCAAGGGGCCTGTGGGAAACTGCCAAGCCAGCCTCTGAGGGGGGCTTGGCAGGTGCTGGGATTGGGAACCCCACATCAGCCCTGCCACTAACATAAATCAGGGCCAGGCCTGGAAGAGGGGCTGTGACAGTGACAGGAAGAGGAGGGAGGGAGGTGGGGGGCCTCAGTGAGGGGAAGGGGAATTCCTGGGCCAGCAACCCCTTTCCAGTGGATGTTTCTGTGTTAGAAATGCATGTAGGCTGTTGAGACGGTGGATGGGTGGCTGCCAGTGACTATAGGGGACCCCAGAGCATCGAATGCCATCAACACTCATGTAACTAGAATCTCTCCTCTAGTCACTCTTTACTCCAGCTCTTTATACACACAGCTAATGGCCTCTTTTTCAAACCCCATTTTGGTCAGTTCTTTCCCCCCTAAAAGCTTCATGCAGTGGTTTTCAAATTCCCTCAAGGGACCCTAAGCTTTCTCAGAGCTGCCCAGGCCTGGAGGTGAAGGATAAGAGGACATGGGGGAAGGGGAGATAGCAGTTAGCCATAGAGTCTTTGCCCCTGCTCTTTGTGTCAACCAGGATGGCTTGGCTATGCCTAAAGGAGATGGGGGAATTCTGTATTTCCCAGATTTCCTTTCAGAAGGAGTGCTCTATTCTTACAAAAGACTTTCCTTGTCAAGTACCTTAGGGAGGAAGCTGAGGCCCCCGGGCCTGGGTGTTGGTTGGCTTCACGGCTTCAGAAAAGCAGTTTTGTTCTGCATCCAGAGGGAGGGGAGACAGTTCGGTCAGCAAGTGGCAGGAGGGCCACTCTGTGCTCCATGATGAGACCCCACCTGTGACTTCAAACCTGCAGAAAGTTGACGAAATTTGCAAAATGCTGGGCATGAACGGAGATTTTTTTCTCGAAGGGGAGCACATCCTCTGAGTTTCTTGCCTGGATTGCTGCGGAGCAAGACAGAGCGAACAGAAGGGAATCAGGAGGGGGAGCCCTTAGGGCTCAGCCAAACTCTTGGAGGGGCACAGCGTTTCCCCGTCTCCACACCGGAGCTTTAGTAATCCTCCCTAGATCTCTTTGGTGGGGGAGTTCTCAGTTCTCATCTGGGGTACACATGTTTTGGGGTTCCAGATGGGATTTTTTTTCCTTTTTTTATATCCAAGCATAATTTATATGTGGCAAAATGCACACGTTTTAAGTGCACTACTCAAGAATATGTGCCTAAATGTTTACGGTTGTGTACATCCACAGAAAGACAACGAATATTCCCATCATCGCAGAAAGTTCCCTCATGCACCTTCTCAGCCACTACTATCTGCTCAACCACTAATTTAGCCTGTTATTCACCTTCCGCTAAGTAGAATCATACTGTAGATGCTCTTTTGTGTTTGGCTTCTTTTACTCAGCATTATGTTTTTGAGATTCACCCATGTTGCTGCTTTTATCAATAGTTTGTTCTTTTTTATTGCTGTGTAGTATTCCATTGTACGAATATACCATGTTTGTTTATCCGTCTCCTGCCGATGGACATTTGCGTTATTTCTAGTTTTTGGCTATTTTGAATAAATCTTCTATGAACCAGTCACTTCTCTTGGGTAAATACCTAGGAGTGGAGATGCTGGGATACAGGGAAGGTTTAAGTTTAACTTATCAGAAACTGCCAAATAATTTCCAGTGTGGTTGTACCGTTTAAACTCCACTGACAATTCATGAGAGCTCTGGTTGCTCCATCCACTTCAACACTTGGTATGATCAATCTTTTTAATTTTAGCCATTCTTATGGGTATATGGTACATCTCACTGTGGTTTTAATTTGCATTTCCCTGATGAGTAATACTTTTTAGGACCTTTTTATGTGCCTATTGATCATTTGGATATTTTCTTTCATGAAATGCCTATTCAAGTCTTGCCCCATCTCTATCTTTTTTCTGTTTTGGAAAAGCTCTTTACATATTCTGGATGTGAGTTCTTCTAAATATTTTCTCTTGGTCTGTAGCTTGTCTTTTTACTTTCATAATGGGTGTTTTTGGTGAGCAGAAGTTTTTAATTTTGATGAAGTCCATTTATTCTTTCATGGCTATTGCCTATGACATGTTTTATTTATTTATTTATTTATTTATTCCCTTTTTCTCCCCAAAGCCCCCCCGGTACATAGTTGTGTATTCTTCATTATGGGTTCTTCTAGTTGTGGCATGTGGGACGCTGCCTCAGCGTGGCTTGATGAGCAGTGCCATGTCCGCACCCAGGATTCGAACCAACGAAACACTGGGCCGCCTACAGCGGAGCGCGCGAACTTAACCACTCGGCCACGGGGCCAGCCCCGCCTATGACATATTTTAAAAATATTCACCTACCTTAAGGTTCAGGAATATATCTTCTTACATTTTCTTTTAGATGCTTTATGATTTCAGCTTTTACATTTAAACGTATGATCCATCTGAATTTAGTTCTGTGTGATGTGTTCAGCGTAAGGGAAGGAGGTCAAGTTTTTTTGTTTTTCTTTATAGATAGCTAATGGCTCCGATGCTACTTACTGAAAAAAACAAACACATTTTTTTCATGGATGAATTTTATTGATGCCATTGTTGAAACAAATTGACTATTTAAATGTGAGTCCATGCGCTTATTAAGTGCCTTTCCCCCCAGGACCTGATCAGCCAAGAGAAAGGGGAGAAGGCAGCAAATTTCAGATATTTTTCCAAGGAAGTCTAGATCCAAAGCATAAGGCATGTGGAAGGAAATGGCAGATGGTTAAGTGTGTCCTTCCCTTGTCCGTAAGAACAACACTCCCATTGTGTATATAGTCCTTCTGTTGGTAAAGGCGTTAAGTGCCAGGCTTGTAACCAGGTTATGTGGATTTGGGGAGTGCTATAGCCAAAATTGTGAGGCTCTCAGGTTTCCATCCCTTCCCCCAGCCCCTTAGGTGTTACTGTGTTCACCTGCTCTCCCTATCTCATCTATTAAAATTTACTCTTAGGAAAGAATCTGCAAATCTGTCACAAAAAGGTACACATGACTAACAAAAATCTTCCATGGATATTGACAGTTTCGCTGGAGTAAGTGCTTTGAGATGATGAAATATGATGGTGAAATTTTATGCATGAAATGAGCAAATACAGTTGGGAACATAGAGTGTCTGCAGTATCTATTAATCACATCAGTTAGGTGGTCCCCTCCCCTTTATACAGGTAAAACTGGTGTTTCCTCGGTTCAAAAACTTGCTGTGACTTGTTAGACCACAAGCGTCTCTTCTACCTCCATCCTTCTCCAGGGACACGCCTCTCTCCATTCCAACAGCCTAAAGTCAGCAGAAGTCGCTCACAAGGGAGGCGGTAGTTTTACAGTATGGGAAAGACAATTTGGATTCAATAATTCTGGAGAAGAGTTGAAAACTTCAAAAAATCTGTATAATTGTCCCCAGGTGTTTATATTTACTGAAATTTTCTCTATATCATAAACTCTATTTAAACATACAGTTTAGTAGATTGGCAAGTTTCTGCATTAAATCTTCTTTAATGATTTTTTTCATTTTTATTGAGGTCTTATTGACAAATAAAGTTGCAATATATTTAAAGTGTACATGATGATGATTTGATATACCTGTACATTGTGAAAGGAGTCCCACCACCGAGGCAACTGACACATTCACCTGTCACCTCACATAGTTACCCTTTTTTGGGGGTGGAGTGAAAATGCTTAAGTTCTATTCTCTTAGCAAATCTCTGTTCTGTTTTATTGATCTGGGTGTCTGTTTTTACGTCAATATCATCCTGTTTTGATTACTACAGCTTTGTAATATAGTTTGAAATTAGGAAGTGTGATGCCTTCATCTTTGTCCTTTTTTCTCAAGATTGTTTTGGCTATTCAGAGTCTTTTGTGGCTCCACACGAATTTTAGGATTGTTTTTTCAATTTCTGTGGAAAATGCCTTTGCAATATTGATAGGGATTGCATTGAATTTGTAGATTGCTTTGAGTAGTACATATATTTTAACAATATTAGTTCTTACAATCTATGAACATGGAATATCTTTCCATTTATTTGTGCCTTCAATTTTTTTCATCAATGTTTTACAGCTTTCAGTGTGCAGATTTTTCACCTCCTTGGTTAAATTTATACCTAAGTATTTTATTCTTTTTGATGCTATTGTAAATGAGATTGTTTTCTTAATTTCTTTTTTCAATAGTTCATTGTTGGTATATAGAAATGCAATTGATTTTTGTATATTGGCATTGAATCCTGCAACTTTACTGAATTTGTTTTAGTTCTAACAGGTTTTTGATGTAATCTTTAGGGCTATCTATATCTATCATGTCATCTGCAGAGACAATTTACTTCTTCCTTTTCAATGTGGGTGCCTTTATTTTTTGCCTAATTGCTCTGGCTAGGACTTCCAGTACTGTGTTGAATGAAAGTGGCAAGAGAGGGTGTCCTTGTCTTATTCTTGATTTTAGAGGGAAAGTTTTCAGCTTTTCACCGTTGAGCGTGATCTTTAATGATTATTGTTAATTGAGCTGAGAGGTTTTTTTTTTTTAAAGTAGAATGTACATATGAACTTATATCTCGTAGCCAACCACATCTTACTTATTGGGTTCATGCCATTCTAGCCACTTGGAGTTTCCTGGACATCCCTAACTTCTCTGCCATGGAAAACTCTTGAAAATTCAAGAAAAGTAAAAGGTAACAAAAGTTCTAGCCAAGACAAGGCAAAGAAAAATCATAATTCTGGCCACAGAGGGCTCTGGCTTCCCATCCAGGGTGGTTGCCAGCAGTGGGCAAAGAGTGAGACCCCAAAGTGATCCCCAAAAGGTGAGTTCTGAGCCTCCATGAGTTAGAGGTTAGTACTTTGCAGTGGGTTAGGGATGGAGTTGCAATAGGGGAGGGAAGGTTGGGATTGGGGTGCTGGGTGGCTGTTTAACCCGTATCTGCTTCTATGGTCCTCCACTTGGCTAGCTTCCAAGAGGCTTCTGTAGATGTGCTAAGGCTGACGGAGGGACTAACGTAGCTAAAGCCACAAGTCTGGGTGCTGTGCCTGCCCCAGGACACTCCTTTTGGTGCCAGGACACTAACTGTGAGGGTGGGAGCATAGTTTAGAGGGTTGTAGAAACAACAAGGCTGTCAAACATCCTTCAAGAATAAATCTTTCAGCAACCTACAGCTTTTCTCACTTCAAAAGTGAGTGTGGCAGTCAGGGATCCTCTCCTCCTCCTTCTTCACAGGACAAGAGAACTGGGGCTGTCAACAACCCCAGTGGCTACTGGGTACTTTCAGAACAATGCAGAAAACCTTGTATGACCTCAGGGATCATTCAGATCTTTGCTCAGTAGCCTGGTCTGTGAGTTGAGTTGTGTTTTTGCCCTTTGAGGGGAAAGGGACAAAGGTTGTAGGGTCTACTCACCCTGGATACTCATCAAGTGAGCTGGCAATACAGGAGTTGGCTCAGTCAATTTTTATGGCTAGCAATAAATGCCAAGATGGAGTAACATTATGCAATAAATGTTATTGTACCTCTCCCTAGGGAGAAAATTCTGTCCCTTCCTGAAACACACACTGGAATTGTAGGCATCTCCCAGCATGACTTTGTATCAGCTTACACCCTGGGAAAAATGGACCCATGCATAAACATAGAGCGATGTGGACACTGCAATGTGAGCAATGTGAGCAATGTTCTCAAAGGCTTCTTGATAAGTGTTAATTTATAAGTTTGTCTTCTGCATGGATTATGTTGCTGCGTTCAATTTAGCAGTGCTTCCCAACATATCTTGGGATAACCCACACCGGAATCCCCTGGAATGCTTGTTCAGTGCAGATTCCTGAGCCCCATCTCTCACTTATTAAATTATAATCTCTAGAGTGAGCCCTAGATTCTACATTTTAAAAAGCTCCCTAGATGTTTCTTGTGAATTAAATTTAGAGGCCTAGCAACTTTTACATTGTGGGTGCCCTGAGCCTACAGATGCAGTAGGGACGTGAAAAAGTGGAAATCTGGAAGATCAGTCCATTGATAGATGGAAGCCATTTCTACAAAGAGAAAACAAATGAAAACATCCCAAAGAAAGAGCTAAAGATAATGTTGGCAATATGTGCTATTTATATCAAGTTGGATGCAAGTTGAGTCTGGGTTCATGTTGTAGAACAGCCAGCTGGGGGCATGTGATGTGCCAGTCCTTAAAAGTGTTTGTCCTAGCCCCAGTGGCCACGCCCCCAATCCTGGCTGAGGATTCTGTGCCTGGGCAGATGGAGTTCTTTAAATAGCTGGGGACAGACGCTGTCACCACACTACTACATCATGAATCAAAAGCCAGACTGACTGTGAAGTCCCTTCGCCTTCTGTGTCATTGCCATGTTAACCTTTCTAGTTTTCCTTTTCCCTTGCACTGATCCAGCCGCCCTGGGAAGGAAGGGAAGGCAGAGCTAAACTTTAAGACTTCTCTTATTTTACATCCATTGATTTTTAGAAATACTGTATTCTTCTAGAGGGCCTTCTAAAGACTGAGACAGAGCATTAGCAACCCAAACCTAACATTAAGTTGAATAAATGAGATCTAGGCACAATACTTCTGAGATGCTGGAAAGCTCCAACTTAAAGGTTCACTGCACAAAAACCAAGGGGCAATATTGCTAGGAATTATTTAAATACACTGGCAGTTAGGATTGCGCAAGGTCTCTCAAATTCCCCCTTCCTTGCTGTTTTCACAGGTAGCACTCCATCACAGCTTTCATCACTCCTTACTGGATTATTGCTGACATTTCCTGGTTGGGCTCCACCCTTCTAGTTCCTCCTGAAAAACAAACTCTTTTTCATATACCTTAAAAAAATGTTGCTTCATATCTTGGGGAACTTCCTGTCATCTATCAAATCCATTCAGAATTCTTAAGAATCACACTTAGGTACTCAAGGTTCTTCTTGAGCCAGATTTATCTCTCAGGACCCTCCTCTAGCTGGGTCTTAGTGCCTCTCACACCTCTTCCTCATTCTTGTTTTTGCCTCCATGCTCTTGCTCATCCAATGCCCCTTGACAGGGATGTAATTCCTCCTCTTCTCTATCAATTTACATTCAATACTGGTGTCAAAAACCACACCCCTCAGAGCCTTCTGTGGTTCCCCTTCGCTCTTGGTTTGTACTACATATTCTTGTTACCTCAGTTATTACACTTACATTCTGTTTATCTTCTCCGCAGTCTGATTGTAATCTCTTCCCTGGCAGAGACTGTCTTGGCTGTTACCTATTGTAGCTCCCAGATTATCAAGCACAGCAGCTGCCCAGCAAGTGTGTGAGCAAATTCATAGGTCTCACCACTTTCCTACTGGGAGAAGGGGGCAACTAGCCAACGTAGACTTCTGGAGTCCTTGAAGGTCATTGGCTGAATACGTCTTGGTCAAGTTCCCCACTTTACAGTTGAGGAAATTGAGGTTCACAGTGCTTGTTAATCACAAGACTGAGACTAGACTTAACTACCAGCATAAATGGCCTTTTCTTAAGAACCCAAAATAAAGAAAAGTCTAGTCAATCACTTTGCCAGCAGCTTGTAACACTTTCTGGTGTCTGTCTATTTGTGTCTCTCTAATGATAAAACATAGTTCCACATATGCAAGAAAATACAGAAAATGGCTGGGCTCCAGCGAGACAAACAGCTTACTGGCAAGAAAAGCAGGCACCTCTGCCATCTGTGGGTAGCCAGAGCCTTGGCGATCTCTGTCATGGGCAGCAAGTGAGGACGAGGCAGAAAGCAGGTCAGAATTGAGAAACCCGTGGAACAACCCAAGCAGGTTTCAAAATTGCAGACGGAATCTTGATTTGGCCCTGGTTATCATTCCTTGCATATCTGGATTTAAATATAATTCACACAACCCTAATCACAACCTTAAATTTTCCTTCTTGAATTGATTATCTATTTCTACCCTACAGTAGTCTAAAAAGAATTTGAATCAGTATGCTTAGGTGTTTAACGTACATCAACAAGAACTTGTATCATATGTAATTGAGGAAATTGGCAATAGAGGAGGGAAGCAAAATAAGAATAATAAGAAAAAAAAAGCCAAGATGAGGGGCCAGCCTGGTGGCACAGAGGTTAAGTTCACACATTCTGCTTCTCAGTGGCCCTGGGTTCGAGGTTTGGATCCCGGTGCAGACATGGCACCACTTGGCAAAAGCCATGCTGTGGTAGGCATCCCACATATAAAGTAGAGGAAGGTGGGCACGGATGTTAGCTCAGGGCCAGGCTTCCTCAGCAAAAAGAGGAGGATTGGCAATAGTTAGCTTAGGGCTAATCTTCCTCAAAAAAAAAAAAAAAAGCCAAGATGAGGTTATTACACTAAATGCTGGCTTCTCTAAGGTAGGGCTAGTTATTAGAAGCAAGCTACAGGTTTGGCTATTAAGGTCCTTGGAGCCAAAGCAAAGAAGGAAACAAGGTCAGTTATACAATTCATGGAGAAGAGGAAATAAGAACAAACTAGTTTCCTCATGATAAGCATGGCTATTTCCTGATAGCATGTCCTGCTGGACGTTTCTCCCGAGGTCCTAGGAAGAGGAGATGGGTGAAGTAGTGAGGGCTGCCTTCAACACATCCCCGTGGTAAATGCGAGTTCCGTGACTGCAATTTCTCTATCAGAGCTCTTATCACAGTGTGTTGAAATTCCCCTTTTTGTTCTTTCTTTTGATTGTTTATTTGCTTTTGTTTTTTGACCTGTTCTCCTATCTAAACCATAAGCTTCCCAGGCAGGGACTATGTCTGTTTTGTTCACCGTTTTATCCCCAGTGCCTAGTATAGTGTCTTACACATTCCAGGCATTCAATAAATAGTTGAATGAATGAATGAATGAATGAATTGAGGATAGTTAAAATCCTTGAGGTTAGAGCCAGCCTGGTGGTGCAGTGGTTAAGTTTGTATGTTCCGCTTTGGCGGCCCAGGGTTCGCAGGTTCAGGTCCTGGGTGCAAACATATGCACCGATTGTCAAGCCATGCTGTGGCAGCCATCCCACATATAAAGCAGAGGAAGATGGGCACAGACGTTAGCTCAGGGCCAGTCTTCCTTAGCAAAAAGGGGAGAATTGGAGGCAGATAGCTCAGAGCTAATCTGCCTCCAAAAAAATAAAAAAAGAAAAGAAAAGAAATCCTTGAGGTTAAACTAATGTTAATCAAAGGTCGTCTAGACCTAGAGACCCAGAATGTAATGTTGAGGTTTTCTCTGAAGATTCTGTGTCAGAGGTCAGTTAGAAGAATGTTAACCAGGTTATGGTTCTCAGCACAAATCACAGAAATCCTTCCCCTCTATCACTCTGGTTACGCAGCAACCCTAAACCAGACAGACAACCACAGAGGATGGCATCGCTGACTGATACAAACTGCTTTATAAGTCCAAAAGGAGCTAAGGGTAACTGATTCAGATACAAGAAGAAAAATAAGCAGTTGTAAGTGAAGCCAGGCCCAGATTCAGCAATGACAGGAGGGTTCTTATCCTTCACATTCGTAATTCCTCTCTAGACACGCCTCAGTCAAATGGCACTCCCCCTTCTGAGTACCATGGCGGTACCTCATCTAGTCTGCAAGCTGATGCAAGAAAGGCAGGGCTGTCAGACAGCCAGCGCAGAGCCTGGAGACAAAGGTGGGAGTCAGGAGTTATGAAGTCCAAGACAAGTCGTCAGACCAGATTTTCACCCAACAGGTTGTTGATGAATCACTTAACCTGTGAACGAGGACATTCATAACCTGTACGACATATTCGGGTTACTTCCTGGTTCTGCAACCAGGAACTGCAACTGTAGGGAGACAGTACAACTGAGGTGCAATCTCCTCTTTGTAACAGCAGTTAGTGTACATGCGATTTGCAACTTACTTGAAGCACATTAGTATCTGAGAATTAAAAAAATAAGATAGTACATTTTCCATGGGACAGCCAAAAAATTCAATTAGTATAAAAGATTTCCTTGGTGAGGAAGGAAGCCCAATCAGGACTGAGAGGATCTCAGGAGATGTTTCTATTCTTTCTTATTCTTCTCGTTGTTGAAGATCCCTGCTCTTGTTTATTTTTAAAGTCTTTTTATTGAGATACAGCATCTACATGGTGTACAAATCATAAGCTCATTAAACGTTTTTAGCTTTTCAAATAACATTATTCTATTTCTCTGATTATGGAAACAACACATGCATTGTAGAAATATTTGAAAATATGGAAAGAAAATAATTATCATTAATAATCCCACTCATAATCCCACCACACAGAGATCCCTTTTAACATTTTGGTGAGGAACTTTCCATCCTTTTGCTATAGGCTCTATTAAAGTATGTACTTTATAAAATTGTGATTGCAGAACTTCAACGGCATCTGCCAGGGTCTGTGTCAGCACACCTGGACTGAGTGACAGCAATGGCCACCACAAATGTCTTGATCTCCGGAGAAGTCTCTCCTCTTGCCGAGATGCACCCAGAGCCTATCGGGTAAACAGAAACCTGACTGAAGTGGTTGATTCAACAAAATACATTTTTGAATTTTCATTTAATAAGAAATCCAGAGCAAAATGCCATGTGTGAGCTGCCTATGGACAGGCCGACGTGGCAAGAAAATGAAGGAGGCCTCTAGCTAACAGCTAGAGGGGGGATGACCTTATCTCTAGAAACTCTTAATGGGGAAGGCAGGGACTTAAGTCTCGTTTATTGTGCTTGTCTGGTAACCTCATGTAGCTGACTCTCCCCACCACCAACGTCCTCCTTTGTCTTTAGCTGAAGATAATATTTATGGTGGTGGCTTCTGCCATTTACTTAATCTGGATTGATTCTTATCTAAAAGTTATAAGACCACCCAATAACCAGACCCCACCTGCACTGATACCATTTTAACAACTTTTTTTTACATATTCTTTCCTTTGTCTTGTAAAGAGATAACTCACATACCTATGCCTTAAATTTAGCCCTACTCTCAACCTGTGTTTGCAGCAGCGGCAGCAGCAGCTGCTCTGACTGCCCATGGGTCCTGCCCCATGCCAGCAACAGCAGCTCTGACTGCCTGTGGGTCCTGTCCCCATGCAGCAATAGCTCTGACTGCCCATGGATCCTGTCCCCTGCCAGACCTTGAGAGTCCAAGAAATCTTTCCTTTGACTTCTCAGCTCACCGACATTGCATCATTTCTGGTGGCCTGTAAGGGGATCTTGCTTCAGGGTATCTTGTTTCAGGGGACCTTGCTTCAGGGGATCTTGCTTCAGGGGACCTTGCTTCAGGGGATCTTGCTTCAGGGGACCTTGCTTCAGGGGATCTTGCTTCAGGGGATCTTGCTTCAGGGGATCTTGCTTCAGGGGACCTTGCTTCAGGGGATCTTGCTTCAGGGGATCTTGCTTCAGGGGACCTTGCTTCAGGGGACCTTGCTTCATTGGCTTGTGAGCTCAAGCTCTAGTAAGTGCCCTTTTTTTCCTTGTGTCTTTCTCTTTTTCGAGGTTGGATCTAAATTCACTTCTCCATCGGGAACTTTCTTGGACGGCTGTATGAATCCACGTTTGCTGCCCATGGCTACTCTATGGGGCAAATCATGGCATTCAGCTTGAAGAGAATCAGTGCCTTAAGCCTGAGGGTGATGGAGAATGAATTAATCCATTCCTTCTTGACTCTATCTCTAGTATATAAATTTTACGTGGGCATAGGTCGACCACTTAAGTCATTAGGACAGTCACCAATCTCCAAGACTCCCGTGGAAGGTTTCTTTTCCTAAGGCTGGATTGGGATCCCTCGCTATGGCTCCTGACCACACTCTGAACCGCAGGAAAGTCCCAATCAGGACTCCGGTTCAAGGAAAGTACCAAACTCTAACCTTTGGTTGAGTATGGGAACCCCTTCTCGGGAGAATGGCTCCAGGATGCAATTGGGTAGAATGTCCCCTGGACCGGTGGAAAATTCCTCACTGTTTTTCTCTATCCTTTTCTCTCAGGAACCATTTACCAGGCACCTATTACTGCCAGGCTAATAGGGAAGAAATACAAGGGATGCAATGCAGGGGGATGCCCTCATCATCCCTTGCTATAGGAACCCCAACAGGGGGGATTTCAAGGTAATGGATCCTTTTCTTTCATCTCTCTTAAAGTTCTCCTTTTCTCTCTGGGACCATTCACCAGGCACCTATTACTTCCAGGCATAATAGGGAGGACATACAAGAGAGGCCCTCATCATCCCTTGCTATAGGAACCCCAACAGGGGGGATTTTCAAGGTAATGGCTCCTTTTCTCTCAGGGACCATTCACTAGGCACCTGTTACTGCCAGGCATAATAGGGAAGGTATACAAGGGATGCAATGCAGGGGGATGCCCCCATCACCCCATGCTATAGGAACCCCATAGTAGGAACAATGGGTAGGATGCTGCCCTAGGTTCAGGGGGGATTTTCAAGGTAATGGACCCGTTTCTTTCAACTCTCTTAGAGTTACAGTGGCCATTTTGGTCTCCTTTTGAGCTTTGCAACTGGGAAACAAATAAATCTTTAAAGAGTAAAAGGCTCCACCCCTGGGCCTGATCTCCCTGGCAGCCCCAAGTGGGATGCCCTCTCTTGGCGGTTGACTCAGAGTATTTTAGTTACCTACTGAGTTGGCTATGAGGGTAGGAGACCTGTGATTCATTCTGTTTACTGTCCTGCTGGGGTAGTGTGCCCCAGCACAGGAACTGTTGTGTGACTCTTATCTTGATATAACCCTCTGAAAGAGGCCATGTGGGTGATGTCTGATCTCTTCTTTTCCTTTCTTTGTCTTGTTCATCACCTCCTCTGCTGTCATCAAGTCGAGGTTACGTTCAGGCTGGACCTGAGCAGAACCTGGACCTTTTGTAAAATAGAAAACTTGATAGCCTTTTGCCAGGGACTTAACTCTCAACCCTGGCAGTGGGAGCCCCAGCCTCCAGCCAGTTCCAGGCCTTTGCCTCCTGCTTTCCTGCCTCACCTCGTGCTGGCTCAGAGACTAAGTGCCCCAGTTCAGCGGGACTTGATTAAATCTTATAACTATATCGATGCCCGAAATCAGGCTCTGCACCCTTTCTCTGGCCGCAGTCAGTCAGACACCAGCTTTACTGTCATGGGGAACGCCCTAAGCATCCCCAGAGACTAACCGCTTGGGTGCATTCTAACTATTTGGAAACACTTTCAATTGGATAGGTTATGCCCCAGAAACTCCATCTTGGAGAAAATTTGAGGAGTTTCTCTGTGCCTTTATGATGCAGTCAGACAGGTAGATCAACCTATAATGTCATTTGAGTTACAACCCAGTTTCTGAGAAATTAGGAGCTCTGTTTAATTGGCTTAAAGTAATTGCTTACAAAAATTCTAAATGTAGTAGAAATTAATCCAATGTCTTTCAAGTTAACGTGATGTGAATAACCTTTGGTAAATGAAAGCTTGTTTAAGTTTGTTGGTTTGATTGAAAATAGTCTTGTTGGCAGAGTTGTCGGTATTTGCATATGATTCAGGCATGCAGCCTGGATTTACTAGTCAAATAAATTCACGTTGTTAAATTCGTCAGCAAAATTTTAGCTTTAAATGATGATCAGTTTTGTCTAATGTCTCATGATGTTTTCATAGGTAATCTGAACATAATTGTTGGAAACAAATGATTTAAATAGATAAGAGTGGGTAAAATAACTTTTATGGTCTGTATACTTGGGAAAAAACAGCTTTCAAATTCTTTTTTTGGTAACAATCTTGTTTTGCTAAATTAAGTTAAATGATAAAAATCTGAGTATCTGGGTCATTTTTGGATTGAATAGAACACTGAAACATTATTGCTAAATGTATCCAAGTTAGTTACTTTTGGCTTCTTATTGCAGAGGGGCTAAAAGTCTTTGGGTCTGTTACTGTAAAGCAGCATGTTTCTAGAAATTATGAAGTGTTTAGAATGCTGATATAAAAGACAGTTCATAATTGCTTACCTTTTCAGTGTTTACTAGGGTCTGGAAGGGTTAAAAGTTCTAATTAACATATATAATTAAAACTACTGGGAATTAATAAGGAAAACAGCTCTGTATACAAGGAAGTTAAAATGTATGTTTTCAGTAAAGAGGGTATAAATAATGGAAGTATTTTTGTTTGTTGGGTTAAGAAAGAGAAATTTGTCCTAATGTACCAGAAAGGAAAAAAGAAAGACTTTGGGACAAATTCCGAAGGCAAAAAGAAAGTTGTAGACAGTTTGTGAAGGAGAAATTCTGAAAGGAGTTTTATACCTGGTCAAGTAGACTAAGAATAAAGTAAATCCAATTAAGTAAATGAGTTTGAATGTTAAAAATAAGCTGGTGCAGAAATTAAAGTTTGGTTTTATCTCTCAAAAGGATAAATTTCTTGAACTTTTGATCTGCTCTTGATAAAGACGTTATAAAAGGTGTTCCTTTGAGTAAGTCTACCTAAAAGACAAATCTGTTTTGTTAAAATAGTGACTGAGGTCACTCAAGATTTTTGACTGTTTCTGTTGTCACTTTGAATGGATACCTGAGCATTGTTTGACAGTGAGCGTTGTTTCAACAAGTGTTTTAAAATCTTTTGGTATTTTTGACAAGCTTCTCCGTCAAAAATATTCAAGTCCTGAATAGAAGGGTTTCTTTTGAAAATACTAAACTAATTAGGCTTATTTGGTCTATTAAATTACAAGGGAAGTGTTGTCAAATAAGTGACGATAAACTTTCTTAGGTGGTATTATGTGGGTAAACACTATTGATATAGGTGTCTTCAAATTATATAGCATTCGTAAAATTCTGATCTATCCTGGTTATCAGTCATAATTCTAGTTATTATCTTAAAGTATTGTATGTCACAGAAGTAGCCAAGTGGTTTCTTTGTCAATTGCCCTTTTGAGTCTTTTGTCCATTTACAGATAGTGGCTGTTTTGCTGTGACGCTTTTTGCTTTTGCAAATATGTTTCATCTTCAGAGAAATTCCTAGAAAGGATTCTGACACAAGGGTTCTAAACTACAGCTTTCTGATAAACTTTCAGATTGTAAAACTGAACTGGGTAAGAAATTATAGAATTCTAACGGAGAAACTGAGCTCATAGATCTGCTAACAGAAGATTAAGCTCAAGAATTGATTACACAGGACTGTGTGAACTGATGAGGATGATAATAATGTTTTATGACTTCTGTTTGAAATATTGTTGAGTTTTGACGTGTTGTTTTGTTTTCCCAGATTTAAGGAAATCTTTTTCTCTTTTCTCTTCTGCTAACTATGACTTACAGCAATTTAGTGAAATTATACCTTCATGAGCAGAACTGAAACGTTTGTCTTTTTCTCCCTACCTGATCCCTCCAGAATTTGGAAACTCTTTGTGAGTGACTACAGTTATTTCGTGGCAATATAGTTATTTGCATAAGTTCAATAAGAATCTGTTCTCCTTATAACAGGACACATTGGTTATATTACCAAGGCTTTGACTAGAATGTCGTATTTGAGAAACATACAGGCTCGGATATGACAATACTGCCTTTGAGGAATAAGGTTGACTTTCTGGAAATAAAGCCGCTTGGAAATATTGGCCTGGTACCTTGTTTACAGAGATTCTTGCAATCTTACCACGTAAGTAAGGAAGCTTGCTTATCTGGCAGGTGCAAAGAACCTCAGAATATTTTGGGGGACCTCGAGAAGAGAGGAGTCCACCCAAATCTGTAGGTACTGCAGGCAAAATCTGATGGCAAGTCCTTGGCTTGGCTTTTCTGGCCTCAAGAGGCCTTTACAGTTCAATCTGAGATTCCTCATAAAAAAAATTCCAGCAAAGCAGATTTAAAAAAGCCTGTATAATCAATTGCCATTCTTGCTGCACTTATGTAAATAATTGGACCAAGTTTTATTGAAACTACACTTATTTTGCAAACCAGTTGATCTTAATTTGGCTATCTTTTGTAAAAATGAGGTGATTTTAGAGAGCAAAAATAGTACACATTCATAGATATTAGATTCTAGCTCTTCTCTTCTACAAGATTCACCTATTATTAATCATAATGTCTCCTTGTGGCCATCCATCTCTGACACCTGGGAGTTCCCTGGCCACAATCAAACCTTTTCCTTCAATACTACTGCCCAAATACTAACTAGATTTGCCTTTTCACAGGTGGATCATAAACAACAAGTTCCAAAGGTAAAGTCCCCAACTTATTGATACACACAGGATGGACTATATCAAATTTGGGACAAATATATTTGGCTCACTCCTACTAGCGGTCAACTCAGTCAAAAGGCCACTCTATGTTGGGAACAAACCAATCACACCTGTGCTACGTGGCCTAATAGCACCTGACCTATGGGAAAAATTCTCCACTATATGTCTTCTCGTATCATAGCCTTAAAAAATACTGATTGGTTTGGGACTGACTGGGATAGATGGCCCAGCACACATTGGTTAGCCCCTAATGGCACTCAGTGGTTATGTGGCTCCAACTTATGGCCTCGGCTGCCACCTGGATGGATTGGACGATGCACCCTAGGCTTTGTCTGGATGCAAGGTAGAACTACATTTACTATATCTCCTCCTGCTAAACTACCCAACCTGTAACAGCGCTGGACCCACTCTGTCTTCCACTGGTATGACCACCTTGCCTCAATTTTCCTTCCCCAATTAGGAATCGAAAGTGTCATCTGGCACATGGAAGCTCTAAACAAATTTACTATGAAGGCATTAAATCATACAAAACATAGCCTTTCGCTGCTCGATTTAGAAGTATCCCAAATGCGGAAGGCAGTCCTCCAAAACCAAATGGCAGTGGATGTCTTGACAGCAGCACAGGGGGGCACTTGTGCCATTATAAAAACTGAATGTTGGTTCTGTATTCCTGACTACCATCAAAATATCTCTGGCTTCCTGTCTGATATGAACCACCAAATTAAGTTCATGTCTGACCCTACCCTATCTCTAAATGATTGGTTGAACTCTTGGTCAGGACCAGGTTTCTGGACTACTATCAAAATCTTATTTGTTGGCTTAATCATATTGCTTGTATTTCTTATTATAATTTGTTGTCCATTTCGTTGTTTGTCTTCCACATGTCAACAAAGTTTCACCTCCTGGACCACCTCTCATCAAATGATTCTCTCTTCTCGAGAGGATCTGTATACCTTGTCAGCCTTGGACTCCACGGGCGCAGCCTTCTGGTGTGCTGAACCTCCTACCTGTACCTATGGCCCCATTTAGGGACAGCTCTACGACCTTGTACAGCCGGAAGTAGTTACAGAAGACTGACCATCGTCCATATCCCCAAAAGATTTCGGGGCCAAGTGGGTTCAGAGGGGGTTTATGATGAGGATTATTTTAGGCTGGTTACTTTTAAAAACTGTAGACGAGAAGGAGGCTCTGAGGAGTGGAATTTGCTTGCCCTTTGATGAGAGACATTTGCATTTGTGAAGGAAGTCTCCATCTGTGGGGGGTGTCTCCCTCTCTGCACCAGAAGGAAGGGGGGATGACTTTATCTCTAGAAACTCTTAATGGGGAAGGCAAGGACTTAAGTCTTGTTTATTGTGCTTGTCTGGTAACCTCATGTAGCTGACTCTCCCCACCACCAACGTCCTCCTTTGTCTTTAGCTGAAGATAATATTTAGGTGGTGGCTTCTGCCATTTACTCAATTGGGTTTGATTCTTACCTAAAAGTTATAAGACCACCCAATAACCAGACCCCACCTGCACTGATACCATTTTAACAACTTTTTTTTACATATTCTTTCCTTTGTCTTGTAAAGAGATAACTCACATACCTATGCCTTAAATTTAGCCCTACTCTCAACCCGTGTTTGCAGCAGCTGCAGCAGCAGCAGCTCTGACTGCCCATGGGTCCTTTCCCCATGCTATTCTCTAAATAAAAGAGCACTACTGCCAGACCTTGAGAGTCCAAGAGATCTTTCCACTCCTCTGCTCACTGACCCCACATCAGAGACCACCTAGGTGAGAGTGCCCCCCGGGGTGGAGGAGGACGTCCTTCACAATGCCCTTGACATAGGCGTGCTGTTCCATGAAGGCGGGGACTCGCAGACAAGCGGTGCCCTTGCCGGGTTTCACGTGCACGGGTAATGCGGAGCGGTGCCCTTCCCCCACTCAGGGATTGCGGGAGGCAGACCAGGCACCCTGGCCATCCCATGGGAAAAGCTTTAAGGCTGCTTGTCTCCAGGTATGGGTCTAAAAGCAGGTAACGTCCTTCTCTCCTTCTCTACAATTTAAAGACATTGAGCACACAGCGATCCTAACTGTAGATTCCCCACATTTTATTCTTGTAGCTGTTATAACCAGTTAAATGGTCTTCGAGCTGATCAGATCTTGTCTCATGGTCCTCAGCGAAGAGAGGAGAAGAACAAATGCAGGAATTCTTGTTTCCTCCCACTCTTTGGATTCTGACCACGTGGAAGAAAGAAAGTACGGAGAGGAAGTCAAGTTGAGATCTTTCCTGGAACTCGCAGTTCCACGAAGTAAATTTAAATTAGCCGTCCTCATTTACAGCAGAGTTTGTGGGACATGCATGTGCTTCTGTAGCACAATGGAGAAGTGAGGTTTTTGGGGGTCTTTCCGACTGTGAATTTTCAAGTCTAAGCAATTGTGAGGCAGTGATTCTCAGATGCATGAAAATAAGTCTGGGAATCTCTTTGTGGTGAGGGGAAAGGCAGGACTTAAAAGTTTGAAAACCAGTATTCGTATGTATGTTTGGAAGACCAAAGATAACTACTTCTAAAATAATATGAACTACATATAATGTGGCATCTTTTAAAATTCTTATCTCCTAAGGATATGAGTAAATAAAGCTTGAGAAACTGTTTTAGGCTGTAAAAGAACATGCCAGAAGGTGTAAAAGAAGTATAGCCCCCATGTGTGCTCAATAGGAAATAAGTAGCAGTCTCATCAATATGCAGAGTTGCAGAGCTGGAGGGAGCTTACAGACCATCCGCATGGCACGGGGGTCAGCAAACTACAGCCCCGTGAGCCAAATCCAGGCTGGCTGCTGGGTTTCTTTGTGATGCGCTAGCTAAGAATGGTTTTTAAGTTTTTAAATGGTTGGGGAAAAATAAAAAAAGAATAATATTTCATGACATGTGGAAAATATGTAAAATTCAAAAGTCAATGTCCTTAAATTTGTGTGGGAGCACAGCCATGCTTGTTTGCTGATATGCTGTCTATTACTGCTCTCCTGCTACAAGGGCAGGGTTGAGTAGTTGTGACAATGTATGACCCACAAAGCTTACAACATTTATTATCTGGCACCTTACAGAAAAAAAAATGTGCTAACCCCTGATCTAGCTCAGGGCTCAGGCCAAGAAATTGAGGCCCTGAAAGGGTAAGTGGCTTGCCCAAGCTTATCCGGAAACAATGGTAGGTTCTTAACGTTATTCATGATAGCCCTTTTCAGTCTAAGTCTTTTTAGATATCATTATTATGTCAGCAGTTCTCCTCTCTCTTTGAATTTTTTCTAGCTCCAAAGATCTTTCCTAATGGAATTTTCTAGAGTGGATCCACAACTATTTTTGACAAAGACAGGATGTGTTTTGACTTGCTTCTCACGCCCTTTTAAAGGATAGTCAGGCTTCTGCTGCATCTTGTGACCTGCCTCAAATGTCTTTATAAGTTAGTTTTCAAATCCATTAGCAGGCTGTTTATTACGTTTGAAGAACTTTACAGGCAATTAGGATCTATTGCCACCAAGTGGCCAGTGGCACCTTGGCGTGCTTGCCCAACTGAGCTGTCACAGAATTATCATAACATCACAAGGTCTCATATTTGGAGTGGACCTTAAATTCCAACCACTTAACCACGAGTCATTGCTTAAAGAGATTGTAAAGCTGTCTAGTCAATTTTAGAAATAAAAATAGAGGTATTTTTTTTTAAAGATAAGCATACATACTTACTTTTAAAGCCAGATATAAAGAAATGCAAAATCACGAATACAATTTGGTGCTATGCACAAGGCTTCCATTGTCATGAATCATTGATAAAACTGACTCTGTTGTTAGACTATATCACAGCTTTTTAACTCATTCTGTTGTTTTCAATTAAGTACCTCTCAGAGCTGTTTTAAAACAACCTGATATTAAAAGCCCTCGTAGCTTGCTGGTATCCGTCTTTTTATTAAAGGAGAAGTTGGTGGCCTCTGTAACTGCTTACCATCCATCGGGATGAGAGCATGCTCGCCTTCACAGCCCTTTCTTCTCTCGCATGGTGGTGAACTGTGAATTCATATCTTTTACCCATTGTTATATTGGGTTCTTGGTCTTTATTCCCTTTGATTTCTAAAAATAATTTATAAGGGATATTGCCCCTTATCTGTGATATATGTTGCAAATATTTTTCTCTCAGTGATTTGTCATTTGACTTTACTTTTGGTGTTCTTTTATGTGATTATTTTTAATAGTCAACTTTATCACTATTTTCTTTTACTAAATCTGGATTTCGAGTCATAGATAGAAAGTCTCTGCCTACATTCAGGTTATAAAGGAATTCACCATTCATTTCTTCTAGTATTTATATGATTTTATTTTTGCATTTAGAATTTCTGATCCATTTGAAGTTTTTTTTCGTTTATGGTTTGAGGTATGGATCCAAATTTATCTTTTTCAAAATCGTCGTGAAGTTGTTCTCACATCATATATTTGCCCCAGTGATTTTTAGATGCTTCTTTTATCACATTCTAAATTTACACTTGTACTTAGGTTTAATTCTGGACTTTGTCTTCTATCACATAAATCTGTCTATTCATGTGCCAATGCCAAACTTTAATTATAGAAGTTTTATAATATATTTTAATATCTGGTATGGTTGCTTTTCCCTTACAGCTTCTCCTTTTCATGTTTTTTAAAGAGGCTATTCTTGCACATTTATTTTTCCATGTGAACTTTAGTTTCAGCTTTCTAGTTCCAGAAACAAACTTATTGGTATAATTATGGAGAATCTTATTTAATTTAAAAATTAACTTGGGAAGAACAGACATCTTTTTAATGTGAGTGATCGTATTTGAGAACATAAAATGTCTTTCCATTTGTTCAAATCTATTTTTGGGTGTTTCAGGAGCATTTTAAATTTTTCCTCATATGGATTTTGCACATTTCATATTAAGTTTATTTCTTTGAATTTATCTTTTTTTGTTGCTATTGTAAATAGGGCTTTTTCCTCAGTTATATGTTTTAACTGATTATTGTTATCTAAAGTCTATTGATTCTGTATGTTAATTTTATATGCTGCTAATTGTATTTTTTTCATTTTTAATTTTTTTTGCTGAGGAAGATTTGCCCTGAGCTAACGTCTGTGCCAGTCTTCCTCTATTTTTTGGTATGTGGGCGGCTGGCACAGCATGACCGCTAACAGAGTGGTATAGGTCCATGCCCGGGAACCGAACCTGAGTCACCAAAGTGGAAGTGAACTTAACCTTTAGGCTGCCTGGGCTGGCTGTCCTGCTAACTTTAGAATTCTTGTATTACTTAGTTTTACCATGGATTCTCTAAGACTGTGTGGATATACTATTAACTCATCTGTAAGATGCTGGCTTTAGGACTCAGGCATATATATTTTATTACGTTGCAGAAATATTCATTAATTCCTGTATTCTTGAGTGCTTTTTTACATCAGGAATCGGTGTTGAGTTTTATCAAACATTTTTTCAGCCTTTATGGACATCATCATAGGATTTTTCTAATTAGATCTATTAACATGGTGAACTATAGTAATTGATTTTCTAATAATGAACCACCCTTGTATTCCTGAAATAAATCCATTGGACATAGTGTATTATTTTCTTAATGTGGCATTGGATCTATTTACTAACATTTTACTTTAGGATTTTTGCATCAATTACATAAGTGATATTCTTCTGTCATTTTCTTTACACTATTTTTGTCAGGTTTAGGAATCAATGTTGTGTTTTAATTCGTGAAAAGACTTTGGACGTTTTCTCTCCTCTAGAACAATTTATGTTGCACTGGGATTATCTGGTCTTGGAAGACGTGATAGAATTCTCCTTTGAATTGAGCTTGCTGCTTCTTTGTGGGTAGTTCTTTGATAACTTTATTTTTCTATGGACAATGGTCTGTTTAAGCTCGCTATCTTTACTGGAGTCAGTTTTGATAGACAATATTTTAGTAGGAAATTAGCCATTTCATCTAAGTTTTCAAATGTATTTCATAGTGCTGTGCAAAACATTTGCTTATGATTTTAAAAAATATTTCCTTTGTTTCAATGATTATTTCCCTTTTGTCATTTATTATTTTGTTTGATTTTTGTTAGTTGTTCAGAGAACGAGAATTTTGATTTATTAATTAGTTCTAGTATGTTTTTGTTCTTTACCGCATTAATTTTGGCTTTTCGATTTATGAGCTCCTTCCTTTTGGTTCCTTGTTTTTATTTTTCTAGCTTTTTGAATGTAAATCATTTATTTTCATTGTTTAATTTTTATTGCTATGAGTGTTCTACTGTGAATTTTCCTCAGATCACTTTCAAGTGGATCCCATAGATTCTAATGTGTAGTGTTTCCATCTCGTTATTTTTTGCAAATTCAATAATTTCAAAGAAAATAATTCATATTTTCCCTTTCATCCAAAAGTTTTTTAATAGAAAGCTTCTTCATTTTAAGGTGGAAAGGCCTTTTTGTCTTTGATTTTGCCATTGATGTCTAGTTTTATTGCATTGTGATTCTCTTAAATCTCTTTTTAATTAGTATCTCCCTTTTCCCCCATTGATTTATTGAAGAAATCAGTCCATTTATCTCATATAATGTTCCATGTCCTGGATTTGGCTATTTGCTTCCTCGTAATGTCATTTAACTTATTAACATTTCATGTTTCCTGTAAATTGCTGCTTACACCTACAGGCTTGCTTAGATTCAGATTTAATGTTTTATGCAATTATACTTCAGGGGGCTGCTACGTAGTCCCCATTGCAATATATCATGAGTGTGGAGTGTCTCGTCCCACTTGAGTGATGTGGATATTAGTCAGTGGGTTTAGGTGAGTCAGCCTCATCCTCCATTATAAAGTTCACTATCAAGCTTTTATGTAACGGTTTTAGCATCCGCTGATGTTGTACTCTTGACCCCTTATTTCATTATGTGTAGCAAAATGGTGATTTTCCTGTTATTCCTTTTGCTATTTTTGGTTGTTGTAGTTCTACTTACTTTTTAAATGGTTTTATTGAGGTATACTTGATGTATGATAAAATACATGTATTTGAAGTATGCAATTTAATTAGTTTTGACAAATTTTTATTCTGACATAGCTTATTATATAATGCATTATTAAATATTATATATTAATAACTGAATTCTTCCATAAAGAAGAATTTTTTTCAATCCTTTTTTTGAGGGGAATGGAAGGGTACTATTATGAACTCATGGATTTTTACATATTTGAAATGTTTCAATCAATCAGTCACTGTCCTTTTATTGATGCTCATCTTGTCCCATCTTAGGCTCATGGGGGTCCCTTCAAGTTGGCTCTGATGTCTTTTTGATACAATTCCAGTAGTTTTTGATTGCTTCTTTTCTTTTTTGGCACAAAAAGATGTCATCTATTTGTCTTCTATATTTCCTACCACGGACCTGGAATCAACCATTTTTCTAAAGACTCCTTGTTCCTTTTAGTGGGGAATAGTATTTAGAGCTATGGGCTTTTAAAAATGTTTTTATTTTTAATCTTTCTGAAATTATATCTTGGTTCATTACTAATGGTATACATTAATGACACACATTGTTGGGGTAATGTTTTTTATATTAATTGTTTAAGCCAATAGTGTTTAGGTTTGTTTTTTAATGTCGGAGCTAAATAATAATTTGTAGTTATTTCAAATAACATTGTTCCTTTTTTTGCCTATTATCTTTACTCATGTGGTCTGACTTTACTTACCACAAAAATTGCTAAGAAAGGAGGCACTGGAGCCAACAAATCAGGAGACCCGGGGACTCAGGCTCACTCTGCAGGTGGCATGAACTTGAGTGAACTACCTGCTCTCTCCTTTGTGTTTCTGACTCCTTGTCTACCCAGGCAGGACAAAGACAATGGGCTGTCTCTGTGGACAGCAGACAGCTGTATGTGCTACTTGGTACATATCACCTCCTCTTTTGGGTTCGACAGTTGGTCTCAGCCAGAGAAACAAAGGCAGCTAAGATAGGTCTACATAAGGGGCCAGATAAGTCAGAGACACTTGTTCATTTCCGTCTTCCAAACCCAGAAGAGGGAGAGGAGCCAGGAGTGAAAGGATAGCCCGTGACCACTGCTCATTCCATTTCTTTCAAGCCAAAATGGGCCTGGTGATGGGAGGAGGAGAATGTGACCATTAAATTGGATTTGAAACTCAAATTTTAAACTCAACCAGACCATTTAATAAATGAAAGTGGCTGGAAAGATATACATTCTGCCCAAAATGTTGTTAAAGGATGGGAAAGAGAGATTCAACAAAGACGGGTCAAAGGGAGTGGCGGGAGAGAAGTAAAACCGCTGGAGTTTGTAGCCCATTGAGTTCAGAATGTTCAATAAACTGGGTATAGTTGGTAATCATAATGGGAGAAGTGGAATTTTTTTTTAATCAATGTAAGAAAGAGAGATTCTGGAACAGAAAATTTAGAAGGAATTTCTTTACTTTAAGCTCGTTGTTACCTGAGGTCAAATCAGCTCTGACTCCTGGTGACCCTACGAATGATTGATGTCCAATGTCCTGTTCTCAACAGCCCTACTCAGCTTCTGTAGACTCATGCCTGTGGCTTCCTTTGTGAAGTCAATTCATTTCATATTCAGTCTTCTTCTTTTCCTGCTGCTGGTTACTTTTCCCAGCACTATTGTCTTCTCCCAAGGATCCTGCCTTCTCATGGTGTGCCCAAAGTAGGACAGCCTCAGTTTATCATTTCTGCCTTGAGCAATAGTTCAGACAGTTTATTCTGGGACCTGATTGTTGGTCTTTCTGGCACTCTTGGGGATCCGTAGAGCTCGTCTCCAACATCATATTTCTTTTTTTGTTTTTTTAAATCTTAGATTTTATATTTATTTGAAGAATTTCTTCTTTTTTTAATTTTTATTTTTTTCGGATGTACATCATATTTCAAATTCTGGATACATTACATCATGTTCACCACCCGAACACTAATTATAGTGCATCCCCTCACATGTGACCCTAATCACCCCTTTTGCCCTCCCCCCTCCCCCCTTCCCCAATGGTAACCACCAGTCCAATCTCCAAGGCTATGTGTTATTTTTTTTTTGTCGTTTTTATCTTCTACTTATGAGTGAGATCATATGGTATTTGACTTTCTCCCTCTGACTAATTTCACTCAGCATAATACCCTCAAGGTCCATCCATGTTGTCACAAATGGCTGGATTTCGTCATTTCTTATGGCTGGTAGTAGTCCATCGTGTATAAATACCACATCTTCTTTATCTGTTCGTCCCTTAATGGGCACCTAGGTTGCTTCCAAGTCTTGGCTATTGTGCATAATGCTGCAATGAACATAGGGGTGCAAGTATCTTTATGCCTTTGTGTTTTCAAGTTCTTTGGATAAATACCCAGCAGTGGAATAGCTGGATCATATGGTAGATCTATCCTTAATTTTCTGAGGCTACTCCAAACTGCTTTCCATAGTGGCTGCACCAGTTTGCACTGCCACCAGCAGTGAACAAGGGTTCCCTTCTCTCCACACCCTCTCCAACATTTTCCAACATCATATTTCAAATGAACAATTTTTTTTTTCCTATCAACCTTCTTCACTGCCCAGCTTTTGCCCCTGTACATAGGAATTGGGAATATGAGGGTGTGGATAATCTTGGCCTTAGTCTCTAACGACACCTCCTTCCACTTGATGATCTTTCCTAATTCTTTCATTGCTGCCCCTTCAAGTCTCAATCTTCTCTTGATTTCTTGGCTGTGGTCTCCATTTAAATTGATGACTGAACCAAGGTAAACAAAATCTTTAACGATTTCAGTGTCTTCATTGTCTACATTAAAGTTGTGTCGTTCTTCTGTAGTTATGATTTTTGTCCTCTTGATGTTCAAATGCAGTCTTGCTTTGGCACTGTCTTCTTTTACTGTCGTCAGAAGCTGTTTCAAGTCATTGCTGCTTTCTGCTGGTAAGATGGTGTCATCTGCTGTACCTTAGACCGTTGATACTTCTTCCACCAATTTTCACTCCCCCTTCACCTGAGTTGAGCCCAGTTTTTCATATGATATGATCTGCATACAGATTAAACAGATAGGGAGATAAAATACACCCTTGTCTGACACCTTTGCCTAAAGGAAACTATTTATATTCTGTCCTGCTTCCTTGTCCACAATACAGATTTCGTGTGAGGACAGTCAAGTGCTGAGGCATGCCCATTTCTTTCAGAGCAACCCATAGCTTTCCATGATCTATGCGGTCAAAGGCTTTACTGTGTTTATAAAGTGTAGATTAACCAAAAATTCTTTGGAGCACAGAGGTTATGTCCCCTACCCACTCACATCAGGCTTTTCCTGTAATTCAGTTATGCTCCACTAGGTGGCAGCAAATATCTTGGCTATGCCATCCATGCGCTCAAATTACAATTGTCTGCTTAAATTTCATTGTAGGGTTGTTTTTTTTTCCCTGGTGAGGAAGATTTGCTCTGAGCTAACCTCTGTTGCCAATCCTCTTCTCCTTCTTCTTCTTTTTTTGCTTGAGGAAGATTGGCCCTAAGCTAACGTCTGTGCCAGTCTTCATCTGTTTTGTATGTGGGTCACTGCCAACACAGTTTGACGAGTGATGTAGGTCTGTGCCAGGGATCTGAACCTGCGAACCTGGGCCACCAAAACTGAGCACCCCAGACTTAATCAACTATGCCATAAAGCCAACCCCTCATTGTAGACTTTTGTTTTTTAAGATTTTATTTTTCCTTTTTCTCCCCAAAGCCCCCCAGTACATGGTCATGTATTTTTTAGTTGTGGGTCCTTCCAGTTGTGGCATGTGGGCCACCGCCCCAGCATGGTCTGATGAACGATGCCACGTCTGCACCCAGGATCCGAACCAGTGAAACCCCAGGCCGCCAGAGCGGAGCACGCAAACCCAACCACTGAGCCACTGGGCCAGCCCCTCATTGTAGACTTTTAACGGCATATTTTTCAAATAAAAATTAACAACATTATTTGAGTATTTTAATAAAAGTTTTAAATTATTAAGTATTGCTTTAATACAAATAGAAATCAATATTGACCAATCAGATGTTTTTTGAAAAGTCTTAAAGGCCAACTACATAAATGTATTTTTTATTCTATTTCTAGCTAGTCCTGTTCTTATCTCTGGGCTGACTAGAATACTATTCCTTAATTCCCTCTGATGTTCTCTTATAGTAATATGTCAATAAGAAATGGCTGGCACAACTCTGAGACTTCAGCTAAATCGGGTAACACGAATTTTTTGTAGTTTCCTTCTGCTACTGGTTCTAGGATGTTGGGTTTAGGTAGTAATTTTTGTGTCTGCCTTTTTTTTAACTTGTCCATAAGTTTCCATTTCTTATTTTCAGAGTTTCACTTTTATCCCTTCTATTGGCAGAATCAAGAAATGAGAATCTCTGACCTGCTGAAACCAAAAATCCCCATTCCACCGGGTTACTTTCTTCAATTAGAGGGCAGTAATTTTCCACTGGTTCGTAGAATGACATCACTTTTTTCCCATCAGCTTTCTAACTGGAAACACTTAAACTACTTTACATAGGCAAGTACTTATTTTGCCACATCCTAGCCACAAATCTGAATTGCTACAAATCATTTTAGACAGTTCTATACACAAAGGCCATTTTAAGCCAAGATGTAGAGTTTCTGAGCAATAGTTCCGCAAATATTTATAAAGTTTTTAAAAATAAATTCTCATTACAAAATTTCTAAACATTCAGAAAAATAGTGCAGTAAACACCCCTATACCACCGCTCAGATTAAACAATGATTAACATTTTGCCACATATTTTGATATATATTTTCTTTGGTGAGACATTTAAAAATTGCAGATATTGTGACCATTTACCCCGAAACAGTTGAGTCAGCATCCCCTGAAAATCAGAACACTCTCCTACATAACCGCATTATTACCCCTAAGAAAATTAACAATACTTCCTTAATTTTATCTAATAAGCAATTCATATTCACCTTTCCCAAATTTCCCTCAAATTCAAGTTTCACACATTACTTTTGGTTGCTATTTAGAATCTTATAATCTAGAAAGGCCTTTCTTAAAATAATGATATTGACTTTTTGAAGAGACCCAAACAACTGTCTTATAGATTGTCCAATATTTGGGATTTGTCTGATTTTCCTTCTAGCGCAATTTGATTCTAAGAGCACATCGTCAAATTGATTTTATGACAACCAATTCCTGTTACCATGTGAAAGTTTTCAGAAGTTGCAGTGGTTTGAAGCCACAGAATCTTTTGGTCTGACTGATTCTTTCTGGAAGACTTTCAAGCATAGAATGTCGGAGCGGGAAAGCCCACCACCACTGACACACGAGAAAAGGGTCAGTGTAATCGTTTCCTGTCGCTGCTGCAGCAAGTTACCACAAACATAGCGGCTTAAAGCAACACACATAGGCTATCTCACCGTTCTGGAGGTCCGAAGTTCACAGTGGGTCTCACTGGGCTAAGCTCAAGGTGTTGGCAGGGCTGCTTTCCTTTCTGGAGACTGTTCCTTGCTTTTTCCAGCATCCACAGACCACCTGCAGCCCTTGGTTATGGTCTCTTCCTTCATCTTCAATGCCAGCAGGGTGGCATCTTCAAATCTCTCTAACTCTGACCTTGACTTTCCTGCATCCCTCTTCCTCTTACAAGGACTCCTGTGGTTACACTGGGCCCACCTGAATATAATCCAGGATACTCTTCCTGTCTCAAGGTCCACCGATGAGCACTCTTAATTGCATATGCAACCTAATGCTCCCTTGCCATGTAACATAACGTATTCACAGGTTCTTAGATGTAGACATCACTGGGGGCCATTATTCTGCCTATGACAGGAGGTGACCTGACCAAGATTTTTAAGTTACTTTCAAGAGTCCTTTTAATACCCTGCAACCTTGTCTGTTTGTCTGTTTTATATTGGAATTCAGTTATCAGTGATCCTATGTTGAACCCTATTCAAAGAGAGTTTAATAAAAGACGCATAAGAAAGATTTTATGACAAAATTACATTCTTAAAACCAAGTGGATTCACAGGTTGGTTGTGGAGGACAGTGCTGACGTGTATCTGATGTACCTGAAGTCAGATGGGTTCAGTTGCCAGTTTTATTTTGATAAGGAAGTTTAGTGCTTTTTTTGGACTGTAATTAAAGAATCTAAATGGCTTAAATCTTATAATTCACTTCAACTCAACCTCTTAAATTCTAGTTATCTTCTTTTGTCACTTCAAGCTACAATAAAGGAGCCCGAACATGTAGGTGAGGTCACATATACCTCCTCCTGAGTTATCTCACGTCAGAACCGATGTGTGGACCATGGGGTTGACCCCATACTCATGTAGTGTCGACTTGATACTTGAGTAAATGGTGAGGTTCTGGAGTGGTCTCAGGCCCACTCACTGTCCACAGGGCCCTCTGGGTGCTGACCTCCTGTTATAACTTTTATTACCGCTAATGCAATAGAAATTTTTGTTTCTGGCTCAAATACTTTCCTCAGATTTAAGAAAAATCAGACTTATTGTAATCTCATTAAATGCAATAAAATCTGTCCCACTAATGTGGGTTTTTTTTGGAATGACAAGTGAAAATTGTTGGGTATTGTTGATCAGAGATGGAAATCTAGATTATTGGGAAAGGAAAATTATGAGGTTTTCGTTATTAGAAGTGAAATGTTTTAAATTAGTGAATTTAGGGGGCTTCTTGAGGGAGTCAGACAAAATAAGGAGGAAGGAACCACAGAATCTCAAGTACACAGCAGGGAGTTGAGCCAAGAAAACAGCTAGAGTAGAAGCAGGTGTATCAGAGAGTTCAGTTCAAGTCTGAAATTTCTGCTCTTGGGTGCCGTGATTATGAGGCCTACTCTTTAAATGAGTGATATTATAATGGGAAAAGCCACAACCTCCAGCTTAGGGGAAGGTCCGGAGGGAGTTTGAGAGGAGCTTGTGCAGTGGACCAAGCAAGTGATCTCGAGGGCCTGGGTTTGAACTGCAACAGTGACTATGCAAGCCTGTGAGTCAAGAACATCCCGGGAACTTCGGCTGTGTCGACCGTCCCACCAAAGTGGTTGCACCAGGGGAAGTAAACTGAGTGTTTTTGTGTAGTATCCACATCGTGTCCTTTATTCTGCCCAGTGGCCATGCCACCTGGGAGAGGACCCCAGGGCCATGGAAATTTAGAGCTTGTTCTTCTGTATGTTCTTAGATCCTGACCATGAGGTCTGCCTGCAGGGGCAAACAGAGAAGCAAGAGCAATTCTAGGATGCTTAGGAGTCAGTGAGGAGAGTGCACCACCCGCGTTAAGGAACCTGCAGGAGGGAGGCTCCCAACAATGGAGGGGGCTCCAAGGAACACACGCGAGCACACACGAGAGGAAGAGTCAGCTGTGAACACTGCTGGTTAATGGTCACGATGGGTGCTTTTCTCCAGCTTTTCTTCCTCTCTGTGCCCCAGCCTTGGAGGGGTTAACCACATGTGTATGGAGGAGAGGGTGCAGGACAGCTGGGGGAAACAGGGAACGAGCTGACCACATCCCCTTCCCTCAGTACTGGCTTCTCTCTCTGCAGGAGGCCCGAGCGGAGGTTATGGGAGGCGGCCAACATTAAAGCAAGAGTTTGACTAACATGAAACTGGACATTACCGATCAGGACCTCATGTCAGCTAAGAGATACCAGAAAAGTCATACCCAAGTTCTCGTTTAGAGCGGGAGAACTAGCTCACAGAGCAGATTTAGATGGACATGGGAAACAGAGACTTACTTAAGGATTAACTCTCATGAGTCTTGCTTGTTCAGTATGATTGTCACAGGACAGGGAAGGCCAGGACAGAGATGCCTGGGGCCTTGATTGGCATGCTGGGGGAGGGGGAAGCATCAGCGGACTGGAAGGGGGGAGAGACTGATAACATTTTGTTTGTTTTATATTTGGTTTTAAGTTTATTTGCCACATCTGTATAACAAAGAAAGTGATTTTTAAAATTATTCTTTGAATCTTTTACCTTCTACCTTTTCTAAGGTCACTTACTGTTGACCAGGGTGTGGGAAATGGATTAACATTCTCCATAGCACATCCAGTCAAGAATTCTGGGGGATTTAAATAGCACAAGAGCCCATAAGTGATTTCTTCTAGTTACTGTCCACTATAATCTTGGCTTTATTAGTCCTTAAATCATAGCTAAACTACCTTGGGTGGGGCTATGCTTCTTCCTCTTTCCCTCCCTCCCCCCCACATTTCAGTGATGTTATATGACTTCGCAAAAGAAAGAAACAAACAATAGACTCTATTTTTCTCCCCTGTGTTCCCTCTTCCTCCATTTCATGGAAACCTCGTTCATGCTATTCTGTGTGGACATACTATTCTGTGTCCTGCTCTGCCCTTAACATACTTCTAAACTTGATCACGGGTTTTGACATAGTGCACACACTGTCACATCTGGTGTTTGTGGGCTGTTCCACAATGGGATAACAGTGTAATTTCCTCAGCCAGCCCCTGCGTCTTGGGTGTCTGGATGCTTTCCTGTTTGCGTCACAGGACCTCAGCAGTGTGTCAGTGCTCCCCTGGGTGTGGCCTCCCCACACGTGGCCTAGGCAGATGCTCATTTAGCTGGAACATTTAGTTGTACTCATTTAGTTGGTACTAATTAATTTTGCTGCCTGTTGGATTGTTTCCTAGGGAGTGTGTACATAAAAGAGAAATTACTGGTGCAAGGGCTAGGAAGGATCTGTTAAAGACTTTTAAGCCTTTTGCCCGAGGAAGGGCCAGAAGACTTGAACCAGCCGACAGTTGGAACCATATTGTGAAGATCTTAGTTTTATTTAACAATTTTTGCTTTTCTGGGGCCGGCTTGGTGGCGCAGTGGTTAAGTTTGCACATTCCGCTTCAGCGGCCCTGGGTTCGCCGGTTCAGATCCCAGGTGCAGACATGGTACCACTTGGCACGCCATGCTGTGGTAGGCATCCCACATATCAAGTAGAGGAAGATGGGCACGGATGTTAGCTCAGGGCCAGTCTTCCTCAGCGAAAAGAGGAGGATTGGCAGCAGATGTTAGCTCAAGGCTATTCTTCCTCAAAAAAAAAAAAGAAAAAAAAATAAATAAAAAGGTATGAAAAATAGAGAAAAAAAGATCTGTGTTTAAAATTTTTTTTTTCGCTTTTCCACTAAAATTTTAGCTTCTTGGCAGACTGTTAGATTCTTTTTGTTTATGTGTGTGTTTGGCGGACTGACTTCTCTCGTGATGAATGGGGCCAGTCAAATCGCTGAAATTCTTTAGTGTGATTTTTTTTTGACTGGCGAATTCTTTTTTTATCCTTTGGCTGATTTTTAACAATAATTTTTTTTATTATGGAAATGAAAAAACCCTTAAATTTAAAAAAATTTTAAAAATGGAAAGAATAGAAAAATGAAGCCCCATGTACTCATCACCTAGCTTCAATAGCCATGAACTGTCTGTTGTTCTTTCTTTTCTTTCTCCCAATGTACTTACTTCCTCCCCCACTGTTGTATTTTAAAGCAAGTCCCAGGCATCATATGATTTCACCCAAAATACCTCAGTGTGCATCACGTTTTGTTAAATGACCACAACGCCTGTGATAAAGCAAATGGGATAAAATGTTAATAATAAGTGAATCTGTGTAGAAGGGGTACAAGTGTTCTTTGTACTACTTATTTATTTATTTTTTAAAAGAAATTGTGTGGGTGATTTTTTTTTTTTTGCTTTTTGGTGAGGAAGATTGGCCCTGAGCTAACTAACATCTGTTGCCAATCTTCCTCTTCCCCTGCACCCCAAAGTCCCAGTACATAGTTGTATATCTTTAGCTGCAAGTCATTCCAGTTCTTCTATGTGGGATGCCATCTGAGCACAGCTTGATGAGTGGTGTGTAGGTTCGTGCCCAGGATCCGAACCGGCAAACCCCAGGCCGCTGAAGTGGAGTGCGGGAACTTAACAACTTGGCCATGGGGCCGTCCTCTGTACTACTTATTTTTGCAAATTTTCTGTGAGTTTGAAATTATTTCTAAATAAAAAGTTAATTAAAAAAGAACATGAAACATGACCATAATATTATCACATCTGATAATCCAAGCAACAGATTTTTCTTGCTCTACTGTAAATCATGCTCAAGGAAAGAAATTAAAGGGAAAAACCCCAGAAACATATTAAAAATAAAAATCACTGATAATTCTAACACTCAGACATAATCGCTATTGAACAGTTATGTATTTTCTCCAGGCTGTTAAACAGACACAGACACACACACAGACAGACACAAACATATGCATATCATTAAAAAATCAAACAGTACTGGGGCTGGCCCCGTGGCCGAGTGGTTAAGTTCGCGCGCTCCGCTGCAGGCGGCCCAGTGTTTCGTTAGTTCGAATCCTGGGCGCGGACATGGCACTGCTCATCAGACCACGCTGAGGCAGCGTCCCACATGCCACAACTAGAAGAACCCACAACGAAGAATACACAACTATGTACCGGGGGGCTTTGGGGAGAAAAAGGAAAAAATAAAATCTTTAAAAAAAAAAAAATCAAACAGTACTAATGGGCTTATAATCAAACATGCCGAGTCCCATCCTCTCATCCCTGCCAGTCCCACCCCTGGGGTGCTTGCCCTGCTTGCTCTCTCTTTTGTCTGCCTGCAGGCTCTCTCCCACGGCAAAATGCCAGCTGCAGCTCTGTTTTCAGCACAGTATCTTTCTAATCTACCACAGCTCTTAACAGGAAAGGGAACCACATTTTGCCTGTTTCTTTTTCAGGAGAGCATGTTTTTCATTTTGTGTTTGATCTTAAAACTACTTTGTGGGCGGTAGATCCTGCAGATTGGCTCATTCATCACTCACTTTGACCTCCTTCTAGCATGTCTTCCTATACTGTGGAGGCTGGACAGCAAAAGCCACATTTCCAGACTCCTTGCAGCTAGAGTTCTGCGCGTGGCCAGTGGGAGACTTGGAAAGTGGATGTGAATGGGGCCAAGCACAATGGCAGAGGGGTGTGGTTCCTCCAGCTGCAGTCAAGGTTCTAGTCTTTGGTTCCCTGTGTCATGGCTGCTAAGTGGAAGGCAGAGGAGGTGGGGAGGTTTTTGCCGGAATAACCGCAGGGAGGGATTGGGTATTTCTCCCGGCTGCATTCTTCCTGATTGTGTAGAATCCAAGCTTGGCTCATCAGAAGTTTATGAGCACCCTATATATACCCTATAACAAGTCCCTTTCTGCCTAAACTAGCTAGAGTGGATTCTGTCGTCTCCAACTAAGAAACTCGACAGACGAAGTCATTGAACTCTATAGTATTTCTTGAGTATCTGAAAGCAAACCCTCTAAACTTCACTCCCTTGTGGTCTTAATGATTTTCTGTATTTTCCCCATGCTTCCCTGAAGGTGATACTTTTACGCTAGTTATTTTATTTGGCAAATAACCATAGGTGGTAATTATGGTAAGTGATATTATATCTTCTTTACAGAAGCAACCAAGACAAAGAAAGATTAGGTACCTCATCCAAGGACGTGTAGTTCGTCTGTTATGCTGCTTAGAATCTCACTCCTGGTTTTCCACTATTCCATATACTCAGCCTGTTCATGGGTAAATAAAACTAATAAAAATTAGTTCCATAAAAGTCCAGGGACCAATTAGAGCTCTAGCAAATTTATAGAACTGACAACTGACCTAACAGGTTGATTCTTGTCTGACATGCATGCTTATCTGTTTAAAACTTCATTATGTGGTTGTTATTTTAAATTCTTTTATTGTTCTGATATAATTTTGTCCTTAGTGTAGAAAATATGATAAGTAGACAATTCTAAAGAAGCAGAAATGATTCGCCCCCCACCAAGCACCAATCTCTGTTTGTAATTTGCATGTTTTCAGAGGTCAGCTAGAAACAAAAACCTTTAAAGAAAATTGGAAGGTTTTGAGCAATAACCGCATCTTAGGGTTGATGTCAAGAGAACAAGCACATTCTTCCAAAAACATTTCCTGATGCTTTTGTCAGGAATCACATCCTGTACTGACCCCGAGGGTTATTCTTGGGCTTTGATCTCGTACCTATTTTCACTATACTCGCAAGCATTTGCCCTCTGTGTGCTGGGAACTCAGTCCTAGAGTTAATTGCTTTTATTGGTTCTAGCCTCCTACTTTAGCTAGTTATCCAGGTAGCTGGCGTCCAGATTTCAGAGGGAGGCAGCTGGTGATGTGTCTTTGCTCCCCGCTTCTTCCAGTCCAGCTCTTGATAGAAACGGGTGCCCCTACCTCCACTCCCAGCTCCCTTGGCTCTTGTGCAGGATTCAGGGGAGGGGAGGCAGGTGGTGGGCATTCCAGCAGAGGAGATGGTCCTCCTAGCCCCACTTGATGCCTGGGTCACAGTTGTCCCTCCAGTCCCCAGATGCCCCTTCATGCTGGTTCTGCCCAGTGTCCTGCCCCTGCTGGGCCTTCCTCTAGTGGCTCTCCACTTCTCATCCCGCCACTGAACAGCTGCCCTAAGGCTAAAACTCTTCTCCCCATCCTTGGCATAATGCATCTTTGTTCCCTGACTGGTCCTCCCCTGTACTTGTTCTATCCCCCGCCCCTACCTCGCTCCTTCATAATAGCAAAGTTCTCAGCCAACCCCTAGTGCTTTTCTATGATCTGGGACAGGAAATCCAGCTTCTCCTGGAGACCAGTGATCTCACTACAACAACTTCCTTCCACCTACCCTAGTTTGAGAGATGCCTTTGTCTCCAGTGGACTCCTAAAATGACCAGGCAGGCTGAGACCAATGCAGGCCACCACATCCAGGGGTTAACCAGCACGCCTTATTGATGCTGTCTTGCTCTTCCTGCACTGATGAGTTCAAACGCAGGAGGGGAGCAGAGGGGAACCCTGGCTCCATGCAGAGCTGGGCCACAGCCTGTATGGCTTTGCCCAGGCCGAAAGGAGAGACAGCATTGCCCTGAAATGCAACTTTTGGAGACAGAGGTAGGGCAGCCCCAATTTCCCCCAAATTGAAACTAATGCAATTGGACAATTTTTGATGATCATAGGGACTTCCAGGGTGATAATGTCATATGCTGATTGTTACCTCTGAAGTTCCAATGTAAATTCTTAAAATCTTCTAGGAAACGCTTTCATTTGAGTGAAACTCTTTCATAGTTATAGAATTCATTTTTATTTTCAAAAGAAAGATGGATAAACAGTTTTGCACTGCTGACAAACTCTGAAGAATCTTTCCCCAAACTCCTAACTTATTTTATATAAGAGAAAAACAAACTCTAGTTTGTTGAAGCTACTGTTTTTCAGGTTTCTGCTACTAACAGATATTACACTGAGAGAACATGGCTGTTAATTATCTAAAACCAAAACCCAGAAAGACTCAGACCACAAAGTTTGTACTTTCTCAGATAGATTTGGAGGAATAGCATATTGGTCAGAACGTTCTCTGGGAGGAGAGAGAGGGGGCAGGTTGGAGGGGAGTGTGCTAGGGTGAGAGCAGGTATGGATCCCTGGGGAAGGCCCTGGCCTGTCGCCCTGAGCTTGACAATAAAAATGTTGTATTAGTTTTCTGTTGCTGCTGTAACAAGTTACCACAAACTTTAGTGGCTAAAAACAACATAAATTTATTATCTTACAGTTCTGGAGGTCAGAAGTCCAAAAAAGGTGCTCTGGGCTAAAATCAAGGCGTTGACAGGGTTGGTTCCTTCTGGCGGCTCTGGGGAGAATTGGTTTTCTTGCCTTTTCCAGCTGCTAGAAGCTGCCTGCATTCCTTGGCTCATGGCCCCCTTCCATATTCAAAGGCAGCATGGTCGGTGGGGTCTTTCTCACGTCGCTTCACTCTTGACGGTGATTCTTCTGCTTCCCTCTTTCGAGGAGCCTTGTGATTGCTTTGGGCCCGCCCTGATAATTCAGAATACTCTAGGGAGAGTATCTCACGGTCAGCTGATTAAGCAATGCTAATTCCATCTGCAGTGTTAATTCACCCTTGCTATGAAATTTAACATCATCATAGGCTCTGGAGACTAGAGCATCTTTCCACAAATGCCTGTACAGGTTTGGAGACACGCACCCTGGTTCTCTTCTGGCGCCTTGGAAGCTTGTTAGCCTCTGTGAATTCTCCATGCCAACCTGGGGAGGCATCAGTCAAGTAGACATGGCAGTGTAGGGGCCAGGAGGGAAGCATCTGAGAGCTGCCCGGTAGTTCCCAGGCCCCAGTGTCCTCTCTCATGAGACAGCTGGCAGGCCGGGGAGGGGGCTGGCAGTTGGGACAAAGTGATGCAGCCGTCAAAATCACTGTGGGTCCAGTGACTGGGGACCCTATGGGGATGCAGTGCCTCAGAGGATGGCAGCATGGAGGCCTCACAATGACTAGGGGCCGGATAAGAGTGTTTGAGACATCAACAGGAGCTGCTGATGTTTGACAGACCCCACCCCCTTCACACTACAAAGACCCTCCTGGAAGGGGGAAGGGAGAAACCTCTGAACTGACCCTCAGAAATCTAAATTGATTCAGACAACTCCGAAGTTACTGAGAAAACCCCTATTTGACTAAGATGAGTTTTCTGTCACTAGGCTGAATGGGAATTTGAGATAGAAACTAGGTTGTTACAGAAAAATAATGACAGTTCACATTTTATATCCCTGATTTTGGGCTGAGAGTTGTGCCTGTTACACATAAATGAGGACAATGATGTCGATCTCCCTTTCTGCCAAGAATATTGGGAGAGACTGCTTTACTTGCAAGCACTTGGTGAAATGAAGCTCTTGTAAACACAGTGTTTTCCTTGGCGACCCCCCTCCCTGGACCAACTCTGTGGGTGAGCTGCACCTTGAAGACAAACTCGGGAAGGACGAGCGTGTGACATCTTGCATAGCAAAATCGCTGTTTCCACATAGCTATTTTGACACGTAAAAACCAAGCCAGCAAATTTTCAGCTTCTTTTTAAAGAGCAAGTAAAATGTTAAATAGAAACCTTCACTCAGCTCTATGCCTTGCTCGGAGACACGACCACAGCGGGAGTGGCATGCTGGGCCTGGGGTGGGGGAAGAGATGCCTCATCAGGGTCTTCCTGTGTGTGACCTTGGTGTGTCACACTGGTGCTCCCATGAGGCACCTTCTAATGGCTTTTCATCGGAATTAACAACCATCGTATTAATAAGTTACTTTGAATATAATGGAAAAGCAGCCCTTTGGAAGAATGCAGTCAGAGAAAGAAGTCATGAGGAGCCGTAAAGCTGAAAGCCTCACAGAGTTAATTGCTGCATTTGGTCTCAGCTTAAGAGCGGCGTTTAGAAAGATCTGAGAAACTATGCCAGCCTGGGACAGTCCTCCCTCGGCGCTGGAGATCTGGGTGCTGGCACCACAGAGGTGGAGCCCGGGGCCCTCTGGGGGACTGACTGACCCCTGGCTTCTTCACCACGAGCCAGTGTTCCTAGGGCTGACCCGTTGAACTGGGCCCCAGAGTTCTTGGGCTTACTATGGAGAATGTTACTATGATCAGTGGGCTTGTCATTAAAAGCTGAATGGTAAATAAATAAGCTTTGTTTTGTACTTTAAACAAGTGAAAAAATAATTACAATATTAGTAATAATATTAACTAATATTTATTGAATGCTTACTATGTGCTAGGCACCAGGCTAAAGTACTTTACATACATTATCTCATTTAATCCACAGAAGAGCTCTGAGGGGAAAGAGCGAGTACCCCCATTTTAGAGACAAAGAAGCTGGCGCTCAGTGAGGTTAATGTTCCTTGCCTATGGTTACCCAACTTGTAAGTGACCAGCGTAGGGTCTGAACCCGGGTCTCTCTGGCTCCAGAGCCTGAATGGTCTGCAGTATGCCGTTCAACATCCAAGCCCTTTAACTACCCATGGGCAGACTCTCGGTGTGGGAGGGAACGTCAGTGAGGCATTTAGGGGGTAGAGTGCCAGGCTAATGCCCCGTGAGAGTTCTCTTGGAACCACACTTTCTTACCCCAGCCACTGGTAGGGGGCCAATGACTGGGTGCTCATTCTCCATAGGGGCAGGCATGGGTCTGAATTCAGGAAGCCTTTGGGGCCGGGATTGGGGGAGCTTCTGGACCCCTGAAAGGGCTCACATAGGGCTTAGCTCATGGCAGTGTGGGTGGTGGGTGGGCATGGAAAATGGAGCTCAATAATACTGCCTTATATAATCCAGACTATGACATTTTTTTTGTTTCTATCATCCATAGACTGTTACAATAGAAGCATTTTCTTAAGGATAAAGCTACATAATAGCAGTATTAATTATAGATACAGCTCACTGGATTCACGCAGTCCCTTCCCAATATTTGAGGTGATTCTTGTGATCCTGGATCTAAGCATGGCATCACTATCACATTCTGCACAGAACCAGATGTACTGGTTCAGGAGGGATGCTGACCTTCGAGATGTCACACCATAGCAGCAGCAAGTAGGAGACCAAACATCTCATGGTTGTCATAAATAGGGGGGGACACGCTGATCTTACGGCTTTGAACATTTAAAGTTCTTCCCATTGTCAAGTGTTGGGCAGCACTGGGGACATTCTGTCTTTTGACTCTTAACCCTAGTGGTGGCCAATCTGATGTCCTGTCACTCTGCGCACTTTTGTGTCTGGGCCAGGCTGTCCGCAATGTTCAGGGTGGGTATTTCCATATCAAAAAGAAAAGCAACGGAGGGTGTAGGTGGGTAGCTTAAAGCCTTGGGCTCACCTCTGGGCTATTGGATGGGATAGAAAAGAGGAAGAGAACAGAGGGAGAGACATGAACAGCGACTCTGACTGTGGCAACCTCAATGCTCTGACAAATCCAACCACAGAAGCACATGGCTCTTCTTTTTTTAATTTTAAAGAGAATGTTAGTCCATTCACTGTCATTTAAAACAGTGCAACTAAGTTTATGGTGTTTGCTGTGTCTTATTCCTCCTTTCTTGGAGGACAGAGTCTGAGGCAGTTCCGCATCCGTGGTGGAGAACGTGATCCCAGGAAACTCTCTGGATTCTCCCTGGACTGGCCTTCTCTTTCCGTTTTACGAATGCAGTATGTTTTCTGTGACAGTGCTGCCTCCACCGCTGATGACAAAGCTCCGTGAATTGGACACTACAAGCGTTGGAGACATCTCTTCAGGGTTCTTCCTCTCTGGCTGGCGGTCCCCAACAGCAGGCCCTTGCAGGCCTGTCTCCTGGGCGCTCAGTTCTGAGTCTATCTCCCCTCGCTGCAGCGGGAGCAAAGCCTGGTGTCTGGTCAGGGTATCGTTGCTTTTCTGGGACTCCAGGGAGTTCTGGTGCGTGGAATTCCTGTGAGCCATGGCACTCTTCTGAGGCTCGTCAAAGCTCAGCGAGAAGGTGACTGTGCCACTGCCGAAGATGACCTTCTGCTTGCACCTGGGCTGCTGCTGTGCTTGCTGCTGCTGCTGTAGGGTCAGGGGCTGCTGCGGCTGCTGCTGCTGCTGCTGCTGCTCTTGCTGGGTCAAGGCCAGCGGCTGCTGCTGCTTCTGCCTCTCGGGCTGTGGGAAGGGGTCTTCGCTGTTGCTCTTGCTGCTGATGGAGGAGGAGGGGGTGGAGCCCGTGGAGCCCCCGAGGCTGCTGGACCGCTTGCGGGAGACGTTGCTGCGGCGCAGCGTGGCCCGGGCTGCTACCTTGAAAGCATGAGCAGCGGTGCTGCAGCGCACCTCCTCGATGGTGTTACGGGATGGCTTGAAGAGGATGATGTAGACCTTGTTGAAGAAGATGCAGGCCAGCAAGCCAAAGCTGGCTGCCAGGATGGCGATCACCTCCACGGCAGAGACAAACTTGCCGTAGGTGCTGGCATAGGCTGGAATGAAGGAGATCCAGACGATGAAGAAGATGAGCATGCTGAAGGTGATGAACTTGGCTTCGTTGAAGTTCTCTGGCAGTTTCCGGGACTTAAAGGCAAAGAAGAAGCAGATGGCAGCCAGCAGGCAGGTGTAGCCAATCAAGAAGCCCAGGGCCATGAGTGAGCCCTCATGGCACGTGATGAAGATGATCTCATCTTCCAGCTCGTGGTTTCGGTAGCTTGAGGGGGGTGCGGTGTAGAGCCAGATCACACAGATGACGATCTGCATGAAGGTGCAGAGGAAGACCAGCAGGAACTGCAGGTTGAGCCCCCACCACTTGCGGTGGAAGCTGGTGGGGATCTTGGCCTCAAACACCAGGAGGACGCGGTTGGTTTTCACCAGGATGCAGGAGATGCAGAGCACAAAGCTGATGCCAAAGGCTGGCTGGCGCAGACGGCACGTCCAGTCCTGGGGCTCGCCGATGAAGAACAGGGAGCTGGAGAAGCAGCAGAGCAGGGAGAACAGGAGGAGGTAGGAGAGCTCTCGGTTGGTGGCCTTGACGATGGGCGTGTTGCGGAACTTGATGAAGACACCCAGCACGAAGCCTGTCAGGAAAATGCCCAGTACAGCAAAGAGGGTGAGCGCGATCCCAAAGGGCTCCGTCCACGACAGAAACTCAATCTCCTTGGCAATGCAGGAAGTGTGGTTCTCATTGGACCAGAAGTCATCGGGGCACTTGTCACAAGCACTTGCATCTGTAAAATGTCCCAGCAAAGAGTTCGTCACCGGGTGGCAGAGACTCAGATTTGTGAGTGTGATGGATGTGGTGATGAGGGTGCACAGGTTATTGGATGAGGTCACTTTAAATTTTCTTTGTTGACGAAAAAATTGTGATTTTTACATTATCCAATAAATTATTGAACCCTGACTTATGTTCAAGTATATACTTAGCTAATTTCATGTACCTTTGGTGGTTCTACTATTTTTTCCCTTTGTACATGGTGTGTGTGTGGGGGGGTGCTACAGTTTCCTTTAACACTACCTGCTGATGGTTTGTAGCAGAGAATGACCAATCTTGCTGGATAGGGGGCTGTCCAGAGGTCTGGCAGAGGCCATCAACTTTTCACAGAGTGATTTCGGCTCAGCCTGACTCTCTCTGAATATGTGGATGGCCTTTGTAGACACGCCAGAGCAGACTTCTCTTAGATCAGGGCAGAGTATCCCAGGCACATGCCCTGTGCCTTCCTCACTCCCTGTCCATGGCTTTCCAGTGAGGGAGGCTGCAGCCCCATTCAATTGACAAATGTTTATTAAGTCTCTGCTGGGTCCCTGGCTGCGTGCAGTTTTGGGGAGTGAAAGGAGCATGGGCTTTGCAGTCAGAGATCTGGATGGGCAGCCTGACCCTGCCATTTACCAGCTGTATGACTGTGGTCAGGCTCCTTAACCTCTCTGAGCCTCAGTTTCCTCATCCGTGAAATGGAAGCAATGATAACCCCATTATTGTGGTGAGGACGAAATGAGATAATAACACTTACAGTTAATATTTATAGAGTGCTTCCAATATGCCAATCAAGATTTTTGTTTAACAGGCATTTATCTAGAACTTACCATGTGCTTTACCAAGGTTAACTCATTTAATTCTCACTCTAGAGATGGAGAAACTGAAGCACAGGAAAAACGTAAGTAAGACAGCAAGTACAGTGCCAGGCACCCAACAGGCAATCTATCATGGCCTATTGACTCTGGCACCTGGAGCAGACAGAACTTTGTCTATTCAGGGCCACTGAGCTATAAGAAAAGGCAGACAATATTGGAGAGCAGTATCAAAGGAAGATGTGTAACAGGTGTGTTTGTAAGCTTTTATGGCGGTACTTTTCCATCTCCCTCAGTGCCCAGGGCAGTGTGATGCTTAGACATACCTTGTTACATGAGAAACTGTGCTAAGCACCATCTTAGCCCTGCCCTTCTCGGGACTTTGCTGACTCCAGGACCCTAAAGTGGACTGAGCCCTGCGCGGTGTCCACAAGGGGCCGTTCCTTTACCTGTCTCATCGCTGTACTCCCCATCGGGACACTCCACGCACTCAAAGCAGCAGGTGGGCTCCCCCTCAATGATTCCTTTCCTGGTCCCTGCCAGGCAGTCTCGGCTGCAGTTGGAGAAAGGCACCTGGAAGATAGAGAGCACAGAAGTGAGGGGCTGAAGCTGCAGGATCAATCTTACAGCTCCTTTGACACATGCAAGGGGGAAGAGTCGAGCATGAGGACCAGTGCGGCAGATTCCAGATCCCTTGTAGGCAGAGGAAGGTCCAGAGGCCCCAGCTCCTGTGATCCATCAAAAGGAAAGATGCCTATGGACAAGTTCACATCTATGGGATTCTAGGAAGAACAATTGCTGGGAGTCTACACAGTGACCACAATTCTCCTAAAATGACCCCTCCTGCCATTCCCTCCAGGTCCCAGAACAAGATACCTGTTTACTCTCTATGGAAGAAAAAGTTTGAGACAAACTAAAAGACACAGGGACATGGACCTACACAGAGGGACAGTCACAAAGGTGTTGCTGAGATGAGGGGACATTTGTTTGAAAGTGATACTCTGAACTTTGCAGTGAATTGCAATTCCTGCAGTTTTATTTTAGGCTTTACAGGGTGAGTTCTGAGAGCCTTAGCAAGGCAGGCAGGACAGGCAAAGAGGGGTCGAAAGTGAATGGATCAGCAAGAGACGTCAGGCAATCACTAACCAAAAGAAAGCTGCAGTAGCTACATTAATTTCAGATAACATAGATTTTAGTTTATTTATTTATTTACTTAATGGACTTCAGGTGCATAGAATTTGATTAATCATAATCCTTGTTTCTTTCTATCATTACTTGCTCATGTTTGAATCACTTTTAGTTATTTTTAATGATTCTCACCCAAAACAAAAGCTAGACCTGCATCTAGACAATAACCTACATCTAACTATGTGCTTACCTCTGCCCCTTACTTCTGTCCTCACCACGTATTCATACCTGAGATGATCATCATCCTGTGTCCATCACAGGTGAGTAATACTAAACTGGCCAGGAACAGATGAATCCAGTCATATACAATCTCTGCCAGATATTAGGAAAACAGTAAAAATGGAACCCCCTCCAACTCATTCTTGTAAGGCCAGTATAACCCTGATTCCCAAAGCAGACAAGAACAGTATGAAAAAGAAAGAAAAAATTAGAGGCCCATCTCACTTATTAAGTTGTCTTCAGAAGCAGACCCAAGTCTGGGATTTGTGACCAAGGGATTTATAAAGAAAGCTCTTCCAAGGGAAACAGGTAAGAGAATGGAGGAAGTAGGACTGAGAAGGAAAGAGGAAGAGGACAAGCAAGGGTGTGGCCTTGAGCAGAGTCCCTGGAGGGTAGCTTCTGTCTGACCCTTGACCCCTGGGAACTCTGAACTGTAACGTATGCCTCAGAGCTGTCCTGACCCGAGGAAAAGGGGCTAGGGCTTTCATTCTTTCTCACCACTCATTGGTTAAGGGTTGTCTCAAGGAAATGTAAATTCCTAGACCCTCCTGCCTCTCTGAGGCTGTGGGCAAACTGGGTTCCATTAGCCTGCAGGCAGTCTTCTGAAAAACAGCAGTGAGTTCTGGTTATTGGAAGCAAAAATATACAGACATCCTGGAGATGCATCCAAAGTGTAAGGAATCTGAAAGGACCTGGGGAGAGTACAACTATTTTCCACTACTTGAAAATAGATGAAAAATACTAAAACAAAAAGCAAACAAACTCAAAGGACAAAAAAAGAAAAAAAAGGGGAAATACACCATGATGAAGTTGGGTTTAGGCCAAGAATGCAAACAAGTTTAATATTAGAAAATCTGCAAATGTCATTCACTGCAGTAATAAATTAACACAGAAAAATGTGATCTTCAATAGAGGGAAAAAAAGTTTTTGATGAAATTCAACACAGAGTAGTGATAAAAACTTAATGAAAAAGAGTAGGAAGAAGTATCTTTAACTTGAAAAAAGGTAACATAAAAAAAATCCTTAGACATCATTCTATATGAGACAATATTAAAAGCATTTCCTTTAAAACAAGGGAGCCCACTATCAGCACTATTATTAAACATTGACCTGGAGTTGCTAGCTAGTGGAATAAGACAAGAAAAATAAGGGCATAAATACTGGAAAATACTAAATAAAACTGTCATTATTTGTAGATGATATGATTGTCCACATAGAAAGCCCAAAAGAATCAACAACTAAATTATTAGAAATAATTTGAGAGCAGCACCAGGCTAAAAATTCAACAGACTGCCACTGTTTTACCTGAGTTTCATTAGGTTTTTCGTAAAAAAACTCTTCACTTTTTATTGTATGCTTTTGGTTGATTTACAGGTCCTTAAATGATTGTTTTTGACGGCTTTGTCCAATTTATCATTGCTTCATCATTTCAGAAACCCTACTTCTATCTCATTCTCTGATCATGCCAGGTAGCTGAATACTTACACTGGAAACTTATCTTAGCAGTCTATGTATAGCAGAGGTAATAAATATACCACAAGAATGAAGTCTATCTTGCAAAAGCATACATTTCTTGAAGGTAGGGAGCAAGTCTTACTCATCATGGTAACCCTAGTTACAAAGCCTTGAATAAGGCTTAGTACATAGTAGAGCTCATACTATTTCTAAAATGTCTCTTTAATAAGACTTTCCTCTTTCTCCCACCTACCTGATTGAATTGGTGACATCTTACAAAGTTTCCCAAACCTGCAATAGGAATGCTTCTAAGTTCCTCCTATTGAAGAATGATGGTTGCTGTGTCCTTTATTAAGGTAAAGTAAGGTAAGGTTCCCTTCTGTTCCTAGAGTTTTTGTTTTTATTCTGAAAGAGTGTTGGATATTACAGAATGCTTTCTCTGCATCTATTGATGTTGCAGTAGAACTTTTTCTTTAATTCTGTTAATGTGATAAACTACATTAATGAACTTTGTAATGTTGGGCTATCATCATATTCCCATAAATTCACTGCAAACTGTAGTGGGTCATGATGTGTTATATATTTCTTCATTGCTGGTCTAGGTTTGCTGATATTTTACCCAGGAGTTGAGAATCTATGTTTATAAATAAGATTGGTCTATAATTGTCTTTTCTTGTACTGTCCTTGTCTGTTTTTGGTGTCAATATTATATTAGCCTCATAAAATGAATTTAGAAGATTTTTCTTTTGGCTTCTGTTAGGCTGCGAGCGGCAAAAACCCCCTCAAAATAACAATGGTTAAATAACACTGATGTCAGTTTCTCTCCCATACCTATGTCTGGGGAGGTGGTCGAAAATGATATGGCAGTCCATGGTGTTGCAGACCTAGATTCTTTCTACCTAGTTGGTCTGCCTATTTAGTCTTGGCATTATAGCCCTTGATGGTGGCGTCTGGTTTCCAGGAAGCAAGATAGAGGAAGGGATGAAGAAGAGAGCAAAGACACTTGCAAGCACTTTCTTAAAAGAAGGTTCCCAGAATCCGTCACACAACTCTGCCACTTGCATCCCATTCTCCAGGATTTAGTCATGTGGCCACACTTGGCTGAAAAGGAGGCTGGGAAATACCTTTATTCTGTTGGTCATGTGCCCAGCTAAAATTGAGTTCTATTATGAAAGAAAAAGGGGAGAACAAATACTGGGCCCTCTAAAAGTCTCTGCCATGCCTCTTTTTCTCTTCTTCATAATGGTTAAGGAACAGGATCAAGGTCATGGAGTGACCTGTTGGAGAGCTGAATCCACACCCAGGTCAGTCTTCCAAAGTCTGCACTTTTCCCAGTGCCAAATCCTGCTTTAGCATAGTCAAGGATTAGAAGAATGCTATCCTCAGCTTACTGCATCCCTCAGCTGAAGAGAAATCCCACCACCAAAGGAGTAGGCTGAGGCCGCCTCCAGAAGGATCCATCTTGCAAAAAGCCATCAAGAGTCAAGTCTTCCCAGCAGCTTCATCAAAGCTGCCTGTCCAATTCTGGCAGACGAAGCCCATCTGAATTCCAAGGCCCTGGGGAAATGTCCCTTTTCCTTCTGATTTGTTGCAGGGAAACAAGGAAATAATTATAGAGGGTATACTGTACAGGATGGAGCGCTGGGCTCAGGATTAGGGCACTTGGATTCTAGCCTCAACTCCTACACCGACGATCTGTCTGGCCTCAGAAGTCACCTTTGCCTCCCTAGACCTCAGTGTCATCAACTTCAAATTAGGGTGTTGGATACAAGGATATTTAAAGACCCACCGAACTCTAAAGTGCTTCGTTAGAAAGTAAATTGAGAACATTGATTAAGATAGTATAATGCTATATTAATGACACTTTGCATTTATATAGTATAATTCAGTTTATAATATGCTTTCACATCTTTGATCTCATTTGATCTCAATAACAACTTTGTGAAATACGTAGGAAAGTTATTAATACATAATTTATAGTTAAATATAGATGGCGTTTTTGTGGTCATTTCTACAAGAAACACAGAAAAAAAGTAGACTAGACCCTAATATTTGTTGAGTGCCTATGTGTGCTAGGTTTGAGGTAACATTTTTGTGAAAAAATTAGATTTAATTTATAACTCTGTCAACTATACTAGGAGCATAAATTATTGAATTTATGAGGCTTCCCGGTGTTACTCATTTACCAATGGTTAAGCTCTCAACGTGCACAGGCTGGTAGAGGACATTCGGGTGATAGAAAACTGTCCTGGACATAGTTTCCAGCAGGAGGGGAGATCAGACATACACCAATTAGAGACAATCAATTATGTGCATTAAAGGACGTAAAATATAACCTGGATAATTCAACAGCGGGGAATCAGCGAGAGTAGAGCTGACCCACTTAGACCCCAGTCAGTTGAAACTTCGATAATTTAGACAAGAGTGTAATTAGTGGACAGAGGAGTATACCCTCTGGAACCCCCAAATCTCTGTCTGGAAAAGGTCGTGACGTGTTTATAATTGAGAGTCCACCTTCCGAGGCAGAGCCAAGAAAGATTCAGACACTGTGGATGAGATTCACTATCTGTAGCAGGCCTTCCAGTGGGAACCTGTCCTGCACGTCGGGAAACAGTGACGTTGCAGCATCTCGTCAGAAACCCATCAACCTAAGAAGCACGTGGTAAAAAGATTAAGTTGAATCTTTGGTCATGTTAAAAAAAGTGGTCCAAGATGCTCAAAGGTGTAATAGGCAAATGCAAAGAGGAATGTAGTGGGTCTCATCCAGGCTTCTTGGGAGCATTAGAGGAGGATGCCCTGTCCAGGGTCTGTTTCTAAAACAGAGGAGCTGGGTCCTCAGCAGCCTCCTACATTCTAGGATACAACCATTATAGGATTGTTATCATTTCAGCATATCATGTGTCTTTGCCTTAAGTACATGTTCACTGGGTGATGGGCTTCTGGTTATCAATTAGACTTCTAGATGCAGTGACACTCATGGAAGGGGGGCTGTGATCATGGTCGCAAGCATCCTCTTATTTGTTACAGGTCTCCCATAGTAGGAGAGTAAACTGCCCTATTGATTTATAGGTCAGCCTGGAGCTATTTGGGTGACAGGAAGCCATCTCTGTGTGAATTATCTGTGTCTTGCCTTGAGTGATGTCTGTGTTTTGCTTAAATATTTTCTCTGGTTGGGGAAAGTTTTAGCCAACGAAACTATTACTAGCCAGGGAGTCAGATTTGTAGAAAATACAATTGTTTCACTACAATAAGAAGGCCTGAGGCTCAGGTTCTGAGGAGTCTCTTCTGTACACCGAACACTCATGGATTTCACAGGGAGCCCTGGCAATGCAGTTAGTGAGTTGCAGGAAGTGGATTCATTATTTTGGAAGTCCAGTGGCGAAGCCCAAGGCCCTGCCAAATCCCAGCACAGTTTCCTGCTGTGGTCAAGGCAGCTGGGGTTCTGATGGACAGCACGTACCTCCCTGGAGAACCCACTCCACAGGATTTTCTTCTCATTGATGAAGAGCCTTTCTCCCTTCTTGGCGTAGACGTTGTAATATCCAACTTCCTTAAACACGATGGAGCCATCCTCTGGGGACAGGTGCCAGTTGATGATGGAATAGTTCCCCACTAGGTCACCACATTCATCAAAAGTCACCTGCTCCCCCATATTGTTGGTAAAGTTGAGGTGCCGTAGGTGCTTCAGGACCTAAAGAAGAACAGAGATGAATATTCTGAGTTCAAGTCACAGGGCTGCCACATATGGTTATATAAGTTGTGCACTGCACCAATCTTGTTCTGACAAAGTGAAAGGAACATGATTTGAGGAAGAGGTGCCTCTTTCTAATTTACACTAAGGTACTTGCCTGTATTAGCAACAGCTCTGGTAAGTCATGGGCTTTACTTAGTACTCAAACTGTAACTGGGGTAGAAAACACCTTCTTGAAGTCAGGAGAGGAGAAGGAATGCATCTCACCGTGGCCACTAGCCAGACCAAGGCCTCTGCAGGTGCGCCGTCACCTAGCGGTGCCCCAGGAGGGCAGGGTTCATAAGCCAGAGCCATTCCGGGTGGCTTCTGAGATGGGCTTTGGGGAAGGAGTGGAGGCACTACGTGCTCTTACCACCTGCACCACCCTTCCCTGTACTGCTGCTCTGTGGGAGTGTCTTGCTGCCAAAAGTCAGAGAGAGAGGAGTGGAAGGAAGAAAGATAGGAGGCTATGGGTGGAGCCCTGACCATCACTGTTGTAATAGTCATGGCCAATCCCTTAATTTTCACAGGGTTGTGAGTCACAAAGCCCTTGCACAAAAAAGGTAACAATAATAATAACTAAACCTTACTAGTCATTTTACTACCTTTGAGTCACAATGCTAAGTACTTTATATCCATCATTTAATCACAAATAGTACTATTACCCCGAGTTTATTGACGGGGAAGCTGAGGCACAGAAAATGGAAGTATCTTGTCCAGAGTCACACAGCTAGCAAATGGTGCAAATCCTGCACTCTTAATGGCTGGGTTCTATCGCGGCATCAGTAGGCTCCTGGCTCTGCCTCCTGCCTGAGCCTGACATGGGTCAAGAGGAGGCAGTGGGCACTGGGCAGCTTATCTTTCATGTGGGACCTGTCCTGTTTCAGGGGTCACGGAGGCACCAAGAGAGACTAAGACGAGGTCCAGCCTGTGAGTGTGGGGGTGCTCGCTTCCACTGCACCTCGCAAGTCCCCAGGCTTTATCTCTCTGGCTCTGAGCACGCTTCCTCACCCATGTAAGGAGAGGCCCAGGCCAGAGAGCCTGCAGGGTCTCCCCAAGCTCTAGTATGAACTGCTCTCTGTTCTGCGGTTTTGTGGCCCCAGGAGTACATTTAGAGGCACCTCTCCCTTTTATCATTATTTTTAAGGTACCTAAAAACCAACATCTAATCTGACACTGGGGAAAAGTTTGGGTTGCATCTGTCTAATGGACGGCCTTACTGAGGCCCGGTGCCTGTTATCCACATTAATGTGCGTGACAAAGTGAGCTGACTGAACTTGCTCACCTGGATCTGCTCATAAATAGCTCTGGGATGTGCTTAGGGCAGAGTCGACGGCAGATCACCTATGTGCACAGGCACACCGGCCTGGGTGCCTCACCGAATCTGCTGTGTGTGGTTCCCTAGTGTCATCACTGCTACCCCGGCCGACCCTGGCTGCCCAGACTTTCGTCCCAGCACTATGCTGGGAAGGGGTCCCTCACTCCCTGCTATCTGGCTCCTTCTGCAACTAGAGCTGCTGAGCCATCTTAAAAAACAACGGAGATTGACTCCTACTAAGGATTCGTGCCACCCGTGTCCTCTTGAGCCTTCCTCTATGGTCATCAATCTTGTATTTTTTCCTTTATTTTTACTGAGTCCTTAAAGCAGTCTGTAGAGAGCGGGTGCCCCAGATGTGCTCCTTGCTTATCCCTCCCACTCTCCTTCCTTTTCCTCCTTGCTCTGGGGATGACGTGTCCTCTTCCTATAGAGAGTGCTGCACATCCCTTTGTCTCTATCCCAACACGTGCCTGTCCTGACACATCCAGCCTCCCCTTAGAGGAGCGCACAGTCTTCTGCTGTGAATGCCGACTCCCTCTGGTGGCTCTCAGAACCTCATTCCTCCTGCCCACTCTGAGACCTTTCTGACGTGGTCAGTCCACCATCCTCCATCCCATACTCATGCCCTTCGCACTTCCTGCTGGGGAGCTACCACGGCTCGGATGAAATATGCTTCAAACTTCTCTAGGTAGCTTCCAGAGTCTTCTATACTTTGGCCTCATGTATCACCGTTACTTCTCAGTGCAATGCTTCATCCTAATCGTATGCTCTCCACTGTCCTTCCCACACATCATGCTAACTCTGTCTTTGCCCTGATGTGGGTAAAAGGAGATGAGAAGAGTGCAGAGACAGGGAACCACCTCTTTTTTATACTTCCTATGTCCCAGGCATTGTACTGCTGCTTCACACACTACATCTCATTTAGTCCTCACCACAATCCTATGGATAGGAACTATTATTATCTTTATTTTATAGATGAAGAAACCAAGGCATAGAGAGGTGAAGAAACTTGCCAGGGTCATCCAACTAATAAGGCCTAGAGCTGTGAGTTAAACATGGACTTTTCTGCTACACCATCCTGCCTCCAATATAAATTGCTTTAGAGTGTCCATGGAAAATATTTGTCAGAGGTCAGTAATATTTCCTCATCAAATATATTTTTTAAAAGCGTCATTACTCTTTGAAGAATACTTTAGAAAGCATATACAGTAGAAAAGCTAGAGTAGTTAAGATAATTTTTCCCCCTCCTATTCAGGTTTCAATTCTTTAGTTCTTAATATGCTGGGCTGCAAGCTTCCCCTCTCCTTTTCTCTATCCACAGGTTCTCTGCAATGAAACTGTCCAGGCATCAGTGGGTGAGCAGGGAGATGAACCGGAACAAGACTGTTTCATAATTAAATGGTCATCTTCCACATTGGTCAGACTGGACAGACAAGTGACTCAAAGATCATCACTGGCTATGAACCTTCTGCATTGCTGATGGCATGGGCTGGAGATTTCCACCATAATCCTGACTTAAAAGAAGAAGCAACCAGTCAAAAATCATTTTCTTAAAGTTTACATTAAAAAAGCTCATTGTAGAGGCCAGCCTTGTGGCATAGTGGTTAAGTTCATGTGCTCCATTTTGTGGCTCAGGGTTCACTGGTTCAGATCCTGGATGCGGACCTATGCACTACTTGTCAAGCCATGCTGTGGCAGGTGTCCCACATATAAAATAGACGAAGATGGGCACAGATGTTAGCTCAGGGCTAATCTTCCTCAAAATAAAAAAGAAACATTATAAATACAAGATTAGATTTGTGTACTGTTGGAATCAATCAACAAGCAAATATTTATAGAATATCCACTGTGCGTTCTGAACTGGGCTATAAGACAGTAATATAGTCCTCACAGAGTTTATATACAGATTAGAGTGATAAGATATAAGACATAACATGTTGGATGAAATACCAAACAGTGTAGGATAAAATATAGTTAAGGGCTAGCTTATGGGGTGTCAACTCTAAGTACAGAGAAATTCAGAGGAGATAGAGATTAAAAAGGGCTGAAATGGTCAATGCAGGCCTGAGGTATGGTAGAGATTTGGACTGGCAAAGGACAGAGGGAAGTAAGGTGTTAAAAATAGTATGAACAGAGCCAGCCCTGATGGTTTAGTGGTTAACATTCTGTGCTCCCACTGCTTCAGTGGCCTGGGTTCACTTCCCGGTTGTGGAACCATACCACCTGTCTGTCAGTTGCCATGGTGTGGTGGCAGCTCACAGAGAAGAACTAGAGGAACTTACAACTGGTAGCAGCTTACATAGAAGGACCTACAACTAAGGTATACAACCATGCACTGGGGCTTTGGGGAGAAGAAAAATAAGAGGAAGATTGGCAACAGATGTTGGCTCAGGGTGAGTCTTTCCCTGCAAAAAAAAAAAAAGAAAGAAAAAGAAATAGCATGGACAAAGACATCGAGTTAGGAATAAACATGAAGGGTTATGGAGGCATTAAAACGATCAATGTCTCAGATGTTGTGTATGTGCTAGAGAACAAGAGGAAACAAAGTATTTAGGTAAAGCGGAGCCAAAGCAGAGAGAATAGATTTCATATCAAAAAGGCATAGGATCAGATAATGACAAGTGTTGATGAGAATGTAGAGAAATCAGAATCCTCCACATACTGTTGGAGGGGACGTAAAATGGAGCAGCCACTTTGGAAAACACTCTGGCAGGTCCTCAAAAAATTAAATATAGACTGACCATCACCCCAGCAATTCCACTCTCACACATACACCCAAGCAAAACGAAAACATGTCCACACAAAAACTTGTATACAAATGTTCATAGTAGCATTGTTCATAATAACCAAAAAGTGGAAACAACCTAAATTTCCATCAGTTAGATGAATGGATAAATAAAATGTGTTATATCCATACAAAAGCCATAAAAATGAATGAAGTACTGATATAGGCTACAACATGGATGAACCTTGAAAACATGCCAAGTGGAAGAAATCAGTCAGAAAAGACCACATATTTTATGATTGCATTTATATGAAATGCCCAGAGAAATAAAGATAGAAAGGAGATTAGTGGTGGTTTAGGAATGAGGGGATGAAGGGGTAGGAGGCGAGAGCTAAAAGGTATGAAGTTTCTTTCTGATATGGTGAAAATGTTCTAAAATTTATTGTGGTTATGATTGCACAATTCTGTGAATGTACTAAAAACCACAGAATTGTACTCTTTAATGGGTGAATTGTGTGGTATGTGAATTATATCTGAATAAAGCTGTTACAAAAAAAGAAGATATGGGGAGAGGTGATGTCAGCATTATGGCAGAGTGAGCTTTCCTGGTAATCTTTCCCCTCCAACATACAATGAAAAAGACATTCATACTCCAACAGAGGACATCCAAACCCAACACAAAAACGTCTGAGAGACACCACGTATGAAGGAGGGCGGAGAGGCTGGAGCCCCCATTGGAAGAGGTGGAACAGGGTAAGAGAAAACTTCACCCCCTCCCCAAAAGACTGGGATCCAGAATCATGGGTGGCCTCCAAGAGGGAAGGAATGGGAGAGGGGGCATTCATTTGAGGGAACATGAAAGATGCCTGAGGGCCCCCACAGCCTAGGGGAAACCCCCTACCAATGTGAAAGCTAATGTGGGGGTGACCTCATCAAGTCAACACCCCAGGAGAGCAGACAGCCAGGGCAGAGAAAGAAAACCCTGAGAGCACGCAGAAGAAAGTGCCCCTCCCCAACACGTCCCCATTGCTGGCTCCAGCGCCTGTGATCTTGGTGGAAGGCAGAGGGCTCAGAATATGCGGCTCTTGACCCCTACCCAGTGGCAATACGCAGTAACTGTGACCAAATAATATCACGGTGTGCAAAAAGACAGCCACACCCTCTAGCAGTATCAAAAATTATATTAAATTTCCAGACCAGAGAGAAAATGACAAGTACACAGAAATCAGTCCTGAGGACACTGAAATATGTAATCTAAATGAGAGAGATTTCAAAATAGCTATCATTAAAAAACTCAACCAGTTAAAAGAGAATGTAGAGAAACAATTCAATGAGTTCAGGAGCTACTTCACAAAAGAGATTGAAACTATAAAGAAGAATCAATCAGAAATATTGGAGATGAAAGACACAATGGAAGAGATAAAACAAAATATGTATTCCCTGAATGTGGACATCATAGAGGAGCAAATCAGCATAATCGAGGATAGACATGTTGAAATGCTCCGGATAGAGGAGGAGAGAGAACTAAGACTAAAAAGAAATGAAGAAAGTCTCCGAGAAATATCTGACCCAATTAGGAAATACAAAATAAGAATTATAGGTATTCTAGAGAGAGAAGAGAAGGAGAATGGAGGCAGAAAGCTTGTTCAAAGAAATAATAGCAGAGAACTACCCAAATCTAGGGAAGGAGATGGAAATCCATGTGGAATAAGCTATCAGATCTCCTAAATATGTCAATGTAAAAAGACCTACTGCAAGGCATATAGTAGTGCAACTGGCAAAAGTGAATGACAAAGAAAAAATACTAAGGGCAGCAAGGCAGAAGAAAATAACCTACAAAGGAACCCTATCAGACTTTCAGTGGATTTCTCTGCAGAAACCTTACAGGCTAGGAGAGACTGGAATGACATATTCAAATCTTTGAAGGACAAAAACTTTCAGCCAAGAATACCCTATCCAACAGAAATATCCTTCAGATATGGTGGAGAAATAAAAATTTTCCTAGATAAACATAAACTAAGGGAGTTCACAGCCACGAGACCTTCCCCTCAATAAGAAATCCTCAAGAAGGCCCTCATACCTGAAAAAAAAGGGAAAAAGGGGTTACAATGCATGGAGTAAGGAGATAAGTAGGTAGACAGAATCAGAAAATTGTAGCTACACCTCAGAACAGGTTAGCAAATACTCAAGAACGGCATTAAAAAGAAAGGGAAGGAAAACACCAAAAACAAAGATAATCTTGTCCTTTTAATCACAAACTCACAACACAAGATGGAATAAGATGTGAGAAAAACAACACAGGAGGGGAAGAGGAAAGGGACTGAATCAGTTTAGTCTAAGGAAATAAGAGGCCATCAGAAAAGGGACTATCTTATCTACAAGATTCTGAATACAAACCTCAGGGTAACCACTAACGAAAAAGCAGAACAGAGACACAAATAATAAATAAGGAGAAAAAAAAGAAACACAACATAAAAAACTACATAAGTCAATTGGCAGACCAAAATACACAGGACGAGAAACAAAGGAAATGCAGGAGAACTGGAAAATGAGTGATCAAATGGCAGCAGTAAGCCCTCATATTTGATAATCATCCTAAATGTAAATGGATTGAATTCTTCAATAAAAAGACACAGAGTGGCGAGATGGATTAAAGAACAAGACCCAAGAAGATGCTGCCTGCAGGAAACACATCTCAGCTCCAATGACAAATGCAGGCTGAGTGAAGGAATGGAGGACAATACTCCAAGATAATGGCAAACAAAAGAAATCAGGTTTTGCAATACTTATATCAGACAAAGTAGACTTCAAGATAAGAGAGGTAAAGAGAGACAAAGAGGGGCAGTATATAATGATCAAAGGGACACCCCATCAAGAAGAAATAACGCTTATAAATATCTATGCACCCACACAGGAGCACCAAAGTACATAAAGCAACTATTAACAAACCTGAAAGAAGATATTAATAATAACACAATAATAGTAGGGGACCTCAACACTCCACTCACATCAATGGATAGGTCATCCAGACAGAAAATCAACAAGGAAACAGTGGAATTAAGTGAAAAGCTAGACCAGTTGGACTTAACAGACATACATAGAACACTCCATCCAAAAACAGCAGAATACACATTCTTCTCAAGTGCACATGGAACATTCTCAAGGATAGACCATATGTTGGGAAACAAGGCAAGCCTCAATAAATTTAAGATTGAAATAATAACAAGCATCTTTTCTGATCACAATGCCTGATTTTTTTTTGAGGAAGATTAGCCCTGAGCTAACTACTGCCAATCCTCCTCTTTTTGCTGAGGAAGACTGGCCCTGAGCTAACATCCATGCCCATCTTCCTGTACTTCATACGTGGGACACCTACCACAGCATGGCTTTTGCCCAGTGGTGCCATGTCTGCACCCAGGATCTGAACTGGTGAACCCTGCACTGTCAAGAAGCAGAACATGTGCACTTAACCACTGCGCCACCGGGTCAGCCCCTGATATCAATGCTTTGAAGCTAGAAATTAATTACAAGAAAAAAGCTGAGAAAGGGACAAAGATGTGGAGACTAAACAACATGCTATTGAACAACCAATGGACCACTGAAGAAATTAAAGGAGAAATGAAAAAATATCTGGAGACAAATGAAAATGAAAACATACCATACCAACTCATATGGGATGCAGCAAAAGCTGTATTAGGAGGGAAATTCATCACAATACAGGCTCACCTTAACAAACAAGAAAAATCCCAAATAAGCAATCTCAAATTACACCTAACTGAATTGAAGAAATTGAATTGCAGTTAAAAATTTTCCCACAAAGGGGGCCAGCCCTGTGGCCGAGTGGTTAAGTTTGCACACTCTGCTTTGGCGGCCCAGGGTTTCGCTGGTTCGGATCCTGGGTGCAGACATGGCACTGCTCATCAAGCCATACTGAGGCAGAGTCCCACACAACACAACTAGAATATACAACTATGTACTGGGGGACTTTGGGGAGAAGAAGAGGAAGAAAAAAGGGAGATTGGCAACAGATGTTAGCTCAGGTGCAAAAATTAGGGAAAAAAAATTCCCACAAAGAAAACTAGCTCAAGGTGGCTTCACTGATGAGTTCTGCCAAACACTTAAGAAATAAGTAATAACAATTCTACACAAACTCTTCCAGAACATTGAAAAGGAGGCAATACTTCCCAATTTATTCCGCGAAGTCAGCATTACTCAGATACTAAAACCGGACAAAGATATTACAAGAAAATAAAACTATTGACCTATAATATCTCTCATGAACATAGAAGCAAAATTTCTTAAGCAAATTTTAGCAAATCAAATCCAGCTATCTACAAAAAGGAAAATACACTGTGCCAAAGTAGAGTTTATCCCTGGAATGCAAGTTTGCATGTGTTAACATGCTACATAAGAGAAACCGTATGATCTCAATAGACACACAAAAAGCATTTGATAACATCCAATCTCCATTCCTGGTAAAAATTCTCAGCAATCTAGGAACAAAAGGGAACTTAACTCCATAAAGGGCATCTATGAAAAATCTACAGTTAACATCATTCTTAGTGGTGACAGACTAAATGCTTCCCCCCTAAGATCAGGACCAAGACAAGAATGTCCATTCTCACTATGTCTATATATCACGCACATGGTACTGGAGGTTCTTGCCAATGCAACTGGGTTGAATCAGACTGAAAATATAAAGATTTAAGCTCTACACTCAAACAAAAACAAGTAGACAAATGAACAACTTTCAGATAAAGTGAAAAGGCTTACGATTCACTTTTTGAAAAACATCATTGAGAACCATAAAAATTAAGACTTTTATATAATTGGTTGGAACTTAAACATATATATTAGAAAGCAACATATTTAAAACTATACTATGGGATCAAGGGCCAGCACAATTTCTCCCTTTGAGGTATAACTATACCCTATGTTCTTGTGTTCTTATTTAAAAAGAAAAATAAACCTTGTAGATTAAAACAAACAAACAAGCAAACCAGGAAATATTAGCAGAATTTGTTTAAAAATGTGCTCCAAGAGGCTGGCCTGGTGCCATAGTGGTTCAGTTCGTGTGCTCTGCTTCGGTGGCCCAGGGTTCATGGGTTCAGATCCCAGGCACAGATCTATACTCCACTCATCAAGCCATGCTGTGGAGGCATCCCACATACAAAATAGAGGAAGATAGGCATGAATGTTAGCTCAGAGGCAATCTTCCTCAAGCAAAAAGAGGAAGATTGGCAATGGATGTTAGCTCAGGGCCAATTTTCCTCACCCCCCCCCCCCCCCCAAAAAAAAAGTGCTAAAAGATTTTACCGAACAGTGGTAGGGTAGATACAGAAGAAGAATTATAATTTATCATAGGATAAAATGTTAACTTTCTCTTCATCAAGGCAAAAGAGTCATCTTGGATTTTTCTGGGGAAATATTTCCTTTGTGGTCTTTTTAGAAAGCTGTAGCTAAATATTATATTTTCATGTCATATTTTTGGTTATAGGCATAGATTTAATTCTCAGTAAACATTCAAAACATGGAATAAACTGATTATAAAACTTCCACCACTTTCTTGAGGAAAAGGAAAGTTGGAATCACCATGGTGCAATTATGTTGGAATAATAGCTGTGAGTTGCCTAAAGAGAAGGGTAAGCCCCAAAAGCAACTGTTCCATATAAAAATGATGACAGGAGTAGACCAGGAGATGAGGAAGCAACCAGCACCTGAATGTAGGACTGGAAGTCTCTGAATATAGAGAGAACCCAGAATTATTCAGTTAGCTATAATAAATTAATTCAGATGAATTACATAAAGGACCAGCCTGTCTTTTGGTTTAAAATAAAATTTAAAAGGCAAAAATAGATTAAAAATAGTTTCCTTTCTTATTTTATGCATATTTATTGTTACAAATTTAGGTTAATAAATTGTTCCTGATAAAGATTCTTAGGAAGCCTGTATCAATTAAAAAAATAAGAATAATTTAAAATTTAATGGTTTCTGGATCTTTATGTCTCAATAATCCTGTTTATACACTTAAAATCCTTACCAAAGTGGTGTTTTTCCCGAATCATTTGCCTCATTGATAATGAAGAGGTACACTTCAGCCCAAATTTATGAAGTCAGAATTACTGAAGTTTTATTACGTGAGAGTTTTCTGCTGACTTCTCTGAAACCATTCACCTTCTCCCTTTTCTATGCCCAAATCCATGTACTGTCCTCTTGTTATCCACTGAACTTCTGTCTTCTCTCAGTGTTTACCTATGTCCTATTCTCTTCCTTTAGCCATTTGTTCATTCAACAAGTATTTATTGAGCAACCAACATGGGCCAAGCAGGCACTTTTTTAGGGACAAGAGATACAATAGTATTCAAGATGGACAGAGATGTTCAAATACTCTAACTTGGTTAGTTGTGTCCACTCTCACTTATTTGCACACTGGCCTTTCTCTTTGTGTCTGTTTATGAACCAGAGTTTCAGGACGATTGGTTTCTGGTGAACACCCAAGGTTTAAGGCTATGGACCAGTGTCTTCACTAGGAAACCGTTGGCTGAACTGGCAGTCTTGCAAGAGCTAGAAAGTACATGCCCAGAGGGACAATTGATGGTGGTTCTTTGATCAGTTATCTTGGCTTCATCACAGAACAGACCACCTGGGGCAGACGTGGGCTTTCTTACTGGCTAGATATGACTTAGGGCAAATCATTTTGGCTTCTCTGGGTCTTAATTTCCTCACCAACAAAAGAATACTCAAGACTAATATTTCCTGAACACTTATTACAGTAGGCAGTACCCTTGACACTCTATGCATATTAACTAATGTTTTCCTGGTAATAAATTTATGTTTCACTATCTCCAATTTTCAGTTGAGGAAAGTGAGGTACAGGCACATTAAGTGAGTGCTCAAGATCATAAAACTTAGGTAGCAATTGGGACTTAAATCCAGGTAGTCTGGCTCTCAAGTCCAAACTCTCAAGCACTACACTGTATCCTGCCTACTCAGGTGGAGGAGTCAGATGAGACAATCTATCTATTAGGTTGTCTAGCTCTTGTTACAACAGGTTAACTAGAGTAAAATTTAAGTTGAGCAGATGGACATATATTAAAAATGGGACAGTGGAGACACATATAATGCTTGCAGCAATACAAGATGCCATAATTGGAAAAGTGGTTGAAACTGAATGACATCCAGATCTTCATGCATGGCCTGTACTTTCCCACCTCGGAGACTCCGTTTTTAATCAACTTTATTGAGGTCTAGTTTCCATAGGATAAAATGCACCCATTTTAAGAACATAGATCTGAGTTTTGGCAAATGTATATGCCTGTGTAACCACCACTACCATCAGCCCAAATGGCTCCCTGATGTTCCTTCCAAGTCAATCCCCAATCCTACTTGCAGCCCTAGACGACCAATGATCTGTTTTCTTTCTATCATTAGAGATGGAATAGCATATAAATGGAATAATACAGTATGTTCTCTTTTTTCAGTCTAGCATTTTCTTTTGCTCAGCATGATCTTCATGTTGCTGTGCATATTTGCCTTTCCATTTGACATTTCCTCCAAGGAAAGATCCTTTCCAAAAACCTTATCCATCCCTCAAGGCTTATCTCAAATGATATCTTTGCTTTTCTTCCTTCCTTCAAATCCTAACCTGCATAGGACTGTAGGCATTCATCCTCACAGCAGGTATATAAATAAAATCACATGAGAGTTGAATTGTTTGACTCAAAATTTTCACCTTGCCCATTAATAAAGAATTGTTGGTTTGTGTCTCTAAGTCATCTCTTTAGACATCTGTAATATTTCTCTTGTCATGTTGACTTGCAAGTTTTGCATTTGAGCACCTAATTTCCTGCATAATACCTTGCAGAACAGACAAGGTGGAGATGGAAACCATTTCACCCTTAAGAACAATGATAGGGAATCTTTCAATTGATAATTTTGACCCACAAAAAAGTAACATAAGTTACAACATAATGTAGATATTTCCTCCAGGGAGTATACTATTCTTCTTTTACAATTTTAAAAGAAGGAACTAATAGTCCCATTAAAAAAGAAACTATAAAATTTTACTTGAGATTATAATTCACTATAATATGCTCTCAAATTATTTATTTTATTTGAGGAGGAATATGAGAAAAAGAATAAAGGAAGGGGAAGAGAAAGGAAAAAAGCTCATAGGAAGACTTAAATAGAAGATAATACACAGACATGAGGAGACTGACAGGCTCCCAACGAAAACTAAATCCTGACAAAGACACGTACTAAAAGAGGGACAAGTATGTATAACACACATTTAGAAGGTCACAAATTATCTTTTATGTGGTAATATTTCCATCTTGTGGTCTTTTAGGGTATTTCCTCTAAAGGATTTTAAAGTCAAACTGTTGCTCATTATAAGCATAAATAGGAATTGCCTCTTGGCTTGTACTCTAAAGGTCAATCGAATCAAGCCAAAAACTAGAGACTGGAAACCCCCCGGTCTTGTCTAGGATTTCCATCATTTCCACCTGGCATCACTTCCTAGTGCAGAGGGAAGATGGGATAGGATGCACAAAGTACTCCAGTCACACAGATAATGAGGGACAGTTCATACAGACAAGGAGCCTATTGCTTCTTGCCCACTTCCTGTGCCAAGAGTGTAGGGAAGATCCAGGACCAATTCCCTTCTGTAACCTCAGCCATATTTTCTTATTTCCCCTTCAACTCTTCTGGCTCTCACTCTAATTCATCCCCCTTCTCCTAACTCCCAAACAGTACCAGCAATTCCTGGAAAGATCCGTTCCATTTGACTTCTGTTATCACCACAGTTCTGTCATCATGCCTGCCTCTTTTCTGACTAGAGAGTGGTTGGTGTAAAATGGAGAAAAATAGGAAGCGTGCCTTGTGTGTGATCATCCTGAGAGAAGGAAAAGGGCAGTTCCGTACTGACTTACATGACGTCCCACTCAAACTGGATTGTTGGGCATGTGACTTAGGCTCATCCAGTGAGAGCCTTGGGAACTCTGGCTATAGCGACTATTTCAAAGATGGGTTGTTGGGTTGAACAGTTCTCTGCAAAGGACTCTAGGTAGTGTTGTCAGGTCAAATCAACTAGACTGCTAGTCATTTGTTCATTCATTCTACACTCATTCAGTTGTCAGGAGTTCTGGACACAGTGCTGAACAACACATACACGGTTCCTGCTCTTATGAAGCTTAGAGGACAATGGAGGAGTCAGAGTAAAGAGACAGCTGAGGAGCCATGTGAGGAGGGCTCGAGATTGCCGTGGATGTCAGGAGGAAATTGTGTGTTGTGTGCTCACAAATTACCTGCTACTGTCACTTTTAAGGCATATGAGTTGATTGATAAATTTTAGGGAGAAAAAGGTCAACGAAAGAAAAAAATTGTGATTGACCTTATGCCATAATTTTAATCAATAAGAATCCATTTCACTCAACTGAAGAGCCGTGGAAGCTTAAGCTAGGTATAGAAATGGCAAAAACGAGGATGAAAAAGAATAGTCAGAAAGTGTGTGTGGGGGAGTATGATATGAAAAGACTTCCAGGAGAAAGTGAATTTTGAAAAAAGAGTTAAAAGTTTGTGGTGGAAAATGATAAAAGAGAAAAAAGTTGATGGCCCTTCAGGTGTGGGATACCATCTAAGCAAAAATGCTATCTATAAGTGCTTTGTGGGGAGTTGCTAGGCAGGATGGCTTATAAGAGAATTGAGAGAAGGTGGGGTGGAATTCCAGGCTGAGGCAGTTGGATTAAATTGTACAGAGTGTATGCGTGATCCATTTACATGTAGGTCTTAATAATGAGAGCGAATAATTGCTGGTCCATCTCTTGATAGAGACATGGCCAAGATCTTAAATTCCAGAATGCCCATCCAACTGCCTGGATCCCTGAGGCTCAAAGGACACTTACAGCAAGCACACAGGACATTTTGGCCAATTCCCACGTTACTGTTCCTAGACCTCTGATCCTGCTTTCCTCTGTTTCCTTTCCCGGATGAAGTGTGAAGTGTGCCAGACCATGTGGGAGCCAGTGGGACATATCTTTACCTGTGCTAGGGTCAGCTGAGGTGTCTGTGTAGTGGACACTTTTTATTTTGGCTGCTATGCTTCTCTTTCTTCCTTCTTTGGCAGTAGCATCCTGATTTCCCTTTGGGGATGAGCTCCCTGCCTTACTCTCAGTCTATGTAGCTCAGGAGGACTCCACTCCTAGCTTCAGGGATGGGTATGTGACCCTGGACCAGTCAATCAACATATTTCTTGAACTTTTACAGGAGATTCTGTGAAGTAAGGAAAGCGTAGCAGTAAGGATTTTATGAGCCCGAAGCTGCTGCAGAGGCTGAAAACTGTTAACTCTGAGGCATAAGGAGCAAAGAAACGGAGATGAAAGCATCTAGCTGGGCCTGGAATACTTCTGAGATCTTCAGTGTTATGAGCTGCTAATAACGTTCCTTCTTCTGTTTATGCCAGTTTGGTTTGGGTTTTCTATTGTATGCAACTGAAAGTCCCAATCTTGACTAGAGCCTAATTCTTGGCTTTTGTCTCATATGCCCAAGCTTTGGTTTTGACCACCCGGATCTTACTTCCTTGTCTGGGAGAGGAGTCACTGAAGAGTGGAACTGTCAAATTGCCCACTGGAAGCCTCTTTTCCCTTCAACCCCAACCTGATCCTGCAGAGTTTTCAAGATCTGAGCTTTTCCTTCCAGGGGACATGGAAGGGAAGAGAGGCAAGGCAATAGTATTTACTACTGAAAGATTATCCCTTCATTCTTCCTTCTTAAAACTCCACATTTTAGCATCATGGATCCTGAAGTCTTCTTGGTGTTTGCCCTTCATTAGAGACCCTCTTTCTTTGCCAGAGTTGGGGGCAGGGTGCAGTGCAAGGAATGAAACTTTAAGTAGCCCATAGAGATTAGGAACTTTAGCCAACACTGATGTCTGAGTGAGTTTTCCCCCACACAAGAAGGACTGAGAACTTTCAGGTTCTGGCTCATTCTACCAGCGTGGACAGTCACTCCTCATCCCAAGAGAATCTCTAAAATGACTGACTGAGGTTGTATGTTCTTTGTTTCTTGGTATTTTTTCCCAGGGCTCTGTGGTGATTGGTTTCTGTATATAAAGCTGTCTTAGTTATCATTTTTGCCTAATTGATTAATTAGAGGCATAGTGAAATCCTACTACAATAATCACCATCTGTTTAGATGGTGAAACAGAAAATTGAAAATTACAAATTGATTTTACATATATCATTTCATTTCATCCAAAAAAAACCTTGGGCAGAAAGCAGACTAGGTATTAGGGCCATCTTATAGAGGAAGAGAGAGTGCCTTAGAGGAGTGGCTTGCCGAAGATGCTGCTGCTAGTAAATGAGGGAGCTGGAGCTGAAGCTGGAGGGTGGGTCATTTAACTCAACAGGGATTTTTTCTCCCCCACTATCATGCACTGTCTCTGACAGTCATCTGGAACTAAGGAAAATACAAAAGGAGTACAAAACAGTCTGAAAAATCAAGGTACATATGTAAGACATGAATGGCTATGTAGGATCTACGTTGGGCCAAACTTTTATCTTCAGAAGTTCTATGAAATGAAAAAGATGATGATGTCTCTCCTATGTATAATTTAAAAATACAAAGCAAGACTAAATTATAAAATGAGTGTAGGACTTCCACTTAAGTTCTGATTATTTTCTATGATAACTACTTCAGTACTTCTTTTTGAGATATCCAATATCAAATTATTTTAAGAAGAGTTTTTTCTGTGCCCTTGATATGCTTGTGTCCTAAGCTTAGTTGGGCTGTTGCGTGGTCCAGCACAGGCTGTGAGTAATATAATAGTGAAAGTGGTGGCTAAACATAAGAACCCAGTAGTTTTATGACCCTTAGCATATGGAATGTAATAGGTACTCCACAAATACTTGTTACTCACAAGTATTAATGTGAGCATTAGAACAACACTCCACTCAGTACTAAATCTGTTCCACAATATTTAAAAACTTTTAGGGGCCATATTCTAGGTATTCTGAACTACTGGACGAAAGAACGGTTGAGCCAAGGCTTTAAACAGATAATCAAATTAAATTACTATCAATTTTGCAGAAGTCAGTTGCTCAGACGTTTGAAAAGGCAATTTGAATCCAAAGCTACAGTAGTGACCTCATTTAGATATTGCCTTTTTTGAGGTAACCACTTTATCTGTCTTGCCTGGATCAGCCCAACTCTGTTTTACCCCACAGGAAACTGCTATCTAATGAAGGATGTACCTGCCAAGCCTCAACCTTCTTGATGTCTGCACAGGAACCATTGGTGAAGAGCCCTCTCCCAGGTGAGCAGGTATAGATATCTTGCAGGGCATGAGCAATGGAGTAAACGGCTAAGTAGACATTGTAAGAGATTCGTAAATGTGTATAATCCATGTAAGGAGTCTCGACACTGCTAATGTTCTCATCCCCTGTGCAGAGAGGTCGGAAGGCAGTGGAGCTGTTGCTTAGCCTGCCACCAGCTTCTTCATGACCTCTCAGGAAAGTGTCCATGGGTAAAGGTCCTTTAGCACCTTCTTGGAGGTGGCAGTTAAACGTTTCTTCCCAAAACTCCTTGGCAAAACCATTGTGGGCAGACTTCTTGGGATGGACTTTCTGCAGGAATTCCCGGAAACCTGGGATCTGCCCAGCCCTCAAAGCAAATCCAATTGTGCCTCCAACCACATGGAAGTACTCGGGCATGGCGATCAAGGACGAGCTGGCCCAGGCCTCACTGGCCAGCCAGATCTTGCCCGTGATGTTGCGCCGGACGATCTCCTTGATGAGGGGTTCAAGGTCTGGGCCACTGGAGAAAACAACGATGACTTTGGCTGTGGAATTCTGGATCACCTCCACGACATGCTGGATCTCTTCCTCATCAGAGTATTGGGAGATGAGTTCGCTGAAGTCAATGCAGATGTCTCTCTCCTCTGCTTCCTCCCGGAACTTCTCAATCCCTGGCCGGCCATAGTCGTCATCAGCTGCAATTGTCCCCACCCAGTTCCAGCGGAAATATTCAATAATGTCTGCCATGGCAGTGGCCTGGTGTTCATCATTGGGGATGGTACGGAGGAAGGACTTGAATTGATTCTTGTTGCTGAGGAGTCTGCTGGAGGAGGCATAGCTGACCTGGAAAGAACACAGAACACAGAATGAATGAGCAACTGACTTCTGCAAAATTGACAGCAATTTAATTTGACTACTCAAGGCTGTGTGGAGGTGGTTTTTTGAGCATTCATTAAGCAAATTTGTCAAACATGCTGTTCACTGCAGACAGGATGAAAGAGTGAGAACGACCAGAATCTGTTCCTCTCCAGTGTGAACACTCAAGCATCTGTCAGTCTATGGGGTGCGTTCTAATTCCCGGAGGGTGGTTCTTCACAATGCTACCTTCAAAAATGGGTCTGGCCATGAAATCAACCCAATAATGGTAGGGTCTATTTGTCTTTTCAAGGACAGTCTTTATGTGCTCTTCTGTAGTTGCTCCTACCCACCTCGGTGTTGCCTCACTGGTTCTAATATATCCATCTACATCGTCTGCCTGTTGGGTCCAGGCTCTCATTTGAACATTTTAGCTTCCCCTTTACTGTGATAAGCACTTTGTCCATGACTCACTTCGGAAGGAATCAGGTTCCCTATGGGTTATGAACCTAAGGCTCTTCAGAGGAGCCCCAAGGGGTTCCCCTTTCCTATTCTGCTAGTTTCTCTCTTCCCCTGTCTCCAGCTCTTCCCTCTTCCCCCTCCCCGACATTGTGCCCCCCTCCCCTGCCCCCACACTACTTTAGATAAAAGTACCTACAATTGCAGTCATTTCTAAGAATTGTTTATCTTTTAAGCTCAATTAGGCTCAATTGCCCTGCACCACAATAACAATGATGCCCACCATTAAATACAGTCAGAAAAACATTCTTTCCTCTCCTGGCTTCTCAGTGAGTTCCACCACTACCCAGAGCCCTTTCCTCTGTTCAGTTTCAGCTGATGGCTGAGGCCTCTTGACAGGCTTTTGATGTGGATCTCCACAAACTAGAGAGGCTGGAAAGGAACCCTGGAAAAGCTGCCTCGATGTGTTTCCACTTTCTAAGACAGAGCCAGTTCCACATTTGAGCATGGGTGCTGGCCACCCAGGGAGGAAGCCTTACCTTTCACGGTAAAGGATCATTGCCTGAAGAAGTAGCCAATTGCCATGGAAAGCGTTTCTTAGTGCAGAGCTTCCCAACCTTTTACCACATTGTGGCAAACACAGAAGATGGGGTTAATGGAGAAGGCTGACTAACCCTGGAGGGGGTGCTCTGACCACCCTGGGCTCCCCCTAGCCGTCCGAAACCTCTAGGGGATCAATATCTTGGCGGGCTTTGGCCCATCTGCAGCCCCCCGTGTGTCTGGGCCCACCACTTAGGAAGTTCCAAGGTACTGGACCACTTCTTCTGAAGTCCAAAGCATTTTTACACTTAAGAGAATTTCGTGGTAATGAAGGAGAGTGTTTTAATATTTCTGGTTCTCCAGTTTGCTAAAGAGATTTTAAACTTCTTACGAAAAACAAGTTGAAGACCTTTGGGTGAATGCCTTTTTAATATTTCTCACCAGTTGAAACAGTTTTCTATGTTCACTGCTTGAAAATGAATTTTTCCAAAATGTTCCTTCTTATCAATGAATAGTTTCTGCATCAAAAAACCTAAAAGGCATTGATGTAGGAAAGATCTGGCCCAAATTTGCTAAAGGGCAGGCATGATTTTGCTGACAAGAGCTTTGATTTTGGAAGTTATAATACAAAATTGACAAACGTTATTTCTTTTATCAAAATAACCCCCTTCTTGATCTACTATGAGAGTTCATGAGGTAGACAGGTAGTTAAAGTAATTTGTTGAGATGTTATTGTTTTTAGAGAGCTCCATTTGCAAACCCAAACAACAGGCTTCTGAATCACGTTTTTGCAAATGAAAAACCTACTCAGGCGTTTTGTAAATTCATCCATTATTGCTTCTTGATCTTCTTTTGAAAAACGGGCTGAAAAGGGTTTTAAAGGGATAAAAATTACAAACAAATATATCCCCCATGGATATGTTTGTCTTAAAGAATGCATTTCTATTTATCCAGTTTTTAAAAAGCAAACTAGAAAAGCGGGGGTAAACATCACTTCACTAACCACCCCCCTCCAAAAAAACCTTAAAAACCCACAAAACTTTTTTATTGTAAGAGGGGAGAATTTCATGAATGATTCAGAAAACTTCTGACCACAAATTGTTCTAGCTAATCTGCTTGTTCCATCCACTTGGTGGCGTGAGTGGCATAAGAAATGCCACTGGGCCTCTGTCCCCACTCTGCAGTGCCATGCTTCCCAGCTCTGCCGCACAGTAGAATTGCCTTGTGAGCTTTCAAAACTCCCGATGCCCAGAATTGAGATGAGATCGCATCTCATACCAATTAAACCAGGATCTCTGCAGGGTGAGACCCAGGCATCAGTATTTTTAAAGCTCCCAAGTGATTCCAACATGCAGCCACGGCAGAGAACCACTGCAGTAGATACACTTACATTGGTTTGACTGATAGTCATTATGGTCTTCTCAGCACTTCTATAATTCGCATTCAGCTTAACCTTATCTTTCATCCAAACCACAAAGAATTAAAACTCTCCTCTTCATGTGCTTTCTTTACTTGATGGCAATTACATCTTATGCCTGTTGGCCACGACAACTTACTTTAACTGTATATCTCAAATAATCCTGAGCAGTAGGCCAAATTTAAAAGACGCATATTTGCATCTTGCCCAATACATTTACTGATGTGGGCTTTGTTAGATCATTCTGGCCAAAAGTTACAGAACCAGGGCTTCCCCGTGGGAAACACCTTTAATTCCCTGAAGTAAGGATTCGGGAAATGATGAGAAAACTTCTCAGTTGTCACGTGTATATAAAGGGATAACGGCTATCACCAAAGAAATAGAGACCTCCCAAAGTAGAAATGTGAATTTATCAAATGTACTCATACAAATTTTAAATATTAGACATTGAGAAAATAAAATTGAAGTGGGATTTATAATTTAATTGAAAATTTGACTTAAGGGATGTATTACAATGGAGCTGACTCTCCCATCCACGGACATTTAGGTTGTTTCCAATTCTTCACTATTATAAAATGATGTCATAGATCTATAAATATTAACATGAAATAAGATTTGCTCTATAGCGTTAAGGGGAAAAAATCAGGTTATAAAATGACATTTAGAGTTCGCTGTCTTTTTTTTGGTGGAAAAAATCTGCAACTTTGAACAAATGTTTATCAAAGCACTCGTTCAGTGAATTGTTAGTATCTGAAAATGCAGACGTCTCCTCACCTCGGCTGAGTTCCTACAGGGTGCAGCCTGCTTATTCATACATGCTTTATAAATATTTTTGAATCAAATAGAGTATATTCCATTTCTAGAATGTGCAAGACAATAATTAAGTTCCAGTTTTGTGAGAAAATTTGCTCTGCCTCCCTCTGCGCTAAACTTTCGACCGGACAGTAGAGAGGCAGGCTTTTAAGGGAATAGGATTGGGGACAGATATTTTGGGTTTGAAAGGTGGGATTTACAGCATATTGTCTCATTCCTTTTCGTAAAGGCAGAATAAAGATCATTTACTAAAGAAATGGAGTGGAAAATAACTGAACACTGAACAAAAAGACAAAGTTTTATACAAGGTATGTTTAAAAGAATTTTAGAGGAGTTGTGCAGGTCCAGGGGATGCTGTTGACACTCAGGTCTCAAAATCCCAAATGGTCATGATACAGTTCACTAAATGTAAATCTCAGGGCTTCTATAATTCGAAGCACTAGATTAACTAAAGTGTCGGTGGTGCCAATGTGAAGCCAGAGGTAGGAAAACAGCAAAGTGTATGGAGCCTGGGCACGGCACTCCTCCGAGCCTGTTCTCCTGACCCCTGCCCACACTGCCCCGTCCAAGGAGGCAGGCTACCTGGGGAATGTAGAAGAGCCCCAGCAGATTGGCCACCGCCGTGGAGACGCCTGAGCCAGTTGCTCCCACCACCGCAATGGTAGAGGGGATGTGCTCCGAGCAGTTGCAGAATTCATCAAGGTTCAGAGAATCAATTTTGTTCTGGGCCACAAAACTCAGGGTGGCCTCCAAGGCTTTAGAAACGGTGTTGCAAGTGTCGAAGATCCTGTATCCCAGCGTCATGTTGGGAAGAAGGGCCGGGCTGCTGTTTATTTCCTCTATGGCAAATATCATAGCTTGCAACCAGCGAAACCCCCGGAAGTTATACCTGGAAGAAAGAAGAAATGGAAGAAAATGGGAGGGTTTTGGGTCAACTGTTTAGAGTAGGGACTGGTTTCATGACGTCATGATTTTTGAGACTCAAAATCCTCTCTGTAAAATGGGGATAACACTTACCTCACAGAGTGGCTATGAACACGAGGTAATTATGCACAGCTCTCAGCATGGTGTCTCAACAGAGTCAGGGAGCAATAACAAGGAAGGTTGTTCTTAGTAACAGAACGAATAATTTGTACGCCTCATGCAGCAAAGAATTTGAAACAGCTGATGTGAGGTACTTTAATAAAAGTAATATAGAGATTTAAAAAGAAAAAGGACTCAGGAAAATATAAACAGATTAGGATTTTAACATGTGGGAGCCTAAAAATCACCTCACATTTGCAGTCACAAATTTAGACTATGGCATTCCTGGAGGTCAAAGGGGAAAAGGAAATCAGTGATCTCATTTTTGTAAACACACAAATGAATATTATGCATTGGAAGGTTGTTCACAAACAGTGATTATTTCTGGGCGGTGGAATGATGAGTTTTAAAATTACGTGCTTTTGTTTTATTTATACTTTCTACTTTTAAAAAATGAGCATGCGTTGCTTTTCAAAGAACATTATTTTAAATAAAAATCAAGCAAGTTAACAAAGAGAATTAGGGTCAGTGACATTGTTGTCACTCTCCCAAGTCTTGGCTCAGAGTGAGGGCTCGAGAAATGTGCTGAATCAGTGTATCAGTGCCCCAAGGAAAAAATATAACAGCTCTGCAGGTTCTCTCTGTATATCATGGTCTTACTACTCGACCTCAATGACAGGAGGTGAGAAATACAATGTCATAGAAATACAGAAATACAATCTGTATTGGTAATATATATATACATATATATACACACACACACACACGCACTGTGTTGTTTAGGTTCCTAAAGGTCCTGGTCTAATTTTTAATGTGATGTTTTCTCTTAGTCATTTTCTTTATGTTTCCTTCATTTATTTTTTAAATTATTTGTTTTAAACTTGCAGAGTGATTAAGAGGTATATAATGGCACATGCACAACTCTGTCCAGCAGGGTCCAACAAAGAGGATATTTGTCCATCTGGGTTATGTGAAGGATATATTCGGCATCAGTGAAATTCTGCACTTAGGTTTTCTGCATTCATAAGAAAAATGTGAAAATGCTATCTAATTTTCTAGCTCTCATTAGAACATGAACAGAAATCCAGTTTTCTTGGAATAATCCTAGTTTTCCTCTTCATTTTCCAGCTATCAGGAAGACCCAGGAAAAGCGCTGGATCCCTTCTGGAAGTTGCAAGACTCAGAGAGAAAGTGCTTTTTTCTCCTAGAAGATGGGTCAAGACTTGGGGTGCAGTCTCTGATGTCCAGATGAAGAGAGGTGCTATACAGCCCACGGTACTCGGCAGAAGTCAGAGCCTATTGGAAGAATAGACTCCTAAGAGTCATGATAATTAGGGAGCATCCAATGGAGGGCAACTGCAATGATGAGAGGTCTGGAAATCATGTCATGAAATAATTGTTTAGAAAACTGAGACTATTCGACCTGGAAAAGAAATGACTCAAGGGGACACATTAGCTGTCTTCAAATGGCTGAAGAGAGAGACTAGTGGATTCTATATTTCTCCATCTGTGCTCCATGCTGTGTTGGCAGGGGCATTTCAGCTTTCTATAAGAAAGACTTTCCAATGGGAGGGGTTCCAAAATGCCATGGCCTGCATTTCGAAGATGCTTGGGTCATGCCAACCACTGAGGTTTCTTTCAAGTTTAACACCCTTAAAAAAAAAAAGAGTGAGGTAGCCAACACTCAAGTATTCCTGACCTTTGGGGCACTTAAGGTCAATGGGAGATTTTACTACTCGGGTTTGTAAGACTAACAACAAATTTCCTTCTAGGTACTCAGTCTTCCATTAAGCAACACTGCTGCCAGGTGAACAATGATGACTCAGTTACCAAGTGACCGGGCATATGCTCCAACAGGCCATGGGTTTTTCTACTCAGTGTCTTTGACATTTTATTTTTGGAAAAAATTCTTCAAACAAAGTCGGGGGGGGGGGGCGCACTAATAAGCTTCAGCATGAGTACCAATCACCCGTTTTGAAAAGAGAGTTTGAGTAAATTCTTTTGAGTTTGGGATAGCTTTTCTCCAACCACCCAGAAGAGAGTCTTGGTTCCTTCCCTTACCTGATACATTCCACAGACTCTGGTCTTGATTCTAGATCTTGATCTTTGGCTGCTACTCCAAAATGAATAGGAAAGAGCCCCCCGAGGATAATGTCCCCTTTTTTCTGGGCTCGTTGGTCAGGCCCGTAGGCAGAAGTGCACCAGGTAAAGGCCACGAGGATCAAACAGCAGCTGTAAAACGCCATAGTTCTGCTTTTTCTCCAGGGGGAGAGACAAGACTGCTGGTGGTTTGGGGGCCCTGAGAACTTCCCCCCGTGGTGCAGTTCACTCCCTGTGGTGGGGGCACATGTCTACAGAGTGACTAATAACAGGATGGAAGCCGTGGCATTTGAATTTCCATTTCTGCCTTCTCCACTGCAGACTAGTGAGGCGGGTGGTCCTTGAGTCTTTAGAAGCCGCATCATGTAGAGACTGTCTGTGATGCTTTCTAAAAGAAAAGAGAGACAAAATGAATTCAACTAAGCCTAAATCTCATCTTGTTATGATGACTGCAACAGAGGTGGCTCAGAATTTCCATTTAGAGAGGCTGAGAGGTAGCAGTTGGGGAAGGCATGGCTTAGAGTCTCATTTTTATAGCATTTCACGTAAAGTACAGAACACTTCAATTGCCCATATCAGGAAAGGACTGTGTTCAGTTGTGAGGCGCCACGTTTTAAAGAGGCCATTGATAAGCTAAGGCCTCCACTGATATTGCCACTAGATTTTAATCCATTCATTTTTATGCGTGAATAATGCATAGAATTGGCCTGGTAGTAGCATAATAATATTAATGATATTTTATTCAGCACATATGTTCTTATAGAAAATACAGAATGAGTCATATTTAGGTTTAAATCTGACTTTAAATCAAATAAAAATGTCAGAAAAGGCCATTTATTCTTTATTTATTATGGTAGCCCCCCTTTTTTGTGCCTCCTCATCACAGATCTCTGGTTCCAGTTTGTCTATGACCCTCCATAAACCTCTGAAGAATAGTTCTTGTAAAGGACACAGATAAATCAAGGGTAAGATTCTACTTTATAAAGCTCAACAGCTGGATCTGGGGAAAAGTCCTACTGCTTTAGCATGATTGTCCTAGCAGGAACTCTCTGGTCTGCTCACTCTGTGCTCTAACCCACCCACTCTGTGGGTCAATTACCAATTATAGGTCAATGTCACTAACTATACAGGCTTTCCTGAGGTTCGGGCCCAAGCATTGAGCGGCCACTGGACATCTCCACCTGGATGTGCCACAGGTGCTTCCAACTTGACAGGCACCTTCCTCCCAAACTTGTTCCTCTTTCACTGTTTTCTATCTCAGCAAATGACGAGCCATCCACAAAGGCACAAAATAAGGAGTCATCCTTGCCTCCGCCCTCTTCTCATAATTGCCCTCCATATTCAAACAACCACCAAATCCTGTAGATTCTATGTCCGAAATCTCACTGGAATCCCTCCACTCCTTCCCATTTCCAAGGCCATCTTAAGTCCACCAGCATTTCGTATCTGGATTTTTGCAACTATTCCCTAACTGGCCTTCCTGCCTCCAGTTTTGTCCCTTTGCAATCCACCCTTACAAATCTTTGGATGTCATGAAACAAGTAGTTTGGAGCATGGGCTCTGCAGTTAAACCTGGCTTTGAATCATAGTTCCACTATTTCCCATATATGACTTTGGGAAAGTCACTTAACCTCTGTGATCTCAATAAAGTAATACATGCAGAGCCATTAGCACAGTGTAACTAGTAAACTCACAGAAAATGCTGACTTTAATGAATACCTTTCCAGCCTCACTCACTAGTCTTGCCTTCGAACTCCACACCCCAGCCATGCCAAATTCCCTTCAGTGCCTCAAGTATATCAGGCCTTCTTTTAAATCCTTAGATCTCACACATGCTATTTCCCCTCCTTGGTCCTCTGGCCTAAACTTTGCCTGGAAAAAATCTACTTATCTTCAGCTTTCAGATGTCCATAACTGTGGGGGTGTGGCTTGGTGAACTGTGGGGCCTTTGTGTGAACAGAGAAAAGAACTCCTGTGGGGCAGACACAGCCTTGGGCCAAGGTGTCCAGCTTGGGGAGTGGAGAGAGATCTCTCCTTGGGGAGAACAGGCTAGATTTCCAACCATGATGCTAAGGAGACTCCAAGGTCTCTCCTTGGGGAGAACAGGCTAGATTTCCAACCATGATGCTAACCCCTCAGTTGTGCAGTGAGCAGCCTATAGGACTCTTCAAGGAGGCTTTCTCTGGACTCTTAGACTAGCTAGGTTTGCCCGTTATAGTCTTTTATATCTTGGATCTTGGAGGTCCCCTCTTGGAAGATTCGTCAGCCTTTATTATGGTTACATGCTTCAATGTCTGATTCCAGAGCCCAAGCTCTCACCTATGGTCATATGCTGCCCCTTGCCCTTTAGGAACCCCAACCTCCCTCCAATAGCTGTTCTAGCAGAGGGTGGTGGCCCCATTTGGAAGGGGCACCCTGGCAGACACTCAACATTCATGGAATTGTCTCCAATAATGTCTGAACATCCATGACCATCTTAGTTCTCTGACTCCAGTCCTACTTTTGGATTTTTGACTTAATTCCTTGGACCTTGGTCATATATTCATTCATTTAAGAAGTACATGTGCTAAGGCTTGGGGATATAAAGGTAACAAAGATGGGCATGTTCCCTGCCCTCAGGAACTCCCAGTCCTGCAGACAGGCACGTGGGTGTAGAGGGTCAGAATTTACCTCGACATCCAGAAGTGAAAAAAAAACTCTAACTTTGTTTTCCATGATGACATTCAACTTTGCTCCCCAACACTTAGCACAGTGTCTAAAACAGTAACTGCAGAGGAAATGTTTGTCGAATGAATGCATAAAAAAAGAAAGTACTTTGGAAGGAGACAGAAACTAGCATTTATTGAACTAGGCATTGTGTCAGGGTTGGCCCCATGGCCGAGTGGTTACGTTCAGGGGTTCTGCTTCCGAGGTCCAGGGTTTTGCTGGTTCGAATCCTGGGCACGGACATGGCACTGCTCATCAAGCCATGCTAAAGCAGTGTCCCACATGTCACAACTAGAAGGACCCACAATTAAAAATATACAACTATGTGCCACGGGGCTTTGGGGAGAAAAAGGAAAAATAAAATCTTTAAAAAACCCCTCAAATATCCAATATGTTTTAAATTACACAACTGTAAAAAGGGCAATACCAATTCCACTCTCTTGGGGAATAGATTCTCCATATTTTCAGCTTACTCGAGTGAGAAATTCTGGCACTTGAAGTAAGAATGCCTCAAGAACTCAGAATTTTAAGGAGTAGTTTACTGAATTAGGAGAGGGAACATTATAGCTGGCTAGAGTGAGTCACTAAGACCTGTGAAATCTTTCCTGTGAAAGATTAACTACTTGGAGAAGTTTATTAACCTCATTAGTCCATTCGACAGAAAATTCATGGCAAGAAGTAACAGATGGAGAGATTTCAGGTCAATTTGTAGCAGTTAAGTCTACCGGTCTAACGTAATCTCTAAACCACCCTTTTTAGTCCAATTACCAGGATCTAATTTGCTTTCAAAGCTGAGAATCATTCTAAACCCTCCCCCTCCCTTTCCTCCAATATCCCATCACTATGTCCTGTTGATCCTGCCCTCTCTCTCTCCACTCTGCCTCCTCCTCTCCATCCTGTTGCCACCGCCTTGGTCCAGGCTCCCATCACCTGCCTCCCTACTCTTTCCTCTACCTCACTCCTCCCACCTCCTAGGTATCGACAACCAGAGCAGTACCAAGTATGATCCTAGCACAGTAGATGAACACTTGGAGTTCATCATTGTGACTTCAGCCTGCAATAGTTAGAATACAAAAGTGCTTGAATAATCACTAACAACACTTCAGTTTTAGTATCTGCAGGAGAGACTTCTAATTGTATCCCTCACGTCTCTACTCCTTTTAGGCCATAGTAAAATAGCTTTTAGTTGGACAAGTCATTGCCCAAAATAAAGATTACTTTCCCCAATTTCTTTTATAATTATATGTGGTCATATCACTAAGTTTTGGCCAATGAGATGTAAGCTGAAGTGCTTTGTGACAGCTTCCAGGAAACTTGGTGTTTGCCCTTTGTCCCTTCATCCTCCTCTTTCTCCATTCTGCTGCATGGAGGTCGATGTGACATCTGGAGCCCATCTTGAACCCTGAGCCATATCCTAGGGACTGATGGTGCCACGAGCTGAGGATTTCATGGAGCAGAACCTTGATACCAGACTATTCCTGGGCTTTTACATGACAGGTAAAAAAAGCTTCTAGCTTCTTTAAGCCATCGTATGTATATTTTTTCTTACTGTAGCTATATTAATGGTATCTATCCAAGAGTCACAAATAAACTCATTTGTTCTCCTTACTATGAGTTTATTTCATTTAAACCATATATAATTATGTTTGCTTTCCTGCAAAAAACAGTACTGCAAACACAAGCCGAAGGTAGTATTTGTTCTTTCTCTCAATGGCAGATCCATTCTGGAAGAAGAAATGACCCGTGGACCAGCTGGTTTATGTTTAGAAGTCCTTGAAATCATGAGGAGTGTTTGAGTGCTGACAGATTATTGATCCCTGAGTTCCTCACCCAAGAGACACGGGGCACGAGGTCAGGGCAGACTGATCTACGGTTCCACAGGTTCATGAATTTGTAAATTCATGCAATTATTGATTCATTCAAAAAACATTTATTGAGCTCCTCTATGTGCCAGACACTAAGGAGCGCAAGGTGCTCAGGAGAGAAAGTTGAGATTGTTGCCTTCAAGGTGCCCATGGTTTAAAAGGAGATAGAAAGATGTATTATAATTACAGTGATGCAAATGCTAGAAGAGGCTTGAGCTAAGTGTTGAGGGAGAGGGAGGGAGGAGTGGCCTTCTTTCTGGTGAGAGAATTAAGTCAAGGTGGGGACTGGAAGCTTCATGAAGGTAGGACTCGTCTCTCTTTTCCTCCTCATTGTAGCCTCGCACCAAGCACAAGGCCTGGAACTTAGTAGATGCTCCACAAATATTTACTGAATAAATGAATGAAGCATGACCAGTAAAAACCAGGAGCTGGGTGGGCAATTCTAGGACAGAAGACGGAAGGGGTCGCCCCGCAAGATGGAAGGTTCCTGAGGGCAGAGGCTTCATCAGGATCACGGTTGCATCCCAGCATCGAAGAGGGAACCTGGGACTGAACGGATGCTCAAAAAACATCTGTTGAACTTGGATTTGTCCAAAAAGTTGGATGGCTCATCCAAGTCAAGAGCAAATTAACAGAGACTAGGAGGACAAGGTTAGCAGTCAACACTGCAACATTTCAATTTCTACCAAAGTGAAAACCACCTTGGCTCTTGCCCCTTGGCTTTAACATGTCTGGAAATTGTTTTACTCTAGAAGAGAATGATTGTGCCCACATTTCCAGCAAGAGAAAACCGAGGCATAGACCTTCTGAACATAAAACCACTTAGTAAATAAGAGGCACAGCAAGCTCAAAAGCTACACATTTCTCAATTCCTAGACTGCAGAAATAAAAATTCTAGGCTATCTAGAAAAAAGGTGGTTATGAAGCCAAAATTGATTTCCAATAGAGATCATTTGTCTTTGTAGGGTGAGTACACTGATTTGCCTCTGGTTTATTGTACTGTAATCTTTGCCTTCTTTTGTCACACTGACCATAAAGAATACTAACAGTAAGGTGTGAAGCCACCATTGCAGAAAGGTGAAACGTGTGTGTTTCATGAAGGTGATTAGGGAAAGTCCTGAGAAAGTTCAGCCAGTAATCCAAAACCTGTGTGCTTGGCTCTGGTTACAGCTTTCTTTACCTCTTGCGGAGGACACATCCACAGTGTGGGTTTCGATACGCACCTGGCGCATGTTTGCCAAAGAATTAGGGACATCTTATCTGTCATCACCAATGTGACCATCCTCAGTCCTGTGTCAGACTTCATTCCTTCTGTATTACAGCAAAGGACATCTTGTTTTACAATGAGGGCCCTCTTTCAGTACTGGGGGAACTCACTCTGCCGGGTCACACTCGGCTGCCTCCCTCCAGCCCTTCTTGCCTCCCCCGGCCAGCTGCCAGGTTCTTACCCTCCATCTCCCTGACAACAGGTGTGACTTTTGGAGAGTCCATGCCTCATTTAGCCCTGGTAATGGCTTAATTGAGTCGGAAAAATGCAAGGACAGGAGCGTGATAAAAACCAGCTGAGCTGGGTTCCTGTTAGTCATTGGAAAAAGCTATCAGGAAGGGACGATAAAGGATGAACAAGAGTGGGGAGGAGCCGCATGGGGCACCGAGCAGAGTTGGGAGAGGTAGCCTAGACAAATCAAAGAATGGAGATAAATAGGAGAGGAAATGAGAATTCAGTAATGTTGTACTGTACCATGAGCTCCTTGACGACAGGGCTGGGTCTGTCCCTTTCACAGCCCAGAGCGTGGAGGGGCTCCGTAAATGATTAAGTGAATGAATCAACATGATAAACTCTGTCTTAGGGGTTTATGAAGCTATTGCAAGAAGACAGAAAATGACAGAAGAGGAGAAAAGAAATACAATGAGAGCTGGGGGAGGGGTGAACATTCAAGGTTAAAAAGTGATGAGAAAAGCTCATTCTCTGCTCCAGCATCTTGTCAGTTGAAAATGTATGCTGGCTTCGGGCTTTGACATTGCCAGTGCCTGGTGTTCCACGACAGGACTGACTGAGTTCCTGAGGACACAGGCCATGAGTTAAGAAATTTCTTGTCCTGAAACATTTCCCTTCTAGCCTTAAGAAAGCTCTGCTGATGGACGTGTGGACACCCACAGGCTTAATGAAACTGTTCAGGTGAAAAGCAAAGATGTGCAAGCCATGTTTTTCTAAAGAAAAATGCCAGACCTTCATATCCTTCATGAAAGAAATATTTCTGTGGAGTAAGGTCCTGGTATTGCCTTTCAAAATCCCAAGGAGGCCTGACTACCCAGGGTGGCATTTTTCAGTCTGGTGTCCCACGATGTGCCACCACGAACTGTTCTGGGGTAAAAAAAATTTGGGAATTGATGTTCGCTCTGTGCCACAAGGGTACATTCGCCTCCCAAAGGCTCTGAGAAGTCCCGCAGTAAAGATAACTGCTTAACTTTAACCCACTCGTTTCCAAATTTATTTCTGCATGGGATGCTCCCCGCCCCCCCCCCACCAGCCATCAGCAGGACACTTGTCGCAATGCTGTGAAATAAATACAGGCTTGTGGGGGGGGCTGGTCTAGTAGAAAGCACAGAATCCTTCCCCTGAGCCTCTCCCAGTCTCTCTGGAGGCATTTTTGAATGGGAAGATATGTCTGCCCCTCGCTGGGCATAGCATTTTTTGTATCCCCAGGCATGAAATTCCCAAGGGGAGCACTAAAAAGAAGGACCACGATGGGAGGTGAATGCTGATGCATCTCCAGTCATTCTCTGATGTCAGGCATACATCCCTGCTCTCTTTTCCTGCAGGTTGTTTCTTGCACACAAGTGGGAGCCTTTCTCCTTCCCACCTGCAGCTCCCCTGGCCCTGCATAGTGTTCTCCTACAAGGACCATAGGGACATGCAGTGGTGTGCTGGTAAACCAGCTCTCCAATGGCCGAAAAAGGAAAAAACAAACAAAAAAATGCCCTGATTTGTAGTGTTTGCTGAATACTCCCACCCTGGCAGATTTCAAGCCACCAGTGGTTTAACAACTGACTTGCAAAAATCCTTGATATTTAACCATTGGCTCTTACGACCTGGCAGAAGCTTGCTCCAGTATACCACTGGGACATATATCTAAGCAAATGGAAATATTAGTTTTCTTTGGAAACTGACCCAAATTATTTTATAAGCATTATGAATCTTCTATCTCCTCCTGTTTCCCTCTCTGCTCTGCTAGGAAGCTGAGAGCCAGATTTGTGGCCCGGCTCCCCCTCAAATAGAAACCAAAAGCGTGCAGTTTTGTGTTCTAATATTACTCGTGGTATTACTTATTCTTCTTGTTCTTATTTCACCCCAATTTCCTCCCCATATTAAATCTCTCCTTTTTTATAAACAGTGATAAGGATATAGACACAAAAACAAATACCTAAGCCTTGAGTTTTGCCGCAGGCACTAAGAAGGTCCCCAGGGGGAACTCCCTGTGTCATTAGGAGGAAGGGTCTGGGGAAGTCATTCTCGCCTCATTAACTGGGTGCGTGGACTTAAGGAGACTGTTTTGGGACACCAGGTCACTAATCTCAAATACAGAATTTTATAGGTAGAAGGAACCTGGGAAGCTTATCTGGTTCACACTGAAACCTTGTGACACATCTGAGTTTGAAGCGGCCAATTTTATCATGTATATGAGCTGGAATTTACACCTCACCGAAAAAACTACGTGAGGTTTATGAAGAAAAGGAAGGGAAGCCGTTTTCCTTTCATTTCTGAGTTGTCAGTGCAGCCTAGCATATCTTAACAACATCACTTTAGGGCTTCTGAACTTTAAACTTACTTCCAAAGACAGTATAAAATCTATTATGAGAATATTTGTAGTTTTAATTGAACCTCAGGTGCACAAAACTGGATTAATCATAATTCTTGGTTGGTGACACATCCTCATCATTGGTCCACGCCTGGCCCACTATTATTTGTTTATCAAGTTATTTTTATTTATTTGTTTCTGTTCATATATCTGTCCTGTTTTTCTATCAGGGTTTTGGTGATTTTCCCCTCAAATTTTCAGTTCTTTATATATTGTGGCTTCTAGCCCCTTATCTGTGATATATGCTGCAAATGTTTTCTTCTAATTTGGCAGTTCTTCCTCGACTTTATGTTACCACGCAATTTTTAAAAACATTTTTATGTAGTCAAATGTATGAATTAGCTCTTTTATTGCCCCTGGATTTTGAGTCAGTGTTAGAAAGTTTTCCCTACACTGAGTTTTTAGAAGAATTCACCTTATTTTCTCGAGTTTAATTTATTAAATTATTGTCTATCTAACTTTTCTCTTTTTTACATTTAGTTTCCTGATCAGTGTGGAGTTTATTTTTGCATTTGGTGTAAGATACAGATCTAATTTGATCTTTTTCAAGTGGCTGCCTAGTTGTGCCAGCAGCATTTATTAAAAAGCCCATCTACTCTGTGGCAGTAGCACCCTGTTTTAATTATGGTGACTTTTGGTATGGTTTAATATCTGGTAGGACCAGTCCACCTTTGTAGTTTTTATTTCTTAGTGTGTTCCTGGTTATTCCTGAATGTTTGTTTCCCTTATGAACTTTAGCACCAACTTGTCTAGCTCCATACAAAAAGCTTGTAGATATTTTTATGGGGATTATGTTACACTGACATTTTTATGATCTTGAGTGGTCCTACCCAAGAACCAGGATGCTTTTCCTTTTGTTCCAGTCTAATTTTGTGTCTTTAAAGAGTATTTCCTCTTGTAGATTTTGCACATTCTTGTCAAGTTTATTCCTAAGTTTTTTTTTTTTTTAGGAAGATTAACCCTGAGCTAACTACTGCCAATCCTCCTCTTTTCGCTGAGGAAGACTGGCCCTGAGCTAACAACCATGCCCATCTTCCTCTACTTTATATGTGGGACGCCTACCACAGCATGGCTTTTTGCCAAGTGGTGCCATGTCTGCACCTGGGATCCGACCTGGTGAACCCCGGGCCGCCAAAGCAGAACGTGCGCACTTAACCGCTGTGCCACGGGGCCCGCCCCTATTCCTAAGTATTTAGTCACCTTTTTTACTATATAAATGGGGCTTTTCCCCCTTTTTTACCATTATGTCCTCTAGCTGGTTACTGTTTGTGTCCATGAAAGCGATTGATTTTTGTATGTTAATTATATATTCTGATACCTTACTGAGTTCTTTTATTATTTAAATTAGTTTTATCGCCCAGTGATTCTCCAATATTTTCTAGAGATATTTTTACTCCTTTTGGGAATTGAGACATAATTGGCATTTAACATTGTACTAGTTTCAGGTGCACAACATAATGATTCAGTATTCGCACACATTGCAAAATGATGCTCACTGTAAGTCTAGTTAACATCCGTCACCACATATCGTCACAATTTCTTTTCTTGTGATGAGATCTTTTAAGATCTATTCTCTTAGCAACTTTCAAACATACAATACAGTATTATTAACTATAGTCACCATGCTGTACATTCCATCCCCAGGACTTATTTTATAACTGGAAGTTTGTACTTTTTGACTACCTTCACCTATTTTATTTTTTATTTCTAAGATTTTTTTTTTTTTTGAGGAAGATTAGCCCTGAGCTGACATCTGCTGCCAATCCTCCTCTTTTTGCTGAGGAAGACTGGCCCTGAGCTAACATCCATGCCCATCTTCCTCTACTTTATATGTGGGATGCCTACCACAGCATGGCTTGACAAGCGGTGCCACGTCCGCACCCGGGACCCGAACCGGTGAACCCCAGGCTGCCAAAGCAGAACGTGCGACCCTAACTGCTGCGCCACTGGGCCAGCTCCTCTAAGATAGTCTTAATAATGAATAAGCATCTGTGAATCTACCACCCAAAGCAAAGAACATCAGTAGTAGCCTATCTGTAGGTTCCCCTCTTGTACCCTGTTCTCCTGTGTCTCTCTCACCAAGGAAACCATCAGCTTGAACCACATGTTCATCATTTCTTAGCTTTCCTCCCCACACCGCTAAATCCCGCTTTAAAAAAATTTTTTAAATCAAATAAAGACTGGGAGGATACACGTCAAAATGTTACGAGTGATTAGATCTCAGTGATGGAATCATGGATTTCTTTCTTATTTTGAAATTTAAAAAAAAACACATATTACTTTTTAAATCAGAAAAGATGTTACTGTAAAGTGTACTAAAAAGTATGGTTATATAAATAGACATAAACATTAAACATGAAGGAAAAACACTGCTAAAAAAGGTTTTACTGTCTAGTCATACTATATATGCTTTGAAATATATGCTTACGAATACTTCTTTCTTCCTCATATCTTCCATCTTTTTTGGTTTTGGTTATTTTCCCCTCCCTTTTTCTATCTCTCTTCTCTCTCTCTTAAAATATGCGTTTCATTGAAGTATAAGACATCAGGCATGTGCACAAATCCTAAGTGAATGTTCACAATGTAAACACATCCAGGTAACCAGCATCTAGATCAAGAAATAGAAACAGAACCCCAGAGGCCCCCTTCATGCCTCCTCCCAGTCATTACCCCCACTCAGATAACCAGTAGCCTGACCTCTACCATCACAAATCAGTTTTCCATGTTTTTGAACTTTATATCAATGGAATTATGTAATATATAGTCTTTTGTATCTTTTGTCCAACACTATGTTTGCAAGATTCATCTATATTCTTGTGCGTAAGCATAATTAGTTTTTTCTCACTGTTGTATAGTGTTTTTATATGATTATATCACACATTATCTATCCATTCCCCTATTAATGAACAGTTTGGGGTTTTAATGAATAGCGATGCTACAAACATTCTTGAACATGTCTTTTGGTGAAATATGTTGAGTGTATACCTAGAAGTGGAATTGCTGACTCATAGAGTTTGTGTATATTTGGCTTCAGTAGATACTGCCAAAAAGTTTTTCAAATGGTTGTAACCAATTTGTCTTCCCATCGGCCTTATGTAAGAATTTCCATTGATCCATATCCTTGCCCACCCTTAGTATTGTCAGTCTTTTTCACTGTAGTCATCTCTTGCTTTCCTTTTATATGGTTATATTGTAACTACCTGTATTCCTAAAAAGTACTAAAATTTTTCGTTTAGTTGTTTTAAGCTCTATAAAAGGGTATCATACTGTAAGTAATCTTCTGAGGCTTTTTTCACTCAATATTATATGAAAAAGATTCATCTACATTATCGTGTGTTACTATAGTTCATCATTTTGACTGCTGTATAATAGTCCACTGTGTGACTATATCACAGTTTATTCATGCACTTTCCCATTAATGGGCATTTGCACTGTTTCAAATAATATGGCAATTCTTTCCTTCAAGTTTTCTCCAGGACTGTGCAGAAATCATCAAAGAGCTCTATGAAATTCTAAAGGCACTCTAAAACCACTATTAGTTTCTTGCAAATTTCCAAGGCCAAAAATGACATATGCTCAGTGTTTTATCATCCTGTTTTAAAGAATATTTTTCCTCAAAGTTAACTAAAATCACATATATCTTAAAGACCAGGGCCATTTTCTCTTGCTTACTTTACCAATGTACTGAAAGGCCAGAGGCAGAGAACTCTCATTCTCTTAAAGGTAGAATAGAGTGACCTTCATTGTTTTCCAGGCTTAACAACCCAAATCTCTTTCACACCTTTCTGCTTATGGCAATTTCATATTTTTGAGATATATGTTAATATGTCATGGACTTTTTCTAACTTCTTCATTTTTTAGAGTATGCTCTACAAAGATTGGTACCATGTTTGAGATGCCCTGAGGTTGAGGGACATCGTGTCCCAGCCCTATGTGACAGATCTCAGGATGTATTTTTGCCTTTTGTCCATGACACCATAATTTGGTTGACTCACATCCACATTCTGACCCTTCACATTCTCCTTGTTTTTCTGATACACATTTGCTTGAGCAGTCTTTTTAGAACCTATATTTGTATTTTTTTTAATCCCCAAATATATCACATTGCAATTGTTCAAGATGAATTTTATTTTATTTCTGAAGCACTCTAGTCTCCTGTTAAATTCATGTTGAATTTTATTCCCATTTTGAAGGACCATGTCTCCCTGTCAGGAAACGTCAGGGAATACTGATTGATTTATTAACTGACCTCTCCAGCTTTGCACATGTTGGAGAATCATGGACCATCATTTAGCGTATAAATGGAACCTGCTACATTCAGTTGTCCCTATGAGAAGACTCCCTGTTGCTAATGATACCTGCAGCTGTTCTGGAGGAAGACTGTCTCAAAGTAGTAAACCTTCCCCAAACAAAGCCCATGTATGTTTCTAGAAGCCTGACTTTGAAGCTGGACCATCCAACACACCTTCACACACAGTAGAAACCCATCCGACTGATTTCCTGCAATGTGGTAACCCTCAGGCAGAAAAGTCATGTACTTGTACAAAGAGTCTCGTATCTCTCAGGCGCCAGGCTGGGCGCAGGGCAGTGGGTTTCAAAGTGAGGTCTTGGGACCAGCAGCAGTAGCACCATCACCTGGGAACTTGTTAGAAATGCAAATTCCTGGGGTCCACCCCTGAATTAGATCCTCTGGAGATGGGGCCCAGCAATCTGTGTCTTAACAAGCCCTGTGGGTGAATCTAACGTACACTCGAGTTGAGAACCACTGGCTAGACCATCTTAGCAACTCTTGTATCTGCATTGGCTTAGGTTAATAGTCCGTTCTTGGCTCTGAAAAATCTCCAACTGACTTCAAAATGAACCTTTTTCTTCCAGCGCTATAACTTCTTTCCCAAGCATAACCTAGCAAAGCCAAAGTGCATTGGAATAGATGCACAGTGGCTTCCTGTCAATGTCAGTTCATTTTTCAGTTTCCCTGAAATTTTCCTCATGCAATAATTGCTAACATTTTATGACATAGTATTCCAGGAAACACAGTTCAGAAATCATTGCTGTAAAGCTAGGGTAACTTTCTGAATCTATAATTAGTGTGCATGATCTGTGAACTAGAGAAAATGGCCATGAACCACAGATCAGCTACTTCTCGCCTTCTCTCCCAGCCAAATGGAGGGGATTTACCTACTTGTTTATCATTCTCCTCTACCTTTCCCTGGCAGAATCTTCAGAGTTCTACTTTAAACTTAAATCCTTCATTAATTTCCTCTTTCAAATTTGCAAAATGGATTCATCTCTCTCACAACCAGTGCATTAGCCCCGGGACCCTGTTTACACGTGGCCATTAGAACTCACCTTCGCAAACCCCATTTGCCCAGCACGCCCTCTTCTCTTCTGCTTCCTCTGGGAGCCTTCTAGAGGCTCAGAAAGACCTCTTCTTCAGGAGCTGGAATGGTTCTGAACATTCTGTGATCTGTGGCTATCTAGCACACTCTCAGGGTCTCTCTGTTGTCCCTGAGCCAGTGAGTGGCTCCTGAAGAGTCGGTTGGGGTAAGAAGCCCCCGATGCCTTACCAAGAGCTCCTTCCACCATCACTCCCTCATTCCTCTCTCTCTTTTTCTTTTGATGAGGAAGACTGTCACTGAGCTAACATCTATGGCAATACTCCTCTATTTCATGTGGGATGCTGCCACAGCATGGCTTGATGAGTGGTGCTAGGCCTGTGCCTGGCATCCAAACCTGTGAACTCCAGGCCACCAAAGAGGTGTGTGAACTTAACCACTATGCCACTGGGCAGGCCCCCTCATTCCTCTTTTGAAATAAAATTCTATTCTTTTATTTTTGCTTGCTTCTCTCTTCTCTCCCTCTTTTTCTTTCTTTTGTCTTCCAGAAGTTTCCAAATTGATTTTTAAGTCTTCTCCCAATGTCTCCGATGAGAAATAAGCTCCTTTAAAAGTTATGGCAAAGGTAATTATTGTTGTTCTTATTCAGCTATGTCCTTATGATGACTACATTAGACCAGGGGTTGGCAAACTACAGCCCGTGGGCCAAATCTGGGCTGCCTGTTTTTGTAAATAAAGTTTTATTGAAATACAGATGTGCCTGTTCACTTGCATATCATCTATGGCTGCTTTTGCGCTACATGGCAGATCTGAGTAGTTGCAACAGAGATTGTCTGGCTCACAATGCTAAAATATTTACTATTTGGTCCTTTACAGTGAAAATCTGTTGACCTCTGCATTAAACTGAACACAGAGAAAACTCTACTTTTGCCATGACTATACACTGACAGCTTCGGAAATAGTTATGTGCCTGGCGAGAGCAACGGTTTCCTCAAGTTAAAAGGCATTGAATCCACTAGCTTTCTCAATCAGAGGAGTAAGTCCGACAATCTGTTCTGTGGCCAAACAGGTTTCTTCTTCCCCTGGGTTGTCATCTGACTCAGGAGGCATCAGGGGTCTTGTTTGTTTACCACTTGCTCACACGAACAGAATGGAGTGGGTTGTGTGGTTCCCCCCCAGTGAAAAAATTTTAGCTAAGGATGGGAAGTCCAAGCTGAGAAGCTGAATCACCAGTAGCAATAATTTTCGCCCCCTTTGATATTACCAAATGAGTCAATTCCCTGGGAGCTGGTTCCTTTCCTGTGAAGATGACTTTAAGGGAGGGTATGATTGGTGTGGTTTGGCTGGGAAACAGAAATATCACTACCTCCCAAGCAGCCCATGCATGAGCTGGGCAGGGTGTAGGCCTGGAAGGAGGAAGCCCAGAGCTTCAAAGGAGGGAAGCAGTGTTCGCTCTAGGGATAGTTTTAACTCTGCTCCCTCATGGGTGGATGCAAACCAATTGCCTTGTGAAGTCATTTTCTTGCATTTCTCTCCTCATTTTCTTCTCCTCCTCTATTTTATGGCTCTACTCCCCAACGCTCCGAGGCCTGGAGCAGGGTGCCTGTGGTGAGATTAGAGAGCATCAAAAGAGCAGGGGGCTGATGTCAATGCCCTCCAGCGAAGGCCCACCAGCACAGGACTGGAACTAGGGTGAGGAAAGAGAGGCAGCAGGGTGCAAATGTCAGAGACACTGCTGGTCATGGCCGCCCCAGTCCCGGCCCTGCTCGGGGAACAGCCCTGTAGTTGGACAAGTTGGGTTCGTTGCTCATTGCAGAGAAGAAGAACGGTGGGTCATCTCGAAGAAGATGCTAGAAAGGACCTCCAGGGTCGGGGCTTGAGTGAGGTGGTTTTGGGGGGGTTTAAGGAAGCAGGGCTTCGTGCTGTCAGGAAGCAGATGTCACTCTGTGATTGAGTATCTTAGTAAATCTTGTCTAGAAAGAAGGAAGACCAGAGTGAGGCTGAGGCTGTAACCGGTAAAGAAGCAGTAGTCATCTGAGCCAGGACAGGGGGGTGTTTGTTCATTTCTGTGGTTTTGACAATGTTAAGGCTTTTGTCTGTGTTCAGACTTGATTGTGGAGTGGTCTTATTTTTGTCTTTATCCATCACAGCCACAGAGTGGTCTCGTTTGCTGGTGTTGTTCTATGAAATTGCTTATGTTCCTCAGGAGAACGGTGGGGCCTCGCTGGTAGTACCACCCAGCTCCCAGAGAGCAGGGGCCATTTTTCTCTTTCTCACTGATCATTTCACCTTCTTTGAAGTCACAAAATCACAGGATAGTGGAGCTGGAAAGGACTTTAGAAACCATCTAGTTCAAATCTCTCATGTTTAAGTTAAGGAAATGGAAGGTCAGAGATATTACCTGCCTTGCCAACGTCACACAGCCTGTTAGTACTGTGTCACTCACACAGCTGGTACTGGGAGCCATGTTTCTTGACTCCGGGAGCCCTGCATATATTGGCCCTGTCTTCTTCAGCAGCCTCCTCCGTAGGTGTAGAGAGAGCCCAGACCACTCTCCTTCTTTCTGCACTCCAGTCTGCCTGTCCTTTCAGTTCCTCCAATGGGTCAGGTTCTTTATTCTCTTGGATCCTTCCCACGAGCTGCTTCCTCTGCTTGGAATGCTCTTCCACCCCCTGTGACTTGTACCTCTTGCTTAATTCATTCCTACTCATCCTTCTGGGATTGACTCAGGTCCCACCACCTCTCAAGGAAGCCCCTCCTGACTCTCCAGGTCTCGCTCTCCTAGTGCTCTGTGCATCTTCCTAGCACTTTCCTGCTGGAGTCCCTTTGAGTCTCCACACAGTCAGGGATCTGGTCTATCTCGTCCACCGCCGTATGCTCAGGACACAGCAGATGCACAATGAATGGACGCTTTACCCCAAGCCTGGTGGAGGCTCCATGACTAGAATTCTTTTTATAGTACAATAGATTCTGAAATCTTTTCTTGGGGCCTCTTAATAAACTTAGAGTCTGGCTGCAAGTAAAGAACACAACGGCTAAAGCAAAAATGCTGAGGTGTTGCAAGTAGGTGGAGGATGAATTTGATGATCCCATCCCCAGGTTGTCCTTCCTGTGATCGCTATCTGGATATGCGGGCGGGCTTGAAAAGCCAGAGAGCAGCCAGGAGCTCTTCACAGCTCTGGGCTGGAGAGGGGTCCCGGAGCCTGAAGCTGCTATTGCATCATTATTTAAAGTGTTAGAAAAGACTGTAGAGTGGACTGTTGGGCATATAAAGATGAGACAATCTGGAGAGTTTATACATATATATATTTATTTTGGGGGAGGGGGCAGGGTATGGATCTCTCTGAGATGCTGATGAAAACTATGGCTACTCTTTCCAGAGAAACGCATATCTGCACAGTTCTATTTGTCAGGTGTTTCATGTACCTGAAAAGCAAGGTAAAGCAAGAATGGAAGCCAAGCGTCCTAATTACCCATCTAGCATCCTTCCCCTTACACCAAAATGTTTATTATATTATGAGAGGCAACAGGGTGTAACAGTTGAAGACACAGGCTCTGGATGAACCCAGAGTTCAAATCTCTGCTTCACCAATCGCTAGTGGGTGACTTGCAGCAAGTTGTTTAATTTCTGTGCCTCTGTTTCCTTATCTCTAACACAGGAATGTTGGGATTGTTGTAAGGATTATATCAAAGTAATTCTTTTAAGAATTTAGCACAGAGCCTAGCATTTAGTAAATGCTCAATAAACACTAGTTCTTAACATGATGATAGCAGTGAAGCCCCCCACTCCCTTACTTGAATTGAGCAGAATGGTTACTTTGCCATCTCCCTCTGGTCCCAGAATACACCCGTTTAGCTCACTCACAGCAAGGCTACCTTCAAAAAGGAAGTGTACAATGACAAGATGGGACTGGGGCAGAAAGTCAGGCAAGCTACTCAACAGCTAGATTAGAGAAATGGTACCCTCTGAGATGCAGTTAGCATCCTGTCCACAGGGTGGATGAGACTGGCTATGTGACACACCCCTAAAATGAGATCACGATCAGGACGTTTTCGGATGTCTCTAAGGTGACCATAGGCCAGATGATGACATTCAGAAAGCTGTAAAAAATCTAAACCGATGGCATGCAGACCAAGCAAAGAAGATCTCCTGTAGATTCCACAGGAAGGCATGGGTTTCCGTTTTGAAGTGTGCAAATCGCCAGTTCTTTATCACTCTGATGGGCCAAGGCAACAACTTGGAGGCACGTTTAAGAAGAAATCAAGAGAAAGCCCTTTGGCTGAAGAAGCCTGGTGGAGGAGATAGAAGACTAGAAGGGGTCAGGAGACCGTGGTTCTAGTCTCGCCTCTGCCACCTTCCCTTGAGAGCGGCTGCTGCCCTTCTCTGGGCTTTGGTCTCTTCCTCTGTAAGACGGCCGAGTTGGGCGGCACGGTTTGGTGGGTCTTTCAAAGTCCCTTCTGTGCAGGCGGAGCCGCAGGAGAGGGCTGGGCTTAGAAGTGGCCACTCTCTGACCCCTCCCCTCGTTCAGGTGAGAGGGTCTCCCACCCACCTCCCATCCATCGTCCACTCCCTGGGGGCTCGGCGACTGTCTGTGGCCAGGGGGCGGGGCGGGGCGAGGACACCCTGGGAAGCGGCCCTTTTCTCCGCCGTCAGCAGCCCCGCCGGCCGCTGCCGCGCCGCCCTCCGCCCGCATCCGCCGCCGGCAGCGCTGCTGGAGCAGAAAGATCGCAGGTCGATTTTCAGCCCCAGCGCGGCGGTGGCGTCAGCAGCGAAGGGAGGTTGTTTTGACTTGTAATGCGTGGAGCCAAAGGACGGACCCTCTCCGGCCTTGTCGCTGCTTTTGCGCTTTCCTGGTCCCCGCGGGCGCCTCCTCCGAACGCCGCCCGTGTGCGCCGCGGCTGGGCTTGAAGTCCTGCACCAAGTCCTAGGCTCCTTGAGGGTTATTGATAACTTAAGACCAGAGACACACTCTGAGCAGAACGAATACACAGTAATTAGAATCCAATAATGCCCGGGCCATCTCAGAATACGTTTAGCCTAAATCTCGAATTTAGAAACGGGTAAACTGAGGCTCTGAGAGGGGAAGCGGCTTGCCAAGGTCACATGGCCACACTTTAGCGGTGCTGGGAGCAGGATGTGATGGATGTTCATTTTCTCACTTCATAGAGCTTACTTAGGGAAGGTGTGGAAGCCTTCTTATTTTTAATTTTTAGCCTGCAAACTTTTTACAAAAGAAAGGGAACCACAAAGGAAAGGTCCATCCCACTAGAAGATTTAACTATTATGTCCAGATAATAGAATTTTAAATTTGGAAAGGATATTCGAGATCTTCTAGCTCACGCCCGCATTTTGGTTATCAGCTGCTCAGTGGCTGAGAAGAGCACAGACTCCCGCCGGCTCTGCCCACGGTCCCCACTGTTATTAGATAAACAGAGAAACTCACCTTAAAAGAAATGCAAATACATACACCCCAGTGGACAAGTGGGACATTTTGCTTCTAGTGTGTGTCCTGATTGAGGGTGGGGTGGAGGTGGGAGGGAAAAGTATAGAGGCTGCAAAAAGAGTTTAGTGGACTTAAAAAAGGTGTATTTTAAATTCAAGACTGTTTACAATAAAATAGACACAGCATAGAGTATCTTCATAGTGTTGTAGGATTATTAAATTTTAACAGTAATTTCAGGAAAAAAGGGGTTTTTCTATCCTGTAGGGACTTTATCACACACAGGTCAGGCTGTGTAAATCAACTACGGTAACCCTACGAATCTGGGAGTGAGATCATTTAGAATAAAATGCTAAATATGTGATTGAGGATTCCAGAAAGGCTAAATCAGAGGGAACCTGAGGGATGTATCTGAGGGGAGTGGGGCACTGGGGGATGGAAGGAGTGGACAGGCGAGGGGGATGGAGGGGAGGATACCTGGTGGGGAGGCGGAGAGTAGGTGAAGGCCCAGGAGGGGGTGGCACAGGGTGCCTCTGGTCTCCTCTGAGTTTCCCCTCTCAACATGGGAGCTATGAGCAGGGCTTCAGTTCAGCCACATACAGGGCGAGTATGATGGGGACAACCCTTACCTCCCAGGGTTGTTGTTCTAACACATGTACAGGTGCCTGTCACATCAGTCTCCCAGACAGACTCAGCTCCTGCCCTTTCTACTCAGCCCGTTCCTCTCTTCTAAGGGACCAGTCCTTCAGGCCCTCCTATTTTCAAGGTCCTGATTCCAGCCAGAGACAGATGGGTCTACGTAAGTAGAGCACAAGAGGTGTGATCCCGATCTAAGGAGCCTAGATTCCTTCCTTTTCTCTGCACCTGGCAACACTATTTCTAACAGCAGATAAGAGAACTCCATGTCCAACAGGTGAGGATTGGCAAGCAAAGATGCTACAGTCTCATAATAGAAGACTATGGGGTCCTTAAAAATGTGTAATAGAACTACCTAAAGACATGGGACAATGCTGATGAAATGCTGTTAACTAAACTAAAAAGCAAATGTACAGCACAGCATGTGCAGTGAAACCAATTTGTTTTTAAAATATGAATAGACACAGGAAGAAAAGATGGAGCATTATTAACATCCATGTGAGCTAGACAGGGAAGAGATGACTAGCGCTAGTCCCATGACGCTGAAACAAACAACAACAAAATTACCTGAGATTCACGGGGATTAAGTGGTGTGTCCAATATTACGTAAGTGACAACTGGTAAAGCCTCAGCTGGAATCAGATTTCAGATTCTCGAGTCAGTGTTCTTTCACTGGACCATTCTAATGCACTCCTTCCTCAGACTGTGGGTGTCCCTCATAGGGATACACATTTTGGGAAGGACATGTGACTCTGAAGTAGCCATATTGATATGGCCACAGAGTCCTTTAGATGCTCCTAGGAAAATAGTTTATTTGTTTTTTTGTCTTTGAGAACTGATGCTGTAATGTACTCAACAGACATTCTCGCTGCTTCCTGAATCTCTCATGGGCAAGCGGTGTGGGCAAGCTGCCAGGCCCTTTATGCACACGCTCTGTGTACCTAGGCTAGCAGAGCTGGTGGGGACTTTGGGGATTACTTAGCAAATGAGAAAAGCAAGGGTCAAGACAAAGTGAACTGTCTTTACCCCCAGCTGGGAATGGGTCCTCCCACGGGCCTTTTCTAGTCTCCATTATCTCACTTTGTAGACTCTACTCTGAAATAATGCTGTTGTCTTTCAGAGCAATCCCAGAAAAAGACCAACCCCCCTCAATCCTGGAAGAAAGCGGCCAGCCAGCTCTCTCTGTTAGAATTATCAGTTTTGTGCTTGGGGTGAAAAGGAGGGGTTTGAATAGATGTGGATGCAGGTGTTTGTGTGGAGAATGTGCTAGCTTAATGGATCTAAAAGGAAGTAAGAGAAGGTGGCAGTTCAATGGACAAATAAGAGAGAAGTGACTCAAAGGTAAAAGGGACTTTATATTTGCCATGGTTTTCGTTAACTCCTCCTGACACTCTCCACAGATGTTATCCCTACTCACAGGCTGACCCTTGTGAGACTCAGAGAGGTGAAGCGACTTGGCCACGTCAGACTCTAATAAATGATGGAGAAAGAATTTAAACTTTGGTTGGATTGTTCCCAGAAGACTTCACTGGTGTACTGGAGATTTTTGTTGTTGTTTTCATTGTTACTGTCTTTCTAGCTGCAATAGATCAGTAAAGATTCTGCATGACTCATACATGATTCATTACATGATTCACTGAGTTCAGGGTTCAATTCTCAAGGTGGCTTAATAAAAACTGCAGAAATAGAGCCTCTCCCACACCGTCAGCTTCATTCTTCATATTTGTTGAATGAAATGTTAATGAATTCGGAGCTTCCTCTGAAACCCTGTAGATCCCCGTTCTGCCCCACGTGGACCATCTAGTTGAAGACGTGCTATGGGTAGGGATGTTCTGAAGCTGGGGTAGGGAGAAGCTGGGGCTGGGGCTAACACAAGAAAGACTTTAGCACCAAGATGGCAGCTGAATCAGTGAGGGTTGATGTTTTCTCCAAGGAAAGGAGTGAGGGGAAAAGAAAGTGAATGATAGCCTTAAAGTAGAATTTCCCAAAGTGTTTCTGGTCAAATGTATATGGAAATACTGTATTAAATAAAAATAGCCATGTCTCTTTACTGCAGGACTTATCCAAGCCTTAATAGTCTAATGTGCATTGTAGAATCTCCAAGAAAAGGACAGTAAATAAAGTTGAAAGTTAAGAAGACAAAAATAATGTCATTCTGTTAATTTTCTTGTTCTTATTTTTTCTCTTCTCCTGGATCTCAAGTTCAAAGTGCTGTAAATCCTTGGTCTTCTATGATTTATTTAATTCATTTGTGGTTAACTGTGATCAGCAGGGATGCTGATGCAGACTAACAGGGACGCTGCTGCGTATTTCTCTAGAAATTTTCAGTCCATGTCACACTGGATATCCAATGGTTGGAAATAATCAGTACTCTCTGACGCTTCACTGGCTCCTGGCTTCCTGTCGTAAGTTGCCAACCTTTCTACATGTTGCTGGGTAGCATTTAGCATCGGCTGGGGATTGAGATTGGAAGAAGGGCAGGAAGGAGTGGTCAGATGCAAACGAGCTCCGGAGGAGGCCCGTTGCTTGATTGGAGGTCCTTGTGATTGACACCAGAATGGACCATCCTTCTCGGTCTTATCTGCCTTGGGATCAGGTGTCTCTTCTCTTTCTCTGTCTCTTTTATAAAAAACATTTGTATTGAGTTATAACTTACAAATAATAAAGTTCACAAATTGTAAAAGTATATAACTCGATGATTTTTTTACAAATGTAGGACATCCATGTAACCACCATCCAGATCAAGAGAGAGAACATTCTCAGCATCCCCAGAAGACTCCTTCATGCTCCCTCCCCGTCAGTTACACACCCAACTATGATTCTGATTTCTGTCACTTTAGATCAGTTTTGCGTATTCTTTAACTTCACACATAACTCGAAGCATGGAGAGCCTTGTTACCCTGCAAGGTAATGTGCCTTCATGTGGCCATTACTCACGCCCCAGCTGCCACACGTGCTCCCCATGGTTGACACAATGTGTGTACACACACGTGCATGCAGATATACCAGCATGGCAGCACTGAGCTGAAACTTGTCACAGCATTCTGAATCTTTTACCTTAAGTGCAAAATGCTGTTGAGAGGGCAGGGAATCAGAGAATGGGATCAGGAAGGCAAGTATGTTCCCAGTGAGGCTACCAAAAGGCCTCAGGCTCTAGATCAAATCAAGTCTGCAAGTCAGGGACTCCTCCTGTCTAAATCACAAAGAGGTAAAGAACATCAGGATCACACTATTTGCTATTCTACAATAGATCGCAAATGTCTGAATCACCCACCAAATGTCTCATCATACTGTCATAGGTGGCACATCTCCATCCCTCTGACCTTTAACTGGTGGCTTTGCCACTCTCACCTCCACGGTTGGCCCAGCCCTGACCCCGGTTTTGAACCAGTTCCCATTTCTGGTTCTAGGAAGGCAGTGCTCACAGACACCTAGCCCAACAGAGTTCCCCTTCACTTCGGGCTGCTGTGACTTTGGGGGCCTTAGTCTTGGTGAACCCTCATCCCAGTTACTTTGGTGCCAGGTTTGGGTCTCTGATCCCCGATCCCAGTTGGGTCTCCCTAATGCCAACAACATGCTCTTCTGGAGCTTAGACAATTGCAGCCACATGCTTGCCTGGACTCAGGAGATGAATCATAGATTCGGCTTCTATAGGTAGCTTACACCAGGCTGTCAAACTCTGCAAGTGGATCAAGCCACCACTGCTTTATGGGCCATTTGGATCTTAAATGAGGCCAGTTGGATTTATTTACAAAATGCATCTGTCCATTTCTTATCTGTCTACCGCTCCCTGATTCACCGACACACGCCTAGGCCAAGCCATCATCTTCTATCACATGAACAACAGGCTCCTAACTGGTCTTCCTGCTTTCACTCTTGCTCTAAAACAATCAATTTCTTCCTCATCTGTCACACATCAGTTAGAGTGATCTTTTAAACACTGACTAACAGTCTGCCTCTCCAGCCCCATTCTGTGTGACTCTTCCTTTGCTCATAGTTTCAGCCACCCTAGTCTCTTACCTGTTCCTGGAACACACCAAGCTCTGGCCTTGCTGTTAACTCTGACAAAGGCTCTTCTCCTGACTGCCTCCTTCTCATCCTTCAGGTCTGACCTTAAATGTCACCTCCATAGGTAGGTTTCTCCTGACTACCCTATCAAAAGCTGCCGTCACCCGGTTGTCTGATATCCCTGTGTATTTTTTCTTCGTAGCACTTATCTACAATCACACACTCTGTGACATGTAATTGTAATTTGAAAATGGAAACATGTGATTGTTTATCTGTTTATTTATTTATTATCAACTCTCCAGCTCCAAACCTAGATTGTAACCGCTGTCTTGTTCAGTTGAATCCTCAGTATTTAGCACAGTGTCTGGAACTTAATAGGGGCTCAATAAATATTTGCTGAATGGATTATTCATCCCTCCCCTTTCCTACCTCCTACATCGAGTCCGTCATGAGATCCTGTAGATTTTTGCCTCTTAAATAACTCTTTTTTTTGTTATAGATTGGCACCTGAGCCAACATCTGTTGCCAATCTTCTTTTTTTTCTCCCTGAAGCCCACCAGTACATAATTGTATATTCTAGTTGTACGTCCTTCTGGCTCTGCTATGTGGGACACTGCCTCAGCATGGCTTGATGATTGGTGCTAGATCCGTGCCAGATCCGTGCCCAGGATCTGAACCGGTGAAACCCTGGGCCGCCGAAGCAGTGTGCATGAACTTAACCACTCAGCCAGGGGGCCAGCCCCTTAAATGACTCCTGATTCTTTCCACTTCTTTCCAGTTCCACCATACCACCCTAGGTCAAGCTACCATCAATCCTCACATAGCCTCTTACATTGTCTCCCGGCATTCACTCGGGCTCCCTTCCAATCCATTCTTCTTCTTGAAGTGGGAGTGACCTTTGAATACAGAAATCTGGTCATTTCATGTCCTTGCTTAAATCACTTCAATGGCTTTCTCTGCTGTGGGGGTCAAGATCACAATTCTTATTATGGTCTGCAAGGCCTTGCCTGGTGTATTCCCCTCTAGCCCCCAACCTTATTTTCTGCTCCAAAACCCATCACTTTCACTACTCCGGATGTGACTATGTCCTATTCCTTCCAGCTTCGAGGCCTTTGTATCTGTTGTTCCTTCTACCGGGAATTTGTTTCTCCTCACTCTTTGCTACACTTGTCCTGCTCATTATGTGGATCTCAGCTCACATGTCATTTACTTAAGGAAAGCTTCCCTGAATCCTCTCGGCCCACTCACCATTCATTCCACACAAGACTGAGTCCACTCAGCTACATGACCTCATAGAATTGTACTTTCCCATCACTACACTTAAAACAAGTTCTAACAGAATTCTCATTTCCGTAATTATTTGTTTACTGCTTGTCTCCTTCATTAGACAGCAAGCTCCCTGGGGATAAGGGCTATGTCTGTTTGGTTCACTGTCATATTTCCAGTGGATGGCACAATGCCTTATACATAGTAAACACTCCATACATATACGTTGAACGAATGAATACAAATAAAAAAGCAAACACTCCAAATGGTGAAATTATATCTACAAATTATGTGTAACAGCAGCTCATTATTGATGAGGAACTCTTTCATGTGTCAAAAATCAATGATAGCATATACATCTTCCTAGTTTATAGAGTCTATAAACTCCAATCTTTGTATTAATAGCACCAAAAATAATAGCTAACATTTATCGAGCACTTTTTATGTTACAGACTGTACTACTGCCTGAAATTTCATCCTCCCAACCACCTATTAGGATGGTACAGTTATTACTCTCATTTTTTTTTAATTAATTTTTTTTGAGGAAGATTAGCCCTGAGCTAACATTTGCGACCAATCTTTCTCTTTTTGCTAAGGAAGATTGACCCTGAGCTAACATCTGTGTCCACCTTCCTCTACATTATATGTGGGATGCCTGCCACAGCATGGCTTGACCGGTGGTGCGTAGGTCCACACCTGGGATCCAAACTGGCGAACCTCTGGCCAGTGAAGTGGAACATGCGAACTTAACCACTGAGCCATCGGGCTGGCTCCTATTACTCTCATTTTTATAGATGAGATAACTATAGCTTTTAATCTTTCTCCCCTTTTTCAATGCATCATGGGAACTCCTAAGAAACCTTTTAGACCTCAGATTCCCTTGTTCTGGGAAAGATGAGTTGATGAGTTTTGAATGTCAACAGAAATTTCAGGTAAACAGTAAATTGACCAGATCCTTTTAAAATTCCATTTTAGACACCCCAGGCTGAGATCATTCACCCTCACACCCCCAGGGTGCTGAAAGCTAGAAATGCCAGTGATGGTGATTCAAACTGTGCCTCCCCAGACTTCTCTGATTTCCCCTGCCCATGCTCGGGTTCGGGTATTGGAAAAATCAGGTAAAATGATCATGAGGTCAAGGGCAAAGCAGCCTTGAAGGGATAAACCTGCAGCCCGAGGAGAGCAGAAGGGGAAAGAATAGTCCTAGGCACTGAAGCTCTGATGATGTGGCCGTCCAGGGAGTGAATGTGTCTGTAGGAAGTGTGTCCATCAAGAAACAAGATTAATTTGACAAACATACTTAAATAATAGTGCCTTACATTTGTATAGGGCTTGACAGTTTGCAAAAGAGCTTTCAAGTCCATGACCTAATTTGATTTTCATAATAGCTTGTGAAAAGCAGACATTATGAACATCCCATTTAAGATGAGCAAACAGAGGCTCTGCCTGGGTAGGGACCTGACCGAGGCCCACAGCCCTCAGGGGGCACAGCCCTGGCTCCACTCCAGAAGTTGTGGTTCCCAAGGCTCCTGCCACCCTCTGCACACGTCCTTCAGAGACCGCCCCTCAGAGTGCAGCTCTTTTTGGTCCTCGGAACACTTCTGACACGGGTGGCCCTCTCGGAGCCAATTTCTGAGCTGTCCAAGAAAACCAATTACACCTGACTTGGCACCAAAATCTTGTTAGTCAGCTTAATCATTACCTTCTTCACCAGACTTAGCTGGCTCCTGGCAACTCTGACGTATTTCCAAAAATCAAATCCTCCCTCAAAGATGGAAACTTTGCCAAAACTGATGATATTCAAAAGAATGGGATATATAGAGAAATGCCCCGAATAATGTTCACCAAATATTAACGATGGACTTGTAGGTGTTTTAAAAAAACCTTTTAATGTTTGTTCTTTTCCACATTACTTGAAATTTGTATAATAAGCCATGTTTCATTTTAATGGTGAATAACAGGAAGAGATTTCTTAAAGAACAATGTTGGAAGCAAATATACCAAAATATTAACAGTAGCTAATTCTGAGTTGTAGACAGAGATGGTTGTCATTTGTGTGTGTGTGTGTGTGTGTTTTCCTTCACTCAACTCCCCAAGAACTTTTTGAGCAACAGAAGCATGATGGAATGAGTGGAAGGTCTTTCAAGGGGCTTTTCTTAAAGGGAGACCACACTCTTCCGGCTGTGCACACACCAGTATGTTGGTTTAAAATAAATCAGTAAGTTATTTTATGTCTCATTCATAGCCCAAATGTCTAGTTGTGCCCTTGGTTCACTCCTGGAGGCAGAGGGTTATAATCATAGTGTGGCCCAACTTTCTGATATGTGTAGGCAAAGACGCTATACCCATCTGTTATGTGCTGCAGCCATGTCTGGGACAGTAGCAAAGGCAAGGATAAGCCTACTTCCTCCTTTCTTCCACCCTCCCCTTAGTGGTCCAGAAAACTCTGGTTTATGTCCTTTCAGTGGCACAGATTAGTTTCTTGGTGATGCATTCCACACTCCTGAGGTTAATAAATGACTCTGAAGAAAAGCAAGTCATTTATCATGGGCTTTTGTGTGACCCTTAGTCCAGTCAATGAAAAAATATTGTGCTTTGGGCACTTTCAAACAAGGAATTGGTCTTACTGCTCCATTGCTACGTGTCCACTTAGGGGACATGGTCTTTTCTTGGCCACTTTCATTCCAAGGACTCCTTAGCAGCTAATAAAGATTTTATTGGACTAAATTCTAGGCATTAGTATAGACTATAAAGCATTCTTATACAGTCCAAGTACAAAGTGAACAACAACTGAGTTTTCCTGAACAGTAGCTCACCTTTCCCTGTTGGGGTAGAGCTGGGACTCAGATGTGCTCATCATGTGGCATTAGACGATCTTGATGTTCCCAGCCCACCATCCCTCTTCCCACCAGCCCTACTAGCTCCCTGAGGTTTATGAACATTCTGAACTAAGAGAGAACAAGAAGGCTGTGTCTCCACCCACTTGTCTGAGCCATACAAGTGAGACGCTGGAGAACTGAGTTCTCTTCCACTTCTGAACCTGCGTGTCCACACGCCGCTTTGTGATATGAAGCTACTGCAGTGTATTTTTAGAGAAGTTCTGAAGAAAGCTTTTTTTAGAAGACAGCACAGATCAAATACTTTAATGAGTAAAATGGATATTCTCCATTAAAGAATATTTAAAAGATCTTCAAATGGATACTGTAGTTAGAAAAAAAGATAGCAGAGTCATAAAGGAGAATTAACAAACCTAAAAGAACAAATGACAGAATCTGGCACAGAGATCAGCAGGACAGGGACAAAGGGATAAGGAAGTAGTATACAAAACAACAACAATGCAGGCATTTCCAAAAGTCACCTCGGAGTTTTCAAGAAGAGGGGATGACACAGGGTCAAGTGTTGAGAAGCTAAATGTGGGCAGACAATGCAGTGCCAAAAGTCCAGGACAACTGGCAATATCTAGTTAAGATGAACAACCACATGGAAGAAATGAGAAAGATACCTTCAAGTGGAGGGCTTGCACCTCTTAGAAACCCAGCTGAACTAGTCAGGAGCCAACTTGAGCAAGTTGTCCTAGATTGTCTTTGACCTCTTTTTGCTATGTTCATCAAAATGGCAGATAAAAAATGAGTGTTGATTTCAGTAACTCAGATAGGTGTTTTTGACACTGGCTTAGCAACTGTACCCAGATACAGTCATGAGCCACATACTGATGTTTCAGTCAATGAAGGACCACACATACAATGGGGGGTCCCATAATATTAGTGACATACAGCCTGGATGTGTAGTAGGCTACACCATCTAGGTTTGTGTAACTACACTCTGTGATGTTCACACAATGATGAAATCGCCCTAATGATATGTATCCCTGTCAAGTGATGCATGACTGTAATTAAGAAAAAAGATAGAAGGGTCTACAATGTCTAAGGCGATATATGAGCTACATGGTCAGGTGACTACTAAGGCAGTGGGTTGTTAACAAAGACCAGAAGAACCAAGAACCCTATGGCACTCAGCCTTGGCCTAGACTTCACATGTGGTACAGTGTCTAAGTATGCATATTTCAGTCTTAGAGAAGGGGACCCAGACAAGCTGGCCTATGTCCAGAGAAGGTAAACAGGACAATGAAAGCTTGGAAATGACGCCATGAGGAGGAAACACTTGTGGGCACTAACTCTGAGAGTTTTCCTGGAGAAAAGAACACTTAGTTGGAACATGCCTGGGTTTTTCAGGATGCTGCTGAAAGAGGTCTTCGATTTTTTTCTAAGTGGGTACAGAGAATAGGACTGGATAGACAGGCAGAAATTCCAGGGAGACAGGTTTTGGTGTGATGTAAGGAAGAATTTTCTAACCATCAGAACTGTACAACAATACACTAGGTTTCCAACACAGCATGAGAAAAATTTTCTATTACATCAATTATGACTATGCCACAATGGAAAGACATGCCTCCCAAAGTGAGGGTGTAAAAGTATTCAGAAAGAGGCCGGATGGTCAAGGGTGAGGCAAGCAGAGAGGGCATCTGGCCCTGGCTGAGTGTGGACATGAGATCTGCATGTACCACTAGAAGACTCTGCAAGTCTAAGAACTATCTTGAATTTACGTTTTACCTTACTTTCTTGGAACCTAAATTGCTTTTACCTCTAGTCTCACAAGAGTCAGTGCATCACAGAACAATGAAGCAATTTGCTTAAAAATTGTCCGTAGCTAATTTGGGATCAAAACACTTCCCTTGGGATATAATTCTCAATGGTTTCTATACACTTATACATATGAAGCTACGTGAGTTTACCCAGAGGCAAACTACTATAGAAATCCAAGGCAAGCTTTTCATAGTGTACAGAGTCAATAAGGGGATAGTGATTTATGTGTTGTATATGTGAATAAATTGAATCAAGCAGTCCTAATGACAAATATGTAAAATAAAGTAAAGGAATGCAGTTACTCTGGTTGACCCTTTGCGAGTCACTCCTGCTGTAGGGGTCCAGCTGTGGCCCATTTGGGACCAGTGAGGATCACCTCTATGGTTCCTTCCAGCTCTGGATGTTGCACGCTATCAAAGCCAGAGGCAGCTTTAAGACATGATGTCCCAGACAGCCAGCTAGCCCTTAACAGGGTGGTGGTTGGCAGCAGGTGTGGAAGGGGATGGAGAACTCATGCCCTTCCTATTTTTATCAGTTGCTTATTCATACTGTTGATGACTTAAAAACTCACTGTCAAAAGCATCATATGATCCCCGTCCTACGTGCAGACGTGGTCTTTTGCTCTCTGACACCTCTGGCATTGCTTTCCACGCAGCAGGGCAATGGCCCCAACCTCTTTTTCCTTGTGTGACTCTCCCTGTCCCACTCCCGCTGCTTTGCAGGCCCAAGTCAAAGCATCTCTGACAGGGACTGCAGCTCCTGAAGCGATGAATGTGACTTTAAGCCTTGTTCAAATGCAGAATCTCCCCTTTTCTTTTCTACCTTAAGAATAAAGTGAGTTTATCTGCTTAATAGGAAACTTGAATTAAGTGTTACTTCCTGGGGCTTGGGTTTCTGGTTTATCCAACACTTACTGTCTCACTTGGCAGAGGCCTATCTCTATCTCAGGCCCATCTCAGAAGAAGGAACTGTCACTTAAATGGCTGTCCTGGCACTTCCCCTCCCCAAGCTATGCAGGTCTCACTGTCATCCTTCCCCTCTATGTTCTTTGTGGGATGCGACCTGACTAATCGGCCCCGCCTGAGGTATTTACTTATTTGTGGTCTTCCTTCATACTTTCCCATGAGTTCCTTCCATTGTTATGTCCCAAAGCTCCCATTTCCTCTTATGTTTCCCTCTCCTGCCATTCTCCCATGTTGGGAGGTGGCCATCGGTCGTCCTCCAGGGGTGGTGCTCATGGTAGCTGCTGTCACACTTTGCAGTCTTCCTCCTTCCTTCTCAGGCACTTCAATAATTTTGTTTCCTTGTCCTGGGCTGTCCACTGTTGGGATGTTTTAAGGAGACAATATTGGGACAACGTTTTTCAGAGTGTGATACCAGGACCAGCAGCATCGGCATCACTTGGGAACTTCTTAGAAATGCAGATTCTCAGGCCCCACCCCAGACCTGCTGAGTCATAAACTCTGGGATGGGCCCAACAATGTGTGAGTCTGATACCCATCTGCTGCATTAGGAGATGGGTTTGGCTGGGGACTCAGAACTACTCAAATCTTGCCCTCAAGGTTTCTGAGGAAAATCCATGTACAGAGAACATTAGCTGGGGCTTTGGCCCCAAATCCCAAGGTCAAACTCTAGTGACTGAGGCTGGACCACATGGAGGATCCTTCTTCTCTACTATGTTAGCCTAAGTAATCTAGATCTAAAGCACACAATCTTGCCTCTTTCTTCAAAGCTCAACTTGAGTTGAGCTCTTTCCAAACAAATACGAGAAAACTATGCTCCAAAATGCATGGCAACTCAGAGCTGGAGGTGCCAAACAGCACATGCAATGAGGAAATGTTAAAAGCCTTCCCTTCAAAATCAGGAACAAGACAAGGATACCCCATCATCACTTCTCTGTAATATTTTCCCAGAAGTTTTAGCCAGTTTAGTAACATAATGAAAAGATAGCAGAAGTGTAATGTTTAGAAAAGAAAAGTAAAATTATCATTAATTACAGATGACATGATAATCTTAGACTCTACATACAAATAATTAGAATTAATAAGACAATTTTGCAAAATTGCCAGATATATCATATATAAAAAAATTGCATTTCTATTAATCATTAAAAACAAATATACATTTTGTAAATAGATACTATTCATAATAGAAAAAAGTAAGTTTCTCAAGAATAGAATGAACTAAAGATGGGCAAAAACTTTATGGAGAAAATTTCAAACATTACTGAAAGACATTGAAGAAAATCTAAATAAATGGAGATCAGATCTCTCCTGTGTAAATGGATAAGAATACTTAATATTGTTATGATGTCAGTTCTCTCCAAATTGATCTATAAGTTCATTGCAATTCTAATAAAAATCTCAACAGGTATATGTGCCTGTGTGTGTGCACTTGACAGCAGGTGTGTGCATATGTTGTATGTGCACAACCTGATGAATTATGATAAAATTTACATGGACAAGCAAAGGGCTGAGAACAGTCAATATTCCTGAAGAAGAAGAACGTGAAAGGGACGCTCACCCTACCAGCTGCCAAAACAATATTATGCTGGAATAACTGAGATAGTTGGTAATGGCAGGGAAGACAAATAGTACAGGACAGAGAGCCCAGAAACAGACTCATGTACATGGAACCCTGATAACTGACAGATGGCATTGTGCATTGGTGGGAGAGAGGACAGGCTATGCAATAACAGTATTGGGACGCCTGGTTAACCATGTGGGAAAAAATGACTTTGGACTTATACTCAGATCATACATAAAAATCAGTTGCAAATGGCTTGAAGATTTAAGTGTGATAGGCCAAATTCTAAAATTTAGAAGAAAATATAGAATGCTTTTATAACCTCAAGTATAGAAAGATTTCTTGAACAAGGGGGAAAAAAGCACAAACAATCAAAGAAAAGATGATAAATTCAACTACATTAAACTAAGAACTGCTGTTCATAAAAAGATCCTATAAAGTGAAAAGGCAAGCAGCAAATGGTAAGGAGACAGTTGTAGCAATGTATCTGGAACATGAACAGTATCCAGAATATATAGCATTCCTATTGAAAGAAAAATAGGAATCTCCCAATGGAAAAACAATGGGCAAAAGACATCAACAGGCATCTCACAGAGGAAAAACTATCTTAATAGACAAAGGAAGAAACACACACACATTGGTCATCAAATTAAAACCACAACAATTTGGCAACAACTCAACAGCTGGCAAGGATGTGGATAAATGAGAACTCTCATACACTAACGGCGGAAGTTTAAATCAGTAAAACCACTTTGGAAATCCATTTTGCATTGTCTGTAAACATGAAGATGTGCACACCCTAAGCCCAACACTTTTACTGCCAAGGAGTCATGTACAAAAACGTTTATGGCAACATTTTTTATAACAGCAGGAAATTGCAAATACCAATTTCTGATTGACAGGAGAATAGATAAATTTTAATACACTCATACAATAAATTCTATACATCAGTAAAAATGAATGAACCACAGCTATAGTCATTAACATGGATTACTCTCACAAATATAATATTTTAAAAAATGCTCACTGAAGAAGAATGCAAAGGGCATGACTTGATTTGCACAAAATTCAAAACAAGGCAAATTAAACAATGTATTGTTTAGGGATACAGATGTTTCTGATATAATGTAATATATGTATTAAAAAAAACACAATGCTCTCGTTCTGCAAAACCACTCACTAAAAGTAACAGAGATTATGGATTACTTTCCTATGGAAAAAACAGAAAAAAGTCCTACGTAACTTTGTAAACAAAATATTAATAAAACCAACAACAATCCTAATAAAAACATTAGTATAATTACAAGCCATATTACATTCTTAATAAATAAATACTTCTGCAAATAGGAGAATTGATCTTACAGAAAACAGGATAGCTTCTTAGGAGAATGTTTAAGGAAGGTTGAGGAAGCTGCCTTAGGACCAAATGCCCGAACAGGAAGAACTGTGTAACTAGCATCTCCCAGACAGGGGATGAGGGCAAAGTCAGCCAAGAGAAGAACTCGGAATAGATGAGCTTCCTGAGCTGAAATCCACAGCGTGCTGCATTCAGCTGTGTTAGTGTACTTTGCAGTCCGCTGCTGCTCCTTGGTGGCACAGAACATTTACGTGTGGGGAAAAACATTGTATAAACAATGTGACTTCTGAGTATATTGACACAATTCCCTTATTTACTGACTGCATATGAACTCATGCGCATCACAGTAACACAAGTTGTAGCATGATGAACGGAACATACATATTTCACAAAACTATAAGGTAAGGGAAAGTGAAATACGAATTCGGGCGTGCTTACCTCTCTGGAGGAAAGAGCAGGATGGACTTGATTAGAGGCAGAGAGCGGTTCCCAAGAACTAATTTTCTTACGTTGGATTATGGGTACACAGGTGTCTATTTTATTATTATTCTTTAAACCATCATCATATTTCATGACTTCATAGTGGTTCATGGTATACACGAGTCAAAATTTACATAGCAAATCATCTACTGCTGGGCATTTAAGATATTTCTGATTTTCTTTTACTATTAAAAACAACATTTCAATTAACCTATTTTTAAATACTTCTTTAGCACTTGTCCGATTATCTCCTTGGAAGATTCATTCCAGAAGTGGAAACGCTGTGTCACAAACTCTTTTTTTCTATTTGGTCGGTTAGAGATAATTTGCTCTTTTCAAAGATGACTTGCTTTTTCTAAACCAATATTTTGTTTTTTTTATAGAGGGAATGCTAATTGACGTTCTGTTCTAGTATTTTATTTTCTGAGGTTAAATCGTTCCTTCGACAATTGATCACGCCCTAAAGAAAAAGGCATGGGTCAGAAAGCTCCGCACCCCTCTCAGGAGTCCCACTGGTGGAACTTGGTTTTAAAATATCCGAAAAAACACTTCAGAGAAGGCCCAGACAAAGGCTGAAATGATTAGACTAAGGATTACAGCAGAATGGAGACTATAAACAGATGAGAGACAGAGGGGTGGACTCTCTAGAAAGAGAAATGGGGAATACAAAGGGGTCGATGAAGGAAGCCAGCAGAGAGGAGATCAAAGCGATGAGAGCAGAAAGAAAAGGTGATGCAAGAATGAAGGCGCTTTTTAATGACACCTTGAGGCCTGAAAGAAGGGGAGGCAAGGTGACGAGCACAGGAGATCGATATGAGTCAAAGGCAAGAGGCAGCTGGGAGGTGACCTGGTCAGGAGAGCCAAGCACACTGGGTCAATGAGAAAAAACCTATGAAACCTGCATCCAGAAAAAAAGTTATTACAGAAATTGAGAAGATAGAACTCAGTGTCTGTAGAAATGCTTGTTTGTGGGGGAAATTATAAATATAAAATGGAAGTGCTGGTAAATATGCACAACAGTCAAAGATCCTGTAGTTCTTTTAAAAAGTGTGAAATTTCCTTCACAGCATGAACGAGAGTAAGGAGAGATGGCTACTACCCCAGAGGAAAAACTACGGCCGCTGGGGTTCACAGAACCAGGGAGCAGAGGGAGGTGGAGAGGCGGTTTAGGTAACTTAGACCAGAAAAAGGATTTAGATCGAAACAAGCTAAGAATTTCCCACCTGAACCACACAAGGACACAAAGTGCCAGATAAGAGATCCGGTTCACGCAAACATTTTCAGCACATACGATCAGCTCCCCAGCTCAGCCTAGCAGTTGGGGGGCGAAAAGAAGAACTGGAGAAGTTGTCAGCATAGAAACACCGATGGAGGAAATGGCCCAGACGCAGTCCTAAAGACTCTACATCTTCAAACAACGCACACACATTTTCCAATCAAAAAAAAAAAGATAAGAAAAACAGGAAAGTTAAGAAAACCTCAATATCAATTTAAAAAGTAATTATTACATAGTAAAAGCTAAAAGAAAAAAAATTAGTCAATTCTATCTCCTTAATCTCACAACTCTTCGCATTTTTTGTATATACTGCATATCTATGTCTCCAGCGTTATACCATTTCTCTGTGAATCCATCTTGTAGTATCTGTTTTTACACAAAGGGATTTAATTTGAAATCCTCTGTTACTTTTTACATTATGAACATATGTCTATGCCACTGATATTCTTTTCCCATATAATATATAATGACTATTTGGTATTTCATCGTCTCTATGCATCATATTTTATTTAGCCAATTCCCTTCTGTTAAACGTGGAACTTGTCTCAAATTTTTCATATTATGAATATTGCCACCCTGAACTTCCTTGGGGTTAAATCTTTGTACATATTAATGCTTATTTCCTTAGCATAAACTCAGGCATGGGCATTGTTGGATTAAAGGATAAGAACCTTTCAAAAGCTTTTAATATGTATTGCCAATTGCCCTCCTGAAAGGGTGTATCCATTTACACTGTCATAGCAGTGTGTGAGACAGCTTTTGGCCAAATCATTATAGTTTTTGAAGAATAGAAGAAAGCTCCCAGAAATTAAATTTTGACTATGTGCTTTGGAATTATGTGACTTGGGTTTGAATCTAGGCTGTTCCACTTACTGGCCATAAGACCTCAGGCAAGTCACTTAACCTCACTAAACCTCCGTGTTTCCCCATTGTATTGAGATATACATAACTAAAGTTTTTGATAGGATTAAACAAAACAAGGCATAAAAATGCTTAGCACAACACCTGATACACTGTAAACACTAAAGAAACACTAAATGGAATTCCTCAGCATGTTTTTTCCCCCTAGGGTTTCACTATGAAAGCTACCAAGAATAGCACAGGGAATGAGACACCAAAGAGAAGGAATTCAGATCACAGGAGACACTGAAGGAAAGCATCAGGACCACCACAAATCTGGTTCATAAATGTGGGTCAGAAAAAAGCCTTCTGAACAAGAAAACTAATTGAATTTAAATTATGTACTAGTGATGGTGTCAGCTTAGCAGTGTGGCTACGTGGCTGTAACACAATACAACCAGCACTTGCGTGCTAAATGGACAGGGAGGAAACGAAAGCATCCTGGGGACTCTCACCCTTCTGCTGTGAGGCCCAGCTGCTCTGCAGACCCCTTACAAGGAGATAATGACAAGTTTTGGGACAATTAGAAAAGCAAGATCACAAGCCCTGAGGTGTGTAAGCTGTCACAGTGGGTTGATAACACCACGGCAAGCAATAACAGGAATACTGACCTCAAGAAGGAGGAAGGGAGAAATGGAGAGAGAGGGGGAGGGGGAGGAAAGGAGGAGGAGGGGGGAGGGGAGGTGAGGAGGGGGAGAAAATAACCAAAACGTACAGACCAAATGAATGTGGCCCACCATACCGGCCCCAGTAGATCTCGTTACAGGGGAGGCAGCTCCACAGATGTGCACGCTGGGAACCGGCAGGTGGGAACTCTTCACTTGAACTTGAATGAAGACAAAGATGCAGAGTGAAACTGGGAGGTAAATAATGGAATGGAATTTGAGTAAACATGGAAGGAGGGGAGAGGTGTCTGGAAACCCTCAAGAAGAGCCAAGGGTTATAGGCATTGCTGGCACTTTCCTGCCAAGTTCGGGGCCTCCTGGGAAAGTTCCTTCTCATGATACTGGCGAACAACAGGGCAAACCACCCACAGGTGCAATGCAGGGAAGGGATTAAGAGGGGTCAACCTGGCTATTATTTGTCTTTTGTTGGTGAGGCTTGATGTCACCAAGGTAGGAAGGAACAAGTGATAGGGACAGGGGGACAGGAAGGGAGAAAAGTAGGAAGGGGAGGGAAGGGAGGCAATCAGTCCCCACCATGGCTGTTCCATGGTGGGAGATGCCAGAGGTGGGCCCTGTCTTCAAGGAGTTCAAAGCCCAGTTAGGAAGACAAATCTCTTAGTGTGAAAAAGCAAACACATATGATGAATGGCCAGGTAAGAACAAAAGATGCGGCGGTTTGCGGGCTGTGGGCAGGCACAGCTGGGAAAGCTTCCTGGCGCAGAAGGCTTGGGTGGGATCTGGACAGGTGATGAGTAGAGAGGGGGTTCCAGACTGGGGAGTGGCAGGAGCTAGGCAGCCGAGGCAGGACTGAGAAGGCATGTAGACTGGAGACCTGGTGACGTGTACTGCCATGTGAAAGGGCAAGACGGTAAAAGGGACAGAGCTTGAGCTTTGGGAACAAGAGGACTTGTTCTTCCCACTTTCTGGGAGTCCTAGGACCTCAGTTTTATCACCTACAAAATGAGGATAATAATACCTTCCTTTCAGGGTTGTTGAAAGGATGAAAAAATAACATGAATAAAGCACTAACACACTACTGGCACATGATAAATGCTTAGAAAGTGATAGATAATCTTGTTATATGACTACTCCAAGAAATAAAAGCACAGATAGAAAAGAGAAGATAGGAGAATAATAATATAAAAAAACAAGCTGCAGATTTCTAGAAGTGAAAATGTTCAAATAAAAAGGGTATAATGTAAAGGGTGATAAAGATTAAAGAAGGGGTGGATTAGAGCAGGGGTACCTAACGTGTGGTCCCTCCCTGGATCAACATCACCAGCATCACCTGGGAGCTGGTAAGGTGTCTGGCTCTACCCTAGACTGACTTAAGCAGAATTTCTTCTGGTGGAGCTCAGTAATGCACATGTTAATGATATTCCCCATCTTAAAGTTTGAAAGCCCTTTTGTTAGTGCCATTGACTCGATTCAGCAGGGAGAAACCCTGTCTAGTCTTTTTGTGCCATCCTCTTACCTTCCAGTGCTATATCAGACAAAGGTCCACTGATAGTCATAGGGTTTTCAAGGCCAATTTTTTCAGAAGTGGGTGGCCAGGTCTTTCTTCCTAGTCTGTCTTAGTCTGGAAGCTCTGCTGTAACCTGTCCACCATGGGTGACCCTGCTGGTGTCTGAAGTGCTGGTGGCATAGCTTTCAGCATCACAGCAACATGCAGTAGCCCACAGTATGACAACTGACAGGTGGGTGGTGTAGCTCCCTAACCAGGAAAGAAACCTGGGCCGTGGTGGTGAGAACGCCAGATCTTAACCACTAGACCATCAGGGTGGGCTTTGAAAGCCCCAGGCAGGAGGATTTGGAAAAGTTTCTGGGCCAAGAGATTAGCTCAAAGTAGATACACCAGATTCCAGTTATCATTGACCTCAATTAATCCTTTCACATGTGCATGAGGGTTACTAATTTATAAAGAGAACCTCAGAGATTCTACAAGGAAAGTAAAACTATGGAAAAGGGTTAAGATTGACTATAGTCACAGGATAAAAGCATAAAATTATGTCAGTATATGTCAGTTCAATAATCTTTTGCTGCTAATAGTTACAAAAATTCTTTAGGTTTTTAGAGCTTTGAAGATTTTGGAATTGTAGACCAATACTGATTCATTTAACCCACATAACAAACCTATGTGGTAGGTACCCTTGTCATCCCCCGTCTATAGATGAAGAAAGTGAGACACGGAGAGGTTTCCAAGGTTACAGGGCTAATATGCAGCAAAATATTTTTGGCAAAATCCTAGGTTTACCAGGATTTGAACCCAAGTGGTGAGATTCCAGAAGCTACACTTCTAGCTGCTAGTCTACGCTACTTCACCCCGAAAGTAATTTATTAAGACATTCCCTTATTATTGGACACATAGGTTGTTTCTAGTGTCTCACTTTCATAAATAAACACCGTGAAGAACATCTTAGGGCATAAGCCTTTTTACTTTTTAAATTATTTTAGCTTTGTGTTACACTTCTTCAGCTCTTTAGCTACTGTGACCATACAGTAACACTAAGCATCTTTCTTCACAGTTTCTTAGTTAACTTACTTACTTTTGAGGGGGCATAGTCTTAAACCGCATTTCCCATGATTTCTTTAGGATAAAATCCCAGAAATTGAATTCTTCAGTCAGACTATAAACAATTTCTTTTTTTTTTTTTTTGGTGAGGAAGATTGTCCCTGAGCTAACATCTGTGCCAATCTTCCTCCACTCTGCATATGGGATGCCATCACAGCATGGCTCGACAAGTGGTGTGTGGGTCCAAGCCTGGGATCCAAACCCATGAGCCCTGGGCAGCCAAAGCAGAGTGCACAAACTTAACCACTATGCCACTGAGCCGGCCCCTACAAACAATTTTAAGATAATTATTTTGCAGGTAATTTGTTACAAGAGTAACCATTTTATTCCACTCCATCAGCATTATCTTTAAAGTCTTAATATTCTTTTCTCTTTTTTTTTTTTGAGGAAGATTAGCCCTTAGCCAACATCCGCCACCAATCCTCCTCTTTTTGCTGAAGAAGATTGGCCCTGAGCTAACATCTGTGCCCATCTTCCTCTATTTTATATGTGGGATGCCTTCCACAGCATGGCTTGATGAGCAGTGTATAGGTCCATGCCTCAGATCTAAACCGGCACCCCTAAGCTGCCAAAGCACAGCATGCAAACTTAACCACTATGTCACTGGGCTAGCCCCTAAAGTCTTAATATTCTTGATAAGCAAACTAGCATATCATTTTAAAAAGTCTTGTTTCTTTTATTCAAGTAAAATTAAAATTTGTATGTGTGTGAGGAAGATTGGCCCTGAGCTAACATCTGTGCCGATCTTCCTCTGTTTTATGTGGGATGCTGCCACAGCGTGGCTTGATGATTGGGGCTAGTCCATGCCCAGGATCCGAACCTGTGAACCCTAGGCCGCCAAAGTGGAGTGTGTGAACCTAACCACTACGACACCAGGCCGGCCCCAGTACCAGCTTACTTTTGACATGCAAACTCATTTACGTTTCTATTTTTCCTCTCCAAAGCCCCAGTACATAGCCGTATATCCTAGCTACAAGTCATTCTAGTTCTTCTGTGTGGGATGCCGCCACAGTAACCACTACGCCACGACGTCGGCCCCTAAAATATTTTTATATGTTCACCAAACTATGTGCTTTTCCTCATTTGAAAACTATTACATCTTTTGTCCACTTTTTTGAAACCGAGGTCTTAATGTTCTTCCTATTAAATTCTAGGAGCTCTTTAGATACTGAAACTTTTAACCTTTTGGGATATTTGCTGCAATTATTTTTAGTTTATTTTCTTTTTAATTTAGTTATGACTTTTTACACATAAGTATTTTAAATGTTTATGTAAGAAAATCTGTCAATATTTTCCTTCATCATTCTCTGCTACTTTCACACTTAGAATGAACTTCCTCATTCCCATAAAATATCCTTTGCTTTCCTCCCCACCCACCAAAATAGAAACTTTCCAAACTTCAAGTTTTAACTTGAAGTTACAATTTGACTAAGTGTATTTACAGTAAGAAGTTCATTTCTTCAGAAAGCTACATAAGCTACGTGTGTTCATTTTTGCTGGTGGATATCCTTTTTGCTCCATGAAACCTGCGTAAGATCGAGAGGCGGCCAGAAAGTAGGAAGATCAGAGGGCTAGGAATAAATGGAGTCCGGAGCATTAATCAGGTCTGTCATTTATAGCTGTGATTTTTTTACTTCTTTTGAGGAAGATTAGCCCTGAGCTAACTACTGCCAATCCTCCTCTTTTTGCTGAGGAAGACTGGCCCTGAGCTAACATCTGTGCCCATCTTCCTCTACTTTATACGTGGGACACCTACCACAGCATGGCTTTTACCAAGCGAAGCCATGTCCACACCCTGGATCTGAACCAGGGAACCCTGGGCCACCAGGAAGCGGAACATGCGAACTTAACCACTGCACCATCAGGCTGGCCCACTATAGTTGTGCTTTCTTTGGCAAGTCACTCCACCTTTCAGAGTCCTGGCTCCTCATTTGTAAAATGGAGGTAATTGTACCTATCCCGCCCATCTCCCTTATTTATCTCCCGAGTGTTCTGAGGATCAAGTGAGTCAATGAGAGGAAAGTGCCTTGTCAATCACTCACTGTTATACCAGCCTACATATTGAGATTTGTTCATTCATTCAGCTCCTCCAATGTCAGGCACCCTGCTGGATTCTGGGGCTTCAAAGTTGAATAAGACATACTGTCTGTACTTGACTAATGTGTATTAGCTCATTTAAGTCTTTTAATGACCAGTGAGGGAGGTCATATTAATAACCTCAGTTTATAGATAAGGAAACTGGGCACAGAGAGGTTAAACAGCTGGCCCAAGGAGGTCATACAACTAATAAACTGTAGAGCTGGGATGCAATCTAACTCCAGAGCCCAGACCTCTAACCGCTATCCTGTGCTGCCTCTCAAAAGATGAGGGTGCAAATTGGCCAATAATTGTAAAGGGTGAAACTTTAGTTGGGATATTTTCATTTTTAAGAGTGCAAAAACAGGAGAACACTCGGCTCCCTCACTACCTATTTCTCCTGATCCCTCAATCGACACATAGCACAAAAGGGCTCCCACGGGCAGGGGCTTGGGGCGCAGGTATGAGCAGACAGGGATCCTGACCTGAAGCAGCTCATGAGCTGATGGACTGGGGGTCTGAAGCTGTGGTAGAGAACCTCAGCCTGAGGGTTCCCCTCTCACCGGCTCTCTCAAACCAGCTGTCACTCCTCTTCCTCTCCCTCCCCACCTTCTTCTGCAAGGGCCCCCAGCCTGGAGATCTGGGGTACCATGCTGGCATCTCTCAGTTCGCAGTGCCAGCTCAACACGTGACACGCAGTTGGAGCTCAAGTGATGCTTCTTGAACTAAAGGCTTATGTCAAATCACAGAATATTTAGAAAAACTATATGGAGGCTATGATAATTCTTTCAACCATCAACTTCTATTAAGAGGAGAAAAATAAAACTCTTTTTCCTAAGGACAAACCGCTCAGAATTTTTGGAGAGAATCATTACACTCTCTTTGAGCCTGCTTCTTTCTTTCTACATGAAAAACAAGAAATAAACAAGAAAGACGCTTGTTAGGAACTCCACCAACAGAAAACATGGGAGAAAGAAGTCAAATGATTCCATTTTTCTATTTGTTAGTAATTTTGCTTGTGTGTATGTGAAAGACTTGTTGAAAGAAGAATAGCTAAAATTAGTTTCCTCTCTGAGGTATCATATTACCTTTGCCCCCATCATCACTGACACTCATTGCCTGAGCGTGGAGGAAAACAGGTTTCCGCCCCGGTTCCCAGGGAAAAAAATCAATTATAGGTGAGAAACACATAAAAGCCAATTAATTCAGGTTATTTAACCTAAGACATCTTCATTCTTTCTGCTTTTTCAATGTAAGGAAAGACCTCAGAGGCAGCTGAGCCAAAGGATACAGTCCAGATAAGCACCTACCACACGCCAGGCATTGTATTGAGCACTTTCTATGTATAGCTCATTTAAACTTCACAACCACCCTTCGAAGGAGACATTACCTCAGTTTTACAGACATCAAAGGAATATCCACCAATAAAAACTGAGGCTCTGAGAGGTTAGATATCTTGTCCAAGGTCAGAGAGATGCAAAGTCCACTTTCAAGCAAACTCTAGACCATCCGTGGCAGAGGCAGACTTTATTTTTCCTCATTTCACATTTTGCCACCTCACTCACTAGCCCTGCCTAATTATAAAGTCTGTTCATTTCTGTGGCTTCAAGTAACGATACAGTTGTTCAAGCAACTGAATCCAACTGTACTACACTCCATGAGCATTTCTCAGGACCCACATTTCCCCAAACGCTATCACACCCGTCTGGGTTATTTTCTGTCTTATGGATGGATGAGGTGGTTACCAAGACTACAGTGAATTATAAAATAGGGACCACCCAAATTCTCTAATTCTCACTGGCTTTAATAAAGGCACCTCAGCCAGTTGCAGGAGGACACTTGAGAGAAAAGGGGGAAAAATTCAGTCAGGCTAGCGTCAGGCAAGAGTTGAACCAAAACTACCTTGCATGAGTGAGGGTTATATGTGCCACTTTGTGACAATGGCAAATGGATGAAGTCTAATGTTCATTCACCTTGAACTAAAAGCCTCCCAGAAATAAGGGGGGGGGGGAGGGAGAGAGAGAATTATATCTGTCATGGATCAACTAGACCCTCCTGATCCTATTTTATGCTATGACATAGAAGTTATGAAGGGGACTTCTGAATTAGAAAGGCAGCTTTTTCGGTACCAATCATTAAGTCCTTTGCACATAAGCACTTCTCAGATAGTTGATCCCCAGTCCTGGTTGATACCCAGCTTCCTTTTGTTTATCATAAGATCACTTGGATGAGAGAAGCAAAGGATGACAGACCGGAATCCCGGGCACATCTCTCACGTCCTCATCCTTGCTGCCCGTGTCTAATGAGTAACTGAGTTCTGTGGAGTCTACCCAGGAGACATCTCAAGCGTTTGGCTCCTTTTATCCATGGCCACTGCCATGGTCACCATGGTTCAGGGCATCATCACCATCATCTGAATGGTTACAATCTCTTTAAGAGGTTGCTCTGCTCCAAACTCACCCCTCTTTAACCCAGCATCCACATGCAGCCAGGATGAGTGAGCTCCCAACAAAAATGTTCACTAAGTCACTCCTCCACTTAAAATCCTCCAGTGGCTCTCTTTGCCCCAGGATAAATAATGACAATAATAGCCAACAACAGCTGGGTGCAAAGTCAGTGTCAGGTACTGCATGACTTATCTCAATTCTTGTCCCGACCCTATGAGGGAGGTATAGCCTCTATTCCCACTACTTATTGAGGCTAGGCTACTTGACCATGGCCCCACAGGTAGAAAGTGGCAGAGCCATGACTCAACCCTGGGTTTGTATGACCTCAGAGTGCATGCTTTAACCACCAGGCTATCCATGTGATGGCATGCAGGTTCTCTGTGACCTGGACTGCCCACCGCTCCAGCCTCATGTGTTAATGAGCCCCTCTTTGCTCCTTATGCTTCAGCCCTTTGAGCCACTTGCAGGTCCTGGATCTTGACATGCTGTTTCATGCCTCTGTTTTTGTTTACTTTTGCACATAAATCCCTCTTCTATAATGCCCTCTCCCCTTTGTCTATCTTATGGAATGTCTCATCTTTCAAGATTCAACTCAAGTGTTAACTCTTCCATGAATCTTTTCTTGACCCCTCCTCTCCTTGGTAGAATTGACCACTCCCCTCCCTGTGCATCACTGAACCCTAATTATGCTTTCATTATAGCAACCACAATACTTTCCTACCTTAAATGGATGAGTATGTCTCCCCCCCTTAGACCTCTATGAAGTCCTTAAATGCTGGGACTGTGTCTTACTAATTCATTTTCTCCATGATATCTTGCATAGTGCTGGGCATACAGAAGGTTTACTGTAAATACTGTTGAATGAATGAAAATATTTGTTTGCACATGAATATGTTGCTTGGTTAGAGCACCCCATGCCACTACATTGTGAGATTTATATTACTTTTGCTTACAGCATCAATGCAATTAGTAATTTTTTTTTCTTTACCTAAGGACTATATACAGAACTTTGAAGAGGTTCGTGCAGCTTTAGGTAACTAAAAATTTTGACATCCTCCCAACTAGAGCAGTGGATAAGGGAGGAGAGAAGATATTGTAGTCCACCTGCCACACCTATTTTCACCTGGGAAAGTATTCAGTGACAACAATGAGGTGTCACCATACAAGCCAAATTTGGTATGGGACTTATATACATATCTACCTTAGCAATGGGAATATGGATAATTTGCATTTGAATCATAATGCACATATTTTATTGTGTGCAATAAACTGAAGTTATAAGAATAAAATTAATCATTTATTTTGAAAGCAAGAATAATAGCAATGAAAAACCGTGATCAACTCAAGCCAGTACAAATGATGCTGTGATAAACAAAGCATTCTTTCCCAAAATTCCAGAAATGCCAACTCTATATGTGTACACATGCACTATAGCAAACACTACATGGTGGCCAGACTTCTTGCAGCCAAATGCAACTCCTAACCAATGCATTCTGGTCCTACCTCAAAACCATATATATCCCCACCATTCCCACCTGCCCTTGAATCTCAGCTCAAGGAAAATCTCCTTAGGGAAGCCTTTCCTGATCTCCCAGTAGTCTTTACATCCTCAAAGAACTGTTTCTCTCCTTTAGAGAACTTATCTTAGTTTGTAATTACACATTCAATACTTAGTTATTGTACTAACAGTTGATTCCCCAAAGCATCTATAAGCTCAAGGAGATCAGGGATCCTCCCAGGTTTTATTCACCATTTTTCCCCAGTGACTGGCACACAGCCAGGCACTCTGTAAACATCTTGAATGAATGAATGATGAATGATTCCTTCACCTCTTACTCATTCATTGCCCTGTTCTCTTAAGAATTATAGCCCCATTCCTTACCAGTCTGAAGCTGGTACTCAGTTCATACCTCTTCATTATTCTCCCACTCTACCATGAGGATCAGTCCATACTTTCTAATCCTCTCCTCTCCCAACTCCTCATTCAAAAAGGCTTCTTAGAAGTGGCAGCTTCTACCCAACCTGAACTTTCTGACGTGTGGGACCCAGGTCAAGGTCATGCAACATGAAAAAATGAACAAAGTGAAGGCGGATTAGTGACTGGAGTAGCTATTAGGTTATTTTAAACAGTCCACACAACTCCTAAAAACCTTTTAATTCAGTAAAAATAATTTGAACTACTTCTATTTTATCACATGGACAAAAATGGGTTGATTTGCTGGTTTTGGCCTAAAACAGAAAAAGTCCTGGAAAAGAGTTGATTGTGCTGCTTGTTGGCAAGAAGTGCCACATACGTAGTCTCTTAGCATAATTATTTAGGAAGCTGCTCCTAAATGACAGGGCCCTGCCATAAAGCATTCTCCTCCACTCTGGGATGTTGGCCTGCCTCTCCTTTCCTACTTCCCTGATCCCAACTCATTCTTGTACATCTTCCTCTCCCCACTTGTCTACCGCAAAGCTAGGTCCCTAAGCCCCTTCACAAGTATGAAACGTCCACCCCCTGAGGTTCCTACGGAGGAAAAAATCCCATGCCTTCCACTCTGCTCATCCTGGGTGGAGCGAGGAGAAGCAATGGTGTGACATGCAAAGTTCTGCTTTCAGGAATAGGAACCAGCGGGGTGTTAATTTCTGGAAATCTAGAGCATTTTAGGAAATATCCTTCATTAATTCCCTTCAGTACCAGATTCTACTTAAACTGCATTTGGAAAATCCAGTTTAAGGAAAAGAATAGACAGTATAGAACCGGCGAAGGACTCTTCCCCAGTGCTCCTTCGAATCACGGGGAGAGTTCAGGAAGGTAAATGAAATGTCCTCTCTCGGTAGTGGGTTCCCTACCCCAAGGGCCTCCCCAGTGAAAGACTCTGAAGACAGCAGAGGTGGCGCCAGCGGGGAACACTGGGAATTAAGCGATGCGGGCGATGGTGGTGACGTCACCTTTCTGCTGGTACTTTCATTACGCAGGACGTGGGATAAAGAATCAAAAGGAGGGAGAAGAACAAGTAGAGTAGGAGAAGAAATGGGTAAAAAAAACAAGGCAGGCATAAATAGACACAAATGCTAGTCTAGGATTATCTCTAGAAGATATTTTGTATTTATTTTTTTAAAGCCTTGTGCATATATTATCTATTGAAACCATTATTTTAAAATAATAATAAAAAAATAATGAAAGACTCCATCAATCTGGTACTTTTTTTTCTCCCCAGGAAATACAGCGGCTGGTGATCAGGCCCGGGGACTGACACCCTAATTTTGCGCCACTGAGGCAAGGTCCCGAAGGCAGCTGGAGGCTTGGGCCAAGGAGCCTGCGAGAGGACTCATGGCCCAGGAGCATAAGTGCTGACGCTGTGGTCCTCCCTTCCATATGCGAACACGCTAGAAAACTGCCTATTCCCTTGTTAACACACGGAGGGGAGTTCTTTCTGACCGTGTCACAGGCAGAAACAAGGCGGAGGCACAACACTACCCGCAGCCCGGGTCTTGGCGCGCACTCCCATTCATCCGTGAGGGCGACCCTGCGGCCCTTCCGGGGGTAACTAACAGTCTGGTCTTGCGCCCGGGATGCCCTTGGTTTTGTAACCTGGACCCCGACGCCCCGCACCCAGTTTCCAGGTGTATGTGCTCCAACGTGAGCCCTTCGTTTGGTCCCCAAGCCCGCGGCCCCCAGACCCCGCCGCTGCCCCTCCCACTTTGGGGCGCTTTCCGCCCGCCCTCCTCGCAGCCCTCGGTCCTACCTGGCACCCCGGCCCGGGCTCCCTCACCAGGGACAGCGCCAGCCCGTCGGCTGTGGGTCTCCCAGAGGATGGGCTCGGGGCTGAGCTCAGGACAGCGTGCGCGCGCCCCGCTGTCGATGCCAAGGTCACGGTCTCCGACAGGCGTCCGCCCTTGGGGCCGGCCACGGCAGCCCCCGCAGACCCTCTGGGCGCCGCCGCGGCCCGGGCCTCGGAGCTCCGCCCCTCGCCGCTCCCCGCCCGCCTGCCCCCTCCGGGTCCCTCGCCGCGGAGCCTCGCTGCCCTCCGAGCCCACTCGCGGGCTGCTCTCTAACCTGCTCCCCGGCAGCTCCGGTTCCCTCACCGTCTTCCCAGCCTAGACCGAGCTGAGCTGACTCCTCCGGAGCCCGGCCCCGAGGGCTCATCTTCCCTCCCCCGAGGGCCACGCGTCGGGTCTGGTCCCCAGAGACGGCGGGCTCCGCGCTTGGGTCCTCTTCTGTCCTCTCTGTTGCCGCGCCAGGAATTCCCGGACCCCAGATCCTGCTCCCGCGGTCGGAGAGACCCCCTTCCCTCCTCCCCGGACATGGAAAGAGACTTACTTAAGACGTCGGGGGCTTATGGCCCCGCCAACGTTCTCTGTGCCAAGCGGGGGAAACTTTTTTCTGATAAAAGGCTCAAGAGTCACAGTAAAATAAATAAAAATCCCGTGCCAAAACTCTTACTCATTCTGCAAGATGCAGGTCAATCCCTGCCCACGCTGCAAGACCTTCTCTGCACGCAAACAGCTCGCTTCTTCTACTTTCCTGCGCGAAGGGGCACGCGGTCCTCCGTGGCCAGAGGCAGGCACCTTGAAGACCAGGACTCGGGCTGCCTTGCTCATTCATCCCTGTCCCCAGCCCCTGGCGTGGTGCCTGCCACCTGTGAGGCGTTCGAATATTTTATGAATAAGTGGAAAATTAATTTCTTTTGTGGAAAACTTTTTTTTTTTCTATCCTCAAATAATGCATACTCCTTTGGGTGGGCAATTTGCTAGTCTCTATAAAGAGCCACAAAAAAATATGATCCCCTTTGATGTAGTAATTCCATTCTTGGGCAAATTTCCAGCACAAAATAATACTGTGCAGATGTTTGTAGCAGGATCATTTATTACAGAAAATAATAATTTGAAAAACCACAAAAGCAAACAAACAAGAACAAAACTGGAGGCATCATGCTCCCTTATTTCAAACTGTGTTACACAGCTGTAATAATCAAAACAGAATGGTATTGGCATAAAAATAGACACACAGATCAATAGAATAGAATAGAGAGCCCAGCAATAAACCCAGGAATATGTGGTCAATTGATTTACAGCAAAGTAGACAGAACTATACAATGGGGAAAGGACAGTCTCTTCAATAAATGGTGTTGGGAAAACTGGACAGCCACATGCAAAAGAATGAAACTGGACTATATCTTACAGCAGAGACAAAAATTAACTCAAAATGGATTAAAGATTTGAATGTAAGACTTGAAACCATAAAAGTCTGAGAAGAAAACATAGGCGGTAAGCTCCTTGACATAGGTCTTGATGATTTTTTGGCTCTGACTCCAAAAGCAAAGGTGACAAGTAAAAATAAACAAGTGAGACCACATCGAACTGAAAAGCTGCTGCACAGCAAAGGAAACCATCAACAAAATGAAAAGGCAACCTACTGAATGGGGGAAAATATTTGCAAATTATATATCTGATGAGGGGTTAATATCCAAAATAGATGAAGAACTCACTACAACTCAATAGCAAAAGATCCCCCGAAATTTTATTAAAAATGCGTGGAGGTTCTGAATAGACATTTATCCAAAGAAGACATGCAGATGGCCAATAGGTACATGAAAAGATGCTCAACATCACTAATCAGTAGGGAAATGCAAATCAAAACCACAACAAGACATCACCTCAGACCGGTTAGAATGGCTATTATCGAAAAGAAATAACAAATGTTGGTAAGGATGTGGAGAAAAGGGAAGCCTTGTGTAAGGTGAGAATGCAAATTGGTGCAGCCACTATGGAAAACAGTATGGAGTTTCCCCAAAATAAAAATAGAGCTACCATATGATCCAGCAATTCCTCTTCTGAGTATTTATCTGAAGAAAATGAAAATACTAATTACAAAAGATATATGTCCCCCTATGTTCATCACAGCATTATTTACAATAGCCAAGATCTGGACACAACCTAAGTGCCCTTTGATGGATGAATGGATAAAGATGTGGTGTATATATACACAATGGAATACAACTCAGATATAAAAAAGAATGAAATCTTGCCATTTGAGACAACATGGATGGACCTTGAGTATATTATGCTAAGTGGAATAAGTCAGACAGAGAAAGACAAAAAACAATATGATTTGACTTACATGCAGAACCTAAAAAACAAAACAAATGAACAAACAAAACAAAACTCATAGATACAGAGAACAGATTGGTGGTTGCCAGAGGGGAGGAGAGGTTGGGAGGTGGGTGAAATGGGTGAAGGGCGTCAAGAGGTACAAACTTCCAGTTATAAAATAAATAAGTCACAGGGATGTAATGTACAGCGTGGTGACGATAGTCAATAATATTGTAGTGCATATTTGAAAGTTGCCAAAAAAGTAAATCCTAGAAGTTCTCATCACAAGAAAAACATTTTTGTAACTTTGTATAGTGACAAGTAGTAACTAGACTCTCATGGTGATCATCTTGCAGTGTATACAATATCAAATCATTATGTTGTACCTCTGAAACGAATATACTATTATGTCAATTATACCTCAATAAAAATGAATAAACAAACACAAATAAAAACTCTAAAAAACAACAGCAAACAAACAAATCCAAACTGTCAGCGATAGGAAATTGGTTAAATTATGGTAGAGTAACTTAATGGGATATTACACAACCATTAAAATGATAAACCTCAAGGTAGGAGTGCCTAAAAATGTTTTTAGAACAAGGAGGGAGTATCCATTTATTTATAAAGAAAAAAAGGAAAATACGAAGCAACATGATAAAGTGTTTACAAAATAACATTAAGCCAAAAGAGTAAAAAATTGCATGCTTGCATGCTTAACAACTTCAAATAAAAATGCACATTTTTTTCTCTGTAAAATGGGGAAAACATCTACCTTAAGGAGTTCTTGGAGTATTAAATGAGATATTGGGGAAAAGTTCCTGATACATTGTGGATACTCTGCAAAAAGTTTCCATTTTCTTGCTTCAGAGGAACACAGACTTACGTCTAGAGTCTCAGCTACGTCCTGTCATAGCCCAGCTCTGCCCATGTGACTTCCTGCCTCTCACATGCAGGGAAGGAGGAGTTGAGCGCATGTTCGTGCACCACCTTGGTGTGAAGAGGGGAGCTGGTGGAACTGGGTTGTGGTAATGGTTGTATAACAATATGAATGTACTTAACACTGCTAAACCGTACACTTAAAATAGTTAAGATGGTAAACTTTGTCATGTGTATTTTACCACAATTACAAGGCATTTTTTTTTTTTTTTAAATTAGAAAAAAGCAAATGAAAAAATGAGCAGGACAAAAGAAGAAGAAATGCCAAGTCCTTCCTCAGGCCCAAATGCTCAGCAATACAAGTTCACAATGGGGGATCTGGTTCAGGAGCAATACACATCAAAATATCTTAGAGATTTTAGCTGGCTGTAGTCAGTGTCCAAAGGCTGAGTAAATTCAGCCCAAAAGCTGAATGATGCTGCAGTCTTAGCTGAATTAACACTCTTCAGTGATCAGCTCACAACCTGGGCATAATGTTCAAATGTCTTTAAGAAAGCATTACTCTGAAGAGCTATTATTATTCCTATTTTATAAGCAGAGTTCCTTTTTTTTTTTAAAGATTGGCACCTGAGCTAAGATCTGTTGCCAATCTTCTTCTTTTTTTGTTTTTTTTCTTCTCCCCAAAGCCCCCCAGTACATAGCTGTATATTCTAGTAGTGAGTGCCTCTGGTTGTGCTATATGGGACACCACCTCAACATGGCCTGATGAGCAGTGCCATGTCCGGTGCCCAGGATCCAAACCCGGGAAACCCTGGGCAGCGGAAGCGGAGTGTGTGAACTTAGCCACTCAGCCTCGGCCCGGCCCATTACTCCCATTTTAAAGATGAAGAAACTGAAGCTTACAGAGGTTAAGGTAGGTAGGATCTGCAGCTGGGATGTGGCAGAACCATGACCTGAATCTGATCAGCTTGATCACAGCCAAGGTGCTTGACCACTTTGCCAATGGGTCCCAGTGTGTACCTCTCCCGCCAGAGGGACAGGCGATGGTTTGAATGTTACAAAAGACAATGACGTTAAATAACAATGGATCTCGTGGTGAAAAAAGTTATATCCTTTTCAATTCTCTTGATCCTATGGGTTATGTCAAGAAAAATGTATCATTTTTATGGTACCTCATCTTTACACCTCTCAACACTTGCTAATCTCCTATTTTAACAAAGAGAGAGCCTGCCTACTGCTAGGCAACAGTCCCTAAGTAGATTTACTATTATCACTTTCTCTTTCTTCTGATATTATTCTTTATGCTGTTAATTTCTAATTGATATAGGTTTTCCACTTATAAGGTGATGTATTTCCCACTTAAGGTAAATGTACTTATGTAAGAAAATTAGGTAATTTGAAAGAAAGATATTAAGGAACTAATAGGACCAGTGCTATTTGGACATGGCATACATGGCACAATGGTGGAGATGGTACACAGATACCTCCTAATATTTGGGAAACACTGCCCAACTCCCCACTAGGGCCAGTGGATGGAAGGTATAGTGAGGCAGGTTTCAGTTCAAAATGAATGAGAACTTTCTGACAATCAGAGATGTCCAGGAAGATGCGACAATGGGGCCTTGGGGGTGTTAACCACATTCTCTTCACTCCAGGGGTTGAAGCAGAGGTTAGATGCCAGCTTGTCACAAATGATGCCGTGGGAGGTCAAGCAGCAGATAGGCTAGAAGCTTTACAGTTCCTGCCAACCAGGAGAACCTGAGATTCTTGACAGCAGAACTTCCCAGGGACCTGACCAGTGGAGAGACTGGATTTTGGAGTAAGTTACGTTAAGGACAAATCCCAAAGAAGAGCTCCACGTGAGCTTTGAGCAATAGCAGGACCACTGTGACAACTGTACACTTTATGGAACACTAGCAGGTTACCCCCAAGATGACTGCTCTGAAAGAGACAACATTTGGGAGACTTGAAAATGTTAGAGTGATTGTTTATCATCCAATCATTTACTCTGATTACACTTTCTTCTGGTGTAGCCTCTATTCATAACCCTCCCAAAGGGCCAAGAGGATGGGGCTGCTCCTCCTTCCTTCCACACACCAGCATCTCCCAGACCCAGGCTTCACTTTGTGTGGTATCTGCTTACCCCAAAGCAGCTGGCCCTACTGTTCATTTTAGCCCATTTTGACCAGTATTAAACATGCATGTCTGGTGGAAAAGGTACACAGCAGTTAGAAAGTTACTTTTGGTGTGGGAAGTTTACTTTGCGACCATTTAGCCTAAAAATGTATGATATACAGAATCATGTTCTGATTGCCTTTTAACTTTAGTTCCAGAATATTGGGTAAATGAGGTATCTCAGAGGTCACCTGGGCCCATCACCTCTAAGGGCAGGAATCCTCTTAGGAGTGTATTTGGCAGGTAAGCTAGAGGGAGAAGAGCATTCAGATGGCCCTGTGAAGGACTATCTGCCTCCACCTAGAATAAAAGCATCAAGGGAAAGCTCATTCGATTGTCAGACAGCTCCTTGGGTTAGAAAGTTCTTCCTGAGGCATCGTGATGCCTCTCTTTCTCTCACGCTCCATATCCAATCCCTCTGCAAGACTTGCTGGCTCTAATTTCCAAACACATCCAGAATCAACCTCTTTTCCCCACCCCCACCTCTACCAGCCTCACTTGAGCCAGCACGATCTCTTTTAGAAGACCTAACTGTTCCTGCGTCCACCCTTACCTCTCTACTACAGTCTATTCTTCCCACAGCAACTGGAGCCATACATTGAAAGCAACCTGGATTGTCATTTCATTGCTCAAACCCTGTCTGTAATGGCTTCTTACCTCACTCACAGGAAAACCCAGTAAAATCCATGGCCCATAAAGGCCAGCATCATCTGGTCCCTGGCTATGTCTCTGATCGCATCTCCTACAATCTTTCTTGGCTCCACACACAACTGGCTCCCTTGGTGGTCTTTCAATGTGCCCAGCATATCCTGCCTCAGAGTCTCTGCATTTATTTTTTTTCCATCTGGGACACTCTTCTCCTTCACTTCTTTTGCTCTCTATTCAAGTGTTAGCTTTTCAGAGAGGCATTCCTTTAGGATTCCTAGCCCCCAGTAGCACAGCCCCTCTTTTGCCCCACTCCATCACCATTTTTCAAGGGTGCTGTAAACTTTACTGATGACTTGAGAGCAATAAATATGGGAGGAGGTTATTGGGTCACAGAGAGGTTAGAGCAAATCATAGCACAGAAAACAACTTAAAAATGAATATTAAATACTCTGTTCTTTAAGAACATTTAGGGTTTATAAACCAATATGATCTCAATAAAAAACAAAACAAAACACTTAGAGAATCCAGCTACCTTGAATTTCTCATTGGCTGTCTTTCCCCCCGGGGTTCCCAGTTCCCTGTTTCATTACTGTAGGTTTTCTCACACTCTCACCTGTAGCCCATCTCCTCTCAGGATATGTACTCTAAGAAACTCAAATGGGGCCTATCTTTTTTGTTCAATTTCTTTTAATTAACTAATTTTATTGAAGTATAACATATGTTTATAAATTTGTGCAATTTCACCAGCACTCATACTCTTTTCCATTCTGTAAAACCCCCAGAGAGTAACCACTATCTTGACTTATAACACCATAGATTATTTATATTTATGTTAGTGGAATCATTCAGTAAATACTCTTTTATGCCTAGCTTCTTTCACTCAACAACTAGTGAAATTCAACCATATTGCACAGTAGTTAGTTCTTTTTCATTGCTGTATAATATTCTGCTGTGTGACTATATCACAATTTATTGATCCATTTTACTATTGATGGGCATTTGAGTTGCTTCCAATTTTTAGCTATTATGAATAATGCTGCCATGAACATTCTTGTACATGTTTCTTGGTGTACATGTGTTTGCCTTTCTGTTGGGCAATGTATGGGAGTAGAATTATTGGGTTAAAAGGTATGCATATGTTTAGCACTAGAAGATACTGCCAAAGAATTTTCCAAAGTGATCACACCAATTTATATTTCCACCAGTAGTAAATGAGAGCTCTTATTTATTCATCTCCTTACCAACACTTGCTATAATCTTTTTAAAAAGTTATTTATTACTCTCATGGGTATAAAGTGGTATCTCATTGCAGTTTTAATTTGCATTTCTCTGATGGCCAGTGAAGTTGAGTCCCTTTTTATATGTTTATTGACAATTTGGATGTTGTCCTCAATGAAGTGTCTGTTCATGTCTCTCTCCCTCACTCCCTTTTGGAAATTGGGTTATGTCTCTTTTTCTTTACCAAGATATAAGTGGGTTTTCTATTTTTAACATTCTAGGTTTATATTCTAGGTTCTTTGTCAGTTATTGATATTGAAAATACCTTTTCCAATTCTGTGGTTTGCCTTTTCATTCTCTTAATAGTGCCTTTTCATGAACAGACATTCTTATTTTTATTGTAGTCCAATTTAACTATCTTTTCCTTTATGGTTAGTGTGTTTTGGTCCTGTGAAAGAAATCTTTGACTACACCAAGTCATGAATATATTCTCCAATGTTATCTTCTAGAAGTCTTAGTGTTTTGCCTTTTACATTAAGATTACAATCATCCTGGGATTGATTGTTATATGAGTCAACTTTCATTTTTTCCCAATGAATATTCAACTGACTTGGCACCATTTATTGAAAAGATCAACCTTTTCCTACTGGTTTGTGTGTCACCTTTGTTATAAAGTGCCCATACACATTTCTGGACTCTATTATATCCCACTGGTCTGTTTGTCTATTCTCTTGCCAAAATACTACACTGTCTTATTTATGATGGCTTTAAAATGTTTTGAAATCTGGTACAGTAAATTCTCTAACTTTATTCTTCTTTAAGATAATCTTGGCTCCTCTTGGACCTCTGCATTCCTACATATATTTTTAGAATCAGCTTGTCAACACATGCATACACTCACACATCACTAAAGTTGTTATTGGGATTATATTGAATCTCTAGATCAATTTTGGAGAAAACTGACATCTTTATAATATTTAGACTTCCAATCTGTAAACATGGCATATCCTTTGACTTAAAATTTAAGTCTTCTTTAATTTCTCTCATTAATAATTTATAGTTTTCTGTGTATAAGGCTTACACATATTTTGCTAGATTTATTCCTAGGTATTAGAGGCTTTTTGATGCAATTGTATTTGGCATCCTTTTAAAATTTCATTCTTAATTGTTTGTTGCTGATACCTTGCTGTATTTTTTTCTTAGGATATATTATCAATTCATCATCTGACATATTATATATTTATAAGTTATTGTCTATCTCTGTTACAAAATGTAAACTCTGTGAGAATAGGGATTTTGTCCATTTTGATCATTGCTTTATCCCCAGTGCCCAAAACAGTTCCTGGGACATAATAGGCGCCGTCAAGAGTTGTTGAATTGAATTGAATTACATTGAGCTGAAATCTTTCTTCTTGCAACTCACACTTCCTTCCTCTAGAACAATCCAGAATAAGCCTCCTTCTTCTTGGCTGTGCCGGTTCTTCAGCTATCTCCCAGCAGCCTCCTCTTCCCAAAGCCAAGTGCTTCAGTTCTGTTCTCAGGTCCTCATAACCCAGGTTTTAGAGACTCTCACATCTTATCACCTCCTTCCCTTAGTATGTGCTGTGGTTTGCCAACGTTCCCTTTCAATCTGGGCTCCCAGTGCTGATGTGACCAATGCGTATGGTAAATTTAGAATATTATTTCCCTAAGCTGGCTCGTTTTTATTTGCTGTGTCACAATATTGAGGCACGGTAAGATTATGGTCAAACGAATCCCGTAGCCTGTATTTGTGAAATAAAGTTTAATTATTTTAACATAAATGCAGAACTTTTGCCAAAAGTAGTTATACTCTGAAGCGAATAAAGCTGAAGCTTGAGAGTCACTCATTTCTATGGCCCTGTGAGTGCAGGGAGATGCTGGGAGCTGATTAAAGGGGCCTAACTCCACAGCTGTGCGGATTTCTTTTCCATGCTAATAAATTTTCACTTTTGAACTTTATTTTTTTTGTATTTATAATGTTGCAATTTTTTATTTGTATTAAAGAGAGCCCTCCACATTCTATAGGCTTCAGGCCCCACAAAACCTGGATGAGCCCCTGCTAAATTTAACCTAGCATTCTAGTTCATTGAGGTCATTTTGAGTTGATGCTGTCATCAAGAATATTATTAAGCCCCTTGTGTATCTAGAAAATTGGATAAGCAGGTCCTCTTTTATATTATCCAAGTAAGTTAAACCCTACAAACCTAGACAGGGCTGAAGACCAGGCGCTGAAGTTCTTCACTCATTTACACCTTTGGGTAAATAACAATCCCTTTACCAACTCTCTTTAGATATACTTGGTCAATCAGCTGAAAATTGCTGACCGTATTATCATTGAGTTCTTATTTAAACATCTAAATAACATTACTATCATGAGAGACGTGCCAAACTCAAGGAATCTGATAACACCCTCCCCATTATAATTCCAGTAATTCTGTAAAAAAAGAAATGCCATTCATTTGGTTCAACTTGTATCAGTGAACTCAAAAGGACTCTTCATTCTAAACACTGAAAAAAAAAGTTTAGTTTTTTTTTTTGGAATCTTGCCTGGAATCAACACCTACCTTACTTGTCTCTTGTGTCCTGAATCCATTTGTTGCCCCTTATTTGAAAATAAGGAGAGTCTTTGCCTTCTTTATGCATTCTTCATGGTTCCTCAGTGTTGTATACAGGGGTTCTTAGATCATACCTTCAAAATTTTCTACCTCATTAGAATGAGATTCCTGGGATCTGAGGACTCAAACCTCTTTCCAGGGGTTAGGTGTCTTTATCGTCTCTCCAGCTATGCCCAGACTTTCTTTCTGATGTTAATTCTATCCTTTTCTGTTGGAAGGACTTTTTTTTTTGAGGAAGATCAGCCCTGAGCTAACATCTGCTGCCAATCCTCCTCTTTTTGCTGAGGAAGACTGGTCCTGAGCCAACATCCGTGCCCATCTTCCTCTACTTTACATGTGGGACGCCTACCACAGCATGGCTTGCCAAGTGGTGCCACTTCCGCACCCGGGATCCGAACCTGCGAACCCCGGGTTGCCAAAGCAGAACGTGCGAACTTAACCGCTGCGCCACCGGGCTGGCCCCTGGAAGGCCATTTTGATTAATTGAGAAGATAGAAGTAAAATAGGTCTAGATTACTTTTGCCTTTTCTGTACCAGTAAACAACTGCCTAGGTATTTGGTTGGAGGACATTCAGTTTTCCTCTCTTTGCCCCAATCCCAACAGAGTATCCTCCTTGAGCCACAATCCTTTAGGAGTATTAGGATTGCTAAACATATTTACCAGGCTCTATTGTCCTAATGCAGCTCCTTTCCCTAGTCTCTCACGGCTCTGTACTGATAGACTGGTTATAAATTAGTTTTAAACTAACTATTCCATTTCTTTTCCATAGGGAGTTTTAATCGCATTGTAGAAAAAGAGACCACACTCTTGAAAGTATCAGAGAATAAGAAAAACACACAATGAAATCCTTTGTTCAGCAGAACAGGCAAAAGTCATAGGACAGACAAATACCACTCTTCAAAGGGGTGCAATTTGCAATTGCAGACAGCTCTCTGGACCCAAGCTATTGACCATCACCTGTCTCCTGCTTCCATACCCATAAGAACATCCCTTCACCTTCCCAATTTCAGGCAGCATTTATGATATTGCCTGTAATAATATAAGGACTGGCTGGGCCAGTGTTAGGTGTGCTGCAGAGCACATATACCCTCTCCTCACCTCTGCTTTTCTTTTCTTCCCTCTGATTCCACCTTTGCTTTTGTGTGTTTCTCTCATTTCTCCTCCTTTTCCAGTTTGGAGGAGAAGGGGGAGGGGCTGGAGGAGCTCTCAGGTACTGGAGAGAAGACGGAGCTGAGCCAAAGAAGCAATTTGTAAATTTTCTTCCTCCAATTTTATTGTGGCAACAAAGGAGAGGTAGAAGATAACTTTTTTAAAACCACTAGAGGAAAGAAAATGAACAAAGAAAACTTGATCAAGGAACAAGAAACAGGAAATAGAAAAACAAGACCCAACAAGAAAGCGTAGTAAATAGAGAACATAAAAGAAGATGACTGGAATGGAGCCAGCATATCATTAGTCATAATAAATTATTAAAAAGCAGAAAAATCTCAAGTACAGTTTTTAAAGCAATCCAGCTATATGCTGTTTCAAAAGACACAGCCAAAATAAAATGAAACAAGGAAATTTAAAATCACAAGAATGAAAAGTACACCTGATAAATGCTTACAAAAAGAACATTAATAATAGACAAAGCTCAACTAAAGGCTAAGGGCATGAACTGGGAAAAAATATTTTACACCGGTAGAAGGTATAATACATCAAGAAGATATGACAATCATCAATTCTTTATATATCTATCAAATTAACTTCAAAATAGATCTTGTGTGTATTTTTTTTTACAAATTCAGGTATACAAATTAAAATGAAACTTGAAAATATTCCTATAAGTGAATTAATTTCTGTTTCAAGCCTTCATGCTGCTAGATGGCAGGAATGTAATCTCATTCAGTTAATTCAGATTTTCCGTATTCAGTTCACACTCGCTGCCAAATTCTTGGAGTTGAATTTGTGTTCCGGGGGACATACTTTATGCCAAGGGGAAATCATTTTCTGTCTATTCTAGCATCTCCTGAGATGCTTATTCCTGGTAGGTCTCTGGTCATTGGTTCATACAAATCACTGAGGCAGTATTCTTCTTTTCTTCATTTTAATGCCTCCCAAGGTCTAACTCTCTCTTGGTTACCTCTCCATCCCTCTTGGGAAAATTTGGAAAACTCTAACACTGTATGAAATATTTGCCTCATCAGCCAATGCAGTCACCTCTAGTCTACTGTTCCCATTCCATGTTTTATGCTAGAGAACTCTGAGTATTTGTCACTTCCTCAAGTTTCACCCAGGAAGCAACATACAGGTCCTCTCTAATCTTACATCCTTCAACCATGTCTGGAGTTTTTAGCGTGTCTTCTAACCATAGTGAGTTAGCTCAGAGTAGGGAGGGGAGAGGGAGCTGGTCAGTTTCTTTAAGGAAACATACTAGTCTCTAAGTCTTAATTCCTTTCCAGTCTCTCGATATTAGCCTGGGGAATACTGCTCTAGTCTGAGGTAGTAAAAACTAGCTATTATAACATCAGGAATTCTTACAAATCAATTTTATAGCTTTGGGCATCTAATCCATCATGATTTAGACCTTCGAACCCCAGGCATGTGCAACTCAAAAGCTTTTGACTCTGATGTTAGACTTTCTTTTCTTCTGTTATTTGTAGCAGCCTGCCTCCCTTGAAGCAAAGAATGATTCAAAGTCTAGTTGGAATGGGGGAAGAGACGTTGGGGAAAAAAGACATTATCAGAGCAAAAAGCACATCAGCTAATATACCAAAAATTATCTTGAAACATATAAAAGAAAATGTATTAGAAGCTAAAGGGGGGTGGCCCTGTGGCTGAATAGTTAAGTTCGTGCGCTCGGCTTTGGCAGCCTGGGGTTCGCTGGTTTGGATCCTGAGTGTGGACCTGGCACTGCTCATCAGGCCACACTGGCAGCATCCCACAGAGAGAACTAGAATGACCTACAACTAGGATATACAACCATGGACTGGGGTTAAAAAAAAGAAAAAAAGAAGCCAAAGATAATTGTCAAATTGACATTCATATAGGGAGAATTAAGACACCTTTTTAAAGAAATTAAAAGATTAAGTAGATAAAAAAATAAGGACATAGAGTGTCTGAGTAGTATAATCGAGGTTGATTAAACACACACACACATATATGTATAAAACTGTATTTAATAGAAAATACTCATTCTTTTTGGTTACTTCTAGAATATATTTTTAAAAATTGACCATGTATTAGACCACAAAGAAAACCTCAACAAGTTCTCCAAAGTAGACGTCATAAAAGCCACATTTCCTAATTACAATAAAATAATGAAATACACACACACAATTTAAAATCTCTGTAGATGGACATTAACAAAAAATTATTCTAAATAACCCTTGGGTTAAAGAAGAAATCAAAATTGACATTATAGATTATTTAGCAATAAGTAGAATATATTAAAACCTACTGAATTTAGCCAAAGCATTATTTAGAGAAAAATGTATAGTCTTAAATTTTTTCCTTGGGAAAAAAATAAAGACTAAACATAAAGTAACAAATATTTAAATCCATAAAATGACAGTAAATAGCCTAAAAATGTAGAAGACAAGAATTAAAAGAAGTTAAAGACAGAAATTAATGAAATACAAACATACAGAAAATCCAGTGCTTCAATTAAATCAGATACTATTTTTTTCTGGGAAAACCAATAAAATAGATAAAAGTTGCCAAGTCAAAAAAGACCAAAGAAATCATAAAGTCATTAGAAACAAAAAAGTACACATAACTACAATGATAGAGAGGAAATTCATTATATTAATATATTTGACAATGCGAATAAAATGGAAAAATCAATAGGAAAATAGAAATGATCAAAATTTAATCAAGACCTTGACTTCTGGAATGACAGAGTAAGAACTTCTGCAAATCTTCTCCATAAAAGCAATTAGAACACTGGCAAGAATGGTCAAACCAAGTTTTTCAGAACTCTGGAAATTAAAGTCTTACAACAATCAGAAAAGTATTTATTTGAGAAAACTAATTGAACCTCAGTACTCAATAGGAACAGCAAGCCTTATGGCATTTTACCTTGCCTCAATCCTCTCTCCCTCTCTCAGCTGTTACATAGTCTTGAAAGCCAGCATTCATGCAATTATGGTAGCTGTGAACCAGCAGCCTAAAAGCCACTGGAAGAAACAGAAAGAGTCTGGAGCTTCCCGCAGCCCCATCCCCACAGAATAATCACCATTTGATCTGCCTGGAAACTTTTTAAAAAGCTCCATTCTCAGGGCTTGCCTTTCTTTGACCTGACTCAGAGCTCACCCTGTGCAAACTGCCTTATCTTCAGGGCATTTGTTGAAAATGATCAGCAGCAATTAACATCACAGCTGCCTGAGGTGGTGTTACCAGTTAAGTCTAACAAGAAGTTGATGAAAAACTTAAAAAAAAACTCCTGGAGGATAAGATGTCCATAGGGGACTTTAAAGAGCTCTGACACATTCCTGGGAATCTAGAAGGCAACATGTATGTGCAGGGCTGTGCATGTGCCCAGGAAAGATCTGAGAGGCTCTCACTTCTCACTTTTGGCCTTGAAGCTCTGTACAAACAGGAAATGAAGGCTAAAACAGAGTTGTAAATTGGCTGTAGGAGTATCAAAGGCATATTCTAACACACAAAGCCCTTCAGCAAAGGCTGAGAGGTGTATCGGTCCCAGGCATTTAAGGAAATCTCTGTGAATCGTTAACTGAGTAGAGAGTTCAATGCTGCACACAACAAAGAATACAGACTTTACAGAACGAGTCCCAAATGTTACCAAACAACCAACAATAAATAGAAACAACAGCAAACTGCAGGCAGCGGGCTCTGATTTCCATAACTGATACACTCCATTATTTAAAATGTCCAGTTCTCAACAAGAAAATTATGAGACATGCAAAGAAACAGGGAAGTATGGCCTACACAAAGGAAAAAAGCAGTTAATAGAAACTGTTCCTGAGGAAGCCTAGAGATGAGATTTATTAGACAGATTTTAAATAAGCTATTTTATATGTTAAAAGAACTAAAGGAACCCATGTCTAAAGAATTAAAGGAAAGTTTGAGAACATGTCATCAAATAGAGAATATCAATAAATTATGAAAAGAAACAAATAGAAATTCTGTCATTGAAAGCTACAATAATTGAAATAAAAATTTTGCTAGAGGGATGCAACAGCATATTTAAACTGGCAGAACAAAGAATCAGCAAACTTGAAAAAAAATATCCATTTTGAGGGAAAAAAAGAATATTGTTTATTTTTCTGAATTGAACAGAGCCTCACAGACCTATGGGATAACATCAGGAATATCAACATACACATAATGGTAATCTCAGAAGAAGAGGAGAGACATAAAAGGCCATAAAGGATATTTGAAGGAATAATGGTGGAAAACATCACAAATCTTACTGAAAAACATTAATCTGCACAGTCAAGAAGCTCAATGAATTAAAGTAGGATAAACTCAAAATAGAGCCATACCTAAACATCATAATCAAACTGCCAAAAGCCAGAGACAAACAGAAAGAAGCTAAGGAAAAGCAACTCATCACACACAAGGGATCCTCAATGAGGTCACCTGCTAATAGAATTCTCAGAAACTGTAGAGGTCTTCAGACCCCACAGTATAAGGCAGAGGGATGTTCACGTGCTGAAAGAAGAAGCCTGTCAACCAAGAATTCTATATTCAGCAAAATTATACTTCAAAACCCAAAGAGAAATTAAGACCTTCCCAGATAAACAAAAAGTGAGAGACTTGCCCTACAAGGAATATTAAATGTTGTCCTTTAGGGCCAAACTAAAGGACACTAGACAGTAACTTAAATCCACATGAAGAAATAAAGGGCACTAGTAAAGGTAATTACATGGATAACTATAAGAGAGGGTATAAATGTACTTTTTGTTTGTAATGCTTTTCTTTTCCTGTCTAATTTAAAAGACAACCACATAAAGCAATAGTTATAATGCCGTGTTGATGAGCTTATAATGTCTAAAGATGTAATTTTTGTGACAATAATAGCAAAAAAGAGGGGGAAGAAAAGGAAGTACATTGGAGCAAAGATTTTGTATATTATTGAAATTAATAGACTTCCACTATAAGAAACAAACAGAAAAAGGCAGGCAAACTAAACCCAGGGCAAGCAGAAGGAAGGAAAAAAGGACTAGGGTAGAAATAAGTGAAATAGAGACTAGAAAACTAACAAAGAAAATGAATAAAACAAAAATTTGGTTCTTTGAAAAGATCAACAAAATTAACAAAACTTCAGCTAGATTAACGTAAAAAAAAGAGAAAAGACACAAATTATTAAAATAAGGAATGAAAGGGGGGCCTTACTACTGACTTTATGGAAATAAAAAGGATTATAAGATAATATTATGAAAAATTATATGCCAACAAATTAGAAAACCTAGATGAAATGGACAACTTCCTAGAAAGACAAAAACTACCAAGAATGACTCAGAAAGAAATAAAAAATTGGAATAGACATAATAAGCAAAGAGATTGAATTAGTAATAAAAAAACTTTGTACAAAAACAAATCCAGGCCTAGATGGTTTCACAGATGTATTATGCCAAACATTTAAAGAAGAATTAACATCAATCCTTCATCAACAATTCCCAAACACAGAAGAGGAGAAAATACTTCCTAACTCATTCTATGAAGCCAGTATTACTCTGATACCAAAACCATTCAAAGACACTGCAAAAAAAGGGAAACTGCAGACCAATATCCCATATGAATATGGAAACAAACGTCCTCAGCAAAATAGTAGCAAACCAAATCCAGCAACACATAAAAGATTATATACCATGACCAACTGAGATTTATCCCAGGAATGTAAGGTTAGTTTAACATCTGAAAATCAATTATAATATGTCATATTAACAAAATAAAGGACAAAAACTACACGTTCATCTCAAGAGGTGCAGAAAAAGCATTTGAAAAAATCCAGCACCCTTTCATGACGACAAAAACTGAACAAACTAGGAATAGAAGAGAACTTCCTCAGCCTGATAAAAGGCATCTTTGAAAAATCCACAGCTATCATCATACATGAAGGTGAAAGATTGGGTGCTTTCTCTTTCAGACACGGAATAAGACAAGTATGGCTGCCCTCACTACTTCTATTCAACATTGTTCTGGAGGTTCTAGAGAGGGAAGTTTGGCAAGAAAAAGAAATAAAAAGCATCCAAATTGGAAAGAGAGAAGTAAAACTATCTTCATAACATGATCTTGTTTTAAGAAAATATTAAGAAATCTACAAAAAATTATAAGACAATAAATTTCAGCAAGCTTGCAGAATATATGTTCAATATACAAAATCAAGTGTGTTTCTATACACAATGAACAACTGAAAGTGAAATTAAGAAAAAATTCTATTTATAATAGTATCAAAAATGAAATACTTAGCAATAAATTTAACAAAACAAGTGCAACACTTGTATTCTGAAAATGACAAAATGTAGTTGAGAGAAATTAAAGAAAACCTAAATAAAGGGAAAGACATCTCATGTTCATGAATAAGAAGAGCTAATATTAAGAGAAATATTCCTTAAATAAGTCTACAGATTCAATCAGAATCCCAGCTGACTTTTTTTTTTGTAGAAACTGATGAGTTGATTCTAAAATTCATATGGAATTGCAAGGCACTCAAAATAGTCAAAAAATCTTGAAAAAGAAGAACAAAGTTGAGGTCTCACAATTTCAAAACTTACTACAAAGCCTTCAGTCATCAAGATTATGTGGTACTGGCATAAGGAAGGACATATAGATCAATGGACTAGAATGAAGAGTCCAGAAGTAAACCCATGAATCTACGATCAACTGATTGTCAACAAGGGTGCAAAGACCATTCAATAGGGGAAAGAATAGTCTTGTCAACAAATAATGCTCAGAAAACAGGATGGCCACATGCAAAAGTATGAAGGTGGATCCCTACTTCATACCATATACAAAAATTAACTTAAAATAGATCACAGAACTAAATATAAGAGCTAAAAGTATAAAGCTCTTAGAAGAAAATATAGAAGTAAATGATCAATAAGCATATGAAAAGATGTTCAATATCATCAGTGATTTGGGGAATGCAAATCAAAACCACAATGAGATACAACTTCATACTCACAAGATGAATTGTCCACAAAAATGGACAATAATACTGTTGGTAAGGAGGTGGAGAAATTGGGATCCCCATAAATTGCTGATAGGAATGTAAAACGGTGTAATCACTTTGGAAAACAGTTTGGCAGTTCCTCAAAATATTATAGAGTTACCATACGACCCAATAATTCCAGGTATATATAGGTATAAGTATATACAACTATATCCTGGGTATATAGCCAAGAGAATTGAAAACATATGTCCACCAAAAACTTGTACACAAATATTCAGAGCAGCGTTATCATAATAGCCAAAAATGGAAACAACCCAAATGTCCATTAGCTGATGAATGGATAAACAAAATGTGGCATATCCATATAAAGAATATTATTCGGCCAAAAAAAGGAGTAAAATTCTGATATTCTACAATACAGATGAACATTGAAATCGCTATGCTAAGTGAAAGAAGCCAGACACAAATTGCCACATATTGTATGATTCAACTTATATGAAATGTCCAGGATAAGTAAATCCACAGAGACAGAAAGTAGATTAGTAGTTGCCAGGAGCTAGAGGGAGGAAGGAAATGGGGAGTGACTATTAATGGGTATGGAGTTTCTATTAGGAGTGACTAAAATATTCTGGAGTTAGATAGTGGTGATCAATGCACAACTCTATTAAGATGCTAAATACCAGTAAATTATACACTTTAAAATGATGAAATCTATGATGTGTGAATTGCTTCTCAATAAAGCTGTTATTAAAAAAATTTAATCAAGAAAAGGTGAAAAATTTGAAGACAGTAAAAATAAAAGAAATAGAAAAGTAGTCTAATAAATAAATGAATGGAGAGTAATGCCATTTTAGGCACAGAAAGATTTAACATTATTACCAAGATACTATTTATCCCAAAATTAATATACAAATTCAGTGTAATCACAATGAAAAATTCATTGCTTTAAAAAAATAATCCTTTTCAAGATGATTCTAAAGTTCATCTGGAAAAGTTAACACACAAGAATAACCAACAAGATTTTGAAACAGGAAAAATATCAAGGAGTGCCTTGCTCTAGCAGAACAAAACCTATTATGAAGTTAATAATTAGAGAGTGTAAAACTAAATCCGAGAAGATGATGGATTTAGTCTGTGATAAATAGACAATTGCTAATCCTTTTTGGAAAAATAAAATAAAATCACACTTTACAACATACAAGTCTAAATTCCTTATAGATTAAATAGCTAAATATGAAAAACAAAATTATTAGAATAAAACTTCTGAGAATATTTTTACGATCTTGGGATGGGTAAGACCTTCCTAAGCTAGATAAAAAACAGGTGCCGAAAGAGAAAGACAGATGGATCTGACTGTATACAAATTACAAATTTCCGTACAATAAAAGATAAACACAAAGAAGGGAGGAAATATTTGCAATATACATAACAGGCAATATATTTTGGTAATATTTGGAGGACTTCTATAAATCAATAAGTAAAATATGAACAATCTAATAGAATAATGGGCAAGGTATGCGAAGAGGCAATTTACAGATGAAAAAATATGAGGAGCTAAAATATGAAAAGACAGCCTCTCTAGCAGTTGTGGAGATGTAAATTAAAATAATAATAAGACATTTTTGACCATCAGATTGACCAAAAAATAGTTATGATGAATTTTATAATACCCATGGTTGCAGACAATGTGGAGGAATGAGTATTTTCATACACAGTTGATGGGAGTTTAAATGGTGTAGACTATTTGGAAGACAATTTGTGTTATCTTCCAAAAGTTCAAATATGCATACTGGTTGACTTAGCAATTTTACCTCTAAGAATGTAGCCTCTAAAATACCTATCAGTCTTAAAGAACATCTCTCTCCAGAGAAGAAGTGGAACAATAGCGAGCTTCTCTTGTGACGAGAAACTGGGATCCCCATCGGTATTGATGGAAGTACAAACTACTTTACCAAGATTTATCAAAAGTTCAGAAATTTCAGATCGTCTGACCTGGTAAATTTCATTGCTGGTAATTTATCATGAGGAAATTATCCTAACTATGATAAAAGCTTTATACGTATATAAAGATATTCATAGCATCATCAACCTTAATAGCTAAAATTTTGAATTTATTGAAAAGTTCAAAATAGGAAAATGTTAAAAAAAAAAAACATGGCAAATCTGCTCAATAGACTATTATGAAATCATTGGAAATGATATCTATGAAGATAATGTATTATTAATGTAGAAAGTGCTTCTGAGATTATATTTTGTAAAAGTCAGGGTACTAGGTTATACATGAATTATCGTCACAAATGTGTCAAACAAATACCTACCACTCGGAAAGCCCCTTCCATGTAACAGCCCCAAGGCCCCCTAATCCCATCTACCTGTTTCGCCATCCCCGGCGCCCCTGTCCGCAGGGTTTCTCTTTGTGCCTGCCTCTCTCCGAGTTTGTCCACCCTGCCGCTGGCCTCTCTTCTCTTTCTTGGCTTCTACCGTGTCTTTCAGCATCTGCAGCTGTGGTCCTCTCTTCCCGGTGCTTCGCTGCACACAGGCACCATCCTTCTTCCTTCATTCCCAAGGCTTCAGGAATACAAGGTGGTTGTCCATACTAGCCTCTAACTGAGGAGTCAGGGGTAACACGGGGGAATCTGAAAATAGCACTGAAAAGAGCATCAAAATGAATATACATTACTGTTGCTGGAACTAGTTGTTCTCTTCCCTCCGTGGAATTCTGGCGCCAGCTGTTAAAATAGTAATGTGTTTTCCTATCCTTGTGAAAAGATCATGTGCATCTTTGAACTGAGGAAATACACAGCGGTTTTAATCACACATGCCTACTGTGGTTCATGGGGCTGCCAGGAGCTCTGTGTTCTGAGGTTGGGCTGAGGTTGGGCTGAGGTTAGCGAGACGGCTTAGCGGGGGTGTCTGCGGTGGCCCCTGCGGTGGCCCAAGGAGGGCCTCCAGTCCGCCATCTTAGGTTAGTGTTAACCTCCTGTGATTAAATAGGGTGATAGGCTGAGCCCATTTCCACAACAAAGGGAGGAAATGAAATTCTCTATTCTCAGAATAAGACAGCTTGTGCTGCCCTAGAACCACATTAGACAAAATAAAACAAAATTGTGCTTTCCTGTGAAATGCTGCTGCCCTCATATCCACGTGCTGGAAGAAAGATGAATCTTGTGCTTCCATGCCCTGGTCAGCCATGTCCACAGGCTGCAGCCAGTAGTCAAGGATAGGGCAGGAAATGACCCTGAGCTGCTCGCCACAGTTTGCTGCTGAAGAGGAAAGCGACTAGTGTCTTCAGGATATTTAAGGGGGGCTGCAATCTTATTAAGCTCCTGTTAATAAGCATAACTTCCTTATTTATCAGGATAATGCAGTCTAGGATTAGAGAGAGAGCCTAGTCTTTAGCTTTCAGGAAATCAACTATTTTTTTCTGTCTTACCCCACAACTGTGAACCCAAGATTAACCATTTTACTGTCACAGTATTGACCTTAACTGTGATGTACCAAGCTCACAGCTGAGTGTTTAATTCTCTCTCTATTCTCGATTTTTAAAATTGTTGCCAGCTGATTACTAAGAAACCATAATTGTAAATATCAAACTTTCTTTCCAAATAGTGGCTCAGGCTCTTTTGAGAGAAGAATTCTGGCCTTAATTTTATCTGTGGTGGGAGCAAATCACCTTGAATTTTAGATGATCTATTGACTGGATCCATCAAATTTTCCATCAGGATTCCTAGGATGAACCTTACCTTTTCAGGTAGGGAGATGTGCAAAATGTCTCTCTCCTTCCCTAAGAATCCCTTCTCATTCCGTGTCACAGACTGGCTTGGGACCAAGTACAGTTCAGAGAAGCCCCCTTCTACCCCTGGTACCAGGCCCCCATGAGCAGAGTTCTCTGCAGGCCTGAAGCTTCCATTAAACTGTCAGGGAAGCAGCCAGAGGTGGTGGCCTTGCAGGCTGGCCCCCACTCCATCCTCTGACAGTTCATGATTTGGCATTTTGCAGCTGGGGAGGTGAAGCAGGTGACAGAATAGAGAAGATAGTTTCTCCTGCTCCACTGGGAAACTTAAAACATGCCAGCTCACTGAAGACCACCAAGGCATGAGACAGAGCTCTGAACAGGAAAGAAAGTTCCAGATCCAGATGTGAGGCGTGGGACTGGGTCAGTGTTCTGTTGCGAACAGTGAACACCATGCAACCTTCTGTGTTGAGCAGGTGGTTGGCAAAGGCTCTCCGGCCAGCTTGAGTTTTCCTTTTAGCTAAGGTTGACTAAGAATGTTCATAGGCTTTTTTTTATTTATTTAAATAAAGAATATCCAAATTGCCCTCTGCTTCTATGACCATGTCTACCTAGGAACATGGAAGATAAATAGGTCCAACCAGGCACCTGGGCCAGGTGAGTGGAGGAAGTCTTCTCCCTTCCATGCTTAGGGGCCTTCGCTGGGCTCAGCTGCCTTGGAATGCCTCTGGGTCACTCTTTGCAGACCCATCGCTAGGCCTCTGAAAGCCTGTGTAGGGCTGTGGAGACCACCTATCTTATTTATCTATTATTTGTGAGATGCCCCAATAATAAAACCACAGCTAATCAAAGAATAAAACATTTACTGGGCACCTGATAGGTGCTCAGCACTAAGCTGGGTGCTGAAAAAATTATATAACATTATAATGCATATATATGAAGTATTTAAAAAAAAAAAAACCCTAGGAAGCCCATTATGCTTCATATGTTATGCATGAGGAAACTGAGCCACAGTGTTTGGTTGAACAACCTACCCAAGACCATGCAGCTGGTGGAGCAGAGACTTGATTGTCAACGCCAGGCCCTGAGCTCCAGGAAGACACTGCAAGGTCCTTTCCAGCCATGTTAGGACTTCTAAGATCCCGGAATCCTGAGGCTATAATGGTTTATTTTTTAGACGACGGTGATAGGGAAAATGTGGATTTATTGACTGCATGTTCTGTCTTCTGTTTTTTTCACAGTCCGTGCATTTGAGTTTGGTTCTGTGACAAGATCTCCTTTATTACTGTAAGGGCCTTTCTCAAGGTATAGGAGGTCTTTAGATGCCCCTGTTTCAAACGGTACTCAGTGTACTTTTATTTACTTCACTATCTGTTTGTTCATCTCAGCACAGAGTATTTTATCTGAATCAGGTTCATCTGACAACTCCAGGGTGATTTTTCCACCCCTACATGCTCCAAACCCCTTACGCCAGGAGTTTTATTTTTCTGTCACCTGATGGTTGGCTCAGTTTTCTCAGAACTTCGTTTCTCAGAGCAAGAGTGACTCATGCCATGCTAAGTCAGCAAGGCAGCCTGGAGGGAGAGAGGGAAGCAGTCGGACCTGGAGTCTCTCCCTGTCAGGGATGATGGCTCAGAGGGGAACGATGTCAGACAAAAGACTTGTTGGTGACCAAAGAACGGTACCCACAGGATCGGACAGTTCGAATAAGTCCTGATGAGAGCTGTTGTGAAGATAAGCCCGGCACAGTGGAAATCCAACCCCCATCTTCTCTCACAGCACCTTGTTTTTCTCTGTCATCATGTTTGCTACCATATGAAATGAATGTGCATATTTTTTTTGTTTCTTTGTGAGGAAGATTGGCTCAGAGCTGACATCTGTTGCCAATGTTCCTCTTTTTGCTTGAGGGAGATTGTCGCTGAGCTAACATCTGTGCCAGTCTTCCTCTACTTTACATGAGATGCTGCCACAGCATGGCTTGATGAGCAGTGCTAGGTCGGCACCCGGGGTGCAAACCTGCGAACCCAGGCTGCCGAAGTGGAGTGCACGAACCTAACCACTACGCCACCAGGCCAGCCCTGAGTGTGCGTATTTAATTACTTGTTTGATGTATGTTATTCCCACTAGACTGGGAGCTCCATGAGGGCGGGGGTCTTGTCTGCTTTATTCATCACTGTATATCCAAGGCCTAGTGCTCTGCCTAGCACATGGTAAGTAGTCAGGAAGTATTAATTGAATAAGCAAATGACTGAATGGCAACCATTCCATCTTAAGAAGGACCAGAGATTGCACCTCAGAGTAGATGCAATGTAGAAATGTTTAACAGCAAATTAGACATGAGTAAATATATAGTTAGTGAATTACAATATAAGACAGACAAAAAAATGTCTAGAGGAAAAAATGCTGGGAAATATGGATGAAAAGTTAAGAGACAAGGGGCCGGCCTGGTGGCGCAGCAGTTAAGTTCGCACGTTCTGCTTCAGCAGCACAGGGTTCACTGGTTCGGATCCGGGTGCAGACTTGGCACCGCTTGGCACACCATGCTGTGGTAGGCGTCCCACATATAAAGTAGAGGAAGATGGGCACGGATGTTAGCTCAGGGCCAGTCTTCCTCAGCAAAAAGAGGAGGATTGGCAGCAGTTAGCTCAGGGCTAATCTTCCTCAAAAAAAAAAAAAGTTAAGAGACAAGAAGGATGGTGTGGGAAGGCCTAAATCAGTTAATCAGAGTTGCACTAAGAGAAGAAAGAAATTTGGCGAAACACTATGTGAAGAGATAATGGATGATAATTTACTGGAAATGAAAAAGAGATGTCAATATACCAACTTAAGAAGCTTAATAAAACTCAAGCAACATAAATAAAAAGAAATCCATACCCACACACATCATAATGAAACTTTAGAACTCCAAGACAAACAAAAGATTTTAAAGGAAGCCAGAGGGGAAAAAAGACATTGCTTTCAAAGGAATGACACTTGTCAGTTGACTTCTCAACATAACAAAGGAAAGCTAGATGATAGTGAAATACTATCTTCAATGCACTGAGAAAATAATTACCAACATAGAATTTTATATCTGTCAAGAACAAGTGTAAATAAACAAAAATTGAGAGGTTTTTCAACAGTAGACCCTGACTAAAAGAAATTATTTTTTATTTTATTTTATCTTTTTTAAAGATTGGCACCTGCACTAACATCTGTTGCCAAGCTTTCTTTTTTTCTTCTTCTTCTTCTTCTCCCCAAAGCACCTGGTATATGGTTGTATATTGTAGTTGTGAGTGCCTCTGCTTGTGCTATGTGGGACACCGCCTCAACATGGCTGATGAGCAGTGCCATTTCCACGCCCAGGATCTGAACTAGCAAAACCCTGGGCCACCAAAGTGGAATGCGCAAAGTTAACTACTCGGCCAGGGGGACAGCCCCTCACTAAAAGAAATTTTAATGCATGTATTTCAGATAGACAGAAAATAATTCTAGAGGCATCCTAGAGAGAGGATTTACAACATAAGAAGAAATACAAAAACAGTAAGGGTAGTAAATATGTGAGTAAATTGACTATATAAAACAATAATGATATCTTGTGGTATTAAAAAATATATATGATTAAAATATATGACAAAATAATGCATAAGTTGGAAGTGGTTTAAATGGTATTAGAAGTGTTCTGTGGGGGGCTGGCCCGGTGGTGCAGTGGTTAAGTTCACACATTCCGCTTTGGTGGCTTGGGGTTCGCTGGTTCAGATCCCGGGTGTGGACATGGCACTGCTTGGCAAGCCATGCTGTGGTAGGCGTCCCACATATAAAGTGGAGGAAGATGGGCATGGGTGTTAGCTCAGGGCTGGTCTTCCTCAGCAAAAACAGGAGGATTGGCAGCAGATGTTAGCTCAGGGCTAATCTTCCTCAAAAAAAAAAAAAGTGTTCTGTGGGCCTTGTATTGTCCAGGAGGAGATAGTCATTAACTGTACACCTTAATAAGTTATGTTGTAATTTTTATAGTAGTCTTTAAGATAGTGGAAACAAAGTGTTTAATTTCATGATCAGGAGAGGGGAAAACTAGAGTGTGGGAAAATACTTAATCTAAGAGAAGGCAAGAAAGGAGAGAAAAATACACACAGAACAGGTGGGACAAATAAGCACAAAATAAAATGATATTTTTAAACTGAATATATCAGTAACTACATAAGTATAAAACAATTGACAAACTGGATTTATAAAAACTAAGAATAAATGTTTAGACGTATCTAAAACATAAAGTCACTGAGAGATTAAAAGTAAAAGGCCAAAAGAAAGACACAGCATGCAAATACTAACCAATAAAAGCTGGTGTGGTTAGTTAATATCACACAAAGTAGGCTTAAAGGCAAAAAGAATTACTGTATGTAATGAGACTAACTCTCTAACAATGAAATGCTCCATTCACCAGGAAGACATCACAATTGGAAATTTATAATTGCTTAGTTACATAGTCTCAAAGTATACAAAGCAAAAGTTGACTGAATTACAAGGAGAAATAGAAAGATGTACAAATATTGTGGGAGATTTAAGAAATTTCTTTCTATAATTGATAGGATAACAATACAATGACCCTGTCATGGTGGTGTTTTTGATTTGCTGTTTAAATGTCTTGCTCCCTTGGGCTCAGAGATGCTCCTGGGACGTGAGGGCCTCACTTCATGACTCCACACTAGCACAGGCATGAAACCACCAGCTGCTGGATGACCCCTCCCACCAGCTGCCAGACCTAGACTTGGAAAGTTGAGCCAGTCAGCTCAACAGTCAGGTACCCTTCCCATGGGCCACCACTCGAATCCACAGAGTATTGCAACCTGTGTCTAGATGTGGTAGGTTCCCGGACATGGTGGATGAGAGGCTCGCTCCCACCAAGTCACCTAGGAATTCACTGTGGACTGCCAGCATGGTGCAGGGACAGCTGCCACCATACCCTACCCAAGATACTGCAGGGCACAATCCTTACCCTCTCTGTGCCCTCACCCAGGCCCCCAACAGGGCATAGGGCAGCAGGGGTCACTGGATGGGGCCTGGAGGTGGAGGCTGGGGTTTCAGGGTGGGGAGCAGTTGGCTGAGAACCTATTCCAGGAAGATGGTAAAAGGTGGGGTCACTCTGAGCCGAGGCTCCAAGCCCCCAACACATGCTGCATCGTTCCGTTGGACTTCCCTTACGAAACTCAAATTCAATGATAAAATTATTAAGCTAAGAACAGGCCCTTCTGAGCATGGGACCCTGTCTGACTGCACTGGTTGCATGCCCCATGAAGCTGACTCTGTATAGGACATTCATACAACGGAATAACATGGAGCAATTAAAATGAAGATGCTATAGGCATACATACACTATATATAAATCTTACAAACATAATACTCAGTGAAAGAAGTTAGTCACCAAAAACCATTTATATAAAATTTATATAAAAAACATTTATACAAAATCTGGAAATTGGGCCAAATTAAACTATATTGTTTAGGGTGCATACATAGGCTGTACAACAATAAATCAAACAAGAAAGGATTTATCACCAAGGCAGGATAAAGATTACTTCTGGGAGGAATGGTGGGCTGTGACTTCTATTTTCTCCTCGTTCGTTCTTGATCCCTTTTGGTTATATATATTAAGCAGGATCCCTCATGGCAGCCCATCTCCTTGCCCCTAGGAATGCTCTATGAGCCGTCTCTAGGGATCTCGAGGTCCCCCTGGCTGCGGTTCCAAACTTGCTGCCCATCACATTAATTATGCCCTTTACCTCTAATGTTTAAGCGCTGCCCCTGCTCTTTATTTCCAGAGTCTTGTCATCCCCATTGATGTGTAAAGCCCACTTCTAGATGTAACAGCATCTTCTATTGTCAGTCCTGGCCTGCAGAGAATAGCTGTTACTGGACTTCCAACAAGGCGATGTCCCCCTCTCCCCCCACAGCATGTTTCTCACCACCTTGGTTATGAACTGTCTTCTAGGCCTTCCTGAGAAACGTAGACAGTGATAGGGTTTCCAGGTTTACATAGAAGGCATAGTCTAACATTCTACCTTCTCTAAGCCTTTGCTCCACAGTTTGCATCTACACCATGTACAATGGGCCAGGACTTTTTCAATCTTCAAGCACCAGCCCAGTAGTGCTGTCACCAAGGACCCTTTAACAGCCAGGTGTTAAATCCCTTACTTAGATTTTTAATCTGCCTCCCTTGATTCAGCACCTCCGGGAGTCACTCCCTGTCAAATGTTCCCAGTTCCTGCCAGTACATGTTAGCCAGGTCCTGTGGCTCTTTTGTTATATTTTCTCTCTCTTCCCTTTGCAAGCCTCGTACTTCTCCAGTCAGGTTTTGCTGAGACTTGATCTTAATTATGCATCCAGTGGCCAGAGGGAGGTGGGGGCAGACCCTGAAGAGGGCAAGGATCACCTTGAAAATAGAGTTGGCAGATTTAGCAAATAAAAATAGAGGATACAGATTAGGATACTAAAAAATTATTCATTGTGTATCTGAAATTCAAATTTAACTGGGCATCTTGTACTTGATCTGGCAAATCTACTTGTAAGCAGGGCCTCATCTGAGACCTCTTTATAGCCCTTAAGGAGCGGAAGGGCTCTATCTTCCAACAAGGGAGAGCTGGTCACTTCTGCAGGCCTGGAGGGTTCAGGCAATTCCACCTTCTCATTAAATCCTTAGCCTGATCTTCAGCTGTGCCTCCCCTCCGGCTACAGGAAATGAGTGTCTCTTTAAATGCTGTCGAGGAGATACTCTGACTCTTTCACTGCTCAAAGTTGTTGATTAATAGAGCTGAGCCTGTAATTTTCTCTGCGAAGAATCCATACTGATGACCAACAGCTATCCAATTCCACATCCTTCCTTACAGTTAGGATTGTTCCCATACCCCTCAACTGCCTGAGATAATTCTAAAAATTATCAGCACATTGGAATCACCTGGGAGCTCTAAAAACACTGGCACTTGTGTCTTATTCCCTGAAATTGTGGTGTAATTAGTCTTAGGTGTGGTCTGGGCTTAGGAATTTTTTTTTAAAGATTTTATTTTTCTTTTTTCTCCCCAAAGCCCCCCGGTACTTAGTTGTGGGTCCTTCTAGTTGTGGCATGTTGGATGCCACCTCTGCATGGCCTGACGAGTGGTGCCATGTCTGGGCCCAGGATCTGAACCAGCGAAACCCCAGGCTGCTGAAGCAGAGCATGCAAACCAACCGCTTGGCCACGGGGTTGACCCTGGGCTTAGGAATTTGTTTTTTTTAAAGATTTTATTTTTTTCCTTTTTCTCCCCAAAGCCCCCTGGTACATAGTTGTATATTCTTCGTTGTGGGTCCTTCTAGTTGTGGCATGTGGGACGCTGCCTCAGCGTGGTTTGATGAGCAGTGCCATGTCCACGCCCAGGATTCGAACCAACGAAACACTGGGCCACCTGTAGCGGGTCGCGCGAACTTAACCACTCAGCCATGGGGCCAGCCCCTGGGCTTAGGAATTTTTAAGAGATTTCCAGGTGACTTTAATACTAGAACACCGCACCAGTTAGTGCATCCCCTTGTACCTCTATCCCACGTAGCTCACTGTAGGTAAGCCTTAGTGATCCGCTACCAGAGCATCCAGGCGGTATCAAAACCTACTCCTCACTGTCATCCAGCTGGTGAGTAATCCAACTTCAAAATCTCACCCTTAGTGTTTTCTTCCTAGGACTCTTCCTGGTATCAACCGTCTTGGGCAGGGTTCCCTAGAAGCAGAGCTGAAGACAAGGAATCTTATCCAGCTGATTTGCCAGGAATGCTCCCAGAAGAGGGTGAGTAAGGCAGGAATAGGGCAGAAAGAAAACCCAGCAAGAACTGTGGTCCTAGCTGGAGGCTAGCTGTAGAATCCAATCCCGAGGGGAGCTCTAGAACACAAATTCAACTGCAGAGTTAACTCTGTCTTGAGTCCAGGGGGGCTGACCTTTTGTACCCCCACTTCAGTTAACCATTGGCTGAGGTCTGCCCCCAGAGGGGGTGACAAAAGTTTGGAGTGCAGCTTCTTATCCAGGGCAGGACAAGGGTGAAGTGAGTGGGGTAAAATTTGATGGGTGCCAAAAAACTCACTAACCAAGATGAATCCTATTTTAATGCAATATTTTAAATAAATCAAAATTCCAAAATATTCATGATGAACAAAATCCAATTTTATAAAAAGATAGAATTAGGGGAGGAGGTTCCTATTTAGCTAAAGGAAAGTCTCAGAAAGAGGGCAGCTGTGGGGTGTTATAAGCCAACATTCACAGCATCTGGGGGGTGGGTGCATTGGCCAGGTAAAGGAGACCTGGGTGGGGCACCAACCACAACAATCACACCTCTTTTCCATGTATTTAAGTTTGGGTTGACTCTGTTCCCCTAGGATTTGGGGGAGAGAGCAGAGCAGAACAATACTTGGGCCTGTTTAATAAGGTCAAAAGTCACTGGCCATGGGGATTGCTTCAGGGATGAACTTGTGACCTAAACAAGCCTAATCAGCATCCTCTCAAGGATGTTTCTGCTGGAGCTGACAGGGAAGATGCTCTGGACAACATTAGCTGGTGCTGCTTGTGGCCATCTTTCCCAGCTGCAGTGAAGGAATGTGTCTGTAACAGGAGAGGAGATCAACATGCAAAGAAAATGTGAGCCAAAAATGAAGCTGGAAAGAGAAAGAGATTGGCCTGAAAATATTGATTGTGCCTTTGGACTCAGCTGGGCCAGAGCTTTTCCCATGGTATGCTCATTCTACGATGTATCAATTAGGAATATTTATTGTATATAACAGAAAGTCTGACTTACGGAATAAAGCCAACTTGAGGAATAAAAAAAGGGGGAGAGGGAGAGAGAGAAAAACAATTTATTGGTTTATGAAACTGAAGAGCCCAGGAGTAGATTTGTCTTAGGTGTTGCTGGAAACATGCAACCTGCATGACATCACCATGATGGATCTCTTGGATCTGCTTTCTTCAGGTTAAACATGAATCAGATGATAAGCTGAGTGACAGATACTCTGGTTTCCCCCAAATCCATGATCCCTTTTGACAAGAGTTCCATGGTTCCTGAATCAAACATCCATGCTGGATTCTCTCTTTAGGATGAATGATTTCCCCACCAGTTCTCACCTCATGATCACTTATACCTGAGTCTCAGTGCAGGACAATTGGGCCCAAATTTCACCTCCCCATCCTGTCCCAATACAACAAAATACTTGATCACTGGTGTGCTGCTCTCATAATTTTTTTCATCTTCTCTAAATTCTTGTACGATCTTTCTTTACCACACTTTCATTTTGGTTCTCCCTTCTCTTCTTAAAATAAGTTCTTAAACTTCTACACAATGGTGCAGTCTTTCTTCCTTCCTCCCAAGATAATATAGGTAAGCTGTTTACCATAGCGCCTGGCACATGGTATGCTCGATAAATAGCTATGATGATAGCGATGATGATGACAATGATGCAGCATCACGCCCTTATGTAGGTTTGGGAAGATTTGACAATTGTTTTCAACGCTTAACAACCTGATACAAGATCTTCTTCATATATCATCTGTATTTCTTGCTGCAAATAAACTATTTCTAGTAAGTTCTGGGTATAAGCAATTACTCAGGAAGAATGAAAATTGTTAAAATTCTCACTGACCTGCTGTCTTATTTCTTTAAGTTTTGCTACAATATTTTCTTTTTCCAGACTCTTTAAACCCTGAGGACATTCACACATGTTAATATGCATGGCTGGTTTGGACACAGGAACAAGATTTATTTTTAACGTTAAAAAAAGCATTCCTTCTTTTTCCTTTCCTTTTAAAGTGATAATGAGAGTCTCAAATATAACTCTGAGATTCTGGCTCCAAGAGAGTTCAACTAACAAATTGAACACTGGAGGGAAAAAAAAAGCATGAAAGGACTGATTTAATTGTTTGGATTGGGTTTTTTTTTTTTTTTTTTTTTAAAGTGGAATGGGCTTGATGTTTTCCCAAGTGGACACAGCTCAACTATTATTACTGAGGTTGTGAGGCCTGAAGCTTGAGGGCAAATACTTGATGTGTGCAGTTAAAAAGTGGCTGGGGGACTGGTGGAAACAGCATGTAACTAGTTTGTGTTACCAGTCAGCACGCCAACCGTACCCTGGCATGTTGTATTAATAGCTTCAGGTATATGCTCCAGGTTGCAAATATGAGTTTGAGAGAGTTTTGATTATTTGGTAGCTCTTCATCTCTGATCTCTCATATCTGAAATTAACCTTTGCCTTAACCCCATGCTGGGTCTATGATACAGAAAAGGATCTTTTCACTGTGGAGACTAAATCAAAAACTGTGATTATAATACTATTGTCAGTCTGCTAGCTATGCCTAAATCATCTAACCTTTCCAACATCATATTTTAGGATTTCTTTCCCCCTGTTCTGATGGTCTATCTCTCTTAAAGCAACTCCCTTAAGTTTCCATTTCTCTGTCATTTGGGTCTGCTTCTGTAATGAAATCTTCTTGGTCCTGCCCCTGATCTGATGAGCCAGGGCACCGGGATCCAGTCTGAAACATCAGGAGGCTTCCCCTGGTGCAGCTCCTTAGAAAAGCCAAACTTGTGGGGGCTAATTGTGCCAGTTTCCTAACTCGTTTTCCAGCCTCCAATTTGCACAGCCCTCCCCCAGTGACCATCCTCTGCATGACAGCCTTCTGAGACACAGGTCTTCCAAAATCTTGGCTGGGAGGACCTGGCTCTTGAGAAATGCACCTTTTCTCTCAGCCTGACTGCTCCGAAGTTCATGTTATATTTGGTAAGGACAGAGCTCTCTGCCGCCTTGACAGAGAAGTAGATATTACTGAATGTCTGGAAATAATCTTGAAAAAGGGAAAATAAAGAAGGTCTTAGACAGATGGCTTTGGCCTCAGATAGTAAGGATGGAAAAGTCCCATGTGCATAAGGTGATTGTACCAATCATCTCCGTCCTTGGGCTGAGACGCTGAGAGAGAGACTTCAAGTGAGGCTGTTGTAGGAGCGTTTCTGGTTTTCAGCAGGGTGTGGAGGGACTTCTGGGCTGAGTGTTATATGAAAGACTCCATGCCCACCACTACTACTGCATGATGGCTTCCTGTTCCCATCTCTCCTCTCCTCTCCTCTCTTCTTTTCTCTTCTCCACTGTATAATCCTCATATCTTCTGGATTGCCCTTGATGCCAGGAGGTATGTAGGTCTTACTAATCCTGTTTTACACATAATAAAACTGAGGATCAGAGAGAGTAAGTAATTCGCCCAAGGTCACATGCCATCTACAGCAGTGTCAAGTCTCTCTGGCCCGAAGTCCATGCTCTTGCCCCATTACACTCTGTTGATACCCCTTTCCCAGCTTTTCCAGCTACAGGTAAGGTGGAAAACCCCCCAGTCTGAAGATTGGGAACCTGAGTTCTGGTCATGGCTTTCTCCGATGTTTGATAAATCCCTCTCCTCTCTGCCCTCATTTGTCACATAAAATGGAATGGCTCTACTCAATGCTTTCTACATTTCTTCCATTGCTAATAGCCAGTTAGGACAATTTAGTGACTTTTTAGTCTGTACTCTGTATGTTAAGGAAGCACATGAGTTCACAGTGTTTAATCTCAGAAACAATGATAAACAATCAGGGCGTGGGAAGAGAAGCCACTTTGCCACATGCTATGAGTAGTATCAAGCTGGCACTACTACTGGGATGGGGAGCTACTTTCTGAAATAAGTTCATGCATATTTTTAAAAAGCATTTTTTCACCATAAAAACATTTAAAAGGTACTGAACGCTCTAATCATTGTCAAGTTACACGTTTATAAGAAACACTTCATTGTTCTTGTATATATATGAATAAGGAACAACATAAGTGATGCCAGGATGAGGAAGAGTAGGGTACTTAGTTTTCTCTGAAAACATCAATAGTAGACAGCCTTGACCCAAGACACAGCATCTATGGTTTTCTCAACTCTGTGCTTCTGATTTACACTCTAGAGGTGTGGGGTCCTACACATACTGAGATGTATTCCTCTCTCCTCATCCACCAAAGACAATTTATTAATGACTGTAATCAAAGTGTAATTAATAGGAAATAATTTGAGAGATAGGAAATCTTATGTGCTTTTTCATAAGACGTGAAAACTGTTGATTCTGATCTCTTTTCTGTTTCGTTCATTATGCATGTCTTTTATCCTTAATGCTTGTTAATGCACTATTTGCAGAAGAATATTTTCTTAAGAAATGTTTAGGAAAAGACAGATAACTGGCTACATAATTAGAAATGTTCTGTTACATGCTGGCAAACAAAGTGTAGCAAGGTTTAGAAATGTTGCTGTAAATTGACTTTTTTCCTTTTCTATTCTACTTTAACCTTGTGACCACCCCACCCATCTCTGAGTGAGTGTTCATTTTCTATTTCCCATCTCTCTATAACCTGCTTCTCAATTCCTGTGGTATCCAGCCTCCATCTCCCATGAGGGTCAAGGACTGTTTGACTTCTTTTAAGCTCTAAAATTATACGATTCCATCAAATGAGAGGTTTTATTTTAGTTAATAAGGGTGTCTACTAAAATTGAGGGGTAGATACGGGGCACACCTTTACCTCCTGTGTAGGGCCATGTGACTCTGTAATCTTGTTTCCTGTTGGCTGGGAAGACCTGGTCTGGTGTGAATACTCTGAAATAATGGGTTCTGAAGGCTGAGATGGGTGGGAGGATGATTATCCTGGGTGGCCAGAGGAATCTTTTTTAGGGAGTGAATCCAAGCCATACTTAGCCTGGGAAACTAAGGTTCTAACCCAGGAGGAGAAGGTAGTTGTCAGATCCAAGTGATGTGGCAAGGACTGTAGGTAATTGGGTGGTTGAAGGCAAAGCCAGAATGATTGGGAAAAGTTGACAAGTAGAGCATGAAACTGCCCAGACCAAGAGGTTTAGGACTAAGGCTGTGCAGAACATAAGAACACTTGGTTATTTGGTGGCTTGCAGTTCCCCCTGGGAAGCCTGGAGCTCCTCTATATATTGGCCAATGGTCAGAATCATGGTGCTTGGTGGGGAAGGAAAGTTTTGGGACAGGAATACATTCTTGCTGGAAGGGGTATTCTGTGATCCAAGGATATAGTGTCAATTGTATGCAGCCTGGGTATTGGTGAGCTATGTGGCCCAACAGAAGTAATGGTATTTCAGCCAGGGTTTAATGATGACCAAGAGTCCAATAAACAGAGAGAGATGGGGATAAATATTCCAGAGATACAGAATAGCATAAGTGAAAACCACCCAGGTAATACAATCTATAATTCAGAAGTGATTAGTAGCTAAATCTAGCAGGATCATGGTTTTCCAATATGAGAAGAGGGAGAAATAAAGTTGGTAAAGAGTTGAGTTAATTTCGAGTTACATTGTTAACGACTCTGGATTTTAGGCTGAGTCAATGGAAGGCTGTTAATGGAAGAGCCCTTGAAAACTTTTAATAGTGGAGTTCCAGATAAGATGGTAGATTAAACACACACGTCTAATTCCATTACCCCTGAAATCCCACTAAACCTAAAGAAAAAATTATTTTTTAATTTAAATGGAAAAATTTAATGAGTACAAGAATAGGAAAGTTGACAACAGTTTGAATCTGAAAATTAGATGGATGAGTGGTAACTAACTTAGCAAGGCGGGACAGCCAAATCTTACCTGTCTGTGGAGAAACCCAAGAAACAACCCAATTTATACCCCAGAATCATCAAAAGCCTCAGGAACCAGCAGGACTGGGACCCAATTGAGGGTGAAAGCTGAGGGAAAAGATGAGGACCAAAATAAGGAAGGTTGAGTAAATGTTGTTTGAAAAGCAGTTAGAGCTAAGCTCTCCTTTCCCACTCCACACCACCCCCTCTCCCACCCTGGCAGAGGTCTGGAGTTTGGTTCTGTAGAGAGGCTAAAGCAGAAAGTGTTTGAATTGGGAGACATGTCACACATTTGAGGGTAGAGTTACCATACTGAAAACACATGGATTAAGTAAATTTATGCATGCTGAAAAAAGACTGCAGAGACCCCAGCACTACCACACACACACACACACACACACACACACACACGTGCACATACAAACTCCTCTTCTCTCACTTGGCTCCCAAAATGCTGACAGCCAGACTTCCACCTTCCAGGCAAGATACCAGAAAAATACCAGCCCAAGAAGAAAGACCTAAAGATGGTTTCCCAAAAAAGACCCACCCAGATCCCTTTCTGTAAAGCTAAAGTTAACAAGCCCGTCCATAGACTCAGATCCTCCAAACAGATTTTTAGTTCCTCACTCTTAATCATGAACAGACAATCAAGGATGATCAGACATCTGAGGAATCTTCCAACATGGATGATGTAGACCAAAGTGAACAAACAGAAAGAAACAACTGGAAGGATACAGAGACAAGGGAGGAAGTATTAATCTTAAACAAGCAACTTATCATTAACATCTTCAGAGACTTAAGAAATGATATTGCAACCATTAAGAACAGACTCCTTGCAAAAAGAAACATTCAGAGAACAGAAAAGAACTCTTAGAAATTAAAACATGATAGCAGAAATAAAGAAATACAACAGCAAGTTTGGAAGATAAAGTTGAGGAAATCTTCAAGAGATAGAACAAAAGACAAAAAGATGGAGAAGAGGAGGGAAAGATAAGGAAATAGGAGGATCAGTCTAGGAGATCCAGCATCAGAATCCAACATCCTAGAATGAGAGGTTAGAGAAATTGAGGGGAAAAAATAATCAATGAAATAATTCAGGAAAATTTCCCTAGAGTGAAGAATATAAATTTGCAGATAGAAAAGTCCACCTCAGTACAAATCACAGAATAGGCATTTTGTTACAACATTTGCAAATGCTAGAAATAAAGAGAAGATCCTAAAACCTTCCACAGAAAAAGATAAGGAGTCAGAATATCTATAGATTTCTCAAGAGCAACACTGGAAGCTAGAGGCAATGGAAACGATTTCTAACCCAAAATTCTATATCAAGCCAAATGATCAATTCAGCGGGAGAGTGGGATAAAGACATTTTCAGATACACAAAATCTTGTTAAATTTATTTCCCACATATCTTTTCTTAGAAGGCTACTCATGGATATGTACCACCAAAGGGAAGGATTAAATAAAAAAAGACAAATATATGAAATGCAGGAAACAGGAGATCCAGTTCAGGGTGACTGCTGTTCACCAGTCCTAGGGTGTAACTTGTTCAGATTGGAGCAGGTTCAAAAATCTGTTTTAAAGACCGCGCAGGACTCCATTATCTGTAAGTATTTTTTTCCTGGACTAACAGGCAGACATGGTGAAAGCCGATGGAAGCTCATTTTTATTATAAGATCCCCAATAACATTGGCATATGGCTGAGACTGAAAACTGATACAATAGAGAAGTATTTTTTAATAAACAAATGGGACTACATCAGACTAAAAATCTTCTGCACGGTAAAGGAAATCATCAACAGAACAAAAAGACAACCCACCAAATGCGAGAAAATATTTGCAAATTCTATATATGACAAGGGATTAATTTCCAAAATATTTTAAGAAATTGTACAATTCAACAACAACAAAATGAACAACTTGATCAAAAAGTGGGCAGAGGATATGAACAGACATTTTCCATACAGATGGCCAACAGGCACCTGAAAAAATGTTCATCATTAATTATTAGGGAAATGCAAGTCAAAACTACTGTGAGATATCACCTCCCACCCATTAGAATGACTATAATTAACAAGACAAGAAATAACAAGTGTTGGAGAGGATGTGGAAAAAGGGAACTCTCATACACTGCTGGTGGTGCAGCCACTATGGAAAACTGTACAGAGATTTCTGAAAAAATTGAAAATAGAAATACCATATGAACCAGTTATTCCACTACTGAGTACTTATCCAAAGAACATAAGATCAGTAATTCAAAAAGATTTACGCACCCCTATATTCATTGTAGCCTTATTCACAATAGCCAAGAAGTAGAAGCAACCCAAGTGCTCATCAATGAATGTATGGATAAAGAAGATGTTTTATATATATATACACACACACACACACACAATGGAATACTACTCAGCCATAAAAAGATAAAATCGTGCCATTTGCAATAACATGGATGGACCTTGAGAGTATTATGCTAAGTAAAATAAGTCAGACAGAGAAAGACAAACACCATATGATTTCACTCAGATGAGGAAGATAAACAAACAAAATGGAATACTACTCAGCCATAAAAAGATAAAATCGTGCCATTTGCAATAACGTGGATGGAGCTTGAGAGTATTATGCTAAGTAAAATAAGTCAGACAGAGAAAGACAAATACCATATGATTTCACTCATATGAGGAAGATAAACAAACACAGATAAGGAGAACAGATTCGTCATTCCCGGGGGGGAGGGCACGGGGGGAGGGCGAAAGGGGCAAAGGGGCATATATGAATGGCGATGGATAAAAACTAGACTATTGATGGTGAACACAATGTGGTCTATACAGAAAATGAAATGTTACAACGTACACCTGAAATTTACACAATGTTATAAGCCAATATGACCTCAATAAAGTCATTTAAAGAAAAAGTATGTTTTTAATAACAAGAATTACACAAAAGACTGGTGTCTCTCAATCGTCTTAGCAAGAGCCTTATGTTTAGGTTGCTTAGGTGTAGAACAAAACCAAATCTGCCTGAATAAGGGGAAAAATATGCACACACAGATATTTATCATGTGTGTATGTATATGTATGTATAAGTAGACACACATTATATGCATGTATCTAATGTATACACACACTGTGCAGTAGTATAGTAGACTCGACGGTAGACTGAGATCAGTTGGATGGTGATTATCACATTCTCGGAATGAAGAAATAAGGGCCTGAACGAGACAAGAAGGGGTGGATGCTAAAGCTGGAAGAATAGTTGCCTATTCTTCCAAATGTGGCAGGAGGGTGGGCCGGGGAGTGGGTGCTGCGGGGAAGGTCAGAGGGCAGTAGTCAGAGATGACTCTGCTTTCTAGCCTGGGTTAACGAATATGAGGATGCTGAGTGGACGAGACTGGCTTCAGGATGGCAGGGGCAGGAGGGTGGATTGCAAAAGAGTAAGCGTCGGGGGCACCGTGGGAGGAGCTGGAGGCAGCAAGTGTACTTCACTTTTCCTCTGACTGAAAACTCCTTTTCGCTGGTGATATCACATGCCTTATCTTCCACAGCTTCTGGCCTTATGAAACAACGGCATGGTTTCTGGAAAACTCATTGAGGGTCCTCTGGAGGCGCCAACTTGGAGGGCTGAGGTGGTGGAGTGCAAGATACAGTGTAGGCACTCAACCTGCAACCAACCGCAATGCTGGCTCTTCTATGGCCAGAAAATACCAGGCTGGGAAATGAAGGGGAGGAGGGGGTGATACTTCACAAAATTTTCCCCAGCTTTGCCACTTACAAAGTTAGCGGCCTTGGGTAAATCACTTTGACCTCTCTGTGCCTCAGTTTCCTCATCAGCAAAATGGGCGGAATATCCCAAGACCTACATCACAGGTTATTGTGAAGATTAAAGGGGATAATGAGGTAAAAGGTTTAGAAGAGTACCTGGTACAAAGTAAACACCAGTAATGTTAGCTAGTACTATTATTTTACCCAATGACCTATTTTAACTTTTCTTGGCTTTCTTTCCCCCAAATTTGGAATACAGAAATTTCAGAGAATTTAACATACAAAGGAAGGATGTTTTCACCAGAGGGCATGTTAATGTTTTATTCAATCTTTAAACAAATAATTTTGAGGGACTATCTTAGGTGCCTGGGATCCGTTGGTGAAGTAAGACACATCCCTGCCCTCACAGAGCCCAGACAGTTTTCTTTTTTCCAGAATTTCCCTGGCTCTCCTCACATGCTATCTATCTATCTATCCACATTTATTTTTTTGTTTTGTTTTGTTTTTTGTTTTTGAGGAAGATTAGCCCTAAGGTAACTACTCCCAGTCCTCTTTTTGCTGAGGAAGCCTGGCCCTGAGCTAACATCCATGCCCATCTTCCTCTACTTTATATGTGGGACGCCCACCACAGCGTGGCTTGCTAAGCAGTGCCATGTCTGCAACTGGGATCCGAACCAGCGAACCCCGGGCCGCTGAAGCGGAACGTGCGAACCTAACCACTGCGCCACCAGGCCGGCTCCTATACCCATTTATTTATTTACTTTTAATTGAGGTATAATTGACATACAACATTGTACTCATTCTAGGTGTACAACACAATGATTTGATATATGCATATATTGTGAAATGTTTACTACAATAAGTTTAGTTGATATTCATCACCAAACAGTTACAAATTCTTTTCCTTGTGATAAGAACTTTTAAGATCCATTCTCATAGCAACATTCAAATATATAAAACAGTTATATGCATTTACTTTATAATCAAGGTATTTTCAAGGAATATTTTTACATTAAGCTTTTGTTTATGTACAATCACATAATTTTAAAATTACACAGTATGAAAGATTACAAACTGAAAAAGCAAGATCCCTTCCTTAACACTAAATTTCCCAGTTTCCCCCAAAAATGATCTCTCTTACCTGACTTTTTTATCTCTCATTACTGAAGTAAACATATAGAATCATGTACGCCCCCTTTCTTATCTGATGGTCAGGGGAAAGGGAGGAGGAGAGGGCGTGGGATGAGTCAGAGGTTTCCAGCCAGGGGGACTGGGGAAAGGGGCCTCCCGAGAGACGTTAATAGGAAGGGAGTACATCAGGAGGACAGAGTAACATCAGACTACAAGAGTTAAGTAGTACTGTTGAAGTAGAAGCAGAAAATGTAGACTTCTAAATCAATTTAATAAAAATTTATTGAAAACTCTGTACAAAACACGTTAGGAACCAGCAAAGTGCTTAGAACCTAATGAAAGCAGGGGCAGGGCGGAACACATAAATGGCAATATTACAAGGATGAGCATGGCTAGCACAGCTGTCTACAACCCTCTAGGGTCCTTTGCGTGGAGTAAAAACTATTTCTGTAGCTTTGGCCTCCACAAGTTCTCTTTCGGTTTGAACTGAGGCTGCTCCATCCCTTAGTGATGCTGCGTTAGAGCCAGGGTCTCCTAACTCATTTCTCCTGGGCTGGTATGTTCCTGGCCTATGTCCAGTTTTCCCATCATTGAGAATGATACAAAAACGGTCCTCAGACACAAGTTCGCTAGTCCTGCTCTGGGCCAGCTGATACCTCCTTAGGACATCTGCAGGCTAAGTCAGCCTCTGGAGGGTTTGCATCCTGATCCTCCTAATGCCACTCCAGCTCTTTCTCTCTTAGCAATTAGTTGAAAGAGTCCTAAGCCTCCTTCCATGCATCCTATTCTCAGGATGATGGCTCATCCTCCCCAGCTCTGCTTCCAGACAGAAAAAACATCACAAGAACTTGGGTATCATCAAAACCTCTCACCAGCCACCAGGGAAACTGCTGTCTGTCTTAAGTCCATTTGGACAGATTGTCCATGTGTGCTTGTTCCAAGGCTTGTTGAAGGGCTGGACAGACTGGACATTCACATGTATTTCTGTTGGTCAAGATCTTTTTTTTTTTTCTCTTTTGAGTATCATGGTCTCTCTGTCGGCTCTTGCACACTTGCCCCAGGCCATCACCTCCGTCATTTTTCTCAAGAAGAGAAGTAGGGTTCATGATACATAGTGCTCTCCTGCTTTATCCAATGCTCTCTGCTAAGGCTTATCAATAGCTTGTTGGGCAGGTGGATCCTGCTCAATATTAGCAACAGCTCAGATAGAAATGGCTCCAGGATCCAGAGTTGGTTCCATCTCTGTCTCTCCTAATTTTCCAAATTTTGAGTTGGTCTGCTCATTGTTGAGCACAGTAGGCCACTGCTTTCCTTACTGACCCTCACAGAGGGACAAGAACTCCTTAGCAGGGGGTGGACTCTTCTCAGGGCATAGTAATTACATTATTATAGTACACATTTCTTTATATGTCAAAATATTAATATTAACACTATAAAGGTTTAAAATATATAACTCCCAGCCAGACTGAAGAGGTAGGTATTCAGTCACAGGTATACAAGATGGAAGGAGGCGCTAAGAGTTCAGAGTAGATGAAATCCACTCTTCTAGGATTTGGGAGTTCTACATAAAAGACAATTTATAAAAGTAAGAAAAGAGGCTGAATTGCAAACATGAGGTGTTAGTCTTAAACATTACTCCTGGGCCAGGAACCAGTAAGGTGGGCTAGGCCCACAAATATACTCGGAAATGAAAAGAAGCAGTTAAAATCCGCTCCGGCCTGGGGAGCAGAGCTGGTGTTATGGGCAGGATTTCTCTTAGCGGGAGTCCTGGAGCCCCCACTATTATTAATGGTCATATTTTCTTGCCTTCCGGGAAGGTTTAGAGACAAGAAAAACATCAGCCAAAAACTGGAAAAAGAAAGCATATAAAAAATGGATAGTCATACGAATTTTACTCTTTAATTAAAAATGTGCAGTACTTTAGTCGCCTGAAGTCGTCTTCAAAATATTACCACCACACTGAACTTCAGCGGATATTTCAGGATTTTCTACTCTGGAAAAATAGAAAAAGAATGGGGTGAGATTTCACAGCAGAGCCACTTTCTTTTTCTAGATTTCAATGGTAGGGCAGAATATAGGGGGCTGTTAGAACAGCAACGAATAGCAAGGAGAAGAAATGAACTATTGACAAGAGAGGCGTTGTCCATGCTTCCTTCAATAACTACCTTTTATTTTTGTCTGGGCCTGCCCCTGCCCTTTGCTAATTCCTTGCTGCCTTCCCTCTGCAGCCTCTTCCAGACCATTTCTGAGCTGGGTCTACCAGCACAGGCAAGATTTCAGCACTGGGCTCACCATCCATGATTCCTAGACTCTCAGCGGCTGGATTATCCAGATAAGTGCTGGGCACTCTGGGGGGCTATGCACCTTGGGGTCATGACTGTGTCTCTGTGACCAAGCTTTTGACTTAGGGTTGCGTTGACCCTACGACTGTGTGGCTAGAGCCTTGATATTCTTGAGAGCCCAGTTCCTCAGTGGGGGTTGGAGGTACAGACAATCTGATTGTATCATGTTGTGAAAGGACTGAGCACCAGGAATCTTCACGTATTCCTTCATGCACACATTCATTCTTTCAACAGATATTTATTACAGTAGCCAAGATATGGAAACAACCTAAGTGTCCATTGATGGATGAATAGATAAAGAAATTGTGGTATATATATATATATATATATATAATGGAATATTATTCAGCCATAAAAAGAATGAAATCTTGCCATTTGCAACAACGTGGATGGACCTTGAGGGCATTATGCTAAGTGAAATAAGTCAGGCAGAGAAAGATGAATACTGTATGATCTCTCTTATATATGGAATCTAAAAATTAAAAAAAAATTGATCTCATAGATATAGAGAACAGACTGGTAGCTGCCAGACACAGGGGAGGCAGGTGGCAAAAATGGGTGAACTGTTTTTGTTTTGTGTTTTTAGTTTAAATAAATTGATTTTGTTTTAAATCCTGAAAACTAGAACTCTTAAAAAAGACAAACTAAAGCACTGTCCCGCATTTTGCCTTCCATAGCTCTTAATATGTGAACAAAAGATAACGTAAAGAACAAGATATACCCATGTCTCCCTATGCCATATTGAGGGGTGCTTAAGTGCTGTTCTTATTTGGATTTGATTATTAAAGCATCTAGCAAGACAACCAAATAAATGAAAAATAAGTAAAAATCAAATAAACAACTTATAACATTTCTCAGCTGAAAGGAAATGTAAGAGAAACTAAAGCCCTGATGAATGGCGTTTACTTTTCCCTGCAACTTCTTTTAACATGGTATATATTTATCAAACCACTAGAGTGTAGATTCTATGAGTAAGTCCTATCATCTCTCAACCAGTAGACACCAGGAAAATGATAACTACAGAAAATTGTTAGGATTACAATAAAGGCTGCTTTCTGTAGATTCAAATATATCTGCTGCTGCGATTTCATAATAGAAAAAAATGTATTTATTGAGCAGCTACCAAATGTCAGGCATTGTGCGAGGTGCTGGCAGCACAATGCTGAGCTTAACTGACATGGTCCCTGCCCTCTGCAGGGTTCAGTTTAGTTCAGTTTATAGAGTTTAATCAGATAATTACACAAATATGTAAGTATAACCTGGTGAAGAAAAAGCACAGGGACCCACATGACACTCTAACAGGCTGACATAATCTACTTGGGGAAGGGTTTTTAAGAAAGTGCAGCTCGAGCTAAGGTCTGAACAATGAGGTGAAGGAGTGGCAGAAAAGCATTCCAAGTCTAGGGCACAGCAGATGCAAAGACACTGAGGCTAAAGGGAGCCTGTTCTCACTCCTCATTTATTCATTCTGCACATGTAGGACACCCCCTGGTCCAGGCACTGTACTAGGTACTGGGGTTACCATGGTAAATAAGATGCAGCCATGCATACCACATCAGATCCCTTTGGTACTGGTTTTTTACTTGACCATGACTGAGCTTGCCACGACCCTTGGGCAGTGTGCATTGGACACCCTGCCCTCCATTTACAGCTAGGACATTTCCCTCCAGGTCCTAACTAGTCTCACTTTCCTTTCCCTCTCCATTAGTTCGTGTTTGTTGGGATCTCAGCATGCCTCAGATTGAAGCCTATTCAAGCTTCTGACCCTCTAAGGATCGTACCTCTTTCAACAATGTTGTTGGGTCAGGACTCACCTTTCCTCAGTCTGTTCACTCTCTTTCTCCTCCACTCTGATGGTTTCTGAAAGAGACTAAAACAACATCAGAAAATATATTGCCCATAGATACTAAAAGAGGGAAAGTTTGAAGACGTTCCAAAGTCCTAAGGACTCAGAGAGAAATCACTGTGGCCTTAAATGGGAATAGATGGTTACTTGATGCGATTTCGGGGGGACTGAGAAGGGGCTCCTTGCATCCAAAAAGTAAATGCTTTCCTTTGCTCAGGGTGCCTTAAGTTCTAATGCTGGAAATATGTTTTTCACCTACAGCTCTATTCTTTGCTAAAATAAAAATACTGCTGGGAGGGGTAACGCATTTAGTTTCAGCTATCATTTAGTGATTGGAAAAGAGTTTCCAATCCTTTTCTGAAAGTAAGGTTTAGGAGGAGGAGGAAAAGGAAATCTTAAAGATGTTGACGCCTAAATGGCTTAGCCAGCTGGCGTTACCAGATACTACACAATATTGCATGGATGGGCCCAAGTGGGAAATCTCTGGCTGGCTAGACCTCCCAAGCCTGAGCTGCTATTGGTATGGACTTAAGTACTGATGCAGCCTGGGGTGGAAGTTCCTCAAGGCTGACTAATGTGACAGTGTTATTGTTCCATGCAGAGCCTCACAGCAAGGGTATCCATGGAGGCATTTAAGGACTACAGGAATCCACTCAACATCTCTGTTGGTTTTGAACACTTCCTATCATTGGCAGTTCTCGTTTGTGTGTATGTGTGTACATTTAAAAATAATCAGCTTTAGGGGCTGGCCCCGTGGCCGAGTGGTTAAGTTCGCGCGCTCCGCTGCAGGCGGCCCAGTGTTTCGTTGGTTCGAATCCTGGGCGCGGACATGGCACTGCTCATCAGACCACGCTGAGGCAGCGTCCCACATGCCACAACTAGAAGAACCCACAACGAAGAATATACAACTATGTACTGGGGGGCTTTGGGGAGAAAAAGGAAAAAATAAAATCTTTAAAAAATAAAAAAATAATCGGCTTTATTGAGCTATAATTAATACACAACAAAATCCAGTCATTTTCCATATAGATTTTGGTGAGTTTAACAAATGCATGTCATGTAACTACCACCATAACCATACATATGATGTAGAACTTTTATATTTAGAACATTTATGCAGATGTAGCACATTTATATAAGCCCAGAAATTTCACTCCTGCCCCTTTTCAATAAATCCCTTTCCCCAATCCCATCCCTTGGTAACCATTGACCTGCTTAATGTCGCCACAGTTTTGTTTTTTCTAGAATTCATTATAAATAGGACCATATGTTGTGTTGTCTTTTTGTGCCTGGCATCTTCCACTTAACATAATGCTTTGGAAATTCATCCATGTTGTTTTATGTCGCCAGCAGTCCATTCCTTTCTATAGCTCGGCAGTATTCCATTATATGAATATACTACCATTCATTTACCCACTCCCCAAGTCATGAAAATTCTGGATGCCAGGTTTTCAGTATTAGGAAGAAAGCTGCTATAGACATTTGTGTGTGTCTTTGTGCAGACATTTGTTTATATTTCTCATGGGTAAATATCTAGGATTGCTGGGTGGTATAGCAGGGCATGAGAATTTCATTTGCTTCACAGCCTCTCCAACACTTGATACTTATCAGGCCATGTTAGTGGGTGTGTAGTGGTATCTAATTTTAGCTTTAATTTGTTATTTCCCTAATGACTAATGATGCTGTGACTGTGTGACTGTGCTTATGGCCATTTGTGTATTTTCTTTTGTGTATTATCTGGTCAAGTCTTTTGCTCTCCACCTTTTGTTAAATGGATTGTCCTCTTATTACCGAGTAGTAATATATAATTATATATTCTGGATATAAGTCCTTTATCAGATATATATTTTGCAAACATTTTCTTTCAATCTGTGGCTTGACTTCATTTTCTTAAAAAAGTCACAGGACAAAAGTTTTTAATTTTGACGATGTCTGGTTTATCAATTTTATCTCTTTATGATATGGTTTGTGCTTACTGTGTCCTCTCTAAGATTTGCTTAACCTAAGTCACAAAGATTTTCTCCTGTTTTCTTTTGAAAGTCTTTTAATTTTAGCTCTTGTATTTAGGTCTATGATCCATTTCAAGTTATTGTTTTGTGTATTTAGATTCATATTTTTCTATGTGGATCTCTAACTGTTCCAACATCGTTTGTTGAAAAGACTATCCTTTCTGCGTGGAATTGCTTGGCACCTTTGTCAAAACCAGTTGACCAAGTGAGGTTATTTTTGACTCTCCATTTTGTTCCCTTGATTGATATGTCTGTGCTTTCATGAATACCACACTGTCTTGATTACTACACTGTCTTGATTACTACAACTGTATAGTAAATCTTGAAATTAGATAGTATAAGTCCTTCATCTTTGTTCTTATGTTTCAGAACGCTTTTGGCAAGCATAGCATTTAAATTTCCACATAACTTTTAGAATCAGCTTTTTAATTGCCACTAAAGAGCTTGCCAGAATTTTGATTGGTATTACATTGAACCAATAGATTAATTTGGAGAGATTAGGATCTTAATATCTAGTCTGCCGATCCATGAACATGGCCTATTTCTCCATTTATTTAGGTCTGCTTTAATTTCTGTCAGTAGTAACATTTTTTAGTTTTCAGTCTATAGGTCTTGTACTTGTTTTTAAAAACGTATGCCCAAGCCTTTAATGTTATTCGATGCTATTGTAAATGGTATTAAAAATTTCTCTTTGGTGTCCAGTTGTTTGCTGTTAGTATATGGAGGTATAATTGATTTTTGATTTTGTGTATTGACCTTGTAGCCTATGACTTTGCTACACTCAATTAGTTCTAATAGCTTTTAACGTATTCCTTAGGCTTGTCTACAAACATGATCATGTTATTTGTGAAAGAAAAAAAAAAGACAGTTTTCCAATATGTATGCCTTTTATTTCTTTTTTTAGCCTGGCTAGCACTAGCTAGGACCTCCACTGCAGTGTTGAACAAAAGTAGTGAGAGTGACATTCTTGCCTTATTCCTATCTTAGGGTGAAAGCAACCCGTCTTTTATCATTAAATATGATACTAACTAAAGGATTTTGGTAGATGTCCTTTGTCAGGTTTGGAATTTCCTTTGTATTCCTACTTTTATGAGAGTTTTTCTTTCTTTCTTTTTAAAAATTCTGAATGGGTATTAATCTTGCCAAATGCTTTTTCTGTGTCTGATGACCTGATCACATGGTTTTTCCTTTTAGTCTGTCAATTTGGTGAGTTTTACTGCTCGATTCTTGGATGCTGAACCTACCTTACATTCCTGAAATAAACCCCACTTGACCATGATGTATCATACTTTTAATATATTGCTAGATTTTAGTTGCTAATTTTGTTAAGGATTTTGGCATCTATGTTCACAAGGGATGTGTGTAGTTTTCTTTTCTTGTAATGACTTTCTCTGGGGCCAGCCCCATGGCCAAGTGGTTAAGTTTGCGAGCTCTGCTTCAATGGCCTGGTGTTTCACTGGTTCGGATCCTGGGCGGGGACATGGAACCGCTCATCAGGCCATGCTGAGGTGGCGTCCCACATGCCACAACTGGAAGGACCCACAACTAAAATATACAACTATGTACTGGGGCAGGGCAGTTGGGGAGAAAAAAAAGTAGGGGGAAAAAAGATTGGCAGCAATTGTTAGCTCAGGTGCCAATCTTTAAAACAAAAACAAAAACAAAAACAAAACCTTAGCATAATGACTTTTTCTAACTTTGGTATCAGGGCTCCCCCTGCCTTCAGAGCAGCCTGGAAACTGAGTTCAGGCAGTCAATTGGGGGCAATCATAGGGCTCACCTCATCTTTTCCCTTCCTCAGGGACTATAGTTTTCTGCAGCCTGTTGTCCAAAGTGTTTCATTTATTTTGTCTGATTTCTAGTTGTTTACAGCAGGAGGGCAATTTCTGTAGCAGTTAATGCTTCATGGGAGGAAGGAGAAGTCTATGTCTTCTATATAATTTTAAAAGAGTTTTAATTGTTAGAAAAGTCTCTCTTATTTCCTTATACCTTCTTATAACCATCATCCATTGAGATGCCCTTTGGAGCCACAGCTGACTGTGACGTTTGTACCCTATGGCAACTCATCAGATACTTGAAAGCAGCATGGTGTCCTCCCTAAGACTTTTTTCTGCCTAAGCATCCTCAGTTACTTAAGCTATTTCTTATCTGACTGAGCTTCCAGACACTTTATAAATCTGGTTATGTTCTATTTTTGTCAAAGTTCTTCTTAACTATAGTGGGGTTTATAGCTGAATACACTATTTCAGATGCCTGCAGACCAACACAGAATAATTATATTAGCCTTTCATCCTCATCCTCATCATTTCAAGAGAAAAAAAAAAACGCTTCTATTTTAAAATGAAAGCAGATAATAAAAAAAGCCGATTTTAAACTTTTGAACTCAATTACAAATTTAGCATTTTGAAGGGCAGATGTGATGATATCACCAACTTTCCGTTTTTAAGCCCCGTGAAGGTTTCTGTTTAAATGGTGGTTAAAAATGATTTATTTTGGAAAAGACATGTGACCTTTAAGAAATCATTCCTGAAAATGCTGAAACTCTTCCAAGTTTGGTGGAGTGGGGCAAGTTGTAAAAACTGTTGGTTGCTGGGGCACTATTACATTCAGATTTCAGTCACACAAGACCCATTGAGGAAGTAAAACTTCAGGAGGAGCTATTTTGGTCTTTCTCTCCAATGGGTGAGCTGATAGGGTAACTTCTGATTGGGAAAAGACCGTAATTCAAGATTACAATTTCTCATGCCTTAGCCGCCCTATTTGACATAACAAAAAAAGAGAAGAGAGATTAGAAACCAGCCAGAATAACCATGGCATTTCCCTTTTATTCATTTAACAGCCTAAGCAGGGTAAATATGTATGGTTGAGGCATAGAAAAACTATAATTACTGAACAAACACTGGAAAGGACTTTTTATGCCAAGTCAGTTAGTTTGAGGGCTATCTCCTCTGAGAAAAAGGACTAATATTGGGTCAGGAGGAATCTCCATTGTTGCAGAAATTCCTACTTGTGTCTCTGTGGCTGGATCCTGTCTGCTTCCATGTCTGTCTGTTGGCAGAATTTGGTTCCTTGTGGTTGAAGGACAGAGATCCCCATTTCTTTTCTGGCTCTCAGCTGAAGGCCATTCCCATTTCCTGGCTCGTGGCCCCTTCCTCCATCTTCAAAGCCAGCAATGGTGGGTTGAGCCTGTCTCAAGCTTTGGATCTCTCCTCCTTTCATCTCATCTTTCTAACCCAGCTGGCAAAGGGTCTCTGACTCATGTGATTAGATTGGTCCACCTGGATAATCCAATCATCTTAAAGTCAGTACATTAGGCACATATGCAAAGTCCGTTTTGCCAAGTAGGATAACATATTATAGATTCTGGAGTATAGGAGGTAGACATCTTGTTAGGGGCATTATTCTCCCTATCATATAGCCCATGCTGGAAGTATTCACAAAGCAAGTGCAGACATTGCTGAAGTTACAGAACCCAAATTTACAAACATTTCATATCTATGTGGCATGGTTATTTGGTACATCTCCCTCCCTCCAGTGATATCAAGGCTCTTCTCTTTGACCAAACTCACTGGCACAGGTAACTGACCAAATAACTTTTTCCCACCAATATTCTTTATCTCCTTTCTTGGGGGGGTCATACATATATACGCTATGATCTCTTGTTGTCTTCTGCCTTTTACTACTCATATCTCAGTTTGACCATCTCATATGCACACACATAGCTTTTTGAACCCCCTCCCAACTTCTCTTATGTGTATACACACATCCTCTTTAACTCCCTTATCTAGTCTCCTGAATTTTTCCGATTGCCTCTTGGGGGAAGAAACATTCTTACTCTCTTTTTCTCCATCCTTTCTTCTTTGTTTCATTTGTAAGATAATCATTCCAATGTGAAAGCAAATTTAGGAGACAGCTTATTCCCAAGCTGAAGGTTGCTTTTGCACATTTTTCTAAATGACAATGACATTCTAAATTCTAAATGACAATGAGATCAAAAGAAAGAGAAGCTCAAAACTCTCGCCTTGAAAAGTCAAAACCTCAACAAGCATGACATAGCCAAACATCTGACCCTGTGCTCTGAATTTACAGTTTTACATCATAGAAATCTCTCAGCACATCCTGCACTTTGGCAATTTGAATGGCTCTGCCATACACTTTGTATCAATTTATTGAAATATGAAATTTATTGGGTAATCATGCCCCAATTTCCTGTTTTTAAAATACAGCAGGATGAAATGAATGACTGCTAATGTCATCCATCTATTTTCTAGATAGATCTTAAAATCAGTACACTGAAATCTTAAATAAGATGCTGACCAGAAGCATTATTCATCTTGTGTTTTTATCATAAGTAAGAAGGTTACCTTAATCATTAGCACCAACCAAACTTCTACTGGAGGCAATTACTGAGGTAGAGTCCAACCTTGTCTTACAACTTCATCCAAACCAGCCCAACCCACAAATGGGCATGGGATTATTATAAAGTCAGAGACTACTTGGCCTCCCATTAAACACAATGCTACTTTTGCGACAGAATGAGGAGGCTGCTTGATGCAGTGCTACTCACAACAGCAAAACTAAGGGAACAACCCAAGCGTCCAACAATGTGGAGTTGGTTAAATAAATTAAAGTGTATCCACTTAATGGACTATCTTGCAGCCATTCAAAAATGATGCTGTAGAATGATAATTAATGACATTGAAATTTTTCTTGCTACATTTAGTATAAAAAAGTTAGAAGACGGTACATGTGATATTATCCAAATTGTGAAAAAGAGTCCTTATAATATTATCCCACTTATGGAAATGATACAGATTTATTTAGACATAGAAAAATCTTGAAGATATGCACCAAAATGTCATCTGCATAGTCATTTTTTTCTTACTGGTGGAACTATAGGTGATTTTTATTTTTTGTGCATTTGGTAATGGGTGTGTAATACTTGGTAATCAATAAAAGTTAAAATTACTTTTAAAAAGTCAGTGGGGAGCAATTCATTCAACTTATTTCTCGGGCAACCTAGACTTTTAGAGATGAGAAGATAAATCTGATGGCCATCAAATCTTCCCCTCCCCCCATCCAGTATCCCTGCTTGAATACCACTAGGTCCCTAATCATTAACATTTAGAAATGTTTTCACCGTTTTACTTCATGGAATTCTCACAGTAACCTCATGAAGTGAGGTAGGTAAAGCAAAGAATAATCAGCTTTGCCTGGAAACCCAAAGAACATTTGTAAACCTTAGGTTAGAAATGCCTTTTCTAGAAATCCCCAGCAATATTATCGTCAGTTGAGTCCCATCTATATAGGCTCCAAACCCTGAAGGAAAACCTTTTCCTCCAACCACTTGCTGACTTTTTGCCAGTCTGGACTCAGCCAACGAGCTCCAGAAGGCAGCTGATCAGGAAGCAAGCTGCAAGTGATGCTCTGCAAAGAGGACAAGCAATGACTCACCACACTCATGAGAGGGGCCAGGCTGCTTCTTCTTCCATTTCCTTCGTGTTAAAAGCAACACCATCCCGCACACAACGATCAATATTAGAAGTAGAGCTGTAATCCAGCGGATGTGGTCTTGTTCATGCCGGGCTTTCTCACGTGGCTTTGTACCTAGAAATGACAAGTTTTCAATCAGCCAAGAAGGTGGATTACAAAAGGTTTACAATTGCTGCTGTTCTCTTTATTTACATGCCAGCATCTCCCCAGGGTTCTACTGCCAGATGAGTCTGAAATCCACGATATGAGGCCATACAAAGTCCTAGTCTTAGGACCTCAGCAGCTAAGAACCAAGCCTGTGCCTCTGGCCAAATGCCTGGACTGAGCTGCCTTCCTTTCCCAAAGCGGGGATGACAATGACGGTGCTCTAGAAGAAGAGTGTCAACTTGGCCCTTAGTTCTGGAATCTGGGTGAGGTCCCCATGCTGAGGCTGTGAATGAGCCGTTTGTGTGCGGCCCCGCTTCCTCAGCCCCCTAATCCCTCCACCCACGGCCCTCTCTAGGTCAGGCTTGGACACCTCTCACCTGGACAAATATGACAGCCTCCTCACAGGCCTCCTCCCTCTAGTTTGGTTTCTTTTTCCTCCTGCACAGCTTTCATCAAGTCTCACCTACTTGAAAACCTTTGTCATCTCTTCATGCCCTGAGGCACCAGGGTCAGAATCAGCTCCAGGGAGGTCAGGACTTACTTCCTTGTATGGGGACTCCTAAGTTTCTAGGAAGTCGAAAAACAAGCTTCGGGGGGAAAACTTAGAACTGAGTGGCCCACTTTATAGACATTTACAGGAACAGTTCTAATAGTTAATCTCAAATTACAGGAAAATGGAACCAACTGACCTCCTATTAGCTTAGCTGCAACTTGTGGACACATACCCTGTTCCTGGCACATTAGGAAAAGGAGCTGTTGGCATGGCAGGCTATATTCAACACTTTTTGAATCTGTCCCAGTTTACCCACTTGAGCCTGTTTGGCATTCCCAGTGAGGGGGGTTAGACTTGTTAACATGGAGACTGTCACCTTTTGATACCCAAAAAGGTTCCTTGACTCAGACTCTAACCTATCACTGATCATCCCGTAGGGTAGGGACACAGAGAGGCAAGCCCTGTCTTCCTGAGGCAGCAAAAGCTGAAACGTTTCTGAATATGGTGGTAGCTGGGAAGGATTTGGCAGTAGTTGAGAAGCAGCAGAAAGGTGAGCCGTGATTAGGGTATCATGGTAGCCAGGTCTTGTTCATCTGTAGATTGTAGGAGCCATGGCAGAGGGCCCCAGGCCATGTCATGTGTGGTGATGTTGGTAGCTCCAAGGAGGAGCTGAACTTCAGGGGTAGCTTGCGAGAGGCTTCTATCAGGCTAAGAGAGGCTACAGGAGAAACAACCAGGATAGGCTGGGCAGCCTCACCACTTACTGGACTCTCAGAGGCAGAGGTGTCTGAGCAGAAGAAAATCGTACCAGAAAAGAGGATTGGCCCACTGGTAAAGCTGGCTGGTCGGGATTGGCCCCAGAGGCTGTCCATAAGAATATGTTCATAGGCTAAGGCTAAGTTATGTTTGAACGATGACATGCCAGGAGTGAGGAGGCAGCAAAGCCAGAGGATGAAACAAGGAGCTCGATGAATGCCTTAGAAGAGGGCACACCAAAGGGCCAGAGCTGGGGAGAGGCCAAGGCAAGCAGAAGGCTTGGGTGGGGAGAGTAGTCAGGATCAGAACAAGAAGTGATGGGGGCAGCATGGGTGCAGAGTGCCTTTATTCCACGAGAGAATCTTACAGTTACTGCTCCTCAAAAGTGGTGTCTCAAATATGGATGCATTCCCTCCAGGGCGAAGACTGGACTTTAAAATGGCAGGCTCATAGATACTGCCTAGTTTCAGCCCTTTGCTCCAGCTAGACTGGTCCCTGTGCTATGCTGTCAACATGCCACAAGCATTTCTGCTTCTGAGGCTTTCCTTGACACATGTGCACTGATGCCCACTACCACCGCCTGTGCCCACATCAGATCCTGCTAATTGATTCTGGTCCTCCCACCTTCTAAGCCTGGATGCTGTGTCAGAATTTTCTTTCTCTTCAGGAAGCCACCACAAGTTAGAGTCCCTGTCATCTCTTCACCACACTTGTTAAGCTCAATTATTTCTTCTCTGGTGTGAAAAGTTCTCACTTCCTTTAGGAAGCCCTCCCTGACCCATAAGGAACTTGCCCACTCCTGAATGCCTATAAAACTGATTCTCAGTCACTCTTGTTTTACATTTAGTCACATATTTCCATGGGATATAATTTATATTCGAATTCAATCTTTTTAAAATCCAGTTTTCCATGAGTGTACATCATGGAGTTCTGACTATTGGAAGGTCCTCAAAGGCAGAGAGCATCTCTTACACCTTTTAGTTTTCATCCCTGCAACCAACAATGTCTAGAATGGTTCTGAACTCATAACAAGTGCAGTATGCATGGGATATGTGTGTGTGCGTGTGTGTGTGTGTGTGTGTTAATCAATGGAAGGATTCTAGCCTGGAGGAATCCTGCATTTTCTGACCTAAACTTCAAAATCTTCTATCCAAAGGTGCCCTAAAACTGGGTCAGTTTCAGGGCTAAGAACACGCTTCCTCAAGTGCAGCATAGGTTCACAGCCTCCTGGACCTGAAGCACTCAGATGAAGCGGGAGCCTTTTGTCTGGGTCCTTCCTAACAGTATCATAAAATGGTCCAGTTGGAGGTTTCTTGGTAAGCAGGAGACATTGGATGATCTGCCTTAACCATTTGTACATGATACCTGATAAAAGAAAGAGTCTTGGGAAGCAGCTTTACCTATATTGTAAGGTGGAGAGAGAATCAGTGTCTCCGTTGGCTCAGGCTGCAGGACACAGGAGATGCTCACATTGTTTGTTTCAGGATGGAATGAATAAGACATGCTGATAGAAACGTTGTACAGTTCTGTGATATTATTTTGAGATTTATTCATGACAGCATCATATTTAGTCGTTGAATTCTCAGTTTGTACTGAAAAATACATCTTCTTAGGTTCTGGGTAACCTTGGGTAGATGAGCAGGTCAAATTTATGATGTCAGAATTTTCTGTTCTATTAGAAATTAGCATGATTTCAGGTTGACTGAAGTTAGCTGAAAGCAGAATAGAGATACCAAAAAAAAAAAAAAAAAAAAAAAGAAAGAAATCAGTCTAAATTTAGATGTATCTAGAATAGGACAGCAAATAACTAGGTACTTGATCTGGGAACTCACTTGGGGCACACCTGGGCCTCAGCCCATGGTGAGAGTCACATAATGATCTCATATTTAGTTTTCAAGAATGGAGTTTGGGGCTATGCTTACTTCCTGCTTACCCAAATCAAAGAGGTACTCTCTGAGCCACAGGAGAGCTGAAATTGAGTCACCAAAGATTTACAGTGAGGCCACTGTTCTAGGCAGTGGGGTCTTGGGAAGGAGAAGTGGTCTGACTTTAGGACCCAAGTGTCGCATGGGATACATTCCAGCTCACCAAACTAAGACAGCAGGAAGGAATTGAGACCAAAATCCCACCAGGAATTAACAGAGTTCATGGTACTGGTATCTTCTGGGCTGTATCTTCCAGGAACCCAAGCAGGGTGATAGTACGTGAATGGATGGGGGTTTTGGATTTAGAAATTCAGTACACTGGTTTTGGGTAGAACTGTCAAGGTGTCTTCATCATATACTATAAGATGAAGGCCAAACCCAACCATTTTCAGGGAAAATATATGATCTTGATAAACACAAAGCTTCTCTTGCCTTGCTTTGCCATTCAGATTATTATGGCTGTTGTGGATGCCTGGCACCTAGTCCTCTGCCAGCCGAATCCCTTGTTCTTCTTCCATCGTCACTAGGTGGTTTGGAGATGTCTACAGACTAATTTATAACTTAGCATATTATTTCTAGCACTTGAGTGATTTGCATGCCATCTTTACAAATTTTGCTATATCAACACACTACTTAAGCACTCTTCTTGTACGAGCAGAAATCACAGGTTGGATACGATAGTTATTGTTTTCCTAATACACATTAAAATATATTTAAAACTGCTAAAGTAAAAAAAGATTGTGTCCCACCTAAGACACACCATGTTCCTCAGTGGTGCCTGGCCACACTGTGTAAGCATCAATTAAGCGCTTGGTTAAATGTTCCCACAGCCCTGCAGCCTAGTTTGAATCACATAGGGCTTAAAGGGAGCAACTCTCCCTTCTATTTCTACTTGTGCCTCTGCTTTACTCTGTAGTTTCAGAATTGATGTTGATCTGCCTTTTCCAGTTTCAACAAAAGTTAATCTGGCTCTAGTAACCCCATACATGGGTATCTACCCTAGAGAAATGAAAACTAATGTTCACACAAAAACTGGTACATGAATGTTTACAGCAGTTCTATTCATCATAGCCTAACACTGAAAACAACCCAACGTCTTTCCATGGGTTGAGTGGATAAACAGTAGAATGCTAGTCAGTAATAAGAGGGAACAGACTTTTGATACATGTAACAGCTTGGATGAATCTCAAAGGCATTATATTGAATAAAAGGAGCCAGTCTTAAAAGGTGACGTATTGTATGGCTCCATTTATGTGATGTTCTCAAAAAGACAATACTGCAGGATGAAAAGACAATACTATGGATGAAAAACAGGGGTTATGGTTATGGAGAGGGTGTGACTATAAAGGGATAGGATGGGGAAATTCTTTTAGGCTGATGGAAATGATTTGTATCCTGTTTATTGTGGTGGTTACATAAATCTATGCATAAGTTAAAGTTAATAGAACTGTATACCAAAATAAAAATAATTAATTTTACTGCATTATAATTAAAAAAAAAACCTGTAGTGAGATCTAGGTTTTTTAAGGCCTGGAAAAACAGAGGAGCTGGTTTCCAGTTTTTGGATAGTGTGTGCTGGGTTATTTCCCTCCTGTCTACTGGGCTCATGGTTGGGCAGAATACAACTAATAAGTAACCATCAGGAGGTTGGAGGGAAAACCCAAATCAATCAGCTATCACCCTTGCTAGCAGCTCCAGGCAAAGTTTTAGTGGGTGAGAAATTGTGGACCAAAGGAGAAAATGAATGTAAAAGAGATTTGAGGCCTATATGGTTATTTAAACTTAGTAATTGCCAAATTATCCATGGTTTTCACTTAGCCACATTACCTTTGGTCAGTTAGCTCTATTTTGTCCCCAAGGCAGATTCTTTCTGATCCTTCAGAAGCAAACTATAAAAAGTACAAAGGACTTTCAGTTCCCTACTCCCAAACTCTGCATTCCCTTCAGATGGACTTCCCAGAAATGGCGGCCCTCTGCCTTCTCTCGACAGGTCCCCTCCTCCCAACACCAATATTTCTCTGCTCATTGCAGTCTCATTTGAGAAGGCCAGGGATCTGAACATGCCATTGACTACATACCAAGCACTGATAGATCAGAACTCATCTGGTGGGCGGGAACCAGTCCTTTGGGCCCTTTATGATGGATGTAACATTGATACAAGCCCTTGTCCTGGATCTGAACATTGTAGAGTTTCAGGGTCCAACTGTCCTGGTCAAAGCTTGTGCGGCCTTTATACTTGGGATGAACATTGTCAGGGTTCTCTTTGCCTAAGTATAGCTCATACAGAACCAACTTATCCTGGTTCTGCCAAAATAGTACCAGCTCATCCAGGCTTATGTTTTGCGAGTTTGGAAAGAGGCATGGCAGTTCTCCAGTCTGGTTGAAATACGCTTGGCTCTTTATCGAAGCAGCACCTAAAAAAGGAAAGGTGGAGACTGGGGAAGAAGAAACAAGAGGAACGAAAATAAAACAACTCCATTTCTCTTTATACAAGACCCCGATGCTATCTTATCAGTAATGATATTGAAGAACTAGATATTAAACTCTGCAACTGTGCTTACAGACTGGCACCTGGAGAACAGGACTTTTGTCCTCACTCTACTACTAACTAAATGTGTGGCCTTATAAGAACTGCTTCTCCTCAGTTTTCTTATCTGTTTAATGAAAGGATGGACTAAATGTTCTAAAGATCTTTCCAGTACTATGGTTCCATGAATTTCAATCCCAGAACAGGGAAAACCAACAGAGTTAGACAACTCATTCGCCCCTCTGTTACCCTCCTGTACCCTTCCATTCTCTTCACCGTAGCTGTTACAGGTCCATTACTTCTACACAGTCACCAAAAGCTCCCCTTGCCCCTCCCTTCCTCCTTATTCCTTAGGCTGCCATAGTGAAAAGTCTTCTGATAATGGTAACAAATTTGATATTGCTTCTTTCATTATGCCTCAGTAGTTGGGGATCACATTGAGTAATATTTTTGAAATTCAAATAGTTCCCTTTTAGAGCTTTCCTCATGACTGCTCTTCCCATGGCCAGCTCTCCCAAGGATATAAAACAGTTTGGAAGTGACACAAATAGTCAACCAATTCCTCTATTCTCAGTGACCTCTCTAAGCTCTTTCAGGGATCAGAAAGAGAACTGGGTAAATATAATGGCTGTTTTGGGATTGTGGTAGTCAAAGACCATTTAAAGTACATGAATGAAATTCTGGATATGAATCATAGATGGGAAGGTGAGGATGTGTTTTTGGAGTATTGGGGAAACCCCAGGTGTCACAAACTTGCTCTTTCCAGTATGCATTGCCCCTGGAAATTTTCACAACCCCTGGAGGACATGCTGGGAGAGTTCAGAGAAAAGCTTTCATCCTTGAGGGCATATTGGAATTTGTGGAAGGGATTTGGGCCACCAAACTCCTTAAATGTGATTGATTATAGGGTTTTTGTAGGACCTATTCTGGGTCACAGAATTACTTGATTCTTGGCCAAGAAAACAAGTAGTCATGGTGAGAAGTGCAGGGTGAGGGTGGAAATGCTGTTTCTTAGTTAATGTGAAGTTAGACGCCACCTTGGGGAGGAAGTGACGGTGGGTTCTAAACAAAGCTTCATCATTCAGGACTTCAGTAAAGGATGTTGACATTAAGGAGAAAAGGGGAAGTAGGCTGGTGAGAGAGGTGAGAGGGGTTTCATTTGAGGTGTTCTTTGAGGGGCGGTAGGAGAAATTAAATTGATCTAATCCATGGGTTTCTCCTCTAAGAGGGAGTAGATGGACAAATAGTGAGACGCACTTGGCAAAATTGAACTGTGTGCAGAGTGGCCCGGTGAGAACATATAATCAAGCGGGTTGGTAGCGGTCTTGAACTTTAGGGGACGAGGACTCCATGCATCAGTGAGTGTTGGCACAAGTTTGAATCACTGATTGTTACATTATGCTCACTAGAACCCTGTAAAACACTTGAAAGTATAAAATGCAGCATCTGTACAGGATGCATTCCCATATTGGAGGGCAGTGGGAAATCTACCTGGGTACCTGGAACAGTGAAAGGGGGACCTTAGGAAGCTTCACTGCATTCACTAATGACCTTACAAGGCAACCCTGGGGCTCTTGCTATGCCTTTGCTAAACTCTGAATGATAACGTAACAGTGCCACCTACTGTAAAAGCTTCTAGCAGCTAGCCCTGGGGAAACTCATTCTAGTTTTATGACTAATTTGCCATATGATATAGGGCAGATAACCTAATGGAGAAACCAAACATATAGTTGAAAATTCTGCCAGTTAACGGTCAACGTTATGTTATTACTCTGTGGTTAGTTGTGCCTTCTCGGCCTGGAAATGACTTTGCCTTTGGCTTTTTCTATCTTGTTGATCCCTTGTCTCCTTCCCACCCTCTCGCTCCACTCACATACTGGTCCAACTTATACACCCCAGGCTCCCCTCCCGAAGATTATAAGGGTTTTTTCTTCCATCCATCTAACTGCTCCCCTTCTTACCTACCAACTGAAAGTGTGGTCTGTGTTCTAAAGGCACCAGCATCCCCTAGGGGTTGGTCAGAAATGCAGAATCTCTGGCCCAATCCCAGCCCTATCATGGGAGGGTCTGCATTTTCACAAGAGCTCCAGGTGAGAAGCTGCAACAGAGGATCTCTCCCTCTGTCTCCAGAGTAGAACAGAGAAGCTAATGACCGGAAAACTTTGTTTCCATTCATCCCACCCAAACCCTTTCTCCTCACCCTAGGGAGGAAATCACTCTGATGCCTGTTCTAAGTGGAACTGAAAGTATTTCACAATTTATATTGCATAGCTCCTCACCAACCACTGGCTTCCATGATATCACTCAGAGCTACGCATGCTGATCCCCTCTCTGACGCTATGGGGAAGATTTAGCTCAAGGTCTATTTTCCCTAAGTGGCTTCAGCCTCCCCTGTTATGACCGCAGACCTTAGGCACCCGGCTGCTGGACTCAGTGGGACTTCATTGGTGCGTAAGCATTGAGATTCTCTCCTTTCCCCAGCACTTGGGTAATAGAAATGGTCTGGGTCTAGTTGAAAATGGTTAATATGATGATATCAGGAGCTAGGCACTCAATGATCCATCTAGACACTTCCCTAATCAGCTGGAGGAGTTTGTTTCAAAAATATATGATGGTGGGGCCGGCCCGATGGCATAATGGTTTAGGTTCACCCACTCTGCTTCAGCAGCCTGGGGTTCACCAGTTTGGATCCTGGGTGCGGACCTACACACTGCTCATCAGCCATGCTGTGGCAGCATCCCAGATCCAGGCAGAGACCTACACACTGCTCATCAAGCCATGCTGTAGCAGCATCCCACATACAAAATAGAGGAGGTCTGGCACAGATGTTAACTCAGCAACAATCTTCCTCAAGCAAAAAGAGGAAGATGGGCAACAGATGTTAGCTCAGGGCTAATCTTCCTCACCAAAAAAAAAAAAAAAAAAGGCGAGGACTTCCTCAGCAATATACTGCTTGAATGTTTCACAGAAACTATAGTCTTCTAACCTTTTGAGGTCTCGGACCCCACCTGGGACTTCAGTCTTCCCTGCCACTACCTCAAATGTGTCTCTTATATGCAGTTCTGTGCTGCATAACAATGTTTCAGTCAATGATGGACTGCATATGTGACAGTGGTCCCATAAAATGAGTACCACATAGCCAGGGTGTGTAGTAGGCTATACCATCTAGGTCTGTGTAAGTACACTCTTTGATGTTTGCACAATGATGAAATTACCTAATGGCACAATTCTCAGAACATATCTCTGTCATTAAGTGGTGAATGACTGTATTCAAAGATCGTCTCTTCCTCATGTTACTATGCTTATCTGTACTCATGAATTTTCCTTCTTTTACTAAACTTCCTCTAAAGCTTTACTAGGCCCTCTGGAGCCTCATTCCATTGTAATAAACTCTTCCATGTCTTCAACCTCTTCATCAAATATTTCCCCCAAGGTTGTGCTTTCCTTGAGATCTGCTCCTACTCAAAGAACGCCACTTGTCCTCAACTATTGCTTGTTTCATCACACTTCATGGAGACCTTGAGCAACACCTTTTCCCTTTTGAGGTGGCCCCCTCTCTCATTGCTTTTAGCTACCAATCATTTGTCACTACTTCCTTGCACACTGAGGATTTTGGCAGTAGATGCAAGGCCTTTCTTTCCAACCAATTATTGCTATCAATTTCGGAGACTCCAGCATGGATGAGTTCACCAACAACATCGCCTCAAAGTTCTTTGATCTTTTCCACTTCAAAGATCTTCATCGACAGGCTGTTTCAGCAGCCCCTCTCCCATGACATAACCCTGACCTTTATCACCAAGAACAGCTCTGCCCCTAGAATCTTAAACCTCAATGTTCCTATCTCTGTCCACAAGATATCTTCCTCCAAGATTTGCTCTTCATTACTCCTCCTATATCTGTTCTTTGATGTCAGCAAGACCTCAGCTCTATCTATTCTAGACCCTATGGTGCAGTGCTTTCCAAAAGAACTCTCTGCAATGATGGAAATGTTCTATATCTGTGCTGACCAATATGGTACTCATCAGTCCATACTGAGCACTTGATATGTCGTTAGAGTGACTGAGAAACTGAATTTTTAATCTTATTTAATTTGAATTTAAATAACCACAAGTGGTTAGCGGCTATCTCACTGGATAGCACAGTGACAGCATAACTTTTCAATCATTCTCTTGCCAGCAAATTCAATAAACTTGACCCTCTGTGCAGAATTCATCCCAAGAACACTTTACTTTTGATCTACATCTCTGTTCTTACAACTGAATGCTTGAGCACTCCTGGAGGAAATTATTCAATTTTCAGACTGGTGACATTACAAATCAATGTCTTCTGTCCCACTTAACTTGGCCTCTGGGCCTCTGGGCTGCTGACTCTGCTTACTACCCTCTCCCTTCCTCACAGCAGTTACTTCAGCAGTACCCTCTCCTACTGCTTTTAGTTTCTCTTTCTCTTACAGTCACACTCCCTGAAAGGGTAAGGAGGAATTTCTGCCTCCACCCCCAGCCTCTGTCCCCCACCTCTCTGATGAAACTTCTTGGGCAAAGGTGGGCACTGGCTTCCCACTACTGCCACATGCAGAGCTCTTTCAGACCTCATCTTATTGGACCACTCTGTTGAATGTCACCTTGTTGGCCATCTCCCCTGCTTGAAACTGTTCTTTCCATATCTCTGACCTCCTGGTCAGTTTTCTCTGATCACTCCTTAAACGGTGATTACCTTGAGTGCCTACTCTTGATCTTCTCTTTGCTCTCCACACTCTCTGGTTTTTCTCCTCCATCCTCCTGCATTCAACTGCCAAGTATAAGCTAGTAATTCACAGAGGTTTATCTCCAGCCAATAACTTTCACTAGAATTTGAGATCTCCATGTCCAACTGCCTGCTGAATACCGCTATTTAGATAGCAACAGATACTCTCCTCCTCCCTTTCAAACCTTCCTGTCCTCTGTCTCAGTGATGGTTCCCCCACTCGCTGCTGTCAGTAGTCATCTGAATCATGTGTGGAAAACACCCAAGGGAGGATCTGCACAGATGCGGCTGAAGAGCTCTAGAACTCCCACAGCCAGAGCTGAACTCTCATGTGTAAGAGAAGGGTGAGGAGCCAGTAGGAAGCAAAGGAAAGGGGCAAGCGGAGAAAAAGAATTTTGTATTATCAAGAGATCTTGGGGACACTCTCTTTTAGGTTATGACAAAGGTTCTTTGCTTGACGAAAATTTAGTCAGGCTCCTGACCTTCTCCTAGGCCCATCTATGCACTTCCTTGTAAAATCCAGTTTTAGCAAGAACCCTGCTAAGTTAGTTTAACCAGAATCCCCCACCCTCACCATCTGATCACCCTGAAATATCTGATCGGGTTCCTCATCCTCCAGCATCTCCCAGGTGATGTCTGATCACCCTGGCCCGTCTTCAGCAAGAATCCTATTAGGTCAGTTTAGCCAGAACCCCACTTACCCCTAATGTTTCCTCTTAGTAGTTTTCCGTCCACTGACCCCCCACCCTGCTCCTTGACTATAAATTCTCACCTGCCGGTGCTGCATTTGGAGTTGAGCCCAATATCTCTCCCTCACTGTAAAATCCCTTTGCAGAGGTCCCTATGCCTATCTCAGTAGCACCCCTGCCTCTTTAATAATGTCTTCCTCACTGTGCTTTAACAAATGTCATTGAATATTTGTTTCTTTCACAGTTACTAAAGAGACAGTCTCTGTTATAGGGCACACATGGTTCTCGAGGAGTTTTCATGGCCTAGATGATATTTCTGTTAAGACTAACTTTGCTTTGATTTCATGCATACCATGTATTCTATTATTTATATAAATTATATATATAATTATGTATATTTATATATTATATATCTGTCAGAAAATATATAGCATCTACTATATGTCATATGAAATATCTATTAAAATATATAAAACATCATATAAAGTAAAATGTAAGTGTAAAATGTAAAACACATCATTATATGTCAAAAAAAACCCAGCTTCTTTGACGTACAAACCATCAGACAACACTACCCACTACCCCTTGTTGTGCTGTTGTCCATCCTCCTCCTATGTGCCCCCTTATTCACTGAGTACTTGGCTTGCTGCTACCATCTTCTCCGTCACTGCCCCTGTCTAGGTGACTTTAGCCTCATGAACACAGTGTTCAGTATCTCACTTTCATGTCCTTCTCCTCTCTAGTGATCTTGTCATCCACTCTACTCCAGCCGTCTCCTCCCTGGATCAGATCCCAGACCAGACTGTCACCACTGTACTTCCTGAAAACTCTCAACATCAAGCATCTCACCTGGTGACCACTGCCCCCTGTCTTTTCATTTCATTCCTTCTCCTACCACCACTCCGTCAATTCTTCCACTTCACTGGGATATATTATGAATTGCAACACTTCTCACTGTATCCGCAGATACTACCCCAGGCCAAGCTCCATTACCTCTTGATTGGCTAATCTCAATTGCCTCCTAACCATATCCCTATTTCCTTCCTTACCTTCAAGTCTAGCTGCTCAAGTTCAAATGATCCTTAAAAAATATCTCAGATGACATAATTCTCCTTTTTGAAAGTCTCTGATGACTTCCCACCACAGTGAAAATTATATCCAAACCCTTTCCTCTCACACTGAGAACTATATCCAAAATCCTTCCCATGGCCTGCAAGGTCTTATGTAATCTGGTCCTTGGGATTTTTCAGAACTCTTTCCATCATCTACTCTGCCCCAGCCACACTGGCTTCCTTGCTATTCCTCCAAAAAACCAGGCACACTGTGTCTCAAGGCCTTTGCTCATGTTGATTCCTCTTCCTGGAAGGCTCTTCATCCAGACAGTCTCATAGCTATTTCTTTACTTCTTACGGATCTCTCATCTTCCTATAGCTACCCTCCTGGGAGATGTCTCTGAGTAACCTATTGAAGACAGCATCTTTATCACTCTCTATTTCTTACGCTGACTTATTTTTTAACATAGTACTTATCATGACCTGACATGATATGGTATGTTTGGTTATCTCCTGAGGAATCTGGCTCCTGGTTAAAACTTATGTGTGATTTTTCAGGCCTGACCCTGGGCAATTACAAAGGCTTTACCTGGCAGGCTTACGGGGAAAAGCTGCATTCCCGACACCAGACTTGGTGCACAGCCCATGCGTGGCAGTCTCTCAGGGGAGTTGCAGTCAAGGACTCTAGTGCCTCCAGCAAGTCTTGCTCTTTTGCATATTTACATTAGTAGCTCAGGTGTCTTTGTTCCTAGGTTTACTTATTTGAGACCTTGGAAAGAGGTCTTCAGGTGCCCCCGCTGAGGCCTCATGGTGGGGAGGAGGGAGAAGCTTGGAGACGCTTTTCCCCATGTTGACTCAGTATTTCTACTCCTAGTCCTTCCCCTGCATCCTTCTCCTCTACCCCTACACTAGTGCCCATAAAACTGTTGGAGCCTTTTGTTAAGGGCCCCGTCAATAAAGAGAAGATCTCCATGTCTGTACTGATCCACCCGACCCTTGACTCGTGTGCTGCACAGAGAGAGAGAGAATTAAAAATGTAGAAGAGGTTAAAGGTCATGAAGAGTTAGTCTGAGAAGCTCTAGTAGTTTCTAGAAGAAGAGAATGGAGTAAGTGGTAGCTAAACAATATTTGGAGAGATAAAGGTCATGAATATCCAAAATTGATAAAGACATGAGACCTCAGATCAAAAGTGCATTCTAAGTACCAGGCAAGATAAACAAAAATAAATCCACACCTATGGGGCCGGCCTGGTGGCTTAGTGATTAAGTTTGTGTGCTCTGCTTTGGCGGCCAGGGGTTTGCGGGGTTGGATCCGGGGCGCAGACCTACACACCATTCATCAAGCCATGCTGTCGCGGTCTCCCACATACAAAATAGAGGAAAACTGGCACAGATGTTAGCTCAGGGACAATCTTCCTCAAGCAAAAAGAGGAAGATTGGCAACAGATGTTAGCTCAGGGCCAATCTTCCACACAAATAAATGAATAAATAAAAATAGATCTGCACCTAGAAACATTGTGGTGAAGCTGCTAAACATAAAGCATGAAATGTTTTTTCCAAACTTACAAAGAAGAAGAATAAAATCAATTATCCTCATTCTTTAAAAAATGCAGAATGAATATCTACAAAATAATGACAATGAGACTGAAAGCTCCTTAGCTACCACAAACCAAAGAAGACAATGGAGCAATAACTTCTAAATGAATATAACACAAAAAAGAAAAAGAAAGCAAATTATAACATTTTAATTCAATGGACTAATACAGTTTCAAAAATTATAAAAATGAAAAGCGTTTAGAAATTTTAGAAAGCATGTATAAAACAACATTGAATAAAACATATTCAGAGATTTGCATATATGTTGTGATCACAACTATATATAACTATTTTTACTCTCTTGTCTGTTACTTCGTAGTAAGGACTAGAAAAGTGATTTTTAAATAGTAGAGGGAGTTGAGTCCTTTTCAATAGAGATGTCTGTAGGAAGAAGGAATGAAAGAAGGTGAAAATGAAACCAAGAATGGGTAAATACTCTTAGAGGGTGTTAAATGTATTCTTGTGATTTTGAGGTCCCTGTGGCCTGGAAATGTAAGAGCAGGCAGTTCTGTGGAACAGATCAGCTCTAGAGGTAAAATCTTGGCTATAAAGAAAGGGTTACAAGTGTTTCTGTTTCTGTAAATCTCAACAGTATTCAGGAGGACAAAATCCCCAGTTGCATATTCTGAAAATGGTATTAAGATCTCCTCACAAAGGAAAACTAAGCTACGGCCTCTCAAACTCTTGCTCCTTCCCAGAGGAGTCTGTCTGCCATTGGAGCCTCTACATTCCCTACCTATTTCACTCTTGCTCCCAAACAAGCCTACACTTACCCTATTCAGTGACTGACTTCCACTAAACTAACTTGTCATTAAATGAACTTGCCCATTCTCTCTGAAACTGACTAAACACTCTACTAAAATGATCAATTACTTTAGGGGTAAGATATTCCCTACTGGCTGTCATACATGTATTTCAAAAGACTCTGAAATAGTAGCTTAACACAGAAGAGTGGCTCCACTGGGAGAACTATTGGGCTCCAAGACAATTCTTTGGGAGTTTGGGAATTAGGTCTGAACTGTCACATCCAGGTGGTGATTTTAGTGACTACCCTCAATAGCAGTAGGAAATGGGAAGTCAAAGCAACCGTGGAAACATAATCCCTGTGCAACCACCCATGTGAGAACCTGTAAAAATCTGGGAGGAAACAGTGGATCTTTCCATAGGATGTGGAATGAGGGTTTGAGCCAACTTTATGTAAGTCTTGAAGTGGAGAAAGATGCCCGACTACACTCTCAGTACATTAACTGAACCAGAGGTATTGTTCAAGAGAAATGGAAAGTCCTAGGACCCAGAGAACCCCCAGACAATAAGAGAGCAACTATCAAAAGTCAAATTAGGGGCTGGCCCAGTGGCTTAGTGGTTAAGTTTGTATGCCTCGCTTCGGTGGCCCGGGGTTTGTGGGTTCGGATCCCAGGTGTGGACCTACACACCACTCATCAAGCCATGGTGCGTCCCAAATGCAAAATGGAGGAAGATTGGCACAGATGTCAGCTCAGCAACAATCTTCCTCACCAAAAAAAAAAAAAAAAAGGTCAAATTAGAAAGAAACTTCCTCCTGCTGTGTGAACTACTGATTTTCCAAATACCACTCTGGCTCCAGCTTTCAAGTGTTACAGAGGTACTCGGTAGCCACACACAGAGCTTGATAGTTAGAGGTGCCTCTGCAAGTGGCACTTAGAAATTCCTTTAGCTTTATAAATACAAAGCTCAAATTGTAATCTAATTCTGCAAGGTCACGGCTGCCCCTCCCATCCTTTTCAATGTTAAACTCTCATACAATTTTTACCTCAATGGCAGGGGCAGCAACTATAATGTCTAATTTCTATAACTAGGGGAGGACACAAAAGATATGGGGGAAAAAGGAAAACAACAGAATTATTTCACTGTACTGTTCTATCTTTGCCATCAAATAAATTATTCAGGGCTGCATTTTGATGTGGATTATCTTGGCCAATCCATCTCCTTTCTCCTTTTGGATGCCTGCCTATGGCCAGGTCACTGCTGACCAGCCCAGTAATCAGACATGTGTCCTGAGAAGAAAGACAGGTACAAATGCCCATTGATTCTTTTCCATCTTTAAAAGAATGGAATCTGTGTTGCTGCTGTTCTTGTTTTTAATCATGTGTGAAGTGTTGACAATGTCATCTTCTAATCAGGTGTCCCCATTTTCCTATCCTAGTTGAACTTTGTACTGCCAAAAACCTAGTCACTTGTTCTCTCACCACTGTAAAACTTAAACAGTTACCATTTTGGGGGAGTTATTTTTAAGGTTTCAATATTGATAACTCTCCTTTCAGAAGCTAAGAAGTGTCCAAGCTGTTTCAAAGGCAAAGCGAGGGTGAAAGTGACACCTGGACACAGTCTTGATAGGCTTTCTCGGCTTTCTTCTCACTTTCAGCGTGCAGAGTCAGAAAGTTTGGGGGAAAATGGTACTTTAGTTCAGACTTTTCTGAAAATTCGTTTTTCGGCAATTATTTTTTTCCTTCTCTTCCAAGTGTTAAGAGCCAGGGTGGTCATTGTGATGAGAAGGATCGGGGCCCAAGCTTTAGGGACAGCTGAGGGGTCCACCGCGGGGAGGTGGAAGGCATGCTGGTGGGGAGCTCGTGAGCTTGGCTGAAGCACAAGCCACATTATCCACCAAAGTTGTTTGGTTCCTCAAGGAGCAAATCCTACCATTTATGAATTGTTCACTAGCAAGAATTAGGAGAAGCAGCATAATGTCAAGGTTAAGTGACCAGATGCCGAATCTACACCGCTGGGCGTGAAGCCAAGCTCTGCCACTTATTGGCTATGTCGGTCTTCGGCAAATTACTTCACCTCTCTGGTCTTTAATTTCCACGACTGTAAAATGGGGAATCGTAACAAGACCTAAAGCAGAGAGTTATTGTGATATTTAAATGAGCTAATATTTATAGAATTCTTAGAACAGGACCTGGTACAAGGGAAGTGCTACATCTATGTATTTGTCAAATAAATAAAATAAATGGAATGGGAAGGAGTTCCTGCTGGATCATTTCTCCAGAGCCTGGTCTTACTTCGTTTCTCCCTTGCTCTTGCCCTCACATACCTTCTACCTCCCCAAGAGCTAAAGTAGCAGGTCATTGGGCCCAGGAGGTGGAAGCTGCTGTTATGACCTGAGTCAGTGAGGTGATCAGTTGACACATCGATAGACCTCACAGTCACGGACTCAACAAGCTCCAAGGTGCTAAGCAGAAAACAGAAATCACAAAGGGCCTGTCTGGGCCAGCACCAATGTGAGGGAGCCTCTCTGCCTAGATCCCTGGCTCCTGGACTCCCACAGCAGGCATGAGTGTCACTGACTAGTTGCCCCAGGAACTCAAAGGTGGGTTTGGAAGTGTTTAACTGTTCTTCCAAATTGTTTTTTTCCTTTTGTTATGGTAAGGAGATGCAGTCACCAACCATCCTGAACCAGACCAAGCCTCATTACAAGAGCTACGCCTATGACTTTTGCCTTATTTTTAATGCTAAGATCTCTCCAGGAGGAGCTTAGGCCTCATAACCATAACCTGCAGTGGAAGCGTGTTTTCCAGCTGAGCCTGTGCAATCAAATACCCACCTCTCCCATTTGAATATTCATTCCCCACCTGAAATAAGAGGTCTCTACTTTCCTTTGTTTGGGGACGCCATGACTCTGGAAATGATTCTTCAGGGTCCCTTATTTGCTGCAAATATGCCTTATTTTGTGAGACAACTACTTCTGGTAGAGAGTATGATTTAACTCCCCAGGAGGGAACTCACTTTGGTTTCGGTAACATGAGGACAGTGGCCAAGGGCCTGGTTTGTGGTCATCTGGAGGAGGTGAGCTCATGGCCAGGCCAGCTACTCGGGGGCAGCCTGTGTGCCTCTGTGGTCAAACTGCAGGTTCAGCTCCTCTCCCTGTCTGCCCCACACCAGGACTGGGGGGCATCCCTCTCCGTGCTGAGGGTGGGGGAAAATGAGAACCAGGAAGGGGTGGGACAGGAGAAACTAAAGACACCCAGTCACAGGACGTGTGACAGGAACCTCGGCCAACCCGGTTTACAGACAAAGAAACTGAAACTCAGAGAGGAGAAGCAAACAGGGAAGATGGGCGTTTTGTGAGGCCTGACACTGCAAAAATGCCTTTGGGGTAAGGGGAGGGGCTCTTCAAGGAAAAAATATACAGAATTCAAATGCAAAATGCCTACATTTTGCCTACAATGCCACCTAACTGGAGGAGAATGTGATAGAAAAGTTGCCGTGGAAAGAGACAGTGGTCTTAATTTATTGTGGTTAAAATAACTCACTTAGGAAATTTTACCAAAGCATAAGACGTGTGACCTCACTGCTCGGGCTCCTCATGGAGTCTTGGGGATCTTTGGGAAGAGCTTGTGCAAGTGAGGAATTCTGAGGCTCAGCTTCATTAGCTTCATGGTAAATCAGCTGATGTAACTAGCTGAAGGCCACTGAAGTGGGTGGCAGCAGGGCTGGGTTCCTTGATCCTCCCGGGTAAGCAGGGGCAACTATGACCTACGGATCTGGGCTGGTGGGGAAGGCAGTGGAGCAAGAGGGAGAAGGTAGGCAACATGGAAACCAATGCTCCTTAGCCCAAGAGTTGTTTCCTAAAAGCCTGAGAATGCCAGAAATGAGGACACAGAAGGCCAGAAGAGACTATGTGTGGAACAAAAGAGTTAAGCTTCAGAGATGTCAGAGCAGGGACCTTCCCTGGCTCCCCGGGTGTCACTGGACAGGCCCACCTAGCCTACTTGGTGCATCCAGTACCAGGGGTGTGAGATGGCAGAGGAGGAGGATGCACAGAAGGGCAGGGCTCCATCCCAGGCTGGGCCTGCCATCAGCTGAGATACCTGTTCTCAATCAGGATGCTTCCTTCTTCTCCAGGAAAGTCTTTTGTGCATATGGTATTGTGCAACACTGGATAGGAAGTGAGTAAAACCCACTGTGTCTCCGGCCCAGGCTTGCAGTGGTCAGACTCATTGAGAAACAGTGGAAGAATTCTAGGACTTTACAAAGCCAAAAGTTTCTTACCAGAGAGCAGGAAGGTCATCACAAAGAGAGTGTTGCTCAGTCCCATAGTGCTAGAGTTAAAAAAGAAAAGATAAAACTTGATTAGAAAATGAAACCAAAAACCAAACACGGCAAGTGGAGTCTGGGATTCCCTTAGGTCTGTGGGAGTGGCAGGGACCATGCTATGTGTTCATGAAAGACGGTTCCTTTTCCTCCTACCTCCACAGGAACACTGTATTTCCCAGCCTCCCCTGCAGTTAGATGGGCCATGAGATTGAGTTCCAGCCAATGGAATTGTGGGCAGGAAAGACCAGTGTTGCTTCCAGACCTGCCGCTAAAGCCTCCTCTCTCTTTCCTCCCTCCCCTGTCTCCTTGGACGCAGAGGATCCAGAGGAGGAGTCCAAGGGCCTAGAGGATGGCAAAGTCTCAGTATGAAAGGAAGCTGGTGTGCCGAACCAATTAATAAAACAGCTGTCTCCACCCCACAGTGATCCACACTGGACTGTGACATGAGCAAAATGTAAACTTTTATTGTGTTAAGCGAATGAAATTTTGGGGATAGTTTATTGCAGTAGTTTGCGTTACTTATCTTGATCAATACGATGGGTATGATGGTGCAAATGGAGAGTATTCATGTTTAGAAATCAACTTTCCTTTGGTTTCCCTGTGGTTCTCCAACTTTAATGTGCATCAAAATCGCCTGGGAGAGCGTGTTAGAGCAGTTTTCCGGGCCTTGTCCACAGAGATTCTTACTTAGTAGGCTGGGTGAAACACACAGCTTACAAACCCACAGGTGTTGATGATGGTGCTGGTCTAAGAACTCTGCTTTGAGAACCACTGCCCCAGAGTATTCACTTAATCTACAAGAGGGAGCCATGGAAAATGACAGGCATTGCTTTCCAACCTCTATCCTCTCTTTCCTCCCCTCCCTCCCTCCCTCTTTCTTCACTCACCCACTTACCCCAACTTAGACCAAAAAGGCTGTAGAGAGGCTTACAGGGAAGCACAGAACAAGGAAAGATGACCGACACTGGAAACAGGTGGAAAGCAAACCAAATGCAGGAAGATAAAGTGGAGCCAAGTACAAGGCCAGTGCTAGATGCTTACCCTAGACAATCTGCCCACCTCGCATGGTGTGGCTCACAAGTTTGGCTTGTAGCTTTTTAACAGCCAAAGTGAAAAGGAAAACCTAACTGGTGGATTAATTTACAGATCTGTCCATCAGATCAAAACAAACCACAGCTCAAGAGAAGATGCACAACTCTTCCTGATGAACAACAGAAATTTCTTCCTTGGAGTTGCTTGTCTAGAAGCCATCCCTGATCCTTTTGGGCTGTCCCAGACACCCTTCCTCTCTGCTCCCTGAGCACCCAGCACAGGGCTTTGGGCTAAATGTATCTGTTATGTTTCTTCCTTTCTAGACTATAACCTCTCTTTTTTCAGTTAAAAGTTTTTGAATAGATTGTACTTGCGCATGGTGCTAAATTTAAAAGGTAAAGGTGATCAATAGTAGAAAGCAAATCTCCCAATCCTGTCCCCTAGCTATCTATTTTTCCCCCATAGTCATAACTGGAGTGACCATGTTACCTGTTAATGGTTTCTTGCCTCTACTGGCAGTTATTTTAGGCAAAAAAAATGAAAACACAGACTCATATTCTTTTTTCATTTTATTTATTTATTTTTTTGAGGAAGATTAGCTCTGAGCTAACATTTGTGCCCATCTTCCTCCATTTTTTATATATGGGACATCTGTAACAGCATGGCTTGATAAGCGGTGCACATGTGCACACCTGGGATCTGAACGGCGAACCCTGGGCCGCCAAAGTGGAGCATACGAACTTAACCGCTAGGCCACTGGGCCGGCCCCTTTTCATTTTATTTTTAAAGACAAATTGTGGCATACAATACACAGTTTTGCACGCTTACCACTACGTTAGATATTGTTCTGTATCAGCATGTACTGAGTATTCTTGTTCTAACAGTTGCACATTATTCTGTTGTATACTGTTGGATGGCAATAATTTATTTCACCAGCCCATATCAATGGAAATTTAGGTTGTTTCTAATCTTTTGCTACAATGAAAAACCTTCATCATATGCCAAGTCACATATGTGGTAATAAGCTATCTTTCTAGAAGTAAAATCTCTTGACCAAAGGGTCAAAGAGTAATTGAGGTTTTAATCTTCACAGATATTGAAAGATTGTTCTCCCCTAAGATTACATGTTTATGCTTCCACCAACATAACATGAGCATACTTATTTTCATGTAGTTTTTGCCAACATAGCATGTTTTCTAACTTGTGATCTCTACCAACAGGGAAGGTTAAAGTGACACCTCATTGTAATTTAAAAAAATTTTTTTTGTTGTGGTAAAATACACATGACATAAAACTTACCATCTTACTCATTTTTTAAGTGTACAGTGGTATTAAATATATTCACATTGTTGTGCAAACACCACCGCAACCCATCTCCAGAACTCCTTTCATCTCGCAGAATTGAAACTCTATATCCATTAAACGTAGCTCCCTATTCTCCCTCCCCCCAGCCCCTGGAAAGCACCATTCCACCTTCTGTCTCCATGAATTTGACCACTCTAGGTACCTCATATAAGTGGAATCATACAGTGTTTGTATTTTTGTGTCTGGCTTATTTCACTTAGCATAAGGTATTCAAGATTCACCCATGTTGTAGCACTTGTGTCAGAATTTCCTTCCTTTTTAAGGTTGAATAATATTCCACTGTATGTATATGCCACATTTTGTTTATCCATTCACCTGTTGATAGACATTTGAATTATGTCCACCTTTTGGCTATAGTGGATAATACTATGAACGTGAATGCATAAATTCTCTCTTCAAGACCCTGCTTTCATTTCTTTTGGGTATATACTTAGAAGTGGATCATATGGTGATTCTATTTTTAATTTTTTGAGGCACTGCCATACTGTTTTGCATAGCAGCTGCACCATTTTACATTCCCATTAACAGTGCATAAGAGTTTCAATTTCTCCACATTCTTGCCAACACTTGCTATTTTCTGTTTTTTTAATTCTATAGAATCCTTCCTAATGGGTGTGCAGTGGTTCTCACTGTAATTTTAGAATGCATTTCTTTTATTATGAGTAAGAGCATCTTTTCAAATGTGTAAGAGAGAATATTTCCTGTTCCATGTGCTGTCTGTACATTTCTTTTACCTGCTTTTAACTTTGGTCTTTGGCCTTTTCTTCTTGATTTATAGGAACTCTTTTATGTTTAAAACCTCAGTGCTAATTAGTAACTAATTAGAAAGTTAGTGCCTTATGACAATGAGGTGCAAATGTATTCAGTTGCTGAAGCACACAGCAGGTGTTCACTAGATGAATCTCATGCTTGCTCCAACTGCTCTCTGCCTCCCTTGCAGTGATGTCAGTAGTTTCAGAGCCTGGGCATTATCTGTTGGGCCAAAGCTGACACCACTTAATGGTAGAGCCTGGAAAGAGACTTCTCTATATGATTCCTGTGCACTTCCTCATACTCCATTATCTCTAGAATCCTATTTATCACAGAATCTGAGGACTGGAACCTTTTGAGTCTGAACTCTCACCAAATACAGGACATACCCATTGTTCAAAAACCAAAAATCAGTATACTTGACCTAACCAAAGATTTTTTTTCCTGGAGTGATGTGTGGAACAGGGATACAAAATCAAATTATATTTTGCTATAAATTTAACAAATCACCTTTAATTCAAATAATTACATGAAATCAGTAAGGCCCTGGGAAATCTTGGACAAATGATCCCTGTAATTCATGCAGTGGGGAGGAGCACTGGGTATGGCACGGAAGTCAAGGCTATCTTTGACTTCTCCATTTGGAAACTCTCTTCCCTTGAGTGAGAAGCTGTCTCTTCTTCACTTCCTCTCGTTGATACTGGTGTTGTTCTCTGGAACTACCCAGAGTAAGCTCAATACACTTCTGTCAAAGCCCTTCAAGGATTTGGGGACAGCAATCATGTCCCTCCTCAAAACCCTGGCCCAGCAGGGACAGTCCTTGTAGTAAACTTCAGTGACATTAATTTGGAGACTGTACACTGTCCTGGACAACATTTCAGACACTTGGCTTGTCAGAGATCCTATTAAAATGTGTGTTAAAATACTTGAGATTAACATGATTCCCTTTTATAGAGCATAAATGCCCCATGTGAAGAATTTCTCTCCACTCTAGCCATGGTGTGTGGGTGTGGGCAGGGGAGAGGGGCACGGTTAGGAAGCCAGTTTCTTCAATGTTGTTGGCTCTGAAGAAGAACAGAAATGTCACAGCTCCCTCAGGAATGAACTCTCAGCCACAACCACGAGTCATTGCTTTCTCCAGAGGCCCCGAGAAGTAGAAACTTGCTCTTGGAAGGAGAGAGCGAAAAGGGGAATGGGAAAGGAAAGAACCTAAGAATTTCGGGGCGGGGGGCATTCTCTGAGAGGAGATCTCTGTCAGCTGTGAGCAAAATAAGGCCTGTAGGTGGGTGAACTGGTCAAAACCTAAAATGTGTAGCCTTCATGTGGCTGGAGGTTCACTTCAGAAACCAAAGAAGTGCACCTACCGTCCACCACTTTCCCCTACGTTATATGCCCAGCCCATCACAGAACATGAGCGAGAGTCAGCTGGATGAGTAATTAGACTGCTATTGCTCACAACAAGGTGGTATTATCGGCCCCATGTTACACATGAAGAAAGGGAGTCTCAGAGAGGTTAAGGAACTTGCCCTAGCCACCTGGCTAGTAAATGAGCTGAAATTTAAACCTACGCAGCCTCACTGTGTTCTTTCTAACGCTAGCGTAGTTCCTTTAAAAGTTCCAGCCAGTTCCAGCTGTGCTTTGGGAGCAAGTGCAAAGGATGCTGACTCTACCCACTCTCAGGGTCCCAGGGGAGCAGCACATCACCAGGGCCAGGTGTGATGGTGGCTCCTGGAATCAGAGTGTGACGCTCAAGGAAACAGGCTGGGATGGAGTGGGAGGGGGCCAAAAGCATCCCTTTGTATCAGGGGAGATTCTGTCCTGAGGTTCCATTCGTTCCACAAATATTGTTTGAGCGCCCTTTATGCACCAGACAGAGAAAGGTCCTCTCCACTTCAGCCCTGGACAGGTAATCAGTGTCCTGGCGTGGGCCTAGCTCCAGGCACATGGGTTACTGTGTTTCAGCTATGCCTCTCCTAGAAGAGCTCTGGGGAAATGTGAGTATTTGGGACGAAAAAGGAGGGGATAAAGAAGGGATTCTTTGTGTCTCAGGTCTGAAGGAGCGTGTGGGATCTAGTTCAGGCAAAAGGCAGTATGAAGGGATTTAGTCGGGGGCGGGGGGTGGCCAGAAATGGGGTGGGACAGGAAGTGCAGATATGATGACACAGGAAGTGAGAGAAAGATTCCAAGGCAGAAGCCGGGGAGCAAGAAGAAAAATGTTTCCTATTTCACAACTTTGTCTAGAATGTTAGTGGTGATCAAGGCAGTAGGAAAAATGCTGATAAGTTTGCTGTTGTCTAAGGAAAGTTGTTCATTGAGACCATCTCTCAGGCAAACATTTACTGAATTTCCTCAGTGTGGGGCCTGTTCTAGAGGTTGTGGGGGAGTATAAAGATGTGTAGGCCTTGGTCCCTCACCCAATACTAAAAAGAAAGACAGAGTGTCCACAGATAACTACAATTCAAGCTCCAGGACCAATGTGGAAGGTGGCAATGCTTATCCCCTCCCAGCACAGGCGAGAGTCTTTGCTCCAAACAAAGCAGGAGATGCCACAGCCTCTGGGGAGGGAGGCTTAGGTCCAGCTTAGTTCAGCGCTCAGGGCCTGGCCCTTTGCCTTCTGCCGGTTCATACTGTGACTGGAAAAGCCAGACTTGCTGGACCGTGCCCTGATGTCATTCATTCGTTCAACAAATGTTTATTGAGCCAGGCTTGGTGCTAGGTGCTGGGAATATAATGATGAGCAAAACCAGAAACAGCTCCTCTTCACGTGGTTGCTTCAGGTTTAGTAGAGGAGCAAGATAATGATCAAATAATCACACAAATAAGTGTAAAATTATAACGATGACAAGTGCTACAAAGGAGAGGTTCATAAAGGAGAGGTTGAGAGCCTATAATAGGACCAGTCTAAAGTGAGATTTGAAGAGTGATGTGGTAGATTGAAGATGGACACATATTCTTTGCTACTCCTCCCATGAAGAAGGGGCATCTCCTCTCGTCTCCTTGAATCTGGGCTGGCCTTACAGACTTGTGACCAATAGAACGCGGTAGAAGGGATGCTGGGACTTCTGAGGTTAGATCATAAGAAGCCTTACAGCTTCTGTCTTTTTTGGAATACTCTTTCTGGGGCTCTGAGCTACCACGGAAGATGTCTCACTCCCCTGAGACCATCATGCTAGAGAGGCCATGTGTAGGTGTTTGGGTCAATAGTCCCAGCTGAGCCAAGCCTTCCGGCCATCTCTGCCAAACCACCAGACATGTAAATAAAACCTTGGATCCTCTAGATCAGAGGTCAGCAAACTGCAGCCTTCAGACCAAATCTGGCCACCACCTATTTTTATAAAGACAGTTTTGTTGGCATGCAGCCATACCCATTTATTTACTTATTGTCTACGGCTGCTTTTGCACTTTGATGGAAGAGTTGTGTAGCTGTGACAGAGACCATATGGCCTACAAAGCAGAAAATATTTTCTATCTGGCCTTTTATAGAAAAAAATACTGACCCTTCCTCTAGAACAGCACTGTCCAGTAGAAATATAATGCAAACCACATACGTAATTTGAAAATTTCTAGCAGCCACGTTAAAAAAACTAAAAAGAAGTAGGTGAAATTAATTTTAATAATGTATTTAATCCAATATATCTAAAATATTATAATTTCAACATGTAATCAATATATAAATTATTAACAGATATTTTACATTCTTTTTTCTGTACTAAATCTTCAAAATCGTGTGCGTATTTTATACTTACAGCACGTCTCAATTAAGACAAGCTACATTGCAAGTGATCAGTAGCCACATGTGGTTAGTGGCTACTGAACTGCACAGTGTACCTCTAGACTAGCCCATTCATGAACTCAATATCAGCAAGTGACCTCAACTGATGCCACAAGGAACAGAAAAATCACTCAGAAGCATGCTCAAATTTCTGACTCAGGACATTGTGAGAAAGAGTAAAATATTCATTGTTTTAAGCTGCTAAGTTTGGAAGCAATTTGTTATGCACAATTTGTAAACAGAACAGATTGAATAGGCGCTAACTAGTGAAGGGTTAGGGGGTGGCTTGAAAAGATTCTAGGCAAAGGAAACTATGTGCAAAGGCAGTGAGGCAGGAGGGCACGTGAGAGAAGGTCAATGTGGCTAACGTGAATAGAGAGGTAGGAGAGGAGACTGGAGAGGTCAACAGGGGCCAGACCAGGCTCATCTTATGGCTCAGGTAAGGATTTTGGTCTTTGCTCTGAGAGCATGGCAACCACTGAAGAAATTAAAGCTGATGAGTGACATAATCAGGTTTGCACTTTGAAAAGATGACCGGCTACTGTGTAGCAAATGGATAGTAGGGAAGCCAGACCAGATACCAGAAGACCAATCAGTTGGCTACTGCAGACGTTTAAGTGAAAAAGGATGGCCATTTGGTCTAGGGTGGTAGTGGCAGAAACAGAAAGAAGTAGATACATTCAAGTAATATTTGGATTATAATCAACAGGATACAGAGAGGGATTAAATATGTGGGATGAGGACAAGGTATTGATTGATTCATTCATTCATTCAACAACTGAGTGCCAGGAATCATTCTTATTTAATAGACTGATCCCACAGTGGATGCTACAGGGTTCCTTTACTTTTTCAATTTCACATATTCAGTAAAACTATGAATGAAAGCACAGCAATCATACTTCTGCTTTCCAATGTGCAGATGACACAAAAAACAGTCAGATAGCTATTAAGCTGGTCAGCTGAGTTAGTATTCATAAAGCCTGAAAAGAGATCTGATAGTAGCATGATGAATCTCGTGAGGATAAGGGTAAAGACCTGTGCTTAAGTTTTAAAACAACAACTGTAAAGCAGGACGAGTAGACAGAGAAATAGCTTATCCACAGTAAATGTAACAATCACATTTATTGAGTGTGGCACGGCTACCTAAAAATTAATTCAGTCTTAGTGTAGACTTTGGTCCCTGTACTCTGTGCTAATCAGACCACATCACTTGTGGTATCACGTTCGGTGAGGTCGGTTATACTTGAATGACGCTGACAGATTAGTTTATCAAGAGAACGAGCAGCACAATTCACCAGGGAATAGTGAAAGTATGTCAAATGAGGAACAGTTGAAAGGAGGTGGGTAATGAACCTGGAGAAGAGGAGCCTGCAAGAGCATGATGGCTGTCTGCAAATATTTAAAGGGCCCCCGCGGGATGACACACGCACTGTTGCTGAAGGGCAAGGAGCTTCAATAATTGGAAGTTATAGGGAACCAGATTTCAGCTTCAGATAGTGAAGAACTTTGAATAGCGTGCTACAACCAAGGACTAGACTTTCTTGTGAGGTGATGAGCTCCTCATCACCAGAACTGCTCCAGCAGATGTGGGGTGATAATGCAGAGGAGACATTTTAGGAGGGATTCTTGAATTGGGTGGGTAGTTGAACTCCGTAACTTTTAAGTTTACCTTTAAGATTCTCATTACATACCCAGGAAGAAGGAAAAATAAAGGAGAAAATCTGGCCACACCACCTTTCTCTGTCTGCCATCTGGAGTCCATTCCTCTCATTTTTAGCATAGTGTAGGGTACGGTGCATTTAGAGGATTCCCCTGAATGTGCAGGGTCTGCTGAGCTGACTACAAGTGGTCCAGGGCTTCAGAAGAGAGGGAGAACAGCAAGCAATCCTATAGCCCCGAAGGGTAGGGTGAAGGTGGTGATATTTGGACTGGGCCTTAAAATCGAATCAAACTCGGTTTCAGAAGTGTACCCTGGTGACAGGAACAAAGTGAGCTACGCACATTAGTGCTTGCAGGAGAGAGTGTACTTCTGTTAGAGCGGATGAGGTTTTTACCCAGTATTGGCTCCAAATGAGCCCACTCATTGTGACACTCCCACTCTGGAGGGCTGTCAGCCTAGGCCACTGCATTGCTTAACAGAATCTTCCTCAGAGAACTGCTGTCTTCCTTTCACATTAGCAATGGTTGATGTTCTAGAACTCAGTGTGGTGACCATCTACCTCTGTCCTTGGAGGCTTCGCAAGGTTCCAGCAATTCTTCCCATGACCGCGCTTCAAACAGGTTCCTGAAGAGGTACCACCCTGCATCCTAGGCATCCAGTTAACATGTCTTAAAGAACTCCTGCCTCCCGAGGAGCCACTTTTAAATGTTTGGTTGAGTTTAACTGGATAAATACCTCAGTCATATTCTTGACACACACATACATGCATGCACATGTACAAGAGCAGAGGCATAACCATGTGTTCAAGCCTTCTTATTGGTATAATCTTCTTTGGCAACTTTCTGAGCCATAATCAAATGTAATAGTCTGTGAGGACACACAGAAATGGGGGAATGACTAGGGCCTTTTTAAAGGACAAAAGAAAAGATGAGTGGACTGGAAGAGAGGTTGACTTTGGACAAATAGTGGGAAAATAGCTTCTGTGAGAAGAGTAGGATAGTTTAATGGGGCCTGGAAAATCCGAGGAGTTTATTTTTGATTTGATAGAAAACAGAGAGTTTGGGATTAATAGTTTGGAAGCAGAAAAAGTGTATAATGACAGTTTAAAGAAAATAAGCCTGTCAATGGCCAGAAGAAGGAGGTGAGGGCTGGTATCAGGGTGATCAAGAAAGCCAATATCAAAGGCTCGTGGACCTAAGATGAAGAGGCTGAATCAGGATAGGGACAGTGGGCATGACAAGAAAGAGATGAGCAGGAGCGATGCCATGACGACGATATGAACACTTCCTGGTGTCTGGTGGCCAGAGGAGATGATTCCCTATGGATACGCGTCACCCATCCTGAGCTGCTTTCCTTGAACTCTCCTGCCAGCCACGTCTCTTTCTAGCTCAGGCTGGCTCACATGTCTGACTTGGTTTCCAATCTCTTCTTGGAGAAAATCCCCCTGAGCCCCATTTGTGGAGAATTTTCTTACTTAACACCGCCTTCCTTTCATTAGCTGTCCTTTCCCTCTCTCATTTTCGAGCACGGTGTTTCCACACAGATATGAGGGGAACAGTGTCAAAGATGCATAGGTACGAAGAAGAAATGTCTTCGCACACTCATAAGGAGGAGAAGCATGCTTTTACTCACTCCCCAGGATTGTAGGTAACTAAAGAATTAAAATTGAGGCCATTCCCCTCACTCACCCAAAGGAGCATAACACGGCCATAGCCTTTAGCTTTTCCCATCTCCTGACAGCAAGTTTGTGTGAACGAGAGAGGCCCAGCTCTAGTCATATGTAGAATTGGACCTTTCTGAGTCAAGGAGCACCACTTTTTCAAATTGTCAATGATTTGGGGAACCATTTTTTCCTTTGTGCCAAAAAGTGCCTTGGGTAAGCATCATGCAAAGTTTATAGGTACCCCTCTCTCAGTCTATGCACATCAGTCAAGGTCTCTGCCTGCCGTGAATAAGACCCATAGAACTAAGGAAAAGGCAGCCATGCCAATCCTGACCCCCTAAGGGAGCCCCTTCCTGTTCTCTCAGAACTAGAGTCATGGTCAAAGAGAAAGCCAATGTTTCAAGGGCACAATATGAGGGACGTCCCCCTCTCCCCATTCCGCATACCAGCCCTACTCTGGTTGGGATTCCCAAATTAGTCATTCCTTGGGTTAAGGCATTTTTGAAAGCCCCTGTTAAAATGCAAATGATAGCTGGAAGGGAGAAGTGTTTTTTGTCTTTAGCTATTAAGATTTAAGTTCAAGTTAATTTATCTAAATAGGAAATGGAACTCAGAAAGGAACCATACTCATGAAAGGAAGGAGAAGAACAGGGAATGGGACCTTTCCCACCTTGACAGGGAAATGCAAAGTGCTGAAGACACGCTTTTCTTCCTCTACACATTCAAAATGGCGTCTGTTTCCCCAGCCTCAGCCTGAGTGTACTCTGACGTGCAGCTCAGAAACAAGTCTCTATATTGTATTAGAGATGAGGACAAGTGTCCAACAAAGGCTTGTGTGCCCAGCCTATGACCCTTTCCTCCCTTCCTGTCTCCCAAATCCTTTTATCTGCCTGACCATGAAAGGTGAATTGTCAACATTTGCCTGGACTCTGGATAACTACTCAGGAACTGCACCTGCCCTCCCCTACCCCCTTGCTTGTTTCAGATGTGTTTTGCTCTATCTCTTCACATCTTCAGTCTCCTGGCCCAGTGACCCTTAAACCCAACTCTCACCTCTATCTGATTTTTGAAACATGATATCTGAACCTTCATTTTCTCCTAAAGAATCTGGCTTGGCTCACCTTTTCACATTTTGTGTTCCCTTCTCTCCTACCCTAGCCTAACTCCATAACATCCAATCCTCACATCCGCCAGCAAGGAACACCTAAGATCCAGGGATATTAGAATAACCAAAATATCAAGATCAAAGACATAGGTATTAAACAGTGAGCACAATCACAAAGCACCATTTCCTTCCCTACAAAGCACTGTTGCTTCATGGTCATTGTTAGTGTGACTAATAGTCTTCCCATGAGACTAGAAGCTTCGAGACCATGTATTTTATGCTCCCTGTTAAAAACCCAACAGCTAGGACATAGTAAGCATTCAATAAATATATTTAGAACATATGAATGAACAGAGATTTATAAAACCTTCCATTCTACACAGGATAGCCCATGTAAATAGCATCATTTGCGGTAGCAAAGAGAAGACATAATATAGAGCTGTGAACTGGTGCACATAATTAAATAGACTCATGTTGGTCCAGAGCCTTAGTCCCAAGATTGAGGTTGCATATCAGAGAAACAGGTCATCTCCTTCATTATTACGCTTTGAGTGAAGGGGGAAGTTCCCTTGGCCAAAAATTATTTTCACCTGTCTCTCCAGACCCTTAACTATTAGTGGAGGCACTATTTTAAGCCTATTTGCAAATGCAAATATGTTCATGGTATACAGAACACGATAAACCACCGCCTGGGCTCTTTTTTGACCTAAGACTATTTCTTTCCAAATGAGTTATTGGTCTCTGATGCCAAGAGGGGCCAATATTGGGATGGGGCACTTAGATGAGACGAAGAAATGGGGAAAGGTTTCTGATAGAAGCGAAAAGCCAAATAAGAAAGCAGAGGCTACTGCAGAGCTGTGGGTTTTGCCCCCAACGTCTGGAATTCCCACTGGCAGAAGGGGTTCAGGCAGGGCCATCAGCCTCCGATAGCTTCTCCGGGAGCAGAGCTACTTGGAGCCCCCAGCACTCCAAGGCCAAGAGCAGCTGCAAGTTCTCTGGTAAGTGGTGCCTTCTGTTTCCTGCGTGTCCTGTCTCCTAGCTCACCAGAGCAGATCAAGGGATTTGGCTGGCACAGACAGGATTTTTTAATGTCCCACCTCCAATGTAGCCAGCCTGAGAATAAAGCCTGACTAACGATCAAAGGTTTTAAGCATGTACTCCACACTCCCTCTTACCCACTCCCTTGCCGGCCGTTAGCCCCACCTCTGAACATCTGCCCGAGATGCAGCTTTTTCTCACACCATGCTCCCCCGGCACCCGAGTATGTAAGAACCTACCTGTCACAAATGCCCATCCACCGCAGCTTCTGGAGACCAGAGGCATAAGCCCAGTGGCATTCCCGAGGAACACAGAAGCAGGGTATTAAGGATAAATGAAGAGGAGCCTTTGTGAGCTCCCCATACCTCCTAACACTCCTTTGTAGAGAAAGAAAATAATGTTAGGGCTGAGGCTAGAACTCAAATGCAGAAAGGGGAACTGACTAGAGAGAAACAACACCGCAGACGGGGCAGTGTTCTTGCTGGTTCCAGATAACTTCTGCTGTCAGGTGGGCATTTCCACTGATGAGAATGACTACACATGCACTCTTGGAGAGTGAGTGAGTGTAAAGCCCTGAGGAAACCCCCCAAAGACAGCCCCAGCCACAAACAAGACAAAGACACCTTGCCTGACAGATTGACAGAGATCTGGGAGCGCAGCCTTTGAGGCCCGTAGGTAAAGATTCAGCTCAGTTCAACAAATGTTTTACTGAGCAGCCATGTGCAAGGCACTGCGTCTGGCTCGGCAGGGCGGCTGCAGACAGTCCGCAACGAGAGCGAGCATTGAGACCCGGGTTCCACCTCTCGCCTTCCCCCGAAACCATTCATTGAGTACCTCTCCATGGATCCTGCTGGAACCCAATTAACAAACACAGCCCTTATTTTCAGATTATTCTAATCTAATCCTAACTGTCCTAATCTAGAATGTTTCTATTACCTTGGTTTGCTATTACTGGAAGAGGGTGGTGCTCTTGCATCCGGGACAAGTCAGAGGCAGAAGTGTGAACGGGTTGTGAATGCCGAGTGGATTTTCCAAACCTAGTGCTTCAGCAGAGACAGGCGTCACTAGTATAACCCTGCCCCAAATGCATGGGTGCTTATTCTGAACCGATCAGGCCCTGCAAAGCCCTCTGCCCAACGTGCAAGCATTTACGTGCCTCTGAGGCTGCAGGATTTGAGCTCAGGAGAGAGGCAGCCCCCTCTCAGCAGGCCTTCCCTGCTGTTGTGGAGGCCAGCAGTGCCCTGAAGAAATTAAAAGTGACAAAGTGAAAGGCCTTCGTTGTTGTCTGGGTTGCGCAAGGACCTGAGGTGTGGGGGAAGTAACGCAGGTTTGGAACCGGTGGTCCAGGGTCAAATCCTGGCTCGAGCATTGGACCCCAGGCAAGTTATTGAACATCTCCCAGTCTCAGTCTTCTCACCTACAAAATGTAACTAGTAATAGCTTCCTTGCTCACTGTTGTGAAAAACAAATGAGATCGTACATGTAAATTACCCGCCACAGAGCACGCTACGCCCCTATTTAGTCTTCATATTTCTTTCCTATCTTCTTTTCTTCGGACTTTCCAGTTCTCAATTTGAGCTTTCTGCAAAGATCTTCCTTCTGTCACTGAAAAGGTGATGATCGTTCTTCCCCAAAAGGGTCTGTAAACCCCTCCACCTTCCATCCAGGGCTCAAACCCATCAGGCTCCTGTATCGTCCTGTTCTCTGACTTACAGAGTCCTCACTTCCCCTCAGCTACGCTATGTGCACACCTTGGAAACTTCATCCTTGATTCAGATAGGCTCCACCTGGGGTTTTCCTCTGGATTTTACAATCATCGTTTTTTTATTTAAGTGTGTCCATTTGGTTTCCTTATTGTAACACATGAAATTACCCACCTATCAGAGCACAGGAGTTAATTTACATTCCACTGAGTTTACAAGTTTGCTTTTTTTTTTCCCAGTGGTTTTTTTTTTGACTACTGTGTACTCAGCAGTCAAAATATAAAATAGACTGACTTGACAAGTCCTGCTTTGAAAATATTTGGAATAGTATTTCCCAACCTTCAGTCATTCTAGCTCCTAGCATCACTCAAGATCTATGTAAAATCTGTACCACTCTTCATAGGATATTTTTCTCTTAACTTACTTTATTTAAGTAAATTTATTCTAAAAGGAATCTTTATGTCCATACTAACATTTTTAGAAAGCAGTATCAGTTGCTATAAATGAAGGCTGAGTAAAAATAACATGTCACCCTGGGCTTTGGAATCACAGAGCTGTGTTCAAATCCTAGCTCCACTAGTTAACACCTGTGTGTTCTTGGGGAGCTTCCTTAACTTCTCTGGGCCTTAGTTTCCTCACACAAGTAATACTAAATATCTCATAAGCTTGCCTTGAGAATTAAATAGGATAACATACATATGGTGCCTAGCACAGATCCTGGCATTTAGTAGGTTGTTTAAAAAAAGTTGTTTTATCATTTTCTCGTTTCTATATCCCTTCTCTCACCTGCTTATGTCAGTTCCTGCCTACAGCAGCCTCCTCCAAGGCTGTAACATAGAAGTAAAGGCAGACAGGTGGTACGGCAGGCCACAGATATAAGGGACGATACGGTGTCGTGCGACCCTCTTACTCTACGACTTAATTAGACTTGCAAGGCTGTTTCAGGGACCTCAGAAGTCATTCCAGTCTCTCACTCAAGCAAAGACCCCCCTTCAATGTCACTTCTGATAGATGGATGTCCAGTCTTTGCTTTCTCACTTATGTTAGAAAATTCACTACTGGATAATATGGTTATAAGAGGAAAGTCTTCTTGATAATAACCCCAAATCTCCCACTCCTTACTCCCCACACCCATAAGTACCATTTAGTTGAACCTCTCCTGTTTTCTAGAACTACTAGAATACATATATATTTACCCCTTTATATAAACCCTTCCTAATAGTTGAAAGCAGTTATTAAATTTCCTTCATAGCCTCTTCTCTTGGCTAAATATTGTCAGTATCCTCAGCTGTTTCTCATATGAGGTGGTCTCCAGAACCCTAACTAACTTGGTAGCTCTCCCACTGGTACCTGTCTCCCTGAGTTTGTCAACACACCCCCTTGCAGAGAGGGACTGAATGGAACAGCCAGTGACACGATCACTTTCCTTAATGAGTCAGAGATCAAATTAGCCTGTAAACGACTACATTGGGAGGTTGGCTGACCGTGATGTTTTTTCACTTCTCAAGTCAGATCTTGAGTCCCTGGCCCCATCTTGTTTGTGTCAGTGTTTGGGGCCAGTGTATAGCCAATCAAAGTAACTCTGTAGCGCGTATACATTATCCACTGTATTAGCTATCCCTCCAAGCTTTGCACCACTCAAAGATCTGATAAGGAGGCCTTACCCAAGGGTCATCGGAGCCAAGGACAGGCAGAGTTCAATAGTGATGGTGGTCAACAGTATCACATGCCGAGAAGAGGTCAAGCAGAATAAAGAAGATCAGTTCCTTGGGTTTATTGAGGAGGAAGTTGCTGGTAAACTCAGAAAGCTGCTTTTGTGTGAGGCTGCTTCCTCGCTGCCTCCCTCCCGGATGTTCTCAGGTCTGAGAGGCTACAAGGAAAAGCAGCAGGAAGGGAGTGGCTGTAGATGGTAACTGGGTGGGGGAAACAGATACCTTCCTGATGGCTTTGCCCAACCTTGCCCAAGAGATATTCTCCTGGGACCACATAGTTAGGATCTACTCTGGGAGACAAAGCTGGAAACCTATGGGTGCTTAGAAACATCCAACACTTAGCCAAATTTTCCAATTCCAGCCATATATAGGTTGCTATACACAAATGGCTTCCTGTGACCAGTAGTCAAGAGACAGTCTAAAAGTATTCCGGGGATGGTGTTGGTGGTGATGGTGGTTCTGATATAGGATAAAATAGTTTCTACAAATAATTGTAGCAGCATTGTTTATTGAAAGGTTAGTTAGCGTTTATTTCCTGAGCTTTCTTGACACAGAGACTTTTGCAGGGAGAAAGCAGAAGAGACCTGAATTCAAAGGCATTTCTGGGCTTTTGCGAAAGTCCATAGAAGAAGCCCATAGAAGAGACAATACAGGTGTCCTAGAGGTTGAGAGAAAAGGGAGAAGAGCGCCTTTGAGATGCAAGAGGAAGGAAGGGAAGGGCAGAGGTGTGCGGGCCCTGTGAGCAGTGGGTCCCTCTCAGTGCTCCCAAGGGGGTAACAATCTCAGGGGTGATGGCTCATGCCTAGAGAGGTAGTGGCCTTGGCTCAGAGAGCCCAGCCTTAGCAGATAATCCATTCCCCACTGTGGCATGAAGGAAGAAAGCTGCCGGACTTCACAGACCACTGTAAGCTGGGTAGTGAGGCTGCCAATAGCAAACAGGACAGACTAGGACTTGAGGTGCTTCCAGCACTTTCTAGGTACCAAGTAAGCTTCCAGAATTCTGACTGGGCTTCAGGAGGGGAAGCGCACCCCTGTATGATCAAGATGGAGTCCCCTGTCCAACTGGCAGAACGGGGGCTTGGAGGTGGGATTAGGTTGAATTAAAGGAAATAAGGAAAGTGATAGTATCTTACACACTTGATTCATGGACAGCAATTCACACCCTATGCATAGTGTAATCCATGCAAGGGGGCCCAGGATTGGAGTGTAAACATGGTTCCTGAGTTGTTCTTAATTTAGAAGAGACGCAGCTCAGGGCTGGGTCCTGTTCTTATCCCCAGCTCTGCTGTACAAACTCTAACAGCACAGGACAGTCAGCCACAGCCCTCAGGACCTGACTCTCCTCCTGTTTTCGTTTTTGTTTTTTTAAAGATCTTATTTTTCCTTTTTCTCCCCAAAGCCTCTCCCCCCACCCCGGGTACATAGTTGTGTATTCTTTGTTGTGGGTCCTTCCAGCTGTGTCATGTGGGACTCTGCCCCAGCATGGCCTGATGAGTGGTGCTATGTCCGCACCCAGGACTCCAATCGGCGAAACCCTGGGCTGCCAAAGCGGAGCATACAAACTTAACCACTTGGCCACAGGACCGGCCCCTGACTCTCCCCTTTTAACGAATCTCTGCTGGGTCCACAGATAGGGTTCCCTGACACCACCCCAGAAAGAGCATAAAACATCTGCTATGAAGTTTTCCATTTACTGCTGTTATAAAATTGTATTTTTAGAACCCTTTCTCCTTAAAGCATAAACACGCTAACCACTAGGAGAATGAAAAGACCAGCCACAGACTCGGAGAAAATATTTACAAAACATATGTCTGATAAAGGACTGGTATCCAAAATGTACAAAGAACTCTTAAAACTCAAAGAGAAGAAAACAACTCAGTTTAAAAATGGTCAAAAGATCTGATCCTATACCTCACCAGAGAAGATATACAGATGGTAAATAAGCATATGAAAAGATGCTGAGTACCATACATCACTAGGGAAATGCAAATTAAAACAACAATGAGCTACTACTACACACCTATTAGAATGGCTAAAATCTGAAAAACTGACAACACCAAATGCTGATGAGGATGTTGAGTAACAGAGACTCTCATTCATTGCTGGTGGGAATGCAGAATGATGTAGGCACTTGGGAAAACATTCTGGCAGTTTCCTACAAAACTTAACAGAAGCCTACCATCTGATCTAGCTCCTAGGTATTTACTCAAATAAGTTGAAAACTTATGTCCACACAAAAACCTGCGCACGAATATTTATAACAGCTTTATTCATAATCACCAAAAACTGGAAGTAACTAAGATGCCCTTCAACAGGTGATGGATAAACAAACTATGATACATCCATACAATGCAATATTATCCAGTGATAAAAAGAAATGAGTTATCAAGCCATGAAAAGACACGGAGGAACTTTAAAAGCATATTGCTTGATGAAAGCAATATGAGTCTGAAAAGGCTGCATACTGTGTGATTCCAAATAGATGACAGTCTGGAAAAGGCAAAACCATGGAGACAGTCAAAAGATCAGCGGTTGCCAGGGCACATGAGGAGGGATGAACAGGTGGAGCACAGGGGATTTTTAGGGCATTGGAACTATTCTGTATGATCCTGTAATGGTGGATACATGATATTATAAATTTGTCAAAACCCATAGAACTGTACGACACAAAGAGGGAAACAATGTAAAGTATGGCCGCTAGTTAATAACAATATATCAACACTGGTTCATCAACTGTAACAAATATGCCACACTAATGCAAAATGGTAATAACAGGGGAAACTGTGCAGGGGAGAGGGTATATGGAAATTCTCTGTACTATCTTCTTAATTTTTCTGTAAGTCTAAATTGTTCTAAAAATAAAGTCTATTAATTTAAAAAAAAAAACAAAAAACCACACTCACTAACCACATGCACTGATTCCTGGTAAAGCAACTAAATTAATGATGTGACATTTTAGAGAGCTTCTAGACTAGTGGGTAAGAAAATTAGCACCAATTTCACAGTCCAAAGCTTCACTTCTCCACATTGCACGCTTGTAACCAAATGCCACACATAAAATGTTGCTGTGAAAAATCTCCAGTTTTGTATTTCTGGCCTCTGTTTTAACATTTTCTGCATTTTTCTGGTGCAGAACCATAGATTTTTTTAATGTCAATTCCTTAGGTAAATTAAAGAAAAAGCCCCATTGTTTTCTAAGGGCCAGATCAATAAAAAAAAATAGCTCTCAGTTCCATGTTTCTGGAGGAACATTCTTAGAAAAGTAGTACGTTTCTTTTTTCTTTGGGGGGGAGATACAATCTTGACCTCCACTTAAAAGCAAATTTTATACAGTTAATTGTTAGAGGTTGAGTCTTTTTCTTTGTCTGAGTCAAAATTTTTCAGCCTCAGTATTTATATCCTACAAGTGGGTTGCTGAGGTAGGGAGAGACCCTCATCCTTACAACCTCTAGCATAGACCCCCCTCTCATCCTAGGCTGGCTTGTTCCGTCTCCCCAGCTGCCCGGGGGTAGCTTCTTCTATTCACTTTCTCCTGATGCAAATTCATAGTCATCATTCATGCGTGCTAAGAAAGAGGCAATGTGCATTATTTCTTAAGTTGTATTGGGTCAACTTCTGAACACAGGACCTAGGACCCAGTGACACCCTTTTGCTTAGATGTCCTCTAAGAAGAAGACAGAAAGGCAAAGCAAGGGACTCCAACAGTTATTTGCAAGAGTCTATCAAGTGAATGCAAAAGATTCCTGTCTGCACTTTCTCTCAAAATCACATAGTGGTTTGATAAAACATACCCGAAATTCAGCAGCAAAATACATTTATTTGGATTGAAGATTACATTAGCATGTGCTAAAAGGTCCATTAAGGAAAAATTGTCAAAAGGGTAAGCATCAGGATGCATGCATTTCAGACAAAGATTTGTACCTGGGATGGGTGTGGCCTTTAGATGAGCTGCTGTTTTAGCAGTCTGGGCGAGCAGCGGGGGAGACGAGGAAGGTGGGGCTGAGTAGAGCTCAGGCGGGAGACAGCAACCTCAGCAGGTGAGCAGCCAGCCATCCCACACCCAGGGTCTGTGAGGGGCGGTGTTTGGGATGGCAGCTGGGGGTCAGGTGCTGCAGAACACAGAGTCAGGAGCTTCTGGGAAGCACGAGCTCTGCAGTGTGGTGGGTGGAGACACTTCAGCGTCTCTCCCCGTGGATTGAGGCCTATCCCAGGGGGATAGGCCCCATAGGACTGCACCACAGCTAAAGCCAAGGCCACGCCAGAGGAAAACCGTAGCTTGGGGAACCAAGGGACTCATGGTTTACCCCAAGGCCACTAGAGACAGGATTATAGCAGCAAGACCACATCCAGAGCACCCCTCCCAGCGTGCCTGCCTGCCATGTGTGCACACTTCAAGAAGGGGGCTAGGCAGAGTTTCAGGGGTAGTGCCAGGGTGTACATGGGTACTGATATAACTATAGATTCTAGTGACACACAAATACACATTTGGTGTTTTTTCAGTCAGGAATACATTGGGTTTTTTCAGTCAGGAAGATTGTCCCTGAGCTAACATCTGTGCCTGTCTTCCTCTATTTTGCACGTGGGATGCTGCCACAGCATAGCTTGATGAACAGTGCGTACGTCCATGCCCGGAATCCGAACCCGCGAACCTAAAGCTGCTGAAGCAGAGTGTGCAAACTTAACCACTACGCCACTAGGGCGGCCCCCAAATACACGCATTTTTATGCTCTACCTTTGTGCCTACCATCTTTGGATCTCGGTAATAATTCCCATTTTCCAACAATACTTTAAAATCCACAGATGTAATTGCACCATTTGGAATTTCTACTTTTTAATTTGCCTTCATTCATTCAACAAATGCTTAACCAGCCCTGATTGAGTGCAGGCCCTGGGCTGGTCCTAGGATCCAAGGTGAGCAAAAGCAGAGGGTCCCTGCCCTCCCAGAGCCTGCAGGTGAGTGCAGGAGACACCAATGTCATGATGTCAAGGTATGTCCTTGCCACCAAGTGATTTTCAACACGAACAACTTCACTTATGATGTCCTACTGATTAAATATCATCTTAAGAGCATGAAGTAGATTCTGATTAGATCGTGTAGGTCACAATATTTCCCCAAGCCCTCTGTCTCAGGAATAGGCTTCTCCAAGAGATATTGGTTCTCCTTCACTTCCTATTTTAAACGGCCACGGCGTCTGCATGGCCACCAGTCATGGACGGCACAGTAGAGAGCACTCACTTGAGGGGAGGGTAGACTAGGTATGCTTAACTTCTAATTTAATTCTATATTCTAGCTATTCAGTGAGGTTTACATTCTTCTTACAGTCTCAGGACTTCCTCTGACAGTTTACACAGAAGATGGCCGATTAGTTAACAAAGAACAAAACTACATAAAATCTTTCCAAGGCGGGTGAAATACACACAGTGGCAGGTCTAAAAATAGATCCCAATAAACTACCAGCATTGGTGATGGTGCTTTTCAGAATTCAACAAAGTATCTGACTCCAAACTCACTATCCTTTGGATCTCTAATGTTAGCTGTGAACATTAAACCCAAATTCAGAAGACTGCGATCACTGAATTTACAGGGGCCTATTTGCTTAAGGGTATACACTTACACATTCTGAGAAACTGTCATTTCTGTCACAAAAGCATCTGACATTTCCCATTTCCTTTACAACTTCAGTTAGAAGAAATAAAATGAGATAATATTCTGAATGTAAAGTTTGCTTGAAGAGTTAAGTCCGTATGTTTTTTTCCTCTGCGTGCTGAAGGATGCATATAGTACATAACAAAACTAACACATTTTAACAAATGGCAGCAGCTTTCAAATTTAGGGAAGCACGAAGATCTGCGAAACCACCTTTTTATGCAAAGTATTTATATAAGAGTATAAATAAAATGTTCACTACAAGGTACAATAAAATAGATTGGGGCATACAGAACACAGTCAATATGACTAAGCTTGTTTTAAAAAAAAACCACTGGATTTTTTAAAGCTTCCATTTCACAACAGGGTTGAAGGAGGGGGCATCGTACACCCAAAGGCTCACTTCCCTGTGGCATCTTTGTAACCAAAAGCAATGCACATAAGACTTCTGTGAACCCTTAAAATATGCATTTATTAAGCTGGATTTGTAATTTTCAAGCTGGTGGTGCAGAACGATAGAGGTGTAATTTTTGCAGCTCCCTTCGTACACCTTTAACTGGAAGATTCTAAAGGTCCACCACCACACAGAAATTTTGCTATTTGAAAGAAATTTCCCAGTAAATCAAGATATCGCTCTTCCTGCTCTTCAACAATATGAGTAAGGGATGCCCTCTTTTGAAAAATGCCTTAAATAACTTTCCTCAAATCTGGTTTAAAATTGAAAACAACCTCAAATAAGCCTTGCACTGGTTAGCTACAGTTTTAATGTGAGGAGTTGGAATTTTTAAGAAGGACAGCATTTGTAAGTCAATTCAATCTTTGTGTTTCATGGATTGGTAACAAAATATTGCAATTGTCATCACACTTGAGTTGCATTTTCACTGTGCATGGACTATTTGCATATAAACAAAAGAGATTATTTTTGAAAGAGGTCTTCTCTGTTTTTGTTTGGGTCCTTTGGGATGACTGTGGTAAGAAGGCACCGAGCCATTTTCATACCTTGGATTTCACACATTGTGTTTATGTCGTCCTTCCTTCCTCCTCCTCACCACCCGTTTCCAATTCACTGGCAGCCAGTTTTGGGGTCTCTGTCATCTCTTGTCTGGACTATTGCAACAGCCTCCTGGCTGGTTCCCTCTCACTATCCTTTACTCTATCATTATCTTTCTTCAAAGACAATCTGATTATGAAACTTCCTTGCTTTAAAGACTTGTCCTCTATTCCTCATGGGCTAGAAGTCACTCTTCTTAGCAAGACACATGAGGCCATTTGCAGCTTGAATCCTATTTTTCTCTTCTGCTTTTATCCATCAACCCATACAACTCACCGTCTAGTCACGCTGAACTGTTTGCTATCTCCTGACCCTCCCAGACCATTGTAAGGCTGTTTGCTTTCTTTGCCTTTGCACAAGCTGTTCCTTCTGCCTGGAACACTTTTCCTGCCTTCTTTGTCTGCAAAGGACTGCTCTTCCTTTGAGATCCAGATCACTCCACAGGTCACAGTTGAAACCTTCCCTGCCAGCCTTCTCTTTTCTTTTCACCACATTTGTATCTTCCTCTCCCCCAAATCCCATTATTTATTCTTCTATTAGAGCAATTTTCTCATTGCATTAAAATGTCGCTGCTATGTGGCTGTCCTGTCCTGAGTTCCACAAGGGCAGGGAACACGTTTCATTCCCCTTTGCATTCCTGGTGCTTAGCACAGTAACGTGTCCAGTAAATTTTATTAAAGTTGATATCTGTTAGCTGATTGCTTATAAGCTAGGTACTCTGCTAAGTACTTTAAACAAATTAGTTCATTTAATCTATACAATAAACGTAAAAGTTTTTCAAATGAGGAAACTGAATTTCAGAGAGGTTAGGCCACTTGCCAGGGGACACAGCTGGTGACCTCAAGGTTTCAGTGGGATATAGAACTGAATCTGTTTTAATTTCTAGCTGATAATGCTATATGACTATCATTAGAATGTCAGATAGATGTGTACTTTTTTTGGTATGGTTTGGCACTTTTTGAATAAGTCTCTTCACTCTGCCCCTTACTAATTGTGCAACCTTGACTAAGTTACTAAACTTCTCTAAACCTCAATTTCCTCATTTGGTTTTTCACTGGGGAAAATGATACCTAACTTACATGGTCATTGTAAGGATTCAGGGACAACACCTGTTGAAGGTTCTGAGCCCCGTCACTGTTCATCACAGCAATCACTTATTCCATCCTACTCTGAGCCACACATTTCGTATCCCTCCATTTACTCTCTTAATCCTTAGCCTCTGAAAACTGGAAACTATTAAACCTTCTAACAGATGGAGAAACTGAGGCTTAGAGAAGTAAGTAACCTGCCCAAAGTTCCTTTAATCTAAGGAAATGTCTTTTTCTAAGGCCTCCCAGAACTGAATGGATCAATACCTAAGTGGTGTGTAAAGGGATCACTGTGTGTGTGAAAATACCACTAGAGGCATTAAAGAGACTGGGTTTGGGTTTGCTTTCCTTTTCTTCTAACTTTTTTTTTTTTTTTTTGAAGATTGGCCCTGGGCTAACATCTGTTACCAATCTTCCTCTTTCTTTTTTTCTTTCCCCAAAGCCCCAGAATGTAGTTGTATATCCTAGCTGTACAGCCTCCAAGTTCTTCTATGTGGGATGTGGCCACAGCATGACTTAGTAAGTGGTGGGTAGGTCCCCGCCCCGGATCTGATCCAGAGAACCCCGGACCACTGACAGGAACGCCCGAACTTAACCACTATGCCACCAGCCGGCCCCAAGATTTTATTTTAACGGTTCTGGCATCCTACCTTACATAAAAGATATTTTAGGTGGCTTTTTTTTTGAGGAAGATTAGCCCTGAGCTGACATCTGCTGCCAATCCTCCTCTTTTTGCTGAGGAAGACTGGCCCTGAGCTCACATCTGTGCCCATCTTCCTCCACTTCATATGTGGGATGCCTGCCACAGCATGGCTTAGCCAAGCAGTGCCATGTCTGCACCTGGGATCCCAACCAGCGAACCCTGGGCTGCCAAAGCAGAACCTGTGAACTTAACCACTATGCCACCAGCCCGGCCCCTCAGGTGGCTTTTTTGTGTGGCTTTTACCTTATTCATCTGTATCAAGCCTGCCCTTCTCTTGTCTATAATTAGGAGATCCACTATAGCAGCTTCTGGGTTCCAGGTAAGAATCCATTTGCTAGATCTGAATCAGAAAAGGCAGAGCTAAAGAAATTTAAGACTTAATTTAAAATATAGGAAGTAATAGATTTTAAATAAAAGAATGTGAAGCATAAAATATTTTAATTCCACAAGACATCCATTATAAATCCTTATAACCCACGTGGCATTGGTAAGTGCTCGTAGCCGCATTGTACAGCTGTGAGCACAGGGAGCTGGAGAGCTTGCCCAAGGTGATCCCGCTAATAAGTACAGAACTAGTCATTAACTACTTATTATTAACACTGGCCTGACTCAAAACTCTGGCACTTATCTAAGACACAATACTTCCTATAGACAAATAGAAAACAGCTACTTCTGTGCTCCTGTGGAAACTTGCACACCTACTGTTACAAAAAAAATTATCACATTTGATATATTTACCACTAAACTGAGCTCCTTGAAGACAGAAGTTATGTTCGCTCATCTTTGGTGTATTTCTAGGTATGGCAGAGCACTTGGAGAAAAGGTGCTGAATGAACTGAAAAAATTACTCAGAACATAGATAAAGAGGCAGTGGCCAGAATGAGTGTCTACTTGTATAAGCGTTTTTAAGACTCTTGACACGTGTTGACTAATTGCTTTCCAGAAAGTTTATAGCCATTCGTAATACCACAGTCAGTAGTATATGAAAGTACCATTCTTCTTGTACACTCATTAGCATTATTATCCTCACCCCCCTGCAACAAAACATACATTGTTAATTTGATAAATGAAAATATCTCATTGGTGTTTGCATTGGCCTTTCTTTAACATTTAGTGAAGATGAACATTTAGTTTTTTAAAAATTACTTTTTAAACTTTTTATTTTGAAATAATTTAAAATTCAAAAGAAGCTGAAAAAAAAATATGTAGGGAGGTCCTGTGTACGCTTCACCAAGTTTACCCCAATGATAACAGCTTGTATAATTGCAGTACAATGTCAAAACTGGGACATTGACATTAGTATAATCCCCAGAGCTTATTCAGATTTCCCGTTTTATGGGCACTCATCTGTGTGTGTGTGTGTGTGTGCAGTTCAATGTAATTTTATCACGTGTTGATTCATGTAACAACCACCATTATCAAGATATAGAACATTCCATCACCACAAGGCTCCTTGTGCTATCCCTTTGTAGCCACAGACCTTCCCCTTTCTCCACCACCCCTAACCATGGCAACCACCAATCTGCTCTTTTGTCTCTATGATTTTGTTATTTCAGGAATTTCAGGGGCCGACCCAGGGGCACAGCAGTCAAATTCACACATTCTGCTTCCCGGCCCAGGGTTTGCTGGTACGGGTCCTGGGTGTGGACCTATGTACCGCTTGTCAGGCCATGCTGTGGCAGGTGTCCCACATATAAAGTGGAGGAAGATGGGCACGGATGTTAGCTCAGGGCCAGTCTTCCTGAGCAAAAAAGAGGAGGATTGGCAGCAGATGTTAGCTCAGGGCTAGTCTTCCTCAAAAAAAAAAAAAAAAGAATGTTATATAAATGGAACCATACAGCATGTAATATTTTAAGTTTGACATTTTCACTTAGCATAATTCCCTGGAGATTCACCCAAGTTGTTGTGTGTATCAATAGCTCTTTCTTTTTATTGCTGAGTAGTATTCCACCGAATAAGTGTACCACAGTTTGTTCAACCATTCACCCACTGATGGACACTTTTTTCCCCTAGTTTTTGACTATTATGAATAAAGTTGGTATGAACATTCATGTGCTGGTTTTTGTGTGAACATAGGTTTTCATTTCTCAGATAAATGCCCAAGAATGCAATTTCTGGGTCATATGGCAAGTGTATGTTTAGTTTTGTAAGAAACTGCCAAACTGTTTTCCAGAGTGGCTGTACCATTTTACAATCCCAACAGCAATGTATGAGTGATCTGGTTTCTCTGCATCCTGCCAGCATTCGATATTACCATTATTTTTTATTTTAGCCATTCTGATAGGTGTGTAGTGTTATTTCATTGTAGTTTTAATTTTCATTCCCATAAGGCCCAATGACAGTGAACATCTTTTCACGTGTTTACTTGTCATCTGTATATCCTGTTTGGGGAAATGTCTTTATTTTTTGCCCATTTTCTAGCTGGATTTTTGTTTGTTTACTTTTGAATCTGATAAATGAAAATATCTCATCGGTGTTTGAATTGGCATTTCTTTAATATCTAGTGAGAATGAATATTTTTGTCATTTATATATTTTTTAAATCACCTTATTATTAACTGCACTGGGTTGCTTTTGGTATTTCATAAGTGTTAGTTTCTATTTCCCATTAGACTATAAAAAATTACACGTTGGCTATTTCTTCTGTATTCTCCACAGTGTCTTTAAACTATCAGTTCTTGATAAAGATTTATTGTTTACTTGGTTGAAAATAGTTGTAAGATGGGAATGGTGATCTCTGTTTATCTTTTGGTAGTTATCTATTTCAGGTTTTACCCCGTGGTTGGTTTCTGGCTAGTATTGACCAATTGTTTACTTAACTAAATGTTTATTCTTTTTTACTTTTAGTAAAACTTTCAGTACAGTCAAATCTGATTAATTTGATCCCCAACAATGTAGAACTGTGACATTTGGGTTGTTTGGCCAGTAATATCCTTGCACCTACAGGAAGCAAATTTTAGACTCCTTTTGACTTCAAAGCTTTCTAAGAAACTGCTTTAATACTTCTCTATTCCAGTTCTACTGGTTTTTACTCCTTTTTGATGGAAATTATAAGCGATTCCCCCAAACCACTCGGGCTTGTTGTCTTATTTACATCACCAGATTCACCACAGACTTCATCTCTGAGAAGCCTTGAACACCAATGTTTTTATACTTTAACCAAACAGAATGGAATCTGTGTCAGGATCAAAAATCCCACACATAGAATAACAGTTGCAAAATTCTTTTCTTCCCGAAATCCTTCCCAAGCCAGTTTTGGATGGAAAAAGTAGTATTGACTTTTCTCTCCTCTGTTTGGCTATTAAAGTAGAGAAGACTCCAGGTCTGGCTGACTTGACTTGAAGTTGTTCTCATGCGGCTCTTTATAGATGGCGGGGGTGAGTTTGGTCCAGTGAGAGGTGCCCTTTCATCACCAAACATTTTGCAGGCGTGGTCTGTCAGCTGTCTCCATGTTCTCAGCTCTCTAAGGTCCACTCCTTCTATTCAACTGGGCATGCTCTCTGCAAAGGTCACTGAGGGGTTTCTGGACTCACATGATCAGTCATTCTGCTAATTCACCTTTCTGGAGAATCTGACACTGTGACTCCTCTCCGCTTTGTGAAATATTTTTCTCCTCTTACCTTAGGTGACCTAATCCTTTTTTGGTCCCCCCTCCTCACCTCTCTGAGACACTTATTCAGTTTCCTTCTCTGGCTGTATGCACTTTCACCAAGGTGTTATGCACACTCACCAACTGTATTAGTTTGTTAGGGCTATAGTAACAAAGTACCAGAAACTGAGTGGCTTAAACAGCAGAAATTTATTATCTCACAGTTCTGGAAGCCAGAAGTCCAAAATGAAAGGATTGGCAGTGCTGGTTCCTTCTGAGGGTTGTGAGGGCAAGATCTGTTCCAGGCCTCCATCCTTGGTTTATAGATGGCCATCTTTCCACGTCTCTTCATATCGTCTTCTTTCTATGCAGGTTTCAGTGTCCAAGTTTCCTCCTCTTTATAAGCACACCAGTCATCTTGGATTAGGACACTCCCTAATGATGTCATTTTAAGCTGATTATCTCCATAAGGTCCCTCTGTCCAAACATAGTTACATCCTAAGGTACTGAGGTTAAGACTTCAACATATGAATTTTGAGAGGACACAATTCAACCCTTAACACTTAGTCCCTAAAGTCTCTTTTTCTATTGTATCTCATGTGCTCAAAGTAGAAGTTTGGTAAATATTCTTTCTCTTTGCATGGACACATCCTCCTCATTCTTGTATCTCTCTCTTCCTTTGGTTTCTGTGACACCACTTTTCTCTTGTTTGGCTCCAATCTCTCTCTAGTCCCTTCTTGGTGTCTATTGTGGACTCTTCATCCTCATCTACCTCCTTAAAAGTCAAAGTTTTCCAGGGTCCATCCTCGGCTTCTTTTCACTCCACCATCCCCCCTCCCTAGCGATCTCACCCACAGCAAGAATTTCAACTGTCAGCTGTACTTATGCTGAAGACTCTTAATGTCCACTTCAGCTCATACTTCTTTCTTGAGTTTTGCACCTGTATATCTACTTGTCTACTTGGACATCACCGTCTAGCTGCTCCACAGGATCTCAAATTCAGCATGTTAAAAAACGAACTCAACTTCTGTCCTCTCTTTCCCCCAGCCCAAACCCCATCCATTTCCTATATCCCCTATTTTGTGAAGAATGTCACTCAGATCTCTCTTTCTAAGCTCCACATCTGTGAAAACCCAAATCCCATCAATCCTAGTCTTTAAATATCTCTTAAATGAATCCTCTCCTCTCTGATCTCACAATAACTACCCTGGTTTCACGTCCTCAACACCTCTCCTTGGATTATTCCAATGGTTTCCTAAATGATGTTCTTGTCACCCTAAATCAGTTTTGCACTCTGCTGCCAGAGGAACTTTTTAAAGCAAATTTTATCATATCTTTGCTTGTTTATGATTCTTCAAGCTTAGGCTGTGACTTTAGGATAATCATGACTGGATGCCTGGGCTCCGGGGGCTCCTTGTCTTGGCTCCTCCCAGGTTCCACCTCATCTTCCATCATTACTACCCATCAGGCCTCTTCTCACAGTTATACTTGCAATTCCCCCGCAACTCCATTTGTCTATTTAATCACCCAGACCTTGGGTCTTTAAACCATGCTGACCTCTCATGAAGCCCAAAGCTTTTGGTCTATAAGAGCCTCAGCAGGGTCTCTGAGCCATCTCTTCCCTCCTGCCCTAGCTCTTTGTTCCCTGCTTCATCCTTGCACCTAACTTGGCTCTTAGCTTCCTTAGCCTCACCCTCCTTTCCAGCATTTGACTTACCACTGACATCAGAGTCATTCTCTGTGGCTGACCTTGTCCTTGAGCTCTGCCTATTTCGGGTCAGCTCCTCTGGGAGCCCTGAGTCCTGACAGGCCCAGAGACTATTGAACACTTCTGGTGGGAAAAACCTTCCTGAATTCTAGTCCTAGCACTGCCATCAAGTAGTTGCGTAATCTTGCACAAATCACTTCCCCTCTTGTTCTTGATCCTAACAGTAACAGTAACAAAAACAGCTAATAATAATAATTACTGAGTACCTATCACAGCAGGGTTCTAAGCATTTTACATGGATTATCTCACTAAAATCACACAACTACCTTGTGACACGTCACAATTATCCCCATTATACAGATAAGAAGCTGAGGATTACAATCATTTAAGCAGCTCATCCAAGGTCACAAAGATAGAAAGTGGGAGAAGCTGGAATTCAAATGCCAGCACTCTGGTTCAAAGTGTGGTCACTTAGCCACTGCACTGTTCTTCCCCCCAACATGCAGCTCACTCTAGAGCCAGGCCATCACATCCGTCAAATAAGGAAATGAGAGCTCCGGTCTCTCCCACATGGAACAGTATATGAAAACAGGCCTATTAGGATCTAGCGAGTTATGAGTAGAGTGCATATATTTTGAAAAGGAGTCAAGACAAACAAGTTAAACACAAAGGGCAAAAGCCGTAACAATGGAATTCCATAAATTATGAGTGATCACATACCACTAGAGAGCTGTCTGCTTTTCTGAGAGAAGCCAGCTATTGGTTTCTTTTCCTTAAATATCTATGTTTATTTTTCTGTCTGGAAATGTGATCCAAGTTCAAAAACACAAAGTAGAAAATAAAAATCAGCTGTATTTCTGATTATCACTATGTGTATACAGGTACCATGTACGGAAGTAGGAGCACTGTGCATTCTGCTTTTTTTCTCTTAAGCTAAACTCATTAAGAATTGTTCTACAATAGAATTTTTAATGATTGTATGGTATTCCATTACGGATGTTACATAATTAACCAATTACCTATGTTTAGACATTTAAATTGTTTCTAAGATTGTCCCTATTAGAAACAATGGCAAGAAAACATATCCATGTCACTAAAACTTTAGAAACACATATGATTATGTCCTTACAATAAACTCCTGAAAGTTGACCTGCTTGCGTACAGGGCATAAACATTTAAGGGCTTTTGATATCCATCACCATATTATTGACCAGGAAGATTATATTACCATCAGCAGATAATAAGGGTATGAATGTTCCTCCCTTCTTAGCAATATGTAGGATTTTTGCTAGCTTGCTTGCTTTTTAAACAAAATATTTGCCACTTTGATAAAAAGAAAAGTGATATTTCACTATTGTAGTTTGCATTTGTTTTATTTCAGATGAGACTAAACATTATTATTTTTCTTTTTTGGAGGAAGATTAGCCCTGAGCTAACTACTGCCAATCCTCCTCTTTTTGCTGAGGAAGACTGGTCCTGAGCTAACATCCGTGCCCATCTTCCTCCACTTTATATGTGGGACGCCTGCCACAGCATGGCTTGCCAAGCGGTGCCATGTCCGCACCCGGGACCCCAACCAGCGAACCCCCAGGCCGCTGAAGCGGAACACGCTCACTTAACCACTGCACCACCGGGCTGGCCCTGAGACTAAACATTATTTATCAGCCATTTATACTTTAAAATTTCCTGTTATGATCAATTTTCAAGAGCTGTAAAACAAAGAGAATCGTAACAAGAGCCATATAGATGTGGCCTGTGGCTCCACAGACGTCGGCAGGCGGTGTTAGCATAATTAAGTGCTCCCACCTCTACGGCTCCACAAAAATTGTAAATTCTGTAATTGTTTTTTTTCATATATGTGTAACATTTCAAAATTCCACTTAAGGGAAAAGGATTTTTTACTTGGAAATTTAACTCCCGATCTTCTGAAATAAAAGCAGCAAAGCAGTTTCCCAAACCAGTAAGCACCGGCTAGACGAGGGGTGCTTAGATTTTCAAAGAACAATAGTAAATGATGGCTGACACCAACTGCCACCATCCAAGAGAAGGGTGGGTCTGACTCCTTCCAGTAAGTCACTGCCACGGGGACCTACCAGGGCATGAAGAAACCTTGTGGTGCAGAGCAAAGTGGCAAGAAAGATTTTAGCACTACTCCTTATGAGTAGTGTGACCTTTAGCTAGTTATTTAGCCTCTCTAAGCTATAGTTATCTCATCCATAAAACGCAATGATGCTATTATCTGTCCGAGAGTCATTGCGAAGATTAAAACTCTGTGAAATAACAGCCGTAAAGTACACAGCACGTCATGCATGTTCAATACCCACTAGCTAATTGAATTACTCTCGTCTTTCCACTACCTCCTCCTGCTCAGAATCTCCCATGGCCTGTTTGTGATTCATTATCTGGGTTCTGCATTTTCTTCTTCTATCTGTTCTTCCTCTTCTTTTCCCTTGACCCTCTCCTTCTACCTTCTCTATCTCCTTCTCTCATCCCCATGTCAAAATTTACTTTTATCATTTGTCACAATTGTGCAAACATTAAAAAATTTCCTGATTCTTAAAGTCAACAACTGAAACATTTCAATATTTGAAAAACAAATTTACAAAATCAAAATTAATCACTTAAAAAAATGCCGACAAACAATAAAATTTGGGGGAGCTCAAATAATTCTCACATTTGAGTGGCAGTCAAATGTCTTTGGTAGAAGTTTTTTTAAAAAGCTTCCCTGGCTTGGAGTATGGAATCAACCTAGAGTGGATGATCCAAGAAGGGGGGAATGGCTTCGGACTTCAGCTAAACTTTCACACTACAGACCTTTCTTTCTCCCAGATGTTTCTGCTTTTGGCTTCTACCTAAATATGCCTTTAACATATACTAGTATTCTCAGGCAGGAAGGACAAAAAGAGCACCATCCTCAACCTCAGTCTGCCGTTGAGGTCACTTAACTCATAATCATCTTTCAAAGAATAATAAGATTGGTCACTCACCATCCGAGATCCATCTTGGCTGCTTCTCCTGTTGGGCTAATGTCGAAGAATGACCCTGCTTGTCTTCTGTTTGTGCTAGTTCACGTCGCAGTAGGAGGAGCAACGCCTTCTACGCCTGTGAAAACCTTCTTCCTCAATGACTCTAGACCCTGTAGCTTTCTTTCATAAAGCCTGTTCCTCTTTTCTCTACAGATTTTGCCAATGCTTGGGGAAGAAGTTTAACCCTTTCCTTGCATTTGAATTCATTGACCTAGGTCTGAATATATATATATATATTTTTTTTTTTAAAGATTGGCATCTGGGCTAACAACTGTTGCCAATCTTCCTTTTTTTTTTCCCCAAAGATTGGCACCTGGGCTAACAACTGTTGTCAATCTTTTTTTTTTTTCCTGCTTTTATCTCCCCAAACCCCCCCCGTACACAGTTGTATATCTTAGTTGCACATCCTTCTAGTTGTGGGATGTAGGACGCTGCCTCAACGTGGCCCCACGAGCGGTGCCATGTCCGCGCCCAGGATCCGAACCCTGGGCGGCTGCAGCGGAGCACAGGAATTTAACCACTCCGCCATGGAGCCGGCCCCTGAATATATTTTTAAGAAATAATTCCATGGCTTGAGTTCCAAACATGACATTAAGATGAGGCTGACTAAAAGTCCTCCCTTTTGAAATTTCCTCAAAAAACCTAGAAAATAAGCTAATTAGAAAGAGAAAAAATATCTCTGCATTTATAAGATAAAAGAACATTCTACAGATTTTGGTAAGACAATAAAAAGTGTGATTTCTTATGGATGTGGATTGGGAGTGAGTAGCCTCCGTTTGCTGATTTCCACCACCAAGATGATGGAGGATTTCACTTCGGGGGCAAAGTGATGTACACCCGTGACAGCTGTACAACCAAGGAGGGCAAACAAAAACCACTGCTTCTGTTATTTCATTCCTACTATAGCCAAGGGTTAAATTGGCTACAATTAAATTAAAGAGGAATCTTTCTGAAATAGAGGCCTAAAAAAAAAAAAAACCAGCATTCTAAAATTAAGAGATGTACTTGAGAGAGAAACATAAAATTCATCAAGCAAAAACTATTACCAGAAGAAAAGAAATTTCCGTGTATACACTAAAAAGGGCACTATTAAGGAACTCAAAGTGTTCAGATTGTCAAAAAAAGTATGAAAATGGATTTTCATCCAGATAAATCATTGTGAACACTTTAACTTCCGAAGATGAAGAAAGCTCAAAATAAAATGATAAAGTAGAATGACTGCAGAGAAAGATAAATGAGCTTGACTTCTTACTCAACCCCAAATGTCAGAAAAACACAGAATGACATCTATAGTTTTGAGGTAGCATTCTCTATCCAGATAAGATGCCAGTTAAGTGTGAAGTTAATAGAAATAAATTACCAAGAAGCTAACCCCCCCCCCGAAAAAAAACCACCACCAAGGTAACCTTTCTAAATAACTTACTTAAAGAGGTGTTTCAGAATTGTAAGAAATAAATTAAAATTGAAAGCCTAAGGATGGAAAAGCTATGATTGGAAAAATACCACCAAAACAGTGGTGAGTTGAAGGCCAGTTAAACATATAGAGATAAGACTAAACAATTATTGTAAATTGGTTTAGAAGATCAGAATGTTAATAAAGAATTATTAGAAATACATTGCCTACACTGTTTTTAATGAGGCTTGAAAATAACAGGTGATAGAGAAGATTCTGGGAAGACGGCAGAGTAGGAAGCACCAGGAATCTGTCTCCCTGCCTGGACAATTGCACTGGCAGAATCTGATGTAACTATTCTGGAACTCTGGAGTCTATTGAAGGCTTTCATTTTCTGGGGGAAGTCTTGGACTATAAATTGTGGCTAATTTCAGTCAATTTCAGCTCTTAGCGCAGTAGCAGATATCCATCCCCCACTCCCAGTTTTACTGCAGGCAGTTGTGCACATGTTCCTGGAGCAGCTTGTACACAGCTTGCAGGAGTCAGGGTGGGAATAAAAGACCCTGACCCCCACATATCTGGGATCTATGCTCTGATCCCTGATTGCTGCTTCTGATACAGAAGTGCAGACAAAAAGGTGGGCCCCATTGTTGTTGCACCTGCCTCCATTGTTGCAAGATCTTCCTGCTCCAGCCGAAGTGACTTACAGGGGATTTGAAGGGCTGGCCCTTTTCTGTCCCTTCATTTTTCTCTTTTTTCCCTTTTTGGAGCCAGACATTAAAGACTAGGACATTCAAAAGCAACTGCATACATGGAGAACATTATAAAGTGACCATGCTTGCCCAGGGAAAGGCACAGGCTCAGAAAACACCTGAGAAGACCTTAAGTTTATACCTCAGTCTGACCTTTGGCACAGAGACAGCCTACAACAATCAAAAAACCAAAAATAATAACAAAACTCCCCCAGCAAACAGTGGGGAAGGTGGATAATCTGATTCCCAGAGTTACCACATTATTGGATTCAAATGTCCAGTTTTCAGCAAAAATCACAAAGCATATAAAGAAACGCAAAAGTATGGCCCATTCAAAGGAAAAAAATGCATCAACAGAAACTGCTCCTGATAAAGACTTGATGGAAGAGCTACTAGACAACTGTCTTAAAGATGCTCAAAGAACTAAAGGAAGACACAGAGAAAGTCAACAAAATGATGTATGAACAAAACGGAAATATCAATAAGGAGACAGAAAACCTAAAAAGAAACCAAAAAGAAATTCTGGAACTGAAAAGTATAATTACTGAAACGAAACATTCACTAGAGGGATTCAAAGGAAAATTTGAGCAGGCAGAAGAAAGGATTAGTGAACTTGAAAATAACACAAAAGAAATTATTGAGTCTGAGGAACAGAAAGAAAAAAAATTGGAGAAAAATTATCAGAGCCTAAGGGACCCATGAAACACCATCAAATCAACCAACACACTCACCATGGGAGTCCCAGAGGAGAAGAGAGAGAGAAAGGGGCAGAGGGAATATGTGAAGAAATCATTATTTCTTCACATTTGTGAAGTGAAAACTTCACAAATTTAATGAAACACATGAATATAATATCCAAGAAGCTCAACAAACTCCAAGTAAGATAAACTCAAAAAGACCTACGATGAGACATATTATAATGAAACTTCTGAAAGCTAAAGACAAAGAGAAAGTCTTGAAAGCATCAGGAGACAAGTGACTTGTCATATACAAGGGATCCTCAATAAGATTATCACCATATTTCTCAGCAGAAACTTTGGAAGCCAGAAGATCAGGGGCCGATATATTCAAAGTGCTAAAAGAAAAAAACCCTGTCAACCAAGAGTCTTTTATATGGAAAAACTATCCTTCAAAAGTGAGCAAGAAACTAAGACTTCCAAGATAAATAAAAGCTGAGGCAATTGGTTACTGCTAGGTCTTCCCTGGATGAAGTTCTCAAGGGAGTCCTGAAGGGTGAAATGAAGGCATACTCAATTTTCTCATACAGTAACTCAAAGCCGTATGAAGAAATAAAGGTCTCATAAAGGTAAATGCATGGGAAATTCTAAAAGCTAGTAGCATTGTAACTTTGATTTGTAACTCTGCATTTTGTTTTCTACATAATTTAAGAGACTAATGCATTTAAAAGATTTTTTTTACATAATTTAAGAGACTAATGCATTTAAAAGACTTAGTTTATGTTTTTGGGCACACAATGTATAAAGATGTAATCTTGTAACATCAACAACTGAAAGGGGTGGTGACATAACTGTAAAGGAGTAAGTTTTTGTATGCTATAAAGTTAAGCAAGTATAATTCAATTAGAATGCTACAGCTTTAGGATGTAATGTAATCCCCATGATAACCACAAAGAAAATGGCTACAAAATATACACAAAAGGATATAAGAAAGGAATTTAAACATTCTGCTACAAAAAATATCAGCTAAACACAAAAGAAGACAATAATGCTGGAAATGAAAGACAAAAAATATCTGTAAGGCATATAGAAAACAAACGGCAAAATGACAGGAGTCCCTCCTTATCAATAATCACTGACATTTGGAGAATTCAACAGACCACTTTCGGTAATAGGTATAACAACCAGACAGAAGATGAGTAAGGAAATAGAGGACACAATAAGCCAACTAGATCTAACAGACATACACAGAATACTCTACCCAACAACAATAGCATACACATTCTTCTCAAGTACACATAAGACATTTTCCAGGGTAGACCACATGTTAGGTTATAAATTAACTCTCAATAGATTTAAAAAGATAGCTATTGGGGCCAGCCCCGTGGCCGAGTGGTTCAGTTTGCATGCTCTGCTTCCCACAGCCCAGGGTTTCCCTGGTTTGGATCCTGGGCAGGGACATGGCACCACTCATCAGGCCACGTTGTGGTGGCGTCCCATGTGCCACAACTAGAAGGACCTACAACTAAAAATACACAACTATGTACTGGGGGAATTTGGGGAGAAAAAAGCATTAAAAAAAAAGAAGATTGGCAACTGTTGTTAGCTCAGGTGCCAATCTTTCAAAAAAAAAAAAAAAGATAGCTATCATATGAATTATCTCCTCAGACCACAATGGGATGACATTAGGAATCAATAATAGAAGTAAAACTGGAAAATTCACAAATTGGTGGAAATTAAACAACATATTCTTAACCAATGGGTCAAATAAGAAATCACAAAGGGTATTATAAAATACTTAGAGATGAATGAAAACAAAACACAACACACCAAAACTTATGGGACACAGTGAAGGCAGTGCTAAGCTGGAAATTTATAGCTATAAACACTTACATTAAAAAGCAAGAGAGATCTCAAATCAAAAACCTAACTTTGAAACTTAAGGAACTGGAAAAAGAAGAACAAACCAAACCCAAAGACAGAAGAAGGAAGGAAATAATAAAGATTAGAACAGAGATAAATGAAATAGAGAATAGAAAAACAGCAGAAAAAAATCAATGAAACCAAACGATGGTTCCTTGAAAAGATCAAAAATTTGACAACCCTTAGGCAGATGGACTATGAAAAAAGAGAGAAGACTCAAGTTACTAAAATCAGAAGTGACCAATGAGTCAAAGAAGAAATCAAAAGGGAAATCTTGAGACAGAGAAAAATAAAAACACAAATTACTAAAACTTATGGGACACAGCAAAAACAATTCTAAGGGGGAATTTTATAACAATAAACGCCTACATTAAGAAAACAGAAAGATCTCAATTAAACAATCTAACTTTACCCCACGAGGAATCAGAAAAAGAAGAACAAACTAAGCCAAAAGTTAGCAGAATGAAGGAAATAATAAATATTAGTGTAGAAATAAATGAAATAGAGACTAGAAAGACAATAGAAGAGATCAAGGAAACTAATAGTTGGTTTTTTGAAAAGACAAACAAAATTGACAACCTTTAACTAGACTAACCAGGAACAAAGGAGGGAGGACTCAAATCAATAAAATTATAAACGAGAGAGGAGAAATTACAACTGATAGTACAGAAATACAAAGATCATAAGAGAACACTATAAATAATTATACACCAAGAAATTGGATAACCTAGAAGCAATGGATAAAATTCTAGAAACCAATACTGAACATTAGAAATATAAAATCTGAAGAAACCAATAACGAGTAAGGAGATTGAAGCAGTAATCAAAAAACTCTCAAGCCCAGGACCTGATGTCTTCAGGGGTGAATTTTACCAAACATTTAAAGAGGAATTAACACCAATCCTCCTCAAACTCTTCCAGAAAATTGAAGAGGAGGGAACAATTCCAAACTCATATTACAAAGCCAGACTTACCCTCATTTCAAAGCCACTTAAAGACACTACAAGAAAAGGAAATTACAGGCCGATATTCCTGATGAACATAGATACAAAAATCCTCAAAAAAGTACTAGCAAATTGAATTCAGCAGCACATCAAAAGGATCATACACCATGATCAAGCAGGATTTATCCCTGAGATGCAAGAATGCTTCAATATATGCAAATCAATAGATGTGATACACTACATTAACAGAATGAAGGATAAAAATCATATGATCATCTCAATAGATGCCTAAAATGTATTCGACAAAATTCAACATTCTTTCTTGATTAAAAAAAACTGGACAAATTAGTATAGAAGATATTTACCTCCACATAATAAAGGCCATACATGACAAGCCCGTAGTTAACATCATATTCAACAAAGAAAGCTAAAAACTTTCCTTCTAAGATCAGGAACAAGATGAAGATGCTCACTCTCACCAAAATCCTAAAATTTTTATGGAACCACAGAAGACTCCGAACAGCCAAAGCAATCTTGAGAAATAGAAACAAAGATGGAGGCATCACATTCCTGATTTCAAACTATATTACAAAATTATAGTAATCAAAAGAGTATGGTCCTGGCATCAAAAAGGACATATAGATCAGCGGAACAGAATAGAGAGCACAGAAATAAAACCACGCATATACTGTCAACTGATCTTTGACAAAGGCACCAAGAATACACAACATGGAAATGATAGTCTCTTCAGTAAATAGTGTTGGGAAAACTGGATCTCCACATACAAAACATTGAAATTGGACCATTATATTACAACACACAAAAATTAACTTGAAATGGATTCAAGACTTAAAGGTAAGATCTAAAACTGTAACACTCCTTAAAAAAATATGGGCTAATCTCCTTGACATTAGCCTTGGCAAATATTTTTTTTAATGTGACGCAGAAGCACAGGCAACAAAAATAAACAAGTGGGATCACATCAAACTAAAACGTTTCTGTACAGAAAAGCAAACAACAAAATGAAAAAGCAAGCTATGGAATGGGAGAGATATTTGCAAACCATATATCTTATAAGGGGTTACTAACCAAAATTTATAAGGAACTCAGACAACTCAGTAGCAAAAAATTACCATAATTACAAAATGGGCAAAAGACTTGTACAGACAATTTTTCAAATATGACATACAAATGACCAACAGGTAAATGAAAAGGTGCTCAACATCACTAATCATCAGGGAAATACAAATCAAAACCATAATGAGATACCACGTCACACCTGTTAGAATGGCTATTATCAAAAAGATAAGAAATAACTAGTGTTGACAAGAAAGTAGAGTAAAGGGAACCCTTGTACACCATTGGTGGGAATGCAAATTGGTACAGCAATTATAGAAGTTTGCAGTTCCTCAAAAAATTAAAAATAGAACTACCACATGATCCATCAATCTCACTTCTGGGTATATATTCAAAGGAAATAAAAATCAGTATCTCAAAGAGATAATTGCACCCTCATGCTTATTGCAGCATTATTTACAATAGCCAAGGTATGGAAACAGCCTAAGTGTTCATAGAGGAATGAATGAATTAAAGAAAATGTGATATATATATATGTATATAATGAAATATTATTCAGCCATAAAAAAGCAGGAAATCCTGCCACTTGTGACAACATGGTGAACCTGGACATTATGCTTAGTCGAATAAGCCAGAAACAGAAAGACAAATACTGTATGATCTCATTTATACGTGAAATTTAAAAGTTGAACTCATAGAACCAGAGAGTAGAACAGTGATTGCCAGGGACTGGAGGACAGGAGAAACGGGGAGATGTTGGTCAAAGGATGTAAACTTTCAGTTATAAGATGAATAAATTCTGGGTATCTAATGTACAGCATGGTGATTATAGTTAATAATACTTATTGAATACTTGAAATATGCTAACAGAGTAGATCCTAAGTGTTCTCACCAGACAAAACAAGATAACTATGTGAGGTGATGGATGTGTTAATTAACTTGATTGTGATAATCATTTCACAATGTACACATATATTAACTCATCGTGTTGTACACCTTTTAAAAAATCACCTAAATATGTATACAACCTAAATATGTATACAACCTAAATATGTATAATTTTTATTTGTCAATTTTACCACAATAAAGATGGGTAAAAATAATCAAAACATAAAAGAAAATTACAGAACAGTTACATTTACAATATCATCAAAAAGAATTAAGTACTTGGAAATTAACAAAGGAGATGAAAGACTTGCACAATGAAAACTACAAAACATTTCTTAAAGAGATTTAAGAAGACATAAATGGAAACATATTCCATGTTCATGGATTGACAGATTTAACGTTGTTAAGACGTCTACACCACCCAAAGTAATCTAAAAATTTAATGCAATTTTCTTCAAAATCTCAATGACATTTTTTGCAGGAAAAAAAAATCCTTAAAATTCATATGGAATCTCAAAGAAGCGGAAATAGCCAAAACCATCTTGAAAAAGAAGAACAAACGTAGAGGACTCACACTTCCTGATTTCAAAACTTACTACAAAGCTACAGTAATCAACACTTTGTGGAACTGGCATAAAGACAGACATGTAAACTAGTGGAATAGAATAGAGAGGCCAGAAATAAATCCCCATATACATGGCCAAATGATATTTGACAAGGCACCAAGACCATTCAATGGGGAAACAACAGCCTTTTCAACAAATGGTGCTTGGAAAACTGGATAGCCACATGTAAAAGACTGAAGTTTCACCCTTATCTAACACTATATACAGAAATTAACTCAAAATTAATTAAAGACCTAAGTGTAAGACCTAAAACTATAACACTCTTAGAAGAAAACATAGGGCAAAACCTTTATGACACTGAATTTGGCAATGATTTCTTAGGTATGACACCAAAGGTACAGGCAACAAAAGAAAAAATAGACAAATTGAACTTCATAAAAATTTTAAAATGTTGTGTATCAAAATAGTAACAGAGTAAAAATGCAACCCACAGAATGGAAGAAAATATTTGCAAATTACATATCTAATAAAGGATTAATATCTAGAATATTTAGAGAACTCCTCGAACAACAACAAAAAACAAACAATTCAAAAATGAGCAAAGATCTTGAATAGGTGTTTCTCCAAAGAAGATATACAAATGACCAATAAGCACATGAAAATATGCTCAGCACAACTAATCATTAGGGAAGTGCAAATCAAAACCACAGTGAGACACCACCTCACACCTATTAGGATGGCTACTATCAAAAAAGAAGAAAACCAAAATAACAAGTGTTGGTGAGGATGTGGAGAAATTGGCACCTTGTGTATTGCTGGTGGGAATGTAAGATGGTACCACTGCTATAGAAAAAGGTATGGCGTTTCTTCAAAAAATTAAACATGGGGCTGGCCCCGTGGCCGAGTGGTTAAGTTCGCATGCTCTGCTGCAGGTGGCCCAGTGTTTTGTTGGTTTGAATCCTGGGCACAGACATGGCACTGCTCATCAAACCACGCTGAGGCAGCATCCCACATGCCACAACTAGAAGGACCCACAATGGAGAATATACAACTATGTACCAGGAGGCTTTGGGGAGAAAAAGGAAATAAATAAAACCTTAAAAAAAAAATTAAACATAAGGGCCAGCCCAGAGGCATAGCAGTTAAGGTCGTGTGCTCTGCTTTAGCAGCCCAGGGTTCTCAGGTTCGGATCCAGGCGCAGACGTAGTCATCAAGCCATGCTGTGGTGGCATCCCGCATAAAGTAGAGGAAGATTGACACAGATGTTAGCTCAGTGACAATCTTCTTCAAGCAATAAGAGGAAGATTGGCAACAGATGTTAGCTCAGGACCAATCTTCTTCACATACACAAAATAAATTTAAACAATAGAATTATCATGTGATCCAGCAATTCCACTTCTGGGTATATTCTCAAAAGGAGTGAAAAGCAAGGTCTTGAAGAGATAGTTCTGCCTCCATGTTCATAGCAACATTATTCACAATAGCCAGAAGATTGAAGCAAACCAAGTGACCACTGAGGGATGAAGGGATAAACAAAATGTGGTATATACATACAATGGAATATTATACACATTAAAAAGAAAGAAAATTTTGACACGATACAACACCGATAAACCTTGAAGACATTATGATAAGTGAAGTAAGCCAGTCATAAAAGGACGCATCTGATTCCTTCTATATAAGGTTCCTAGAATAGTAAAATTCATAGAGACATAAAGTAGAATGGTGTTGCCAGGGGCTGGTGGGAGCGGGGATGGGGAGGTAGCATTTAATGGGTACACAGATTCAGTTAGGAAAGATGAAAAGGTTCTGGAGACGGATGATGGGGATGGTTGGACAACAAAGTGAAAGTACTTATTACCACAGAATTGTACATTTAAAAATGGTTAAAATGGCAAATTCTATGTTATGTATATCGCTGCCACAACAAAATGCCAAAGACTGGGTGGCTTGAACAACAGAAATGTATTTTCTCACAGTTTTGGAGACTAGAAGTCCAAGATCAATGTGTTGGCAGGTTTGGTTTCTCCTGAGGCCTCTCTTGGCTTGCAAATGACCACAATCTCACTGTGTCCTCATAGGGTCCTTCCTTGGTGTGTACTAAGGCCTGCTGTCTCTTCCTCTTCTTATAAAGAGAATAGTCCTATTGGATTAGGACCACACTCTATGACATCATTTAACCTTAATTACCTCTGTAAAGGCCATATCTCCAAATACAGTCATACTGAGGGTTAGTGCTTCACCATATTAATTTCAGGGGAACACAATTCTGTCTACATCACAATTTTAAAAAATATTTATTATTTCACAGTTTCTGTAGGTCAGGAATTCCGGAGAGACTTAGCTGGTTATTCTGAGTCAAGGGCCTATCATCTCAGGTTGCGGTCAGGATGTCAGCGGGGGCTAGAGTCCTCCGAAGGCTTCACTGGAGCTAGAGGAGCTGCTTCAAGAGGGCTCACTCAGGGGCTGGCCCAGTGGTGCAGTGGTTAAGTTCTCACATTCCTCTTTGGTGGCCTGGGGTTCACTGGTTCGGATCCCAGGTGCGGACCTATGCACTGCTTGTTGAGCCATGCTGTGGCAGGTGTCCCACATATAAAGTAGAGGAAGATGGGCACTCATGTTGGCTCAGGGCCAGTCTTCCTCAGCAAAAAGAGGATTGACAGCAGATGTTAGCTAAGGGCTAATCTTCCTCAAAAAAAAAAAAAAAGAGAGAGAGAGAGCCCACTCAGATGGCCCTTCGCTGAAGACCTCTGTTCCTTGCTAGCTGTTGGCAGCAGTCCCCAGTTCCCCATCCTGTGTACTTCTCCTCCAACATGGTACCTGGCTTCCCCCAGGAGAAATTATCCAAGAAAGAGAGATTAAACTACAGTGCCTTTTATGATCTAATCTCCAAAGTCACATACTGGCCATTCTACTTTGCATTAGAAGCAAGTCACTAAATCCAGACCATACTCAATGGGAGGAGAATTAGATGTTATCTTTTTTTTTTTGAGGAAGATTAGCCCTGAGCTAACATCTGCCACCAATCCTTCTCTTTTTGCTGAGGAAGGCTGGTCCTGAGCTAACATCTGTGCCCATCTTCCTCTACTCTATACGTGGGACGCCTACCACAGCATGGCTTGCCAAGCAGTGCCATGTCCGCACCCAAGATCCAAACCAGCTAACCCTGAACCCCCGAAGCAGAACGTGTGAACTTAACCACTGTGCCCCCAGGCTGGCCCCCTATTTTTTTTTTTTTTTTTTTGATGAGAAAGATTGGCCCTGAGCTAACATCTCTTTCCTATATTCCTCTTTTTGCTTGAGGAAGATTGTTGCTGAGCTAACATCTGTGCCAGTCTTCCTCTATTTTGTATGTGGGATGCCCCCAAAGCATGGCTTGGTGAATGGTGTGTAGGTCCACACCCAGGATTCGAACCCACAAACCCCGGGCCGCTGAAGCAGAGGACACAAACTTAACCAGTATGCAACTGGGCCATGCCCCAGATGCTATTTTTTTAAGGCAGGAGTATAAAAAATCTGTGAACATATTTTAAAACCACTACTGGAGGAAATATATTTATAGAACTGAAATTACAAGGAAATATAGATACAAATATATTTAAGGTCTTTCATACATTTTGCCAAACTGATATTCAAAAGAATTGTGTCAGCTTATGCTTTCATGAGCAAAATGAAAATTAATCAATTTCACCAGTCAGGGTAATTTTCCCTTTCATGAATTGTCTTTTTAAGAACTTGTCATCTCCTGAAGAAATTCTCATTAATTTGTGTATGATTTTATATATTGAACATACTCATTTCTATATTTTCTTTCCCCATGTTTGCATTAAGGACATTTTTAAGACACTTTACATATTTCATAGTATAAAAACTATGGACTTTTTTCATATGACTTCTTCCACTCCTCTTAAGTTGAGAAAACCTGTTTTCCAACTAGAACGGTAACTTTTCTATTCTTTTTCTAGTTTTTGAGATTGCTGTTTTACATGTAACTTCAATTCATGCTGAATTAACTTTTCTAACTGGTGTGACTTGAGAATCTACATCGCTTTCAAATTTTAACCGGTTGTTTCAATATCATTTATTCAATTCTGGTTCACTCCTTCACTAATTTGTGAAGCTTTCTTAATAATGTATTAAAATCTTACACGTGTGTGAAATAAGGTACAGTTTGGAGACTATCATGTTCTACACTGTTTTAAACTTACATCGCTTTCTAGTCTTTTACGATACCATATTCATGTGCTCAGCCTACCATAACAGAACACCACAGACTGGGTGGCTGAAACAATAAAAATTTATTCTCTCACCGTTCTGGAGGCTGGAAGTCCAAGGTCAAGGTGCTGTCAGGGTTGATTTCTGGTGATACGTCTCTTCCCGACTTGACGACAGCTGCCTTTTGACGGTATCCTCATATGGCCTGTCTTCTGTGCGTATGTGGAGAGAGCTCTCTGGTGTCTCTTCCTCTTTGCATAAGGACAACAATCTTATTAGATTAGGGCCCCACCCTTATGAACAGACTAAGACAGCCTCCTAATTTTTTGTTCAAAGTCAGGCGTGTTATATAAGATAATAGATACTGAGGTAAATAAGTTTTATGCTTCGAGAGGAGCGTGCCTTTCCTTCTGCTGGGCCCTTAGTACTGTGAGGATTTGTGTTTTGTTTGGAGCTGAGTTGGGTCTGCAGTTTCCCCTTGCTATCGTTAGCTTCAGTGCACCACAGGCTTCAAACGTCTGTAGCTATACCTCGTGTGGGCTATTTGCCAGTGTTGTTTCTCTCACTGTCTGTCTACTCTTGGTTTCACGTCTCTCTGCTTTGTTTTGAGTCTTCCCTTTAAACTACTGCCCAGGAAGAATCCGCCTTTTGCAGCTCTCCTAGGTGTATTCCATTCTTCTTTTTACTTGATGCTTACTAGAGTGGCTGTGGGGGGAAGAGGTGAGAAAGACACAGTTCTCTAATGTTCTAACTGTTTCAGTTTTAGTCAGACATGTGAAGCTGCTCCTTGCGTGTGTTCACTAGGGTTCCTGCCCCTCCTCCAGATCTAGTGTTGGGTCAGAACCTATTCCTGACTTTCTCTCACAGGCAAACATTTTTTTTCCTATTTTACTCCCCCAGTGGCTATGGGTTTCCACTAGAGCCCTAAGGAAACAGTTTTTATTTCCATTACCACTGCAGATTATGCCTTTTGTTCCATAGGGGAGATAGCATAGATGGGTTTGGGCAGCGTTTTGGCAGCAATTTCTAGTCCCCATCATCCAGCCAGCCATCCCTGTGAAGAAAATTTCCTCAGGACTTTATCCAGTTTTCCTTGTGAGCTGCTGGTGAAATGCTCACAGAGAAACTGCAAGAAGGTGTGAACCTCCAGGGGCTTCACTGTGTCACACTCGCCCACACTCGGCCTTTAGCAATTTCTTAGAATGTTCTGGCTGATTCTTGTTTCTGACTTATATGGCATCTGGAGGCATGTGCCCCAGGTAGTCAAATGCTCTGATCCTGTTTTTCCATTGAAGAGCTTGTCTGTCCCCAAATTTTGCCCTGTGACAATAGTTCTCTTAACAGATCAAGATCTTCATCAGTCTTCAGTTTGTCCAGAATTTTCTTGTTATAAGGATGGGAATAACACTCTTTCTAGCTCTCTACATCTCTGAGGTAAAACAGAATTAACCTCTATAATTTTTCATATACAATTTCTGGGATTCAGCAAAAATAATCAGATACAAGTTTGCTGATTACAAGGTGAGTATAAAAATCAAGTGAATGTCTATATATACTAGTCACAAACAAGAGAAAATAAAAATTTTGAAATAATATAATTTACCATCAAACTATATCAATACCTAGAAATAAACCTCATGAAGATATGTGACATTGCTATCCAAAAAACTAAAAAAAAAAATCATTAAGAGAAATTGAACAATATAAAAATAAATGGAGGTATATATTAAGTTCATAAATTGGAAGGCTCAATAATATAAAAATGGTAATTCCTCCAAAATTGGTCTATCAATGTAAGGCAATCCCAATTAGGATCCTAACTGATTTTTGTGGAAATTAGCAAGCTGATTCTAAAATGTGTGTGGAAATGCAAAGGGCTAAGAATAGTCGAATTATTCTTGAAAAAGAAAATAAGATGGAAGAACTTGCTCTAGTAGATATCAAGATGTTATAAAGCTACAGTAATTAAAATAGTGTGGTATTGGCACAAAGATAGGCCAATCAATAGACCAGTGGAAGAGAATCCAGAATCAGATATAAGCATGTATGGGCATATGACTTTTGGAAAAGCTGGCACTGCTGAGCAGTGGGGAAAGGAAGTAATTTTCAATAATTGGGCTTGGTCAATTGGATATCTTTATGAGAATAAAAGAAACTTAACCCCCTACTTCACATCTCAGTTCTATGTGGATTGTAATCTAAATGTAAAAAGCAAAATATAATGCTCCTAGGAGATGATAGAGGAGAATATCTTCATGACCCTAAAGAAGGCCAAGTATTTCTTAAATAAGACTCTAAAACCTTAAGGACATTAAAGGGAAAGATTGATTAGTTAAACTTCATTAAAATAAATATAAAAATATCTGTTCATCAAACAATATCAGTAAGAGAGCAAAAAGGCAAGTCACAAATTGGGAGAAGATATTTTTAACCTATGCCACAAAAAGGACCATATTCAGGATACATAAGCAACGCCTACAAATCAAGAAAAGGATAGAAAACTGAGTAGAAAAATGAGCAAACGATTTCACCAAAGCCAAAAAAAGGATATCCAAAAGTCCAAAAGGCCAATAAACATGAAAAAGTGCTCAACTTCATTAGTCACCAGGGAAATGCAAATTAAACCACAATGTAATACCATTACACACCCACCAGTAGAGCTATAATTGAAAAGACTGTCAATTTCAACTATTGCCGAGGGTGTAGAACAATTAAAACCTTCACACACTGGTGGCCTGTAGGTAAATTTGGGAAAATCTTTGGCATTTTCTGCACCGTTAACATGTGCTTACTATACTAGTAACCTCTTGCTGCGTAACAGCAATAATGTTTCAGTGGCTCAAAACAACAGGCACATATTCTCTCACTCTGTGGATCAGGAATTTGACAGTAGCTTAGCTGTATCGCTTTTTTCTCAGGGTCTCTCATGAGTTTACAGCCAAGATGTCAGCTGTTCTGAAGATTTGACCACAGATAGAAAATTCCCTTCCAAGATGGCTCACCCACATGACTATTGGCAGGAGGCCTAAGTTCCTTACCATGTGGACCTCTCCATAGGACTGCCTGAGTGTTCTCATGATATTGCAGCGGGCTTCCCACAGAGCAGGCAAGGAAGAAGCTCTAACGACCTTTTATGATCTAGTCTCAGAGGTAACACACTGTCACTTCTGCTATTCTATTCATTAGAAGTGAGTCATTAAGTCCAGCCTACACTTGAGGGTCATGGATTTAGACTCTCTTTTTTGAAGGGAAAAGGGTCAAAGAATGTATGGACATATATTAAAATCACTATACATACTCTATGACTACACAATTTGACTCTGAGCTATAGAAGCAAAAATGGGTGGGTGTATGGTCCCCCAAACATTTACAAGAATGTTTATAGCATCATTATTCATAATAGCTAAATAGTAGAAATGTATCAAATGTCTGTCAACAATAGAATGGACAAATAAATTGTGGTATATTCTAACAACGGAATACTCTTCAGAAATGAAAATTAATAAACTACGAATACATGCAAAACCATAGATGAATCTCACTAATATAATATTGAGCAAAAGAGACAAACTCCAAAAATGTGTACTACATTATTTCCTTTATGTAAAGGTTGAAAGAGGCAAAACCAACTATAACATAAGAAGTCAAGATGGTGGTTCCCTTTGGAGAAGAGAAAGGAGGGAATCATTAAGAGGGCTTCTGGGAGGGTGCTTCTGGAATGGTGATAAGGTTCTATAACTTGCCCAGAGTGGTGTTTGCAAAGGTGTATTTATTTTGTGATAGTTCATTGAGGCATATCCCTCTGATTTGTGCAGATTTCAGAATCATCTTGTATTTCAAATTTGGAAAGCTTAAAAAAGATATCAAGGAAAGTAAAAAGAGCTCTTCAGGCAAAAACAAAACAGGTCTGTGTGCTGTATTTGGCTTGCAAGCAGCCAGTTTGTAGTATCTGTTTTAGGCCAGGGTTGGTAAATATGATCTTCAGAAGGCCTCAAAGCATATGAGTCATGGCAGGCTTTGGTAGTAGCATAAATCTATTCCTATAGAATTTAGAATTGTCGAGGCCGGCCCTGTGGCCGAGTGATTACGTTTGCGTGCTCTGCTTCGGCGGCCCAGGGTTTCGTTGGTTTGGATCCTGGGCGTGGACATGGCACCGCTCATCAGGCCATGCTGAGGTGGCGTCACACATAGCACAGCCAGAGGCACAACTCACAACTAGAATATACAACTATGTAATGGACGGCTTTGGGGAGAAGAAGAAGAAGGAAAAAAAAAAAAGATTGGCAACAGATGTTAGCTCAGGTGACAATCTTTAAAAAAAAAAATTTAGAATTGTCAAACGTTGGTTCTGGGAAAGACTTTCTGGATTCTTTGATCCAGTAATTTTTCCAACCGACCTCTCTGGCAGAGGCAACCCCTTAGTTACCAAACAAATGCCAAGCTTCTCAGAGTATAGTATGAAAACCGCTGATCTAACCTAACTCCACTTGTGTTACAAATAAAGAAACTGAGGCTTCGAGAGACTGAATTGCTTGTTTAGAGTTACTCAGCTACTTGCTGAGATTCACTTCCCTCTAAAGGTACCAGGAGTATGTTATGCTGTCCTGGTGGAGAAACGAGAAAAGGGAAAAGTTACACATCTCAGGCCCATGGTCTTTGGAGTAGAAACTCTCTTAGTCTGTCACTCGAGGTGGTGGCAAAGAAAGTTGCCAAAGAGAAGTGGAGATAGGAAATGTGTTGGAAAGTGTTCCATTTAGGGACTGCCCTGGGGAATGCCCTGTTTAGTAACAAAGATGTGGGGCATTCTCTCACCCAGCTCACTCTTCAACTGGCTTCTCAGCTCTGACTACACATTAGAGCCACCCGGGAACTTTTGAAAAAATACTGCTTCCTGGGCCTCCCCACAGAGTGATTGAATCAGGCTTTCTGGAGTGGGCTGGAAAGAACTGGATATTCTGACCCTTACTGGGCTTTACTGAGATGCACATGGGCTGAGCTCATCATCTCAGAGGAGCTCTGAGTCTGAATAGCAAACTAGGCCTTGTGACAAGAGGAATAAACACTAGAGAGAAAAAACAATCCCTCTGGTGGCAGCAAAACTCCAGCCTCTCTACCTTTGATGCTATCATCTGAGGACTTAGACCTCTTCTCTATGGCTCCAGTCTCAGGAAGACAGCCCCCTATTTGTCCCCGGTTTCTCTCTTTATAATAAAATATTGAGAGAACCAGATTCTTGGGTCTTGCATGACAAGTGCAATTAAAGTACCTCGGTATTCTGCATGGCTTTGACAGAATATGGAGTCTACACCTCTGCTTAGAATAAGAGTCCAACAATGCCCTTCTCTGACGGAGGTCACCCTTAGAGAGCTCTGTATTCCTCTGTCCAGCCAAGGGATCTGATATCTTCCTAATCTGGGTCCTTCTCACCTTTGACCTGTAGAATGCCAGAGGTGGGAAGGATCAAAGAGGTTGTCTCATCCAGTTTCCCATTTGATAGATAAAAACATTCTTGGCCAAAAGTGATTTACATAAAGTCACGCTGGATGTCAGTGGAAAGGTCATGGCACAAACACACTTGATTTTACACCAAGTGCTCACCCTTTTTTTGTCTTACAAGTATTTTTAATTACAAAATATGCCTAAGATACAGAAAAGCACACAAAATAATATAATCAGCTCCACTTATGCCAACTAAATTTAACTGTTTTTACATTTTTAGTGTATTTGTTTCATATATTTAAAAAAAATAAAATGTTACAGATTCAGCTAAAGTTCCTCCCAAACCATTGCTCTCTTTCTTCTTTCTCAGGAGTAGCAACATTCTAAGATTGGTGAATCCTATTCTCCTGAATATTTTTATACTTTGTTCTCCACTTATAGGAATCTTCCATAATACTATATGATATTATTTTGTGTCTTAACATTTGACAAAATACTGTAAATAGTATCTTACAACTTCTTTATTCATATAACATTATATTTTTAATATTCACCTATGGTATAGATCTAGTTAATTCATTGTAACATGGCATGTTATCTCATTCCATTGGTAAACCCCATCTTATTTATTTATTTCTCCCTGATGGAAAGTTGTTTGCAAGCTTTGCACAAGTTGCTTTGCAACAAACATCCTTGCACATTTATCTGTGTGCATAAGAGTGAGAATTTCTCTAGTGTGGAGACCTCTTAGAAGGGAAATCACAAGGTCCTAGGATACGTGCACCTTCGACTTTTTAAGGTTTTGTCAAATTGTTTAGTTGAACCAATTTAAACTTCTCACATCCTCATCAACATTTGGTTGGCTTAGACCTTTACATTTTAACGAATTTGTCAGATGTGGAATAGCATTTATTGTTTTCAATTTACAATTTCTGACTGCTAGTCAGGTCGAGCCTTTTTTACTATGTTTAATAGTGAGTCAGGTTTCCTCTCATGTGATTGCCTGGTCATCTCCCTTACCATTGGGTTGTCTCCTTACTTTTAGGAGTTTTTTTTTTTTTTTAATATATGCTGGTTATAATTTTTTTTGCCTTTAAAATGCACAGCAAATGTCTTTTTTTCAGTTTGTGGTTTGCTTTTTCATTTTGTATATATGTTTTGTTTATGCAACTTTTTAATTTAATATAGTCTTCTGTATCAGTCTTCCTAAATGAATTATTCTTTTTGTTTTCTGTTGAAGAATTCATTCTTTTCTTCAAGATCCTATGGATATTCTACCATATTTTCTTCTAAAAGCTTGAAATTTTTGCTTTTAACATTTTGATTTTAATCAGTTTGGAACTGTGTATGTGGTATGAAATAAAGATACATCTTATTTTTTAACATAACAAACTAATTGTCCCAGCATCACTTATTAAATAGTTTAAGGTTGTCTCATTGAATTATAATGCCACCTGTGTTACATATCAAATTCCCGTCTACATGAGTGTCTACTTTCAGAATTTCTTTTATGCTCCATTTGTTTATCCATATGTCAATGCCACATAGTTTTAACTGCTCTAGCTTTATCATTTGAAGAGGCAAATTTCCCTCTTCCTCCTTATTTTTCTTCAAAATTATCTTGGCTATTTACCACCATTTAATTTTAGGATGGCTTGTTAAATTCTGGGGAGATTTTTCAGATTTTTTGTTAGAAATATACAAAACTTATTGATTAATTCGGGGGAAAATTATCATCTTTAGTGATACTGAATATTTGTATCCATGAATATGGTACATCTTTACATTTATTTGTGTCTTTACAAAAATGTTTTCCATAATCTTTTACAATTTTCTCCATAAAGCTGTTCCACATATATTGTTAGATTTATTCCTAGTTACTTTATAGATTTATTGCTATTGCAAATGTATATTTTAAAGTCACATCTTCCAGATAAATGTTGCTCCCTCTTTCTCAGTGACATCAATATATTGACCTTGTTTCTAGCAACCTCTCTTGTTAATCCTTATATATAATGTACAGATTCTCTTCAATATTCTGTGTAGATAATCATAATACTGTGAATAACATCTTTATTCTTCTTGTCAAGCCTTTTAATTTTTATTTTCTTATTGTGCTAGTTAGAATATCCAGTATAAAGTTGAATAGGAGAGGTAATAATAAATATATTTGTTTCCAAAGTCATTTCACTAGACTACACCACCTCCTGCTCTTAGCCCTACTCTGAGATGAATTGTCTTGTTATAGCCCACTAACCAAAAAGGAAGTCTCCCAGTCTACTGACTCAGACCTCTGTATACAGGCATGCAGCTCCTACCAACCCCATTCAACCAATTGCACTTAATACAGGTGTCCAACCATCCATAGGAGTTTCATTTGAATAGTCCACTGTTCTCTCAGGTGCAATGTGTCTGAAGTGATTCAAAACCTTTCTATATATTTATTCTCTTTAAAGGCATCACCATCCACCCAGGCTCACTGGTCAGAAACACATATTCTTCTCTCAATCCCCACATCTAATTTATCATCAATCTTGTCAATTCTACATACTAAATATCTGCCATAGTATTCTCTCCTTTCCATTCTCAACACAAGAATTGGCTTTAGACATCAGTATCTCCCACCTTGACTCTAGTAAGTGTTTCCTAACTTGTCTCCCTGCCTTTCATCTCAATTCTCACTTACCATTCTTCTCACTGCTGCCAAGTTTATATTTTTAAAATGCAAGTCTGATCATGACTCACTCAGCTTAAAACCCTTCACTGGCTCCCCATTGTCTACTGTATGAAGTCTTAGGTCTCCAGCTTGTCATGCAAGGCCCTTTATTTACCTGGCTACCTCTCTAACATACTTTCCTACACTCCCCACTTTGCTCTAGAGTCTAGCAAAACTGACGTGCTTACAGTTCAGCTATGCTATTTCCTGGTGCCATAACTTTTGCACATGCTGGTCTCTCTGCTTGGATTGCTCTGGCAAAGTCTTAATCATTTTCAAACCCAGTTCACATGTCACTTCCTCCAGGAACTATGGATAAAGAGCTCAACAAATATTTACTGAGCACTACCTATATGCCAAGTACTGTGCTAGATGCTAGGCATTCAAAGATTAATAAGATACACTTGAAATGTTGCGGGATCAGTTAGCTGCTTTCATTTCTTGCCTCCCTTTAGCTTTAACTGCCTGGAGCATGATTTTTACTTACACGTTTCTTTATTTTCTTTCCTGCCATTTCTTTTCTCCATTTTTGATAAATGCTTATGTAGATGTACAAGTATCACATTACCCTTAAATACAGATGCACGTGCATATATAGATGCAATATTTAGAAACATTCATTGAAACAAGTTCAACTAGAAAGTGTGATTACAAATGATGAGATCATAAGCTCAGTACTTTGTGCTTAGACCCTAGACCAGCCAACACAAAGAAGCACAGTATGTCTAGGGTAGTGATTAACGATGTGTGCTCTGAAGGCAGATCACCTGAGTCTGCATCTCAGCCCCTACTTACAAGCTGGATGACCATAGATAAGTAATTGAACCTTTGGGCCTCAAGTGTCTCAGCTGTAAAATGGAGCAATGATAGTGCCTGCCTCATAGTGTTGTTGAGAGAATTACTGAAATTAATACAAAAAGTGCTTATAATAGTGCCTCGCAGTATTCTAAGAGTTTAATAAATGGTAGCTATTATTATTACTTTGTATTTGAGGACAATTTTGTTTCAGTCACTATCAGCAAGTCAAGTGATTTTCACTTCTATATCTAGGTATGAAAGAACTGTTTGTTGGTTCTGAGCCAAATGTATACTCTTATCTAATCTTTATTGAACCAATGGCACATATTGGCAGAATGACTGGCCCAGGAGAGCTCATGGCAGTGGAATGCAATTTTCCTTTATTTAGAGATAATGACATATGTGCAAAGAAGCTGGATTAGTACACACTGATAGAGTCAGCTAGCTGTAAATACAGATGAAGACAAAGCTAGGTGAGAGTGTGTGTTGAAATAGCTAAAGCACAAGGTCTGGAGTCAGACGGCCTCACTTAGACTCATAACTCCACCACTTACGAGCTTTGTAACTTGGGCAAGTTATTCCTTTGTACCTCAGCTTCCACATCCATAAAATGGGATTGATAATAAGACCCTATTTTATATAGTTATTGTGGGAATTTAATAAGATAATACATGTAAAGCACTTAGAACATTGCTTGGTACATAATATGATAAGTGGTGAAGAACAAAAGATGCATGTAGTGGAGGAACAAATACATAAAGTCAACCTAAGTGTCCACTCTCAGAGCACAATGGAGGTAGAAGTTCAACGGAAGGAACGATTCCCCAAAGAAAATAAGGAAACACTAATTCTACTGCACTTGAGATAACCTTTGTGAAAGTCATATTTTTTTGTTCCTATAGAAGTCTCCCACATATCCCCCCAATTACAGTTGGGTTAGACCACCAAGATTACCTGAAATATGTTCCATGGAACATCTGCCCTAAGATATGTGTGAGAAAAAAAGGGTTTTGTCATTGAATAAGCTGGGAAATGTTATATGACATATTCCCTTGGAAATTTAAATGTACAGTAGCACCCTAAGGGTTTGATAAGTCCTGAAAACATGCTTCATTTAGTTTAGTCTGGCATTTCTTGAATTTATCACAGTCTTTTTTCCATATACTATTTATTAACATTCCATGGAACTACCGTTCCACAAAATACACATGGAAAGACGCTGGCTTCGATGAATATTAAAATGACCTTTATACCAAAGCAAGGGCCGAGGGGCATGGGAGGTAGATGTGGGAAGGAGAGGGCTCATATCTTTTTAGACTGGAAGTGAAAATTTGCCTAGAACAATTCACAAAGCTAGGAACCACACAAACCCCTCAGAGTCACAAACACTCAAACATGTACAGTGTTCCTAGGAGCATGTGCAAGGTCTCTGGAGGGGGTTAGAGGACCATCCCTCACTCACTTTATATCCTGCTGCTGTGGCTGCGCCTGCAGTTGCTGCTGTGCTGGGATCCCACTGTGGAAGATCTAAAGGCTCCTAAACACACTGTACCATCTGCCTTTGGCCATGCACTTCCTGAATTTACTTTCTACTTTCTGGAAAGGAAGAAGCTACAAGAAAAACAAAGTGGAGAGGCCCAATTGGGGAACCAGATGCCAGACCCAGGAGTGGAGGAGGGGAAGAGAGATGGGGAGAAGAGACTGGGGTGAGACCTCCAATCAGATTCAGGACAAGGAAGCTCTTCTTCGTGGAGGGGAGATGATGGACACCAGTAGCCCCAGGGAAGAGGTCCCTTTACAGTAGAGCAGGGCAGGAGATTCACTCAGGAGGAATAATGTTGACTTCCGAGGTCAGTGGCCAGAACGAGAGCTTCCTGAGGGGCAGAAACCACGTTTAATGTATCTTTATAATTCTTTTCCTGAGAAAAAAGATGGCGGCTGAGAGGGAGGAGATGGTTTTTGCTACAGAAGGGGGAGCACAATGAAAAATCCCTGATAAGGGAGAAGTGTATAAAATGGCCTCTGTCTACTTAAACTGACCAGTGTATGGAGACTTTCCAAGTTAACATGGTTGGTTGGTTCCTGAAGGTGAGTGTGCCTTCCTCCTCTGCTTTGCTTTATTCCTCCGTGTGGGATCCCACCAAGGAAGGAGAGATGGGATTACATCCTAAGCGGCCTGGTGCAAAGACACCTAGAATCTTTGCTCTTGTGAGGGCTGAGGTCTGTGGGGGTTGCTGAGTGCATGCAGGATGGGAAATAAAAAGGAATATACCAACATTAACAAGCCTAACGCTGCGTGGTGGGAGCAGATTTTTTTCCTATTTCCATTAATTTATATTTTCTAACTTTTCTATAATAAGCATCTGTTGCTTTTGTAATTGTGGAAAATTAAACCTATTTCTCCAGTTCATTTCCTACATCTTTAGTTTCTAGAATCTGAAAAGATATTACGTGTAAACATATTAAGCGTGTTTTTAGTGGAAAAAAGTTTTCCAAGAACGTATGAGTGAATGAAAATATAATGCAGGAAATACTCCGTAGAAAGTTCTAGCCACATAATTCTACCAAAAAAGGGGGAGAAACTTGCTAGGGGTAAGATTTCCAGAGAACTTGTGGAAAAAAACGGTAACATTCTCTGCAGGCGGGAGGGTGCGTGGCAGGAGACGGCGTTTGAGCGAGGAAGAGAATTACCCGCAGCCGGCAGAGGCGGTGGCAGGTGAGGAAGGTGGCGCGGCTGCCCGGGGGCGGGGCAGGAAGCCCGGGAGCGCGGGGGGCGGGGCCGCGGCCCAGGTGGGGATGAGCCTGCCGTACCTGCCGCCGACCCGGCCCGCCCTCCGCCGCTCTGTGCCGAGCGAGGGGACGTCGGAGGGGTTCCTTGCAGAAGTGGTGCGTCCTGGGCGGCCGCTGATGAAGGAAGACACGGTGCCCCCGGAACCCCTGAGCTGAAAGGGGCCAGAGAGGGGCCGGCATGGGCCCTGAGCTGCCTGCACCTTGGCTGCTGCTCTTCACCTGGCTCCCAGCAGGTGAGCGTGGGAAAATGGGTCCCACCCTGGGCCCAAGGAGACAGGAAGCCATTGTTGCCTGGCCTTGCAGAGCTGGCCGCAGGCAGGGCAGCGGAGGCCTGGGCCGCGCTCCGGTGGCTCTTGGCATGGGCGCCAGGACGAGCGGGGAGTGGATCGAGTTTCTGCCTGTGGGAACCTGTTTTCTTCTTTTATTAGCCCACGCCCTTTCGAAACAGGTGCAACTAAGAAAGAAACCAGGAGCCTCTGGGCTTCCCCTCCTGCAGTCGTGAAGCACCTCTTGGTCTCTTGGCACTAAAGCTGAATTGATAGAGGCGAAAACGCCACTCTTAAAATTCCTAATTTTTTCCTTTCCTCTGATACCTCCTTTTAGGTTTTAGACATAGTGACAACCATATTGGACCAGAAATACATTTATTTCCCTCCTGGGAGCTTATAATGTATCCTCAGTATGCAATGGAATGTTGAGTATGATTCAGAATCTATTTTATGGGACCAAAACATGTGGTTCTTTGCTAACCATGTTCAGTCACTTTTTTTTTTTACTTTCTCTGTGTCCACGAACTTCCCTGACTTTCACCCTTGTTCAGTATCTCCCCATTAGGTGCTCAACCACCCCCCCTCTCCTTCATTCTCTTAACCTGCCGATCCCCTATCTACTTTGGAAGCATGGTTTTGGGTGTCTCCGTGTTTTTCTTGGAAATACGACAGGAGCGTGTATCTGCATGAGTGACACAAGGTAGCGAAGGATAGCTGAGTGAGGAAGGTGCAGGCTCTTTCGGCCCTTGTCAATTAGGATGTAGGCGGGACCTAGCAAACAAGCATGTGTGAGTTCCCTTGGAAGCTCTGCCCTGTTTTACTTCATTTTACCTCCCCCCCCTCCCCCTTTTAGGAATAGCTGCCCTCTTACCTCTAAGCTGTCAGTGGAGGTCAGCTCAGTTGGCTCACAGACCAATTTGAGTCTTGTATTTTTCTGAGGGAAAAGATGTAATATGAAGGTAGAGGCAGAATTTCATTTTTACAAGCTTGATAGGACACGAAAATCATTCAGATGCAACCAAATCAGACAAGATTTGACAATAAAGCTTAATGCTGGGAATAAAAAGGAAAGAGAATTGCAAAAGGGTAGGAAAACTGCAAAATTGGTATTCCTAAGGTTCTCTGGCTTACAGCGTTTCTTATAAATTGTGAAGCTGACAAGACTAGATGTTGGACGCCTATGATACACAAGGAAATGGACTAAACCTCACCTAAATTGAAGTGCCGAGATTCCACCAGAGCAGTCACCAGTTTAGACTGCAAGCAAATTCATGAAAATCCCACAGTTTTGCACAGACTTCTCTCCTGGGCCTCCTGTGTTCAGCTCAGACTCCTCAGCCCCTAGAGATTTCCGAAGCTGCATAAGCTGCCTTTTCTGGAAAATAGAAGTTGACTCCCACCTCTGCCCCTGGGCATCCCATCCCCGGAATTAGGACTTTGTAGCCAGCAGTCATCCAGAGCCTACAGAATAAGAAAAGAAGCCTTATAGATAAAAATCCCGTTACAGTATAACCCCTAATCCTTAAATCACCAACATAATGTTTTAAAAGCTATTCGATTTTTATGAAGAGTGGTGAACACTGAACACTTCTCAAATACAGTGATTATAACCAAAGGGTATCTTCTTACGGTAAGCAAGTTGCTAAATGGACAGGGGCCTCAGAAAGCGGAGCTCCAGGTGTTCTTGAACCAGCCATGCAGGCTTAGTAGCCGGGATGCTGAATGGTAATAATACCGACGGCCACGCTCGCCTGGCATTCTTTACATGGAAGCCCACCTGCATGACACGTTTTTAGAACCAGAGAACGCCGAACGCGAAGAAGTCCTAAGTGAACTTCTAAACTCACTTTTATTTCATAGGTGAGAAATTGCGATTTCAATCGTTTTGACTCCAACACTTCAAGGGGAAGTAGCTATTTTAGCAAATATCTATTTTAGCAGATATTTTCGCTGAATATGTGTAGGAAGTGTAAACAAAACTGCATTCAGCTATGTAATGTGCATTTGGATTTTGCATCCACGATGTTTGTGTGGCTCTGGTCAAGTTCCTGAACTGCTGAAAGCCCCCAGTAAATGGAGATGATTCTAGTGCATGTCTTGTAAGGTTTCTGTGAGGATTGAATGAAATGAAGGCTTTCAAGCACTTAATACAGAGCCTGGAACGAAGTGAGGGCTTAACAAATGTTAGCTGTGGTGATAATGTAGTCATGATCTAGACCCAAGTAGGATTTTTTTAAAGCTAACTTTAAAGAAACAGTTTAAACTTCCCCCTACTCCTTCCCCCACAGCTAAGAAACTGCGCTGACTAGTCCGATGACATGCAGGTTGTAATTCAGAACCTGCCTCTTATTAGCTGTGATTTTGGAGGAATTCATCTCCCCTCATCTAGAAAACAGGTGAAATTCCTGACAAGCCCCTCCCTGCCACACCTCACAAGGCCAACCCTCGCTGGGTGGGTTCACTTCAAGCACAGAGTGTACAGCATGGTCACCACTCAGGAAATACTGGGTCCCTCCCCACTTCCCCACCTCTTTATTTATTTTTTAAGCCAAACTTCCTAAAATGTCTCTAAGATCAAACTGAAAATCAAGCTTCCTCTCTCACTCCCAGTATCCACCAAAACGGTTTTCAAACTTTTTTTCACAGCTCCCAGTAAGAAAAACAGTTTACATTGTGACATGTACACACATATATAAGATTTATAAAATAGAAAGAAAAGGTGTACACACAGAAAAAATTACTGTGTTGGGTAAAAAAAATAAATTGACATCAAATATTATTTTAATAACATTTAAATTCATAGACAATAGTCCTCAAATTAACAGTAGTAAATAGAAAAATCCAGTAAGTTGATTTTTCTCAAGATCCGCTGCAAAGTGTGATAAGAACTTTGGAAAACCCTCTGCTAGAGTGCGTTCATTTTGGTCCACCACCTTGTTCTCTTCTGTTTCTCAAGAAGAAGCAATCCAGTCCTCTGATTAGCATGCACGTTTCTGCAATTGCAAAGCGTGGGCTGGGAGTGAAATTAAGTCAGGTTCGGGTACTCACTTCCTCAGCATAGCTTGGGGCCCCTGAGGGAGCCTTTGAGGTCAAGGAGTCCTGGGAAGTTACTACAGTCCCTATGCTTTGAGCTTTGGAGACATCAGTTGTCAGATTTTTTTTTTTTTTTTTTTGGCCATTCTCCAAAGTTTTTTCCTTTAAAAAGAAATAAATTGTTATCACACAACTCATACTTGCTCCTTAAAAGATTGAGATAAAGCTGAAGTACCTTCAGCCGTTAGTATTACTGGCTAAGAGCTCTAGTTACCTTCATCCAACCTCAAAGTTGATTCCTGGAATGAAAGGTTAGTTTCCCCCTCAAATTCTAAAAGAGTGTTGTGTGTCATCTGTGCTTTTGTGGAAAGTTTTTAAGATTGTAGTTAACTTACAGACCCACACAGCTCTCAACTTGTGTTATTATTCTTTGGGAAATCAGACAGCTGACTCCGCAGGGACAAGATTCTTAGCATGTAGACCAGTAACTTTCCCTCAGTGGTGAGGTTGAAGGTTGGGATCATACTGAAGACTTAATGACATCTTGATCCCTGAGATAGTAGATAGTAAAGTGAGACTTCTCCGAGTGAGGGTGGTGAGGGTGGTGGATGGGAGACTGCCCACTTGGCTCCTCCCTTGCCCCCTTGGGCCCCTGAAGTACCTCCCCAGAATCCCAGTGCTCTGCCGAACACAAGTAGAATCACTACCAGTCCCTGTCTTCCCCTCTCAGCCAGTTTTACAGATTAGGAAATCTGTGTCCAGGGAAGTCACACATCTCAGGTTGATACAATGGAGTTGGTTTGAGAGCGGGGACCACATCACTGGCATCCTCACTCTTAGTCCATTGCTCTTTCACCTGTTTCATGCCTTGGAGCGGGTTTGTTTTGTCTAATGGAATCCTGCTATGCAGAAAGAGAAACAGACTGCCTCCTGGATGTCTAAATGCGAATTGTTGAACATCTTGCCCCAAAACAATGCAGTGGATGAGATACTGGATAATTAATGTACCCTCTGCCTGGGTTTCTTTCAGCCTAATAACTTTATTTCATTATTCAAAGTCCTTGGGAGAGAAGTAAAATTGTGTATTTTAAGAATTGGGAAGACTCTGATCATGTCTTGTCTCTTCTAGTCCTTATTTCTGGATCTTCTAATCTGCAAATCTTAGGATAAGATGGGGTCAGAGGAAAGCAGTTTTGACACTTTCTTCTTTTCTTAAACCCAGTTAATCACCAAGTTCTGTTGCTTACTCCCAGAATCTGCCCCTTCTTTTCTATTCCAAGTGACAAACCTCACCCTAGCGTACCTTATCATCTTAACCATCTCCTTCCCTCTAGGCCTGCTACCTCTCTGTCTAGTTATAACCATCCTCTACCCAAATGATGGGTTAACGTACCTGGGTTAATCTTTTCCACCTTCACTTTAATCCTCCATCCAAGAACCTCCAAGAGATCCCCATAGTTTATAAGAGTGAGTTAAAGCTCTTTGTTTGAAATTCAAGGCTCACCCTTTCTGGCCTTGCTAACTTGGACAGCCTTGTCCTCACTGATATGGGCATGCATCCTGTACCCCCTCTCCTCCTGACATTCACCCTTCTTCCTGTTTTTTTGTCTGGCCATACTACAAATGGTTAACTTTAACCATTTATTCTCTGTACTTTTAGAGCACTTAAAATTTGTTCCAAGCAGTTTAGCTTTGTCTTGCATAAATTTATTTGTTCTTTTATTCAGCAAATGTTTAATGCGTACCATATACAAGGCGTGATGGCATCCAAAGTGGACATGGCCCTGGCCCCCATGGCGCTTATGGTCTAAAGGGAATACAAGCAAATATAGAAATCATACTATGATAGGGGCCATGAGAAAGAGATTACAAGATACCACAAGAGCATAGCGCATAGATGGATTCTGCTCATTTGGGAGGCCCTCCCTGAAGAAGGGATGCGTGACTTGAGAGCTGGGGAATGATTATTCCAAAGTAAAAGAATAATATGTGCAAGACTGTTGGATAGGAGCTCGGACAGTGTGTGGGGTGGGAAGAATATCAGCATGACTGAGTGGAGGAAGTCAGGTGGAAATGAGGCCGGGGGTGGGCAGGACCACATATGCATGGCTTCATGGGTCATGATAGCAGGCTTTGTCTTTGTCCTAAGAACAAGGGACAGCTTTTGGAGATTTTTAAGGAGAAGGAGTTGGGAGACTGACAGCAGTGTGGAATCCATGTGGAGGAGAACCAGAGTATGTCCAGGTACCAGTTAAGCTGAGGCAGTATCCAGGCTGGGAATGATGGCAGCCTGAACTAGGGTGGTACTGAAGATGGAGAGAGGGAGAGAGAGTCCGGAGATAAATAAACCAAATTTGATAATAGCTTGTATATAGAGAGTGAGGGAGACAGAGATGTCAAGGACGATTCCCAGTTTTCAGTCTTGTCCATTCACTGAGATGGGAAACACAGATTTGTGGTTTGATTTAGAATTTGAAACAACCAAGAAGAGCTACCAGGAGCATTTGGTTATGTCTGTCTGTCTAGTCCCTTATTATACAGTAGTGGGATTTGAGTTTTAAAACTCTAGCGGTTTCTGAGCAACCCTATAGAGCTTATCCATGCCAGGAGTGACCTTGTCTGTGTGTTTACTTGTTTTATTGTTGACTCTCCCACCAAGCGTATTTAAATCCCAGAAGTGCAGAGACCTTGTCTCTCCTTTTTGCTACTGTGCCCCCATCATCTAGAACAGTGCCTGGCTCATGGCAGGTACTCAATAAATGAGTGAATGAGTGACCTCTGAAGGCCTAGGTCACATAGAAATTTGTCATTTTGGTGAGACCTAAATTTGCATGTGCTCTGAGATTAGCGTTTGGGGACACGGATGAGTCACTGGCCCGAGTGACTGACTGTGGGAAACCCCAAGCATCAGCTTCTCAACCTGGTCTTGTTGTCCTCTACCCCAATCACCAAGGAATATCAAGTTTAAACTACCTGAGTGGCTATTTTTTCACCTAGTAGTTTCTAAAAAAATTTTAAGATTGATGTCTTCTCTTGTTGGAGAGATTGTGGTGAAACATGGGACTATGACACACCACTCATGGAAATATACATTTCTTTCCTGAAATATCTATTAAAATATAGAAGCCTTATTCCCTTTGACCCAGCAGTCTCCCTTTGAGAAATATATCCTACTGGAATAAAAGCATGCATGTGAAGAGATACTTCATATAAAGATATTCATTTAACACTTCATTTCAGCATCGTAGTAGTGAAAAATCAGAAACAACCAAAATGCTCATCATTAGGAAAATGGGTAAATAAGTTATAGTTCACTCATGTAGGGAATTTTCATGCAGCCACTAAAAAAATATATATATAAATCTATATATAATGATATATCATTAGTTTGAAGAAAAAACAAAGTTGCAGATCAATGTACATAAAATAATAAAATCAAATAACAACATAGGAAAAGATCTGGAGGGATATACGCCGAATTATCAAGAGTGGTACCTCTGGGGAGTAGAGTTCTTGGCGAGCAAGGAGGAACTTTTTACTTTATACCCTTCTCTATGTTTGAAGTTTCTTATTATTTACTTTATATTTATTAACAAAAAAGGAAAAAAGTATTTCTATAGAAAATGGCTAAAATAAATTTGTGAGTATCCCTTAAATTTGTGAATATCCCTTAAAGGGTTAAAGCTCCCCTATTAGAAAACTTATCCAAAAGGCAGGAAGCAGTGTACGCTGGAAACAGTGTAGGCTTTGGAGTTTTAGAGGTCTAAGTTTAAAGCTAGCTTTGCAACTCAGTAAGCTGTGTGACCTTAAACCAGTTAATTAATCTCCCTGAGGATTTTCCTCATGTGTAAAATTGAGATAAAAATAAGGCTTATCTCATGGTTTTTTTGCAAAGGTTAAAAGAGATACTGTATAATAAAGTGCCCAATATCATGTCTAACAACATATCTGTGCTCAGTATGTGTCAGTTTCCTCCTCAGGGTCACCACATGCTTAGCACCACCCCAGCACTATTGAATAGCACACGCCAGACCTTTGTTAACATGTAATATGTAGACATATTTCCTCCCCCCACCCCATGCTGCTTCTCTTTGTACCCTTCCTCTTCCTGACTCCCTCAATCCCTTGCTTGTCTGGCCTCACTGCCAGTCCCTCTGTCCCCTGATTCTTCTCGTATTTGCACTGTTATCTAAGGAAATGTAACCAGGACCAATGGCAAACAGACTTGGGGAGATAGCTTGCTCAGACATAAACTCTGATAGGATTAATCCTGTGTACTTTTTGTTAACTTGCTTAGTGGGGCAGAGGTGCCTGGGCACCTGAAAAACTCTCAGGAATTGAGACCTTCCGTCAGAGCCAGCACTATGCTACTGCCCCTTGCCAGGAAGCACCATGCCCTCCCTCCCCACCTGCCGCTCCCTTCCAAGCAAGACCCTTCACGTGGAAAGGAAGGGAAATGCCATCCAGTTACCTGAAAACAGTTCTTAGTTAAAAGAAAAAAATTTTTTTGTACGTATATCCCTATGCTGTATGAATAGTGTGTTTAGAAACTGTAAAGCATCATGATCCATCTGATACTACAGAGGGAAGACAGACTGAGTAACTAAATGTGCAAAGATATGCGTATATTTGGGAACACATGGCATTTAGTTGTAAAGATACTCTTTCGTTGGTGTGTTTTCCTTCCACTTTAATAAAGGATGGTAGTCCCCACTCTGCACAGTAGGGTAGTCTTGGAAAGTACCTCATGGCGGGAAGCACAGAATCCCCCTCCCCATACCTCCTTCCCGTGAGCTCTGGTATCTCATCTGAAGTTACCTTCCTACCCTTAAATGACGGGTCTCCCTCCCTTCCTCTTTCACAGAAGAGACAAACTGTGAATGGGTTTGCCAGGGTACAAAAGGACACAGCTTTAAAAGCTTTTAATGCGCTAACTCATTTTGCAAAGAGAAAACAGTAATGATAGTTTACATTTGTATCATTTTAATACTTTCAAAAAACTTTCATGTGGGTTTCTCAGTTGATCTCAGTCTCTCTCTTAAGGTAGGCAAGATCTGTACAAATGATACAAAAGACTGCTAATGTTTACTGAGTATCTCTTACATGCCAGGCTCTTTGCTAAATGCTGGACATCTATTGTCTCATTTAATCTTCACTACAACCCTATCAAGCAAGTATTATCATCATCGCAATTTTGCGTATAAAGAAACAACTGTAGTTTGGAAAGAAATTGTCAGATCTTTTAGCTGGTGGGAGAGTGGAGGCAGAATCTGAACTCAGGAAGTCAGTCTCCAGATTTAAAGTTTTCAAGAGAAAATTATAGAGACAGCTAGGAAATTAGGTGGCTGTGAATTGGGGAGGAGGAGATGCCACAGGATGAAGGAAATCTAAGAACAGAAAAAATTTAAGACTTTGAAAACTCACAGTATTAAGTTTAAAAGAGCAAAGATGCCCCAGGACGTCTTATAAACAGGGCATTTATCTTTTTGAATCTGTTGATGTTTCAGCCCAGATTCTGCTGTCTTTGGTCTCTTCTTGAAAATCTTTCCTGCTTAGTAGTGTGCATACCCAATGTGGTTAGTTTTACAGAGAAGTTAGAGGCTAAAGAAAAGAAAGATGGGAGGTTTTTGCTTTTGCAATGAGCTATCTTGCTACTTCCTTTCTCTTCTTCCCAATCTGGAAAATCCTCCTGCTTTTTGAGAGTCTAGTGCTTGACCTCCACTTAAAAGGTCAAGCTTACCTGCTTAGGAAAGATTGGGTTTTGGTGTCAGCACAACCCTAGTTCAAATCCTGAGGCTGAGAGGGCTTGGCCTATTATAGTCTTGGAACTTTGGCCCACATTCATGAGCAGAGTTGATGCCACTCTAGGGGGTTTTGTGAGAAGTAGAGATAATATATGCACATCACCTGGCACACAGGAGAGGCTGAGATCCAGAGCAACAACTGAGAAGAAGGGAGAAGGATTTGCTGGTTGCTCAGTACCTTTTGTCCTGGGACCCTTTCCCACTTTGTGTGTAAGGGTGGTAGTGGGCATGGGGCGAAGGTCTGAGAGCTGTGCAGGATGCTGTGGGGCCGGCAGACCCTTGGAGGGAGTGTGAATGAGCTCAATATGGCCAAAACATGTGGGAACCTGGCATATTTCAAGGCTTGAAATTCACATAAGGGATGAAATTGAAGACAGGAAAGAGAGTGGTAACCAGGCAGCAAAGCCAGTGCTGACGTTGGTAAAGGTGAGTTGTGTCACCTCAGGTGTCGTTTGCCCATAATAAAGGTGTTCATGGAAGGGGAGCTGAGTGAAGATTTGGTAATAAAGGCGATCACCTTTGTCCCCATTCTCCTCCCTCAGAGTGTCAGATTCAGCAATCTTCAAAGCTACCCCAGAGTAGCTTCTGCCTCCAACAAAATTCCCTTCCCGACTCCTAGCAAACCCAACCCTCCCCACAAATGTTCCACCTCTGTACAAATAATGTTGACTAGAGTCTTTTGAATAAACTGCTTTTTATGTTGAATTACCATTCAGCAAAATAAAGAACATGTAGGTTAATAATCATTGTATCAAAGTGACTGCTGCCATTGTATATTAATTATGTCCCATGTTGCCTGGCCCCATACTCTGATTATTTGCAAGCTAATGAATACGAAACATCTCCCCTTATTTAAAGAAGAGCCAGGCAGAGTGACAAGAGCACTGCTCAGGGGCAAAATCTTGACTCTGACTCTCTTAGAAATTAATGACTTCAAACAAGCTACTTACGTTTTCCAGTCCCAGATTTGCTGTGTATAAAATGTCACAGCCTGTCTCCTTCCAGGGATCATATTTAGGCTGTAAAAGAAAATATTTGAAAGTGCTATGTGGACCTCAGATTTTGTTTAGACCACAGATCAGTGTTTTTATCTCTATTCCAACCCATATGTGTTACTGAACAAAATAAGCTAATGTTGACAATGGCATCCTATTCAGTGTCAAAATTTTACCTGTAGCTGCTTCTGCTGTTCAGTTAAAGCTGTGTTGGGCAAAACCTCCAAGGTCAATTTCAGGTCAATTCTGGAAAAAAAACAAAGGAGTGGTGAGGGTGGAGAAGCAAATATAAAAGAGCAAATTATGGTGGGCTTGAGATACTGGGCTGGCTCGTCCCTTCTGCTTGAACTGAATTCCAGGAATCCCACAGCTGGTAAAGGTAGCAGCTATTTTTCCCCAGACTACTCAAGGCTTATTTTCAAAATGAAGTTCTTTTTTTCATTCACAGCTGAATAAGGAAGTCGTCCATCTTCCTAAAAACACCACTTTCACCCTATTACTCTTGTTCAGAAAAACCTTCAGTGATTATCCATTAACTAGAAATAGATGCTGGAGTACAATTCACACTCCACTCCCTCTCCACACCTCCCACTCACCATCACCAGCCCCGCCTTGTTTACCCCTCTGGCTCCCATAAAGCAGGAGACGCCAGCTGGGCTGGTTCCCTCCAGGTTCCCCAAGTAACTGCTCCTTCTGGATAGGGGCCTTTGCTCACTCCTTTCTTCCGTCCTGAACTGATGAGTTTCTCTGCCCTCTCCCTATTTCTTATGTGTAATCTTAATCCTCCCTGAGTCTTAGTGTCTGATTTAAATCTCTTGCCTCTATGATGTCTTCCCCACCAATAGGTTTCGCCTCCACTTCTGCAGACCCTCTCTCTAGCACTGCTGTCACGGGCACATCCTCATTACAGCCCAGCCCTGGAGATGGCCCAGTCCATTTCTGGGGGCCAGAGCCTGTCCTGAGCAGCATTCTGCTCTCTCTCCATGGACGTGAGATAAATGGTTACAGGTGCCCATCATAAGCCACAGCAGATTGTCTTATGAGTGCTGTGTCTAGAAGGTGAGGCAGGACCCAGAACCATGTGATTCTGGCCATGGATCCAGTCCCACCCAGCTGCTCTGTCAGGGGGTGACTATATTTGTTTTGTTTGTGGGAGTAACTCAGTTAAAGTGAAGGTGGCTCCACCTGAGTCTCTATTGGAGAGAATCCCAGCTTGAACCCCTTTCTCCTTGGCCCCTGTAATAAGGGAAAAGAGGGAAAGAGACTCACATACTGACACTAACACAGCAGCGTCTGGGCCTGGCACCATGCTAGGACTATGCCAAGCGCCGGAAGTAGATTATTATCTCATTGCCTTCTTGCAAGGACCTGAAGACATTAATACTATTATAATCTCCATTCATAGCTGAGGAAACAGGAGCTCAGAGAGAATAAACAGCTTGCCAATGTCCAAGTAAGTGGTAAAGTTTGATTTGAACCCAGTTGTATCTGAGTCCAAAGCCTGGGTTTTTTTAATCTAGTCTACACCAGTGGTTCTCAAACTATGGTGTCCAGAGCAGTAGTAGCAGCATCTCCTTAAAATTTGTTAGAAATGTAAGTTCTTCAGCCTTGCCCAAGTCCTGCTGACTCAGAAACTCCTACTGATGGTGATCTGGGCTGTCACTGGTCCTCCTGGTGGGCGCATGCTCAAGTTTGAGTGGTGGTGTTCTGCTAAACCTCCCATGAGAAGATTCCTTATAACTCAGACTAGAAACCATATTGACGTGGGAACATTCTAGTATGTTGGGAACGTGTGGACCTCTGACCATGCCAAAGTCCCGTCTGACGTTTCTGTGCAAGCTGGTTCCTCATCAAGGCAGACCTGGAACTTTAAGTATGCCTGTAGATTTGGAGGGTAGGGAGACGGAGTTTTAAAAAAGAGGAAAAAAAATCTTAAATTCTTCAAGTCTCCTTGATAAAGTTTATCACAGTCCGATCATTTTTGTTTTATTTGCTTTCTGCTTATGTTGACCACCTGGACTGCCAATTCCACTGGTTAATGTATTGTTGGTCATTCATTCCATCCTTTATTCAGTAAACATTTGTTGGGTGCCAGGGAGGTGACACGCACAGTATGAGGTGCTTGTGTTTGAAGAGTGAGTTAGAGACAAACCCAGTCAGCTTCTCAGAGCCCACAGTAAACAGGCAATCACCGAGAAGTGTGAAAAGTGCTGCCCAGGGGTAGGACGAGGCACTTTGGGAAAACAGAGGGAGGTCCCTTTCCCAGACTTGCAGTCAGGAAGGCTTCTTGAGGAGGTAAGGGTGCCGCTGAAGACCTAAGGAATAAAGAGTAATTAACCTAGTGAAGGGAATGGAGTGGTGGCTGGTGATATGGAAGAAAAGTCTGTATCACCAGCTGAGAAATCCACATGTGGGAAGACCTGGAGAAGACAGTCACCCTGGCATGGGAAGGACTGAAACAAGTTCAGAGTGGCTGAAGCCCTGAGTGTCGGGTGGGGCCAGGAGGGAGAGGAGGTAACAGAGAGAGGCTGAAGGCAGATCCGATGGGCCCCATAATCCTGGTTATAGAGGTTGAACTTTATCCTTAGGGAAATGGGAAAATGTTTTAAGAAAAGACGTGATATGAAAAAATATATATGTTAGCAAGGTCACTCCAGTACCTAGATGGCCTTCTTTTAATATAATTTCTTTATTGTTGTTGGATGCATTATCACTGTCGATGGACCATAAGCTCCTTGGGAGTCGTCCTTGCACTTCTCCTCAATGTCACGTGGGTGTCTGCAGTCTCTACTCCACACCCTGTCCAGGCCAAGTAGGAACTCAGACTCTGCCTGTGAGTTTCCAACTGGTCAGGCGGTGTGTTTGCTCATTTGCATTGCTTTTATCACCCCATGAACAGAAGTAGGTCACCCCTCAGAGACCTGATCTGCCTTCAGCATTATCTTCTACTCTTGGCTGCAGGGTGCCTCTCCTTGCTGGTGACAGTCCAGCACACAGAGCGCTATGTCACCCTGTTTGCCTCCATCGTCCTCAAATGTGACTACACCACCTCTGCCCAGCTCCAGGACGTGGTGGTGACGTGGCGCTTCAAGTCCTTCTGCAAGGACCCCATCTTTGACTATTACTCTGCATGTGAGTGCCCTCCCCCTTCTCTCTTCCTGGGTCCCTCTGTGAAGTTCTGCCGTTAGGGGGTAGGAATTATTTCAGATCACAAACCCTTATAGTGAGAAGAAGCCACAAAGATTACTTGAAGCAGTCCTCTCATTTTATAGATAAACAAACTGAGGCCAGGTAGATGAACTAACTTATTCAAGGTCACGTATAATTTATTTTAAAATTTATGTCCCACCTTGTTCTAGAAAGATTTAAGGCAGTTCAGACATTAATTAAAAGGCAGAGCAAGTCCTGACTCCTAATCCACTCCTGGTTGCATGCCAGTGCACTGAGATGGGGTTGCAGATCTGCCTCCCAACACCGCCCTGATCTTGGAATGCAGTCAAGAAGACACCCCCCAGGATGCATGAGGAGCGGTCATTTGTGAACCTGCCCACTGCCACCTTCCCTCCTACAGCCAGCCTTCCTGGTGGACGGTCATTTCTCTGCTGACTAAACACTCATAGTGATGGACGCTCACTGGCCTCAGGGAACACACTCATTGTTGGATATCTCTTAGTGCTGCACAACTCCCCCCACATTTAGCTGAGTCCTTCCTCTCAATCACAGCTGCCACTCTCATGTCAGTTCTGCTGTCTGGAGCCAAAGTTCTTCCTAGCTGCCCAACTCTGCCCTCTCGTAACGAACAAACCCCAGATCCCTTCCATCAGCCCAGGACAATTAACCTTGTAGAAATTTTGAGAATAGATGTGGACACCCTGATTGTAGGAAGGAAGTGAGCTTCCTGAGATGAGGAAAAGGAGGGGGGAGGCATCAGCTTTACCTCTTTCAGCCCTGACTAATTTCTCCCGGTGTGAATCCCAAAACCTAACTGTCTGAGCCACCCACAGAGCCGGACATTGTCCCCAAAAGACCCCTCTCCAAATCGAGGCATTGTTTCCTGGGGTTACTCTTAAAATGCCTGGGGCAAATGGGAAAGTAGGAGACACTAGAGTAATAGACATTTGCCACCAGCGGATTTAACAGCTCTCAAGCATTGTATTATAAGGGCAGGTGGGTGGACTCCATCGGGGCAGAGTCCAGGGGACTGAAAATGAGGCAAGGGAAGTTGGGATGGGAAACAGGGGGATGCAGCCAGGATTTGGAAATGATGGCCTATTAGGATGGTCTGGAGTCTTGCTGCTCAAAGTATAGTTTATTGGTGTCACCTGGGAGCTCATGAGAACTGTAGAATCTCAGATTCTCACTCTAGACCTACAGATGAGAATCTTCATGTTTAACAAGATCCCCAGGGGATGCGTAGGCTCAGGAAAAATTGAGATGCTTCACTGCCCCCAGGGAACAGTAAGGGCACGTTTCTTCACGGGAGTTCCCCCTTGCTGTGTGACTTGGGTGTGTCCTCTCTCCTCAGCGTACCAGGCCGCTTTATCCCTGGGACAGGACCCATCAAATGATTGCAATGACAACCAGCGGGAGGTGCGCATCGTGGCCCAGCGGCGGGGGCAGAATGAGCCTGTGCTGGGGGTGGATTACCGGCAGCGCAAGATCACCATCCAGAACCGTGAGTGTGGGGGAGGCAGCAGGGTACCTGGGGTGGTGAGAGGTGTAGATACCAGGCCTGGTAGGCTGAGTCATTGTGGGGATTTCCCCTCTTTTCTGCTGCCTGCTGTCTACTTGGTCACTGTCGTTGTTTGAGGAAAGGGCCACATACATAGAAAGTGCTGCATCGTCTGAAGTCACTCTCCTGGAAGTTGGTTTCTGGATGAGAGGATGTCCTACAGCTTTGGCTAATGGTCTGAGAGTGGGTGGTTTCCTTTGCTTCTCTGAGATTCAGGGCTAAGGTGTGGATCAGGCTCCTTTGATCCCTTCCACAAATTGCTCTCAGGGCCCCCTCAAACTCCAGGCTCCTGAGTTTTCCTCTAGCCACTCCTGTTCTACATATCTAAGGAAATAGGGGCTTCCAAGTAGATGGCCACCTTGAGACCATCACCCTCCATTGGTAAAGGAAAGAGCATTGGGCTTAGAATCTAAAGATCTGGCTGGTATCCTGTTGCTTCTGCGTGCTAGCTCAGTGACCAGCCGCAGATAGTTTCTCTGGCCTCTCTTACCTCATCTGAAAGATGAGCATAATGGTCTCTATCCCCACACTGAAGTGAATATCAAATGTGATATCTCAGAGCTATGTGGAAAGCATATCTATTCTTTGTGCCTCGTACAAGGAATGTGGTTAGAGCCCTCACTGTGCGGTCAGATTCAGGTGAAGGTTCCCATTCTGTACCTACAGGGTGTGTGAACCTGGGCAAGTCCCCTCAATTTTTTACCCTCAATTTCTATAAAATGGGACTTGCCATAGTACCTATCTTCTGGAGAGTTGTCTACATTAAGTGAGAGATGACACACATAAAGCACTTAGCAAACAGTGAGTGTGCAGTGAACTTTAGTTATGATCGCTCAGTACACTCTTGGATGGATGGGTTAGCGCCCCACATTCCTATCTTGTAATCCAAGGTTGCTGCAATAGGTTATTGGCACAGAATTCAGAGCCTATTTCAGTGAGCTTTGTGTACTGTGTCAAATAAATTTTTGCTGTTTAGAAGGGAGAAAAGGGGGAGAATACACCCAGCAGGCCACTCATGGTACCCATAGCAATAATGTGAAGACATCAGTGAATATTCTCTGATGACTTAAAGGTGGATCATTTACAGAGGGCCAGTTTAATGCTTGTGTCCAATTTTGTGTATAAGACCTTGGCTGTAATCCTTAAGTCTGATGTTTTTACATTCAACCTCAGATTTCCCCAAGCCAGCCCTTGCACTCTCGGCCTTAAGGAACATCTGTCTTTCTTTTCCAATCTCTAGGTGCATCCTCAAAGATTCGGGGTGGTTCTACTTTCTCCAGAGCCCGCAGAATTATCTCTGATCTGAACCCAGAGTCTAAAGTCTCTTTAATTAGCAAGTCTCCTTTACAGTTTTTGAGGGATGAAAGTCCCCATAGGTGATAGTCCTTGCTTTTCTGTCTTTTTTTCTAATTCTGAGCAGTGCTGTCCCCTACCTCCACTCCCAGCCACCTTTGGATCAAACTCTGCTTCTTTCTTACTCCTGTGAGAAGGTAGTATTTCCCCTCATTTCTTATTTTTACTTCTAGGCTTGTTGTGACTTCCTGGCGCCTTTGTTTTCTGACACTTTGATGCCCGTGTTTGCATTATTTGGGATGATCTGTCAAATCAGTTCTTGGATCATTTAAAATATTAACATACCCAAATGCCCTCATTACTCTCACATCCCTAAAGTAATCTTTACATCTTTAATAAAAATTGGGGCAGATTTATCACACACATTAACCTTTGAGAGGGAATTTCCCCCAAAGCACTCTCACCGTTCTTCCAAGTCTGGGGTAAGCTTGCTTCTGGGAAAGACAGAGGGTTTGGAAAATCATGGGTAGGAAAAAAATTGTAGGGATTGACGTAGAAAGAGAAGGAAACAGAAGTCAAAGTTAGCTCCAATGTTGCATGACCTCGCAGTTTTGTTTCATTTCCTCAATAAGTGTTTTTTGACAAACAAATAATAAAGAATTGCAGATATGACTGCCGACTAAGCAGGAGCAAGTCTATAATGCTCAGGCCTTTAAGAATTTGAAGATGTCCCCTGGTACCTACTATGGCTGAAATAGGAGGGACGTGAAGGCTGCCCTGATGCCCCTGACCAGCCTTTAAGCCCCTTCAGGACAGAGACGGATGGGTTTTGTTCCTCTTCAGGTCTCCCACAGTATCTGACATAGTGATGAACCCACAAAAGGTCTTTAGTGTACATTTGTTGCATTTACTAAACTTGAACATATCATTCATCTGTCTTAATGGGGTAGCACAGCGCTTGTTGCTCACGAACTGGAATTCTTTTCTTGAGTAACATTTAAAATATTGACATTTCATCCTTTCTTATTCAAGTTAATCTCATAACCTGTCCCTTCAAGATCCAAATGTATCCATTTGTAGCAGGCTGTGGAGTTTTCCACCCAGTTTGGAGAAGACATCGGACCTTAGCGGTTAGCAGCACCAGCTGTGAGGTGGAGAGACTTGGGTTTGAACCTACGTCTGCTGAGCATTATGTCTCTGTTCTTAGGCCATTTTTTTAGCCTCCAGGAGTCTTGGTTTCCTCATCTGAAATACAGCTAATAATCACACCCACTGTAAGGGGATTAAGTTTGACTGCGAGTGCAATGCCCAAAATATGAGTGACTTAAACAATGTAGAAGTTTATTTATTCTCACGTATAAATATGGAGGTGGACAGTCCAGAACTAGTGTGGAGGCTCTGTCCCATTAAGTCCTCAGGGACCCAAGTCCTCAGCTCCTTCCAGCTCAGCAAGAATATCATCTTGTTCCTCACAGTCCAAGATGGCAGCCATCACATTTGCTATCCAGATACCAGAGTAGAAAAAGAGACGAAGAAGAAAAGGGCAAAGGTGTTCCCAAACTGTTTTTAAGAAAGTTCTTAGGAGCCGTCATGTGACCTTTTTGCTTACTTTCTATCCTCCACAACTGAGTCACATGTCTGTGTCCATCTGTAAGAGAGGATGAGAAACACTGATTTTATTCTGGGCGGCCACGTACATGACCAAAAATTCTATGACCATGAGAGAAAGGGAGAATAGACACTGAGAGACAGCTATCTCTACCTCACCCAATTAGAGAGTTGTGGTGGGAATTAAGTGAGGTGATGTATCCAAAATCCTTTCAATCCTTACCTAGCAGGGCTCAGTGAGTGAATGGTCGGTTCCAGCACCACTATACTGTTTGAAGAAAGAGGAGGGTCTCACAGGAAGGAACTTTCTCTGAACTACAAGGGGCCCTCTTACGATGTGGAAGGACAACGCTTGGGTCTTGAAGCTACCATAGGCTAGAAACCACTGGTACTTTCTCCCTCCTTCTTTGCAGGAGCAGATCTTGTGATTAATGAAGTGATGTGGTGGGACCATGGAGTGTATTATTGCACCATTGAGGCTCCAGGGGACACATCAGGAGATCCAGATAAGGAGGTGAAGCTCATCGTCCTGCGTAAGTGCTGCTGGAGCTTTCTCTTTGGCCACCCCACCATCATGACACTTTTACATCCAGAAAAAGACAAAACCAGAAACCAGCAAGCCCAGGTGGTGCTTGTTGGATTGCCAACCTCCAAAGTTCCCTTATCAAAGCTAAACTTTTTTTTTGCCAATATATTGGTCAACCTTAACCTGTAGGTCAAGAGCTATGTTTATTAGACCTCCAGAATGTTAGAACTGGAAGCATGCCTCACAGATTTAGTTCAACCCCTGCTTGGCGTCTCCCTTCAGACTGGCTGACGGTGATCTTCATCGTTCTGGGAGCCCTGCTCCTCCTGCTGCTGATTGGAGTGTGCTGGTGTCAGTGCTGTCCTCAGTATTGCTGCTGCTATATCCGCTGCCCTTGCTGTCCCACCCGCTGCTGCTGCCCTGAGGAAGGTGAGAGGGGACAGACAAGCAGTGGGACAGGGTGGTACTGGAGCTTGGTGCCCCAGACAGATCAGCTGCACGTGCCCAGATCAAAACCTCAGGTTCTTCCAGGATCTCCTCCATGCCCTTCTCCCATCACAGGCTCAGAGGACTTTGGCCTCAGCCCAGAAAAATGATGCTTGGGGAAGCTGTAGAGCCAGGTGAGAGGACTTCTGTCTGTCTGCTTGCTAGCCTGCCTGAGGCCTCCTTCAGATGGCTCTGCCTACGGAAAGCAATGATTTTTTTGATATCGTTTTGAGTGAGTGCGCAGATTGCTGTGAATAGTGTGGTGATAGCTCCTAGGCATACGGATGGCATTTCCTCAGTGGCCCTGAGAAGCCTGTGCTCCAGGATTTGCTCCTAGCACTGACCTTGCTTGGACATGAGGTGGCTGGAGGAAGTGGTTTGAATGTAGCAGAGAGAGAGAAGCCCACTCCTTAGAGACGACTTGAAAAAAACAGACCAGAGGAGAGAGGTGTTAGAGCAGTGGTTCTCAAACTTAAGCTCACGTGAGAATCTCCTGGAGGGCTCATTAAAATGTAATTGCTGGCTCCACCTCCAGAGGTTCTGGTTCAGTTGGTCTGGGGTGGACCCAAGAATCTGTGTTTTTTCAGAAGTTCCCAGGTGATGTGGTGCTGCTGGTCTAGGGGCCACACTTTGAGAACCTCTGTGTTTAAAGGAAGGGAAGAGGGAACAGAAGAAGATCTTGCCCTTAACGTGATCCTTCTTTGAGGTGAAAATTGCCCTTTTAAAACAGAATTATGACATGCTCTGAAAATTTGGCTGCAGAATGCATGGTAAAGGCAAAAGAATAAAAATTATTTTACAAATCTTTTCTTAGTAAATAGATGGTGTGGAATCAATTGCTTTAAAAGGAAGGAGATTTTGTGTTTTCTAAGTAACATTTCCTTTTCCTGATGATATAAGTAAAGTATTGCATTGTAGAAAATTTGAGAAATTCAGTAAAATGTAAAGACTAATCTGAGTACCCAGAGATAGCCACTTTTATCATTTTGGTCCATTTGAAAGGAAATTTTTTTAAAGGAAAAATAAGAAATTGCATCTTAAGATAGAAACAAAACCTAATCTACAATGTCAAGAAGGTCAGTGGGCTGAGTCTGGTTTCAGGCCTATGTTCCGAGGTTGCTTTCTTACAGGAAAAGAGAACTAACTTTTTTTGGATGTTTGCTATTTGTAGGCCCTTTGCATATATTTCCCTGTTGAATCTTCACACCCCTAGAAGGCAGATATCATCACTATTGAACAAATGAGGAGACTGAAAGTCAGAGAAGTCACACAGCTAGTAAGTAGCAGAGGCAGTGTTGAATCCATGTTCATCTGACTCTGGAGTGCCTGACATTCCCACAGCAGCGGCTGACGCTACCTCTGTGTAGATCACTATGAGATTGTTTGAGACACCAAGGAATTCCTTAAAGAGAGGAAAAGTAGCAGAGAACTCAGTTTTGGGTCATGGAGCTTCCTACCTTTCAGGGCCTCTGGGAAAGATGCCGTGGAGAAGTCACCATCACTGAAGTAGGAATATGCAGAATGAGATGAGAAAAACCAAGATGCTTCTTAGAGCCCCTAGGTCAGTGGGCCACTTAAAACAGGCAGGACTGGGGACAAAGTCAGCACAAATGGTAAATATATCTGCTGTCCTTGAGCTGATAAACAGGTTCTGGGAGAGAGAGGTTTCTCCTAAGTGGTTAGAATTCATTTAGAAGAAATGGTAAAACAAAGAAATGTAGGCCACAAATAAAGGTCCCTGGACTTGAGCAGATGACGTCACTTTCAAAGTGAGCCCCTAGGGCAGACTGTCCTAAGTTTGGTGACAAGAGGAGATTACATGGAGGGGGCAAAAATTGTTAAGGAAAGCTCGGGGATGGGGTAAGGGAGGTGTGTGACTGTTGGTTTTTAGAATAAGATAACCCTAAGCATATTTGTAGGCACAGAACCAAGGCCAATAGAAAATGAGTAAAACGCACGATGAGGAGGAGATCACTGCAGAGTGGTGGAGCTAGTGGGAGAGACATCAGGCTTACAGTGAACGGACTACCTTTAGAAAGGAAAGGAACGGCAGCCTGACCTCTGAAGAGAGGGAGATAGCCATCAAAATGTGGAAGATGATTAAAGTATAAGGAAGGAAGCTGAGAGAGCTCACATCAGCCGGACTTGCTTCCAACAAAATTCTAGACACAGAAGGAAGCTTTGAGAACGACGTCAGTGGTTCTTGAACTTCTCTGACCACAGCCTGCCTTCCTAACTTGCTCCCACTTTCCAGCAAGAGTTAATAGAGGACCTGAGAGGAAAACAGTGAAAATGACGCCAAATTTTAGTAACCCTTGATAATTCACTTAATACTAGTAGACAGCCCACAGTAGAACTTAAAGATGAAAGTTATTGAAACTGGATCTTAGTTTTTCCATGAGAACTGGAGAAACAACTTTCATCTCTAGATGGGTTATTGGCCCTCGTCCTCACAGAAGCTCTAAGTGCGCCCTGCAGTAGACCACAGGCCACATGAGAATCTCTGATCTATGCCACCCACTCCCCAACCCCTCACGGCGGAAGGAAGTGAGGCCTAAAGAAACTTCTCCACAGTTACACACAGCTTGTGAGTGGCGGGTCCTGGAATAGATATAGGTCTCTTGATTCCATGCTCAGGACTGGTTCCTCTTCCTCAACAAAGATGATGCCATCAGCTGAAAGTGCATGGGGTCGGGGGGAAGGCAGAAGTGGGGCATGTTTAAACTGTGGCTCTAGAGGAGGGAAGCAGGGTGGAGAGATCAGTCAAGGAAAGCCAGGTTGGGAAGGAGGGCTATTTGAGGTTGGTTGCCTGACTGTACAGTCAGTTCTGGCAGTGTGGGCCCAGGAAGCATCTACTGGTGGTTCCCTAAAACTGAAATGGTAAGAGTTCAAAGGGTATGGGATTCTAGGAACTCCTGAGGATGTTGCTGAAGTAACTGGTCAGTCCAGTCAGAGGAGACTGGTAGAATGGGAAAAAGCAAAAGGACTATGTGACCATGGGTCCAAAGAGGGCCCAGAAGGGGTTCTGTGAGAGTGGAGAGGAGCTGGTAAGGAATGATAAGCAGTTACAGGCTCGTGCGGAGGGAGGTCTTCAGGGGCACTACAGGTGACGCTGGCTGCAGGGGAGGAGAGGCACAGGTCTCTGCAGAAGGGCTGGTGTTGGCTGTCATTTCTGTCACAAATATTAAAGAATATGCTCTGAGTTTTCCTCAGAAATGAGGATAAAATGCCTTTGGTAATTTAGTCTCCAAATGTGTAATTTTGTCTCTCCTATGGGATCTAAGGCAAAAGAAGAAACTTCTTATAACAATTTCTTATAACAAGAAGAGCTAGTATCTATTGACTGTGATGTATTAGGCATTTCGTGTGTATTAGCTCATTTAACCTTGATGACCTTGTGAAATAGGTATGACTGCCCCTAGCTTCCTCCTCCTACATGAGGAGACTTGGCTCAGACGCTCTGGAAACTCACTCAGAATCACACAGCTAGTACATGCTGGGATTCAAGTTGAAGTTCATCTGACTCTCATAGCCCATATTTAAGGACACCTATCCCTGAGGACCATATTTCTCAGAAGGTTATTGAGAATCCTCAGTGGCCAACTCCACTTTGACTCCCTGTATTGCAATTAGGGAATTGGTTGAAAACACAGATTTTCTTGTCTTGCATTAGACTGAAGGAGAGTCCCTGGCAGTGGGATCCAGAAGTCTGTATTTTTAACAAACTCATTAAAGGTGACCAAGGCAGACTGTACTCCAGTGAGGTTCAGAGATAACTTATTAGGAGGCTTTTGAAGCTTTGCTACTTTCTCCATGTTTCTTATTTTATTGTCCATCTGATTCCCCATTAGGTGAATGACAGGAAACCCTGATAGTCTGGACATCCCCATGGAGCTGTTTTCTGGAACAGGAGGGCAAGGGAGAAGCTCAGAGGCTGTGTTTTCTACTCTCATTTTACCAGTTCCAGTGCATCAGGGAAGGGGAGGACCCTGGTAAAAACGTTGTAGCAGCTAAGAAGGGAGCCAGTGGGTTAATCTCTGGAGTTTGTGAAAATTTGACAAGAAAGCTCATGGAGGATCTGGAAAGGTCTCTAGGGAGTAATCTGTGCAGGGTGTCCTGTTAATTAAAAAAGTCATTTGGGGAGCAAGGAGTAAGCCCAACTCCCCCTTGCTCTCCCATTGAATTAGGGAAGTAGGGGAAGGAAGTGGCCAAAAGGGAGAATGGTACTCTCTGGAAGAAGCCGGGATTCAACTAAAGTGGCAGGGCATGGGAGAGTTTTTCCCAGTGGAATCAGATGTCCCCCAGGCCTTGGAGGCAGTGACTAATCTGGAGTGGATTTTGAAAGGTGTGGAACTGAGCTGGAGAGAAATAAGGTGAGGGGTTACTGCTGGAGAAGGTTTTGGGGTTTGTGAGTGTTTTTTTTTTTTTTTTTTGCTTCATCACAGAAATAAAGGAGTCTGGGGACTCGGTGGTTTGGCAGAAGGAGCACAGGCTTGGGCGTCAGATAGACACAGGGTCACATCCTGCCTCTGCCGGTGGTTACCCGTTGTGGGCCCTTGAGCTGGGAAGGTAACCTCTCTGAGCCCAACTTCCTCATCTGATTCCCACATTAAGGGAGTTCTCTGAGGACTAGTTAGCTAATGTAAAATGTCAGGCATGTGTTAATCAGGGCATCAGGTGTGCCGATGGTGGCACATATAGGGAGCTCAGGGGAGGCATCTGTTAGCAAGAGGGCGAGGAAAGTGCTGAGCATGTGGGCTTGTCTTTGGAGGGTCAGGAGTGCCGTCTGTCTGTTGGCGTGAAGGTGTGGTAGCTGGCTGAGCTGCTATAAGTTTCCATCCGATTTCCTCTGGGCTAGGCTGTGACTCACCATGAGGGCCATAGCTCCAGGCATTTCTGGGGGTTCTGCTGCTACCACTTCCTGTTGTGCTGGAAGTTTGTTTCACGCTGGAGCCACCGGGCAGCCATCCAAATGGCCCCTTAACTGCTGGCCTCAGTAAATCCCCCACCCTGTGCAGCCGGGTCCGGAATGCCTGCCTTCTCCCCCTCCTACTTGTGGCAGGAGGAAGCTTCAGGCAGAGCCCTGCTGCTTCAGGGGTGCCACAGGGCTCGAGGACCCCAGAACATGGAAAGAGTGCCGAGCTGGGGGCCTGAGGCAGGCACTTCCTGCACTTAAACACACAAGTACGTTTCCTGTATGCGTGACTAGACAGCGACTTCGGGAGACATGTGGCACTATCACAATGACCTCAAAATAGAAATCGTGAACAAAAACAACTAAATGCTTTTGTTTTTAATTTGCGCTCACTGTGGGTGGTGTGCTTCAGACCACTTGCACCTAAGGGACTGCAGTGACATTTTCTATGGATCCCTTGTGCTGCTTTTCTATATTGTTTTCTTTGCCCTGAAAGGAAATGGTGTTTCCCTTCTCCACCTCCACCCTACCCCTTAGAGATTCCCTCTAAGAGATTCTCCCTAAGTAGGGAAAACCCCAACATTGAATAAGGTGAGGAGCAGAGTAGAAAAGATCCACTGGGATCCACTTCAGCTTTTTGCATTCTCTTGCCTTCCTCCCACTGGTTTTCTCCCACCCATGGCTGATGTATTAGAAATAGAAAGAAAGAAATAGAGCAAAATAGAACTAGAAATGTTCTTCGATCCTCCTCCTTTTACCAGATATTCTACCCATGGACCTCAGCATCTATGTCCTTCTCTTTTTCTTTTTCTTTTTCTGCTCTGAGCAGGCAGCCCTGAGCTTCCCTGGCAGCCCCTGGCTCACAGCCTCCTCTAGGCCCTTTGCATCTGTACCTTCTAGACTTGGGCTGAGATTTCATGGCCTGCTAATATCCATGTATCTACCTATACTTTTTAGGTGACCTTGGGAATGGGCAGGAAGATGAAATGTTTTCGAGACCAGGAAGTCAAGTTTTCAGAGTGTACTTTCCTGGGGTGCAGGCGTTGCCATCTTGACTAGGAAATTTATTCCTAGCTCCTTGCCAGAGGAACAATCGATTCGCTACTCTCTTAACTCTTACTCCCGTGCAAGATAGGTAGGTCATCATGAACTTTGAGGAGAGAAACTGGCCTCTTGTCAAGGCCGCTAGGTGGAGAGAAGTGAGGTGGGAGGTGTGGGCTTTGCCCTGGCTGAGGGTCTCCGTTTCTCCTTTTTCCCCTGCAGCCCTGGCCCGCCACCGCTACATGAAGCAGGCTCAGGCCCTAGGCCCCCAGATAATGGAAAAACCCGTATTCTGGGGGGCGGACAGGAGCTCCCAGTTTTCATCTTATCCAATGCACCCACTGCTGCAGCGAGGTAAACCTTGTCAGAGATTTGGGGTGGGAGAGGGCAAGGGTAGGAGCATTGGCTGCATCAGGCCTTCATGATCAATATGGTGGGTATCTTGGTGATTGAGGATGGGAGGGGACGGATGCAAGCTAAATAATGTGGCATTTTCCTGCCCTGATTCTGAGGAGCATGTTTTGGGCCAGCAGTTCTGCATGTTCTTATCCTTGTTTCCATTCAGATTTGTCCCTGCGATCCAGCCTCCCACAGATGCCAATGACCCAGACCACCGCTCACCCTCCCATCACCAATGGTGTCCTAGAGTATTTGGAGAAAGAGTTGCGGAACCTCAACCTGGCCCAGCCTCTGCCGCCTGACCCCAAAGCCATACGTGGCCAACCCTGGAGCATGCTGTCTTCCCTGGGCTCTGAGGTGGTGGAACGCAGAGTCATCCACCTGCCCCCGCTGATCGGAGACCTGCCATCCTCGCGGAGGACCAGCACCACCTCCCGCCAGCCACGGCTCAGCCCCCTTCCCCCGGGACCCTGGGATCTGAGGGAGGGAGGACGGCAGCGCCACTCTTCTGATTTCCACCCGGAGCTCCGGGACCGGGAGCCTAAGCACTGGGCGCTGGAGCGAAGGGAGCTGAGCCAACAGCGGAGTGGAAGGCACCACGGCTCCAGGCTCAAGGGGTCACCCATGCCCTGGTCGGACGGGGACAGCCTCAGCGACGGCCCCTCGTCCAGCGAGGTCCGCTGGCGGCCCAGCCACCGGCCGCTCTGGAGCCGCTACCCCGAGCGAGAGCGGCGGCGCGGGCCCAGCCCCCGGGAGGGTGGCCCGAGGCGGCGCGGGCGCAGGCCCCGCAGCTACTCGCCTCCGCCGCGCGCGGGCCTCAGCTCCGGGAGCTCCGACGGGGACAAGGAGAGGCAGCCCAGGAGCTGGGGGAGCCCCCGCCCCCGCCGCCGGTCGCGCTCCCCACCCTGGCCTGAGGAGAAGCCACCCAGTTACCGCTCCCTGGATGTGACCTCAGGCAAGAATGGCAGGAAAAAAGGGAGTGTGGAGAGGCGCTCGGTGAGCCTGGGCATCCTGCTGCGGTCGGGCGTGGGCAGAAAGGACCCTTCCGTCGGGCTGGGCCACGGCAGACACAGGCCACGCCGTGCCACCACTGAGGGTACCCCCTCCCTTTTTGCACAGCTTGTCCTGTGGGCTTGGTGAGCCCCCGTGCTAGAGCTAGAAGGACGCAGTGAGGGCGGAGGGCGGGAGGGGTTCATGCTGCTGCTGACAAAGAGCCTTGTCATCCTAGCGCAGCCCTCATGTGTCCCGTGAGGCAGGTCAGGCAGGGTCCCCCCATTTCACAGGTGAGGAAATGAAGCTCAGAGTAGATAAGCACCTTGTGCATAGAGGAGCTGGGACTTGAACACGTCTTCACAGCTAAGGCTTTACTTCCTGTCATAGCTGCCTTGCTTTACTTAGCAGCCCTATTTCCATACCCCAAATTAGACCACCGACAGAGGACGTTTGTGCCGCTGCTGGGTGCTGCAAGTCAGTATGCAAGGCCCTTTTGCATTTGATGAGGCCCTCTGAGTCCTCCTGGAAAGGATCATTAGGCTGATTTGAAAAAAAAAAACACACATGATATCTCAATTATGGGTCAAAACTTTAAGACTCTGAATAGGTAAGGTACCAATGGGTGTCAGTCATAGCTTCCCAGCCTAAAAGGGGCACAGAGGCAGACATAGGCCTTTGGGGCCTTTGAATATAGACTTTTTTTTTAAGATGTGACTTTTAAAAAATCATGTTATAATTAATATACCTAAAGGATGGTATTCCTTTCATGTTGTCATTTTGCAAAACTATGCTGCCATTGCTCAAAAATATTTATGAATGGGGGGCTGCCTGGTGGTGCAGCGGTTAAGTTCGCATGTTCCGCTTGGGCCACCAGGGTTGGGGTTGGCCAATTTGGATCCCAGGTGCAGACTTGGCACTGCGTGGCAAGCCATGCTGTGGCAGGCGTCCCACATATAAAGTAGAGGAAGATGGGCACGGATGTTAGCTCAGGGCCAGTCTTCCTCAGCAAAAAGAGGAGGATTGGCAGCAGATGTTAGCTCAGGGCTGATCTTCCTCAAAAAAAAAAAATTTATGAACTGCCTTCAGAGCCAACTTACAAGCTACCCATGAAAGTCTGTTTCTCTATTTGACCCAAATCTCTTTTTGTTTCGCTTTTGTTGAGATAAAGGGATATGCAGTAGGCTCTCAGGGAAATTCCCAGAGGAGAGAAATGTTATAGCAACAAGAATTTTAGTCTCTCACACATTTTGAAGGATATAACTCTCATCAGGAAATGCAAGTTCTGCTGCGATTTGTTTAAAAACCAGTCACGCACACGGTCTGTGCAAAGGAGCAGGCACATTATGCGAGCCACAGTGCTGGTCTTTCTAGGGAAGAACCTTGATGAGAGAGATTCAGGAAGAAGGCAGCAGAGGCCCTCAAGCATTTCGGAAATAATCAATGGCAATGATATCATATTCTCACAGATGGCCCATGAGAGGCGAAGACCAGTAATAATGAAAATTAGCAGTACCCTCACTAAGTGGTACTGAACTATGGACATTTATGCAACATCTCATTTAATCCTGACAACTCTCTGTGAGGTTTGTATTATTATCTTCATTTTTTCAGTGGATACAACTCTTTCTTCCATGTTACCAAGTAAGAAAATTACATCCTCAAAGAAAACAGAGTCAGTCAAAGCTGAGACAACTACTGTTACTTCAGTCGTATAGTGACCAAACTATCTATCTTCATTTTAACAGAAAAATGTAAGTTAAAAGCCAGTTTTGCACCCCAAATCCAAACACCGTTTTCTTCTAAGTTAAGTTTTTTCTTTTCTTTTCTTCTAAGTTAAATTATGTGACTTCTTATAAGTGAGAGAAGGGTAAAAGGAACACCAGTTACTTTCCAGACACTGGGGTAAGCCCTTTCCAAGCCTTGTTTCATTTAATCTTTGCAACACCCCTGTGACACTCAGAAAGATTAAGTAACATGCCAAAGTCACACAGGCAATAGGGAGTGAAGCCAGAATTTGGACATAGCCCTCTGACTCTTAAACCTGTGCCCTTTGCAATAACTCATGCTGCCTCATTAGAAAGAGAGAAGAAAATTATGTGGGGCAATGATGTTTTCTGGTGACTATTTCTTCCTCATTTTGGGGAAGTATCATAGCTTCCTTTATCATCAAGATGTACACACCAAGAATTCTACTGCAAGCAAACCCTATTTTCAATTGTAAAGTTGCTCATGAGAAGCAAATAATTTGCTCAAGATAACTTTAAAAGCCTTTCTTGTTTTGCATCCATCTGAGCTTATCTGCCAAAGAGTTATCACTTTATCACATTCAACTGTCTGCTTATATTATGAATGACCTGAGGCCCAGGACCAAAGCTTGATTTAGAAGATTAGTTGAAGAGGACAATGTTTTGTTTGTAACTTGCATTGCGAATTCCTTTAGTGAAGCAGAAGTCTCCAGGGCCATAGTCTCGCTCTTCCCTCCTTTCTTTGGTGGAGCTGATGCTTTCCACACGCTTTCCCAGCCTCCAAAATCTGTGGAGCTTGCAGCCAGCTTCAGAAGTTATAATACAAGGGGCCACTAGATGGTGATCTTTGATTATGTATAACGAAGTTTCTGTTCACTCCTTGAGTTCACGTGTCAGTATTTTCTGAAATCAAGCTTTCAGCAGTTACAGCTTTACCATAACTTTTTACAAAACTTATTGAAAATACTTTATTAAATATTCATAGCAATATGAATTAATTGAAATCTTTTGGCGCACATGCACCTTCTCTCTCAAGAATAATGTTTAACAAGTAGATAGCAACAGACAAGGGCCTCCATGTAGATGATCTCATGGGAACCCGAAATAGGTAAGAACTAGTCTCTGCCCAGTGCCCGTGAGAAAATGGGAGTCATATTGAGAAACCTCCTATTTGACTCCAGAACCAGGACTCCAGCCAAGGTCTTCTCACTCTAGGTCTGGTGGTCTTTTCATTCCACAAAGGCTGTAACCTCGGAAATATAAGAAGCTGTAACGTCAAGCTTTAAGCTCCAGTGGTTTCAGACTGAGTGGCCTCTGTGTTCCTGGCCTCCTTCAAATCAATCATCTTTCTTTCTAATCCTGCCCTATCAGATACAGCTTTCCAAGGCATTTCTGATTTGTTCCAAACTTGGCCTGTGCACACCTGTTCTCATAGCAGAGAAAGCAACTGTGTCCTTTCCTCTCCAAGTGAGCTCAGACTTTCTGCAGAGAATCCAAGATTTCTGAAAATTCCTTCTTGACTCTTTGATTTAAGAAAGAAAAACTTTTTAGATCAGGATACTTAATCTTCTGCTTTCAATAAATCTTCTTTAAAATCTACTTTCTTCTACTTTAATCTTCTACTTTCAAAATGTCTATTCCTTGAGCATGTCTAGGTTTTTCTTCAGCAAGCCCTGGACAAATTCCTTTGGCCCCATTTCATGCTTTCCTTTGTGTCAGAAAGCATTCATCCCATAGCATTTTGATTAGAAACTGTGCCCCCTAAAACTCACTTTCCTGATAAAATGGAAACACTCAAATTTTTTTTATAGCAACCTGAAATATGTGCATATGCAATGTTTTAAACAGTATGTTTTGGGACAGATATATTATTTTTCCATTTCAAATAAGGTAAGAAAGGTCAGCTTCACAGACTGCAGCTGTAGATATTCAAAACCTAAATAAGGGGCCGGCCCCGTGGCCAAGTGGTTAAAGTTCTGCACACTCCACTTTGGTGGCCCAGGTTTGCAGGTTCAGCTCCCAGGTGCAGACCTACTCCACTCATCAGCCACGCTGTGGAGGCATCCCACATATAAAGAGGAAGAATGGTGCAGATGTTAGCTCAGGGCTAAACTCCCTCAAGCAAAAAAAAAAAAAAAAGGGATTAGCAACGGATGTTAGTTCAGGGTGAATCTTCCTCACAAAAAGCAAAGCAAACCCTAAATAAAAATCTTCCCTTGTAACACTTAGAGAAATATGAGACATGCAAACCAGAGTCCTTGCCCTCATAGAGCAAGTTGAAAAAGCCCAGAGATCAAGTGGAATAACTTCTGAGTAAAAGCCACTGAGCTGGGTCAGGAAGGGGTTAAATAGTGATCTTTGAAAAATAACTTCAGAGAAAGACTAAGGTATGAAGCTAAACTCTTTACAATAGGGCTGAGAAGGAATGGTTCAGGAGAATACAAATCAATCGGGAAAGTAGAACTGGGCGTGTCTTCATGCACGAATAGTAGGGAGATGGACTGATGACTGAAACAGGGTACCTTTCTCAGTCTAAGGGAGACTTGAAGATGTTAAAAATCTGCAAGAAGCAGAGTGAATGAGTCTAAGAAATTTTCAGAAATTGGAGACTTTGAGGGAAGCTCCAGAGAGGTAGGAAAGAAGAGAGATCTAAGTCTGGGGGAGAGATTGGCTTCATGAAGAATCAAGATAGATGTGATCTGCTGTCCCAGCACCAGCACCCCCCCCCCACCCCCGGCCCCAGGATTTGCACCAGAATCAAGTGTACCTTGTGTATTGTATGCATAGACAATGGCTCTCAACTGATTGGAATTTTTTCTGTGTTTTTCTATTCCTCAGGAGAGGGAGAGCTCCCATAGTGGAAGGAGTGTGGTCATTTAGTCACCGGGCACAGCACTACTTCTGTGGCTGCTTCTCGGCACGTCATCAGCATCACCCAGTTTTCCAGCTGACGTGGGAGGGACACTGCAAGTCTGTATCTAACAGTTTTGGCTTAGATTCTGAGAATCAAATAGAAGAATATTAAAAACAAGAGTTTGAGAAATTGATGACTGTAGTTTTAGCCTTGGTTCATATTCTCTGCATATTTAGATAGTCTCTGACTTGTAATGGACCCTAAGTGGGATGCGATCCCTCTGGAACTTAGTAGCCTGAGTGTTCAACTAGGTTACCCTGCTCAGAACCATGGCCATTCTCAAAGGGAGAACTCAGGAATCTTTAAGAAGAAATCAACTATGTTTCAGGAGTGGGAAATCTATGGAGTACTATACGGAAATGTCCATGGGAACTTGTCTCTATCCCTATAGTGCATCTCCATGTTAGGATTCCACCTTGCTGCACCATGCCCAGTCCTGAGTGCTCCTGAGGGTCCAGCCAGAGATGGCACAGGAAATAGCCCAGCGATATGCCCTCTCATGGGTTATTTATTACAAGTGTAGAAAATCACAAAGAAGCAGTTTTGCACCAACCTTATTCATGTTCCTTGTTTTCCTCATGTTGCTCTTTTTTTTTCTTTGCCTACATCTAATTTATATTTTCTTATATATTATGTACCCATTAAAATCACTTTAAATGTTTCTTGGGAATCACAGTATATAAATAAATAGAAAAGAAGTAAAATGTACTGGCCTGAGGATTCTGCCCCAAATAAATATCTACTTTGGTGCCCTTGACTGGGTTAAGCTTTCTTCCCTACTAAAGCTTGCAGAGGAGCCAGGCCAACTTGGGTAGTTCTGGGGCCACCTTTCTCCTGGCACCACTCAGCTTTGCAGAGTTGAGGTTTCCCAAGCAGAAGCATCCAGGCAGGTTTTGCCACTCAGAGAGCCCCAGGAGGAGGGGGCCATTTTACCCAGCCCCTTTGGTGGCTTTATGAATCCATTTGTGCTTGATGTAGAGACCCTCCCTGAGCAGATTGGAAGGAGATGGCCTGAAAGGAGGGGTGTGTGTGTGTGTGTGTGTGTGTGTGTATGTATGTGTATGCCTCAACAGTATCTTTATGCATATGGCCTTAAGCTCAATTTAGATCCTGTTGTGTTGATATATCCATTTTTTCCCAGCCTCATTGTGTGTGGAGAAAATAGTTTAAATGTCTGCATTGGGCAAAGGTTTCTTTGGGATTTTTTTTTTTTTTTTTTTGAGGAAGATTAGCCCTGAGCTAACATCTGCTGCCAATCCTCCTCTTTTTGCTGAGGAAGGCTGGCCCTCAGCTAACTTCTGTGCCCATCTTCCTCTACTTTATATGTGGGATGCTTACCACAGCATGGCTTGTGAAGCAGTGCCATGTCTGCACCTGGGATTCGAACCAGTGAACCCCAGGCTGCCAAAGCAGAACGTGCACACTTAACCACTGTGCCACCGGGCTGGCCCCTCTTTAGGATTTTTGATATCCATAATGTAACTGGGTCTAAATTAGCAAAAAATAAATAAATAAAAATTTTAACAGATGATGAACACATAAAATTCAGTAGGTGAGAGACTTCTGGTCTGGACAAGATAGCATGGACCTTTTTTTCCTTGCTCTTCCCCACTGAACACAAATTTATAAACCTTGGAAATGGCACAAGAAATAGGCAAAGGGGAACTCTTAAGAATATTAAGAAGAAGGCGAGCTGATTTGGGAACCTAGGACCAGAGGAACAAGATAAAGGCAGGGCATCTTGCATCCCCCAACCAAAAGAAGGTGGCCACCCAGATCTGGCATTTTCCATCTTCTCATCTAGCAACAAAAGGTAGCCCAGTAGCTCGTTCTTCCTCCTGGATCTAGTGGGAGTCCCTCTGACAACTTTAGGCAGGGGAGCCCTGCCAAATATAAGTGACTGGGGGAAGTATTCTCCTTCTCTGCTGGGACAGAGACTCTTCCATGGGGACAGACTGCAGTGGGTTGGAGGAACCAGTAAGAGAGACTGAGGTAAAGCAGGTGGTACAGCTGGGGGAGCCTCTTTGTCTCTGAGGGCCAGAGACTCTAGAGCTGACTGGTAGGACTGTGAAAAAAGACCTGTCACAGCTAGCAGTCCTGTAGCTAGCAACCTGGTTCTGGAAGCCACTGTCTCCATGGAACTGAGACTCTCCTCTCTGGCCCAGAAAAACCTGGGTAGCTGGGGGATATCAATAGAAGGATTTCTCCACACCCCTCCCTCACCAAGAAATAGCTGGTAACCCAGCCAGAGGAAATTCCTGCCACCCCCTCAGGCAGCACCAACAGAGACTAGTGCAAGCCCCAGCATCACTGAATACATCATGCAGACCAAAATAACACCACAAAGGCTCTGAAAATTAAACAGCCATTGGAATTACAACCCACAAAGTAGGCTAAGATTCATACGTTAAACCTAAATAGAGTAACTCCCTGTAAAATAAATCGTTAAATAGGGCTCAGAGGGTCCTAACATGATAGACAAAATGTCTAGAATACAAACAGAGAACTAAGAAAACCACAACGTGAAGGAAAAACAAAATCAACTGATGCCAACACTGAGATGAATCAGATGTTGGAATTATCAGATAAGAATTTTAAGGCAGACTTTATAAAAGTGTTAAAACAATTGATTACAAATTCTCTTAAATGAAAAAATAGAAAATTTCAGAAAAGAAATAGAAATTGTGCAAAAAAGAAACAAATGGAAATGATAAAGCTGAAAAATAAAACAAAAACTCACTGGATGGGTTCAAGAGTAGAGTGGTGATGATGGAGGACAGAATCAGTGAACTTGAGGACAGAACAGTAGAATTCACCCAATCTGAACAATAGAAAATAGACTGGAAAAAATGAACAGAGCCTCAGGGACAATATATTCACTATGCATATATTTGGAGTCCCAGAAAGTAGAAGAGAAAGAGTGGGGATGAATGAGTATTTGAAGAAATCATGGCTGAAAACTTCCCAGATTTGATGAAAGACACCAACCTAGCGATTGAATGAATCTAGAAGCTGACTGAATACCAAACAGGATAAACCCAAAGAATCCATGCCAAGACACATCTTAATTAAACTTTTGAAAACTAAAGACAAAAAAAAAAATCTTAGAAGCAGCCAGAAAGAAACAATGCATTCCCTGTAGGGGAACACTAATTTGAATGGATTTCTCATGTGAAACCATGAAGAAAGAAATGGCAAAATACTTTTTAAGGGCTGAAAGAAAAGAACTGTTTGACCCATTATTCTGTATCTGGCAAAACTATCTTTCAGGAATAAAGGGACAATAAAAACATTCACAGATGAATGAACACTAAAATATTTTGTGAGTAGCAGACCTACCCCTACAGGATAAAGAAGTTCTTCAAACAGAAGAAAATGATAAAAGAAGGAAACTTACAGCATTAGGAATCAGGAAGAAACAGTAGGAAGAGCAGAAATATGAGTCCCCACAATAGACAATTGTTTTCCTTATGAGTTTTATAAATAATATTTTATGATTGAAACAAAAATTATAATACCACCTAATACTCAAAACAATGATACTTAAAGGTGGGGAAGGTAAAGGGACCTATACGGAAGTGAGGTTTCTAGACTTCATTTGAAGTGGTAAATGTAGATACTAGTACATGGTTATAAGTAGCACCCAGAGCAACCACTATGAAAACCATACAAACAGACAAACTCAAAAGTGCTATAAATAAATCATGATGGAATCCTAAAACATGTTCAAGTAACCTGTAGAAAGGCAATAAAGAGAAAAAACTGCAATGAGAAGCAGAGGAAGCAAATAGAAAATAAACAATAAAATAGCATACTAAAGTGTTAACATATCACTACTTACCTTAAATGTAAATGGTCTAAATACACCAATCAAAAGACACAGATTGGCAGCATGGATTAAGAAAAAAAAACACTATATGCTGCATATAAGAAATTCACTTGGAACACCAATTTCAAATTCATACACAGGTAGGTTGAAAGTAGAAGGATGGAAAATGATATGCCATGTATACATTAATAATAAAAAAGAAGAGCAGGAGTGGCAACATTAATATCTCACAAAGTAGGTTTCAAAGCAAAGCAAATTACCAGAGACAAAAGACATCATATAATGATAAAAGGATCAAGACACAATATACTAAATGGATACAAACTAAACCATGGAGCCTCAAATACATGAAGCAAAAACTGATAAAGCTGCAATGAGAAAGAAGGATCTACGATTATAGTTGGAACTTCAACACCCCTCCTCTCCAGCAACTGATAGAACTATTAGGGAAAAAGTCTTAAGAATATAGAAGATCTGAACAACACAATCAATCAACAGGATCTAATTAGCATATAAAAAGCAGACTACCCAACAATAGCAGAATACATTTTTCTCGATTGCCCCTGGGTCATTCACCAAATAGAAAAAAAACAAAACAAAACGTAAGATATACCATAAAAGAATCCTTGACAAAGGTAAAAGAATTGCAGTCACAGTGGAGTGTGTGCTCTGACTGTAATGGGATGAAACTGAAAATCTGTAACAAAGACAACAGGAAACTCTTGAAACACTTGGAAACTGAGCAAACACATTTCTAAATAATTATGGGTCAAAGAGGAAGTCTCAAAAGAAATAAAGTACATAGAACTAAAATAAAAGTGAAAACACAACATATCAAAATATGCAGGATTCAGCTAAAGCAGTACAGAGAGGAAAATTTATAGCACTAAAATGCTTCCATTAAAGATGAGGAAAGGTATCATTCAATAGTTGTTCTTACTTCAAGAAATTAGAAAAGGACAAAATAAACCCAAAGCAAACAGAAGGAATTAAATAATAAAGAACAGAAAATAAAATTGGAGATAGGAAAACATTACAAAAACCCAAGGAAACAAGAGGCTGGTTCTTCAAAAATATCAGTAAAATTGATAAACCTCCAGCAAGACTGACAAAAATAGAACACAATTACCAATATTACAAATGAAATAAGAGACATCATTCCAGATATTGCAGCCATTAAGAAAATATAACAGAGGAGTAGTACATACAAGTTTATGCTCATAAATAGCTTAGAATAAATGGGATAATTCCTTTAAAACCATAAACTGCCAAAACTGAAATGAATTAGATGAAATAGATGATCTGAAAAGCCCTATAACTGTTAGGGAAATTAAATTTTTAATTAAAAAGCTCTCTAAAATGAAACCTTCAGGCCCAGATAGTCTCATTGGAGAATTCGATCAAACCTTTAAAAGATAATTAACACTAAGTTTACACAATCTTTTCCAGAAAATAGAAGAGGAGGAAACATTTCCCAACTCATTTAGGAGGCCAGTGCAAAGTTGTTATAAAAGGCACTGCAAAAAAATAAAACTACAAACATCCCTCCTGAACTTAGATGCAAAAATCATCAACAGAATATTACCAAATATTTTAATACATAAAAATAATTATACACCATGAACAAGTGGAATTTATTCTAAGTATGCAAGGCTGTTTCCCAGAATAGTCAAAACAATCTTGAAAAATAAAATCAGAGAACTTACACCTTTCAATTTTAAAATGTACTATAAAGCTACAATAAGTAGGATAGTGTGGTATTGACATGAGGACAGACATATTTGATCAATGGAACAGAATTGAGAGTCCAGAAATAAATTCTTATATTTATGGTAAATTGATTTTTGACAAAGCTGTTTAGATAATTCAATGAGGGAAAAGATAGTCCCCCATGGTACCCGAGAGACCCATGGTGCTAGGTCATTTGGATATCCACATACAAAAAGATGGATTTAGATCCATACTTCATACCACACATGAACGATTAACTCAAAATGGATAATAGACCTAAATCTAAGAGCTAAAACTCTACAACATTTAGAGAAAAAGATAGAAGAAATTCTTTGTGTCCTTGGATTAAAGAGTTCTTAGATATGATACCAATAGCATAATCCTTAAAAGAAAAAAATTATAAATTAGACTTCATCAAAATTCAAAACTTTTGCACTTCAAAAGACACCATTAAGGAAATGGAAATACAAGCCACAAATTTAGAGAATACATTCACAAATCATATTTCTAACAAAATACTTCTAACCAGAATATATAAAGAAATCTCACAACTCAATAAGAAGACAGAACCCAATTTTTAAGAAAAGGCAAGACTTGAATAGAGATTTCACCAAAGAGAACCTAAAGATGACTAATAAGCACATGAAAAGATTCTCTGTATCATATCATTATTCATTAGGAAAACACAAATTAAAACCACAATGAGATACCACTTCACACCCACTAGAATGACAATAATAAAAGAGACAGACATTTATTTGTGGCATAGATGTGGAGATGTGGGGATCTTCATGTTGCTAATGGAAATGTAAAATGTTGGGGCCACTTTGAAGAGCCTTTGGCAATTAAAAAAAAATCTTAAATTTACCATATGACTCAGCAATTCCACTCCCTGGTATCTACTGTAGGGGAGGAATAATAATTTCCTCTCCCCCTAGGTCCTTCTGGCTGGCCTAAGAAGTAAATTGACAGGAGACAGAGAAACAGGAGAAAAACAAACAAAGTTTAATAATATGAGTACATGGGAGAAACCCAGGAAAACTGAGTAACTCACCAAAATGGCTGAAGCCACCGCCTTAAATTCCATCTTTACCTAAAGACAAAGGAGGATGTTGTGGGTAGTGGTTTGGGATTTCAAAGGGGAGGAAGGCAACTCACATGGAGATGGAAAAGCAAATGTTTGATAAACAAATGTTTGCTGGGCCATCTATAGACAATGGGACCTGAAAGAGATCTTTTGAAAAAGTGGCCCTTATTAGATTCCTTCTGGTCTTCCACACCTAGAATTATCTATAGTGATAGCCCCTTCCTCTCAGGGCATTCTGTCTGAAATTCTTTTAGGCAGTTAGAGGGAAGGTCAAAGTTTCCTTCAGAGATTTTTGTCCTTAAAAATAATCAAGCCAAAGAGACACATTTTGGGGTGGCCAATTTTGATCCCCTACACTACTCAAAAGAAATAAATATCTACATAAAGACTTGTACATAAACATTCACAGAAGCCTTATTCATAATAACTTAAAAAGTAGAAAAAAATCTAAATTTCCATCAACTGCTGAATGGATGAACAAAATAGAGTATATCTATACAAGGGAATTCTATTTAGTAATAAAAAAAATTATTGATGCATACTACAACATGCATGAACTTCAAAAACATCATGCTAAGTGAAAGAAGCCAGATGCAAAAGACCACATATTGTATGATCCCATTTATATGAAATGTCTAGAAAAGGCAAATCTATCGAGACAGAAAGTAGATTAGTGGTTGCCTGGGACTGGTGTTGGAGAAGGAATTGACTGCAAATGGACAAGAGTTTTCTTTTTAGGGGGATGGAAATGTTCTAAAATTGGGTTATGGTGATGGTTGCACAACTTTGTAAATTTACTAAAAGTCATTAAATTGTACACTTATAATGAGTGAATTCTAGGATACGTCTACTATATCTTAAATATAAAAATCTTAAGTATGGTAGATGAACATCATTCCAAAATGTGTTCTTTGCATATATAATGAGTGACAGAAATCCTTTTAAAATGTGTTCATATGAATGCTAGTCTTTTTTTTTTTTTTTGAGGAAGATTAGCCCTGAGCTAACTACTGCCATTCCTCCTCTTTTTGCTGAGGAAGACTGGCCCTGAGCTAACATCCATGCCCATCTTCCTCTACTTTGTACGTGAGATGCCTATCACAGCATGGCTTTTGCCAAGCGGTGCCATGTCCACACCCAGGATCCAAACCGGCGAACCCAGGGCTGCCTAAGCGGAACGTGTGTGAACCTAACCGCTGCGCCACCGGGCCAGCCCTGAATGCTAGTTTTAATTAAATTTTTTTCTACTCTAACAGAAGAAAAGGAAAGTGAAGTGAAACTGGAGGAATTGTTAAACTTCAAATCTTTCAATTGAGGAGATTTTATTTTTGAAAACAGCCCTCCCAGATTATGGGAAAAAAACAATGGAAAACGTTGAGCAGTTGGAGTCATTGCGCTTTAAAACCCCAGATTTCAAATGGACTTCCTGGTATAAAAATGAGAATGCTAGCCACTCTCATATTTCCTCTAATCTCTCTGCTCCTCACCTCCCAACTTAGTTTTGTTTTTAAAGCAAAGTTCCCAGTTATATTTATTTTAGAAAACCTGAAAAAGACCATTTTTATTCAAGGTTATTTTCCAGCTTCTACAGAAGGGATAAAAAAACTTCTGATGGCCATCTTAAAAATCAGAAACTGTTCTGGTCTTTCATAATTCTGTAGAATAAAATGCTGTGCTTTTGGTGGGGGGGTAGTTTCATGGAGGACAGAGTTCATAAAGTTCATTTTAAGTTCAGAATCATCAAGACGTGAACTAGCCAGGCCTTCGGACTTCTTTTCATGATCTCAAACATATTTCACAGTTCTTGACAAACACAAAGATTCGTATCTCAGATGAGTCATTAGACAGTTTGACCGCACAAGAGTATTAATTTCTTTACCTGGCATAGCAGGAAAATACAGCAGAGAAATTCTCGGTAAAATAGAGCTTAATCAACTTTTGTATTCCTGGAGATCTCATCTGAACCTGAATTAGTAAGTATAACCTTTGTTTCGACCCTCAGGTCAAAAATATACTGTGCCCTCTCGATCCTATTATGAGAAAAAAAGTGATTTACAACATATTGTCTGAATGAAAAAAGTGCTTTTAGGACCTGTTATATTGTTCAGTTTCCTTTTAAGTTAAAGTCATTGCCCTTCCTTAAGGGAGGCTCAAATTTTGGTTACATAGTTTATTCTTTATAGATGAGATATATTATTCTGTTTGTGTACACAAATATATAAGTATATTTTATCAAAGTTTATAATATTTATTATCTATCTTAAAATCATAATTCTCCTAATTAGTATTGGTTTTATATTTAATGCAGCTTCTCCAATTCCAAGTTCTTTATTTTTTTTTTTTTTTTTTTTTTTTTTTTTTTTAATAAAGCAGTTTTTTTTTTTTTTTTAAGATTTTATTTTTTCTTTTTTCTCCCCAAAGCCCCCCAGTACATAGTTGTATATTCTTCGTTGTGGGTCCTAGTTGTGGCATGTGGGACGCTGCCTCAGCGTGGTTTGATGAGCAGTGCCATGTCCGCGCCCAGGATTCGAACCAACGAAACACTGGGCCGCCTGCAGCGGAGCGCGCGAACTTAACCACTCGGCCACGGGGCCAGCCCCTCAAGTTCTTTATTTTTATTCATCTTTTCTTACCTGGATTTCATCATTGCATGACTTTTGCAAGAGGTTCTCACAAGGCAATCTTACTTGAGTTTGTTCCTGTTTATGAAAGCTGTCAGTACCCCTAAAATTTCAACCACATCTTGGTATATTTTTTTCTTTAGAATATTGTAGCAATTGCTCTATTATCTTTTGGTATTGAATGTTGACGTGGAAAAGGACTGAGGACAGTCTGTGAGGAGCTTTTTCCTCTTCTCTGTAGATCAATGTTTTTTAAAGTGTGGTCCCCAGATTAGCAGCACCATCACCTGGGAATTTGTTAAAATGCAAATTCTTAGGCCCCCTTTTACAGCTACTGAATTAGGAACTTCAGCTATAGAATCTAGTATCTGTTTTAACAAACCATCCAGGGGCTTCTCATGCACACTTACATTTGAGAACTGATTAAATATTTACTTTTTCTCCCTCAATACTTGAAGATTTCTTATCTCGAAACTCAGTAACCTAATCCAGGATATTTTAGAATTGAGAGTTCTCTATCAAAATTTCCTGGACTCATCTTTCAATGTGTACTCTGGCTGTCAAGGATGCATAGCAAAAAAGCTAGCCACTTGGCTTTTATGACTCAATGACCATACATCTCAGGGTAGTTTTAATTTATGCCTGTTATCCCAGAATATTTATTACTAGGGCCTCCTTTCACTCTCAACAGCGTCACAGTTTGGATGATAGTTATATGGTCACTCTATTTATGACCAGTGAGTCCAATGGTTTGTAAAATATCTGTGACTGGTCATGATACTGTATGGACTCTGTGGAATCCCTAATAGGAGAGTCAGAATAGAGGTCCATAGGGTTTTGGAGCAAAATCATGCCTGTTTTGAAAAGAAATTCCCTCATCTTGAGAGAGAGCTCTTGGCTTGCTATTGGGCTGTGGTTAGAAACTGAACATGCACTTGATTGTGGAACACCAGCTGCTCCACGTGAATTAGGTGTTTGATCTACCAAGCCATAGGGTCAGGCATGTCCAGCAACACTCCTTCATCATGTGGTATACTTGGGGACTGGGCTTGAGCAAGTGTAAATTAGATGAGCAGATGACTTTCACTCCTGGGATGCCTATTCCCATTGCACTGCCATCCTACCCTCGTCCTTTGCTTAAGCCACATGGAGTGTTCTCTATGGCCAGTTGACTGAAAAATAAAAAATCTGGGCCTAGTTTATAGATAGTTTTGCGTGACAGCTGGAGTTGATTTCTGCAATGCAGCAGCCCCATCAAGGAGTGGCCCTGCAGTAAAGAAAAACAGGGAATTCCATCCAGTGGGCAGAATTCTCATCAGGACACCTCACTGTCTGTTTCGCCTGTAGGCAAGCTGGCCTGAGGAGCAGCTCTATAGAAATGCATGCACGGGGGCTAGTGATTTGGCAGGACAATCCAGGATATGAAAGCAGTAAGATATGAGGATTGATAACAAGTTGGCCTGGAGAAAGAAGTATGTGAAGGGATCTCTCAGAACGAACTCAGAGCGTCAGAACATTTGTGTCCTAGGTAAATGCTCACCAAAGGGCTTTTACTTCAGAGAAAGTTTTCTTTACCTAGATAAACATGTTAAACCTCCTATTCCAGTGCTAGGCACCCTGTGATCAATTATTCAATGCCAAATATTCCTGTGGGCCAAACCATTATGATTACCCCATCAGCTCTTCTGCGTATTAAAATAACCAGCCCAAGTTATCTCTGGTAATTTGGTGCTACTTATTAGTCCCTGCCACCCTGGGATGTCACCATCCTTACTGAAATCATAGAACCTGTTTCAATATCAGTATTTTCCATGTTCATCTCTGACCTACAGAAGACAGCCACTGTGGTGCTTTTCAAATATGTTGATACTATCTCCTTTAATGTATTTCTCAATGCTCTTATGACAGGCATGTCCTTGGGGCTGGTAATATATAACAGATCCACTCTAACATTCTCATCTCTCTAAATCTTTCTCTTCCTTCCTCTACAAGAGATATGGCATCTCAACTCAGCATAGGCCAGAAGTGAATCCAATTTTCAGTCTACCCAGAACAAAAAGAGAAAATAATTAGAACTCTACCAACCGTGTGTGATAGCACATTGAATCCAGAAGCTCTGGTAAGTACACCTACATAATAATTTCAGCCTAATTGAAATTTATTTTCCTCCATCCCTGTGGGGTACCCTCACAATTCAGTTCCATGTATATTCCCCCAGGGTTTTGCTGATAAACATTAGTGCAATTTTGTAACTGTTTTGCCATGCAGGTCTCTTGCTTCCAAATTTGGCTTGGTAACTGGCCCCACAGGCATTTTAGGATCTGGCTCTAGTGGTAGATGTGGAGGCAGTGAAGGAGAACTAAGTAGGGCATGAGGAGAATTGGCACTCACTTGCCAGGTAATCACCTTAAGTGGGATCATTATACAGTCTTCAAGCAAGGCAGGATCACCATCAATCAGGGGTAAAGAGGCTGCTTCTGCTAGCAACAGAGGCTCAGTGGTGTGTGCAGTTAACAGATACCTGGCGTCGTCTGAACTCTCGGTGACGATTCCAATGTGTGGGTCCCGTTTGATACCCTGTCCCCTTATCTTCCTCACATTTCCCTGAATGTCTGTCCTTATTTGTTTTTGTCTCTTCTGTGGCTCTTTCTGTCTCTCTTTCAAACTGTGTCCTCACACTTTAGCTTTTCTTTCTGGATTTGCTCATCTGTCCTCTCTGCTGACCACCTTCTTTCACAGGATTCCAATTTCACGCCTGTTTAACTTTTGCTTACACAAAAGTTGACATGGGGCCCACATCCCTGCCCCCCAACTACCTATACCACCTTGAATTTGATGTCCTACACCATCTGACTCTCTGTACCTTTGTCTCAATTATAAATTCTTGAGAGACTCGGATGAGCCCTACTTGGGCTAATGTCCACCCTTGGTCCAATCTGCAAGGATGGTAAAGTCCCTAGGGCTTCCCCTCTTCTGGGTTGTGGCTGGAGAGTTTCTCTAACAGAGAGGTTTGGGTAGGGAGGATCCTGTGGAGAATATAAGAGAAATACAGATATGATTCTTGTCTTTGGGGGATTTATTACCATGAGCTCAGAGACTGCTAGGCTTCATTATTAGAATTCTGGCTCCTTTTGAGTTTCCATAATTGAATATTCTAGAGATTGTAGATGGAGTTAGCCCAGGATAGGTTTACAACAATACAGTTCTAACTTACTGAAGATCTGAACTTTCTTCGCCACTTATTAAACTTAACATAGTAGATTGTAGTATTTATGGAGTGCTTACTGTATCCCCAATGCTTTGTACATATTATTTTATTTTATTCTCTCTGAAACTCTGTTAACAGTTATTATCATCCTTTACTCAAGGTTCAGAGAGATTAAGAAACTTGCAAACGGACCCATAGTAGTAAACAGAATAGAGATTCAAACTAGAGTCTGCCAGTCCAGAGTCCATATTTGTTCTAATAATGATACAAAGCTGCCTCCATAACCAGAACAATAAGGAACTTACCTTTAGTTAGGACTAAATCCACCTCTTCTAGAGCTCCTAGTGTCTCAGGGAGCATCAGAGCAATGCAGAAAACAGGCATATTAAAGGTGGATTCCAATATGACATCAAAATTGAACCTCATGCTTGGTTTCAGGGAAAAGCTGACAACTTCCAATACAGCTGACCTTAGAAATACCAGGGCAACACTCAAGGAACATTATATACTAAAGAACAATTCCCTCCTCCTCTTCTTATCTACAATGTCTTGGTGAGGAAATAAACCAAATAAAGTCACCATTAAATTAAAAAAAAAAAGTAGATTGGGCTGGCTTTGTATGTTACTGCCCAGCCTAGGAAGTAAGCTATATGCCACTACTCAAGTTATGCATTGCAGCACAGTCTATGTGCCACTAGACTGGCCTCCTAATTTATCAGGGACCACGCAAGCCTTTATAGACCCTCCCTGCACCACACCAAGCATTATTCTGCCTCTCACAAAAGCTTCTGCTATAGTCTATGGAAGAAAGGAAAGGTTGACAAAACAAAAATCACATCATGTTTGGGGTTTTAGAAAGCAAACTCACAGGAATCACTCTATTAAAAAAAAGTGTACTGCAGTAGGAGAATGGCCAAGAAAAACTGAGATTTATAGACTTTATAATGTACATTTAAGAACAGCTTAAGATTTCTGGTTCTGGCCAAGAGGGAGTGGCCTCATTTCTTCCTAGTCCTCCCTCTCTCTACTAAACAATCTTACACATAGCGCAACAAACATAGGAAGATTCTGAAAGGTGAGAAGAAAAAGGTGGACCACCTAGGGATCTCAGGATTTGAGGAATGACATGGTGGCAAATTCCTTGAGTTTCCTTTTGTTTCCTATATATTTCAGACAGGGTGCTGGAGAAGCCTATAACGTGGAAAGACGAACAGGTGCAGCCAAAAAAGGCCTCCATAATGGCTGCTGTCTCTAGCCAAAGAACTGGAAAAAGAGCAGCTTAGCAGAACAGAAAACAGTTTTTACAATATCCATCCTACTCTAACCAAACACCAGTGGAAGAACTGTCTCCTCCACTATAGTGTCTGTGCGACTGATCAGGGAGCTGAACTTTCATCCCTCAACCAATGATAGCGTTCTGATTTCCCCAGCAGGGTTGCATCTGCAGGGTCAAACAGTGATAACAGGCAGTACTGCAATTCCCCCGTTGAGGTAGTGTCAGCATGACCAAGCGAGGAGCTGACCCAGTTGCTAGGAGAGAAAAGGGGGTGCACTAGTCAGCATTCTTCTTCCTTCCTGCTCTGTGTCAGCCGGGCCCAGCGGGGAGCTGAATTTCTGTCTTTGCCAGGCAGCAATGAGATGAAATGAGGTGATGCAGATTGGCCCTCCACTTTCTCCACTATCCCCACTTCCCCATCCCCAGTTTGAGTGGAGCCCAGCAGAGAGTTGAAAGCCCACACCCACCCAGTAGCAACAAGGTGAAAGAGGGAAGTATGAGGTGGTGCTAATTGGCACTCTTATCACCCCTCTAGTGTGGGGTCCAGTAGGGAGCTCAACTTCCACCTAAACCCAACAGCAATGAGTTGGTGCCAGTTGGTGTCACAGGACCCAGTGTGGTGTCACAAGACCTAGTGGACAGCTGAACATGCACCCCCACTTTATCTGAGCACTATATCTAAACAGGGTGACCTTGCCAAAAAAAAAATTAATAGTATCCAGAGTCTAACAACATAATACCCAAAATGTACAAGATAGAAATGGAATTATCTGAAGAGGATTGTAAAGCAGCAATCATAAAAATGTTCCAACTAGCAAATACATTCTTGAAACAAATAAAAAAAGAGAAAGTCTCAGCTAAGAAACAAAGCTATAAAAAAAAAAACAAAGAGAAATTGTAAAACTGAAAATTATAATAAATGAAATAAAACTCACTAAATGCACTCAAGAATACATTAGAGATGACAGAAGAAAGAATCAGTAAACTCAAAAATGGATTAATGGAAGCCATCCAATCTGAACACCAACAACAAATGAACAGAGCCTCAGCGCTGTGTGGGACAATAACAAAAGATCTAATATTTACATCATCAGAGTTCCAGGAGCAAAGGAGAAAGAGGGTGGGGCTGGAGAAACATTCAAAGAAATATTCCAAGGCTGAAAAAGTTCCCAATTTGATGACAGGCACAAATTTATAGGTTCAAAAATATTAGTAAACCACAAAAAGGATAAACCATAGGAAAAAAAATCTAAGCCATGACACATTGTAATCAAACTTTGAAAAACCAGAAACAGAAAGAAAAAATCATGAAAGTAGTTATGGAGAAATGATGTATTGTCTATAATGGAAAAATGAGAAATTGTTCAAATGACAGCAAATTTTTTTAATGTGTTAAGTAGTTTATTGATTTACAAAGTGATTCTGCGCAGGATGTGCAGCTCAAACCCTGCAGCAGTGGCAGCCCTGGCGCCCTGGACAGCAAATTTTTCATCTGAAACCATGGAGGCCAGAAGGAAGTGGCACAACATTTTCCAAGTGCTGAAAGAAAAGAACTGTCAACCCTGTTTCCATATCCACGGAAAATATACTTCAAGAATGAAGGGAAAATAAAGGCATTCTCAGATGAAGGAAAACTAAATAACATTGTCACCAGCAGACCTGCCAGTAAAGGATGACTAAAGAAAGTTCTCTAAACAGAAAGGAAATGATAACAGAAGAAGGCTTAGGACCAGCAAAGAAGAAAGAGCAACGCAATGGGCTTTTCAAAACTCCCTGTGGTCTCTTGCTCCCCAGGGCTCCCTTTAAAATATTTGGCTGCTCTCTTGCTGCCTCAACCTTTAGCGCAGCCCCAGGCAGCTGCAATGCCAACCTTGACCATACTGCTGCTGATTGCTATTCTTTTCAACAACATCCAGGCATAGAGGTTTTCTGAGGTGCTCCAAGTCAGGTCAGTTTCCTCCAGCAGCAGCAGGTCCTCACGACTACCTTACCATAAAGCTGGCACACAGGAAGAAGGATGAAAAATATAGAAAATAACATAAAAAACATAAAGAATAACATGAAATATTCTAATTTACATGTAATTGGAGTCCTTAAAGGAGAGAAGGAGAGGAAGGAGAGGGAGTGAGGGGGAGAGAGGGAACGAGACAAAGAGAAAGGAATAGATAATAGCACAAAGGCAATATTTGAAGAGATGAAAGCTAAAATTTTTCCAAAACTGATGAAAGACATCAAGCCACTAATTCATGATGACCTGCAAACCCCAAGCAGGATGAATGTAAAGAAAATCACATCCTGACACATCATAGTAACACTAATAAAAACCAAGGTCAAAGAAAAAAATTTTATATTGGCTAGAAGGGGAAAAATATTATCTTCAATTTTTAATTGATTTGGTGCTGACTTTTTAACAGAATGATGGAAGCCAGAATATAAGATGTAAAAGAAAATAACTGCTAATCTAGAAATACGGACCCTCAAAATACACACAGCAAAAATATCTTTCAAAAGTAGAGAGGAAATATTGTATCAGACTAACAAAAACTGAGAATACATCCCCAGAAGAATTGCACTAAAAGAGCAACTAGAGAGTTCTTCAGGAAAAGGAAAATGATCCCAGATAAAAGTAAGGAAATGCAAGAAAGAATGAAAACAGAAAGAGTAAATATATGAATAAATCTAAGTGCATATTGAGAGTATGAAACAATAATAATATTGTTTTGTGGGGTCCCAAATATATGTAGAATTAAAATGCATAAAAATAATAACCAAAAAGTAGAAGAAAGTAAATGGAATGACAATGCTCTAACGTCCAAGTATTGCCAGGGAATTGGTCAAATTAATCAAGTATATCTACTATAGGAAGCCCAGGGTATATGTAATAATCCCAAAGGTAATCACTAAATAAAATAATAAAAGAATATATAAACAGAAAAAGCTAATAGTAGAGAAAATGGAACCAAAAAATATTTGATCAATCAAAAAAAGGAAGAAAAGGAAAGCATAAGGGATATAAAACAGGCTACTTGAATAAAAAACAAATAATATGGTAGATAAAACTTAAATATACCAATAATTGTATTAAATATAAATAGACTAAATATTCTGATTGGAAGATTTACACTAGATATTTTTAAAACGTATATGGTGCTTATAAGAGACACATCTTAAATATAAAACTAAAGAAAGATGGAAAGTAAAAGGATGGAAAAAAATTAACCAAAAGAAAACTTATTTAGCTATATTAATATTAGATAGTAAATTTTAAGTCAAGAAGCTTTAGTAGAGATAAAGAAGGACATGACACAATGATAAAAGAATCGATTCGCCATAAATGATATAAAAATTTTGTCTGTATGTACCCACAACATAGTTTGAAAATATATAAAGCAAAATGAGACAGAAGTAAGAAATCTACAGTCATAGGAGGAACCATTTGTTCTGACGTATATAAAACATGGCATCTGACAATGACAGAAGGTACGTTTTTTCAAGTGTGCGTGCACAATTTGCCAAAATCAACCTGGATCATATGTTAGCTCATAAAACAAGCTTCAATAAATTTCATAGGATTTTATCTCATTCATAATATATTCTCTTACCACAGTGGAATTAAGGTAGACATCAATAACAAAAGGATAATTTAGATTATCTCTAAATGTTTGAGAATTGAACAACACACTTCTGAATAACCCATAGGTCAAAGAAGAAATCAGAAAGGAAATTAGAAAGTATTTTGAACTGGATTATAATGAAAATGCAACATATCAAACTAATAGGATCCTCAAGGAGCAAAGGAAATGAAACAACATCACGTACCTGTGCTACAAGATAGAAAATGATGAATGTCTTTCACCGAATAACAAGTAGACCATTACTGAGGTTGGGAGGTTGGAGCAATCATGTGTATCTCAGTGGTGGATCAGAAAAAGCCTCAGAAAAGTGGTCAAATTGGAGTGGGATTTTAAAGGACAAATATGATGAACATGGAGAGCTGTAGGATAGGGGCAAAACAAAACTAATGGGTTGCAGCTCAAGTTGTAATTAGAGGAAATTAATAAAGTTAAAAAGCATTACTCTCCTAAATACATATATTATAAAAATAAAAATGAAAAATAATTTATTTAAATATCCCTCTCAAGAAATTAGAAACAGAAAAGCAGATTAAACCTAAAGAAAGTAGAAGCAAGGGCCAGCCCAGTGGTGTAGTGGTTAAGTTTGCTTGCTCTGGTTCGGTGGCCTGGGGTTTGTGGGTTTGACTCCCAGGCACAGACCTACACACTGCTCATCAAATCATGCTGTGGCGGCATCCCACATATAAAATAGAGGAATATTGGCACAGATGTTAACTCAGGGACAATCTTCCTCAAGCAGAAAAGAGGAAGATTGCAGCAGATGTTAGCTCAGGGCCAATCTTCCTCATCAAAAAAAGACGGAAAGAAAGTAGAAGGAAGGACATTAAAAAAAAGAGATTCGAGGTTTGGAAGACTCAATATGGTAAATATGCCAACTCTCCCCAAACTGATCCATAGATGCAATGAAATCCTGATTAAGATGTCTAGAGATCTCTTTGTGTGTGGGTGTGTGTAACTTGATAAGGGCTGGTGGCAGGGATGAGCCCAGACAGGTATAATTGACAGAAGTAGACAAATCAGCAATCATAGCAGCAGCCATTTGCTATTATAATAAACTCTATAATAGGAGCCAGATCAGATGGCCTTGTTGGGGAATTAGAAGTTTATCTTTAGAGTGAATAGGGAGCAACGACGTGTTTTTAAGCAGAAAGCAATATGCATTGCATCGTAAGAAAGATCATATTGTCAGTAATGTAGGGGAAAAAATGGAGTCACAGAGTGAATTTACAAGGCTGTTGTAATAATCTAGAGATATGATGGTGCCTTTAAATGGAGTAGTGGCAGCAGGAAAGGAGAGAAATGGACAGATTTGAAACCTATTAAGTAAGTAGAATCTACAAGTCTTGTTGATAGATTGAATATGTGTGAACTGGCAGAGGGAAGAGTCATGGATAATGTCTAAGTTCTTAATTTGGAAAATGGGTAGAAGGTGTTGAATTTTGAACACTATAATCATAGTTTTGTGACTTTCTCCTGCAGTGCCACACAGTCCAGAAACAGGAATAGAAATTATGGTTAGATTTGCCTACTAGTAGAGACTGATAGAAATGTTGGAAGGTGAAGAAAACCAAAAATTCTGAGGTTGTAGAAAATGCATGACTAAAATGCACAGCTAAAATAATTGACCATGAGACCTAGGCTAGTTTCAAGGCCAGACTAGCGTGTAGTCTGAGAGAACGGAGATGTGTCAATTGGAGGTTACAATGAAGATGAACAATGAGTTCAATGGGAGGAAAAGTTGTAAAAGGACAGATTATTTCAGAAAAGATTTCAAAATTAGAGATTTTAGAGGTAGTGTTTTTCAACGTATGTTTAAGTTTGAGATATAATTTAGTCTGAGAATGACTGAGTTACCCTAGGAGGCCATTGGAATCAAAAAGGGGTCAAAAAATTGTGAGCCCTGGGTATTAATGGTTTATATCTATGGATGTGAAAGACTCCAAAAGCGATTGCAAAAGATAAGAATAAGATTGAGAGGGAAACACCACAATTAGGAAGACACAAGATTTTTGGGGGAAAAAAATCTGAAAACTGAAAAAGTTATGAGTTTATTGATAACAGGAACTGTGTTTCATTCATTTTTATGTCTTTCATGTATATAGCACATATGGAACGTAGCAAGTACTCAATAAATATTTGCTGATTGAACTGACACTGTTACCCTTCTGTCCTCAGAAATTCATATTTATACATGTTATGCTAGATGACTATTTCAAATTGAGAGGTCAGGCGATGAAGAAGTGATAGATATATTAACTTAACAACTGAGTGATGAGAAGATCATGGAGAAGAGCTTTCCAGGCAGTGCAAAGATCCTAAGGCAGGAACAAGCTTGACATGTTTGAGAATCAGAGAAAGCTTGAGTAGTTGTAGTGCAGTAATCAAAGGAGTAAAGAATGATAAAGAGAGGTTAGGCAAAGGCCAAACCATGTAGGGCCTTATAGATCAGGGAAAGGAGCTGGGATTTTATTCTGATTGGGATGAGAAGCCATGGAGGGAGGAAATTAGGAATGAGTCAAAATTAGATCCTTTTACTCTGATCCGTTGCATTAACATATTGTATGTCTTCTCCAATCTGATCTCCCACTACTACTCTGCGCACACCCTTTATTCCATGCAAATCAGGCTACTCATCATTTCCCCAAAGTTTTATTTTCATGCCTCTTCACCTTTGTTTGTGATGGACTCTCTACCTGGAATGTTCTCTTGCCTCTTGCCTCCGTTTCCAAATTCTAGTCATCTTCAAGGTCAAGACTAAAAAGCTATCTACTCCATGCTTACATGACTTCTTCCCTAATTCCCATGGCCAGAAGCAATCTCTCCTTTCTATGAACTTCCATAACTTCCTGTTTCCTATCAGGAACATGTGCTTCCTTTAGGTCAGCCAGAGATTATTTTTTTCATTTTAGTTTTATCTAATTATAATAAAGAATGTATCATCTATATTAAATCACATTCCCCTTGTTTTTCTCTTACTTCATAAGTCATCCATTCTCATCAACTTTGCTGGATCCTTCTCCTTTTCTGGACCTCTAATGCTGGAAAATCCAAGGCCTAGTCCTTGAACTTCTCTATATACATTCACTTCCTGGATATCTCACCCAGTCTCGTGGCTTTAAGTACTATTTATATGCTGATGACTCTCAAGTTTATATCCCCAGCCCAGCCTCTTAACTGAACTACAGACTCATGAGATTGCCAGCTCGACATCTCCAGTTGGATACCTGTCATCTCAAGCTCAACATGCACAAAAAAACTCTTAGTTACTTTACACCCCAATCCTATTCTTACCCTAGTCTTTTCTACTCCCAGAAAATTGCGCCATCATTCATCCTAGACTTTTATAAAAGTCTCCTAATTGGATTCCATGCTTCCATTTCTCCCTACAGACAACTCTCTACTCAACAGCCAGAGTGATCTTAAACAGATTATGTCACTCTCGTGTTCTAAACCTGCAACAGTTTCATATCTTACTTAGAATAACATCCAAAATGTCTTACCATGGTCACAATGCCCCACACAGTCTGGTCCCTAGCTTCCTCTGACTGCATCTTCTACCTCTTTTCACCTTACTCAGTCCAGTTCTGTCATACCGACCTTCTTGCTCTTCCTCAATATACCATTACTTCCTCAAGGCCTTTGCATTCTCTAGGATCTTGGCAATCAGTAAAGGTAAGTGAGGTAACCTTGCATACAGGTATAGTAGATTATTCATCTTTGTTTTTCCAACATCTAACTTAGTGAATGGTATATAGTAGAACTCAAAGGTGTATTTGGATAAACAATAGCTCTCTTTAAAAAAAATGGAGATTTTAGTCAACTATATGGGAAGAATATAAGTCTACATTGTGATGTAGTTGCCAAAAACATCTAATGTTACCTAAGCCTGCATTAACAGAAGAGTATTGTTTTGAGAAGGGTAGGTTCTAGTTCTTCAGGTCAGACCTCTTCTGGAATGTTGTATTTAGCTCCAGATATCACATATTAAGAGGGATTCTGATCCACCGCTGCATTTCAGACAAAGGTTATTTTTCAGAAGAGGAAAAACAAACTGGTGAAAGGGCTGGGCTATGTTCTGTGAGGACACATGAAAGGAAATGAGAATCTTTTGCTTGATGAATACTTTCTTGATGACTGGGGAGGAGACATGAAAGCTCTCCCCAGACAGTGAAGAGTCTGCTACATGAAAGAGAGGACTATGCTTATTCTTGTTGGCTCTAAAGGAAAGAACCAGTGGTAGGAGGTTTCAGAGGGAAGCTTTTAGTTCAGCTCAAGGAGGAAGTGCCTACCACGGTTTTCCACAAACCAGTGTTCTGCAAGGCAAACAAAAATGTCTTGTATCTTTACTGCAGGATTTCTCAGAACCTTCAACATGCAAATGTTAAGAAGATATAATATACTTCATTTCCAAAATTTATTTGTCCATAGAAACTTTTATTCAAGGAACACTGTTAGCATCTCTTAAAACAATATTTCATAGAACAGATTGAGTTAAAGCTGCTCAAAAATGAACAGAATATCTTCTAAAGGAGTAAGGTCGTGTTCCTACCAAGATATGTGAGGGTGGTGCTGCTGTCACTTCAGTACTTCTGAAACTTTAGTCACTAAAACTAAAGTATATAATTTTTGGGAAACTGGAGCAACTTCTCTTACTTGTTACGTTTACAATGTGAGATTCAATACAGTTGTAGATGAGAATAACGGGGTAAAACCAATGGAAATGAGGCTCTCTAGTATGGTGGTCCTGAACTTTTTTCCTTAGCAATACACCATAATGACATTCCTGTGTCTGTCCATTGACTCATTCGTTGTGTGCAAGGGAATGTTTCTCACCTTTTCATTAACACAAAAACCCTTCATGTTCTACCACTCCTCCCCTCCCCCACAGATTTTGATAGGATTCTCATATGGGACAACGCCCCCCCATTGAGCACTGTCATTTTAGAAGCTCAAATCTAGAGTATTAATGTAACTTTTTTTGAATAAACAGGGGCTTCCCAGGCCTTAATGAAGAAATGGAATTTAAAAATTATGGGAGAAGGGAAACAAGAAAAATTATCAAAACGAGCAACTACTTTGAGGCTGAAGGGAGTAATAATAAAAAAGGAAAATGGATTCATAAAAATATTGTTATTATTAAATATTTGCTGCAATAAGCAAGACATGATGTAATAATAAGAAAAAACTGGGCTGACGCTATTGAAAAGGCAGGGCTGGAAAATTACAATTAGTCTCTATACAACTGTCCCCAGGAAGGCAAAATCCAAGGCTGAAGCATTGTTTCCTAAGAAGAACAGGCACCACAGAGGAATGGTTCATCAAGATTTCTGCAATTGCTACCTGTTCCTGTTTTCCAGAACCATGTTTGTTTACCAATGTTTACTATCTTTAATTTGATTTCCAAAGATCCATCAGTACTGAGAAAGTGGTGTTTGGGTTAGTAGATAAAATACTGTAATTATTAGAAAGATATATCTTCTCCTGTGTATTAATAAAATGTCATTCTGTCTCCTACCATCCATACTGAAAAATTTCCTCAGGTCTTATCAAACCTGGATAGCTGACAAGCCAGTCCCCAGACCAGATGACACCAGATGTACCAATTTTTAAGGTCCTGTGAATAGTACAATTACATCGCTTATGAAGAAACTTCAAATACTGTTTCTCTGTTATTCTGCAATTCTGTCCCTAAATCAGCACCTCAAAAAGTAGGATCATCAGTTCTAAACAGCAGATAAAAGAATTCTCACAAACCTTTGCTTACCCACAGAGACCAATCTCAATTATACATTTGTTTTTCATGGCCATTTGCAGGCAGTAGGCCAGCTTCAGCAACACTACACAACGTCAACTGAGTTCACTGATAGGTGGGAAGACATAGAGTCTCAGGGTCTTGCTCTCTAATGTACTGGAAAACCCAGGCCTAGAACTGCCTCTGTCATGGGAGAAAAGTGGAGGAGATCAGCTCAGACATGCTGCTACTTCTCTCCCCTAACCAAGCAGGAGAAAAAAGTGGTTGATGATGGGTGATGGCCAAGATCAAAGCCAAGAATTGGAGTCTGGGCAGAGTCCGGGAAGCCATTAGAGCCTTGTCTTCTTCGTCTCCAGGTTGATCATGTTCCCTTGGGTATGGGGAATCTGCTTATCTGCCGGTCCCTGAATATCCTCTGGCTTTAGAGGAACATAGTAGTAGCCCATGACGGAGAAGATCAGGCAGACCACCAGCAGGAGGCAGGAAAACAAAATGAATTCGGCCCACTGCAGGAAGAAATAGAAGAATATGGAGAAACCTGAAACTAAAGGGATCTTCGTAGGATGAGGACTGGGGAGCAGATTGACCCAGGGTCACCAGTTTAAGAAGAGGTTTTCTAGAATAAGACTGGGTTCACTGGCCTCTCCTCACATGGGCCTATGGTGGCCATTTTTGCCACTTTGTGTGTCTATTTTCATGGCAAAATCTGTATATATCTAACCCACCTCATGTGACAGCACTGAGTGGGGAAACCTTGGATAGACACAAGCTCCTGCTTCCCTTAGATGCATACCTGTACCAGGCCACCGAACTGTGCCACAACAAGCACGATGATATTGCCAACTGCCACTGTCAACAACCAGGCTGCCTGGAGTACAGATTTCATGCTGGAGGGAGCCTAGAGGGGACAAAAGTTTGTGAGTGAACTCCCTACGCCACTCTCATGCCCAGTGCATCTATTCAGAAAACTTCTCTCACAAAAGCTTCTAGATTCAAACTTCCCCCACAAAGTTCAACTTTGGTAATAATGTTAACAGTAATAATAAGATAGAGTTCTTAACTAAATATTTTAATTCATTATATCATAAAATCTTCATTACAACCCTAAGAGATAAGTTCTATTAATATTCTTATTTTATACATAAAGAAAAATAGCATTAGAGAGATGATAATTCACTTGCTCAAGGTTACACGATAGGTTATGCAGCCAAAATTTGAACATGGGCAGTTTGATTCCATTGCTGTTATTCTCAATCTGTAAATATCCTTTTCTAGATCCCAAACAGCATAGGCTACTATGCTGCTCTGCCATGATCCTGGGAGTCAAGATGACTCTCTGTTCAGGGTCATAGATAAGAAATCTAAGGCCAAAAAATATGGAGGTCTTGCCCAGGGTTACATATCTCTTTACGGCAGTGCCAGGATCAAAACTTACCATCTTCTAAGCAATATCTCCACCTCCATGCTCTATTTGCAAAAACCTACCTGAGAATAAGAAAACTCGAGTCCGGTGACAGAGAACATGACCTCCCCAGCTGTAACCAGGGCATATTGTGGTAGCTGCCATGCAACGGACATTTTGTTAGCTGGAATGTCTTCCATCTTCCAGGCCTGAGGACCTTGATTGGTGCGCTTAGTGAAGAAAAGAAGAAAAGGGCATGTCAGCAGTCTCAAGTAAACATTCTTGACCTACAGCATTCTGTGATCTTATATCCACCCCCTCTTTTTTACCCTCAAGAGGTTAAGGAATTTCTACACAATTTCAGTTTTTAAAAAAATTCCTTTTGGTAACATTGCACCCATTTGCCTGGATTCAGTCAACCAGATACCATTACCGACAGTGTCCTTAAAGGGCAGAATATTTTGATAATGTAGTTTGGATTCCCACCATTTTGACCTATTGTGTATTTTGATCCTGGCCAACATTTTACAAATAAAATGGCATCTGAGTTATACAAACACAATGAATTTTCAGAAAGCATGTTCTTGAGAAAAGTTTAATTCGTCATCCAATTTTCTATGTAAGTACAATTAAACCATTTTTAATAGTTTCCATTAAAATTGTTTTTTTACTAAAATTACTTTTATTGGAATAAATTATTTTCTTGGTAACCCTTACATTGAAGTTCTTGTTGATCAATTTTTTTAAATCCATATCAAATACCACCTGCTATTTTGAATTCTTTTTACTGGTCATTATTTTTTAACTTAAATCTTATACATTCTAATTTTGTCAACAAGATGCCATTTTTCTTTAAAAGTCTGGTCAAAAAGAATTTCTTGTTATTAATGTTACCAAATATATGTGATTCTACAATCTTTTTTTTTGTTTGTTTAAAACTACTTTTACTATATGCAGGTTTTTAGCTATGGTTGGTTTTATACAGATCGTGTCCACTAATATTTGTTATTATGAGTGGAATGAAATTTTTTTAATTGCATATATTTCTTGGAGTAAAATCATTATTTGGTGGTAGTATAATATCTAGTATAATATCTGGATAGGCAATGAGATAAAAATGGCAGAGTTAAAATGTCAAGGTCAAAAATCCTTAAAATCAAAAGTCTTTGATGTCCAAATGCCCTTGATTCTCTGAGTCAAAGGGCCATTAGTTTCAAAATACTGAAGTAAATTTTGCTTTAGTTGATATTGTGACTAATATCTGGGCATATGTTTGGGTTTCTCAGCCTAAGAGAAGACTATGACCTGAGTTTCTAAATCAAGATCACATACTCAAATACCCATAGGCAGGTAATTAAGTAAACAAAGCAGGCTGAATGGGAATGATGGAGACTATGGTGAACTGGACAGCATAGGCCCCAGCTAAAGGTACAGCCACCACAGCACCAGACAATTGACATGGTAATACTTGTTACAAAAATCTTTGGATTTTTGTTTTTAAGAAATGTTAGGAATCTAGCCTCTTATGTGAAATCTCTTGAATTTTAAATATTGTCAATTAATAATAATTATTATTATTTTTGTCAATACTTTGCAGGCCAAACAAAACAAGGCCATGGAAGGAACTGGGCCCCCAGGCCTCCAATTTACCATCTCTACTCTAGACGCTTATTAGAGTCTGGCATTCAGAAACAATATATATGACCTCTATCTTGAGCCACATACCAGAGACAGAACAAACGAAAAATGGAATAACACCAGGAATGCAAGTGTTATTGGTTGGATTTTGTCCCCCTAAACGTCATATGTTAAGTCCTAACCCCAAGTATCTGAGAATGTGAGCTTATTTTGAAATAGGTTTGTTGTAGATATAATTACTTAAGTTAAAATAAGTTCAGTAGGGGGGACCATAATCCAATATGACTAGTGTCCTCATAAGAAAGGAGAAATGCGGCCTTAGACAAGTCTACAGGGAGATCTCTATGTGAAGATGAAGGCAGAGATTGGGGTGATTCTTCTACACACCAAGGGACACTAAATATTGCCAGAAAACTTCTAGAAGCTAGAAGAAAGGCATGGAATGGATTCTTCCTCACAGCCCTCAGAAGGAACCAACCCTACCAATACCTTGATCTTGGACTTCTAGCCTTCACGACCATAAGATAGTAAATTTCTGTTGTTTAAGCCACTCAGCTTGTGGTACTTTGTTACAACAGCCCTAGAAACCAATACAGCGAGGTTGCTTTAATATGTGAAAATGAATTTATGCCGTATCAATAGAATAAAGGACAAAAATCACATGACTATCTTAATAGACACAGAAAAAGCATTTGACAAAATACAATCCCCCTTTATGGTAAAACAAACAAACAATTCAACAAACTAGGAATAGAAGGGAACCTAACCTGATAAATTACATCTATGAGTCGTAAGAGGATATCTGCTCTTACCACATCTATTCAACATTGTATTGAAAGTTTAAGCCAGGACAATTAGTCAAGAAAAAGAAATAAAAGGCATCCATATTGAAAAGGAATTAGTAAAGCTATCTCTATGCAGATGACATGATCTCGTATGTAGAAAATCCTAAGGGATCCACTAAAAAAACTATTAGAACTAATAAATTAGTTCAATAAGATTGCAGGATGCAAGATCAATATACAAAATCAATTGTATTTCTACACACTTGCAATGAACAATCTGAAAATAAAATTAGGAAAATGATTCCATTAACAATAGCATCAAAGGGATAAAATGCTTAGGAATAAATTTAACAAAGTAAATTTAAAACTTATATTCTAAAAACTGTAAAACATTGTTTAAAAAAATTTAGGTCTTAAAGAAGACCTACATAAATGGAAAGACATCTCATGTTCACTGATCAGAAGACTTACGTTGTTAAGATAGCAATATTGCTCAAAATCACCTACAGATTCAATGCAATCCCTATCAAACGCCCAGCTAGCTCCTGATCCTAAGCTGATCTGAAAATTTATTTGGAAATTCATGGGACCCAGAATTGCCAAACCAACTTTGAAAAGGAAGAACAGCATTGAAGGACTCATACTTCTGGATTTTGAAATTTACTACAAAGTAACAGTAATCAAGACAGTGTGGTAGTGGCACAAGGATAGTCATGTGGATCAATAGAATAGAACTGAGAAGTCAGAAATCAGTCCACACATTTATGGTCAATTGATTTTTGACGAGAGTGCCAGCACGATTTAATGGGGGAAAGAACAATCATTTCTACAAATTTTGCTGGGACAACTAGATATTCACAAACAAAAGAATGAAGTTAACCCCCATCTCAAACCATACACAAAAATTAACTCAAACTGGACTAAAGACCTAAATATAAGAGCTAAAACTGTAAAACTCTTAGAAGAAAACATAGGCGTAAATGCTTAAGATCTTGGATTAGACCATGGTTTCTTAGATACCAAAAGCATAAGCAACCCAAGAAAAAATAGACAAATTGAACATCACAAAAATGAAAAATGTTTGTGCTTCAGTGGACACCATCAAGGAAGTTAAAAAGACAACCTATTGAATGGGAAAGATTATTTGCAAATCATATTTGACAAGTGAACTTATATCCAAAATATATAAAGAATGCTTACAACTCAATAATAAAAGAGACAACTCAGTTAGAAACTGGGCAAAGGATCTGAAAAGACATTTCTCCAAGTCAGATATACAAATAGCCAATAAGTACATGAAAAGATGCTCAGCATAATTAGCCATCAGGAAAATACAAATCAAAACCACAATAAGATACCATTTAACACCTACAAGGATGAGCTATAATTATAAGGACAGAAAAACAAGTGTTGGTGAGGATGTGGAGAAATTGCAACCCTTATACACTATTGGTGAGAATGTAAAATAGCGCATTCACTTTGGGGAAGTCTAGCAGGTCCTCAGATGGTTGAACATAGACTCATCACGTGACCCAAGAAGTCCACTCCTAGGTGGATATCCAAGAGAAGCGAAAACACATGTCTACACAAAAACTTATATATGTATGTTCATGACAACATTATTTATAATAGTCAAAAGGTGGGAAAAAACCAAATGCCCATCCACTGATGAATAGATAAATAAAATGTGTTATATCCATACTATAGAATATTATTTGGCAATAAAAAGAAATGAAGTACTGATACATGCTATAACACGGATGAACCTTGAAAATATGCTAAATAAAAGAATCTTGACACAAAAGGCCACACGTTGTATCTTTCCATTTATATGAAATGTCCAGAATAGGCAAATTTATGGAGACAGGAAGTAGACAAGTGCTTGTCCAGGTTTAGGGGGTTTGGAAGAAAACGAGAAGTGACTGCTAAAGGGTATCGAGCTTCTTTTTGGAAGGATGAAAACGTTCTAAATTACACAACTCTGTGAATATAATAAAAACCATTGAATACGTATTATTGAAAATATATGGGCCGGCTCTGTGGCCGAGTGGTTAAGTTCGCGCGCTACACTGTGGTGGCCCAGGGTTCGGATCCTGGGCGCAGACATGGCACCGCTCATCAGGCCACGTTGAGGCGGCATCCCACATCGCACAACTAGAAGGACATGCAACTAAGATATACAACTGTGTACAGGTGGGGTTTGGGGAGATAAAGCAGGAAAAAAAAAAGATTGGCAACAGTTCTTAGCCTAGGTGCCAATCCTTAAAAAAAAAAAAAAAAAAAAGGAAGATTGGCAACAGTTGTTAGCCCAGGTGCCAATCTTTAAAAAAAAAAAAAAGAAATTCTCTCTGTATTGAATGTTAGTATATTTAAAATCTTTGTACTCTTTAAATGGGTGAATTATCTGGTATATGAATTATGTCTCAATTAAGCTGTAATAAAAAAATGGCATACCAAAGATACCAGGTTATTAAATTAATTAAAATAAGTAAAACTTTACAGATCATTCTCATCATAGGTCTGGAAATGTTCCATCATTTCTTATTCACTACCTTTTTCTTATATTTAATACAATGCCAAAAGTAATGAGATAAAATTAGAATCAAGATTGACATCAAAATTAAAATTCAGAGGTACCTTGCCCTGCCCTAATTGCTGAGACAATTGCTTTTGAGGGACCACAGTTAACTGATCCCCCTAACTTTGTGTAGTGATTGACATTTGCTACCAGTCTTGGTATTTTAGACTATGACATGCTGGCAGATCAATTTCCAGGGAGCTATGAGACTCGCATGTGGAGTCAGTCAAGAAGACATAAATGATCTTTGCTTTCTTGGGGACGTAAAGAGACTGGAGTAGACCACGTAATCTTATAACAATGGCTCAAGATAAATTATGTTTCCCATGACCCAAGACCCTGTGCCTGCTGCCAGTGTTATCTCTTTTAATGTGCCCTATGGAGACTATAGTGGGCCTTCTAAAGTCACTATAGAATCTATCACGTTACACTAAAAATAAGTATGTGATCCTGTCTTGCAACAGAGTCTACTTTGGATCCCAGGATAGATACAGATACAGATGTAGATACAGATACAGATATAGATACAGATCTATGGAAGGAGAGAGTAGAGGTGGCCATGAGCTACTTACATTAGCGATAACAAACAGATAAGCTGCACCAAAGTCTAGTAGACCCAAATTCAGTGAAAAGTCCTTATCTTTTGTTTGACAACGCATCGCGGGGTATCTGGAATAGGAGGAGTTTAGATTAGAATAAACATCGCAGCTTAGTAAAGCACTCCTCTCTCCAGGGGAAAGAGTGATCTCATGTCTACTCATGGTGAGTTCAGCAGCAAAGCCGCCATTTCTTTTGAAAGAGAGAAGTCTCTAGAAGTGAATTATTTTCATGCCAGGTTTTTCTGCCCCTGATCTGAGCTCTTCATTTCTTGTTGGGTATTTTCTTTTAACCTTAAATATGAATAAGGAAGGCACAAATCACCTTCTTTTGTGGACTTCAGGCCCTATATCTTCTTATCTAAGTCTTAGGAATTTTTTTCATCTAAGTCTTACAAATTAGCAGAACAGCATAAAACAGTGAAACTGAAAGGATAAGCTTGAAGTGATGAGGTGCCAACAGGAGGTACCAAAGGGTAGGAGTGGGAGCTAATAATAAACTTTGCAAAATTCCCAGAGATGGGCTTTGGTAACTACACAGCATGGCCTTCACAGCAATCATGATTTCAATATACCTGTGTGGAAAAAGGTGAGACTGAGGGAAGGAGGCAAGGGTTGAAAAGAGCAGGAGTCTGTATATACTCAAAATGAGCCAAGATATACTTAATCCCCCTACCTCTATGCAAAAAAAGACATTTAAAAAACAATTGTTGATAAAAGTAAAATGTCCACAAGGGTAATGCTCTTACTCTCCTCTTTGCACAGTCCTATAAGCAGACACACCATAGTCTTCACCGACACTGAGGGAGATATCTGCACCCAGGGAGATGTTGACCTCTTTATGCAAAGTGTTAACGAACCTAAGGGTAGAGACAGTGTTACAGATCAGACAAACCGTCCCAAACAGGGAGACCTGATAAAAGGATAGAGGCCTCTTCTGTTTTGTTTACCACTATATCCTCAGTGCCTAGAACAGTGGCTGGCACAGAAAAGGTACATGATAATACAGTGTTAACTGGATGAATGAATGAACTCACATGTAAGAAGTAATCAGTAGTCTTAACTGTCCCTAACTTTCTCCTTCCTGAGGAATTAGCTTTCTATCTACCACACCCTCACCTGACCTCTAGCTGGGATGGATGCTATCATGATCACCCATGGCAGTCTGAGTTTCCTCACTAATCTAGCTGAGGTGCACCCAGTTTCTTTCCCTCTTATAGTGGTAGGATTCATCAATTGAGACTCTATTAAGAAAAATTATCATATATATAAACATATACCAGTATTTACATAAAACTGATACTTTATCCTCCTATAAATGAAATCTGATTTTACTTATGTAAAACCCAGACTCCCAACCCATGGTAGGTTGAGTTATCATTGTTTTGGAGTTCTCAGACAATCTTGGACCCTTCCAGAACAATCTTCCTGGTCTTCTGAAACTAGGCCCCTAATTGTCCTCTCAATATGGGTTTGGGGTACATTTCTATTTGGATAGCTTTTGTGTTGGTCTCTGGCCCATGGGACAAGAAGGGCAGTTCCCTCTAGAATCCTTAATGTTGATTCCTGGACTTTAGATAATCCTGCATGGATCTAGAAATTTCCCCTTTCAGCCCTTCCGGAGGTTTTTATGCCTCTCTGACCCAGGGAAATCCTATCCTCACTGCTGTCTGACTTATTTTGAGCTCTTTACTTTCTCTGAAGCATATTCAAAAGCAAATTATTATGACTGTTCCACGATTCAGGCTTTTCATTAAAAGTTCTCCTCTAAAGTACTATTCTCAGCAGCAACCATGTAATCTTGTTGGTCATAGGCATGTGCATCTGTCGGTTTCATCTCAGATTCCTGCCACAGAGAACAGGTGGCCTCTTTGGTGCTCCACCTCCAGGCTGTCTGAGAAGACCTTCAGACTCATCTGGATTCAAAACCAAGTCTTTAGACTCCAAATGTGTACCCTTACCACACCATGATGCCTCTACAGGTTTAAAATAAAAACTACACTTTTAAAGCACAGTAACAGTAAGAAATATTCAACTACCAACAATGAAGGAAAGATTATTTGCTCTCTTCTAAATTTCTCCCTGTTGATCACAGAGGAAAGTACTCAGCTACTTTCCTGAGAGCAAGATACATGGATAAAATTCAGCAGAAGGGATCGAGGCATCAGAGCACAAGGGGGCATACACAGATACAGGTCATCTTTGAATACCACATGGGAAAGCAAGCCTATCTGCCTCTCAGTCCTGGAAAATGCCATCTGACACCCATGCCCCTGACATTCTAGGAGAGAGAATCTTTGTACAAGACAAGCAGAATATGAGGCCTCTTCATCTGAAGCCCCACAGATCAGAAGAGACCCCAAATCCAAGAGAACTGTGTCTCCTTGACATCCAAACCTCACAGCTGTCGTCCCAGCTTTGTGGGATGTTTGTGGTTTGTTTTCTGCATCCTTCACCTACAACAGAAGAAAGTAAAAATCAGTTACAGCTGACAACAGAGAACCGATAATCAGAAAATTTGATCATCAGGCATATCCTTGGTAAGATATTGATCTAAGCCAGTCATCATACTCTAAGATAACAACTTGGACCCTAGGCCATTCCTCAACTTACCATCATGCTGGAAATACTTTTCCCAGATTCTCGAATGATCAGACTGTACCAGTTCCTCTCCTCCACAGAATGCTTCGTGTAGACAGACAAATTGTGATACTTCAGGTTGAAGTGGAAATCCTGACTTTTTGTCTTCAGGTGGAGTTTGGAGTAGTGTGGCATTTTCTGTAGAATGAAAAACCTATCACACTCACCTTCCACCCCATCTTGGACATCATTATCTCATAGCACCCCAGGGCAGATGACCTCATCAGATACTTTCAGCATTATCCTTTAACCTAGTAATTCCACTTCTAGGAATAGACTAGGAGTAATCAGAGGCAGCATAAAGATTATGAGTAAGGATGTTCATTATAGGATTATATATAATAACAAAAAACCTTAAATACCTATAAGGAAATATTCAAATAAACTATGATATATCCATAGAATGGAACATTATATGTCCATTAAAATCATGTTCTTAAAGATTATCTAAGGACATGGAAAAATGCTTAGAATGCAATTAATGTTAAGAAAAAAATCAAGGTAAATGCAGAATATAGAGTTTGAGCTCTTTCAAAGAAATAGTTTATTTATTCATTTATACAAAAATGCTCACTGTGATTATCTCAGGGTGATGCAATTATAGATGATTTTTATGTCTTTCTACATATTCCCCAACTTTCAACAGTAAATGTATATTACTTTTATTCTTTAAAAATAATATTTTAAAAGAAATTTTTAAGAATAGGTACAGTAACAGTAATGAAAATACACAAGCCAAACTCTTCCAGAGGATGTGCATGATTAGAAGGCAGTTTGAAATAATAATACAAATTACAACCTATTGAGAGCTTACAATGTCCCAGACACTATGCTAAACACTTTACATATAATACTTAACCTTACAACAGCTTATCACATAAAAATTATCGCCATTTTGCAGATGCTGAAACTGAAGTTTAGAGATAAAACAAGTTGTTCAGGGTCTTTATAGCAAAGGAGTGGCAGAACCAGGAATTGCACCAGGGCCATTTGACTCCACACATGCCTGCTCTTAACCACTACATTATGCTGCTGCTTTGGTGCATAATCTGAATGTATTTCTAATTCATTCCAGTCCATACCTCACCTGAAAGGATTTGATGGACTCCACCAACAAAGAATTGTTTTCATCTCCCAGCACCGTTACCTTCACCTCATCATCTGCCAGATTTAAGACTTGCAGGAAAATCTCTTGGGGACCTGGCTGGGGTGGGGCCATTTCCTTGAGATGGAGAACATATGTCAGAATCACCAACAAATAACCCTTCAGATAGAATGAGAATGCATATCACAGCCCTATCTCTGACAGCCTAGCCTGTCTAGTCGGGAGGACATAGCTTTCTCCCTCTGAAGAGCAGTTGGCTTAGAAAACTCAGAAGGCAGTTTGGAGGGTGAAACACTAACTCAGTGTAGCAAACACTGATGCCACGTAACAAACTCCATGCTTTTTGACTTGGCTGTGACCTCATACATCATTCCCCAAGAGTGGCTATGCAATCTGCCAGAAAGTATTTTTTTGAGTATCTGGTAAAGTATCATATAAGCCTGTGTTCCCAAAGAGATGGCTAGATACCTCTCTTTGGGAATTCCTTGACAATATACTCTGAATCACTCAGGTGGGAGGTGGGCCTCATTTTACATTGCCACTCTGCCCTTGTATCTACTCATTTGTCACAAATACTAATTACGCACCTTCTTTAAAACAGGTACTGTGTTAGGTACCAGGGAATCAAGATCAAACAACTCAGAACAGTGAACAATAGATATGAATCTTCCCTGATGGAGCTTAAGATTTATTGAACTCACATTAATTTTTATTTCTACAACTGCTGCAACTGCAAATGCCAGGCATGCTAGGATCATTCCAACAGCCATTTTCCTAAGCGATCTGCAGAGGAAAGGGAAAGACGAATATATCTCAACTTTGGACTCTAAAGGATAAAAGCTAAAACTCCTAAACCTACTATTAAAGACCTTTCCTAATTTGGTCCCAATTACTTTTCAAACTATTTCCTAGAACTCCCCTTCACACAGCCTTCTTTCTCTCTTTACTTAAGTCACGTTGAACTGTTCTCTGTAATGCACCACATTTTCCCACCTCTACTTTTGTTTATAATGGTCTTTCTATCCATTATGTCATAATAACAAAGTAATAGTAATACAGCCAGATTCATTGAACATTTACCATATGCCAGGCACTATACATTATCACCTCATTTTTCTCTTCTTCAGAAGTCTTTCTTGAACCTGGTGGCAGGAAGGACTCACTTCTTGCTCTACACTTCCTTGGCAGTTTGTTTCCCTTCTTAGGGCACTTAACATATTTCACCTTGTATGTGTTCTAGCTCCCTAACTAAACAGTAAACTCCTTGAGGGCAAGATTTGTGCTGTTACATTTGTATTGTACTTGATGCTAAACTCAATAATATCTGCTCAATAAATGAGTAAATGACAAAAGGCCATTTGAATATGGTAAAGTGATCATCAAAAGGAAATTGCTATTCAATCAGGAATTAGAGGAGGCTTGAAACCCTCCTCTGTTAAATTTACAAAGAATAACACTTCTATTTAGAATGCAGGAAAAGTAGTAATTAGAACAGTTCTATTCCCAGACTTTCCAGGTCCCCCATTTGTTTCATATGAACAACAGGAGATTTAAAGGGATTAGTTGTTGTCAAAGGCTTTAGACTTCTTTGAAGGGGCAACTTTCAAGAAGAAAGCAACAAGTTGATTTAGGAGCCTATTCTCACATAGTTTTGACTTTCCATGAAACTTAGATCTACCCCTTCAACATCACACAGTTAAGTCTCCAGTAATGGCTTGTACTCTCTGCAATAAGAATTAATTAGATCTAATTTCCATCCGCCAGTGTCAATAGGCATTTAGTCTAATATGGATAAACAGAAGCAGAAATTGATATATCAAAACAAATCATCACTAAATAGAAAAGTGCTGACACTGAATCTTTATCAACCTGGGCAAAGCCTGAGTCAGTTTGGAGCAACAGAGGCGTAGTGAGCACTTACGAGAACTTAATTCCACATTTGGAGATCAGACGGTAAATGACAAGGTCAAACAACGGGATGAAGATAAGAACCAGAAAGGGATTTAGTACCTGTAATACCATGGTAAAAAGGATTAGTTACAAGCATTCTTGTATCATGAGTGTGACCATGTGCTCTCATTTGCTCGTGTGCACTCTCTCTCACATCCAGACTCACTTTCATCATACTAAGTACAGAATGATTCCATGTCTCTCGAACCCTTTACACCGCCAAGACTCTGTTTCCCTCGCATAGCACCTTAGCTTCCAAATATCCCAAGGAACCAGTCTCATTCTGGAACCGTTTTTCTGTCAATCAGTTGGGAGCTCTTCTTTCCCATTTTCACTTACCTTCCCCAGTTCCACAGCCCCAGGAAAAATATCATAGCGAGGAGAAAGGAAGGAGAGAAGGAAGCATTGGGGATTGTTGAATAAGGGGTTAAAAAAAGAACTAGGAGTTAACCAATAAACAGAAATTCTGACTTCACTCCTCACAACAAAGTCTCACACTTTTCTTCGACAATAATTCCAAAATACTACCTTAACATGGAAAAAAAATCCAATGCTTACACTTTTCCTGTGAGCTCAAAACACTCTCCCTGGAGTTGGGCAGGAGTTACTCACTTAACAGAGAATGTGAAAGAGAAGTGTGGGGTTTAAGGAGAATATTTCCATCCCTATGTTTTTCTCTCCTCAGCATGGAAAACATAAAATTGTGACTGGTAATCCAGTAGTACAGGTAGGGGTATAGCTGAGCAAAGAATAAGCCCCCATGACTACAGAGGTCTCCTACCTGCATCTGGTCGGGCTGAAGCACAAAAGACCCCTGCAACATTATAACAAATTACATTTAGATGGTGGCGAAAGACGAGAAAAGCCAAGATCAACAATCTTGCTAATTAGCAAGTGAGAAGCATAAGACAAAATCCATCAGGCCTTTGGTTCAGGACCCCTGTCATGCTTGTAAGAGTATGTGGGGGAACAGACTGAGAATGGTGTCAGGATATGCTTGCTGAAGGCAGGTGTGCCTAAGGAGAAGATTCTTTTCTGTGTACTATGCTTTCATTATCTTGAGAGAGAACAGAGTCAGTGTGTTTTTATTAATCTCAGTAACTGCAGTTATAGGTGGTTATAAGGTGAAGTACAAGACATCATAGTTGGAGTGAACATTCCCACTGACGCACAGTCTTTCTAAAGTTGTTCTCCAAGGGGTCAACAAGAGAACAACCATGGTAATCCTGGACAACCAGAGGAAGGGAAAAGGTAAAATTCTATTTGGCAGGCTCCAAATAGACCGGCTAATAAGACCCTGGCATCATTCTACCCTGCCCTCTTCACAACTGAGATGGTAGAAAAACAGTACAATAATCTAGGAAGTGGAACAATTGAGAGCAGAGATGCAACTTTGAGTTTGCCAAAGAATGGAGGTTGGAAAAAGACATAACAATGTTTACACCTTTCTCATTCTTTCCATATCTATGTACGAAATATCCCACTTCCAGGTCCTCTGCTGTGACCCCTGCCTGAGAGACGGGGCCAAGTATGTGGTAGCAGCAATCAAACCTGTCCCTGCTGTGCCCCAGGCAGGCTCAGATGGAAGAAAACAATCCCCTAGCCATCCTCTCAACACTTCTTTGTATACCTTTAAACCTTTCCCCTCCTTATGTTCTTGATTTCTAAAGATAAGATTCTGTTTTTTATTTCTAGACCAGCTTTCTTTACTTTGCCTTCTCAGTACCTTCATGTTAAAGGCACCTCTCTCATGATCTTAAGTCAGTTATCAGGGAAAAACACAAAGAAATTAACTTTTCCTTAATATGGATTACAAAGAAAAAATAGACTTCTATGGAAAATCTCTTCTACTCACCAAATTCCCATTCATCCTGGTGGCTTGCAAGGTCCATCGTGAGCCCTAGGGCAGACAGATGCTATTATGAGAAATCCCTTTCTGTGAGAAGGAAGGGGCTGGAAGAAGAGCTAGCTTTCAAAAGAACTATTATTACCTGCTGATCCAAAAGAGCCCAGAACATGGGCAATGGGATATAAAGGAACAGTATCCTGGTCAGTGCCTTCACATCCATAATAAGCTGCTTCTGCAACAAAGGGGAAGAAGGAGCAGACTGAATTGCTAGATGTGGTTTTTTTTGCTCAGAGTAGAAATGCCCCAGAACAGTAAGAGAAGAGGTCAAATGCAGCAGGATGGATCAGTTTGGACATTGGGAAAGGTGCCATGGAGGCATAAGGTGTTTTTGCAGTTCCAACTTACTGGGTATTTCTCAGCTGCCCAGTCCAGCCAGTGCTGTTGCTTTGGAAGGTCCCCAGAACGGTTCTTGAAACGGTTGGAAATAGCAAACTAGGAAAGAGCATAGACATCAGAGAAGAGACAAGACGAAACCATCCCCTGCCTTTTCCAACTCATTATCCCTTCCCTCAAGCACACATACTTTAAGCCACTTACTCCAACTCTTTGATTTCATGAGACACTGAATTTCAGAATATTTCACATATAATTTTATCTAGCCTTATTTTCTGTTGGCAACATATATAATTACATTTCAGAAGATTTTTGCCAATTTAGAAAAGTGGTTATATTATTTTTTTTTACCTAATGTTTATGTAGAGGCACAGAGGAAGACTGACCAATCTCAGTTTGCCAAAAGGCACAGAAGTAGAACAGAGGTCATTGAGAAAAATGTGTATCCATGTTTGAAGGCCTGTATCTCAGCATTGCCTCTCTTTCCCTTTGATTGAAAAGGCAGGTAAACAGTTTATGGACTTACCCGGATACATTTGACAACTTGAGTTGCTATGTTTCCTTCAGGAGGTGGTTTTCTGTATATTTTGCTTCCCATTAAAAACACAACTGCAGTTGATACAAAAACAAGGTTCTTAGCTTCTCATTTAGCATATTCAGTACATCCACGCTAAGGACAGACTGCTGAAGCATAGGAGTGACTGGCAAATCTCGTAAAAGGAGGAAACTGACTTCACTTCCTGACTTTGGAGTTATAAACTTATGGGAGCCAAGAGCAGAATGAAATGGTCAATTGTTAAGATAGATAGATATCCGCTGAGACCTTCCTGTAATCACAGAAACGTAAGTCATCTCTAAATCCTCACGCTTCTTTCTCCATCTCTACATCTGATGTATTACCAACTGTATTGATCCTTTCTTCAATGTATTTCCCATCTGCCCCCTCTTGTATTGCCACCACTATGGATCTTGCTTAGAACCTCACAGCTTCTACCCTGGAATATCAAAATGGGCACCAATCAGTTCCTCAGTCCCTGCTGTCTTTCTTCTTTTATATGATGCCAAATTAAACCCTTGTTTCCAGGACCTACCTAATAAGCTCAAACTCCTGGCATGAAAGGCCTTCCCAAATCCATTATTATCCTGTAGTTATTATTATCTGTCGAAGGTTTATTATCACATGTAAAGTGTTAGGCATTTTATGTACATTAACGGATTTAACCTGACAAAATATGTACTGCTCTCTCCATTTTACACACGAAGAAACTGAAGATTAAAGAAATTAAGCAATTTGTACAAGATCACATAGCTAGAAAGTGCCAGAAACTGCATTTTTGACCTGAGCCCTGTCTGACTCAAAAATCTATGCTCTACCAGGGCTGGGACTGGGGTGAGCTGAGTGAGACACTCCCCTTGAGCACAAACTTTAAGAGAGTGCCAAAAATTCGGTAATCAGGATAAATAGTATCCTTGCCTCACTTTTAACCCATCCTTTCTCCACATTACAGTCAGAAACACCACCGAAAAATAAAAATCTAACAATCATTCCTCTGTTCGAAATCATTTTGTAGCTCCCCAATGTCCTCCTGATAAAATTCTAATTCTGTGGTGACTTAAAAGGCCCTTCTTTATCTGATTTCTGTCAGTTTCTTCTGTTTATCTTTCTCATTTATGCTCCAGGTGATCTGAATGCCTTTAAGGCCCTCGAATATGTCATGCTCTTTCACCTCCTAGTCTTACAGATCCCGTGTGCTATTTTTGTTTCACTTCTAATCTCTTCTTTGATCAATTGCTGTTAATCCTTTGGATACCATTTCTTTAGGCCAACCTTTTCTGACCTCAGAGTCTTAGTCAGACATTCCTTCTATGTGTTCCTATAGCTTTCTCTGTACTTCCCAGTTGTGACACTGATCATGCTATGTTGTAAAATTGTCTTTACTTGTCTGGACTATATAAGTTTTTTGAAAGCATGAATTCTGTAGCTGTCTAATTCACCAGTGTGACCCCAATACCTAGCACAGAACCTGACACATATTAAGCTCATTAAATAAATCTTTGTTGAATGAATGAATGAAAAAAATAAACGAATAAATTAAATTACAGTGAAAGGCAAGGGGATTGAGTTATTTATTAGTATCCAAAAAATTGAAGCAGCTAATAATGACAGCTAACACTTGTTTAGCATTTTGTAATTTATAAAACATTTTACTTATAGCATCTCTCTTGATCTTCATAATTACTCTGCTATGTAAATATTATTATTGTGCAATGATTCAGAGATACTAATGATCCATAATACTAATCAGTGGGAAACCAGGGAAATGTTTGGGGAAATGTTTGGCTTCAAAGGAAGAAGGAAGCAAGGAATGTATTATCATAGCTCTCTGGGAACAACACATAAACTTCCTTGGAATTGGAATTAGAATCTGAATATTACTATTAGCCCCACCCCTCCCCCGGTAGAAAAAAATCAGACTGAATATTGTGTTTCTGGGCTCTTTTTCCTCCATTGAGCTTTTTATGTGTTTGGACTGGATATCTTCCACGGGGGTGTCGCCCAAAGGCTCAGAGTGAGAACAGGTTTCCAGGTCAATGATTAGAAACAATCATGTCCAAGTTTCCCCTTAGACTGCACAAACTAACACACACATCACCCTTCCTCTTCCATTACTGGGTTCTTGGTGGTAAAGAGAATGCCGCAAGATCGAAGTTGCATCAGTTTCCACCTACTTCTCCACCTCCTCTTATTCTCTTTTCTCAAGAGCAAAGCTACTTTAAAAGGCCCAAAGAATTAAAAATGTCTTCCAATGAGCAGATAAATAACTATCAGATGACATAAGCTAATTTGAGAGAAGGAGTATTTTCTGTGCTTCCTGACATATTACAGTGTAGAGCAGTGGATTTCAGCCTTGATTACACATTAGAATCACCTAGACATTTAAAAAATTATAGATGCTCAGGGCCTATCCTGCAGAGATCCTGAGTTAACTGGTCCTACATGAGGCCCAGGGATCAGTCTTTTTTAAAGCTCTCCAGGAAACTTCTTATTAGTTATGTATTATGACCTTTTTTTTAAAGTTTCTGACTTCATTCAGTTAATTTATCTCCAATGTCTAGGGAAAATTCTTACAATAAGACTTACCTAATAGGGTTAGTGTGAGAGAACTGAATGAAATAGTTTGTGTGAAGAGCTTACATGATGCTTTACGTGTGGCAGGCATCAGTGGTTCTTAGTTTCCTCTGCCCCACTGCACTTACCAAGAGCTATCACCATAAGCAATCCTGGAACTCCAAAAGCCAGCGCGTAGCAGTCTTCCCCAAAACATTGCACGTCTCCTAAAGAAAAAAAAGCAGTAACCCTGAATCTTGAGTCTTTGATGTTCTATTCTGCAAGCTCAGCTTCTGAGCTCGTAGACATAGCCACCCTCTTTCCTCCCATCATCTAATTCACAATCCTTCTTTTGGACCAGACAAATCAAGATTATAAGAAATTCTCTCAGACTTTCAAGGCTTTATAAAAGGAGAGGATGGATAGAGGAAGCCTTGAACAGATTTTTGGCTGGCCAGAGTAAAGCCTTAAACAGGGCCCCTCAGGAAAGATCCTAACCTCTAAGCATGGGTGTGATAAAGGTAGAAATCAAGCTCCCTGCATTGATGGCGAGGTAGAAGACTGAGAAGTATCTACTCCGTTCTTCTGCCTGAAACAAACACGACAAATCATCAGTGCGATGTGCCTCAAAGCTCCATCCCCACCTTACATTCAGACTAAGCTGGAGGTACATACACAGAGACAGATTCAGCTATTGCCTCCACGGTGTCTGAGTATCATACCAGATATTTTAACACACACCTGGCTGGGCCCAGACAACATTTACCCATCTTCCAAACCCCAGTACAAGCATCTTTAATATTCTTTTACCCCTTTCCCTGGGCGAGATGATCATCCTGTACACTATGCCACTACTGTGTCCTATACAGATCTATTCTAATATTAATTTCTTTGCATTAAATGTCCGTTTCTTTCAGTAGGTTGAGAGTTCCTTTAGGGAAGAAATCATATCTTATTCATTACTATAATCCTCAGTACCTAGCATAGCACCTGACATACATTACAGACTCAATAAATGTTTATTGACTGAATTAATTAAGTGATTGATTGAGTTACATAATAGATTTTGTAGAATGTGTGGTAGGAATAGGACTAGAACATAGGACAGGGGAGTAAACTATTGCTCAAGCAGGGTAGTTCACCGAGTGCTTATGGGAAGTCTGCCACAGAATGTAAAAGGAAGTCTGTGGGCTTAGACTGAGTGGTGGAAACTTGGAAGTGGGTTTGTCCTATTACTGAAATATCTTTGTGGAGTAGTTATCAAGTAAAGTAACTTTTGAGTAGAGTTGCTGATGCTTTATTCATTGAAAATGACTGTGCTTCTTTCTGGCACCTCAGATCTTTTCCTGACACATTAGCACAATCTCTCCTTCCCCATTTTCTATGAACAGTGTGTTTTGCTTCCTCTTCTCATCTAATTAAACCTTATTCCACTCATCTATTTGTATAGTTCATTGTGTATAGAATTGCACTTTCCAAATTTGGCTATTTCTCCAAAGTCAGCAAGCAATTGTGATCTATGGGCTCCCAGAAAGATAAAGAATAGAAAATGATAACTCAGAAGGTCTGAAGGGTGAGAGAAACACAGAAAGTAAGAAGAGAGAGCAAAACCTGAAACATGATAAAGAGCTATAGAAGAGGGAATAGATGCATGAAGACAGCCAAGAAAGAAAACTGAGAGCAAAAGGGGGAAACCAGAAATGTTGGCTAACCTAAAAATAGACTATTTCCCTTGCCTATTTGTCACTGCATCCCTATATGAGCCCATTTTTACCTTATTCATGTGGGGTTTTTTTGTTGCTTTTCCCATTGACAGTGGAAAAGGGAATGACTATCCAGACAAGTTCATCTATAGAGACTCACCCTGTTTTATTCTAAATTGTCATTTTCCCCTTTCATAGACTCTCAAAGCTAGGGAAGCTTAAATCATCTCTCCACTCTTCATCACCTCCCATTCCCGAAGTGCTTACCACATTTCTTCTTAAATACCTCAAGTGAGAGTTTCACTACGTCAAACTGATTATTTGAAGTGTTTCTTTCCATCAGGCAGAAAGCTGATTTCCTATAGCTTTCACTCATTGTCCTCCAGTTAAATTACTGACATCCTCCCAATATCTATAGAAAGCTATAATATTCTCTTTAATTCTTATCTTATCTAGGCTAAACATCTCCATTTCCTTCAACCTTTCTTCATAAGATGCATCTTTTTGTCCATCCACCAACCGGGTCACTTTCCTTTAAACATGTTTTTCTCTCTATTAATGACAAGAACAAGCATTGAACATGACTCCTCAGATATGGTCTGACCAGTGGATTATTTCAATCCTGGAAAATGGCTACCTGCCAGGTGTCTCTTTTAATGTCTGCTCTACATTTTTGAATATACAGAAATAACAGGACTCTTACATGTTTTTCTTCAAACTGGTCTCCACCAAAGGCTGCCACGCAAGGTTTGATACCTCCTGTTCCCAGAGCTATTAGACTCAGGCCAATCAATGATAAGACTCTGAAATGGAGAGGTGAGGATACTAACCATTTTGATACTAAACACAGCTGTAGAAATGGAATATAGAGCTAAAGGAGAAAAAAACATGTATACAAGGACCACCACCACCCGCCTCACATTTCTACCCTGCAGGCACTTTCCACTTGCCTTCATTCCTAGGAGAGACCTAGGAAGACTTTTGGTCTTTATGACCCTTGAGCCTGTGCCAGAAAGTATGCATTGCATGGAAAGATTTTATCCCTGATGGCTCCATTTATCCCTTGTGTGCCACAGAGAAAAACAGATACTGAAGGAACTCTGAAGGTAAACACTGGTTCTCAATCTTATCTTAGTCAAAGGGACACTTCAATAGAAAGACATTATGAATTCTTATACCACATATCCTTACTAACACAAAATAAAATGTTAAAATTCATCTTAATTAATAGAAGTGTCACTGATTTTTGGTGGTACACCAATAAGGAGGTATCTTATATTTATTAAATTTCAAACAAAATTCTTAACTGAAAGGATAAATACATGTATAGGCACATTATAAGCATGAATGTGTATGACCTGCCTCTTGAACAACTGTAGTCCTCTCTACTGACTGAACAGACAGATATCAGAATCTATCAAATGTCTCTGGTCCCTTAAACATCATAGTTTAGGTAAAGAGGGATAGAGCAATTGGAATATATGGAACTACACACAAATGGAAATAATCCAAGCTTTGAATATAATTTCTACAATGTATTATAAGGAAATATTACAGACTTTTTTTAACCCTGGTAAAGTACAGATGTATGGGTGGGTGAACAGGTGAGGGAATATGGAGGGCGTATAGATTTTATTGATCGTCTTCGAACATATGAAGAGTTTTTACGAAGAGGATACTAACCAGGCATTCTACAAGTCCCCAAATGTTTAGTAAAAACAAATGAGCTCGGATAAAGTAGGAAAGAGTTAAACTGGTCATAAAAAAATTGTTTCTCTTAACCAATTTGGTAATAAAACTGTAAGTTGGAAAATAAAGGGACATCTTTGGTAAGAAAACAGAAAATCATCTGTAATGAATGCATGAGACATTTACCTGTCTAATGGAAGAAAAGTTCAGTTTATTCCATGATTTTACTCACGTGTGTACCATTTGTCCCCCCAGTATTGGTAAGGCACCCAAGGACTTGATCACATGGCCAAGCACATACACCAAGGAGAGATAGACGATGGTCCTGTTGAGAGAATTAACTCAGTCAGTCTATAAATAGAATTCAGAAACTTGAGTAGTACAGACAGAGTTCATACTGTTCTCAGTGCCAGGATAAATGGAATAGGAGGAAGAAGGGGTGGAGGAGGAAAGAAGTACCTGAGAAATGCAAATAGAAATAATAATGGTGAATGAAGTGAGCTAATTAAAGAAAGAGAAAGCAACTCTTTACCCGGTAGTGTCAGAGGTAATGGACATTCCCTTCAAGCTCCTTTCTTATACCTGACCTCTCCTTTCCCCCGACTCAGCCCACACACACACAGAGCATCCCGGCTCTTGTACAGATAAGTTAAGACCGGGATGGATTTGTAACAAGTGATGGTGTTTTAAGTTAGGAGAACAAGAAGAACAGGATGTTTTGACCTGAGGTGTCTTCTCAAGGAATGTCTTCGGCTCTAGAAATCGACAGGAGTCAAAGAATAACTCTAAGTAAACAGGAAAAAGGAATGGCTAACACAAAAAACTTTCTCTAAACCCAACCACTGGGTATATACAGAGGTAAAGGGCTCCCAGGTTCAGCCTGGTCACTTGAACACTTGGGTTAATTGTAATCCCCACTGCAGTTTCTTCATGGATAAGTTACCAAGCGTAAGAAAGCAGCCAGGGACTTTGGATAGACTGTCCAGTGACAAAGATCATGCAGTTGGGGGTCAGCCCTGGTGGCCTAGTGGTTAATTTCAGCATGCTCTGCTTCAGCGGCCCAGGTTTGGTTTCCAGGCATGGACCTACACTGCTCTGTTAGCAGCCATGCTGTGCTGGTGGCCCGTGTACTAAAAAATAGAGGAAGCTTGGCATAGATGTTATCTCAGGGCAAATCTTCCTCAGCAAAAAAATTTTAAAAAGAGATCATGCAGTTGTTCAGGATTTCCTTTTGTGTTGTTTTTTCCAAAAAACCTGAATGGCAAATAGGTAGTAGGAAAGTGAAGAATTCCAATAAGAACATATGTAGTGATATATACTATGAATGAAGGTATCAGAGAGAGGCTGGAGATGCCAGAAATCTCAGGATGTGGATTTCTCATTCTAAATGCCTAATCTTTCTAATCTGGCTCTCCAGGGAAAGGACATTAGAGGGTTTATAATGGCAAGTAGGGAATAAGAATTTGGGTGACTAATCAAAGGTTAATTAATATCAGGGGGAGGGGGCCTTTCACAAAAGGCTTTGTAGTGTCTTCTAGAGAAAAGTTCTGTTCAGTGGAATAAAAAGAATAAATAGAAAGAAGAGAATGAAAAAGGACTGAAACAAGTCCAGCCGTCATGAACCCAAAAGAGATGATCTACGCTAGATCGTCATAGAGAAAAAACAAAAGAAGTCTGAGCTAGAGAAATAGAGACTGAGTAGAGATCAGAGCAATATCATATAGTTGGACTAAAGGAATGAGAGAGTGTAAGTGGCTTAGAAGGAAAATAAGCAATCTTCTAGGTAAAAGACTCAGGGAATTAGTCTAGGAAATAAATATGAGAGAGGACACTAATGGCAGGAAACTTCAACAGAAGGAGAAAGAAATCAAGGAGGCCAGCCTGGTGGCACGGCAGTTAAGTTTACACATCTGCTTCGGCAGCCCAGGGTTCCCCCATTCAGATCCTGGGTGCAGACCTACTCACTGCTTGTCAAGCCATGCTAAATCATGCTGTGGCAGGTGTCCCACATACAAAGCAGAGGAAAATGGGCACTGATGTTAGCTCAGGGCCAGTCTTCCTCAGCAAAAAGAGGAGGATTGGTGGTAGAAGTTATCTCAGGGCTAATCTTCCTCAAGAAAAGAAAAAAAAAATCAAGAGAGACTTCGAGATTCTGCCTTTGAAATGGGGTCATTGGGGTCATTGTAATCCCAACAATAAGACATAGAATTGTGTTAGATAGATTTGACCAATCTTCCATTTACAGATGAGGAAAGTGAAATCCAGGGAGGTCAAAGGTAATTCCTAAAGTGGCATTCTAATTAGTATTAGGGTTAGGTCTAGAATTTCTACTTTCTGACTCATAGCCCAGTGTTCCTTCAGTTTTATCATGAAGAAGTTAACGTGGAAAAAGGAAAGGGAAGGGGAAGAAGTTTTAAATTTTATTTTACCACAAGAGCCATTTTTATTTAGAGTTTAGGAACTAAGGAGTACGTGCAGTGGTGGCAGAGGAAGAGAGTTAGCACAAAGAGGGTCAGCTCTTACATGACAAAAAAGGTGGGAGAGGGAAAGGATACGCTATAGACTCACTCAGAGAAAGAGAAAGGAGAAGTGTAGGGAGGGCATCCAAAAGAATATTTGGCAATAAACACATTTAAGAGAGTGGTTGTAAGTGATTGCCAAGGTCAAGAGTCCAGACTGATAGGCTTTGGGTGACAGGGTATAAAAATCAACTAAAAATGTTTTTCTCTCTTAAAAGAAACTTGACATCAAAAATAGCATCCTAGCATCCTGTCAGTAGACGTTTATGGAAATCATGAAAAGCCCATATCCATGCTTAATAACTTTTGTTTTCCATTGTGTGCCTATTGGCTACTCTTTCTTGTGTAGCCCAGAAGGAAGCTTCCCTTCTCTCCTGGCATGGGGAGCTCCTCACACGGTGCAAGAGCCAGGGATCCTGGGTGCTCATTTTCTTTGTTAAGAGAAGAGAGTGAAGAGAAAAACCTGCTCTTTTCCTGATTTTCCAACCTAAGGAAAGCAGGGGTGACATATGGTGAGAAGGCAGTTTCAAATGCTATTTTCTTAGGATGCTGTTATTCTCTTTGTACATGTGGACTCATAGACACACACACACAAACAATAGGAGAACGAGTATCTATGCTTTCTCCAACTCACTTCTTTTCTGAAGGAGATACCAATACATCCTCAAAAGAGTTTTGTTATTTAAGAAGCAACCACAATACCCACAACAAAAGCAAAATCGTTTTCATGCCTGCCCACATCTATGCTCAGTCTTGTGCTTACATTTGTGTATCTGAAGGTAAATAAATTTATTAATTGAAACACTTACCATGCACTGTTCTAGGTGCTGTAGATAAAAATATAAATGAGACTATCTCCTCTCCGTATTTGAAAAAAGATATTAGATTTATACACAAATAAGTATAATAAGACAGAGTTTGGTAAATGCCATAAGAGGGTAAAAAATAAGGAGTTCAGAGAAGATTAGTTTACTTCTGGCGAGTAGTAAAAAGTGAGGGGCAAAGAATACTCCATAGCGTAGGTAGCATTTGAACTGAGCCTTAAAAGGTTTGGACGTGGAAGGATGGAGAGGAAGGAGATTCCGTGAAGTAGAAACAGTGCAAGCAGACGTGGAAAAGAGATGCCACTGGCTATTGTTGGGGAAATACTAGTATTCAGTTTTTCTCTAGTGGACATTCTTGAAAGGGAGTAAGTATGACAATAAGAGCAGAACAGTAAATTGGGATGAGGTTAGTAGACAATGAGTTAGTCAGTAGAAATTTTTGAGCAGAATAGTAATGTGAACAGAGATTTCTTTTAAGAAGATTAATTGGGCAGTAGGGTATAGATTCAATTGTAAGAAAAGGATATAAGAAGCAGTGAAAATATTTTAGGTGTCCATTTCCATAGAGGCAATGAAGACCAAAACTAGGGTAGTGGCAATTAATGGCAGTAGCATTCAGTGTTGAAGAGGGATAAACGTGAGAGATATTATAGAAATAGAACTGGTGGAATTTCATTAACTGATTGGAGGTGGGAGAGGGATGCCAGGAGAAAGAACAGGTTTGGTGAGTGAGGATGAGGTGGAACATCCGGGAGACGAAAGCCGATATGCAGTCATAATGCATATTGGAGCTTGAGTGACAGGTTAAGATTACGGAGTTTGAGGAGCTGTCTGTATCTAGCTAATATTAACACCATTGGGCTTGCTAAGGGAGAATCTGGAGAAAGAGAAGAGAGTAAAAGATATACCCTGGGGGAAATGCCTACATTCAGGAAAGAGTGTAGAGTGAAGTAAACAAAAGACAAAAGAGAAGCCAAATAAGAAAGAAGCCAAAAAAGCAAGGGAAAAAGAACGAGAAAATACTGGTTAGAGAAGCCCAGTAAGTTTCAAGAGGATAGGAGTGACGGAGAAGCCCAGGAAGGTTAGAGAGTACAGGAGTGATAAACAGCCTGAAATGTTAAAACAAGTTCAAAGTGAACAAGAATTTAGAAAAGACAACTGCAATTTGTTAACAAAGAGATCATTATCAGTGATCTTGGGAGAGAGGAATTTCAATAGGATAAAAGACTACTTATACTACATTTTATTGTACTCAGCACAATCTGCTCTTATTAAAGCTAGTTGAACATGAACAATGTGAAGCACGTATTTATGTCTTAATTCATCTCTTTATCTCCCATCTTCTTTGGACAAAAAGAAAGTACTCGATAAACATTTATTGAATTAAATTCGATCAGATTAAATTGAATTGAATTGGGTTCTATTGCATTGCATTATATTACTCTGCCCTAAAGAGTGATAATGAAGAGTGAGAAAGGAAGGCAACAATTATAGATGATTCTTTTTAAAATTTGGAGATACTGGTAATAAGACAAAGAAGATAGGACAAGAAGGGTTAACAATAGTTTTGTTTGTTTGTTTAAGGCTATCAGAGATTTGCACCTGCTTCTAGGTACAGGAAAAGACTGTCTCTCAAGGAGAATTTGAAAGCAAGAGAGGGGAATATTAAGGGTATAAAGACCCTAGGGAGAGTGATCCAGGTGATGGGGATACATAGGTGAAACTTCATCAAGCTGTACACTTAAGACTTTTGGATTTGTATACTTTGCTTTATGTAAGTTGCACCTCAATAAAAATAAATTAAAAAATACCTCAAAAAGGATTGAGATTGAGGGCACAAGGGGAAGTTTTTAAATTTCCTCTGAAACAGGCAGGAAGCTATTGTTCACCAAATCCCAGAACTACACATCCTCAATTTTAAAGAAAGTCATTTAAAAAATAAATGAAAGTACTTGTCATGTATGTGAGTCTTTTATTCTATAACTGAAAAAGACCATGGCTTATACTTTTTATATACGGTCCTTGCCAGAGCAATTAGGCAAGAAAAAGAAATAAAAGGGGTCTAAATTGGAAAGGAAGAAGTAAAACTGTCACTATTTATGGACGACATGATTTTATATATATAGAAAACTCTAAAGAATCCACCAAAAAAACTATCAGAAATAATAAAAAAATACAGTAAAGTTGCAGAGTATAAAATCAACAAGCAAAAATCAGTCACATTTGTGTACTCTAATAGTGAAATAGCAGAAAGAGAAATCAAGAATATGACTCCACTTACAATCACAACAAAAGAGTAAAATACCTAGGAATAAACTTAACCAAAGAAGTAAAAGATCTGTATGTTGAAAACAATAAGACATTGTTGAAAGAAATAGAAGAAGTCACAAAGAAATGGAAATATATTCTATGCTCATCAATTTCAAGAATTAACATAGTTATAATGTCCATATTACCTAAAGCAATTTATAAATTCAATGCAACCCCTATCGAAATCCCAGTGACATTTTTCATGGAAATAGAACAAAGAATCCTAAATTTTGTGTGGAACAACAAAAGACCCCAAATAGCCAAAGCAATCCTGAGAAAAAAGAACAAAGCTGGAGGCATCACAATCCCTGACTTCAAAATATACTACAAGCTGTAGTGATCAAAACAACATGGTACTGACACAAAAACAGACACAGAGATCAATGGAACAGAATTGAGAGCCCAGAAATAAATGCACACATCTACGGATAGCTCATTTTTCACAAAGGAATCAAGAACATACACTAGAGGAAGGAAAGTCTCTTCAGTAAATGATGCTGGGATAACTGGACAGCCAATGCAAAAGAATGAAAGTAGACCGTTATCTTACACTATTCACAAAAATTAACTCAAAATGGATTAAAGACTTGAATGTAGGACTTGAAACCATAAAACCCCTAGAAGAAAACACAGGCAGTATGCTCTTTGACATCAGTCTTAGCAGTATCCTTTTGAATGTGTCTCCTCAAGCAAGGGAAACAAATGGTATTACATTAAACTAAAAAGCATAGTACAGCAAAGGAAATCATCAGCAAAACAAAAAGACAACCTGCCAATTGGGAGAAGATATCTGAAAATCATATATATGATAAGGGGTTAATATCTAATATATATAAAGAACTCATACAACTCAACAACAAAAAAACAAACAACTCCATTAAAAACAGGGAAGAGGATCTAAACAGACATTTTTCCAAAAAAGATATACAGACAGTCAATAGGTACATGAAAAGATGTTCAATATCAGTAATTATTAGGGAAATGCAAATCAAAACCACAATGAGGTATCACTTCACACCCATCAGAATGGCTATTATTGAAAAGATAAGAAATAACAAATGTTGGAGAGGATGTGGATAAAAGGGAACACTTGTACACTGCTCATGGGAATGTAAATTGGTACAGCCTCTATGGAAAATAGTAAGGAGATTTCTCAAAAAATTAAAAATAGAAGTACCATATGATCTGGCAATTCCACTTCTGGGTATTTATCCAAAGAACACAAAAACACTAATTCAAAAAGATATATGCACCCCTATGTTCATTGCAGCATTATTCATACCAAGACTTGGAAACAACCTAAGTGCTTATTGATGGATGAATGGATAAAGATAATACACACACACACACACACACACACACACACACACACACACACACTGGAATACTATTTACCCATAAAAAAGATGAAATCTTGCCATTTGCAACAACCTGCATGGACCTTGAGGGTATTATGCTAAGGGAAATAAGTCATACAGAGAAAGCCAAATACTACGTAATTTCATTCATATGTGGAAAATAAACAAACACATAGATACAGAAAACAGATTGGTGGTTACCGGGGGAAAGGAGGATGAGGGGAGAGCAAAAGGGGTAAAGGGGCACATGTGTATGGTGACAGATGGCAGCTAGGCTTTTGCTGGGGAACACGGTGTAGGCTATACAGAAGGCGAAATATAATGATGTACTCCTGAAATTTATACAATATTATAAATCAATGTCGCCTCAATAAATAAATTCAAACTAAAAAAAAAGCCAAGCAGTAAAGAAAACTTTTTAGCTTTGTTCAGTCGAGCATTTCCCAAACTTATTTGACCATGAGAGCTTTATCTTTCTACATAACATTCATTATATCCTATATAACTGATTTTCAACAGAATGCACTCTGAGAAATGCTAGTTTAGACAAATTCATAGATGACAAGTCCGTAGAAAATAATTGGGTGATGAATATCCAAGATCCATCTCTGGCCTCTAAGAATAATGTTATAGGGGACAACTATAACATTATCCCATAAATGTCTCTTGGTGTTATTTTCAGAGACTTAAAAGATACTGAACTGGATAGACCATTAATCTAACTCATGAAAATATTTATGATATTCTTAAGAAGGAAACCAGAGAAAGAGGTTAGAGAAATGAAACAGAGATGGTAAAAGAGCTGAAAAGGGAAACTCAAGAAGATACTTAAGGAGTTGGGATGACTCAGTCTGGAGAAGAGATGGACAATATATCAAACAACTACACTGAGGTCTCTAAAATTATAATCTTCTGGTGGGTAGCAATATATTGCCCCTGAGATTAGAACAAGAATTGGTCTTAAATTACAGAATGGAAGATTAAAATTAGATTTAAGGGGAAAAACCCCCAAAACTCCTGACTTAAAAGGATGTAAAAATATAGGAAAAATTGACGATGAAGAGACATAACCTTTCTGTGTTGTCAGTCTTAGAGAGATTCTTATTTGCCATGGATGAGTAAGTATGTTCTTTCTTGGAAGCAAGAGGCTAGAAGTGATAACCTCTGCACAATTACTCTGTGAAACTTCTGCGTATATGACCTCCCATCTTCCTTACTTGAATCTTCCCAACCATGAGTCAGCAATGGTTGCTCCCAGGATAGGAGTGAAATAACAGAGGCTGCTGAAGGCATGGTATACGGATGTGGAGGTGTCTGCATTCCAGTGCAGGAAATACAGGAAATACAGGGTCAGCACAGCTGAGGAGAAAAAAGGAGACAAAATAAGACGATGCATGAAAATGACTTATGGAGGAGAAGTATATTTGATGTCTGGTCTTTCAAGGTGATCTTGACCTTCAACTCTCCTATCAGCAAAGTGACTGAGGGGTGGCTGCCGGGCAGTAGAAGCAGGGCCCATGGGAATTGTGGGAGTGAATTGGGCTATGCTTAATGTACAAATGCAATACTCTTCCCTTAGGCTATGTGTACCCATAGCATCATTTAGCCCAATCATGAAGATAACATGGTGCTTCCAATATCCCTTCCTTCTCTTTCCCATCAACAATATAGTTCATAGACCTGAGGAAGAGATATGAAGAATGGAACTCAAGTGATGAGAGTTTTCCCACTTATATTCTCACAGGCTGTGTTCTGGTTTCTGGTAGGCCTTTCTGCTCTTGGCCTGTATGAGTTACTAGGTGAAATCCCATGAGGCATTTATTGGCAGTCTTGGCCAAAGGAAAGGATCAATTTGAATGAAGGCAGAAAGAGTGAGTAAGGGAAGTAAGTGTAAACAGGTTGTTACAAACACAGGATGAGGGTGAGTGGAGAAGAGTAGGACTCTGGGATACAAAATTACCTTTCATGCCATAATAGGAAAAGCGCTCACAGAATTCATTCACCACAATGAAGGCAATGCTCAGGGGATAGTTGGAGCCACAGATTTTCTGTGAAACAAAAATGTTCAAGCGTGAGCTCTTTTCCCTTATTTAAACTAGTAGATCACTCCACAACAGAAAAAAACCATTCACTTTAAATTACGATGATAAATAATGTGAAGCAATGGCACCTATTTGTCATGAAACAGCTATGATCACACTAAAAGTGCTTGCAATGCTGATTTAGGAATAATAGAAGCTATTTTTAATATTACTTTGTTCCTCATTTGTTTAACATGGAACTGCTCAGACATTCCTTGATTGGAGACACCAGGACCTCCTCATCTTCCTACAACTACTAAATGAAAAGCCTGGGGCTCTGGGTAGAATAGGCATACTTATTTCTGGGAACAGAACAAAGAGTTGGCCTCTGGAGGATTTGATATCCAAGCAGTCACATTCAGATGCCAGCATCCTGCTTAGCTTCACCGTGTGGGACTAACCTCTCTTGTCCCCATCTGCCCTGTTCACCATGCTGGGAAGAATCCTGGCAATATGAAGGCTTCCCATTCAGAGGCTGCTGGAGCCAGGCACAGAGCCTGGTACAGACTCCTAAAGGGAAGCTAATTGATCACCTTGACCTTGGGCAGAGAGTTCTTAAATCTTGTAAAATTAAATGTCCACTGCTCCTATGAAAGAGATTCTATAACATTTTCATGCTAATTCTCTTGGACATTAAAAGGACAATGCTATTTCATGAACAATATCAGTCAGAATATAAGGAATATCATATTTTATTTCAAATCTCTACCCATTACGATAGCCCAGCTAACATGAAAGAGAGAGAGAGAGATGTCTGTCCTGGGACAGTCAAGTCTTATCATGAGATTTTTATTGCCTCTCATTCAAAAGAAGTATATACATCTTTGTAAGCTGTCTTAAATTCTTCAGGACCAGAAGAGATATAAATAAACAGACAGACAAAGAAATAGAGTAATAAATTAATGTATTCATTCTTTTACCAGTATGGATATATATAAACAACCTTCCTAAATATTAATATATGTTAATGTGTTAAAAACTTGCTTGAAAGACACAATTAACTGGGCTTTTTACCTTCCCAGCTCACAGCTTGAGAATTATGCAACCTGGAGTTTAGTTAACACACTTTGACTAGTTATGTAACAGTATCACTGGCTGTGTTAACATACTGACCCGAGCCATGTCACTACACCTGTCTTTATGCTTCAGTTCTGTTATTCCAAAGAAACTACTCTCTCCAGAATATTACCACCTCTTTGCCCATAGGAAGAAGTCAGTAAAGACTGGCCATTACTACTATATCCTCTCCACTTACAGGATTTTGACATGAAGATTGAATGAGATAAGGAATTTGCAAGTGTTTTAACAAGTATATAATATAAAACATTATTATTACTTTGTTTCTCTGTCCTGTCTCCTACTGTAAACTAGACACATAGTAGCAGAGACTGCATCTATTCTAAAACTTCTCTTGGTGTCCAGCAAAGACTCTGCACACAGGGAGAACTAAGGGCTGAGTTTTTAGATTGGTAAAGAAGGAACAATCGCACACAGTTCTCCAGACAGGAGTGCTTGCCAAGTTTCCCTGGACATTCAAATTGCTTTTTCTTTTACCCCAGAGAATCTCAGAATATACAATGAAATGCAGCAAAGTCCTGGATCCCAGTGGAAGAATTCTGCCTCCTCCTGTTGCTTCCTCTCCTAAGCAAAGGAAACTTCTATTCAGATGTGGTTATCAGGTTAATCCTAACTCCAAGCAAGAATAGTTTTTAACACCCTTATACGGAACAGCTTGAAGCTCCAGAGGCCAAGCAGGGGAACCCAAAGAGCAAGTCTGTTACTGTCAGAGGCAGAACTGAACCTGAGGACTCACCGGAGGTGGTTTCTTTGGAAGGCTGGGGGGTCGAGGTGGTACCTCTTCAGTGGAGACAGGTGAAAAAAGAGTTTCCTTGGACTCATTTTTCTGGAAGGGATTCATGGCTGGCTCCTTACTCTCTCTCCTCAAGCATTTGGCTTCGGTAGGCAGTTGGGACAGCTGCCAGCCTACTGTGAAAAGGGGGACTGGGAGGGGAAGAGGGGGTGGCTTCAGCAATTAGGTTTAACCCTGTGGGTGTCAGGCTTCAGCAACTGCCTAGCCCAGAGCAAAGCAGAAAGCTATAGGAAAAGAAAGGGTTGGGTCTTAGAGACTAGTTCAAAAGAAGGATTATGTAAAAGGTAGAGCATGGGGAAGTGAGAACGACACATCACAAGATGGGACCACACAATGCTGGACGACTGCAAATGAACAGAGACCATTTAAGAATATAATGCCTGGAGAATAGATTAAAAAATTAATTTCAGGGTAACAGTTGTAGCCAATTATTCAACACCTATTATGGGCAAGTTAATATATATGCATTACATATATATTATATCTCTGTATAGATATACGTGTGTGTGTATATATATATGTGTGTGTGTATATATGTTCTAATTCTTCCTACTATCCCCATTTTACAGGAACTAATGTCCCAAGCGGTTAAGTAAATTGTCCAAAGTCACATGGCCAGAAAATGGCAGACCTGGAATTTTTGCTATGCTGTAACAGATGGGAGAGATTAGTATCAGTAACGCCTATGGTCATTATTCAGGTATGGAGGCTATGGCAAGAGAAATGCAGGAATGTAGGGGAATTGAAATGCATAGAAGAGGGAAAGTCATCACAAAATTTAATTTGGAGAGATAGAAAAGATGTTAATTTTGGTTTTCAACATAATAAAGTTCAGCTAGAAATACGTTATAAGCAATTAAGGGGTTGGGGTAAAGAAAATGAGAGAAAGAGTTGGTGATGTACATTCGAGAATCATTCTTCTCCTTTGATAAATTCATTCCCTGTGTTTTCACTTTCTCACTTCAAGATGAATCCATCATTTCATTAATAAATAAAATTTAACTTGAACAAAAATTATGAGCCAGTTACTTTCTAGGTACTATTGAAAACATCCATTTCCTTAGTTTTCAGTGGATACACTCCCAAGTGACTCCAGAAGTATACCTAGCCTTTGTCAGAGGAGGAACGAGAATACGCATGACGACGACAGATGCATTTTATACAGTACTGTTTTCTCTGAGACAAAGAGGCAAAAGAAGAACACAAGAGCATGGTGCCCTTCTAGTTGTCAGTCAGAAGAAACAGGAAAAGGATGGCCAGAGAACTGTAGAAAAATGAGGACTAAAACAGGGAAGCCAGAAAACAGGAGAACGAATTATTTTATTTGAGAATATGAGAGAGAATGTACGACTCTATCCCTCACAAAATTCTTACATTACCTATTTGAGTAATTTATTGACAAATAAGGCCAGCATAAACTCGACCCTTTCTTCCCTAAACTCTCCCTCAGACTTTGACCATGTCTTCTCAGCTTCTGTTACACTCCTCAGCCCCCCTCTCTCCCACCAACCTTTATCCAGAGAAGAGTCCAGCTTCATTCCTGGCTGTGACATTAATGATTAAGCAGTAGTTATTCTTTCAGGAGGTAGTGTCCTTTCTGATCCGGTTTGGTTAGCGACTCTGGATGCAAAACAAATGAACAGTCAAAAGTTACTAGTCAAGTTAACCACTAGAGGCACAGATGGCTTGAAGATCTAAATGTTTTTGGGTTTTTTTGAGGAAGATTAGCTCTGAGCTAACTACTGCCAATCCTCCTCTTTTTGTTGAGGAAGATTGGCTCTCAGCTAACATCCATGCCCATCTTCCTTTACGTTATACATGGGACGCCTACCACAGCATGGCTTTTGCCAAGAGGTGCCATGTCCGCATCTGGAATCTGAACCGGCAAACCCTGGGCTGCCGGGAAGTGGAACTTGTGAACTTAACCACTGTGCCACCAGGCCAGCCCCTGGCTTGAAGATCTAATTGTCAGTGGCTACCCTTACTCTGGCCTCGTACCTGTAGGATAGCATTTGATCTGGCAGAGCAGATGGAATAGCAGCTGCATGCAATGCACCAGTTCATTTGTGCTCATAGGCACCCCAAATACTGAACTTTAGCATATTGGCATTGGTTCTCTGATACTCTTTTGTTTAGATGAAACTCTTCTTCTTTTTTTGTGTGTGAGGAAGATTGGCCCTATGCTAACATCTGTTGCCAATCCTCCTCTTTTCGCCTGAGGAAAGTTGCCACTGAGCTAACATCTGTGTCAATCTTCCTCTGGGATGACATACATACATACGTATATACATATGTGTATATATATATATATATAAATAAATTTCCAGAGCAATTCACACACACACATAAATTTACAGGCCTTTCCCTTGAAAATGCTTATTCAATAGATCTAAGTAGGGATCTAAGAACCTGTGTTTTTAACAAGCACTTCTGGTGGTTCTTATGACAGGGTTTGAAACTGGTTTGAAATCCCTCTCCTAGTCTAGTCTGAAGAATATTACGGAAGCTCTCAGAAGGGACAGAGCAAGGACAAGAACCCGGACTCCCAAGGCCTATTCTAGAACCCTTTCTATCACATAAAGATGCCTCTTATACTTTACCATTTTTGCTAAGTTGAAATCAGATAAAAAGATGAAAGGGAAAAGATGGAAGAGCAACTCCTAGATAGAAATGAGCACAAACTCTTCAGAGACAAAATAGATGATAAAAGTGGAAGAATCTAAAATATCAGTGTATGAGTAAAAAGTATTTGTGTCTTCAGTGATTATGACAGCAGAAATTGATATTTTACAGTCATATACAGAAAGGAGACTGAAGTTCTAAAATGATATATACAAATAGATAAAAAAAATCAGAGAGAAGAGGTAAATATGAAATTAAAAGAGAACGTGTTTAGTAAGGTGTATAAACATAAAATCAGCACACAGAAATAAATTGTATTTAAATATCAGCAAAAACAAATAGAAAAGGGAATTTTAAAAATGATACCAACTATAATTGCATAAAAAATACCTAGGAATAAGTCTACTGAAAGATGTTTAAGACCTCAACACTAAACACCATAAACGTTATTAAAAGAAATTAAAGAATATCTAAATAAATAGAGAGACATACCAAGATCATGATTTGGAAAGCTCATAATGTAAAGGTGTCAATGTTCCCTAAATCAACCTGTGCTTCAAAACAAAATCCCAGCTGGTTTTGTCAGTGTAGAAAATGATAAGTTGATTTTTAAAATTCATATGGAAATGCCAAAAGCCAAGCATAACAAAGGCAGTCTTGAAGAACAACAGTGGAGAACTTGCACTACCCAATGTAAGACCTATTATAAAGCCATAAAAATTATAACAGAGTGGAATCAACCTAAAGACAGATAAGACAACCAATGGAACAGAACAGAGTACAGGAAAAGATCCACACACGCTGAGGCATCTTTTGTGACAAAGGTGACACTGCAGTGCAGTGGGGGAAATGATGGTATTTTCAATAAATAAACACCATCTGGATATCCATACGGAAAAAAATTTATTTTAGCCCTCTTCTTACACCACACATAAAATTCAAGTCTACATAGATTGCAGATGTGTTAAAGTTAAAAAAAAAATAAAGCTTTTAGAGGGAAACATAGAATATCTTTATGACTGTGGAGTAAGCCATAATTTCTAAAATGAGACATAAAATATGGTAACCATAAAAGAAAAACAATTGATATGTTGGACAATATTAAAATTAATAACTTTTGTTCACCAAAAGACACCATTAAGAATGAAAAGAGGGGCCGGCCTGGTGGTGCAGCGCGGTTAAGTTCCCACGTTCCACTTTGGTGGACCAGGGTTCGCTGGTTCGGATCCCGGGTGTGGACACGGCACTGCTTGTCAAGCCATGCTGTGGCAGGAGTCCCACATATAAAGTAAAGGAAGATGGGCACAATGTTAGCTCAGGGCCAGTCTTCCTAAGCAAAAAGAGGAGAATTGGTGGCAGATGTTAGCTCAGGGTTAATCTTCCAAAAAAAAAAAAAAAAAAAAGAATGGAAAAACTCACAGAGTGGGAGAAAATATTCATATTATAGCTATCTGTCAAAGGATTTGTGTCCAGACTTTATCAATAACTCCAAAAATCAGTAACAAGAAGATGCATATTCAGGTTGTTTTGAGTCTTTTGCTGTTATAAATAATACTGCAATAATCATCTTGCATATAAGTGACATGTATCTGTAGGATAAATTTCCAGAAGTGAGATTGTTGAGACAAAAGTATATGTATTTATAATTTGAGGAGCTGCCTGTTCATTTCCTTTGCCCATTTTTCTGTTGAATTGTTTGTCACCTTCTCATAAGTTTGTAAGAGCTATTTATATATTATTGATATTAATGCTCTGCCATCCTCTATGTTGCAAATATTTTTTCTGTTGATTTTGTTTGTGGACTTTTAAAATTAAACTTAAAATGCACAATCTTAAAAACTCCATTTTTTTTACATATACGTAACTCACACAACCACCACCCAAATAAGATAAAAAGTATGTATACACGTTTCTGGCACCGCAGTGCTGGAAGTCCTTCAGAGAGTAATACTCACCGCTTCCCTTCTGCCTCCCAGTCAAACCCTCCTCCCCCAAGGTAGTTACTCTTCTACCTTCTGTCACCATAGCTTTGTTTTGCCTGTTTTGAATTTCACATAAATGGAATAAAACTATTTATATTCTGTGTTTGACTTCTGTTACTCAACACTACATCTGTGGGATTCATGTGTGTTATTGCCTGTAACAAGGTTTTTTTTCCCCCCGTTTGTTTTGTAGGATTTACTGTACAAATATGCCACAATCTGTTTCCTCATTCTTTTGTTGATGGACATTTGGGTTGTTTCCAATTTCAGGGTTAGCTATTGTCAACTTAGTTTAAGCTAGGAACTATGCTTCCCAGGATCACCTTCTCTGTATGGTTGTAGGCCAGAAAACCTTGAGAGAGATTTGGGAGGTCGAAGTGAAGCAGGAGGTATTACTCTGAGTGGTCAAAGACTGGACAGAGATCGTGGTCAAATGCCTTGAGCCAATGAGGCTTTCTCCTTTGCTGATGGGTCGGTATGTGTAGGGGAGTCCATTCAAACCTCAGGCTGTTTTCAAATCTTCCCAGATTTAATCTTTATCAGGCCTTTTTCAGTGTCCTGTGCAAATGCATGTGGCCTCAGGGTTGATGAGGAATGTGTTATGCTTGGGGCAACTCTGGTCTCAGCTGCACATGTACACAGCCTCAGCCCAAAATAGCATTGCTCCAACTAGTATTGCACCTTCAGGCTAGAAACACTATATTCTTGGCCCTCCCCCATTGGCCAGTATTTTCCATTCTTTTTTTTAATTATTGCAGTAACATTGGTTTATAACATTATATAAGCTTCAGGTGTACATCATTATATTTTGATTTCTGTGTAGATTACATCATGTTCACCACCAAAGACTGATTACAATCCATCACCACACACATGTGCCTAAACACCCTTTTCGACCTCCTCCCTCCCCCATTCCCCTCTGTTAACCACCAATCCAATCTCTGTCTTTATGTCATTGTTGTTGCTTATATCTTCTACTTATTAGTGAGATCATACGGTATTTGACCTTCTCCCTCTGCCTTATTTCACTTAGCATAATGCCCTCAAGGTCCATCCATGTTGACACAAATGGCTGGATTTCATCGTTTCTTATGGCTGAGTCATATTCCATTGTGTATACATACCACATTTTCTTTATCCATTTGTCCATTGATGGGCACCTAGGTTATTTCCACATCTTGGCTATTGTGAATAATGCTGCAATGAACATAGGGGTGCATATATCTTTATGCACTCGTGTTTTCATGTTCTTTGGATAAGTACCCAGCAGTGGAATAGCTGGATCATATGGTAGATCTATTCTTAACTTTGTGAGGAATCTCCATACTGTTTCCCACAGTGGCTGCACCAGTTTGCACTCCCACCAGCAGTGTATGGGGGTTCCCTTCTCTCCACATCCTTTCCAATGCTTCTTGTTTCCTGCCTTGTTAATTACAGCCATTCTGACCTGAGTGAGATGATATCTCATTGTAGTTTTGATTTGCATTTCCCTGATAGTTAATGATGCTGAGCATCTTTTCATATGCCTGTTGGCCATCGTTATATCTTCTCTGGAGAAATGTCTGTTCAGATCTTTTGCCCAGTTTTTAATTGGGTTGTTAGTTTTTTGGTTGTTGAGATGCATGAGTTCTTTATATATTTTGGATATTAACCCCTTATTAGATACATGGTTTGCAAATATCTTCTCCCAATTGTTATGTTGTCATTTCATTTTATTGATCGTTTCCTTTGCTGTGCAGAAGCTTTTTAGTTTGATGTAATTCCATTTGTTTATTTTTTCTATTGTTTCCCTTGCCTGGTCAGACATAGTACTTGAAAATATGCTGCTAAGAATGATGTTGAAGAGCGTACTGCCTATGTTTTCTTCTAGAAGTTTCATGGTTTCAGGTCTTCCATTCAAGTCTTTAATCCATTTTAAGTTAATTTTTGCATACAGTGTAAGATAATGGTCTACTTTCATTCTTTTGCATGTATGTGGCTGTCCAGTTTTCCCAACACCATTTATTGAAGAGACTTTCCTTTCTCCATTGTATGTTCTTGGCTCCCTTGTCGAAAATTAGTTGTCCATAGGTGTGTGGGTTTATTTCTGGGATCTTGATTCTGTTCCATTGATTTGTGTGTCTGTTTTTGTGCCAGTACATGCTATTTTGTTTACTATGGCTTGGTAGTATATTTTGAAATCAGGGAATGTGATATGTCCAGCTTTGTTCTTTTTTCTCAGGATTCCTTTGGCTATTCAGGGTCTTTTGTTGTTCCATATAAATTTTAGGATTGTTTGTTCTATTTCTGTGAAAAGTGTCATTGGAACTTTGATAGGGATTGCATTGAATCTGTAGATTGCTTTAGGAAGTATGGACTTTCGACTATGTTAATTCTTCCAGTCCATGGGTAAGGAATATCTTTCCATTCCTTTGTGTCTTCTATTTCTTTAAGTAATGTTTTAAAGTTCTCGGTGTATAGATCTCTCACTCTATGGTTAAGTTTTCTCCTAGGTATTTTATTCTTTTTGTTGCAATTGTAAATGGGATTGTATTCTTAATTTCTCTTTCTGCTACTTAGTTATTAGTGTATAGAAACATAACTGATTTTTGTATGTTGATTTTGTATCTTGCAACTTTACCATATTCATTTATTATTTCTAAAAGTTGTTTTGGTGGATTCTTTAGGGTTTTCTGTGTATAAAATCATGTCATCTGCAAACAGTGATAGTTTCACTTTTTCCTTTCTAATTTGGATCCCTTTTGTTTCTTTTTCTTGCCTGATTGCTCTGGCTAGGACTTCCAATACTACGTTAAATAAGAGTGGTGAAAGTGGGCATCCTTGCCTGGTTCCTGTTCTTAGAGGGATAGCTTTCAGTTTTTCTCCATTGAGAATGAAATTAGCTGTGGGTTTGTCACATATGGCTTTTATTATGTTGAGGTTCTTTCCTTCTATACCCATTTTATTTAGTTTTTATCATAAATGGATGCTGTATCTTGTCAAATGCTTTCTCTGCATCTATTGAGATGATCATGTGATTTTTAGTCTTCATTTTGTTAATGTGGTGTATCATGTTGATTGATCTGCTGATGTTGAACCATCACTGCATCCCTGGTATAAATCCCACTTGATCATGATGTATGATCTTTTTAATGCATTGTTGTATTCAATTTGCTAGCATTTTGTTGAGGATTTTTGCATTGATATTCATCAGTGATATTGGCCTGTGGTTTTCTCTTTTTGTGTTGTCTTTGTCTGGTTTTAGTATCAGGGTAATGTTGGTTTCATAGAATGAGTTAGGAACTTTCCCTTCCTCTTCAATTTTTTGGAAGAGTTCGAGAAGGATAGGTATTATGTCCTCTTTGAATGTTTGGTAAAAGTCACCAGGGAAGCCCTCTGGTTCTGGACTTTTACTTTTTGGGAAATTTTTGATTACTATTTCGATCTCCTTACTGATGATTGCTCTATTCAAATTCTCTATTTCTTCTTAATTCAGTTTTGGAAGGTTGTAGGATTCTAAGAATTTATCCATTTCTTCTAGGTTACCCAATTTGTTGGTGTATAGCTTTTCATAGTATTCTCTTATAATATTTGGATTTCTGAGGTGTCTGTTGTAATTTCTCTTCTTTCATTTCTGATTTTATTTGAGCCTTCTCTTTTTTTCTTGGTGAGTCTAACTAAAGGTTTCTCAATTTTGTTTATCTTTTCAAAGAACCGGGTCTTGGTTTTTTGATTTTTTTCTATTGTTTTTTAAGTCTCTATGTCATTTATTTCTTCTCTGATTTTTATCAGTTCTTCCCTTCTACTGAGTTTAGGCTTTGTTCTTTTTCTCATTCCTTTAGGTGCACTATTGATTGTTTGAGATTTTTCTTGTTTGTTGAGATAGGCCTGTATTGCTATAAACTTCCCTCTTAGAACCGCTTTTGCTGTATCCCATCAATTTTGGTATGTCCTATTTTCATTTTCATTTGTCTCTAGGTATTTTTTTATTTCTTCATTGACTCAATCGTTGTTCAGTAGCATTCTGTTTAATCTCACATCTTTGTGGCTTTTCTGATTTTCTTCCTGTAGTTGATTTCTAGTTTCATACTGTTGTGCTCAGAAAAGAAGCTTGATATTATTTCAATCTTCCTAAATTTGTTGAGACTTGTTTTGTGGCCTAATATGTGATCAATCCTGGAGAATATTCCATGTGCATTTGAAAAGAATATGTACTCTGCAGTTTGGGGATGGAATGTTCTGTATATATCTACTAAGTCTATCTAGTCTAATGTGTCAGTTAAGACCAATGTTTCCTTATTCATTTTCTGTTTTGATGGTCTATCCACTAGTGTAGGTGGAGTCTTCAAGTCCCCTGCTATTATTGTGTTACTGTCTATTTCTCCTTCTATGTCTGTTAATAATTGCTTTATATGTTTAGGTGTTCCTGTGTTAGGTGCACATATATTTGCAAGTATTATATCCTCTTGTTGGATTGTTCCCTTTATCATTATGTAGTGCCCTTGTCTCTTGTTTGTTTTTGTTTTAAAGTCTATTTTGTCTGATATATAGGTACTGCTACCCAGTTTTCTTTTCATTGCTATTTGCATGGACTATCTTTTTCCATCCCTTCACTTTCAGTTTGTGAGTGTCTTTAGGTCTGAAGTGTGTGTCTTGTATGCAGCTTATATATGGGTCATGTTTTTTTAATCCAACCAGCCACCCTATGCCTTTTTATTGACGCATTTAGTCCATTGACATTTAAAGTAACTACTATAAGTGTGTACTTACTACCATTTTGTTACTTTTTTTCTGGGTGTTTCAGTAGTTCTTCTCTTGCTCTCTTCCCTTGTGGTTTGATGTCTTTCTTTAGTATTATGTTTGGATTCCTTTCTCTTAATTTTTTGTGAATTTATTACAGGTTTCTGGTTTCCATTCTTGAGTTCTTAATTTTTATTATTAATAAATTGGAAATTACTAAAGTAATTATTATAAGAATGGTACATAAATAATTCCTGAATTCTGACATGTCTAAGAATGCCTTCTTACCAAATTATGGATGACATTTGATGAATATATAATTCATAGGTCACACTGATACTCATACCCTTATGCAGATGCAGCTTTGCTAACTTTAGAGTTTTAATGTAGTGTTATGGAATAGTTCAATGCCCATTAATTTTTGTTCCTTTGTAGCTAACTTACTTTTCCTAGTTTCATGCTTATACCATCATCAATTTCATCAAACCACTCAAGTCAAACTAAAAGGATATGTGCTTATGTTAACCAACCTTATTGTAGCAATCATTTTGTAATGTATACATGTATCAAATCATCATGTTATACATCTTAAACTTATACAATGTTATATGTCAATTATATCTCAATAAAGCTGAGAGAAAAAAAGATATGTGCTTAGAATCATGTCAGGATCATCATCAGATGGTTCTGGCAGAGAACCTCTTATCTGAGAACTTGTCTCATCCACAACTCCCTACATTTCAATGTCTGGAAATGCATCAAATAAGGAGATACAGGGATACAAGGGCTGGCCCTGTGGCCAAGTGGTTAAGTTCACGCACCCAGCTTCAGCTGCCCAGGGTTTCGCCAGTTTGGATCCTGGGTGAGGACACGTCACTGCTCATCAAGCCATGCTGAGGTGGCATCCCACATAGTACAAGAAGAAGGATGTACAACTAGAATATACAACCATGTACTGGGGGGCTTCGGGGAGAAGAAGGTGAAGAAGAAAGGAGGAGGAGGGAGAGGAAGAGAGGGGAGGGGGAGGAGGAGGAAAAGATTGGCAACAGATGTCAGCTCAGGTGCCAATCTTTAAGGAAAAAAAAACAAAAAGAGATACAAGAAAGCACAGGAGATAGTATTTCATTCCTTTTTAAGGTACTTATATTTACCCTTAACGGGTATTGAGAATGGTATACCAGGTATTCAATCCATAAAAAACATTAAAAAATCCATAAGAACATGTTTCATTTATGGGGGAAATAGGAAGAAGAGAAGGATGAGCTGTTTAGATTGTAGGAGGTATGGTTTGTGAACATACTGGGTATGACATAGCCAGCATTATCAGCTCATATTACCATGTATTAATTTCTGGTAAGGTAAACACTAATAATAGAAATCTCAGCATAACAACTTTCAGTAAAAACATTATAATTTGTATTCCTACATTAAAACGATAAGCATGTATTACTAGCTACGTTCAATATTTGAGCTTGCTTTAGTTAAATAATAAACGACATAGTTGTGATACTCAGATAAACACTGATGAATAAAACAGAAATAAAGGTGAAGACAAAAATAGATTAGCTGAAGGTAGGCAAGAGAGAGAAAGGAGAAAGAAGAAAGTGGGAGAGACTAAAACCAAAATTTAGGGATTTTTTTGTTTAAACACCATAACTCCAGAAATTCCTATGGTAACAGGTGAAATTGAATAAAAATCTTTTTCATAATTCCCCAAACTTGGAAGGAATCAAGATTCTTTCAGCAGGTGGGTAGATACACAAACTGTGGTACATCCAGACAACATAATATTATTTAGTGCTAAAAAGAAATGAGCTATCAAGCCACAAAAATGACAAGTGCATGAAGCAACATAAGTGCATATTACTAAGTGAAAGAAGCCAATCTGAAAAGACTGCATACTGTATGATTCCAACTATATGACAGGCTAGAAAAGGAAACACTAATGAGACAGTAAAAAGATCAGTGGTTGCCAGGGGTTGAGGGAGGCGGGGAATGAACAGGCAGAGCAGAGGATTTTTAGGGCAGTGAAACTATTCTGTACGATACTACAATGTGGATACATGTCATTATACATTTGTCAAAACCCACGGAATGTACAAGACAAAGAGAGAATCCTAATGTAAACTATGGACTTTGGGTAATGACGTGTCCATGTAGGTTCACCAATTGTAAAAAATGCACCACTCTGGTGCAGGATGTTTATAGCGGGGGAGGTTGTGCACATGTGGGGACAAAGAGTGTGTGAGAATTCTCTGTACTTTCTGCTCAATTCTGCTGTGAACCTAAAACTGCTCCAAAAAATGAAGTTTACTAATTAAAAAAAATTTGCTACTGGTCAGTGGCTTTCGACTATAATCTAATATTTATTATTTTCCCCAAACTCAAAAATATTATACATGTAAATATTATTTATCCCCTTAACTGCTTATTTTTCTCTCAAAAGTGACATAAGAAAATAATAAAAAACATTGTAAGAGATAAGAGAACAGGTGTTTCATTAAAACAATTATTTAGTTTTGCCCTAAAGTATAGCTTAATTTTGTCAAGAATTTAAATATTTCAACCAAAATTTAAGGACTATTAGATAGAAAAGGCTCAGAGATTTAATTACAACCATGGACATTTATTATAAACCAACAGTGTTGACATTTCACAATTGGAGACATCAGGGTAGTACAGAACAGAGCACTGAACTTGAACCCTAGGACACCTGATCTACCACTTGTTGACTAACAGTACGTGGGCAAGTTACCTAACCTCTGAGTCTCTTTTCTTCTCTGTAAAACTTCAAAAAAGTCTTGTTAAAATTAAATGAAAAACACATGAAAATGCTGGTACTCACAGAAGATCAAAAATATAACAACTGAAAATTCTGAATCAAATTTAATTTCTTTTATCATCAAAAGTTAAGATACACTTTCCTCAGTCTTAGGAATATTTATTCTTAATATAAAATAATCACACGTCTTGTAAATTTTATATTTATAGTTGAATGTTTCTTCAGTCATCACTGTCACTTCCTGATTCGCTCAGCTGCAAATCATTTCCTAAAATAGAAAAATAGCAAAACTGTAGCAATTAAATATTTAATATTTTACTATTTAATAGATTTATTTTTGGATAACATAAATATTATGCAAAATATAACCCAAAAGTGATCCTTTTAGCCAGCATTTTGTCATTAATAATAAAATTGCTTATCCTCTAACTTAGTCACATCATTAGTAACTCATATAGTTAATACTGCCTGTAAAGAAAAAATAAACCACCAATCTTCAGCTTAGTTTTTGTATTACCCGGCATCCATTTTAGTCTTCTTGCACAGACCAACATCACCCCTCTTTTTACACCACTGATTTAATTACATCAGGAAATGAGAGCAAATGTGGTTTAGAAGATTAGACTATATCATTTTGAAGAGTGAAAAAAATGTTATATAGTTTTTTTACTTAAAATTCAGTCAAAATCATTAAATAGTGTTGTTAAGAGTAACTCATCATTGATCACTTTTGTAATTCACCCATGTGCTTACAGTCATGGAACTTACATTCCAGTGGGGGAGAGAGACAATACACAAATATATAACATAATGCCAAGTAGGGATAAATACTATGAAAAAATGAAGATGAGTATGGGGAGAGTGGCGGGAGGTGCTATTTTAGGTAGGGCAGTTAGGAAGGCCTCCTTGAGGCGTGAAATTTGAATAGAGAGCCAAATATAGAGAGAAAGTCATGAAAATATGAAGGGTGAGGGAAGTGTCCAGGCTCAGGGAACAGCAAATACAATTGCCCCAAGGCAGAAGCATGTTTGTTATGTTCTCTGACTGCAAGAAGACCACTGTGGCTGGATTGGAATGAATGAGGAATAGAATGGTAGGAAGTGAGGTCAGAAAGATATCCAGAAGATGATGGTTTCTAGGTCAAGGTAAAAACTTTGGATTTTGTTTGAAATATAATGGGAATTCATTGGAAAATTTTAAGCAAGCAAATGGCTTGAACACTATTGTATATCAGGGAATAGACTATAATGGTGTGAAAGAAACATGGAATCAGGGAGAGCAGTTATGAGTCTATGTAGTTTCTCAGATAAGAAATAATATTGGCTTTGACTCAGGTGGTTCAGGGAAAGGTGGTGCTAATTGGTCAGATTTATAATATACTTTTAAGATAGCGCTTACAGGATTATCAAAGCATTGGATTTAGGGCATGAGAGAAAGAGAAAAGTGAAGAATGACACCCAGGTCTCTGGTCCAAACAACTGGATAAATGGCGGTATCATGTTCTGAGATGAGAAACACCTGAGGACTAAGATTGTGTGAGAAAAAATCACATGTTCAATTTTTGAATGGTATATTTGAGATACCTTGTAAATATTTAAGTATATATAGTATAGGCAACTGGATATACAAGTCTGGAGCTCACGGTAGAGACTGAAGCTGGAAATAAAGAATTGGGAGTCATGGATTATGCAGGTTTATTTGAAACTATGGGATAAAATCATTTGGGTAGTAAATTACAATGGTTAAATAATTCTTATATTTTTTAACTACTCCACAATCAACAAAAGACGGCATATTTTGAAGTTAATACCAATTTAAGAGGACTAGTTTGTAGGCCACATATAAGTTGTAAGATATCTCAGTCCATGAACTCCAGAACTGATTACATCATTTGATAAAGAAACACGCTAAAGTTTATTTTGTGCATCTGGCTCCCATAACTATTTTATCATTTTCAAGCTTAGGTTTCCACTCGTTATACAACTATTGTATGGCATAAGAATGTTCAGTTTGATATGATGCCTGTAATATGAGATTCTCAAGTGACACAACCCAAACGTTCTGAGTTCCACTTTCCTTAACAGACTTCACGCTATGGAGGTTATACGCACAGTATCACCATACTGTTAGTTGAAATGTTCAGTCAGTTTTGAAGATATGAGATATAAGATATGAATATGAGATGCTTAGTAAAGGAAATATGTTTTCAATCAAAATGGTAATTACGACGTGGAAAAAAGAGAGTTTACCCAAAGCAAATGCAGACATCTAAACCAATGGTTCTCAAGGAGAGTAATACTGCCCCCAGGAGACGTTACAGACAATTACATGAGGGGTTGCTCGTCCCAGTGATTAGCAGATTGCTAGAGGCATAGTGGGAGGGGAATTTAGGAATGCTAAATGTCTTGCAATTTAGGAATCAGTCATGCACAATAAAGAACTCTTCTACATTCTGAAAAACTTTCCAAAGTTCTGTAGGATATTAATGTACTTGGAAGACCTGTTTATAATTTTAAGGTCAGAACCTAATTGCATTTTTATAAACTAAAAGTATTCTTTTGCAGAGATTTAAAATTCACTGAAATTTACAAGTATGCAATTATCATGTAAACTGAAAGAAGACTCTACTTTGTTGTTTTCAGAACTTTACAAAGATTTTCTTTTTTTAATCATTTTGGAAACATTAGTAATATCAATGCTGCTCACTATTTGTATCAGCAATACAGGACCTCAATACTTGTCTGTATATGCAATTCCACGAATATATATGTATACACTCTTCCAGTCCTTATTTCAACAAGTTAAATAAAAAGAAAAATTGTTGACATATGAGTTGAATGTTATCTTGCATTTCCTAATTCCAAATTTATTCATTAAAAGTAAGTGCCAACAGATGGCTACTTCATTATGTCTTCTGGTATAGCCACGTCTGAACACTTACAAAGTAAAATATATATTACTTTACTATAAATTATTTTTATTTTGTCTCAATATTACATTAATTATTTTCAAAGATGTATGTACCTAGGCGATATTAAGCTATAAAATTCATTTCAAAACAATAAAGGGGATTTAAAAATATCTGGTATAAAAGAGGGTATTGCTTCTGATAAGGTTGAGAAATAGGATAATTAGAGTAAGAGAGTTTATTTCCTCTTAGTAGGAAACTTCTAGTTTGGATAGAATATGTCAGGAAAAGAAATTCACTATTTTTCTTTAAACAAATTCTAAGTGGCTACTACTGGTATAACAAGATTACTACTGACTTTTGCATATAATTTTGCATCCACAATCTTTCCAAATTCTTTCATTCTTTCTTTCTATAGTTTGTTGACTCTCTTGGATTTTCTGTGTAGGCAATTACATTGTCTACAATTAAGGAGCATTTTATTTCTTGTTTCCAATTCTTCTATTTCATGTCTTTCACTTGTTTTATTGCATTTGCTAGAACCTTCAGTACAATGTTGAATAGAAATCATGATATTAGTCCTCCTTGTCTTCTTCCTGACTTTACTGGGAATGCTTCTAGAGTCTCTATTAGTACAATGTTGGCAGTAGTTTTGTTTTTTGTAATTAACTTTTATGAAGATAATGAAATCCCGTTATATTCTTTTGGTAAAAGTTTTTAAATTAATAAATATTGAATTTTATCAAATTCAAATTTGTTGAAATGATATGGTTTTATTCCTATAATCTGTTAATGTGGTGAACTATATTGATATCATTTCAGATACTGAACATTGCTTACATTTCTGTGAAGACCCTTATTTAGTCATGATTTAGCTTGCTTGTTTAAGTATACTAGTTATTCAATTTGCTAATATCTTATTTAGTAATTTTGCATGCACGTTCTTAAGTGAAATTGGTCTATGACGCTTTTTGTCTTGTTCCTGTTCAGTTGTGATATTAAGATTATCCTAGAATTCTTAAAAAAAAATTGGGTTGCTTTCCCTACTTTTCTATTCTCTGAAACAGTTTGTAAAAGATAAGAATTACTTGTTTCTTGAGATTTGTTAAAATTCATCCATAAAACTATCTTCAGTTTTTCAGCATCTTGAGGATATGGAGATAGGGTGGAGGAATAAGAGACATTAATTCTTACTGGTTTCTTCAGGCTTTCCATTTCTCTTTCAGTCAGATTTGGTAAATTATACTTTTTCTAGAAAAACATCCATTTCTATGCCAAATTTACTGAAATAAAATTCTCATAATTTAAAACATAAAAGTATATATAGCTATAATTTTAAGCACTTTTTCATTCCTAATATTGTTTATTTGTGCTTTTTCATTTTTTCTTCATCAGCCCATGTTTGAGGTCGGTCTGTTTTATTAGTTTTCAAGGAAATAACTTTCACTTTTGTTGATCCTCTAACGTTTCTTTGTTGTCTATTACATTAATTTAGATTCTAATCTATATTACTTTCTTTCTCTGCTTTAAGATGTTATTATTCTAGTTCTTCAAGGTGAACTTTCACTCATTTATTTTAAATTTTTTTTAAAAAAAGAACATTTTGAAGATATAAATTTCCCTCTAAGTATCATGTTGGCTGTATCCCAAAAGTGCTGAGATATATTACTTTTGATATTGCTTAATTATGAATATTTTGTAATTTCATTGTAGTTTCTTTTTTTTTTAAGATTTTTAAAATTTTTTCCTTTTTCTCCCCAAAGCCCCCCGGTTCATAGTTGTATATTCTTCATTGTGGGTCCTTCTAGTTGTGGTATGTGGGACACTGCCTCAGCATGGTTTGATGAGCAGTGCCATGTCTGCGCCCAGGATTCGAACCAATGAAACACTGGGCAGCCTGCAGCGGAGTGCGCAAACTTAACCACTGGCCACGGGGCCAGCCCCCATTGTAGTTTCTTTTTAACAGGTAAGTTATTAAGCATGTGCTTTGAAGTTTCTAGGTAGGTATTTTAAACTAATTTGTTATTTATTTATATTTTCATTGTATTATAGTCATAACATGATCAATAAAATATAACTTCTTTGGAAAACATTATTTCCTTTGTCCTAGCAGAAAGTAATTTCTCTAATTGTTTTGTATATATCTTTAAAAAAAGCCCACTTCAGGGGCCGGCCCCGTGTCCAAGTGGTTAAGTTTGCGTGCTCCGCTTCAGCAGTCCAGGGTTTTGCCGGTTCAGGTCCTGGGCGTGGACATGGCATCGCTCATTAGCCCATGCTGAGGTGGCGTCCCACATGCCACAACTAGAAGGAATGACAACTAAAATATACAACTATGTACTGGGGGGATTTGGGGAGAAAAAGCAGGAAAAAAAAAAAGCCCACTTCACATTTTTGGATTGTAGGATTCTATGTATTTACTATTAGAACAAGCACGTTAATTATGTTTTCAAAGATTTTACACTCTTACTAAATTGTGTCTGATTGAATACAGATGCTTTAAATCTCCCATTATAACAGACTTGTCAATTTCTCCTATTTCTGTCAATTTTTGTTTTATATATACACACACATATATAACTACATATTTTAATACAAGCATACCTCATTTTACTTGCACTTGGCTTTACTGAGCTTCACAATCATTGCATTTTTTACAAATTGAAGGTTTGTGGGAACCCTGCATGGAGCAAGTCTATTGGTGCATTTTTCCCACAGCATTTACTCATTTCATGGCTCTGGGTCACGTTTTGGTAATTCTCAATAGTTCAAACTTTTTCACTTTTATTATATTTGTTATGGTGGTCTATGATCAGTTATCTTTGATATTACTGTTATAGTTGTTTTGGGGTGCCACGACCCATGCCACTGTAAGACGGTGCACTTAATTGATAAACATTGTGTGTGTTCTGACTGCTCCACTAAATGGCTATTCCCTGTCTCTCTCCCTCTCCTCGAGTCTCCCTATTCCCTGAGACACAACAATATTGCAAGTAGGCCAATTAATAACCCTACAAATGGCCTCTAAGTGTTCAAGTGAAAAGAAGTGTTACACATCTCTCACTTTAAATCAAAAGCTAGAAATGATTAAGCTTAGTGAGGAAGGCATGTCAAAAGCCAAGATGAGCAGCAAGGCTAGGCCTCTTGTGCCAAACAGTTATCTAAGTTGCAAATGTAAAGGAAAAGTTCTTGAAAGAAATTAAAAGTGCTACTCCAGTGGGGGCTAGCCCAATGGTGCAGCGGTTAAGTTGGCACACTGTGCCTTGGTGGCCTGGGGTTCACTGGTTAAGATCCCACGTGCAGACCTACACACCACTTGTCAAGCCATACTGTGGCAGACGTCCCACATATACAGTAGAGGAAGATGTGCATGGATGTTAGCTCTGGGCCAGTCTTGATCAGTCAGCAGCAATCAACATGAAGGCAAGACCCTCCACCAGCAAAATGATTATGACTTACTGAAGGCTCTGATAATGGCTAGCATTTTTTAGCAATAAAGTATTTTTTGAGGAAGATTGGCCCTGAGCTAACATCTGTTGTCAATTTTCCTCTTTTTGCTTGAGGAAGATTTGCCTAACATTCATGCCAACCTTCCTCTGTTTTGTATGTGGGTCACCCCCACAGCATGGCCACTGATGAGTGGTGTAGGTCCACTCCTGGGAATCAAATCTGGGCCTCTGAAGTGGAGTCTGCTGAAGTTAACCACTAGGGCATGGGGCTCGCCCCTAAAGTATTTTTTAATTAAGGTATGTACATTGTTTTTTTAGACATAATGCTATTTCACAGTTAATAGACTACAGCATAGTGTAAACATAACTTTTATATGCACTGGGAAACCAAAAAATTCACATGACTTGTTTTATTGATACTTGCTTTATTGCAGTGGTCTGCAACCAAATCTGAAATATCTCTGAGGTACGCTTGTATATATGTAGACACATTGTGAAGACATATTATGGGCATACAAATTCATAATTGTTTATCCTCCTGGTGAACTGAAACTTTTGTCACTATTTGGCCATTCAAGAAATCAGACGCTCCAATTTTACCTCTCAAGTTAGAAATAATAGCACTAAAGACACAAGTGATTGGAAGGTCAAAAGACCTTTCCTGGTCCCTAACTAACTACTGATAGTTTTCTAACTCCCTGCCACCTGGTCCTGGCTCCTTCTTTGTTTCGTTCTGTTATCAGGCTAGAACTAGTCAGTATTTCCTAGCTGCTTACTTTATCATTATTAATTAACACAGTGAGACTAGTTTTAAACATACAGAAAGTTCCATTCTCTCCCAGAGAGTATCAATCTGCATTCCTTCATGAAAAAGTATTTACTGAGCATCTACTATGTATCAGGTACTGTGCCAGGTGCTAGTATTCAATGATAAGTAAAAATAAACAAGATTGCTGTCCTCCTGGAGCTTGTATTTTAGAAGAAGAGAGAAAATCATACAAATAAATATAAATTTATAATTGTGACAATTGACATAAAGAAGATATTTTTCTGAAGGTCTATTAAAAAAAGGGAGCTGATCTTGTCAAGATGGTCAAGGAAGACTTCCTTAATATAGTAAACCTTGAACTGTAATCTAAAGGAGAAAAGGTTAACGACATGAAAAGAAGGAAGTGTTTATGGCTGAATGGACAGCATGTATAAGGGCTCTGAGGTAGGTGAAAGTATTTGAGTATAGTGGCAAAAAGAAGGCAAACGTTGCTAGAATAGAAACAGCAAGACCATAATGTTAAGGTGTTCTGTCTCTATCCTAAAAGAAATTATAAGCTATTGAAAAGTTTAAAGCAGGAGAGGTGACAAATTATATCTGAATTATGAAAAGATCAATATGGCTGCAATGTACATTATGGATAAAAAATGGGTTTGAGTAGATAAGGGGTGAACCAGTTAGGAAGTCATTGCATAGGTAGAGCAAGAAATAATGGTGAGTTTAACTAGAGTGATGGTAGTAAGGATGCAAAGAAGTAGAAGAATTTGAGAAATATTAAGGAGGCTAAATAAACAGGACTTGGTGAAGGATTGACTATACTGTTAAGAGGGAGAGGAAGTCAATCCTTGAATACAATTAGGTTTCTTGTTTGCATAATTAGATGAATCTTGCCTTTTACTAAGAGGAAACAAGGTCAGCCAAAGATTATAAATTGGTTTTGGACAAAGTAAATTTGAAATATCTTTGACTAAGAGATGATGTTGGACTTATGTATCTAGAGGTCAGAGGTCTGAGATGCAAAGTTACAAGTTATCTATACATAACTATATTGATTGAAACAGAAATATGGAGGAGATTATCTAGGATAAGAGTACGGAATATAAAGTAAAAAGGACCTAGGATAAAAGCCTTGTGGAACTTCAGCTCTGATGACTGGGTAGAAGATTATAAACTAGGAAAGGAGAGAGAAAAGTATCTGGAAAGACAAGAGAAAAACCAATTAGGCATTATGTCATGGAGTCAAAAGAAAATAAATAATTCAATAAGGCAATGGTTAAAAGCAACAAATGAATAAAATAGGAGTCTTTATCCAAATTTTAGATCATAATCAGTATGGCTCCACTGTGAATTCTTACTTTTCCAACTACTTATGCTTATGTATACTTACTTAGAGTATTCATCATAAGGCCACTGTTGTCATGGTATCTATTATGACCGGCATCTATATCAGGAATCCTGCTCTGTGGCATGGCAGACATGGTGGAATGTCCTGAGACATAATTCCCTGGATCAGAAGGAGAAGATCTGCACTCTTCATCTTCTGAGTCACTGGAACTATCCTCACTGCTTGAAGATGATGAACTTTTGGAATCCGATGAACTATCACAACTACTCATCTGGTCCATTAGACTAGCTTCTGCCTTCAGTTCTGAAAATAAAACAGAAGTTAATAGATATGTAGAATAAAAACTATTAAATATAAATATTAAATAAAATAAATTTTGAATGTATTAGTTTCTAAGAAATTGTTGATAAGGAATAAATAAGACTAAACACACATTTACAGCACTTCAACCATTTTATTTAAAAAGCTCCTCTACTAGTACAAAATGAAAAGTAACATGCCTCTTCCTACCTCCTCCTCAAATTCCTTTAATCCTACTCCTCAGGAATAATCACTGCTAACACTTTCTTGTGACCATATATGATTTTAAATTCCGCTTGGAAACTGGAATTTTAGATTTAACACCAAATTCATCTATTGTTAGAGCTTGAGTACACTCTTTGTTACCATCCAACCAAGAGTTAAAAAAAAAAAAAGCAATTTTTCCAGCAAAAACTGTACCCTTAGACCCAAACTTTTCCTTTCTGGCTCTTGTCTGATAGCACCTCTTCCTCTCTGTTCCATTTCTGGACAACATACACACACAGTCCAAGGACATCCTCCACCCAAAATAAAAAGCTCCTCTGCTATCAATCCAAACCACACTTCAATGCTGGGATTATGAAAATTAAGACATAGGTAATGTCTAAATCTAAACACTGCATTTATTTATACCACTATACTTAAATATACAAGTAATTTGGGGGCCAGCCCCATGGCCGAGTGGTTAAGTTTGTGTGCTCCGCTTCGGCGGCCCAGGGTTTCACAGGTTGGGATCCTGGGCGTGGACATGGCACCGCTCATCAGGCCATGCTGAGGTGGCATCCCACATAGCACAGCCAGAGGCACAACTCACAACTAGAATATATGGCTATGTACTGGGGGGCTTTGGGGAGAAGAAAAAGAAGAAAAAAAAAGATTGGCAACAGTTGTTAGCTCAGGTGCCAATCTTAAAAAAAATATACAAGTAATTCAAATAACACACAATAAAGAATTTGAAAAATTAAAACTGTAAAAATTAAAATCTATTTCAGCAGAAACCATCCTCCAATTCTTTTCTTATTCCCCCAATACATATCATGCAATGCAATCCAGACAGACGAATTTCTTCTTTTTTTCATTTTTATTGAGGTATAATTGACAAATAAAATTGTATATATTTAAAGTGTACAATGTGATGCTTTGATATACATATACTTTGTGAAATGATTACCACAATCAAAGTAATTAACACATTCATCACCTTACATAGTTACTCTTTTTGTGTGTGTCTGTGTGTGGTGGGAACATAAGATCTGCTCTCTTAGCAGATTTCAAATATACAATACTGCATTATTAACTATAGATACCATACTGTACATTAGATTCCCAGAACTTTTTCATCTTATAAACTAAAAGTTCATAACCCTTGACCTGTATCTCCTTTTTTACCCTTCCTTCTATCCTGTGGCAACCAACCTTCTACACTGTTTCTACGAGTTTGACTTTTTTTATTTTGGATCCCACATATAAGTGAGATCATACAGTATTTGCCTGTGTACCTTATTTCACATATTTCTCTTTTCAATAGTTTATTGTCAGTATATAGAAATGTAACTGATTTTTGTATGCTAATTTTGTATCCTGCACTTTACTGAACTGATTTATTAGTTCTAATAGTTTTTTAGTGATGTCTTTAGGGTTTTCTATACAGAAAATCATGTCATCTGCAAACGGACACAAATTTATTTCTTCTTTCTGATTTGGAGGCTAATTCTTTTTCTTGCCTAATTGCTCTAGCTAGGATTTCCAGTACTATGTTGAATAGAAGTGATGAGAGTAAGCACCCTTGTCTTGTTCCTGATCCTAGAGGAAAAGATTTCAGCCTTTCATTGTTGAGCATGATGTTAGGGGTAGGCTTGTCATACATGGTCTTTATTATGTTGAAATATATTTCTTCTATATCTAACATGTTGAGAGGTTTTATTGTGAAAGTATGTTGAATTTTGTCAAATGGTTTTTCTGTTTTCATTGAGATGATCATACGATTTTTATCCTTCATTCTGTTAATGTGGTGTATCACGTTTATTGATTTGCATATGTTGAAACATCCTTGCATCCCAGGCATAAATCCCATTGGTTATGGTGTATAATCCTGTTAATCTGCTATTGAATTTGATTGATCAGTATTTTGTTGAGGAACATACAAGCATCTATATTCATCAGACATACTGGCCTGTAATTTTCTGAACGTGTCCTCATCTGGCTTTGAAATCAGGGTAATGCTGGCCTCATAAAATGAATCTGAAAACGTTCCCTCCTCTTCAACTTGTTGGAATAGTTTGAGAAGGATTGGTGTTAATTCTTCTTTACACATTGGAATTCACCAACGAAGCCATCTGGTCCTAGGCTTTTCTTTGCCAGGAGTTTTTTGATTACTAATTCAGTCTCCTTATTGATTGGGTCTGTTCAGATTTTCTATTTCTTCATGATTGAGTCTTGGTAGGTTGTTTCTAGGAATTTATCCATTTCGTCTAGGTTATCCAATTTGTTGGCATATAATTGTTCACAGTAGTCTCTTAAGAATCTTTGTATTTCTATGGTATCAGTTGTAATGTCTCTTTCATTTCTGATTTTATTTGAGTCTTCTCACTTTTGTTCCTTGTTAGTCTAGTTAAAGGTCTGTCAATTTTATCTTTTCAAAAAGACCAACTCAGTTTTGTTCAGCTTTCTATCGTTTTTCTAGTCTCTTTTATTTCTGCTCTGATCTTTATTGTTTCCTTCCTTCTGCTAACTTTGGGCTTAGTTTTTTCTTTCTAGTTCCTTGAGATGTAAAGTTAGAATATTTGAGATCTTTCTTTTTTATTTTAGGCATTTATTGCTATAAACTTCTGTCTTAGAACTGCTTTTGCTGCATACCGTAAGTTTTGGTATATTATATCTCCATTTACATTTGTTTCAAGATTTTTTTTTATTTCTTCTTCGATCCATTGGTGTTCAGGAGTGTGTTGTTTAATTGCCACATATTTGTCAAATTTCAAGTTTTCCTCCTGTTATTGATTCTATTTTCATACCATTGTTGTGGGAAAAGATACTTACTATGATTTCAATCTGCTTAAATTTGAGATTTGTTCTATGACCTAGCAAATGATCTATCATGGAGAATGTTCCACATCTGCTTGAGAGGAATGTGTATTCTGTTGCTGTTGGATGGAATGTTTTATATAAGTCTGTTAGGTCTATTTGGTCTAAAGTATAATTCAAATCCAATATTTCCTTATTGATTTTCTGTCTGTATAGTTTATCCATTGTTCAAAGTGGAATGTTGAAGTTCCCTGCTAGTATTGCATTGCTGTCTCTACTTCTCCCTTCACATCTATTAATATTTGTTTAATATATTTAGGTGCTCCATTGTTGGGTGCATATACATTTATAACTGTTATATTCTCTTGATGAATTGATCCCTTTATCATTATATAATGACCTTCTTTGTCTCTTGTGACAGTTTTTAATTTAGTCTATTTTGTCTGATATAAGTAAAGCTACCCCTGCTCTCTTTTGGTTTCTATTTGAATGGAATATCTTTTTCTATCCCTTCACTTTCAGCCTACATGTGTCCTTAAGGCTGAAGTTGAGTCTCTTGTAGGTAGCATATGGCTGGATCTTATTTTTTATCCATTCAGTCACTCTATGTCTTTTGATGGGAGAATTTAATCCATTTCAACTTAAAGTAATTATTGATAGGTAAGGACTTACTATTGCCACTTTGTTAATTGTTTTCTGCCATTTTGTAGTTCCTTTGTTCCTTTTGATGTCTTCCTTTGTGATTTGATGAATTTCCATAGTGGTATGCTTTGATTCCTTTCTCTTTATCTTTTGCGCATCTACTAGAGGTTTTTGCTTTGTGGTTACCATGAGGCTACATAAAATCTCTTACAGTTCTAAGTCTCTTTTAAGCTGATAATAACTTAACTTCTATTGCATACAAAAACTCAACCCTTTTATTCCCCTCCCCACATTTTATGTTTACATCTTTTTAAATTGTATATCCATTAACAAATTATTGTAGCTATAGCTATTTTTAATACTTTTGTCTTTTAACTTTTAAACTAGAGTTAAGCAATTTATACTACCATTACAGTAGAGTATTCTAAATTTGACAATATTATTTAACTTTACCAGTAAGTTTTATACTTTCATTTGTTTTCATGTTACTAATTAGCATCCTCCCATTTCAGCTTGAAGAACTCTCTTTAGCATTTCTTATAAGGCACATCTGGTGATGATGAAGTCCTTCAGCTTTTGTTTATCTGGGAAAGTCTTTACAATTCCTTCATTTCTGAAGGACAGTTTGGCCAGTTAAAGTATTCCTGGTTGGCAGGGTTTTCTTGTTTTTTTTTTTAGCACTTTGAAAGTTCATCCCATTCTCTCTTGGCCTGCAAGGTTTCTGCTGAAAAATCCATCAAGCTTCCCTTGTATTTGAGGAGTTTCCTTTCTCTTGCTGTTTTCAAAATTCTCTCTTTTTTTGAGGCCAGCCTGGTGGCACAGCAGTTAAGTTTGCATGTTCTGCTTTGGCAGCCCGGGGTTCACTGGTTTGGATCCTGGGTGCCAACCTACGCACCGCTTATCAAGTCATGCTGTGGCAGGCATCCCACATATAAAGTAGAGGAAGATGTGCACAGATGTTAGCTCAGGGCCAATCTTCCTCAACAAAAAGAGGAAGGTTGGTGGCAGATGTTAGCTCAGGGCTAATCTTCCTAAAAAAAAATTCTCTCTTTGTCTTTGATTTTGAATAGTTTTATTCTAATACGTCCTGGTAAAGACCTCTTTGCGTTGAAATTGCTTGGAGTCTTTTGACCTTCATATACCTGGATATCCATATCCAGATGTCCCCATTTGGGAAGTTTTCAGCCATTATTTCTTCAAATAAGCTTTCTGTCCCTTTCTCTCTCTCTTCGCCTTCTGGGATTCTTATAATTTACACATCATTTTGCTTGATGCTATCCCCTAATTCACGTAGGCTCTCTACATTCTTTTTCATTCTTTTATCTTTTTTTTCCTCTGACGGGTTAATTTTAAATGACTTATCTTCAAGTTCACAAATTCTTTCTTCTGACTGATCAAGTCTGTTACTGATGCTCTCTATTGCACTTTTTATTTCATTCTTGTAGTTCTTTAGTTCCAGAATTTGTTTGGTTCTTTTTTACTATCTTTCCATTGAACTTCTAATTTTGTTTATATATTGTTTTCCTGATTTTGTTGTCTGTCTTCTCTTGCAGCTCTCACAGAGCTTCCTTAAAACAATTATTTTGAATTATTTGTCCAGCAATTCACAGATCTCCCTTTCTTTGGGGTCCATTACTGGAAAATTACTGTGTTTCTTTAGTGGTGTCATTTTTCCCTCATGTCTCATGTTTCAGAGCCTTTGTAGTATTATCTTGGTCTTTGTAGTAAATCTCTAGCATCTGGAATTTCCACTGGTCACTGCGGGTGCTATTTGAAGGAAGAAAGGGACTTCACCAGATGGAAAAGGCTGATACCTATAGGTGGGGAAGGCTGGTGCCTGTAGGTGGAAAAAGTGAGTCTCTAGCCTGCTAGGATGCAGAACGGTTCCTGGGCCATGCAGATTTTTTGTGGCTGGCTACCCACTGCATGCAGTGGGGAGAATAACCATGCTTCCTAGCAGGGTGCCTATTGTGGTTAGATCCCCTTTGTCAGTGCCACCTAGCCTCAGGATGTCTTCAGAGGAAACAGACAAATCTTAGGGTGACAGGGCAAGGAGAGTGCTTGGGGCAGTGGGGGATAATGAACAGGCTTCCTGGGCTGAGTGCTTATCATAATGAGTTTCCACTTGTGGGTGCCTTCTGGACATGCAGTATCTCTGATTGGGGAGGGAAGTCTCAGGTCAGGAAGGGAAGGAGAGTACTTCCAAGACTGGAGCCACTCACTGTGGTATGATCGCTTTGTCAGTGCCCCTCATTGTATGGTGTCTCTAGGTTGGGTGGGCAGGGAGATTACCTTCCTTTTTCCATCTTTCAGAGTTCCCCTTTGGTTGTTTTTTGCCTTATTTCCAGGATTTACAGTTTTACTTAGTGGGGAGAAGCACAGAGAGATAAGTCTACGCCATCTTGTCCCACAATAAATTTCAAAAGATTGAAGTTATACATAGTACATTCTCTACCAAAACAAAATAAAATAAAAAATTTATAAGTAGAACCTAGATAGCCTCCAAATATTTGAGAAGTAAACACACTTCTAAAAGACCCATGGGTCAAAGAAAAAAATAAAAGATATATTAGAAAATACTTCAAATTAAGTGAAAATGAAAACACAGCTTATTAAAATTTGTAGAATGCAGCTAAAGTACAGCTTAGAGGGGGAGTGATGTCAGTGTCATGGCATTGTGAGCTTGCCCGGGACTCTCTCCCCTCCAACATACAACAAAAAAGAGCAACCATATTCCAAAAAAAAATATCCTAATAGCACAGGAATCCTCGGAGACCCATAGCAGCCAAACAACGGAGGGTAGAGAGGCTGGAGCCCCCCTCGGAGGAGCTGGAAGCAGGTAAGAGAGAACTTCACTCCCTCCCCTAAAGACTGGGATCACTGTGCGGGAGGCTCCACAAAGGAAGGAGTAGGGAAGGGGTCACGCTCTGCAGAATCACCCAGGACTCCCTAGCACCCTTGCAGCCTAGAGGAAAGCCCTCCAACAGGGCAAAAGCTTTCATGTGGGGTGACCTCATCAAACCAAGATCCCAGGAGACCAGATAGCGAGAGCTGATCAGAAACCCCAGTCTGCGCGCAAGAGAAAGTGCCCCCCACAACCCAAGCCATGCTGTGCCATCTCTGTTGAAGGTGGAGGGTTCAGAATACGTGGCTCTCGACCCCCATCTAGTGGCAATAGGCTGTAACTGCAACCAAAGAATATCACAATGCGGAAAAACCGTAATTTCAGCATCAGGCAGTTCATAAAAGCTCAAGACCAGAGGGAAAGCAATAACTGCACAGAATTATGTCCTGAAGACTCAGAAATAAGTAAACCAAACAACAATAAATCAGAATAGCTATCATCAAAAAACTCAATGAGGTAAAAGAAAATATAGAGAAACAATCCAACAAGTTCTGGAGCTGCTTCACAAACGAGCTTGAAACTGTAAAGAAGAATCAATCAGAAACACTAGAGATGAAAAATACAATGGAAGAAATAAAAAATACAGTGGATTATAAGAGAATACTATGAAAAATTATATGCCAACAAAATGGATAACCTAGAGGAAATGGATAAATTCTTAGACTCTTACAATCTCCCAAAGCTAAGTCAAGAAGCAGCATACAATCTGAACAGACCAATCACAAGGAAAGAGATTGAAACAGCAATCAAAAGCATCCCAAAGAATAAAACCCCAGGACCAGATGGCTTTCCCGGGGAATTCTACCAAACTGTCAAAGAGGATTTAATACCTGTACTTTTCAAGCTATTCCAAAAAGTTAGGGAGGATGGAACACTTCCTAACACATTCTACGAGGCCAACATCACTCTGACACCAAAGCCTGACAAGGAGAGCATGAAAAAGGCAAACTACAGGCTAATATCGCTGATGAACATAGATGCAAAAATTCTCAACAAAATTTTGGCAACCTGAATTCAGTAATACATCAAAAGGGTCATACATCATGATCAAGTGGGATGCATATCAGGGACACAGGGATGGTTCAACATCTGCAAATCAATCAACGTGATACACCACATCAACAAACTGAGGAATAAAAACCACATGATCATCTCAACAGATGCAGAGAAAGCATCTGACAAGATCCAACAGCCATTTATGATAAAAACTTTAAAGTACAGCTTAGAGAGAAATTGAAAACATTAAGTGACTATATTGGGGGGGAAAAAAGAGGTCTTAATTAAATGAACTAAACTCATACCTTAAGAAGCTAGAGAAAGAAGAGCAAATTAAAACCAAAGTAAGCAGAAAGAAAAAAATAGTAAAAGCAAAAGCCAAAAAAAAGAACAGAAAAAAATAATGAAAATTAATGAAACTAAAAGTTGATTGTTTGAGAACATACATAATATTGATAAAACTCAACCAAGTTTATACATATAAAAAAAGACATTAGACATAAATTACTAATATTGGGAATGAAATAATGACAGCACTACAGATCCTACAGACATCAAATGAATAGGAAGGAATATTATGAACCACTTTATGCCCATAAATTTGATAAATTAGATGAAATGGACCAATTCTTTGAAAGGCATAAACTACTAAATTTTACTCAAGAAGAAAGAGATAACCTGAATATACCTAAATCTGCTACAGAAATTGAGTTTTAGTTAATCCCACCTCACCCCACACACACAAATCTCCAGGCTTAGATGGCTTCACTACTGAATTCTACCAATCATTTAAAGAAGAAATAATATCAGTTTGATACAAACTCTTCTGTATAATTAAAAAGGAAGGAATACTTTCCAATGCATTCCTCAAGGACAGAATTACTGATATCTAAACCCAACAAAGACATTACAAGAAAAGAAAAACCAAACTACAAACCAATATTGCTTATGAACATAAATGCAAAAATAAACAAAATTTTAGCAAATCGAATTTAACAATATATAACAATGGTTCTCAACCAGTGATGATTTTACCCCCAGGGGGACATCTGGAAATGCCTGGAGACATTTTTGGTTGTCACAATTTGGGGGGGAGTGGTGCTATGTGGCATCTAGTGGGTAGAAAGCTAGGGATGCTGCTAAACATTCTACAATACACAGGAGAGCCCCTGACAAAGAATTACCCAATCCCAAATGCCAATATTGCTCAGGTTGAGAAATGCTAATATATTAAAAGAACAATATATCATGACCAAGAGGGGTTTTCTCAGGAATACAAAATTTCAAAAATCCATTAATATAGTTCACCATATTAAAAACCAAAAAATAAAAGCCATCTCAAAACAGCAGAAAGAGCATCTGACAAATTTCAACAGTCATTTTTGACAAAAACTCTCAACAAAATAGAAAAAGAAGGGAAGTTAGGACATCCATGAAAATCCTACAGCTGAAATCACACATGATTGTGAGAGACTGAAAGTTTTCTCTCTAGGTTCAGGAATAAGAGGACATTTTCCACTCTGACCACCTCTATTCAACATTGTATTGGAGGTTCTAACTGGTACAATAAGTCAAGCACAAGAAATAAAAGGCATCTGCATTGGAAAGGAAGTGGTAAAACTGTCATTATTCACAGATGACACGATTGTCTCTGTCAATATGACGATATGATATCTACAAAAAAATATAACGATATCTATAAAAAAGCTACTAGAAATAGTGAGTTTAGCAAGGTTAAAGGATACAGCAAGAATATACAAAAATCAATTGTATTTCTATATACTAGCAATGAGCAATTAGAAATCAAAATTATAAAAACAAGAGCATTTATAATAGCTTCCAAAAAGTTAAATAATTATAGATAAATCTGACAAAATATGTTAAGGACCTGTATACTGAAAATTACAAAGCATTGCTGAGAGAAATTAAAGATCTAAACAAATGGAGAGAGATACTGTGTTCATGGATCAGAAGACTCAATTGTTAAGAAGTCAGTTCTCCTCAAATTGATCTATGGATTCAATGCAATCCTAATCAAAATTTCAACAGACTTTTTAAGAAATTGAGAAGCTTTTTCTAAAATTCATGTGAATATGGGAAAGTCCTAGAATACTCAAAACAACTTCATTAAGAGAAAAACAAAGTTGTAATAAAACTACCTGATTTCAACACTTATTATAAAGCCACAGTTATTAGGATAGTGTAGTGTTGGTATAAAAATAAACAAAGAAATCAATGTAACAAAATAAAGAGTCCAGAAATAGATCCACACATATATGGACAACCGACGTTTTACAAAAGTGCAAATGTAATCCACTGGACAAAAGATAGTCTTTTCAACAAAAGGTGCTGGAATAATTCAATATCCATGTGCAAAAAAAAAAAAACTTTGATACACACCAAGTACCACATACAAAAATTAACTCAAAAAGGAGCCTTGACCTAATATAAAACTATAAATGTCCATCTTCAGGTGAACAGATAAACAAATTGTTGTATATCCATAAAATACATTACTACTCAGCAATAAAAAGGAATGAACTACGGATGCACACTAGATTCTCAAAATAATTATGCTTAGTGCAAAAACCCAGACAAAAAAGAGGACATACTGTATGATTCCATCTATATAAACTTCTAGAAAATGCAAACTAATCATAGTGACATACAGCAGATCAGTGGTTCCCTAGGAACAGGTAGGGTGGGGAGGAGTGGGAGAGAGGGATTACAATGGGGCAGTAGGAAACTTTTTGGGGTGATAAATATGTTCATTATCCTGATTGTGGTTGTGGTTATAGTTTCAAGGATGTATACCTATGTTAAAACCCAGGAAATTGTACTTTAAATATGTGAAGATTTTTGTGTCAGATACACCTCAATAAAGCTGTTAAAACACACACAAACACACATGCACAAATGATGCTCCATGACTTCTGAGCCTATGTAATTAAAAAGATAAAGTTTTCACCTCTCTCCCTCTATCTTTGCTCTTCCTTTCTCCCTCTCCTGACACTTACTCTTGGAACCCAGCTACCACGTTGTGAGGAAGCCCAGGCCACCTGGAGAGGCTATGTGCAGGTTTCCCAGCTAACAACTCCTAGAAAGGTCTCAGCCAAAAGCCAGCATGGACTGGCAGACATGTGAATAAGTGAGCCTTCAAATGATTCCAGCTGCTAGACTTCAAGTCATTCCACCTGACACCAAGTATAATAGCCATGAACTACCCCCACTGAGCCCTACAAAAATTGAAGATTTATAAGCAGAAAATATGTTGTCATTGTTTTAAGCCCACCCAAATTTTCCTTAAATTTCATACAGTATTTGAAAACCACAAAACATTCAACAAATGATTTATTGTCAAATACGGAAATTACAAAAATATTTAGAGTTTAACTACAATGGAAGCATTACTCATTTAGCGGATGCAGTTAGAGTGATACCTAGAAAGATATTTATACTCTTAAATGCATACAAAAAATAAACTCAACATAGATGAGCTAAGCACCCAATTATAAGAACAGAGAAAATGCAAAGCAAGTCAAAGAAGCAAATAATTTTTTAAAGAGCAGATATTAATGAAAGAATAAACAAAGGAACAAGAAAAAAATCCAATAATAAAAATTTAAATAATAGCTAATATTTGATCACTGCCTAGTGGCAGGAATTACTTTAGACACTTTATAGGTACTACTACATTTAATTCTCTTAACAATCCTAATTATTACCTCTATTTTACAAAAAAGGAAACAAACATAGAATAAGAGGTTAGGTAACTTTCCCTAGGCCATACATCTGATAAGTGATGGAGCTGGGATTTGAATGCAAGCAGTCTGATTCCAAAGAGGTCACTCCTAGTCACCCATATACCACATCTCACTAAGACCAAAAGCTGGTTCTTTGAAGACAAAGAAAACTTATCAAATTCTAGCAAGTTGGGTCAAGAAAAAGAGAGAAAGGGCACAAATAATCAGTGTTAGAAATAAAAAAAAAGGTGCATAACTACAGACAGTGTAGAAATCTATATGGATAAATTATGCCAGCAATTTGAAAAAGAGGATTAAACTGATAATTTTCAAGACAAATATGAATTACCAAAATTGATTAAGAAGAAATAGAAAACGTGAATAAACCTATAGTCATTAATTTACCCAAACTATCAAGAATCAGAAAAATCTATCATATACAAAGTGTTTCAAAGAATAGAAAAGTATACAAATCCTTTAGAGTACATTCAAACATGTGACAGACAGGAAAAGAAGAATGTGTTGGAAAGGAAAGAGACCTCTGTAATTTTTTTTAAAGCCTAAAGCCAAGGTGGTAAAATATTAAACCTCAGGTGTAGGTATATGATCTGTTATATTATTCTCCGTATTTTCTATATGTTTGAAATATTTCATAAGAAAATTTTAAGATTAATTAAAATAATGTGTGGAAAGACTTGGCACATAGTAGTTACCTATAAAAATATAATCGAAAAAATATACAGTATAAGCAGAAATTGACACAGCTGCTTTAGGGTGGGGCAATTATCAGTGGTTTTATATTAACATTATTCTTCAACATTATATTGTCTTCTCAATAAATAATCATTATCTGAAAAATGACAAGTTCATTGTAAAACTTCAAATAACAGTTTGTACCATAGGAAGTGAAAGGCTCCTATAATCCAAACTCCCAAAGATAACGTTCACATTTTAGTATAATTTTTCCAAGTTCTTCTATGCATCTATAAACATACAAATTTTGTTTTCAGAAATGGTTCACACACATACATAGATATGTACATTAGACGATATGTAAAAATGTGCTTTTTTGCTTAGGAATGTATCTGTATAGCCTTCTTTGTTACCAAAATGTGGTCTCTTTTTTTAAATGGATGTGTAGTATTGTAATCCCTTCTTGATGGGCACTTGGGGTTTTTCCATTTTCCCCTAAGTATGAAAATTACTGCATGGATCATTCTTATATAACTGACATAGATATATCTATGTAGATACCTACTTGTACAAGTTTCACTATTGAAGAAATTACTAAAATTTCTAGGTAAGGAATATGTGCATCTTTATTTTAAATGTAATTAGCAAATAAGGATGATGATAATGATAACAAACCCTTATATAAGTACTTCCTATGTACTTGACACTGTTTGACACTGCAAAGCAGAAGAAACTTCTCTACAAAAAATAAATATGCGCCAATTTATACTTCCTTTGAAAATGTATGAACATATTGCTTCCCTTTATATACTTCTAGTACTGAATGTTGACAAATGTTTTAGCTACTGCCAAGCTTATAAATGAAAAAGTATCTCTTAATCTTAAAATATGCATTTTAAAAACACTAGTGAAATCTGATCAATTTTTCATATATTTATATATTTATATATATATTTATAGAAATCCTGCATGTGATAAAAATGGCTCTTCACATCAGTAGAAGAAATGATGGCTTATTCAATATATAGATATTGATATATACTCTCTATCAATACCATATTTGTCAATTCTCTGTCAATACCACTGGGAAGGAGGGAAATTTGGATTCTTATCTTACTTAAACTAAAATTCCAGATGGTTCAAAGATGTAAATGTAAAAATTGAACAACAGAAACACTAATACAACTGCCAGACACCTAGCCACAAATTTGAAAAGATGATTCAGCCATAACAGTAGGCATTGGCATAGTAGGGTCAAGAAAATATCTAAGGGAAGACAGTCTAAGGAACATGCTATATAAACATCTCAAAGTAAATTCGTATACAAAGTTAGAGCTTATGCTTGGATCATGTTAACTTACCCTCTACAATATAATGCTTCAATACAATGCTTTTATTAAGGTCTCTGCTAAAAAACTGCCACATAGAGGAACTTCTTGTACTGTAAAATTATTCTTGACGATACTATATAATTTAATGCTCCCTAGAACAGGTACCTGGTGGTCTAGGGGTTAAGATTCAGCACTCTCACCACTGCAGCCCAGGTTTGTTTCCCGGTTAGGAAATCACATCACCCATCTGTCAGTTGTCATACTATGGTGGCTGCATGTTGCTGTGATGCTGAAAGCTATGCCACCAGCATTTCAAATACCAGTAGGGTCTTCCGTGGTGGACAGGTGTCAGCAGAGCTTCCAGACTAAGACAGACTAGGAAGAAGGACCTGGCCACCCACTTCTGAAACAATTGGCCATGAAAACCCTATGAATAACAACAGACCATTGTCTGATACAGTGTCAGGAGGTGAGAGGATGGCTCACAAAAAGACTAGGCAGGGTTCTGCTCTGCTGTACAGAGGGTCGCTAGGAGTTGGAATCGACTCAATGGCACTAACAACAAAAAGAACAGGTTCCATATGATGAATTCCTTTTAGAATTTAGTAAAAGGAAAGAGTGATTCTTTGGAACCTCTCTTAGATAATACAAAATATGATACTTAGGTTTTCCTTTTTGTCTTAGTGGCTAGGAAGTTCAGATCTAAATTTAATATTTTAATAATTAACAAATTTGCTTCCTCTTCCCCTTCAATATTTTGATTTTCTGTTTCAGTATTTTGTGTACATGTATATAATGACATCATGATTCAAATACATTTTGGAAGCGGATATGATATAATAATAAAATAAAATTCAAGATCTCTTGTAGCAACAAGGGTTCTGAGCTTATATCTTCCTTACTATTTGTAAAGGGAATGCTAATATGTTAGGAAACTAATACTATACCGGGCTTAAAAGGCAGCAAGTGGCATTGGAGCGCTACATGCAAGTTATGAAGGAAAAGTGTGGAAGCAAATACACTTTGGTGATCAGGGACTTATTCCTACCACAATTACTATAATACCAACACCCGAATTGCAGCTAGAAAAAAATGGAGATTTAAGTTTCCTTACTTTCAAAAGAACTGTGCCTCCCTAGAAATACCTTCCTGCTGAGAAGTGAGCAGCAATTCAGAACTCGCCTGCTGCTTGGGCTTACTACATAGCCTCACGTCGCTATTAGTTTGGTGACATCTTACACATCTATAGTCTGGCTATACATAAAGAACTTCGACAGGAAGATGCTGTGAAGAATTGAATTTGAGGGGCTGGCCCCGTGGCTGAGTGGTTAAGTGTGCATGCTCCGCTTTGGAGCCCAGGGTTTCACTGGTTAGGATCCCAGGCACGGACATGGCACCACTCATCAGGCCATGCTGAGGTGGCATCCCACATAGCACAACCAGATGCACTCACAACTAGAATATACAACTACGTACTGGGGGGCTTTGGAGAGAAGAATAAGAAGGAAAAAAAAAAAGATTAGCAACAGATGTTAGCTCAGGTGCCAATCTTTAAAAAAAAGAAAAAGAACTGAATTAGAATCATTACAACTGTCAGAAAGAAAACTCCAGTCACAATCTAACGATCAATGTTTTCCCCTGAATAATAAAAAAAATTCTCTTATATAGTTTTAATTACATAATACCCTAAATCACAAACTACACTCTCTCCCCTAGAAAAACCCATAACAACATATATATATATACACAAACTTTCAATAAAAGTTTATAGTTAGTTCCCTTGTTACTTAAAATGAAAATTTTCACTTACTGTTTCTTAATAATTTCTTGTAAAGGGACAGTATATACACTTCAATTTTACCTCGCTCAATATCATCCATCGGAGATGCTGGGGACAGCTTGTCTTCGGATGGAGACTGTTTCACAAGATTGGGAGTCCTAGGCAAATTCCGCATTTGTTGCTGCTGTTGCTCTATACGATAGTGAATTTTACTGCTTCCTTCAACTCTGCAATTAAGAATATCAAAGGTCAAAACAAGTATGACAGCAATGTGACAACAATTTCAACTTACAAAGTTACTAAAATTGACCACTTACTCTTTTCCCTAGAGATCTTTAAAATGATATTCAAGAATAAAAAAACTAATTTAATTCATTATATAACAAATATTTATTGAGCCCTGCTATATGCATGGCATACATACAGGTCCACTGAGGGATACAAATGCGAATAAAAACAAAATCACTGCTCAAAACTGAAGAGATAAGACATACACAAATGACTAAAATAAAATGAAATTATGCATGTATATAACAGGCACAATGTATTCCCTGAATTCTAAAATTATCATTTCTGTTAAAACTAAATCACTTCTACATTATTCATTCATAACTTTAAGACATGTTACAAAGGAGATTCATATATTTTCCTTTCAATACTTTTAAGAAGAGTATATAACACAATTATGCTTGACTTCTGCCTCTCCCATTTCGTCACCAAATACTCAGTTCTTCCTTCACAAAAGTATTTAGAACCTCATTTTTCTCTTCATCCTGACTCTCAAAAATCGCGGTTAATGTACTTTTCTGTTTCTTACATTGTTTCATTTTACTGTTTGGTGGACTAACGTTTCAAAACAAAAACGAAAGCATGTCAATCCCTGGTTAAAAAAACATTAATATGTAACCACTGCCATTAAGACGACATCCTAATTTCATAGCTAATACTGAAGGCATTAGCCTCAATCTACCTTTACAACCTTATCTCTAATCCACTATCCACCTCACTCCACACTTTCCAATGCTTATACACAGGCACAGAGACAAATCTCTGCTCTATTCAAATGGGTCTTTTTCATTGGCTCAACATAAATCAGATATATTCCTGCCTTCAAGCCTTGCTTACATCCTCATGTGTTCTCTGATCAATTAAATCAGTATTTTTGGTGCCAGTGCGGTGGTGCAGCAGTTAAGTTCACATGTTCTGCTTCAGTGGCCCAGGGTTCCCCAGTTCGGATCCTGGGTATGGACCTACACACTGCTTGTCAAGCCACGCTGTGGTAGGCGTCCCACATACAAAGTAGAAGAAGATGGGCACGGATGTTAGCTCAGGGCCAGTCTTCCTCAGCAAAAAGAAGAGGATTTGCTGCAGAAGTTAGCTCAGGGCTAATCTTCCTCAAAAAAAAAAAGGTTAAATCAGTGTTTTCCCAACTTTCCTAGTAATAAAAATCATCAGCAGGGAGGGGACGAAAAATAGAGCTTCCTAGGCCCCTTCCTCATCTGAAGTTGGATTTGGGAACTCATATATTTAACAAGCACCCAAGGTAATTCTTATCATCAAGTATTATTGGGGGAAAAAAAGCCCTAAATCTTAACCTCCTCTCAAGGTACATGAATAGGGCTCCCTGAATGCTCCAATCAACCATAACCTCCCCTTTCCTTTAATTCCTAGAACAATTTCTGTCTATACTATTTGTATGGCCTTTAGAGAAAGTCCCTTATATTTTAATGTACCACCTATTTCCAAAAAAGAATTTGGGATGGCTGTATTCTCTTACCGACTTTTTAAATAGAATTATCTGTTAATCCAACTAAAATGCACTAGTTTTGAGGTTGGTATTTGTATAGGAAACTTTCCTTTTTCTAGTGCTTTACATATTCTAGGTGCTCAATAAATTTTTACTAATAAAGATGAAATTATTTTGTAGAGTGTATAATGGCTTTCAGTCCAGTTCTACGAAAGCATCTACAATAAAAAAAAATGTATACCTGCATATATAAAAGACATTCAGAAATACAACATAGGGAGAAATGGTGAAAGCTTTTGGCTAAGGATCTCCACCAAATTTAAACTTGGAAAAAGCTTAAAACATTTTTATACCACAGAGAAATAACCCTTATATAATGTGACTTAATCCAGTAACTTTTTTTCCCACTGGCATTTCCTTAGCAATTTTTGTGTCAATAAAGTAATTTATTTCATTAACCACATACCTTGTTTTTTTTACAGTGATGTTGCTGCTGAGTTTTTCTAGTCGACATTCTCCAGTGTCATGGTTAATAATCAAAATACATTCTTTTAAGTAAGGTTTCTTTGAACCTTTGAAAACAGTTACTGGTGGAGTGGAACCCTGTTTAAAAAGTTAATTATCATTACTTGAAATTTATCATAGAAATTCAGTTAGGAGGGCTTCTGAGATCCTCTGTGTTTCTCAATCTATGTTACACTTCAAGTCACCTAACCACCTAAATTTACTACTCTAACAACAAGGAGAGTAGTAGAAAAACGATAGAGATGAACAGAGGCTGTGATCTCAAAGCTTCTATCATTGAGGAAAGAATAGAGAAAATGCTTGCCCTGAGCCAGTGAAGATTTGTTTCATTGGTCTACAACAGGCGATGGGGATTCAATTCTAACACAACCAGTATATTTTACAGATAAGGGAACAGAAGTTCTGAATCATATTTACTACCCTCTTCTTCTTCCTTCGTAAGTTTAGTTTTTTAAATCTGGTATTTTCTTAAAGTGGTGCTTCCCTATGCAGATTAAAGAAAACGAATGTATTGAGGAACAATATCACACTAAATCTACTGATTAATTTTAGCATTAAAAGTGGGACTGAGCTAGCCCTGATGACCTAGTGGTTAAAGTACAGTGCTCTCACGACTTCAGCGGCCTAGGTTCATTTCCTGGTGGCAGAACCACACCACCTGTCTGTCAGCTGCCATGCTGCGGCAGCGGCTCACAAAGAACTAGAAGGACTTACAACTAGGATATACAACCATGCACTGGGGCTTTGGGGAGAAAAAAAAAGAGGAAGATTGGCAACAGATGTTAGCTCAGGGCGAATCTTTTCCTACAAAAAACAAAAAGTGGGACAACTAGACATTAATTGCTTCATGATATGATAAAAAAGCAAGTATGCAGCATCACCTATAAAGTACTCTTGCCTTAAAAAGAAAAGCCCACAAAGAATCTAACTCTCATCAAGCCTTTAGATATAACTACCAGTTTACAGGAAATACGAGGAATAGAGGAATAAGTTAAACAATACCAGGCAGAAGTAATTTGAAACCCGGAACATGGGTATATTCTTTAGGACAAATCACCTGGTTTCTCCAACAAGCTAATGGCATAAAAAGGGGAAAAGACTTCGGTAGAACAAAAGAGACTTAAGATTAACATAATACCAAAATACAATATAAGAATCTTACTTGGATTCCTAGGTGAAAAAACTGTAAAAAGACATTTTTGAGGCCATCATGAAAATGTGAATATGGACCAGGTATTATAATTAATTCTGCTACATGTGATAATAGCATGGTACTTAGGTAAAAATAAAAATATCCTTATCAGTTAGAGATGCATACATAAGCATTTATAAACTGGTATAATGTCTGAGATTGCTTTCAAATATGCCAAGAAAAAAAAGTGGTAGGGGAATATATAAAAAAGATTAGCACAACACTGTAAGTGTTGAAGCTCAGTAATATGTACAGAGGGGTTCATTATACTATCCTATTTTCTATAATAAAAGGTTAAACCTAGATCATTACTAGTAACCTACAACTACCTACAAGCTCATCCTGTATCCTTTGTCCCCGCCTCCCTCAACCCTGAAGGAATTTTATCATTCTCTAACTTTATCTCATATATATGTATACTTCAATAATACAGTGCAATATTTGCTTGTTTTTGAACTTTATAAAAGTCTATTAAACTTTTAAAGCACTGATTATAATAATCTTGTCAAGTACAATAACAACATTAGATCAGCTTAGAAAAGAGTGACTACTAAAAAGAATAAAGGGCATTATCATATTTAAAAAGTTAACAATCATCAGAGATTTAACACATGACCACAAGGAGGAGTAGGAGATAAATTTTGTGACTGAGGATGCCATAAAAGGGGAGTAGGTTAGAGACTTCCAAGAGGTAGGGCAAGAAAATGATGAAACCAAAAGAAAGGACCAGGTTTTTACCTCACCTCTAAAACTAATGTGATCTACAGGAAATCAAGCATGCAAAGCACACAAATGCGGACATGTCTGCAGTGGACCTAGAGGGATGAGATGGAGAACACTTAGCTGAAGCCCTGGTAAGGTGCAGAGCCAGGAGCATAATCGTGACAAACAAACTGGGACTACGTGGCTCATAAGTATATTTTTCAGATGTTTCGGTTGAAAACAACAGAGTAAGATACCCCAAAATAGCAACCCAAGGACTTCAAATTACAGTTGATCAGAGACTTGTGCAATATATTCTTCTTAAAGATACTTGTATTCTTACTTAGAACAGAATACATCTTAAAATTACATTACATTATTGTACTCTGAGTTCCTGAAAAATAAGCACTAGATCATTAATATTTTTTTATGGCTCCTGGTACCTAAAGTACCAAGCCCTTCACAGATACTCAGTGAATGTCGAATACAAACAGTATGAACACTTTTTGATCACAAGTAACAAGTTTTTCATAATATCTATATCTGCCTTCTACACTTTGAGCAAGTTTTTTAAAATTAAACTTTTCCTCATTAAATTGAGCACATTTCCTATTTTAAACTTTAATTTCTGCCCAGTCCCTTATTTCATACCCCAAGAAAGGGGTATTAAAGTACTAGGAAAATCCTAAGCCTATGAACTATCCTTGCCTCTAAATAACTACTGAATACGTGATACCATCTCCATGTTTACTGTTCTTATCCAACTTCAGAACCCAATCATCATCTCACTTAGATTACTGCTTTCCTCCTCCCTATTTTCCCTTCCAGTTTTGTTCCCCATTCTTCTGACAGGCAAATCTGATCATGCCTGATTATGAATACCAGGAAAGGAAAGTAATCAGTAATGGAATGGGAAACTACAATAGTGCTCCCAAAGTAACACAAGGGAAAAGAAAAAGAAAAGAAAGAAGAGATACTTCACGAAACTAGTAAAGAGTGAAAAAAGGGAAACAAATTAAAATAACTAATAAACATAATATAAAATGATAGAAATAAAAATCAAGTATATCAACTTGGAACTAAATATGGATAGAATTCCCTAATAAAAATAGGAACTGTCAAACTGGGTTTAAAAATCAAACACAGAATATTCTGTTAATAAAAGATATACTTAAAATGTCAGCTAAATAAAAGTAAGGGACGCCAAGATTCCATGAACATACAAATTAAAAAAAAGAAAACGTGGTATTATTAATATTAGACAAGGTGGTATTTAAGCTTAAAACCACAAAAACAGGATAAAAAAGGTTTGTTTTGTAATGTTAAAAGATAGAATTCATTTAAAAATATAAGTGTAATATGATGTTAAAATAGGACTCTGGTCCTAAAACAGGCTGAGGTCCCAAGAACGTGATGGGCTATTTTCCCATGTGAGCTAAGTAAACTCAAGGGAAGTAATCAGATCAGGTTCATTCTGGAAGGGACTTTGCCCACAAGAGTCATCTGGGGTGGCAGAGTAGCCTATCAGACATACAGAACTCTCCTAAGTCCTGGGTTTGAGCGCTAACATCATAAGTAACCAACAGAGATGTATTTCCTGCATAACAGAAAGTCTAGTTGAAGTTTCCAGTGGGCTATTTCATCAAGGCCCACAAAAGTACCCCATAAGATAAAGAGTCAGCACTAAAAATATGCTAAACTTGGACAGCATCAATGACAAATCATAATAGACAAGTAAGTCTTTTCCTTTCAAAAGTCAACATTTTGAAATTTTATAGCAGTCAATCATAGAGAACTGTTTGTAAGGAAAAGAGATTGGTCAATGCCCAATATTAACCAGCCTAAGTCTTTATTTTTATTAGTTTCTTCTGTGTGATACTACCAAAGAAAACTTCCAGGAATGGAATTAGAAAATCTAACCTATCAAAGAACCACCAGAACCTGAAGGCACTCCTCAAAGTACAGTACAATAAAAATTCTATTTTATGGGATGGCTCCAAGCTTCTAGGCATTTTTACCAGGTTGATGAAAGCAAGTTTATAAAGAAAATCAGAGAATCTAAATGCCTCAAACTAATAATCATTACATTTCCACAAAATACACACAAACTCTGAAGAACCATAAACCTCTTACTGGTATAAAGAAGTTCTTTAACAAAGGGGGAAAAAACCCACAAAGTTTATTTGAGAATGTAATTTCTATTCTTATTCACAATTGTTCCAGGACTGTATGCCCAGCAGAAAAAATATATGCTCTCGACAGGTGGTAATTTTAACAATTCTCTTTCATTCCAGATGTCTAAAAGGGTTACAGGATAAAGTTCAAATTCTTTCGCATTACACATTTGGCCCTTTATTATCTGATCCTAAATACCCTTCTACCTTCCCATACGTCCCCATCTTCACCCCTTCTGACTTAGCCACAGTGGCTTATATGTAGTTCGCCAAATCTAACATGTCTTTCTCTTTTCTCTGCCTAAATGTCCTTCCCTCTTTCCTTCACCTGGGTAACTTGAACTCATCTTCAAGATAGCGTGTCCTGATGTCTCCTCTCCCTCCCCTGGCTGAGTTACCTCTCTTTTATACTCCCATAATATTCTGTGTATACCTGTACGATAGTCCTTACATTTTAATCAGTTATTTTCTGTCTTCCTCACTAAATGGCAGTATTTTTTAGAATAGTGACCACATCTAGTCTACCTCTGTATTCCCATTAACCACCTAAAACAGGACTTACCACACAGAAGGTACATATTTATATGGTCAGTCTGTTCATTTGTCCATCTGTCTCCCTCTTTCTCATGCCCACATATACACACACAAAAACACTGAGGCATACTCTTTATGGATATATTTCTGGTGGCCTGGTGGAGGGAGTTACTTTTTCCTACAGGATTTCTTTGCTGTTTCAGAAATTTACGATTTGAAGGTTTGAAAATTTCCTCCTATAGCTGTCATTCCTTCAAGAGGTATTTCAATTGAGACCATAACCAAACACATGGTGGATTGTAATTCTTGATTAAAGCAGGGTATGTATGAATGAAAAAGGTTTATTAATAACTATAAGAATCCCCATCTGCTTGGAGTAGAAAAGCAATGTGAAGAATGAGGATGGGAAGAGTGCAATTTGAGAAAACATTCTACATGGCAAAGAAGAACTGAACTAAAGTTTTTCTGCAAACCAATCATCATGCATCGATAATATTACAATCTGAGACCAGGCTAATGATGCTTGTCATCAATTTATATCTTTTCAACAACTTTTAAAATTAAGTAGATGGTTCAGGTTTCTTTAATATCATAAAGTAAGAAAGCCTTAGGTTATTGGGTACTACATTTCCGAACTATTTTAGAGATGCCAGAATCTGAACATCTTTTCATAACAGAGTAATACAAAGTTTTACTTATCTACAACTTCTCATACTGAATTGATTTTTCATTTCCTTCAGTTTCTAAGGGAAGAAATGAGAAATATACAATAAAAAGCCCCCACAAATTTACTTAACTTTAGGAAAACCTTCAGAGGCAGCAACAAATACAGTCTAACATAACAGTGGGATCTTAATAAATAGTGTTGACTGATAAAAATAAGAAAAAGATAGAAGACTAGAGGATAGACAGCTTGCTTGCTACACCTCTAACCATGACAAGCCACCTCATAAATGCATACAAGAGAACATGGATGAACCAGCACAAAACCATTCCTATTATAAAAATTAAACAAAAAAATCTCAACAACTCCAGTGTTTTCTTTATATATTAAAGTATAAATTTACAGTCTTGGAGTTCTCTTCGATCAAGCCAATATAAAAGAAAAAAAAGAAAAGTTGAATGCTAAGAAATTTCTAACTCAAGGAAAAAAACTAGAGAATAGAACAAAGAACTTGTATATTTATGTAAATAGTAGTTGACAGTGTTACTTGGATACACCTGGAAATTTAAAAGATGGACAAAACTTTTGGTTAAGGCCTCCCTGACCTAGTCTCTTTCTTTTCCCATCCATTCCCCAAACCACTCCAAAAGCACAAATCTAACAATGTTAGCTCTCTGCTTAAACATTCTAATGGTTCTCTAATACCTATGAGATAAAGTCCAAATTCTACATTACAACATAAAAGATTCTTCATAATCTGATCCCAATCTACCTTTCCAGTCTCTATTTCTATCAATCATTTTTCATTATTCCTTAATTTACTACACTAACTCATTTATTCCACAAATTCTTGTTCTTTCTCCATTAGCGCCTTTCATACACTGTTCCTTCTGCCTAGAATATTCTACTCCATTTCTACTAGATGAAATTCTACTTGTCCTTTAAGGCTCAGCTCAAAAAGCAACTGCTTTGGGAAGCCTTTCAAGACTCCACCATGAAGATTATTTGATTCCACTTACGTGCTTGCACAGAATTTTATACATGCTCTAACTTATAGCACTAGATCTTTACAAGTCTATCTGCTGTAACAGACTAGGACTAGAAGACATGGGATATGTTATTACTCCTAGTTCGAAGTACAAAATCCAGCTCATAATGGTAATTTAACAAATATTTGTTTAGACGTCCAATTGTTTCAAATCATTTGATATGATAGTTCTTGAAATTTATTAAATAAAGTATTTTAAGATTATTTTACCAAAAATAGTTTAAAACAAGGTTTTTTCTGCTTTGGTATGTTTATTAATTATTTTACCTGACTATTACCACTACATAAATTGTGCAATTATTTTCATTTAAATTTAGTGGAAATCCTGCAAAAAGATGCCTTTAGTCTAAATATATAAAAATACTCACTTCTATATTTGGCAGAGTTATGGTCACCTGTTCACCTTTGCCGACCTCAAGCTCTCCTTCACAAGAGGTGTCAATAGAAGCGGGTTTGAAGTCATCTAAAAATAGACACAGATGTGGATTTTCATAAAATGGAACAATACCTGGATACCTGTATATAAAAAGTTTGAGCATGTTTCAGAGTGATAAATCATTTTTCAACAGCCAGTAATTAGAAGAGTCTTCATATTACAAAAAAACAAACGAAACATAATCCAGTTGGTTGCTGTGTGTATAATTCTGAGGAAAAAAAAAACTAAAATAGTATTCCTCAAACCATGCTCCCTCAGAATCCTATTTAGATCAAGGTTAACTAGACTAAGATGTTCCACTGCTAAAAACTAAATAATGTCAGTGTTTTCACAATTTGCTAAAAACCATTATCAGTAGAATATCTTCAATTTTCAGTCTCTTGCTCCCACGAATTTTTCTTAAACCACCTTGGGTGCCTACTACCACTTGTCTGCTGTCCTAGAAAAACAAAATGAATGAATACACACCAAATACATATTCATGGAAAAATTTAAGAGAAAGCAATCTTATTTAGTTTAAAGCTTGAATTTTTCATGGATATGTACCACTAAAGAATGTGCAAATTTACCCAGATCTGCCACTTCAGAAGAACTCAAAATCAATTTTCATTTTGAGTTAAATCATAATTCAAATGATGTCATTAAAATATATTACCTAGAAGGAATTTATTAGGGTGCTAAGATATTGCTGAATAAACTTAAAAACCTCTAAGATATGAAAGTCACTGAAAAAGAATTCACATAAATATGTATCAATGACTGATGATAATTCTGATATTAGAACTGATATATAGAATTCCTCCAGTTATATTTATTTTTTCTAGGTTAACTCTTTATTAAAACATAGCATACATGCAAAATAGAACATAAATCACAAGCCTGATGCATTTTCACAAAGCGACACGTGTGTAATCAGCAACTAGATCAAGAAATAGAACATTAACAGCTCCTGAGAGTCCCCTCCCAATTACCCCTACCCCAAGAGATTTATCTTTATATTAACAGGGAAGCCCCAAAGGCAAAAAGTCTAAATCCAAAGCAATGAATATTTATTAGTGGAATTTAGGGAACTGTAATAGGCAGATCTTGGGAGAGAATCTTCCAGTGCTCATCAAACCATCACTCTGTCAATAAACAAAGGCTGGCCCTGCTTCTCAAGACAATTATAACAGCTAACACTTACGGAACACTTACAATGTGCCAGGCACCTTGCTTAACATTTCATATTTCATTTTCATAACAGTTCTATGGAAATAAATGAAATCCATCCCTCTATTCCTTAAACACATATGAATATAAACAATTCACACAAAATATTCTTTATAATATGGTTTATTCTTCATGCTACTTTAATTCAAAACTGAATACATGCAATAACTCTCTCTTAAAATCTTGATGCTTATTCCCAGATTTTAAGAAACATGAAAAAATAACATAAGCAATATGAAAAATGTGAAAGAGTTTGATTCATAACGTATCCCTAGGTAGCACAACTGAGGATAAAGACTACACTGAAAATAAATTGGGGAGTTTGTTAGTATCACAAGGTAATGAGAAAGATAAAAGATAATTAAGGTGTTAAGTTTTAGATGCTTGAAAGAGGTTTTGGACTTAGGGAAATAAGTGTTGACATCAATTGATAAAAAGTTCATATTGTTTACCCTTCCCTGAACCACCTCTAAACTTATTTTAAGTATAAACTTAAGCTAAATTATGTGTAAAAGCCTTGTTTTCTAATTGTTTCCTGAAGACCAGATTCATCTCTACTTCAAGACTCTGATTTCTTTAGGGTGGACATTGCCATATTCCTTTTGTACTTTTCACTAGTACACTTCTCTTCTCATAGAGGGCACCCATCACTTAATATTTGACAATAAAGAGTTCCTAAGATAAATAGGTAAAACATTATAAATGACATACTAGAGTAAAACCATGGCTCTCTGACCTCCCATATTTTTCTGACAGTGACACAAAGGACAATATTCAGAGATATGACTGTCATTTAATGACAACTAAATAATGCTTTAGAAGAGAGGCCAGACAGGTAACCCAAGGCAGTGAAGCTGACCAGCAGGAACCACAGTGACCTAAAGAATGAATAAACCCAATCTCAAGAGGACAACCACAAATCAGCTTCAGCCAACTTCTGCCATGAATAATATGGCTCAGTATTGCCAGGTTATCTTCTGATTTTTTAAAGAGAAACTGGTAATCCAGATTTTTGTATAAAAGATCTTGATTTTTAGGTATTTACAACTGACTCATGTTAAAACTACAACTGTGTGGGTCAAACAAAGCACCACTAAAGTCAAACTCAGCCAGTATGCTGTTAATCTACAGCTAATCTGTTTCAGTATTTAAAAGCTGATTCTTTTTCTTTATATCATCACTTTTGATCTCTACAACAACTGTTTGAACTGAATATTCTCATACATATTTTACCAATGAGGAACTCCTCTAAAGTAATTAAGCCAATAAAAGAGGAAGTCAGGAATTCAAGTCACATACTCTATCCACTCATATTATATAGCTTCCTTGCCTTATAGCCACAGTTCCTAACTTCTGTGTATGTCGGGGGAGGGGGGAGTATTAGGAGATGAGGAATAGCAATAAGCCTCTATGGGAATCTGATGAAAATCACAGACCAGCCATAGATCCTCTCCACAGAAAAATGCATACATGAGGATACATATCAAATACTGTATAATTGCAAGGGATTCACAAGCCCCTGAAGCTGATCAATGCCTACAGCATATAAGATAACTATAAGGGACAGAAATGTACTCAAAATATCTGTATCTTTACTTAATGATAAGCATAAATTTATAATCAATAAGTCTATCAAAACTATTCTGATCTTATTTACATTTCTAATTATTCTACTGATAAAATTAATAAATTCCACCTTTTTATTACTTATTTTATTAAACAGTGTTTTATTTACCTTCAAACAAGTTTTTTTTAAAGTATAAAGTGTTTGAGTTTCAAAGGGTTATGCCTAGTTCTAGAATTATAGAATCTGCTGAATAATTTCATGTTCATGCTTTCTATATGCTTCCAAATATCAAATGTATTCTTTTCTAAGGTGCTACGATTCCAGGCTAAATACAGTTGTTTCCCCTTATCTGGCAGATACATTCCTAGACCCCTAGTGGATGCCTGAAACCTCAGACAGTACCAAACCTTATACATACTATGTTTTTATCCATACACACATACCACTGTGATATAGTTTAATTTATAAATTAGGCACAGTACGAGATTAACAACAATAATAATAATATAGAACAATTATAACAACATACTATAATAAAAATTACTGTAGATCTTAGCAACCTCAGCATACGATTTTTTTCCTCCGCTAATTAAGTCCAGAACTTTCACCTTTTCCCTTAAAGCAAACACTTTATGGCTTCTCTTTGACATATCTGAATTGCCAGCATCACCACTCCTGTGCTTTGGGGCCATTGCTAAGTAAAATAAGGGTTACCTAAACACTGCTATCCTGCGACAGTCAATCTCATAATCACGAGGGCTACTAAGTGACTAATAAGCGGGTAGCATACACAGCATGTATACGCAGGACAAAGGGATGATTCACGTCCCAGGCAGGATGCAGTTGGACAGGGTGAGATTTCATCATGCTACTCAGAAATGCACACAATTTAAAACTTACAAATTCTTTATTTCTAGAATTTTCCAATTAATATTTTCAGGCCATGGTTGAGTGCAGGTAACTAAAACTGAGGAAAGTGAAATCTCTGATAAAGAGGGACTACTGTAGCTTCTTTCTTTTGGTTATCCTTGGTTTGGAAACCTCATCACCAGTTTTACCACTCACTTATTCTCTCTGGATATCCTTCATCTATGTTATTTTCTTCATGTTTATAGTACAATTACTTATATTACATGAAGAGTAGAAAAACATTTCGTATTTTGTACTTAATACTTTTTCTGTCAATGTTGATCACTTTTCTGACTATTTTGGCTGTAGCATCACATAATGTCAATATCTTCATAAAAGAATCCAAAGTTACTATCATTTACTTCCTGGGATTTAAACTAATTCAAGTAACTCCAAAACCCACACCCTTACCCATATACTACACTGATCAGACTACATTAACTGTAAATACAATTTCAATTCTATTTTTCATTTGTGTACTTTCCAATATTTGCTCACACCAAAGTTTAATAACCACCCTTTTGGGAGTGGCGCCACTTGATGCCTCAGACAGTCTTCCTGTTGTCACTGCCCATAAGCTCATCATTTCATGACAGCAAAAAGTGGTGTCATTTACAAACTTACGGATTTCAATATTTATTCCTTTATCTAGATATAAATTGTGAAACTAGCACTAGCCCAAATCCAAAATTTATTCTAGTGGATCCCCTTCCTCAAACTCTTCTATGAAGTGAAGCATTTGCTGCTAAGCATTTAGCTTATCAAGTATAGAACATCCCATGTCTTCCCTACCACATGCCAGTCTATCTTTTGATAGGTTTTATTGCCGAGCCCTGATAAGTGCTTTCTGAAAGTCTAAGTAAATTACATTCATTGGCATTCCTCATATACACATGACTATAACCCTTCGAGAATAATGGTAACTACTACTTATTGTCTACCATGCACCAAATACTGTGCTAAATTGTTTACGCTATGTTATTTAATCCTTAAAAACTCTGAAATGTACATATTATTATTACCATTTATATATAAGAAAACTGAGGTTGAGAGCTTAGAGAATGTTTCCAAAGTTACATTAGATATATAGGTGGTGGAGGCCAGAATACACGTCCAGGTTTTTCCAAAGCCTCAGCATAGTGGACCAGCGTAATTAGCTCTGTACATAAAGATAGAATTTTACTTTCTCCCACATTACAGTGACTTCAGTGTTTGTGATAAATTAGGTCCATCTGCCCTGGATGAAAGTCAGATTTCCTATTCTACAGTTTCTATCCCTCACTCTGAGTCCTTAAGAGTGAGGATCATATGGAAAATGAACCTATCCTCAAGGATAATGACTGGTTTTATTTAAATAAATCTAGCAAGAGTCTCTCTGCTTCAAGAAGAATAAAACTAACGGCTGAAAACCTTCCTAATGTCTTCCACAGGACTAAGAGTGTATTCAAACATCTGGGTTTATTGTGGTTATTATTGTTGTTGTTTTGCTTATTTTTCATTCTTGTAGCTGGATCATCTGATTCTCTGACTCTGAAGACACAATTCCAGCATTTTGAGAACTTCCACAAATGAAAGGTTTTTAAGTACCTGCAAAGAGTTTTTCAAAGGCTATTTTTTATTCACTGAATTTGGGGTTCACGCCCTTAAAAAGAGAATATCTATATCCAAGTTATATGAAAATATATTCTTGAGAAAATTTTTATAATCCTAAACTTTGTGATTTGAAAAATTAATTCTAAGACTACTGCATACCTGAGAAAGAAGAGGAAAGGAGAGAGGAGATACTGTTTGAGAGAAAGGCATGGAGAAACCAGACAAAAACTATATCATACTTTTGGAAAATGGGACTGACAAAGGAGAGAATCTGCACAGCCAGCACTAGCTGTCCCACTGTGGGGAGCCTTGGACAACAGAGTATGATAAAGAAGAATAAACCAGAGACACTGTTGAAGGTCTTCTGCAAATACCTCCTCCATTTATTCTACCAACTAGATATTAATTTTGCTTAATAAAACCCTTTTATAAAATATAAATATATCCTTGGAGAGTTTGACCTATTGGTTCTTCATACCTTTACTGTGAGTTACTACCATCAGATTGCCTACAACATAAGTAAACTTTTGGAGAATGTGAGTTTTAACTGGGTGTTTTAATTGAGACATGGAACACTCCAGAGTAAAAACCACAGAGGTCTCTGGACAGTCTAAGGGCAGCGTGACTGAGGAAGATGGAATGATGAGACACTAAGGAAGGACAGGGTTGGGGGAAGGAAGTGAAAAACTACCTACTTCACAATTTTGCCACAGAAAAATAAGAGGTTATGATTCAATGACCTCAAAGTTTCCTTTCCGCTCTATAGTTGTATGACGGCTATTATGCAAAGAATGAATGTTTTACATACCAAATCATAATATGCTATATTTTTCCTCCTGGAATCAACAGCATCCAATTATCAAAGCAAAAGAGCTCCCTTTTCCACCTCAACAACATAAAAAAGAAAAATTTATCAAAACTACTTCCAGAGGACAAGCAAAAGGAAATCAAAAGAAATCATAGGGGAGTAAATATCTTTCTAATAAAGAAATTAATAACACACCCTCCAAAACTTTAATAATCAGTATCAGATAACTGAAAGAACGAAATCAGAGGTCCAAAGGAGATACAGATTATGAGAATGGTTCAAAATTTCTCCCAAGGTACACATTAAATAAGAACCCTCATCAGCCAGACACAGAAAAAGAGAAAAAAAGAGAGACTATTTCCCCATGAGCCTCAAGGCATTCCCTTCCCCCTGTGTAGTAGTTTTGTACTTTGCTCTCTTCCATTTGCCACTTTATTTTTCTTTCCACTTCTGCATCATCCACCAGTCACATCTGTCTCCAGAGTCACCCCTGCAGACCTGGTCCACAAAGTTTCCCCTTTTGCCCGCTCGTCTCACTTATATCTCTCTGCCCAGGGTTTACCCACATCTGCTCGACTCCGGCTCCTTCCACTGACCCCAAGGACTCCAGGGAGGGCAGCGGCTCGCGCTGGGCACCCCATTCTCCCGCAGAGTAAGGGGGTCTGTGGGAACACAACTTGGAGAGGTTTGCGCCTCCACACACCCCCGTACCCAGAGCTCCCCGTTTTCCCCGGGGTCATCCTCACTCACAGCGCACAGTGTGGAAGGCGCAGCGCGGATGTTTCTCGAAACTCTCGCCTAACTTGAGGACCCGCTCGCGTCTGTCATTGTGCGAGCGTCCCGCTGCTCCATTCATCATCCTCGGGCTCCGACTTTACCTCTGCTCGCGGCGCTCGCTAACATCTGCCACCTCAGCCCGAATCAGCTGCACTTGTTGCGGCCGGCGCAGCCACCTCAGACTCCGCCCCGCGCCCGACGCGCCCCGCCCCATAGGGCGTGTCTTGCATGCTGATTGGTTGCCTGGCGAGGGGCGCCCCGCCCCTTGGCTCGGAGGATCCTGGTCCCGCCTCCAGGCTTCTTGCGGTGTTGCGACGCAGGGCGCCCCGGGAAGCCGCGCGAGTGAGGTACGTGGTGGGAGCGGGGTCCTTTGCTGGAGGAACGGCAGGCGAGGATGAGGTAACCGTCCCAAGGTGGCGGCTGGGGAAGGAGAGAGCCCCAGCACCCCAGGCTTCTGGGCCAACAGACCCAGCGCGTAGGGACTCTTCAGGGGAGACTCGGCCTGCTCCACGCTCTTTTATGTGGAGGTCTGGTGTGGAAACTGAGGCCCGGGGGGCGGGGCGGAGTCTGGGCACAAGGCCGGGCGTCTTGCCCCAGGCGTGGTAACGCCACCGTAGCTTGGTCTAGAATCCGGAGTAGAGAGTCCGCGGCCTCAGAGGCTCGGTGCCTGGCCCTGCCTGGCGGCGACGCCGTTACCTCGGCAATCGTTTTCTGACCTTCTGTCCCAGAGGAAGTTCCCGGTGGTGTTAGGACCGGCACAGGGGACGTGGAGGGAGAGGGAAAAAGCTTGGGAATTAGGAACTGCGCATGTTTAGGATCGGTTGCAACTCGATTGCATCGGTCGGCCTGCTTTCATTGATTTCCTCCACAGTGATCGGTGGAGGCAGTGACGGCGCGGCCGGCGAGACGCGGTTCCCAGAGGATCCAGGCCCGAGCTCCTGCTCTGGCTCAGAGTAAGAGCATAAATAGTTGAAAAATAATTGTTTTCTCTGTCGAAAGTTCGTGAGTTTAATGGGAAAGATGAGAGAAGCACGGTATTCGAGGAGAAGTACCTACGTGAAAGTTTACAAATCGTTGCCCTGTGAGGTGGTGGTCGTTCAGGGTAATTACATAATCAAACTCTACGCCTTCACTTCTGCATCAGCCAAATCTGCCCGTTTATTGTTCCAGGCGCGTAGATGCACGCGTCTTCCTCAGCCTGTCTGTCTGTCTAAATGCTACTCTCTTAAGGCGTGTAAGTGTGTTTCATGTGGGAAAGTGCTCAGGTTCTGGAGCCAAGAAATTTTGGGTTGGAACCCCAGCTTCGAACTCTACAGTGTGACTTTGTGCAAACCGAAGTTATGTGTGCTCCTCGCTAAAACTGGGGAAAAAATAATAGTACTTAGACCTTAGAGTCGTTGAGAGGGTTAAATGAGTTAATACATGAAAGCATTTAAAAGAATTTGCGGCATATAGTAAAAGTTGTCCAAAAGGTTGTTTTTATTGAGGCTTAACTCTGCTATCATACAATGTTTTAGGAGCATCCTTGGTGGCTGCGTTCTCTTCTAAATCGTGAATTACTCTAGGAGGTAGGAATTGCTATTTTCTTTACAGATAGGGAAACTTGTCTTCTGACTCTGTGGTCTGTATTATTATCGTCTGTATCATCTATTTGGCACTTATATATAATTATTTTACGTGCTTGTGTGTGTGTGTGTGTGTGTGTATACTTTTCTTTCCCACCCAGAAGATGAGCAGGGAATCTGTCCTGTATAAAATTTTTGTGACCCTTTCATCTAACATAGTGCCCTACACACATTTGGTGATAATAGTAACATTTCAGTGATGTTTTATTATGTTAACCAGAGAGCAAGAACAGTGTTTTAAGCCTGTTTTGCCTAAAAAAGACTTCCAATCAGAAGTCTGAGTTTCCATTTTGTGACAAGGAGAAAAGCACAGGGTCAAGAAATTATGTTCTGGAATGCCCAAAGTTTGTGCATTTATTCATTCTTCCAACATGTATTTAAGTACCTGCCACATGCCAGGTGCTAGTCTAGCCTCCGGGAACGTAGTGGGGAACCAGAGAGATAAGAAGGCAGCCACCAAGGATGGTATGAGTATTGCCCTCGTGAAGCTTACTTTCTATTGTGAATTTTCTCCAAACATAGATTAAAGTGAATTCTGTTGTACTAGCCCAGAAATAAATAAGTAGATTAATGAACTAAATAGATTCTAAAAATATATCCAAGTGACGTTTCAGACTGCTTCTGTTATATCTCTTCATGACAGGTTGCCTCAGGAATTTATGACAGCTATGTGCATTTGTTCTTTTTTCACCAATCTATGATGTCATCTAACTTAAAAAATTTAGATTTTGGGCTAGCCTGGTGGTGTGGTGATTAAGTTCGTGTGCTCTACTTGGTGGCCTGTGATTTGCTGGTTTGGATCCTGGACACGGACCCACACACCGCTATCAAGCCATGCTGTGGTGGTAACCCACATACGAAATAGAGCAAGATGGCAGAGATGTTAGCTCAGGGCCAGTTTTCCTCAACAACAATAAATAAATAAAATTTAGATTCCTTTCTTACACCATTCACAAAAATAACTTACATGTGTACTGAAGATATAAATAAAGATATAAGTAGATGAAGATAAGTAAAACAAAACTATAAAAACACTAGAAAAAATTAGGAGAATCTATGTTACCACTTAGGGTAGGTAGAACCCTTCTAAGCATGACACAAAATCAGAAGCCATAGGGATAAAGATTGTTATACTTGACTATATAAAAATTGTAAAACTATGGTAAAGACACCATAATCAAACTTAAAATAATAAATGGCAGACAAGGAGAAAGTGTTTACAGCAAATATAAAGGATAAAGGTTCATATCCATGTATGAAAAGCTTAAAGCTTCCACGAAAGAATAAGACAAGCCAGTAGAAAAATTGTTAACAGATATGAATAGAAAATATATAAGAGAAGAAATGGCCAGTGAACATGAAATGTACCTAACCTCCCTAGTAATCAGAGAAATACAAATTAAAACAAGATGCCATTTTTCATCTAACAGGTTAGCAAAAATGTAAATGAGAACATTATGTATTAGTTAAAGGCATAGTAAAATGAGCACCTGCATATGTTGTTGGTGGAAGTATAAGTTAGAACACCCATTTTGGAGAAAAATTTGGCATCTAATCAAAATTTTTTTGAGGAAGATTAGCCCTGAGCCAACTACTGCCAGTCCTCCTCTTTTTGCTTAGGAAGCCTGGCCCTGAGCTAGCATCTGTGCCTGTCTGCCTCTACTTTATATGTGGGATGCCTACCACAGCATGGTGTGCCAAGTGGTGCCATGTCCACACCCGGGATCCAAACTGGTGAACCCCGGGCCACTGAGAAGCAGAATGTGCAAACTTAACCGCTGTGCCACCGGGCCGGCCCCCACCTAATCAAAATTTTAAATATATGTGTCCTGCAACCCAGTCATCCAACTTCAAGGGAAATTCACCCTAAAAGTACTAGCATGAGTGCATAAAGATATGTACGTTGATATTCATTGCAGCATTGCTTGTAATAGCATACACTCTGAATAACTTCCAGTAGACAGGATGTTTAAATATACTTTGATGTACACTTACAAAGGAAGCATAACATAAGGCAGCCATTGGAAAGAATGAGATAACTCTATGTTTACTCTCTTAGAAAGTTGTATGCCTACTCTGTGCCAGGACTTGTTCTGGGCTTTCTTTAAAATATTTCCATGAAACTTTTTTTTTAATGTCTGCTGCCAGTCCTCCTCTTTTTGTTGAGAAATATTGGCCCTGAGCTAACATATGTGCCCATCTTCCTCTACTTTATATGTAGGACGCCTGCCACAGCATGGCTGGATAAGCCGTATGCAGGTCTGCGCCCAGATCCAAACCAGTGAACCCTGGGCCACCAAAGCGGAGCGTGTGAACGTAACTGGTTGGCCCTGGGCCAGCCCCCAGAAAACTTGTTTTTTCGTGATTTATATTTTACCTAATAAGGGATGATTTTTGTTTTAGGCCAAATCTTCAATATAAAGGATAGATTGTGGTGCCAGTTATGAAGAGTAATAGCTAAAAAAGTGAGTGAGAAGTAGGTTATTTGGGAATATGTTTTGTATTTTTACTGTTTTACTTGGGAGAGAATATAATGAACATTGTAATTAAAACCACAGACTTTGAAGTCAGACTGATCTGAGTTTGAATACTGACTCCACCACATGCTGGTGGAACCATGACAAATTTCTTCTTCAAGCTTTATTTTTCTTACCTGTTAAATGGAGATGACTGCAGACTCTACCTCACAGTCCTGTTAGGATTAAATAAGATAATGCACGTAAAAGCACTTAGCACAGTGCTTAGCTCATAGTAAACACTTAATATATGTTAGCTTTTATTAATTGTAATAAACATTATGCTTTTTTTAAATGATGATATCTTTGAGCTTTGAATGCCTTAAATTAAAACTTTTTATAAAGAAAAGTTTTAGAAACAAATTGAATTGGGATGTGGAATTTTTAAAAATTTTAACATAATTGATTTTATTCACTGTGCTGTTTATTAACAATCTTTGGTTATCTTATAATTACATAACATTTCTGAGTTGCATGTTGGGGATCCCCAAGATCAACTCTAGTTTCAGTGATTTGCTAGGAGGGCTCACAGTTTTCAGGATGTATAGTCATATTCATGGCTATGATTTATTACAGTGAAAGAATACAAAGCAAAATCAGCAAAGGGATGTCGCACATGGGGTGAAATCCAGAGGAAAGGAGGTGCAAACTTCCAAGGGTCCTCTCCCCATGGGATCACTTAAGACATACTTAATTCCTCCTGCAGTGAGTTATGACAACATCGAAGTGTTGTCCACCAGGGAAGTGCACTGGAGACTCAGTGACCAGAGTCTTTATTGGAAGATAGCCATGTAGTCATCCTCTGCTATTACGTACCAGAATTCCAAATTTTAGGAAGGAAAGCAGGTATTCAGCTATTCAGCTTAAACCACATTGTTTTTTTATTTTTTTTAAGATTTTAGTTTTTCCTTTTTCTCCCCAAAGCCCCTTGGTACATAGTTGTATATTCTTCGTTGTGGGCCCTTCTAGTTGTGGTATGTGGGACGCTGCCTCAGCGTGGTTTGATGAGCAGTGCCATGTCCGCGCCCAGGATTCGAACCAACGAAACACTGGGCCGCTTGCAGCGGAGCGCGCAAACTTAACCACTCAGCCACGGGGCCAGCCCCTTAAACCACATTGTTTTTACAAACAGTTTAAGCACAGTAAACCACTCTTATTAGAGAATGGTGGAAACCCTCCTGAAATCCAATTTCCTAGACACCAGCCAAGGGCCAGCCTTTGAAAGGATAGCAGTCTCGGGCTTGTGTTAGCTCTTTTCTGCACAGTTTCTCTTTTATGATAAAAGAAAATTCCTATTCTAGGATTGTTGTGCAGATTACAGAGTGAATGTGAAGCACCAAGCACAGTTCCTGACTCTTAGTGCACAATAAACAACACCCACAGTAGCTGTTATAGTAAGGTATAAGGGTCTCTAGCTCTTTTAGAGGTACACTAATTAGAAAAGCCAGAGTTTTCTATAAGGAAGAAATGGAAAAATCTATCCTTAACTTCTCAAACAAAGCAGGCAAAGCTAAGTTTTCATTTATGTTGAAACTATACTTCAGACATTACCTAGGGAGTGAATATTTTAGGGCCGTTTGACCTTTATTTTTCTGAATCTGTTAAAATATAGGTGATATGAGAAATGAAGCCAATAGGTACAGACCCAAGGATCTTATCTCTAGCTGCTGAAGTTGCAAAAAGTCCTGAGCAGAATGTCCCTGTTATATTGTTGAAGTTAAAAGGTAAGAAAATCTTTTTGTGATTGGCTAACACTGTTTAAGTAACAAAACAGTTCCATCATGGGTACAATTTTAGCATTTGTTTCTGATTTGTACAGAGAAGTCTTAGGATTGTGATAAAACAGTGATTCTTTTTCTTTTTTAATGAATTTTTAGTTATTATTCAACCTACAGAAATACAGATAGCTCTTGGATTTATTGAACAAAAATAAGTATATCTTATTTCCTTTTGCCTTAGAAATAATAAACAACACACCTTTAGGAAGCTCAGAGTTGAAGAAAATCAAACAAGATATATATTGTTATGACCTCATTCAATATTGCCTCTTGGTCCTCAGTCAAGATTGTTCTCGGATCCAGGGTGGTTGGACTACAATTTCCCAGCTTACACAGATATTAAGGTAAAATGAAGCAGTAAGTGAGCTTGTTCTTGAGGAATGTAGTAGTAGATTCTTACTTTCAACATTTGCTCCTTTTTATTCATCTGCCTAACAAGCAGTGGCAGCATCCTGTGGTAGGTTTATGGTTGTACTTTTCCTTCATACTAAATATTATTATTCATAACTTTGTATTTGTGAATATTTCACTGTCTAAAATTTTACTCCATAAGCTCTATGAAGATAGTGATCATGTCTTTGCTCACTACGAAATCCCAAGTACCTAACAGACTCTTTATTGACTAAGGAATATATGAAGAAATGAAGATATTAAGATAGAAATGAAGATATCATACAAGGCAGAATGAAATAGGTGCTGAAATGAAAAGCGTAGCAAAGTACTATAGGAGAACAGAAACAGTTTGTTTCATTTTGTATTGGTTTAGCTATCTCAACTATATATATATATCTCAACTATATATATATATAAAATTTAGAAGTAGCATTTACTGATCTACTGCTGTGGTAGAAATTAAGAGAAAAGAGATCAGAATCTTTTTTTTAAAGGAGGCAATAAAATAAACCAGATGTTCTCAGTGTCTAAGCCACTTCCTAATTAAGTAACAGAAAGCGTGCATTATTAATTAGATCTTAGCTTTCAAAACTACTTACTCCTGATAAAGGCCAGATTCAAGGTATACAGTAGAAAAAACAACAAATGTACATAATATTCTTTTTTATACTTTAATTTTCAAGATTATTTTACCTTAAGTAAATAAAATCTTGTGTCTTTGTTTTGATTAAATATGTTAGCTCTTGAAAATATTGCTTGAGATAAGGTCTCGGGGGGTGGAATCCAAGTCTTAAGAAATCCCCGTGATTGTGAATGCACAAAAAACATTTCATTTATTAATGATCTCAATCAAAATAAGTACTCTTGGGGCTGGCCCTGTGGCCTAGTGATTAAGTTTGGTGCTCTCCACTTCAGTGGCCCAGGTTCAGTTCCCAGGTGCAGACCTACACCACTTGTTGATGGCCATGCTGTGGCAGCAAACCACATACAGAATAGAGGAAGATTGGCACAGATGTTAGCTCAGGGTGAATCTTCCTCAGCAAAAAAAAAAATAGGTACTCTTAAATAGTTAACTTTAGGAACCAAAGAGAAAAGAGAAACTAATAAATGTGAGCATTAGTCCATTAACTTTAGGAATTGATGTGAAAAAAAAAAACCAAAACGTGATACACTGAGCATTAGCCAGTTAAATTTTTAGCATACTCAGTAGGTAGTTACTATTGCTTATCAGTGTCTGCACATTTTGTGAGAAGCCTCAAACAGCAGTACTTACTTATTAGAGTATACACATAGAGACCATTCTTGGATTGGAGCCTTTTTATGGTATTAGTCTACATAAATACCTTTTGTTATTGAGACTTCTGAATTACTCATTTTATTTCCAGAGAGTGACTTTTATTTGCAGTTTCAAGAGGGTCCATTTCTCTAAATGACTTTCTCTTCTTGTAAAGTGTTCCTCCTAGAGTTAGATTTTTGCTCTTTCTCCTTCTGATATAAGGAATATGCAGTCAGATACTTTGTAGATTTTAGGAAAGTAGATTTATTGGAAAGTAGAATTGATATAAAATTAGAATGTTTGATTTCCTAATCTGTCCCTTGCAGACTAATGCTACCCTGGGTATTTTTCAGCTATCAGATGTCTCAAATGTATCAGTTAACACAAATGAATTATGGGCTCAAGATATCGTATTGCTTTTAGAGTGTAGCTCATTCACTGAAAACTTGCCTCATTTTTCTTTATTATGAGCCAAGTGTATTTTGTTTCCTGAAGGGTTGACAAATAGGTTGTTAGGACATATGAGTCCTGGTAAAGCCCACACCACTGTTTACTTTTCTGGAAAGTTGTTATACTAATTTTCCAGCAGAAGTTCTTATTGTCTTGGGAACAAAAGAAAGATACTAAAAGTTCTCATTAAAGGTACAGTGTCTGTAGAAGCTTTAGCATTCAACTGAAATTTATAATTAACACAAACTGAGTCACAAACTTGTGCTCTTATTTCAGCCATTGCTGTGTGGGCTTGGAGCCAGGAGAAGATGCAGAGGAATTTTACAGTGAATTACTTCCCTCAGCTGCAGAAAATTTTCTGGTTTTGGGGAGGCGATTGCAAACCTGCTTCATCAATGCAGCTAAGGTATATGTGTTTCATTAGTGTTTTTTAGCCAAAACAGTTTAATTCTTGAGAAGATGTTCCATATTTTTTTCAAATGTTGCAGTATTTGGCTGAATGTACAATTAGAGTAGTGGATTCAAACATTTTTAAAGTTGCAACTCCCCTCCTCCCAAAAAAATCTCTGGTTTTGAAAATTTTAAAGTGCTGGCTGAAGCATACTGTATGACATTTTGAAGGATTTGCCTTACTACTCAACTTTGAGGTGCACTCACAGACATTTATTTTCATAGCATCTTCCTAAAACATACCTTTTACTTAAATGAACAGTCAAGTATTGTTCTCTAGGCCCAAGGCTTTTCCCGCTAGCTCCAGTGGTGAAGAATAAAGGTGAACTTTCTGTTTGATCTTTTAAATCTTCTCTAACCAAAATATTTCAACTCAAACGTAAGGGTCATTTCAATACAACAATATTTCTTGGGTGAATTGTGTTACATGCTGCATATACTCTTTCTTTTTTGGACACATGGGTTGTTTAGAAGTATGATGTTTAATTTCCAAATGTTTGAGGATTCTCTTCATGTTTTATTAGGGATTTCTAATTTAATTCTATCGTGGTGAGGTAGCATACTCAGTATCATTTCAATCCTTTGAAATATTTTCAGACTTGTTTTATGGCCCTCTGTGTGTTTTATCTTGGTGAATGTTTCACTACAAGCAGTCCTTGCTTTGTGCAGTGCTGTCTTAACTGAAACTCACACATATCAGAACCATGTAAAGGTTTTGATATGCACAAGTTTCATTTAACATGGTACCATGCAAAAGCAAGGTCTCTGTATACTTGAATGTGAAGTCTGCAGTTGTGTATAACTAAGTCACCATGGGATGTTCAGTTCCATTTGAGATGCTTTGAGTATATAAGGAATAGACACAGTCTTGCACTTAAAGAACTCCCAGGCTAATAAAGTAGACAGCAGTTTTAGCTGCTTCTTATAGAAAACTGACAGATGTATTTTTAATTCAAAAAAACATTAAATAAAAAAATTATGAGTGAAATTGAATGAGATGTACAATAATATGGACAGCATAGTGGTTTGGATATAAGAGGCATTGTTGGCAGAGAATTTAAGTGGTGGAGTATATGCTTTCTGTGTAATAGGTCACAAATTCTACTTGTAGCATTTCCAGTCGCATTTTGAGGGATGCTAGCACTAAATAAATATTTGTATATTTGCTAGATTTAATTTAATTCAGGTCAGTTAAAGTGGCATGAACTATGGAAATTGCGTTGGACTTGATTTCTTCTTCAGGCTCTGCTGCAGACTTACTCTGGGTTCTTAGGCAAATCACTTGATTTCATTCTACCTCAGTTTCTTCCTTTGTAAAGTGATTTCTATCTCATGAATAGCTCAGACCATTATGAAAGCTTTGCATTTTCTTCAAAGTGCTTTAATATTCCTCCTTTAAGGGCAATAATGTATTCTTTCTGTTTAAATACTTTAGTACTTTTCATAATACTTTCCTATTCTTTATAATGGGGTTTGTATAGAGATAAAAAATTCTTTAGTACATACGTCAAGAGAAATAAATCATCTATAGAAAAAGAGGGCCATTTGATCACAGGGCAAAGTTAAAATGGGATAAAAAGGAGACAACAAGAAAACTGAATTTATTTAATAGTTCTGTCTACCTAGGTGATTCCCAATCAATTTTTTTTTTTTAATTAGCCAGCATATAGGTAGTAGATCACATAGCGGGACATACACAGGATGGTCTGGCCTAAACTGCAAACTGGTTAAAATATACACACACGTATACATATATACACATACATATGTATGTATACACATACATATGTATGTATGCACATACATATATATATGTTTTATATATAAGAATAGAAAAACACCATGCCACAACTAGAAGGACCCACAACTAAAAAAATGTACAACTATATACTGGGGAGATTTGGGGAGAAAAAGCAGGGGGGAAAAAAGATTGGCAACAGTTGTTAGCTCAGGTGCCAATCTTTAAAAAAAAAAAAAAAGAATAGAAAATCACCTATGCAAGAATTTTGAAGTGATTTAAGGGTGAATTTTATTAATCAGTCTTGGGAGCTATGAATTTATGGGTGACATTATCTAGTGAGTTTTTAAGGAAAGTAGGAAGTATAGGAGCCCAGCACTTTCCTTTGAGATTGACAGTAATGAGGATTATCATGCCCTTTCTGCTGTGTCTTTTGGTGAAACTGGCAAAGGCAGTTTATTGGACTAAAAAGATTCTTGATCTAATGTGACAATTCTGTTTTTTGTTTTTGATTATTATATTTAAGTTAGCACATGTCTATTTAGGCACCTATCTAAATCTATGCTAGAATAATAGAAAATACATTCATTGTTGTGGAGAATAATCATAGTGATCATAATGTTTTTGCTGTTGCCATCGTTACTTTTGTGCTACAGTACAAACATTCAGGACATGGATAAGATTAGTGGCCTTTATACAACTTTTTGCTTAAGTTTCATGGCCAGTAAATGACAGAATGTGAATGGAATCTGTTTCTTATTTCTCATTGTGGTACGTACCCTAATCTAGAATAATTTCTCACCCTACTTTCCAGAAAGGAGGAAGCAGAAAAAATTGTCATTTATTTATTGAATAAATACTTATTGAACATTTACTGTGTGTCAGAGCTGTTTTAGACACTGAGTGTATGGTGGAGAGCTAAATGACATGGCCTTTTAGGTCTCATGGAGTCATGGAGTAGAAGCTGCAACGGCAGTGCACTAATAGTAGTGCTTTACATACTGATACCTACTTTTCCATAATGCAGTGATTTTCAACCCTGGCTGCATAACCAAATCACCCACCTAACTTTGTAAAAATACGCATGTCCAGACTTTAACTTTGGAGATTCAGAGTCCTTATGTTTGGACTAAAGCCTGTGCATGGGTATTTTAGAAAAAGCTTCTCAGGTGATTCTGATGCATAGCCAGTGTTGAGAAATGCTAGTGCATCAGCTCGTAGGTCTTATACTACTTATATTGTCTCATTTGACCTCTGGATAACAACCATTTCTAATAAGTAGAGTATTACTAGCCTATAACGACACATTAATTTTTTATAAATTAAGAAACTGAAGGCTACAAGATCATGCACCTCATAAGTAGCTAAATTAGATCCAGAAACCAGGTCCTCTGACTCCCCAGAGAGAAGTCTCTTTTTTTTCAATCAAACAATTACAGAAAAGTAAATTGAATTTTTGTGTGTGTGAAGGGTGAAGAAAAAGATGAATTACTACACTTTTTCCAAATTGTGACTGATTCTCTCTTCTGGCTTTTGGGAGACCATGTTCAACTCATCCAAAGTGGTAAGAGATAAGATTTTTAATGTAACTGATAGTCATTGTAGAGTCACTTCTAACAGTTTCATCTTTTTTCCTAAAAATAAATACCTTCTTAACTATACAGATAACCATAGTTAAATGAAACCACCTTGAAATAACCCCCCAAACTAAAAAATAAAAGCCCATTTGGATGTTCTAGCTTTAAATAGCCAACATTGGCAGTGTGAATATTATTTTTAGAGGAAAATTGCTAAGATATAACTTTCTCCTTAGCTTTTTCTATTTAGCAAATCCAAGATAATAGTTGATAATTTTAACAATTTAGTCTATGGAAAAAAATTTTTAAGTTTCAACGATTAAAGTTGTATTTTAGACTTAGTGTGAGAGAAATCTCTATGTACAGAGTAGATATGATTTAACTCCTAGTGTAAGTATTCATGTAAGAGTAAGCTTTTATATAATGACATCTTACTGAACTTAAAAGTGATTTTTTGGGTATTTCTACACTTAGATTGAGAAGTATAAATATATGTTAGTTTTATATTATGTTTTTTTAAGACTCATAAAGTAATCCTTAATGATAATCATGGCAACATTCCTATCCTCTTTAAAGATTTAATCTAACATAAATGTAACTATATAAGAACAATATAAGAACAGTGTTTGATTTTTTTTTAGAAAATAAAAGTTGAACTGAATTTTTATTTTTTACTTAATTTTTTTCTCTCAGGATTATGCATGCACATAAAGAGTCAAATAGTTCTGTAAGGATTGTTTTTAACAAACCACAATCCCTGGCTGCCTCACTCCATTTCCCATTTTCCAAAGGCAGCTACTTTCAATTAGGACAACTAATACTTTTGGCAACTATATCCATATAGAGCTAAGTAACATGCTTAGATACTTCCCTTTTCTTTTTAAGCATTGTCTATTCATTTCCCATTATGGGACAAATATTATAAAGTTCCCAATTTAAAGAACTATTTTACAAAAAATATGAAGTACTTAGTCTCACTGTAGTGGAATGTAAAAGGCCTAGTAAAGAGAGAGACAGCAAGAGAGAGAATACTTGAATAATTTAAAAAATAAGTCATATTCCTTTTTGAAAATAGTAACTATATCAAATGACAATGTTCCTCAGGTCAATCTGAGATTTAAAATGTCAATAAAGTAGATATTAAAACTAAGTTAAACAATTTTAAAATCCATATGCAAAAAATAAATGGGTACAAAATTGGGTTCTCCAACAACCTTTTCTCTAAAAGAATTAGCTCCTTGGAGAAATCTTGAATACCAGATATGAGGGAAGCAATCAAAGTCTATTAGGATTCTGTGAAAAGGACTCAAAAGGCAACATAAGGAGGCTTCTTCCAGCCAAAACTGGGAAGCTGGAACAGTAATAAAGATAATAAATATAGTGGATTGAAACATCTCAAATATAGTGAGACTCTTAAAAAATTATCATTATAGTCCGCTAGAGAACCACTTCATTTTGAAAACTGGTAAATGAAGGATCCAGCATTTATCCTCTCTTTTCTTACATATTGATGAGGAGAAATTTCTCTTTATAAAAATATTCCAACTAGTATGTGAAAAAGGTATGATAAAATAGTTACATTTTGCAACCCTTAGTGAATGAATTAACAGATTTAGGAATTAATCATCCAGCACTGTCAACATATCAAAAAGAGAGACAACCAGATGTTAAGTGCCTCCTAATGGCTCATCATAACCTCACATATGAAATTTATGTGCCAAAAATTCAGACCCAAGCCATTTTGATCCTCTAGCTCCAACTGCCAATTTATAAAAGGTCAGAGAAACATATTAAATTACACTCCAGGAATGCAGTTAGCAAAACGAGACTGTGGGAAGCTTATAGGACAATTGACGTAGTTTCGTCAACAGATAAATTGCAAGAGGGAAAAAAAAAGTAGAAGAGGAATCCATAGATTAAAAGAAATTTGAAAGCTAACCAATTACACTGTGTGAGTCGTATTTGGATCTTGACTCAAAACTAACTTTTGAAAATTCTCAGAACAGTTGGAAATTGGAACATGTACTGGATATTTGATAAAATTAAGGAATCATGATTATTTAGGTTAGATATTGGTTATGTTTTATTTTTCAATTATTCATACCTTTTGGGAATATATATTGAAATATTTGCGGGTAAAATGACTTGATGTCTTGGATTTGCCTCAAAATAAAATAGGCACGAAGTGGATGGAATAGGTGAAACAAAATTGGCTATAAAAGTTGATCGTTGTTAAAGTTGAATGACTGGTACATACAGAGTCATTATACTCTTCTCTCTGCTCTTATGTAGGTTTGAAATTTTTACTATAAAAAGTTTAAACAAAGAAATGGGTAAAAGTCTCAGTTCTTATTTGGAGAACCACATAATTATCTGACTACACTTGAAAAATAGAATAGGGCTCCAAAAATAAATTATATAATAATACAAGACAAAGAGTATAAAAATAAAATGGAATGACTATTTAATAAATTATTAATTTTTTCAATGTGGAAAAAAGATAAACTTATAAACACACTACTTATTACATGATTTCAGTGAATTCAAAGTTAATGAAATAGTTATTAATAAATGGAAATGGACAAAATGGAATAATATACTTATCCCAGCTACAGGAGAGAAGTTTTTAATATTGAGTTAATAAAAAATATGCCATAGAAATATTTAATAGTAGTTGAATTGGGTTTTTTTTGCAAGGAAGATTTGCCCTGAGCTAACATCTGTGCCAGTCTTTCTCTACTTTGTATGTGGGATGCCTCCACAGCATGGCTGATGAGTGGAGTAGGTCTGCACACGGGATCTGAACCCACAAACCTGGGGCTGCTGAAGCAGAGCACACGGAACTTTAACCACTTAGCTACGGGGCCAGCCCGTGGAATTGTTTTTGAAGTTGTTAAACATTTTAAAAGAATTGGTGTCTGGCAAAATACTGAAATATTGGACTATGTAGATAGAAATGAAGAACAATAGTTAGTATGTGAAAGAAATCAAATATGTTCCCTCAGGAGATAGAAAGAGGAGAATAGTGAAGTTGTTCTGTAGAAGCTAGGGTAGTGTTCATACAGCTGCCATGCCAGCATACCTGAGCCCACTTTAATTAAAATTCTGGTCAGTTAGCAGAGCAGGGAATAGAAACCGACATTTACTGGGAACCTGCTCTGTTCTAGGACACTGTGCAGTAGTAGCCTGTGACAGAGCTATTATTTATGGTTTTACAGATGAAGAAATGGATGTTCTGAGAGGTTAAGCAACTTGCATAAGCATCCAATGCCAAGTCTTTATAACTGGCTGCTCAGAGCCTAAAAATTATAAACCAGTGAAAACAAATGTTCTATAGTTAATGATTTCATTATTATTTAAGATATTAGCAAACATGATATATAGCAAGTTTTCTAAGGACGTAGGCCACTGATTACAGTCATCTGCACCATTTCCATTCCTTTATATTCTCTCTTCTTCACAGGAAATTTGATTTTATTTACTAAATTCACTGCTAGAAAAAGAGTTTCAGATTTAGGATATGTTATATTTTATTTTTAATTTAAGGGGAGATTATAGATTTTCTTAGGTTGGTATTTGTGGATGCTTTCCATTTATAACTGTTTATAAAAATGGAATGCCTATTTATAGTTATTGAAACTGCCTATCTTAAAGTCATTTTTTTTGTGCATTGTATTTATAATAAAATCATTTATTGTAAAGTATACAAAGGCAGGAAGTTTAGCAGAAATTGTCATGCTTTGATTTGGGTTTGAAAGCACAAATGAATCCCAATTGTATCATCATAGAATCTTTGTTTTAATCTTTCTTTTTTTTCCTCTTCCTTTAGTACTACAAAGTGATCATTTCTTGCACTTACTGCAAACTGACAATGTTCAAATAGGATCTACAGTCATGACTATGCTACAGAGCATACTACAGATCAACAGGTGACTTGGTTTTACAAAATATAATTTTTAATTTTTGATCAGAAGCATTACCAATTTTATTCCAGTTTTGCTGACATCATCAATTGCATATGGTTGTATGTGACACTTACAAAGCTCTATTATTAACTTTGTCTTTAAGGGAAAAAAAGAATATAAAACACCACAAAAGACTGGAAATTTATTATCTGGTTCCTATCTTATCTGAGAGCTTAAGAAGATTTTAGACCAAATCTCAGGCTTAGAGAAGAAAAATTACTGTGACATCTCAAGAAAACCATTGGGATCACAGTAAAAAATGCTTAATCATATATTTATTTAGCAAACTCACTATCATGCCAGGTGCTGTAGAAGGGCATAAAAGTAGTAATAGGAAATTTCCCCAGGTTAAAATGGAAAGGCAGAGTACAAACAGTTGAAATAATTGATTTTTTCAGTTCAATATGGATTTATTAAGCATCTACTATATGCCAAGTATGTGTCTGTCACTCAGTTTACAAAGTTAAGATATAAACCTTGTCTTTAAATAGCGTAGCGTATAATGGAAGACAATGACACACGAACATAATTCTGTTATAGTATATTAACTTAGGATGTTAAAGGTGTGTGCAAGAGTACCTCAAACTTACAAGGAACACTTCCTGGAGAAGTTAACAGCTGAAATGAAACTTTAAGGATGAGAAATTAGCCAGGGAAGAAGGAGGCAGTATTTCTAGGGAGAGGTAACAACATGAACAAATGCACAGAGATAAGAAACAACATGCTGAGGGTGAAAAGTAGATACAATTTGTTGTTGCTAGTGTTTAAAGTTTGGTATGTGGAGGTGGCTAGCAAGGTTTGCAGAGACTTAGTTATGAAGAGTTTATGTGCTGTGTTAAGGAAACTAAGTCTTATCCCATAGGCATTGGGGGCCATTGAAAGATTTTTAAAGTGGATGAAAATGGTCAGATTACATTTCACTTATGTCACCCTGGTCACTGCATGGAGGAAAGATTTAAGGGGGACAAAACTCTAGACAAAGAAGGCAGTTAGAGGATGCTGGCAACCATAGTTATCCAAGTGAAGTAATAAAATCTTAGCCTTGGGCATTGGTTCCAGGAGAATGGATTTTATAAAATAGTGAATTAAAATCATCAGGACTTCAGTTCCACTTGTGATTGAGATAGAATAATAGAAATAGATTTACCCTACCACCTGAAAAAAATAAACACCAGGCAAAACATGAAACTGGACTTCAGTCAATGAAAGAACATGAGTCCTGAGAAAAAGGAATGAACAAGGTGAACCTAACAGTTTTCCTAACTTATAGCATTGAGAGAGTTTTCAAGCTGTGTTAGGGGTAACCTAGCGAGACTGAGTTGAAGAGATATTGCTGAGAGTCTGGGGAGAACAAATGGCAAGAGTTCACAAGATAGAATACCACAGAAGAAAGAGGTACACGCAGAACGCCAGAGATCTGCAGAGGGTCCCCTTCAAGTATTCAGTAGAGTACTCATCAACACATACATGTGAGGAAACCACCCAGACAGTAGTCCAAAGAATTAAAAGGAAGAGTACCGGAACCTCACACAGAGCCAAGAATACTGCCTGATTCCAACAGCCAAACTGGAAAGCCTCATGAATAGTGGCACATTGCGTATAGTATTCAGGAAGGTTTCTCCTTGGTAACGAGGGGATAATTAGCACTAAACTGAGCACTATTCTGGACCATCCAAACAAAATAAAAGCAAGACCTGAAAGGATCAAGTTATGTCTGAGTAACTTAACTGCATCTAGTTATTGAAACTGCCTACATCTTAAAGTCTTTGTTATAAAGTATACACAGGCAGGAAGTTTAGCAGAAATGGTCATGCTTTGATTTGGCTTTAAAAGGATGAGAAAATCCCACTTGTGCTATCAAAGAATCTTTGCTTTGATCTCTTTTTTCTCTTCCTTTAGTAATACAAAGTGATCATTTCTTGCAGTTACTACAAACTGACAGTGTTCAGATAGAATCTACAATCATAACTATGCTATAGAACATTCTGCAGATCGACTTGGTTTTACAAAATGTTGCTACTTTTGCTTAGAAGCATTATCAATTTGATACCAGTTTTGCTAAAGCGTTGGTTGCACATGATTTGTATATGGCACTTGAAAATCTCTAGCCAGAAGAAAACTCAAAAATGTTTTTAGCAATACAAAAATATCCAGCACCCAACGAGATAAAATTCATGCAAGTGCCAGGCATGCAAACAAGCAGGAAAACAGGACCCATAATGAGAAGAATCAGTTGATCAAGATCAAGTATGTTAGAATTAATAGACAACAACATTAGGACAGTTATTATTTCATATGTTCGAAAAGTTGAATAGAGGCATATATGACATAAGACTCAAACTGAACTTTCATGTAGACATGTAAACTACAATCTCTGAGATGAAAAATACACCAGGCAGGATTAATATTGCAGAAGATTAGTCAACTTGAAGACATAGCAATAGAAACTATCCAAAATGAAATGAACAGAGAAAAGGAATGAAAAAGAGAGAGAGAGGGAAGAGAGAAAGAAAGAAAAGCACATCAGTGAATCAGTGATCTGGATAACTGTTTCAAACAGCTTTATATAGGTATAATCAGAGTATCTAAAAGAGGTAGTAAAATCAGAAGAAAATATTTGAAGAAATAGTGGCTGAAAATTTTCCAAATTTTTTTTTCCTGCTTTATTTCCCCAACCTCCCCCCACCCCCCCCCCACTCCCACCCCCCCTGTACACAGTTGTATATCTTAGTTGCAGGTCCTTCTAGTTGTGGGATATGGGACACTGCCTCAACATGGCCTGATGAGCGGTGCCATGTCCATGCCCAGGATCCGAACCCTGGGCCACCACAGCGGAGCCCGCGAACTTAACCACTCGGCCACGGAGCCGGCTCGCCCAAATTTGATAAAAACTATAATCTTACAGATTAAAAAAGCTCATTAAACCCCAAGGACAATAAATATGAAGAAAATTCTACACCAAGGCACGTTGTAATCAAAGTGCTCAAACCAGCGATAAAGAGAAAATCTTAAAAGCAGCCAGGGGGGAGAAAAGACATTATATACATACAGAGGATGAAGATAAGGATGACAGCAACTTTCTCATCAGAAACAACACAAGCAAAAAGATAGTTGAGCAATATCCTTAAAATACTGAAAGAAAACAACTGTCAAACTAGAATTTTATACCTAGCAGAAATATGTTGGAAAAACAAAGGCAAAATAACTTTTTCAGAAGTCACCAGCAGAGCCACACTACAAGAAATGTTTAAGGAAGTTCTTTAGCCAGAAGGAAAGTAGATCTACACAAAGGAATGATGATTAGAAATGATAATTATATAGGTAACTGTATAAAATTATTTTTCTTATTATGACAGTATTATATGTAATATAACATTTGCTTATACAAAGATAAGGGGGTTTTAAAACATGCGTATTAGTAAAATGTATTACAGCAATAGTATAAAGACTGGGAGGAGAGAAATGGAAGCATACTATTGTATGCTTAAAAGTAAAAGCATGAAAAAAGATATGCCATGCTAACACTAGTCAAAAGAAAGCTGGAGTGCCTATATTAATATCAGAAAAAGTAAACTTCAGAGCAAAGAATATTACCAGTGATAAAGTTATTTCATAATAATAAAGAAGTCAATTCACCAAGAAAACATGTTTATTGACCCAATAGCAGAGCTTCAAAACTTGATAGAACTACAAGGAGAAATAGATGAATCTGCAATTAAAGTGAAAGATGTCAATATCCCTCACTTGATAATTGATAGAATAGGTAGGCAAAAAATTAGTATGACTACAGAAGATTTGAACAGCAATATCAGTTTGACCTGATTGACATTTTTAGAACAATCTATCAAACAATGGCAGAATGCACATTCTTTCCAAATGCAAATGGAATATTTACGAAGAGACCATTTTCTGGGCCGTATAACAAGTCTGAATAAACTTAAAAGGATTTTGTCATACAAAGTATGTTCTCTGGCCTCAGTGAAGTTAAACTGGAAATTAATACCAAGAAGATCTCTGAAGAATCTCCAGATATCTGGCAAATAGTAACGTGTATCTAACCCAAAGGATGAAGAAGAAATAAAAAATTAAGTTATAAATTATTTTTAAGTGAATGGAAATGAAAACATATCCATATTTCTGGGATACATCTAAATTAAAGCAGTACTTATAGGAAAATTTACATCACTAAATGCCTATATTAGAAAAGAAAAAAATCATTGACTTCAGCATCCACTTTAAGAAACTAAGAAGAAAGAATTAAAGTAAGCAGAAGAAATCATAAAGATCAAAGCAGAGATCAATAAAATAGTATACAAAAACAATAGAGAAAAATCAGTGAAACCATAAGCTGGTTCTTTGAGAAGACTGATGAAATTAAACCTATAACAAGACTGATCAGGAAAAAAAGAGAGTGCAAACTGCCAATATCAGGAATTAGAAAGGAGACAACACAATAGAGTCTATCGAAATTTAAAATATCATAAGAGAATAATATGAACAACTTTATGTTTATCTAGATTAAATGGGTAAGTTCTTTGAAAGACACAAACTACCAAAACTCATTCAAGAAGCAATAGATAACCTGAATAGCCCTATAACTATAAATTGAATTTGTAGTTAAAACACTTCCCACAAAGAAAACTCCAGGACCAGACGACTTCTTCACTGATAAATTCTACTAAACATTTGAGGAAGAAATAATCCTAAACAAACTCCTCCAGAAAATTGAGGAGAAGGAATTACTTCCCCACTCATTGATGGGGTCAGCATTACCCTGATACCAAAACTAGACAAAGACATTATAAGAAAACTACTCAGTAATATACTAATGAACGTAGATGCAAAAATGCTAGTTAATACATCTTGAATAAGTTGGGTTTATCCCAGAAATTCACAACTGGTGTAATATTCTAGTCAATCAATACGATTCATCATATTAACAAACCAAAAAAGGAAAAACATATCATCATATCAATAGATGCAGAAAAGGCATTTGACAAAATTCAACATCCATTCCTGGTTTAAAAAAAAACTCCCAACAGAGTATTAATAGAAGGTAGAACTTCCTCAGCCTGATGAAGAACATCTATGAAAAACCTACAGCTAAGATACTTAATGGTAAAATAATAAATATTTTCCCTATAAGATCATGAATAAGATAAGAATGTCCACTCTGATCACTTTTATTCAACGTTACATTGGACTTTCTTGCCTACAGTACAGTCAAGCAAGAAAAAGAAAAGTGATCCATACAGAAAGGGAGAACTAAAACTTTCTGTGTTTGGAGATGACACTGTAATCTATACATAAAATCCAACAGAATGTGCAAAGCCACTAAAATTATAAGTGAGTATAGCAAGGGTAGTAGGATACAAAATCAATATAAAAATATAAATTGAATTCTTATATCCATCAATTAATACTCTGAAATTGAAAATATTGCAATTTACAATAGCACAAAAAATATGAAATGCGTAGGGTTAAATCTGATGAAAGATGTGAAAGATGTATTTACTTAAAACTATATATTGCTGAGAGGAATTAAAGAATAGGTAAATAAATGGAAAGGTAAACCGTGTTGATCAATGATGCAATATTGTTAAGATCTCAGTTCTTTCCAAATTGATATATACCTTAAACACAATCCTAATCAAAATACCATTTTTGCAGAAATTGACAAGCCCATTTCTATAATTCTATGAAAATCAAAGCACCTAAAATATAAAATAGCCTAACTAGCTTTGAAAATGAAGAATAAAGTTGGAGAGCTAACACTACCTAATTTTAAGACCTTTTTTTAATAAAGCTAACATAATTAAGACAATGAGATTTTGGTGCAAAGATATACAAATATATCAATGGAACAGAATGGAATCCAGAAATAGACTCATACATATATGAACAGTTGATTTTCAAGAGAAAATGTAAAGGTCATTCAGGAGGAAAGGATCATGGAACAATTGGCTTTCAATATGTAAAGAAAAGGATTTTGATCTGTAACTCTTATCTTTGATCTGTAATGCTTACCATATACAAAAATTAATTCAAAATGGATAATAGACCTAAATGTAAAACCTAAACTATAAAACTTATAAAAAAAATAGTAGAAAACCATTATGACCTTGGATTGTGCAAAATTGCTTAGATTCTTAGATTAACACCAAGGGAAAATCCAGAAAAGAAGAAATTGATAAATTAGACTTGATCAAAATTTTAAGTCTGCTGTTCAAAAGATACTGTTTAAGAAAATAAAAAAGACGAGGCACAGACTGGCAGAAAATATTTGCAAAGCACATATCTTAAGTATTTGTATCCAGAATGAATAAAGAACTGTCAAAATTTAAAAATAGAAAAAACCTCAGTTTGAAAAATGGGCACAAGATCTGAACAGACACTTTGTGAAAGAAGATATATAGATGGTGGACAAGCACATGAAAAGATGTTGAGCGCCATGAGTCATTAGGGAGATACTGCTACACACTTGTTAAAAGGCTAAGATTTAAAACACTGACTGACCCAAATGTTGACAAGGATATGGAGAAACTCATACACTGCTGGTTGGAGTGGTAAATAGTACAATCACTTTGAAAAATAGTTTGGCAGTTTCTTAACAAGGAAACATACACCTACCATGTTAGCCATCCATTCCACTCCTAGGTATTTGCCCAAGGAAAGTGAAAGCATATGTTCTTACAAAGACTTGTGCACAAGTATTCATACCAGCTTTTATTAGTAATAGCCGAAGACTAGAAACAACTCAAATGTCCATCAACTGATGGATAAACTGTGGTAAATATAATAGAGTACTACTCAGCAGTAAACAGGAATGAACTACTCATACATGTAGCAACACAGATAAAATCAAGATAATTGTGCTGAGTGAAAGAAGGCAGGCAAAAAAAAGGACATACCGTGTGATTCCATTTGTATAAAATTCTAGAAAATGTAAACTAATTTATAGTTAGAGAAAGCAGATCATTGGTTGCCTGGGTGCCAAGGAGAGCAAGGAGGGAGGGACTACGCTGAAGCACAAGGAAACTTTGTGGAGTGGTGGATATGTTCATTATCTTGATTGTAGTGGTGAAACATCAAAACTTATCAAACTGTACACATTAAATATGTGTATTTGTTTTGTATAAATTATATTTTAATGAATCTATTAAAAATAAAAAATCATCAGGCCTTGGTGAGCATTTTGATATGGGATAGGATAAAGGATGCATTCAGGCATGACACCAAGTGATCAGTATTGGGTAATTAGATAGACAGTGGTATAACCAAAACAAAGCATATAGAATTACTTTGTTGGGGAGACAGATGATGAATTCACTGTTGGTTATGTTGAACATAGGTGGATATATTCAGCAGGCAGTGAAATAAGAGTCCCTGCAAAAACTTGTACATAAATATTCATAAGCAGCTTTATTTTTAATAGCTAAAGACAAGGTGACTCAAGTGTCCATCAGCAGATGAATAGATAAACTATTATTTCTAGAAGAGATCTTGACTAGAGTTAGAGATTTATGAATTGTCAGCCTAGAAATGATAGTTAAAAATATGAGAGAAGATGAGCTCAGTGGGAAATACGAGTGAGAAAGGAAGTGGGCTGAAATGGAATCCTGAGGAATAACCTTTAAAGGGGTATGCTGGAAAAGAGGAGCTAATGAAGAAGACTGAGAAAGAATGGTCAGAAATCTGTAGGTGGAGGGTTGAGGGGGACCAGATGAACATAGTATCTCAGAAGCTGAATAATTCGGGTAGAGAGTATCAGGTACAACTTTTACAGTTACTTTTTTTACTGGACAAAAGTCGTTTATATTGTTGTCAAATAAGAATCTATTTGCATTGCTCTAAGAGTCATTGCTGTTACTCATTTTCTGCAAGACAACCTCTACTTTTACAGAATTGCAAAATATCCTAATCAATAGGAAATAGTCAAACAAAGGTACACACCCCTAGAAAATCACATACTCCTTAAGTGGGGTGAGTAAAAGGACACCCAGTAATCTCTTTTTAGTTATTTGTAAATTTCAGATAATTTTTTATGACATAAGGTAAGATGAGGTTGTTAGTTATAATGAAGGAAATACCAAAGGAAAGAGAAAGTTCCTCCTATGTTAAGTACACAATAATTGAATTCCTATAGCATTTTTGTCTTCGTACATCATTAAGCAATGAAACATGTTCTGTCTTGTGATTTTCCTCTTAATGTTGCCTTGAAGCTTTTGAATCATCTGTTTAGTATTTTGCACATTTATCTTTCCACTACAATTTGATTGCAGTTTCTCTGAGGAGAGGGCCTCTGGATGCTTTGTATTTGCTATTTTACCCAACATGGTGCTTTACGTACAGTAAGAATTCAATAAATACTAGTTGATTTAATGTGATGTATTCTTGGAACTAAGCTATGGCTTTAAAAAACTGGTTATCTTCTTGGATCAGGCCACAGTCAGGCATCAAGTTGCTGAACCTTTTATGTTTAATTTGTTGTGATACCGATGCATCAATTAGTAATGGTACATTTTTAATTGTTTAATTTTTTTTTTGTTCTGTTAGTGGTGATTTACTGAGAATAGAAGGAAAAACCCTGCATTCAATTTTAGATGAAGTTGTTTTCAAGCTTTTATCAACTCCTAGTCCAGTCATAAGACACACTGCTACGAAGCTGCTACTGTTGATGGCTGAATCGCATCAGGAAATTTTGATTTTACTGAGACTAAGTGCCTGCTACAAAGGTAGTACATGTATTCCTTCTTTTCTTGAGATTCTCAAAAAGGACATTTTTCTTGATAGTTTATGGAAAACAGAATTTCTGTGTTTTGAAAAAGTCAGTAACTGAAGTGTGTAGATAAAACCCGATCATAACAGATACCAATTCAGGAAAAAGTTTTTAGGTAATCAAGCTATCCTCATGTCCCAGCAGATGGCATATGGTACTTTGTTGATGAGGTTACAATGAATATTTACTCCCTCTCTGACAAAAAGGTTGTGTCTTGAATATACCATATAGTATGTTAAAAATAATGGCCAAAAAGATTGGTGACCTTACCAAGACTAGCTTTACAGTTATTAATACAGCTGAGAACTTGAGTCTTGAAGAGCGTATAAGGCACAGAAAGATCCAGATAGTGGCTTCCCCAGTTGTACACTCCAAGGCTATTTGACTTTACTTATTTGTATTGCATACATACATTATAATACATCATTCCAACATGCCCTGGAAATAGTACTTACTTTGTACCTTATCCTGCTACTGTTTTGTTTTGGGATGAAAATGCAGTATTTTAATGTTATAACACTATTGATTTACCCAAGATTACATATATTACTGTATATTTTAATTTAATAATAACTTTCTTTAATGAATAATGACTAATGATAACCTGCTTCAGTGCTTCTACAGGGTAGGCATTTACTCAGTATGTATTCATTACCTTTTTAAAAATGTTTTGGTTTAAGGTGTTTATGTTCAAACAGAAAAAAAATTCTCTATCTCTGCTCTTTGACTTACCATAATGACTCTACTCCCCTTTTCTTAATTAAAGTGATTGACTAGACATTTTGCATCAGATCTTACAAGTAGGCACATAAGAACTCTTAGGACAAGGGAATGTCTTAAAGACCTCAGTGTAGAAGTCTTTGAGAATAGGAAAAAGAAAAATCATATGATTAATCTTGTTGTGTTCATTTGTTTCTAAACCAGACTTTTTAACCTCAAATTAATACTGATTAGATAACAAAATCATATTTTTTTATTAATAGTTGTACTTTTGTTATTCCATTTCAGGACTCAGAAGTCTACTAAATAAACAAGAGCCTGGGACAGAGTTTAGTCAAGAACTTAGACAGCTCATTGGCCTTTTAAGCCCTAAGGTCTATCAGGAAGTAGAAGAGCAGGTATTAAATTATAAAAATAATTTGCACAGTATTTGCTAACAGTTCAGTAAACATTTTAGTTTCAAAATATTGGAGAGTGGTAGTCTGTTGAATCTTATTTGCTCTCTCTCCCCCTGTCTTTACTTACTTCCCCCTAAGATCCAGAGCAGCCATAGTTTGATGGGGGAAGGTGTTGTTTATGGACTGAATTTTTAACCCCAGAGCCTTTTTTTTTTCAGCTGGCACAAAGAGTTCTTCATAAGTTTGAATCCTTGAAGAAGTGAGGCCAGGCATAAGAAGTCAAGCATTTAAAGCATTAAATAAGCAGAACTATAAAAGTCTTGTAAAGGGAGTAAAAGATTAATCAGGGAGAATTTGGAGATAACCAAACTATATCTTGGATATGTTCTAGATGTTGCCTAACTAGTGTGCCTCCTCTGGGAGGTCAGGTTTAACATCCTTAGGCCTTCCGTGTCCTGGGACTATGAAAATGTTGCCTCTTGCCTGACTTATTAGAGATGGAGATTAATACTTGCCCAGTCTTGATATTTTAAGAGGTAAACTTCTAAAAAAGACTTTCCTAGTGATGTCTCTAAATTAATTCTGTCTTTTAATTTCAGAAACTACATCAAGCAGCTTGCTTGATTCAAGCTTATTGGAAGGGTTTCCAAACTAGAAAGAGACTAAAGAAGCTTCCATCTGCTGTGATTACTTTGCAGAGGAGTTTCAGGTAAAAAATTTTAGTGAGAGGAATGATGATCAGAGAGGGCTAGATATGTCTTACTAGAGTACAGCTGAGTGAAAACTTAAGGTTTTTGTTTTGGGGTTTTTTTTCCAATTTTTTAATCAGTTTTTGTTACTCTTTCATTCTTATTCCATACATTTCTGAGTACCAGCACTCCAGTAACCAGATGCACTTTCAAAGCAAAGGAGATAAAGTAAGACAGGAATCTACTGTAAGAAATACACAGTTCTATTCATTTAATAGGATTTTCTTGTGGGCCAAACCTTCAGAGGGAGCCAGTGATAGTAATTATCTTATTAAACCCTTAAAACAAAAAATTGCCGTAATTGTTCATATCTAGTTATGGTAAAAACATGTATGAATATGTAAAAGTTTAAGTATATTAACCTGATTTTCCTCAGTAAATATGGCATGGATAGATACGGTCTTTGAGATACAACATAGTTTATCATTCATCTCTATTTCAAGTAGACTAAAAATGAAATACTAAAGACATGGCCCAGTTTTTGATATGACTGATTTTAGTTCACTAAAGTGAAACTTGCTTATTTCAGAAGTTAGTGTTGCTTTTTTTACGAAAACTGAAACTATTTTAATAACTGCAGCTGCATTTCTCAGTTATAAGAATGTTTTAAAGTAGTGGACTAAAATTTAGCTTTAAGTTGGACTGCATGAGAACTCACCTCTGAGATGGCTCTACCCTATTATAAATGACCTAAGAGCTAAGTCATGTTTGTGTGAGTGTGTGTGTTGCTTTCCATTGCCTCTAAGAATCTGGATGGGTTAGTGGTGGATATTGAGCCCCTCTGGCTAACTATGTCCCTTAATGGACATCCTTTTCATTGATGAAAGTTTCCTTCAGAGAAGACTTAAGGATAGGTTATTAATATTATTTGGAATGAGTTTTGTTGGTAGCAAAAAAAGCATTAATTTTTTAAACATGTTTCAAGTGGCTGATATATGCCAGATGCTATGCTCTGCACTGGGAGAGTTAAACAGACTTGAGTTTGTATCCCACCTCAGCAATTTATGGGCTGAATGACCTTGGACAAGTTGCCCTATCTCTCTCAGCCTCAAATTTCCCGTCTATATAAAATGGGGATAGTTTTCTATGTACCTGACAAGATTAAAATAGTATAAAGTTTTTTAGCATATTACCTGGCACTTAGAACATGGTGAGGTGAGATGCATATGGCACATTTTTTGCCTTTGATTTACAAATCTAGTTAGATAAACAGATCTGTCAAATAAATAGTACTCATGAGAGGTAAGTATAATCCATTCCAGCATTGCTCAAAAGTTTATTGTCTATCCTACAAGCTATTTCTTAAAAAACATTAAAAAAGGATTCCTTTGGTCAAATAAATTTGGGAAATGAATACTTTGAGAGTCACAGTATACATTCTTCTATTCAAGAGTCTGAGATGTTCTTGGGATAGCCTTGCCTTCTGTTGTGAACTCAGAGTAGTTACTACTTATGGATTCTACTTGCTGTCATTCTCAGCTGTCTGTCCTCTTACATTAAAAGGTACTCCTATGCTGTGAATTCAAACCTTTAATGTTTAGTCTCACAACAGTTGTCAAATTTGCCAGTTTACTTTCTCTTGCAATATGTAAATCTTTATTTAAAAGAATCCCAGGGGGCCAGCCTGGTGGTGTAGTGGTTAAGATTATGTGCTCTACTTTGGTGGCCTGGGGTTCACAGGTTTGGATCCTGGGCACAGATCTACACAGTACTCATCAAGCCATGCTGTGGAGGCATTCCACATGCAAAATAGAAGAAGATTGGCATAAACGTTAGCTTAGGGACAGTCTTCCTCAAGCAAAAAGGAAGATTGGCAACAGATGTTAGCTCAGGGCCAATCTTCCTCGCCAAAAAAAAAAAGTATCCCAGGATTACAGATTTTGTCCACTTAGAAGTATATCTATGGAATCTAACTAATATTCCACTATTTTAAAATAGAAATTCTATTGCTTTATGTAACAGAACCAGATCTATTATAAATATTTCTATTAAAAGAGATTAGCTGTGAAGACAAACTGATTTAAATCTCACATTAGAATGAGTTTGTTTCCTTTCAATATTTTGAGTTTGAAGTTTCAGGACAGACTGAAGTATGTCTTTAACCTTTAGGTTCTATTTAATTTTTTTAATTTCAAGTTTGTTCCAGGCTTCAGCACCTTTCGTCTACTATTAGTTGCGACAGTTTATGCAAATTTCTCTTGCTTCCTTTATAGCTGGGCTTTCTGCAAAGGTTATTTCTGTCTCTTTGTGGTCAGATAATTCTCTCAGAGTAATTTCCCCCTCCCATGTTTTTTTGGGGGAAGGACTGTGCATCACTCACAATTATGGGCTCAGATTCATCAGTGCTCTTTAGATTCAGCAAGAGGCAGTCTTTTATAGTCACACCCTTGCTAAAGCACTTTCTTGGGAGTTTCTTTTTTATTTAATTATTTTTCATGGTCAGAAACTTTATTTTCTGTTAAGTACTCTTTACCTCAGCAAGGTTTTCTGTAGCAGCTATCAGCTGCTCCAATTATCTTTGGGAAACCTCACAAATTATCTGCCTCTAGCATGGTGTTGATGTTTAGGTGTTGTAATTATACTTGGCTTGACTTTGTAGAAGAAAACCGTTTTTTCCTCTACCCACCTTAGGTTCATTGGCTGGGGCCCTGAAAATTAGACTGACAAAAAGATCAGATTAACAAGAGAAAAACAATTTATTAATGTGTGCAGCACACATCATGCAGAAGAAACTTCATGTGATGAGTTAACTCAAAGAGGTGGTTAGAACTTGGGCTTATATTTGTATAGATCTTAACAAAGCATAATAAATTTGTAGAGAAGTGACAAGTGAAAAGAAAAGGCTTTTAGGCTTCCAAGGGTAGCAAATTGTAGGAAGGCAAATATGTTGGGGAAACTAATGGAAGATATGGGTTATTTGTGCAGGTTCATCTTGACACCAACTTTTCTACCTTCTTCATCAAAACTTCCTTGGGAGGGAGGATTTATGGCACTCCTCATTTCTCAGACATTTCTGTTTTTAGTTAGATAAGAGAAGCTCCCATGAAGGCTTTCTGCATTTGTTGATTCTTACTTCCCTCCAGCTCAGAATAATCTTTATGCCAAAGTAGCATATTCTGCTACTCTTCAACTTCCCCTTAAAACGGCTCCTTAAGGGCAGAACTGGATCTCTTCTCTGTTTGCCTGAGGGACAGTAGCAAGCAGGCAGCAGTTACTCAAATAAATGTTTGTTGAGTTAATGATAAATGTTTGTCTGAGGGACAGTACCAAGCAGGCAGCAATCACTCAGATAAGTGTTTGTTAAGTTAAGGAACAGAGCCTGTCAACAACTTTGACCATGAACTCATGGGACTATCCCTGTTCATACTTATTATTCTACAACAGAGGCATTCCTGGAGAATTCTTGATGTCTTGGCAGCAGATAGTTTGGTTAACTCCCCCTTTGATGGTAAAGATTCATGTTAATTAAATGTAACTCAGGAATGTACTTACGTAAGGTATTTTGAGACGATGATATCTGATCAGTCTTTTCCTTTTCAGAAGTGCAGTACAAATGCCAGATGGTCAAATGCCTACTCTTTCTTACAAAGAAACCAGTGAAAATAAATAATCTTTTAATTTTTGATGATTATAGGAACTTTTATCCACAGAATAACTAGAATGTTCCTAAGAAAGGGGAAAAACATTTAAAGTCACATTAATTCCTATTGTTTTCAAACATGATATTAAAGCATATGAATCCAGAAACATGTGTATTTCCACTTTGTAGTGGTCATTTCAGTTACTGAACCTCACTTATCTACTGTCTTCCTGGTTTGTATTTTACTTCCACATGCATGCTCCATAAGTCTTTGCAGTTTTGCCACATATTAGAGCTTGCATGCCTAAGCTGTTTCCCAAGCCCAGTTTTCTGACAGATTAAAGGTCCTAGCAGTGTAGTTGTAATGATTACTATGTTTCTCATACTAATAGTATATTAAAAATATTGGTAATTAGATGTTAATCTGTGATCAAATAGAAGTTAGAAACAGAGGTGGTTTTTTTGTCTTGTTTTCTTGTTAGTCAATTTGAAAGGAGATTCTGTTTAGGATATGTTCTCTTTTATCCTCCATAAGTAGGTAAATGGCAAAACGTTCTTATCAACATGCTGTACATCCCAAAAGTTTTGAAGGGGGAGTTCTGTAGGTGAGGCAAGTTTCCACCAGTCATTCTTTGGGAAGAGAAAGGCCCTTACTTACTTCATCTCTGTCTCAGGAGGAGCAAGAGATACTTAGAAACTATTCAACTCACTGCACATCCTCTCTCAAACCCCTTCTCCTTTTGGCACTTACATATACTTGAGGTCTTCTCTACCTATGATAATAGGGTTAAGAAAGAGGTTTTGAAACTATGAAATCCTCAACTCTGGCCTACATGGAAATCCAAAGAAAACTTAAATTGTAATTGGTAGCAGTTAAGAAATTGTAAGAAAAGAAACAAAAACTGCTCACACACACCTACACAAAATTTTATCAAAATAATTTTGTGAGTTTTCCTTCTCTGCTTTAAAATATTTCCTTTCAAAGTTGTCTTATGCTTAATTGTTTTTGCTTTTTCAAAGAAATTGAGTTAAAAGTTGTTATAACCCTCTCTAACTACACCATTATGAAGCCTGCCTGTTAACACTACAAAGCTATAGCTAAGGTACCACATTTGCTGGCAGTTTAATTTTAAGAAAAGAATATAAGAGAAAGCAAATGCTCTTGAGTGAGACACATGCAAAGTAAGTCCATAGAGAGAAAATAAATAATGCATTCTGCTTTTCTTCTTATCCTCTTTGGTTTCTTTTTCTATGTGTATCTGCAGGCATTTTGAATATATTTACTATAGACACACTTATGATCTCCTTATATAGTGATGTAGGAAGCAAAAATGGGTAGAAATGGCTAAGGAAAATTTTTGTGAATAAAAGCAGATAATACAGAAATGCTAGTTAAATAAAATTTTTGTGCCACATGAAAATTTTTATAATCAGTTATAAAAACAATATTTATTAGTCAATAGTTGAGAAGTAGATAAACATATGAATAAAATTAAGATCATCCATAATCATACTATGCAATGAAAATCTCTATTGAAATTTTAGTTTTTTTTCATAATTTCTTTTTCTTTTCTTTTTTTTTTTTTGAGGAAGATTAGCCCTGAGCTAACATCTGCCACCAATCCTCCTCTTTTTGCTGAGGAGGACTGGCCCTGAGCTAACATCCGTTCCCATCTTCCTCTACTTTATATGTGGGACGCCTACCACAGTATGGCTTGCCAAGCAGTGCCATGTCTACACCCAGGATCCGAACTGGTGAACCCCGGGCCACCAAAGCAGAACGTGCACACTTAACCACTGTGCCACCAGGCTGGCCCCTTATTTTTCAATATAAGTAAATACATATATTTTTACACAATTTGGATCTCTTCTATGTCCTGATTTTATTTTCACTTGACATTAGATTGGGAGTATATTCTCATCTTACTAAATATTCTTTGAAATTATTTTTTCATAGTTCATAGCATCTCATCCAGTGAATGAACCAGTATTTATTTATCCACTTCACTATTGTAGGACATACGGTTTGTTGTCAACTTGTTACAGTTGTAATGCTATAGAGAACATCCATGAACATAAAGTTTTACATACATGTCAGTTTTTTTAAGAAAATTAGTAGAAATGGAATTATTGGTTGACATTTTTAAGGCTTTTGATTCATTTGTTAAATATTTCTCAGACTTGTAATGCATATCTCCAAGTATTTCTCCAGAAGAGTTGTACAGTAGCAGCACATGAAAACCTACTTTATCATACTCTAACAACACTAGGAATTATCTTAAAAAAACTTTTTATTTGTCTGTATTTATGTGATTATTAGTGAGGTTAAGCATTTTTTCGTATACTTCTTGAGTGGACATATTTATAAAAATTGTGTGTAAGGTTTTTAATGTTTCCATCACAGATCTAAACGAACAAAGATGCTACTGAAGCTAAATAGGCAGAAGGAAGAAGAGGACCAGAGATTACAATTGCAACTTCAAAGACGGAGAGCCATGAGACTTTCCCGAGAATTACAGCTGAATATGCTTGAAATAGTTCATCCAGGTAGATGGCAGTATCAATTTTATAAATGTAATAAGAATGTTTAGGATATCATTTAATAAACTAAATTGTCCAGCTGCCTGATTATTTATTTTTTTTAATTTGGACCTTTTCTCTGTTTCTCCTTTTTCAGATAAACCTTATTAAATCTCAAGTCAAAAACAAAGTTACTATTTTTTCTGATTAAGGTCTATTAATTGATGATGAGCAATCTCTATACTGGTTTTTCTTTTCTTACCTTTCAGATAAATTAGTGAACATAAAAATTTATGCCTAAAGATAGCTGTCAGTGACATAAAGAATCCCCTTGAACTTAAGTAAGGAGTTAGAATATTGCTACATTCTGCCATCAGAACTTTACTTATACTGCAGCACAAACCTTGTAACACCTTCGTGCCACCTTTGACACTAGCTGAATTTAAAGTGTGGTCTGGGAAATCTGCATGGTTTCAAGATTCTTTTTTCATTCTTCCCCTTCCTCTGCTACTCCTCATTCCCAGTGTCCTTTACTAGCCTCTTATTTCTCTTTCCCTTAAATAGAGATGTTCCCGAGGGTTCCATTCTCACCCCATTATTCTCATGTTGCTTTTCCTAGGGTATCCCATCCATAACTGTAGCTTTAGCTACCAACTGAGTGCTTAGCACTCTGAAATCTTGTCTGCATCCTCATACTCTCTCCTAAGCTCTAGACCAGCGCTGCCTGATAGAACTTTCTTTTTTTTGTTTTTTGTTTTTTGTGTTTTTTTTTGTTTTTTTTGTTTTTTGGAGGAAGATTGGCCCTCAGCTAACTACTGCCAGTCCTACTCTTTTTGCTGAGGAAGCCTGGCTCTGAGCTAACATCCGTGCCCATCTTCCTCTAGTTTATACGTGGGACGCCTACCACAGCATGGCTGCCAAGCAGTGCCATGTCCGCACCCAGGATCCGAACCAGCGAACCCCGGGCCGCCGAGAAGCGGAACGTGCGAACTTAACCGCTGCGCCACCGGGCCGGCCCCCTGATAGAACTTTCTACAAAACGAAATGTTCTTTATTTGCATTGTCCAATACGGTAGCCACTGTCTAGAGTGACTGTTGAGTACTTGAAATGTGGCTAGTGCACTTGAGGACCTGAATTTTTAATTTTACTTTATTTAAATTTAAGTAGCCATTTGTGGCTAGTTTCTAGTGTATTGGACAACACAGCTTGGTAGCCAGCTGCCTATTGGGTAGCTTTACTTAGATATGCACAGGCATCCCAGGAACTAGTCATTATCTCCCCGTCAGAATTTCCTATCCCTGTCTTCTTCATCTCAGATGATTGCACCAACAGTCTTCTCAGTTTCCCATCTTTGAGACATCCTAAAATTCTTCCCTCTCTCACCTTCACATCCAGTTGATCATTAAATCCTATCAGTTTTTTGTACTTTCTCTCAAATACAGCCCTTTTTATTATTACCTTCCACTTCCTTATTTTATCACTTAGCTACTGTGAACCCTGGGCTATATGCTGACCAACGCCTAGAAAGTAATAAAAAAAGTCATCTGTAGAACTGAGTGAGTGACCGAAGAGAAGTTTAGAAGCACATACACATGTTTTGCCCTTTCCTTCTGATGGTACTGAATGACTTCCTAACCATGTTCTTGTGATTCTTTTTTCTAAGTGTTCTTGCTATTGTACTTTTGGCCCTTTTTCATTCCTCTGACACAAAAAATTGTATGAGTCTTTGCTCTAAAGAAGCTCCATAATCTGATAAATTTTTTGGAGCTCTTTGTTGCTAAAATGTAGAACCATTGTAAAATAATAGAATTGGGAAAATCAGTGAACAATATTGAAAAAAATAAAAATTCTGTGAGATTGTTACTATCATTGTCCTGGTTCCAGAACTTGAGAAAGCATAGAAGTGAATATGTTGTAATTGTGTCTGTCATCTTTTTAGGTCAGGTGGAAAAATATAATCGGGAAATAGAAGATAAATCAGCATTAATTATCCAGAAACATTGGAGAGGGTACAGGGAAAGGAAAAATTTTCACCAACAGAAGCCATCTCTCACGGAGCATAAAGCAGCTGTCACACTTCAGAGAGCAGTGAGTCTGATGTAGTAAAAAGAGTACTGGATTAGGAGGCAAAAACATGGGTTCAAACCTGACTTTGCTATTTACCTGCTGTGAAGTCTTCGTCAGGTCACTTTGCTTTCTTGAGCTATTGTTTCTTCCTCTATAAAATAAGAACCTCCTTACCACTGACCAAACTGATTTAGACACTTAGTCCTGAGCACTTCTGTAGACTCTTGGACATTTACCATAGTGCAATGTTGTTAATGTTTTTTCTTTCTTACTTGTGCGGTGATCATCTCAAGGATAAGGAACTAAGTCGTATTTATTGTTGCCAGCTCTCAGCATGTGCTTGATGTGTGAATGGATGTCTGCCCTACCTTTTTCACTCAGTTGTTATGTGGCTCAGGTGATCTAATTTATGTAAATTGCTAAGTCCTATGCAAGTGCAGCATATCATATTTGATGTTTTTTTAATGCACAGCTAATACATTAGATATAATTAGATCATTATAATTCCTGAATTATAGAATCGAGTTCTTAAATGATAATTTTCCTAGGATTTATCTGGCGCATAGTAATATTTTATTGCCTTGGAAGAGTATAGCACCAGCTGTTTATTTCATTTAATGGCCAGTTTTCCTAATATCCTGTTATTCACTTACACATGGTTAACTTTCACATTAGGACTTCAGGTCCTATAGCATTTAGTTTTACAATTCCTTATTGTTGAACTTCAGGTCAATTTCAGTTTTTCACAGTAATAGATTTTGAACAATCTGTTGAATTTTCTGTGATTAACGTTTTACAAAGATTTCTTTCAAATAATTTAAAAATAGAGTAGAGTAAGTACTAGGGAAATAGAAGGAGATGTCTGCCGCCTCCTTCTGCCTCAAACTTTTCTAGGGATCTCAGGCTGTATCTGCAACAAACAGTCCTGCACCATCACTGAATCACACCCACACCTGCTATTTACCCCCTGCTAACCAAGACAGTCTAAGGATTAAGGCATGGCTATCAGTTGGAGACACTTCCATTAGAGGAACCTTGGGTCTTTTCTAAGACTTGTACCTCATGGCTTTTTAAACTCTTCCCTGTCGGAGAATCACCTGGGCCCTTATGAAGTTGACTTACTACCTTGCCTGATTTAGATAAGCCCACTAGTTTGTAAAAGGGTCCTCTACTCTAAAGTGAGATACCCCAATTTGTCCACCATTCCCTAGAGAGAGAAGCAGGGGTCATCCTAGGATGATATCTGAGGGACTTGAAGGCATAGTTGTTGGGCTTTCATGCTTTCCCTTGGCATAAGAGGAAAACAAGTCACATCTGCCTCATGGCTTCCCTACCCAAAAAAAGGAATATGGGGTCTCCGTTGAAGTAAGAATAAAAAGAGAGGGGTCAAGATCACGTTTATAGTCTTTGCAGCTCACTACTAAAACTAACAATGAAATCAAAGCAAAGCTAGACATCAAAAGTAGAAATATAGAAAATAGAAAAAGAAAGAAGAGGATTACTTTCAAAGAGGAAAAAGAAAAATGACAAAGTACAGAGAGGAGAAAAAAGAATGTAGTAGAGAAAATTAGAACAGGGCAATGGTCAGTAAGGACACATTCTACCACATTTTTGAAGCATCCATTTCTAAGACGTCCTATAGACTTGCACTGTCTGATACATGAGTCACTAACCACATGTGGCTGTTGAGTAATTGACACGTAAGCTAGTCCAAATTGAGATGTGTTGTAAATGTAAAATACCCACCAGATTTTGAAGACTTAGCATGGAAAAAAGGTGTGAAATATCTCATTAACAATTTTTTATATCAGCATGTTGAAATGCTAATATTTTACGTATGTTGAGTTATAATATATTTACATAACTCAGTATATGCAAAATATTAATTTCACCTATTTCTTTTTAAGATTTTTTTTAATGTGCCTGCTAGAAAGTTTAAAATTGCATATGTGACTTGCATTATATTTCTATTAACACTGTACTTGACCTTGGTAGGAGAGAAAAGGAAATAATAATTCATCAGTTGAACAGAAAGGAATAGGAATATCATTTCAATAAGCTTGTCCCCTCAGGAGGAACTGGTTATTAATGTCCGTGGTAGAGAAAGGCCAGAACTGTTTACCTTCTGTCTCTCCCTTACTTTTTGCAAAAGCAGAGGCACTGTTTCTCAGATAGCTAAGAATAGAGAAAATCTTATGTAAACTTGCTAATTTCAAATTACACATCCTTACTCGCATAGACAAGTTGGAGTTCTCTGTAGCTGATTTAGTGTTGGAATTAAATTAGAAGTAAAAGTTAGCTGCCTTTTCCCTTTTAATGCTCCAGGATTTTCTTCTCTTGCTTCCTCATCTCTTAAGAAGCTCAGAAGGAAGCTGATGGTTGCCAGTGTCTGGTCTCTAGAACCAGAATGATGGCTAATTCTTGCTATTTGATTCTAGAAGAAAAGTACTATTGCACTATTATACATATCCATCACAGCCAACCACAAAAGCACTTAGTGAAACAAACCATTGGCAGTTGAGAAAATAAATAAAAACTGGGAGATAACCTATACAATGAAAACTATAAGACTTTCCTGAAAGAAATTGATGATGACATAAAGAGATGGTAAGACATTCCATGCACACGGATTGGAAGAATAAACATCATTAAAATGTCCATACTACCTAAAGCAATCTACAGATTCAGTGCAATCCCAATCAGAATCCCAGTGACAATCTTCACAGAAATAGAACAGAAAATCCTAAAATTCATATGGGGCAACAAAAGACCCTGAATTGCTAAAGCAATCCTGAGAAAAAAGGACAAAGCCGGAGGCATCACAATCCCTGACTTCAAAATATACTACAAAGCTATAGCAATGAAAACAGCATGGTACTCGTACAAAAACAGATGCACAGATCAATGGAACAGAATTGAAAGCACAGAAATAAAACCACACATCTGTGGAAAGCTAATCTTTGACAAAGGAGCTGAGAATATACAATGGAGAAAAGAAAGTCTCTTCATCAAATGGTGTTGAGAAAACTGGAAAGCCACATGTAAAAGAATGAAAATTGACCATTCTTTTGCACCCTTCACAAAAATAAACTCAAAATGGATCAAAGACTTAAAGGTAAGATCTGAAACCCTGAGATTTCTAGAAGAAAATATAGACAGTATACTCTTTGACATCAGTCTTAATAGGATCTTTTTGGACACCATATCTTCTCAGAAAATGGAAACAATAGAAAGAAAAAACAAATGGGACTTCTTCAGACTATAGAGCATCTACAAGGCAAGGGAAAACAGTATTCAAACAAAAACACGACTCAACAATTGGGAAAAAATATTTGCAAGTCATATATCCAACAAAGCATTAATCTCTATACTATATAAAGAACTCACACAACTCAACAACAAAAAATCAAACAACCCGATCAAAAAATGGGCAGGGGACATGAATAGACATTTCTCCAAAAAAGATATATGGATGGCCAATAGGCACATGAAAAGATGCTCATCATCACTGATCATCAGGGAAATGCAAATTAAAACTATACTAAGATATCATCTTACACCTGTTAGAATGGCGAAAATAACCAAAACAAAAAATAACAAATGTTGGAGAGGTTGTGGAGAGAAAGAAACCCTCATGCTCTGCTGGTGGGAGTGCAGACTGGTACAGCCACTATGGAAAACAGTATGGAGATTTCTCAAAAAATTAAAAATAGAAACACTGCGTGACCCAGCCATCCCACTACTGGGTATCTATCCATAGAACTTGAAATCAGCAATTCCAAAAGTCCCATGCACCCCTATGTTCATTGCAGCATTATTCACAATGGCCAAGGCGTGGAAGCAACCTAAGTGCCCATCGACTGATGATTGGATAAAGAAGATATGGTATATATATACAATGAAATACTACTCAGCCATAAAAAAGGATAAAAATCGTCCCATTCACAACAACATGGATGGACCTTGAGGGTATTATGTTAAGTGAAATAAGCCAGATAGAGAAAGACAATCTCTGTATGACTCTACTCATGTGGAAGTTAAACCTGTAGACAAAGAGAACAGATTAGTGGTTACCAGGGGAAAAGAGGAGTGCGGTGGTTGGCATAAAGGGTGAAGTGGTGCACCTACAATATTACTGACAATAATGTACAACTGAAATTTCACAAGGTTGTAAACTATCATAACCTCAATAAAAAGTAAAATGGATTAAACAAAAAAGAACCTGGGAGATAAATACAATTTCAGAGAGTCCTGAAATGACAAAGAATGAGGAAAAGAGAGAGAATTCAAGCTAAGATTTTCTGATATAGGAGCAGAGATTCCTCTGTTCTGGAACTTTTACTCTGAAGTTCCCAGCATAGCATCATAAGCCTAGGGTGATAATAAAAATAGGAGGTAGAGAAGAGAGGAGAAGCAAGGAAGAAAAATCGAGTAAAGAGAAGAAGAGAAGGAAAGGAGAGGGTCTATCAACAGGAGGATGCAGGCATAACTGAAAGCTCAGGTACCATACTGAAAACAAGAGTATTAGGGAAATTTTATATACTGAATGTGAAGACCTCCAGCCCTTTTTTCTTCTCAGCTCACAGAGTGCTGTCAGTGAGGCTTATATCCTGAAAACAGTAGACTAAAAGCATTTTCTCTGAGAAATCTGAACAGCCCAAGAGAAAAGTCATAAGTATACTCACGATGGGGCACCCAAACGACACAGCCCCGTTCAGCATCCCTACATTGAAGTACACAGTAGCTAAGCTCTACACACCTGCTCAGAATTTCTAAACAGCTTTTTAGTGCCTACTCTTAAATATCAGCTGAAAGTATCACTGGACATCTGAGGAAAGTTAAGGCCAAAACCAACAGAATAAACTACTTGGTAGAAATTCATTGCAGGAATGAGAAAACTTTTAAAAGTCTATTAATTCCTTACAGACTTAAGAGAAAATAATACATGAAACAAAACTAAGATGCTACATAAGAGGTAACAAATAGAATAAAATTTAAGAGAAAAAATAAAAGACATAATAAAAGGGCTAGGAAAGAAGGGTTGGGAAATCTCCTAGGAAAAGAAAAGATAACCAGTCCAGGAGGTCAAACATCCAAACGTTTGAAACAAAGAACAGCAACAAAAAACCTGAGGAAAGGAAATCAAATAATTCAAGATTTCCCGGAACTGAATGTCATGAGTTGTAGATTAAAAGGACGACCAGGGGATGGCTGGTGGTTAAGGGGTTAAATTCATGTGCTCTGCTTCGGCAGCCCAGGGTTTGCCAGTTTGGATCCTGGGTGCAGACCTACATACTGCTTATCAAGCCATGCTGTGGTGGGCGTCCCACATATAAAGTAGAGTAAGATGGGCACGGCAGGTTAGCTCAGGGCTAATCTTCCTCAAAAAAAAAAAAAAAAAAAGGACTGACTATGTGTCCAATACAATGACAGAAACACACCCGCATTTACTTCACATTACTGTGAAATAAACTGGGGACAAAAGTACTTCTCAATATCATCATTGGAAACTAAAAGGTTTTGGAGTAAGGCTGTCACATGTTTGAAAATGATTTCCAGCTGGAATTCTGTACCCAACCAAACCATCAGTTAAAAGTAAAGATAAACTAAAGACATTTTTATGCATCACAAAGTCACTGAAACAAAGGAATAACCCAAGAAAGAAACAACGTGGAATCCAGGAAACAGAAAGGAAAGATGAAAAGGAGTCATCAAGATGATGGTGAATGGAGATCTCAGGATGACACCTATGCACCAGTCATAGAGAACAGTCAATCCAGATTGGAGAGGTCAGAAAGCTCTAGAAAATGTGTGTCCAGGAAAATTAATTTGATAGAATCCCTGATGTGTTTTAATGTATTGACAATTAGGGCAGCGTTTGTGATATATAATCAGTGATAAGTACATAGAAAACTAAGCACAGGAAAACAATAGATTTATTAATTGAAGTGAAAATAAAAAATGTACAAGGAAGGAAAAGTAATCATCGTATACTACATGGTTCAAAAATGAATAGCCTTTATGTAGCCATAATTATGTAAACATAACATTAACTAAAATTATGATATAATATTGGGTGTTTGAAGATATGGCAAGTATGTAAGAGTGCTAGTGGTGAAAGAGAGCTAAATGCTTACCTTCCATACAAGAAAGTCAATAGAAAATAACTATAATCTGAAAAATTACAGAAAAGTAGATGGAGATAAGCATCAAAAGAAAAACCTAAAGAATTAAAAGTTGTTTTCTTTGGGGGAGGGGATAGGATAAGTCGGCAGAGAACTGTATAGCTTCTTTGTTAAGAATTCTTGTAAAACTGACACTTTAAACAATAGAATTACATCAACAAACTTTTTCGGAAGGTGTTCAACAATGAAATGCTTTAGGCTTTGCAGGCCATGCGGTCTATTGCAACTATTCAACTCTACAGTTGTAGCACAAAGGAAGCTGTAGACGATACGTAAACAAATGAGCATGACTGTGTTTCTATAAAACGTTATTTGTAGACACTGAAATTTAAATTTCATATAATTTACACATCATAAAATATTCTTTTCCTTTTGAACTTAGTAACCATATAAAATGTAAAAAACCATTCTTAACTCTCAGGTCATTCAAAAACATGCAGTAGGCAGATTTGGCTCGTGGGCCATAATTTGCCAGCCCTTGCCTTAAATAATGTGAGCATGAAACTTTGATAAAAATAAAAACTACCAAGGGAGAAGAATGGAAAAAAGTTGGCAGAATAATTTCAAATTTGTCTCAAATATTGCCTATTACAAAATTTCTTGTTTTACCAAGTCCATTCTGAGGGACATGAGGAAGAACATTCATTTACCAAGCTTTTTCTTATATACTGTCTCTTTGATCTTTGCAATCCTGTAGGCTAAGTAGCATTAGGGTCCCTGTTATCTGTAGACGTAGAACCTGTCCTATACATATCAAATGACTTTCCCAAAATCATACAGTTTATAAGAGACTAGACTCCAATGCTTACTTCTTACTTTTTCCTCTTTACTGCTTACTGTACAAATAGTACATGACTATACCCCTGTAAAATATTAAAACACTACAGAAGAATATAATTAAAAAGTCTTTGTCAGGACTGGCCCAGTGGCATAGTGGTTAAGTTCGCACACTCCACTTTGGTGGCCTGGGGTTCACAGGTTTGGATCCTGGGTGTGGACCTACACACCATTCATTAAGCCATGCTGTGGTGGTGTCCCACATACAAAAAATAGAGGAAGACTGGCACAGATATTAGCTCAGTAACAATCTTCGTCAAGCAAAAAGAGGAAGATTGGCAACAGACGTTACCTCAGGGCCAGTCTTCCTCACCAAAACAAAAAAGTCATCGTCCTCCCTCACCCCTGGGCAATCTCATCCCTCTCCCCATACACACTCAGAGTTAACTGTTACAGTGTTGTTGCTACCATATGTTGTTGTAAGAAGAAAATAGTTCTATTATGGAAGAAAAATCACTAATCTTCTCTTTTTTTTTCAGGCTCTTAAATTCCTAGCAAAGTGCCGTAAGAAAAAGAAAGTATTTGCTCCTTGGCAAGGACTCAGAGAACTCACGGATGCACGCAGAGTTGAGCTGAAGCAACAAGTAGATGACTATGTCAGAAGACATCCAGTATGTGGGCCATGATATCAGTGTCACATTATTTTAGTGCATGATATTCACCAACAAAGCAGTGTCTCAGATGTATATGTACATTTATTGTTGGTATAAGGCGATGCAGTTGCTTTACCATAGAGTTCATGGATTTGGAGTCTTCTTATAATTACATGGGCCATAGAAATATAGTCAGTAGTAAAGACTTTGCTTCAAGTCAGTTATTTTCCCTACTGCATCAGCAAGACTGTCTTCACATCCTCACCAGCATTTTTTATTTTTACGTCCTAATGGGTGTGAAGTGGTGGTGTGATTTGGATTTGCATTTCCCTAATGATTACTGATTTTGAGCATCTTTCCATGTGTTTATTGGCCGGTTATATATCTTTTTTGGAGAAACATCTAGTCTAGTCCTTTGCCCAGTTTTAAATCAGGTTGTTTGTTTTTTGTTGTTGAGTTTTAAGGGTTCTTTATGTATTCTGGATATTAATCCCTTATCAGATATATGATTTGCAAATATTTTCTCCCATTCTGTGGGCTGCCTGTTTACTCTATTGATAGTGTCCTTTGATGCACAAAAGTTTTTAATTTGATGAAATCCAATTTGTTCTTTCTTTTGTTGCCTGTGCTTTCAGTGTCATATCCAAGAAATCATTGTCAAATCCAATGTCATGAAGTTTTTCCCTCTATCTTTTCTTCTAAGGGTTTTATAGTTTTAGCTCTTAACATTTAGATCTTTGATCTCTATTTTTTCCTAATGCATTATGTGTTATTCTGATGCATATTTAATAAAGAAGTGCTTGGGGCTGGCTCAGTGGCGTAGTGGTTAAATTCACATGCTCTATTTCAGTGGCCTGGAGTTCATGGGTTCAGATCCTGGGTGCAGACCTATGCACCACTGATCAAGCCATGTTGTGGCAGCATCCCATATACAAAATAGAGGAAGATCGGCACAGATGTTAGCTCAGGAACCATCTTCCTCAAGCAAAAAGAAGATGATTGGCAACAGATGTTAGCTCAGGGCCAATCCTCCTCACCAAAAATAAAAGAAGTGTTGCTTCAGCCATACTCTAGTGCAGCTGTTTAAAATTCTGTGGCTGAAAAGTAAGGTGTTAGCTGGAATAGGTCTGTCTGCAAGATCTAGGAAGTGGAATATTTGAGAAAGCTGTGGTGTCAGAAGTTTTATCAGCTTCAAAGTTTAGATTATTTCATCCTTTGTCCAAACTAATTTCTTAAGTTCCCTTTAAAGTAGCTGACTAGCCAAAAGAATATGATCCTTTGGCTGATTTTTTCCCCTTGTTCTATGAAATCAGAAGCAGTTAAAACATTATAAACATTAGATAACATATAACATTAGATAAGTTTGAGAGCAGGGATAGAATGAGAAGTAAGATACTCTATCAGGTGGGGTCCAGAACAAAAGAGTTGGCCTTGTTACTCCTCTTCCAGGCCAGAGTCTTTACCAAACCATTTGTCGTTTTCACTATAATCTCTCAATCTTATCTCTTCTCCCAGAATACCATACTCTGGGGAAGTGAGGTATGGGAGCACAGCAAAAAGAAACTTCCCCACCTGCATTTTCATCTAAAGCTGCTTTTAAGAGGCTGTTTATTGCTTGCATGAGAGTACAAAGTAGACATCAGTCATAATATTCAGTTGAAAAGATGAAAGACAGCTAAGCATTCTGGAACCTCTATGCCAAGTGGTTGGGTGAAACAAACTTTGATATGTATGTACTTCCTGTGACAGTTTTTTCTGTCCTCTATTCCCAGGGCTCTCCGATGTTAGATGTGACCAGCAGGGAGCTTCACGCCCAAGCTCAAGAACGACTGCAGCACTACTTCATGGGCAGGGTCCTGGAGGAGAGAGCCCAGCAGCACAGGGAGGCGCTGATGGCTCAGATCAGCACCAACATTGAACAGTTACTGAGTATGTGCTCATTCCATTTTTGTTTCCTAAAAGGAACAACCTATGCAAGATTTTGTGACATCCAGAATCTTCAGAAGGAAAACACCATTTAATGGTCTATTAGCCCATCTTCTGTCATTGGAAATTTCTACATCTAGATCATACTAGCACACAATGTTTTCCAATGATGCAGATCCCATAACCTCCTCCACTGCTTCCCCCTGTCTTGCTATCATTCGTATCTATCAACTGAAAGTTATTAATTTTAAAGATGCTGAGCCCTACTAACCATATTCTATTATGTAGTCTCAGAAGCTTTTGATCATATTTTAGAAGTAGATGATGACAGTAGTTACAGTGCCATTTTATAATTTTTAATGAAGTGCTTTCACAAAAATTAATTTATCTGCTCCTGACAACCACTGGTGCATTTAATGACAGACCCCATCCATGAAGCCACAGTGCATCAGTCAGCCTCTGAAACAATTTCAGTATATGTGGAGTACAGAAGGGCCATGGTTCTCTCTTTAATGCCATTAGTTGCAAATTTTGTATTTTTGAATGGACAGCTGGCTATAACTGAGCATCTCGTCTATAAGATGGGGTTCTCCTGTTATTTTAAAATTCCCTTTTTTTAAAATAAACCATCTAAGAAAATCTACATCTTTTCTTTTAAACACAGAATTGGGGGGAAGGGGCAGTTGATGCCAGTCACAGCTACAACTTGTGAGTAATCACATGCCGTCTTTAGCTAGCAGTGATAACAAATTCAGAGTTGGAACCCTGTCCTTGCCTGCTATTGCAGAGGTCCAACTCTATAGTTTCCAAGTCCCTACTTGTTGGTATAGGACTCTTCCACTCACTTCTTTATTTTCTGTTTACTGCAGAGGCACCAAGTCTGAAGGAGGCAGAAGGGAAAGAACCTGAGCTCTTCCTGAGTAGATCCAGGCCTGTGGCAGCCAAGGCCAAGCAGGCCCATCTCACCACCCTGAAGCATATACAAGCACCCTGGTGGAAGAAGCTTGGGGAAGAAGCAGGAGATGAGAGCGATGTCCCAAAGGATGAGCTTAGTGTGGAATTAGGAACTTTATTCATTGGTGGAACCAAACCCCCTTAAGAAGTTACCCTGAGAAGTTACACATAGCCTGTATTTTAGATTATATTGGTTCTGCCTCTGGCTTGCTGGTAAACTAGAGCTATCTTAACTCATGGTTTTCCAGAGGTTCCTCTCCGAACAAGACTTGCAGGCAGTAAGCAAAGAGTTATCTTCTACCTCTATCTTAGTTCTCTTTTATTTTTTCCACACATCCATCCCTGGCCACACACACATATTGGTGGGCCTTTTAGTGTGGAACTAAACTCAGCATGGCATTCTATTGTTTAAATGAAATGTGATATTTATTTTCTTTCTTTTTTTTTCACTTCTGCTATTTTCCAACTAAAAATGTTTTCTAAATAAATATTTTCAACAATTGTTCTGAAAAACTTGTCAGAATTTCTTCAACTTTTCACATTTGTTATTTAGAATTCCTGTTTTTCTGTTAATATAGGAAATGTGCTTGCTCCTGGCCTTTATTAAGGTGAAGAAAAGAAATGGTCGTTTGAAGGACATTTGACTATTTTCTATAAAACAGTGTTTGAACTCAGTTTCTATCTTGTTATTTCTAAAAGGAACTGCATTAAAAAATCTTCCTAGGGTTCAATGCAAGAAATGTTTCTCCAGATAAAAGTGCAGTCTTTCTGTTAAACTATGAGACCTATATAATCCACTGTTTCCCTTTTTATCTTGTCTCCTAGGAATCTCAGAGCTAAATATAATTCTTAATATCTGTTTTGATTGTAGATACCTGTATGATTATTTGGTTCCAACCTAATAATTTCTGATTTCCCTATTTATCTTTAATTGTGTTTTAATACCAGAAGCCACCTCTATTTGTGTTTGTAACAATATAGAATTTAAGTTAAAGTCAATTAACAAATCATGGACTCTATATCATAAGGAACCTGGAGTATGCATTTTGTATAAATGAGTGGGAATACCAGTATTTCTAGATGGGAAGACCAAATAGTATAATGTTGTCCATTCCTCCAAAGTTAAGTTTAGGAAAATTCTAATGTAATTTTTATTCAAAATTGGAAAAGAGACGTATTCATCTGTAAGAATAAGTAGATGAGAGTTCTGGTTTCACAAAGAATGTGGAAAGCTACAGGAGACTGTTGCTCCCAGCTTAACAAAAAAAATGCTAGGTAATCTACAAAAATAATTTTTCTCAAGCCTATCAGATAGTTAAGGCCCCAGGACAACCAAGTAAGTTGAGATGGGACTCAGTATCTGTGAAATGAACTATTTCATCTTTAGTAGAACACAAGAGACAAAGGTGGCTGGATAAGAAGAAATTAACTAGAAGTTTAAATTGTTAAAGGCCAAGTGTGGGGTAGCACGTCAGTTTAGAATACGTAGGAGCCCCAGATGGGAGAATTTAGAATTCTACCAGTTACAGTCTTGTGCCACGTAATGACATTTCGGTTGACAACAGACTGCATATATGATGGTGGTCCCGTTAAGATCAATACCATATAGCCTAGGTGTGTAGTAGGCTATACGGTCTAGGTTTGTGTAAGTACACTCTGTATGATGAAATCACCTAATGACACATTTCTCAAAATGTATCCCTGTCATTGAGCAAGACAGGAGGCCTGAAGAGCCAGCCACCCTTACTGGGACAAGCAAACATGAGTGATAGGCTGCTACTGGGTGGCATGCCCAAAGCCTCACCCGCTTTCCCAAACCCTTCTCTTAAAAGCCTTAAGCTGCTAGAGCAGGGGTGGCAAGCCCTCTTACCTCAAAGGTGGAGACAAAATTCCATCTTGTGTGAGGAGGGAGTAGAAACAAAACTTATCGGTCCCTGGGGAGGGATGGGAAACACTCTAGCCCCAGACACAAGTGGAGATCCAGCATTGCTGAGGGAGGGATAGAAACAAACGCGTTCCACTCCTTGAAGAGGGGCAGGAAATCTTGGGCCCAGAAATCCTACACCAATTCAAAACGAGGTCTGCTGTTGCTGGGGAGGGAACTTCCCGCTAGAGACCAACCACAGATATGAGGCAGTTTGACTGCTGTAGGGTAGAAGGATAGGACCCCTGAGAAAGCCCCATCCCCAATCCCGGGAAGAAAAGACCTAGCCTAAAATTCAGGCTGGATCAGGACAACAGACCGACCATGTTCCAACAACTAGCTAGAACCAAGTAATAAGCAATAGCAGTTGACCACTGGGTTAGGAGAAAGTGCATGGAGAGACCCTCTCTGTGGCAAAGACATACAGGGATGGCTGAAAGTGGAGGGTGGAGTAGGAACACAGAAAAACCTTCAAGCTTTCCAGACTCCACTCGAAGCACAAGGTAAGAGCAGCTAAAAATAAAGGAACTTGAAGTCTACATTGAAGATAAAAAGCTAAACTCCTGACTAGTTTAACTCAACCCCTTTGCAATACTGCAATACAATTTTTTTCTTTTAATTTTTAACTTAATGCTGTCTTACTTTCTGACTTAAAATGCTGTTATATTTACTATATTAACATAATTCTGCATTACTTTACTCAGATAAGAGTGAAAAATAAGACATGGAAAAAGTGATTTTATCAATTATTTCATCAATTTGTCACAATTTTGTTGGATGACTTGTTCACATTATCAAAGCTCATTTTTCTGTAGAGAATAAAATACTGGAAAGGGTATAATACAAATATGAGAAGCACAACACTTAACATTTCATTGTTATGAACATATAGATTGCCTAGAAATACAAAATTCTGTAGTTAATAGAAATTCTGTAGAAAAGCCATTCTCTACCATATAATTTTCATTTTGGGAATCTCCATATCCATTGGTCAATTTCAAATTACGGCAAAAAAGAATTCAAATGCACGATTGTTAGACTGAAATTTAAGGATTAAATTTTGAAGACTTAATTTTCCCCAGCTTTATTGAGGATAGTTGACAAAACTTTATATATATAAAGTGATGATTTCATATATGTATGCATTGTGAAATGATTACCACAATCAGATTAATTAACACATCCATCACCTCGCATAGTTACATTTTTGTGTGTGTGGTGAGAATGCTTAGGACCTACTCTTAGCAAATTTCAAGTATACAATCCAGTGTTATTAACTATAATCACCATGTTGTACATTAGATCCCCAAAACTTAGTCATATAACTGAAAGTCTGTATCCTTTGACCAGCTTCTCCCCATTTCCCCCACCTCCCTGGTAACCACAATTCTACTCTGTTTCTATGAGTGTGCCTTTTTTTTTTTTCTTAGATTCCACATATAAGTGAGCTCTTACTTTTTTCTCTGTCTGGTTTATTTCTCTTAGCCTTATGTCCTCCAGGTTCATCCATGTCATCACAAGTGGCAGGATTTCCTACTTTCTTGTGGCTGAATAATATTCTATTATATCTATATATATATCTTGCATCTTCTTTATCCATTCATCCATTGACAAACACTTAGGTTGTTTCCATATGTTTGTTGGCTATTGTGAATAATGCTGCAATGACCATGGGACTGCAGATGTCTCTTTGAGATACTGATTTAATTTCCTTCAGATATATACCCAGAAAACAGGATTTCTGAATTATATGGTAGTTTTATTTTTAACTTTGTGAGGAAATCCATACTGTTCCATAATGGCTGTACCAATTTACATTCCCACCAAAGCTGTACAAGTGTTCCCTTTTGTCCACATCCTTGCCAACGCTTATTATCTTTGTCTTTTTTATAAAAGCCATCCTAACAGATGTGAGGTGATATCTCATTGTGGTTTTGATTTGCATTTCCCTGATGATTAGTGATGTTGAGCACCTTTTCATGTACTCATTGGCCATTTGTGCCAAGTTACATTGGCATATGATGCTATCCACTGAAGTGAATGTAAATTCCACAAGTTAAGGGCACAGTCCACAACAAAACTGCCCTTACTTCAGATGCCAGCCATAAATTCAGATGTCCCCAGGCCACCCACACTTCTGAGAAACTGACTACACATTTGGGAGTTCCCACAACCCCATCAGGTTTGATAATTCACTAGAACAAACCACAGAACTCAGGAAAGCACTATACTTTTGATGAGTTTTATAATAGATACAAATCAGAACCAGCCAAATAAAGAATACCCAGTGCAAGGTCTTGGAGGGTCCTAAACATGGAGCCTCCATGCCCTCTCTCCATAGAATCAGGATACATCACCCTCCTGGCACATCAATGTGCTCACCAACTGGGAAGCTCCATTGAGGCTTAATGTTTAGTTTTTATTGGAGTTTCATTACATAGGCATGACTGATTGAATCACTGGCCATGTGGCTGAACTCAATCTCCAGCCCCCCTTCCCTCCCCAGAGGTTGGGTGGTCAAAGCCTCAACCTCTAATCACATAGTTGATCTTTCTCATGTGACTCACCCCCATCTTGAGTCATCTCCTTAGTATAAACTCAGATGTGGTCCAAGAGCCCACTACTAAGAACAAAGACACTCCTATCACTCAGCAAATTCCAAGGATTTAGAAGTTCCCATCCCAGGAACTTGGGGCAAAATAAAAAAAGTTCTACACAACACTTCAACACTAACTGTCTAACAGAAAAAGAGGTGTACCCATATCTGGGCATAAGTAGCATCTACCTCAGTCTTTCTGTTCTACATGTCTGACATTTAGTCAAAAATCGAGACACACAGGCGCTGGCCCAGTGGCCGAGTGGTTGGGTTTGCGTGCTCCGCTTCAGTGGCCTGGGGTTTCGCTGGTTCAGATCCTCGGTGCAGACATGGCATCACTCATCAGGCCATGCTGAGGTGGTGTTCCACATAGCACAACCAGAAGGACCTACAAGTATAATATAAAACTATGTTCTAGGGGGCTTTGGGGAAAGAAGAAGAAAAGATTGGCAACAGATGTTAGCTCAGGTGCCAATCTTTGAAAAATTGAGAGAAAAAAGCTAGGGGGAAAAGTCCAACTTTTGTCAGGAGATAAATAAAATTAGATTCAGAGATGACTCAGATATTGGCACTCACAAAGACTCTAATAACTGTGATTAATATGTTAAAAGATATGATGTAAAAGTTGACAACATGCATAAACAGATGGGGAATTTCACAGGGATGGAAACTATAAAACAAAAGAGATCAGTGGAAATGCTAAAAAAAAAAAGGCACAATATCAGAGATTAAGAATTTCTTTGACAAGTGCATTAGCAGACTTTAATTGAATAAAGAATAGGTGAATTTGACAGTAGATCAATAGAAATTTTCCAAATGGAAACACTAAGAGAAAAGAAAAAGAATTGGGGGGAGGGAGGAGGGTATAATGGAGCCTCCATGAGCTGTAAGACAATAGTAAAGAATATCAAACAGTATAACATGCATGTAATTGGAGTCCCAGAAATAGAAGAAAGAGAAATGAGGTAGAACTATGTGAAGTAAAAGTGGCCAAGGGTTTTTGAAAATTAATGAAACCACAGATCCAAGAATCCCAGAGAACCTCAAGCAGGATAAATAATAGAAAATAATACCAAAAATTTTAAAACACACCTAAAAACATCATGATCACATTGCTTCAAATCAAAGATAAAGAGAAAATTGTGAAAGCAGAGAAAAAAGAAAAATTACATACCAAGGAACAAAGATCAGAATTTCAATAGACTTTTCATCAGAAACTATACAAGCCAGAAGACAATGGAATGACATCTTTACAATGTTGAAATAAAAAATTATCAAACCAGAATTCCATGTACAGCAAGAATATCTTTCAGAAAATGAAGGCAAAATAAAGATTTTTCAAGAAAAATGAAGGTGATCAGATTCATTGACCTGCATTATAAGAAATGCTAAAGGAAGTTTTGCAGACAGAAGGAGTAGGATACAAGATAGAAATTAGGTCTACACAAAGAAATAAAGAGTGAGGGAAATGATAAAAATAAATATAAAAGATTTTTTCTTATTTTTAATCAATTTAAAAGTTGTGTCAAAGTAGTAACAACATATTTGTGTTTTATAACATATGTAGAAGCAATAGACCAAAAAATTGAAAGAAGGAAATGGAACTATTAAAGTTTTTCAATTATAACTGAAGAAGTATGATATTTTTAGGTAGACTGTGATGAGTTGTGTATGTGCATTGTAAATCCTACAGCAACCACTGAAATAATAAAAGAAGAGGTATAACTTATAAGACAGTGCAGATAAAATGGAATCATAAGGCAACTAGCAAAATGGTAAATTCAAACCCACCTATATCAATGACACATTAAACATAAATCATCCAAATTTTGACTTTAAGAATCTTCTAACAAGTAGGAAGAGGAGGAGAAAGGGTGGGGCATGAGATGGGAGCCATGCTATGTTTTCTAATCCTGACCTGGCCCCTGCACGCTCCCCATAAATTATGCTTGCCAACTGGTCTATTCTTTCATTAGCTCATTTTCTTGTAGTTTCTTACCATACTCATCTAGTAAGATATTTTTTTCCCCCAAAGTTTCATTGGTCATATGCAAAAGTTCATCAGATAAATTTTCACTCTGCCAATTTTCTGCAGGTTTACAAATAGTTTCACCACTACATAATATGAGTTGCCAGTTTTCCACTTTCCTTGCAATTTTTTAGCCTATGCCCGCTGCCTGGTCACAAAGCTAGTGCCACATATTACAAGATTTTTCATGGCAGCATATCATATCCAACTATCAATTTCAGTATCATTTATCACTGTATCACAAACTACCCCAAAACTTGGTAATTTAAAACAACCATTTCATCCAAGATAGAATAATGGGAACCATATTGACCCTCCCACCTGAAAAACACAAAAACAAACAAATAATATAGAAACAACAGGTTTGAGGACACTGAACTTTGAGCACTGAGGGAAAGTCTCTACAGGAAACAAATAATGTAAACCCAATGATTGCCACAGTTTAATATCATAATCCAGGTCATGGCGGGTCTTTCCCAAGTTCTGCCTTCTCCTTCATTTCCTACACTTGCACTATAAATATCCTCCATCTCACATTTCTTTCATATTCCTAGAGGAGTTGGTGGCACAGCACAAAAAAATTTTCTTCATCTGTTCAGAGAAGTAAGGGGCTTCACATGTAATACTGTGGTCCTCTGCATCTCTCTAGAATGTCTTAAGAGGCATTCTTGTCCATGGTTTTATATATCCTCCTTCTAGTTATGATTATGCCCTTTGTACTCATGAGGAAGCTGGGGCACTGAGACATGATGATTTTTGCTCCAGTCACTCCAGTTACATTAATGTTCGAATGGAAAGACACAGCGAAGTGCTCAGAGATTTGGCCTAAACTCAACATCCTAGGGAGCAGGGCAGTGACAATGACAAGCTCAGATTTCCCCTCTTTCTAATACATTCTCCAGCCAAAGCAACATGCCCAGGAACTTTCCCCTTTTTCCTGTTTTGTGCCCTCTGCCTCCTAACTCTTTTCCCAGCTGTTTTCTGCTTCAAGCCTTGACAATCACTAGCCAATCAAAGTTTGCCCTACCCTTTCTCCTCCTCCTCCTACTTCCCAATGCCCCAAAGTTTCTATGGTGATAGCAAAGCTACAGACTGCCTGTTGATGTCAAGAGACAGAGATAGAGGGGTCTTGCTCTTGCCTAAGCAGAGACGCTGGAGTAGCAGAACCAGAAACAGGGAGGAAGAAGAATGAATGGCAGGTGGTAGGTAGGTAAGGGCAGGTCTCTGTGCAGGAGAAGGGCTTAGGATACTTAGATTATCTGTGCATGAGGTTGCGTGTGTGCAGAGATCGCGGGTGTATATGTGGGAAGAATGTATTAACATCTTCTTCATCTTGCTTCATCGTGTTCAATGTCCCTATTGCTGACGGACAAAAAATGTGCAAGTAGACCCAGAAATTTATGTTTGGATACCTGTACCTTCTTCCTCAATCAGTAGGGCTACTATCTATAAAGACTACTATCCCCTTTTCCCAAGTCTCTCTCTGTCACTCTCTCTCTGGATCTTTGTTTTTTTTTTAAAGATTGGCAACAGAGCTAACATCTGTTACACAGTACACAGTTGTATATTCTAGTTGTAGGTCCTTCGGGTTGTACCATGTGGGAGGCTACCTCAGCATGGCTTGATGAGCAGTGCTATGTCCACCAGTTTCCAAACCAGCGAAACCCCAGGTCAACAGAGCGGAGCACACAAACTTAACCACTCAGCCATAAGCTGGCCCCCTCTCTCTGGATCTTAATCCTTTGGGTGTGAAGATGGGTTTGGGCTCATTGTCCCGCTCTCTCCTGAGCCCCCTTGCCTGAGCACTGGGGCTATCCTGGCTGGCCGGTTCTGCTGTCTTCCATTTAATTTGCTCTCAGAGTCCGGTAAACACCAGAGCCTAAGGTTAGGAGGTGGGCTGCAGGGGAGCTGAGAGGGTCTGGGTTTCTGTTACTCCCCTTCTTCTTTCTAACACACACCAAGAGCTTACAGCTTATAATAGCCTTAGAGTTCCTCTGGTCTCATTTCTAAACTGCGGACAGACAGTTATTTAACCTTTAAAACATCTAATGTGGAGATTATTGCCTATCTTAATTTTACAGAAAGGATAGTCCTCAATTAATTTTGACTTTAGGAAGGTAGTTCTTAATATCTAACTGAATTCAATAGCATTCAAAGTACCTTCTCTGGTTTAATTTTTTGGGTAGATGAGGAAACAACTGGACAGCAACTGTTTTTTTTCCTGGAATCTTTGTTAAATTACATGTTCCAACTTTAGACAGTATCTATTGACTCTCTGCTATAGAAGATAAGGGAAATAGCAAACGTTCATGGTTTCTTCCTTTCTTCCTTTAGGTTTTTGTTAGTTCTATTTTTTTGTTCTAATAACATTCATGTTCTGTTCTCTTGCTTTACCCTCCACGTTGTTCAATCTCCATTTTATATTGAGATAGATTCCACACTTACTACTAGTCTTTTACCATTATGTCCCCATTTCCTACTATTTTGATTCACCCCTTCCTTCCTTTCTTCCTTCCCTCCCGTTCCTTGCCTTCCCTTCCTCTTTCTTTCTTTCTTTGATCTTTTAGATTAAGAGAGCATGCATAATGTGCACTACTAGTACACAGTTGGGTGAATTTTTGCATATGTAAAAATAACTCCTTCAGAGCCAGCACCTTTTCATTTATAATTCATTATAAACTCTATTTGAAGACTGTTAAATGCCTCAGTAATTTCTCTTCTTTAGGCTAAGCAGTGCCAGCTCTTCTTTTTTCTTTTCTCACGAATACTGTTTTCATTTTTATTGGCTGTTCTCTGTAGATTTTCCAATATTTCTATAATTTCAGTATAATTCCTCAAATATTTTGGAGCACCTATCATGTTCCAGTGACTGTGCCAGGTGCTGGGGATTCAAAGAAAGTAACAGAGGTCTCTCAAGAGCTCTTCACCTGGAGGCAGGAACAAGATTTGAGAGAATGACAATAACATAGCATGATAACAGTATAAAAGAAGTGTTTCGGGATTCAGAGAGCAGAGAGGAGGCATGATTAACTTTCTGTCAGTAAAGGGATTGGAAAATTGGGGGCTGGGCCTAAGAATGTGAATAGGAGTATGGTGGAGGAAGTGTAAGTTATACCGGGTAAAAGCCTGTAGAACTACAAAGAGTTTGATCAGGAGAAGTTCCTCAGAGTTGAGAATTCAATGGCTGAAAAAGTTTTGTAATACTTTAGTGTTTAACTAATTCAGAATACGGCAAAAAGATTTCTTCACATGTTTGCAGTGCTAAATTCTGTAACACAATCCAATCTCTTCATATCCTCTAAAATAGCCTTATTTTTAATTTGATCCACTGGCTTCAAAAGTCTGGTTCTGCCCTCATATATCATATCGGCCCACATATGTCATAGCTGAACATCCACCCCAGTGTTGTAGACAGAGATTCCAAATTCTTATTTAAAAATTTGGGAGAGAACACTCTGCTTTTCTTAACTCATTGTTAATTATAAAATAGACTCAACCCGTCACTCTTCAGCACTAATTAGTGACAGCTCCAGATTTGTCAAGGCTTTCTCCTCTTCTTAGTCTCTACTTTTCTCTTGATTATTTTGCACCTTTCTACTGCAAATCTTAATCCATCAATAATTAACTTTTAGCAAGGCCTTCTTTGCTTGGGTTCTCAACTTTGATTGCCCATAAGAACCTCCAGGGCCTTGCTAGTGAAGTGTAGTCCATGGTCCGTGCCAGCAGCACTGGCATCACCTGGGGGCTGTTGGAAAGGCCAAATCTCAGACGCTCCTAACTCAGAATCTACATTTGAATAAGATCCTTTCGTGATTCATATTTACATTAAATTTTAAGATGCACTGACCTATGGTGCTTTTAAAAACTCAACTGCTGTGCCCTACATCTAATTTTATTACTTTAGGGTGGGAACCAAGCATCAATGCATTTTAAAAGCCCCTCAGGCGATTCTAATTTGCAGCCAGTGTTGAGAAACTACAACTTGCTGAGTTTTAGTGTGGAAAGAATAGCCACAATTTTCTGAAAAGGCTATTAAAATCTTCCTTTATTTTCTAATCACCCAGCTGTGTGAAGATGGATTTTCTTCAAATACTTGAAACAAAACAACAAATCGCAACAGATTGAATACAGAAGCAGATATGAGAATCCAGTTTTTTTCTCTTACACCAGATACTAAAGAGCTTTGCAAAAATGCAAAAGAGTGCCACTTTTTCCTTTAAAACTTTTGTTTTGGAAAACATAATTATTTTTCATAAAAATGTTTTTTATGTTAGCACATAATAGCTTATTATTACTTTTTAAATTAATCAATAAATATTTTTAATATTTCTCTGTTTTAATTCTAATACGGTAAATATCAAGAGATACAAATAAGTAGTGGTGTGCTAGAGCTTTCTCATACTAGTTTTTACCAAAGCCAATTGTTAAATTTTTCAGGAATATTATGAACTAGTTACTTATTAAAAATAAATTATATATAGAAGATTCTGGGACGATGGTATAGTAGGAAGCACGAGGACTCTGTCTCCCTACTTAGACAACAATTGCACCAGCAGAATCTGTCTAAAGTAGCTATTTTGGATCTCTGAAGTCTATGGAAGGCTTGCAACTTACACGGGAAGACTTGGACAGTAAATTGCTTTTAATTTCAATTTCAGCTCTAGGCACAATAGCAGTTACTATTCCCCTGACTCACAGCTCCCACTCCCACCCTACAGCAGGCAGCTCTGCACATGTTCCTGGAGCACCTTGTACAGAATTTATGGGAGCCAAGATGGACAAAAAGAACCCTGTCCTCCGAATACTGGCAATCTCTTCTCTGATGGATGATTGCTGCTTCTGATCACAGAGGTCCAGACAAAGGACAGTGTGGTTATTGCTGCACCTCCTCACATTGTTGCAAGCCACTCCTCCTCTGGCTGAAGTGACTTACATGAGATTGAAAGGACTAGTATGCCATTTTCCCCTCCCTTCATTTTTCTCTTTTCCCTTTTTGGGAGCCAGACATTCAAAAGACTAGGACATTCAAAAGCAAATGCATATATGGAAAACATTAGAAAGTGACCACACATGCCCAGAGAAAGGCAAAGGCTCAGAAAAGACCCAAGAAGATCTTACGTTTACTACACTTTATGCTGACCCTTGGCACAGAGACAACCTACAACAATCAAAAAAAACAATAACAAAAAACAGCCAACACTGGGGAAGGGGGAGAATCTGATTTCTAGGGATACCACACTATTAGATTCAAATATCCAGTTTTCAACAGAAAATCATAAGGCATATAAAAAAAAGGAAAGAATGGACCCTACAAAGGAAAAAACCCAAAGCAACAGAAACAGTTCCTGAAAAAGATCTGATGGAAGATCTACTAGACTAAGACATTACAACAATGGCCTTAAAGATGCTCAAAGAACTAAAAAAGGATGCAGAGAAAGTCAGGGAAATGATGAATGAACAAAATGAAAAAATCAGTGAAGAGACAGAAAACCTAAAAAGAAACCAAAAAAGAATTACACAGCTGAAAAGTATAACAACTGAAATGAAAAATTCACTAGTGGGATTCAAAGGCAGATTTGAGCAGACAGAAGAAAGTCAGTATGGAAATTATTGAGTCTGAAGAAAGAAAAAAAATTGAGGAAAAGTGAACAGAGCCCAAGGGACCTGTGGGACACCATCAAGTGGACCAACAACACACACATTGTGGGAGTCCCAGAAGAAGAGAGAGACACGGGCAGAGAGAATATTTGAAGAAATAATGGCTGGAAACTTCCAAATTTGATGAAAGACATAAATATACACATCCAAGAAGCTCAATGAATTCTAGGTAAGATAAACTCAGAGACCCATATTGAGACACATTATAATCAAACTTTTGAAAGCCAAGGATAAAGAATCTCGAAAGCAGCAAGAGAAAAGTGACTTGTCACATACAAGAGATCCTCAATAAGATCAGCAGATTTGTCATCAGAAACTTTGGAGGCCAGAAGGCAGTGGATCAATATATTCAAAGTGCTAAAAGAAAAAAACTCTCACCCAAAAATCCTGTATCTGGCAAAACTACCCTTCAAGAGTGTGGGAGAGGGGCCGGCCCAGTGGCACAGTGGTTAAGTTTGCACATTCTGCTTCGGTGGCCTGGGGTTCACCGGTTCAGATATCAGGTGCAGACCTACGCACTGCTTGTCAAGCCATGCTGTGGCAGGCATCCCACATAAAATAGAGGAAGATGGGCACAGATGTTAGCTCAGGGCTAATCTTCCTCAAAACAAACAAACAAACAAACAAAAGAGTGTGGGAGAAATTAAGACATTCCCAGATAAACAAAAGCTGAGGGAGTTGGTTACCACTAGACCTTCCCTGCAAGAAATGCTCACGGGAGTCGTATAGGGTGAGATGAAAGGATACTTGACAGTAACTCAAAGCCATATAAAGAAATAAATATCTCAATAAAGGTGGTGGCAGGCATCTGAGTGAACACAATAGCATCTGAGAAGATGGAATCAACCATTTGGATGATTCAGCGTACATATGGATGCATGGCTGTGGTTTTTCTGTAGCCTCTTAATCATTTCTTACTTAGGACTGTTGCAAAATAATTCATATGTAATGGGGATATTCAAAGTCCCAAATGATGCCAAAAAAGTTATACATTTCAAATAAGATCAAATAAGATGCTTTAAAATAGAAGCATCTATAGAAATTGTTCTCATAGGCCACATTTACATTTAAAATAAAAGCAACCACATGGAAATATTAGGCCAGTTTGTTTTTAAATGTCTTTTAGGCATCTATTCACTAAACATAATATTATAAAGAAATCAATTTTAGCAAGATGAAGCAAACATTCAGTTTCCAAATGTCTCAAAGAAATGAGGGAAACATGATGTTCTGAAAGGCCTATTTCTCTTTGCCAAAATGTCAAGGACATTCATGGCAACAGAACTACATTTATATAGCTGTTCTAATGTACTCATGAATTAAAGAAGTTAAAAAGTTTACTTCTAAAAAGTTATGTTCCCTATTTCTTAATAAAATTTTTAAAATTCTACTTACTTCACTTTTAGGGTTCTTTGAAGAGGGGTTCTACAGTTTTGTTGTCAGCCAAATAGAGGAGTGACTGAAGAGCTTGTGTTCCATGGGCAAAAGTTAACTGATGCATACCTAACATCTGTAAAACTAGAAAGGCTTGGAGAGTTGCTCATCTGCATATTGTAGAGGGGTAAATGAGTTTCAAATTAGGTAACATAAGCAACATAATTTTTTAAAAAATATTAAAGTCAATCTTTTCCCGTAGAGTCCACAGTATAGAACAATGGTTCTCAATGTGTGATCCAAGGTCCCTGTCAGAGGGGTCCCAGGGACCCTTTCAGTATAGAAGGGTCAAAACTATTTTCATAATACTACTAAGATGTTATTTGCCTTTTACACTGTGGTGATATTTGCACTGATAGTACAAAAGCAATGGTGGGTGAAACTGCTGGCACAACTCAAGGCAGGGGCACCCAACGCTTGTAGTAGCCATTGTATTCTTCACAGTCACACACTCACAGTATTGAAACCAAAAGACGACTTTCACTTAAGAATCTTCTTGGGGCTGGCCCTGTGGCCTAGTTGTTAAGTTCAGTGTGCTCCACTTCAGTGGCCTGGATTTACGGGTTCGGGTCCTAGGCATGGACCTACATCACTTGATGGCCATGCAATGGCAGCGACTCACATATAAAACAGAGGAAGACTGGCACAGATGTTAGCTCAGGGCTAATCTTCCTCAGCAAAAAAAAAAAAAAAAAAAAAAAAAAACCAACACAAAAAGAAATCCTCTTGATGAAGCAGTAAAAATTAATTTATTAAACCTCAATTCTTGAATATATTAATATTAATTCATATTTGAAAAACATACTAATATTAATAAAAAGGCATTAATAAAAATCAATTATATAAACTTATAAATAAATCCTTTTTAAAACAAAATTAATATGTCTACTGTACCTGTAAATAGAAGATACCGTGTGTGTGTTTTCCTGAACATCTCTGCATACTCAGTTATGACACACTGGTAGCTTGAAATCAGTCATGCTAGGTGTGCCCATACCACAGAAATCAGTAAGTGGTACATATCCAAAATTTCACCCCTGGAGAAACATTTCCCCTGGTTGTTAAACATTTACCAGCACATTACTGGATATAATCCACCTAAAAAAAAGTTCTTTGGGATTTATGATGCTTAATTTTACGTGTCAACTTGACTAGGCTAAGGGATGCCCAGATAGCTGGTAAAACACTTTTTCTGGGTGTGTCTGTGAGACTGTTTCTGGAAGAGATTAGCATTGAATCAACAGACTGAATAAGGAATACCCACCCTCACCAATGTGGGCGGGCATCACCCAATCTCTTGAGGGTCCTAATAGAACAAGAAAGTTGAAGGAATGGTGAATTCTTGCTGTCTCTTCTTGAGCTAGAATGTCTGCCCTCAGACATAGGAGCTCCCAGTTCTCAGGCCTTCAAATGGGACTGGATTATACCACTGGCTTTCCTGGTTCTCTAGTTTGCCAAAGGCAGATTGTGGGACTTCTCATCCTTCATAAGTGCGTGAGCCAATTCCTATACTAAATATCTTCTGTCTCTCTATATACATCCTATCAGTTCTGTTTTTCTGGAGAACCTTATATAGAGTCTTCATTAATATTTAAGTATATAAAGTGGTCTTGAAACCCAAAAGTTTAAGAACTACTGATCTAGGATGATTATTTCAGCACTAGTCTTTAACAGTTGGTCCCTTACCTAATCTATCTGAGAATGTAAGGATATGCTATTCATTGACCCTTCATCAAATCATCCCACCTTGACTCCTTCCAGGAACATAATGATATTACTACTATCACCACTAAATAATAACATTTATTGTGTGATATGTGCCCATCTCTGCTAAGTATTTTATGGTCATTATCTAATTTAATCATTACAACAACCCTACAAGATAGGAACATTTATTATTTCAATTTTATAGACGTGAAAACTGAAGCTGAGAGACACTTTCAAACTTGCCCAAGTTTAACTCTAAAATGAACCACTTACTCATTCATTTCAGTTAATCATTCACTGACTCACTCTTTTGGTACTCGGGATTTATGTAGGTATTTAATTAGTTGCATGAAAATGGTCCATCAGCTTCATGGGAGCCCTCTTGAGGGCTGGGATGATGCCCTACATTTGTTTAGTCCCTCCATTACGCATTATGCACTTTGAGGTATGCAATTAACTGTTAAATGACTGAGTTCTCAGTATTTGAACAAGTGTCTATTATGTCAGAGAGGTTAAGCTCTAAGATACAGCTATTCATTCAATGGATACGTATAAGCATTATAACATAAAAGATGCTGTGCCAGATGCAGAAGATAGATGGTGTCTGCAGATGGAGTTTACATTCCAGCGGAAGAAAAAAATATTAAACAAGTAAATGATTTTTTTTTTGAGGAAGATTAGCCCTGAGCTAACATCTGCTGCCAATCCTCCTCTTTTTGCTGAGGAAGACTGACCCTAAGCTAACATCCGTGCCCATCTTCCTCTATTTTATATGTGGGATGCCTGCCACACCATGGCTTGAGAAGCCATACCATGTCCGCACCCGGGATCCAATCTGGCGAACCAAGGGCTGCCAAAGTGGAATGTGTGAACTTAACCGCTGCACCATCAGGCTGGCCCCTAAACAAGTAAATGATTTAAAGTCTGGTGACTGTTATTTTGCAAGGAGTGATACATACATGAGAATCACTAACTTAGTCTGGGAGATGGACAGAAGCCCCTCCAGGAAGTGAAGTGAAGAATGAACTGACCAGGTGAAGGAGCAGAAGTGTTCCAGTCAGAGGGAATGAAAAAAAATACTATGTCTATTCAACCAATTTATTATGAAGAGGCACTGAGTGACTATTTGTTGAGTGTGGATTTGTCTAGCACACATGGAAAAGTGGGCTTGCCCTGACGTTAAGAGATCCAAGCAATTTTTAGCACTCTGGATTTTCACGTAATACACTCACAAGAATAAATAATAAGCAGAATAAAAATATTAATAAAAACAAATAAAATAATAAATATGGAATGAATAAACTGGCTTCATAGGATGCCCATAAGACATAGAGAAGACAAGAGAGTTGAGGCAAGGTCTTGGATGGCTGGCTCTTGAATGTGCAACCCTCAGCACTACACGGGCATAAAGAAGTCACACATTTTCATGGAAAAGAGACTTCCAGAGATCAGAGACTCAACACCTATGTCCTTACAGGAGTCCAATAAGGTGTCTTATTACCAGATCTATAAATTATGCAGCCAAGTCCTTCATTCATTAATCAGTCTGTATTTCTTGTGCCTGTTAGCCTAATTAAAATGTAAAGCAAGTGAATGAGAAGGTTGTTAATCTTGAGGGTGGAGAGGGATTAGGCAGGAGACAGAGGCTAAGGCTGCATTTCCTTCAGGGGTCAGAAGGGAGGCTAACTCCTGGTTATACAAAACCTATTAATAACTTGGTTTTGACTCTAGGTTGAATACACCTTCCTAAACAGCATGCTTAGCACTCTAAAGCAGTAAATGGAGAAAATCTCTTAATTGTTAAAGAAATCTCCTGATAAAGATCACAGGAAGTTTACTGAGTAGGACACACCTAGAACAAATTAGAGACAATTAGGAAGTCCATAGACTTGCCCACATTATGTGCTCTATATGCAAATCTCCAAATTTATTACTTATATCAGCAATGGTGGGGTGACTTGGTTAATTCTGGTGATGCTCTTTGCTAGGAATATCGGTGAGGGTAGGCTCAGTGATGCAGTCCTTGAAAGCACCTATGAAGAATATCAGAGATGTCAGTTTGATACATACTTTGAGTTCTAGTGGCCTCTTTGTGCTAGTATATTAAGTCATTAAATATAGCTGCATCCTGAGGAAATTTTATAGTACTTGGGAGTTCTCCAAAAGAGTGACCTGCCACATCGCCTAAGATTCATGATAAGAATACCCTTCAAACTGATGGGCTGGAGGAGCTCCCATCACAAATCTTGCTTAGAGGCCTAGGATTTATTCTTAGAGCCTAGATCAAAAATAAGCCACTCCAGTGCCTGGCACATGGTCTGTGCTTAGAAAGTATTTGTTAAATGAACGTTGAATAAGAGCTTTATGGTTACACATCCTAGGAATTTTCTTCTCTTTGGTTTCAGATTCCTCATTCCTTTGGCTCTAGGTGCCTCAGGGTGAGAAAGTCACTAATGCACCCACTTGTCTGAGCCATTCCCCACCCTTTGCCTACCATGGCTTCCAAGGTTGTCTGCCTGGCTCTACATGCTCCATGAAGTACCCAGAGCCCGCTGATGCTGTGGGGAAGACTCTTGAAGTTAAAAGAGGCCTCAGTCAATTCTCCTGGAGCCTAGCCTATTCCAGGCCTTCGAGTCAAACAGCTCTAGCATCTCTAGCTCCTGCAGGCACTGTGGGAGTCTTAACAGTGATCTCTTCTTTGGCTGTCAGAGGAGCAGCTCCCAGACAACCCCATCACCCCCAGGCTAGAATGCCTGGTCTGTTTCTTTAGCTCTCCTGCTCGCCCATGTGCCACAGTCCCTACTTTGCCCTGTCCACCTTTGGGAAAACTGCTACTGCTTGAAGACGCTCAGCAAGAGCTGAAAGACAAGCTTGGGGCCTTAACATCAAAGTAGGAGCAGAAACCGGCAAGCTTCTGCATCCCTCAGGCATCTCTGATGCCTCTGAGAAGGCTGGAACCAGGACACCTACCCATTCCACACTTACAGCCCTCCCAAGACCAACCTGCCACCCCTAATCCCCATCTCAAAGCTCATCCAGCAGGAGGCAAGGAGGCATCATAGACAGACTAGGTTCCCAAACCTCAGTCTCTTCCCTCCTCAAAGACAGACTATATACAGGGACCTGTGGAGACCAGGAACCTGGAGTTGGGCAACAAAATACACATCAAGGGCTGCGGTACATTCTAAATTTTAAGGAGTACAAAAGGATGAAACCTTTTACCACACCTAGTCTCAGTTTTCCTAAAGCCAGCCCAGTCTCTCCATGGGTCTGTGCCTACTCAGGAGTATCAACATTCCCAGGAGGAAAGTCAGGAGAACAAAAGTCCCAATCATTGTGGAAAGCCTCCTCTGGCATCTGTTTCTAGCAGTCAATTGGTATGAAGGATGAATACCAACTGTGATATGGAGACAAATGGTCCGAAATCTACCCCATGCCATATTGGCCCCCTTGGAACACCAGAACAGGGTTCAAACAATTCACAGAACAGCAGTCTCTCTGTCCTCAGCATAGGTGGGACCCCAGTTCCCATCTGCTACAGCTGCATCCTGCAGGCAGGCTCTAGTCAAGAAATGGGCACCAAAGTATAGACAGGTATCCACGCTTCCAGAGGAGATATCCATGACTTACTGCCTATGAGGGTTGGGGAGTTCAGAAAAATGATCTTTTCTCAGGCTTTGAGTATGGGGTGTTTGATACTCTGGATTCTTCTGGGACTTTTGCTGATAAAGGGGAATATAACCGATAAGGACCCAGAGCTCTGCGGGGCAAGTATACACAGATAGTTTCATACAAAATCCAAATCTCATAATTTAGACTTTTCTTCACCCCTAGGGAATCCTGACTAATGAGTGTTTTATTTAACGAGAACTATATTTAAAATATAACTCAGACCCGCTATGTGAGAGGTCTGCACATCATCAGGGAGCAATTTCAGCTGTCGATGCAGTGGGCTGGGTGCCTCAGCCCTAAACAGGTGCAGTTGATATTCAGCAACATTCCCTTGCCCCCGACCTCAATTAGAAGCTCATGGGAGAGTCTGCAGACTACGTTCCAAGCCCTGGCTCATGTCTCATGTTGGGCTCTGTAAGGGCTGCCCTGTACATTCCAAGTTTTTAAGTTCAAGAGCATGAAACAAGTCATCAGGCCTGGTCTCAGTTTTTCTAAAATGCTGTCCCCTGAGTGCACTATACCCCTTCTTGGCTTATTTTTCTCCTAAGCATTTCACCATCTGCCAAATTATAATTTTCATTTATCTTTATTTTCTCTCTCCTTACTAAATTATTACCTCCAAAATGGCAGGAGTTTTTGTCTCTTTTGATCTCAGCTCTATCGCCAGATCCAAAAGCAGTGTACACTAACCACAGGGGACTGCAATTTTAGACGGGTAGCCTGCAAAAGCCTTACTGAGTGGATGTTTGAACCTCAAAGGGGTGTGTGAGCATTAGGGAGAGGATGCATATAGTGGGCTAGCTGAATACCTGGCACACAATAAGACTCAATAAATTCAAACTAATACTCTTCTTGTCAAGAGTGCCTGAAATCACGGGAGCTTTTGTCCCTTCCCTTAGGGGCTTCCGGAGATAATGCATGATTTCGGCGACTGTTACTGGAGTTCCTCACTGACTCCCATTTCAGGACTGGAGCCCTCAAATTTCACCGTCTGCTTAAGGCCCAGCTCAAGCACCACTACTTCTTGAGACACATTTTCCTAGTATTTACTATTATCTCTCGCTCGTGTCCTTAGAGACATCTCTGACCCACTTTCATATAGACGCCGGGTTCTAGCCTGAGTTCCATCACTAGGTCGCTATTTGTCTTTGGGGGAGTCACTTTAATCCGGTTCTCATTTTTCATCCCTAAAAGGTCATATGAGACGACCTACTTCCCGGCTCTGATATTTAATAACTCTAAGAGCAAAACCCACATCCCCACGCCCTTCTCACAGCTCATTCAACAATCCTAAGGGTAGCTGGTGCCCGCTGTACCGGGTCTCCCCGAAAACCGAAGCCCTAGCCTAGGGCAGTCACCGCCTACGTGGCGGAGGAACCGGAGGAAGCTAGCCGACCTACCACCCTCTGCAAACACCTGACCTTTGCCAGAATGCCCGCCCTCCCGGCATTTCCGGCTCTCCCCCAGATTTTCTTCCGGAACGCTCGCTCGCGTCTGACCCCGCCCCTCCACCACTCTCTAGAGCCCATTGGCTGTGTCTTTGAGGAAGCGGAGCATTTCCCGACGTTGATTGGTTTCTGTCATTATTGATGGGGTAGTTACAAACAAGGCGTGCCTGGTCTCCCTGGTAACGCTCTGCCGACAGCCCTGATTGGTCCTTGTCCTAATTCCATCTCCGTCCCAACTGCGAGTGGTTGAGTTCCTTGGCCGGGTTCGGCGGCGGTAGGTGTCGCGTTTGGGATTCCCGAGCTGACGTGGCTTAAATTTGGGAGGCGGGGCAGCTAAAGCCCCCGGTGGCAGCCTCTTCCAGGTGAGTGGGGGGACGCTCCCCAACTCCTTCCCTTCTAGAGTCACCCTCACCACAGGGGCCGCGGGGGCACACTGGGGTCCTCTCCCTGCCCCGCCTCTCCCTGATTCAGTCCGGGATCCGGCCCTTCATCCGCTTCACTTTACCTACCAGGGCTAGTTCTAGTCGCCCACACTCTAGCTCGCCCCGCCAAGAGGGCCTCGGGGTCGCCCTGCGCGGCCTTGGGGACATATGTGCTGTCGGCCCCCACCCAGGACGTTTCTTCTCCGGAAGCGACGGAGAAAGGCGCTCGGGTCAGTCCTGTCCGCGGGGCCCTGCTCCCCGAGCGGCCTGCTTGTGCCGGCCTGGGTTCGCAGCAGCTGACGTAGGAGAGAACCTGCTGGGCCCGTGCGCTCAGGCCCGGAACAAACTTCGTGTCCGGAAGGGGAGGCGGGACCCAAACAAATCAAAGGTCGTGAGGGCGGAGATCACAGAAACGCTGGGGCTGTTAACGCCAACGAGGGCCTGTCGAACAATCCTGCTAATGAGTTTCTGGAGCGATTCGGAGACAAGGATGATCCTTGCGATCCTACCAACACAAAAATCCCAGGAATAAGGTGGGCAGGCTGTTAGAGGAAAGGGAGCCCTGAAGAAAGTTCTGGAGGAAAAAGAAGTTGATTTGGTGGTGTGCAGGATGTTTATTCCGCATAACGGGAGTGGTGTGTAGGAGTGTGAAGGGAAGGTTCAGCCCCTTGACGAACGAGGAATATATTTGTCTGACTTATTTAAAGAGCTCCAGCTGGTCTGTGGGGAGAGGACGACTTACGAGTGAGACAGAGATATTTAAGATCGCTGGGTAGATAAATACTACTTTTGAAGATAGTTGGAAACTTTATGAGCTTTTAAAGAATCTTACCCTTCTGTGCAAGATGGCAGTAAATTCTCTGCAAAAAGGCAAGAGGCCTTTCCAGAAGCATGAAGTAATTAAATTTGGATGATCAGAATGATTACGAATGGTCAAAATCAGGAAATGTTCTTCTGGAAAGTGACAGGATTTGGTCATGGAATTAGATGTCCAGTTGAAAGTTGAAGAGAACTAAAAAATTGCAAGACATTGTCAATTGACTGTTTCACAGCTTTTACTTCATCTCTCGGTCATGGACTGACCGTTTAATGCCTTCCTCTTCACTGCGTTAAATTTGACTACATTAGTAGCTTCCAAATATTTTTAATTGCATACCCTATGACTAAAACAGTTTTGAGCAAACATCCTCCAAATATTGTATATTTAATTATGGATAATATATGATAGCCCTGTAAATATATTACTTATATTATAAAATATTCAAAAACATTTAAAAAGATGAAAGAAGAAATTCTTGCCCATTCCCTGGGACCCTCTCAACCCAATTTGGAGATCACATAAAGCTGTTTCCTTATTTTTCAAGAAGTCTGTTTGCATCTCTGAGCACTTCCAGACTGGGGGGAACTTCCATTCTTTTTTTTTTTCTCTGAGGCCTGGGATCCAGCCTCTCCTAAAAGTAATCATCTTTAAGGGAAAATTCCTTTTTCCTTTGCTTGATTCTTAAAAGCCTCCTCTCTTTTTAACCCTTTGTGTTAATGGATTAATTAAAGGGATATAGGTTTTACTCTTGTTTATAAAAAGTAAGTCATAAACTTATGTAGGTTCACTACTATTAGGAATAAATTATTTGAGACATATCTCACCACTGGTCATTACATACTAGTCTATTGTTAGGAACCACTATATAAGAGGATGTTAGGTTCTGTAATACTCTATTTTTAATTAAGCTATTTTAAAATCAGCAATATGTGCTTTTGGCAAAATTCAATACGAAAGGATTTAATATTAAAAAAAAATCTTTTTCTCCTCTGTCTGCTGACCCTTTTCCCCATTCCCCGCTTCCCAAGAATAGGCACTGTGAATAGTTTGTTTATTCTTAAGAAACTTTCTGATCATATTCAAGCACATATATATTTATCCCCCTCATTTTCTCTCTCACACAAGTGGAATCATAATACGCATACTATTTTATACCTTTCTTTTGCCACTCAATACTATATATTAGGTATTTTTCTATACCCATAAGTATAAAACTACCTCATTCTTTTAAAAGTCTATACAGCATTCCCTTGTAGAAATATAAAAATGTATTTAGCCTGTCCTCTATTGATGGAGGTTTTGGTTGTTTTCAGTCATTAACCATCACAAATACTGCTGTAGTGAACGTCCATGTTTGTATATCCTTGTGCCCTTAAGTGAGCCCATCTGTAGTATAAACAATATGGAATTCTTTGGGGTCATACTACTCTGAATCATTTCATTTTGGTCTGTGTATTGGTCAAAAATAGTGCTTATAAAACTGTAAGTAAATATAAAGGATATGTGTGCCTTCATGCCTCCAGCCCTATTTTCAGCCCCAGTGAAGAATGTTGGGTGATGAGGTTACTCAGAAAATAGATTATCTTCTCTATCTCGACCAGCCAGGAAGCTTTGTTGAGCTCTGTGACTGGCAAATTACTTAATCACCCTATGCCTTGGTTTACTCTCCCTAAAACTGGGGATATTGTAGGCACCTCCTCCTTGGGGTTGTTTTAATAATAAAGTGAGTAAAATAATAAGTAAGTTATTATATGTTAAGTAATTGGAGCAGTACTTAGTGCATAGTACTGTGTATATAAATTATAGCTATCATTTACTTCTAAATTTGTTATTGAAAATAGTGGAGTTTTGTGTCATGAAAAGGAGTTTTAATTTTCTAATGGTAAAATTATAATATTGCATTTGCTTTTCCCAGCTATATAGCACTATTTCCTGTCCCCTCCTCAAACTAGTTGAGAATCACTTTGAGAATTAAGGAAAACTGCTGAGGCTTACCTAAATATGAATTAAATAAGTTTGAGGAATGACCTAGAGGTCTAACCATTTTCTGTGTTGTTGTTTCTGTGGGAAAATGTGATTTAAATTCCAAAGCAAATGGTGCACAGGCATGTGCACACAGGCATGCGCTCACTGTCTTCAGTTATTTCATTTTCCCATGCATTTTGTACTAGCTTCTCTGTAGTTGGGGACTAGCCTTATATTTCTTTTTATATTTTGATGGCTCCCAGTGTAATACTCTACATCAAGTAGGTATTTAGAAAATAATTATTGATAATGGTGGAGACTTTGAGAAAGTAAGCCTTATTGAATTCTGTGTGCCACCGCAACATACAAGTGTCGAGATCCTGTGGCAGAGTTTGTGGAGGGTGTGGCCGGCATTGACTTTGAGAGACTGATTTATTTGCCTACGTGTTTTATTGAAGCCTGGCCTTGGCATGAAGCTCCTTATTCTTTTTCCAAGTTGCTACTCATGATTCTCGTGCTACATAAAACAATAGCAAGAGCATTGCTTGTCCAGCAGTCACATATATTCCTTACATGAATTTATTACTATCAACATGAATTTTTCCCCTATACTGATTTTTATACATGCATTTGTCCATTTTTGTCTTACAGTGAACCTGAAGGGGAGATCCATCTTTCTTCATTTAGGTTAAGCATGGCTACTTAGTGGCTCTCTTGCCCTCAAATTCCCAACCTTTGAGCTACCTAAAGCACTTAACTGTGCCTGAGAAGCCTTTCCCATTTACATTTCCTTATTATTCCTGTCATGTCAACAGCTGTAGAAATCACTCTTGAGTCATGGAGTCATAATAACACTGGGCATTAGACTGCTCCTTGTCAGTCTTCTCCATTTTAAGATGAGGAAACTGTAAAGTGACTTACCCAGTATAATATAACCTCTTTGTGTTGGAACTCGGACTGAAAGCTCAGTTGCTGGCTCCCAATGTGGTGCCCTTTCCACTGTGCCATATGCTTTCTCACGTACCTCTCAGAGTGTTGAGTCAGTATATGAGATGCTCCTTTCACTTTGGCCTAGAATGGTACATCCCTGATACTGGTCTTTCCTTTCTTCAAATGTACATATTTTTAAATGGTTATGTGAGAAAAGTAACCCATTTTCCATTCAAAGAGCTTTTTAATCTTATTCAATAATGCTAATTTAGCTGAGGGACTTTGAAATGTCTTAACTTCTCTGACTGTCAGTTTTCCTCATCTATAAAATAGGGATGATGATAATACCTACCTTGCAGTTTTCGTAAGAATTAGAGAGAAATGTATATAAAGTGTCTGATACATATTGCTCAGTAATTGTTACCATTAATATTATCATTATCCTGTGTTCATCTGTATGTGTCCTTCACGTGCAATAATTTTCACTAGGATGCTGATGGAGACACACCCTTGTAGGGAGGGTGAATCAGAATCTCATGTGTGGTAGTGGTAGATTGAGGGGGAGTTTCAGTTTCAAAAAAAACATTCAGGATTTTCATTTTATATTTGGAAAATGAAAAAAATCATATTTTCACAGTAGAAATTACATATCCATCCCAATCTTCTCGGCTAATGGTGATATGCAAAAGATTTGATCTAGGGCATACCACCTTGGGTGTGTATGTGTGTGCCCATATTTGCTCACACACTGTAGTTTTACTTTTCTCTAAAGGGTGTATGGTTTAAAAATGGTTGAGAAACGTTATCACTGTGTCTAAATCTCAGTACTTTTCTGTTTAGCCCTAAAAGTAGTAGCAGTAGGATCCAAGCTACGTAGGGCAGAATGTGTGGGTGCAAAGAGCAGGGCTATGATAGAGGTGGGTTGGGTGTTGCTGGGGGAGTCTGAACTGAAAGTGAGGTATGTATAGATCAGGGTGTGTGACAAAGCTAGGAGTTAAGTGGAGAAACTCCCCTATGGACAGCTCTAGCTGTTAATTGATCTTTTAAAAACCTTTTTATTATAAAATAAAACTCAGGTTCAAAAAGACACACCAAAAAAATGTATACTTTAATGAATTATTATAAGGTAAGCATTCTTGTCAACCACCAGGTATATTGTCAGGACTGGCAGTATAACTTTGCTAGTTGTCAAGAAAACCCTCCCTGTGCCCCATCCCAATTATGGCCCTCTCTTTCCTTCCAAAGTAATCACTTCCTTGTGGTTTCTTTATGGTTTTGTCACTTAAATGTGAATCTTGTCTCCCTCCTTTTTTTAAAGAATAACTTCATATGTCTCTTACGTATTTTTCATAGTTTCTGTTGAAGAAATTAGGCCTTTTGACCTGTGGAGTTTCCCACACTCTGAGAATTGCATTTTCATGGGGCTGTTCAACATACTCCTCTGTCCTCTTCATTTATTGCAAATTAACAGCTGGATCCAGAGGCTTCACAGGACTCAGGTTCGATCCCTTTGGCAAGGCTATAGGTGGTGGTATATTCTTTCATCAGGAGGTTCATTATGTCTGGTTTTTGCTCTTCTTTGTTATCAGCTGTTGATGCTCAATGTCTCGATCCATGAATTCATTGAGACTTGTGAAATATTAGACTAGATATTCCAGTTCTACCATTTTGTTTTCCTTTAATAGCTGGAATAATTTTATAAGGAGATGTGTTCCCTCATCTACTATTTGCTTCCCAAATGGTAAAGTTCAAATAGAAAAGACAAGATAAATCCTTGTACTTACTGGTTTTCAACATAATTAGTTCAGATGGGGACCGGTTTATTATTATTACGAACTTGTGGATTTAAATATTTTTGGTGAGTTTCAGTTTGTCGCAATTCATATTCTTATTAGAAACTCATAATTGTTCCTTTGGCCTGTGGGAACCTCTTTAGTTTGGCTCCTGGGCCCTTTTGACATGACTCTAGTAGTCTTTGAAAGCTTCCTTGCTATTTTGTATGACAAGATGTTTCAGGCTCATTTTGTACATTTCCTACTTCAGGACTGAAATCAGCCATTTCTCTAAGAGGCCTTCCTGTTTAAGAAAAAAATATATATATATTTTTTAAAGATTTTATTCTTTTCCTTTTTCTCCCCAAAGCCCTCCAGTACATAGTTGTATATTCTTCGTTGTGGGTCCTTCTAGTTGTGGCATGTGGGACGCTGCCTCAGCGTGGTTTGATGAGCAGTGCCATGTCCGCACCCAGGATTCGAACCAATGAAACACTGGGCCGCCTGCAGCGGAGTGCGCGAACTTAACCACTCGGCCACGGGGCCAGCCCCAAGAAAAATATTTTTAAGTGGGAAAGGGTATTTAAAGATTCCAGTCTAGGCAATAGAAATGCTCATTGCTTTACAGTTTGTCATTGTTTTTAAGCCTTTTCAGTGGACAGAGATAGGAAAATATATATACTAAGGTAAGATAGTTTGTAGGTGCATGCTGATACTTTCAATTCAAATTCAAGATCAGTTTTTACTTTGGGGGTTCTTAATTTCTTCTGTATTATGTCTGTATTCTTTTTTCCTACTGAAAATATGGTAGAATTACTATGCCCATAATTACTCACTTACTTTAATTCCATGTGGCACATACAGTAGTCAAGGAATAATAATACTGATACAACCACCATCAGTTTTGGTTATTGAAAACAATTTTGAAAGGTTTCTTTTGCATATGGTATTCACATTCTCCCCCATCTTTTTTTCATGGCAGTCCCATGTATTGTCAGAGCATATAAACATTAAATATTATGCTATCTCCATTCCAGGCTTACTTTTACGAGTGACCATATATTGAATGCTCACCACCAGTCCTTGTGATGATGTTTCTTTAGTCATTTTGGTTGTCTCAAGCTTTCCCTCTAATGATTGCCTTAGGAAAGGCTCATAGGAAAATTTTTCATGAATTTTCTTGCATGTTCGTAACATACTGTCTGTGCTCTTTATATCTGAAGGTCATTTTTGCTGAAAATAAAATCCTTGGCTCGCATTTTCTTTCCTTGAATATCACAAATCTATAACTCCATTTTTTTCCTGGCAAAGGCATTGCCGTTGAAAAGTCGGATGATAGTCTTATTTTCTTTATCTTACAAGTTGCATGATCTTTTGGCCTAAATATCAAAAGATTATTTTATTTTTAATTTTTTTAGTTTTGGTTTTTTTTCTCATTGAGGTCATAATAGTTTATAACATTGTGAAATTTCACTTGTACATTATTATTTGTCAGTCACCATATAAATGTGCCCCTTTATCTCTTGTGTCTATCCCTCCAACCTGCATCCCCTCTGGTAACCACTAAACTATTCTGTTTGTCCGTGTGTTAGTTTATCTTCCACATGTGAGTGAAATCATATGGTGTTTGTCTCTCTCTATCTGGCTTATTTTCCTCAACATAATACCCTCAAGGTCCATCCATGTTGTTGCAAATGGGACGATTTTGTGTGTTTTTTTTTTTTAATGGCAGAGTAGTAGTCCATTGTATATATGTATTACATCTTCTTTATCCAGTCGTCAGTCAGTGGACAGTTGGGTTGCTTCCACTTCTTGGCTATAGTGAATAATGCTGCAGTGAACATAGGGGTGCATAAATCTCTTTGAATTCTTGATTTCAAGTTCTTTGGATAAATACCCAGTAGCGGGATAACTGGTTTGTATGGTGTTTCTAGTTTTTATTTTTATTTTTTTGATGGAGATTAGCCCTGAGCTAACATCTGCCACCAATTCTCCACTTTTTTTGCTGAGGAAGACTGGCCCTGAGTTAACATCCGTGCCCATCTTCCTCTACTTTATATTTGGCATGCCTGCCACAGCATGACTTGACAAGCAGTGTGTAGGTCCGCACCTGGGATCCGAACCGGTGAACCCCAGGCCGCCACAGAGGAACCTGTGAACTCAACCACTGTGCCACTGGGCTGGCCCCTCTATAATTTTTTGAGAAGTCTGCATACTGTTTTCCATAGTGGCTGCACCAGTTTGTGTTCCCACTAGCAGTGTATGAGGGTTCCCTTTTCTCCACATCCTCTCTAACACTTGTTAGTTTTTTGTCTTGGAGATTATAGCCATTCTAAAGGGTGTAAGGTGATATCTTAGTGTAGTTTTGATTTGCATGTCTCTGATGATTACTGATGGTGAACATCTTTTCATGTGCCTATTGGCCATCTGTCTGTCTTCTTTGGAAAAATGTTCATATCCTCTGCCCATTTTTTGATCAGGTTGTTTGTTTTTTTGTTGTTGAGTTGTGTGAATTCTTTATATATTTTGGAGATTAACCCCTTATCGGATATATGATTTGCAAATATTTTCTCCCCGTTGGTGGGTTGTCTTTTCATTTTGTTCATGATTTCCTTTGCCTTGTAGAAGCTCTTTAGTCTGAGAAAGTCTCACTTATTTTTTCTTTTGTTTCCCTTGTCCCAGTAGACAGGGTATTTGAAAGGATCCTTCTAAGACCGATGTCAAAGGAGTGTACTGCCTATATTTTCTTCTAGGAGTTTTATGGTTTCAGGTCTTACCTTCAACTCTTTGATCCATTTTGAGTTAATTTTTGTGTATGGCAGAAGATATTGGTCTACTTTCATTCTTTTGCATGTGGCTGTCCAGTTTTCTCAACACCATTTATTTAAGAGACTTTCCTGTCTCCATTGTATATTCTTAGCTCTTTTATGAAGATTAGCTGTCCGTAGATGTGTGGTTTTATTTTGGGCTTTCAGTCCTGTTCCATTGATCTGTGTGTCTGTTTTTGTACCAGTACCATGCTATTTTGATTACTATAGCTTTGTAATATATTTTGAAGTCAGGGATTGTGATGCCTCCAGCTTTGTTCTTTTTTCTCAGGATTGCTTTAGCTATTTGGGGTCTTTTGTTGCCAAATCTGAATTTCAGGTTTCTTTGTTCTATTTCCATGAAGAATGTCATTGGGATTCTGATTGGGATTGCATTGATTCTGTAGATTGCTTTAGGTAGGAGGGACATTTTAACTATGTTTATTCTTCTAATTCATGTGCATGGAATATCGTTCCATTTCTTTATGTCATCATCGATTTCTTTCAGTAATATCATAGAGTTTTCATTGTATAGGTTTTTTTATCTCTTTGGTTAAATTAATTTCTAGATATTCTTTTTGTTGGATTGTAAATGGGATTGTATTCTTGAGTTCTCTTTCTGTTAGTTCGTTATTAAAGTATAGGAATGCAACTGATTTTTGGAAGTTGATTTTGTACTCTGCAGCTTTGCTGTAGTTCTTGATTATTTCTAATAGTTTTCAGATGGATTCTTTAGGGTTTTCTATACATAAAGTTATGTCATTGGCAAACAGCAAGAGTTTCACTTCTTCATTGCCTATTTGAATTCCTTTTATTTCTTTTTCTTGCCTAATTGCTCTGGCCAAAACCTCCGGTACTATGTTCAATAAGAGTTGTAAGAGTGGGCACTTTTGTCTTCTTTCAAAGGATTATTTTTAAGTCTATTAATTTTATCAGAATGTTTTGTTAGTCATTCTGGGTTGATATTCTTAGGTACATGGTGGTCTCTTTCAGTATGTAACTTCAGATCTTTTAAAATTTCAGGTAAGTGTTCTGGATTTTGGTTTTTCGTTCTGTACCTTTGCTTTGGTTTTTTTCTTCAGGGAATCCTATTATCTGCATTGCTTATCTTCATTATTTATAACTTTCTCTTGATTCTTTTTTATTGCTTATTTCTTTAAAATTTTTTTAAATGAACAAATTATTGGGCATAGTTTTAGATTTACTGTAGAAATTTGCAAAGATAGTTCAGAGTTCAGTGTACTGCTCACCCATTATTCCCTAATGTTAACATGTTACATTAGCAAAGTGCATTTGTCAAAACTAAGAAACTTAACATTAATTCATTACTATTAACTAAACTCCATACATTATTCAGATTTCACTAATTTCTCTGTTAATGTCTTTTTTCTGTTGCAGGGTCAAATTGTAGGACATCACATTGCATTTAGTTCATTTCTTTTTCTTTCTTTTTAAAATTGAGATAATTGTAAAGTCACATGCAGTTGTAGTAAATAATACAGAGAGATTCCTTGTATAGTTTGTTCAGTTTCCTTCAATGATAACATTTTACAAAATTATTGTATAATATCACAACCAGGATACTGCTATTAATATATTCCCCAGTTTTATTTGTATACGTGTGTGTGTGTGTATGTGTGTGTGTGTTAAGTTTTATCACCTATGTAGACTCCTGTATCCACCATTACAGTTAAGATATTACACAGATCTGACACCACAAGGATCCTTTGTGTTGCCTTTTTATAACTACAACTACCTCCTCCCCTCTCATTTCCAACCCCTCCCTGAGTGCTGGCAACCACTAATCTGTCCTGAGTCATTTAAAAAATGTTATATAAGTATGGAATTAAATAGTATGTAGCCTTTTGGAATTGGGTTGTTTTTCATTTACAATTTCCTGGAGATTCATCTAAACTGTTGAATGTATCAGTGGTTGGTTTGTTTTCATTGCTGTGTAATATTCCATGGTATGTATGTATCATAGTTTGTTTAACCATTTACTTGTTGACAGACATGCTTGCTGATTCCAGTTTTGGGCTCTTACAACCAAAGCTGCTATGAACATTCATGTACAGGTTTTTGTGTGAATTTAAGTTTTCATTTCTCTGAGAGAAATGCCTAGGAGTAAAATTATTGGGTCATAAAGTAGCTACATGTTTAGTTTATAGTTAATTTCTTTTTGATTCTTAAAATTATGCTTCATTTCAACTTTCTTTTTTTCTTAAGGTGTTATTTGTTGTAATTATTCATTTTCCTGTTCCTTGATTTCCAAAATGGTTTTTAAAATTTTCTATTATTTCTTGTGTTTCTTCTTCATTTCTGGGTTTTTCTGTTTTGAAGGAGGGGGTAATTGATAAATGTATTTGTTTTAAGTCATTTGAAGAAAACATCTTATATATATGTGTTCAGCAAAGTTTGCATCATAGAAAATGGTGAGAATGTCAAAGTTTGATTTTCCTTTTGTGAAGGTAAGTATGATGTATACCGTTTGTGCTCTGCTGTGCTACAGGTGCTGCACACACAGTTAGCAGTTAAGACCTGGCCTTTAATTTTGTCAAGGAGGTGTTAATATTGAAAGTAGACATTAGGGTTTTTTATAGCTTTTTTGAGGTATAATTGACAAATTAAAAAACGTATGTATTAAAGATACACAACACAATGTTTTGATACATATACATTGTTAAATTATTACCACAATCAAGCTAATTAATCTGTCCATCACCTCAAATAGTTACTTTTTTTGTATGATGAGAACATTTAGGATCTACTCTCTTAGCAAATTTCAAGTATGCAATGCAATATTACTAACTGTAGTTACCATGCTGTACGTTAGATTCCAAGAACTTATTCATCCTGTGTAACTGAAACTTTGTACCTTTTGACCAACATCTCCCCATTTCCCCTACCCACTAGGCTCTGTTAACCACTATCCTACTCTCAGCTTCTATGAGTTTAACTTTTTTAGATTTCATATATAGGTGAGATCATGCAGTATTTGTCTTTCTGTACCTGGCTTATTTCACTTAGCAAAATGTCCTCCAGATTCATCCATGTTGTCACAAATGACAGGATTTCCTTATTTTTTAGGGGTGAATAATATTCATTGTGTGTATATACTACATTTTCTTTATCTCTTGGTCTGTTGATGGACACTTAGGTTGATTCTGTATTTTAGCTGTTATGAATAATGCTGCAGTGAACATGGGGGTGCAGATCTCTCTTCAAGATACTGATTTCATTTCTTTTGAATATATACCCAGAAGTGGGATTGGTGATCATATGGTAGTTCTATTTTCAATTTTTTGAGGAACCTCCATACTGTTTTCCATATTGGCTGTGCCAGTTTGCATTCCCACTAACAAGGTACAAGGGTTCCTTTTTCTCTGCATCCTTACCAACACTTGTTATCTTTTATCTTTTTGATAATAGCCATTCTGACAGGTGTGAGGTGATATGTGATTTTGATTTGCATTCCCCTGATGATTAGTGATGTTGAGCATTTTTCATATACCTGCTGGCCATTTGTATGTCTTCTTTTGAGAAATGTCTTTCTAAATCCTTTGTCCATTTTAAAATTAAGTTATTTGTTTTCTTGCTATTGAGTTGTTTGAGTTCCTTGTGTGTTTTGGATATTAATCCTTATCACATGTATGGTTTACAAATATTTTCACCCATTCTGTAGGTTTTCTCTTCATTCTGTTGTTTCCTTTGCTGTACAGAAGCTTTTTAGTTTGATACAATCTCATTTGTCTAATTTTGCTTTTGTTGTCTGTGCCTTTGGGGTCATATCCAAGGAATCATTGCCCAGACCAATGTCAAGAAGCTTTTTCCCGTGTTTTCTTCTAATAGTTTTACAGTTTCAGACTTACATTTGAGTCTTTAATCCAGTTTGAGTTGATTTTTGTGTATGGTGTGAAATAGGGGTCCAATTTAATTCTTCTTCATGTGGATATCCAGTTTTCCCAAAACCATTTATTTAAGAAACTTTTCTCCGTGTGTATTCTTGGCCCCTTTTTGGGGCAGGCCCAGTGGCCTAGTGGTTAAGTTCACTGTGCTCCACCTCAGCAGCCTGGGTTCACAGGTTTGGTCTTGGGCGAGGACCTACACCACTCATCAGCCATGCTGTGGCGGCAACCCACATACAAAATAGAGGAAGATTGGCCACAGATGTTAGTTCAGGGAGAATCTTCCTCAGCAAAAAAAGAAAAAAAGAAGAAGATCAATTGACAGTAAAGGTGTGGATTTATTTCTGAGCTCTTTATTTTGTTCTGTTGGTCTGTGTATCTGTTTTTATGCCAATATCATGTTGTTTTGATTACTATACCTTTGCAGTATATTTTGAAATCAAGTAATGTGATGCTTCCAGCTTTATTCTTACTCAAGACTGCTTTGGCTATTCAGGGTCTTTTGTGGTTCCATACAATTTTAGGATCGTTTTTTCCATTTTTGTGAAAATAGGCGTTGGAATTTTGATAGGGATTGCATTGAGTCTGTAGATTGCTTCGAGTGGTATGCACATTTTAAAAATATTAATTCTTTCTATGAACATGGGGTATTTTATTTGTGTCTTTTTCAGTTTCTTTCCTTGGTGTTTATAGTTTCCAGTGTACAGATCTTTCACCTCCTAAATACTTTATGTTTTCCATGCTATTATAAATGGGATTGTTCTCTTAATTTTTTTGGATTGTTCATTGTTAGTGTGTGTAAGTATATTGATTTTTTTGTCCTGCAACTTTACTGAATTTGTTTATTAGTTCTAACAGTTTTTTGGTGGAATCTTTAGAGTTTTCTATGTGTGAAATCATGTCATCTGCAAACAGACACAATGTTACTACTTCTTTTCTGATTTGGATGTCTTTTATTTCTTTTTCCTACCTAGTTGCCCTGGCTAGGATTTCCAGTACTATGTTGAATAGAAGTAGCCAGAGTGGACATCCATGTCTTGTTTCTGATCTCAGAGGAAAAGCTTTCAGCTTTTCACTATTGAGTATGATGTTAGCTGTGGGCTTATCATGTATGGCCTTTATTATGTTGACGTACATCCCTTCTGTACCTAATTTGTTGAGAGTTTTTATCATGAAAGGATGGTGGGTTTGGTCAAATGCTTTTTATGCATCTATTGAGATGATTTTATAATACTTATCCTTCATTCTTTTAATGTGGTATATCATGTGGGTTGATTTGTGGATGCTGAACCATCCTTGCATCCCAGGAATAAATCCTACTTGCTCATGGTGTTTGACCTTTTAATGTGATGTTGAAATCAGTTTGTTGGTATTTTTTGAGGATTTTTGCATCTGTGTTCGTCAGGGATATTGGCCTGTAATTTTCTTTTCTTGTGGTGTCCTTGGCTGGATTTGGTATCAAGGTAATGCTGGCCTTGTAAAGTGAATCTGAAAGTATTCCTTCCTCAATTTTTTGGAAGAGTTTGAGAAGGATTGGCATTAGTTCCTTAAGTATTTGGTAGAATTCACCCGTGAAGTCTTCAAGTCCTGGGCAGTTTTTTGTTGAGAGGTTTTTAATTATTGATCCAATCTCCTAACTTGTTATTGGTCTGTTCAGATTTTCTGTTTCTTCATGATTGAGTCTTGGTAAGTTGTATCTTTCTAGGAATTTATCCTTTTCTTCCAGGTTACCCAATTTGTTGGCATGTAATTGTTCACAGTGGTATCTTAAGAATCTTTGTATTTCTTTGGTATCAGTTGTAATGTCTCCTTCATTTCTGATTTTATTTGAGTCTTCTCACTTTTGTTCTTTGTTAGTCTAGTTAAAGGTTTGTCAATATTATCTTTTTAAAAAAACCAACTCAGTTTTATTCAGCTTTCTATTGTTTTTCTAGTCTCTTTTATTTCTGCTCTGATCTTTATTGTTTCCTGCCTTCTGCTTTTGGCTTAGTTTGTTGTTCCTAGTCTTTGAGGTGTAAAGTTGGGATATTTGAGATCTTTCTTTTTTATTGTAGGCATTTATTGCTGTAAACTTCTGTCTTAGAACTGCTTTTGCTGTATACTGTAAGTTTTGGTATATTGTGCTTCCATTTTCATTTATTTCAAGATGTTTTTTGATTTCCTTTTTGATTTCTTTTTGACTCATTGGTGTTCAGGAGTATGTCAATTTCTACATATTTGTGAATTTTTCAGTTTTTCTCCTGTTATTGATTTCTAATTTCATACCATTATGGTCAGGAATGATACTTAATATGATTTCTGTCTTCTTAAATATGTTAAGGCCCAACATATGAACTATCCTGGAGAATGTTCCATATGTGCTTGAAAAGAATGTGTGTTCTGCTGCTGTTGGATGGAATGTTCTGTATATATCTGTAAGATCCTTTTCATCTAATGTGTAATTGAAGTCCAATGTTTTCTTATTGCTTTTCTGTCTGGATGATCTATCCATTGTTGAAAGTGGGGTATTGAAGTTCCCTACTATTAGTGTATTGCTATCTTTTCTCCCTTCAGTTATGTTAAAATTTGCTTAATATATTTAGGTGCTCTGATGTTGGGTGCATATATATTTATATGTGTTATATCCTCTTGATGAATTGACTCCTCTATCATTATATAATGACCTTTTCTGTCTTGTGATGGTTTTTGACTTAAATTCTATATTTTATCTAAGTATAGTTACCCCTGCTTTCTTTTGGTTACCATTTTCATGGAATATCTTTTTCCATCCCTTCACTTTCAGCCCATGTGTATCCTTGGAGCAAAAGTGAGTCTCTTTTAGGCAGCATATAGTTGGTTCTTGTTTTTTTGAGCCACTCTGACTGGAGAATTTAATCTATTTAGGTTTAAAGTCATTATTGAAAGGTAAGGACTTACTATTGCCATTTTGTTAACAGTTGCCTGACTATTTCGTAGTTCCTTTGTTCCTTTTTTCTTCTCTTGCTATCTTCTTGGGTTTTTCAATTTCTGATGCATATTTTTTATGGCTTAGATCATTTTTCCATGCCTTTCTCTCCTTTTAGTAGATTTAGTAGGTTATAGTTCTGAATTGTTTTTGATCATGACTCTTTGACATGCTTCCCTTTCTTATGAAACAGTATGGATATTATTCTTTTATTTCTCCTTATAATAACTTTGTATGAAAATTGACTGTGCTACTTTTCAGTTGCTTGTTTTTATGTTTATTGTTGCTAAACTTTTAGAAGGATATTTATTTTGGATAGCTTTTCTAACTTCACAGCACTCCTTATGTTGTTTTCCAATATTGTTCAGATATATGGCAGCTGGATTTCTGAGATTTTTCTGACTCTTTTTCCTGTCACCCTCACTCAGTCTTTATCTGGACTTTCTTTGGTCTCTTCATTCTTTCCTGATGAATTTGAATTCTTTTCTCAGTGAATTTTCCTCTGGGGACGCCATGTTCTGAAAGACAGGCCTGACTCTTCAGTTTTGAGAGTTCATGTGGCTTGAGCCTTTCAGACCTTGTAGGATCCTTGCACTTATGTGCTGTTGGAGTGGGGATACATCCTCCCTTTCAGCTTCTGCTGTCTAATTGCTCAGCACATCTTCCAGTACGTACCCACTGGCCTTTTGCAGTTCTCTTGGTATCACGTCTGTTGCACTCTTACAGCTGCTGTAGGGGAGGCAAAATTTTACCTCTACCCTCTTAGGGTTTTCTGCTGGGCCTAAGAATTAAATCGATATAAGACAGATTAACAGGAGAAAAGCATACAAATTTATTTAATATGAGTTTTATGTGATGTGGTGGCCCTCATAAGGAAATGAAGACCCAAAGAAGCAGTTAGAATCTGACATTTATATATTGAGTTGAACAAAGGGTAGTAAATTGTGAAAATGAGACAAGGCAAAAGGGGCTGGTTAATCATGGAGAAGTGACTAGGAAGATAAGTGTTAGCTTATAAGATTTGTTTATGCAAATTTCTCTTGGCCTCAACTCCTCATCCCTGGTGATAAGAATTTTACTTTTTTCCTGGTATAGGGAAGACGTCTTCCTTATGGGGATTTTATTTTTTGCTTTCAGGAAGAAAAAGGGGAGGTCAGAGCATTCTTCTACCTGCTGTTTTTCAAGTGCCTTTAGCTCAAAATAATCCTTATGCCAAAATGGCATATTATAGGGTGGCACATTCTGCCACCTTTCACTTCCCTCTTCTTCCTCCTGCATGGACAACAATGACACACAGATCTTATGGCTGTTGGTAGTTTGTCTAATCCATGTTTATTTTGGAGTTTGTGGGAAACTTTGTCACATAGTTTTTTTGGTAAGGCTGTCCATGGGTTTTTGATTTTATTACCTAGTTGCTTTGTCTGTTTTTATGTAGGAACTCAAGAAGATCCCAAATCTATGCTGTCTGCTACTACCATCTTCTCAGAGTCCCATTGTTTGATTTTTTTTTTTTTTGGCTTGTTCCCAGCAGGGTCTGAAAAATCTGAAGATAAGTGATTCTGTTTGATAAATTAGGTTCTATTATGACTTTCTTTGATTAGTGCAAGTCTATATGCTTAATAAAGACTCTTTAGTTATAGTGGTCATTTCCTTCATTAATAAGGTTACTATAGAAAATTGAATCTCTAGAGTTGAAAAGAAAGTTTAAGATCTGCTGGTGAGTTGTGGTTTCTTTTTTAGACTCACTGTAGTTATAAGTCTCAGAGCTTGAATGAGTGGTTATATAGGGTCCTATGTACTTATATATGACCCTATGTTGCCCTTCCAGTGGTTATATATATATAGTTATATGTGGTCCTATGCTGCACTCCTAGGAGTGGTTCTCTCTTTCCTTTCCTCTTTCACGTGTTTTCCAAAACCTGTATGCTACTAAGGTTACCAGGACAACCCGTTTAGAAACAAAGGTCTTCACAGTTCTTTCTTAGTTAAAGACCGTGGCTACCCTAAGCACTGTTACTACTCTGACTAGAAGAAAACTAGCAGAGACTAGTTTTATTCACATGCTTATTTTGTACAACAGCTTTTGTATTTCTCCCTCCCCAGGGTTTTAAAAGTCAGATAACATTTTATCACTAAACATAAAATTCAGTGTAATCACTTATATTAGTGCTATGCACAGTCCAGTGTTATTTTGATTTTTCCTATGAAAACATTAATAGTCTTACCTTTAGGGAGTTTATGGACTGCCAATTGACACTGATCTGAATATGTAAATAAATGAGTAAGTGGTGTGTGTGTGTATATCAGCATATTCAGGTTGTCTGTTTCTTCTTGAGTGAGTTTTCTTCTTTTCTGGTACATGCATTTAATGCTATACATTTTGAACAAGGGTTATATTTAAATTTAGTGAACCCACACATGAAAGAATGGGGTTTATGGGGCACAGAAAAAGAAAAATTTTACCGAATCATGGTGTTTGACAAAGTAACAGTCTGGCAGGGGAAGGAATAGTTAAGAAGTTCATGTTTGTAAGTGAAATCATGATGAAAGAAAAGGCATTAAAGATATCCCGTAAGGTGCTTTTTTTTCCTGCTAAACAGTTATGCATTTGTATTTCATTTAGTGATGGCAATTAAAATCTCTGTGCAGTCTCCGCTGAAAAGAATAGTGTATGACTACACTGTGTGTACTCAAATGCCTTTTTAAAGACATCATCATGTACAATCTGTGTGAAATATATATCACCAGCACAGTTTTCTTATTTCACCTATAGTTGTTATAGTTACCAATGTAGGAGAAGCCTATATCCATTTTACTGATTCTTATGTTTTCTTTTCCTGTAGAAATGCTGAGCCGATTGTCAGGATTAGCAAATGTTGTTTTGCATGAATTATCGGGAGATGACACTGATCAGAATATGAGGGCTTCCTTAGACCCTGTGAGTAGCTCTGTTCTGAATTAAATTGGTGAGACATCCGTTCTATGTTCTTCTGAGGAAAGGAATTTAAGATAGAAGGGGCTGAGCAGCCTCCCTTGTGCTAGGTGGAAGAGAGGATTAAGAAAAATATTGTGACTATAAATGGTCTTTCTCCTGCAAGTTTGTAGCCTAAAAGCCACAGTGATGGGAGTCAAGTCCTAGATGAGATTCTAAAGATCTTTCTTATTTATTCCCCTGAGCCTTGTTTAGTACTAGATTGCTTTAACTCCTCCTCGGGTATATATCCCTGTTCCATAGGAAAGGTTTCTTAAATGAGGGTATGAGTTGGGCAAAAGATAGATGACGTGGGAATGAAAGAACTCCTGTTTGGAAGCTAATACCTTTTCCTTGGCGCATTGGCAACCTTTTGTCCAAATATTAGGAACTACCCCAAGCATCTGACATGGAGTTTAATGATAGAACACAAGAGGATGTTCTGGAGCGCCTGGCTTATGCAGAGCAGTTGGTGGTGGAGCTAAAAGAAGTCATTAGACAGAAGGATATTCAGCTGCAGCAGAAGGATGACGTTCTACAGGTACCGTTGTTTTGTTCTTTCTGGCCGAGCGTTTGATAAAAGACAGAATACTGGCTTAGATTATTAGAGACTCTGATTCTTACTTCCCCAGTACTATAAGATGATGCCTACTGAGAATAGCTTTTGTTTGTGCTAGATTAGTGGTGAATAAATATTTATGCATTTACTGTCATTGTTCTCTGACAGGAAGAAAGAAAAGCTGCTGATAACAAAATAAAAAAACTAAAACTTCATGCTAAGGCCAAATTAACTTCTTTGAATAAACACCTAGAAGAAATGAAGGCACAAGGAGGGGCTGCTCTGCCTGCGGAACCTCAGTCAGAGGAGCAGCTCTCTAAGGTATGGCGGCTGAGGATAACGCGTGTTTTCTGAGTGGGAAAAGCCTCCTAAGATAGCACATCTTCACTACTCACAAACCTTTATGATGCCGAAGTAGTGTGGCACTAAAGTAAAGGCTGTTTTTTCTTGATGAGCTTGCAGTCTAGTCTGGCTCCAGGCCACGCACAGACTAAAAGGCTAACAGGAAACACGGGAATGAAATGCCAGTTGTGAGCCTAAACTTCTAGAGAATTAAAAAGGCTAATAGGAAGAAGTAAATAACTGAAGTGAGGCGTTTAGATAGGAGAGGCACATACCTTTTGGGGGGTTTCCATCATTGGTTAGAAGATTAAACTAGATGGTCTGGAAGGTTTCTGCCAGCCCTGAAATACTTTAATTCAGTGACACGATACAGAATATTCTGTGTCCTCATGTGGCCACATAGTAGTGGATTAAAGTTTGCTGCGTTGTGGGCTAACTCAGCTAGATTGCCTTGGGCTCCCTGTAAGGGGTGCATTCCAGGTTTATGACTGCCACCAACAAAACAGTTTAAGGTTGGGGATAGAGAGAGGAGTAAGGAAAGTGGTGCCTTTTGAGGAAGAAAGCATTGTCCCAGTACTCATTTTTATTACCTGTGCTCAACGGTTATACCCAAATATTCACATTCAGCCAGTCATTTAGAGAACAAGCAACTGTAGTTTTGTGGAGGGTTTGGTATGAATAGATGGAGGCTGACATATCACATGTACACACTACAGTTGGGCTAGACTTCACTCTGCATAAGAAACCTTTTTTTCCTTAATTTCACCCTGTTTTACCCTTTGACCCACTAGTATTGTTATTCTCAACATTTTTAGTTCTTGGGAAATGAGGTTTTAATTAATTCTCTAGGCACAACCCTTGGGGTCACTAGTTAGCTCTGTGGTACCTTGGTTAGTCTTTCCTTTCTGGGTCTAATGCTCAGAGACATTACTTTTCCTGCATTGATAGTCTTATTTAACTTCTCAAAGCTTATTTTAGACACTTCTCTTATTTTTCTCAAATAATTTCTTCATCTTGATTCATCTTTTCTTACTTTTTGGCTTTCCCTCTAATAATTCCTTCCTCCCCTGGCTGTTGTCACACCAACCTGTCTCTCCCCATGTTGCTTTGTTTCTTCTAACTTTCCCTCTGCTATGTTGTTAGACTTTTAAATTATCTATTTTATACTCTTTTTTTTCCTCTTTTTTTTTTGGTGAGGAAGATTGGTCCTGAGCTAACATCAGTTGCCAATCTTTCTTTTTTTACTTGAGGAATGTTGTCACTGAGGTAACATCTGTGCCAATCTTCCTCTACTTTGTATGTGGGACACTGCCACAGCATGGCTTAATGAGCAGTGTCTTGGTCTGCGCCTGGGATCTGAACCTGTGAACCCCAGGCCACTGAAGCAGAGCACATGGGCTTAACCTCTATGCCACTGGTCTGGCCCCTCTGCCTTTTTTTAAAGCCTCTGAGACCTTAAACAAATACAATCTTGCTGCTTCATTTCCTTCCTCTGTTAAATAAAAGGGTTGGATTAAATGATTTGGAAGTTCCAGTGATCAGTCACAGCAGCCCTTTAACCGTTGTCTACTTATTACAGAGCTAGGTATTCTGTAGGAAGTATTGTTGAAGAACTGGTGGCAATCCTCAGACACTTGACCGACTATTATGTGGAAAAAAGTATAAAATTATTTTGTGTCATTCCAACAAGCAGACCAGGTTTGTTTGGGGGTGGTGAATTCAGTAGGGAGGCGGAATCTGGTTCAGTCTAAGGAAGAGCTTTTGGGGAAAGAAATACACTGTTGAAAGATTTGGATTTCCCCTCACTGGCTCTTTTATGATGTTTTGCCCCTCGCTGACAGTGGCTGTGGTTTCCTGAATTCCGTCCTCTGGTTCTTCAAGGCAGTGAGACTATGAGTTTTCTATTAAGTTTTAGTCCTGCGTGGTGCTGACTGGTTTTGCCCTGAGACTAAAAACCATAAAAATGGGAAACTCGGTACCATATCTTCTAAGTGAACTCCCCTCTGTTATCCTCCTGCTTTTGGTTGCTCTCTAGCATTTTCAGATAGCTGTTTTTCTGTTTTGTCCAGAGCTTATAGGTATTATCGGAGGAGGGATAGATCTAATAGGAGCTACTAGGCCGTATTGAAACTGGAAAACTCTAAGATTCTTTCCTTGTTGTTAGGTCAGGTGTTATTTCTTGCTCCCATCAGTTTGGTAAAACTATAATCAAATAGTTGAATAGGGCAAATTAGAGCAAAAGGTCAAATATATATTAATTGTAATTCTTTTGAATAAATGACTTTATCTCTTGTATTTTCAGCATGGCAAGAGTTCTACAGAGGAAGAGATGGAAGTAGAAAAGATAAAACATAAACTCCAGGAGAAGGAGGAACTAATTAGCAGTTTGCAAGCCCAGCTTACTCAGGCACAGGCAGAGCAAGCTGCACAGGTAGGGGGGTGTGAGTCACCTCATAATCATTAAGAAAATCGCTAAAGCCCAGTGGATTATTACATGACAAATATATTATTCTAGATGCCCAACGGGTATTTATCTCTGTTATCTATCAGTTTCCTTCCTTCCTTCCTCCCTTTCTTCCTTCCTAAGTCTAGTAATTTTACTAGACTATGTGTTGATATTTGTCATTCTTGGTTGATAGTTTTAGACACCTAGTATGCTCTTACAATATATGGTTTCACGTATTTTTATTTCAGAAGAATTTCCTTGAATTAGATAGCTTGCAGTATTTGGTCTGTTTTCTTTGTTAGGGACTTCTGTTATCTGTATGTTCCATCTTTGATTGTCTCAGTATTTGTCACTTTCTCTCAATTCCTTATCTCTTTCTTCATTTTTTAAAAGGTTCCTCTTTTTTTCTTATTTCACTTAAGGCCTTTTTTGTGTTTATTTACTTTTGTGTTCATTCTTGTTTTATCTTCTTTTCTATTTTTTTTTTTAAAGATTGGCACCTGAGCTAACAACTGTTGCCAATCTTCTTTTTTTTTTTCTGTTTTTTCTCCCCAAATTTCCAAAGTACATAGTTGTATATTTTAGTTGTGGGTCCTTCTAGTTGTGGTATGTGGGACACCGCCTCAATGTGGCCTAATGAGCAGTACCATGTCTGCGCCCAGGATCCAAACCGGCGAAACCCTGGGCCACCGAAGCAGAGCTCGCAAACTTAACCACTTGGCCACGGGGCCAGCCCCTATCTTCTTTTTTAAAATGATATTTTCCTTTCTATCAAATTCTTCCTGAGTTCTGTCACCTAATTTCTAAGTTTTTCTAATTCTGTTTTATGTTGTACTTTCATGTGTTATATAATTTTCTTAATTTTTTTAGCACCTTTTGAAATAGATTGCAATTTTGATTTGATTTTTGAGCATGCCACTGATATGCTTTTGTCACCTGTAAGTATATTATTCTGCTTATTAGGTTTTTTTTAATCATAGCTTATGGGCTTTGACCTTGATTCTTTTCTGTTCCTTATTTTTGTGTTAAATTAACTTTCCTGAACTTTTAGAAGGAGGCTTGGTTCAGGAAAACTTTTTTTTACTTAACATACCTCTGTCTTCTGTTGTTTTTTGTGTTGTGTTCAAGGATGTGGCAGCTAGATTCTGAGGTTTCCTGGTTTTCTTCCCCTTGCCCTTCACTTTGATCTATACCAACATTGTCCAATAGTAATATAAAGGGAGCCATGTGTATAATTTTAAATTTTTTTAGCGGCTACATTATAAAAGACAAAGAAGAAATGAGTGAAATTAATTTTTACAGTGTATTTCATTTAGCTCAGTATATTCAAAATATTATATTTTCAAGATTAATATAAATTTTTTTTCCTCCACCCCACAATTAAATCTTTAGGGAGTAGGTAAAGGGTAGGGAGGGCCAGAGAGATTCAAGGAAACCTGGAGCAGGTGGGCATCCTTGTTCCTTAGGGCATAGCCTAGGGAAACTGCAACCCCTTTATTCAGTATGCAAAGCAGCCAGCTGTGGTTGATTTGAAATGTCTGAAGATATGGTCTAGGCAAATGAGCCTGTGCTAGCACCTCTGGTTCCCATGGCATGTGTGTGTCATCAAGGGAGTCTAGAATTTCCTGTAGCACTGTAGGGCACGCACAATGCTAAGAGGACTGGAAGAAGCATGTGGTCGGGACAAGGAGGCTGCAGGATATGGGGACTATGTGACTGGAGTCTAGAGTAGGGCCTACCCATTTCAGCAGTGGGTACAAGTTGGAAGCAGGTAGGATGAGCCTCACTTCAGCAGCATGCCCAGCCAGTTGGGACAAGCTAGACCAGAGCATGTCAATGCCGAAACATCTCTACCTCAAATCTGCAAGAACTTAGAAAGTCCCTAGGGAGGAGGTCATCAGAAGGAGGGAGAAAAGATGTAGTTTACTGAGAGTAAATCCTGAAACAACTGAGATAATACCTGAAAAGCATTGGCTAAAACCGGAAGAGACTTAAGTTATGTTCATTGATGAGTTGAGGATAGTTGTTTTCTGTTGAGTGGGATCAAAAGCAAGATGAGGTTCCTTGTAGAAAATAATTACCTTTTCTTGCACATTTGAATTGTGGCATGTGTCATCAACCCTACTATATTTTTAATAATTCTTTCAGTCATTCAACAACTAGTTATTGGTCATCTACTATATGCAAGTTATTCTGCTTATAACACTTGCTGTTGTTTTCAAAACCCTATTTGAAACAACTCCCTGTGACTATATACTCTCTTGGAGACTTGTAGGCCTCTTCAAGCCCAGCTTCTGGAAACCCAACCCTGCCTTTCCTTACAGCAGAGGATCCTTACCCTTCATAATCCCCCTTTTAATATTATTTTCCTGTGGATTTCAATGATTTTTCAAGCAACTGACTTAAACAAAAGGTGTGGTAGGCCTATATATGTAGATGCGTACGATGTAAGTTTGAAACTTTTATTAAGTCAAATATACACGGATTCCGCTTACATCAGCTCTGTGGTGACCCCACCTGCTTTCCCAGATGTTAAGGCTAAAGCCTGGCTGGAGAGTTTTTGTAATGTAACTCAAAGCTGGAAAAGGAAAAGAAAAAAAATTTTGTGTGTTATTTTACACTTTTTTCTGCACTAAGTCTAAAATTTGGTATATATTTTACATTGGGTCTCAATTTGGATGCTGCATGTTATTAGGAAATAATTCATCAGCGTTTATATTTCATAAAATTTCCAGTTGAGAAAATATATTCATTTACTCAAGTTGTCCCAAACATACCTAAAAGCTTTCCAGCAACTGAACTGAGTGCCGAAACATCATTTTACTTTAATATTTACATCCACATTAAGAAACTGGTTCATTATTTTTAGAATTAATTTGACTTTGAAAAGCTTATCAACTACAAAGCTACGTCTGTGAGAAATGAAAGCATATGTCCATACAAAGACTCATATATGAATGTTTATAGCAGCTTTACTTGTAATAACCAAAAACTGGAAACAACTCACTTGTCTGTCAAAGGCAAATATTTAAACAAACTGTAGTATATCCACATAATCGAATACTACTTAGAAAGAAAATGGAATGAAGTGTGCATCAGTACTATGCCTTCATTTTCCACTTAAAAATGTGTCTATACTTGTTTTTGAACTAGAAAAATAATTCAGTTATAATTAAAATAATAATAAGCATTTTATGTCAATTTAATTACTAGTTACGATTTACAAAGGTATGAACCGTTACTCATGCCGTCTACATAGAGCATTCAAATAAACACGTTACAATGTTACATAGATATGTAGAAAAAATATCATTCAAACTGAATCAATCCATTGACACCAACTATAGATAGGAGATATGTTTATTATAACACTAGGAACAACATGCACACTTGGTACTTGCAAGACAATTCAACAGTATCTTATGTGAATGCCACAAAGTGAATGTAGTCATACCAAAACATAGTTGTATTTAATGGAAGAACAATATATATCTTCAGTTTTTAAATTTAAATTAATTAAAATTAAATAATAATTAAATTTCTTATTCATATTAGGCACATTTCAAGCCCTCTATAGCCGCATGTGGCTAGTTGATAATGAGTTATATAGCACGTGTATAGACCTTCTTTTTCTTCTGTTTCATTTATCCCTATTCTGCTTAATTTTTGTTTCATTCCTAGATGTTTCTTTTTACTGCAGGTCCATATCTTGGAAGGAACCCCTGATAAGTCAGTTTTGAGAGTCCAGAGGGGCTAGATTGTTCTAGCCTTTTAGTCCTTCTTACTGTGGACCCCTTACATATACCCAGTATTGGAGAATGGGAAAGTCTTGCCAATTTAAGTTACTGTTCTAAGACTGGGCAACTGCATTTTCCAATAAGTACTTATTGGCTATTTGGGAATCTTCCTCTTCACAAGGCCAGCCGCTGTTGCTCTGTTGCTCCTTGTTTCCTCTCCCACAGACTCTGATCCCATGTAGGTCTCATACCTTTTGGTGGCTTGTCCTACCTGCTTGTATTTTGGAGTTTGTGGGACTACTTTTCTAATTTTATTGTAAATATCATCCATGAGTTTTTGGTTTTACTTCTAATTGTACTGTCTCTTTATATGTGAGGATTCAGAGAAATTGAAAAACTGCTGCTATTGCTTCTATCTCTTCTGACAAATAGATTTTCATGATTACTTTTTAATTGCAGTACATGCAATTCCCTTTTGTTTTAAGTGGAAATTAGAAGCATATTGTCAGATATTTAGGGCAAATGAGAAAGGGAGGTCAAAGAATTAAAAGTGCCAATTCTTTTGCTTAAATATTTTTTTTCCTTCTGTGTCTTCAGTTTGATAAGAGTTCGAAAGAAATGGAAGAATTTTTAATGATGAAGCAACAGCTCCAAGAGAAAGAGGAACTCATTAGCACTTTACAAGCCCAGCTCAGCCAGACGCAAGCAGAGCAAGCTGCTCAGGTAGGATGGAAGGTACCTCATAATCAGAATAAAGAATCGTGAAAGTCTAATGGGTTATTACATGATAAGTCAATTCAGTCACTTTTTAAAACCTGAGTAGATGAAAGTATAATAGCTAGAGTATTACATTAGAAATTAGATGGATGTGGTAGTAGAAGAAATTAGAAGAAGTGGTATTTACCTAGATGAATTTGTGGTAGCTTAATTGATGGCTGTTTCTTAGTTCTGCAGGCCCAGAAACTTGGTTTTAATAGCACACAAAGTTTCAGCCTCTTAGCATTGGGCTCATGCTAAGTTCAAAAGAGACTGATAGATAAACCAAAAGAAATACAAATGATTAGATCCATTCTTTCCCTATAGTAAAGTCTTACTGGGAAGTTAAATTATAATCAGAAGATTGCTTACTAAGTATGTAATGAGAAGGTGGTGTAATTATATGATTCGATGTTAAATGGCACCAGTATGTAACATTCTTCTTCATGTTCATTTCTGCTACCAGGACCAGACTTATTTGGACTGGCATCCTCAACTCTTTCTATCTGACTATTTTTCTAAATTTCCAGTTTGACCACCTACTCCCATATTTTTCCTTTGGGAATGCTTTTGACTCATGAAACGTTTTTTGTTTTTTTGTCTGAAGTGCCTTTGCACAATAGCTAATCTTATCCATCGGGTATTTGGTTTTTACTTTATTGATAACTTGTAGTATTAGTGGTGCCTTCTGTCTGTGGATGGCTTACTGCTGTCTATACAGTTAAAATTATGTATCCGGAAATCTTTAATTTTACCTATTAGCTTTTATCGTGTCCTTTTATGTACAAGCATTATTATACAATGTAGGATGGAGAAATACAAAATATGATTTTTACCTGCAAGTGGCTTAAAACATGGAAAGCCAAGATATATAAATGTATTAGATCTATCATAATGCAAGCTATTCAGAATAAGTGCATCGCAAACAGCAACTCAAACTGAGTGTATTTGGAGAGGTGAAAGAGGTTACTATGAGTGTGACAACAAGGAGGATATATGGAAAAGTTAGGATTTAGGCAAAACTGTGATGGATAGATGGTATTCCAGACAAGGTAGGGGAAGATATTCTATCTGTGGGGAATGGTGTGAGCAGACTCAGAGAGGAAAAAGAATATGGTACATATATGAGAAAAGATGTGTAGATGTGCTTGGCCAATGAAGGCCTCTAATGCCTATACATTTGAAACACAGGATTCCAAACTCATAGTGATGTCAGAATTCCAATAATAAAAAAATTATGGAGATTGTTTTGTCCTACATAGGATAGCCAAGGTCAGTTCACAGTGTCAGAAATTGAGAAATCAGCAATAGTTAAGGACCAGTGCAAAATGGGCAAGCTAAGAGCTGACTGGCATGCCCAACCACAGATCTTAAGGAAATGAATAAGCACACACACACACAACCTAAAAACAAAACAAAAATATTGGGACTGAGCAGCTCACAATCAGTCAGTAGATTTCCATTTCATTCTGTTAAGAGCCAGTTATAATGAAGGTGGTCTAGCAGCCCGTAAGTAACGGCAGCTGAAAATAGCTGTCTGGAGAGCTGGTGTGGATTTGGGAATATGCCAAGTTCTTTGGTAGAAGCAATTCTTTGAAAATAAGACTAGAAAGAAAGATTTATGTTTCCTGTTGTAGAAAATCTTGAATAGAAGATCTATTAGTTTGAAGTTTGACTTAGAGGGCATGAGAATTTCCTTAAAAGTTTTTGAGCATGAGTGTGATATTGAAAGAAGTGTCTAGGACTTAGAAATATAACTTCACTTTGTATGTTTAATATTCTCATCTCCTTAGAACTTATAAAATATACCTCTTGTATATTTAAACATTTCTGGTGACCATGCAAATATAATTTTTAATCAAAATTTATATTTAGGCTGACTTCTGAACTTGATAATAGGCTTTCTCTCACATTTGGAAGCTACTGTCAGGCCTGACTGTATCTTTCTTCCAACATTCTCATCCTTGACATTCAAAATCTGATTTAAAAACCTGTCGTCTATCAATTCTCAGTGTATCTTTGGAGAATAGTCTGTGAGTTTTGTTTGTGCAATATTCGGGGAGTGTAACTTGTATAGTTTCTCTGGTGTGTGTCTTTAGTTGAGTTCCATGCAGCAGGTGGTCCGAGAGAAAGATGCCCGCTTTGAAACACAGGTTCGTCTTCATGAAGATGAGCTTCTTCAGTTAGTAACCCAGGCAGATGTGGAAACAGAGATGCAACAGGTGTGTTGCTAAAACTTAGTAGAATGATTGTCATTTTGGTTAATGTTTAATTAAATGATCACAGCCACTTTTCTCCTTTTACCCACTGCTTTCCACTTGGTCCTAGTGTGCTCCTTAATTGGCTTCTTTTTGGTGTTTTTGTCTTCTGTTGCATATTAATTATTTACTTTTTCTTATCCTTACCTTGCCTCTTACCCTTCTAACCAGGTTGTCGGTACTCAAAAGCTGAGTTTAATTGGCAAATGTATGTGGTAGTCAGAAATTGGTTTTTCTTCAGTTTGCTGATCGTAGATGCATTAAAAATGTGATCCAAAGCTTCAAATCAATGAAGCCAGTTTTAAACTTTCAGAAAATTAAAGATGAAGGGAGTGATTTTGAAGCCATAAAGTCTTTTATTAAATCAATAGTTCTTTTTAAAAAAATGCATTGAGTATATTTTGAAAAGTGGCTTCATTGTTTTCGAGTTTGTCATCTACTAACTCAAAGGTATTTGTTTCTATTTAGTGTGTAGTGCAGTGTGGTACCCAAAGGCACTCCAGTGGTATTTCCTGGTTGATCCATTTAATTGTTTTTGAGTGAAAACTTCTTTCAAGTTCTAAGCAATCCTTCAGAATACACCACTAAATAAGGTTTCAGAATACAACACTTTTTTTAAGTAGAATGTTAACCTATACATGTATCATTGATTTATTCATTCAACAAATGTTTATTGAGTGCATGTCTTGTGCATGACACTAGAAGAGAAATGGTTCTTGCCTGCAGAGAATGTTCTCCTTGATGAGTGAGACATACATGTACCTATGTTATTTAGGTACAGGATATTGATTATATAATTTTAAAAGTGGGTATGTGTCATTTTCTTTAATTTGAAAAGGCTCCCTAATTCAGGGACTTGCTTGTTTCTCAGTTTGGTTGTTGTCAGTGCTCTGGAGAAGACATTTTTGGAGACTCTTTGTTGCTGCTGGATGGGGAGCATGGCATGCTTGGTGTTTCCCTCTTTAATCTGTCATCCTCAACATCCAAAAATCTTAAGTACACAAATCTACGTGACATTTTGAAAGGTAAGCAGATAATGGTCCTCATTTGTTAGCACATTGTGTCTCAAACATTTTCTTTTCAGAAATTGAGGGTGCTGCAGAGGAAGCTTGAAGAGCATGAAGAAGCCTTGCTGGGTCGTGCTCAGGTCGTGGACTTGCTGCAACAGGAGCTGACTGCTGCTGAACAGAGAAACCAGGTACTGCCTTATGATCTTTACTGCTTGCCTTGGGAGTATTCATTTCCGCTTAGTTGGCCAGGCAGTGGGTATAAAATCCTATTATAAACCTTCAGAGAATTGCTGCCATTTATTCATCCTTTCAGCAGATTTGCTGTCTTAAGTAGTGGTCGTACAATGATGAGCAAAACAGATACAGTCCTTCCCTCATGAAGCTTACATGTCCCGTCTTTCATTGTTGCTCTCTCCCTTTGTGGTTCTAGGTCTAGGGTCCTAGTTTCTCTAGAATGTCATATTTTCCTCTGGTGAGTTTCTTTTCTGTCAGTTTACCCCTTCTCTGTCTTGAATGGTTCTTGTTCTTTATGTTCTGTCCCTTCTTTGCTTGTTGTTGTTGGTTGACTTTCTGTTGGATTGAAATAATCCTACCATGCTGTATTCCCTTGAGTCTAAAGGTAATCCAGGACACTGATGTTCTAAAATCTTGTACTGAAATATCTCATTCCTGACTGTAACCCATCCTGTCATTGCCTTTCTCAGACTGTCCTGACCGTCAATCTCATTATGATCCCTTGATCTTTTCACTTTGTTCCTCTAGTATGTTAGTTTTTTCTTGGCCTCTCTCCTTTCCCTGTGTGGTGTGGAACTGTGTTTGACCATTTGGGCTACTCTTTTACCACACCTTGGATTCCCTGTGTCTCTGTCCTATCACATCCAAGTAGCCAAATCCTAATGTGGAATTGGTGTCCACATTCTCTGCTCGTTCATCTGGTTGCAGTGTGCTGCTGGAGAAAGTCACATCCTTTCTTTTTAATTTTCAACTCTCCATGAGAAGGACTTTCTTTCTTGCATAGAAACGTGTTCCCATATCTCCCATCCTAACAAAACCCATACCCTGACCCTGAGGGCCATCTCTGGCTGTCATCAGATAGGTTCAAATCCCAGTTGTTCCACTTAATGGATAGTTACTATATAGATAGTCACATTTATGTGTCTTTTGGCAAATTTTCCTTCTTCTCTGTGCCTGTTGATACCTTATAAGCGTCTCTCTCATGGCCTCTGTCATTTTGTATTATAATTATCTGTTTAAGTGTGACTCTCCCACTGAACTCCTGAGTTCCTTGAGGGTAGGGGCTGGATTCATTCATTCATTCATTTGTTCATTTAGTATTTTTTGAGTACCATATCCTCAATATGCTATATATTGTGCTAAGTGCTGGAGGACAATGTAATGAAACAGACACAGTCCCTTCCCTTAGTGAACATATTATGTAATGGGAGAGACAGAAATTAAAAGATGACACAAATAAATATATATATGAATACAAACTGTCAAATGTATCAAGAAGCAAAAACAGAGTGTCTTATGCAATTGTAGGTTTGGTCCTGAGTGTCTAGCCCCATGCTTCACCCAGAAGAGGCACTTCACTATGCTTAGTGAAATGAAGGAATGAATTTATGGCTCATGAGGCTTTTGTCTTTTTTTCTTAGATTCTCTCTCAGCAGTTACAGCAGATAGAAGCTGAGCATAATATTTTAAGGAACACTGTGGAAACAGAAAGACAAGAGTCTAAGATTCTGATGGAAAAGATGGAACTTGAAGTGGCAGAGAGGAAATTATCCTTCCATAACCTGCAGGAAGAAATGCATCATGTACTGGAACAGCTTGAGCAAGCAGGCCAAGCCCAGGCTGAGCTACAGTCCCGGTACAGTGCTTTGGAGCAGAAGCACAAAGCAGAAATGGAAGAGAAGACCTCCCACATTTTGAGTCTTCAAAAGACTGAGCAAGAGCTGCACTCTGTCTGTGATGCCCTAAAGGATGAAAATTCAAAGCTTCTCCAAGATAAGAGTGAACAAGCAATTCGTTCAGCCGAGGCCATTCAACAGCTGGAAGGTCAGTATTGGAATGCATTTGAAGCCCACTTGTATAGCACCTGAGTGGCTCCTACTTCAAAATTTCAGGGATCTGTTAATGACATCATTAGTTCAAATCAATTGAATCAATAGAAAGATTAAGAAAGTCATCTCTTCTGAACTCTGTTGTATTTCTCCTTTCTCTGACTGAAGTTATAATATGGCTTAATATTATAATTGTCATTACAGTGCCAGAAACTATTGATAGTGGTGTGTCAAATATTTAAAAGAATGCTATGTGAAACATGACTCTGGTCTGAAGGGTTCAGTGACTGAAATGAGTAGGACTCGAATTAATTTGTGCAAAACTCAGGCCAGATTTAGGTGCATAGGTAGGGAGACTGCATTGCATGGAGTCATCCTTACTTCTAAAGGTGGATCTGAATGCTTTTCTCATAATTGAAAAAAAGCAAAAACTTCTTTTTAAAGAAAACTTTTATCCTTTAAGAATTCAAGAAAACTTATTTTTTTAAATGTTTTATTATTAAAGTAATATATGCCTCTAATTTAGTTTAGTTCTAATAGATTGGCATTTATCTAAAGGAAAGATTTTAGAATTAAGTTGAAGGTCTGTACTGAAGAACTGAACATTAACCAGAAAGCCTTGAGGGGCATTACAAAGGAACAGTGTGTTACATGAGCACGCTGTCCTCTCAGCTGGACCATGTTCATGTTTAAAACTGTGCTGTAGAATCTGGGTGGGATAACTTTTGAGTGAAGAGTGAAAAAAATAAAAAGTGCTAAAGGCATTTTCAAGGGGGGAAGGAAAAATGACTTTTTAAAAAGTGCCGGGTCCTGTTTTATCTTACCTTTGAAGGAAGTGCCTTACTGAGATCCCATTTGGTCCTTCAGAGCATGTAAACAGTTAAAAAAAAAAAATGTTGTCATTGGCATCATAATTTTGATTCAGATAACTGAACTAGAGTAAACAGCATACGCTGTATTCCTAGAAGATTGTAAGTCACTAAGTTTCAGACTTGAGGCAGAAGTCATTTATGTTTACTTATTTTGTTTTCCTTAGATCAACTCCAGCAAAAATCCAAAGAAATTAGCCAATTTCTAAATAAACCAACCTTGCAAAAACATGAAACAGCATCTCAAACTTCTTTTCCAGATGTTTATAATGAGGGCACTCAGGTAATTAAATGTGCAATTCTTATGAATATGATCTCTTTGTGTTTGCTATATCTATACGTGGATGTTCAAATGAGAGTTTATTCCAGAACGCCGTATAAGCCTTCTGTCCTTTCTGCTTGATAAAAAGCTGTTTTTGAGGTGATTCCATTTGAAAGGAATCATGAAAGACATTAACGTAGTATTTCAACAAATAATGAGAAAAAAGTAGATAATAAGCACCATGGTTTTGGGAGCCTTTCTGATTCCAAGGTTTAGAAATCTGTATTGGAGATGAAATATTATTTTTGCTCTTATAATCAGTTTTCCCAGTTGAGAAGTGAATTTAGTTTTTGGTAGATTGAGTTTTGATCAGGTTTAATGTGTACAATTTGGTCTAACCAAACTTACAAGTGTATTAGAGAAATCATAGTGCTCCTATTAATTAATTAACAGTAAAAAATTTAATTGCTAAGTGGCTGTTGATTGGCCAGTATATTCTCTCTTCCTCCTATAAAAATCTCTGTGGGAAGCTGGATTATAATTACCAGAAGTCTGCTTATTAAGCATGAATATCAGAACAGGGAGAGTTAGATGATCTTAATTGGTTAGTGTCAAGCTGGGATAACTGGATTCTTTCATCTCTGTTATAAGATTATACCCTTCCAAACTGACAGACACATTGGCCAGCAGAGTCCCATGGTTCCTGGACAGGACTGTGCACTGATGAAAATTTTTGCTACCTGGTTTCTAGCATCTAGGCTTTCCAATCTCTTCTGTTCCACCATTCTCAACTTTTTCCTCCAATGTTTTAAGGCATTTTTCAGCAATTCCAAAAAATTAAACAAATTTTATAGTGAGCACCTGTATACCCACCATCTAGATTATATCAACATTTTAATATATTTACTTTATCAAATATCCGTCCATTTGTCCATCCACCAATTCATCTTAATTTTTTATACATTTCATAGTTAGTTGTAGACTTCAGTACATTTTTCTCTAAATATTTCAGCCTTTTTTCTTTTGAAGATTTACAAAACGTGATATATACAAATATTGTGTGCCATTCATTGAGTTTTGTCAATAGTGTACACCTGTGTTACGCAAATCCCTATCAAGATATATTATATATCACCATCACCCCACAAAGTATCCTCATGCCCTTTTGCAGTCAACCCCAGCCTTTCCCTCCAGAGACGACCCATGTTCTATTTTTTCACCATAGATTAATTTTGCCTGTTTTACATCATATAAGTATAATCATATAATATGTGCTCTTTTGTGTAAAATTTCTTTCACTCACCGTGTTTTGAGATTCATCCATATTGGTGTCTGTATCATAATTTATTCTTTTATATTGCTGAGAAGTATTCCATTTTATGAATATACTCCATTTTCCTTTTGCATGATTGTGCTATAATTTCCTTTTGATGGATACCTGGTCTTTTTCATGCTTTGGCTGTTATGGATTAAACTGCTATGAATAATCTCATACAAGTGTTTGTTTGGACATATGTTTTCATTTTATCTTCAGTAAATACTAGTTGAGGAATTTCTGGGCCATGGAATAAGGATATATTTAGTTTTATAAGGAACCGCCAGATTTTTTTTCCAAAGTGATTGTATTATTTTGAAAATAAAATATATGAGAGTTCTAGTTGCTCCACATCTTCAACAAGATTTGATAATGTCAGTTTAAAAAATTTTAGCCATTCTAATGGTGTGTAGTGGTATCTCCTTGTGGTTTCAATTTGCATTTCTCTGATGACAAATGATGTTGAACATTTTTTCTTGAGAATCTTGGCTATTTGTCTATCTTCTTTTGGTAAAGTATCTTTTCATTTATTCTCCTATTTTAAAAATTGAGTTCTTTGTCTTTTTGTCATCAAGTTGTAGGAATTCTTTATATATTCTGAGTGCCAATTTATTATCAGATATATTTGGTGAGTATTTTCACCTATCCTGTGGATTGCCTCCTATTCGTTTTCTTCATGTCTTTTAATTAGCAGACATTTTAAAGTTTGGTAAAGCCTATTATTTATCAATTTTTATGGTTATAATTTTCTGTGCCATGTTTATGAAACCTTTGCTTAACCTCAAGTCATGAAGATGTTCTCTGTTTTCTCCCACAAGCTTTATGGTCTTAGCTTTCACAGTCAAACCTCTGAACATCAACAAATTTTTGTGTGCAGAGTGAGATAAGGATCAAGGTTTATTTTTTCCCCTGTGTATCCAATTGTTTCAGCAGCATTTCTTGAAAAGATTTTACTTTCCTCATTGGATTGCTGTGGTACCTTGTTGAAAATCAAATAATTAATAGATCCATTTCTGAGCTTTCTATTCTATTATATTGATCTATTTGTCATTCCTTATGCCACTATCACATTGTCTTCATTATTGTAGTTTCTGGTTCGTCTTGAAGTCAGGTAATATAAGTCCTCTACTTTGTTCTTCTTTTCATGATTGCTTTGATTATTCCAGGTCCTTTGCATTTCCACAGAAAATATGCAATCAACTTTCTCAAGTTCTATTAAAAAAAGAAAAGCTGGATCGGATTTAGAATTGGCATTGTGTTGAGTCTATAGAGGAGTTTAGAGAGAAATGACTTCTTAACACTACTGAACTTTTCAATCCATGAGTATAGTGTATATCTCCACTTATTTAGATCTTCTTTCAGCAATGTTTTATCGTTTTCTTTGGAGTAGTTGTGCACATTTTAAAATTTATTCCGAAATATTTTTTATCTTTTGATGCTATTGTAGACGGAATTATTCTAATTTCATTTTCCAACTGTTTGCTGCTAATATGTACATATACATTGAATTTTGTTCATTAACCTTATATTATGTGAACTTGATAAATATTCCTTTTGTTCTAGTCTCATTTTGTGGATTTCTTAGGATTTTCTATATAAACAATCATATCTGCAAATAGAGATAAGTTTTACTTACTCCTTTCTAATCTTTACGCCTTTATTTCTTTTTCGTGCAATGGCTAGGATCTCTATTACACTATTTAAAAGAAGTGGGAGGATTGGGCCTTCTTGCATTGTTCCAGATCTTTGAGGAAAATGTCCCATATTTTACCAGTAGCTGTTACTAGCTTTAAGTTTTCTATAAATGTCTTTTATCAGATTGAGGACATTCTCCTCTATTCCTAGTTTGTTGAGAATTGGTATTGAATTTTGTCAAAGGCTTTTTTTTAATTGATTGAAGTGATTATATGGGTTTTCTTCTTTATTCTGTTAATATGGTACAGTACTTTAATTTTTTAATGTTAAACCAACTCTGCATTGTTAAAATAAACCCTACTTGGTCATAAAGTATTATCCTTTTTATATATTAATGAATTTGATTTGCTACTATTTTGTGAAGGAATTTTGTATCCATATTCATGAAGGATATATTGGTCTATAATCTTCTCTTTGTTTTGTAGTGTCTTTGTCATATTTTGGTGTTAGGGTTATGCCGGGCTCATAAAATGACTTGGGAAGTGTTCTTTTCTATTTTCTAAGAGTTTGTGTAAGATTGGTATTATTTCTTTCTTAAGTGTTTAAAAGAATTTACTAGTGAACCATCTGGGTCAGGAATTGATAATGATTTGAATTTCTTTTACAGATATACAGCTAATAAGATTTTCTTTTTCATCTTGTGTCTGTTTGGATTTTTAAATTTTTTTGGAGGTTTTGACTGTTTCACTGAAGATGTCAAATTTTTGTCATATGTTGGTTATAATATTCCCTTTTTATCCTTTTAATGCTTATAGGCTCTGTAGTGGTACCCACCCCCTACCCCAATCTCTATTCTTGTTTTTTTTAAATTGAGATATAATTGACATATAACATTGTGTAAGTTTAAGGTGTACAACTTATTGATTTGATACATATATATATTGAGGTATGATTACCACCATAGCATTAGCTAACACCTCTATCAGGTCACATAATTATCATTTCTTCTTTGTGGTGAGAACATTTAAGATCCAGTCTCTTAGCAACTTTGAAGTATATATACAGTATTGTTAACTATAATCAGAATGCTGGTTAGATTAGATCTCCAGAATTTATTCATCTTCTAACTGCAAGTTTGTACCCTTTGACCAATATCTCCTCAATTTGTGTTCATTTTCTTTTTTTTTAACTAATTAATTTTTTGTTTTATTGAGGTCATGTTGGTTTATAACATTGTGTAATTTCAGGTATACATTTTCTGTATAGACTGCATCGTGCACACCACCGATAGCCTAGTTTTTATCTATCACTGTACATATGTGCCCCTTTACCCCTTTTGCCCTCCCCTCTTCCCCTCTGGCAATCACTTATCTATTCTCTTTATTCCTATGTTTGTTTATCTTCCACATAGGAGTGAAACCATATGGTGTTTGTCTTTCTCTGTCTGGCTTATTTCACTTAACATAATACACTCAAAGTCCCTCCATGTTTTTGCAAATGGGATGAATTTGTCTTTTTTATGGCTGAGTAGTATTCCATTGTATATATATACCACATCTTCTTTATTGATTATGAGTCAATGGGCACTTGGGTTGCTTACATGTCTTGGTTATTGTAAATAATGCTGCAGTGAACCTAGGGGTGCATAAGTCTCTTTGAGTTGTTGATTTCAAGTTCTTTGGATAAATGCCCAGTAGTGGGATAGCTGGGTTGTATGGTATTTCTATTTTTAACTTTTTGAGAAATCTCCATACTGTTTTCCATAGTGGCTGCACTTGTTTGCACTGTCTATTACCCAAATACCACATTTGTTTATCCATTTACTTGTTGATGGACAGAGTTGGGTTGTTGACAGTTTTTGGCTATTACAAATAAAGCCATGAATATTCTTTTACAAGTCTTTATTTGGACCTAGGCTTGCTTTACTCTCAGTGAATACCTAGAAGTGGAATGCCTGAATCATATGGGAGGTATTTGGGAGGATTTAAGACACTGCCAGACTGTTTTCTAAAGTGGTTTTACCCTTTTGCATTCCCACCAGCAGTGTATGAGAGTTCCAGGAATAAAACTCAGTTGGTAATGATATGTTATCCTTCTATTTTGTTGGACTCAATTTGTCAGAATTTTGTTTTGAAGTTTTGCATCTATGTTCATAAAGAATGTTTGTCCGTAATTTTCTTTTTATCTATGTGAGTAATGCTGGCCTTTTAGAATGAATTGGAAATATTCCTTCCTCTTTAGTTTTTTTGAAAGATTTTTTGTAGACTTGATATTATTTCTTCCTTAAATGTTTTGTGAAAACTCACCAGTGAAGCCATCTAGTCCTGGAGTTTTCTTTGTGGGAGCATTTTTCTGTACAAATTCTATTGTTTAGTGGCTATCTGTCTATTCAGGTTACATATTTCGTTTTTTTTTTTCCTGCTTTTTCTCCCTAAATCCCCCCAGTACATAGTTGTATATTTTAGTTGTGGGTCCTTCTAGTTGTGGCATGTGGGATGCCGCCTCAGTGTGGCCTAATGAGTGGTGCCATGTCCGCACCCAGGATCTGAACCTGTGAAACTAAGCCACCAAAGCGGAGCACACAAACTTAACCTCTCGGCCACGGGGCCAGCCCCCTATTTCTTCTTGAATGAGCTTTGATATTTTATATGTTTTAGGGAATTTGTCCATTTCTTCTAAAGTGTCAAATTTATAGGCATAAAGTTATTCATAACAATCCCTAATTATTCCTTTAATATGTATAGAATCTTTAGTGATGTCACCTCCCCCATTCCTGATATTAGTAATTTGTATTTTCTTTCCTGTTCAGGTGAGACTGCCCAGAGGTTTGCCAACCTTACTGATGTCAGAAAAACCAGCTTTGGCTTCATTGATTTTCTGTTGTTCTCTGTTTTCTATTTTATTGATTTCTACTTTGATCTTTATTATTTCCTTTCTTCTGTTTATTTTGGATTTGATTTCCTCTTTTTCTTAGCTTCTTAAGGTGGACGCTAAGGCCATTATTTTGAGACCTTTCTTATTTCTAATATGGAGATTTTTACTATAAATTTCCCCCTAAAATCTGCTTTAGCAGCATCCCGCAAATTCTGTTGTGTTTTCATTTTCACTCAGTTCAAAATACTAATTTTGCTTTTGATTTTTTCTTTGACCCTTAGGTTATTTAGTTTCCAGATGTGTGGGTGTGATATGTCTAGAGGTCTTTCTGTTACTGATTTTTTTTAAAGCTTCAGTGCTTGGTTGTGTATCCTTGTTATTAGTTTAATTCTCTATGTGAGCCGCCTGGTTCCACGACCAGGAAACGAACCCAGGCCCAGGCAGTAAGAGAGCTGTATCTTAACCACTAGACCACTGGGGCTGGCTCTGTTACTGATTTTTAATTTAATTTGATTGTGGTCAGAGCACCTGCTTTTTAAACTTGAATCTTTTCAATTTGATTGAGACCTGTTTTATGGTCCACAATATTGTCCATTTTGGTAAATATTCCATGTGTACTTGAAGATAATGTGTCATCTGCTGTTGTTGGCTGGAGTGTTCTATAAATGTCAATCGTGTAAGGTTGGTTGATAGTGTTGTTGAAGTGTACTATATCCTTGCTGCTTTTCTGCCTACTTGTTCTCTCAAATTATTGAGAGGAGTTTTGAAGCCTCAGATGATAGTTGTGGATTTAGTTGTAGTTCTATCAGTTTTTGCATCATGTATTTTCAAGCTGTATTATTGGGGGCTTAAACATTTAGGATTTTTATGTCTTGATTAAGTGACCCATTTATCATTATGAAATGACTTTCTTTATCCCTGCAGACATGCTCTGCTCTGAGATGTACTTTTGTCTGATATTAATATAGCTACTCCATTTTTCTTTTGACTAGTGTTAGCATGATGTTTCATTTTTTATTTTTAACTTATCTGTATCTTTATATTTAAAGTACATTGCTTATATGCAGCATAGAATTTGATCCTCCTTCTTAGCCAATCTGTCAATCTCTCCCTTTTAGCTGGAGTGTTTAGACCATTTACATTAGTGTCGTTATTGGTATAGTTTTAAGATTCTCACTTTGCTATTTGTTTTCTATTTTCCCAACTGTTGTCTTATTCTTTTCTACTTTTCTTTCCTGTTAAAAAGTTGGCTGAGTATTTTTTATGATTCTATTTTTCCTCCTTTTCAGCTTATTAGCCGTAATTCTTTGTTTTGTTTGTATAGTGGCTGCATTAGGGAGTATAGTCTACATGGGTATCATGGTTTACCTTCACATAATATGCTTCATGTATCAAATAAGAACCTTACAATCATATACTTGCATTTCTTCGCTCTTGGAATTTATGTTATTGTTGTTTTACTTATACATATGTTATAAACAAAAAACATAAAGTGTTATTAAAAATTCTATTTTTGTTTAATCAGTTACTTTTAAGGAGACTCAAATAATAAGAAAATAAATCTTAACTACCATGGCAGTTACCATTTCTGGTACTTTTCATTCTTTAGGGTAAAAAGTTGGCAGTCTTTTTCTGTAAAGGGTCAAATAGTAAATATTTTCAGCTTTTGGACAATATGGTCTTTGTTGTAACTACTCAACTCTGCCATTGTAGAGTAAGAGCAGACGTAGAACAGAGGGAAACAAATGTGCTGTGGCTGTGTTACATTAAAACTTTATTACAAAAGCAGGCGGAAGACCTCCACAGTTTGCCAGTCTCTGGTGAAGTTTCATATTTTCAACTGGTATCACTGTCCTTCTACCCGGAGGACTTCCTTTAACCTGTGTGTGTGTGTGTGTGTGTATGTATATGTGCAACTCTGCTGGTGATGGGTTCTTAAAGCTCTTGTATGTCTGAAGACATCTTTGTCTCTGCATTGTTATTGATAGATATTTTTACAAGCTGACTAACGAATTCTACATTGATAGTTTTTTTTTTCTTCTGGTGCTGTAAGGCTATTACTGTACTGTCTTTTTTTCTTGCATTTTGTTTTTGATAAGAAATCTGCTGTCATCTTTGTCTCCGCCTCCCCATTCCCCTGCCCCCCGCCCTCGGTGCTTTTAGGATTTTTTCTTTTTAAAGATTTAATTTTTTTCCTTTTTCTCCCCAAAGTCCGCTGGTACATAGTTGTATATTCTTAGTTGTGGGTCCTTCTAGTTGTGGCATGTGGGATGCCGCCTCAGCATGGCTCGATGAGCAGTGCCATGTCCACGCCCAGGATTTGAACCAACAAAACACTGGGCTGCCTGCAGTGGAGCGCACAGGCTTAACCACTCGGCCACAGGCCGGCCCCAGGATTTTTTTTTTTTTTGAGGAAGATTAGCCCTGAGCTAACTGCTGCCAATCCTCCTCTTTTTTCTGAGGAGGACTGGCCCTGAGCTAACATCCATACCCATCTTCCTCCACTTTATACGTGGTATGCCTACCACAGCATGGCATGCCGCGTAGTGCCATGTCTGTACCTGGGATCTGAACTGGTGAACCCCGGGCCACCAAAGCGGAACGTGTGCACTTAACCGCTGCGCCACGGGGCCGGCCCCCACTTTTAGGATTTTATCACTGGTTTTAAGCACTTGGATTATGATGTATCTTGGCATAGTTTTCTTCATACTTCTTGCGCTTGGAGTTCATTTGAACCTTTTGAATCTCTGTTTATAGTTTTCATCAACTTGGAAAACTTTCTGCCATTAATTAGTCAAATATTTTTTCTGACCCTCTCCCCTCCTTTGGGGACTCCAGTTACACATATATTGGATCACTTGAAGTTTTCCTAGAACTCACTGATGCTCTTTTAATTGTTTTGGATCCTTTTTTCTCTCTTTCATTTTGTTAAGTTTCTATTTCATTATCTTCAAGTTCACTAATCTTCTGCAAAGTTCAATCTGTTGTTAATTCCATCTAGTGTATTTTTTTATCTCGAACACTGTATTTTGTTCTCTAGAGGTTTAATTTGGGCTTAAAAAATATCTTCCATGTTTTTATTTGGCTTTTTGCATATGTAGAATGCAATTATAACTGTTTTAATGTCCTTATCTTTTCAATCTAACATCAGTATCAGGACTGGGTCATTTTCAATTGATTATTCTCTTCATTATGGATTATATTTTCCTGATTTTTTGCATGCCTAATAATCTTTTATTGGTTGCCAGACATTGTGGTTGCTGGATATTTTTGTACTCATGTAAATATTTTGGAGTTTTTTAATGGGATGCAGTTAAGCTACTTGAAAATAGTTGGTCCTTTTGGATCCTGCTTCTTTGATTTGTTAGGCAGGTCTCAGTAAGTGCTCAGTCATTCCTTGCTACTGAGGCAAGACCTTGCAGAGTGCCCTGCCCAATGCCCTACAAAGTGTAAGTTTTTTCACATTTGGCTATGGGAATAGGCACTCTTCCAAGCCCTGTGTGAGCATCACATATTGTTCTCTAATCTCTTCAGAGAGTTTTGGGGAGTTCAGATAGCCTTGGATAATTTCCTCATATTCATGTGCTGCTCTGTACTATGCTCTGTACTATACTAGGGTTTTCTCTTTATGCAGATCTCTCCTATCTGCTACTCTGTTCTGTGAACTCTAGCCACTTTGATCTCCCTCCTCAACTCAGGGAGTCCACCAGGCTCTGCCTGGGTTCCCCCTTCTTGGGCCACAGCCTGGAAACTCTCTTAAGGCCTTAAGCTTGGTCAGTTGTTGGCTCACCTTATTTCTTTCTGACCTCTCAGAGAGCACTGTAGAGTTTTGATCACATTTTGTCAGCCGATAATCTGCACTCAAACCACAAACTCTGGCCCATGGTAGGTACCCACCCAGTTCAATTATTTTTGTCTTCACTGGACTGCCTCAAGTCAGTCCTGCAAATGCATAGTTCATTGTTCAGCCAGAGATTTGGGCTAAGTTTATACATAGAATTTAGGGCTCCCCCTTGCTGAAATATTTTTCTCTTCTCTCTGATTGCCTCCCTCACATTCAGGCAGCTGTGTTTGTCCCAAAGTCTGTCTTCTCATTCTTCAAGCCAGAAAGACTTGTGGCTTTTCTATTGGTGTTTCACTTGCCCTGTGTAATGCAAACTGGGAACTTCTCTCAAGAAAGAAACCATAAAACCCTTACACTCATCCCTTGCCATTTCTTTAATCATCAAGAGAAGGTTTGGGGTGGGTGAGCTGTAAAGACCCTTAAGGCTCAAAAATTCTATACAGTTTTAAGAAAAACTATAAAGAATAATCCCCTTGGAGAAGGAAAACATATAAAAAGACATAAAACTAAAGATGTAGCATAATTAGATATTTGCATTTCATTAGGAAAACCAAACATCATGGATGCATAAATTAAGTGTGAGAGAAATTTAAGTGTGAGAGAAAAAAAACAATTATGACTCTTCTTCCTTGGTAAGGAATACATATTACTTTTGCCTCTGTTCTTTGGGAGCCTCTCTTCATGTGCAGTCTCCTTCAGGAGAATGATATTGTTACCAGGTGGCATTAATCTAATTTTATAATGTTATTTGTTTGTGGACCTGAAAATGTTCTTTCTTATGCAGTAGACTTGGAATTTCTGTCTTTGTAATCCCGGCTTCAGTCTTAAATTCAAAAGCCAATGAATGAACTAGAAATTTATGTGAAAGATTTTCTATCTTCAGATAAAAAGCATTACTTTAAAGATTGCCAAGGCAGATGAGTAGATGCTAATTTTAAAGTATTTTCATGGCTGGAGAACTTTTAGAAGACAAAAGTACTGGAGGCTATCTGGGCATTAGTATGAGAGTTTTTCGCTGGAGAATCATTAATTTGTTTCTTTCTACGATTTAGGCAGTCACTGAGGAGAATATTGCCTTTTTGCAGAAGAGAGTGGTAGAACTAGAGAATGAAAAGGGAGCCTTGCTCCTTAGTTCTATAGAGCTGGAGGAGCTGAAAGCTGAGAATGGTACGTATCAATGAAAACCATAATTCCCTGTCTTCTTAACCCACGAGTACCTCTACTTTTATCACTATTTGTATATAACGTGTAGATTCTCTGATTCTCTGATAATAAAGATCTTAGCAGAGTTGGTAGTTATCGAAGATAGGGTTAAAACACATTAAACAATTCGAGCACAATATCTATGTTTACATAAGTGTAACCTTTTGCAGTATGGCCTATAAATGCTGCAGAATTTCTGTATTATATTCATTTTGGAGTGGTCAAGGAATCTTCTAGGAAATATGGCTTGAATAGGTTCTTAATAAGATGATGAATTTTTAAATAGGTAAAATGAAGAAAGAAGGGACATTCCCGGTAATACATTTGTGGGATGAGGTATCAGAGATCAGTATCAATAAAGGTTCAAAGGTAGAAACCATGTTGGTTTTTTCTCATGCTGTGTACTGCTTAGAACCCGATCCCTTTCCGTTAACCTGGCTAATTGTTATTCATCTTTCAAGCCTCAAGTAGGGCATTATCTTTTTAGGAAGTTGACCCTGATCCTCCAAGGTTGAGTTAAATGCATTTTTGTATTTCTGTAACATCCTTGCATTCTTTTAACATTGTATTAAAATCGTTTGTTTATATGTTTATATTTTATACCAGAAGCTCTTTAAAGGTAAAGTGTAAGCTCTTCAAGGGCTGGGGCCATTTTTTTTCATCTTTGCTTTATTAACCTTTGCCAAGAGCTGGTATTGCACCTGGCAAATAGCGGCTGCTAAATAAAGTTTTGTTTGTTTAAACTAAACTTAGCATTTTATTGTATTGAGCTGTGTGTAAACACTTAGTAAGAATGAAGACATTCCTTCCATTTGTCACCTGCTTCACAAGGACCTTATGATTTTGGTAGCATGTAGTTAATAATGCTTTACTGATCTGTTTCATCCCGGATTAACTGACTACTATGCTTTATCTTCTAAGAGTGAGAATGAATACCAAGTAAAGTTTGTACCATTTTTTAAACTCTAAACCCAATATTTCCGGCTTAACCCCTTTACAGTTCCACTTGGCTCTCAACTGGGGATTATATACCTTTAGACTCTTCCCACCGTTGCTAATCCATAAAGAACACCACAAATTCAGCTCATTATTCAACCCACTCAAAGCACTTCTTTGAGACCTTATCCATGATGCTTATTTTGCAGACAATGCTTGTCACTGTCTTGTAGCTCATTATGGTTTACAGGTGTTAGGTGAGTTTCATTCTCTTTGTTCTTTTCTGTGGGGATGACTGGACTTAAAGTTTTCAGTTATTAGTTTTTGTGCCTGGTCTCATAGGTTACCTTTGCTTTATGTGTTGCGTTCTATTCAACTTACCTTTTGTACTTTCATTTCTACCACTGTTCCTCTTCTTTGAATAATCTTGTGAAGTGTCTTAACATATTATATACTGTCTTGAATTCATTTGTTTCATGAATGTTCATTTATTCATTCAATAAATTTCTGTGGCGCCTTTCCTATGTGCCAGACACTAATCTAGTTGGTGAGGATGCTGCTCTGAACATATTAGAGGGGAAGACAGGCCATAAATGTGTATTTTAATAAGAAAATGTCAGAGAGTGATAAGTATTAGGATAAAAATAAAACAAATTACTGAAAATGTGCCTGGGGGAAGAGGAAAGCAGCATTAGAGTTCAAGCTGGGCCTCTCTGAGCTCTTGAAACCTGAATGATGAAAGGCAGACAGCCCTGCAAAAAGGCTGAGCAAAGTGCATTCCAGGCAGAGAAAAGAACAGTGGAAATATCCTGAGGTATGAATAAACTTGATGTTTGTGGACAGAAAGAAGGCCAGTGTTTAGGGAGTGGAGTGAACAAAAAAGGGTCAGTGCAAGAAGAGGAGGTTGGAAGATAAGTGGGGTTAAATCACGAGTGCCCATCTAGGTCATGCTAAGACATTTGGCTGTAGTGTAAAAAATACGCTTTTTTATTTTCTGTAGTATATCTGTCTTAGCATCTCAGAAAGAGTATAAACTCCTTGGGGGCATATTATACTCAGTATTTTTATTTTCCAAGGTACTACTACCCTTTTTAGGTATATGCATTGTGATAGAACATGGGGTAGAACTCAGAAGACTGGATTCTGATCCCAGCTCTCTGTGCACTAGCTGTAGGTCATGTCATCTCTTCATTTCCTCATGTGGTCATTGAGGAGATTGGATAGCTCCCTTCTGGTGCTAAAATTTGGGGTCTTTATGAACATGTGTAAAACAACATTGAAGGCATAATAAGTACTGTATTAATGTAAGATGTATATTGTGAACATAGTAGGGGTTATGGATAAATTAAGGCAAATTTATTGCCCTAGAAGTCCCAAATTATGCCACAGAAATAGCTGCTGCTTATTACGTGCTCTGTCATCCTTCTCCTTTAAAGCCTTCCACTATTTATTATACTTCACTCAAGTTAGTTACTATCACCCAGTAACATTCTTTTTTATTATTATTTCTTTTTTTTTACAGTTTTATTAAGAAGTAATTAACATACATCACTGTATACGTTTAAGGTATACATCATGATGGTTCAATTTACATATATTGTGAAATGATTACCACAATCTGTTCAGCTAACATTCATCTTCTCATATACATACAATAAAAAGAAAAGAAAGGAGAAAAGAATAAAGGAAAAAAAATTTCCCTTTGTGATGAGAACTCTTGGGATTTACTCAGTTAACAGCTTTCCTGTGTATCACACAGCAGTGTTAGCTGTAGTCTCATGCGATGCATTCCATCCCTATTACTTATCTTATAAGGCAGTTTGTAGCTTTTGATCACCTTCCTCCTGTTCCCCCTCCCCACCCCTCACCTCTGGTAACCACAAGTCTTTCCATTCTATCTTATATCTCATCTTTTCATCTTCTCTTGCAATTTCTTTATCTTACTAAAATAAGCCTTTTATCTCCCCCAACCTGCTTTGTCTGTTTCTTTCCTCTTAGTTGTTTCAGACATCTCAAATAGCTTCACACACAAGCATGCCTCTGGTTTTTCAAACACTCTACGTATGTCTTCTAAGGATGTTTATTTTGTGACTTTCAGAAAAACTGTCTTCTCAGATTACTCTCCTGGAGGCTCAGAGTAGAACTGGAGGGGCACATGGAGAAGTCAGTGAGGTAAGTGATGTGTTCTTAAAATAACCAGAATATGAACTAGATCAAGAAGAGGTAGCCTCAAACCTAAACATTTCTGCAATTTTCTAATGTTGACAGAATTACATTACCTAGAAAGTGAGATTTATTTAAGAGAGTCATAATGGTTATTATTTTTCGTTTACTCTCATTTGTTTTTGAATATTTGGATTTTTTTTATTTGTCCTGAATCAACACAAGTACCTTAGTCACTTATTTGGGATTTGATAACCCATTTCTCACACTAGGTTGTCATTTATCTTGATTTCTTTGCCCATCTCAGAAGTTTCTCATTGAAGAGATTAGATAAAAATCTCTAGTTCCCTGCCATCAATTGGCATTGTTTCACTTAGGATTATATTAAAAAGGGTATCTTTGCAGAACAATGCTTTTATAGAAAATTACTATAAGAGATGTGTGGTTGCTTAATATTCTGTTGATTTAAGATTATTATAAGTTCTATTGTTAACTGAACTCGGTGGATATTGTAGGGAGCAGCAGAGGGCATGACTAAGGGAAGGAAGAGAGTGAGTGAAGTGGCATGACAGTTAGAAAAGAGGAAATAAGAATACTTAGGTAAGAGAGATCAAAAACGGAGTTGATATATTGAAGTCTCCTGGCAGAAGTGATGCCTTGACTATATCGGGTTGTTAATGTATGTAGGGATGGATAAATAGGAGTGTGACATGAAGAAATTATAAAAGAACTTTTTCCCTCTGTTAATACTGTGTCCTGTTTGGGTCTTTAGAAATTTGCATTCAAGTACTACAGAGAGTAAAGAATTTTAAATGATTAAAAATAATACTCTGGGGCTGGCCCCATGGCGTGGTGGTTAAGTTTGGTGTGCTCTGCTTTTGTGGTCCAGGTTTGCAATTCTGGATTCCAGGCATGGACCTACACCACTTGTCAGCCATGCTATGGCAGTGACCCACATATAAAGTGGAGAAAGATTGGCACAGATGTTAGTTCAGGGCTAATCTTCCTCAGCAAAAAACAAAAAAATAATACTTATGAAATATGATGAGATAACTTTTCTTAAAATAATAAATAATTCTAAAATAGTGTTTTTTTCTTATTCAGTGGCTGAGAATGATACCAAGATAATAGCTAATATTCATTGAGTACTTACTATGTGCCAGCTTCTGCTAGTAATGACAGAGCTAAGATGTGGACACAGGTAGTCGAACTCAGAGCTTGTCCTCATGGCCACTACATTATTTGACAATCCTATGGAATTTTTTTTCTCCTATCAAGTTGAAATTTTTTTCTGGGGGAAAAAAAGGTGCTGACGGCAAAGGTAGAGATTTTATTGTGTACGCTGCCCCCAAACTCATTTAATACGATACTAGTTAAATTTACTATGAGAGTCACTGATTTCATTTCACAGGAAAACAACTAGAGAAAGAATTTTTATGGATTGAACAGTCTAACACAGTAATCTTTGTAATAATTAATAACTTGGTAATTATTTTGTCAAAGTCCATAATTTCATACCCAAGCCCCAGCAGAACTCCTTTTTAATTATTTGATCCTGGTAATTTATCTCAGTCTACTTGTTTGATAATCTACTTGTCTGTTATTGGCTATCTTGTCAAATATTTCTCATTTCAATGGATAGTTTAGGAAAAGGAATCCTGTAACTTCTTCTTTGGTATGGGATAAAACAAAAATTTAATTCATTTCGTGCTTCTCTTTTTATTTTTAAGCAGCTCTTAGGAGAAACAAGTAGAAGTTTTAATCTTAAGAAGAAAGTTTCCCAAATAAGGAATGTCTAGAAAATGAGTTGCATGTTTCCTTAGGTCTTATGAATTTGGCTTGACCTCAGCGCAGGATTGACACGGTACCCTTAAAGGTCCAATTTGAGAAAATGAAAACTGATTTTAAAAGTATTTGGCAGTTTTATGGTAGGAAGTAGGTTTGGACTGAAAAATTTCAGGTTTGGGAAAATGCGCAAAATACCAGATTTCAGTTAGGCTGTTTCTTAAAAAACATTTGATTGAGGCTTTTCTTTCTTTTTTAAAAAATAGATCAGCATGGTTGATATTACCAGGCTCAACAAGAGCAGCTCTTCTGCCGAGGAAAGTGGACAAGATGTTCCAGAGAACACATTTTCTCAGAAACATAAAGAACTATCAGTTTTATTGCTGGAAATGAAAGAAGCTCAAGAGGAGATTGCATTTCTTAAGTTGCAGCTCCAGGGCAAAAGGGCAGAGGGGGACACTGAGGTCCTTGACCGGAAAGAAATGAAGCAGAGAGAGAGTGGAGGAATATCTCCAGTTAGAATGACAGAATTGCCTGAAGATACAGGCCAGCATTTGCCCCCAGTGCCAAAAGAAGAGGGCAGGCTACCAGCAATTGAAAGAGAAGAGCAGATGAGCACTACACATGAACATAGAACATCTGAGGAAATATCTCTAAATGACAGTGGAATGGAATCAAAATCAACAAAGCAGGATGATGTTGATAACCTCACTCCTGCTGTACCAGAGATTTGTCAGTGTCACCAGGATGAATTAGAAAGACTAAAAAGTCAAATTTTGGAGCTTGAGATAAGCTTTCATAAAGCAGAAGAAACCTATGAGAAAAATTTAGATGACAAAGCTAAGGAAATAAACAACCTAACCCAGTTGATTGAAGAGTTTAAGAAAAATGCTGAAAACACCCACAGTGCATTTGCTGCTTTGTCTGAAGAAAGAGACCAGCTTCTTTTGCAGGTGAAGGAGCTTAGTGTAATAACAGAACTGAGGGCTCAGGTACAACAGCTGGAAGTGAACCTTGCAGAAGCAGAAAGGCAAAGGAGACTTGACTATGAAAGTCAGACTGCTCATCACAGCTTGCTCACTGAACAGATCCACAGTCTCAGCATAGAAGCCAAATCTAAAGATGTGAAAATTGAAGTTCTACAGAATGAACTGGATGATGTACATCTTCAGTTTTCTGAGCAGAGTACACTGATAAAAAGCCTGCAAAGCCAGCTGCAGACAAAGGAAAGTGAGGTGCTTGAGGGGACAGAACGTGTGAGGGACATCTCCAATAAGATGGAAGAGCTTTCACAGGCTCTTTCACAGAAGGAACTTGAAATAGCAAAAATGGATCAACTCTTACTAGAGAAAAAGAGAGATATGGAAACTCTTCAACAAACCATTGAGGAGAAGGATCAGCAAGTGACAGAAATCAGCTTTAGTATGACTGAGAAAATGGTTCAGCTTAATGAAGAGAAGTTTTCTCTTGGAGTTGAAATTAAGACTCTTAAAGAACAGCTGAATTTATTATCCAGAGCTGAAGAAGCAAAAAAAGAGCAAGTGGAAGAAGACAAAGAAGTTGTTTCTGACCTTAAAGAGAATTATGATGAGTTGAGCTCAGCAGGGCTAATAAGTAAAGAAGAACTTCAGCATGAATTGGATGTTGTAAAGAAAGAAAGTGAGCAGAGAAAGCGAAAGCTCCAGGCAGCTCTTATTAACAGAAAGGAACTTCTACAGCGAGTTAGTAGATTAGAAGAGGAGTTGGCCAAAGTAAAAGATGAATCTAGGAAAGAGATCTCGCTCAATGAGAGTGAGAGGGGGGAAATGGAGGAAGATAAAGAAAGCAAAGAAGACTCAGAGAAATGTGTGACTTCTAGGTGCCAAGAAATAGAAATGTCTTTAAAACAAACAATATCTGAGAAAGAAGTGGAACTGGAACACGTGAGGAAGGATTTGGAAGAAAAGGCAGCAGCTGAAGAACAGTTACAGGCTGTGGTCAAGCAGATGAATCAGAACCTGCAAGAGAAGACAAACCAAATAGATTTGCTCCAAGCAGAAATCATTGAAAACCAAGCAATTATCCAAAAGTTAACCACAAATAACAAGGATGCTGGTGATGGAGAATCAGCAGCACCTGTAAAAGAAACAGTGGCAATCAGTCCACCTACTGCAGGCGGTGGAGAACACTGGAAACCACAACTGGAAGAAAAGATATTGGACCTTGAAAAAGAAAAGGAGCAACTTCAGAAGAAGCTACAGGAAGTGTTAACCTCTCGCAAGGTGGTTCTAAAAAAGGCACAAGAGAAAGAAAGACATCTTAGGGAGGAGCTAAAGCAACAGAAAGATGACTATAATCGCTTGCAAGAACAGTTTGATGAGCAAAGCAAGGAAAACGAGAACATTGGAGACCAGCTAAGGCAACTCCAGATTCAAATAAGGGAGTCTGTAGACAGAAAACTCCCGGGCACTGACCAGCAGGAACCAGGCTCTCCCACTCAAGGTTTAGAAGAACCTTTATTCAAGGCCACAGAGCAGCAACTTGCTCAACCTGTTTCAAAATCTGACTTGTGCCCAGACTGGTCTTCTCAACCTGAAGATGCAAGTGCTCTGCAGGGCAAGACTTCTATTGCCCAGATTAAGACCCAGCTGCAAGAAACAGAGGCTGAGAAAGAGGAGTTAGAATTGAAGCTTAGTTCTGCAACAAGTGAGCTTACTAAAAAATCAGAAGAGGTGTTTCAGTTACAAGAGCAGAGAAGTAAACAGGATTTAGAAATCCAAAGTCTGAGGGCAGCATCCCATGAAGCTGAAGCCCACGCAGAGAGCCTGAGGCAGAAACTGGAAAGCTGTCAACTAGAAATTGCTGGATTAGAACATTTAAGAAAATTACAGCCTGAACTAGATGAATTGCAAAAACTCATAGGCAAAAAGGAAGAAGAAATTGGATACGTTTCTGGACAGCTTAGCGAGAAGGAAAAAGCCCTTACTAAAGTGCAGACAGAGATAATAGAACAAGAGGATTTAATTAAGGCTCTGCATACACAGCTGGAAATGCAAGCCAAAGAACATGATGAGAAGATAAAGCAGATGCAGGTGGAACTTTGTGAAATGAAGCAAAAACCAGAAGAGACTAGCGAAGAAAGTAAAGCAAAGCAGCAAATACAGAGGAAACTGCAAGCTGCCCTTATTTCCCGAAAAGAGGCACTAAAAGAAAACAAAGGTCTCCAAGAGGAGTTGTCTTTGGCTAGAGATACCATTGAACATCTCACCAAGTCTCTGGCAGATGTGGAAAGCCAAGTTTCTGCTCAAAATAAAGAAAAAGATATACTCTTAGGAAAGTTAACTCTTCTTCAGGAAGAAAGAGACAAACTCATTGCAGAAATGGACAGATCTTTAATGGAGAATCAGAGTCTCAGTGGCTCTTGTGAAAGTCTGAAGTTAGCTCTGGAGGGTCTTACTAAAGACAAGGACAACTTAGTGAAGGAAATTGAATCTTTGAAATGTTCTAAGATTGCAGAAAGCACTGAGTGGCAAGAGAAACACAAAGAGTTGCAGAAAGAATATGAAATTCTCCTGCAGTCCTATGAGAATGTCAGTAATGAGGCAGAGAGGATTCAGCATGTAGTGGAAACTGTGAGGCAAGAGAAGCAAGAACTATATGGCAAGTTAAGAAGCATAGAAGCAAACAAAAAAGAGACAGAAAAGCAGTTGCAGGAAGCTGAACAGGAAATGGAGGAAATGAAAGAAAAGATGAGAAAGTTTGCTAAATCTAAACAGCAGAAAATCCTAGAGTTGGAAGAAGAGAATGACCGGCTTAGAGCAGAAGTACATCCTGCAGGAGGTGCGTCTAAAGACTGTATGGAAGAGCTTCTTTCTTCCAATTCCAGCATGAAGGAGGAACTGGAAAGGGTCAAAACAGAGTATAAAACCCTTTCTAAGGATTTTGAGGCTTTAATGATTGAGAAGGACTCTCTAAGTGAAGAGGTTCAAGGTTTAAAGCATCAGATAGAAGGTAACATATCTAAACAAGCTAGCCTAGAGGCCACTGAGAAACATAATAACCAAATGGATGTCATTGAAGAGGCGACACAAACTGTCCCAGGTGAGGCTAATGAGCAAGACTTTCCAAGTATGAGCACAAGGCCTGAATATTCAGAATCTATTCAATCAGAGAACAGTGCCAAGCCTGACATAAGTGCGAATGTCAGCTCACGTGATGAAATTAATAACTACCTGCTGCAGATTGATCAGCTCAAAGAAAGAATTGCTGAATTAGAGGAGGAGAAGCAGAAAGAAAAGGAATTTGGCCAGACTTTAGAAAATGAGAGAAACACTTTACTGAGTCAAATATCAGCAAAGGATGGCGAACTAAAAATGCTTCAGGAAGAAGTAACCAAAATAAACCTGTTAAATCAGCAAACCCAAGAAGAACTTGCCAGAGTTACCAAACTAAAGGAGACAGCAGAAGAAGAGAAAGATGATTTGGAAGAGAGGCTTATGAATCAATTAGCAGAACTTAATGGAAGCATTGGGAATTATTATCAGGATGTTACAGATGCCCAAATGAAAAATGAGCTGCTAGAATCTGAAATGCAGAACCTTAAAAAGTGTGTGAGTGAGTTGGAAGAAGAAAAGCAGCAGTTAGTCAAGGAGAAAACAAAGGTGGAGTCAGAAATACGAAAGGAATATTTGGAGAAAATACAAGGTGCTCAGAAAGGACCCGGCACTAAGAGCCACGCAAAGGAACTTCAGGAGCTGTTAAAAGAGAAGCAGCAGGAAGTAAAGCAGCTGCAGAAGGACTGCATCAGGTACCAAGAGAAAATTAGTGCCCTGGAGAGAACTGTTAAGGCCCTCGAATTTGTTCAGACTGAGTCCCAAAAAGATTTGGAAATAACCAAAGAAAGTCTGGCTCAAGCCAATGAAAACCGCAAGAGGGCCGAAACCGAATTAGCTAGCTTCAAAGTAGTGCTAGATGACACTCAAAGTGAAGCAGCAAGGGTCCTGGCAGACAATCTCAAGTTGAAGAAGGAACTTCAGTCAAATAAAGAATCGGTTAAAAGCCAGATGAAACAAAAGGATGAAGATCTTGAGCGAAGACTGGAGCAGGTAGAAGAGAAACACCTGAAAGAGAAGAAGAATATGCAAGAGAAACTGGATGCTTTGCGTAGAGAAAAAGTCCACTTAGAAGAGACGTTTGGAGAGGTTCAGATTACTTTGAACAAGAAAGACAAGGAAGTTAAACAACTTCAGGAGAATTTGGATAGTACTGTGGCCCAGCTTGCAGCTTTCACTAAGAGCATGTCTTCCCTCCAAGATGATCGGGACAGGGTGATAGATGAAGCCAAGAAATGGGAGAAGAAGTTCAGTGATGCTATTCAAACCAAAGAAGAAGAAATTAGACTCAAAGACGAGAATTGCAGTGTTCTCAAGGATCAGCTTAGGCAGACGTCCATCCATATGGAGGAATTGAAGATCAACATTTCCAGGTAAATGAATAATAACTTTTTTTTGCTCTTCTGAAGGTAATTGAAGGCAAAGAAAGTCTCTATTTAAACTATTTCTATTCCCTTTAATATTGTGGGACTAATTTTGGCTTAAATTCCCCTAGAAGATTTATTTTCTCTCACTTCTGACTCTCTCTCTCTCTCTTTTTTTTTTTTGCAAATTACTTTCTGCTAAAACTTGTATTAACATGGAAATTTCATGTCTGCTTCTCTTCCCATCTTTCTTTTGACAGATCGCTTAGATTTCTCCCTTTTCATTTTCATTTCCATTACCCTTGTCTGGATTTTTACCACAGGACTCCCAAATTATTGCCTTTGCCTCCTAATTGATCTCCTCTTTTCTATTCCCCATCATTTCATACTGCATATGCCTGTTAGAGTTCCAAACTCCAATTTTATGCCACTTTTCAAGCTCAAGAACTTACAATATCCCCCACAGTTTTTACTCCTCCACTTTTAATGGAATCCTTGTGTTCTGAGACAGGCTTCCTCATTGTCTCTTATACCAAGATTATTCCTTTAAGGGGCCAGACATTAGCTTGTCTAGAGCAGAGTAAACCAAAATAGGGGAAAGTATTACTTTTTAGAGTGTCCAAAGCCACGTCACTAAGATAAGCAACATACTTTGGAGTTTGTGATTTAAATATATGAATCCTTAGGCTCTGTATCTTTAATACAGAGCATTCCATAGAATTAATAGCTTTTTTTTTTCTTTTGAGAAAGGTTAACCCTGAGCTGACATCTGCCGCCAATCCTCCTTTTTGCTGAGGGGAAAATTGGCCCTGAGCTAACACCTGTGCCCATCTTCCTCCACTTCATATGTGGGACACCTGCCAGAGCGTGGCTTGATAAGCGGTGTGCAGGTCCGCACCCGGGATCCGAACCAGTGAACCCCGGGCCGCCAAAGCGCAGCAGGTAGACATAACTGCTACGCCACCAGGCTGGCCCCGTTAACATCTCTTCATTATAAAGATGAATATTTTCAATTATGAATATTGATTATTTTGTAGATCTGAGTACATGTTGTATTATGTGTTCCTTAAGCATCAAGTATTTTTTCCTTGAAATTTGTAATTAATGACCATCTCTCCTTTTCTTCTAGGCTTGAACATGACAAGCATATTTGGGAGTCCAAGGCCCAGACAGAGGTCCAGCTTCAACAGAAGGTGTGTGATACTCTAAAGGGAGAAAACGAAGAACTTTTGTCCCAGCTAGAAGAGACTCGACTTCTGTACCACAATTCTCAAAATGAATTGGCTAAGTTGGAATCAGAACTGAAGATTCTCAGAGACCAGTCGATTGATTTAAATAACTCTTTAGAAAAATGTAAGGAAAATAAAGAAAATTTGGAAGGGATCATAAAGCAGCAAGAGGCTGATATCCAAAATCATAAGTTCAGTTATGAACAGCTAGAGACTGATCTTCAGGCCTCCAGACAACTGACCGGTAGGCTACATGAAGAAATAAACTTGAAAGAGCAGAAGATTATAAGCCTGCTTTCTGCCAAAGAACAGGCAATCCAAGTAGCTGTTGCTGAACTGCATCAGCAACATGATAAACAAATTAAAGAATTGGAAAATCTGCTGTCCCAGGAGGAAGAGGAGAATATTGTCTTGGAAGAGGAGAACAAAAAAGCCGTTGACAAAACTAATCAGCTTATGGAAACACTGAAAACCATCAAAAGGGAAAACATGCAGCAGAAGGCTCAGTTGAACTCCTTTGTTAAATCCATGTCTTCTCTCCAGGATGACCGAGACCGCATAGTAGGTGACTACCAACAGCTGGAAGAGCGACATCTCTCTGTAATCTTGGAAAAAGACCAACTCATCCAAGATGCTGCTACTGAGAATAATAAGCTTAAGGAAGAAATTCGATGCTTGAGAAGTCATATGGATGATCTCAATTCTGAGAATGCCAAGCTAGATGCAGAACTGATCCAGTATAGAGAAGACCTGAACCAAGTGATAGCAAGAAAGGACTATCAGCAAAAGCAACTCCTTGAAGCTCAACTTCAGCAGAACAAGGAGCTGAAAAGTGAATGTGCTAAATTAGAAGAAAAGCTGAAGGAGTCTGAGGAAGCGAAGGAGGATCTGCAGAGGGCCTCTGTTGCCCTACAGGAGGAGAAACAAGGTTTATCTAAAGAGACTGAGAGCTTGAAAGCATCTATATCCCAACTAAAGAAACAGTTGACAGCCTTGCAAGAAGAAGGTACCTTAGGAGTATTTCAAGCCCAATTAAAAGCAAAAGAAGAAGAGGTACAGAGGTTAAATACTACCCTTTCCTCCTCTCAGAAGAGGATTACAGAACTGGAAGAGGACTTGGTTCGTGTTCAGAAGGAAGCTTCCAAGAAGGTGGGTGAAATTGAAGATAAACTGAAGAAAGAATTAAAGCATCTTCATCATGATGCAGGGATAATGCGAAATGAAACCGAAACAGCAGAAGAGAGGGTGGCGGAGCTAGCAAGAGATCTGGTGGAGATGGAGCAGAAGTTACTCATGGTCACCAAAGAAAATAAAGATCTCACGGCACAAATCCAATCTTTTGGAAGGTCTATGAGTTCCCTACAAAATAGTAGAGACCATGCTAACGAGGAGCTTGATGAACTGAAGAGGAAATATGATGCCAGTCTGAGGGAGCTGGCACAGCTGAGAGAACAAAGCCTCTTAAGCAGAGAGAGAGATGCTCTTGTTTCTACTGCTGCATTTCCAGTGAACTCCACTGAGGATAATAGCCTGCCTCACCTTGAGAAACTTAACCAACAGCTTCTATCCAAAGATGAGCAACTGCTTCACTTGTCCTCACAACTAGAAGATTCTTACAACCAAGTGCAGTCCTTTTCCAAGGCTATGGCCAGTCTACAGAATGAGAGAGATCACCTGTTGAATGAACTGGAGAAATTCCGCAAGTCAGAGGAAGGGAAGCAGAGGTCTGCAGCCCAGCCTGCAACCAGCCCAGCTGAAGTACAGAGTTTAAAAAAAGCCATGTCGTCACTCCAAAATGACAGAGACCGACTAGTGAGTGTCTCATTTTCTCTTTCTGATCTTCATGTGAGAGTTTTTGAACCTTTTTTAAAATTGATTTTCATTTCTATGGAAAATAGAAAAGGATAAACAAATTCTTATACGTCTTATCTGCACACTCCAGGACCATATTATTCATCCCACAGGTTCTGTTTGGTCTTAGAGAAACAGAAACATTACTTAAATTTCTTTAAATCTGTCATTACCATTTTTTTAAAAACTACAAATTTCCTTTGCACAAAACTCTCCATTGGTTATAAAAGGACCAAGAGATGGAGAGCTGTTTTATATATTTTATACACACACACGTAAATGTTTCCAGAATTTGTCATAGTTTAATTGAACAAAGATATAGGGATCACTCAGTGCCTTTTTAAAGTGACAGTTCAACAACAGATCATCTGGTAGAATTAAGGGTAGGGAGGACTCAGCTTGTCTCATACTTATGTATAATTCAACCCTGATTTGTCAAAAAAAAGTTAAATGCAAAAGGGGCTAATTTAAGTAAGTCTAAATGACTATTTAGTAAAGTTTTATTTGCAGACTGAATCATTTACCCGCTTCCTACTCAACTTTTTTTTCAATCTGAGAGAAAGATAAGGAGGAATCTCTAATGCTAAACTTTTGCTGCTTTTTGTAAGGTCCAGTAGTTTAATCTAGGTCTTTTGTTCTGAAAACTTTCAGGTCATCAAGATTTAGAGGCAAAAACTGGAACTCTATGAGCCCAGCCTGGTTGTCAGGGGATTCTACTTTGTGACATTCCTATCTTCACTTTCATGACAGTCTCTTAACTCTGTCAAGGCCACGTACTTAGGCCAAATAGGAAATAAATTGAGCTTTAAAAGGCTGGATTTTCCATTTTTAAAAGAGACCCTGTGCCCAGAATATGAAAATTCTAGTTTTTAAGATTAGCCCTAGTAAAAAGATCATTTCCCCTAGCAATAAAGTCTTTGTGCAAATTTTTCTTTTTCTTTGTAGGTGATGTGTGCTTTCGTGTTACTCTTAACATCCAATATTTATACACAGATCTTTTCCCTCTTTTAATCTAACAAAGCCCCCTTTTCAGCTGTGGTTTTGATGTCAATAGAATTTATGCATATTTGTGTTATATTTTTTAAATAGTTTGAGTTCATCTGACTTTGTCCTAGGAACCTACCTTTCGTCATTGCTTTCAGAATGCAAATGTAAAGTTTTCATCAGGATAGTATATACCTCAAAACAGTAATTTATAGCACCCAGGTGTTGATTATCTTCTAAGTGAAGATCTTTTTCATGGAAGCTGTTAGGATAGATTCTGAATTAACTATGTTTCTTTCAGTGAATTGCTTTACTATTCTTATCTATTGTAAACACTAGGGACTAAACTTTGTATATCTCAACACCGATTTCACATTTTTGTTTGCTGGATATTTACAAGTCAAGCCAGCATTTTTTTATTTCCATGTTTGTCTAATTCATGGTAATGTTCGTCTGTTCCATAAGGCTATGATTTTATTTCATTTAATTGCCAAAGTCTACCATTTCTTTATTCACAACGTGCCTCAAATATCTTTTTTTTTCCATCATCAATATCTTAGGTAGGGTAATTTCTGAACACCTTACCCTTAAACGGTTTTAATATTGCTGCTCCAGTTTGTCACCTCTCCAGTACGTTTTATATCTTGTTGCTGAATAAATCTTTCTGAAACTCCTCTTTCTTATTACTGCACGATTCAAAAACCTTTAAAAGTTGTACTATCTCTAGAATAGGCTCCTAAGCCAATTCAAACCTCTTAGTCTGGCAGTTAAGACTATAATTTGTCCTTACCTTCTTTCCAGCCTTCCCTTTTATTGTCCCCTGCTCATCATCTTCATTCCAGCCAAACTGATCTACTCAATATGGGATAGTCATATCTAGTACCTCCTACTTATCTGCAGTACCATCCTCTCAACCAAAATGTCCTCCCAATTTTCATTTTTTGGGCAAATATTTCCCAATCTATAGAGGTCACCCCAGAGCTCAAATCCTCTGGTTACATTTCCAGATCACTTGATTGTCTGTTACCTTCTGTTTGTTGGGGTGTGTGCACGCGCATATGTGTCTGTGTGTTTAATTTCTGTACACTTATTTTTTATTTCCCCAATTAGGTTGCAAGCTCCTGGGAAGTAAGTGTCATGTCTCATACTTGTTTGTATTTCCCATGGTTTTTAGCATTAGGGTTATTAATCATATGGTAGGTAATCAGCAATTGGTGGTCATTCTCTATATTTGTGGTTGTTACTGAGAACACTATTTTCTCCCTTTTATAATACTGTCACATAGGGGAGTTATGGGAACTTTTGAGCCTGAGGCTGTTACCTCTGCCATGAACGAATCGTAAAGCCTAGGCAGGGTTATAAATCACTTGAGGGCCTGACAGTCTGACTCAGTGATACCGCATACGTGGTCTGCTGCAGTCTGCTGAGGCCTTCTGCATACTTTCTGAATGGATTGTTGACTGTCCATCAACTCTTCTTTTCCACATATTTTGTTTTCAGTCTGTCTCATGGGCATTGAAGTTTCTAGTCTCTCAGTCGCTGGCTGTGTGTACAATAAATATATTTTATTTCAACCACTGTCAGTGTAAACATTCAGCATAGACCAACCATTTATCACCTCTGCCTACAGCACGCTCTTTCCCTCAGGACCACCCCAGAGATGATTTAGGTCTAAAAGGGACTTAGGTTACTTTGGTTCTCTTCTTTACTTAATTAGTCAAGGGGAACTTTCCCATATAAAATCTCAGGGTCCAAGTGGCAGGTAATTAGCCCAGGGAATTCTACTAGGGTATAACAAACAACTGTGAAAACATTCTGGAGTTTTCACATCTGTCCAGACTCCCTTAGGACTTTCTCATAATCAAATGAAGCACTTAGACAATTCCTACGTAAGGGTGGAGAGCAGATCTCTAGAGGTGCCCATATTCATCTATACTCACTTCATTCTGAAAATGACTTGAGGTAGCATATAAAGGTATGAACAGTTTTTCAAGATAATCTAATACAAGGAACTGGGAAGGAAGAGAAAATGAGGATAGGAGAGAAGAAGATTAAACCAGGAGTAAGTTTAGTATCCTAAGGAGATGTCACAATATTCTGTTAGAAAGGTGGGCCACTAATTTTGCTCTGAGCTTTCTGGCAGCCATCAGAAATAGGAAACAAAAAAACCAAGTGCATGAATTGCAATGTCCATATTTTAGGAAAAAGGAAGAAAGGAAAACTTGTTCAAGATAGGAATAGTTGTTATTTAAGTATTGAGGCCTGCAAGAAATTTCTTCCGTGTTTCCATAGAGAGGACATTATGAAGTGAAACATCCTTTACTTCTCTACAGTAAATATAATAGTTTCATGGGATTTTTATTTAGCTGTCCCTTGATGTAAGTGCATAGCCAAAGAATTCTGTACAATTCACTAAAGGTACCTCTACAAGTGGCTAAAATGCAGTCCCAGACACACAGCTTTCTGATGATCCGGTCTGTTCCAAGCATTATATTTACAGTATCTAGATTAGAGGAGTGAGTGGATTGCATGAAGAATGTATTTTTGCTTTGAAACAAAACAAAAATATGTTTTTAGTTAAAAAATAAAGTTATACACATATTTAGTGAGTCACTAAATTCTACAATGTTTGATGAGAAAAACAAACAGTAGCACCCCCAACCCTGTTTCTCCTTTTCCTGAGGCAATTTGCTTTCAACCCTTTTAATTTATTATTTTGATGTTTCCTCACTATCTAAATATCATGGTCAGAGTGCATCTCGGCTTTTCATTCTTTGCATTAGCTGCTGACTTTCTTTTGTGCTAACAGGGTTTAGTTCTCTTTGCTTCCATAGTACATATGCACATTCATCAATATACAGCCCCTTCCCCATTCTCCTGGTGTTATTTTTAATTTTAGTTAAATTAATATTCAGTGTTTACATTTTTATGACTATAAATGCTATTGGAGCTGAGATGTGTTTATTTTCTTCAACATCTTTGTTTTTCCTAGAGTTAATAATTATGTTTTTGTTACTTAGTTTTCTTTGTACTTATCAATGTAATTTCACCCCAGATTTATTGCCATTTATCCACATCTCCTCTCAAGATGTTAATTCCTATCAATTTTGTCTTTATGAAGAAAAGTTTCCTGGAGTCTCTTTCTTGCTTTTATGTGAACTAGTTGCCCTATACTCCTGGGACACAGTTTTCATCCTCGAATATCCCCCTTTACTTCTCTCCTGTATTAGATCTCCTGTTTCTCGTATTCCATGTCTTCCTCGTCTTGGTTTTGTGCCATCATTCTGTTAGAATAAATCATTCAGGAGTTCCCTAAGAAGAGATAACAGGGGAGGTAAATTTATTGAAAATGTCTTTTCATCTCTTATACTTGACAGGTAATTTGGGTGGGTATAGAATTCTAGGCTGAAGATAATTTCCCCTCAGAAATGTGAAGACATTGGTCTGTTGCCCCTTAGTTTACATTGCGGTTCAGGAGCCTAAAGTTATTCTGATTCCTGATCCTTTGTATGTGATCTGTTTCTCTCTCTCTCTCTCAAACTTTGTAGAATCTTTTGGTCCTGTGTGTCCTGAAATTTCATGATAATGTACTTTGGTGTGAGTGTATTTTCATTCATCATTCTGTCTAATTCTTTGAATCTAAGAAGTCATACTCATCAATTTTGGGAAATTCTTTTGAATTATATATTACCATTTCCCCTATCCTTTTTCTCTGTTGTCTTTTTTTTCTGAAAATCCTGTTATTTAAATGTAGGACTTTCTGGATTGGTTCTATAATTTTCTTACCCTCTCCGTTATTTTAGCTATACTTTGGGAAGATCTTTGCACCTTCATCTTTTGAACCCTATATTGAGGTTTTGTTTTTGCTGTCATCTTCCTAATTCCTAAGGATTTTTTTTTCCCCTTGTCTCATGGATATAGAATCTTATCTCTTCAAGACTAGTAGTGATAGTTTTGTCCTTTGAAGCTTTCTCATAATGAGTTTTTCTTTTTAGTTTTTTATTTCTGCTATAATGTTTCTAATTTCCAATATTCCCTCTTAAATCTTTGAGTGTATTACATTCTTTCCCTTGCTAGTCTCTTCTGAATTAGTTTTCTTCTAGTTTCTTTTCATCCCTGCCTTAATGTTAGCTGTTTTTCAGGTGAGGGTTAATCCTTGGTTTAGTCTTCATATTTAAGGGTATGATCCAAAAAGCTTGTGAATAGGGCTTACCAACTGTGAGTGTCATTGCAGAGTGATCTCGCTGAGCTTTTTGTGGGTAGCCTCCACGTTGGTATCTTTAGTTCCTCTTGGGCTGGTCAGATTTTCTAGAGAAGACTTCTCATTTTCTGCATGGAAAAGCCTGTAAAGGCTTTCTGTAAAGGCCTGTGTGCCAGCACTCTCCAAGCTGAGTAAGAGAAAGGCTTCAAGCATTCAGAAAACACATGCACTTGATCACCCTTGTTTTAGAGCAGCACCCTTACCTTCAACTGTGCCTGTAGCGTCATAGTCCAGAGACACTTCTTTTACTTTCTCGAGAGAATAAAACTCTAGTTGTCTGTCAGGATAACAAAAAAGTGTGGAGCTGAGGAGGGTATTTAGGGAATGCAATTGTTTCTTAAGCAGCTTTCATCTAATCCTGCTTATTTCAGCTACCACCCCCTTCCTACCCCCATCATCATCTTTTCCAGAGGTACCTGATGCTGTTAATTCCTGAGCCTTTTGAAGATTATGCAGAGTAAGTTCTGTTGGTTCGTGGCTTTCCCTACTGCCAGCTTAAGATTTGGCTGTCCAAGATCTGTTAAGTCTGTTAACCATGTATGTATCTGCTTTTCAGCTTCCAAAATTAATTTTGTTGCTGCTGACTCCTCTCTTGTCTTCCTGTTCTTGTGTTTCATGCTTAAAAAATGATGCTTTTATTGTAGCTTTAGTGATATATCCAGAGGGGGTAACAAGAGATGTGTGTTCAAGGCCCCCTCTTTGCCCAGATGTCCTGACATCATTTCTTACTACCAAGCTTTTAATGAGTATTGGGAATAAAGATATACCTGGAATGTAGATAGGCACTTTTGCTAATTAAAGGCAAGTCCGTCATCATTGTATCATTATCATCATCATCATCACCAGTAACTTTATGTGTGGAGTACATTAATTTTCTCATTTCTCAAAATCTTATGAGAGGTACTGTAATTATCTTCATTTTATAGGCTTAGAGAGTGTGAGGAAGTTGCATAGGGTCACACAACCCATGTGAACAGGACATCTGACTCCAAAGCCTAAGTGCTCTTGACCAATGGGCCTGAGCATCACTGCATCTTTATAATCAACATCAGCTAAGCTAGAGTTAAGGCACATGGCTAAGTAGAAAGCTGGTCCATCTTTGTACTTCTTGTTCTAAGGAGTTACCACCCGCAAAGAAGCTGTAGGTCCCTTAAGTCTATCCCATGTCAGAGTTGTAGATTTAGAGTAAACTTAGGACGTCAGGGACAGGAAAGTGGGGTAAAAGTTACAGGAATGATCAGGCCCTGTAGCCTTGGTGGCAGCTCTGGGATGATTCCCACCAGCCTGGCTGCTTGTATTTCACTGTTTTAGAGATTCATGCTGCAATGATAGGTCAAAGGACTGTTAGGTGCTGGTGGTCTGTTGTGTTGTCTGACTGACTCAGTAGGAAGCTGCTGGTGACTTAGAGCTGGGTGAATGAGATGTGATGAATCACCCTTTCACTTTCCCTTTGGTTAAAGCTGAAGGAATTGAAGAACCTGCAGCAGCAATACTTACAGATTAACCAAGAAATCACTGAGTTACGTCCATTGAAGGCTCAACTTCAGGAGTATCAAGATAAGACAAAAACATTTCAGATTATGCAAGAAGAGCTCAGGCAGGAAAATCTCTCCTGGCAGCATGAGCTACATCAGCTCAGGTATGATAATCCCTGCTTCTCAACTTTTTTCTTTTTTCTTTTATATTATGAAATAATTCCAGATTTATAGGAAGTTGCAAAAATAGTACAGAAAGCTCTTGCGTACCCTTCACCCAGTTTCTTCCGATGGTAACATCTTATGTAACTGTAGTACGATATCAAAACCAGGAAATTGACATTGGTGCAATTCAAAGACCTTATTCAGATTTCAGCAGTTTTACACCCACTCAAGTATGTGTGTGTGTATAGTTCTTTACAACTTTATCATATGTGTAGAGTCATGTAACTGCTACCACAATCAAGATCTGCACCTGTTCCTCCACCACAGATACATCCCTTGTGCTACTAGTTATAGTCACATTCTTCCCCTCCCTCCCACACTTGCATCCCTAACCTCTGGCAACCAGTAATGTGTTCTCCATCTCTATAATTTTGTCATTCTGAGAGTGTTTTTTAAGTGGAATCGTATAGTATGTAACCTTTTGAAATTAGCTTTATCACAAATCATAATGCCCTTGAGATCCATCAGCATCATTGCATGTATCAATAGTTCATTCATTTTATTGACAAATAGTAATCCATGGTATCAATGTACTGCTTTAACCTTCACCTGTTGAAGGGCATGAGTATTGTTTCTAATTTTTAGCTATTATAAATAAAGCTGCTGTAAACATTGTGTGAGGTTTCTTTGTGGACAATAAGTTTTATTTCTCTGAGATAATTGCACAAGAGTGCAGATGCTGGTCATATGGTAAGTGTATATTTAGTTTTTTAAGAAACTGCAAAAGTATGTTCCAGAATGACTGTACCATTTTATATTCCTACCAGTATTATATGAGTGATCAAGTTTCAATTATCAAATGCTGCGTCCACATCAGCATTTGACATTCTAACTATATTTTAGTTGTTTTTAATAGGTATGTAATCTGTCCTCTTATGGTCATAATTTCATAATGGCTAATAATGTTGAACTTTTTTTATGTGCTTATTTGACATCCCTGTATCCTTTTGGATGAAATGTTTGTTTATGTATTTTGTCCATTTTCTAATTGAGTTGTTACATTTTTTACTGTTGAATTTTCAGAATTCTTTATATATTCTAGATACAAGTTCTTTGTCAGATATGTGGCTTGCAAATATTTTTTCCCAGTCTGTAGTTTCTCTTTTCATCCTTCTCAACAAGGTCTTTTTAATTTTGATGAAATCCAATTTATTGTTTTTCTCTTTATTCAGATTCAGTAGTTTCTATTGTTCTATCTTCAGGTTCACTGATTCTTTCCTTCATCACCTCCATTCTGCTATTGAGCTCATTGAGGTAGCTTTTTATTTTGGATATTGTATTTTTCAGTTCTAAAATTTCCATTTAGTTCTTCTTTATGCCTTCTATTTCTTTGCTGAGGCTTTCTCTATTTTCATTTGTTTTCAGTTTGTTAGTAATTGCTTGTTGAAGCATTTCTATGATGACTGCTTTAAAATTCTTAAACAGCTAGGGGCTGGCCCCATGGCCGAATGATTAAGGTTCCTCATGCTCCACTTTGGCTGCCCAGGTTTGCAGGTTCGGATCCCCAGTGCAGACCCACTCCACTCATCAGCCATGCTGTGGAGGTATTCCACATACAAAATAGAGGAAGATTGGCACAGATGTTAGCTCAGGGCTCATTTTCCTCAGAAAAAAAATAAAAATAAATTTTTTTATATATATATAATTCCATATATATAATTCCAACATCTGTGTCATCTTGGTATTGTAATCTGTTGATTTTCTTTTCTCTGAAGTTGTGATTTCCCTGGTTCTTAGTATGATTAGTGATTTTCAGTTGTATCTTGAACATTTTGGAGATTTTAAAACTCTCAATCTTAATTTAAGTCTTCTGTTTTAGTAGGCTTCCACTGATACCACGCTAGCAGGGGAAGAGGAATGCTGCCGCTTTACTGCCGGATGGAGGGTGAAGTCCAGCAGGCTCCTTACTCAGCCTTCATTGATACCCTTGGGGGAAGGAGTGCCCTGATACTGCTAGGAATAGATGAAAGTCCAGGCTCCCCACTTAGACTCCACTGACACCACAGTTAGTGGAGAGTGGTGCCTTGATGCTGTTAGATGACAGTAGAAGTCCAGGCTCCAAATATGGCCTCCACTGATACCACTGGGGGATATGGAGAGGAACACCTCATGATCACTGGGCGATGGTGAAAGTACAGGCTACCCACTCACTCTCCACTGACACTGACACTGCAGGAGGAGTGGTTGAGGAGGGGCACTTCATTACCGCTGGGTAGTGCCCGAAGTCCAAACTTCCCTCTTGGTCTCTTCTGATACTACCTCTGCAGTGACAGGGAGGAACACTTTGTTATGGATGGAGGTGGATGTCCTCCATGTTGTGTCTACTGACAGGACATTGGGGGGGGGGGGGTGTGAGAGAGAGGCACCTCTTTATCACTGGTGGTGATGGTCCAGGGTACACACTTGGCCTCTCCTGTTACCACCCAGCAGGGAGGGTGAGATGTACCTAGTTACCTCCAGCAAGGATGTAAGTCTAGCCTGTCCACTAGGATTTTGTTAAAGAGAGTAGGGAGGGACTGTGATTTTTTCAGTGTTTGCCTGGAGTAGGGTGGTTATTGTCATTAACATTTCTGTCTTGCTAGGCTGCCCCTTCCTGGTCCTTTGGCAAGAGAGAGCAAACTTTTCTTGGCACTCATTAGTGTTTTCAGGTTGGTGGATCCCCCTTCACCCAGTTTGGGATATACAGAATTAAAAAGACAAACCAGCAAGTTCACTGCCATGTCATTCCTTAAGTCCTAGGGTCCCTAGCTGTTCCACCTTCTCTCCGTCTTTCTAAGACTTCTTATATTTGTCTATATACATACATATATATGTATAATTCCCAGGGTTTTTATCTACACTTAGTGGGAGGAATAAGGAGAAATGCGTCTACTCCATCTTGTCTGGATCCAGACATCCAAGCCCTTTTCTTTTAAAGATAAATAACTATATGGTACTATTGGAGCAGAAAAATTTACGATGGGAACTAATTCTGGTTGGTTTTTTAATTCAGTTATTTCTAACAAATTTGATCTAAAGAGAAAAAGTAAAGAATAAACACTTAAAAGTGTATAAAAACAGGTCCTGTTGTTGCAACCTCATTGTTGGGACTTTATTCCTGTTTAGGTGGTGCATGCCACTTTAATAAAATCAAACCCAAAGCTTTCAAGGTTTGGTACTAAAAGGAGAATTTCCATGTTGGCAAGTGCTGCTGATCAAGCAGTACCTGCTTTGTCTCACGTGTTGCTACAGGACAACCACAAGGAATGAATACAGAGAATACGAGGTGGAGTCTAGATTCCTACCCAGCTTGCAGTGGGGCTACCATGATAACAGATATCAATAGAGTAAAATAATTATTGGTACAGCCCTTAGAGAGCTCTACAGGAGATTTGTTCCTTCACAGATCCTAGATAACGTGCACTGTCTTGACATGATATTTCAAATAAACCTTAAGCAAAGTTTATAGAGCAAAACACTTTTTAGAATTTGGTGATTTAAATTTTGTCCAAAACTAAATTTGAAGTAAAGTTACATCCAAAAATTTTTCATATTTAACGTCTTTATGGGTTTTCTTGTAAGTGAAAATATGTCAAACTTATTCCATGGAGTTGGCAGCTTCCCCAGATAATACAGGAACACATTTTTAACAAATGGTGGTGATGGCAGAGAAGGTAAAAAACTGTCAATTTTTGCTCTCTGTGAATACAAATTTCTTCTATTTCTTCTTTCTGGAATTGAACTTCAAGAGAAAAGATGAACTGCTCTGTTTCAACCTCCTCTTTTTGTCGCCTCAGGGAATAGCTGCCCCAGCTTTATTCTGTTAGAGTCTCAATTCATCATCAAGAGATCGGACTCAGTCTGTCTTCCTCCACATGTACATTAATGCTGACCATTGGATTTAGGGCCCTCAAAAGGTGATTGAGACCACATTGGAGCATCATCTTGATGTCTCCCATATTATCTCCAGATCACATGGAACTACAAAAATTTTAAGTATCTAGTTACCGATGAAAACATAAGAAGAGCTGCAAAGCCCTAAAGGCTTATTTTCTGCAGCTGCTTGTTCCTATTTAAATTTCCTCACAGGGCATTCCGAAAGGATACTTTCCTTGTAAAGTTGACCCCTGGGGAAGAGAAAAAGAGAGAGAAAGAAATCATTTCTGGTTTATTGTGTTTTTTTTCCCCTCATTTTCTCCCTTTCCACCTTTCTCTTAGCCTTTCTCTCTTTACCTTTCACATTTGAGCAATTTTGAAGAAAATTTAAAATTATGTATCAAGTAAATTAGGAGAAGGAAAGGAAGACATTTTACTTCGCTTTTAGAAGGAAGAAGAAAATGAGGACACAGATTTGATTCATTGACTTGAGAACAGCTTCTTTAGCTTAATATCTTCAAGACTCCCTTTCTTTTGCTCTTGAAATACTTGGGAGAAATGGGCTTTTCAGACATGAAAAAGCTGCAACATCTTGTTCAAGCTTTTGTTGGTCTTGGGGTTGGCTTATCAGGAAAGCCTCAATTTATACCATAACCCTTCTCTTCCACTTGTGGCTACTGATTTGCACATTCTGCTCTGGTTCCTGTGCCCTCTTAGTTAAGGGATAAGTGAGACATAGGCCCTTTATGGCTGAATTCTATTAAGGAATCAGGTTTGTTCCTTAGCCTCTATTCTCCACTGAGGATCTCTTTGGACCATAACCACTTGTCCATCCTTCCAAAAAATGGCAGAATCCTTTTATGGAAGATTGCGATCTTTCTCATGCATTCTCACTCTTACACTCCATCTTTCTTGTTCTCTCCTTTTCCACAAATATCAAAGAAAGCGTTTCAGAAAATTCCTGTGCCTTTTACATATAGTGACCTCGTAATAAACATTTGTTTTAGTTTCTAAGTTTTAGCTCTACCTTTTCAAAAAAATTTTGACTATAATTCAAGTCACCTCTTAGCAAAGTAGGATTATTCCATAAAAGGTATATGTCATTTAGAAAAGAAAGGACCATCTTATCTTATTTCTAAAGAGAAAGACAAAAAAGTCACATTCAATTCAAACAAAACCTTTTATTATTGGGGAAAAATAGAGACATAGGTATTACTCAAAGTGAAGAGATGCTGCAGAAATTTGATTGCAATTCTAATGTGTTTTTTCAGGCATAGAGAGAAGTAGGACTAAAGAATATGGCAGAGAGGCGGTTTTTGCTCGCACTGCAGAAAATTAGCTGAGGTCAAATAGAAGCCTCCCTCTTGACCAAATTTAGAGAATAAATAAGTAGAAATAGCAGCAGCTAATATTTATCAGTTTATTATGATGTGTCAGACTCTATGTTTGGTGCATGACATATAATATCATTTAATCCTCACAATAATCCTAAGAAATAGTTTTTTTCCCATTTTACCAATTAGCCTCAGAGAGATTAAGCAGCTTTTACTCAGGATCTCATGCCTAGTGTATGATAGAGCCAGGATTCGAACCCAGGTCCTTCAGACTCTGCAGTTGCAGTCTCATAACCGTGATGTTGTACCACATCATGGCACTGCCTCTCTGAAGGGACACAGTGGTTTCCCATTGCTGCGGAGTAAACTCTATTTAGCATTCTGTTCAGTGCCCCACAGGATCTGACCTCATTCTTCTCCATCATCATTTCCTACCGTATCCACTCTATACAGCATCTACTACCACAATTCCAAAATTCACTATCTATATTCTTGTGTTGTGCCTTTTGTTAGTTTGTTCCCTGAACCTGGAATGCTTTTCCATTATGGAAAACTGACTCATTATTCAGGGTTCAGACCAAATGCCTGCTTTTCTGTGAAGTCTTCCCTGGTCCTGCTGTTGAAATTCTTTTTCAGTTCTGCTCCATCATCTTGCTCCACAGTTCTATTTATAATGTAAATTTCACTCTGGTTATGTATTTTCTTTACTACATCTCTACAGCCCCTTATTCTGTTTTGAATATGTAAGTATCCATCTTTGTCTCACAAGTATATTTTTTCCTGTGATTATTTCATGTTTTTTCTAGGATGGAGAAGAGTTCCTGGGAAATTCATGAGAGGAGAATGAAGGAACAGTACCTTATGGCTATCTCAGATAAAGATCAGCAGCTCAGTCATCTGCAGAATCTTCTGAGGGAGTTGAGATCTTCTTCCTCCCAGACTGAGACCCTCCAAGGGCAGTACCAAAGACAGGTGAGTAATTTCAATGCTGATTGCTACTCAGAGGAAACCACTACTCAGCAAGCATCAGTTTCCTGCAAGCTAAGTGCCCATCTGCCACTAATAGGCAGGCCATCTTATGACTTCCTATGAGGTGGACAGGGTTTCTGGAGGGAAGGAATTAAGCTTGAACAATATTAGGAGAGAATTTCATCAGTGCTTGTATTCTGGCAGGCATCCCCAGAGACATCAACTTCCCCGGAAGGATCACAAAACCTAGTTTATGAGACAGAACTTCTTAGGACTCAGCTCAATGACAGCTTAAAGGAAATTCACCAAAAGGAATTAAGAATTCAACAACTGAACAGCAAGGTAAGTGTTTCCTACTGGACTGGAATTCAATTTCTTGTTTCCATGACTGGAAGCATGGATGGATGTTTGTATGTAATATAAACTTAAAACCTGAAACTTAAAACTTAATAACATGAGAATGATAATTGGCATAGTGTAGTCTAGATTATTCCCTCCTATTCTGTTTTTACAAGTATAGATATGATGAAATATGGTAGCTTATGAGCCAGACCAGAGGTCAGCAGACTTTTCCTTAGAGGCCCAGGTAGTAAATATTTTAAGTCTGTAGGCCTTCTCTGTTACAACTACACAGCTCTGCAGTTATAGCACAAAAGCAGCCATAGGCGATACATGAACACATCAAGTGATTATGTTCCAGTGAAACCTTATTTCCAAAAAATGGGGCAGTAGGCCCTGAATCGTAGTTTACCAACCCATCATAAAAGATGCTTTACATGAGGGTAGCTTATAAGCAATTAGACTTCTCCACTTAAGGGAGTTTTTGCTTCCAATGAGTTTTATAAGACTATCCTTTCTCCTCTAGATCTACCAAGGAAAAAGTGTTCAATTTTTTTCAATACTGAGGGATGTTTTTGTTTTTTGTCTTTGTTTTGATTTTTTTCTAATGGTTTGTGCTGTTCACCGTGACCAGGAAAATTAACTTTCTTCTCTGCTAGGAAAGGATCATGTTACTCCCTGTCTCAGAAGCCAGTAGTTGTCATTGTACTGAGCTGCTTCTATCTTCACATTAGTGTTGCTTCTCAAACATTTATATGACTTTACTAACTCCTCCCACCCCGCCGAAAAACCCCTAACCTGCTTCACTTCATTTGGTGAACTCTGAGATGGGACACGATTAGGTAGTAGATAGAGCTCTAGACTTGGAATCAAGGACCGTACCTGAGCACAACCAGACGCAATCACAACTGGAATATACAACTATGTCCTGGGGCCATTTGGGGAGAAGAAGAAGAAAAAAGAAAAGACTGGCAACAGATGTTAGCTCAGGTGCCAATCTTTAACCTAAAAAAGAACCATACTTGAGTCCTGGTCTGTCATCTGCTAGCCACATGACCTTGGGCAAGTCACTGCTCATCTCTTTGCTTGTTGGTCATTTGTCCATGGGAACAGAAATCCTTCGTCTGCCTTTCTCAAATAAGATGATACTTTTGAAAATGCCTTGTAAACTGAAAATTGCTCTTCAGAGGTAAAGTTGTTTGTTGTGTTTTTCATTCTGTCTATTAGGCAAGTTTTTTTGTTATACCACATGGATTTCTTATTATAGTTTTCTGTATGTGTCAAATGTCCTTCCAAGTCAGAGTATCTCTAGAAGACTGTTTATCTTCTCTTCTCTGAACATTGATTCAACTTTTTTACACAAACTTGAACCCAGAATACATACAAAAAAGAATACTCAAGAAAAGATTGGACGTGCAGCCAGGCACACCAGTTTCCTTTCATATAATGTACATAGTCCTACAATAGGTACTTTGGAGAGGCATCTCTGTGGTTGTTAATGTATCTGGATGTTAATCATAACTAAAACTTAAAACTTGACAGCCTGCAAGTGAAGAATTAGAATTACACTTCCAGGCGAACGAGTTCAAATCATTGGGTAGAAGCTACAATGGGTTAATTTTTCATTTAATATAAGAAATAATTTCCTGTTTTGACATGGTGAAAATTGGCTTGGGCTGCTTTGTTGAGTAGTGAGCACCCCTGACACTGGACATGCTCAAGGAAAGACTGAGTAACTACCTGTTACTCATGTAGTAGAGGAGAGCCTTGCCTTGAGTGACTGAAATGTTTCCACTTGTGAGAGTCTGTGTTCCCAGTATAGTTTCTTACATGTACAAAGGCATATTAGGATTGATTCTATTTCTCCCTCTTACAACATACTACAATTTCTTATTCTACTTTCTTGGCAACTTGTAACTCTCTACTGCACTGAAGAATCTGTCTAGTAATGTTAATGTATGAATTTTTAGGTGACAGCTCTATCTCCAGCCATATTGAGCTCTGAGGATTACAATCATTTGTTAGTAATTTCAACTTGAAGCCAAGCCTTTCCCCTCTTACGTCCCCGGGATAGCCTGTCCTATTAGAGCGTTTGTAGGCTTCTGCTTCCTGGTTTTTCAGTCAGGTTTCCTAGTACTCCCCCAGAACTGTTTTCCTTTCTCAGTTGAAAAATTCTGAGTTTTCTCACTTTGAAGGAACACACAGTGGTGGTGTTGTTATTGTTGAAATAATGGTGTCGCATAAAAAAATTAGATCCTTAAAACTCACAACAGTTTCCCTGCAGTGAAACAGTCCTGTGGGGTGGTGCTTATCCTCTCCTGTATTTCAGTTCTCTCAGCTACTCGAAGAGAAAAATACCCTTTCAGTTCAGCTCTGCGATACCAGTCAGAGTCTTCGTGAGAACCAGCAGCACTACAGTGACCTTTTTAACCACTGTGCAGTCTTGGAGAAGCAGGTTCAAGAGCTGCAAGCGGTGAGTAAGAAGGTCAGAGGCTGGGAAATTGAGTGCAAGTGACAAAAGCATAAAGAGCAGCATCGAAGAGGTGGATGTGTTCAGGCTGAAGGTTAAGGTGTGATGGAAGAAAGAGAGAAGAGGAGAGTCTTCACTGAGATACGGGAATAAGGTCTGGGAAAAATTAAAGAGTGAAGGGATTAGAAGAAAAAAGATCAGAGAGAGAGAGGGAGAGAAATCAAAAAGTGAGTGGGAGTCACTGATGACTGAGGCTTTTGGAACTCTGAAACTAAGAATGATTTTTCTTCAGGAAATAAGAAAGCTGTAGGAAGATTTGGACCTGAGAAACCAAGTAGGCAGAGCCATTGCCAGCAGTGGAGAGGAGTGCATCGTTGAAGTTGGAGGAGACCGAGATTAGTATGGAGATGAGTAGGACGTGGAAGGTGGAGAAGGGGTTTGGGAGTAGCTTCTGAAGAATCCATGAGCCACCACTAGAAGAAAGCGCATTTCTGCAGGGTAACCCTTTAAAGTTTTAACAGGAGATATTCAAGAATCAGAATCTGGGAGAAAATCTACTAAAGAGTTTTACGTAGGAGATTATTAGAGCAGAAGATTCTCACTTCTAAATCTGCACTTGAAGAGAATGATGAGCAGAGGTAGTCCTCTCCAAGAGGTCTCATTCTCTCTGCTGTTAAATGAGTTCTTATTTTGCCCAAGTACAGTTTCTTAAGCACTTTCATTGCTGAATTACTAAATTTATTCTTCTAGGGGCCACTGAATATAGATGTTGCTCCAGGAGCTCCCCAGGAGAAGAATGGAGCTCACAGGAAGAGTGATCCTGAAGAACTGAGGGAGCCACAGCTCAGGTAGGGGAGCAGCTCTCAACCCTGGAGTGGGCACTACGTCTATAGAAATGGGGCGGTCATCTAGATTGAACTGGAGTTCACTGTGTGGATTTAATATGTCCTCCTATCTTATTGGCCTCACAGAATTGATGTGAGGATTAAATAGTAACAGTTATAATAACAAATTATGAGCGAAAGGTGTGTAAAGCAAAAACACCACCACCACCACCACCACCACACAACACACACACACACACACACACACACACACACACACACACACACACACTCTCTCTCTCTCTCTCTCTCTCTCTCTCTCTCTCTCTCTCTAATCTTGTGCTATGCAAATGAAAGCTCTTTAGTCAATCCCTGAAAGCTCTTAAGGTGTCTTCTGTGGCTTTATTTAATCTTGCTGCAGCTATGCTTTTAAAATAGTCTTTGTGTTTGTGCAGCTTCTGTAAATTTTCCTGCTTTGTAACCTTTTGAAGACTTTGAATCCCTTGTATCAGCAACTGTATTCTGCCTCTAATGACGTTGTTTGTTTTCCTTTCATCTTGAAGCCTTTCTGAAGCCCAGCTGTGCAACACTAAACAGGAGATGAACGAATTGAGGAAGCTGCTGGAAGAAGAACGAGACCAAAGAGTGGCTGCTGAGAATGCCCTCTCAGTGGCCGAGGAGCAGATCAGGCGGTAAAGGGCTGAGGGCGAGAGCCTCTTCTCAATTCTCGTCCTTCCTGATCATCCGCTTGTGTGTTTCAGTGGCCAGCCTTGGGAATGATTAGCATCTAATTCTCATCTTGAGATGGGTGCTGCAGTGAGTGTAGGGTCAAGAAAAGCTACATTAATCCAAGCTGAGCTCCTCTACGATTCCCTCTCTGAGGCAGCCGATCAAGTGCGGCCTGCCTAGGCCTGGTCCTGCCATTTTAGCATTAGAGCTTCACCGCATCCTGTAGTGCATATGGAACTCAGGGGACTTGCAGTTCAAAAGCAACCTGTACTGCTTTGCTCACCAGTCCTTCCAAACATCTCACCCTTCCTTAGCCTAGCCTACAGAAGTTGACAGACTGCGGCCGGCCCCATGGCCAAGAGGTTAAGTTCGTGCGCTCTGCTTCAGCGGCCTGGGGTTTTGCTGGTTTGGATCCTGGGCGCAGACCTAGCACCGTTCACCAAGCCATGCTGAGGTGGCCCACATAGCACAACTAGAAGGACCTAGAACTAGAATATACAGCTATGTACTGGGGGGCTTTGGGGAGAAAAAAACAAAAAAAGAGGAAGATTGGCAACAAATGTTAGCTCAGGGCCAATCTTGGGAAGAAAAAAAAATACTATTAAAAAAAAAGTTGACAGACTGACCTACATAGTACCAGACCATCCTGTTCCGGATCAAAGCTGCCCTGAAAAGCTTATCGTATAGAGGAACAGACACAGAAGGTGTACTGTGCAGTCAGCCTGGCTCTCAAGAGGAAGACAGTCAGGATAGACCTAGGCTGTGCATGCTCAGTTTCTCTTTCCAGACTCACAAATCAGATTAAAGCATCCCTTCTCTTCTGGAGAAAAGTAAGAGAGGCCACAAGTATTAAGACATCCCTTCCTATGGAGGAAGCATCAGCAGTAGAGTTCCATGCTCCCCACCACAGTTAAAAAGTGCACTCCTCTAGGCAAATGCTTGATCAAACGTGCTGTGTTTCCTGCAGCTCCTTTGATACGCTTCTTGTTTTTGCAAGAAACCATTGAGTGGATAAAGGCAGCTTCTTCATTAAATGGAGAAGTTCCAGTATTAAATAAGCAAATCAGCAAGAAATGAGGCAGAAAGCAGTAGAGGCTGCCAGTGGAGTTTAATTCTAAGAACCCCACAAAAATCTTTCCTGGGGGCCAGCCCAGTGGCGCAGCGGTTAAGTGCACACCTTCCGCTTAAGCGGCCCGCGGTTTACCGGTTCGAATCCCGGGTGCGGACGTGGCACCACGTGGCAAGCCATGCAGTGGTAGGCGTCCCACATTGAAAGTAGAAGAAGATGGGCACGGATGTTAGCTCAGGGCCAGTCTTCCTCAAAAAAAAAAAAAAAATCTTTCCTGGATGCTTTTGCCTATTCGCCTTTAATAAATGAAAAAAAAATTAACGAATTTCTATGAGTCGGGTGTGGTGTAGTAGGGAAAAAGGGCATGAAGTTTAGAAACAAACCTGGGCTTTGAATTCTGGCTCTGCCTCTTAACTGGCTGTGCCACCATGGGCAAGTAATTTTCCCTCTTTAAGCTACTTTGAAGATAATAACCCCAGCCTCAAACCTGGGGATTAAATCTATGTAAAGCACCCAATCCAGCACCTGATACATAGTAGGCAGTCAGCTCCTGGTAGTTATCTTCACCTTTTACCCTCTGCCTGTGCACTCCTTGCCCGGGGGCAGGGACTGTGGGAGCAGCCTTTGCTGTAAGTCCCTTGTGCTATATCATGTGGCAAGATGACTGAGAAGACTTCGCCTCCTCAGTCTCTCGTGCTGTAACCCATGCCGTGCCTCTTTTTTTCTCCACTCAGGTTGGAGCTCGGTGAGTGGGACTCTGCGCGGTCTCCTATCATTGGCTCCTGTGGCACTCAGGAGCAGGCACTGTTAATAGATCTTACAAGCAGCAGTTGTCGAAGGGTAAGCAGGGAAGAAGGATCAAAAGAGGGGACTGTGCTATCAGACAGTGCTGGCTGTGTTGAGGGCAGGTGGTCAAGGAGAGGGAATGTGGAAGTCCAGGCACTAGCCTGGAAGGGTGTGGAACATTGGAGGAACCTCATAGAATTTGCTGAGTTTTTGACCCTGAGGGGACTTTCTCTCGGGATACCTCTTTATTATAGTGGTTGGAGAAGGGAAAGGGACATGTCCCTAGAGGATAAAACTCTCTGACTTTCAAATTTTTCTTTCAGACCCGGAGTGGTGCTGGATGGAAGAGGGTCCTGCGTTCGCTCTGTCATTCCCGGACCCGAGTGCCACTGCTAGCAGCCATCTACTTTCTGATGGTTCATGTCCTGCTCATTCTGTGCTTCACGGGCCGTCTGTAAACTTAGTTCTCACCTTTTGGACCACCCCCCTCAGAACATGGAATTCCCTCACCTCTAACATCAAAACCATCAATTCCAGTGGAACAGTCTTCCCACTTACAGGTCCCCTCTCCAACTCTCCACAGAAAGTGCCTGCAAAAACAGAGGTGGATGTGAGCACAGGTTACAGCTGCAGCGACCAGCGAGTCTGCTCTCTCCTACTGAACACTGCATCATCTGAGGAGGGCCCACACTTGGTTGTTGAGCCAAGTATTTGTTCAGATTTTGCAGGGCCCTGATCTTTCGTGGTCTTGTGAAAGATGCTGAGGAATGTCTTTCAGCCAGGAAGATGATTCCAATAAACCTCATAATCTGAAGTACAGTATCATTTTCATTGATAGTTCTTTGCTTTGTTTTCCTTATATTTCCTCCTTCAGAGGGAAGGTGGACCTGCCATAAACAAAGTTCTGGGCAATGTTATCTCATAGTCTCTGATTAGGTCTCCTGCAGAATAGAGTGGGAGCTGAAGAACTCCCCAGGGGTTTCAGCTGTTGGACCCCAGGGGAAGATAGCATCTCCCGTGGCTATTCACACATAGCTGGAGTGAGGCTTGGTCCTGGACTGTAAGGATAGGATCCCATTGCTCATGCCCTTGATCACACGCATACAAAGGGAGTGAGGTGCCCATGCCTTTCGTTTCATTGAAAGGCAGGAATACCTGGCTGTGGACAGCACAGCGTGATTCAGGCTCTTGTCATTCCTTTGTTACTGGATATGCCTCGAATGCGGGCCCTAAGACAGTACACTAGGAGCCAGTCCTAGGTGAGGCCTTGACTCCCGGCTGGGAATATCTGACTGGTCTAATGACCACTCCTAGCCTCTTGAAGTTTCGTGAAGCTACTTTACTGTTGGTGACAGTTACTCCAGTTTCTCAGTCCCAAAGTCATCTGCCCTCTGTGTTAACAGAGAGCTGAGGAAAATGGAGGGAGAATATAGAGGAGACAAAACGTTTAAATGTAGGCCTGAGAATGACAGTCAGGATTGAATTCCATTTGTGCTTATTCCCTGCCTCCTCTCCCCCTGATCCCTTACGGCTGGTTGTTTTCTCATTATGCACATGATGTGTTCCCTGCCTGCTCTCACCACCCAAAGAAGAGAGAGAACTGATGGACTGACTGATCTGCTCTAATCCTTTTTTCTGTGGTGACCAAATGTTGGTCACAGCAACCCAGGAACTTTCCTGAACAACTGTAAAATAATAAAATTATTTTCAGAATGAAAAGTTGTGGTGGTGTGTGTGTGTGTGTGAATGTATGTATACACGGGTGCTTACATACATGTGTTTACATGCTGAAGGGGAGGAAGGCAGATAGGGATAGGGTAGCCAGGATTGGATATGCGGGTAGAAAGCTCTATGTGTTCAGGCCTCCTCTCACTGGCCAATGTCAGTAATGGCTGCATGCGTCCTTCTGACCTTAGCCACTGGACCCCAGGATGATGAAGTGGAATGAGGAAATTCCGTCCTAATACTGAACCAAACAAGCTGGGCCTTCAGGCATGAGATTCATGCAGGTTTTTGTTTGGGCCTGCGAGAACTCGAAAATATTAGGCCCCTAGGGATCCCTGTGAGTGGGAGTGGGGGGAGGGAATCTAACAGAGTATGGCAGGATGGGCGTTGTTAGGATTTTATGTTAAGTCGCTGCTTGGGAAAAGCTAACTCACTTTCTCAAGGTACAACAAGTGAGTTGGACCAAGTCTATCAGGCTTCAAAGCGGATGCTATTTCTATGTGCTCTGCCTCACTGCCTCTCATCAGGAATGAACTTGGACATTTGCTGAGGAGAGATGGGGTTTCTTGTCATCGCTGATTAAATTCTGTGGTTTCTCTGAAGAACTGTCCCTGGATGGTGTGTCACAATATCAGATCTGATCATTCCTATTTTTGACACTGACTTAGAATTTGAAATGATCTAAAAGATGTTTTTCCCCTTCTACAAATTTACTCTTCCTTAAAATAATTCTGGTGCTGTCATAATAAAGAGGTCATGAAGTAGGAGAGCTCAATAAATAAAACTGCCGCAATGGGTAGAATCCTTAGATTTGGAAGTGACTAAAGTGTTACTATTCTTTTAATGCAGAAATCCCTTATGTATCTTGGACCAATTCATCCAGTCTCAGCTTGAAAGCGTGGAGGGGCTCACGACTGAGCAAATCAAGTTAGAACTCCCTGTCAATCAAGGTAGAGAAATCAGACACAGTAGCAAACACCCCCAAATTCTCAGTAGCTAAAACAAAGGATTACATGTGTTGTAGTCACTGGGGACATTGTGCTGGGGACCTTCTTGGGCTGCCAGAGTAGCCACTCTGGAGAATTGCAGGTTGCCTTGGTGGGCAATGTGCGAGAGAACATGGCAAAGCTCATGCTGGCCTTAAAGTCTCCGCCAGAAGGTGATGTATTTCACTTCTTGCGTTTCACTGGGCAAAACAAAGTCCCCTGAGCAAGTGTGACTTCAAGCGGGAAGGGAGGGGCAGCAAATCGTGATGAACAGTGATACAGAATACCACAAAGACCTCCCATTATCTGGTACCACCTGGTTTTTTCCAACTTCTTCCTTCTGTCTGGGACCAGATCTTTCTACCAGTTAGCTCAGACTCCTCACTGTCCCGTGAATAATCTCTGAACCTTTCTCCTTCCGTGTCTTGCGTTTCCCTTTGTGAGCTATTCCCTTCCGTCATTCAATTGATCAAGGTTTATTTGAACATCTCCTATATACAAACCTCTGTTTTAAGTGTGTGGGTAATGTAGAAATGAGTTTCTTTTTAAATCTTAACTTTCCAAGTCCACATAAAAATCATTTTTCCCTTGGGGTGGCCCGGTGGCGCAGTGGTTAAGTGTGCATGTTCTGCTTTGGCAGCCCAGGGTTCACTAGTTTGGATCCCAGGTGCGGACATGGCACCGCTTGGCAAGCCATGCTGTGGTAGGAGTCCCACATAGAAAGTAGAGGAAGATGGGCACAGATGTTAGCTCAGGGCCAGTCTTCCTCAGCAAAAAGAGGAGGATTGGCAGCAGATGTTAGCTCAGGGCTAATCTTCCTCAAAAAAAAAAAAATCGTTTTTCCCTTTAAGCCTTTTTTGATTACTTCGGACCATACCAAATTCTCTAAATTCTTTGACTATAACAGATGCAACTGCCCACCTATTTAGGACACAAATGCTGTCCTACAGCATTCTTTTGTGTGTTTCCTGGTTGCATATTTTGCTTCCCTGACCAGATTATAAACTCAAGAGTAAGAGTTTTTTGATGACTTACCAGCGACTCTCAAAGCCTTGCAAAAGAAGAGGCACAGAAGCATTTAATCCTTTTTTTATTTAAGTGCCTAAGCAGAAGGAACTGACTCAAACTTCAGGAAGTAGCTGTGAGGACAGGGTGGCAGGAAATGACAGAAAACCTGAATACGGAACCGAAGCAGTAGCTCAGAGTTTCTTGCTCTAAAGAGGCAGCAGCCAGAGAGGGAGCCGAGTATCGACGCGAGGAGCTGGGAGCTTGGAGCAAACACTCGCACTGTTAGAGGTGGGTACTCTAAGGGAGGGGAAAGTCGGGTTGCACAGGACAGGTGTTGAAGTAAGAGGGTCCTACCTGGCTCTTGGTCCCTGCTGCGAGGTAAAGACACTGCTCCTAGGCTTTTAACCTTTCATGGCCAGAAGGCCTGGGTGTGAGTGGTTGTAGATAGTGATCATCTAGGGGTGGAAACGAGTGGGCTTGAGCCCAGGGAACATGATTCAGCTGCCATCTAGGACCCCTGGTTTCTGCTAACAATCTACAACCCTCTCTAAGTCCTGTGGCTTCTAGGCATCGAGTTGAGAGGAGGACCACTGGAGATGAAGACAAAGTCTCTGCCCCTAGAGAACATATGGTCTAGCAAAGAGACAAAACTACGTAGGAGACATTGTAACAGATCAGGAAGTAGTTGCTAATGTACACCAGTGCTGAGAACTGAGTGCTGATGGAGGCCAAAGGAAGGCGTGATGATTCAACCAGGGCTAGTTTCTGTGATTGTAGGATCGCAGAATGCCAGAATGTCAGAAATGGAGGGGACTTGATGGATTAGCTAGGTTAACCTCTTCATTTATTTTCCATTGGGGAAAACTAACTATCAGAGATGTTCAATTATTTAAGTTAATATTTGTGAATTGCCTAGCCTGGTACCTGGCAAATAAGTATACATTCTGTAAGATTCCCTTACTCATGTTCCCACAGGAGCTTAGTAACAGAGCTGGAGTGATCTGACTCCAAGGTCATGTACTTGACTGATGTTATAAGGCAGCCTCGTGATGAGGCCCTTCATTGAGCCTCCAATCCTGAGCACCAGGCCTCACCAGGTTACTCTCCGCTCTCCCAGCTCTGGATAGCATCTCTCAGCTTCCCTATTTCTGGCCAGTAGCTCCCAGATACTAGATTGTCTCCATGTCAGAAACTCTTCCTCTTGTTTCAAAAATACATGAGGATGGGAGGTTTATGAGAGTCATGCTGAGGCCTCAGAGGAACGGAGGGGAAAGACAGGACTATCAGTCCTCCTTGCTTCCTTATTGTCATGAATATTTCAGAAACTTCTCCTTTCCAGTTTTCTGTGTGAAATCCCTTTGTTGCAGAGCAGCCCAGGAGCCAGGACCATAGGTCTCGTCTACCTGACCCCTCATTCGTCACTGTTGTGCCAGTGGGGAAGGCAGGGCATCTCGTGGCACTGACTCATCCCACAGGGCAGCTGACTCAGTCAATGCTTCTCCAGTGTCCTCTTTGCATCTCTTTAATCAATCTACCCCCAAATTTCCCTTGGGCTGATTTCCAAGGGGTTTTTCAAAGAGCATGGAGAATGATGGAATTTTCAAGTGGAAAGGAAAACAGAGAGTCTGAGGGTCTGGGTGGAGAGACTGGAGAGTCCTGCCAATGGTTGTAAGAGGGACTCCTTAAAGAGACCATGAAGAGCCTGGGGAAAGTCACCAGTGCGGTGAGGAGTCTGACGAGGGAAGGATGGGCAGGGGGGTTGCCAGCTACTAAGTGGTACCAGGGTCAAGAAGGCTCAGCGGCCACCAGAGCTGGTGAACGTTGGCCGTTGTTTCCTCTTCGCACCAAGATCCAGGAGTCCACAGATGCAGAGCAACTGCGCAGCTCCTCCTTGTACACGATTGGCAGGGCCAACGGAAACATGGGGGATGCCTCAGTAGAATAATAATTTGGTACCCCCCTCAAACTAGTGTTCTCTAAATATTTATCATTTCCTTAGTTAATAAAAATCTAATAACTTTCAATGTTCAAAATAAGAGATTTGTTATGTGCTATTTTTTAACCAGCTATCTTCTTTAGAAATATAATTGAAATAAAAATTGAAGAATAAATGACTTATTCTCAGCAAATAATGCTTCCGCATGTGTTGTTCAGTATGAGTTTCAGCTGACTGCCCCTACTGACGTCATGCAGCTGTGCAGTGGCCGATGTCAGAGCAAAGGCAGGATAGCACTCGCACTGGGGTTGAAAAAATTCTCAACAGATTTAAGCAGGTTGTAGAGAGGACTGTAGACATTCATTTTATCAGGAGCTGGGCCAATTTATATGTTGACAGTTATATAAGGAGTCATATGTAGCGTGAAACGGCACTATAATTCTAGGGATGTTCTAGCTCCCCTCATTGACTACCGCTTCAAGCCACTGCCTGGCTGGCCACTGGACACAAGCTAATGATCCCAGGAGTTTCAACACCGAGGTTACTTGGTGTTACCTACAACCATGAAGACTTCTCTCCAGACTCAGATGTGTCTGGGCCATGCCAGTTTGTCTTAAATAAACTCCCATCCTCCTCTCCTCTAACTGAGCAGAAGTGCTTTCCTAAAACTTCCATCTGCTTTGCTTCAGCTTCTATTTTCTTCCAAGAAAAAATGGCAAGAAACATTGAGCTGCTATATCATCGACTTCAGCATGGTTGTTTTCTGTCCTCTTGATTTTTTCCCCAAATTACTCCCATCTTTTGTCACCCTCAGATGTGGAAGTCTGTAGTAGGGCATGATGTGTCTGTTTCCGTGGAGACCCAGGGTGATGACTGGGACACAGACCCTGACTTTGTGGTGAGTTTGGAAATAGCTTTGCTTGGACACGAAGGGCAGGAGAGGGGGAGGCATATGGGCCACTCTGTAAGCTTTGAGGGGACTTAGGAAGGACAGACTGAGATAGCCTTCACGGTGGGACTGACTGGTAGGACAGTTATCTATGATGAGTGGAGCTTGCACGACAGCTGATATTGAGGATGGAAGGAGACAAGCATAGAGGAGTTTGACATTGTGATTGACGGGCAATGACAGGCTATGCTGAGGCGAGGAGCACATTAATCTGGGTCTCCTTTGGCCTATAAGCCAGGATTTGGGCTGGATGTATGTAATTTGGGAAGATTGAGAAGTTGTAGGAGACCTGAAGCAGAAATTGTGAGGGATGTGGAGAAGGAAGGGAGGTTTCAGAGCTCACCAGTTCAATTTTAACATGGGGGTCAGAGTGGGATAAACATAGAGAGGAGTCTAAGTGAAAACCCTGAATGAGGAGGCAGCAGAGGCAGGGGACACGGAGGACATATGTGTCAGCTGTATGGCCTCTCAGTGAGGCACATCTCTTGCCATCCTTATTGCTGAATGCTGTCTCTTGCAGAATGACATCTCTGAGAAGGAACAGCGGTGGGGAGCCAAGACCATCGAGGGCTCTGGACGCGCAGAACATATCAAGTAAGTGCCAAAAGGACTGGGGAGCAGGAACGGGGTATGGGAAGAGCCCAAAGAAAACTCGGAGACTCAGGGGAAGGTGATGGAGGAAGGGAAGAAGAAAAGGTAGTTCATGTCTATGTGTCTTTGTGGTTTTTTTCTTGAGTCTGTTGCTGTATGTCCCTATGTGTGTCACTGTGTATTTCTATTTCTTGTCTCTCCACTTATTCCCTCAACCCTATTATCTCTCTTTTATTTCTAACGACCATGGTATTTCCCCAAGTGGGACTATTATAAGGGATTCAGAGAGGAAGTGGATCAGATGCTGAGGTTGTATCACTGTATCTATCTGTCTGTCTGTCTGTCTGTCTGTCTATCTATCTATCCATACAAATGTAGATGTGTGTCTAGAGTATAGGGTGACTTCAGATGGGCCAAGGAGGATTCAGTAAAACGTCAAGGTAAAGAACTCAGAATAAATATTGCAAAAAGAGGACAATATCAGATTCCACACCTGGCCTGAAGGACTTTTAAAATAAAAATTTATATTTGGCTACTTGACAGAACTTAGAAGACATGAATATTAATGAAGAAATGTGACACTTGGAAATCCCGTTGATTAAAACTATTTTGGTAATGGTGTTCAAGGGTCTTAAAGATTATAACCCAATGTTCTACTGGAAAAAAAGCAAAACAAACAAAAAACTGATAGCATAAGAGAAAAGGAACTCACAGACATACCCAGAGTTTCTGTGGGACATAGTGTGTATTCAGATTGAAGGATCCCCTCTTCTTTTCCATGGATTATTCTAACCAGGGCTATCTGCTTTGGAGAGTATCAGAATGTCAAATGTTAGTAGCAAGGTAGACACAACAAACAGTATAACAAGAGCAAAAATTAAAAAGCAAAAAGCAACAACTACACACAAATTGGCAAAATTAATACAATTTTAATCTCCATTTTAACTTTTTCCCCCCACACTCTAACAACAGTGTGTTTACCTCTTTTCCCCCTGGATTTAAAAAGTGTCAGTGGATGACCACATTGCACAAACAACACACTATGAAAACTTGGCGTGTATTTATATAATTTGAAAATAATCAGTACTATGCCTTGTTATTTAATTAGACATAAATAGTTATCTTAAGTAACTGTAATGAATATTATTCTTAAACAAACCAAGCAATTCTGGAAGCACTTGGAGAGATGAAAAAATGGAACATGTCATACAGGAAGCTTCTTGACATTCCTCTGTAGGTTCCAAAAAAATTAAGACCCCCTTTCCTTTTCTGAGTAAAGGCCACTCAGCCCTAGTGTCCTGAGAACTGTTAAGATGAGGATGCAAACTCTCCTTGTACCTTTCCTCTCCCAGTGCCTGTCTCACGCATCCTAAGAGCAGAACATTTTAAGGAAGACTCCTAAATCCCTGCCATGATCTTATGGACAGAGCTTGAGTATGGATATCAGATAGATTTAGATTCAATTCACAGCTCTGCCATTACTAGCAATGTGAATTCAGACATATAACCTTTCTGAATCCCAGCTTATTTATTTATCAAATGGGGATAATGATAGCTACCCTGCAGATGTATGGTTAGAACTCAACGGGCCAGCACATATCAATGTCTAGTGCAGCGCTTAAGCACCTCTTAGCAGCTCAATAATGTGATTTCTCTTTCTTGTTAACATAGATTAATCAGATTTTCTTCCAAAAACCTAACAAACATGTAAACAGATGACAACCTTCCTTCTTCCTACGTGGTGTTACGGGGACTGCTGTGTTGCACAATCCACTACGTACATTACTCTGACTGGTGCCCCTGGAGTCGTAAAATGTGATGACCTGGATGTTTCCTTATTAGCCTAACTGGATCTACATCTGAGAGAATAAATGGTGGGGACATTTACACAAAACCCCACTCCCTCCCATTTACCCAAGCTACCGAGGTGTAAAAGCCTGATCTTTGCTAGTAACTAGGCAGGTGATCTTGGACAAGTCACTTTTCATCTCTGATTCTCAGTTTTCCCATCAGGATCCAAAAGACCTCTGGAGGACTTCCCGGTAGTTAGTCTCTAATATTCTGAGATTCTCTCTGGCTAGTGTGGGCTAAGACAATCTTTAAGGTCAGATGGGAATCGCTGAGGTCCTTAGGAAGGAGGGGGAAGTTAGAGAAGAGAACAGTAGCTGCAGAGCTCACGTGACTCAAAGCAGGAAAAGGAAGTGATTGTGGTTCTCACTAATCTCACTGTCTACCCCCACACTGTGATCTTTCTTTTTTAGGTCTGCCTAAAATAAATTTAGTTTGGGGAGTGGTTTGGTAATTTGGTAAAAAAAAAGATCCTACTTCTCCCTCCTCTATTGTATGGAGGAGTCCTGGCCCAGGCAGCTGCAAGCAGCCTAGTGTTTCCTAGGAACTGCCTGGTTTCCAAGGGCTGCTGTCCTTTCCTGCATCTTCTTCTCACCACTCTTGCCCACTCATGCTCTCATGCCTCTTTACAGGCCATATACCCCATCCCCACCCCTGGCTGGATGTAAACACTGATCTGCTTCTAGTCACTATAGATTAGTTTTGCTTGTCCTTGAATTTCATGTAAATGGAGTAATATAGAATTCTTTTGCATCTATCTGTCTTCTTTTGCTCAGCATAATGTTTTTGCGATCTGCCCGTGGTCTTGTGTGTATCAGTCTTTTGTTCCTTTTTATTGTCAACTAGTATCCCTTTGTATGGATATACCACAGTTTGGTTTATCCATTACTCTGTTGATGGACATTTGGGTTGTTGACAATTTGGGGCTATTACAAATAAAGCTATCATGAACATTTGCGTCCAAATCTTTGTTGACATATATTTTTATTTCTCTTGGGAAATACCTACAAGTAGAATTGCCAAGTCATATAATAATAGTGTGCTTAACTTTCTAAGAAGCTGCCAAACTGTTTCCTTAAAGGAATTTACCATTTTTCATTCCTACCAATAATGTATGGGTTTCAATTTTTCCACATCATTGTCTACATTTGGTACTGTTAGTATTTTTAATTTTAACCACTCTTGTGGATGTGTGTGATTTTTCTCATGACTAACTTTATTGAGCATCTTTTCATGTGTCATTCATGTAGCTTCATATATCTTCACTTTGGAGTGTCCAAATCTTTTTCTCACTTTTAAAGTGGATTGTTTGTATTCTTATTGAGTTTGAAGAGTTCTTTATATACTCTGGATACAAGTCTTTTGTGAGCTATGTGTTTTACAAATATTTTCTTCCAGAGTGTAACTCATCTTTTTACTTTATTAATGGCATTTTTTGAAGATCAGAAGATAATAATTCTGATGAAGTCTAATTTATCGAAATTTTCATATGGTTAGTGCATTATGTGTCTGAGAAATTTTTACCTACCTCAAAATTGTGAAGACTTTCTCCTATGTTTTGTTCTAAAGGATTTATAGTTTTAGCTTTTATATTAAAGTCTATGATCTATTTCAAATTAGCTTTTTTCTTATATGGGTATTTCATTACGCAACACCATTAAAAGAATATTTTTTTCCCCATTGACTTACTTGACATCTTTGACCATATACATTTGGATCTATTTCTAGACTATTTTATTGATCTATATGTCTACCTTGACCCCTACCTACAAAAATGTCTGTTGGCATTTTGATTGGAATTGTATTGAATCTATAGATCATTTTGGAGAGAACTGACACCTTAATGATCTTGAGGTTTCCAATCCATGAACATGGAATCTCTCCCCATTTATTTAGGTCTTCTTTAATTTCTTCAGAAATGTTTTTAAGTGTTCAGGTCTTGCACATATTTTATTAAATTTAGGCTAAGATATTTCATGTGATGGTAAGTAGTATTTATTTTTAACTTTCAGTTTCCAAATGTTCATGGCTAGTGTGTAGAAATAAAATTAATTTTGATAGTGACCTTGTATCCTGTGACCTTGCCAAATTTGAATAGTTCTTAGTAGTTCTAGTAGTGCTTTTTTTGTAGACTCTTTAGGATTTTCTACACCTATGATCATGTTGTTTGTGAATAAAATCTTATGGTCTGAGTCACTCACCTTTGTGCTTTTATTTTTGTAATAAAAATGAAAAGATCTGTTCCTTCTTTTAGCTCATCTTTGAGGTCCTGGATTTCGCTTGGTTCCCATAAACTGCATTGCTTTATCAATTCCAGGATTTTTTAAAATTTAATATAGGTATCCAAGAGTTAATGTGTCAGAAGTTTCTTAGGTATGCCACTTAGCCCATTGAATTGTAATTTTTGTTTTCCTTCCTGTCTCTTCCACCTGACCACTATCTCCATATGTTAATCATCTTTGTGTCCTCAGAACCTAACAGTACCTCACACCCAAAAGTTTAATTAATGTTTATTGAGTGAAGAGATGATATACTAAGATGTATTTAGAATGGCTTCAGCTATATTCTAAATGATTTAATAAGAAGTTGGTCTTCTTGGCCCCAACATTTTCATTCAAAGTATATTATTTATTGGCATGATCCTCTGCCTAGCCTTGCTGTCATCCATTAGGTGGATATTCCTGAATCTCACTTTCTAATCCCTTTTAAAAACTTGTTTCAAGAGAGGAGGGAGGAGGGCAAAAGATGTGACAGGGCACATGTGTACCATGATGGATGGTAATTAGTCTTTGGATAATAACAAGATGTAGTCTACACAGAAATCAAAATATAATGATGTACATCTGAAATTTATATAATGTTATAAACCAGTTACCTCAATAAAAAAATAAATAACAATTGTCAAAGTCCTCCCCACCCCCCCCAAAAAATATATATGTATAAACTTATTTTACCTATAAGATAGTTATGACCCATGAAGCAATCATCAGACTCATTAAAACTTCGCAGATTTTTCCCATTTGAAAGTAATGTTTAGACCCATTTTCTTCATTCTTCATCTGAATACTTTCGTTGGGAAATATCAGTTACTTACTTGTTTTTGGAACCAAAAGCTTTTTTGACACAGACTGTACTAAAGTGTTGGTGGTGTTGAACTAGCAACGTAGGCTCTCTCCTTCGCTGCTGCCAGAGGGTTTAGAGCATGCACAGAACAGAGGGTTCTTCCAGCACTTAGCTTAATTTCATCTGGTTCAAGGCCAGCTTTCTAAAATTAACTGTAACTAAAGCTGAGAAGGCTTTTTAAAAAGACCTTTGGTGGATTTACACAACAAGGCCACGAGGTGGATCTATTCTTCCCTGCAAGAGGACCATTGCCACGTTGAGAGGCTCATTCTACCTATAACCGATGGATCTGGTTTCTCGAGCTACTGGAGTCTCAGGAACATCGCTATCTCAATTCCCTCAACCTTCATTTCTTGCTGCAAGAAGTCAAATATTTTGTTTGGGGTTCTCTTGCCCAAATGTTTATAAGAATCCCCAGGGCTCCTTATCTGTGTCCAAGTATCCGTTCTGATTGTCACTTATTGGTGCTGGTACTAAGCTATCACTTCATATGCTCAGGCCAAAGAGATGTGCAAAGGTGATCTCTACCCTCACGGTAAAGATGAAAGTGAAGGAAGAAAGAGAATGCCTCCTTTTAGTGCTACGTTCTCTTAGGGATAGGGGTGCCCCAAATCAAGTTATTTGAGACTTAAAGTGTTCTAACAAGTAGTAATAAAAGTGAATTTTATTAGTTAGATTTATTAGTTGTTAGTTCTCTCAGGAATTATCATATTTGGGGGTGGGGGTGAAGGGCATTCATTTTTGACAAGAAAATTTGAAATAATGTATAGATAAATTCCCTAATGCTACGTTTTTCATAACCATCATTTTTAATGACTTCCTAAGATGTCATTGAGAGATATTATTGCAATTTACTTAACTATTCTCAAGTTGTTGGCCATATTAATTGTTTCTTGGTTCTCGTTATGATATACAATGTTTCAGTGAGTATCATTAGACCTTAAGCTTTGCCATATTTTGAATTCTTTCCTTGGGGTAGACTCCCAGGACTAGAATGTATGAGTAAAAGGGTATATGAATATTTTTGTGCTTCTTGAGATAGAACATGTAATTTCTAGAAAGCAAATCCATTCAGAGAGGAAAATAACTTCCCAGTTACTAGAACATAGGTGTCACTTTCCTCTAATATTGAGGAATATGAAAAGTGGGACTAAATATTAGAAGGCTATTTAGTGAGCAAAATAATGGACTAGAGGAAATACTATTGGCTTATGGAGAGTTTAAATCAGGCCATGTATAACAGGCCACACATATCTTACTCCCAGACTCAGCATTGTCATCCCTTGGGGACTCAGGTTATTCCTAAAAATAAACAGAACACATCTCAAGATTTCTGTTTTCCTGGGAAGGAGTGTTTGTTGACTTCTCTGTGCTAGATGGGTCTCTGTCATGCGGTTACTTCCAGCATCCACCAGCTGAGGAACAAAGTGTCAGAAGAGCATGATATTCTCAAGAAGAAGGAGATGGAATCAGGGCCCAAAGCATCCCATGGCTACGGAGGTCGATTTGGAGTGGAAAGAGACCGAATGGACAAGGTGAGTTGAAAGGGAGATATTTGCTTAAAAAAAAAAAAGATAGATTGATTCATCTGTTGGTTTTATGGTTTAAAATTTGTTCAAAAGTACAATATTTATTTGGCCTTTAAAATAGAATGTCCACATACTATTTGTATCATTTTTTTTCCTGATCTCAACACATAAAACATAGATGGCAGAAAATGGGAGCCAAGAATTTAGAAGGGCTGGTTTATCGTAGGCCCAGCTAAGTCCTAGACTGTAGAGACAAGAGCAGAAGCTGAGAAAGGAAAAATGTGCTTTAAAATCATTTACTGCTTTAAATGTTTTTGTTTTTTGTTTATGTTGCAACTTCTCTTATTATTTTCTATACTGTGATTTTGGTATTCTTTTTGTATATATATTATACATTACTTACATTATGTGCACACAGGTGTGAGAAATATCGATGTGAATTTATCCATTAGATGTCCTCAAACATGAATATTATTTTTCCTTTATCCATTAGATACTCTAAAAGTATGATAAACGAAGGCTGGTATATTGAATCATATTTTTTGTTGGCTTCCCTAACCTCAAAGATAGAGATATATTTCTATAAGAAGAAAGATTTTATCTCCAAGGAGAAAAAAATAATCCAATGAAAGCCTTTAGTTTGTCCTCAAGAAGTGTTTTGTTTTGTCATTGTGTAAAGTGCCGTGGAGGCTTTGTATTCTCCCACAAAATTCCTAGGAAAAAAGTGAAATAGATAAGCAGTCATTCATTCTTAAATTCAACAAGCAAAGTTGACCCACACAGACCCAAAAATACTACAAAATGAGTTCCCAGGAGCTCACGTAGGGCAGTGCTTCACGCCAGTCTCTGTACTGATGTTGTTTATCCCAGCATGGGATTGGAAATAAAGGAGGAAGGAGAAGCTTTCTGATTTCTTCTCCGCTGAGACTCTGCAAGGTATCGTTATTTGGTTTGATATATTACTCAATTCCAAGATTATTAAAGCATCCAAATCTAAATGTTAGAAGAGACATCCCATTCAAAACCAAATAGAAGATACAACAGTAGATAGAACAGGAAAGATTTAAGCTACGTGCCATCTTGGACTACTCACAGTATTGTCTACCAACTCCTTTGGCATAAAGAGTCAGTCACTTTTAAACATCAGGGCTCAGGTGGCCCTTCTGAACTTTGATGCTCATACAGGAGCAAAGATCCAGAACAAAGCACCTGGCTGTTTTAGTGAAATATGCGATCCTGGCTGGTGCCTCCAGTCAGTCCCCTTTGGTCTCTTCCCAATAAATACTCTCATTTCTCTTCTGGTGCACAAAGCCTTTGTTTTAGCTCTCCTTTTGTTTCTGGTTTAAATACTGCTCTGTCTAGTCTCTATCTTTCTGGTTCCCGGCCATTCAAGGGGAGTTTCCTGAATGAAGGGTTCTTGATAGTGTTGTAGAAGAATCAGGATGTGCAAGGCTCAAAAAAAGTCACCTTGCTCTCCCATCACATATTTCTTGGCACCACTGTCGGAGGCTATGAGTCTGACCCAGAATGGAATTTCTTGTATTCTTATATCCCATCTCATCTCTACGTCATTTTTCTTTTCATGGTCACTTTTATCTTGTCACTCAATCCACCGTTGATTTTTCTCAGAGTGCTGTGGGCCATGAGTATGTTGCAGAGGTGGAGAAGCACTCTTCTCAGACTGATGCTGCCAGAGGCTTTGGGGGCAAATTTGGAGTTGAGAAGGACAGGGCAGACAAGGTAAGTGACAACTCTCTCCCCACACCACCCAACTCAAATCATGTGGGTTTAACAACACTCACCCTTGAATGAAGGTCTATGCTTTTCCTGTGGAAAGACAGGCCAGTGAACTCCAGGAGGGTCGATCACGAGAAGGATAGCTCCCATGACCACCCTCAGCAAGTTCCTTCGTGCCATTGCTGGAGGCCACATGCTGAGCTGAGAGGCGTTGCTTTAAATGAGACAAAGACTCTCAAACTCTATTGGTTTTTATTATACCTGTACACATGGGAAGAGGGAAATTCCAAAGCTCCTCTTTTGATCAAACATCCAAACCTTATAAATATTTATGCCTTTTAAGAATGCATAGATATCGGCTTAAATATTATTACGATGCAGCAAATAATCAAGTAAAACAACTATTTGGGATTGCAATGTTTTTAGAAGGTGAAAGTTACTTTTCACAGGACTTAGCATCAAATCCTTGAAGTCCAGGTGTTTTAAAGACTTCTTTGTACAAAAAAGTAGTTTTAAAGAGGAAAAAAAAGGACAGTATGATTACTAATGAGAGAGTGGTCAGGAGAGGACGATTGATAACTCGTTGATGTTCTCATTTTCACATCTTAGTAGATCAGATTCTTTGATCTCACGTTTTATCACTTCCTCTGCAGCTGCACACAGAGAGGACAGCTCCTGCACAGCTAGCTGAGATTTTTTTTACCTGCAGTTGTTAATTAGGTGGTCCCGAATCCTTAAAGTTAAGTGTTAGAATGTTACTTGCAGTGTAGGGGGAAAAACCGGAAAAGTTCAAAACGTATTGTAAGGGAAAGGAAAGACGCAGAAGGTCATTTTTAAAGACAGTAATGAATACGGAGCATGTCATGTTCTTTTCTAATCAGGATGGACTTTCCTTTTCATCTTGGCCCCCCTCCTGCCTTTGCCTAATCTTTCATTGTTCTTTCTTTCATCTTCTGCCTCAAGAGTCACAAACTAAATCACCTAAACATCATCTTCTGCCTCAAGAGTCACAAACTAAATCACCTAAACAATCAGTGTACCATGAAAATCAAGAAACAATACATGTGAATAGCTCTTAAGAAGCAAAATCTAGACTTGCTTAGAGAGACTCATAGTTACTGAGCCAGATGGGGAAGATAGGAATTGGCCAATATATCCAGTCCCGGGAAAGCTAGGATCCAGACTCCCCTGGTTGCCTCCCCTCCCACCAAAATCAACATCTGGGTTTCCACTTTTGCATAGGGAAAGAGAAGAGACGCAGTATAATCAATTAGGAATAGGGTAATATCTCTTACATGTACATAGTACTTTATAGTTTACGAGGCACTATTCTAGCTATTATCTCATTTTAGCTTCACGAGAGTTAAGAAGAAAAGCACTTGTTTACTGAGTGACCCAATGCAGACACTTTCTATACCTTGCCATGTTTAGTTCTCACAATATCCCAAATAAAGAGGATCGTTTCTCCCATTTTATAGTTGAAGTTAATAAGGCAGGTATACCTATTTTCATTTCATATTTGAAGAGACCGAGGCTCAGTAATATCAAAGGGCATACCTAAAGTTAAACAACTCTAAATAGGGAAGGTGGGGTTAGGTTTGAATCTAGAGCTATCTGTGTCCAGAGCTCGTGTTTGTTGCTGTGTAGCACACTGCGTCTACACCAGCCTGTCAGGCTACGGTCTGTTTCTACATTAAACCCCATACTCAGCCCTGAGCCCCTATAAACTAGCCTCTGGGCTGAGCTAGGAGTAAAGGTAAGTGAGGGAAGGGAAAAACTGTCAGCTCTGACTCTAACCAGTTCTCTCTCCTTTTCTCTGTAGTCAGCGGTTGGCTTTGATTACAAAGGAGAAGTGGAGAAACACACATCTCAGAAAGGCAAGGACCCTGCCCTGCATCCTTAGCAACCTGACTGCCCTGCTGTTCTGCTCAGACTTCACCTCCCAACAGCTGTCATCAACTCCCTTTTGTTCCATGACCCAGTTCCCCACTATTTTATCTTTAAATTCAAGTGTGTACTTGCTTCTCTCTTCCTCTTTCATTGCTTTCTGTGAGACTGATCGTTTTCTTTAGTCCCCTTTTCCCTCTCGTGGATTGAAAAAAAGGTATTCTACTCCTTTATTTTAGGAAGTTATTCCTAAATTTTAACATACATCTTCGAGTTAAATTTAAAGTTAATCACTATCTCTTCCTGAATAATACAGGAAATGTAGAATAGTTTAATTGCATTCCTTCTGCATTCTACATTCTTTGTACCAAATGGACAGTTGTTGTTATCCAGTATATTGGTTCCATGTGTTTTTAAACTCCACAAAAATTAGTCATTATTATTACTTAGTGAATGCTTATTTAAAGTGACCGACATGTTTACCAACTTCTTAGCTCATCATTGTTTATTGTATTTTATTGTTTCCTCTTTGTTTCTCCTATTTCCTTCTTGCTAAAGTATATCCTTTGATAATTCTTTCAGTGAGACTCTGGGAAAGAACTCCCAGGTTTTGTCAGAAAAGTGTCTTTATTTTGCTTCATTCTTCATTGTTATTTTCCCTTCATCACTTTGAAGATCTTACTTCATCATCTCTGGCGTCTCTCTGGTGTCAGTCTAATCATCATTGCTTTGTAGGTGACACGTCTTGTCTTTGTTTTGTTTTATTGTCAAAGGTTTTTTTTTTGTCCCTGATATTCTGAAATATCATCAGGATATGTCTAGGTGCTGGATCTATTTTTATTATCCTACATGAGATTTATCGCTCCTCTTCAACTTGAGAAATGACTTTCATTATGGGAAGTTAGGCATTTTCTCTGGATAGTATTCTCCTCTCTTCTCTTTTATTCTTTCTTCTGGAACTCAGATGTATATTAAAACTTTTCATTCTCTTCTCAATGTTTTTTTTAAGACATTTTTTTAGAGCGATTTTAGGTTTACAACAAAATTGAGAGGGAGGTAGAGAGATTTCCTATTCACTCATACCCGTACACATGCATAGCCTTTCCTATGATCAACATCACTCACCAGAATGGTACATGTTTTACCAAAGATGAACCTACATTGACACATCATAATCACCCAAAGTCCATAGTTTACCTTAGGGTTGACTCCTGGTGTTGTACATTCTATGGGTTTGGACAAATGTATAATGACATATATCCATCATTATAATATCATACAAAGTATTTTCATTGCCCTAAAAATCCTCTGTGTCTGCCTATTCATCCATCCTTCACTCCCCGCCCTCTCTGGGATCCACTGAACTTTTCACTGTCTCCATAGTTTTGCTTTTTCCAGAATGTCATATAGTTGGAATCATATAGTTTTAGGCTTTTCAGATTGGCTTCTTTCACTTAGTAATATGCATTTAATGTTCCTCCACGTCTTTTCATAGCTTGATAGCTCATTTCTTTCTAGTGCTGAATAATGTTGCACTGTCTGGATGTACCAGTCCTTACCTGATCTTAGTGGGAAAGCTTCAAGTTTCTCACCGTTAAGTATGATGTTAGCTATTGGGTTTTTGTAGCTAGTCTTTATCAAGTTGGGAAAATTTCCTTCCATTCCTAGTTTACTGAGAGTTTTTGTCATGAATAGGTGTTAGGTTTTTTCAAATGCTTTTTCTGCATCTATTGATGTGATCATGTGATTTTTCTTTTTTAGGCTTTTGATGTGATGGATTACATTAGTTGATTGTCAAATGTTGAACCAGCTTTGCATACTTTGGCTAAATCCTACTTGGTCATGGTCTTTAATTGTTTTTATACATTGTTGGATTCAATTTTCTAATATTTTGTTGAGGATTTTTAAATCTATGTTTATGAGAGATATTGGTCTGTAGTTTTCTTTTCGGGTAATGTCTTCATCTGGTTTTGGTATTAGAGTAGTGCTGGCCTCACAGAATGAGTTAGGAAATATTCCTTCTGCTTTTATCCTGAAAGAGATTGTAGAGAATTGATATAACTTCTTCTTTAAGTGTTTGGTAGAATTCTCCAGTGAATCCATCTGGGCCTGGTGCTTTCTGTTTTGGAAGATTATGAATTATTGATTCAATTTCTTTAGCAGATATAGGCCTATTCAGATCATCTATTTCTTCTTGTATGAGTTTTGGCAGATTGTTTCCTTTAAGGAATTAATCCATTTCATCTAGGTTATCAAATTTGTGGCCATAGAGTTGTTCATAGTATTCTTTTATTATCCTTTTAACTTCCATGAGATCTGTAGCAATGTCTTATCTTTCATTTATGATATTAGTAATTTGTGTTTTCCCTCTTTTTTCCTTAGTTAGCCTCGCTAGAGGCTTATCAATTTTATTGATCTTTTCAAAGAACCAGCTTTTTCTCATTAATTTTCTCTGTTGATTTCCTGTTTTCAATTTCATTGAGTTTTGCTCTAATTCTTATTTCTTTTCTTCTGCTTACTTTGGATTTAATTTGTTCTTCTTTTTCTGGTTTCCTGAGTTGGAAACTTAGACTATTGATTCTTACTTTTGATTTGATTGATTTCTTTTTTTCTTCTTTTCTAGCATATGCATTCAATGCTATAAATCTCCTCCTAAGCACTGCTTTCACAGTATTCCCCCAAATTTTGAGGAGTTATTTTCTCGATGTCTCTTAATTTCTCTTCTCTATTTCATTCTCTTCATCTCCCGGTGCTGCATTCTGGGTAACTCACTTGGCTCTATATTAAGTTTGCTATTCTCCCTTCAGCTGTATTTAATTATTGTTTAAGTGTTCTGTTAAATCTTTAACTTTCTTTCAGATATTTTCATATCTGGAAGTTGCCTTTGGTTCTCTTGCAAGTCTGCGCATTCTTTTTTCATGATGTCTTGTTGCTTTCATTATGTTTTTTCCCCCTTCTTTATGCTCTTTAATTATTTTGAAAATATTTATTTTATAGTGTCTTTCATATTATTATATTATTTGCAGTTTGGAGATGCTAATTCTTCTGTTTGATTAATCTGCTTTCCCTCATGGTTATTTCTTTCTTTTATGGTTGTAATTTTTGTTTGTGAACTTCTTTCAGTGAGGGAGAGGGACGTTTGTTTTACGGGAGTTTCATGTGCCCTGGGTTGAGTAAGTCTCCCATGCAGAGAAATTTTGCCTTTGTGTCTGGCTGAGTTAGGACTCTTAATAGTAATGAACCATTTTTTCTTTCTTTTTTTTTTCCATTATGAATTCAGTTTCTTAAATAGATATAGGTCTATTCAATCTTTCATTTTTTTTCTTAAGTTGGTTGTGATATGTTGTGTTTTCAAGGAATTTTTTCATTCTATGTTGTCAAATTTATTAGCGTAAATTTATTTATACGTGCCCTTATTTTCTTTTTAACCTTTGTAAGATCTGTACTGATATATTCACTTTCATTTCTGATATGGTTAATTTGTGTTTTTTCTCTTTTTAATTGATTATTCTTGCTAGAAGTTTATCAATTTTATTATTATTTTCAAAGAACTAACTTTTGACTTTGTTCGTTTTCTCTGTTGTTCACTTGTTTTTTAAATTTTGTTGATTTCTGCTCTTTATTATTTTTTCCCTTCATTTTAATGTGAATTTGGTTTGTTCTTTTTTTAGCTACTAAATGTAGAAACTTAAATTTGATTGTAATCCTTTATCACCTGTGTAGGCACTAAAACCTGTATATTTCCCTCTAAACACTGCATTTGCTGCAGTCCACAATGTCATGTGTGTTTTAAGTTTTATTCAGTTTAAAATATTTTCTATTTCCCTTATGATTTCTTCTTTGACCCATGGGTTATTTAGAAGTATGTTATTTATTTTCCAAGTATTGGGGACATTTTCTAGACAATTTTATTTTCATTAACTTCTAATTTAATTCTATTGTGATCACAGACTATTTCAATCTTTCGAAATGTATTGAAACTTATTATATGGATCAGCATATGGTCTATCTTGGTGAAAGTCCTATGTGCATGGAAAAAAATGTGTATTCTGCAGTGTTTAAGTGTAATGTTCTGTAAATGTCAATTAGGTGTCTTAGTTGATACTGTTGTTCAGGCCATCTATAATTTTAGATTCTTTTGTCTAAATTTTCTATCAATTAATGAGAGAAGGATGTTGATATTTTCAACTGTGATCATGAATTTATCTATTTCTGTTTCTGCTTCTGTCAGTTTTTGCTTCATGAATGTTGATTCTGTTAATAGGTTTATACCAGCATACATGTTCCTGGTGAAAGAATTGTTTTCTTATCACTGTGTTATGTCTCTCTTGTCTCTTACAGTGCATTTTGTCTTGAGGTATACTTTGTCTCATATTCTTGCCATCTTTGTGATGTTTACTTCTTCTGCGGTATATATTTTCCTAGATCAGTATTAAATAAATTTCTCAGTTTAGAATTCCTGTATAATATTAGAAGTATAAAATTGGATGTTTGTATTCCCTGCACTTGGGTGTAGGCCTGGAGTTTCCAAATCTTGTAGGTAAATTTTCCCCCTACCAAATGTTGAACAAACTACAAGTGAATTTTTCTAGAGCTCTTTTATAGGACGGGCAGAGCCTCATTTCCTGCTCCCCAGTCCCATGTTCTTGTACAGAAATTAGAGCCCCAGGGGCCGGCCCCGTGGCCAAGTGGTTAAGTTCCCGTGCTCCGCTACGGCGGTCCAGGGTTTCACTGGTTTGGATCCCGGGCGTGGACATGGCACTGCACATCAGGCCACGTTGAGGCAGCGTCCCACGTGCCACAACTAGAAGGACCCACAACTAAAATATACAACTATGTACTGGGGGGATTTGGGGAGAAAAAGCAGAAAGAAAAAAAAAGAAAGAAAAAAGAAGATTGGCAACAGTTGTTAGCTCAGGTGCCAATCTTTAGAAAAAAAAAAAAAAAAAGAAAGAAATTGGAACCCCAGACCCTAGACCCTAATCCCTAGGCACCGACTTTGGGGATTTCACACACCCTTGGTTTCTGTGGCGTCAGCTCGTAATTACCCTCATATCTACTGCTTTGATTCATCTATTTGTTTTGGGAGCCAGGAATTTTTTTCTTCTTTTCTTTTGAGCTTCAGTATTAAAAAGAAAAAAGCAATTGTGATACTTTAGCTGAGATTTCTGTGTTTACATAGGAGTAGGGAAAGGCAAACATTTCATGTATATTTGCCCTTTTTTTCCTGGAATTCTGTCCTTATACTCTCTATACTTTCCTCCTGAAATGATCTTCTCATCTTGGGATGAAAGTAAGAGAGGGAAAGGAAAAGAGGAAAGAATGAGCAAGATTGAATTAAAGCATGTAAAAGATGGCTTAGAACACCCTTTCTCTTTAATTCACCTATATTTGATCCTTGCTCTCTTTCCAGGCCCCTATCACCCTGCACCCATTCCTCCTGACTTCTCTCTCCCACAGCACTTCCCTGTGGGCTGAGAGTGGGCGCTCATGACTGCTCCTTCCACCATAGATTACTCGCATGGTTTTGGTGGCCGTTATGGGATCGAGAAGGATAAACGAGACAAGGCAGCTATGGGATATGACTACAAGGGAGAGACAGAGAAGCACGAGTCTCAGAGAGGTAAGTTGGAGTTGGGGAGGAGGGCGGTCACAGAATAGCATACAGCCCTCCTTCCTTCCTTTCTGGAAGCTGACACAGAGGACCCAGAGGTACAGTGGGGGGGGGGGGGGGTTAAGAGTAAGTGTATGTATGTGGGTGTGCATGGGGGAAACCAAGAAGGGCGGAGAGGAAACAGCAAGATTAGGAGTAAGACAGAGGAAGGAGGCCAAAGAGAAGCAATCATTGAGAAAGGGGTGAAGACAGTCTAGGTGATGGCAAGAGGGTGATTTGGCTATGAGTCTTAGAGTCACCTCTGCTCCACAAAGGACAGAGAGACCTCCTTCTTCCCTGAGACACATAGGAGATGGCTGGAGGGCTCCCCTTATTTTTCCTGTTCTTTCTTTATATTTTCCCCTTTTCTGTCACTTCTCTCTTTTTGTGTTTCCTTCTTCCCATCTCTCTCCCTTCCATTCTCTCCCAACTGTTTTTCTCCCCATCCTTTTCCATCTCTTCCCATCCATGCTTCTCTGTCCTCTGATGGCACACTTCCTCATTAATCTCTGTTTTCCACATTTCAGTCTTCCATCTTTCTCCCTACTGCTCCCTCCTCCCACATATTTCCAGCATTTTAAATCCTCTTATGACTCTCAGACTTTTTCATCCTGCAGATTATGCCAAGGGCTTTGGTGGTCAATATGGAATCCAGAAGGACCGAGTAGATAAGGTAAAGCTCCAGAACACCAGTGTCTTAAGAAGAGTTCCCTAAACTGCATCTGAAGTACAGAGAGAAGAATGAGAGGCCAAGCCGGAAAAACAATGGGAAAAACTAGGTGCCCTGGGCTGCACTCCTCACTGACTGCCCTCAGCATCTAATGGGCATGTCTTCTAAAGCCTGAGCTTTAACTAAGGAGAGTGTAAGGAGGCAGAAAGAGACAGAGAGACAGATAAATTCCAGGGAAAGGTGATGTTTGAAATTTCATTGATTGCTTGGCATTGATTAACCCAATCCATAATCTCTTTCCACTCCATTTACTGTCCTCCCCTACACCAGTTCCTCTTTATGCATTGACCAGGGGCCCTACTGCGTTCCAGGCAACTGGACTTAGAGATGTGAGATTCTAGGTGCACTGAGCTTTCAAAAAGAGGAGCTGAGCTCACCAGTTTAGAACTTCTTTACCCCTCTCTGCTGCAAACTGACAGTATTGGAATACCCTGTTCAGCTATTGAACGTCAGATGAATAAGGATACCTCCTACAGTAGCCCCAACCCCCAATACTGCCTTCTGGGTCATTCCCATTCCCTTTCCCTCCCCCACACTATACATACTGTTCTACCTGCAGAGTGCTGTTGGCTTCAATGAAATGGAGGCCCCAACCACAGCTTATAAGAAGACGACACCCATAGAGGCTGGTGAGTCTTGACCATTCCCTCTCTCTGTGCTCCTCAACCGTCTCTTCTTTCTCATTCTTTCTTCTTCCTAGACTACCTCCTCCATGCCTTCAACTACCTAGGTTAGCTGAGGTAGACTTGATCCCTACCCTCATATTCCCAGATTCTTTCTCCCAGAAAAACTGGGTTAAGCGGCTAGAAAGAAAGAGTGACATTGAGGAAGGAACTGTGAGCAAAGAACACAGGGAGGCAGGGAGGAAAAGCCATTTGGGGAGAATACATATGGATAGGAGCTTGGGATGAGGGGTACATGTGGGTGGTAGTCTAGAGGGCATACAGATTTAAGGAATGTGAACAGGGAGAGATGCAGGTTAGGGGACCAAGGCTTATCATTTAGAAAGGACAAGAGTCTGAGATCGCATGGCCTGGCTATATGGAAGTCTAGGATTGAGGGCTACGCCATCCTCCTATAATCCCCTTATTTCTCTATCAATACCTCTTTACTTTCCCTCCCATGAGTCTCTCTGCATTTGCTTTCCTCCTGGATATTTAACTGATTCTTTTTCTTCCTTCATGCATCACCTCCCCACCCCCCCACCACCCAAGACAACCCTAATTCTTCTTGCCTGTGTCTGTAGCTTCCAGCGGTGCCCGTGGGCTGAAGGCAAAATTTGAGTCCATGGCTGAGGAGAAGAGGAAGCGGGAGGAAGAAGAGAAGGCACAGCAGATGGCCAGGCAGCAACAGGAAAGAAAGGCCCTGGTAAAGATGAGCCATGAGGCTCAGCAGCCGGCCGCCACTGTGGAAGAGCCAGTGGTGCCAGCCCCATTGCCCAAGAAAATCTCCTCAGAGGTGAGTGCTTAGCCCTCTGGGATCCACATCCAGGATATCTTGCCTAGACAGGAACATGGGGTCCAAATCATTGGTTGAAAATGAGACACAGGTCTTCCCTGTGTTAGGCAAAGTCTATAACTGCTGTCCCTGTCTTCAGGAAGATTTCAGCCTGGCTATGTAAATGGGTCTCACATATACCAGAATGTTATAGGGAAAACCCCCAATATTTACATAGTATAACAGAAGAGAGGTCACCAGCCAATGCAGTCAGTCACTAATGCCGGAGCAAGAAGAAGGAACCATCACTTGAGGTTGGAGCCCATCTTGAGGGATGATTGATTTGGGTTGGCAAAGATAGGAGGGAGTGTTCCAGGCCAGAGTAAGAGAGAAGGTGGAGGTTTGCCTGCCTACTGGAAAGATGCTTCATTCTCCACAGGCCTGGCCCCCAGCGGGGAGTTGTCCACCGTCAGAGCCTGAGCCTGTGAGAACCAGTAGGGAACACCCAGTGCCTGCCCTGCCCTCTAGGCAGAATCCCCCAGAGGTAAGCAGAGCCCCAAAGATTTTCTGCCCCTTCTCTATCTCCTCATGTCCTAGGAAGGGGGGCTATACAGGGTAATCAACCATCCTGGTTTGTCTGGGACTGTTCTGGTGTTTGCGCTGAAAGTCTTGTATTTGGGAAACCGCTCAGTCCTGGGCAGACTAGATCAGTTGGTCATCCTAACTGTGGTATATACTTCCAGCAATGTGTTTTTGCTTCAGTGTTTTCCTGGTCTTCCAAGGAGTCTGACTTGCTTTCTACTTCCCTCTCCTCATAACTTTTACATTCTTCTATCATCTCTTGGTAGGTATTTTGAGTGAGTAGGGATGGGAGGAGGCTGAAGAATGAAGATGGATGGAACAACTGTGTTCCCTAGGAGAGGTTGTTAGATGGAGGCAAGGATGGAGGGTAGAAGTGGTAGGATGGTGATGGGCGGGGTCTTAGCAGTCCTCCATTGGGAGAGGCAGCTCCTGGTGAGTGAAAGTCACCCTGCTCCATGCTGTCTCTTCTCAGGACAATGAGGAGCCCCCAGCTCTGCCCCCCAGGACTCTGGAAGGCCTTCAGGTAGAGGAAGAGCCAGTATATGAACTAGAGCCTGAGCCCGACCCCAAGCCCAAGCCCAAGCCTGAGCCCGAGCCTGAACCTGAGCCCGAGACTGAGAATGACTACGAGGATGTTGGAGAGATGGACAGATATGAGCAGGATGAGGGCGACTATGAGGATGTGCTTGAGCCTGAGGATCCCTCTTTTCCCTCCACTCTGGCTGGTGAGTGGTGGGGGGAGAAGCAGCTCCCGAATTTGGTCAGGTCTAGGGGAGGCTAAGAGGAAGAACAATCCCCTCATTACCCAGAAGAACCTGGGTTTTCCTGTTCCATGTTGGTGAGATCATGTTTATATTTCTCATATTGCAGGATCATCAGGCGGCCCAGCAGGGGCTGGGGCTGGGATCTCAGCTGTAGCCCTGTATGATTACCAAGGAGGTAGGTTGGGAGGGGCCTGAGAAGTCTGGTGCCTGGAGGCCCTTGATACATGAGAGGAGGATGAATTCTTGGGGTCAGGGAAGGTCCTGGGCTTGGCATCAAGAAGAAAAGGCCTATTTCCCTCCCTGAGGTTTAGAGTGGGCACAGGGTTGGAGGGATTCCTAGCTGACCATCCTAATACACTGTCCATTTCCTCCCCAGAGGGAAGTGATGAGATCTCCTTTGATCCAGATGACATCATCACTGACATTGAGATGGTGGATGAAGGCTGGTGGCGGGGACGTTGCCACGGACACTTTGGACTCTTCCCTGCAAATTATGTCAAGCTCCTCCAGTAATGCCCGTATCTTCTGCACTGTGACTTCCCATGTCCAAAGTGGCTCTGCCTCCACCCCATCCCCTTTCCTGCTGCAAGTGTCTAATAGGATGTCCCCCATTCCTGCTGCAAGTGTCTAATAGGATGTCATGAATTGCCTGAGATTCTAGACAGACTTCCCTCTCCCTGTCCATTAGAGCTCGGGGCAGAGACAGAATGAGGAAGGGGATCTCCTTCCCCTCCGTGTCCTCCCTACCCTGGATGAGCTTGTGGATGTTTATCTTTTGTTCCTGCATCCTTCCCCATGAATGCACCCCTCAACACCCCAAGCTCTGCCTTCCTCTGTTTTGTGAGCTCTGAGCTTCCCAGTTTGTTTACCTGGAAAGGTACGTCCAGATTGCCTGGTTTTCTTAGTTGTGCTGTTTGCCCATTTCCTTCTCTGCAGAGATATCTCTGAATCTTCTCTCTGCTCAGTGCTAAATTTGAAATAAAGTGAGACTGTGGCTCACCTCTACGTTGAGGTAAACAGTACTTTTTACACAGCCCTCAATGACTCTGACTCTTATGGCTCCAATTCTCCTTCCCTCTTTCAGGCGTATCCAAAAGTCTCCCTCCTACCACTATCCATTGCCCTTCACCCTGGATGTCAAGGGCTGAGCCTTTTCCTTAGACTGTACTTAAACCCAGTCCAAAACAGATTGTCCTGGGGAATGGCAGTAAGGTGGGGCAACAGGGGCCCAGGAAGTGTCTACATTGAAGCAGTTCAACTTCTACTGGCTTCTGCAGTTGTGAGAGGCCAACCACTTTCTGCCTGGGAGTAATGACTACACTCTTTTAGGACATGATGATTTTTGAGGAAGAAGCACAAATTAGGGGATAGGAAGGAAGAAAAGGGAGATTTGGCCAACAAAAAAAAGACTAAAGCTAAGAGGCTCCAATCAGATGTTAAGAGGATTTAGAGTCAGAGAGAGTGGCCTCTACTAGGGAAAGTCCAGGCTTCCTTGTAACTAGATGACTGAAATTGATGGCCAACAAAGAGGGTAGATGGAGGAAGCTCATGAAACTTCTGTGTTATCCAGGGCCAAAGCTGATAGGAAAAGAGGTGAGGATATTTGAACAACCACTGATGGGCAAAAAGAGAATCACCAGGTAAAGCATGGAGATGAAGGAGAATGAGAGGCCAGGGCGTGGTGAGTTTACTCCAGCCCCAGGCCATTGGGCTCAGCAAGGTCTGAGATAGGAGATTCTAGGAAAAATCAAATAAAATCTAAACAAAAGTCAGAGATTTGGTGTAAGGGATCTTTGGTTCATAGGACATAGAAGTCTGTACTGTAACCTGTGTCTGAAGTTGGGTCTAGCTTTCAATGATGGAGAAGACAGTGGGATCAAGTGAGATCCATAGTTGCTCTAGGACTTCATAAAATGGTGAGCTGCCCACCTGCCTAGACCACTGCATTCCTCAGGCTTGTTCCCTGGCTTTTCTTTAAGATATACACTCCTTTGTTTTCACAATGACTTCTATGCCAGTGAATCACAAATCTGTCTTTAGAGCTAACTTACAAGAGTCACCCAGTTAGCCTTCCAGAGTGCAAAGCGGCTTTTATTTCCACTTATAGATACATTGGGATTTCCAGTATACAGAGGTAAGTGACCGTAGATATACACAATCTCATTCTTCACTTCAGTTTGATTTGACATCACACATAGATCAGACTTTTACATGATTTCCCTAGTACATCTCCAAGTCCCACGTTGATTATCACTTTTCCCTTCATTATAAGACAGAAACTTCTTTTCCAGATCCCTATGCTATTAAGGTAGCAAGGTCCTTTCTGCCTCGGTTCCACAGACCTCACCCTCTGTATTCAGCTGATCTCTTCTCTAGACTGACTTTCCTGGTGCTGATACTCATCAAGAGCTCTGCTCAGAGACATCTCCCCATCCAGGCTCCTATTCCTGAGTACACGGTCCTTTTTCATTCCCCTCAGCTGCTTCTTAATCTGAAGCCATTTCTAGCTGTCTTGCCTCTGTCAGATAATGCTTGCTGCTCATACTGCCCAATACAGCCTCATCTCACTAATCAAATCCTCTTCTGTCTAATCCACAGTCTCTCTAAAAGGCTTCCCTTTGCTCCCACTGCCCTCTCACCATGAAATGTGCTTGTGGGAAAACCAGTGGACACCCGTAGTATTCTGGTTTACCGCAACATATATAATTCGATATCTTATCAAACACGTTTGAGGATGTTGATCAATTCAATATTGCTCTGAAGGCAGCCACTGGGAAAGGCAAGTGTGACTGGACGTGTGCAGCCCACTGAGCGTTGCGGCACTCTCCTGACTGCTCTCCCGAGCCTGGGCTGCCCAGACTGTGAAGGAAAACCCTCTGTGCTCTGCCTTTCTCTGTTCTTCTCATCCATCTAACAGTAGCCCTTGATTCTCATCTCCCTTGGTCTACAGCTCCCCTTTCTCTCTTTTTCTAGTAAAATAAGAAACCCAGAGTGGACTTTAGGGGTTTTCTTTCTCCATACAGGAGGGATTAGATTCAAAACACATGAAACTGACACCTGGCGAACTCTTACTCTTCCCCAACTTCAGTGTTTGGTTGTTTCCAGTTACTCATCTTCACTGAATAAAATCTTAGCTCACACTCTAGTTATATTTTTAGAAAATGGTGCCTTATATACAAATGTGAAATATAAACCAAACAGTAAGGATTAGGAAAAATAGAGTCACATTACCAAATAGTACCAAGCGGCACATAATAATGAAAAGATGAGCAAATTTCTACTCTGTGACTTGCTCTAATGCCTTCTTGACTCTTCTCAGAGGTGTCGTCTACTCCATCTACTCCAGCTCTGGACCATGTTCAGAGAGACCCAGGCAATAACAAGCATCCAGATTGACTAGACTTTTTTGTGGGCTAAGGTCTTTGTTCTCTGCTTCCCCACAATGCTGTCTTCCTTTTCTCTTCTTTCTCACCTGCCTGAGGACAGCTAGGACTGCTGGGAAAATGGCACCACTTAAGGCGAGAGAGAGAGAGATAAACACAAGATAAATAGCTCAACTTTCCTGGCTCCAGCTACACTTGGAGAGAGCTGAAAGGATGTACTTTTGCACATGACCCAAGGACATGAAGCCACATCAAACAAATCAGCTCCATCTGGTTCCTAACTTAAAATCACCATGTGTCTAAAATCTATTTAGTAAATAAAGAAGAGCTGCATGAAATCGTAACCATTGTAGATAACCCCGCGAGATAAGATTTTGCTGTACTAAAAAGCTGATCCTAACTTACTGCCACTGGTATGTCATCCTTTAGAGCAGTGCTTCTCAACTGGGAGCGATTTTGCTCCCAGTGGGTAGTTAGCAATGTCTGGAGACATTTTTGGTTGCTACAGCAGTAGGGGTGCTACTGGTATCTATTGGATAGAGGCCAAGGATGCTGCTAAATATCCTATAACACACAGGACAGGCCCTTACGACAAGGAATTATCCAGCTCAAAATGTCATTAGTTCCCAGAAACCCTGCTTTAGGGGATGCTGTTTCCTATTGTGTATTGTTATTTTACTTTTGTTCTCATGAGTATTCACTGTTTGTTACTAAAAAGCAGTATCACCCATTTTCGATAGACTGGAGTAGTGACCAGGAATAAGCAGGAGCAATTACAGGGAGCCACTATGTTCGTATGTCTGTCTTCCCAAGATCCCCCACGGGGTACTCAAGTGGTGTCCAGGACATGGCGACTCGTGCCACAGGAACTACAGTGGGCCTTGTCTGAACTTTGCTAAATGTGTGGCCTCCCTGAGCTACCCTGTGGGTTCTGGCATAACAGTGAGTTGGTGTTAGTGTCTTGTGGTCATTTCAGATAGCCTAGGGTGGTGCTGGGATATGCCTATGCTCTCCCTAACCCAGACCTAGAATATAATTTTCAGAAGAAAAGGACCTGGACTCTTAAGTCATTATTAAATGCTTAAAAGTAGGCTTGTGGATTTTTGTCCTAATTTTCTCCAAAAATATAGGGTCTCCTTCGGACTCTTCTTCATTTTTCAAGGCCGTCCTTCTATGCGTTGCCAAGATTCTACACAACAAACTCTGTGTCCTCATTTCTGCCTCTCATCCTTTGGCCTGTGGTATCCTCAAGGCTGCTGTGCTCAGCCAAGACCTCTATTCTTTCGGGCTGTGTCTGGACTATTTTAGAGGCAGTGGGGCGACTAAAGGAAGCCCTGGACTTGACTGTCAAGAAAACCCCCGCTCCACAACCTTCAAACTGTGTGCCCTTCATGCTGGGTGCCCTGGGAGGCACCTCAGTCCCCATCCCTGCATTTCCTGCCCCATAAATCTGAAACTGCTGTAAACTGAAAAGCTCTCCACAAAAGCACAGGCCTGTGCTGGTTATGGGATTTCACTGCTCTCTCTTCTCCTAAGGACTTGGGCTCATCTTCCAAATAGCCTCAAGTTACTTATCTTCTCCTCAAACTGATTTATTTTAGAAAAACAAAAGTTATCAATAAGGCACTATAGCAATTGTACAAGCCACGGCTTAGGAAATTCTTAGCCCTTGTGCAACTGCTCAGGTTTTGAAGGACATCGCGTGTTGCAATACACCCAGGTAAGCACATATGCGGTTTATAGAGGAAAGTTCCCAAAATCACACTCCGTCCTACTGTTAGAAACTCTGAGGAGGAACCAAGAACGGCGGCATCTGAATCTTTAGTAGGCGTGTCTGCCTCGTGCTCTGGCTCTAAAGGTGGTGACTAAGCTCTCTTGGGCCTGCTCGCGGGGCTGACACATGCTGGTCAAAAGAATCGGGTCAGTCTTGTGCTCTACAATGTTGAAAGGACAGGCCTTCAGGTGCTCAGACATGGAAGCAACTTCATTAAACTCCCAGCTCTTGATTTTGGAGAACAGGCTGCTGAACTGCCAGATCTGTTAGGAAAGATAGAAGCTCAGACGTCAACATTGGGGCAATACCCTCAGGCTAGCTTTATTTGAACAGTATAAGGAAAGGCCTTTCTGTTTTTCTGTTCTTTGCTTCCAGAGAGAATTTTGTGGCTGCTGTGGACATTTCTTAGTTCCTTCTGAAGCATCCATTTCCTAGTTCCCCCTTCCAATTGGTAATCTTCCCAGCCAGCCAGGTAGTTGTGTGGGCATGACTAACACCATCTGCGTATTGACACATACTCATCCCCTATCCCCAGCAATAGTGATTAGTTCTAGAATAGACACATCGTTCAAATCAGGACAATTAGTGGCAATGAGACTCTACTCCCGAAATTTTGTTTGAGATGTCAAGAAGCAGATTCTCTTTTTCCCTCTGTACTTGAACTGGGAAGTTGCTGCCTTAGGAGTTGCAGGCAGCCATCAGGGACCACCAAGGGAGAAAGAATGGAACCACTAGTGAGGAAGTAGAGATAAGAAATAGAAAGAAAAAGGTAATTTGGGGGCATTTTGAGCTTCTAGATCAAGCCTTACCTGTAGCCATTGCTTTGAACTTTCTAGTTATATGGGTCAATAAATTACCTTTTTTGTTTATGCCATTTTAAATTGGTTTTCTATTGCTTGAAACTAGAATCATTCTAACTAATAAGAGTCTTACTAGAACAGAAACCTCAGGAAAAATCTAGGAGTCTGTTACTCAAATTCCCTCTGGCCTTTCCACCTAGGATATGGTGGCAAAGTCACTAGTTTTAAAATTTGGCTACAAGGGTGGGCATAATCTGATACCTTTTCAACTTGACCACTTCACCCTTAGTTTCCTGTCATTGTTCTTATGCAAGAAAAGTATTTCCTGAGATCTTGGAACTATTTCCCTTTTTACTTTAAAAAGCCATTTTAATACTAGCATCCTTCAACTCCAACAAAATTCTCTTTCTTCCTTTCTGCAAGGAAATTAGTTTGTCCCAAATGATAGTTAAGAGTGGTCACCAATCACTGAATTGGGGACCAAAGTGAGCCAAAAAATAATGGAATTTCTAGTATGAAAATTAAATTATTTGCATCTGATTTTACAGTGGAAGATATGAAGCTGTTCCAGACTATGCAGTTTCCCAGGGCACGGTCTTGGTTTCACTCATGTTTATCCGTAACAAGTGGTTAGCCGGCAGTCAGTGTCTATTTAACACGTGGATGCAGGCATGGATACATGAGGGAGAGTCTCATAATTCTTTGTTGAGGAGACTGCTCAGGGAATAAATAATGGAAAATACACAAGATGTTTTAGACATAACCAATAAAAATAGATGCGAACAACTCTAACTTCCCAATGCCAGTTTACATATACCCACATATTGGGAAAAAAGTCAACAGTGAGATTATGGAATTATTGACCTAAATGGCCATCATAAATTTGTGGTTTATATTACCCACAAATTTACCATGAGACCGGATGCTAAGAGCACCTTGGACACCATGAATTAGGAGTCTCACTTCTGTGTGGTACAAGCTGGTAGAAGTTATAATATAGATAAACAACCATAACCTGACTAAGGAAAAGGAACAAGGTTTTTCCAAAGGGAAAGATTCTTTGATTTATACAGCAGAGTCATTTGAAAAATTAAATAGGCTTTGAACTAGGGGAAATCAGTGGATCAAATTATTTTAGAATTTCAAAATGCCTTTAATAAAGACAAAACCCATTTTAAAAAAATTAGTTGACATGGGACTGAGGAGAATTTGTTGGCATACTATGTCAATCAGAGTCCAGGCAGGAAACAGATGGCACACTTAAACTGGGTAATTTGAAGAGAATTTTAAAAAGGAATGATATGTAAATGTGCGGGGAGGGTGTAGGAAAGACACAAGATGTAGTATAGCACCTGGGCTAGCAACAATCTAGAATATTACTGCCCTGGGCCTGAAAGTGAAGAAGAAGGGAGGTCATCGGAATACAGAATGAGTAATTGTGTGAATACTGATAGAGCCACCTTCAGCAGAGAGAAAAGCCAGTGCAAAGTGTCATGGAGGGAGAATGATGCAGGGAGGAAGCCAGAAGAATAGATATGTCAACCTCACCCTTCTCCCTCCCTCCCATCTCCCACTGACACTCCCATTAGATTAGCCCAACTGGAAGCTGGAGGGCAAGGGAGCTGGTTAAGGCCATCTGTAGAACTCAGCCTCCTGGGGGACAGATCACAGTAGAGAAGGTTGGAGAATGGATCATGTGAGCAAACAGAAGATATCCAGCACACATACTTATGGATAAACAGGCACTGCTATCTGTATTGTCATGTATAGTTTATGGGTCTATCTCCCCTACTAGACTAATCTCCTTGAGTTCAGGGACTATGTCTTATTCCCAGTAGCCTAGTACAATCTTAGTGCCTAGTACAGTGCTTGGCACATACGAGGCTCTTAATAAATATTTGTTGAATGAATGAGTGTCTACTTGCCTCTCTGTGGACTTTCCAGGAGGTGCCTCCATGGGAATATCTTTTCTTCTTCCACTGCAGGAGGACCATCCCCCTCTCTTGTAACAAAGTGGCACAGATATTCCTCATCAGCACAGACACCTGGGAGAGCTGGGACAGGCTGATGCTGTCCAAGAACCCAGCAATGTACTGCAAAACCTCCAGGGGCAGGCTGGTTAGAGAATTCTGGTTTTTTCCTCCATGGCTTGAGAGGTGGTTGTTCTTCCTTCCCTCACTGAGCTCTGAAGCAACCTCCGGCTTGATGGCAAAGGTCTTAAGCTCCTGACTATAGATGACTTTTGCCTTTTGCCCTGGGGGACGGAAATGGTTTTGAATAAATGTACATCCCAAGTAGGCGAGGGGGCATCGATGCTGGAACCAGCCGTTGAGACATGACTGAATGTCTGTGTGGACGTTCTTGAAGTGTAGGGGGAATTCATCCCTCCTGAAGAATTTGTTGCAAGTGAAAGTGAAGGCAGAGCTGCTCTTGTTGTGCCTCCTGGTCACAGACTCACTGTGGAGCTCCACATGGAGCCCACCCGGTTCGGCAGTGGTTAGGAGGTCAGCCAGCACCGTCCCAGAGGAAAACTGTTCCGGCTCAAAATTGTATGTCTGTGTAGCAAAATCCATAAACAGCCCGTCAATGCTCCTGGATTCGGAGATGACATGACCTTTGAGTTCTCTTTCCAAAGCACACAGGAGGGTGGTCTTGATGAGATCTGATTTGGGTAGGTCCTCCACAGTGATCCCCAAATCTGAAGTATCTACTGCCTTGTGTTCACCTGGCCTACAACTCAACATGGCGTCTCCAAGGCGAGCCCGCTTCCCACAGTAGCTCACAGGAACTTTGAAGGTGTAAACAGTCTTCACTTCCTGAGCTTCCAGGTTGCCATAAACAAAGTCTCTCTCCTTAGGTGTACAAGCAGCCATCTGACCAAAGTGAATAAGCATCCTCCCATTGTGCACCAGATACATATTATAGTCCTTTGCATCCACAGCCGTTTTCAGTCTTTCCAGAACACCATCCTGCCAAGGGGCAAGCCCTGTCGTTTCCATGGCTCCATGAGAGTCCTGCTGCTTCTGGTTTTCCTGCGGTTCTTTCTCATTGGCAGTATCTTCTTTTACCATGTTATTGCCACTGGAAATCTGTTCTTTCCCTGGGCCTTTCCTGCTCTTGCTCTCACAGCTCGTTGATGAGTCCGTTAAAGCAGAAGCTGCATGCTCTTTGCTGAACATATTTTCCCACTTGTCAAACTTGGCCAGGTCCATCCCTTCTTTGGTTTTGGCTAACACCTCTCGTTCTTCTTGACTCAGCTCTACCATCTCTCCGTTAGTCGCTGACAGAGAGTCGTTTGATACCAACCTGGCATCTGCTCCACCCACTGCTCCTCCCATTTCCTCCCAACTGGCTTCACCATTCATAATAGGTTCCTCCTCAGTGGGTTCTCTGGTTTCTGGGAAAAGTTCTACCATTTTCAGAGATCTGAAAAGGACCTTCTGGTCCTGGAGGGCCAGGGCTGTGTCCAAACACTCCTCACTGGGGGTCTCTTTCATGATGTTCTCATGAAGGGTTGTTTCAGAGTCCACGTTTGGCCAGCGGTTCCACTCCATGGAGCAGCAGACCACACTGGCGGGGCACACTTGCAGGTGCTTGGCCAGCTTGTGGCGGGACATGGAAAGGGGGCAGCCATATTCAGAGTTGAGACACGGAACCTGCTCTAAGGGGCAGAGAAGCTCATGTTCTGCCTCTTTGCACATGTGGAAGGTAGCGCCACAGGACAGGTGGCAGTTTATCACCAGGCAGGAGACATTGGGCTCCACAGGAACATGGCAGTGACGGTTGAAGCATCTCTCACAATGCCTGTGCTGCCCTGGTGGAGGCCTGCGTGCCCTGCCCTGGAGACACCAGAGGAGGGGGAAAGAGAAAACAAATGACTGCTGGAAGAGAAGCTTTATGTATGTCTGTGACCATGTTTTAACTGACTTATTTCCTGTCCATACATGCTTATTATAGGAACCTTGGAAAATACAGAAAATCATAGTGAAGAAAGCAAAAATCACGCATAGTCCCACAATCCAGAAATAACATCAACTCTTTTCTTTATTTTTCAATAGTTTTATTCTATGTATGTAGTAGACATGGTTAGAATAGAAAAAAAAGTTGAATGTAATGGACTACAGTGTTGATAATTGTTGTTTTTGAGTTGTGGATTATGGGTGATTTATATTACATAGGTAATCCTATGCATACAATTTTGCAGCCTGCTTTTTAACTTGCTATTATTACGTGAGACTGGACTGTATCATTAGTTATTCTTTGCAAACTTGCTTCATAATGGCAGTGTAACATTCCAGAATGAGTGTGCTGTCGTTCATTTAACCAACTACCACCAAGGGGTGTGCTAGGAGGACGGGGGCCATGTCTGGTTGTGTTCACATCTGCAGCCCCAGCACCTGTCACAGGTCCTGGACCACTGTGGGTACTCAATAATATTTGCTGATTGAAGGAATTGTTAGCCATTTAGATTACTGCTGCATTTTTTGCTTTTTCATTTTTGAAGTTTTACTAAAAACCTTTCCTTACAAATCTTTCTCAGCTCTCTGCTTTCTCCCTTCTCCATGTCAATTTCTTCTAGGTTCTTCTCTAGCATCTCTGGTTTGGCAAAAAGCCAATAAATACCATCAAACCATAAGGACAAGTCTGCCAGCTGCTTGGGCTATGGCTAAATGAAGCCAGAACCGGAACTCTGAAAGGTGAATATCCAGTAAGCCTCTGGTACTTACCATAGCTTCCCAGTTTCTTCGTGCTTTGTAATTCTAGGGAAAAATAGGAAAGTATGTACATCAATGATTAGTAAGAAAAGAATTTTGGTTATCTCAATTAGCAGGGACCGAAGAGACTTCACATGCTCTCTCACTTAATTCCTTCCACCACCCTGGAGGTAAATGCCATTGCCTCCGTTTTATAGCCAAGGGGATGGAAGCTGAAGTTAAATGACTTGTCCAAGGTTATACAGCTGCTAAGTGATGGAATCAGATTCCAAGCCAGGCCACGCTAGCCCATGTTCTTTTCACTGACCACACTGGCCTCAGATGGGGCATCTTACCAGCCATGGGATGTGTAATTTATGCTTCCTGTAGCTTTTCTCCATTGTCCACCAACAATTATCCTGACATTCCAAACCTCCCTCCAATCTGGCCCAAATTACCCTTCTGGCCTTCTCTCCCACTGGGGTTTCATCTCTACTTAGAGGTCAGCCTTATATCTAGCTTGATCTGGGGCAGTGGACAGGTGTCTGGGAAATATCTATCACGTGTCATTCACCCTGGTGTATTCAGCTGTGCTGTGGCTAAAGCAGGGCTCAACCCCAGAGGCCCCAGAAGCAGGCTGAGTGGGGACTCGGGCAAGCAGAAGAGGAGATGCCCTGCCTTCAGGGGAATACAGCTCCTCAGCTCTGATCTATTGGTCCCATGTGGGAAGGTGTTGCCAGATCTTCTGGTTTTTCAGAGAAACTGGGGATGCATATTTTTGTGAGTGGTAGTATAGTGCAGTGGTTAGAAGGCAGACTGCATGGGATTCAACCCTGGCACTACAAGTCAGTAGCTGTGAGACTTGGGGAAAGTTCCTTAACCTCTTTGTCCATGAGTTTCCCCATCTGTACAGGGAGGCTGATAGCAGTCCTTGTCTCCTCGTGCTGTTGTGAGGAGGAAATGAGTTAAACATACCTGAAACTCTAAGAACAGTACTTGTCTTGTAGGAAGTGATCTATACATGGTTGTTCTTATCAAACAGGTGTTTTATATTTCATTGTAATGCAAAATATTTTATTACATAATATATCAAGATAAAAATCCTTGGAATTTTAAATGTTGGGAACTAATTTAATTTTTTTGAAAAACCTCTGTTTGGGCCAAGGAAAATGTGTGTGCAGGCTACATAGGCTCTGTAGTTCCCTGTTTGCAATGCCTGGTCTAGAGAACTTGTAGTATAATTTCAGCACTGTTATTCTGGAATGGGGTGGGGTGGCGTGCAGGTGGGGTTAGCATCTGAAAGTCAGAAGATGCAGTCTTTTTAAATTTTATTTTATTTTTCTTTAGGATTTGCCAATTCATTGTGGGTGAATTTTCCTCCAACTTTTAAAAAAATTTCAAATATACAGGAAAGGTGAAGGTGTTCCTATATGTAATGGAACACCCAAACATACTCTACCAAGATTTGACAATTAACATTTTGCCTCTTTTGCTTTCTCTCTCTCTCTTTCTTTCTCAATACACACACACGCACAAATTTTTGGGCAAGCTACTTGAAAATAAGTTGCTGATATCATGACACTTCATCCGTAAGTAATTTAGCATCTATTTCCTAAGAATAAGGACATTTTCCTTTGTAACTGCAGTAACATTATCTCACCTCAGAAAACTAAAAATAATTTTCTAATATTATGTAACATGCTGTCTATATTCAAATTTCCCCAATTGTCCCCAAAATGTCTTCTATACTTTTATTTTATTTTATTTTTAGTTTTTGAATGAGGATCCCTTTAAGGTCAGTTTATTACATTTGGTTGGTAAGTCTTTTTAGCCTCTTTTAATATGGAAAAGCCCCCTCAACTTTTCTTTTTCAGAAGAGAGAGCCTTAAATCTCAAAGAAATTGTTGTTCATTTATGTATTCATTTGTTCATCCATTCATTCAACAAATATTTGTTGATTACCTGCTATGTGCCAAGAAGTGAGCATAAGGGTCACCTGGCTGCTTGTTAAAGTGGTTCTTAAACACTACAGTTCATTAGAAGCAGTTGTGATGCTTGTTAAATCTATAGCTGTGCACTGTTCTGTAGGGTAGCCACTGGCCACATGTGGCTCAATTAATCAAAATGAAATAAAGTTAATAATTCAGTTCCTCAGTCATACTAGCTACATTTCAAGTGCTCAGTAGCCACATATGGTTGTTAGCTACTCTATTAGACAACAGAATAGAACATTTCCAACTTCATGGAAAGTTCTATTGAACGACACTGCTATGGATGGACACTGGCTGCACCCCAAACCTGAGTGAGGGGTGTGTCCTGGAATTTACACTGTTAACACATTCCCCATCAGATTCTTATGCACTGAGACTACTGAGTTGAAAGAGGGATCATACCAGAGTGCCCTATACCCCTAATAGTCTGCCTGAATCAGGAGATAGATGAGAAGCTGCAAGCCAGAGCATCAACAGGTTCAGGACCCAGTAGAAGATAAGTCAAGGTGTTAAAGCCAGAGAGGGCACTGAGCAGAATGGAAAGGCTCTGAGGGTTGGACTGAAAGGGAGCAGAATAGGATTGGTCAAGGAGCGCATCTTTTGGATGCAAGAGTCCACCTACTGGATCTTTGAACATACAATTCAACATTCAGGTAGGCTCCTGCCATATTCCAGATCACTCCTGGGGGAAAAACATCCATTGTGGATTTATTTTGGAAATTCTTAAGTATTAGGCTCAAGCATCTGGAATTATTTAGTACTCAATAAGGAAAGATTTAACATTGTAATTGGGGTGTTAACTAGTAGTGGTGGAGGGATGGAATGGGAGGACCTAGACTTAGAAACTGCTATGTAGAGAACGTGATGGAGGCTTGAATAGTTAAGACTGATGACAGTAAAAATAGGCAAGATGAGAAAGATAGAAGACATTACAAGGGCAATAAGCTAACATTTTTGATTCTTGCTGGAGATGGGGGAAAAAGCAGAGTCAAAGGAGATGCCAAGAATTTGAACCAAGAAGAAAGAATATTGGGTATAATTCTGAGAAAAATAGAGGTCTGATGAGGGAACTGTTTTGGGAGGAAAGATGGGTCCAACAAGTGTAACACAAGTTGCTTGAGGTGGTGACAGATCATGTGGATGGGAAGACGAGGGGTTAGAATACAGAGATGCAGACTTGGGAATTAGCCACTTAAAAGTGACAGAGGAGCCATAACTGGGGAGATGAGAACACAGAATAGAAATTTGAGCCGTGAAGTACATAGCTGAGAATTATCACTTTGGGGACATTAGGAAGAAGTAGAGCCAGAGAAGGAGAGACCAGAAAGCTAAGAGAGTCAGGACTATGTTGCCCAGATGTAAAGGAAAGGGTGAGCGATAGCCTCAAATGCTGCTGTGAGGTTAAGAACAATGAAGACGAGGCCACTGCTCATGGCAGTTCCCCAAAGAGCTCTTGCCAGAGCAAATGTGGCATTCTAGCTGTGCAGTGGGACCCTTGGCCATTCAAAATGTGGTGTTTGCTTGGAGGGCAGGGGAAAGCTATTAAGCAAGCACTCCAACATTGGAAGGGCCTGTGCCCTGGCTGGGAGAATGTGACCATCTGCTTTCTATTCATAAAAGACGTGTGTAGTGAGACCTCTGCCCCAGTAGCAGGCATGTGTATTGCTGGAGGGAGAGTGGTGACGAACTTTAAGCCCAATCATTTCTTACCCTTCAGCGTTAGAAAGTGTGGTTCTTAGCAACAGTGTTATTGAAGCTGGAAACATTTGTGGTGGAGCCTTATTGCTCAACATCTCTTTGAAGTTATTTGAAAATATCCCTTTAGGAGAAAAGGAAAACAATTCATGCAGGCAAAAAAGATGCTGTTGTTGTTTTTTTCATACTGCTATTTAAAGATCTTCTGCCAGGCTCTGGAGCTACACCAGGTGAGTGACTTTGAGAAAGGACATGTGCTGAGCAGAAAGACACAGTGAGTGAGGACCACACTTTGGAGAAGTTTGACTGTAGAGGGAAGGAGAAAGACAAATACAGCCTAAGGGCATAAAAAAATCACATCTGAACCTTTTGTTGTGTATCTGGGGGAAATTGTTCCCAATGAGATAAAGGACAATCCAAAATTCTTGATAGTCTAATTATTGCTGGGTAAGCAGGGTGACTGATCATCCTGGTCTGTCTGAGACTCTCCTGGTTTTCGCACTGCAAGTCCAAGGTCACAGGAAACCTCTTAGTCACAGGCAAACTTGAACAGGTGATTGATCACCTTAGGTTGGAGCCAAGTGGTGTTTCCAAGTTAATCAAATTAGATATATCATTGGTTGTCTTGGGACATAAGATGCCCTGTTCTCCTAATTTCTGTTCCAGTGCAATGAGTGACTGGATCCTTATTCTCCATGGGGTTTGTCTGACTTTCCTGGGTTGAATGGTTTCTCTGTATTTTGGATGTCACAGAGGAAGGAAAATAAGATATTAGAGCCTAACGTGTTTTACATTATATGTCCTTTAATTTTCCCAATAACCATGTGAGGTGGATATTACTGTTTCCAGTTTGCAGGTAAGGATATTGAGGCACAAAGAGACCTAAGTTTGTCTGGCTTCAAATTCTGTACTCTTTGCTCTATCACACTGGTTCCTCAGAGACCCACAGAGACATATGTGGTCTATCCCCAAGATTTGGGGAGAATGCAGGCCCGTGGCTTGAGTCTATCAGGGGAGAGCCTCTCTTCCCCCAGTTGGGGCACAGAAAGGTGTCTATATGTATAATCTTTCCGGGTTGTAGAGGAGACAGATGCTCTTCGTTAGGAAGCACTTCCATCTCTATGATGATTTTTTTTTTTTTGTCCTCCTCTTGACCACATTCCATACTATGCCCCATCTGAAGAGTAGAAACAAGAAGAATACCCAGGTCCCATGGCTTTGCATTTCAGGGAATACAAATGTAAAAAGGGAAGCTTTTTAGGGTTAAAAATCTGCACTGCAATATGAATTTTGAGATTTAAAGTGAAACAGACTAAATCAAAGCATGTAGATTATATAAACTCTTCACTGTGAAAAAACTGTCAATTCTATGCCCGAAACAGAATATGGTTATCTAACTGTCATTTCCTCCTCCAGTTTCTATGCCCCTGTGTTCACCTCTAAATTCTTGTTTCCTGTCTGAAAAGGCAATACATTCCATCCTCTTAAAAGTGAACCTCAGAGCCAGCCCTGATGGCCTAGTGGTTAAAGTTTAGCACGCTCCATTTTGGTGCCCTGGGTTTGGTTCCCAAGCACAGAATCACACCACTCATCTGTCAGTAGTCACACTGTTGCAGTGGCTCACATAGAAGAACTAGAAGGACCTACAACTAGAATTTACAGCTACGTACTGGGGTTTTGGGGAGGAAAAAAAGAAAAGAACCTCATCCAAGTCTATGGCCAAAATAATTTCCTCGAAATATGAATTTTAAAGTTTCCCTGTCTAGAGGAGACAGCAGTCAAAATCATATAATTTAGAATTAAACAGTTCAAAGACCTTACTGATTTTTTTTTTAGTGGATGTACTGGAGGCAGTTTAAATGGAATATGAGTAGATGGAAAGACTAGGTGCATGCGTTTGAGGAATGGATATTTCTTTAAAGAAAGAGGGGAGAGTTCAGAACCTGGCAAGAGAGCAGAAACTTTATCTGATGCAGGTTTGTGGCGCTGTGTGGCCCGCTCAGATAGCAGTAAGTTAATAAGCAAAGGCAAGTCAGCTAGAACAGTAGTCGTTACCGTGTGGTACCCAGACCAACAACATTGGCATTCCATGGGAACTGGTTAGAAATGTAAATTATTGGGCCCTACCTAATCAGACTTGCTGAATCAGACCTCCTGAAGCCCGCCGATTCTGTTGTAAGCTCAAGTTTGAGAACCACTGAGCTAGAAGAAGCTTGATATTGGGTACTCTCAATCACAAAGGAACTACTGCCCAGTTAGGTAGGAAGCCTTGGAGAAGGTCTGAAAGGGCGGCAGGCAATGCTATCCACCTCTTTCCATCTCTGCCACCACCGCCAGGTCCAGGCACCATCATCTCTCGTCTGGTCTGGTGCCGTAGCTTTGTAGCAGCCTCACTTCTCCCATCCTGTGCCCCATAACCCATATTCACAAGCAGAAAGAGCGATTTTAACAGCTTTTAACATTAGGTCGTTACTCCCCTGCTTAAAATCTCCAGTGGACTCCCATCACAGGAATAAACTCTGATGTCCTTATCTTGGCCCAGAAGCCCCTGCATGAGTGTCCCCTCCTTGCCCCTTTTGTCTCGTCTCACTCCCTTGAGCACTTAGCTCCAGGCTTGCTGCTTATTCCTGTGTAGGGCCTTTGTACTTGCTCTTCTCACCAAAATTCTCCCCTTGCTCCTCATCTGCATCATGGACTCCTTCTTGCCATTAAAATTTCAGCTTACGTGTTAACTTCCACAAAGAGGCCTTACCTGACACCCTCAATATTAAGTAAATTAATGAACACTCTCATGTATTAGCTAAGCAATTCTTGGCAAATTATTTAATCTCCCTAAAGCTAATTTATTCATCCATAAAATGGAGCTCCTAATAACCCACAGGATTGTGTGAGAATCAAATGAGATAAAGTAGAGAAAGTGTCTAATACATGAGTCACTCAATTGTTAGCCTTCCTTTATCAGGAAGGTCATTCTCATGGTCACCTCCCTTGTCCAGGCTTTTATTTCTTCCTATTGCATCATTCCCACAGCCCTTGGCTGGCCTTTCAATTTTCAGTTCTTCCTCATTCCAATGTATCTTTTTTTTTTTTTTGAGGAAGATTAGCTCTGAACTAACATCTACTGCCAATCCTCTTCTTCTTCTTCTTCTTTTTTTTTGCTGAGGAAGACTGGCCCTGAGCTAACATCCGTGCCCTTCTTCCGCTACTTTATATATGGGACGCCTACCACAGCATGGCTTGCCAAGCAGTGCCATGTCCACACCCGGGATCTGAACCAGTGAACCCCAGGCCGCCAAAGCGGAACTTGCGAACTTAACTGCTGCGCCACTGGGCCAGCCCCTCCAATGTATCTTATATACCACTACCAGCTTAATCATCTTCAAAGCCCATTAAAAAAAAAAACCTTACCTCACTCCTTTAAGAATGTGAATTTCCCTAATTTCTCCCCTTTTTGGCCCCTTGTAATCACCACAAATTATTTATTCCTTAACTCTTAGGAATTCAAATAGTACTTCACCAAGCCTGGAGGACCTCTTAGACACCACAAAGGCAACCTAAGGGCATCTTTGTTTCCTAGGCCCACGTATTGTTTACATATATTATTCTTTTCATTAAGAAAAAAGGAAGGTGTCCACTGAGGCTCAGCTTCGCTTTGGCAGCTGGCTGCGGGAGTCTGTACCACCTGAGGGAAGTTGCTGTGATGTGTGAGTGGTGAGAGAGAGTCTGATGAAGAGTGTGGATGGAGTAGAGGTGCTGTGACCAGTGGAGTGTGTTCAGGAAGGGAAAGGAGCTCTGACTTGAATACCAAGGAAGAGCGGGGATGCCCCTCTAAGGGACTGAAAGAGTGGGTACAGCCAACACCGCTCACAGCACTCATTCAACATTTATTGAATAGGATTGAATTGAATGAAACGGAATAGAACCCTAAAGAAGGCAGCATTTTGAAAGAGCTGTGAGAGCAACTTGAAACAGATTTAGGAGAAAAGTGTAATGATGTCAGATGTACGATAATTAGGTTTTTTTTTTAAGGAAGAAAAATAAATCTTTTCCATTTTTTTAGGTTAATGTAGCCTTAGCTGAATGGAAAAAGAGTCTCTGGCTCTCATCATATGCTTTTCTTTTTTTCTACTTGACCTTGATGTTTTGTGGAGAGACTCCGCAGAAACCACAGGGCCACACAGAGCTACCTGTGTGGTGGTGGCCAAGGGCATTCGGGCAGCTTAAATGGTACCGAGGGCAAAAGAGAAGAGAGGTGATGACTAAGTGTTGCTGGCCAGCAAGGTCATGAGAAGGCAGATAGCAGGTATATTTAAATCACTGACTCAAGCGAAAGAGAATGGGATTAACAGACAATAGCTTTAACATTCTTTACTATCATTTTAAAGGTAGCAGGCAAACAGGGGTGAGGTCAGGGCGATATTTTTAGGCAAGGGGCCTTCCCAGTACCCCTCACATGATGTCAGCCACTAACTATTTTACCTCCTCCTGCGGCTAGCCCCGGCAATAATTATTTATTCCTGAGCTTTAACCTCAGGGGAAGTGACAAGGTCAAAAGTTAAAGATCAGAGACAGTCTTTAATTCTTAACTTATTAACCAACCAATTAATTAGTTACCTTAATTATACATTGCTAACCTGTTTCCCTGCTATGGAGATGTTTAATTCCAGGGAAAGAAAATGTATAAAGTTAAATATTAAAGTAGTTCCTTTGCCTCTTGAGATTTTAAAACCAACTGTTGGCTGAGGATAGTTCCCACATCTGCTTCCATAATCCTGGGCTTCCGGGCTATGATTTCGGCACTTTCACTATACCCTAAAAACATAACCATCCTTCGCCAAAGCTCTTCAACTTCGCCATGTGCGATTCTCCACTTATGCTAGAAATCTCTCTACTTTTAAACTTTCTAGTCATTTAATTAGCTAGTTAATGCTCATATCGTAATTATATTATTAGTATCAGTGTTTTAAATTACTGTTTTGTATTGGGCAAGAAAGTGCCAACTGGCCGAATTATCTAGGGGTAGCTGTGAGTCAGCCTGCCTGCTTGGTCACTCCTAGGCCAACACACCCCAGTCTTGCTAGGACCGCACCCCAGCGCACACCGTGAAGACCTTGGTGCCATGGAAACCCTGACAAAACTAAATGAAGTTAGGCAATTATACACAGTGCATTTGACTGTGCCCAGCAAACAGGCATGATTATAACCCAGACACCTATAGTAGAGTTATGGGATGTGTCTGGAGGTTACAGAGGCAGGCAGGAAGGAACCAGGACTTAGGGTGTCTGGGTAGATCTCCTTTTACTTGGCATTGGAGCCATTAGTCTGTACACTGCAAAGTTCAGAGTGTACAGAATCTCTTTTGCTGCATAGGCCACTTCCCAGGATGTCCTTAGCTGAACTTTGAACTATATAACGCTAAAGCGAGGCCCAGAGGAAAACAAGAAAATAAACACTGTTCCCTTATCTCTGCCAATTTGTTTGTGCATGCAACACTATGCATTTATTCCAAAATCTAGAAATGATCTACCTATATTTTAAAGCTTTTGATACCTCAAGTATCTTTAATCATCTTACTTTGTCCCTCTGGATGTACAAGTTTCAAGTTTGTAATAATTTTTGATTTGCATGCAAAAGCCTGTATAAGTTTTTCAACTTGTAAAATACTTTCACTTCTATTCCATAGATGTATTTTGGATTGAAGAGAACCGAGGAAGAGAGAACCATATTTAGGGGATATTTTTAGAGAAAAAAGGTTTTAAACTCTGCAGCAGAGTTTAAATAGTGTATGTGGTAAGTATGGTTGTGCCACATTTACCGGTAGTGTGACACAGGGGATGGAATTTAAGGTACCTGAGAATGACTTGCAATTAACATTGCAAATGCTGACTGGTGAAAAGATCACAGCATTCAGACTTTAGAAAATAGAAATCCTGGGTTCTGGGTCTTCTGCCTATTTCCTCACCATCTCCTCCCCTTGCACCCTGATCTGCCATCACCACCGTGCAACTTTAGAGATGTCATACAACCAGTCTGGTTGATTGTTGAAGAAAGAACCTAAGTTAGAAAGCAGGTAGTCTCTTCTTGCTCTAAGATTTTTGGTTCAAAACAGGAGATTACATATGGCTATAAAAGCGCCAATCTTTTCCCTCCACGTATAACTTAATTTGCTTAATAACCCTCTTGTCTTGCTCAGAGCAAAAAGGTGAAGTGCAGCTCAGTCTGTCTCCGTGTTCACCACTCCAAATGTTCCCCTGGTGCACCTGCTCGTGTTTGAAAAGCTTACCTTAATGGCACGGCTGAGTCAGCATCTGCTGCACCTGTGTCCCTTGATTGTGAGCAAGCAGATCGCAGAAGGTGGCTGGGGGTTCATTCAGCTGCAGCAGAAGACAGAGTTCTGTTGAGGAGGCAGGGAAAGGAGAGAAAACTTCAACAGAAATAGTTCAAGTGTTTCGAAGTTAAAAATAAAACTATATCACAAGAGGCAATGTGACCGGGCTCAGCTTACCATCTTTTCTTTCTCCTGCATTTATCAACACTTGGTCTCTGCTGGAGTGGCATCTAGCAGGGGAAGCCAGAAGGGAAGTAGGGTTTTATATCAATGGGTTTTCTTTCCCTTGAGGAAGGAGGAAAATCCCTTTCAGAAGGACCATTTTCAAGGCCAGAGCAGCCTCTCAGACTTCTGTGCGTGCAGTCGGCAGATCCAGCTGTGCTCACGGTGGCCGGTGGAGCATTCAGGACAGGCTGCTGCTCTAATTATAACCATGCTTTTCACCTAAACTCATCACTGGCTGAAGCAGCAGCTTGTGCAAGTGACGTGAGGTCCTGTTTCTGAATCTCCTATTTCTTGTCCTGTCACGTAAGTGGCTGTCCTCTCCTGGCCCTCTTCTTTCCCTGGTGGTTGGGAAAGGGGGAGTTTGGAATTCAGAAATCAGGCATAGAATTAGGGGTGTGAGAGAATTAGGTGTGGTGGGAGGCTTAGCTATCCCTTAGTGCAGTTTCCTCTTTTTACAGATGAGGGGACAGCGGTTTCGAGAAGTTAAATCCTTTGTCCAAGGTCACACAGCTTGCTAGTGGAAGAGCCAGAGGAAAGACTCAGTTATTCTAACTCTCAGTTTGGTGCTCTTTTTTATCTTCTTCAAAGAAATCCATTCAGCTAGCTTCTGAGGAGAGAAAATACATAATCCTGGCTTTGCTAATTTCTAGGTATATGGCTCTGACCAGGTTCCTTAACCACTGTCTATCTCAATTTTCCCAATCGTGAAATGGAGATGATAATTTTGGGTGTGACCATGTGTTAATATGTTAACACATTAATGTAGTAATCTAGATAAAGCACCTGTATGATGTCTAGCACATAACAACTACTCAAGAATGCAGTTATCTGAATGTACGGGCTAACAACAGATGTGCTAAATTCTGCTGTAATTAACAGACACCGAATTCCTTTTTCCCCTGGATTTTTCCATGCATATATGTCCATGTAGGTAAATGTATTTGGGGTGAGGAATTAGCAGTTGAAAATTGTAAAAATTTTGTATAGTGATCTTGTATCCTGGAACTTTGCTGAACTTGTTTATTAGTTCTAATAATTTTCTTATGAATTCCTTAGGATTTTCTATATATAAGATCATGCCTGTGTCCAGTATTTTCGCCTTAAGCATCTTCGCCATAGATATCTTTGCCACAGGCATTTTTGCCACATAACTACAGTCATGCACTGCGTGACGTTTCAGTCAATAACGGACTGCATATACGACGGTGGTCACGTAAAATTAGTTCCATATAGCCTAGGTGTGTAGTAGGCTATACCATCTAGGTTTGTGTAAGTACACTGTACGATGTTCGCACAACAACGAAATCACCTAATGACACATTTCTCAGAATGTATCCCCATCATTAAGTGACTCATAGCTGTAATAGGATGTAAGGCAATTTTGCCATAAAAGATAAAATAACTGGTTGACAGTTTGGTTTCAGGTAGGAAGTATGGTGACAAAACTTACTGGAAGTGTGAAATGAGAGGCTGCGTACTGTACTGGAAAATGGTAACCTATCAGTTTGCAAATTCTTCTGTGTGCACAGTCATCCCTCCCACCCCTCAAAACCAAAAGTTTACCAAGCTATGGCAAATATAAAAGAGGTGGCTAGTCCTTCACAACTGTCTTTGAGAGCATTAATTATGGATTCTTTAGTTAATTTAGATACAACAGCTTGTTCTCCAATGTCATCTTTCCCAAATTTATCATGCAATATTAGAAGTTGGAGGCAAAAGAAGAATCAAGCTTCTCCTCCTATTCCCCCAGCTCCCCAAAAGAGAAATGGTTACGTGATTTCTGATGAGTATGTTTCTTGACAATGGTGAACATTTTTTCTATTTGATAGTGGACAACACGATGTGGACAGAATTTTGGTATTTGGCACAGAATCTGGCTTAGATGATTTGGTGAAATATAAGGACTGGGCACGCGATAGAACATTTAAGTGTAGTCCAGATATGTACTACATGTTTCTTTATGTCCTTTTTAATGTTCCTCTTTTATTTTGTTTCTCATTATTTTATCTTTCATAAGGTGAAAAGTTATTGATTTGAAGGAAGAACTATGGAGACAGTAAAAGGGTCAGTGGTTGCTGGGAGGTAGGGGAGAGGGAGGAGTGAATAGGTGGAGCTCAAAGGGGTTTTAGGGCTGTGAAACTGTTCTGTATGATACTATAATAGTGGATACATGTCATTATACATTTGTCAAAATCCATATAATGTACAACACCGATAGTGAACCCTAATGTAAACTACTGACTTTAGGTAACAATGATGTATCAATGTAGGTTCATCAGTTGTAACAAATGTACCACTCTGGTGTGAGTTGTTAACAGTGGGGGAAGCTGTGTGTATGTGAAAGCAAAGGGTATACAGGAAATCTCTTGTACTTTCTAATTTTGCTGTGAACCTGAAACTTCTCTAAAAAAGAAAGGCTATTAAAAAATCAAAAGTGAAAAAAAACCCCAGTAAACAAAAAATCCTCACAGCCTGAGGCCCAATGTCACTTTCTAGGTCTGCAGTCTTGCCCTACAAGATCCCTCTGTGATGACCCAGCATGTGATGAGTAACAGGGACCTGCAAACCTGCTACTGCTACTGTCTCTGTTAGTGTCCCCCAGTAAATCCTGACCCAGTTGTTATTATGTAAGATACAATACCAGATTATTCACATTATCATTTCTTCCATGATTGGTTAATGACTTAGAAATGTACTTTTTAATTTCTAAATGGAGAGGTTGGAGTTTCTTCTAATTAAATTGCCGTATGCTCAAAGAATGCTGTTTGTGTGTTGTTGATTCAGAGTTTGTTAAGATTTGCTACGTGGTCATTATGTGCTTGAAAAGAATGTGTATTCTCTACCAGCTGGATGCAGAAATCTATATACTTCCACTGGATCAAACTCATTGACTGTGTAGTTAAGATCTTCTCTACCTGTAACAAATTTTTATCCATTTGACCTATCAGTTATTGAGTATTGTATTAAAATCTTCCATTATGATTATGTATTTGTTAAGTTTCCCCAAGAATTTTGTCAATTTTTACTTTGTACCTTTTGGGAATATGTTGTTAAATGTATACAAACTCAGAATTACATCTTTCAGGTTTAATTGTTCCTTTTGTCCTTATCTAGTATACTTTTACTTCCAACAAAGTGTTTTGCCTTAAAGTTTAATTTGACAGATATTAATATAACTATGCCAGCTTCCTTCCTGTTTAAATAAAGGTTTTTGAGCAGCTGTCCCCATGGCCTAGTGGTTAAGTTCAGCACTCTCTTCTTTCATGGCCCAGGTTTGGTTCCCAGGTGCGGACATACACCACTCATTGGCGGCCATGCAGTGGTGGCAACCCACATACAAAATAGAGAAAGATTGGCACAGATGTTAGCTTAGGGTGAATCTTCCTTAGTGAAAAAAAAAAAGTGATGGATTTGAGGTCTTATTTTTTAAACACAGACTTTTGCAGCTATAAATTTTCCTCTAAGCACTGATTTAACTTCATCCAATGTTTTCGCATGTTGTGTTTTTGTTGTCATTCACCTTTATTTCCTAATTTTCCTTGAGATTTCTTTTTCTTATTTGTATTTCCATTTGTTATTGTTATTTAGGCGTGTCTGTATATTTGTAAATTTCACAAATTTCCTGAATTTTCTTCTGCTATTGATTTCTAATTTTGTTCCATTGTGTTTGGAGAACAAACTTTATATAATTTCAATCCTTTTAAATTCATTATTTTGTGGCCTCAAATGCCTTTTATTCAAAGTATTTCCTATGTCCTTTATTCAAGTTTTGAAGTTTCCCCTACAGAGGTCTTAATTTTCTTAGTTAATTCCAAAAACTTTATATTTTTCATTGGGAGGTACTTATTTTATGTGTTTAATATCGGTTTTGAGAAATGCTGTTAATTTTGTGGGTTAACATATAGCTGGAAAATTTGCTAAACTGTCATTCTAATGTTTGACTAATGATTTTGTCAGTTTTCCTAGGTGATCATCTCATCTTTAAAAATCTGTTTCATCTCTTCCTATGCCAGTTTTTGTATTTCTTACTACATATGGACTCATACTGTATTAAAACTAATGGTGATAGAGATTTCCCCTTGCATTTTGACTGAAAATACCCTTTAGAAAGCCACGGACCTAAAGATTGGAAATAAAATGTAAGTTTATAGCCTTCTCACATTAAAACTGAATGACCCTTAAAGGCTTTTGACACTTTAAAAAAATCTAAGATATTTTTGGGAAGATGGGATTTTGGAGTCTCATTGGCCACTAAAGGACTAAGAAGCCTTCTCCCCAGGGATAGTTGTGGGCCTGATTGTGTAGTACTGAGTTATACTTGGAAAAAACTTTAGTTTTTACATTTCCATGGAAATCAAAGTGACACCAACCCAGATATTCAGGTTAAGAAGCAGATAAAGGAAAGAAAAGAGGCATATACAAGAGGCAAGAAGATCCTTTTTCTATACAATCTGGTATTTATTAGTACTTTAATCAAAGAACTCCAAAGTCCACCATACTGGAAGGGTTCTGGAATTCTAGAACCCCTCTTAGACTGTTGATTGCAAAATGCTGGCTTGTCATACTGGACCAGGTTTGCCCAGGGGATAGACCTACTCCTAGACCAGCAAAGATGCTAAGAGAGGAACTCTGTTCTTCCAGCTGGGGCCTTGTGGGCGAGAGATACCAATACAGATACTGAAAAGAAGAGCTGGATATCTCATCTTCATCAGGAAAACTATACAGTTTCATGATTTGGGCTATGTCATAGGCATCAGAGTACAAGGCAGGAACTGAGGCCACTAGTCTCTCCAACTGAAGATCCTGCATTTGGACATCTCTTGTGGGACTCTCAGTGATGATCGAGTCCCAGGCCCATGGGAAGGGCCTAAGGGCTGAGGTGGAAGGAGCTACAGAAATCGGAAACTGCAGGAAACAAAAGAACAAGGACTGCTTGATGCTGTGGGTGAGTTGGGCACCGTCTTGGCTGGAAGGATCTGGTTTTGTTGCTTTAGTGATTGCTGTTGTTGCTGCTGCTGCTTCCTCAGTTTGAATTGCCCGTTCCTGAACCAAGTCTGGGAGTAGAGGAAGAGGGGAGATTATGGTTTGTTAATGGATAAGGAGTTTGAGGCTTCTGCCGGGTGAAAAAAGCCAGATTATAACCCTCATGCCCTCTTTAAGTCACCATGACACTGAGTTTTGAGAGCGCAGAGATAGGCACGAATGGAGTTAGTAGGAGGGACAGTGAGGGATTGGCACTGGGACCACAGAGAAGGAACAAGGAAAGAAAGGGGGATGTTTCAGAGGTTGTGCTGGGGATTCAGAGAAAGGGTCCTGAATTCTAAAGAGAAGCTAGTTCCAGGATCTAGGGAAAGGTCGGGAATTTGAAGTGAAGGCTTTTCAAGATTATTTTAGAAGCCCACTACAGGGGAGAATACTCCAACAAAACATTTGGGGCCTTAGCAGACTCAGAGGTTGGGGGGAGTTATTTGTCTGTTGGTAGTGCTGTGAATAACAGACTGCAGGGTTTTCCTTGAGAGGACCCTAAACAAGGAGTCTGTCTGGATGACAGTCCTTCCTCTATTTGGGCTCTATAGTACAAGACCTCTAGAATTCTAATTCCAGTTATACTAGTTGTTATCTCTGTGACCCAGTCACTTTGCCCCTGAACCTCACTTTTCCTCATCTTTTAAACTAGATGATAGTGAGGCCAATATATGCCCAGTTCAGTACTAGCACACAGTGAGTACTCAATAAATGAAATGTTATTATTGTGTTATGGAGGGAATTTCCAGGCTGAATAGTAGAATGTGGTTTGGATGGCATACCAAGCACTTCTCTCAGGGGATTAGACAGACCTTTACTGTAGACCCCGGTAGGTTGAGTTTCAAAGCCAATTCCTTCTGGAGATTTTTATCTGGAAACATGGTGGCTAAACAGAGCCTCCAACTCTTCATGCTGTCTGTGAGTGAATGAGGTGCATTCTTGGTGCTACTTCTATGTTGCTGTAGAGAAGAGATAGTGGGGAGGTGGTTACACTAACACTACCCTCTACCCAAACACCCCAGAACACCACAGCTGTGAATCTTCTATGACTTTCCTCCAGCCAGGTTTGGAATCCAGGAACAACAAGATCCTAGGTCTTGACTCTGGGAAGCTAAGCCCTATGTAACAGTGCTCTGTCCTCTGTTTTCTGAGATTTAGTTTGTCCCTGCTCAGAAATGTTACCTCTTCACTTTTCTCCGTACTCAATCTCTTCACTCTGGAAACTAGCTCCCCTGAGTTTCAGTTTGCCCTGCACTGACCCTCAGTGCAAACCCTTTTCTCTGGTGCTCAGCCTACCTACCCTACCTCTCCTCAGGACAGTGGACAGTAGCTTTGCTCTTCTTTTTCACACTTTGTTTCTTTTAGAAAATGGGAAGAAACCCCATATTCCTGAACCTGAATAGAGCACACTCTTCAAAATGGGTTTCCTCTCTTCACTTATTTATTCAGGAACCTGGTCTATCTTGTCTGGCAAATGGGTTTTTCCTTTTCCAGACTTTCTGAAGCTCTGTTCACTCCTCTGGGAAAACGTTCATAAGAAATGAGACATAACTAAATATGTGGAGATGACTTGAAAATTTATAGAACATTTAAAAAAATGGCAATGTAGAGAAATACGAAAATTTCCAAGAAAATACAATTACCAAAATTTGCTAAAGAAGAACTGCAGACCCGGAAAGACTAATAACAACACAAAAATATAGGTAAGTTATAGAATTCAAGGCAATGCTGTGTCAATTTTCCTGTTATATGCTCATTTCAATAAAAGGGGGAAGGGTCGTTTCCCCATTTACCCACATATTGGACCACAATATTTCCGCGTGGTATTGTGATTTATAATAAATGTATATTTTGGTCTTCATCCATGGCTCTGGGCTCACAGCTCCCCATGCCCTTGGAATTTCTTAAGTGATAAGAGCAATGGGAGCATCTTTTGTTATAATATTTGGTTTCTTGTCCTTAGTTCCTGAAATCGCTTCAGAGCCATAAAGGTGAAATAGGTGTCTTGTTATTCCTAACGAGCCCCTTTCCACCACAGCTGGGTTTATGTTAACCAAGTGACTTTTGGAAATCCCCTAAAGATGGGGGACTGGTTGCCAGAGGAACCAACCCTGATTAGAAGGTTGGAACTTTCAGTCCCATCGTCGGATTTCCTGGGAGGGAAGTGGGGCTGGAGCAGTTGAGTCAATCATCAATGGGCAATGATTTAATCAATCGTGCCTGTGTAATGATGTCTCCATAAAAACCCAGAATGAGGGGGTTCAGGGAGCTTCCAGGTTGGTGAACCAGAACACACCCCCGTGGCACCATGCTTGGCACCACACTTCTCACAGACAGAAGCTCCTTTGTTCGGTACCTCACCCTTCGTATCTCTTCATCTGGCTGTTGATTCATATCTTTTAATATCCTTGGTAATAAACTGGTAATCTAGTGAGCAAACTGGTTTCCTGAGTTCTGTGAGCCACTCTAGCAAATTAATTAAACCCGAAGAGGGGGTCATGGGAACCTCTGATTTATAGCCAGTCAATCAGAAGCACAGGTGACAACCTGGACTTGCCATTGACATCTGAAGCGGGGGCAGTCTTGTGGGATTGAGCCCTTAAGCTGTGGAATCTGATGCTATCTCCAGGTAGGTAGTGTCAGAATTGAGCTGAATTGTAGGACACCCAGCTGGTGTTGGAGAACTGCTTGGTGTGGGGAAAAAACCCGAACATCGAAATTGGCGTCAGAATCGTATCCTACCTTGGAAAAGGGTTTTTCTATATTTCTATCTCCCTATGCTTCAGTCCTTTTCTCCTAGAAAAATGTTCTCACTTGCCCCATATCTTCTGTCCTCAGCTTATCTATAATAATTTTGTCAAGCATGGGCCAAAGTCACTTGACCTTGATATGAAATTTATAACTTCCCCTTTTATAATGGGAACATGTTTTGAATAGATTTTTGAAAAGAAGATAGAACAATCAATCGCTGATTTAAAACAAATGCAAAATATAATTATAGGGCCCATGAGAAGAGGGCAACAGTGGAGTAGGGAGGGCAAAGGAGAGTTATACTTACTGGGATCAGCTGGATCCTGTGGTATCAAGTTCATGCTGGAATCATCCAAGTTGATAAAAAGGTCTGGCTGGGGATTATCTGGGGCCATTCCATTCATCAGGGATTCTGAAATCTGAGATGGAAAGCCTATGAGAAAGGGGGAAACTGATGGAGTCATTCATTCACTGGAAAGCAATCTTTTCAAGGGGCATGGTCTTGCTCTAAGGACCTCAGGCAAATGAAGTTAACCTCTGGAGCCTCTACCTCAGCTGAAAAACGCTTCACACTTTGTACCATAGGAAAACATTCCAGATGTCTTAGCCAAAAATGAAATTTTGGGAATATTAAAAGAGATCGTATGTAAATATCTTTGTGACTCAGAGTAGGAGGTATTTCTTTATGAGATTGTTGAAACAGTCTATACATGAAAAGATGGATAAATTAGACAATTAGACTAGATCAAGTGACCCTAGATTTCTCATCAGAAACTAAGGAAGGCAGTGGAACAAAATCTTTAAAGTGTTGGAAAAAAACTGTTAATTCAGAATTCTGTATCCTGAGAAAATATCCTTCAAAAGTGAAGGTGAAATGATGACATTCTCAGATGAAGGGAAACTATGAGAATCCATGGCCAGTAATCATGTTCTATAGAAATGTTAAAGGAAATTTTTCAGACTGAAGGGAAATGATATAAGATGGAAAACTGGAACTTTGGAAATGAAAGAAGAGCCACAGGAATAGTAAATGTCTGGTTAAATATAATAGACTAATTTTCTCTTAAGTTATTTGAAATATATATGAATATTAAAAATAAAAATTATCACATCATCTAGTGGGGGTTTTTTTCTTTTTCTTTTGCCATAATTACAGATTCACAGGAAGTTACAAAGAAACAATGTATAGGGAGGTCCTGTTCACCCTTCACCCCACCTCCCCGAGTGGCAACATCTTGCATAACTGTAGTACCCTATCAAAGCCAGGAAAATGACATTGGTACAATCCATAAAGCTTATTCAGATTTCGCCAACAGCATTGCCCAACTTAGACTGGATGGTGGGTGGTCTAGGATACTTCTGCTCGACCTTCTCTTCTTCACTAGGGGTCAGATTTGTGTCATGGTCTGATAGCTCTCCCAGCCTCCTCTGACTCCCTCTGCATTTTCTCTCTCTGGCATTTCCCTTAATAAAATCCTTGCAGGTTTAATCCTATCTTGACATTTTCTTCTTAGAGGACCCAGACTAGCGTACCCTATTTTTTGTGTTGCCAGTTAATTCATCCTGGAAAATGGGATTCAGTCTGAGCCAAAGGCACTTGGGATTCATTTGAATGTTGTAACTGTCCCTCCTTTGAGGATGGCTGTGGGTCCCCCAGAATTGGGGGTCAGACTAGAGGGCAGGCAGACGGTCGTTGTACTCACTGTGATCAACTTGGTCTTGTTGTATCGTGTCAATGCTATAATCACTCATGTGGATATGAGAGTGGGTCTGGCGAGTCCCAGGGGCTCCTCTGTTCATCTGGGCACCAGAGAGCTGCATTGGTAGGTCTGTGGAATAGATTGGTGGGGGCGTTGTGTGTAAGGAGTGATGAGCTCATTCATTTCTGTGAATGCAAAGTATTCAAGGCCACTGGGTTTGAATCCCAGGTCACTCAAATAGTACCTCTGTGAATTTAAAGAAAAAGTGACTTGACCTCTATAAGCTGTTGTTCCTGCTGAAAAATAATTATAATTTCTACTTCACAAGGCCATAGTGAGGATTCACTAAGAGCCTATTGGTAACTATCAGTAAATCACAAAGCCTGTTGCAATGTAACGCTCAAGGGATGGAGACTCTTGTTATTTAGAAAAGCGATTCAGACCGTGTAACTGTACTGCTGAGAACCCTTCCATGACTCTCCAGTGCAGGTGGGATAAATCCCACATTCTCACGGACCCTGGCCTAGGGAGCCTTATAGGAACAGGCAGTGCTGCCCTTAGACCTGGGCAAAAGCAGCCCTTGTCTTAAGTCCCTTCATTGAGTTCCACACCTCTTAAACTTTAATAGGTATACAAATCACCTAGGGATCTCGTTAAAATGCATATTCTGATTCAGTAGGTCTGGGGTAAGGCTTGAGATCCTGCAGTTCCAACAAGCTCCCAGGTGATGCTGATATTACTGATCTGCAAATAAGACTTTGAGTAACAAGACCTTAAAAGGGCCTCTCTCAGCTCTCTCTGTATGTGCCACTCCCCTCTGGGCATGGAGTCTGCAGGACAAAAGTGTCATGACCACCTGAACTATCTGTCCACCTCTAAATCATACTCCCTGTACCAGAGAACACAGGCTTTTTTGCCAAATGGCCCCAGGCCTGCGTAGCCTCTTCCCTGAATTCATCCTCCTGAGGGGAGAACATACTGTCAGTGTGCACCCACCCTGGCCCGAGGGGTGACTGTTGGTCAAGGGATGTCAACAGAGCCTTGACCTTATGGAGGCAGACAGGAGTGAGAATGAGGGTGGAAGGGCTGGGGCTAGCTCTCCCTCCATTGCTGCATTCTGCTGTGGAACTTCAAAAACCTAAGAATTTGAAATTTGAATTTCAACTTCTAGGAAGATATATTTGTCAAGATGGGCAGGTAGAACATATTTTACTTAAGAGTTTGATAGCTTGATTTACAACTTTTAAATACTTAAGATATATGGCAGTCTGCCTCTATTTGTATTCTTGTCACGGAAATGTTAGGCACCTGTTGAGCTCTCCCCTCTTCTTCTTGGCTCTCTGTGTTCTGGCCACACTAGACTTCCTTCAATTCTTTGAACAAATCATGAGCCTCCTGTTTCTAGGTATTTGCATGTGCTCATCCCCCCTATTTATCTCCCACTTAACACCTAGTCGACACCTGCTCGCCTGTCTTTTCTCAGTTTAAACAGCACTAACTTGCAGAAGTTATCCTCTTCCCCACTTCACCATGTTCCATGTTCTCTTATCTCTTTCTTAGCACCATGTTCTTTTCCTTCTAAAAGCAATTTTATTTACCCACTCATTTATTTGCTCCAGTTACTGTTCCTTTATTTCACCTTTGGAAACAATTGGCTATGAGGAGTTGATGTGTCAGTGGGAGGAGAATATAGATTAGAAAAGAGTTTATGAGCGAGAGGAGAGAGGAAGGGAGAATGGGGGAGAAATAGTGGGGCAAAAGAGAGAGAGAGACAAAGAGCGGCAATTACTCTGAAAGTTTGGATGACATAGCGTAAGTTCTCAAAGAGTGCTCTGGAGGTCCTTGGATATCCCTGAAATCTTTTCAGGAGTTTCCTGAGGTCAAGTTGTTTTCATAATACTATTAAGATGTTATTATAGTTTTTAACTCTCATTCTATCATGAACATACAGTGGAATACAGTTACAAGAGCTTCATAACTCAGTAAACCAATATTTTGCAAATGACCAGTGTATGATGTTACAAAACCACGCATGGGTAAAAGATCCACTCAGAATGGGTTTTAATGTGACACATTATGAAAAGTTCACTGATATAATTTCAAATTTCACATAGCAATTAATCTTTAAGAAATTACTGCTTGTTGAGATTGTTTTGTAGTTTCAGAGAATATCCACAATCATCACAAAGGCTATTAGAATCCTTTTTTCTTTTCTAACACCATATCTGCATAAGGCCAGATTTCAACATAATCTGCATGAGGCCACTTTCAACAAAAACAATATATCACAAAAGATACATGTAAAAGCAGAAGAGAATTCCGCTGACTATTAAGCCAGACAAAGTTACTATAATGTAAAACAATGACATTCTTCTCACTCATTTTTTTCTTTTTGGTGGAAAATATAGTTAACATGTAATGCATTTATCATTTGATTTTGAAATGAATAAATACTTTTTAATTTCTCAATTTTAAATCTAATGTGGTAAAGGTCTATAGATATAAACTACAGAAACCAAAGGTCTTTGGAGTCCTCAATAAATTTTAAGAACTTAAAGAGGTTGAGAGCAAAAGTTTGAAAAGCAGTAATAGAAGCAGGCCAGGGCCTGGCGTTTAACTGAAGAGAAATTAGACTCAGCTAAGCATTTGCTCTTCAATATAATCCTCAGAATAAATGCAGTAATACAATGATGCAGTAACATACAATAAAAACATTTTATGTTATACAATATAATAATAAAATTACATTTGGACATTTTTCCATGTGTCAGACATCAAAGTGCTTCATACATGTGATTCATTTAATCCTCATCAAACACAGGGGGTAAAGGACAGTTGTTATCATCCTCTTACAGATGAAGAGAAGTAGGCTCGTAAAGTTTGGGCAGCTAGAGTAGTGTAACAGGGAATGAATCAGGTCTTACTGACTCCTGCATGTACATCTAACCCCCCATCCCCTTTCCCAGGAAGGGCTTTGAGAGTCTATAGCTTAAACTAGCATTTTTTTTTTAACACATTAAACTCTGTATATATATATATATTTTTTTTTTAAAGATTGGCACCTGAGATAACATCTATTGCCAATCTTCTTTTTTTCTTTTTCTTCTTCTCCTCAAAGCCCCTCAGTACATAGTTGCATATTCTAGTTGTGAGTGCCTCTGGTTGTGTTATATGGGACACCACCTGAGCATGGCCTGATGAGCGGTGTCATGTCCTTGTCCGGGATCCCAACCGGCAAAACCCTGGGCCGCCCAAGTGGAGCGCCGAACTTAACAACTCTGCCATGGGGCCGGCCTCTAAAGTAGCATATTAAACAAACAAGTATATGTTTCAACTGGACTCAGGAGTTTTCCCTGATCAGGGCTGTGGAGAGCACAAGATGGAATTGCCAGCAAGGGCATTGCATTTACTCAGCAGATATTCATTGTGTGCCTCTCACAAATGGGCACTTATGTAAGTCTGGTGATTCTGCAATGAACAAAACAAGCAAAAACTGCTGCCATGATGGAGTTTCTAACGGTGGATATTCTAATGAGGATTTGCAAAGGCCAGGCCAGCACAGACTGGGGAAGTTTGGGAGCCCTGCAAAGCAGACACTACCCCTCAGGAGGCAATCAGACCTTCTGATCTTCCTTCCATTCTCAGTTTGCAACCCTCTCTCTATCATCTCCCTCTGGTGGGAATGGAGCTGAGTGATTTGCATCCTTTAATCTTGCTCCTTTGATCTTTTGAACCCTTTTTGACCACTTAAACCTCACATTCTAGATCCCATTGTTCCTCCCTCCCCTCTCCGTGCTTACCTGTCCTGAATCCACTTGCAGTGGCCATTTTCAAGCCTGCTTGATGTGTCTCTCTGGAAAGGCAGTTTCTTTAGTGTGTTCTTATGTGAAACATGGTGTATTTAAATGTAATTTTTGATACAATCAGACCCTTGCACCACCCAGACACACCTATAATGGCCTACCCTTCATTCTTCATTCAATCATTTATTCATCCAATAAAGGTATGCTAAAAGACTAATATAACTATTGGTGGAAATAGAGTCATTATTCTTTTTGTACTCAAAGTCTCTACCTTTGGCCAACCATTTAAGCTGGTTCCTGTGTCCTTTCGATACCACCACATAGTTACTTTTACACTTGGTTATTTAAAGTTATAGGTGAGTCTCTTTAAAACAGCAATGCCATCTGAGAATTTTAACGCGGATTAAATCCACTTATGTTCGATAGGATAATGATTAGTAATATATTTGAACAGATTTCTACTTCCTTATCTTTGTGGGGCCTTCCCCCCAACTTTTCCTGCCTTCTGTTGGAATGGTTGCACTTTATTCTCTCCCCTCTCCCACAACAGTATGTCAGTTATATGCAAGATTTAAAGTTACCATTAATTTTTTCATATACATACTTGATTTAAAAAAATAAAAAATCCATCAGTTTCTCTAAGCTTCTCCCAAACCATAAAATGCTCTTTGGAGTTTTAACAGTGAATTCTCCACCTTCAATCTTTCATGTTATATTTGTCTACTATTTTAGATCAAACTTGCTTTCATCCCCCTAAAAGTAGTCATCATTATTTTTTGTCATAAATATTTATTTAGATTTAACCATCTGTTTATCAAGTTCTTTGGTCATCATTGCTTCTTTCATCCTCCTACTTCTTCTTGGGCACAGTTTTATTCTCTCTAAAGTGGAATCATTAGTAGTTCTTTTAGTGATGGTCTATCAATTGTAAACAGTTTCAAACTTTCTTTGCCTGAAAACATACTTATTACATTGTCAATCTTGCATAATAGGTTAGATGAGGATAGAACTCTTTTATTTGAGAAGTCTGCTGACAGTCAAAATTATCCCTCTGTAGGTGATCTTTCTCGACTTTCTAGTTGCCTTTAAAAGATTTGTGCTTTGTCATAGTCTATATTTTTACCTCCAAGTGTTAAGGTAAGATTTGTTCTTACTTATCTTATCCATGACTCACCACATGTCTTCAATCTAAACACTCTTGAATTGCTTCAATTATGGACATTTCCGAGCCATGGACATTATCTCTTTGAATATGTTCTTTCTTTATCTCTACTAGCTTCTTCTGGAATTCCCATTAGATTTATAGACCTTCCTACTCTATTCTTTATATTTTTTAACTGCTCTCATCTTCTTAACTTTCTGAGCTGCAGCTTGTTTAGTCATGGTACTAAAAGTCTGATATATATATTTTATCACTCTGGCTGATGCTTTTCATTGACCTTTAATTTTGTTTGGGGTGTCCACCCACCCCTGCCACCATTTTCCTCAAACTGATCACAGTCTTACTTATTCACCCATTTGTTTGTTTTTTCATTCATTTATTCATCATTTTTCCCCCCAATTTCATATATTTATTTACTCGCTTATTGAGGTATAATTGACATGTAATATTATATTAGTTGCAGGTGTACAATGTAATGATTCAATATTTGAATATATTGCAAAATGATCACCACAATAAGACTAACTAACATCTGACACTATACATTGTTACAAAATTTTTTTTTGTGATGGGAACTTTTAAGATTTATTCTGTCAGCAACTTTCAAATATGCAATACAGTATTATTATTAACTATAGTCAACATGCTGTACATTATTCATCACTTATGTATTGAATGCCTACTGGGCAACAAGCACTGTTCTGGCATGTGGGGGGAGTTAATTATGACTGTAATAGACTTGACTCCTGCTTCAGACCACAGTAGCAACCATCGCCTTGTTGGACTACGCTTCTCTGGACTGAGAGGGCGACTCTGACACTGGCCCTTCCCACTCCTCCCATCAGCTAGCCCAGAGGGCATAGGTCCTGGACTAAACCATAGATTTAGAAACAGAAGACTAGACTCACACTCTGCAGCCTACCAAAGAAAGAAGAAGGAAACTCACCATATGACAAAAGAAGTGTACCCAGAGTAAGCAAAAATATAAAGCAATAGACAATAGGAAAGAAAATATTTAAGCATTAAAAAGTCAACCTAGGAAATGGGACAATGATTGGCAGGTGTTCCAGAAAGAGAGAACATAGTACAGAGAAATCTCATAGTTTATCCCAACATCTCTTTCAGTCTCTCTTATTTCCTCTCAGTATCTTACTCTCTTTTTCAATGTCTCTCACCTATCTATTATCTACCAATTTCTGTTATTCCTGTCATTCACTTGCACTCCTTACCTATTTGTTTCTCCCTTCCCTTCCCCCTCTCCTCTATTCCTCTTCTTTTCTCCTTTCTCTCTCTGAATCTCTTTCTTTTTATTTTTTTTCTTTTTTCCCCTATGTGCCCCTTTACCCCTTTCACCCTCCCTCCACTCCTTTTCCCTCTGGTAACCACCAATCTGTTCTCCATATCTGTGTTTGTTTGTTTGTTTTTCTTCCACATATGAGTGAAATCATATGGTATTTGTCTTTCTCCGTCTGACTTAATTCACTTAGCATAATACCCTCAAGGTCCACCCATGTGGTCACAAACGGCATGATTTCATTTTTCTTATGGCTGAGTAGTATTCCATTGTGTATAGACAGCACATCTTCTTTATCCATTTGTCCATTGATGGGCACCTAGGTTGTTTCCAAGTCTTGGCCATTGTGAATAATGCTGCAATGAACATAGGGGTGCATATATCCTTTTGAATTAACATTTTCATGTTCTTTAGATAAATTCCCAGGAGTGGAATAGCTGGATCATATGGTAGTTCTATTTTTAATTTTTTGAGGAATCTCCTTAGTGTTTTTGATAGTGGCTACACGAGTTTGCATTCTCACCAGCAGTATATTGAATCTCTTTCAAAAGTCAATTTCTGTCTCTCATACTGTCTCATTTTCTCAATAATGGAGGGGGCACCACCTTATTATGTCAGGTGGTGGGGAAGACCCAGTTCTCCACTCAGCCTCCCTTGACACTGCCACGGAAGACGAGCGGTGTGGAGGAGAAGGGAGGGCAGGACCTTATTATAGCTGGGTCGGGGCAGAAGGTTAGGGTCCCCACTAGGCTTCTGTTGAGTCCACCCTGGCTAGGAAGGGGAGCACACACGCACCCCTGACTAGTCCTGCATCTGTGACGCTCCACCAAAGAAGCTCACTATAAGCAAATCCTCCCACCCATTTTTCCTGTTTGTTGCTGCTGACTTGGGGAAATTTTGTCTAAATAAAAAAAGAGATTAGAAAAAGAGTTGAGTGTATCAAAGAGAAAAAGTAGTATCTAGAGAAATCCTTAGAATCCATAAGGGCTGATCTAAAATCTGTGCCTCCAAAGACCCAAATGGCAGCCCTGGAGTGCTTGCTTAGGTGTGCTCTGGCTTCCCACCCACCCCCAAACCAAGCAGGAGGTTGTTCCCCCAGGGCTCCTTCTGATAACTTTTCCCTGTCAAAGTACTCACCCCTCTCGCCATCTAATCAAAGGCTGTTTCTGCTCCAAAAACCACATCCTTCGGATTCACAGCCTCACCAGATAGCCCTCTTCCTCAGAGTGTCTGCTTGGTGTTTACTACACAAGCAGTCAGAACTTTTACCACGTGAGAAGTGGGAGAACAGCCTGTAGATGAATTTGGAAGATGTCACTGTGTTCTTTACAGATTCAATTAAATTAGTCTCTTTTCAGGCATTCACTGTTTAGTTTTACCATCTTGAAGTTGGCTTTCTGACGTTTTAACCTAGACCTTTGAAGTTATTTCAATTTTGCTTCCATCCCCATCCGTAAGTAAACTATTTCTACTAGTTCTTTGGGTCACTGTGGAGAAATAGGTCTTTTTCAGAGTTCCTTGTTAATTGAAACCGTTTATTAAAACTTCCTGACTGAAGCCACCTGAACTCAAGTCTACCTCAGCCCTTGGATTATACGAGTGGTTCTCAATTCCAGCAGCATATTAGGAACATCTGGGGAGCTTTTCAGTCATACCAGGGCCTAGAGGCCATCCCAGACCACTTATGCCAGAATCTCTGGGAGTAGAATAGTATTTTTAAAGGTCCCCAGGGGATTTTAATGTGCAGCCCCTGGACTTGTTCCAGTTGAGAACCACTGAACTTCAAACACAAACCCCTCTTAATTAGCATCTCCTTTATTCTGAACACATTAGACTCAATCAGCACCACTCATCCCATATTTCTGACCTTGTATATTTTCCGGCTCTTACTTTTTTGCAAATCACTTCCACTCACGTGAAAAGCACGGAGTTTACTCAGTCTGGGTAGATGATTCTGTTTTAGTCAATTCACAAATGTGGTTTGTGTAAATTTTATTTTTCCACATGCCTTCTGCAATTTCAATGGAAAAATCACTCTTCATTATTTGTGCAAGTTACTAAAATAATCAGATGACATCTTGGAATGTACATCAATTGTTATTTGAGTTTGCTTCTGCTTTTGGCAATATTAGACTGAACAAGAAACCACTTCTAGTAAAGCACCTTTTCCCTAAAATGCTGGATGTTATATAAAAAAAATACATCTTTTAAAATTCATGACTAAAACTGGTAAAATCAGAGAATTCCTTGTGGGATAGAAATGTCAAATAATCAGATGATCAATGTAAAGAAGTAAGTGAAACACTAGAACCAAAGTTTTCCATGGTGATGTCTGCTGATCCCTGGTGGTCTAGAGCATGGATTTTAATGGATAATGTGTTCTGGGGGTTAGGAGTCTGGGGTTCATAACAGGGTGAGAGGTAAGATCTCATATCTCCTGTATAAAGCAAAAACCCAAGAAGGGCAGCATCCTCAGCAAGTAAAGCAGAGAAATGTCTGTCCTGCAGATTGAGATGGTGAGGCTGGAAACCTGTCCAAATCTGGTTCTGGATGTCTAACATCATTCTACTACTTCTGTATCTTAAAACAATGCTAACCCAGAGATTAAGTTTGATGTAGTTCAGAATTAATATGTCTCCCAGGTAACTGACAGAAATCTGTGCAAATTTTTTTTCTAGATGACTTTAACTCAGACTTTGAAGAATTACCACAGATAAAATTCCAAGGAACATAAGCTCAGACACAATTAAAAGACAGACGGGAAATACTTCTGGTATGTTAGTATTAGTTATTATGGTAACTGTTAGCATAAAAAAATTCTTTAGGCTCCAGACCTCACTCCTCCAGGGAGGGCTGCGGACGTTGGGGTGGCTCCCACCTGGCTGGCTGAGAAATTCCGCTGCTCCCGAAGTCCCCCAGTACATAGTTGTATATTCTAGTTCTGAGTGCCTCTGGCTGTGTTATGTGGGACACCACCTCAGCTTGGCCGGATGGGCAGTGCCATGTCCGTGCCTAGGATCTGAATCGGCAGAACCCTGGGCCACCAAAGCGGAGAGTGTGAACTTGACCACTCAGCCATGGGGCAGGCCCCTCTTTGGAGATTTTATAGCATTTGCACACAGTATTCAGACTTCTTCAAGCAACCCCTCTTACTGATCGTCACCTTTATTTTGCTGACTGGTTTCTCCTTGAAGTCTTTGATTTCCTGAGTTCCCTACACTGGATGGGGTGGCCCTCTCTAGTGCTCCCATTGTACTTATCATGTGATTTTAAAAATTGAAGTTACCAGCTCACTTCTGTCTCCCTGATGATGTGTGCTACCAGGAATTGGTTTATCATCATCATTGTGATCTCAGCTCCAATTTCTATGTTCAACCCTTAATCAGTAACTGGAAAATATTGGTTGAATGAATAAATAATCTTTGATCCCTCAAAAAAATTCTTTAATATTTTTGAGAAGTAGAATTCTGTATTTTCTAAGAGTTTTTAAAAATTAGAAATAGATGTTGAATGTTTGAAATAAATTGTAAAGTTTAAAATATTCTCTAGTCTTCTTAGTAGGATGATATAAACCATTCCTTGCAATTCCTTCCTAATCATTTTCCTCATTTGGTTATAGCTCACCTAATAAAAATAGAATAACTTTGTGAGAGATTTCTTTGGTTTATTTTTTTTTCCCATAAAAACCTGGATTTATCTTGGGAGCAATATTAGAACAGTTATATATCACTTCTTTTTTTTTTTTTTTTTTTTTGCTGTGGAAGATTAGCCCTGAGCTAACATCTGTGCCAATCGTCCTCCACTTTATACGTGGGTCACTGCCACAGCATGGCCGACAAATGGTGTAGGTCCATGCCCAGGACTGAACCTGCAAACCCAGGCCACCAAAGTGGAATGTGCTGAACTTAACCACTATGCCACAGGGCCAGCCCCTGTATCACTTTCTTTGAATAGTACTTTTTATGTGGTGGGCACTGTTCTAAGCACTCTACACATAATTCATTTATTTAGTGCTCATAATAACCAAATAGGTTGTTACTATTATTATCCTCCTCATCTAGATGAAAAAAAGGAAGCACAAAGGGGTTAAGCAAGTTGCCCAAGATCATACAGCTATTAAGTCCTCAAACCTAGCCTGACTGGCTTCAGAGTGCACTCCTGACCCTTATGCTATATGGCATCCATAAAATTCTTCCATGACTACGATCTAAATTAAGATCCCTTTTATTTCTTTGATAGCACTCTGTTCATTTCTGCCTGAGCATTAGTACAACTTAAAATTATTAATTAATTTGATGTTTGTCTCCTTCTCTAAGCTCTTTCTCTTTGAGAGCGGGAGCCATTTTCATGCTATTTCCCTTCCATATACCTAGCACCTAGCACACAGTAGATGCTCAACAGTTGAGTGAACGAATGCATAAAGGGTAACTAGGAAAAATATTTACTTCACGGAGTAATGTCTCCATCTTGTGGAATTTTAGAATATTGTCGCTCAAAAAAATGTTTTCATAAGGTAGGTTTTCACAGGAGAATTGATTCTCAAGGGCTATTTCTCAGACTTGTATTAGAGTCTTTTTTTTATTGGACTGGTAATTAACAGGCTGCAGTTTATGTCCAGAATTCATTGGATTCAACCTTGCCAAAAGCTAGAGCACAGGTCCTTTAATAAGTTCTTGGCTGAGGACGATCATTCAGGCCCCTTCTTTGCAGCATTCATACAGCTATCTAAGGAGTCCATGGGCCAGCAGCCCCCGACTCTCATCATATATTCCTCACAGTGTGTGATGGCTAACGTAGAAATTGTGTACAGAAATAGCCTCTGTCCTACCATCACACACTATGAGAGAGGGGCAGATTAGGCTCCATTGGAAATCTCAGGTTTTACTCGTTTAATGTTTTGCACGCATAATCTGTAATAATTAAAAAAATACTAATATGTTAAGAAGTTACTTCCCTGATCTACCTATTATAGGTAGCTTATTTTACGAAATTAACAAAACTTGCTATTCAAACTCGAAATAGATAAAAAGAAAAAGGACATGTTTAGGCCAGTCTGATTATAAACGCAGATTCTATAGGGAGAGCCTTTTTTTTTTCTTCCCTCTTTTAATCTAGGCCCAACTCTGGTTTTCTCACTCTAACCAACGATTGACGTGAAAGGCGGGTAGTCTAAGACGCCCCGGCGACAGCGAGAGCCGCTCCTTCCCTAGGATTCTATGGTTCTCAGGTTACTCTCCCCATTGAAAACTCTATGGTTCCGGGGCGAGCTAGGAGGCCTGAGTTTGAAAACCGTGGCGGGAAGATGGCGGCTCCACCTGTCACCAGGCCCGGTTTCCCGCGACAGGGAGGACGCTGGGACTGTGGCTTTCCCTGAACTGCCAAGAAGAGTTCGCGATGAATCTTGCACGCTGGAGTGGGAAACGGCGGCGTTCAGCATCAGGCTCCGACTCCTTCTCGGGAAGCGCCGGTGACAGCAGTGACAGCCCCCGGCTGCCCTCGGGGCCGGTGCTGAGCCCACCTCCGGGCCTGGGCCGCAGCTTGAAGGACCGCGGCTGCCCTCCGGCCGGAGCTGCAGGTACTCCCAGGCACTCTGGGCGGCGGCGGGCGAGGTGGGCAGCTCAGCCGGGCCGCACGTCGGGAGGTGTCCTCACCGCGCGGAGTGGCCTGTTCGCGCGGCTTACTCGGCCTCTACTCCCCTTCTCAGTTTGTGACTCGGGCCTGGGGCGGCAGGTCACTTTCTGTTCGGAAAGGTGTGCTTTCAGCCCATACTCAGCGACCGCCTGGTAGTAACATTCAAGTGGTTTCTGGGTCTTTCGACCTTTACAGCAACAGTTTCCTACTTGGCCAAATCTCATCGCCTGCAGGGGCCTCTCTCCTAGTAGTGCCCAGTGCTTCTTACAGATCCTTGTATGGGATGTGCGTTGTGTCCGGGTGTGCTTTCAAGAGCCTCCTTCCATCACATAGGAATTCCGGACATAGTGGAGGGCTACCTACTGAAGTCAAATGTTAGAACTGAGTTCAACTGTTAATTCCTTTTTTCTTTTTTCCTGAAAGGGGAAGGGGAATGCAAGCAGACAGTTCCTGAGGATCAAATGGACAAGCTGCTCTTGGCAAACTGGGGACTTCCTACAGCGGTTCTGGAGAAATATCACAGTTTTGGTGTAAAAAAGATGTTTGAATGGCAGGCAGAGTGCCTTTTGCTTGGACAAGTCCTGGAAGGAAAGAATTTAGTCTATTCAGGTATTCAAATTTGTGCAAATTAATTTCTCTACTGTTTTAAAGACATTATGAATGTAAAGGATACTCGAGGTAGTTATGATTTTTTTAAAAGGTGGATGAGGCAGTGCTTTATAACTAGAGAAAGTATTAAAATAATATGTATGTTTAAATTATTCAAATTGCATTACATGGCTGAGAGGAAAAGGCAAGAAAAATAACTTAGAAAGCAAGGCAAACAAGAACTTACTCTGCCAGCCATTCCTCTGAACAAACATATCCCAGAGTGAGTGTGCAATGGGAGATGTAACTGCTCTTCCCTCAGTTGATCTCCGTTGCTTTTCGGTGTGTGAACATTATACTTTATAGGTTTATAAATTGATCTGCTTGTACAGGATTGTATACACAAACAATACGTAATGTACTTTATGGAAGATTTATGTGGGCTTTCAAGAGCAACTCTGACGTACATACTTTTTAACCTTTTTACTATATTGACTTTAGAAACTACTCGTTTGGTAAGATGCACTTTGTATCCATTTTCTCTGAAATTGTGAGTCATCCAGATTCTTTATTATGGCTGCAAAAAGTAATTGGACAATTAACTTATCAGTAGATATAAGTTCAGGCTAGGGAATCAGACTAGTTGAGTTACACTGGCTCGTAACCTTGCAAGTTACTAGACAGTGCTTAGAACAGTTTTTGACATATAGAAAATACATAGTAAATGCTAACTAGTGGCAGTGGTAGAATGATCTGACCATTTCAATTGCTTAAACCAAAACTTGGGGACCATTCACAACTCTGGTCACCAGCACACTTCAGTTAGCACCATGTCCAGTTTCTGTTACCTCAGATGTCGTGATTCTGACTACTTCTCCCTGTTTTTAGCTCTTTTACCTAGTTTACTATCATCTTTCTTCCACATCATGCTCCCTATCATCTTAGTTTTTGCAGTAGCTTTATATGTTTATCTTTTCTCTCTGGTGTTGCTCTGCTACTGCAGCCAAAGTGATCTTTATAAAGTACAAGTATGAGCTTGTCATTCCTTTTCATAAAACTCACTACTTATTCTGCATAGCTTTCAAGATAAATTCTAAAACTCCTTACACGGTGGGATTATAAAACTCTTTCATGTGGCACATTTATCGCTCTTCATTCACTCCCCTCCTTGTTTTATATGTCAGGCTTACTAAATTACTGTCATCTGAACATACCGGGCTTTCCTCCAGGCCTTTGCCCATGCTATTTTTTTTGCTTAGCATTCCTTTCCTCTTCCCTTCTCACCTTCCTTCTCATAAGTTCTGTTTCCTTTCCGTAAACTTTCTTACAGCTCCTTTCCTTCAACTTCTATTATAGTTCCTATCACAGTGTATGAAAGTTGTTCGTTTTCTTCCTCAAAGCAGAGGTTTTAACCATTCATTACTTAACGGAAAGGATCTTTAGGTACAAGCTAGGTACTCAATACTATTCATCATTTATTGCTGATAAAAAGATTTATTTAATAATTCTCTATATTCACTGTGAGACTATCTAGAGAGCTAGTTTAAAGTCAGGGACATTTAAGAGTGTAAACTTTTCAATCCTAGTTGGGGCCTTAATGGTAGGTTAATCTTAGGCTCTGCAGTTACTGGATATGTTTTAAAACATTTATTAATGCAGTATATCAAATATTACTTCTTTTTGTGATAACCTTGTGGGATAACATGTTTTTAGCTCCTACAAGTGCTGGGAAGACTCTTGTTGCTGAGTTACTTATTTTGAAGCGAGTTTTGGAAATGCGGAAGAAAGCTTTGTTTATTCTGCCCTTTGTCTCTGTGGCTAAAGAGAAGAAATACTATCTCCAGGTAATGTTCTTGTACTAATTTTGAAATTGTGATAAGGCCCATTATTGGCAGCTGTGGCTTTATTCATTTGAAATAGAATTATAAAAGCAAGTGAAAAATAAAGTTTCTTTTATTGCATCCCAATGTAGCTTTAAAAGTTTACCATTTATGAAGGGAAACTTTTTTATTATTGCATAAAGGAGAAAGAGCCATCAAATCAAAAGAGTAATTGGTGAAAGTTGTGTTAAAATTTATAAACTTTTCCTTAGGAAGTAAAGAGAATACTTCAATTAGCATGTAAGCATGCAAATTAAGAATGAGCATTTTAACTGAATAGTAGGATAGACTGAAGCATGGAAAAGAAAGAGTGTTTAAGGAAGCATGTCCCATCCCAACTGAGGGCCATTTGGGAACATTTATGGGATGGAGAACAAGATCCATTTGTGCTTAGGTAAAGCTCCAGGCCTGTGATCTGTTCCTCTGTTCTGCAAAAACGAATGATAACATTTTTCATTTGTGTGATACTCACTTTTAAGGCATTTTTACAAATACAATGTTTCATTAAGTAGAATAAATTTATTATTGTGATTTCTGCAGTGAAAAAATGTGCTGTGGAATGGCAAGATTATTGTACTGTGGTTCAAAAAATGTGGGTTCTAGCCCCACTTTTGCCACTGACTATGTCTTCAGGCCAGGCACATAATCTGCTGGGCCTCAGTTTTTTCCTTGATAAAATGAGGATGTTAACCCTAGTACTGTGGGTTAATTCAGAAGCGTTTTATTGAATGAACAGCTCTAAAATTCTATGGTTCTACAAATCTTTTTAACAATTATTTCAGAGGCCAAATAGCCAACAAAGCTGATCCTATATGGTAACAACCTATCAACTTAGACCAAAGTAACAAAATGGTGAAAGGATCCTTTTTATTGAGAAGGTATGTTAGTTAAAAGTTGAACTAAAAAAAATTAACATCAAAGTCCCACTGCATTTGACTTTTGAAAACTTTTCATCCATTATATGAAAAATTAGTGGGATAATGAGAATATTTTCCTCATGAAGTATAAATTTATTTCTTAAAGTGTTACATTAGTGTTAAAGAAAGAGCTAGGTTTTTGCTTATTAGATTAAAAATGTTAGTGCTTAATGTAGTTTTTTTCCAATTTTCTATAAATAGCTGTTAGAACTGCTTTGATTGTTAAATGCTATCATTAAAATGGCATACTTAATTTTATTTGACTCTATCTTAACAGAAAATCTCTGTACTGAGTTTTGTCAATTCTAAGCTTCTTATTTTTAGTATATGATTCTAAAAAGAACCAGCATGTGCTGGTCAGGAACAACTAACAGTAATCTGATGAATGTCTTTAGATACTTATGTCTGTGTTCTAGGATAGAACCAGTCTACAATTATGAATTTCAAATATTTTCACCTATATTGTTCATTTTTACTCAATTCAGAGTCTGTTTCAGGAAGTAGGAATAAAAGTAGACGGTTATATGGGCAGTACCTCTCCAACAGGGCCTTTCTCTTCCTTGGATATTGCTGTCTGCACAATTGAGAGAGCCAATGGTCTGGTCAATCGCCTCATAGAGGAAAATAAGATGGATCTGTTAGGTAAGAAAATTAGGAAATAAGGAAATACTTTCTATTGTTATTTTTACTGGAATGGAGTGGAGCAGTTGTGATTTCTACATGTCTCATGTTTTTTTCTCTTGTTTCTTATCTACTTCTGGAGGAGAATTGGCATCTGTAATGTTAGGAACTCTGTGTGAAAAAAAAAAAGTTTTTGTGTTCTGCTGCTGTTATTGACTCTTCTTGTATTTTTGCACTTTACAAAACATAGAAGATATCCTTGAGCCCTCAAATCATTTTTCGTTGCTTCTTTCCTGTCTAAACTTTACCAGGAATAGAAGGAAGCATGCTAGGGCTGGATCTACTGTCTCCCTAATTAGTGTATATGTTTATTCATTACCATATTCTAGTGCTATGGTATCTAGATTAGGCCTGTACCCAGAGGCTACCATTTAGCAGGGAAATGTAGGGAGCTACAGAAACTGACACTGTATTTGAACTTGAGACTCTAAGAACATTTTCTACTTTAATGCTTTTTTTTTTTTTTTACCACTTATGAAAGCCCACTATGTAGAGGTATCAACAGGAAGAAAATAGTTGTAGCAGCAACAGAAGCATCAAGAGGATCAGTTCGCTCCTCATTAACATCCTGGTGAACTTAAATAGTAAAATTGGGGTAGGGTATGGTAGGGGTGGAGAGTGAAATCAAAGATTAATAAGACATGAGCTCTGCTCTATAAAGCTTGGAAAGAGAAATCACATTCATCAATTTCTATCAGAATTGTCTTATTGTGACCCTATTGGACTTTAAATATCTTGGGTATTGCAATAGAATCTTATCAAGTGTTATATCCAATATACCTAGTACAGTGCCTGGCACACTAAGTAGAAAAAATGTTTTATGAATGAATAAATGTGGAGATAACTCATCATACAGTATGATTTGGAGCTAGCTTACTGTTGAGGAAAAGGAGCATCATATGTCGTTAGGAAATAGTCTGAAAATTTGTGGAAGGGACACCAAGTACACGTGGAAACTATGATATTATGAAAAGTTTAACTAAAGAAGGCTTTGGTTGACACTAAATTTTCAGTAATTCTTGAGCATTATTCCAAGTGCATAGACTGGTTTGATTCTCCAAGTAGTGGAAAAGGAGATTATGATCATATTTATCCTTGTAGTAGGGTGACTCACTTAGCTTACCATAATTAAACCAAAACATCCCTTAAAAACATTTCTTTCTTCTTGATCTGATTCTGTTTTTCTAAGCAACTTTCTAACATCAGTAAGCTTGCCCTGGCCGTTTTCCCCATAGAAAAGTTAATACACTGAATGACTATCATAGATGTCTTTGATACCTCATTTTGTACATATATTTCTACAACGTTGCCCATTAAGAAGTGTCTAAGTAGCAAGAGGCAATTTTCGCGGAGTTCACCCAGAGTTAGTGAATCACTGGTTTTTAGATCTGTAATACATTGTAGTAGGACCTCTTTGATACCTGAAATATCTTGGAAAAGAATTGTCCATTAAATGGAACTTGAGTTTTGTTTTATGGTTAGAAATTTGCATCATCTGCAATGTATTATAATGACAGCTATTTACTGTATAAGATATAAGATATTAAGTGTTTTAAAATTCTTCTTGAGGGGGCTAACCTGGTAGTATAGTGGTTAAGTTGGCATGCTCTGCTTCAGTGGCCCAGGGGTTGCAGGTTTGGATCCTGGACGCAGACCTGTACACTGCTCAAGCCATGCTGTGGCGGTGTCCCACATTCTAAATAGAGGAAGACAGGCACAGAGGTTACCTCAGTGACAGTCTTCCTCAAGCAAAAAGAGAAAAATTGGCAATGAATATTAGCTCAGGGCCAATCTTCCTCACCAAAAAAACCCAAAAAACCTCTTGGAATTGTGAAATTCTGTAAAACCTAGTATCTGGAAAATCTCCTTAGGAATGGTGGTTGTGGATGAATTGCATATGCTGGGAGACTCTCATCGAGGGTATCTGCTGGAACTTTTGCTGACCAAAATTTGCTATATTACTCAGAAATCAGCATCTCGGTAAGTACCTGAGACATATATTTATATGTAAATAACTTTATATATTTATATATATGCACATATATTTAAATAACTGAGTTCCTGAAATTTCAAACAATGTTGAGAAAGTGTCTGCGAAAGTGCATAATAATTGTGAGTCCAATAAATTAAAGGAGAAGAAGAAGAAGAAGAAAAAAGGAGAATAGTACTTATTTAGAACAAACTCATGTACAGCAGTTCATTTTTGTTCCAAAAGAAGTATTTCAGGCTGAAATTGATTTTAGGTTATTTTGTAAACATTCTTAAGTTTCTGACTGCTCACCACTTTGTGACAGGATTTTAAAAGTCTAGTTTTTGTATTTGTCAGTTATACACACATTTAAGTAGTTAAGATTAATTTTGAAAAATATCATTTCCTAATTCCTCACTCCCAGAGGCAGCTACTTTCAGCTCTTACAGCTTTTTAAAATATTTATTTACAGTGGTATCTCTAAATGCAGTGACTTGAGTTTTTAGTTTTACACATTATATATTGACTTCTTACTATGGAAGATGAATATCTAGCTCTTTTTTATATTCTTTACTCACCCCACCAATCTCCTCCCCGAACTCCTACAGTGTCTTTTTATCCTCTCATCATCTTCCTATTCCTCAAATGTAGTTATGTCATAATTTTACTTAGATCAGTATTCAGTGTTACACTATTATGACTGTATAAATGCCATTGTCAATTGAGCCATGTAGTGATTATGGTTACTTTTACTTTCTAAATAACTTTTTGTTTTCAGTGAAATTAATAAATGTCTTTTTTGTTTGATGGCTTGCTTTTCTTGGTTTAGTTATCACTGATTTCTCCCTAGCCTCTTCCCCATTTATGTAAATCTCCACCCAAAATGTTTCAAAACATTTGCTATTCTACCAAATTCACTTCTTGAGGAAGTTTCTCCTAAAAGCTTTGGAGTTGTTCTAGTCTGGGTAGGTAATCTATATATGTGCTGCACAGCAGTTATCTTGGGATCTTTCTTTATCATAATCATTTGTTCTCATTGTTGTTTGCTTGAATCAGAGTCCCCTTTTTGGGATCACATGTCTTTCTCTTGATTTACTGCCTATTTTTAGCAGGGATATCTTCCAGGAAGTTCCACTTTATTTCAGTGTACAGGCTATAATGGGTATAAATGTTTTGAAAATTCACATCTGAAAATGCCTTGGAATTATTTTATAGATTATCCAGGTATGAAAGTCAAGATTTTAAATATTTTTGCTTTAGTGTTTTCAAGAGATTACTTCGTTTTCTCATTACTAATGAGAAATCCAATGCCATGCTGATTGTTCATCCTGTGTATAAATTTTTTTATTCTCTCTTGGAGTTTTTAGGAGCTCCTTTTCTTCCTCAGTGATATGAAATTTCACACTGACGTGTCTTGGTGTTGGTCTGTTTTCATTCATTGTGCTGGGTACTCAGTAGACTTTCAATCTGGGAGCTCTTGCCTTTCAGTTAAGGGAGATGTTAATACATCTCTCATGGTATGTGAGAAAACATGCAGATAATCATCTATCAGTAGGGCTATAAAAGATATAATTAATACAATTAGCAAATTTGACCTAATGGATGTATGTAGAACAATTACCAAATAAAAGCAGAAAATGTATTCTTTTCAGTTACATAGGAAACATTTACCAAAAAAAATTACCATATACTGGGCCATAAAGCAACATATTTTAAAGGATTTAAGTCATTTAATATATATATATATATATTTTTAAGATTGGCCAATCTTTTTTTTTTTTCTACTTTTTCTCCCCAAATCCCTCCAGTACATAGTTGGATATTTTAGTTATGGGTCCTAGTTGTGGCATGTGGGACGCCACCTCAGCATGGCCTGATGAGCGGTGCCATGTCTGTGCTCAGGATCTGAACCAGCGAAACCCTGGGCCGCCAAAGTGGAGTGCACGAATTTAACCACTCGGCCACGGGGCCGGCCCCTAAAATATATTTTCTGATAATGGTGGAATTAAGCCAGAAATAAGTATAAGAAAAGCATAACTAGAAAATACCCATGTTTGGAAATTAAATACATTCTGACCAATTTTGGGGTCAAAAAAGTAATCAAAATAGAGATTAGAAGATAGTTTGAACTGAAATATAATAAAAATATCTCCTAACAAAACTTGTGAAATGCAACTGAAGTTATTTTGAAAGTGAAATTGATAATATAAAAATGTATATATTATTAAAGAAGAGAGACTGAAAATTAATGAATTATCCATCTCAAGAACTTAGAAAAAGAATAGTAAAATAATGCCACAGAAAGTAGAAGGAAAGAAATAATAAAGAAAAGAGCAAAAGTTAATAAAAGAGGAAAGTCGTTATCCCAAACATTAAAAAAATTCTACAAATTGATAAGAAAAGCACAACCCAGTATATCACTGGGCAAGGAGCTTGAACAAGCATTTATAAGAGGATATCCATATGGTCCATGAACATGAAATGGTGCTTAATCTTATTAGTAGCCAAGGAAATATAAATTACCTCCTCAAAGAGATATTACCACACACTCTCCAAAATAGCTAACATAAAAAAATTGACAATACTAAGTGGTGACGAGGTTGTGGAACAATAAAACACATGGATTGTGGGGGTGTTACTTTGGTACAGTCTGTTTGGAAAACAGTTGGACATTATCTAATAAAACTGAAGATAATTTGTGACCCAGTAATTTTACTTCTAGGTATATACCCTAAAGAAATGTAAGCATGTACATACCAAAGGACATAACCAAGAATATTGTTAGCAGCAATATCTGTAATTAACGCTATGTATCTTTTAACATCATTTTAATTTGTTTTTCACAGCCAGGCACATTTATCCAGTCCTCTGTCTAATGCCGTGCAGATCGTTGGCATGAGTGCTACTCTTCCTAATTTGGAGCTTGTGGCTTCCTGGTTGAATGCTGAACTCTACCACACCAACTTTCGTCCTGTACCACTGTTGGAGTCAGTAAAAATTGGAAATTCCATATATGACTCTTCAATGAAGCTTGTGAGGGAATTTCAACCCACGCTGCAAGTGAAGGTAAGTCAGTATTGTTACATCACTACCACCAATACTTTGTATGTGATTTCATTTTCTAGCAACTTGTTAACAGTTTTTGAATTATGTTATGGATTAAATTAGGGATTGCAAAGTAGATAAATAGGCCTTACATACCCATTAGAAGGATTATTAATATTAAGCTCATAACTTTCATCTTAAAGAATTGGTGATGATGGTGAGAGAGGACATACAGTTGTGCCTTTAATTTAAATGATTATCATTTCCTATAAGTAATAAAAATGACTAATTTTGTAGATTTTTCTTTTTAACTGGGAAACAATTTTTCTTATGGCTTACTTTACATTAAACATTAATGTGGGAAAATTAACCTTTTGTTAAATGGTAGGTATAATATTTAATAGAGTAGAAAAGACATTATTTTGGAGTCACACAGACCTACCTCTGATACTTAATAGAGATACTTGATATGACTGTGTTATCGGTTGAATCATAAAACCTCTCTGAATGTAGTATCTTCATCTATAAAATGAGATGTAACATTTATCTTTAATATTGTAAGAAGGAAATATGATTTTTAAAAATTGTCTAGCATCTGGAAAGTGCTTGATAAATTCCCTTCCTCACCCTAAATACATTTAAAAAGTTTTAGTTCACAGTATTTTTCTGAGCCTGGTTCTTTAATCCTAAGGTTAAAGAACTAGCTCATCATCTGTGGAGTGAGGCATCTATTTTTATGCAGAGCTGTGCCTCTGAGTACTGAAATAGCTAGGGTAAGTTTAGAGCTGGGAATAAGTCTAAATTTATGTGTTCCAGTACCCTCATAGTTATGCATTTGTAGCCTCTGTATGCCTGGGATGGAATCTTATTCAGTTGCTTTGCTCTGTACCGCAAATTTCACCTGACTATGCCTTGGTTACCTCAATAAATATATATGTAAACACATTCATTTACTCTCCTGTTAATCTTTTTCTTCTCTTACCATATCTATGCCTCCACCCTATTTGAATCACTTTCAACTCTTACCTGGATTATTGAATAGCCTCATAATTGATCTCTCTTTCCCAACCTTGTCCCCTACAGTCTATGCTTAAATCAGGAGGTAGTGATCTATTCAAAATGAACATCAGGTTATGTAGCCATTCTACTTAAAAACTTGTGATGGTCCCCTGTTTCATTTAGAATGAGAGCCAAGGTCTCTGTAGTAGCCTACAGGGCCCTGCATGGTCTGCACCTGTTCCCCTAATGCTCTCAACCTCACCTGCTATACTCCTTCTCCCTCCCTCCACAGCCTTTTTGCTGTTCCATGATATGCCAAGAATCTCCTATCTCAAATTTTCTTTGTCTGGAATGCTGTTCCCCTCAGGCATCAGTATGGTTTACTCTTTTCATCTTTGGACCTTTACTCAAATGTCACTTTCTCAGACCTTCTCTGGCCACCTTATCTAAATTTCAATGTCCTCCTCTTCCTGGTCCCTATTTTCCCTGTATTATTTTTCTCCTAAGCACTTTTCAAAATCAAACATGCTGTGTTTTACTTATCTTGTTTTCATTATTATCTATGTCTTCCTATTGGAGCAGAAATACCCTGAAGCCAGAGCTTTTTTTCTGCTTTGTTCTCCATCCCCAGTGCCTAGAACAGTATCTGGCACATAGTAAATACTTGTTTAATGAGTGAATGGATGGATGAATTAATTAACCCAGTTTTGATAACTTCTGGTTTTTAGAACTCTCTGGGCCACCACTGGGCATTCAGGCATGCTCTTTGTTCTGCTTGAAATGTTTCCTCTGTCTCCCAGTTACTGTTCATTGAGATGATGCCTCCCCTCCTTCGTATCTCAGCTAAATCATCGTTTTCTCAGGGAAACCTTTCTTTCAGATATTTCTGTCAAATATGAGGCCTCAAAACATCATAAAACTCTCTTTTATAGTACGTCTTATGATTGTATTTTACATTTATTTGTTTAGCACTTTGTTTCCCCGGTGAGACCTAAAACCCTTGAAGATAGGACTTTGACTTTCTTTCGCTCACCATTATATCCCCATCCCCTGAGGATTGGAAGTCATTAAATATTAGTCGAGTGAATAGAAATACTTTCTTCTCGCCTTACATCATAATGAAGTTTATTTCTTCTTTCCTTTTGTTACTGACTTTGTAACAGATTTCTATTATGACTTTGAGTAGAAATAAACCTTCCCTCTGAAGCAAAATGAGTGACTTTAAACTGATGTGAAAATGTTTTGAAAACATCACTGCAGTGGCTATTTTGCTTTCTTTTTTAGGGAGATGAGGACCATATTGTTAGTTTATGTTATGAGACCGTTCGTGATAACCATTCAGTATTACTTTTCTGTCCATCAAAGAAATGGTGTGAAAAGCTGGCAGATACCATTGCCCGTGAGTTTTACAATCTACACCATCAAGCTGAGGGTAAGTTACTGATGGACATGAAAGCCTCCATACTTAGTACATTTGCTTGAAAGTAATATTAATAATTATATTAGCAAAGCATGGCTGTCTTTCATTGTTGCCATCACCTGCCCACTCAACACTCCTTTACAAAACTTTTTTACATTACAAAACATTACAAAATGTTTTTGTGCTTTTATGATTCCTCCTCTCCTTATCCTCCCTGTAGACAACGTATACACACACTCAGGCTAATCTTCAGTTTGTTATGATACTGGATTTGTACAGGTATATACTGAGGTTCTTCATCTGGGATTCATGGGCTTTGCGAGGGTGATCTTTGAAGCCCCTAAATTGTATATAAAACTTCACATAAACACATTTTTCTGGGGAAAGCAGCCATATCTTTCTTTGTATTTCCAAACTCTAAAAAGAATCACATATATACGTACATACATATATATATACACACATATATGTTTATATATACACATGAATATTAAAATTAGCTTTATTGAGGTATAATTTATATACAGTAAAATATACCCATTTGAAGTGTGAAACTTAATGAATTTTAACAAATATATATACCTGTTTAACTCCTACTGTAATCAACATATAGAACATTTCTATCACCCCAAAATGTTCTCTTTTCCTCTTTTGCTGTCAATCTCCCTCCTCTGTCCTCAGCCCCAGGAAACCACTGATCTGCTGTCTGTCACTCTAGACTAGTTGTGCCTTTTCCAAGAATTTCATATAAATGAAGTCATGTAGTATGTATGTGTCTTATATGTCTGGTTTCTTTCACTCAGCATGATATTTTTAAGATTCAAGTTGTTACATTTATCAATTTGTCCCTTTTTTATTGCTGAATAGTGATCTAGTGTATGGCTATAATCATTAGTTTATTTTTTTACTGATTCTAGGATGTGCACTGTTCCCTCACCACTTTTACTAGGCTGTGGTCCCTTGGGGTCCAAGATAAGTGTAGGGAAGACAGAGACCAGTTCTGTCACAGAATATTAGGATATTTATGACTTTATTATGCCAATGGCATCATGAGAAGGCTCTGCTCCAACATTATAATATCTCTTCTAGTTCCTTCTTACTTGATATTTTCTGTACTATGCCAACTTATATTCCTTATGTTATACCATGATAACTTATATTCCTTAATAACTAGAAACATTACTATTATTTTCTTTGCTTGTGGTTCTGTTATTTTGATTTATAGCAGTGGTTCTCAAATCCTAGTGCTTGGACCTGGAGCCTGGACAATGATGAAATTTTCATGAGAAAAGTAAAGGCAAGGCAGCGCATTTTTCATAAAGCTGAAGTTTAAATTCTGAAATTACCCCTACTAATTTTTTATGTTAAAATGACTCTTCTTTTTAAATAAAGATATTCATTAATGATAATTTAAAACAATTTTTAATTGTCCTTAGCATAATAAAACATTGGCAACCCTTTGTGGGTCATCAAAATTTTAAGAAAAGTTTACCTAAAAAATTAAAAAATATGAGATACATTAAAATATATTTTATGAGACATTTTACTAATTCAGAAACCCCAAATTCTGGGAAATTCTTTAAGAAAACATAGTTCCTGCATCTAAGAAAGTTAAGTCTTATTGGGGGAGAAGTTTACACAGAGAGGTAAAAACAGAAGGTAAAGTGTGATTAATTACCACATTGCTACGAAAGAGGCTAAAAAAATTGTCGTATAGAACTAGTCTCCTAGATGGTTAGTGGGGCACACTCTGAGCAGGGATTTTGATTTTTGGGCTGTGAGTGGTAGTCAGTATCTGTAATCCTCGCCTTCCTTCAGCTGGTTCCTTTGATCCCCTCCTGTGGGTTTGATCTCACTCTAGTATAGTGTTTCCTAAACTTTGGTAAACATTAGAATTGCCTGGGGAGATTTTAAAATTTCTAATGTCCAGGTTGCACCCTATTACATCGCAATGTCTGGGGGTGAGAGCCAGGTATCAGTATTTTTAAAGGCTGTGCAGGTGATTATTATATGTAGCAGTTTTGGAACCATTGCCCTAGTTTTCAGCTCTTTCATGGCTTAGGCAGATGGCACTTAAAGACATCCAGCCAGAAGTGAACAGTGTTGATAATTTTTTTGTGGCAGGATTGGTAAGATCGTCTGAACTTCCACCAGTGATACTGGAACAAAAGGGCCTCCTAGAAGTGATGGATCAGTTAAGACGTTCACCTTCAGGACTGGACACTGTATTACAAAAAACTGTACCATGGGGAGTAGCATTTCATCATGCAGGTATCCATATTTATAATCTCTTATTAAGAAGCCCCCCCAAAAATCCTCATAATTTTTTCATTTTTATATTTGCGTGCATTTGATTTCTTGTTAACCACACTTAATACTCTTAGATTTCATTTTAAGGAATTGTGTGAATGAGATTAAACAAGCGTAAAATGACCGTGTTTAGATTTACTTATCTGTATAGTATATAAATACTAGATATATGCTTTTTTGTACAATTGTGGAAGCAAATTCTAAAATTGTTACCTTTTTATACTTTGTTTCCTTAAAATCTAGGTTAGGGTGGTGCTTGCTTCCCTAATTTTATGCCACTCTGAGTGTCTCATTTTATCTCAAGGAGTATTGAAATATTCTCACGAATATATCAAAATCAAATTAATTTTAGAACATGTCATATTGTATTTTGAGAGAGCTAGGAATATTTAAAAATTAAATAGGTAGTCAAAATTGCAACAATTACGACAGTCACTGAATTAAATAACTTCTTTCAGGGAGTGGTCTGTTCATGATCATATGTGCTTAAGGATATGATTAAGAATATATAGTTTCTAAGATTGGGAATTTAACCTTTTCAATTTATATAAAATTTCTATCATGCTATATGTAAATAAATTTTTAAATGTATATATATATGTGTATGTATATACATACACACACATACAAAAGAATATTTTTATTGTATATAACTTATGCATACTAATAAAATGAATACCTGTGGATCTGCCAATTAACTTACAAACTAGAGCCCTAATGTTTTTTATTTTTTTTAAATAAAATAAAAAAGAAGCCAGATAAGTATATATCCTATAGGCTGTTTTTCATTTACTCATGTATTTATTCTTCAGACATTTATTTATGTCAAAACTATGCATGACCACAGTGTTGGATAGGTCCTGAAGATACTGTGATGAATAAGGCATGTCTCCACTCTCAAGGAGTTCAGTCTAGAACAGGGCTCAACAAACCACAGTCTGCTGGTCAAATCCAGCCCACCATTTTTTTAAAAATAAAGTTTTATTGGAGCACAGTCGTGCCCATTTGTTCTGTGGCTGGTTTCATGTGACAATGGTAGGGCTGAGTAGTTGCAACAGAGACCATCTGTCCTACAAAGCCTAAAATATTTACAGAAAAAGTTTGCCAACCCCTGGTTTGGAAGACATAGAAATGTGCTGGGGGTGGCAGATTATACTCTTAAATAAATAGACTGTGACAACTTCTTGTTTATAGTCATAGCAGTATCTTGAAAAAAATCTTTGGAGTCTTGTAGCAGATTCTCAGATCCATTTGTAAGTGATCGAGCACAAAATTTTCATTATATGTCAATAAATATGTGTTATTGTAACTTTGTTTTTTTAGGTCTTACCTTTGAGGAGAGGGATATCATTGAAGGAGCCTTTCGTCAAAGTCAGATTCGGGTCTTGGCAGCAACTTCTACTCTTTCATCTGGGGTGAATTTACCTGCACGTCGTGTAATTATTCGGACTCCTATTTTCAGTGGTCGACCTCTAGATATTCTTACTTATAAGCAGATGGTTGGTCGTGCTGGCAGGAAAGGAGTAGACACTGTTGGTAAGTGAGTTTGAATTTAATTGTAGAAGCATTGCTTAAGGACAGTGTCAGTCTATTTGAAATTTGACTAGTGCCTGGCAACCATTTTTCATCATGCTATATTTCTTTGTTATCCTAAGCAAAATGTCATCATTTTGGATTTACTTAATATTTATAATGAGTATAAAAGTTATAATGTTCATTTGTGGTCAACCATTAATTTTCTCAAAAGAGAATTAAGATTTTCTTTTGAATTATGTGCAATGAACTGATTCAGTAATGTTAATCAAGATGACTTATTACATTTAGCTGGAAGATAATTTTTAATTTCCAATATAGTCTACTATTTAGCAGACAAAAGGAGTAATTTTCATGAGTATTAGTTCTCTCTAAGAGACAGTTCAAATAGGGATCTTGAGAACTGGGAATCACTCTCAGACTTTGGGAATAGGAGCTTCACATACCATCTTTTTCTCTCTAAATTGGTGCTGGCTCTGAAAACACCTTTTCAGTTTCTTATCTTGTACAGCAAGTAATGATAATATTACCAGCAATCCAAACAAAAGTTTTGTCTTAAGCAATGAAGAGGAGGCTTGTTTGAATTAAATATCAAGTTAGCAGCAAATATTATTTATAACCTGCTACATTCTTCTGGGTGTGACTACGTTGTTATGAGTCTTCTACATTAAAGAACCTTGGGAGGAACGTTCTCTGTCACTCATCTTTCTTCTCTAGGATGTGGTTTATGGACTCCAATATTATACTATATATCAAATAAACGGGCAAATAGTTCTGTGACTACTGAAGAGAAATTAGGATATCCAGGATAAAAGGCAAAGTATTAATGGGAAAATAGGTGGAATATTCTGGGCACCAAAAGCTGGGTAGTATACTGAGGAAGTGACTTTTAGAATAACTGACTTGTCACGTGAAGTCCCCAAATATAGTCAATCCTTGTTATTTGTGGATTTCATATTTGTGAATTTGTCCACTTACTAAAATTTATTCCTGACCCCCAAATCAGTACTTGTGGGGCTTTCGTGGACATGTGCAGGGCAATGAAAAATTTGAGTCTCTGCCACATATTTCACATTTTTTTTGCGTTTTCTTGGTGATTTAACTGTTTAAAATGACCCCCAGGCATAGTGCTGAGGTGCTGTCTAGTGTTCCTAAGTGTAAGAAGGCTGTGATGTGCCCTACAGAGAAAACAAGTGTGTTAGATAAACTTGGTTCAGCCGTAAGATAGAGTACTGTTGGCTGTGAGTTCAATGTTAATAAATCAACAATATATGTTAAATAAGGTGTCTTTAAACAGAAACACATATAAAACAAGATTTTGTTTTGATTGATTAATGAAAATGTTGTGTCTAGAGGCTTCAGGGAAGCTACCCCTGTATATTCCCTGGGAGCACTGGTTCAGTATTCCCTAATTCAGCGTTGGCAGTGACTTTATGGAACGTAACTACCACCAATAACAAGAATCGACTAATTTATTGAGGACTAGATTAGTTAGAATGTAAATTCACTGCTGTAACAAAAGCTAAGATAATAGGTGCTTAAACAAGGTAGAAGTTAATTTCTTCTCATATAACAGTAGAATTGTAAGTAATCTGGGCTGATATAGTGACTCCAGTGTCAGGGACCTAGTCTCCTAGTTTATTTTTCCATGTTCAGCAATTTAGTTTTCCCATGGTATAAGATGGCGACTCCAGTCTCTGTTATCACATCTGCGTTTCAGCCATCAGGAAGGGGAGATGAGGCAGTAAAGGACACGTCCTGCCCTTTAAGGGCGCTTCCCTGAAACTGCACGCAGTATTTCTCCTCACATACAATTGGCCAGAACTTAGTCACATGGTTACATCCCCCAACTGCAAGAGAGGCTGGGGAATATAATCTTTAGCTAAGTGGCCATGTGCCCAGCTAGCACTTAGGGGTTTTATTAAAGGAGGAATGAGAGAATAGCCATTAAGTCTCAGCCTTGGCAATAAATGACTCCTCTGTCTATAATCTCTGAAGAGCTATTGATCTGCCCCCCTTTTAAGCCCTAAAAATTTTGGTGTTAAAAAAAAACCTACCAACTCATTGGATTTCTCCTATAGGTACTGAAGAAGTTTATCCTGCTTCTGTTTTTTACTTTACCTACAAAATATGCAGATTACATGTATATGTTTAAAGAGTGAGGGGAACAGACTAAGACATGCCCTTCCCATTTCTCTCTGCCTCCCTCTGCGCTTCCCCCAGCTCTGATTTCTCAGACTCACAGCTTTGGAGAGTGGAGTGTAAGTTTATTTTATACAGATACTCTTCTTTCAGGTCCAAAAGATCTTTAAGATAAGGTAGAAGATGAGGTTTTATTTGCCTTTCTACATTCTTAGCTTGTGCTTATCTTTCTCATGGGGAAGAGTAATTGGAAGGTTGGTGCCCTGGCTAATTATCAAGCCTTAAGTCAGATAACATTCCAACAAAACTAAAATATACCACAATAACTTTGTTTCTGAGATCCTGGAAGCTTCTGAGATTTTGGCTTTGCATAATGCTCCATTTCAGGATGGCATATGGTTTGCTCAGAACTTCCAGCAAGTGGGGAATGTGCAAACATAGTGTTTTACATCAACTACAAAGATGTAAATACTTGTTCATGCTTTTGGACTGTGTAGCATCTTTGCAATTTCTATGCATTTTATAAATAATGATAATATTTCCTGGACAGTTCATGATGTTTTATTTAGATTACACTTTAATCTTTCTGTGGATTTCCTGGAACCTTCCAGTGTAGGATGATGGTGCTTTGTGCCGAAATAGTGATTTGCAAGTTAAATAGTTAGTAATAAATAATTTGATGCTAATTAACTTCTCTATTGTGGTATAGTTACTACCTCCCCAGACAGGTGCGAGCAGGAACCTGGACATGTATACTGGCATCAATTTGGGCATTTTCATAAATCTTGATCATCCTGAAAAAGAGTTGTCCATTTTCTTGAAGAATCAAAGCCTGGAGGAGGTTTAAACAGCCCAAAGTGGCTTTAACCTTGCTGCTAATGCTAGTTGATCCATCTTCTAGGTAAATTTTTTTGTCTTAAGCTGGGCTATTTTGTAGTCACTATAAGAGCCAGGTGATATATTTTATTCACCTGTTTTTTTTTATGGCCCTATATTTTTGTAATTATATGTTGGATGAATAACCAATGGTCATCAATTTTATAGTCCCTTATATTTGTCCTATTTTGATTCTCAATTTGGCAGTCAGTGTTCGGAAAGCATCATCTGTATCTAGTCTCTGCCTTGGGTGATTAGTATATACCACCACAGTGTCACTTTTATTTTTCTCTAATGCAAATAGCCTTCATTTTGTCTCTTGAACATCTTATTTACCTGCTTCCTTTCCCCAACTATTGGATTCATTTTTTTTTTTTTTTTAAATTTTGAAGTCAAATTTTTTTTTTAAGATTTTATTTTTTTCCTTTTTCTCCCCAAAGCCCCGCAGTACATAGTTGTATATTCTTCATTGTGGGTCCTTCTAGCTGTGGCACGTGGGACGCCGCCTCAGCGTGGCTTGACAAGCAGTGCCATGTCCGTGCCCAGGATTCGAACCAACGAAACACTGGGCTGCCTGCAGCGGAGCGTGCAAACTTAACCACTTGGCCATGGGGCCAGCCCCTGGATTCATTTTTTAATAAAAGATTATGGTTTTCTCTAGTCTTAATTATTATAATAATAGTTTATGTTTGTATAAATTGTATATGTTTTTACTTTATAAGTGCTTGCACATGTTTTTGTTCATTTGATTGTCACAATAACCTAAGCATTTAATTAGTGAATGTTATAATGTAATTTCTAGGTATCCGTAAATATTTTTTTTTTTTTTGAGGGCGATTAGCTCTGAGCTAACTACTGCCAATCCTCCTCTTTTTGCTGAGGAAGACTGGCCCTGAGCTAACATCCATGCCCATCTTCCTCTACTTTATATGTGGGATGCCTACCACAGCATGGCGTGCCAAGTGGTGCCATGTCCGCACATGGGATTTGAACCAGTGAACCTTGGGCCGCTGAGAAGCAGAATGTGCGCACTTAACCGCTGCGCCACTGGGCCGACCCCTCCATAAATATTTTTGAATTTATATTATCATCATGTATAAATAGTAATAATTTGCATTTTCCTTTCTAGTTTTCAAAATACTTCTATTACTCTTATATACTTAATTATTCAATAATAATAGTTAATTCTGGGGTTGGGGAGAAACCTTTTTCTCTACCTTCTTAGGTTTTATGGCTAGTGCCTTCAAATTAAACTGAAAAATGACAGATTAACAGGAGAAAAGGCATACATATTTTATTGGATGTTAATATTTTAATTTTTTATGTGTACAGAAGCCTACAGAGAAAAGAAGTAAAGACCAAAAGAAATGATTAGATGCTGGGGGCTTATATACCCTTTTAACAAAGGGTGATAAATTGTGGAAAAGTGACAATACAAAGGAAAAGGGATTTTGGCTGCTAGGGGTGGTAAATTGTAGAAAGGTAAATATTCTGGAAACTAATGGAAGTTAAGGATTATTTGGTAAGGTTTGTGCAGACCCATCTTCGTGCTGACTTTCTGTTCTCAGTGATAAGAATTGTTCTCCTGCTGTGGGAGATGTGAAGGGGAATACCTTCACAAAGAGAAATTTATGTCCTCCCTCTAGGCAAATAAGGAGAGGGTGAAGAGCTCTTTCTGTGTTTGCTGCTTTCCAATTGCCTTCAGATTAAAATAATGTTTATGCCAAAGTGGCATATTTGATGTGGTGTATTCTGATCCCCTTCAATGCAAAGTTCAGAAAATAAAAACATTAGTGATAATTCTGTGACCATAACAACCACTGTCATCTATTATTTCCTTTTAAACAAGTAAGACAATTTAAATTCTCTTTAGCAGATATCTTATGGAAATGTGTGGGGATTTTGCAAATGTATGGTGTTTTGGTTATAGGTGAGAGCATATTAGTTTGTAAGAACTCTGAGAAATCAGAAGGCATAGCTCTACTTCAGGGATCTCTAAAACCTGTTTGTAGCTGTCTGCGGAGACGAGAAGGAGAAGAAGTAACTGCGAGCATGATAAGAGCTATTCTGGAGGTAAGAAAGAGTTCATTAAATTACCATTTATACCATTTTTACTATAATACAATGGTAGAACTTTAATATATGGAAAATCTTACCTGTGTGTTTCTTTCGGAGATTATTTGTAGCCTTCCCAAGTCTGAATTTTTCTATAGTGATTTCCTGGAGCTTAATACAGCTAGGGCTATATCAGTCTGTTTCAAAACAGTGAATCAAAAACCAAATGCCAGATTTAAAAAACTTTTTAGATAGTCCTTATTTTCTGAATTTAAAAAAGGTTGATAAAAATGGACCCTAGTTTCTCTGTCCAGATAATACCTGTTGACATTACAATACAATCAAATTACAAATACACATGATTAAAAGTTTCAGGGGCTGGCCCGGTGTCATAGTGCTCAAGTTCATATGCTCTGCTTTGCAGCCTGGGATTTGCTGGTTTGGATCCTAGGTACAGACCTACACACCACTCATCAAGCCATATTGTGGCGGCATCCCGCATAGAAAACTAGAAGGACTTACAACTAGGGTATACAACTATGTACTTGGGCTTTGGGTAGAAAAAAAAAGAGGAAGATTGGCAGCAGATGTTAGGTCAGAGCTAATCTTCCTCACCTGAAAAAAAGAAAAACTTTCAAACAGTATGGAAAGATCCAAAGTGAAAAATAAAACCTCTGCACAGAGTCCTCAAAGGTAACCCCTTTTAAGTGTTTCATGTATTCATCCAGAAAAGTTTTCTATTCATATACCAGCATGCCTTGCTGTTGCTTTCAGAACCAGTGCTGGGGGTACTGGTATCTGTATTCATACTCTTTTTTTCCCTCTTAGCTCATGGTTTGGAAAAAAACCACAAAGTAATTGATAACATAGGGTTGGTAAAGATGTAGAAAGTAGGTACTCTCATACACTGATGAAACTCTTTTAGAGGGCAACTTGGCCATACCTACTAAGATTTAAAAAAAAATGCACTTATCCATTTATCTAGCATATTCACATCTAGGAATTTTACCTAGGGATGTATTTGTGAAATTATATCAAATTAAATTACAAGAATATTTATTATACCACTATTGGTAATAAGAAAAAACTGGGAACAACCAAAATACCATTGATACTAAATAAATCTTGGTAAAACTATGCTTTGTGGTCATTAAAAACAATGAGATAGCTCTGGTTAGGATGATTTGGCATGTTTCCAATATATGTTAAATGAAAGAAGGCAAGGAGCAAATTAGTATATGTAATAGACTAGTTGCAGGAAAATGATATCCACAAGACACGACTGACTTCATCTTTTTCTACACCTATTTCCACCACTCTTCTGGGTGGGAAGTATTCAGTACTAGCATTCCTATATGCCCGCATATTTCAGAAGGAAAGATGAGAAGAATTGATGTGGTACATGACCATGAGCCATTAATACCTCCTTTGTAGATGTTAGTTCTCACATTTCAGATAGATAATAATTTATTTATTTTCATTTATGAGAAAATGTTTATCTACTTTTAAAGAAAACTTTTCATGTTGTCAGTAGGTGTTATCTACATTTATAATGAGTGATGATGGAAGAGTTAATAAAGAGTCTCTACATTAAGATGCTGAGAAGATTTTAAGATAAAATCACTTCATTACTTTTATATCGTGAGGGCCTACATGTCTAATTAAAAAGTTACAGAAAATTTCAAACCTCTTCTATCAGGTAATAGTTGGTGGAGTGGCAAGTACATCACAAGATATGCAGACTTATGCTTCTTGCACGTTTTTGGCTGCAAGTATGAAAGATGGGAAGCAGGGAATTCAGAAAAATCAAGATTCTCTTCAACTTGGAGCAATTGAGGCCTGTGTAATGTGGCTGCTAGAAAATGAATTCATCCAGATTACCGAAGCTAGTGATAGAACAGAAGGTAAGTATGACTTCTTAGTTGCAGTGTACTCACTTTTTCATCTTTAGTGGCTTAGAGCATGTAAGACTGCTTAGTAAAAGGAAATTGACTTTTCTGGCAGTATAAAAGGAAACTGATTTTTCAAGTAATGTGTCAACTCATTTTTAGTAAGTCAATGTTATGTTCAGTAATCATCAGACAATTAGCATAGAGCCTGCTCATAAGTATCTGTGCATTGGGCAAGATTCTGTTTGTAAAATTCCTCAGAGCCTAAAAGGTTAATTACAGAACATGGAAAGACAGTGTTTTGTTTTACTTTTAACGTTTTGTCTTTTATTTTCCTACTCCCACCTCCAAACCAGGAAAGGTATATCATCCAACACATCTTGGTTCGGCAACTCTTTCTTCTTCACTTGCTCCAACTGATACTTTAGATATTTTTGCTGACCTTCAAAGAGCAATGAAGGGCTTTGTTTTAGAGAATGATCTGCATATTGTCTATCTGGTAAGTTCTGTTTTTTTCACTATTGTGAATCCTGAGCATTGAAGATCCCCTAAGGGAACATCTTGTCTGTTTTCCTTGACTAGGCTAGTAGCGGGAGTAGAGAAAAAGAAGTAAGAAGAGAATTGTTGTAAAGTAATAAGCCAAATTTTCTAGTGACCTTTTAATCTATTTGCCTACTTATCTATTTTATCCAGCTTCCTTTCAAAAAGGATTTGAAGTGATTTATAAAAAACGTATTTTACAGTATACATGAGAACAGCAAAGGACAATGAGCTATCAGGAAATTAAAGATAAGATCATAATGTAAAACTCAAGCAAAAGTTGGTACATACACTTGCATGCCATTTAGTCATGTAAATTGCCATGGCCAACTTTGGTCCTGGGCTTTCTAGCAACTACAGTAAAAATTCATAAGATAAAAAACAAAAAAGTTGGGAAAAGCACTGCATTTTATTGCCTAAGAGAAATTTAGTCCTAAAAAGACATGACGAGACTTATATTCTTGATATAATCTCTATAATGAATGCAATAAAGAACTTTATAAAAGACAATCTTTTATAAATATTATTTCTTATAACAAAGATTTTGGTAAGGATTAGATAAAATAGAATTTGAGATCATGTTCTTTGGCAAGAACCTGGGCGGAAATACTTTATTTTGTCAGTTAAGAGCAGGTGTGGGGAGTGAGGTAAGCAAGATGGTGGAATAGGAGGTCCCTGGCTCTGTCCTCATCACAAAAATACAGATTAGCAACTAATCACAGACAAGAACACCTTTCTAAAAATCCCAGAACCTCATAGTGAGGTTGAAACACTCTCTTGGAGCACAAAAGCTAAGAAAAGGCACATTAGAAGGCTAAGAGCAGTGGTTCCACTTTGACTGCATTGCCCTTCCCCCAAGCCAGCACAGTGCCACACTGAGAGGGATGCCCTGGGCCTACAGTTTCTCCAGTATGAAAAAGAGAGCCCAAGGCAGACATCCAGCTTCACTAGCATTCCAGGAGTTCCCAAGGAGGTCCACTTCTCCCTCACCTCATGGAAACACTGAGGGAATAGGCAAGGCTGGACCACCTGAGACCAGCTAGGAACAGATAAGAGGGGTGGAACTCACAGTGATTAGTTTGTGGATTATGGTGGTGGCACTACATCTTTTCCAGCCACTTCACCCAAGCAGAGAGCCCAGCAAGCGGTTCCACCTGCCTGTGGTGCCAGACTGACTGCCCCATCTGGCCAGGAAGCAAATTGAGCAAAGCCTGTGGCCCTGCTCAACCAGGGAGCCTGACTGTAGAGCACAGCCTGGAATACTACACGATCACAGAGTTCATCCAATAGTCCCACCCAAGTGTGGAGCACAGCCTCTGGCCACACCTGAATATGGAGTCACTAGCAGCACCACCTGGTCAGGGAGTACAGTCTGTGGTCCTGCCTGACCAGAGAGCCCAAGCAGTGGCCCCCACCCAACCACAGAGTTCAGCCAGTGAGTCCACCTGACTATGGAGCCTGGCCATCAGCCACATGTGTCTGTGGAGCCCAGGTGGCAGTCCCACCTGACCAGGCAGCCCAGGCAGCAGTTTGGTCTGAATGCAGAGCTGAGGAAGTGGCCCCACCCAACCAAAGACCCTGGCAGCAAGCCCTGCCTGCCCTTCTGTGGACTTTACCAGCTGGCCCTTGGAGAACTCCAGGCTAGGCTGAGTAGTGAAGGTCTTTCCCTGCTGAAGCAAACCTATAAAGACTATAAGAGGTGACTGCTTCCTCAAATGCACAGACATCAACACAAGTATACGAGAATAATGACAAATCAGGGCAACATGACACCATAAAAGAAACTAATAAAGCTCTGATAACTAAACCTAAAGAAATGGAGATCTATGAACTGGCTGGCCAAGAATTTAGAATAATTCTCTTAATGAAAGTTATTCAGGAAAACAGAGAGGCAACTAAACAATGTTAGGACAACAGTCCATGAACAGAATGAGAAGTTTAGCAAAGAAACAGAAACCATTAAAAACAAACAGACAAACAAATAGAAATCCCAGAGCTGAAGAATACAATGACTGATCTGAAAAATTCAACAGCTTCAAAAGCAGACTCAATCAAGCAGAAGAAAGAATCAGTGAACTCAAAGATAGGTCATTTGAAATTATACATTCAGAGGAACAACAACAACAAAAGAATGAAAAAGAGTGAGAAAAACCTATTAGACTTATTGAACACCATAAAGAGAAATAGTATATGCATTATTGAAGTCCATGATGGGAAGAGAAAGAAAATGGCAGAAAGTCTGTTTAATGAAATAATGGCTGAAGACCTCCCAAATATGGGGAGAGATATGGACATCTAGGAACATGAAGCTAAAGGGACCTCAAATAGTTCAAAGAGGACTTCACTGAGACACATTATTATCAAATTGTCAAAAATCAAAGAATCAGAGAATTTTGAAAGTAGCAAGGGAAGAGAGGCTCGTCATAAAGGAAACCCATTCCTTCCTAAAAAAGGAAATCCTCATAAGGCTTTCAGTGGATTTCTCAGGAGAAACTTTGCAAGCCTGGATAGAATGGTATGATATATTCAAAATACAGAAAGAAAAAACTGCCAACCAAGAATACTATACTTGGCAACGCTGTCCTTCAGAAATGAAGGAGAGATAAAGACTTTACCAAATGAAAGCAAAGCAAGTTCATCATCACTAGATGAGCATTATAAGAAATGCTAAAAGGAATTCTTTAAGCTGAAATGAAAGGATGTTAATTAACAATATAAAAAACATATGAATGTACAAAACTCACTGGTAAAGGTATTTTTATAGTCATGCAGAATTCTGAATGTAATGGTGGTGTGTAAATCACTTTTAACTCTATACAAAAGTTAACGTCAAACGTATTAAAAATAACTGAAACTACAGTAATTTGTTAATGGATACACAATATAAAAAGATGTAAATTGTTAACATCAGTGACCTAAAATGTGAGAAGGTAGAGAAGTAAAAGTAGAGTTTTTGTATCCAATCGAAGTTATCAGCTTAAAATAGGATGTTACAGCTATATATACAATGGAACATCATTCAGCCATAAAAAAGAAGGAAATCTTGCCATTTATGACAACATGGATTAAGCCAGAGGGCATTATGTTAAGTGTAATAAGCCAGCCAGAGAAAGACAAATATTGTATGGTATCACTCATATGTGGAATCTGAAAAAGTCAAACTCAGAAACAGTAGAATGGCGGTTGCCAGGGTCTGGGTATGGGAGCCAGGGGGAGATGTTGGTCAACGTTCCTTTGGCTATTTGGGGTCTTTTCTTCTATATAAATTTTAGGATTCTTTGTTCTATTTCTGTGAAAAATTGTTGTTGGAACTTTGATAGAGATTGCACTGAATCTGTAGATTGCTTTAGGAAGTATGGACATTTTAATTATGTTAATTCTTCCAATCTAAGAGCATGGAATATCTTTCCATTTCTTTGTGTCTTCGATTTCTTTCAACAGTGTTTTACAGTTTTCAGTGGACAGGTCTTTCACCTTTTTGGTTAAGTTAATTCCTGGATATTTTATTCTTTTTGTTGAAATTGTAAATGGGGTTGTATTCTTAATTTCTCTTTCTGCTACTTCGTTGTTAGTGTATAAAAACGCAACTGATTTTTGTATGTTGATTTTGTATCCTTCAACTTGACCATGTTTGTTTATTATTTCTAAAGGTTTTTTGGTGGATTCTTCAGGGTTTTCTATATGTAAAATCATGTCATCTGCAAATAGTGACAGTTTCACTTCTTCCTTTCCAATTTGGATCCCTTTTATTCCTTTTTCTTGCCTATTACTCTGGCTAAGACTTCCAGTTCAGTTTACCATTTAACAGAACCTATTTTGGTTTAGTTGACTTTCTGTATGATTTTTTGTTCTTCATTTCACTGATTTCTGCTCTTTATTATTTTCTTCCTTCTTGCTTTGGGTTTACTTTTTGCCCTTCTATTTACAGTGTTGTAAAGTAGAAGATTAGCTTATTGATTTGAGATCTTTCTTCTTTTTTAATATAGGCATTTATAGCCACAAATTTCCCTCAAAGCAATTCTTTCACCATATCCCATAAGTTTTGGTATGTTGTATTTTCATTTGCATTCATTTCAAGGTCTTTGTAATTTCTATTGTAATTTCTTCTCTGACCCGTTGTTATTTAGTAGTGTCGTCTTTAATTCTGGGATTGTGAACTTCCAAAATTTTTTGTTATTTATTGCTAATTTCATTCCACTGTCAGAAAATATACTTTATGTGCTTTCAGTCCTTTTACATTTATTGAGGCTTGTTTTATTGTGTCGTGTGTGGTCCATCCTGGAGATTGTGTTCCATGTGAGCTCTAGGAGAATGGCATTCTGCTGTTGGGTGGAGTTCTATAGATGTCTGTTAGGTCTAGTTGATTTATAGTGTTGTTTAGTCTTCTGTTGATCTTCTGCTTAGTTCTATCCATTGTTGAAAGTGGGAGTATTTAAGTCTTCAATGATTATTTTTGAATTGTCTGTTTCTCTCTTCATTTCTGTCAAGTTCTGTTCATGTATTTTGGGGCCATGAATATATTTTCATTTGTTATATCTACTTGATGGATTGAGCCTTTTATCATTATATAATGTTGCGCTGATCTCTTAACATTTTTTGAAAAGTCTGCTTTATCTATTAGTATAGCCACTCTGACTTTGTTATGGTTCTGGTTTACATGTATTTTCCTTCCTTTTACTTTTGACCATTTATATTTTTGAATCTATAGTGTATCTCTTATAGACATCATATAGTAGAGATTCTGGAGATTCTGTTTTTTATCCAGTCTGTCAGTATCTGCCTTTGATTATATTATTTAAGCCATTCACATTTAATGTTATTATTGATATAGTTGGATTTACATCTTCCACATTTTATCTTTTTATTTTCTATATATCTCATGTCTCTTTTGTTCCCCTGTACTTCTTTTACTGATTTCTTTTGAATTAAGTGAATATTTTCTAGTATAATATTTTAATTTCTTTAATAAATTTTTATTTATATTTTTTGGAGTTATTTTCCATGGGGTTACTGAAGAGGTTACCATATACAGCTTAAAACTTATACTAACTTAATTTCAGTGAGATATAGAAACATTATTCTTGTATAGCTTTATTCCTGTTCCTTTTTTTTGTGCTGTTACTGTTATACATGTTACATCTATATGTGTTACAAACCCAACAATACATTTTTATAATTGTTATTTTATGTTTTTAAATAAGCTAAGAGAAGGAGAGCAAATGTTATGCTTATAGAGTTTGTTACATTAACATTCTTATTTTAGATTTATGTTTTTCTTTGTTTGTTCCTATGGATTTTAGTTATTATCTCTTATTATTTGGGCTATTATTGTCAACATATTGTATTTTTATATGTTATATACATATTGTTTTAGACAGTTGCTTTTTAAATTAGTCAAGAGAAGAAAGGAGGGAAATATGCAATAGAACCGTTTTTATAAGTACCCGCTTAATTACCTTTGTTGGCACTCTTTTTTGTGCTTGTGGAATTAAAATACTGTTTTAGGTCACTTTCTATCAACCTGAAGAGCTTTCTTTAGTGTTTCTTGTAAGGCAAATCTGCTAGCAACACATTTTCTGGTTTTTGTTTATCTAGGAATGTTAGTGTTATACCTTTCTTTTAGAAAATAAGATTCCTGATTGACAATTTGTTTTTCTTTCAGCAGTTTGAATATGTCATTTCACTGCATTCTGGCCTCCATTGTTTTTGATGGGAAGTCAGCTCTTAATCTTATTGGGTTTCCTTTGTGTATGGTGGTTGTTTTTCTTTTTCTGCTTCCAAGATTTTTCTCTTTTTTGGTTTTTTGCATTTGACTATGATGCATGTGAGTGTGGATCATTTTGAATTTATCTGATTATTTGAAGTTCACTTAGTCTCTTGGATATATAAACTAATGATTTTCATCAAATTTGGGAAGTTTTTAGCCATAATTTCTTAAACTGTTTTTTCTGTGCCTTTCTATATTCTTCTGGTACTTTTATTATGCATATGTTGGTGTACTTAATACTTCCCATATTTCTCTGAGGCTCTGTTAATTTTCCTCCTTTTTTCTCCCCTCTCAGATTACATAATCTCTATTGATCTACCTTCATGTTTGCTGTTCTTTTCTTCTGCCAGCTTGCATCTTCTGTTGAAATCAACAGTGAGTTATTCATTTCAGTTCTTATACTTTTCAACTCCAGAATTTCCATTTCAGTTTTTTTTTTAATAATTTCTTTCTCTTTACTCGTTTTCTCTACTTGATGAGACATGGTCATCAGACCTTCCTTTACTTCATTAAGCACGGTTTTCTTGTGTTCTTTGACCATATCTATAATGTCTGCTTTGAAGTCTTTGTCTGATATTTCCAACATCTGGAACCTCTCAAAGGTGTTTCTTTTGCCCGTTTTTTTCCCCCTGTGTTTGGGACACACTTTCCTGGCTTTTTTCATGTCTCAGAGTTTTTTTGTTGTTGAATCCTGAACTTTTTAGATAATATATTGTATCAACTGTGAATATTTATTCCCCCTTTCCCTCCCTTCTCTTTCTATTTTCCTGATTCTTTCTTGGAAATCATACAAAATATTTAAGATTGTACTTAGCATTATGATATTGAGATTAAAAGTGTCTGTGAGTAAAGTTCTTAGATTCTTTAAAATCCAGTTTGTACACTTAGTGATCTCTTTTCCTTTTCTCTTGGCCATGAGTTGTGAATAAATGAAGTTTCCATAAAAATGAGGTATTATCACATTCAGAAATTTTTCCAAGTATTGAAGACTTTGTTTTTAATATGAAGTTTACAGTTACAATTTTGTTCCTTTTGTAGTGCAATAGTTTTAGCTAATGAATGATGCTTCTTTCCTTTAGGTTACACCTATGTTTGAGGATTGGACTACTATTGATTGGTATCGATTTTTCTGTTTATGGGAGAAGTTGCCAACTTCTATGAAACGAGTGGCAGAGCTAGTGGGAGTTGAAGAGGGATTCTTGGCTCGCTGTGTGAAGGGAAAAGTGGTAGCCAGAACTGAGAGACAGCACCGACAAATGGCCATCCATAAAAGGTAGGTGTGAAGGAGCTTGGACTATCTAGTATTTAACACAGTATTGAATATACAATAGATAGCCAGTTAATTGTAATCACTTTAATTATCATTAAAATAAAAGTTTTGCCTGAGTATAGTAAAAATTTTCAATTTCCCGTGTTTACTGAATTTATTGATATTTTAGTTTCTTCCTTGCAGCTTGTAGTTTAGAAACCATTATATATGAAGACCTTTTGAAGTAGAACATTTAATTACTTCCTTTCCTTAAAGAAGGTGTGAATCAGAACCCCCAGCTTAATGTGGCTTCATTTGAGAATATGTTTTGTATCATCCTTAGAAATGATTCATTACCAGAAGGGAAGAGCCAATTAAAAGAATCAGATGGGGAAATTGCACAGGCTTTTAGCGTCTTTAAAATAGAATAAAATTATTATTTTTTAAAGCATTAGTTTCTAGTATGTTATTTACAACACAGTCAAGTTTAAATTTTATGGGGATTTATATACTTGAATTATTTGTAGCACTATTGCCTTTTAGATCAACACTGGTTTTTATAATCAAATTCTGTCATTTTATTGAAATAGTTCATGATCATATAATTGTGTATGAAGAGTTCTTTAAAGTTTTTGTGCCATCACATTTCTTGAACCTTCAAGTCTTTGAAATTAGTTAGCAGTATTGGAATATAGAGGAAATCTTTTTGTTATACAGATTTTGGTTCTTTGCTATAGTACTAATTTATGTCAGAACTTACTTTAGAAACAAAGATCTTAGTCTTTGTCCACTACTCCTATATCCTACTAGGTATTTTCTTAGAGTGTATAAACCCTTTCTTGCCTTTTTGGTTCTTACTTGTTTCACAACATACATTGTACTTTCATAGTAGACATAAGTGATGTCGTACCATACTTTTTGGTGATTTACTTTCCAGGTTTTTTACCAGTCTTGTGCTATTGGATTTAATCAGTGAAGTTCCCTTAAAGGAAATTAATCAGAAATATGGATGCAATCGTGGACAGATTCAATCTTTACAACAGTCGGCTGCTGTGTATGCAGGTCAGTTAAACAAGGGTTTCCACATTTATTTAAGAATCTGGTTTGAGGTCAAGTTAAGATTACTGTTTTTCAAATTCCATTTTATTGTAGCTTCTCTGAAAATGAGGGCATCATGTCAAGCTATAATTTTGTATAGTTCTTGTCATCATCAGAATACCTAAAACAGTGGCTCCTCTGGGTTCCGTTACCCTGCTATGGAAGACTGGCAGCTAGCTGAGTGTCTCCACCTTAGTCCCATTCCATTCCTTAGCAACTGCTGACCATCTCTCTTCTTTCTGTTTTTTTTCTCCTTCTTCTTCTTCTTCTTTTTTTCCCCCCATTGCAAGAAGAAACACACAAAGTTCCCAATGGTTTCCCTTTTCTCATCAAGTTACTAATTAATACTTGTTATTGAGGAGGAGGACGGTAAATAGAGAGGGATTTCTGGACTTCTGTCTGAATGCTGTAAATATTATCTCTTCTCTAAGGAAACGCTCATCTGCCTTAATAAAATTAAACCCATATCTTCTAAGCTAGGCAAACAGGGAAGTTCTGAGTCTGATTTTACCAAGAAATCCTTACAAGCCCTTAGGAAAGAAACCTTAGGCTGCTGGAGAGTGTGTGTATTTATATATGTAAGAGGTTTCATTGTGAAATTGTGTGCATATATGATAGAGTACTGAGGGAAAGAGGAAGGGAGAGAATGATAAGAAGGGAGAGACTCACCCTTTAACTTACTGGCATCAAAGATCTCGGATTGCCTCTAGGGTTAATATTCTCATAGGGAAATGATTTTCTTAATGACTTGGCACTTGACTGCCTTGGCCTCTTTACTTCAAGAAGGTGTAGGGGCTGGCCCCGTGGCCAAGTGATTAAGTTCGCGCGCTCTGCTTAAGCAGCCCAGGGTTTTGCTGGTTTGGATCCTGGCTTGGACCTAGCACCATTCATCAAGCCATGCCGAGATGGTGTCCCACATACCAGAATCAGAAGGACCTACAACTTGAATATACAACTATGTACTGGGGGGCTTTGGGGAAAAGAAGAAGAAGAAGAAAAGAACATTGGCAACAGATGTTAGTCCAGGGCCAGTCTTTGAAAAAAAAAAAGGTATAGCTATTGAGCTGGGTAACTTTTCTTTGAAGAAATTATCAATGGGAGCTTCAGTTTTTGTAATCCTCTCAGCATTTGAATATTTAAATCAGCTCTCTTGTTTTCCTCTAGGTGGAAAGAGTCCCTCACCTGTTTTAAGAGTTCTCTCCTAAAAAAGAAAGGAAAGGAGGGTGAGAGAGAGGAATGAACTAGGGTGAAGGCTTTTTGTTTGTGTTTATGTGCTCTGCCTCAGTTTTTTCAAATGTCAAGTTTGTGACTAAGAATACATGAGATGATATTTAATGTGTTTAGCATATTTATTCGTTGATTAGCTGGGCCCTTATTTATCTGCTCTCCTGTTCAGTTACACCTTGGGTCTGTTAAACTTTTACAGTTCAGCAGGAAATAGAAAAACAGTGAAACAAAAGTGCATCTAAAGAAATAGAGAATTGGTCTATAAAGAGTTTTTAATTCAGTAAATATTCTGTGAATATTCTAGGGATGATTACAGTATTTTCCAACCGCCTGGGCTGGCACAACATGGAACTGCTACTTTCCCAGTTTCAGAAGCGTCTTACATTCGGCATCCAGAGGGAGCTGTGTGACCTCATCCGAGTGTCCCTACTTAATGCACAGCGAGCCAGGTTCCTCTATGCTTCCGGTTTTCTTACTGTGGCAGATCTTGCCAGAGCAAATATTGCTGAGGTGGAGACTGTTTTGAAAAATGCTGCGCCTTTTAAAAGGTAACAAAGTCCCCCTGTCTACATAGGGTTATTAAATGAAAAATAAGGTCAATTTGTAAATAATAGATAATGTATTACAATGTTTTTCTCTTAGATAATATCATGACATACTTGGTGTAAGTAGAAGAAAGTGTGGCTGCTTTTTCTCCTTTTGGGATTGCTTTCTATTTTGTATATTTTAAAAATATTTCATGCCTTAAAAGACACTTCTAACAGTATCATAATTCTCTCCTAGAAAGACGAGTGAAGGTAAATTACCAATGCTTTCTGCTTTAATGGATTTTTATTTTCAGTGTATATCCAGGGCTCATCTTAGACTTCCTTTAGACCAGAGCACTTTAAAATGTACTCCTCTTGAATGTTCTTTGGAACACTAGTCCCTCAAAACAATTTGTGTGAAGAGTATTCCTTGACTATTGTGTGTGTGTGTATGTGTGTGTGTGTATGTGTGTAAACAATTCATTGAATGGGCTGGATTCAGCATATAATCAAGGAATAGCTTAATTATTTTTTCAACCACTGTTCTTTGAACAGACTCTTATATGAAATCTCAGCCAGATCCTGTAGCTATTTAGGCACTTTCAGATACTAACAGTTTTATTTTCAGGTATTAAAATTTTGTTCTAAATTTAAAAATCAGTCTGGTTTCCGGTTCAGTTCTTCTTCCTTCCCACTCAGTTTAGGCCTGACACAGGCTCTGAAACTTGTAATATGTGTGGGAAGAGATGGAGGGTAGTCAAATGAGGGGCCTTGCTGCCCAGCACCACCTCATATCATGGGCTCTGCCCTGTGCATTCTGCAGCCACCCTAGGTATGGCTTCAGTGGGCCCTGATGTAGCATGTGCTACATCCAGCATAGCTGTGGAGGCATGGCCATCTCTACCTGGATTTTTAAGGATAGAATCACCTGGAGCTTTAGGCATGCAGCCCAGGCAGAAAACTGCCATAGTAGTAGGCCACTGTGGAGTCCGTACTAGTGCAGTGCCCCAGTGGAGCTGTGGAGGCAGGGCCACCCCTGTGACCCTAGACCAGAAGAGCAACTGGTGTGCGATTTTGTCACTTTGGGGTGTGCCTCCGGCTGAAGTCTACCTAGAGTATGCTTTAAAACCTACTTATAAGCATACAACCCAGCAATTCAATTCTTGGGCATTTATCCCAAAGAAATAAAAACTTATGTTCACAAGCAAACCTGTACACGAATGTTCATAGCAGCTTTGTTTGTCATAGCCAAACACTGGAATTAGTTTAGATGTCCATCAACAGATGAATGGTTAAACAAAGTGCAGTACCTACATATCATGGGATACTACTCAACAATAAAAAAGAACGAACTATTGACACACACACCAATTTGGATATATCTCCAGGGAATTATGCTGAGTGAAAAAAGTCAATCTCAAAATATTACATATGCTTCCACTTACATAAAATTTTTTCAGTGACAAGATTGATGGTTGCCAGGGATTAGGGATGGTGGGGGAGGGAGGATGGATGTGGATGTAGTTACAAAAGGGCAACAAGGATCCTTGTGGTAGTGGAACTGTTCAGCATCTTGACTGTGGTGGTGGATACACAAACCTACACGTGTAATAAAATTGTAAAGCACTAAATTTGTGCACACAAAGAACTAACTCTGCACACACGCACACAAATGAGTGCAAGTAAAAGTGAGGAAATCTGAATAAGGAATAAGACTGGTGGATTGTATCATTATCAATATCTTGGTTGTTATATTAGACTATAGTTTTGCCTAATGTTACCATTAGGGAAAACTGGTTAAAGTGTAAATGGGATATCTCCATATTATTTCTTGCAATGCATGCGAATCCACAATTATCTCAAATATTTCAATTGAAAAACAAAATCTACAGAAAAGTTGAAAAATAGATAGTATAGCAAAAAAAAAAGAACCCAAGAAACCTACTTATAAAGATGTTATCTCCTCTGGAGCCTCTGTTTTCACAGAATCTTTGGATATGTTCATACTTGCTCAGAAGTATGTATTGATAGTTCCTGAGGTAAAAAAATTCAGATGTGGAAGTATTTCCCTGATAACATGCTAGACATCATACTTGACCCTTCTAGGGAGTCATCTGAAGGCAGTAGACATTTAAAAAAATTTTAATTGGGAAAAAGGTGTTTGTTAACACATTTTGGAATTACTTCTGTGTTATGCTAAGGCTGTTATTGCCATGACTAGGCCTCTTTTGAAAGTCCAGAACTTTATTGATCAAAATTAGTGACATCAATAATAGGACAAATCAACATCATGTGCCTACCTCATGTGACACTGAGAAAGACACAACATTCTTCCTGGAGTATTCTGATCAAAAATGTGTAATATGTATTTAGTCATAAGGAAACATCAGACAAACCTAAATTGGGAGACATTCTACAAAATAATTGGCTAGTACTCTTCAAAAATATCAAGATCATGAAAAACAAACACCAAGGAGGATTTCTAATTAAAGGAAGATAAAGAGACAACTAAATGCACCACTTTATTCTAGATTGGATTAGAAAAAGGACATGAGTGGAACAACTGGTGAAATTTGAGTAAGGTGTGTAGATTCAGTATAGTATTGTATTACTGTTAATTTTCTAAATAGGAACTGGTGTATCCAGCACCTGGCCACCCTTTCTTTTTAACATTTGGTGCATAAGAGCCAGAAAACTCAGCTAGTGTTTGGATTGTTTCAGTTTGCCGTTACCAACAAGCTGTAATGAATTACCTTGTGCATATGTATTTTCATGTTGTTGGTGATGTTTCTTCAGAGTAAATTATTAGACATGGGATTTCAAACGGTAAGTGCATATGTAGCTTTATTAGATTCCCAATTGCCCTGCAGAAGGATCGTACCAAGATGCATTCTCACTAGTCTGTATACCCCACAGCCTTGCCAACAGAATTGCTGTTAGAGGTTTTCATTTTACTGGTCTGATAGATGAGAAATTGTATCTCAGTAAGGTTTTAATGCGCATTTCTCTGATTGTGAATAATAGGGAGTATCTTTTCATATGCTTCAGGATCACTTTTTTAATATCTTTGTGAATTATCTGGCTATATCTTTTTCTTGTGTTTTACTGGGTTTTGGTCTTTTCCCTCTCTTTATTAAAGAATCTTCTCTTTTTTAAATTGATTAGAGTTCTTAGCCTTTTATTTAATATGTGTATTGCAACTATTTTCTCAAAACTTATAAATTGTCTTTTGACTCTTGTTGCATTGTTTTTCCATGCAGAATTTTTATTATTTTTCTATTGATTTATATTTTATCAGTCTTTTCTTTTTTTGCTTCTGAATTGTCATAGTTAGAAAGCTTTTCCCTACACTGAGATTAAAGAATTTACATGTTTTCTTCTAGTATTTTTGAGTTTGCATTTAGATTCCTGATACGTTTAGGATTTAATTTTCTGTATCGTATGAAGTCTGGGTCTAATTTTATCTTTTTCCCAATAGCTCCCATTTATAAAAAAGTTTATCTTTGTCTCAGTGATTTGAGATGCCACCTTCATCATATACTAAATATCCACATGTTTAATTAGGTGTATTTCTGCATTTTCTATTCTATTTAGTGTTCTTTTAGTCAGTTTATGAACCAGTACCATGGTCTTAATGATAAAGGCTTTATATATGTTTTAATAACTGGTAGGGCAAGTTACCTCTCATAGTTTTTCAAATTTCCCTGGCTATTCTTGCATATTGGCCCTTATGAAATTTAAACTGCTTATTGATATTTTATTCAGATTGGATTGAAATTTCAGTTAGAACTGACATCTTCATAATGTTGAGTCAACCTATGCAAGGATAGGTAATAATGCATTTGATCTAGTCTTTGTGATTTTCTGGAGTTTTAAAAAGATATCCTCATATAGGTTTTCAGGAGTTTTAAAGTTTTCCTCATATAAGTTTTGTACATTTCTTGTTAAATTTATTCCTCTTTAATCTTTATTGTTATTTTAATAGATGGCTCTTTTCTCTGATATCTTCTTCATGGTTATTATTTGAGTATATGAAGGCTATTGATTTTTGGATACTTTTATCTTGCTATTTTTTGAATTCTTTATTGTTTGAATTACTTTTATCATTGATTCTCTAGGATTTTCCAGGTGTATTGTCATATCATCTGCAAATAGAGATATTTTACTTCTTCCTTAACAATTTTTAAGCTTGTAATTGATTTCTCTTGTCTAATTCAATTAGCTAGTACCTCTAATAGGTAGTGGTAATTGGGATAGTAGGCATTTTTGCTTTGTTTGTGATCTTAGTGGAAATGCCTCTGGTGTTACCCAAGGAAGATACTGGCTTCAGGACTATAGTGTATATATATTTTATCACTTAAAGAAAATGTCCATTAATTGCAATTTTCTTGAATATTTTTATCAGGAATGAATATTGAATTTTGTCAAAAGCTTTTTCAGCATCTGTGGACATAATCATAGGTGTTTTTGAACCTTACATCTATTAGCATGGTGTATTAGGTTGATAGATTTCCTAATATTGAATCTATCTTATCTTCCAGAATAAATTTTGCTTGGTCATAGTATATTATTTTTTTTATATGACATTGGATTCTGTTTGCTAATATTTAATATAGTTTAATTTTGCATTGTTATTCATAAATAATATTGGTCTAGGGGCTGGCCCCATGGCTGAGTGGTTAAAGTTCCATGTGCTCTGCTTTGGTGGCCTGAGTTTGTCGGTTCAGATCCCAGGCACAGACCTTCTCCACTCATCAGCCATGCTGTGGAGGCATCCCACATACAAAATAGAGGAAGATTGGCACAGATGTTAGCTCAGGGCTGAACTTCCTCAAGCAGAAAAAGAGGGAGATTGCCAACAGATGTTAGCTCAGGGTGAATCTTCCTCACCAAAAATAAAAAAAAGAAAAGATGGCCTATAGTTTTCTCATGTGTATGTTTTTTGCACTATCTTTATTCAAGTTTTGCTGTCAGTATTTGGTATCAGACTTGCTTCATGAAAAAGAATTAGGAAGTTTTTCTTCATTTTCAGTGCTTTGCAATAATTTATGGAGCCTTGGGAGTGGTTGAAGGTTTAATATGATTACTCTGTGATGCCACCTTCGATAGTGTTTTTTATGGGATTAGTTCCTTGGACACTTTGTCTATTTTATTTTTTTCAAAATTAGTCTCTCTAAGCTTTCTATCTCTAATGGGATCAATTTTGGTAATCTGTATTTCCCTAGGAGATTATCCATTTCCTCTGGATTTTCAAATATATTTTCATAGAGATCTATAAATGAGTCTCTTAGGAGTTTTAAATATTTCTTTTATTTCAGTGGCTCTTCCTCCCTTCTCACTATTTATTTTTTACATTTCTACTTTCTGTTTTTTTCTTGATCAATGTAGCTAATGGTTTGCCTATTTTGTAAATTAAAAAATTTTTAGAATTTTGTTTTATTACTTAGGTCTACTTTTTAAAAATAATTTACCTCATTAATTCCTTCTTAAAATTTTATTATTTCCTTCCTACTACTTTCGTTTGTTTTACTTTGTTGTTTTTCTCATTTTTTTTGTTGAACTAGAAATTTAATTTGTTGATTTTTATTTTTTTATTTTCATTGATAAATAAAATTCTATGTGTTTTTAGTTTAGTGCTGTGAATTTTCCTGTGGTCTTTATGTTACCCATAGATTCTGATATGTAGGGTTTTTCTTATTATTTCTTAGAAATTATTTAATATTCCCTCTTTGCCCAGGTGGATATGATTTTTGGTTTTTTAATTTTGTTAATAATTTCTAGTTTTATTGCACTGTAATCTGAGTGTTGTTTCTAACATTTGTACTTTATGGAACACACTGATGTTTTGTGACCTAATATACGATCAATACAAACTAAATGTATTCTCTATTATAAAGGTAAAATGTTTAAAATATATTCATAAAGTCTACCTTATAATGTTCATTAACTCTTCTTTATTCTTCATTATACCGCCTGCCAACACTTCATCTGTCTTTTAACTAGAGTGGTTTATTAAAGTCTGCTAATTGTTAGTACACTTCTCTGTCTCCTTGTGTCTCTTGTAGTGTTTGCTTCATAAAAGTGGTCGCTTGTTATTTGGTGTATAAATATTCATTGTAAATATGACTGATTGATAATGTTATCTTTATTGTGATTGTGGTTTTCAGCATTACATTTAGTGTGAAATATCCCTCACTGCTTTCTTCTTGTTTCCCTCTGCATAGGTATTAACGTTGTCCATGCCTTTATTTTTAGCTTTTTGAAATCACTTTGTTTTAGATATGCTTTTTGTGTATCATGTTGAGTTTTGCTTTCTGAACCAAATTGAAAATCTTTTTCTTTTAATAGATGACTTAATCCCATTCACATTTATCAGTATGACTAATGTGTTTGGTTTCAGTTCTCTCAAATTATTTTAGGATTATGTGTATTATGTGATGTTTGCTATGTTTCTTTCTCTACCTAAGGGTACTTTTTGGTGTTTTTTTTTTAAATTTAGAAAGGTGTATGTTTTTGTTCTAGTGAATACTTTTGTACTTTTTATAATCTGGTTCTTGAAAATTTTAATAGTGTCCTGTAATTCCTACCTACTGCCTGAACGACAATCATTGACAGCAGCTTACTTTAGTTTTCTTTTTCACTCTCCCTTCTCCTCCTCTTTTTAAAGTGCGTTATTTCTACTTTGTCTCAACAGATAACATTTGTACATTAATTTTCCATCTTCTCCCCACCCTTGTGGAGAGTAGGGATGAAGACTAATACAATCTACATTTTTATTTATTCAAATTCTTACCATCAGTCTTATTGCTGAAGTATTCCTAGACATCTCCTGATTAGAGGAAACTCTCCTCTAGCAGATTCCTCAAGGAGGCTTATATAGTATAGAATTCCCCAAGTTCTTACATATTTAAAAATGTCTTTCTATAACCCTAATGTTTGGAGAACATCTTGGCTGGATACAAATCCTTGGTCCACACCTTCTTATATTGAGTTTTTTGAAAATGCTATTTGTACACTATTTCTGAGAATTCTGATGTGACTATGATTCTTTTGCTCTTCTAAATAGGTAGGCCCTGAATTTCATTTTCATATATTTTAAGTTTGATAATTTTAGTAGGCATATTAGTTAGCTATTTGTATGAAACAAATTACTTAAAAACTTAGTAGCTTAAAAGCAGCAGTAAATATATATTAACTCAAAGTTTCTATGAGTCATGAATTTGGGAACAACTTTGCTGGTGGTTCTGCTTTGAGTTCTCTCATGAGGTTGTAGTAAAGTTGTCAGCTGGGACTGTAGTCATCTCAAGGGTTGACTTGGTTCTGCTTTTAAGATGACTCACACATATGCTGGCAAGTTGGTGCTCAGTTCTCCACATGAGGTTCTCCATAGAGCTGCTTGATGTCCTCATGCTCTGATGGTTAGCTTCCCCCAGAGTGGGTGATCCAAGGAAGAGCAAAATGGAAGCTGCAATGTCTTTTACGACCCAGCCTCGGTTTTTTAGTTGTTTTGGGTGAGAGGCTAAATCAGTCCCTATTACTCCATCTTGGTTGAAAACAGAAGTCTCTTGACCATTATTTCTTCCATCATTTTTATGCCTCATCCTGTCTCTGTTCTTGTGGTGCTTCAATTACATATATGTTTGACCTTTTAAGGTGTAGAATCTATTCTTTTACCCTGAAGAGCATTCATATTTTATCAGTCAGTTAGCTTGGTTGAATTCAAACTCTAAACTTTTGTCTTTCTGTAGTGCTCAGTAGCTCAAATCACTGTTCAGTTGTTTAGACTTTCAACTGTTTGGATTCTGCCCACACTTGCATGGTTTAGAGGTTAGCCAGGTATTTGGGCAGAATTTATATGAAGAATTTGGTGTTCTCCTTCTCTATATCTCTCATTTCTGGAATTTTTCCCTTCATTTCGTATCTCCTGTAGTTACTCTGAGTTCTATTTCAAATTCTGCCAATCAATAAATTCCAGGTTTTTATCCAAGTTTTTAGCTCCTCTTCATGGCGCTGACTGGGGCGTGCCTTCAGGTGAAAAGTATAAAAATTCACCCATTGCCATTTCTTTCTTCTAGTCTCAGCCCCCTTCCAGTTTCTGGTTCTGTTTGTCACTTTCCAGTCTCTTCAAATACCTTGTCCAGAGTTCATATCATAAAGGATTTTTTTTCAATGAAAGTTTTATGACACTCACTTTTTTAAGGTTTTTGCTTAAAGAATCTGTGTTAGTGAGGCCTTCCCTAATTATGCTATTTAAAAATTGAAAAACCACTCATCTCTTCCTGGTGCTTCATTTTTGTACACAACTCTTATCCACAGTTGACACAGAATGCATTTTAACATTTGTTTGTTTTATAATTTCCCCAAGTAGATATATTTTCCTCTTGTTCAGTGCTATTTCTTCAGTTCCTAGAAGAGCTCAGATTGATGTTTACTAAATATTTGTTGTATGAATGAATGAATCAATGCATTAATTTATTTCTTTCCCTATCTTCTTGTATAGTGCCCGAAAGGCAGTGGATGAGGAAGAGGAAGCAGTTGAAGAACGTCGGAATATGCGAACTATTTGGGTGACTGGCAGAAAAGGTTTAACTGAAAGGGAAGCAGCAGTCCTTATAGTGGAAGAAGCCAAAATGATTCTTCAGCAGGACTTGGTTGAAATGGGAGTGCAATGGAATCCATATTCCCTTTTAAATTCTGATACACACTCATTGACCAGCAGTGAGTCAGAAGTAAAGGAACACACATTTGTACCCCAAGCTAAAAGTTCTTGTAAAAGATTAACATCAAAGAAAAAAAAGAACACAACATTTAGTGAGTCTTCCAGTAAGCAATTGGCAAATACAGTACAAGATTTAGATAAACGTATAGAGCCTACAAATTCCTTTTATTGTAAGTTTCAGGATGGGAATCAACATCAGGTACGTTCCATTTCCAGAGCAAGAAAACAGGCTTTTTTGAATATAAGTAAAGAGAAACTTGGAACCTCTCTGAATGAGGGAAAAACAAGCATTAAGAAAGTTGTTCAGGCTCTCTCATCTGAGAAAACAAAAAAAGAAGCTTTGAATTTCAGTTCAGAAAAGATGAGTACAACTTTTCGATCTTGGAAACATAGTAAGCATCTAAAACGATCCAGAGACAGTAATGCTATGAAAGACACTGGGTTCTACAGAATTGATTTACAAGAACAGAGTATGTCTAATCCTGTTCATTGTGAAGACTCATTAACCTTAGATGAGAATAATCTGGAATTTAGAAATCCAGGTCCATTTGCTAAAAATGTGTCTTTCTGTGCTGAGGGAAAATATAAGGCATTATTCCCATCACAAACAGAACAAGGTTGTTCAAGAAACAAAACAATAACTAATGATATTCTTGTGGACCATTTTATTACAGGATCCCAGAGTAAAAAAGTGACTTGTCAAGCCACTAGTGTGGTTAATGAAAACGAAAGAGGATTAGTTGTTGTTGAGTCAGAAAAAATAAACAAAGTGCTGATACAAAATGATTCAAAAAACCAGAATGTTTCTGTGAAACACCATGACACCCATCCAATTAACCAGTGCCTGGAAAAGCAGTCCGATGAACAGAAAAACACTTATGCCAAACAGAAAAAAATAGAGAAACAAATGCCCTGTGAGACAGTCCGTAGTTATGTGAATAGAGACTCAAATGTTATCATCAAATGTGAAAGTATGAAGTTTAATGCTGAGGAAAATAAGTCAAGTAATACTCAAGTATCAGGAGACAATATAAGCAGCACTGAGATACCCAGTGGAGTACATCTACCAGCTGGAACATTTGGTAAATCAGGAGACCAACATGAGGATTTTCTAAATACCTCTAGAATACAAGAAAAAACCCATGCTTATGCAGCAAACAAAACTAAAAATAATTGTGTTTCTGACTTAGTTTTAGTTCTCTGTGACTTTGAAGATAGTTTCTACCTGGATACTCAGTCAGAGGAAATAATACAACAGATGGCAACTGAAAATGCCGAACAAGAAGGGGCAAAAGACACCAACCTGGCAAAAGGAGTGATGCAGAAGAGCTTAAACAAACAGAGCTCGATGATCTCTTTTCAGAATGAGATTCACATTACTTCTCCTGCTGAACAGCATTCTCCAGGAGTGATAAATATAGATCATTTGGAACTTAAGACTGTAGATACTGTGAAACAAAGGACTGATTCACATGGGGTTGACATCCTGAATCCAGAAAGCCCAATTTTTCATTCTCCAGTACTATTGAGGGAAAATGACCCTTGTTTTAAAGGGAATGAACTTTCTGTTACTGACTCCCAATTAAATAGTTTTCTTCAAGGTTATCAAACACAAGAAGCTGTAAAACCAGTTACACCTCTGGTTCCTCAAAAGAGAACTCCCACTGGTATAGAAGTAGAATGTCTGCCAGATCCTGAAACAAGTTTGAATTTGAGTGATAGTTTACTCTTTGACAGTTTCAGTGAAGACTACCTAGTGAAAAAACAACCACCTGATGTACAAGTGAAAAGACCCCTTCCTTCTGAAATAATGTCAAACCATTTCAGTGATTCTCTGTGTCTACAACCAGGAGGCCCAATTGAAAAATCAAGTATGAACGAGATTCAAGAAAATCAGCAGCAGTTGACTTGTTCCAGTGATGAGTCTATTATATTTTCAGAAATGGATTCTGCTCAGATGGTTGAAGCTTTGGAAAATGTGGATGTATTTCCTGTCCAAGAGAAATATAATACTGCAGTATCTCTTAGAGCATTAGAACTAGGTGATCCAGCAATTGTAGGTAATGATTATCCCCAAAGAGAAGTAACTGGAGGATATAAAGATGAAGGGTCTCAAAAATCCAAATTAACTGGGATAAGGCAAAATAATTCATTTGTGTGGTCAGGGGCATCATTTGATTTAAGTCCAGGACTGCAAAAGATTTTAGATAAGGTGTCCAGTCCTCTAGAAAATGAAAAGCTAAAATCAACTGCTACAAACTTGTTTAATTTGAAAGGAAAAAATACGGAGTTAAATGACAAACAAGAAGTGATTTCAAATTTGGAGCCAAATCAGGTACAGGGAATTTTATTTTTCCCCAATGAAGTAAAAAGCAAGATGGAGGCACTGGAGAACAATGCCATTCATGATGAAACCTCATCTCTCTTTCCTTATAAAGAAAGCTGTATAGTAGATGATAATGGGCTCATTCCTCCTACACCTATTCCAACATCTGCTTCTAAGCTGACATTTCCAGGTATTCTTGGAACATCTTCTGTAAAACTTCAGAAAACTAGTAGTGTTTTACAACTTGGTGAAAGTTATTCATTTGACTTACCTTCAGATATTAAAAACCATGATTTAAGTCCAGAGAGTAGAAATGGTTTCAAAGATAACAGTCCTACTAGAGACACAGGTGTTTCACTGCGGTTATCACAGGATGGATCACAGTTAACTCCAGCTTCGTGCAATTCAGAAAGTTTAGCCATAATTGATGTTGCAAGTGACCAAACTCTCTTCGAAACGTTCATTAAGGAGTGGCAGTGCAAAAAGCGATTTTCCATCTCACTGGCTTGTGAAAAGATCAGTAATCTGACATCTTCTAAAAGTACTACTATTGGTTGTAGGTTTAAGCAAGGTAAGAATTTTTTTAATTAAAAAAATTTTTCACATTTGTATGTAAAATAGTGAACTGATAGGGAACTGAGACTTTTTACTATTGGATATTAAATGTAACAAATTTATTCAAAGTTTAATAAGTTTCTCCTATATGGGTTTATATGTAGAATAGCCTTATTGTTTGGCCCAAGAAGATTGATAATAGTTGCCCTCTGGTTAAAGAGATGGGTGACCCAGGGACACGTGGGTGGGAGAGCTGAGCACTGAGACCAAGAGCTCAAGCTAGGAGACTGAAAAAATGCAGACCAAGGCACTACTCATTCCTCTGGCTCTGATCTACTGCGGTACTTGGGTCTGATCAGGCCTGTGTCTGCCTCCTTCTGAGGAGGCCAGAGATCCCATCTAAAGAGACTTCCTACAGCAGCTCCACGCTTTAGGTGGTCCAGTGGGAGTTGCAGACCAATATTGTCTCCTAGGACATTGACACAGTGGCTAAGCTTATTGCTGCTGGAGTCACCACAGTTGGTGTAGCTGGTTCAAAGGCCAGCATTGGAACAGTGTTTGATAGCTTGACCATTGGGTATGCCAGGATCCTGTCCCTCAAACAGGATCTCTTTCTTCTATGCCTGTTCTGGGCTTTGCCCTGTCTGACGCCGTGGAGCTCTTCTGTTTGATGGTTGCATTCTTCACTCTCTTCACGTGGTGAGGCTCTGTGGTTATCTAGGCATCCCTGCTGTTTCAACTCCAGGCGTTGCCTGGTGCTAGATTGTATTAAGCTTTACCATTAAACACAGTGTTTCTCTAAAAAGAAAAATTCATGTGTATATGTAATAACTATATATATTATTATATAATATGTAAGTATATAAATAGAATATAAATTTGTAAAAATTAAGATATATGTTTTGAATATGGATCACTGTTTTTGTGTTATCTTAATGGTATAATGTGATGGTTTTTATTAATCATCATTGCTCATGTATTATTTTCTATTAAACAGTAAGATCCTTATTCACTTATATAATCACAAAAGTACACAGGAAATAGGCACTATGATTTTCACGGTGTACATTAGCTACATTTGCCAATACTTAACTCAAGTAGAACTTGTCTCTCCACTGATAGTCATGAATTCTATACTGAAATGTTGATCCTAATGTCATGTCAGTGACAGTGAGGATTCTGTATCATGGGTAATAGCTACAGTCAGTTTGACAACCTGTTGTGGAAATCAGGGATTTGATCAGATTTCTTAATTCTCTATATGAATGAATTTGTTCACAAAGGTTTGAGTATTCATTTGATCTTAAATTCATGGAGCACATATGTTAATAACAATTTTATGTACTTTCATTGTTGACTCGTATTTTCTGTTTTTCGTTCAACAAACAAAATTGAGCACATTTTCTGTGCTAGGGGTTAAAGGGATAAAAACATTCACTTAAATTTAACAAATATGAGCAAGTTATTATCCAGATATTAGGGATATAATTACAAATAAGGTAGATTGGTCCTTGACCTATATATTTGTAAAATTGGAGATGCATTATTTTAGAAAAAATATTGACTCCAATTACAAAATCATACCTAATTCTTCCCTAAGAAGTAAGACTCTTGATTTTTCTGGAGTTTCTTAGAGTTAAGAATTGCTGAGTTCACTACAAAATTGTTGTAGCGTGCAAGTGGTCTTTATTTCTGTGAGTTATAGAAATTCAAAATGCAGCTTTTAAAAAATTTAGTTAATACCCATTTTAGTTATAGATGTATTTTAAGAAATCTTTGGTAGATTCTTTTATAGTGACAGTTATCTTAATTGATAAGAATCCCAGAAAGATCTTACATACACCTAAAAATGATTATCCAAAGAATGCATATATTAGGGATCTGGAAATTTTTTCCCTATCAAATAGTTTTTTATTATTATCATTGTTTTAACATTCAGTTTAATGGCTTTATTTTCAGAGGTTTTTAATTATTTCTCTTTTGATTTACTTAGTTAGCTCACCTCAGGACCCCCCTATTAGAGAGGATGGATTTCCTGTTAAAGGTTGTGATGACATCTTGGTGGTTGGACTGGCAGTATGCTGGGGTGGAAGAGATGCCTATTACTTCTCATTGCAGAAAGAACAAAAGCATTCTGGTAAGTAATGACTATTTGACCAAGTCATCATATAATTTTCATGTAACCTCTGTTAGGATAGTGACTTGTTTGTTGAGAATAATTTTCTATTTATGTAGAATTTATTTTTAGGATTAAAAAAATTTTTTTTTGGATGGGGGCTAATGTGTGCATCATTTCATATGTTAACTAGAATGAATGCTGAGACACTGCCATTACGCCCCTCTGCTTGTCCCATGGGACTACTAATACTATCTTTTCTTTTTGGTGGTAGCCTATCCCTGGCCACCTTGAGGGTTTGCTTTTGAAGACTGGATCATAGTTTCTTTTCAGACTTTTTTCCTCTTATTGACTGGGTCTGGAACTCATCTAGAGTGTGAGACTATCCACAGTAGTTGAATCAACTAGCCTTTGGAAGAGTCTTCGGAATTGAAAGGATATGATCTGGAAATACGTTGTGATCTGATCATGGTTGTTGGATACTTAGTAGATTGATTAATTTTAGACAGGAGCAAAATGAATAAGGAAACGTTTTAAAGGGTACCATATAATGTCTGTTCCTGAATAAGTATGAAATATTTTCAGTTGTTTTGCAGGAACATATGTTAGGGTGAGTAGTTAGTTGAACTTCTTCTTTTTTTTTTTAGTATGTAACATTATATGTTCATACTAAATATCCCCTTAAAATTCATTTTAAAATAACTTTTCTGTCTTTAATACCTCATTTTGAGAAATGTAAATTTAGTTTTAGAAATCTTGACATGTAGAATTTTCTGTTACCTAATTAAGTAGAGTATTATAAATCACCTAGCCCAAACATCATTTTTAGATTATGAGGCACGTCATCTGCATGGATGACGTGACCTGGATAAGGTCATGCTGAGTTATTGGTTACATAGAACTAGACCCTTAGGCTTCTGAGTCTTTTTCAGTCTTTGCACTAAAGATTGCTGCTTCAAGTGAATGAATATAATTTTTGCCTTAAAACTTTTTTTTTTTTTTAAAGAAATTAGTGCCAGTTTGGTCCCACCTTCTCTGGATCCAAGGCTGACTATGAAAGACAGAATGTGGCACCTTCGATCTTGCTTTCAAAAGGAATCTGATAAAGAACGTTCTGTTATTGTCTATGACTTCATCCAGAGCTATAAAATTCTTCTTCTGTCTTGTGGTATCTCCCTGGAACAAAGTTATGAAGATCCTAAGGTTTCATGTCTTATTTAATTTTTGCGTACTTAAAAAATTATTTTTTAATGTTTAGAACTAATTCTTAAATGACTTGGTATTTGTTTAGCTCCAACAATGCAACTTAAGTTTTTTGGAGTAGTCACTGCTTTATCCAGTAATCTCATTCATCCAGAACAGAATATTATACACCAAATCTCTTTGTGCAGATAAAAACAGAGATGTCACAAATTCTAAACACTGAAGTTCGTATCTTTTCTCAGAGATTTAAAAATTTTATTTTTGTCATAAGTTCCAAGTTTTCTGTCTCACAGTAAATTAGAAATGAGAATTGTTAGATTTAGATATTTGATAGCAGGATGTTTCAAATATCCACGAGGATAGAGGCAGGAAATAGAAGTGTGTAGATATAAGAATAGTTAGGGGCCATTTAGCATGAGAACAAATCACCTTTCTAGCCCCTGAGAACTTTCCTATACAATGGTAAAGTGTGATACACTCTTCATAATGATGACTCTAAGTATTAAGGAAAAGATAACTTATGTTATTGTAATATACATTAATAGTATAATGCATTTTCAGAAGACATTTATTTATAATACTTTAGTCCTCAAAGGGAGCCATTTTTCCCCCTATTGACACTGGAGACATGAGGCATGTGAAATATTAATTTTGAGTTGAACTGTAATACTACTTGGTTGTTATTATCAATATAATTATTAATAATAGGATAATTTTTAGGTTCTTAGTTTCTTTTTTCTTTTCTTTTTTTTTCTGAGGAAGATTGGCCTGAGCTAACATCTGTGCCAATCTTCCTCTGTTTTATGTGGGATGCCGCCCAGTGCTAGGTCCACACCCAGGATCCGAACCTGCGAACCCCAGGGGCTTGAAGTGGAGTGTGCGAGCTTAACCACTACACCACCAGGCTGGCCCCAGTCTCTTAGTTTCTTTAGCTTTTTTGGCAAAGATTTTCAAAGATAGTGTCAGATAAACTAAAGATATTATCCTTTTCTACACTTCAAGCCAGGCTTGGTTTACATGTGATAAATTCCATGTAGTTTCTAAACTGACTTTTACTGGGTATAAAAGGTTGTCACTTAATTTTGATGCTCCAGAGTCCAAAATGAGAATATGGATAATATGAGCTTCTCAATAAAACTACCATAGCATCTCAGATTTATATAGCACCTTTTACATAAACTACTTGAAATATTCCATAATTGACTTTGTTAATCACAACACTTTTGATGTAAGAAGATGAACAATTAATTTACAAAATCTCACTTTTATAAGAAACATTTGCTAACTTTTACATCAGACTGTCTTTTACAATACCGCCTAGAAGGGTTCTGATCACCAATTTCTTTTCTTTTTTTTTTTTTAAAGATTTTCTTTTTTCCTTTTTTCTCCCCAGAGCCCCCCAGTACATAGTTGTATATTCTTTGTTGCGAGTCCTTCTAGCTGTGGCATGTGGGATGCTGCCTCAGCGTGGTTTGATGAGCAGTGCCATGTCTGCACCCAGGATTCGTACCAGCGAAACACTGGGCTGCCTGCAGTGCAGCGTGAGAACTTAACCACTCGGCCACGGGGCCAGCCCCGAGATCACCAATTTCTAATGTTGGTAGAGGAGGCTTTTCCCCACACCCCCAGCAATTCCCCAGGTACCAGACTGGGTGTCCTACAATTCAACTCAATTCTGACACTGTCCACTTGGAGATAGTGTCAGATCCCACAGGTTAACAGTTCCGTCCTAGAAGACTTCTCCTGAGACACCAGTTGCAAGCCCAGGCTATTACCTGTACTTCTGACCAACCAGCTATAAATCAGAGGTTCCATGACCCCCTCCTTGGGCTCAGTTAATTTGCTAGAGTGGTTCACAGAACTCAGGAAACCAGTATACTCACTAGATTGCCGGTTTATTACAAAGGATATTGAAGGATATGAATCAACAGCCAGATGAAGAGATAAATAGGGCAAGATATGTGGGAAGGGGCATGAAGCTTCTGTGCCCTCTCTGAGCATGCTATTCTCCCCACATCTCCACATGTTCACTAACCCGGGAAGCTCTCTGATCCCTGTCCTTTTGGGTTTTTATGGAGGCTTCATTACATAGGCATGATTGATATTAAATCATTGGCCATTGGTGATCAATTCAACTTCCAGCCCCTCCCCCATCCCAGGAGTTCACGGGGTGGGACTGAAAGTTCCAACCCCCCCCCCCAACCATCCTTCTGTTACCTACGACCATTTCAAAAGTCATCTCATTAACATAACAAAAGACACTTTTAACTCTCACCCTTTAGGAAATTCCAAGGGTTTTAGAAGTTCTGTGCTAGACAAGGGGATGAAGACCAAATGTATATTTCTTATTATAATTCATAATATCAGTCCATCCCCAGTCTTCAGACATGGTTGTCGTAATACGATTGTTATAGCAAAACAATTATGAAAGTCAAAGGATGCTGGCACAATAGTAGAATCTCATTCAGTCACTAATAACTGTCCAGGCTACCATTATTAATGTATGACAGTGTCTCCCAGGTTGCAGGCTTCTGTTTGATTTTGTCAGGTTCCAAAAGCAGGAGTGGTGTCAGTAATACATGGCTTCACTCTTTTGAGCATCTGGCATAATCAAGCTATAATACAATATCATATTTTGCTTTGAGTCTCTTTCGAAGTGTTAATGTAATATTGGATATCCCTCATTACGTAACTCATCTGTTCATTCCTTCACCTATAGCTATTTTTCCTTCTCTCCATGGAAGGGATATTAGGTTTGGCTACTGTGCTGGTCTAGATTGCAGGCAACAGTGCTAGTCTATCAAGTGCCTCTCCCTCAGTCTACTCCCATTCAGGTAAGATAAGGTTACATAGGTGCAGAGTTAGTGGGCTATCTGACCACCAGGCAATAGATGCATTCAGTGTTAGCCCCAATTTTGCCATATGAGGTGAAGGCACATCCTACCTCATCAGGCCCTTAGGAATTGTAACATAAAGGTTAAAAACACAGTTACAGTTTCTTGCTTAGGAATCATCCCTGCTTCCAGCCCTTATAAGTTATAACTCTGGTCCTCGCATCAGGTAGGGAAAAAGAAAAGTTGAGGTGATGTGGGGAAGAACGTATACCAGCACCTTCTCCACCCCTTCTTCCCGAGATCCACCAGAAAAACAGAGAAATCTATCCGGTGGAATACTTCTTTAGCTCCACTCATGTTCATGTTGAGCGTGCGCACATACTTGTGAAGGCGTGTAAGCCAGCCCTTCATGCCTTTATCTCCCCTCATTTTAGACAACCAATGTTTTAATTGTGCATTCCAATTCTCTAACAAACTACTACTCTGAGAATGATATCTGTCTGCCCATTGTTGGACATTATGGGCTGTAAAGTGTGTTCTGTGGTCTGAAGAAATGACGGTCAGCTGTCCAAACTGGTGCAATAACTTCTATTCCAGTTCTTTTATATCACTCTGAGCATTTGCTTCTAACACGGGGTAAGCAAAGCACCGTCCAGAGTGAGCATCTAGTCCTGTCAGGACCCATTTGTAGCTCCATTTGTAGCCATCCCAGGGCTACTAGCACCATTCTCACTTGCCAGCTATGTTTCAGGGCCTTCTCACCAGGAAATCTGCCACATAGCCGTCAGCAGTCTCTGTCTCTCTTATCGCAGGCAGAACAGGTCTTACTGGCATTCTGTGTCTCAGAGGATACAAGAGGAATATGTCTAGATTGCCCATCTTTGCATTGCTGCAGGGCCCCCATGTCCACTCATTTCATGGACCCAGGTGGCCATCTCAAGGGAGCACATGGGGATATCTGCTTGTCGATTCCAGTCACTTTCCAAACCTAGAAGGGCGTTTTTGTGATGGGCATTGACATGCCCTACGTTAATGCACCCCCTCAAATTTCCATAGGACCCTGCCACTTAAGGGCATCCTTTCTGTAAGCCAGGTTTCCATTGCCTTTCTTACTAACCACATGACAGGCAATGTGCTCTCACCCATGAGTCAGTAAAAACCCAAACATAGGGCCTTTTCCCAGCTGTTCAATTTTTTCATCACTGCTAGAAAAATAGTATGCAATTCAGCTGTTGGGTGATCTGTTTTTACCTTCTTTGATCAGAGTGGTAGCCTTCCAAACAGGATGTTGTCTGATCACCTTGGAACTGTCATCCACAAACCAGGCAGCTCTTTGTGGGTCAGTTGAGAACTGTTTATAGGGTACTGTCCAAGTGACAATAGAATCCAGCAGCAACTCACACAATTCCAGAGTCAGATCTAGGGGAAAAGAGGCTCCCTGTTCATGAGTATCTCCTCTTTGCATTCCAGACAGTAAGATCCTGTATAAATCATTTCCATTTTATTAGGGAACTGTTTGGTCCACTGCCATCTCCATTAGAGCATTTCTTGGACATCACCCAAGACTTTGTGGGTATTTCAGGTTTCAAGATCATGTTATGTCTTTCAGTCATAGGAGTAGCTTCAGTTAATAATGTCAGATAACAAGGTAGTAAATGCCCCTCAAGTGGAAATTCTCTTGTTTAAAGTCCCAGTAGTTGTCAGTGGGAGGCACTCAGGCTCTTGCCATAAGCCCCAGTATATGCTCCATATAGAGTTATTGCGCAGAGAATTTGTCCCTACCAGCACTCCAGCTTCTATTCTACACTGTATGGGCTTGGGTAATCTTACTCACTCCCATTTATCATGTCCAATTAACATTGCTTGAAGGGCAATTTACATGCCTTCTGTTTTACAATACTAGGAAGGGGAAATGTTTCCCAGTCAGACAGACATAATGTCCATTTCCAAAATACAATCAAGACTCAACCACTTCACATAAAGCTGTTCAAGCGTACCATTTCTACAGACTTTTACCTCAACCCTTACATACCTAACTGAAGCCTCCGTTAGGACTTCATCAAGAGGTTTTGGTTTTACAAAACCTGATGGGAGAAGTGTTCCCCGGCCAGACATAATACTCATTCCCATAAAAGATTCAGGTAAAGGAGACGCAACTTCTTTATATACTACCTGCTTAAATGTTCCAACTTACACAATCCTATCAACCATTATATTTTTACATTCTCTTGATTGAATTGTAGGCTGAGTGAGGGCCTCACCAATGGGTTTTGGTACCACAGTCCTTGAGACTCCTTTATCAGAGAGTCCTGCAAAATTCTCTTCCCCACCCCCTGAGCATTTTACCCATTCTTGTGCAAAAGGGTTTGGGGTCTCCAGTGAGGGGTTGAAGGAGGGATACTGGCCTTTTTATCTATCTTTAACTTGATTAATCTGCCTAACCACTGCCCCAAGCGATTGTTGGTCAGGTTTCTCTTAATATTTGCCTTCATCCTTTTTAAATTTCTTCAAATTGGGATAAATACAGCAGACTTATTTGGGGCCCTTTAATGCTGGGGGACCAGCAGGGCGTCGCCTTGGCCTGCCTAACCTGTGGTAGTGTTGTATTAAACCTTTGTTCTAACCCCATCAATGCCTGTTTTATTTCCCATTTCTGAATAACCATCTAGAGATTTCTGCCTTGCTGGGATGAGTCCTATGACTATCCCCTTCCTGTTTCCTCTTTCTTTCACTCCTATCAATATTTGCTATATTCACCTTATTTCTTAATAACATTTAAAAAATTTCCACCTTGTTGGGAAGTCTCTTGACTCTCCCTCTGCCTCTTCCCATTCTCTCGTTAATTAACCTTAAGTGTTTATTAGCATCTATAAGACCTATGGGGGGAAGCTGAGACAACAGATTTGATAAGGCTTCCCAAACTGTCCTAGATTTTGCAACAGTAAGGTTTTATGGGATGCCCATGTGAAAGGGGCCCCCTAACCACAGCATTTACCATGACCTGGGTAGTGGGCATATTCAGCAGTTAATATGCTGGTCATCATAAAGTCAGTCCCACATGGCTTGCATATGAAGCATATCAGCTACTTTATCTGGGGTGTTCCATGTGGCATGTATAGGAGGAGACAGACAGTCCCCCTTCTCAGGGTACAGACCTCACAGTAGCTTTTATCCCATGCACCAGGCTGGCAATTCCTTTGGGAATAACCTCCTGTGTGTCTGGATCACATATAATCATCTGTGATTGTTCCGTAGTAAGCTGCGGGTCCTGCATCAACCCAACCATGCTCTTCCAATCTGCAACATTCAAAGCAGAGACACTTCTAAATTCTTCTCATAGTCCACTTTAGTGAAGGTTCCTCAGGAAGCTGATGATAGACATCCACAAAATGAAACAGCTCCTTCACACTATCCCCCCAGTTTCAATAGTTTCTTGGTTTTGCCCTCCCCTTACATTGATTACCTTCTTGTGACCAGAGGTCTTAGAGGTACTCCCTGTTGCCTCTGCGTAACTTTTCCCTTTCTAGGCAGCATTGAGGCTTGTGGCTAAGGCTTAGCCTGACCCAAATCTGAGCTTGGTTTAGCATCAAGGTCTGAGCCAGCGCTTTATTTTACTTTCGATTTAGCCATTACACATAATAATAACCAAGAGATTTTATGTTTAGCGTGGTTATTATTTTGTATTTCCTTATATATCCAATGAGCCAACTCCTTGGGAGTCAGATCTACTACCATTTCTAAATTCCATTGGTAACTTTTACTTTCAGTAACTGATTGCAATGCAGCTGCACTTTCATACCATGGGTGACTAGGTAGCCATCCAGGGATCAAAGGATTATCATCCCCGCCCTTTTATCCTTTCTCTTCGAAAACTGCTGTGTCTGTAAGCCAGAGCCCTTCTAGCCAATCCCGTTTCTCTGACGCCAACTAAAATGGCTCTGAGACAAATTTCAACATATGTGTGGGAAGTTTTCCCCCGACACCACCACCCGAGCTGGGGACACCAGCTGGATGTCCTACAATTCAACTCAATTCTGATACTGTCTACCTAGCGATAGCATCAGATCTCACAGGTTAAGGGCTCAGTCCCATAAGACTGTCCTCTACTTCAAGGCCAATCACTAGCCCAAGTACTTCTGACCAACAAGCAATAGACTGGAGGTCCAAGCACCTTGGGCTTCAGAAACCAGTTGCAAGTCCAGGTTGTTACCTGTACTTCAGAGCGACTGGCTGTAAATCAGATGTTCCCATGAGCTCCTCCCCCTTTGGATTTGATTAATTAGCTAGAACGACTCATAGAACTCAGGGAAACATTTGCTTACCTTTACCAATTTGTTATAAAAGGATATGATAAAGGATACAGATGGACATCCAGATGGAAGAGATGCAGAGGGCAAGGTATGTGAGAAGGGGAGCAAAGCTTCCATGCCCTGTCCAGACATGCTGCTCTCTCAGCACCTCTGTGTTCACCAACCTGGGAAACTCTCCGAACACTGACCTGTTGGGTCTTTATGGAGGCTTCATTACATAGCCGTGATTAATTAGATCATTCCCCGTTGGTGATCAGTTCAACCTCCAGCCCCTTCCCCACTTCCCAGAGGTTGAGGGGTGGGACTGAACGTTCTAATCCTCCAATCACAGGGTTGATTCTGTGGTCAACCAGCCCTCATTCTTAGGCGACCTAGGAGCATTCCAAAAGCCACCTCATTAACATAACGAAAGATGCCTTTCCTCTCGCCACTTTGGAAATTTCAAGAGTTTTAAAAGCTGTGCTAGAAATGGGGACGAAGACCAAATTTGTATTTCTCATTACAATTCATAATATCACCCCCTCCAAAACTACATTCTTAACCTACAAAGGAAGTAACTGAGTCATGTAGTAATTGTTGGAATTATGAACAGGGTTTAGATTTCCTGATTCTAAATCCAGTTTTGATTTCCTAGATTTAGTATTAGAAATGACAGGTCTTCTAATCTCATAGGGAAGCTAAAAATAGCAATTAAATGACCAGTTGGATGGTCCTGATGACAGACCCTCATTCTGGGGGGAAAGCCTAGAGGCTTTCTGAAACTCTGAATATGAATTTTTAATGGTAAAACATTTATGCCTCACTTCTGATGTTGAAAGAATTAAATAAACCTAAAAGCACATAGGCCCATGGGGCTAGCCAGGAGGTGTAGTGGTTAAGTTCACACACTCTGCTTTGGCGGCCTAGGGTTCGCAGCTTTGGATCCTGGGCACGGACCTACACGCTGCTCATCAGGCCATGCTGTGGCGGCATCCTACGTACAAAATAGAGGAAGATTGCCACAGTGGTTAGCTCAGGGCCAATCTTCCTCACCGGAAGAAAAAAAAAATGTATATAGGCCCATCTTTATTATAGTAGCTTAGCCAAGATCAGCCTCAGTGGAGAAGAGTCTATTTGCATTTCAGAAACAGGATTTCAGTTAGCTGAGAGGTTTCACTTGGTTTTCAAGCCTACTTCAGAACTAGATTGGCAGGAGCATTGCAGTAATGGAAAAATTTTGTTTTCCTTGTTTGAAGGCTGCTGCTCTTATTGGTACCAAAAATGAGTCCTGGTGTAATTATCCTTTTCTTCTCTTCTGGGAAGACCACTGAATAAGTATTAAGTGAAAATAAGATTAGAAATGAGCTTTCTTTTTTCAGCTTTTAATTTAAGGGTAAAGAAATGTCTGAAAAATCAATAAAACATTCCGATCACTATCCCATTCAGGTGGCATGCTGGTTACTAGATCCAGATTCTAAGGAGCCGACTCTTCACAGCATAGTTACCAGTTTTCTTCCCCATGAGCTTCCACTCCTGGAAGGGATAGAGACTGGCCAAGGAATTCAAAGCCTGGGGCTGAATGTCGACACTGAGCATTCGGGGCGGTACAGAGCATCTGTAGAGTCCATTCTCATCTTCAACTCTATGAATCAACTCAATTCTTTGTTGAAGAAGGAAAACCTTCAAGGTAAGAACGAACTTCCTGGCATTTTTAGGCTGTTACAGACTGGTGATAGTCATATATTTAGTCACTGTTTATCACAGGTGAGTAAATTACACTTTTTTTGCAAACCCCATCTTTGGATTGTCTAGTCCAGGGTTCAACAGACTTTTCTGTAAAAGGCCAGATTGTAAATATTTTTTTTTATTAAGATTATGATAGTTAACAACATTGTGAAATTACAGTTGTACATTATTGTTAGTCATGTTGTAGGTACACCACTTCACCCTTTGCGCCCTCCCCCCATCCCCCCTTTCCCTTGGTAACCACAGATAAGTTCTCTTTGTCTATATGTTAACTACCACCTATGAGTGGAGTCATACAGAGTTCGTCTTTCTCTGTCTGGTTTATTTCACTCAACATAATACGCTCAAGGTCCATCCATGTTGTTGTGAATGGGACGACTTTGTCCTTTTTTATGGCTGAGTAGCATTCCATTGTGTATATATACCATATCTTCTTTATCCAATTGTCAGTTGCTGGGCACTTAGGTTGGTTCCACGTCTTGACTATTGTGAATAATGCTGCGATGAACATAGGGGTGCATGGGACTTTTGGAATTGCTGATTTCAGGTTCTTAGGATAGATACCCAGTAGTGGGATGGCTGGGTCATAAGGTATTTCTATTTTTAACTTTTTGAGAAATCTCCATACTATTTTCCATAATGGCTGCACCAGTTTGCATTCCCACCAACAGTGTATGAGGGTTCCTTTTTCTCCACGGCCTCTCCAACATCTGTCACTCTTGGTTTTGGATATTTTTGCCATTCTAACAGGTGTAAGGTGATATCTTAGTGTAGTTTTGATTTGCATTTCCCTGATGATTAGTGATGATGAGCATCTTTTCATGTGTCTATTGGCCATCCATATATCTTCTTTGGAGAAATGTCTGTTCATGTCCCCTGCCCATTTTTTGATGAGGTTGTTTGATTTTTTGTTGTTGAGCTGTGTGAGTTCTTTATATATTATGGAGATTAACCCTTTGTCAGATAAATAACTTGTAAATATTTTTTCCCAATTGGTGGGCTGTTTTTTTGGTTTCAATCCTGTTTTCCCTTGCCTTGAAGAAGCTCTTTAGTCTGATGAAGTCCCATTTGTTTATTCTTTCTATTGTTTCCCTCATCTGAGGGGTTATGGAGTCCGAAAAGATTCTTTTGAAACTGATGTCAAAGAGTGTACTGCCTATATTCTCTTCTAGAAGACTTATTGTTTCAGGCCTAATCTTTAGGTCTTTGATTCATTTTGAGTTTATTTTTGTAAATGGTGAAAACGAATGATCTATTTTCATTCTTTTACATGTGGCTGTCCAGTTTTCCCAGCACCATTTGTTGAAGAGACTTTCTTTTCTCCAGATTGTAAATATTTTTAGCTTTGTGGCCTAGATGGTCTCAATCACAAATATTCGACTTTACCACTAGTAGCAGAAAAGCAGCCAGACAATATGGAAATGAGTGTTCAATAAAACTTTGTTTATGAAAACAGGCATCTGGCCCTTATTTGGCTTTAGTTTGCCGACCTCAGGCTCTACTGTAAAGAAGAGAATTAGTGGCGTTGTATTCATTTATTGCTAATTTTATATTTGAACTTTTTCAAATGACTTTTAGTCACACTTAGAACATATCTTTCATGGATTTAAAAAAGTGAACTGCTTTTTTTTTTAGAACTATTAAGAGTTATTTTTTTCAGCAAAGGATATTCTTGTGAATCTTTTTTTCCCTCATGACAAATAGTATGGATTTATTGTGCAGGCTGCTAGCCCAGATTGAGTGTCTTGACTTCAGAGAGCGTAACATATGCTTATGGTAGAAATGAAGTAGAACAAAGTTGTCCTCATTGTGAGAAGATTTAAAACATGAATTTATTGCCTGATTAATAAATACTAGAGACTGTATGCTGATGAATTCACACAGACCAGGGTTTGATTCTGCACTGTATCATTTATTAATGAGGGGCCTTGGGCAAGCTACTGAAACTAGAGTTCTTATAATGTTGTTATAGGTATTAAATGAGAGAGACCTTAGTGCAGTGTTTGCCACAGAGTAGGTGCTTGTTATTGTGTTTAGTTGATTATTATTGTTACTTTTACTGCTAGCACAAGCCCTCTGTGCTGATAGTAATGTTCTCCTCAATGTCACTGAGATAGAATATTATAGACAAAGACCAGACTGACTTGTTTGTTCATTGGAGACTTGCTTAAGTGCTGTTAATTAGCAGCTGTTGAACAGGCACTGAAGTATCTCAAACTCAGCTTTTCTCTAAGCCAGTGGAGTGGGAGTATGGGGCACACATGCCACAGGCCTGCTTCTCCATTTATGGACCATAAATGACTGAGCTGAATGGACGAAGCTGAATGAACACGGCTCTCTTTGCCTGGGTCTGCCTGCCCCTAGGGTAGGTCTCCTGGGTAGTCAGTGTAGTTCCTAGACACCCACATTTGATGATGGTGCTGTGGATTAGTCTGTAACTTTTTATAGACATTTCTTGCTCATTATCAGAATTAGAAGCTTTCCGTTTCTTTGGAAGAGGACTGTTCTACTACTTAAAGACAGTTTTTCATCTATGAAAAAAGGAGACTATGGTTTTCCTTTACAAAAAAGTACAAGAAATCCTCTAGATTTGTTTTTGAACTTTCACAATTTCAGTGTGTCTTGAAAGGTCCTTTTTTCTGCAAATTTTCAGAAGTGGGTGAGTAGGAGGTGTTGAATGCACTCTTGTATGGTGTTAAGTCTCTTTCTTATTGAAAGCACAGAATTGAAGCACATTGTTTTGGAGAAAATGTGGAAGGCTGTCAAATTTTGTTTAGAAATCATTGTTTCAAGATGTGCTTATTTATTTTAATAGACCTCCAGAATCTTCACCTTTTTCTTTTCTCATCTTCTTGCCTATTGGATGGGTATGCTCTGGCAGCTGACTTTCTCCCAGTAGAAGGCTGATTTTTGTTTGGATGAGTAAATATTAACAACAGAATGTATTTGCTCAATGTGACCCAGGACAAAGTATGCTGTTCTCTTCACGTGGATCAATCAGGTCCTTTCTGGTGTGGTTTAAACAGGTATGAGGTGATTTTGTAGGTATGGAGTGAGTTGGTTTCTCTCTTTTTTAAAGGACTTCAGCTGCACAGATTTGTATTAGTCATAATCTTTCTTTCATGTACACTATCATCATTGGTCCATGTATGGTCCTATTTATTTATTTTAGTAATATAATCAATAACTAACTCACATTATTAATAACGTCACATTTGTGTCTATTTATGTGCTCCTCCTTTCTTACATATCCCAAGTTTTATGTCTGTTATTCTCTTATTTTTTAATTCAAATTTTATATTTGAATTAAAAAAATTTTAGCATATATATAAGTTCAAAAATTATATTATTTAGTTTTTCTTGTTTTTGAACTTTATAAAACCTCTGTCATACTGGGACTTGCTTTTCTCATTCAACATCATGTTAATAAGATTCGTACATATTATTGCAAGTACCTATAGTTTGTTCATTTTCACTGTTGTGTAATATGTCACTGTGTAAGTATGCCAGAATTTATTTGTGCATTTCCTATTGATAAATGTTTGTGTTGTTTCTAGTTTTGTTTTTTGTTTTGCTATAACAAGTAGTTCTGTATACGTGTTCTTACTCATATACATGTCTCCTGGTACATGTGGCAAGAATTTCTTTTGGGTATGGAATTGCTCTTTCATGTTAATGGGAATTTTTAACTTTATAAGATTGTATTAAATTGTTGTCCAGAATGATTGTATAAGTTCACTCTCTAAACAGCAATGTGAAAGAAATCTTGCTGATTCGTATTGTTTCCACTTTGCCAATTCATTGGTTGTAAAATGACTATAATTTTCCTTTCTTGTGCTTTGTTTTTGGTAACAGAGTTATTCTAGCTTCATGGAATGAGTTGATGAATACAATCTCTTTTTATTTTGGAGGAGTTTATATATCATAGAAATAATGTTTTCCTTGAAATTTTGGTAGAATTTGCCTGTAAACTGTTTTTTTGTGGAAATATTTTTAACTACTACTTCAATTTCTTTAATAGCTATAAGATTATTCAATTATGTCTTTTTAATTATGTTTTGGTAAGCTATAATTTTTTAAGAATGTATCTCTTTCATCTAAATTTTCCAATTTATTGTGATAAAGCTATTGCTGAATTTTTTACATCTCTGGTTTATCTGTTATGTCTTCTCTTTCTTTCATAATATTATTTATTGTTCTATCTCACTAGAAGTTTATCCAATTTTTCAGTCTTTTCAAAGAACCAACTTTTGCCTTTGATCTTTCCTGTCGTTTCTATTTTCTATTTCCTTGATTTCTGTCAGCATATTATCTCTTTTCTTCTAGTTCTCCTGACTTTATTTTGCAGTCCTTTTCCTAAGTTTGATACTACACTCATTACTTTGTCAAATCATTTTTTTCTTTTCCAATGTAGGTATTTAAGGCTATAAATTTCCCTCGAAGCTCTACTTTCATTGTATCTCATAGGTTTGACATGTAATGTTTTCATCATTTTGTCCTAAATATTTAAAAATTTCTGTTATGATTCTTTTTGACTCATAAACTATTTAGAAGATTGGTTTTTAATTCCCAAATATTTAGAAACTTTTTATTTTGTACTTTTATTATTACCTTCAAACTTAGTTGTATTGTGGTTAGAGAACATGGCTGTATAATATCCATTCTTTGAAATTTCTTGAGTTGCTTTGTGCCTTAAAACCTGAACTATTGTGTAAATGTTCTATGCGTATGTAAGAGAATGTGTATTCTAATTCTGGATGCAGAATTTAATATCTATGTCAAGGTTGTTGTTTAAATCTTCTATATCTAATTTTCCCTGTAGTTCAGTCAATTTTAACTGTATATTTTGAGTCCATTTTATTAGACGCATACATGTTTCAAATTGATTTATCGTCCTGGTGAATTAAACCTTCTGTCATTATGTTGTGACCAGCTCTACTACTAATATGATTTTTATTCTTAGTCTATTTTCTGGAATGAATATGGCAGCAGTAACTTTCTTTTGATTGATATTTGCCTCAGACATCTTTTTTCTATCCCTTTTAACCTTTCTAGGTCCTTATGCTTTAGATGTGTCTTATAAACAAAGTATAGCTTATTCATTTATTTTTCAAACTTACCTATTTTTTTTTACAAATTTACCAATTTATTGTGATTATTGATGTATTTCTATTCATTATGATTATTGAAATATTTGTACTTTATTTTCGTATTTCTTTGCTATCTTGTATTTTTTATATTCTCTGTGAGTTCAAACACGATCCTAACTTGGCAGAAGCCTTCCTCTAGAAAGGTTTTGCTCTTGCTTCTTCTGGTTACCAAACTATAATGCATCCAAGGACCACATTAACCTTCCTTGAGAGTTTTGATTCAGAACAGAAGTCTGAGGATCAGCTTCTCCTCCTGTTGCTATTTAAAAGATCTATATTCCTTCAACCTTTTGGCTATAGAACTTCATTCCCATGACAACCTAGCTCCTTCCTACTGCCTGAGGATCCAGGCTGGCTCCCTGTCACTCTGACTTTGTCTGCTCTGACTGTGCTTGTTCTGACTTTAGTTTCTTATTTCTCTGTGGTCCCACGTCCCATGAATTTCTGCTCTGTGTCCAGGCCTCCAGAGCCAGGCTCTGACTGCCCAGTAACTCCTCCTGACTGTTAGAGGCCAGTAGCTCTCACTTGTTTGTTTTTAGTGGTCTCTGGAGATCTCTCCTGCTGATTAGCACCAGTAATGCCTCAAAGAAGGGGTACATGTGGAGCTGGGGAGGGCAGGCCAGGGTCGCTCAGAGTCCTAGTGACCCCATAGTACTGGAAGCTGAAGTCTTTGGTATGGATTTTTTCTTAATGATTTAGGACAGCATTTCCCACAGTGCATTCTATTGACACTTTTCAGGATGTTAATAAGTATCATAAAATGAAGGATTTTATGGTCAAATAATTTGACTTTTGGTTAATACAAAATTAAATAGTCCTTTTTGCTTCAGGTCTTCTCAGAGCCTTAAATATATTAGCAGGCATCATGAATATCCAAGAACAGTATACAAATGCTGAAACTCACATTATACAGTGTCTCTCAACTCCACCCTTGACTTAGAGGATTTTTGAGACTAATATTCTAATGAACATACTGGGAAAACTGATTTGGAATGAAGACAACCCTGTTGAGAAATGTGAGCAGATAGAAAAATGCTCTGATTCTTACTTCAGGAACTTATCCTTTACTCTTTGGTAAGAGCATTGGAAAATATAAAACCTCCATATTTAGTTCTTTGTGCAAGCTTTCATGCCATAGGACCAGGGATATTGGCTGTAATTTCAGGGGATTAACCCTTTGTAGTCATCTTAGCAAATAAGATTGGCTGTCTTGCTCTTGCTAAAAGTAGAAGCAGAAACACTATCTTGGGAGAAATAGTCTCTTTTTTAATTTAATTTTATTTTTTTGAGGAAGATTAGCGCTGAGCTACCATCTGCCGCCAATCCTCCTCTTTTTGCTGAGGAAGACTGGCCCTGAGCTAACATCCATGCCCATCCTCCTCTACTTTATATGTGGGACGCCTACCACAGCATGGCTTGCCAAGCAGTGCCATGTCTGTACCCCAGATCCGAACCAGCGAACCCCGGGCCTCCAAAGCGGAATGTGCAAACTTAACCGCTGTGCCAGCAGGCCAACCCCAGAAATATAGTCTCTTGTAATCCAGATTATTCACAAGATTGCCAATTCTTCTACTGTCTGCATAGACAAGGATAGTAGTCTAGTGCTTACGTGGAAAAGTGGAAAGTACTTTCACGCCTTTCATTGTTGGTTTGAGAATGTTGCTCAGGAGACTGGATCTTGAAGGATAGCTTGCATAGCATCTCTAGAATTTCCTAGAAAAATTCTGTATGTGTTTAGGTAATAATGCTGATCTAGTCAATTAGCTGGTGAATTAATGTTTTACTTTTCTTTTTTTCTTCCAGATATTTTCTGTAAAGTGGAGATGCCCTCTCAGTACTGCTTGGCCTTGCTAGAACTAAATGGAATTGGCTTTAGTACTGCAGAATGTGAAAGTCAGAAACACATAATGCAAGCCAAGCTGGATGCAATTGAGACTCAAGCCTATCAGCTAGCCGGCCACAGTTTTTCCTTCACCAGTTCAGATGACATCGCTGAGGTTGTATCATGGGGATAGGGAGTTTAGAAAAGTAATTTTTAGAGTTAGAAATGATTTGTGTGTGTATGTATTTCCTAGATGTGTTTAGCTAATCATCAAAGATCAATAAAAAAAAATTCAGTTAACCAGGTTACTTTGGAGATGGAGTATTCTAGCATCTAATTTATGTCTATATTTATGAAATAGGAAGGTAGTAAAGAAGGCTCTTAGAATGTATGCTCCATGAGAAGAGGATTTCCCTAGAATGAAGGAGGCACTCAGTAAATATTTGTTGAACAAAAGATCTGTAGTGGTAGTTGTGTAGCAGTGTAGCTGTTTCTCCTTGAAGTTGGTCTTTTTATGAAATCTCACCCCTTCCTCACCCTAAAATCTTTTTTTAAATTAATTTTTTATTGCAGTAACATTGGTTTATAACAGTATATAAATTTCAGATGTACATCATTCTATTTCTATTTCTGTGTAGATTACATCATGTTCACTACCCAAAGACTAATTGCAATCCGTCACCACACACATGTACCTTGTTACGCCTTTTGTCCTCCTCCCTCATCTTTCCCCTTTGGTAACCACCAATCCAACCTATGTCTCTATGTGATTGTTTGTTGTTGTCTTTATCTTCTACTTATGGGTGAGCGAAGCTGTTGTCAGCTGTCTCAGGATTGCAGCTGAGTGGGGCAGGTCCCAGGCATGGGAGCACCCCACTTTGGAAGGTGGGGCTGATCCCCTTTGTGGCTGTTTGTGAAGCACAAGTCTTCTGCAGCTGACAAGCCCCATTGCCCGCAGGGCCACACACACATCAAAACAGTCCTTCCCCATGTGCACACTCCGACCCCGTGAAGTGGACCCAGTCACCCCACTGCAGAGGTCTCACACACCCCACCTGTGAGGGCCCACAAGTTGCCCAAGGGCTTACCTTTGGGTGGGGCCAGTCTCTTTTCACCAAAGAACTGTGCACCTTTCTTTCTAATGACTTTAGGTTCCTTTCCCAAGTGGGTGAATTTGCGCATGGTCCCTTTAAAAGCAGACTTTTTTCCCTGTAAGTCCGATGGCTTTTCTGGGGATATTTCCCATTGTTGTTAATAGCCAGCAAAGCCAGATATTATGACACTCATCTCAGTTGGGCAGAGTCCAAAAACTGCTTATTGTGGTAAAGCTTCCCCACTCAGATCCCTTGCTCCTCCAGGGGAGGCTTCATACCTTCAGAGTGCTCCTGGCCAGCTGTGAAGCACTGTGGCTAGAAGGTGGCTTTTTTCTTTCCAGAAAGGAATTTCTGTCTCTTCCACCTCAGTCAGCACTGTCCCTTGCTGTGGGGGTCCTTTTTATCCAGTTTTCAGTTCCATCTCAGGGGCAGTTGTTCCAAGAGTAGCTGTAAATTTGTTGTGTCCGTGGGAGGAGGTGAGTTTGAACAGAGTCTACCTACGCCGCCATCTTGACACTGGATCCCCCAAATCTTTTTTAGAATACAAAATTAGGTAATTTTCTCAGTTGTTAATGAAGAAGGCATTTTTATGACTGCTTTTTTAAACCTAGATGAGATTTTTATCACCTGACATAAATTTTGACATAGTTTACTCTTATTTTTATTTTCAAAGTTTGGTGTTCTCTTTTCTTCTTTCCCCACACTCCACAAAAGGTGATTGGGTTGCTTTAGAGGGGTTACAAATACAGGGTGGGTGCTTGATAGCATTGAAGTCTAGTGTCTTCTAGATGCAATTCAGTAATGTCACATATTGGTAAAGATCACAGGCTTTAGAGCCAGACTTCTTGGGTTTGAATCCTACCTCCTCCATTTATTAACTAACTCTGTAACCTTGGGCCAATACATCAACTCTTTTTTTTTCCCTCGTGAGGAAGATTGGCCCTGAGCTAACATCTGTTACCAATCTTTCTCTTTTTTTTCCTCCCCAAAGTCTCAGTACATAGTTGTATATCCTAGTTGTAGGTTATTCTAGTTCTTCTATGTAGGGTATCACTACAGCATGGCTTGACGAGCAGTTGGTAGGTCTGTGCCCAGGATCCGAACTGTGAATACCAGGCTTCTGAAGCGGGGCGCATGAACTTAATCACTCAGCCACGGCATGGCCCCCCATCAACTCTTTTTATCTCAATTTCTTTATCAGTAAAATGAGTTATGATAGAAATACCTCAGAAAGTTGTTGTGAGCAGGAAATGATAAATGTAAAACAGCTAGAATAGTGCCCTTTTCCTGGTAAGTGCTCAATAAATGTTATATATACTCATTAAAATGTTCTTTTTTTTAAGTCACAGAGTTATATGTTTGAAAAAAAAGAGAAGCAACTTTGTTTCTCCCAATCACGTGGTACATTTGTATTGAATTCAGTGATGCCTTTTGGGGTATTTTTGTATATTTTCTTTTGAGTTCTTTAGCCCAGAATTCCCCAAACCAGTTGACTGCACATAAAATTACATAGAGAACTTATCAAAAATATAGAATCTCTGGATTTCAGCACACATAGGCTTGGTGGAAAAGCAGAAATCTGTACCCTTGTGATTCAGATGAGATCTAAGGCATGTGAGCCAGAGGCCTACACCAAACTCTGGGCTAGAATAAAAGGCCTTTGATATTGTTGGCTGTTCTTAGGTCTTCATGTTAAAGTAAAAGTTATATTTAAGGTAATCTAACAGTTTCACACATGGACTACTTAATCTTTGGTGATTTTAGCTGAATCTTTGAACTGGGCAAAATCTTACTTATCATCTAGAGCTGCGCTATCCAATACAGGAGCCACTAGCCACTTGTGGCTATTTAAATTTAATTAAATTTAATAAAATATATCAATTCAGCTTCTTAGTTGTGCTAGCCACATTTCAATGCTTAATAGCCACATATGGCTAGTGGCTACCTTATTGGACAGTGCAAATATAGAACATTTCCATTATTGCGAAAAGTTCTTTTGGGTGGCACCGGTCTAGAGCAGGGATCAGCAAACTACAGCTTGGGGGCCAGATCTGGCCTGCCACCTGTTGGTAAATAAAATTTTATTGGAACACAGCCATACCTGTTCATTTACTTATTGTCTGTGGCTGCTTTTGTTCTGTAATGGCACGGTTGAGAAGTTGTGTCAGACAGTAAAACCTGCGAAGTTGAAAATATCTATTATCTGACCCTCTATGGGAAAAGTTTACTGACTCCTGGTCTAGAGGAAAGTATAAGTTAGTGGAAAAAGTTAGAAGACTCTGGGTTCTAATTCTTAATTCTACTACTTTCTGGCCGTGTAACATTGGGTTTCTCCAACTGTCTACACTTTTCAGCTTTGTCACAGATTTGTTATAAAGATTACATGTGATAATGCATGTTAAAGCACCTGGCGTAATGGGTGGCACGTAGTAATCGCTCAATCAGTATTAGTGCCTCTTACCCCTGTTTAGTTCAGCCTCCTCATTTCACAGATATATTCATTGAGACCTGGAGAGGTAACTTATGTATGAAGTTTTCACAATTATTCTGAAGGATTCACCAAAAATAGAAGCTTAAGATAAAGAACTTTTAAATACGTAACTTGAGACCTTTGACTTGTCTTAATCATGATAGATCTCCCTTCCTGGGGTTGTTGATTTATTGCTACTTTAATGATGTCTCATTTTTCCTATTCAGTTATGTGATTCTCTCTCCTATCTTGCCATTCACATACCCTTTGATATCTGTACTAGAGTTTCCTGATAAAGTATGGGACATTCACTTAGATTTGAATTTTAGATAAGCAATGGACAATATTTTAGTATAAGTATGCTCCGTGCAATTAAAAGTTAACTGGGCATTCTGTAATTTTATTTGCTAAATATGACGACCCTAATCCCTACACATGCACATCCACATAACACAGTTCTTGGACAAAATAGTTACTAACATTATTAGTAAGGCTCAATACCTTTCATTTCCAAGAACCCAGTTATCCCCACTATTTAAAGCTGGAACCAGATCTTTGTTTCTATCATCACTACTGTTCTAGGAAAGCACAGGCATGTCTTTCCTTCCACCACTGGCCCAACTTGTGGAAAAAATTCTTATACTTATGCAAATAGTTTCAATTTTTAAGATTATTACTGGGAAAATAAAGCCCACTCAACATGTATAAATGAATGAGTAGAGATAGTAGATAGTGTTCTGAGTTGCCTGAGTTTTATCCCCTCTAATTTGAGCGAGTGAGTTAGGTATATGTTGGATCTTCCTCTGCCCCAGAGCCTGGATCCCTGCCCTGTATAGGGCTAGTTTCCTCGGTGGGTGCTTACCGACCATTCTCCAGCTTTCGTTATTGTTACATTGGGTTGGCCAACTTCTCTTGACTTTTTGTGCCCAGGGATTCTCAGGGTCCAGCCTTATGGTAGTGGAATTAAATGGCTTTTTGGACCCTTCCTACCTTAGTGTTCTGTGATTTTTGTGATCACACAATAGCCATGAAGGCTCGCATGTTGACCCTCTATGGGGCTTGAGTGATTGAGCAATCACGTTGGTTACCACATCAAAGGGTATTTAGGAGAACTCATAATCCTCCAAGCAACTTAAAGTCTCAACATCAGTAGCTTATTTGTCAGTTGTTCAGCAGAGTATACATTCCTGTATTCTCGACTATTTAAAAGCCTAGTGTTAGTATTAATCGGATAGTGCCTAAATTAGGATATGGACAGCCTATTGACATATAAAATTTTCATTCTCATTGTCATTATTTATTAAGTGTGATAATTCCAAATTGTCCAAAATAATAAAATTCTTCCAACCCATGTTGAGCTGTACAGATTGTTTTCTCAAATAACTTAAAAAATTTTTTTTTCTTTTGCTGAGGAAGATTAGATTTGAGCCAACATCTCTTGCCAATCTTTCTCTTTTTGCTTGAGGAAGATAAGCTTTGAGCTGACATCTGTGCCAATCTTCCTCCACTTTATATGTGGGTTGCCACTGCCACATGGCTGACGATCGGTGTAGTTCTGCACCCAGGATGTGAACCTGTGAACCTGGGCCACTGAAGTGGAGTGCATGGAACTTAACCACTACGCCATGGGGCTGGCCCCCAAAATGTTTTTTGAATGACAGTATTTGCGATTTGGTTCTTAGCTAAAGAAGCGTTAATTTCTTGCAGGTGTTATTTTTGGAATTGAAGTTGCCACCAAACGGAGAGATGAAAAATCAAGGTGGCAAGAAAACTTTGGGTTCTACCAGAAGAGGGAATGACAATGGACGCAAGCTAAGGCTGGGAAAACAGTTCAGCACTAGTAAGGTGCTCTTTGGGGCAGTCACAGGGCAGAATCTGAACTACTTTTAGCATTTTGGTATCTTGAAACAATGCTGATGAAATCAAGATCCAACATAGCCCACCACTTGAACTTATTCAAATAAAAGCAAATTGGTTTGTGGTTCAGCTGCCCACAAAAACTGTGGAGACATTCCAGCATGTCAAAATCTGGACTATAATCTGAGTTAGCAGCTGTGTCCTTCCTTGTTAAAACAGTATAAGGTTTGTAGACTCAGACCTGTAGGCATTATTTAGTTATTGACATCCACTACTCTTGGACTTCCAGTATAGTATAATTTGGGTAGTTATATGAACATGAACAAAGGCATAGAAGAATTAAAGAAAAAAATCCAGCCAATACAAATACAAATAAATTAATTAAACATTTTTTTCCAATATCAGGGCAAAATAGTATGTTTTCCATGAGTTTGTTTCAAGAGTCTAATCTGCTGATTTCAAAGTAAAATTGCTAATCACAATCCATGGAAACTATGCAGGGGAGAGAAGAGAGAAAGGGCTTAATTTTGCTTTTTTATTGAATGGATTTCCAATAGAAAAATAAGAATATAAAGTACGGCCACAGCAGCCATGGAGAGAGCAGTGCAAGTTGCCATTCTGTAGAATTTTGACCCTAACTATGACTTGCCTGCCTTGGGGAAGTTTCTACAGCTTCATTCTGTAGCAAAGCTTTTTATTTGATCTCACTGGCCCTTTTATTTCACAAGTTTCTAATCCTTAACTGTTCATCAAATTCTGTAGCATGGAAAATTCAAAGTTTTAAAGATAAATGTGCTTTCCTTGATATGGAAACTATGAAAGTATTAGGGTAAAAAAGCAAAAAATCTGGGAAACTTCCAGTCACTTGAGGAATGGAGGAGGAAAATATGGAGAAAGAAAAGAGATGATGTAAACTCTTGGGGGGAGGTGTGGGGAGGCAGTTACTTTGCTAAGTTGACATCACATTTATTTTTTTAAAGGGAGATCTAAATTGATATCACTCAGCATTAAAATGTTTACATTTTATAATTTATAGTTATCATAGTTTTATCATTATGGTGATTTCCAAAAAACCCAAACAGTAATTTTGAGTTGCGAATACAGGAGTTACCAAATTTAAATTTGAGACTATTTTTTTTTTTTACCTAAAAGAGATTCTAGTTTGCTATGAATTTGGACGAGAATCTGATCTTACCTTGTTATATTTCCTTGGCAGGATATTTTGAATAAATTAAAGGCATTGCATCCTTTACCAGGCTTGATATTAGAGTGGAGAAGAATCACGAATGCTATTACCAAAGTGGTCTTTCCCCTGCAGCGGGCAAAGCGTCTTAATCCTTTTCTTGGAATGGAAAGAATCTATCCTGTATCACAGTCACACACTGCTACAGGTAATGAGAAATCTTAAATATGGTATTATCCAATTTTGAAAGAAAAACATTTTCATGTATAATATTTGCTTATGATGACCAAGGAATTCAAGTGTTGATCATTGGGTTCAATGAATTTCCATAAACATTTATGAAACACAACTACATCCAAAGCATAGGTGGATACTACCTAGATTCAGAGATGAGATTTAGTAGGATATAGTTCCTGCTTTCAAGTACTGTATAGAGTAACTGTGAGGTCTGAGATTGTGCTTTGGATGAGAGTATACCCAGGAATTAAAATTTGAGTCAGTGGTTTTATCTAATTTCAGTCTCAGCCCTCTCCTGAACCTCTTTACGATTCTCTCCAAGTTGAATGTAAGTAGGACTTGGGCAACTGTGTAAAGTGAGTGTCTTATTTTGCTCAATCAGAAAAGAAAGCAGTAGACTCCTTTGGGTGTCTCATAGCCCTCTTGGGATAGGTATGAGTGCAATCTGGTAAGGAAAAAAGCATTCTTTTTCTAGGCAGTGCAAAACTATAAATATTTTCCAAATGCAGTGTGCAGTAGAAGAAAGGGCAGTGTTAACTCCTGCATGGGGAAGGCAGTTAGATTGGTGGTATAGAATGTGGGCTTCGATATCAGATTTTTACAAGGTTTGAATCCTGGTGCTTTGAATCTTTAGGCAAGGGACTTAAGTTCTCAGTGCCTAAGTTTCCTCATGTATAAAGCGGGGTGATGATAGTCCTACCTCACCGGGTCATCCTGAGGCTTAATTTAGAATAGTGTGTGGCACTTAGTGCGTGTCTCGTTATCAGTTGTTGCTATTACCAAAAATGGAGACACCATAAAGAGCTGCTTTTCTCTCTGCTTGCCTATTCTCTGTTCTAAACAACTTCTCCTTTCTTCTTCCCTGTTTAATTAACCTCTTGGTCCTTCTTAGTCATTTCTTGCCTTGTTGGTATTTCAATTTCATTTGGAAACATATGCTAATGCTGTAAACGTATGTAAAATAAATACTTGGTGAAAAAACAAAATCAACCTGGAATTTTCAAAGGTTTTGCGCAATTTATTTGTGGCTTATAAAGCAGAAAGTAATCAATTCCTTTTTCTTTTTCTGGTTGGTTTTCATCATACCATGCCTACGTTTAAAGAATATTTTAGAAATACAAGCTTACCTAAGCACAGCAAAGCCATTTCATTATAGAATTCATCTCCTTGTAACTACATCCATGTTTTGTAATTTATTTCTGCTATCTTGTTTGTCTGCCAGTGTTCCTCATTAATTCAAACAATAGACCTGAATATTAAGTATTATTGTAAAAAAGAAGACAGTGTGCTGACAGAGACTTGGATTCCTTCCTCTATTTGTTTACCTTGTAACATCGAACAGGCCATTTAATGATAATAAGTATATTAATATCTAACGTTAATTGAGCACTAATTTTACTAAAGTCTAAATATCAAGGATATAATATCAGAGGTTTATTCAGAAAAACAATATGTGAGGAACTTAAAATATCTGATGTGTTAAAAGAAGATGAAATTATATATACTAGCTAGTAGAGAGCCTGTTACAATGAAGAGTGTGTCATAAAACAAAGAATTTTGTATCACTATGTATGTATTATAAAAACTGCAGTAACAAAGTCAGTCATCCCAACTTTTTTGAAAAATGCTTATGTGTTTTAGAAAAATTCAACCAATAAGTAAAAATAAATAAAATGTAAGATATTTGGGGGGAAATAAAGGCTATAAGCATTAAAACAAATAGCTATTTCCTAGAAAATTCACTAGTGTCCAGCCATGTCAGTGCTACCATTAATTCTCTTGATGAGTGATGATGATGAAGAAAACTGGCCAGGTGATGTCTAGAAAGTGATGTTGCAGTCACCAGCTCTCAGCTCTCCTCCGTCTCCCGCGTTAGCTAGCTCCTCTGGCCCCGCTGGGCCCTCTTCAGCGCTCATGTGCTCTTCTGCTCCAGGTCCTCTTCTCTGTATCTTGTGCATTCCTTTGAAAGGCTTTGACAATCATTTCTCCTAGGATCCATTTGATTAGTCTTTACTCATTAATATGACTGTAAACATTTTATAGAGCTGACATCTGGTACTCATTATAGCATAGGAATAGTTCAATTTATCTAATTACTTCATATCATGGGATTGTTTTCTAGAGAGCTAGGTTAATGTAAAAGCATTATATTGTAGCTGATTCATATATTCACTTACATTGGGATTGGTCATGTACTTATGTTATCATTGTTAGACACATGAACATAATGGAAAATATTTCGTTTAAATATAAATTTATTTTAGTTTAGCCATAATAGAGCATGCATTTTTAAAATAAATCGGAAATGCAATTACTGTTAAAAATAAATGTCAGATCTTCCCCCTCTAACTTTATGTCTTCATTCTGCTTGGTTTTAGGACGAATAACCTTTACAGAACCAAATATTCAGAATGTGCCAAGAGATTTTGAGATCAAAATGCCGACACTAGTAGGGGAAAGCCCACCTTCCCAAGCCCTAGGCAAAGGCCTACTTCCCATGGGCAGGTAGACTCTATTTCTCTGTATATGTGTTAATATACTTTTGTGAGTATTAATGGCTCAAAAATAGCCTATTAGACAAAATAATGAAATTAGTTTAATTGTCTGTTCTAAGAATACATATTATTATTCTAGGCAATATCCATTTCAAGTCCTGAGTCTGTCTATAGAGAAGCTAGTTGATGGTGAAAGGCTGAAAACCTGGGCCATTAATTAAATCAAACAGCAAAATATGCTTAAGTCAAATACTAAAGGGAAGAGGAGTTTAGCAATGTCAGGAACATCCCGCCTCCTGCCCTCCCCATATACACGTAAAGGGAAGAAAAGACGTAGATAATTTCTATCACATATGGTCAAAGAGATTTGTTGAGTTGAGCAAAATGTCAGTGAATTATCTCAGAAGCAGTTTGTGGGAAAAGCTATTACAGAAATGTCTTACTTCCTGTTTAACTGAATGTTTGCTGAAAAAATCTAGTATCTTTGTTAAGCTTTAAGATGAGTTTCAAATAATAAGGTTTTCAAGTTTCCTAGATGGAAACACTGACTTTCCTGAAAAATCAGACCTTTTTCGTGTATTTGAGACTGGTTTATGTCCAGTTGATGATGTTGTTTGCATGGCAGAAGAGGAAATGAGAAGAGTCATGGCCTGAACCTTGGGCACCAGGCACAGACAGAGGAAAGAGCCTCAGACAGAGGAATGCCGTTTTCAGTCAGCATGCGACACGCCTTTGTACCTTTCCCAGGTAAGGCGGCTGATGGGTGTTGAGCTTCTCAGTGCTGTGGGAATGGTTTTCAAAGCACTGATGAAGCCTTCATTACAAATAAGACTCAGAAGTACGCATTGGTCCCTCCATCTTTCCTCACTTCAGTGTACCCTGTTTTCCTGTTTGTGTTGTCAGGTTTATAACAGTCAGTCATCATTGTCTTCATGATCTGCTCTATGGGAAGCTTCTGTGATGTATGCTCATTGGCAGCAGTCTGCTGAAACCATGTTTTCCAAGATCGTTGTAAACCTGGCAGAATCCAGTGGATTTTGTTAGTCCTCATCCTTTTTGACTTCTGTACAGCATTTATGCAGCATTTGTTAATCAACCCTCACTTTTCTCAATTTCTCTCTTCCCTTGACCTCCAAGGGCACAAGTTTTTTGACTCTCTTTCTGACTTGCTTTGCTTTTTTTTTTCTTTTCCTCGTCTCCATACTGCTGCTTCGTATTGCATGAGGTAACCCCCAAGGCTATCCTCCTTCTGTCTGACCTCTCCTCAGTGCTTAAGTATTAAACCTTTTTGTCATCAAAACATTTGGAAGTCATGATCTAACTCTAAAATCACCCCAACTATTTGTATACATATTTGCTATTTTATCTTTTGCTAGCTGACAGGTCTGGGTGAGTGCAGTTAACCATCTGAATTTATTCTAATTCTGTCAGAAACTTATATTCCAAGGGTGAATCCAGGTCTATGATAGATGCTATCTATCTGCATCTATCTAACCTGCATGGCAATTTTTTGTTTTGCTTTTTAAGTATGAATTATTGGCATTTTATCATTGTAACCATTTTTAAGTATTCAGTTCTGTGGCATTAAGTACATTTGCATTGTTGTGCAGCTGTTACCACCATCCACCTCCAGAACTTTTTCATCATCCCAAACTGAAACTCTATACCCGATAAACACTAACTCCCTTCTCCACTCCCCAGGCCCTGGCAGCCACCGTTCTACTTTCTGTCTCTGTGAATTTGACTACTCTAGGTACCTCATATAAGTGGAATCATACAGTATTTGTTCTTTTGTGACTAGTTTATTTCACTTAGCATAATGTCTTCAAGGTTCATCCATGTTGTAGCACTGGTGTCAGAATTTCCTTCCTTTTTAAGGCTGAATAATATTCCATTGTATGTATATACTTCACTTTAGCTGTTCACCTGTCAATTTATTCTTCTAAACAATAAAAGTGTGTTTAATGCAACAATATTTTATACTGCTTTTGTTTAAAATTTTTAAATTAAATCTGTGAATTCAATCTGAAAATTTCTGCCAATTAAATGTAGTATTTAGTACATTTACATCCAAAGTAATTATTGATATGTGGTTGGATTTATGTCTACTATCTTGGTTTTTGTATTCTATTTATTTTATCTGTTCTTTATTTTTTAAAAAACTTTAAATGACGATTTTTATTATTCTGTTTTATTTCCTCTATAGTCTTATTGACTATACATCTTAAATATTTTAGAGTTTGCAATATGCATCACATAACAGTCCATCTTCAAATAGTTTTGTGCCACTTCATTCATAACGTAAGGAGGTTTTTTCATTTCCCTTTTCTTATAATAGGTTGAACTTCTATGACTGTTATAAACTCTGCTATATAGTTTTTGGTTTTGCTTTAAACAATCTATTATCTTTCAAAGAAATCAAGAAACAAAAGTGTCTTTTCTATCCACTTTTTACCATTTCTGACACTTCATTCCTTGGAGTAGATTCAAGTTTCTATCTATTATCATTTTTCTTCACCCAGAGTACTTCCTTTAAGGTTTCTTGGTGCAGTTCTACTGACAATGATTTCCCTCAGCTTTCCATGTCTCTAAATTTCTTTATTTTATCCTTTCTTTTGAAAGATACTTTTATTTGACATAGATTTCCAGGTTTACAGTCTTTGTCTTTCTGCATTTTATATATATATTTCCATTAGCTTCTGGTTTGCATTATTTCTGATGAGAAGTACACCACCATTTTTCTTGCTATTCCTCCAAGCATAATGTATCTTTTCCCTGGATGCTTTTTTGATTTTTTTATTTCTTACTTAGTTTTAGCAGTTTGATTTGGGCCTGAGTCTCTGGGTAGTTTTTCATGCTTTGCTTCTTGGATTTTTGAATTTGCTGAATTTTCTGAGTTTGTTTAGTTTAGTTTTTTAAATCTATGTGCTTATATAAAGCTTATATATTTTTCATTAAATTTGGAACACTTTCAACCATTATTTTTTGTTCCTCTCTCTCTTCCGATTGCTCCAAATATACATATGTAATACTACTTGGTATTGTCCCACAGATCACTGAAGTTTTTTTCTTTTCTTTTTTATTCCTCTCTCCCTGTTTGTTTTTTTTTTTAACTGTGCTGCAATGGATATTTCCTTTGACTGTTTTAATAATGTCCACAGGTCTTTTCTTCTACAGTGTCTAATTGTGTCACATCCTTCTAGTAAATTTTACATTTCAGATATTGTATTTTTAGTTTTAGAATTATTTGCTTTTTTGTGTTGTTTTTATTACTTTATCACAGGTCACTATTGTTACATCATTGTGTTCATTTTTGTTTAAAATTCCTGAACATATTTATGGTAGCTATTTAAAATTCCATCATCTCTGTAATTTCTGGGCCATTTTTCTATTGATTGAATATTCTCCTGGTCGAAGTTACATTTTCCTGGTTCTTCATATGTCTAGTATTTTTTGTTGTATGCTGGACCTTATGGTTGCTACAGCTGTTTCTTTGGATTTTGTAGTCTTCATTAATAGCGTTTTCTTCTGGCAGACAATTAATTTACTTTCACATCAGGTTGATCATTTTAAGATTTTTAAAGCTTTGTTAGCAAATGTTTAGAGTAGCCTTTACTTTAGGGTACATTAGCTTGGATTGTAAGGTGTGGTCTTGCTTGGATCTCTACTTGGTGCTCAGCTTGTTCAACAAGGTCTCTCCACTCAGCCTGGTCTGAGCTCGAACGTCTGTCAACATTCACGGTTATGTTGTTGAAGTAATTGTTCAGCTGACAGCTATGCGATGGTGGTTCTTTCTTTGGTAATAGTTACTTCTTTAGTGTTTGTTCTTTACCTGGTTCCCTGAGGTTTGTCCCTGCACAGCTTAGTATTTGGTCAAAAATCCAGAGGGATGGGGCCAGCCCAGTGGCGCAGTGGTTAAGTTCACAAGTTCCGCTTCGGCGGCCTGGGGTTTGACGGTTTGGATCCCGGGTGTGGACCTACGCACCTCTTGTCAAGCCATGCTGTGGCAGGCGTCCCACATATAAAGTAGAGGAAGATGGGCATGGATGGTAGCTCAGAGCAAATCTTCCTCAGAAAAAAGAGAGGATTGGCAGCTGATGTTAGCTCAGGGCTAATCTTCCTAAAAAAAAAACCCAAAGGGATTACTGTGCATATTTCTGGTGCTTCTTTTATGCACAGCTCCTTTCCCTCCAAATTTTCACAAATTTTAGCTGCCTCTGTAGGCCCAAACTCCGGTCTCTGCTTCCTCGGCTAGAGAGACCATAGTGCTTTGTTTTATCTCTCTTCCCTGCAGTGCATTCTGGAGGGTGCCTCCATTCAGAAGCCTGAGATAGTTGCATGGCTCACCCCGTCTTCTCTCTACTCTCCCCCTTCTCAAGGATTATAGCCCTGCATTGCCTGTTGTTCAACGTCTGAAAACAGTTACTTCATATATTTTGTCCAGTTTTATCTTGTTTATGGCAGGAAAGCCATAGAAGTTGTGGTTGTTTTAAATCAAAATTTATATATTTTTTAATTGATTATTCATTCACATAGTTAAGAAATCAAAATGTGTGAAAGATATATATTGAGAAGCTTTGCTTCCTTCCCTGTCCTAGCCACCCTATTATCTACAGCTCTTATGGATAACTACATATATCAGTTTCTTATATATCCTTCCAGTATTTTTTATGTAGATATAAACAAATATGAATATGTAATATTTTCTTCCTCTGTTCTTATAAAAAAATAAACATTCCATATATACTGCTGTGTGCCTTGCTTTTTTCATTTAATGTTTTTATACCAAAGATTTGTGATTATCAGTAAAAAAAATTTGAACATAAACCAGTTTAGTTTGTGTGCAGTTGATCTGTGCAGCGATCTGTAGGCTTGTTCGCTGAGTCACAGAGTAAAAGCCTGTTTAATTTTGATAGATATCGCCAAATTACCATCTAATGGGGAACAGTTACCATTTACACCCCAATAACAATATATGAGTGTTTCTCAACCTTGCCAGAGTGTGCTGTCCAACTTCTGGATTTTTGCAGTGTCGGTAGAGAAAAATTTTTTCTTGCTATAGATTTAATTGGCATTTCTTTTATTGTGAATGAAGAGCATTCTTTGATATATTTAAGGTTCTTTTGTTTTTATCATTTCTGTGAACTGCTTGTTTATGTTTTGTCTTATTCTTGATTTGTAGTACCTCTTTTATTATATGGCAATGAATCCTTTAACATCAGTTGCAAATTTTTTCCTAGTTTTCCTTTGACTCTGCTTTTATTTGTTTTTGTTTTATTTTTCCATGCATATCTAATCCAGTCATTTCTATTCCGTAGGTAAATTATCTGAATCTTCTTAATAACTCTTCTTCACATATTGACCACTTGATTCTTTTCACTGAAAGTCTTTGTTACTGTCAAAGCAGAGCACACATTTCTCTTCAGCCCACTTAAAATGTGCACATATTAGAAACCAGATTCTCCATTCATTCATTCATTCATTTATTTAATGGCTTATTATTTTCCAAGAACTGTGCAAAGTTTTCTATAGCATGCAAAGGAAAATTAAGTCTTCCATCTCTAATGGCTCAGTGCCACGTGGGAGAGGCATGAAAGAACCTTTTAGATGATATGTCAGGTGCTGTGGGAACACTGAGGAAAGCACTACCATGGTGGTGAAGGGGCAGAGGTCAGGAGTGGCTTTACACATACTACGTATACTTGAAAGTTAAACGGAAAAAAATGATCTAAGTTACACAACTGAATTGCATCATGTTAAGGGCAAGGTTTTAACTTTTGGACGCATGATCTCATGTTAGAACTAAGTTTCTGTCATCCTGCTCAATTATATAGAACTTGGGTTTGTCTTTGTACCAGCTTTACTAAAATTATTTCTACTTCAGGTGGTTTAATACTAGCTGCTGATTACTCTCAACTTGAACTGAGGATCTTGGCTCATTTATCCCAGGATCGTCGTCTCATTCAAGTGTTAAACACTGGAGCTGATGTTTTCAGGAGTATTGCAGCTGAATGGAAAATGATTGAGCCAGAGTCTGTTGGGGATGATCTGAGGCAACAAGCAAAGCAGGTGATCTTAGTGAACATGCTTAATATAAATGAGGAGAATTTTAATGATTCAGAAAAATTAAAAAATCGTCTCAATCATTTGTAGTTGAAGAATGATTTCTCCATCTTTGGGTCTTTCAAACCACATTCATCTGAGCCTTCTCATGGTATTCATTATACTTTCCTTCATAGAGTCAGTAGAATGAATCCTAGACTTAGTCTGAGGCTACCTAGTGTCAAGAAGGCCATGTGCATTAGTGGTAGATATTGTGGTGGTGGTACTTGTTATTTATGTATGTGTGTGTATTTTTTTAAACCTGTTTCTAGTCTGTAAGCATCCATATTTTCATGAAGCATTGAGCCACAGTTCTTTTTATAGAAAGATGCTCTCTAAATGTTTGTTGAAAAATAAATATTGCTGAGTTGTGGATTATAGTTAATAACTGATAGCTATTTAGTTTTTTGAGGCCATTGGTTAAGCTGATCTAGCTGTGAAACATTATACTGCTCTTGGACATTTCAAATGGGTCCATATTAGTTCCTACTCCTGGATGTCTGTCAGGCACAGAGAAGGTCAAAGGCCACATTTACACTATTTCCTGGCTTGGATTAACACTGCTGCTTCCTTACCACATGACCTGTGGGAAACCTGATACCATTTTCAAGAGAGTAGGATTGGTGGCTAGGTAAAGGCACACTACTCCCACCTCTAAGATTCTGCTTTATCAGTTTTACGTTCACACTTCTAGTTACTCTCAGCTGTAATTCTTTTTTTTTTTGGAAGATTAGCCCTGAGCTAACATCTGCTGCCAATCCTCCTCTTTGTGCTGAGAAAGACTGGCCATGAGCTAACATCCGTACCCATCTTCCTCTACTTTATATGTGGGATGCCTGCCACAGCATGGCTTGATAAACAGTGTGTAGATCTGCATCTGGGATCCGAACCGGGGAACCCTGGGCCGCTGCAGCGGAACATGCAAACTTAACCACTGCGCCACTGGGCTGGCCACTCGCAGCTGTAATTCTTGACCAGCTCATTAGGCATGAAACATTTCCTCTCACCACTGCCTGTTCAGCACCAACACTTGTTTCGTCACTGTTTAGAAGGCCAGCTTTGTCCTGTCTATTTAATTTCCTCTGGGGTCCTGCATTTAGCAAAAAATCACACTCTAGGTAAAATAGGTAATATGCCAGTATTTAATCTTCATATTAAACCCATGAAATAGGTATTATTATTATCCCCATTTCATATAGGAGGAAACTAAGGCACAGAAAGTTAATACTTTGCTTAACTATACATCTCTACAACTGTAAGTAGTGGAGCCAGGATAAGTTCAGACTGCCAGAACTTAGACATCTGACTCCGTAACCTGAATATTTATCCACTGATGATAGCTACCTCTATTTAATAAGTTCTTGCATGATTTAATGGTGTTTATGCTATACCAATTTTTTCCCCTAAATCACCATGCACTGAACCATCTAATTCTTGAGTCTTACTGAGATCTCAGCCAGTGCTGACACAGTATCCGAGTTAAAAAAAAAATGTAGGAGTCACAACAAATAAAATGTAAAAGGACCAAAAAGGAAAAGAAAAAAGGAGGAAAAAAAATCCCTCCAAATGTATTAAAAAAAAACAAAAAATCTCTAGCTGTCTTATCACATTAAAAGTATTTTTGAATTTTGATAATTTTTTCAAGTTATCTTTTCAAATTTTATTTAACAACATTTTATAGAGCTTGCTTTATGTCAGGCAGTTTCATAAATACTTAATTTCATTTACCACTAACAATCTTCTGATGTAGGTATTACTATCCTCATTTTATGGAAGAAGAAATCAAGATGCCAAGAGTGTAGGTAGCTTGTGCACGATAATACATCTTGTAAATGCTGGCTGGAACTAGGATTTGAACCCAGGCAATATTTATTAAATTGGAGTTTCTTTGTTGATCTATTTAGATCATTTCCCTCCACTACTCGCAAAATTTCCTCAGGAGTTTGTGTTAACCCAAATGAATTCTGCAATTATGGGATTTCAGGTGGCTGTGAGGTGAAGAGGATATTTATTTTCAATGAAATTTCCCTATTATCAAGCCATGAAGCCTGCTCTTCCTGCTCTTTCAGTGCTATCCAAGGACGAGGAAAGGAATGTTTTTAATGTTTCTCTTTCCTAACTCTTAGGCACTTCTTTGAGCAGAAGTTAGGGAAGTAATATGAGGAGTAGAAAACTGCTCTGAAGACTACTACTACTAGATAAATGACAGAGGCAGAAATAAATCTTCCCTTTTAAATCACTAGGATTATTTTCTTAAAACACACAGTCATTCATATTCATTCATATTCTGCCCCTCCTCCCTGCCCCCCCAAAAGGAAGTACAGTTGTGCACCACATAATGAAGATTCCGTTGATGATGGACTGCACATATGACAGTGGTCCCATAAGATTAGTACCATATAGCCTAGGTGTGTAGTAGGCTATTCCATCTAGGTTTGTGTAAGTATAGTAGAGGAAGAAGAAATTTTCCTCTACCCTTCTAGGTTCTTCTGGCTGGTCTAAGAATTAAATTGAAATGAGACAGATTAATAGGAGAAAAACAAAAGTTTAATAACGTGTATACATGGGAGAAAACCAGGAAAACTGAGTGACTCACCAAAATGGCCAAAGCCCTCACTTTAAATACCATCCTCAGCTGAAGACAAAAGGAGATGTTGGGGGTGTGGAGAGTCAGGGACTTCAAAGGGAAGGAAGGCAACTACAAGTAGATGAAAGGAACACGTATTTGGAAAACAAGTGTTTGGCCACACAGAAACAGAAGAACACAGAGGGGAGCCCAACAAACTGGCTTTTTTAGGTTCCTCCCTGTCTACCACCTAGTTCATGTGCTAAGGTTTGCTTCCTGAGACAGGTTTTTTTATCTCAATGCTTTCAGGTAGTTAAAAGGAAGATAAAAACCTCTGAGTCTTTCGTTTCTTAAAAATAATCAGCCTAAAGTAGTCCTCATGTTAAAGAGACACATTCTGGAGTGGCAAATTTTATTCCCCTTCAACGCACTTTATGATGTTCTCACAAGGAAATCACCTAATGACACATTTCTCAAAAAGTATCCCCATCGTTAAGCAACACATGGCTATATTGCTAAAAGGCAGAAAAGATGTTTACTGGATATCGGCTTCTACGGATCTAACCCCAAAGCAAATCTAACCATTTCTTTGACTTACTATGAAATAAAAAGTTTACCAAATTTCAATCGTAATGAACTTTTTATATTTACATTTTACATAGTTATGTCCTTTGGTTTACTTACTGAGTGTGATGACTCTTTCAGATTTGCTATGGAATCCTTTATGGAATGGGAGCTAAATCTCTGGGAGAACAGATGGGCATTAAAGAAAATGATGCTGCTTGCTACATTGACTCCTTCAAATCCAAATACACAGGTAAGGAAGTGTTGAGTGTTAATTATCTTCTAGATACTATTCTTTTCAACTGTCTTTCCATACTTTATTACATTTAAAAAGTTTGTGTTACAGAATTTTCTATTAACATTTCTATTAATCAGAAGTTTCCATCAGGCATTGTTAATTAAATAATATTAATCTTATTATGAATATTTACTAAGATGTGCTTTTATCATAAGAGTACGGACAGAAATGGAATAGCAAAATGCTGTTGATGTGTATACTACTGTGTCATTGTGAACATCTCTTGAAATCTTGGAATTGTCCTGTGCTGTAGGTTTAGGTAGCTTTAATTTGAAACAGTAAACCATTGATTAAATGTACCAGAAACCACGAGAGAACAATTGCTGTTAAAGAGCAGTTTGAGTATCATTGTCTTAAATTATCTCTTCTTTTGGCAGTTTATTGAGGTGTAATTTACATACGATAAAATTCACCCTTTTTAGATGTATAATTCTATGAGTTTTGACAAATGCACGCAGTCATATAATTTATACCACAACCAAGATATGGAACTGTCACCCCATCACCCCTAAAAGTTCTTTTATGCCCCTTTGTAATAAATGTCCCCCACTCCCAGAAGAAAGTTTTATTCATACATGACATGACCTTGTATGTAGAAAATCAAATTGTACAAAAACAACTACTAAAACAAAGAACTAAATTTAGCCAGGTCCCACCACACAAGGTCAATTTGTAAAAATCAGTTGTATTTTTATATAGTAGCAACAAACAATTAGTGAATGAAGGAAAAATACAGCCATTTACAATAGCATAAAAAATATGAAATACTTGGAATAAATTTAACAGAGTGTGTGCAAAACTTTATTGAAAACTCCAAAGCAATTCTGAGAGAAATCAAAGAATACTTAAATAAATGTGAGGTTTACCATGTTAATTTATTAGAAGGCACAAATACTGTTATGATGACAGTTCTCTGTAAGTTATTCTATAGATTCAATGCAATTCCAATGAAAATTCCATTAGACTTTTGTGTAGAATTTGACAAGCTGATTCTAAATTTATATAGAAATTCAAAGGGCCTGAAATAACTAGAATAATTTTTAGGGAAACGTACAATGTTGAGTAATTATATTCCCTGGTTTCAAAACTTATTGTAAAACTGCAATAATCGAGAAAGGTATAAGGGTAGACATAGAAAACAGTGGGTCACAATAAAGGGTCCAGAAATAGACCTATCCATATATGGTGAATTGATTTTCAACAAAGTTGCCATGGTAATTCAATGAAGGAAAGAAGGTCTTGTCAACAATTGGTACTGGAGCAACTGCATACCCGTATATGAAAAAAATGAACTTTAACTTTTGTCTCACACTATATTCAAAAATTAACTTGATATGGAGCATAGACTTAAAAGTAAAAGCTGAAACTATAAATCTTCCGGAAGTAAACAGAGGAGAAAAGCTTTGTGACACTGAGGTAGGCAAAGATTTCTTAGGTGGTAATAACTGAATTACCTGAATTAACCATCAAAGATAAACATTGATAAAAGACACCATTAAGAAAATGTAAAGGCAAGCAGCAGACTGAGGGAAAATATTTGCAGTTCCTATTATCTAACTTATGTCCAGAATATATAAAGAACTCTTATAACTTAAAGCTAAGAAGGTAAACAATCCAATAAAATAAAGGTCAAAAGTTTTGAACAAACACTTCAGAAAAGAAGATAAATGAATGACCACATCAAATGTTATCATCATTAGTCATAAGGGAAAAGCAAATTAAAACCACAAAGAGATACATTAAAAAATCTTAGAATGGCTAAAATTAAAAACATTGTATCTCTTTTACATTGTTGGTAGGGTTGTAAAATGGTACGACGACTTTGGAAAACAGTATGGGTTTTTCATATAAAGTTAAACATACACCTAACCACATGATCCTGCAATTCTACTATTGGGTATTTACTCAAGAAAAATGAAAACTTATGTCCAAAGAAAGACTTGTTTGTGAATGTTATATAGCAGTTTTACTTATAACAGCCAGAGATTGGGAATAGTCCAAATGTCTACCAGCAGGATTGTGGATAAACAGATTTTGGTATATCTCTGCAATGGAATACTACTTAGCAAAAGAAGGCAGACACAGGTGAGAACATACAGTATAATTCAGTTTTTATGAATTTTGAGAACATGAAAAACTAAGATATGGTGTCATAGAGTAGATCAGCGAAAGTTTGAAGCTCATAATGGAGAGCTGACTGTAAAGGTGATGAAAATGTTTCATATCTTGTAGCAGTTGTTATAAAGATGTGTACACTTGTTAAAATGCATCAAATTGTTCACCTGAACTGGGTGCCTTTTGTTGTATGTAAATTTTATCTCAGGATTGTTTTTTAAAGTAGCTCTTGTAATCCCTGAATATTTGAAAGCCTCCTACAGGAGTCAGGTAAGAGAATTTGTGGAGGTGCGGTCTATTAAATCTCATCCTTTTCTTTGCTCTTCACTCAAAAATATCATAGTAATTCTTAAAGAGAAAAAGATGAGAGCCTGATTGCTTTCTGAAATTCTTACATTATTAGTCAACTGTCACCAACACCTTCACTTGGCAGGGTTTTCTTCCCTTCCTTTCCCCACAGTCTCCTCAAATGTCTTTCCTGTGCCAGCCATACAACAGAAATCCTCAACTGTGTTTATTACCTAGGACAAGCAAAGCTGTGAGAAAGCAGAGATGTCGTATATGAATAAAGACAGATTTTCATAGTCTATACTGGATTGTGTTTTAAAGAGTACAGAGGAAAAATGTTCCAGGAGAGAAGAACCTCTCTAACTCAGAGACAGGACTGAGCAGTGAAGAGATTGGCACAACTGCAGCAAAGAATTCTTCCTGGAGATCCATGAGACATAATAATGGACCTATACTGCAAAGGATGAATGCTAGTATAGGGAATATGAATGTGTTTGAATAGTATTCTATACGTAGTCTTTTTAAATTTTAAGAAGTGGGTTGTTTATGTTCCTAATGAAATATTTATTATAACTTGGGCATTAATTTCAGTTAGGCCCTATTTGGTTCATAGCTTACATGGTAACAAGAGCCTAAAATGTTTTAAGCCTGGAAATGAGAACATCAAAGAGTAAAGAGGATTAACATGATCAAAGAACAGAAACCTGTGAAAAGTAGCATGGAATAGTCTTAAGATCCTGGAGTAAAAGCACCTAGGTTTTAGTACCTGCTTTGTTATTCTGGAGTTTAGTTTCGTATTTTTTGTTGTTGTTATTGGTTAAAAACAAAGAGAGAGTTAGATTATGTCATTTCCAAAGTCCCTTTTGTTTCTAACTTTCTGAGACTACAGAAAGTGAATGAAAGTTTATATGCAAAGTTTTGATGATGTGATAATAGTGTTAAGAATCATGATGAGGTTTTGGAACAACAAACAAACACATGGAGACAGAGATTGGATTGGTGGTTACCAGAGGGGAAGTGGGGAGGCAGGAGGGCAAAAGGGGTGATTAGGCACATGTATGTGGTGATGGATTGTAATTAGTCTTTGGGTGGTAAACATGATGTAATCTACACAGAATTGAAATACAATGATATACACTCAAAATTTATGTAATGTTATAAGCCAATGTTACTACAATGAAAAAATATGTAAGAAAAAGAATCATCATGAGGTTTTGGTCTATTTCACTATACTAAAACAAGTGAATGAGATTAAGAATGACTTTTGGTTGTAATTATTTCTGTATTTTCTTTGTAGGGATTAATCATTTCATGCGAGAGACAGTGAAGAATTGTAAAAGAGATGGGTTCGTTCAGACCATTCTGGGAAGGCGTAGATATTTACCAGGAATCAAAGACAACAACCCTTATCATAAAGCTCACGTATGTTGAAATTTCTCTGGGTTTTTAACTTAATGTTTCAATGACATACACTTTTTCAGCAAAGACTAAACACTACTAATGTCCCTTTTAGGGATCACTAGCATGTTAATTGAATCTTCGGTTTCATTAAGGACTTGTGAAGTGATGGCACATGCCAGTGTTTGCTGAACACAGTCTTTGGGAGACTAATGTAAATATGAGTTCACTTAATAATACTTCAATTAAAGATCTTTTGTTTCAGTAAGCCAATTATTTATTAGCTTTGGTTAATAAGTTATAAATAAACTTAATTCTTACATTTGCTAATTGTTCTATTTAGGGTACCATACACTAGTTTGTCATATCACACTAGATTGTCAGTGTCTTCAAAGATTAGCCAGTCATTTAATTTGTGATATTTTTTGGTTCATTCCACTTATTTATTTTTTTATTTTAATGTTTTTTGGTGAGGAAGATCAGCCCTGAGCTAACATTTGTTGCAAATCTTCCTCTTTTTGCTTGAGGAAGATTGTATTTGAGCTAATATCTATGCCAATCTTCCTCTATTTTGTATGTGGGACACTGCCATAGCATGGCTTGATGAGTGGTGTGTAGACCCGTGCCCAGGATCTGAACCCACAAACCCCAGGCCGCCAAAGTGGAGCATGCAAACCTAACCACTGTGCCAATGGGCCAACCCCCAACTTGTTTGTTTATTTTAACTACACTGGTTCATCAGAGGTTATCAGGATACCCAAAATATTGAAGGTTATTTTTAGCATCATTTTAAAGATTTGTTGATGGGATTTGCTCAAATTATGATTAAAATCTCTTTCTGAAATCATTGGGATTCATAGAAGTATTCTATGTAGCTGAGCAGTTAAACTTCTATTATAGTCCAAATCTTCCTATTTTAACTGATTGTATTTTGCCCTTCCCCCATACTTTTGTGTGTCAGTGTCCGCTGAACATTGTATGTAATGAAAATACCTAGTCCCCAAACTGCTAAACTTCTATCTGGAGCTAGCAGCCTTCAGAGCAGTAGTGCTCTTAGGGACCATAGAGAAATAGTTGACTTTTACTTCACTCTCTGGCCTCCCATATGTCCACATACAGACATCAGATATTATCAGGCTTTTACCGTATCTCTAAATGAACTAGGCACTATAGTTTAGTTGATGCACTAAGAAAAATGAGTCTTGAAATGTAGCAGAAGAGATAAAGCAAAATAAACAAATATAAAAATGACATATATACTCAATTATTTAGGCTTCAAGGAAGAGGTCAGACTTGAACAGATTCTTGAAGATGATTTAAAGTTTAGATTGTTGGGCATGAGAAAAAGACAATCACAAGTGGATAAGAGTTTGAGGATTGGCTAGAATCTAATCTGGTAGGAATGGAGAGTTTGAGTTGTTACTTAGGGGTAGATGATTTTTCTACTGGTCAGATGGAATCAGCTTGTGGAAGGCTTTTAATGGCAGGCTGAGAAATTTAGACTTGGTCTAACACGAATTGATTATGTTTCTTGGGATTTACATGACGAAAAGTGGTAGATAGAGTTAGTAATGTAGATGAACCATATAATTTTTTGAAAACTAATATTTTTGTACCTAAAGATGTGAGAGTAAGACTTTTCATGCCAAATCCTTAGGAGTCAAAATTCTAACTGATTCATTAGGTTGTTGCTGAGAAAAGAAAAAATTTCAACACTGAGTTAGGAATAGAGTACATATAGCCAGATTTCTTTTTTGGTTTTGGTTTGGTTTAGTTTTACTTTTTGTTTAAATTTTTATTGTACTGAAAAATATACATAGAGAAAGCACAGGAAACAAATGTAAATTTCAGTAAATTATCACAGAACTACAGCTTTGTAACCACCATTCAAGTCGAGAAATAGAAATATTTTCAGCACCCCAGAAGGCCCCGCTCATGCTTCCTCCTAATCACCATCCACTGCTTCCCAGAAATAACCATTATCATAACTTCTAACCCTATAGTTTTATGTATTTTTGACCTCTCTATATGTCATGTATGTGTATTCTTCTGTGGCTGGCTTCTTGCACCCAAAATTACATAGGAAAGTCATTCATGTTGTTTCATGTATGGGTAGCTGTATAGTACTCTATTATATGACTATACCATGATTTATCCATTTTTCTGTTAATGGGCCTTTGGGTTTCCAGTTTGGAGCTATTATAGATCTTGCTGGTTTGAGCATTCTTGTCCAAGGTTCCTGGTGTACATATGCTTCCATTTATGTTTATTGAAGACCTAGTCATAGAAATGCTGCTTATCTTCAGCTTTGGTAGAGAAAGTGAAATTGTTTTTCATGCTGGTTGTAGCAATTTGTCCTCCTGTTGGAAGTGTATGTGAGTTCTCATCGCTCTGCATCCCTGCCACCATTTGCTTTCAAGTTAGTATAATTTTAGGTATTCTGGTGGGTGTAAAGTAGTATCCTGTAGTTTTAATTTGAATTTCCTTGAATACTAATGAGGTTGAGCAACTTAACAAATATTTATTAGCCATTTAATTTTTTTTTCTTGGGAAAGTGCCTATTCAGGTGTTCCTGTTCATTTTTTTGTTGGGTTTTCTGTCTTTTTCTTATTGATTTGTAGGAGCTTATTATTGGTTATATGTGTGGAAAGTATTCTCTCCATACTGTGTCTGCCCTTTTCATTCCTTATTTGTAATTTTACATGAGGAGAGGGTATTAATTTTGTTTATTCTTAAAATTTTTATCAAGGCATAATGTATGTGCAGTAAAGGGCACAAACAAGTGTAAAGCTTGAAGTTTTATGTATGCATGTACCCACATAACCACCATCATGATCATGATATAGAACTTTTCCAGACCCCAGAAGACTTCTTTACCTCCCTCCAAGTCAATAATGTGTCCCCTGCTTAAACACGTAAAACTATAGGTTAGTTTTGTATGAACTTGAATTTGATTTAAATGCAATCATACCATATGTACTCTTGGGTCTGAGTTTTTCTGTTCAGATGTAGGTCTGTGAGATTCATCAGTGTCATGTGAACTATAGTTCACTTCTTTATTTTAGCTGAGTAGTATTCCATTATAGGAACATACCAACACTTTATACATTCTAATATTGGCAGGCATTTTGTTATTCCCAGGTTTTGGCTGTCATTAAAAGAGCTGCTGTGAACATTCTTGTTTGTCTTTTGGTGAACATATGAACCCAATTCCATTGCCGAGTCATAGAGTAAGCATGTTTTTACCTTTAGTACATACTGCCTAACAGTTTTGCAGAGTGGTTATCCCAATTTACATTGCCATCAGCTACGCATATTGTATCTACTACATTCTTGCCATTACTTGATATCATTGGTCTTTAATTTTAACCATTCTGGTAGTTGTGTAATGCTATCTCATTGTGCTTTTAATTTGCTTTTCCCTAATGACTAGTGATGTTGAGCTCCTTTTTTATGTTTATTGACCATTTGGATATCTTCTTTTGCAAAGGATCTGAGTCTTACGTCTTTTGTGTTTTTGAGTTGTCTATCCTTTAACTGATTTATAAGAATCCTTTATGTATTCCAGATATGAGCCCTTTGCTTACATGGATTTATCAGTCTTTTGTATTGTTGTAGTACTTTCTTTGATGCGTTTAAGAAAGCTTTCTCTACCCACAACATCAAGAAAATATTCTATACAAGTTTTTGGTTTTGCCTTTTACATTTATATCTGCAATCAACCAGGAATTGATTTTTATGAATTATGAGAGCTTGAGAGTCAAGGTTTCTCTCCTTCTCCCGCCCTGCCATGGATATACAATTGTCCCAAACTATTTATTGAAAAGACTGATCTTCTTCCCACTGCTCTGTAGTTCCACCTTTGCTACAAATTAAATTTCCAAATATGGATGTGTCTGTTTCTGGACACATTATTTTGGTCTGCTGTATTTGCTCATCCTTTAGACAATGCCACACTGCCTTAGTTGCGTAGTTTTGTAAGGTGTCTTGATATATGGTAAAGTAAGTTTTTTTACCTTGCTCTTTTTTTTCAGGAATATTTGCCTATTCTTGGTTCTTTGCACTTCTATATAAATTGTAGAAGCAGCTTGTGAATTTCCACACAAACACAAAATTCTGTGGGGATTTTTTTTATTGCAATTGCCTTGTGTTCATAGATCAAGATGAGATTATAAACTTGAGTTTTCCAATCCATGAACACGACATTTTCTTTTTTTTAACATGATGTATTTGTCCATTTATTTAGGTCTTTAGGTCTTCTTAAATTCTCTCACTTACATTGTATAATTTTAGAGAAGAGATCTTATACCTTTTTTATTAGATTTATAGCTAGGTATTTGAAAAGTTTTGATACTATTGCAAATGGTATCTTTCTGTATTCTTCCTTTTTTACAATTTCTAACCCTTTGCTGCTGGTATGTAGAAATATAATTGTTTTTATTATTATTCTTTGTCTAGAAACCTTACAAATATTACTTACTAATTCCAATAATTTATCTGTAGATAATTTTAGATATTTTGTCTATACATTTATCATCTGCAAAAAAAGTAGTTTTATAACTACCCTTCCAAACTTTATTCCTTTTATTACTTTTGCATGACTTCCTAGCTGGGACAATGTTGAATAGAAATAGTGACAGTGAGCATCTTTGCTTCTTTTCAGATTTTAGAGGGAAATTTTAAACATTTTACCAATAAGTAGAACTTCCCTTTAGGTTTGTAATAGTGCCTGTGTCAGATAAAGTAAGCTCATAGAGTCTCTGTCACAACTACTCAACTGTGCTGTTGTAGTACTAATGCAATCATAGGTAATACAGAAATGAGTGTGGTTGTGTTCCAATAGAACTGTATTTACAGAAACAGGAGCTGGGCCAGATTTGGCCTGAAAGCTGTAGTTTGCCCACCCCTAGTCTAGCTGTTCCTTCTTTGAATGTAATCTGCCTTTTTTCTCTAGGTTGCTTTCAATATAGTGTTTTTCTTTCTGCCTGGTTTCCAGCAGATTTTCTGTGATGTGACTTTGTGTGCGTGTGTGTGTGTGTGTGTGTGTGTTTAATTCATGTGCCTCTGTGTTTAATTGATCCTTTGAGTGTGCTAGGACTTCTTGAATCTGCAGCTTGATATCTTTTGTTGATTTTAGACAATTCTTAGCCATTTCTTCTTCAAATACTGCTTTATCGCATTCTCTTCTCTCTTTTTGGGACTCCTATTATAATTTTTTAAAATCTTTAAAAAAAATTCCTCATATTTGATATCCTCTGTTATATTCCATGTTTATATTTTATCATGCTTAATTCTGGATATTTCCTTCTAACTTACCTTTCAGTTTTCTAATTTGCTCTTTACTTTGCTGTTGAACTCAGCCATTGAGCTTTTAAGTTCTAAATGATATAGAACTTTTCCAACACCCTAGAAGGCTTCTTTCTGCTCCTTCCAAGTCAATACTATTCCCCCGTCCCAGTGCACACCCACCAAACTATAGAGAAAACACTGTTTACGTGCTTTAAATTCTGTTATTTTTATTTTTCAGTTCTAAAGTTTCCTTTTTGTTCTTATTTTATGGGTATTTGATTCTTTGCTTAAATAGTCAATGTTGTCTTTTATTCTCTTGAACATATTAAACATTATTTTATAGTCTAATAAGTTTGATAGTAGTGTATATCCTATTAAGTCTCGCACTTGTATACCTGTAGTGTGTTCCTATTGCCTTTTGTTTTTCTTAGTTTTCTACAAAAGCAGTGATATTGTCTCAACTCCTTGTTGTCCTGGTTATTTTTTTATTGACTATGAAACATTGTATATAAAAGATTGTGGATATAATTTGAAGTATGTATGATGACATTACTTTTATTCAGAGGATTTACATTTGCTTTTGGCAGGAGACTAGAATGACCAACGGTATAGGGCTACTTTGATCCAACTTCAGGGATAGGGATGATGTGAAGCAAGGGTATTGTGCCCACACTATGCCAAGTTTATCTTTTTCCTAGGCTGCTAGTTTTGGAGTTGCAACTTGATGGTTTCCCAGGCCTCCTTCTGCTTGTTGGGCCCTGAACCCATACTCCAAACTCCAACTCCAGGCTCCTCAAGACCGTCAAGCTCTGCTCAGCTTCTTAGCCTCTCAGCTGTGTCTTCTGTAATCTGTTGATTTCCCTGGAAGAAATGGCGGTTATCAATGCCAGGATCACCTCCTTGGTTTCCTTTCTCTCACAACTTTCTAGGTTCTATAATTCTTCACTTCCTTTTTAACTGTCTGATTTATTCAAAGAGGTATTTTCCATCCAGCTTTTCCAGTTGTTATCAATGGGAGGGTTGATCCTAATGGCCTAATCTTCCATTAGCAGAAACCTGTATTTTTTAGGTACGTGAGAAAGCCCTGGCGATGAAGGAACTGAGACTATGAGACACAAAGCCAAGACTGCCAAGTTTTCTTATTTTGGGAGAGAACTGGGGAAGTACCATATCATGAAACTGAAGTATATACTTTAGTCACATTTTTGCTTGCTTATATCAGAGTAAAAACAACCCCAAAATTTCAGTGGCTTATAATAAGAAGCTTTATTTTTAATTCATGTTACAGTGTGATTCTACTCCATATTTTCTTCATTCTGGAATTCAGAAGAAAGGAAAAGTCCCTATCTGGGATAACCTTTGTTTTGTGACAATGTTGGATACTTTTAAAACTGCTTAGATGTGCCCTATGTTAGTTTTACTCACAGTTCATCCACCAAAACAAGTCAAGGCCATCCTTTCAGAGTGAACAGCACTTCAAATCACATGGCAATGAACGGGGCTGTGTAACTTCACGGAGAAAGGCAGCAAGTAATAGCAACAATAACACAGTCCACGACGCAGAGGCGTATAGTTTCAAGAAGAGGAGGAGTTAGTAGAACTCTGAAATTCAGTCACTCTTTAAACAGAGACAGCTAAGTGAGTTTAGAATGGATTCATCAGCATTAGACAAAACAACAGTCATAAAAAAAAGTTCTCTCTTTAACAGATATTTAATATCCTAGGAGTTGGGTGTTCCCCAGGTGACAGGGAACTTAAAAACATGTCTCAAGTTACGTAGATCCCTCCAATGAATAGACCCTTCCCATTTTCTGAGACCTTGTGGGACAATAGCAGTGATATTCATGGGTTGGTTCCACCTTCAATATTAACCCAGACCTCCATCCCTATTGCCCAGGATGATCACTTTTAGCAGCTATGGTTGCCTGCCAGGAAGCTCATTGGCAGCAGTAGTTTCAGGGAAGTTCTAACTTAATACCTAGGGATCTAAGATCCACATTTTCACTAGCAGCAGCTAATGATTAGCCCCAGCAGCCCATAAAAAGCTCTGATTCATACCAGAGAGCTCCAGACCTGCTCGGGCCAGCTCTACATAGGACCAAGAGGACACTGATATGGGGGATGCACTTGGAACATTCCACCCACATCACAAAGAATGATATTTTACGTATATGAATTTAGGATCAAGAGGAGTTGTATTTTGAAGAATAGATCCTTTAGAGTGAAGTTTAGAACAGCTAGAACATTGATAATATACGTTTATAAAATAAGTTAATTTTGAACTACTTAAATATATTTTAAGTATAAGGTAGGTTTTGGTTCCTAACTGATGTTGAAGATTTCTAAACGAAAGCTATCTGATTTTTTTCTATGTAATCTATCCTCATGTAGATGATAGCCCAGAATCTAGATCCCTGGATCATTCTTGTTGTTATTCTCAGGATGCCGCTTAATAGTTGATGTCCTGGGTCACATCTCGGTCCAGGTTTCCAATCTGGTTGCAGATGTAAGCACTGATATATGGACACTAAAGGCAAGTATGAAACCATGTTGGTGTCTGATGGAACACCTGTTGTTTTTATTGTTTTTTGTAGGCTGAGCGTCAGGCTATCAACACAACAGTCCAAGGTTCGGCGGCTGATATTGTCAAAATAGCCACCGTTAACATTCAGAAGCAATTAGAGACCTTCCACTCAAGCTTCAAATCCCATGGTCATCGGGAGGGTATGCTCCAAAGTGACAGAACAGGTTTGTTCGTAAATGAGGCTCCTGCTATAACATGGTGAGATTAAGCCTATCAGAAAAGAGAAGGGGAAGTATTTTATATATTAATTCTTAGCACTTCTCAAATGTTTTGGTCTCATGATGTCTTTATGCTTTTAGAATTATTAAGAATTCCAAAGAGCTTTTATTTATGTGGGTTATATCTACTAAGATTTACCATATTAGAAATTAAAACAGGGAATTTAAAAACATTTATTAACATTTTAAAATAACAATAATAAACTCACCATATATTAACATAAGTAACATATTTTTATGAAAATAACTGTAATTTTCAGAACAGAAGAAAATTGGTGATACGCAGCTTTATTTTACATTTCTGCAATCTCTTTAACATCTGGCTTAAGAGAAGACAGTTGGATTCTCTTATCTAGTTCTGCCTTCAATTTCTTGCAATATCACCTGTCCTGTAACCTCTGGAAAACCTGTACAGTCTAGGGTGATAAATGTCCCAGTTGGTGGCAGACTGATGAGTTTCCCAGGATGTGGGACTTTCAGTGCTAAAACCAGGATAGTTGATCACCTCGCTGTATACTTATGAGAGAATGAGACTATAAAGGAAAATAACTGCTGAGTGTTATGAAAATAATTTTGACTTTGCAGACGCTTTCAAAGGGTCTCAGGGATCCTCTGCGGTCCTCAGACCACACCTTAAGAACATGGTGATTTTCCTAGCTGTGACCTTCCATGTTCTCTGAAATCTGGGAATATACACTGAGTTGACCTCGTTATCACATACATTTTTTCTTGTTCTTCTTTTCAAAATATTTTCCCTAAGTTTTCTCCTTATTGCTTGGATAGATTATTTCTTGTTCTAACAAGCACGCATGACTTTTCCTTCTCAGTTTGTTCCATGTCCATATTTCCGCTTTAACTATGATTTCACTGTCACTGAGATTGTCAAACCATGACTGTAGCCATATTTTAAATTTTCCTGGGAAGAACTTAAGAAGGTTTGGAGCGTAAAGGGGAAGAATAAACTGCTGGAGGTGGGCAGAAAAGGTAGAGATTAGCTGTTGAGGATGGAAATTTTGCTATTTCTAGAAGAAACATACACATATGTTATAGAGAATAATATAGCCAGGTACATATATATAAAGATATTTACTTATATATACAAATGAGTAGATGTAAAAACTTATTTGCACATCAAATAAGGATTGTTAATTTTATTGTCTTCAATCTCCCGCAAAATCTAAGGCTGCTCATTCAACATTTTGTGTGTGAGCATGTGTGCACACACACAACACATGCACATACACACTCTTATATTTATAGAGAAAGAATATATGATCAAACTTATTTTGGGAATAACACTGTACTTTGGAAGATTTAGAAATAAAAATTATCAACCTTTGTTTAGATTTAAAATCTAAGGAAAGGAAGGGAAGATATGTTATCTGACTGTGAAATGTTTTCCTAACTCTTCACAGCAGAGTGATGCAGTGTCAAAATGAGGCTATAGACAACAACAACCTTTAGAGTGAGTGGAAGGCTATGTGGATATGTCACTAAGGATGACTTCATGGTGTTGTGCTGGGTTAAAGGTAGTAGTAGGTCAGTGGGTTCAAAGGGAGCTGAGCCTGAGGAAGCAGACCACACAGAGAACAGGAGGATGATGGCATTCTGGATCAGAAGCCAAGTAACCAAGGAAATCAAGAGGACAAATTTATGGTGATCAGAAATCAGAAAAGCCAGAGCATCCAGACAGCCAATGATGTGAGATAAGGGGGGCCCAATGGGTCAGATCAGATTCCAGCCAAACAGGCAAACAGATGCACAGCCTTTGCAGCCCTGGTGTCAAAGCAGCTTGCCATGGCCTCATCTGCCTTTGTTGTCTTATCTCGTGTGAGCCACCTCTGAGAAAACTTGGGCTGCAGATAGTGACGTTAAAGAACTTTCTGAGGGAAGCATCAGATATTGAGGGAGCACCAGACATAGAAGGAGACAGTATTTGTGCCGGCCTGAAGGATAAGTAGGAAATTTGGATGGCAGAAAGGAAGGACTGCTGTGAGATATGGGCAAACAATTAGAGGCAGTTACTCCAAAGGTATTCATGTTGAACCTTGTCTTAGTGATCAGAGGAGCATAATCTGTACCACTAGCCCCAGCTAGTTAGGAAATAGTCACTAAGTCTAGTACAGTGGTTTTAACCATTTTTGGAGTTTTAACCATTTTGAGAGTCATTTTGGAGTCTACTGAAAGGCATAGATCATTTTCACAGAAAAGTGTGCAGACAATAGACTCTTACATATAACTTCAAAGGATTTACATACTCTCTGAGGTCCACATTCGGACCCTAGGTTTAGAATTACTTGTCTAGAGAGTTTGGCCCAATTGGGGAAGCATCAGTTCTACAATAGTGACCATAAAAAGACATCATAGAGTGTCCCCCTTATAAAGCACTGCCTAATGACAATAGCAGTTCACTTTCCTGGAGCAGGAATCAGGCCCCATACTACCGTGGTGCTACTACTCAGTGGAGTTGGTAGTGGGAACTCCATGGAAAGAGAAGATGTTGGTTGTTCATGAGAAATAAGTTAGACTAGAGTTTGGAGCAGAGTTCTTCAAACTCCATTTACTGATTTCTTTGTTAGACTCCTCCTTTCTGGGAGGAAGTTGATGAGGATTTGAGCTTACCTGATAGGTGGGCTAGGTAGCAGCCAGGAAGTAGTTATTTTCCTGATAGTTTAAGGCTTATGTGTTTTAATCTCTTAATTAAAATTTCCCAGTTTCTCAAAATCTCTAAAAAAATTTCTCTTATGGTACAGTAACATGCTGATCAATATGCTACTTTTTTCACGGGGTAGGATTGTTACCAAAAAGAAAACTGCAAGGGATGTTCAGTCCAATCAGAGGTGGCTTCTTCATCCTTCAGCTCCATGATGAACTCTTATATGAAGTGGCAGAAGAGGATGTTGTTCAGGTATTTTTGCGGTGTTTGTGTCCAATCTATGGAAAGCTAAGACACCCTCTGAGCGTTCTAGCTGGATCTGGCAGAGCTCCTGCTCGTCAGGAGACCAGTTTGGGAGGTTGGCATGCCTGGCCCTTTTTGGATTTTGTGTTTTAAGCACCATGAAGTGAAGAGCTCCAGTCAGGCTTATCACCTCAGTGGGTGGGTTGGGGAACATTCTTTGATTGGGTAGAGAGTTTGTTAACCGTTTTTTTTTTTTTAACAGGTAGCTCAAATTGTCAAGAATGAAATGGAAAGTGCCATAAAACTTTCCGTGAAACTGAAAGTGAAAGTGAAAATAGGTGCCAGCTGGGGGGAGCTGAAGGACTTTGATGTGTGATTGTATGGCTGATGAAGTCCTCCTGGGGAGGCCTGGTGCAGGTACAATCAGGTGGAGAGAGTAGAGATCACCCTTCCACCTGCTTCATGAAAACAGACACCCTCAGTCTCTATGGACCTGGGATAGTCACTTTATAGTGTATCAAAATGTGTACCAGACTTTATTCTCTGTAGTGTAAAAAATTTTTTTTGAGGTAAAATACCAAGTTTAATGATTATATTTACTCTCAAAGAGTATCTATGAAGTTGCCTTTTCTAGTTTACTGTGGCTCTAAGCAGGCTCAGAGCACATGCTTGAAATATGCACTTAACACTTTGGGTCCTTATTGATCTGGGTTGAGTGTGAAGAATATGGAACTGCTGCTGCTGGGGCACTTTCAGTCCTGTCCCGGGGTGAAATGTGATACAGACCCCAACGGGAGCCACAGGCAGATAAGGATTTGGTTTCACATACACCACCAGGCTTAGGCATTGTGTGTGATTTTCCTCCAATATCAATTTAAGACTACTGAAGTGGTATTTTTAAATATATTGGCTAATAAATTATGAATTCTTAAAGTAGTAAGACTTGGTATGTAGTCTAGGAATGGACTTTAATGAAACACTGCTGCTGCTTCCTTTTCTTGCTCTACTTCATGCAGTGAAGGTATTTGCAATACTTAGGTATTATAAAATAAGATACACCTCTTCAAGAGGCATCCTCTTCTGCAAGGTCATATGTTTATGTTGCAGGTTAGTATAATACTGCCAGAGAAGGAAGACACCCCTTAGGAGTCCCTTAGTGCCTCTTGCTATTTTTGTGGCACGGTGAGAGCACGCATGCTAAAAAGATTGTACTTTATAACCCCAGTCAGAGGTGTGTAACTGACCCTTTTGCTGTTGAAATAAAATGAATTTATGAGAAACTTTATATCAGCAGTTCAGTTTTTAAAATTGTGTTTGGTCTAAGAGTATCAGAAACCTGTGTCTCCTATTTACTTATTCTGTAGTTTTCTCAACAATGTCTGTGCACATAGGAAGTGCTTATTATATTCTTAGTTATCAGAAGAGCTCTTTTATGTTTATTAATCAGAATAAAGAAAAAAGACAGTTGCTTTATAAACAAAATGTAATACACTATCAATAGTTGGATATTAGGGCACAAGATACTCAGACATGTTGTTTTGTGGGGGAGGGGGAGTGGGCAGAAGATGGCAGAGGTAAGAGGGAAGTTATGTCATTATTTCTCAAGTTTTTTCCATATTCATGTTTCTCAGAGAGAAAAGCTGTAATGCTGTCAGTATTATGGTGGCTTTGAGATCCAGCACAAGAGACAGCTCATTCTCTTCACTTGTGAGCATTCTCCAAATATGAGTGTAGACATATAGTTCATTCTCACCTCATTTTCTGCAGCCATGACCCTGCATGTGTAGTCATATGCATTTCCTCATCCTTTTTGACTTATCAGCTGAACTCAAAATAGGCAGTCCTGGCTCTGCAAGATTGAGTTATGCACAAATTCCAGTTACCAGGGTTTGCTTAAGTAATACTAGTGCCCCTACAACACAATTCAGATTTCAGTTACCATGGTGTATTAGCAGTAATTGCATAGAGTTCGAACTTCACTAGTATCTCTTCAGTCCACAGATCACTATGTAAATAGCAGATGTGCACTGTGGCAGAATAATGCCTGCCCCCAGGAAAACGCTCACATCCTAATCCTCTGAAGCCGTGAACATGTTATACTACATGGCAAAAGGGACACTGCTGCTGCGATTAAGTTAAAGATCTTGAGATGGGGAGATTATCTTGGATTATCTGGTGGTTCCAGTGTAAACACAAAGGTCCTCATAAGAGGAAGGCAGATGGTCAGAGTGAGAGGAGGAGATGTGACGATGGAAACAGAGTCAGACTGAGATTTGAAGATGCAGCATGGCTGGCTTTAAAGATGAAAGAAAGAGCTGTGAGCCAAGGTATGCAGGCGGCCTCTAGAAGCTAGAAAAGGCAAAGGAATGGAAATGGATTCTCCCCTACAACCTCTAGAAGGGATGAAGGCCCACCAACACCTTGATTGTAGCCCAATAAGACCATGTCAGGATTCTGACCTCCAGAACTGTAAGATAATAATTTATGTTGTTTTTATTTTTTTGTTTTTCAGTTTTATTGAGATATAATTGACATACAGCACTGTATAAGTTTAAGGTGTACAGCATAGTGACTTGACTTACATATATTGTGAAATGATTACCACAATAAGTTTAGTTAACATCCATCATCTCATAAAGATACTAGAAAAAAAAGTTTTTTTCCTTGTGTTAAGAACTTTTAAGATTTACTCTGTTAGTAATTTCAAATACATTATATCCCCAGTACTTATTTATCTTATAACTGGAAGTTTGCACTTTTTGACCGCCTTCATCCAATTCCCCCACCTTCCACTCCCCACCCCCTGGTAACCACAAATATGATCTCTTTTTCTGTGTTATTTTTTTAGAATCTACTTATAAGTAAGACCATACAGTATTTGTCTTTGTCTATCTGACTTTTTTCACTTAGCATAATGCCCTCAAGGTCCATCCATGTTGTTGCAAATGGCAGGATTTCCTCCTTTTTATGGCTGAATAGTATTCTACTGTATATACTGTATATTCCACAATTTATGCATTCATCCATCGATGGACACTTAAGTTATTTTCATGTCTTCGTTATTGTAAATAAGGCTGCAGTGAACATGGAGCTGCAGATATCTGACAGGTGTTTTTGTTTCCTTCAGATAGAGTTCCAGAAGCGGAATTGCTGGGTCATATGTTAGTTCTCTTTTTAATTTTTGAGGCTCTTCCACACTGTTTTCCATGGTGGCCACACCAGTTTACAGTGCCACCAACAGTGCGCAAGGGTTCCCTTTTCTCCACATCCCAGCCAACGCTTGTTATCTCTTGTCTTTTTGATGACAGCCTTTCTAACAGGTGTGAGGTGGTATCTCATGTGGTTTTGATTTGCACTTCCTGATGCTAGTGATGTTGAGAACCTTTTCATGTACCTGTTGGCCACCTGTATATCCTCTTTGGAAAAATGTCTATTCAGTTCCTCTGCCTATTTTAAATCAGGTTGGTTTTGGCTATTGAGTTGTATGAGTTCCTTATATATTTTGGATATTAATTCCTTATCAAATGTATGATTTGCAAATATTTTTTTTCCCATTCTATAGGTTGCCTTTTCATTTTGTCGATTCTTTTGCTGTGCAGAAGCTTTTTCATTTGGTGTAGACTCACTTGGTTATTTTTTTGTTACTTGTGCTTTAAGTGTCATATCCAAAAAATCACTGCCAAGACCAATGTCAAGGAAATTTTTTCCTATGTTTTTTGCTAGGAGTTTTGTGGTTTCTGGCCTTATATTTAAATGTTTAATCCATTTCAAATTAACTTTTGTGAGTAGTATAAGATAAGGGTTTACTTTAATTCTTTTACCTGTGAATCTCCAATTTTCCCAGCACCATTTATTGAAGAGACTATCTTTTCTCCAGTGAGTATTCTTGGCTCCTTTGTCAAATGTTAGTTGTTGGTCCATGTGTGGGTTTATTTCTGGGCTCTTGATTCTGTTTCATTGGTCTATGTGTCTGTTTTTATATCAGTATCATACTGTTTTGATTACTATAGTTTTGTAAAATGGCTTGAAATTAGCACATGTGATACCTCCTGCTTTGTTCTTCTTTCTCAAGATTGCTTTGGTTATTCATGGTCTTTTGTGGTTCCATATAAATTTTAGGATTATTTTTCCTACTTCTGTAAAAAATGACATTAGAATCTTGATAGAGATTGCCTTGAATCTATAGATGGCTTAGGGTAGTATGGACATTTTAACAGTATTAATTCTTCCAATCTATCAACGCAGGATCTCTTTTCATTTATTTGTGTCTTCAATTTCTTTCATCAATGTTTTGTAGTTTTCAGAGTAGAGATCTTTCACCTCCTTGGTTAAATTTATAACTAAGTATTTTATTGTTTTTGATGCTATTATAAATGGGATTATTTTCTTTATTTCTTTTTCAGATAATTCATTGTAGTGTATAGAAATGCTACTGATTTTCTATGTTAATTTTACAACCTGCAACTTTACTGAATTCGTTGATTAGTTCTAACAGTTTTCTGCTGGAGTTTTTAGGATTTTCTATATATAAAATCATGTCATCTGCAAATAGAAACAATTATATTTCTTCGTTTCCAATTCTGATGCCTTTTATTTCTTTTTCTTGCCTCATTACTCTGGCTAGGACTTCCAGGACCATGTTGAATAGGAATAGTGAGAATGGGCACCTTTGTCTTGTTCTCGATCTTAGAGGAAAAGCTTTCAACCTTTCACCATTGAGAATGATGTTAGCTGTGGGCTTGGTCATATATGGCCTGTATTATGTTGAGGTACGTTCCTTCTATACCTAATTTGTTAAGAATTTTTATCATGAACAGATGTTGAATTTTGTCAAATGCTTTTTCTGCATCTATTGAGATGATTATATGATTTTTTCCTTTCATTCCGTTAATGTGATGTATCACATTGATTGATTTGCGTATGTTAAGCCACCCTTGCATCCCAGGGATAAATCCCACTTAATCATGGTGAATGGTTCTTTTAATGAGTTGTTGAATTCGGTTTGCTAGCATTTTATTGAGAATTTTTACATCTATATTCTTCAGGGATAGTGGTTGTAGTTTTCTTTTCCTGTAGTGTCCTTTTCTGGCTTTGGTATCAGGGTAATGCTGGCATTGTAAAATGAGTTTGGGAGTGTTCCTTCCTCTTCAGTTTTTTGCAAGAGTTTCAGAAGGATTGGCATTAATTCTTCTTTAGATGTTTGGTAAAACTCACCAGTGAAGCCATCTGGTCTTGGGCTTTTGTTTGTTGGGAGGTTTTTGATTACTGATTCAATCTTACTAGTAGTTGGTTTATTCAAATTTTCTATTTCTTCTTGATTCAGTCTTGGTAGGGTGTATGTTTCTAATAATTTTTCCATTTCTTCTAGGTTGTCCAGTTTCTTGGCATAGAGTTGTTCATAGTAGCCTCCTGTGATCCTTTATTCTGTAGTATCAGTTGTAAAACTCCTCGTTCATTTACAATTTTGTTGATTTGGATCATCTCTCTTTTTTTCTCGGTTACTCTAGCTAAAGATTTATAAATTTTATCTTTTTAAAGAACCAATTCTTAGGGGTTTTTTTGTCTTTTCTATGGTTTTCCTGCTCTCTATTTCACGTATTTCTGCTCTAATCTAATCTGCTCTAATCTAATCTAATTATTCCCTTCATTCTGCTAACTTTGGGCTTAGTTTGCTCCTCTTGTTCTCGTTCCTTGAGCTGTAGAGTTAGGTTGTTTATTTGAGGTCTTTCTTGCTTCTTTATGTAGGCATTTATTGCTTTATTGCTATGAACGTCTCTCTTAGAACTGCTTTTACTGCATCCTAGAAGCATGGTATGTTGTGTTTCCATTTTCGTTTGTCTCAAGATACTCTTTTATTTACCCTTTAATGTCTTATTTGATCCATTGGAGAATATTGTTTAATTTCCATGTTTTCTTGAATTTTCCAGTTTTCCTCCTGTTGTTACTGATTTCAGGTTTCATACCATTATGGTCAGAGAAGATACTTGGTATGATTTCAATCTTCTTGAATTTGCTAAGTCTTTTTTTGTGGTCTAATCTATGTTCTAGTCTAGAAAATGTCCCATTCGCATTTGAGAAGAATGTGTATCCTGCTGTTGTCAAATACGATGGTCTGTACATGTCTGTTAGGTCCATTTGGTCTATAGTGTTGTTCAAATCCTCAGTTTCCTTATTGATTCTCTGGGTGATCTATCCATTGTTGCAAGCGGGGTATTAAAGGCTCCACCTTGTATTGCTGATTATTTCTGCTTTCAGTTTGTTTTTGTTTTATATATATAGGTGCTCCAATGTTGAGTGAATAAATATTGACAATTGTTATATCCTCTTGATAAATTGACTCCTTTATCATTATATAATGATGTTCTTTGTCTCTTTTTACCATTTTTAGTTAAAAGTCTATTTTGGCTGATATACCCTTGCCTTTTCTTTGGTTACCATTTGCTTGATTTATTTTTTTCCATCCCTTTACTCTCAGTCTGTGTGTGTCTTTAAAGCTGAAGTGAGTCTCTTGTAGGCAGCATATCATTGGATCTTGTTTTATTATTCATTCAGCCATTCTATATCTTTTGATTAGAGAATTTAATCTATTTACATTAAAGTAATTATTGATAGGTAAGAACTTACTATTGCTGTTTTGTTAATTATTTTCTGATTGTTTTGTAGATCCATCCTTCCTTGCTTCTTAGCCTGCTGTCTTTTTTTATATTTTGATATCTTTTGCTGTCAGTATGCTTTGACTTCTTTATCATGTTCTTTTGTGTAATTACTACAGGTTTTTCCCTTGTGGTTACATGAGGCTTCCATAAAATATCTACAAATTATAACACCCTGTTTTAAACTAACAACTTAACTGCTATAGCATTCCTAAACTGTATACTTTTACTTTTCCTTACATTCGTAGGTTATTGATATTACAGTTTACATACCATATGTTGTACATCCAAAAACATATTATTGTAGTTTTGGTTACTTTTACTATGTTTATTTAAAAAATTTTTAAACTAGAATTGTGAATTACACACCTTCATTATCATATTACAGAATCTAATTTTGACAGTATCTTTACCATTACCAGTGAGTTTTACACTACCTTCTTATGTTTTATAATGTTAGTGTTCTCTTACTGCCACCCAAAGAACTCCCTTTGGCATTTCTTGTAAGGCTGGTCTGGTGGTGATGAACTTCCTCAGCTTTTGCTTGTTTGGGGAAGTCTTTATCTCTCCTTCATTTCTGAAGGACAGCTTTGCTGGGTTTAGAATTCTTGGTTATATTTTGAATATATCATCCCATTCTCTCCTGGCCTGAAAAGTTTCTGTTGAGAAATCCACCCATAGTCTTATGGAGCTTTCCTTGTATATAACTTTTCTCTTGCTGCTTTCAAAATCTTTCTTTGTCTTTGACCTCTGACAATTTAATTATAATGTGTCTCTGTGTAGTCCTATTCAAGTTCAGTGTCTTTGGGCCTCATGGATCTGGATGTTGATTTCTCTTCCCAGGTTTGGGAAGTTTTCAGTCATTATTGCTTTAAATATACTTTCTGTCCCTTTCTTTCTCTTCTCCTTCTGGGATTCCCATAATGCAGATAATGTTTCTTTTGATTGTGTTCCATGAGTCCTGTAGGCTTTCTTCACTCTTTTTCATTCTTTTTCCTTTTTGTTTCTCTGAATGGATAATTTCAAATGTCCTGTCTTCTGGGTCACTGATTCTTTTGTGTGGTTGAGTTGAAGCTCTCTATTGAATTCTTCAGTTCACTCATTGTATTTTTCAGCTCTAGGGTTTCTGGATTTTCAGCTCTGGATTTTTATGGTTTCTATTTCTTTGTTGAACTTCTTGTTTTGTTCATTCATTGTTTTCCTAATTTCATTTAGTTGTCTGTCTGTGCGTTCTTGTAGTTCTCTAAACTTCTTTAAGAGGATTATTCTGAATTCTTTGTCTAACAGTTCATAGATCTCCATTGCTTTAGGGTCAATGAGTGGAGCTTTATTAATTTCCTTTGGTAGTATCGTATTTACCTGATTTTTCATGATCCTTGATTCTGTGCATTGGTCTCTATGGATTTAAATAAGCAGTTTCCTTTTCCAGACTTTACAGATTCGCTTTGGCAGTGACAGTTCTTTACCAGTCCACTCAGCTTGGTGTTCTGGACGTGTCAGCTGATAATGTCCTTGGCCAGTGGGGCTGCCATCGGGTCTATATTTGGGCAAAGCCACTGCCCACATTTTGATGTCAAACTGGAAGGGGCAGTATGCTGGCTGGAAACAGTTAGGATAGGACTGCTGACTTGGTTCCCTGCTCCATCGAGGCTGTGGAATGGGTTCCCTGATTGTCTGGGTTCTCTGGTTAGGCTTCCTAGAAGATCAAACTGAGTACTATACTCAGTAGTAGGTATGGCTATGAATTAGCTTCCCTGTCCTGGCGGGGTAGCAGAATAGGCCCCAAGACCTGCCTTGCTCATTGCTTCTGGACCTGAATCAGGCTAGACTTTGCATTGAACTTCCTGGCCAGATGGGGCCATCGCTTTTGGTCTGCAGTTGGGGAGAGCCCAGGGCTGTGCTGTCTTTTCAAGTGCCACCGTAAGCAGGGCTGTAGGACGGGCTGTGCAGCTATCCTTGTGCTCTGGTTAGATCCTCTGGCCAGGCGAGCTGAAGGCTGTATTCAGCAGTGGGTAGGGCTAGGAATTAGTTTCCTTGCTCAGGCAGGGCTCCATACAGGCCCTGTGGCTGGTAAGGCTCTTATATGGTGATGAAATCAGACAGATCTGTGTGCTAAGCTCCCTGGACAGATGGGGCCAGCATCTTGGCTATGCAGACAGAGCCACTGGTCAGCTGCTTTGCTTAGGTGCCACTGTAATCAGCACTCCAGGGTGGGCTATGGAGACTCCCAGGAGCTCTGGTTAGGTTTCAGGTTAGCAGCATTGGAGGCTGTATTCACCGGCGGGCAGGGCTACCAATTAGCTCCCCTGGCCCAGGAGTGGGGTCACAGAGCAGGCCCCACAGCTGACGGGACTCTTGTTTGGGGAGCTAATCAAGCAGACCTGTACACCGAACACTCTGGCCAGACGGGGTCACTGGCTTGTCTCTGTGGACGGGCAGAGCTGCTGGCCAGGCTCTCTGCTTGAGTGCTGCTAGGCCAAGACATTTCCCAGGTGCTGAGGCCGGGCTTCCTGGTTGGGCAGGGCTGGAAGTGGGTGCGGCTATTAATTAGCTCCCCTGCCCAGGTGGGGTGACAGAATTGTCTCCAAGGCTGGCAAGGCTCTTTGTTTGTGGTCTTGACTGAAGCCAACCAGTGCCCCAAGTTCCCTGGCAGAATGGTGCCACTGGCTTTGCTGTGAGGATGATCAAATCTGTTTGCCAGACTCACCATTTGTACATTGCTGGGCTAGGCAGCTTCCAGGTGTTCTGGCCTGGCTTAAAGTTTGGGCAGGTTGGGAGCTACACTCAACAGGGGGTGGAGTTATGACTTATCTCCCCTGCCCAGACCAAGGGGTGAGGGAAGATCAGGCTCTAGGGCCTCAAAGGCTCAGTTGAAGTCCAAAATCAGGCAGACCCACACCCCACCAAGTTCTCTGGTCAGACTCCACCACTGTCTTGACTCTGCAGGTGAGCAAAGCTGCTGGTTGGGATTACAACTTGGGTGTTGTAGGCAGGACCTCAGTCTGCCGAGGTCCAGTCACTGGTTGTTGCAAGCCCGCTTCTCCATCACAATCCTATTCCCAGTGGTCAAGTCCTGCAGGTTCCCCCTCGATCCCTGTGAGGCAAGACCAGAGTGGGATTCCCAACGTACAATGCTGGAAGAGCTAGATGTCCACCCTGGGCTCTCTTTTCCCACTGAAGGAACTGTAGGCTTAGAGGAGACCTTTTGGTACTATCCTGTGCTGTCCCGGGCGAGGGGCAATACAGTCAGCGTGTAGCCCCTTCTCCTGCTTCTAATGCAATCTGTCTCAGTCTCTGTGGTGCAGAGGGTTGCTCCAGCCTCACCCCATGTTCTGGGATTTTCTCAGTGGTGTCTTGTCCACAAATGCTTGTTAGTTGTTCTTCTTGTGAGGGGGAGTAAAGTTGAGAATGACCTATGTTGCCATCTTGGTGACGTCACTCCTCAATTTGTGTTTTTTTTTAAGCCAATTAGTCTGTAGTAATTTGTTATAGCAGTAATAGGAAACTCATACACACTTCATGATGAGCTACCAATTACATCACTTCTTTCAGAGTCTGTCCGTGATCGGTGACTGCACATGTGTCATTCACTTTACACACAGTAAAGCGTGTAGCAGTGTTGACTTCTTGTGTCCCAGTATTTAATCCATGTGAAATTTTACAAAAATGGGTAATCAAAAGAACAAATTGGCTCATAATAAGATGCAACTACACGAGAGAAAGGAAAATGACAAGACTGGAGGTGAAATTCAAATTGAACTTGGATAAAGTTATAGAAGAAATAGCTGACTGTGGAAATATTGACACTGATGCATTTGAGATATTCTAGATATGCAACTTGAAAAACTTAGTGAAGGCAAAATTATCAACATAAATTAGGAAAATGGTTGTGACAAAAAGGATGAAGATGTCTTAGAGGAAGTGATGCCAGCAAAAAGCCTCATTACTTATTAATCTGTAAACGAACTGTAATTCCTATCAGTCTCAACAAGAGTGTTTTTAGATAGACGATATTCTAAAACTCAACTAGAGAAAAAAATACCTATCTTGAAAAAGATCAAAGATATCAGATATTAGAACATATTATAAAGATAAAATAATTTAACAGTTTGATAAGGACACAGAAATAGATAAATGGATTACTTGGGCAGACTAAAGAATTTAGCAAACAGACTTATACATATATGGGAAATGATTAAAATGGCATTTCATATCAGTGGTGAAAGGATGAGTCATTCAGAAATAGAGGTGTAGTGATGTATTATTCATTTGTCAGAATATCAAGTTAGCTCCCTATCCCAAAACTCCAGATGGATTAGACGCCTAAATATGAAAAATAAAACTATGAAAGTAAAGAAGGAGCTCTAAGAGACTACTTATTATTTTATAGAAGTAAAAGCCTTTAAAACAAAGTTGAAAAGTCATAAAAACTAAAAGATTATAAATTTGACTGCCTTAAAAGTAAAAAATCCTCAATATGAAAAAGTGATGACGTCAAAACACTGAACAGTCTACCCTAGGGTCCAGGGCATGACAGAGGACCCAAAAGGAGTCCATAGCCTAGAGGAGGCTGAGTCAGCAAGTGAGGACCACAGGGCCCTGCCCCAAACAAGAGAGCAAGCCACACATTGACTAACTGTTCTTCAGCACAGATCTGTGAAAGGTACTCAAAGGTGGAGAACAGACCAGCCTTTATCCTAGAAGGACTCATAGAAGACTCTGGGAAGACCAGGGCCAGCACCCCTCTTCCCGTGCCATGAGTTCATGTAAGCCTTCCTCTAGACCCAGAAGCCAAAGCGAGAAGGAAGGAGAGCATATCTGAATAGCCTTTAGGAGGACTCAACAATAAGGAAAAATCAGTTATGTAAAATAACTAAGCTACATTAATTTCCAGAGTTATAATAAAAACCAATAATAGACAAACAACCTGTAACAGTCTGACTCTGCGTTTTGGTGTTTGCTGACAAGTTTTAATCCTCACCTTCCCTCTTCCCCTTCTGCCCCACATCTGGGTAAACTGAGAAGAAAGCCTGTGTGCCCCCTTCTTTCCCATGTGAGCTCCTTCCCCCAAACCCTGGCCCCACCCTCTAACCTTAATAAAAACCCCACCCCAATCTCTTCTCCTTGTTCTCTCAAGCCATTTTTGGACCAGTTTGGGAGCCACCCTGCTCCCCCAGAAAGCCTCTTTATGTCTGTAATAAACCTTTCTCGTGTCCTCTTAGGGTCTGTGTGGTGTCATCAGTCTCAACATCCAAACCAAATTTTGGGTAGGGTGTCCAGTCTGCTTCTGTAGGAGGGCCACAACTATTCAGACAAAATAGTCAAAATTACAAACAGACAAGTGACAGAAGAGGGAATAAGAGTGTCTAATTAAATGTAAAAGGTGTTCAGTGTTACTAAGCAGAGAAATTACAATGAAAACAAGATGCCATTTTCATCCTTCAGATTGTGAAAAAAATAAAAAGATTAATATTGAGAAGAGGCAAAGATGTAGGGGAACAGTAATTCTTATGTACTGGTGAAGAATAGTTTAATTGGCAACATCTATTTAAGAGGTTTTTTTTTTTTTAAGATTTTATTTTTCCTTTTTCTCCCTAAAGCGCCCCGGTACGTAGTTGGGTATTTTCAGTTGTGGGTCCTTCTAGTTGTGGCATGTGGAATGCCGCCTTAGCATGGCCTTTTGAGTGGTGCCATGTCCGTGCCCAGGATCTGAGCCGGCGAAACCCTGGGCTGCCGGAGCGGAGCGCGTGAACCTAACCACTCAGCCACAGGGCCAGCCCCTATTTAAGAGGTTTAAATAAGCATGCATCTTTGATTCAATTCCATGATATCTTCCCTAGAGAAACACTTGCAGATTTGCAAAATGCATGTGCAACAACGTTCATTGCAGTCTTTTTTGTAATATCAAAGGATTGGAAAATAACTGTTCACTAATAGAGGAATGGTAAGAGATTATGCTTTATTGATACCATGGAATAATATAAGTAAGTTAAAAAGAATGAATGATATTTATAAGTACCGTCATGCGCCACATGACCACGTTTTGGTCAACGACAGACTGTATATATGATGGTGGTCCCATAAGATTACTACCATATAGCCTAGGTGTGTAGTAGGCTATGCCATCTCAGTTTGTGTAAGTACACTCTATGATGTTTGCACAACGACGAAATTGCTTAATGACGCATTTCTCAGAACGTATCCCTGTCACTAAGTGATGCGTGACCGTACTGACATGGAAAGATATCTAAGGCATAGTAGGTACATCCTGTGCATAAGGTACATATGCAAGCTGCAGCTTAGGAAAACGTTAGGAAGGAAACACAACAAACTAACAACTAGTTTAGATAAGGAGTTGGAGGTGACCCAGGGAAGCTTTCACTTGGTCTTGCCTAAATTTTTTATTTGGTGTGATTATAAATTCATATATTATTTGTGTAATTAAAACAAGTTTTAAAAGAAAAACTTTAAATAATGGTTAGATTCCCAAACCAGTTCAGAAAACTACTCTTTAACCCATAGAGCAGCTGTCCATTTGCTACGAAAGGTAGAAGACAATGTCATATGCAAGTAATTCAACAAAATTGAAAATATTTTTTATTTTTATAATTTTATTTGAGATAATTTCAAACCTAAATAAAAGTTTCAAGAATAGTACAAAGAATCCCACTTAAATGGGAAACAACATGTTAAGTTCTCTGAACTTCTCCAACTATGTCTTTTATAGAAAAGGGTCCAATCCAAGATCATGTGTTATGCCCAGTTGTCACATCTCTCTAGTCTCCTTAAGTCTGGAACATCCATCTTTCCTTGGCTTTCAGGACCTTAAAAATTTTGAATACAGGGCAGTAATTTTATAGCCTGTCTCTCAATTTGGTTTTATCCATTATTTCCTCATAATTGGACCTGGATTATGCATTTTTGGCAGAACTATCACAGAGGTGATGTTGCGTTCTCATTCCATGCTGTCAGATGGCACACAATGTTGATTTGTTCCCTTACTAGTCATGGTAAATGTGATCACTTGATTAAAATAGTATCAGCCAGGTTTCTCTGGTGTAAAATTATCTTTTTTCTTTATGATTAACAAGTATTTTTTGTGAAGACACTTCAAGACTATGTAAGAATCCTATTCCTCCAAACCACTTTAACCCACTAGTTTTAGCATCCACTGGTATTTCTTGCCCATGTTAATTACTACAATGATTGCCAAATAGTAATTTTTAATTCAATCCACATTTATTGGTTGACTTTATATTGTAGGGAAGGGTAGGGAAGGGCTTTCTCTTTTCCTAATTAATTAATTAACATCAGTGAGGACTCGTGGGTACCTATTTTATTCAATTACTATCATTACTTTTGATACTCAAATTATTCCTGATTTGGCCTGTGTGGGCCCTTTCAAGCTGGCTTCTGTGTCCTTTTGACGCCTCCCCATTGTTCTTTGAATACTTTATTTTCTGGCACAAAAATACATCCCAGCCTTGAATCAGCTATTTCTTCGAGGAGCCCCAGTTCCCAGAGAATAGTGTCTAGGAATAAAAATCCAGGGCCTAGGTGTGCTCATTGCTGCTGGGGTGTTGCTCCCAGTCCTCTCAGAGTTCAGAATTAGGATAAATATGTGTACAACACAGACACACCTTTATATCATATATATTTATTAAACTATGTATGTGTGTGTATTATATATATAAAACTCATACTGATAGTTCCAATTCTAATCCAATGCTACAGAGTTTATCCTCACTTTCCCTTTTATTTGTACTTCTCTTCTCCCTCAGTGAGAAACCTGGCTCCTGTGTCCTCGTTATATTTAATTAATTGTTCAATCTCCAGTCTCCTGACTGGCTGGGCTGCCTCCTGACTGGCTCCGATGCCTACCTCACTAGGCCACCATTACTGATTGCCTGAGGGCTGACCCTGCCACCTCACTCCAACTTGTCCTCCTGTGGACTGTCCCTCTCATTCTGCTCCAAAGCAGTCCTTGCATTGGGCTGCCGTCAACAACCTGGAGGGAGGCGGGGAGGAAGTCAAATCAGTATTTTAAATATTGAGTGCACATATGTTAAGCCCGAGTAATGAGGTGAGGAGATAGATGGATCCTTTTGAGAAAATTTTGAAGGATAGACTGGGCATTTGGATTTTAAAGGGTCTGTCTTTATATTGGTACTTTTAATTGAAAAACATTTTTCAGCCTAGGGTTGGTTGGTTGTTTTTCCATTTTTATACGGAACGAAAACTAGGAGGGAAATTGTGGTGGTGGGAAGTTTTTCCTGAGGTAATTAGACAGCATTTGGAAAAATAAGAATAGTTGGCTAAGGCCATAGTATAGATAGATACAGGGAAAGTGCCTGAAGAGGAACCGTCTGTGCAGAGGAAAGCCAGAGGAGCAGGAGCCTGTGCTCCTGGGGGCCTTTTGGAGGTGCCGGGTTAATGAATGCTCATGGTGACCACTAGGTGGTGGTATGAGCCCATAATAGCTTATTTTTTTGCCTGCACAGGGATTAAAGCTTGAGCTTTAAAGTGAGGAAGGAAGGCCTGAATGTTGAGTTTGTAAATACATCTTTTTCAGCCTCAGTTTCTTATGATGCACTCTCACCAAACTTAGTTTTACTTGTACTTCACTGAAGGTGAAATCAGGTAACATCCTCAAAAATTGTCTCTAAAATCTTCCAATAAAAAGTTACACATCTCCCCAGTTTGATGGAAATTTTGAATGGCTATTTCTACCCTCTTGGATTAAAAACGCTAGGAAAATCTGTAAGTGTGGGGAACTTGTGTTTACTTTTTTCTCTTTTTCTTTTTTAGTTCCAATAAATAAAGTCTATTGCTCCTCCACCTGCCTCCCTGCCTTGTTAAAACAATTCTACTTTGCAAAACCATGGTTCACAGTGTTGCAAATGAGGGTCTTACCTCTGTCCATATTTAATCCTGGCAAAAATCATTAGTAGTGCATGACATCATAACATAAGAGAGCATCTATGTACAAACATATACAATTTTATTGATATCTCTACAGACTACAAGAATTTTTAGTCACAATTGCTGAGTGCAACAGAAAAATAGTAATTTGTCATTTTCTGAAAAGATGCAAAAATTCTGAAGATGAAAGAAAGATACATCAATGATGTCATCTGTTTCTTATTTCCTAGAATAAAACATCACATAATTAAGTACTAAAAATTATAGGTTGTCAGAGATTTTGATCCTGTGTACACTTGTCCATAACTACCGCCTAGTTTATTTCCTGGCTTTGCAGTTGAGAAGGGTGGGCTAATACAAGAGGGGAGCAGTGTGAGAGGAGAGAACTCTCTCGAGTTTTCTCATCGAGTGTTATTGCCTTGGATAGGCAGACTCTCCCTTTGTTCAGGACACTGGAGGACAGATATTGAATTACAGGCATTCTTCTCTCTTTAAATACATGCCTAATAACTAAGAAAATAAATCCAAGTGGCCCTGGGAGCTAAGACAACAATCAAAAAGGAAGAGGTGTTCTCCCTTCTTGCTAAGATCAAGTCAAGTAAAATATACCTATAGCAGAACAGGTAGCTGGTACCCATATCTCCTCCAAATGAAGAATGAATAATAAATTTGGATCTGATTTAGTAAATGATTGTTTTGAGGATTTCTACTATCCAATTATTGAGAATTAGTTTTCCACTTAGCTTTACATGCTATTGAATTTCTTATTATAGTTCTGGTGTCTTGTGATGCCACCTGTATAAGACTATCAAAACCTGGATGTTTGAATTGGAATAATTAATGGTCAAGTCACATGGGAGAAAAACACAAAGACAGAGTTATTAAGAGTTAATGGGGCACTGCCTGGTCAGAAATTTGCACAGAACATTTGTTTGGGTTGCAACACAGAATAAATATCACTCTAGCCATCACTATATCGCCTACATCTTGCCCTCCCTGACCCCTCAGAAGTGGGCTTGGACACCAGCCAAAGCAGACAAGCATGTCTTCCTTAGTTGGCCATAAAACAGTGGTTATCAACCTTAGCTGGACATTGGAACAACCTTGGGGGCTTTCAAAAACACTGATGTTTTGTTCCTATTCTGAGCGATTTTGATATAATTTGGAATTTTAAAAGCTCCTTAGGTGATTCTTATGTACAGCCAAGGTTGAGAATCACTTTCCTACACAAACATATAAATAAAGGCAACCACCTGTGCCACTAGTTCCTCATCAAATCCTCTTATACTTCACTCTGGCTCCCACCTCCCTTCTCACTCCAACCTCTTGCAACAAATTGCATTTCCTCTTCCTTTCCCAAGTCAGACCTTACTGCATGTCACCCTTTAAGGGCTATGTTGTCTACAAATATATACACTGAACCTGCTATGCAACAGTGATGTTCCTTGAAATGGCGCAATCCAAATACAGGACTTACTGGCAAGTATTTCCGGTACCCGGGGCAATGTGTATGTGAAATAGTATCTAGTCAAAAATGGGGTTGGGGCTCCAGAGGACAGAGAGGGAGACGCTGTGAAAGCCACCACATTTCTCCTGATGCAAAGAGCAAGGCCTGAAAGGAATGTCTGACTCCTTTTGACATTACCCTTTCTGAACAAAAGTGGTCAAGTTACAATGTCTTCCCACAGGGCAAGCTGCAATCACACAGACCCTCCTGGGTGCTCCAGTGACCCTAAGGAGAGGATGTCTAGCCTACTCTTCTACACCTGCTTCACTTTTCCCTTCTGCCAATATTTTATAACCAAGTATCTCGAAGAGCTAATTTTAATCTTCTCCAACCAATTGTAGGCATAATCTTTTTTTCCTTTTCGAAGCCATAGTGATGCCTTAATGCACATAATAGACAAGTGGCACCTTTAAAACTGGACGCATGGGTCACATAAAAAGGGACTCCAACAGTAAGATTTTTCCTTTACGATCCCCTAAGATCTTTGAGGAATAGAGACCTGGATTCTGATTTATTAATTTGAGAATCACTAAAGACTATATGAAAGATTTGAAAAATTGTCTTTCTGACTGAATTATCAGAAAACATCTCACTCAATTCTGTCACTGTTCTTCCAAAGTTAGTTAGACAAGACCCTGATGGTGATTGGGACACTTAAGTTTAGGTCTCCGTGAAGTATTGGAAACAAAGTCAGTAGTACTGCTTCTGTAGGAGATTAAAATAAATGATAATCATCCTTCCCTCCAAACTCCAAGGTGGGGATTATTGCTCACATTATTAGGACCAGGAAAACAAATACTTCTATCTTCTCACTGATGAATAGAATGCAAAGGGCTATTTTCTCCTAGAACACTAAGAAGGGCTTATCTCTTGAGGGAATGATAAGGAGATAAGGTCAACTGGTTTGCAAGCCTTATCTTCTGATGCCAACTTAGTAGATGTAATGTAATTAATTTTGATGACAACTAAGGCTCAGAGTCATTTTCTCTATCATCGTCCAAGTTACTAGGAGCATTTTTCTTTTGTTTCAATATAGAGGCAAGACATTTTAGTAGTAGAGAAGAGAGTTGTAAAGAATTAGATGGATCAACAGTACTCATTTTCCAAAGATGATGATAAGATGATGACGGTGGTGGCGATGGGGTGTGTGTGTGCTAAGGTCAGTGCAACAGAATGGAAATGTTCAAAGAGAAAAATCACATCCACATTAGAGTCTTGTTATTGCTATCTCTTTGAATTATAAAAATAATTTTGATACAGTAAAACCTCATTAATTTGTATTCCACTAATCAGGAGTTTGTGGGGTGAAGTTACCCTTACATTAAGAAAGGGTTTATAAAAAATATTGAAAGTCACATTTTAAACTACTTAAAAGAATCTGTTCTTTTCAAGCATTTGAGAAGCACCTGTTCATGTCCAACTGGTATGTCAATTATAAATTTTTGATCTACTCGTTCAAGCCAAAGTTTCAAGCTTTTCTACTGTGAAATGCTATATTGTCCTTTTTGGTATTTTCTCTGTATGCTTTAAAATAGTCTTATTATTTTTCACTGATTCATATAAGCTTTCTCCAAAAGACTATTTTATTGCGTATGGACCACACATGTAATTTTGGGTATAATTTATCTTGTTAAGACACTGTGCACTTAGGATGTTTCATTTTGTACAAGACATATATTACTTATTCACACAATCTATCTTTAAATGATGTAGAACAGTGGCTCTCAACTCGGAGCAATTTTGGCAATGGCAGGAGACATTTTTGATTGTCATTAATTGGGGGTTGCTACTGGCATCTAGAGGACAGAGGCCGGGGATGTTGCTACACATCCTACAAAGCAAAGGACAGTCCCCCACAACAAAGAAATTTCTAATAGTGCCACTGTTGAGAAAGCCTGATGTAGAACACATTAAATCAACTCTTGTTGGGGGCTTTGGAGATATTCGTTGAATTTAATGCCACTTTGGACTGAATTTCATTCTTTTTTTTTTTGAGGAAGATTAGCCCTGAGCTACCATCTGCCGCCAATCCTCCTCTTTTTGCTGAGGAAGCCTGGCCCTGAACTAACATCCGTCCCCATCCTCCTCTACTTTATATGTGGGACGCCTACCACAGCATGGCTTGCCAAGCGGTGCCATATCCACACTCGAGATCCGAACTGGCGAACCCCAGACCGCTGAAGCGGAACGTGCGAACTGAACCGCTGCAGTACTGGGCCGGCCCTGAATTTCATTATTTCCAAAATAAACCACTATTTTACTCTTTTAGGTTTTTTTCCCCAATATAAAAATTATAAAGTATCTGTTCAGAAAATCAGAAGACTGGGTCCTTGAAACTGATGGTACAAGAGGGCACTGCAGTTTGACTACCAATGTTTTCCAAATCCTGGTCTCAAGTTTCTTTAATATTTTCATTTTTTAAATTTAAAATTAAATATATATTATGTTTAAAATTAAATATAATTTTATGTGCCATGTTTGTATTTCCAAGTCAAGACTGTTCATAGGAGTGTGAAGACATTCATGGAAAGGCTTTTTTCAGAAATCAGGAGAATTCAAGGACTCTGAGAAATGCTATCCTGTTATAGATTCTCTAACTCTTCCCATGATCTTTGATCTTCTCAATAATACTGAGAACATTGTAAAGGAAGTGCCACTTCAAAGAAATTCACTAAAAATTAAAAAATCTAAGAAAACAAATAGAAATACTATTTTGGGCAATTAAAATAACCTGGACTTCAGGAAAAGGGTGAATGCTTAAGAAACAAATGAAATCTAGTAAGACTATGATTAATCAAAATTCAACAAGCCAAACTCATTAATTTTTAAAAAAGATTCCTTCTGAAGGAACAACATATTCCAGGATGGGTCCTGGAATCTCCATATATTCATTTCCTACGACTTTTGACTTCCAGAATCATGTTAATGATAGCAGATGACGTTATTTTGTTTTGCCTCTAGAAGTTCTCTGTTGAGTTATGATAGATACCTTTTATCATGTTAAGGATATTCTTTATTCCATTTTTTAAGAGAATTTTTAATAAGGAAAGGTGTTTGATACATATTGACATAATCTTGTGGCTTATATTATTTAGCCTCATGAGTGACAAAATTCTTGATTTTGTATCATTAAACTCTCTCTGTATTTCTGTAATGATGACTGAGGCCAAGATAGCAATCACACCACTTCATTTTATAAAGATTTTCAATAATAAGTATTGAAACAAAAAGTATTTTCTCATGAAAGCCCTTGTTAATCAGAAATGTAATAAATCAGAGTCCCTTTGCTAAAACATTAGCTGAGGTTTTACTGAATCATACTACAGAGAATGACCAGTTTGGTCTGCGAGTGTCAGGCTGCAAGAGCACCTTTGGATTGAAGACCCCACTGGGTTTGAACAGTAATATACTGTGTAATCGGCAGACAAGGATACAAATGGAGCATTAAAAGTATATCACTTTAGAAACGGAAACCAGAGTGTGTGAAATCAGTTCTCAAAGCTAACTGCATTGTCCCTATAGTCTAATTTCCCCAAACCTATCAACTCCTGCAGAATACAAGCCAGGCTGAAAAAAATGCTTTGAAGTGACCCAACCCTGCATAGTTTGTGACTAAAAATAGCTCTGAAGGTGACAGAAATGGAAATAATTGTGTTGGGTATCTGGCAATACTTGATTATGATGAAGAACTGTGAGTGATGTAAAATATTATGGAGAGAGAGGAACATTAATCAGAGTCTTGCCATGAGAATTCAATAATGTCCTAGTATAATGAAAGTTACAGATGAGAAGAAAACTCTGGTTTTTGTTTTCTTTTCTTTTTCAGTTGGGAATGGCAAATGTACTTGAAATGCACTGATATCTTCCAATGCAGATTTTTAAAATTGTCAGGTGTGGCCCAATTTACAAAAATAGTTTACTACAAATCTTTTTTTTCTTCTGTCACACGTGCTTTTTTTCTTTTCCTCTTAAGATGTTAATTTATCATGCAAAGATTTTTTTCATTAAGTGCATTAAAGCTCTTGTTTGTACAGGATTTTTCAAATCAGAAGGACTCCCCGTAGTTCCTAAATGTAAATCCTTAGCAAATGACATGCCAAGATGATAGCTCCATTCCGTGTGGAAAAAGGCGAATTCAGACACATCTCAGGATTTTAACCAGGGTTCCAGCCTTTGGGTTGTACAGTGTCTCTGATAAATCTCCTTTATGATAACTTGAGATGGACTGTAATGGAACATTTTGTAGAAGAAACTGGCTTCTAGCAGTTGGATAGTGATGCTGGGAATAAATTTGGTTTCCCTGAATAATGGTTTCTCAAAGCAGTCACAGCTTCTTTAGAAGTTTAGAATTGGTACCATTTCTTATCTTTATATTTCAGCATTAACTGCAAAGAAAAAATAGTCACCATAAGACATTAAAAAAAATCTTTAAAAGTGCTAATCAAAGCAAGCTCATATTGAGTTAGTCATGCATATCTAACTAAATCTCAAAACTTAGAAAACTCTTTTATTTTGTGAAATAAAGCGTGTGTGAAAAAGATTTTTAAAAAACTTAAGCTGTAAAGACTCAGCTGACAGGAAATGATTTTTAATGATTGGGACAAAAAGGAGTGTGTGATCCCAGCCTCTCCTGCCCTCGCACCTTCTTGGGGGCCCGTGTAATCTACCTAAGTGCCTTTTTAGCAGCTGATGCACAAGAGAGACCCGGTATATCAGAATCAATGGATAATTTTCTTTTAAATTATATCCTAAGGTAAAGAAGCATTAACTTATTATTTTTTAAAAACTTTTTTCCCCCAGATACTGAAGGAATTATAAAACTTATAATGAAATTCAATTTACCTTGGTTCTCACACAGGATTACTTACAGAGGCATCTCTGTCTAAGCTTTCTTGTGCAGGACCTGAATGTTTCAAGTTCTTACTGTATGAAGATGCCGATATCTATGTCAGCAGTTTACCTCGTGTGCATGTTTGGAAAATGCTTCGGCGCTGGTCATCATGCCCGCAGTTTTCTCTTCCAGTTCTCCCAGCCTCTGTCCTCTCTCGTCAAGTGCGATCCGTGCACGAGTCAGCTCTCCCATCACTCCTCCAGCAGCGCCTTTCATCCCTTCTATACCACCTGGTCCAGGAATGTGTTGTGCAAGGCTACGGGATGCTTTTCCTGCTGAAGCTTCCCCAACTGGGAATGCAAACCATAGCAATTTAAAACATTTTGTCAGTAATTTAAATAATTGTAGTCAAGTTTATCACCAAAGTACATATATTAAATTCTACTGTCATAATTCTCATTAAAAGAGAGACGTATTTGGTCCTATCATAGATATGTGTTTGGAGATGTTAGCACTTACCCAAAAACTGCCTAAAAAGAGACTGAGAGAGGTATTGTTTCCATATGCATTTTTGTATGTATGGGGGTTCCATACCATATAGCATAATTGCATTTCTTGATGTTGCTGAATTGGGATGCTCACAATATATGTGACCTCATATTTAACCCACACTTGTGTCTGTTCCAATTTCAGGCCTGATCATTTGTTTAAATTTCTGCCCAAGACTTCATGCCAACCTTCTCTGTTCATCTTGGTCTCAGCCTTTGTAAGCCTCAGTTGTTTTTAAATCTGTGTGTGTATAAATACTAGAGAATGGGGTAGATGCATGAGGGACAATAATATACATTTGTTGAAATTTTGTTACTTTATAAAAGACTAAAAATTTCTTCATTACTTACAAAGCTCCAGTTTCATTTAATTTTAATGAAGTAATTTTTTAAATTGAAAGTTAACTTGAGCAATTTAATGAGCATTCCCAAGGATGTAACGTTAGGAATGGAATCTGATCTATTTTTTTTTAAAAAGAGCCTTATTGAGATATAATTAACATACCATAAAATTCGCTCTTTTAAAATGTACAATTCAGTGGTTTTTAGTGTATTCACAGAGTTCTGAAACTATCACCACTATCTAATTTTAGAACATTTTCATTATCCCAAAAAGAGACTCCATCCCCATGAGCAGTCACTTGCCAAAGCCTCCTTGCCCTAGACCCTGGCAACCACTACTCTACCTTCTGTCTCTATGGATTTGCCTGTTCTGGACATTTCATATAAATGGAATCATACAATATGTGGCCTTTTTTGTCTTCCTTCTTTAACCTAGCATGTTTTCAAGGTTCATCCATCTTGTAGCATGTATCAAACTTCACTCCTTTTTATGGCTGAATAATATTCCATTGTGTGGAGGCACCTAGATCTCTTGCATAGTTAAAAAAGTTCAAGAGTAAAGGAGTTTTGATCTGCAGAGCCAAATGGTGGTGAGATATTCTGGAAAATATATTCTTCTTTCTTAAAATGTTCCCTAGTATCTTTCTACTGCTTTTTGATTATTATTCATCAGAGTCTCACTGGCAGATTTTTAAAGTAATTTATTCTGTAGCATTGATAAACCTTGGGTTCTGAATAAAGAATCTGTTTCCCAGCAGTGGTTAAAGGAGGCAGATTCAAAAACATTTTTCCAGACTTTAGTAACCAAATGTCTTCACCCTGCCTTTCAGGTATGAGCTACTTGCAAATGACACATTTATTAGCTTACTCATTGTTTGGATGAATTACATGTGCTGTTTTTGTTAAACTATTTCCTAATATGAAGTGATCCATTTTATTCATGTTTGGTAAACAGAAATAATTTTTATGGTATAGAAGCAAAAAAAAGCTAGTCCAGAATTTGAGATCTCATATTACAGTGTTCCACACACACACACACACACACACACACACACACACATCCATCCACACACAGAAACAGGTCTTCTATTTTGTGATGCAATTTTACAATCAGGAGTTTACTCACAAAGCTCTTCTCTGTCAAATGTTTGCCCACTGCCACCGAACAGTCCCTTCAGAAAGCCTCTGTTCTGAGCTTCTGGTGTCTCTATGGGAGTAAACAAATCTCCTAGCATATCCTGTACCAAATTCAAAGAAAAAAGCATTACAGCAAGGAAAAATAAATTAGTAGATCAAAAGATAACACTGTAGTATGTTAGAGCACATCATGAAAAGACAGTCCACTTTCCATATATTTTTCTGGTGATTTTTGCTTTACTCCCAGTTCTACCTCTGATTTCTTTCTCCACCTCCTTTTTCTTCCCTTCTTCAGTAACTGACGTCCTAAAATTTTCATTTTTCTGCCCTCTTCTCCCTTCTACAATTAGAAAGCATGGGAACCTAATATATTCACCTACGATTAATTTCCACCTTTTCAATAACTACCAATGTAGACTTCTGATCCTTTTTCAGTTACCATGGCCTCTTTCCTGTCCCAGTTCCCTTTCCTGAATCAAGCATGGACTGCCCCATGAAATAGGAAGCCTTTGGTGGTATGTGGGGAAGGCTGAATTTATTTTTATATCAAGTACAAAATTATGAAATGGCTCAGGATAATTTAGATGCGTCAAAATAGGCAGCTACTGCATGGCGAGGTGCAGTTGTTCTCAGTATTTGCTGTGCTTTAGAATGACTGGAGAAGCATTTTGTTAGAAATACAGTTGCTCAGGCTTTATTCTACACATACTAAATTAGAATCTACATAGATGTGCTCTGATTATCTATATTTTTAACTTGCTCTCCAGGTCTTTCCAAAGCAGGCCAAAATTTGAGAACCATTGGTATGAAGGAAGGAACTTGAACCAAAAGTCAGGAGTTCTGTGACCTAATATTAGTCTGTCTCTGAACTGGCAGCATGACTTTACCTTCATCATTTCCCCTCACCTCTCTACTCACCAGGCCTGTGCTCTTCCTCCTGAAACCCTTCTCTTTGGAAATAGCAGCACCACCTACTTAGTTCCCCAAGCCAGAAACGGGGAGTAATGATTAATTCCTTCCTTTCCCTCATTCCTACATCTAATAACTCTCCATTCCAACTGATTGCACTTTATAGCTATTGGCTCTGCTAACTTTTCTCCATCCTCACTGCTGGTTGCCTTACTTCAAGACACTGTTATTTTTGGTCTTAATTTGTTTTGAAAAGTCTCCTAATTGTTCTACCTTCAGTTTTAATTCCTCAAAACGAATTGCCGTACTACAACCAGATTATTTGTTTTAATAAACAAATTTGATAAACCATTTTAATGACTTTCTATTGCCCTCGGCATAAATGCCAGATTCCTTAAGGAGCTTACAAAGGTGCCTAAGATCTGTTCTTGACTGATTCTCCAGCACCATCCCTCCACTCTTTCACTTCCCAACTCTGCACCTTGCTAGTAGTTGCCTGAACCCCTGGGCTTTTGCATGCCACTACTCTGTCGAGAATATCATGACCTTTTCCACCCCCAGCCATCCATTCCTGTGGATAACTCCTAGTCACCATTCACAATCCCCTCCCTTCTGTCCCATCAACCAGGTGCCCCTCTTACACATCTCCCCAGCACTGGCACAGCCATATGTAGAGAGCATTTTCCACAGAGTATTGTGGTTGTCTCTTATCTCTCCCTCCACACCAGCAGGTAGGGACTTGTATCTTGTTTGTTATTGTATTCCTAGAGCCTAGCCAAGTACCAGGTATATGGTAAAAGCTCAATAAGTATTTGTTGAACAGCAATAATAACAACATTTATTATTATTTATTTAAAAAATTGACTGTGTTCCAGGCACTGTGCTCAGTACTTTATGTGAATTCTTACTTACAGTGCTCCAAGGTAGAGCAAACAGGTAGGTTAAGGCAAATGCCCAAAGTTATACAAGTAGGCAAAATACAACTTAAACAGTTCAGAGCTTATACTCTTAACCTCTAAATTATAATGAATGGGTTTTAGTTTTATTATTATAAAATGAAGGAGTTGAACCAATTAAATCTCTAAGATGCTCTTTGAAAATTTTGTGACAATTTCTACTTACCCAAGATTAGATAGGCTTTTATATTTATTCTGTGTCTAGGCTCTGTTTACTGCTATGATCAAAGACAAATGCCCAACTCTAACCCTCAGGATATGTATTTATTTTGTATGGCTCTTAATCAAAATTAAGGTTTTTTTTAAAAAAAGTCCACAAACACCCTGAATTGTATGCAAATTTTTTGTGTGTACATAGATATTCTCCACCCTGGAGGGAGAGTTTATATAATTTTTCAGAGGATTCTCCATAGGCAAAAAACCAAACAGTGAAATAAACAACAAAGAATTAACTATTAATATGTATGATCTTCACATTCTCCCTCTGTTTCTTATTTTTTTCTCTGTTTACCTAGAACCATACTAGAAGCTGGTAGAGTCACAATGATGAACACATATGCAAAACATATCTTAGGGAAGGCATTTTATTGTCTGGCCCAATAATATTTTTAGCTTTTAGATATCTCTCTCATTCTCTCTTTACAACCATGTCCAATGTTTATTCATAAATGTGCCTAACCCACCTGTAGATTATCACACATCTCTTGGCTGTATGTTAACCGCTGAATTTCAGTAGGAGAAACGAGGTATAATGCCTGTCCTTCATTGGTAAAACAAAACGTCCGTGCTATCCTCATGTCTGTCAGTGGCAAGTAATTAACATCCAACATTGGACGAAGACTAGGTAGGCTGAATGGACAAGAGCAAATCCACATTTCATATTCAAGTTGTTAGAAGCTTTTAATTTCTCTGTATAAAATTTGCAGATCTTTACATAAAAACAGTACATTTTTATACTACTATTTTATGGTTTCTTTTTATCCTCTTGAAGTCCCAGTGGTAGTAAACTAGACTTTCACTTAAAATCATATACACAAGGGTCATGGGCACAGTCCTTCTATCTTCATCCACACAGATACCTAACAAATGTCCTTGAAGGATGGACTGAATGCAGTGGCCAGCAATTTCAGGATACTTTTCGCAGCATTTCACAGATTCCTAGTATAGTTATGATCTTTGGTTATCACAGAAACATCATAGCTAGAAAGTGGCTGACTGCATACTTGGTCTGTTTTCCCTTTTTAAGGCAAAACTCCTGAGTCTGAGGAGGTTATGCACTGATCGAGAGGTGAAGTGAGTCCAGTTCACTGTGCCTGGGAATCGAGTGGCTTTGCTTCCCAGTCCTTTACTCCCTCTATACACAGGAAATGAAAATTACCTATGACTTAGGGCACCTGCACTGAAGGCATGCTTAATAAATAAACACGGCCGGGGCTGTAAGGGAATGAGAATAAGTTATAAATAATAGATCAGAATTTGCACATCCAAATGAATACCACTCATCTCAAGTGTCTTACCAAATGGCTATATGCTTATTCTAATGTTGTAGCCAATGATTTTGCTTAAATATTCATCAGAACGTCCTTTTGGATACTGTCAGAGTCAGTTTTATAAACTACTGAAGAAAACCAGTCTCATTGCTTTTAAATCACACCTCTAATGCCAAAAGGAGAAAAATAAATACTTGTAATTAAATCTCAAGCTTTGAAATCATTCTATTGATTCTAGTGTGCACAATGATATTAAATTATCCCAGATCATAAAAATAGCACCTTGAAAAAATAGTACTGATTTCTCTTATCAAAGTAGTTTGTAATCACAATTTAAGCCTTAGAACTTTACCATATAAAATGTGGTAGACCTGAAATCTGTGCTTTTGGAATATACTTTTCATGAGGTTCTAGCTCTGTCCTGTCCAATATGGTAGCCACTAGCCACATGTGGCTATTGAGCATTTGATATGTGGTTCATATGAATCGAGATGTTTTGTTAAGTGTAAATTACATACTGGATGTCAAACTTAGTAAGAAAAAATATATTAAAAAATATATGTTATGATATTTCAAGTAACTAAACTCCTTAGGATATGAGTCCAAAACCAACCCAATTAAACACTCTTCCATGATAGATTCAGTCAAATTAGTGGGCAGTGGTGGGGAAGAGGTTCCAATGGACTTTTCTGATAAGCTACGTTCTTGACTATTTAGCATAATAAAAGTAAGCCAAGATAATAAAATTAAAAAGATGTAATCACTTTAGGTAGGAAAAAAGTAAGTCAATTGCTAAGGGCTAGGAAACAAGTACTGTTAAAGCTGAAGAAAAAAAAGAATAGATTTTTTTCTGTGCAGGGACACTTTTATAAGGAAAGTGTCAAGTGACTTAAGATGGTTCTCACTAAAAATGGCTTTTACTGAGGCAGGCCTGGTGGTGTGGTGGTTAAGTTCACGGACTCCATTTAGGCAGCCTGGGATTCACAGGTTCAGATCCCAGGCGTAGACCCATCACTGCTCCTCAAGCCATGCTGTGGTGGCATCCCACATAAAGTGGAGTAAGATTGGCACAGATGTTCACTCAGGGCCAATCTTCCTCACACACACACACAGACACACACACAAAAGGCTCTTACAGCCTAGTTTGAGAACGCATACATAGATAAGCCTCTTGTATCTCTCTCTACTCTTTTCTAGGTCTAGGCACATTAGCACATAAGCAATCATTAACTACTTGCCATCCATCAGAAAACTGGGACTTGAGGAGATGAGGCTCAGTATAGTTAAGTTCTGATAGGGTCTGCGAAGATCTGGGAATATGCTTAGCATGGGAAGATGATCAGTCAGGAGCATGGCAATTTGTAGGATTCAGTTCCTCAAGCCACATATTATTTCCTAGCCACACCTTATATGTTACTAAAATTATGTCAAAATCATTTCCTTTTCAAATGCTTTTGAGATCCTCAGGAGCACATGAAGAGTTTCTACTAGGGAATAATAATAAAGTACCATTATCACGTAAAGCAGCTTTTACAAAGGGCAGAGGAAGACAGAGAGATCATCTCTCCTGTTGCTATGACTCCTGTTGCTTTTTAAACTCTCTCTTGTTTTTCATTTCTCAAGAAATCTCCCTTCTCATAAACGTAGATGGTAGCACATATTCATTTAAATAGAAATTAATTTTCAGATATACTCAATACCATATAAGAAAACGACACTAAAATTTTGCAAAAACAGGGAAAGTAATCATTTTCAAGCTAAAATCTCAATTGTGACGTAACAGTTTAATGTCTTTTAATTAAAAACAAATTTTGAGTGACTAAATGTGAGCTTAAGGGAGGGTAGGGGGTGTGTGTGTATGCATTTTTATTTTTCACAAACTAAGGCGTATCTAGGAGTTAAGTCATCATTTTCAAACAAGACTGGAATGACCTTCATCAGAAATCTCTAAAAATACTTTGAGAAAGAGAAACCAGATAAAGAGAGAAAGAACCAGAACTATATAAGAGAATGAGCAGACCATAAATGATTGTTTTTATTTTTTGAAAACTTTCTCTGCTAACTACTTCTCCTTGGCTTATAAATCTACTCACGTCTCCCCTATTAAAGAAAATATAACAGCAAAAACACTTCCAAAAACCTAGTTTTGCTCTTGAACTACTTTCCTGTCTCTCATCTCTCCCTTTGCCACAAAATATCCTGAAAGCATCATCTACACCAGGAGTTGGCAGACTTTCTTTAACAGGCCAGGTAGTAAACATTTTAGGCTTCGTAGGCCATGTGGTCTCTGTTGTAACTATTCAACTCTGCCCTGTTGTGCAAAAGCAGCTACAGACAATATGTAAACAAATGAGTGTGGCTGTGTTTCAAAAGAACTTTATTTATGGACATTGAAATCTGAATTTCATATAATTTTCACATATCATGAAGTAGTCTTCTCTTTGATTTTTTTCAACAATTTAAAAATGTAAAAATCATTCTTAGCTTGCAGGCTGTGCTCTGTCAGATTGTGGGGAGGGCAACGTAGATATGGCCTGTGGGCTGTAAGTTTGTCAACTCTTGATCTGCCTCTATTCTTGCGCCCTTGAAAATTTAGTTTTTGCCTCCACCATGCCCCTGAGATTTGCTTTCTCAAAGATCACTAATATCCTACTAGTTGCCAGGTCTAGTGTTTTTTCTTGTACCCAAATTCTTTGGCCTCTCTGCTATATCTGAACCTGTTGACCATTGTTTTTGTGGTCTTTTATCCTTTGTTTTGATACTCTTGTACCCTTTTTATTTGATGCAGTTACATATTCTGGTCCTTTTTCTCTCTCTTTGATGACTTTTCAACCTCCTTTGCTGGATCTTCTTTCTTCCACCACATAAACGTAGACACATCCCCAAGTTTTTGTCCCCAGATCAATCTATTTCTCCTCTCTTTTTAAACTATCTTCTTTGATGATCTCATTTACTGCCATAACTTTCACGAATACATTTACATAGACAACTTCCAGAGCTGGATCTTCCACCTGTATTTTTCTAAGAGTCCAGACCTTAAATTGCTTGCTAAACTTCTTCAGGATGGCGTATAAGCACTTCAGACTCCAAGCATTCATTCTCAATTAATTCTCAAACTTCTCATTATCAGCCTTTCCAAATTCTCCTGACTTTCCTATCTGCTAATGACATCACTGTTATCCAGGTTCACAAAATTTTTTTTAACCTTTATGTTCTCTTCTAGCCCTGAGATTTTTTGATGACCTCCAATACTTTCTATAACCAATCAGTTTTACATTAAGCAAGTTTCCCTTGATTGTCCCTCACATCTAGTCTCGCCTTGCCTGCTAGATAGCTACCACTTCAGTTCAAAAGACCATCCCCAGCCCTCCCTCACGTCACTTCCTAGTGCTTAGCCAGAACCAGTTAATGACCTGCTTTAAAAACCCCATTTCCTATTTATTGATAATGTCAAGCTCATTAGCCTGCCATTAAGGGTCCTCAACAATTTGCCCCAATCTACCTTTCCAGTTTACTTTCCTTCCAACAACTCCTTTTTTTATAAAATATATTCAACTATCTCATGACTGAACTCTGGGGACTTAGTTTTGACTAGAAGATTCAACTCTACATTTCCTCTTTTGGAATATACATGTTCTTTATGTTATAATTACTTGTGTACCTGTCTTCTCTCCCCAATTTGATAGTAAGCTTCTTAAGGATTAGGACTATGTTTTACTAATTTTTACATCCTTCACAGGCCAGTATGCTTAATTGTCTCGGTGATTTTTGGAACTAGGTGAGATATTAAAATGGATGACAGTGACTTCTACATACTATATGTTTATTAAGTGTTTGCTAAATTCATAAAATTATTAGGTAATTATTGTATCTCATGAATTTTACTTCAATTCACTAACAGTATAATAAAATCTCTTAGGTGATACCTTATTATAAATGTGGTCAAAGAGTATAAACTTCCAGTTACAAGATGAATAAATTCTGGGGATCTAATGTCTAGCATGGTACATATATACATATAGTTAACAATACTGTATTATATACTTGAAAGTTGCTAAGAGAGTAGATCTTAAAAGTTCTCACCACACACACACACAAATGGTAACTGTGTGAGATGATGGATGTGTTAACTAACCTTAGTGTGGTAATCATTTTACACTATAAGCAATATCAAATCATCACATTGTATACCTTAAATTTATACAATGTTATATGTCAATTATATCTAAATAAAGCTGGAAAAAAATAAGTTGTCTGATGACTTTTGATAAAGTGTCTGTTCAGTAGTGGTCTCACCATTTCCAAGACTTGCAACCTTAGGCAAACTAAAACTTTAATTTATTAACATATGTAAAATGGAGGATGCAAATATTACTTTATTTTCCTATATCCTAGAGAAGGTATAAAGACCAAATTAAATTTTGTAAGCAAAATTCTTGGGTGGACTATGAAACTGGACTATAGTCCAGTTGTCCAAATGAAGGTAACAGTTCATTTCTTTCTTCTTCTTTTTTTTTTGTGAGGAAGACTGTCCCTGAGCTAACATCCATGCCAGTTTCCTCTACTTTATATATGGGATGCTGCCACAGCACAGCTTGATGAGGGATGTGTAGGTCTGTGCCTAAGACCCAAAGCTGTGAACCCTGGACTGCTGAAGCAGAGCATGTGAACTTAACCACTACGCCACAGGGCTGACCCCCAATACTTCATTTCTTTTCCTTGCAGTTTATTAATCTTTATATTTCCAGTGCCTAGCATAGCATCTGGGAGATACCATATGCTCAATAAATGTTTGTTGAATGAATGTGTTAATGACTGGAAAATCACTCTTTCCCTAGATTCCTTGATGTCAATTAAAATATATATTTCATTCGTAATGCAAAGCATATTTAGCCAAAAAGCAAAAACAAAAAATAAAAAACCCAAACTCTCCTCAAATTGTTGAACAATAAAACATTCACAAACATAATGAAACAATGATCTCAGGTTGCTTCTTGATAACATCTTGCACATTACACACTTTTCAAAATTGTACCTTGCTGGCACTATTGTGATTACCAGATAATTTATAAAGAAGGCAAGTACCTCATTATCATGATATGCCCATTGGCACAAAAGCATGCCAAGCAGGCACTGTTACACATGACCACCACATCTGCTTGCAGTATAAAAGATGTCTCGGTGATGTTATGAACATAAAGGCAAGTCTGAGAAGGCAGTGAGAAGACTTTGGCTTGTTTTTCTGAGCAGATTATTGTATACTGATGATCTCCTATTTCTTGGGACGGAGAGGGGCAGTTCATGACCAGTTTCCTTCTCCAAGATTTTTCATTTTCATCTATGTTGTTTGGATCCCTCCAAACTTCATATGGCGGTTGCATTAATCCGCCAGTTCGGTCCATACAGGAGAATGTTAGAACAGCTCCTTTCAATGAGAGGAATGTACCTATAAAAACAATTTCATATCACTGGCACACGAAAATCTTTCTAAAACAGCTGCTATTCTTCTATGGGCAATAAATGTTTTATGTTATGATAATTTATATCTATAGTGTCATAATATAGATTATTATCACAATTAGATTTGTGAGTTCATGTTATTCAACTCAGAATCACAGAATATTGAGTCAAAAAGGAGTCTAAGACATCAACTTGTGAAATTCTCTCATTATATTCATGAGAAAACAGAGACCCAGAAACATGACGAGACTTGGGCCAAGTCACATAGCAAGTTAGTGGCTAGCCTGGACTAGAACTCAGGTTTCCCAATTCCGAATTCAGTATCAATATTCTCTCACTATACTATATAGTCCCCCTTAAAATCCTTTTTTAAAAAGCAAATTTTAGAAAATTTTAAATTTTCATTCATTGAAATAACTTCAACTGAAAAAATAATCATGCCATCTGATTCCATTTCCTTATTTCATAGCTCATTTACTAGAAAATGATTTTATTTTTCTTCTGAAATTGAAGACAGAATAAATTTCATGAAATCTCAACATCTAGAGATCATGCTAGCAATTCTGATTGAATGAAAAAAAAAATTCCTTTGGTTCTTAGGTAGGCTTATGCATCTTTATACAGAAAAGAGGTTTACTCACCTGGATCCTCCAAGGTTGAATATCCATGCCAGATTATTACCTATGAGTGATTTTTACCAGTCCTGGAGGACAGGATACTTTAAGGCTTAGGAGGTAACTTGGGATAGATTGACCTCTGGACATTTCCTGACTCTCCCCCAAGCGGTGCCCTAGCAGGCTTTTCTTACCTTTGTCCTTTGACATGATATAGAGAGGAAGGGGGTGAACCCAGGCTGATCTGCCTCAAGAGTGTACATGCAACAGAGACTTGAAAAGGGAAAGGTGATATAGAAAAATGTATTCTATTTAGAAAGTACTTTATAATTTAAAATACTTAAAATTTATCAGATTCAAAATAACATGTTTGGATGATTTAACATCTCAGTTGTATTTTTAAATCCACTTTAAAACTAGGCAGCCTGTAAATGTCCAACAGGGGTAGCTGAAGAGGATGAGAGAGTAGGCATTTAGGTGCTTCGGTCTGAGGATCAAGGCACAAAGGAACAGCTCTCCCGACCTCCCACGAAGAAAAAATAATGCCAAAAGCTAGGATGAATGATTTAATTAGAATTCATCTAGGATTGATCCTTCTATTCTATAAAACCACCTTTCCATAAATACCTGCTGCCACGGGCAGACTTTTCTAAGTGTAAATATCTCAGCATCCTCAATTTAGAGATAACCTAAAGCAGGTTAAAACGACAAGAAATCTACATTTTGGAAGCCATTTTGTTTATACCTTACTCTCACAATCTGTCAGCATCAAAATGACAGTTTCTCAATAAGCTGCCCTTGCCAAAACAGCTGCTTTGTTTCCTAATTTGTGGCAAAATGCTTTGATTATATTCTGTTCGTTAGGTTTATACAGGGCTTATGTCTTCCCAAGAATGTATTATTAATCTTTATAACTCTTTTATCTTTCCTAACTTAAAAAAAAAAAAGCAAGTCCAAATTATGAGCTGCTACTCTTTCAGAAATACACTTCGTTACAAAGTAAGCTTAAATTTAAGGGCTTCTATAATAAGATCCTAACAATTCAGTCTACAGTAAATAATTAACCACACAATTAATTAGGACTTTCCTCTTAAAGAAGGTCTCAGTAGCTAGATGTGTATCTTACTCCAGCTTTCCAAATTACCAGCCCTCCCCACTACAACCTTCATTCATTCAATCAACAAATACTTATTGAGGGCCTACTATGTATTCTAGGCTCTGTTTTAGGCACAGGGAATACAATAGCGAATAAAACAAAAATCCTTACCTTTATAGAACTTACTTTCTATGATAGAGACAGACAGCATACATGCTAAAAAGTATATATATGAGATATTAGATAGTAATAAGTACTAAAGAACAAAGTGAAGCAGAAAGGGGGACATGAACTGTTGGGAAAAGGTGGGAGTAAATTTTAAATCGAGTAGAAGGTGTTATGGACTAAATGTTTCTGCCTCTCCCCTCCTCCAAATTCATATGTTGAAGCCCTAACCCAGTGTGGATGTATTTGGAGATGGGGCCTCTAAAGAAATAATTAAGGTTAAATGAGGTCATAAGAGTGGGGCCTTGACCTGATAAAATTAGTGTCCTTATAAGAAGAGACACCAGAGCGCGCTTGAGCACTCTCTCTCTCTCTCTGTGGGGACACAGTGAGAAGGCAGCTGTCTGCAACTCCAGGAGAAAGCTCTCATCAGATACCAACTGATGGGCATGTTGATTTGGGACTTCCAGTCTCCAGATGTGTGAGAAAATAAATTTCTGTTGTTTAAGCCACCCAGTCCGTGGTATTTTGTTGTGGCAGCCTGAGCAGACTAATTCAGAAGAGAAGGTTTCTTTGCATCATACTGTGGGAATTATGGCTCAGGAAATCAGCACAAAATGCTGATATTCTGTACTCTGATTATCCTTCATCTCTGACCCAGGAGTCTCACGTTTTCTATCAGCATCCATGAAACTGGCAACCTAACTTTATCAGCTTGCAAATAAAGTAAAATTTAAAACTCTTTACAGATCTTGACTTTCTAGAGCAGTGAAGGATAGACTCATAGATGATGAGATCAGAGAGGTAATATGGAGCCAGGTCATGTAGGGTCTTGTAGACACTTAACAGGATTATTCTTCCTGCTGGGCGTATCCTAAAGGGCGTCAAGGTTGGAGGAAGGGAAAGCAGTTAAGAGGTTAATACAATAATTCAGGTGAGAGGTGGATAGAGGCTTTCTCAAACCAGGTGGTAACAGTAGAGATGGTGAGAAATGGTCAGAATCTGAGTATATTATAAAGATGAAGCCAACAGAATTTGCTAATAAATTTGTTTTAGAGTGTGAAAGAAACATAGCAGTCAAGGATGATTCTAATGTTTTTCACCTGAGAATTGGAAAGATGGAATTGCCACTAATAGATGTGGGAAAGACTATGGGAGAAAGGAATATCAGGAACTCAGTTTCGGACATGTTAAATTTGAAATGCCTATTCGACATCCAAGTGGATGTCAAATAACTGGATATCTATGCCAGAAATTTGGGGATAGGTCCAGACTATAAATATAAATATATGACCTATTAGATTATAAATGACATTTAAAGTCATAAGGCTGACTGATTCCACCTAGGGCTTGAATATAAATAGGAAACAGAAAAGTTTCAAGAAGTCAGTCTTTAGTATTCTGATGTTTTAAGTCCAGTGAAATGAGGAGGAACCAGCAAAGAGGACTAAGAAGGAATGGCTAGAAAGGTAGGAAGAAAACTAGGTCAACAAAGTGTTCTGGAATCCAAGAGAAGTGTGTTAAGGTACAGGGGATGGTAAACTATAATATGTTGCTGACATATCAAGTAAGATGTGGCCTGAGAACTGACCGTTGGATTTAGCAATGAGGTCAGTGGTGACCTATATAGGAATATCATTGATTGGTGTGGGAGAAAGCTTGATTAGAATAGACCCAAGAGAGAATAGGAGAATAAAACTGGTCAATAGTGAATATAACACAACCATTTCAAGGAATTTTGCATTAAAGAAAAAGTGAAATGGGACATTATAGAAGAATAGTTCAAGAAAGGGTTTTTCTCTTTTAATGAGAGAAACAACAGCATGTTTATATGCTGATCTAGTAGAAAGAGAAATATTTATTATAAATAGATAAATATTATATATAAAAATTATATATAATAATATAATTATATAAAGGAAACAGAGGGAAAATTGCTGGATTGACTTTCTTGAATTGGTGAAACGGGGTAGAATCTAGTGTACCCTGGAGAAGCTGGCCGAGTTGGGAGCTTACACAGTTAAGTCATAATAACAGGAGAGAATATAGAGGCCATGGACATATAGACAGGTAACTTGGTAGATATGGTGGTGGCAGCTGCTGAAGTTCTTATCGGATTGTTTCAAGTTTCTCAATAAAAGAGAACACATGATCATTAGCTGAGATTGAAAACAGTGGAGAAGGTGTTGGAGGTTTGAGGAGAGTGGAGAAAACATGAGATTGTTGTTCAATAGGCTGGGAGAGAGGACTAGGGAAATATAGTATGACTATCCAGCAGCACAGAAGCCCACTTGAAGTTATTGATAATTTATTTCAAAATGAGACTATTTTGTGTGGTTATATATTTTCTCCAGCCATATTCATCTAGACACACAGGTATAGAAAGAAAGTAGGTAGAATTAAATTTAACCAGGATTGTGATTAGGCTGAATATGCCTGTGTGATATTATGATTTATAATAAACATATACTTGGCCTTTATCCCAGTTTCCGGCACAGAGCTCCTAAAACCCTTGGAATTTTGGGTTTTAAGCAACACCATTTATTTGCTGTTATGGCCAGGAATGGATATTTCACACCAGGGCTTTTCGCTACCATTTTATTTTTTTCCCCTATTTATGACTAACTTCTAGTCTTTATAACTCTTTTATTTTGGCTCTTTTCCCCCATCTGAACTTTTCAGTTCTGGCCCCTGTCCCATAACTCTGGCCTTTGTCTCCTCACTCCTGACCACACTCTGCTCTCTAGGGTGAGGTGGTGAGTCCAGGCTGGGCAACCCCTTCACCTGCCACTGATTCACCCACTGGGCTTGCATAATATTTACTCTTTTTTTATGTTAATGAGGCGAGTTTGGGACCTCACCTAAGGATGGGGGCTGATTGCCAGGAGGAGCCAACCATGTGATTAGAGGGTTGGCACTTTCAGCCCCAGCCCACCTCCACTCCTAGGAGAGGAAAGGAGCTGGAGATGGAGTTCAGTCACCAATGGCCAATGATTTAATCAATCATGCTTGTGTAATGAAACCTTCATAAAAACCCAAAAGGAAGGGGTTTGGAGAGTTTCCGGGTTGGTGAACAGCTGGAGGTGTGGGGAGGGTGACACTTCTGGAGAAGACATGGAAGCCCTGTGTTCCTTCCCACATACCCTGCCCTATGCATCTCTTCCATCTGGATAGTCATCTGTATCCTTTCATAATAAACTGGTAAACAGTAAGTAAACAGTTTTCCTAAGTTCTGTGAGCTGCTCTAGCAAATTAATTGAACCCGAGGAGGGAGTTGTGGGACCCTTAGATTTAAAGCCGATAGGTCAGAAGCACCGGTGACAACCTAGATTTGCGAATGGCATCTGAAGGAGGGTGGGCAGACAGTCTTGTGGGACTGAGACCTTAACCAATGGGATCTGACAGAATTGAGTTAAATTGTAGGACACCCAGCTGGTGTTGCAGAGAACTGCTTGTTGTAGGGAGAAACTTCCGCATATCTGGTGTCAGAGTGTTGTGAGTGTGGTAGTCGTGTGAGAGTAAAGGAGACACACAGGAAAAAGACACAGAAGAAGGAAGGACTTGGATTTTTCCCTATCCAGGAGGAAATAACTGTAGGTTTTCCCCTCTCAGGATGTAAATTTGCATTTGTAAGATTAGCATCACCTGGGAGCTTATTAAAAATGCAAATCCTCAGACCCTACCCTAGACCTACTGAATAGAAACTCTGGGGGTGGGATCCCAATAATCTGCATTGTGACAAACCCTACAGGTGATCGTGATACAGACTAAAGTGACAGCTACTGGAATGGATAATCTCTAGGTGCTTTCCCACTCTAAAATTCAATGATCTAGTGCACTTCAAATTTCCATATCATTGATGAAAATTTGTTGTCAAGACAATCAAGATAAATTAATGTGAAACGATTCCTCAGAAAAGAAAAATGGGCTTTTCTTTTCTTGAGAGGTCTTTGATTATTGATTCAATCGCCTTATTACTTATAGGTCTGTTCAGACTTCCTATTTCTTCACAATTCAGTCTTGGTAGGTTGTATGTTTATAGGAATTTACCCCTTTCTTCTAGGTTATCGGTTTGTTGGCATATAATTGTTCATAGTAGTCTCTTATGATTTTTTTATTTCTGTGGTACAGTTGTAATGTCTCTTCTTTCATTTTTGATTTTATTTGAGTCTTCTCTTTTCTTCTTAGTCTAGCTAAAGGTTTTTCAATTTGGTTATCTTTTCAAAAAACCACTTCAAAAAACTTAAGTGGGCTGAGGATTTGAATAGACATTTCTCCAAAGAAAACATATAAATGGCCAACACGTATGTGAAAAGATGTTCAATGCTACTAATCATCAGGGAAATGCAAATCAAAACCACACAGATATCATTCTATACCTGCTAGGATGGCTATTATCAAAAAAGCAGAAGACAACATTTTCAAGAATGTGAAGAAATTGGAACCCTTACACACTGTTGTTAGGAATGCAAAATGGTGCAGCCTCTATGGAAGACAGTATGGAGGTTCCTAAAAAAATTAGAAATAGAACTATCGTATGATCCAGCAAACTCACTTCTGGGTATTTACGCAAAAGAACTGAACTCAGGATCTTGAAGAGATATTAGCACTCTCATGTTCCTTCACAATAGCCAAGATGTAGAAACAACTTAAACGTCCACCAACAGATGAATGGATAAAAAAAAAAAAAAAAAGTGGTATATACATGCAATGAAATATTATTCAGCCTTAAAAAAGAAGGAAATCCTGTAATATGTGGCAATACGGATGAACCTTGAGGAAATGAAATAAGACAGTCAGAGAAGGACAAATACTGCATAACTCCACTTACCTGAGATATCTAAAAAAGTCAAACTCATGCAAGCAAAGAATAGAATGGTGGTTACCAGGGCCTCAGGGGAGGGGAAATGAGGAGTTGCTAATCAATGGATATAAAATTTAGGTTATGCATGATGACTAAATTCTAAAGATCTGCTGTACAACATCGTGCCTACAGATAATAATACTGTATTGTACACTTGAAAATCTGTTAAGAGGGTAGATCTCATTTTAAGTGTTCTTACTACAATAAAATAAAATAAAATAATAAAATAAAAATGGAACTAACACCATTGACAAGCTTTATGTGCTTAGTGCTTTTCATGAGTTATCTCAGGTAATCCTCCCAACAACTGCTTAGGGGAGGCTATCCTGGATTTTTTTAGGATCCTGAAGCTCACAGAAGTTAAATGACTGTCACAAATCACCCACAGAAATTGGCAGAGCTGTAATCTAAATCCAGGGCTTTCTGGATCTAATGCTTATGTATTTTTTGTTCTTGTTTTTAAAATTATACTTTATGGCTTCTCAAGACATAAGATCAAATTGCAAAGTAAATAATTCTGCTCTTTTTTTGTTTTGATTTTTTTCCTGACCATATGGAGAAAATACAAGAGTATCCTCAATGACTAAAAGTTTAGCAGAAATAATTTAAGGTATGTATCTACCATTCTCATCTGTAAGACTATGCTTTTGAAAATTCAGCCTTAACTAAAGTCATAATTTTTAATCTCCTATTTGTTTGAAAAGATATTTTCCTCATTTTCAATTTGTATTTCCATAGTTCAAGGTTATCTCTTCCTTTTCAAGCTTCCTTATGTAAAATAGAAAGTTTTTGTTTTGTTTTGGATTTGGTTAAGTCTGAAAAAAAGATGTAGAATTACAAATATCTCAAGGCTATACCCCCAAGGAAGGATGTATATAATTGACAAATAGTCTTTCAATATTTGCCAGCAACACATCTACAAAGTTACTTACTATTCCTACTTTATTAAGAACTGTATATCTAGATCATTGGATTTTCACAAAGAAATTACATATTTTTTCATCTCTCCATTTAAGAAGGGATCTCATTCTGGGAAAAGTTTGAATTCATGACAGTAGCAAATGACAAAAGGGTACATGAAGTTTCATTTGTTTTTGATAGGACCTGGAGAGAATTTTGTTTTGCTTTTTTTATTCAATGAATTAAAAATATCTAAAAATCTTAATTGCTTCCTATATGTGTTAGTCTAGTCATTAAGGGCTTAGACAGATTCCCTACTTCACACTCAGCAGTTTCAAGTGACATTATATCTACTTTAGGGAAAATATAATTTCTACAAACACACACAATATGACTAGTAATAACAGTTGTAAACACTTAACAGTGCTGCAACCTATAAATGGGGAGTGTGTGTTTATTTTTTTGTATTAGGCCATGATTATATTCAAATATAATCATTATGTTTGATCGAACTGTATTTATACTGTATTAGTTTTTATTGTAATTTGTGAGAGATATAATACATAAATTTCACAAATATGTTTGAAATATACACATTTTATACTGAAAGGCCCTAACTAAATACTTTAATATAATGAAGTTTCTCATCAAGGTTTAGATTTAAGCTTAAAAATCGAATCCTTCTCATTTTAACTAAATGACAAAGCCTGTTAACTAGTTTCATATTATATCTGTGACATAGCACATTAACCCACTTTTACATTTGCATAAATTAACTTACTAGTTCTTCATCAGAGAGCTGGACTTTAAAGGAATTAAATGCTGGCAAATAAGTTTGACCTAGGGAGTGGGCTGGGAAAAGTCTAGAGGAAGGTAGGTCTAGGAGATATTCCTGTCAACACGCAAAAGACAACACAAAAATACTGGAAGAAAAAGAAATAGTAAAGAAAAGGAGAGAAGATCATCTCTGGTATACTTTTGCATAGGCTTAATGTCGTAAATATACATATGAAAACACAAAAATATACCTAAGCTTACATACTATTTAATAAAAAACAATTAGTAAATGAAAATCATATTTTTAGTATACAAAGGAGCAAAAGCTATAGAGAAAATATGAGGTAAGTCCATTTACACGAATCCTTACTTTTAACTTTTCTTTATCTGCCTTTCTTTAAGTGAGGCATCACACATCACCTCTACCTCCAACACCTCAAAATGCAAGGCCCAGGTCTAGAGTGATTTGGGCTGAGTCCTTGTAAGCAATTGTACTTGTTCTTTATCTAGGATTAGATATAGGGCACCTTGTTGGTATGCTAATGGTTGACAGTATTAATCACATTTAATGGAATTAATTTAGCGATGACAGCTTTTCCAATTCCCTAGTTCCCAAGGTTTCATTAGTATAAGCTGTTTGGATGATGACTTCTACTTGGCTTTGGCTGGATTTATTAATCTGTGCTTGCCCTGTTCCTATCTTACACTCAGTCCTTTAAGGTCTGGCAGACACTGTTGAAGGCAGAGCCAGATTTCTCATGAAGCCATTGAAGCTTAAACTTCAGGGCCTTTCACTAGCACTGGTTCCAAGGCCCAGAAAGGACCCTAATGATGTGTTCACATGTTCATGTGTTTTTATTAAATCTGTGAAACTAAAAATTTTAACACAATCAAGTTAAAATTTCCTTCTCTTTCCACTCTAACTTTCCTCCAGTTAGGTGACACTGTAGTGGACAAGCATCTCAGGAATTTAGACAAGAAGAAATTGAGATGGAGTACATTAGTTTGGGTTTAGTGAGATATATTTAGGTGGTTCACAGACACTACCATGTCTAGGTTATTGCTAGCCTTCCAGGTACAGGAATGGTTCCCTGGAAAAGTCCTGCTACTCTGATGCAACTCAGTATCATTTTGACATGAAAGCCTAGGGCTGGAGGTCATATTACAAAAGCATATTATGTCAACATTAGAAATATGTAGATAATATAGAACGAACGATTTGAAATTTGAAATGCATGGAGCCAAAAGCTAGTCTGTAGAAAATTCCTCCAAATCTTACAGGTCACACAAGAAACTTGATACAGGTTTTCTGAAATTTTGACAAAAAACATGAAAGTTCGTATGACATTTACCAATGATAGATGATTGACAGGTGGTAAAGAGAGAAAAAGGAAGTGAGGAAATAAGACTGGCTGGACCAGGGACCTGGTGCTAGGAAGTAGCAGGAAATAAGATTAGAGAGGTAGAACAGGGCTGAGCTTATAGAGATCATTGATTTCTGAGACATAGAGCTTGAAACTGCTTCTATGGGTGAGTGAAAGACATCAGAGAACATGGGGCATGGAAATTAGGTGATGAAAACAATACCAGAGTAAGACCAGTGCAGAGGCAGTGAGTAAATGGTATCAGAAAAGAAGAAACTGAAGTGATAGAAGTCATTTAGGTAGTCTCATGGCACTAAAAATAGAAATGGGGAGAGTGGCAAGAAGAACTGGTTTGAGAGTAAAGAGAATGAATTTATTTTGAGGAATCTTAGTTTAATGATGAGTTTAAATCTTGATCATAAGACATCTAATTTTTTGACAAAACAGAGCTACTCACTTAATGTGGCAGAATTGATAATTACAGAATAATTTTTAGCTGGCAGCACAAAGCATTAAGTAGAAATAAAATACAATTTAAAATGAGTCTCTGAAAAACAAAGGGGTGGGAAATTTTTGGAGGTGATGGATGTATTTATGGCATAGATTGTGGTCATGATTTCATGGATGTATACATTATCTCCAAACTCAAGTCATTTGCCTCGAATAGATACAGCTTTTTGTATGTCAATCATACCTCAATAAAGTAGCTTAAAAAAAATAAGTCTCAGCAAATGTCTCACAGAATTATTGCTGGAGAGTAAAATTCCAAGGGGTGAAAATGTGGAGGCGGAGAGGGGACAGAGAAGGGGGTAACTTTGCTAGTGGCAGAATTTTCATTTTTTTCCTCTGTGTTTTGATTTTTTACAAACATGAAATTTTTAAGAACCAGCACTTGAGAGACAAAAAGCATATCATGTCGTAATTTTTGTGCTGAAAAAAAAAAATCCACTGAGCTATAAAGTCTTTTCCAATTCCTTAACATAGTTTATATGATCCTCTAATCTTCCCCTGACTACTTTTCTAGCCTCATCTAGCACCATTCTATCTCTAGTCTTTAGCTATGCCACGTTCTTTTTACCTCTAGGTTTTATCATGCTGTCCTTAATTAGTCTTAAACATCAGTGCTGTGCACATCTCCCTCCCAAACCTGTCCATCTCCCACTTCAGATATCTGCTTTGTTAGTGGGGTCTTCCCTGATCCCCCTCCCATGCTGCCACAGTACTCTTTACTTCTCTGTAAAGAGTTTGTAAATTATCTTTGTAAACTGTATTACAATTACAAATTATAATTGTAATTATCTGTTTACTTTTGTTCTTCTCTACAAATATCTGAGAACAAAAACCACTGTGTGTCCTGACCACCATTGTATCCCCAGTGTTTAATTCAGTAGTATGGGCTTGGTAAATGTTTGTTGAATGAATGGATGAATAAATTTCAAAATGGATTTTATTCAACTTTAAGGAAATTGCTAGACTCAGATGCATTTTCTGAGGCCAACTGATAAAAGGTTATTCACCAATGTTTGGCAGGAAAAAAAAATGCATTCAAGCCTGAGAGCATGTAACCCACTTCAGCACTGCCAATGGAAGAGGGAAACACCTCCAATTCCAAACCTTTTTTAATGGCTCCCACAATCCGGAGCAGTCCCAATGGGGTAAGGGCTAGTGGAGCAGGGAGAGGATGGAGAGTAGATACTGGAAAGAGAGTGAAGAGTGGGAGTCAAGAAGTGAGCTGCGAAGGAAGAAGGGTTGAGTTTTCTACTTTAAATTTGAATTGGCTTTCTGTCACCCCTATCTTTTCTTATGAAACTGCACCCTCCTTTTTCCTTTTTACTGCCATAAATTATGGCTTCCAGTTAGGCATTCCGTCTTTCCATGGTTACATATAAAACAGATCTGAACCCAACCTCATAGTTTTCTCCTTTATAGGTACCTCTTTTTTTTTTTAATCAGTAAACTTTATTTTTTTAGAGTAGTTTTAGGTTTACAGAAAATTGAGCAGATAGTGCAGAGAGTTCCCAAAAGCTCCCTGTCCTTTCCTCTATTACTGACATCTTGTACCAGTGTGATACATTTGCTAAAATTGTGTGTCTCTCCCCACAAGTTCTTATATATGTTGAAGGCCTAAACTGTAGTACCTCAGAATGTGACCGCCTTTGAGACAGAGCCTTTAAAGAGGTGATTAAATTAAAATGAGGCTGTTAGGGTGGGCCCTAATCCAAACTGACTGGTGTCTTGCTAAGAAGAGGAGGTTATGACATAGAGGGAGACAGCAGAAGTACATGCATACAGAGGGGCTGTCATGTGAGAACATGGCCAGAGGGCGGCCATCTGCAAGCCAAGTAGAGAGGCCTCAGAAGAAACCAGACCTGCCCAACCTTACTCTTGGACCTCTAGCCTCCAGCAGTGTGAGAAAATAAACTCCTGTTGTTTAAGCCACACACACACACACACACACACACAAAATACAATACACTTATCTGAATTTGCCACACTAGTAGAGAGCTGACTATTCCACCTAAAATAAGTAACAATCCATCTGTATGAATTTAGCATACCAATTAACAAAGAAAACACAACTCTAACTTACCAGGCCATATATATGTATTCTTTTAAAATAAAATCCTTTATCCTATATACTAATGAAGTTCTTTTTTTTCTTTTACTTAAAAACTATCTGAAAAACATTTCTAACTATATATAAGAAAGAGAGAGACAGAAAAAGTTAGAAGAACAAATTTTAAAATATTCAAAGGAATAACAGGAGGAATCACATTCATCCCTTCTTCAAAAGGAAAAAAAAGATAATTCAAGAAGGAAGAGAATACAACATATGCTTTAGCAATAATACGCATGACTTAGGTCAAATTCTCTAGGAACTAGGATAAAAGGAAAGATATTCTGTGGCATGCCTTGAAACAAGATGAGAAGATCATCAACGACTTTAGAAAGCTACCTCAAGTCAGACCACTTCTAGCTCAATCGTTCCGAATTCTTCAAGGATGATGTAAAACCACTCATAGACTCTGATCTGGCATGGAACTTTGGAGAAACGCTTCAATTCATTAAAAATAAAATTTTAACTTTTGCGTTAAGGTTTTCCTCAGTGCTTTTCAGAAACTTACTTCCCAAGGCATTGTTTAGGTTGGCAGTTCCACAGTTTACTACCTTAGAAATAGTTTTACTGTTTTATCCTGAGGGAAAGGTAAGTTGCAATATGACAAATGTTGGGATAGTATATGATTTATGAAATTCTCCTTATTTATCAAATAATTCCTATCACACAAAATATTTATAATCTTTGCTCCAGATTTGAGCAAATCAATGTTTTACAATATCTTATATCTAAATTTGAAAAAGTAGCAATGAAGGAATAAATAAAAACTCTTACCGCTTGGCAATACCATGACTGGCTCTGTAAATCTTTGTTCGTCTGCTGAAGGTAGGTTCAGGGAGATGATTAACACCATGCCCAGACTAGTTCCAACAAACAAACAAGGGGAGACGGTAGAGTCATTTTTCCGAGCAAAGGACTCCATGAAGTATAGTGCTGTAATTGCTTCTTTAGAATCTTTGTCAATACTGGAGATGCTAGAGCTTCTAGAACGATTATAGGAATTTTCTCTGCTTTCTATGGAAATGGAAAAACAAAAATTAACTGCTAGTGTGTTTCTAGAACAAGTCAGACTTAGTATGACTGAGGGGGAAGTAGAATTTGATTCTTTGTTAACTGATCTGGAAGGCAGCTTATCCAGTTCATCAGTTTATTTTGAAGATGAAGAGACTGAAGTCCAGCAGTGTAAATCATAAACTTAGGCAGAGCTGGGATTAGAACTTGAGTCTCTGGAGTTTAAGTTTACCATGTTTTTCTCTCTACATTACCTCACAAGTTAGTTGAAATTCTCTACTCGGTAAAAAAAATATTTAGTCTAAATAGTCAAGGTTACAAGAATTTCTGGTACCATTTCAATTATGCTTCCCTCCTATTTCTTAATTTTTGGAAGTATTCCTAACGATTTCTTGGCAATATCCTCTTACAACATTGTGGCTACTTTACCTGAAGGGTCACAAATGTTCTGTGGTGAATACATTCACCCAACTAACACAATTTTGGTTTGCTATATCTGGAGTAATTACAATTGTAAAAACTGAACTATTTACCAAGGCTCAAGAACAAATGTTATCTCCCTGAACTGGCTTCAAGCTGCCAACCTTGAATCCAAATTTAGTCCTAACTTTGTCTAAGGCCAAATGAGGAGCTGTAGACAGTGCCACCCCATTGTAGTGGTAATCTTTCTGAGAGGGCTTCTGCCCACTTAAAGGAAACAAGATGGTTTCAGGTTCTCTTGCTTATCAACACAACACAGTGGTGCACGCTGCAGCAAGCATAAACTCACCATCTCGTTAAATGATAGTAGGAAGGCTGTATTGTTCTTATAATCACTCCAGAGTACAAGTTCCTCATATTCTTCTTTCTACTGCCTTCACTCTCCTTTCTATCTTGATAGATACAAGTGTGATTCATTTTATTTAAAAACCTATAAGGTCCTCAGATTATTCTTTTTCCAGAAAACAAAATATAGTATTCCTAATTTTCCCCCTTCTATCTCTCAGCAAGTTTATAAAAATAATTGTTTGTAATAGAATTTACAGATCAGAGGGAGCTTCGGTATAATCTATATGTTTTACAAATTTAGGGACAGAGACATCGAAGTTAAGTAATTGTCCCAGAGTCCAGAGGCAGAAAGGTCTAAAACTCAAAATTCCCAGCTCTCAGTCCATTGATTGAGTGCTTTCTTTTATAACTTTTACACTTTGCTTCTATTATAACATTCCTAGATAATATGTTTTTAAAATTTTTCCATTCACGGTTCATCAACATTCAAGGTTGCTACTTATAGACACTTGCGTGAGAGAGAATATCATTATCTACATGTCCATGGACCAGACTTAGTAAGGCATAATATTAAAGAAACAAAAACTAAAAAATTCATTTAAAAAATTTTTGAAGAATAATATGGTCCATTACTATCAAATTTTTTGAGGGGTAGTAAATGAAGAATTGCTTTATAGCATAGAATTACCATAGGAAATCTTCCTAAGATTATTTTTCTCTATCACTTTCCCCAAATTTCTTTATCAGCAAGACAGTAGCAGCAGTTACAAGATTCTCTTTTTCCCCTTTCTAAAAATTTCTGGCCTTCTGGCTCTTGTACTTTACTCCCTGCCCTCGCATTCATTCCATAAATAAATAAATAATTCTTCCTTTTAAAAACAGATGAAAATGAAGATTGCAAACTTTAGAATTTAATATCTTGCCTTTTTTGGGTCACATTCACTTGACAGTTGAGGAAATTAAGGTTGCAAGACATTAAATAACTATCTACAGATAGAGACACTAAGAGGTTTACCATTGAGATGGAAAGAAACATTCAATTATTACTGGGAGTGCAGAGAACAGATTAAGGCATAGGTCTCCCTTTGTACCAATGAGCAGAGCCATTCTGATTTTAGAGATGAGGAAAGTGTAGTGGATGAGGAATGGATTTGGAGTCATGGCCACAGCCTGACCAAGCTCTCAGTTGCTAATTGTCTAAGGTTGACTGTAGTTTTTCATATCTTTTACAGATAAGGGACCTCCATCCCTTATCCTCCAGCTCCTATTGCCATTGTATATCAAATTTTAATTGTATCCACAGAAATTTGTATGTTTAACCTACCTTCTGTTGTAACTGGTAAAGAAATCTCCATGCAAGCAGCTGACTGTGCTTTTCGAAATGGTGGTCTTCCAGGACCCCAGCGATTTACTTTTGAAACATCAGCACTAGAAAGACGTTTTCCAGAACTGCAACTCTGAGAAGTTGGACTTGTGCAGTGTCCATTAACATGATCTGTACCAAGAGGAAGAAGGCAGCATAAATATCATAATTCAGTCTTAATATAAAGGAATCCAAGTGTGTACATTAATAAATGTAGAAGAGTGAGAATGCCTTTCTCTTTCAAAGCGTATTAAGATGGCTAAGTCCTTACTACTTTGTTAGTCACAATTTCAGTAGTTAGCCAAAAATTTCATATTTATTAAATATGATTCATTTTTTAATTTGACTAGTTAACATAGGTTAAAATTTATTCTATGTCCCTATTATGTATTCTACTATCTAATGGCACTAAAAAATAGGTTATAGTTTTGGACTTTCTTTTGCATAATTTAACTATACCCCTATTTACATAAGTTTTGGAAGTACTTCCAGTGCTTGGAGCTTAAAATACAGAATGGAAGCATCCCACTGTGCAGCTGAGCACGGTGCTAGAGGATACTGACCCTAGAGCCAGTTCCACCATTTACCAGTTGTACAAATTACTGAAGTCTTCAAGCTTTAGTTTCCTCTTCTGTAAACTGTGAATCTGATTGTCTACCTCATGGAGGTTTTTCTGACAATACATGTCACAGGCCAGAACACTTTCTGGGATGTGGTAAACTCTGAACAAAAATTATGATTGTCATTCTTGTTCCACAGTATTAAAACTGCTCATGTCTAAGACAACACCGACTTGTTTATTTAGAGCTTGTGAGTTTACTGGTTTGATGTAACTTAAAAGCTTGGAAATAATTGCATGGAAAACATGTCTTCTTTTTCTTAATGCTAACAAATAGTATTTGAAACATTATCTCATAGTTCTGCAATGTTCAGAATGCATTTTAAAGTGTGCTTCTTTGGTCATTCAAAGGACAATAGAATTAAATGGAGAAGAATCATGTTTAATATCCATGTTGGACAAGGGGAACTGGCAGTCAGTATCTACTCCGTTACAGCCTTTCTGTATTGTAAAGTTTGAAGTTTAAAATTGTACATTTCCTGTATTCCCTTGCGGCTAGTGCAAGGATGAGAATCAGGTTTCACCATTTGAATGCACTAGTGTGTTTTACTATTTTTAAAAAACTGGAGTTAACATGTATTGAATATTAAATGCCAGGCACTTTACACATGACTCATTTAATCTTCACAACAACCCTGCAAGGTAGGTGCTTTATTATCCTGATTTTGCAAATGAGGAAACTGCAGCTCAGAAAAAAGGGTTTAGAAAATTGTCTAATATTACATAAGTAGCATTCATGGAGGCAGTATTCTAATCTAGATTTTCTCACTTATAAATAGCCTTATAAATTGGATGGCAACAGCTGGCACTAACAAGGACTTAGCGTGAATAAGAAAATGGCAATGACTTTGGGGGTACAAATTGCAAAAATAACCCCCATCTGGGTACATCATTTAGGAAAAGTTGCCCCTTCCACAGATGTGTTGCCTTGTTCTAGGGCTCACTGCTGGTCCAGAGGAATGTGGGGTGGATTCCAGCCCTCTTCACACCCTCTTAGTTAGGTCCAGAACCTGAGAAGAGTAACATTTGTTCCCTTAGCCAGGACTCTTTGGACTTGCTAAGCCAAAGCCCTCACCTGGCTATTACCATCTTTTGATGGCTGTTTCATGTGAATACTGTTTCATTGCAGCTTATAACAGGGCAGTATCAGTTATTAGATTACTCAGCATGCTGGATGCTGGTCTTCACCCCCCCATCACCCCTATACCCCCTAGCTGCTCCAGGAGCCAATTTTCCCCAGCTTCTCATGTTTTACTCATGAGGTCTGGCTGATGTTATCCTACATGAGCAACCTGGAGTTTTTGGCCATATTCTTCTGTTTTCAATAGGGCTGGTTAACTTAAAGGATTTATTTTTGTAATTAAATTTTTTAAATATATGAAAGTGAATTTGCTTTTTAAAAAACTTTTTTTTTACTGTGCTAAATATTCAAGATAGAAATGAATCGATACAAAACATTTAGAAAGAAATTTGGTCAAGGCCCAGACATAGTCATTCTGGAAATTTATGACAGAGAAATAATGCTAAATACAAAAGAAAAACCAAAACCTCTATTGATAAAACTATTCACTGTAGTTTTAGTTATAAAAATTGGAAACCAGCTATCCTTTACAATTGAGCATAAAGTTTTAGGTAAATTGCGGTATATATCATATAATAGAGTATTATAGCCTTTAAAAATGTTTCTGAAATGCTGGCTGACACTTATAAAATACTCATGAAATTATGTGCTTTGGTTAGCTTGTTGCATAAAAAAACACTCCAAATGTTAATGATGTTAAACTAACAATCATTTGATCATGCTCACAAATTCATTGGGCCAGAACTTAGGCTGAGGCAAGGTGAGGATATTGTATCCACGATGTCTGGGACATTGGTTGGAAATTCTTGCATGGCTGGAGGCTTGGAATCCTTTGGAGGCCTCTTTACTCACAGGCCTGGGCTAGCATGACACAGAGGCTGGGCTCAATCTGGACTGTCAATGGGGGCCTCTTCAGGAAGCTTGGGCTTCCTCACAGCATGGTGACCTCTTTTACATAGTGGCTCATGGCTTCAAAAAGCCTGGCAAATGATTTTCAAAATGGGATGAAAGCCATATTTCTGTTGCTTTCTAGTGTTATTGCAATGGAGACTTCATTTTGTTTTGAAAGCAACATTCCAGTGTCCAGTCACAAGCTTTTTGTACGTCAAGGGGCAGTTGTAGTAGATTCCTGATCTTACAACAATATGCTCTCCAGTTCAGCAATTGATTGGCAGTAGTTTTCTGATTCTCTGTTTCTAACAGTAGCAAATGTGTCTGCTCCCTGGGTGTGCCTGTTTGGTGGCCTTCCTCTGAAAATACCTGTAGGCCAAGCTTAAAGTTTACTTCTCCAATCTTTCAATGATTTAATAAGCACCTAATTTCTTGTATTAAATCACTTTCTGCATAACATAATAGGAAGGTTTCTGCTTGCTACAACTGTGCTTTTATTACAAAGGTGCTTTAGCCCAGTTGTAGAGCTCTATGTCATGTAGAGAAAATTCAATATTCTAAAAAATTCAACCTTATAACAATAAATAAATTAAAGCAAAAGGGAAATTATTTTTTATTTTACAGAAAGATTCCCAAATTTTAAAAAATAGAAGTTTCTTTAAATTAGCTGATTCTCTTATGCCTTTAAATCAAAATTTGATTTAGTGTATTTATTATATAAAGTAAGGTACAATAGTGATTTACTGAAAAATAGCTTATTGAATCCAATTGAAATTATTTTTAACATAGTCCTTGCCAAAGCTTTATAGAAGAATGTAAATGAAGATTTAATTTAATACTTGGTAAACTAATCTTGTTATGCAAACTTTTAAATACACCATACAATTCCTAGAAAATGAAAATTAGTATTATGCTTATGCCACAGAGGGTGATTCTATGCTGAAATAAATGTTGAACATAATACTAAGTTAAAATAAGCATTTGGATTGTAAAAAGTTGAAAATAAATGAAATAAAAAGACTTTGCACTTAACCATATAAAAATACAACCAATATCAAACAATTGGTCAAAATGTTTGAAAGCCCACATTACCTTACCCTACTTTTATAGTTAAGAGGTAACTCTTCTTCCCTCTCTCCCTTCTTAATCATTGTTTATAATCCTGGTTGGAGGGCAAGTTGGTTTGTTGATTGACTTAATGTTGGTTGTTTGCTTGATTAATTTGTTTAAGCAGGAAAAGTATTTATTAAAGGATATTAGGGGGGTTTGCCCCATGGCTGAGTGGTTAAGTTTGCATGCTCTGCTTTGGCAGTCCAGGGTTTGCCGGTTCAGATCCTGGGTGTGGACCTACATACTGCTCATCAAGCCATGCTGTGGTGGCATCCCACACAGAAGGACTGGAATGACTTACAACTGGGATATACAACCATGTACTGGGGCTTTGGGGAGAGAAAAAAAAGAGGAAGATTGGCAACAGATGTTAGCTCAGGGCCAATATTCCTCACCAAAAAATAAAAAATTTAAAAAAGAGATATTAGGCAGCTCAAAATCTCAGGGAGTATCTGTGAGAACTCAGAAGCTTTGCAACCAGAACAATGCCCAACCACGCCAAGTTGAGTTTTGTTTTAGTTAAGACACTATGTCAGTGGCTCAGCATTGATGACACTGGGGCCTAGATGCTAGCAGCTGTGCTACACTGCTGGCCTGGTACAGCAGGACATCTTTGCCATCATACTCACCAAAATTGAGGTTTACAAAATTTTTAGTTTGTTTTTATTTCAGTGTTTTTGAATGTCAAACAAAGAATAAGCTATTTCATCTTTCTCTACTTTTTTGCTCACAATTTTGAGGGTTTTAAGCTCTCATTCTTTTGGGCACTTTTCTGAAGAATTTTAAGCTGAAGACCCAGAGGGACTGAGTCATAGACTTCCCCTTGAAGTCAGCTTAATTTTTATTCCCAGTTTTAATTTGATTCTTTTATAGAAAAGTTTTCAAGGCTATGATTTTGTTTTCAAAGCTAAAATACTGTAAATGAGCTCAGGTTTAAAACTCTTGTTTAATGTTGAGTCTCTGAAATCCAAAGTTTCAAAGAGTTTCTGCCGGTTTTTCAATAATTACCCCAGTCTGTTTTTTCAAGTTTAATTTCTACTTCATTTAAGTGAATGTTTAAAAACTATTTGGGACCAAACTTGCAGTGTCTGGGAAAATAATCTCTTGCTGAAAACACTGCCATAGGCTTTGTCACTGATGAGTAGAATGTTTTAAATTGGAATAATAATTATTTATTTTTAAAATTTCGGCTTCATTGAGGTATAATTGACATAAAATTGTAAGATATTTAAAGTGTACATCGTGGTGCTTTGATAGACGTGTTTTCTTCTCTTTCCCTCTTTCTTTCCCTTCAGGGATTGCTATAATGCGAATATTGGTCCACTTGATGTTGTCTCTTAAGTCCCTGAAGTTATCTTCACCATTTTTCAGTCTTTTTTCTTTTTGCTTCTCTGACCACATGAAATGTACTGCTTTGTCTTCAAGCTTGCTGATCCTTTCTTCTGCTTCACCTGGTCTGCTGTTGAACCTCTCTATTAAATTTTTCTGTGCAGTTATTGTATTCTTCAGGTCTGTGATTTTTGTTTGCTACCTTCTCATATTTTCTATTTCTCTGTTTAAATTCTTATTTGTTCATACATTTTTCTCCTGACCTCAGTGAGCATCTTTATTACTATTATTTTGTATTTATTTATTTATTTTGAGGAAGATTAGCCCTGAGCCAATTGCTGCCAATCCTCCTCTTTTCACTGAGGAAGACTGGCCCTGAGCTAACATCCATGCCCATCTTCCTCTACTTTTTATATGTGGCACGCCTACCACAGCATGTTGTGCCAAGCCACTGGTGCCATGTCTGCATCTGGGATCAGAACCAGCAAACCCTGGGCCACCGAAGCAGAACATGTGCACTTAATCGCTGAACCACTGGGCTGGCCCCTATTACTATTATTTTTAACTCTTTATCAGGTAATGCACTTATCTCTATTTCATTAAGGTCCATTTCTGGAGTTTTATCTTGTTCTTTTATTTAGAATATATTCCTCTGTTTCTTCATTGTCTTTGACTCTTTGTGTTGGTTTCTACACAATAGATAAAACAGCCACCTCTCAGTCTTGATGGAGTGGTCTTGTGTAGGAAATGAACCCTATCACTCAGCCTGGCCCAAGCTCTTGTTGGTCTCTTGAACTTGTGCGATTGTCCAAGCCACCTTTTCTGTTCTTAGTGTCTCCTAGTAATTGAGGGTGTGCCAATATCCATTTCCATGTGGGTATTTTCTTGTTTGTCCAATGTATGGGAGTCACTCAGCTGGTTTCTGGTTTCCTTTAAGAGGGAATTGCTCCTCACGTAGCTGTAATTTGGTGTGTCCACAGGTGGAGGTGAGGTCAGGAGCCTCCTAGGTTGCCATCTTGGACCAGAACTCAAAATAACAATAAATTATAATATTAAAATGCCATTATATCCGGATTCATCCTGAAGAAGCAAACTGATACCTTGCCCTAAGCCATATCAGTAAATTCTCACATCAAGTTCTACATTAAGAAGCAGGAGAGAGAGAGAGAGAGAGAGAAAAAGCACGGTGCATCCTGAGATAAACAGAAAAGAAAGAAGTTGATCTAACTGTAGTCTTTAAAGAGATGAAATCTTGAGTTGCTAAATTACTCATTTCTCAACAAAAACGTTTTTATCCCTGATATTTGCATACTGATATCTAGAGATATAATAATCAGGTGGGTAAAATGGTACCCTCCCCCCATCCCACCCAGTATGAACAACTTTACCCTAACCTTGAAAAATCTTGTGGGTTTTCTGTTTGAAACACCTATTGTATTTTACATTCAGTGAGCGAGTCTTCAAAATCTGAACCTCTTTGTAAAACTCATGCAAGTTAATAATCACTTTTTCTTAATGCTCCTGTGTCTGAATCTTCTTTCCATAATGAACTGTGCATACAGTATATGCTTTCTAAGTGATATATGAAAACCTATAATAAATAATTAGAAACTAATCCTTTGAGAGGAAAAATCTCCTAATACAGGGGCCGGCCCAGTGGCGTAGTGGTTAAGTATGCATGTTCCGCTTAGGCGGCCCAAGGTTCACCAGTTTAAATCCCAGATGCAGACATGGCACCACTTGGCACACCATGCTGTGGTAGGCGTCCCACATTATAAAGTAGAGAAAGATGGGCATGGATGTTAGCTCAGGACCAGTCTTCCTCAGCAAAAAGAGGAGGATTGGCAGCAGATGTTAGCTCAGGACCAATCTTCCTCAGCAAAAAGAGGAGGATTAGCAGCAAGTGTTAGCTCAGAGCTAATCTTCCTGAAAAAAAAAAATCTCCTAATATATTGTGTTAAAATTATTTGGTTAAGAAGGCTAAGGCTGATTTTTATATTATGTAATGTTATGCTTTAACAGTGTTGATATATAATTGACATACAATAAATAGCACATATTTAAAACTGACTACCACTAATCTGTTCTTAATCATCACAGTAAAAATAATGAATATATCCATCAGTTGAGATTCTGCCATGTTGTTGTATGTATCAAGAGCTCATTTCTTTTTATTGCTGAGGAGTATTCTATTGTGTGGATTTGCGAAAATTTGTTTATTCACTCTTTGATTAATATTTGGGGGTGTTTCCAGTCATCAATTATCTTTTAAAGAGATTTAAAACTAAGTTGTCTACAAGAAACCCAATTTAAGTATAAATGCATATATAGGTTAAAGGGATGGAGAAAGATATACTATGCTAAAATGAATCAAAAATTAATAATTTTATATATCTATATCTTCAGTTGCTCCAGGATGGTGGAGAACATGGTAAGACCAGTGAATCCCATAAGCACTGGCCCATTGCCACACTTCATTTGCTATGAAATGAGTTCCTTGATGAAAAGCAATGCTCTGTAGAATACCATGAAGGTAGATAAGGCATTCTGTAAATCCACTGATGGTAGTTTGGGCAGAGGCATCCCTTGGTTTCTGCTGATGTCATAGTGAGCACTCAGCATTGGCTGTAGCTAGGTCAGCCTTGGTGATTGGGAGTCCACGTTGCTGGGCTCATGCATAATCTCCATCCCTGCCACTATGGCTACTTTGTCCATGAGTTCATTAGGTGATGACAGAGGTGACTGGGAAAGAAGCTGACTGTTATGTACAGAACAGGTCATGCTATCCACTTGATTGTTAAAATTCTCCTCTGCTGAGGTCACCCTTTGGTGAGCATTCACATGGGACAAAAACTTTCCTATATACTAGCAATGGAATTTGACATTAAAAACAATAACATTTACATTATTACTCAACAATGAAATACTGAGGTATAAATCTAACAAAGTACGTATAAGATCTAGATGAGGAAAACTACAAAACTACAAAAAATTTTCTTTACTGATGCAAGAAACTGAAGCACACATGGAGTGATATTCCATATTGATGGATAGGACTTGATATTGTTGAGATGTGAGTTCTTCCCAACTTGATCTATAGATTCAACACAATCCCAATCAAAATTCCACCAGGTTATTTTGTGTATATTGACAAACTGATTATAAAGTTTATATAGAGATGCAAAAGGCCCAGAATAATCAACACAATATTGAAGGAGAAGAACAAAGTGAGAGGACTAATGCTACACGACTTCAAGAATTACTGTAAAGATAAAGCAATGAAAACAGTGTGGTATTGGTAAAAAATAACAGACAAACAGATCAACGGAACAGAATAGAGAAGCCAGAAGGAGGATCCAGGATGGTGGCGTAGGAAGACCCTGAACTCACCTCCTCCCATGGATACACCAAATCTGCAACTACATTTAGAGCAAGTCCTCCTGAAGAAGTGAGGACTGAATGAACAGCTGCTGCACAACAAATAGAGGGACCACATAGATACCAGTAAGAGAGAAGAGACACGGTATCAATAGGAGCCCCACCCCCGATGCAGTGACCTGCAGCAGAGAGGGATATCATGGAAGGACCACATGCAGTCTTGCCCACCCTAGGTATAGCAAAAAAACAGTGGTTTAAAGCCCACCTAGACCATATATGAAGAAAACCCATTTACAAACCCCGAGCATTTGCCAAACAGGTGGGAAACTGCTGGAACTCACCCTGGGTTTGGCGGCACCAGTGAGCGCCATTTTTTGCATTTCCCCTAAACCTTGATAGCGTGGAAAGGAGCATGGTCCAGGTACTCTAGCCAACCTGCCAAGGCTGCCCTAGCCTGCCCTGGGCCCCTTGCCCACACAAGCTCTAGCCATCCCCGCAAGATAGGCCCAGTGCAGTGTGCCCCAGGCCCCACCACCCACACTGACACCAGCTCCAGCCATCCTATTGGGGTGGCTGTGGCATGGTATACCCCGGGACCTCCAGACCCACACCTGCACCAGCTCCAGCCACCGCAATGGGGCTTCCCCAGTGCAGCATGCCCCAGGACCCCCTGGCCTGTGCCTGTTCCAGCCCCAGCTGTTGTGCTGGGGTGGCCCTGGTGCAACACATCTTGGGATCCCCCTGACCTTTGCCTGCTCCAGTTCCAACTGGCCTGCCAAAGCAGCCTTGCACATGCAGTCTACACGTGGGATGCTCCTATATAAGGCCACTCCTTCAAGGCCAAGAGAAGTAGCTGTTTTACCTAATTCATAGAAACAAACACAGAAAGTCAAACAAAATATAGAAAGGAATATATCCTAAATGAAATAACAAGATACCCACCCAAAACCCTAATGAAATGGAGATAAGTAAGTTACCTCATAAAGGGTTAAAAGTAATGGTCATAAAGATGCTCACCAAACTCAGGAGAAGAATGAAGGAACGCAGAACTTCAACAAAGTTAGAAAATAGAAGAAAGAACCAATCATAGCTGAAGAACACAATAAATGCAATGAAAAATACACTAGAGGGAATCAACAGCAGATTAGATGATGCAGAAGAATGGATCAGTGATCTGGAAGATAGAATAGTGGAAATCACCCAATCAGAAGGGCAAAAAAGAAAAAAAAAGAATTAAAAAAATAAAGGTGGTTTAAGGGATCTCCAGGACAACATTAAGCATACTACCATTCATATTATAGGAGTCCCAGAAGGCAAAGAGAGAAAGAAAGGGGCAGAAAACTTATTTGAAGAAATAATGACTGAAAACTTCCCTAACCTGGGGAAGGAAACAGACATCCAGCTCCAGCAATCATAGAGTGTCCCCAAAAGATGAAACTAAAGAGATCCACCTCAAGACATATTATAATTAAAATGGAAAAAGTTAAAGATGAAGAGAGAATCTTAAAGACAGCAAGACAAAAACAGCTAGTCACATACAAGGGAAACCCCATAAGACTATCAGCTGATTTTTCAGTAGAACCTTTGCAGACCAGAAGGGAGTGGTAGGAGATATTTAAAGTGCTTAAAGGCAAAAACTTAGAACCAAGACTACTCTACCTGGCAAGGCTATCATTCAGAATTCAAGGAGAGACAAAGAGTGTCCAAGACAAGCAAAAACTAAAAAGGCTCATTACAACTAAACTGGCCTTATAATAAATGTTAAAGTGTCATCTTTAAGTGGAAAAGAAAAGGCCATAACTAAAAATAAGAAAAAATGTGAAAGAAAAAATCTCACCAGTAAAGGCAAATATATAGTAAAGGCAGCAAATAAGCCACTTAAAAAGCTATATGAAAGTTAAAAGACAAAAGTAGCAAAATCAACTATAACTACAATAAGTAGTTAAAGGATATACAAAATAAAAAGATGCAAAATACAACATCAAGAACAAAATGTGGGAGAGAGTAAAAATGTGTTTTCAAAATGCACTTGAACTTAAGCAAGTATCAGCTTAAAATATCCTGCTATATATATATATAAGTCAATATAGATGAATCTCAGGGTAACTACAAACCAAAAACCTACAATAGACACACAAAAACATAAAGAGAAAGGAATCCAAACATAACACTAAAGAAACCATCAGACCTCAATGAAAGAGACCAAGAGAAAAGGAAAGGAACAGAGAACTACAAACCCCCGAGAAAACAACAAAGAAAATGGCAAAAAGTACGTACCTATTAATAGTTACCTTAAATGTAAATGGACTAAATGCTTCAATAAAAAGACATACAGTGGCTGAATGGATGAAAAACAAGACCCATCTATATGCTGCCTACAAGAGGCTCACTCTAGATCTAAAGACAGACAAAGACTAAAAGTGAAGGGATGGAAAAAGATATTCCATAAAAACAGAAATGAAAAGAGCTGGGGTAGACTAAACTACATGCTCCTAAACAACCCATGGATCAACAAAGAAATCAAAAAATACTTTCAGACAAATGAAAATGGAAACACAACTTTTCAAACTCTATGGGACACAGCAAAAGCAGTTCTAAAAGGGAAGTTCATAGTGATACAGGTCTACCTTAAGAAACATAAAAAATTTCAAACACCTTAACTTTAAACCTAAAGGAACTAGAAAAAGGACAAAGCCCAAAGTCAGTAGAAGGGAGGAAATAATAAAGATCAGAGTGGAAATAAATGAAATAGAGACAAAAAAAAATAGAAAAGATCAATGAAACTAAAAGCTGGTTCTTTAAAAAGATAAACAAAATGGAAAAACCTTTAGCCAGACTCATCAAGAAAAAGAGAGAGGGCTCAAATAAGTAAAATCAGAAATGAAAGAGGAGAAGTTACAACTGACACCAAAGAAATACAAGGGACCCTAAGAGACTACTAACAATTATACACCAACAAATTGGAAAACCTCGAAGAAATGGATACATTGCTAGATACACACAATCTTCCAGACTGAATCATAAAGAAATAGAAAATCTGAATAGACCCATTATAAGCAATGAAATTGAATCAGTAATAAGAAAAACTCCCCCAAAACACAGTCCAGGAGCAGACAGCTTCATAGGTGAATTCTACCAAACATTTAAAGGAGAGTTAATACCTATCCTTCTCAAGTTATTCCAAAAAACTGAAGAGGAAGGAATGCTTTCCAGTTCATTCTACAAGGCCAGCATTACCCTGACACCAAAACCAAAGACACCACAAAAAAAAGAAAATTACAGGCCAATATCCCTGATGAACATAGATGCATATCCTCAATAAAGTATTAGCAAGCTGAATTCAACAATATATTAAAATACATTAAAAGGATCATTTGCCACAAGCAAGTGAGATTTATTCCAGGAATGCAAGGATGGTTCAACATCCACAAATCAATAAATGTGATTCACCACATTAACAAAACAAAGGATAAAAATCACATGGTCATCTCAATAAATGCAGAATAGTATTTGAGAAAATTCAACATACATTTATAATAAAAACTCTCAACAAAGTGGCTATAAAAGAAACATAGTTCAACATAATAAAGGCCATATATGACAAACCCACAGCTAACATCATACTCAATGATGAAAAGCTGAAAGCTTTTCCTCTAAAATCAGCAACAAGACAAGGATGCCCACTCTTGCTACTCTTATTCAACATAGAATTGGAAGTCCTAGCCAGAGCAATTAGGCAAGAAAAAGAAATAAAAGGCATCCAAGTTGAAAAGGAAGAAGTAAAACTGTCATTATTGGCAGACGACATAATACTATCTATAGAAAATCGTAAAGACTCCACCAAAAAACTATTAGAATAACTGAATTCAGTAAGGTTGCAGAATACAAAATATACAGAAACTGGTTACATTCCTATACACTAATAAAGAGCCATCAGAAAGAGAAATTAAGAAAATAATCACCTCTACAATTGCATAAAAAGAATAAAATACCTAGAAATAAATTTAACCAAGGAGGTTAAAGACCTGTACTCTAAGAACTATAAGACATTGACGAAATTGAAGGCAACACAAATAAATGGGAAGAAATATCATGCTCATTGATTGGAAGAATTAATATTGTTAAAATGTGCATACTACCCAATGCAATCTACAGATTCAATGCAATCTGTATCAAAACACAAGTGGCATTTTTTCACAGAACTAGAACAAAGAATTCTAAAATTTGTATGGAATCACAAAAGACCCTAAATAACCAAAGAAATCTTGAAAAAGAACAAAGATGGAGGTATCATCCTTCTTGATTTCAAGCTATACTACAAACCTAGAGCAATCAAAACAGTATGGTACTGGCATGAAAATAGACACATAGATCAGGAGAATAGAATAGAGAGCCCAGAAATAAACCCATGCATATATGGTCAATTAATTTATGACAAAGGAGGGGAGACTATACAATGGGGAAAATACAGTCTCTTCAATAAATTGTGTTGGGAAAACTGGACAGCTACATGCAAAAGAATGAAACCAGACCACTCTCTTATACCATATACAAAAATAAATTCAAAATGGATTAAAGCCATAAAAGTCCTAGAAGAAAACATAGGCATTCAGCTCTTTGACATCCATCTTAGCAATATTTTTTTGGACCAGTCTCCTCAGGCAAGGGCAACAAAAGCAAAAATTAACAAATGAGATTACATCAAATTAAAAAGCTTTTTCACAGCCAAGGAAACCATCAACAAAAAGAAAAGGCAACCGACTGAATGAGAGAAGATTTTCGCAAATCATACATCCGATAAGGGGTTAATATCCAAAATATACAAAGAAATTTCACAGCTCAATATCAAAAAAAAGCAAACAACTGGATTAAAAAACAGGTAGAGGAACTGAACAGACATTTTTTCCAAAGAAAACATACAGATGGACAACAGGTACATGAAAAGATGCTCAATGTCACTAATCATAAGAGAAATGCAAATTAAAACCACAATGAGATATCACCTAACGCCTGTCAGAAAGGCTATTACCAAAAGAGACAAAAAATAACAAGGATTTGGAGAAAAGGGAACCCTCTCACACTGTTAGTGGGAATGCAAATTGGTGCAGCCACTATGGAAAACAGTATGGAGGTCCCTAAGAATTTTTAAAATAGGACTACCAGACGATCCATCAATTTCACTTCTTGATATTTATCAAAGAAAATGAAGACACTAATTTGAAAAGATACATGCACACCTATATTCATTGCAGCACTATTTACAGTAGCTAAGATATGGGAGCAAACTAAGTGTCCATTGATAGAAGAATGGATAAATAAGGTGTCACACACATACACAAAAACACAGTGGAATATTACTCAGCCATAAAAAAGAATGAAGTCTTACCATTTGTGAAAACATGGATGGACCTAAAGGGTATTATCCCAAGTGAAATAAGTCAGACAGGGAAAGAAAAATACCATATGATTTCATTTATAAGTGGAACCTAAAAAACAAAACAAACAAACAAACAAAACAAAACAGAAACAGACTCATAGATACAGGAAACAAAGTGGTGGTTACCAGAGTGGGGAGGGGTTAGGGGTTGGGCAGAATAGGTGAAGGGGATTAAGAGGTACAAACTTCCAGTTATAAAATAAATAAGTCATGGGAATATAATATTCAGCATAGGGAATACAGTCAATAATATTTTAATAACTTTGTATAGTGACAGATGGCAACTAGACTTATCATGGTGATTGGTTAACGTATATAAATATTGAACCAGTTTGATGTACGCTTGAAATAGGATATTGTATGTCAATTACACTTCAATACAAAAGAATAGCCCAGAAATACATCCACATGAATATAGTCAACTTATATTTGACAAAGGAGCAAAGGCAATACAATGGAGCAAAGACATTCTTCTCATCAAATGGTGCTAGAACAACTGGATATGTACATGAAAAAAAAAGGATATATACATCCTTTACACCTTCACAAAAATTAATTCAAAATGGACCATAGACCTAAATGTAAAACACACAACTGTAAAACTACCAGAAGAAAACAGGAGAAAATCTAGATGAACCTGGGTTTGGCAATTACCTTTTTAGATACAATACCATAGGCACAATCCATGAAAGAAAAAATTGATAAGTTGGACTTCATTAAAATTACAAACTTCTGCTCTGTGAAAGACACTACCAAGAGAATGAGAAGACAAGCCATGGACTGGGAGAAAATAGTTACAGAAGAAATATCTGATAAAGGATTGTTATCCAAAATACACAAAGAACTCTTGAAACTCAACAATAAGAAAAAAATCTGACTAAAAAAATGGGCAAAATATCTGAACAGATACCACATCAAAGAAGATAGACAGATGGCAAATAAGTACAGGAAAATATTTAAAATCGCAGATTAAAACCACAGTGAGAAACTACTTCACACCTATCAGAAGGGCGAAAATCCAAAACACTGTCAACACCAAATGCTAGCGAGGATGTGGAACAATAGGAATTCTCATTCGTTGATGTGGGAACACAAAACTATACATACACTTTGGAAGACAGTTTGTCAGTTTCTTAAAAAACTAAATATACTCTTACCATATGATTCAGCAATTGTGCTCCATGGCATTTACTCAAAGGGGTTGAAAACTTATGTCCACATAAAAACCTGCACATGAATGTTTATAGCAGCTTTATTCATTAATTGCCAAAACCTGGAAGCAACAAGATGTCCTTCAGTAGGTGAATGGATAAATAAACTATGGTACATCCTGACAACGGAATATTATCAGTGCTAAAAAAGAAATGAGCTAGAAAGTCATGAAAAAGACATAGAGGGACCTTAAATACATGTTAGTAAATGAAAGAAGTCAATCTGAAAAGGCTACATACTGTATTATTCCAACTGTATGACATTCTGGAAAAGGCAAACTATGAAGACAGTAAACAAGATCAGTGGTTGCCAGGGGTTAAGGGAGAGGGGGCAAAGAATAGGTTGACACAGACTATTTTTAGAGCAGTAAAACTAGTCTGTATTATACCATAATGATGGATTCTTGTCATTTTACATATGTCAAAACACCAAGCATGAGCCCTAATGTAAACTATGGATTTGGGGTGATGATGTATTAATATAGGTTCATCAATTATAACAAATGCACTACTCTGGTGGAGGATATTAATAGTGGGGGAGGCTGTGCATGTGTTGGGACAGGGGAATATGGGAACTCTCTATACTTTCCACTCAGTTTTTCTGTAAACCTAAAATTCCTTTAAAACATAAAGTATATTAAAAATATATTATTTTAAAAACTGTACAGGGAGGTTCCATGTACTCATCACCCATTTCCACCATCACTAATATCTTGCATAACTATAGTTTAACATCAAAACTAAGATGACATTGGTACAATTCATAGAACGTACTCAGATTTTCAGTTCAAGATGCACTTAATTGTACATTTGTGTGTATGTGTGTATAGTTCTACACAATTTTGTCACATGTGTAGATTTGGGTAACCACCACTATAATCAAGATTCAGAACTATTCCATCACCACAAACATCTCCTTTGTTAATTCCTTTATAGCCATGCTACTCCTTCCTCATCTATTCCTAACTTTTGGTAAACACTAATCAGTTCTCCATCTCGCTAATTTTATTTCAAGATTGCTATATAAATAGATTCATACAATATTTAACCTTTTAAGATCAGCTTCTTTTCACTCAGCACAATTTTCTTGAGATTCATACAAATTGTGTATATCAATAATTTGTTCTTTTTAATTGCTGAATAGTATTCCACAGTATGAGGTACCACTGTTTGTTTAACTTTTCACCCATTGTAGGATAATTGGGTTGTTTCTAGTTTTTGGCTATTACAATTAAAGCCGCTATGAACTCTGTGTACAGATTTTTGAGTGAAGATTGGTTTTCATTCTCTAGAATAAGTACCAAGGAGTGAGATTGTTGGATAATATGGTAACTGCACTTTAACTTTATAAGAAAATGCCAATCTATTTTCTATAGTGATTGTACCATTTTGCACTTCCAACACAGTATGAGATTTCCAGTTGATCTGTATTATCCTCACCATCACCTATTTTTATTATTATAAATTTATTTATTTATTGGAGGAAAATTAGCCCTGAGCTAACATCTGCTGCCAATCCTCTTGTTTTTGGTGAGGAAGATTGGCCCTGAACTAACATCTGTGCCCATCTTCCTCTATCTTATGTGGGATGGTTGCCACAGTATGGCTTGACAAGTGGTGTATAGGTCTGCACCTGGGATCTGAACCAGCGAACCCTGGGCCGCCAAAGTCGAACATGCAAACTTAACTGCCACTGGGCCGGCCCCTATTATTTTTAATTTTAGTTATTCTAATGGGTATTTAGTGGTATCCCATTGTTTTAATTTGCATTCCTAGTGGCTAATGATGTTAAATATCTTTTCATGTGCTTATTTTCCATCTATATATCCTCTTTAGTGAAGAGTCTGTTCAAGTACTTTGCCCATTTTTTAAAATACAAGTTTATTTTGGAATAGTTTTAGATTGAGAGGAAAGTTGCAAAGATAATACGTAAATTTCCAATATTCCCCTTTCCAAGTTTTACCTTAGTACATTACTATTAACTAAACTCTAGACTTTATTTGTATTTCACCAGTTTTTAAAAAATTTTCCTACATTTTTTATTGAGGTGAAATTCAAGTAATATAAAATTAACCATTTTAAAATGTACAATTCAGTGGGATTTAGTATATCACAATCTTGGGCAACCACCACCACTATATAGTTCTGAAATATTTCATCACCACAAAAAATAGCACTGTATTAAACAGTCACTGTCCATTCTACTCTTCCCCAGCCACTGGTGACCATCCATCTTCTTTCCATTTCTAGGGACTTAGCTATTCTGAATATTTCATATAAATGGAATCATTTTATATCTGGCTTGTTTCACTTCCTATAATGTTTTTGAGATTTATCCATGTTGTAGCATGTATTAGTACTCGCTTTTTAAAATAAAACAATTTTTAATTGTGGTAGAATACATATAACATAAAATTTACCATCTTAACCACTTTTAAGTCTACAGTTCAGTGGTATTAAGTACATTTCTATTGTGCAACCATCACCACCAGCTATCTCCAGATCTCTTTTTATCTTGTAAAAATGGAGCTCATTACCCATTAAACAGTAACTCCCCATTTCCCTCTCCCCTAGCCCCTGGCAATCACCATTCTATTTTCTTTCTCTATGAATTTGATTACTCTGGGTACCTCATATAATTGGAATCACACGATTTTTGTCTTTTTGTGACTGACTTATTTCACTTAGCATAACGTCCTCAAGGTTCTTCCACGTTGTAGCATATGTCAGAATTTCCTTCTTTTTTAAGGCTGAACATATCCCATTGTATGCATATACCACACTTTGCTTATCTATTCATCCATTGAGGGCGTTTAGACTGGTTACACATTTTACAGTTGTCAATAATGCTGCTATGAACATGTGTATACAATTAATTCTTCAAGACTCTGCTTTAAATTATTTTGGGTATATACCCAGAAGTGGATTTGCTGCATCATATGATAATTATATTTTTAATTTTTTGAGGAACTGCCATAGTGTTTTTCATAGCAGTTGTACCATTTCACATACCTACCAACAATGCCTAAATGTTCCAATTTCTTCACATCCTTGTCAACACTTGTTATTTTCTGGGTTTTTTTCCGATGGTAGTCATTACCTATTGTGTGTGAGGTGGTATCTCATTGTGGTTTTGATTCGCATTTCCCTAATGATTAGTGATGTTGAATAATCTTTTCATGTGCTTATTGGCTATTTCTATATCTTCTTTGGAGACATGTCTATGTAAGTCTTTTGCCCATTTTTGAATTGAGTTTGTTGTGGAACCTTAGGAGTTCAGTGTATATTCTGGATAGTAGACCCTTATCAGACATATGATTTGCAAATATTTTCTATATAGGTTGCCTTTTCTCTTTCTTAATAGTATCCTTTGATGCACAAAAGTTTTTAATTTTGATGAAGTCTAATTTACCATTTTTTTTCTTTTGTTGCTTGTGTGTTTTGGTGTCATATCTAAGAATCCATTGCCAAATTCAAGGTCATGAAGATATTCCTCTACACTTTCTTCTAAGAGTTCTATAGCTTTAGCTCTTAAAGTTAAGCTATTGATTCACTGCTTGTATGTGATGTGAGGTAATGGTCCATCTCCAGTCTTTTGGATGTGGATTTCCAGCTGTCTCAGTACCATTTGTTGAAAAGAATATATTTTCCCCCATTGAATTGTCCTGGAAACTTGTTGAAAATCAATTGGTCATAGATTTATGGTTTTATTTCTGGACTTTCAATTCTATTCCATTGATATATATGTCTATCTTTATGCCAGTACCACACTATTTTGATTACTGTAGCTATGCAGCAAGTTTTGAAACTGGGAAGTGTGAGTCTTCCAACATTCTTCTTCTTTTTCAGTATTGTTTTGGGTATTCTTGCTTTGGTATTTCCACATGAATTTTAGGATAAGCTGTTCTATTATGCAAAAAAGGCTATTGGTATTTTGGTAGGGACTGCATTGACTCTGTTAGATTGTTTTGGGTGGTATCGATATTTAAACAATATTAAGCCTTCCAATCCATGAACAAGTGATGTCTTATTTATTTAGGCCTTCCTTAATTTCTTTTAGCAGTGTTTTGTAATTTTCAGTGTACAAGTCTTACAATCCCTTGGTTTAACTTATTTCTAGGTATTTTATCCTTTTGGAGACTTGTATGTGGAATTTTTAAAAAATTTATTTTTCAAAATTTTCATTGCTGGTGTATAAAAATACAACAATTTTGTGTTTATCTTATATCTACAACTTGGCTGAATTCATTTATTAGATCTAGTTATTACTTTGTGGATTCTTCAGGATTTTCTAAATATAGGGTCATGCCATCTGTCAATACAGATAGTTTTACTTCTTTTCCAATTTGGATGTGTTTTGTCTCTTTTTTTTTTTTTCTTTTTTTTGGCCTAATTTCTCTGGCCAGAACTTGTAGTATAATATAGAATAGAAGAGGTGAAAACAGCATCCTTTTCCTGTTCTGGGTATTAAAGCGGAAAGTTTTCAGTCTTTCATCATTGAGTAGGATGTTGTCTGTGGGTTTTTCATGAATGCCCTTGATCAGTCTGAGGAACTTCCTTTCTATTAATAGTTTTCTGAGTGTTTTTATCATGAAGGGGTGTTCAATTTTGCCAAACGCTTTTTCTGCATCAATTGAGATGATTGTGTGTTTTTATTTTTCCTTCATTAGTGTGGTTTTTACACTTTTTATTTTCTTCTGATGAAACACCTTTGCATTTCTGGGATAAATCCTACTTGGTCATGGTATATAATCCTTTTAATATGTTCTTGGATTCTGTTTGCTAGTATTTTGTTGAGAATTACTGCATGTATATTCATAAGGGATGTCCGTCTTTAACTTTATTTTCTTGTCATATTCTTTGTCTGGCTTTGAAATCAGGGTAATGTTGGTGTCATAGGGTGAGTTAGGAAATATTCCTTCCTCTTCTATTTTTTGCAAAATTTTGAGAAGGACTGATATTAATTCTTCTGTAAATATTTAGTAAAATTCACCAGACAAGCCATCTCATCCTGCACTTTTCTTTGTCAGGAGGTGTTTGAGTACTGATGTAATGTCTTTACTTGTTAAAGCTATGTTCAGATTTTCTCTTTCTTCTTGAGTCAGTTTTGGTAATTCGTGTGTTTCTAGGAATCTTCCTATTTCATCTAAGTTATCTAATGTTGGCATACAATTGTTCATAGTATTCTCTTATAATCCTCTTACTTCTGTAAGGTTGATAGTAATGTCTCTATTTTCATTTCTGATATTAATCACATCTTCTGTCCTTTTTTCTTAGTCTCGGTAAAGGTTTGTCAATTTGTTGATCTTTTCAAACAACCAACTTTTGGTTTTGTTGATTATTGTTTTTCTATTCTCTATTTTGTGTATCTTCTCTGTAAATCTTCATTATTTCTTTACTTCTGCAAGCTTTGGGTTTAATTCTCTTCTTTTCTAGTTCGTTAAGGTATAAAGTTAGGTTATTGATTTGAGATCTTTCTTTTCTTCTTCTTCTCCCCAAAGCCCCTCAGTACATAGTTGTATATATTCTGATTGTAGGCCCTTCTGGTTGTGGTGTATGGGATGACGCCTCAGCATGGCCTGATGAGCAGTGTCATGTCCCCACCCAGGATCCGGACCAGTGAAACCCTGGGCTGCTGAAGAGGAGCACATGAATTTAATCACTTGGCCAAGGGGCTGGCCCCTGAGATTTTTCTTCTTTTTAATGTATGCATTTATAGCTATAAATTTCCCTCTGATCTGTGTCTTTAGGGTAACCTATAAATTTTGCTTTTTGTTTTCATTCATCTCAAAGTATTTCGAATTTCCTCTTTGTGATTTCCTCTTTGACTCATTGGTTGTTTAAGAGTGTGCTGTTAGTTTCCAAATTTTGTGAATTTTCCACTTTTTACTTACAATTTCTAGTTTCATTCCATTGTGGTCAGAGAGAAAACTTTGTATGATTTTAAACTTTTTAAATTTATTGAAATTGGTTTTGTGGCCTAAAATATATTCTATCCTGGAGAATGTTCCATGTGTACATGAGGATATGTATTCTACTGCTGTTGTGTGATTATATATGTTTGTTAAGGCTAGTTGGCTTATAGTGTTATTCAAGTCTTCTATTTTCTTTTTGATCCCCTGTCTATATTTTCTATCCAACATTAAAAACAAGCTACTGAATTCTCCAACTATTATTGTAGAACTATCTAAAATCTTTCAATTCTGTCAATGTTTGCTTCATATATTTTGGCCTCTGCTGTTTGGGGCATATTTGTTTACAATTGTTATATCTTTCCACCAAATGACCCTTTTATCAATATATAATGTCCTTCTTTGTCTCTTATAAAAGTTTTTGACTTAAAGTCTACTTTATCTGATATATCTTTTGTTGTTCCTGAATTGTTACAATACTACCTTCTTTTTTGTTAATTTTTTCCTGATATACCTTTTTTCCCCTCCACATTTCCTTTTCTGTATATTTTTTAGTTATTTTCTTAATGGTTACTCTGGTGATTAAAATTAACATCCTAAATTTATAACAGGCTATTTGATTTGATACCAACTTAGCTTCAATAGCATACAAAATTCTGCTCTATACAGCTGCATCACCTCCCCTTATGTTGTTGTTGTCTTAATATCTTTACACATTGCATGCCCATTAAGAAAGATTTATAATTATTGTTTTATACATTTGTGTCTTAAATCATGTGGGAAACAAAAAAGAAAGTTAAAAAACAAAACTGTAATAATACTGGCTTTTATATCTTCTATGTAGTTGCCTTTACCAGTATTCCTTATTTGGCTTCAAGTTACTGTCCAGTGTTCTCTCATTTCAGCCTGCAGGACTCCCTTTAGCATTTCTTTTAGGGAAGGTCTACTGGTGATGAACAACTTTTGCTTTTGTGTTTCTGGGAATGTCTCAATTTCTCTTTCATTTTTCAGAGAAAATTTTGCCAGATATGGAATTCTTTGTTGACAGTTTTTGTTTTTTCTTTCAGCACTTTAAATATGTCATGCCACTGCCTTCTGGCCTCTATTGTTTCTGATTTGGAATTGGCTATTAATCTTACTGAGGATCCCTTACACATGATGAGTCACTTTTCCCTCACTGCTTTTAAGATCCTCTCTTTGTCATTGTAAAGTTTGATTGTAATGTGTCCCTATGTGGGTATCTTTGAGCTTATCATATTCGGAGTTCATTGAATTTCTTGGATGTGTAGATTTACATCTTTCCTCAAGTTTGGGAAGTTTTCAGCCATTATTTCTTCAAATATTCTTTCTTCCCACTTTTTTCTTTCTTTTCTTCTTCTAACACTCCTATAATATGTTAGTAAGCTTGATAGTGTCTCACAAGTCTCTTAGCCTCTTTTCATTTTCCTTTTGTTCCTCTGAGTCGATAATTTCAACTGTACTATCTTTAACGTGGCCAATTTCTTCTGCCTGCTTAAATCTGCTGTTGAACCTCTCTGGGAATTTTTCATTTTAGCTACTGTAATTTTTAGCTCCAGAATTTCTACTTGGTTCCTTTTCATAATTTCTCTTTCTTTATTGGTAGTCTCCATTTGTTCATTCACTGTTATCCAAAATTCTTAATTATTTTTTTCATTTGTGCTTGTTTTAGCTTCATAATTTCTTGATCTTAAAAAAATAAAGTTTTTCATCACTCTTTTAGTATCCTAAAAAGTCTTATTTTTAAAGTCTTTGTTATTCTTTTAATAAAATTAATTTCATCTGGAATCAATTGTTGTAGTAGTCAATTTTTTTGTTGTCTTTCTTAGCATTAGACTTCTTTATGCAGTCTGAAATTTTTTCTCTAGTTCCCCTTCTTTGCTCTCTACTCTGAGTAAACAGTTTTGTAGTTGTTCTCCACTAGTTTCTAGACCCCCAGTCTATAGTTTTCATAGTTCCTGATCCATGATATTACTGGGGATATGAAAAATAATCTAGCTACTGATCTAGCAAGTCAGAAGCCAGGCCCAAGAGTTGAGGGTTTAAAATCTTCCCACTGTTTTCTATTTTTCGTTATTATTTTCTTATGTCATTAATTATGATTAAATAATGTGGTTTGTAATATTCTACTTTTAAGTATTGAAGTTTTCTTTGTGGCTTTAATATAAGTTCAAATTTTTCAGTATTGAAGTTTTCTTTGTGGCTTTAATATAAGTTCAAATTTTTCAATGGGCACTTGAAAATAACACATTTTCAAAGTATAAAGTTCAAGATATATTAAACAGATTTCCCGTGTAAGTTGTTTCTTTGTTTCTCTGTGGTCTTCCTTGTTTTTTGTCTTCTTGAGTTGTCATTAAGTTGTACTAAAATCTCTCATTATTACTAGATTTCTGTTTATTATTTCTTATAGTTTTTGATGTACAATTGTTAATCCTACATTATTTGCCTTATTAAAATCTGTAAAGGGGCTGGCCCGATGGCCGAGTGGTTAAGTTAGTGCGCTCCGCTGCAGGCGGCCCAGTGTTTCGTTCGTTCGAATCCTGGGCACGGACATGGCACTGCTCATCAAACCACACTGAGGCAGCGTCCCACATGCCACAACTAGAAGGACCCACAATGAAGAATATACAACTATGTACCGGGGGGTTTTGAGGAGAAAAAGGAAAAAAATAAAATCTTAAAAAAAAAAAATTTCCTCTGAATAATAAAAAAAAATCTGTAAAACAGTTTCATGTTGATGGTACATTTCATCACTATAAATACAAGTAGTTTTCTAATTTAATATATTTTGCCTTGAACTTAACTTTGATATTAACATCATAACCCTTGTTTTATTTTTGCTAGTATTTATCTAGTATGTCCTACTACTAACCTTTGAATCACTTTGTTTTAGATGTTTCTCTTGTTGGTTTTTGTTTTATGATACATGCTGAAAGCCTTTTTCTTATAAAAAGTGACTTTTTTTAACTTACATCTATTGATGTGAGACATTTCATCTTAATTCTGTCATTTAAAAAATATATTTAGTATTTTTACATAATTTTCTGGGAGATAATTCACATCTCCCGTGCCCCCCTCACTACCCACCCCCCCCAGCACGTTAATGCAACAATTTTCCATAAAAAACTACTTAAAGAAAAGCTTTGGTCAAAAATGGAATGAAACAGCAAACAGTCCAAACAAATAAATAAGAATATTAAAAGACTGCTGCTTTAGAAATCTGACATTTTCACCAATTATATTCAAAGAAAACACACAAATGACATTTTCATGATATGTGTTTTCAGTGTTTCCTTGTGGTTGGCTTTCCTCTCCATCAAGCAAATGACAGTTGCAGTCAGTTGTAGTTTGTCATACTAGATCACAGAGGTTCACTCAGCTTCATATTTGTGAAGGCACTGGATAGAAGACTCTAAGGTCTTGAAATCCCAAATTGTCATGACTCCATCCACTCCTACCGGGTAAAATTTCCAATAATCTTGCTTGTCCACCTCATAAATAGGTACTTGAATGATGCTATTCTGGTACAGCATCTCTGAGGCAGTATTGTGGTCCTAGATTGTGACTCTCTTGTCCGTGTTGTGGAAATATTCCATGGCTAACAGGTGCTGGATGCTACGTTTCTGAATGCCTAGTTTGAAGACTAAGGTCAAGCAGCCATGCTCATCTTAAAGAGCACTGGAAAGCAGTCATGGCTGGCAGCTAAAACAACACTGTTTTCTGAGACAAATGAGCAGTGGCAGTAACTCTGTTTTCAGATTGAAAACTGAACACTGTTTAAGCCATCAGCAATGGACACGGTACTGTCATTGCTGACCCAGGCCAGAGAGCTCCCACTGGCAGAAAAGTTGAACCTGAGACCTAGCCTCCAGTGCCACCAAACTCTGACATCAGCTAACCAAAATGGCATACTGGTTGGCTTTTCATCCACTTCATTAATGTATGCAGAAGCACTCTGAATTTGAAGTCACATGATCCTGCTGCCAGCAAAACATCGTTGGGATGCCATTCCAAACTGTGGACATCAAATGAATAGGGGTTTTTTTTTCAGCTTCCATATGAATTGGCTTTTTAATGTGCTTGTTTACCCCTTGTCATTTTCATGCTCAAATAACAAATTGAAATGAATTGTGCTTCACTGTCCAGAGCAAATTTGTTCTCTAGAGGGGATCACTTCACAAAAGTGGCTGTATGATTAATTCTCAAGATCACCAGGGTTAGCTTCCAGACACTATCTTTCTGACTCCTGCAAAGGACAATGTGCTCACGCTTGAGAGCCCAGTCAACACCTGTGATGTGTCCAAGAGTGCTCCCAGAGTTCATGAGGTTTTACTCACTGGCTCCCATTCTTCTTATAGATGTGAACTTCATGGTTATCGTGGCGAAGGGCAATCCGAGCATGATCCCTGTTCCAGGCATGACAAGTGATCTAATAAAAACTGTTGTGGGGATAATATTCTTGGTGTTTCCAAAGGTAAGAATACCGGGTTCAGGGAAATCCTAACAGGCTCAGAGGGGAGAACTTGAAGACTCTGGTCAGTCAACATGAACAGGCTCTGTTCCCTTCTGCCACTTTTGTAGTAGGTTGTATATCCTCCTTTTTTTTGCTTTCTGTAAATACTTTTGCTATATGTTTTGTATTTTCTTATTTATATATATTATCCTTTGCCTAACTATTGAAGTTTTGGGGTATTTTAATTTTTTTCTAGTGGTTACCTTGAAGATAGAGTCTTAATTCTTCTTGAATTGTTATCTATGCATAATATAAATTGATTTCCCCTTATGAAAGGTAAAATTAATATAATTCCTCTTCCTCTAATTGTCTTTGCTTTCAATTCCCCACCAATTAGCCACTAAAATTAGCTATAAAATTATTAACTTTTTTGTTGGCAACTTTAACCTCCTCTCTACCTTCCATCTCTCCATTTTAAAATTACACCATTATTATTGTTATGAATTTTGTTTACATTCTATTTTATAATAATATTAGCCACTGTTGTTTAACTTTAGTTCTACAATTAAATAAAGTTAAATAATCACTACAGTCATGTGCTCCATAACAATCATTTGGTCAAGGACGAACCTCATATACTACAGTGGTCCCATAAAATTAGTACCATATAGCTAAGGTGTGTAGTAGGCTATACCATCTAGGTTTATGTAGGTACACTCTATGATGTTCACATAATAATGAAATAGTCTAACGACGCATTTCTCAGACCATATCCTTGTTGTTAAGCGACTCATGACTGTACACGTCCTTTGACCATGGCCTCTCCATGCATCTTTTCATTGCTTAGACATCATCCTGTAGTAGACTTTTTTGTAAGGGCTCATGAAGGTCTGTGTTTCATTTATGGTATTTTATAATGCATATAGAACCATTTATTCATAACTTATGTGTCTTAATTTACGTACATTCAAGCCTTGAATTCTGTAAAATTAGTTTGTTTCTGGTTTTTAATTCAAAATCTTTTTTATTAGGAAAGAATAGTATCTGTATTTTTTTGTGAAAAATGAGAAACAACATAAATGTAAAAATGTTAGGTATAAAGCAATTATCCATGAATCTGCAGTTACATCATAAAATGCCAACTACTTAAGGGTTCTAACTGTATAAGTGCCCGATGTATGAGGTCTTTACTGTTACTGTTATACTGCTACTCCAGTTAAGAATTCTTGCAACAAAGAAATTACATTAATATCCAAAGCTCTCCAACACATTGTCATCTTTCCTTTGTCTTCAGAGAACAGCTCACATACAGTCACTAATACCTTTATATAGATGAATTTTGTCTATTACTTTGGCTTGAGATCCACCCGCTACGCTCCAGCTCGACATTTCTAACTGCTCATTGAATAGTTAGCATGGATATCCCTGTAGCAACTCAAACTCATTTTCCTTTCCTCTCAAACCAGGTATTCTCCACGAGAGCTATTTTCAATACTCTATAGTCATCCTTGACATCTATTTCCTATGCCTTCCAAGCCCTGTTCCCCTAATGTTCCTAATCCTATCAGTTCTAGAGTTTCCCATGGTAACTCCTTCTTTGCCCCTTCTCATTTTCATTGTAGTTATCCTATTTCAGGCCCTCATTTGCTCTACTGCAACAGCTTCTTGAACATCTTCCTCCTTCACTGATAGATTAAGCATTATTGGAAAATAATCTTCCTAAAACATGTTTCAAGCAACCCAGGGTATATTTTATACTCAAGTTTTATGTTGGAAGAATTTACATAAACAGACATTTATCCTCTTTCAGAAGCCTTATGATTTTTTTCTGGAAATTTGTAGGAAATAAGTTTTAAAAATGAAATTACATTGACAACATACTTAGAAATAGAGATTTAATGAAATTTTACTGTGAATTCTTTTAAGTGCAAAATGTTCTTTAGTAAACTGACAAACACTTGGCTATTTTATCTTCTGTATATATCTGAGTTTTCATAATTCATCTTTGCTTAAGGTATGCATGAAAACAGGGAGAATGAAGCAATTGGAATGGAGATAATTGAAGACTTTGAGTGACTGACATTGGTAGAAAATTTTAAAAATACCTTTATTAATAACAACCATACTTAACTGACCTCCAGATTAGAGTTATAACTAAGAGCTTTCTTTGATACTCCTAATAAATATAGAAGTAGGCTGGGAATCTTCTTTCTTTTTTATTTTTCTTTTTTCAACATTCCAGGAAAGAAATGATGATATATGGAAATTATGTGAATAAATATCAGAATGCATATTTTTTTAGAGAAAAGTGTTATCATTCTTTAAATAATCTTCATTTGACATTTGTCAGAGTACATGCTATACCAAAATGATAGGTAGCTATTAGGTTATTAGCTTTGAAACAATCTATACTTGATTTAAATTCAGCTTTGCTATTAGTTGTGTGATCTTAGGCAAATTTGAATTTTTCATAGCCTTAATTTATTCATTTGTAAATTGCGAACAGTATCACCTACTTTATCTCAAATAATATGTACAAATCATATAGCACAGTGTCTGACACATAGTAGAAGGTCAATAAATGAAATTATAATGTTGATTCTTCCTTTGATGTCAATTACACTGGTAAAATACTAATTAACTTCAGACAATTTCTTTAATATTGAACTAATGATTATACCCAATATGGTAGTGGCTTTGCATTTAAAAAACACTGTGATTATTTAATTTAATCAAATTTATATAAAAGATTATATGTCATTAGATTTTAAAAGTAATAAACAATTTATTGTCTAACAGTTATTTAATTTAGATACAATGAGATGAGGTATGTGAATATGCTCCATAAACTTTGGGTACCATTTCTGTGACCTAGGTTGAAATCTTAATCCTACTTTTTATTAAAAACATAGCCTCAGTTTCTGCTCTGGAAAAAAAATGGTTGGGAATAGTGACAACAACTTTAAAGCGTTGCTAACAAAATCAAATAAAATAATGTATGTGAAACAGCTTTGTAAACTCTAAAGAATAATGCAACGACTAATTATTGTATTTTTGTTATTTTAACCATGACATTCATGGGATTTAATCCTATTGCTTTAAGTCAGAGTAAAGCAGATGAAAATAAAGGTATATCAATTAAATTTCAAAAAAGAAAAGCCATGCTGGAACAAGCAGATAAAAGTTCTGAAAGAAAAATTTATGAAAGCCTATTAATAAAGCCTTATTTATTTCAGAGCTGGAGTTATGAATAAGCCTGTGACCACCACAAAAAATAAATTAAAAGTGAATAATTTTCTATAACTTCCCTAAAATAAAAAAAAAATCCAGAGCTCTATTCTTTTATGTATCAGACTTTTTTCCTAAATAGCATTAATTCTACATGATACTAATGTATAAAACAGGAAAAATAATTATAGAAATAAAAGATGCTCATTTACATGATTATAGTTACAAAGGGTCCATATGTGTGACTATTCAATGTTTAAAAACATTTTCATGATAAAAAGAAAACAAATAAGACATTATATACCTTGGTGTGTGATGATTTATAAAACATAATTTTGTAAAACAATTCTTAACAAACAAAATCTTGAATGCTGCCAACAGAACTGTATGGTGATTTTTAAGAAAGCCTTTTTGGAAAGCTATCAAACACTGCCATCTAGGAAACTTGTGTTATTCATGGACTGGTTGGTCAAAACGTTCAGCCAAATGAATGTAAAAAAACTTAAAATTGTTGGCTTTTGCCTACCGTACCAAGATCAGCCTTAAGATCTGTTGGCAGACTTAACTTTCTTGATCCTTTAACTGAAACAACAGAAAAAGGAAAAAGGCAGTTGTTAATTATATAAAATTAAAGAGGAGTGTGGGTAACAGTATGTCTTACAGTATAATTATTAAAATCCTGATGAACATTACATTCAGTGAGCATGTATGGAAGTGGAAATATTGTTCAGTGTTAGTTCATTGCCATTCAGTAGTAAATATTTAATAGGCAAACAGAAACATGAGAAAAGCAATTGTTCTTACAGTAAGTAATTAAGTGTATCTTTGCATTGTTTTTTTCACATGTGGTATGAGAAGTGATTTCTTATTTAATTTGAAAAGAATCAAAAATCAATTTCAGATGAATCTAATAGGTAAAGAAATATTGCAACAAATGTATAAGCTCATATCATAAATAACAATAAGGGTAAAAACTGAAGAACTCTGTCAACATTTTTTGAAATAGAAAGAAAATTCTATTATAGATGTATATGATATATTCAAGGAAACCTTACCATGCCTATTGCAGATGAAATGACTTTAGCATTGAATACTACAATGTTAAATTCAGTAGATAAGAACATCTTGAAAATACAAAATATTTGTAAATGAATTTAGTTATATTATTATAAATCAAGCTACCAGAAAAATGTTTGAATAAACCAAGAAAACTTCTACAATTTATTGAAAAACTTTCCTCATTATTTATGTTAAAAATTTTACATTGAGCCTCTCGTAAAATATTTAACTGGAATGCATGTTATCACAGAAAGAAATGCATTAGGGGAGATAACATTAGAAATCTTTTCTGTCAATCAATACTTCATTAAGACTCAAATTGGTACTACCAACTAACTTATACCTTCTAATGAGTGATTTTCTTTACAACTAGGAAAGTTATATTAAAATAAAGATGCAGGATGATAGAATAGAAATAATATTAAACTTAAAGTCAGAAAACATGGCTCACATATTTCTGAATTTGTTGTTAGTGCCGTTGGGTTGATTCTGACTTCTAACGACCCCGTGTACAGCAGACAAGAATCCTGTCCGGCCTTTTTGCACCTTCTGGTGCTATATCAGATAACGCTCCTGCTGCTACTCATAGGGTTTTCATGGCCAGTGTTTTTCTGAGTGGGTGGCCAGTTCCTTCTTCCTGGTCTGTCCTAGTCTGGAAACTCCACTGAAACCTGTCCACCACGGGTGACCCTCCTGGTATTTGAAACGCTGGTGCCATAGCTTTCAGCATCACAGCAACACAAAGCAGCCACAGTATGACAACCAAGACATGGGTGGTGTGGTTCTCTGACTGGGAAACTAACCTGGGCCATAGTGGTGAGAGTGCTGTATCTTAACCACTAGACCACTAGGGCTGGCTTTTGCAATTGTCACCATTTAGTTATATGACTTTGGAAAAAATCCCTTCATCAATTTGCAGCTTAATTTTGTCTGTCAAATAATATTCTTGATACTATCTCTAGTGTTTCAGCTGGCATTTGATTGGATTATATAGTTGTATAAAACTTCAATATAATATAAACCTAAATTTACTTTTGTGTGTGTGAGGAAAATTAGTCCTGAGTTAACATCTGTTGCCAATCCTCCTCTTTTTCGTGAGGAAGATTGGCTCTGAGCTAACATGTGTACCCATCTTCCTCTATTTTATATGTGGGATGTCTGCCACAGCATGGCTTGACAAGGAGTGCATATGTCTGTGCCCGGGATGTGAACCTGCAAACCCAGGGTCTCCAAAGCGGAGCGCGCAAACTTAACCGCTATGCCACTAGGTCGGGCCCCTAAATGTACTTTTTGTGTCATGAAACATTACTTGTCTTCTGATTTTTCTCTAGCCATTTAATAATTAAAGCCATTCTTAACTCACAAGTCATACCAACATAGGTGGCAAGCTAGATTTGGCCTGTGGGCTGTAGTTTTCTGACTACAATATGCCATGCTAAACTACTTAGCAAAGGAAACCTAAGAATTATCATTCTAATAAAAATAATAGCAGCAAGCAGTTGTCTCTATGAAAAGACATTAAAAAATAATTCTATTAAGGGGAAATCAAATTTTAGTAATTTGGGTTTAGCGTTAGTAGCACAAACAAAAAGATGTTATTTATATCAGAATATGGCAAACATATATGTAATAATTATGCTTCAGAAGAGGTTGAAAATAGAGCATATTTTGTAAATTGATAATTCAGATGAACTGAGGGAGTGGTCCTATTTAAATAATCTTTTATTTAACTTTTTAAATAGGAATTAATTTTCTATGATGTAAGGATTTGTTTCATAATTTATCTTTTTGATTGTTTGTATTTTGTTTTTAAATAATAGGGTATTTCAACACATCTATATAATATCAATTACTTAAAAAACAGATTACAAAAATGCTTTCAAAAAGAGGGAAAACAGTCGCTGCCTATTGGTCAATAAGCCCAGATGCATACAGCAGGACGATGACCACAATGTCAGATGTCCTGCAACTCCCCAACATTCTCTCCGATGGAAAATTCACCTCCTATATTCTAGTACCTACTTGCTCTGGCTATCAAATCTACTCCAGTTTTTGGATCCCCCCTCCACTTTAACATGTACCTTTTTGGCTTTCTGTAGACTTCTTCCCACCTGAAAACTGGGAGTCCCCTCACAAACCCCATACTAATTGTGTGGGATTAACTAGGGAACTTCTTTAATAACAATGTTAATAACAGGCCCCTGTTATTTATGCACAGAATAATCCTCATCCTTGCTTGTCCAACTTGTAAACTCCTACTCATCCTTCAAAACAACTCAAAAATTACCTCCTTTCTGAAGGCAGCCTCAAGCTTAAGGCTTCATCTGATGCCATTATCTTAACTTTCATAACACCTTGTGCACATCTCCTTTATAACACTTACATTTTATTTTGCTGGATTTTTTTACTCTACTACCCACCAACATCCTGAAACTTTGAGTTTTCCAAAGGTAGGGATTGTATTCCCAATACCTAATGAAGAATTGGCATAGAGTAGGTGTATGATACGTGTTTGCTGAATGAATGTTGGAAAAACAGTAGTCAGAAGGTAGGAGTGAACCCTCTTTGAAGAGGGCTAAGCAGACTGAGAAAGTATGTTCAAGCGTTAGAGGAAAATGGTACATATTAACATTTGAGGAATTTGGGTTGGAAGATGAATAAGGCAAGAGGGAATAAGGCAAGTAGTCCTGAAAATGTATAGAATGAAAACAATACGTATTAATCTTTGTAATGTGTCCCTGGAAATGCAGCTCTCTGAATTTCTTCATTTTTACTGTTATCTAAACTAAAGCATACACACCACTGTCGTTTCATATTGTTAGCCAAAGGGCAGAAAATGAGAAGCAGAAACTTCTCACTACTCACTGGCTTAGCACACTGCACAGAGAAGAGAGATGGAGAATCTTGGCTCAAAGGATTCTTAGATGTGATCTAGTTCAGTATCCTAGTCAATGCATGCAAGTATTTCTCCTACAACATTCTCAACGTCCTACTTGTTTGAATAGTTCCACAACAGAAACTTTCAAAGGTATAACAAAATGGCAATTTTGGGTAGCTATAATTTCTACAAAACTTCGTTATATTTGAGCTCAAACTACTTTCATTTACCATTTACTAATTTGTCCTAGTTCTATCCTCTGGAGCAATAAAGAGTAACTGATTCTTACTCTCTCACATGCCAGATTTTAAAGCATCTGAAGATACTTAGGGGCCACCTCCAGATACTCTTAGTAGATCAGGAGGAATTTGTATTTTCAAAAGTGTTGTAGGTAATACTGATGCCAAGAGGTTGGTAGGTCATATTTTAGGAAATAATGTTTTATGGTTTTATGAATATTAATCAACCTATGGGACTTTCACTCAGGACCCTTCCACAAAAAGTACTTCCTGATATGCATCTCTGATTTTCCATACAAAAGATGCCATATTGTCCTTAAGTTGTTAAATTAGATATAGACATCCCTTTGCTGAGCCTTTTAAGGTCATTATGATATTTTTTAAGTTAACAGGTAACTTTTTGGTTCCTTCTTTTTGAGTAGTTATACAAATATTTCATCATATTTTTGATCTTCCATCTGCTAGTGAGGAATAAAAGGTGGTAGTTACAAGGATGGTAATGCCCCTATTTGAAGAGGCTCGATGCCTTTTTCTTCCCTCTGTAAAGCTCCACAAAGACTTTTGCTTTTCTCCAAAGCGGGTTTTCTGGTATTTGAACTGAAGTCCAGGGATCAAAAACACAAGTGAGCTAGATTCAGCTGAGTGACCCTGAGCTAGTTACTTAATCTCAGGATGATTGTTTCCCTTTCTCTGCAAAATGAGGATAATAATAACCTCTACTTAATAGGGATCTTGTCAGCATTAAGGGAATATGTGTAAAGCACTTAGCATGGTATGGTATACAACAAGTTTTCAATATTAGCTATTATTTTCAGTAATAAACTTAGTTGGCAAGAAAAGATTGTCATTCTTCAAAAATGACTTATCTGGGCAACATGTCCTACTTAAAATCTAGTGCCTAGCACACTCAATAAAGCCTCCAATTGTATATAGTACTATTATTTCTTTGCCCTGCACAATAGTACTTCCTAAGAGCTCACTGTCTCTTCAAGAGTGACATCACACACTTGATTCACAATGAGCTTATCTCCCATAAAAATCTCTTCAAATCATGTTGTGCATCCTCACATAGAATAGCATCTTTAATCCTTCACACTTTGAAGAACTGCCTGCCTTGGCTCACAGACAGTAACACAGCAAATAGTACCATAGGTAATACTGCTGCAGGGCGTGGAATATTGCTGCACCAAGCATTAGACTTACAACAGTTTGATTTCTTATAATCCTAGTCCTATTATATTCTGGGCAAACTGTCAGAAAATTCTTCTTGTTACTTTAACATGTCATGGCATACATTTTTGAAAATAAAAACAAAAGAAAGAAATTCATAACTGTAAACTAAAAAGGTGAATTTTATTCTACATAAATGATATCAGTAAATCTAGTTAAAAAAAAAGAAAATTCAAAAGAAAGCATCCCCACAGATAGGGTTAATCACTTACCTAGAAATTGTTAGTAGGATGGCATAAGAGATCAAAATGATGCAAATGAATGAAAAGATTGGCTGAATGCAAAATACACATTAATATTTATCTATAAATTCAGGCCTAAGGATCAGGTGATCGCCAAGCCCTACAGTAGCACCAGATTATAAACCTTTGCAAGACTATTCATCTTTACTCATAGATTTTCTGCCTCCCAAATTCAGGTTCAGTTACAGTAATGAGGCAGGGTAGTCTGGTGGCTTACCATAGTTTATGCCAGAATGAAGTCATATGCTCAGCCCTAAATATGAACAGAACTTCAGGCATTACAACAGAATTTTGCCTAGAGGGTTTCACATCTCTTGATTGTATTAATTCCTTCAACCACCTGTATATCCATATGCCTTTTTCCTAACTCCTATTTCAATTCAAAGTCAATGGATAATGCAGTTTGGCTCATCAGAGGACTGTTGTATTGGCTTCAAATAAGTCTCAGTTAGATCCCTGGTTCCACATTTGAATCAAAATTTTAGGAACAGAGTGAACCCTGAGTCAGTCTGAATATGGCTACTACTTTAATGGGAAATAACATAAACAGCTAGGTTAGAAGTTTCTAATTCAAAGCTTCTGATTAGTTGTTTCTTGATTAGAAACTGGATTGACTTTTGATTTCCAATGAAGGATTTCTACTTTGTTATGGCTAAGCTAAAACTAATATTTGGAAATTTAGAAGGGTCAAGGAAACCAAGGTCAGTCTATTTAGGCCACGGATGTTCATTATTGCTTTTATGGTAGCCAGTACAATATATTATTGAGAATCTATATTGTGGACATTAGCCCAAAGTTAAGGTTAAGAAACTTGGCTAAAGTTATAACGGTAGAAATTCACAGGTTAACATCACATTTCTCTGACTCCAAAGCTATGTCTTTTCCACTAAGCAACACAATCTTCCTGATATAGAAGATACCACTTGTGTGACCTGGATATCTTCTATAAAATAAATAAATCTAACACTAAATTAAAATAAGTTTAGATTAAAATGTTTGTAAAGTTTATTTATCTATCTATTGATTAATTAACCAATTGGTGGGAATACAATAATGAATTTCATTTGTCTCTATCTTCCCTAAGCCAGAAACTAAGATAGGACACAAACATCTAGTATGTATATAGGCACAGTTAAAAAAAAACACATACACAAACATTTTGGGGTTACCATGCCATGGTGGAGCCCTGAAAGTCCTATATGCCTCTAATTTTATTGCCATTTTTTTTTCTAGACGTGGCTATGGCAAAGAGGTATCTTTATCAGAATTTGCCCCAGCATAAAAATGTTTAATGTTGTAACTACTTTTCTTGCTACCTTAAAATATGTATTATATTTCTATCTAGATGATGTTAATGAATTAGTGACTTTTTATTAGTGTCATATGAGTAAGTGTTAAATGATTATGAGACTTTATTTCTGTTCTTGTCTATCTTGAATTATAAACTTCCCGAGAGAATTAGGTTCTTCCACACACTTTTTTTTTAAGCACACAATAGGAGGCCAAATAACTGGGGTCAGAGGACCTTGAAGTCTGAAGATTTGGGTTGGTTCAGACTAAGCCATTTACTAGCTGAGTAGCCTTGGGCAGCTTAGAGAATTGTTTTTCTTAGCCATAATTTCTCCATCCATATAAAAGACAGCAATACCAACCTTACAGGGTTGCTGTAGGGTTACATAAGATAATACACATGAAAAATATCTTGTTTGCTTTAAAGTATTATATCATTGGTGATTAAAATTTTTAGCAAACAAGCCTTAATAAATTCACAATGTGGTGATAATTTGTTGATTTTATGAACTATAAAAACTAAAAGTTATTTTCAAAGCCAGTTTTTCCTGGAACTTAAATGGTAAACTGTATTTCTGATGTTTCATGCACAGTATATCAAGTTCTTTTGAATTTCTTTGTTAAAACATTGTCTCCTCAGAACTCAGCAACTTCTCACTGCTCAGATGTCATATAATTTTACTTGTGACTAGTTTTTGTAATTCTCATATTTCTTTTTCTCATTTTATTAATGAAAACCAGGGAAAAAGCATAGGCTTTACAACCAAATATAACTAAGTTGAAATTCCAGCCCTACTTAAATACTCTGAGCTTCAGTTTTCTCCTCAGAAAAAAGGCCTATCACAGGGGTGTTGTATTATGTAAGAAAAAAAGAAACTACTGTCTGGAAAATTGTGGGTTACAATTATCTTTAGTTTCCTTGGTTATTGACTTTATTTAGGGTCTAAAACATTGGTAATTCATGCTTCTTAAAGTTGTAAATCTGGTGACAACTATTTTGGGATGAATGCCTAATTTAAGGAAGCTGTACAACCTGTGTTTGATTCTGATTTGGTCCCTCTGAACAGCAGCAAATATCAAGGACTCTGCATAAAATTTAGGTTATAGCACCTTCCTTTCTGCTCACTATTTTTGAGAGAGAACATTGCCCCTTTGAGGCAATTTTTTGGTGGAGTTTCCATGATCATCATAGTTATTTCTGATTATAGAAAGTATTTAATTGTGTTATGAAGAATTATGGGGAATTTTTATAAAACCACTCTTAGTTTTCGGCTTGTAAGTTCTCCCTGAATTCTCTGTTGGCCGTTCTATATTTTCTTATAGGCCTGAGGAAATTATTCAGGTTTTGAGTAGAAAAATAACACTATCAAAATCCGATGGAATATTTCAAAATCTTTCACAAAAGCCTTAGGAATTCCTGCTTTATATCTCATGAAGTCAGTGTCTATGGTTTTAACCATTGCTTCAGGGAAATTTCCCTTTATTCACCATGAGGGACCTGTGTTTTCAGCACAAAAATAATAAAACTTTTGAGACAAGTTGCGAAGTCTAGAAAATTATGGAGATGTGAATAACTTGTTTGTTCATAAAAGAGATTTTCACTTTCACCTGGCAAGTGATGTACTTGATTCCTCTGTCTCACAGCTGGTATTTCATTCCTATAAAAGCCTGGTGCTGCCTCGGGAGTTCTGGTAGCAAGTCCTAAAGGAAGGGAATAAAAAACTATTGGCATGTAATTTCTTAGACCAAGTAAACCAAGAATTTTTACCTTAGAGGTGAATTTCATGTAAACTATTTGGAAGGGTCTCTATTTTGTGCCTTTATCTGAGTATTTTGGTACTTCCCCAACAGAGGACTGTTTGGAGGGAAGAATCTTTCTTCTTTGGAGGATGCAGTGGGGTTCTAGCACATAGAATCACACAGAAGGAGCATTCAAGCTAGGCCATAAGACCCAGTTCTAACCCAAGTTTGAGAACAACAGAGCCAGTTAGTTCTTTGTGAGTATTTAGTGATGTTAGCCTCTATGATATTTTTATAAAGATATATTTACTAAAGATATCTAAATAAATAAATTGTAATAAAGACAAATATTTCTATCATGCTAGCCTTCACTTGAACTCGATAGCATAATGTGTGTTGTATATTGTGGACAGTAAGAATCATGAGGATGGATGGCTGTATAGGTACCAGCAGTACTGGAGACTGATGCTAGCCTAGAAAGAGATGTTCATCTGAGAAAGTGATATTTTTTCTTTTTGGTTAGGAAGATTCATCTTGAGTTAACATCTATTGCCAATCCACCTCTTTTTTTCTTTTTTGTTTGCGGAAGATTAGCTGTGAGCTAACATCTGTGCCAGTCTTCCTCTATTTTGTATGTAGATCATCACCACAGCATGGCTGACAAGTGGTGTGGTCTGCGCCCAGGATTGGAACCCGCCAACCCAGGCCACTGAAGTGGAGCGTGCTGAACATAACCACTACACCATGGGGTCGGCCCCATGAGCAAGTGATTTTTAAAGGCACACCTTCAAGGAGGACAAATTAGAAAAATACACACTTTGTAGGTAGATATAACCCTGCAGTTGAAGGCTTGGTTAGTTTTCAACTCTTAGTCCAGAGAAAAAGGGGCTCTTTCCTTTAGAGGATTGCAGTTCTGTGCCAGGTAAGTGGAGCTAGGTCTGACTGTTAGCTCCTGCTCACCCCTTTGGGAGGTGTTTATGCAGTACACAAATTGCACAACCTTACCTGGTGAGTGAAAAAGGTTATGCAGCTTCAAGAAAAAACAACTAACAATTTGTAAAGTTATTAGTTTAATGTTGGTTTCTGCAGATAGACTGTCACATTTGGCATGGAGTATGTTTATTTTGTTCACTAGTCTATTCTCATTGGATAACATAATATCTACCTAACTGTAGATACTGAAAATTATTTGTTGAATAGTTCAGTGAATGAATAGATAATATGAAATGATTGTTTTATCCAGGAAGCTAAGAACATCAGCATTCTAGTTGGCTCATTGGGGTTCTTTCAGCTCACAATTCCTACTCTGGTCTCTCTCGCTATCCTCAAGGAAATATTTAACAGTTTAAAATTTCACTCTATTTTTCCTGTATTTATTGGGCTATTAGAGGGAGTTTCAGATCCATATAGAAAATCAGAGTTATAAAACGCTTACTGGTCTCTGGCTTTCTTAAGTTCTAACCTCTCTTACTCAGAGATATTTGTGTCAATGTTTTAATCTGTTTTTAGCAGACTTTAAAGGGGTGAGGGTCTGAGATCCCAAAATAAATACTGAGAAGGGAAATAACTACTGAAAAAAGAATATCAAAGAAAATTCACAGAGCCATGGTTCCCAAGTGCTCCAGAGACCAGAAGCATCAACTGGGAACTTGCTAGAAATGCAGAATCTCAGGCCACATTCTAGACTAACTGAATTAAAATCTCTGGCACTAGCAATCTGTTTCAACAAACTCTTCACATGATTCTGATACATTCTTATGTTCAAGAATCACTGTACTAAGTGAAAAAAAAAAGAGAGGGCAAGAATAGTATTGGTTCTTAAATGCTACATATAAAAAAAAGGGGAGATAAAAACAGATAAAAACGTAATAATTGCCATTATTAATCAGACCTAATGAACTACTTCTGAGTGTATAAATCAAAGTGACTTGTTAGAAGGCATGACTACATTTCTTAAGTTTTCAAAAGTTTTAATGTATTACAAATATTCTAGTTTCTCTTATTTACACATATTGGTTCTTTCATTCATAAGTTATCTAAACATTTTAATTGTTGTGTTTTCATTCTTTTCCTCCTCTAGAGATAATAAGCTTCATGAGTTTTGTAAACTATCATTAAAGTCTTAAATTTGCTTTTTTTCATAGTTACATTTTAGTTTTATGAGATCGGGCTAAGAAGTCTGCATTTATCCTAACTATACTCTTTCTGATAATCTAGATTGCACGTAGCAATTCCTAAAACAAAAGCAAGAGATTGAAGAATGTGTTTTATGTACATGTATTCTGGAAATAGCATCGGGCAGATTCTCCTTTGTGGGCTTAAAAAGATCCCTTAATACGGCACAGTTACTTATTTTTATTTTTCATGGGAAATGAATGGAATGAGCAAATATTATTTCCAGTATTCTTAAGTAAGATAAAATATGTTGGTACTTTTCCTAGAAAGATAAATTTCACATCTTTTAACAAATATATAATGATGAAAAAGTTGTTATGTTAAAAAAAAATCTCTCATTCCTTGTTATGATTATCTGTAATTTAAAGTTGCTACTATAAAAGAGTGGGATGTGCCCCTCAAACCAATCTCAAGGCACTGAAGTGATAAATGAATCTTATCACAGTTAGTCATTTCTGTTCCAAGTAACATAATACAAAGGTAGTCCAAACCTTCCTGCTTTGAAGCATGACTGCATGCAAAGTCCTCTGAGTCTGCCTTGCAAAAAACCAAAACAAAAGAGTGTGGTGTTGGTGTTTCCAGATCTGCTCTAACATTAATGAAAGAAGCAACATCATAGGCAGAGAGCTAAAAGCAAGATGTCTACTAAAAACCTCCAGCAATTATCATAATTAATTATGAAATATTGAAAGACTTATCCCTGAGATTGGGAACAAGGAAAAAGATGTCTGCTAACACCACATCTATTCAACATTGTACTGGAGGTCCTAGCTAGTTTCTTCCTTTAGAAAGAAGAAATAGAACTGTCATTTTAACAGGGGGCATAATTGGATTAAGAGGCAATCCAAAAGAATTTACAAATTATTGGAATTAAATAAATTTATCAAATTTTCTGGATATAAGGTCAATTTTAAAAAATTAATTGTATTGTATATTCTAGACACAGACAATAAGAAAAAGAAATTTTAAAACTTACAACATAAAAAAACATTAAATACAAAGGAATAAATCTAATGAAAGATGTACAAGACTCCTACAAAGAAAGCTAAAAATATTATTGAGAGAAAGTAAAGAAGACATATATAAATGAAGAGATATTAAATGGAAAAATCAATATTGTTGAATTTTTTTTTTTTTGGAGGAAGATTAGCCCTGAGCTAACTGCTGCCAATCCTCTTCTTTTTGCTGAGGAAGGCTGGACCTGAGCTAACATCTGTGCCCATCTTTCTCTGCTTTATATGTGGGATGCCTACCACAGCATGGTGTGCCAAGCGGCACCATGTCCACACCTGGGATCTGAACCGGTGAAGCCAGGGCTGCCGAAGTGGAATGTGTGCACTTAACTGCTGTGCCACAGGCTGGCCCCAGTTGACTATGTTAACCTGCCTAATTGATATATAGATCCAATGAAACTGCAATCATTATCTAAACACATTTGTTTGTGGGCAAACTGAAAAAATCCTTTCTAAAAGTTATATGGAGACACAAAAGACCTAGAATAGCTATAACATTCTTTAAAAAGAACCACAAAAAGAAAATTGGAGAACTCACACTATCAGCAATACTATAAAGGTAGAGCAATTAAAACAGTGTGGAATTGGATAAATGATAAGCATGCCAATGAAATAGACCATGAAGTCTAGAAACACACACATACATACATGTTAAAGTACATTAATTTGTGGCAAAAGTACCACTTTAGTGCAGTGTGAGAAATGACAGTTTTCCCATAAATGGTGCTTATCAACTGGATACCTAAAATGGAACGAATGAACCTTGACTCCTTTCTTACATTATACACAGAAATATATTCCAAATGGAACTTGAACTTAAATGTGAAAGGTAAAACAACAAGTCTTCTAGAAGATAATATAGAAAAATAGCTTCAGGACCTTGGGGTGGACAAATACTTTTTTTTAAAACAAAACACAAAGCACTAGCAATAAAAGATAATATTGATAAATTGAGTTACATTACCATTAAAAACTTCTGTTTATCAAAAGACCACCTTTAAGAGAGTAGAAGTCAGGCCACAGAATGGGAAAAGATATTTTGCACTATATACATCCAACAAAAGACTTCCATGTATATATGTATTTATCTATCTAGGTACATACACAGAATTCCTATATATCAGAAGAAAAATTGGCAACACAATAACAATGAATAAAAGTCTTGAATATCTTATAAAAGAGGATATCAAAAAGAGTTAAGAAACATAAAAGAAGCTAATAAAAATTATTAGACATCAGGGATATGCAATTCAATTTAATTCCATTAGCATTACGTACACACCAGAATGATTAAAATTTTTTTTAAAAATTAAACATTGGCAAGCATGTGGAACAAAGGGAACTTTCATACACTGTTAATGGAAGTAAAATTGGTGCAACCACTTTAGAAAACTCAGTAGTATTTACTGAAGCTGAACATATACATACCCTATTACCCCAAAATTCCACTCCTAGATACATGTACAACAGAAGTGAGCTTTCATTTGCATTAAAAATTGTAAAGATTGGTCAGAATGGCTTTATGTATAATAGCTCCAAACTGAAAATCATCTAAATGTTCAACAATAAACTGCATAAATAAATTGAAGTATATTCATATAATAGAATATTATATAACAGTGAAAAATCACTCAGCAACATAGATGAATATCATATACATAACGTTGAGCAAAATAAGCAAGAAACAAAAGAAGTAAATATTGCATGATTCTATTCACATAAGAATCTAAAACCTACAAACCTAATCTATGGTGATAGAAGTCAGAATAGTAGGTACTTTTGTAGGGGTTAGTGGCTGAGAGGGGCATGAGAGAGGTTTCTGGGGTTTAGAAACATTCTATATCTTTATCTGGGTGTTGTTTACATGGTGTATTCATTTGTAAAAACTAGTCTATCTGAACTCTTAAGATTTATGCACTTTGATATTTATATATTATCCCATAGTTAAAAATGTTTACCTCAAAAGAGGTAAGGCCAAGGTACACAAAAAAATTCCAAATAAAAAAAGCAAGAGTTGTAGTATTAATAGTAAACAAGGTAGAATTCAGGTGAAGAACACATAATATGAAATGAACAATGGTGATTAATGGTAAAGGATGTAGTTTTTGTGAATATATTTCTGAATAATCTACACATGAATATTCTTAAAATAAAAACACAGCAGATACAAGGAAAAATAGACAAAAACATACTAGTATGATTTTTAAATTTGCCTTTTTTCCATCCTTGACAAGTCAAGTAATCAAAATACATTCATGCACCGCATAACGATGTTTCGTTCAAGGATGGACTGCATACTATACGATGGTGGTCCCATAACATTACTATCATATAGCCTAGGTGTGTAGTAGGCTATACCATCTGGGTTTGTCTAAGTACACTCTGTGATGTTTGCACAACGACGCATTTATCAGAACATATCCCTGCCATTAAGTGACACGTGACTGTATAAGTAAGGATATGAAGGATTTAGATAACAGAATTAATAAGGTAACACAAAACTACTTAATGCTACATATTTACATTAAATAACTCTTGGGTCAAAGAAATATAAACAAATCATCTACTATATAGAAAATACTCAATGCAATCACAATTTATCAAAAGCTGTACATTTAATGCAGAGTTCAAAGGGAAATTCATCCTTATTAACTTGTATCACCATGTAAGAAATAATAAATATAAATAAATTAAGCATCTACCACAAAAAAGTTGAAAATGGAAAAATAAAATAAAAGGAAAGCAGAAGAGGGAACTAATAAAGATAAAAGCAGAAAGCGATAAGTTAGAAAACAAAAAACTCAGTAAAACCTTTGTTTGGGTTTAAATAAATAGCAGAATAGATTGACTATTAGCTAGTCTAATTAAAGAAAGAAAGAATTTCAATCTTTGCATATGTTACATTATACATTGTTAGAAAATTTCCATAATGAAAATATTTTTCTTTATAGGAAAGTAAAAATATACAAAATAAGTAATCATAAGAGGTAATTGACTTGACAAGGGAATTCTACCAAAACTTTAAAAAGTAGATAATCCCAATAGTATTTAAATTCTTGGGCATAAAGAAAGAAGTCTTTAGAAGATCAACATCTGATTACAAAAAACTGCTCTAAGGTAGAGATACTGCACCACAAAGTTAAAAGATAAGTGAGAAAAATATTTGGATCTCATGTCACAAAGGGATAATCCTCTTAATTTATGGAGAGGTAATACAAATTGATATGAAAATGACAAACAACGCTATAAAAAATTGGTAAAGTATAGGAATAGATGAGTTACAGAAAAAATATTTAAACATGAGTTACAGCTTAAACATATTAAAAACTATTCAACATCACTCACAATAGGTGAGATGTAAATTGAAACTATATTGACATATCCTTTTTACTTAATAGACTCACAAAGGAAAAAAAATTTGAGAAGCAATATTTGCATGTATTGTTGGAAGGAGAGAAAATTGTTGCAAACTCTAAGGGGAACAATTTGGGAGTATCTATAAAGATTAGACAGTCATACACGCTTTGATCTAGCAACTCTAATTTTAGGAATTTATCCCATAGATATACCTGTACACATTTGAAATGAGAAATGTACAAGGTTTAGTCACTGCAGTATTGTTTGACATAGCAGAAGATTGGTACCAAACTAAGTGTCCTTGAATTGGTGAAATTATTAAATTATACTACTATTAAATTACTATGTAATTCGATATCATATAACTATAAATAAGAATGAGGAAATACTTCATGTAATGTAATGGAAAGACAAGATACACAGTAAAGCGAAACAAGCAAAGTATAGTGAAATGAATATACTTTGAAATATACTATCTCTATAAAAAAAGAATATATGCATATTTGGTTTGTTTACAAACAAATGGAAGGATAAAAAAGAAACATAATAATGATTATAATTCAAGAGAATAGAAACAATGTATGGCGAAGGATGGTAGGGAGATTTTTTCGTTCTTTTTTTGATGTTTGAACCATATAAATATATTACTATTCAAATTCAGATTATAGACGAGAATTTAAAGTGAGGTTAGGTTATTTAAATTTGATATAGGATACCTAATTATATTTTATATTAAAGATTCTGACATGGGAAAATATGATCAAAGTAGTATTTTAAGAAGATTAATTTTGCAACATGATATGCAAAATGAATTGTAAGAGGGAGAGAAAGAAAGCAGAGACACCTGTTAGGACATTTTTGGGATACTCTAGATATGGGGTAATAAATACCTAAATTAAAATGGTGCCAATGGGAATGCAAAACAAAGGGTAAATATATAAGACTGTGTTTAAAATAAAAACAGTAAAATAAGGATTAAATAGATATGATTAAAACAAAAATTTACACAGGACACTAGGTTCTACTTAGCCTACATTTCTGAAGACTAAGGATAAACAACTAATAACTCTTAAAAGATGGAGTAAACTGAAGAAATGTCACATTCTAATGAATTTCTAAAAGTCAAAACTTATTGCTTTATAAAGACGTTATTAAATGTTTGCAAATTTGTATGTAGATCAAATAAAAATAAATAAAATAATTAAAATAAAAAGGAATTATAATTTTTTTGATACTCTGTGAAAACAGATCTACAATTCAGTGTCAAAGACATACCTAACATTTTTGGTGCTTAAGAATTTACACATTACTATATGCACATTTTAGAAAAATAACATAAATAAAAATTTAAAAAATAAGCAAACCATTCATAATCCCACCACCCAACAATTTCAACTGTTAATATTTTTTTCACATACCTTAAAGACTTATTCCTAGGAATCTTTATACTCACATTTTTAATATATTTTAATGGCTCACCCTTTATCTTGACGTTCTACTTCCAACATATTACCATTTTTTCTTTCTTTGTCAATGAATATACATGTTTCCAAACTAGGGTCCAGAGAGATGGTATCATGTGCTGCACCTATAGTATATATTTCCCACTAATTCAGCTCTAGCTATAAGAAGACAGAGTTTCTGTATAATATTATCAATTTTTACTTAGAATTATTAATATATCTGAAAAATAACTTTCCTTTAAAATGTCTTTAAAAGTATTGCACTCATACTTCTGATCTCAATTTTTTGGGAGGCCAAAAATATTTTTAAAGACATTTATTTCTATTTGGTTTTGGAATAAAACTTGCTTATGATTAAATTCCTAAAACTGAATTACACCTGATTACTAAAATTACAAATTTTACATTATAAGAATTATGAAAATAAGCAGGAGATTACTGCAGTGAATTACCAGAAGCTTGAAAATACCACTCATGTTTACCTGAAGTGGGAGACTTGCATCGCTCAAGTTCCTGGGGAACTGGACTATCATTCAACTCAGTTAAACCTGAAAATAAAATGACAAAAAAATGAGTTAAATTTTGCCAACACTTCATAGATAATTCTTATTTCTTAATTCCAATAAGTTTAAAAAGGTATTTTTTTTCTCCTGTGAAAGCTACTTTTCTATGCTCATGTTATGACAGTTATTCTTAAAATTTGTTTCAAAAAGTGATATAGGGGGGCTGGCCCCATGGCCGAATGGTTAAGTTCGCGCGCTCCGCTGCAGGCGGCCCAGTGTTTCGTTGGTTCGAATCCTGGGCACGGACATGGCACTGCTCATCAAACCACGCTGAGGCAGCGTCCCACATGCCACAACTAGAAGGACCCACAATGAAGAATATACAACTATGTACTGGGGGGCTTTGGGGAGAAAAAGGAAAAAATAAAATCTTTAAAAAAAAGTGATATAGGAAAAAGTAAGAAGCAATAATTAATTGATATACAAAGTGTAATTGAACATGGTGGAAAGACATAAAATTTCTTTTATTTTTTATATGAAATAGCTACTTTAATAAATAACCTAGTTCATCTGAAAATAGACTAATAATAATACAAATGAGAAGGTGTTTTTAAAAAGAGCTAATCAAATCTTCCACTTTCAAGAAAAATGGTTATTGGCTTTTAAAGAGATCTTTATGGAGATGCTACAAATTTTAAATATTACTTGTATATAAAAATGCAGTATTACATAGTACGTACTAAGTGATTTGTTCAATGGTATCAAGTTTCTTCTTATAATCACTACATTTTTCTCTTATTCTAATATTTCTTATTTTCTATTCTGTTTCTTTCCTGACAAAACGAGGATAGACATAATAGATCAATAAACATTTTGTAAGTCTCACTACATCTGCCAGTCTGCATTTCTATGGCATTCATAAAATACCCTTAATTATGATTTTCCTATCCTTCTTTGAGAGTCTCACATACTTTTTCTTTGTCAATAAATATTCAGAGTTTCTACTTTAATGTAAATCTCCCTACCCAGGAAAACTTAAGAGCTGTTGTCAATTACCAAAACCATCTTTCCCACCACCCGCTTCTTTATATAATTTGTACCAGTAAACTTGCTGTAGGTTCAAAAAGTCATAGAATTTTAGAAAAGGTTCGTTGTGATATTCTAGCCCAACCCTTATGTTTTATAGACAAGAAACTTAAGTTCAAAGAGTTTTAAAGTATTCATTTAAGGTTACAGAACTAAGTGCCAATGCTTAAGTAGAATTCTTTATATATTTTGGTTGAGTTTTTTGTCAGAAGTAGGTATGGTGAATATTTTCTTCCAGTATGTGACTTATCTTTTATTTTCTTAATGAAAATGGAGTGTCTTTTGATGAGCAAATTAGTTTACTTGACAATTAATTTTTTATTTCATTGTGATCTTTTTTGGATTCCAGTATAATTAATCATTGCCTACCCATGGTCATGAAGATATTATTCTTAATTTACTTCAAGAAGCACTTTAATTTTTAGCTTTGATTTTTAGGGCTATAATTCATCCTAAGTTAATATTGACTATGGTGCGAGGTAGGGAGTAAAGTCCATTTTCTCCCCCTATATGTTTGCCAAGGTGTTCCACCATTATTTGTTAAAAAAGACTTTCCTGTCTTCATTGATTTTTATCAGTGCCGTAGTCAAAAATAAATTGGCCATATATGTGAGGGTCTATTTCCGGACTATCTATTCTGTGATCATTGGTCTATTTGTCTATCTTGTTTGACTACCACACTATCTAATTAACGTAAGTTTTATAGTACATCTTGAAATCAGGTAGTGAAATCTTTCAACTTTGTTCTTTTCCAAGAGTGTTTTAGTTATTCTAGATTCTTTGCATTTCCATATTAATTTTAGAATCAAATTTCTACAAGAGGATATGCTAGATTCTTATTGTATTGTGATAAATCTATGGATAAATTTGGTAGAATAAACATCTTAAAAACAGTGAGTCTTCCAACTCTTAAACATGGTATTCCTCTCCATTTAAATGATTGTTAGAAAATTTCTGTCTGCACTGTTTTGAAGATTTCAGCATAGAGGTCTTGTACTTGGCATTTTTCAAGTCTTCTATTTCCTTTTTGGTCTTCTGTCTAGTTCTCACATCGTTATCAGAAGTGGAGCATTGGAATTTCCAATAATGATTGTTTAATTGTCTATTTCTCCCTTTTATTCTGTCAGGTATTGCTTCATGTACTTTGTAGCTCTATTGTTAGGTGTATATATAATTGTTTTATCTTCTTGATGGATTGACAATTTTATTATTTTAAATGTCCCTCTTTACTTATAGTAATATTTTTTCTGCTTTGAAATCTATTTTGTCTATATTAGTATAGCTACTCCAGCCTTCTTTTTTTTTTTTTTTTTGAGGAAGATTAGCCCTGAGCTAACTGCTGCCAGTCCTCCTCTTTTTGCTGAGGAAGACTAGCCCTGAGCTAACATCCATGCCCATCTTCCTCTACTTTATATGTGGGACGCCTACCACAGCATGGCATGCCAAGTGGTGCCATGTCTGCATCCAGGATCCAAACCAGCGAACCCCAGGTGGTGAGAAGTGGAACATGCGCACTTAACTGCTGTGCCACCAGCTGGTCCAACTCCAGCTTTCTTACGGTTGCTGTTTGCATGATCATTTTCCATCCTTTTGCTTGCAACCTATTTGTATACTTTTTGTCACCTTAAGACAGCATAGAGTTGGATCTTGATTTTTAAAAAATCTGGTCCAACAATCTCTATCTTTTGATTGGATTGTTTATCCACAATCAATGTTATTATTGATATAGATAGATTGCATCTGTCATTTTACTTTTGGCTTTCTGTGTGTCTCATGTCTTTTTTGTACTTCTAATCCTCCTTCACTGCTTTGTTTGGCATTAAGTAAATATTTTCTAGTGTAACTCTTCAATTTCTTTAATAAATTTTTCACTATATTTTTCCAGTTCTTTGTGGTTGCTCTAAGACTTAACATGTATGTTTTATCAGGATCTACTTCAGATGTATACCGACTTAATTCCAGTGAGATATAGAAATATTACTCTTTTATATCTCTATTTCCTCTTTCTCCTTTATGTTCTATACATCCATATGTGTTACAAACTCAACAATGTATTGTTACAATTATTACTTTATATAATTTTATGCTTTTTATAAAAGATGAGAGAGGAAAGGAAAGCAAACATATATTTATAAAGTTTGTATATTAATATTCTGATTTACCATTTCTGGCTCTCTTCATTTGTTTTGGTAGATCATCTGGTGTCATCTGCTTACTCAAATACAACCCTGTCTCTCACTCACCTCCCTTGTGCTGTTATTGGAAAAAAACATTACATTTTTGCATGTTTAGGCCTAACAATACAATTTTATACATATCGTTTCACAAATTGCTTTTTAAATCAATTAAGAGATTAAGAAATATGCTTTTACACTATTATTTTTAATTACATAATTACCTTAAAAGTATTCTTTTTTCCTTTGTGTAGATTCAAATTACTATCTAGGGTTACTTTCTTTCAGCTTGTAGAACTTCCTTTAGTATTTCTTGTAAGGTGGTTCTGCTGGTAACAAACTCACTCAGTTTTTGTTTACCTGGGAATGTCTTTATTTCACCTACAGTTTTTTGCTGGATATAAGATTCTTGGTTGACAGTTTTTTCCTTTGAGCACCTTGCATGTGTCATCCTAGTAACCTCCATTGTTGCTGATGAGCCATTAATCCTATTGGAGTTCCCTTGTATGTGACAAGTCTTTTTTTTTTTTTTTGGTGAGGAAGATTGTTGCTGAGTTAACATCTGTGCCAATCTTCCTATATTCTGTATGTGGGATTCCTCCACAGGATGTCTTGATGAGCAGTGTGTAGGTCCACACCCAGGATCTGAACTCATGAACCCTGGGCTGCCGAAACAGAGTGTGTGAACTTAACCACTATGCCACTGGGCTGGCACCTGTGGCAAGTCAGTTTTCTCTTAATGCTTTCAAGATTTTCTCAATGTCTTTCAGCATTTTTACTATGATGTGTCTGGGTGCGGATGTCTTTTAATGTATCCTTCTTGGAGTTCTTTGAGCTTCTTCGACATGTACATTAATGTTTTTCATCAAATTTTGGAAGTTTTCAGCCATTATCTCTTCAAATATTTTTCTGCTTCTTTGCCTCTCTTCCCTCCTCCTCCTCCTCTTGTTATGGACATGTTGGTACACTTAAGGTATCCCACACTTCTCTGAAGCTTTGTTAATTTTTCTCTCTCTTCTTCAGAATGCATAGTCTCTGTCAACATACATTCAAGTTTGCCAGTTCTTATTCCTGCCTGTTCAAATCTACTGTTGAGTCTCTCTAGCGATTTTTTTCTTTTCACTTATTGTACTTTTCAACACAAGAATTTCCAGTTGGTTCTTTTTTTCTCTTGATCCCCTTCACCCATTTCATCCATCCTCCACCCTGTGCCTCTGGCAACCAACAATGTGTTCTCTGTATCTATGAGCTCTTTGTTATTGTTGTTATTTATTTGTCTTTAGATTCTACATGTAAGAGATATTATATGGGATTTGTCTTTCTCTGTCTGACTTACTTCACTTGGCATAATACTCTCGAGGTCTATCCATGTTGTTGCAAATGGCAAGATTTCCTTCTTTTTTATGGCTGAATAATATTCTGTTGTATATATACACATTTGCTTTATCCATTCATTCATTGAAGGACATGTAGGTTGTTTCCATATCTAGGCTATTGTAAATTATGCTGCAATGAACATGGGGGGGGTGCATATATCTTTTTGAGTTGCTGTATTGATTTCTTTTGGATAAATACTCAGAAGTGGAATAGCTGGATCATATGGTAGTTCCATTTTTAATGTTTTGAAGGAAGCTCCATGCTGTTTTCCATAAGGGCTGCACCAATTTACATTCCCAACAACAGTGCATAAGAGTTCCCTTTTCTCCATATCCAACACTTATTATTTCTTGTCTTTTTAATAATAGCTATTCTAACAGGTGTGAGGTGATATCTCATTGTGGTTTTGATTTGCATTTACCTAATGATTAGTGATATTGAGTACCATTTCATGTCCCTGTTGGCTATCTGTATGTCTTCTTTGGAAAAATGTCTATTCAGGTCCTCTGCCCATTTTTTAATTGAATTGTTTGGGTTTGGTTTTTTTTTTTTTTCTATTGAGTTGTATGAATTCTTTATATATTTTGGATATTAACCCTTTTATCAGATACGTGATTTGCAAATATTTTCTCCCATTCAGTAGATTGCCTTTTCATTTTGTTGATGATTTTCTTTGGTGTGTAGGAGCCTTTTAGTTTGATGTTGTCCCATTTGTTTGTTTTTGCTTTGGTTGCCCTTGCTTTTGACGTCAAATCCAGAAAATCATTGCCAAGACCCATGTCAAGGAGCTTACTGTCTATGTCTTCTTCTAGGATTTTTATGGTTTCAGGTCTTACGTTCAAGTTTTTAATCCATTTTGAGGTAATTCTTGTCTATGATAGTTCTATTTTGGTTCTTTTTATAACTTCCATCTCTTTGTTGATATATCTTTTGGATGAGATATTATCATCATAGTTTCCTTTACTTCTTTAAGCATGGTGTCTTTTAGTTCTTTAAGCATGGTGTGTTTCAACACATTTTTTAAGGCTGCTGTGAGGTATCTGCCAAATCCAACATCTGGACTCCCCTCAGAGGCAATTTCTGTTGCCTTGTTTTTTCCTATGAATGGGTCACACTTTCCTGTTTCTTTGCATGTCTTACTATATTTAATTGATAACTAGATATTTTAGGTAACATAGCAATTCCCGTAACTGATTACTAATTCCCTGTCTCCTTTGATGTTTGTTGTGGTTTGCTTATTTGTTTAGGGACATGGCTAGACTATTTGGGTGAAGTTTATTTCCCTTACATTGCGAAGACTTTGATGTTGCTTCTCAGAAGGTACAGTCTTCAGTGGACATACAGTCACTCTGGAATGGTAGTGATTTTAGCAAAGTTCTCTTTGACTGTCTCTTTCCTTGATCTCTCTGTTAAGCTGTCTGCTTCTGTTGATATCACATCCAGCTATTAGGTATCACAATCAGAACCAGGTGATTGCTTTATTGTTTTTGACAATGTCCTAGGACATCTATTACTCAACATTCTAATCCAAGTAAATTTGAGCAGAGGTCATATTTGAACCCAGTCTTTGAGGTCTGTTCAAATCCTAGGAGGAGTCTTCTTAGCTGTCTCTTTTCTTGGTTCACCAGCTCACCTAGGGTCTAGCTGGTGCTCTTAATTAAGAAGCTACCAGCTTCTTATTTGATTTCTACCAAATACTTCATTGTTTTTGAGGGCATCCTTAGGCTTGAACATGCCCAAATTGTGTTTCAAAAAAAGCTAGGTCCCTGGGGGACACCTTCAGGGTTCACTCTTCTTAAGATTGCCTCTTCCCCTGGGCAAAACGTCTGAGCCACTAGTCTAGGCCCTGGGTAGCTTTGGCGTAGTCAGCTTGATGTTTCTGGCATGAAATCTCTGCTTAGGAGCAAGTTGGAGTGTGAGCAATCCGGGCCGCAGCATTTTTGGCTTGCCATGGCTGGTGTAAACCTTCTGTCATATGAGTGGGGGATAGGCAGGGGAAGGAAATCTCTAACCTCTTGGCCACATTCACCAGGAATTTGGCCTTTTCAATTTGGAGTTGGAGGGGATGAGAAATGCTGGCAACCTGAAGGCAGGAGAGGTATAAAGCAAGTTGTGGCTCAGTGCTATAGACTCTCATATTTTACCAAGTATCAGTAGATTTTCTTGAATAAATGTTTCTTTATTTTCTGTATCCTTAGGAAAATTTCCTGAAACTTTAAATAATTGTTTTTTTAAAAAATAGTTTTCACCAGTTATGCTTTTTTTCTGGAGAATGTGCCCATGGTGCTCTTCAAGTTGCCATCTGGAGGTCTATCTTGTACATAGCATTTTTAAAATAAATACATTTCTCAACTGTTTGCTGCTATTACATAGAAATATGATTTGTTTTTGTATACTGACTTGTATTCTTCAATGTTACTAAGTTCATACATTGTTTTTGTAGCTTTTTTATAGATTCCTTTGGGTTTCCTACATACAATATATCTTTGGCAAACAGAGTTTTAATGTTGTCTTTCCAATCTTTAGGTATATTATGTTTTATCTTGCCTTTTGCCCTTGCTATGTCATCAAGTACAATGTTGAACAAAGGTGATGAGAGTGGACGTCATTATCTTGTTACCAGTTTGAGTGGAAAAACATTCAACATTTCACAATCAAGTATGATGTTATTTGTAGGTTTTTTATAGATGAGCTTTATTCAATTAAGGGAATATTCTTCTATTCTTGGTTTTCTGAGGATTTTTATGATAAATAAGTGTCAAATTATGACAAATTTTTTTTCATGTATTGAGATGACATTATTTTCTCCTATATTATGTTAATCAGATGTTTTGCATTGATTGATTTTCAAATTTTAAATTTATATTCTTGGGAAGAATGCACCTGGGTTATGATGTTTTATCTTTCTTGCATATGTCTGTCTTCCATTTGCTAATAATTTATTTAGGATTTTTGCATCTATGTTCATGAGTGAGACTAGCCTGTACTTTTCCTTTAAGTTACTGTCTTTGTCAAGTTTTGGTTTTCAACATTGTGCTGGCCTTAGATAACCAGTTGGGAAGAATTTCTTCTGTTTTCTATTCGCTGGACTTGTTTGCATAAGATTAGTGTTATTTCTTCCTTAAATGTTTGACAGAATTAATCACTGAAGACATTCAAGGCCTACAGTTTTCTTTGCTGTAATTGATTTTGAATTTAAGATTTTTCTTTTAAAGATTGGCCCTGAGCTTATATCTGTTGTCAAACTTCCTCTTTTTTTTCTTCTCCCTAAAGGCCCCCAGTACATAGTTGTATATTCTAGTTGTAGGTCCTTCTAGTCCTGCTATGTGGGACACCGCCTCAGCATGGCTTGATGAGCAGTGCTAGGTCCATGCCCAGCATCCGAACCGGTGAGATCCTGGGCTGCCAAAGTGGACTGTGTGAACTTAACCACTCGGCCATGGGGCCAGCCCCTGAATTCAAGATTTTTTAAAAGACAGGAGGCTATTTATATTTTCCAATGTGCTTGCTGTCCGTTTTTCTAATTTTTTTCTTTTAAGAAATCTCTTTATTTCTTCTATATTGTCAATTTATAGGCATATAGTTAATAATATTACTTTATTATTTTTAATGTCTGTAGAATCCACAGTAATGCTCCCTTTTTCATGCCTAGTATTGGTTACTTATGTTCTTTCTTCTTTTTTCTTCAGTCTTGGTAGGGTTTTATAGATCTGAGTAATCTTTTTGAAGAACTATTGTGTGATTTTGTTGATCTACTCTATTGTTTGCCCCATATTTCATTGATTTCCCACCTTTATTTCCTTTCTTCTGTTTACTTTGGGCTACATTCTTCTTCTTTCAGTGTCTTAACAAAGAAGTTTAGATGGTTGATTTGAGATTGTTCTTTTTTTTGTAACACAAGCATTTAAAATTTTAGATTTTCCTTTAAGCAATACTTTAGCAGCGCCTCAAAAATTTTGATATTTTGTGTTTATACTTTCAATCAGTTCAAAAGTATTTTAAAATTTCCCTTTTGATTTCTTTTTTAAGTCAGCAGCTATTCTAAATTTCCAAATATTTGGGGATTTTAGGATATATTTTTTTTATTGATTTCTAATTTAATTTCATTGTTACCAGAGAACATACTCTGCTTGATTTCAATCCTGTAATTTATATTTCATTATAACTTGTTTTATAACTCAGCCTATATTTATGAATGTTCCATGTCTGCTTGAAAGGAGAGCATATTTTAATTTGTGTGGTGTAGGTGTCTATTTACATTAGTAGTTCAATTTGGTTAAGACAGTTGCTTAAGTTTTTTATATCCTTACCAGTTTTTCTATTTGTTCTATCAGTTACTGAGGAGAAATGATGAATCTCTAGGTATGATTGTAGATTTGTCTATTTCTTTCTTTAGTTTTGACAATTTTTGCTTTATATATTTTGAATATCTCTTATCAGGTCTAAATGAGTATAGGATTTTTTTATCTTCCTGATAAGCAACTCTTTTATAATTTTGAACTGCCTCTCTATCTCCTTGTTTTGAAGTCTACTTCATCTCATAGCCACATCAGCTTTCTTTGGGTTAGTGTTTTGATGGAATTCTTTTTCTCTTATTTTCAATTTGTGTGTTTTTACAATTAAAGTGCATCTCTTATACATAGCATATAGTTGGGTCTTTTTTTCATCCTGTCTCACAATATCTAGCCCTTTTTTTGGAGGGGGAGAACGTTTGCTCCGTTTACATTTAATATAATCATTGATGGAGTTAGGTTTACATCTACCATCTTCCTATTTGTTTTCAGTTTGTCCCCTCTGTTCTTTTCTCCACTGTTCTTCTTTTTGGTCTTTTGAGAAAATCAAACATTTTTTAGTATTCCGTTTTGTGTTTTCTTTGGCTAGTAAACTACACCTCTCTGTTGTATTTTTTTAGTGGTTGTTCTAGGGATTATAATAAGCATCTATAATTCATCACAATATACCTTTAATTATTATTGCATCATTTCTATTATGATAAAAGAAACTTATAGCAGTGTAATTCTGTTTACCTCCCTTCCATCCTTTGTTACTGTTGTCATACATTTTTCTTCTACATGGTATAAACTCCATAATACATTATTACTTTTTAACTTAAAGAGTAAATTAACTTTTAAATATTTTAAGAAAAGATAAAATAATCTTTTATATTTACCTAGATATTTATTATTTCCAGTGCTCTTCATTCTTACTGCATATCTAAATCTCCATCTGGTATTATTTTTTTTCCAGCCTTAAAAACCTCCTTTATCATTTATTGTAGTGCAGGTCTGCTAATGACAAATTTCTTTCCCTTCATTTAAAAATATTTTTGCTAGATATAGAATTCTGAATGTACAATTATTTTTCTCTAGTACTTGAAAGATGTCTTCTGTTTTCAATTATTTCTGCTCAGAGATGACTCTTTATTCATATCATTGTGTGTGTACGTACGTTTATTTACGACTTTTAAGGTGTTCTCTTTGATGTTGGTTTCAGTAGTTTTACTATGAAGTCTTAAGTATGGTTTCTTTGCATCTTTCTAGTGTAGGGTTTTCTGAGCTTCTCGGATCTTACAGTTCATGTTTTTCATAAAATTCAGAAAAATGTTCAGCCACAATTTACTGATGCTCATTTAGATTTTAACATTTTTTAAAATTCTGCTTCTGTTTGGATCTTTTTCATTGACCTATATTCAAGTTCAATGATACTTTCTATGGCTGCCCAATATATTGTTAAGGCAACACATGAACTTTTGATTTCAGATATTTTATTTTTCATTTCCAGAATTTCTATTTGGTCATTTTTTAGTTTCAGTTTCTCTCCTGAAATTCCCCAACATATTCACCTCTTCTAATCCATCTTTTACTATAAATTTCATAACAATTGTTTAGAAATTCTTGTCTGCTAATTTCAGTTAGGGTCATCTATGGGTCTACTGAGATTGACTTTTCCCCCTATGATTTTCTGCTTCTTTACATGTTTTCTAATTTATGATAGTATGATGTGTATAAAAGAATAGTGGAGACTGAAGTATATATATATATATGACTGGAGTACATATATATCCTTTTTTTTTTTTCATTTCTTTTGGCAGACAGCTTAAGGGAAGGGCTAGTCATTCCAATTCTACAAAATACTGAACTGAGCTGGGGCTGGCCTGCAGCTTTGATTAAATTAAGTTTCCCTTTAAAACTGGACCAAGAAAATCTCTCTTTGCTCTTCAATCCAACCCTCAAAGTTCCACATTCCCTTCACCAAGGGGCTGATTCCTAATTTTCTCAGTATTTGTGCAGGGAGAGGGTTGGGATACAGGTTCGGATAGTTTAATTTGCCTTAGGTCAAATGCTATAATAACCTCAGAATGCAAGTACTTTGAGACTACATGATTTCTCTCTTCTTTTCAGTCCCACTTGCATGGCCACTTTCTCAGAAAAATTCTCAAAGCAGTGAGTGCTAGGTGGCAGAGAATTGCCAAACTGAATAATTTTTTTGTGTGTTTAGAGCTATTTCAGATTCCCACTCAATAGGCCATTCCAGGCAGTCAATAAACCTCACTGGTTTTTCCTGTTCTTTGCACTCTGTCCATCTATGGAAAGCCCACTCCTCCTCCAACCCAACCCCCACCCATGTGCCTAGTCACTTGCCCCAGGTATGGAAGCAGCTGCAGCTTTCTACTCATCTATGAATGGCTCTTCTCTCTCTGAAATTCAGTTAATCAAGAATTCTTTGAATCCACCACTCTTCAGTAGTCTCATGGAAAAGTATGCTCTTAATTTTATCATTGTTATTATCACAGGATTTTATTACTGTTGTTGCAATCATTGTTATTACCAAGGGCATGAAGGACTTTCACATCTTTCAACATCCTATCTGGAAATGGAAAGCCCTCCTTCACTTATATTTTACATCTTAGAAATACTGTGGAAGCTGGATTGAAGACATGAGGACCAAGGGAATGGAAACCAGTTAAATTGGTTAATCTGTTACTAACATTAGTAGGTACTCACTGGAGTGCTCAAGGGGCATGCCAAATAACTGTGCTTTTCCTAATAATATATTGAGCACTAAATGGTGAGATTTCCATAAGATTATGTGGAGAAAGTTATGTTTGATATATGAATCAAGTCAAGCAAATTGACTACTAAACTTGGAAGATCTGTACAGTGATTCATTAAAAATTGTATATAAATCCTGGTTAAGCACAGATAAAAAAATTTATGGTAAATAGGCCATTGAATATCAGAAGACAAAATCCCCTTGGGGTACAATGAATTATATCAATTTTATTTAAAAAGTTCTAAGAATATTTACCTATAAAGTATCTTAATTGATAACAATAATCATGATAGTATTTGAAGTAGCCACTTGTGAATGTTAAAATATCAGTATTCCTTAGGAGACTAACCCCCAGTACACAAACGTCTCCATACATATAATAGTCTACACTTTTGGGGGTTTTCTTACCAAATTGCCATTTACCACATAAAATGTTCTGGTCCTGAATGTTTTCCAATTTGATTGACATTTTGGCCAGATAATTTTTTGTTGTGGGGTGGTATATTGTAGGATGTTTAGCAACATCTCTGGCTTCTACCCACTAGATGCCAGTAGAGCTAGTCTTGGAAAAGTATTTGAAAAAGCCAAAATTATATTAGAGTGGAGTGGCAAGTGAGGAACACAAAAGTGGATAACTCTTTCAAGATGTTTGACTATGAAGGGGTGCAAAAAAATAGGTCAGTACCTGAAGAAGTCCAATTTATCCATATGTTCTTTCATGGAGCATGTTCTTGGTATACTGTCTAGAAAACTTCTGCCTAACTCAAGGTCACAAAAAATTTCTCCTTTTTTTCTAGATTTACGGTTTTAGGTTTTATATTAAGGCTTGTGATCCATTGTAAGTAAATTTTTAAAAATTTGGTACAAAGTATGGATAAAAGTTTTTTTTAGGAAGATTAGCCCTGAGCTAACATCTTCTGCCAATCCTCTTCTTTTTGCTGAGGAAGACTGGCCCTGAGCTAACATCCATGCCCATCTTCCTATACTTTATATGTGGGATTCCTGACACAGCATGGCTTGATAAGCAGTGTGTAGGTCTGCACCCAGGATCCAAACTGGCGAACCCCAGGCCACTGGAGTGGAATGAGTGAACTTAACGGTCGTGCCACCGGGCTGGCCCCTAAAAGTTAAGGTTTTTACACAAGGATATCCAATTGCTTAAGTACCATTTGTACAAAAACTATTCTTTCTCTACTTAATTGCCTTTGCACCTTTGTCAAAAGTCAGTTGTCCTTATATGTGTGGGTGTATTCCTGGTTGGGTTCCATTGATTTATTTGTCTTTGGGCCAATACCAAACTGTCTCAACAATACTAGTTTTTTTTTTTAAAGTCTTGAAACCAGGTAGTGTTTGTCCTCCAACACTGTTCCTCTTTAAAAGCTGTGTTGGCTACTCTAGATCATTTGCATTTCTGTACGGACTTTCAAATCAATTTATCAATTTCTATTAAAAGTCTGCTGGATTTTTATTGGGATTGTATTGAACTACCGATCAATTGGGAAGGAATTGACATCCTAATATCAAGTCTTCTGAAACATGTAACTCTTCAGGTTTTTAGGTCTTCTTTAACTTCTCTCAGTAATCTTTTCTGATTTTCAATGTGCGTTTCTTTCACATCTGTTGTCTAATTTATGGCTAAGTGTTTCATATTTTTGATGCCATTATAAATAATATTTTTAAGTTTCAACTTCGATTGTTTTTGTGGGTAGATAGAAATAAAAGTGATTTTCATATATTGATCTTATATCTCGCACTTTGTTAAAATCACTTATTAGTTCCAGTAGCTTTTTGTAGATTTCATTAGATTTTCTTCATAAATGGTCACGTTGCCTTGAAAAAAGACAAGTTAACTTCCCCCTTTTCAAATCTAGATAACTTTCATTTCTTTCTCTTGCCTGACTACACTGGCTAGACTCTGTTAACTAGAAGTGGATGTGAACTATAAATTTTTTCTAGTCTGGCTGATGGGAATAGGCACTATTTTCTTTGAGTCTTGAGCACTGTTTCCTTCAATATTTTCAGATGGTTATTTACCTGTCACTGATTAGTTTTGTCATATTATGTGTTGATCAGTACTTTGTTTGAGGAAGAAACTCTGTACATCTCTGGGATCCTCTCTTTGTGAACTTTAGCTGCTTTGTTTTCCCTGGTTTCTCATCTCCCTCTCTTCAACTCAAGGAGTCAAGTGGTTTCCTCCTGGGTTTCCCCTCCTCCTTTGGCTGCAGTCTAGAAACTCTCTCAGGGTGGTAAACAGGTATGGCTGTAGGGATCACTTCTTTTGTTTCCCATCTTGTCAGAGAGATTACTATTTTTCATTGCCTGATGTCCTGTGTCTTAAAAACCATAATTTCATTTATTATGTCTCTTTGTTTCAGGCAGCAGGTTAAATCTGGTCCCTGTTACTCTGTCTTGGTCAGAAGTGTAAGTCCAAAGCTTTGTCTGATTCCTCCTTATCTTGCAAAGCTTCACTTAAATGTTGCCTCCTCAGACAGGCTCTTCTCTGATAACACTCTCAAAAACAGGTCTACCTTTTCTCCCTTAACTCATTTTTCTCTTTCATAGTATTGCTTCCTTTTTTCAGTTATAATCATATATCTATAGGTTTCTTTATCTATATGTTTTCTCTTATAAATTGAGAGAAGAGACCATAATTATTTCACTCATCACTGTATGTCTAGTGTCTAGAAAAATGTTTGACACAGAGATGCTTAATAAATATTCTTTGAATGAATGAAGTTTTCACATTTATTGTTTACCATAATTTTTGCTGGTTTTTATTCCTTGAGGCATTACTTCTTTTCTTAATCTTTCTTTGTTTTACTCCTCGTCCATTCTTGATTTTCTCCATTCATTTTTTTTTATATTTACTTCCTCTCTTTGCTAGTTCTTTCTTAGTCTTATCTTCCCCTTTACTTTCAACTTTTCTTTATGTTTCTGATTTGTGTTTCCAGGATCTGTTATCATTCCCCATACTCTGAAAAAACCATGCAGTGAAAGAGAAAAAATATCTATAGATAGGCTTAAGACTTTCCAAAGGATCCTCCATTGCATAACTAGAAATTGATGCACAAGCAAATTTTCCTGACAATGCTCTACCTTAAGCCTACTTTTCAAACTTCCTTTGGTTCAAATGGCATACTATCAATTTTTAGTTAGCAAAATTTCTGACATTATCACAGGTAGAAAGAACACTAGGTGATGAAGCATCCGACTAGATGTTATCCCTAAATCTTCCATAGATTGGTTCCGATTCTAGAAAGTTATTTAACCTCTCTGTGGCTTGGTTTCACCTTCTATTATAATAATAATGTCTAAAACTTATAGAAGTGTTTTTACAAACATTAACCCAGGAAAGTTCCAAAGGTCTCTAAGAGAGGTAGGAATTATGATTTTTATTTTATACATGAGAAAAAAAGAAACTCAGAGCAGATAAATGACGTGCTTAAGATTATAAATGTAATGAGTAGTTAATAAATAGAAAAGGCAGAACTTGATATAAACCTTCTGACCCTATGTCTGCTGTTCTTTCCAAAGCATTTCACTGCTTCCTCAAATCATAATCTGTAAAATACAGAGTCTGAACTATCAACTTTTATTATTCTTTGATGTGAAAGAGTTGTAGATGAGAATTTAAGGGTTTAGAGAAGGAAGCTCCTTGGAGCCTAACCTATGTTAAAAGGTGACCAGTGAAACAGCCCAGGAGAAAACAGGAATTGAGATGTTTCTCCAGAAATGAAAAGGATAAGGTTTAAAACAGAATGTGATATCACTTTGAGAGCAAAATTGATATTATACAATATAAAAATGGATTTTACAGAGCACATTGTCCGATCTCAACTGTGAAAAACAATTTTAAATTGTTTCATTTTTTTAATATATTATTTCATTGATCATGGGAAAAAAATGAAAAAAAAAAGTGGTTTCTGATTATAGAATAATGGAATTGGTTTCCAAGGCACCTGAAACTTTAAAAGACTTGGAGACACAGGAAAATATAGAAGAAAGCATGTGAAGTCACTTTTGCATCAGACAGGTCTAAGTTTGGTTCCCACTTATTCTGTGTGACTTTGAGAAACTAATTTAATCTCCTTAAACTTCAATTTTCTCATCTGTAGAGGAATCTACTAATAAATATCTATCTGGCTCAAAGGGTTTTGTAATGACCAATAATATAACACTGAGTCAAGCTGCTGAGCACAATCCCAGAATAGAATAAACATTCAATGGAAGTGGGTTAAGTTTCCCCAAATAGGCAGAATGTGGATATGCTTTTCTGAAAGCTAGGAAATAACTCATGAAAAGTCCATACAGTCTCTATTATAAAAAAAATGAAACTGTAGAAATGTAACCAGGTTATATGATCCAAAAGTTAAAAGACAAATTTTCACAAAATTTATTTTTAAAAGAAAATTCTAGGCTATACCTTCAAGTCCTCAAAGAATCAGTCCCTTATCAAAATATATGATGTTGATTATCAAGAGGACTTTAAGAAATCTGATTGCAAATCCCAGGACTTGTCTGAGCCCCCATGGAGCCCCACTGATGGAGACAGGAGAATCTCTTTATGGCCTTCTAAGGACTTGATTTTACTTCTGTCTTGACACTTTAGATCTTTGTTTAGAAGAAACTACGATTTCTTTTGTAAAATTCCAGTGGACCCAGTAACTACAGAAGGTATTTCTCATTTGTCAAATTTGCAAAGTCCCCTGGCTGTTCATGTGAGTGAAAAGAGACTGCTGTCATGCTCTATCCCACTACCATCATTTACTTGCTGAGCTCATACTTGTGCTTGGTGTAGAGGATACAAACAATTTTAGATATGGTCTTCAGGTTCTTGTCATGCATTTGGAAATGTAGAGCATACGCATAAAATAAGTAAACACACAAACATATCTACAATAAGTACCAACTAAATGGTCAGACACTACTGTACACTGTAGGCATTTAAATAAAGGAATTGGCACAACAGGGCTCTGATGGCAGCAGGAAAGGTTTACTATAAGGAGTGAAATTTGAGCAGGGCATTTCCAAAGAGGGGATGATATGAGTAAATTACAAGGGTAGTAAAATAAATACACTTGGCTTAAGGTGAGTGTTTTTACAGGAGAGTAGTAGAAAATTCATTTAAAGATGTACATAGGAATTATATTTTAAAGTACCTGAATAAAGGTTTAAAAATCTTTGCTTTTTGTTCTGAAGGCAATATAAGAATATTAAAGGGTCAGAGATAAATGAGCACATCTCAGCACTTCTTTAACCTTTACATCGTGGTTGATGCTGTAGAATTATGATTAAGAGCCTGTTTCTGCTTCTTATTCTCAGTATCCAATTTCTCTTCTTAATATAAAAGCTTTACATGTTTGTTATTGAAATATCATAAAATAAATTAAAATTAAAAGAAGAAATCTGTAAAATCCACAATGTTATGTTCCAGAAACTTTTTCTATTTGTATAGATGTATGCATTCACACACACACACACACACACATACACACAATGTACGAGGATTCCACCTTGAGAAGGCTAACTTGGGATTCAGAAGTCTATGAATGTGTGTTAAACCACCTGGAGACTATTTACAGGAAAGGATTTGGTTGAAACCCTTATGTGGCAGGGGATGGGTATGAAAGAATAGTATAGGGTAGGGATTAGCAAATTTTTTATGTAAAGAGCAAGATAGTAAATATTTTAGGCCTCATAGGCCATATGGTTTCTGTTGTAACTACTCAACTCTGCTATTGTGGTGTGGAAGCAGCCATAGACAATATGTAATATGTAAATGAATGAGTATGGCTGTCTTCCAATAAAACTTTATTTATGAAAACTGAAATTTCATGTAATTCTTAGGTGTCAAGAAATATTATCACAATACATAATAAGCTTCTGTTTTAGGAGGAATATAGATATCAGTGTTTGATCACAAGGTACCAGGAGTAGAGGCAGTGGGAGGCACCCAAAAGAGGGTGCTCTGTTAGAGTAGAAGACTAGAGAATACTTATGAGCAAAAAAAGTCACTCTCTGGGCACTCCCAGAAAAATTTTAAGGATTTCATAGCAATTGACTTCCTTTAGCTAGAAGAACACAGAGTTTTCGAATTTTTTTAAATGTTTTTTGCTGAGGAAGATTAGCCCTGACCTAACGTCTGTTGCCAATCTTCCTCCTTTTTTTTTTCGCTTGAGGAAGATTAGCCCCAAGCTAACATCTGTGCCAACCTTCCTCCACTTTATACATGGGTTGCTGCCACAACATGGCTGATGAGTGGTGTAGGCCCACACAAACCCAGGCTGCTGAAGTGGAGCACACCAAACTTAACCACTATGCCACAGGGCCAGCCCCACAAAGTTTTAGGTTTTTATAAGTGATGTGACTGCACTAGTTCTACAAGCTGGTGAGGTGAGGTCTGAAGTAATTCAAGATACAAACAACATGTGTATATGTGTGTAGGTGTGTATATGGATATATGTATATTTTATACAAATATGAAGCCATCTTAAATATATTAAGTAATCTGCTTTTTTAATGTAACATATTAATATATTATAAGCATCTTCTCATATCAATAAATATTCACCTATAACGTCACTAGTATCATCTGCACCTCCAATTATACCCTCATTCCCCACTCCCCACTCCTTCTGCACCAGTTTTTAGAATTGCTTACTCCACCGTCTTCAGATTTGCACTTGCTACCATGGTAAAAGTTAATGTTATTGACTCTTTGATTTGTGACCTTAATTCCCCAACTCTACTGTGTGTTTGGTACCTAAAATCACTATAGAAACATGTTTGTGTATTCTATTTTAATAAAAAGCATCAGAAATTAGGAATACTTAATTAGAAATCTAATTACTTAGAAAAAGCAAATATTGTGTTGATATTTTATGAAATTTCAATACTTAATTAGAAATCTAATTACTTAGAAAAAGCAAATATTGTGGCCCTGATTAGAATAGTTCTATAAAAGGGCCAAAGGCACAAGGTTTCCAAAATAAGAAAGCATTCAATTATTATTGATACTGGTATATCAGATTTATTATTTACAAGACCCCATGGCTCTTCCTCCACAAAACAAAAGACAGGGACTCTTGGACTAATAGGACATGGTCTGCATGGTTTGAAATAAACACTGAAACAATGGATATGAGTAAATGGGTATATGACAATAACTATTTGAACTATTTGTATAATTTTTATTAAAATTATCAGTTGCACTTCCATAACAAAACAAAAATTTGCATGCATGCTGAATGTGTTTTAAAAAACACATTACTGAGCACAGATGTATGGATTTAACTCAAGCATTATGACTTAAAAAAGCTATTTGCCTAACCTTAATAGAACTTACTCTGATAGGAAGTACGGATCCGTTTCGTTAAATCAGGATAAAAGTTAGACAGGCCACGCATGCAAAAGTTGTCTTTGGAACATGCCAGCACACCAGCATCAGCAGCAGGCAGAGAAAAGAGAGAAAAATAGTCTAAAGTGAAAGGAAGTGATATCATACCAGAATCTAGAACAGCCAAGATGAAGAAATTGCAGCAAGTTTAGGTAATCAAATTAGAAAGGAGATATTGAAAAAATAAATCAATTAGAAAGTAAGAGGTGACAGATGAATGATGAGAATGCTGTAGTTTTATTTAATCAAATATCTTATAAAAATAGCATATTTCTTATATGCTTTTTACATAGTAAACTTATTTGGCTTATAAATAATATGTATAAGTTACCTCATAAATATCAAAACAGTTGTCTTTAATCTTCATATTAAAAAGAAAGCTTAGAGATTTTTATCTTTAATATTTTATTTTTATAACATAAAGTGAATACTCATTGTAGTCATTTTATTCACTAAATATGAATGGAGTTTACGACTTCATCAGTTTTTTCTGATTGTAAAATCATCAAAATTCTAAGCTCTAATCACAATTTTGAGGCTCAACATGTTTAAATTAAAGTTGTCCTACCTTTGTCAAAATATATACTTTGTCATCCCACTGTGTATATCCAGCAAGTAACTTAGATGCTATCATAGGATCCACAGGTTTTCTGATTGAATTATTGCCTTCAACACGCAAACAGTGCCTACTATTCCCTAACATCTTTCTACCATAGAGTCCATTAATTTTCAAAAATCAACCTTTTCTTTCCCAATCATGAGGGAATCTTATGGTACATGCATGCATGCACAGTTCCTCTTATTCTGCTTTCCTTTCAAAAGCCAGTAGTAGAGGCAGAACCTGTAGAATTTGAAGTTTCCAGCACTCCTAAAATATTGCTAAAAATTGAGATCCCTAACAAAAAACAAAGAAACTCCAGGTTCTGAAGGAGAAATTTTGTGCCTTTGAAAAGGGTCTAAACTAGCAATTTGAAAAGGGCTGAGGTTTACAAAAGAACGATTAATGAGAGGAAGAACTTCAGTATATCAAGCAATTTATCATTAGCCCAAAAGGAAACTTCCTTTATTATCATATTCAGATGTAAAATTTGGCACACCTGCTGTTTAGAAAATAACACCTAACACCATGTACTCTTTTTATTTTAAGATATTTTTTGCACTGGTATATTTATTAAAGGCTTCAATATTCAATTGACTATTTAAAAAAAAGAAAATTTAAAAGAACCATCTAAAACAACACATAAAACTATAGGATGCATTTCCATCTGCAAACCTTTTAGCTCAGCTAATTTTTTAACTAAACTATGTCAGCGGACAGAAAATATACAAAATTCTGGCAATGTTTATAAAACCAACTATTTGGATATATACTGAAATTTCAGCAAATCTGGCATAATTCGGCACAGCAAAGTTTAGCATTATATAGAAAGTATTTCTGCTTAGATCCTAATTAACCTTATATAGGTTTATTTTATAGTTAAATAAATCAATTTATTGGTCCTGTTAAGAAAAATATCATCTTTCATAGCATTTTTAAATGTTAATTAATATTTTTTTCATTTGTAAAAATATCACCAAGAAAGTCTTCATCCAACAAGGAAAGATGACAGCTAAAATATGGAGTTAATTAAAAATATTAAAAGTAGTGGGGCCGGCCCCATGGCAGAGTGGTTAAGTTTGTGCACTCTGCTTCAGCGGTCCAGGGTTTTGCCGGTTCAGATCCTGGGCACGGACATGGCACCACTCATCAGGCCACGTTGAGGCGGCGTCTCACATGCCACAACTAGAAGGACCCACAAATAAAATATACAACTATGTGCTGGGAGGATTTGGGGAGAAAAAGCAATTAAAAAAAGAAAGAAAGAAAGATTGGCAACAGTTGTTAGCTCAGGTGCCAATCCTTAGAAAAATAAATAAATAAATAAATAAATAAAAGTAGTGAATGACCTAATATTATATTTTAAAGGGGTCAGATATTTTAGAAGAAAATTATCCTGTTTAATACAACCATTGTAAGAAGTTTTTTCAACTACAGAGTCTTATCTTCTTAACATTTTTATATATAATAGTTTCATATTTTCTGTTATTTCTTAGGAATTCAACCTAAGAAACTGAAATACTTCCTAACTTTAACAGCAAACTGAAGTACAAACACCTCTTTTACCCTTTCAAAGATTCTCACTATGTTTCTGCCCAGTTTTACTTACATGGTATTGTAAATTATGTTGACTTTATATTGCCATGCATTTGAATAGCATCACAGAAGAAAGACAAGAAATCTAAAGGTAAGAAAACAGATGAACTACTCAAGTTCATAACCATCTTGTTTTATCTCCTACCTGCAATGAACTGCTTGTTTTTTCGAGGAGACCGTGGTTGTCGTTGGTATAGGTCACTTGATCTATATAGGTCAATGGTCCCCATGCTTAACAGTACTGTCTTCTGTATAAAATCCACCACAGCCAACCCATTGCAGTTCCCAAATGCAACTCTGAGAGAAAGAAAATACGCAACTAGAATGTATCACAGAAACCAGTATGATTTTTATCTTTGAATTAAAAAGAAGGTTATTGGAAAGTAATGCCCTAGGGTCAGGCAGTGATTCGTGTAAAGTCAGGAAGGATATTATGCCGTTACAGAGGATAGATTGACCTTGTATAATAGCCACGACCACTGTAAAAACCAGGAACGACCTGCAATCACGTTTTATTATCAATTTTATCATGTAAGTAGTGATTACCCAATCTGCTCTTTAACTTGGTTTTAGGTTTTTACAGAAGAATTACATAAAATCTTTTTGCTATGCAAGGGGGAAAAGGTCAAGAAATGTTATGCTTTAATAGCTACAGATGCTTAGGTACGTAATTAGATCTTTTTTTTTAATAATTATTAGGCTCCAAATTAGTTCTCTTCTTAAACAAACAGTATACATTTAACACATAATTTTACATAAAAATTAATTCATATATTTAAAGTTTTGACATTGTAGTAGATATAAACAGAAATACAACTTTCATTCACAAAAAATTAAAATGTTCTCACTACTCTGTTCTGTATTTTGCCTCATTTATTAAAAGAGAAAGACAACTTGATTAATTTATTACCTAAATCTCTCGATAAATTAAAATAGCTCTCCTCAGCAGGCATTTTGCTCAACTTAACCATTAGGCATACACTAACTCTCTTTTTCTCCATTTACAACATGCCCTCTGGCTGAACAATTGTAAATCTGTGCTTTTGCTCCCTAAACTAAATATACACTAGTTGAATGAATGTTGTTTTGCTCGTTTTATATAAATTCCATGTTGTTTTATTACTTAGATTGAATCTGGTTGACAAATCATCTGCTTACTCTCAGTTTAGTTCTTCCCACTCCACCACACTGCCTTCCTCACAAGAAATTAAAAGAGAAGTTCCACCATACTGGATGTTTTGGTATTTCACATAGAGTTCTACATCTTCCAGTAAGACAGACTTTGGAAACTGGAAAAAGTATTGTTATAGAAGTCAGAAATCCCATCTTTATCATTTATAGGTTATATGACTTGGAGAAAAATCAATGAATCTTGCCAGGCTTTACTTTATAATGAGAATTATACTACTAGATTTATCTAGTTCACAGGGCTTTTATGAATATCAAATCAGAAATCTGTTGTTAAAGTACTGTGAAAATTTTCCACACAAAAGTAGGATTGATCTTAATATTATTATAAGCAAACGTAATGTTATATATACTGTAGCAAGTTAATATCTCTAAACTTTTTATGTTAAAATATAATAAATTACTTCTGCTTACAGGAATGACAGAGTTCCCAAATGCAATACTGAAAGGATAAAAATAGGCAACTAGAATGTATGACACCAACCAAAATAACTATTTTTATCTTGGAACTAAAAATAAGAATACTGGAAAATTATACCTCAGTATTGGGGAGGTCAGGCAATGGTTGTTGAAAAGTGAATAAGGATACTGGGTTTAATCTCCTACCATAAACAACTAGAAAACTGGACAAAATATATTAAACAACAGTTTCACAGCAGGCAACATAGGATAAGATGAGAGAAGAAAAACAATCGAGGTAAACTTTAACTAGGAACTCTAGTTAAGTGTTCTAGCTTAGTGAACGGAGAGATTTCCACGCTAGAGCACAGGAAACTGAAACTAAAAGAGAGATCAGTGGTCTCGTTGAATTGAGAAGATGGAGATCAGAGTGATGCTACAAAAGCAGCTAGAATTTATGAGGCAAAATACTATACAGAAGAGAGCTGCACAGAGAGGGTACACTAGAGATTTACAGAATGGTCCAGAATTTTGGCTGTGTACTGATCCGTGTAGCCATGTGAAGAAACTATCCTAGGCTCAGGAAAGAACCACCAAAAATTAAAGTAGAACAATTCCCAAAGCTCACACAATGTTGAGGATATTTCATGTTACTACCAGCAAAATTGTTAAGATCTCCTAATACATGGAAAAACAGAAATAAGTTATCACTTCAATAGTGGGGACAAATTAGCCATAAACTAAAAGCTTTTCTGGACCCACCACAAAAAAGGTTAAAAACAATGATTCTAAGTAATGTAACTGCCTTTCAGAAAAATATCCAACACTATTGAAAAGAATCCAACAAAATACTACCATAAATGTAAAATTTTCAATGTCCACTATATTAAAAGTAGCAGGCATATGAAGAATTGAGAAAACATGACCAATAACCAGAGGGGAAAAAATAAGCCAACATACTTAGAAATGAAACAGATGATAAAATTAGCATACAAGGATATTAAAAATGCTTCGAAAAATATTTTCCAGACATTCAAGACAGTTCAGGAAAACATGAATGTGATAAAGTGAGAAATTGAAGGTATAAAAAAGACAAATCAAATTTCTAGGGATAAAATCTAAAATGAAAAATCATCTGACTATTACACATTGTAGAAGAGAAGAATAGTGAACTTGAATCAATAGCAATAGAAAATTTCCAAAATGAAACATGAGAGAAAAAAAAGCTGAAAAACCCAACAAAGTATCACTGACCCATGGGACAAAATTAAGCAATCCAGAATAAATGTAACTGGACTTCCAGAAAGGAAGGTCAGCAGAAAACATATTTGAAGAAGTGATAGCCAAAATAGCCAAATGATAGCCAAATTTGATGATAACAATAAACCTATAGATTCAAGAAACTCAAAGGATCCTAAGAAGAATAAACACAAAGAAAAATACAAACGTCATAACAACATTGCTGAAAACTAGTACTATAGAGGAAATGTTAAAGGCAGTCAGAGAAAAATATATATTTCCGACACAGGGGAAATCTTAAGAATGATGAAACCTACTCATGAGAAACCAAAAGACAATGGAGTAATGTCTTTAAAATAATAAATGAATATAATCTGTCAAAATAAAATTCTATACCCAGTATATATATCTTTCAAATGGTGAAATATCCATTTTTACATATGAATAAAAGCTGAGGGAATTTATCACTAGGGGCCCTGTACTACAAGAAATAATAAAGGAAGTCCTTCAAGCAGAAGAGAAAAGATATCAGATAGAAAATGGATCCACACTAAGTAAGGAAGACCACAAGAAATGGTAAATATGTGGATTAATGTTAAAGAATTTTCTTATTTAATCAAAATATAATTGTTTAAAAAAAACAAGAACAATGTTTTGGGGGTTTATACCATGTATAGAAATAAAACATATGACAATAATAGTACTAAGAACAAGAGTAGAAATAAAAGTATCCTGTTATAAGGTTCTTACAGTATATGTGAAGTGGTATAATGCCATTTATTTATTTATTTGATAAGTTAAAGATATATAGTAAACCACAGAGCAAACCATAAAAAATTAATTACTTTTTTTAAATTAAAAAATAAAATACTTGAGACAATAAGAGAGATAAAAACAGAATCATTAAGAGATATGCAATTCAAAAGAAGGCAGGAAAAAAGGAGGCAAGAACAAATGAGGCAAATAGAAAAATGTTTGCGTGAAACCCAACCGTATGGATAATCACATTAATGTCAATCATCTAAACACTCCAATTAAGGGCAGAGATTGCCTAGGTGGATAAAAACTCAGACCCACTATATGTTGCCTACAACAAATCAACTTTAAAGATAAAGTAAAAGGAAGGAAAACATATAACATGAAAACACTAATTAAAAGAAGGCTGAAATAGCTATATTAATGTAATATTAATATAGACAAAGTATATTTCAGAACAAGGAAAATTTTGAGGAATAAATAGGGAGAATGATTAAGAGGTCAATTCATCAAGAAGATACAGCAATCCTAAATGTGGATTCATCTAATGATAGAGCTTCAAAGTAAGTGGAGAAATACTGAGAGCAGGAAGGAAGAATAGGAAAATTAAGGGTGCAAACATTCTTCTTTCAATAACTGATAGAACAATTAGGTAAAAAATAATCAGTAAAGATACAGAAGTTTTGAACAACACTGTCAACCTCCTTGACTAAACTGGCACCTATAGAACTCTCCATCCAATATTTATAATAGCATCAAAATTATGACATACTTAGGCATAAATTTAGCAACATATTTAGACAATGTGTACACTGAAATTAGAAAATATTGCTGAGGGAAATTAAAGAAGACCTAAATAAATGGAGATATGTCCCTTGATCAATAGTTAGAAGACTCGATATTGTTAATTTTCCCCCCATTGATCTACAAAGCCAAAGCAATTCCAAACAAAATCCCCAAAGACTTCTTTTTTAAGAAATTGAAAACATGATTCTAAAATATACATATCTTCCTCAACTTACAATAGGGTTACAGCCTGATAAACCCATTGAGAGTTGAAAATACTGTAAAATGCATTTAACAAATTTTATACACTTAATCTACCAAACATCATGGCTTAGCCTACCTTAAACATGCTCATAACACTTACATTAACCTACAGTTGGGCAAAATCATCTAACACAAAGCCTATTTTATAATGAAGTGTTGAATATCTCATGTAATTTATTGAATACAATACTGAAAGTGAAAAACAGAATGGCTGATTGGGTACAGCATGGATGTAAGTGTATCCATTGTTTGCCCTTTGTGATCAAATGGCTGACTGGGAAGTGTGACTTGCTGCTACTGCCTAGCATGACATGAGTACTGTACCACATATATTGCTAGCCCAGGAAAAGATCAAAATTCAAACTATAGTTTCTACTGAATACGTATGGCTTTCGCACCTCTGTGAAGTCGAAAAATCACAAGTCAAATCATTGTAAGTCGGGGACCATCTGTATATGGAAATGCAATGGGTCTAGAATAGCCCAAACAGTTTCAAAAAATAAGAAGGTTTAAGGACTTACAGTGTATAATTTCAAGATCTACTCTAAAGCTACAGGAATCAAGACAGCATGGTAGTAAAATAAAGAAAACATAAATACTAACGGAACAAAAAATGTTCATAAACAAACTCACACATAATTGGTCAATTGTTATTTGACAAAAGTGCTATGGAAAATCAGCAGAAAGACAATATTTTCAGTAAATGATGGTGAAACAATTGGATATCCATAAGTAAAAAACTGAGGCTTAACTTTTACCTTCCATAATACAAAAAAAATAACTTAAAATGGATCAAGAGAACCAGCTCTGATGGCCTAGTGGTTAAAGTTTGGCACTCTCACTCTCATTGCTTCAGTAGCCCAGGTTTGGTTCCCAGTCACAGAACCACACCACTAATCTTGTCTGTTGCCATGCTGTGGTGGTGGCTCACATAGAAGAACTAGAAGGACTTACAACTAGAATATACAACTATGCACTGGGGCTTTGGGGAGGAGAAAAAAACTGAAGGAAGGTTGGCAACAAATCTTCTAGCTCAGGGTGAATCTTTCCCAACCAAAAAAATAATGAGTTGGAAAGTAGTATTCTGAAAAAAAAAAATGGATCAAGAAAAAATCATAGTAATCTTGGGTTAGACAACAGTTAAACAGGTCATGAAAAGCACAAATTGTAAAATAAAAATTTGGTAACCTGCAAGACATCAAAATTAAATCATTTGCTCTATAGAAAATACCATTAACAAAATGAAAAAGCAAGCCATGGACTGAGAGGAACCATTTGGAAAATATATATCTTATTCAGAACATTCAAAGAACTCTTGGTAATAATAAGACAACTTGATTACAAAAAATAGGCAAAGATTTGAACTGACATTTCACCAAACAAGATGTACAAACGTGAAATAAGCATTTAAAAGATGCTGAACATCATTAATTACCAGGGATATGTAAATTAAAACCACATTTAGATATCACTGAACCCACCAGAATGGATAGAATTAAAAAGATTGACAATATCAAGTGTTCACACATATGTGGAAAAACTGAAACCTTAATACATTGCTGGTAGAAATGCAAAATGATATAACAACTTTATAACATAGTTTGTCTCTGTCTTATAAATATATACTTACCATATGACCCAGTAATTCCACTCAAGTTATTTACTCAAGAAAATGCAAACAAATGTTACACAAAGACTTGTAACTGAATGTTAATAGAAAATTTATTCACAATAGCCTAAAACTGAAAATAATGAAATTTCCATAAACTGGTAAATGGATAAACACATTTTTGTATATCCACATAATGGAATATTATGCAGCAATGAAAAGGAACAAGCCACAGATACACTCAACAACATGGATGAATCACAAAAGCATTATGCAGGGGTTCAGCCCCAGGGTGTAGTGGCTAAGTTTCCATGCCCCACTTCAGCAGCCTGGGGTTTGCAGGTTTGGATCCTGGGCCAGGACCTACACACCACTCATCAAGCCATGCTGCAGCAGTGTCTCAAATGCCAAATAGAGGAAGACTGGCACAGATGTTAGCTCAGCACCAATCTTCCTCAAGCAAAAAGAGGAAGATTGGCAACAAATGTTAGCTCAGGGCCAATCTTCCTCACCAAAAACAAAAGCATTATGTTAAGTGAAAGAAAACAAAATGATTTATGTGTCTATTTATATGAAATTGCAGGAAATGCAAAACTATAGTAATAGAAAGCAAATCAGTGGTTTTGGGGGCCAGGAGGTGAGAGGGTGATAATTGAATGCAAAGGGGCATGAGGGAACCTTTTGAGGTGATGGATACTTTTTATATTATTAGTTTGTTGGTGGTTATGATTTATATTTGTCATAACTCATATTGCATACTTAACATTGGTGAATTTTATCTCATATATGTTATACCTCAAAAAAGTTATTTTTAACATTAATAAACATTTACTTCATTAAATTACTACCAAAAGGTAGTCTGAGAAAATCAGAGCTAAAATTATAGACTCTGGTCCCTAAGAGTGTTCTGGAGAGAAAGGGATAGAGAATGACAGGCAGAGAAAAGATTTTAAAAATTGGATATTTTGCTTAACATAACTGAAAGATAAAATGATTTCATTGAGGAAAACAAGGTGAGATTTTTTTTTCTTTCAATATCTTGTTAGTAAAGAAATTCAAAAGAAAATATCAACCAACAAACAGATAGTTTCAAGATTTGGGATTTATAATAAAAATAACATTTTTGTTAATCTCTTCTTTGTTTCTGTAATTAACCAACACTTAGCTAAATACTTTAGCTAATTTGATACTTCATATCAAAATTAGCCCTTCTAAATTGTACAAGAGTTGAAAAACTTCTATTTTATAAGCATAAAATATATTTGAATATAGAAATTAATATAATTTGTCTACCTTAGGGAATTAAAATACAGATTATAAAGTCTAAAAATCCTATTGGTGTTCTGTTTTATTTGGCATTTATAAAAAAGGTTAATGTATAAGCACTTATATAAATACAAAATAGGTGAAAATCAAATATTTAAAAAATATATTTCGATTTCATATCTTTTAATATTTTGGTGCTTTAAGAAATCACTTTTCTTTCTAAAGCTGTAACTCAAAATAGAAAAATAGGTTTAAATATGCTTCCTTAATGGCTTTGGATACTAAGTTACAAAATAAAAAGCAAAAATTTGCTTTTAAATATCTTAGTTTTGTTACCAGTATATACTTAGGGAAAAAACTAATGCAACATTTGTAATCAATATACTTTGGAATAATTAGACTGATTTAATAATTTTGTCTTAAAAACAGCTTTACATTTTCTCCCTGATTTGACCACCACATAAAAATAATTTTAGCATGTGTTTAAATTTTTAATTTAAATTTAACTTAATTACAATTAAATAGAATTAAAAGTTCAGTTCCTTAGTTGTACTAGCTTCAAGTGCTTAGTGTGGCTACCAGTACCATATTGGACTGTACAGATTATAGAACATTTCCATCACTGCAGAAAGTTCTATTGGACAGTACTGTTGTAAGTTATGTACGTCTAATGTAAATCTAATGTTTATTTTCTCATAAAAAGCCTAATTAATTTTAATTGCCTAAATTTCCCATATCAATTTTCTTGATCAAAGAAACTAATATTATTTTAACATTATAAAATTCTGTGTTTAAAGAATTAGAATAGATAACACCTGAATAAAATGGACTCATTCTTATAATGCTACAAATTATAAGGGCTTGATGTAATGGCTTACATTATAATTTCCAGATCTTTAATTAAAATCAAGAACTTACTTTTATATCAAACTGAATCAATTTATTGATAATTTGAGATACCTGGACAATTTACAAGTAAGAAAAAGACACACAGAGAGGTATCCAGATGATAAAAGTCTTTTTATTTCTTAAGTAGATGGTCATTTCTAACTATATTAACACTTCTCACTGTGCATAAAAGACAAGTTATGTTTTATAGGAGCTAACTCAAAATGAGAAGCTGACTATAAGTTTTGTGCTTAGCCTAACATTTCTCTTAACCCTTAGCAAAAGTTATCTATTGTTTACCTGCTTAAAATGGTGACCCAACAATATTCAACCTTTGTCAGCTAGTCACATTAATGTCAATAAAATTATCTTAATGTTTGTTTTCCACATACCTGTTAAACATAGCTCTAATCTAAATTCAGCTAAATTGCTTCCCTCCCTGATGGTGAATTGCATGACAATCAAATAGCTATTGAAAATTTTAACTTATCTCATCTTGACTTGACTGATGTTCAACTCTAATATGATATTACTTGATTGTGGCTTATGTATTAAAAATAATCAGGGGCCAGCCCCATGGCTGAGTGGTTAAATTTGCATACTCTGCTTTCATGGCCCAGGGTTTTCCTGGTTCAGATCCTGGGCGCAGACACGGCACTGCTCATCAAGCCACGCTGATGATATAAAATATATGATTTAATTATAAATTATAAATATATGATTTAATATAAAATATCTAAAATCTAAAATATTCTATTACCTATACTTATTATACTTAGATAGTCACTTTATTTATTTATTTATTTATTAAGATTTTATCTTTTTCCTTTTTTCTCCCAAAGCCCTCTGGTACATAGTTGTGTATTTTTAGTTGTGGGTCCTTCTAGTTGTGGCATGTGGGACACCGCCTCAGCATGGCCTGATGAGCAGTGCTATGTCTGTACCCAGGATTCGAACCAGTGAAACCCTGGGCCGCCAAAGCAGAGCATGTGAACTGAACCACTCTGCCATGGGGCAGGCCCCAGATAGTCACTTTAATATACTGATATTACATATGCCTTCAGGGTAGCACACAATTTTGACACACTATAAAAATAAAAGGTTTTACTAACTTATTTGGATACTTCAGTTTCACAAAAAGGAAATGAAATTATGACTATTAGAAGCAATCTAACATCTAGGAAAAAAAATCCTCTCAGTTACCAAGAATAAAGCCTATACTAAATAAAATGTTCTAACTGATTTGCAAACAAGCAGTCCTACATGCATTTATGCCATTAAGAAATAAATGGGATTCATTGTCTTCAGACTGTACTATAAGAGTGGTAAGTTTGTTCTTGAGGCTAAAAAGAAAACTGCAGAATTTGGGGGCAAATAAGAAACATTTACCAAAACAAATCATATGCTGGGCCATAACACAATTGTCAGTAAATTTTAAAGGAATGAAAAAAATGACAACATATGTTCTTTTACAACAGATAATTAAATTGGTAATCAATAATAATTAGATATATAGCAAAGTTCTAAATATTTGAAAATTAAACAGTTCTAAATAACTTAGGAGCAATAAAAAAGAAATATTAAAAAAACTTCAAACTAAATCATATTTAAAATAACAAGGCAAAATTTGTGGGATGCAGCTCGAGCAGTGCTTGCATGAAAATATATAATGCTAAATGGTTACATGAAAAAGAAAGACTTAAAAGCAATTATGCAAGCTTCTAGTTTAAGAAGCTGGAAAAAGAAGAGGAAAGTATATCCAAAATAAGTAGAGGAAGGACATAAAAATAAGAGCTTAAATCAATGAAACTGAAAAGAGAAAAAAATTGAGAATATTCACAAAGCCAAAAGTTTATTTTATGAAATTTTATGAAAATATTAATAAGATTGATAAACCCTAGCAAGACTGATCAGGGGGCAAAGAAAGAGAAGATGTAAATTACCGATATCAGAAATGAGAATCCGAGAGACACAAAAAAGATAATGTGAAAATGTTAGATATAAATTTTATGCCAGCAGGACTTCCAGAATGGCTGCATAAGGAGCTCAGAAAATTCCCTTCTCAAAAAGCAGTGATAAAAGTGGACAAAATTGACATAAACCACTATTTAGGACTCCGGAAATTTCCCAAAGCTTATATCAAATTGAGAATTGTTTGCTGAAGAGAAACTACAGAAACTCAGTCAGAATAGTGAGAGTCTGTGGAATTTTAGCCAGGGGCTGCTCTCATTCCCCTGCTCCCCAGTTTCATGGCTCTAGTTCTACCAGAGCAAATCGAAGCCAGGTGTCTTTATTATTGAATTTTATCAAACATATAAAGAAAAGTGCCAATCCTTCACAAACTTAGCTGGAAAATACAGGATAGAATTCATTCTATGAGGTCAGTATTACTCTGATATCAAAGACAGACAAAGATATCCAGAGAAAAGAAAACTACAGACCAGTTCCACTCCTAGGTATCTCCCCAAGGGAAATAAAAACATAACATCTATACAAAGACTTGTTCATAAATGTTCACAGCAACATTATTCATCATATTCAAAAAGTAGAAACAATCCAAATGTCCATCAATTTGTGAATGGAAAATAAAATGTGGTCTATCTATAAAATGGAATACTATTTAGCAATAAAAGGGAATGAAGTACTGATAATCTACACTACCTCAAAAACATTACGCTAAGTTCAAGAAGCAAGATGAAAGGACTACATATTAAAATGCAACGTGTCCAAAAAAGGCAAATCTATAGAGATGGAAAATAAATTAGTGGTTGTCTAGTGATAGGAATGAGAACTGATGACAAATGAACATGAAGATCTTTTTAGGGCTGATAAAAATGTTCTAAAATTTGATTGTGGTTATGGTTTTGAACAAGTCTGCAAATTTACTAAAAATAATTGAATGGTAAACTTAAATGGTAAATTTTACGTTATATAAATTATACTAAAGTATCTTTAAAAAACACTTTAAATTATCATTACGTTTATTAGTTTTTTCCAACTCTCAGATGGATGACAAATTCGTTGAAAAACACAAACTATCAAAACTGACACAAAGGGAAACAAAAATCTGGATAGCCATTATATCTATTTTAAAAATTGAATTTGTAATTTAAATCCTTCCCACCAAGAAACTCTAGGTCCAGACAGCTTTACTGGTTAATTGTGTCAAACATCTAGGAAAGAAATAACACTAATCTTATGCAAACTTTTCTAAAAGTAGAGTAGGTGGGAACATTTTTCAATTCATTTTATGAGGCCTAAAAACCCTGATATCAAAACCTGACAAAGACATTCCAGGAAAAGAAAATTAAAGGTTAATATTCCTCATCAAAAGAAATTCCTAACAAATTGCCATATCAAATACAGTAACATACTAAAAGGGTAATACATTGTGACCATGTGGAATTTATCCCAAGAATGCAATAATAGTATATTATTTGAAAATTAATCAGTATAATTCAGCAGAGTAACAAAATAAAGGAGAAAATAATATGATCACTTGAATTAACACAGTAAAAGGGTCCGAGTGAATCCACAAGCCACTCATGATAAAAATTTTCAGCAAGTTAGGGTTAAAAGGAATCTAGACTGTCAATCTAGAACTAATGATATTCTTAATGGTGAAATATTGAATAGTTTCCCCCCAAGGCTGGGAATAAAGCAAACTGTCCGTTCTTACCATGTCTATTAAACATTGTACTAAATGTCCTAACCAGTGCAATAAGGCAAGAAAGAGAAATAAAGAGTGGAAAGTCCAAAGTAGAATTGACTTCTATTCATAGAAACATGATTGTCTATGTAGGAAACCACAAGCAAATACTAGGACCAATAAGTGAATTAACAAGTTTACAGGATTCAAGTTAAATATACAAAAACACTAGTATTTCTAAATAGCAGAAGTGAATAATTGGAAAATGAATTTAAAAATAATACCATTTACAATAGTATCAACATATGTGAACCACTTGGGGATAAATTTAACAAAATATATGCAAGAATCCCACTTGCAAAATGAAAAAACATTGCTGAGAGAAATGAAGATGCCAAATAAATGGAACATCGTATTATATTTATAGATGGGAAGACTACATACTATCAACATGCCAATTCTCCTCAAATTTTTCTATGGATTCAATGCAACCCCATTCATAATTTCAGTAAGCTTTTTTGAATGAAATTGACAAGCTGATTCTAAAATGTATACGGAAATTGAGGAGTCCAGCTCCTGGCTAAAAACCTTTGTGTGATTTTTCAGGTTTGAATAGGCAATTACAAAGGATTTTCTTGGCAGGCCTCTCAAGGGGAAAGTTGCCCTCCCAAGACCAGACTTAGTGCACAGCCAATGCATTGCAGTCTCTGAAGGAAGTTGCAGTCAAGATTCAGGGCCCTTTTCTAGGCAGGTCATGTTTTTATGCCTATTTGCATTCCTAGCTCAAGTGCCTTCATTGCTAGGTCTCTTTTTCTGAGGCCTGTGCAGAAGTCTTCTTCAAGTGCCTCTGCTGAGGTATCCTTATTGGGGAAAAAGGGGAGACTCTGAAGACCCTTTTCCCTACTCTGACAATCTACCCTATACTCTTCCACTCCTAGCCCTCCTCCCTCTCCCTCTCCTCTGACCTCAGGGTCCATAACACTGTGAGAACCTTTTGTTTGGGGCAACCTCAACAGTGAGAAGAACTCTATGTCCAGGTTGATCCACCTGACCCTCCACTGCTGTGCTGTTCCCTGGGGCAAAGTAGAACAGGGGGGATTTGATGCTTTTTCCAGTTTTAGCTTCTTGCTTACAACTCCAAAGTAAGTGATTAAAGGCTTCAGTTTGGCTCATTGTTGTGTTAATCAGCTATTCTGACACCTAACAGCTCAGTTGTGCTCCTGTCAGAAATTCAAAAGACCTAGAATAGCCAGAACAATTTTTAAAAAGTGGAATAAATTTGAAGGACTTATGCTACCTGATTTCAAGACTTACTACAAAGCTACATTAATCAAAACAGTGTGGGATTGGTAGAGGGAGAAAAACAGATTAATGGCGCAGAGTAGAGATTCCAGAAATAGACCCACACTTTATTTTTGACAATAATACCAAAAGAACTCAATGGAGAACAAAGGATCTTTTTACCAAATGGTACTAGAGCAACTGAATATATGTGGACAAAAGGAAACCAACTGTTACACATCATACTCACAAACTGAGATTGATCACAGACCTAAACATAAATGCAACAGTTATAAAACTTTTAGTAAAACAACAACAAACAAACAACCCTGGGATAGGCAAAGATTTCTTAGAAAGAACACAATAAGAGATAAACATAAAAGAAAAAAATTGATAACTTAAGCTACTTCAAAATTAAAATCTTCTCAAAAAAAAGGCACCGTTAAAAATGGATGGGTAAGCCACAGATTGGTAGAAAATATTAGCAATACATATACTTAACAAAGGGACTTGAATACAGAATTTATTTTTAAAAACTTCTACATTCAATAATAAAAAGAAAAACAATTGGGTAAAAGATTTGAACATACACTCCATAAGGGAAGACATACAAATGATCATCAGACATGAAAAAAGTGCTCAACATCATTAGTCATTAGAAAAGGCAAAATAAAAGCACAGTAAGATACCACTTGAGACCCTTTGGGAAGGCTAAGATTAAGAAGACTTACAACACTAAATTTATCAGTGAGGATGTGGAATAACTGAATGTTGACATATTGCTGGTTAGAATGCAAACTGCATAATCTTTGAAAATTTTTTGATGTTTCTTATAAAAATTAAATATATTCTATTACCGTGAAATTCCACTCCTAGGTATTTATCAATAGAAATGAAAGTACATGTCCCCAAAAATGTGTACAAGAATGTTCAGAGAAGCTTTATTTATAATAGCCTCCAAAGGGAAATAATCCAATGCGCATTGAAGGGAGAACAGATATACAAACTGTGATGTATTCATATACTGGTAAGCTTCCAAGTAATAAATGTATTGGATACTCATTCATGCACAGACATATATATATATATTTACATATATTGGAGAATATTATTTAGAAACCAATATTTGGCACACACACATACATAAAAATATATATACACATATAAATATATATTTATAAATATATATACATATATACAGTATTTGAGTGTGTGTTTATATATATACATATATATATATATATATGTGTGTGTGTGTGTATATATATAACCGTATATATATGCCAGATACTGGTTTCTAAATAACTTTCTCCAATATCATTCTCTGGAATTCTCCAGAGTTCCTTGCAGAAAAGTTGATTCCAGGGCTAGGGTAAGAAATCTATAAGATAAGCCTGGAACATCATGTAGTACCAGAAAATAAGAAACTGCTAAAAAACATGATGTGAACTATCAAAAGGACACAGAAGCCATCTTGATGGGGTTCCATGTGGTCAAATCTGGGGTAATTTGAGCATCACAACAAATGATAGTAACAAAATCTTAACTCATTGAATAAAATAGAAATCCATAATTCCATACTGATGCAAATAAGTAAATAAATATTTATATAGGATAGAAAGTTATGCTAACTAGTAAAACACTAATTAATAAACATAGGGAGAATAATGGAGTTAGAAAATCACCAATGGATGGTAAAACTAATGGGTGAAACTTTGAAGATGTTTACATAATTTCACATCTTTCTCCATAAATTAATTACTATTTACAAAGGGAAATAATAACTTTATAGTGGAGAAATCTAGTGGACATCACCTTAACCAAGCAATCAAAACTAGCACCATGAATGTTAGGATAAACCATCATCCTGTACCTTTCGACATCATAAACTGAGAAAGACACCATCTTACTTCTGTGGTATACCTGCTAAAATGCTTAATTTTATTCTAATCATGAGAAAATATCAGACAAATTAAAACTGAGGTACATTAAACAAAATAACTAGTCTGTACTCTTGAAAAATATCAAGGTCAAAACCCCAAATAAATGCTAAAGAACTGTCCCGGATTAAAGGCGATTAAGAAATAAAAAGTGAAAGCAATGTAAGATGCTGGATTTGATTCTGTTCTGGGAAAAACCAATATAAATGACATTATTTGGACAAATGTAGAAACTGAATATGTTCTGTGGAGTCAACAACAGTATTGAATCAAAGTAGAATTTTTTGATTTTAATAAATGTACTGTGCTTATGATGTAAAAGCATGCCTTTGTTCTTAAGAAACACACAGTGAAATAGATCAATTTCCAACTCTTAAATTTGTTATATTATCTTTCCAAGTTCAGAGAAAAACTCTTAGTTACTCACATTTTATAAAAACTCAATGTGGTAATATACCCCCCAAAATACAAGTAACTAGATTTCAAAGGTTCTTAAAGAACCTATTCTAGCAAAAAGTTCCTAAACAAAAATGAGAAATCTGCAATTTATCTCTGATCATAGACTCAAATGGCAACTAAAACAATTCAAGTTTTAAGGGTCTCACAGATTAGTACAAACAAATTGGCTAAAGTATTCCTAAATAATAATGTACAATAGGTTCCACATTGTATTGCTATTGGTAGACCATTCTCCATGGTCTGGGTCCTTTTAGTGAAGGTATTTACAGTCAAGAGTGTTTGTATAAGGAAACATCCAAGGATAGTAAAGCTCAGAGGCAGCTCCCTCCCTGGAGACAATTCAGGGTAGGAAAGATAAAGAGCTCTCCTTCACTTCCCCAGAGAAGATGTGCTTACATTCCAGAGTAAAGATAAGGTCTCTCTCCCCAGATGGGAGGATGCACAGGTCACCAGCAGACCTGAGTTTTTAAAATTTGGAGTTCTTCTTTTGTAATACCACTGCATATGCAGGTACCATCTGTCCCTCACCATGTTACCCTGCTGGTACTGAGGCTCTGGTAATTGATGCATGATGTTGCTCTAGCTGCTGTTTCTGCTGTCAATAATAAACTATCTTTGCCTCTGACCCAGAGGCTGTTTTCTGTCAATAAATATACACACAAAAATGTGGCAGGCTAATTAACTAGCTTGTAAGAGGGAAAATCTCAAAACCTGCAGAGTTTCTGACTTAGTTGCTGCTTGATACATTCTTCAAGAGTAGAACAATCAATAATCAACGGAAAAATAGGACTACTCAGTTAACTAAACCTGATTACACTGATCCTTGGGACTTCTCCTGGTTAGACTTAGGCCAACTAGGATATTGGACAGCGAGTGATTTACAAATATTTTGTATAATAATTGTAATTGTTTTGGTTTTTCTCCTTCTTTGATGTCTAATATCAGGTACTTAAATGTTGCTGCAGAGCCATTGTTCTGGGGCACTATTCAACTAACAATCTGCTTCACAAAGAGTCTGAGGCTCTCATGGTCTCAGCTTGGGGCTGAGTTTGACCAAAAGGATAGAATTGAGAAATTCTAACAAAAAAATGGTACAGACTTGGCATAACCCAGATGGGAGTATTCCTAAATGATGACAAACAGAATACAGAAAATGTCTTTTACACATGTCACAAATTAAACAGCTAATGTCTTCTGGAGAAGCCATAAATAACTAAAACTGTTTTAGTTGATGATTCATACAGCTGCCCAAGAGCAAATACCCTGATCTTTGCTAGCTGCTAACTTATTAGCATCTTACCCAGTGAGAGGAAAACACAAAGTTTATTATTTAGAAAGTGTCTGTGGTTTTTCTTTTTCTGCTTTTTCCTTTTCTCATATATAAATTCTGTTTTCATATTTGTTAGATAAAATCATCTATTATTGGTTTACTCTGTATTCAACTAAACAACATGGTAATAATTAACTATGTCTTCAAGTTATTCTTTGACAGATAGTAATAAAGCACCGTTCTTTCTAGCCCAGGGATACAACACTGTCTCATATTGTTTCTCTACATCCTAGATAAATAATCCATTTCTTAAAACTCCTCAAATTATTCTATTTTGAATATGTCATGTGTATCCTGCTCTGAGTCTAAAAGATACATTTTACATTTGTTAATACACTTAGTCCTTTTAACATTTTATCCTCATTTTGCAGATAAGGAAACTGAGCACAGGAAAGTTTAAGTAACATTTCTAAGATCCAGCAGCTAGAAAGAAGAATTAGGATTTGAATCCCAAAGAATCTGACTCTAGCATTTACGCTCTTCAACTCTACAGATTATTTTAGTTTAAAAAAAAAAAAGAACAACAGAGCTCTCCGCGAAGCCTAACCATCAAAGCTCTATGGTTCTGTATCCTCTGGAAATTATGGGAAGAAGAAGAGCTGATAATAATAGAGCTGACTCAATATCATTCCTTTGATCTTTGGAATAAAAGTGAAATAATCACATTTAATTTTCTCATTACATTCCTTCAATGACTTTAATTTCTCAACCTCTTTTTTCCATGAACTTTGTTCTCTCTTGCTGCATTCTATCAATTTCTAATTTTACTCTTCTTAATGACTTTCAAGTCAGAGTATACTATATACCTTCATTAATACATACCCTGACTAGAATATAAATTGAATGAGGGCAGGAATTTTGCCCCCTGCATTCTAGGGAGTGATTATTCTCAAAGGTTCAAGCTTTTCTAACTATTTCTGGTATCTAATGATTCTCACCAACTCACACGGCTAAACTCCTAAGGAAGGTATTTTTCAGAGACATGGCACCAAGTTTTCTTCTTGTTTATTTTTTTAAGTTTTAAAAAATTATACTTGAAAATATTCTTAATTTAAAAACTTCAAACAATAAATATAAAAGTCCGCTTTAATCAACCCACTATATGCCAATCCCCTTTTCAGAGATTACTGCCATTAACAGTTTTGTTTATATCCTTCTTGCCCTTTATCTATGTTTTAACAAGCAAATATTCGTTCTATAACTTTCTTGTTTTCACTAAAATATGTCTAAGAGATATTTCCTTGTTTGTATTCTTTAACTATTGCATTGTATTCTATGACAAAAATAATATGTTTTCTAGAAAAGTATCTTCCTATTTATGGACATTTACATATGTTGCAAATATTTTGCTATTACATATAATGATGCAAGGAATATCCTTCTACAAACATTGTGCATAAGTGAGAGTCTCCAGAAATTGTAAAAACTTCACTAAGATTAGAATTTCAGGGTCAAAAGATATGCTTAGTTTTATTTGAAAAGATAAAATATATGGATATAAGAGGATCCCTTTCCTCACAGTATGGTTAACAGAAAATATTAGCAATCCTTAAAAATTTGCCCATATAGGGGCTGGCCCCGTGGCCAAGTGGTTAAGTTCGCGCGCTCCGCTGCAGGCGGCCCAGTGTTTCGTTGGTTCGAATCCTGGGCGCGGACATGGCACTGCTCATCAGACCACGCTGAGGCAGCGTCCCACATGCCACAACTAGAAGAACCCACGACAAAGAATACACAACTATGTACCGGGGGGCTTTGGGGAGAAAAAGGAAAAAAATAAAATCTTTAAAAAAAAAAATTTGCCCATATAATAGGTAAAAATTGGTATTCTTTCATTTTTTCCTTGTTACTAGTGAAGCTAAGAATATTTGCAAGTTTATTGGCCATTTGTTTTTCTTCCTGTGTGAACTGCCTGTTTATATGCTTTGTTTATTTTTTGACTGGGTTATTTTTTTCTTATCAATGTGTAGGAATTTAAAAAATGTATTCTGGATAATTACAGCATATCAAAGATAAACAAATGTTGCACAGTGTAAGTAATAGCCTAAATCTTGATTTTTAAAATTTTACTATATATTTTGGTAATTATCCTATGTAAACTCATATTTGTGTGTACTCTAATTTATTTACCTAGAATTTTGTTGATAGACAGTTAGGTTGCTTCTAGTCTTTTGCTAACAATACAATAATGATTATCCTTCATAAGTTACTTTGCACTTAAATACTGAGTATATTTATGGGATAAATTTCTAAAAATAAACTTAATGGAAAAAATTTTCTTATACTTTACACTTTTATTCAGGTATAACATATATAAATAGAAGTGTACATAATTGTACACTTCAATGAATTACTGTGATGTGAACAACCCCACGTAATTAAAATTAGGTCAAGAAATAAAACATTATCAGCAACTGCATGTCCTCCCAATTATTACTCTTCTCTCCTCCCCGCAAAACATAACTTCCTATATCAAAAATCAGTTTTGCATGTTTTTGATAGATGTTTGTCTTCTTTCTTATATATTGTTGCATATAAATGTAGTTCATTTATTTTCATTGCTATAGAATTCAATTGGACTAATATACTATAATTTATTCCGTCTACTCTGATGGACATTTAATTATTTGTAGTTTGGAACTATGATAAATATAATAGTGCCATTGCAAATAATGCTACTGTCTTTTGGTGCACATGTGCTTCCATTTTGTTGGGTATATATCTAGATATGAAACTTTTGGGTTGTAGGGAATGCATATATATGTATGCTAAAATGGAGTAAATAAAGCTAACAATTTTATAAAGTCAAGTCATCAATTTACCCTCAGCAGTAGTGTGTGAGAGTTCCTGCTACTAAATATCTTTGCAAAACCTACCAACATTACTAATGGGGTTGTATATCTTTTCATATATACATGAAAAAAATATTTTTCATTTAGATAACCTCTTTTCTGACATTTGTTCAAATTTCTTCTGCATTTTTTTCTACTAAGTTGTTTGTCTTTTTCTTATTGGTGATTCATGAAACTCTTTATACTCTGGATATAAGCCCATTGTCAGATGCAGTTAATCCAAATATCTCTTCCTTGTCCTGCCATTTCACTTTCCTAATGGTACCTTTTTTCCAGGTTCTTAACGTTTCCTTATGGTTAATACTTTTTGAGTAATGTTGAAGAAATATTTCTTTAACCCAAGTGTTATGAAGATATTCTCCTCTAATATCTTCTAGAATCTGTGTATAGTGGGAGAGAAGAGTCAGATCCAATTTTTTATATAATCTTTCAATTGACTTTGTATTATTTATGGGGGGGGGGGGGCTGCGGTGGGGACCAGTCATTTCCCCCATTGATCTGTAGAAATGGTTTAGTTATATATGCCTGGATCTATTTCTGGGTTCTTTATTCTGTCCATTGGTCTATTTGTCTATCTATTCTGTGCCAATGAAAACACTGTCATGACTAAATAGCTTTATTTAATAAGTCTTGTCTTCTAGTAGAGCAAAGCTTTTCTTCAATACTGTCTTAGCTAGTTGTGGCCCTTTGCATTTCTCTATAAATTTTAGAACCAGCTTTAAACTTCAAGGAAAAAAATCTACTGAAATTTTTATTGGTATTGTGGTATATCTACAGATCAATTTGGGAAAAACTGACATCTTTATACTATTATTGAATTTTCCATCCCATCATTTAGGTTCTTTATCTTAAGTTTTATAGTTTTCTGTGTAGAGGTCGTGAACATCTTCTATTAGATGCATTCCTAGATCTTTTACTATTTTTATTTTATTGTAAATGGAATCTTTATTTTTATACAATTTTAGTTTCTAATTATTTTTTAAGTATATGGAAACATATTTTAACATTGACTTCATAGCCAGCAATTCTGTTAAACTCAATTACTAATTCAAATAATTTATCTAACTATTTAGATGCTCTACATACACAATCATAATTTTTTTCAATTTCCTTCTTTTCTAATTCACGTAACTTTGACTTATTTTCCTTTCTATATTGCCCTGGCTAGGTTCTCTGGTACAACGTGAATAGAAGTGGTGATAGCAGCCATTCTTATCTTGTTTTTAATTTAGAGGTAAGTTTTCAACATTTTACTATAAAGTATGAATGATATTTGCTGCTGTGTATTAGATTAAGGAAATTTCCTTCTTGTTTAAATTAGTTAATTGTTTATTTTTAAATCATGAATACATATTGAATTTAATCTAATGTTCTTGCTTTTCACATTTCATGGCTTAATCATATGCTTTTCTACTCTATCCTGTTAATGTGATGAATTACACTGGTTCATTTTAAATGTTAAATGTTGCATTCTTGTTGTAAACCAAACTTGTTTATAATATGTAATATTTTTATTGCTATATTTATTTATATTTTGGTTGGAATTTTTATATCTATGTTCATGCATGATATAAACTTATAATTTTCACCTTCTGTAATGCCCTTTTTAAGTTTTAGCATCAAGTTATGTTTGCCTCATAAAATGAGATTAATGTGATCTTTTCCTTTAAAATTCTCAGAAAAATTTTGTGTAATACTGGTATTACCTATTTCTTAAAACTTTGGTGGAATTTATATGGGTAACCACTTGAGCTGGAGTTTTTTGGCAGTTGAATATATCTATGAAGCAGTTGTCCAAGCTGTCTTTCTCAGACAAGTGTAGGTTCTTCAGAGGTTCTATAGGGATTGTTACTCCCACAGTTACTTTACATGGGAAATATGCTCTTTAACTGACTTATTCTAACAAACTTCAGCTCCTGAATCTGGCGATATACTTTCATGGCCTCTTAATTAGACATCCATTTGCCTTTATAGGTCAATCTCTTACATAAGGAACCCTGAAAATGGCTTGAGCTCAGTCATTTTCCATGGTAACTAGTGGGGCTGTAGGACAAGCATATATTCCTGCCATATCAAATAACAGGTTTATCAGCTGTCTCACACTCCCTTCCTCTCCTCCCTTCCTGTCAGCTTTTTTATCAAAGAATTTTTCAGTCAAGAAGGAAGCTCCTCACATGGACAAAGAGAACAGATTAGTGGTTACCAGAGGAGAGGAGGGGGTGGTGGGTGGGCACAAAGGGTGAAGTGGTGTACCTATAATATGACTGACAAATAATAATGTACAATTGAAATTTCACAAGGTTGTAAACTATTGTAACCCCTGTCAGATGGCTTCAAAGAGTTCTTTTAGAGCTCACCAGACTTAGCTTAGGGGCAGACTGGGAATTATAGAAATAGAGTCAAACATATTTAGAAAATGTACCATTTGATAAAAGATAATTCCAAATTTAGAGGAAAAAGATAAAGTATTCAGGAAGTGGTATTGGCACAACTCTTAGTCATCAGGAAAGAAATATAGTTTAATCCCTGTTTCATACCCTATACCTAAATAAATCCCAGATAGATTAAAGACTTAAATATATTATAGAAACAATATATCGGAAGAGAATATGATAATTTTTTATTATCTTGAATTGAGGAAGGCTTTTCTAAGTATGACACAAAATTCAGATCTAGAAGAAGAAAAAATAGAATTACTTAATTTTTAAAAAATTTACACATGGAAAAAAATCCTAAATAGTCACAAAGCACAGAAAAGCAGGGAAAATATTTACAAGTTACATCACAGAGAAAGCTAACTGCCCTACTATGTAAACAGTTTTCACAAAACTATAAGAGAAAGACCAACAACTACAGAAAAATGGACAAAGAATATAAACAGAAATGTCACAGTTCAGGAAAAGATGTTCAGTTTCACTTAAGATATGAGAAAAGTCTATCAATATTATAATAACTTTCTTCCACTTAACAAAATGACAGGATTAAAAGTTTGGTTATACACTATTGTTAGAAAGGTTGTGGGGAATCAGGCATTCTTCTAAATTGCTGGTAGGAGTACAATTTTACACAACTTCTATGGAGGGCTACAACCTAGGAATAAGAATTAATTAGAATTAAATTAGCTTTTAAAGGAAATACAATCCAAATTTCAAAGATAGGATATCTGATTGGATTATGTTGTTCTGAACCTTCTTCTACCTCTTAGCTTCTCAACCTGTCAGAGGAAATGTAAATACTTTTTGGAGGATGATAAACATCATGTATAACCTCAAATTATCTCTATAACATTTATACAGTCATGCACTGTATAACAATGTTTCAGTCAATGATGAGCTGCATGTACAATGGTGGTCCCATGAGATTAGTACCATATAGCCTAGGTGTGTAGTAGGCTATACCATCTAGGTTTGTGTAAGTACACTCTATGATGTTTGCACAATGATGAAATTATTTAAGGACACATTTCTCAGAATGTATCCCCATCGTTGAGTGACACGTGACTATATACATGATGGTATATAATGTTCAACTACAAAAAAAAGAAACAAAACCAAAAAGCAAACCTAGATTACATGAAAACAATATAATGTGACCAAAAACCAAGACAAATAATAAACTAATAAGAGATATAGAGTTCTCAAACATATATTTAAAATGACTATATTCAACATTTTCAAGGAAATAAAAGACAAGAGTGATAATTTAGGAAGATAACAGGAAGATTTAAGAAAAAAAAAATGTAAGGTCTAGAACTGAAAATAACTGAAATTGAATTCCATGGATAGATCTAGCATCAGATTAGATACAGTTGAAGAGAGAATTAGTGAATACTAAAAGATAAGACGTATCCAAAATGAAACACAAGAAGGAAAAAAGATAGAAAATATAAAAACAAACAAAATAAGTGTAATAACATCCTAACAACATTAAAAATGGGAATACTATCACAAGTTTGACATCAAGGAAGAAGAAATAACCACAGTTTATCCTGAAATCATTGATTTTCTTAAACCATTTTCAATCTAATAAAAATCCAGATAAGAGATTCTTTCCACTTCTAGGACTTCAAGAAGCATTTAAATATATCAAACATATTAAATAAATAAAACAAATTAGAAAAGAATGCTTAGCTACTTACATTCCATATGCTGAGCTTACAGCAAGACTAGTAATCTGTTGGGGAGGTTCACCATCCACCCACACCAACTGAATAACAAGTTCTGCTTGATACCCTGGAGGCATCCGCACTGGTCGTGTCTTAACACTAGAACAAAAAGAAAACGTAGTTCTATCACATACAGTTTAAATAAGTATGCTCACGCTCCTCTTCAGAAGTTACATAGAATCTTCTTACAGAAATATATACATCAGGCTTTGAGGGCAGTATGCAGGTGAACAGTGTCTTCTAGTTTTCTCAAAATACATCAAGCCACTTTTGATTGCTTAGTTTTCTTTTTAAGGAGCTTTTAGTCAGTCAGGTCCACAAATCCAGCTGTCCCTATCACATTTTTCTTTTGCGAATAGTATTTATAATTATTTTTATTACTTAATTATTTTTCTTACATAATACTTGTTACATATACGTAAGTTATAATGTGTAACAACAGAAAGAATGACCATTAATCTACCACCCAACTTAAGAGTTCAACATATCCAAAACCTGAATTCCTTCTCTTTTCTTCTAAATTTGCTCCACCTGCAGGCTTCTCTATTTCATTTGATAGCAACTCCTTTCTTTTCAGTTATTCAGTTAAAAAACCTTAACATCATCCTTGACTAATATCCTTCTCTCATACCTCACATCCAATCAATTATCAAATTCTGTTGGTGCTACCTTCAAAATATATCCAAAATCTGACCATTTTTTTACTTCTCTACTGCTACAAACCTAATTGAAGTTGACAAGTAAAAATACAGGATATCCACTTAAGTCTGAATTTCAAATAAACAGTAAGAACTTTTTTTTTTTTTACTATAAGTGTGTCCTATGCAATATTTGGGATATACTAATACTAAAAAATTTATTGCTTATCTGAAATTCAAATTTAAATGGGCATCCTGTATTATTATTTGATGAATCTGCCAGATTTTAATATCATCTCTATTTAGGTGCAATAGCCTCCTTACTGGTCTCCTGGCTTCTACCTTTCCCTTCCACCCTAAAATCCATTTTACACATAGACACCAAAGTAATCAATTTATAATTTGAGAAAGAGGTGTCAAGAGGAAATAGGTGGACTCTGAACTCACCTCCTCCCATGGACACAACGAATTTACAGCTATTCTGGGAACAAATACCCCTGAGAGCGAACTGAAAACTGGATAAAAAGAACTCCCACAAAAAGGGACAGTCCTGACTGCAGTGGAAGAGGGAGAAATTCCTTTCTGGAGTGAAAAAAATCCACCTCTGCAAGCCACAGCACTTCATGGCCAGCCAGAAGCAATCCTAAGGCACATGGCCTTCCCTGGAGGAGTGGGGGACCTGAACAGGGGAGCTTTACCACTATAGGCTTCCTCTGGACTCAGCACAACCAAGACGAGTGTCATAATATCTGGCTTTGCTGGCTCTTAACTGCAAGGGGAACACCCCAGAAAAGCTATCAGACATAAGGGGAAAAAGCCAGCTCTTAAAGGACCTAGGCATAGATTTAATCATTTTGGAAAGCAACCTAAAATCACCAGAAAGAAAGGTGCACAGTCTTTTGGTGAAAAGAGACTCACCTGATAGTCTCTGAGCGCATCTCAATGAGATGTGAGACTCTCCAGGGACTGAGACATTCATGGCAGCCATTATTGTGACCTAGTATAGGTGTTCTGACACAACACTGGCAGACACCATTGGAGTTCTTCCCCTCGCCTTTTAGCCCAGGGTCTGCCCCACACACTAGAGCAGCAATTTAATCCAGCTCAGCCAGGGCAGGCAGCCCACCCTAGGAACTGGTCCCACCCAACAGTAAGCCCTTGGGCAACTTGTGGGCCTGCATAGGCTGGGTGCCTGGATCCTTTGCAGCCGAGTGAATGGGTCTGCCTCTGAGGGGCCTGCAAGGAGCAGGTGGAATGCGTGGGGTGTTGGTGGAATGTGTGGGGCCTCTGCAGGGGGGCTACTGTGTACACTTCAGGGAGTCAGGGTGTGCACATGGGACAGGACTGTGTTGAAGGTGTGTGTGGCCCTGTGGATGATGGGGCATGGCAGCTGCAGAAGACTTGTGTTTCTCCAACAGCCACATAGCATATCGGCCCCACCTTCTAAAGCCTGAAACAAATGAGTGCTCCCATGCCTGGGGTGAGCCAGACTCAGCTGCAATCCTGAAAGAGATGACAAGAGTCTTTCAGGACAAACGCCTACAGAAATTGTATGCCCCTGAGCCTAGCAACCAGCCACACTGGGGGCCTACTCACTTAACTGAAAAACTGCAACAGGAATGTGCTATTAGACCTTGCAGCCAACTGTGCTGAGGCTACCCATGCCCAATAAAGTGACCGAAGGATCCATAGCAGCCACACACAGCTGAGCATTATGACCAGCCGGTCTAGGGAGATCCTAGCTTCCCTGGGCACATGCAGCAAGAGCAACCCTGCCACAACACAAGGACACACAAGCCCACATAGGGGACACTCCTCGAACATTTGGAAGTGGTGATGAGAGAGAAGCACACTGCTCAGGCTCATAAGGCATCTCTTACATAAGGCCACCTCCTCAAGATCAGGAGACACAGCTGACTCACCTAATACATAGATAGAAGCACAGAGAAAGAAGCAAAATGAGGAGGCAAAGGAATACATTCGAAGTAAGGGAAGAGGACAAAACACCAGAAAAAGAAATAAATGAAATAGAAATAATCTACCTGACAAAGCACTCAAACTAATAGTCATAAAGATGCTCACTGATCTTAGGAGAAGAATGGATAAACTCAGTAGGAACTTCTACAAAGAACTGGAAAATACCAAGAACAAATCAGAAATGAAGAATACGATATTGGAAATGAAAAATTCACTAGAGGGACTCAATACCAGAATAGATGATACAGAAGAACAAATCAGCAAGCTGGACAAAAGACTAGAGGAAATCACCCAAGTTGAACACAAAAAAGACAAAAGAATTAAAAAGGATGAAAATAGTCTAAGGGACCTCTTGGACAACATCAAGAACACTAACATTCATATTATAGGTGTCCCAGAAGGAGAAGAGAGAGACAAAGGGGCAGAAAATCTATCTGAAGAAATAATAGCTCAAAACATTCCTCACCTAAGGAAGGAAAGAGACATCCAGGTATAGGAAGCAGAGAGAGCACAAAACAAAAAAAAACCCAAAAAGGCCAATACCCAATACACATTATAATTAAAATGTCAAGAATTAAAAATAAAGAGAGAATCCTAAAAGCTGCAAGAGAAACGAAACAAGTTACAGAAAAGGAAACACCATAAGGCTATAAGCTGAAGTCTCAGCAGAAACCTTACAGGCTAGAAGGGAGTGGCACAATATATTCAAAGTGCTAAAAGGAAAAAACCTACAACCAAGAACACTCTACCCAGGAAGGTTATCATTCTGAAGGAAGGAGAGATAAAGAGTTTCCCAGACAATCAAAAATTAAAGGAGTTTATCACCAAGAAACCAGTTTTACAAGAAATGATAAAGGGACTTATTTAACTGGGAAAGAGAAGACCACAAATAGGAATAAGAAAGTTATCAGAAAAAACAAAAGGCAATAAAATCACTAGTAAGGGCAAAATACAGTAAAGGTAGCAGATCAACCATCAATGAAGATAACATGAAGGTCAAAAGACAAAAGTACTAAAATTACCTATTTCCATGATAAGAGGGTAATGGATACACACACACACACAAGAGGTTAAATATGATATCAAAAACTTAAAATGTGGGAGGAGGGGAGTAAAAGAGTAGAGCTTTTAGAAGGAGGTCAAACTAAAGAGACTATCAACTTAATATAGATAGCTATTACCTAGGTTATTACATATGAATCTCACAGAAACCTATAATAAATACACAAAAAATTAAGAGAAAGGAACCCAAACATAATACTGAAGAAAGCCATCAAACCACAAGGGAAGAGAGCAAGAGAATGGAACAGAGAAGAACTGCTAAAACATGCAGAAAAAAAGTAACAAAATGGCAATAAGTACATACTTATCAATAGCTACTTTAAATGTCAATGGGATAAATGCTCCAATCAAAAGGCATAGGGTGGCCGACTGGATAAAAAAACAAGACCCATATATATGCTGCCTAAAAGAGACACACTTCAGACCTACAGACATTCACAAATTAAAAGTGAAGGGATGGAAAAAGATACTCCATGCACATGGCAATGAAAAGAAAGCTGGGGTAGCAATACTTATACCAGACAAAATAGGATTTAATACAATAACTATAACAAGAGACAAAGAAGGGCACTACATAACGACAAAGGGAACAATCCAACAAGAGGATATAACACTTGTAAATATCTATGCACCCAACATAGGAGCTCCTAATATATAAAGCAATTATTAAGAGACATAAATGGAGAAATTGTAAAACAATAATTGTAGGGGACTTTAACACTCCACTTACACCAATGGATACATCATCCAAATAGAAGATCAATAAGGAACCATTGGCCTTAAATGATGCATTAGACCAGACAGACTTAGTATATGTGTAGACACACACACAGAATAGTCCATCCAAAAACCACAGAATACACATTTTTTTCAAATGCACATGGAAAATTCTCCAGGGTTGATCACATATTAGGCCACAAATCAAGTCTCAATAAATTCAAGAGGACTGAAATAATACCAAAGGTATGACCACAAAGGTATGAAAGTACAAATAAAGTTCAAGAAGAAAATCAGAAAAGCCACAAATATGTGGAGATTAAACAAAATGCTACTGAACAACGATTGGGTCAAAGAAGAAATCAAAGGAGAAATCAAAAAATACCTGGAGACAAATGAAAATGAAAATACGACATGCCAAAATTTATGGGATACAGCAAAAGTGGTTCTAAGATGGCAGTTTATGGCAATACAGGCCTACCTCAACAAACAAGAAAAATCACAAATAAATACTCTAACAGTGCACCTAAAGGAACTGGAAAAAGAGCAAACAAAGCCCCAACTCAGTAAAAGGAAATAATAAAAATTAGAGCAGAAATACATGAAATAGCGATTAAAAAGAAATAGAAAAAAATCAATGAAACTAAGAGCTGGTTCTTTGAAAAGATAAATAAAATTGACAAACTTTTAGCTAGACTCACCAGGGAAAAAAGAGAGAAGGGTCAAATAAATAAAATCAGAAATGAAAGAGGAGAAATTACACAGACACCTCAGAAATGCAAAAGATTATAAGAGAATACTATGAAAAGCTATATGCCAACAAATTGGATAATCTAGAAGAAAAGCATAAATTCTTAAAATCATACATCCTTCCAAAACTGAATCAAGAAGAAATAGAGGGTTTGAATAGACCAATCACCAGTAAGGAGATTGAAACATTCATCAAAAACCTCCAAAAAATAAAAGCCCAGGACCAGATGGCTGCCCTGGTGAACTCTACCAAACGTTTAAAAGAAGACAATATCTATCCTTCTCAAACTCTTCCAAAAATTGAAGAGGAGGGGAAGCTTCCTAACTCATTCTTTGAAGCCAACATTATCCTGATAGCAAAACCAGACAAGGACAACACAAAAAAAGAAAAATTACAGTCCAATATCACTGATGAACATTGATACAAAAATTCTCAACAAAATACTAGCAAATCAAATACAACAACACATTAAAAAGATCATACACCATGAGAAAGTGGGATTTATTTCAGGGATGCAGGGACAGTTCAACATCTGCAAATCAATCAACGGGAGACACCACATTAACAAAGTGAAGAATAAAAATCGCATGATCATCTCAATAGATGCAGAGAAAGCATTTGACAAGATACAGCATCCATTTATGACAAAAACTCTGAGTAAAATGGGTATAGAAGGAAAGTACCTCCACATAATAAAGGCCAGATATGAAAAACCCAGAGCTAATATCATTCTCAAGGAGAAAAACTGAAAGCTATCCCTCTAAGAACAGGAACCAGACAAAGATGCCCACTTTCACCACTCCTTTAACACAGTATTGGAAGTCCTAGCCATAGCAATCTGGCAAGAAAAAGAAATAAAAGGGTTCCAAATTGGAAAGGAAGAACTGAAACCGTCACTACTTCCAGATGACATGATTTTATATATTGAAAACCCAAAAGAATCCACAAAAAAACTTTTAGAAATAATAAATGAATATGATAAAGTTGCAGGATACAAAATCAACATAAAAAATCAGTTGTGTTTCTACACACTAACAATGAAGTAGTAGAAAGAGGAATTAATAATAAAATCCCATTTACAACTGCAACAAAAAGAATGAAATACCTAGGAATAAAATTAACCAAAGGGGTAAAAGATCTCTACACTGAAAACTATAAAACATTGTTGAAAGAAATTGAAGAAGACACAAAGAAATGTAAAGATATTCCATGATCTTGGATTGGAAGAATTAACATAATTAAAATGCCCATACTTCCTAAAGCAATCTACAGATTCAATGCAATCCCTATCAAAGTTCCAACATTTTTCACAGAAATAGAACAAAGAATCCTAAAATTTATATGGAACAACAAAAGACCCTGAATAGCCATGGGAACCCTCAGGAAAAAGAACAAAGCTGGAGTTCAGAATATACTACAAAGGTATAGTAACCAAAACAGCATGATACTGGCACAAAAACACACGCACAGATCAATGGAACAGAATTGAAAGCCCAGAAATAAACCCATACATCTATGGACAGCCAGTTTTTGACAAAGGAGCCTAGAACATACAAGAGAAAGGAGTCTCTTCAATAAATGATGCTGGGAAAACTGGACAGCTACGTGCAAAAGAATGAAACTAGACCACTGTCTTACATCATACACAAAATTAACTCAAAATGGATTAAAGACTTGAATGTAAGACCTGGAGCCATTAAACTTCTAGAAGAAAACATAGGCAGTATGCTCTTTGACATCAGTCTTAGCAGTATAATTTTCAAGTGCCATGTCTGACTGGGCAATGGACACAATAGAAAAAATAAACAAATGGGACTACATCAAACTAAAAACCTTCTGCACAGCAAAGGAAACCATCAACAAAATGAAAAAACCTAACAATTGGGAGAATATATTTGCAAACCATATATCTGATAAGGGGTTAATATCCAAAGTATATAAAGAACTCAAACATTTCAACAACAAAAAAACTAACAACCCAATTAAAAAATGGGCAAAAGATCCGAACAGACATTTCTCCAAAGAATATATATAGATGGCCAACAGCATATGAAAAGATGTTCAACATCATTAACTATCAGGGAAATGCAAATCAAAACTACAATGAGATATGACTTCACTCCTGTCAGAATGTCTATAATTAACAAGACAGGAAACAAGTGTTGGAGAGGATGTGGAGAGAAGGGAACTCTCACTGGAGTGAAAACTGGTGCAGCTGCTGTGGAAAACAGTATGGAGATTCCTCAAAAAATTAAGAATAGAACTACCATAATCCAGTTATTCCACTCTTGGTTATTTATCCAAAGAACATGAAAACATGAATGCATAAAGATACATGCACCCCTATGTTCACTGCAGCATTATTCACAATAGCCAAGACTTGGAAGCAACCTAGGTGCCCATCAAAAAACAAATGGATAGAGAAGATGTGGTATATATACACAATGGACTACTTAGCTATAAGAAATGATGAAATCCAGCCATTTGTGACAACATGGATGGATCTTGAGGGTCTTATGCTAACTGAAATAAGTCAGAGGGAGAAAGCCAAATACCGTATCATCTCATTCATAAGTAGAAGATAAAAACAATGACAATCACATAGAGATAGAGATTGGACTGGTGGTTACCAGAGGGGAAGGTGGGGAGAGGGGAGGGGGAAAGGAGTGATTAGGCACATGTGTGTGGTAATGGATTGTAATTAGTCTTTGGGTGGTAAACATGATGTAATCCACATAGGAATTGAAATTTAATGATGTACACCTGAAATTTATATAATGCTATAAACCAATGTTACTACAATAAAATAACAATAAAAGATAAATAAAATAAAATTTGTCTGATCATGTCACTTCTTTATTCAAAACCCTATAATGACTCCTCATTTAATTATGATTAAAAGCCAAGGTCCTTACAATGGCCTATAATTGGCCCTCTATTATCTCTTTGACTTTATCTCCTACTATCCTCCCTGTTACCCTCACCTTTCTCCCTTTGTTCTGGCTACACTGACCTCCTTATATGTGAGGCACTTCAAATCTTTTGCTCTAGCTGTTCCTTCTTCCTGGAACACTTTTCCACCAGATATGCTTCAGCTAACTCCCTCATTTATTTTTTTGTTTAAATCTCACCCTCTTAATGAGGCATATGATGACCATTCATTTTATACACTAGGAAGAACAACAGCAAAAAAAAAAAAAAATCAAATAATTGCACAAATGCACATATTGATAAGAATGGGCAGATGTTTATTTCACTGGCTCTTCTCTCTTATTCCTTTCTTTTAAATTTTTAAAATTTTGTAGAAAAATGTTTATGTCATTAGAGGACTCACACTTTAATAACGGGTCTTCTTAGTTAATAAACAAATCAATCTACAGTGATTTCTTGAGCTCTGTTGAACTTCTTGTTCTCTTTCTTGTTTTCATTTTAACAGGAATCAATTACATGAAGTAAAGTGATATGAAGGGAAAATTATGTAAAATTATAACATTACAAAAGTTTTCCATTTGCTAAAATTTTATGATGATGTTTCCTCTTCGTAGATTTTCCTACCAGTCATTTCTGCTTACATTTCCCTTTCTTACTTCATAAGAAATTTTTTGGGGAAAAATCAATGACTATAAAAGTATAGCAACCGCTAATTGTATGGTAAACTAATTTTGCTCCTGAAATCTTATCTTTAAGTTTTCTATAAGTGTTTTCATAAGAAATGAAAAAACTAGTTTTCTAAAGTTCCTTGAGTAGCAGATTCAGATACAGGCATACGTTGTTTTATTGTACTTTGCTTTAGTGCTCTTCACAGATACTGCATTTTTGGCAAATTGAAGGTTTGTGGAAACCCTGTGTTGAGCAAGTCTATTGGCACCATTTTTCTAACAGCATTTTCTCACTTTGTGTCTTTGTGTCACATTTTGGTAATTCTCAAAATATTTCAAAGTTCTTCATTATTATGATATTTATTATGGAGATCTGTGATCTTTGCTTGTACCATTGTAATTGTTTTGGGGCACCACAAGTTGTGTCCATATAAGATGGTGAACTTAACAAACGTTGTGTGTGTTCTGACTACACCACCGACCAGCAATTCTCACATCTCCCTCCCTCTCCTCAGGCCTCCCTATTCCCTGAGACACAACAATATTGAAATTAGGCCATTTAATAATACTACAATGGCTTCTAAGTGTTCCAGTGAAAGGAAGAGTCTCAGGTCTCTCACTTTAAATCAAAAGCTAGAAATGATTAAGCTCAGTGAGGAAGGCACGTCAAAAGTTAAGATAGGCCGAAAGCTAGGCCTCTTGCACCAAACAGTTAGCTAAGTTGTGAAGGCAAAGTAAAAGTTCTTCAAAGAAATTAAAATTGCCACTCCAGTGAACACATGACTGATAAGAACATGAAACAGCCTTATTGATGTTAAGCAGAAAGTTTCAGTGGTCTGGATAGAAGATCAAACCAGCCACAATGTTCCCTTAAGCTGAAGCCTAATCCAGAGCAAGGCCCCGACTCTCATCAATTCCATGAAGGCTGACAGAGGTGACAAAGCTGCAGAAGAAATGTTTGAAGCTAGCAGAGACTGGTTCATGAGGTTTAAGAAAAGAAGCCATCTCCATAACATAAAAGTGCAAAGTGAGGCAGGAAGTGCTGACATAGAAGCTACAGCAAGTTATCCAGAAGATCTGGCTAAGATAATTAATGAAGGGTGGTTACACTAAACAATAATTTTTTCCATGTAGACAAACAGCCTTATATTGGAAGATGCCATCTAAGACTTTCATAGCTAGAGAGGAGAAGTCAATGCCTGGCTTCAAAGCTTCAAAGGACAGACTGACTCTCTTGTTAGGGGCTAAATCAGCTAGTGACTTTAAGTTGAATCCAGTGCTCATTTACCATTCTGAAAATCACAGGGCCCTTAAGAATTATGCTAAAGCATAATTCTGCCTGTGCTCTGATAATGGAACAACAAAGCCTGGATGATAGCACATCTGTTTACAACATGGTTTACTGAATATATTAAGCTCACTGTTGAGACATAATGATCAGAAAAAAAGATTCCTTTCAAAATATTACTGCTCATTCCACCCGGGCAGCAGACAAAACTCTCTGTCTGCCATTAGCGGAGGGGCCACTTCCAGGGTTCACAACTCCAGGAAAGTCCCGGAGAGAGTCCCAGAGGGCGAGGTGACCCCCAGTTGCCATTGCCCGCCCCGTGGGGTAAGGGATTGCCAGAGATCTCGGAGAGGACTGGGGCTGGTGGGAGCTCCAGAGGCTGGCCCTGCAGCCCGGAGGGGAAGCTCCAGAGTTCTGCCTAGGCAGCAGACAAAACTCTCTGTCTGCTATTAGCGGAGGGGCCACACCCAGCATCCACAACACCGGGAGGGTCCCGGAGAGGAGAATATCAGGCAGGGCAGCAGCTGACCAGCTACCACTGAAATCGGGATCTCCGGCTATCCTCCAGACAGGGCAAAGTGCTCCCCGAGTTCCTGGGGAACAGGACTGGGGCTGGGTGGAGTTCCAGCGACCCAGCTCCGTAGCCTAGGGGGAAATCCTACAGGCTCACAGCAGCCTCAGGGAAAGCCTCTGCACAGCACTAGTAGAGAGCACCCAACTGGCAGCCACAAGGCTGGAAGACCCTGGGACAAAAGTAGCTTAACTAGGTGAGCTAACCACAGACTGTAGAAGATGCCAATAGCTCTGCTGTGACCCATAGTGGACAAGTGAGATTTTGTGGGTTCCGACAGTGACGGAGCGGCAAATATAAGTGATCTTACCCCTGGCCGCTGGAAAAGACCATAACACCATTGCAGACCCCAAGGAGGGAGCACGTCTAGGTGGGCTGCAACAGTAGGCACCAACAGCCTGAAGCCCCCCCGTGACGGCCCCCACAGCAGAAGAGGGAATCCAAAGGACCACTGTGACTACAAGGAGGGGCCCAGGCCTGGTTAGCAACTGCGGATAGAGTTCCTGGTTGGTGCAGTATAAACAGCTGCTCCCCCACCACAGAGGCAGAAACAAGTGGAAGGAGCAACTAAACTCTATCTCTATGCAGAGGCACAAATCAACAACATCAAGCGATATGAAAAAATACATTAAATCTCCAGAACAGAAGGAAAATAACAAATACACAGAAAACAATCCCAAAGAAAATGAGATATATAACCTAAATGATGATGACTTCAAAACAGCCATCATTAAAATACTCAATGAATTAAGAGAGAATTCAGATAGACAACTCAACGAGTTCAGGAGCTATGTCACAAAAGAGTTTGATACAATAAAGAAGAACCAAACAGAAATACTGGAAATGAAGAACACAATAGAGGAGATTAAGAAAAATCTAGATGCATTGAACAGTAGGGCCGATAACATGGAGGAAAGAATTAGCAATTTGGAAGATGGCAATATAGAAATGCTGCAGGCAGAGGAGGAGAGAGAAGTAAGACTAAAAAGAAATGAAGAAACTCTCCGAGAATTATCAGACACAATTAGGAGATGCAACGTAAGGATTATAGGTATACCAGAGGGAGAAGAGAAGGAGAAAGGGGCAGAAAGCCTATTCAAAGAAATAATGGGTGAGAACTTCCCAAATCTGGTGAGAGAGATGGATCTTCAGGTGAGAGAAGCCAATAGATCTCCAAACTTTATCAATGCAAGAAGACCAACCCCACGGCATATAGTAGTGAAGCTAGCAAAAGTCAACAACAAGGAGAAAATACTAAGGACAGCCAGGCAAAAGAAACTAACCTACAAAGGAACCCCCATCAGGCTATCAGCAGATTTCTCAGCAGAAACTTTACAGGCTAGAAGAGAGTGGAATGATACATTCAAAAATCTGAAGGACCAAAACCTACAGCTGAGAATTCTCTACCCAGCGAAAATATCCTTCAAATACGATGGAGAAATAAAAACTTTCCCAGATAAACAAAAGTTAAGGGAGTTCATTGCCACAAAACCTCCTCTTCAGGAAATCCTCAGGAAAACTCTCATTCCTGAAAAATCAAAAAAAGGAAAGGGGCTACAAAACCAAGAGCAGAGGAGATAAGTAGAAGGACAACAACAAAGAGTAGCAGCTCTTCATCAGAACAGATTAAACCATGGGATGAGAAACAAAGGAAATTGAAGAAAACCGGAAAACAAGACATAAAATGGTAGTGGTAGGCCCCCACATCTCAATAATCACTCTAAATGTAAATGGATTGAACTCCCCAATCAAAAGACACAGAGTGGCAGGATGGATCAAAGAACAAGACCCAACAATATGCTGCCTCCAGGAAACACACCTCAGCCCCAAAGCCAAACACAGACTCAGAGTGAAGGGATGGAGAACAATACTCCAAGCTAATAATGAACAAAAGAAAGCAGGTGTCGCTATACTAATATCAGACAAGGTAGACTTCAAAGCAAAACAGATAAAGAAAGACAAAGAGGGACAGTATGTAATGATAAAAGGGACTCTCCACCAAGAAGGCATAACACTTATAAATATATACGCACCCAACACAGGAGCACCAAAATTTGTAAAGCAACTCTTAATAGAACTAAAAGAAGACATCAACAACAATACAATAATAGTAGGGGACCTCAACACACCATTAACACCAACGGACAGAACATCCAGACAGAAAATCAACAAGGAAATGATAGAATTAAATGAAAAATTAGACCAGATGGACTTAATAGATATATATAGAACACTTCATCCAAAAACAGCAGGTTACACATTCTTCTCAAGTGCACATGGAACATTCTCAAGGATTGACCATATTTTGGGAAACAAAGCAAACATCAATAAATACAAGAGAGTTGAAATAATATCAAGCATCTTTTCTGATCATAACGCTATGAAACTAGAAATCAACTACAAGAAAAAAGCAGAGAAGGGTGCAAAAATGTGGAGACTAAACAACATGCTTCTGAACAAACAATGGATCATTGAAGAAATTAAAGAAGAAATCAAATATTATCTGGAGACAAATGAAAATGAGAACACGACATACCAAATCATTTGGGATGCAGCAAAAGCAGTTCTAAGAGGGAAATTCATCGCAATACAGGCTCACCTCACTAAACAAGAAAAAGCTCAGATAAGCAACCTCAAACGACACCTAACAGAACTAGAAAAAGAAGAACAAACAGCCCAGAGTCAGTAGAAGGAGGGAAATAATAAAAATAAGAGCAGAAATAAACGATATTAAAAGAAAAAAGACAATAGAAAGGATCAATGAAACAAAGAGTTGGTTCTTTGAAAAAATTAACAAAATCGACAAACCTTTAGCCAGACTCACCAAGAAAAGAAGAGAGAAATCGCAAATAAATAAAATTAGGAATGAGAGAGGAGAAATCACAACAGATACCAATGAAAGACAAGGGATCATAAGAGAATACTATGAAAAACTATATGCCAACAAATTGAACAACCTGGAAGAAATGGACAAATTCCTAGACTCCTACAATCTCCCTAAACTGAATCAGGAAGAAATGGAGAATCTGAATAGGCCAATCACAAGTAAGGAAATAGAAACAGTAATCAAAAACCTCCCCAAAAATAAGAGTCCAGGACCAAACGGCTTCTCTGGAGAATTCTACCAAACATTCAAAGAAGACTTAATACCTATTCTTCTCAAACTGTTCCAGAAAATTGAGAAAGATGGAGTACTCCCTAACACATTCTATGAAGCCAACATCACTCTCATCCCCAAACCTGACAAGGACAACACAAAGAAGGAGAACTACAGGCCGATATCACTGATGAACATAGATGCAAAAATCCTCAACAAAATTTTGGCAAACCGAATACAGCAATACATCAAAAAGATTATACACCATGATCAAGTGGGATTTATACCAGGGACACAGGGATGGTTCAACATCCACAAGTCAATCAACGTGATACACTACATCAACAAAATGAAAAACAAAAACCACATGATCATCTCAATAGATGCAGAGAAAGCATTGGACAAGATCCAACACCCATTTATGATAAAAAACACTCAATAAAATGGGTATAGAAGGAAAGTACCTCAACATAATAAAGGCCACATATGACAGACCCACAGCCAACATCATACTCAATGGACAAAAATTGAAAGCCATCCCTCTGAGGACAGGAACAAGACAAGAGCGCCCACTTTCACCACTCCTATTCAACATAGTACTGGAGGTGTTGGCCAGAGCAATTTGGCAGGAAAAAGAAATAAAAGGAATCCAAATAGCTAACGAAGAAGTAAAACTCTCGCTGTTTGCAGATGACATGATCTTATATATAGAAAACCCCAAAGAATCCATAGAAAAACTATTAGAAATAATCAACAACTACAGCAAAGTAGCAGGGTATAAAATCAACATACATAAATCAGTAGCATTTCTATACACTAACAATGAACTAACAGAAAAAGAACTCAAGAACTCAATCCCATTCACAATTGCAACGAAAAGAATAAAATACCTTGGGATAAACTTAACCAAGGAAGTGAAGGATCTATACAATGAAAACTACAAGACTTTCTTGAAAGAATCTGATGACGACATAAAGAGATGGAAAGACATTCCATGCACATGGATTGGAAGAATAAACATAGTTAAAATGTCCATACTACCTAAAGCAATCTACAGATTCAACGCTATCCCAATCAGAATCCCAAAGGCATGCTTTTCAGAAATTGAACAAAGAATCCTAAAATTCATATGGGGTAACAAAAGACCGCGAATTCCTAAAGCAATCCTGAGCAAGAAAAACAAAGCCGGTGGAATCACAATCACCGATTTCAAAACATACTACAAAGCTACAGTGATCAAAACAGCATGGTGCTGGTACAAAAACAGGTCCACAGATCAATGGAACAGAATTGAAAGCCCAGAGATAAAACCACACATCTATGGACAGCTAATCTTCGACAAAGGAGCAGAGGGCCTACAATGGAGAAAAGAAAGTCTCTTCAACAAATGGTGCTGGGAAAACTGGAAAGTCTCATGCAAAAGATTGAAAATTGACCAGTCTTTTTCACCACACACCAAAATAAATTCAAAATGGATCAAAGACCTAAAGATTAGGCCTGAAACAATAAGTCTTCTGGAAGAGAATATAGGCAGTACACTCTTTGACATCAGTTTCAAAAGAATCTTTTCGGATACTATAACTCCTCAGTTGAGGGAAACAATAGAAAGAATAAACAAATGGGACTTCATCAGACTAAAGAGCTTCTTCAAGGCAAGGGAAAACAGGATTGAAACAAAAAAACAGCTCACTAATTGGGAAAAAATATTTACAAGCTACTTATCTGACAAAGGGTTAATCTCCATAATATACAAAGAACTCACACTGCTTAACAACAACAAAAAAAAACCCGATCAAAAAATGGGCAGAGGACATGAACAGACATTTCTCAAAAGAAGATATGAATATGGCCAATAGACACATGAAAAGATGTTCATCATCGCTAATCATCAGGGAAATGCAAATCAAAACTACATTAAGATATCACCTTACACCTGTTAGATTGGCAAAACCATCCAAAACCAAGAGTGACAAATGTTGGAGAGGTTGTGGAGAAAAAGGAACCCTCATACACTGTTGGTGGGAATGCAAACTGGTACAGCCACTATGGAAAACAGTATGGAGATTTCTCAAACAGTTAAAAATAGAAATACCCTATGACCCAGCCATCCCATTACTGGGTATCTATCCTAAGAACCTGAAATCAGAAATCTCAAGAGTCCGTTGCACCCCTATGTTCATCGCAGCATTATTTACAATAGCCAAGAAGTGGAACCAACCTACATGCCCAGAAACTGATGATTGGATAAAGAAGATGTGGTATATATACACAATGGAATACTACTCAGCCATAAAAAAAGACAAAATTGGCCCATTCACAGCAACGTGGATGGACCTCGAGGGTATTATGTTAAGCGAAATAAGCCAGTCAGAGAAAGACGAACTCTATATGACTCCACTCATAGGTGGAAGTTAGTATATTGATAAGGAGATCTGATCGGTGGTTACCAGGGAAAAGGGGGGGTGGGGGGAAGGCACAAAGGGGGAAGTGGTGTACCCACAACATGACTAACAAAAATGTACAACTGAAATCTCACAAGGTTGTAATCTATCATAACATTAATAAAAAAAAAAAATTACTGCTCATTGACAATGCACCTGGTTACCCAAGAGCTCTGATGAAGATGTACAATGAGATTAATTTTGTTTTCATGTCTGCTAACATAACATCCATTCTGCAGCCCATTGATCAGGGAGTTATTTTGGCTTTCAAGTGTTATTATTTAAGAAACACATTTCAGAAGGCTATAGTTGCCATAGGTAGCGATTCCTGTGACGGATCTGGGGAGAGTAAACTGAAAACCTTCTGGAAAGGATTCACCATTCTAGATGTCATTAAGAACATTCATAATTCATGGGAAGAGACAGAAATATCAACATTAATAGGAGTTTGGAAGAAGTTGATTCAGATCCTCATGATCGACTTTGAGAGATTCAAGACTTCAGTGGAGGAAGTAACTGCAGATGTGGTAGAAACAGCAAGAGAATTAGAATTAGAAGTAGAGCCTGAAGATGTGACTGAATAGCTGTAATCTCATGATACTTTAATGGATGAGGAGTTGTTTCTCATGGATGAGCAAAGAAAGTAGTTTCTTGAGATGGAATCTACTTCTGATGAAGATGCTGTGAAGATTGTTGAAATAACAACAGAAGATTTAGAATATTACATAAACTTAGTTCATAAAGCAGTGGCTGTGTTTGAGAGGATTGACTCCAATTTTGAAAGAAGTTCTACTGTGGGTAAAATGCTACCAAACAGCACTGCATGCTACAGAGACATTGCTCGCGAAAGGAAAAGTCAGTCAACGCAGCAAACATCATCGTCTTATTTTAAGAAATTGCCACAGCCACTTCAACCTTCAGCAACCATCACCCTGGCCAGTCACAGCCATTAGCATCAAGGCAAGACCCTCTACCAGCAAAAAAATTACAACTTGCTCAAGGCTCAGATGATGGTTAGCATTCTTTACCAATAAAGTATTTTTTAAATTAAGGTACATACATGGTGTTTTGTAGACATAATGCTATTGCACACTTAATAGAATACAGTACAGTAAATATAACTTTTATATGCATTGGGAAACCAAAAAATCGTGACTTGCTTTATTGTGATACTCACTTTATTTCAGTGGTCTGGAACTGAACCCACAATATCTCTGAGGTATGCCTGTATTTTCATGTGAGGCTCAGAGAAATTCCTTGCTTAGGCTCAATTCTCCAACCAGCTAATACTAGAAACATTCGGTTTGAGGATGTAGAAGCAGTAAGTAGTAATTTAAGAGAATGAATTCTTTTATATCTTATTACTAAAAAGCATAAAAACAATTAAGATAAATATTACTATGGGCTTGATTCAGTTTTATTTGATAATGACACTAAACTTTGTTTAGATATACAGAGACAATATAATTTATTACCAAATAGCATCAGTTTAAAAAAAAGAAAGAAATATTATGCACTAACTTAGCATTCATGTAAGAAACTCTTTTTTTAACATAGTAGTTTTGCAGTAGATAGCAAACTTGGTTTTCTTTTCGATTCCAAGAAGGCTGAATAAATTCCCTAAATACACTTTTTCAGTTGGGAACTACCAAGCAAGTGATCAAGTTTCTGCCCTGCCAAATGTTTTCCCATTCTATCAAAGCCATATTTTCTTTAGGGTTCTTCTGGAAAGGAAATTTATGAATTAGGAATGAAGAATGAAAATATTGTGTCCCCTTCATGGATATTCAAAGAAAAGACCTGGGTACCTTTTGGTGGATTGTAGATCACTTGACAACTCAATAAGAGAGAAAAATTATTTATTTGGCACAGTTTCAAATAATTTTGAGACTAATATGTAAAACTGTTGTGAAATTTGGTAGCAAGTCTTACTTGAGGCATGGGATACTGTCCTTTGTTACTCCTTCACTAGCCACAGTGGTAGTGCTTCCCGAAAGACTCCTTGAAGAAGGAAGTTGGGATGAGAGATCTGGAAATGGAGGACTTGTTTCCGGTTCTGGGGTAATAATGTCTTCAACATCATACTGAAGTCGTACCTCTAATGACTTAAAAAAATTGTTTTAATTTAATCTAGGTCATAACAATAAATAATCACATTAAAACATCTGATAATTTTTAGGTAATTATTCATTATTTTTTCAGGTTAATAAGTTCAATTTCAATTTACAGTAAAGCTAAGACATCTTACACTGAATTAAATAATGAATTATAGGGAATATTCAAGGACATTCACAAAAAATGTAAAATATTTTTTAATTCTTCAGAATTATAAGAAAAATATCTACCACTGGAGATAAAGTTTTTATATAATATTTCTTAAGATAAAGTAAAATTACAATTCTATATGTGATAAATAAAAGGAGAAATTGGTCATGGTTATTCCAATTAAAGAAATTAAACTGGAAAAATTGCTTTTCATATGTCTTTTTAGTATTAAAAAAAAAGCTTCATTTGATTTTGACTGAATTAACTCAGTAAAAATTTTCCAAAATAAATATCGTATTTTTGTTTGTCTCGTTAACTTAGCCCTTACTTGTTTAATTTCATTAGCTTGGTCAGAATTGCTTAATGAAAAACATATGATAATTTATATTGAAATAAAAAGGTGATCAAAAACCATGTTTAAGTTAAAAAGGTTTAAAAATTAAGTGCTTTATGATTGCATTCAATGCTTTAATTTACAATTGATTTTACAATAAACATTTGCTTTACAATGCAAAAATCAGCGTTTTTGAGGTTGAAAGCAAGTGCTTACAAAAATGTCATTATGGGGTGGTGAATATAGCAATATTACAAAAATGACTGCCGTAATTATCTGAAAACTACAAAAAACCTCTTGTGACAATAAAAATTAACAATTGTTGAGTGCTTACTACACTTAGACACTATGCTAATGACTATACAATCATCACAAGAATCATATGAAATTGGCATTATTATTTCTAGTTTATTACTACTTCCCATTTTTCTATTTTATTTACACAGGAAATTATATGGGTGATAAAACTGAGTCTTACCCAGACTCTCCTACTAAAGGAGCCTTTTGACTTGCTCAGTCACACAGGTACGTACTGGTAAGGCCAGAATTAAAACCTAGGCTTACGACTCCAAAGCCTGGAATTTTAAATAATGTACTTCTAAGGGGCAATACTTAATTTTAGTTGTTGAGGTAAAAATACTTATATACAGGCCTTCAGTAGATAATCTTTACTTTCTGATAAAATGGACTAGGTAGAAGAGGCCCATTATCTGTAGGTGACTTAATTTAGATTTAATTTATCCCATGAGAGCATCAACATTTTGAATAAAAATAATTTAAAAGTTAAGATTAGGTAAGGCAATCTCATAATTATTTCTATCCTATAAAAATGTTGCTACATAGAAAATCATTAAAATTAACCTTAGTATATTTGAGAAATAATCATTTGTGGCAATTAATTGACAAGAAAAGACAAACCTTAAAAAATTTAATAAAGATATAGAACAAAGCCTGCATTAATTTCCCATTGGTACATAAAATCAATGACTGTATAAAACGTGTAGGAATAACCTATCCCATTTAATAATCCTAAATTTTGATAGAGAAGTGTTTGTGTCATCTTAAGCCAAGCTTTTTTAAATATGCTATACTAAGTAACAAGAATAATTAAAAATCTTATGAATTGGATTACTGGCCACATACTACAGTCTTGCTGGCTTAAAACCATACAAAGCGCTAGCCAAGTACGACAACTGCTGTCTTTTAATAACTGTAAGTGTGAAAGTTAAATTTTAAATGACTTACCACTATTTCTGCTGTAATTTCATGTCTGCTGAATTTATAAACTATGACATATGCAGAGACTCCTGATACACAGAATATTCTGCTCTCTGGACACCAATAAATCATCTGAACGGCATATGGATCTTCCTCTACAATTTCACATGTTTGTTTTCCTTCTCCTACCTTCTGTTTTTCAAACACTTTTGAAGTTTTTAGCTTGTACAGCATCTGCAGAGTTACTGTAAGATATCGAAGCACAGTTATCTTCTAATTTGAACTTAATTCTTAGATGTTGTTGAAGCTTTTTGAATATATTTGTTAAACCACAAAAGTAAAACCCAAGTAGACAAAATACATTTTAAGTAGCAAGCATTCAATGTCATGCTCTCATATCAGTACAGTTTAGCTGGAGGGAGACTACAGGGAAAAAATAAACATGTAGTGAACATACACTATATGCCAAGGAATATGTAGGTCCTTTGTATGCATTCTCTCATGTGATCTTCAGAAAACTCCCATGAAGTGAATATTTTTATCTTCATTTGTTGATGAAAACACTGGGACTCAAGAAAGTTTACAATGGAAACACCGAACCTAATTCTCTACTAAGGGACACCCCTCAATCCTTTTTTTATAATTTTCTTCTCTGAGTGCTAAATGAGAGGTTGATGCTATTCATAGAAGGTTTACTCTTCTCAATAAATTTTTAGACACTCCTTCAGATGAGAAACATTTATAATTTACCAGCTAGCAATATTGGGAGTCCAATAATCTGTAATTATTTTAGAAAGAACCTTTTCTGAGTGGCTTTGTGTTAAGAAAAGTTCAGATATAATTTTAATAAACTTTGGGTGTGTGAATTGTTTTCAGGAATATATATTTGGGGAAATATTTTCCTCGTTTTAGATCCTGATGATAACTTCCCTACAAAAAAGCTCTGATTCTACAAAGGACCCTTGAGAAAAGTTCTAAAAATCTGGGAGTTCATGTCCAAAGTGCATAATCTGAACCTAATCATGAGAAACATCAGTCAAACTGAACTGATGGAGATTCTACAAAATAACCAGGCTGAACTTCTCAAAAATGTCAATTTCATGAAATACTCAGGAAACATTCTAGATTAAAGAAAACTCAAAAGATATAATAACTAAATGCAATAAATGATCCTAGATTTTCTTTTATTATGAAAGATATTATTGGGACAATTCACAAAACTGAGTAAGATCTGGAGGTTAGATAACAGTATTGTATCAATATTAATCTCCTGATTTTGATAACGATAATTTGTGTAAAATAATACCCTTGTTTGTAGGAAACACACACTGAAGTATTTAGGGGCATGTAGTGTTAGAAAAGCATCACGTCTCCAACTTACTCTCAAATGATTATAAAAAGCTATACATATGTATGTGTGTGAATATATGGAGGGGAGAGAGAAAAAGTAAGGGAGGGTTGTGGGGTGAGGGAGAGAGACAGAACAAATGTATTATACATTGACATTTAGGGAATCTACCTAAAGGCTATGAAACACTTCAAAGCATTTTTTTGCAATTTTTCTGTAAGCCCAAATTTATGTCAAACAAAAATAGTTTTTATAATACACAAGGTGGGGCCAGCCCGGTGATGTAATGTTTAAGCTCGTGTGCTCCCCTTTGGAGGGAGGCCTGGAGTTCATGGGTTTGGATCCCAGGCACAGACCTACACACTGCTCATCAAGCCATGCTGTGGAAATGTCCCACATACAAAATAGAGGAAGATTGGCGTAGATGCTAGCTCAGGAACAATCTTCTCAAGCACAAAGGGGAGGATTGGCAGCAGAAGTTAGCACAGGGCCAATCTTCCTCACCAGAAAAAAAAAGCACAAGACATTGTATTAAGCGCTACAGACTTGCTTCTAGGTCAGATGGAGTATCACTCCCATGATTATTTTATGTGACATGGCAATCGTAAAAGGATACTGCAGACATAATTAAGGCCCTTAATTACTTAATTTTGAGTTAATCAACAGAGATTATCTGAATGAGCCTGACATAATCAAGTGAGCCCTTCAAAAGAGGGACTGGGGCCCTCCCTGAGGTTAGAGACACTCTTTTCCTAGCCTTGAAGCAGCAAGTCACCATGAGTTCTAAAAAAGCTGCAAGAAAATGAATTTTCTGCCAACAACCACATGAGTTTGCAAGAGCATCCAGCCTCAGGTGAAACTGCAGCCCTAGCCACCTCCCTGACTGCAGTCTTGGGAGATCTGAGCAAAGAACCCAGCTAAACTGTACCCAGATTCCTGACACACCGAAACTATGAGATAATATATGGGTATTTTTTAATCTGCTAAAATGTGGTAATTTATTTCTCAGAAATTGAAAACTAATACACATGGGATAAACTCAATTATTCAAATTCAGTGTAACCTAACTTCCTGTACTCGACAGTATTCCACAAAACTGGCAAACTAAGTGGTATTTCTTTAATTACATCCATACAATTGGAAATATGCCCTTATAATTGATTACACTAAAAACATTAAATATGCTGCAAACCTTTGCAATATATGTTCTGAATGTGATAAAATAATATTTTATTTAAAAATTAAGCTCTTAAAATATTAACATGTATGCTTAATGGTGGTATGTACTCTAATCATTAGAGTGTTAAAGTATCTTCTCACATTTTAGAAGCTAAGGAGTGACTTTCAGGTGGTGGGAATCCAGCAATGATGTCACTATGCAATTAACTGTGTTCCTGGAACAAACTCACATTTACATGTAAAACTTCATCAAAAGAAAACTTGTTGTCCTTTGGAACTCCCCCCTCTCCCCGAGCAATTGCTCTTTATTGTGAGGTCAGAAACGGGCCTCAGAATTCATGGCTTTAACTCTTTTAATCATTTTCTCTTGCTAATGGGTTGCTCCATTGCTGAAGGACTCGAGTTTACAGACTGAGAGAATCATCAATATTCAAGCTTCTTCCCTCGGTTTTTCTGTTTATCATAGTCTTCCTCAGAAGCTGTTCACTTCTATAGCTTCAAACATTACTTTTATGCTACTTTTTCATTAGTTTTCATTCTTGACTGTTCTCCCTACCTGCTAGATATTTTTACTTGGATTTCCTGGTGTTGCCACAAAATCCAAACCTCCAGAACTCTCTTGTATTTCTTACTTCCAAGAGTTACCTATATCTTGCTGATTACGAATCCTCAGAAACTCAGTCATTGCTCATTTTTTCTTATCCTTCCATTCCTGTCAAAATCTCAACTATCTTCCAAAACTCAAATGAAATGTTACCCATCAAAATACTCTTCCTGGATCTACTTGGTTCAAATAAATCTCTCATTTCTGATAACAGAATTTGGGTTACACTACATTTAGAGCTCTTATATTGTTTGCCCTGTAGTTATATACGTGCATTCCTCTATCTATTCCAGTGACTATAAATTTTCTGAAGGGTATGTATGGTTATAATGAAGTTTTAAATATCTTTGCATGCCCTTAAATGTTGAGCAGAGTACCTTATTTATTCCTTAAATTATGTAATTCTCAAGATTTTGAAATAAATTTCACATTTCCCAAATTCTTTCTTTCTTTTTTTGGTGAGAAAGATTGACCCTGAGTGAACATCTGTTCCCAATCTTCCTCTTTTTGCTTGAGGAAGATTGTCGCTGAGCTAACATCTGTGGCAATCTTCCTCTATTTTGTATTTGGGATGCCACCACAGCATGACTTGATGAGCAGTGCATAGGTTCACGCCAGGACCCCAACCTGTAAATACCGGGCCACCAAAGCCAGTGCATGAACTTAACAACTATGCCACCGAGCCAGCCCCACAAATCATTTCTTTTGATTGTCACAGGACTTGGTAGACAAATGGGAAAGAAAAGTGAAGACTGGTGGGATAAAAGCACTTTTCCAAGAAAACAGAAGTAGGAGCTGAAGAGAATTCCTTAATAGAATTATTCTGTCAAAGTTTGGTACTTTTTCCAATGTACCTTGCTTCTTGAAAATAAAATGGGTTGCTGATAAGGAGTAACTTCAGTCTTACTTATATTATAGACAAAAAATACAGGAGAGATAATACTATAAACTCATCTAATAATATAGGAAATGGATTTTTGTAACACAGCCATATATGTATGCTAAAAATGTCTCTGAAATGTTAATTGCCCAAACAAAAAAGTAGTGAAAGGCTATGGGTAAACATTAACCAAGTGTTTTCTGTTATAGAGAAACTTAAAACTTACTTGCAGAAGCATCCCAAAATTTTATTGATCCATCTGCATGACTAGATGGGAAATAAATTAGTGTTAATTAAGGTATAGTAAATTAAAAAACCATAATCATTCTAAATGTACAAAAACTTGAGTCAGTGTTAAATTCAATCCAAAAATACCATTCCAATGAAAACTAATGTATGCTAAACCATTTCTAAGCTCAAAACAATGGTTTATCTTTTAAACAATACATTAAAATCCAAATTTAAAAAGAACAATAATTGCTTAGATTTTACTGTAAGAAGACTTTTTGTGTAATAGAGAGCAATGAAAACTGGCCTGTGGAAAATGAACAATATATAAAATATATAAAATTATATAAAATTGTTTACATAATAAAAAAGATATCTGAGTTAATTTTGATTACATTAAAATAATTTTGAAATGGGTATCTTAGTGAAATTAAAGTTAAGCTTCAAAATATAAAAGCAAATCCTTAAGCCTATCTAGAATTGTATCATTATTTGGTAATAACATAACATCAGTTCTATAAGAACTCATCTAGAAATAAAGAGGATAGAATTCCTCCCAACACATTTTATGAGGTCAGCTTTATCCTGATGCCAAAACCAGGAAAAATATTACTAGAAAAGAAAATTACAAACCAATATCCCTTGAGCATAGATCTAAAAATAGTCAACAAAATATTAGCAAATCACATCAAGAAATATATAGACAGGATAATACATCATGCCTAAGTGGGGTTTATCAGGAACACAAGGCCAGTTAAACATTAAAAAAAAAATCAATCATCATATTATAATCCATCATACTGACAGATTAAAGGAGAAAAACCATATGACCATCTTAAATGCAACAAAAGCATTTGACAAAAATTCACCATCCACTCATGAAAAAAACTCAGTAAACTAGGAACAGAGGAAACTTCTTCAATCTGATAAAAGGCATCTAGGAACAACCTACAGATGTTGTCTAACAGACATAATGGTGAAAGAGATGGAATACTTTCCACCTCAGATCAGGAACAAAGGAAAAATGTTTACTCTCACCATCCTTAAACATCATATTGGAGGTCCTAACTACTGCAGCAAGGGAAGAAAAAGAAATAAAAGGAATAAAGATTGAAAAGGAAGAAATAAAATTCTCTATTTGCAGATCACATGATTGGCTATGTAGAAAATCCCAAAGAATTTACAAGAAGGATATCAGAACTCATCTATGAGTTTAGCACAATTGTAAGATACAAGGACAATGTAAAAAAATCAATTGTATTTCTATATAATAGCAATGAACATTTGGAAATTGAAATTGTAAGAGTACCATTTACAATAGCACCAAAAAACATGAAATGCCTATATAAAAACTAACACAATTTGTGTTAGATCTGTTTGCTGAAAACTTCAAGATCCTAATCAAAGAAATCAGAGAAGGCATAAATAAATGGAGAGATATAATGTATTCTTAAATTATAAGACTTACTAGATGTCAGAACTGACAGAGATCTCAGTTCTCCCCAGATGATGTATAGATTCAATGTAATCTCAATTGAAATATGCAAAAAAAAATTTTTGTAGAAATAAACTGATCCTAAAATTTATATGGAAAAGTAAAAGAACTAGAATACCTAAAGAAATTTAAAAAAATTTTTTAAAAGTTGGAGTACTGAAACTACCTAACTTTAAGTCTTATTCTAAAGCTACCATAAAGTTATTGCTATTGGTGAAAAAAAGAGACATATATATATAAATAGAACATAGTAGATAGTCCAGAAATAGACCCACACACATACGGTCACTTGACTTTTTTGAGAGGGTGGTAGCTGCTAATTGAGTAGCTTTATTTTGTTAACAGCTTTATTGAGATATAATTTACATACCATAAAATTCACCCAAGATAAATGTACAGTTTGGTAATTTTTAGTAAATTTATACAGTTGTCCCATTGACACCATAATCCAGTTTTAGAACATTTCCATCACCTCCAAAAGGTACCTCATGCCAGCATACAATCTGATTTCCCACCCCAGCAGATATCCACTGATCTGGTTTCTGCCTGCACAGATTTCTTCTGTGTTGTTACAATATTTACTCTTCTGTGTATGTATCTTTCATTTAGCATAATGTTTTTGAGGATAATCCCTGATGTTTCATGTATTGGTAATGTGTTCATTTTTATTGCTGAATAGCATTCCATTGTATAGATATACCTCATTTTGTTTACCCGTTTACCAGTTGATGAACATTTGGGTTGTTTTCAGTTTTTGGCTATTACAAATAAAGCCGCTATGAATGCTTTGTATCTTTACGTACTCTAATTATTCACTTATAGATGTAACCAAAAAAACCTATTTTATTACTGAAATTCTGCAGGATGATGGTCTGAGAATCTATATTCTAATAACCTTTAATTCAGTTTTATTTTTTTATCATGCAGTATTTGACATGCAAAGAACAATATATGTAATATAGATTTAATACATAGAATAAAATTATACTGAAATTCTGTAAACCAATCACGAAATCAAAGAACTAACATTACTAATAACTTGCATCTCCATGTGTGCTCCTCTATTTTTTAAAATTGAGGTATAACTGACATAAAACATTATATTAGTTTCAAGTGTACAATATGATTCGATATTTGTACATACTGGTGAAATGATCACCACAATAAGTCTACTTAACATCCATCATCAGACATAGTTACAGAACTTTTTCCTTGTGATAAGAACTTTATAAAGAGTAGACCTCTCTTAGCAACTTTCAAATATGCAATACAGTATTATTAACTATAGTCACCATGCTGTATTTTACATCCCCCTGATTTATCTATTTTATAGTAATTTCTTTCTTTCTTAAGCATTCTCCTGGTTACTATAAATTTTCCACTAGATTCTAGAGTTCTGAGGAAATTGATTCTATTTTTGCCAAAATAATCATTTCTTTAGTGAAAGGCCCAAGTTCTACCCTGACGTTGTAAGTGATGTAAACTTCCGATAATTTAAAGTAAATTTTTAATTTAATTATAACACACATACAGCACAAATCTAAAGATTACAGCACAACAAAGTGTCACAAAGTGAACACATCTGTATCTCTGGATCAAACAGGGAAAAAACTGATATCTTTACAACGCTGAGTCTAGTTAATGACCACAGTTTCTCTCTCCACACATTTACGTCTTTTCCTACTTCTCAGATTTGTTTCACAATTTTCATTGAAGATGTCTTGCATATCTTTTGTTAGGTTTATTTCTAGATTATGTGATTTGTTTGGATGCTATTTTAAATTGTATAATTTTGGAGTTTTTATTTTATAATTGTTGCTAGTATATAGAAATATAGCTGACTTTTGTATATTGATGTACCCAGTGACTTGCTAAATAGTCAAGTTAATTTAAATAGCTGTACATTATTTTGCGCTTTCCACATACATAATCATGTTGTCTCTGAGTAACAACAGTTTATATCTTGCTGTTAAAATAATTTATTTAGTTCTTATTTTCAGTTATAATAATTTTCAGTTCTATAATTTACATTGATTTTTTTTTATTGTGGTCAAAAACACATAATGTAAAATTTACCATCTTAACCACTTTTAGGTGTATAGTACAGTAGTGTTATCTAGCACATTGTTGTGCAGCAGATTTTTAGAACTTTTTCATCTAGCAAAACTGAACTCCACATCCATTGAACAACAACTCCCTTCTCCCACCTCTCCCTAGCCCATAGCAGCCACCATCATACCTTCTGTCTTTATCAATTTGCCTATTCTAGGTACCTCTTATAAATAGAATCATGCAGTATTTGTCTTTTTGAGACTGGCTTATTTCACGTAGCATAGTTCCCATGAGGTTCACATGAGACATGATTTGCTTCTTTTTTAAGCCTGAACTGAATAATATTCCATTGTATGTAATATAACATTTTTAAAATCCATTCATCTGTTGATGGATATTAGGGGGCTTCCACCTCTTGACTACTGTGAATAATGCTTCAGTGAACATGAGAGTGCATATATCTCCTTGATAGCCTGTTTTCACTTCTTTTGAATATGTACCCAGAAGTGGGATTGCTGGATCATAGAGTAATTCTAATTTTACTTTTTGGAGGAAACTCCATACTGTTTTCCATAGCAGCTGCACCATTGTACATTCTAATCAACAATGAACAAAGGTTCTAATTTCTCCACATCGTTGCCAGCCCTTGTTATTTTCTGTTTGTTGCTGTTGTTTTATAGTGCCATCCCAATAGGTGTAAAATGATATCTCATTGTGGTTTTGATTTGCATTTTCCTGACGAGTAATGATGTTGAACATCTTTTCATATGCTTCTTAGTCATTTGTATATCTCCTCTGGAGAATTACTTATTCAAGTCTTTTGCCCATTTTTACTTGGATTTTTTGTTGTTATTATCGAGTTGTAGGAGTTCTTTAAATATTATGGATACTGACCCCTTGTCAGATATACGGTTTGCAAATATCTTCTACCATTCCAAAGGTTGCCTTTTTACTCTCTTGATTGCTTCCTTTGCTTCACAAAAATTTTTAAGTTTGAGGTAGTCCCATTTGTCTACTTTTGCTTTAGTTGCCCATGTTTTTAGTGTCACAAGCAAGATATAATCGCCAAAGCCAATGTCAGGAAGCTTTTCTGTTTTCTTTTAGGAGTTTTATAGATTCAGGTCTTACATTTAGGTTTTTCCATTTTGAGTTGATTTTTGTATATGGTGTAAGGTAAGGGTCCAATTTCATTCTTTTGCATGTGCAAATTCTGTTTGCCCAACATCATTTGTTGAAGAGACTATCCTTTCCCCATTGTATAGCTTCGGTACCTTTATCAAAGATTTGATCATATAGGTGATGGTTTATTTGTGAATTCTCTAGTCTGTTCCAGTGGTCGATATGTCTGTCTTTATGCCAGTACCATACTGTTTTGATTACTTTGTAATATTTTTTTTTAAAGATTTTTTTTTATTGTTTCCTTTTTCTCCCCAAAGCCCCCCCGGTACATAGTTGTATATTCTTCCTTGTGGGTCCTTCTAGTTGTGGTATGTGGGACGCCGCCTCAGCGTGGCCTGACGAACAGTGTCATGTCCGTGCCCAGGATTCGAACCAACGAAACACTGGGCCGCCTGCAGCGGAGCGCGCGAACTTAACCACTCGGCCACAGGGCCAGCCCCACTTTGTAATATGTTTTGATTAGCTTTGTATCATGTTTTGAAATCAGGAAGTGTGAGGAGTTTAGCTTTGTTTTCATTTCTCAGGATTGTTTTAGATATCTGTGGTTCTTTGAGATTCCATATTAATTTTAGGATAGTTCTTTTTCTCTACTTCTGCAAAACATGCCACTGGGACTCTGATAAGGATCTGCATTGAATCTGTAGATTGCTTTGGGTAGTATGGACATCTTAACAATATCAAGTCTTCTAATCCATCAGCATGTGATATATTTCCATTTATTTGAGTCTTCTCTAATTTCTTTCATCAATGTTTTGTAGTTTTCATTATACAAGAGTTTTGCCTCCTTGGTTAATTTTATTCCTGAATATTTTATTCTTTTTGATGCTATCGTCAATGGGATTGTTTTCTTAATGTTCTTTCAGATCGTTCATTATTAGCGTATAGGAATGTAACTGATTATTTAGTTGATTTTCTATCCTGAAAATTTGCTTGATTTATTAGTTCTAACACTTTTTTTGTGGAAACTTATGAGTTTCCTACATATAAGGTCATGTCATCTACAAACAGAAAATTTTAATTCTTCTATTCTGATTTGGATGTCTTTTATTTATTTTTCTTGCCTGATTGCTCTAGCTAGGTCTTCCAGAATTATGTTGAATAGAGTCATGAGGGTGGGCATCCTTCCCACTTTTTCACCATTGAATATGATGTTAGCTGTGTGCTTTTTATATATGACTTTTGCTATGTTGTGGCAATTTCCTTCTGTTACTAGTTTCTTAAATGTTTTTTATCATGAAAGGATGTTGAATTTTATCAAATGCTTTTTCTGCATCATCTGAGATGATCATGTGGTGTATCACATTGATTGATTCTCATATGTGGAACCATCCTGCATTCTAAAGATAAAACCCACTTGGTTGTGATGTTTAATCTTTTAAATTTGTAGCTGAATTCAGTTTGCTAGTACTTTGTTGAGGATTTTTGCATTGATATTCATTGGGGATATTAATCTGTAGTTTAATTTCCTGATAGTATCTTTGTCTGATTTGTGTCCAGGGTAATGCTGGCCTCATAGAATGAGTTTGGAAGTATTCCTTCCACTACAATTTTTCAGAAGAGTTTGATAAGGACTGGTATTAATTTTTCTTCAAATGTTTGGTAGAATTCTCCTGTGATGCCACCTAGTCCTGGGTTTTTCTTTCTTGGGAGGTTTTTTTTTTATTACTTACTTAATTTCCTTACTAAGTTATAGGTGTGGGCAGATTTTTTTTATTTCTTTATGATTCAGTCTTGGTAGGTTTTACGCTTCCAGAAATTCATCCATTTTTTCTAGGTTAAACAGCCTGATGGTGTATAATTGTTCACAGTAATCTCTTACAAACCTTTTTTATTTCTTTGGCGTCAATTGTAACATCTCCTCTTTCATTTCTGCTATTTGTTGAGTCTCTTTTTATTTCAGTCTAGTTAACAGTTTGTCAATTTCATCGATCTTTTAAAAAAAACTCAGCTTTTAATATTTTTCCTATTATTTCACTTCTATTTACTTCTGCTCTAATCTTTATTATTTCCTTCCTTCTGCTAATTGTGGGTTTAGTTTTTACTTCTTTTTCTAATCCCTTGAGGTGTACAATTAGGTTGTTGATTTGAGATCTTTTTTTAATGTTGGCATTTACTACTATAAATGTCATACAGGTTTACTTATAAACCTCTTAGTAGTGCTTTTGCTGCATCCCATAAGTTTTGGTATGTTGTATTTTCATTTCCATTTATCTCAAGATATTTTCCAATTTCCTTGTGATTTCTTCTTTGACCCATTGGTTGTGGGTTCCACATATTTGTTGAAATTAAATTCCAGTCTTCTTTTTGCTATCAACTTCTAGTTTCATTTCATTGTGGTTATAAAAGATACTTGTTATGATTTCAGTCTTCTCAAATTTGTTAAGACTTGTTTTGTGGTCTAACACATGATCTCTCCTGGAGAATGTTTCATGTGTACTTGAGAAGAAGGCGTATTCTGCTGTTGTTGGATGGAGTGTTCTGTACATGTCTGTTAGGTCCAATTGGCCTGTGGTGTTGTCCAAGTCCTCTGTTTCCTTATTGATCTTCCATCTGGGTGATCTATTCATTATTGAAAGTACTGTATTAAAATCTCCTACTATTTTTTATTACTGCCTATTTATCTCTCCAATTGTGTCACTGTTTGCTTTAAATATTTGGGTGCTGTATTGTTAGGTACACATATATTTATAACTTATATTTCTGGTGAAATGACCACTTTATCATTATATACTGTCCTTCCTTGTCTCTTATGACAATTTTTGGCTTAAAGTCTAGTTTGTCTGATAAAAGTATGGTCATCCCACCCTCTTTTGGTTAGCATTTGCATGGAATATCTTTATGACTCCTTTCACTTTCAGCCTATGTACATCCTTATATCTAAAGTGAGTCTCATGTAATAGCATATTGTTGGCTCTTTTTTTTTTTTTATCCATTCAACCACTCTATGTCTTTTGATTTGGGAGTTTAATCCATTTATATTTAAAGAAATTACAGATATAAGAGGACTTACTATCACCATTTTAAAACTGTTTCCTGTCCCCTGTATTTATTTTGCCCCTTGTTCCCTTTCTTGCTGCCTTCGTGTTTCATTGATTTTTCATAGTGACATACTTTGATTCCTTTCTCACTTTCTTTTGTGCATATTCTATAGGTACTTTCTTTGTGGTTATCATGGGTATTACATAAAACATCTTATAGTTATACTGATCTATTTTAAAGTGATAACCACTTAACTTTAATTGCATACAAAAACCCTACTCCTTTACACTCCCCCACTTTATGCTATCAATGTCACAAATTACATCTTTTTATATTTTGTAACCATTAGCATAGTTTTATAGTTATAGTTTTTTAAAAGTGATTTTATCTTTTAAATTCTACATTTGAATTTAAAATTATTTATACACCACCATGACAATGTTATGAGATTCTGTTTTTGTCTACGTACTTACCTTTTTCTGGGCAGCTTTATATTTTCATATGCTTTCATTTTGTTGTCTAGTGTCCATCCATTTCAACTTGAAGGACTTTCTTTAGCAATTCTTGTAAGTACGTGTAGTGGTGATAAATGTTCTCAGCTTTTGTTATCTTGGAAGGTCTTTATTTCTCCTTCATTTTTGAAGTACATTTTTCCATCTATAGTATTCATGGCTGGCTTTGTGTTTTCTCTGTGCACTTTGAATATATCATCTCACTCTCTTCTAGCCTGTAATGATACTGCTGAGAACTCCACTGATAACCTTATGGGAGTTTCCATATACATGAATTGCTTTTCTGTTGCTGCTTTAAAGGTTCTTTCTTTGTCTTTCACAATTTGATTATAATTTGTCTCAGTGTACACATCTTTGGACTCATCTTCATTAGAGAATATGAGCTTCTTGAATTTGGATATCCCTTTACTTCCTCAGATTTGGGAAGTTTTCAGCCATAATTTCTTCAAATAAGTTCTCTGCCCCATTTCTTCTCTCTCCTCCTTCTGGAACTTCCATAATGCTTATATTGGTCTGCTTGATGACATGCCATAAGTCTTTTAGGCATTCTTTACTTCTCTTCCTACTTTTATCTTTTGTTTCTCTGATTTGGGAACTTCATATTACCTATCTTTGAGTTTGCTGATTCGTTCTTGTGACTCATTAAGTCTACTATTGATCCCTTTTAGTAAATTTTTCAACTTAGTTATTGTATTCTTCTGCTCCAGAATTTCCTTTTGGTTCTTTTTTATAGTTTCCCTTGTTAATATTCTCATTTCCTTCATGCATTTTCCTGATTTTGTTTAGTTGTCTATCTGTGTTCTCTTGTTGTGCACTGAGCTTCTTTAAGATAATTATTTTGAATTGCTTGTTAAGTAATTCACAAATCTCCATTTCTTTAGGGTTAGTTTCTGGAGGTTTAGTTTGTTCCTTTGATTGGGCCATGTTTCTCTGTTTCTTTGTGTGCCTTGTTATTTCTTCTGAATTTAGCATTTGAAAATACAGCCACCTCTAATCGACTGGCTTTGTATGGGGGAAAACCTCCACCAATCAGCCCAGCCAGAGATCCTGGGAGGCTCTAAAATCTTTAATGGGTATATATCTTCTCTGGGCTTATGTGCATAATTCCCCAATTAGAGAGGTTTTCTGGTTTCTTTTTCAGGAGCTTGTAGTCTCTTCCTCCCTCTATTGTCTGTCTGCAGTATTTTTTGACACTTCAACAAGCCACTGAGCTCTCTTTTGTTCTGTGCAACCCCCTGGCATCCAGGTTCCTTCAGTACTCTGACTCAGATAAGATAGAAAGTAGTCTCTAGGGAAGTTCCCTGAAAAGCAGGAACATTGGATGGACATTCTACTCTATTTCCCTCTCATAGAGAAGGTGCAAGTTGGGTTTTCCTCCTGAACATGAGCTGTGACAATTTGTGGGAGGAGCTGACAAAGTTGAAATGAAATGGCTGTTTTTACTCATTTCAATGTGGCTATTTGTGGCTTTGAGCTTGCCTGGGATATGACTTCCTACCTGGTTTCTGGAGTTTTCATAAAGGCTTTTGAACCATACATGTTGTTACATCAGTGTCTCTGTAGGAGAACAAAGTCTGGACTACTATTCTGATATCTTTCTTGATTCTTTTATAAACTATTTTTTCATCCTTTTTATCTTAACCTGACTATAGTGTTATATTTGAAGTGAGTGTATGGTGAGTAGAACATAGTTGGATCATATTTTTAAATTAACTCTGCCAATCTGTACATTTGAATTGGTGTATTTAGAACATTTACATTTAATATAATCATTGATCTGTTAGGGCTTAAGTCTGACATTTTTTTTCTTTTCTGTTTTTTTCCTCCATTTTTTTGTCACTGTTTTTTTCCTTCTCTTCTTATGGGTTACTTGAATTATTTTATTATATCCATCAATAATGTTTTTGAGTGTAACTCTCTTTGTATAGGTTTTTTCAAATGGGTGCTCTAGGTATTACATTGTATATTCATAACTTGTCACAGTCTACTTGTGTCATCATACTACCATTCTGAGAGAAGTATAGAAACCTTACCTCCTTTTACATCACTTTACCCTCTCCCATTTATAGTTGTCTTTAATATTTCCTCTATACATATGTAGAACCACATCTGACAAGGGAACTATAATACTTTCTTCAACCATCAAATATAATTCTAAAAACTCAAGGAAAGGAAAGCCTATTGTATTTACCCATATTTTTGCTTACTGTTTATAGAACTTCCTTTAGCTACTCTTTTAGGGTAGGTCTGATGTTGACAAATTCTCTTAGTTTCCTTCATCTGAGAATGTATTGATTTCAACTTAATTCCTGAAGGATATTTTTGCCAGGTATAGGATTCTGGGTTGCCAATTCCTTTCTTTCAACACCTGAAAAAGATTCAGGTTTCCTTCAGGCCTCCAAGGTTTCTGATGAGAAATCTGCCATCATTCAAATTGGTTTTTCCCTATTGGTAAAGTGTCATTTCTCTCTTGCCGTTTCATGATTTTTTCTTGGTGTTTAGTGTTCAGAAGTTTGACTATGATGTGTCTTGTTGTGGATTTCTTGCAGTTCACTTAGCTTCTGGAATCTATAGGTTCATGTCTTTCACCAAATTTGGGAAGTTTTCAGCCATTATTTCCTTAGGTACTTTTTCAGCCCTGTTCTTTCTCATTTCTCTCCTTTCTTACTGCACTTCCATTGACACAAAACGGGGAGGGTGTGTGGCTCCTCATTATTGCTGGGCAGTGGTAGGAATTCTGGCTCCCCACATGATCTCCTCCAACACCATGGGTCATTGGTTTCATTACCACCCAGCAGGGTTAATAGTACTAGCTCCCTGTGCAGGCTTTGCACTGAGTCAGAGATTGACACACCCCTTGTGGGTAAGTTGAGGCACTTTGTTACAGCCTGATGAGGGTGAAAGTTTGGGTTCCCCACTGAGCCTTTGATGGAGTGGGTTGGAGTAGGGCCATAGATTTTTTTCTGTATTGGTTAGCTAGAGTAGAGACATTATTTTCTAAAAGTTTTCTGTCTTGATAGGCTGCCCCTTTCCTCATCCTCTGGCTAGAGAGAGCTAGCTTTTCTTGGGTGTGTTTTGTCTGTGCCCATTCATAGTTCCAGGCTGTTAGCTTCTTCAGCTCTGATTCTGGGATATATGAGACAAAAAGAAAATCCAGGAAACTGACCATCACGTCATTCCTTGGGTCTTGGGGGCCTAGCCAGTCTGACTTCTCTCCATATTTTCCAGTCATTTTATGTTTGTTTAATATATAGTATCCAGGGATTTTAGTTGTACTTAGTGGGAAGAATAGGGAAAAATACATCTTCTCCATATCCCATAAGCAGAGCCCCTTATTATCTTTTAAATCTCATCTTTATCTGTTACTATGTCTCTGTTTTCATCTCAATATTAGAGCATGAAATGGGTTGCTATAGGAAGTAGTGACATTTCTGAGCCATAAGTTTTGAAGCATACTTTAACTAACCACCTGATGGGGATACAAAGCAGTGACTGCTGGATTTTGCAGGACTCAAGAGATGTTGGTAAGGGCCTTTCTAAGGCTAGTAATGTAAGATTTTGACAGGAATTCTTCCTTGACTAATCTCTCATGATTTTTCTTCCTTTGACTTTCTTCTGCTTTTCTAATCTATATTTAATTATTCTTGTTATAAGTTTGTTTTCAATGGTTTGATTCTATCTTCCATCAAGGTTAGAAGCTGTGTGTTATATTTTTACTTTTACTTAAACTGTCAGTCTGCCTAGAGGACAATTATGGGAAAGTGTAAAAATTGAATGAAATCTTTTTGTTGATTAATTGATAAACTCACAAATCACATCTCACTTACCCAGTAATAATAATTTCTGGATATGTTTGTGTTCCAAGGTTCCAAGCTCCTCCACTGATTGGCCACTCCTAAATAGATTATCCAGGAAGAATTAATAAGTTTTATTTTTTAATTTGAATGACTTATAAATTTAAAATGAAAATATTTAAAAATAATGGTAAAAGGTTCACTTAGAAATAAATAGCTATAAAGTAATGAAAGATGAAGTGTGTAGCTATCTTTTAATGCTTTCATTAAACAAACAATTCCAAATGCATAATTCTATCCCCTTTAAAAATATAGATTTTAACAAATATTACCATTCATATAAAAACTCAAAGAAGTATTTTTAATCATACAAATACAGTGCTGCTACATTTGTCACATTGTCTGTGTACTGCCAAACTATTGTGGTGCCATTTAACACAGAATACTACATAAATTGCGAGCCCTAAAGTTGTCCATCCCAACAGCCCTGTGCAAACAAGAGAAATCATAACAGGGGGCCTATTACAATTCTAAGTATTTGACTCCAGTAGTTAAATATAACAAAATGTAATTTTAGAAAGTTTTTTTTTTTTGAGGATGATTATCCCTGAGCTAACATCTGCTGCAAATCCTCTTCTTTTTGCTGAGGAAGACTGGCCCTGAGCTAACATCCATGCCCTTCTTCCTCTACTTTATATGCGGGATGTCTACCACAGCATGGCTTGCCAAGCGGTGCCATGTCTGCACCCAGGATCCAAATTGGCGAATCCTGGGCTGCCAAAGTGGAATGTGTGCACTTAACTGCTGTGCCACTGGGCCGGCCACTAGAAAGTTATTTAACAAATGACCTTTGATAATTATGTCTTGTTAACCACTGACTGATAAGAAATGATTAACTAGAAAGAGCTGACTCTTAAAAACTTCTTAAAACATAATCCTTCATCTAAAATAATTAAAAGTTACATCTTATGATTCAAATATGTTAATTTAAATATACCCTAAGTATATAAAAATATATATGATAGATAAGTATACCTTAGGATATAATTATATACTTAGTATATAAGAAATTTGTATTTCTGCAGGCTTAAAGCTATGCAGCATTTAGGAAATCTGAATTTCAGAAGTTATGTCTTTTATAGATGCCAGCTTATGACTTAGAAAGAATTTATTTCAAGTCTTCTTATATGGAAAGTCAGAAAATAAAATAACAGGAAAAAGTATGATCATATGATATGAATACGAATACAATAAAACTTATTTTTAATTGTTACTTTTACCTTATTACTGTATCCTTGTTTTTTATGCTTGACTCCTATAGAGTAGAGTACTAGAATCAAATCTGGCGGGCAATCAGCAAAGTATGCTGTGCATGTAACTGGTGATTCATGAATGTCCATGGGATACGGATTTTCAAAGATTGGAAAACTAATAGATGAAGATAATATATTAGTGTCATTTTGCAATGATAAAAAAATGAAATAACTTTTATAAAACTAACTCTAAAATCTTCTAAATATTAATTATACATTTCACTTGTTTTTTTAAGTATCATAAAACAAGGATCACAGGAACAGAATGCTCTTTTAAAAATATTTATCTAAAAATGTAATATAAATACTCCTACAACTTTATTTGAATAAATTCATTTTCTTTCCCAAAATTCCACAGTTATATCACTTTGCTAATACGGACAGAATGAATTTGTTAAACTGAAAATATTATGCAGCAAGTTGACATCAGTTTATTAAAACATATCTCCTAGGTACTTTCTCTATGTACAATTTTATCTAAATATTTATATATTTATAAGTATTAAAATATCTTACTAAATTTGACATGTTTTTCCAAGGAAGGTAATACATAGGCAAGTATTTTGTTTTTGTTTTCTGCAGGAGTAACTGGAAAGAAGTGAGTGCTAGGTAGTTGTGTGTGTGATTAAATATGTTAAAGATCATTTCCTATGTAAACTAGAGAACATAGTGGACATGCAGAATTATGGGTACAGTAAATTTCATATTCTCAAGCCTATATAATTATAATTTTAAAAAGAGGTATCAGTAGAAAATCAAATTAAGAGTTTTTTAGCCATAATCTATTGTGCACTTCTTATGTACCAGGCACTGTAGTAGAGGAAATTGAGTATAATTCTATGCTGCATCTGTTCTAGGTCTGTGTGATCATGTTACTTGTGATACAATGTGTCTTTTTGGGAGGTGGGAAGGGCTTATTAAAAATAATTTTCTCCTCATATTACTAGGAAGTTAGTTCAATCTTCAGAGACTTTGGGCTGTGAGTGTGTGTTGGCAGAAGTTCCTTCCCTCCAATCTGAAATGCTGCAGATGGTATCCCAGATAAGAATAGTAGCATATGCAAAATCAGATGGAAAGAAGGAAGTTGTGTTTGCTTGGCAAGTAGGTTAAACTGGATGGATCAAAGCTTCCTCCTTCAGAGTAGAAATTATCAACATTTCTGAGATTGAAGAATTAGAATTAAAATAAATGGATCACCTTAAAGACCAGATCCACAATTTGGGATTTGATATGCAAGAGCTTACAATGATAGACTCCTGACAAGGTGAACAATATCATGAAAATCTTTGGGGAAATTATTTTAGTATATTGGCAAAGAGTAGGGAAAAAGATATTTAAGAGAGAAATAATAACTAAAAATGTACTATAGGAATTTAGATGTAAAAGTATTGACCGGTTGCTATGGAAATCTAAGTGAAGACATAAATCCAAGAAACCAAGAAGAGGAAAAATTTGTAAGCCCTGATGTTACTTTCATGTAGAGTCCTAAACAGAAAAAAAGAAAGAAAAGAAGGAAGGAGAAATTAATAAATTAATTTGAAAAGGAGTACAAAGCTGCAATTTAATGTTAACATTAAACATAGCTAAAAGGTAACTGTTTGGAAGGAAAGAGAATATATTCAGTTTTTGACACATTAAATTTCTTGTAATAGACAATGAAATGGGAGCATCACATAGATTTTAAAACATGGTGCTGAAGAAGGTGAAATGTTAGATAAAAATTTGCAAACAAAATGTCAATTCACATACTTACATAAGGTAATGAAAAGAATAAATGTATAAAAATAGTAACTTTTGTGTGTATTTTACTACAATAAAAACATTCAAAACAAAAGAATAAATGTATATACTGAAGACAGTGAGCATTAAAGGTAACGTATAGCAGGCCTTGGAAGATGTTAGACAAGGTATGAGGAACCACCAAATATGGCGCAGAAAGAAGAGTCGAGTACCAGTAAGATCAGAAGAGTACATTGTGTTTGTGTGTGTGTGAGAGAGAGAAAGATTGGCCCTAAGCTAACATCTGTTGCCAATCTTCCTCTTTTTGCTTGAGGAAGATTGTCCCCAAACTAACATCCGTGCCAATCTTCCTCTATTTTTATCTGGGATGCTACCACAGTGTGGCTTGATGAACAGTGTATAGGTCTGCAACCAGGATCCAAACTGGCAAACCCTGGACCGCCGAAGCGGAACACATGAGCTTAACCACTATACCATAAGTCTGGCCCCAGAAGAGTACATTTTAATAAAAGTTACATTAGAAATTAGAGGAAGAAGCATAAATCCATACATGTACCCAAAACTTAATCAAGTTTAATGTTGATAAATAGAGCAGCTAGGCAGAATTCAGTTATGATGATCTTAGGGCCCAAATCCTATATCTCTTTCAAAATATTGAAATGTTATATGCTGCAAATTAGCATGAAAGAGCTTTGGCTTTTATATTTACAAACTACATGGAAAGCAGAACTCAGATTGTAATTCATTCAGCAAAAATTTATTGAGAACTTACTCCATGAGGGGACAAGGCCCCTCCTTCAGGAGGCCTACAGGCTAGTAGGGAGACAATCTTTAAAACAATAATAAATGGAAAATTTTATCTGTGTGAAAGCTATGAAGGAGTGGAATACAGGAGCTATGAGAGCCTTTAATAGGATATTTGACCAAATTATACAGGTAGTGAAAATTTTTTTCCCATGAGGAAATGATGTCTGAATTGAGTCTTATAGATAAGATGTTAGTTAATAAGGAGAAAAAGGAAAGGAAGACTATTCCATGAAGAGGAGAGAACATGTACAAAAATTCTACAAACACAAGGGGCTAAAAGATCAGAGAGTCTAGGGCACAGAATGAGGGAAAAATCAGTTTTATGCCTATCATTTATAATGAAAACGTGCAGCACGAAGACAGTGTTCATCAATTTCAAGGCTACTTTTACTGTCTATGTAAATAAGTAGAAAGCACCACTCTAATACCAATATTTTATATCCATTTCCATTGTCCACAACATAATGAAAAAGAAAAGAAAGTAAAAGAGGGCCTCTATCTTCTCTGCCCTGGAGATCCTGCTCTTCTGTATTGTCTGCTGCAGTAGTTCAGTAATACTTTCATCATGTGCCATTTTCCTTTAGTCAATAGATTTACAGATGGCCAGACAGTATATTGTACAAGTTTTCGTAACAGTTGCTTTTGCTTAGGGAAACAGTAGAAATGTGATCCATTTTGTGTGTCCTGAGTCTTCAAATGCATCTTTCCAAACATTAGGTCTTACCTTTAAAACATCTCACAATTTCCTTAGTGTCCCCTAAACTCTCCTGGTTTAATTTTCATTATTGAACCAAATTATATTTCCATAATTCTAGTAAAGCAATATTCCACATAAAGAAGATTTACCACCTAAAGAATACTAATACCAATTATCTATAATGTCTTCCTCTATTTATTTGTGGATAGAATTTAAAAATAATTAGTATTAATCTGTACATGGATAACTTACTTGCTTTGTGTCAGATCAACTACAATGAGATCTTTCTCCAGAAGTACTACGACAGCATAGGGTTCTTGAAATTCTACAAATAAAAAAGAAAAAATGGAAAAGTTTTCATATCTCACATTTCATAAAAGCACCAAACTTGCACTTCCCTTATCTCTTGTATAAATGTTATTTAAATGATTTGAGAAGACCAAAATGAGCCAAAGTAAGACGTAAAGAGCTCTTTTAAAAAATCTATATTGTGTTTCTCAAACTTCATGTTTAAGATCATTACAGGAAACAACAAAAAAATGAGAAGGTGCATAGCATAGTTAAATATATCTCAATAATCATGAGGTGGTGATAGTAGTAGATTACATGAAGAGAGGGAGCCTGTCACCTCCATCTCACAAACATTTATCTTATTCTTCCATAACCTTCCATTTTAGATCTGAGTTCACGCCTACAAGGAGACATAAGGAAATAGTAGTTTTGCTTCTCTGGGCTATGATACATATTCAACTCCCGATGAGAGCAACACTCCATACAGCAAAAAATTTACTTTCAATTCAATGTAATTTAACATGTACTTAAAGATTGCCTACTATGTGTCCAAGAGTATATATCTCAAAAAAGCAGAGCGTCTAAGGATAGTCTACGATTTTCAAGTTCTTAAAATTCAACCCTCCCTTCCTTTCTTCAATATATTCCAGAAACTATTCTAAGAACAAAAGACATATGGAGAATAAGATTGACAAGGTCCTTGTTCTCATGGAGCTTACATTCTAGGGATGTAGTCAAACCATGAACAAGTACTAAATACATAAGAATGCAGAAGGTAACATGAGCTATGAAAAAAATAAGGATAATGGTATAAGAATGACTTGTGGTTGGTGGGGGAGTGCTAATTTAGTTATAGTGGTCAGGGAAGACACTGCTTTCCACCTATAATAAAGGACTAATAAGGGAAAGCCACAAAGTGTTATTCTCAATTTAAAGAAAAACTATTTACAAAAACATTTTACAGTTTACCTATGTGCCATTTGATTCTTAGCAGCTGGAGCAGGTATTACTATTTTTCCGTTTCATAGAGAAAACTGAGGTCCAAAGAGTTTATGAGATCGGCACACCGTTACAAAGCTAGCAAGTGATAGCGCTGAAGACTTAACCCAGGCCTTCAGACTCTAAACTCCATCCTGTTTTCATTATACCAGCAGTTTCCACTTGCTAATTTAAGAGGTACTTAATCCTAAACTTAACAATCAGTTGGCAAGAATTTTGTTCAGAGTATTCAACTCTCGGATGGGAAACTGGAATAGATGGTTTTCATAGTCCTTCCAGTCCTGAGAAGCTACAGAAACTATTCATATTTATGCTTATAAGTCACATGCTATGAGAGAAAAAATAGAAACAAAAAACAAAAAAACTGAGGAGCATGCCCTTGTTTGAGTACATATCTGTGTGATATCTGTGTGACAGTATAAAGTCCTCACAGTTTGCTACTTAAACTGTTCTCAAACTGAGGCTTCCTGCCCACTTCTCCCGTATCTCTTAAAGCTGTTTTAAGTTTTTCAACATTGTTTCAAAACTTTGGGGTTTGGGGTTTGTTGGGGTTTTTTTGGTTTGGTTTTCAGTTTGAAGAAAATAGGGGTTCTATACTACTAGTTGCCTCTTTGTCTTCTCTCTCCTCTTTAGGAAAATCATTGGTTTGGAAGCAATTGACACAAAAATAAAATAGCTGAGACATTGGCACGAATGAGCAAAAGTCATAAATTAGCATTTTAGGTAGTTACATCTATTGTAGATAATGTTGTTTCTTTTCAAGTAAAAACTAGTAGCAAAAGTTTCACCTTTGTAGAAATACTCGGTGTACTGTGGTATCCATTGAACAAAAAGATTTCCTTAGGAGCCAGTATTGGGTTCAGTTCTATGTCTATTATTTATTAACAGTTTGATCTTAGGCAAATTAGTTAACTTCTTTGACATTCAATTTCTTTACCCACTGAAATGGCAAAATAACAACTGCGTTATACTGTTATGAAGATTAGATGTATAGGAAGATGTTTAATGCAAAGCCTGACACATAGTAGGTGCTCAATAGATCCCAACTGCATTACTTCATTTATTAGATTAACTGGTTCATTTTTGAGCAGGCTCAGTTTTTTTAACCCTAGCCCCCAATAAAGTGAACAGCTTTATCATAATTACTACGTCTCTGAAGAGAAATCCACTATTTATAACACTTGTAAAGGACTAGATACAGTTAAATCTAGATGTGAAACTGATGAATTCCAGGTGTAGTTGGTTAGTTATTCTGGGCAATGTGTTCCCCTGAGATAAGAGGATTAGGCATTTGTAGGCTTTGAAAAATGGATTGAATTGTCAGATGTCACAAGTGATTCAGCAATATTAAAAATTGTTAATAAATTTATTTTGTTTATCATATGCATAACATTTATCACTATGCGGCTGTAAAGAAAATTAAAGTTCCATATTTGCTAATATGGAATTATAATCAAAATATACTGTTAAGTGAAATAAAAGTACGATACAGAACAGCACACAGAGTATACTGTCATTTGTAATGAAAAGAGATAATGTATACGTACATAAATAAGTACACATAGGCACATGCAATAGATTATTTTGGGGAGAATACATAAGAAACAGTTAACAGTTGTTGCCTCTGGAAGGCCAGTAAGAAAGTTTTCATTATATCCTGTTGTGTATTGTAGGGTTCTTTTCTGGCATTTTCATGTATTATTGTTTTAATTAGCAATAGTTAATAAAGTACATTTATGATTTACTGTGTAAAGCTAAACTATTTCTTCTAGCCTCTTACAAATAAGTTCTATCCTCATTATCACTTCTCTGAAAAACAAAGTCTTGTATATGTGGCTTGGAAGTGATTAGACTTGGTTAGAGAACATTTATAATTTAACATTATTAGAAATTGTCCTAACACCTCCACTGATGTGCAGAAATTTATATACGCAGACACATATAGTGTTTGATCTTTGCAACCACCCATTTCAGTTTCTATTTCTGGCATGCACTTCTTCCTTCTCTAGGCTCTTCAATAGGAAGCATTTTCCTAAGCTCAGCTTTGGTCCTCCATTCATTCTTCCTTTGTTCCTTTATTATTCTTTCTCCTAACTCCAAAGAATATCTGTATTCTGATTATTCATAAATATTAAAGACTTTTCTCTCTTTTTCTGTTCTCTAAACAACTCTACTGACTCATAATCAGGCTTATCTTTCTCTCTTTCCAAAAACTATTATTACTGAATATAAAAAAATATATTGTTGTCTTTGAGTTATCTATCATGTCACTCCCTAATCCAATTGTTGACCAAATTCAACGAGTTTTCCTCCTTCCATTCCTACAGGCAGCACTCTGTTTCAGATCTTGACCATTTTAATGCACATTATCATAAAGGCCTCTCAGCTGGAATCTGGAATTTTAGATTTCAGTGTCTCTCTTCAAACTCACACACTCCTTTTGGGCAAATCTACTAAAAACATTGCCTTCTTTCATCTTATTATTTCCTCAAAATTCCTCTGTAGCTGCCTATTTCCAAATATCTCCAAAAGGTGTTCAATGCTTTCTGTAAATTGATCTCAATCTAGCAATCCTCACAGTTTCTACAACCTTTACTCAATATCCTTTCCAAGGTCCAAGTCATTCTTCAAGGCCTAAATCCTACTTTTTCCATGAAGCTTTGCATGAATATTTCAATCACTGATTATCTGACCAGTCTAAAATTAGTACATTATTTAAACTCTGACCCATATAACTGAGCACTTAAATAAGGTGTTATATTTTTTAAACTTAAGTCACAATTATCTCCTTAATTTGACCAGATTTTGTGATTTGACATCAGAGATCAGTTTCATACTTTATCTGTATTATCAACAAGTCCTTGTAGTAATGAGACTATAGAAGCATCCCATAAATATTTATGACTAATTAACAACACAGGTAATTTATCTGTCCCCAGTAACTCTGGAAATAAAGTGTCACATTTTGATTGTTATTTCATATCAATTTATCCCATCTTTTAAATATGAAACTAAAGAATTTAAAATTATATATGTATAATAAAACTCACAATTTATATATCTTTATAGTTTATAAAGTATGTTCACTTTGGCCTTCCAATAATCAGGTGGAGTCAATATTATTATTCTCTTTCTATAAACAACAAATCAAACTCACAAATGTAAACTGACTTGCTCAAGGTCACATAGCTAGTAAATGGCAGAGCTAAATCATAAACCCAAATATTCTGTCTCTAATTCCAGTGTTTTGTCCCTTCTTTGTTACTTCTTGACGATGTAGTAATGTATATACCCACTATGTTGTTTTAATCATAAACTCATATTTCTCTTTTTATGTTTCACCCCTTCTCAATTTTTAGATTTCGTTAGTAAAATATTTCATCATTAAATTCCATTACACGGTTTGCATATAATTTAGTTTTTACCTTTAAAAAAGTATTTATATTTGAGATGATAAAAATATATAAGCATCTCCTCCCAAAGGTCCTTCTGATAATTATACTCAAAATTGAAATAAATCACTAACCATACATCAGCAATCCTAGAATAATCACAGGTGCTGCAGTTGCATCTGAAGCAAAGCCACATGTGAAACAGATGCAGCACCACCAGAGCTACAGATCACTGATATTAGGTAAGTGCTTTAACTTTGATTGGCATTGGAATGGGATGGGTGGAGCTGGTCTAGGAAAGGCTATTAGAAGACCTCAGTTTCCCCAAGTGATTTCACCCCGAGCCCTATCTGACCCTCCCAGCTCAGCTTCCACCATCCTTATCAAAGTTTAAAGCACTTACCTGATATTAGAACCTGAAACTCCAGCACTGCTGCACTACATCTGTCTTACTTCCAGTTTGTCATATAGGTACAGTTGCAGAACCTGCTCCAGCACCTGTAGCTCACAGTGTTGTACCACAGTAGATGTCAACTGCCAAAACTAAAAATATTTAAGCTTAATTTTATAGGAACTTAGCATTTCAAAAATGATTTTTAAACATTAATAGTTTCATTTTAGTTACTTACCATTTGGATAGGGTGTTTCACATAATGTTAGAAATTCAACAATCGGATGATCCATTTCAAGCACTGTAATTGCTTTTCCATGCATGATGGTTAAACTTGGTCTTCTGCAAGCTTTGTCATAGGACAGTCCACCAGAAAATATTATGAATGGTTCACTATATAGGGAAAAAAGCTAATGAGATTGAGAAGTTCTTTAAGCTGACACAATGTCACAGGACTGAGACAATAAAAAATGGGTTTGATGGGTATTATACATAGTGTAATTTGACAGAGTGCAAAAGTCTTTCCTGGCCCAAGATATCTCACCCAACAATTTACTATGCTATCATTTCCCTTTTTATGGATGTACATTCTCACCATTAAAATTACTAATGAATCAGTCTAAAAGTGTTGAGGTGGGGTGGGGGAAAGGCAATGAGGTTGGAGGGAGGTGGAGGTACTCAGTGATTCAAAAGGATATCTTCACATACATATTAGTTGGTTCTCCAAATCTAAATCACTACCATTAGAACATTAGGCTATGTTAATTTAACATATTAAGCAGTTGGCATGTGAGGCCCAAAATCTCTAGACAAAAGAGGCAAATTTCAATATGAAATGAAATGTGACAGTGGCAAGCCCAGAATGGTACAAGGTAACATGAAAATTCTATATAATGGAATTTCTATGGAAAAAGGGTTACGATGAAAAGATGGAGGAAACCAATAGGTAAGCGAAAGATAATTCACCAAAAATAAATGTGATCTTCTTGATTTTCCCTAGGGCCAGACAGTTCTATTTAGCTTGTAAAACTAACTTCAAACAAAATTTTTAGTCTCTTTTAGTTGCAAGATACAATTAGATAAAAGAACGGGGCTGAGATGACTATAAAATACTATAGTTGCCTGAAAGTTATGAAATAGTTTCATAATTTTTCACTTTTCTCAAATTAATAACTTTATCTCTAGTTATGTATATAAAAGAAAATATGTGTTGATATGAAGTATTTTCAATAAGTAAATACCAAATTGAAAATACTCTCCTCCAAAAAATTTTTCAAGAAGAACTAGAGACTTCCATTGTCTCAAAATTTTTTAAGAACATATGCTTCTATAAATAATTCACTTCCATCCATCTGCTAAACTGCGGAATCTACTTGTTTCTAGAAATCACTCTATAAGATTTCCCTTTCTCTTCCATTTTGTACTATACATAGTACCAAATATTACCAATGGAACATTTGCTAATCTTATGCTGGCTATATAAAAACAACGAAACCTTTTTCAAAGTCTCCATCAAAACTTACATACAAAATGCTTGTACTACTTTTTTCCTTATAGCTCTGTCTCAGTGTTTTGACATAAATATTTGAGTTGTAAGCTAAATAAGGAAAAATGCTCTATTTTATTTTCCTCGAGTCCTGCATAAGTTGACCTGAGTTAGTCTTGCCCCAGTAATTTGACATAGTAAATTACCAACCTTCTAATGGTGATAATAAGCAAGTTTGTTTTTTCTATAAAATATACACATACCATTAAGAAGATTTCTTCAGATTTAAAAATCATTTCGCATGAAACGAGTATGAGTTTTTGCACTTGTGTTTGTTGTTTTGTTTTGCAACAAAGGTCAAGACTTGGAGAACGTAATCTTTTCATACATATTGAGCTTAACTATCTGCTCCAAATATTAATAAAGATCATAAATATCTATTTTTTCTATGTAAGAGTGGGTGAATTTACTCTCATATCCTAGTATTAATCCAAACATAGGTTAAGAAGCAATTTACTCTCCATATTTTTGTATGTACATTGGAAAATATAGCCTTTCTAAAACTACAGCAAGGAAGCAAAACCTTTTCTGTCCTTGTTATGACTCTGCATCAAAAAACACTGGATCTGAAGATAACTGTTGATATATACGCACGTTTCTGTAGACTACTGAATGACTGAATATGAAGTGATTTCCTCAGGAAAATGCTTAAGGAACCACTCACAGATAATTGCATTAGATATTTAATTATCACATTAAATCCTCATAGGTATTGTTCTCATTTTATTAACAAAGTTAAATGACAACTAAGCAGAAAAACCCAGAAGAAAACAGATCTATCAGACTTCAAAGCCTATTCTCCTAAACAGTGGTCTACACTGCCTGTAGTAATAAATAGCCACAATTTACTGAATGCTTACCATGTGGCATATATTGTGCTATGTATATATATAAAGTAAATTTTATGTAATCCTCATAACTCTGTAAACCTCAACCCTGACAAAGAAAGTGCTACTACCCATTTTGAAGATGGGGAACCTGGAATTAATACAGGTTAAATAACTTGTTCAGAGTCAAGCATCTAGTGAGCAGCAGAAAAAGATTCAAATCCAGACTCCAAAGTCCACATTATTCATTTCTAGTCTAATGTTTCTCAAACTGTGGAATATAACTTATTAGGTGTTCTGCAAAAAAGAATTTTCGTAATTTAATAATTTGACAAACACTTGAAAACCATTATATCTCCCTTTTAAAAATTTCTAATTCATGTCATATATTAAAGATTCTGAGAAATTATAAAAAATCAAATTTACTTTTACATAACCCAGAATTTCTCAGATTTCTCAAATTTATTTGATTACAGATTCCTTTTTTCCATGGATACTGTTAGTGATTAAAGGAACACAATTTGGTAAATGCTATGCCACATTAAATGGCCTCCTTTACTATTTAATACAATTGTATCTTGGGATACTTATCAGATGGATTATTATAAAAGAAATAAATAACTACATAATTGACAATGTCTTCATACATAAAGAAAACATTAATAAAAATAAAAAATTATCAACAACAACTTGGATAAATCTCAAAGGCATTATGTTGAGTGAAAGAAGCTAGGCTGAAAGGTTACACAATATATAACTGCATTTATATGACATCTCAAAAAGGCAAAACTATAGAGACGGAGAAGAGATCAGTGGTTACCAGGAGTTAGACCTGGGGAAAGGTGTGACCATAAAGGATAAAATATGAGAATTTTGGGGGTATGGAAATTTGCTATATTCTTACTGTGGTGGTGACTTTAGGATTCTATACAGATGTTAAAATCCATAGAACTGTATACCAAAAGAAAAAAGTCTATTTTACTGTATAACTTATAAAGTAGAAAAAAATATAACAAAGAAAAAAACATTAAAATTTTGTCTCAATGAAGGGCAGCAGGATTAAACAATTGTGTAGCATAATATAATATGTATTAAAATAACATTTGTTGAGTATTTATGATGTTCCAGGTATTGTGTGAAGAATTTTACAGGCATTATTGTATTTAATCATTATGATATCCTAATGAGAGAATTGCTATTATTATTTCCACTTAACAGATGGGTATACTGAGGCTTGGAGAACTTAACTACACAAGAAGTCTATCAGTAGGTGGCCATGATAGGAAGGGATTAAAGGACAAGTAGAAAGTAATTTTTGTAAACTACAGAGAACATGACAATGCTATTGTCATAGCAGGTAGAGAGATCATTATTCCTTTTATTGAAGAGGATAAAATTATTAAGCCTAGAGCCAATTGTGGTTGGAGTGCCAGTAAGCAAATTGGTGACTGGGGACCAACGATTCCTAAGCAGAATGGTTGTTCATCCCTAGAAATGTAAAGAAAGTTTGTGAATGACTGGTCTAAGATAAAATTAAGCATAAAACATAACCCTTACATCTGCTATCTATGCAGTCCTTTAAGAGGCCTTATTGTTGCAGCATATACGGTAAAACTCTTCTTGAAGTTCCTGCTCCTGCCACAGCCGTTCCAGTTTTTGACTTCACAAAGTTTCTACTCTGTACTAGATGGAGTGGAAATATAGTCTCTAATTCCACTTCCAGGCTATGGCCCATTTTGCCTGGCAATATTTTTCAGTACCCTTAACTTCAGTGTTCCTCTGATTTTCAGTCTCCTTGTGTTCTGAGTTGAGGAACCACTGCTTCTAGACGTGACTTTTCTAATATAGCAGTAATCACAACAAATAGACACAGTGTACTGAAGTGCACAATAAATGAGATGATAGTAATTATGATCAATAATATATAATTATTTCTCATTAGAAATGTGAAGAATTACTTCTATACAAAGTTGGATTACTAATTACTAGAACAAATCATTAATTTAGGATCAGTTGAATAATTTTAACAATGTGGAATATCATAGCTTTGATGATGATCATAATAATTTCCTTTTATTAAGAAATCCACTATGAGCCATTCATCAAACTTACGACATTACAAACTCTATGCATAATTTCATTTAATCCTCACAAACATCACAGCGAGATGGATATTGTTAATGAAGAAATTAAAATTTAAAAGAGTAAATTAAAATTTTCAAGGTCACATAGCTGTCTTACTCCAAAGCTAACGATTTTAATCAGTAGTTCACCCTGCTTTGACTTGAATTCCTGACTCCTGAAGTATTCTCTTCACCTTCACCTTCACGCCTTTCTCCCTTTGCCTAGCACCATCCTATCATCCCTTAAGTCCCATCTCAGGCATCTCCTCTCCCAAGAAGAATTTCACTGATCTCTCTTCACTGTTCTTCCCACTCCCTCTAGGCTGGGTTAGGTGCCCTTTTGCTGTGTTCTCATAGCATATCTCCATAAAAGCACCTCACATGTTGTACAGAAACCACTAGTTTATTGCCTCACTTCTGCTACTAGACCATAACAAATTCAAAAGAAGGCAGTATTCACTTTCATTTTAGAACATCAAACAAATTGCACAGTGCATAGTAGTATCTTAATATATATCGTTTTAATTGAATTAAGCTGAATATTGGTGAGCACCTCATAGAAACACATTTTTTAAAAAGCCTCTGAGAAACAAATTAGATGTCAAAGTCCATGGATGACGCACTTTGTCATGGAAAACCTCATGCCTTCACATGAACCTATTTACTCTCATTTTACAAATTTGGGTTTCAAATTTCTCAGTCTATAGAAAACAAAAGACTGGATACTAGCAGATGATACAATAGAAATTATAAGAGGTCCTGGTAGTCCAAAACTGAAGGAGAAAAACTTTTAAAAACAAAAAAGAAAAAACCCCACAAGCTGCTACTAATAGTTAATATAGTACCCCACACTTCAATAATCCTTGAAGTGCAACACTACATAGCAGCTAATGTAAATAATAGTGAACCTGCAGACTCAAACAAGGTCTAAATTACAAACAATATTTTAAGAAGGAAAAGAATATATGTAAACTGTTTCCATGCATAATTAGTAATTTTGAAATGTTTTAATAATCTAGTTATAACAGTATAAAACTGTGGTCACTTTTACTAGTTATGCATAGTAACAGTACCCGGGCTAAAGAGGTATCTATCTAGTATATACATATATATACTAATTAATTAAAAATGACTATGATTCTATACTATTAAACCTTTAGAAGAGCAAGTATAAAAAACATTAAATGTACCTATGATGCCAAGAAAACATTCTAGTGTGAGCACATAAGTAACATAAAGTAGGATTATCCAACTTAGAGTTAAAATAAAATTAAGGTTTAGGCAAGATTTGTAATTATGGTAATTCTGGATGCGAATATTGCCATTAACAATTATTGCAAGTAAAAAGAACACTGTTGACATACAGGATATGTCTGCTACATATGTTAGACAAGATAAAACTTTATTAAATATTATTTTTATGTAATTTTCTATATCTTAAAATTTAATACTATTATGCCAACATGCATAACTGCTTATCTTTCCAAGACTATAATCCTTCCAATTTCAGAATGTAAGATCCTAAAGTACAGAGACTTGGTTATGTATTTGGTTATGTATTTAATTCTTTCACGTGCAATACCAATAGGTACATAGCTTCTGCTTAATAATGCTGAATAATTGCTACTTGTAATGTGCATGGCTAAAAAGTCCTACATTGTTAAAATTAATGTATATAATACTCATCTAAATATTCATAGAAATTTATAATAATTAACAGCTGCTATTTGAAATATTCATAATAAAAATATCATAGAGATGCCTATTCAACAATAAGAAAGCTGTTAATATCAATGAAGAGGATTCAGTCAGTTAATATACATATAATTATGTAAAACTTTAAACAATACATAAACATTAAAGGTTATCCGACCTTCTTGGCTCTGATTCTTATATATTTTCCCCTATCTCCAAAAGTAAAAGTGCATACCTATTTCTACAGGTCTTGTATTCTACTTTAAGAATTGGTTTACAAGATTCAGATTTTCTTCCTTCTCTTTGACTTTTTCCTAAAAAAAGAAAAAGAATTTTATTAAGTATGATTTAAATTCCCCTCATCCGTGAGAATTTAAAAAGTTTGACTAAAGAAATATAAAGAAAAAAAGAAAATATAACAATGTGTTTTTCTTAATAGGATAAACACGTCTATGCATCCTAACATTTTTGTTGAATTTCTAAACAATTTGTTGAGTCCTAACAATTGACTGCTATCTAATCAATAAAGTTATTTGTAAACTTATCATATTTGTATGCTTTACATTCTCTGTCTATAAACCTAGTCTCATAAAGTTATTTTAATTATTTAAGTTTCAAGGTAAAATAAACAACTTTAGAATTGAAGACAAACACATACACACGTACACACTTATCTGCATAATGAAATGTACTGTTATGAAAATCCATACTAGGCTCAAAATTTTATCTATAATACAAGCAAACCCCTTTCATATGCAGAAAGATCTGCCATTTAAAGCTTATGATAGACTATCAAAATCACTGCATTTTTGTCAAATTCATTTAAAGTCCATTACACAATGAACACAGATGGTACATTTCATGACTTTTAAAAATTTTAATGATGTACTCTATTTAAATAAAACAAAAATAAGTTTCCTGTAGAGGAAAGGTTATGTTGTTTAGACTCCATAAGATTTGGAATAAAGGATCAAAAAGAGTAGGAAATGGAAGGAAAGCTACATCTGCATATAACACACTTATCTTTCTAGTTATGCTTTTCCTTATAATTCCATCTCATTTTGATAAAATTTAAATGTTTTTTAGATGATATGTTTGTTTTTTATTTTAATAAGCACCTTATTTATTCTTGTGTTGCCACAATTGTTTATAGACACAGGTACCTATTATGAGGAGGGACATTTACATGTATGTAAGTTTACATTTTCAGGACAGCTTCAGAATGGTACAGCTAAATCCAAATAGGATGTCAAGATAGTTTTATTAAATTTGTTTAAAGGGCAGGGTAACAGCATACAACATACCTTACCTGCTCCATTGCATGCTTTCTGAAATTGCCTTGTCTTTCTTTTACTCTATGTCAACTAATAAGATATAGGTCATAATCATTCAAAATATGAAGAAAGATTAAAAAGTATCTGTATTATGTATAAAAAAGAACTGCTGACAGTATATGTAGACCATGATGCCTTACAAAGAGACAACTTTGGCTCAGGGACTCACTCTAAACCATGGCCTTAGGGGTGAGGAACAACTGGTTGGTGATTACTGGTTTTGCTCATAAGTGGGAATAGAGAGAACTGAAGGAAGTGACACAGCCAGGAAAGAGACCCATTATTCTCAGTTAATGTCTTTTTCATTCAGTGCTTCTCTAATAATTGCCAAGCCATTAAATAATCAAAACAGTGTATTTCCACTTGTTTATATATATGGAACCAATTACTATTTTTTGATCAATACTCATCAGTATCATGCACTGATTTCAGTAGAAAAGAATAATTATCTAATTAATTAATGTTTTACTTCAATTTCCAACTCCAATAATTAATTTTAGGGTTAAGGTTTCTGCTTTGTTGTCTGTAGTAATTTAAACATGCTTAGCTGTCATGTTGTATAAAACATCATTATCAACAACTGTGTTTATCGCTTCTGCTTATGTTCGGAGTACTGTACTAAGTGCCAAGGCACAAAGAAATAACTGACCACCAAGACGCTTAACTACTAGATTAAACAAAATAAATATAAAAATGACAACATGAGGTACCATAACCAAAAGAGTGATAGACATCAAATGCTGTAGGGATTAAGAATAAAACTGTGGTTTCCTTTTATAATAGAAGACTTTCCTTCCTAGAAGCTAGATTGAGCATTAAAGGCCAGGATTTGGGTAATAGAGCACATGCCTTTTTTGACAGAAAGTGCCTAGTATGTTGAGGGAATAATGGGTAGGCCAATTTGGGTAGATTAAATAATTCATGTAGGAGAATAGTTAAAATAATGTTGATGAGGCACAAAGGAGCCATACAATGGCAATCTGTAAAATTAATATGCAATATAGATGATGAAGAGTAATTGGAAGCTTTCAAGTTGGAAACTGATGTGTCTAAACCAATGTTTCACAAATATTAATATGGTTTCATTTAATACAGCAATTTCGAGGATGTAAGATACTGATGCTGGAAAAACTAGGAAATTATTGCAACAGTGCAGGAAAAACAGAAAAAAGAATGAAGGAAAACAAACATTCTCAAAGAAATGTTTGATACAATTAACTGCACCAATATATGCATTAAGCGAGTAACATAAGAGGAGACAAGAGAAAAGAAGAGAAAAACATTCAAAGAAATAATGGTTGAAAACTTTCTAAATTTGATGAAAAACGTTATTTACACACGTAAGAACCTGAGTGGACTCCATATAGGATAAAAGCAAAGAAATCTACTCCCAAACACATTACAAAAAAAATGCTGAAGGCCCAAAAGAAAAACTTGAAAGCACCAAGAGAAAAATGACTCATCACATATGAGAGCCCTAATAAGATTAACAGCTGACTTTCTTATCAGAAACAATGGAGCCAAAAGGCAGTGGAATCATATGTTTAAAGTACTGGAAGAAGAAAAACCTGTCAACCAAGAATCTTATGTTCATCAAAATTATCTTTCAAAAATAAAGGTGAAATATATAGATATTTCCAGATAACAAAAACTGAGAGAATCTGTTGCTAGCAGAACTCTCTTACAAAAAAAACTAACGAAGTTCTTCAGGCTGAAAGACAGTAATTTGAATCCACACAAAATACAAAGAGGATCAGTAAAGGTAATTATGTGGATAATTATAAAAGATAGTATAATTGAGTATTTCTTCTCCAATCTTCTCAACTGATTTAAGAAGCAATTGTAAAAAATATGTATAGAATTTTAATGTGGGATATATAGTATATTTAACAATAACCACACAAAGAAGGTGGATGGGATAATACTCCAAGATAATGGCAAAGAAAGGATAGCAGGTGTTGCCATAATCATATCAGACAAGTGGACTTCAAGACAAAAAAGGCAACAAGAGACAAACGGGGGCAGTAGATAATGATAAAAGGGACACTCTACCAAAAGGACATAATACTTATACATATACATACACCCAACACAGGAGCACCCAAGAACATAAAGCTTAATCATTGCTGAGAGGGAGATTTATGCCAATAAGCAGCTATCTTAAAAAAAATGTGTATCAAATCAATAACCCAACCTTGCAACTTATGACACAAAATAAATGGGCAAAATGAACCAGAAGCAAGCAGAAAGAAGGCAATAATGAAGATCAGAGCAAAAATTAATGAAGTAGAGAAGAGAAAACTAATAGAGAAAATCAAATTGAAAATTGGTTCCTTGAAAAGATCAAGCAAATTGACAAAACTTTAGCTAAACTAACCAAAAAAAAGTCTCAAATTACTAAAATCAAGATTGAAAGAAGGGACATCATTACCTACCTAATAGAATTAAAAGGATTATAATTGAGTACTATGAATGATAATACATCAACACAATAATAGTAGGGGACCTCAACACCCCACTTTCATCAATGGATAGATCATTCAGACAAAAAGTCAACAGTAAAATAGTGGAATTAAAGGAAAAACTAGACCAGATGGACTTTATAGAGATATATATAACACTCCATCCAAAAACAGAAGAATACACATTCTTCTCAAGTGCACAGGGAACATTCTCAAGGATAGAACACATGCTGGCAAAGAGGCAAGCCTCAATAAATTTAAGAAGATAGAAATAATATCTAGCATCTTCTCCAACAATAATTCTATGAAACTAGAAATCAATTACAAGAAAAAAGCTAGGAAAGGGACAAAGATGTGGAGACTAAACAACATGCTACTGAACAATCAATGGATCATTGAAGAAATTAAAGGAGAAATCAAAAAATAACTGGAGAAAAATGAAAATGAAAACACATTATACCAACTCATAATGGGATGCAGCAAATGTGGTGCTAAGAGGGAAATTTATAGCAATAGGCCCATGTTAACAGAAAATAAAAGGCTCAAAGAAGCAATCTTAAACTAAAGCTAACAGAATTACAAAAAGAACAAATGAAGCCCAAATTCAGCAAAAGAAGGGAAATAATAACAATTAGAGCAGAAATGAATGAAATTGAAACAAAAAAGACAGCAGAAAGGATCAATGAAACAAAGAGCTAGTTCTTTGAGAAGATAAACAAAATTGACATATCCTTAGCCAGACTCACTGAGAAAAGAAGAGAGAAGGCTCAAATAAATACAATTAGAAATTAAAGAGAAGAAATTACCACGGATACACAGAAATACAAAAAATTATAAGATAATGCTATGAAAAACTATATGCCAACAAATTGGACAATCTAGGAGAAATGGATAAATTGTTAGACTCACACAACGTCCCAAAACTGAACCAAGAAGAAATAGAAAATCTGAATAGAACAATCACAAGTAAAGAAATTGAAATAGTAATCAGAAACCCTCCAAAAAACTTAAAGTCCAGGAACAGATGGCTTCTCTGGAGAAGTCTACCGAACATTCAAAGAAGATTTAATACCAATCCGTCTGAAACTATTCCAAAAAAATGAAGAATACAGAACACTTCCTAACACACTTTATGAAGCCAGCATCACCATGATCCCAAAGCTAGACAAGAACAACACAGAGAAGGAAAATTACAGGCCAATATTGCTGATGAACATAGATGCAAAAATCCTCAACAAAATATTGGCAAACCAAATGCAGCAATACATTAAAAGGATCATACACCATTATCAAATGGGATTTATACCAGTGACACAGGGATGGTTCGACATTGGCAAATCAAGCAATGTGATAGATGACATGAATAAAATGAGGAATAAAAAGCACATGATCATCTCAATAGATGCAGAGAAAGCATTTGACAAGATCCAACATTGATTTATGGTAAAAAAAAAAAAAACTCTCAATAAAATGCACATGAAGGAAAGCACCTCAACATCATAAAGTCCATATATGACAAACCCACAGCCAACTTCATAATCAATGGGGAAACACTGAAAGCTATCCCTCTTGAGAAAAGGAACAAGGCAAGGGTGTCCACTCTCGCTATTCTTATTCAACACACTACTGGAGGTTCCAGTCACAGCAATTAGGTAAGAAAAAGAAATAAAGGGTATCCAAATTGACAATGAAGAAGTGAAACTCTTGCTGTTTGCAGAAGACACAGTTTTATATAGAGAAACCCTAAAGAATCCATTGGAAAACTATTAGGAATAATCAACACCTACAGCAAAATTGCAGGGTAAAAATCAACTTTAAAAAATCAGTAGAATTTCTACACTCTAATAAGAAACTAACAGAAAGAGAACTCGAGAATACAATCCCATTTACAACCACAACAAAAAGAATAGAATATCTAGGAATAAATTTAACCAGGGAGGTGAAAGACCTATACAATGAAAACTGTAAGATATCAGTGAAAGAAATCTATGATGACATAAAGAAATGGAAATATATTCCATGCACATGGATTGGAAGAATAAACATAGGTAAAATGTCCTTCCCACCTAAAGCAACCTACAGATTCAATGCAATCCCAATCAAAATCCCAGTGACATTCTTCACAGAAATAGAACAAATAATCCTACCAATCATATAGGGCAACAAAAGATCGTGAATAGCTAAAGCAATTCTGAGAAAAATGAACAAAGCTGGAGGCATCACAATCTCTAACTTCAAAATATACTACAAAGCTATGGTAATCAAAACAGCATGGTACTGGTACAGAAACAGACACACAGATCAATGGAACAGAATTGAAAACCAAGAAACACAACCACACATCTACAGACAGCTAATCTTTGAAAAAGGAGCTAAGAACATACAATGGAGAAAGGAAAGCCTTTTCAATACATGATATTTGGAAAATTGAACAGCCACATGCAAAAGAATGAAAGTAGACCATTATCTTTTGCCTTACACAAACATTAACTCAAAATGGATTCAAGACTTGAAGGTAAGACGTCAAAACATAAAATTCCTAGAAGAAAATATAGGCAGTACACTCTTTGACATCAGTCTTAGAAGGATCTTTTTGAATACCATGCTTACTTGGGAAAGGGAAACAAAAGAAAACATAAGCAAATTGGAATTCATCATACTAAACAGCTTCTGCAAGGCAGAGGAAACCAGGAACAAAACGAAAAGACAACCCACCACAAGGAAGAAAATATTTGCAAATCATATATCTCCCGAGGGGTTAATCTCCAAAATAGCTAAAGAACTCATACAACTCAAAAACAAAAAAAACAAACAACCTGATCAAAAAACAGGCAGAGAATATGAAAAGACATTTTTCCAAAGAAGATATACAGATGGCCAATAGGCACATGAAAAAATGTTCAACATCACTAATCATCAGGGAAATGCAAATCAAAACTACACTTAGATACTACCTTACACACATTAGAATGGCTATAATAACCAAGACAAAAAATAACAAATGTTAGAGAGGATGTGGAGAAAAGGGAACCCTCATACACTCCTGGTGAGAATACAGCAATTATGGAAAACAGTATGGAGATTTCTCAAAAAATTAAAAATAGAAATACCATATAACCCAGCTATCCCACGACTGGGTATTTAATCAAAGAACTTGAAATCAAGAATATAAAGAGACTTATGCACCCCTATGTTCATTGAAGCATTATTCACAATAGCCAAGATGTGGAAGCAACCCAAGTGCCCATTAACTGATGATTATAAAGAAGATATGATATACATATACAATGGAATACTATTCTGCCATAAAAAAGACAAAATCCACCCATTAACAACAACATGGATGGACCTTGAGAGTAGTATGTTAAGTGAAATAAGCCAGACAGGGAAAGACAAACACCATATGATTTCACTCATAGGTGGAAGATAAACAAACACATGGACAAAGAGAATAGTTTAGTGGTTACCGGGGGAAGGTGGTTTGAGGGTGGGCACAAGGGGTGAAGGGGCACATTTATATGGTGACTGACAAACAATAATGTACAACTGAAATTTCACAATGTTATACACTATTAAGATCTCAATAAAAAAATAATAACTATAACCACTTCAATTTGGTAACAATCTAACAATACAAAAAAGGATAATTTGTGACAACAAAAACATAGAAGGGGAAGAGAAAAAGGACAGAACCTGCGTAAGCTAAAGGAGATAAGAGGCTATCAGAAAATGGACTACCTCATCTATGAGAACTTTTATACAAATCTCATGGTAACCACCAAATAACTCAGAGCAGAGTCACAAAATACAAAAAAAGGGGAAATTGAGAAACATATGACAGAAAAAGTCAATCCTAAATGGCAGACAGAAATATAAGGAAAAAGAGACAATGGAAATATGAAACAACCAGAAAATGAAAGATAAAAATGGCAGTACTAAGCCCTCATATATCAATAATCACTCTAAATGTAAATGGGTTGAATTCACCAATCAAAAGACACAGAGTGGCTGGATGGATTTAAAAACAAGACCCAACAGTACGTCGCCTCCAGGAGACCCATCTCAGCTTTAAATACCAACATAGGTTCAGAGTAAAGGGATGGAAAATGGTATTCCAAGCAAATGGTAAGGAAAAGAAAGTGGGTGTAGCCATAGTTGTACCAGAGAAAATAGAATTCAAGCCAAAAAGTTTAAGAAGAGACAAAAATGGACATTACATAATGAGAAAAGGGACATTCCACCAAGAAGACATAACACTTATTAATATATACGCACTTAAAAGAGGAGCACCAAAGTAGATAAGGCAACTTTTAATAGACTTAAGTGGAGAAATTGACAGCAACACAACAGTAAAGGACTTTAACAACCCACTTACATCAATGGATAGTTCATTCAGACAGAAAGTGAAAAAGGAAACATTGGCCTTAAATGATACACTATACACGAGATGGACTTAATAAATATATACAGAACATTCCAACCAAAAGCAGCGGAATACCCATTGTTCTCAAGTGTACATGGAACATTCACAAAGATAGACCATATGTTTGGAAACAAAAGAAACCTCAATAAGTTAAGAAGACTGAAATCATATCAAGCATCTTTTTCAACCACAATGCTATGAAATTAGAAATCAACTAAAAGAAGAAAGCTGGAAAAGTCACAAACATGTGGAGCCTAAACACCATGCTACTGAACAAGCACTGGATCAATGAAGAAATCAAAGAAGATATCAAAAATACCTGGAGAGAAATTCAAATAAAAACACAACATACCAAAACTTATGGGATGTAGCAAAAACGGTACTAAGAAGGGAGTTTATACCAAAAGAAGGCTATCTCAAGAAACAAGAAAAGTCTCAAATAAATAATCTAACAACATACCTAAAAGGACCAGAAAAGAAGAACAAATGAAGCCCAAAGTTAGGTGAAGGAAGGAAATAATAAAAATCAGAGTGGAAATAAATGAAAGAGACACTAACAAACAAACATAGAAAGGATCAAAGTAACTAAGAGACACTTCTTCAAAAAGATAAACAAAATTGACAAGCCCACAGCTGGAACAATGAAAAAAAGAGAGGAAGCTCAAATAAATAAAATCAGAAATTAAAGAGGAGAAATCACAATGGATACCACAGAAATATGAAGGATTATAAGAGAATACTATGAAAAGCTATACACCAACAAACTGGACAACCTAGAAGAAATGGACAAATTCTTAGAATCACACAATCTCCAAAAACTGAGTCAAGAAGAAACAGAGAATCTGAATAGACCAATCAGGAGACTGAAAGAGTAATCAAAAACCTCCTAAAAAATAAAAAGTCCAGCACCACACAGCTGCTTTGGTGAATTCTAACAAACATTCAAAGATTTATTACCTATTCCTCTCAAACGCTCAAAAAAAATTGAAGAGGATGCAACGCTTCCTTACTCATTCTATGAGGCCAATATCACCTTGATGCCAAAACCAGACAAGGACAACACAAAAAGGAAAATTACAGGCCAACGTCATTGATGAACATAGATGCAAAAATCCTCAATAAAATATTAGCCAACTGAATACAACAATACATTGAAAGGATAATACACTACAATTAGGTGGGATTTATTCCAGAGATGGAATAAATCCCACAGTATCCACACAACAATCAATGTGATATACCACATTAACAAAATGAAGAATAAAAATCACATGATCATCTCAATAGATGCAGAGAAAGCATTTGACAAGATTCAACATCCACTTATGATAAAACTCTCAATCAAATGGGTATAGTAGGAAAGTATATAATATACTTATATAATATATACTTAATATACTTAATAATAATATAATAAAGGCCATATGTGACAGACCCACAGCCAACATCATACGCAATGGTGAAAAACTGAAAGCTATTCCTCTGAGAACAGGAACAAGATAAGGGTGCCCACTCTCGCCACTCCTATTCCACACAGTAGTGGAAGTCCTAGCTAGAGCAATTAGGCAATGAAAAGAAATAAAAGGCATCCAAATTGGAAAGGAAGAAGTAAAACAGTCACTACTTGTGGATGACGTAAGTCTATACATAGAAAAACTTAAAGAATCCACCAAAAAGCTACTAGAAATAATTAATGAATACAGTAAAGTTGCAGGGTACAAAATCAACATACAAAAATCAGTCACATTTAGATACACTATCAACAAACTAGCAGAAATAGAATTCAAGAATACAATCCCATTTACAATCACAACAAAAAGATTAAAATACCTACCAAAAAATTTAACCAAGGAGGTGAAAGACCTATATGCTGAAAACTATAAGACATTATTGAAAGAAATTAAAGACGTAAAGAAACGGAGAGATATTCCTGCTCATGGATTGAAGGAATAAAGACAGTTAAAATGTCCATATTACCTGAAGCAATCTACAAATGCAATCCCAATCCGAATCCAAATGACATTTTTCACAGAAATAGAACAAAAAATCTTAAAATTTATGTGGAACAACAAAGGACCCCAAATAGCCAAAGCAATTCTGGGAAAAAAGAACAAAGTTTGTGGTAGCGCACTCTGTGATTTCAAAATATACTATAAAGCTATAGTAATCAAAACAGCATGGTACTGGCACAAAAACAGACACACAGATCAATGGAACAGTATTGAGGGCCCAGAAATAAACCCACACATCTATGAACAGCTAATTTTTGACAAAGCAGCCAAGAATGTACAATGGAGAAAGGAAAGTCTCTTTAATAAATAGTTTACGGAAACTGGGACAGCAACTTGCAAAAGAATCTTATACCATACACAAAAATTAACTCAAAATGGATTAAAGACTTGAATGTAAGATCTTAAGCCATAAAACTCCTAGAAGAAAACACAGACAGTATGTAAAAGGGTCTTAGAAGAACCTACTTGAATACCATGTCTACTCAGGCAAGGGAAGCAAAAGAAAAAATAAACAGGATTACAACAAACTAAAAAGCTTCCGCACAGCAAAGGAGACCATGAAGAAAAAGAAAATACAACCCACTAAATGAGAGAAAATATTTTCAAATCATATATCTGATAAGGGGTTAATAACCAAATTATATAAAGAAGTCATATAACTGAAGAAAAAATGAACAACCCTATCAAAAAACGGGCAGAGGATCTGACCAGATATTATGCCAAGAAGATATGCAGATGGGAAACAGGCACATGAAAAGATGTTCAATAGCACTAATTATTAGGGAAATGCAAATCAAAACTACAATGAGATATTATCTCCCATTTGTCAGAATGACTATTAGTAAAAAGAGAAGAAACAACAACTGCTGGAGAGGATGTGGAGAAAAAGGAACCCTCATACACTGCTGGTGGGAATGTAAATTAGTACAGCCACTATGGAAAACAGTATGGATATTTCTTAAAAGATTAAAAATATACCATATGATCCAGCTATTCCACTTCTGGGTATTTATCCAAAGAAAATGAAAACACTAATTTGGAAAGATATATGCACCCCTATGTTCATTGCAGCATTATTTACAATAGTCAAGACTTGGAAGCAACATAAGTGCCCATCAATGAATGAATGGATAAAGAAGATGCGGTGTGTATATATACAATGGAATACTACTCAGCCATAGAAAAGATAAAATTGTCCCAATTTTAACAACATGGATGGACCTTGAGGGAATTATGCTAAGTGAAATAACTCAGACAGAGAAAGACAATTACCATATGACTTCACTCATATGTGGAGATAAACACACAGATGCGAAGAACAGATTGGTAGTTACCAAAGGGGAAGGGGATGTGGGGAGGGCAAATGTAGTAAACGTGCACATGTGTATGATGAGGGATGGCAACTAGACTTTGGTGGTGAACACAATGCAGTTTAAGTCGAAATATAATGATGTACACCTCAAATTTATATAATAGTATAAACTAATGTGACCTCAATAAAATAACTAGTTTCTAGCACATACGCACACAACAATAAATAAATAAGCATTGTATTTTGTTTTGTATGCAGAATTTTCATTTATACTTAATATATTCCTAATTAGTTTTTATATTTTAGGTGTGCAATTGCATTATTAAAATAATTATAATTTTGAACTCTTTCTAAACTTTTAAATATCATATTTCTTTTTCAAGTCTAATTACATTGGAAAGTGTTTTCAGGAAAATGTTAGATAATAGTGATAACTGTTGACACCTCTGTCCTGTTCCTGAGCAACAATGTCACTAGTAAATATTTCACAGGATTTGGTTTAAGATCATGTATGTAGCTCTGTGTGTGTGTGTGTATGTGTATATGTGTGCGTGTGTATGTTTAGCTGAGGGCATTATGATTGAAGAATAAATATTTGAGATCATTACAATTTATTGTGAAAAAAAATCAATCCCTGCAGTGCCAGAGAAAACTAGCCGCAACAAAGGCCATGTCATCACAGTGCTAATGTCAAGTGAAATAGGCACTAATCTAACCTCATTGGCTGTGGCCACCCTCCCTCTTGTCCCACCAGTGCCCAATGATCTGAGTTTCAGAAAAAGCCTCTTCTTGTAGTCTAGAAAATTTTGATTTGTAGAAAAATAAAATCTAGATGGGTTTTTCAGTTTAGGAGACATACTGGCTAGGGGAAGGAGGGAGCAACAAAACTATATTCTACAGTATATACAACATAACATCCACAATATGCATGATACAGTCCAAATTATTAGACACATGAAGCAGGAAAATGTGAGCCATTCTTACGAACAGAGAGCAACTTCAAGGTGAAGCAGATGCTGGTATTACCAGACAAAGATTTAAAGCAGCTATTATACCTAAGTTCGAGGTTCAAAGGAAAGGAAAGGAAAATGCTTATAATGAATGACAAGAGAAATCTTAGCGGAGAAATAGAAAGCATAAAAAAGTAACAACTGGAAAAAATACCTGAAATGAAAGAATAACTTGTGGGCTTAAAAGCTGAATGAAGACTGGAGAGGAAAAGAGCAATTAAATTGATGATAGATCAATAGGAATTATCCAATTTGAAATTCAGAGAAAAAAATGATTGACCAAAAAAAACAACACAGGCTCAGAGACATGTGGGACAATACTGAAAAATTCTACTGGAAAGGTAATGGTGTCCCAGAAAGAGATGAAATAGCAAATGGAGCAGGAAAACATATTTGAAGAAATAAAGGGTGAAATTTTCCCAAATTTTGTGAAAGACGTAAATTTAAGAAGCTCTGTAGCTCAATAGAACCCGAAACAGAATAAACTTGAAGAAAACAAGCCTAGGCATATTGTACTCAAGTTGCTAATAATAAAAGGTACAAAAAATTTTTGAAAGCAGCCAGAGAAAAAAGACAGATTATATATGGAGGAACCAAAAATCAAAATACCACACATTTCTCATTCAGAAACTATGTAAGCCAGAAGACAGTGGAACAACATCTTTAAAGTGTTCAACACCTTAAAAACAGCATATATGCACACACACACACACAAACTGTCAGCCCAGAAATCTACATCCAGCAAAAATGTACTTCAAGAATGAAAGCAAAAAAAGAAATTTTCAGATAAATGAAAGAGAAGTGAATTTATTTCCATCAGACCTACACTCTACAAGAAATGCTAAATGATGTTCTTGTATCTTCAGGAACAAATGAAAAGCATTAAAAATTATAAATAAGATAAAATACAAAAGAATATTTTTCCCTATAGTTAAAAAAAATACCTAAGACTAAAGCAAAAATTATAACAATGATTTAGATGTAGCTCATATGATAACTACTGTATAAAGGACAGTGAGTGAAAGTAAATAAACATGTATGGTTGTGAAATGTCTACTTATGTTAAGTGTTATAAATGTTAACTCTAACAGACTGAAACATTAAGGAAGTATACTGTAATTCCTCAAGCAACCGATTTAAAAAAATGTGATGATAAAATGCCTATATGTAACTAAAATGGAATTCTAATAAGACCTTCCAAATAATCCAAAAGAAGGCAAAAAGGGGAGAAAAAAGAACAAAAAAACCAACAGGACCAAAAGAAAACAAATAATAAACTGGTATATCTAAATCCAATCCTATCAGTAATTATATTTAATATTAATGGACTAAACACTCCACCTAAATGATATAAGACTGGATAAAAGAGCAAGATCCCACTATATGCTCTCTACAGGAGTCATGATGGATGCCTAATGATAAAGCCTCAAAATACATGAAACAACAAAGGAAAGAATTAAAGTGAAAAGTAGACAATTCTATAATCATTGGGAAATTTTAATACCACTCTCTCAGAAATTGATAGCATTAGTCAAATATCAGCAAAATTATAGAGAATCTGATTAACGTTATCAATCTGATTGACCTATTGATTTTTAAGTATATAAAGCAGAAATGAACAGAATTACAGGGAAAAAATCCATAATAATAGTGATTTCAACTTACCTCCCTCAGAATCGAAAAATCAAACAACAAAATCTTCACCAAGATTTAAACAATACAATGTAAAAATCAATTTCAAGTTTGACCTTTGTGTAACAGAAAACATACATTCTTCTCGAGCACACTTGGAACTTTATGGTAATTGTGTATATCTAATTATAAAGCAAATCCCAGTAAATTTTGTAGAACTAGTATCATTCCACCTTCTCTGACTACAATTAATTTTAAAATCTATAATAAAAAACATTTTTAGAAATAGAAAATGTATGTCTTAATAGCTCATAGGTGAAAGGAGAATTATAATAGAATTAGAAAATACCTCAAACTGAATATTAATCAAAATTACAAATTATTAATGCAATTACATATCAAAATTTGTAGGCTACAACTAGAGTGGTACTTACATAAAATTTTTATTTTAGGAAATATAAACAGCTGAAACCAAAGGGAACTAAATGAACCTGACGACTGTAGGTAGATATGACTAGGAATGCCTCTCTTGTCAAAGTCACTGACACTTGCTTAAGTGTGTCATGGTGAGGCAGCAGGAATTTAATCTGATCTATATGAGAAACACAGAAGCTGATGTTTTCAACAACCTGTGAACAGAACTTCATCTCTTTCAACAGGAAAAGAGAATTATAGAAAACAATCCAAATTGATCAAAGAAATATGGATATAGTAGAACACATGAAAGTACCAAATATCCAATCAAGATGAAAAGAACTTTTATAGAAATTGACTGTTGAGAAGAATAGAATAGAAAATTTATGAATAAATCATATTACACACCTGAAAATAACTGCAAATAAAAGGTATCAGGATTTTTTTGGGTGGGGGGAGGGATCCCACCATAGAAACAAATAACTAAACCTGAGTGGGATGCACAGCAAACACCTATTCCAAGTTTCCATAATGGCAATCTTTAAATAAAGTATCTCTAAGTAAGCATCTAAACATAAAGTAATCTCTAAGTAAAACTGCTGGGTTAAATGTTGTAATAATTTAATCATTTGCAGATGAAGCATGCAACTATGGTATAAAAAATGGCAGATCACTACAAAATGGAATAATTCCATCTTGTGATTTATGGGTCACCCATTATAAAAAACATACCACTATTTTCTAAACCTGATACTATAATAAACGCTCAGAAACTATAAAATAGAATGTATTCGATTAAGTGCTAGGTGTTGATCTCTCTATTCTTACAAACAACGAATGGGGTGAGATAAACCTGAAACTTGGATCATACGCAATATTGTCTGAAATAATATGGTCATCTGAATAAAAGATATTCATACATTTGAACTTTTTATTCTGCCCAGTTAGGTAGAGAGGTCCTACATAAATCCTAAATATCTCCTTTCAAGAGGAAGATAATAAGATAAATACAACATATGATAAAAACCACAGTTCTCATAATTTAGTGGAATCAAATGGCAAAAATGGGAAAAATGAGAAAGTCTGGAAAACAACAGACTATAAAGCAGCATAGGAATTAGGTCTGAAACTCAGATCTATATGGTGTCATTCTCTTGCTAGGTCCTTAACCTTTAAAACTGGCCAAATTTCCTATATTATCTCTGCCTCAGATACATCAACCATCCATTATCCAATTTTTGGTTGGGAAAGTCTCTACATACGTATCATTTACAAAGTAGAAAAGTGGATAGACAGGAAGAAGGGAAGTACAGAAAGTTTTGGGACATAATGTGGGGATCTGAAGGAGGAATAAAAAGCTATTTAGAATCAGACACTATGTCCTATCACCTTTTTCTACCAAACACACTGATACCACCTCTCCTACTTTAAGTCAAGGCATTGTATCTCCAGAGTTCATTTCTTTTGAAAGCAGACATCTTACCATGTGGAATTGTGGTCTGGAAAGGACGACTTGGGCTCTTCAGGTTCCATAAAGTCAAGCTACCATCTGAATGGCTGCACATGAACTGTTTGCCCTCATGATGCCAATCAATTGAATGAATAGCCTAATGAAATAACAATTAGAAACAAGTTGAGGGGGAAAAAAACAAAATGTTACATCATTCTATATTCCAAAGGAAAAATATTCTGATATAAAATTATTCCAGCCACAATACTTAAGAAACATATGCAATTTTTCTGACCCAAATCACAATACCTTTGGCTCCATCTATAGGTTTTATGAGAGGCTGTAAAAACTCATCTCCTGAGATAAAGAAAAGTTAAGTAAATTTCATAATTTCATTAGATCCCAGAATTGTTGGTGGTAAATCCTATGCCCTCCCTATATCCTATACTGCTTCTTTGAAAAATTATTTCCATAGAAGTGAAAGCAAGGTTATCAGAAGGTAATTTCTGGTAAAGTAGAGGCCTAGTTCCACTTAAAGTAGCCAATTTAGAAAGTAATTTACATAAAAGCTACCATCTGAGGGCTTACTATCTGCCTGATCCCATGGTAAGCATTTTATGTATATTATCTCATTTAATTGTATAAACAGGTACTATTTTTTCCAATTTATTCATGGTGAAATAGACCTAGAGAGATTGAGATAATTTTTCAGCTCACACAACTCAAAGCGAAGCTCTATGTAACTACAAAACCCATATTCTCAACCACTGTACCATATTGCCTCTAACATATATCATTTAAATTGATTTGAAGCAAGAAGGGTTTAAAATTTTTTATATTCATAGATTCACTCTGTAGACATGAATTAGATAAAATTAAAAAGTAATTAGTCCATTTTCCTAAATTGTTTCATTCCCAGTGGTAGAACAGTGTCTTGCATAAAGTAGGTACCCAATAAAATATCTGTGGAATGAATAAGTTATTTCCACACTTTTGGTATTCCTTCTAAATTAATAAAGTATATATAGAACTTGGGTAATGTGCTAAGCTCAATGAGAGAAGCTCTAGTAGCCATAAAAGCTATATACAACATGAGCCTTTCCTTAAAGGAATTTAAAAAACTGCGAGATAGGGAAGATTGATATAAATGAATATTAATAATACTTAACGGCTTTGAAACTTTTAAAATTTAGGTATATATATATATATATATATAAAAGTAAGTTATGTATTTATACTATATACTAAACTAAGATATATATGTGTGTATATATATATACATATACGTTATATATACATATACATAAAACTAACTTATTGTTTGGAACTTCCAAAGAGTATTATTAGAGTTACAGACAAGTGATAGCCAGAGTAATCACTAGACATATCATCAAGGAAATAGGATATGAACTGTACCTCAAGATAAGGAAGATCTGATTAAGTGGAACAGATAATATGAAACCCTGGACTTATGTTTTCTCTCACCCTTGTCTTCACTACCAGGCAGAGAAGACTTATTTTTTGCCAGGGTTCTGCAGAGGCAGTTAGAAGAAAAAAAGATTCTTCTTTGTCTTTTCCTCTGCTTATTTCTTCGCACTTTTGTGAGAAGGGAAATGCTGCTTCTTGCCTCCTCTATGATTAACTTGGGTGAAACTCAGTCAATTTAAAGTTCTCTCAGACTGCTTTGCTACAAATTGTAGGGGCACAGAAAGCATCTCCAGCCCTCTCTCTTCTTCCTAGTCCACTGAATTTCTACCTACTGGTGAAGACAGATATAAAAATAACAGCTACAACACAAAACTAAATTAAGTAATACTATAAAAGAAGTACATTTATTGTATAGAAGAGTAGGCATGTAAAACCAACTTGTTATTAGAGAAGAGGCTATCAAGTAGCGCATTAGTGAAGAGTCAGCATTTGAACCAACTCAATGGATAAATATTCAATTTCTATTTATTTGATTATACGGTACTCTTTTCTTAAAAAAGGACTTTAAGAGTTTACTGAAAAAAATATATAATACAACTAACTCAAGAAGAATTTACAAGGATAGAAAATATGGAAGATAAAACACTAGTCCATTTGGTCAATTCAGTGGCTGTGATTGAGCTTCTTGAAAACAAAAAAGGAAAAGGAAACCCCAAAAGCTAGATAACAATCTGAAAAAAGGAAAACAGCAGTTACTCAAGGAATTAAAAGGTTATCTTCATGTCAAACTCTGTGGGATTTATCTGTGAGAGATTAAAAAATATTGATGTAATGAAAAAAAATTTCACAGCTAATATGGAAATAAAATTCATACAGTTATTTCTGAAAATGATCTTGGATTTACAAAACAAAATGCTCAATTCATCAATGCAGATTCATCAATGGGGTAGTCTGATAGTCCAAATAGCTTTACAGCAGCTAAAGAATTAATAAAATTTTGATATGCAGAAGAGGAAAGAAGAGAGTTCATGATAAGGAATGAGCAGGAGCAAAGGCTTGGAGGTAGGAAATAAAAAGTATGTTTAGGAGATAGTGAGTAATATGTCTGCGGTATAAGGAGTATGTAGAAGGATGCAGTAAATTAAACTAAAGGTAAAAGATAGCAGCAGGGCCTTAAATCTTAGTCAAGGAATAAAGACTTTGCATTGTTGACAAGTGGGAGCCATTCAAAGGTTCTGATGCAGAGAATTACATGATCTGACCACGTCTTAAAATGATAATCTTGTTAGTGAAAGATATACTGATAAGGTAAGATATGTGATTAATTAAAGGCTATTATAGTCTTCCAGGCTAAAGATAATCTAAACTAGAGCATCAAATGTGGGAATGGAAAAAGAGAGGAAATAAATGAGAGACAATACATATAAAAGTAGAATAAAAAATACTACAAAACTGATTACATAAAATATATGAAGAAGAAGAAAGGGTCAAATATGACTCTGAGGGTTCTAAACTGAAAGAACTAATGGAAACTTCATATAAAAAGAGAACATAGAAAAAGGTTCAGAGCTTTAATTATAAATTCATTATTGCCATAGGGATATTTCTAGACTCATCTAACAGATATTTGGGTGTAGAGCTCAGGAGAGTGGTAAGGGCTGGAGATATACATACAGATTTAAAATTTATTGGTATAAAGGTAATATTTGAATTGATAGGAGAGGATATGAACATGTATGTCAATTGGAGGAGAAATGAAGAGAGTGAAGACATAGAATCCTGAAGAGTATCTTTAAGGAAAGAATCAGCGATAGAGAAAGGAGAGGCTAAAAAAATGAGGTAGAAAGACACAGACTAGGGAGGAAACCATTTTAAGAAAGAGGTGCCGATGTAAAGCCACAGGTTTAGTGAGGAACTTAAAATACTAATAAGGAGTCACTGTGTACATTAATGAAGAGATCATTGGTGACATGAAAACACACTTCAGATAAGTATTACAGATGATTTCTCAATATGAGAGAGAGTGCTGAGGAAAGTTTGAAAAGTTTGGCAGTAAAATCAAGTATATAACTATTTCTATTAAAATGATAGGACATATAATTATGTATTAAGGTAAACAGATTACAGATTTATACATATATACATATATAAATCAATATTTAAAATGATTTCTAGGTATAAAGTAGATGTAGTGTAGTACTCTACTGACAAACATTGCTAATCCTTATTTAAACATTTCATTGCAAAATTACTTTTGCTAGATTTTTAAGGTTAGAAAGTTTTCTGCCACATTTTTCAAGGCCATAGGAAAACTAGTTGATTCAGCATTTTCCTCTGGATTTCCTTTTTAGCTAGTCTACTCTAGTTCCAACTGGTTAAATACCCAGATAGTATTTGGACTCCTATCTAGCTGCTAGTCTTTAGAGAGGAAGCAATCTCCATCTTCATCTTTGTATTTTGTGTATTTAACAAAAGGAAAATCCTAGCTTAGCTGCCTAGGACCTTCTTTCCTTATGACTCAAGATGCCCTGGAAGTTGATCATAAAGAGTATAATTGTATGACATCACTTGCCAGAGTATTTTTCATCGATCATGACCAAATTACCAAGCTGCTATAATATCTACTTCTGAACTCTGTCACTAGGACAACTATCTTGTAGATACCATAAAATATTAGTTTGCCAGAACCAATAAGAAATGAATTGGGGCAGGGGGTGGGGAGTGGTATGAGATAGCTGAAGGCTTATATCTTTAAGCATCAAAACATAAAAAATTAACTGTTATGAGAAGATGGGGGGAGCACACAAACGAAGTGTTTTAAAAGAAATGTTTTTGTTTGTCTTTTTAATTTCTTTTTCTATTTATCTGTGTTGCCTTAAATTCCTCAGCACTCTTTCCATAAAAGCATGGGTGAAAGCAAACAGTGATTATTTTACCTCCTCTCTCTCTCTACTCTACCATTTTTAAAATTTAATTGAGAGCATAGAGAATCACCTTTATTTCCACAGCTACAAAAAGTAATCCACGGGGCCGGCTCCGTGGCTGAGTGATTAAGTTTGTGCGCTCCGCTTCAGTGGCCCAGGGTCTCCCTGGTTCAAATCCTGGGTGCAGACATGGCACCGCTCATGAGGCCATGCTGAGGCGGCATCACACATGCCTCAACTGGAAGGACCCACATCTAACAATACACAACTATGTACCGGGGGACTTTGGGGAGAAAAAGGAAAAATAAAATCTTTAAAAAAAAAAAAAGTAATTCACCTTTCTCCTCTTTTGCCCCCAGCCTTACTGTGTTCACATAAGCCTTTTCTGAAGGAGGAATAATTAATGGCCTAGAATCAATCTTTGAACAACTGAAGAATCAATTCAGAGACTATTCCTTGATAAATAGGAGTTCATTGTGTTCTGTAAATGAAAAACTGATCAAGTCTCAACTATGTACAATAAAACTTCAAGATCTTACTGAGTCTTATTAAGTATAACTATACAGGAAATCTTTATTCTAAGAAGCAAGTATTAGAAGATAAGGCCTTTCAAACTGACTACTTAAACTTTCTGCTACAGAAAAAGAATTTTCTAAGGAAGCTGTGAATAGTGTCTTTAGAGACCTTAAGGACAATGAGGTAAGACGTAAGTATGGAGCCTAAAGGAAGGAAAAGGATAGGTAATAAGCTCCAGTCACGAACGTATATAAGATGCCAAAAGGGGCCCAAAATAGCAGTCAAGGTAGAATTCCCAGGGAGGAGAACAACCCAGAATTGGAAGTTGTGAAATACCAAAAGGCAGCGTGAGGCATTAGTTCAGAATCAGGCAGTTTTCCAATGATAAAACCATTGTTGACATACAAAGCTTAAAAGCAGAAAACAGGCAAGAAGTCACAATACTCCTTTCAAATATTTCAGTAGAAATCACTTACCTCATCATAATAAACTCTCAGTTCTGCTCTTTTGGATTTCAAGTCCCAGAATACTACTGTACCATTTTCATAACCTATTAGCAGCTGGAAAACATTAGAACAATCATTTTTGTAATTCTAACATTAATTTTAACTTGCTCCAAATGAAGTTTAATGTTAACACAATAAAGTAAAATCACACTAAATACTACAACTATATTTAGAATACCAATTTTTCCTGAATTTGAATATAGGTTACCTACATTTAAAAAAATTGACAAACTCTACTTAACACATTTACCAATGAAATCTGCCTTATTCCAAAAAGAAATTGAGGAAACATGTAAATATATATGACATAACATAAAAATAAATTAAAAATTGGAAAAAATAAAAATGGGATAGAAAATGAAAATGAAATAAAGGATAAAAAGGACAAGTTCAATAAACAATGTATACACAATTCAGGTCTACGCACATGAAAAATGTGGCCATAAATTTGGCTTCAAATTTCTTTATATCAAATCCTATTTTCTCTTTGACTCATGTCAATATTTTAAACCGGTGATTTATGAACGCTCAGAAGTTCACAAAGATATTCTAGAGATTCACATCATTAAAAATGGTTGCTATTTATTTATAAATCAATAAATAAGACAATTAACAAAATACATGTTCTTTATTTTAAAATAGAAGTATTTGAGAATAGATGATTATTAGATGATCATATTCAAGACTCCTTCAGCTAAACACTGAAGCTGTGCTGATGACTTTTACTATAATACAACTCTGAGTTATCATTTGTAGTTTTATTTTAAATTTAATCTATCATTGGTTAAAAAAACATGAAGAATAAAAATAGGCCAATGTTCCAATAGTGATAATATTTCCCATGAATTTGCCTTAAGATGATTTCCTTGAAATCCATTAGTAGTATTTCTGTGATGAAAACTTTTATACAGTGCACAAAGATGTTTCAGTAATTCCAAAAAGCAGTGGTAAAAACAGAAAATATAGTGGTTATTATAAACTACTCCAACCTCCTGAGACCTAATCACTTATTTCAACATTTTATAACTGAACACAATAAATAACAAAAATAAACCAACTAGTAGTTTTAACAGAAAACAAACAAAATCCCAAATATCAAGAAAGCAATGTATACACTTATTTTTGAAAATGTAACATATATTTAAATGTTTTATTATTAAACCACAGGCAATAAATTTTAAAATCGACTTTAAAAATGAGCTTATTTACATACTAAATTAAATGGCATAATGACTTGCTAAATTTAAAAAGTCAAACTTAAGTGTGAACTTAAAGAATATTTCCTAAACTAAAATTTATAAAGTCATATATACTGTATTAAGATGTGTTTTAACTTCAAATGAACTCTTTTTACATACCAGATATAATAATGAACTATAAAACCAATTCCTATGGTGTGTATGGAAAGATTTGTAAGTCTAAAAAGTTTGGAAAATACAACTTAAGCAAGAAAATGAACAACATGACCTTTCAAAATTTGAGCCACAAGGTGTAGTGAAATAATATTCTAAAATGATATTATATTTTTCATAGTAAACTACTGAAATATAGAAGTCATTTTGTTTATAAAATATTACTAGCAATAGCCTCAGTAATCACAAAATATAAATATTGAACCTCAAAATGTCATAGATTATTGAGATAACTATACAATATTATGATATAGGAAATATGAAAAGACATTAGAATCACTTAGAGAATTGAGAAAGAGAAAAGCAGCCTCTGACATCCAGGAGACATCAGACAAGGTCACTCTGTGACCACGATGAATCAAGATAAAAACAAGAACACTCTGTAATCATATCTGATCACATCAAAACACGAACGTCACCCAAGCCACAAATACATATTATACATCTAATTTTGTATAATTATATTTTATATGATTATATGTTTATATACATAAGTAATTTAAAATATATATATCTCACAATAGAATGTAAGTACCATAAAGGCAAAGAAGTAGGATGACTTCACTACATATCATCAGGACATGAAACAGTATTTGAAGAAAATAGGTATCTGATAAATATCTGCTAAATTATTAAATACTAAGGAATCAAAATCATAGACACTATGTTCTTTAATAGGCCTGAAATGAAATTAGACATCATTAACAAAAATATTTTGGAAACTAGAAAATATTTTTTGTTGTTGTTAGTGCCATCAAATAGATTCTGACTCCTAGTGACCCTGTGTACAACAGAGTGGAACCCTGTCCTGTCTTTTTTGTACGAGCTCACCTTCCAATGCTCTGCTGCTATTCATTGGGTTTTCATGGCCAATTTTTTCACAAGCAGGTGGCCAGGCCCTTCCTCCTAATCTGTCTTAGTCTGGAAGCCCCACTGAAACCTGTCCACCACAAGTGACCCTGCCGATATTTGAAATACTAATGGCATATCTTTCAGCAACACACAGCTGCCACAGTATAACAAGTGACAGACAGATGAGGTGATGTGGCTCCCTGACCAGGAAATGAACCCTGGTCAAGGCTGTGAGAGCACCAATGTAAACCACTAGACCATCAGCTAAAAAATATATTTGCAAGTAATTGTAGTCAAAGAAGAAATCGTAATGAAAAGTATGAAATAGAACTGATCAAAAGTTTCAAGTTGAAACTTGTGGGACACAGATGAATCTTCATCAAGAGGAAAATTTATAGTTTCAGAATACAAATGAAAAGAAGAAAAATTTTAAATTTTCTACCAGTATAAGCATTTGACTTTAGAAAGTCAAGAAAAAACAGACTAAACTTCAAGAAATAGAAGAAAAAATAATGAGTCATCTTATCTAACAGCAAAGGATATCTTTCATTTATTCAAGCACACTTTTACATCTTTCAGGAAGTTTGAAAGTTTTCCATAAAGAGATTTTCTTGTTAATTTTTTTTTCTAAGATTGACACCTGTGCTAACATCTGTTGCCAATCTTTTTATTTTCTTTTTGTTTTTCTTCTTCTCCCCAATAGCCCCCGAAGTACATAGCTGCATATTCTAGTTGTGAGTGCCTCTGGTTGTGCCATGTGGAACACCGCCTCAATATGACTTGATGAACAGTGCGATGTCCGCGCCCAGGATCTGACCAAGTGAAACCCTGGGCTGCTGAAGCTGAGCACACGAACTTAACCACTAGGCCACGGGCCGGCCCTCTATTTTTTTTTTTTTAAATAGGTTTCCATTCTTATTTTTTATTTTTTATTTATTTATTTATTTATTTTTTGAGGAAGATTAGCCCTGAGCTAACATCTGCTGCCAATCCTCCTCTTTTTTCCTGAGGAAGACTGGCCCCGAACTAACATCTGTGCCCATCTTCCTCTACTTTATACATGGGACGCCTGCCACAGCATGGTTTAACAAGTGGTGCATAGGTCCTCACCGGGATCCAAATCGGCAAACCCCAGGCTGTAGAAGTGGAATGTGGGAACTTAACTACAGCTCCACTGGGCCAGCCCCTGCTTGTTAATTTTATAGCTAATTATTTTGAATTTTTGGTTGCTATTTTATATGGAGTCTTCTCCTCATTACCTTTTCTAAGAGTGCATCATCTCTACAGTTGGATTTTAGCATGCTATCTTCTAAGTTCTTTTATTGTTTGTATTCATTTTAATGTTGATTTTGTTAGGCATTCCAGGTATATTATCATATAATCTAAAATAGAGACTATTTTACTTCTTCCTAATTTGTGTACCTTTAATCGTTTGTATTTGTCTAACTGCATTACTAAAGCATCTTATAGCGTTAAAAACAGTGGAGAGGGTGAGCATTCTTACTTTCTTCCTGACTTTAGTGGCAATGCCTCTAGTGTTTCTCCATCAAATAAGATCCAAGATTCTATATGTATTTGACATATATATAGTTAAGAAGTAGGAATTGATTCATTTTTTTATAAATCTATTTTATCAGGAACAGGTGTTTAATTTTTAATAAGTACTTTCATTGAAGTATACATAGAGAAAAGTACATAAATTATACATGTGTCTTTAATGAATTATGATGAAGTGAACATACCCATGAAACTACTACCTAAGTCAAGAAATACAATAGAAAAATCAGAAATAGAAGAAAAACAATACCAGACACTCAGCAGCCTGTTTCACATCCTTACCCAGTCAATAGCCTCATCCTCTTCTCTAAAGGAAAATACTATCCTGACTTCTAACACTAAAGGTTACTATTGTCTGTTTTTGAAATTATATAAGTGGTAATAACATTGCTATGAACAAACTTGTATATGTCTTTTGGTAAACACATATATGCATTTCTGTCAGGTAGATACTGATCCATGGGGTAAGAGTATGTTTAACTTGAATAGATACTGCCAAGCAGTTTTCCAAAGTGGTTGTACCAGTTTCCATTTCCATAAGCTGCAAATGAGAGCTCCAATGCCTTCTTATCTTCTTTACCAACTAATATTGTCAACAGCTGGACAGTGTTAAATAGAAGAGGTGTGTAGCAGGCATCTCTGTCTCATTTCTGATTGAGGAGGAAAATCTTTATTAACTCACCATTAAGTAGGATATTTTCATAATTTTGGGTAAATTAGCAAAGTTCCTATCAATGAAGTTCCTTTCTTCTCCTACTGTAACAAGAGATTTTTATTTATCATGAAGAGAAGTTAAATTTTATCAAGTGCTTCTTATGTATCTTTTTATTGTCATACATTATTTCTCCTCATTTCTGTTAATATGCAAATTACATTTATTTTGAAAAGTTAAAACCACTTTGTATTCCTGGGATGAATACAAATTGGTTGTGTTCCCTTGTGCCATCTCTCTTTGATTCTTGATCAGACTTGCCAGAGATGCATCAGATTTATTAGTGTTTTCACAGAATTAACTTTTGTTTTTGCTAAGGTACTACGTTCTTGTTTTCTACTTCTTTTAATTTTTGATTTCATATTTTGTATTAGTCAGAGATCTCCAGAGAAACAGAAACAATAGGATGTACACAGAGACAGAAAGAGATTTATTATAAGGAATTGGCTCACAGGATTAACTGGAGGCTGACAGGGTCCAAGATCTGCAGGGTGAGCTGGCAAGCTGGAAACCCAGAGAACCTATTGTGCAGCTCCAGTGTGAGTTTAAAGGCCTGAGAACCAGGAGAACTAACGGTGTAATTGCAATCTTAAGGCCTTCAGGCTTGAGATCCAGGAAGAGGTGATGTTTAAGGTCAAGTCTGGAGGCAGGAAAAAGCTGGTATCTTATTTCAAAAGCAGTCAGGCAGGAGGAATTTTCTTTACTCAGGGGAGATTCAGCTTTTTTGTTCTGTTCAGGAGACTGATTTGATGAGGCCCACTCACACTGGGGAGGGCAAGCTGCTTTACTGAAGTCTACTGATTTATAGTCAATCTCATCCAAAAACACCCTCACAGAAACACCCAGAAAAATATTTGACCAAATATTTGGGCACCTCATGGCTCAGTCATGTTAACACATAAAATCAAACATCACATCTTATTATCTTTATTCTACTTTCTTTGAGTTTAATCCACTATTTTACTATCTTTATGTGAAGATTATTGAATTCCAGTTTTTCTTCACTGTTTAATAAATGCAACAAAAGCTATAAATTTCCTGCTAAGCACAGCTTCAGTTACATTCCACAAGTTTCTACATATCATATTTCTATTGTAATTTAATTTAAAATATATTCTAATTTCAATACTGATTTCTTCTTTGACATATGTTATCCAGAAGTGTGTGCTTAATTACCAGCATTTGGGAGATTTCTTATTTATCTTTCATTGACAATCTTGCTAAATTCTCTTGTGGTTAGAGAATATATTATGTATTATTTTAATCTTCTGAAATTTTTTGAAACGTGTTTTATGGTTCAACAAGTGCAGATTTTTGGTAAATACTCCACATACCCTTGAAAATAATGTATAGTCTGCAGGTATTGGGTATAAGGTACTATATGTAGCAATCAAGTTGTTAATCATGTTAAGATTTTCTTTATCCTCACTAATCACTTCTTGTTTGCTTATTCTCTCAGTGACTCAGAGAGGTATGTTAAAATCACCAACTACAACTGTGGATTTGAGTATATTTCATTTTAGTTCTGTCAAATTTACTTTACACTAGTTCCCTCTTATCAGAGAGGGATATGTTCCAAAACCCATAGTGGATGCCTGAAACTATGGATAGTATTGAACACTATATATACTGTTTTTTCCTATACATACATACCTGTGATAAAGTTTAATTTATAAATTAGACACAGTAAGAGACAAAGAATAATAACTAATAATAAAATAGAACATATAACGCTATACAGTAATAAAAGTTACCATAGATCTTAGCAACCTCAGCATATGATTTTTTTTCTTTCCTTATTAATTCAAGAACTTTCACCTTTTCACTTAAAGGAAGCATTTTATGGCTTCTGTTTGGCATATCCAAATTGCCAGCATCACTACTCTTGCACTTTGGGGCCATTATTAAGTAAAATAAGGGTTACTTGAACAGAAGTACTGTGATACCACAACAGTTAATCTGATAATCAAGATGGCTACTAAGTGACTAACAGGCAGGTAACATACACAGTATAGATAGACTGGATAAAGGGACATCCTGGGTGGGATGGCACAAGATTTCATCATGCTACTCAGAACAGCACGCAATTTAAAATTTAGAAATTATTTATTTCTAGAATTTTCCATTTGATATTTTTGGACTGTGGTTGACTGGGTAACTGAAACGATAGAAAGCAAAGCTGTGGATAAGGGGGACTTCTGTATATTTCTTAGTATTGTCAAATTATACACACACATACACCAAGGAACCATGCAAAACAAAAACATGGTTCATATAAGCACATTTCAGTTAACATGGTACCATGCAACGCAAGCACTGCCTATACACTATAAAGCTACGTTATCAGACATACAAATTTAGGATTATCACATCTCCTACTGAATTGACTCTATTTCTATTACAAAATGTTCCCCTTAGAAAATGTTCTTGCCTTTAAGTCTACTTTTATGGACTAAATGTATGTGTCCTCTTAAAATTCATATATTGAAATCTTAATTCTCAATGTGATAGTATTACAAAGTGAGGCCTTTGGGAGATGATTAGATCATAAGAGTGGAACCCTCATGAATGGAATTAGCGCCCGTATAAAAGAGACTACAGACAGATCTCTTTCCCTTTTTACCATGGTATGACAACAAGAAGATGGCCATCTAGAAACCAGGCCCTCACCAGACACCAAATCTGCGGGCACCTTGATCTTGAACTTTCCATCTCTAGAACTATGAGAAACAAACGTTTTTTTGTTTAAGCCATCCAGTCTACATTATTTTTGTGATAGCAGCCTGAACTAAGATATCTACTTTGCCTAATATTAGTACAGCTACATCAGCTTTCTTTGCTTAGGGTTTACATGCTATATCTTTTCCTACCCTTTTATACACAACTTTTCTATATCCTTAAGTTTAAAGTGTGTCTCTTGTAACAGCATATCATTGTTTTAACACAGTCTAAAAATTACTGTCCTTTAGCATATTAATTTGTCTATATTTAATGTAACTGCAGACATAGTTTAGAACAAATCTACCTACTTGTTTTATATTTATCTCATCTGATTAATGCTACCTTCTCCTTTTTTGTCTTCTTTTGAGTTACTAATTTTTATTATCCCAGTATCCTACTCTATTAACTTATCCATTATAAATATATCTATTATTCTTTTAGTGTTATTCACAAGAATACAAAATATTTTCATGACTTATCAAACTATAATTTAAATTAATACTTGCATTACTTTCTAGAAGTTATAAGGACCTTGGAACTTTAATTCAGTGGACTTCATCCCAACTTTTGACCTATTTTTAACTTGTATATTAATCCTCAACATGTTATACTCCTAGAAGTCATCATTATGATTTTTATAAACTATTCCCTTAGATTTACCAATGTTTGTTGTTCTTTATTCCTCCATCTCTGTTCTTTTATAATGGATCAACTTTATTTTATGAGAGAATTCCTTTAGTCTTTTTCATTAGAGCCGATTTGCTTTTAACGAATTATTACAAATTATGTTAAAGTTGCAATAATTTGATAATATGTTTTTAAGGATATTTTTGTAGAGTTTAAAATTCTGCATAGGCAGTTGCTTTTTCCCCAGCACCTTGACATTATCATTCAATTGTCCTCATTTCCAATTTTTCTGTTGAGATGCCTACTGTTAGTCTTACAGTTTTTTTTTTCTTTCTGTACTCTGACTGCTTTTAAGATTTTTCTCTTTGTCTTTGATATGCCTAGGTGAACTTTACTTTTTGTTAAGTTTGTTTTGAGTTTGTAGTGTATCTTGGATTTTTGATTATCTGTCATCAGTTCTGGAAAATTGTCATCCACTCATTCTTCAAATATTGCTGCTGTCACATTCTCTCTCTTCTTCTGGGACTCCAATTACACATATACACACCTTTTCATTATGTTCCAAAAGCTCCTTATCCTTTTGCCTCACCATGCTTTCATCTGGATATTTTCTTCTGACCTATCTTCCAGGTCACTAATTCTCTCTTCATCTGTTTATAATGTTATTTTATTCTCTATTTTTCACTTCTCTGCTGAAACCTCCATCATTTTTAGCTTATTAAGCATTTCAATCACACTTACTTTAAAGTCTATGCTTAATAACTGCTATTTGAATCTCCTGTTGATCTATCTCTACTTTCTGTTTGTTCTAGTCAATTAGTTTCCAGTCAATTCTGATCTTTCTGATCCTTGTATACACATTATTTCTACTTTAAGTATAGAGGCTAAGTATAGGAGAAATTTAGAGACAAATAAAGCCTCTGGGTAATGTTTCCTTCTTCCAGAAAGGACTGATCTTTGCTTTTGTGAGGTAGTTAGACTAAGGCAGATCAACTTAATCCCAAAAAGGATTCAGATAACGTTAACAAGGATTCCAGTCATTTAGAGGGGAGGTATATTTCCAGTTCAACCGTATCTGGGGGGCATATTCCTCTGGGGACACATGGAAAGCTTGGAACGATTACCAGAGACCTTTATTTTTGGCTTTCCCTGAACACCTTTTTTATCCCCACTACCCTCCTACCCTATGAAATCACAGGAAACTCTGCTTAGTCTCTCAGCCAATAACTTTCTTGTGGTTACTCAATATCTCAGCCATTCTTTTCAAATAGGAAAATGCTTACAGGGGAAAGGTGGTGCCAAAAGTTTGGTTTACCTCTCTGTGTTGCTTTCTCTGGGAGCTAGGGCCTACAAATCTTCATTGCCTTGGTCACTCTCTGGTGCCCTCAAACAGATTTTCAAAAATATTTTGTCCAGATTTTCTAGTTGTCCCAGTGGGAGGACTGATCTAAAATCGTCTGCTATTACCAAAAATGGAAATACCATGGGTGTTACATTTTACTCAAAGACATTTTCAGCATCAGTGGAGATGATCATAATTTTTTCCCCTTGATACGTTAGCAATATGAACTCTACTGATGGATTTGTACACAGTATCCATCGTTGCATCCCTGGAATAAAACACCACTTGTCACAATGTGTTGTTTTTAAATATGCTATTGGAGTCTGCTATTTTATTTAAGACTTGTCCACTGATATTAATGAGTTCAGTAACTCCATGTTTTTCTTTTTAGTGCAACCTTTATCAGGTTTAGTTGTCACTCACAAAATAAAAACAATTTGTATATTTTCCTTTTTTAAAACTATACTCAGAGCAGGGGTTGGTAAACTTTTTCTTTAAAGGGCCAGATAGTATTTTAAGCTGTTCAGACCAAAAAAACTTTATTTACAATAATGGAAGGCAGACCAGATTGTCTCTCTGGCCATAGTGGCAAACCCTGCTTTAGAATAGTTTGTGTAGCACTGGGATTATATATTATTTGAAAATTTAGTAAAATTTCCCTGTAAAACCATCTGGGTCTGGCACTTACGTATGGGAATAGTAATTTAATAACTTTCTCATTTTCTTAAGCTTTCTGTCTCCATTGTTGTCAATGTTGATAAATTTATTTGCCTAGGAAATTACTCATTTTACTTAGGTTTTTATATCTATCTGCTTAGAGTTGTATAAAATAATTTAATTTAAATGTTTAAACATTTCTTTAGTTTTAGTGTGCTTCCCCTTGTTTTGTGTATTATTTGCATAACTTTGTTTTCTCCCTCTCTATCTCAATTAGGTCAGATAGTAGTTTCCATATTTTGTTTATGTTTTAATCAAAGAACCAGCATTTTGATGAATTTATAAGATAGCTTAAAATCAGGAGAACTAACTGAAGTTCTGCTTTCTATATATTTCTTCTGCTTCATTTTGCTGTATTTTCTTGTTCTTTTTTTAGCTTTTTTGTTTCATATTAAATTTATTTAAATTTCTGTTTTTACTCAAATGAGTATTAAAGGCTATGGATTATTTTACGATAATTGTTTTAATTATATTTCATAGATTCTTATATGTAGTATTACATTACTGTTAATTTTTATTCTTCAATTTTAATTTTTATTTTTTATTTTACCTAATGTTGTCTAATGAAGAGTTTTTAAATTTCCAAGTGGAAAGAAATTTTTGTTTTTAGACTTTATTATTATGTTTCACTCTCCATATGAGATGCACAATCAAGTATATTGCTTGGGGATCTATCCATTGTAAGGATTTTTCTTCATCAGGTTACTCAAGGTCACCTCTAAGTAGGGGGATGTAATTGAGCAGTAGGCTGTGTCCAGATAGTATCAGACAACCAATCATCTGACCTGTGAACCAGGCCTGAATTTCGTCCTCTTCCATCGTTGATTTTACGTATTCTTTTCCCACCCCATGAGTCCTTATATGTGGCTCGAGAGAAAGGCATTGCTGCAACAGACGAAATTCTGGGATCCCCATTTATCTAACTTACTTATGCCAAGCTCAAGGCTGATTTTCTGAATATACCACTTCCAATGTAAAATGGATCGTCACTTCCCTCACCGAATCGTATGACTCAATGAATATGATAATCTAACTGACGCTAGACAGCTTAGGTTACATAGCCATTTGGTGTCCCATGGTTAGGTGTTCAGTCTCTACAAGGGCCTATTAGCATGCCAGGAATTGAAAATGGAGAGTAGCTCATGTGACTCATATTGGGCTTTCCAATAGAGCATTCTTATCTACTAGATACATTAAATTCTATCAGACCTACTAGATTATAGGTATCAAGTGGTAGGGTAGCTTGAAAACCAGCTTGGACTTAGTGAAGAGCCCTTTTTTTCTCTAGGACCCACTCAAAACTAGCAGACTTTCAGATAACTTAAAAAAATAATTTGGAACAGTAATTTCAAGGGTATGATATAGTATTATCCGAATTCAAAAAGGCCCACCAAGTGATATGACACTTTTTTAGGAAGGACAAATAAAAAAGCTTATGCTTTACCTTAGAGGACATGTCCCTGTATGCCCCAGACAATTAGACCCTCAAAATCATCACATATAAGGCAAGGTCCTAGACCTTTGTTGGATTTTTCTTCCCACTCTCTGATACATGAGTCTTATGAACTATATAGGGACTTGCCACTTCTCACCAAATGCAATCAGTATTATATAGTAAAGAAAGTGAACTAGTATCCTTTCTAAGGAATGTCAAGACAATCAAGATTTCTGCAGACTACATTATAACAGACAGCAGGAAAAATAACATAGTCCTGAAAAAAGATTGTGAGGTTACACTGCTTTCCCCTTCTATAAAAGTGACTTCTGATCCTCTCTGCTGATGGATATTGAGAAAAAAGAGTTCACTATATCAATAATTGCTTATCAAGTGACATAGGTTGTGTTGATCTGCACCTGTAAAAGTTTCAACAGCAAGGCAGCTGTGATTGGGGCTATCATTTGGTTAATTTTATAGTGGTCTACTAACACCAAGCTCAATCTATCTTGTTTTTTGCAGAACCCAGACAATGGCTCTAATTTCAATGTCAGAAAACTGATATGAGCATTATGGCAGCTTCTAAGCATAATCTGTACAAATTATACAATTGGGCTGTGAAATAACTAGGTGTCCCTGCATACTCATTGGACCAACTATAAGATACACTTGAGATAAAACTTCATTTATCACCTGGTTACCTAGTTCCATATACCATGATTCTAACTGGAGGACCACAATTGCTTTTTGGATCTTTTGGTATTAATATCTGCTCTGACCCTATAGCTAATAGTACTGAAAAAGTAAACAGTTACGCCTGAAAATGAGCACAGATGCTTCTAATAATTATTCTAAGTACTTATGGGAGCATTTCAAAGTCCTTCTTCAGGGGCAACTGGCCTCACCCTTTCAATCAATGGATTCTAGATCTGTGAGCTGATATATCTGGAAACCTGATGAGGCACTGTGATTTTCCCACTTTGGTGGTCAAGTCAAGAGCTAAACTGTTCTTGATTTTTTTCTCATTATGCAAACCAAACAACATCCCAGTAATCTGCCCACATAATTTTGCCCCTAGAAACAGCATGATATATTAGCTATTACCAGAGATTTCTGAATTGCCATCCAGCCTTGCTGCTTGTTATGGTAATTATGTTTACATTGCCAGATGATTACATATTGCCATCTGGCCTCTACCAATACATGATATTTGATCCCCATAGATATTATGGAGCCTGGTTCTTGTCATCATCTCCTACTAGCAACAAAAGCCGAAAAAGGACAACCACTACCAAACTTCTCAAATACGCTGATACTCATCTTTCCAGAGCATTCCTTATTAGGTTAAGTGAAGAAGTGTCCTTAGGAGCCTCCTAGGGAATACAGTCAGGAGATGAGTTGCCAGACCAAATACAATATATCCACTTTAACATTCTCATTTCCCTGTCTTCGGATCCCTTCTTTAATACTATATCAAAAGGCTCTGGTATCTCTACTTTATTTACCATAATCCTTTGTTGAGTCCAAGCTTCAAGGAGCCATCCCAGCAAATGACTAGGACCAGATCCAGGTGTCCTTCTCAAAGCATTAAATCTCAAATTGTGGTTGAGTGCTCCCACGTAAATGAACTCTCCTCTATGTAGCCCCCTCCAAGTTCAAACTCTTAAAAAACACTTCTACACACTTGGTGACTGACAGTATTAGCAAGGTCATAAAATCCTTTGGGGGATATTCTATTTCTTTCATAAAGAGTCTGTTTCTTCCTGGAGGAAGACTTACGCTTCTATGTTAGGCTGTGCTGAGATCTGAAATGTGATTCTTGTGGCCTGGAGGTAATAAGATTGAAGGTTGGTCTTATAAGGATAAACATCATCAGGCAAGAAAAATATCTCAGGTGAGGTCATTATACAATCTCCTAGAAAAGGGAAACTGTTCTCTGGAAACAGTGAAAGAGGTACTTCTGCTGGCCAGGAGGATTCAAGGAAATTGGAAGGGGTGAGGTTTACAATATTCTCAGGCTTATCTAAACAAATTTCCTTATTCCAGGTATAGTGGTTGAATAATGTCTCCCAAAATTCATGTCCACCAGAACCTCAGAACATGTCCTTATTTGGATATAAAGTCTTTGCAGATGTAATTAGTTAAGAATTTGGAGATGAAATCATCCTTGCTTTCGGATGGGCCCTAAATCCAACGACTGGTGTCCTTATAAAAGAGGAGAGGATACAGAGACACAGAGAAGAAGGCCATGTGAAGACAGAGGAAGAGATTGAAGTTATGCTGCCACAAATCAAAGAACATCAGGAGCCACCAGAAGCTGGAAGAAGCAAGAAAGGATTCTCTCCTAGAGCCTTTAGAGGGAGGATGGCCTGTCCAAGACCCTAATTTTGGACTTCTGGCCTCCAAACTGTAAAATAATAAATTTCTGTTGTTTTAAGTCACTTAGTTTGGTAGAATTTTGCTATGGCAGCCATAGGAAGCTAATATACCAGGTGTCAGGGCCACATTCTTTCCTTATCAGGGCTTTGACTTTAACAAACAAGACCTATCAAACTATGTACTTAAGTCTCCTTATAAATAGATCCTGGGCCTATCTTTAGCACAGTCTGCCCTAAAGCTGCAGAAGATAAGAGTTCCTTTAAAGCTGCCTCAGAGGGCCTCTGGCATTCCTTAAATCAGTAATTAACTGTTCTGAGTTGATCATTTTATTTTCGCACAATCTCCAGTGGTTTGGTAGGCAAAATAATGGCCCCTCAAAGATGTCTACAGATGCCTTAATCCTCAGAACACGTAAATATATTACCTTACATGACAAAACAAGACTTTTCAGATGTAATTAAGGTTTGTTCAGATGGGGAGAGTATCCTAGATTATCCAGGTGGGTCCAATCTAATCATATGAGTCCTCAAGAGTGGAGAACCTTTCTCAACTGTGGTTAGAAAGAGATGCAAAGATGGAAGGTCAAAGAGATTCTACATTGTTGTCTCTGAAGATGGAGGAAAGGGGTTACAACCCTACGAACATGTATACCCTAGAAAACTGCTAAATGCAAGAAAACAGATTTTCTTCTAGAGCTACCAGAAAGGAATATAACCCTGACGATTTCTTGATTTTAGCCCAGTGAGACCTGTGTTGGACTTCTGGCCTACAGAACTGTAAGATAATACATTTGTGTTGTTTTACACTACTAAATTTGTAATTTGTGTCAGAATAGAAAATACAAGTGGCATCAAAGGAAGCTATTTCATTTCATCATCACTATAATTATCATAGCCCTTTACCAATTAACCACTACAAGTACTTGATCTCCCATTGTTTTACCTTTCCATCAACCTCTCATCCCAATTAATCATAGGAGAATGTTAAAGTAATTGTTTTCCTTTGTTTTTTTTTTTTTGGCACCTGGGCTAACAACTCTGGCCAATCTTTTTTTTTTTTTTTTCTGCTTTATCTCCCCAAACCCCCCCTATACAAAGTTGTATATATCTCAGTTGCATGTCCTTCTAGTTGTGGGATGTGGGACGCTGCCTCAACGTGGCCTGACGAGCAGTGCCATGTCCGCACCCAGGATCCGAACCCTGGGCCACCGCTGCGGAACACGCAAACTTAACCACTCGGCCACGGAGCCGGGCCCCTGTTCAAGTAATTGTGATGTCTGCATAGGATTTAATACCACTTCACCTGGCACTTTTAATGGGTTTTTTGATTTTAGATAGGAGACAATCCACTCCAAAATCCTATCCTGAAGGTCTATAGTCTAGAATAGGGGTCAGCAAACTTTTTATGTAAAGGTCTAGATAGTAAATATTTCAGGCTTTGCAGGTGCTATAGCTCCGACACAACTGCTCAGCTTTGCTCTTGTAGTAAGAAAGCAGCCATAGACAATATGTTAATGGATGAGCATGGCTATGTTCCAATAAACCATTTTACAAAAACAGGTGGCATGCCAGATTTGTCCCATGGGCTTTAATTTCCAATCCCTGATCTAGAACAATTCTGATAACTGTTGTCTTAACCCGGGTTCTGTAGAAAAGAGCCTGAGGCAAGGCTTAAGTGCTAATATTTCACCGAAAAGTGCAATCTCAGGGCTGCAATAGTAAAGGAAAAATGAAGGAAAGCAAAGAAGTAAGATGATTCATCACACTAACCACTGTTTCATGGGGACAAGTAGAAGAAACATAGCTAATCACTCAGCAGGTGTATCTGCTTGGCCTTACAGGATGACTCTTAACACTTTATGTGGAAAAACCGTGAATTAGAATAGCCCAACCACAGGGAGGAAGGGAGGGAGAATTTATTTCTTGTGTCTTGTCGAATATTGGTCAAGGTTTTCTTCATGAGAAGTTAACACCCCCTCACTTCAGAGTTGTCATTTGACCCCTCTGGCAGCTGTTAGGGAAGCAAGATCTCCTGCCTTATAGTATGGAACATTATAATTCTCAAGAATTAAAGGGAGGAGCCAGAAACTCTGGGCATAGCCAGTCAACTTCAGGAAGTAGTACTGCATGAAGCTGATTAATCCTGACAAAATGAGGTGAAGCAAGCAGCCAAGAGTTTGGGAGACAAGCAAGGCTGAGAGAATCCAAGGAGATTTACAGAATACTATGCCCAGTACAGGCATCTCTCAGTTCAAAAACACCCTCTCCTATTTGATAGACTAATGTGCAGTTTCTTTAGTAAATAGTACCAGGAGAGGGTGGTCTACTTTCCAATTCTATGATACTATCTTGTTTCAGTAGGAACCTTAATATCAGTAATTTGTTCCTTCTTTCACTTTACCAACAAGCCTCCATGGAAGCTTTTCCCTTCAAGGTTGAATTTATACCAGAAATGCAAAAATGTGTAAAATTAGAAAATCTATTATCATAGTTCAACCAAGGAACAAATTAAAGAAAAATCATTTTATAGTGTAAGCCTCTGACAGTTAACTTTTCTGATTGTAATGTAAGTTCCTGACATTAAGCTTTTGATTGCTGAGGAATCCACTTCAAAGACATTTATCTCAAATAAACACATTGCCAGCTACAGGACTAGAGAAAGAGCCAGGCTGCCATACCCATGAAGTTCCCATTTTTTAGAAGGCTCTCGTTGACCTAGATAAATTGACCCTTTGACCATTTGCTTTTCCCTTACTGCACTTTAATTCTGGTCTTATATTTTTTTTAAATTCACCAGTAAAGAGTGAACCGGTGAAACCCTAGGCACTCCACCCTTGACCCCAGAAAAAAAAGCAGAACTCAAAGTCTGCACCCTCTCTCTCTCCACCCATGACCTCACTGTGTGATCCTGGGCATACCATGTACCTTACAGGATCTGTGAGTAATAAGCCTTGTTTTTCAAAGTTCCCTGATGGTTGTTACTGAGGTATGTCTTGCAATCAAAATAAGAACCACAAGGGCCAGTCCAGGCACAACGTTAGCTCTGAAAGGGGAAATATCTGTGGGGGCTCCCCTCAGGCCCAGATGAGTGCCCCAAGGCATTTCTAAATGATAGCATCACTATCAATAGGCTGAAACTGGCACAAAACACATCTTGACACATGTAGAAAAGCATTCAATAAAATTCAACACCACTCATAATTTAAAATTTTTAGAATATTAGAAACAGGTGGAAACTTCATAAAAGCAATCAACCAAAGACCTGCAGCAAACATCTTACTTAATGTTGAAATCTCAGAAACATTTCCTTTGTGGTTGGAAACAAAAAAAGTTTCCGTTAAAACCATTTATGTTCAACACTGCACTGGGTTCCTATCCAACAAAACAAATATATATTTAAAAAACTATAAACATTGAAAAGGAAGAAACAAACATTTGCTATGCTTTTACACATAGAATATTCTAGATAATCTAAGGACAGCTCTTAAAAACAAAACATTCAGTGATGTAATTGAATACAAAAAAATTAAAAAATCAATATTTAACACACTAACAATCAATTATGAAACTGATTTTAAGAAAATGAATTCACTGGAGCAATAAAATCTATAAGGTACTTAGAATTAAGATAACAAAAGATAGTACAACTTTTGTGAAAAAAGTTATAAAGCTATATAGAAAAACATAAAAGAAACCCAAAGTAAATATATCAAGTTTATAGATAGAACACTCATATCTTGATGTAGATTTTCTGTAAATTAATCCATGTGTCCAAGTTTCAAACAAAATCCCAACAGGAATTTACATAGAGCTTGATAAGCTGATATTAAACTTCATATAGTAGAATAAATGGCCAGAAAAAGCCAAGATGGGACAGGGAGGAGGGCCTACCAGATATCAAGATATTTTGTAAAGTTATTATAACTAAAAAAGTGTGCTATTGGTACAATAATAGATAAATACATCAGTGCAACAGAGGAAAAAGCCCAGAAAAAGACCCACCCAAATATGGGAACTTGACATATGAGTGAGATGTCTTTATAAATCAGTGGAAACTGAATTGAATATTCAATAAATGAATTATTTACATGGAAAAATTAAAGTATATCCTTATCTCAAGCCAACAAAAAATAAATTACATATAGATTAAAATCTAATTGTGAAATGGAAAGCCTTAAAACTAATAGAAAAAAATAGGATTATATTTTCACTCAGGAAAGTAAAGATCTACTGAATAAGAAACAAAATGCAGGCATCAAATGAAAGACTGATAAATTTGAATATTAAAATTAAAATCTTCTATGTGACAAAAGGCTATCGATGGAAAAACTAATCTACAAGAAGTCAAGTGATTTATTCAAGGTTAATGCCAATAAGTAGTAGAGCCACAATTCAAACATATAGCCTTCTGACTGTAATCCTAATTATTTTGCATGCCTAATTTTTAATTATGCAATTAACACACATTATATTCTTTCATAAAAATTTGAATAACACAAATAAAATAAGAATAGCTTTGACCATTTTCCCCAATTCCAATCTCCAGTATCCTCCCCAGACTTGTACATATCCTTTTCAGGCTTTTTTTCTTGGGTATTTGAATATATAAGTAAAAACATAAATACATTATTCAAGTGGTTTTATACTGCACTTAATGTTCTGCAACTTTTCTTTCAAAAACATGGCTTAAAGAACTTTCCATATCATCACAGCATTCCACAGTATGAATTTATTAGCATTCATTTATTCAATTTTCTATTAATAGACCTTTATGGTGTTTTCAATATTTTGCCCCTTGGTCATATAAATAGGATAGATATCTGAAATGGATTTTCCAGGTCATAATGAATACATGTTTTAAATGTTGATAATGCCAAATTGCCCATACTGGTATATAAACCTACTATTGCTGTATCTAGATGCCCATTTCTCAATGCCTTTTACATTACCTAATATTATTAATATTTTAAATTTTTAATATTTTGTCAATCTGATGGATAAAAAATGGTATATTGCATTTCCCTAGTCATTATTCATAAAGCTGTTTCCGCCTCACTGCCAAACTTTGCTCTCTTGAGTTAAGAGGCAACCACACCTTCAATTCTTATAATCGTTTTTTCTAGTAAACTTATTTTCATATTTCTAAATATATTTATATTGCCATTTCTTGATTTATTAGACATTAACAATTGATTTCCCATTATGAAAGATGAGGATTTAGTACAAGTGCTTTATATATTTGGCTTGTTCAGTATTTCCCTACTATATATGTAGCAAATATTGTCTCCTACTTTGTTGCCTATATATTATCATGATTGTCTTGTTATGGTATATTCCTTGAAGCTTTTAGGTTTTATGTCTTGTCTAAGGATGTCTCTACTTCACAGTTACAATTCATTTCCTATAGTTTCTTCTAAAACTTTCTGAATTGTGATTTTAATGTTTATGTATTTTCTCCATCTGGAATTTATGTCTATGAGTGGTATGAGGTAAAGGTTTTCTATTTTTTTCAAAATGAACAGCCAATTGTCCAATATCATTTATTCAATAGTTTAACATGTCCTGAAATATCTTCTTTAAAATATACAATATTCCCTCAATTGCCTGAGCAATTTCTGGAATATCTATTTAGATCTACTGGTCTTCTTGTACCCCTATACCAAAATCATAACGTACTTTTTTTTAAAAATGTCTTGGTTATTCTTAAACATTTTCTTTTTCTTATGAATTTTAGAATCAGCTTGCGAATTCTCTAAAAATAAGTAAATTCTGATGACACTTGATTACACTGCATTTCTGGATCAATTTGAAGAAATCCAATGTTCTTTCTATCACCATCAGGCAGGGTTGCCTTTCAGGTTAAATATTTATTAGACTAATTCAGTTTCTATCATTTAAAAATAAACAAAGAACCAAACCTGTATGGAATTATTTATTCAAGTATTTTCTACAGTACTTAGCAAAATTATATATTTGAAGAGACAATGTTTATAATGAAAGTGATGCTTTAGATCTTTTCATGTTATCAACTTTGTTTCCTCATCATCATAGAAAAATTATAAATAATTAAGATGAATAAGGACTATTTCTGTAATCTGAAAATATTTTCTATATTGTTACCTAATTATAAAATCAAGATTGGCTAATTTATGATTATTTAATATTGGTCATTTATCATTACCAAAACTGAATGGCAGAGACCAATGATTAATGACTGATAAATATATTAAGTTCAAGCACAGAATATTTGAAAATTAAGTTAATGACTTCCTCAAGATTCTAGAATTAAATATCTTTAACTCTAGGTGAAACTAAAGACTTCATTTGGGACCATTATTAGTGTGAATAATTCATTCATTCATTTATTCATTTATTCATTTGACATATTTTAATTTTAGATTACGCTGAATGCTGTGAACTGTGATAGATGTTAGCAATAAATAGTAAGAAACAACTTTATTCAAGAATGAGGAAAAGAAATGCAAGAATAATGGTATTGTAATACTCACTTTCCCTTCATCTCTTGGGCTATCACTTAAATGTACAACTGGACCTGGATGAGTCTTTGTGGATCTGTTAAATCAATTCAAAACAGTAAATTAAAAAGTAAACATTAAAACACTTTATCATTAGAGACTGAAACAAAGAAACTAAGATTATACTGGAGTACACTCCCAATATTCTGGGGTTTAGCTTAGATTAATTTGAGTTTTGGGTTGTTTTTCTTTAAGACTACTTTTCTTTCTCCTACTAATTCTATTAAAGTAGGTATGATTTTTTAAAGATCAGGTTTAAGAATATAGATCCACATAACAACGGGATTCTTCATTATCTTATATGTTTGTTGCCAGATCTGGTCCTCTGAAAATGTGAAACTGAACTTTTACATACACAGACAAAAGAAAACTTATATGGCCACAAGGCTGATGCTATAATCCTGTTTCAAACAAATTGCAAAGTACATACCTGATTTGAAATTTCCTTTGAATAAAATCTCTGATTTTGCTCCTAAAGAAAAGTACAGTGGTTCCTTTAATTCACAAAGACACTGTCTCTCTTGCAATAGCCAGCTTACAGAAAACTGAGAAACTGGGGAAACCTAGTTCACTGGTTATGTCTCATTTATCTGGTTATCTAGGGTAATCAATAACAGTTAATTATGAGTCTAAGAGCAAATTGTTAAACAGACCTGTGCTCTGTCAATCTGACTAAATCTATTCTACTCTGATATCTGGCATTTTCTAAAATATTTCCTACTTTAACTTATATCATTGCTGAATATGATTATGCCATGATTAAACATGATATGACCTATGACCATAGATGTATTTTATTCCTTGTCCTTTCTTCCATGACCTAATTGTGTCAAATTAATTTTATTATATTGACATAGTTATAATTTATTTCTTAAGCACACATGAAAACCATTGAAGATTCTGCAGAAAACAATAAAGATTTAAATTTTAGAAACTCTTTGGAATCAGAGAAAAGTGACAAATTAAGTAACTGCAGGTTCCCCAGATACTGACTCCCCAGAGTAACTCAAAGGAATAAATAAAGATTAATTAGATATTCTGTAAGTGCTTTTATCCTAAATTTTCTCATCTAAAAATAGAGATAGTAGAACTGACCCTATGGAATAATTTGAGGATTAGAAGATATGTATAGCACTTAATATAAAGCCAAAACATAGCAAGTACTCAATAAATAATATGTATTATAATTGGGGATATGAAGGGAATCACTGTAAATCATTGGAATAATTGGAAATCAGAGTTACTATTTGCATTCCAGAATATATGCAAGAAGAAAAGAAACTAAACAGGTCTTTATAAAAAGTTTACAGAGCTTTTTGGAATTCTTCCATGTTTATATGTAATGTATCATTTACACATAAATGAAGTGCTTTATTGCAGTATAAATGCCTTCAATAAGGGACAATGTCCTTCAATTATCCTCTGGAAACTAATAATATCCAACAAACCACAAAATCCCATGTGTCTCTTGGGTTTTATTGGAACAACAAATACCAAACTGTACTCTGTGATAAACTAGTGAATATAAAAGGTATTTCACGTAAAGAGTGTTACATATCAAAAAAGTTTGGGAGACCCTGAATTAAACAAAGTTAAATATATTTTTCTTCTATACAACTTCTTACAGCCATATTATGCAAATAAGCATTGCAAACTTGAATATTTTCCAAAATTATTGGTCCATAGAATCCTTTATCATTGACCATATTAAGGGAATCATTGAAACATACCATGAAAAACACCAGACTATATGCAAGACTCTTCCATTAGAAGAGTCTAATTCTTCCATTTAGAGTATCAGACTCTAAAAAACACTCAGAAAATAATCTAGCATTAAACTTCAGTTATTTGTAATGACTTTTTAAGAATATAGAAGAAATATTATTGATTGTAAAAAACAAAACAAAACGTAGAAGATACCAAAACTTAAGAGGAAAAAACCTCTCTCATATTATTTCTCTGCCTAGATATAATGACTATTAACATTTTGATGTATTTTTTCTGACTTTTTCCCTAACATTAGACTTCCAAAAACTACAAATCATTCCTTGCAAAACATATGGCCATTAGAAATTGAGTTAAAAAATAAAAAAGCATCTATGTACTCTGGATTCTGTAAATCCCACAAAAATCACTTTAGATAGAATTATCAATGAGCTTAAATTCATGTAATATCCCTTTAACTGATGCCCGGTAATTCTTCTGAGTAGCTCTATTTATTTCTCTTCCTCTCATTCACCACAATGGCTTCTTTATAGTTTCCTTTGTGGACTTTCTCCTCTTGTATTTTAAATATTGGTATTCCTTTGTATTCTGTCCTTAAACTGACAACTATTCTCATATTATATGTGGTCATGAATTCAAGAGCCCACAGGAGCCAGGCAGGTATCGCAAAGGAGTTACATAGGCTGAATAAGAACTGAGCCAAAATGGATAGCACAATATCCACCTACAAAAGGAAAGTTGTTACTCAGTTCTAGTTGATTACTGACTGCCATTCAAGAATACTGGACTAGGATTGTCTCATCATGGATTTTTTTCATGAGAAGCTAGAAATCCACATTTTTATTTTTACTCTACCAATTTTTAAATATTAGAATCTAATAATTCAGAACATATTTAAATGATGGCCAAACAAAACATATCTATGAGTCAGAATGGGTTCACTGTCTACTAGTTTGCTACCTCTTTTCTATATACTTTTCACGCAGAACCTCATCTATTCTCATGGTTTCAATGACCATGTAAATTCTGATCTCACTACCTTCAGATCCATATATCCCACTTCCTACCATTCTCCCATACCTATTCTATTTGCATGTCTTATAAACATATATAACTCAACCTACCTAAAATTGAACTCATTATTTTACTCCCAACCTGCTCAATCTCCTGCATTCTTTCACTAAATGATACTTCTATCTACACAGTTGCACAGGGCAAACACCTTGGGATCACTCTTAATTCTTCTCTGTTATTCTTAAGTCTTCCTACAATACCCAAGTCTTGCCTCTCTTATCTTCTATTTCTTTAATATGTCAACTTATGTCCACTCCTAAATCCACCATTATAATTTTTACCAAGAATATATTCTTTTCTCTCTTCAATCATTTCTCCATACCTGCATTCAGAGTAGTCTTCCTAAATGAAAATTTGATCAAGTCAATTCTCTGCTTACAACTCTTTAAAATCTAGCTCCTGGCCTTAGATAAAGTTCAAACTTCTCAAATTAGCTTACAAGGTCTTTCATATTATATACCCTGATTACTCCTCAGCTTTATCTCTTGACACCCTCTCCTCTAGCCATTCCAATCAATTAAACTACTTAAAATTTTGTGCATGAAACAAAAATTCTCTCATTTCCCATCCTTTAAATCTTCTTTTCCCTCTTCCTGGAACACTCTCACCCCTCTCTCTCAATTCTTCAGTCATCTAACTGAAACTCATCCTTCATATCTCACTTTAGATGTAACTTCCTTCACAGACACTTCTCTGAGACCCCATGTCTATAGTAGATAGCCTCTTTATGAGATTGCCACATTATGTTTCCAACATATTGTAATTGCCTTTTTACTTAATCTCACCATTATAGACTGGAAGCCCCAAGAGGACAGAAACTATGTCTTACCAGTTTATAGCTGCTTCCAGTAACTAGCATACCATAGTACTCATTAAACATGTTTGAATGATTGTTAGCTAAATACAAGCCTTGTATTTATGATTTAATTCTGAATTTCATGCTCTAGTTTTAATCATATGTAGGAAAAATAGGTTGCATTTTTTTAAAAACTAGAGCTGCCCTCCAGAAACAGATATTTCTGTGCTATAATGTGGAATACATTTTCTCATAAAAATATTTTTGTAATCTCAGTTTAGTTCTATACTACTATTTTATGAGGTATTCTACAAACATCACTGTTTTCATGGAAAATGTGTTCCAGTTTCCAAATAATCAATATCCACATTTTGGGAACACAAACTATCTATAATTTGGGAGATTGCCTAAAATTACAATTAGAAATTCATTAAAAACAGAAACAAGCTGAAAAATAACAAACATTGAATGAAAAGTATTTCAAGTAAGGACTTAAAACAGGAATAATCTCACATATCTCCTAAAGACAATTCAGTATTTGTCATACTTAGAAAACCAATTGTTAACATTTGTACCTAAAATTCTATTTATGAAATGACTCTTTTAATTAATACATATTTTATTATTGTCCCATACATTTGACACATAATAACAGGAAGTGGTATGCATTTTCTAATGTATATCAAGAGGTAAAAAGCAATTAAAAGACAGTTCTGGGAGACTGGAAGTTGACATTACAAATTCTATCTATCACAATGGAACTATAATTCAATGGAAAATACTTTTGGAAATCTGGTCTAAATAAACCAAGAAACAGTCAGGAGGTGATGTCGACTACTAATAATTTCTCGAGGATATTTCAAGGACATTTTCAGAGGCATGTACAACTCTATAAACACTGAATTTATATAAACAGTAGATTCTATTCTGATGCATGTATAAGATCATACTATGAAAAATAAAAGTGCCTTATTTACTTCTTTAATTTCTCCTAATTTTACTCTCCTTTATAATGTTTTGAAACTCTTAATTAGTCCTGATATCATAAAGTATACACTATATGAATACATATAGGTAAAGCATAAGTCATTAGTTCAGGTAGTATTAATTTGTACTATGACAAGGATTTGTTAATAAAGGAATATGTAAACAACATTGCAAGAGTGGCAAAATATTTGATTTGTTTAGATAAATTCTTTTTAATTACTTTAGTAGCTCATTTGTGTTAACTGAACACAAATGATGTATCTATTACTATTTGTACTAATATTAAATTTTTAAAAGGTTCTATAAACACATTAATCAGTAGAATTGTTTGTGTATATATTACAAACAGATGGCTTGGAATTTCATGAAGTTTCACATTTAAGTACTTCACATTTTACATGTGCAGAAACTTAAATATCAGTGCCAAAGTCAAAGTGATAATTGCCATCAACCACATACCCAAATAGCTGTATACATCACAACATGAAATATACTGATAAACTGATTCTCTTTTGAACCACAACAATATGTTAATGAGGCAAGTGAAGAATAACCTGCCAGCATTAAAAAATATGTGAACTGATCATGACTTTTACGTAAAACTAAATGTAGTCATAATCCACTTGTCATTCCTGTTGGAAGTGGCTATACGAAGGTTGACTACAAAGAAATGAGATGATTTCATGTATAACTTTCAGAATGAGCCTTACTATTTTATCATCAAATTTTGCATATATAACCCTTAACTATTTACAGTATTTAGAAAGTCTAAAATTAGCATTTGTTAATACTACAATATCTATTTTTAAAAGCCTTTATAGTTTTAAATTATTTTAGCTAAACTTTTAACTCAAATTAATCATAAATTTGCTATAGATGTTTCAAATAACTGCAATTTGATATATATGTTACATAACCCTATGAAATATTTAAGCCAAATAAAGTGATATTCAAGTTTAAACTTACAGTTCAATTGCCTTGTTCCACATGATAACATATCCAGAAAGAATGAAAGATTCAACATTTACAATATGTGTATTTCCTCTTTCTGTTCCAACATAGAGCCATTTACTCTGGAAAGGTAGATGACAGTAAGTAATTCTGAAAGAAAGAAAATTACAATTAAAATATCTAAATTTTATGTCTGGTCAGCATAATATTTTCCTCACACTTATTATGTAATGATAGCTATATAAACAATAAAATTTACTATATACTCAAGTAGCATTTAGTTATAGTAGAGGGTATAGGATAAATAACAATAGAATATATTACTAAAAATAATGACAATAAGAACCACTATTAAATAAGTATCTGACATGGGCATTAATATATATTATTTCTAATTCTGAAAACAGCACTACAAGACAGATATATATTTCTGTTTTACAAAGAGGAAACTGAGGCCAAGAATTTTTATTTTTACTTGCCTAGGACCAACAGCTAATAAGTGGCAAAGCTGGGATTCAAATCCATTCCTGTTTGGTTGCAAATGTACCATCTTTCTACCAAGTTACATTGTCTACTTAGTTTTTCGGGTAATATTCAGTTCAAATGGAAATTAGGTACAATTGAAACATAAATTTCAGAGTCCTCAGAGAGTTTGTAGCTATGTCTACATGAGATGATAAAGTATTTACTTTTTATTCAGATGCTTGGCATCTAAGTAGTAGTATAAAGAAAGCTTGTAAGGTCAGAGATTCACTGTGCTCTTCTCTTATTTTTTTTCTTCTGCCTTTATCTTAACAATGGGCTTTCTGATCAGCTCTGGGAACCTGTCCCATAGTCAGAGCAACCATGACTCCCGTATATGAAATCTGAGAACTTGCCAGAGTCTTCTACTCATAACATCATCACTTTCTAGTACGGCCTACTCATGGTCCTTAATCACTCTTAAAAAGACAAAGGAGATAAGTTCATAGTTATCCCTTGCCAGAACTTGTTAGTGAATCATAATATTTCCTAGAGTTTACTCAGAAAAGGAGCTGGTAAATTGTTAGAAGAGCTGGATAGAATTCTGACGCCAGGCAGACAAATACGGAATAATAATTTAAAAAAAAGGAATGTGAATGGTAAATTGCCAGTAAGATTCCATCTTATACCTCTTTATGTGAGAGTAAGCATCCAGTCTGTCAAATTTATATTCTCAGTGTGGTTCACCAAATTATTCAACAGCCTACTTCTCTAAACCAAACTTCATCTATCCAAAAGTATTCTGCTGAAAGCACCTTGTACACTACATCCAAAAAACTAGACGCCCTGCTATTACATACTCAGAGAGTTAACTGACAATCTAATTAAAGTGTAACCTATATGATATTAGACAATTCTGATTAAAACCAAAAGTTTAGAATTGCTGTTGCCAAGGGATATTTAATAATGTTCCACAGGAAACAACTTGATGCTCATGTTTCTAGGCAATGAAGGATAAATTTTCAATTCAATCTAAGTAGAAAGAGGACATTCATTTGAAAGAGGATATAAGATCACCCTTTCTGAATCATAGGGAGAGTAGAAAAAAACACTAATCTCATACAAGTAGACACAAATATAGCAGTTTGGATAGAAAAAGAGCAAACTTCAATATTACATAGTCATTTACAAGGTTAAGAAGAAAAGTCTAAGAATGGTTAGGTTTCAGTAACAAGAACAAAAGCAAGAGGCAGAATTCTAATATAGACAGATTTTATGGTACAAGAACAATGGAATACATGAAGAAGATCCAAACAGAATTAGAACTATTCCTTGAACCAATACTACTTTTCTCCTCATTCTTTTTGACAAGAAACTAAACCCTTGATGGCAAAAGAGTTTCATCTTATGCCCAATGTCCAACTGGTGGATAGTGGTTAAACAAGTAATTAAGAAAGATTCCCAGACTTTATCTGAACCCAATAAAAAAGAATAATGTAAATCCTTAAGAAGTCTGACATAGGTGAGAGAGAGGGCATGATTACACTTGTGCTGTATATTCGATAACCCTAAGTGACTAATCAATACTTTTACAGAACTTAATTTACTGTATTTAATAGTTACACTTTCATTTGCAATGTACTTTTACCACCACCACCTGCAAGATGAAGGATTTTCTGTTATATGTGAGCCTTGGAAAAATAATCTTGTTCCTATATCCATGTTCACTATCATTTTCCTATAGTAAATTATCTAAGACATTCTTAGTCTTCCATACATTCATCCATTTATTCAACCTTCACTGAATAAGTCTTTATAAAAAGTACTGTCCTTGCTTACAACACAACCACTCTTTTTCCCTCAAAAAACATATCCTCTAATAGGAGAGATAAGACAAGTGGACAAGTAAGAAAAATAAAAGTAAAATGTTTTAATTGCTATAAAGAGGTCAAAGGAGGGAGGGATAAATTCCAGTAAAGGAAATCAAGGAAAGCTAATGTAGAAAATTGTATTTGAATTGGGCCATTAAAGATCAAATAACTCTGTGATTTGATATATACGTTACATAATGATATGAAACAAAATAAACGTTTCTCAAGCTTGAACAATCCACAGGCCTTTAAAATTTTTTGGCTGATCCTCACTTTTGACTTTTATAATTTTTTTAACTTACACATAAAAATGAAATAAGACATAAATCCCCCATACTTACAGCTCTTATATATGCATAAAACAAAACATACAAATTGAGTACAAATAAAACTAAAACTAGAATTCAAATTAATGATATTAATTTATGTGACAGATCAATTTTTTTACAGAAATAAAACAACCCCACAATATGGATATGGTTCTGACTGCACAGGTTCTTTTGAATTTGGTGTGTCAATACTTACTCAGTGCTTCTCTTTCACCACTTGCCTCTACTTGAACAGCTTTGAACTCTATCGTATAGTACACCACCACGTAATTTTACAATCATTTGGCATGAATACATGATACATGTGCATAGTCCAATTTTTGTTATTTTATTAATCCACAACAATTAAAACAACACCAGTTGGTGCCAACACAACCACAAATGCAAATTTAACTTCACATATTGGAGCCGTGTGGCAGTATTTTTGCATAAAAGGGTTTATTCAAATCACTCAGATTGTTTCTATTTGTCTGCTTATAAAAGTAAAAATATTACATCAAAAATTACTGTGAAAAATTCAGAACCCGAGGACTATGCCCATAGACCTTATTTTGAGAAGCACTGTCAATACATAAGCCAAAAATATATTTTAAAAAAAGGAAATGGTTTAAAATTACAGAAATTATGCCATATGAAATTAAGTGGGAGATTTCAACTTTGAAACTTTTTCCCCTCAAGTTCTAACATAGTTCCATTTTAGTCCTATTTTTTTCTCTGGATTTTGGGTGAAACCTCTACTACCAGACATGATGACAATGTCTCCAGTCCCCTCCATAATATTTATAACTATGCTTTACAACCTGGTTACACTCAGAATCATGTGTATAATGATTCTGCATATTAAAAATGCCAGAGATTACAATTCAGGACTTCTGAGGCAATATCTAGCAACACTGTTTTAAAACTCTTCCTAGGTGGTTTTGATGCACAACCACAGTTAAGAATCACTAAATTATAGCAACAATTTTTAATCTTTGGTATAAATAAATATCTCATTAAAATGCATATTCCAAGATCCCAGCCACACAAATTCTACTTCATGGACCTGGAATGAGACATATGACTGATATTTTAACAAGTATCCAGTACTTGCTATTCTAAATGAAGTCCACAGACCAGCAGCATGGACATCACCTAGAAGCTTAGTAGAAATTCAGAATCTCATGTCCTACGCCAGAATCAGAAACTACATTTTATGAAGATCCTCCAGGTGAGTCATATACACATTAAAGTTTAGGAAGCACTTCTCTAGGCGATTCTGATACAGATAACCTATGAACTACTTTCTAAGAAAGACTGTCCTGTGGCTGAATGACTGCTGCTTACTTACTCTTCAAGTTTTAGAATAAGAATCTCAATTACTAAGTTAGTAGTAGGGATAAAGCCTTAGTAGGCAGAAAGCCTTGTTGCTATGTAGTCTCCCCAAAAGATCTAATGATGATTATAACAATGATGATGATAGGAACCAAACAACAGCCAGGGAAAGGGACAGATAGCTACCCTAAGATTCCCTCAGCATCTTAAGTCAAAGACTGACATTTAGGAATTTTAGTGGAAAAGTTCAAATCACATAAAAGAGAAAATTAAGAATTAAAATTTCTTTAAGAAAAAAATCTGATAATTTTGGACACCCTGTACCCAACTAGAATTATAATACAAGAGACTAAATTAAACAGATAAGTGAAAATTTCACTGAATTTCATTCACGGTCTTAATGGGCTATTAATCAACTAACCAGACAGTAAAAATTGATTTTGTTGTCTGTAATAGTTCCAAAACTATCAAACCTAAGTCAAATTTTAAAAATAAGTCAAATCTCTGAACTTCCATAGGGAATAATATCATGAATTCTGGCAAATGCAACTCTGAGCTTATTCTCATTCTCCTATAGCAAATGAAACAATATTTTCTACATTCCTCTAAATTCATAGACTATTTCAATTTCTGAATGAGAGAACTGAGTCACTGGAGGACATGTAGGGAGCAGGAAAGAGGCACTGATCTGTTGGTCGGGGTGATACAAGTAGAAGTATACTGGAGAGACACAATCCCATCCCAACCAGGAGAAACTAAGTGCCTCTCCCTATCTCAGGGGTTAGTGAAGGACAGTTAAGGAACTTGAACTCCTATTCACATCTATTAGGAACAAGAGGAGATTTGCCCTTTCCCTGCCAGAGCAATGTCAAAACAACTCACCCAAAACAGAAGGTTCAAATAAGACCTAGGGTGTCAGAACATAATATCCAAAATGTCCTGTTTTAATAAAAAATCACTCATCATGCCAAGAAATAGGAAAATATCTATTTGAATGAAAAAAGGCAATAGAAACCAACACCAAGATGATACAGATGTTAGAATTCACTTATAAATATTTTTTTTTTGAGGAAGATTAGCCCTGCTGCCAATCCTCCTTTTTCTGAGGGAGGCTGGCCCTGAGCTAACATCCGTGGCCATCTTCCTCTACTTTATATGTGGGACACCTACCACAGCATGGTGTGCCAAGCAGTGCCATGTCTGCACCTGGGATCCAAACCAGCAAACCCCAAACCGCCGAAGCGGAACGTGCACACTTAACCACTGTGCCATTGGGCTGGCCCCTACTTATAAATATTTAAAGTGAGCTATCATAAAAATGCAACAAGCAATTATGAATGAAATGAAATGAGAAAAACTAGAAAGTCTCAGCAAAGAAACAGGAGATTAAAAGGAGAACCAAATGCAAATTTTCCTACTGAAAAATATGATAAAGAAAATTTAAAAACCTATGGACGAGTTCAACAGTAGAATGGAGGGGACAGAAGAAAGACTCAGTGAACCAAAAGATGAAACTATACAGATCACGCAATTTGAACAGCAGAAAATAGATGTAAAGAAAAAATGCCAGAGACTCAGAAACTTGTGGGACAAAAACAAAAGATGTAACAGTCATGTTAGCAGGGTCCCAGAAGGAAAGGTAAAGATGGGACTGAAAAAGTAATCAAAGAAATAATGTCTAAAAACTTTCCAAATTTGACAAAAGACAAACTAAAGGATTTAAGAAACAGAAAAACCAAACAGGATAAACCTAAAGAAATAAACCCAAGATAGATCATAGCCAAACATCTGAAACTAAAAAGAATTTTAAAAATCCTGAAAGCAGCAAGAGAGAAACAATACCTTAACCATAGGGGAAACATTCCAATGACAGTAGATTTCTCATCAGAAAACAGGAGGTTAGAAGGAATTAGAACACTACTCAAGTGCTTAAAGAAAAGAACTGCCAATCCACAATTCTATATCCACCAAAACTCTCTCTCAGGAATAAAGGAGAAATCATGAAGAATCATGAAAATCACTATTAGGTGAAGGAAAACTAAAAATCTGTCACTAAAAAACCAACTTTAAAAGAATGGTTAAAGGGAGTTCACTAAATAGAAAGGAATGATAAAAGGAGAAGATTTTGAATATCAAGTGTGAAGGAAAAACAACAGAGAGTATAAATATGGGTAAATACATTTTCCTTCTCTGAGTTTCCTAAATTATGTTTGATAGTTGAAGCAAAACTTATAAGACAGTCTGATGTGGTTCTTCTAATAGAGAAGAAAATTTATTATAAATGAGGGAACTAAAGAAAGGAAAGCTCTCTATACTTCATTCTATCTGGGAAAATTCAACAGCAGTAGACTGTGATAGGTTGTTTACATATAATAAAATGTCTACAGCAACCACCAAAGAAGTGAGGCAATACGAAGAGATACACTAAAAAGTAAACTATAGATATATCAAAATGGAATTCTTAAAAAATGTTCAATTAAACAACAGGAAGGCAAGAAAAAAATCAGATAAATGAAAAATAGAGAAAACAAGCAGACAACAAAAAATAAAATGAGAACCTAAGCCCTAATATATTAATAATTACATAAAATGTAAACATCAATTAAAGACACAGACTGGGAGAGTGAATTAAAAAACATTACCTAGCTAACTATATTCTATCTACAAGAAACTCACTTAGAATATATTGACATGGGTAGGCTGAAATTAAAAAAAAGGACAAAGATACATTGTGTACACATTAATCAAAAGAAAGCAGGAGTGGCTATATTAATGTTAGATAAAAAAGATTTCAGAAGAAAGAAAATGACCAGAGACAGAGAGAGACATTATGCAAAGATAAAAAGGTCAGTCCACCAAGAAGACATAGCAACCCTAAATGTGCATGCACCAAAAAACAGGTTGAAAAACATGTGAAGCAAAAACTGATAGAACTGAAAAAAGAGAAAGAGAATCCATGATTCTAGTAAGAGATTCCAACACCTGTTTCTAGCAAATCAGTAAAGATACAGAAGAACTCAACACAACCATCAACCAACAGGAACTAATCAACACTTACAGAACGATTTGCCAAACAACAACAACAAAATAGAAAATTTTTTCCAGCATCCACAAAACATATACCAAGATAAACCACATCCTGGGCTAAAAAACAAAGCTCAACAAATTTAAAATAATTCATCATATAGAATGTGTTCTCTAAACACAATGGAATCAAACTAAAAATCAACAACAAAAAAAGATAATAGAAAAAATCTCCAAATACTTGGAACTAAGCAACACTCTTCTAATCTATGGGACTAAGAAGTTGTTTTGTGGAACACAGCTATACCAATGCTAAGAGGGAATTTACAGCAATAAATACTTACATTAGAAAAGAGGAAAAGCCTCAAATCAATAACTAAACTCCCACCTCAAGAACCTAGAAAAATAAGAGCAAAATAAACCCAAACCAAGTAGACAAAAGGAAGTAATAAAGAGCAGAAATCAATGAAATTGAAACATAGAAAAGCAATAGAGATAACGAAACAAAAGCAGTTTCCTTGAAAAGTTCAATAAAATTGAAAATTATCTAACAAGATTGACAAGGCAAAAAGAAGAAAAGACAATTTATCAATATTAGGAATGAAACAAGGAATATCACTACAGATCAAACTTAAATATGGTAACTCTATACAAGTATATCCGACAACTTAGATAAAATAGACAAATTTCTCAAGAAGCACAAATTAGTACAATTCCCCAAATATGAAATATAATGAATAGTCCTATAACTATTAAGAAAATTTAATTAATAATTTTTAAACTTCCAGAAAAGAAATCTACAGGCCCAGATGTTTTCACGATAAAATTTTACCAAACATTTAAAGAATAATCAACACCAATTGTAGCAATCTCTCCCAGAAAATATACGAGGGAAAACTTCCCAAATCATTCTAGGAAAACAGGATTACCTGAGAGTAAAATCAGACTAAAACAGTAAAGTAAAGAAAACAAATTTGTATACCTTAAATAGATACAATTTTTGTCAATTATAACTCAATAAAACTGGAGAGGGAAGAAAACTACACACCAATACTCCTCATAAATACAGACGTGAAAGTCCTTAAGAAAAGATTAGCAAATAGAATTCAATAATATATAAGAAGATCCAGAAGGACTTATTCCAGGAATGCAAGGCTAGCTCAATACTCAAAAATCAGTCAATGTAATTCACCATATTAACAGGCTGAAACAGAAAAATGACATGATCGTATCAATTGATGCAGAAATAGCATTTCACAAAATTAAACACTCATTCATGATAAAAGCTACCGAAAATAATATCAAAGGGAATTTTATCAACTTCATAAAGAGAAGCTACAAAACCCCCTACAATTAACATTATACTTAATGATGAAAGATCAAATGTTTTCCCTCTCAGATCAAGAACAAAACAAGGATACCTGCTCTTATCAGTCTTCTTCAGCATAGTATTGGAAGTTCTAGCCAGTGCAAGAAAGCAAGAAAAGGAAATAAAGCCATGTAGATCAGAAAGGAAGAAATAAAACTTCCCTATCTGCAGAAAATATGATGGCCTACATAGAAAACCTAAAAATAAAACTATAAAGGAATCTACAAAGAAACTCTTATAAGTAATAAGTGAGTTCAGCAATGTTGCAGTATATAAAATAAACATAAAACTCAACTGTATTTCTATATACTAGCAATGAACATGTGGAAGCTAAAATTAAAAATGCAATACCATTTAAAATCACTCAAAATATGATATACTGAGGTATAAATATAAAAAACAATTATAGAACTTGTATGCTAAAAACTACAAAATCTAGATGAAAGAAATAAAAGATCTAAGTAAACAGACACACTGTGTTCACGAATTTTTAATACTCAACATAGTAAAAATGTCTATTCATATTTTTATAAAACTTTGGCAAGACATTTTGTAGATTTTGTAGACAGGCTTATTCTAAAATTTATATGTAAAGGTAAAGAAAATAGAAGAGCTAAAGCAATTGTGAAAAAGAAGAATAAAGTGGGAGAAATCAGTTTACCCAATTTCAAGACCTAATATATAGCTACAGTAATCAAGACTGTGTGGTATTGGCAGAGGGATAGACATAGAGGTCAATGGAAAATAAAGAACACAGAAAAATAAACCCATTTAAGATGCTCAATTGACTTTTGACAAACATGGAAGAAAAACCAATGAAAAAGAGGTCAATGAACAGTATTAGAGAACTGGATATCTGTTCAGAAAAAAAAAAAATGGATCTCCAACTAAACTTCAAACCTTATATAAAAATTAACTTAGAACACACTTACATGTAAAATATAAAATTTTACAAGAAAAAATAGCAGAAAATCCTTGGGATCTGGGACTAAGCAACAAGTACTTAGATGTGGTGCAAAAGTATGATCTATAATGAAAGAACTAATAAATTAGGCTTCATCAAAACTTTCTCTATGAAAACCATTTTTCTATGAAAGATCCTGGTAAGAGGATGAAAATACAAGTGACAGACTGGGAGAAAATATTTGCAAACAACGTATCTGACAAAAGACTAGTATCTAGAATAAATTTTAAAACTCTCAAAACTGAAAGGTAAAAAGAAAAAAAAAAGAAAAGAAAGGCCTAACAAAATGAAAATCAATTCGGGCTGGCCCCGTGGCCAAGTGGTTAAGTTCGCGTGCTCCGCTGCAGGCAGCCCAGTGTTTCGTTGGTTCGAACCCTGGGCGCAGACGTGGCACTGCTCATCAAAGCCACACTGAGGCAGCGTCCCACATGCCACCACTAGAAGGACCCACAAAGAAAAATATACAAGTATGTACTGGGAGGCTTTGGGGAGAAAAAGGAAAAAAATAAAATCTTTAAAAAAGAAAAAAAGAAAATCAATTACTTCTATTGGACCCAGGAGAGAATTGAAGTCTCAAGACAAACTACAACCCCAAAAAACTTTATATAAGAAGGAGTTCTTAGGGAAACCAAGAAACAAGAAAGATGAAATTAAGATAACTAGAGAAATTTTAAGCCTCTGGCACCTACAGCTACAGAAAACATCAATACAGCCTAACTTCTTACTGGATCAATATAAAATCTCACACTAAAGGCTTATCTATCTCAATTCCTGTTATCTAACACACAAGTCCAGCTCTCAAAAAACAGTCACAAGGCATGCTAAGAGGTAAGGGGGAAAAAATAGTCCAAGAAGACAAAGCAACATCTGAGAACCAGACTCAGATGTGACAAAAATAACAGAATTATTAATATGCTTAACTATGATTAATATTTTAAGTGCTCTAATGGAAATTGTAGACAACATGCAAGATGGGTAATATAAACAGAGAGATGTAAACTCTAATAAACATTCAAATGGAAATGTTAGAAATCAAAAACACTGTAAACAAAGCCAGCCCCGGTGGTGTAGTGGTTAAGTTTGGCATGCTCCGCTTCAGCAGCCCAGGTTCAGTTGCCACGTATAGATGTACACCACTTGTTTGTCAGTGGCCATGCTGTGGCAGTGGCTCATATACAAAAAGAGGAAGACGGGCAACAGATGTTAGCTCAGGGTAAATCTTTCTTAGCAAAAACAAAAAAAAACCCACTGCAAACAAAATGAAGAATGCATTTGATGAGCTCATCAATACAGTGGACACAACCAAGGAAACAATCAGTGAGCTTGAACATAGGTTACTAGAAACTCACCAAACTTAAATACAAATAAAAAAATCCAGAATATCCAAGAACTGTGGGACAATTTCAAAAGATGTAAAATATACATAATTAGAATACCAGAAGAGAGAGAACTGAACATAAGAAATATTTGAAGCAATAATGACTGAGAACTTTCTAAAATTAGCAACAGAAACAAAACCACAGATCCAGGAAGCTTAGAGAACATCATGAAGGACGCATATACAAAATCTACACTGAAGCATATCATATTCAAACCGCAGAAAATAAATAACAAAGGGAAAATCTTGAATAAAGCCAGAAGGGATGAAAAAGCCACCTTACCTACATTACCTATAGAGAAAACAGGATAAGAATTACAGCAGACTTCTCATCAGAAACCACAAAAGAAAGAAGAGAGTGGAATGAAAAAATTAAAGTGTTGGGGAAAAAAACCCTCACAAACTTAAAATTCTATATCCAGAGAAATTATCCTCCAAAAGTGAAGAAATAAAAACATTCTCAGAAAACAAAAGGAAGGAATTCTTTGCCAGTAGAACTGCCTGGTAAGAAATGTTTAAAGTTTTTCAGGAAGATGGAATCTACATTTAAAAAGGAAGAGCTTGAGAGAAGGAATAAATGAAGGTAAAATAACATCTTTTCTTTTTCTTAATTGATCTTAAAGATAAATATCTGTTTAAGTAATAATAAAGGAGGCCAGCCCCAGGGATGAGTGGTTAAGTTCATGCTCTCTGCTTCAGCAGCCCAGGGTTTCACCAGTTCGAATCCTGGGCACGGACATGGCACTGCTCATCAAGCCATGCTGAAGCGGCATCCCACGCGCCACAACTAGAAGGACCCACAACTAAAAATACACAACTATGTACTGGGGGGCTTTGGGAGAAAAAGGAAAAATTAAAATCTTTAAAGTAATAATAGTAATAATGTATTGTGTGATTATTGCAAATAGATCAATTAAATGGAAACAATGTCATAATGGACAAAAGGGAGGATTTAGGAATACTTTGTTATAAGCTATATTCACTGCCTATAAAACAATACATTTTTATTTTTTATTGGGATATAATTGGCATAATATTGTATAAGGTTGATTTGTAAAGGGTGTTAGTTTGATACATTTATATTTTGCAATATGATTACTACAATAGTGTTAGCTAACACCTTTATCGCAGCACATAATTATCATTTCGTTTTTTGTGTTGAGAACAGCTAAGATCTAGTCTCTTAGCATCTTTGAAATTCATAGTACAGTACTGTTGATTATAATCACCATGTTGTGCACTAGATCTCCAGAACTTATTTATCTACCAGTTGCAAGTTTGTACCCTTAAACATCTCCCCAATTCCCCTCCATCTGGTAACTACCCTTCTACTCTCTGTTTTTACAAGTTCAGTTTTTTTAAGATTCCATATATAAGTGATATCATACAGTATTTGTCTTTCTCTGTCTGACTTGTCTCACTTAGCAAAATGCCCTCAAGATTCGTTGAGGGAGGGAGTGGAGGTGAGAGGTGTTTTGAAGAACTGGGTTTAAAAGTCAACTGCCTTGGGAGGAGGAGAATGTTCATCATGGCGAGAGCAGTTATGGGAGTAGCGAGCCATGGAGGCCTGTTTCCTTCCCTGAAGCTTCCTTGGGAAGGGGGTATCTCAATGAATAGATCATAGACATAGGCTTCAAAAAAGGACCTTGGCAGGTTCAATTCCTGGCACTTCAGTTGGCCTCTTTCATCCACAAACGGAGGAAGGATTGAAAGGAAGATTAAGTGAAAATTTAGGGATAAGCACTTTCTGTCCTTCCCTGGGTCCAGTATTCCCAAAGTACACAGCAAAAGGGAGCTGACCTCAACTCTAACCCCTTGACAATTACTCTCTGGGTGGGGTGGGAACTGATAACCTTGGAGACTCTGGGCCTGGTCCTGGTGAGTTCCCAGCCTAAGCAGAGGGGGCATCACCTAGGGCTCAGGCTTGCCCAGCCCCAAACCTCACCCAGTCCTCTTTGCTCCCACATGTCCCACTTCTCAACGCCCCCTCCCAGCTCTGCCTCCTCTTCTCCCTGACTCCCATTTCTGTCCCCCTACACCTGCCTCCTCCTCAAGCCCTGCCCAGATCCCCGCCTAGCCTGGGTCTGCTGGATCCCAGCCCTCAACTCTTCTTCCTCAAAAAACAAAACAAAACAAAACAAAACAACCATCCTATATTTTAACAAAAGCTGGCATGTTTCCAGAAGGCAGGATTTCCTTTTCTCTTACGGCTGAAAATTCCATTGTGCATATATATATATATAAATCACATCTTCTTTATCCATTCATCCATTGATGGAAACTTAGGTAGTTTCCACATCTTAGCTATTGTGAATAATGCTTCAATGAACATAGTGGTGTAGCTATCTCCTTGAGATAGTGAGTTCAATTCCTTCGGATATATACTGAGGAGTGGGATTTCTAGATAAGATAGTAGATCAATTTTTAATTTTTTGAGGAGCCTCAAAATACGGTTTTCCAGAATGGCTATATCAGTTTACTTTCTCACCAACAGTGTATAAGGGTTTCCTTTTCTCTACATCCTCAACCATATTTGTTATCTCTTCCTTTTTGATAAAAGTTATCCTAGCAGGTGTGAGGTGACATCTCATTGTGATTTTGATGTACATTTCCCTGAGATGATTAGAGGTGTTGAGCATGTTTTCATATATCTGTTGGCCATTTCTCTGTCTTCTTTGGAAAAATGTCTAGTCAGATTCTTTCCCCATGTTTTTAATTGGATTACTTGCTTTTTTGCTATTGAGTTATACGAGTTCTTTATATATTTTGGATATTAGTCTCTTTCAGATAGATAGTTTGTGAATATTTTCTCCCATTCTCTAGGTTGCCCTTTCAAGTTGATTGTTCCCTTTGCTATGCAGAAGCTATTTAGTTTAATGTAGTTCCACTGGTTTATTTTAGTTTTTGTTGCCTGTGCTTTTAGTGACTTGTCCAAGAAATCACTGCCTAGACCAAAGTCAAGGATCTTTTTCCTTATATTTTCTTCTAGTAGTTTTACAGTTTTGAGTCTCACATCTAAATATTTGATCCATTTTGAGTTAGTTTTTGTGAGTGGTGTAAGATAGGGTCCAATTTCATTCTTTTGCATGTGGATATTCAGTTTTCCCAATACCGTTTATTGAAGAGACTGTCCTTTCCCCATTGTGTGTTCCTGGCACCCTTGTCAAAAATTGGTTGACCATATGTGTGTTGGTTTATTTCTGGGCTCTTGATTCTGTTCCACTGATTTCTGTGCCTGTTTTGTTTGCTTGTTACTTGAGGAAGATTAGCCCTGAGCTACCATCTGCCGCCAATCCTCCTCTTTTTGCTGAGGAAGACTGGCCCTGAGCTAACATCCGTGCCCATCTTCCTCTACTTTATATGTAGGATGCCTGCCAGAGCACGGCTTGACAAGCAGTGCGTAGGTCCGCACCCTGGATCCAAACCAGCGAACCCTGGGCCCCCAAAGCGGAACATGCGAATTTAACTGCTGCACCACCAGACCAGCCCTGGGATTGTTTGTTTAATTTCTCTTCCAGAAAATTCATTGTTAGTATAGAAATACAACTGATTTCTGTAGGTTGATTTTGTATTCTGGAACTTTATTGAATTCATTTATTAGTTCTAAAAGATTTTTAATGGAGTGCTTATGTTTTTCTATATATCAGATCATGTCATCTGCAAACAGTAGGACTTCCAGTACTATGTGGAATAGAAATGGCAAAAGTGGGCATTCTTGTCTTGTTACTAATCTTAGAAGAAAGAATTTTAACTTTTACCATCGAGTATGACATTACCTGTTGGCTTGTCATATATGGCCTTTTTTATGCTGAGAAAAATTCCATCTATATTTATCATGAAAAGACATATTTTCCTGAATGCTTTTTCCGCATCTATTGAGATGATCCTATGATTACCTTTCATTCTATTAATGTGTTATATCACATTTATTGATTTGTGTATGCTGAACTATCCCTGCATCCCAGGGATGAATCCCACTTCACCACTGTAAATGATCTTTTTAATGTGTTGTTGAACTCAGTTTGCCAATATTTTGTTGACAATTTTTACAACAGAAATATTGGTCTATATTCAACAGAAATATTGGTCTGTAATTTTCTTTTCTTGTAGTGTCTTTATTGGCTTTGGTGTCAGGGTAATGCTGGCTTCATAAAATGAGTTTAGGAGTGTTCCCTCCTCTTCAGTTTTTTGGAAGAGTTTGAGAAGGAATGGTGTTAAATCTTGTTTAAATTTTGGTAGAATTCATCTGTAAAACCATCTGGTCCTGGACTTTTCTGTGTCAGGAGGTTTTTGATTACTGATTCAATATCCTTACTCATTATTGCTCTGTTTGCAGTTTTTATTTCTTCATGATTCAGCCTTGGAAGGGCATATGTTTTAGGAATATATCCATCTCTTCTAGATTATCCAGTTTGTTGGCATACACTTGTTCATAGCAGTCTCTCATAATCCATTGCAGTTCCATGGTATCAGTTATAATGTTTCCTCTTTCATTACTGATTTTCTTTATTTGAGTCCTCTCTTCTTTTCTTAGCTAATCTAGCTAAACATTGGGTTTTTTGCATATCTTCTCAAAGAAATAGCTCTTAGTATCATTGATCTTTTCTACTGTTTTTCTGGTCTCTATTTCATTTATTTCTGCTCTGATCTTTGTTATTTCCTACCTTCTAAATTTGGGCTTACTCTGTTATTCTTTTTCTAGTTTGAAGTGTAAAGTGAGGTTTCTGAGGTTTTTCTTCTTTCTTAATGTAGGTGCTTATCACTACACCCTTTCCCCTTAGAACTGCTTTTGCAACTTCCCATAGGTTTTGAATAAATTGTACTTCTATTTTCATCTGTTTAAAGATATGTATTAATTTCTCTACTGATTTCTTCTTTGAACCACTGGTTATTCAAGATCACATTGTTTAATCTTCACATACAGTCATGCACCATATAACAACAATTCAATCAATGACAGACTGCATATTGATGGTAGTCCCATAAGATTAGTACCATATAGCCTAGGTGTGTAGGAGGCTATACGACCTAGGTTTGTGTAAGTACTCACTATGATGTTCACACAATGATGAAATCACCTAACAACACATTCCCAAAACTGTATCCCTGTCATTAACTGATACATCACTGTACTTGTGAATTTTCCAGCTTTCTTTCTGCTATTGATTTTTCATTTCATACAGTTGTGGTTGGAAAATATACTTGGTATGATTTCAATTCTCTTAAGTATACTAAGACATGTTTTGTAAGCTATCATGTGATCTCTTCTGGAATATGTTCCAAGTGCACTTGAGAAGAATGTGCATTCTGTCACTTTTGGATGGAATGTTCTGTGTATGTTTGTTAGCTCCATTTGGTCTAAAGTGTCATTCAAGTCTATTATTTGCTCATTGATTTTTTTGTCTGGATGATCTATCCGTTGCTGAAAGTGGGGTACTGAAGTCTCTTACTATAAACAAAAACTCTAAAAATACTGACACAGAGTAGTTAAAAGTAAAAGGGAGAAGAAAGATATACCATGATAACACTAATCAAAAGAAAGCTGAAGTAGCTATATTAATTTTAGACAAAGCCGACTTCAGAACAAAGAATATTATCAGGGAAAAAGAAGGGCATTAAATAATGATAAAAGTGCCAATTCTCCAAGAAGACATAAGAATCCTTAATGTGTATCCACCTAACAACAGATGTCAAAATACATGAGGAAAAAATGATAGAAGTGCAAGTAAGAAAAGAAAAGGCCACTAACATAGTTGGAGACTCTAACACCCATCTTTCAGTCACTGATAGATCAAGGAGGCAGAAAATCAATAAGAATACAGGCAACTAAAACATCACCATCAATCTGTTTCTTCTGATTGACATTTATAGATTACACCAAATAACAACAGCAAAAAATATTCTGTTCAGGCTCACATGAAATATTCACCAAGATAAACACATTCTGGATCATAAAACACAGCCTAAAAAACATTAGAAATAGGAATTATACAAGTACATTCTCAAAACATGATGGAATTAAAGTAGAAATCAAATACAGAAAGATAGCTGGATAATACCCACACATTTAGAGATAAAATCCAAATAAAGCAGGGCTCAAAGAAGATGTCTCAAAAAAATTTTTAACTAAAGGAAAACGCAACTAATCAAAATTTATTGCATGCACTGAAAGCAGTGCTTACAGGGATATTTGTAACACTAAATGAATATTTTAGAAAATAGAAATCTAAAATCAATAATCTAACATTAAACCTTAGGAAACTATAGAAAAAAGAGCAATTTAAGCCTAAAGCAAGGAGAACATAATAAATAGTAAAAATTAGAGAAGTAAAAGACAATAGAGAAAATCAACAAAACCAAGCTTGTTCTTCAAAAAAATTAATAAAACTGATAAACCTATAACCAGGCCAATCAGGAGCAAAAGAGAGAAAACACAATTGCTGATATAAGAAATAGGGAGGCTCATTGTACTAATCCCTTGGATATTCAAAGGATCATTAAAGAATACTAAGAAAAAGTCTATGTTCCCAAGTTTGATAACCTAGATGAAATGGACTAATTCCTTGAAAGACATAAACTACTAAAATTCACAAAAAGAGAAATAGATAATCTGAATAGGCCTATACCTATTGAAGAAATTGAATCAATAATTAATAACCTTCAAAAAAAAGAAAGCAAGAATTCTTCCAAAAAATTGAAGAGGAGGCGAAGCTTCCTAACTCATCCTATGAGGTCAATGTTACCCTGATACCAAAAGCACAGAAGGACAACACAAAAAAAGAAAATTACAGGCCAATACCACTGATGAACATCGATGCAAAAATTCTCAACAAAATACTAGCAAGTCGAATACAACAATACATTAAAAAGATCATACGCTATGATCAAGTGGGATTTATTCCAGGGATGCAAGGATGGTTCAGCAACCGCAAATCAATCAATGGGATATACCACACTAACAAAAAAAAGAATAATTCACATGATCATCTGAATAGATGCAGAGAAAGCTTTTGACAAGACACAGCATCCATTTATCTTTAAAATTCTGAATAAAATGGGTATAGAAGGAAATTACCTCAACATAATGAAGGCCATATATGAAAAACCCAGAGCTAATATCATTCTCCATGGAGAAAAACTGAAGCTATCCCTCTAAGAACAGGAACCAGACAAGGATGCTCACTTTCACCACACTTATTTAACTAGTCCTAGCCGGAGAAATCAGGCAAGAAAAAGAAATAAAATGGCCAAATTGGAAAGGAAGAACTGAAACTGTCACTATTTGCAGATGACATGATTTTATATATAGAAAACCCTAAAGAATACACCAAAAAACTTTTTGAAATAACAAAAATAATAAATGAATATGGTAAAGTTGCAGGATACAAAAGCAACATACAAAAATCAGTTGTGTTCCTATACACTAAGAACAAAGTAGCAGAAAGAGAAATTAAGAATATAATCCCATTTACAATTGCAATAAAAAGAATAAAATATCTAGGAATAAACTTAACCAAAGAGGTGAAAGATCTGTAGACTGAAACTATAAAACATTGCTGAAAGAAACTGAAAAAGGCACAAAGAAATGGAAAGATATTCCATGCTCTTGGATTGGCAGAAACAACATAGTTAAAATGTCCATATTTCCTAAAGCAATCTACAGATTCAATGCAGATTCTTACGGCTGAGTAGTATTCTATTATGTGTGTATACCACATCTTCTTTACCCATTCATCCCTTGATGGGCACCTAGGTTGCTTCCAAGTCTTGGCTATTGTGAATAATGCTGCAATGAACATAGAGGTGCATGTATCTTTATGCATTTGTGTTTTCAAGTTCTTTGGATATATAACCAGTAATGGGATGGCTGCATCATATGGTATTTCTATTTTTAATTTTTTGAGAAATTTCCATACTGTTTTTCCATAGGGACTGTACCAGTTTGCATTCCCACCAGCAGTGTATGAGGGTTCCTTTTTCTCCACAACCTCTCCAACATTTGTTATTTTTTGTTTGGTTTATTTTAGCCATTCTAACAGGTGTAAGGTGATATCTTAGTGTAGCTTTGATTTGCATTTCCCTGATGATCAGTGATGACGAGCATCTTCTCATGGACCTATTGGCCATCTGTGTATCTTCTTTGGAGAGATGTCTGTTCATGTCCCCTGCTCATTTTTTTATTGGGTTGTTTGATCTTTTGTTGTTGAGTTGTGTGAGTTCTTTATATATTATGGAGATTAAGCCTTTGTTGGATATATGATTTGCAAATATTATTTCCCAGTTGGAGGGTTGTATTTTTGTTTCAATCCTGTTTTCCCTTGCCTTGTAGAAGCTCTTTAGTCTGACGAAGTCCCATGTGTTTATTCTTTCTGTTGTTTTCCTTGTCTGAGAAGACATGGTGTCTGAAAAGATCCTTTCAAGACTGATGTCAAAGAGCTACCACTCCTTTTTAATATTGTATTGGAAGACCTTGCCAATGAAATATTAGAATTCAAAAGAAATAAAAGTTGTATAGATTGGAGAGAAATAAAACTGTCTATATTCACAGGATACATGATCATCTAAGTAGAAAATTCCAAAAAATTGACAAAAACAGCCTCTTAAAACTAATAAGCAATTACAGTAAGCTTTCAGATACAGGACAATTGCTATCAACTACTTTCCTATTTATATAAATAAACAATTGGAATTTGAATTTAAAAACACAATACCATCCCTAAGAGCACCAAAAACAATAAGATACATACATATAATTCTAATAGCATATATACAGGATCTATATGCAGAAAACTTCAAAACTGATTTAAAAACATCAAATGGAAAGATATTCTATGTTGATGGATTAGAGGACTTGATTTTCTTAATATGTCCATTATTCTCAACTAGTTATATAGATTCAATGCAATCCTAATCAAAAGCTCAGAAGACTATTTTGTAGATATTGACAAAATAATTCTAAAGTTTATATGGAAAGGCAAAAGACCCAGTAACCCAATACAAACAGAAGAAGGAGGAGGTGGGAGAGCAGGAGGAGCAGGGCAGGTCATAAGAGAGGAGAAGGGGGGAAGGAATGAGCAGAAAGACAACAACAAAATTGAAGGACTCATGCTAGTTAATTTCAAGACTTATTTTGAAGTAACTATACTCTAAACAGCATTGTACTGGCAAAAGAATAGACACATAGATCAATGGAATAGACTACAGAGCCCAGAAACAGACTCATATAAATATAGTCAACTGATTTTTGACGAAAAAGCAACAGCAATTCATTGGAGAAAGGATAGTTTTTCTTAATTAATGGTACTTACACAATTTGACATCCATATACAAAATAAAATGAATCTAAACACAAACTTTACATCTTTCACAAAAATTAAAATGTATCATAAACATTAATGTAAAATGCAAAAACACACAAATTCTAGAAGTAAAAACAGGAAAAATCTACATGACCTTGGGTTTGCCAATGACTTTAAGATATAACACCAAAAGCACAATCTATGAAATAAAAAGTGATAAGTTGGACTTCATTAAAATTCTGTGCAATTCATGAAATTCGTAAACTTCTGTGCAAAACACACTGTTAAAAGAGTTAAAAGACAAGCCATAGACTTGGTAAAATATATGCAAAATACATATCTAATACAGATCTTGTATCCAAAATATATTTAAAAACTCTTAAAACAATTGACTAAATTTTTAAATGGGCAAAAGATCTGAACAGATACCTTACCAAAGAAGATACATAGATGGGGAATAAGCAGAGGAAAAGATGCTCAACATCATCTGTCTTTAGGGAATTGAAAATACAGCAGCAACGAGATGATACTACATACTTATTAGAATGGCTAAATTCTAAAACACAAATGATACCAAACACTGGCAAGTATATGGAGCAAGAGGAACTCTCATTCATTTCTGGTGGGAATGCAAAATGGACAGCCAATTTGGAAGACAGTTTGGCAGGTTCTTACAAAGCTAACCATAGTCCTATATGATCCACTAACTTTGGTACTATCTATTTTCCCACTGAACTGAAAAGAAAGAAATTTGCATGCAAATTTTTATATCACCTCTATTCATGATTGCTAAAAAGTGGAAGCAACCAAGATGTCCTTTAATAGGTGAATGGGTAAACAAACTGATACAACCATGCATTAGAATGTTATTCAGCAATTAAAAAAATGAGCTATCAAGTGATTAAAATACATGGAGGAAACTCAAATGCATATTGCTTAGTGAAAGAAGATAATCTGAAAAGGCTGCATACTATAAAAGTACAATTATACAACATTCTAAACAAGGCAAACTATAGAGGCAGTGGTGGCAAAAGGCTCAGGGAAAATGGGAGAGGGCTGAATAGGTGAATCACAGAATTTTTAGGGTAGTGAAACTATTCTTTAAAAAATTTTAATGGTGAATACATGATGTTATGCATTTGTCTAAATCAGTACAAGTTTGCTGCACAAAGAATAAACCTTAATGTACGTGAATTTTAAAAAAAAATCATTTTTAGAATTCAAAGGATATCTGGAAGGAATGCAGACTATGATAAGATAATCTAATTCTATTACAATTGTATGAAACAACCTCACTGAAGAGAGTTGGGGGAAAAGATACTGACCTAAGTAATTTTGGAAATGAGTGGAGACTGTGAGACTGAAGACAAAAGAAATTGTACATAAATAGTATACGCTAGTTGATAAAGGTGTTTCCCACAGGGCTATGGGTTAATAATTCTGATACTGATATACATGTATACTGAAGTTGAATAATTAAGTAAATGGATAGTGGATGGTAGGAGCCAGGTTTCTCGGTGTTTGAGTGGAAATTTACAGACAAGCAAGGGGAGGAAGCAGAAATGACCCATGTGGTAATGAATTACAGTTGGAGACATCAGGATGAATTCATATGTACCTTAATATAAACACAAACAGTTACAGAGATAAATATTTATAGATATGCATATAGACATGGGTTAGTTCATACACATATATTTCCTTGCTGTGTTAGCTGAGTGGGCCTAGAAGGAACCATGGTTCAGTAGCAATGAGCACATTCAGTGTCCATATCTTGGTTTCTAATACAATAAAATGAAAATGAAGAAATGGCTGATTTTAGGATTGGGGCATAAAGCAAAGATAAAGCAAAAAAGTAAGAAAGTATTTAAAACAAAAAAGCCTATAATGATGGGAGTATATTAAAGGGACACAGGAGCCAACTGAAAAAGCTGATGACCAAAATTGGAAAAATAAAAACAACAAAATAATAAATGAGAATTAGATTATAAACCAAAGTATGAAATAAGATTTTATGAATCCATCCTGATACAAATAAATGATTGATTGAATGAATTTATGAATAAACACATAAATAAATACATGGGGGAGAAGAGATAAACCTCCTTTGCAAATAAATTCCAAATAATTTCTATAGATATTCTGCCTTTAAGGATGGTGGAACATGAATCCTCACTCTTTACGTATAGGTTATGCATAACAACTTCCCTCCAAAGAGAACGGTATGGAAATGTAGAAGAAAGCTGAACTTTATAGTGGCATAACCTGACAAACACTACCTCAGCAAAGTGACTAAAGTCAGTATCAACAGTGTTAAATCATATCGATGGTATGTACCCCTGAGATGATGAAATGGCACTTTAGCTCTGTGATCATCCTCCCAAAAACCTGTAACCACAGTCTAATCATGATAAAAACATCAGAAAAATGCCAATAGAAGAGCATCCTACAAAAATACTTGACCAGGGAGCTTCAAAATTGTCAAGGTCATAAAAACAAGAAAATTCTGAGAAATTGTCACAGCCAAGAGCAGCCTAAGAGGATGTGAAAAGTAAATGTAATGTGGTATCCTGGATGGGATCCTGGAATAGAAAAAGACAGGTAAAAACTAAAACAATTTGAATAAATTCTGACTTTAGTTAATCATAATATATTGATATTGGTTCATTAACTGTAACGAATGTACCATACTAATGTAAGATGTTAATAATAGGGGAAATTGGATAAAGGGGTATATGGGAACACTCTGTACTATTTTTCAACTTTTCTGTAAGTTGAAACTGTTTTTAAAAACTAAAGTCTACTAAAAGTAACCCAATCAGAAAACAGGCAAAAGACACAAATAGATGTGTCAATGAAGAGTTTATATACAGATGCAAATAAGGACATGAAAAGATGTTCGGCAAAATGAGCCAGGAGAGAACTGTAAATTAAAGCCACAATGAGAGGAACAGAATAGAGAGCCTAGAAATAGACCCCTATAAATATAGTCAACTGATCATTGAAAAGGGAGCAAAGGCAGCACAATGGAGCAAAGTCTCTTCAACAAATGATATTGGAAAAGCTGGACAACCATATAAAAAAAAAAAAAACACAGAATCTAGACAAAGACCTTATGCCTTTCAAAAAAATTAATTCAAAATGGATCATGGACCTAAAAGTAAAATGAAAAACTAAAGAACTCCTAGAAGATACCAGGGGAGAAAACCTAAGTGACTTTGGTTGGGTATGGCAATGTCTTTTTAGATACAACAACAAAGGCATAATCTATGAACGAAATAATTGACAATCTGGACTTAATTAAGTTTAAAAATTTCTGCTGTGTGAAAGACAATGTCAAGAGAATTAAAAGACAAGCCACAGACTGAGAGAAAATATTTGCTAAAGACACATCTGATAAAGAGTTGTTATCCAAAATATACAAAGAACTCTTAAAATTCAACAATAAGAAAATAACCAGATAAAAAAATGGGTCAAAGACCTTAGTGGACACCTCATCAAAGCAGATATATAGACGGAAAATAAGCATATGAAAAGATACACATAATATGTCATCAGGGAAATGCAAATTAAAACAACAATGAAATACTACTACACACTGATTAGTATGGCCAAAATCTGGAATACTGACAACATCAAATGCTGGTGAGGATGTGAAGCAACAAAAACTCTCTTTCACTGCTGGTGGGAATGCAAAATGGACAGCCACTTGGGGAGGCAGGACAATCTGGCAGTTTCTTACAAAACTCTTACCATAGGATCCAGCAATTGTACTCCTTGGTATCTACCCAAAAGAGTTAAAAACATATGTCCACACAAAAACTTGCACACTTTATAGTAGCTTTATTCATAATTGCCAAAATTTAGAAGTAATCAAGATGTCCTTCAGTAGGTGAATGGATAAATAAACTGGTTCATCAGATAATGAAATATTATTCAACACTAAAAAGAAATGAGAAATCAAGAAAAGACATGGAGAAACTTTAAATGCATATTATTAAGTGAAAGAAGCTAATCTGAAAAGGCTACACACTGTATGATTCCAACTATATGAGATCTAGAAAAAGCAAAACTATGGATACAGTAAAAAGGTCAGTGGTTGCCAAAGGTGGAGTGAGGGGCAGAGACGAATAGGAGAGCACAGAGGATTTTTAAGGCAGTGAAAACACTCTGTATGATATTATAATGGTGGATATATGTCATTACACATTTGTCCAAATGCCTATAATGTACAACAGAGTGAACCATAGGTAAACTATGGACTTTGGGTGATTATGATGTGTCAATGTAGGTTCATCCTTGGTAAAAATGTACCATTCTGATGAGTGATGTTGATAATGGGGGAGTCTATGCATATGTGGGGGCAAGGGGTAAATGGGAAATCTCTGTACCTCTCTCACAATTTTATTGTAAACCTAAAACTGTTCTAAAAAAATAAAATCTTTAAAAAAATGAAAAAAGAAAACCACAATGAGATATCACTAAACACCAATTAGAATGAATACAAATAACAAAATGTTAACAAAACCAAATGCTGGTGAGATGTGAAGAAACTAGATCACTCATACATTGCTGATGGACGTGTAAAATGGTATAGCCACTCTGGAAAAGGGTTTTACAATTTCTTATAAAACTAAACGTGCAACTATCATACAACTCACCAATTGCACTACTGGGCATTCAGCCCAGAGAAGAGAAAATTTATGGTTGCACAAAAACATGTATGTGAATATTAATAACAACTTCACATGTACTGGTTAAAAAATGGAAATAACCAAGATGTCCTTCAACGGATGAATGGCTAAATAAACTGTGGGGGGAAATAGGTGAAGGTGGTCAAAGGGTACAAACTTCTAGTTATAAGATAACTAAGTTCTGAGGATCTAATGTACTGCATGGTGACTATAGTTAATACTGTATTGTATTCTTGAAAATTAGTTGCTAACTGAATAGATCTGAAAAGTTCTCACCACACACACAAAAAAGGTAACCATGTGAGGTGATAGATGTGTTAACTAACTTTCTTGTGGTTAATTATTTCACAATATATACACATATCAAATCATCACATTGTACACCTTAAACTTACACAATGATATATGTCATTTATATCTCAATAAAACTGGAAAAAATAATAAATAAAAGTTTCAAGGAAAAAAAAAACTGGTACATGCATACCATGGAATACTATTCAGGAATGAACTTTTGAAACATGCAACACTTTGGCCAAATCTCCAGATTATTAAACTGAGTGAAAAAAATCAATTTAAACTTTAGAACAGATTAGTAGTTGCCAGGCATTAAGGATTGGGGAATGGAGAGTGAGAATGAAGTTGGTCTGGCTATAAAATGGCAACGTATGGTAATGAAAATCCTCTGGATCTTGACTGTGTCAATGTCAATATCCTGTTTGTGATACTGTACTATAGTTTTGAGAAATGTTACTACCATTGGGTGAAACTGGGTAAGGAGTACATGGGATCTCTCTGTATTACATATTATAATTGCATGTGAATCTATAATTATCTCAAAAAATAAAAATAAAAATAATTAAAATGGAACATCCAGTTCTATTCAAGGTAGAATAGCCTCTTTTCTTCTAGGTCCTCTGCCTTAGTAAAAAGCTCTAAACTAAAAAGCTCTTAAAACTAAACACTCTGGACATAACACAAATAAATAACACATAGAAAGACTCTAAAATGTGAAACAAAGAAGGTGGAGTGCCAAGGGACCTTGAGACGAGGAACCCCACCACTGAGAGTTCCCGAGGTTTTCTTTTTGTCTTATATATTACGGTGACTTAGGAGAAGCCTGTAATCTATAATTGCTAATAAGTGAAGACAGCATAAAAAGCCTCCAGTAAAAGTTTGTTCCCCTAGCAAAAAGAAAAAAGGAAAAACAAGGAAGAGTTATCTCACAAAAACAGAATACCTTATTGACAATACTTGCCCAATTTCAGGCAAACAAAAAAGGAAAGACTGACCCTCACCTACCATTTTATCAGGGCCAAGTAGGGAGCTAATCTTGTACTCAAACTCCTACCCATCAGAAATAGGTGGTGATGGTCTGATTCAAGAAGGTCCTCAGGTGGTGTTTGCAGGGCCAAGTGGGGAGCTGATCTTTCATCCCCTACTTGATGGGAAAAAGTAGCATTGCAATTCCCCTGTTTGGATGTCAGTAGCATCCAGCAGGTGCTGATCCTTCACCCACACCCAATAGCAAGAAGACTGAATGAAGTAATGGAAGGTGGGCTAATCAGTAATCTACTTTTCCACCTGCCTAGGGCACCAGGGACCAGCAGGGAGCTGAACCTTCACTCCCACTCAGTAGCAATAAGACTGAACAAGGCAGTACAAGAAGGCATAGCTGGCACTCCCTTTTTTCCCTACCCTGGTGTCAGTGGGATCAAGTGTAAGCTAAGCATCAACCCTCACCTGGCATTCAGTGAAGCAAAATGAGGCAGTAAGATGTGGGCTACTCGATACTCCACTTCCACTCATCCTGGTGTCAGTGGTACCCACTAGGAAGCTCAAGTTATACTCCCTCTTGGCAGAAATGAGGTGCTGCAAATTGGTACTCCACTTTTGCTAGGAGGTATCAGCAGGGTAGGTGGGGCAATGTAGAGCAGCTAAACTTCAAACCCACCCAGTCCTGCATGCTACATGTAGACAGAGTGATTATCTGCCAAAAAAGATTAAATAGCATCTAGAGTATCACAAAATAATACTCAAACTTTTCAGGATAAATATCAAGAGCCAGGACAATCACAAATTGAATAAGAAAAGACAACCAAACTATGCCAATACTAACAGGCACTAATATGGATTTGTCTGAAAAAAAATTTAAAGCAGCAATCATAAAAATGCTTCAATGACAACTATGAACATTCTTGAAACAAATGAAAAATCTCAGCAAAGAAATAGAAGTTATAAAAAAAATCAAATAGAAATTATAGAACTGAACTATACAATGACAAAATCAAAAACTCACTGGAGAGACTCCCTAGTAGAGTAGGGCTGACAGAGTAAAGAATCAGGGAACTCTGAGACAGATCAATAGAAATTACCTAATCTGAACAACAAAGAGAAAACAGACTGGGAAAAAAAATGAACAGAGCCTCAGGGACCTATGGAACAATAATAAAAGATCTAACATTAGTATCATCGGAGTCCCAAAAGGAGAGGAGAAAGCGTGTTAGGCTGAACAAGTCCTAGAAGAAATAATGGCAGAAATATTTGTGAAATTATCCCAAATTTGTGAAAAGCATAGACTACAACGCAAGAAGGTGAATGGACTCCAAACCGGATAAGCCCAAAGAAATCCAAGATGCATCATGATCAAACTTCTGAAAACTAAAACAAAAAATTCTTGAAAGAGGCTAGAGAGAAATGACTCTTTACTTATTGTGGAACAAGAATTCAAAAGACAGTGGTATTCTCATCTGAAACCATGGAAGCCAGAGGGAGTGGCAGTGTTTTTCAAGTGCTATAAGGAAACTCAGCACTCTATACTCAATAAAAGTATCCTTTAGGAATAAAGGTGAAATCAAGACATATTCAATGAAGGAAAACTAAAAGAATTTGTTGCCAACAGAATTAACTTATAAGAATGACTAAAGGAAGTTTTCAAACAGAAATGAAATGATAAAAGAAGTAAACTTGGAACATCAGGAATAAAGAAAGAATAAGAGAGTAAAAATATGAGTAACCATAATAGACTGTCCTTCTCCTCTTCAGTTTTTAAAATCATGTTTGAGAGTTGAAGAAAAAATTATAACACTGATAAGATTTTAAATGTATATTGAGTAAATATGTAAGAAAATTATACTACAAAGAAGGAAGGATAAGGCGACCTACATGGAGGTAAGTTTTAACTCATACATTTGACAACTTTCATGATAAAAACTGTCAGAAAACTAAGAGTAGAAGGAAATTGCCTCAACTTGATAAGGATTATCTGTAAAATATTACAGCTAATATCATACCTAAAGGTAAAAGAGTGAATTAATGCCTTCACTCTAAGATTGGGAATAAGGCAGATAGGTCCATTCTTACCACTCTCATTTAATATGATCTAGCCAGTGCAATAAGGTAAAAAGAGAAAATAAAAGGCATACACTTTGGAAAGGAGAAAATAAAACTTTTCCTACTAGCAGATGACATGTTGGTCTAAGTGGAAAGTCCCATGGAACCTACAGAAAAGAAATTCCTAGAACTAACAAGGTTGGCTCCAGAAATTGTGGCGCCCAGTACAAAATAAAGGTACAGGGTCTCTTCAAAAAGCAGAAAAAAGTATCATGAAAGGTAATAAAAGATATAACTTTTTCTTTCTTTTGCAGTCTCTATTTTTCATGGTGGTTCTTTCTAAATAAAGAAAAAGTAAAATTTTAAATTATTTGAATTTTATCATTATCCTTATATTGTGCATTACCATTTTAAATGCAAACATAAGAACAATTTAACTCATACAGAGAATCACCAAATACACAATCTGTATTTTATAGCTTATAGATGCATATGTATATGGTTCTTACTAGAAAAGTGTAAACACTACACAAAGCTAACAACTGTTTTTCTTTCACTTCCTGATAACACATGATACCAACACTCTACCTTCGGCTTACTGATGAGGAAGGAAAGAAAGAAAGAAAAAGGAACTAGGGGTTGCTGCATCATTCTTACTGTGTCATTATTTTCAGCATAAGTGATTAACTAACAGAGGAAAGTAACATGAATAAAAAAAAGGATATGATAAAGTTCCTTAGTCATTGGTGATTCTTAGAATACCATTGACTTCTTTCCGCATTTGAAGGAAGTTGTAAATTGTACGAAAAGTATGGTTTTTCAGGCCAGTCAGTGTCCTTGCTTTCTCAGTTGCAGATGTAATATACTTTCCTTGTGCTCATTTTGGTCTTGCTAAATTCCCACGCATTGTGGGTCCCTCAGAATTCTGGCTCATGGGACATCACAAACACTATATGCAAAGGGGGCAGCAAGAAACAGGCAACATATATGCTGTGCATCTCCCTTCTGCTCATGCACATGCTTCATTGTTTCATCAGACTTCATTTATAAACCACAAATCCAAAGATAAAATTATTAAGAATTTCAAGATGGTGAGAGCAGAGCATTTAACCAAGTATGAGTCTTTCTGAGCACAGAGCTCTGAGGAAAGACTGAGTTTTATACAAGCTTTGTGGTGGGCAGTTTAAATGCCATATGAGAATGGGGCAGCAAGAAATGGCAGAAGACACACTTACTGTACTTGTTCTTCTGTTCACATGCATTCCCCATCGTCCTACAAAACTTAACTTATAAAACACAAGTTCAAACATAAAATTACTAAGAATTTCAAGACAGTGAAAGCAGAGCATTTAACCAAGCACAGGCCTTCTGAGCACAGGCCCCTGTCCAACTATATAGGTTCCATGTACATAAAGCTGGTCCTGCCTAAACTAATAAAAGTGAGATAAGTAATGTTGCAGGATACAAAATGAACATAAAAAAATTAATTGTATATCCATATGCTAGCAATGAACATGTGAAACCAAAAATTTAAAGACATCATTTACACCAATAAAAAAATATTTAGGCATAAATCTAACATAATATGTACAGGACTCGCAAGCTAAAAAAAAATATAAAACACTGATGAAAGAAATCAAAGAAGATTTAAATAGATGGAGAAACATACTGTATTTATGGGTTGGAAGACTCAACACAGTGAAGATATCAATTCCCCTCAAACTGATATATAGATGTAATGTAATTCCTATCAAATTTCCAGCAAGATTTTTTTCGTAGAACTAGAAAAACTTATTTTAAAATTTATATGAAAAGATAAAGGAACTAGAAAACTAACAGAATTTTGAAAGAGAAAATTAAATTAAACGTGAGGAATCACTATACCCAATTTTAAAACTTATTATATTTAGTAACAGTGATCAAGAAGTGTGGTATTGGCAGAGGGATGGATACATTAGATCAATGGAAAGTAATAGGGAACCCAGAAATAAACCCACACAACTACGTCCAACTGAGTTTTGACAAAAGTGCAAGAGTAATTACATAGAGGAAGGATAGTCTTTTCAACAAATAGTACTAGAGCAATTTCATATCCTCCAAAAAAATGAACCTCAACCGGAATCTCACACCTCATACAAAAATTAACTCAAAATGGATTATAGATCTGAATGTAAAACTATAAAAAGTTTTTAGAAAAAAATGGGAGAAAATCTTTGCAACCTAAAGCTAGGAGAAGACACCTAGACATGATCTAGACGTGTCACCAAAACATTCACAAAATAAAAAAATTGATAATTGCATTTCCTCAAATTTTAAAAGTTTTCCCTGTGAAAGACCCTGTTAAGATAATAAAAAGACAAGCTAAAAACTGAGGGAAAATATTTGCAAAACACATATCTGATAAAGCACTGACATCTAGAATATATAAAGAATAATCACAATCCAACAATAAAATAACAAACAATCCAATTAGAAAATGGGCAGACAACATTAATAGACATTTCACCAAAGAGGATATATGGATGGAAAATAAGCACATAAAAAGATGGTCAACATTGTTAGCCATTAGATAAATGCCATTTAAAACCACAATGAGATATCACTATTTTACCTACCAGAACAGCTAAAATTAAAAAAAAAAAAGATAGTGTCAAAAACAAATTCTAGTTAGGATGTGGAGAAACTGATCTCACATATTTCTGGTGGGAATATAAAATGATACAGCCACTCTGGAAAATAGTTTCACATCTTATAAAAGCAATTAACATACAACCAGCAATGGCACTCTGGACAATTATCCCAGAGAAATGAAAACTTTTGTTCACAAAAATATTTGTACACAAATATTAGTAGCAGTTTTATGTGTAATAACCAAAAACTGGAAACAACCCAGATGTCCTTCAATGGGTGAAGAAACCGTGGTACACTAATATTGTGAGATATGACTTACCAATAAAAAGGAATGAACTAGTGATACACACAACTTGGATAATTTGAAAGGGAATTATGCTCAGTGAAAGAGCCAATTCCCCAAAATTATATCCTGTGTGATTCTATTTATATAACATTCTTTTTTTTAAATTTTTATTGTTTATGATAGTTTACAATCTTGTGAAATTTCCGGTGTACATTATTGTTTGTCAGTCGTGTTGTAGGTGCACGCCTTCACCCTTTGTGCCCACTCCCCACCCCCTCATTCCCCTGGTAGCCACTATCTGTTCTCTTTGTCTACATGTTTAAATTCCTCATATGAGTGGAGCCATACAGAGATTGCCCTTCTCTATCTGGCTTATTTCACTTAACATAATACCCTCAAGGTCCATCCATGTTGTTGTGAATGGGATGATTTTGTTCTTTATTATGGCTGAGTAGTATTCCATTGTATAAATATACCATATCTTCTTTATCCAGTCATCAGGTGATGGGCACTGAGGTTTCTTCCACATCTTGGCTATTGAGAATAATGCTGCAATGAACATAGGGGTACATGGGACTTTTGGAATTGCTGATTTCAAGCTCTTTGGATAGATACCCAGTAGTGGGATGGCTGGGTCATATGGCATTTCTATTTTTAATTTTTTGAGAAATCTCCATACTGTTTTCCATAGTGGCTGAACCAGTTTGCATTCCCACCAGCAATGTATAAGGGATCCTTTCTCTCCACAACCTCTCCAACATTTATCACTTTTTGTTTTGGTTATTTTTGCCACTGTAATGGGTGTAAGGTGATATCTTAGTGTAGTTTTGATTTGCATTTCCCTGATGATCAATGATGATGAACATCTTTTCATGTGCCTATTGGCCGTCCATATATCTTCTTTGAAGAAATGTCTGTTCATGTCTCCTGCCCATTTTTTGATCAGGTTGTTTGATTTTTTGTTGTTGAGTTGTGTGAGTTCTTTATATATTATGGAGATTAAGCTTTTGTCAGATGTATGACTTGCAAATATTTTTTCCCAGTTAGTGGGGTTTTTTTTTGTTTCAATCCTGTTTTCCCTTGCCTTGAAGAAGCTCTTTAGTCTGATGAAGTCCCACTTGTTTACTCTTTTTATTGTTTCCCTTGTCTGAGAAGACATGGTGTCTGAAAAGATCCTTTTAATACTGATGTCAAAGAGTGTACTGCCTACATTTTCTTCTAGAAGCCTTATGGTTTCAGGTCTTACCTATAGGTCTTTGATCCACTTAGAGTTTATTTTTGTGAACGGTGAAAAAGAATGGTCAATTTTCATTCTTTTACTTGTGACTTTCCAGTTTTCCCAACACCATTTGTTGAAAAGACTTTCTTTTCTCTATTGTATGCTCTCAGCTCCTTTGTCGAAGATTAGCTGTCCATAGATGTGTGGTTTTATTTCTGGGCTTTCAATTCTGTTCCATTGATCTGTGCACCTGTTTTTGTACTAGTACCATGCTGTTTTGATTACTGTAGCTTTGTAGTATGTCTTGAAGTCAGGCATTGTGATGCCTCCAGCTTTGTCCTTTTTTCTCAAGATTGCTTAGCAATTCAAGGTCTTTTGTTGCCGCATACGAATTTTAGGATTCTTTGTTCTATTTATGTAAAGAATGTCATTGGGATTCTGATTGGGATGGCGTTGAATCTGTACATTGCTTTAGGTAGTATGGACATTTTAACTATGTTTATTCTTCCAATCCATGTACACAGAATGTCTTTCCATCTCTATGTCGACATCCATCTCTTTCAGGAAAACCTTGAAGTTTTCATTGTATAGGTCTTTCACTTCCTTAGTTAAATGTCACCCCAAGGTATTTTATTCTTTTTGTTGCAATTGTGAATGGCATTGTGTTCTTGAGTTCTTTTGCTGTTAGTTCGTTATTAGAGTATAGAAATGCTACTGATTTATGTAAGTTGATTTTACATCCTGCAACTTTGCTGTCGTTGTTGATTACTTCTAAAAGTTTTGCAATGGGTTCTTTGGGCTTTTCTATATATAAGATCGTGTCATCTGCAAACAGCGAGAGTTTCTCTTATTCCCTCCCTATTTGGATTCCTTTTATTCCTTTCTCTTGCCTAATTGCTCTGGCTAAAACCTCCAGTACTATGTTGAATAAGAGTGGTGATAGAGGGCATCCTTGTCTCATTCCTGTTTTCAGGGGGATGGTGCTCAGTTTTTGCCCATTGAGTATGATGTTGGCTGTGGGTTTGTCATATACGGTCTTTATTACGTTGAGGTAATTTTCTTCTATCCCCATTTTGGTCAGAGTTTTTATCATAAATGGCTGTTGGATCTTGTCAAATGCTTTCTCTGCATCTATTGAGATGATCATGTGGTTTTTACTCCTCAATTTGTTGATGTGGTGTATCATGTTGATCGATTTGTGGATGTTGAACCATCCCCGTGTCCCTGGTATGAATCCCACTTGATCATGATGTATGATCCTTTTGATGTATTGCTGAATTCGGGCTGCCAAAATTTTGTTTAGAATTTTTGCATCTATGTTCATCAGCGTCCTTGTCAGGCTTTGGTATGAGCGTGATGTTGGCCTCGTAGAATGTGTTAGGAAGTGTTCCATCCTCCCTAATTTTCTGGCATAGCTTGATAAGTATAGGTATTAAATCCTCTTTGAAAGTTTGGTAGAATTCCCCAGGAAAGCCATCTGGTCCTGGGGTTTTATTCTTTGGGATGCTTTTGATTGCTGTTTCAATCTCCTTCCTTGTGATTGGTCTGTTCAGATTACCTGCTTCTTCTTGGCTTAGCTTTGGGAGATTGTAAGAGTCTAAGAATTTATCCATTTCCTCGAGGCTATCCATTTTGTTGGCATACAGTTTTTTTGTAGTATTCTCTTATAATCTGTTGTAGTTCTGTGGGGTCTTGTTATTTCTCCTCTTTCACTTTCTGATTTTTTTGTTTATTTGAGCTTTCTCTCTTTTTTTCTTTGTAAGTCCGGCTAAGAGTTTGTCAATTTTATTTATCTTCTCAAAGAACCAGCTCTTTCTTTCATTGATCCTTTCTACTGCCTTTTTTGTTTCAATAGCATTTATTTCTGCTCTGATTTTTATTATTTCTCTCCTTCTGCTGACTTTGGGCTTTATTTGTTCTTCTTTCTCTAATTCAGTTAGGTGTAATTTGAGGTTGCTTATTTGGGATTTTTCTTGTTTGTTAAGGTGTGCTTGTATTGTGATGAATTTCCTTCTTAATACAGCTTTTGCTGTATCCCATATGAGTTGGTATGGCATGTTATCATTTTCATTTGTCTCTGATATTTTTTGATTTCTTCTTTAATGTCTTCAATGATACATTGCCTGTTCAATAGCATATTGTTTAGTCTCCACATCTTTGTTCCATTCTCAGATTTTTTCCTGTAATTAATTTCTAGCTTTATAGCATTATGACCGGAGAAGATGCTTGTTATTATTTCAAATTTTTTAAATTTATAGAGGCTTGCCTTGTTTCCAAACATATGGTCTAACCTTGAGAATGTTCCCTGTGCACTTGAGTAGAATGTGTATTCTGCTGTTTTTGGATGGAGTGCTCTATATATGTCTATTAAGTCCAACTATTTTAGCTTTCATTTAATTCGACTGTTTCCTTGTTGATTTTCTGTCTGGATGATCTGTCCAATCATGTGAGTGGGGTGTTGAGGTCCCCTACTATTATTGTGTTATTTTTTATATCTTCTTTTAGGTTTGTTAATAGTTGCTTTATGAACTTTGACGCTCCCGTGTTGGGTGCATAGATATTTATAAGCATTATTTCTTCTTGGAGTGTCCCTTGGATCATTACATACTGACCCTCTATGTCTCTCTTTACCTGCCTTATCTTGAAATCTACTTTGTCTGATATAAGTATTGCAACACCTGCTTTCTTTTGTTTGCCATTAGTTGGAGTATTGTCTTCAACCCCTTCACTCTGAGCCTGTATTTGTCATTGGAGCTGAGGTGTGCTTCCTGGAGGCAATAAATTGTTGGACCTTGTTCTTTAATCCATCTTGCCACTCTGTGTCCTTTTATTGGAGAGTTCAATCTGTTTACACTGAGGGTGATTATTGATGCATGAGGGCTTAATGCTGTCATTCTGTCACTCATTTTCTGGTTTTCCTGCATTTCCTTTGTTTCTCATCCTTTGTGTTTTGGCCTACCCATTGACTTCTGCAGTTTCTTATTTCCTTATTTATTTTTTGTGTCTCTGTTCTGCTTTTAAGTTTAGTGGCTACCCTGAAGTTTGTATTCAGAATCTCGTGTATAACATAGTCCATTTTCTGGTGGCCTCTTATTTCCCTAGCCTAAACTGATTCAGCCCCTCTCCTCCTCCTAAGTTATTATTGTCTTCTCTTATCCCAACTTGTGTTGTGAGTTTGCGGTTAAAGTGACAAGATTGTCTTTATTTTTGGTGTTTTCCTTCCCTTTAGCCTAATGCTATAGTTGTATATTTGCTATCCTATTCTGATTCTATCTATTTGTCCCCTTACTCTGTGTTTTCTGATCTCTTTCTCCCTTTTTTTTTCTTTTTTCATGTATGAGGGCCTTCTGGAGGATTTCTTGTGGGGGAGTGGGTCTTGTGGCTACGAAGTCTCTTAGCTTTTGTTTGTCTGGGAAAGATTTAATTTCTCCCTGATAGCTGAAGGATATTTTTGCTAGATAGAGTATTCTTGGCTGAAGATTGTTATCTTTTAAAGTTTTGAATATATCATTCCAATCTTTCGCAGCTTGTAAGGTTTCTGCAGAGAAATCCGCTGAAAGTCTGATAGGGGTTCCTTTGTAGGTTATTTTCTTTTGCCTTGCTGCCCTGAGTATTCTTTCGTTGTCATTCACTTTTGCCAGTTTTACTACTATATGCCTTGCAGTAGGTCCTTTTACAATGACATATCTAGGAGTCCTGAAACCTTCCTGCACACACATCTCTCTCATTCCCTAGATTTGGGAAGTTCTCTGCTATTATTTCTTTGAGCATGCTTTCTGCTCCATACTCCTTTTCTTCTCCCTCAGGGATACCAATAATTCTTATATTGCATTTCCTCATTGAGTCAGCTATTTCTCAGATATTTTCTTCATTCCCTTTTAGTCTTAGTTCTCTCTCTTCCTCTGTCTGGACCCATTCAGTCTGTCTATCTTTGATTATGCTGATTTGCTCCTCTATGGCATCCACACGGGCATTCAGGGAATCCATATTATGTTTTATTTCTTCCACTGTATTTTTCATCTCTAGTATTTCTGATTGATTCTTCTCTATAGTTTCAATCTCTTTTGTGAAGTAACTCCAGAACTCATTAACTTGTTTCTCTATATTTTCCTTTACCTCATTGAGTTTTTTGATGATAGCTATTCTGAATTAATTATCATTTAGTTTACTTATTTCTGAGTCCTCAGGACATAATTCTGGGTGCCTGTTTTCCCTCTGGTCTGGAGATTTCATGAATTGACAGATGCTGGAAGATGGATGGATGCTGGAAGATGGACAGGTCTTCCCCATTGTGATATTATTCGGTTGCAGTTACAGCCTGTCACCACTAGATGGGGGTTGAGAGCTGCATATTCTGAGCCCTCCGCCTTCAGCCAACGTGGCCCGGCACAGCGCAGGTTAGGGGGTGGTGGGCACTTTCTCTTCCATGCACACCTGCGTTTCCCAATCAGCTCTTACTATCTGCTCTCCAGGGGTCTTGGCTTGATGCAGTCACCCCACACAAAAGCTTTCACCCCATTAGAGGGCTTCCATCTGGGCTGCAAGGGCCCTAGGGAGTCCTGGGTGATCCTGCTGACATGTGGTCCTACCCCGACTCCTTCCCTCACAGAGCCTCCTGTGGCAGTGATCCCAGTCTTTAGGGGAGGGAATGAAGTTCTCTCTTACCCTGTTCCAGCTCCTCCAAGGGGGCTCCAGCCTCTCTGCCCTCATTTGGCTGCTGTGGGTCTCTGAGGATTCCTGTGCTATTAGAATATTTTTTTGTTGGAATATGATTGATCCTTTTTGTTGTATGTTGGAGGGGAGAGAGTCCCGGGCAAGCTAACTCTGCCATGACGCTGACATTGCTCCCTATATAACATTCTTGAATGACAAAATTATCGAAATAGAAAACAGATTAGTGAATTGCAGGGGTTAAGAATGAGATGGGGAGGGAGGGGAGTGAGTGTAACTATGAAGGTATAGCACAAGAAAGATCTTTATTGCAGTAGAACAGTTTTGTATCTTAATTGTAGTTGTGGTTACACAAGTGTAAACATGATAAAATTGAATATAACTATGTATACTCAACTACATACACACAAATGAGTGCACATAAAGTTGGTGAAATCTGAATCTGTGGATTATACAATGTCAATCCCCTGGTTGATATTGTACTATAGTTATATATTATTACTGGGGGAAACTAGGTGAAGGGAACAAAACCTCTCTATACTATTTTTGCAACTTCCAGCAAATATACAATTATTTCAAAATAAGTTTTCTAAAAAGTGAAATAATACAAACAAAAACTGAGAAATTTCATCCTATCAAACCTTCAGTAAAATAAGAGATTTCTTCAGACAAGAGGAAATTAATCCAAACAGAATTACAGAAAGAGAAGAGAATCAAAATTAAAAATAAATATATATTAGTAAAAATATATTACTATAAACTGAATATTGACATACTAAACTATATTAGTAATACGTTATAGAGTTTAATATGAATGTAGAATTACATACAACCCATCAATAATGCAAAAAGCAAGGTGGTATGGTAAATGGAGGTAAAGTTTAAGTTACTGTCATTATCAAAGAAATGGTAAAAGAAATACTGTTGTAGACTGAAATAAGCGATGTGACATGTTAAAATCTCTAAGGTAACCCCCTTCACTCTTTCACAAAAAAGAATGAAAAAATATATATTAACTTCATATAGGGAAATTAGGACAATAAAAAGTTTAAGTAAAAGAAGGCAAGGAAAATAAAAAAAGAACATAAAAATTAGAGTGAAATAAAAAATCACAGACAGTAGATATAAATCTAGATATATCAGTAAATTATATTAAATGTAAATATACCAAGACAAAACCAAGAATGTCAGACTGATTTTTTAAATTATATGCTTACAAAAAGAACATAGAAAGTTGACAATAAAATCGTGGGAAAATAAATACTATGCAAACACTAACCAAGAAAAGCTGGTATAGCCATACAAATATCAACAATGTATATTTTAAAACAAGATATATTACTAAAGAGAAAGGAGATACTTCATAATGATAAAAGAATAGACATATACGGAAGATAGGACAACTCCAAATCTGTATGCATCCAACAATTTAGCTTCAGAACGTATAAATTATTAATATTAAAAGGAGAAATAGTCAAATCTAGAATCATAGTGGGAGATTTTAACACTCCTCACTCAATACCAAATAGAACAAATACAAATATAAATCAGTAATAATTTAAATATCTCAACAACACAATTAACAAATCTGGTCTAATTTACATATATAGAACACGAATCCAACAATAGATGAGTAAAAATTCAATTTGTGCACATTTACCAACATTGTTCATATTCTGGATCACAGAAGAAGTCACAACAAATGCCAAAAGAACTAAAATCACATAGATGATGATCTCTCCAAAGTAGCAATTTATTGTTTACTAGCAATAAAAAAGATAAATAGAAAACCTCCAACAGCTTAGAAATTAAGTCATTTCTAAATAACAGAAAATTCAAAGAGAAATTATAAAATATTTTAGCTTCACATTAATGAAAATAAGACAAACCTAGAATCTCTGAGATGCAGCTAAAACAGTAATATTTAGAGGAAAAATTATAGCCTAAATTCATGTGTTAGAAAGGAAGAAATATTAAATCAACCATATAAGTTTCCATCTCAAGAATCTAGTTAAAAGTTAATCAAACCTAACAAAAGCAGCAAAGAGCAGAAATCAATGAACTAGAACAACATGTGTACAGTCGAGGAAATCAACAAATCTATTAAAATCATAAATCTACCAAAGTGATAAATCCCCAGAAGATTGATAAAGAAAAAAAAATAACTCACAAATCACCAATATTAGGAATAGAAAACAGAAAATTACTATACAGACTCTACTGTTAAGGCTAATAAATTTGAAAATTTTGATGAAGAGGACAAATTTCTTCAAAAACAAAACTTACCAAAACTGACTCAAGAAGAAACAGAATATCTGAATATTCCTATACCTATTAAGGAAATTGAATATGACATTTAAAATCTTCCCACAGTGAAAAACCCAGGCCCAGATTGGTGATTTTTTTCAAATTTTAAGAAAGAAACAACAGTATCTTTCACAAATATTTGTAGAGCATAGCAAAGGGACACATTCCTACATTCTTTTTATAAGGTTAGAATAACTATGACATGAGAACCTAACAGGGAATTCAAAAGAAAGGAAATCTACATTCTAAGCTCTTGTTAACATAGATAGAATACTCTCAAATAACTCATTAGCAAAATATTAGCAAATCCAGCATATATAATAATACTAATACATCACAAAAGTTGCAGTTATTCTGGGAAGACAAGTGTCATTTAACATGCAAAGATCAATTGATGTCTTTTACCACATTAACAGATAAAAAGGAAAAAATTGCACGATCATCTCAATAGACACAAAAAAACTGTGATAAAATTCAACATCCATTCATGATTTAAGAATATATATGCTTATAAAAAAATTAGCAGCAAAAGAAACTTCCTTAGGGAAGTTTCCATATGTTAAGCAAACATATACTTAAAACTGAAATAATGAAAATATTCCCCCTAAGATCAGAGACAAGAAGAGCATTGGTCTTGACTTTTTTATTCCATATTGCATTGGAAGTCTACAGTGAACAGATTCTAAGGTTGTCTCCATGATCCCAATCTCCATCTCCTGATATTCTTGTCCTTGCATAATGCCCTTCCCCTTCAGTGTGCACAGGACCTGTGTCCTGCTTTTAACACATACAATATGGCAAAGGTCATGGGATGTCACTTCCATCACTAAATTACATATGATTGTGACATCCATCTTTTGAGGAGACTCTCTCCCTTATTGGTTTTGAAGAAGCCTATGGAGAAGGCCATACAGCAAGCAACTGAGGATGGCCTCTGGTCAATAGCAAAAAGCTGAGGTCCTTAATCCAACAACTTGTTAGGAAACTGAATGGATCATTTCACAATCAAGCCTCAGATGATGCCATGGCCCTGGTTAGCCAACTTACTTGCAGTTTGTGAGACCCTGAAGTAGAAAATCCAGCTAAGCCATGCCTACTCTCTTGACCCATAAGTTATGAGATAATAAATGTATGTTGTTTTAAGTCACCAAATTTGTGGTATTATTGTTACACAGAAATAAATAAATAATACAAGGTTCTAACCAGTGCAATAAGGTAATAAAAAGAAATAAAGAGATATATATATAAACTATAAAGAAGGAAATAGAACTGTCATTATTTGAAGATGGCATGATAGTATATGTAGGAAAATCTACCACAGGTAAACAATTTGAATTATTAATTGAATTTAAGCAAAGTCACTAGATACAAAGCCAACATATAAAAGTCAATTATATTCCAACAAAAAACATATAGAAAATGATATTTTAATATAATTTTATCATTAAGTATCATTTATATTTGTATTATATTGTAATTATCATTAAGTATCATTTATATTTGTATTATATTGTAATTTTTTCAATTTATAATAGCATTAAAAATATCAAATATTTATGACTAAACCTAATAAAACTGTGGAAGACTTCTAAAGAGAAATCTACAAATTTTATTTAGCGAAATCAAAGAAGACCTAAGTAAATGGAGGGATATAACATGTACCATGTTCATAGACTGAGTAAATTAATGTTGTCATTGTCAATGACAATGAACTAATATTACTGTCCCCCATCAACATGTGAAATGTCAGTTCTCTCTAATTGATCTACAGATTCAAAGTATTTCCAATCAAAATCTCAGCAAATGTGTTTGTGGAATATGACAACCTCTTTCTAAAATTTAAATGGACAGAGAAAAGTTAATTATAAGCAAGAGAATAGAAGTAGAATGGTTAATCAAATTGAAGAATACTATTAAATTGAATACTATATGAAAATGAAAATAAACCACAGCTACAAGCAACATTGATGAAACTTATAAATATAATGAGCAAAAGAAGCCAAACACGAACAAGTATATATGTATAACTCCATTTCTATAATTGTCGAAAACAATAGACAATACTAATCTATAGTGTGTGAAATCAGGATAGTGGTACACCCGGGGGTTAAGTAGTGATTGGAAGGTAACACAGAAGGGTTTCTGTGGTCTAGTAATTTTCTGTTTCTTGATTTGTGAGTTTATTACATGGGTGTAAAATTATTTCAAGGAGTACACAATATTTACACAGTTTCTTGATAATTCGGTAACATTTACACACACACCAAAAAAAAGAATAAGGAAGCTTTTCATGTACTGATTAGGAATGATCTTCAGAACATATTATAAAGAGAAAAAAGCAAGATACAAAACTGTTTGTATAACATGCTACAATTTGTGTAACAGAAATATGTATTTTCATATTTGCTTATATATGCACAAGAAAGAAAATTATGTTACATATAATATTTCTTTATATATTTACGTAATGAATCTCACAAGAAATTCATAACACTGCTTGCCTCTGCTGATGGGCACTAAGAGTCCAGGGGACAGGAACTGTAGAAAGATCCTTCACTGTATATACAACTTGTATCTTTTGAATGTCAAACCAGGCAAATATGTTAATTATTCAGGAATTTTAAAAGAAAAATAATTCAAATTACCTTTATAAAGCAATAAAATATGTTAAATTTGTGTTATGAATTGTGTCACCAAAAGACAACTCTGATAGATCAAATGGCTGAAGATTTAATAGAGTTCTTAACAGAATATTCCTTCCCTGCAGTTTAGCTAAGATTCCTTAGAAGTACTCTGATGATATTAATTAGCAGAATGCCACAGACAGAAAAAATAAACTCTGATATAACAAGTACAAATAATTTAAAGTCTGTATATCACAGCCTACATATTGAATTTTACTTGAAAACCATATGAAACAACTCTGCTTTCCCTAACATTACACAATTTATGATCGGTGACAGCAAGGGCTGTAAATATGCCTAAATGTGAATGTTTGATTTTATTCAGTTTTCATATCATGCATCACAGAAATCAAAACAGTTTCTCTTCCATATTTAGGTTTAAATCATATTTGAAAGCAATCCAAGGATCACCCACCAGAAGAAGCTGGAATATCTAAACCTACTTCTCAAAATGAAGGCTGGTTGCTGCCTTCAAAGATTGTAAGACCAAAAGCTGAAGGTGCCCTAATAAACAAAAAAAAAACACTAAAATTTCTAGCATAAATTATATAACCTAAATATACATATCTACACATATATGTATATAGTGTGTGTATATACATATATATATATATAGCATAAAGATAAGGATATACAGAAATTTACATAGTTAGACGGCTAATTTAAGAGGGCTCAGAGTTCCAAAAGATGCTTGGTTAAATTCTCCTTTATAAACCTAAACCTCCCATTTACCACATTTAAGGAGAATTTTCTTCTTCCACAATAAATTGTGATAGTTAATGACTATTCTCAAGTCAAGATAATTAACGATTATTCTCAAATTCAAGATAATGAATTTATCTTTCTCAAAAAGACAAATATCACATTTTTTGCAAACATTAAAATAGTCAATGCTTAAAAGTTCCTATGATTTAAGCTTGTCCAAAATCTGTCAGCTTGCTTGTTTATGTCGTTAGCAGTTAAATTCACCTCAACTGAGATAAAATTATAATTGGAAATTATCACCATCAATTATTTCTTCCCCTAAAAGGGCCATAAAAGGAGTCAGAACATTTCCTTCAACATTCCAATTGTGAGGGGAAAAAACCCCATCGTGTCCATTAACACAAAAGCATAGGGCCAGATCTACTCAAACCATTGAAACAAATAAACAAAAAACCTTACAAGTGGTAAAGAAATAGAAATATTATAACAACTCGTGACTGATCTTTAAATTTTTCAATATCCTGAAATTTCTGCTACAGTAGTTATTTTAAAATTTAAGATAAAATAACCAAAATTAGACCTAATCTAAAGAAAGATATCCTATCTAGTTTTAGCAAATGTCTAAAATATAAATTCCCTCCTCTCAAAAAATACTAGATATAAGAAAAATTCCTATTGATGCTGAATCCTAAAATACTATGGATGTAAAACTTATGAATACTACTCAGAATATTGAGGGTTAATGATTTGAACAGTATAGTGTGCATATGAAAAGAAAAAGAGAAAGCTTCAGGGAGAAAAAGGAAGAATGTCTGTATAGCTGCCATCCTTTTTTCTCACCATACCCATAAAAACAAATTTACCTCATTAAGCTCTGCCCATATAGTGCTGATTCCTTATGAACTATTGTTATTCAACAAACTAAAATGAGCACTATCTTGAGCTCTCAGCAAAGACTGCCTGCCTCTATTATTCACCTATTTCAGTTTGAATAGTACTTGCTGATTTGTATAAATTTACTTCTCAGAGGTTTCTTTTCCTTTCATTAACATCAAATTTTCCTGTGATGGCCCTGCCCATTCACTGCAAAGAGTCTGATTGTTTTCCAAATAGTAAACAAATTTACTTTATAGTTAAATTACTGAGACAGGTAATAAAACACAAATTTTACTTCATCTCAGGTGGATTGTCAGTTAAGTGGATGTGTGTTTATGTTCTAGGCCTCGTTGAATCCCACATCAGAAACATTAAAATTTGGTACAGTTTGTTACAAATAAAATCTAAAAACTTTTCCCATACTCATTCATATAATTTTCTCTTTCTGATTATTAATATTCATTATAAAATGGAGGAATCTGAATTTTGATCAAATAACCCTCTTTGAAAACATTAATCTTGGATGTGTACTGTTCCTCAATAATTAGTACCAATATTCTTGGATATCTAAAACTTTTGTCACAATTTTTTTTAACATAAAAAAATATTTAAGCAAAATGGTGAAAGTGTAGGAGGTACTTGCCACGATCAAAAGGCGTAGAAGTACATTTAGTATTTATCTAACTTTTAAATTTTAGGTCACGGTTTTCAACTCCCTGGCCTAGAGAAAAGAATACATCATTGCTGAAGTACTGGTTTGTAGTGAGAAGAACAAAAATGTTAGGAGTTCCCCATTAGCAGATGACTGAATCTAAATCAATTATGAATTTTCTATGAAGTAAACTATTACAAAGCAAGTATAAACATTAAATTATTTCTAGCTACTAAGATTATGAAAAAACAGTCTTTCAAAAGTTAACCTGAAACTTGCTCAGGAAATAATTTTGCTGTGCATTAAGAAATTGTTTAGAGCCAGCCCTGATGGCCTAGCAGTTAAAGTTTGGTGTGCTCCGCTTCAGTGGCCCAGGTTCGGTTCCTGGGAGTAGAACCACACAACTCATCTGTCAGTACCTGTGCTGCAGGAGCAGCTCACAAAAAAGAACTATGGGACTTATAACTAGAATATACAACTATGTACTGGGGTTTTGGGGAGGAGAAAAAAAAAAGAGAGAGAGGAAGATTGGCAGCAGATATTAGGTCAGGGTGAATCTTTCCCAGCAAAAAAAAAAAAAGAAATTGTTTAATTCATACATTCTTACCGTTCTCGATTAAATTTAAGAGAATGAAGAATAGCTGGCCTTTTTTGTCTAAGATTCCACAAATGAAGTGTGTCATCTGAACTTGCACTGACCAAAGCACCCTGGAACAAAAAGAAGACAAAGTGAGTGATTTACTTAATTTAGGATTTTTTGTGAAGCAAAAACAAGAAGCTGAACAATTTACTGATTTTTTCACTGCTGGAAGAGTTATTTGTATCTATATCACCCAGAGATACAAGGAAGGACAATCGCACATATTTCAATCAGGAAGGCTAAGGATGCTGAAAGTGGAAGAAGCAAGTGAAGCAAGTGAACTACTGCATACGGATTGGTCGGGATGACCAGCTCAAGGAATATGCATTTACCTATAGAAAGAAAGAATTATTGTAAGCATCATTGTGACTACTGAGGTATTTTTAACACAAAATTTTCTTTGGAAATTTTCTTTGGAAAAAACTAAGTTTAATTTTTTTTGTTTCTTTTAGTCACATATATACTATGTAGCTTTACAGAGAAGTAAATATCCAACCCAGTTTTAAAACTGCAATCTGATCATATAAAAATTCACCATTTGTAAGAATTTTCTACATAGTTGGAAAATATATATTCTTCCTAAAAAGTATATCTGGTGTATTTTAATTTGTTTTTATAGTTCAAGTTTCATCTGCGATAAAAGAAAACATCTATAATAAAACATTTCTTCAACTAGATTTCAGTATAACTACAGAAACAACACTAGCATTCTTTTTATACAAAACCTAAATACAAATTAATCCTATTTCAAATACAATAGAATGTTTTCTACCTCTTAATATGGCACACACCATATGGGCAGATAACTAGCTGCCATATATGACTTCACACACACACATGTATATACACATATATATATACATATATATATGTGTATATATATGTATATATACACACACACACACACACACACACAAACTATTTATTTCACTGAGTTAAGTAAGATCATCTTAAACTATGTCAGAACTTCTAGTATTATGAGTTTCCCAGCTAAAAATGTCAATGCTTGTCCTATGACACAGCCTGAAGCTACTCTAGAGTATTGAATGTGTTCTGTAAAAGAGATCTTGCAGAATCACGGTGCTCCTGAGATACCTAAAATTCTTTTCATATTTTCCAAAGAACTCTGTTACAAGTAACCTTTCACAGTTTATAACACCAATCACAGACATCAAAATGATTACCCTCTTTAGATGATAGGAAGAACTATATTGAAATCCCTATAATTTATTTCTTCTTTAGGAATTAGAGGAGAGAATAAGATAGGAATAAAAATGCTCTTTCATAAAAATTCCTAAGACAAAAATTGCTCATATAGCCTATGATGGATCTCTTTCTATTACATACCTGTGATTTCAGTCTCAAAGAAGAATAGCTTTTAACACACCAATCATAATCAGAGAACATATCCATTAAAAATATTTAAAAATTTCTATAATTTGCATATTTGTAATAAATACACATGTTCAAAGAGGTACACATTGATATATACATTTTAACATGAACTCATAGATAATTACATTCCATGCAATAAAATGCACCCTACACATGTCTTGAGGATTTTTATGTTTGTTTGCTTGTTTTACTTGTAAACTGTTCCCAAATGTTTCATATATACAAACTGGAAAATTATTAGGATTGCTTGCCACAATTTTTTTTAAGATATAAGACACCGATCTCATTTCTCAGGAAAGTGGAAATTCACTTGGGATAGGACAGAATGTGATATATGAAATTAAGAAAACATTCTCTACAGTAAATAGTTATGTGCTACACAGGAGATACAACATGTCAAAGGCAATGGAATTAAAATAAAGCAGCATATGTTCAATAATAGTGTAATAGATGAATAAATCTAGGGAGGAAGTCAGTATTGTAATTCTCTGATAAAACTAAGAGGTAACTTATTGGAGGGAAGTGAACAGGACCACTGAGCATAACAGCACCAAAAGAGATATAAGACACATGAAAGCAAGCACATCAGCAGGGTGTCTAGGGCTCATTTACAAAAGCAAAGTGAATCTACAAGAAGCACTACTAATGAAGATCTGTGAAAAGATTAAAAACTATGAATAAAAACACCAGTCATGAGGTTGGAAACTGGGAAGTCTGGAAAAAGGTAGAGAAACTGAGTGTGAGGTGGATCAAGGTGAGTAGGTCAGGATAGACAATGTAAACAATGGAAGGATGTTGAAGGCTTGTCTTTATTTATTCTTAGCTATGTAGCACAGAGGCAAATTAGGACCTTGAAGACAATTCTCAGAGGGCTGGACCCAGAGAAAATCACCTAGAAACGATTTATGCCTGCCAGTACACATCCGTACACAAGGCAAAAGGCTGAGTTCTCTCAACTAGGAGCTACAGAGTAACACTGAGACTTCAAAAAGGTTATCATTCTAGATACTAATGACTGGTTATTATAATAAAATATTTTTTAAAAATGTTTTCCCTATTCTTCCTTATCTCCCTCTCTCATTTTGGTACCTCATAGGAAGTATGCCTACAAGGTAAAATACTCTAGGTTTGTGAATAAGGAGAATCTCACAGCCTTCTGAAAAAGATTTTGAGCCAAGAGAAGTAAAAAGTGGACATCTGCCAATACCACAAAGTTTTCATGCCTCAGGTATCTCTAATACAAAGTTCTATGAACCATTTTATCCATGTTTACAATTATAAATTCTTAGAAATATATACACAAATATATGAAGACACTGAATAAAAGATCATTGTTCAGGCCATAAGAAAGCAATCAGTGGTATTTCATTTTTTTTCCCTCAAGGCACTGAGTTCAATCTGCTAAGTGCCTGAATTTGGTATGGCACAAAAAAAACAAATAACTCTTAAAGCATTTTTGTATTGACTGGCTCACTTAAAACAGCTCTAGAAGACTCAAAGATCCACTGTAAAAATCTGAATCAAGAAGCCTTTAACAGCCTTCAACTAATGGAACATCTGCAATCTTTCCAAGCTTTATAAATACATGCTCTGTCTTTAAGGAGTTATTTATCACCATAAGTCTATAAAACAGTGATAGGGTAGGCAGTCAATTGTCATAGTAGCTATGGATATATAAATAAATGTAAATGAATACACATGCCAACAAATGCATATGGAGATACATACATTAAAGAGCCCATACGTAAACAAGTAAAAAAAAATTATTTCATGAAGATAAAGACAAAACATGAAGTTAGTGCTGGATTATAAAATTTAAGTTGGTGGGAGGAGAGTGCATAATGGAAAGTTTAATGATCAGTAAAACAATCAAAGGATTTTAGTAATTTTTTAAAAACCATTTAAGTAAGTAATCTATAAATTACGCTACACAATCACAATAACAGAATCTTCTGGTATATACAACTTTTTTCCTTTAAAATTTATAAACTGACAAACACAGGAGTATAGTCTTTTATGAAAAATGTGACCATGAATAATATTGCATATATATAAATATATACATCTTTAAGCATTTAGAATCATAGTATAAAAAAGATTATATCAACTAATGCAGTGTATATGTGACAAATAGTCAAAAAGACTCTTACCTCATTGATCAAGAATTGGAGCTGCAGAACAGCTGCACCACTTTCATGTTGGCAATAACAATCAACACCAGGTCTCCCGAGTCTAATATAATAAAAGTCAAGGATTCTAACATTTTAATTAGCACCAATATTAATTAGCAACTAATCTTTTTCTTTTTAGTTTTCCTTATTTTTATAAAGAGTTGAAAAATCTTAGTCTTAATTCATGCAAATTACATTAAATAGCACAAGATGTCAGCAAAATGGCCAAATAAGACATCCTTAGCACCTATTTCCCCCAACAACAATAATTTGGCACCCATGCACAGAAAAAAGTGCCTTCGTGGGAGCTTTGGGATCCAGGGAAGAGACTGTGAAACCCCAGTGCAGTCCAAGAATGAAGCGAGCTGTTTTGAAAAGACAGGCTTGAACCCAGGTGGCTGACTCGCTCACTGTAGTCTTGGCTACAGAAAAGGAAATAGCTCCCCACCCCTGAGAACTTGGCTACATCCCTGTTTGGCTTTTGGTCTGTTACCAGTATATGCTATATGCCAGGGACCCAGAGGAGTTACACCCACCCATACATCAGGTAATAGGCAGACAGATCTTGGTCCCAGCTATGGATCCAGAAGTGGCCTTTGAACCAGCTCCAGCCCCTCTCAGCTGCAGTGCGGGGGCCACTGGAGGTAAACCTGCCAAATTTTGTAAGACTGTAGATTCTGAAATGGCCCTGTAACTGGGCTCCAGCCCATCCCAGCCACAGTCCAGGAACAATCCTGCTGACACAGGGACCCTGTAGGAGACACTCTTGTTTGAACCTCTAGAGATCTTGAAAGGGCCCAATGCTAGGTATCAGCTCCCTCCTTCAGTCTATGCTGAGCTGCTGTGTAGAGCAGCCCTGCTGGCACAGGTACCAGACACAAGAAATTTGCATCTGCATCCCTGGAAATCCTGTAAGGGCCCTATACCCAGCCCCAGCCTCCACACAGCCATAGTCAGACAGAAGTCCTAAGGGTGCAGGGTCCCAGGGGGAAACACTACTGTCTGCAACCCTAGAGACTCTGAAAGGGCCCTATACTCGGTTCCAACCCCTCCCAGCTGCAACCCATGAGCAGTCCTACTAGTACAGCGACCTGGAGGGAGACCCAACTGTACCCTAGGAGATTCTGAAAGGGCCGTATATGCAACTCCAGTCACTCCAGACACAGTCAGGGGCCAATCCAGCCCATACATGACCTGGAGGGACACACACCCATCCTTGCCTGCAGAGCCAGGTCTTTGAACCTCAGTGTTGGTTGTGGAATCTGAAATAGTCCTGAGACTCAGTTCTAGCACCTCTCAGCCACAGTCCAGGGACAGTCCTGCCCACCTCGGTACCCATCCAGGGACCAGGCAGCAGTTCTCCCAGGGACCTGGTGGGGAGCCACACCTACCATTTACCTGGTAATAGGCTTGCTTTCTGAGGAGCCATATGTAGACCCTAAAGCAGACCCTTGTCCCAGTGCCACCATACAGAACAAGGTACTGGAGGTAGTCGCATCCACCCAGGGAACAGAAGGGATCCACAATGGCCCAAGCCCTGGTAACAAGCCATCAACTACAGACCCCACTGCAGACCCAGTGACACCCTTGTAAGTGGCTCCAACATAGCCCAACTGCTGTGTAATTTCACAGGTAATCCTATCAACCCAGAGAACAGACAGGAGAAGGTCTTTATCCTCTAAAACCAGTCTGTAAAGACTGGAAGAAGTGTTTTCTCCCACAAATGCACAGACACCAATGCAAGGCTATGTGGATCCCAAAGAATCAGGCAAATATAATACCACCAAAGGAAACTAATAGAACTCCAGTGACTGACCCTAAAGAAATGGAGATCTGTGATTTGCCTGACAAAGAATTCAAAATAATCATCTTAAAGAAACTGAATGAAATGCAAGAGAACACAGATAGACAACTAAACAAAATCTGGAAAACAATTCATGAACAAAATGTATTTAATAAAGAAATAGAAACCAAAAAAAGAAACAAACAGAAATCCTACAACTGTAGAACACACACAACTGAAAAATTCATAGAGAGCTTTGACAACAGCCCTGATCACACAGAAGAAAGAACTGGCAAACTTGAAGACAAATAATTTGAAAATAACCACTTACAGAAACAAAAAGAAAAAAGCAATGAAAAAGAGTAAAGAAAGTCTAAGTGAATTACAGGATACCATCAAGCAAATGAACATTTGCATCATGAGACTTTCAAAAAGAGAAGAGAGAGAGAAATGGGCAGAAAGTTTATTTAAAGTAATAATAGCAGAAAACTTCCCAAATCTTTGGAAAGAAATGGACATCCAGGTACAGGAAGCTCAAAGGAACCCAAGCAAGATGAAGCCAAAGAAGACTACCTTGAGACACACTGTAATCAAAATATTAAAAGTCCAAGACAAGGAGAAAATTTGGAAAAAAAGCAAGAGAAAAACAACTCATCCCAAAAAAAAGACGTCCCATAGGGCTATCAGTGGATTTCTCTTCAGAAACCTTGCAGGCTAGGAGGTAGTGGAATGATATATTCAAAGCGATGAAAGAAAAAAACCCTACCGATCAAGAAGACTATACCCAGCAAAATTATCCTTCAGAAATGAAGGAGAGATAAAGACATTCCCAAACGAAAGCTAAGGGAGTTCATTACCATTATACCATTGCCATTACAAGAAATGCTAAAGGAAGTTCTTCAAGTTGAAATGAAAGGATGCTATGTAACAATATGAAAAAATAAAAATACAAAACTGACTAGTAAGAGTAAATATATAGTTAAACTAAGAATACCATACTACTATAATTGTTGCATATAAATCACTTTTTTGTTTTTAATTTTTTTTTAAGATTTTATTTTTCCTTTTTCTCCCCAAAGCCCCCTGGTACGTAGTTGTGTATTTTTTCAGTTGTAGGTCTTTCTAGTTGTGGCATGTGGGATGCTGCCTCAACGTGGCCTGATGAGCAGTGCCATGTCTGCACCCAGGATTCAAACCTGTGAAACCCTGGGCTGCCAAAGTGAAGCACATGAACTTAACCACTCAGCCACAGGGCTGGCCCCTATAAATAACTTTTATCTCTATTATAAAAGCTAAAGAAAATAATATTAAAAACAACTATAGCTACAATAATTTGTTGATGGATACACAATATAAAAAGACATAAAAGTGTGACAAGACCATTAAATGTTAGGGGAAGAGAAGGGAGAGTGTAGAGTTTTTGTATGTGATTGAAATTAAGTTATTATTAGCTTAAAATAGATTTATATCTAAAAGATGCTTTCAGTAAGCCTCATGGAAACCATAACAAAAACTATAGTAGTTACATAAAAGAGAAAACATGCACACAAAAAATATACAAAAATAAATCACAAATGAAGGCAGTTAAAAGAGGAAGAAAGAAACAAAGGAACTAAAAAACTTTCAGAAAACAAAGAAATGGCAACAGTAGGTAATTAATCAACAATTACTTTAAATGTAAATGGGCTAAATCTCCAATCAAAAGACACAAAGTGGCTGAATGGATTGAAAAACAAGATCCAACAATATGCTGTCTACAAGAGACTCTCTTTAGCTTTACAGACACACATGGGCTGAAATTCAAGGGATGGTAAAAGATATTCCATGTAAATAGTAACCAAAAGAGAGCAGGAGTGCCTATACTTATGTGAGATAAAATACTTTTAGTCAAAATTGATCACAAGAGATAAAAGGTCACAACATAGAGATAAAGGGATCAATTCACCAAGAGGATATAAAAATTATAATATACATGCACCCAATATTGGAGCACCTAAATAGTTAAAGTAAGTATTAACAGAAGTGGATGGAGAAATACACAGCAATACAGAACAGCAGAGGACTGAAACCCTCCTTTCAACATTGAAGACAGAATTAATAAGGAAACAGTGAACCTGAATAACACCATAGACCAAGTGGACTAACAGACACATACAAAACATTCCATTAAATAGCACCAGAATACATATTCTTTTCAAGTGCACACAGAACATTCTCCAGGATAGCTCATATGTTGGGGCACAAAGCAAGGAGAATGAAACCACATCTAGTATCTTTTCTCACCACAATGATATTAAACTAGAAATCAGTAATAGGGGGAAAACTGAAAAATTCACAAATAAGCGGAAATTAAACAACAATCCTGAACAACCAATGGATCAAAGAAGAAATCAAAAGGGAAATCATAAACTATCTTCAGACAAATGAAAATAAAAACAAAACATACCAAAACTTATGGGATTCAGGAAAAGCAGTTCCAAGAGGAAAGTTTATAATGACAAGTGCCTACATTAAGAAAAAGAAATATCTCTCTGGTGGGCGGAGCAAAATGGCAGGGTGAGCTGACCCGGGATTCTCTCCCCTCCAAAATACAACAAAAGATTGGAAGAACTGAATTTCAGAGAATAAACATAATGCCAGCTCATTAGAGACCTACAATACCAAGAAGGCGGAGATCATAAACCTTGCTTTACACCTTTGGAGGCGCTGGAACGGTAGGAGAGAACATCGCTCCCTCCCCTAGAGTCTGCCATCGCTGCAGCGCAGGTCAGGAAGGAGCCGGGGAGGGGCCGCGTGACCGGGGGATCATCCAGGACTCCTGCCGCTGATTCAGTGCAGACCCGCTGACGGGGGGAAAGCTTCCGTCCGCGGGGACCCTATAAATCAAGGGCCTTGGGAGACCAGAGAACAGAACTGATCTGAACCCAGACCGGCATGTGTGAGTAACAGCCCCTCCCCCCCAGCAAAGCCAGTGGGCGCAGCCATCTTGCCCCAAGGCGGAGAGCTAACACGCCGCTCTCGACCCCCATCTAGTGGTGACAGGCTGTAACTACAACTGAATTCTACCACCATGAGAAAAAACCGCTCCTCTACCATCCAGCAATTTATAAAAGCCCCAGACCAGAAGGAAAACAATAAAAACACAGAATTAAGTCCTGAGGACTTGGAATTAGGTAAACTAAGTGATAATGAATTCAGAGCAGCTATAATCAAAAAACTCAATGAGGTAGAGAGAAAGAGAAACAAGCTGAGTTCTGGAGTTACTTCACAAAAGAGATTGAAATCATAAAGAAGAATCAAACAGAATTACTTGAGATGAAAAACACAATGGACCAGATAAAACAGAATACGGATTCCCTGAATGCCCGGGTAGACAACATAGAGGAGAAAATCAGCATAATCGAGGACAGACAGGCTGAATGGCGCCAGACAGAGGAAGAAAGAGAACTAAGAATTAAAAAAAATGAGGAAAATCTCCGAGAGATAATGGATTCAATGAGGAGTAAGAACATAAGGATCATAGGAATTCCTGAGAATATGGAAAAGGAAAATGGAGCAGAAAGTGTGCTTAATGAAATTATTGAAGAGAACTTCCCAAATCTAGGGATCAACGGAGAAATGTGTGTAGAGGAGGGTTTTAGATCTCCTAGATTTGTCAATGTAAAAAGACCCACCGCAAGGCACATAGTAGTAAAGTTGGCAAATAAGAATGATAAGGAAAGAATACTCAGGGAAGTAAGAAAAAAAAAGAGAATAACCTATAAAGGAGCCTCTATCAGACTGTCAGCGGATTTCTCTACAGAAACCCTACAAACTAGGAGAGAATGGAGTGATATATTCAAAGCTTTAAAGGATAAAAACCTTCAGCCAAGAATACTCTATCCAGCAAGAATTTCCTTCAGATATGAGGGAGAAATTAAATCTTTTCCAGACAAACAAAAGTTAAGGGAATTTGTAACTAAAAGCCCTCCATTACAAGAAATCCTCAAGAAGGCTCTCATACTTGAAAAAAGAAAAAAGGGAGAAAGGGGACACAATCCACAGACTAGGGAGACCAATGGATAGAATCAGAACAGGATAGCAAATATTCAACTATAGCATTAGGGTAAAAATAAGGAAACTACCAAAACAAGGACGATCTTAGCACTCTAACTACCAATTAATAAGACGAGTTGGAATAAAAAATGAAAATAATTATTTAGGAGGGGAAGAGCAAAGGGTCTAAATCAGTATTGGTCGAGTAAGTAAGAGACCACCAGAGAATAGACTATATTATACACGAGATTCTAAATACAAACTTCAAGGTAGACACTAAAATAAAGTACAGAACAGAGTCACAAATCATAGATAAGGAAAAATCTAAGAAACCCAGCATAAGAAATTGCAGTGTTAAATGGGTAGGATAAAGGACACAGGAAAAGAAACACAGGAAAACAAGATAATGAGCGACAGATTGACAGCATTAAGTCCACATGCATCAATAATCACTCTCAATGTGAACGGATTGAACTTTCCAATAAAAAGACACAGAGTGGCAAAATGGATTAAAGAACAAGATCCAAGAATTTGTTGCCTCCAGGAAACACACCTCAGCCCCAAGGACAAACACAGACTCAGGGTGAAGGGGTGGAGGACAATACTTCAAGCAAATAGCAAGGAAAAAAAGGCAGGTGTTGCAATTCTCATATCAGACCAAGTGGATTTCAAAATAAGACAGGTAAAGAGAGACACAGAGGGACAATATATAATGATCAAAGGGACACTTCATCAAGAAGAAATAACGCTTATAAATATCTATGCACCCAACACAGGAGCACCAAGATTCATAAAGCAACTATTAACAGACCTAAAGGAACATGTTAAAAACAACACAATAATAGTAGGGACCTCAACACCCCACTCACATCAATGGACAGATCATCCAGACAGAAAATCAACAAGGAAATAGTGGAGCTGAATGAAAAACTAAAACAATTGGACTTAATAGACATATATAGATCACTCCACCCTGAAGGAGCTGAATACACATTCTTCTCAAGTGCACATGGAAAATTCTCTAGGATAGACCATATGTTGGGAAACAAGGCAAGCCTCTACAAATTTAAAAAAATTGAAATAATAACAAGCATCTTCTCAGATCATAGTGCTATAAGGCTAGAAATTAATTACAAGAAAAAAGCTGAGAAAGGGACAAAGATGTGGAGACTAAACAACACACTACTGAACAAGCAATGGATCATTGAAGAAATTAAAGAAGAAATAAAAAAATACCTGGAAACAAATGAAAATGATAGCATGCCGTACCAACTCATATGGGATACAGCAAAAGCTGTATTAAGAGGAAAATTCATCGCAATACAGGCACATCTTAACAAACAAGAAAAATCCCAAATAAGCAACCTTAAAGCACACCTAACTGAACTAGAGAAAAAAGAACAAATGAAGCCCAAAGTCAGCAGAAGGAGAGAAATAATAAAAATCAGAGCAGAAATAAATACTATTGAAACGAAAAAGGCAGTAGAAAGGATCAATGAGACAAAGAGCTGGTTTTTTGAGAAGATAAATAAAATTGACAAACCACTAGCCAGACTTACAAAGAAAAAAAGGGAGAAAGCTCAAATAAACAAAATCAGAAATGAGCGAGGAGAAATAACAACAGACTCTGCAGAAATACAACAGATTATAAGAGAATACTACAAAAAACTATATGCCAACAGAATGGATAACCTAGAGGAAATGGATAAATTCTTGGACTCCTACAATCTCCCAAAGCTCACTCAAGAAGAGGCAGACAATTTGAACAGACCAATCACAAGGAAAGAGATTGAAACAGCAATCAAAAACATCCCAAAGAATAAAACCCCAGGACCAGACGGCTTTCCTGGGGAATTCTACCAAACTTTCAGAGAGGATTTAATACCCATCCTTTTCAAGCTATTCCAAAAAATTAGGGAAGATGGAACACTTCCTAACACATTCTATGAGGCCAACATCATGCTGATACCAAAACCTGACAAGGACACCACGAAAAAAGAGAACTACAGGCCAATATCACTGATGAACATAGATGCAAAAATTCTTGCAAGTCATATATCTGACAAAGGCATATATCCTTAATATATAAAGAACTCTCGCAACTCAACCACAAAACATCAAACAACCCAATCAAAAAATGGGCTGGAGACATGAACAGACATTTCTCCAAAGAAGATATACTGATGGCCAATAGGCACATGAAAAGATGCTCATCATTGCTGATCATCAGGGAAATGCAAATGAAAACTACACTAAGATATCACCTTACACCCGTTAGAATGACAAAAATATCTAAAACTAATAGCAATGAATGTTGGAGAGGTTGCGGAGAAAAAGGAACCCTCATACACTGCTGGTGGGAATGCAAACTGGTGCAGCCACTATGGAAAACAGTATGGAGATTCCTCAAAAAACTAAAAATAGAACTACCATACGACCCAGCCATCCCACTACTGGGTATTTATCCAAAGAGCTTGAAGTCAGCCATCCCAAAAGTCCTGTGCACCCCAATGTTTATTGCAGCACTGTTTACAATAGCCAAGACGTGGAAGCACCCTAAGTGCCCATCAACAGACGAATAGATAAAGAAGATGTGGTACATATATACAATGGAATACTACTCAGCTGCAAAATAGAACAAAATCATTCCATTTGCAATAACATGGATGGACCTCGAGAGAATTATGTTAAGTGAAATAAGCCAGCAAGAGAAAGATAATCTGTGTATGACTCCACTCATATGAGGAATTTAAAACTATGGACCAAGAACAGTTTAGTGGATACCAGGGGAAAGGTGGGGTGGGGGGTGGGCACAAAGGGTGAAGTGGTGCACCAACAACATGACTGACAAACATTAAAGTACAATTGAAATTTCACAAGATTGTAACCTATCAATAACTCAATAAAAAAAATAATAATAATAAAAAAAAAAAAGAAATATCTCAAAAAAGTAATGTTGGGGCCAGCCCCATGGCATAGTGGTTAAGTTTGGCATGCTCCCCTTTGGTGGCCCAGGTTCGTGGGTTTGGATCAGCCATGCTGTGGTGTCAACCCACATATAAAAAAAAGAGAGAGGAAGATTGGCACAGATGTTAGCTCAGGGCTAACCTTCCTCAAGCAAAAAAAACCCAAAAAGCAACCTAACTTTATATTTCAAGGAATTAGAAAAACAAGAACAAACTAAGCCCAAAGTTAGCAGAAGAAAGGAAATAATAAAGATCAGAATGCACTTAGAGGTTGACTAAGTTCTGGAGATCTGAGAACATCGTCATTATAGTTAAAAATACTGTATTACATACTTCAAAGTTGCTAAGAAACTCGATCTTAAATGTTCTCACCACAAAAATGAAATGATAATTACAGGACATGATGAAGGTGTATTGTAGGAGGTCGTCAAGAAGACAGGACCACCAGTGGAGTCAAGAGTGGAATCAGGCAATCAGAGGCTCCTGCCACTCCCTGTTCTTGGAATGTACCTTCTGCCTACTATTCCCATACTAGCAGCCATTCAAGGATGCAGCCTTGAGTAATGTATTATTGAAACCATCTGGACTGAATATATGACTGAACCCAGTTAAGGCTTCTATATAAACTTTTAAGATTCTGATGGGTGGATGCAAAGATCCACTTATCTTGTGGTGCCCCAAACAAGCCTCTTATGTAAGTTCCTTGCTTATTAAAACTGCCACCTACTAATCTGGAGCGGTCTGCCTCTTTCATTGATCTCTCCTTGCCCTCTGTGTATGGGGGCCAGTTTCAAATTTCACCCAGAAAACTCTGGGGGTTCCAAAGCAACATGGTATTAGTTAATGGTATGCTGGTAATTATACTATAATATGTAAATATATCAAATCAACACATTGTACACTTTAAATTTACACAATGTTATATGTCAATTATATCTCAATAAAAATAAAGAATAGGGAAAAATAAGAGATTTTGCCTTATGTTCATGTGTTCTTTCTCATTCCTTCTCTTTCTTTATGTAGATTTAGATTTCTGACCTTTACCATTTTCTCTCTCCCTAAAAAATTTCTTTTAACATTTTTAGAGGAAGTTCTGCTGGCAATTAATTCTCTAATATTTTGTCTAAGAAAGTCTTTATTTCTACTTCATTTTTTAAAAATTTTTTAATTATTTTTTTGTTGCGGTAAAATACACATAACATAACCATTGTCAAGTGTACAGTTCTGGGGCATTAAGTACAATCACATTGTCAAGCAACCATTACCACTATCCATCTCCAGAACATTTTTCACCTTCCCCAACTGAAACTCTGTACCCATTAAACAATAACTCCCCATTCCACTCTCCCTCCAGCCCTTGTAGTCACCATTCTGCATTCTGTCTCTATGAATTTGACCACTCTAGGAACTTCATATAAGTGAAATCATACAATAGCTGTCCTTTTGTAACTGGCTTCTTTCACTCAGCATACTATCTTTAAGACCATTCATGTTGTAGCATGTGTCAAAATTTCCCTCCATTTTTAAGGCTGAATAATATTCCACTGTATGTATATACCACATTCTGTTTAATCCATTCATCTGTTGATGAACAGTTGGACTGCTTCCACCTTTTGGCTATTGTGAATAACATTGCTATGAATATGGGTATACAAATATCTTTTCAAGTCTCTGCTTTAACTTCTTTTGGGTATATATCCAGAAGTCAGAATGTTGTATCATATGGTAATTCTATTTTTAATTTTTTTAGGAATTGCCATATCATTTTCCATGGTGGCTGAAACATGTTACATTTTCACCAGGAATGCACAAGCCTTCTAATTTCTCAACATCTTCACCAACATTTGTTATTTTATATTGGGTTTATTTTTAATAGCTATTCTAGTGAGTGTGAAGTGGTATCTCATTGTGGTTTTGATTTGCATTTCTCTAATGACTAATGATGTTGAGCATCTTTTCATGTTTAATAGCCATTTGTATAAGTTCTTTGGAAAAATGTCTCTTCAAGTCCTTTGGCCATTTTTAAACTGGGTTTGGCCTTTTGTTGTTGAGTTGAAGACGTTCTTTATATATTCTGATATCAATCCCTTATCAGATATATGATTTGCTAATATTTTCTCCTATTCCATGGGTTGCCTTTTCACTCTCTTGATAGTTCCTTTGATGTACAAAAGCTTTTAATTTTGATGAGGCCTAACATATTTATTTTTTCTCTGGTTGCCTGTGCTTTTGATGTGATATGCAAAAATCATTCCCAAATCTAATGTCATGAATTTTTTCCTCTGTGCTTTTAAGAGTTTTATAAGTTTAGCTTTTACACTTAGGTCTTTGATCCATATTGAGCTAATTTTTCCATATGGTATAAGGTAAGTTCCAGCTTTATTATTTTGCATGTGGATATCTAGTTTTCCCAGCACCATTTGTTGAGAAGACTCTCCTTTCCCAAGTAAATGGTTTTTTGGCACTTTCACCAAATATCATTTGATCATATATGTAAGGATCTATTTCTGGGCTCTCTATTCTATTCCATTGGTCTGTCTTTGTGCTACAACCACCTGTTTTGAATACCATAGCTTTGTAATAAGTCTTAAAATCAGGAAATCTGAGATCTCCAACTTTATTCTCTTTCAAGATTGTTTTAGCTATTTGAGGATCCTTGAGATTCCATACAAAATTTAGAATGAAGTTTTCTATTTCTGCAAAAAATATTGTTGAGTTTGATAGGGATTGCATTGATTCTGTAGATCACTTTGGGTAGTATTGACATCTTAACAATATTATGCCTTCCAAACCATGAACACAAGATGTCTTTCCATTTATTTGTGTCTTCAATTTCTTTCAGAAATATTTTGTAGTTTTCAGTGTACAAGTCTTTTTTTCTCCTTAGTTAAATTTATTCCTAAATACTTTATTATTTTTGATGTTATTGTAATTGGAATTTTCTTAATTTCCTTTTCAGACTGTTCACTGTTAATGTATAGAAATAATCAATTTTTGTGTGTTGATTTTGTATCCTACACCTTTGCTGGGTCCATTTATTAGTTCGAACATTATTGCGTAATTTTCAAGTTTCCCCTCTTCACTTGTGAACGATAACTTCCTAGATATAGAATTATATGTTGCTGAGTTTTTGTTTCAATACTTTACGTATTTCACTCCACTTTCTTCTTGCTTGCATTGTTTCTAAAGAAAAGTCTACTGTAACTCTTACCCTTGTTCCTGTATAGTAAAGTGGATTAACTTCCATGGCTTCCTTCAAGAATTTCTCTTTTTTCCCCCAGTTTTATTGAGAAATAATTGACATATATCACTGTATAAGTGTAAGGTGCATGATGGTTTCACTTACATATATTGTGAAATGATTACCACAATAAGTTTAGTTAACATCCATCATCACATGTAGATACAATAAAAAGAAAAAAATATTTCTCCTTGTGATGAGAATTCTTATAATCTGCTCTCTTAACAACTTTCCTATATATCATACAGCAGTGTCAACTATAGTCATCATGTTATACATTACCTCCCTAGTGCTAGTATTTATTTATAACTGGAAGTTTGTTTAAAATATATAAATTTCTTTACCTATTCATCCATCGATGGACACTTAGGTTGTTCCCTTGTCTTGGCTATTGTAAATAATGTTACAATGAACATGGGAGGTGCAGGTATCTTTTTGAGTTAGTGTTTTTGTTTTCTTTGGATATATTCCCAGAAGTGGAACTTCTGGATCATATGGTAGTTCTATTTTTAATTTTTTGAGGAAATCCATAAATATTTTCCATAGTGACTATACCAATTTACAATTCAACCAAAAGTACACAAGGATTCCCTCTTCTCCACATCCTCACCAACACTTGTTATTTCTTGTCTTGATAATAACTATTCTAACAGGTGTGAGGTGATATCTCACTGTGGTTTTGATTTATATTTCCCTAATGACTAGTGATCTTGAGCGTGTTTTCATGCACCTGTTGGCCACAGATATTCTTTGGAAAAATATCTATTGAGGTCCTCTGCACATTTTTAACTGGATTTTTTGTTTTTTTGCTATTCAGTTGTATGAGTTCTTTATATATTTTGGATATTAATTCTTTATCAGATATATGGTTTGCAAATATTTTTTCCTATTCCGTAGGGTATCTCTATCACTTTGATGGCTTCTTTTGCTGTGCAGAAACATTTTGGTTTGATATAGCCCTAATTGTTTATTTTTTATTTTGTTGCTTGCACTTCAGGTGTGACTTCCAAAAAATCATTACAAAAACCCATGTGAAAGAATGTTTTTCCTAAGTTTTCTTCTAGAAGTTTCATGGTTTCAGGTCTTATATTTAAGTGTTTAATCTATTTCAAATTAATTTTTGTGAGTGGTTTAACATAAAGGTCAAGCTTCAATCTTCTACATCTGAATATCCAGTTTTCCCAGCACCATATATTGAAGAGATTATCTTTTGTCCATTGAGTATTCTTGGTTCCTTTGTCCAATATTAGTTGACTATATATGCTTGTGTTTGTTTCTGGGCTCTCAATTCTGTTTCACTGATCAGTGTGTCTGTTTTTATGCCAGCATCATACTGTTTTAATTACTATAGCTTTACAGTATAGCCTGAAATCAACAAGTGTGACACTTCCTACTTTGTTCTTCTTTCTCAGGATTTCTTTGTTATTCAGGGTGTTATATGGTTCAATACAAATTTTAGGAGTGTTTTTCTATACTTGTGAAAAATGTCATTGGAATTTTGATAGGGATTGCATTGAATCTATAGATGGCTTTTGGTAGCATTGACATTTCAACAACATTAACTCTTCCAATCCATGAACACAGGATACCTTTCCATTTATTTGTGTCTTCTTTGATTTCTTTCATCAATGTTTTGTAGTTTTCAGAGTAGTGATCTTTCACCACCTTGGTTAAATTTATTCCTAAGTATTTTAATGTTTTTGATGCTACTGTAAATGGGATTGAATTCTTTATTTCTTTTTCAGAAAATTCATTGTTAGAGTATAGGACTGCTACTGATTTTTGTATGTTAATTTAGTATCCTGCAAATTTATTGAGTTCATTGATTAGTTCTAGCAGTTTTTTGGTTGAGTCTTTAGAATTTTCTGTATATAACATCATGTCATCTGCAATTAGAGACAATTATACATCTTGCTTTCCAATTCTGATGCCTTTTATTTCTTTTTCTTGCCTCATTGCTCTAGCGAGGATTTCCAGTACTATGTTGAATAGGAGTAGTAAGAGTTGGCACTCTTGTCTTGTCCTCATATTAGGGGAAAAGCTTTCAGTCTTTCACCATTGAGTATGATGTTAGCTGTGGCTTGTCATATATGGCCTGTATTATGTTCAGGTATGTTTCTTCTATGCCTAATTTGTTAAGGTTTTTATCATGAACAGATGTTGAATTTTGTCAAATGCTTTTTGAGTGTCTATTGAGAAGATCATATAATTCTTTTCTTTCATTCTATCAATGTGATGTATCACATTGATGGATTAGCTTATGTTGAACCATTCTTGTATCCCAGGGATAAATTCCATTTGATCATGGTAAATGATACGTTTCATGTACTGTTAAATTCAGTTTGCTAGCATTTTGTTGAGAATTTTTGCATCTATTTTCATCAAGGATATTGGCCTGTAGTTTTCTTTTCTAGTGGTGGCCTTATCTGGTTTTGGTAGCAGGGTAATGCTGGCCTCATAAAATGAATTTGGAACTGTTTCTTCCTCTTCAATTTTTTGGAAGAGTTGAAGAAAAATTGGTGCTAATTCTTCTTTAAATGTCTGGTAAAATTCACCAGTGAAGCCTTCTTGTCTTCTGCTTTTCTTTGTTGGGAGATTTTTGATTATTGAATCAATCTCCTCACTAGTGATTGGTCTATTCAGATTTTTTATATTGCCCTGATTCAGTCTTGGTAGGTTGTACATTTCTAAGTATTTTTCCATTTCTTCTAGGTTATCCAATTTGTTGGCATGTAGTTGTTCACAGTAGCCTCTTATGATCCTTTGGATTTCTGTGGCATCAGTTGTAATGTCTCCTTTTTCATTTATAATTTTGTTGATTTGGGTCCTCTCTCCTTTTTCCTTGGTTAGCCTAGCTAAGGATTTGTCCATTTTGTTTATCTTTTCAAAGATGAGTGGATATAAATAAAATAGAGAATAGAAAAATAAAGAAAATCAGTGAAACCAAAAGTTGGTTCTTTCAGAAAAATCAACAAAATTTATAAACATTTAGCTAGATGAACCAAGAAAGAAAGAGATAAAACTTAAATAATTAAAATCAGAGGGTAAAAAATGGGACATACTACCAATCTTAGAGAAACAAAAAATATCGTAAAGTCACACTATAAATAATTATATGCCCACAAATTAGATAATTTAGATGAAATGAACAAATTCCCAGAAATACATGAACTACTGAAACTGACTCAAAAGAAATAAAAAATCTGAATAGACCTTTTAAAAAATTGATTTAATATTCAAAAAACTACTCAGAATGAAAAACATAGGCCCAGATGGCTTCACTGGTGAATTCTACCAAACAGCATAATAACCAAAAAGTAGAAATAATCCAAAGGTCTATCAACTGATTAAGGGCTAAATAAAAGGTGGTATATCCACACAAAGGAATATTATTTGTCAATAAAAAGAAATAAAGTACTGATACATGCTACAACATGATGAATCTTGAAAACATTTTACTAAGTGAAATAAGCCAGTCACAAAAGACCACCTATTACATGATTTCATTTATAAGAAATGTACAGAACAGGAAAATTTACATAGATAGAAATTAAATTGGTGGTAGCCTGGGACTAGGAGGATTGAGGGGAAATGGAGAGTGATAGCTAAGAAACAGAGTTTCTTTTTGGGGTGATGTAAATTTTCTAAAACTTATTATGGTGATTATTGCACAATTCTGTGAACATACTAAAAACCATTGAATTTTACACTTTAAATGATTGAATTACATGGTAGTTAAATTATATCTCAATAAAGCTTCTTAAAAAGTTGAACAAAAACAACAAAAAGATACACCAAATCATGTTAAATGACCAGCTTTGGGTAGAGATGGATAGAAACTGGGCTGAGAAAGGAAATTAGAGATCTCAAATTTATCTGTAATATTTTAAGTAATTTTTTTAAACAGGAGTGAATATTGTAAAAAACTAACATTTGTTCCTTATGGATGGCAGACATAAAAATTTGTTATACCATCCTTAGTGTTTTCTATATTTTCCAAATGATAAAAGACATTAACTCAAGGATGAAGAGATAGCATGTACAGATTACTGTCAATACATTTTAACTCTGTTATAAATACTAAAAATGATGATAAAGGAAATAAGAACTCACACAAATGAATGGAAAAGTAGAGCACGTTAACATACTGGAACATTCAAGATTTTAAGATATCAATTAGTTCCAAACTAATCTATAGATTCAATGCAATTCCAATCAAAATCTCAACAGAATTTTTTGGTAGATAATGGCAGTGTGATACTAAAACTCTAATGGAAAGTCAAAGAACCTAGAAAAGCCAAAACAATTTGAAAAAGAATAAATTTCTGATTTCAAAATATATTTTAAAGCTAAAATAATCAAGACAATATATTGGTATAAAATAAATAAATAGTGAGTCCAGAGATACACATATATGGAAAACTGATCCAGACAAAAGTACAAAGGAAATTAAGTGGAGAAAAAAACAGTTTTTTCAACAAAAAATATTGAGCCAATTAAATATCTACATGTCATAAAATGAGCATTGATCCATACTTTACACCAGAGACAAAAATTAACTGCAAATAGATCACAAACTGAAATGTAAAGCCGAAAACAACAAAAATATTGGAAGAATACACAGGAGAAAATCTACCTGAACTTGGGGAGGGCAAAGAGTTCTTAGACATGCTGTCAAAAGAACAATCATAAAAGAAAAAATTGATAAATTGCACTTCATCAAAATTTAAAAATTTTGCTCTGCAAAAGATAGCATTAACAGAGTGAAAAGACAAGCTGCAGAGTGTGAGAAAATATTTGCTAATCATACATTCAATACGAGTTATGTTCAGAATATACAAAGAACTCTCAAAACTCAGCAATAAGAAAACAAATAATCCTGTTTAAAAATGGGCAAAAGACATGAAACGACACTTCAACAAAGTGGATGTAAGGAGATGAATAGATGTTCATCTCATTTGTCATTAGGGAAATGGAAATTAAAACCACATTGCAATACTAGTATAGTTATTAGAATAGCTAAAACAAAAATACTAACAATACCAAGTGCCAGCAAGGCTGAGTAGTAACTGCAACTCATATCGCTGGTAGGAATTTAAAACAATGCAGTCTCTCTGGAAACTGATTTCACAGTTTCTTATAAATTTAAACATATGCTTACCTCATGACCTAGCAATCCTATTCGTTGAATTTACCCAACAAAAGAAAACTTACACTACCACAAAACCTATACATGAATGTTCATAGAAGCTTTATTTGTGATAAAAGCTAGATAAAAAGCTTTTCTAGCTAAAAGCTAGAAACAATCCAAATATTATTCAGCAGGTGGGTGGATTAACAAACTGTGGTATACCTCATACAATGAAATACAACTCCACCATAAGAAGGAATTACCTTTGAATTCACATAACAACTTAGATGAATCTAAAAGAAATTTTGCTGAGTGAAAGAAGCCAGCCTCAAAGGATCACATACTGTATGACTCCATTTACATGACATTCTCCAAAATAATATTTATTGCAAGTGGAAAAAAAATCAGTGCTTTCTATCGTTATGGGTAGGGAAATGGATTAACTATAAAGGGAAAATATAAGGGAGTCTTTTTGGGTGATGGAACTGCTCTGTATCCAGACTATGTTAGTACTTAAACAAACCTATATTTAAATTCATAGGACTATATATCAAAAGAAAAACGTCAAATTTATATAAATATTATATGATAATATTTAAAGATGAAATTAAAAATTGATTAATGTGTGCTATAACAAGAAAAGCAACATCTCTTAAAAATAATTCTTTAAAATATGAATTTTAAATATAAAAAAATTTTTAATTATCATTTTAAATGGCAGAGATTGTGCAATTAGACAAAAAAGCAACACCCAACTATATGCTTCCTAGAAGAACACATTTTAAGTACGAAGACACAAATAGGTTTAAATAAAAGAGATGTAGCCACAACTAAAATATACAACTATGTACTGGGGGGCTTTGGGGAGAAGAAGGAAAAATAAAATCTTTAACAAAAAAGAGAGAGATGGAAAAAGATATACCATGTCAAGACTAATCAAAAGAAAACTTTAGTGGCTATATCCATATCAGACAAAGTAAATTTCAGTTCAAAGAATATTATCAGAGACAAAGAAAGCCATTTCATTATGTTAAAAGAGTCAACTCCTCAAGAGGACTTAACACTCCTAAATCTTTATACAGCTAATAACAGCTTCCAAATACATGAAACAAAACAAAACTAATAGAACTGCAAGGATAAATAGATCAGTCTACAATTATAGCAGATTTCAATACCACTCAGTAATAGAAGTAGATAGAAAATCAGTATGAGTATAGAAGATTTGAACAACTCTATCAATCAATTTTACCTAATTGATATTTACAGATCAATGTACCCAACAACAACAGAATACACATTCATTTCAAGTGCACATTTAACATTTATCATGATAGACCACAGACAGGGCCATAAAACAAGCTTCAATTAATTTAAAAGGATTTAGGTCAAAGTATATTCTCTGACCACAATGGGAATTAAATTGGAAATCAATAACAGAAAGATCTCTAGAAAAATCTCTAATATTTGGAAACTAATAACACACAAATAACTCATAGGTCAAGAAAAAAAGCAAGTAGAAATTAGACAATATTAAACTGAACGAAAGGAAAACATAACATATTAAAATTGGGGGATGAAGAATTCCTATTCTGCCAAGATGGAGTAGCCTCATTCCTCATACTTTTTGTCTCTTACAACTAGAAAAACCCCTGATCTAACATTACAAACATGCATAGGGAAACTGAAAGGTAGAAAGGAGGAGGAATGCCTAAGAACCTCAGGAAGGACACAGCAGTGAGCTCCTTGGGTTTGCTTATTCTGTCCCATACATCCTGGACAGAGCACTGCAGAAGTCTCCAACCCAGAACCATCAACTGGCACAGACAAAAAACAAAAACAAAAATTCCAAGAAAATGTTATTCTTCCAGCCAAAGGATTGAAAGCAGGGTGGTCTAAAAACAAACTTTGGCATTACTCACCCTATTCTAGCCAAACAACAATGAAAAAAAACCATACTCTCCTCTTCCCTCCCACAGAGTTCAACAGGGCTGATTGCAGATCTGATCTTCCACCCTACCCCATCTCCACCCTGCAGAGAACATACTCCAATTCCCCCAGCAGGTGGTGTTTAAGAGCACAAGCAGGGAGCTAATCATCCATCTCCTGCCTGGCAGATGCAGGTAGCACTCTTGTTCAGCCAGGTGGTACCAGTGTGCTAAAGAGGACGCTGATCTACCATCTCCAGAGCAGTGGAGGAAAGTGGCAGCAATCCAATCCTGATGGGATGGTACTAGTAAGTCTGAATGAGAAGTTGATCTTCCATTTGCTGCCCAGCATAAGGAAGAGATGTTCCAGTTCTCCTATCAAGGTAGCATCAGTGAGTTCAGCGGCAACAAGATTTAATGAGGTGGTACAAGATGGGGCTAGTTATCATTAGGATTTACACTCATCCTTCTAGCACTCTATGTCAGCAGAGTAGTCATTGGGAAGCTGAATCCTCACATCCACCATACAGCAACAAGATTGAACAAGGTTGGGGAAGCAAGGCTAGTCAGCACCTCCTCTGTGTCAGAGGATCCTACTAAAAACTGAACCTCTACTCACATCAATACAGTAGAACAAGGTGGTGCAAGGAGAGGTGGTTGAAGCTATGCTTCCTACCTCTCCTGATGTCACTTGGCCTAGTGGGAAGATGAACTCCCCCCCACCCATCTGAAACAAGGCAGTGTGAGTCAGTACCCACTTTTGGTGGGGGTGGGTATGTTAACAAGGCCCAACAGGAAACTGAACATACACACACACCTGGCCCTTAAGCCACACCTCAACAGGAGAACTACCTGGTAAAACAAAAAAGATTAATAGAGTCCAGAGTTTCATAATATAATATTCAAAATATCCAAGATACAAGTGAAAATCACTCATCATACTAAGAACCAAGATAATGACATTTGAATGAGGAAAGACAATCAAAACATGCAAACATCAAGATGAATCAGGTGTTGTAATGATCTGAGAAAGGTTTTCATTAACCATCACAAAAATCCTTCAATAAGCAATTATAAATCTTCTTGAAAAAAATGAAATAGAAAAGATAAGTAAAGAAAAAGAGGTTCTAAAAAAGAACTGAAATCATAGAAGTGAAAAATACAGTAACCAAAATAAAAATGCATAGGCTCAGTAGTAGAGTGGAGATGACAGAGGATAAAATCAGTAAACTTGGGAAGAGATCAATAGAATTTACCCAATCTGAACAACAAAAGGAAAAAGACTCGGGGTTGGGGGGAGGGACAATGAACACAGTCTCAGGAATCTGTGGGACAATAGCAAAAGATCTAACATTCGTACTATTGGAGTCCCAGGAGAGAAGAAAAACAGTTGGATTGAAAAACTATTATAAAAAATAATGGCTAAAAACTTCCCAAATTTGATGAAATACATAAACCTACAGATGCAAAATCCTGAGAAAACACCAAATAAGATAAACCCACAAATATCCATGCCAAGGAACATCATAATTAAGCTTCTGAAAACTAAAAAAACAAACAAACTTTGGAAAGCAGTTAGAGACAAACAAAGCATTACAAATGAACGTGAATTTTAATGACAATAGATTTCTTATCTGAAATCACAGAGGCCAGAAGGAAGTCACACAACATTTTTCAACTATTGAAAGAAAATAATTGTCAACTGTGTACTCCATATCCAGCAAAAATATCCTTCAGGAATGAAGAAGAAATAAATACATGCTCAGATGAAGAAAAACTAAGATAATTTGTTTCTAGCAAACCTTCCCTTAAAAACATCTAAAGGAAGTTATCTAACAGACGGAAATGATGAAAGATCTCAAATAAACACCCCATATTTTCACCTTTAAGACCCTGGAAAAAGAAGGCTTGGAACTTCAGAAATGAAATAACATAAGAATGGGTAAAAATTTGGGTAAATATAATAGATTATTTTACTTTTTATGCGTTTCTAAAATTATATTTGATGGTTGAAGTAAAAATTACACTACCATCTGAAATGGTGCTCAAGGTATATACAGGAAATACTTAAGATAATTATACTTTAAAAGTAGAGAAGGGGGAGCTAATTGGAAATAAGTTCTCTATGTTTCCCTTGAAGTAAATAAAACGTCGATACCAGCATACTATGATAATTTATGTATGTTTATTATACCTAGATCAACCACCAAAAACACTGTACAAAGCAATATACTCAAAAACAATACAGATAAATAAAGATTGAATCATTAAAAATGTTTTAATAACCCACAGGAAGGTAAGAAAAGAGAAATAGGAGCAAGAAACAGAGGAAACAGAAAATAAAGAAATAAAAATGGCAAACTTAAGCCCTAACATATAAATAATTACCTTAATAGTAAATGACTTTAATATACCAATTAAAAGAAGTAGATTGACAGAGTAGATTGGAAAGAAAATGATCCTACAAAATCAATATACAAAAATCAGTTGTGTTTCTATATATCAATAATGAACTATCAGAAAGAGAAATTAAGAAAATAATCCCCATTTATAATTGCATAAAAAAGAATAAACACTTAGGAATAAATTTAACCAAGGAGGTAAAAGATTTGCATATTAAAAACTATAAGATAATGACAAAAGAGATTAAAGAGGACATAAATAAATGGAAAGATATTCCATGCTCATGTATTGAAATAATTAATATTGTTAAAATGTCTGCACTACCCAAAGCAATAGATAGACTCAATGCAATCTCTATAAAAATTCCAATGGCATTTTTCACAAAAATAAAACAAATAATCCTAAAATTTGTGTAGAACTACAAAAGACTTCGAATAACCAAAGCAATCTTGAGAAAGAAGAATAAAGCTGGAGGCACCACACTTCCTGGTTTCCAACCAAATTACAAAGCTGTAGTAATCAAAATAGTATGGTATTGGCAGAAAAAAAGACACAAATCAATGGAACAGAATCAAGAACCCAGAAATAAACTAAGGTATATATGGTCAACTAATATTTGATAAGGGAGCTAAGAATGCTCAATGGGGAAAAGTTAGTCTCTTCAATAAATGGTGCTGGAAAAATTGCACAGCCACATGCAAAAGAATAAAACTGGACCACTATCTTACAGCCGATACAAAAATTAACTCAAAATGGATTAAAGGCTTGAACGTAAGACCTGAAACCATAAACCTACTAGAAGAAAACATAGGCAATAAGCTCACAGACATCAGTCTTGGTGATGATTTTTTAGATTTGATACCAAAAGTAAAAATCAACAAGTGAGACTACATCAAACTAAAAAGCTTCTGTACAGCAAAGGAAATCATCAACAAAATGAAAAGGCAACCCACTGAATGGGAGAAAATATTTACAAACCATCTATTTGATAAGGGGTTAATATCCAAAATATATAAAGAACTCATATTCCTTATATATTTGCAAGAAAACAAACAATCCAATTAACAAATGGGCAGAGGATCTGAATAGACATCTTTCCAAAGAAGATATACAGATAGCCAACAGGTACATGAAAAGATGCTCAACATCACTAGTCATTAGGGAAATGCAAATCAAAATCACAATGAGATATCACCTCATACCTGTTAGAATGGCTATTCATCAAGAAGACGAGAAATAACAAGTGTTGGTGAGGATGTGGAAAAAAGTGAACCCTTGTGCCCTGTTGGTGGGAATGTAATTTGGCAGGGCCATTATGGAAAACAGTGTGGAGATTCCTCAAAAAATTAAAACCAGAACCACCATACAATCCAAAAATTCCACTTCTGGGGACATATCCAAAGAAAACACTAATTCAAAAATATACCTGCACTCCCATGTTCATTGCAGCATTACTTACAATAGCCAAGATATGGACACAACCTAAGTGACCATTGATGAATGAATGGATAAATAAAATGTGTTATACACATATATACACACAATGGAATATTATTCAGCCATAAAAAGAAGGAAATCTTGCCATTTGTGACAAAATAGATGGACACTGAAGGCACTGTGCTAAGTGAAATAAGTCAGAGAAAGACAAATATTGTCTGATCTCACTTATATGTAGAATCTAAAAAAAAAATAAACAAAACACTGAAATAATAGATACAGAGGACAGGTGGATGCAGGAAGTGCTGGGTGGGTAAAATTAGAGAAAGTGGTCAAACGGTACAAGCTTCCAGTTACAAAATAAATAAGACCTGAGGATGTGATGTACAGCATGGTCACTATAGTTAATAACACTGGGCTATAATTTGAAAGATGCTAAGAGAATAAATCTTAAAAGCTCATCACAAGAAAAAATTTTTGTAACTATGCATGATGATGTATGTTAACTAGACTTATTGAACATTTCACAATATATACAAATATTGAATCATTATGTTGTATACCTGAAACTAATATATGGTTATATGTTGATTATATCTCAATAAGAAAGGAAAGAAAGAAAATGATCCAACAATATGCTGTCTACAATAAACTCACTTCAAACACGACATAGTTAAGTTTAAAACAAAAGGATGGAAATAGATATACCATGCAAACATTATTCTTTTTAAAAAGCAGGAGTGGCTCTATTAATATCAGATAAAGCAGATTTCAGAGCAAAAAAAATTACTGGAGGGGCCGGCCCGGTGGCGCAGCGGTTAAGTTCACATGTTCTGCTTCTCAGGGGTCTGGGGTTCACCAGTTCAGATCCCGGGTGCGGACATGGCACCACTTGGCAAAAGCTGTGCTGTGGTAGGCACCCCACATATAAAGTAGAGGAAGATGAGCATGGATGTTAGCTCAGGGCCAGTCTTCCTCAGCAAAAAGAGGAGGATTGGCAATAGTTAGCTCAGGGCTAATCTTCCTCAAAAAAATAAAAAAATTACTGGAGACAAATAAACACATTACATAATAATAAATAGATCCATCCACTGGAAGATATACAGAAATGTGTACACACCAAACCACATGGCCTCAAAATATAGAAAGTAAAAACTAATAGAGCTGGAAAGAAAGATAAATATATTCAAACTTAGAATTATCAAACAGAAAATTAGCAAGCATATAGAACTTAAGAACCAAATCAACGAATAATATCTAGTTGACAAATATAGAATATTCCACTCAACAAGAAAAGAATGCACATGTTTTTCCTGATCCATAGGGCATTCACCAAGACAGACCATATCCTAGGCCACAGTACAAACTTAACAAATTTAAAAGAATTGGGGGCCGGCTCCGTGGCCGAGTGGTTAAGTTCGTGTGCTCCGCTGCGGCGGCCCAGGGTTCGGATCCTGGGCGCGGACACAGCACCAGTCGTCAGGCCACGTTGAGGCGGTGTCCCACAGCCCACAACTAGAAGGACGTGCAACTAAGATATACAACTGTGTACGGGGGGTGGGGGCGGTTTGAGGAGATAAAGTAGAAAACAAAAAAAAAGATTGGCAACAGTTGTTAGCCCAGGTGCCAATCTTTAAAATAAATAAATAAATAAATAAAAATAAAAGAATTGAAATCATACAGAATGTGTTTTCTCACCACAGTGGAATCAAACTAGAAATCAATAACAGAAAGACAAGAAGAAAATTTTCAAACACTTGCCTATTAATTAAAACACTACTAAGTCATTCATGGTCCAAAGAATAAGTCTCAAATGCAATTTTAAAATAACATAAAACTAAATGAAAATGAAAACATACATATCAAAATTTTGGGGATCCATTTAATGCAGTGCTGAAAGGAGAATTAATAACATTAAATGCATACATTAGAAAGGAGAAAGGGTATCAAATCAATAATCTAAGTTTTTAATTCAAGAAACTAGAAAAAAGGAGCAGAATAAGCTAAAAAAAAAAGTGAAGGAAAGAAATAATAAAGATAAATTACCTTGAAACTAATGTAATATTTTATGCCAATTGTATCTCATTAAAAAAAAGATGTCAGAAAAAAACTGAAAACAAGAAAATGGAGAAAATCAATTAGACAAAATACTTGTTCTCCAAAAAAAATCAATAAAATGTATAAACCGCTAGTAAGACTGACTAAAAACTATCAAAACTCAACTAAGATCAAATAGAAAACCAAAATAGTCCTACCACTATTAAATAAATTGAATTTGTAATATAAGATCTCTCTTGAAATAATCTCCAGTCCCAGGTACTTTCACTAGAGAATTCTATCAAACACTGAAAGAATTAACACCAATTTTATACAATCCCTACCAGAAAACAGAAGAAGGAACACTTCTCAATTCATTTTATGCAGCTAGTATTACCCCAATACCAAAACCAGACAAAGACAATACAAATAAAAAATGAACTCAAAATGGAACTGTGCTTAAATATAAAATGTAGAACTATAAAATTTTTAGAAAAAAAATAATTACGAGCTAGGGTTAGGCAAAGCGTTTTAAGAGTCATGATACTAAAAGCACAATCTAGAAAGGAAAAATTGATGAACTGGACTCTGAAATATCTTGTTAAGAGGTTGAAAAGACAAGTTAAAGACCACAAAAAAATAATTACAAACCATATATATAACACAGGACTATTATTTAGAATATATAAGAACACCACAATGAGATATCACTACAAAATTATCACAATAGCTAAAATTTAAAAATTTTAAAACACAAAATGCTGGTAATGATGTGGGGATATAGGATTACTCATATATGGCTGGTGGGAATTTAAAATGTTACAACCTGGAAAATAGTTTGGCATCTTCATATAAAAATAAACATGCAACTACCATACAACTCCTAACTGCACTCCTGGGCATTTAAACCAGAGAAATGAATACTTATGTTCACACAGAAACATGTGCACAAATGCTCATAGTTGCTTTAATTATAACAGCCAAAAACTGGGAAGCCAGATGTGCTTTAATAAGTGAACAGCTAAACAAACTATGGTACATCCATATCATGAAATATTACTCAACAATAAAAAAATGAAGTATTGATACATACAGCAATTTGGATGAATCTTCAGAGAATTATGCTGAGTGAAAAAAGCCAATCCCAAAATGTTACGTACTGTATGACTCCATTTATATAACACTCTTAAATTGGAAAAATTATTGAAATAAAGAACAAACTAGTGATTGTCAGGAGTCAGGGGTGGGAGTGGGGAAATTGGACTGACAGGTGTCGCTGTAAAAGGGGAACATGAAAAATCCTTGTGGTGATAGAAATGCTCTGAAATGTATCAATGTCAATATCCTGGTTGTCATATTACACTATAGTTTTATAAGATGTTACTATTGGGGGAAATTGGGTGAAGAATACATGGAATTTCTCTATATTATTTCTTACTACCACAATTAAATCTACAAAGATCTCAAAATAAAAAGGTTAATATAAAAAAAATGGGATGACACTAAAGCAGAACTCAGGAGGAAATTCACATCACTACAGGAATATATTAGAAAAGAAGAAAGTTTTCAAATCAATGACCTCAGTTTCTACCTTAAGAAACTAGAAAAAGAAGATCAAATTAAACCCAAAGTGAAGCAAGAAAAGGAAATTAAAAAAAAATCAAAGCAGAAATCAATGAAATAGAATATAGGAAAACAATACAGAAAAGCAATGAAACCAAAGTTGGTTCTTTTGAAAGTTAATACAATTGATAAGCTTCTAGCCATACTGATCAGGAAAAAAGAGAAAACACAAATTACCAATACCAGGAATTAAAGAAGGGACTTATCTCACAGACATTGAAAATATGCCAATAAATTTGACAATGTGAGTTTTCACAATCATTATTCATTTTTAAAGAAAAATAAACTTAATTTGGTCATAAATATTTCACTTACCTGAATATTTAAGGAAATAAAATTGGTATTAAGATAGCAAGTAATGAACCAAAAATTAAGGATACATTCGTATAGCCCCTGTTCTCGTCCCAATAGCCAAGATTTTCTGAACTGGATCAAAGGCTAATGCTGTGGGCTGATAAGGAAAACCATGCCGAACTGTCTGAAAGAAAGCAAATAGTAAAAAAAGTCACAAGGGAAATAAAATTACAATCACAAGATACCACTATTCAACCGCCAGAATTACTAAAATATTTTTTGTTAATTAAAAAAAAGAAACAACTACCAAATGTTGTTGGTAGGAGTACAAAATGACACAGACACTTTGGAAAAACGCCTTGCAGTTTCTTATAAACTAAACATATACCCGTCCTAATACCGAGAAATTCCACTTTATGTATGTACCCAAGAAAATTAAGAGCCTACATAACTTGTATAAGTATGCCCCTAATAGATTTATATTTAACAATCTAGAAACAGCCCAAGTGTCCAATAAGAAGAGAATCAAAAAAAACTGTGGTATACTCATAAAATACAACACTACTCAACAATAAAAAGATAAAACTACTGATAAATGGAACAACATGGATGATTCTCAAAAACATTATGCTAAGTAAAAGAACATACAAAAGAGTGCATATAGTATAATCACACATAAATTCTGAATAAGCAAAACTAATCTATGGTGAAAAAAATCAGAATGGTGGTTGACTTGAAGAGAACTGATTGGGAAGGAGTATGAAGGAACTTACTGAGTGAAGGTAATAGTCTATATTTTGATAGAGGTTTAGGTTACACAAGTGTATACATTAGTCAAAACTCATCAAATGGTACAGTAAAATTTGTAATTTCTCTATATGTAAATTGTACCTCAAAGAAAAAAGCATTATAAACAAATCTTGAACTCTAGTTCATGATGTGCATACTGAAGTTAAGAGGTGAAATGTACTGACACTTGCAACTTATTTCAAAATACATCCAAAAAAGTAATATGGATATATGGATAGATAGACATACAACAAATACAACAAAGTGATAATTGTCAAATGTAGGTGGTGAGTGTGTACGTGTGTACACACCCACACATACATACATGAGTGTCCACAGTATAATTCTTTCAACTCGTCTGTATGTTTGAAAGCTTTTATAATAACACAATGGAAAAAAATAAAGATATAAAAAGCTCATAATATCATAAAGGAGGTAAGACTAACATATGAAAAGGAACATGCAATATTAGACAGGAATTAATATTCAATGTGCTATAACTTTTCAAAGAAATAGAGAATCCACATAAGTAAGAAAAAAGATACTATATCTTGTTCAGCGAGATATTTAGTGTTCCAAGAACTATTTTTAATGGAAATACTTTCATAACAAAATATTGCATTTGTAAATATTCAGAGATGAAAATAAAGATAAACTACCTTTTAGTTCACCTAAAATTCTTATTCCCCAGACAAAAACAGTTTAAGTTCATTGCATAACTTCCTCTTTTTCTTCTACAGCATATATGAACATATATGCATATGCATATTACATAACATATAACCAGATCTGCAATCTGTTTTTTTACTCGACAGCAGATCATGGAAATATTACCACAAAAAAATATGTACATGTACTTCAACCTACTTCAAGGTTGCAGAGCTTATTATAGTATGAATGTACCATGATGTCCTTAGCCAATCAACCACTGTTCTGTATTCTCCAAAAAATTCTCTACTAAGTTGGTAAAAAAAAAAAAATACCCAGAAAAAAACAGTTTCTAGTCATGATTCTTAACTGAGTTTTTCCCTCTTGACTCTGAACTGTCTTCCTTATTCAAACTTATAAACATAACATTGTCAAGAAGAAGATATTCCTAATCTTCCTGTAGAGCAACGTGGATAACAAAAATCAGAATATACTTACTCTGCAAAAAAAATAAAAGAGTTGGGAACATTTCCCAACTCATTCCATGAGGCCAGTATTATCCTGATACTAGAAACAGACAAAGACATCACAAAAAAAGAAAACTAAAGACCACTAATTCTTATTAATATAGGTGCAAAAATCCTCAGTAAAATACTAGCAAACTAATTCCAGCAACATAAAAAGGATATACACCATAACTTGGTAGATTAATCCCAGTTATGCAAGGTTGGTTTAACATAAAAAATATTTAATGTAATATACCATATCAATAGAATATAGGGGAAAAAACACACGATTATCTCAACAGATGCAGAAAAATTATTACAGAAAATCCAATACTCATTCATCTTAAAAAGCACTCAACAAATGAAAATGTAGAGAACTTCCTCAATCTGATAAAAAGCATGTACAAAAAACCTACAGCTAACATCACACTAATTAGTGAAAGAACAAATGCTTTCACTCTAAAATGAGGAATAAAACAAGTATGTCATCTTTTGCTACTTCTATGTCCTATCTAGGACAATTAGACAAGAAAAATAAATAAAAGACATCCAGATTAGAAAGGAAGAACTAAAACTATTTGCAGATGGCACAATATGCAAGCCTAAGAAATACAATTAAAAATTATTAGAACTAATAAAGGAGTTAGGCAAGGTTGAAAAATTAATGTACAAACATCAATTATATTTCTATATACTAGCAATACACCATCCAAAAATGAAATTCAGACAATAATTTCATTTACAGTAGCATCCAGAGGAACAAAACACCCATAAAAAAAAATGAACAAAAGAAGTGCAAAACTTATATGCTAAAAACTGCAAAACATTGTTGAAAAAAATTTTAAAAGACTTAAGTAAAAGGAAAGGCTCCCATATCCATGGATTAAAAGATTTAATATTGTTAAAATGACAACAGACCCCAAATTGATCTTCAGAATCAATGCAATCCCTATCAAAATCCCAGCTGGCTTTTTTGCATAAATTGACAAATTCATCCTAAGATTCATATGATCCTAAGTCAAATGATCAAGAATACCAAAACGATCTTGAAAAAGAACAAAGTTGGAGGACTCACATTTTCTATTTTCAAAATTTATACAAATCTACAGTAATCAAGACAGTGAGGTACTGGGGTAAGGATAGCCATATAGATCAATGGAACAGAATTGCGATTCTAGAAATAAATCCTCACATTTTCAGTCAACAGATTTTTGACAAGGTTGCCAAGACAATTCAATGAGGAAAGAATAGCCTTTCAACAAACGGTACTGTAAAAACTGGATATCCACATGCAAAAGAATTAACTTGCACTCTTCACTTATACTATATACAAAAATTAGCTCAAAATGGATTGTAGACCTAAATGTAAGAGCCAAAACTATAAAACTCTTGAAGAAAAACATGCTTAAATCTGAGTTACTTAGAATTAGGCAATGGTTTCTTAAACATCACATCAAAAGCACAAGCAACAAAATTAAAAATAGATAAATTGAACTTTGTGAGAATTAAATACTTTTGTGCTGTAAAGGATCCCATCAAGAAATAAAAAGGCAACCCACAGAATGGGATAAAATATTTGTTAATTATATATCTGATAAGGAACTTACATCTAGAATACATAAAGAACTCTTATAACTCAATAATAAAAATACAATCAATGTAAAAATGGGCAAAGGATCTTAACAGACATTTATCCAAAGAATATATAAAAATGACCAATAAGCACATGATAAGATGTCCAACGTCATTAGCCGTTAGGGAACTGCAAATCATATCCAAAATGAGATATAACTGAACACCTGATAGGATATATACAATAAAAAAGATAGATATTAATACATGTTGACAAAGATGTGGAGAAATTGGAGCCCTAATACATTGCTGGTGGAAATGTAAAATCATGAAGTCTCTTTGGAAAATAGCTTGGCAGTTTCACTCAAATTGTGAAATACAGACACAGTGATTCTGCTCCTGGGTATATAACCAAGAGAAATGAAAACTAAATCCACATAAAGCTTTATACAAATGTTCAAAGCAGCATTATTTATAATAGCCAAAAAGTAGAAACAACTCAAATATCCATCAACTGATGAATGGATAAATGAAATGTGGTATATCCATACAATGGATTATTCATCAATAAAATAGAATGAAGTACTGACATGCTATGACAGGATGTACATTGAAAATGTTATGCTACCTGAAAGAAGACAGTCACATATAATATGATTCCATTTATATGGAAAGTACAGAATAGGAGAATATATAGAGAAAGAAATTATATTACTGGTTGCCCAGGGAGGGGGGATAGGGGCTCTAAGTAACAGGAATTGACTGCTAATGGGTACAGGGTTGTTTTTTGGGGTGATAAAATGTTCTAAAATTGATTGTGGTGGTTGTTCCACAACTCTGTGAATATACTGAAAACCACTGAAATGTACACTTTAAAAGGGTGAATTGTATGGTAGGTGAATTCTATCTTAATTTGAAAGAAAAAAATATTGCTCCCCTCAAGAATATCAAATGCACTGCTATTGTATCATCAGACAAAGTATGCAATAAGAAGTTAGGATGAGTTGGAGTACCTGGCTGATTTCAAAAGAATCAAGGCTATCAAATGGAATGACAGATATAGTTAAAAAAAAAAAAAAGGAAGCAAGAGAAAAATGTAGGAGAACAGAGTCTGAAGACTACTATGTCAAGGTCAAAAAAATCTCAATTTTAGGCAGTCAGAAAGTGTTATTGAAAGACTATAGTTTATGCTCAGTTGATGAAGTAAAACAATGGCAACAAAGCTAATCACCAACAAATAAAATTAGGTTCTTATATATCTAATTTTTATTAAAGTTATTTTGCTTCTCTTGCTTTCTTTTTTTTTTACTCTCTGTATTAGTCTGCTCAGGCTGCTATAACAAAATACCACAGACTGGGTAGCTTAAACAAGACATTTATTTCTCACACTTCTGGATCCTGGAAGTCAAGATCAAGTTACTGGCCAATTCAGTTCCTAGTGAGAGGCCACTTCCTTGCTTACAGATGGTCACCTTCTCACTGTGTCTTCACATGGGAGAGAGTGCTCTCTCTCTCTTCCTCATTTTATAAAGCCACTAATACCATCATGAAGGGCCTCATCTTTATGACCTCATCTAACCCTAATTAACTCCCAAAGGCTCCAATTCCAAATACCATCACATTGGGGGTTAGCGTTTCAACATACGAACTTTGGGGGGGACACAGTTCAGTTCATAGCACTCTCCTTTCAAAATGTTGCAGGGGATGACATGAGCTGGCCAATCATATCAACAGTTCCAAAAATCTCTCCAGATACTTGAAGCAAAGAAAGATAGACAGAATTAGTTACAAATATGTGGAAGGGCTGGTTATATTACCCTGGGTTAAGGAAGCTGCTACCACCTCTGAGATGAAAGACACAAATCCATACTCATTGCTGACACTGCAAGAGGCACTACCAAAAGCAAAAGGACTTTTCTTTCTTCCTATTTTTTAGTCTGGCACAAGTGCCTCTCATTGGCAGAATCTAACCAGAACCCAGCTGACAAGGAATTCTGAACATTTTGGTTTTAGTTTTAGTTTAGTTTTAATTTTAATTTCCTCAGTATATAAATGAAAGCACAGAAGGCCTGATGTGGAACTGAAAGCAATACAATGAGACAATGCAGAATTCATATTAGGCCTGGTTGACTAGGCTTAATACTATCATAATATTTCAAAACAGCCTCAAAACTACCTGTGACAGAGACTGCCTGTTGCTCCACAATATCTTCTTTTCCCCTTTTTCTCTAGTAATAAAATTTTGAGTGCTATACATAGCAATCCAGTTCACACTATATTTCCCAACCTCCACTGCAGGCTAGATTAGATTCTGAACAAAGGAATGAGAGCAGAAATTACATAAACCCTTTAAAGTGAAGGAAAATCCTACTTATTTTTCTCACTTTCCTATGGATTGGAAAATAGATACAATGGCGGGAGTTGGAACAGCCATCTTAGAACATGAGATGGAGGCCATATTTCAGGATAGCAAAGAAACAAGACAGAAAGACTTTGTTGGGTTCTAGACACCATAGAGCCATTGAACCAGTCCTGTGTTGCTTAAGTTTGGACAGATTTCATGAAAGAGAAATAAATTTCTACATTGTTTAATCCACAGTTAGAAAATGACATTCACACGGACACAATATATTCTGGTAAGCAAAAAACAATTATTACTCTAACTGTGGAGTAACTCCCATTGATGGGAAAATTCTCTCAATTTCAATGATATTTGTTTCCAATAAAGCCAAATTACTTTAACTTTGGGCTGCTTAGGGCTATGTGTGTACGTCCACAACCTTCCCTAAATTTGATGTCATCTTGGATCACTGAAAGTATTGCTGAATAATTTCCTGCTCTCTTGAATTAAGGAAAAGACTAAGAGGACCATGACAGGCATATGACACCATGGAGTGGCATAATGGTAACAAAATAAGAAGTTCCTATAAAACCCCATCACACTGTGATAAAAAGGTAACATTGCTCTATATGCACAAGTACGGCAAAGTACCTGTTCATACAAATGCCCTTGGCAGTTGAGGTTTTGGTACCAATTTCTCAGTAAGACTTTTAAATCTCTTGAAAGAATAAGAAAACTATCAAGTTCAAAGATCCAAAAGGCAGTTGATACTAAAATTAAAGAAGAATAAAGCACTACTATACCCCCATCTTACAAGATATTTGGAAGCAGACATAATAGAAATGGAATGTTTATTAACACAAATATTTTGAAATTTTATATCATTTTTCTCTCATTTTAGTTTTATTTTTATCACACTCAACCATGTACATAGTTTAACAAGCCAGATAATCCCATAGGACATATTATAAAAATTAGAAATCATCTGTCCCCTCCCCATTTCCTACTTCCCAGAGGCAACTACTTTTCAATCTTTTGCTATTTATTTTGTATGTACCTAATATGTCTCAAAATAACATTTTAATATTGATACTTATTGACATTTCAAAAAAAATATTCTTTTATACCCACCCCCTCACTACACATACAAGCACCCTTGCCATATCACTCTCCTCCCATGACAGTCAGTGTTGTTGGAGGAGGTCATTGAGAAGACAAGACTGCTGGTTGACCCATGAGCTGGAGCCAGGCAATACAGGTACCTCCCTCCCTCCTCTGTCCTTGGAATGTGCGTTCCTCTTGCCTTCCCCACACAAGAAGCTGCCCAAGGACACAGCATTCAGATAGTAATGTAGTGTTGAGACCATCTGGACAGTATACATGACTGAGTCCAGTTAAAACGTCTATAAAAACTTTAAGATTCTGGTGGGTGGGTGTGGAGATCTACTCATCTTGTAGCCACCCAAGACAAGCCTCACATGTAAGTTCTCTTGTTCATTAAACCTGCCACCCACCAATCTGTAGTAGTGCACCTTTTTCTTTGGTCTCTTCCTACCTTCCCTGTACAGGGTCAGTTTGCGAACTAACAATTGGTGAGCCAGCCAGGAGACTGAAGAAATGGGCCTTGGGAAAGAGGCATCCATGTGAGAAATCCTGAGTTGGCCATCAACCTCTATGTGGGGAGGGGTGGCTTGTCTGTTAGATGCTGTGGACCACTACTTGAGTACGGAAATGCCCGCAAACTCCAGCTGGTCTAATATGCTTGTTTGAGGAATTGTGGCAAAGAAGGAAGACAAATGGCTGCTGCAGTGGGCTAGCCTCTACAGTGGGCAAGCCTCTACAGTAGGCAGTTCAGCTGGCCACTAATGCCCAACTAGAGGCTGAAATTTGAGTTAGAAAGATGGAAGAAGAGCTGACGTTAGAGAAGGCTGTGCAATTGTCCACCATTCTGCCAGCTTCAGAGCTGGCAGACAAGGTGAGAGAGCAGGATAATAAGTTAGAGACCATAGCATGCCACTTTGCAAAGCTAGGAGGGCACAAGCTGCCATGGATTAAGGTCCAAGCACTTGTGACAAAGCCTGTTTGGGACACTAAGAGGTAGAATCCCTGGTAAAGTGATGAGAGTGAAGAGGAGGATGTTGTGGTAATTGACAGTGAAATGGAGGAAACACCCCATGGTGTCCAACACCTAACATGGAAGAAAGAAAAAAAACAGTAACAAAAACCCCAGCCATCAGGGCAGCCCCCAGTTCAGGAAACATTAATAATGAGAGAATATACTCTTACTGAGCTTATTGATATAGCCACCAAGTTGCAGCAAAAGGCCAGGGAAAGTATCCAGGCATGGTTAGTGTGGCTATGGGATATGGGGGGCAATGGGATTTCTCTAACTAGCCAGGAGGTAGAGAAAATGAGCAACATCACCATACAGCCTGCCCTCTGGCAGTCCCTGCATGGCACTCGGGGGTTTCAAGGTACTCATTCCCTTATAAATTGGATTATTGTATCCTGCAGCGTGGCTTGGCCCAATGAGGGGAACCTCCCTGGGTATGTAGGACCCTGGAAATCCATAAAGGAGGTAGAACAAATTCTTAAGGAATTGGGAATGAGACTGGCAATCTATGCCCCTCCTTTGAAGGTCCTGATCAGACCACGTTCACTGCAGGAATGAAAGCTATGGAGTCTCTGTGTCTGTCTATATGTTTATCAATGAATATATGTTATGTATATGTGATGTGTTTCTACCTCCAGAGGGTATCGTCAAAATTCTTTTGTAAAAAAGCTCTATTTAACTGGATTAAATAAAAACAAGCTTTAATATCAATAGTGTACTTATGCAATACTGAAATTTATTTTTCTTTCATCTGCTAAAAGACAAAGTTTTCCTGTACTATTAGTCTATTCTTGATGAGACTGTGAAAGGTTTTCCTTCACCTTTTAAGTAATCTGCCTGGAAAACAAAGTTTCTATGTTTTATCAAAATAATTTCCTATGCTTCATGTTGTCTTTATCAGGTTTTCAATTACTTAAGAAAACTGAATTTTCTCTATTAAAAGAGCTAAATTTGGGGGCTGGCCCCCTGGCCAAGTGGTTAAGTTCGCGCACTCCGCTGCAGGCAGCCCAGTGTTTTGTTGGTTCGGATCCTGGGCGTGGACATGGCACTGCTCATCAAACCACGCTGAGGCAGCGTCCCACATGCCACAACTAGAAGGACCCACAACGAAGGATATACAACTATGTACCGGGGGGCTTTGGGGAGAAAAAGGAAAAAAATAAAATCTTTAAAAAAAAAAGCTAAATTTTTTAAAATTTTTACAACTGTAGAACTTTCTGCATTTTCCTTTGAAATCTTTGTCAGCTTTGTTTATTGGATAACTAAGTATTGTTTCACAGCAATCTTTGATCCTATTTAATCAAGTTTTTAAAACCTTTTGGTATTTTTGACAAGCTTCCCAAAAGTCAAATTCTAAATGAAGTCTTGCTGACTTTGAACGAACTTTAGGATTTTCCAGAGGGCCCCTGGAATATTTCAAAATATGTGTTCTCTCTCCTTATAAAAGAAGGATATCAAACTAAATTAGGCTTATTTGATATATTACATAGGGAGCATGGACAAATAAGAAGTGATGCTAAACTTTATTTAGGTTATTTGTATAAATATATGTTATTAATAAAAGTGCTTTATCTTCAAGGAGATTCAAGAAAAGACTCTGACGAGTACAGGTTTCTGATAACTAAGATCAATTTGCCTTCACATGGGAGAGGCAATAATGAAACTTTCAAGTGCTTCTCAAAGGCCATCTGCAGAGCCCCACAATATGTCATGGGATGGTGGCTTGAGACTTGTCCCTGTTCTCCTTCCTCACATCAACAAAATGGGCCCATTACATTGTTGATATAATGTTAACATGTGAAGACTTGCCTCTACTGCAGGACACTCTGCAGACTTTGCTGGAACATCTTCAAGGAAGAGGATAAGATGTACCTGCAGAGGAACCCGCAGAAAATTCATGGCCCAGGCACTGCTGCACGGTTTTGGTGAGTTGTTTGATCAGGTAAGACACACATTGTCCCAGAAGCTGTGATTAATAAGGTGCAAACCTATCCAAACCCTAAGAATGTGAGAGAAGTGCAAGCCTTTGTAGGAATTTTGGGGGTTCTGGAGGACTTTCATTCCCTACCTGTCACAGTGCCTCCATCCCTTATTTGTTGTTGTTAGTGCCATCAAGTCGATTCCAACTCCTAGCAACCCTGTGTACAGCAGAGGGGAAGCCTGCCCAATCTTATTGTGCCATTCTCTCACCTTCCAGCACTGTATCAGACAATGCTCCACTGCTATTCATATGGTTTTCACAGCTAATTCTTTTGCAAGTAGGTAGCCTGGCCCTCTTTCCTAGTCTGTCTTAGTCTGGAGACTCCACTGAAACCTGTCCACCATAGATGACCCTGCTGGTATTTGAAATATTGGTGGCAGAGCTTTCAGCACCACAGCAACATACAGTGGCCACAGTAACACAACCAACAGACAGGTGGTATGGTTCTATGACCAGGAAATGAACCCAGGCCATAGCGGTGAAGGCACTGAGTCTTAACCACTAAACCACTAGTGCTGGCTCCTCCCTTATACCACCTGATAAAGAAAGGGCATGTGTGGGACTGAGGATCTGAGCAGCAAGCTGCCTTTGAGAAGGTAAAAATATTAGTAAAGAGATTAAAGCTCTGGGCATCTCCCAAGCAGAGCTCCTATTTGATTTAGATGTGTCTGAGACTCTGGAAGGTTGGGCACTATGGCAGAGACAACATAAAGAGGGAGTACCTCTAGGATTTTGGTCCTAGTTCTGCTAGGAGGCAGAAACACAATATACCTCCACAGAGTAACAGCTCCTCGCAGTGTCCACAGCACTCCTCCAGGTAGAACCTCTCACGAAGGAACAACATCATGGTAAGAACTTCCCTTCCTATTAAGAGGTGGTGAGAATATGTTCCATCGACGCACCTCTGCCATGGCTCAAACTCCCACTTTGACTAAGTGGTATGCCTATTTGCAGCAGAAGAGCACCTTGTCCACCAGCCCACTATCTCTAGAAATACAGGGGCTACTACGCCCTGTGAACTACGTAGATCCTCCAGATGCCCCTGCCTCTATTCCTATGGTGACCCCTGTAGTCTGTAGAAAGGGAGTGGGAGAAATTCCTGCTGATGCCTGATATACAAATGGATCTAGTTGAGGCAATCTGTCCAAAGGACTGCTGTCGCTATTCAGCGCATCACCGACACCATCTGGATGGAAACAGTAACAAATCATAGCAGCCAGTGGGCTGAACTCAGAGCAGTTTGGCTGGTGATCACTCATGAGCCCTGGCCATTAATCCTCTGCACTGACAGCTGGGCTATTCTAAAGGGATTAACCTATGGCTTGGACATTGGGAAGCCGAGGAGTGAATGATCATGAATAAACCTTCGTGGGGTCAGAATATGTGGAAAGACATTTGGGTCCACCTGTGAGAGCCTCAGGCACTCAAAAACTGTTTTCCACATCCGAGCTCATAAGGCAAAAATATTCCCTGGCAATCAGGAAGCTGATATCCTAGCTCATCTATGAGCCCTAGGAACTGACCCTTCAGTAGATATGGCAGATTGGGGGTCTAGAAAGAGCAGTCACTGGAGTGCCCATGTCAGATGGCGTATTGCCAAAGATGTCTGATTGCCCTTAAAATACCGTGACTTGGTTAAGGCAGTAACAGCATGCCCTGCGTGTTCTAAACAATGCCCAAGGCAACTACCAAAGGAGTCTGGGGTCACCACCAGAGTTCCCAACCTATGAGGGATTGGCAAATTGATTATATTGGCCCCCTACCTGCGAGTGAGGGTTCTAAATACACCTTGGTTTGTATAGCCACTGCATCTGGCTTAACCCAAGCTGTCCCCTGTTACCATGCAAACCAAGCTGCCACCATTAGGGGATTAAAGAAGCTGAGTACCATGTATGGATATCCTTGTGAATAGACAGTGATTGGGTATCACATTTCAAAGGTCATGATATGAAAGACTGGGCAAAAGAACATGTCATTGAATGGAAGTTCCACCTTCCCTATAAGCCACAGGCAGCAGGCTTGGTAGAAAGGAAAAACAGAATATTAAAGTAGCAGATCAAATTATTAACAGGTAAAACCACCTTGGCCGGGTGGACTAACGTACTATCCCAGGCTTTAATACATTTGAATGATCAACCCGTAAGGCCTATTGCCCCATATGCCAGACTGAGGACCCCTGCTGAGACACCCAATCAAGGCATGGAAGTTGAAGGAAACAGCCATTGACCCAATTCTCATCGTGGATCAATGTGCTATACTGCTGAGAATACCAAGCCCCATCATACCTAGGAAAGGCACTATCCACTGGAATTTGCAATAGGACCTCCCACCAGAATGGGTGAGTCACTTCGCATCCCTGAGTGAGAGAAAACTACTCAATCTCCACTGAGATCCTGTTGTCCTGCTGCAAGCAAGACATGTTGAAATGAACTATGCCTGGAATGGAATTAAAAGAGGGGAGAAGGTAGGTGTCTTGGTCCGGCACATCATGCCCCCTTGTCCATCTCCTCATGCCTAACAGCTCTGCCTGCCCTGGCCAACATGTGTGGTACACACAACCAGATCAAGTTCCCAAAGCTGCCAACCTCCCTCTCCTCAAGGTCAGGTGAGTACATTCTGTTTTCCACTGGTATGATCATTTGGCCTCAGTGTTTGTCCCCTGCCATTGGCCTAGAGGACATTGTAACACACATAGAAGCCCTTACTAAATTCACCCAGCAGGCCTTAAATGATAACCAGCTAAGCCTGTCTTTACTGAACACTGAAATGTCTCTAATGAGAAACGTTATCCTCCAAAACAGGATGGCTTGGACATTATCACTGCCTTGCAAGGGGGCACCTCTGTAATTATCCAAACAGAATGTTGTTTGGTATATCATACCTGATAAGTCTACTAATGTATCATCTTTATTAACTCACCTGAGGGCAAAAGTGAACACCCTGAGTGATCTGACCCCAACCTAGGGGGCTTAATAAATCAGTCATGGGGTTCAGATCATGGGGTTCTCGGTGGAAAAAACTGTCACTGATTTTGGGAATCATTGTCTTAATCTGTGTTTTCTCTGGCATGTGCCTGTACAGCTGCTGTGGCATCTGCCTTCAATGCAGCCAGATAGCTGCCAAATAAGCCACTTCCATGCTAGTGAAACCCCTCACTTACTGCTCAGGGTACATTGTGGAAGAGGGGGGAATGCAAAGATTGTAAGAGCCAGTCACAAGGGTGGAATGTTGGTGGAGATTCTGGAGAGGACATGATGACCCGTTGACCCTAGAGCTGGGCCTGGGCAATCAGAGGCACCTCACTCCCTCCCCTGTCCTTGGAATGTGCACTCTTGCTTGCCTTCCCCATGCTAGAAGCTGCCCAAGGACACAGTCTTGAGATAGTGACATGATACTGAGATCATCTGGACAGTATATGTGACTGAGCCCATTTAAGGCCTCTATATAAACTTTAAGATTCTGGTGGGTGAGTGTGGAGATGTACTGTCTTTCAGCTGCCCAAACAAGCCTCATATGTAAGTTCCCTTGCTTATTAAACCTACCACCTACCAATCTGGCATGGTGTGACTCTTTTTTTAGTCTCTCCCTGCTCTCCACGTATGGGGCTAGTGAGAACTAAGTGTTAACACTCTATTATTACTAGTTTCTTATTTTGCCTCACAAATGTTTTTGTTCCCTGAGGTTACTCTTCTTTTTTTAAGTTTCGTTTGCTTAGTTTTTATGTGCTTGTCACTAACCCAATCCCAAACTCTTCCCTGAATTGCCCAAATCATCTTTTAATATGTTAAACACATCAGGTATATATATTCAGAGAGAGGAAGGAGAGAGACAGAGACAGAGACAGAGAGGGAAAGAGAGACAGAGAGAGAAAGGGAAGGAGTATTTATATAAAATTCAAACAATTTCTAGTGACAAAAAAGCAAATCAGTTGTCCCATGGGTCCAGGGGCAGAAAGATTGATGGGCTGCTGCAAAGAGCCACAGGAACAAAATGTTGGGAACAAAAATGTTCCCAATTTTGACTATGGTAGTGATTTCACAGGAAACTCATCACATAGTACAGTATTTATAATTTCAGATTATTTTAAGCATTATAAAGTAAATACTCATGAATATAGTTATAAAATGCTAAATAAGATACTAGTAATTCACTCCAGTAATATATCCTAACAATGATAAACCATAAGCAAATAAAGTTTATTCCAGAAATGTAAGTATAGATGTTAAATATACATACACCTCATATTCCATTTGTCACTAATATTTGTCACCCTTTTCCTTTCCTTATCTTAAATTTGAAGTTTTTCAGGCCTCCACCTTGAAACTAGAGGCCTTCTAACTGCTTACAAAATAAACCTCGGCAAGATACAGATACAGAAATGCAAATAATATTCATCACATAAATGCTTTGCAAATGTTATTTCTAAAAAGGAGTCTAATAAGACAGCTGTACTTTACAGATTGCTGCTACCCCTTGTGAATCTCTAAGGAGTCTGTAATTCTGATTGGTTGTTTTACTTAATAATGTGTTCCCGTGATAGTAATATTTAAATTGATGTAGCATTTTCAGAAAAATATAAATACATGCGAGTTTTCTTTATAAAGCTAGAATAAAGTCATTGGTACTTTTTCTTTTTCTCTCATATGCGTGAAAGAAAAAAAACATTTAAAAGTATGTCTCTGTTGGATTTAGACAAAGATTTGACTGCCTAATCTCATTTAAACTAACAAAGACAGCTCAATATCAGGATATGTACTGACAATCATTAAATCAACAAATTAAAAGATAAAACCTCATGATTATATGAATAGGTTCTAGAAAGAGATTTAATAAAATTCAGCAGTCAATTCAAGTAAACATCTTATGTAATATAGGACTAAAGGAAGACTACTTAAAGATGATATATATTAACAATAACAAAAATAACAACAAACATGATACTAAACAGCAAAAAGCTATAATCATTCTCATTAAAATAAAGAAGAAGACATACATGTTCATTATTCCCATGATTATTCAGCTTTGTTTTAGAGATTCAAGCTAATTCAATAGGACAAGAAATTAAAATAATATATATAAATGCAAGAAAGTAAGAAACAAAATGGATTACTAAAATTTTTTAGAAATAAAAGAATGTGGTAAGTTGTCTAAATACAAGGTAAATAAACAAAAATCAGTAACTTTTCTTTGTACTAGAAATAACCAATTACCAATAAAATTGGAGGGAAATCCCCAATTATATTTTCAGTTGTTAAAGTCTGTCAAATTTGTTAAAAGTCTCAAACAAATGTTTTCTTCAGTAGCATTGAATAATATATTTTCTAATACATAAAATAATTAGAGAGAAAATATTTTTCACTGGATTGGAACTTAATCTGATTAATACCAGGAATGTAGTCATATATTTCAATGTTTATTTACTACTACAGAAGTTACTGCACAACTGTTAGAATTCCACTAGAAATAAAGAGCTGATGTAATTAGTTTGTGTTGTAGCTGTGACAACAAAATACCATCAGAATTTAGTATTCAAGAAGCAATTATTTGTTTATATACCTCAAAAATTTTTTCATTATTGTTCTGTGATTCAAGCTGCTAAAAGCATCTCTTTTCAAAGTATCTACAAAAACCTAATAATGGAAAAATTATTTATACATAGTAATAAACAAATGAGGCCCTAATTATTAGCATTTTTCAAAAATAAAATATTCACCACTTATCTCTCAAATCCAAGGTCAAGGCCTCTCTCCTACATGAAATATTTGCTAAAATTCTAAGTTAACACCACAGTTTAGCACTTAGTCAAAATTACTGAAGAATGATTATGAACCTTTTGTCTCCTTAAATAAGTTCTAAGTTCCTTTGTGAGCAGGGACCATGCCTTTAATTTGTCCCCTTCACTTAGCTCAGTACTATTGATTAAATAGTTAGGTTTTAAAGTTTGTCAGTATGATTTATGCAAATAAGTAGTATTTCCTTCAAAAACTATTCTCATATTTTTAAGAAAGATGAATAATTAAAATATTTTTGAAGTACTGAATATCTGAAGTATTGAAATAAAATCTTTATCTAGAATAATTTTAAATCAATATATAATTATCTCTGTATTTTGAGCTGTTGTCTCAACTTTCCACAATAAAGAAAGCATATTTGAGATTTTTTTTGAAAGTTCAATAGCTATCATTCTCACCCTTTTCCCTCTGAGAACCTTTGTGATTATTGTAACCATATGCAACTGAATAATATAACATTAAGGTGTTAAAACAAGCATCCACATTTGAATGATATTTTTAATATACACAGTTATTTAACTGAGGATATGTTATAGATACTAATGCATCATTAAATCTAATATAAAAGTAGGTTATTCTTTACTACCTGATTGTGTTTCTTCCTACAATATTTTATTACAGACGATTTGAGATCAGAGATTCTGTTGTTTCAAGCTTAAGAGGATTACAGGAATTCAAAAAACTATTGATTTTTATCACTGACAGTTTAACACATACAGTGAGTAACTATGATTCTATAGTTCATACTGTTAATGTTACAAAAAATCTGACTTATAATTGAGATAATGCATATAAATATGCTTTACAAATTGAGCATACTATGTAAATACAAGTCTACAGTTCTTAAACTTAACAGAAAACTGTCCTTTCAAAATATGAGGGAATCAAGTTCAAATTAAATGCATTTACCTTTCTAATATTATCTCACTATCTCTCATACTATCATCTTCTCTCATAGTATCTTGTAGGTATGTTAAAACATACCTTCAAAAACATACCAAATGGTTTATGAACAGGCCCAATTCTCCCTACTGAAAAATATAGAGATATACATAGGAAATATGTACTGACAGAACTAACATGAATATTAATAGACTAATAACATGAACTAACCATGGGTAAACCCTAAAAGACATCCAATTCTATCATCTTTATGATTTAATAAAGGACACAGAACTGAAGGACAGAACAGTCTCTAATGTGGCAGAGTGCTCCTGCAAAGTATTTCCATTGATTTTTTTTCCACCCCTAGGACTCATTTTCATCTTCTTAGGTGATTTTATCTTCTGGTTTATATATTTTCTCTCTACTCTGAAACCTACTAACAGTCTTATGACTTCAATATCCTTGTTTCAATCTATCATACACCTTGACTACATCATTCTCCCCTTTCAGCTCACCTGACCATTGCCAATTAATACCATCAGACTCAAATGAACATAGCCTCAACATCATACACTTCTAGACCTCTGTCAAGAACTCAAATTTGGCATCCTCTCTATTGACTCACAGTATCTTTTCCTCTCGTCACTTCTGTTTCATCTTTCTTTCTTTCTTTTTTTTTTTTTTAAAGATTGGCACCTAGGCTAACAACTGTTGTCAATCTTTTTTTTTTTTTTTTTTTTAAGGATTGGCACCTGGGCTAACAACTGTAGCCAATCTTTTTTTCTTTTTTCTGTTTTATTTCCCAAACCGCCCCCCCCCCCCGCCCCCATACATAGTTGTATGTCTTAGTTGCAGGTCCTTCTAGTTGTGGGATGTGGGACGCTGCCTCAACGTGGCCTGACGAGCGGTGCCATGTCTGCACCCAGGATCCGAACCCTGGGCCGCGGCAGCGGAGCACGCGAACTTAACCACTCGGCCACGGAGCTGGCCCCTGTTTCATCTTTCTTACTATCCTAGTACTTCCACTTAAACCCTCCTACTTATCTGAAATCTTTATTTTTCTTTCTGACTACACTAGCCTCTATTCACAACTTAACATCTCAACACATTTCAATTTAATTCTGCATCACGTTTGAAAGAAATATATACATCTTTTATTGAATCTATTTTATGTATCTATATATATCAAACAAATTTCTGTGAACTAAGATCTTTTCTCATTGATATATTATAAAAATGGAAATTTGTAGTCATAGAAAAATAATTTGGCTCTGGGGTAAACTAAAAATCACTTTAAAAGAAATGAAAATCTTGTGAAGCAAAATTACAGACAGGATGATGTGGAAGAATATTGTGCTAGGAATCAGGAGATCTAGTTCAGGTCCCAGTTCTGTCACTTACTATCTAACTTGGACACATTACTTAAGCTCTCAGTTTCTTCATCTATAAAATAAAGAGAATGAACTAAATTACTTTAAGATCCTTTCCAATTCCATACTTTGCTCTTCATACAAATACTTGCACTAGAAACCATGGTAGACTTAGGGACACATGATAAAGAGATAGGTAGTTCTGTATTTCTCACTATGAATGTATTCCTTAAAAGAAACAAACAATAGGCTTATATTTAGTGTTATGTTCCCTGATTCAAAAGGACTAATTATCTAAGTAGTTATGGTGTTAGACTATTACAGATGATTTGCTGTTTATTTAGTTTGATTCCCTTGTGAGCTACACACTGGCATTTCAAACAGTCCACTGAGATATCTGGTACTATTGTTATTTCTATAAGTATAAATAGCCTTTAAGTATTTGCAGGCCACCTCTGTCCCTCAGATGGCACCTCCTTAAATCTCCAGTAATAGGGAGGGTAGGCATTTGGAGCATCCATTACAAATAAAATAAGATCTAAATTTACAATCTACTTGCAGAAACAGCATTTTGTTCCCTACCAAAGAAGTAATGGAGAGTTGATGCCTTTCTTTCCTCAGCCTATTTACTGGCAGTTGCAAAGAATTTGAAAATGAAGGTTTTCCTCTTGCTACATTAGAAATAAACAATGAAGACTATATGCATACAATCATTACCCCCAAGGCTACTGTCATCACCATCTGTTTACTATGCATAAGGAACAGTGGAAAACACTTTACATGGATTATCTCACTTAATTTTCGTTTATTTCTATAGTCTATTCCTATGATGTAGGTGGTATCATTACAGATGAAGAAATTGAGGCTTAGTAAGGTTAACCAACTTATTCAAGGTCACTAAGCTAGTGAATACACAATTTAATTGATAGCTTTGGAAATGAGAGCTATGTAGCTTTTCAGTACTCTAATCTTGTCTCAGGATGAAAGAATGTAACCTCCTGATTTGCACAATATGAATTTAAAACCAAAGCCAAAAATGGCTTTCAAAGCTTCAGCCTGGGGTAGAATCAAGATCAGCCATTGAATTAAAGAAACCACAAAGACAATAAATAACCAAATGCTTCTGCTCCTAACTTTACTAAGTAGTGTAAATAAGATCAACTGATCCTTATGCCTCATGCGTCAATCAACAAAATAGTAAGATTGTATCAAAAAGGAGGAGCAGTGGTCATTTCTGATCTTTGAGTGGTAGGGTATGAAAAAAAGGGCAATACAGACCAGTAAAATGCTTTTTTACCTCCTACTTCTCAGGCCATTTTGGAATAAGCTTTGTCATTTTAGGTTAAAAAGAAATTGATCCATGCAAGCTTTTAAGTTCTTAAGGCTTTGTAACTCAAGGTATTTGTAAAAATCTACAGTGTTAGTTTATTAATTTTTCTACAACGTGTAAAAACAGTTCATTTTGCAAATATACTGCAGAAAAAAGCAAGAGCATGGGTGATGGCAAAAGTGTAGTGGTTCAGAGTACAGTAAAAATAGACACAAGAACTCGGAAACTTATGAGTAATGATGGGAGAACAAGGGGGGCTGGCCAGGTGGTGCAATGGTTAAGTTCGCATGTTCCGATTCAGCGGCCTGGGGTTTGCCGGTTCGGATCCCAGGTGCAGACCTACATACCGCTTATCAAGCCATGCATTAGCAGGCGTCCCACATATAAAATAGAGGAAGATGGACACAGATGTTAGCTCAGGGCCAATGTTCTCAGCAAAAAGAGGAGGATTGGCAGCAGATGTTAGCTCAGTGCTAATCTTCCTCAAAAAAAAAAAAAAATTAAAAAAAAAAGAATGTGAGAATAAGGTCCATGCTCAGGGGAGAAAGGAGAAGGCTGGCAGAGATTACTAAAGGAAAAAAATTCGAGGCTAGCAGCCCTTCGCACTGTCAGGGCCACCTCTACCTTAAGTTATTTCTGGTAATAGGCCTCAACTATAGCCAACACAGTCCATAAGCCAACAACTGAGAAGCAGGTAGATACTTGAGGAGGCAAAATGTGACCTACTTATTCTGACTCTTAAGAGTTCTAATCACCAAAGCACAATTTCAAGAGAAATATAAATATTTTTTGGCCCCATACACACCCAACATTTCCATTAATTTACTCTGTTGCCCAAAATCCAATTCTTAGGACAACATATTTTTTTATACCACAGCAACAAAAACTCAAAAAACAAATGCCTGGGAAAGACAACATTTGGAAAGATATTTTATAAAATAATACATCGACTAAATACCTTTTCACAATGGGATTATCATAATGAGTAGCAGTGCTTTTTACTCCTAAAGGAGGGAGGGGTATCAATATAATAGTAGGGAAAAAGTTAAGAAAGAGAAGACTGGAAGCTGAAGTCCAATCTCATCTGCTGAAATAGAAGCTACCAACAGAGGTATTTTTCATATTGGAAAACACTAATCCCAAAGGTAATACTTAAAGATTTATAACCCCTGATCCCTTGGGTGGTAGTAGCAGAAAGCTACAGAAAAAGTAACCTCAAGAAAGCCTTTGGTATACCATTCTTTCACTTCCTTGGTTAAATTTATTTCTAACTATTTTATTCATTTTGTTGTTGTTGTAAATGCAATTGTTCTTTTCCAAATAGTTCATTGTTAGTGTATATAAATGAAAGTGATTTTTATAAGTTGATTTTTGTATCCTGCAACTTTACTGAATTTATTTATTAGTTTTAACAGTTTTTTAGTAAAGTCTTCAGGGTTTTTTTTATATATAAGATCATATCATCTGCAAACAGAGAGAATTTTACTCCTTTCTTTCCAATTTGGATGCCTTTCTTTCTTTTTCTTTTTTTTTTTTTTTTTTGGCCTAATTGCTCTGGCTAAGACTTCCAGTACTACAGGAGTGGTAAGAATGGGCAACCTAGTCTTGTTAAAATCATAGAGGAAAAGCGGTCAGCTTTTCACTATTGAGTATGTTAGTTGTGGGCCTGTCACACATGGCTTTTATTATGTTGAGGTATATTCCTTCTATACCCAACTTTTTGAAAGTTTTTATCATGAAAGGATATTGAATTTTGTTAAATGTTTTTTCTGCATCTATTGAAATGATCTGCTGCTCTCCCCTCTAAGATACAATGAAAAGGACATTCATACACCAACAGAGGACATTCACACACCAACAGAGGACATTCACACAACACAAAAGATGTCTGGGAGACCCACACAGCTATACATCTGAAGATGGAGAAGCTGGACTCCCTGGAGGAAGTGGAAGGAGGTAAGGGGAAATTTCTCTTCCTCCCAAACAACAGAGACCCCAGGACTGTGCACAGTTCTGGGAGGAATCGGGGGAGGAGAGGCCATCTGTGGAACACCATGCTCTCTGAGTTCCCTCAAAGCCCATGGGAAAGCCCCACACAGTGGTAACTGAGCTATTGTGGGGATGTCTTCATCAAGCTAGCATCCCAGGAGAGCAGAAAGCAAGGGCCCAGTGAGAATGCCCCCAGGATTGTGGAGGCAAAAGAAAGATCCCTTCCCCCTGACCAGCACTCCAGCTCTGTGATCAGTCAGAGCACCGCACAGAGAGAAAAGTACTCAGAGGCTGGAGGGATCATGCAGGTGAAAGAAAGCATCCCACCCACCCACCCCCGCCCCTGCTGCCCAGTGCTCCAGCTCTGCAGCTGGTCAGAGCACCACATGAAGAGAAAAGTACTCAGTGGCTGGAGCTAGGGAGCTGCAGATCACAGAAGATCACAATACACAGCTCCTGACCCACACCCAGTGGTAGCAGAAGCTGCAACCAGATACTATCACTATGCAGAGGCACAAATCCATGTCACCAAGCAGTATTAAAAAATATATTAAATGTCCAGACCAGAAGGAAAACAACAAGCACCCAGAAATCAATCCTGAAGGCACAGAAATTTATAACCTAAATCACAGAGAATTCAAAATAGCTATAATAAAAAAACTCAAGGAGTTACAAGAAAATACAAAAATACACTTCAATGAAATCAGGAACTTCTTCACAAAAGAGATTGAAACTATAAAGAAGAACCAATCAGATCTGTTGGAGATGAAAAACACAATGGGTGAGATAAAGAAAAATCTGGACTCCCTAAATAATAGAGTTGATATTACGGAGGACCAAATCAGCAATTTAGAGGACATAAATATAGAAATGCTTCAGATGGAGGAGGAAAGAGAACTAAGACTAAAAAGAAATGAAGAAATTCTCTAAGAAATATCCAACTCAATTAGGAAATGCAACATAACGATTATAGGTATTCCAGAGGCAGTAGAGAAGGAGAATGTAGCAGAAAGCTTGTTCAAAGAATTAATAGCTGAGAACTTCCCAAATCGGGGTAAGAAGCTGGAAATACAAGTGAAAGAAGCCAATAGATCTCCTAATTATATCAATGTAAAAAGACATTCTCCAAGGCATATACCAGAAAAGCTGGCAAAAGTCAATGACAAAGAAAAAATATTAAGGGCAGCAAGGCAGAAGAAAATACAAAGGAACCACTATCAGATTTCAGCAGAAACCTTACAGGCTAGGAGAAAGTGGAATGATATATTCATATTCTGAAAGATAAAAACTTTCAGCCATGCATACTCTATCCAGCAAAAATATCCTTCAGATATGGTGGAGAAATAAAAACTTTCCCAGATAAACAAAAGCTAAGGGAGTTCATTGCTACAAGACCCCCCCCACACACACACACAAGACATACTGAAGGTAGCCCTTATACCTGAAAAAAAAAAATAGGAAAGGGGCTACAAAGCCCTGAGCAAGGAAATAAATAGGTAGGATAAAACAGAAAATTGCAGCGTTCTATCAGAACAGGCTAGTAAACAATTATAATATTAAAAAGATGAAGGGAAGGAAAAAACAAAAATAAATATAATCTTGTCATTTTAATCACAAACTCACAACACAAGATTGAATAAGATATGACAATAATAAATTAGAAGGGAAAGAGGCAAGGGATGGAATCGGCTTAGTCTAGGGAAATATAGGCTATCAGAAAATGGACTATCTTCTCTATGAGATATTTTATACAAACCTAATGGTAATCACTAAACAAATAATTAGAACAGAGACACAAATGATAAATAAGGAGAAAACTAAGAAAACCATCACAGAAAACTACCTAACTGAATTGGTAGTTCAAAATACACAGGATGAGAAACAAAGGAAATGGACAAGAACCAGAAAATGAGCAATAAGATGGCAGCATTAAACCCTCAAGTATCAATAACCACTCTAAATGTAAATGGATTGAATTCTCCCATCAAAAGACTCAGGATGGCAGGATGGATTGAAAACAAGACCCAACAATATGCTGTCTCCAGGAAACAAATCTCAGCTCCTAAGACAAACATAGCCTTAGAATGAAGGGATGGAAGATGATACTCCAAGCTAATGGCAAACAAAAGAAAGCAGGAGTTGCCATACTTATATCAGACAAAGTAGACTTCAAGATAAAACAGGTAAAGAGAGACAAAGAGGGGTAGTATATAATGATAAAAGGGACACTCCACCAAGAAGACTTAAGACTTATAAATATTTATGCTCCCTACAAAGGAGCACCAAAGTATGTAAAGCAATTATTAACAAACCTAAAGGGAGGTATTAACACCACCACAATAATAGTAGGAGACTTTAACACCCCACTCGCATCAATGGATAGATCATCCAGACAGAAAGTCAACAAGAAAATAGTGGAAATAATGAAAAACTAGAATAGATGGTCTTTACAGATATATATAGAACACTCCATCCAAAACCTCTTCTCAAGTGCACACGGAACATTCTCAAGGATAGATCATATGCTGGGAAACAGGCAAGCCTCAATAAATTTAAGAAGACTGAAATCATATCTTAGCATCTTCTCCAAACATAATGCTAAGAAACCAGGAATCAACTACAAGAAAAAAGCTGGGAAAGGGACAAAGATGTGGAGACTAAACAACATGCCACTGAACAACAAATTGATCACTGAAGAAATTAAAAGAGAAATCAAAAAATATCTGGAGACAAATGAAAATGAAAACACATCATACCAACTCATATCGGATGCAGCAAAAACAGTCCTAAGAGAGAAATTTATTGCAATTCAGGCTCACCTTAACAAACAAGAAAAATCTCAAATAAGCAATCTCAAACTACCCCTAGCAGAATTAGAAAAAGAAGAACAAACAAAGACCAAAGTCAACAGAAGCAGGAAAATAATAAAAATTAGACCAGAAATAAATGAAATTGAAACAAAAAAGACAGTAGAAAGGATCAATGAAACAAAGAGCTGGTTCTTTGAGAAGATAACAAAACTGACAAATCCTTAGCTAGACCCACCAAGAAAAAAAGAGAGAAGACTCAAATAAATAAAGTTAGAAATGAAAGAAGAGAAATTACAATGGATACCACAGAAATAAAAAAGATTATAAGAGAATACTATGAAAAACTATATGGCAACAAATGGGACAATCTAGAAGAAATGAATAGATTGATAGACTCTTACAGCCTCCCAAAACTGAATCAAGAAGAAATAGAGAATCTGAATAGACTAACCACAAGTAGACTGAAACAGTAATCAAAAACCTTCCAAAAAATAAAAGCCCAGGACCAGAAGGCTTCTCTGGAGAATTCTACCAAACATTCAAAGAAGATTTATTACCTGTCCTCCTCAACTATTCCAAAAATTGAGGAAGATGAAATACTTCCTAAAACATTCTATGAGACCAACATCACCCTGATCCCAAAGCCAGACAAGGACAACACAAAGAAGGAAAATTACAGGCCAATATCACTGATGAACATAGATGTAAAAATCCTCAACAAAATATTGGCAAATCAAATATAGCAATACATTAAAAAGATCATACACCATGACCAAGTGGGATTTACATCAGGGACACAGGGATGGTTCAACATCCACAAATCAACGTGATAGAGCCACATTAACAAAATAAGGAATAAAAACAAAACAATCATCTCAATAGATGCAAAGAAAGCATTTGATAAGATCCAACATCCGTTTATGATAAAAACTCTCAATAAATGGGTATAGAAGGAAAGTACCTCAACATAATAAAGGGCATATATGACAAACCCACAGCTAACATCGTACACAATGGAGAAAAACTGAAAGCCAGCCCTCTGAGAACAGGAACAAGACAAGGGTGCCCACTCTCACCACTGTTATTCAACATAGCACTGGAGGTTTTGGTCAGGGCAATTAGGCAAGAAAAAGAAATAAAAGAAATCCAAATGGGAAGAAGTGAAACTCTTGCTGTTTGCAGATGACATGATCTTATATATAGAAAACCCCAAAGAATCCATTGGAAAACTATTAGAAATAATCAACAACTACAGCAAAGTTGCAGGGTACAAAATTAACTTATAAAAATCAGTTGCATTTCTATATTTCAATAACGAACTATCAGAAGGAGAACTCAAGAATACAATCCCACTTATAATCACAACAAAAAGAATAAAATATCAAGGAATAAATTTAACCAAGGAGGTGAAAAACCTACAAGATGAAAACTATAAGACATTACTGAAAGAAACTGATAATGACATAAAGAAATGGAAAGATACTCCATGCACATGGTTTGAAAGAATAAAAATAGTTAAAATGTCCATCCTACCTAAAGCAATCTACAGAATCAATGCAATCCCAATCAGAATCCCAATGACATTCTTCATGGAAATAGAACAAAGAAACCCAAAATTCATACACAGCAACGAAAGACCCTGAATAGCTAAAGCAATCCTGAGAAAAAAGAACAAAGCTGGAGGCAGCACAATCCCTGACTTTGAATCATACTACAAAGCTATAGTAATGAAAACAGCATAGTACTGGTGCAAAAACAGACACACAGATCAATGGAACAGAATTGAAAGCCCAGAAATGAAACCACACATTTATATACAGCTAATCCTTGACAAAGGTGCCAAGAACATACAATGGAGAAAGAAAAGTCTCTTCAATAAATGGTGTTGGCAAAACTGGACAGCCACACGCAAAAGAATGAAAGTAGACCATTATCTTTCACCATACACAATAATTAACTCAAAATGGATCAAAGCCTTGAAGGTAAGACCTGAAACCATAAAATTCGTACAAGGAAATATAGGCAGCATACTCTCTGACATCAGTCTCAGAAGGATCTTTTCGAATATCATGTCTACTCAGACAAGAGAAACAAAAGAAAAAATAAACAAGCGGGATTGCACCAGACTAAAGAGTTTCTGCAAGGCAAAGGAAACCAGGATCAAAACAGAAAGACAATCTAACAACTTGGAGAAAATATTTGCAAATCATATATCCGATAAGGGGTTAATCTCCATAATATATAGAGAACACAAATGAACTACAAAAAAACAAACAACCCAATCAAAAAGTGGGCAGAAGATATGAACAGACATTTTTCCAAAGAAGATATACAGATGGCCAATAGGCATATGAAAAGATTTTCAACATCATTAACCATCAGGGAAATGCAAATCAAAACTACACTTTAGATACTGGCCGGCCAAGTGGCATATCAGTTAAGTTTGTACGATCCACTTTGGCAACCCAGGGTTCACCAGTTCAGATGTGAGTGCAGACCCATGCACTGCTTATCAACCCATGCTATGGCAGGCATCCCACACATAAAGTAGAGGAAGATGGGCACAGATGTTAGCTCAGGGCCTATTTTCCTCAGCGAAAAGAGGAGGATTGGCAGTTAATGTTAGCTCAGGGCTAATCTTCCTCAAAAAAAAAAAACTATACTTAGATATCACCTTACACCCATTAGAATGGCTATAATCACCAAGACAAAAAATAACAAATTTTGGAGAGGTTGTGGAGAAAAGGGAACCCTCATACAATGCTCGTGGGAATGCAAACTGGTGCAGCCACTATGGAAAACAGTATGGAGATTTCTCAAAAAATTAAAAATAGAAATACCATATAAGCCAGCTATCCCACTACTGGGTGTTTACCCAAAGGACTTGAAATCAACAATACAAAGAGACTTATGCACCCCTGTGTTCATTGCAGCATTATTCACAATAACCAAAATGTGGAAGCAACTCAAGTGCCCATCAACTGATGACTGGATAAAGAAAATGTGGTATATATATACAATGGACTACTACTCAGCCATAAAAAAGACAAAATCATCCCATTTGCAACAACAAGGATGGACCTTGAGGGTATTATGTTAAGCGAAATAAGCCAGAGAAAGACAAACACTGTATGATATCACTCATATGTGGAAAATAAACACATGGACAAAGAGAACAGTTTAGTGGTTACCAGAGGGGAAGGGGTTGGGTGGTGGGCACAAGAGGTGAAGGGACACATTTAAATAGTGACTGACAATAAGGTACAATGGAAATTTCACAATGTTACAAACTAATATGACCTCAATTAAAAAAAATACTCCAAGAAAAAAAAAGTTGTGTGAGGAAATGGGGAATGAAAGGTGAAAGAAGAACAGCAAAATGTGATAGTTATTGAAACTGGGTGATGGATATATATAGCTTTTAATATTCTTGTATTTTTGTGTATGTTTAAAATTTTCCATATAATTTTTTTGTTAAAGAATGTCTAGTTGGCCAAATGAGAGTATCAGAGGTTGAATAGGCTTTCCTTGTCTTTTAATTTCTTTATCTATTTCAAGGACCCTCTGGAATATAGACTATTCTACCAGTCAGATTAGTAGCGTACTTAAGAGGAAACAGAAATGAAATTGAAATACCTTTTAACAATTCAAAAAACTTCAAAAATTTCACTAAAAATAGTTGTTCATTGCTATATACCATGTAGAAGAGATTCGCTGTTCTTATTAGTAATGGTTTTCATAAGGAAAACAACAAATGTATATTATATTTTCAAATAAGTATGGGTAAGAAGGATATTGTATACAGAGGTGTTATCACCCCTACTGTGCATTTTTCACAATGCTATTTTATCAGTGGCTTGGAGTTTATTATAGGTTATTCTGCTTTTAGAAATTGTTTTAATTCAATGCCAACAGAAACTAAAACTAAAGGTGTCACTGATCAGCTTAGGGTAGCAACTGTGGGTTAAGCAAGATAACAAACAAAATGCACCCAAATCACTTTGTAAATTACCATATTATGTACCCATAGTGCTTCCTAGTACCATATAGTGCTTCATATATTAACCAAGGCCCCCCTCATCCAAAAGAGACTCTCTCATACTCTCTCATCACTTCTTGAGCACCCTCTTTATTACAGAGCCAACAAGGAAACATTCCAATAAAACAAGAGTAAAAGTTTACGTCAAGAGTTCAAAAACATCCATATTTCCACAAAATACAACTTTAGGTTTCCCAGTCCCTCACCCAAAGCCCTTGTAGGCTGAGTGAATTTGTCATAAAATTCTCTTACTATTTCCAGCTAATAAAAAACAGTGGAGTTCATTCACCAAATATTCACAGAATCTTAATTTCTTTGTCTTAAATTATTTTTATATCTTTTGTTAAGGAGACTAAGAATGCTATCTAGTTTTCCTTTCAGAACCAGTTCCAAATATAAAAATTAAGTAATGATTAAGATGTTTGCAAAGTAATTATCAGTTGCTAATTTACGATGACAGTCAAGGTAGGAAGCAGAGAAGGGAAAATTGAACTGATTTACATTTTCACAGTAAACCTAGCAATAATAACTTTCAACTTATTTTTCCTCTTCTCACTTAACTTCAAACATCTCAAAAGGCATTTCAAATGCCATTTACCTGAACCACCCACCAAAAGCAAACAGCATACTTGATCCAAACTGTCAAAAACTAGGTGTCTAATTAACTTTTCCAAATCAAAAATTTTCTTCTGTGAAATCTGATATCTTCTACTCTAGACAGTGACATATGATATGTATAAACCAGACATTTTATCAAAGTGATGAGGTAAGTACCCCATCACACTATCCTATAATTTTCAATACAAAAGTAATTCTTTACACTGTCAACAGAATTTTGAAAAACATGTCATAGTTTTTCATTTTTAAAAACTAAAATAAGTTATTCTAAAATAAAGTTTCTGGATACAAAAATGCCATAATAAAAGTACAGCTTTATGAACAGCTTGTTAAAAGCAAAGAGACATACGAAAGCATTATTTAAAGAAGAATTGGTATTCAAGAGATTAACATTAACAAAAAGACACTGACGGGATATGGGAACATATTTGTTATATTGAATTAAACATTATGAGGTATTTATTATAACAGAGTTCTAGCTATATCTCTAGTTCAAGAACACAGAATGGATTATTTTCCTTTGCAAAAAAGCTGGCAAAAATATAACAACAGTTAACATTATCTAACTTTAATGTAATCTTAATGTTATCTTAATAATGTAATTTTAATCTCTTTGACCTTGACTGTTGTGCATGTAAAAGGCATACATTTGATTTGATTATCTCTAAATTCTATTCCAGGTCTAAAATCTTGTGATGATTTCTAATTATTTCCAAGGGATTTAAAGGTTTCCCCAAGATTTGGAAGTCTTCAATCTGCATCCCAGTTTTATGAGCCAAGTAGCATATCCTGAATTCAATTTATGTATTCACATATTTAGTAATGTATTGCATAAGAAAGTTACTTAATTATGGGAAAAATACACTAAATCATTATTTCCCTAAGTATATTCTTTGGAACACTGGTTTCGGAGGATATTAAGTGGTATCATATCAAAAAGCTCACATAACCACTCACATAAATGATATAAGTTTGCAAATTGGTCACAAAGTTTGACATTAGTCACATAAGCCTCGAAAGTGCTCAGTTAAGCACAGGTAGATGGCTCTCTATACCAGAGGATTTCTTATATCTTTTATCATATAAAAAGACAGCTCAAATATCCAAGAGGGAAAAATAGATTACCAAAAGGTTTACCTTATTATTGATCAATCCAAAATATATTTTAGACCTATTTTATGTGATGCCTCAGGCCGGTCTTGAAGTTCTGCTACTCAAAACATATGAAAAGTCAATGGAACAACAAAGAGTTTGAGGGGAAAAGACTATGAGAAATTTTTAACTACTGAAGTTTTTATTCATGTATTAGGACTACAGAAAGATATTCTTAGATAGAAAAAGCTCAGAAAGTGTAGTACATAATACCATTTATAAGATGGATGGGGAAGTCTTGGTATAAAAAGATTAATGGAGAGCACTGAAATCAGTAAAAATAGAGATAAATTTAATAGTTATTTATTTAAATTATTTAAACTTAATTTACTTAAATTTAAATAAACTAGCTATAAAATAATGCAAAAGTCAAGAGCTGTTTCTAAATTAAAGAGACACTTTATAGAATTAACAACATTGTGACACCAAAGCTCAGGACTACATCAATAAAAGACTTGTGTAGATGTAAGAGTATATGATAAAAGTATGCTAAACTTAGCATCTCAAAGTGAAGATAAAAAGTGGGCAAAAAAACAGATCCAAAAGATTCTATTTAACACTTAACTCTGACAATTAGATAAGTGGGAATTAAAGAATAATTTTTGAAAAATATAAAAGTAATCATTAATTGAATCAAAATGCATATATACCCCACACACACAACTTTGTTGTGTCCACAAGTGTGTCTACACATGTGTGTGTCTGTTGTGTGCATAAATATATACATACATATTCCAAAACACTTAAAATATATATATATTCCTCAACACTGAAAAAGGCAAAGAAAATACTATCTATATAGCAAAAATCATGAAAAAGAAAACAGACTAAAAGCATTAAAATGACTATGTCACAAAAACTCACATATTGTATGATTCCATTTATATTAAATGTCCAGAAAAGAAAAATCTATAGAGACAGAAAGTAGATACTGGTTTCCTAAGGTGGAAGGATAGGATGAGAGGATTGGAGGGTGACGGCTATCTTTCTGGAATAATGAAAATGTTCTGAAATAGATTGTGGTGATGGATGCTCAACTCTGTGAATTTACTGAAAGCCATTGAATTATACATTTCAAATAGGTGAATTGTATGGTTGTGAACTATACCTCAATAAAGCTGTTAAAAAACATATAAAATAAAATTCAAAAAGAAAAGAAGGTATTATTTATAATAATAAATATAAATGGGAGAAGTTTCAACACTAAAATACTAATTTAAGATATACATCTCCTTTGACTAAGCAATTCCATTTCTAGGAATGAAGGTTTATATATAGGGAGCTTATTAGAGCATGTAATAATAAATGCCTTTTAAAATTTAAACATCCATCTCTAAGGGTCTGGTAAAATAAATTATGGCATAGCCATACAAGTGAATACTATGCAGCTCATAGAAAGAGTAAGGTAGAACTGTATGGGATGAGAAATAAGATATGCTGTTAAGGTAAAAAAGTATAGTGCAGAAGTATGTACAATATGCTATAATTTAAATAAACTAGCTATAAATAAAACTATAAAACTAGCTACAGAATGAAAATATATTTACATGTGTACACAAAAACTATCTCCGGCAGGACACAAGAACGACTGATAACATTAGCTGCCTCCAGGGAGAACTGTTAGACATTTTACCTAAGCATATATTAACAAGAGAAAGACATTCAATTTGTGTTAAAAAATAAAATCAAACTATAATGTTTTTCACAAAATTAACATCTAGAACAAACTCCAAAAATATCGTAAAAACCAGCAAAATATCAGGTTAAAGCAATGTGAACAAAAGGAAAATTGGGAACACACTATTAATATCACAATTCAAGGCAAAAAGCATTAAATGGGATGGCAAATAATTTTATATAGCTAATGGATTTACTTCACAATGGACATATCATAATGCTTTGGCACAAATATCACTGTATTGAAATATAAAAGATAAATTAACAAGAAGAAAAATGGGCAGAAACACAACAGTTGTGTGGAATATATCTCTCTACTATTAACTAATCTGGTAAGCCAAAAGCGAACAAAAATATAGAGGCACTGTATATATGACTAGTAAGATTTACAAATATATAATGAACTTTGCCTGCCCCAAATAAAAAATACTTTTCTAGTGCTCCTTTCCAGTATTAATGAAACATTTATAATGATTCATCACATACAGACTCACAAACAGAAAAATCTCAAATTCCAAAGAGTAGATATTAAAGAGGACACGTTAATGAAAGTCAAAAAATAAATAACTTAAAATGTTAAGTATCAGTTCCATGAACTAGTTCTTTTAAAAGACCAATAAAATAGGAAAACCTCTGGAAAAGTTAAAGAGAAAAAGAGAAGATATAAACACATAATGCTAGATTGAGAAATATAGCCATAGTTACAAAGGAGTTTTTATTATAAAAAGAATATATATCTCTGTACTAATAAATGCAAAACACTGTAAGAAATTTATGATTTCCTATGAAAATATAAATTAGTAAATTTCATTAAAGGAAAGGCAATAGTCCAAATTGATCAATTACCATAAAATATTTGGTTCAAAAAAAATTGTCCTCAAAAATATTGATCCCAGCCAAAAGAGTATTTTTCAAACCTTCAGATAGAAAAAAAATGAAGATATTAAACTCAAATTCAAAAACCTTACATAGACTACACATACATATACACACACCCACTCTAGAAATGCACACCAAAGAAAATTTCACATAAATTCTATTTAGACACATAAAAGGCAAGTCCCAAGTAAAATATTTGAAAAGTATTTCTAGTTGTTTATCTTTTAAAGTATAACATGATTAAGTAGGGTTTATTCCCGAAGTACAAATTTGTATAAGTTCTTAAATATCTCTCCAGTAAACCTAGGCATCTCTCTATTCCAACGTGACTTCAGTAAATTTACTGAACCAGTTATAAAATAAATATGCCAAAATATTAGCTTTCTTTCAGATTTGTATTAAACAAAAAATATATTGTAAGAAGAGCTCCTATTCAGAATAGCAAAACAAATAAAATCCTAGAATGAAACCTAGTGAGAAACATGTTACCTTTATAACAACCAAGAAAAACTACAAAACATTCCCGATCAATGTAAAAAAATAAATAAATAAATAAAAACACCTAGAGAGGTATACCATAAAATCAGAAGATTCAATATTCAAAAGATAACAAGCTTTCCCCAAATTAACATTAAAAAGTAATGTAGAACAATCAGGACGTCAACTGAATTTTTTACAAAACTTGAGACAAAGAAAAGAAGACTAAAATTTATCTGAAAGTATAAACCTGAAACTCAACCAGAATTTTTGAAAAGGGAAGTATAAGAGATGGAAGAGCTATAAAATATTCGCGTATATTATAAAACAATCAAAATTTTAATTGTGGTACTAATATAGGAAGACATAGATTAATGGAATAAAATAAAATGCTAAAAAGCTGGCCAGGTAAATAAAATAACTGAATATATGATTAAAAGTAGCAATCAAATCAGTGAGAAAAAAAGGGTTATTCCATAACTAGCACTGTAACAACTGGCTGATCATTACAAAATCAGATTCCTATCTCACACCATATGACAATAAAATTCAAGATGGATTAAAATGTATTACTATAAAAACTCATGAAAAACAAAACTAATAAAACATAACAAATTGTTTTGGGCACATATTCATATGTGATTAAGGGAGCCTTAAAGCCTTTTTACATAACATAGTAGATGAAATGCTGTAACAGCTTTTAATACATAACATAGTTGACAAAGTATTAATATATTTAATATATAAAATGTTCTTGTAAACAATAAGAAAAAGCCAAAAGGCCCAAAATAACATACTCAAGACATCTAACTTCAAAAGAAATGCAAATGAGCAATAAATATTTTTATGTGCAAAATTCACTACTAAACAATGAAATACAAAACAACCTTGAGTTATCATCTCTTGCCAATTATATAGTCAAAGATTTTTAAAGCATTAGCAGTTTCCAGGGTTTTCAAAGGTAAAAGGAAACAAGTATTCATAAGCTTCTTTCCTCCTCCATCTTTACTAGGTATAATTGACAAATAAATATAAATTTCTAATAAGAATATAAACTTGTACAACTTTTCAATGGAACAATTTGATTATACACATCAAAAACCTTTAAAAATATGCTCATTCTTTAGCTATGAACTTGTTCTCCTAGAAATTTATCCTAAGAAAAATTCTAAGTAAATAAAGATGCATAAAGATATTATAGTATTTTATAAAAGTAAAATATTAGAAATAATTGAGGATTTGTTTAAATAAGCTAGAATTCATAAATATAATAGAATTCTAGGCAAACCTCAACCATATATAAAAAAATGAATAAATAACCAGATAAGGAAGATGTTCATAACATATTAAGTGGGAAAAAGTTACGAAGAAGAATATATAGATTCAATTTTTATATAAAAACTTTTTACATGTAATCATAAGTATAGACAAACACCTAAAAATAAATACTGCAAAACATTAATGATGGTAATATCTAGGCAAAATAATGGGAGTTTTTCTTTTTGCCTATCTGTATTTTCTTGTTTTTCTATCAGAAATATAGATTTACTTGTAAAAAAAAATAATAATAATAAAAGTTTAAAAGAAGGAAGTCTGGGTACATCTTAGATACTCACCAAACAATTCCTGAATTTAAACTCACAGTGAACCTCAATATAATTGAAAAAGTTTTACATCCTTACTAATGTGTTTCAAAATTAGATTTAAAGTCTACAAATAGTAAGTTGTAAATCATCAACAATTATTTACTATTATTATGGTGCTGAAACCCTTTTCTAATTACATAAATTAATTCCAGTGTGGACTTCAAGGTTTTAAGCTTATTTGTTGTTAAAAAAAAAAGTAACAAGTTCTAATTTCTAGGCTGGTATATAGGAGATTAGAATTCATCACCTGATATACAAAACAAAAAAAAAAAGCAGAGTGAAAATCAACAGTTTTTCTTAAATCCTTCAGAGAACTGAAATCACAGGGCAAACCACTGCCCCCAAAACTGGAGAGACAGACAGGGAGACATAGAGAATCACAACTGACTGGAGCAGAAGCCCAAGAGCAGAAACCTCCACATACGAACCAGTATCAGAGTAGGAAAACCTAAACTGTAATTGGCAAATTGCTGGAGGTTCAGTGTGGACAAGTTTGAGAGTTAAAAACTCCAAGGGGCCCAATCTTAGGTCAGGCCCCCACACTTTTGTAGAGTTTTACCTCCAGGAGCCCTGCTAGGTTCTCACAGTGAAGACTGGAAAAATCCCTCCTGCTTCTGGAAGGAAGAGGGAAAAAGTAGCCATTTTGAAATGTGCCCTGAGCATTCTGTTTTTCTTAGTAAGTTCTGCCTTCAAGAGAAACTATTTCATCAGAGCCTAACCAACAAGGGAAAGGGAAATACTCACCACCAGCCCCCTCTAGCCTTCAATGTGAGGAAAGGGAAATACCAAATCTAGCTTTCCTGTCTCACCAAAGGGAAAAAAAATACCTGAAAAGCACTGGTGAAAGTCACAGCCCAAGGGCACAGGCTCACTAAAACTGAGTCCTAATCATAAGACTATAATACTCCCCCTCCCCTACACCTTACCACCACATTGATAGGGTTCCTCTGTAACAACACAGGAAAACAACTGAAAGAACTGCACATCTCAGGCTTTATTTAAGCAGGCATCTCTAGGGAAACCCAAAGACAACAGGGGTGACAAAAACAAGGACACTAGAGAAAATGTTAGCCTCCAAGACCAACAGGTACAGCAAACAGAAAACACAGCCTAGTTCCTAGCCAGATAAACATAAAACCCCACACTAAATGCCTATTTACCTCAGTTCCTTTTACCCTATACATCATATGCTGTCCTCAAAAAAAAATTAAAAGACATAAAAAACACAGTTTGGGGGCCAGCCCAGTGGCACAGTGGTTAAGTTTGTGTGCTACACTTTGGTGGCCCATGGTTCGTGGGTTCAGATCCCAGGTGCAAACCTACACACCACTCATCAAGCCATGCAGTGGTAGCATCCCACATACAAAATAGAGGAAGATTGGCACAGATGTTAACTCAGGGACAATCTTCCTCAAGCAAAAAGAATATTGGCAACAGATATTAGCTCAGGGCCAATCTTCCTCACCTAAAAAAAAGAAGAAAACCACAGTTTGAAGAGGCAACAAGCATCAAAACCAGCTTCAGATATGACAGAGATTTTCTAACTATTAGCCCAGGAATTTAAAACAACTATGATAAATATACTAAGGGCTCTGATGGAAAAAGTGGACAATGTGCAAGGACAGGTGGGTAACATAAGCAGAAAAAATGGAAATTCTAAGAATCAAAAGGAAATGCTAGAAATCACAAACACTGTAACAGAAATGAAGAATTGGCTCATCAATAAACTGGACACAGCCGAGAAAAGAATGAGTGAGCTTGAAGAAATGTCAATCAAAACTTCCAAAACTTAAATACAAAGAGAAAAAAGAATGAAGAAATCAGAAGAGAATATCCCAAAACTGTGGAATAATTACAAAAGGTGTGGCACATGTAATGAGAATAACAGAAAGAGAAGAGAAAAAGGAACAGAAGAAATACTTGAAGAAATAATGACTGAGAATTTCCCAAAATTAATGATAGACATTAAATCACAGGTTCAGGAAACTCAGAGAATACCAAGTAAGATAACTATATACCAAAAACTCTACACCTAGGCATATCATATGGAAATTGCAAAAATCAAAGACCAAGAGAAAAATCTTTTTTCTTTTGAGGAAGATTAGCCCTGAGCTAACTACTGCCAATCCTCCTCTTTTTTTTTTTTTTTTTAAAGATTTTATTTTTTTCCTTTTTCTCCCCAAAGCCCCCAGGTACATAGTTGCATATTCTTAGTTGTGGGTCCTTCTAGTTGTGGCATGTGGGACGCTGCCTCAGCGTGGTTTGATGAGCAGTGCCATGTCCGCGCCCAGGATTCGAACTGACGAAACACTGGGCCGCCTGCAGCGGAGCGCGCGAACTTAACCACTCGGCCACGGGGCCAGCCCCCCAATCCTCCTCTTTTTGCTGAGGAAGCCTGGCCGTGAGCTGACATCCGTGCCCATCTTCCTCCACTTTATATGTGGGATGCCTACCACAGCATGGTGTGCCAAGCAGTGCCATGTCCACACCCAGGATCCGAACCAGCGAACCCCAGGCCGCCGAGAAGTGGAATGTGTGCACTTAACCATTGCGCCACCAGACCGGCCCCAAGAAAAATCTTGAAAGAAGCCAGAGAAACAAAATCTTACCTATAGAGGATCTAGGATAAGAATTACGTCAGACTTCTCTTCAGAAACCACAGAAACAATAAGAGAGTGGAGTGAAATATTTTAAATGTTTAAAGACAAAACCCACCAACCTAGAATTCTGTATCCAGTGAAATTATTCCCAAAAGTGAGGGAGAAATAAAAATTTTCTCAAACAAAAATTGAAGGAATCTGTCACCAGTAGACTTGCCTTCTAAGAAACGTTAAATGAAATTCTTCAGAAAGAAGGAAAATGATATAGGTTAGAAACTTAAATCTACATTTTAAAAAAGTAGTGTGTTGGAGAAGGAATAAATAGATAGAGGTAAAACAAAATCTTTTATTTTTTTAATTCTTAATTGATCTAATAGATCATAGTTTGTTCAAAATAATAATAGCAACAATGTATTTAGTGGTTATAACTGATACATAAGTGAAGTGAATGACAGTAATGTTATAAGGGACAGGAGGGAAGAATTTGGAATACTCCATTATAAGGAACTTGCACAACCCAGGAAGTGGAAAAGTGTTATTTAAAAGAGGACTTGGATTAGATGTAAATGTATACTGCAAATTCAAGGACAACCACTAAAAGAAGTATAAAAAGAAGTATAATTGATAAGCTAAGAAAGCAGAGAAAACTGAATCACATAAAATTCTCAGTTAAAACCAGAAGAGGCAAAAAAAAAGAATATAAGACCAAAAAAAGAGAGATAAAGAACGAGAGGAACAAATAGAAAATGGTAACAAATATGGTAGATGTTAATCTAATTATATTTATAACCATTTTAAACATCAATGGACTAACTACACCAATTAAAAGACAGAGACTGTCAAAATGGATAAAAAAACAAACCAACCATTTGTTGTCCACAGGAACCCACTTTAATTGTAAAGACACAGATCAATTAAAAGCAAAGGGATGGAGAAAGATACCATGCTAACACTAATCAAAAGAAAGCACGAGTAGCCATATTAATTTGAGGCAAAGCAGACTTCAGAACAAGGAAAATTATCATGGATAAAGAGAGGCATTAGATAATGATAAAGGGGTCAATTCTCCAAGAAAACATAATAATCCTTAATGTGTATGCATCTAACAAATTGAACATCAAAATACATGAGGTAAAAACTGATCGAATTGCAAGGAGAAATAGTTAAATCCACTATTATAGTTGGAGACTTCTACACCCGTCTCTCAATAATTGACAGAACCCACAGGCCAAAAACCAGTGAGGACATAGTTGAGCTGAACAATACTATCAATCAATTAGACCTAACTGGCATTTATAGAGTACTTCATCCAACAATAGCAGAATACATATTCTTCCCAAGCTGACATAGAACATTCACCAAGATAAACCACATTCCGGACCATAAAACACATCTTAACAAATTTAAAAGAATTGAAATCATACAAGTATGCTATAAGATCTCAATGAAATTAAACTGGAAATTAATAAAAGAAAGATAGTTGGAAAACCCCAAAATACTTGGAGATTAAACAATACACTTCTAAATGATACATAGGTCAAAGAAGAAATCTTAAGAGAAATTAAAAAGATATAGAAATTTTTAAAAGCTTCAAGACAATTTAATACCAAAAATTATTCTTAATTTGGAAACAGGCAGAATATGATTTGGCAAAAACAACTGAGACAGCAAACACAAAGACTGAACAAAGAAAGCTGAAAAGCCTAGGGAAAGAAAGAAATCAGAAAAAAAGGAAGAACAGCAGCTCATTAGAACTAACCTGGGCAGAGAGAACAAAAGGGACAGAAAGAAATCTCAAAAATTTTGTAGTGTGAAGTTACCAGAAGAAAGTAGTTTGGCGGTTTCAGCAAACTATTACCATTCCTTTAAAAGTAATCCTTTCACTGGATTAAAAGGATTAAGAAAACCTTGGCCAATAGACCTGGTATTGAGTCAGCTTTGTTGCTGGTCCCCCAAGGATCTTTAATCCTGGTTGCTTGAGATCAATCAGAGTATTTGGAATCTTGTCCAGTATTCCAGTTCCTCCTGCATCACTTCTACTCTTCCAGGTTCTGTAGCTTTCATCTTGAATTTTAACCTCTGCCTATATTTGATCACACTAAAGCAAGCAAATACAATTTTTAGAAAAATTGCCTTCTATGACTATGCTCTATGCATCTCCTTGCCTGAATCTCCACCAGACTAAGGAATTTAAGTTTCTGAGTATAATTCATTCAACAGCCTGGCCATCCTACTACCAAATGCAATGTTCTCCTCAAAATATATATTTGCTAAGGATATTATTTTACGTCACATAATTTTCTCTTGTCAAATAGTCTATGTTTGCCAGAATAGGAGTGACAAAAAGGAAGGGCTAGAAAAATAGAAGTGAGACTGCTCCAGCACTCTAAAATATTTGCAGTGATACAGGCCAGATAATAATTTCCCTTCTGGAACTTAGTTAAAATAACTGGTTTAGCTGATCACACAGTTCAGGTAAAAAATGAGAGTATTATAGGCAGCTTACCTCACTTAGACTAACACATACACAACAGAGCTTCCTATAGGATTTTTGAAAGTTTTATTTCTACAAATAGTTTGTTGTTGTTTTTTCAGGGTTTTTTTTACTGAAGAAGATTTGCCCTAAGCTAACAACTGTGCCAATCTTCCTCTATTTTCTATGTGGGCTGTTGCCACAGCATAGCTGCCAACAAGTAAAGGTCCGCAGCTGGGAACCAAATCTGGGCTGTCAAAGCTGAGCTCACTGACGTAACCACAGGACATGGGGCTAGCTCTCTACATAGTTATATTTTTGGAAATTAGTTTTATTTCCACAGTAAATGGAATTTTGTATATTCACCTGGCTACACAAAAACACTAAATTGATTTACAGGTTTGAACTCTCAGAGAAACAAGAATTACTTCAAACCTATTTACCTGCTAGAGTTAAAAATGGCTGCTTGCTAGGGAATATTATATGGAGGAAATAAAACCTGCATTATTTCTTCAGAATGGAGAGGAAAAGAAAATGTAAATAAATGGGGAAATAGTGCAAATGAAAATAGCTTAAGAAATTGTTATATTTATTTAGGATAGTTGTTTTCAAATATACTATTTCAAGCATATAATTATACTAAACAATAGTTGTTGTCCAACAGTTACATAACAAATTCAAATCGACCAATATGGATTGTTGGCTGTCAATTAATAAGAAAAATTTCTTTTATCCAGGTATTGAATCAGGCCTGCTTAGCCACATACTGTAGTAACTTTAGCTACAAAAGCTACTTTAAAAGCAATAAATTGCTAAATGAGAAAAAAGCAGCCTATAACAGCTGTCCACTGGAGCTTGCCTGGCACTAACAGCTAGGCCATGGTGTTCTCCTGTTGAACATGAACAATTTCACAGAAAACCAATATCAAACAAGGCCACTCTATGACTGCGATGAAGCAAGACAAAAACAAAACCACTGCAGAACCATGTCTGGATACTGAGAACTTTAAGAACTTTTGCAAAACACTAATGATTAAACGTTCCCCTCTTCTAGCTAACATAAGCAACTGTTACTTCTTTAGCAATTGTAGCTTTAGCCCCATGCCATTCCTCTTGCCTCCTAGATAAAAATTCTTAGGATATCAAATGATAGAATTGTCCCCCACTTTCCGACAACACTCAATTCATGTTTCTTTGAACTTTCCTAAAATCACCTAACACAAGCCCAAACCCTGTCATAAGCCATTCCCAATACCCTGAGCTGTCTCATGGTTCCCTATGGCATGCAATCTCCCTTGTAATAAACCCAGTTTTGTTTGACTTCAGGTATACATACAGTCTTTGGTTGATGGGCACAGACATTTACTTTCAAATATTCCAAAACTCAGTCATTTGGCCAGTCCAGCACCTAAAACTTCAGTATGATATTGGCACCAGGACAGGCAGAAAGATGGAAGAACATTGTTTTCCCTTATGCAAATCTTAGTACATATCAAAAGTTAATAGGAATATCATGACCAGTGGAAAAAAGGAAGAATCGGTTAATAAATGGTATATTAAAAGTGATTGGCTATTTGGAAGAAAAATTATTTTAGAGTCACACTATACACCAAAACAAATTCCGGTTGGATAAAAATGTTAAAATAAAAAAGATCAAAGCACCAAGAAATAGAACAAAATAGACATGAATATTTAATCTAAACTCCAAACTTTAGAGGCATTTCCTTGCTTAGAAGATAAAAAGGAAGGGATCAATAGATTTAAGTATACAAAAAAATATAAACCTACATATATATTTATGAAAATCATGAACAAACAAAAAATGAGTTGGGAATATTTTCACAAAATATAACAGACAAAAGATTAATACTCAAAATAATAGAAAACTACTAAGAACCAATAGATAAGAAGGTAAAGGATATGAAAAGGCAATTCATGCAAGAAGAAATTCAACAGGTTAATAAATATATGAGAAAATAATCAAGATCACTAAAAATATATATATAAATTAAAATAACTATAAATTCTATTTTTCATCTACTGAATTAGAAAAAATATTTTTAAATATCTAAAGCTGGTGACTTTCTCATTAAATTGGCAGTTGTATATTACAAAACTGAGTTTAAATTGGCGAACACTTTTGGAAGGTAATTTAGTAAGATATATAAAGAGTCTATAACCCAACTATTTTACATCTAGGAATCTAGGCTGGGGAAATAATATTAAATATGCTAAAAGCTTAATGCTCACAGATACTCATAACAGCATTATAAAAAGAATGGAAAAACTTGAAACAACTTGAATTTCTAATAATAAAGGAATAATGCACCCACTAGACTGTTATAAAGCCATTAAAATTATATAAATAAAAAATTCATAACAACACAAAAAAAATGTTTATGTTCTACTGTTAAGCAAAAACAACTAGGATGTAAAATTCTATATAAGATCGATAATACATACCAAAATATAACTGAGAGACTGAATATACAATATACAGTGGCCAGATCAGGTATGACAAGGAACTCTGGCCCACAAACTCTGCAGCAACCAGCCCAGAACATTAGGACTTGGTCAGTGGCTGCCAGGTTCCCTAATTTTTGTAGCCCTCTCCCCGACAGCACTTCAAACTAAGGAAGCCTAATATGATTCCCGAACCAATTACATAGGATGCCCCACTTAGAGTTAGCCTGCCTCCAGCTCTGAATAAATAGCCTCTGTTCTCATTTGGGTGGTCATTTTTTTCCACATAATAAAAAATGCTAAAATGAAATGTAGCCAGAAAATCACTAATCACTACCTATATCTGAGTCAATACTTTCAATAACCTGCTGTATTTTCTGTGATGAGCATATCAATATTTATAATGGAAATGTAATTTTTCAATAAAAATATTTGATGGACTACTAGTCAGCAATAAAAAAGGGACAAACTGCTGACATATTCAACAATATAGACAAATCTCAAAAGCATCATGTTGTATGAAAGAAGACAAACACCCACAAATACACACTGTATATTCTATTTATATGAAGTCCAAAAATGCAAAACTAATAACTGATAAAAGTCAGAAATTTGTTGCCTCTGGAAAGGGGTGGGAGTGGGAAAGTGACTGGAAAGGGGCAGGAAGAAATTTTAAGAAAACCTAAGCCATTCTATTATCATATTTTGACCAATGATTACACGGATGTATATAACTGCCAAAACTCATTGAATTGAGTACTTAAAATCTTTGAAGTTTATTATGTGCAAATTATACCTCAAATTCTTCCTTCCCTGCTCTTTCCTATTTTGCTTTCCACTATCAATCCTCAAGTGTTCAGCTCTTAGCACCCTATCCTCTCGATATTCATCTTTTGCTCCAAGATTTTTTTAAAGGTATGCGCATTTTTTTGGCTAGGTAGATTGGCCTGAGCTAACATCTATTGCCAATCTTCCTTCCCCACCCCCGAAAGCCCCAGTACACAGCTGCATATTGCTAGTTGTAGGTCATTCAAGTTCTTCTAGTTCTTCCATGTGGGATGCCATCACAGCATGGCCTGATGAGTAGTGTGCAGGTCTGTGCCCAGGATCCGAACCAGCAGACCATGGGCCGCCAAAGTGGAGTGAGCAAACAACCACTCAGCCATGGGGCTGGCCCCCTGCTCAAAGATTTTTAAAACTATAAGTCTCCTCAGAATAAAATACATGGGCATTGTGAAAAATGTTAAAACTTTTCATGGTAAATGTATAATCCTGCTTCGTATGAAGAGAGAAATTAGGTTAGCTAAAGGAAACAAAAAAAGCATGATTTGAGGATAATTCTTTGAGGATTATACTGAGAAGATCAAGATTAAACACTTTTCAGTTCTTTCAAGAAGAAACTGGTAAATAAAAGAGAAACTGTGACTTACAGAGTTATTTTGGTATATTAATAGTCCCAACAAGAGTAGTAGACTTGTCAGGAGAACAAAATTGTGGCAAAAGAAATGTGTCTCAAACACTTTCCAGTTTCTTTCATTTTATAATAAAAGAGCTTTTAGCCAAAACCATATAAATAGAAATTACAGTAAGCAAAGGACAAAGAGAAAGACAGCAAATACATTATAAAATGATTCAAAAATAGTAGAAATATAAGGTTAAAGGAAGGGGCAAGGGAGCAAAGAATTTAAGCCATTAAAAAAAAACGAATAGGGGCCAGTCCATAAAATAACTAAAAAGCACAGATGGCCAACAGGCATATGAAAAGATGCTCAACATCATTAGCTATCAGGGAAATGCAAATCAAAACTACAATGAGGTATCACCTCACTCCAGTCAGAATGGCTATAATTAATAAGACAGGAAACAACAAATGTTGGAGAGGGTGTGGAGAGAAGGGAACCCTTGTTCACTGCTGGTGGCAGTGCAAACTGGTGCAGCCACTATGGAAAGCACTTTGGAGTATCCTCAGAAAATTAAGGATAGATCTACCATATGATCCAGCTATTCCACTGCTGGGAATTTATCCAAAGAACTTGAAAACACAAAGGCATAAAGATACTTGCACCCCTATGTTCATTGCGGCATTATACACAATAGCCAAGACTTGGAAGCAACCTAGGCGCCCATCAAGGGACAAATGGATAAAGAAGATGTGGTATTTATACACGATGGACTACTATTCAGCCATAAGAAATGACAAAATCCAGCCATTTGTGACAACATGGATGGACCTTGAGGGTATTATGCTGAGTGAAATAAGTCAGAGGGAGAAAGTCAAATACCATATGATCTCACTCATAAGTAGAAGATAAAAACGACAAAAAAAACCCCACATAGCATTGGAGATTGGACTGGTGGTTACCATTGGGGAAGGGGGGAGGGGGGAGGGCAAAAGGGGTGATTAGGGTCACATGTGAGGGGATGCACTATAATTAGTGTTCGGGTGGTGAACATGATGTAATGAATCCAGAATTTGAAATATGATGTACATTCAAAAAAAATAAAAATTAAAAAAAAAAAAACTAAAAAACAACAGACAGATGAAGGTAATGAGCATCTTTGTGGCAAGCAGAATAATAGCTCCCCAAAGAATCTGTGAATATGTTAGGTTATACGGCAAAAGGGGATTAAAGTTGCAGTGGACCTTGAGATGTCAGCCATGATTAACCTGGATCATTCTGGTGACCCCAATATAATCATAAGGGTCTTTAAATATGGAAAGCGGAAGCAGGAAAGTTATTGGAAGAGAGATGCAATATGAGAAAGATTCAACTGGGCACTGTTGGCTTTGAAGATAGAAGGGAGCCACCAGTCCAGGAATTGTGAGCAGTCTCTAAAAGCTGAAAAACAAAACACTCTCTCCTAGAGCCTCTAGAAAGGAATGCAGCTCTACCAACACCTTGATTTTGGCCCAGTGACATCCATTTCAGACTTCTGACCTCCAGAACCGTAAGATAAGAAGTTTGTGTTGTTTTAAGCCACTAAGTTTTTGGTAATTTAATGCAGCAGAAATAGGAACCTAATTCAATCTTCTAATAGAATCACATATTTTTATTTACCTGAAAGGAGATAAAACACAGAGTTTACTGAGAATTCAAATGAAATATGTATTCTCATCAAGTAAAGAAAAAATTTCCCAATCAGATACCCTTACTATTTTAAAGGCAAATCTTACCTCTATTCCCCACCTACCCTTTCCTTTCTGGTAGCCTCAATTTCTCTTCTGTGGCTTAACTGTATTCCCCCTACAAAATGATATCAGAATCTACCATCTCTGCTACTTTCCTGCCACTCTTCTCTTATATATCAACTTCTTATACATCTAGTCTTAAAAGTAGTGATTCTATCAATTCTATTCTCTATTATAGTATGACCTTAATTCTATCCATCATCTTACTGAAAATATTTTTACCCTAATCAACTTCCTCTTGGTCTAATTCAGCTGTCTCTTGGCAGTTCTGGTTTGTTTGTTTGTTTTTAATTTCTTTGTTTTATTTCCACCATCCTTGATCTCTCTGGATGTTGAGACACTCTTGAATTTCTCTCTTTCTTTCTAAAGAAAGCTTCAGATTACCTGCCTCTACTCTTGAGTTTTCCTTATACTATTCTGCTCAGATCTCCTAGTCTCCTTTGCTAGATTTACATTTCCCACCTACTCAGATGCTTACAAGCTATAAGCATTTCCCCCAGACTCAATTTAACTTCTCAATTTATTGTACTACTAATGATTTTCAAACTTTTTTGGTTTGTAGATTTATACACAGGTTTTTAGTCAATTTATAATGAAAAAATTAGACTAAACATTAAGCAATCCAATTAATTTTCTTGACAGTCTAATTTTATTGTGTTAATTTAGGTAAAGTACTGGATTTCTAATGTCACTGAAATGTATAGGTCATTAACAGAGCAGAAAAACAGAAGAAATACAACAGTTTTCTCTAGCTATACCAACCCTTACATTTTAAATCCAGGTATTAAATCTACATCTAAACCTATCACTACAAATGATCAGTTTTATATATAATGAAATGTATATATCATAATAGATGTTGCTTTTATGCTATTTTCAATTCAAGAGATACTTAGTGAACACATATAATCCAATTATAAGGCATTTAACTAAAATTAAAACATTACTGTATTTGTTTTCAAATTCAAATTCATTTTATTCATTGTATATCATCATTATATACCATTTTATTCAAAATCATTCTATACACCATTAACATCAAATTTTTTTAAGTTTTTCTTTTTTTTTCCCCAAAGCCCCCCAGTACATAGTTGTATATTTTTAGTTGTGGTCCTTCTAGTTGTGGCATGTGGGACGCCGCCTCAACATGGCCTAATGAGCGGCGCCATGTCCGTGCCCAGGATCCGAACCCACAAAACCCTGGGCTGCTGAAGCAGAGCATGCAAACTTAACCACTCGGCCACGGGGCGGGCCCCTCAATATCAACTTTTAATTTGGGGCCTCCAATAGAACTAAGAACACCCTCTTCTTTCTAATATCTTACATAAGTCCAGAAAATATCTTAAGTGATTTTGTTGATAAATCAACCAAAAAGCATTATTTCACTCTTTTTATAGTCAGTTGGCTGAGAACAGTTTATGTCCTAATCATTTTTAACGTTGTATAACAAATAAGATATCTTTTGAACAATGAACTTGTCAAAATATCTGTTTGTTGTATTCCTTCAGTGACTGTGAATGCTCCATTTCACCAAGTTAAATGGGTCTATTATGTACTTTGTGGAGGTTCTTATAGTCTATTCTTTACAACTACCCTCACTAAATCCTTTAAATATAATTTCTATTTTTGGCTTTCTAAAACTTAATCACTGATTTTCTACCTGTTTTCATAAATAAATTTTAGCATTACTTAGAAAATTGGAAATTATTCCCCTGTATACTTAATATATATCTTTTTAAATAAAAACACGTGTACTACACATGTTAAAAAAACTAGCCTTTCCAAGGGAAAACAGGATTGAAACGAAAAACAATCCACTAACTGGGAAAAAATATTTACAAGTCAATATATCTGACAAAGGGTTAATCTCCATAATATATAAAGAACTCACACAGCTCAACAACAACAAAAAATCAAACAACCCAATCAAAAAATGGGTAGGGGACATAGACATTTCTCCAAAGAAGATATACAGATGGCCAATAGACACATGAAAAGATGCTCATCATCACTAATCAGCAGGGAAATGCAAATCAAAACTACACTAGCATATCACCTTATACCCATTACAATGGCAAAAATAACCAAAACAAAAAGTGACAAACGTTGGAGAGGTTGTGGAGAAAAAGGAACCCTCATACATTGTTGGTGGGAATGCAAACTGGTGCAGCCACTATGGAAAACAGCCTGAAGATTTCTCAAAAAATTAAAAATAGAAATACCATATGACCCAGCCATCCCACTACTGGGTATCTATCCAAAGAACTTGAAATCAGCAATTCCAAAAGTCCCATGCACCCCTACGTTCACTGCAGCATTATTTACAATAGCCAAGATGTGTAAACAACCTAAGTGCCCATCAACTGATGACTGGATAAAGATATGGTATATATATACAATGGAATACTACTCAGCCATAAAAAAGGATAAAATAGTCCCATTCACAACAACATGGATGGACTTTGAGGGTATTATGTTAAGTGAAATAAGCCAGATAGAGAAAGATGAACTCTATATGACTCCACTCATAGGTGGAAGTTAAACATGTAGACAAAGAGATCTGATTGGTGGTTACTAGGGGAAAGGTGGGGTAGGAGGTGGGCACAAAGGGTGAAGTGGTGCACCTACAACATGACTGACAACAACGTACAACTGAAATTTCACAAGGTTGTAAACTATCATAATCTTAATAAAAAGAAAAAAATAAATAAAGTAAAATGCAGCATGCAACTCACCTGGAAAAAAAAATTAGTCATTCAAATATTAAAAAGAATTAAGAAAAGTTATCTTCTTTTTTAAAATTAAAAAAGAAAAGAATTGTTGCTATAACCAAAATCTTTTACAAAGATCATTATTTTGACAATTAAGTAATAACAAAAACTCAATTTTCTCTTATGGGAAAAAACTAAATTCAAAAGCTTAATAGGGCTTCTACTTGAAATCTTTAATGAATATAGTCAAACATTGCTATTAAACTAATATGTAAATAGTTTATAGAGCTATAATGTGGGAAATCAATACAATCATTCTATCATTAAAAGCAAACTATGGAATTTAACCCTATGATTTTTCAAAGACACATCTTCAAGTGAAGGCAGAAGGGGGTCTACAGACATGCACTAAATTTACAGAAATAGAAATTCGGTTTAATCACTAGTAATAATCCTACAGATAGATAAACTTGGAAATTATGTAAGATTTTAAATTAGTTTATATTGAGACATACACAAAGTATGACAGCAGAGTTTGGGGGTTTTTTGGTAAAGATTGGCACCTGAGCTAACATCAGTTGCCAATCTTCATTTTATTTCTTCTTCTTCTTCTCCCCAAAGCCCCCCAGTACATAGTTGTATATTCTTGCTGTAGGTTATTCTGGTTGTGCCATGTGGGATGCCACCTCAGCATGGCTTGATGAGCAGTGCCATGTCTGCACCCAGGATCCAAACCAGTGAAATCCTGGGCCACTGAGGCAGAGTGCAAGAACTTAACCAGTTGGCCACAGAGCCAGCCCCACGGTTTGTTTTTAGGAATGTAGGAACTGCCATACTAAATAAGACCAACAACCCGATTTGCTGATAATATACTAATACCAAAGGACCTTTTGTGAGAAAACGTGATTGTTTTCTACAGTAACTTAAAAAATTTATAAACATACTTCCTACAAGTCTATAATTACTTACTCGAGCCTGCCCCTGCATCCTGCTGCTCTTAGAATAAGCAAAGTAGAGAGCCTAGAGTGCTGAATAATCTGCCTTTGGTTTCTGGTTCTTAAAACATTTTTTATTTTAATTCTTTTTGATTCTTAAATTTGTTAACATCTCAATCTTAACAAGGTAGCTTAATTCTTCTGGTTTGCCTCCATTACTATTCCTAAAGACGCCCATCCTCTACTGTCCATTTTGGTGACAGGACCATGAAGTCATTGCAGATGCTTTATCCATAATAAGTTATCCTGCTGTGTCTACTGTACTATATTTTATTCTAATGATTTATAAGTATAGAATGAGACAAGTCCACACAGCTCAGGGAATCTTGTATAGTTCTTTTAATGAATGAAAATTGCAGAAATGTGGAACTGTGATCATGGTCTTATGCCAATCTCAGTTACAGAACCTCCCAAGTAAAATGATGTGAAATTAGAAGAATGCAGAGACAACGGAGAACCTGAAGAAGAGCTAATAGTCAAGGATATCTAGGTACTTAATCTGCTTTCAGCTTTCCAGGTCCTGGAAAGCCCAACTCGCCACAGCCCACACCTCTATTTCTGATTGTACACCTATTTATCTGTGAAGATCTGATATTACATCTGGTATTAGAATCATGATTACAAATCCATTTCCCTGCAGAAGTTACACTAGTTATCTACATGTTGGCTCTGACACTGTGACCATTTATAAAAACAGCTCATAAATGTTGATGAATAATGAGTTAGCTAATTTAAGAGTTTTTCAAAACTTTAGGGATTATACTATCTGGTTCTGGTAATATATTTATTTTTGTCTATTTTGTTAATTAGCTCTAGAATACCCCGTGTGTTTGTCATTGTCAATCTAATACTTCTGAATTGTTCCCCTAAAAACACCATTTGGAAACAAGAATGTTCCTAATATCTTCCTCAATAAAAACTGAAATAAATTTAATTGAATCTTTCTACAATCTTCTTTCCCACATCTTTTTGAAAATTATAAACCACGTTCCTAAAGTGGTGTCATTCTTTCACTGAATGGCTTCCTTGTCTTTATGCAATATAAAATTTATTTAATAAAAGCCTTTTCCAAGAGGCTGTTCAGAGTAATATCTAGTTTGCTCTTAACACATCACTCTATCAGCTTCCTTGATCTTCTTTATTCATTCATTCATTAAACAAATATTTGACTGTCTTCTATGTGGTAGGCCCTGTTCTATGAAGTACTGAAACAGTTGTGAACAAAATAAAGCCCTGCCCTCATGGTGTTGCATTACAATAGGAGAAGCAAACAACAAGCAAAAAACATACAGTTTAGTAACAGGTAGTTGTAAATGTTATCAAGAAAAAGTAATCAGGATAAGGGTAGAGAGTAAAGGGGGTGAGCAGTGGTCAATGAAGATCTCTCTGAGAATTTAACAGTTGAACTAAGAAGCAAATGATGTAAAGAGAACAAGTAATACAATTATTTTGGGGAAAAGTGTTCCATGTAAAGGAAACAGTAAATGTAAAAGCCTGAGGCAGAAATCATGTCTGAGAAATGGTAAGAAAGACAATATAGCTGGTGCAGAGTAGGTAAGAGAAAGAACAATTGAAAATGATGTCTTGTCAGGGGTCAGATCATTTAGAGCTTTATGAGACATAACAGGACTTATGACTTTATTTTTAAGAAAAATGAAAAGCCATTGGGGAGTCTTGAACAGGAATGGCATGATATGATTTAAATTTTAAAAGGATTCTCCTATCTATTATGAGATGAGACTGAGATAAAGCCTGAGTCAAAGGAGGGAAAACACTTAGAAGACTATAGTCTACGCAACAGATGTGGATGTGAAGAGATGTGGTCAGATTTGGAATGTATTTTGAATGGAGAGTCAACAGAATAGTCTCTTTATCTCCTCAAAGTCTCCATGTTTCTGAGGATTTGATCATGTTGTCTTTTCTAATAAATAAGAAAGATGACTATATCTTTTACCAACTTGGAGACCTAAGAATACCGCTTAAATTCTCTGACTTCAGAAGTCTTATCAGTAAAATAAAAATATCAACACTTTCCTTGCCTTTCTTACAGGACTGTTATGAAGGTCAAATGGGATATTTTACAGATGAAGCTTTCTAATTTTAATTTAGCCAGCCTGACAAATTAACAAAACTCTCCTTTTTCTTTGTAAAACACAGATTGATACTAATGGTTCATTGAATGCTTGAAACTAGTAAACTCTCTAGCTAGAATACTCAAACTCTCCTGTTCCCAGCTTAATTAGATGTGGGCCAGTTAACTATAGGGATGAATATATAGAGAGAGATTATATATATATATATGTATATAGATTACACACATACACACACGTATAAACTGTGTCAGATGATACATATATATATCATCTAGAGAGACCGGATACTTAGTTTGCTTCAAAAGCATATAAGTTCTTATTCTACTTTAAATAAACTAAAGCTGAAAATTATACATAATGAATTTGGGATGGTTTATGGAAGAGCGGTCCACACAGAACTCCAATCAGAGAACCAATACTCAAAAAAATCTTGGTTCGTTTATCAATTGCTTAGTAAATGGATGTATATTTATATGTTTTCAGTTAAAATAAAATGTGTAAGATATATATCATTATTAATGACTTTCTGTTGTAATGTCTTTTCAATTAATCAAACAACCATGTATATGCCGCTTCATTCCCAAAGTATATCAAGTGCCTACTACAATGGTTCTCAATACTGACTGTGCATCAGAATCTCCTGTGGGGCTTTTTTTAAAAATGCAAGTTCATAGGCCCCATCCCTAGAGACTTTGATTCTCTAAGACTGAGGTGGAGCTAGAAATCTCTCTTTTAGACAGAGTTGAGAACCACTGGACCACTATGTAAGTGAGCACTCTAAGAATGATAAGGAAACAAAATACAATTGCCTCCCAAAGAGTTCATAGTATAACAGTGACAGAAAAAAATTTTTTAATCACAATCTAGTGCTAAATTCACACTATAGGTATATGCCAGTTGCTACAGGAAAACAGAGAACAGAAAAAACAACTAAGTCTGCCTGGGGCAGGTAGATGAGGAAGGCGGTGGTCACAGCTGGTTTTATGGAGGTGATGTTTGAACTATGTAGTAAAGGGTAACTGGAAATTCTCCAATTATATTAAAGCTGGAAGAGATATTCTAGTCAGAAGCAATAGACTGAGAAAAGGCAGTGAGATAGGAGAAAATATGATGCTTTCAGGGAATGCAGTATGCTCAGGGGGTTGAGGAAATGAGGATGGAAAGGTAAACAGGAACCCCTTCTGAAGGTTCTATATACAGATCAAGTTAAGCAGTTTGAAGTTTATTATATACAGAGCAGTGGTTTCAAATTGTGTTTCACAGAATTCAAGTTCAGAAAAGGCAGTTAATGTATGTATTTCACAAATATCTGAACATGAGCATTCAAATGCATACATATTACATTTCAAACGGATTGTTGTAAACCAATGTATTAACTTGTTTTTTGCTGACCTTGAACAAAAAGTTCTTCTATCATTTCTGTTTTTGAACTTCTTATAGATGTGTCACTGGCTATAAAGGTTGTAGCTTTCTACTTTTACTTTTTTAAAGCTAACAAATGTCCTACTACTTGCCTATAGATAAAATTATACAACAAAAATCAAATATAATAACCAAGTTTTTTATTGATTAGCTGTATAATTTATTATTATAGTTTATTTAAAAAGAGTATGCCAATAAAGTATCACATTTATCTGTTTTAATAGATGTTATTTATTGGGATTTCACATAAGACTTTTGTTTGTAGAGCATCACTGCTCTAGGGAAACCAAGATAGAATTTTAAGTAGAGAAATGCATAATTAACATAATTCAGAAATAACCATTATTATAATAAAACAAATCGGAATAGGGTAAAACAAGAGGTGAGAAGATCAGTTAGGAAGTGATTTCAAAAGACCAAGCAAGAAAATATGATGGAATGAACAAGTCCTGGAGATGGTGAAAAGGGAATAAATTTCAGAAATACTAAGGAAATAGAATAGAGAGGATCTGATGACTGATCAGAAAATAGAGAGGAAAATGGTTTTCAAAAGGGCAGATTCTAGATTTATACTTTAATTTTGGGCATGTTGAAAAGGTAAAAGTACCCAGAAGGTGCCAACTGCTTAGTATTCAGAATAGAGTGTTCTTTGCAAATATAATCAGTGAGTCCAAATGAAGTCTCCATTTTAGTAACAGTTCTAATTTTGGAATTTCTTAATCCATTTTTATATATTTTATTATAGTCTAGGTAACCTAAAGTGCAGTCATATAACCACTTTTCTAAAATTAACTATATTCCTATCCAAAGATACCATAGTACTTTGCCCATTTAGTGAGATTTCAATACTATTAGTGTTCAGCTTATATAGCTATCTATCCTCATAATTTCCTCAAAAATTGTTACCTAATATTATTATAACCCACTGGTTATAGTCATTCCACCAAGAACAAGGTGATTTTAAAACTTTAACAAAAATATAAATACACATTTTATTGCTTTTTCCATTTTATACATTGTCTTCTCCTAATTATCTTGTTTGATCTTCCAAATAACCCTCTTAGCTAAGAAAAGCAGAAATACTTATTACCATACTACAAATAAGAAAATCAAGCCTCAAGGCAGATAAATGGCTTGCACAAGATTATATAGCTGGCAAGTGGCAGAACTTTAAATAAAATACAAATTTTCTGGTTCCTAAGCCAGTGCTCTTCTTACCATGCTGTATGCTTTTGAAATAGTATTTATTTAACTTCTGCCACTTTTGATGACTATCTCTTATCTGAATAAATAGGAAGATGACTATATACCCTATTTTCCTCTCTTGCATTCACCTCAACAGCCGAACGCATTCTGTTTCAGAAGCCTATCCTTTCTTTACCAGTTTTACCTCTACTAAAACTCTCCTGCATCACTATCACATTCACGAACTGAGAGAATTTGGAATTTTTTTCTGAATCTTGGAATGGAAAAAGTAATATGTCAAAGATTAGAGAATCAGGGCATAATTCCCCTGCCTAGCAGTTCAAATTTGGCCTCCAGGACCTTTTACATATTTGTCTCCTGACCACTGTTAAGCCCCTCCCTAAGGTGACGAAATATCTATTATTTCAAATTTAGGACAAAATTGTATTGTACACAAACCTCCCAGAGTAGGTTAGAATTAATCTGTTTATCTAATTCTAAATAAACTATTTTTTATGTAAACTAATTTATAATATTTTAATGATTATAGATTTAATGTTTTTATAATGACCCTACTGGGAATGGAGATTAAGGCATAATTGAAACATCTCATTATACATAATTTGTTTACTACAAAAATAATAATTTCAAAAAAATTTTTGAAGTACCAACAAATTTAATACTTAATTTCTGTTATTTTAAAAATGTACTATTTCTTATTTATTCAAACACATTTATAAAACCCTAATTATCTGTATCATATGAATGTATCATATGAACTACATATGAGTGAATCATGTTTAGATTTTATTGCACATGGCAGGTCTAAAGTACATTTCGAGGCTATGCTAAAAAAAGACAATAAAAATTGTAAACCACTTTACATCAGAAAATGTAACAATATTTCTAGATATTAACATAATATTTATTTTGTAAACCCTCATCTCTCACACCAGAAACTCTTTTGCTTACTCATTAAAAGCTCAACATTAAAGTACAATTACCTAAAAGGTTTCCTCACTAAACCTGAACACAGGCTATTTTTGAGTTCTGACAAGTATTACAAGTTCTTACAAGTATTAAGCCCATGACATCTGTTTGTTTCTTTATTTAAGAGTTTAAGAATCTGGTGGTGTTTTTATTCAGAATCTTAAACAACGAATTTAAAACAATGCCGTTAGATCTTTTTAAATGGATAGATTCATCTAGCTATTATCTACTTAATTCTAGCAACATCTTAATAGCTTTAATTATTTTATACTGAACAGTGAAATAAAAAACAATTAGTTTCTCTGAATGACAACACGAGATTAATAATTACAGTTTCTTCCTTCAGTTTACTACTTATACATGAATATTACATTAAAATTTTGTCCACTGTTGGGCCTTAACATTATCTTGCAAATTCTACTTTTTCTGTTTACCTATTTCCCCCTTAACTAAAACTACCATTGCTTTGAAATTGATGCTGAAGTTGATGCCTATAATGTCTTTATTAATTCAAACTGACCTATCCACAGAGTTCCCTGCACCAGACTCTGATTCTGGCATCTCAACAATTTCCAGTCCCTGGTGGGGTTTTTTTTGTTGTTTAACCCTTCTTTCCTTACAACAGTAAAACGAAGAAATAATAGGTGTTAAGCCAATTCAAAAACTTACCTTGCAAATCTGGAAATACTCCGAAGTCAGGGTTTCCTGAATCTCCTCTCTGAGAATCCCCGCAGTCCCTCCTGTGTGCACGGAACCACTTCCAGCCCCACCACCACTGTTAGTGCCACTGCTGCTACCACTGCCGGGGGAGGAGGCAGTTAAGCCATCCAAAACTTTTCGGAAATTAAACTTCTTCATTTTAAAAAACTGTTGAGAAAATCAAAGGAAAAGGTGACTTAACACCTGGAATTATACCTGGGTAAAAGTGTTTAGCTTTTCATTAGTCAAGGCAGTAGCCAGTCCCCATTTTACGAGCATTGGCTATAAATGACTTTAAAAACAAAAATGAGCCTTCATTTTGTCAAATTTTAATTCTAAAAAGCATATCCTTCCAAAAAAAAATAATAAAACACAATTCCAAAAGCCATGGTCTTTGCTCCTGGTACATCAAATTTTCAAGGGCTTTTTCCCCAGCTGTAGCTACGCTTTATCAGCACTGGGGTAAAAATAAAAGGCAGTGTCATCATCGTCATTAGCATTATATCATCATTATTATACAATCAAACCAGAGTCCGACAGACCAAGATTCTGTCTCTCTTAAGGGCGGGCTTTCCTTCTAAAGGTTCAGCTCAGAATATTTTATTTTCAGAAAAACGATGTTGGAGCCGGGAGCCGCTATTTACTCCGCCACTACCTTCTGGGCTCTCCCCCCTCATCTTCAATGTTCCTTTTTTCTCAATAGGAAATGAGGGGCCCTTCTTCCATTCCCCACTCCCCAAGAGCCCGGACCCCAAAGCATCTCCGGACGACCCACAGCAACAGCCGACGAGAGGGGCGAGCGGCGGCGCCGGCTGCCTCCGCTTCTCCCTCCGCCTCCCGCTTCCCTCCCCGCGTCTCCAGCCCCCTCCCTCCTCTCCCCTCCTCAACGTTCCTCACCCCCCCACCCCCCGGCCTCCCGCGCCGCTCTGCCCGCAGCCGTCGCCGCGCTCGCCCGCCGTCCGCTCTCCCCGCAGCACAGCGGCTGCTCTTGGGGGACGTGAGGCAGGGGCGGCGACTGCTGCGGCCCGAGTCCCGCCTCAGTCTGCTGGGCGTGCAGAGCCGCAGCTCCCGCCGTCCCTCCCCGGGCCGAACGCCGAGGCGCGGGGCTCTCGCCCGCGGGCGCGCGAACACACAAACACCCTCACACGGACGTTCGCGCGCCCAGCCGGAGCACACACAAACACCCTCACACAGACGTTGGCGCGCGGGCGCTCACGCTCACAGACACACACACAGGTGTGAGGAAGCCGCGGCTGGACAGCGGCGTCGGCGTCCCAGAGGTATGACTATCTGACTCCCGACTTAGGCACCTTCCTCCACCGCCACTAGCCGCCTGCCAGCCCAGGAAGCTGAGGGAGCGGAGGGTGGCGGGCTCGCAGGCGTCGGTCCAGCCTGGCTCCGGCCGCCTCTCCAGTCCCTCTGGTCACGGCGCCCGGCGCTCTCCGAGGTCCTAACCGAGCAGGCAGCCTCCACCGCAGGCTCCGCCCTCCCGCCGTGGGAGGCAAGCCCCGCCCCGAACCGCCCCCTTGGCCGCCCCGCCCCCTCCTTCCCGGGCGGCCCGGGGCCGGCAAAAGGGGCGGAGAGCACCGGGACGTCAAAGGGCGGGAGCAGCCTCGGCTCCAATCCTAGGATCCACAGGGCCAAGTTCTGCGGTCGCGAGGCGCGGGAGAAATTGGGGATAGGCCGAAGAAAAAGCCAATGAAAGGAAGAGGGGAGAATTTAGAAAGGTAGGTGAAGTATTTGATTGACAGCGGTATTGGCCAGTATGCTGGGGGGCCGTGCTTTGGGGGTTGTAATTGGCGCTACCTGTTGAAGGACGCAAGTGTGAATCAATAGAATGCCTGGAAGCGTGCGAACTTGGGCTCCTTGAGTCCGAGGTTGCAGGAGGGTTTCCCTAGGTCAGGCGCTGGACAATATTGTGAACTGGGGAAGTGTTTCGCAGTTTATGCCTATATGAGCCTCTTCCCGCTCTCCCAGGTGCATCTGTTGGGCTCCCCTCACTGCCCTGCTGCTTGCATAATGGCTTAACGGGTCACCTCTGCCAGAGAGAATTGTGCTTCAACAGAGTTTTGGAATATACAGCCTTCCAGATACTAAGGAATTAATTGCTCACCGTGTTCCCTCTAATACGTAGAATTACCCCTTCCCTCTATTTTCACATATACAAAGATTATTTTTTCTTTCTCTCACTTAGTAAACCGTGTTAAGAATATATTTTAAGCTTTTTCTGTGAATCACAATAATCATTTTGAAAGATGCACTGTTCGGTGCAGGATTTTTTAAAAACAGCGTCAGGATGGGAAGATTTAGTTCTGATCTCTGACTCGCTACTGAGTTGGGCAAAATCTATACCTCGATTTCTTGATCTGTGAAAATGAAGGGCAGCTCAGAGGGCCATAGCTAGCTGTAGACTTCAGTCCGGGCAACACAACAGAGCTCCTTAGTAATCATCCCAAACGTTCTTACATTTTAGAAATCTTCTAGGATGACCTCTTCTTTTTTCTTTCTTTCTCTTTCTCTCTCTCTTTTTTTTTCTGTTTGTTTGTTTGTTTGTTTTTTATGGAGGAAAGGGATGAGAGAAATGAAAGGGGAGACCTGAAAGAGAGAAATGAGTTGCCCAAGGTCACATAGCGAGGAAATGGCAGAGACAGAATAGAGCCCAGTTTTTTTGGATCCTCAGCTCAATGCTCCCTCTCTCCTTTTGAATTTTTCAGTACTTAATGTCTATTTTACTCCTTTTGAGACCTCTCAAAGACCCCCAGTACTGTCTGGTAGTCTCTCATTGGCACAGCTAGACAGTAACACTCTTGAAGGCAGACATAGAATTGTGTATTTCTCCTATCTTGTTTAGCACCTGGCACACTGTTTCACATATAAAAGGTAGTTAAAGGGTTTTGAACAGTTGGTTTATTAATGGTTTTTAGTAAAAGATTTATGGGATGATACCCAATTATATCCTGTTTGGGAGAGGTAAAGATAAGGGTGGAAACAAACACCATGTCTAATGTAAACTAGATCTTGGTAGGGTTCTAAATTCTATTGGATTGGCTTTCTAACAGTATGTATCTTTGTCTTTACTCTCTTTTCCACTTTTTTCTTCTCTTCCTCCTAGCCCATTTCACCTCCAAGCATGGGTGCCTATTAAGGCTAAAGAGGTTTGCTTTCCTCTTTTTTAAGTCTGGCTTTTCTTTTAAAAAAAAAAAAAAAAAGATGAGGGAGGGGGGTTGCTCTAACTCTTTGAGTAGTAGGCATTGTTGTCTAAAATAATGGGTTTAGATGTCTTCCTTCCCTTCATCAGAAAGTCTATCAACAACTTCTTAATTTTCAAATAAATGGAAACAAGCCTATACCAAGTGGTAGTTTGGTTTCTTGATGAGAGTGATTCAGCAAAGTGAGATGTAACTTTTGCAAGAAAACCCCTTAAACCATCCAACATTAACACTATACCAACTTAACAAACTAAGGAGTGGTTTTTATTCTTTAAATTGAGAGAGAACTGAGAAGGACAAGTACACAAAACAAATTGACAGAGACTCTGCTTGAGGACCCTAGAGGGAATTCATTGGCCTACTTGAGTTAAAAAGAGGTAACAGAGTAGATCTCCCTTCAGATGGGACAACAAATAGGAATGAGAAGTAGAAGTAAAGCCAAGTGAAAGTATATCAATGCTTTCAAACAAATATTAGAAAACTAAAAAAATAAAATATGATTAGGCTGACATTTTGGACTCTTTGGGACTATTTTAACTATCTTTGTCCCTCCACAATAGATAGCACAGTACCTTACATATAGTAAGTGCCCAGTAAATATTGATTTGAACAAATGACAAGTAAAAATCTTAACATAATTTCAGTCTCATAGAGAGAGAGAACCTGTGGACAGAGGATATTGTGATGCCAATTCACAAACTGAGAGGAGGATACAAATGAGCAAGAGACAGAGTGCATTATGTATGTGAGGAGACAGCATAAACTATAGCCTAAAAATCTTAAAAGGTAAGAGCAGTACAATGTGTATGGAAGCAAATTCCATCCTTAATTAATTAAAGAGAAATAAGATGTTATTTTATAAACCATCTGGTAAAGGGAATGAGTTCAGACCATGAAATATACCTTATAAATAATCTAGGGAATTTTATAATTAGGTCAGATAATAATACTGGAGAGCTTTGATCATTCTACTGCAAACTAGAAGAATGCCTCATGGAGAGGAGTTTCTGATAAGCCATGATGTCTTCCTAGAATGAAGAATTGCAGTTCTTCCTAAGCATGATGAATTGCAAAAAGGAAAAATAGCCTAAGCTTGGTTTTGGGACAGAATCATTAAATCATTTAAATAAATCCAGTACATTGGAAGAATTTTTAGAATATATGCTAAAAATATATTACAACTCACTTTAAGGGATTATGATCTTGGATTCAAGCCAACAATGAAGCTAATAGAAGCTGCTTTTCCACATGCAAAAAATAATCAAATAATTGTAGAAAGTATGTACATGTGTGGCACTTCACACAGAGAATATTTGCTTAACTGACTAGACTTGGAGAAATCTAAGCCAAAGTGACAAAACACGTGTAAATGGTTCATCATATATAAAGATAATAAGTTCTATTAGTTATTCAGATACTATACTATGAAATTTACAAGCATCTCTTTTAATTTTATCTTTATTATAACTCTATGAGATAAATGTTGTCCCCATTTTATAGGTGAGATTTGAGACTCAGAAACATTTGAGAAATTCACTCATGGTCACTTAGTTAGATAACCCAGTCTTCAAATTCAAGCCTAACTTCTATGTTAACATCTAAGATCATGCTCTTAATCACTGCCCTAATACTAATTAGAGGACTAAGTAGGACCTGAAATAAGAAAAAAGCAGGGGTCAATTCTTCTGAAACAATGAGTATATGTTGTATAGTAGTGAGCATGTCAGTTGGCCAGGGCTGCCATAACAAAATACTACAGACTGGGTGGCTTAAACAACAGAAACTAATTTTCTCACAGTTCTGGAGGCTGGAAGCCCAAGATCAAAGTGTCCTCAGGTTTGTTTTTTTCTGAGGCCTCTCTCCTTTGCTTGCAGGTGACTTTCTTCTTACTGTATCTTCACATGGTCTTTTCTCTATGTGCCCAAATTTCCTCTTTTTATAAGGACATCAGTCAGATTGGATTAAGGCCCATCCTAATAGCTTCATTTTAACTTAATCACCTCTTAAATGTACTATCTCCAAATACAGTAACATTCTAGGGGTTGGGACATCAACATATGAATTCTGGGGGGGGGGGGCACAACTCACAAAACCATATGGTAATCAAATTCAACATTCTTTGAGGAGAGCATCTATTATGAGCTGAGACTGTGTAAACAATTTTCCATTTAGTTTCTCATTTAATCCTCACAACAATCATGTGCGGTAGCTATTGATAACTCCATTTTATAGGTGAGAAAATGGAAGCAAAGAAAGGTTAAGTAGTATGCCCAACATCATACATCTAGTAGGTTGTGAAATAGGAATTTGGACTCATATAAATTGTATCCCAAAGCTCTTTACTTATGCTATTAGATTTCTTTGGAGACACCAAAGAAATCCCATTATACAGATATTTGATATTAGAAAAGGAAATTATTACAAAATCTAAGTATTAGGATAAAACAGACAGAACAGAAAAAATGGAAAATAGCTGCTAAGGAGTTTGGATACTAGAACTAAAAAGACATTTGGGAGTCGGGAGGACTGAGTACTAGAAGCAGAGAACTATTGAGATGGCAAGCTAGTAAGAGGTTCTTATCACACAAGAAATCTCACTATAATTTGAAATATATTAAGAGTCCCAGGGGACTATCCCACTAAAAAAGAAGAAAATCAATTATTCAATAACTAATTAGATGTAGCAAGGCAGTACTAAATCGCTTAGAGAGGCTGTAGTCTCAGTAAATATCAGAACCGCTGAAAGGAGAATTTGGGTGGAGGGGAGGGTGATGATGCAAGACTTACCATAAGGCCAGGCTGGCAATTATTTACATTAGCAAGTGTGAACATTTTCAGTGTGCTTCCTGTGAGTTAGTGGGTCTTAGGCTGAGCAACCTAATTTATCACCCACTTCTGACTCCTCAATCAAGTTATAGCACCATCCTTTATTATTTGCCATTCTGGGAGTTAGAATTTCACTAAGGAAACACAGTTGAAAAATAGGTTCCACCTGTATCCTTTCTGGTAAAACTTTCAAGAGGCTTAGGAATTACCTTCCTTACTAAATCTTCATCTGACTTTTTTCTGACTCTATTATACATCCTTCGGGAGGGGTGCTGATTGATCATTGTCAGCTTTCTGTCATATGGCAGGAAATAGCAACCAGCATTAAAATCTCTTATTCAGCCTACTCCAAGCCCACAAAGGGAGAGACCACAGGGTTAATTAAATAATGTCATAGCTCTCAGGGGTTTCCGATAAACAGCCAGGGGTCATTAGGATTGACCCAAAACATACAAAGTATGGCTCAGCACACAGTCAAGGACAGAATTGCAAACAGAACTCATGCCTTCTAGGGCAAAACTCAAATATTTGCTATTAAACATGTAATTAAAATCAGCTCTTTGTACATCTTTTAAAATAGATTTTCACATATCCATCCATCACTTTGAGATGTGGTAAGAGAAAGGGATTTAGTTTTGGGACAGGACTGAGTTTTCTAGCTGGGGCACTAAAAGCCCTGGCAACCTCTAATCCTCAGTTTTTCCTTTATATAAGCTATTATATAGGCTATTATATGGAACAAATGAGATTATGTATGCATGTATGATTTGTAGAATGCAAACCATTATACAAATATATTGTTATTATTTTCATTATTCTTTTACTTTAGTGAAATAGTTTATAGGAATTGACTTTAGAGTTCAATTTATTTTCCTATTATTATTAATATAAAAGTCCCTTGCATCTGTGGATTGACTGTTGCTGCAATTGAAGGAGAGGAAGAAGGTTTAGACTAGATGATCTTTAAGGTTCTTTCCAATCCAAAGTTCTGTCTTTATATGATTTATTTAGTCAAAGTTCACTGCATTCTCTTCCTAAATACTTCAAAGCTTCATTGAAAAGGTGATTAAAAGGGTATCCACGTAGGTACTGGCCAACAGAGATGACCTGCAGCCTACAGTAGGTAAAAAACACAGGAATCTTAAAAAGTATCCATCTCCCAATTAGGGATTCCTAGGGATCACATTTTTTATTAATATTTCTATTTATATACACGTGCATGTATATCTGATTATAAAAGTAAGGTGTGCTTATTATAGAAACTTTAGCAAATCCAGAGATTTATTTCCAGGCCTTTTCAGGACATTTTTAAACAAATTGGAAGTGTCCAGTATATACCATTTTTATTCCTGGATTTTTTTTTAACTAAACATTTTGTTGCAAGCTTTCTCCATTTCAGTAAATATTCTTCAGAAATACCATTTTTAATGTCAATATTATATTCAATCATATGGATATTTATGCAGTATATTTTATCTTTTTCATATTCTTGGATATTTTATTTATATCTAATTTTACACTATCATATATAATAATGGAGAGAACACATACTAAATCTTTGACAAGGTTTCAGATTTTTTTTCATAAATGTGCCTCATATATTAAAAATTTGCATAATATTAATTCCTTAGATGAACTCCTCTATCAGATTTTTTCTTAGGGGATGTTACTAGGTCAGAATTATATGTCTTCATGCATAGTTCTAAATTTTATTTTTAAAAGATTGTACTAATTTATACCCTCATTAAGAGCTTAGGTTCCTGTGGAGAACTCATGTTACAATGAACCTTTGTAAAGTGATATCGCATACCACCTACACTGACTTATTTTTGTTTAGATGTTGAAAAAATTCAAAAAGAATTTTAACATGACAAGAATTGGTAAGGATGATCAACTAAACAGCAGAAAAATGTGACAAGGTAAAACATAATTCAATAAAGCTTGTAATTTCAATTTGGAGGAAGAAATATAAGTTTTCACAGAACTTTAAGGTTAGAAAGAAACTTAGTAATTCATGTTTGATTTCTGAATTTAAAAATAATATAAACCTCCATTCAATTATATTAACAAATTTAAATTATTATTTTGTCATATGTTATTTTTATTTGAGGGGAAAAGTGAGAAAATAAGCACAGGGAGAGCTTAAAGGGTAGAGAAAGAAATATAGATAGACCTACAGAAGGATAATTTCATAGGAAAATAAACAAATCTTAAAAGAACATTTAAGACTTTTCAAACTAGATTGGGTTTTTGCCACTATAGACTAAATAGAGATGTGAACCCTTGGAATTTGTTATACAAATTGAACCTGAGAGCAAGATTCAGACCATAGATTCTCTGACCCTGATCTCGATGCTAAAAACTACAAAGAGTTGACAGCCTTTCTTGGGTTTGGAATATGTAGACAAGTGGAAATGATCCCTTTTAGACCTGGCCTCTCTTGTTTCCTAAAGCTTTGATTCACCATGACTCGTGATGATTGCACCAGTTTACGTAGGGATGTGGTTTGTTTTCATGATGACAATGATGAAATGTAATAATGCCGTTACTGAATTAATTTTTTTATAATGGCTAAAAAAGGGTTAGATGTTAGGATTTTGTAACTGTCCATATTAATTATTACCTCTGCTAAAATTGGCACACTAGCATTTTAGAAAATAAACCAGGATGCCAGCCTGACTTCGCTTTACCATAAACAAAAGTTCCAAAACAGAGTCATGAGAGTAGGGGAAGGATGCGTGACTTCTTGCCTGCCCAGTTGCAGACTCTAAGACAAGAGAGAACCCTTTAACTGGGTCCTCTCTGGCCATGTAGGATAAGCTTTCTGTTTCAACCAGCTCCTTAGCTAGCTTGGGCTGACAAAACGTTGTTGTTCTCTTAACCTTTGCCAAGCTGAGGAACTTTACAAGTATCTTTTCAGTAACGGCCAAAGTGATTTATAGCTTCTTCTCGCTCTCCTCAGTTAGAAAAACAAATTTTATTTCTCTGCCTTGTTCCTTCCTCCCCATTATTCCCACTCTCTATTGTCTTTAGCCATAATTCTTCTTTTAATGCAAATATTACTTTGTTTTGCGTAGTTTTTCAAGTATGTCTGTGTCTAATGTGCTTTAATTATGGAGACTAAAATTCTTGAATTTTCTGTAACAGTTTCTATTTGAAATATTCTGTACCATTGTTCTCATAAACTACCTCAAAAACCATCGAGTTTCTCAACAAATACCGCTGTTTTTCATGATGCCGTTTTTAAATTTGAGTGGCAAAACCTAGGGGGAAGGGGGGGATACACAATAGTGTATTTTTAAGAGCAGGAACTCTGATTTCAGACTGACCTGAGTCTGCTACTTACTCAGTGTGACCTTGAACAAGTTATTTAATTCCTCTGTGTTTCAATTTTCTTATCTATAAAAGGAAGATAAAATTACCAACCCTGTAGGATGGCTGTGAAGATTGAGAGAATTCATGCTGGCACTCAACACGCTGCCTGGCACATAGGAAACCCTTCACATGTGTTAGCTATTATTATTTTTCAGCACCAAAAATCTCATATGAATATTGGTGATCATAAAAAAATTGTAAGAAAAAAATTTTAATTTCACCACTAAAGGAAAAGACCTTAACATGAAAACTACTCAAATGCTGTTTGTTGCGATTTGGACCTTGGGAAGTAGGGAGCTTGGTATTCATAGGTTAATAGTTAACTAGTCCTTTAGAAAGGAAATCTTCATAGAAACTATAAGCTTGGCTAGGTTTAGTTGGGGAGGCCCAGAATGGCAAATCTTAGAAAATAGGCAGTTAACTTAGTCATATTACCTGTTTAATGAACACTGTGTCCTTAGGTCATATCTTAATGAGAACTTCCTAGCAAAATGGGACAAAGGAAAATGTATCTGTAGATCAAAAATGGTTGAATATGTTTAAAGATTTTCAGCATGGAAACATTATTCTTCCAAATAGAAAGAAATTAAACTCAGTCTCTCTTTGTCCAGACTTCAGGATGGAGGAGAGTTGTTGCTGTTATTGTTTGCTTGCTTGGTCTTTGTTTTTTTTTTTTTTCCTCGTTAACAACTTTTGAAGATTGGAATAACCTTTGGCAGCCTTTGATATTGTAAAATCTTTCCTGATAATCCATATGAAGTACTCAGAGACTTGCCAAGAAATGCTGGAAAAAAACTGGAAACAATAAACAATTATTAAGCAAGCTGAGTTCTTTAAACAAGTATGAGAGGAATAATGTGCTGTCATTTCAACAGCAGATGATGAAAATGACAATGCAAATATGGTATTAACTAGTATGTCTTGGCTGAATTTTTTTATTTCTCTTCATGTAATTGTATACTTTTTAATGATGGTTTTTCATTATATGTATAATTATTTATACATATAAATAATATTCATTATATGTATAATTAAATGTGATTTAAATTTTATACCACTTTAAGACTTTTGATCTAAATTCACTTACAAATAAGAAAAAATAAACCTTTTTTAAGAATATGTGCCCTGAGTTGTACATTTAAAAATGTGGTTACCATATTTATAATTCATCAACTCTTACAGAGATTGCCACAGTCCAAGAAAGGAAGAAGGCTGAAGAAATCAAGGGGAGTAGCTACAAAAGCATTTTCCGAAGGATAGGAGAAGCAAAGGAGGTGATGAGGAAGGACCCTTATTCCCCTTATGCATATCAGGCTTGATGAAAGCCTTAGTCTTTGATAGTACAGGAAGAGAAAAGAGGAAAAATACCAAAAATAGATGTGAGTCTGTTTTATAATCTCTAAAATGGCTTACAAACATCAATTTTTGTCTGTTTTGTTCATGGTTATATCCCCAGCACTTATAATAGTGTCTGGCACATGATAGGTGTTCAATAAATATTTACTGAATGAATGAGTTTACATGATATTCATGATACATGCTAGAATTTTGAACCTGGATTTGAAGATGAAATTAAGCCGCAAATTAGATAAAATGCTTTTCTTATTCAACAAACATGCATTGCATGCATATTTTGCACTAGGTAAAATGCTAGATGTTATAGGGGACAAAAAACAAAAAGAGTAATACTGACTTGAAAAGCTGATAATAATTGAGTATGGGGGGGTGACAGACAATTATAAAACTGTTATGAGAGTAATGTGAATGGTATAAGCAGAGCCCTGTGGTTGCATTGAAAGAATAACCAATTATTTCTTTCAGGTGCCTCAGTGAACAAGAGGCAAATGAATTGACAAGGTTGGTTTTAGCTCTTCTTGAACTTTTTTCTATACCCAGCTCCCCAACACAGCTCTATGCTGATTTTCCTTCTACTTCTTTGAGGTCTCTTTCACCTTCTTCACTGTATCATCTTCCTTTTCCCAACCTCTAAGGATTTAGGGAGAAAATGGAATATGAGCAAGAATTGATAGTTATCATAAATTACTATTTCAAGAAGTATGATAGTAAAGGAAAAGGAGAAAGCAGAGGAAATGAAAAAGTGAAAAAGGAGGGGCTGGAAGGGATAGGAATGAATAATATTTTGGGGCAGAGATGTAAAACCAGAGAACAAACCATTAAAGATCCAAGAGTAAGATAAAATAATCAATTGAACAAGTCCATAGTCTGCAACAACTATTTCATATTTCCTTTTCCAACCCTTTAACTTCTCCTCTCCCATTGCAACCCCAGGTGATGGCATTGCTCTGAATAGAGAAAATGGAAGTCATTAAATGAGAATGTCATAGTCCTCCTAGCATCAAATCTTCAAGACAATACTAACATCAGCACGCACCCATGGCTTCCCACTCTCATCCCACCCCTTTGGCAATTGAGGAGGGATTTCTCCTACTAACAGCTCCTATCTCCCACCTTGTTCCTCTCTTCTCCCATTTAACCACACTCTCTTACTTCTACCAAACTTCCTATGTCTTTCTCTTTGTTTCATCAGTATGACAACTAGAATCCCTAGAAACCTTTCACCTTTTCTATATGCAAAATATAATCATTTACCCTGATTCTCCAAGTTATGATTGATTTTGGGGACAAAAATATCCATAAGAAAAAGTCCTACACTGTTATAAATGAACATATTTATTCATTCTACAATTGGAATGGTGAAGGAAAGATTTTCTTTCTTTTGCCATGCCAGAGAGCATGCTTTATCAAGTGGGAAGGAAGAATTAGAAGATTCCTACCTAGCAGGGTTGTAATAGGCTTTATTTAGTTTCAGTAAAAATAATAATTTCCTCAGCATATTATTTCTTAAATCATTTAAACTTCTTTAAAAATATGAAATTAATACTAAATTCATTGCTTTAGAGTTTGCATGGTATTTCAGTTTTCAGATAAAAATAAACAGAAACTCAATATTATTTTCACTTTGGCATTTTGGTTTTTTTAATACGATAAAAAAGCAGACTTGCCTCCTGGGTGTAAGGAGAGCTTCTAGCTGTAAGAGTCAATCAATCAGGAAGGGCATTTGTGGGTAGGAGTTGTGAAAAATTGCCAGCTTGACCTTGAAAATAGTGAAAAATAATTGAGACTCGTGGCAATGAGCTTTTTTTCCCCATGTGCTGCAGTCTCTCTCACATTTGTAATTTGGTTTAAATTCCTGTCCTCTACCACCTACTCACACATATTCGCGTGCACTATTAACATCATAATGTGTATTAACGAGCCCTCACAGCTGGTTAAGAAGCTTCTTCTAGCAAGCTAATAACATCACTTTGACTCAGTGATGCTGTGCATAATGTAATCTAATAAAACTGTGTCATGTGCACTGAAGATCAGCCAGAATAAAAGAATAGTTCACCCACCCAAAGAGGCAGCAACTAGGAATACAGCTATACTTGCAAAATCATCCAGATTTATAGAGCTCAGTGGAATTTGTGTCCTTTTATATATTTCTTTGATTCCATATATGTTCATTGTGGTGGGTAGATATAAAATGATAGAGTCTCAAGGTTGGGAAAGGTATAAAAAGCCATCTACTGCAATCAACTGTTTAATATTTAAATTATCTCAACAACATTTGCTCCAAGTGGTCAGCCAGCATGTATCTGAAACTCTCTTGTTTCCCCTCAGCATCCTGCCCTCACCTATCCCCAGCAATGGCAAGAGGGAGTAAAATGTCTCTAGAGAAGAGATCTTCAACCTTGACTGCACAATATAACATCCATGGGAGCTTTTAAAAATCTGCATGATGAGGCTACAGACCAAAATCAGAATCTCTGGGGTTGGGACCCAGAAATCAGAATTATTTTTTGTGTGTATGTGTGAGGAGGATTAGCCCTGAGCTAACATCTGTGCCAATCTTCCACTATTTTGTATGTGGGATGCCTCCACAGCATGGCTGATGAGTGGAGTAGGTCCATGACCAGGATCTGAACCAGACCGCCAAAGCAGAGTGCATGGAACTTTAAGCACTTGGCCACAGGGCTGGCCCCAGAAATCAGAATTTTTTAACATTTCTCAAGTGATTCCCAATACAGCCAAGGTTGAGAATCACCTCTCTAGTAGTAATACATCCTGAAAATGATAAAATTGTTTTTATTGGGAGCCAAAATTTGTCACTCTGCAACTTTGACCTATTGGTCCTAAAAGAAGTTTTCTTGGGAATTCACTCAGCTGAGGCTCAGGGGAAGACTCTCTTCTCCTTGCCAGATCAAAAGTTAAATAATAGTTTCTTTTTATAAAGCATGAGTAAAAGGTTCAGAAAAATAAGTGACAGACATCACATATAACTCCCATTTGTTTTTTAGCCCTTGAAGGAAATAACCTTTTTCTTAAACTTTTACACGTCTGAGCAGAAGAGAAGCCCCTGTCTTAAGAGGATTGGACACAAAAAGTTTCACATAGAGTCTGGCTCTATGGACATGATCCTATCACTGCTTCTCCCCATGAGATCCCTGCCCATCTCTTTCTCATGTGAGATATCATAACACCCAAGTAAATGTTTTCTTTTAGGTCACTGAATGATGGGCTTCCTCTATACTCTAGTAGAGATATTGCAAAGTAGCAATATGCAAAAATCCTCCAGACGTATAGCAAGATACTAAGACTGTAAAACATCTCAAGATATTGTTCCCTTCCTTTTTTGTTATATGTATAAATACTATCTTGGCAACTAACTGACCTAAGTCTTGCAGTATCATGTTCTCCTAGTGGCTGATTATCAACTTCATCCATTCTCAGAAGAAGAAAGCATTGTCACATCTCTAATGGCCTAAATAAACCAAGATGGATAGTCCAAGTGTGGTAATCACCCTTCCACATGAAGGACTCTAAAAATATTTAATAAGATATCACTTCTTCAATTTCTTTCTTCTCTAAGTTAAATATATCCTCAGTTTCTTCAACTCTTCCTCATAAAACATGGCTTTACTTTCCCTCAATATCTTGGTCACTTTCCTCTTATTACTTTCCAGATACCTGTAGCCCTCTTAAATTATGGTTCCCAGAAAGATGGAGATTAGCTTCTTGGTCCCAGATACCTTAAAATAGAAAGATTGAGATAAGTAGTTGATCAATAATTGAAAAAAATTTACTACTATGATGAACCATTAAATAAGTGCTAATCCACTAGTGCATGATGGCACACTATTACTGGAAGTTTATAGTCTCAGGCCTGAGCAATTAGAAGAATGGAGTTGCCATTAACTGGTCAGGGGAAAACCTAGGAAGGAAAAAGTTTTAGAGAAGGGCAGATTAGGACTTAGTTTTCGACCTGTTAATATTTTAGCACCTGTTAGTTGGTAGTTGGATATTTAAGTCAGGTATTCAGGGGAGAGGTCTGAGCTATAAATACTAGAAAGATACAAATTTGTGAGTCACCAGCATTTAGTTGGTATTTAAAGGCATTATTTTGGATGAGGCCACCAAAGGAATGAGTATAGATAGAAAAGAGAAGAGGTGCAAAGACTGAGCCCTAGGGCATTCCAACATAAAGAAGTGAGTAATAACTAGGAGAAGAGAATGAAAAGGAGCAGTCAGTGAGGTAGTTGAAAAACCAACAGAGTGTGTTCTGCATGCCAAGGGAGGGGAGGGAGTGCTCAGCTGTGTTAAATTCTGCTGAAAGTCTAATAAGATGAAGACTTGAAGTCATGAATGATATTGACAGGAGTGGTTGTGGTGGAGTGGAAAAACAAAAGCTTCTTTAGAGCAGATTCGGGAAAGAACAGGAACAGAGGAAGTGGAGATAAAGTGTATAAATATCTTTTTCTTTGGGTTTTGTTATAAAGGAAAGAAGAGAAGGGACATGTAGCTGGAAGGGAAGTCAGATCAAGAGAAGGTGATTTTTCTTTTTGGAGGTAGAATAAAAACAGCATGTTTGTTTACTCTTAGGAAAAATCCATTAGAGAGGAGGAAATCAATGATGCATGAGAAGTGAGGAGAACAGTTGGAAGATACCCTTGAGTGGGAGAGAAGGAAAAAGATCTAGAACACAAGTTGAAGGGCTGACCTTATCTAGAAGTACATAGAGTTGATCCATAGTAACAGGGGAGAAAGCATAGTATATGGTCACAGATGCATTAGGGTGGATAGAAAAGGTGTTGTTGCTTTTGGAAGTTCTGTAAGTATTGCTTCTATTTTCTCAGGAGAAGAGGAAGAAAGATCATAAATTAAGAGTAACGATGAGGGAGGAGGTTTAAGAAGAAAGGAGAAGGAATGAAATAATTATCTAAGTCTAACATAGTGGAAGTATAATTGCTAGGCAACATTAAGGGTCCACTTAAGGTTAATGATCACGAACATAAAGTGAGACCAGTCAGCATCGTGTGTTTTTCTTTAGTCATGTCAACTTAACAAGTACAGACATGCAAGAGGCATAAAATTGGTTTTAACCAGCATTGAAGACAAGTGAAAACAATATACTGAGAACGTGGAAAGAGGGTGAGAGTATAGGCAAGGGAGTTAGTATAATGATTCACTACAGAATGCAAGCTGAATAACAAAGGAAGTGAAGAAGAGTGATGAGACAGTGAAAAGGAAGTAAAATAGATACTCTTGGTCCTGGTAGGTTCAAAGGATTGTTGGAATTGAGATACTAGACGAAATGAACTGGAGGTTAGAGGAGGTGGTAGTCAGCGTGGAAAGCTTGAAATTGAAATCATGCAGGGGTTTCAGTTGTTGACAAAAACAAGGTTTAAGACATGACCTATAGAGTGGCTGAGGTAAGGTAGAAGACAAGGTCATTGGAAGAGAGGGTTCAAGAAACTGAAAAATCAGGTAATTGGAAGGATCATCTATGTGTGTAAAGAAATCATCAAGAATCAAGACAGCTGTATTATTGGAGAGAGTGACAGAAATGAGGAGGAGTGATCTTTTGGGGGTCAGTACATGACTGAAAACAGGTGGAGTAGTGGGTGGAATAGACATCTGATTACATAAGAATCAAATTTTGGGAGGGAGATGGTTTAGAGGTTGTTTTGAATATTTCTTCTTTATGCAACATATCTGGTTTCATCTCCAGCTTATCATTGATATATTTGTCTAACACATATTCTATATTTTTATTTGTGACTTGGATGAAGTTATAGAACAAAACAAGTCTCAGGATAGAGCTCTAAACCATGCCACTAGAGACCTCCCTCCAGGTTGATACTGACCCATTAATAAACATCTACCTATGGTATGGCTTGATAATTTCGTTATCTTGTCCATCCGTAAGGATGTCCAGTGTTGTCAGACATGCCATGCTTTATTGAAATTTGGATATTTTATATCAATTTCAATGTTTTGCAGACTAGCATATCTTGCCCCTAGTAGTACACAGATATAACCTTAGAAGTCCTCAAATTCTATACGATAATTATTCTAATGTTGTCCGTTCATCTTAATAAAAATATTTTAAAATCAATACAGACATATTTAATATAATTTGGATGACTTCTTTATACTTGAGGACTGCCACACGTCTGTTCCTGGGTCTGCATTCATCCTCACATTGGTGCCAAGAAGTACTATTTTAATTGTTAGTTAAAAAAAACAGAGGCTGTCTTAATACGTAAATGATGCATGCACACAAAAAGCAGGCCAAATGACATCACTGTGTCCTCTATAAGTGATGATTTTGCAGTGTTTCAAATAAAGAAAAGACGTGGGTGACCTGAATCATCACATGGCATGTGGTAGAATGGGAAGATCAAACCCATGGAAGTTGGTACCACGTTCACTTGCTAAGCAGTGTATTTAGTTCATCTAAACAATATCAACTATCACATGAAATTAATGAGATAAATGCAAATAATATTGGTTTTATAGCTTTATTAGCATTCATATTGGATGATCTTGGTATATAGTTTTATTTATATTTATCATTAAAATAAAAATAATTTAGATAGATTCTATTCTCTTTCCTCTTAATAGGGTTTAATTATTACTTAAGTTGGAGAAATGCCAGTCTTTTTCACTTTCCTTATATTTCTAGTCTAATGACTCTTATTTTTAAAAGTGAGAGAATAAAATATCCAACATGTCTCCTCCTTTATGACTCCATGCTGGAACCAAAAAACTATCCATTTTTGTACATCCTCTAAAGTCTCTTTTGCATTAGTCAGTAACACCTCCCCCCCATCTCAATAGCTTAATATAACAGAAGTTTATCTACCTCGTGCTATAAGCCTTCTGCAGATCACCAAAGAAGCTCTCCTCATCATAGCCATTCAGATGCCCATGCTAATAGACTTCAGCAGGACATGAGCTTCCCTGATCACCAGAACAGTGGCAAATCGCACAGTGACTTTTTAAAGTTTCCACCTAGGATGCTACATATCATTTCCCATCACTTTTCATTGGCCAAAAAAAATAAGATGGCCACACCTTCAAAGGGGACTAAGAAGAGCAGTCCTACCACATAAATGGTAGGGGATTTGGAAAGTTTTGGTGGATAATACTAATGACTGCCCATATCCCTAAAATCTTACATGATGAATACCATATTCACCAGTTTAGAATTAACATTTGTATCAATCAGAGTTTTTTGTTTGCAAACAACAGAAATTGACTGTAGCTAACTTAAGCAATAAAAGGAATTCATTGAGAGGCCTAAAAAGAGAAGATTTAATAACCACGTTCATAAAGATAAAAAGCCAGAGCAGTTCTGGGTGTCTTGGTAGTAAGAATGAATGAATGGCCTCTTAAAGGCACCCCTATTGAGGTGAATGAAATCCACACAAATTCAGTCTTTTCGATGCCCATCCAGGGCCTGGGAATTCATTGGTTATATTGAGTCGCATGCCCATTCCATGGCTAGGGGACATCAAGCATCCTAATATCCCATTTCACTGTGGAAAGAGATAATTTCCCAAAAGAAAATCAATGTTGTTATGAAAAGAAGGAAAGAGGGACACTGGAAAGCTCTTTTGAAAATTTGAACTTCATTAAGCTGTCTCCTGGCATCTCTTCTATTCTTGATTCCTTGGAAGTTTATTGTTGTTCTCATGACCATAGGATGGGAGACTGACAAGAGGAAGATCCTGTCTGTCCACATTATCTTTCTTACTAACATGCCACATAGCTGGAATCTTTCACCATTATAGACATTATTTTTTGTAGTCATCATCTCCAGGAGAGATTTAACACTAATCATCACCAAAACAATTCATGGATCAATTTGTGAGATTAGATGGCCATAATTTATCAGAGCAATACTGTGTGGAAGTAAATGAAGGACCTTGAGTATGTTTTGATAAGTCTTCACCCTGGGAAATTCTTGGAGAATGATGATGTAGGGGGTGGGGGCAGCTCTAAAGAGAGGTCCTCGGTAGTCTTAATTACTAGTGTTATGATTGAGAAAAGGAACCACAGGCAAACATTTTTACAGTAAGAGTATGAGCACAAAATGCTTTCTCTCATTCCACACTTGCAGCATCTGACCTTTGAAATTTGGCTACTATTGAGTTCTTCATGAGTACCACCTGTTTTTCCTACTTTGGAGAATCAGTTATAAATAAAATGAGTTATTAATATTTGGCAATGCAGCTTCGAACACTGAATAGAAAGTTTTACTGACTATTCTGCCGAGTCCTTGAAGACAGATGGACCAAGCATGTGTGCATCGTTTGAAAAGGCAGCAGTTTGCAATGGAGGGCCAAAATCTCATTCTGTCCACCCCGCCCCCACACACACTGCTTCTACAGGCTGAGCTCTCTGGATAATAAGAGAGAGTTCTGCACATGCGAGAAAAAGACAATGGCACAAGTCGGGTGGGTTTGAATTATATTTAGTTACTTTTATTTATTTAATTTTTTTAAAGGAACTGATGCCAAAGAGTCTCTAAATATGCTTATAATATAAAGCATTTTATAATGAACAAAATTCTCCCAGTAGAGTCTTTCACTTGTCATAAAGTAAGCAATCTGGACACTGCATTTACTTTCTAAAGCCTTAAGTAACTGCCACTTTGCACAATAGCCCAAATGCAGAAACAAATACAAGGATGAGGAAAAGGACTTCCATGCCAGTTTGCTAATAAAGTGCTACTTCGGTTCCCTAAATTAATTCCTAGTGGCCTAAAAGAGTTGACACAAATTCTGAACTCCTGTCAAACTTCTAGGAAGGAGTTTAGAGGCTAGTGGAAAAATTGATAAATTATTTAGATGTTAAAAGACTGAAGATGAAATAAAGAAAGCATTAGTCATTGTATTCGTTCCTTAGGCCGAGAAGTTCAAGTCAATTTTTCTAGGAGGCAGTGTGGGACACAGTGATATTTTAAGGGCTCACTCCAGGAATGGACTTAGAAATGCATTATATGCAGTGCTACTGGTTATGCTGTAGAAATGCAAAATATGGCATGCTGCTGGTTGTAGTATAGTGGAGTGAGGCAGCTATTTGCTACAGGCTAATTTGGGGGGACAGCAACACTTTTATGGAATCATTATAGACTGGAGCTAACCCTAAATCTAATCATGTCATTCTCCTGATTAAAATACTCCAATGGTTTCCCATTGACCTTAGAGCAAAGTCTAAAATCTATGACATAGCCTACAAAATCCTGCCTGATCTAGCCCTTGCCTACCACTCCATCCTTAGCTCATACTAATATGCTCTAGCCACACTGGCCCCCTTTCAGTTCTTCCAATACCTCAAGCTCCTCCTCACCTCAGGTTCTTTGCAGATAATGGCTCTTCAGCAGGTGTACTTGTTCTCCATTTGTTTAAGTGGTTAACTCACACATCTTTCAGGCCCCAAATTAGTCTTCCCTAGTCTTCCCTAACTCCCGGAGGAGGTCGGGTCTCCTTATAAAATCAAGGATAATGAAGCCAGGGTGATTATAAATTAATGGTGAGCAATAATTTATAATAGAGCAAAGACATTTCCCAAATTCAGAAACAAATTGTTTCCAAAATCTCATTTGTACATAGTTTTTTTGTAAGTGTGGAATATATTCTTCAATCATACTTGGAGACCCAGGCTAATTCAAAAAGATTGATCCACCCAAAAATATGCTTGAGTATGGTGCTTTCAGTACTATTTCAATTACATTTAGCTACAGTTTACAGTATTATTTATATAGGAAAAGACATTCTGCATTTTACATAAAGATATCAAGAATGCATTTATCCTGTGGCAGCAGCTTTCCCTTGACACTCCTCCTCCCATGACAGAGACAGTAGAGGGGAATAGGGAAGAAGACGTGGGAAGAGGGGGACTGCTATAGGAGCAGTCACCTGAGGCTAGGTTGATGCTTCTAGGTACACATACATTTAATTTCCCACCTCTCTACCTCACTTCTCGTGTGACTTGCAATAGAAGAACAAACAGCAGGGGTATCGCATATGGGAACAGTGGTATGTGAAACAGGGATGTGACTAATATTGAGAAAATATTCCAAAGGTACAGTTGTTTGTAAATCAGATGTTCTTACATCAGGGAGTAATTGTCTTCATGTCTCTTAGGTAGGACACACACTACCCAAAATAATAATTAGAAGATTTTTCTTAAGCTTGAAGCCAGAGACAAGGTATTTGAATAATTTATGCAAAAGCCAAAAGATTTATACCTACTCTGTCCAGAGTACACCTTGCTAGTGGCTGGAATTCTTGTGTCTATCTGCCAGCTACACAGTGCCTTTTTTCTCTGGAAGCTGCAAGCTAAAGACACAATTTTTCTACTTTCCTTCTCTTCCTTTTTAATATTACCTATTAGTCCACAAAGTGCTTCAGTCGTTACAGCCTTACCTTTCAATATAATTTCCAAGGTTAGAGCTTATCCTTCATCATCATATTTTAGATTGGCTTCCTGATGAGATGGCGAAAAAGCAGACACCTTAATCTTACCAGCAACACTTTATAAATCATATTTAAAGTAGGTCTCCTCTGTGAAATTGTTCTGCAAATAATACTGTCTACTATGTGTCAATTCCCTGTGCCTCACTCCTAAATTTAAAGCTATAGCTTATGTTGGGAGTATGTTGATATTTATCCTCTTTCTATATTTCTCTTGTCTCATTTTCCACACTCATTGCTTCAAGTCTATATTAAAACCACATACGCATCTAGACAGGGGAAGAGGCTAGTGGTTTTGTTGGGGGAGGGATGGGAGGGGCGGCGACTGGAGTACGTCGTTATAGACGAGGAGCTTAGAGACAGAAATCTGATTGATAAAGGAACAAGAGGACTTCTCTTAAAGTTGTGATTGTGAAATGAGCACACTGTTTTTTCTAGGCTCCTGCGTTTATTTGAGAGTAGCTTCAGAGTAGATGTGGCCCTTTTGATTGATTTTTTTGTTTTACCACTTTTGATAGTACTGATATGGATAAAGAAAAAGCTTTTTCTTTACCATGAGGGACATCAGCAGTCTTAGTATATTAAAAAATGGCAGTTGACATTGGTCTTAGTCTCAGGGAGAAAAAAAAAAGAGTGATAGGAGTATGGTAAAATGAAGAGTACCCCATCTAAAAGAGGCAGCTGCTACTGGGTTCAAGTGGATCGTTGCCATTTAGGAATGTGGGCACTGTGTTACCAGTCTTGTCAGTTTTTCAAAAGAAGCCAGAAATCCAGACTTTTATGTGAGCTCTCCCAATTTTTTTCAGTGTTGGCTCAAACTAATGCTTTTAAGTGACTTCACAAGACAGTATGGCATCTTTTTTTCAGAAGACATTGACATCCGTTCTATCTCAACTGACTCATTTGGTGGGAACAAGAAGTCCACATGCCAATGCAAATAAAGAAGGGGGAAGAGGTTCAGGAAGAGGGGAGGTGTGGGGGAGACACTCTGCAATGTATAAAGAGAATGAGTATTTGTGATGTATTTTTTTTTTACCAAAATATATATATTCCACCAAACTGAGTTCTTGAGATGTCAAAAACATGTATAATAGTGAGAGACTTACAATTTTAAAAAGAAGTGCTATAACCTTTAAAACAGGAGATGAAGAAGGAATATTGGGATATAGAACTGTGAAGAGTCTAGTAAGATCTGTTCTTATAAAGAATTGATGTTGGTTAGTAACAAAAATACAGAGAAAAGCCCTCTAAGATAAACAACAAAATTCAAGATTCTGGTTACCTGAGATGTAATCTGGAAGGGGTCCCAATGGGCTTTAATTGTATTGCTGGTGTTTTATTTGTTAAGGTGGGTGGTATATGAATGTTCACTATAAATGGTTATAAATTTTTATATGTCTGCACTATTTCATAATAAGCACATTTTAGAAGCATAAATGTTAGGCCTTTGTCAGACCTATGAATGGTTTTTCTGCCAAACAATTATGTTTTCTTTTCAAGAACAAGAAGACAAAAGGCTCTTAGACTTTTCTACCCTCACTAAAAATTTCTCAGCCTCTGACAGATGACAGGAGTCTGTGAGCTGAAATGCATACCTCAGGTTGGCAGAAACATTGAGGGGTTACCAGAAATGTGCTAGCTGATAGTACAGCCATGACTTGAGCAATTGGGCTCTAGATTTCTGTTTGCTCTCTGAACCCAGCCAGAGATGCTTATAGAATGACAGTGTTCAAGAGTCTGCTGTGATTTTTAGAAGGAAGTTATTAAGAGAGGTTAGTAATCCCTGAGTAATAGCCAGGCACCACACTGGGCATCTGAATAGCCATCATCATAACAGTTACCATTCACATAACATTTAACAGTATACAAAAAGATCTTACATAATTATCTTATCTCAGCCTAGCAAAAACCATAGGAGGAATCGAGGAAAAGTAGTATTATATTCATGGAGAAAACTGAGTATCAGAGTGGTTTTCCCCAGGTCAATGAGCTATTAAGTGTTAGAGCTCTGACTTTAAACCCAGGTTTTCTGATTCCAAACATTTACTCTTTCTTAATATGCTCTGGCTCGGCTCAATGGTTGGGCTTGTCTAACTTCTAATACTGAGAGGCATTTGATGAGGGGGTTCCAAATATTCCAACCCTCAAAAAACTAAGAATCAAACATCTCTAATCCCCATAATAGGTTGATAGGGATCTATAAAGCCATAACTTTATCAAAACTCTTTCTGGACAATTTCTGTCAGTGACTTATCTTCCCTAATCCCATTGTTTAAGTCTACCCATGAGGCCTGGACCATGGTTTTGGCCATGCCCCAGACTTGATGACCAATCCTATTCTCAATCATAGGTAATTTTTTTAAAAATCTCACATGTGAGAGTAATATCTCAGCATTCTAGTATTATATGTCTGACTACTAGTCCCATCTAATGTAGTACCTATGTTCTTGTAACTGTAAGACATTTTTTTTACAAACTATTTCTTTTCATGTCTTAATTTTATATCCTAGCAACTTTCTTAATTATTTTCTTATTTACAGTTGTTTTTGTCATTTGATTCTCATGAGTTTTCCAGTCATACAGTGATATCATCTATAAATAGTCATAATTTTGACCTCATTCTTTCCAGCTTTTATACGTCTATTTTTTTTCTCTCATGCAATTGAATTGAGCAATACCTCCAGTGAAATGTTAGCTACAGTGGGCAATCTTGTCTTGTTCCTGACCAGCACGGGCTTCTCAGTGAATACACATTAAGATGCTGCTGGTGTGGTGCTATCCACCCTAGCACCTTGAGGAGGTACAGACCTGCTTCTCTTCACGGAGGGAGAGAGTACGTGTGTGTTTTTCCAGCTTTTTGAGACATTATTGACATATAACATATGTAAGTTTAAGGTGTACACCATGATGATTTGATACACAAATATATTGTGAAACAATTACTTCAATAAGGTTAGTTTATCACCTCTGTCCTCTCACATTATTATAATTTGTGTGTGTGTGTGTAGTCAGAACATTTAAGATCTACTCTTTTAACAACTTTCAAGTATGTAATACAATATTGTGAATTATAATCACCATGCTGTACATTAGATCCCCAGAACTTAGTCATCTTATAGCTGGAAGTTTGTAACCTTTGACCAACATCTCCCCAATTCCCCTACTCCCAAGCCCAGGAAAAGCACCATTCTACTTTCTGTTTCTATGAGTTTGGCATTTTTAGATTCCACATACAAAAGAGAATGTACGGTATTTGTCTTATTGTCAATATTCCATTGTATATATATACCACAACTTCTTTATCCATTGATCCATCAATGCACAGTTAGGTTGTTTCCCTACCCTGGCTATTGTGAATAATCCTGCAAAGAATGTGGGAATGCAAATTTCTCTTCAAGATAGTGATTTCAATTTCTTCAGATATATACCCAGAAATGGAACTGCTGGATTATATAGTAGTTCTGTTTTTAATATTTTGAGGAACCTCCGTACTGTTTACCAAGTTACATTTCCACCAACAGTGTACAAGTGGTCCCTTTTCTCCACATCCTTGTCAAAATTGTTATCTCTTGTCTTTCTGATGATAGCCATTCTAGCAGGTATGAGGTGATATCTCACTGTGGTTTTGATTTGCGTTTTCCTGACGATTAGTGAGTTTGAGCATCTCTTCTTGTACCTATTGGCCATTTGTATGTCTTTTTTGGAAAAATGTCTATTCAAATCCTCTGCCAATTTTTTGATCAGATTGTTTGTTTTCTTGCTATTGAATTGTATAAGTTCCTTATATGTTTTGAATATTAACCCATTATTATATAGATCACTTGTAAATATTTTCTCCCATTCTGTAGGCAGACTTTTCATATTGCTGATTGTTTCTTTTGCTGAACAGAGGCTTTTTAGTTTGATGTAGTCAAACTTTTTTATTTTTGCTTTTGTTGCTTTTACTTTTGGTATCATATCCAAATAATTGTTGCCAAGACCAGAGTCAGGAACTTTTCCCCTATGTTTTTTTCTAGTGGTTTTACAGTCTTGGGTCTTACACTTAAGTCTTTCATTCATTTTGAGTTAATTTTTGTCAGTAATGTAAGATAGAGGTCCAATTTCATTCTTTTGCATGTGAGTATACACTTCTACACGTAGAAAATATGCAACACCATTTATTGAAGAGACTATCCTTTCCCTTCCCCATTGAGTGTTCTTGGCTTCCCTGTCAAATATTAATTGACCGTATATGCATGGGTTTATTTCTCAGCTCTCAATTCTGTTCTGTTGGTCTAAGTGTCTGTTTTTATGCCAGTGTAGTACTGTTTTGATTACTATAGCTTTGTAATGAAGTTTGAAATCAAGAATTGTGATGCCTCCAGCTTTATTATTCTTTCTCAGGATTGCTTTGGCTATTTGGGGTCTTTTTGTGGTTTAATACAAATTTTAGGATTATTTTTTCTATTTCTTTGAAAAATGCCATTGGAATTTTGATGGGGATTGCGTTGAATCTGTAGATTGCTTTGTGTAGAATGAACATTTTAATAATATTGATTCTTCCGATCCATGAACACAGGATATCTTTCCAATTATTTGTGTCGTCTTCAATTTCTTTCATCATATCTTGTAATTTTCAGTGTACAGGTCTTTCACCTCCTTGGTTAAAGTTATTCCTGAGTATTTTATTATTTTTCATGCTATCATAAATGGGATGGTTTTTAAATTTATTTTTCAGATAGTTCATTGTTAGTGTATAGAAACACAACTGGTGTTTGTATGTTGATTTTATATACTTCAACTTCACTGAATTTGTTTATTAGTTCTAACAGGTTTTGGTGGACTCTTTTGGCTTTTCTTTCTGAGCTCTCAATTCTGTTCTGTTGGTCTAAATGTCTGTTTTTATGCCAGTATAATACTGTTTTGATTACTATGGCTTTGTAATAAAGTAATATATAAGATCATGTCATCTGCAATTAGATACAGTTTTACTTCTTGCTCTCAAAATAGGATGCCTTTTATTTCTTTTTCTTGCCTAATTGCTCTGGCTAGGACTTCCAGTACTATTTGTATATGGGTGGTGAGAGTGGGCCCTTGTCTTATTCCTGATCTTAGTAGGAAATCTTTCAACTTTTTACAATTGAGTATAATGTTACTATGAGTTTGTCATATCTAGCCTTTATTATGTTGAGGTACATTCCTTCTATACCCAATTTATTGACAGTTTTGTTTTTTTCTTAAAGAATGGCACCCAAGCTAACATCTGTTGCCAGTCTTCTTTTCATTTTTTTTTTCCTTCTTCTTCTTCTCCCCAAAGCCTCCCCCAGTACATAGTTGTATATTCTAGTTGTAGGTCCTTCTGGTTGTGCTATGTGGGATGCCACCTCAGCATGGCTTGATGAGTGGTGCCATGTCCACATCCAGGATCTGAAACAGCAAAACTGTGGGCCACCAAAGTGGAGAGCATGAACTTGGCCACTTGGCCATGAGGCCAGCCACTGTTGAGAGTTTTTATTATAAAAGGATGTTGAATTTTGTTGAATACTTTTTCTGCATCTATTGAAATGACCATATGATTTTTATCTTTCATTATGTTAATATGGTATACCACATTTCTTAATTCGTGTTTTTTGAACCATCATTGTATCCCAGGGATAAAATACGCTTGATCATGGTGTATGATTTTTTAACATGTTGTTGAATTTGGTTTCCTAGTATTTTTTTAAAAGAATTTTTGCATCTATATTCATCAGGGATATTGGTGTGTGGTTTTCTTTTCTTGTAATGTCCTTATCTGGCTTTGGTATCAGGGTAATAATGGTCTTGCAAAATTAGTTTGAGAGTGTTTTCTCCTCTTCAATTTTTGGAAGTGCTGGAAAAGGATTGGGGTTAAATCTTTAAATGTTTGGTAGAATTCATCAGTGAAATCATCTGGTTCTGGGCTTTTCTTCATTTGGAGGTTTTTGGTTACTGAATTGATCACCTTAGTTGTTATTGATCTGCTCAAATTTTCTATTTCTTCATGATTCAGTATAAAAGACTTTTTAAAACTCACACAGTCTTTTTCTTGAGTAACTGGCAAGAGCATTTCTTAACTTAATAACTTGTACTCATTTTTCCCATCTTCACAATTCAAAGCTTTAAATTGAACACCAAAATGCACATAAGTCTTATATCCCAGACTCTGTTCAGCCAACTAATGAAGGGAGGTATGCTTTGGAATCTGGTGTGAGTTTTAAATATGTTTCAATATGTTTTCTACTCTTTTCTCTCTGTGTATTGGTTTTTGACTGCTTCTGAAAACCTGACTAATGAAGGCTTAAACAAATAGGGGCTTATTTTTCTCATATTACAGATAACCTAGAAATAAGTGTTTATCTCTGTTGGTATTAATTCATCTGCTCAACAATGCCAAAGGCGTAGGCTCCTTTTATTTTTCTGTTCTCTCACCCAAAGTGTGTTGGATTTTATCTTCATGCTTATTGCCTCATGGTAGCAAAATGGCTTCTGAAGCTCTAGACTCCACATCTGCATTCAAAGTAGGAAAAGTGGGGGATGGGAAATGGGCAGGAATGAGGGGAGAACAATGCCAGCAGCATTTGTTTCTTTTTATCAAGAAAAAAATTTTCCCCCGACACTCCATCAAAGGAGTGTCATGGCTACCCTGAGCTGCAAGACAGACTAGGAAAGGAAAGTTATAATAATTGGCTTACCAATCATGTTGCATCACACGGGGCTGGACATCAACAGTTAGGCATCTATTAGCAAGGAAGAAACAGGAATGAATTAAGAGCAGACAACTAATGGTGTTTGCCTTAAAAATACAATCTGAAATCATGTTTTCTGCATTCCTTTAGCAAACAGGTGAGGTAGAGATCTAATAATTTCTCTTGAGTAAAAGAAATATAGAACCATAATAAATTATGAATACCATTTTCTCCCTACCCTCTCTTATTCATGGCTTAATTACTTTTGGTGAAAATCAATTGTATAACTTCTATTAATTGAGGGATACCCATGAAATACAAAAATCTTAGGCTTTCTATTCACACAGAGAATATTCTATTATGTGATCTCCCTCTATCTCTTTCTCTCTCTCTCCCTCTCTGAAAATTTATTCATACTGCCATTTCCAGGATTGTTTCTACAGGCCACTGTTAAGCCCAGCACACCCTAATTAAGAGAGAGCCTAATGATCACTTAACGCAAAAAAATATTGGCCAAAGATAGAGATCCATTTTGTCCAAGAAGTATAAATTACTTTATATTGATACTATAGAGAAGACAAATTTCTTTCTCTTGGTGATATTTTTCTGGCAAACAGATGACTATTACTTTGTGGTCTTGTAACAAAGTGCTTTAGCTATTATCGGACATATTCAACTGCCACTTTGAACAGGTTAGAATTGCCTGGAGCTCTAAAAACTGATAAGAAAAATCAGAGCTTAGTTCAGCTTTTCAAAAGCTTCTTGACACTCCAGGTGACAGATATTCGTATCATGGTTTTTCTCTTCTAAAGTAAAATAAAAAAGCAGACCAGCTAGAGTACCAAAGTGAAGGACTTTGTATTAACATTGTTGCCCCCTACATGCTGATTTGGTCTTTTAAGTTGTTTGCTTGCATAGATGTAAGAATTTTCCAGTTCTTCATAGTTTCCTCTCTGTTCCATAAAGGAAACGTACTTTTCCTAATTTGATCCAATATGTTTAACCTCTGAAAACTCTAAAAAAAAAATTGAATTTTCTAAGCTTCAGTATAAAGCCCCTTAGTTTAAAATTCTATAGATATTTTTGGTTGTTCATGCATTGTGTACAGACACTGTAATAAGAACTGAAGATACAATAATGCATAGGATAATAGTCCCTGCCCTTACTGAAGTTACAATAGAGTGAAGAAGATAGATATTGTCAATCAGAGAAAGTTTCCCCGGGAAATTTAAAACTAAGCTATGACCTTGGATTGCCTAAGGAAAGTAATGCCAGCTGCTGAAACAAACCCCAATTTCTCAGCAGCTTAATACACTAATCATTTACTTTTTGCTTGTGTTACAGTCAAATGAAAGTCTCAGGCACCTTCATTTTAGGCCTCTGTCCTCCTCTAAGTCCTCTGAATCCTTTCTAGTCAGATGGTGGGAGGAGAAATAGAGCAAGGGTTACTTGTGGCAGGGTTTATGGACCAGGTCTGAGAGTGGCACATCACTTCCACCGCATTTTTTTACTTTCCCAGTCGCACCTAACTGCAAGGGAGCCTAGGAAATGTGGTCCCACCATGTGCCAATGATGAAGAGGGAAAGGTGGATACTGGCAAGCATAAGTACTGCCTACCCAAACCTCAAGGTAGAATAGCAATCAGCCATGAAAGTTGAAGGGGGAGAGGAGTGGGAGAGAGATAATGAAGAATGTTATAGGCAGAGAGAACATAAAGTAGAAAACCCAGAGGTGAGAAAGCATGGCAGATGGGAGCTGAAAGTTGTCCAGTGGGGATGGAATATGGAATTCAAATTGGTGAAGTGAATGACAGGCAGTTCATGAATATCTTTGTAGACCATTTTAAGAAATATAGGCTTTAGCCCAAGAAAGGTGCGAATACGTTAAAAGTTTTAACCAGGGAAGTGAAATGATTAGGTTAAATATTTAGAAAAATAATAATTCCTGTAGTATGGAAAAGAAATTGGAAGAAATGAGGGAGAGCAAGACTAGAGGCCAATTAAGAAGCTGTTTCAGTAATCTAGGTGATCAGCCCTAAACTAGAATACTGTCATTAAAAGGCATAGGAAAAAATGTAGATTAATTTGGGAGATATTTAAAAGGCAGAATCAGAATAATATGATTTCCGATTAGATGTGGGTTGCATGTAGCATCAACCTGCAATGTTTCAGATATTTTTCTGTATTTTACCTAGGTATACTTACTTGTTCATCTAGATAAACTAGAGTAAACACTCCTAGTTCATATAACAACTTATTTATCAATCTTTGGAATGAGGTTAGTGTGTTCCCAACTCAAAGAGCAAGATATCACACCAATATATTCCATCTGTACACTGAAAACTATAAAACGTTGAAAGAAATTGAAGAAGACACAAAGAAATGGAAAGATATTCTGTGCTCTTCGATTGGAAGAGTTAACATAGTTAAAATGTCCATACTTCCTAAAGCAATCTACAGATTCACAGCTATCAAAGTTCCAACAACATTTTACACAATGAATAGAATGAAGAAATAGATGAAATAGAACAAAGAATCCTCAAATTTATATGGAACAAAAGACCCCGAATAGCCGAAGGAATCCTGAGAAAAAAGAACAAAGCTGGAGGTATCACACTCCCTGAATTCAAAATATACTACAAAGCTATAGTATCCAAAATAGCATGGTACTGGCACAAAAACAGACACACAGATCAATGGAACAGAATTGAGAGCCCAGAAATCCCTTCAATAAATGGTGTTGGGAGAACTGGACAGCCACATGCAAAAGAATGAAACTAGACCACTATCTTACACCATACACAAAAATTAGCTCAAAATGGATTAAAGACTTGAATGTAAGACCTGGAACCATTAAACTTCTTGAAGAAAACATAGGCAGTACGCTCTTTAACATTAGTCTTACCAGCATATTTTCAAGTACCATGTTTGACTGGGCAAGGGAAACAATAGAAAAAATAAACAAATGGGACTACGTCAAACTAAAAATCTTCTGCACAGCAAAGGAAACCATCAACAAAACGAAAAGACAACCTAATAACTAGAAGATATTTGCAAACCATATATCTGATAAGGGGTTAATATCCAAAGTATATAAAGAACTCATACATCTCAACAACAAAAAAACTAACAACCCAATTAAAAAATGGGCAAGGATCTGAAGAGACATTTCTCCAGAGAAGATATTCAGATGGCCAACAGGCCCATGAAAAGATGTTCAACATCACTAACTACCAGGGAAATGCAAATCAAAACTACAATGAGATATCACCTCACTCCTGTAAGAATGGCTATAATTAACAAGACAGGAAATAATGTGTTGGAGAGGATGTGGAGAGAAGGGAACCCTCGTACACTGCTGGTGGAGGTACAAACTGGTGCAGCCACTATGGAAAACAGTATGGAGATTCCTCAAAAAGTTAAGGATAGATCTACCATGTGATCCAGCTATTCCACTGCTGGGTATTTATCCAAAGAATGTCAAAACATGAATGCATAAAGATATATGCACTCCTATGTTCATCACAGCCTTATTCACAATAGGCAAGACTTGGAAGCAACCTAGGTACCCACTAAGAGATAAAAAGATAAAGAAGATGTGGTATATATACACGATAGAATTCTACTCAGCCATAAGGAATGATGAAATCCAGCCATTTGTGACAACATGGATAGACCTTTAGGGCATTATGCTAAGTAAAATAAGTCAGAGGGAGAAAGCCAAATACCATATGATCTCACTCATAAGTAGAAGATAAAAACAACAACAAACAAACACATAGCAACAGAGATTGGTTTGGTGGTTACCAGTGGGGAAGGGGGTAGCGAGTTTGATGAAAGGGGTGATTAGGCACATGTGTGTGGTGACGGATTGTAATTAGTCTTTGGGAGGTAAACATGTAATCTACACAGAAATCAAAATATATAACGATGTACACCTGAAATTTATATAATGTTATAATCTACTGTTACTGCAATAAAAAAATTTTAAAAAATTAATTAAAATTAAATGATTTAAAAATTCAAAAAAAAGAATTATAAATATAGTTGGAGACTTCACTTCTCATTCAAGGCCACTTGCCTGAAATCATTACATAAATCAATAACTGAGATGAATTTGGTAGTTTCCAGTAGACTCTGGGCATCTGATATCTCATTTTCCCATTTCATAGACTGCTAAAAATTACAGGATCGCCCAAATTGAAACAATTTTCTGCTCCATCACGAATCAGGTTACATCTTCATTTGGAGTGAATGTTTAATTTTGTCCCTGGCTGAAGAAGTTGGGACATTTTCGACAAGAAAAAATAAGCTCCAATAGCTTTGCTGTGCCTTGCCTTTCCGGCATATTTCAGGATATATTTATTTGGCAGACTCTCAGACTGCGTTCTGGGACCTACCACCTGAAGACATTCTGTTTTTGCAATATCAAATCACAAGAATGCTCCTTGCCAAAACTCACACTGTTGCCCACCTGGCCAGACCTAACCACTTTAAGAATTGAGAATAGTGGGCAGAAGGTCCTGGCTGACATTGTAGAAATTAGGCCATGCCCACAAGCTCATCTTTAGAAGTAACTGCCTGCTGGATTTTGAAGTCCCACGGTATGTCCCCCAGTCTGCTCCTGATCAGTGATCCTGAGTGATGTCATGCTGTTCCTGGCTCTGTTTCATTACTCTCTCTCCCAGACATACCTAGCAGCTTCTTACTTCCTCATAAGTCCCACTTTCTTCCTTATACATCACATGTGTTCTGGTGCCACATTCCAACCACATTCTGAACCTGGCATCTGGCTCCTTTCCAGGAGCGAGGTATATGTTTCTTCCAGGTGCTCCACTTCCATCCTGGAACTTCCTCTACCCTCTGGAGAGCCTCTGCTTTACAACTGCTGTTCTAGCCTCACCCCAGTCATCACAGTTGCTCTGGGCAACGAGAATTATCCATTGGATCCCATCTGCCATTCCAAGGGTGATAACATTTGTTTTCCAGTTCTGTAAAATGTGATCGTGGTGCTGACTCCATATTTCTCTTTTTTGAATTTGGGATTTAAGAAATTTACAGCAGCAAGAATTGACTAATGACAATTACTCCTGTTTCTTAATAAAAGTCTATTACTTATGTTCTTTGATTCTTAAAATTAGAAATACCTTTTGAGTCTCCCAATATACTTTAAGTTGCTTTTATCCATTATTTAGTTGACAAATATCTAACAACACTGCACTTTTTGATTCAGATGCAATGATTGCTAAATACTGTGGTTTTAAATATTCTGGAGTCTGTCACTCTGTAGTTAAACCCAGAAAGTACTGCCTTACATGGTTTGCCCTTGTTTTTCTGAGTACATTAAGATTCTCAACAACTATTGCTATTTCTTGAAGTTTTTTTTTTTTTAATTCTCAAAGGAAATTATCACTTCACCCTATCAAGTTTTACTGCAAGGTTTTAGTGTCACTTTAGCATTCTTTACATTCTTTTCTCCCTTGATGTTTTTAAAGAGAAGAAATGTTTTAAATAGTTTTTTAATAAACTCCTTTTTGTTATGAGTAGTTATTGGATGTTTTATCACTTCCATTTTTCTAAAGATCTTTTGGTGTCTTTAACTTGATGATGATGTGATGACTTGATGAAGCAGATTTAGGCCATGAGACGTAGAGTCCTTTGGAAGAAAAAGAATACATACATGTGATCTCCCAAACAGCTTTCAAGTTAATTACATTATTATTCCAATTCAGCAGAGAAAATATCTTTCTATTCTCTGTCTACTGAAGGACAACACATATTTCACAATTAAATCAGTGTACAGGTGTTGTCCTCTTCTATTTCAGGGTGTCTCCCCCTCAGAAAAAGTCACTGGACACATTTTTTGACAGTTTTGTGATTCTTCATTCCTGAATATCCATCCATTCATCAATAAGTCTATAAGACAAAATGCCTCACTGATTCTTCCTTTCAAGATCCTATTACCTCTTTATATTCTGACTCCAAAGGGAGCCTTGATTAGAAATAACATGTGGTAGAAAAATGAAACAGTGGTCTTAAAAATTTTAAATGCCCTGATAATAGCTACCACTTATTGAGTACCTAGTATATACAATGCATTATGTTAGGTACATTTACAGATATTAATACTAAACCTCATAGTAAGAAGCATGCTTTATTATCTCCCTTTTATAGCTAACGGAAAGGTATTTGAAGCTTAGAAAGGTTAAGGGAGGGCCAGCCCCAGTGGCCTAGTGGTTTAAGTTTGGCATGCTTCACTTTGGCAGCCTGGGTTCAGTTCCCAGGTGTGGACCTACACCACTCATCTGTCAGGGGCCATGCTGTGGCAGCAGCTCACATACGAAAAGAGGAAGATTGCAATGGATGTTAGCTCAGGGTGAATCTTCCTCGGCAAAAAAAAAGGAGGGAGGAGGGAAGGAAGGGAGAAAAGTTAAGTGATTTATCTAAAGTCATACATCTAGAAAGTGGCAAAACCAGAATTTGCAGTCAAATCTGGCTCCAATGCCCATGTAAACTCTAATGCCTACACCATGCTACATCTAATGTATGTTCATTCTAAGGTTTGAAGTGGTGGCAGAATGGATTATTTGGGGCAAGCCTGGGAGTAGGGGGACAGGAGGACTTTCAGGGTCATCTAAAGACTGGTATCTAAACATAAGGACACATCCAGAAGTTTCCAATTCTAGGGTGTATTAGTTTTCTGTTGCTGCCATAACAAATTACCACAAACTTAGTGGCTTAAAACAATTCAAATTTATCTTATAATCCTATTCTTCAGAAGTCTAGCATAACTCTTACTGGGCCAAAATCAAGGTGTCAGCAGAGCTCTGTTCCTTTCTAGTGGCTCTAGGACAGAGTTCATTTCCTTGCCTTTTCCAATGATATAGGCCACCCACATTCCTTAGCTCGTAGCCCCCTTCCTCCATCTTCAAAGCAGCAGCACAGCATCTCTTTGACCCTGCTTCCGTAATCACATCTCTGTCTCTGACCATCTTTCACTTTTAAAGACTCTGTGGTTACATTGGACCTGCCTGGATAACCCAGGGTAATCTCCCTATTTTAAGGTCAGCTGATTAGCAACCTGAATTCCACCTATAACCTCAATTTTTCTTTGCCATGGAACCTAATGTATTCACAGATTCTGGGGATTAGGATTTGTAATATCTTTAGGGGGCATTACTCTGTCTGCTACACAGGGCTAGCATAATGAGACATGAATCCCATGGTAGGTGTAGACCTAGGGTATTAATGTCCTAATGTCAGAGGAGAAAGATCATGAATGTAGTCAGGTGATGCTGAAATCAAATCCAAGATGCTTATCAAAGAATTGGTAGAGTAAGCAACCAAAGGTGAGCACGTGCATGCCATTGGCAGAAATCAAGTAGGATAGCATTTGAAAATTAGGTTAAGAGTTACTAAGCTGTTATGAGTTGAATTGTGTTCCCCGAGAATTCATATGTTGATGTCCCAGCACCCCCATACCTCAGAATATGACCTTGTTTGGAAATAGAGTTATCACAGATATAATTAGTTAAGATGAGGTCATACCGGAGTAGGGTGGGCCCCTAATACAATATGACTGGTGTCCTTATAAAAAGAATGCCATTCTTCTTCTCTTATATCCATGAAGGATTCCTTTAAAAAAACATGACGAGACAGACACACATACAAGGAGAATGCCATGTAAACATGAAGGCAGAGATGGGGTGATGCCTCTACAGGCCAGGGAACACCAAAGATTTCCAGCAACCCACCAGAAGCTAGGAGAGAAGCATGGAACAGATTCTCCTTCACAGTCCTCAGAAGGAACCAACTCTGCTAACACCTTAATCTCGAACTTCTGGTCTCCAGAACTGTGAGACAATAAATTTCTGTTGTTTAAGCCACCTAGTTTGTGGTACTTTGTTACAGCAGCCCTAGCAAACTGATATATAAGCTTCAGAGAACAGGGAAACATGAGATCTAGAAAAATTGGCAAGAAGCTCAGTCAATTACGTAATTAGATAGGAAATGAACCCAACGAGGAACAGTTAGGACACCAGAGTTAGAGAGAGGCTATCAACAAATCTTAGTTTCAAATCAGTGAGTTGGGTAAGACTTATTCCAAGACCTGGGAGGAAGAAGAGCCTCCAGGTGAATTTGGGAAGGAGCAGCCACCTGGGTTCCGGGAATCTGGGAACAGGAAGCCAGTCAGGTGTACTGTCAGTAAGCAACACAGCCCTGTGACATATATATTCTTCTTCCAAGTGCTTGGTCAATTTATTTATTGATTCTCTGTGGTTGCCTTGCCTACAAATGAAGGTCGCTGAAAGGTTTTTGTGTATTCACTCGGGTTAAATATTTGGTTACTCAAGGAAGTTAATTGGGTACCTCTCTGTTCACTTTGCAAAAGTAGCAACAGAACATCTGGCAATAGAATAGTGGGAACAGCAACTTGTCTCTTCTTTTTGATTCTTCCTCTCTTATGTCCCTGAAGGATTCCTTTAAAAAACAAAATGCAGTACACATCTTACATATAAAAATGTGCTTGGTCATCCTGGTAGCATTGGAATTGTACATTTTAGTGAACAGTATTTGTGAATCTTTTTTTCTCATTAGAATTACATTCCTTAGAATTATACATGCAAGAAATCGGTTTCACCATTATGCTGTAGGGGAAACAAAGAAAAATATAAATAACTGGCTGGTTTGCATGTAAATGCCAAGCTACAGCATGTACCAATACAGGGATGGGTCCCCACAGAATTAAATATAAATAAATTCTGGTGCTACAGCCTTCACTTCATTGCCTGGGTAGAGCAGGTGATTATGCAACAACACCAGATAAATAGAACTTCAATGACAATTTATATAGGCTAGGAAAACATGCTAATGTTGTTAAAGTATAGTCTAGTATTCTCATTCATATTTATTTGAATTCTTATCAGTGGTGATCTTTCAACTCTTTCATGGATCAGGAAAAGCCATATTGCAATTACTGTATTTTCAGATTTATTTATTCTTTTCTTTCTCCCTCTTTCTCTCTCTCTTTTATTCTTTATTTCTCTATGGTGTTTGAAGAATTAGGGCAATATGCTTCTTGATTCCAGTCTCTAAGGGGGTAAATGTTTGTTGCAACCACTGTTTATCTCCAGACTTCAAGGCCTAATCAGCCGAATAGGAAAACTCCCCAACTTTTACATTAGAAGTCTGTAAGCAAGTAAAGCCCTTAATTCTTCCTTCTCCTCAGTTTGGGAAAATGGAAAGATATCCTGAAATTTATTTTACTTTTGCATTTGAAAGCTTATTGTGTTCCATGTCATCTGACACTGTGTAGAACATACATAAAAATATTCCTTTTGAATTTGGGAAGTCCAAAGACCAGATATCAATAGAGAAAAGCTGCATTCTAAACATTTTCTTTATTTTTTAAACAGTTTTAGTCTGTACATGTTTTTTAAAATTCTATGTTTCTAAGATAATTATTAATTTTTCTTCCCAACCTCTCCTTTACCCTGCCTCAATTCTCCTACAAATCATGTGAAGATTCAAGATTCTCTCTCTCTCAAGGAAATAACAAACAAAACTAAAAAGACTACATTCATCCAACATTTTATCCAAGGAAAAGAGATCTCTAGGTAGGAGGAGCCAACTGACCACCTCAGCCCAACTCTGTGTCCTAGAGATTCACGTTTCCACTCACACCACCATTTTGAATCCTCAGGGGTCTACAAGTAAAACTGCAACCCAAATAGGACCAAACCCATTTCCTTGGTTCCCTTTGGTTTGGCTTAGGCAGGATAGAACTTTCAACACAACTCTATTAAATAGGAAGGGAAGAACAAAAAGGGAAATAAACATAGAGACCAAGAGCATTAAAAAGTACAGTTTATAAAGCACAGATTTCTGATGGTTTTGTGGCAAGCTTGCTTTCTGTTCTAGTCCATCTGTACCCACTCTCTGAAGACATGTACTTAGCCCCAAAACACTCTCTTAGTAATGTCCACCAAAAGTTGATTTTAATCCTCTGTAGCTAGACTAAGCTAGACTGGGTGCCTTCTGCTTTCAACCTGTCATTGTTCCTGTTTTAGTCTGAAAAACTTTCCTTGTTCCCCTTATGAAAACCTGTAATAATCTCACCTTTCAGATAAGATCCAAATTCCTTACATACCAAGGTGTGGCTAAAAGTACAACCATATTTTGTGAGATACTGTGTAAACATAAAGTTTAGAACAAATTACCTTCCCCAACAGAAGACTTGTTCCTAATTTATGCTAGCTACTGTTTTTACCATCTGAGGTAATAAATAGAATGCCAGATTTGGAGTCCAGAGACCCAAGTTTGAACCACAAATCCATCATTTATTATTTGTTTCACTCAGAGCAAGGTATATAACTTCACTGAGCTTCACTGTCCTCATGTGAAAAATGGGGATAATAATGTCATCCCACTTGCCTCACCATAATGCTCTACCGTAAAGGTGATATATAAAAATGGTTTTACAATTACAAAATTTTAAACAAAAACAAGCGATTAGCATTACTGTTGTCTGCAAGCCACCTTAAATAAAGCATTTTTAGAGGAAGACAGAAGATAAACAAACAAACAAATAAATATACAAATACTTAACCTAAATAAAGCTCAGTTTTAACGTGGCATCCCTCTGAAACAAACAGTTCAACCACCAAAATAATGTTTATAGTGATAATAATAATGAAAAACCTACTTAAATTTTTACAGAAGCCTTTCAAAATACCAATTTTATCCTAACATGTAGCAAAAGTTCTTAAAATTTTCTCCATCTCTCTCTATATACCTTTCACCTCCCTCAATTCTATTTCCAAACAGCTTTCAAAACTCAAAATAAATCTCTTCCACAAACAGCCCATTTTGGCTGTTCTCCTACATTCCTTTCACATTTGGGGCCTCTTATGTTATCCTTCCAATAACCTTCTCTTACCCTCGTAGTGCAGGCCCTCCTTTCTGGGTCCCATTCCGTCCTCTTCTTCAACTCTCCCACTGATTCTGTTCAAAAAAAGACCCATAAACTCAGCTGGTGAGCATATAATTTTCCTTATGGATCAACAGAAAGAAGTTCTGGATACCTGTGAGTTATTTTTTTCTGCCACAATAAATAATATGTTTATGACCATCATATCTTGCTGAATTTAGAATGAAATATATTTTCTGGAGTCTCCTCCAGAGCACTGTTTATGGATGAGGAGTCATGTGGCTCTCCACCAGTCCACTGACACCATTCCATCTGCATTTGTTATTTACTTTGACCAATAGTTCTTTTAGTTCTTCAGAACTTTTGGGTAGCTAAAGTTTGGTAGCTTGTTTAGATCACTTGTTTGCATTATATTTATTAACTCTGTCTAGAAGTGAGATCACAAATACATGGCATACTGGCTGCCACCCCTCCCTCCCATGTTCATGATAGACATCACTAATAGTTTACTGCATTTTTTTCCTCCACTGAGTTCAGATTAGAATCCTTCTTAACACAGTACTCTATACCAGTTGTTCTCAAACTTTGGTGTGTATCAGAATCACCTGGAGGACTTATTTAAATAGAGATTACCTCAGAGTTTCTGATGTAGTAGGTCTGGGGTAAGGACCCAGAATTTGCATTTCTAACTAGTTCCCAAGTGATGCTGATGTTGCTGGTTGGGGATCACACTCTGAGAAACACCATTTCAGTCAACTACTACCATAACCAAACACAGTTGACTCATACAATGGAACCTATTTGCTATCCCATGTTAGGAAACCTTATCTCCATGGGCCTTAGAAAACATATAATAGCCATCCAGAGCAGATGAGAACCCCTAACAGTTCCCATTACAGGTGTCCTATAAAAGCTTTCTTCCCATTGATTCAGAGAACTTCTGGTTTCTCCTTCCAAGATACTTCCACTCAGTATCATGTACTCTTCATCACAAATCCTTTGTCTTGGATTTAGTTCCAGCTTTTGGACTATGCCTTTGGACTTAATATTATGGACTGTCAAGGTGATTTCCTGCCTCACCTTTGATCCTAGGAAAGCAAGTGAAGGGGCTGTTGCTTACCTTAGAAGATAATTTGGACAGGAGACACAAGGCTTTCTAATAGGGAAGGAAAACAGTACAAACAGCACCCATATTGACAAGAAAAGTTTTCCTGGGCTTTGCTTGCTTCTGTCCTGTCAAAAATTCAATGTGGAAAACAAACTAAACAGTTAAAACTTAGGAAACTAAATGTGTCACTCCTGGGGAGGAGGAAGGAAATGAGGGGGAAACGCTAGACGCAAGAAGGGAATACTAAAGAAGCAATTAACGTCTTCTCTCTGATAAGCTGTAAATAGATAGTTGAGGGCCTTTAACACTGCTTTCAAGCACAGATGTGCCTTGAGGTATACACACCCACACAGATACATGTACACAGAGACTGATTAAAGAAAAAAGCTATATCCAACACAGTTAAACAGGGAGGGGAACTAACACCTATTGAGCACCCACTTTGTGCCAGACTGCTAAACAGACACAATTCGAGTGGAGGCTGGACATAAATGACAACTGACCAGTTAAACTGATGTAAACATCTATTAAATACAATTAAATAATGACCCTGTGCTTATTATTTAGCATACTCTAGTAGCCAAATCTCATACACAATGTAATGCAGAGATGACTCAACAACATTCAACAAATATTTATTGAGTAGCGAGTTGGCAGACATCAGTGTACAAGGCAAAAGAATCCTGCCTTTATGGAGTTTATATTCTAACTGGAGGAGACAGACAATAAGCAAGAATTTTAATAAATAAATGAACAAATTGATGGAATGTTGGAAAGAGATGGGTGCAATGGAGTAAAAAAAACAAACAGAGCAGGAGGTGGGACATCAGGAGATCTGGGTGTTGAGAGTGAGTTGCAGTTTTGAATATGTCAGGGGTAGATTTCATTGAGATTTGAGCCAAGATTTGAAGGAGGATCTCCAGCTTTGGTAACTTCCTCAGGTAACTTTTACCTTCTCTGCCTTTTGTTTGCCCGGCTGAATTTATTGATGGTGCCAACAAATCTCTGCTGGCACAGAATGCATGTTGGTTCATCAGGGATCTTTGGACAGGAAGGCTGATTTAAACACTTGCAAGCTCCAGGAAGAAATAGGTCTGGTATTTGTCTAAATGAAGCACTTGTTGCTTCCCTTCCAGACCCTTAGATTTTCAAACTGTTGTTTCTTCAAACTGCTGACTTTTGCTGATTTGATATATTCTTTTGCAGTTTATTATTATAAATAATAATAGCAAAAGTTAAACTTTATTGAGTATCAAGCTCAGTATTAAGCACTCTATATACATTATCTCATTTAATTCTCACAACAATTCCACGAGGTAGGGAATGTTATTATTTCTATTTTACAGATGAGAAAACTGAAGTTTAGGAAAGTTAAATAACTTACTCAAAAGAATAGGTGCCAGAATCAGGATTCAAGTCTGTCTGATTCCAGAGTCATTGTAGCTTCTATTTAGTAACTAAATTTAGTACTGAATTAAATGTATTCCTCAATAGAAACTTTAAAATGTATGGTAAAGATCATCTAATTCAATGCTTTTTTTTTCAGACATTGCTTCAGCCATCTTGAGTAATTTACATTCACAAAAAATGTAACATTTGTTCTTACAGTGCGTCTGATTGATCTACTGTTGTAATTTTCCAAATTTTATTTAGCAGTAGAATCCTTTACTAAACAAAATCTTATAATAGTAGACTGAATCAGTCACAGTCCTCATATGGAAAATTCAGACACAGTTGGAGAACTCAAAAAGGGTGAGTAAAGAGGGTTTAAGGAAGGGACTATTCACAAAAGTGTGCGTCGGGTAAAGGGAAGCCATCACGGAAAGGTGAAAGTACCACAGGCACGGCCACCCCTAGGCCTGAAGGGGCCAGTGAGTGGGCAGAGTGGTTACCAGAACCTGGCAAGAACCATAGCTATAGGAGGGGCCACCAGATAGGAGCTGTGGACCTTGGCAGAAGAATGTAGCCACTGCCAAACCACAACCTAGATGGGAAGGAGTCAGGGGAATAAATACCCCTGCTTCTTTCTCCTTCTGCCCTCCAATCTCCTGCTGCTGAACCCAGTGGAAAGCTAGAGGGCAAGGAAGGCCAAATGCCAACATCCATGGAAGTCAGCTTCCTGGGGGCAAAGAGCAAGACAGAGAAGGGGAGAGAATGGATTTGAACAGGCAAACAGAATATACAGCACAAAACCAAATATGCAAAACTCATAAAGCAGTTTCTCTTCTTGAATTGGAGTGGGGATGTTCAGAGCCTGCCAGCTTGCCCCTCTCTACACTCACTGTCACCACAGCAATCTCTGGGGTACTTTTGCTCTGGTCTAGTCCTTATGTTAAAAACATCTCAGTCACAATCAACAACAGGTCTGTGTGGTTTGCGAAAAGACAGTACACATGTAAATAAGATAACCTGGATTTATCATAGGACTATGAGAGGCGCCCAGCTTGTCCCTGAAGGTTCAAGGTCCCAGGCTCTGGAAAGAATAGTTTGATTGCACACATGATCAGCCTGAGGGGTCCTTGAATCTGGGAACCTGAGGGTGACATAAAATATCTATAGGATGTATAGGCCAGCTGAGGGCCCTCATTTACCCCTAGACAGGCATTGGCTTCATGGGCTAAGGGACTTCCTCTGAGTAGCCTCACCTATTATTAAGTAGAACCCTCCCAAAGGCATTCACAATTAAGTTTCATTGTCCATCAAACTCTCGAGAGGACTTTATATCCAAATACATTGAAACACGTAGTTATTCACAAGGACAAATAAGGAGATGGATGACAGAGGAGAGAAGGGTAAAGATACGGGGTAGTTGAGAAGAGAAGAGGGTTAGGTAGACAAGAGAACTGATTAATCAGAAAAGTGACCACAGAGTGCCCATCACTAACAAAATACAAAATCTAATGCTGTTACTGGCAGCTGAGAAGCAATACCCTCCAAATGTGCTCTGAAGTCTGAATCACAGCCTGGCCTCCTCAGCGGGGGCTGCTGCAGGTCCGTCAGTCATTGGACAGAGCTGCTGAGCACACCCTCTGCTGCTATGCAGAGAGAAGTCTGACTAGAGAAGCCAAAACTAGGATGGAGATGGGCGGGGGTGGAGAGGCTCCAGCACACAGGAGCCAGACAGCCAGATATTCTGTCACTGGTGCTGCCACTTAAATCTCTTGGTTCACTGGAGAGAGGGTTTTTTTTTTTTTTTTGGTGGGGGGGGGAGGGGGGTTGTTTTTAATCTCAGTAGCTAGAGTGGCCTTCACAGGGAACAAAAATCAGCTGAGCAGAGGAGAAAGACACAGCTGTTCTTCACTTTCTGAGGAGTCTCCAAATCTCTTATTCCGTGTTGGCGCAGCTGCCCAGCCAGAAGAGCACACGTTACCTCTGTGACAGTCACAGGTAGAGAACAAGGTGGTATGAGATGTAGGCTATACTTACCCTGTACCAGCTTCACACTACTGCCCCTGGCCCTGTCTCCTCCCTTCATGTCTCTCCTCTAGGTTGGTAAGCTTTATATTACTAATGTAAAACATCTGTCACACATGAGATAGAATCAAATCATTCTACATATCTTAGCACATTTAGTCCTCAAAACAACATTATGAGGTAGGTTCTATTATTACCATGTCTCTATTCAGACGGGGAAATTAGAACTTGGAGAGGTCAAGAAGCTCAGTAAATAAATGACAGACTGGATGGAGTTTGAGCCCCAGTAGCCTGATTTCAGTACCTGTGCACCTAACCATTAGACCATCCTATCTTGTCCTTATAAAGTTGCTGTTTTGCTGCTTCTGTTCTCTGAGCCAGCCTGGCCTTTATGTTTCTGGCCCTGGACTGACCACTTAATCTTTGATTTCCAGTTATTTCCTCTGTCACAGATGCTGAGAAGGGAAGGTAAGATCCACCTTGTCTGGCTTCTCTCTCCTCCTAATGAGAGCCAGTTGGAGGGCCATCCTGAGGGGCAGCCAGTCCTGGGTCAATGAGGGGGAAGCACCCAGGCCTCTCCCTCAGAGGGCCACACCTCACCAGCTTAGAATCCCATTTTCAAATCCTAATCTTGAATGCAGAACTCCACCTAGAAATGTACCACTGAATCCAGAAAGCCTCCCAAAGCCTCTTATAAGAAAGAGGAAGCCAGTCCATTAGCCTGATATGGCAATGCCCATAGAAAGCAATGCTCATGTGGAAAAAATGAGTCAGAGAAAAGAAGACAATGAATCACACCCCAAAATCACCTCACCAAGTATTTTCAGAGAGTTAAGAATGATTTAAATACTCACATATAGGAATTTGATTATAATTCAGAAAGCTACTAAAATTTGACTTGATTAAAATAATACGTGGGTTTAGATAAGGCATTTCAATTGGTTAGATTGCTGAAAAAAATGAAAAACATAGGCATCTGTTTAGAGTTTCTTGAAAAAAATTAAACAATCTTCATCTTTCATGTATCCATTTTAGTATTACAGGAATAGATTTTAAATTGTTTGCTTTCCATGTATATCATGGAACTTCATGCTTCAATTCCATATCCTCCGCCTTCTTTCCTTTCTCAGTAACAGTCCATCCATTATTCTGGTATATTTAGCGTATGCATATATTCATACATATATACTCACTCATATATAAATGAAAATATTATTTTAAGAAGATTCAAAACAAAGTTTACATAAATCATGGAAGCAGCTACTTCACCCCTTTTATTTTTCTTTCTCTACTCTGCCCCCTCTATATGATGTAGACTTTGTCCTCTGCTCCAAAGAATAAAAGGATATGTGAAATTACATACATTTTGGGGTATATCAATGGTTATTCATGGTTTTAGTCTCTAAAGCTTAATCTCAGACTTAGAATTCATTTTATCCTTTGTATTAGGGTACATCTGGTTACAGCGAAGGGAAATCTGTTTAAAAGAACTCAAGTAAAGGGAGATGTGGAGTTTGTTATAAGGATACCAATCTCCTACAAACCAAGAGGCCTCAGGAGAAACAAATCCAGAAACCTCAGCAATAGCCAGTCTCAGTTTTCAATGTAGGATTCCACCATAAACATTATTCAGCTTCCGGTGCCCTCGACTTCTGGGCTTCTTGGCTTGAAATGAGAGAGAGAAAGAGAGACTGATTTGTCAGCCTGGCCTATACAGTGGCTCTCTTTGAGTCACATGACTACTCCTGTGGTCACTGTAGCCAAGATGGGACAGGGTTCCTTGCTACCAACAGAGCCACTGGGGCTATATTGCAGATTCTCTCTATCAGTTATATATTTAAGTGTACGTGAGTACATGTTTGAGGTTGAATGGGAGGGCAGAGGGGGAGAAAGTGACAAATATTGATTTCTAATATATTCATTCAGGGAGCTCTCAAATGGATGAAAAATTATTCAAGTTTTTTGAAAGTTTTGTGTTGCTAGTTCAAACTCTAGGTTTCTAGGCGGCATTTCTAGGATATTCTTATTTTAAAGTTTAGTCAAACACTGTATGTTAAAATATCTGTTCTCTGGTCCCTAAACTACACTAAGGCCTAGTGCATCTGGTCATGAAAAATAATATATAACAGCAGTATACAACTTACCAATGGATTATGCTCTGAGAGTTTATTGGTGTATTAGTTGTCTAGAGCTGTCATAAAAAAAGTACCACAGACTGGGTGGCCTAAACTACCGAAGTTAATTTTCTTACAATTTTGGAGGCTAGAAGTCTGAGATCAAGGTGTCATCTGAGTTGGTTTCTTATGGCCTTTCTCTTTGGCTTGCAGACGGCCGTTTTCTCCCTGTATTTTCACATGGTCTTCCCTCTGTGTGTGTGTCTGTGTCCTAATGTCCTCTTTTTATAAGGACATCAGTCATATTGCATTAGGACCTACCCCAAAAAACCTCATTTTAGTTTAATTACCTCTTTGAAGACCCTATCTCCTAACAGTCACATTCTGAAGTACTAAGGGGTTAGGACTTCAACATATGATGGGGGAGGAGGGACACACAATTCAGCCCATAACAATTGGTAAGTCTATTACTTGGAACTAGGAATAGAAGACACGTTTTTCCATCTCTCACTTGGACAGTAGCCTCCTACCTGATATGCCCACTTTGCTACACTGTGATAATTCTGCCGGAAAGCCACCCGATTGTTCCTTTTCTAAACAGAATGATTCTCTTCTAAGTGACTAGTCTGATTTTGTCATTTTCTGCTTGGAGGGCTCCTCTAGCTCCACAACATCTTAGTGTAAAGTCCAAATGCCTCCCCCAGCATGCACAGCTTCTCACAATAAGCTCCAACCAGTCTTCCCATCCTCAGCTCCAGCCACTCTTCTACCCCATGCATATTATGTGTGGACCGTTGACTGGTAGTGTGTTGAAAAATTTGCGCATTATGAATTTAATGTTCTTTTTTTTATTCTGTGTGTTTAAACAAATTTCATAGTACTCTAAAGATGGAGATGATTCCACATTATTGCTTTCCACCATTCACTACTTGTAAATCTATTTCAATTACATCGTAAGTTAAACAGGATTTTGAACTAGTCTAGGAACCCGATGCATTGTTTCTGATTGGTTCCATAAGTATTTGTGAGGCACCTACCATATGTCAGCCACTCTCAATGTTTATTACATAAAGATGAAAAGTGAAGTCACTCCTTTCAGGAAGTTCACAGTCTAGCTGGGAAAGAAGACAGGCAGGTAAACAAATAACTGTAATACAGTGTGACAAGTACGGGAATAGAAATATGCATGCAGACTCTGGAAATGCAAGATAGATTAATTTTACCTGAAGTGGTCAGGGAAAACTGTAGTCAGGGGAGCTGAAATTTGAGCTGGGAACTTGATAAGAGGGAGAAGAGAATTTCAGACACAGAGCAGCAAAAGCAAAGGTAAGAGTCCCATGCAGACACCTGCCAGAACATCAGCTGACCCTGAACCTCTATACCTTTTCTTTCTCTGAGGATCTGCAACAAAGGGTTGAGTAGCCTTTTCTTTTGAAATTTCAAAACCCAAATCGTCTATTCATATCCCCTTTTCTCTAGACAGTGACTGTTGAGTTCAGACTCCACAGGCTCCTGTACACCTGCCTGTCTGAAAGAAACCACCTTCAGATTCCAAGGTAATTTCCCGTCTAAAGGAAAGTCCTAAAGTGATTCCAAGGTGCTTTATGGTACCTCTCTCTAGAGGAAAGGAAAAGAAACTTAATCTCTGAAAAGTTTCTCTGTTACATATGATTATTTCTTTTCAGAATCTTGATTCTCATCCTTGATTGTTAGATTAAAGTAGGCAGATTTTAAAGATTCCTATGCCCAGGCAGCACCTAGACCAATTAAATCAGAATTTCTGAGAGTAGGACTCAGGCATCAGTATCTTTTAAAGCTCCCCAGATGATTCCAATGTAAAGGTAAGTTTGAAAATCACTGATTCAGAGTTAATGGGGATTTTCCCCCTTAATATAGATGTTTAACTCTCACAACTCTTAAGCTTCTCTGACAAGAGTAGGATTACTTGTGGTTCAGAAATGGAATGGACGAACATTGCTTTTATTCATCCCCAAAGTAGTATTGTCTCTTCCTGTTTCAGTTTATCTCAGTCATATAGCCTCTCTCAATGTTCCTTTCTCTGACGTGTTTGTATCTTTCTCTCAGGCCCTGGCTTCAGGTTAGGAGACAGGTTTTGGCCAAGTGGGTTTAAGAGAAAGGTCTGCAGCTTATCCCACCTCTGATTCACTGCGTCTGTAGGTAGAAGGTCCCCTTAGTAGAATGATGCAGACTCCTGTGTCTTCACCCCACTTGAGGGTTTTATTTGGAACTAAATCTCTACTGTTGCCTCTTCATGTCTGGCCTGGTCTCAGGCCCTGACCCATAGGCTGAAATGGTTCAATGCAGGCCATTCCACTGCCTAGTCCTCCCAATGTGCTGCTGAGGGAGGGGCTGAGGGGAATGGAGAGATCCTGGCCCCGGAAGAGAAGGGAAGAATTTCAGATTGAGAGAAGATGGACAATCAACCCTCATCCTGAGACATGAGGCCTGATCTATGCCCTTCTTTCTCTCTAATTTGAGGGGAGAGATTGTGAGAAGGCAGAGTGCAAGGGGGACAGAGAAGAGTGAGCCAATGAGCTAGCCCACCAGAAAGTCAGTGGCAGAGTAAGGAAGTGAAAAAATCAGAGCCCCAGCAATCACAGTGACAGTGACAGGGAAATAAAGCCCAGACCAGATGAGAGTACTGATGCTGCAGTCCACTGAGTCAGAAAGAACTGATTTCTCATCAAATTAACCAGCTAACGCCTGTGGATGAAGCATCCCACACAAGTGTTGGCTCTAGCCAGGCTGCTCATTTGTCAGCATTCAAGTGACATCATGTAAATTCACAGGCAGATGCCAAACTTGATGAAAACTCATGATTCACTCAGAGTCTGTTGGGCATACACAGCTAACTGGATGACCTCTAAGGCCCCTTCTGCCTTTTTAATTCTAAGATTCTGTGATCCTAAGTGACTGCCATGAACCTGGCATGTCCCAGAAAAGACACTCAGGAAAATTTCCAAGGAGCTTTGTGTCCAGGTGCCAGTGTGTTTTATGTGAAAAATGAGAGGCTCACCATGCCAAGGGAAGGAAATTACCAGGAGGCAGTTTCCAACAGGGGAATGGCTGCTTCCGTGTGCCTATTCTTCTTAAGCAATCCTCTAAATAGCATATGAACACAGGGCCAGTGTCTGTTCAGTCCTCACCCGAGCAATGAGATTTTTGTTCTGGTAGAGGTCTGGCTTTTCCTCTTCCTGGATAGAGCCCATAGATAGTATTCCCTTAGGACCATATTATAGAAGGCATACCCACCTCCCGTTGCTATTAGCAATCTGTCCACCCTTCTGTGGCTTTCTAGGCTTACTTGTTCAAAGGCACCATGGGGTCTTGGTCTTTATTTCTGATCCCTCCAGGTACTAAACATTGTGCCAGTTCCTTCTGGACTGAGAACTAGAGTCAGCTGAGAACTCAGTGGAAATAGGGACTCTGCAAGGATGGAATCAGACCATGTGTTCCCCCAACGTGTGTAACAGGTCTCTGTTCTCATGCTGAGGCAGCAGCTGCAGCACTGCACCCTATCCCCACCAGACCCTCGCCTCATTCTCTTTTTAATCACTTATTCTGGCTGCTCTTCTTCCTGCCAACAATAATTCATAACGATTTCACATATAATGCTCCTCTCCTCATGGTGCAGCATAAACAATGAAATTACAATAAATAGGATAAACAGAAAATACCACTCACACAATTCTTGGTCTGCATGTGAAAATCAGGGGAAAGGCTTAAAATAGTTCACTTCTAATCATGATTTGGGAGCATTGGTAGAGTTTGGATTATAATCACTCGTTTTATTTAAAAAACACAACATTTTCTACTTCATGAATTTTCTGATAGTAAGATCTCCTTTAATAGGAACCCAACTACTGAGGCTGGGTTCACTTGAGGATGTTTTCTATGGCTCTATATTTTTAGAAAGAGACAAAGTACAAGAAAAAAATTAGACATCATGGATTTAATTTTTTTGAGTGACTTTAAAGCATATCCTCAAGTCCATAATCTTACAAACCTCTGCTGGGTACAGCATCTGCAATAATAAGTGATGGACAGAGAGAGTCACTCATTCTACAAAATCCTCAAGATTTGCAAAGAACATTACGTTCTCTCATAATTCCACGTCTTCAAATTACCCAGCGTTATGAGAGTCAATAACTTGAGCTCAAAAGGGGAACATGTGTCAGTTACTTTTGCTGTGCCTGTGGATAAGGCACATCTCTCAAATGAGACACCTCAGTTAAATACAAGAACTTAAAGAATTCTGGGAATTTTGAGCCAGAAAAAATAAATTTGCTTGGGGCCAGCTCAGTGGTGCAGTGGTTAAGTTCACGGACTCCGCTTTGGCAGCCTGGGGTTCGCAGGCCCAGATCCTGGGCGGAGACCTACACACCACTTAGCAAGCAATGCTGTGGCAGGCATCCCACATGTAAAATAGAGAAAGACGGGCACAGATGTTAGCTCAGGGCTAGTCTTCCTCAGCAAAAAGAGGAGTATTGGCAGCGGATGTTAGTTCAGGGCTAATCTTCCTCAAACAAAAATTAAACAAATAAATAAATAAATAAATACATAAATAAATTTGCTTTGAGAAGAGTTGAGAAGGCGAGTTAGACCAGTTCATAGGAAACGGAGCATAATCAGACCTTAGAGTGCATATAGCCAAGACAAGGCTGGAATTTGAGAAGGAAGGGAGGAAAGACACTTACGAATTTGCACCATACTTTCAGACCAAAGTGTATTTATTTTAGGATAAAGAGATTTGAGGCTGAGATAAGTTTTTGCTATCTATACTAGAATCCTCAGAACCAAAAATATATGCTGTACTCTAAAAATTAGATCAAGGTCTTTATGCTTATTCTTATTTATTTTCCCATTCCATTAAATTTCAGAGAGTCACCTTCATCCATTATCTTTTTTAAAAAGTTGTTTTTCCTGCATTGTATAATGTAAATTCTTCATTATAGCCCTTGATTTTGGGCTATATCTCCCTGCCCTACTTGGCCTACTATTAAGTGATTGCATTTATTGAGATGGAAAAGAAGAATGCTATGTAAAGTGTCATATGTAAGGTTGAAAATTTTCCTAATTAAATTTGCAAGAAAAGTCAATTTCACAGAACCATTACAGATTAATATTTAGTGATCACAGAAAATAGTAAAGGAGCCTGAAGATTGAAATGGATTAACTTTTGCCCAATTAACAAAAGTGGCAAGGTAAAAGAGAGAGTTACTCTGTGACTAGGAACTATGGACAAACAAGTGTAAAATTAAAAACAGATTTATTTACGATGGCTTACAAGCACATGGCTAAAGAAGTGGTGACCATCAGGAGGCAGCATGGGATCCTAAAAAATAATTATTTTCCTTAATTAAGATTATAAGTTTGTTAAGTAAAAGGAATTCTAAAGACAAATTATTTCAATAAGTCAGGAAAAAAAGTAAGTCTCTTAGAATGTCATGGACAAGGTGATTTGGTGTGAGATAGGATGATGGTTTAGATAGTGGGTTGAAATTTCTTTAGAATGTGTCACTCTCCCACTACACTGTGAGTTCTATGACAGAAAAGAGCATGTCTTATATTTCTTTGCATCTCTCACATTTAATTCAATGCCTGACAAATACTAAGTACCCAATCCATTTTTCCTGAAGTCGTAGGCGTTTAAACAAGTCTACTCCAAATGAACTTTTTAATGGATGCAGGTCAACCACAAAAGAATTCTTAAGTGGCATGTTTTAAATACTCTATGCATGACCATTATCCTCTTCAACACTCTAATACTAGCAATTATTAAATAAAATTTTAAAGGCAAATGGTCCAGTGCAAAAGAATCAGAAACTAATAACCAGAGAGAGGACAGTGGTCCTGTATGTCATAATGCATAATATATTGCTGCATACAGAATAGATGTTCAATAGCTGTTGTCTTAACTTTCTTAAATTAATCATGCCATTCTCTAGCTTTAACATTTATGGTGGTTGGAGCAACTGCATAACCACATTTGGACCTCTATCTCATACTACGTACAAAAATTAACTCATGTAGGGGCTAAAACTATAAAACTCTCTGAAGAAAACATAGATGGAAATGTTCATGACCTTGGATTACAGAATGGTTTCTTAGATATGACATCAGCTTGAATAACGAAAGAAAAAATAGATTAAACTGGACATCGTCAAAATTTTGAAACTTTTGTGTTTCAATAGACATCACCAAGGAAGTCAAAAGACAACCTACAGAATGGGAGAAAATATTTGCAAATCTGTATCTGATAAAAGATTTGTATCTAGAGTCTATAAGGAACTATTACAAATCAATAATAAAAGGACAAATAATCTAATTTTAAAATGTGCAAAGAATTTGAATGGGCATTTCTCCAAAGAGTTATACAAATGGCCAATAAGCACATGACAAGATGCTCAACATTATTGCTATGAAGGAAATTCCAAACAAAACCACAAGGACAGACAACTTCACATGACTAGAATGACTATAATAATAAAAAAAAAAACACCCAAACAATAACAAATGTTGGCAAAGATATGGAGAAGTTGAAACCTTCGTAAACTGCTGATGGGAGTGTAAAATGGTGTAGCTGCTTTGGAAAACATTTTGGTAGGTCCTCAAACAGTTAAACATAGAATTGCCATATAATCCAGCAATTCTACTCCTAGATATATATCCAAGAGAATGAATAGGTGTCTACACGAAAACTTGTATATGAATATTTATAGCAGCATTATTCGCAATAGGCAAAAAGTGAAAATAACCCAAATGTCCATAAACTGGTAGTGGATAAATAATATCCATACAATAGAATATTCTTCAGCCATAAAAAGAACTGAAGACTTGACATATGCTACAACATTGATGAACTTGAAAACATTATGCTAAGTTAAAGAAGCCAGTCTCAAAAGACTAAACATTGTATGATTCCACTTATATGAAATGTCCAGAATAGCACAGATCTATAGAATTAGAAAGTAGATTAGTGGTTGCCTAGGGCTAGGGATGCTGACAGGATTGTGGAGTGACAGCTAAGGCGAGCAGGGTTTCTTTTTGGGGTAATGAAAGTATTCTAAAATTAATGGCGACGGGTACACAACTTTGTGAATATACTAAAAGTCATTGAATTATACACTTTAAGTAGGTGAATTGTTGGGTATGTGGATTATATCTCAATACAGCTGTTAAGAAAACCTGCCTAGGCTTACTGTTTGTTGTAGACATAGAGATACAATACCCAGATTCCTCTTCAAGGAACCTCTTGCTGCCCAGCTGAGAGGAGCACTCAGCAGACAGCCTACAGCTGTCGGCTCCTTCAGGGTCTGCCTCAGGTTCAGAGAGCTGCCTGGCCCAATGTGAGATAATAGAAAAAATATATAATGGTCTCTGCCCCCATTTACTGGCACAGAGCTCCTAAAACTCTTGTAATTTCCTAAGTGATAAGAGCACTAGGAGCATGTTTTGTTCTAAAGATGTGTCTCCTGGGTGGAGGCTGGTCACCAGAAAGACCAAGCCATGATTAGAAGCTTAGATTTTTCAGCCCCGTTCCTCCCACTCCCAACTTCCTCAGAAAGGGGAGAGGGGTTAAAAATGGAATGAATAATTGATCATACTTATGTGAGGAAGCACCATAAAAATCCCAATAGCACGGGCTTGGAGAACTTCCAGGTAGGTGAACACATCCACTTACTGGGAGGGTGACACACCCCAACTCCACAAGGGACAGAAGTTCCTGCACTAGAGACCCTCCCAGACCTTGCCCTATGTAGCTCTTCACCCGATAGTTCATCTTTATCTTCTATCATATTCTTTAATAAACTGGTAAATGTAAGTGCTTCCCTGAGTTCTGTGAGCCACTCTAGCAAGTTAATGGAACCTGAAGAAGGGGTCATGGAAACCTCTGATTTGTAGCCAAGTTGGACAGAAATTATGGGTAACCTGGGGACCTACTACTTGTAATTGGCATCTGAAATGGGATAGGAGAAGTCTTGAGGGACTGAGCCCTTCACCTGTGGGATCTGACATTGGATCTGGTAGATAGGGTCAAAATTGAGCTAAGTTTTAGGACACCCAGCTAGTGTCACAGAGAATTGCTTTTAGGGGAAAAATCTCTACACATTTGGTGACCAGAAGGGTCAGAAGTGAAGTGTTCCATGTGAACAGTAAAGGAGATACATAGGAGAGAAACACAGGTGGAAAACTGAGTTTTTCCTTTATGTCCAAGGTCACACCCTTCCAGAGGAGCCCACATTCCAGTGAGGCAGGGGTATAAAGGCCTAGCTATTTTTGCTGGATGAAGGACAATTCTGACTAGCACTGCTCACTACAGAGTTCCTTGCTGGGTTGGTTGAGGCTTTGTCAGAACTGCATCATGGTTTGACTTCTCTCTCTGCTCAATCCTGCTTACTCATCTTTCCTTTCATAAGTACTGGTCTCTAACCTTGAACTCCAAGCTATCTTAGCATCTGCTTTCAGGGAACCCAACCTGTGACAATGTTAAACATGGAAGATTAGGCATACGCGTCTCTTCCATATCTCAGAAACTCCACTAAAATGAAGGTAAGGTATTTTTGTTTTTAACTCCTTCGGTGAAAGACAACAAGAAAAGAAACTCAATGGATGAAGGAATCATAGTTGTCTTAGGAGAAAGTAGGAAGCAACAAAAATTCTTGTAGAGTGGATACCAATCAGAAGTTGGGTGATTTCTTCCATAGAACCTCTTAAAGCCTCAGGACTTGGAAGGACTGGAGCCCCTGGAGACAGAGGCAAGAATAAAGTGGATCACAGGAGACCGATTGAAATCAACGTGCTAAAGGCTTACAGCTCCTAGGTATCTTCCTTTATCCTTGCATAAAACTAGAGATTTATTTCCTGGAAAATGGACAAGGGAGGCTCTGAATTTGGAGATGCTGGGGTCGCTACAGGAGGAGGGAGTGTTGAAGCTGAAAATAATGGGAATAAATTAAAGTCTGCATGTTGAGTAGGAAGACTGCTCCCCCCTTCTCTGTTTCCTCCGATAAGCTCTCTTTACAAAGGCTGGAATATTGACCCCAAACAAGAGATTGGGGAGTTTTCTCTGTAGACACTGAATGACTCCAGAGAAAAGTCATTGTATGGCATTTGGGGGTCCTGAATGAAAAAGATATGCGGCTGCTCGATCACCCTGCGCTTCCCACACACACAGAGCTTCCGGTTTTGTAATCTTTCATTCTTACACAGGAATGGTCAGACAAGAGTAACCAAACATTTGAAGAAAGCTTCAATATGAAAAATAGACCAAAAAAACAGGAAAAAAATGTAGAAGAAATAGTGAAAATGCAGGAAGAAGAAAAAATTTCCAAAAATTAAATATTTATAACTTAATATCTATGAGGAAAAAAGAAAAGCTATTGCATCTAATGAAGCAAAAATGGGGAGGGAAGAAAAATTAAAGGCTGAGAGAACTTTTGATAAATAAAAATATGATAAAAATAAAAATGCAGGGGGCTGGCCCCGTGGCCGAGTGGTTAAGTTCGCGCACTCCGCTGCAGGCGGCCCAGTGTTTCGTCGGTTCGAATCCTGGGCGCGGACATGGCACTGCTCGTCAGACCACGCTGAGGCAGCGTCCCACATGCCACAACTAGAGGAACCCACAACGAAGAATACACAACTATGTACCGGGGGGCTTTGGGGAGAAAAAGGAAAAAATAAAATCTTTAAAAAAATAAAAAATAAAAAATAAAAATGCAATAGAATGCTTGAAAGACAAAGATGTGGAAAGCTCTCAAATAAAGAATAAATGACAATGAGATGCATAATGGAAAGAAAAGGATAAGAAAATGACCCAGATACCAAGACTCATAGAAAATAACAGCATAAGAAAAAACGAGAAAATTCTGAAAAAAACAAATCATGAACAAAGGATTGGAAATCATTGCACTTTTCAATATCAACATGGGAAGCTGGAAGATACTGGAGAAATACCTTCAAAAGTCTAAGGGAAATTTTAACCTTAAATTCTATAATAGTCAAATTATCAATCAATTATAAGAATAGACTAAGAATATGTTTTAGGCCTTCAGGGACTCAGAACTGGACCTTACATGTACCGTTTCTTAGGATGCTTCTGGGGGATGCACTCCACCAAAAGCAACAGAGTAAATTGAGAAATAAAAAGATACAGAATTCAGGAAACATGAACTCCAACATGAGAAAGCAGTGAAAGATGACTGTAGGACAGCTGGTCTCGATTGGGGCAGGAGACAAGGGCTGAGAGAGGTTCTCAAGGATAAAAAACAAGGAACTGACAGGTTATCTGATGCATTTGACCATATGGAGATAATATTGTGAGATATTTATAAAAATTTATGGTGCATTTAGAATTAGCAATAAGTGTACAGGAAACAAAGTCGTTAAAAAAAAATGAAGCAATTTCTTACTCCAAAAAAAAGCAAAAAAGTTATATAAGAAGGAAACATAATCAGCATATATTGCCTAGCTGGGCAGTAAACAGTATTTATATCATCATCATAATGTAAACATTGAATATTAATTTACCCCCTCCCAAATCATATAATTGTTGAGAGGATAGAGTAGAGAGGGGAAGAAGAGGTGGAAGTATATAAAAGATAAATCCTCATCTATGAAAACAAGATATCAATAGGTATTGTTTTAAAATGATAAAACAATAAATAGTAGTCAACCATGTCATTTTGAAATATGGAAAATGGAGTAGAATAAAAAAAACTAAAAGAAATGGACGTGGTTGCTTCTGAGGAGCAATACCTGGAGATGGGGAGGAGTGCTAAATTGTGTTGTGTCTTATACTTGACTTTTAAAACTATTTGTGTATATTACTCTGACAAAAATAGTTTAATTGAAAGATGAAACCTAAAAAGATTCCCAACTTCCTAACACAGTCAATCTAAGCTACTTGTTATTCAAATTATGAAAAGGAGAAATAACGTGAACTGCAGATTCAGACAGATGTGTCATTTATTAGCTGTGGGACTTTGGTACACCTTTTAACCCTTTTATTGTATAGTCTAAAACAGGACTCATAACATTTTCTCGTGGGATTGTTATGCAACTAAAATAAGATAGTGTACTATGATACCTTACACAGAACCTCGTGTGTAACGGAAGCTTGATAAAAGTTAGCCATTGTTATTATTAGTTTGGCCTTCAGGAACCTCCATCAATTAATTCACTCTTCTTTTTCTTTTTCTTTTTCTTTTTTTTTAGGAAGATTAGCCTCCTCTTTTTGCTGAGGAAGCCTGGCCCTGAGCTAACATCCGTGCCCATCTTCCTCTACTTTATATGTGGGACGCCTACCACAGCATGGCTTGCCAAGTGGTGCCATGTCCACACTCAGGATCCAAACCAGCGAACCCCGGGCCGCTGGGAAGCGGAACGTGTGAACTTAACCACTGCGCCACTGGGCTGGCCCCTCCCTCTTCTTTTTCAATTTCCATTTCTTTTCTCTCTACAACCTGACATGGCTTTCCTTTTACTTTAGTCACATCTCTTTTCTCCCTTCTTGTTACGGGCTTTATACAAACCAGTGGATACAAACATACTTGTTACTGGCTTTATACAAACTTTATACCAAGTGGAAAAATTCTCTCAAATCTTTTTTCTAAAATGCTATGTGCATCATTTCATTTGAAGCTCACTTCTCAGTATATATCCAGGACTTCTAAATTTGAGGAACTTAGGTTATATGGCAACTTGATCTGAAGAGAGTAGCAAGGGATCTTATTTTGAAGTGATATTGGGTAGAAAACTCATTTTTCTTAACTTAGATTGTAGGTTTGTTTGGGATAGTTTGGAAATGAGTGCTGATGGAGACTATTGTGTCTAAGCCCACCTAGATCACTGCTGGACACTGTTTTCTCTTCTTCCTAAAAGCCACCCCCGTGCAACCCCACCTGATGTCTTCACTCGGAATTCCCTTGATTCTCTTGTTATGTCCCATCACGTATGATCTTGGACACCTATTTCAGGGTTGCTTTTCTTAGGTGATATGATCCTTTACCTTCCAAACCAGTTGTGATGGTGTTTGAGGGCAGGTACAGTTTCCTGTTTGTTTTGTATGTTCCCATAACACCTGATGCACACCCCACTCAAGAAATCATGACTGTGTTATTTGCTTCTTACTGATACATGGAGTGAGGTAGCCCATCATATAGAGGAGAAAAAAACTAGGAATTTAGGCATCTCCTTGGAAGAAATCAGTCGTCAAGAATCCGTGGGAATACACAGTGGGCCCTTCAAAAGAGAAAATATGGCTGGGAGAAGAGGAAGGAGAGAACCAAGGCGGGTATGGGGAGAGCAGGGACTTGCTTGAAGACACTGCACAAATGGGAGAGAGAATGTGAAGTCAGTAAAATAACCACAGCTCTCCTTCAAGTGAAGCTCAGGTACTGCAATAATACGAGGGCTGGCAGCATCACCATCACTATTATTATTTAGATCCTTAAAATGTGCCCATCACTGAGCCCTGAGGCACATGTACAGAAACAAACACATGTTTCAATATTTACTCTCTAGGGCCTGAATCCATGGTGGTACAGTTGTCGATCCTCCCACAGCCATCAGGCACATGCTTGACTAAACAGATGGCCTTGCCAGAATTTTTTTGCTTGGGTAGGAGGGTAGAGGCTTGTACAGCCAGAATGCTTAATTCAATATGTCTTCCTGAGTATATTCTCTGAACAGTCTACCTTAGAAGCACTGTGTGGAAGGGGGAGGGCAGTTAATGGGGGAGAGGAGTTAGGGAGAAGAGGGGTAACAGCCATGATATAGTGTTTAAAAAAAACACGGAACTTAGAGACCAAAATCTATTCAAGTTGTTTCTTGCCACTAAATTGCTATGTGACTATGCAAAAATCTCTTCACCTCTCTTAGTCTCAGTTTCCTCATCTGTGAAGTGGGAATAATAGTATTTTCCTGCTTACTTCTCATACTTTTATAAGGATTAAGCAAGTTTAATTTGTGTTAAAATGCTTTGTAAACTAAGATTATATCCGCATCTCATGATACCGTAGTACCTAAGACAACTCTTTTAAACCTTGCTTTCTCCAAAGGAGAAAGATAAATGTTTCTTCTTTAAAGACTTTGTAAAAACTTTCTTGCATAACAAAATATTTATTTATTACCTAATATTCTTTAAATTTCCACAGTTATTCAAGATTAAAGAGGAGAAAATTTATTTTTAAAAATTCAGAATAATGTTCTGTACCAAGATATTTTTCAAAAGGAAATAGAATTTGGGTAAAAAATTTTTTTTCCTTTTTCTCCCAAAGCCCCTCAGTACATAGTTGTGTATTTTTTAGTTGTGGGTCCTTCTAGTTGTGGTATGTGGGATGCCACCTCAGCAGGGCTTGATGAGCAGTGCCATGTCCACGCCCAGGATTCAAACTGGCGAAACCCTGGGCCACCAAAGCAGAGCACACGAACTTAACCACTCAGCCACTGGGCCGGCCCCAGAATTTGGGTAAAATTTTATGCAAGACAGAATTTTATTCCTACTTCAATATTCTTATAACTAGGCCCTTTAAACTAGTAAGACGTCTATATGTGAACATTTTCATCCATGTATTTATTTTTAAATCATCTCCCAGTTGAATCCAGAAACAAGAAGAATGAATGAATAAAAACAGATAATGAAAGACAATGATATTGGGAAAGGGCAGGGAAAAGATAAGGGACAGAGAAAATATTCTTGTAGGAACACATTCTCTTTTTTTTCTTCTTTTTTGGTGAGGAAGATGAACCCTGAGCTAACATCTGCCACCAATCCTCCTCTTTTTGCTGAGGAAGAGAGGCCCTGAGCTCCCATCTGAGCCCATCTTCCTCTATTTTATATGTGGGACGCCCACCACAGCATGGCTTGATAAGCAGTATGTAGGTCCACACCCGGGATCCAAACTAGTGAACCCTGGACCACTGAAGCAGAGCACATGAATTTAACAACTATACCACCATGCCACCCTGAAACACACTTTTTAAGGAAGAAGCTCTTAGGAGGAATTTATTCTACAATCTGTACTCCCAGTTCTATGATAACCTATATCTAAAAAATTAAAAACTGAATACAGTTTTAATTCTCTTCTGTGCCCCGAAACTGAAATGAAACCAGATTTTTAAAAAGAATATATGATAACATGCATCACACATTACCCAGGGATGCCAAAGGGATTGGCCTGGGCTCTAATTACCAACTCCCTGTCTAACCTTGAATATGCTATTTCACCTCTGTCTATAAAATGAGAAATTGGCATCTGATGATCATTAGAGTTTCTTCTACCTAGGACTATAGAACATGGGGCTTCTATCGACTTCTGAGAATTTGTTTTCCAGCTTATTGGAAATAAGTAACAAAGTTTATGTTAATGTTTCATTTCTGGATGGAAAATGGATCATCCAGATATTCCTGAAGGTTTGGTATTCTGTAGACAAAAGAGCCAACTGGGTTTTTTCATTTAGAAGTTACTATGTAGGCACCCCAGGAACAGATAAGAGCCATCACAAGTCATCCTATACATCATTGATACCTGGGATCAAACTATTTGGCTCTTGTCTTTTTACTCCGTGGCTAAACTCACAGGCCCCACCCAGGTCAGGTTTCAGCCACTCAAGAGTCTTGTCAGAAAGTAATTTTTAGTTTTATCTACTGTAGGCCATTGAAATTTTTGAAAGTCTTGTGTCTAGTTTAAATGTGTTTGATTTGAAACTACAGTCTACTGTTTTTTTATTGAGTGCATTTCTCAAAGTGGCCATTGACTAGTTAAATGGCAAGAAAATAAGTAAAATTTTCAGAACGGTGTGCAGGTGGTGATTTATGAAGCGCCTCATTGAAGATGGCGTCTCCCTTTCCTTCTTTTTATCCTTTCCTCCCCTTTTTTTCTTTCTCCTTTCTCCATTCAGCCCTGTCTTCCTGACAGAGCCCTCAGACTGTGTAGAACTTGGCTACTCTGTAACAGACAGGCTGAGGGAAGATGGAGCTGTTTAAGGGTCCAGAAGCTCAGTCACCAGAAGGGAGCGATAAGGGCTGACACTAGGTGATGGGATTTCTCCTCTTTCTTTTTTTTTTCTTTCCTTTTTTTTCTTTTATCTTTCTTGCTTTTCTTCCTTTCTTTTAAAACTTTCTTTGATTTTCACTCTTTTCATTTGGATTTAACCATTGAAATCACTGCTTCTTGTCCCTCTTTTAAATTTTTCAAGATATCAACCAAAAAGGATGAAAGCAGAGAGAAAAGACAAGAATTATTTGATAGCTGGGAAAATAGAGAATCCTTAGTCCCAAAGGAGAACTGTATTTTTAAAAATTAACATGTAATATATACCTATAGAAAAGTGCATATATCTTAAGCATACAGCTTGATGAAGTTTCACAAATTGAATACAGCCATTTAACTGATACCCAGATTGAGAAATAGAAAATTAGGAGCATTCTAGAACACTAAACCCTAAAGCCCCCTCCTAGTCCTCACTTTCCTCTTCAAGGGTAACTACTATCATGATTTCTAACAGCGTAGATTTGCCTGTATTCCTATTTTATATCATTTGAATCATTTCATACAGACTCTTTGTGTCTGTTTTCTTTTGCTCAATATTACATTTGTGAAGTTTTTTCAGGTTGTTGTGTTCAGATTTAGATCTTATTTCTCCATGGCAGGATAGTATTCCATTGTGTGAATATATCACAATTTATTTTTCTTTTCTATTTTTGTTAGACGTTTGCGTAGTTTCCAGTTTGAGGCTCTTATAAATAGTGCTTCTCTATACAGTCCAGCACATGTTTTTGGTGAATCTACGTACGCCCTTCTATTGGGTATATTCTGGAGTGGAATTGCTGAGTCATACGGTAGGCACATACTTGGCTTTACTTCCACCAAGCACTTTTGCAGTTCTAATGGTTTCACACTCCAGGAAAAGAACTTCTCTGTGAACACAAAGAATGACTTTACTCTTCCTCCCCTCTTGCAGTTACACTTACAGACATTCATATATGTGTTATTCTTGTAAGAGAAGCTTATTTGGTTTTCATAGCTTTAATAAGTTTAATAGTCTAAGCCTAATGAAGTCTTCTTCCAGAGACTGAAAATGTTGTATAAAAACCTTCACTGTGCTCCTGTTTTCCCTTCTCACAACCATAACAGAAAATTATTTTCATTTTCTTCAGTTCTATTTTCAGGGAGCTAACTGTATATTTAACTTTTCTAAAATCGTGCAGAGTTCTATTCCCTAATCACACCAGGCTCTACTTCTCCCCATTCATGTCTTAATTTACCTTAGAGACCTCACATCTGGGTTTTTTTTTTTAACTGTACTGCAAGAAAAATAAAAATCAATAGGTGATAATATTTACAGTCATTTACAGGAGCTATAGCAACAAATTTAAGGGCAGAGAGAAAAGAATAATCTTTCAAGGGACAGACTTGAATATAAGAGAATATGAATGCCTTACATCAACAGTTCAAAACGTCTGAACCAGGAGGCACCATTAATCCTTTGTCTGTTAATCCAATAATTAATCATGTCTGATGGTCTCAGGAGGGATTTCAGCAAAAATTAGGTCAAAGGACCAACCATGCTTGATTGCTGATTAGCCTTGAAACCCATCTGGGGTTTCTGGAATTATAGAACTCCACATGACTCTCCAGGCTTCCCATTCAGCCTATTTCAACTCAAAGTTTTGGGCCTCCACCCTCACTGAGAAGTCTTAAAACACTCTTTTGGTTGAGTTAATGCTGGCATATTTGTTTCCTACCAAGGTTAGATCCAATTCAAGCATCCTTTCACCAAGTATTAAATTTTTTTAATATGCTGATATAATATTGGACAACCAGACACAGTTCCTATGTCCTTATAGAATTTATAGCCTAGTGAGTAGATAAAAAATCAATAATAGATGAATAAATATATAAGCACAACTTGTGATTAGGCTAAGAAGAAGATAAACAGAATAAAGTATCCAAGCATAATGAAACAAGAAGGCGAAACTTCTTAGATAGGATGTCAGGGTCTCCAGAAGGTGATGTTTAAGCCAAGACATACATGATGAGAAGGAGCCAGCCATGTAAAGAGCAGTGGGGGGAAGTGTTAGAAGGGAACAGCATATGCAAAGGGACCAGTGCAGTTGAAGAATAGTGGTCAACTTTCAAAGAAATCCATATTCCCTCTCAATTTATTTTGAATCTATAATACAAAATTTGGATTTTTCAGCTCTTTTAAAAGGTAGCAAGGACAGTCAGTTTGTTAATAGTAAATCTTATACAAATGTGGGAGACGGCCCTAATTGCTCTATGCTAAATATTTGTTGTTTGGCAGCAGGTCTGTGGATTGGAACTAGAAAATGAGGATAGGGACAGGGAGTCCAAATTAAGTGGCAGAAAATAATCAGTTCAATGGCATAACCAGGCAGTTGATAAAGGCATGGTACTAACACAGCTAAGGTCCAAAGTACTTGTCAGGAGCCAGAGCTGCGGTCAAGGGGAACAAAGTCAAGTAATATTGGCAAGGTCAACATTCTAAATCATCTACAAGATTGCTGTAAAACCAGCAGGGTCTTCTGGTTTCTTGCCTCCTTGGAGGAAGCAAAATGGTGAGTTGGACAGGTTAGACCAGGCAAGGGACCAGAAGTAGGAAATCAGAGTCAGAATATACAAGAGGAGAGTGGGTCATGAGGGGGTGGGTCAGATATTGGAGAGCAACCAAGGAGGGAGTTCACAAAACCAGAGAAGCAGGGAGAAACCAAAAGATAGCAGGTACAAGGCATCCAGAAGGAAGTAGGACTTTGATACCAGAGGGAAGGGATTTTAGGCATCCATTTTTACCACCTCAGAGGAAGATAGCTGCAGTTGCAAAACAGAGATCAGGATTTTTAAAACTTTAATCTCTGTAACTTCCTTATGTTTATAATTTTTACTATAAATATAGAAAAAAAATTTTTGCCGAAACAGTTAGAAGGAATACCCTTAAAACTAATAGGACCTGTGGGCCTCAAGGGGCTAAGAGACTGGAATGCTAAGGCCTGTGTCCCACTCTGTGGCCAAACTAGGGGGGAAACAGATCTCAAAGGATGGCGATAGCTGCAGAAAGAAAAACAGGAGAAAACTTGGGGGTGACCGGTTGAAGGGTCTGGTGAGGTTCACTGACACTTGGTGACCAGACATAAGGTTGATTGCACTTGGACTCATGCTAAGTCCTGAGAGGCCAGGTTGAAAGCTTAGGAATGTGGTGTAAGGAAGCATAATTGGACCAGCCAGATACAGTGGGGACCACTATCTGATCTTCAGATGAGGTAGCTTACTTAGACCTGAGCTAAGGTAGACCCCCAAGAGAAAAACCTTCAGAATCTTGCTATGTAGAGTGCGATCCATGGGCCAGCAGCATTGGCTTCCCTTGGTGTGCTGTTAGAAATTCAGATACTCAGGCCCCAGCCCAGACCTTCTATATTAGAATCTGTGTTTTAACATGACCTCCAAGTGATTCCTATGTAATTTAAAGTTTGAAAAGCACCGTTCTAGGATATCCCTGGAGAATTCAAAAGAGCATTACCGACTATATAAAGAAAGGACAGGAGGAAGGGGGTAATCTGCGGAATTGGAGGCAGATGATGAGTTGCAGTTTGAACCAAAGCTAGACTCAGGAAAATCTGAGGATAGAGAGCCAGCACTACTGCAGGTGGCAGGATGGCATCTCTTGGTGAGAGAACAGATTCCTTTCCTTGGCCAGCAAAGCAGGTAAGAGTAGAAAGAAAAAAATCAGGCATCCCTAAAGACCCCCTCAGGAGGAAGGCCCAAAGGCAGTGTTCAGGCCTAGAGCGGTAGATGACTGGGAGAAGATTACCTAGTCACGAAGAGCCAGAGATTAAATTGGTGAGAGGCTCTGTTATAAGACAGAAAAGAAGAAAAACAGAGAGATGGAGAGTCCAAAGGAGGCAAATGGCAGCATTCCATCAGAGGAAGCCAGTCCAACTCACATCAAAAGATTTCCAAGTATGCAGAACAAAGGGATCTGTTTACTTTTCTTTATTCCTCTGAACGAACAGCAGTTCTGTGGAATATTCCTAGGAAGACTGTGTACTATTTCATAAAAGCGAATTATGAAGAAATCTACAGAAGAAATTTACAGAAGTCAGAGAGATTCAGTATGGATACGACTTCTCCCTGCTTGTCCAGCCTCATATCCTACTAGACTTCACTCCATACTTTATAGTCTAGCAATACTGAAGTAGGTTTAGATCTAGAACTTTCCATGCACTCTAGTATGTAAAAGAGATGCCATGTGGTAGCTGAGAGAAAATGTGTGACACGTTGAGGAATCCTAAATTATTTTGGAGGCTTTTGAAAGGGCTGGATTTTCTGCTGAGTAGACTTGGGACAGAGCTAGACATAGTTTCATGAGGAATTTTGTACCCTGAAATTTACCGTCAAGCAAGGATGATGAAATAAGCTGGGTTTCACTGGTAATTATTATATTTTTTGTAATTATTTGTTTGGATGACTACCAACTGGTCATTTTTTATCTTTGTGTCTGTAGCACTCAGCATTGTTCCTGACACAGAGAAGATACTCAGTTCATATCACTTGGATAAATGAATAAATGAAAGAATTGTCTTGGCTCAGAGACTTGTACAGCCTTCCCATAAAGGCAGAGGTCAGCCTCCAATATGGTCCAAAGCCAGCAAATAAAACAAACAAATAAACAAACAGAAAATCATTCCTAGAGTGGAGAAGCAATCAGGCTGAGAGGAAAAAAGATTCAGGGATTAGCCCTGACTTCTCCTTGTTAGTCCTAAACTTCTAGCTACTTCCAGAGATAGCTGTTTTAATGACACTAAAACTTAACAGATCAAAAACTGTCCCATTCAAAATATAATACCTTCCTAAATTCTCCATTATTCTTAATGACACATATGTCTTCAAATTCCCCTTATTCACAATCTCAAATTTACTTTTTTCTTTTCTTTGTTCCATGTATATATCCTGGTACAAAGTTTGGTGGTTTGTTTCAATGAATGCCTTTCCTCTTTCCTTTCTTGTCTGATCCCATAGTCATCATTCTTGTACAGACCCTAATCATTTCACCTTCATGTCATCACAATATCCTCATGGCTGGATTTCCTTCCCCTGGTCTCCAGATCTTCCTGGAAAGCACAGCTTTCTAAAAAACCTTTTCATCTTGCAGTTCTCTTAAGAACCACCAATTTCTTCTAATTGCCTATTGACTCAATTATAGATAGGTAGTTAGATAGATATGTATGTATTAATATTTCCACATTTCTTAGTTTTCCGTGCATGGTGTAAGTCAAAATAGGTAGTTAGATATGTATGTATTAATATTTCCTCATTTCTTAGTTTTCTGTGCATGGTGTAAGTCAAATTGATATTACCATTTTCCTTCCAACTCCTGGTCATTCCCATTTTTGTTTGTTTTTTAATTATTTTTCCCTTGCCGGGGTGGCTCTCAACATCTCCCCATCAATTCATGGCCATCCTTCAATTAATCAGATTCAAGATTCACTTGCTGCTTTCCTTGGTTCAACCTAGGTAGGCCACACTCATGATCACCTTGATTTTCATTTGCATGTACTATCATATATACACAAATATATATACATATGCATTATGTATATATATAATTATTTTTATATATTATTTATCTTCCAAACTAATTTATATAAAATTAAGGTACTTTATTACTTTGTTTCATTAGCATAGAGTAGAATTATACACAGATTATTAATGATTTTAGAATAAATGAATAATTTTGCTTTGAAATGTTGATATTGCCACTTATTTTCCTTCATGAATAGATAGATTACTTGATTCATTCATATAGATTCCTTCATTCACTGATCAACTACTTACTGAATACATTTTGTTCTGAGCCCTGAAGTGAGACCTGAAGATCCCAAGATGAATAAGATCCAGTCACTATCCTCAAAGAGCTTACAGAGCAGTGAGGGAGACAGAAAAGAAACTAGATAATTGCAATTATATCAGACACCTGGAATTGTCATCTACTTTAATAGGAGTTTCCCTCCCCCATCCATATAGCAACAGAAGGCAGTATTACCCTACGCTCTCTACCCCAAGATGATTGATTCATCAGTAAGCAGTTGACTCATGAGTATTTTACATTTTTATTGAGGCAATGATTCTTCAGACCAGTGGGAAAAAATTATATTCCCTTCAGTTAGAGTTTTATTTGGTGCCCAGCAAGACAGCAGTTAGATTGAGAACTCACCAATGGTGATATTGGTCTAAAAAGATTGACTAGAAGAACCTTTGGGACTTGAGCAAGATTTACTTTCCATTGATCTCAAAGAACAGTGCTCTAAATAAAAGAGCTCAAACTGAATTGTTCTAAACTGGATGGGCAGGGGACTTCTAAATAACCTATTTGAGATGATTCAGATTATATAATTTAACTTGGGATATTTAGGAATCATTTTATCTTCAATGGATTCTATCTTTTCCTCTTCCCTGTGTTCTGTGGTGAATGGCTCCTACCTGGTTTTCAATTACTGACTTTCTCATAATCCCACATTCCTTGTTCCTTCTCTTCTGCGTTCTTCAGTGGAAGCTGGTTTCTCTTGTTTCCCTACTGGAACATATATTTTAGTAGTGCCATGGTCTATGGCATTCTGATACTGCAGGTTCAGGAATATATCTATTTGGTAAGATGAGGTGAAAGAAAAAACGTTGATAATGACCTTGATAAATGCGAAAGTAGAACATCAGGATGAAATTCAACAAAGTTCAAGGTGGTTGCTTTATTGACAGAGGCAATAAAACATAAATACAAGGTAGGGAACAATACTGTGCAACTGTGTAGAGCTTTGCAGCTAATACAGTAATTTACTGAAGGGAAGAAGAGAGGGATGAATTACATTCAAAATTTTATATACCTGAAAAATTTTAAGAGACTAGTGCTCATTGGTTGTTCTCCATGGACAAAAGAAAGAAAGAAAGAAAATAAAATTGGCTTAGAATAAAGAATACTATTTTGGGTTGTATACCAGCAAGGCTTTCTTTACTATCAGAGGGATGAAATACTGAAATGGGCTCCTAAGGCAGATTATGGAATCTCTTGTCATTCGATAAGTATTTATTGCTATCCCTGAGGAATCATCATAAAGAGAACAGAAAATGCCCTGACCTGGAAAATTTAGTTCTTTACCTGCTTAAAGAAAGGTAACTGAAGAATGTTTTAGCATTCTCTGTGGCTCTAGAATACTTCCAAAACCATGATTCAGGAGAACTCAGGATTCTAGAAAGTGAATTGTTTAGAGCTGTATGTTAAATTGGTCCCATGCTATACCCTGACTTTCTTTAAAAAAAAAAAAAAAAGAGTTGCTTGTATTTTATATAGGCCTTTCTATAGGCCTTTCTCCTAATTTTAGTTTGACTCGCAAAGGTTTGTTGACCTCCATGACTAGCTGTGGTTTGGAGAAATGGTACCTATTTTATACCAGCATACCCGCATTCACTACTTATGACAGCTAACATTTTCTATCATTAAATTCAGAACAAAGATTAAGATAGAAATAATTCATTCTAATTAGCATAACCACCAAATCAAAATGGCCTGTATTACAGTTTCTAAAATATGCTCTTGTGAAATTATGTTCCATCCCAGAACCTAAGTTTCTTTTCCTCTCCTGCCCCTACCACATTGTATCATAATTATAACCCTAAGGCATCCTAGTTCTAGAAATGTGAACCCTGTGATTGCATTCCTTGACCCAGGGGCCACAGGGGGAAAATTTTTGAGGAATGCCAGAGGAAAGACGTTCCATAAAATGAGAGACGACTTACCTAGCAAGACAAGACTGACATTTTCTCTAATAGCAAAACTTCCATTTCAAGCTCTAGATGTGAGCTACTCAGTAGAAATATAATGTGAATTACACGTATAATTTTAAATTTTTTGGTAGCAGCACTGAAAAAATAAACAAGTAAAATGTGTTTTAAAAATATATTTTATTTAACCCAACATACACACAATATTATTTCAACATAAAAACCTTAATATTATATTTTACAATCTTTGAAATCTGGTTTGTATTTCACCCTTATAGAATATCTCAATTTGGACTAGACACATTTCAAGAGTTCAATAGCTACATATAGCTAGTGGCTACTATATTCGACAGAGAACTTATAGATCGTATATCTAACTTAAGCTGCAATAAAAGGTTGAATCATCTCTGTGGTGTTTGCTCCAGCATTTCTCTTGATTCTTTTCCCTCTTACCACATAGGAAAAAATAATTTGAGAGGTCAATAGACATGGCTTTGTCAAGTCTTTGCTTAAATGGCACTTTTTCAGTCTCACCTGATCACTCTATGTAAAATTGCAACTCTTTCCTCATCCCGCACTCCTGATTCCTCCTTACATTGTGGTCTTTATCCTAAAGCACTACAACCTTCTAATATACTCTATTATTTATTTATCATTGTGTTGTTCATTGTCTTCCTCCTCTATGGAATGTAAGAGAAGAGGAGGGCAGGAATTTGTGTCTGTTTAGGTCACCAAGATAACCCAAGTACTGGACCAGTGCCTGGCATACAGGAGGTTCTCTAACAATAGCTGATGAATGTTGGAGGAATGAGTAGGGCACTAAAGCTTGGAATTTTACAGATGAGAACAGTGAAGCCCAGAGAAGTAAACTGACTTGTCAAGGTCAAACAAGCTGGTCAATGTCAGAGCCAGTCCTAAGACCCAAGTTTTTGAACCACTCATTTGAAGCTTTTTACACCATTCCATGTGTTAAAAGAAAGGCAGAAAAATAATTCAGTTATTAGATATGAAATACAAATTATGATATTGGGTAGTGCAACAAATTTGTGTTGGATTATGAGTTTGTAGAGGGCAGAGACTGTGTCTTATTCTGCTTTGAACCTTCCTCCCCACCCCCTATAATTGCAAAGAATGTTTTACATACTGTAGGTGTCAAATAAGAAAAGAATGAGTGGTCAATGGTATCTGGTTTGTGGTATAATATGTGGTTTTCTTTTACTGGGAAGACAGTAGGAAGAAGTTGCTGTGTTCACCACAGAAGAGTATTAGCTTTTCATCATGGTTTGGAGAGTTTGGAATGACGTTGACATATCTTCTGCTACTATTAGCAACTAGCCTCTGGAACTGAAACACTAAATCTAAGAAATGAAAGAAGATTCCAGAAGCAGATTCTGACAACTGTCTAATTTCTAATTCTCTTTAAAAGTTTGTCAGGGCCATGAGTGTTGCTAGTTTGAATCAAATTTGATGTTTATGTTTCTGAGAATCTAGCTTTTCAGACTGAAATCAATGTGGTCATGACAAATAATGCAGCTGACTAAGAACAAAAACTGCCCATTGCATGTACCTGCGATAAAACTCAGCTATTGCCAGGAGGAGATTACATTCATGAGATTTTTATGTAATAAAATATAACCTCTCTTTTAATAATGTTCACAACATCCTTAATCCTTTGATACCCCTGAGAGCGTGGAAAGACATTGTTACCTTCCTTCATTAGAAGAGGAAATGGAGATGGAGAAAGAGATCCGTTGGTTATTCAGCAAGTTAGCAGCCAGATCACAAATCCAGACTTCTGCACTCTTAGGACACCTAAGAAAGATTCTGGATAAGAGTCTAGTCATCTTTGATATCCATTTGAACTAAAGATCATGTCCTCATTTAAAAGCAGCACTAGCCAAGACCCTAAGAAATCCTATTTGCATAGGAAATCTACAATCAAAAGTTTACAGAAACATGCTATTGGCATCCTAGTAGCTTGCTCAGCTTGAACATATGCTATCTGATCCTTTTTTAGAATCATAAAAAAACCAGTGCTAGAACTTTGGGTGCAGCTTAAAGTACAAACCTAGGACAACTAAGAGCAATGCCCCTATAATTGATTTTGAATTTGAATGGAGAATTTCAGTAACTTTGAAACAAATTATGGGCACCCCACTATCATTTTTTTGAATTTTAAGTCTTCTCGAAGGGACTACAGATCAAAAAGCTATTAAAAATTAAGACATATTTTGCAGATTAATTTGACTGGACATATTAAATGTCTTCATTTGCCATGCCTGGGATTTAGTATAAGGGTGACCGTCTTCAGAGGCTGGAGTTGTCTTGGCTGGTAGTATTTTATTGTCAAGCAGGTGCTACACAAATACAATTTGAGTTTCCGTCTATGGATTCCATCCTATATTAATCTGATTCTGAAACAAGGAGTTGTGGCTAAGGCAATAAAGCACTGTCTTGAGGATCAGAAGAATAGGTTTAAATGTGGCTCAGTCACTTGTAGTACAACCTCAAGAAAATAATTCAACTTCTCTGAGCCTTGGATTTTTCATCCAAAAAATAGAAGGGAGAAAATTCTAGATGAAGGTAACTTTATAAACAGAGAACTGGGGATAAAGGTGACAGAAGACCCTGGCCTTGACTAGGGCGGACACTATATATTGGGGGGAAAAAAAAGAGGTCACATGGATACAGTTAGATAAGTAAGGCCATAATAAGATGTGGACTCAGCTCAGCGGGCCACTAGCAATCAGAGTAATATGAGAAAAGTGTGTGTAAAAGATTGGCCAAGGGTGGTGGCAGAATGCATCAGAGAGCAAAGTGCCTGGAAGTGGGAAGGTCCCTCAAGAGGTGAGTTGCAATAATTCATGTGTAAGGTGAGGAGATCTGATGTAGTACTGTGGTACAGGGAACAGAGGGAAGAAAATCAGTAGGACTTGGTGAATCTCTCACATATATACATGAAAAGAGGAGAAAGATGAGTCAAGGATGACTGCAAGTTTTAAACCTGCATGATGGCAAGGATGATGATGTAATAAACAGAGAAAGAAGATGGGAGTGGAGAATAGAACAGGTTTCCAAGATGTTGAATTAGAGAGTAGTGATGGCAAGTCATCCATGGAGAAACATTGATTGAACTTTTGGTGTGTGGACCTGATGATGTGGACATATCCAGATTAAGTATGATGGTGATAGTCGAAGCCATTGGAACAGATGAGCTCCCCTGGTGAAGAGAGAAAAGAGAGAGCATATAATTTAGGATTTAGAGTGGAACATTGGAGAATTAAATGTGGTGTATGTAAAGTACTTAGCACAGTGACTGGCGTATAGTAAGAGATCAATAAATGGCAGCTTTTACCATACATAGTTAAGAACACAGATTTAGATGATAAGGCAGACAAGGAACTTTCAAAGGAGAGAGGTGCATGGTAAACTATAGCAGCTCCCCTTTCTGTTTCGAGAGCAATGTCTCCATAGTAAGGGAGTTGGGTCTCAGTGTGCCCCAAGGTTCCAAAGGATCATCTTCCTCAAAACTTACAAAGTATAGAAGAGAACTGAATATTAACAGCTTTGTTGGTGGGTTGAATTCCTGATAGGTATGTTAATTGATTATTTAGACAAGAACTGGAAGTGATATAAAATATGACCCACAGATATTTTTTATTTTTTTTAAGTCAGAGTTTGTAAGTCTACGATTACTCTTCTTCTAGCCAATTAAGATCAGCCTTGGGACCAAAAAGTATGGGTGAAACTATTCTTGCTTGGGTTGAATCCATGAGCAGTTAGCATCAACTGGAACAGGAACTTCTATTTTGTAGCATTTCTCCAACTTCATGGCCACTTGACTTCGGCTCAACATACCTGGACAGCTCTCTAATCAAGCATCCCTAACATAAGGCTCTGTAAATACCATAGTACCCATGGTACCCATATAGGCAGATGCTCCTGGAAAATCATTTATCCATTTGTTAATATGTATTGAGCACCTATGCTTATTCAGGTACAATGTCACTCACACTCAATAAAAAAAGAAGATTCTAAAAAAAGAGTAAGTCAATGAATAGATAGGGGAGTGGAGACAAAATAATTAGTAAGGGCTAAAGAGATTCAGGCTGTTAATAAAATGCCACAAAGCATTTAACTCTTCATCTGTCTTTATAAGCTCCCTCCACTTTATAGCAGAGAAGACAATTAGATGTGTAGGCTACTCAATCCTACTTTCTGAATTCAAGAAGAAATTAGTGGTTCCAAAACAAGAAGAGTTTTTCCACTTTTCCTACATCAATCCAGCATGAGCACAAATGTATCTCTGTTAGGCTGGGGGGAGAAGGAGGGAGGGAGAATATGATTACTGCCAGAACAAGCTCAACAGACAGGAACAGAAAAGAATTTTACTGGCAGAAATTAGAAATTGTTCTTTCTCACTCCACCAACACATAAGTAATAAACGCAGAACTACCTTCTGTTGCCTTTATGAGCTGTGTTACAAAAATGATGCTTCAAGAGATACAAGTAGAATCTGTCATGCAATAAAACTGTACCACCCCACCTAGCACACCTGAAACTATTTTAAAAATATTTCAATTTTGCTTATGATATTTTTGATATAGACCCAATAGTCTAAGTTAGTTTATAAATGAAGCTAAAACTTTTTGGCCACGGGCCTTTGCAAACCCTCCAGAACAGATTGAAAAGTGTATGATGCAATCCTTGGAATTAATAAAAACTGCCACACATACACACAAGTTAACTGAGCGTTTCATGCATGAGACATGTAATGTTTCAGAGGGTACCAGACATGTGTAATGAGATGTTAAAATGAGACTCTGTTGCCTTGGGCCAAAGCCCTCATGATAATGAATGCCAACCACTGCCACATTCCAAAGTGAAGTGCTGGATCCCCTAGGCAGGACTTGCGGTTTTGTAATGATTACTTGATAACCCATTCCCTACCTAGAAAAATAAGGTTGGAGATGCCAAGAGAGTATTTGAAGATGGAGAAAAGAATTTCTGCTAGAGTGAGTTGTGGAAGGGTGGTGACATTTTCCTTCCTCATCATGCCTACCTTGCACCAACATGGAGCCCTGTATTGTACCTCAAGCCCAGTGAAAGGAGTGTCAAAGAGGACACCAGAGTTCAATATGTGTCTCCAGGTCAACTGTGAGAAGTCTAAAGGGTTAGAGACTGCCTGAAGTAACCTGAGGCAGCAGAACAGAGCACTGCAGCTGGTAGGTAACTACATCCCAGCTGACAACCAGCCAAGGTGTTTGCTGTGAGTCTGTTGTGGACAATTCAGGAGAGAGGTGCTGACCTGGAACTGGTTAGAATAGTGTCCAGGAGGGTTTTCTGTGAGGGACAAGACAACCTTCAGAAGAAAGAGGTTCAGAAGTATCAATGGACATAAAAGTTCTGGGGAGGGGCACAGAGGGGTTGTCAGCAGCCAGGGGAAGGGGATACAGTTGACTACCCACCAGGGAGATCTCTGAGGAGGCCACAAAAGCACCACTAGAGAGATGGCTTGCATCTCTACCCCAGTCGAGAAAATTAAGACAACTACAGTGGTGCTGGTCAGACTTCTGCTGTCCCACACCTCTCCTGCCTCCCCACACTTCAATGTTAAAGGAGCCAGAGTGAGCCCAGTGAGTGGCACAGAAGAAAAGGAACCCACACCCACCTGCACAGCAAGCTTCCAGTTGAAGCAGGTCCAGGTTGGGGGAAAGAAGATGATGTAGCCGAGCCAAATGATAGCTCAACCAGGGACCTCTGACATTCCCTTGAGCAGAAGTTCAGAATTTACTATTACACTGGACTAATATTCATTACTGAACTAAGACTGTTTTAGGAAATCAAATGACCAGAGGAGACGAGATTTTATTATCTAATTTTGAGCATTTAAACTATGAGGTCTGCCCAAGATTTCATCTGGGAGCAGAGGAAGACATAACTGCACAGAGTGTGGGCAGTGAAAGAAAAGTACAAAGGTGTTTTCTGATTGCACCCTGCTTTTTCCTATACATCCACAGCTTGTGCTGAAAGGACAGACCCTAGAGAGCCATATCCTGACCCTTGTGACTCCATTTCACTCCCAATTCCTGGCCACAGTTGACCAGACCAGCAAAGGGTATCTGACCAAAGTCAGCCAAATGACAGCTCAGCCAGAGACCTGTGACATGCCCTTGAGAAAAAGATAAGTAAAGGAAATCAGTTTCCTTGGCATGGGAATATGAGAAAAATAAAAGAATCAATATGCTTAACCATGGGAGTTGAAGCTAAAATGTGATTCATTCGTTCGACAAATATTGAGTGAGGGCACTACCATGTTTTAATAAAGAATAAGAAACATAAGTCCCTATTTTCAAGGAGCTAACATTCCAGTGGGGAAGCAGACAAAAAGTAGTTAAAATAAATAAATAAATTAGATAATAACAGATTATTATTATTGCCGTGAAGGAAGTAAATAGAATATTTGGATAAGGAATAGCAAGGAGGAGGGACTTACTCTATATAAGGAGGTCTGGGAAGGGCTTGCTGAGGTATGAAATTTAAACTGAGACCTGAAAAATTATATAAACCCAGATTTGTGAAGAGTCAAGGAAAGAGTATTCCAAACACAGAGAAAAGCAAATGCAAAGACCCTGGAGAAGGGAGTTGCTCGGCACATTCCCAGAACTGACAGACGGCCAGAGCAACCGGATCAGAGGGAGCAAGAGGGAAAGATGAGCTCAGAGAGAGAGACAGGAGCCAGACCATGCTGAGATCGGGAGGCCACAATGAGCACAATGTGACCTAATGAGACAGAGGAGATCAGTGTGGACTATGTGGAACATACCTTTAAAAAGAGCAGAGACTGAGCAGTAACTATAAGCTATCTAGTAAAAATTATTGCTAACGATGATTAAGTTCTTTCGTGCCTGTCAGTGTACAAAAGGTCAGCAAATTTTTCCTAAAAATAGGCAGATAGTAAGTATTTGAGACTTTCTAGGCCATACAGCCTTGGTTACAACTACTCAACTCTGCTGTTTTACTGTAAGGGCAGCCATAGACAATATGGAAATGAATTAGCATGGTGGTGTATCAAGAAAACTTTATTTATGGACACTGAAATTTGAATTTCATGTAATTTTCAAGTGTCAGGAAATATTCATTTGATTTTAAAACTATTTAAAAACATAAAAACCATTTTTAGCTCGTGTGCCCTAAAAAACAAAACAGTGAGCAGTATTGGCCCACAAGTCATAGTTTGCTAACCACTATTCTACAAGCTTTACTTGTGATTAACACATATAATACTCTCAACAACCCTATGAGATAGATACTATTGATATATTTACTTCATAGAAGAGGAAACTGAGGCCAAGATTCTCACAGCTAGAAATTGGCATAACCAAGCCAATCTGGTTCCAGATTACATGCTGTTAATTTTGCAATCCTGCCTTCTGCTAATAAATAATTCAAATTTAACATATTCAAGAGAAGCACTTCCAGAATGGTAGAGTTAGGACCTCTAAAAGTCCATTCCTCCATAAAAACAAAGAGAATACTAGCAACAAATAATCAACTTTTCAGAACTCTTGAAATTAACCAAATACTCGCAACTATCTGAGAGGCATTTATTCAAGAAAAATGGTCAAATTTTGGTAAGGACAGTGAAGTTTGTGGTGTTTTAACTTGCCTTGTTCCCATCCCCCTCTTCCCAACTCCCCAGTAGCCTTGAAAATTAACAGCCTTGTGAATACAATAGCTGTGGAAATCAACAGCCTAGCAGCCACTGGAGACAAAGAGAATTGGCTTGGATCACTCCCATATCAGAGAACTATCATTATTTGACCTGTCTGACAGCTCCCTGGAAACCCCAACTCATAGGGCTTTATTTAATCTAGCTCAGAGTTCATTCAGTGTGTAGAGCCTTTTCCCTGGGGCATTTGTCAAAAATAATTAGTGGTCATTGTTTAATGTTATAACTGCCTGAAGGGGAGATCATTGTTGGGGCAAATAAGAGGCTGACCAGAAAACGTAAAAAGAAAAGCTGAGGAATAAGATATACTTATGGGCTTTGAAAACCTCCTACATGTTCCTGGAAATCTAAAAGACTACACACATGTGCAAGGCTGTGTGTATGCCCAGGAAAGACCTGAGAAGGCCCTAATCTCTTGACTTTGACTAACAGTGAGGTTCTACATAAGCAGGAAGTGAAGGATAAGACAAAGTTTTAAACTGCCAGAGAGTTGAAGGTGTGCCCCAGCTTATACACAGAGCTCATCAGCAAAGGCTAAGAGATGTATTGGTTCAAAGCATTCAAGGAAATCACTGTGCAATCATTAGCTGACCACTAAGATAACCAAGCAGAGACTTCAGTGATGAAACATGAAAAATAGTGCAGAATTTACAGAATTAGTTCAGGAAAGTTACTAAACAAACAAATAGTAACAATAAGGGCAAAACCAACAAACCCTGGGGAAGGAGGGCAATCTTGTGTCCAGAATTGACACATTATATTATTTTAAATGCCTAGTTATCAACAAAAAAGTAAGATACATGCAAAGAAACAGGAAAAGGTAGTCACTAGAAACTGTCCCTGAGGAAGCCCAGACATTGGACTTTCTAAATATAGACTTTATATCAGCTATTATAAATATGTTCAAACTTTAAGGAAATCTTGTCTAAAGCACTAAACGAAAATATGAGAACAATGTCTTACCAAATAGGGAATACGAATAAAGAGATAAAAAATTATAATTCTTAAAAAAGAAGCAAATATAAATTTTGGAGTTGAGAAGTACAATAACTGAAATGAAACATTTACTGTGCCTTAACAACAGATTTAAGCTGCTGCAAGAAAAAAATCAATGAACTGAGGGTAGGTCAATTAAGATTCTCCAATTAGAGGAACAGAGAGAAAATAGAATGAAGTAAGTGAACAGAGTGTCAGAAACCTGTAGGACACCATCAAGCATATCAACATATACATAATAGGAGTTCTAGAAGGAGAAAATATAGAGAAAGGAGCAGAGAGAATATTTGAAAAACTAATGGTTGTAAATATCCCAAATCTGATGAAAAAACATTAATCAACATCCAAGAAACTCAAGCTACAAGTAAGATAAAATCAAAGAGATCCAGGAGTGATGTCAGCATCATGGCAGAGTGAGCTCTTCCCTTGGACTCTCCCTTCTAAAATACAACCTAAAGGACATTCAAACACCAACAGAGGACACACACTAAACACAGGAGACATTTGGGAGACCCACGCAGCCATATGCCTGAAGGTGGTGGTGAGGCTGGATCTTCCAGAAGAAGGTGAACCTCCTCAAGAGGAGCTCTGTGAAGAGAGAAGAGCCATGGCTAGAGGAGGGGCACAGTTGGGGAGAGGCAATCTGTTCCCGCCCGGCACTCCAGCCCCATGCTCCAGCCCCAAGTTCACCAAGAGAGCAGCACGGTGAGAGAGGGGACAGTTAGAGGAGCAGCTCAGCAGGGGAAAGGTGCTCTGTTCCCACCTGGTGCTCCAGCCCCATGTTTTCTGGGAGAGTGGCACAGCAAGAGATGGGCCAGTTAGAGGAGTGACTCAGCTGGGAGAAGTGCTCTGTTCCCTCCCAGTGCTCCAGCCCCACACTCCACCCCACATTTGCCAAGAGAGCAGCACAGCAAGAGAGGGGCTGGTTAGAGGAGCAGCTCAGCTGGGGAGAGGCACTGTGTTCCCACCTGGTGCTCCAACCCTGCACTCCAGCCCCAGATTCACCAAGAGAGCAGCACAGTGAGAGAGGAGCCAGTTACAGGAGAAGCTCAGCTGGGGAGAGGCACTCCATTCCTGCTCAATGCTCCAGCCCTGCACTCCAGCCACACAAATGCTGGGAGCACCACATGGAGAGAGACGCAGTGGCAGGTGGAGCTCCATGAGCACCCAGAGCACCATGCAGAGAGAGAGGCAGCAGTTGCGGAGGAATGCAGGTATAAGAAAGTGCTCCTTACCCCACCTGGCACTCCAGTCCTGCTATCAGCCAGAACTCCACACAGAGTGAGAAGCGCAGGCTGGAGGAAGCACAGGGGAAGGAGAACAGCCCTTCTCCTTCCCAGTGCTCCAGATCTGCCATCAGCCAGAGAATCAAACAGTGAGATATAAAGCCAGTGGCCAGAGCTGGGGAGCCACAGATAATGCTGGACCCAGAATACACAGTGCCTTATCCTCACCAAGTGGAGGCATGTGGCAGCAGCAACCAGATAGTAACACCACGTGAAGGCAAAAATCCACACCATCAAGCAATATTAGAAAGTATATTAAATCTCCAGCCCAGAAGGAAAATGACAAGTACCCAGAAACCAACCTCGAAGACACAGAAGTCCATAACCTAAATGACAAAGAATTCAAAATAGCTATCATAAAAAAACTCAATGAGTTACAAGAAAACACAGAAAGACAAATTAACGAATTCAGGAGCTTCTTCACAAAAGAAATTGAAACTTTAAAGGAGAACCAATCAGGATTGTTGGAGATGAAACACAGTGGATGAGATTTAAAAAAATCTAGACTCCCTAAACAACAAAACTGACAATATGGAAGACTGAATTAGCAATTTAGAAGGTAATACTATAGAAAAGCTTCAGAGGGAGGAAAAGAGAGAACTAAGACTAAAAAGAAATGAAGAAGCTCTCAGAGAAATTTCTGACTCAATTAGGAAATGCAACATAAGGATTATAGGTCTTCCAGAGGGGGAAGAGAAGGAGAATGGAGCAGAAAGCTTGTTCAAGGAAAAAATAGTCGAGAATTTCCAAAATCTTGGGAAGGAGATGGAAATCCATGTGAAAAATGCTACTAGAACTCCAAACTATGATAATGTAAAAAGACCTACTGCAAGACATATAGTAGTAACACTGGCAAAAGTCAATGACAAAGAAAAAATACTAAGGGCAGCAAGCAAAAGAAAATAACTTACAAACGAGCCTCTATCAGGCTTTCAGCAGATTTCTCAGCAGAAACCTTACAGGCTAAGAGAGAGTCAAATGATATAGTCAAAATCCTGAAAGACAAAAACTTCCAGCCAAGAATTCTCTATCCAGTGAAAATCTCCTTCAGATATGACAGAGAAATAAAAAATTTCCCAGATAAACAAAAGCTAAAGGAGTTCATCACTACAAGACCACCATTACAAGAAATCCTCAAGAAGGCTCTCATACCTGAAAGGGAAAAAAAGAAAACAGGAAAGGGCTACAAAGCCCTGAGCAAGGAGATGAATAGGTATGCAACAATAAAAAATCAGCAACTCTCTATCAGATCAGGTTGATAAACACTTAACTCTTATATTAAGGATAAAGAAAAGGAAAACACCAAAATAAAAATTATTTCACCTTAACCACAAACTCATAACACAAGATGGAATAAGATATGACAAAAATAACTTAGAAGGGGAAGGGGAAAGGGACAGAGTCAGTATAATCTAAGGAACTAAGAGGCAATTGGAAAATGGACTATCTCATCTTCGAGACTTTTTATATGAACCTAATGGTAGCCACTAAACAAATAATTAGAACAGAGACATATACAATAAACAAGGAGAAAATGCAGAAAACCAACACAGAAAACTACCTAATCAAATTGGTAGCCTGTTATACATGGGACTAGAAACAAAGGATATGCAGAAGAACTGGAAAACATGCAATAAGATGGCAGTATTAAGCCCTCATATATCAATAATCACTCTAAATGTAAATGGACTGAATTCTCCAATAAAAAAACACAGAGTGGCAGGATGGATTAAGTAACAAGATCCAAAAATATGCTGCCTCCAGGAAACACATCTCAGCTCTAAAGACAAACATAGGCTCAGAGTGAAGGGATGGAAGACGATACTCCAAGCTAATGGCAAACAAAAGAAAACAGATGTTGCCATTCTTATATAAGACAAAGTAGAATTCAAGATAAAACAGATAAAGAGAGACATAGAGGGGCAGTATTTAATGAGAAAAGGGTCTCTCTAGCAAGAAGACATAACACTTATAAACATATATGCACCCAACACAGGAGCACCAAAGTACATAAAGCAACTATTAACAAATCTAAAAGGAGATATTACCAACAACACAATAATAGTAGGGGACCTCAACACCCTACTAACTTCAATAGATAGATCATCTAAAGAAAATGTCAACAAGGAGATAGTGGAATTAAACGAAAAACTAGACCAGATTAACTTAATATAGAGAGAGCACTCCATCCAAAAACAGCAGAGTATACATTCTTCTAAAGTGTGCATGGAACATGCTCAAGGATAGACCATATATTGGGAAACAAGGCAAACCTCAATAAATTTAAGAAGATTGAAATCATATCTACTATCTTCTCCAACCATAATGCTATGAAACTAGAAATCAACCACAAGAAAAATGCAGGGAAAGGAACAAAAGTGTGGAACTAAACAACATGTTACTGAACAACCAATGGGTCATCAAAGAAATAAAAGGAGAAATCAAAACATATTAGGAGACAAATGAGAATGAAAACACACCATACCGACTCATATGGGATGCAACAAAAGTGGTTCTAAGAGGGCAATTTATAGCAATTAGGCCCATGTTAACAAACAAGAAAAAGCTCGAATAAACAATCTTAAACTACACCTGAAAGAATTAGAAAAAGTAGAACAAACCAGGCCCAATCTCAGTAGAAGGAGGGAAATAATAAAAATTAGAGCAGAAATAAATGAAATTGAAACAAAAGACTGTAAAAGGGATCAATGAAACAAGGAGCTGTTTCTTTGAGAAGATAAACAAAATTGACAAACCCTTAGCCAGACTCACTAAGAAAAAAAGAGAGAAGCCTCAAATAAATAAAATTAGAAATGAGAGGAGAAATTACAATGGATACCACAGAAATACAAAAGTTTGTAAGAGAATATTATGAAAAATGATATGTCAATAAACTACACAATCTAGAAGAAATGGACAAATTCTTAGAATCCTTACAACCTCCCACAACTGAATCAAGAAGAAATAAAGAATCTGAATAGACTAATCACAAGTAAAGAGATTGAAACAGTTATCAAAAACCTCCTCAAAAATAAAAGTCCAGGGGCCAGCCCCATGGCCAAGTGGTTAAGTTCGCGTGCTCTGCTTTGGTGGCCCAGGGTTTCGCCAGTTCAAATCCTGGGCATGCATATGGCACTACTCATCAAGCCATGCTGAGGTTGCATCCCACATGCCACAACTAGAAGGACCCACAACTGAAAATACACAACTATGTACGGGGGGCTTTGGGGAGAAAAAGGAAAAAATTTTTTTAAATCTTTAAAAAAATAAAAGTCCAGGACAAGATGGCTTCCCAGGAGAATTCTACCAAACATTCAAAGAAGATTTATTACCCATTCTTCTCAAACTATTCCAAAAAATTGAGTAAGATGGAAATATTCCTAACACATTCTACAAGGCCAACATCACCCTGATACCAAAGCCAGATAAGAACAACACAAAGAAGGAAAATCACACTTCAATATCACTGATGAACATAAATGCAAAAATTCTCAACAAAATATTGGCAAACTAAATACAGCAATACATTAAAAAGATCATGCACCATGATCAAGTGGGATTAATACCAGGGACACAAGGATGGTTCAACATCTGCAGATCAATCAAAGTGATACACCACATTAACAAAATGAGGAACAAAAACCACATGATAATCTCCATAGATACAGAGAAAGCATTTGACAAGATCCAACATCCATTCATGATTAAAAAAAAAAAAACTCTCAATAAAATTGGTATAGAAGGAAAGTACATCAAGATGATAAAGGCCATATATGACAAATCCACAGCCAACATCATACTCAATGGGGGAAAACTGAAAGCAATCCCTCTGAGAACAGGAACAATGGTGCCCACTCTCACCACTCTTATTCAACATAGTACTACAGGTTTTGGGCAGAGCAATTAGGCAAGAAAAAGAAATAAAAGGAATCCAAATAGGCAATGAAGAAATGAAACTCTCACTCTTTGCAGATGACATGATTTTATATATAGAAAACCCTAAAGAATCCATCATGAAACCTAGAAATAGTCAACAACTACAGCAAAGCTGCAGGGTACAAAGTCAACTGACAAAAACCAGTAGCATTTCTATACTCAAATAACAAACTAATAGAACAAGAACTCAAGAATACAATTCCATTTACAATCTCAACAAAAAGAATAAAATATCTAGGAATAATTTAACTAAGGAGGTGAAAGGCCTATACAAAGAAAACTATAAGACATTACTAAGAGAAACCTATAATGACACAAAGAAATGGAAAGATATTCCATGCACATGGATTGGAAGAATAAACATAGTTAAAATGTCCATAATACCTAATGCAATCTACAGATTCAATGCAATCCCAATAAGAATCCCAGTGACATTCTTCACAGAAATAGAACAAAGAATCTTAAAATTCATCTGGGGCAACAAAAGATCCCAAATAGCCAAAGCAATCCTGAGAAACAAGAACAAAGCTGGTGGCATCACAATCCCTGACTTCAAAACATATTACAAAGTTATAGTAATCAAAATAGCATGGTACTGGTACAAGAATAGACACACAGATCAATGGAACAGAATTGAAAGCCCAGAAATAAAACCACACATCTGTGGACAGCTAATCTTTGACAAAGGAGCCAAGAACATACAACAGAGAAAGGAAAGCCTCTGCAATAAATGGTGCTGGGAAAACTGGACAGCCACATGCAAAAGAATGAAAGTAGACCATTATCTTTCCTCATGCACAAAAATAGACTCAAAATGGACCAAAGACTTGAAGGTAAGATCTGAAACCATAAAACTTCCAGAAAAGAATATAGGCAGTACACTCTTTGACATCAGACTTAAAAGGATCTTTTCAAATACCACGTCTAATCAGACAAGGGAAACAAAAGAAAAAATAAACAAGTGGGACTTCATCAGACTAAAGAGTTTCTACAAGGCAAAGAAAACCAAAATCAAAATGAAAAAACAACCCACCAACTGGGAGAAAATTTTTGCAAATCATATATCCAATAAGGGGTTAATCTCCATAATATATAAATAGCTCACACAAATGAACTACAAAAAAAAAAAAAAACCAATCAAAAGTGGGCAGAAGATATGAACAGACATTTTTCCAAAGACATACAGATGGCCAATAGGCACATGAAAAGATGCTCAACATCACTAATCATTAGGGAAATGCAAATCAAAACTACACTTAGATACCATATTACACCTGTTAGAATGTCTATAATCACCAAGAGAAAAAACAGGAAATGTTGGAGAGGTTGTGGAGAAAAGGGAACCCTTCATCCACTGCTGGTGGGAATGCAAACTGGTGCAGCCACTGTGGAAAACAGTATGGAGACTTCTCAAAAAATTAAAAATAGAAATATCATATGGCCCAGCTATCTCACTACTGGGTATTTACCCAAAGAACTTGAAATCAATAATTCAGAGACTTATGCACCCCTATGTTCATTGAAGCATTATTCACAATAGCCAAGATGTGGAAGCAACCCAAGTGCCCATCAATGGATGATTGGATAAAGAAAATGTGGTGTATATATATATATATACACACACACACACACACACACACACACACACAATGGAATACTACTCAGCTGTAAAAAAAAAAAAAAAAAGTCGTCCCATTCACAACCACATGGATGAACCTTGAGGGCATCATGGTAAGTGAAATAAGCCAGACAGAGAAAGACAAACACCATATGATTTCACTCATCTGTGGAATATAAACAAACTTACGGACAAAGAGAATAAATTAGTGGTTACTGGGGCAAAGAGTGAAGGGGCATACTTATATGGTGTATGACAAAAAATAACGTACAACTGAAATCTCACTATATGACCACAATAAAAAAAATTAAAATAAATAATAAAAGAGATCCATGCTGAGATACACCATAATCAAACTACTGGGAGCCAAAGACAGAGAAATCTTGAAATCAGCCAGACAAGCAACACATCATGTACAAGGGAGCCTCAATAAAATTAACAGCTGATTTCTCATTAGAAACCACAGAGGCCAGAAGACAGTGGGATGATGTATTCAACATGCTAGATGAAAACTACAGTCAACCAAGAATTCTATATCCAGCAAACTTTTCTTTCAAAAACAAAGGAGAAATTAAAACATTCCCAGATAAACAAAAACTGAGAGAATTTATCATTAACAGATCTGCCTTACAAGAAATGCTAAAGGGAGATCTTTAGGTTGAAATGAAAGGACACTGGACAATAACTCAAATGCACATGAAAAAATAAAGAGAACTAGCAAAGTTAATTGGGTAATTGTAAAAGACAATATAAACATATTTTTTAATTGTAACTCTTTTCTTCTTCTATCTGATTTAAAGGCAACTGCATAAAGCAATGATTGCAAAACTGTAAATAGGTTTATAATGAATAAAAATAGAAGTTGTATGACAATAGAACAAAGAAGGGGGAGGGGATGGAGCTATATAGGAGCAAAGTTTTTTTATACTGTTATATTGTTAGTATTAATCTGAACTAGATTATTATAAATTAAGATTTTAATTGTAACCCCCAGAGCAACCATTAAGAAAATAACAGGAGTGGAGCTGGCCCTGTGGCTGAGTGGTTAAGTTCAAGCACTCTGCTTCAGCAGCCCAGGATTTTGCCAGTTTGGATCATGGATGCGAACTTAGCACTGCTCATCAAGCCATGCTGAGGTGGCATCCCATATGCCACAACTAGAAGGACTCACAACTAAAATATACAACGATGTACTGGGGGGCTTTGGGGAGAAAATGCAAAAATTAAAATAAAAAATAGGAGTGATGACAGCAACATAGCAGAGTGAGAAGTTCCCTTGATCTCTCCCACTTCAGACTACAACTAAATGGACTTTCATTGATCAACAGAGGACACCGAAACAGCACGACAGGACACCTGAGAGACCCATGCAGCTATACATCTGAAGGTGGATGGACTGCCCCCAAGGAGGTGGTAGAGATAGGCGAGTACTTCCCTGGCCCCTGCCAGCCCCTGGCAGCCCTGTGCATGCACCTGACTGCTCTACCAGCTGGCATTCGTGCCCAAAGTAGTGCTGCTGCCCAGAAGGTGGAGCACACCTCGGCGCAAGTGTGGGAACAGATGACAGCAGCCCCGAGTCCCCATGTGATCACCTTCCAATCTGGTTGGAGAGTCCACAGTGCCACTGTGATCGAAGGAGGGCCCAGGCTTGGACTCCTGAGGAACACCCACCCACGAAGCACAGCGGCCAGCATGACTATAAGAGGCAGAAGCAGATCTACACACCCAGGTGAACACCTTCCCAGCTGGCAAAGCACTCATAATACCCTGCAACATCTGGCAGATGGGGTGGGATCGGAAACACAGCTCCTACTTCCCCCCAGGGTAGCAGGTAGAATGTGTGACTGATACTACCACAAATGCCCCAGCAAAAGATTAGTTCATCAAACACCGTGAGAAACTATAGCAACAGTTCAGAGCATAAGCAGAATGACAATTCTCCAGAAACCAGCCCTGAAGTCACAGAAATTTACAATCTAAATGACAGAGAATTCAAAATAACTGTCATAAAGAAACTCAATGAGTTACAAGGCAACTCAGAAAGACAGTTCAATGAGCTCAGGAATAAAATTAATGAGAAGAAGGAATACTTCACCAAAGAGATTGAAACTGTAACAAAAACTGAAGCAGAAATTCTGGATATGAAGAACACAATTAATGAAATAAAAAATAATCTAGAATCTTTTAAAAATAAAGCTGATGTTATGGAGGAAAGAATTAGTGATTTAGAGGATATAAACATAGAATTGCTTCAGGTGGAGGAAAGAGAACTAAGATTTTAAAAAATGAAGGAATTCTTCAAGAAATATCTGACTTAACTAGAAAAAGCAACAGAAGGATTATAGGTATTCAAGAGGGAGAAGAGTAGGAGAAGGGAGCAGAGAGCTTGTTCAAAGAAATAATAGCTGAGAATTTCCCAAACCTGGGGAAGGAACTGGACTTAGGAATACACGAAGTCAATAGAACTCCTAATTACATCAATGCTAAAAGACCTTCTCCAAGGCATATAATAGTAAAACTGGCAAAAGGTGACAACAAAGAAAAATATTAAGGGGCAAAGCATAAGAAAATAACCTACAAAGGAACCCCTATCAGGCTTTCAGTGCATTTCTCAGCAGAAATCTTACAGGCTAGGAGAGAGTGGAATGATATATTCAAAATTATGAAAGCCAAAAAGTTTCAGCTAGGAATACTCTATCCAGCAAAACTATCCTTCAGATACAATGGAGAAATAAAAGCTTTTGCAGATAAGCAAAACCTGAGGGAGGTCATCACCATTAGACCTCCCCATACCAAAAATAATTAAGGATGCCCTCACACCTGAAACAAAAAGGCAAAGGTCTACAAAGCTTTGAGCAAGAAGATAAATAGATAGACAAAATCAGAAAACTTCAGATCTCCTTAGAACAGAGAAGCAAATACTTAATAATAACTTAAAAGATAAAGAGAAAGAAAGCATCAAAATAACTATAAACACTTCAACTTAGTCACAAACTCACAACACAAAATAGAATAACTTGTAACAACAATAACTCAGAAGAGGAAAAGGAAAGGGATGGAACCTGCTTAGGTTAGTGGAGATAAGAGGCCATCAGAAAATGGACTATCTCATCTACAAGAACTTTTTTACCAATCTCAAGGTAACCACTAAACAAAAAATCAGAACAGAGCCACAATTCATAAAAAAAGAGAAAACTGAGAAAACCTCCACAGAAAACCTCCAAATTGAAATGGCAGTCAGTAATACAAAGGAAGAGAAACAATTGAAACATAGAACAACTGGAAAAAAAATAAATAAAATGGCAATATTAGGCCCTCATATGTCAATAATCACTCTAAATGTAAATGGATTGAATTCTTCAATCAAAAGACATAGAGTCGTTGGATGGATTAAAATACAAGACCCAACAATAGGCTGCCTCCAGGAAACACATCTCAGCTCTAAAGACAAACATAGGTTCAGAGTGAAGGGAAGAAAGATGATACTCCAAGCACATGGCAAACAAAAGAAGGCATGTGTTGCCATACTTATATCAGACAAAGCAGACTTCAAGATAAAAAAGACAATGAGAGACAAAGAGGGACAGTATATAATGATAAAAGGGACTTTCCACCAAGAGGACACAACACTTATGAATATAATGCACCTAACATAGGAGTATCAAAGTATATAAAACAACTATTAACAGACCTAAAGGGAGAAATTAACAGCAACAGAATAACAGTAGGGGTCCTCAACACCCCACTTACATCAATGGATAGATCATCCAGACAGAAAGTCCACAAAGAAATAGCAGATTTAAAAGAAACCCTTGATCAGATGGATTTAACAGATATATAGAAAGCATTCCATCCAAAACCAGCAGAATACACATTCTTTTCAAGTGCACATGGAACATGCTTAAAGATAGACAATATGTTGGGAAAAAAGGCAAGCCTCAATAAATTTAAGAAGTTTGAAATCATATCAAGCATCTTTTCTGACCACAATGCTATGAAACTAGAAATCAGCTACAAGAAAAAAGCTGGGAAAGTCACAAATATGTGGAGACTAAACAACATGCTACTGAATAACCATTGGATCAATGAAGAAATCAAAGAAGAAATTAAAAAATACCTGGAGACAAATCAAAATGAAAAATACAACGTACCAATGCTTATGAGATGCATCAAAATTGGTTCTAAGAGGGAAATGCATAGCAATACAGTCTCACCTCAACAAGCAAGAAAAACCTCGAATAAGCAATCTTCAGCTGCACCTAACAGAACTAGAAAAAAAGAACAAACAAAGCCCAAAGTCAGCAGAAGGAGAGAAATAATAAAAATTCGAGCAGAAATAAATGAAATAGAGACTTAAAAAAAACAGTAGAAAGGATCAGTGAAACTAAGATCTGGTTCTTTGAGAAGATAAACCAAATGGACAAACCCTTAGCAAGACTCACCAAGAAAAAAAGAAAGAAGGCTCAAATAAATAAAATTAGAAATGAAAGAAGAGAAATTACAACACGTACTACAGAAATACAAAGGATTATGAGAGAATACTATGAAAAACTATATGCCCACAAATTAGATAACCTAGAAGAAATGGATAACTTCTTAGACTCGTACAACCTCCTAAGACTGAATCGAGAAGAAATAGAGAATGTGAATAGACCAATCACAAGTAAAGAGATTGAAACAGTAATCAAAAACCTCCCAAAAAACGAAAGTCCAGGGCCAAATGGCTTCTCTGGAGAATTCTACCAAACATTCAAAGAAGATTTATTACCTGTCCTTCTCAAACAGTTCCAAAAAATTGAAGCAGATGAATGCTTCCTAACTCATTCCATGAGGCCAATGTCATCTTAATACCAAAACCACACAAGGACAATGCAAAGAAGAAAAATTACAGGCCAATATCACTGATGAACATTGATGCAAAAATCTTCAACAAAATACTGGCAAGTCAAATACAGCAATACATTAAAAGGATTATACACCATGATCAAGTGGTAGTTATACCAGAGACACAGGGATGGTTCAACATCCACAAATCAATCAATGTGATACACCACATTAGCAGAATGAGGAATAAAAATCACATGATCACCTCAATAGATTCAGGGAAAGCATTTAACAAGATTCAACATCCATTTATGATAAAAGCTCTCAATAAAATAGATATAGATGGAAAATTCCTCTACATAATAAAGGCCATTTATGACAAATCCACAGCCAACATCATGCTTAACAGTGAAAAACTAAAAGTCATCCCTCTGAGAACAGGAACAAGACAAGGGTGCCCACTCTCACCACTCCTATTCAACATAGTACTGGAAGTTTGGACCAGAGGAATTAGGCAAGAAAAAGAAAGAAAAGGAATCCAAATTGGAAATGAAGAAACAGAACTCTCACTGTTTGCAGGTGACATGATTCTATATATATAGAAAAACCTAAAGAATCTATCAGAAAACTATTAGAAAGAATCAACAGTTACAGCAAAGTTTCAGGATATAAAATCAACTTACAAAAATCAGTGGCATTTCTATACGCTAATAATGAACTAGCAGAAAGAGAATTGAAGAATACAATCCCATTTACAATTGCAACAAAAAGAATAAAATATCTAGGAATAAACTTAACCAAAGAGGTGAAAGACCTCTACACTGAAAACTATAAGATGTTATTGAAAGAAATTGAAGAAGACATAAAGAAATGGAAAGATATTCCATGATCATGCATTGGAAGAATAAACAGAGTTAAAATGTATATATCACCTAAAGCAATCTACAGATTCAATGCAATCCCAATCAGAATCCCAATGACATTCTTCACAGAAATAGAACAAAGAATCCTAAAATTTCTATGGAACAGCAAAAGACCTCAAATAGCCAAAGCAATCCTGAGAAGAAAGAACAAAGCTGGAGGCATCACAATACCTGACTTCAAAATATACTGCAAAGCTGTAGTAATCAAAATAGCATGGTACTGACACAAAAACAGACACACAGATCAATGGAACAGAATTGAAAGGCCAGAGATAAAACCATACATTTATGGACAGTTACTCTTTGACAAAGGAGCCAAGAAGATACAATGGAGAAAAGAAAGTCTCTTCAGTACATGGTGTTGGTAAAACTGGATAGACACATGCAAAAGAATGAAAGTAGATCATTATCTTACACCGTACGCAAAAAATCAACTCAAAATGGATTAAAGACTTGACTGTAAGACCTGAAACCATAAAACTCCTAGAAGAAAATATAGACAGTACACTCTTTGACATCAGTCATAGCAGCATCTTTTTGAATACCATGTCTACTAAGGCAAGGGAAACAAAAGAAAAAATTAGCAAGTGGGACTATATCAGACTAAAAAGCTCCTGCAAGGCAAAGGAAGTCATGAACTAAATGAAAAGACAACCCACCAACTGGGAGAAAATATTTGCAAATCATATATCTGACAAGGAGTTAATATCCAAAATATATAAAGAACTCATAGAACTCAACAAAAAAACAAACGACCCAATCAAAAATGGGCAGAGGATATGAAGACATTTTTCCAAAGAAGATATACAGATGGCCAATAGACACATGAAAAGATGTTCAACATCACTAATTATTAGGGAAATGCAAATCAAAACTACAATGAGATATCACCTTACACCAGTCAGAATGGCTATAATTATGAAGACAAAAAACAAGAAATGTTGGAGAGTATGTGGAGAAAAGGGAACCCTCATACACTGCTGGTGGGAATGCAAACAGCAGCCACTACGGAAAACAGTATTGAGATTTCTCAAAAAATTAAAAATAGAAATACCATACGATCCAGCAGTCCCACTACTGGGTATTTATTCAAAGAACTTGAAATCAACCTTCCGAAGAGATTTATGCACCCCTATGTTCATTGCAGTATTATACACAATAGCCAAGATGTGGAAGCAATCAAGTGCCCATAAACTGATGAATGGATAAAGAAGACATAGTATATATGCGTGTGTGTGTGTGTGTGTGTATACAATGGAATACTACTCAGCTATAAAAGAAGAAAAATTCATCCCATTTGCAACAATATGGATTGACCTTGAGGGTGTTACATTAAGCAAAATAAGCCAGAGATAGACAAACACTGCATGATTTCACTCATGTGTGGAAGATAAATACATAGACAAAGAGAACAGATTAGTGGTTACTAGAGGGGAAGGGAGTAGAAGCATGGGTAAAAGGGGTAGAGGGGCACATATATATGGTGATAGATAAAAATTAGACTATTGGTGGTGAGAACAATGCAGTCTATGCACAAACTGATAAAAAATAATGTACACCTGAAATTTCACAATGTTATAAACCAGTATGACTTCAATAAAATAAAAAAAGACAATAACAAAAAATGTAGTAAAAGAAATAATAAAAGAATTAAAATGGTGCACTAGAAGATATCTATTTAAAACAAAAGAAGGCAGAAATAGAGGAACAAAAAAGATATGACATGTAGAAAATAAATAATAAAATAGCAGACATAAATCCTTAACGGTAATACATTAAATGTAAATGGATTAAACACTTAATCAATCAAAATGCACTGGTGAATTTTACCAAACATTTAAAGAAGAATTAATACCGATCCTTCTCAAACTCTTCTAAAAACTGAAGAGGAGGGAACACTTCCAAATTAACTTTATGAGGCCAGAATTATTATGATACCACAGTCAGACAAGGACACTGTAGGAAATGAAAATTACAAGCCAATATCCTTGATGAACATAGGTGCCAAATCCTCAACAAAATGCTAGCAAACCAAATTTAACAGTACATTAAAATGATCATACACCATGATCAAGTGAGATTTATTCCTGGGATGCAAAAATGGTTCAGCATATATAAATCAATAAATATGATACACTCCATTAACAAAATGAAAGATAAAAATCATATGGTCCTCTCAATGATGCATAAAAAGCATTTGACAAAATTTGACATCCTTTCATGATAAAAACTCTCAACAAGCTGAGTGTTGATGGAATGTGCCTCAACATAATAAAGGCCAAATATATGACAAGCCCACAGCTAACATCATACTCAGTGGTAAAAACCTGAAAGGTTTTCCTCTAAGATCAGGAAGAAGACAAGGATGCTCACTCTTGCCACTTTTATTCAACATAGTACTGGAAGTCCTAGCCAGAGCAATTAGGCAAGAGAAAGAAATAAAAGGCATCCAAATTGTAACAGAAGTAGTAAAATTGTCTCTGTTCTGAGATAACATATTATATATAGAAAATGCTAAAGATTCTGCAAAAAAACTGTTAGAATTAATAAGCTGATTTAATAAAGTTGCATGATACAAAATCAATATACAAAAATCAGTTGCATTTATGTACACTAACAACAGATTGGGAAGAGAAATTAAGAAAGTAATCCCATTTACAACATGGAGGAATCTGGAGGGCATTATGCTATGTGAAATAAACCCGACAGAGAAAGACAAATGCTGCATGGTATCACTTACATGTGGAATACTTTTTTAAAAAAATCAAACTCATAGAAATAGAGTAGAATGTTGGTTGCCAGGTACTGTGGTGTGGGGGAAATGAGGAGAGGTTGGTAAAAATGCATAAACTTTCAGCTATAAAATGAATAAGGTTTGAGGATCTAATATTTAATATGGTGACTATAGTTGATGATACTGTATTGCATAATTGAATGTTGCTGAGAGTAGAACTTATGTTCTCATACCCACAAAAAAAACTTAAATATATGAGGTGATGAATGTGTTAATTAACTTGATTGTGGGAATTCTTTCACAATGTCTACCTATGTCAAATCATCATGTGTAATTTTATATGTCAATTAGCCTCAATAAAGCTGAAAAAAGTCATAAATCAGTAACCTAAACTTCCTCTTTAATAAGCTAGAAAAAGAAGAGCAAACTGAACCTAAAGCAAGCAGAAGGAAAAATAGTAAATATTAGAGCATAAATAAATAAGAGAATAGAAAAACAATAGAGGAAATCAACAAAATCAAAAGTTGATTCTTTGAAAAGATCAACAAATTGACAAATCTGTTGTTACACTGACCAAGGAAAAAAAAAGAGAATATTCAAATTACTAAAATCAGGAATAAAAAAGGGCACACTACTACTGACCTTACAGCAATAAAAAGGATTGTAAAGGAACCCTATGAACAACTGTACCAGTAAAATACATGTGAAATATGGGTGAAATGGACAGATTCCTAGAAGGACACAAACTGCCAAAATTGACTCAAGAAGAAATAGAAAATGTGCATAGACCTGCAATTAGTAAAGAGATTGAATTAGTAATTGAAAAACTTTCCAAAAAGGAAAGTCCAGCTTTTCAATCTTTCACAAATTCTTCCAAAAAATCAGAGAGGAAAATACTTCCTAATTGATTCTGTGAGGCCAGTAGTATCCTAATACCAAAATGAGACAAAGATCCCAAGAAAACTGCAGACTAATATCCCTTATGAAGACACGTGCAAAACTTCTCAAAAAAGTACCAGAAAGCTGAATCATACATCACCACCAAGTGGGATTCGTCCCAGGAACGCATGGGTAGTTTGACATATGAAAGTTGATCAGTGTAATATACTATGTTAACAGGCTAAGGAAAAAGCCACATGAGGTAGTAGAGCACAATGGCTAAGAGCATGGGCCATGGAACGAACTACATAAGGTTCTGTACTATCTCCACCACTAGTTGTGTGTCTAGGGCAAGTTGGAAACTTTTCTATGCTTCTTTTCCCTGAGGTTGTTTTGAGAATTAAGCCAGTATAATGTAAAGGGCTTAGAACAGTGCCTGATACATCGTAACTGCTAGTCACTAACTTTTGTTATTATTTCACTATTTTTTAAATTACTAAACTTGCTAAGGATCATGAAAATTATGACTTCTCTAACTCCAAATTGTATTTGCTGCTATGCCACAAGTGTCTCAATTGTCACACTTAATTTACTATCTTTAAATGCGATAGAATTGCCATTGAGAATTAACGGATAATTTCAGAGACTAAAATAAACTCATCAATATGAGAAAAAAAATAACATAATTAAAATCTTGATATCCTCTAATTAAACCTACTCTTCTCCCAATGTTTTCCTTCTTAGAAAATAACACCCTCCAGTTTCTCCAGCCAAAAAAATTTTAAGTCATCTTTGATTTATTCTTCTCCCCTTATATTCAATATCCAATGCATAAGCAAATTCTTCAAAATTTATCCCACTCCATCCACTTTCTGCCTCCCTAGCGGTAGTATGCTAGTCCAAGCTGTCATCATCTCTCTTCTGGATTACCATACTGGCCTCCTGATTGGCTTCTCTGCTTTCACTCTTGCTCCCCTAGATTCTAGACTCTACACCACAGCCAGAATGATACTTCTAACTTGGAAATCAGGTCATGAGTGTGTTTACCATGCCCCACAGGACCCTATGTAATATGGCCACTGGATACCTCTCTGACCTCTATTATCTATGAATTTTTCCCTGCTCTCAGCATTCCAGCCACAGCTGATTTCTGTGTTGATTCTCTAATATGACGAGCATATTCTTGCCTTGGAGTCTTTACCTTGCTGTTTCCTCTGTAGGCACACCCTTCCCCCATAGATCCCTCTCTCAGTTCATTCAAGTCTATGTTCAATTTGTACCTCCTCATAGGTATGAATGGTTTACCCATTTCATTCTCAGAGAGGCTTTCTCTGACCATCCTGTGTAAAATAGCACCCTGCTACTCTCTTCTTACCCTGATTTATGTTTATTCGTAGCATTTATTGCTCCTTGACATTACACATTTTTCATCCATTTATTGCCCGTCTCTTCCCATTCAATTCTGATCTCCATGATTTTGTCTGTTTTGTTCATTGCTGCATTCTTGGTGCCTAGAGCAATACCTGGCACATGGTAAATGACCAATAAATATTTGGTGGATGAATGAAGAGAAAGCCAATTAGGAGAGCAAAAAGAAAGTATCTGAGACAACATTAGTTACAGAAGCCATAAGTCTCTGAGAGAATTGGAGAAAGCAGCCAGTCTCTGGAACTGCTTTGGCTCCTATGAGATTTCCAGGTTCAGTTACAGTCCAAGTATATCCTTAGAACAGTCACTCCTCCTCCTCATTTGTCTCTGTTCTTTGCAACCACAAGAAAGTAACTAAACCTGAAAATGGTACCAAGAATGGGGCATCAAATAAAAATTCCAAAGAAAGTGTGGTACTTGCTCTGGTCTGTTATCAGGGTGAGGAGCAGTCACATCTTCCCATCTTGTATGAGAAGGAGGAAGTATAGGTTTTGAGGAGGTAAGGCTGGAAAGATAAGCTGTGGGCTGGGATATCTTGGGCCCCTGAAAGACAAACCTTTCAGGAACTTTGTAGCCACTGCGTTAGAGTATTTCTGAGGAATTAAAGTAAAGAATAGTAGTTTATTTTCATCTTCTTTAGTAAAGCGCAGCAGGAAAGGGGCAATCTTTGTTTCCAGGTTACCCAGGCAGCGCAGATAGAGAAAAACAGGACCAGTGTGCAACCATTTTGCCTCTGACCTGTGTTTTGAAATCGACATGGCAGGGAACACCACACCAATTGCAAAGAAGGAAAAGACAAATTATGCCACCCAGTATTGCAGTATCAGGCAGAAGAGGACTGCTTTGCTGGGCCTCCCCTTATGGGGAACTCCTACAACAACGTGAGAACTCAGTGTGACTGGAGACCAAAGGACAAATCCCTCTCCAAAGAATCGAGAGTATAAGCTGATGCCTATGGGATTCCCTGGTCCTTATATATCCTACCATCCACAAGAAGCTATGTTGATTCACAAACTGGTCCCCCAACATGGAGAGCAGGGAAAGACCGAAGAAGGAGGCAGACCACTCCAGATTGGTAGGTGGTAGTTTCAATAAGCAAGAGAACTTACTTACAAGGTTTGTCTTGGGTGGCCGCAAGAGAAGTAGATTTCCGCACCTGCCTGCCAGAATCTTGAAGTTTATAGAAAGGCCTTAACTGGGCTCAGTCATGTATACTGTCCAGATGGTCTCAATACCACATTACTCTTTCAAGGCTGTGTCTGTGGAACAGCTCCCACTGTGGGAACAGTGGGTAAAACATCCATTCCAAGGACAGAGGAGGGGGTGAGGAGCCTCTGCTTGCCCGAGTTCAGCTCTCAGGTCAACCAGCGGTCATGTCCTCTTGATTACATCCTCCAACAAGCTGGCCTTAGAGTGCAAGCCTGGGGGAGGGGGAGGTATGGCTGCAGATTGCAATGCGTGTGGGAAACAGGTGAACTGTAGAAGATGTACACCCTCAGCTTTTCTGAGAGCTGCTGCTCTGTTCAGCACCCTAACGGTGTCAATTTAACCTGGTTATATAGCATGACCTTTGCCCTGTTGCTTTAACAATGTTGCTGAGAGAACCAGCAGGCTCCAGATCCCAAGATTACTTAATGTATTAGTAAATGTTTCTCAGTTCCCTCTGTTTGAATTCATAAGAAGCAATGAAAGTTTACAAACTATGGTAAAAAACTTGCAATAAATTCAAATGGACACCTGTGCTCTTTTCTGCCACATTTAACAATCATAAATATTCAATGATTTAAAACTTCAAATGATCATTGTTTTTTTTAAAAAAAAGTCATTTTAAGAACTACAATGAAACTCATCTCAGTCGTTTAAAAGTTTTTTTCCTTACTTAAAATTTTAAAGCTTCTGAATGTATTCGTTAGCATTAAGTATGGCTACAAGTGACAGTGATTAAACAAGGCAGAAGTTTGTTTCTCTATCAGTTAAAAGGTGGCCCAGGGCTAGTATGAGAATCCAAAATCCTCAGATATTCATGCTTCTTCCAGCTCACTGTTTTGACATCCTTATGACAAAGTCCTTGTCCTCATGGTCCAAGGGGGTAACTAGAGTTCAGTCATCATATCATTTTTTCAGGTAGCATGATGTGGAGACAGGGATGAAGGAGACGGGCAGAGGACTCTCAGCAGCTACCTTTTCAAATAGTTTCCTAGAAGGTGCTGCACAATGTTTCTGTTCATGTTGCATTTGCTGAAACTTAATTACCTGATCATAGACAGCTACAGAGAGACTGAGAAATGTCTATATTCCAGGTGGCTATATGCCTAGGTAAATATTGAGGACTATATTACTAAGGAAAGAGAAGAATAAATATTGAGATTAACAACTAGCAATCTATGCCGCGTTTCAGGATAGAGCTCTGGAAATTGTTTCCAGAGCAGCGTAGCCACAGCTGTTGTTAAGGATGAGAAGATTAATCCATGTCACTATTAAAATACGCCTGGCTAGAGGCAGAAAAAAATGGAGGCAGAAATCTAAGTTAGAATGCAGGGATAGAATGTTTTGATTTTAAGTATAAAAAGGAAATTATTGATGAGAAAATACGAATGGGAGGTTGAAGAAGAGGTCTATGCTCTTAATGGATACCTTCACTGCTCTTCATGGTACAGAAGTGAGAGGGTAGCTGGGTTTGGGGAGAGTCACGCTAAACTGATAGTTGAAAGCAGGGGTCAACAAACGATGCCCCTAAGACCAAATCCAGCTTGCTACTTTTGTAAATAAAGTTTTATTAGAACACAGTCACACTCATCATTTACATATTGCCTAGAGCTGCCTACAGCTGCTTTTCATGTTGTAATGGCAGAGTTGGGTAGTTGTAACAGGGACCATGTGGCCTGCAAAACTGAAAATATTTGCTATGTGGGCCAGAAAAAAGTCTGCTGACCTTTGGTTAAAACGTCTGAGTGAGGCTGTCCAATCTCTGACTTTAATATTTGCTATGTTCTTAAAGCAATTTCACATATAAAAATAAGTGAATTATAAATATGATCTGAGCTGGGATCACAAGGCTGCAACAGCTACATATTACAGAGGAAGAGGCAATACTGCTTTTTGTAAATAATGTGTTGTCATTTGCCCTGGAGAAGTTTCTGTTTCTTATTGTAGTTTGTTGGATTATCTCTGGACTCTGCATTCTCATGTTTCCAAAAGACCCTTTGCATGGCTATTGGAGTGACTGAATGTGGACCTTAGCTATGATAATGATAATATCCCCAAGGAGTCATTACACATGTTGTTGCTATTATTGTTTTAATTCAGGATGGAGAGATTTAATTTTCCTAAGCTAATAAATTTACTTATTCAAATAAGCAAAACATCAATGCACAGAGCAAAGGAAAAGGAAATCATCCTTTAAATTCCAGATCAAATATCAGTCCCTCCATGAAGGTTTCCGTGATCTGCTAGATGGCATTAATCTCAGCCTCCTCTGTCTTCTGTAGCACACAGCTTGAACCTCTATTGAATCTGCCATATAATACCTTGTTTTGAGATTTTCTGTGAACAAATCTGTTTCCTCCTCTGGAATGTGAACTCCTTAGTGGTATAACTTTTATCTTGTTAGCTTGTGAATGTCCAGTGCCCAGCACAATGCCTGCACCTAATTGGTGCTCAATAAATATTGGTTAAGTTGAAATGTGAAAAGGGTAGACTATCAGCCTCCACCTCATCTTTTCTCTTTCTTCTCCATTATAGAGGCTGTCAGATCTGCCTCCAGTCCACACTGTTCTGGCCATTGTATTCTCTCTTCATGTCCCTTCTCATTTTATTTGCTCATTTATAAATCTACATAAACTATATATGTGTGAAAATGGATCTTTCACATTAAAATTTTCAAAATATGAATTTTCTTCTATCTCTAGAAATTCTCATTCTGTGATACTTTTCTTCTCTGGATGCTATTTTCCCTTCCTGTTCTCCATCCCTGAATTACACTCTCGTTTATGCACTCCACCAAGCAGTGAAGCAGAAGAGAGAGAAAAGGGGCTTTATTTTCCTATATTCCCTACCTCCCTTCCTCTTGCTCCATTGATCTAAAACACTTGGACCTGTCTTGGCAAGAACTGACTCTAGTAAGAAGTGCAGCAGCTTTCCTGTCCTGAATTTTAAGCCTCATAATAGAAGAAGTGTCTCCTCTTACCTCACTCTCATCAAAACACAGCCTTAGCTACAAGAACATATGATTCCTATATGTTAAAAACAAACTTATGAAAAACTAATCATGATGAAAATGGGAACCCTCAAGAATAGATATGGCATGATGTCCTTTCTAGGCCATAGAGGGCCTCTGCCTTTGTTAGCAACGGGTCCATGACAAGGGTCAAAGAATGGGTTCCTTTCCGGCTCCAGCCCTGTGTCTGTGGGCCCTTTTGCCTTTTACTGGTGCTGCTGCCGGGCCTGTCTCTTACTGTTCCAGCTTCCTAGGCACCCACCAGACGCAGCTGCCAGGCTGAAAGGAAAGAAGAATTGATTTCAGTTTCCAACTTAAGAGATGTCCTCACTGCTTTGACCTTGAACAGGGCTATTTCACTTTCTTGCCAATCCTCAGTCCATAGCCAGAGTTTTGCTCTCAGCACTGTTTTGATCCATTTCCCCAGGATTTTTTTTCTTCATTTCTTCTCTGTGGCCTCTCATCTTGGCTGGCCCTGTGCCCTGACCCTCTCCAAACCCAGCAGGGCCTTCTTGCCAACCAGAATAATGATGGGCACTAAGAGAGCTGCGGCACTGGCTCTTGGCAAGCTAAAAGACACCAGGGAGGACCGGCGGCTGGGGAAGAACCAGGACTCTCTTGTCCATCTCTCCTAGTCTGAGAATCCCTTTAACCCTTGTAATGAAGAGAGACTGGTCCTAATATTAAGGTGGTGTGACCTTTGGCATGACCTGCTTTTGCCTCCTTTTTTTAATTTATAAGGTGAAAATAACACCAGGAAGGCACAAATATTCACACAGAGACACTCACTGTCAGAGCAGTGGCAAGAGCTCCTTGGAAGAAAGCAGTGATTGCTTTAGGCTAGAACTATTAAAGATTTGAGAAAGTAGTGCAAGAGAACTCATATTTGGTCAGACTTTCCAATAATAAGATCCAAATTAGAATAGGTAACTGTAGTCAAGGATTGCACTTCTCTTTCCAGTGAGTCTATCTTATTTTCAGAAGTCAGGCTTGTCTAGGAAATACTGATTCTTCCACAGTACTGCTATTCTAGAACCTCCTATTCATCCCCATGGCCCATTCCTCTCCCCCTGGGCCACATCCCTGCAAAATGTGGTTGCATGATTCTCTCTGAAGCAAACTTTCGCCTTACTGCTGAGAAGGAAAATGAAGATCCTTAATTTCTTCTGCAGGCTGGAAGTCAGGAATGGAGAAACACGTGATTTAGTTCCAGTTCTACCTCAGCTACTTGGGCAAGTTGCTTTACTTCTATGGGCCTCAATTTCTTCCTCCTGCAGAATCAATAGGCTAAATCTTTCTGTAAGGTTCCTCTGCTGCAATAATTCATTCTTAGCTGCATCAAGTGCAACACAACTCTGAAGGCAAGAGGAAAATCGTTGGCTTTCAGATGCACTGAATTCTCTTTGCAGCATAAATGGAAACTTTACAGAGGGCACTGCCATATAACCTTAGACATGGGATTAGGGGAGCTGGGATCAAAGAAAACTGTGCTCCAGAGTCCTGGGCATCGATTCCTCTTTAGGAATCTGTAGAGTTGACTCACACTCCTCTACTGGCATCCATAGAAGCAGCAAGAATCATCTTCTTTAAGCATCATACCTGCCCTCCACTGCCCATCTAGTTTACTACACACAGAGTGAGCACTATTATGTTCCAGGCGCTCTTAGAAATGCAAAAATTAATTGAGTAAGATCCCTTTTCAAATCAAGCTCACAATTTTTAGTAGGAACAAGGACCCAGCAGGGTACAAAACCCAAGGGTCCTACTTGAAGAGTCATTCTGAGCCTCTTTTTCACCTGTTCAGGAAGGGAATTAAGTAGAGATTTAGAAGATCTTTGATGTGAGATGCACCTGGATTCAAATTTGGGCAAGTTAATCTCTCATTCAGTTTCTTAATCTTCAAAATGGCATAATAATAGAAACTCTCTCAAAGGATTAGTGAGATAATGCATGTGAAAGTTCTTCACTTTCTTGCCACAAATAGTTTTTGAGGGCTTTTATGTATTTTGGAAGATAACTAAGGCTATATATAATTTCCAGTGTAGAAGGGGCCCCTCCCCTGAAGAATTTCTCAGTGTGGTACAAACATGAATTAGATATTATACAAATAAATATATAAGTTTAAATAGTGATTAGTGCTATGTGTCACTTGGGTCCTCCAGAGAGCAGATGCAAAGACAGAATTAGAAGCATTAGAGAGTTATTGGAGCTAGTGCCTGAGAAACTTTAAGGAAAGAGGAAGTAGGATCGGGCAGGAGGAGCCTCAGACTGCAATGCAGCTCTATTAAAGGCTTGGCCAGTTCAAGAGAGATGTAGGAACAAAGATTGCCCATTAGGGAATCCCACACTGGACAGAAATGACCAGGCACGAGGACCACCCACTATGTCCAGTCATTAGATTGGGGCTGCCACAGAAGAATGTGGCCTTGGCTAGAAAGCTCAGGCAGGTCCTGAAGGCTCTGAAAGAAGGCAGTCAGTCAACTGCACTCTTTGCAACTGAATAGCGAATTCTTGAAGGAAGATCCACTTGTTGGACCTCCATGGCTGTCTGTGCTATGAAGGAAAACTGTAAGAGAGGTTAATGCAGAACCTAACCTAGGCTTCCCTGATCTAGTGTCATTTAAATGGAGATCTGGAGGACAAGGCAGTGTTAATCAGACCAAGACCTGCAGGCAGGAGTTGTCCAGGATAAGAAAGAGGATCTGTGAAGCACCGAACCAGGAGAGGGCAGGACTTGTGTTAAGGGACCAAGAGAGAACAAGACTTGAAGCTGAAGAGGCTGGAGCTGGGTGAGGCAGGCCCTAGCAGGCCATGTAAAGGATTTCGGTCTTTTTCATAAAAGCGAAGAGAAGCCAGTGAACGATTTTAAGAAGAGTGAGGGTGGAGTCAGTAATATGGTCATATTTGCATTTAAAAAAAAATTACTGTGGCTGCTATATTGAGGAAAGAATTAGCAGAAGAATAAAAGAAAATGCAAGGAGACCATTTAGGAGGTTTTTGCACAATACTTCATACGCAGTAGACCCTCCAGAGGTAAGACTGATCATCATCATTATTAATAATTATGAGCCTGAATTACACGATCTTATGCTTCTTCCCTGCTTTACATCCAGACATTTGCCTTTGCTTTAAGCTCTCAACCAATTACCTCCAGCCTAATCTTCATTCATCACAAATTATACTGTTCAATAACCTCACATTTCATTGCCCTGTTTGAGACATTCTGTTTCATTATAACAACCTTACTACTCCTTGAACACAACTTATACATTTCTGCTCCAAACCACAGTTCATGCCCATCCGGATGCCCTTCCTCACTCCCTGCCAAAAAGCATCTTCCTCTCTTCCCAAACTCTGCTCAAGTCTTCCCAGCGCACTCCACCTAGCCCAATATTCCCTCCATCCCATCATCCTTCTGGCACTAACAGAGCTTTGTAAGGCTAGGGTGTGTGTTGCAATGTGCTCTTTTCATGTTATTTTCACCTCTTTTGAACTTCTAGAAATCAAGGACTTGAGGAGGTAATAGGCATTTAGAAAATGAAAATGTGGAGAAATAGCTTATCTTTCCAAGAAGGTTAGCATTTAAAAACAAAGAAAAAAATAGTCTGAAATGGTCAGTGTTGATTGTTTAGGATGGACAATAGGAGCAAATGGGAAATACAAACTGCTAGAAAAGGAAAAGCAAACGTGACATGCCAGAAAAAAAAAAATAGTTAATAATAATAGGAACTAAAATGTATTTAGCACTTGCCTTGCACCAGTCACTATTCTAAGAACTTTACATATGTTATCTCATTTAATTCTCACAACAGCTCTGTGAAGTATGATTCTTATCCCTATTTTGTAATATTGAATGTTGAGTATTATCCAGTCCTCTGGGCTCTAAAGAGAAAGATTTTCTTTAGCAGCTAATTATTGAGCCTTAATTGTGCCATACGGTGAGGAGGGGAGAGGGTCACTGGAAAAGCTGATGGAAACCAAACGGCTTCAGAAGATGAAGTTGACTTCCAGAGGGAAAGATCAGGTGGTGGGAATTGGAGGGAGGAGAAGCAGATAAGAAGGAAGTGGGATTTTCAAAGGAGAGACGTTTATAAGATATTTTAAGGAAGTTTTGTTTAGGCTGTCTCCATCTCCCTCAGAAACTTCGGTGAAGATCTACATTCCTCTTTAGAATTTTCTGCCTTGGATTTTCTTTAGTCTCCAATAATGTGCCAAGCCTGGCCTTGATGAGAGTTAGATAGCCCAGCTCCTTCAGGTTTACCCAGAGGTAACGCCTCCGAGAACTTTGGAGAAGTATGAATAACAGAAATTAACTTTAGGCAAATGCTAGACCTCTTTCTCTAGATCCAGAGGGTAAGATGAGGGAACAGGATGTGAAGGGTTTTTTCTGTCCCAGTGAAGGGAGATTTTGAAAGAGCAGTTTCGTGGAATGATGTCAGTGCCATGTGCTGAAAATAAAAGCGGAATTGCCAAATTTATCAAAGCAATCTGAAGGCTCAGGCTTAGGGAGACCAAGGAGTGGATGCTGCATTCAGGCCACAGTGAATGTGAAGAGCCTGAGTTTTCACCAATTTGGGGCTAAATTTGCGTTGCTCTGCTTCCTCTTTCTTAATATTCTGCTCGTTGACTTCTCCACCAACCCAGGAAACTGACTTTACCTCCTTATCCCCAAGTTGCTGCTGGCAGGAAGAATGAGCAAAGCTTTGCTCAAGGAAGAGCTGTTATAATAAAATAATTGTAATTAGGGTGATAGTGCAGACAGAGAAACTCCATTTCTTCTGCACAATTCGGGAACTTATTTCCATTTGAAAAACAATCTCGTTAGAGCAGTATATTAGAGTATAAGTACACACATACTTTTTCAATTAAAAAGCATTCAGAAAGTAAGAAACTGGTGACCAGATGTTCCTAAATCTAAAGAGGGAAAGGTTGTGGAGTTTTAAAGAGAAAAGGTCTGGGAGTTTGGAGGAACAGACGTAAAGGAAAGCTGTACAGCAAGGTTAGGAGAACTGTGGAATTAATCTTATTTAAAAATAATTGCGTTCGGGGCAGGCTCTGTCATCGAGTAGTGAAGTTCACGTGCTCTGCTTCGGCAGCCTGGGGTTTCACTGGTTCGTATCCCGGGTGTGGACATGGAACCGCTCATCAGGCCGTGCTGAGGCAGCGTCCCACATGCTGCAACTAGAAGGACCCACAACTAAAATATACAACTATGTACTTGCGGGGGGCACTTTGAGGAGAAGAAAAATTTTAGCTCAGATACCAATCTTTAAAATAATAATAATAATAATAATAATAATTGCATTAAAACTCTTTCTAAGGGAATTAGTCCATTTCATTGACTTAGGGATTATAAAAATAATTCCTTTTTTCTGGAATTTTAATTGGGCGGCTGCAACCAGATGCACATCCCCTCCTAGTGCTAGAATTGTAATCACAAAGTTCAATTCATCAAAAAGGTGTGTTAAATCCCCCAACCAAAGGGCTTCCCTATAGCTACCATGCGCCTAAAATCACCCCAAATGCTTCCTTTGTTTTCATGTTCCTCTTCCAAGTCTTTTTACTCTTGGCTAAACCTCTTTACATGTTAGGCCACTTACTTACTTTCATTCTCCCTTACCCTAACCTTGGGAAATATTTCAGTTCTCTCTCTTGGTTTTACAATTCCAGAAAATAAAGCTATTTACGATGGCAAAGAATTTTAGTGATCATCTTGTCCTCTTCTCTCATTTTATAGATTAAAAATAGAGGACAAAATAGGTTAATTTCCCCAGAATCATACAGCTAATTAAAGGCAAGAGTGGTGAAAGACCTAGAACCTAGGTCACCCTCCCAAAGGCCTCCTACTGTGCCACCTGCTCTTCAGTAACTTTCCTGGGGCGGCTCTCTCATCTTCTAATTTTCCCTCCTGGGGTCCTTAGGCAGCTCATTATGGCTCCCCTATGACATGGAGCTCAAAATGACACACACACAATATGTTTGTACAAGAGCAATCTCACAGGCCCTGGTTTGTTTCTTAAAAACATTTTGTGGCCTTTTGGCCTACTTTGCACATTGGGCATATGTCTCACTTTAAGTAGGCTGGCCCAAATGCCTTCCCTCCACAAGGAGTCTCAAAATAGAGAAAAGGAACTCAATGAAAATCCTCTATTTTTAAAAAAGAAAATTTAAAATAAAACAAATGCATAACAGAGAAGTAGAAAAGTCATGATCGCATCACTTTCCCCATCACTGGAATCCTTATGATGTGCTTCCTCTAGGCTGTTCTCATAAGCATCCCTTTTTAATACTGTTGTCATCTGTCCTTAACCTGACTTAGCTCAAACCCAGTGTTGGAATAAGATGTCTATAAACCGTCTTGCTCTTCCTCACAATCAGTGAAAGGACATCCAGACACACCAATACATCTACAGCCTCACCCAATGCAAAGCTGAGAGTTGGAAACACTTGTTCTGTCATTCTATGGCTGGGGGTTGTGGCAGAGACTGCTAACTGTCTATTTAATATCCATAATTCCCTTTTACATTACTAAGAGAATTTTAATTTTACCTAAGGCAACTCAGTGCCCAGCTTAAAATCTATATTTCTGCAACCTCTCTTTTAGTTAGGATTGGTCGTATGAAACAGATTTGGTGAAAAGATGTAGGCAGAAATCACAGGATGGACTGTTTCAAGGAATACTCTTTCAATGGGACTGACTGACTCAGTTGGTAAGTGTTTATTTTCTCACCCCCCACCCCATCTGCTTCCTCCTTCCTTCTACCTGTATGGTAGATGTGATGGCTGGAGTTGCAGCAACCAACTGTGACTGTGAGGCAATCTTTTTTTTTTTTTGGAATTATTATTATTTTTTTATTGAGATAACATTGGTTTATAACATTATTTAAGTTTCAGATGTACATTATTATATTTTGATTCCTATGTAGATTACATGTTCACTACCCAAAGACTGATTACAATCTATCACCACACTCATGTACCTAATTACCCCTTTCACCCTCCTCCCTCCCCCCTTCCCCTCTGGTAACCATCAATCCAATCCCTGTTGCTATGTGTTTGTTTGTCGTTGTTTTTATCTTCTACTTATGAGTGAGATCATATGGTATTTGACTTTCTCCCTCTGACTTATTTCACTTAGCATAATACCCTCAAGTTCCATCCATGTTGTCACAAATGGCCGGATGTCCATTTCTTATGGCTGAGTAGTGTTTCATTATATATACCACATCTTCTTTATCCATTTGTCCCTTCATGGGCACCTAGGTTGCTTCCAAGTCTTGGCTATTGTGAATAATGCTGCAATGAACATAGGGGTGCATGTATCTTAATGCATTTGTGTTTTCATGTTCTTTGGATAAATACCCAGCAGTGGAATAGCTGGATTGTATGGTAGTTCTATTCTTAATTTTTTGAGGAATCTCCATACTGTTTTCCATGATGGCTGCACCCGTTTGCACTCATGTATAAGAGTTCCCTTCTCTCCACATCCTCTCCAACACTTGTTGTTTCCTGTCTTGTTAATTATAGCCATTCTGATGGGAGTGAGGTGATATCTCATTATAGTTTTGATTTGCATTTCCCTGATAGTTAATGATGATGAACATCCTTTCATGTGTCTGTTGGCCATCTGTATATCTTCTCTGGATAAATGTCTGTTCAGATCTTTTGCCCATTTTTTAATTGGGTTGTTAGTTTTCTTGTTGTTGAGATGCATGAGTCCTTTATATATTTTGGATATTAACCCCTTATCAGATCTACAGTTTGCAAATATCTTCTCCCAATTGTTAGGTTGTCTGTTTTGTTGATGGTGAGTCAATCTTGAGGATGGAAACTACAAGCTAAGGATGTTGGCATCTGGGAAAATAAGGTTGGGACATCAATGACGTTGTGGTGCTGCTATACCCGCTCTGGACTACCAATTTCCCACCTTTATGTTATTTCAGAGAAAAGTATATGTCCATCTTGTTTAAGTCATACTTTTATCAGATTTTTCTTTTACTCGAAGCTAAAAATTACTAACTGATACAGGACCCAAATGACCCTGAAATGCTTTCAGAGACAGCTTCCCTTGAACGCCGTCTCTGGATTCAATGATAGTTCCTCTAAGTCTGGATCTTTTGGTTCCTTGGGATTTCCCATTCCTCTCTATGCACCTCTACCTCCCTCACTGGTGCCTTGACAAGGCCTGGACCCTACCCCTTGGAGTCTTTGGATTTGACTCTCTGGACTCCCAGGGCTGGGCTCTTTTCCTCTTACCTTTGCCCATTTCCAGTTGCATTTCCTGGAAGGGCCTGGTTTTGCCTGGGAAGCTGCTGCTCCTTCTAAACCCCACCCCCTCACTCCCATCCCCGCCTTAATTTAGTTTGTGCGCCTGCTAGTGGTCTTCCTGACCAACTTTCTACTAAATACTTACCAGAAGATTTACGTGTAATATTTCTTTGTAGAACATCCTCTAGGATGTGCTCAAATTTTATCTAAAATTCCCAGATTTATTTTGTCCCTTCCTAACAGTCTATCAAACTGAGTGACTAGTTCCCCATAGTTCCAGCAAGGGGTAATCATGGCTGATTAGATCGAGCTGAAAATCTATCCACAGGTGGCTGATGAAGAAGCTTCTGGTTCTATAAAATGTTAGCCATAGAAATAGAGAGACCTTATTCTATTTTATTACTTTTGCCCCTTAATCTTTCTTACTGAGGTATGATTCTGGCAACACACAGGATCTGCAATCTTTAGGGTCCAAATTTACTTAATGGGTAAGTGATAACTTTCAAACCAATCTAAAATATCCAACCATGGATATAAATAAGCAAAGAAAACTAAATTATTAAATAGCAACATTGGTGCCTGGATTTTAGTGGGAAGTATAGTTCTTCCCTAGGCTATCACTCAACAATGTCAGCTTGTGATTATAAATTAGTTTGGTCAAGTAGTTTCTCCTTGGATTCAGGTGGCTAGCCTTAACTCAAGCCCTCAGGGAATCAATCTTCCTGGTCCAGATTCTCTACTATTAAAGCATTTGCAGGCCTATTGACTAATGTGATTTAAGTTGGCTCATGTGTGCTCCCACTTCCGTAAGCGTCCAACTTGAGATAAAGAAACATGGAAGAGACCACCTTGGCTGCCTGTGGGAGTAATGGGTCAGAGAAGAATGATTTGGAGGGGTGGCGGGCTGGATAAATGGCTCTCTGCACACGTGTGTGCTCAGCTCTTAGACGCTCATCATTACTTTCAAAGAATTGGAAACTGGTATAAAAGACCTCACAAAGGCAGTCCATTCTGACAGGGGCAGTTCTAAAACTTGGGGCCCTCAATGGCTTCCTTCTCTGTCTTTAACAGGGACTTTTCAGAAGACCTAATCCAGAAATTACATCATTTCTCCCCTAGGGAATCTCACTTACCTCACTGTATTATGCAGAGCAATTCTGCACACATGTACACACCAACTTCTACCTCCAAATTTTATCCTCACCTTCCAATCATGTTCAACAAACAGAGGGCATCCTAGCTCCCAGGATCCCGCTCTCAGAGTTATAAACAACAACAGAACATTACTTTCTCTTGCACATAGATAAAAGACAAAATGAAAATAGCTCAAATTTAGTTCAGGTGGTGGAACTATGGGTAATTGTTTTTCTTTTTTCTACTTTCAGTCTTCCCATATTTTTTTATTATAATACATATTAATGAATGCTAACTTTTCTGGAGCACTGACTCTGGGCCAGGCACTCTGCTAAGCACATTCCATATTTTATCTCACTTAATCCTCCTTACAAATCTATGAATTTACATATAAGGAAAGTGAAGAAATTAAGTAACTTATCAGTGGGTAGCCTGCATGTGAGTCCTGGTCTATCCGACATTAAAGTCAGGACTCTTAGCTACTACATTATTATTTTTATAACGGAAAAAGTACACATTTTTTAAAAAGATTATAAAATGTTGAAACTAGAAACTTTAGTCATGAGTTTATCTTAAGGAATTGTGCTGTTCTAAAAATGAGAGGGTGCATGGTATAGTAGTATATATAGTATGATGGTTAGGAGGCTGGATTCTGGAGCCAGAACTCATGAGCTCGACTCCCTGCCTCCTGTCTTGCTATCTCTGTGACCCTGACCAAGTTACATAACTTCTCCATGACTTATTTTCTCCATCTAGAAAATGGAGATAATAATAGCACCTACCACAGAGTATTGTGAAGATTAAATGAATTATGTTACATAAAATACTTAAATAGGGGCTGCCCGGTGGCGCAGCGGTTAAGTGTACATGTTCCACTTTGGTGGCCCAGGGTTTGCCAGTTCAGATGCCGGGTATGAACATGGCACCACTTGGCACGCCATGCTGTGGTAGGCGTCCCGCATATAAAGTAGAGGAAGATGGCACAGATGTGAGCTCAGGGCCAGTCTTCCTCAGCAAAAAGAGGAGGATTGGTGGCAGATGTTAGCTCAGGGCTAATCTTCCTCAAAAAAAAAAAAAGCTTAAATAGTGCTGGCACATGGTAAGTGTTATGAACGTATTTCTTGTTGTTGTTGTTATTATTTTATTCCAAAATATTTTGAAGCCAAGCTTGTATTCTCCTGAAAAGAAATTTGAGCTATAATTCTCCTAAGCTCCTGGATCAAGGATTTTAAGAATGAGACTGCCTGCCTTTCCTAGTGGGAGAGCTGTAAGGGAAGAGATGATGCGGGCTTGGTGGTCAATCTCTTTCAGGGCTGAGTAGATGCACCTCATACAGCAAAGTCTCCTGCTGTCATTTTAGCTGCATGGTCAAGCCTCAGAGCAGAAACTTCCTGTTCATCTTTTTTTCCTTTGTGTAATAAATTTAGTTATTAAAATTATCATATTATCAAAGGTCTGTTCATCATTTTTAAAAGCAGGGAAAAAAGTGTCTAGGAATTACCCAATAAAACTCAAAGAAATAAAAGTACAATGTATGGAATAATAAAAATATTTCTGCAGCAGAAACAATAATTGCCTAATATATGCTCAAAAAGCAAAGTGAGTCTGTTATTAAGCAAATGGATGAGGACAAGAGCTCAAGTTTCACTGTGGGGAGAATTCCTAAGGGGCTCAGGTTTTCAAAAGTGGTGGTTCCTGCTTAGAAAGTCATAGGCCTTGAATCCTCAGGCTTGTTCCTCCGGCCGATGTTGGTGGCTTCAAACTTGAGGCCCAAGAGTAAATATGAAATATCATGTGAAATCAGAGAAATGAATCCAGTTGGGGTAAAACAGACAATGGTGGCTCCTTTGGTCTAAGGAATATGAATGAAACAAATAATGCTGCCTCACTTCTCACCTCACCTCTGCCCAGTGTGAAGGTCTCCTCCAAGGTAGCCTTCCCCATAGTACTTCTGGCATCTGAAGGCTCCCTCTCACTAGGACAATGGCTCAGCTGTTAAACAGCTCTTACAATGAACTGAAACATGCCCTCCTAACTTCTGCTCCTTTGTCTAGCTCCACATCTTGACAGGGAAGAACAGATTTATTCTGCCTGTCACACAAGAGCCTTTGAAATATTTGCAGACAGTGATCTGGTTTCTTTTGGTTGGCTTTTTTTCTTCTCCAGACAAAATGTGACCATTTCTACTAATTCTCTCTGATTTCCTGACTTTCATCATCCCATTTGCCTTTGCTGTGCTCTAGTTGGTCAATATCCCCGAAGAATTGTGGTCCCTACCACAGAACCCAGTACTTTAGTGTGGTCTGACCACAGCCCACTGCAGTAGGACCAGGGCTGCCTGTGATCTCTACCTCACTTCCCTTCACATACTAAAGATTGGGTAGGTTTTTTTCAGCAGGCACATCCTAATGTTGGAAAATATTCAACTTGTGGTTAATTAAAGCCCCTATTTCTTTCATATGAACAAACACTGGCCGGGTAATCTCCTCCATCCTGAACAGCTGGTTTTCTTTTTTACTCTAAATAAAGAATTCTGCAATAATTTCTGATATATTTCATCTTATTGAGTTAGGCAAGATACTCCAGACGGTCTAGACAATTTTGAATTCTGATTTAGGTTTGTAGCTATACTTTCCAGTTTTGTGTCACTTGTAGGTTTAGTAAAAATTCCATCTAACCTACTGATGCATTGCAAAAGTAAAGCAAACTTTTCTGACATTATTGAAAGTGTAGGCTTGGGTACATGATGCAGAATGACTTCTAAATTAGCTTGAGCAATTTATAGACAGCCTTTTTCAATTCCTTCCAACCCACCTGCATGACATGTTAATATAAAGCACACAAAGAAGAAAAAAGAAGCCTCTCTAATGCAGTTAGTGAGCAAGGAAGAAAACAGAAAGAAGTACTGACACTACCTGCACCTTCCTCCCTATTCTCCTGTCCCTGGTCCCAGGATTGGACACTCTGTGGTCTGATCCCGGTCTCATCCCTTGGGGGTGGATGAGGCTAATGATGTGTTTATAGCTTCTCCTAGACGAGGGTTCAGCTTAGCTGCTCAACTTCCCTTCCAGGAAGATCAGAGGCAACAGGCCAGTATCAAGGCATCATTTGAATAGGATGGATGTCAAATACAGCAGCCCCAGTCTGTACAAGACTCAGACCTTTGATGGTTCGCCATCTTCCTGCCAGCAACCATCCCTTCCTCCCACTTTCCTTCCCCTCCACAGATAAGTACCAGACAGAAAAAGAGTCTTTCCCTTTGATTTGTTTCCTCCTGTTTAGACCCAATCAGAGGAATTGGGGCCTTGCTTTTATGAACTTAATGTTAGGAAAACAAAGCTTACTAACAAAACTAAGGAATAGACACAATTTTGTGGCCAGGGCCTGCTGACCAGTATAATGTTTTCTCTGAGGCAGTTGAAATGAAAACATACTTTCTGAACCTGAACATATTCAGTCTGACTTTTACAGCTCTCCTCCCAGAGGGAGATAATCATAATAATAATCTCTAGGAAATTCCCTTACCTGGGCTTATACGGGCTCTACGGGCTCCTTCTTCCTCATATTCCAAGGTCGGATAACCTCTCATGGAACATTGAGAAATGTCCTACACAAGTCATCAGAGTGTGCCATACAGCAAGAGAGTAGAAGATAGGACCGTGGTTGGGAGCTGGCCCTAGAAGCAGGCCTGGACTTCAGCAGTGATTTCTCTACCCAACACTCATATGATCTTGGGCAAATTACTCATCTCTCTGTTCCTCAGAAATGGATAAATAAAAATAGAGTTGATGTGATAAGAATGAATCAAAAGCTTGTAAACTAATTAGTACAGTCCATAGCATGTATTAAAGTGCTTCATAAATATTAGTAATTTTTAAGTAGTTTTCTAATATATGTGTTCAGCTTTTTTTTTTCTAGTATTCAATTGCTATGCTTTGATCTAAAACAATTAAGAAACATGGTAACAGTTGTCACCAAATTCTTAGAATCCTAGCATGTTTGAGTTGAGTCTGACCCTTCCTTTTACAGATGAAGAAACTGAGGCACAGGGAGGAAAAAGGAGTTTTCCAAGCCCCATGGTGAGTGAACAGCAGAGCCAGGACTATAAACCAGGTATCCCAGCTCCCTGACTCCCCATCCTGTCCCCAATTATAGCCTTTTTATTCCCAGAAAGGAATCAGAATTAGCTGTGTAACCAGATACAGATTTAGATGCTCATATATTTTATATGTGGGAATGTGGTAGTTGTCATTGTGGAATATATGAAAAAGATATAGATATAGATATATAGATATATTTCTGCATAGAGACATTTTAAGTATTATCTATAAATACATATGCATAGCACAATGAATTTTATGCTCAAAACTCCCACTTCAAAACAGCATTTACTAAGCAGCATGGCTCATGGAAAGAATGTAGATCTTGGAACTGAGTGGGCTTGGATTCAAATCCCAATTCCACCACTTACTGCTTGTGTGATCTTCAGCTAGTTACTTAACCTCTTTGAGCTTCATTTCTTCTTCTGGAAAAAGAGGATATTAACCCCTATCAGTAGTTTTTGTAATGCAGAACACATATCAAGCCAGCCCTTGTGGTCTACTCATTAAGATTCATTGCTCTCACCACTGCGGCCTAGGTTCATTTCCTGGTCAGGGAATGCAGCACCCATCTGTGAGTTGTCATAATGTGGTGGCTGCGTGTTGCTGTGATGCTGACAATTATGCTAATGGTATCTCAAATGCCAGCAGGGTCACCCATGGTGGACAGGTTTCATTGGAGCTTTCAGACTGACATACACTAGGAAGATGCAACTGGCCACCCACTTCCAAAAAAATTGGCCATGAAAACCCTATGAATAGCAGCAGAGCATTGTTTGATATAGCACCAGAAGGTGAGAGGATGGTGCAAAAAATACCAGGCAGGGTTCGCTCTGCTGTACACAGGGTTGCTAGGAGTCAGAATCGCCTGGACAGCACCAACAGAAACAAAAGGCATATCAAATATGGGGGCATAATGCTTGGTATATTGAGATGGCCATCACACGTTTGCACCCCTCCTTAGACTATTCTTAGTTGATTCCCCTGATTTAGATGTGCTACTCGAAGCAAGACCCAGCCAGGTGTTAGTGAGATGGGAACCATGTCCCATTTTAAGAGGAAAGACAGCTGTTTTCTTTGCCATGAGTGGGATGGGGACATGGTACTTGTAGTTTCCCTCAAGGCCACTTGTGAGCATAAGGTTGTTTCCTAGAGGATATAGGCTCAGGAAGTATGCCAAGACCCAGTGTTACTTACCACAGGGAAATTGTCTCTAGATTGTTCAATGTTGGGCCTTGGTTTTTATTAGCTGGCCTTAGAACTGTCTATGCACCAGGATTATATATCCTAATCCTCAAAGTCTATTATCACTTAAAAGCAGCTTTTGCTTTTGGCACTTGGAGTGTTGATTGCCACAACTTTCCCTTGGTAAGCTTCCTTATCCATTAGGTATTTATAAATATTTATGGAAGGAAGGAAAGAAGGGAGGAAGGAAAGAAGGAAGGAAGGTAGGTTGGTTCAAGGATGCAACAGTGATTGGCCCTTGAGAACTAGGAAATAATGTTCTGTTCTGAGAGTTAATCTGTACAATCAATCCATAGTGGATCAGATCAGAATATACAAAGTCATCTTAAAGTGACAGTACAGATTCTTAGCCAAGTAAAGCTTTTTTTTTTCAATTTTATTTATTTATTTTTACTTGCAGTAACATTGGGTTATAACATTATATAGCTTTTGGATGTACATCAAAATATATTTCGAATTCTGTGTAGATTACATCATGTTCACCACCCGAAAACTGATTATAGTCCATCCCCTCACATGTGAGCCTAGTCACCCCTTTTGCCCTCCCCTCCCTTCCCCCATGGTAACCACCAATCCATTCTCCGTTGCTATGTGTTTGTTTGTTGTTGTTTTTATCTTCTGCTTATGAGTGAGATCATATGGTATTTGGCTTTCTCCCTCTGACTTATAAGACTTTTGTATCAGTGGTTCCCCAACCACTAATGATCTGGCTAATGATCAGAGTCTCTTGGGATCCCTGTACATATTCAGATTCCTAAACTCTTCCACAGATTCAATAAATTATAATTTCTAGTAGAGCCAAAAAAGTCTATTTCTTTGTAAATCCTCCAGGTTCTTTTGTGGCAATCAGCCCCATGCTGGTCAGCAGACTGGCTTTGGGAAGCACAGTTCCACTGCAAGAAGTCTGACAGGGATTAACATATATAAAGAGCAATGTGTAGGTCAGAAAAGGGTTGGTGAGCAAAGGGAATGTGGGGAAAAGGGCACATTTGGAACATTAGGGCTCATGCAAGCAGGATTCTGGAACTGGGTCCCCTGCCAGAGTGCCAGAAACGTCTAAACCACCTGGAGGGAGGATGCCTGTTGAGGAGCTAGCAGAGCCAGATGAGCAGATCCTGATGTTATTAAACATTTGAATCATCTAACTCCCCTCATCAAGGCTCCCTACTCACTGAGCAACCTTCTGATGATGTCCCTTCCCTTGCCACTGGCCTATAGGGAGAAAAGGGGCAGATGAGGCCAAATGTTTCCCACTCTAAATTAATCAACTGGCATTCTGGTTATATATCAGTCTCTCGTGAGTTAGATGAATCAGCATCCCAGAGTCTGATCAACTCAGACGCTCTGCCAAGATCCAGTTTCTGATGCTGCAAAACAGAGGGCCTGACCCTGGACCCCAGTGAATTCACCAGAGGAGAAGTGTCCCATCCAGGCCCCAGGAGGCCAGCCAGTTGGCCTCTCCTGGGGAAGGGAGGTGAAAGGGAGCCCATTTTCCGGGGAAACACACTACGGAAGACTTTTTTGTTACTACATGTGCTTTACTGACGACATGATCTTGGAAGAAGGGGTGAGGTTCTTATGATAAAAATACTCATTTAAAGTACTTTTTCTGTTCTCAAAGGGCTTTCATATATTTTAGTTCATTTGACACTTGCGCCAACCTACAAGGTAAGTCATGTACATATTATTTATTTATTTTTTAAAGATTGGCACCTGAGCTAACAACTGTTGCCAATCTCTTTTTTTTCTGCTTTTTCTCCCCAAATCCCCCCAGTACGTAGTTGTATATTTTAGTTGTGGGTCCTTCTAGTTGTAATATGGGGGATGCTGCCTCACCATGGCCTGATGAGCGGTGCCATGTCTGCGCGCAGGATCCCAACCAGCAAAACCCTGGGCCACTGGAGCAGAGCGCATGAACTTAACCACTTGGCCACGGGGCCGGCCCCCAATATTATTATTATTATTATTATTTCAGAGATGAAGACTCTGAGCCCATAGTCACTTACCTCAGATCCAAAGTAAAAGGCACAGCTAGAACCAGAATCCAGATCTTTTGACTCTTATACATTATTCTTCCACTTCTTCTCTCATTTAATAAAGAAATACCTTAAAACAACAACAACAAAAAACTCTAAAGGAGCAATAGAAACACCTGAATGAGATAGTGTGGGACTGTGTTTGCCTGTGTGTATGCGGGGCTGGGTTAAGGACACAGATGTGGAGGGGCAAGTTGACAGCAGAGCAGAAGAGAAATCAGATTGTTGGTGATAATAAGGAAGCACATAAAATTTTTTTCTTAGCCAAGAGAACTGAGGAGTGATTCAATTTAATTGAACAGATTATTTATTGAGCACCTATTGTATGCAAGGCCTTGTACACTAGGTGATACCAAGAGGAGTAGACCTTAGGAAAGAACATTTTTTAACATGTATTTTGGTGTGGTGAAGAGTGACCCCCAGATCTTTTTCCTTCTTTAATGGCAGCATCAGAGTACACTCCACACCTAGGGTACTTAAGGGGCGGTGGGAAAGGGAGATGATGGTAGTTAAGAAGCTGATTGTGATTAGGACTCTGGCGGCCAAGACCAAGGAAATGTGGGCTTCATGACATCTCATCAGGAAAGGATGTTTGTGCAAAATCCTTCTTGGGGGAATAAAAAAGGATGCAGCTTCCTCCACACTTTTCTATCATTGTGTTTTATCTTAGGTCTTTAAGTCCTTGGTGACCTCATCAGTGACAGTTTCCGAAATAAATCCTGTTTTTTAAAACGCTTTTTACAATTGCATGAAAACAAAATCTAGATTCCAGAGGTGCAAGAATTATGAAAGGGGCAAGTCCCTGGGCTCCTCTTTCTCTTGCACTGACACGTGCTTCCGTATGAGCCACAGCTGGGACAAGGGGCTCCAGCCAGACTTCTGCTAATTAGCCAACAGACACTGCCCTGTGGCTTGCTTCAGTCCTCGTGTTTTTGCTAACTGGCAATCCAGTTTTCTCTTTATAAATCTGTACGTTCTGGCGTAAGCACTCTGGGATGGCAAAGTGAGAGAGAGCTGCCTGTTCCCCACCCGATCAGTTCATGTCTGGCTGGATCAGCCTCCCACCTCTCTAGCTGATTCATCAGGCTCAGTCTATTCAAACAGATGGGACTTCTACTTAGGTATTTTAATAGCATGTATTTAAGATACCCTATTGAGAATCTGATCTGACAGAGGTTCGATGAAGTGTTGATGTGCTGAGAAACCAGGCTCACTAGGCATATAACTTCTTCCTAAACCAGATAATTTGAATCAATTCAATCAAGTACTTAAGTAAGAGCCTACTGTGTGCCAAGCATTGAATTAAGAGAGCCAGAAAAGAAGTAGAATGCTTGGCAGACAAGCCCTTGGAAGCTCCTGTCTCTGGGAGAAATAGTGCATGGATGTCTTTGAAATTTTACAAACATCTTTGACTGCCTACTATGTGCAAGGGGTTTGAGAAAGTAAGTAGTGAAAGAGGTTAGTGGTCACCACACCTTTTTTCTATCAAGCCCACATCAAACATTTCAAGAGAAAATGGCTCTCTATTGTGTCAAGATGAGAAAAATTTAAAAACTGCCATTTATTGAGCATCTCTGTTGTATGTATTGAATGTTCTTCAATTTGCCATGTTCCTTCTTGACACCATGCTGTTGCTTGTTTTTGCCCTAACTTTAAGTGATATCCACTCTCCCACTCTGCTACATTTATCCAAATCTGACTCTTTTTTTAGATCAAGTCTGATCTTCTCCAAAAGCCTTTCACTCCCAGCCTTCAGGCAATATTGATAGCTTTCTCCATCACCTTGCTGTTCCTAATATGCCTTTTGGAACTTCAATTTAGTACCTAACATCTTATACTGTCTTGTATTGGTTTCTAATCTTTCAGGTTTGTGAGACTTCGATAGTCAATAATACTGTAAGCTCTTTAAGGGTTAAAGCTCAATTTATATTTGTTCTGTTAATCAATATTTGTTACTTTGCTACTTTATACCAAATTGCCATTGTGGGGGAAACAAATATAAATAAGAAAAGGTTCTTGCTCTCAAGGAGGTCACACATGTATTTACTACTCTGAAATGGAATCAGAATCTCTTTCTGTAAAGCACTTACCATAGTGCCAGACACACAGTAAGTCTTCTGTAAATGGACACTATTATTAGTTATCATTTCTCTGAGACTAGATGGAAGAGTGGCAAGTAGGGATGAGAAATGACAAAGGAAGTTACAACTGTTCAGTTGCTTTTGGAGGTATGTAACAGAAAACCCAAATCACATGGCTTAAATAGTAAAGGGGATTTATTAGCTTTTCTAATTGAAAAAGTCCAGGGGTAGGGTAATGATTGATTATGACTCAATCAGCGTTTTGGCTTCATTTCTTTGTGATTCTTTTGGTACTACTCTCTCCATGTGTTGGCTTTATCCTCAGGCTGTTAGCAAGATGATTGTAGTAATTCCAGGTTTCACATTTACACATAATATCCAGAGGAAAAGAGAATCCATCTCTTCTGGTGGCTCTCTTAAAAGTGAGGAACCTTATTTTTTTATGGCCCCAGAAAATCTCCCTTCTCATCTCATTGTACCAAGTGAGTCACAAGCCTTTTTCTCAACCAATTACTTGACCAAAGAATGCCATGGACTGCTTGGCTTAGGCTAGATTCCTGACCCAGACACTGGTAAGAGGATGAGATTACTATATCTGCTAGAATGAGCTGCTTATATTGTAGCAACAGCTAACTCCCAAATTTCAGTGGCTTAATACAGCAAGGATGTATTTGTTGTTCTCACTACACGTCAGTGTAGATCGGCAGGGGGAGCTCTACTATTATAGTCACTCTGGGACCCGGATTGATGGAGGCTTCATCTTGACACTTGCTTTAGCAATCAATGCAGCAGGGGGAAGGCGACCTAGTGAATCATACACTGGCTCTTAAAATCTTCTGCCTGGAAATGACATATATCTCTTCTATTCACATTTTACTGGTCAAAGCAAGTCACGTGGTCACACCTAACTTCAACAAGCTAGGAAATGCAAACTTACCATGTATCTAAGAGAACTAGAGTATTTGTGAATAGCCCCAGCTACCACTACAATTATCCTTGGCTCAATCAGGACCAACTGTACAGAAGACTATAGCATTAGCTTCTCCTGAAGCACATGTACTTTCTTGGGAAGAGGATCCCTTAGCAAAAATCAGGTACTACTAGGAAGGGCGCAAGGGATGCAGAATAGGCAACCAATAATGTTTATTATAGAAGTTATATGAAGGCAAACTGATCTCAGACATCAAAGAAATGGAGAAAACAAGATCATGAACAGATTGGCAAAGGTTAAGGGAGAGAGAAGCAACCACCGTAGGACTGTAGGCAACTAGAGATCTGTACAGCAGGAAGACCCAGATGAAAATAGGCAGCAGGGCCAGCAGTGCCTGAGTTAGCTTTGCTGCTACACTCTCCAGCCCAGGCATGGGAGCATAAAAGCAGAGAAGGAAGATATGTAGGGATGGAGGATGATTTGAAGGGCTTTGTGGGAGGTCTTGGGTTGTTAAAGAAGTTGGAGACTTGAAGAAGTCAAGGGGTTCTCAAATGAGCAGTGGGGACAATATCATAATATAACCCAGAATCAGTCATATTCTTAAACTAGGTTAAGTTCTTGAGAAGTAACCTATGACAAAGACTTGTGGCAGATGGTCCAGACAGATGAAATGGAATCCAAATGATAAAAAATGGAGGACAGCTGCAGAGGTGGAAGAAATTTTCCTCTACCCTTCTAGGTTCTTCTGACTGGTCTAAGAATTAAATTGACATGAGACAGAAAAACAGGAGAAAATCAAACAGGTTTAACAACATGTATACATGGAAGAAATGCAGGAAGACTGAGTAACTCGCCAAAACGGCTAAAGCCACCACCTTAAATATCATCTTCAGCTAAAGACAAAAGAGGATGTTGGGGGTAGTGGTTTGAGACTTCAAAGGGGAGGAAGGCAATTCACATGAAAATGGAAAAGAAAATGTTTGGTAAATAAATATTTGCCATGCCTTACAGAGACAATGAGACATGGAGAGGACTTTGATCAAATGGGCCTTGCAAGGTTCCTCCCTGTCTGCCACACCTAGTTTATATTATACTATAGTTATCTATGATGATAGCTCCTTCCTGAAACAGGCCTTCTACCTTAAATTCTTTTAGGCAGTTAGGGGCAAGTTCAAAGTTTCTTCCTGCATCTTTTGTTCTTAAAAATAATCAGGCCAAAGAGACACATTTTGGGGTGGTAAACTCTGCTCCCCTACACAGACAACATGAAAGAGATACTGAAACAAAGATGAGGACTTTTGTCCCACTGGGCCTACAGGTGTTAGAGAAAGGAGGTCTCCATGGGAGAGGAGAGTGTGAGTTTACATTAGAGCCGTGTTTCAGGTTTCTACCCAGGGGAGGCAACACAGTATAAAAGGAAGAACTCTGCTAGATCAGCAGTCAGGAAACTTGGGTTTGAGTCCCAGCAGTGACTATGAATACAATCTGGGCAAGTCATCATAAAGTTCTCTTCAATTTGTTTCCTCAGCTGCAGAAAGAGGGCAATAGTGGCTCCTCTACCTTCCTGAGAGCCTTATGTGAAGATCAGATGAGATAGGAAAGCTTCTCGGTAGACTACAAAGCCCTAGATAAATATATGTATGGGATTGTAACACTGATGTGGGTCAGCGGGAGGAAGTGAGGAGGTTTAGGGTATGGGTGAGATGCTGTCTCCAACTGAATAGGGTCTGGAGGGAAAGACAGAGTGAAGGTAAATTGGAGATATCAGTGGACTGAGAAGCACTGTCTAAGTCAAGACTTTTAATTGCAAGGGATAGAAACCCAACTCAGATTGGCCTAAGAATAAAATAAAATGTATTGACCCACATAATAGAAATAATTGCATGAGGAAAAATGGCTTCAAGTGTGGCAGGATTCAGATGCTCAAGTGTTATGCTTGGAAATCTGTCTCTCTCCATCTCTAGTGTCTGCCTTCCGCTGTGTTGGTTTCATTTTTCAGGCAGGTATTCCTCAAATGGTGACAAAGATTGTCCCCAGCAGCTACCAGTTATGCTCTACCAGTTTAGTAACCATGGTAGAAAAAGAGGGTGCCTTTTTCTCATTTCAGTGAAAACGCTGAGGTGACTCTCCTGGCCTGAATCATCTGCTGCTCTCTGAACCAATCCCTGTGACCGCCGTCAACCCCAGCTGAATCACAGGGACGGAGGGCAGGGAGGAATGCAAGCTGTGGGGGGGCAAATGAAAGCCACCCACATCTACCACAGGAGGCAGGCGTCAGAGGCCTGTTCAAGAAGTGCTGATTGTGGAGAAGAGGACACAGGACAGAGGAAGGATGAAAATCAAGGGAGAATTCAAGGCGGAGGAAGAGTAGCACTTATTAGAGAAAGAAAGGCAAGTTTAAAAGGGATTTACTGAGTGTACTTTGCGGGTGGGGAGTTGGTGTAATGAGACAGGTGCTGAAACACAGAGATCTGTCAGTGAGAACACAGTGAGGACGTATTTAAGAATTCCCAAAGTAGCCCAATGCACCCTTTGAGAAATAGCTGTTTAGGAGGCAAAAGCAGCCACTGAAACAGACTTCCAGTTAGTTCTTTGCTTGAATGGTGTTTTTGTCCCTAACTGTTGTGGACGGGGGAGGGATGGAGGAGGGGAAAGGACTGCCAGTCTTGAAGGAGCTAGACTAATGCAGGAGACATGGACATAGATGCCCATAACACTGCCATAATTTTATAGCTTAATGAGTCTCAGTGGAAAAAGCAGCAAAGAAATTATCATTAAATTTACTAGAAGTTACAGCCTGTCAAAGAGATGTGAAATGTGACTGACATACGCAGCACGGTAGGTCCTCTCCACCCACCTGCTAAACACAGAGGCTCACCCTGTCTTGCCTTTTTCTGCCCTCCTACGTGCACATTATACCTGCACACAGGCACATAATAGCAGGGAAGGATTCTCTTGGAACACTGTCAGGATCATTCTTTAGACCTCCCAGGTAGGTCACTACCCTGAAATGAAATGCTGCTAGCCTCCCGTTTTTGAAGCCAGTGGCATAGGGCTGATTAAAGCTGAATTCATACTGAGCAAATACTTGTGAGAGGTAATTTAGTTCGGGATCCACCCTCGGGATCTTAACAATTGCCATCGCCCCCACCCCTGATATTGGTACACTTCCAAGCATGTTCAAACAGAAGGGCCTCACTTCATGCTTAACCAAATGAAGATATTAGCACACTTCTGAGCCTGGATTAAAGGTTTGACTATGTAACAGAGAATAGGAGCACAGATGGCAGTTTCAGGTGAGGGCTCTGGGAGGCCAGGATGAATCCATGGTATGACTTAGGGTTTGTATCCCAGAATGGATGTAAAGAGGAAAACTCAGAGAAGCTAATTCCTTCAGGAAAGGAAATCCAGGACTCTTGAATTTTTACCTCATCTGCATGCCTCCTATTACTCTGTCCTCTGTAGCTGCTGTCAAGAAAGGCTCTCTCGTCACAAACTCTAGAGTTCTGGTATTCTCTGTTGACACTCACATCCAAAACAGACATCTTGGTTACAAGGCCCTGTTTACTCCCCAATGAATGACAGTAGTTATTGCACACAGTGCTGGGAGAGGTATTACTTTAAAAAGAAATAGCACATAAACACAGAATTATCACATGACCCAGCAATTCCACTCCTAGGTATATACTCCCCACAATTGAAAACAGGTACTCAAATACTAGGACGTGAATGTGTGCAGCAGCATTATTCACAGTAGCCAAAATGTGGAAACAATGTAAAAGTCCATCAACAGCTAAATGGACAAACTGTGGTTTATACACACAATGGAATACTATTCAGCCATAAAAAAGAATGAAGTACTGATGCATGCTACAATGTGGGTAAACCTTGAAAACATCATGCTCAGTGAAAGCAGCCAGACACAAAAGGTCACATACTGTATGATTTCATTTATACGACATATCCCCAGAATAGGTAAGTCCACAGCAGAAAGAATATTGGTTATTGGCTGGGGTTGGGGGGAGGAGAGAATGGGATGCAACTGCTTAATGGGTACTGGGGTTTCTTTTGGGGTGATGAAAATGTTTGGAACTGGATAGAGAATGTGGTTGCACAATCTTGTGACTGTACTAAATGCCACTGAACTGTTCACTTTAAAATGGTTAATTTTACGTCATGTGAATTTCACAATAAAAAATCCACCCCTGCAAAGGGACAGAGATACTGACTCAGCTGCATAAACTTTTATCCCCTTATCCCTTCCCTTCTTTCTACCTGAAGATATAGGTGGATCAGCAATTATGTGACCATGAAGCAACAAATATTTGCCAAGAATGGCTGAGCAGAAAGATAAAAGGAAGCTGGGTCTTTGATATGAAGGAAACCATGGGATCATCAATTTTATTATGAGACAAATAAAACCCCAGGTTGAAGAAACAGCACAATCTTTGTTCTTTACAAATCTCCTTTTTAGAGAGTGACCTTAACCTAGACCTAGTGAACAAATCCACACATAAGGCTGGGGTTGGATGTATCTGTTAGCTGTACTTTGGTGAGATGGTTTCACTGGGTTTGGGACAATGCCCTTTGCTATGCAGATCAACACTCCATCTGTAAGCTTTCCCAACAGGAAGGTAATTAATACAAAACAGCATCATAAACATTAGGTATAAGAGGGATGACAGAACTGAAAATAACAGTTATATAAAGGCCATAGTTTACTCCTGGCCTGAATAAACATAATTATTTCTTCATTCAATATGTATTGATGACTGCTCACCATGTGCCAGGCATTGAGCCAGGGCTGAGCAGAACACTACAGTGAGCAAGGAAGACAGGGCCTCTGCCCTCATGGAACTTACATTCTAGCGAGGGGAGATAACAGACAGTAAACAGATAAGCAATTTCACATGCACTCTACGTTAACGTAATGCATAGGGAACGACACATTGGGCTTCCAACTCTCCTCTGATTTAGGACTGGTTCTTAGCTCCTCTGTCTCCAGCAGGGCTTCACAGGGTGCTGAGGTTCCCCTGTTACCCAGGAGTCGGCAGCAGCATTTTCAACATCACAACATTGGTCTCAGTAGTCAAAACCTCTCAATTCCTTATCACCATTGCTGACATTATCCCTACATTTCACCCTACTTCAGGGAAAAAAACAAAATAAGACAAAGCTCACCCCAACCACTCCCATCCCTAAAAGAGGAAAAATTAAACCAGAAGCAAAATCCATTATTGTTTCCAAGAAAAAGCCTACAAACAAAACAGAACCCACCTTTCTGGTAGAGGGTGGGGGAGGAGAGGAAGTGGGCATAGCATTCAGGTCAAAGACTTGTATATGAGGAAAAATGCAAATAATCACTAAGTACAATACATGTAACTCTAGCTCCTGAAGACAATGCCCTAGATCAGTGCTGTCCAATGGAAATATAATGCAAGCGACAGATGTGAGTCATATGTGCAATTTTAAATTTTCTAATAGCCACATAAAAAAGTTAAAAAACAGGTGAAATTATTTTTAATAGTGTATTTCCTCTAACCCAACATATCTACAGCATTATCTTTTCAAGACACAATCAATATAAAAATTATTAGTTAAGTCATTTGACATTCTTTATTCCCACACTGAGTCTTCAAAATTTGGTGTTTTATATTTATAGCACATCTCAATTCACACTAGATACATTTCAAGTACTCAGTAGCCACATGTGGCTAGTGGCTACCTTACTGGACAGTGCAGCCCTAGACAGAGTGTTTACTAAATTCCCTTTTCCATGAACATTAAAGCTAATGGCTTCCCAGAATTGAAGTTTCCAGAAGTCTCATTGGCTATGCCCAAGAAGCTATAATATAGCACCCTCTGCGGTAGGTCCTAGAGACAGGCCCTAGGTACCATGTACCACAAGTGAACATAATTAACTGATTCAGAGAATATACTTATATCTGCAATGCAGGCAGGAATGAAATGATCAGCCTTGGTGGAGAAAGGCTATGTTCCCCGAGTGTCAATTCACCTGTCCATCCATCCATTCAACAGTTATTGAGAGCCTACTATATGCCAGAATTATTGTATATGCCAGTATCCTCCCCTCAGAGAGTTTACAGTCTTTGAGGGCAGAGGGAGATAGACATAAATAATTAAATAAGAAATAAACAAGTTCATTTCAAATAGCAATTTTGCTATGAAGAAAAAATAGGCAAATATGGTCCTGAATGGGAGAGGAGATTACTTTAGATAGGACAGACAGAGAAGGCTTCTCTGAGAAGGTGGCATTTAAGCTGAGAATGAAATAATGGACAGGAGTGGAGAAGAGTGTTTTATGCAGAGAATATAGTTAGGGCAAAGACCTAAATCAGGAAAAAGCTTGGCATATTTGCAAAACAGAGAGAATGTCAATGTGGTTAGAGTGTAGTTAACAAGAAGAATCATAAAAGATGTGGTCATAAAGGCAGCCAGCAGCCAGACCACTTAGGGCCTGTAGAAAAGGGTAAGGAGTTTAGATGTTATTCTTAGAAAAAATCAGTGAAGTGTTCTAAGCTGGGTGGGGTGAGATCATCTGATTTACATTAAAAAAAAAATCCCTCTGTATGAAGGGAATGGTCAAAATCCCTGTGTGTCTTGGGCGGGGACGGGGTAGGCAGGGAGGGTTTAAGAGAGGAACGACCAGTTGGGAGGTTGCTGCTGTAGCCAAGGTGAGAGCTGTTATGGCTTGGAGTAGGCAGGTAGTGGTGGAAGTAATGAGAAGTCAGATTTAAAATATATTTCGAATTTATAAGCAAGTCCTGTCAGCTCTACCTTCAAAATTAGATTACATAAATTAGAGTATATTTTGAGCCTGACAGGATTTGCTGATGGATTGGAGGTGGGATGAAAAAAAGGAATGATGGCCAACTATTAGACTTCTGGCTTGAGCTTGTAGCTGGAACGGTGGTGCTATTTACTGAGATGGGGAGCTGAAACAGGAAGAGGACCTGCCCCTCCTCCTATATTTCCAATCTGGGTAAATGGAACCACCATCCAGTCAGAAACCTGAGCCCCATCCAAGGCCCTGTCCTAAACAAACAGTCACCAAATCTATTAACTCTACTTCCCCAAAGTTTCTCAAATTTGTCCCCTCCTTTCTACCCTCACTGACTTGCACAGCTCTTTGACCAAATTACTCAGCAAAACTATTGAAATGGCCTTAATAATCTCCAAGTTTAAATTCCAGACCAACATGAATGCTATAAATTGTTCCTCTGCTTAAAATTCAACAATCTTTTTAAAGAACAATTTGGCAATGTCTATCAAAGTTTAAAATGAACATGCCCTTTGATTGGCTCTCTTTTATGATTCTATCATATAGAAATACTCAGAGAATGAAAATATGAGGGTAATTCATTATAGCATTTTAATAGTGAAAAACTGGTCACTACCTAAATACCATTCAGTAAGGGAATTGTTACACAAAGTATCATACAACTATAAAATTCTATGTAGTCCTTATTTTTAAAAATGAAGCAGATCTAAATATATTGATATGGAAAGATCATTCAAGGGCAGATGGCAAAAGCAAATGGCAATGTGCATGTGACTGCATTTATTTAAAAGGCATTGCAGTATAACTGCAAGTATGTGTGAATGTTGTTTCTAAAGGCTTAGAAATAATCTGGGATGATAAACATTCACCTGTTGACAATGGTTATCGTGAAGTAGTCAGATGGGGATGGGCTGGGTAGGGAGTTTTCATTTTTTACTGTATAAATCTTATTGGATGAATTTCTAAATAATACATTTATATAACAGAAACAACAACAAACTCTACGACCATCCTGTATGCCTTGACATGATTCAAGGCACTTTAGGACCTGGTACCAGCCTCTCTCCAGACTAATTTCTCAGACTTATCTACATTAGGTAGGCGATAGTGTCCTCTTGTGTGATGGGAAATGTGGGCTGACTGTTGAAACTGGGTCTGCTTTGCAACTGGAAGAGGAAAAGCAGCCTCTAGTACTCAGAAGGTGTGAAGCTCTTTCTGAAGAGAAGCTAAGGTACTTCTTCCTCCCTTTGAGGGCACAGAGAAACCAGTTCATTCCTTTAGCTCTTCAAAGGAAGCAGCAAAATTTCATGACTCTTTGCCCTTCTCAACCCATCTGGCTTTACATGTTTTAAGAGTACCTGTACTTATCTTCAGTTTATTTGCTTCTTTTGTAATATAAAAAGCCAACAGAACAGACAGTAAATTTACCATAGTGCCAGTTTCTTTCTGAAAATCTTCCCCATCTCCCCTAGAGATTTCTAGATATTTTTAAAAAACAAAGACATGGTAGCCCAGCTCTGCTAGAGATAACACATTAAATTGCTTTGGTGGAAACAAAATACTAAACAAATAGAAGACGGAATTATACCAATTTCTAAATTCTAAAGATTTTCATATTTGGTTTTTTTGATTGTCATTTCTTATTTTTTTAAAACTCAGGAATAAAGAGAACAAGAAAGTACATATGTTAAGTCTTTCTATTGTGGTCCTGGCTAGGAATCTAGCCATAGAGCCAACTGGTCGGAAAGAAAATGAACTGCTCTTCCCAATCTTGTTCCTACTGAGTGTCCAGTTCTCTCAAAACAATACAAAAAGAGTTATGAAATATTCAGTTTTTTTCCCTCAGCCTTTTGGATAATTAGAAATGAAGTACCTTGGCAAGAAAAGAAAAAGGAAACCTAATTAACAATTGTTTATGCTGTGGTTTGCTACATTGTAAATCGTAAACCTGCCACCTACACTAGTCCCTCAATTAAAATATCCTTCACCTGGTTTGAATTGCTGTACCACATCAGACTTCTTGGTTTTTTTAGGGAGATTATTATTATTTGGACTCATTTTAAAAGGTATTACCTACCACTTACCTCCATAAAATATCAGAGAAGGGAATCATTGGTGATTCTAGCATTATCCTCTGATTATTGACAGCTAAGAAACTGGCCCAGAAAGATTACATTAGATAACAGTGTCACAGTGCAAGTGTCTAGTTAACTGAAGCTGGGACTAGAACCTAGCCACCTGACTTCCGGGCTATGCCAAATTGGATATTTTCTCTTAATCGTGTAAATACTCCTTAAGTATTGACAGTTTTGAGAAAAAGGGGTATCTAAATAAGAAAAAGGCTTCACCTTCAAGGGCAGATAGAATGAAAGCAGTTTCCACCAGATACAAGGTTGTGGATCACCTAGGGCCAGGTTGTTATTCATCACCTCACTTGCAGCAAAGTATGATGAGTAATATTTTTCAGTGCAGTGAGAAGAGAAAACAATCCTTTTAAAGCCACAGTTAACCTCCCATGCCGACTCCTAGAGGTGGGGAGATGGCTCCTTGGTTAGGGAAACATCTTGATAGGCCTCTTGGGATAGGATAGGAGCTTTCAAAGCACCATTTAGAATAGGAATAAAATAAAGAATGAAGTTATTTTCTCTAATACACTTATAACTTTCCAAGGCCTTTGGAAAGAAAGAGGTGATGAAGAGAAGAATGAAGAAAGCTGAAATTTTAGCAAGATTTGGAGGCTGGATTCTACTTGGGATGAAACCTGTGAGAATGATGAAGGGACTCTTTAAGAACAAGGATGTATAGGATCCACTCTTATAGTCCTTGATTATGCAAAGCTGAGACAAAAACCCCTCACTGCCCATGCCCTGCCCATTACTGTAAAAACTTCAGGGAAGATCAGCTACACAGACTTGGGTTGATGGCACTATCGGGGTCATATAGTGGGTATGAGACGTAGAGAAGCCAGGGAAGCAGAGAGGCAGAGCAAGAGGATACAAACCACCAAGCCCTTCCACTGAAAAAAGAAACAATACTGGAAGTATCCCATGATGTTAGGATAAAAATGTTCTACTTAAATCTTAAAGGACAGTGGATAGGTTGGGACGCCAGGGCCGCTCACACTTGAGTTATACTACAGCCAACTTCACTCAGAGACAACAAGCTCCTGGCCATCCCTTATTATAGGCTCTGGGTAGTAACTCCAGTCATCCTGAGGCCAAGAGACACTGTGACTACATGTAGCAACCAACCTTGTGTGTCAGTTGCTTTACCAGAGCTTCAGAGGCTGATAATTGGCAGGGCTCCCATTTTTGGTTATTCTATCACTGACTGACTTTTCTCACCAGAATATTGTGCCACTCAATAGACATAAACCTGTCTGATAAAGTAATATCAAACTCTATTGAGTCATTAGATATGTTACTGAAATATATGGTAATGTTCAAAATTTTACATATTAAATTATATTTCCCTATTAATTATGAGTATAAATTCAGAGATGCTTGTCTAAGGAAATGATGAACCCAGGATTAAAAAAAAATGGTACACCTAAAAATCCTAGCATTAACATAAAAAGCTTGCTTTTTGTCACTCTGCTATTTCTTTAGTTCTACCAGGTATTTTCTACATGAACTTCTTTAAATGTCCATTTGATTCTTTTTCCAAAATGGGAGCATCTTTTCCATTATAACACATTAAGACCACTGTAATTCTCATTCCTAATTATATATACCTTTATACATGTATCTGCCTCACAGGTTTGTTACAAAGAATTAAATGAGTCAACATATGTAAAGTACTCAGTGTCTGACACACAGTAAGCACTATATGTTAGCTACTTTTTTCTTTACATACACACACACACGCAGAAAAATCGAATCCTTCTATACTTAATACATTATGAATATCTTTTCCCAAGAATGATTCTTTTTAATGGCTACATGGAAAATAATTTAACTAATTCATGATTAATGCACATGTAGTATATCTATGTATCTAGTCTATTCCAAACACAGCTGCACTGAATACACTTATCTATATTTTTGTCTTCACTTGTGATGTTTTTCCATAACACAGATTCCATACACACACACACACACGAAAGGAAAAAAGAACTAGGCCTTGACGTATGCTCATATACATACAGAGGAGGAAATAAAGTCTGAAGACTGAGAAGGAAGAGCCAATAGCCAATGAAGTAAAGAGAACCAGGTCAGTATAATGGCTAGGATACCAAATGAAAACATTTCAAGGAGAAAAGATGGGTTGACAGCATCAAATACTGAAGAGCAGCCAAAGAGACTGAGAAATAAAGAGCTGTAAGGTAGGACAATGAGGACCGGAGAGGGCTGTTTCAGTGCAGTAACAGGGCAAAACCCAGACTTCAAGAGGGAGATGAAAGAAATATGCAACTAGTCTACATGATTCTTTAAGAAGTTGGCAGATAATGGGAAAGAAAAATAGAACAGCAGCTTTAGGAAGTAGAACATGCAAGCTAGATTTAAGAAAAAATAGCAATAAACATTTATTCATTGAAATAAAGAGCTGACAGTTCACCTACAACTATGTTTTAAAACTTAACAGCTAATTACTATTTTATTTAAATGAACTTCTTTCTAGAACTATGAAAGTTTAAAAAACAATGTTTAAAGTTGAATAGCCCCATGTGTACAAGGCAAATATATAAAAGTCATTCTTAAGGCAATTTATTGCCAGAAAAAGTTTAGACCACATACAATTGCATCTATTATTTGAAATATAATCAATAAGAGAAAAAAGTCTGAAACATTTTTTAATGGCAAGAGTATTCATTTTAATTATGCTCCAAGATGTTACAGAGGTGGAAATGAGCAAATTTCAGTCAGTATAAAATAGATTTATTGTCAACATTCAGTCATTAATACAACCCAGGTAAATGAAACATCACTTCATACAAGGCTCAGATACTCTAAAATCTATCTTAACTTCACACACAAATGATAAATACTTAAAAATTACAAAGCAAGGGAAAATATTACAAAAAATACAATTGTTATAGATCCTTGTATGAAATTTCCTCATTTTTGAAGTTCTGCCTTAGGGAATAATACCATGCTACATATCGGAACCAAAAATAAACTATGTTCCTTGAGGTTACAATGCTCAACAATATACTGAATGCACTCTAAAATATCATGTCTGACAAGAACCAAAAGGGAGAAAAAGAAGGCCTTCACTGATGCTGAGAGAAAGAGAGGAGTAATCAACTGTCATATGCTGATTTCTGCTGGAATGGCCTCATTAAACAATTTTTAGCATTGCAGAAGAAGGGAAAAAGGAGACCAGTCTCCGCTTTATATAAACGATTTCCAAATCAGCACAAACTCAGGCAATTCTAAAAGGCACTGCTCCACTCTTCAGCCCTTTACATGAACTCCTTGTCCTATGTCCATGTTTGTTTCTAATTTCTTCATAAGGGTTCACCACACTCTGTTTTCTATCATCCAACATCCAAACCAAAAGTCAATAAGCAAAACAAAAGAATCTACCAGTCAGGTCGGTTCCCAAGACACAAATTTTGGTTTAGATATTGATGATGAGATTTATGCATACCCATCCCACTTCCATACACACTCCACCTCCCCTTACATATTGACTCCATCCTCAATTGTGAGGCAGTATGAAGTTTTAAGATTGTTTTTTCCCTCATCAATGATTTGCCTGTTGGCAAACTGCTTTGGTTGGCAGCAATATCAGGAATTGTCTGGAATGCTTGTAGAATAGACAAAAAGGATGTGATCAGTGAATTACTGTAACCTATTATGGTGGGCTTCTGCAGGCACACAGGAAGAATCTACCTTACAGACTTCCCTCACTCATTCAGAAGGGAGAAAAATGTGTCTTAAAAAGGGAAGAAAAAAGATTAGATAAGGAAATACAGTAAAATATTAATACTGTAATAATAGCAGGAAAAGGAATGCTTATAGCCAACCTACCTTGTTCAGAAGTTTCTGGCATAAAAATCAAACTTTCTCTCCCATTATTCTCTCTGCAAGATTAATAGTTGCTTTACATCAAGAGGATCAGAAAGCCAATAAAAACTTTTCTTCAAAGGTAGGGAGTTTCTTTTTGAAATGAGCATTAGGGAAAGGAGGTAAAGGTAGGGAAAGCTCACTCAAAGAGGTCCTCAAACATGCGTTGTCCCATTGCTATGTATGCTTCCTTCTCCTCTGGTGTCATCTGGGCCACCAGCTCTGGCCGCTGGCTCACTTCACTGTAGGAGAATGGACGGCCAGCCACCATAACAGTGGGGTCATCTGCTACTTCCTCAAACTCATCATCTTCCTCATCCTCTTCCCGATGAGGTGCAGCCACAGCTGCCAGACGGGGTGGGGAGTCATCATCTGACTCACTGGTCTCACTCTCCGAGTCACTGCCATTGGCAGCAGTCACAGGAGCAGCTGCCCCTACTGAGCCCGCCGTGGCAGAGGGGGTCTTCTTCTCATGAATAAGCAGTGCTCGCATGACCTCCTCGTTATCATCCGGCCCTGCACGGCCTTCCTCGCGCTCTTGAAATGCATCTATATCTATGCCACCTGGGACGCAAAACCCAGAAAGTTAATATAAGACATTCCTTTATAACCAATATTTAACATTTTAACATATTATATTTACATACAGGATAACAGTAATAAACAACACAGACTTCACTGGTTCCATTTTTTGAGCTGCTACCCGTAATATATTCAAAATGTTTCTCACAAACTGGAACTTACGTAGCACAATGTTTAAGTACATGGGTTTTAAGAGTAATATAGCCTGGATTTGAATCCTGGCTCTTTCACATACAAGCTGTACCACCTTGGTCAAGTTATGTAGTCTCTAGATTTCAGTACCTTTTTCTGTAAAATGGGGCGATAAAAGCATCTACCTTCTAGGGCTCAGGATAAGAACATATGAAATAATGTTAATGAAGGGCCAAGTATAGTAGCTGGCATAATAAGAAATTAAAACATGGCTCCTCATATTGCTCAGAGTAAAAGCCAAAGGCTCAACAATGGCCTATCAGGTCCTACATCACCTGGAACCCCTCCTGCCCACCTACTGTTTCTTTTCCTTCCCCTTGCTCCTTCTGCTCCAGCCACAGTGGCCTCCATGGTATTCCTTGTACACAACACACATACTCCCACCTCAGGGCCTTTGTACAGTGTGTCCCCTCAGCTTAGGATATTTTTCCTCTAGGTATCATACAGCTAACTTCCTTACATCTTTCACGTCTTTACTCAAATGTCATCTTCTTTTAATTCACCCCCACTCCTATATTCCCAAGGCTCTATTTTTTTCCCCATAGCACTTATTTTCTAATTTAATAAATAACTTACATATAAACTTATGTATATTGTCTTTGTCACCCCCTTTTCCCAGGATGTAGATTCTCCACAACAGATATTTATCTTTTTTATTCAGTGATATATCCCACGTACCTAGAATAGTGCCTATCATTTGTTAGGCACTGAACAAATATTTAATGAATGAGTGAATAAATGCAGTCTTATTTTCCTAAAGCAAACTAAGCGTACTTTGAACTCTTTATAGAAAGGCATCTAGTATCAGGAATGAAGCTTCTCTCACCACACGCCTCCTATCATTTTGTGTACACATCTTGCCTGATATATAGCAGACGAAAAATTTAAGAAAAATATTTGTATTCAGTATTCTGAAAATACTACCAAACATACTGCCATTTAAAATATATAAAAGGATCAAAAGTGTTGTTTGGAACCTGGCTCCTTGATTCAAATCCTGACTCTAATACTCATTAGCTGTGTGATTTTGGCCAAATTACTTCATCTTTCTATGCTTCAATTTTCTCAAGTACGAAAATCAAAAAAAATCATAGCATCTACCTCACTGGATTATTGTGGGGATTAAGTGAATATCTGTGGTGTGCTTAGGATAACCCTAGCACTTAGAATAGTCATCTATCGTCTTCATTATCATCAAGAGAAGGCTCAGAAACGGTCGATTCTGCCTATGAATGAAATGAAAGCATCTTCTCATTAACGCATTAGAATGGATTAGCTGTAACCTTGGACATTTTAGAAAGTATAGAACTCCTGAGGTGAGATATTGGGTAGATAAGACAAAGGGAAACAGGAATTCAGAAGGCGAAAGTTTAAGTCAGAGAAAACAGGCTTTTGATAACACAGATATAAAACTGAGAATTAAAATCAAACTCTACTTTAAAACATTGCCAAAGGCTGAACTTCCTCCCTAGAGCCCTTACTGCCAATGCAGCATTTCAACAGGAAAAGAAAGACAAGGAATGCATACAAGTCTCTAAGGCAATCATCGCTTCTAAAAGAATGTTCTAAATAGCTTAATATTACCAACATATTTTGATTAAGGTTTAAAGTAAAGATAAAATTTGGGGAAAAGCAATTTAGTTTTGTAAACTAAATGAAGTCATATCTAACAGATAAAGGTCTTGAGACATTTGTGGAAAAAGGAATTGTTCTGTTATAGATGAAGACAAGAAATAAAAAATAAAGATAAATGAGCAAATCTCTGGATGGTAGGGTAGAAACACTAGTTTTAGGAACAGTCTTATTTAATAGTTAAATATTACAAAGAAAATGTACACCATGGAATGGTCATGTTCACAGATGATGCTAAGCAATTGTGGGTGCTTAAAGGCCAAGCTGATGGCAAAAAATACATAGAAAGAGCTGAAGGTTGTAAAGTGGGCAGGAAAGTGGCAGATCTAGAGGTCTTTCTCAACTAATGATGGGGTTATGTCCCAATAAATCCATCATAAGTTGAAAATATCATAAGTCAAAAATGCATTTAATACACCTAACCTACTGAATATCATAGCTTAGCCCAGCCTACCTTAAATGTGCTCAGAACATATACATTAGCCTACAGTTGGGCAAAATCATCTAACACAAAGCCTATTTTATAATAAAAGTCTTGAATATCTCATGTAATTTATTGAATACTGTACTGAAACTGAAAAACAAAATGATTGTCTGACTATGGTTGATGTCTGAGTGACGGTCTGGTTGTAAGTGTATTCGTTGTTTACCCTCGTGATCACATGGCTGACTGAGAGCTGCAGCTCGCTGCAACCGCCCAGCATCACAAGAGTATTGTACCACATATTGCTAGCTAGGAAAAGATCAAAATTTAAACTTTGAAGTACAGTTTCTACTGAACGCATATCGCTTTCACACCATCATAAAGCTGAAAAATCCTAAGTCAGACCATCATAGGTCAGGGACCGTCTACTTCTATACTGGCAAAAGAAAATCTGCCTATGGAAAAATAATGTAAAATATACTGAAAGACAGGTCCAAGCTATCAGATACAGGGCAGGAGAAGGTCTGAAAAAATCCCTGCACGTGTCTCCCAAGTTCTTAGTCGTAATATGCTTCCAGAACCAAAGCAACAAAGAGTCAGACAAAAATCAGAAGGATACTGGAAACAAAACTCAGATCATTAACAATAAATCCATGCATGAACAACATGTACTGTTCTGGGCACTAGGTATCAAGTAAAGTATTATATGATGGAAGATGGTCCAGAAAAAGACCATCATCTAATTAAAATAAAACAAAAACTGTGGGTGGAGGTTGCTTGAGGGTAGAGGACTATTTGTAAGGAAAGCAGAATCAAAAGAAATTAGAACTTTCAGTATAGTAATGAGGACATGACTGAAGTCTATAAAATTCTGAAAGATATTAAAAAAAAGTCTGAGGAAAATTAAGTAGGACAAATAAGACTCACTTCACACATTCACTGGATAGAGCCTATTCTACTATCATAAAACTTAAAGACAAATTTAGACACGACAGCAATACTATCCTATTGTATAGAGAAAGAAATATTCACAAAACTAACTTGGGTAGGCTAGACGACTTATTTAAGGCACTTACAGTTGAAATTCTATCATTCAAGGAACTGTAAACATCGAATGTTAAGCTTATGAGTCTAACCATATTTAATATTGGCTAACAATAGTTTTATTTTATTTTATTTTGTTTCTAAGTTCAAAGAAAGGAACGTTCGGTTGCCTCAAGAACAGGCAAGAAGCCAAGTTGGGGAAAACACATCTATTAAATAGTTGACAGTCTAACTACTATATAAACTAAAACAACTTGAATCAAAATAACCAAACATCGTACCCAAGCTAATCAGTGGCAAGGAGGGAGAGTGAAAAATGGTTGCCAAGGAAAACTTTTTCTGATTGGAATTAAAACACCAAAGAGAATCACACTAAAGGTATTACCTGCTTTTACCATCACTACCCAACTCCACACTACTTTTACAATTCTTGGCATACACAGTAAAGAAGTATGAAGGGAAAAGAGGTTAGGAGAAAGGCCAAACAACAACAGTGGTTTTCAATTACTGATGATTCTTTAGCGTTAAAGCAGCATAATCAGGTGATATGCAAGTGATGATACATAACCTGGGAATAGGGGCACACAGATTCCAATGCTGAGGAAACGAATCAGAGGTACAGACTTCCTTTCAGTCCTCCTTCCCAGGTTCTGAGCGATCTTTGTCCAGTCTTAGCCTCCCATTTTCTACATACTCCTAAACCATCATCACCCAAAGTCTTTGAATCCAGTAACTTAAGACTAAAATTTAAAAGGTAAAATCTTGCAGTTCTCAAACTTCTGGTTATTGTGCAATTCTTACCACTTTAGGGCTCACAGAAATTTCTAAAGTCTTCTAGTGTAAAGTTCCATAATTCTTCTTGAATGGTGAGAATCCTTGATTCTCACTCAGGTAATATCTTTTTATATAATTCAGGCAGCACAAACTCCTTGGTATTTATGAAGAAACAACATAAGAAATTTGGTCTAGTGTATAGTTACGGCTCCCAATTCAGAGAAATAAAACTGCAGGTAAGTTAGGGCAACAGAAGAATAAAGAAGAGGTGAATTTGGCCACCTTGAACACAATAGCACTTTTCTAAGAAATTAGGATAAATAGATAGTAATTTCTGAAATTTAAAAATGGAGATTTAAAAAGCTATTTGTTATTTCAACTAAGTTGAAGGATAATACAAGTATATTGGTTGGTTTTAATGCTTATTGCTCAATTTCTTACTTCCTAGTATTATGCAATTGTTTCGTAAAACAGATACAGTGGATTACCAATAAAACTAAGAATTGCCCAGGCAATTTCCCATTAAGTCAGGTTCATTTTCTACTGAACCCAAGTCATATTCATTTTACTGACTTCTACTCTTACCTTCCTTCATCTCTTCAGAGCTATATGCTCCTTGGACAGTGCTTTCTCTCAACCAAATGGGTCTCTCTTTGGCAGACTTGCCCTCCAATGAGGCTCGATGAAGATCTTCCTGGTCATCCATGTTAATGACAACATTCTGAGTGTATAAGTCCTCATAGGAGGGACCTTTGGTGGCCCATGCTTCCCGGTGGTGCCCACCTGCCAGGCCAGCAGATCCAGTGGTAGCTGCTGCACGGTCCTTGCTATATAAAAAGATTAGAGGACAGGAAGAAGAAAAATTAAAGTCTTGGTGTTGGAAAAATAGGGCAGCTGGGGAGGTGAATACTAAAGTATTACAAATAAATGCTATGTAGCAATCATGCTTTAACAATTCTGAGAAACCTCTCTCATACCTCAAGGAGAAAGTTGAATGGGTTAGAAGAACATGGCATATTTATATTTAAGTTCCTGGATCCTCTGGTGTGTATAAATGACGAAGGTTTTATAGTTTAAGATGTTTCAATAAATCTACTTAGGGAGAGGAGAATGATATGGTGACATAATCCATAACCCAAAATCTCTCCCAGTCACATCTTTCATGAGTATTTTGTTTAAAAAACAAAACAAGCAAAACAAAATGCATTACATTTTTAAAAGCATTCTCTCAGCTCAACCCAGAATAAGTCAAAGCGGTTTTGTGCACTTTTCTCTTTGGTGTGCTGGGAAGCTAGAAAAGTATTCTACAAAGCCAGACCTCAACTTAGAGTTAACGCTTTTCTCCTGCTACTCACCAAAAAAGGCATATCCCTATGCACAGATCAGACTCTTTTCTACTGCGTTGTGTTCTTCCATCCCTGCACCTACACCGACTCTCCAGGTCCACCCCCAACCATTATCTCTACCCTGCAGTAACCATGATCTAATTCTCAGTCTATTTTGTTTTGCTTTTTACTGCTACTACCCATGATCTTCTTAGCTTGTTCCAGGCCTGCTCATTCCTTGTATGTTGCCTCATTTCTAGGAGTTAAGTCAAGTTTTCAGTCTTTCTGCTGCTCCCCCGTTTTATCTGCTTGTTTCACTTTCAATCTGTTCTACATTCTTTTGACTATACCCCATTCTCTGTGTGTTTAAGCTCATGCCTTGTCTTTCTCTGCCTGCTACTGATGCTTTCTGCATCAACTTCTGTGCATGACTCTCCCTCCCTCTCTGTTTACACAGCTACGTTTTATCCCATAAACTATCTTTTTTTCATAAACGACCTGATCTGTCTCCATACCTTTTGCTGTGTTCCTTTCAGTCACTGGCTGACTCTCGTGGCCCCATGTTTCTCCTTTACTTCTCTTCCATTCTTCTCTAAATCTTTTCCGTGGATCCTGGACTGTTTCCTAAGTGGAGCCTGTCTCATTTTGAGCCTAACCAATACTTCTTCACTTGTTTTTATGTTCTGTACCACTTCTCTCTCTCAGAAGTCGTTCACTATTTTTCCTTCTTTTTGGTTCAACTTCATTTCTACTTACTCCATTGCTCTTCCTGGCCCACTTTTACCTACTTGAGCCTTCTGCCTCATGCTTAGTTGAGATTTCTCTGTATATATCTCTGCCCATGTATCTGATTGGCCCCTTACATCTCTCCCTGAGAGCACTGTGTCTCTCTCTGACCATCCTCTGTAGGTAACCCTGGGCTTATCCCATCCTTCCTGCTCTGCCTCTGGATCTCTACAGGCCCACTGCCATCAAGTGCTATTTTTGCTATCAAGAAATGTGCTCTCTCCAGTTGTCCAATCCATGCCAATCCAGTCATTTAATCCATGCCTGCCAGCTATCGCCTCCAGCTATACCCAGGGCTGCTTTGGAAACCATCCCTTCCCATCACCTCTGTACCAGTTATTTGCTCTCCTACTCTGAGTCTAAGTCTACGAGGCATCTCTCTGTACCCAATCCATCTATTTGTCTTGCTATATTAAAGTTTTATCCTGCAGCTGCAAGTAACTGGTCTCTTTCTACCTTTTATTTCTTTCTGCATTCATCTAATGTCTTTTTCATGATTTACTAGGTTTGTCTCAATTTAATCTTTTTCTGTCCCTAGTCATTCTCTTTCTATCTTCTACCTGTCCCATGTTGTCTTCCAAAAGGCTGTTGTCTCTGTCTTCACTATAATCTGCCTACACTGGTGGAAGTTGGCTTTTTGAATTCTGGTCTCCTTCAAGCATTCACTTCTCTTTCTCTTCTCTTCTCTCCTGGCCTGATCTGTATTTATGTGTTTCTGTGTTTGCTCTACATTCTGAGTCTCTCCTCTCTCACTCGGTTGTCTCTGTGACTCCTTTTACTATCTCTACTATCCTCAGCCAACATCCTTATCTTGTGCCAAGCTTGCTCTATATGCCTGTCTTCCCCCAAATGTGTCTCCCTGAGCTAACCATACACCTTTTCTGTCTCTTTCCACCAATGTTTCTCTAGTTCTGACCTGGCCAACTACATCCTTGTCCTTAGCTGTCTGTCTCCCCTTCATCCAGACTCTTAAATGAGTCCTCACTCTCTCTGAAGTTACTCTGTTTCTCTCCGTATATAACCTTGAACACATAGTTTTCATCTACGCTCCATCTTTAGCATTAACTCTGAAGACTATCTTCTGAAGGTTAGCAAGAATTTGGTACTTTGAGAACAACAACAAGAGTAGAGATAAAGGACAGGACAATTAAAATAAATGTTAGCACAAGACGACTTTTAAAAGTCTTTTGTTTTTAGTACTCCATCATAGAAACTCAAGACTGGTTTTATTCCAGTTTGAGGCAAGAGAGATTTGACCACAAGTCAAACAAATTTTAAAATTTGGAAGAATATTTTTAGAAAGATATTTTTAACTATGGAGAGTTCACTACATAGATTTTATTTCTACTCTTACCACAGATAAAGACAAATCTAAATCACCAGCAAATGTTATACTAAAGAAAATCTAGGGCCAGCCCCAGTGGCCTAGTGGTTAAGTTTGGCATGCTCTGCTTCAGAGGCCCAGGTTCAGTTCCCAGGCACAGAGCTATACCACTTGTCTGTCAATGGCCAGGCTGTGGCAGCAGCTCACATACAAAAGAGCAGAAGATTGGCAACAGATGTTAGCTCAGGGTGAATCTTCCTCAGCAAAAAAAAAGGAAGAAAAAAAATCTACATGAGAAACACCCAGTTTCACTCCTTCTGTATATTTAAGTTTCTTCTATAAAGAGAACGTCTCTTAAAGATGACAAAAGTGACAATTCAGTTTTGAATCTTTTTCTATTATTTTAAAAATTCTAGAACTTCTAAAAGATACAACCCTTCTCAGGGTAAGGGAAGACTATTATTTCAAAACTAAAATTTTAAAGATCTTTAAGGTGAGTATTAAATAAGATATAATGGAAAAAGCAAGGAATTCCATTGAAGAAAGATAGGAAGACTTTAAATAGCACCAACAGGTTGGCTTGCTGAAAGGCCAACAGTTCTCTGCAATTCAAACATTAGGGTACAGTGATAAAAATAGGGAGCCATAGTTAGAAGTATTTACCCACAGGTAACACCAACTATGTTTCACTTTCAAGGAAGTTGCACTGAAAACTAAGGCAGGCAAGAAATGTGTGGTTAAAATACTTTAAAAACAAAAAAAAGCGAATGCTGTATCCCTTAAAGAACTTCAGCCCCCAGAAGTTGGCTAGGAAAATTCAAATATCCCCAAGAGGTACAACCAATTTAGGATTAGCTAACAATTGGCTGAGTTGCAGCAGGCCCAAGCAGAGTGAGTACTTGAAGTCAAATCTGACTATTTAAAGATTTTTGCCTAAGGCCCACACTGTTCTGCATTCAGTATAAATTTCATCACAGGCACAAGTTAGTAAGACGTGTGTGGCAGAGCTTAGAATCCATGTAACATTATAGTATTTAGTCTCCTGGTAAATTACTTACCCACTCCTGCTCTCCAAAGTACAGGTAGTTAAAACAAGGGCGAGCTTCAAAGTGTTTTTGGTAAGACACAAGGCCTACACTCACCTCTGTTTCAGGGCTGGTATTTCTGTGGGTTCTGGCTCAAGTATTTCATAGGCCAAGTTCACATCCTCTGTCTCCCGAAGCAATGCATAAATGGGCTCAATTTGTTCATTAAACCTTGCCAGAAGAGTGCGTGCATCTTTTTTGGGCATTGCTGATTCATCTTCTTCTACCTCTGTATGGCAAAAAGTACAGCGGAAAGTTCCTACAGAGAAAAAAATAGTCTCATGTCAGGCAAGAGAAATCCTTTAGCGAATAGTTGATATCTCCACTCCTCCTCTGACAAGTTATTACTAAAACTTTCAAATATACAGAAAAGTTGAAAGAACTTTATAGTAAACATCTATGTGCCCACCATCGAGATTCTACAATTAATAGTTTGCTATATTTATCACATTTCTATCTACCTATCACTTTTTGATGCATTTCAAAGTAATTTCACCACTAACTGTGACATAGCAAACAGTTTTTTTTTTTGACCATTTTTTTTTATTGAGTTATTGATAGGTTACAATCTTGTGAAATTTCAGTTGTACATTAATGTTTGTCAGTCATGTTGTAGGTGCACCACTTCACCCTTTGTGCCCACCCCCCACCCCACCTTTCCCCTGGTATCCACTAAACTGTTCTTAGTCCATAATTTTAAATTCCTCATATGAGTGGAGTCATACACAGATTATTCTTCTCTCGCTGGCTTATTTCACTTAACATAATTCTCTCAAGGTCCATCCATGTTATTGCAAATGGAATGATTTTGTTCTGTTTTGCAGCTGAGTAGTATTCCATTGTATATATGTACCACATCTTCTTTATCCATTCGTCTGTTGCTGGACACTTAGGTTGCTTCCACGTCTTGGCTATTGTAAACAGTGCTGCAATAAACATTGGGGTGCATAGGACTTTTGGGATTGCTGACTTCAAGCTCTTTGGATAAATACCCAGTAGTGGGATGGCTGGATCGTATGGTAGTTCTATTTTTAATTTTTTGAGGAATCTCCATACTGTTTTCCATAGTGGCTGCACCAGTTTGCATTCCTACCAGCAGTGTATGAGGGTTCCTTTTTCTCCGCAACCTCTCCAACATTTGTTGCTATTAGTTTTAGATATTTTTGTCATTTTAACGGGTGTAAGGTGACATCTTAGTGTAGTTTTGATTTGCATTTCCCTGATGATCAGCGATGATGAGCATCTTTTCATGTGCCTATTGGCCATCAGTATATCTTCTTTGGAGAAATGTCTGTTCACGTCTCCAGCCCATTTTTTGATTGGGTTGTTTGATGTTTTGTTGTTGAGTTGCAAGAGTTCTTTATATATTATGGATATTAAGCCTTTGTCAGATATATGACTTGCAAATATTTTTTCCCAGTTAGTGGGTTGTTTTTTTGTTTCAATCCTGTTTTCATTTGCCTTGAAGAAGCTCTTTAATCTGATGAAGTCCCATTTGTTTATTCTTTCTATTGTTTCCCTTCTCTGAGAAGGCATGGTGTCCGAAAAGATCCTTTTAATACTGATGTCAAAGAGTGTACTGCCTACGTTTTCTTCCAGAAGCCTTATGGTTTCGGGTCTCACCTTTAGGTCTTTGATCCATTTTGAGTTTATTTTGGTGAATGGTGAAAAAGAATGGTCAATTTTCATTCCTTTACATGTGGCTTTCCAGTTTTCCCAGCACCATTTGTTGAAAAGACTTTCTTTTCTCCATTGTATGCCCTCAGCTCCTTTGTCAAAGATAAGCTGTCCATAGATGTGTGGTTTTATTTCTGGGCTTTCAATTCTGTTCCATTGATCTGTGCACCTGTTTTTGTACCAGTACCATGCATAGCAAACAGTTTTTAATCATATTTCTAACATTTAACTTATTTTAACTTAAAACCAAATTCTTTATAGCTTCCCATTGAAACTTGCACCTTTTCCCAACAGCCTTCCTTTTGTATATGACACATTAGGGTCTACATTATGGGGAAAGCCAAATAAACACCTAAAACCAAGTCCTTAGTCATCCTGTACGTTGTTTCAAGGCGATTTCCTCAAACTTACTAATTATTTCTCTCTAAACAAATTTAATTCAATCCATTTCCAAAATTAAAGTTCAGAAGCCTTTATTGTTCTTATTTCTATATCCCTCACATTCAACTTGTAACTAAATTGTGGTAATTCCTTAGAAACATCTCAGATTTTTCACTTCTACTATCATTTCACTAATCTGGGCCACCATTACTTAGCCTGAAATAGCTTCCTCAATCTGGTCTTTGAACCCCTAGGTTCTCCTTCTCCAATTCCAAGTGTCCTATCGCACCATTTTTATCATCTTATCCCCTGCTCTAAAGTCCATCTGGTAACTGAATTCCTAAAGTCCACGGCATCAAATCTAAATTTCGCATCCTAACATTCAAGACCCTATATAATTTGGCCCAAAAACATCATAAACACAGTCCTTTACCTGTCAAGTAGATTCAAACATTTGAGAGATGATATACTAGACATTACTATTTATCTTATTTGTATACTGCTTTCTGTTTCTAAAACGCTTCTATGCACACTTTTCAATCCTTATACCAAGCCTGGAAAGAGGCTTTGAGGAGTTTTGTGATTTGTCCAAAAACGTGTAGCCAATTAAAAAAACGTAACAAGAGCAGCTATTATATACCGAGTGCTTACTAAGTACCAAGTATCACCAACCGTCTGAGGCTGGTATTATTGTCCATTTAAATCTGCAAAATACAGAGGTTCTAAGGGGTTAAGTAATTTGCTCAAGATCATACAACTAGTAATTGGGGAAGGAGGCAGGACTCAAACCTAAAACATTATGCTGAAACTCACACTCTTAAAATTACTTAACAGTCTACCTCTCTAGCCCCTCTTGGATCTCCAGTTTGGTTCTTATTCCCAATGCCAGGGATAGGCATCCTTCCTTTCTAACCCAATTTACCTGAGGGATTGAAAGAGATCATACAATACTTAGTGCCTGGCACACTGTGAGAACACAAACATTTAGCTTTAAAAAGCCCCATATATGATTGATACATAACCCCACCCCCTAACCCGTCTTCCCCAGGTAAGGAATAAACAAACTAAGCATCTCTACCGCAACATAACAAGAGATCCTACTGATATATTTCAAGCAGAATAAGTTTCTTTACTGCTTCTCACATATAAACAGCCAACACCATGTAAATTCTTTGTTCATATACCTTGTCTAAAATACACTTGATCCATCTTCCTGCTGTCCAAATGCTACCTAATCTTTTATATCTGTTCCAAATAAGTGAGAAAGATAGAGAAAAACAGCCCTTCACAGGTAGGAGGTGGCCCAGCACGTGTAGCTAGGCTGTGATGATTTCTGTCAAACAGATTCTCACAGATCACCCATATCAGATAAGGTCCTCTGTGACCATGATGGAAGTGAGGCAACACCAAGCCAGTTTGAGTCTGAATCTGTCTGAGTACAGACAAAAGCAAGGTCTCTGTACAACTAAAAAGAATCGCAGCTAACACGAATGACTGATGCTGCTTTAACGATTGCAGTTTTAGCCTTGTCCTCTTCCTCTTATCTCCTAGATAAGATTTATTAAGATATCCAATCACAGAATTATCCTCACTTCTTGACAACACCCAACCCAGAGCAAACCCCCACCATGTCCCTGAATCCTCCCCAAAATTACCTAACAAATAACCAAATTCTCTAAGTCTGTCCAGTACAGTCTTACTGAGACAGTCCATGGTTCCCCATGCTTCCCCTGCTACAGAAAGCATCAGTAAAGCCCTCTTTGTTGACTACGGGCACGTACCTGATGGTCTTTACTAACAGGCATTGACATACAGATTCTAGCTTGACCAACTTGAGAAGGATACTATTTACCAAAATAAAGAAAGAAAGGAAGAACAAGTTCTATTTTCTTCATGTGGAAAAGATATAAAGTTGGTTTAGATATCTGAATCCACGTTGCCCACTGGCCATCAAAATGGCTATGTGAGAAGCCAAATTATTACAACTGCTTAGAGCTCAAGAGTGGAATTTGGACTAGAAATTTTTATATGAAAATCAACAACATATAGATGGTAACTGAAGCCATAAAGTAGATCAGAGCATCCAAAGAGATTAAGAGTGAGAAGAATTGGTAGTCAAGGTAAAAACCCAAGGAAAGAGGAATCGTTGAGACAGAAATGGTACAACCAGAGGGATAGGAAAGTGTTTCAAAGAAGAAATGGTATGGTGTTAATTTTTCAAAGTCAACAAGAATTGAAAACCAGTTTTTACATTTAGTAACAAACAGTAATTAGTGACCTTGACTACAGAGGTTTTAGCTGGTATGCCATCTTATTCTCTAACTATTCCAGGCTGCCTCAGCCTCTTCTCTTCAATGGCAATAAGGAATATAATCCACATGGGAGTTAAAAAATAAATCATATAAAGTAAGGTCTAAATCAGCTCTTGGATACCTGAATTAAGAAAACACACTGATGTGGGACTTATGTTGACTGCTGAAAGATGGGTACTTACAGAGACTGTCAATGAGAACTGGAGAATACTACAGAGAAGTTATCTAATTCAGTAGTTTTCAAAATTATTTTTAAAGGAAGACATCCCATTCCTTAAGTGAAGAAATACCTAACATATAAACTAAAAGCAAGTGCTCTGGTTGGACCACAGAAAGACAGCTAAGACAAAGAGCAACACTAACAATCCTTTCAATGTGTCTTCAAAACATTACAAACCAGCCTCCTCTTGATCCGGGATCACCACAAAAATAAAGCACGTAAGCATTCTGGAGTTCAAAGAAGGAATATGACTTCTAGCTGAGGGCACTAGGGAAGGTTTATGGAGAAGGTGTGCCTTTTGAGGTAGAAGAAAAGCAGTTGTTACAGAGATCAAGGAAAGGTGGAAGAGGAAAGGACATTCTAGATCATTATAAGAGAAGTAGGTAGCTGAAAATAATGCTAAACTGCAATTTCATTCTAGTAGGAATATGGTTATGAAAAAGAACGGTAAAAAATGGAATTAATAGGATAAACTAGGGTGGTCATAAGTGGGTCTTGAATGCCAAGCTTCATTTTGACTTCATTCTTTAGTAATAGGAAAGTGAAAGATTTTGGGAAAGAACATGAGGTCATCAAAACTAATATTTATAAGTATTGATCTGCCTTAGTGGCTTGAGGTGGTCTTCCAATAAGCCAGTTCTTAACTGAGTGTTTGCATAAAATTACTAGCAGAATTTTTAATTATACTCAGGCCCCACCCCAGAGATGCTGATTCAGTAAGTCTCGAATGGGCCAGGAATGCAAATTTTAAAAGTCCCACAAGGAATTCTAATGTACACCCCTGGTGGAGACCTGTTGTTAAGTAATCAATATAATAAATATCCCAACTCTTCTTGTAACTAGACCACTCTGTACTAAGTAGCGTGCACAGAATACACTGCTGAAGTATGAGAAGAAACTGGAATTGAAACTCAGAGCTCTGTACCATCTTTCCCTTCCCACACATAAGACTAAGAAGGCAAAAACTGGAAATGGTGAATCCAAGCCACATAAAGGAGAACACGCAAGCTAGATCTAAGGATGTGGCAGCAAGGAGAAAATGAAGGCTACAAAGATTCTTTAGGCAAAGTTTGACAAATGATGGGATTAGGAGAAAAAAGGTTCAATGATAACACATTCGTTTGATTATCTACATTCACAAACTACAAAAGAACTGAGAAAGCTAATTCAAAAATATTCCCATGTGTTCTTCACAGCCAAGTCTGTGCCAATAGTATTATCTAAATCTGACATACAGGGGAATAAAGACTCAGAGAGGTTAAATTTACCAGGTCATAACTTAAAAACAAAAATCACCAGCCTCGATGCAAATATAAATCTTTCTGACTCAAAAAACTAAATTCACTGTATCATCCTGAATTCCACATCCCTTTCCCAACCTCCTATCATCCCTGCCAGCTCCAGTGTAGCAAACTTCCCCCATGTATAAACATAGGCTCTACCTTCTTAAAATAAGAAACAGGATAGAGGACTTATAACAAAGAATTTACTTAACAGACATTAAGTGCCTATCACATGCCTGGCATTTACTCACCTGAGTTTTAATCTATCAGATTTGCCAGAAGGATCAAAATATATCCAGTTGTAGATAACTAACAGGCATTGAAAGTAGGGAAAAAAAGATCTTTAACAAACAGATATTTCAAAACCACATTTTAGGGTTGACTATCCAGTAGTATATCAATATCCCAATTCTATGACTGAGGACTCTTCTAATGAATTAAGTTATCACTCCAAAATGAGAAAAGAAAGAGACCTAATTATGGATACGAAAAAGGGAGAGCAGGGAGAGTGAGGGGAAGAGGGAAGAATTCTACACAATTTTAACTTTCTCCCAAAATAAGAAATGTAAAAACAAAAATGAATCAGGGGTGGAGGGAAGGGAGAGAAGGGACTAGGAACAAAAGAAAAAAAAATAGTAAAATTCAACAAAATTCAAACTTAATATTTTTCCTTTGCTAACCACAAAAGAAAATTTAAGTGGTGTTTATTATGCTGGCCAAGGTCTTCCACTTAATTGTTTCCAACATGTTACTCATTTTAACAAACATAGCACTCAGTCATGTGAATATTAAGTCAAGGGAATAATAAATAAATACAAATAAAATCAAGGTGAAAAAATGTTTACCCTCCTTACTTTGAAAAGAATGCTTTAAAAATTTATCATTGAGGAAAAGAGCAGAAAACATTATGAGTCAAATTCCCCCAAAATTAGACATTATTTAGGATTGTATCTTTTCCCTCTTCACTCCAGTAAATACAATGAACAGGTCATCAGCCAATGCCCAGAATTCTCTGTCAAAGATCTGTCAAAGGTATTAGTGGCAACTGGAATATTATTCAGCCATCTTCCTCCCCTCCCCCCCAAATAATTAAAATAAGCCCAATTGCTTTGAGGTGGCACAGGTGCCGCAGAGCCGAAGGGGGAGCCAGGTTGCAGCCCAAGTCCTCAAGGCTGGCCAAGGAAACGGGAGGATCAAATGTCTGCCACTGCAGAGCTCTCACCCCAGCACAGAGGGACTGATGTCCCGAGGATTTCCCACAATCTGCCTTCCTAAGTCTAGCCAATTATCTTCTGAGCTGCTTTTGTGGAATGGAGCTCACATTCTAGTGGGGGGTAGTCAAGACAAAAAATAACATCAGAAATTGATAAGTATACTAAAGAAAAACAAAGCAGGGAAAGAGGATAAAGAAAAAGGGAGTGAAGGGAAAGGAGCATTGCTCTATGATATAGCTAACTCAGGGAAGACCTCTCTGATACAGCAACATGTGAGCAGAGACTTAAAAGGCATAAAGGAGCCAGTCAGGTGGATATCTGGGCAGGAGGAACCAGCATGTAAAAAGGCACGTAAAGTGAAGGTGGGCCTGGTGCACGCAAGACACAAATAACATGGCCAGTGCAGCTGCTGTGGAGTGAACATGGGAGAGAGCAGTAGAAATAAAGTCTCCGAAATGGGGGGTGGGGGGCGGGTGGGGGCGGTGGGGGGGGTATAGACAAAAGACCTTATAAGTTCTGTTAGGGACTGTGCATTTTAGAAAGGTCACGAGCTACTGTGACAGATATTCCATATGGGCAGCAAAATCTAAGCAAGAGAGAACAGCTTAGATAACTTTCCTGGACAATCCTATGAGAAAACTTTGGATAAAAGTATTTTATGACAATTAACAGTTCCATGTTAAAACCAAGCATCTAGGACCAGAACTCCTAGGATTTTAGTGAGATAAAGAGGAAACTATAAAACTGCAAGACACATCACTAACATACTAGATTAAAAATCCAACCACCATATATACCTTAGGAAGCATATTTGGACATTGTTTTCCCTCTCGGTGAATATTTTATGGATTTTGTAGATTTGGGGAAAGGGAGTGAACCAGGGAGCTTGGGAAAATAAGACTGCCAGAAAATTGTAAGTATTATCCTCCATTATGTCACAATGTGTTTCTGAAGATGACATAATTGAACAGAGCATGTTCTCTACACGAACACTACTATAACCAGGAGTTTCAACTGCTAACCAAGGCTTTCAAATTAACCAAGTCACTAACACCATCCTCTACCAGCAGTGATAAAACAAGCCCAAACCTATATATACTTTTAAAATGTCAAAATGTCAACTATTCTCCAAATTAAAGGGTGCTTTCAAATTAGAGTTGACAGAAACCATGTATGGTATAGACTAAACTGAACTTATGATTTTACACATGCTAAAAGGCCTCGAATGATTACAGGACTTGCCCAAGGTAACAGTTACTAACATAGTCCGAGACCAGAAGCCAGGGCTCTAGAATCCTAATACACTGTCATTTTACTCTATTACAGCCAATGCTTTAAAATAAAAAAAATTCTGAAAATGATATCCATTGAACACACTGATTATGCAAAAGGTCCCTATGTAATAAGCGCTCTAAAAATCCCTGACAATACTATCAGAAGTTGGCCAAGCATTAATAACCATAAGCTGTTATAACAACAAAATATTTAATTAAGAATCACTTTGGGGGCCAGCCCAGTAGTGTAGTGGGTAAGTTCATGCACTCTGCTTCAGTAGCCTGGGTTCGCAGGTTCGTATCCTGGGTGCAGACCTACACACCACTCATCAAGCCATGCTGTGGAGGCAGCTCACATACAAAATAGAGGAAGACTGGCACAGATGTTAGCTCAGCGACAATCTTCCTCAAGCAAAAAGAGAAGGATTGGCAACAGATGTTAGCTTGGGGCCAATTTTCCTCACCAAAGAAAAGAAAACAAAAGAAAAAGAATCATTTTGCTTTCTTAGATTTCAAAAGGGCTTATGCGGGGTGGTGAGGTGGGGTCGGGATGTAAGGTAAAAGGACTGGAAGGATAACCACAAAACTTAATAGTTGTTAACACATTGAAAGGTGGTGAGATCAGGGACTGCATTGAGTGGGAGAAGAGAGAGGAAAAATTAGGTTTCCCATTTTATTCTACATAGTTTTCTATGATTTGAGTCCTTAACAAATTTATATACATATATTACTTATGTATTTTTAGAAGACAGAAAACAACTATTTTGAGTCCTCCAACGACACTCAACTCCCTCTTAACTAATACACAGAAGTTACAGTCATTCTTAGGCTAATGTTTGAAAGCATTATCAAAGTCCCTTGTTGTAACTTTTATAACTCAAAATGTTCAGGGGACTGGGCCGGCCCCATGGCTAAGTGGTTCAAGTTCGTGCCCTCCACTTCAGCGGCCCAAGGTTTCGCTGGTTTGGATCCTGGGCGCAGACATGGCACTGCTTGTTAGGCCACGCTGAGGCAGTGTCCCACATGCCACAACTACAAGGACCCACAACTAAAAATATACAACTATGTACTGGGGTAATTTGGGGAGAAAAAGCAGAAAAAAAAAGTTCAGGGGCATACACATTAAAATACTAGTCTCAAAAAGTCACCTTCTATTCTAATTTCCAAACTTTATTTCATAAAGCAAATTTCTTCAGTTTGACTAAGTAAGGGTAAATGAACGGAAAAGGAATTGCTATTATAAAATAGTAACAGACGTGACAGGGACGTAGTCACATATTTCCTAGAATTATTTTACCTGTAATAAAAAGGAATTTGAAAAATCATCCTTTAACAGTTCACTGCAGAACATGTAACACTGTAAAATACTCATTTGTTTGCATGCAAAAGGAAAAAACCAAGCAAGTTTAATGTATTTTTAAATTCAGATCTCAAACGTATTAACGATGTACACAATAAAATCTCACACCCCAAAACTCTATCTTTCAATGAAATTGGCTTCTGTCCTTCCTTAAATGGACACTTCTAGATTTGGTCTAATCAAGCATCATTCCTAGATTCTGGAACTCATTATATAGGGGAAAAAATGTACTATGCCTGGGAGGGAAAATAAATTTAAGTATGGTACTTGGTTGAATGCTAAAGCTTGCAATAAATTCTCTAAATTAGGCCTAAAACAAATTCATTTCAGCATGCAGTGAGCAGGCAAAAAGTCTGTGGTTTTATATGACTATTTGAAAGACAATTATCAATAGAATATTATGTGCTATTATCAAAACTAACAGCAACTCTTCACAAATAAATTAGCTCCTATGTAATCAGCATCAAAATACAAAAAAGATAAAACATTTTTTTAAAAAAAGCTCTCAAATCCACAAAATCAAAAGCAACAAAATTTTTTTAAAAATCAGTCTTAAGGGTTTGGTAGCAGGGAAGAATGAGTAAAAGAGGGAAGATACTGTGGCCAGCCTGCTGGTGTAGTGGTTAAGTTCACATGCTCCAATTCGGCAGCCCAGGGATTGCAGGTTCGCATCCTGGGTGTGGACACAGCACCGCTTGTCAAGCCACACTGTGGCATCATCCCACATAAGGAAGGAAGATCAGCACAGATGTTAGCTCAGGGCCAATTTTCCTCACCAAAATAAAGAGAGGGAACATACTTGTTCCTTACATCTTTCCATAACTTGTTTTTAATTTTTTTAACTTACTCTAATAATACCCACTTCCCACCACCAAAAACATCCACGCCGCTCAGCTTTCCAGCATAATTTTGTAATGAACCAATCCTGGGCAAGATTCCAAATCAGCAATTGAGCAAAATAACCTTGAAAGATTTCTTTTTTGTTTGTCTGTTTGTGTTTTTAGCTTTTCAGGAACTGAAAATACTGCTTATAAGACATCTCCTATGCTAAGCAGAAAGAGATGAAGACAGGAAAAAGCCTGCTCTATGAAGGCAAACATTATTAACAAGTCTTTAAGAGTCTCACAAATATAAGACCTTAACAATTTAAAAAGGTTAGGTAAGGGAATTAGAGAGGAATTTTAATGAAACAGGGATCAGGAAACTGATCCTTCTATAAACCAAAAGGCTTTACCTGCAGTCACAAAGCAAGAAGGAACTCATATGATTAACCCTAAATTTGTATATGAATATCCCAAGTACAGTAGATATGGGGTTTACTTGAATATCCCAAGTGGCTCTGAACTAACCACTAGAAAAGGTACAATTCCCACTGTTGGCTATTTTTAGCAGTTATTTGAGACTTATTTTATTTTAGACTGACTTAGTTATTAAAGACTTCTTTCATACTAATCCTAAAATCCGTCTCTAAGTCTTTTCCAGGGAGCCACACAAAACAAGCTGAATCTCCATGAAAGCTATATATTCTTCCCTAATATTTAATCTAAGACATCCTAGAAATCTATATAACCCTAGATTTATCCATTACTTTGTAGGATCCTCCAATCCCTAGAGCACAACGTAGGCATGTGTATGTGCACCCATACACACATCATTTGATGAGCTGAACTAGATAAGTAATTTCTAAATTCCTATTTCTAAGATTTTAATAAATTCCTTTTCTTTTAAAGATTTATTTTTCCTTTTTCTCCCCAAAGCCCCCAGGTACATAGTTGTGTATTCTTAGCTGTGGGTCCTTCCAGCCGTGGCATGTGGGACACCACCCCAGCACGGCTCGATGAGCGGTGCCATGTTCGCGCCTAGGACTCCCACCAACAAAACCCTGGGCCGCCTGCAGCGAAGTGCGCGAACTCAACCACTCAGCCACGGGCCGGCCCCTTATTAAATTCCTTTTTAAAAAATTTAACTCATTTCAAAGTTTATTTAAAATAAGATTGCCAGGTCTCTAGGTGAATTCAGTAATAGCAGCTCCAAAACTATTTCCAACTCAAATATCTAACAAGTTAATCCCAGCCACAATAAAATGACTGTGCCATATATGCCTTTACAGAAGCTGTAAAACTATATTCTTTTGCCCAATATTTCCACTGCTCAGAATTCTTCTTAAAGAAAAACTTAAACAGGAATAAAATGCTATATACACAAAAGTATCAAAAGCATCAAATTTATACTAGCAAAAAAATAGATAAAATCAAAGTGCCCAAAAGGGTTGAAAAGGAAAATGGGACGGTGGGGGGAAATCATACCTGTTAAAACATATATGAAACACTAGATAGAAACTGGAGTTTGGTACATTATGGAACCGAGAGATAACACATTATTCTTGGCTATGATTGTAATTATAGATAATGTGCAAAAGGCTGGTGGTTTTGTGGGTAATTTTTTTCTCTTCAAAAATTTCTCTGGCTTTATGGCTGCATAATTTTTAAATTAAAAATGGAAAATATAAAGCTATTTCTATATCGTCCAACATTAATATCTAAAAAGAGAATATGGTCTCTTCCTCCCTTTTGGGGAAGCCTGTTGCTGAATTTAACTTAGAAGTGTCATTAACTAAATCATCCATGACTGAGACTGCTAAAGTAGAAATTCTATTTACATGATCAGAAAGCTGGCTAAATCTAAAACATACATTTATGAACCACAAGATGCTATTTTGATAATTTGAGGGATTTCATGTCATGTTTTCTTTGTTTTAATTACATAAAACCCCCATATTTCAGGAAGTCAAACAGCTGGTTTTGCCTGATTAAGTTTCTGAAACCAAGAAGTAGTGGGCAAAGGCTAGGCTATTCCATTTTAAGGAAAGAGAGTATCTATACATACCAAACACCAAACATTCGGAGAGAACACCAAAGGCAAAATCTAAATGGAAAGTATGGAGAGAACCTACACTCTTTAGGAAAAAAGAGAGGGTAGGGAAAAACTGGAAACTGAAGTAGGAAGATCACTAGCTTATGTGCGAATCAACACTGGTAAAACAATTCTTGCTGGACTCAGAGTTCCCTGAGCATAGAAATTCCCAATGCTCATCTAAGAAGTCACTACCCTTTGTTCAGTGGCAGAGAACTGTCCATACACTTGAGTTATGAACTTTTTGTCAGGGAAACCGTAAAGTCTAGAAGCTTCAAATCTAATTTCAGAATATTCCCTAATTGCTAATATAAACCACAGTTCAACCTAATAACGGTTCATATGGGAATGGAGATAGAAGCCCATCAGATATCCCCATCATTTGATCAGAAATATCGTCAATCTCCAATAGCAACCAGGAAATAGAACAGCTTTGTACAGGACTGGGCTTAGGATGAAAACTACTCTATCAATTTCAACAGAGCATAAATATTACAGCAGAAAAAGTTCCCTCCTCCTCCTTTGAGACACATACCAAATGTTTATTTCCCATCTTCTTGAAAATGAGGGGCAGGAAGGTGAATACTGAGCAAAACAGGAAGGGAGCAGAGAGAAAAAGACCAAGATTTCTAAAGGGAACGTATAGACCAAGGGAGGGTGTCAAGGTATTAATGGTGAAACATCACATCAGAGCTGACAAGCAGACTGGGGCCTAATATCACCCAGTCAGCACATGCTCTCCTTAAAGGAAAGCTCAAGTGAAAAACCACATTATAATCAAAAGGCGAGAACATTCTCAGAACGAGGGTCACCAATGATGAAGAATTTTCAATTATGATTCCTCAGGCTTCACTGTAGAGACATAACTTCCAATTAAGTTGATTATGAGTGTTGGCTGATCAGGGCACCCTCCCCTGAGTGATGCCAAGGTAAAGTGACTATTCTTGCTCTCCTGAACTCCTTCTTTCTCCACTTCATGCTGACCATACCCTCATATTAATTCAGTCTTTGTTCAGACTGGCCACACAATGACTGTTTCAATTTTAGCTCTCTTTCATAAAATGTTTTCTTGTCCCCTACCCTTTCTCAACTCCCTCATTCTAATAACCTTGACTATATTTGGGTGTTAGGCCATCTCTTCCACAGGCCACCTGTTGATTACCATTAGTTTCATTCAAACACTAACCCTAGGTGAAATTCAAAGAGCATCATGGACCAATCTCCTAAATACTGATATACAAGAGTGGAATAACTTCCTTTTAGAAAGTTTCATGAAATTAAATAAGAACCAAATGATGAATATATGTAGTAGAAGCACATTACTTTAGATTACCCTCTCTGAGGGACTGGACAACACCTTCCACTGCAGTCAAGAGTGACGAAGATGACCACTGTAACACCAACATCTGCAGAGAATCACAAAACCAAAACCCAGAGCTCCTTTAAGAAATCTGTTAGAGTGAATGGCAAAAATCATGAGACTTTTCTAGTCTATCTTGAAAGAGCTCCAGATATATTCTACCACCTTCCTTTATAGCACACTCAAGCAATTCTTATACTCAGGATGGTTAAGATTTTCTTGTAACTAAGATCTCTCCTACTTAAGCCCTTTCAAGGTAAATAATTAGGTTCAGACAAATTAAACATTTAACACAAATGTGAATACTTTAAATGACTTTTCATCCAAAACGACTGCTTCACAGTAAACAAGGAAAAAAAGTCACAGGCTAGCTCTAGCTTTTTGTCAACAATCTTAGTTGATATTGGGATTATTTCCCATCAAAAAAATTTTTTAATGTACAATTCATAACATATACAAAAATCAGAAGATTAAACATGTATGTAAATCTGTAATTTTTTTATAATAAAATGTTTCAAGTGTGCAAGTTTAAGTTACATTTTTCAGATAGTTTTTTAAAAGGTAGATCTACGAACTAAAAAGTGACCTATACTCCTGAACTTAGCCCCAACAAAGGACAATCTAACTTAACAGTACTGAATCTTTCTAGAGATTTTTATCTCTAGAAAATAACGCAAAATTGATTCACCAAGTAATTAGCAAAACTATAGTCTCTTTTCCAGTTTCCAAATAACAAGGCAAGTAACCAGACAACCTAGCACTTTCGAGTTTCTCATGTTAATGCTAGACATACTGTATTTTTAGAAAATACATGTTTTATGAATTCTGTGTTGATAAGAAAAATCCTTAAAACTATTTAATTAAATGAAACAAATTATATATCTTGTTGACAATTCTTTTCCATTAATGAATGGCTAAGAGACAATATTTATCAACTTGTTAACTTGGAAAGGGTGCCCCTCTTATTTCATCTGGCTAACTCTTACTTATCTTTTAGGTCTCAGCTGTTACTTAACTTCTTCTAGAGGCCTTCTCCAAATTCAGATTAGATGCCCTAGTTATATACTCCTGATAGCACTTTGCACTTCCACTAAGAAAGTGTTTAAAAAGACTGCATTGTAACTGTCTGGCAGTGACTGGCACAAGTAGGTACTTAAATATTTGTTGAATGAAGAGGTCAAAAATAAAGCTGTCAGAATAGCCTCAAAGTAGTATTGAAGTCAACCCTTCAGATTAGGCTACAGCTATAAATAAATAAGGGGTGGGGGAGGGAGCAGAGGTAGGAGGGCCATGGGTGGGAGAGGACACTCCCTGGTGAAGCAGAAAGGCTTTGTAAAAGTTTTTAAAAATAGTATGACAGTCAAACTGGACAGTAAGATGACTAAAAATGACTGTATGCTGACTGATACCAATTCATTCACTTTCATAAGGATATATATGACTGGTTTAAAAATTAGATCAATTTAAGAAAAAGGATACATACATATTTTATTTTAAAGTTACTTAAAAGAAAGATCCATAAACTGGAAAAATCTCACCTGTCATGGGATCAAAGAGCTGATTAGCTTCTAAGTCTGTAAAAGTACTACTACACACAGGACATTTGAAGGAAGCCCGGTTGGTGGAATCTCTCTCATCAGTTTCAATCCTCCTTCTCATGTGGTCCAATTTATATTTGACCACATTTACAAGAGTACGATAATTGATAAAGTAGTAGTTATGGCGAGTGGTCTTCCCATCTGCAGCAGTCTCTACCCTCATTCTGCATTTGATGAACTTGTCTCCCTTTAAATTATTCAGAACTGATCGAAGTTGCTTCCGATCAAACTTGAGCAGCTCCAGCATATCCTCCTCTTTCACACAGGGGTTCCGGATCAAGATGTCCAAGGCCAAAGCATGCTCAATGCCATAAAACCCCCGGATCACATACTTGGCTAACCTCTTCAATGCTGCAGGAACCTCAGTGAGGACGTCTGGGTCTGCCATTTTTAGCAGCAAACTTCAACTTTAGATATACTGAATTCAGAAAAAAAAAGAAAAGAGAAGGTTAGCTAGGCTAAAGACACAGTAATCATTTTAAATCTAGAATAATCAACCCATTAGGTAGCTGGTAGCTACCACTATTCTTGGAGTGCCACAAAGGTACTCAAAACATTGTTTTAAGACTTACAATGCCTAAGCATTTAACAGAGAACAAGATTTTTCTGTAGAGTACACAAAAAATTACATCTAAAAAGCTTGACATATTTCTTAAATAGTTATTTCCATGATCTACAGTGTGCTTGATCCCAAAAAGCAACTTATTACTTACAGCAATGACATATCAAGCCCACTTTACTTTAGAAAGAGACACACAAAAAAGCTAAATAAAGTCTATTCTTTTTTATTTTTTTTTTGCTGGGAAAGATTCACCCTGAGCTAACATCTGTTGCCAATCTTCCTCTTTCTGTTTTTTTCCCTTCCCAAAACCCCAGTACCTAGTTGCATATTCTAGTTGTAAGTCCTTCTGGTTCTTCTATGTGAGCTGCTACCACAGCAAGGCTACTGAAAAGGAGGGGTGTGGTTCTGTGCCCAGGAACTGAACCTGGGCAGCCAAAGTAGAGAGCACTGAACTTTAATCATTAGGCCATCACAGCTGGCTTGAAGTCTCATTATTCTTTTTATTTATTTATTATTTTTTTACTTTTTATTTTATTTTTTTGGGGGGGGGGAAGACTAGCCCTGAGCTAACATCTGCTGCCAATCCTCCTCTTTTTGCTGAGTAAGACTGGCCCTGAACTAACACCCATGCCATCTTCCTCTACTTTATACATGGGACACCTACCACAGCATGGCATGCCAAGCAGTACCATGTCCACCCCCGGGATACAAACTGGCAAACCCCAGACTGCTGAAGTGGAACGTGCGCACTTAACTGCTGCACCACTGGGCAGGCTCTGAAGTCTCACTATTCTCAATGCCACAGATCTTTGGGAATGCTGGAAACCCCCTGAGAAACCTAGCATTTAGCATATCCTTAAAGTGTCTTTCTTGAGTAAAATTTGTATATCAAAATATATTCTAGGATGTTTTACATAGTCATGCTCTCACAATAAAATCACAACAAACCAATAAACACATAAGTAATGACCAGTTGGGGTGTTTGGCAAAATTACTGTTATAAATCTGAAAGAAATTAACACTTAGATCCAGACAGCTTTACCAACCTTGAAAGTTAAATCTAATAACCAATTAAGTAAACACCATACAGTCCTAAAAAAATAAAAGTCCAAGATATCCTTAACTACTGGATCCCTTGCAGGACAAAGCAGAAGCTAAGTGTACCCAATTCTCCTGTCCATGACCCAGAAAGCTGTATTCCAGAAGCCCAAACTGGCATGGGCTAGACTTTCATGTGGTTGTTGGAAAGCCTGGGCTTTGGAATTCAGAGTTAGACAGGCTGTGTTTTGTTTTCGTAGCTGTGTGATCCTAAGCAAATCCCTCAAACAACTTCAAGCCACACTTTACTATCTGAGAAATAAGGATAATATCAATTACCTCAATGAGGCTGTGATGAATAAATGAGAATGTAAGTAATGTGCTTAGAAAGCACTTGTTAATAAGGATAGCTTCCATATCGATTTAAAAGGTCCTAAACTAAAAATGACCAGGCTATCCACCCAGACTATGTCAAATGAAATTTCCCTGCACCATAGAGAAATTTTTAACAGATATCCCATTGAACTATTTCAATAGGGAGTCATATTCTGTTATTAACACTAGTTTCTATTGAACCTTTTATTTAAAATCAGTGGTTACCATCAATCCTATCAAATTTGATCTCTTTTTATAAGAAATTATTTATATCCACAGTACTATAATAAGATATTCCTAAATAACTAATCTATACACATAGTTTTTTTTGGGGGGGGGATATAATGCTCTACTTGTAATAAAGGAAAAATAAAAGGAGTCAGCTGTAATATATACTTCATATTCTAAATACACAGGCATGACTATATACAAGAGATAACAAAGTAGCACCTACATCCAAACCTGTGGTCCTAGAGCCTTCTGCTCGTCCCAAGGCTTAAGGATGCCCAGCAAGGGCTGGATTCAACACCAAAGTAGTATCATAGCATGCTACCAGATACATTTTGTTCTCCTTTCCAATTTGGTCTATACATTGTACTTGAGCCCAGTTTTGGTTTTTTTGTTTGTTTTGTTTTACATGCTCAACAGTTGGCAGAACACAACACATGGCTTCAGAAACATCCAACAGACCAAAGAATGGCGGACAAATGTCAAAATAACCCACTTTTCTAGTATTATTTCTTACTATCGTATTCCCCTCCCTGATCTCCCATTCCATACACTCCATTTTCCAGACCAATGATTCTCATCCCTTGTTCTTAGGCAGAATCATCTGCGGAGCATTTAAAAATACTCACCCTGGGCCCCATTCCCAGAGATTCTGTTTCAGCTGGGCTGGGAGGGCCAGATTAGGCATTATCTTATTTTAAAAGCTCTTTAGGTATCTCTAATACACATAAAAAGTCCCTGACCACTGATCAGACAAATCTGGTGCCTGGCTATCACATAACCTACCATTGCACATCCTGCATGGGGAGGACCCAGTGCCACTTACCATTCACCCGGTTTCCTTTGCCTGAAACACCTTAGGGGACCCTAAAGATTTGAGCAAGAGAGTGACATGAGGACTCTGCAGTCCAATAGTTTTTGAGTTTTGAATCCCAGTTCCACCATTCTTAGCATGTGACCCTGGAAAATTCTGTCTCAGCTTCCTCATACATAAAAAGTGATTAACAGTGCCTTCTTCATAGAGTTGATGTATGGATTAAATGAGATAATTCATGTAAAGTGTTCTGCTTTCAAGGCTTGATATCATAAGAGTTCCATTAAGCACTGGCATTCACAATAAGACCCCCTATTTAGGAAAGTGACTCTTATAACGACATGAGAAATGGACTGAAGTAAGTGAAGATAGACGCACTGTGGAAGGATGAGGAGCTAAGGAAGAGAGCAAAATTGCAAGAGGCTAGGATGAATGAAACTTATTACAGAAACAAAATCAAAAGGACCCAATAATATATTGGAAATAGAGTAACAGAGTAGGAAAATTTTAAATAGCTATTTGGGTTTTATTTTTACAATTGTTTATTACGGTAAAATACACATAACACAAAACTTACCAATTAACCATTTTTAAGTATACAGTTCAGTAGTATCAAATACTTTCATAATTTTGTGCAACTATCACCACCACCCATCTCCATAACTCTTTTCATCTTGTAAAACTGAAATGCGATAGCCATTAAAAAATAACATAGTTTAATATTAAACAATAACATGTAGCTATCTGCTTTGAGGCAGAGTAATTAGGAGGACAAAAGTACTACCATGAGAAATAGGTTAGCACCTGAAGAGGAACAGGTTTGGAAGAAATGAAGTGTTCAACTTTTAGTTGCTTGTCTTCACCACAGAATATTCTGGTGAAGATGTCAAGCAGGTAGCTGAACAAATGAAACTGGAGCTCAGGAAAGTAGCCAGGTTATGCCACCTTGTTCAAAATCTCTGTCTTCTAAAATGCTCCTTCCTGACCACTGTGTTCTCTCTTCCACCACTTCTACTTCCCCACTTAGGCTGAAGCTCCTCCTCAATTTCTGGATTTCTTAAATTACTTAGGTCAGAGGTCTCAAACTGGCAGCCTTGCCACTGTTTGACCCAAAGAATGTTTTGAAAATCTTCTGAATTACATTAGTTGCCAACATTTAAAATTGTGAGATTTCACATAAATTTCAACTTTCAGCTCCTCTTGAAAATTGGAATTATCTGAGGAAAAAAGTGAGGCCATGTTACCACATGGAAACAATAAGCTGAAGCTGAAGAGCAGTTGACAGTTTTAAAGAGGGAAGGAGCTTGGCTGGCCTCTGGAGACTTCTGAGTGTGCAACCTCTCAGGCCAGCCCTTTTCTGTCTCAGAGTCCATCAGTCGTCTCCCAACCTCACCTATCTCCCTAACCAGCCCAGACCCCCAAAGGCAAATTGGTTTTGTTTTTGAACTGTATGTATTCTAATCATAAAAACACGTAAGGACTACTGTGCACCAAGCACAGAGTTAGAGAAACAACACTGAGACGAATGCATTCTCTGCACTCTGTCTACCCATGGGCCTCATCTCCAGCTAGACTGGCATTCTCTCAGTGTCACATGAGCCGTATGTGCTTTCCCCACTTTCAGGCCCTCGCACATGCTGTTCTTTCTGCCCTCAAAGCTAAGCCCAAACTCCCTTCTCCTAATCATCCTTCATATCTCAAATGACATTTCCTCAGAGAGATCTTCCCAGATTCCCCTGGGTAGCTTAGTATGACTCCCTCTCACACGTTCCCATAGCACTTTACCCTTCTTTCTTGCAGGGCACATACTCGTACTTTCTCCATGTCTATCTCTGAGGCTGGGGGCTTAAACTAGTTTACCGGCTTTCCAGCATCCAGCACAGCTAGGCAAGTACTTCCATAAAACTTTCAACAGATAAGCACGTGTTCTTCCAACACGCCCACCCTGCCAGCCTCCCCCAATTCACTTCCTCCACTGCTGCTTCCAGAGTAGAGAAGGATAGGCTATTAGAAATCCTCTTCCTAAACTTCAAATGGTTTTAAACAGAAGGTGACAAGATCAAATTCGCGATTTTAAAAGACGACTCTGACTGCAGGGCGTAAAATAAAGGGAGAAAGGAGCAGATGCGGAGAGCCCAGGTGGATTATTTCAGTATTCTACTATTCCAGTTCTAGAATCTGGATTCTCTACATCTAACTGTGGTTTTCTTGGTTACCATATTTCATGGTATTCTCCACGCCTTCCTACATAAAGCGGCTATCACCGCGAAACCTCCGGACCAGCTGCCCTCCACGAGCCCGGTTCAGTCATGTTCACTACTCCCCACTGCGAGACCCCGAGGCCCTAAGTTCCCTCGGACTCTGCCAGCTGAGTCCAGGGCCACACTCGGCGAGGCCAAGTCCGTCCTACCAGAGGTCGCACACGGGCCGCTCCGGGGTCAATGGTTCTTTGGAGGACCAAGTCAAGAGAGTACCTAAGAGGAAGAGGGTAGCTAAGGAGAGAGGAGCGAAAAGGAGGAGAAACCCTGAAATGCGACTCCAGGCCAGGGAACCGAGAACAAGGAACAGGGAATAAGGTTTACCAAAGCGAATCCTCGAACACTCCCACTACAGCTTCCCTCAGCGCCTCAACTACCGGCTTAACCGAGCCACGCCACCTGTGCGACAACGAAAACGCATCATTCCTGCGACCAGCTTTGGAAACCACCGCTACTCTTAACCAGGCGGGCCAATCAGCACAGTGAAGCCTTCAATCAAGGCGTCATGCTCCGATTGGCCAATGAAATTAAAGGCTCGGCCTTCCATACCCAGCTCTGATTGGCTTACAGTCCCGGAAAAGGTGTTCACCTCGGGAAGGTTGTGGCAAGATGGCGTCCCTGGATCGGGTGAAGGTACTGGTGTTGGGAGACTCAGGTGAGCGGTTTAACCCAATTCTGGGGCTCCCGGCACTTTTGAGTTATCTGATAACCCTCCCCCTTCACTACTCTCTCCCCTACAACTCGCTGTGTCTGGTCCGTGGCTGAAAGCCCTCTCAAGCCTAAAGACTACACTTCCCAGAGGACTTTGCTCTGTTTGACGCAGCGGTGGCGTCGCGCGGGTAGGGGGCGCAGAGCCCCAGTCCTTCTCCGCCCTCGCAGTTCTCCACGTTGGTCTCCCTGGCGCCTGTAGTCTAGTGTGTTTTGTCAATTCCTTTGTTTTAAAAGATATCCTCACGCTGAGTACTATATTGGGTGCTGTGTGAAGTAGACAGAAGTTAGGACTGTCCCATCAAGAGGTTTGGTTCATTAAGTCAGTCAAACCGATGAGGATTATTTTGGGCAGGTTGCTTTTGAAACTGCAGACAGGAAAGAGGCTCTGAAAAGTGGAATTTACTTGCCCTTTGTTAAGAGATATTTACATTTGTAAAGGAGATCTGTATCTGTAGGGGTGTCCCCCCTCTCTGCACCGGGAGGAAGTGGGGATGACCTTATCTCTAGAAACTCTTAATGGGGAAGGCAAGGACTTAAGTCTACATAATAATCTTGCTCTTGTTTACTGTCTGGTAACCTCATGTAACTGACCCCCCCCCCAACATCTTTTGTCTTTAGCTGAAGATAATATTTAAGGTGGTGGCTTCAGCCATTTACTTAACCTGATCTGATTCTTATCTAAAAGTTATAGGACCACCCAATAACCAGACCTCGCCTCTACTGATACCATTTTAACAACTTTTTTTTTTTACATGTTCTTTTCCTTTGTCTTGTAAAGAGATAACTCATATACCTATGCCTTAAATTTAGCCTTGCCCTGAACACGTGTTTGCAGCTCTTCACTGCCCATGGGTCCTCTCCCCATGCCTGCAGCTCTTTACTGCCCATGGGTCCTGTCCCCATGCTATTCCACGCTATTCTCTGAATAAAAGAGTACTACTGCCACAGGTTGAGAGTCCAAGAAATCTTTCTTTCGAGGACTCGGCTCCCCGAGCCCACATCAAAACGGACTCTAAGAAGAATGACACTTGTCAACCGAATAAAAATCCCTACAATTTAAGCAGCAGATATTTATTTCGGCCATTCAAATTATAATTCGGGAGACAGATTCAGGTAGAAATCCAAGACATGTTCCGCTAGGAATAAAAGTCTTGGGCATTTAAAGGCGAAGAAGGGACAGTTGTATTACAAAGAATTTAATTGGAATTGGAGGCAGAGAGTTGGTCTTGGCTAAACTGATTGACTGTTGATTCTGTCTTCAGAAAGTCCACAACCCTCAGTCTTTGCTATCTGGTTATCCATTCTCCTGCTGACTTCTCAAACAATTGCACAATTGCCATTTTGGCCCAGTCCAAAGGTTTGGCCAGTCTGAGGTTGAAGACATCAAAGCACTTTCTCTGGAAAGGTGGCTCTGACTCCTTTTAAAATGGCTCCAGTATAGTCAATTTTTGACACGCTGTTCCAAGTGCTTTGCGTGTATTAATTTATTTAATCCTGAGATCAGCCCTCTTACCCTGGTTTACAGGTGAGAAAATTGAGGCAGAGAGATGTGAATGATAAAACCAAGTTGAACCCAGAGTCCATGTACTTAACAGTAGGCTATTTATGAAAGGAAGTATTGGATGGTAGTCCTATTTTACTCTCAGCTGAGCTTCTTGATTGCTTTGTTCTCTTTAATCTTAATTGAAAGCATAGTATGTGCTAGGTTGTAAGAAATAGAGAAAGTAAGATAAAGACCATATTATGAAGCCAAGCCCAATTTAATCCTTGTGTTAAAATTCTTCTTTTGACACCTTGGAAATTTGAGAACTAGAATTGAAGTCTGCATTTCCCCCACTCCCCTCTCACTAGCTTTTCTTTTTCACTATAACCTCCACTCCTATGCTTCTTAAGAACTTGGAATGAGTGCTAACTTAGCATTTCCTAGACCTGCTTTTCTGGAGGTGACCTTTGAATGTGTGCTGTGAGCAAAGACATTGTGCCAGATGATTGGGAGTGGAGTACATACCCCAGAGAGCTTGAAAACTAGCCTTAAAGAACTGAAGAAAATTTGAGGGGAGAGGAGAAGGTTAAGGAAGTTTTCACATTGCCTAAAGATTATTTGCATTACAGAATATTTTACAGAGAGCACTATTTAATATTCCCTTTAAAAAATTGCATTATGAAATGCTATGAACATAATCCAATTTGTGTCAATTCCAGTTCTTTAGCTTGAGGTGGTCCTGAAGTTAATTTAATAAAATGACTCAGTTTTACAGATGAAGAAAGTAATGGTGGTCTAAAGAGACTTGGTAAGGGTATCATTAAATAGGATTTAGAACAGGAATCCAGAGCTAACACAGTTCATGATATGTAAAGTGGGTGTTCTCTCTCGTCTATAATTCTCCTTTCCATTGCATCTAACAATCCCTTCATGTTACATATTGTTGGAATTGGTCAATTTATTCTTTCTTTTTCCTCCAAAAATGCTTAAAGTACCTATTACATAGCAGCCACTGTGTTGGGTGCTGGGGTTATAACTGTGGAGTCAATGCATTACAAAACAGAGTTGAATTGGCTGCTGCACTCAATGTAGAAAAGTGATCTGGCAATTAGTAAGCTTTTTTTTTTCTTTATAGTTTAGTTGTAAAACAGAAGATGCAGCCATGCCCACCAGGAAAAGTGGTTGACCTTGTCACACATTCAGTGCTGTTAGGCTATATGTGCAAAGTCAGTTATTACCTTTTTATCAGTTCCCTTTTAACAGTGATTTGCTGTCTGACAGGTTAGAATATACTTTTTACACTTCATCTTCCCTTGTATTCAAACTTCAAACTTTACTTTTGAATAAAGGCTTATTTCCTTCAAGAAATGTTGAGGATTTCACAGATAAATAAAGGAATGACTTGGGATTTAGAGATATTTGATAATTTAGTTAGTAATCCTGAAAGTCTCACTAACATGCTCATGCTGTTTTCTCTTTGTTCTTGCAAAGATAAGAGATGAGCATAACACATTACCAACAACTATATTTGGAACTGGGTACTTATTTAATTATATTGGGCCTTTTTCTCCCCCAGCAAATCAAGTGCATTCTTTTGATCTAATTTAGTTCTAGTGGTGAAAATGTAGAATCATAACCTCCCAAAATTCTTAAAGAAATGAATAGTTAGCCATTGTTCCTGGTACTTTCAATTGTTCTTGCTGTTTAGAGTTCATCAAGTGTTAGCTGACTCTTATCACCCAAAGTTAATTCATGGAGAGTTATACAGTATTACTGCATAAAGATGTTTACTCTTGACACAGTTAAGCCTAACTAGAAGCTCAAGCCTTGCATCAAGCTGATAACTAAATGCCTAGATATGTGTCTCCAACATAAACAAACCTACATGCAAACACAAAAATCGACAATATGCCCTGAAGGTCACAGATGGAATGCAGTAAATACAAAGACAAAGCTAAGTTTGAGTACACAAAAATCTTAAGTGTCTGTATGTGAAAAAAGAAAAAAAGGAAGGGGAAACCTGGGAAAATGTTTGATCAATTAGAAGAGACGGCTAATATGTGAAGAGGTCATGTGAATTGCTAACACTAAAACCCAGTAGATAAATGGGTAGAGCACATCAATAGATAATTCATAAGAGAGGAAAGACAGCTGATTAGCAAAGATGATCATAGTGTATATCTTTTCCAGAAAGTAAGGAAATGCAGACTAAAGTGAGATATCACTTTTTTTTCTCTTATCAAATTAACAAAAAGGAAAAAGCAACTAGATGATATTATTGAGGTGCAACAAGACCTGCAGGCTTATGTGTATGGCTAGTGGCAGAGTAACCAGAAGAAAGGTGTCAGTGTATATCAAGGACTTGAAATGTTCATTTCCTTTTACATATTAATCTCACTTCTGGGAAGGTATACTAGGGAAATAATTTTAATTTTAAACAAACGTTTAAACAAATCTTTTCTTAGCATAGTGAAAATTTCAAAACACTAAATATCTAATAATGAGGTAATGCTTAAGTAAATTGTTATGTCAACTCTCTAAACTTCAATGGAAACATTAAAAATGTTGAGGAAGATTCTGTAGTAACATGGAAAGTTTTAGTCACTAAATAAATACTAATTAAGGCCATGTTGAATATTGGAGGTAGAAAAAGATAACTAAAACCTGGTACCAATCCTCAAAGAACTTAAAATTAAAAGTGGGTAAAACCTGTAAACAAATGTAATGTAATAATGTATTTTAAGTGCTCTATAGAAAAACGTACAGGATATAGTGGAGACCCAGAGGATGGTGGATGATGTGCCATAGTTATATGTGTGTGGAGTCAGAGAAGACTTTATGATTAGCATGATGCTGAGTCTTGAAAGTAATTCACCAGGCCAACGGAAGAGTGGAAATGGAGGGGGGAGGATGGGAAGGACATTCCAGACAGAACCAGGTGTGTAAACAAAGGCATATGTGTTGTTGTTAAGAACACTGTGTATTTCACGATAACAAACTGCTTATAGGAAAACCCTGCTTCTGGAATTAAATAAACCTACATGTTGACAACAGTGCTCTTCAAGTGATTTTTTTTGCTTCTTTTTTTTTTAATACTATCTAGATTGTCTGTAAATATAACATTTTATAATAAAAATAAGTATAAGTGATAGTTTCATACACAGTAATGCACACAAATAGATGGTCTAAATTTCTGATACAACTAGTGATGCATAAAGATTCCCCACCCATGCTTGTCATGATGGTATCTCAAAATGTTAATTGAATGAGTGACTACACGTGGATGTATAGGGAAATGTCATTCCCTTGCCTGTTTGTACAGATCTCAGAATGCTAACCCTAGCATTAATAACTAGATTGCCCTGAATCCAGGAGCTCTAAAAGAAAAGAAAATGCTGCCTTAAGATAAAGGGCCAAGATATAGAAGAGAGAGTTGAGTTGTTCTCTTTTTCCACAGGGTAAGTCTGGGCCAAATGGTTGGCTGCCTTTTAAAAATCACTGTGTGGAAGAACTGAAATGTCTAAATTTGGAATTGTGAAGTATGAGTCCCCGTTACTGACAGTGTTCAAGCACAATCTGGAAGACTATCTAACAAGGTACTTTGGAAGGGACCTCTGCCTTGGTGGTCAGATTAGAGGATGACCTCCAAGATCTGTTAATATTCTACAATTCTAAAATAGGCTAAATAGATGAAATCATTCAAAAGGAAAGGGATTAGTTCATATGAAATTGTACTAGATTAGCAGTTCTCAAAGTGAGGCCCCTGGACCAGTAGCATCAGCATCACCTGGGAATTTGTTAGAAGTGCTACATCTTTGAGCTTCAAGGCAGACCTGATGCATCAGAAATTCTGGGGGCAGGACTTAGCATTCTGTGTTTTAACAAGCATTCCAGGTGATTCTGATGCTAAATTTGAGAGAACCATTGTCTTTGACCATCTTCTCTTTATCAGTAAAGCTTATTAAATGGTTGGTATGCTGAACATCCTTTAAACAACCGTACTTTACATACCGTTATTACTCCATATTCTCAGACTTACTATTGCCATAATAGATTTCAGCGAGTTTCTTATATGACCAGAGTTCTTGTATCTCTTTCAGGAGTTGGGAAATCTTCACTAGTTCATCTTCTGTGCCAAAATCAAGTACTGGGAAATCCATCGTGGACCGTGGGCTGCTCAGTAGATGTCAGAGTATGTGTTTCTTTTATTTTAGTTTTTTTATAGTCATGTTAAAGATAACTCCTTCAAACTACATAATCAAATTACACTACTGTAGTCAAGACTGAGTAATAATAATAGCTGGGCTTTATTAAGCACCTACTCTGTGCTGGATACCATGCCAAATGCTTTACATGCCTTTGCTTATTTAATCTTTTTTAAACTGTGAAATATAGCTGCAGAAACTAAGGCATAGAAAAGTTAAGTAACTTCACCAAATACACTCAGTGCATAACAAACAAAGTCAAGATTTGATCCCAATTAGTCTTATTCCAGAGACTTCAGTTTTAATTACTATGCCATATATCTAGAGTTCACTTAGTATGTTCCATAAATAAATCTGCCTAAGCCTTTGCCACTGAGATGGCCAAATTTTGGCTAGAAATATAGTGTAAATGTGAAAGCTCTGGAGCCTGTTGTCTAGGTTGTCTGTTCCACTTCACATTTAGGAAACAGGTACAGTTTCTATTGAATTAAATATCTTCCTGGATGTTGTTGGTGTTTGCTAATTCCAGCTAGTCCTGTCCAAGTGTCTCTTCTCACTGAATTAAGAAATAAATAGGGAAGGAATGGTATTTAGCTACATTGATAGTTATTTTCCTTCAGTTCTTTGAAGCTATTGTTTCAAGGTCTGTGACTTATATTCCTGCTGCTTAGAAATCTGCTGTCAGCCTAATTATTATTCCTTTCTTTCTAAGGTAATTTCTTCTCTCTAGTTGCTTTTAAATGATTTTTTTTTATGGCGTCTTTGGTGTTCTCTAGTTTCACCAACCTGTGTCGAGGTGTGGATTAGTTTTTAGTCATCCTGTTCAGAAGTTGTCATGCTTCTCATGTCTGTCTTCCTTTTTCAAAATTTTTAGCCATTATCTGTTTGTCTTCCCTCATTCCCTCTATCTCTCCTTTTGAACTTCTATTAGATTTTTGTCCTCTGTATCTTTTAATTGCACTTTCATGTCTTCTATTCTGTATTTCTGCTTGGTGCATTCTGGATGATGTACTCACATCTGCCTTCCAGGTAACCAAGAATCTCTTTGACTATGTCTAATCTGCTTTTTAATATCTCCACTCAATATTTCATTTTAGTAACTGTAATTTTTAATTTCTAGATGTTCCTTTTGGTTCTTTTTCAGATGTCAAAAATTTTCAAAATATCCTGATCTTCGATAATGGTTTTACCTTTAATTTTAATCATTTTCAACATACTATTTTATGGTTTCTTTTGGTTTGTTCTATTTCTTTCTGGATGGGTGGTGGATATCCTACTTGCTGTATTTGCTGACTTCATGAAAATGAATCTGTTTGTATGGTTTGTAATTCTTAAAGATGATCACATCTTCAGCAGGATTTTTTTCCTCATTCCGGTGGAAGTCCTGTATGCTGTGTTGTGAAAGCACAGTGCCTTTTCATTTCTGTTGCTGTGAAAGCACTGGAGATGCACTAGAGATTTCAGTGGTCCTTGTAATTTCTCACCTTGGAGTTTCCATGCTATCTAGATAAATGTAAATTCCGCCAGTATCTGATTGTAGCATGGGCCTGTGGTTTCCATTTCTTGTGGACCTTTTATCTACTCACTACCACCCTACCCAAGGTCCTTGGCAGAAAGTTTTTTCTGCTTTCCTGAGCCAGTGGATAGAGTTTTTCCTACTCTCTTTCACTGACTGGGCAGCTCATCAAGGGTCTGGGTTTCATGAAGGGAGCTACAGTCTGGTCTTTGTCACTCATCCACGTGTGCTCTTGCCTCACAAGCTGGGAAACAGATTTCTATTCCCAGATGGGCACTGAAACTCCAGGGACCAGCCCCTGAAGCTATATCTGAATCTGGGTCATTTCCCACTTCTCACTCTGATTTTAAGTTTTGTCTTCATTTCTAGCATCTGGGGATTTTCCTTTCTTTCTCTTGAACTTGTCCTCTTTATTTTTAAAAAATATTTTTATGGCATTTCTATGAATTTGAAGTCAGAGGGGGCCTGTCTGTGTCATTTCAGCCTGCCATGTTCCCAAATTCTTAGATATAGAAGAAAAACAAATTCTAGATAATGAGTTCAGTGGAAACTTAATTTAAGTTCAGGAGACCCAATAACAAGTTCTAGACAAAATTCCCTTTGGACTTTTCTAGCTCCCTTTAAACTCCCACCCCCTGAGTCACTCCCTATCTTGCCTTTTGCTTTTTTTTTTTTTTTGAGGACGATTAGCCCTGAGCTAACTACTGCCAGTCCTCCTCTTTTTGCTGAGGAAGCCTGGCCCTGAGCTAACATCCGTGCCCATCTTCCTCTACTTTATATGTGGGACGCCTACCACAGCATGGCATGCCAAGTGGTGCCATGTCCACACCTGGGTTCCGAACCGGCGAACCCCAGGCCGCTGAGAAGCGGAGCGTGTGAACTTAACTGCTGCACCACCGGGCCGGCCCCTGCCATTTGCTTCTTAAAGAGTGACTTTAGACTAATCAGTTTATTTCTCTGAGCCTTAGTATATCCTCTGCAAAATAGAGGTAAATAAAACCTGCTTTATCTAGCCTACAGGTTTGTTGGGAGGATCAGAAAAGCTTAATAGACGTGAAGTTAAGGTATAGTGCTTTACAGCTTGAAGTTGAAATAGAACTGAAATTGTTCAATTTTCTGCCAGCTTCTTTACCCCTGCCCTGCCCCTCTTATCCCCACCAAAAGCCCAGTCTGCTCCTCTTATTTACCTTTTGTCTTGTTTTTTTTTCATTGTCTTATTGAATTGGCTAAATCTCCAGTACAATGTTGAGTAGAAGTGATGTCAGTGGGCATCCTTGTCTCATTCCCAATCGCAGGAAATTTTCAATGTAATACCGTTAAGTATGGTGTTTGCTGTAGAATTTTTTGTAGATATGCTTTATCGGATTAAAGAAGTTCCCTTCTGTTCCTGTTTTCGTAAAGGTTTGTATCATAAACCAGTATTGGATTTTATCAGTTGCTTTTTCACGATAATCATAGTGTTTCTGATTTGTTTTGTTACTATGATAAATTATGTTGATTGATTTTTAAATGTTAAACCAACTTTGTATTCTTGGAATAAATCCAACTTGGTCTTGATGTATTAGTCTTTTCAGATATCATTAAATTCAGTTTGCTAATATTTTTTCAAAGATTTGCATCTAAATTCATGAGACAAGTTGGCCTATCATTTTCCTTTCTTCTAATCTCCTTGTGGGGTTTTGATATCAGCGTTATTATGCTAGCCTCATAAAATGAGTTGAGAAGCGTTATTCCTGTATCTATTCCTGGAAGAGTTTATGTAAGATTGGTGTTATTTCTTTCTTAGATATTTGAAAGAATTCACAGGTGAAACCAAGTGGGCCTAAAGATTTTTTTTGTGGGAAATTTTTAAATAGCCTTAAAGAAAATATGAAAACGACTATTTTTTTCTTGTGTTAATTTTGGTAACTTATGTTTTTGAAAGAATTTGTCCATTTCATGTAAATTGTCAAAAAATCTGTTTTGTATCCTCTGTTGTCTTTCAATATATGTAGTCTTCAGTAATATTCCTCTTTTCATATCTGGTATAGGTAATTTGTAGCTTTTCTCTTATTTTCTTGATCAGTCTTGCCAGAGGTCTATCAAGGACCATTTTTTGGCTTTGTTGATTTTCTCTATTATATATTTATTTTGTATTTCATTAATTTCTGCTCTTTTCTTTATTACATCCATACTTTCTTTAGTTTTAATTTGCTGTCTTTTTTCTAACGTCTTGAAATGGGAAGTAGTTTCATTGATTTTTTCCCCAGGCTTCCTTTTAGAGCTCTAAGGCTCTAAATTTCCATCTAAACACAGCTTTAGCTGTATCTCTGAAATTTTGTTTGTTATCATTCAGTTCAAAATGTTGTCTAATTTCCACTGTGATTTCTTATTTGACTTGTGTTTTTTAGAAATGTGCTGCTTAATTTCCAAACATTTGAGAACATTTATCATCTTTTAATGGTGATTTCTATCTTACTTTCATTGTGCTCAGAACATACATTGTATTATTTCATTCTTTGAAATTTGGTGAAAGTTACTTTTGTCCCATTATATGGTCAATTTTGGTAAATATTTCATGTGCACTTGAGAAGAATGCGTATTCTGTAGTTGTTGAGTGTAGTCAGTTGGGCCAAGTTTGTTAATCATTTTGTTCAAATCTTCTCTATCTCTAACTGATTTTTTTGCCTGCTTGTTTCATCAGTGGCTAAGGAATGAATGTTATAATCTCCAACTAAAAGTGTTGATTGGTCCATTTCTCATTTTAGTTCTGTTTGTTTTTTGTTTATATATTTTAAGGTTATATTACTAGATAAGTACTAATTTAAGATTCCTTAAACTTCCTGAAGGATTTAACATTTTATCATTGTGATATGTCCCTCTATATCTGGTAATATATTGTGCCTTCAAGTCTATCTTGTCTGATAATAAAATAGCTAAACCAACATATTTTTTCCAGTTTTATTAAGATATTATTGACATACTACTTTAAGATGTGCAACATAATGATTTCATATTTATATATAATGCAAAATTATTACCACAATAAGTTTGGTTATCCTCTGTCACCTCACATAGTTATAAATTTTTTTTCTTGTGATGAGAGCTTTTAAGCTCTGTGTCTATCAACAGATTAATGAGTAAAGAAAAATCGATTATTCAGCCATAAAAAAGAAGGAAATCCTGCCATTTGCAACAGCAAATACGTATAAATATATATATGTCTTGGAAGTAGGATATAGTTAAATTTTGTTCTGATAACCAATCTGACAGTTTTAGTCTTTTAATTTGATTCTGGGACGTTGCCCTCAGAGTTATTCAGAGTTATACATGGTGCCCGGGAATTGACATTTTAAGAAGCACCTGAGGTGATTCTGGTGTAGGTGAATAGTGTTTTAGGAACACTGGGTAGGATGTGGAAGCAGTTTTCCAAGTGGATATGGAAGTGGTTAAATGATGAGACTTAGAGCAGAGGGGCAAGTCTATGAATCTGATGCTGATAGGAAGCTAGTAGGTATTAACAGTAAGGCAAGGGGAGAGGGAAGGGAGTATAGCTAGATGGTCCAAAGCCTCTAAAGAAAACAGGTTTTTTATGTTAGGGCAGAGGAATAAGGTACTACAAGTAACTTTGGAGAGTAACCAAGGCATTTCCTATTTTTCAACTCCAGGGTAAATAGAATGAGGAAGAGTGAACAGCATCCACCTGAGAGGGCAGCAGGAGATGTTGTGTCCTCAGAGAGAGGCTGGCATCAGTTAATACAATGAGACTGAGGATAAGGATATGTTGGAATTTTGTAACCATGGAGTAAGTTTCCGTGAGAAAAGTGAAGAGATTTAGAGGAAGGAAACAATTGGAGGTGGAATGATGGGTAGAGGAAGCAGAAAGTAGTTTAGGGATGAGAATATGAGAGACCAATTAAGGACCCAAAATGTATGGTAACTGAGGATAACAGAGATGTAAAATGTCTTGAGTATAGCTGGTGGCACAATTTCCAAAAGAAGTTTTGTCCCAACCATCCCCTGCATATGACAGTGGAGACTTGGTTGTATCTGCAAGGAGTGCTTCTATGCAAGTTCCAGAGGGCAGACCAACATGAGATTAGTTAGTTCTCAAGACTCTGACCAAGTTTTAGAAGTAACAATAGCAATTCTCTTTGGAAACCCCTGATTTTGGAGAATGTTAAGTGGGACTTTCCTTGAGTTATGCTTATGCTAGACTGCAGATTTTTTAACTCCTCCCATAATTCCAAAGAACCCTGGGGAGGACACAAAACTGCCCAAAAAGAGGCTGGAATAAAGGCTACAGTAGTCAAAGACACATGTCATGTAACGTGACTGATTTTACTGGAATGACTATGGTACTAATTGACTCCTTTAAAGCCAGGCTGGCCTGAATTGCATTATTGTGGAAGAGTGGAGCGTATGGGGCTGACAATGGCCTTGCTTTTATTACTCTTCATTGTGTCTTGGATATCTGTCCTCCATCTTTGTGAAGAATGCATTTCTTGAGTGAGAAAATAAGTGAAATGCATTTTTAAGCAATAATCTTAAGGAAAACTGTCATAGACATGTAAATCATCTTGACTCTTGTTATAATAAAGTGAACATTTCTTTCCTCTAGCAAGAATGATTAAATCTGATAAAACCTTTACCTAAATAGCTTGAAAGAACCCTTTCTTCTGTAGCAGCTTTTGTATTGCAATTACAGCTCCCCTGTTATTGAAACCTGTGAGAAGGGATCTCCAGAATCAGCGTAGGCCCATGAATACACACTCTTCAGAACTCTTAGAAACAGTTGCTCCATTTCACTCATTTCACATCTGTTAAGAGCCAACCAAAAATAGAGATGGATAAAGGTGATAATGTAATTGTTTAATTTCAAGTATTGGGTGAAGTTAGTGAGCTTAATGTATGAACTTAGTAATTATTAACATTTTGGATTTACTATGCAGTGCAGAGGTCTTCATAACTGAACTGAAGGGAAAAGAGAGAAAAGTTTTGTTTTGTGGTATTCTTTATTTGTTCCTGTCTTCTAATTTTGTTGCCCCAAGTCTAATGGGACTAATATAAATGCATGGCTACTCTTAATTATGAAAACAAGACTTTTAGAACTTAATCTTTTCACAAATTGTAAATAAAGAAATTGATTTGTCATTTCTGGTTCACTTTAATGGGATTTTAACTCTCTACTTTACACATTGCATACAATCAATATTTATTGAATTCCTCTTTGGGCAGCATAACAGTGTACAAGCACTGGAGAGGAATTTATTTTAAAGGCAGACTGTATCCTCACTAAGAATATGAGGTGGGATTAGAGGCAGGACAAGGTTTATATATAAATGATCTTTAAAATAGCAATAATGATGAATGATGGCTAACACTTTTTAGTTAGGCCAGGCACCTGTTTTACATACTAATTCATTTAATTCCCACAACAACCCTTCAAGGTAGGTACTATTAGTGTCTCTGTTTGATACATGAAACAGTTGAGGCACAGAGTTGTTAAATGATTTGTCCAAGGTCACATTGCTAATAAGTGATGGAGTTGGGATTCAGACCCAGGGAGTCTGGTTCAAGAGCCTGTACTCTTGATCACTACTCTGTACTGCCTCTTGTTCAAGAATGATATTAAGAAGAAAGTATTCTAATACCATTAAATACAGTAACCACTAGACTCATGTGGCACTTTGGTTAAATTTAAATTAACTAAAATTAAAAATTTAGTTCCTTAATTGAACTAGCCACATTTCAACTGCTCAGTAGTCACACATTGCTAGTGGTTGCTATGTTGGACATTTGTATCATCAGAAAGTTTTGTGGGACAGCACTGATACTGAAAATTAGTGTTACAGCAGTTTAAGTGAGAAAGTTAGGCTCTTGTGAAGAATGGAAAATTATACCGGGTGTTAATGATTGAGTGGGTGGCCTGGGCAATGGACAAATGGACTCTTCCTCAAGGAGGGGGATATATATTCTAGGTGAAAGAGAAGGAAATGATAATGAATTCAGTTCTGGACATGATGAAGGGAGGTATCTGTGAGTTATCCAACTGAAGCTGTCCAGAAAGCATTTGGAAATAAGGGGCTGAAGCTTAAGAGAGAATTCTGAGTTGGAATCATCCATATAGAGATAATCCTGAACCATGAGAGCTGATGAGGTTTTCAAAAAAGAAAATTTACAAAGAGAAGAGCTGAGGGAGAACCTTGGGGTATATTTAGAGAATTGATGGTAAAAAGAGGGGTCAGAGAAAGATTGATCAAAGAAGTAGGATAGCCAAGTTGATGAAATACCACACGAGTGATGAGAGATTTGAAATTTCATGAAGGAGGCTTTGACTTTTTCTATGAAATACTATAGCAATATAAGGACTGAGGGAGAGAAAAAAGAATTGAATTTGGTGATGACAAAGTCAGTACTGATCTTTGAAAGTGCAATGGAATGTTAGTGGCAGAAACCAAATGATGTGAGTAGGAAGAGAGGAAATAGAGACAAGGGTTTAAATTAATCTTTCACAAAGTTTAGAGGTTAAATAATGGAGTGAATGGGTACACAACAGAAGGAAAAATGAAGGTTTTTTTTTACAAAATAGAGAAAATGAGCTTGGCTGAAGGCAAAACAAGATTACTGGAAAGGAAATGGCAATTAGCAGTAACCTTTATACTATCCATTCATTACTTTGTTCATTCACTGCATGTATTGCATACCTACTGGGGACCAGGCGCTGTAAGGAATTGGAAGTATAGCAATGAATGAAACCAATTCAATTCCTGCTCCCCAGTGCACTGTCCTAGTTGCTCATTTCTATCCTCTTTTTTCTCCCGACTCTCTCCTAAAACCTCCCACCTTCGTGTTTCTCTTTAGTAATGATTCTGCAGGCACACATACTAAACCAAACTTATTCTATTGGTTATTTAGTAATGATTCTAGTATTCTCTCTTGATGTATATCATTTTCTTTACTAAATTTGTTTTCTGCTTTTTAAAAGTTACAAACAATGAATAAACTCTTCAAATGAGACAAAACCTTTGTACTTAGTCTTGATTTATTTTCCAATAAAAAGTCAAGAGGTGAGTAAACGAGAAGTACCAAAGTGACAGCAGCATTGAGGAGTATGGCTCCTCTTCACATGTGATGATCAGCACGTACTATTGCTACCTGTTGAGAAAATCCTTCCTTGTATAGCTGTAAGGTCTGTAATGACTTTAAGTATCATATCCTTGATGACCTGATTTAAATATAAAACACATTTCTTGTAGTTTGGCATTACCCCCCATCATGTTGGGCTTTTAGTATAGCACCAAGGTACCACTTATTGTGTCAAGAACAATACTTGTTATAATGTCAAGTTTTCCCTTGGAGATCACTCACCCGTGTAAAAGATAGAATGTCATAGCTACAAGCTACTGATTAAAGTTCTTAAAACTCATTCCATATGAATTAAGTTAAACTTAGTATTAATTGAGCAAGTTGGAAAAGAAGAAGGCCACCTTCTCTTCTAAGTCTGGAGGGAAACATGAAAAGATTGATTAGGGAAGGTATTTTGTGATGGAGAAGAGTATAGATGAGTGGGTCAATCTGGCTTGAGAGCATGCATAGCCAAAAGGGAGCTGGCTAGCAGACTTGGTACATTGCAAAGCTGAGAGGGCGTGCTACCTGGGAATTGTATTATATAGTGGCTATTCTTAGAGGAGTTAGTCTTTTAGAGGAGACAACATTAGACATTTGAAATAATTTCAGAGAAAAAGTCATATAGTGCAGTGATTGCCAAACTTAATTATGTATCAGAATCACCTACGGAGCTTTCTTTAAAAGTAAAGATTTTTGAGCCCCACGCGAGAAGCTTCAGGAGTGGTCCAAGAATCTGTATTTTTAACAAACTTCCTATGGTTCTAATTTAGTTCATTCTCAGAACTGCACTTGAGAAGCACTGGAATTCAGTAAAATAATAAACTGAATGTAATAAAACCTTGGAGGAAGAAACATCCTAATTTAATTGTTGGTTTAAACAAACATATCCAAGCATCTAATATGTGCTGGGTATTATGCTGTTTTCTAGGCCTACAAAGATGAATAATACATGATCCCTGTCCTTATGCTCAAAGTCTAATAGAAGAGATATCAGCAGATAAATAAGACAGTGTGGTTAGTGAAATGATAGAGGGGTACAGGATGTTATGGGAGCAAATAGGAGGAGTACCTAACCTGCCCTGGTTGGTTTTGGGGCACAGGGGGAGGGGAGCAGGATCAAGAAAGCTTCGCTAACGTGGCTGAGCTTTTTGATGACAGGTAACTGACTTCTTATAACACCTTGTATTGTTTTTTTTCAGTGGTTTTGCTTAGAAATCTTGTTAAAATATACATTTTCCTGCTTTCTTAAACAGAACTCATGTAATTTAACCTTTTTATTGATGCCTTAGCATGATCACATATTATCAGTAATTTATGCCATATAGAAAAATAGTGATAGCTTTTATCACAGTAAACAGGATTAATTTCCGTTATCCAAAATGGTCCCCAACTGCTATGACTTTGCTATTCTCATTTTTCTGTGCTATTCAGTCAGTTGATAATTGTCTTCTCTTAATGTCTATTTGGCTGTCTGTAGAGTATCTTATTTACTTAAACTTTTCCTTAGAACGATTTGGACAAAAAAAATGGGAATAAGTAAAAAGTGTAAAGCATTCTGTTAAATACAGTATGTGAGTTTTACTGCATTTTATGACATCTGTTTTAACTACTGAGATATCTTGCTTTTTATCATTTCAGAGCCACATAATACACATAATACAATTCCTTCATTTTATAGACAGACTGAGGCCCAAAGATATTGGGAATAATCAGTGGCAATCAGGGAATATAATCTAGGCCTCCTGATACCAGAATAGTTCCATTCTATAAAATCAGCAGTTCTCGCTAGAGGTTACAGCAAGATCATTTGGAGAATTGTTCAAAGTAAGCATGCCTAGGACTGAACCCCAAAGGTCCTGATTCAGTAAGTCTGCCATGGATATTTCTCTTTTTTTGAGGACTTTTTTCCAGCTTTATTGAGGGTATAATTGACAAATAAAATTAGAAGATATTTAAAGTGTACATTGTGATGAGTTGATACATGTATACATTGTGAAATGATTCTTCCCATCCAGTTAATTAACACATCCGTCACTGCTTGGTTTATCTTTTTTTTTTTTTAGCTGAGGAAGATTCTCCCTGAGCTAACATCCACTGCCAATCCTCCTCTGTTTTCGCTTGAGGAAGATTAGCCCTCAGCTAACATCTGTGCCAGTCCCCCTCTATTTGCTCATATGTGGGACACCTCCACAGCATAGCCTGTGAGTGGAGTAGGTCCGCGCCTGGGATCCAAACCCATGAACCCAGGCCACCAAAGTGGAGCACACAGAACTTAACCACTCAGCTGAGGGGCTGGGCCCATATCTTTTTCTTTTTTTTTTTTTTTTTTTTGGATTAGAACATTTAAGTTCTAGTTTTTTAGCATATTTCAATTATACAATATGGTATTATCAACTGTAGTTACCATGTTATACATCAGATCCTCGGACATTATTCATTTTATACCTGAAAGTTTGTACCCCTTTACCAACCTTTCCCTATTTCCCCTACCTCCCAGCCCCGGGCAGCCACTTTTCTACTCTGTTTCAATGAGTTTGACCTTTTATTTAGATTCCACATATAATCCATACCGTGCAGTATTTGTCTTTCTCTGTCTGGATCGTTTCCACTTAGCATAATTCTCTCAAGTTCCATCCATGTTGTCACAGATGACAGGATTTCCTTCTTTCTCATGGCTGAATAATATCCCATTGTGTATATTTACCACATCTTTATCCATTCATCCATTGATGGATGCTTAGGTTGTTTCCAAATCTTGGCTATTATGAATAACGCTGCAATGAACATGGGAATGCAGATATCTCTTTGAAATCCTGTTTTCATTTCCTTTGAATGTATACACAGAAGTGGAATTGCTGGATCATATGGTAGTTATGTTTTTAATTTTTTAGGAACCTCCATACTGGTTTCAATAGTGCCTACAACAATTTACATTCCCACTGACAGTGCACAAGAGTTCCCTTTTCTTCACATCCTTGCCAATACTGTTTTCTCTTATCTTTTTGATGATAGCTGTTCTAACAGGTGTGAGGTGATTTCTCATTCTGGTTTTGATTTGCATTTCCCTGATAATTAGTGATATTGAGCACCTTTTCATGTACCTGTGGGCCATCTGTGTCTTCTTTAGAAAAATGTCTATTCAGTTCCTCTGCCCATTTTTTAATCAGATTTTTTGGGTTTCTTACTGTTGAGTTGTGTGAGTTCTTTATATGTTTTGGATATTAACCTCTAATAAAAAGTATGATTTGCAAATGTTTTCTCCCATGCCATAGGTTGCCTTTTCACTTTGTTGCTGGTTTCCTTTGCTGTGTAGAAGGTCTTTCATTTGATGTAGTCCCACATGTTTGTTTTTTCTTTTGTTAGCTTGTATATTTTTAAAAATAAAAAAAAATTCTTAGAAGATTCTGATGTACACCCCTAAACCACCATACTATAACCTGGCTCTTAGCTTTATTCTAATAGATAAGGTTGCCCAGTATCTCAATTTGTGTCTGAATAGTTATATAGTACAGGCAATAAATGCCTATAGAGTCCAGACCTGAGAAAGGAAGTTTACTCTGAGTAAGAAAGTAATTAGAGGGTTTTGAGCAGAAGGTTGGTATGATCTAACTTAGCATTGATTTTTAAAGGATCACTCTAGCTACTATATAGAAAACCAATGTTGGGGGTGGACCACATGAGCAGGGCAATGCTCTAGTAGAGAAATCAGCTAGGAGATGATTATATTAATTCAGGCAAAGAGGTGGACAGAGACTTTGACCTGGGTGGTAATAAAGAAGATGGTGAGAAATGAACAGATTTTGGATAAATATTTAAGGCAAAAGCAACAGGATTTGTTGACAGATCAGATATGCAGTGTGAAAGGAGTTAATGATCAGTCTTAAGTTTTTGGCCCTTCAAGTAACTGGAAGGACGGAATTGCCTTTTACTGAGAAAGAGAAAACTGGGAGAAGAATAGATTTGGGAGGAAGATAAGGAAATTTTTTTTTAGATGTTAATTTTGAGGTGCCTATTAGACATCCAAATTGTAGTCTGGTGGATATGGTAGTCTGAAGTTCAAGGGGCTGGTCCAGGATAGATGTAAATTTGGAATTCATCAACATAATGATGAATTTAAAATCATAAGATTAGATGAAATTGCCAAGAGAGCAAGTGTTGACGGAGAGGAAAAGAGATCCAAGAATTAAACCTTAGGACACTCGAACAATACAAGATCAGAAAGATAAGGACAACCCAAATGGAGACTAAAAAGGATTAGCCAGAGAGGTGGGAAGAAAACCAGAAGAGTGTGATATCCTGGAAGCTAAGTGAAGAAAGTCTTGCAAGGCAGATAGTGATTAGTTGTGACAAATAGTAGAGTAACTGATGCAAACTTTTCATTGATCATTGGATTTAGCAATGTGGAGGCCATTGGTGACCTTGATAAGGAATAGTTCAGTGAGGTAATTGGGGCAGAAGTGTGAAAAGCATGAGTTCAGAAGAGAATGTAAGGGAAAGAATTAGAGACAGTTGAAAATAGACAACTCTTTGGAAGGCTTTGCTATAAAAAGGAATGGAGAAGTGGCATTATAGCTGGAGAAGGTGGTGAAGAGAAGGTTTTTTTTTTTAAGATAGGAAAAAGTATGGCATGGTTGTATGCTGATGGGAATTATCCAACAGAGAGGGAAAATTTGATGATGAAAGGGAGAGAGGGGAGAATTGGTGGAGCTACATCTTTGATAAGAAAGAGGAGATGGGATCTCATGCACAAGAGGGTGATTTGGCCTCAGGGGCACAGACAGCCTATCTATAATAGCTGGAGCGAAAGCAGATTATATGGGCACAGATGCTTCAGATAGATAGGGAAGAACAGATTGTAGAAGTTCTCTTCTGATTGCTTCTGTCTCAGGAAGCAAGGTTATTAGCTGTGCTTGAGTATAGGGAAGACATATTGGAAATGTGAAAAAGAGGAGAAAGTATGAGTTATCTAAAGAGGAAATGGACTATGGAACTGATTAAAGGGAAGCTCCAAAGGTGCACTTGAATTTAAAGTGAATCCAGTCAGCTTGAATCTGTATTTTTCTGAGCTTCACATTCAGCTAGCTGGCTTGTAGACATGGAATGAGGGAAAAGGTGAATATACAGCCATTCATTGTGTAACACGTGTACAATGGTGGTCCCATAAGATTAGTACCTTATAGCCTAGGTGTGTAGTAGGCTATAGCATCTAGGTTTGTTTAAGTACACTCTACGATGTTCGCACAAAGACACAGTCAGCTAACAATGCATTTCTCAGAACATGTCCATTTCATTAAGTGGCACCTGACTGTAATTGGGTTGGAATTTTTCCAGGTGAATACAGTATGATTCATCACTAAGATAGTCATGGAATTTGTGCTTAGTTAGGAAGGAAGTGAGGATTTGCAAGTGGAAGGGAAAGCTGTGAAAGGTGTTAAGATCAATTAACTATAGGGTACTGTGGGGTCAAAGACTATTAATAGAGTTGGAATATTAGAGGAAGGAAGCTTAAAAGATAGGAGGTGGTGAGCAGAGAATCAGAGGGTGAGATGCCCATATGGAATGTCCACTGCTTTAAACTGGAATGAGGGTGCTTATCAGTTTTCTTAGTGGCCATAATAATTATTTTGATGGATTGATTTGTTAGGTTCATGACTACAAAGAAGGAACACCAGAAGAGAAGACCTACTATATAGAATTATGGGATGTTGGAGGCTCTGTGGGCAGTGCCAGCAGTGTGAAAAGCACAAGAGCAGTATTCTACAACTCTGTAAATGGTAAAGCATTTTTTATTTCTACCATTTATTAATGGTCTAGGAGTATAGATCATCTGTTAAGAAATTCTATGGGATGCTGGACTCATCTTAATTTAAGAAAGATCTAGTTACTCACAACTCTTAATTTAAATCTACATATCACATTCCAGTTTGTGTTTCCAGGTTCTAACAATGTAATTCAGAACATTACATATTTGCTTTGTCTAAGTGTTTCTGTTTATATTATTGTCATAAACTAAATATTGAGAAATGAAATTGTACTTTGGGTACTTGACATAAAACATGGAACTTTCAAAACACTGTTCTCTGGGAGTTCTGTTCTCCAGTCAGTTGAGTATGTATGATAGGACCATTAGGAGTCCCATAGTCTAAGCCAGATGTCACAGAGATAGAGATTTCTTTCATCTGCTCCTGGGAGACAGTCTTATGTAATAAAGAGCTACCTAAGGGTGTTTTTAGGGTGCAGAAATTTCATCCAGTTGTAGAAATTCAGATACCTGGAACAGACTTCTAGATGGACGTATGTAATAGAGGATATAATTGCAATTCATGGAGTGACCACTCTGTGTCCAGGGGAAGTTACCCAACCTTTCTGAGCCTCAGTTTTCACATGTGTAAAATGAGGTAAAATAGTTCTTACCTCATAGGACTGTTCTAAAAATCAAATTAGATAACACACATAAAGCACAATATGTAGCACATAAGTACTGTCTACAACAGTACTATGCACAGTGCAGAAACAGTTAAATTTTTGAATGAATATAATTCCCTATATACTTGATGTGGTTTTGCTTATTTTTATTGATGAGGTAGTTTTGCAATTAGGACCAGGCAAAGAAGGCACTCGGTAAGTGTTGAATGAAGAAACAAAGAAAAGACATTCTAAAAATTTGATGACATTTTGTCAGCCCTTGTAGAATTACAAAAAGTTACATAATGACAAAGAAAATTTTGTAGGTAATCATTTGTGAGAATTTGTAGAGGAAATTTTAAAATAATTGTCTCTGAGTTTGTTAGTCATACTAAAATGCTAGATTCATTAAGCAACCTAATGCTTGAATTTACTATGCCTCACTTTGCCATTTGTAAAACGAAGAGGAATTGTTACAGTATCAGCATTATTTTCTCTGGTTATTTTAGGTATTATTTTAGTACACGACTTAACAAATAAGAAGTCATCCCAAAACTTGTATCGTTGGTCATTGGAAGCTCTCAACAGGGATCTGGTGCCAACTGGAGTCTTGGTAACAAATGGGTAAGCCCAGATTACTTCACAATTGGCTTGAAATGTTACAGCAATCATAGGAACGTACCCAAAATAACACTTTGTAAGATGTTTGATTTGCAAATATTTTCTCCCAATCTGTAGATTGTCATTTTATTTTCTTAACGGTGTCTTTCACAATGCAATAATTTTTCATTTTGATAAAGTCTGTTTTCTCAATTTTTTCTTTTAGGTATTGTGCTTTTGGAATCATGTCTAAGAACTTTTTGCCTAATCCCAGATCATGCAGGTTTTCTCCTATGTTCTTCTAGAAGTTGTATAGTTTTAGGTTTACTTTTAGATCTGTGATCCTTTTTGAATTAGTTATAATGTGTGAGGTTTTGGTTGAGGTTAACTTTTGCATGTGAATGTTCAGTTGTTCCAACACCATTTGTTGACAAGATTATCCTTTCTCCATCGAATTGCTTTTACTCCTTTACCAATAATCAGTTAACCATATTTATATGGGTCTATTTCTAGATTCCTTAATTCTGTCCCATTCATCTGTTTTTATCCCTTCACCAATACTACACTGTTTTGATTATTGTAGCATTAGAGTAAGTCTTAAAATTAGGCAGTGTGATTCCGTCCACATTATTACTTTTCAAAATTGTTTAGCTATTCCAGCTCATTTGCTTTTCCATATAAAATTGAAATCAGCGTGTCTATATTGACAAAAATTCTACTTGGATTTTTATTGGAATTGCATTAAAACCTATAGATCAAATTGGGGAGAATTTTTGTTGCATCTTCCAATCCATAAACACAGTATGTCTCTTCATTTATTTTTTGAAGCAAATCCTAGACATCATATCATTTCATCTATGTATACTTCAATGTGTAACTTTAAAAGATAAGACCTTTTGAACATAACCAAAATATAATTGTCACACTTAAAATTTAACAGTAATTATTTAATATCACATATTATTTTAATTTCCCCAAATGTCTCATAAATGGTGGTTTGTTCAAAACAGTATCTCAATAAAATCCACTCATTGTGTTTGGTTTCTTAAGTGTCTTTGATCTTAAGTTCCCCTTCCTTTTTTTTTTTTTTTTTTTTTAACCCTTTAGCAGTTTGTTTGTGAAAGAAGATGGCTTGTTTGTCCTGGAGAGTTTTCTGTGTCCTGGGTTTTGCTGACCATATCCCTATAATGTCTGTTAAATTTGTTTCTCTGAATGCTAAATCTTCTCTAAAATGGTATTAAATATAGTGGCCTGAAAGATGCAAGTTTTTTGTTTTTCCATAGTGGTATTTTGCATATATTACAATACCTGCTTGTCTGTCTCTTTGTGGTGTTAAGGTATTATCAGCCTTATCTATCCACGATAAAATTCCCCACTAGTTTTTCACCTAACGGTTAAAAAAAAAGGAATCTCAAGATCTGACTTCAAATTGGATGTAAGATTTAATGAAAGAAAGTGAGAAAAAAGGAAAGCTGAAAAGAGAAACAAGAGAACAAATTATATATATATGGCAACATATATATTTTAAGTTACATATATAGTACCATATATATGTTAATACATGTACAAGAAATTATACAAGACTACAAGTGACAGAGATATATGTGTATCAAAGATGATGTTTAATAAAATATATATAAAAATTTGTATCTGAGCCAGAGTTAGTGAGTATAGGAAAAGGAAATAATGCAAAAGGAAGACACTCAATACTTCATTCTCTAAGAAAGCAAATTGCAGTTTTGGACCATGTCTCCTAAGTCAGGGTTGATGTTGGTAAGGAGAATCAAAAGCCTTGAACTCCAGTTATTATTGGCTTTGATGCATAAATAAAATAATATTTTTATGAAATGGGAGGTTACATAGTTCAAAACAATTGTGTTCCAAGGCTGAACAGTAACTGAAGCTCTGTAAGATTATTATGAAGGGCAAAAGAATTTGATAATTTTTCATGCCCCCACAATTTAGATTATTCAAAGAAAAAGAAAAACAATATTAAAGGAAGAAAAAAGCTATGCTCAACTGAGTTGTATTGATTGGATTATGCAATATTGATTTACTGTCATAAGGTGTTCGCAGCCAAGTTTTGCTGACTTTTGTAAATTAAGCCTATAACATGTCAGAAATTCAAATCTGTTTTATTTCTCATATGTGAACAGAATTTAAATTAATTCAACAACATTGGGCTCTGTGTTCCTTTCGGTAATAGAAAGAACACCACTCTGTCCTTTGGGTAAGAATAGAAAAAAGGGATTCTAATAGCCAGTGACCCAAGGCCACTAACCCTAAATGATTTGTATTGCCTGTCCTCTGCCTCCCACAGCTCTTGTGTCAGAACAAACAAGTATTAGGTATTTGGTACTTAATTATTTTCTTTTCCTATTCATTTTGCATTTCAGCTATCTCCTTCCCTTTCCATTTGTTGAATCCATCTTTCCCCAGGCTATATAGCATCTCCTGTGGTTGACTTATTCTGGCCTTCAGCATTCCTATTTCTTATTTCCCTAAAATGATCTATTTATTTTATTATTCATAGACAAAAATATGTATGGTAGATGTAGAGCTTATGTATATCCAAGAAGGTACCTAGAAGCTTGCCATTTTCCCCTCTGGCACAAGGCTTGAGTGCTGTGCAAGGTTCCTGAGTTTTCTTTCCACTGAGGTTTGAATCCAGTCTCTGCATCTACACAGAAAAATTCCTGAGCTGTTGGGAGAAGTCAAGTCAACCTACTTTGGTCTACCTGGTGGGCACTTAGTTATTCAAGTAATCTATAAAGATTCATGGGAACAAATTTTGAGTAGTTAGATGAATAGTTGGAACTCGATAGATGGTGATGAATTGTTAAGTAAACAAGTAGGTGGAAGAAATTGGGAGAAAAATGGGTTTATTGGTGATAGGTAAGAGTCAGTGAATTATCAGTAAAGTAGGATAAGCTAGTTGCATTTAAATATTACACATCCACATCAGAAAGGTAAATTCTCTTCACCTCTTCATTATTGTTTATCACAGGGATTATGACCGGGAACAGTTTGCTGATAACCAAATCCCGCTATTGGTGATAGGGACTAAACTGGATCAGATTCATGAAACCAAGCGCCATGAAGTCTTAACTAGGACTGCTTTCCTGGCTGAAGATTTCAATGCGGAAGAGATTAATTTGGTGTGTATTTTCACTAAAGCATGTTTGTATTATTATCAGGTGAAGGCAAAACCAAAGACTTCATAAGTCACATATTCTTGCAAAAGAAGCTTTATACCTGAAATCAGGCTTTTAGGGTTCTAGTCCAAAATGTAGTAAAGATTGGGATCAACAAAGACTGTCAGATGTGCACAGTCACTTCAGCCTCCTTGTATGCTGATCTGTTGGAATGTTCCAACTTTGTTCTATGAATAATGTAAATCATGGGCTTTTTCTTGAAAAGATTTTTAAATATCTCACCAAAGTCAAAATAATTTAATTAGTATAAAAATAATTGAATTAAGATGACAAAGAATGTCAGTGATGCTGTTCCTTGACTATTTGTGCTTCAGAAAAGCCTCTTAGCTTCTAAACTACAGAGTTTACCTTAAAAAGGGCTAACAAATAAATGAGAAAATTACAACCTGTAAACCAGGAGTGCTTCATAAGCATTAGTTTATATAAACTTATATGTATAATGTATACAGAGGATTGAGTCTTTTCCTGAGGTATTTAGCTCAATTAGAACCTGGCACTAAAAAGGCTAAGATAAGCCCTCAGATAAACCAGTTAGTGTTGCCCAGAGAAGGATTCTGGGCAGCAGCTTCAGTCATGGTTTATATGTCATTGTTCACAAGTAGGATTTCTGCAGCATATTCATGTGCTGGCATTCAGACGTGGGGTGGGCGTGGTAGTATAATAATGCCAATGGGTACCATTTATTGAGCACGTCTGTGCTGAGCATTGTTCTAGAGCTTTATGTACATTATCTCACATTCATCATCTTCACATCATCTGTCTAAGGCAGGTACTGTTATTATCCCCAGTTTTAAAGATGAAGACTAGGAGCTGAGAGAGATAACTAGGCCAAGGTTACACAGGTCAAACCAGGCACTCAGACTTCGGAGCCTGTGCTCTACAGTTAAGCCTATTTTCCACTTAATTATCCTTCAACTAACATTTAGAATCTTGGAGCTGAAAGAACTCTTAAAAATTATCTAGATTAACAATTACCCAAACCTGACTGCATATTCGTATTACCAACAGCATCTGAGAAAAATTTTAAGTAACTGCCCCACAGTTTATTCATAAGGTCTGGCAGAAGGACCAGGACTCTGTAATTTTAACAAATGACTCAGGTGATTCTGATGCCCTTATTCTGTGAGTCAACATTTGTGAACACTGCTTGGTTCAACCCCACCTCTGCCCCAATAAATGAGTCAGCTTCTGTCTGCCATGCCATTGTTTTTCACCTTCTACTTTGCAGTGGAGGTGCTTTATTTTTCTTAGCTGCCACCATGGAATATTCAGCATATATCCCCCAGGTAGTCAGCACTGGACTGTGATATTCCAGAGGATTCCTGCTGCTTAGAAGATACAATGTCCTTATTGAAGAAGTGCTGAGGTTACTTCCTTTGAACATTATTTCCAAAGGGAAATTTACCATCAAATACACTTAATTTGTTCCAGTAATTACTTTTAATGTATTTTGGAATGTCTCTCTTTCTAGTACCTGTGGGTTTCAGTGACAATCACCTACTTGGAAAGGCAAGGCTGTCTTTTAATTGTTAACAAGATCTAAAGGTACTCAAGTGGTGGTACTGTGGCAAACACAGTCTCCACAGAGTTCACATGCAACATACTTTTGTCTGTTATCAGTGTATGGCTTCAAGAACACAGCAGAAACCACAAGAAGGTCTTGAGTATGCAGGGAAGGAAAAAGGAGAGGAGAATGGGGTAACAGTATCAAAAAGAGATAGCAATCAAAAAGACTCAGCAAGTAAATATGAACCCTCAAATAAACTAATGTAACAATATTAGCGCTAGCATCTTTGGTTACTGTATGAATTTACTTAAAACTATAGAAAAGGAAGAATATAACGTAAGTGTATCCATCAAAGATGGAATCAGTTATCTTGTGCCTGAAAAAAGGCAAATTGCTTACATTATAAACAGGAAGAAGATTACTTATTTTTTAAAATCCTGGTAGGTTTATTTCATCGAGTACAAATTTTTCTGTGTTTACTTCAAAGTGATCATACTGAAACATCTTCCTTAGTTAGTATTCCTTTCTGAAGCTTGGACAAGCTATTTAGAGCTATTAGTTTTCAGGCTTTGCCTTCAGCCATGATCAAAAGCAGATGGCTCTTTCAATTTAAAATTCTCATCCTAAATCATTGGGTTTCTCTAGCCCGATCAACCTGAAATTGTGGATCCTTAGAATTAAGTTTTTGGGAGATTTTGTTTGTTTGCTGCTTGATTTAGTTTTTGTATTTAGTACTTTGGCTCTATTTGGAATCACCTCAGAAGTCTTTTGACGTTCTGATGACTATGTAATCAATATCCATTTTGTAAAACATATCTAACACAGTTCTATCTACAGTTTGTCTCTTACGTGCCCCAACTGCTGTTTAAATGTGTTCAAACATTATTTCAAATACAACAGTTTGCACGATGACAGTTCAGTTTGTTTAATCCATATATAGAATTATCTTTTATTATGTTAGCTGCTTTTGTGTCTGAAAATTCAATTTGATAGCATTTTCTTGGAAGGAAGAGAGAAGGGAACTAATATTTCAGTACCTTCTATGTGCCAGACATGCGTTGTCTCATTTAATTTTTACAAAAATCCTACAGTATAAGTGATGTTACCCCATTTCACAAGTGAGCAAGCTCTACTTTAAAGATTTAGTAACCTAACCAATGTCACACAATCTAGAAATGTTGGGACGGATATTTGATTCAGAGCTTGCTGGCTTCAAAGACCTCTAATTTTTCTAGTACTCTGTGATCTCTGAAAAGTTTGTTGTAATCTCTTTTTTGTGGTTTTGGAAAATGTATTATATAGTTTCCAGCCAAATTTTAAAATGTGAACCTTGAAATGTTGTATATGGACAAAATAGGTGATCGTTACAAAATCCATTGGGAAGGAATTGTGTAGGCTTAGGGATTACAAAACAGAATAAATGCAACAACAATAATTTCAGTAATTTCCCAAGGGACACAGATGATCTACAACTGGAAGACAAATATCATTCTTGCAAAGGACCCTACATGATATCCTCATAGTTTGATCTTAGGTGGCATTTGAGGTAAAAATCAAAGTACAGGGACCAGCCCAGTCATTAAGTTCATGCACTCTGCTTTGGTGGTTTGGGGTTCACGGGTTTGGATCCTGGGTGCAGACCTACATACTGCTCATCAAGCCATGCTGTGGCGGTATCCCACATATAAAAAATAGAGGAAGATTGACACAGGTAAACCTCAGGGCCAGTCTTCCTCACCAAAAAAAAAATCAAAGTACAATCATATGTCGTTTAACAACAGGGATACATTCTGAGAAATGCATTGTTAGGCAAGTTCATCCTTATGCAGACATCACAGAGTGTACTTACACTAACCTAGATGGTATAGCCTACCTATATCTAGGCTCTATGGTACTAATCCTATGGGATCACCATCGTATATTTGGTCCATCATTGACTGAAACATCGTTATGCAGCTCATGACTGTTTTCTCTCTTGAGGTGGCAAGTCAATGATGACAAGCGAAGGCAGCACGACACTGGAATTCCAGGAAAAAGATAGTAAACTTTTTAAGGTCTTTACTAGTCATTGCAGTGATTTAATAGTCCGGATTGTTTGTCTCTTCTGGGCCCCATTTTTTCTCTATTTTTAAAAATCCTACTTAATAGTAATATATCTATTGTTTATTATTGTTTATTTAATTATTATTAGGGCTGGTGTGGTGGCCTAGGGGTTAAGTTCGCACACTCTGCTTTGGCAGCCCGTGGTTTGCAGGTTCAGATCTGGGGCACAGACCTACACACCACTCATCAAGCCATGCTGTGGCAGTGTCCCACATACAAAATAGAGGAAGATTGGCACAGATGTTAGCTCAGGTCAAATCTTCCTCAAGCAAAAAGAGAAAGATTGGCAACAGATGTTAGCTCAGGGCCAATCTTCCACCACACACACACACACACACACACACACACAAATTATTATTAAATAATAATACTTAATGATATTTAATAATAATAAACTTATTGTTTATTATCAAAAAATGTATCTATTGTTTATTATTTTTTCTATGACCTACCAAGAGATGTAGTACCCTGCAGTCAATGAGTGGGAAATCTCTGGCAACTATTCTATTTGTTCTTTACTCCTCTTAACTCTTTATTCATGCTTCCTACTGTTTGTGTGAACTGCACAGTACTTAATTAGTTGAGTACTGGTCAGTAACTAGTACTAAACAGTGAAGTGTTTACTGTTTTTAATGGTTCTACTTCTGCTTTTCAGGGTAAATGTAGGTAGGTCACCTGATTGGTGTCTTGGTTTTGTTATTAGTAAGATATTGACAATCCTGTCTTCCTTTATGAATTATGATGAATATGTTCAGTATCCTCTAAAATTGCTTAAATAACAAAAGTGTCCTTATCTTCCTTTAGCACTTTTATCTTTGCTTTGTGCATCATAATTTGAAAATTTACATGAATATTTTATGAGAGTATCATGCCTAATATTTTAGTATAGAAATGTGCAACAGGAACAGTAATAACTAACAAAGAGCTATGTTTCCTAACTTTTAATTGTGGATTTTATGTTTTATCTTCTAGGATTGCACAAATCCACGATACTTAGCTGCGGGTTCTTCCAATGCTGTCAAGCTAAGTAGGTTTTTTGATAAGGTAATGGCTTCAATTGTTATTTTTAAACTTAATTTATATATTACAGGAATTTAAATTTTTTGTAGAATGCTTTGTCCTTTTGTTCCTTTGTCTTGAACTTCACAGCCTGAATAATACCTGTTTTGATGTCTCTTGTCTGTTGGTATAGTTGCTAAAGTCCTGCTGGCCTATTTATTCTCTCACCAGCGTTCTCTAAGCAAAGGATGAAAGCTACTGGATTTAAATGGGTTTTTTTAAAAGATACTTAATTCTCCTCTTTAGAGCAATTTATGTTTTCCTGTTTTCTAGCTCTCTTTGTACTTATTCTCCCCCCAGCCCCCTCAAAAGGCACTGAACTGAGGAAATTCAGCTTAGTTAAAGCCCTGAGTTCTTTTTGCTCTCCCAGCTATTAATATTCTCCACATAAACATTACTATTACTTTTAAGGTTACATCATCTTCTTGATTCCCTAATCTTTCCCCATCAGAAACCTTTGCATTCCAATTCTTGACTCCTGCTAGCATCATCTTATTGTCCTGACCGGAATGAAAACAGAATGACTCAGCATACTGGGAAATTAGAGCACTGTTTGTCTTTCCTTCACCAGGCCACATGGCTGCATTGCACATAGTATTGACCAAGTTTAAGTTGTTTGCCCAGTGTTGACACTGTGTAGTAAAGTAAAATAGGGTGTATTTCTCTATGCATTATTGAAAAGGATTAATTTCTGTATTATAGTTCCTTTTAACTATAATCTCCCAAGAAAATCATTTCTCTTCTCATAGCTCTTTTCTATGAATCATTTTTCTTTTAGCTGATTAGGGGTCTAATATTTGGACCTTTATCCAATGTGCCAGCATAAGATAAGCCCCATGCCCCTCCCTGGTTAATATTAGGTCACTTGGAATTTTTCGCGTCATTGCACCACTTCCCGATTGGTGTATGGCAAAGGGACACAGGTGTGCTGAGATAGTGATCCCCTCAGTTCTAGTGCAACCAGAGCCCCCTGGGCTGGGTGACCGACAGTCTCTTCCATTTACCCCAGTGCTGTACCCTGGGGTAAATGTGCTGTACAAATATTAGCATTTTCTAAGAGTACCATGTCATGAAAAATGTTGGGAAGCATTGCTAGAAACCAGATTTTCTCTCCACATTGTTTTCAAACTTAAAATGTAAGAACTTCCATGTGGTGTAGATCCTTGGCCCTCACCTAATACAAAATTCTTTCCCCTGAAAGCAACATCTTACAGATCTGTGTCTGACATGGAAAGATCCCACAATATGTTGTTTAAATTTTTAAATAATTTATTAATTTTGAAATTAAAAAGTAAAGTTATATCTTAGAGAAACAATGGCTTATAGACTAGTGTGACCCAAGTTTTCAGGTAAGGCTTTATTTAAAAAAAATCAGGGGCCAGCCTGGTGGTGCAGCAGTTAAGTTCGCACACTCAGCTTCAGAGGTCCGGGGTTCACCAGTTCGGATCCTGGGCACAGACCTATGCACTGCTTATCAAGCCGTGCTGTGGCAGGCATCTCATGTATGAAGTAGAGGAAGATGGGCATGGATGCTAGCTCAGGGCCAATCTCCCTCAGCAAAAAGAGGAGGATTGGCAGCAGATGTTAGCTCAGGGCTAATCTTCCTCAAAAAGAAAAAAATTAGAGGGAACTTGGTTGGTTTTAAGAAGAGAGCAAGATTTGGTAAGAAAAGGGTGTTGCAAGTTGAGGGTAGGGAATTATGAGCAAAAGCAAAAAGGCAGCTTCTCTCTTCATTGCCTAAATCCTAAAAACACGTATGTAGATTAGGAGGTTGGCCAGACCTCCAGACTGAGGTGGTTGCCTGAAACCAAGGCACTTTACAGCTGTATTTCACCCAGTTTTCTCTACATCATATCTTCCAGAATTTAGTGTAAAGATTTCTTTTCCAAGAGGAAATCTAACTCCTCCAGACTCATTTGGCCAGTAGTAATTCCTCCCTACTCTACATGATAGGATTTTCCTGTCCTGCCCCGGAGAGGGGAAAGAGAATCATTCCCTTCTTGGTTTTTGTGGGGTCGAGTATTTTAATCTCTCAGGACAGCGAATGCCACCTTACGCTGAGTCTCTTGTGGCTAAAAGTAATCCAACCATAGTCACGAAAATAGAATCTGGATGATTTGGCTGTCAGGCCAGTGAGAGCAAGCTGGCGTGGGCCTGGAGGACACTCTGCTCTTATTCAGAGGAATTCTTAGCTTCATAATTCTAGATTCCGATGTCTTAAAGTTAATCTCCAGCTAATCTGTATTCTTATTTGATTAACTTTTCTTAATCACAACAGCTCTAAGTAAAGAAAATAATACTGCTTCTGCAACCATTGCAGTTTCTCAAGTGTTAGAACAGAATTCATTATTTTTTCAATTGTTTTTCATCATCTGAACATATGGTGCTCTTAAACTCATTATAATAGGCCATATATTTTGAGGGTTTCTTTTCAGTAGTAGTGATGGATTTGTGCAGATTCATCCACTGCTTCACCTTATTTCTCCCACGGACCAAATAACACTTCTGAAACTACTGAATGAAGGGTACAGATTAAGTCCATAAAAAGAAGCTAATTGCCTGATGTCGATGTGTCATCTCTCTCCACTGAGGACCTACAGAATTTATCACTGTGTTTACTAGAGGGATGTGGCAGTTCATTATATTACACAGCATTCTCTGTTAGGAATAGCTGTACTATTGTAGTAGAAAAGTGCTCTGCTTTTGTCTTATGGGTTCTCTCTGGTACCTTTTGGGACTGGCTGCTAGGAAACTTAGAGGCAAATTTCCTGTCAGACACTAGGAATTGCATGGGATCTTATGTCATTTGCTAATTATTCAGTCGTTTTTGTTTGTTCATTTTTTTCTTTACTCTATCACTAATGCTTTTTGGAATGAGGCAGGCTTTTATGGAAATACTCCCACAATCCTGATCTTATTAGCTCCAGATTTAACTCATTGTACTAGACGTCTGTAGCTATTGAAAAGACTCTTAATTTGGATATGTGCCTTTTAGTCCTGTTAGTGGCCATTGCAGTCAACCACTTTTTCCAGGTATGTGTGCTAAACCCTTAAAATCTTTATTTGTTTTTCACAGGTCATAGAGAAGAGATACTTTTTAAGAGATGGTAATCAGGTCAGTATCTATCTTTTCTTGATAAAATGGGTTCTTAAATTTAGAGAGAGGTGATTTCCAAGTTTATTTTCAGAAGTGATTAAAAAAAAAGTGAGGGGAAGTCATTTGTAGGTACAAGCAACTGATTTTCTTCTGTCCTGTTAAAGAAAAAAGAAAAAATCAGATCAAGGGAAAATAAGGGTCTAAGGGACAAAAAAAGGGGATGGGGGTAAAGTTACATTATAAAATAAAAGAAGAAAATTATTTGTTTGAGACTAAAGGTGTATATTCAGAGTCTACCACAGTGCAGATAATTCATATAAAAGTCTAATAGGTAAATGTTACGAGATTCATCTTCATCCTCTCTGATTTAGATGACACTATCACCAATTTGTTGGCAAATGTTTTCCATTTGGTAGACTTTTTCTTAGTGAATCTGCCATGGTTTTCTGAGTAAAACCTCATAATGGTGATTCTTTAAGGAAAAAGAGGCCAACATACAGAAACAAAAAATAGGGGGTAAAATTTAAAGACTTTTAGCAATTGAACTCTGTCTGCTTGAGACTTAACGTGATTATCTTTCTTGCCTGCAGATTCCGGGCTTTCCTGATCGAAAAAGGTTTGGGGGCGGAACATTAAAGAGCCTTCATTATGACTGAATTGCACTCCTCCTTTGGAAGACTGAGCAAGCAGAGGCAGTTTTTCAGGGCTTTCTTCTTGCTGTGTTGATTATTAATGTCTCAGCCTTTGAAGAAATCATCTTAAGATGCCACCCTTCAGCCTCACCCTTTCATGAAAAACTGAAAGGAAGTGACAGTGGCGGGGGAGGGTCGGTCCAAACTTTGTCCCCATTCTCTCTGTTCCTCACCTTTCTGTCCCTGTTTATAGATTATGTAAAAGCCTTGTGGAAATATGAGATGTTGTCAAAATGATGCAGTAAATGAGCGGTGACAGAGTGCCGCACAGAAAATTGACTCTTGCCTAGAACCGGAGGGATTTTATGGGTCTGTAATTCTCCCACACTCCTTGCTGAAGGCTTAATTAAGTACTTCAGAAATGTATCTCTATTGTTTTACTTTCTTGGGGGGAAAGGTTATGTTAACCAGCCCTAAGTTGTCCACCCCGAACAATCTCTGTCATTTTCAAAGAAGCAAAATGGTGTTATTTAATTGTCTCCACCCTCATCACACACAAGGATGCCTAATAATAGCCACCCTTGTCTCCCTCTCCTCTCCTTTGCAAATGGCTCCATGGCTGGAAGAGGCAGACTAATAGCTAGAGTTAAATATAAATAGATTAATAATACATAGAGAACAGCAGTACCAGAAAAGAAGAATTCTGCAAGAAACTGACGGCTCACTAAATCCTTCACTCTTTAGGTTACAGCTGTCTGCACTCTCTTACTGTTTTCAGTTTGGAAATAGGCTGAAATCTAAGACTTGCGCAAGGGCAGTAAGAGAGATTTACAGCCTCTTCAGTTTTTATTTTTTTTGAAGGAAAAAATCAACTCGTGATTTGTCCCTTAACGATAGTCCGTAAACTAAGAATATCATTCTTTGTGTCAATGGTGTATTTATGGCGAGAAGTAAAAATAAGTTCCAGAGCAACATATTTACATCAGTTATGGACTAGCATTCTTGGCTTTCATAATCCAGAATTTTGGGGGGCGGTGTGTGTGTATGGGCATTAATTGTTCATTGTTACTTTTTTTACCCATCGTTTTTGCTTGTTTAACTCTCTTCCCCAGTTCTTTAATATATAAACCTGGTTTCCAAAAACTGTAAGTTGCTCCCTTATTCAGTAACACCTTTTCACACATATTCTCTCTCCAGCTCTGCCACAGCTCTCTGCACTCCTCATTTTGCTCCCTATTCAAGTATAGTAATAATAAATACACAGTTTCAGCTTCTCATTTTAAAACTAGGGGAAAAACATTCAATTCCCTTTCTATTCCATTTTAATTAAATTTCAGAAGTACTTTGGAAATCAAGGTATTGTGAAAGAAGATATTAAAATAAGAATGTTAGAGAGAGCTTTTAGAAAGGCAGTCTTGGGAATTTGGAAAAGGATTGCTAAAGCACTTTCATCAGCTAGAATATTCTCCAGTCTTTCTTTGCATCCTCCCCCACAAGACTTAGCCTTGATTTCTTTTTTGACATAAAGGAGAGCTATGCAAATCAGGATCTGTATGTGGAATTTGGCACAAGTGTGTTGTGACAGAGGCTGTGCAGTTAGGAAGTAGAAACCAAATGCATCCACAAAGACCCAAACCAGCCAAAGCGCTGTGTATTCCTCTTTTAAAAAATAAATCAAAAACCCTCTCCTTTTCTCCTCTTTCTTCCTCTTTCCCTTAATTAAAATAAATCCCAATTTCTTTATTTTCTTCCTTATTGAAAAATAAAATAAAAGTAACCCAACACTGATGGCTTCAGGGTCAGCCTTGAAAAATGAGTAGTACTGAACTCCATTCCTTCTTGCTGTCGGGCTTGACTCCCTGAGTTATGGTTTTCTAAGAAAAAATGATTTTTAATAATCTAGGGTAAGTTTGTTACAAGTGTTAGTAGCAGCAAAAGGCTGTTTGCCAAAATGAATGTTATTAGCCAGAGTTCTTCAAAAGAATGTTTTTGAAGCCTAATTTTTACTAAGACTTCCTGAGACCTGCTCATAAAAATTGCTTTTAGATAATAAATGAGTATAAATATGAAAACACTTTCTAAAGAATGTTCATCTCTAATTTTCTTACTTTGTTGATGGAACAAATTGCTACCATGGAGAAAGGTTTTTTTTTTTTTTCCCTGTTGTGATTTAGATGGCTAGCCAATGTTCTTACGCATTGTGGAGATAACCAGATGTGAAGGCATATGGCCACTCATCTGTCCCTCAGGTGGCAGGACCCTTAGTTGGAATCCAACGAAGGATTTGGGTTGGTCTCTCCACCTTAGTGCTCTAAGAGTCGCTTTCCCAAGGAGGGTGATCCATATCAGCTTAATCTCAGCTTCTCAGAAGGCCCTGAACTTGAGGTCTCCATGATATAATCCAAGTGCCTTGACCCTGCTGTTTTTCTATCCATTCTGAAGATGGACTGCATGGAACAGTTGTGCTCAGCTGTTAGACTAGGATGAAGAGCTCCTAATCACTGTCCTAGTTGGAGCTGTAGCCCCACTATTGCAGGGCCTCATATGGGTATTTAATAAGTGTTGACTTAATTGAAATTTCTTTATTTTTGGGGGGTTTAATTGAAATTTTTGAAGCACAGGTAGCATCTATTTTAAGAAGTTTGAAGGTCTAACAGGATGTCTGCATTGATTTAACATCTGTTAAAATTCAAAGGAGCATACTGTTTAGGGGGAAGGAGGAGAAGGAAATGAAAAATTCACTTCTCCCTAATCGCAAGACTGAGTTAAATCACTGTGATAGGAGAGGAAGGGTTCCAGGAAATCTAGCTCGGGAGAACCCTGAGCCTCAGGTATTCCACAGTGTATTTGCCTCATGCAGAATTGGAGCTGGAGCCTGCCAGGGCTGCTCCATAGAGTAGGAAAGGGATCTGACTTCCAGTTATAATTAATCAGCACCTCCATTTAAGGACTTAAAGCAGTAGCTTTCCAACTCAAAAAAGTACATAAAAATCCTCTGAAGTACTTGTTTAAGATGCAGATTCCAGGATTTCATCTGTCCCTCTCTCCCAATTCTATGTATAGCAATAGGTACAGATTTTGGGGGGGGTTTTGGTGAGGAAGATTGGCCCTGAGCTAACGTCTGTGCCAGTCTTCCTCTATTTTATATGTGGGATGCCACCACAGCGTGGCTTGATGAGCAGTGTGTAGGTCCATAGCCCTGGATCCAAACCAACAAACCCCAGGCCGCCAAAGTGGAGCACACGAACTTAACCACTATGCGACCAGGCTGGCCCCAGGATTTTGTATTTCTAATAGGCAAACCAGGTGATTCTGATGTAGGTAGACCATGATTCACCCTTTGAGAAAGATAATGGACTAATATCAAAAAAGTAGAGAATACATGGATTACAGATTCTGTACCTTACGGCCCTGTTATAGCAGAGTTCGTCAAGTTTTTTGACTTCCTTCACATGATCTCACCTTAATGAACTGAGCCACTCCTCCCTCTCAAGGCCACACAAGCCACCGTAATCATGACCTGATTGTCACACCCTCTATTGGCAAAACAGGAAATGGTACTGCTACCATTTTTATTTGCTACCAATTTTTTACCCTCCAGGTATATCTATTTCTGATCTAATAAAATGCCTTACCATCTTATTCACAGCCCGTCTCTTGTACCATGTTTGTTTTCTCAGCTGGCTAACCACTAAGCTTTACCAAGGTCTTCAACAGGTAATTGTGAAGACTGAAACCCCTAAACTCAACAAGGATGTAAAATCTTGCTCAGTACCATCAAGTATATCAGGTAATCTATCAGTTCCATCTTTGTCTTGAAGCCATCTGTCCTGGCATCCTCCATCCTCTGTCTCGGTTCTGGAGTGATTGCTCCATAAGCCTGTCACACTCTCCTTCACATTACCTGTAACAATACCCAGCTTCCTGGATGTAATGTTTTCCACCATCTTGGTGTGGATCAGTGGTCTTCCGACTGGGATGGGTACAAATATCCCCTCTAAGAGGTTCATGGGCACAGATAGTTTTAAGGGAATCACTTTCCAGATCATCAGTTCGCATGTATGTTAAAATTGATCTGCTTGTGGATGCAGCTCATTGCTAGTTCTTATTTCCCACCTCGACTTTCACAATCGCCCGTTTCCCACTACAGAAAAGGAACATCTTTCTAGTTATACAATAGAAATATGAGGGGGCCGGCCCCGTAGCCAAGTGGTTAAGTTCGCACGCTCCGCTTCGACAGCCCAGGGTTTCACTGGTTCAGATCCTGGGTGCAGACATGGCACCGCTCGTCAGGCCATGGTAAGGCGGTGTTCCACATGCCACAATCAGAAGGACCCACAACTAAAACATATACAACTATGTGCTGGGGGGTTTTGGGGGAGAAAAAGCAGGAAAAAAAAAGATTGACAACAGTTGTTAGCTCAGGTGCCAGTCTTTAAAAAAAAAAAAAAAACAGAAATATGATATGAAGGAGATACCTGGTCTCCAATTCCTGGTCCTCTTCAAATTCTCCACCTCACATGTTCCCAGTTTTGGTTCACTGAATCCATCCTCCTTTGTCTGGTTTTTAGCATCTTTGTTCTTGTTCAGCATTTCCATATTGCGACTCTTCCAGTCCAGTATGTGTTTGCCTTACCCCAACACACAACCTGCTCCTTCCACTGGGTGTCTTTTTGAGTGCTAGAAGGCACACCCTGCCCAGAAGTTTCCCCTATTCCCCTGCGTCAAATATCTGCCCACTCTCTCCCTCTCCCAGAAGCCTTCCTCGCTAGACGCGTCCACTCTGCTGTTTCAGTCACGCTGCCCTAAACACAGTTCTTTGAATGCCCTGCACTTCCACTTCTCTGACTTTGCACACGCTGTTCCCTCTGCTCAATGCCCTATCCAACTTTCATTCTATGTGACTTGGCTCAGGCATCATCTCCTTTGGGAAGCCTTCTGTGCCCTGCTGGGCAGGGCTGAGTGCCCCCAACCCCTCCCGTAGCACCCTCGGCTCTTCCCTGTCCTAGCATGAATGGCACTCTGTTGTAGCAGCCCGATTGTGGGTCAGTCTTCTCGGTACACTGCCCTGCTAGGGAACAGGACTGAATCTCAGTCATTTTTGTATCCCCCACATCTCACAGAGTCTGGCACATAGGAGGTCCTCAGTAATTGTAAAATAGATGAGTGCATGATTACATTAATTAAAATAGAAAACCATCAGATGTACAGTCAGAACTATCTGTTCCTGTTTTGTTTATTCTTGTATTTCCTGTGTGTATATAGCACAGTGCCTGCACAGTAGTTACAAAGCAAATATTTGTTTTATTGAATTATTGTTATAAAAACAGGAAATAAAGTTAACCCACTTAGGAGAAAACCCCCCAAAGTTTGGCAATAGGTTTATTCAATTTTAAATATTTTCAAGCCCCTCAAAGTAATTTTTATCCGGTCAGGGATCTGCTACCACTTTCTCACTCTTTGGGAAATCTCTCACACCTTAAGAACTGAAACATCTCTTAAATCTGTCTTCAAAGCTGATTCAGTGCAAAGAGCTAGGAAGTTTATGGAAAAATAAAGCAGTAAAGCTTTTTCCTTTGTCTTTTATTGACTCCCATTCATTTTTTTTTCCTAACCACTGAAGACTAACCTCCAAGATCAGTAGAGATTCAAGACCCAATGTACTCATAAACTCAGGTGAAAGAAATATTTTTCTTGAATTCACTTTTGGATTTTGAGTCTGTATCCTGCAGGAATAATAAAAACTTAGCCTCAGTGAAGCTGGGGTCTGCACCCCCACTTCCTCTCAGGTTTGCATATAAATTCCAGGGAAGCTTATATAACACCACAATTTCATCTGTCTATGCTGACAGACGCTGAAATGTCCTATAAGCTGCCTGGTCCGCAGGCATCAATCCACATGGTTTGTTACCAACCTGTCACTTGTTTCTATCGACATGGCCCCTTTGGTCTGGCTCTCTCTGTGCTAACGCCTCATACACAGGCAAATCATTCTGCTGCTACTGCAGTATGCTGGAGCCAGGGGACATCTGGAGATTGCTTAGACCCATTTATCTAAAGCAGAGGGTCTACACTGCAGCCCATAGTCATTTCAAACCTGCATGAATGTTTTTTTGACATAATTGTATCAGGTATCTATCACCACTTAACAAACCACCCCAAAACTAGTAGCATAAAATACACCATTCTATTTGCTCACAATTCTGTGGGTCAGCAATTTGGGCTAAATTTAGCTGGTGGGTCTCCTCCTGGTCTCACCTGAGATCACTCATGTGTCTGCAATCATCTGGCAGCCAGATTGCCTCATTCACACGGCTGGCATTAGTGCTGGTCTGTTGCCTGAACCTCTCTCTCCATATGGTCTCTCATTTTCAAGGAGGCTAGCCCAGCTGCTTTGCATGGTGGTCTCAAGTAGCAAGAAATGGACAAATCCTGAGGCACAAAGCACTTTTCAAGCCTCTGCTTCTGTCATGTTTGCTATTAGCCAAAATACGATTCAAGGAGGTAAGAAAAAGACTTCATCTCTTGATGGGAGGAGCGGCAAAGTGACATTGCAAAGGGGCATGCATACAAGGATGAGAGGAAATTATGGGCATTTTTTACAATCCACCACAATGGGTTTATGGATTCATTCATTCATTCATTTGTTCTAGTTGCCAATGTTTAAAAATTGGAGCTTCATATGAAATTCTTATCCTGAAAAATCACCTAGCCTACTTAACCCATTTACATTCCCTGCCTGGTCTGTTGCACTTGAGTTTGTGATAATAAAGCCTAGTTTACAAGGTTGTTCTTGTGAAATTAAATGAGGTAATGTCTGTGGAAAAATCTGGCACGAACAGGCACTCGATATATGGTTTCTTCCTTCCTGAATATGAATACCCACGAAGTTGATACCTGACCGTGGCAAAGGAGAATAGCCAAGATGAAGGACAGAGGAGTCATGGAAAAGGTGGCTGGAAAGTAATCCCTTGGTCTGTTTTTAGAAAGATAAAGGGATTAGGAAACAAGATTCTTAAAGAATTCGTAAGAACACAACACATATTTAAGAAATTAAGAGGAGCAACAGTAAACATCTCAGTTTACTTTAAGTGAAGTCCTTCAGGCTCTGAACAGTTTACCCAGCTCAACCCTGGGAAGCATCTGCGGAGAGCTATGTAGACCTAGGCCCCGTTTCAGGTGGCTGTGTGTAAACACATCTGTGTCAGAGCACAATTCATTTTCTCCTTGCTCCCCAGGGAGTGAACACTGCCCTGTTCCTTCCTGGCCTGAGTCAGGACTGAGTGGAGAAGCCTCTGCCACACACAGCAGGCACCTGCTACCACAGTTCCTCTCCTAAAGAGCTTCACACTGTCTGCCTTTAGTAATTAGCCTCCTTCTCTTAACTGGAACAAATAATTGGCCAATCTTTAACTCAGGTGAAGAGGAGCTGGGCCTCTGCAAACTCTTCCAGAAACAGCCCGGGTTTAATTTTTAAAAAAGGCAATTGTGTAAGCAGTTTGGAAATAAGCATGCTGGACTTTCTCCTTAGTCTCTCAGTTAGGCAATTCTCGTGGCTAGTTGGAGCAGCCTGCTGACCAGGGAAGACAGTGAAGCAGTGGGAATAACGACATCCAGAGAGTGGCGTGAAGGAGAAAGAAGAATTTCGGCTTCATACTCTATCTGGGCCTGGGTTTCCTAAAGACATCACACCTGCGGAAGAAGGAAAATGGCCGAGTTGAAGGTAAGAAACTCTACTGGTAAGTTTGCTGTGGCTTCTTCAGCCAGAACTTATGGAAGACTCTGAGAATTCCAGAGTGTCAGAGTTAGAACTTAGAGAGGCTCTGGCCCAAACCCCTGTGTCCAGAGGCTTCACCATGGTGTCTGTAGGCACGGCTGGAGCTAGGGAGATGAGGGAAAGATAATAAAGAAAAGAGATGAAGCTTTTATTGTCCACCCCTTGCCTTTGTTCATTTCAAACATTGTTTTGGGAATCTGTAGACATCATAGGACATTTCTCACTGTGTCTGCTCCGCAGCCCCTGCTCTCCGACACCTTCCTGTTGTTGCAGCTTCCTGGACTGCCTCCAGCCAACCAATTGGATATGCTTATTCTATTCAGTCATTTTGAGGCTCACAATCAACCCTTGGCCAGTAGAAGCCCTAGCACTTCCTCTACACAATAATTCCCTTTTATTGTTTAATGTGCAGTTGAAAAGTTTGTGTGGGTTATGTGCTATTAATGAATTAACTCATATTGTGATCCTCAAAATAAATCTGGGATGTAGGCACTCTCGTTTCTATTTAACCAGCAAGAAAAGTAAAGTTCAGAGAGATGAAGTCACTTGCCCAAGATCACTGCTGATAGGTGATGGAGACTGGATTAGAACCTGGGTTTGTCCAAGAGGAGCCTGAATGGCATCTACTAGACTGAGTGCCTTAAGGTCAGGGAAAGAGAGAGAGTCCCCAGTGTCTAAAACAATGCCTAGTGTCCAGCCCAGGCTTGCATCAGTGCCCAGCACACACATGTGAAACTAAATAGAACTGCCCAGAACCTTGACTCAAGCCATGTGGGCCAGACTCCAGCCTTCTTTCCGGAATCTGGGGTTTGAGCACTTCCCTAATGCCCTTCACCTAATGCTGAGTTTGAAAAATCAAACATCTCCTTAATTGATAGGGATCCTGAAATCACTCAACACCAAAGTAAAAGAGTTTGTTTCTTTATCTTGATGTCTGATCCAGAGTTAGAAAGGCTGAGAACTCTAAATTCTTTCATTCAGCAAACATTATATGTTAGTACATGATGCTACAGATTAATATAGGAAAGGAACTGAGTCTGGCCTAGGTGGGGTCAAGAGAAACTTCTTGAAGGAGTTTCTTCCTAAGCTGAGTCTTAAGAGAGTAGGTGAAATTGGCTGAGTGAAAAGGGATGTGGGCTGGAGGACACAGTGAGTGAGTGCAGACATAGCACATATGGAAAGCCCTGCATGTACTGGGAACCAAGAGGGTTTCAGCTAAATTTGAGTTGCTGTCGAGACAGCCAAGGTGAGACACCCAGGAGGTGGTCAGATGTATGGATCTGGGTCTCACGGGAATAGGTAAGTCTAGGAGAGTAGATACAGGAGGTCATAACATCAATCGTAGTAGCTGAAGTCTTGGAAGAGGGAGAGTGCATAAAAACTTTGTTTCCTGAGGAAAATCCTATGGGTGAGTTCAGCAGGGGTTGGAAACATCCTTACTGTTTATAAATAAATTATGTCTAAAATCCTACCCTGCTGAAATTTTTAAGCAACTTATTATGCACAGCACCAGCACACCAATGTAAATTGCCTGCTGGTCTTTGTTCTCAGTTTCAAAGGCATTCTTCCCAGCCTGCTGTCTAATCTCCACAAGGAAAGGTTAGCTCCAGAGATCAGAAATCCAAACACAGAAAGCCAGATTGTGTCATTCTAATCAATAACCATTATATAAGTAAAACAACATTTCTCAGCTTTTATTTCTTCATTTTAATGGATATGTCAACACAAGGCCTCAAATAAAATCACATTTACATAAAAGCAGCACAACTAGAGAAAGAAAATTCAAAAGATAAAATAATAAAATTAAATTTAAAATAGACCACCCTATGGTCTTAAGTTGCTTCACTTCTATGAGTTTTGATTTCCTCATTTCTGGAATGAAGAGCTAACATGCAGACTTTGGGCTCCACCAAATATTTTGATTCACTAGGTCTGGGTCTGTATTTAACAAACTTCTGGGGTGATTCTAACAATTAAACAGAGCTGGGACCCTCTGGTCTACAGAATTATAGTATTAGTTTCCTGTTTCTGCTGTAACAAATTACCAGAAATTTAGTGGCGTAAAACAACACATATTTATTCTCTTACAGTTCTGGAGGTCAGAACTCTGAAATCAGTTTCAGGGCTAAAGTCAGGGTGTTGGCAAGGCTGGTTCCTTTTGGAGACTCAAGGGGAGAAGCTGTTTCATTGCCTTTTCCAGCTTCTAGAGGCTGCTCACATTCCTTGACTATGCCCCTTTCTCTGTCTTCCAAGTGCATCACTCCGCCTCTGCTTCCATCACCATATTGCCTTTTCCTCTTCTGTAATCAAGTCTCCCTCACTTAAGGACACTAGTGATTACATTTCAGGTGCACCCCAATAATCCAGGATATCTCCTCCTCAAGATCTTTAACTTAATCATATCTGCAAAGTCTTTTTCGCTATATAAGATAGCACTCTCAAGTTCCAGGGATCAAGACATAGACATCTTTGAGGGTCATTATTCGGCCTCCTGCAATAATCTGCAAGTTCCCCTAACAATCTATATTCTATGTTCCCAATAAAGCTAACTGGAAATACTAGATAGTTGCTGTTACCAAAAGTTCGGTCTCTGATCCTGATGCCAATCCAAATAACACGAACAGAGTCTTGGGAGAAAAAGGAAAGCTTTACTTTGCCAGGCAGAGGGAACAAAGCAAAGGGTCAGTGCCCCAAAAGTTGCTTGCTTCTCGTGGGGGTGGGGATTTTCATTTGGGGTTTTAGGTAGGGGAGGGGGACCGTGGACTTCTTGGTCCACATTTTCCCGTCGGCCTGTGTCTGGGGCTGCTTCCAGCAGAGGAGACAAAGGATTTCTCAGATGAGTGTCCTTGGCTGTTTTTCTCCGTGGTGGAAGGTAGACTCTGACGTCAGGAAGCTGAAGAGTTGGGCCTGGGAAGCTTCGGTTTCTTGATATTCTCTAGACATTAGTTTCTCTGTAAAAGAACTTCAAGGTCCTGGGATTAGCTACAACTTTAGTGGGAGCCCAGTTTGAGGCCATCTGGGCTGTAACAATCTGTAATTTCTATTTGGTTGTAAAGCTCTGGGAGTCAGAGGCTAAAGAAACAAATATTTACATACGAGTGTAACTAAAGACCCAGGGAACTGGGATGCAGGTTTTTACTTTTAACCCCATACATGTCATGTTCACTGTAGGGGAACCAATGTCATGGCTGATATTAACTAAGAGCTGGTAACATTTCCACAGGAAAAAAAGATGGCTGTAATTCCATCTCTACCCTGATTTCTCTCTTTTTCCTTCATGCCCAGTAAAAGGAAGTGAGGTGTACCACCTGCTCGTCCCATCGAGGTGTTACCCAGAATCAGAGTCAGGAGAAAAGCACCTCATAAAACCACTCTGACAAATAAATCATATCCTGGGGACCAGGTGAGAATTAAAAAGCTGTATACTAGGGAGCTGCCAAAGAACTGATGGTCCTCAAGTTACACGGAGCTCAGTAATTTGTTCTTTCATTTAGAGAGGATGCACATAATTCTCTTGTAAGGAAATGAAATCATATTTTTGTGTTGGATCAAATTATTCAGAAATCTGGACTGAAGAAAACATACAGACACATTTGCTTAATGTTAGGTTTTGGGGGGTTTTTTGTATGAGGTATATTTGTACATAGTCACTGAACCAGCTGGAATTGAGCACTTGGATTTTCACAGGTAATATAAGCTGACTTCAGCTTCTGTCTGTGATCTCCAAGCCTTGGGAGAACAGCTGCAGAACACTGCTTCCTCAATTCTGATACCTTCAGCAGTCAGGGACATGGCATTTTAAAGCCCTAATAACTGCATCTGTAATTTTTCTCTCAGAGGATTAGGAAAACCGACTGATTTGAGAGTGACTCAGCAGTTTCCACCCTCATCTTCAGCCAATGCCAGGCAGCTAAGATTGAGAAACAGATTCAGAACTCACACCTCTCTCAGAGCTGGGTGGCTCCCTTCCAAACCACCAGCTGTTCTTTCTACTTTCTTTTCTGTTTTTTAAAGCAATTTGAATCAAATGCTTCAGAACCACATATAAGTCTCTTTTTCCTTGTCCCAAACATTGGGTATAACCCTGGACTCTGTTCTGAGGCCAGAAGTTGCAAAGAATGGGGAAGGTTGAGTAAATTCACCTTTGCCCACCAGAAACGTCAGCTGTGTTCCTCAGCACCCCAGCCTTCCTCTCCTGCAGAAAGAAACAATGCCCAGGCAAACCAAGGGAAGGCCCTGCCATACTCAGTGTCTTCAGTCACACATGGGTCTAAAATCCCACTCCACAGAATTGAAGATAATTTGAAGTCATTACCATTTCTCAGCAGCTCAAATTCAATCCTGTTGATGGTGAGCATGAGGTTCATTTAGAGAGAAGAAAATTGTGTTCAGTGGAGAGTCAGGATGCTGGATGGTCTCTGCCATTTCCCCAAAGAAATCATTTCAAACTTCATGCCACCGCTGTTAACCAATCTGTCTATAAAATAACTTGGTGTTTTTAGTGCTGATAGATTTTCAAATATACAAAAAATATGTGTTTGGAGGCAAAAAGAAAAACTTCACTTCCATTGCTTTCTAGGTCATAACATTTCACATTTGATATTCACATTTGATTCCAAATATAGACTGTTGGCCTGATCAACACTCACACATTCAGGCGTGTTCCATCGAGCTCATCCTTCTCCATGCTGCTGAGAACTCTAGAAGGCTTACCCTCCACCCACTTCCATCCTTCTTATCTCTCTTAAAGACATGTGCTCAGATGGTGGCGTTTCACTCACTAAGCAAGGAAGCACTTTCATTATTCCATGCTAAAATTAAGCACATTTATTAAGAACAACTATGGGAAGAAAATAGTCTTTTTTTACGTTTAAGTTAGAGAAAAGGGGGTTCTAACCCTATCTAGAGCAGCACACATACACTCATATTAGAATAGGCTCTCAGTGAAAAACTAAATCAAACAATAGATGTCTATTGAGTACCTTCTATACCCAGGCATGGGGCATATAGAAGTAAACAAGACTGTCATAGTGCCAGACTTCATGGAGCTTGCAAACTAGCAGAGAAGCCAGACAGTGAACAAGAACTCACAGAGTGTTCAATATTGTAAGAAAAAGTTACAGGGGCTCCACGTAATTTACTTTTTTGAGAAACCCCCTAACTTTTTTCCTCTGGGTGTAAAGTAAACAGATAGCAATCGTAATAGACCCCATTGTGCCTTTCTGGACAGATTCTCGTCTGGCACATCTCCTGAAAGCCACGCACATCTTCAGACTTCATTGTCTTGTATCCACATAGATACAAATATAGAGACATGTGCTCCATAGATGAGCGAGATAACGCAGGCTTCTACCTGCAGCAAGACTAGTGTGGAGAGCTTTCTCTCAAGGGTTTTGCTCTCAGATTGGATCCACATGCCTCTTTACAGCTGCGTTTTTCTGAGTATGGAGAGAGAGGGAAGCTCCAAACTCAGGGAGGTTATAATTTAGGCCCAGCAAGATCCTGCAAATCTGGAGCTGAGGTGATGTCTGAGCTATCTCCCCTCTCAGGAACTCTCTGATGTAACCAGAACTCAAGAGCCTGTTCTTGGAGTAGCATAGTTAGGAAAAAGCCCATAAATGGACTAAGTATAGCTAAGGGTGGAGAGTCTATGCAGTATCCAGCACTCTTTTCCCAATTAATTGGCAGTCTTTAAAATTCACACAGAGCATATCATCTTTCCTAAATGGTTCACACTCCAAGACATAGCAAAGATCTTATGATGGAACATCATACACAAATACGTGTCCATATAGAAATTCTTACCTTCGTAGACTGTCAATGTTATGAACTGCTCTTTAAATCCCATTAATGGTGGCCTTTTTGTGTTTGTCATGTGCAGTACATTTCTGGATTTGGGAATGAATGTGCCTCAGAGGACCCTCGCTGCCCAGGTGCCCTGCCAGAAGGACAGGTATGAGTGAATAGAATATTAGCTCAAAGAGCTCTGAATTGTAGAAATGAATGACCAGCCCTTAGGGCAAAGTACTTCTACCCACCATGGCTCTTATAATTTAGCCTGTGAACCATCTAGGAGTTTCACAAATCAATAAGAGAATTGGGATACAGAACAATGACAATACAAACATTCAAGTTGGACAGTGGTTACCTATGGCAAAGTACCCAACCCACAATAGTAGACTAAGTGTAGGACTTTCAGGAGGATCCCCTAGGTCTAGGGTTAGGGGGATTTCTTGCAGTCCCCTTGAACAGCATAAGATATGACAACAATGAGAAAATAATCAGTCCTAAAAAATGTATGCACAAAGATGTTCACTCTAGTGTTGGTTACAATAGCAAAAATATGGAAAACAAAAATTTTTTCCAAATTTTTTGAGGAATATTTCATGGCATGAAAAATAAATGCTCAAAATAAAGTATTTCCTCTTAAAAAAAAAAAAGTCCTGATTATGCAGGACTACACATATCATAGGGTCCTTATTTTGGAGGATAAGAATAGAAGAAAATATACTAATATGTCAACACTGGGTTATTTCTGGATGGTGAGATAATGGGTTTTATTTTATAAATTTTCTGCAATAAGCATGTATTAGTTTTCTAATCAGGGGAAAAAGTTACCTAAAAAATTTTGGGGTTGGGGGTGGTCATGTGCAGTGGCCCAGAGCATCCAGGACAAAGTTCCCCCACTGAGTTGCTTGGTGGGAAGGTGGGATGCTTTTCTGATTGGAGTGATGTTATTTACTGCCTCCTTTGTTTTAGAATAATCCTCAAGTCTGCCCCTACAATCTGTATGCTGAGCAGCTCTCAGGATCGGCTTTCACTTGTCCAAGGAGCACCAATAAGAGAAGGTACAAGGATTAGCTTAATTCTGACCTGTGACTGTGGGTGCTATGACTAATACTAAGTGCTGCCTCCGACACCTGGGCCACAGAGTCCCAGGGCTGCCCAAGATCCTGCTTCTCACAGGCTGTGCTCTGGGTCATAGTCACAGGAGGATGGGCCTCATCACCCATTAGAATCAAGCTACTGGTAGAAGAAGGTGAGAGAGAAGCTACACAGAGCCTGGAAAACACACACATCCAGCTCCATTTACAAATTCTCATTTGTACTCAGAAGGAAATGTTCCCGATAGTCTGGTCTTGCCCTAAGGATTTAATTCTGAATTTTGAATTCCAGTTGAATTTTGGACTTTGGTGTACTGTTTTTAAAATAATAATTAACTCATAATTATAGAAGTTTCAGCACAATATCTTCCTCAGCTGACTAGAAGTATTATGTTCTTTGCAAGAAAATGTTGGATAATCCAAGCTTGGGTAGTCGAAAGGTTATGTACTATGGCCCCTCGTGGTTTGAATTAATAAGGTTTTTATTCTTTGGAATTTCCCTTTGCTGGAAACCAGCACATTCATTAGCACAATGTGTCATGTTCCACGTTTGCCCTAATCCTACGAGCCAGGTCAATGACCTCTCGCTCCCTTGATTAACTCCTAGGGGGCGGGTTGCATGCAGTAGGTGTTGTGGTTTGGGGAAAGGCAGTAAGTGTTGTGACTTAAACAAGTGGTGTCTAATTGTGGGAATTTTAAGTTGGGCGTCTGTGAAGAGGGCTGCTGCTGATACTGGAGATTGCGGAGGAGGGCAGGCGGTCTTGTACTGCCTAGTGGAAGGGACTGGGTTTATCTCCACAGAACCCCCCTCAGAAGCAAATGAGATAGTGACTACAAAAGCACAACAGACCACACAAATGATAGATCGTTCGCCTTAGTGGTTAATCATGCCCATTCTGGAGTGAGGCCCCCCAATTTCAAATCGTGGTTCCTTCTCTTTCCAACCGTGTGACCTTGGGCAAGTCATTTACCCTGTCAGAGCCTTTGGTTCATTTGTAAAAGAGGTAGTGGTCGTATGTATTTCATAGTTGTGGTGAGGATTAAAGGAAAGAATGTGTGTAAAGTGCCTGGCACATTGCCTGGCACATGGCGAATGCTCAATTAACATTAAGTATAGTGATCATTATTATTGCCACCATAAGAGAGTTTCTCCCTCCTATGCAGGGTATCCCTAGGAGGCTGTCAGAGAACCGAGTGTGAGATATGGCAGGTGCTGTGCTACTGGTCAATATCAATATCACTTCTCTCTGGATAGATATGTACATGAAGGGAGGAAGAGAGAGTTTTCCACACTTGTCAAAAATCAGGGGTTAATTCTATTGCTGTTTAATCATCTCTATCTCTCTCTGCAAGCCCAAATAGTCAAAGTAAAGTAAGCACACAGACAATTCCTATCCCTTTTAATTTATGACAACTGGCCTCCATGACTATGTTCTTGACTTTATGGCCCATTCACTAACGGGACACCTGGACGCCAGATTCTGCTGCCTGCCCCCATTATTCAGCAATATCTTCAGCCAGCAGGAGTCGAGCTCTGTTCCAGGAGGCTGAAAAGGAGCTGTTGGCATTTCATTAAGAAGCTGGCACCATTCCCTGAAGTTGAATTAAATCTCTATCCAGGGCCATGTGGTGCTGCTTGGGGAGTTTTATAAACTCAGCTGAAAAACCAGGGACAGTAGGCATGGCTCACTCATCTGTTTAGAACTCTCCAAAGATATCCACAAGAATTTTGTGAAAATGCTCAAAAGTCCCCAGTGGGAAGACAAAACTAGCCCCATCCATAGGTGAGCAAGCCTAGAATTCTTATAGTCAGTACTCATTTAAACCACAGAGTGCAGGGCGCCCACAGAACTATAAGAGATTATATCTATCAGGGATTAATTGTTATCAGATTAGTTAGCTGATCCCTTAGGTCCTGAGAAGGTGAGAGTCAGGATAGAGAATGAGGAAAACTTGGCCCATCATAAAAACCCAGATGATTAGGGATAGACAGACAATTCAACACACATCTAATAGTAAGCACCTGCTAAGTGGTGGGCATTCTGGGTACATAAACTCTGAATCCTCACAACAATCCTAGGACATAAGGATGAGGAACATAGGATCAAGAAAGTTTTGTAACTCACCCAGGATCCCACAGTTGGTTCTAAGATGCACACATGTGCTCTCAACGCCGTGTACTACTAGAAGCTGGAGAGGCTTAGTTTATGCATAGCCTGATATCCAAGGTCTGAGGTCACATCATCTAGAACTGGAGGAATCAAATGGAAACTGAACAAATCTGGCCCTTTTATCTCCCAAATGGTTCAGTAACCAGCTCCAGTCCCTGGGGGGCCAGGCCAGGCTGTTTCTTCTCCCTGAAGTAAACTGTCCTGGGGCTTAAAGAATCAGTCTGTTCAAGTAGGTCTGGGCTTCCATTGTCAGAAGTAGTGTTCCTCTTCCTTCTCTGTCAGGGTAACAGCCTCTGAACGGACTTGGGTCCCTCTGAGTAAGTTTCAATGTCCCTCTCAACTTCTGGAGGGTTCTCCTTTTGGTGTCCTTCAGAGTTCCTTCATCAGCATCTTCTTTTCTTCCTAAATCCTGAGATACGGGTCCTGGCAGAGAGATCTTTGGCTCAGACCTTAATGTATACAGATAGTAAAACTTGAAAAAATAAGAAAGAAAAAAACAAAGCTATAAATGTACCCTAAGAAAACATGAACAGATAGGCTTATAATTTTAGAGTACAGAAGTGTTAATTTCCTAAACCTATGACAAATTAATATCAAAAAGACAAACAACCCAGTAGAATACTGGTAAAGGGCTTATACAAGTACTTTATAGAAAAATTACAAAGGGCCAATAAACATACAGATTCTTAACCTTACTCATAATAAAGGAAATACAGGATAAAAATAAGATGCTATTTTTTACCTATAAGGCCAAAATTATTAATAGTATTCCATATTTGTGAAGATGTGGGCAATCAGGCACTCTCCCACATTATTGTTGTGAGAAAAAAGTGGTAGGATGATTTGGCAATTTTGCTCATATATGCATTGGAGATACCTGAGAGAATATACAATAAAATTGTTAACCTTGATGCCTCTGAGGAGTTTGGCCCTGAAGAAATTGAAGAAGAAAGCCATTTGCCTTTCGGGACTTTTTGAATTACTTGAATTATTTTTGCCTCTGGCATGTGTTACTTTTATAATTTTTAAAGAAAAAAATTGATTTATATTTCAAAAATACCAAAGAAACCACCCATATTCTCTCAATCTACGTCGGAGTCATTGTCCTCACCTTCTAGAGCAAGGATTAGTATCCAATGACGTATACAAGCTGACGTTTGTCTATGGATTTTCCTGCACAGATATCTTTCAAGGTACTTCCGCTTCCTTTATAGTTGTCTTTGGGAAAGATGATGCTTCATTTGTTGTTAGTAGGGGAATAACTATGCACCAAGCCTCGATTTGAAGAGGGATAGGTGGAGAGGAAAGTGAGAAGATGCTGGGGCCCTGGACAGCAGTGGCTATTAAGTGATGCTGTGTCATTGCTTCTCACATTAAAGCCCACAGATCGTTGGTGACTTGAGCATCTTCCTGAGAGTACTTCCTGAGCCAGTCTGTGCGTCACTCATAACATCATCCTAAGACTTCTGTGTCCTTGTTTTCCTCCCAGCTGGCTGTATAGGATTCTACCTTCAGTTTCTCACAAGCCCTTTGAATCCACTGACCAAGGCCATGTCACTCACAACTGGGATGAAGTTGATCCTGATCCCAACCAGGTAACCTGGTCCTGTGAATTGGAGCATACCACATATCCAAAGCCTCAAATATAAATATTGAAGTTAAGCCTGGGTCTTTGAGAAATTAGTTTTAAAAAAAATAAATGCTAAAGTGTGTCTATTTTTTTGCTCAAACTTGGGTGGGAATTTTGGAATTGATTGTGCAGGTGTGTGTGTGTGGTGTGTGTGGGTATAAACTTGTGTTTTTCTAGCCTAATTGCTTCTTAGGTAGGCACAGAGGTGGTCCAGACTCTGCAGGAGTGCCCTGGTGAGTTGGATGAATGGAAATTATATTCGCTGGTAAAAATATCTACATACTTCTAGGTTTGTTTGTTTGTTTGTTTTAACCTAAACTTACCAAAGAATATAGAAAACACGTTCAACACACTTACATATCTGAAAAGAGGCCTCTGATATAGGGATGAGAGGCTGGTTGTCTGAGCCGGATTCTGTAAGTCTATTGTGGTGACAGATTGCTGTCACATTCTGTGCAGACCTAGCAACTTCCATTCCCTGCCTAAGAGTTCCTTCCTTTTGGTCTAGTGACCAGTGGGCTTTTATTCTGTGTATCAGTACTATTTACATACTCTACTTTCAGTAATGAGACAGACCCAATGCTCTAATAGAATGGGCTCTATTTTTTTTCTAACCTTCCGAGAACCCCCGTGTATTCCCTTCATCCCTGCTTATAACAGGCATACAATGCAGGAAGAAAAACAGACCTGGGTTTGCATCCCCACCCCTCTCCTTACCACTGTGTCTTTGAGCCTTGGTGTTTCACCTGAAAACCAGGATGATCACAACATCTGCCACACAGTGCTGTTGTGAAAAGTACATGAGAGAACAGATGTGAACATGCTTTGTACAGTATCAGGCATACAGGAGGCAAGAACCATGACTCTGAGACAGCCATTTTGATATATTCACTTAAAGCCAGTGGTAGTACATATAAATCTCAGAATTTATATTCAGGTAAATTTTTTCTTCATTTTATATTATTTTTCATACTGAGGTCCCCATACGCCAAATTGGCAGAAAACATCTGTGTCTCAGTCTTGTTTGGGAATTGCTGGTTTCAAACAATGCCAAAGTCGGAGTGGGAGTTGGGCCTTGTTGGTCTTCCCTCACTGGGTAGTGTTGAGATGCCCATTGTTCTGCTACTGTCATGTCAGCTTTGGGCATGGAATCATCTGCAAGGCCACTTCTGGTCCTGTCGTCCTGGATCTGCCACACAGCCATTCCCTCCTTCTGGCAGTTGCCAGGTCACAGGTTTAAAGTCCACACTGTGTTCAAAATCAACACAAATCAACCCCTCTGTCTCTCTCCCTTTCTCTTGCTCTCTCCTTGCCACAGCCCAAGGAAATATGCTGCCTCCCCTTAGCTTACCAAGACATTTTGTCTATACCTACAAATCCCCTTCCCCTAAATGCTTAGATTTTTTGTAGAACAAAAGCCAGAACAATTCATAGTCACCTTTGGTTTCCTGCTTCCTCCATCTCTTCCCTAATTATGGAAATCTTAGGGCATTAAGTACCTGCTTGACTGCTACTCACCCTGCTTCAGAAGGGAGGCATTCAGAGTGGAAAAAAAATGCGAGTCCACAGTTTGAAATATTATCCACCTCACAGCCATTTTGGACACAGGATATTTTGTCTAAATAACTGACGGTTAAACTTGTGTGAAGTTTAATGTATGAAACAGAAATCTTCCAGTCTACCACTGGTTTATATATTGCCTTTGAGCATATGGGAAAAAATCAGCCCCTGCTCTAGCCCTCAGCCCCACAGGCACAGTCCCCTGCCAAGACACAAGGCCAGGCTTTCAGTTCCTGCCCCTTTCCCCTTCCACCTGGCAGGGCCCTTGTACAGGACACAATTGCACAATAAACCTGGGGAATTTTTCTTGAGCTTGTCCTTGAGTCTCACGTGGGCGCCTCATCCAAGCCCGTCTTATGACCTTCTCTCCTGCACCCTGGCGTTAGGAATGCATCTGGCAGACCATCATTTAATCCTCTACCTCACTCATTTAACCATTTACTTCCCTACGCAGCTCATAAAGGGCCATAAATCATTCTAGCCAAAGTCACTGTTTATCCTCTGAGAATCTGCTCCACGACTCAGTGGTTACAGCTCAAGTTCTCTAATTTCTTTCTTAGAGTTACAATAGTCGTACTCGTTTGTTTTTTGATTAATAAATAGACTTGACTGCTTAACAACAGGATTCCATCTTCCACTAGAACATATAGAGGATGGATACTTGTACTTTGGTAGGATTCCTGGTCAAGCTAAATAAATTAAGCATTTATTTTTATTTATTTATATATTTTAAAGATTTTATCTTTTCCTTTTTCTCCCCAAAGCCCCCCGGTACATAGTTGTGTATTCCTCATTGTGGGTCCTTCTAGTTGTGGCATGTGGGACGCTGCCTCAGCGTGGTTTGATGAGCAGTGCCATGTCCGCGCCCAGGATTCAAACTAATGAAACACTGGGCCGCCTGCAGCGGAGCGCGCGAACTTAACCACTCGGCCACGGGGCCAGCCCCAAATTAAGCATTTATTATAGACTAGCTCTGGAAGGTTGAGAGGGTATTTGGACTACAATAAGCTTTCTAATTATTTTCTTCAGGTGGCATAGAAAATCCCCAATTAAGTTTTTGACAGTTCTCTAAAGTAAAACCAAATCTCCTATTATACAAAGGAACAGGGTGGTTGTAAAATCAGCAAATAAGACAAAAAATTAAGCACAAACAAAATTACCTCTGAGAAATCCCTTAAATCACCCATAAAATATAGGATACTTGGTTTTGTGTGTACTACCCTGTATGGTAATTCTTATGTATACTAAATTTGAGAATGATTGAGCTAGACTAAAAAAAGGACTATAGGAAAATCCATAGGCAGAGGTTTGGGAATTCAAATCCTGGGACTTTTAAGATACTATCAAATAACTAGTGGTAAATGGGGTGGAGTGGGAAGTTCCCATGCCCCTGCCTGCTCATACCATCCATACCAGACATCTAAGCTTCTGTGGCCTTAATAGACTTGTTTGTGGTTGTCTGGGCAAGAGTGGAGCCACACTTATTTTATATAATTTTATTTGGGGTGGGGGTCCGGTTTTAAACCTAACCTTTAAGGAAAATGCGTGTGATAGGACTCTACTGTGTGATGTGTAATATGCTTTTATTATATATTATTATCATCTTATGACTACTATCAATACGTTTTATTTAACATGAATACATTCCTTTATAATGATTATTTGAGGGGTATAGGTGGCTTATCCATGGAAACTAACTTCTTTCTGATAGAATTTTTCTGGTTTTGTCTTATTATGAAAATAATATATACTTATAAAAACTCAAATGATGTAGAAATTGACAAAGTAGAAAATGAAAGTCTCCATCGTAGGTGAGAGGCAAGTATGCCATTTGTGCATGTTGATTCATGATTTCATAAATCGTTAACATACGTTTTGAGAGGGAAGTTTGACACAACTGCATTAAAAAGTCTGAGTTAACACAGAGGCATCAAAACAGCTTCATCAAGTTTCTGCTTGCTTTCTAGTAGATCCTCAGTACATATCTGTTTCCCACCCCTTCCCCATGTTTTCCATTCTAACCTTGCCTTGCATTTCTCCTTGAACTTGTTACCTTTCTCCTGTTTTGAATCCCTTCAAACAGTTTCCATAGGGTGGCCACCAAATGAATTCCTTCTCCATTATTTCCCCTGCCCGTTTTCCACCTTGTGCTCACACACCTTGGGACAGAGGTGCCCCAGAACTTGGTAGCGCCTCTGTGGCCACCAGCTCCATCAAGGTAGTGGTTTATCATCCTCCTGTTCTGTGACCTATACCATCCTGCTTCCCTTGCCCTGCTACACACACCCTGGCTGTTCTTGCTGTATCTATCCTTTTTTCTTTTCATTTACACCTTCTTGACAAGTTAATGTCTCTTTCCAATTTTATGCCTCATTAATAACCACAGCAATCTGCATTTATCACTGTTCCCCTCTCATAACTTCTTCCAAATATGTACTCCAGACTCTCACTGAGAAAATCTGAGAAAATTATATTTAGGTACTCATCTGATACTTCTTCCCAGCTGAAGCCTGTAGAGTAGGTATGTCTTCACCTGTCACAGACCAAATCAAATAGTTCATCAGCTTCACCAACTCCCCACATTAGTCATCTCTGGGAATTTGAAGACCTGAGAACTGTTTCCTCCAAGGGAGCATCATGGGATATGCTGTCATCACTGTCATCTTCGATACCCTCCCAGAAAGACTGGGGACGATGCCCCAAAACCTTCATTTTCTTTTAGCACATATTTAATCAATTGTCTAAAAATTAATGCAAACTCTTTTTGATGTTCAGCCTGTGGACATGGCAAGTTTAATCCTTTAATATCTCACACAAAACATATACCTAATTTTGTTCATTATGCACCTTCCTCTGACTTCTGGAATCTCAGAATTTAAAGGACAAATTTGGATCCAATTTAACTGTGATTTTACAGATTTGAATGAGCAGTCTGGAATCAGCATTCCTCTTTAAGGGTCAGAGTCCTTTAAAGTTTGTCTTTCTTATATCAACATCCCTAACCTCTTGACTGTTGGAAAGTCAGATTCTTGACCCAGTTAAGCCTCAGCTGACGAAATTGCCTTTTAGTTTTCAACCAGTATAATTTGGACCAAGTGATAAACCCCTCAAAGCTAATTAAAGACCACATCATAAAATTGCCTCTGCCTCCAGGACACACAAATTATCAAGAATGTTTCAAAACAATACACCTTACAGGGTGTTTGCTGTCTAATTTGTCAAACTATTTAGGTTTCCCCATTCTAAAAGCCCCTTCCCTCCAAAAGTGTCTTGGGTTTCCCACCTCTTTAAGCTTTTGTCCAAGTTTCTCCTATTCATAGACAGACTTCTTAAGAGGTCATCTAAACCCACTTTAACACCCATATTCACTCCTTAACATTTTGCGACTCAGCCTGCCTGGACCACTCTAATGAAACTATTTATACCTTCTTTAAACAACAATAATACAGCCCCCCACCATTAATACATTTTTATTCAAAATTTGCATAAAAGTGTCTGTTCCCAATAGTCTCACCAGTGCAGAATTTACCGCTTCTAATGATTTGGTTTCTTTCTGTCCAGTCTTATTCTTTGTACGTATATGTAAGTAAATAAAGTCTGGGGTCCTATGTAGCTAGAGGCCAAAAGTAATTGAAAATAATTCCAATATTTATTTGCTTCTCCTGAAAACATTAAAGAATATTCAATATATGACCTACAACTATACTTTTTAAAATCCCCTTTCCCCAATTTTTCCCAGATTCCAATCCTCTCACACCTCAAGTCCTCTCTCATCTCACCTCTCGTGTTTCCCAAGCTCCTCAGGCCTGGACCACTGGCTCATGGGTCGCTTCCTCCTCCTCCCTTCTGCCTTTGGAAAATGACACTTGCAGAGTAGGTCCCCAGCCCCTTTTCCTGGGAAACACACACATAACATTGATCTACATGGTGGGACTGGAGTTCAGTGGACTGAGATGAGTGGAATGGGCAAATCACAATTTTCCATGAGGAGCAGGGAAGAGAAGGGCAAGAGGCTGTGTATACTCTTATATTAATGCTCTTTCAAACAAATCAGCTACAGGGGCTGGCCCCATGGCCAGATGGCTAAAGTTCTGCACACTCCACTTTGGCTACCCAGGGTTCGTGGGTTCGGATCTCGGGTGTGGACCTACTCTGCTCATCAGCCATGTGGTGGAGGCATCCCACATACAAAGTAGAGGAAGACTGGCACAGATGTTAGGTCACAGACGTTAACCTTCCTCAAGCAAAAGAAAACAAAAAAGGAGGAGGATTGGCGATGGACCTTAGCTCAGGGTGAATCTTCCTTACAAAATAAATAAATCAATCAAATAAACAAACAAAAAAGTGAGTTATATATTTACTGAATTAAACTCATGCTGCAACAAAGTTTTACATTCTGGTTTTTTAAATTCAAACATCGTATTTTGTGCCTTTTTCCATGTCTTTTTAAATTGCTTGAGTGTGGATAATATTTAATGTGGCATTATAATCCAATATATGTTTATAAGGTAATTTCTCTGTTGTCAGTTATTTAAATTGTTTCCGTTTTCACTAATATAAATCATCCATGGCTAAATACAATCCTTTGCTCCTCAATGTCCCAAAGCCTGGAACAGTTGACTTCCCTCTTTACTTCCTGAATCTCTGAACTTTCCTGTGTTCTATGACATTGTACAAACTTACAAAATAGGTGATCTCCAGGGTCCAGAACTAGATGCTCTTGCCTCCTCCTTGTCCCAGTCACCCTCCTGAGAGATAAGGAAGTACCTCGTCTCTCCTGCTCCTCGCTTCCTCGTCCTTGTTGTCTTTCTACCCTCTTCTTTTCTTCTCCTTCTTTTCACTCCCATCTGCCCCCTCCCCTCTAAATTAGTCTGCTAGGGCTGCCATAACAAAGTACTGCAGACTGAGTGGCTTAAACAACAAAGATTCATTTTCTCACAGTTGTGGAGGCAAGAGGTTCGAGAGCAAGATGTTGGCAGGGTTGTTTTCTTCTGAGGCCTCTCTCATTGGCTTGTAGGTGGTTGCCTCTCCCTGTGTCTTCACTTCATCTTCCCTCTGTATGTCGCTATGTCCAAATTTCCTCTTCTGATAAGGACACGAGTCATATTGGATTAGGACCCACCCTAATGACCTCATTTTAACTTAATTACTTCTGTAAAGACCCTGTCTCCAAATACCGTCACGTTTTGAGGTTCTGGGGGTGAGAACTTCAACATATGAATTTTTAGGAGAAAATTCAGCCCAAAACACTCTCCCTCTGCCTCCTCCCCCTTTCCTTCCAAATACCAGTTAGTGATGCCCACTTTCATTGGACTCTCTTTGCCTTAGAGATGAAGGGTTAATTACTGTTGCTAAGAAATACCCAGTTTGGGTGAACTAAGAGGAGGAACTCTTTTTTTTTACTAGCCCACTCTGCTTCCCACCTCTCCCTCCTCCACAACCCCTCTCATATACGCAGACTTCAGCAGGCAGAATTATAGAGATCTAACTTCACCCACCATAACTCCAACCCAAAACTTAGTATAACCTGGTAGGCTACATCACAGGAAGTCAGTCCCATCACCTTGGGTTTGGAAGCCATTGTGGGGCTACTTTCATTGTAGAACCTCGTTTACACTCTATCAACCTCTTCATCTCCCTCTTGCTATCTTCCACATCTCCCATATTTTACCTTTTAGAATCTAACAAATATCATTAATACCCATGACATTAACTATCACCTCTCTGCAATATGTTTTACAAATCTCTCCCCTAACTTTGAAACCTACTTTGGACATTGCTGTGTACTTGTCCCAATTCAACAGGTTCCATACTGAAGTCATCATAGTCCCATCCAAATTCTCTCCTCTTCCTGGCTTTTCTTTATTAGTGACACAACCATTCTTACACACACCCAGATTTGAATCCTTAGAGTCATCTTTAAGAACTTCTTTCTTTCTCCCCATACATTGAATTAGGTTCCAAGTCCATAGAATGGTGATTCCCAAGTATACATAAGCATTACCAGGAGAACTTATTGAAAATGTAGATTCCCCAGACTCACTATCTAGAGATTCTAATTCAGTAGGTCTAGGGGGGTACCCAGGAGTCTCTCTAGGTGGTTTCCATGTATGTTGGCTCTGTTATACTCTCCTTCCTTTTCTTAACACCACCTGGTTCAGACCTCATTTCCTCTTATCAGTACTGTTATAATGACTTCCTAACTGATCTGTGTTTCTTCCCCACCCTATCCCACACCTTGCTGCCAGATTCAGTTTACTATCTTGTCCTCTAGAAAACCTTTAAATCCTGCTGTGACTCCTCCCTGCCACTGCCCAACCAATCAATTGCAGATTCCCAAGACAGCTGATCAAGAACCTGCTTCACTATCATATCTTTCAAACCCTTTACTCTCTTCATGTCCTTTCCCTACCAGCTATATTGGAACTTTCACCATTCCAAAATAATACTCTAACTTTTCCTGTTTGAGTGCTTTATGCTTTCTTCTACCTGGAATTTTCTCTTCTTCCTTTGCTAATATCCACCCACCCAAATCCCACCCATAGTTTAAGACTCATCTTAAATACCACTTTCTTCATTGAACTGTTTCAATATTTCTCAGGGTATTTGACAGTGGGATCTATGTCTCCATCATCTTCAGATGGCCTGCAGTGTCCAGAACATGCCTCCTTCCCAACAGTAGAATCATAAGTATTTGTTGAATTGACTCCCTGATAGCTCAGATCCTGTCATCCTATAAATAGAATAGTTTGCATTTCCATAAATGCATTCACTGGTGTTTGCCAACAATGCAGTGCACATAGCCCTGTTCAGCCCTTGTGAACAGCTTGCTGGCTCTTTTTGCAGTACATCTCCATTAACTTGCCTTTCACTCCTTGGAAAGATGTTGGAGCTGTCTGCAAACCAGATTATTTCATTGTGTGTGTCGCTTATTTTTCATGTATAAGAATGTTAAATAGGCCCTGTGCCAGGAATTATTCCTGAGGGAACACTCCTGTTTGCATTTCTCTTCCAAAGTCATTTCTACTTATCCATTTTCTTGTTTTCCTATCAGAAAATGTCCACACTTCCAGCATCTTCTGTAATAAGTTCCCTGAGGGCAGAGACTGTCATGTTCACCTCCAGCACCTTGTATAAAACCTGGCATATGGAGAGGTTCAATAAGTCATTTGAATGAATTAATATAAGGGGATTAGACAAGAATGGAGACACTGAAGGACCTTAGCAGGATTCAGGTCTCAGGAGTCAGACCGGGCCAGGGCAACTCAGCGCTAGAGGAGCAGTTCAATAAGGGTCAGATTGGAAGACCAAGTATAACACTATTACAAGAAGGCAAAGGCGCTGGCCTTGGGTTGACTTCGCGCACTCTGCTTTGGCGGCCCAGGGTTTTACCATTTTATTTTAGATCCTGGGTATTGACCCAGCACCACTCATCAAGCCATGCTGAGGTGGTGTCCCACATGCCACAACTAGAAGGACCCACGACCAAAATATACAACTATGTACTGGGGGTCTTTGGGGAGAAGGAAAAATAAAAATAAATAAATAAAATCTTAAAAAAAAAAAAGGAGGCAAAGCCTGGGTTCAAGAGCCAAGGAGATTATGAATAATTTGAGAAGCAGATCAAGACAGGCTGAGATTAAAGGGCTCAGGGTGTAGGTTATTAAGAGAGGCTGAGAGAGTGTTGGCATCAGTTCTTAGCAGAGAAAACTGCTCTAAACCATCCATTTTTTTCACTTCTAAAATAGAGATGATAATAATCATAGGAGTCTCAGAGGTTGTTGTGAGAATTAAACGTCATCCAACAAATATTTATTGAATGACCACTCTGTTTCATGCTGTATGCTAGGTGCTGAGTAATGGATGTAATGCCTTTAGCTTTATACTCGAGGGCAAGGTCAAATGGAAATCCAGGCTTCCATCCATGAAAAAATGTTATACAAATCCCATGAAGGCTCATCTTTTTTTGTAGCCTCATGAAAGACTTGAAAGTCTAAATAAAGTACAGAACTTGAATCCTCCTTACCTGTGCTCTCGCCTATTACCTCAAAAACTCCAATGAGTCACTCAAAGCCTGATTTCTCTCCAAATAAATCATGCTGCCTTTATCCTCAAATTGATAGATTTGCTAAAGAATTTAGTGAACCACTGTGTTATTTTATTCACCCCTCCACCTATCTAGTCTGGACTGAAACTCACTGTAGAGTGACCTTGGGCGTCTCCTAGCCATAGCTGCTGCTAATAATGGCTTACACATTTTGATCACTATTGCATTTACAAGTTACTTCTGAATTCTCAGATGAATGGCATTGACTTCTGATGATGTGTCTACCGCTAGCTAGCCAGTGTTGTTGAGAGTATCTAACTCATCTAATCTAGTTGAGTCCAAGGCAATTTTGAAGGGAATCTCAGTAAATCAAAGAATCTCAGTGTTGAGAGGGATACTTGGATCATCTAGTCCAAATCCTGGTCTTCTGACTCTGGAAATACTGAGGCTAATTCTCTGTTTAACTTTTCATCCTTGAGCATGAGTTTCAAATCTTGATCATTAAATGTTGCCACTGATTCTCTGTCTTTCTCCTTTGGCAACCTTGAAGAATTTTTAAGTCTAACTTTGGACTCCCTTGAAGATGTTTTTCAAGTTATTTTTGACTACTTGATTTATAGTAGATAAAAGTTTATTTTCCAATGGAATTTGCAGAATATAGGTGGAAAATATGTAAAGCAATGGTAAAACTGAAAAGGGGAGTATAAAAATCTACAATTATAGTTGGAAACTTCAACACCTCTCTCTCAACAGTTGATAGAACAACTGGACAGAAAATCAGAAAGAATATGGAAGAATTGAGAGGTTTTCATATATATAAAGAACTGACATATTTTAGAAATAATCTTTGGACTTTTAGAAACATTTGTCAATTTACTAGCTATTGCCTAAATGTCATTTTGACTTCCAAAAACTCACAATTTTGCTTTAGTCTTGTTCTTTGAGATATTAACAATGTTCTCAGTGCCTTATACTTATTGATTCATTCAATTATTCACTAACTTATTAACATCCACTATAGTCAACACATTGTATTAGGTACTACAATTGATTTCATTGTTTTTGAAATATTTAATAATTAAATTCTGTGTGTGGGGCTATTTAGCAATAATATATGGTATGGATAAAATACATTGTTAAAAAGTTATAGGACTAAATCAGTTAACAAGCATCCTTTATCACTTTCAGAAGCTCTTCTCTGAAGAGAATTATAGAATTATAGTTTCTCCAGCAGTCCATTGTTACATGTAAGAAAAAACACAATCCAGAGAGAGAAAATGATTTGCCTGAGGTCACAGAGTAAATGGGAACAGAGGCGGTAACAGAAGTCAGGTCTCCTGCTCAGCCCAATGCACAGCCCCCTTGGACTGGCCTTGACTCAGAGGGTCACTGCTCCACAGCATGCAATTAAGCTGAACATCTAGCTTTAGCAGGAGATATTTCTATCCTCCATTCCATGGACTCTTCTTGATTATCCTCTCCCCAAATCTCCCTCCTCACCTTCAACAAGATTTCACATCAAAGCCCCTGACCCATATCTCTTGCCTGAAGATCCAAAGCTGGCTTCTTGTGGGTATTGGGTTTATCAGAACCACCTTGGGGTCTTTATTATCCTTCATGATATGCTGAATATAGGCCCTGTATGATCTGCTGCCATCAGACCCAGCAGATAAATTAGTCCTTTCTCTATACCATGTCCACCATTTGAAGGGCATCACTTTTTGCATTAGACAAGGTTCTTCAAGGCCACTGCCTCATCCAGGATGTGGGCCCTATTGAAGGCATGTTTCTGACATCATCGTGTAGATGCCCTTCACCTGCCACCCCAGGCTCTCTCTCCTCATGACTTGAGGGCTGACATGCTACAGAAGACTGAAAAACTGACCAGCAAAAGCTTAATCAAACCAACCCATCAGCTCCTCTGGTTCAGTCATCCCCACTCACAGAAGATGAACCTCTTCTCCAGGGGCCAGGACTTTATTTCTACCAACAACAGGTATTTTAATTTTGGGAAGATCTACAAAGGTGTTGTCTCAGTGCAACAAAACAGGCAGTGCTTCCCCTCTTACTGGGATTTCTCCTCTCTTTTTCTCCTTTCTTTCTCTTTTTAGGTTTGTTTCTTAGACTTGTATTATTTAACCATCCTGGCTATTTGGTAACTGGCACATCACTGCCATGTCTGGCCCAAGTTACCATAATTTAGTTGACTAATTAACTGGTTGGTTGGTTGATGGAGTGGACTTTTCTGAACAGGATGCTCGGTTCAGCAATACAAGAACCACAGAATCTCTGAGTTGGGTGTGCTGATTCTTAAACTGTACCTGGATATTAGAAGACCCTTTATACAATATCTATACCTGGGCCCCACTTCCACAGATTCTGATTTAATTTGGTCTTGGTCTCAGAGACCCTCAAGGTGATTCTCATGGGTAAACGGGGTTCAGAATCTCTGGATGGATCTAAAAGTTGCCCAGCCAACCCTTGATCTGATACTTAAATTCCTTTCATTGGAAAATCTAGAATGATGACTCTTCCTGGAACCAAGATTCTAGGTAGTATTCTCTTCCAGACAACCTTCCTGGGTATACAAACTCTGCACTGCTACTATACAGGGAAGCAGCGGGTAATGGTTGATAGTAGACCAGAACCTCCCCTCAAAAAGCCAGCAGTGCTTAGCTGTGGCCCTTCCTGATGTCAGGGGAATGAGTATCTTCCTAGGTCAATGGTTCTCAACCAGGGGAAATTTGTCCCCCAGGTGACGTTTGACAATGACTGGAGACATTTTTGGTTGTTACAACTTGGAGGAGTGCTACTGGCATCTAGCAAGTAGAGGTCAGAGAAGCTGCTAAATATCCTACAATGCACAGGACAGGCCGCACCCACCCAACAAAGAATTGCAAAATGTCAATAATACCAAGGTTGAGAAACCCTGTCCTAGATCCTTGCTCTCCAGTTCCCCTTCCTCCCCCAGGAAATAGCATCTTTAATGAGTTGGTCCTAAACCTTTTCCTTCTTTCTGAAGCACGATTTCAATAATGTTTTTCAAATGAACATTTTACATCCTTTTTAAGTAGACCCAGAATGTGATAATCCTGCTTTACTTTTAAGAAATATAGGCTGCTGCCTGACTGCGTATGTCAGACAGGCAGGATAATCCCAGCACCGCCTTTGCCACTTGCTGCTTCTTTCCCGCATGGCCACCTCTCTGAAATACAGAATGAGCTGTGCCCATGAGCTAATGGGGGCCCTGCCCCGCCTGCCTCAACCAGGCACTGCAGCCAGTGGAGTCAGCCCTTGGGATGCAGGTCATTCCATGAGATGTCCTGAGGCTGCTAGGTTTATCAGCTACCAGCCTGGTGGGGTCAGGCCTGCTGCCAAGTTGATTAATAAGTGCTGGGCTGACACTTCCAGTAGGGCCTGGACCTGCTGATTTTTCTCCCCACTTTCTTCGATCATTTCATTATTAAATTAAAGGTTGTTGTGATTTAAACTGAACCGTCAGGCAACCTGGGGACAAACGCGGGGTTTGGTGAAGAAATTGAACCTGATGCTACATTTACCAAATCCAATCTCAGCTGGGTGCTTTTTCATTCTCTTAAAGAAATAATTCAAAATTCCAAGGGCTGGAAGTAGAAGTAGAAGCTTCCCCTGCAGTGTTGGGAGCCCACACAGAGAGGCTGGCATGCCAGGAAAGGGAGCTGATTATAAATAGCATGAAAAGCAGCATCAGTCAAAACTCACTGATATGCCGGAGCAAAATGTTAAAAGAAACAAACAGCTTCTGAAATAAGAAGCAATGATCTTTTTTTAATTTTTGTACCTTAAAGTGATAAAGAATGAAGACAATATATATACATACAGGTTAAAAACACACACGCACACCACGGATACACACAGAACCCAGCTGAGCCTCTTTAAGGCAATGATGGATAATTATTAAATTTAAAATAACAAAATCACAAGTAGAGCCTTCCAGAGGGAGCAGCTGCCCTTTTGCTGTGTAATCGATGGTATTTATTTAAAAAGTCTTTGATTTCCCCTTGTGAAATAATTTTCCTGTATGTGCATTTTTTTTTTTCCAGCTTAGATGGAAACCATTTGAGATTCCAAAAGCATCTCAGAAGAAAGCGGACTTCGTGAGTGTAAGTCAATACTATCCACACCTTCCCACTGCTCTCCTCTCTTCCGCGGTGAGTGATCCAGCCATTTGCAGGCTGAATGCCAAGCAGAAGCAGCCTTCGAGGCAGGCAGCAGAGACAGCTCCACCTGCCTCTGTTTTCGGGGGCTAGCTGAGGGATGTCTTACTTACCAGCACCATATGGCCCCTGACACCAAAGGGCACCCGTAAGCTGTTTACAACGTCTCCACAGGCCAAAGGAAATTGAGCACTTACCTACCTCAGGTTCCTTTGTATTTGGTTAGAATAGGGGTTCTTAACCTTTTTGTTCCATAGCCTCCTTTGATAGTCTGGTGAAGCCTGTGTTTTTAAAGGAATAAAATAAATGATACAAAATTACAAAGAAGCCAATTATATTGAAATGCAATGATAAAAATATTAAAATAACTAATTTAGTATGGTTTATGGTAATAGACATGCTTTCTTATTAATGCAGTAAATCACAAGATCTACGAAAAGATCTAATAACTATGGTTATTAGAAGTATGAGCATAAACGATATTTTGGGATATCTATAACAAACGGAATGTAATATAAAAATATCCATGTTTCTGTCAGTGAAAAGGTTACAGGCATTTCTAATGTCGCTGTGGTTTGTTGCTTACATTCACATTAATTGAAGGAAATGATATATTTCAGTCAGAGATTAGTGAAATAAATGCATAATTTTTTTTCCCATCCAAGTTCACAAACTGCCCGAAATGGATCCCTGGGCTAGAATCGCACCATCTAAGGGTGGCACTCGAGTTAGTACAATGCTAAGTGGAAGCTCTGCTTGGTAGTTATAGGTGCTGGCAGTATTGGAACACCTGTGCTCAGAGCAAAGCCTGTGCAGAGGAGGGGAAGGGGAGCTATAAGGAGGTGGGGCTCAAAGAAGCCAGTGGAGGGTTCTGCAGATCAACCTCAGCTCATGACTTACTCAGGGAGAGTCCAGGTACCCAGCCTTAGTCCAGATTGTTCACATCATGTTGAATTCCTTATCCAGATTAAGTGCTCCAAGCTCTGTGTAGACTCATCTAAATAGGCCCCAAACTTGCAAATTGTGTTGAAATACAAAAAGAAGTCTCCCACCCTGTGTGAATTATGGCTATCTGGAGAAGCAGAGCTCCCTCCTTTCGGTCTCTCCATCTGCAGGTTTGGGGCCGAGGGCTGTTTTCAGGGGGTCCATGTCTTCAGGTTTCTGGGACTGTGGATTATCAGCAGAGAGGATTATGGTTGGTCAGAATGCTTTCCTCTGCGCTATTCAATTATTAGAGATTATCAGAGATTATCAGAGGTTAGGACTGACCCTATTTATAAGCAGAGGGCTGCCCACATAGTGGGGTGTATGTGAGGAGTATTCACTGGTCTCTAATGCTGCAACCTTCCTCTCCAAGTCTCCTAGGTGCCTGATTTTACCTCCAAAGGAAATTCTCCTTCAGGTTGATCTTAAACACCAAACAGATAAAACGCCAAGTAACGAATTGATGTTCTGTGAGGACCTCTGATGGTCCTAAAATCTAGGGCCATGGCTAGCAACTAGGGTGAGCCACCACCTACCAAACATGAGTCAGTAAATTCCAGGATCACCAGAGGCAGCCTGGATCCCAAATGTCCCACTGGCCCCAAAGGCAAGACCCTAGTGGAACCTTGCCTCATGCTCTCAGGGACCAGGAGGAGGGCCGGCGTCTCGGACACCACTCACATTCACCCTTCCCTCTGCTGTGGGTCTCTCCCAGGGCCTGCATACCTTGTGTGGTGCTGGGGACATCAGGTCTAACAATGGGCTTGCCATCCACATTTTCCTCTGCAACGTCTCCATGGAGGATAGGTAAGTGGCTCAGTGCTGGTCAGGACATCCCCATTCCCCAAGAGCTGTTGGCCAGAGGGCGAAGGCTGGGTTGTTGTTGTGGTTGTGGTTGTTGTTGTTGTTATTTTTTCCACAAACCAATGTTGATATACATTTATTAATAATAATAAGTGAGCATTTCTATCTTGACTGACTCCTGTGACATAAACAAGAATGTCACATAGCAATGCAAATAGAAAAGGGACAATGGGGACAGGAAAGCAGGAGTGGTCCAAGTGGCATTTTGACTTTATCCAGGTTTGGGTCAGAATATCCTTAATTTCTAAGGCTCCCCAGGGCTGTTTTTGAGTCCAAAGTCACCCTGCATGAGCAGCCATTAGGGCCACCTGTTGGTGACAGGTCAAACTGACAGACTTTGGCTTCAGCTAATAACTTTGTGTAAGCTTAAAGTTCCTAAATAGAGGAGCTTATTAGGTTTTGTTTTTTTTTTTTGAGGAAGATTAGCCCTGAGCTAACTACTGCCAACCCTCCTCTTTTCACTGAGGAAGACTGGCCCTGAGCCAACATCCGTGCCCATCTTCCTCTACTTTATATGTGGGACGCCTACCACAGTATGTCTTTTGCCAAGCAGTGCCATATCTGCACTTGGGATCCGAACTGGCGAACACCAGGCCGCTGAGAAGTGGAATGTGTGCACTTAACTGCTGCACCACCGGGCTGGCCCCTAGATTTTTTTAAAATCAGGAAACTGTATGTAAATGGTATTGTTGCCTTTTCTTTGAGAAGCAGAACAGCATGGTGGTTTTGCACACCACCTCTGGAACCAGACCATTGTGTCCAAAGCCCAATCCACTCTTCCTGGCTGAGTGATCTTGGGCAAGTCATTTAACTTCTCTGAACCATGAATCAGGGCCAAGATCACACCCCTAGCAAGACACTGGAGATATCCCTTTGAGTACACCCTCACAGCAAGCACTTCCTCTCTCTCTACCTGAGCCACACTAGGCTTCATTCAGTTCCTTCAACCTGCCACATGTCCTCCTGCCTCAGAGTATTTGCACGTGCCTTTCCTTTTGCCTGGAATGTTCTCTCACCTCCCCAAACCCTTGCCTAGATGATTCCTTCTGATCTCAGGTTAAATGTACCTTCTTCAGGGAAGCCTTTAGAGTAGATCAGCTCCATCATTCTTTCATTCCTCTGAACTTGACTTTCACAGTGCCATTATGGTTTGCGATGATATAGTGCTGTAATTGTTTGACTGCTATCTGACTTCCTACTAGACTCTAAGGTCCTTGAGGGAAGAAATTGGGTCATTTTGATCACCGTGTTATACCCAGCACTAAGCCTGGCACGTAGTGGATACTGAAAAATAAATTGTGAAGGAAACTAATTTGTCTGGACAGTGTTAAAATAGAAAATCACAGGAATTATTCTATATGTTTCAGATGTTTTTGCAATTCAGATGGGGACTTCTTGATTGGTAAGTTTTGAAGATTTCAGACCCCTTCACTGTTTACTGATCCCTAGTCACAAGCTGCTTTTTAATTTTATATGTATTATTTTCCTTCATCTTTCTATTTGTCTTGTTTCGTGCAATATGCAGACTGAGGTCTAAAGGCAGTTGGTGGTCTGGAAAAGATTCTCAGTGTACCTAAAGCCCCTACTCTCTGTCCTGGTCCCTCTGTCTCTGCCCATTTCTGCTCGGCCTTTCTGATAAGGGAGATCTGGGCAGCTGAAAAGAAACGAAGAGTAATACCAACATGTGATTAACCTAAGACAACTCAATTTGCCTTCAAACTCACCCAAGAAAAGACCATCTGTCATTGATATCTGCAATTTAAATACAAATTTTCATGAGACTATCTAAAATGGAATGTCTATTAGAGATTTCTCGTCTGCTTATTCTTTTGGATGGTTTTAGTACCAATATTTTGGAGTGACCATTTTGTTGCAGACATTAGACGTGCAAATGCCAGCCTCCTACTGGAATTATCAGAAATGGGTGATTTTCCGTGCTATTTCTGTGGTCCTTTTGGGTTAATTTACAGAATTGTGCATATACAAGCTCCTGACCTGGTAACCAAGAAAATGGCAGAGTCAGTTTTTTCCTTCACATTCTTCTAGTCAAATAGCTAACCTAAGTTGTCAGGATATATGTTTTCCCACCTGAGACTCAATAAAGCTCTTTTCATTTGGAATGGAAAAGCAAATGCAGCCCTTAAGCCTTTTACTCTTCATGAAGTGGTTCTTTCATGAAAAGAGTTGCTCACGGCTGCCCTGTCTTTTTTGTTAGTTCCTCAAAAAGGGAAACTTCTCATTTACACTGAGTTTGGCAAGATGCTTGTGCAGCCCAACGAGATCTGCGTCATTCAGGTTGGTGTTGTGTTCCCTTCTCCCTGCTTCTCCCTAATTTGGGAGCAATCAGATGTTGCAGCTGCTACTAACTCCAAAATTTTCCAACTTTAAAATTCCTCTGTCATGTCTGGGCAATGGGGAGGGAGTTTGAATTACATAGAGGGGTGAGCAGGCTTGGGTGCCTGCTTTGTTTTAAAATAGCACACAATCACCAAGGAAAGAGCATTGTCAATTTGCTTTCCTAAATATTTAAGGACACTCTGGATAAGACACTGGATGGGGGTGGAGGGCAGTGAAGATGGATTTCTTAAAAATTTGGCTAAATCAGGGTACTGTTACGTCTGAACCCAATGAGAGAATAGACTAGAATTGGTGTGCATCACAGATGTGAGTAGGAGTTAAATTATTCTTTCTAACTTATCTTTGAGTTGGTCACCTCTCAAACATAGTTCAACAGATTACGGCTTTACTCATGCATGTAGGGCCGGCTGTGGCTCTGGGGCAGCTTCTTTATTTGGGATTTGGGAGGGCACACCAATGTCTGCTTCCTGTTCCAGAGAGGAATGCGGTTCAGCATAGATGTCTTCGAGGAGACCAGGGGCTACATCCTGGAGGTCTATGGCGTCCACTTTGAGTTGCCTGACCTGGGACCAATTGGTAAATCTTCACTACAAGCCCCTAAGCCTGGCTTGAGATATAGAAGACAGATAATTGCATGAAAGTTAAACATCCTTCTCCCCTCATTATCTCACTCAAACTTCAACTTTTCTCTCTAGACAACTTCTTCTCTAGATCAAGTATAGTTGAGAATTTCAGAAACCTATTGAAGCTCTCTGAGCAATTCCAGGCATTTTTTTCAGACATCTAAGTTCAGGGGCTTCATCAGTATGGCTGTCCGACTGATGAAATGAAATCTTCATTAATTAGCTCATCAGTGCATCAACACTTCAGCTCATCTCAGCACCCTTGTTGTGCTGAGGGTAATGACAGAAACCTCATCAGGGGTAACACAAACTGCTTCCATGAAGTACAGGCATAACAGAAAATGACCGAAGGCAACCCGTTATAAATTTCTCTCTAGAATAGTATATAGGCCATTGGAGAACAAGACAGTATCTAATAGATTTGTGGTTGTTACAGTGTATGCCCCAAAGGATGTAAAAACTTGGGTCACTGTGGGCCAAGTCACCAGAAATAGCTTCACAGAAGAGATATTTAACTAATTCTTGAAGAAAAGTTGAAGAAAAAGAAAGAGGAAAGAGGCAGCTAATGGAGAAGCATACAAGTGGGAATAAGCTTTGTGAATGGGAGAGATATCATTTTCTTAAGTCAATAGGTTGTATATAGACAATAAAGTGGGGAAAACCACAAAAATGGCAGGGGATATATTCCTATGGAAAGGGGAAACAGACTGAGAGACATGTAGTCTATGAACTTCACACGCCTACTGAGCACACGCTGCAAAACTACACATTTAACAGTCAGAAAAGGTACATCATTCAGGGCCATGAGAGAGCCAGAAACCACAGCCTCCATGATGCAGATTAAAACTTTCAAAAGTGAACCAAGGTCCCCCCACCCCCGATTCTTCTGGCAAGCTGGAGCAGGAGGTGCAGGAGAGAAATGAAGGTGGTAGGAGGGGTTGTTCTCAAAACATCTCTTGGAGTGAAAGGAGTGGTTAGAAAAATCGGCCCTTGGTTTTGTCTTTGGCATGTTTGCTAAAAGTGGTAGCCACACCTCCCAGTTCTTCCCTTCCTTGTCAACAGCTTTTTTAGAGCAAAACAGGGACAGGCCAGCATGTGCCTTCTGGTCACTCCCCTGGGGGGATCCAAATAGTCAGAGGAAGGTGGGAGGCAGGAGAGAAGCAGCTGGAGCCATGGTGGGCCGTCTGTCATCCGCTCACCACCCGCTCTTCCCACTTGGGTCTGGCTTCCTGCTGCTCTGCAGTCAGCATAGCCTCCAGGTTCCGTGGAACACGTACCCTCTGGAAAATATATATAATTTACTAACCAGCTGGGGGCTTATATTTTTTAACCCTAGGAGCTGGAAATGATAAAACACTCCCCAGGTCTCTCCTCTCAGAGTTAAATTATGTTTTTGCACTTACGCTTCTCATTTTTGGTCTTTTGATTTATTTTCTTTCTCTGGAGGAACACTTGCTCCTAAGTAGAGGTAAGCTGGCAAGACCTGAATAGTTTTTCCCTGAGTGGCAGACAGATTTGTCAGGCTGGAAAGCTGTTTTACAGACATGGATTGATTCTGAGTTCTGTCTGAGGAGTAGAAGCGAGTCTGGGCAACAGTATGGACCCCTCCTTTCTCAAGGACTGTAGATCAAGGACTGTAGATGAATTCTAGAGTCATCAGTGTTTTCCTGGAAAAAAAGGTCTAGTATTCTACCATATCTTCCCTTTTCCTCTTTTATAGTCTCTTCCTCTCTTCCCCTCCCCTCCCCTGTAGTGATGAGATAATGCATGTAAAGTGGCTTTATAAACCATATTCACTTTACAACTTTAGGAGGTGATGCTTGCAATGATAATGATGATTTTCATGACTTTTTTCTGACCAAATTCCTTGGGTCTTCCTGGAAAGATACAAGACTGAGAATTCAATGGGTCTTTGAACAATGAAAGCAAATTGTGGGGTGGCTCTTGATGTGGAAGAAAGCCCTTTCTCTTAGTGCAGCCGTGGGCATCTTTCCTGTGTGATTTCAGAAGTGTCTAAAAGACATTTGGGTCACTGTGTTCTAGGAGCCAATGGCTTGGCCAATCCTCGTGATTTCTTGATACCTGTTGCCTGGTATGAAGATCGCCAAGTGCCAGGTGGCTACACTGTGATTAACAAATACCAGGGAAAGCTATTTGCTGCTAAACAGGTAAAGTAAGAGGGTCGGTAGGCAAAGGAGGGAGTGAATAGTTATTGAGTACCTACTGACCTCCAAGGCCAATGTTAAGTACTTTACCCATATTATATTTCTTTTATCTTTACCGTATCACTAAGGTACCACAAATAAGGCAAATAGTGCCTTATTTGCCTTATTTGTAGTCATGAAAATGGGCCAAGTAGTGACAAATAATTTACCAAATGTCACAGTAAATGGCAGAACCAGCATTTGAACCCATATTTGTCTGACCCCAAAGGTCATGCTCTTTCTACTCACCAAGCACTGAAAATCCTGGCAATATGTAGGTCTCTATAAATGGCGTGGAAAACATAATATACAGGCAGGGTAATATATTCTGAAAAGGGAAACAAGTTAATGAGCAGATCATCCAAGATTTATATTCACCAATGGCTACCATATTTCCAATACAAGCAATGATTGATACAAAACAAGTAGAACTCAGTTAATTAGTTTGATTTGGTTTATACCACCATCCTGGCAAACTCAGAAGATAAGCAAAGGCATATATATTATATTATTACTCAATATACTGAATATGTAATATGTTAGCACAAAGTAATAATATAACAAAAATTATCCAAAGATTTCTACTGTTTACCATTATTTGTCTGCTTTATGTTTGCTCACTTGACTTATTGCTTATATTTTGCCAACCCATGTTATTTTCCTTGGACAGCACTTAGAAAGTATGCTAAAAAGCAGAGGCCAACTAGTTTGGCACTTAAAATTAACCCATGAGGGTTAATTGTCACCCTCATTGACACATTGTCAACCTCACACTCACTGGGCCAAGATTCTCAAAATGTGGTTCAGGACTGTTTACATCAGAAATTCATAGGGAGGGTTATTTAAAATGAAGATCCTTAGATGCTACTTCCACCTGGCAAAAATGATAACCTCTCATGGGGCCGGCTCAGTGGTGTAGTAGTTAAGTTCAGTCTGCTCTGCTTTGGCAGCGCAGGTTTGCAGGTTTGGATCCCAGGTGTGGACCTACACCACTCATCAAGCCATGCTGTGCTGGTGTCCCACATGAAAAATAGAGGAAGATTGGCACAGATGTTAGTTCAGGGCCACTCTTCCCTGAGCAAAAAGAGGAAGATTGGCAACAGGTGTTACCAAAAAAAAAAAAAAAAACCAATGATAACCTCTGGGGTTGGGGTGTGGAAATCTGCATCAAAATCTACATTTTAAGCATGTTCCCCATATTAGTTTTTGACATACAGTTGATAGAGAACCACTATTCTAAAGGCAGCCATGGGTTTCCACTTTCCAAGTGGACCCTGTTCTGGTTATTCTCTGTGTGAGTTCCCACTGATCCATTCTCCCTTCTCTACCAGGAGCTGTGCCCTGGGAGATTGACCTATATGGACCATATCACCCAGCCTCCCTAGCCAGCTGGCTTTTGGTGGGGTTCAACCAGAGGGAGGTCCTCACAGAAAATCAGAGGGCAGGAGGAAAGACAAGTCAGGATTTTTCTTCTCCTGCTCCTTCCCTGTTTGGGAATGCATCCCTCCGTGATCTCTGACCCTGCTAGGTAGCCCCAGTGGTGTGTTGGAGCGAGTTCATACTGGCTTGCAAGGGCTGATATACACATCTCTTCCCAGGTTTGTGTTCGGTGACATCACATAGGTACCTCAAAAATGATCATAGTAAGAGTATTTATACTCCAGAAATCAACAAATGCTGTAAATCAGAGCTTTTTATTTTTTTTTTCCAGAGTTAGTTGTTAAATATTTACCAGCACACCACGGGGCAGCCCCCTTCTTCATGGTTCTAGCTCTTGCTGGAGTCTTACAACAACATTTCCTTCCCATATCTCACAGGTCTAAGAATGGCAATGTCTTCCCTTTGTTGCTAGGCTCAGATACCTCACCATCTCGAGTCAGTTCACCTAAACCTAATCACACCTCTGTGAGTGGTCCCTTCAGTAAAGTCTCTAGAACATTCTGAATTGAATTCTGTTTCCAGAACAGACCCATAACTGCGGTGAGGACTACCTTCCTATAACAGAACACTGATCCTCTCCTACCCCAGGGCAGGCCCAAGAAGCATCAGCTTAGGATTGCTCAGAAGTCTCCAGCCCTTGGGGCTGGAACTCTTGGGGACCTTCTTGCCCTGCTGCACTCACCGTCCCAGGCACTAGGTCTACCAGAAGCCCCTCTAGGCAGCAATTACCTGGAAAGCAGTCAGAGCAAGCGCCGGCCCTCTGCACCAGGAAACCCAGACGGCGGCCCAGACTGAGAACTGCTGCGTCCACAGATTCTCACAATTGTGTTAAAAAGGCACTCCTTGGAGAATGTGTTGTGCTTCTGCTGCACATGTGATCAGAGGCAGCTGCAGTTTATAAACTGGAAAAATAGGGTTCGTGGCTTTGCAAGGGACAGTTTGAGGATGTATGAAGCAACTACAAAATGATTCAGGGTTATACTTCTCCCAAAGGATGGTCTTATTAAATTATGAGGACAAGATCAAATCAAAAAAGAGGCAGTAATTCCAAGTACAAACTGTGGAATCACAGCTACAAAAGCCTTAGGTGCTAAGATCACCATTTCCTGCTATTGTTGTGATCAGGATGTCTCCCCGTTCAATGTTGTGGCCTGGCACGGGAACTATACACCCTACAAGTACAACTTGGAGAACTTCATGGTCATCAACTCAGTGGCTTTTGACCACGCGGTAAGTCTGGACCATGGAGGGGCCCTGGGGATAGGGGAACACTTGGGTGGGAGGGATCTACAGTAGACCCCTGACATTCACAGATTTAACATTTCCACTGTCACCCTTGGAAGCTCTAGATACAGTCATTTGTCGTTGAGCTGATAGGAATTTGAATCACCTGCAGCAAGACTTTGGCGAAGGAGTAAACAACATAGCTAGTACAAGAGCCGAGCCAGACGCTCAACACAATTTAGTAACTCTCCTAAATGGTTAAGAACTTAGTTTCTTCATGGAAAATGTATCCCAAAAAGAAAAACAACAGCTAATGTTAGAGATGGGTGATGAGAAAGGAACGTTTCTGGATTTGGAAATTTCTCTGACCTGCTCACCCATACCAAGAGTCTGCTTGCTCCGGCTGCGTAGTCCAGTGCCGCCACTCTCGGCTGTTTTAGCAGTTGTGGAGCAGACGGCCCTTTTCTAAAGTTCCTCCTGATGTTCAGGGCTTGAGTTTAAAGCAAAGAAATTCCAGAGTATGAACTTGGTCATATTTTTCACTCAATTCAGAAGCCACAAATAGGTCCCTGTCTACAGTGCAGGCCTCCAAAGCCCCATATTGGTGATAAAGTGCTAGTTCTGAGACCCTGGGGGAAACTTCACTTTGCAGCCTAGTTCATAATAGATGAACTTAACCTACAAGCAGGAGGGGTAATTGGAGCAGAAGCTGAAGAACCAGAGAGAGAAAGATTACTCTGCGCCAGTTCAGCTTGTCTCTGGGGGGACAAAACTACCTTTCTGAAGAGCAGCAACTCTTAATAAAACCAAAAGGGAAAAGAAAACGAGGCACCAAGCCCCAAACAGTATGAAAAAGGATCCTGAGACACTGGTAGAATCAGTTTGATTTGAGCCTCACTACCTCTTCTTTAACAGTTTCAGATCATTTCTCATGACAGATGAGGAAGTGTTAACTCTCACAGCAACAAGGGTGGTTTTTGACTCATATTTACATAGGTTCCGTCTCCTCTGTACCGCTGCTATAGTTGTTTTTCCAAAATTCAGATCTGATCACTCTACCACTGCATTTGAAAACCTTTGCAGGTTCCCCGTGGTTTGGAATTAAGTCTGAGCTCTGAAGCGTGGTATCCGATGCTCTTCGCCATCTGGCCCTGGACTCATTTTCCAGTACCACCTCTTGCCCCTCTCCCTTTGCCAATGCACCCCGGGCCTTAGCTTTCTTGCCTCTTAACAAAATCTCTGTGCATTTTGATGTCTTTCCTTTTTTCTGTACTTAAAATGCCTTTTCCTTTCTTTCTTTCTTTCCTTCTTTCCTTACTCCCTCCCTCATGTCCTTTTTTTTCTTTCTCCTTCCATTCTTCAGGACCTACCTCAAACATCACCTCCTCTTTGAAGCCTTCTCTGATCCTCTCAGGTAGAGGTGGGCACTCTCCACACTCCCTTGGATCTCCATCTATAAAGCTAGATCGCCCATGGCATCGTGCTGTGATGAGTTGTCCGTGCCCCTGTTTTATTACCCCTTCACTTCCCCCCACACACGCTACCACCAGTCATGCTAAAAGATCAAGGAATAGATCTCACTCATCTTTGAGTTCTAGACGCATCCTGGCATCTGAAAGCAAGCATGACTATTGATTTCAATTAAATTGAATCTCAGTCTTTCCACTAAAGGATTCTGAAGTTCTTTTAAAATCATAACATTGTCCCTCAGCCTATTCCCTTCTACATTACCACCACCCAAACTAATGATGTAAGTGGTGTATTATAGACCTGAGAGTCATACAAGGGCAAGAAACCAATGAGCGTACCATCTGGAGTCTCTGTGATTCCCCCAAAGAGAAGCACTTTCTACATCTGTGCCAAAACTTGGATATCATTTTATTTCTATTTCCACCTTCCTTTGAGCATCACTTGTGCCAAGAGCTTCCTGCAGTACATCGCAGCTCTGGTCACCCTGACCTGAGGTTGGGAGGCAGGTCCCACAGGTTCTCAGACCCACGGGGTAGTACTTACATGAAATGGGGACTCAGCAGGGTGAAAAAGCCACTCAGAATCCTCTTAGCTGGTGTTAATTCATTTCGCTTCAAGCACAGCAAGAGGGGAAAGTCAGATGAGTGATTACTGCACCTTGATTACAAGCCCAGACTTCTTAGCCTGGCCTGTGTTGTTTGATCAGAAATTAGAGTGTCGCTTGAAAACCCCTTCATGTGTGGGTGACATGTGTGTCATTGTCCAGTTACCTCCTTTTCATCATGTGTTATCTCTCCTTGTGCTTCCACAGGACCCATCCATTTTCACAGTATTGACTGCCAAGTCTGTCCGCCCTGGAGTGGCCATCGCTGATTTTGTCATCTTCCCACCTCGATGGGGGGTTGCTGACAAGACCTTCAGGCCTCCTTATTACCATAGTAAGGCTCTCTTTTACCAAGCTGCATTTGGAAACCAAAGAAACAGCAAAGCAGTGAGCATTACCCATCCAGAATACCGCTGGAGGTATTTCTGGAAAATTCTGCCCAGGGTGGAGTTCAGGATCCTGCCACTTGAGACCTAGACTTTAAGTTGCTTAAATACCACATCTTCTGTGGGGATGGCAGTGATGTGTTGACTCTGAAAAGGAAATACTGTGTAATGCCTAATACCCAGTTCCTCTGGCCCTGGAGAGAGGCAGAAAGGCTGGTAAAGTGTGAAGCAAGAAGTTTCTTTACATTTCAGATGCTTCTTTTGGGAGGAGAAGAACGGTGGGATGTTGTTGGTGAGTTTGTTGTTTTGGGAAAGCTCATTACTTAAGTCTGGTTTAAGAGGCAGAAAATGTGCCTTCTCCAATTATTTTGGCAGGGTAAAGCAAACACTCTAGGGGATGGATTCCATTCTGGAAGCAGTTTCCGCAGAGCATTTGTTGCCTAGAATAGAACTTACCAAATCTACTATTTTTACTTTATTAATAATATTATTACTAATAGGTAATAATTCTTGACCATTTTCTATGGCTTTAAGTTCTTGAAAAGTATTAACTCATTTGATCCTCATAACGGTTGTTAAGAGATAGGTGGTTTCATTGTCCCCTTTCTTCTTCAGAAGATGAAACTGAGACAAGAAGGATTAAGTAAGTTGTTGAAGGCTTCACAGCTAGTTAAGTGGCGGAGGCAGGATCCAACTCAAGGCAGTCTGTTGCCAGAGCAGACAGTCATGACCACTGACTGATGTACCTAGCGCAGTGTCCAGTACATGACATGCATCTAATAAATATTTATTTAATAAGTGAATGCATCACCAAAAATGAATACGGTACTTCATGGCTGTGCTCAATGAGGTTGGTATTTTTAATTGTGCAGGAGCTGGCTGTAAATCCAAGCTAAAGGTCAGTGTGCAATTCCAATTCCTGGAGATTGCATTTTTGTACATGGAGTTCTGGAAAGACTCTGAGGTGCACTTCAGCTGGAACATTCTAAAAAACAAACCCCTTTCCTTAGGTAACCTCAGGGTCTTCTGTCTATCTGAGGCCCCTCTCTCTATGTACCAGCTCCCAGGGCTCAACAGGACACAACAGTGTGCTGAAGGGGCAATTTAAGCATTTGCAGAGGGCAGGGAAGCAAGGCCCTCAGGATGGAAGAAGGCCTCTTCATGGTCAAATTCCAGCATCGCCTTTTTCAGGTGACACCCTTATGGTGGAGAAAAGGACACAATCAATTACCACCACAAAGACAGCAGATACTTTGTGAATAGAGTCGTAACAAACTATGTCCTTTCTGAAGAGTGTCAAGCCCATCACAGGCCCTCGCTGTTCTCCTCCTGGAAGTTAGTCCCCTAGAGGGCCTGCTGTCATGAGAGAGACTCGCTCTTGTTTATAGCCTGTGCCTCATATGCTAGTCCTTGGTAATTCACTATTTCACATAGCTCTTGTATTGAGGTTGCCCTGTGTGCCTGAGGCAGTGGTTCTCAAATCTTAGTATGTGTCAGAATCACTTAGAGGGCTTTTTAAAACACAGATTCCTGGGCCCCCCTCAGACTTTCTGCTTCAGTAGGTCCAGGATGGGGCCTGAGAATTTACATTTGTAACAATTTTCACGTGATGCTGATGCTACTCTTCCAGGGGCCACACTTTCAGAACATTAGGGGATACCAAAATCACTTAGAATGCTTTTTTAAAAAAAAAATTTATTCCCAAGATCCACTCTCAGAGAGTATAACTAGTTGGTTTTGAGGTGGAACCTCAGAATCTGCATTTTGAACTAGCAAGTCAGGGGTTCTGTTGCAGGAGGTCTGCAGACCACATGTTGAGAAACGCTGGCCTGGGTTTGTCTCCCCACCCAGGGCCAGGGACAACAGAGCATCCTGACTTGGACAAGTCTGCTACTGGGACACAGCTCTCAACCCACTCATTGATTTTGGTTTGTAGTTCAGGCTGCCTGAAACAAATGGCCTTGTGATATGCCTCTTACAATTTTTTAAAAGACTCCCCAGTAAATTTGGCTCAGGATAGATAAGATCTCAGAAAAGTATGATTGCCCTAACTTAGTTGGAAAAACCACAGAACCCCAAGTTGGAAATTATTTCTACCAGAGATATTAAAAATATTGCCATAGCAATAATCAAAATCTTTCTACTTTGAGGTGACTTTATAGGAGAAGTGGAGAATTATTTCTGTAGAAATATTGCCTCCAGTAATCTTAATGTACCTTAGTCAACTGGATTCAGCATTAATCAGAAAGGCAAGGTCTGCCCTCCCACTGTCCTTTGAAATATGGAAAATGATGTAGAAATGTCACACCAAACTCATTGCTACCTAAATTCATATTGAGATCAAAGCTGAATTCTGTCTTGCTGTCTTCTTAAAATTAAACCATGAAGGTGACCCTGAGGACACATACTAGATTGAGGAACGTGACAGTATATTTCAGTCATGAGAACTGCTTTTAAAATATAGACACTTGATGCTTACAGTGATTTCTTTTCCTCTATTTCTGTTTTATGAAGAAGCAAGTAGAGCTATGATCTGGGTCTTACCTTTTTTGTAGGAGCCTGCAACAGCATTTTGTTTTCTGGGCAGGATAGGGATGGCTACTTAGTTAATTGCAGAAGTATTTCGGCACTTGGTTATACTTTGTATGCAAGGAAGAGGGGAGGGGCATTTATCATGTCAAATGTTTGTCTTTGCAAGGGTTCCCAATGCCATATCTCTCCTCTGTCCATGGTTTGCTCACTCAGCACTCTCATGGGACAGACTAGGAATGACTTTAGACAGGCTATTTCGTACTCATCTTTATCAGAGTATTTAGCACAATGTCCAATTAGATATGTTGGATGAATGGATAGGCAGATGGATGGGGTGGGGAATGGACAGGTGAATGGATGGATGGATAGATGGGTAGATGCACTGAAAGACAGTTAAATTTACTCAGGTGTTATATTTCTTTAATTCTTGCTCTAAATGTGTTGCTATTCTGATAAAGAGCTTTCTTGCAATAGAAACATAAGATTGAAAGAATGGGAACATGGTGATTCTTGTCAAATTTTGTTTATTCCAGAAACCACAACTAGGACCAATGTATTTAACTTATATGAAAGCAAATTTCTATTTAACATGAGAGAACTTTCTAACACCCAGAGCTCTTCAATAATATGATAGGTTTCTTTGTTGAGTAGAGAGCTTCCGTTCACAGGAGGCATGCAGGCAGAGCCCAGGAGGCAATATGTCAGGAATGATATAGAAATTTCGTCTATATTGAGTAGAAGTAGGGATCCCTTTCAATTTTAAGAGTTTAGGATTCTATAGAAAGAATGTCAATGGAAGAAGAAAGAAAAGAATGAATCTAAGAGAGGTTTTAGAAAAAGATATCGGATTCAGATATAGAAGATAATATTTGTTAGCATATATGGCATTTATGGACTGGTTTTTACAGATACTAAGATCCTTTCACACAAATTGTCATCTGATAATCGACTCCAAGTCCAGGGTTCTTTCCATTCCATTACCCTTCCATCCACACACACACACCCCACTTCAGTTTTCTAGATTGGGAACCAGAAATATGGTGATGCCATGTACAACTGTGGTACAATTTGGGAAGAGATTCAGATCTGGAAAAAAATAGTTTTGATATGGGGCTTGTAAGCCTAGATGATGGAGTATATGAGCTGTTTATTATGATTTGCATTTTAATTATTATTAAAATTCTTGTCTAGGCCCTGATTTTCTTTAGATCTAGCATAATTTCCTTCAGGCAGTGGAGTTTAAGACCTCTGATCATCCACGTGGCCATAGAGTAGAGCTTTGCCTACCAAGGATTCCACACTAATGAATGTTTCGTGGATGTTTTCCTATCTATCTGTGTTCTTTATTAATCCTATAAAATTTATCAGATTTTCCTGTCTTCTTGGCATTCTGTGGAAATAATGCTTGAGAGGTCTTGGTGTTTTCTAGGTCTTGCCCTGGATAATAAAAATAATACTGTTTCAATCTTCCCAGGGAACTGCATGAGTGAATTCATGGGACTCATCAAAGGTCACTACGAGGCAAAGGAAGGTGGGTTCCTGCCAGGGGGAGGCAGCCTGCACAGCTCAATGACCCCCCACGGGCCTGATGCTGACTGCTTTGAGAAGGCCAGCAGAGCCAAGCTGGCACCGGAGAGGGTTGCTGATGGCACCATGGTAAGCAAGTTAAATGCCACGCTCTGGTGGCCTCTGGGCTCCTCAACCTTGTTGGGAGGAGTGGCTATTTTTTATTTCTCTGAAGTCACAGAAGAAGAGTCTGTGTGTGTATGTTCCCGTGTGTGTACGGACATACCACTGTGTGCACACTAGGCTCCTGATGTGGTAGAGTAGAAAGAGCTTTGGGTTTGGAGACAAATCTGAGTTCAAATCCCAGCTCTTTGTTCCTGTGTGACCTTGAGCAAGTCACTTAACTTCTCTGTGCTTCATTTTCTCCATCCGTAGAACAGGTATGGTATCCAACCCAGTAGTGGCTGTGATTTAACCTAACAGACTGTCCAGCACATGTAAGGGGATATTATTAATACCATGTGGGAGGGTCTTCCCTTATCTGTATGCAGCCCTGTATATACATGCTCTGTCTCAGAGTCACTTCCTGCTTTAGGAAATAATCCTCTGGGCCACAGTAGCAGGCGACGCAGGGTGTCACCTTCAGCCAGTTTCTCAAGCCAAGGAAAGTCAAGAAGCCTTTGCCTCACTATCGTCAGGGCTTGTGAGCAGCAGTTCTCAGCCCTTTTCTCATTTTCTTTTGCTCTCCTTTGGCATGGGATGAAACTGATGGGATTGAAAACCTGTTTGGTATTCCCCCTGTGTCAGGCTGTGAACGCTGAGGCTGAACACAATTGCAGTTGGCTGCGGTACTTAATTTTATTTTATCTTTGCATTCTTGGAGGTAGAGTTTATGGACCACAAGGAGTAATTTTATGCCAAATCATATGCAAATTTGCCTTACATTTTTAAACAAGTGCCTTCAAGGCTACCTGACTTTAAAATCAATAGCACAGACCTGCCTGCCTCCATGCCCAGCTTGCAAACTACCTAAGCGGGGAGCTTTATCTGTCTCTGGCCAATGCAATTTGCTTTCAGTCCTGACTCCAGGAGCAGAGGTGATGGAGCTGATCTACAGGGGGAGGGTGCAGAGTCTGCTTGACCTCGGCCCTGTTTCCCCTTGCAAGGGCTTCTGCAGAGTTTCTGTAGAACCCCTATGTCTCTATGAGATGTCATTTGATAATCTCAGTTAAGCTCTTGCCTCCAAAGCTTCCTGCAGGTGCACAGGCTACCCCAGAGTTGGCACTCAGCAACCTTGGGTGCCCAGCTTGGCTTTGGATGGTCAGTGTTACCAGGGAGCAGTGTTCTGCAGCACTGAGGCACAGGACAGGGCTGTTTCTATGAGGAGCAAGGCTTTGGGAAATGTCTAGGGCCTGCAGCACTAGCAAGAAAGAGCTCTCCTATGTAGGGGGTTAGAGGGATGGGAGCCCTGGGTAGCCAGGGAGCCCAGACCACCTGATGGCAGAGGGTCCAACACTTTACCTAGAGCTAACTTTGGGTCTTTCTTACTATTTCCCATTATGTAATTTGGACCCAGGCCCATCTGTACGCCTTATTCTTATTCCAGTTTGGAATAAATTAACTTTATACAATACTGTCTTCGAAATTCAACTGAGATGGGGATTTTGTTACTCCAGTCAGACAGCAAGTCTCCTAAGAAGCAGTCAGCAAAGAGACTACAACAACAACAATGGCCATAATAATGACCCTTATGTCTGAAGAGCACTTTATAATGTGTACAGCACTTCCATATGATCTCATCCGGTCCTCACATCAATCCTGTTATGGGAAGGTAGGCAGGCGCAGGCATCTCCATTGTTTTAGGCAAAAGGAAGTTAATGTATACTAGACACCCAAATATTAACGTGGGTTCTCTGAGTTGAAAAGCACAAGAGAATTTTTATCTTCCTTTTGTCTACCTATATTTTTTAAATTCCCAACAGTGTGAGTACATAGAATTGTAAGGTTTTATTTGTTTCTTTTTTTTTTTTTTTAAAGCCACTGTCAGTAGGAAAATCAGCAATCTGTGCAGCTGGAATGTCTAGGATGCACAGAGCACTTGCATATTCTTTCTGTTGTAGACAAAAACCTCCTGAGCACAGCGGTCACCCACCATTCGGATCCTCTGGGATAGGGCTTCTAAAAGTGCTACAGCCGTTTCCTGCCTCCTCCTCCGCCTCCTCCTCACTCCCTCTTTTCTTCTTTTTCCTTTTTCCAGCCCATCTCTTGATCACTCTTGAGAAAGAAAAGCTCAAATCTCAGCTCTGCCACTTTTTGCTACCGTCACCTTAGACAAATCATTTCCCAGCTCTGAGCCTTAGTTTCCTCCTCTGCAAAATGGGGAGTACGACCTCTCTCACAAGGACATGGCCGCGGTAAGTGATGGTCCCTGAGAAGATGAATGTTCCTAGGACTCTCCCACCTCTGCCCTTGGATCTAGCAAATTGAGCTCCGTAGTGCTACAAGGACAATGTGAGGCTTGCATGCTCAATTGCATTTTATAGAATGAAACTTGAGGCTCAGAGAAGTTAAGGGTCTTGCACAAGGGATCAGCAGCTTATAAGTGGTAGGGCAGAACCGGAACCCAAGGCTTGAGCCTGCTCTTCTCACTGTGCTAGCACTTGTGATTTATTGCTCAAAGATTCTGCCTACCTACATCTTCTCTCTTGACATCTAATCAAAGGTGTTTTATTATCCACCTCACTTCTTTCTTGTCCTCATCCTTATTTCCTACAGGCATTTATGTTTGAGTCATCTCTAAGTATGGCCGTCACCAAGTGGGGGCTCAAGACCTCTAACTGTTTGGACGAGAACTACTACAAGTGCTGGGAACCTCTCAAGAGCCACTTCACCCCCAATTCCAGGAATCCAGCAGGACGTATTTGAGACTGGAGCATTGCTACCTTAATTGAGAATGGGATTTGTGTGGATTCCTTTAGAATCTCACACTCTCTAGCAATATTAGGGGAGGGGATTGGTTAAAATGAGAACTCACTTTTTCACAGTCAGCTTAATTACTTAATAAAAACTTGCTGGTGTTCTGTGGAAGTGGCAGTTGGTCATAATCAGGTCTTGCTGAGGCAGACCTGTATCAGCCACGACTGGGGGTCCATGAGATTGGACTGAGACCAGGATCCCTTCACATGTATTTAGTCTGAGTGCCTTTATTCTAGGAGCACAAGTTCAGGATGCCTATCACAGACCACAAGACCAAACCACAAGGAAGGAAAGGTCAACATAAGGACCACGAGCTGAGGCTGAAGCCAAGGCTAAGGTCCCAGGAGTCAATCCAGGTATAGGGAAGCATGGGATGGGGGCTGGGAGAGGGGGGCACAGTCAGCAGATCTCCAGACATCCAGTGTCATCCTAAAACAGATGGGCAGCCAGGCCAGTAAGTTGTCTAATCTTGGTAGTCATGTAACAGCAAATATGGTGATAATGGACAAGAAGCCCAGCCACCAGGAGTTAGCATCATTCACTGAGAGTAACCAACTGTCGAGATTTTTGCACTAAAAGCCCCATATCCCAGGAAACCCCTCAGTCCTAGTCAAACCAGGACAGTTAGTCACCTTACTATTCACTCATTTGTCAGTTCATTCGGTTACCATGCCCTGAGTCCTTACTATGTGCCAGCTCCAGAGCAAGACACTGGGGATGAATGATTGAAAAGGAAGAAGTCGTCTCTCCCCTTAGCGAGCTCACAATCTGGGAAGATCAGGGCCGAAGAAGATAAAGGTCTGAGCACAGAGCCACAACAAAACCGAGGCGGTGCTGTGTAGGAAAGCTGCTCCTGACAGCTCCCTTCCTAAGGTTGACCTCCCTCCCAGAGTACGAGGCTACACCAGACTTTGGTGAGTTGATTCTCCTGGAGTGAGAAGACAGGCAAATCAGAACAGAAAGGAATGGGAATTGATATTTATTGGGTCTATAGTTTTAGCACATTTCCCCCACTTTTTGCGTGGTAGCAATTTTGATATGCTGCTACCAAGTTTTTATGTAACAATATGTAGTGAGAGTCAGCTATGTGTCAGGGCCGAGCAACTAGAGTTGCCAGATAAAATACAAGCTTCCTAGTTAAATTTGAATTTCAGATAAAGTGAATAATTTTTAGTATAAGTATGTCCTATACAATATTTGGACATACTTATACTAAAAAATTATTCATAAAAAATTTAATTGGGAAGCCTGTATTTTTATTTGCTAAATCTGGCAACCCTACAAGGGATATGGGTGGTCAAGAAGATAGATGTGGTCCCTGCCCTTACAGAGGTTACATTCTAGTGAGGGAGGCAGATGAAATAACAAGCAAAGTAATTACAAACTGTGAAACATGCCAAGAAAACAAACAGAAACTGAGATGGGAATAACAGGTGGGCTGGGGAGATCTTTCCTTAGAGAAGGTCTTCAATGAAGAAGTGACATTTAGCCAGACCTAAAGAATAGGAAGGAGCAAGTCATTGGAAGAGTAGGGTTGGGCCAGGGTGGGGTGGGGAGGAGGAAAAGCCTTGTGGTTCAAGGAACTGAAAGAAGGGTAGATATGGGGAGCTAGGAGCCAGCCATTGCAATAGTCCAGGCGAAAGACAACATTGTCTTGGACTGATGAGGTGGCAGCAGAGACAGAGTGGACACGTTCCTGAATGTTTTAGAGTAGACCTGAAGGAACCTGTTAGTGGATGGATGTAAGGGATGAGGGAAAGAGGAGTAGAGGACAGGGCTGGGACTACTGCTGGGTTTCTGGCAGTGGTACTTCATAGTCTCAAACAATGTGAAGTTGTCTTTGAAGGTGACAAAAGTTGGTGTGCCTTCCCAATGTTCCTTAATATAAAGAAGTCTTTCTTAAAAATTAAACATTGTTAACTAGTGAAGCAGTTAATACCTTTTAATAAATTTTAAAATTGACCACTGTAGCAGAAGTTGCCAGGGGCCCACCTATATTCCATCGGCACCACCATCCAGGGCTGACCGGCCCTTCCAATTGCCAGCACCACACAGGAACTCTGCCTGAGGCCCAAACCAGAACCTGCAAAAGTGCTGAGGATTGAACAGCCCTCAAACAATGACAAATGGGAATTAGTGGATAAACACTCCAGCTCTCTTGCCCTAAACCTCTGAGGCTTGCATTTGGCCCTGGCTCCCTGCAACTTGCAGAGGGATTGAGCTCCACTGCCGCTGGTGGCAAGTACTGATCACGGCCCCATTGTCAGCTTCCTTCCTCCTCACTTCCCCACTCTCCCATGGTGCTTCCTTGGCTCTTGCCTCGAATAACCCCAAACAAAACAACCACTAAAATATTTTATTCCCAGACTCCAGCCTTCCTATAATGAGCTCATTCTAACCCTAGTCCACACACATACCTAGACTCTCGCCCACTTCAGTTCACTCTATCATCAGTTTGGTGGCAAAGTCTTCCTAGAGCTAAGTCAGCGTTCTGGGTTTACATCCATTTAGCATCGAAGCCCGTGTACTTTATCTCCCCACGCTGGCAGCAACTCATCAGCAGGAGACAATATTTCACCCAGGCCAGGCCGTTCACCCTAATTAAAAAAGATTTAGTTTCCTTCTGTTGTGCTTCAGATCTGCTATAAAGATCTGTATCATTTCCTTAATTCCCTTTTCCCATAGATACCTTCCTCTGCCATGCTCCTCAAGAAATATACCTTCTCTTTGCTTAGAAATATAGAATTTGAAGAAAAAGTCCCCCTGATTAGGTTTCCTCCAACAACAGGAGGGTTTTCTACCAGATCCCATGGCATCCTTATATATTTTCCTGTTAGAGGAAGTGTAATAGAAGCCAGCCTTTCCTTCTTTTTGAGAGACTTCTCTGACAGCTCAAGCTAGTAACAATGGCTCTAGACCAACGGTTCTCAACAGCAGTGATTTTGCACCCTCCTCCCACCTAATGACATCTGGCAAAGTCTGGAGACATTTTTGGTGTCACAGCCAGGGAGGGTGCTACCAGTATCTAGTAGATGAAGGCTAGGGATGCTGGTAAACATCCTACAATGCACAGGACAGTCTCCCACAACAAAGAATTATCCAGTGCTGGATGTCAGTAGTGCTGAGGTTGAGAAACCCTCCTCTAGACACAGTGGTTCTCAACCTCAGCTGCACATTGGATCTCCTGGTAGCTTCTAAAACTCCACGTGCCCAGGGTATACCTCAGACCAACTAAACTAGAAATGCTGTGGATGGAACCCAAAGGAGAATTTTTTTTGAAACTCTTCAGGTGATTCCAATGCACCGGCAAGGCTGAGGACCACTGTGTTAGAAACTACCTTAAAATCAGTTTCCAAAACGCTCTCTGTTTCCAACCTCAGATCCTGGTCCTGATAAATCAGGGCTTCCTACCCTGATGGAAGGAAGATGGAAAACATCCCCAGAGCTCCCAGTGTTCCAGTAAACATGGAACGGGATGAGACGAAGCAGGTGTATTGTGAGGGATTATCCAGGAGGAAAAGCAGGCTGCCAAGCAGTGGTGGGGAGGGCCCCTGCCTCCCACCAGAAAGCATGAGCTTTGGTGCCCAGGGTGGGCACAGGGAGAGTGCAGTGGGGAACAGAGGGCAATTAGGAAACCAAAGGCCGAGATGTAAACTATTTACAAGGTAAAAGTTAATGTGCAGTTTCTGTGTTGTGATTTCCCAGAGTGATGAAAGCGTTATCACTCCTGGGTTTGAGGGAAATTTTGTCCTTCTGGAAAGATATTTTACTACTAAAATGAAACATAAAAAAAAAGAGGCTTGAGAGCTGACATTTAAACTTCTTCCTTACATTTAGCAATCAGCTAGCCCTCAATTTGATATAATCAACTGTATACCATTGCATCACACATCTGAGGTATTTATCCTTTTGTGAGTCAGTGGAGTGCATAGTTGAGAACAGGTGCTGGAGCCAGATTGCCCGGGTTCAAAGCTAGCTCTACCACTTATTAGCTGTGTAACCCTGAACAAGTTATTTAACCTCTCTGAGCCTCTGTTTCCTCAGCTATAAACTGTGGATAATGATAGTACCTACTTCATAGGGAATCCAGACTCTGGAATCCAGATGGTGCTTTCATAGCTGAGTGAGTTTGAGCAAGTGACTTAACCTCTCTAAGCCTCACTTTCGTCATTTGAAAGAAGGAGATGATTTATTTCACAGGGATTTGGTACAGGTTAAACGTGGCCAGGCACTAAAGGCACCCTCACTGCTTGGGGCACATCGGGAGCAGAGGTGAATAGTAGCTATCATCGTTATTGTTTTTCATTGCTATTATGACTCAGTGAATGCTTATTAGTTGCTGCCTTAGGGAGGGCGTTGTGCCACCTACTGTAGGAGACATTAGAATGAGTAAGCCAAGGTCCTTGTCCCTAAATTAAAACTAGCATTTAGCTGAAGAGGAAGGCATGGACCCTTCTACTACAGTAAATAACAGAAGCCCAAAGTGTGGAAAATTTAGAAGTATTGCCTCATTTTTGTCATCTTTTAGGTCTTAAAACAAGAAAACCATATTGAACTTCAATTTAAGATCTCAACAGTGCATATTAATAGCTCAATTAAAATGAAAGTTAAGATAGAATCTGAAGTGGCTTTGATATAAGTAGTTCACATATGACTAGTGACAGAGCTTTTCCTGGAGGCGTCTTGCCTAATCATGTGGGCCTCTGGGACTCTAATTAGCCTACTCCAGGTTTTTTAAAGCTAAAATTATATCAGAAGCTTCGACACAACCCACTATAGCACTATTAACAGGGATACCTTGTCGAAAGCAAGTGTATGCGGTTCTAGACAGTCCCTGGAAGAGAAGTTTAACAAATGGGGCGGTTTGCTCATTCATGAGCATTTGCTGCCTTTATTTTGGATCCTATGAATAAAATTAAAATCTGAAGGACAGATGTAGTTTATGATACTACTTCTCTTAATGAAAGGACATGGTATCAATTAAGAGTGAATTCAGCTGTAAGGAACTGCAAATCTAACAGTAGCTTAACAACTAGGACTTTATCTCATGAAAGAAGTCTGCAGTTGGCAGGACAGGATGGGGACAATGACAACCAGAAGTTATCCTGGACCCAAGTTCATTCTGGTTTTCTGCTCCACTATTCTTGGTATATTGTCTTCATTCCATTTCTAGGCCTCACATCCATGTTCTAGGTCACAGGAAGGGAGGAAAGCAAAAGAGTGAAGGGACAGAAGGATTTCTCCTTAGAGAATGTTTTCTTCCTATGCAGGAAAGGAGGCCCTGTCCAGCAGATTAGTCTACCGCACAGAACTGGGTCACATGCCCAGGCTTAGACCAATCCTGGATTCATTTCCTGGGGCTGGGGTCATGCCCACCTCTCCTGAGATAAAGGCACTTCCACCAAATCGGGGTTCTACCAAAAGGAAAGAAAGGAGGAGTGAGTGACAGTGAGCAATAGCTGGTGCCCACCGCAGACACCTTGTTGTGGAAATTCAACAAGAATAATGTGCAAGGTGTTGGGTTTGAATTGAACATCTTCACCCTCACAGCCCCAAGAAGACACAAATCTGCTGATGCTTGCTTTCCACAGAAAATGCTCCAAGCATCTGCCTAATTTCTCTCCAAACACATTCTTATTAAAACGGCTCTTCAAGTCTTCTGTTTGTATGAGGCAAGGAGGTTCGCTGGCAGTTGTCTCAACAGTCTCATTTCTAATCACGAACAGGTGATGTGGGCAATCAGAGCAGTAATTCTTAATCAAAACCTAGAACCCTAGTCCTCAAATTAGCAGGGTTTCCTGAAGAGCTGGAAAGTGCTTTCTCCTGTCCAAACTTTTCCTATAGAATTAGGTTCTGAGACTAGATCTTTCAAGATCATTCCAGTTCTAACATTCTGAATACCTGTGAATGTGCCAGAAAAACTAAAAGTGCAAGTGGGAGTCTCTACTCTCAAAGGCGCCGTCTCTTAAACCCTCCAGGCTGGATTAGGTATCCTTTCTCAGTACCGGACTCCCCACAGCATCCGTTTTCATCCCTTTCAAAGAATAGTCACAGACATGCCCTCTGGAGCCAGGCTGCCCAGATTTAAGTTTTATCTCAGCCCTTATTAGCTAGTGGACTCAAGCAAATTATTTAACTCCTCTAAATCTCATCTGCATAATGGGGATTTTTAAGATGTGCTGGGAGGCGTGTAACAGCCCTTATGTTAGCTCAGTGCCTAGAACACAAGTAAAAGTTTAGTAAGTGTTGGCTTCTGTAATTGTTTTTCTCCACTGGTGGTTCCTCCAAAAAGGAGCTATATCTTCTTCATATTAGTATTCTCAGTGCTTAGTAAATGACCAGGGCTCAATAAGCGTTTGATCAATGCAGAGGAGACCTGACGGTCAGTGTCCTACTAGAACTCAATAGGACACAGGCTCCTCCACCCCAGTGGTTCAGGAAACAAATCATCCCCCATACCTGCAGACCAACAGGAGTTCATTCTCCTTGCGGCCTGCATTGCTGTCTCCTCCCAACTGCCCTGATGGGACCAAATCACATCTGTGCCACCCCCTCTGCAGAGCATGATTTTGGAGAGAAGCTGCTTATCCAGCTTCTATTACGTGGCTTCAGGGTAACTGACCACCTCGATCTCCATCTACCCTCACCCACGCCACTCCATATAAAATAATAATACTCTTTGATGCTGACTCCCTCTCAAAGTATGAATAAAACCCTCTTCAGAAAACTTTGCGTTTTTAATTGCTATGAAACATATAATGTAAGTAGAAAAAAATGCGCTTAACTGTGCAAATGTAGTTTCAAGAGAGGTCCCCAACCACCTTCTCCCACCCACAACAATTCCATATCAGATTGCAGCCCCTGAGTCTCTCCTATGTTAATTTCTGGAGCAGCCTCAGCCAGTTGCCTCCTTCCAGACCCCCAAGATCTTTTCAGAGCCTAATTTTTAAATAAGAGATGAATGATTTAAATGCAATTAGTGATAGAAGTAAAGAATTGACTCAAAACAGATAAGGTGCTACTCCTTGTAATTATGGGGAAAATGAACTTGAACTCTAGTGCTAGGTTTGCTGCAGAAATCTCAGATGTTTCACCAGCCATCCCTCTCCAGGGACATTCAGAGGTCGGATGTCAGACTTTCATTTTGACTTTAATTCTTTAAACCCTGAAGCTTGGCAATGAGATCGATGCACCCTGCGCTGTCTTGGGATGATGAAGAGTCTGCAGTTGGATGACACGGCTCAGTGTCTGTCCAGGCTCAGTGTGTATCAGCAGAAGGAGGAGTCCCTGTCTCAGCTGGAGAAATGGCAGTAATCAAGGCAGCCAGAGGGGAAACTATTGGAAGTATTACAATCATAGTTATAGGTACAAATGGATCCTCCAAAGGAAACATGATAAAACTGTATTTGTTCACACAAAGGTAGAAAGTGGCAGTGGAAGCTTTGAAAATTCAGAACCTTTGAATATATCTTTACTCATTTTAAAGTGCTGTCCACATTTTTTAATCATGCATATTTGATCAAGACAGTTTCCTATACAGATCTCTAATCTCTTCAAATACCCTATTAATGATCGTAAAGAATGTAGAGATAATCAATACTCTGTATCTCTCCTAAGTTATGAGAAGACTGTGTCAGGTGCCACTGGGAACGAGAAAAAATAAAAAGGAAAATAAATCAGGGACTGAACCCAACGGGATTTCAATCAGAGCACAAATGTAATCTTCTTCTCCAGGCAGGATCCATAATAAAGGGTAAAAAGACACAGTACTTAAACAAACCAGCCTATTAGGGAAGCAATATTGTTCCAGAGAGGGGAAGGGCTGTCATACAAGGATAAGGAATTATTAAGAAGACTGACTCCTCATGCATGTGCATAAAGAGGAACTAATAGAGATAATATATTCAGACTTTCATAAGGCTTTCAACAAGTTCACATCCAAATGAGTCATCCTGGGATTGGTAGGGGCTGCTTTATTCTGCATTGAGCGCTGTCTCAAAAATTGAATCATTTCTGGCCCAAAGTCTTACAACAGACTGATTACTGGTCATCCTCCAGCCTCTCTTGCCCAGAGATCATCCTCCAGGATCCAGAATGATCTTCCAGGAATGCAAATCCAATCAGGTTATTCCTGCTTAATACCTTCAATGGCTCCCATTGCCATCAGGATGAAGTCTAAACTCATTAACCGTGCTAAGGGCCTTATGACCTGGTTCCTGGTTTTCTTCCTTAGTACACACTTGTCATTTTTTGGATGCTCAGCATTTGAACCACTTTCTTATGTTTGGGAATTCTTTACCTACCTCACACTTTAGAGCTGAACATGCCACACGCTTGCTCTTCCAGCCTCCCTTGCAGCTGGAATTCAGGCACATGATCTAGGCTCAGCCAATCATATGACCCTGGGCTGAGGAGCAAGTGATGGAAAGATATAGGAACTCTGAGGAACTTTTTCTGATGGCTGTGGTTGTAACAAGCTTGAGTTGTTGGGCCAACAGAGGCAGCAGTACCAGTTGGGGCTCCTGTACCCAGTGCCCAGGGCTAGAACATCAGTCAGCATGTGGCAGCATTAAGAGCTCAGATGAGATGGCAATTGGTATTCTCACCAGACCACTTCTGGGTGTAATCTGGGGCATTGTTCATATAATAAAAAATCCTTTTTTTTTTAAAGATTGGCACCTGAGCTAACAACTGTTGCCAATCTTTTTTTTTTTTTCCTGCTTTTTCTCCCCAAATCCCCCCAGTACATAGTTGTGTATTTTAGTTGTGGGTCCTCCTAGTTGTAGCATGTGGGATGCTGCCTCAGCATGGCCTGAAGAATGGTGCCATGTCCATGCCCAGGATCCAAACCAGCAAAACCCTGGGCCACTGGACAGAGTGCACGAACTTAACCACTCGGGCCACGGGGCCAGCCCACTAAGAAATCTTTTGAAACTGATAAAACTCTTAAGAACACATTGCTCAATAATTTTCAGTGTTAAAAAAATGTTTTACGCTTCTCTGCATACTGCCTTCTTTCCAAGTTTAAGCACGAAAGTTTTTCCTATTACTAAGGTATACTAGAATAACTCCCAATGAAAGAAGACCAGTATGATCAGGGATTAATATCTTTAATTTATCTTGTTTAAACTTTAAAATCATTAAGAAAAAAGGCATCAGGAAAATTGGGCAGTGGACTTGAACAAGCAAATAACAAAATAAATACAAATGGACAAAATATTTGAAGAAAAGTTAGACCAATAATAAATGCAATGCAAATTTTAAAGTTTTTATCAATCAGATTAAAAATAATAAACTCACTGAGACACTGTTCTAAATACTTCATAACTCATTAAACAATGAGCTTAATAACAATATAAGTATTATTAGTATATCTATTTTGAAAATAAGGAAACTGAGACACAGAGAATTTAAATACTTTCCAGGTCACTTCACCAGTAAGTGGAGGAGCTAGGATACAGCAGCAAGGAGGTCAGGGAGGTGGGACTCAAAGTTCCAACCCCCTAATCACAGGGTTGGTTCTCCTGGAAACCAGCCCCCATCCTTGAGTCAACTAAAGGTCACCTCATTAACATAATAAAAGACACCTTTACTGATCTCATCACTTAGGAAATCCCAAGGGTTTTAGGAGCTCTGTGCCAAAGCAGAGACAAAGACCAAATATATATTTATTATAAATCACAGTATCACAGGATTTCACTTTAATCTGAAGCTATGACTATCTCCCGGTCATTTTTGGCTTTTTGTACCTGGGAAACAGCAGACAAAAAGAAAAAAAAGGTTTCCATCTTGGCAGCACTAAGTGACCCTGATTACAAGGAGCTAGGGTTGCTGCTACACAGTGGGGGCGGGATGGGATATGCCTGGAACCCAGGGATTCACTGGTGCATCTTGGTGCTTCCCCGTCCAGTGACAACTGTGACCAGGCGATTACTGCAACAACGGCCTGATGATGCTAGAGTAACTAAGGTTCTGGCCTTCGGAAATGAAGGTCCTGCTGACTCCATCAGGCAAGCAATCTAGAACTGGTAAATTGATGGTCAAGGGAAGGGAAATCCAGGAAGCATCATGGGGATAAATGATGACTATCAGTTACGGCCTCTGATCAGTGGCAACAGTGTGGACTGTAGTTTGTTCCCTTAACCCTCCTATTCTGAGATTGCAGCCAGTCACCCTGAATGACGTTAGATTGGACTTAATGTGTGCATAGATCCAAGCAGTGCAGGGAGTGGATGAGGAAACTGTGTACTTCTTGTGCTGTCTCACTTCCTCTTGGCCCATCTTTCTACGCCTGTTGCTGCTGTATCTCTCAGCTGCCTGCAGGTGTGACCTGACAATACTTCAGCTCAGCTGTACAGCACATCAGTTTCTTTCTGCCCTAAGCTTCCTTCCTCCTCCATGTGAGATGCCTGTAAGAACCCAGCCAGCTGTTCTGAGGCATGCCCATGCCTGGAAGTGCAAGGGAATTACCTGCAAGAGTCAACTCCTGACCAATGGGCAGAGGAGCTAGTGGATAAATATTCACTTTTTCCTTATCTGGAGGGAAAATTCTGAGTACATTCCACAGGACTCCTCAGAAGGTCCCTGGTGGAATGAAGCCCCATTTCTCTAAGGCAACAGGCCAATAGCACACATGTGGTGGGCTTTCCTTCTCTCATCATCTCTGTTTCACTCTTACAGTCTCCCTCTTGTTCGCCCAGATCACTTCCCAACATAAACTACCTGAATACAAGCTTTTCTCTTGGGCTCTGAGTTTTGGGGTACCCCAGGCTCATACGAGGATCAAATGGAAGAATAGTTGCGAATGTTTTGACAGTTAAACCAGTAAACTAATGTACATCAGCCCTACCTAGCATGCTGTTCCTCCTACAGCACCTGGTTTTATCCTGCCTTCATAGGTGAAATGGCCACCCTCCTGTTTCAAGACTGAACTACAAAGCATGGGGTAGCTTTATTTTATTGAACAATACTCTGTTATTTCATTTTCATCTTCGTGACCTCGTGAGGGAGGAAGCAGTACTATCTCCATGCCATACGTGAGGATTCGAACGCCTGATATTCTAACTGCTAGGCTCCAGCTGGATTCTAGCCCAGGTCTGACCTCTAAAGCCCATGCTCTAGACCATTCTACTTCAGTTTCTTTATTTTTTTTTTCTGCTTTATCTCCCCCCAAACCCCCCGTGTACACAGTTGTATATCTCAGTTGCATGTCCTTCTACTTGTGGGCCTACTTCAGTTTCTCGGCACGGCCTCCAGCCTCCCTGTCTTCACACTCCACAGTGGCCCCCAATCCAGCCATACCCAACACACCTTGCCCTTTTGTGCCCTGTTGGCCGTTGATCTTCAGAGCCTAGATCCAATGCCATCTCCCTAGACAGAGGTGTTTGCATCAGCTTGCCTACATCACTTTCCTGAATCCCTACGGTGTTTTTTACCACACTGTTGTTACTGTTCTGCTGCATTTACCACTGGGGCTGGAGCCAGACAAGTAAGTAGTATCCACACATAATAAGCACTCAAATAATAACTGCTGAATAAACAGTTCTCAGAGTGTGCACTCCTTAAACACAGGTCCTAACTTTGTCTCACTGACTGTTGTATTATCAGCACATAGCACAAGGCCTGGCTCACAGCAGACACTCACTTGTTGAGCAGACACTCACTTGTTGAATGACTAGTTGAATGAATGAACGAGTCTGTTTCTTCATTAAACTGTGAACTCTTACAAAGTAGAGATTCTACAATGTCCAGCAAACATTTGTTGAATCAAGGTGATATTAAGAAGGAGAAACTATTTAATGATTAATAGAAGATTTATTTAAACAATACATATAGTCATCATTGCCAGACTTAATATGAGATGTTAAATGTGCGATCCAATTTTCCTTCCTGGATAAGTTTTTCTTTCTTATCCTGTATAGACAGAAAAAAAAAGTGCAATAAAAACAATGCATTCTGGCATAACCCATGGCACAACTCTGAAAAACAGGAATGAAACACTCCAATCCTAATTCCAATTCCCCATGGTCTGAAGCCTACAGAGTATAAGTGAGGAAGTGGCAGACTGAAGAAAGAAAGGGACAATAAGAAAACACTTCTATTGAAAAATACCTTACCCACATTTTAGCAAGTTGTACTGTATTACCCTACTAAAAAGCACACATCAAAAGCAAACGCAAACTCCTTCTAGGTAAGTGTGGCTTACTTTTCTGTTAAGTGGTAATTTATCAGACAATCAAAATACACACACTCTAACAGGAGAGTGGATTGGCCAGCTTAAGGCAGAGTTAGACGGGCGGGATCCAGTCTCGATAGCAATGTGAGGCCTAGGGGCTGGGCCTGGGCCTGGGCCTGGGCCTGGGAATCTAGTACCAGAGTGGTTTAGTGTCACAGATAAGCTGGGTTTTCTCTGCAATCATATACCCAGGCCTCTGATGACTGATTTCCACCACAGGCTGCTTCTGCTTTTCTGTTGTTAATGCATTAATAAGTTTTAATATTAAGTCACATAATGTGACCGACATAACTAGAATTTATGCAAACAGGGAACACACTAAATGATTTATGTATTCTGCTAACACTTAATCCAATAAACATTCTCTTTAAAACAAATGAACTAAGAAAACTAAATACAAAAATTTGCAATGACAATATCTAACAGTTAATCAGAACAGAAAGGTTTAACTTCTGCATATCTAATGAGAAAAAAGAAATTAACTTTTTAAAGTTATTTCTGTATTCTCTCACTTAATATTCACAGTGTAATTTCCTTACATCATCCAAAACACACCAGGAACACTCTTTCATGAGCTAAGCTCAAGTCTTAGAAATTTAAATTGACTGACTCACTGCTTTAAATTCTAGAGCAGTCATTAAATTAAATCTGAAAGACTCAGAGGCCATCGTGATTTTTAACAAAGTATATTTCTATAAAAGTTGATATGATGAGGCAATAAAACCAAACATACAATTGAAATTTTCTGTTTTAACTCTTGCTGGAAAGGAATACAGATAAAAGAAGAGAAGAAGCCAAGAAAGAGTAAAGGGCAAAGGCGGGAGGAGCGCTGGAGCAGGCACCAAGAGGAAGAGCCTCAGCCAGCAGAGTGAACCCATCACACAGACACCAGACATCATGTCCTCATACTCACTCTGTCAGTTTTGAAAACATAATACCAGAAGAAGAGGGGCCCGATTCCAAACAGTGCTCCTAAGAGTGAGGTCTTGGGAGTGGGTCTGAAATTAGGATAGATATTTGCTGATCTTGCATAGGTCCAACGAAGCAAGGCAGGATCTTCCTAAAATTTATGAAAACAAAAAGTTACAGGAACTCAAGCAGGGTCACACGGAGAAACAGTCTCCCCAGGACTTGTGCGGAGGAGCACAGGAGACGCCTTTGTTCTCTACAATGGTTAAGGGAATTCTCTGAATATTCCTCAACAGCTTCAGGGAAGATCTTTCATTTCTAGCGTTTGTTGAATAATTCTGATGATCCTATTCAAATCCTTCAGAATTTAAGACACTTATATCACCCTTCATTTCTATTATTTAAAATTTATTTAAAATTTAAGAATACTTATCTTTTAAAGCAATCAGAGAAGCCAGTTTTTCTCTATGATCATTTTTTAAAATTCTTTTCTAGACTGTTTTTAGCTTCACTGTCTTTCTTGAAGTGTGACCAACAGAACCACACAATACTCCCAATGAAGACAAACATTTCATATGCTCTGTCATGCTTTGAACTTTGTTTCCAGGACCCCTTCTAATGCTACCCCGACACTGGTCTTTCCAGACTACAAATAAGCCGCAGGACAGTGAAGAGTGAGGTAGGCTAACTCTGAACTTTAAGCTTAAGCTGACTTGGTTATTTTAAGAGCAAAATTATTATATTTCACACTATTAAAATAGCTTTGTAGAAAAGACAAGGTTTTTAAAGAAAAATAATCAGACTGTCTTGGTTAAGGAAAAAAGTAATTGTCCATTTTTAATATTTATACTGGAATATATAAGAATAGCAAAATCTACCCCAAACACATAATTAAATTTAATTAGCAAAAGTCCCAAATGATTTTACAAAATTATTTGCTCCAATTAACTGATAGAGAGATAAAAATAAGCAAATGAAATCTGCTTTAAATCTTTAATACTAAGCTGCGAGGAAGGCATTAAGGTCAAACTTTAATACTAAGCTGTGAGGAGGACATTCAAGGTGCTGACCAACACCAGAAAGTCATGATTGGTAGGACTAAAATAATTAAACTGGATCTTCCACAGTAACATTTTAAACCAAACTGTTTGCAGAAACAGCAAAGAAGGTGAAGACACAAGATACAGGTTCATGGGGATGTTGAAGCTCAACACCTAAAAGGATAAATACATCTACTCTTGTATCTATCCCTTCTGCTATGGATGTATTTGAAAGACTCCCCTTCGAAGAATTCTCAATCTGTCGGTCACCTCTCTACAATTTAATATCTGCCAGATCTATCTTCCAGAAACACACCTCATTTTCAACAGCCCCATGTGCATAGTTCACTGAGCCCAGTACTGTTAAGTGAGGCTCCAAAACACACGCCATGGGAGACAGTTCTTTGCTACCACTCCACGTCCAAAGGACTGTGGGCAGCATCTGACATGGTGGACACTCCTTGAAACCGCTTCTTCATCTGGCTTCCAGGGCACACCCCTCCATGGTTTCCCTCCTAACTCTCCTGCCATTCCCTCTTAGTCTCTTTTGCATTCTTCCATCTTATCTCCCCAATCTCTTAATATTAGACCTCAGACTTTGCTAGTCTTTCCTATCTGTATTCACTCCCTTGATGATCTCCTTCAATCACATGGCTGTACATATCCATCAACCATAGGCTGATGATTCTCAAAATTATACCTCCAGTCCTAGACCACGACCCTGAACTCCAGATGTAATATCCAAGTACCTGCTCAACGAGGATGTGTTACCTAACAGGATGTCAAATGTGATGTTTCCCAAACTGATCTCCCAACAGTCCACCTCCATCCCTGCTCCTCTCACATTCTTCTCTATCTCGGTAAAAGGCAAGTTCATTCTTCCAATCACTTACGTCAAAAACCCTGGAGTCAACCTGGACTCCTCTCTTTCCCTTATACCCTAAATCCAATCTGCCAGCAAACCTGGTTGGCTCTACTTTCAATACACACCCAGAACTGACCACCTCTAACCACCTCTGCTGCCACCACTCTGGCAGTCCCATCGACTAAGAGATTAGATTACTGCGAAAGCCTCCGGACTGTTCTCCCTGCTCCTGCCCTTGCTCCCCCACAGTCTATTTCCAGCTAAGCAGCCAGAGAGATCTTGTTAAAAATATAAGTCCAGATTATGGGACTCCCTACTCAGTGAAAGTCCTCACAAGGGCCAACCAAGGCATGGGTGATCTAGTCCCAGGTACCTTTCTGACCTCACCTCTTCCTAACCTGCCCGCATCTTTCTCCTCTGTAGCCACAATGGTCTCTTCAGTATTTTTAGAATTAATTAGGCGCACTCCTGCCTAAGGACCCTCGCACTTGCCTTCCCCTCTGCCTAAAATGCTACCTTCCTAGAGAGCTGTGTGGCTAGCTCCCTCTCTTCACTTCTTTCAGATCTTTACTCAAATGTCACCTACCAAGCGAGACCTTCCCTGGGTTTATCTAAAATTGCAGCTGCTCTCCCTCCTTACTACCTACACACACTCCTCATCCCCTTCTTTGCTTTATTTTTCTTCTTATCACTTACCACTATATCTAACATGTTAAGTGATTTCATTTCTTAACTTGTTTATTACCTGTCTCCTCCACTGGAAAGAAAGCTCTCCGAGGACAGGAGTCTGTACCTGTTTTCTTCTCCACTGTTACCACAGCATCTAAAACAGGGCCTGGCCCATAATAGATTCTGAGCAATTATTTATCACTGAATTAATCATTCTTAAAAATTAGGCAAGGAATTTCCATGCATTGATCAATATATGATTACGTCCCAGGCATTCATTTAATTAACAGAACTACTAACGAGGCAGGTATGACTACCTCTGCTTTTACAGGACAAAATTGAAACTGCCCTGGATCACAGAACTGGAAAAGAGAAAATCTGGAGTTTAAACTCAGCTCTGTTGGACTCAAGGCCTTATTCTTTTTTACTACATCATACTATCTGGCACATCAAATCCATTCGTGTGAGGATGTAAGTAATAAATGTCTCTCTCCACACCTTCTTCTCAAGTAAAGAAAGTTCTAGCTGGGGATGGTACAGCCAACTGGTTAAGCTTTGGGTCACAGAGACCCAGGTTCAAATTCTGCTCTATCACTTGCTAACAGAGTATCACTCTGTGACCTCCTTGTCCTTCCTTTGTTGTCATCTCATCTGTAAAATGGGGGCAGTAATAGAGCTTAACTCTTTGAATAATATTCAGAAAGGGTTTAGATAGTGCCTGGCACATGGTAAATTTCCTTCAATCCTCACAACTTCCTGAAATTCCTACAGAACACCAATGTAGCTGGTGAGAAAAGTTTTTTTTTAAAAAAAATATATATTTGACATCATACTTACACAGCTCACGGGCAGAAAGTTATCTAAAAGCACACTTGTTAAATAATAATAGCTATCAGATTACTGGGCATATATTACGTGCTGGGAATGTTTCACGGGCTATTTCATTTAACCTCACAATGAGTCTATAAAGAATGTACTACCATTCCCATATATGAAGACCAGAAAACTAAGGCTCAAAGGAGTTAGACAGACTGCCCAAGATCAGATAGTTTGCTACTATGTAGTGCCTTGGCACCTGACTCCAAAGTTTCAAAGGACTATGGGCAGCATCTGACATGGTGGACACTCCTTGAAATCGTTTCTTCACCTGGTTTCCAGGCCACACACCTGCATGGTCTCCCTCACTCTCCTGCCATTCCCTCTTAAGTCTCTTTTGCGTTCGTCCGCCTTATCTCCCCAATCTCTTAATATTAGACCTCAGACCTTGCTAGTCTTTCCTATCCGGATTCACTCTTCTAAAGCTGCAGGGTCTTTGGATCTTTAAAAGATGTAAACTGAAGAATCACTATATTCCCATCAGGAGAGAGCAATACTGCTATGAACTGTGCACTGAAAGATGGAAAAGGGCTTTAAAAAAACTATATATGACACATTTTCTGAACACTCATTACAAGCCAGGCACTGTGCTGGCCAATCACGTGCCTTATCTCATTTAATTCTCTAAGAGCCTCGTAAGACAGGAAGTACTATATCACCCCCATTTTGGGGATAGGAAGACGGAGGCTCAGCAGCAAAGTTGAGTAAGATTTTTCAAGATCACCCAGGCGGAAAGTGATCAAGCCAGGACTCAAACCCAGCCAGCTGTGAATCCAGAACGCGTCCTCTTTACCAAGCTCTCTGCCCAAGGTCAAAGGGCTAGTGAGTCGGCCTGCTCCCTGGGCCTGGAAGAGGGTCCATTTCTAAGACACTGATAAGGAACGGTGGCTACTCCGCTGTGTGGTCCCCCTGGGCCGGTCTGGGCTGCCCTGCTGAGGGGACCGCCCGGACTCTGGCCCTCGATTCCCGCCCGGCCGACCCGTCACTCACAACGAGCCCTCGGCGGCTGGGGTCGTTGTACTGAAGCAGATACTCCCGTTTAAGCCGGGATCTTATGGCCAACCGTTCAGCTTGCGCCTTCCGCGTTTCCGGAGATATGTCGTACTCAGCTGGGTCGAGGGTGGTAGGCAGGCTGGCCAGGCGCGACGGCTCGTACTTGGGGAAAGACATCTTGGCACCCCCCGGCGCACAACTGCGCCTGCGCGGCTCCGAGGCCCCGCCCTCTTCTGACCTTCAGCCTGAGGAGGTGCGCCTGCGCGTCAGCCGGAGCTTGGAGACGGAGTTCAGCGGGAACTCGGCTCCCTGTTAGCGATCTGCGCATGCGCAATGTGCTTTCCTGCCCAATCCCACCAAACTATCGCTTATTGATTCTTCCTAGCAGCCTTATCTTTACTGACATAACCGAGCTTATGATGTGAAGTTCAGCTGTGTGGGACTCCAGAGAGAGGAAACGGGACTGACTGTGAAATCCTATTCCAATGTGCGTCCATCCAAGGTGTGTAACCTTGGGCAATTCACTTCCTTATCCTGGAGATAATGACTCCTATTCTGTCCACCTAGCAAAGTTGTTGTGAGGATTAAATAAGGTAATGAATAGATGCCAAAGTGCTTTGCAAAAGATAATTCCCTATCCAAGAAAAAGAGAATAAGTTTTTCCGTACGTTACCACATTAGATCCCTACATATTAACCAGAAGAGTATTTTTCATAGGCACGAAATAATGTTTAATAGGAGAATGATGTTATAAGAGAGGTGTTGCCTGCCTGACTATAGTAGATCAGAAAAAAATGAGGTATTGAGTATATGGAGAACACATGTCAGTACCCTGTGGACCAAATTACACAGGCTTCTCAACTTTGAATTTTCATTAGTGCTATGAGTCAAAGAGGAGTAATTTCACCAATTGTATCATAGCATCATGCTGTAAGAAAAGAATTCAGAAAAAAGATTTGCAATTTTAAGTATTCCAATTAAGTCTGTTTCTATAAATACCAAAATATATCTTCGTTGGCCTAATCACAGTGGTTAAAGTTCCTCACACTCTGCTTCAGCAGTCCGGGTTCAAGGATTGGATCCTGGGTGTGGACCTACTCCATTCGTCAGCCACCCTGTGGAGGCGTCCCACATACAAAGTAGAGAAAGACTGGCACAGATGTTAGTTCAGGGCGAATCTTCCTCACAAAAAATAAGTAAATAAAATAAAATAAAATTACCTGTCTAAAAAAAAAAAATGAGGCATTGAGTAAAGCTCGTGAAGAAACAGTATCTTGGTTAAAATACTAAACCCTCTCTAAAATCCTTAGCATTCTGCGGATGCTAAGAATGAAAAACATCCTTAAAGATATGAAAATAGGCATAGGGGCATTGTGTCTTACTATGAAAGACGATTTGGGAAGAAAAGGAAGATAACCTGAAATGAAACCTCCTCCATCCCTACTGTCCTTCTCTCTCCCCCACTATCACCAAGGGAAAAGAGCAACTTCAAGTTGCACAGCAGGGTCTTTGGGTACCCATCAGACACTTCTTAGGGGAAAATATGTAAACAATAGTTCCACAACTCAAGTAAGGAAAGCTGGATCAAAAGAGAGCTTCAGCTTGGATGAAATGTCTGGGGATGTGTAGGTATGTGGGGAAATGGTTGCTAGGCAGAGAAACGACCTAGGAAGTGTTGGCACTTAAAGTGATGAGGAGGAGCATTGCTGTCAAATTTATTCAGCATTTTAATACTGTTTTAACATATTTATTAAGCACCCACCACGTGAAGCATACTGTACACTAGTCAGTCTTAGTCAGCCTTCCAGGTTCAGTGGGGGAAATGCAGAAGAAGTGAAGGACATGATGTTTGTCTTCGAGGAGCTGACAATCAGGCGGTGCAGAAAGAACAGACAGAATATGATAATATTTGCAAAGCAGTTTAATGTCCAAATGAATTTAGAGTAAAATGGGCTCTTGAGAATGCAGGCTGAGGGAAGGTAAAAAAAAGAAATTTGAGACAAATCACTCACCCTTGATTTTAAAGAAGTGCAAAAAAAAAAAAGGAAATTCTGGGTTTTTTCAAAAGTGTTTTAAAATATTAAGAAGATAATGAAAAGCAGGAGCAGGTTGTAAATTCTAAAGACTACATTGAAATGTTTAAAAAAAACCCTTTGTTTATAGATTAGACACTGATCTAGGAAAAAGAGTGTGTAAAAAGAGTAAAAGAAAAAAGAAAGAACAGTGAGTACAAACCCCTGACAATGTTAAAAAAAAAAAAAAAAGACTTTTTAAGGTTAAGAGAGGGAGAGACAGACAGAATACACTTCATCCTTTCGCTTTGGATGAGTTAAGGTGGTTACGTGGGAATAACATTTGCTTGATTATCATAAGGATCCTTTAAGATGATTGCTAAAAATAGGCAGTCCTAGGTTCTCTTCTGCTCTTGGAGATTCAAATTTGGTCTGTCAGGGGAACACCATAGGAGTCTGTACTTTTTACAGTTTCCTAAGAGGAGTCTTATAATAGTGCATTTGGGAAACATAGAGATGAGTATAAGAGGTCTTCCTTTCCCTCTTCTTTTTCCCAGAAAAGGCCCTCTTAGAGTGAATGTATTTAAGATGGAGACCTTGATTCCATAGTGAAAGAAAAAGACTTGATTGGGACTTTATCTTAAAATAAGGCAACCAAAAAACTAGGAAAATGAATTTATCTTATATTGAACAGATTTTAGGTTACAATTACAACTGTGTGCTAATTCTAATAAATCAAGTGTTAATCTGTGGGGACATTATTTTTATATAGCTCATTATCCCTCATTTTGCATTTAATTTTTATAAGAGGGTCATATTTGCAAAAGTGTTGGAGGGTTTTGTCCAGTTTTCCCAAGGCCCTCTCTTATTCCTTTGAATCTAAATTACTTCCTTTTGAAGTACTGGTGTCATCATCATTCTTACCGATTTTCTGTTTTTCGTGTGTTACCTGGTCCAACTCTGTGAACTCCTCCTTTATTAGTAACTTTGCATGTGGATCCAGCAGCTCACAGCATCACCTTTATCAAGTTTATGAAATTCCACATCTTTTGCAAGATTTGCAATAGACTTCTACTGTATTTGAGGGTAGGATATTTCCAAATGGATGACCAAGACTTCAATAGGGATGGGTGTACACACTAGGGTTAGCAGATGGAGCAATTTCGCAAGTGGTCATTTCATTATTTCATCAATGGATATTTCATGTTTTGAAGACTTTCACTTCTCTAAGAAATCTCCTAATAGAATTCATCAGAATTTATTGGGACATGGATTACAAGGACTAAGTATATGTACCTGTATTTGGCTGGAAGTGGGGGGATGAAGGGGTGAAGGAAAGAAGCAAATATGCAGGTATGGTCAAGCTATGTGAATGGGTTAGGGTTTCAGGGAACAGAAGATGGGCAGGTGAATACAGAAACTGTAAGAAGCAGATAAGTTCCAGCTTGCAATAATATGAAGAACATTCCTTCTCTTAATTGGGTAGGATCATAAGAAAATTTGTGAATAAAGTTCTCATTTTGGGTTGAGAATAAACCCAATACTCAGAGATTTAATTAATCAGTAATTAACAGCAGTTGACGTTTAGTATTTTTCTTTATTGTTATTTTTCAAAACCTTATCCTAACATTGAATATCAGCAAAGGATATACCGTCAAGCTAATAAAGAGACCCCTCCTTACATGAGCCCTCTGGAATAACCTGGGAAGGACCCTAGAAATGTGTTCACAAGATCATTCTGTTTTTGTGAAATGAGAAAAAGTAAGATATTTTCATCATGATTGCCTAAGACTGCTGTGTCTCTCCTCTCTGACTTCCCTTCTATCACATTTTCCCTCCTGTTGGGTGGTATCACAGTGGTGTTAGGCACTTGGGGGATCTGGCAAACAAAAGTTCGGGTTTTGTGGGATATATTTACTTAATTCACATTAAGTTATTGCTCATTGCTAGGCATCCAGGTGCAAGAATGGCTTCCAGGGACACCACCATCCCCTAGAAGGTGCCGGGTCAGAGTTTGTATTGTGATATGAACTCATCCTGTGAATCCTGGCCCTGGAAATATGTGAGTAGAGGACGAGAAAGAAGGTATAAAATATACAGAACCAGAAGCTAATTTGTAGAAAATTCTTCTAAGCATCATTTGAATTTTTTCTTAAAGAAACTGGATAAAACCCTCCAACACTTTTGCTAATATGACCCTGCTGCAAAAATCAAATGCAAAGTGAAGCATAATGAGCTGTGTAAAAATAATGTTCCCACAAATTAATATGGATTTATCAGAATTAGCACATAGTTGTAATTGCAACCTAAAATGTGTTAAATAGAAGATAAATTCATTTTCATTGTTTTTGGTTGCATTATTTCAATATATAAGCTTCAGGTCTCATCAAACTTGGATCTTCCTGTTTGTCAGTCTTGTTAAGGCTGCAAGGAAGAGACACAAAATGCTATGTGAATTAATTTAATTGCAAGGAGATCCAGGAATGCAGGGTAGCAAGAAAAGTCAGCTCTTCAGTTGTGTAGCCACCCTGGGAACTTGTCTTCCAAAATTGAAATGAATAGCAGTTCCAATGGAGAATAAGAACAATATTCCAGAGTTTCCAGCATCCCACCTAAAGCTCAAGTAACCCACTTTCTCTTTGTTTATCTAGCATTTAGTCTTTCTTCCAAAGAGGATGTTATTGAGTAAGGTTGACACTATTCTATCTAAAGATTGCCCGAAAGCACCATGTGGAAGGTTGGCTTTCATGTATCCAACTCATCTATGGCCCTGTTAACTTGTGTGCTGTCCAAATCAGTCATAAATAAGGTTACATGACTGTTTTTACCCAACAGATCCATCTAAGTCACAGAAGCATCTCATATTTAGAAAAGACGCACATAGAACTACTTTCTTCAGAGTGGTATTGTACCCAGCAGGCACTTTGAGACTACACGGACTGTCCATTACAAATACACATCACTTTCTCTATGTTTCTACTATAGCTTTATAATAAGTCTTGCTATTTCATGAGGCAAATCTATCCATTTTTTTATAGTTCAAAATTGTCTTAGCTACTTTTGTTCTTCACTTTCAGATGAATTTTAGTATTAAGCTGTCAAGTTCCATGAAAAAAAAATCCATTGGGATTTTGTTTCGAATTGCATTAAATTTATAGCTGGATTTAAGGAGAACAGTCATCCTTATAATATTGCATCTTCTTGACTGTAATCATTAGTTAGGTCTTCCATGTCCTTCAATCATGTTTTGTAACTCCCCATAAAGAACTCCGGCCTCTTCTATTAGATTAATTCCTGCTACATTATAGATTTCATTGCTAATGTTGTTTCTTTTTCCTATTACATTTTCTAAGTGGTTATTGCTAGCATATAGTAATATTATTGATTTTTGTACCCTGATCTTGGAACCAGTATTCTTATTGAACTTTTCCTTAGTCCTATTAGCTGTCCTATACATTCTTTTTGTGATTGTTCTATATAGTCAGTCATATCTTTTGCAAATAGGAGTCTTGCATTTTCTTTTCAAAGTGTTTTATTTCTTTTTTCCCCGCTCTTATTCATTAGCTAGGACCCCCAGTACAATGTTGTATAATAGTAAAAATAGAGGATCTCCCATCTTTTTCCCAGCTCTAAAAGGAAATCTTCTGTTGGTTCATCATTAAATATGTTTGCAGTAGGGTTTGGAAGAAGCTCTTTATCAGGTTAAGAAAACTCCCTTACGTTCCTCGCCAAAAGCTTTTTTTTTTTAAATCATGAATGACTGTTTAATTGATCAAATGCTGTTTCTGCATTGTTTGACATATTGTCATATGATTTTTCTCTGTTAGTCTGTTAAAAAGATGAAGAACCTTAGTAGGTTGTTCTGATGTGGACTCATTTTGCATCTGGAATTAACTCTACTTCATGGCCATGATAATGTTGTTTAATATACTGATGAACTAAATGTATTAGCATTTTATTTAGAATTTTACCACTTATGTTTATAGATGAATTAGCTCTATCTTTTTCTTATTTTGTTCTTGTCTAGTTTTGGTAATATATTTACATGAAATCAGTTGGATAGATTTCCTTCTTTTATTTTTTTTTAAAAGTCTCCAAAGCAGTTTGTATAAGACAGGGACTATCTATTCCTTGAAGCCTTGGTAAATTCTCTTATAAAACTCTTTGGGTCTTACATCTTTTTTCAGGGAAGACTTTAGGCTGTCAATTCAATTTCTGTAATGGTTGTTTATTCAGATTTTCTCTCTTCTGGAGTCAATTTTGGTAATTTAAATTTTCTCAAATATCTTGCTTTAAACTTATTGCCATAGAGTTTCTAATCTCATCTTATGATTTTTTTTCTATCTCTACTGTCTTTATAATTATGATCTTCTTTTTGCTTCTAATATTATTTATTTATTTCTTCTTTTTTTCATCATGCACTCTGCTAGAGGTTTGTCTACTTTGTCTTTTGAGAAAACCCATTTTTTACTTTGTTAATCATCTCTAACCAATAACTTTTCCTGTTATACTTATTTTTCTTTTTTCTGAGATTACTTATTCATTTTTGTTTATGTTTTATATACATATATTATATTTTTTTGAGGAAGATTAGCTCTGAGTTAACATCCACCACCAATCCTCCTCTTTTTGCTGAGGAAGATTGGCCCTGAGCTAACATCTGTGCCCATCTTTTCCTATTTTATATGTGGGACGCCTGCCACAGCATGGCTTGATAAGCGGTGCGTAGATCCTCACCCAGGATCCAAATTGGCCAACCCCAGGCCGCCAAAGTAAAGCATGCGAACGTAACCATCACACCACTTGGCCAGCCCCTGTTTTATACTTTTTTATGCATATAATTCTGTACATTTCATTTTAGCTACATCTCCACAAGTTTTTACCAGTATTTTCATTGTCCTGTAGTTCTGAGTATTTCATAATTTCCATTACGTTTTTTTCTTTAACTCATGGGTTATTTAGAAATGCATTTTTCACCTTCCAAAAGATGTTTTGTTTCACCTATCTTTTTGTTGTTAATTTCTAATTTAATAGCATTATTGTCAGAGAAGTTTGACTGTATAATATTAGTCTTTTGAAGGTTGCTGAGACTGTGGTCAGGTTTTTGACCAGTCATTTGCCATTCAAAGAGTTATTACAAGGTGAACACACCTTTGTAAACATACATAGTCATTTTTATAATAGTTCCATGTGAGTTTAAAAAGAATGTATGTTCTGTATTAATTGACTGCAAGGTTAGATCAAGTCTGTTAGTTGTGTGGCTTAGATCTCTCATATCGTTATTCATCTTTGTCTATTCCCATTATAGAGGTATATTATAATCTCCCAATGCCGTTGCGGTTTGTTAATTTCTCCTTGAGCAAGATTAGAATACACAGGGTGAATTGAAGGTGAATTGGAAACATTTTAATGTGCGTGCATCTGTGAATTGTTTTTAGCATAAAAACAAAGCAACTCACACATAATGGCTTGTTCACTCCATCCATTTAGTGTGCTGTATACAAACCAACCAGAAAAAAAAAAGGTTTCTGCTTAAAATATACAGTACACTTAGAAACACATCTGTCATGTAGACATATCCAAAAGCTTATGAATATTACATTTTGCATTCCTCTTCTTCAGAGACAGTCTTTTCATCCTAGTCTTAGCATATATCTGTTCTTATTACTAAAGTCACTTACATAAGCACATATTTGTACTTGAAAGGAACAATAAGTTTCCTACAAAGTGTAAGGTGACATTTTCTTGCAAGTTGTCAATTTAATATAAAATTAATCCTCTTAGCTGAGGCTATGTCATGCTTTCTTCTTTGGGATAAAGTACTGCTCTAGCATCTTCTTTTGCTTGGGGAGAGCAATTGCCTCTAGGTCAGTTTTCTGACATACTCCCATTTCTTACCCATACGGCAGTCAGAGTGACCTTTTTAAATAGACATTATCCTATCGCCCCTAATTAAACCCTTACATGACTTCAAGGTCCAGTGAGGTCTGCTCCTTGACTCTTCAGCTGCACTTGCCTCCCTGCTTCCCATCACTGTCTGTGTTCTAGCCACACAGGCCTCTCTTCAGTTCCTTCCCTCCACAGGGCATTTGCACTTACTCTTCACTCTGCCTTAAACATTACACTCTATACTCCCATTCATCCTTCAGAAATCAATTCTGTAGCCCCTTAACTAACCAAAAAGGTCAAATTCTCCTAGGAGCTTTCATGGCACTATAGACCTCTCCTCTGTAATACTAATTACAGTCAGAATTTTATATTTCTTATTATTTAATTATTTCCTGTCTCTCCCCACCCTCACACTAGAATGGAGGCTCTTTGAAGACCAGGACCACATTAGGCTTGGCTCGCCCTGTATCCCAACACCAGCATGGTGTCTGGCACATCATAGCAGTGGTGAGTGAGTAAATGACCAGTTGCCTTTCTTCACTTCAAAGAGAGTATATTAGCCAATTGTACCTACACACCTCTTGCTGCCTCTGCTTTCAATCATGCTTTCCTCCAGGCCATACCCCATACCCATCCGCCCCACCCCGCCCACCCCAAATTCACAATTCAAGTCTAAGAGCATTGTCCAGTAATGTCAGTTTTTACTGAAGATTTTGTGTGGTTACAGAGGAGGGGGGTATATTAAAAACAAAATGCCCCTTTAACATCTCTGCTCCCCCCTAGCCACCCCCCCCCCCCACCCCGCCCCTCAGTCCTATCTCTAACGCGGCTGGTGCTGTCTCAGGCCTCCTCTTTTGCCCCCCTGCCAAGTCTGCTCTGGCTCCAGCCCGGCGGCCTCCTTCTCCACCTGCCGCCAAGTCTAAACTCAGCATAACCAAGTGCAGCCATAGCATAACCAAGCCATGACTCCTGGGGTCTTTAGTTCAGAGAGTCACTTGCATTTTTTTTTAAATTTGGAACAGATAGCGTTGTCCATTTTTTAATATTTTCCTTTACTTGATGATATTCTTCTCCCTGTGAGTGCCATCCTATGCCCTCCCTGCTATCTGTGGCCAACTGAAATCTTCTGTCCATCAAGGTCCACGTCAAATGCCACATCTTCTAGAAACGTTTCTGTAAAGCCCCCGAGTAGAGGTGACTTTTCTCTTCCCTAAATGCATATACTACTTCCTTTATTCTGCTTAGTACTACAGGCCACGTTGTGGTTGTTTTCCTCTCCCTCTCCTGTAAGAGCCAGTTCCACTTCATACTCTACATGTCTCCTGAAGAGTCTGGCTCAGGACCCTGTGCACGGTAGCCTCCACTGCTGGTTACATTATAATGAAACTTTTTGTATTTCCTCTCTTAGGTTTTGGTAAAAGCCTCTTCAATAAAGCTACTGAATTTCATGGTTCTAAATGACAGATGTCCAATATTTCCATTTCAGAATCAGCTAGCAGAAACCACTCCCCTCTTTGAAGGATCCCTGTAGATACTGCCGGGGATGTAGTACAGCCTTGGGTTCAGCAGTCTTGGAGAGCAGGTCTCTATCCAGGTAAAAGATACAATTGATGTCTTTGACTGGGTTGAGTCTGGCTTTCAAAGATGCAGCATCAGTCTGTCCTGTGAAAGACTACGAGGGCCCCTGAAAGAGTTAAAATTGAACTCCTATGACTCCTTACAAATGCCAAGGAGGTGGCTAACCAAAAATGTTGGCATACAAATTTAACCTCCTGTGGTCTAGAGAGAGACCGACTGCTAGCGGGCTGTGTTCTATTATTAGTGTGATCTTCCTGTGAAGAGATCTCTCAATGTCTCATAGTCACCTTGATCAAGCAAGGGGGGCAGGCAGGGGGCGTGATGAGATTTGCTTCACGTGTGATGGCTAACTGAGGGCATCTAAGATATAACCTGCTGTTACTTGCTCAGACTTCCTACCAAATTGTATTTACCTTCTCAACATGAAACCGTAAATATCTTTACCTCCTTTTATTCCAATAAGCATCTTCATTACCCTGAATTAAACATGGATAAAAAGTAAAATGAAGTTCTTTGGTTTCTTTTTTAATATTTTTTTCTATTTCAGAAAGAAATGCATTTCATTATTAAAAAAAATTTAAAAATAGAATGAAAAATTAAAATGTAAAGAAATTCATATTTCTACAACCTAAGGACAATCACAAAATTTTTGACATTTTTTTCTTCCAATCTTCTTTCCATGTAAAGGATGTTTTTTGAAAACTGTAAGGATGCTACAGATATACTGTATTCCATTTTTTCATTTAAGTTTTTAAACTAAGCATTTTTCTGTAGTCTTTTTTATAGATAACAATATCCATAATATTGTGAATGTCTAATACTCCAACAAGAGGAAATAATTATAATTTGCTTAACTATCTCCTTTGCTCTTTCTTAAAGTTGGTTAAAAAAAGTAAAAGTATAAATAAGTACTTAAACACTGCATTTCTAAACATTTTACATTTATTCATGGAATTATCTGCTTTTTTACAGTTCAGTTTATCTTCGCTCCTTGCCCCTATTGGATCTTCCAGAGGCTGTGCCCACCTCCAGCTTTCCCAGCACCTCCTGTCAGTCCCATGATGCTCTGTGGTAAACAAGCCTGATGCTTCCTTGACAACTGTCACTTGGTCTATGAGCTTTTATCACCCTATCATCCCAAGAGGGCATGCTCTTAATTTCTCTTGGTTTAGGCTCATCCTGAGCAGAAGCAGGCCAATTCCCAGAAAATCAATCCAATGGGAGCCAGTGTGTGAATGACTGCTTCTCTGAATGGCGAGCGGACCTAGAGCAAACCACAGTGAGAGGGTCTGAAGGCTGTGAACAGACTCATGGAGCTTCAGACCCAGGCCCCTCTCCCAGTGCCTCTGCAATTTTCCACCCTATGATCTTCAGGCAAAAGACCTGATCTCTCTAGCCTCAGTTTCCTCATCTGTGAAATGGATCCCTAGTCAGAGTATTGGAGATAAAACGAGGTCCTGACGTAGGACCATAATGGCAGGGCATGATGGAAAGTTGTTAGGTGACTTCCTCCTCTCTGGAGAATGGTGATAAGGATGAAACAATTGGCAAAATGTATGCTATTCTACATCTGAATCCTAGTTTCTTCTTTTAAAACCCAGCTCCTAACAAGTCTCTTTCTTAAAAGGATCAGCCCTTTTTTCTTCTAAATATTCTAAAAATATAAAACCCAACCAAAGTTTTAAAACACACTTTTGTGGTTGTTTTTTCACAAGTGTTAAAGACAGTTGGATATGCTATCCTCCCTGGAGCATTTTTAAAATATCAGGGTACCTTCTATTTTTTTATTACAGAAATTTCCCAATACTCACAAAAGTGGGGAAATGGTATAATGAACCCCACATACTCATCGCTGAGCTTTCACAATTTTGAATATTTTGCCAATGTCATTTTATCTATCCCCCTCCATATACTTTTATTTTTGCTGGATTATTTTAAAGCAATTCCTGACAGCATTTCATTTTACCCATAAATACTTCAGCATGTATTTCTAACAGTTAAGGAGGTTTTTTTCCTACATAACCACAATGCTATTATCACACGTAACAAAATTATCAATAATCTCAGGAGCATTTTAAAAATAGGATTCTGGAAAAAGCAAGCCAAAGGAATGAGTAATATAGAATTTCAAGCCCTATGGTAAGCAGTTTGGGAAGATGCTTTTGGCAAAGGGGGTACTTTCACTCTGCAGATGACATCATAGAGCCAGATGCCACTTTCTCCTACATATCCGAAATTGGATTTACTTTCTTACCCCCCCAAGAATATTCCCTAGTTCATTTCAAGGCATCAGCATCCACCCAGGACCTCGAGCTGGAGATCCAGAGTCCTTGCAGAGTCTTTTTACCCTCCCCTCTCTCCCTGGCACTCCATTTAACCAGTTTTGAGGTCCTTAATCTCAGAATGAATATTGCATCTCCCCTTCTCCATTCTCACTTCTTCTCCCTTCATCAAGGCCCCCATTATCTACCTCTACACTGCTGTTTTGAAAGGTCTTCCTTTGGGTTCCCCCAGAAACAGAGCCTGAAACAAGGATTTGAGTATAAATAATTTATTTGAGAGGCGATCCCAGGAGACACTGGGAGCTGAGTTGGGGAGTGAGACAGGGAAGTGAAAGAAGCCAATGCGGGTGTGTTATCAAGCACTGCAGGACACGGGAGGGAGCTCCATCCCACTGGAAAACTCTGGGAGACAATACAGAACATGCCTTCAGAGTTATCCCAGCACACAGGCAAGGGAGCTGGGGTATTTATCCAGCTCTCCACCCATCATTGCTTGATGGCTTCTCTTAGGGGCAAGAACTCCCCAACACTTCTGGCCTCGCTGTATATGGGCTGAGCATGCTGCCTGCTAGAACACAGAGGGTCACGGGCCTTCAGTGTGTAATGGTGAGTACCGAGGGGACATTGGCAGGGCACCAACAGACCCACTACATTGCCTCCCTTCTCACTCTCTCCCAGGACAGAGGCCAGGGATAACTTCCCAAAGTGCAAATGTGATCCTGGTGCTCCTGTACTCAATAAAAAGAGTATGTGGATGATGCTAAAGACCAACCTTGTTTATTTCCCCTGATGGAGGTGACTGTCTTATGTGGTACTGAGCCCTATGTCCTGGACACCTGTGGCACATCTTCTGCAGATGGCCAAATTTTGGTTTGCACTTTAACTACTTGTGAATTCAATGGATAGATAGCTTTATTCATATGTTTACAATTAAAACCATGTTTATTTACAGAACAAGTTGGTAGGGGAAGGGACAAATGATTGCCTCTGGTTAGGACTCCACTGGTACAGCCCTTTTTACCTCTCACTGGTTTGCAAAATCCTTCCCAGACAGTGGAGCGCCTCCCTCCACTGGTGCCACTGCACCAAAGCTATCGTGGCAATACTTTGTTCTTTAGGCAGTCACATTATCTGGGAATCTCAATGTGATTTAAAAGCTTACATAACTTCCCAAATGAGTCAGCATGCTCTGACGAGGCAGCATGGTGGAGTGGAAAGAACACAGCATTGGGTGCCAGATAGAACAAATTCAGTTCCTGCATCTGCCGCTTCTTAACTGCGTGGCAGACAAATTACCCTGCCTCTCCGAGCCTCGGTTTCTTCCTCTAACAAATGGGAATCAGAGACCTACCTAGGAGGGTTACTATAAGAATTAAATGAAGTAAGAAAACAATCAGTGTGATCTAGCAACATCTAGCAAGTTCTTGAACCTTACTGACCTGCAGTAGTAGAAAATGCTCATTTATCTCTGTCTGCTTTTAGCACTAGTGAATTTTAGATGAAAGTCCAAATCAGTTCTGTGTAAAGGAAAATTGCTCTTGCTCCACTCTGGGTAAAGTAGGCACATTGTGTGTGAAATAAATCTGTACCAGAAAAGGGTGGGATGCTCTAGGAAGGGCTGGGCTGGCACAGCCTGGCTCGGCCCCGACTGCAAGGGCAGCCAAAGATCGCTAGCTTTCAGTGGCGACTTTGCGAGTTCATGGCGAGACAGACAGCAAGAAAAACAAACTGTGCAGGAGAGCCTGTGCGATCAGCTCTGCATAGCTCCTTACCGCGGTGGAGAGCAGTCAGGAATGGCGCTGCAGAATGTCTTCTGCTAGACAAAGCTGCAGCATACAAATGAGGATGCTGCTGTGCCAGCCGGGGCTGGGGACGATTCTGGAACTGTTTTTCCAAAGTGATTGGAACAAACGCCTGCAAGTTAAAATAAATAAGTAAATAAAATCCCTGGTCAGCAAACGAGCATGCTGCAAAGTTCTTCCCTGCCAGTCGCAACAATATTAGGGCAGGATTACCAGGCCAGGATCTTTACAGTCAGCATAATACACAGTTAGTAGTCAGCTGGAGTCAGCAGAGAAAGTATTTATAAGCAGGGGGTGATCAGTGAGTGTGAACCTAAGAGCAAAGAAATCTCTGAAAAGAAAAATCAGGAGCCAATTTTTGAACTTAGAAACAACAGAATGTTAGAACAAGAAAGGTTCTTTCAGATGATCCAGCTGTTCTGGTGATTTTTAAATGCTTAAAAAAGAAACTTTTTTTTCAAATAAAATCTTATGCAGACTCTCCCACTGTAAGGCAAATAAACGGGATGCTGCTCTGAGGAGGGGAGGGCAGGAGGACGAGAGGGCAGTGTGGTTCCGGGGCCCCAGTCTCTGAGCCTCAACTTTAGATCTCCCAGTGTGGCCCAGAAATATGTCCTGGAAATCCCAAGGCCCCACTGACCACAGTGTGACAACCTCTAGTCTGGTCCACCCCACACATCATACTAATGGGGAATTTAGGCTCAAAGAGGGGAAGTGATCAGTCTAAGGTCACCCTGCAGAAGGAACCAGAGTCCAAACCTCTTGATTTTAAGCTCCTTGCTCTCTCCTAAAAACCATCTCCCCTTTAAAAGAAAAAAAAAAAACATGTCTTTAAAGATAAAGTTACCCCATGAAATAGCTTGTTAAAGTAAATGAGAAAGCCAGAGGCATCCAAGTGTAAATACTGGCTTTGGAAAGGATCCAATTGTATCTCCTTGTCTGCTGGACCCAAGTGCATCTTCTCATTACATTTATTTTTAAGACTTTCGGGATGGCAGTCACCAAATCCAAGGAAACTGGCTAAATTAATGGTCTCTTAGGCCAGGAGAAGTCTAACCAGTTTGTGCCTCCTAGAAAACAACAACTTAAAACAACTACAACAGCTTAATGTCTTTAAAAAAAAATTTTTTTTAAATATACTGGCACAAAAAGAAAGGAATCTGAAATGCATGGCAGATGAAGATGGCCAGACGAAAGCCCTCACACAGCGGAGCACAAGGCGTTTCAGACTCCTGACTCTACTTCCTGTTGTGAGACCGTGGGCAAGTCGCAACCTCTCTGGACCTCAATTTTTTTTTTTAATCTATAAAATGATTGAATCTTTCAAGTCACTAAAAGTCAGTATTCAACAGAACCCTGCCTCAGTGCTTCCCTGCCGGGTCAGCCGGCACGGTGCCTATTTCATGTTCAACAGAGGTTTCTAGCTCCAAGGCTGAGGAGCTGGAGGTACATTATTCTAGGAGAGAGAGAAGCAGCAACGTGGGGGCCGCCGTGGGGTAAAAGGAAGAGGGAGCAGGCAAGCAGATGGGGAGAAGCGCTACCGCTCTCCTTTCACGCTTCAGAGGCCTGCGCTTTGGTCAGCATCCATCCTGCACATTATGTGACACCTGTTACCCTGGAGTCCTCTAAATGGCAAGATAAATGGCATATGCAAATGAAGAAAAGTCAGTAAGAACATAAACCGAAATGCTAACTGTTTTTTCTGAGTTGTGTGATTATGAATGCCCTGCACGTCTCCCTCTCTCCCTCCCTTCCTTCCTTCTATCCTTCCTTTCTCCTTATATGTGTTTCCTAAATTTTGTACCTTATCTGTACATGACTTGTGTCCCACCACACCCCAACACTAGAAGGTAAGGCGGTGAGTGCAGGACTTTCTGTCTATTTTGTTCACTGCTGTAACCCCAGTGCCTAGAACAGTGCCTGGCATTTAGTGTGTGCTTAATGAATATTTGTTGAGTGAATGAATGAATGTGTGATTAAAAAGTAAGACTTTTTTTTAAATTGCAAACAACATAGATCATGCTCCAAAGCAGTGGCTTTCAATTCTTTTGGACCATAGCCCACAGTAAAAGAATATATTTTAAATTGTTGTATCATAATACATAAATCAACACACACATATATGACATATCTAACAAAAATTTCACAAAATAATACTTATTATTACTACTTGTGATGCACTCTGAATTCATAATTCTCTTCTATTTCATTTTTTGAAATGCTGCCCCACTAAATTTATTTCAAGACCCACTAATAATAGGTTATGATCTGCAGTTTGAACGTCACTGTTGCTGAGAGGGCAGCCACCTCTAGGGTCAGGCACGGTTACCCATAGGGAAGGGCATGGGTGGGCATCCTAGATCTACTGTACCTAATCTTCTAAACAGAACAGAAACCCCACCTAAGCAAGGGCCAGATGAAGTTGTTTGTGGTAACCTGTGTTCCCTGGCTTCTCTTCAAAAAGACAGTGTGTCTTAGAACCTTGAGTAGAATCATTTAGGCAACTCCATCATTGTACATAAAGACACTGAAGCTCGGGGAGGGAAGATGGCTCCTCATCACACCATGTGTGTATGAGCTTAATGTTCCTGGAAACCAGTACTCTAGCCAAATCCACTTCTGAACATGAAGTAGAGAGAGAGAACACTGGGGAGGGCGTCAGAGATTCCAGTTCTGCCACTGAGTAACTGTATGACTTGGCCAAACCACTTTGAACTTCAGTGTCCTCATCCGTAAAATGAGGAGTTGGGCATGATGCTATTCAAGACCAGCACCAGCCCTAAACATTGATAGTCTAAGAGTAAGACAAACAAATAATAACAACTATTACCAAGCACCTATTATATACCAGACTCTGAGCTGAGTGTTTTATATATAGTATCTCGTTGAACCGCCCAACAACTCCATGAGGACAGTTATTAGCTCCTGTTTACAGAGGAGGAAACTGAAGCTTAGAGAGGTTAAATAAACTTGCCCGAAATCAGCAAGCGGCAGAGTTGCTTTCTAACAAAGATCTCTCTGATGCCAAACCCCACAATCCCAACTACAACACATACTGTTTCCCAATGGACCTGCTTTGGGGTTTCCATTCAAAGCCCTGACCCCTTTGGTCTCACTTTAAGCTAGGAACGTTCAGTTAAAGATGTTAGCACAAGATAGCAAATGATGAAATGCTACCAAAAGGGTGTATGTAAGAGGAAGAGAAGCAACATTTTTTAAAATGCAATGTCCTAGGCATTTTGTTTATGTTATTCAATTTAATCCTTAGCACAACTTTTAAATCAGGTATCTTTTTTTTTTTTTTTCATTTTACGGAACTAGATGGAAAGAGGTATAGCAACTTCTTGAAGATAACAGGTATTCTGAGTGGCTGTTGGGACTGTAAACTCCCTGAAGAGAGAGACCGACTTTTTCATTTGTGCTTCTGTCATCAATGCCTGAGACAGTACCTGGTACATGAGAGGCGATCAATCCACATTTACCAAAGGAACAACTGAAGGACATGGCCAAGTGTCAAATGCAGATCTGCTCAACTCCCAAATCTAATTCTTTCTACAACTGAACTCATATAACTTATTTAAAACCAATTGGTATTTGGCCAGTTGTTTTTAACCTCTTATTTAGTGCATAATGAGAAATACTATGAGCTCTGTCTCCAATGCCCATTTGAAGCCCTAGCTACATAATTAGTTACTGAGTTCCCCACTCTTGGCTGAATCTATAATTAAGCAGGTTTGGTAAGACATAGTTAGACATAGTCCCCGGTTCCCTACAATGCGTAACATTCACCCAGAGGACTAGACTTGGAGAAAAACACAGGACTGGAAAATATTTTATCATACTCCATGATCGTTGCTCTCCCTGGTCATCATAAGCAGTTACAGAACAGGAAGGAGCTTTCCTTTGTTTTTAATCAGTGAACACAAATTTTAAAAGGCCCACAGGCATCAGGGGCCGTGGCTCAGTCAGCCCAGGGCACTTCACTAGGGCCTTCCAGTTGTGCGCTCCTCTTTCTTCACTCTCCCACTTCTTCCGGGTATTTACTAAGGGCTCTCATGGGCTCAGCCTCTGCAAAGTGCTGTGAGGGCTGCAGGAGGAGCACAGTACGAGCTTCTAGACTCTGTCTGCAGGCATTATATACCTGGAACTCAGATGTGCCTGTGAGGCCCCCAGCAGCTGAGCTGCTGCCTCAACCATTATCACCTTTCTTCCTCACCAGCTCCTGAGAGTCTGGGAAGTCCTTCTTATTACCGGGGCCCAAGGAGTGTGAGTCTCCCTTATTTCCTTCTGCACAGGGGGTCATCATGATGTCCGTGCAAATGTGGCCCTCTTGCCTTGAGTGAAATAGCACCCATGTTACTAGGCTTGAACAATCAGAGACGTGTCACCCTTTACAGGTCAGTCAGTTGGAGAAGACGCTGGGTCCGCTCAGCTTTGTGGAGAATTCTCCTTGATCTCTACTCTGAGTTTGATTACCTCTATTTCCAGCCTGCACTAAATCTACTGTGTTCATCCAAAATGTTGTTTTGCTTGGGGGTAGGACTGCCTCTCCCAGAAGTCAAATATTCTCTTTATATTCTCCTTATTTCCTGCTCTCAGCTTCCTCTATAACATCTGCCCTGGTCGAAATCCTTTTTTTTAAATAACATTTACTGTGATATTGTCACCCATTTAAAGTGTACGATTCAGTGGTTTTGTATATTTACAGAGTTGTGCATCACCACTATCTAACTTCAGAACATTTTCATCACTCCCAAAAGAAATTCTATACTCATTAACAGTCACTCTCCGTTTCTCCCCTCCCCCAGCCATTGGCAACCACTAATCTATTTTCTGTTTCTACGCATTTGCCTATTCTGGACATTTCATATAAATGAAATCATATAATCTGTGATCCTTTGTGACTGGCCTCTCTCAATTAGCATAACGTTTTCAAGGTTTATCCAGGTCATAAAATGTATCAGAACTTCATCCCTTTTTCACTGAATAATATTCAGTTGTATGGATATACCACATTTTGTGTATCCATTCATCAGTCAGTGAACACTTGGGTTGTTTCCACTTTTTGGCTAAGATGAATAATACTGCTATGAACATTTATATACAGATATTTGTGTGGACATATGTTTTCAATTCTCTTGGGTATATACCTGGAAGTGGAGTTGCTAGGCTGGCTCAAATCTTAGGGAAACAGTTCTAAAGGTCTTCATGCCTATCTCTGTTTCCTAGGGAATAGTTTTCTCTATGTTCAGTAGACAAAAGGGGATGACCAACAGCTGGAACTTCTTCACCAAGTCCTGGACACAGCGCCTGCTTTTCCAAGTCAGACACAAAGTTCAAACATCTCCACTCTAAACAACATGCCACTTTGAGTGACTATGGCAGATTCAGGATGGGGACGAGTCACCGCAGTGACTCACATCAAAAGGCAGCTTGCAGCACCCAGACGAGGTATGCAGAAGCAGCCTTTTCTGCCCAGGTTTCAATCTTACAAACAAAGGAACATTTACAGTCATGTCGCTCCCTGCTTAGAGCTAATTCCTTGAAATCTAGTCTCTCATATCGTGTCAGGAATCTTGGACTAGGATCTGTGGGGGTACACATAGCATGGGAATAAGCAGTTGATGACCTTGGGATCCTAAATTGCCCTTTCCCCACCATCCACTCTGCAGCCTCCGGTTTATAACTGAAGTCTGCCCTCTGCTGGTCATAGGTGGCCCAAACTCACAACATGGAGCAGCTTGCTTCTAAAATCATTTCTTCTGCAGGAGCATTTTGGAAATTGCTACAATTTATTCAGCTATAGCAATACAGAGAAGTGACGTCTTGTGCAGAGCATTACTCTTTTATTTTTTACTTATTGGTGTTTGTGAGTTTTTTTCCTTTTATTCAACAGAAGCAGAACTGGGACAGTTTTAGTTATTTATAAGCCACTTTCATTTGTGATAAATAACCATTATTTGCATTTGCGCGGTGCCTGCCAAGGCCCTTCTGCTCCTATTGCCTCATGAGTCACTAAGATACTTTTCTTGGTAGAAGTGGATGAGGGCCATTCAAGATAGGAGATAATACAACTTAAGGGCTGTCAACGGTCCAGTAGTTTTTCAGAAGTGGTTTGTGGACTGAGTGTTGAGTAAAGAAAGACCCAGAGACTGATTCTCCTCAAGTTCTGTGGGACATCTGCTTGCTCTGTTAGAACTCTCAGGCCGTCAGACATTTGGGGATCCCAAGCAAACATGGCAGCCCTTTCTTCCCCCTCGTTCCGTATGGGCACTCTGGCCGAGGAGGCAGAACCAGGAGGGATGTGAAAGGTGAGTGGGGAAGGACGCGAGAGCCTGGAAGGCAGTGTGAGCAAAAGGCTGAGCCAGAGATAAGAGGAGAGGAGAGAAGCTAGTGGAAGGGGATAAGAGAAGGAAACAGTGGGCATGGGCAGAACAGGGGCCTGAAGAGCAGTGACCCTACTTCCCGGAGGGCCATTACTGCTTTCTGCAGTGCAGTGACTGTAAAAATCTGTTCAGCTTTTAGTTATCAAAGGAAAGGGAATCCTTTCCCATCTTTTCACTCAGAGTCCTTGAAAATAACTCTATGCCTCTGACCTAACGTTTTAGGGACATTTATACTTTCTGCCCTGAGAGAAACACAGCATTTTTATGAAAGAAAAGTTTTGGAGAGATGGTTTGGGTTTCTAACCTCTGAGTAGCGGGGGAGGAGGAGGTAGGGGTGGTGAGTATGCATCCTAGCAAGAGGTCTGGAAATCTATCCCCCTCCTCCAGGGTGATCCTCATGTACAGCCAGAGTGGGGGCTCCACTGCTGACCCCAGGGTCAACCCCCAAGGGTCCAACTACCCCGTCAGTCAGCTTGGGGCTGCAGAAGCCAGGGCACAGGGTGAAACCGAGATTTCTCTGTCCTGTTCTTTCTCTTCTGCTCCATTTACCTCTCGCCTCCTCCCTCACCTGCCTCCCTGGTCCTCGGCCTCAAGTTCTCTCCTCCCACATTACCCCTCTCCAGCCTTTGTGACTCCAAACTCAATCACTTTAGGAAAAACAGGGCTCACTCACTGTCTCTCTATGACTGGGTGCTGCCCCTTTAAAATCAACCTTCAGCTGGGAGAAGAGAGAACCAGGTCTTCTGCCTTTCCTCCCAGAGACAAAGGCTATTCTTAGCAGTAAAATCAGCTTGGCGTTTGGGGAGACTTGTGTTTCTCTCCTTCCTGCCCCAAGGGCTTTGCACATTGCAATTCCACTTCTTCATGCAGAGAAGATGAACGGGGAGAAAGAGAAGGAGAAGGGAGGGGGCCATCCCTGCTGCCCTGATAGACTCTTCTCAGGACTGACTTTGGAAGGCTGGTCTGGTTGCTCAGAATGGACGGGGAGTGCCCTCACCCCAGCCCCAGAAGGCCCTTTTAATTCTAACAGTCACTTTTGAGGCGAGCCTACTAAAGGCCAAATGAGCTCCGTTCAGGCCTTTTGTCCGCGCCACGTGTTCAATCAATGTTTGCTCAGCCAGCCTCCTGGGGGCACCCTCGGTAGGATTGGTCTCAGGACTGCCCTCGCTGGGCGTTAGGACCGTGAAAATCAGTCAGGGCAGTTAAGCCCCCGCATTAGACAGCAGGCTTCGGAGAAACCAGGAACTTGGGGAAATAATTTTAAAATTTAAAAAAAAAAAAAAAAGGAAAGAAAGAAAGGGAAAAAATGAGTGGGCAAATCTCGAGAAGATTTACGTAATCCGATTCCACTTTGGACACAGATGGTGACATTCTGCAGAGTGGCCAGCAGGGGGAGCTCAGGCAGTGTGTCAGAACGCCGGCTCCCAGGTTACCAGGAGCCAAACCCTCCGGACAAACAAAACAATGAAGCTTTGTGGTTTCTCTTGGGGTCTTAACGCAGGGAGGCTCAATCCAGGACGGCCTGATCCCCATCCTTGGGGACCCAGCTAGCATCTCACAGAACATCGTCTTAATCTCTCTCTCTCCCAAATTGTTTTCTCTCTCTGTTCCTCTACCTCTAATCTCTCTCCTCAGGTTCTCTCAGTATCTCTTTGTGCGTCTCTTCTTGTAATTCTGGTTTTCTCTGAATCTGTGTTTCTGTCTGTGCGGCTTTCTTGTTATTTCTCTATATCATCCTAGATCCACTAGTAAATGTTAATGAAAAATAAATGGAGATGAATCCACCCACTGGCTGGACTCTGAAAGATTTCAACATCTGGCAAAAACTAACACTTTAAATAAAATTTAGAATATGCCATACAGCAACAGTGGCTAATTCTGCCACCACTTAGCAGTGCAGTCACGTCTTTCGTGTCTATTCTCTGGTCTCTCTCCTCTGGGCTGCTGCCCTGCCATCCTACATTCTCGCTACCACACATTGGTTACTGCCAGGCTGCTGCCTACCCTCCAAACATTTGACCTCCAGTGGTTATCTCCCCCCTTAACCAGCAGGGCTTTTAGAGACGATGCCCACACTAGAATTGTTGTGCCTCTAGTGACACAATTTAGTCAGACCCAGACTTAAGTCAGACCCAGCCACTTCATTTTCAGAATGCACTGGATCTCTTGGGATCGGGGGTTCAGGGGCTCAGGTGGGAAATGGAGAGAGTCAGCCTTGCACTCTACCTGGAACCTCTTGTCTTCCAATATTCAGGTGCTCCGGCTGGATCTGGTCCACTGGGCCAGAGTGTCTTCACTCATGGTGACTCTCTTTCAGGGATCTTCCTCATTCTCTTTCTCTGCAGCTTGACCCTTGGGGACCTCTAGTTTGTCACACAGTCTGTATGTATCTGACCCCTTGAGGGGACAGAGTTTAAATTCTTTTTCTGGTCTTTTGGGCTCTGTGGGAATCAAGAAATGCAACTGATCATGTGTTTTAAAGTTCCAGAACATCCCATGACAGTCAAGAAGCACCCCCCAGCATCTGATGGAAGGCTGCTTTGCTTGGAGCCCGCAGAGGCCAAACGAGGGCCCTGAGCATGTCCAGCATCCAGACGGCTCTGAGGCAGTGCTGCTCAGCAGGAGTTGTCTCAGTTCCAGCCCCAATACTGCGGCTATGGTGGTGGCGGTGATGCATCCTCCTCATTTCCACATTTCATGGTCCTTGCCTCCAAATCTATCCTGTTCGACCCTGGTTCTCATTATTTTTCAGATCTTAATCATATGTGTCCCTGAGAGGCAGATTCTAACACTAGAGCTGGTAGAACATGATGCTCTTCAGTCTTGGCATTTTAACTTTCTTTAAGCCTCCTGGAGCCAAGGAAGGTAGTGGTGGTATGATCTGATCACACCTGTCCTTGCCCTGCTCAATACTTGGTAACCATTATCGTCTCCTAGTTCCAGAACCTGTTTGCACCACGTTCAAGACCAAAGTAGGGAGTAGGGATCAGACAGACAATGCAATGCAATCCAACATTTAAAGACTCTTAGCACCTGCTTCCCTTGCTAGGTCCTGGCTATACAGAGAGGCTGAACAAGACATAGGCCTTGTCCTCAGGGAGCAAATGCTTCGATTGGATGACCCACTGTATCCCTGAACTGACAAAAATGAAACTGCTGCAGAAAAACCCAGTGCTGCAAAGTGCTAACCTCATCAGGCACGTTGCCTCTGCAGTGCAATCCATAATCTCTGTGACTTCCAGAAGCAGAATTGTTCTACGACTTTCTAAATTAAGCTTTGCATCACTTTAGAAACTAACAAAGCATTCCTTCCCACAGACGCTGTTCCCAAATTAAACATTTTGTGCTTGTACAGCTGTTCAAATGTTGGTGAATTGGAGATGGAAAGGTTCTTAGGAAGGGAAGAGAGGTGGGTGCCTAGAAGAGAGGGGAGAGCTCTGCAGGGGTGTCCTTGGGCGGAGGAGGGGGGAGTCAAGTAGCAGAGATTACAGAACAGTTGGAGAAGACTATCATCAAGTTAGTGAATGCATACACTGTTTTTAAAATTATTAGGTCTAGATAAGTGTAGGTTAAGGGTCCCATTATGATGTAGTATTTAAAAGCATACTTTTAAGTGGAAAAGTTGGTGAGCGGCTAGTCTCTACCTCTAATCAGTAGCAACCAGAGGAAAGAAACAAACTGTCAAGGCGATATCTTAAGGTCGTTGTGAGGCCCAGCCCAGGTCTTCTAACTTGAGCTCAGTTCTTCAACCTTTGGTGGGGCCCAGTGTGCCTTTGAAATCAGATAATTGTGGCTCATCTCTCTAGGAAAATAAACCCAGGATTTTTAGATGCTCCACATGGACACAAGGTAAAATCTCCTACTCTCGGCCACCCTTCTGAACTCTCGCAAATGTGTGTATGGCTAGCTTCTCAGGCCAGATTGCAGGCTCCTTGGAAGTTCAGGCTTTATGTTTTCTCTTCCCTCCTGCTCACCTCCAGCAAGTGTCACAGAGCCAAGTACCTAGCAGGGCTGTTGCGTTGCCAGGAAGAGGGAAAGCGAAGGAAGAATGTGAAGTAAGTGGGGCAGATGTCTGTTTCTATCTTCGACCACTTGTCATACAAAAACTTGTGTCCTGATACATGTTCTGCCCTGGATGGTCATCTGCCTGCCACCCTATTCCCCAAATCCTAGAACACAGCACTGATTCCCATGGTGGCAGCAGCAAAATCCTCCTCAACATGATTTTCCAGGCACAAGATGGGCTCAAAGGTACAAAGAGACATGGCCTCAGTGATCTCCCGCCCCAGGAGCCCAATGTAAGTACAGAAGGCAGACTGGCTGCCTCGGCTGGGGAGTAGAGGTGAATTAGTAGGAGGGGCTACTGTGGGTTTAAGTTGAGAGGGAGAGGTGGTGCTGAAGCAGGAGCAGCCAGGAGCAAATGAAGAAAGCTGCCAAGGACATCTGGGTGACTGGAAGGAGAGAGTGCCTTCTGGTATTGGGAGGGGTGGGCGGACCTGGGGAATGTGCCAGTAAGGCTGAGCCCATGAGCACTTGTGCACATGTGCACACTTGACACCAAGCTTCACTGCACTCTTGCTTTATCTTCCTAGACCTCTATCCTCATTAGCAACTGTGACTTCTGTTCTTTCATCAGGACTGCAAGGGGGAAACACTCAGTGATAATCCAGAGGCAAGGACAATTGACTAAACAGAGATGGCCTCAATTTAAGACATTTGCCCCATTATTACCCTGCCATCTCTTCATTATTGTATGTCCCAAGTCCGTACTTTCCCAGATTTGGTGGAGAAGGAGAAGGATTCCAAGACTGTTGTAAGCAGAGGCACTCCCAACAAATGAGACCATCCCATGCCCTAGGGACTGACTCAACTGCGCTCCACTAGCCAGAAGAAGAATCTGAATTCCAGCCAAGGGAGGTCTCTGTCTCTCCCCTTGTAGATACCAATGACTCCACCATGAGAAGAATCCTAGAGTGATAGAACATTAGAGACAGCAGGGACCCCAGAGATTGTCTATTGATCCAACACGCTTATTGACAGATGAGGGAACTTCAGAGTATGGAGATGACATACGTGTCCAAGGTGACCAGGAAGTCAGTGAAAGAATCTGGACTCTCACCCAGAAATCTTGACCCAATAGCACACTAGCTCTGCTCCTGTCTTACCTGACCCTGACCCTTTTAGATGCCAAAGGTTTCCACCCAGGGCCAACTCTGAGCAACAAGGTAGAAAGGTCTGAATTTGCAAAACTTCATTGTGGAAGCAATTGCTCTTTAGGAGACCTCTTCATGTTACAGCCAGCCCTGGGGACTCTGTCCCTGCCTCCCTGCATCCGCCATATTGCTGCTCTAAAAGCCCCTGTGGCTGCCAAATCTGACCCCTCTGGCCAAACACAGCTCCTGATCTAATCCTAGTGGATCACCAGACACACAGTCTTGGTGCCTCCTCCTGGAGCAAAGAGGGTGATGCCCTGTCAGGTGCAAAGTAGAAATGGAGCACCTTGCACAGACACTTCATAAATGTTCTACAAGTGAATAACTAAGGTTCCAACTCTGCTACACTCCCTGTAGCTCACCACTTCCAAAAGCATCCAGCAAACTTAGGTTCAACCTGTGGCTCAAATCAAATCCAATAAACAGGTATTTCTTGAGCTCCTATTGGAAAGGCAGTGTAACACATGCCAAGCTCTAGACAAGGACAAGCCTGAGACCCTGCCTCCAAAAACCTCACAGGCTAACTGGGGGGACCAGGTGAGATGACATTTGAAGTTCATATCATAAGGCGGCAATACAAGAAGTACCATGAAGTAACAAATGATCATTTGCAAAATTATTAGAATAGATAATTTGCATGTTGGTACACAGAAGAAGAGGACATTGTGCATTGAGCAGTCCAGGGAAGTTTGTGGAAAAGGGAAAATCTGATCAAGACTTTAAAGGATGGGAAGAATTTAGAGGCGTGGAGAGAAGGGAAGAGCATTCCCGAAACTGGTAACTGTGAGAAAAAGCACAAAAAGAGAAAAATGCAAATGTGTTGAGGGTAGGGAGTAATAATAATCATAACAGTAGGTGATGCTTATCATGTATCAGACACTCTTCTCAGCAGCTAACAGTGATCAATCCTCTTGACTCTCATGCAATTCATATAATTATTATTATTATCCCGTTTTTACAGTTGAGGAAACTGAGGCATAGAGAGGTTTAAGTAACTCACCTGAGGACACAGCTTGTAAGTGACTGGGCTGAGATTTGAGTCCAGAAGCTACACACTCAGCCACTGCTCTTCACAGCTTCTCTCATTTTGCCTAGAGGAGTTGATTCCTCGGAAAGGTGTGTTGGGGGTAAATCATAAAGGATCTTGAATACCATGTTCACAAACTTGGACTGATTTTGTGGGTGGCAGGGAACCATTAAAGGTTTCTGAGCAGGGACATAGATCTGGATTTAGGTTTTTAAATTGAGATACATGGGAAGAAAATCCTAAGGACACATTCACATAGAAAAAAAAAATCGCAGGACTGGCCCGGTGGCACAGTGGTTAAGTTCGCACATTCTGCTTTGGCAGCCCAGGGTTTGCTGGTTTGGATCCCAGACGTGGACCTACACACCACTTGGCAAGCCATGCTATGGCAGGCGTCCCACAAACAAAGTAGAGGAAGATGGACACAGATATTAGCTCAGGGCCAGTCTTCCTTAGCACAAAGAGGAGGATTGGCAGTAGATGTTAGCTCAGGGGGCTAATCTTCCTCAAAAAAACAAAAATCACAGAGAAATATATTAGCACACACATATAGATGCCCTTCGTTTTCATAGAGTGCCTTGTCCAGAGTTACTTCTGGTAGCCACTCAGATCTTAAACTAACAGAAGATCAAATCCTTGGTTGGTGGCATTGAGGGAACAACCAAAAGGTAAGAAGCCCTCAAACCTACATGCTCAGAAGCTGGGGGCAGAGACAGGCTTGGAGGACGGTGTATGTAGGGAGATAGGAGCCATCAGGAGAGGGTGGGGAAAGAGTAGACGGACATCAGCAAGTGAGAGGTCAGCAAAATGAGTCGGGACCTCAGGTGTGTAATTCAGCAATATCTTAAGCATGATTAAATCAAAGCTTCTGGAAGAAGAAAACATATCGTCAGCCATCTTTTTGATTATTTTGTAGTAGCAAATAATTTCTTCAGTCCCTTTCCTCTTTTTACCTGCTAAAATGGAAAATCTTTGTTTCATGTACCGAATGCTTTTCTTTATCTTTCTTTTTTTTTGAGACTTAATTTTGCTAATACATTCCATCAAGAACAATAAAGCTGAACTTGTTCTCGTGACCATCCACTATAATGTATGTGGGACAGATGAAGTAATAGGACCTTTGAATGGGTGGTAATTGAAATAAGAGGATCTTTTTATTTTTTTTCCAGGAGCTCTATGCACAAAGAAGCCAGCTCAACCCGATGGAGTAAAAACATTAAGTAAGTTGAATCCTGAGCAGAGATTAGATAATTGTCTTGGATGGGACTTTGGGAACAGTCACAGGAGATGAGGCATCTTCCTGATGAGATGGTCTTCGGGGAATGTTAGATTTGTGTGAGTGTTGTTGGGCTCCTGAGTCAAAGCATGGGTTGTGGGGCTGGCCTTAGTCCAGGCTCCAGGGAGAATGATGTACTTACCCTTGTAAATTGTGGTATTCAGTAAAAGCATTGCCTCAAATGGTGGCCACGCCTTCATGACTGCGCTTTTGGAAGTGGACTCCAAGTATGAGTTCCCAGCAGCTGTGTTCTGTCCACCCACAGGAAACCAACAGATAAATGATGTGAGGGTGGGTAAAGAATGGTTTGCAAATGCCCAAATCTTGTTCTCTTGAGCATGTACTCTTGTTTGAAGAATGAATTGATTACTTTGTGTTAAAAATGAGGGCAAAGAACGCTCTAGTAGAAAACCCGATGTCATTGTGTAGCTGTCCCCTCTTCAATCACATGCACGTCACTACTAAACTGAGGCTGTTGCTCTCTCCTGCCTTTACTTTCTTCTCAGCTACTACAAGTTGAGAAGACTTAAGCCCACGCCTGACCTTGAGTCATTTATGGCTGGGACTGTGCATAAGGGGTTTGGAAATAAGTCACATTGCCAGACCCAAGTTTTAGAAACCAATCCGCTGCTTCCAGGTTCCTGTGTTGACCCCAAATTCTTCCCTTTCAGCGAGATCTGGGATCTGGGGCCCCAAGAACAAACCTGGGTACCCATGTGGCCCCAGAGCCACAGTTCTTTCTTGTTGACCCTTCCCTGTATGTTGCCCCAAGTCCCAGAGCTGAACTGTCACCCTGGTCTCCCCTCATATGTTCTGAGTTATTGTCCTGCCTGGAACTCTCTTTCTCCTTCTAGACCTGAGTACTCTACCCAACCTCATCCAGCTTAGCTCCTTCGTCCTGCCAGCCAGGGTTTTCTGTGATGCCAGGTCATGCAATGACTGCCTCATGCCAGGGCAGGGCAGATTTGCTCTTATTGATTCCTGTTCACTTAACTCAGTGTCTCTCAACAGGAGAGGTACTACCCCCTAGGGGATGCCCTGGAAACTCAAGGGGGCGTTTTTGATTGTCTCAGTCATTGGGAGAGGCACTGGTGGTATTGAGTGAGAGGGAACCGAGGACACTAGCTGTCGAATCATGTGCAGCACAGGCACAGCAACCAAGAAATGTCGTGTGTCCTGTGTAACCTCCAAAAGTCACACACTCCAAAAGTGTGGAAAAAGTTGTTTATAATTATCTGGGTGGGGAACTTAATCCCATTTTACTTGGAAATATAAGTTCCTTTTGCATAGTTTTAATATACGCTGAATTTTCCATAAATGCCCTCTAAGGACTTTTAAAGCAAGAGAAGATTGTTTGGTTCAGAATCTTCTTTTTAAAGTCTGCTTTTTCGGTGAGGAAAATTGGCCCTGAGCTAACATCTGTTGCCAATCTTCCTCTTTTTTTTTCTCCCCAAAGCCCCAGTACATAGTTGTATATCCTAGTTGTAGGTCATTCTAGTTCTGTGTGGGAGGCCACCACAGCGTGGCCTGATGAGCAGTGTGTATGTCTGCGCCCAGGATCCGAACTGATGAACCCTGGGCCGCCAAAGTGGAGCCTGCGCAAACTTAACCACTCGGCCCCAGGGCCGGCCCCCTGTTTGCTTCAGAATTTTACCAAAAGTAGTCACGATTTCAGAAAAGCACTTCAATGACAGCAACATCACTCTTGGCATTTGAGTTGCCAATACACCTGCCTCTGTCTCCATTTGTCTCTGTCACATTCATTCTGATCCCGAAGCAGCAGACTACTTCATTCTGTCTTCTGGTTAGTCATCCACAAGCATTAATATACTATGATACATATTATTTTATTACAAATTATTCCTCTTCTATGAGTATTTTTTTCTTATTTTTCTAGTTAGGACATTATGTTGAGTTTTTAAAAATATGTGGGTAGGTTTGTTCTTTGTGAATTCCTTTTCGGAGTAGTAAACGGGACATAACAAAGCCTTCAGTTAAAAATAGGTCATTGGGTCTGACTGGGTTAAGAATCCTTGACCTAAGCGGATAGTGTGGTACTGTCTGTTGAAGGCAGAAAGGGTCTGAAGATGAGGTCGATGCATGCCTGGTAGAAGGCTGTAGCTGCCTACCAAGAGGCCTCACAGGTAGTAGCCCCGGGGGAACTGACCACTTGCCCAATTCCAGCATTTCCCTCATCAGGATCTCAGAAGTTTTCAGAATCCAGGGTCACTTGAATCAATGAAATCCATTAGGTTACTCATGGCAAACTTAGAAATTTACAGTGAAAGACGTTTCTTCCCAAGGACTGAAAAGCTTATATCCACCGTTCAGGGCAGCCAGTGATAGAATCAGAACATCTGGAAGCCAACGTCAGATGAACACAGAGGCTGAGCATGGGGCACACAGGGTGCTGAAGAGGGATCAGAAGAGGCACTCCTGTCCCACAGCCGAGCATTCTGCTCCAGCAACCACAAAGGGCAGGGTCTCTCCTCTGCAGGGCTTCGCTGGGCACTGTGGGTTCCTTGGGTTTTCACTCTGTCACCCAAGCTGACCACCTCCCATTCTGTCCACCAGCTCCCACCGGCCTTCACACAGTCTTCCTCCAGGCACTGCAGAATTCAATGGATTAAATATCTTCTACTAAATGACATTCACATTCCGGACCTGCCTTCCTCTGATTACACCCAAATTGCCTGCCTTGATTGGAGTTTTGTGAGGTCCACACATTTCAGACAGCCTCTTGCTTTACTCCCACAGACAACTAATCACATTCCTTATCTGTGAATTTTACTAGCTCAACTCAAAAGGTGACCTTATGTTCCTGATCTCCACATTCACCGGGAGGGAGACTTCCCACTGCAGCTTCCTGTCCTGTCCAAAAGGATGTCAGAAATGAGGGCTGAGACCATCTCAGGCTCTTTTCCTGCTCTGCACCAGTCCATATAAGCTGGCATGCTTTTCCTGATTCTTATCTCAATTTGACAAAGAATATTCCTGCCTCGTTCCAGCTCCCCACTGACCCCCATCCACCCTCCCTGGGTGGCAAAGTTCCAGCATAGATCATAGCTGGAGGCCACCCAAATTATGACAGTAACAGATTATGGTTCAGAAGAGATAGCACGGGCATCAGGGTATTTGCTTTGTTGATTTGTCTGTTGTTTTTGAATATACAGTGACTCTCTCTTACACAGACTGGTTAGAGATGGAGCGATGATCTGATTAACTGAACAGTCTAATTAATTAAGAGCTATTACAGATAACATAGATGGACAATGACTTTCAAAGAATTATTAATGAAATGCCATTAATTCAAAACCAATATTATATAGATAGTTGTCTCTTTATGGTCCAGAAAGGAAGAATTCAGGGAAGCATACTTGCCTGTCTGCAAGGGGCTTTTCATTATTACGTTACCAACTGAAATAATGTTCCCTCAAGCTTTTCATCTCAATCACCGAAATCTTCTCAGTCCTTATCAGTGCTCTCTGTGCCCTTTGACTTCCCAGAGTTGAAACTTTCACTGTTATTTCTGCATCAGTAAGAAGCTGTGTCACTCTAACCTCCTTGTAGCTTCGGCCCACACTTGTATCACTTTCATTAAGATGTTGATTGAGTGTGAAGAAGCTTCCTCACCAAATCAAGAATTTATGTTAGTGTATTTCTATAAGGCTCTAATTTGGTACCTTCCATTCTTCTTTATTAAAACACACAGTAAATATAGCACACGTTCATAATTTTCTCCAAGACTTTTTAAATGTTGAATGAATATTAAACTTAAATGTAAGTGTAAGAAATATTTCAAATTGTACCACATTTATTCACTCATTTGTTATTTATTACATGAACGTTTATTAAGCATCCATCACATGGCAGACACTGTATTAGGTATTGGAGATGCTAAGATAGCAAGTCATGGTCTCAGTTCTCAAGGAGCTCATAGTTTTAAAAGAGAGAGAGAGATACATGAAAATACAGCTTCAACTCAGTGTCGTGGGTCCTTCTATAAAGGTTTGCTGAATGTTCAGTAATGGCACAAAGGAACTAAATGATCAACTGCACTTAAGAAAGAGGGCTACAGAAGTTTCACAGAGGAAGATGCTTATAATGAGTTTTGAAGGAGAGGTAGAAATTTTCCCACTAGACACAGCAAAGAAGAACATTTCAGAAAGATGGGAGAATATGCACTAATGTACAGAGGCAAGTAACAGTAGCGTAGTTTCTGGGAACTGGAAGCAGTTTGATGGGGTTGGTGCCTAAAACAAGACCTTGTAGGAGATGGGGCTGGAAGGGCTAGATCCTAAGTGGTCTTGAATGCCTTAATAAAGCGTTTGGACTTCATTCAGTTGGCAGCGGGCAGTAATCAATGAGTGCTAAATGGGAAAGTAACACAATCATATCTGTGTTAGGAGAGATTACGATGAATTCCGTGTGGATGAATGTGTGGTAAGACCAGAGGTAAGGAGTCTGGCTGAAATAACTGGCTGGCCACTGAAGATGTATGATCTCCTTCTACAGTATAGAGTTGATTCTGGAAAACATTTGCTCAACAAGAGTCGACATTTCCCAGCTGTCTCTAGGTGATGCCATGTGACTAGTTCTGGCTAAAGGAATGTGAGTAAAAGTGTGTAGGTCACTCTGGGCCAAGGTGGTTAAGTGAACTTACCCCTTGCTGTCCTCCCTCCCGCAGAAACCCTGGAGGCTTCACGTTGAAGATGGTTATGTCACAGGATGGAATGAACCTGTATCTATGATTCAGAGAAGAGGTGCTCAGAAGAGCCACTCAACCAAGAAAACCCACGTTGAACTTTGCATGAGTAAAAAAATAATTTTTTGTGTGCTAAGCCTCAGAGGTCTAAATATTTTTTAAACTATTAGATTACCCTGGCTAATATAGGAGGATTATTAGGAGATGCTTACAATACTAAAGATAGAGACTTTCCATGTTGTATGCTGAAGGATTAGAGCCCTGGGAGAAAATAAATGGAAGATCATAGAAATAGAGTGATAATTTATGGATAATATTAAGAAGGCAGTAGGAGATGAGATCCAGAGCATAGAAAGCAATAGATCCTTCGACAGGAAGAAAGGAAGAATGGCTCTTTATTTAAAACCGGAGGGAAGACACGTGGATAGACACATCTATAGATGAGGAGTAAGAAGCCACCTAATAGCTACATTTTCTCTAGGAAGTAGGAGGTAAAGACATCTGCTGAGAGAGGTGAGAAGATGGCAATAAAGGTCTTGAGGAGCAAGACAAACATTAATAGTAACTTCTGTGAAGAACAGTAGAGAACTGTGCAGAGATATTTAACAAGTGAAAGACCACTAGCCCATGTGGTTGAATGAACTCTCTCCAGCCCAGCTCATTATCCTGGGTGTAGCCGGCAGAAAGGTGCGTTTTAGTATTGATCCAAGGTTAAAGGATTGCAGAGTAGGTGTGGTGCAAGAACAGAGGGATGGTGGAATTGACTCAGTAGGTCAGGATAGGCTTAGCTGCTATAACCAGGGACCGAACAATAATTTAGTGACTCAAATAACAAAAAAATTTCCAATTTCAGGTGCAATGGAGTAAACACATTCCAGACTGAATGAAACTAAAAAAAACCCCTCGATAGAAAGATAGAGAGCTTTTCAAGGACCCTGAAAATTAAATAGTAGCTATTGATTGGAGAAGAGGACTAGAATTTGAACTACCATCAAACTGGTGGTGAGTTTATCATTTTTTTCCTTCAATATACCAGGTGGAACTCCAAGCAACATAAAACCTGAATATGGGCATCTGCAAGGACAGAGGGAGCTCCAGGAGAAGTCCTCTAGTTCTAGTTCAAAGAGAAGGGAAGGGGGCCAGCCTGGTGGCGCAGAGGTTAAGTGCACACGTTCTGCCTCGGCAGCCCCAGGCTTGCTGGTTCGGATCCCAGATGCAGACATGGCACCGCTTGGCAAGCCATGCTGTGGCAGGCATCCCACGTATAAAAAAAAAAAGTAGAGGAAGATGGGCACAGATGTTAGCTCAGGGCCAGTCTTCCTCAGCAAAAAGAAGAGGATTGGGCAGCAGATGTTAGCTCAGGGCAAATCTTCCTCAAAAAAATAAAAAAATAAACAAAGGGAAGGGTCTCCAGTCTCCTAATGCTCAGAGAGAGTGGGGGAAAATCTCCTTTTATTTTTCTTTACTCCATTCTCTCACACCCCAGGCCCTAGGAAATCCCATGGCAGCAGTGTCCTTGGCAGCAACTGTAGTGACAACTGGACCTGCAAGATTCTAAAACACTGAGGGAGGGAAATCTTCTTCTCTGATCAGAGGAGCTGTGATCCTCAGAGGATGGGGCAAAATTTGAACTTTGCCTTTGCCTTCTCTCTGTCCTCCCAGCAGTTGGCCCTGGACATCAGTGTGGTTGCAAAAAGTATGCATCAGAGAGGATAAATATAGCCCCAACTTTCTAGATGGAGAACTCAAGGTAACCAGAAAGTACCAAAGAGATTACCACAGGAGGAAATTGGGAAAGCAGTGCCATAAAGTTGCTTATGAACTCCTGGGCTCACTTCCAAGTGGTACGTGCCTGGATCTGACCCTAAACAGCACACAATAGACTTTAAGAACTGAATTACAGTGTAGCCCACTGCCAAGGTCCCAAACTAGCCACTAGGTGGTGCACCAGAAAGACAGATCTGAATAGCACTGAGAAGGCTTTGAAATCAGAAATTACACTGAAATCACAGCTATTTGGAACTTGTACTTGAACCTGAGTTGATTGTCTGTTAAAACAAAACAAATGCCCAGAATCCTGTAACATAATATTCAAAATGTCCAGGATACAATCCAAAAGTAATCAGCATATGAAGAACCACGAAAATCTCAACCTTACATGGTAAAAGATAATCAATAGATGCCAACATCAAGATGACATGAAGGTAGGATTTATTTGATAAAGATTTTCAAGCAGGTGTTATAAAAACGCTCCAAGGAATACAGGCAAACACTCTTGGCATATAAAAAGCTAGAAAGCCTCAGCAAGGAAATTGAAGACATAAAGAGAAACAAAGGGAAATTTTAGAATTAAAAACACAAAACTGAAAATAAAGTTACTGAATAGGCCCAACACTAGATTAGAGACGGCAGAAGAAAATATAAGTGAATTTGAGGACAGGCCAATACAATTTACCCAAAGTGAAAAACAGAGAGATTTTTTTTAACAAATAGAGCTTTAGAGATCTGTGAAATGATACCAAGATCTAGCATTGCTGTCATCAGAGTCCCAGAGAGAGAGGATAAAGAGTGCAGTGTAGAAAAAGTATCTGAAGAAATAATGGCTTAAGAAATTCCCAAATTTTGTGAAAGACATAAATCCAGAGACTCAAGAAACTCAGCAAACCTCAACAGGACAAACTCAAGGAAATCTACGCCCAGACATACTATAAGCAAACTTATAAACTAACAACAAGGAAAAACACTTGAAGATGACCGGATGAAAATGATACGTTATTTGTAGGCAAACAATTTGAGTGACTACAGAATTCTTATCAGAAACTGTGGGGGACAGAAGGAAGTGGAACAACATTTGTAAAGTGCAGAAAGAAAAAACACTGTCAAATCAGAATTCTGTATCCAGCAAAAATATCTTTCAGGAAAGAAGTGAAATAAAGACATTTTCAGATGAAGGAAAACTAAGAGCAGCAGACTTGCTCAAATATAATTGCTAAAGGAAGTCCTCAGACTGAAAGGATATGATACCAGAGGAAACTTGGGACACCGGGAATGAAGAGAGAGCAATAAAAATAGCAAATATATAGGTAAATATAAGAGACTATTCTTCTTCTCTTGAGTTCTTTAAATTAACTTTCTAAAGCAAAAATTAGAAAATATCTAGACCTGAACAAAAATGAAAATACAGCATATCAAAATTGTGGATGCAATTAAAGCATTGCTTAAAGAGAGATTTATAGCATTAAATGCTTGTGTTGGCAAAGAAGAAAGTTCTTGAATCAATAAACTGCCACCTTAGAGAATTTTAAAAAGATAAGCAAATAAACCCCAAACAAGCAAAGGAAGGCAAAAATAAAGAGCAAAAATCAACTAAATTGAAAACAGGAAACCAATAGAAAAAAAAATCATTGAAATTAAAAGTCAATAAAACTGACAAATCTTGAGCCAGGCTGCCAGAGAGAGAGAGAAATTACCATATCAGGAATGAAAGAGGGGATATGACTACAGACCCTGTACACATTAAAATAATAATAATAATAACAATAAGGGAAAACTTGAACAACAACCCTACACACAAAAATTCAACAACTTAGAGGAAAAGGACTAATTTCTTGAAAATCACAAACTGAAACCCACCCAAGATGGTACCTTGCATAGCAGTGTAGTGGTTAGAGAGATTGAATCCATAGTGTAAAATCTGCCCAAAAAGAAAGCTCCAAGCCCAGATGGTTTCACTGGTGAATTTGCCAAATGTTTAAATAAGATAACATCATTTCTCCACAATTTCTTCCAGAAACTAGAAGAGGAGGGAACACTTCCCAACTTACTTTATGAGGTCAGCATTATCCTAATACCAAAACCAGACAAAGACAGTACTAAAAAAGAAAACTAGAGACTAATACACCTCATAGACAGAAACACAAAAATCCCAACAAGATATTAGCAAATTGAATCTAGTAATATATAAAAAGAATAATACACCATCATCAAGGGAGTTTATCCTGGTAATGCAATGTTGGTCCAATATTTCAAAATCATTCAATATTCTCTACTATGTTAATATCAAAGACAGCATTAAGAAAATGAAAAGGCAAACCATGGTCAGAAAGAAAATATTTGCAAAACAAAACATATATCTGACAAAGGACTTGTATTCAGAATATATAAAGAACTCTGACAACTTGACAAAGACAAATTGGACAAAAGACTTGAGCAAACATTTTACCAAAGAAGATGTGTTGATGGCCCACAAGCCCATGAAAAGATGCTCCAAATCATTAGGCAATAGGGAAATGCAATTTAAAACTACAGTATACTCACTAGGGTGGCTGAAATTTAAAATACTGACAATATTAAGCCTTGGTGAATGTGGAGCAACTGGAATCCTCACACATTATGAGCAGGAATGCAAAATGGTATAGCCACTCTGAAAATCAGTTTGGCAGTTTTTTAAAAAGCTAAATACACTTACCATATGGTCCATCAATTTCACTCCTAAATATTTACTCAAGGGAAATGAAAACATGTCACAAAATTTATTCACAGATATTTAGAGCACAAGCATTCCTAATAGCCAAAAATGGTAACAATACAAATGTCCGTCATCTAGTGAATGGATACTCGAAATTTGGTATATCCATGCAACGGAATCCAACTCAGTAATTAAGAGGAATGAACTACTGATATATGTATGACATGGCTGAATCTCAAAAACGTCATGCTAGATGAAAGTAACAGACTACAAAAGGCAACATGCTGTATGATTCCATTTATATGAAATTTTGGAAAAGGTAAAACCATAATGACCTGAAGCGGATCAGTGGTTCCTGGGGGCAAGGATGGACTGTAAAAGGGAAGAAGGGAACTTTTTGAGGGTGATAGAAGTTTTAAAACTGGGTTGTAGGGGCTGGTTACGCAACTGTATACATGTATACGTGCAATTTACCAAAACTCAACAAGCTATACACTTAAAATGGGTGAATTTTATTAGATGCAAATCATGCCACAATACATATACAAAAATAAAAATAAAGGTTAAGTAAAAATGTTTTCAGACAAATAAAACCTGAGAGAATTCAATGCCAGCAGCTATAAACCAAAAGAAATACTACACAATTCTTCAGGCTGAAGTAAAGTGATCTCAGATGGCATGGAAATGCAGGGAAGAATAAAGAGCACTGGAAAGGGTGAATATGTGGTTAAATAGAAAGGAATATTGACTGTTTAAATCAAAAAAATAATATGTAGAAGTAAAATATATGACAACAGTAACGCAAACTGTGGGAGGGCGGTAAATGCAGTTACACTGCTGCAAAGGTTCTTGTCTTATTTAGGAAGTGATAAAATCGAAAGTACTCATCTAAGGTGGACTGTAATCCACCAAGGATGCTATTGTAATCTCTAGGGTAACCACTAAGAGAATTAGGTAAGAATATACAACTAAAAAGCAAATACGGGAGAAAAATGAAATAGAAAATATTTTCATAATCTAAAAGAAGGCAAAAAATGAGACATTAAGCAATGAAGCACAAGAGAACAAATAGAAGACAAATAGCAAGATGTTAGAGGAAACTATATCAGTAAGTATTTTAGATGTAAATGGTCCACAATCCAGTTAAAAGACATCAGACTAGATGAAAACGCAAAACCCAGCTACATGCTATTTACCAGTCACACATTCAGTAAAAAGATAGAGAAAAGTTGAAAATAAAAGTATGAAAAGAGATAAACAACAAAGCACTAATCAAAGTAATCTGGTGTAAATTAATATCAGACAAAGAAGACGTTGAAGTAATAAGTATTAATAGAGATTAACAGGGACATTTCATGGTGATAGAAAGATGTTTTAAAATACTACCCATTTCGATCTTCCTTTCTTGTGTTAAGTGCTATAATTATCTAATGATAGAAAAACTGCCTTCAGGTAAGTTGATGTTCCAAAACACCTTGTCATTTCACAAAATATTTTCACAAAAATATGATGAAACTAATTTTTAAAAATTATTGTGCATCTATGGGTGACATTAGACTTATAAGAGTGACACCTTTAAAAATGTTAGGACTGTTACATTTGCTGATCACCAAAGGTTTTATTTGTGCCCATAGCATTAACATACGTAAAAATACTCATTGTCTCCCTCCTATTTGATAACATGCTTCTATTTCCTCTTCCTTCTTCTAAAATCACGGGTAATGAATTCATTCAAAAACTAGGAGGGAGCTAGTACTGCCAAAACAGACTGGTTTCATCAGCTTGATGAAATAGTTCAGGGATAAGGCCTTCATCAGCTATTATGAGTCTTGACTAGAGTTCAGTCATTACCTGTTTTTTAAAAAATAACTTCACCATAGCTTCATATTCAGCTGTTATTTTCTGGATACACATCTAGCTTCTAATATATCCTTAAATAGAAAGTATTGAATGTAAAGCTGTAGAACTTATACAAATGTCAGATTCTGTTATTATTTTTCACCAAATTCTGAAGGTCATCATTCAGAAACCACAAATGGCTCAGTGAAGTGTTTTTGCTCATAAAAAGCCCTTATGTCTTTCTGTGTGAGCTGGAGCCAGAGGTCAAAATGCTCTCGAAACGTTGCACCAGAAGCCATTCAGATAGAATAGTGTGGGATAAGCAGAATGTGTCCCTCCTTCAATGACTTCATTTGAATCAGAACCAACAGAATCACTGAATGGAGGGGCAGTCATTTCTGCCTTGATGTCTTATAAGCTCCTCCAAGTAAAATTTACCATAACTGTACGGCGCACTGAAACTGGGAGATCTGGGGGGACTTGGCCCAAGTGTAGGGCCCTCAGAGGAGGGAGTGGTTAGCAAAACCCAGAGGAAGCATTCTGTGTACAGAGGAGCTAAGACTTTTGGTCGATGGAGCGGAAGGGAGCTGGAGAGGGCAGCGTAAAAACTGCCCTCTTGGGGCCGGCCCGGTGGTGCAGCGGTTAAGTGTGCACGTTCTGCTTCAGCGGCCTGGGGTTCACCAGTTTGGATCCCGGGTGCAGACATGGCACCACTTGGCAAAGCCATGCTGTGGTAGGCATGCCACATATAAAGTGGAGGAAGATGGGCACGGATGTTGGCTCAGGGCAGGTCTTCCTCGGTAAAAAGAGGAGGATTGGCAGCAGATGTTAGCTCAGGACTAATCTTCCTCAAAAAAAAAAAAAACCCTGGCCTCACTCTCCTCTCTCTTTCTCACTTCCTGCCAATACCCGCCATTGACCAAACACAACTGGAAACCAGAAGGTAAGTTGGGGTAGCCACTGTGTGCACCGAGTAAGATGGAGAAGGCCATAGAGGGGATCTGGAGGGCATTGGGAAGCTATCTGGCACAGGGACTACTGTAATTGTCTAGATAAGAGATCACCTACTGAATCAGAATCTCAGCTGTGCAATAAACTGTGTGCTGTGTGACTTTGTGGAAGCCAGTTAACTACTCTGAGTTACAGTGTCGTATTCTGTTAAAATGAGAGTAATAATACCTACCTCACAGAGTTAACGGTGAGCATAAGGTTAATATGTGTAACATTTAGTGCAGTGCCTGGCACACAGTAAGTGTGTGCTACCTTCCCTTCTCCATTAAACTTATTCACTGTTTGCCTCTTTTAAGCCAAGCCTGGATATCTACTTTCTTTTTCAATGTTAACAAGCTTTAGAAAAATCCTATTATTCCTAAAGGCCCTGGGGAAGTGTCAGAATCATTCTTATTTCAGACACATTACAATAATAATTGCCTTGAGTCAGGATATTATTTAAGCAGAAAAACATTTATTTTTTATTCTTCGGAAATGTTGTGCACACTACAAGGGATTAATTTGGCTCTTAGCAAATAACTCAACATAAATTATCACCTATTTACCAGAAGCAACAGTTTGTTTCCTAGGACCGCTACAGACTGACAGCAGCGGTACCCTGTTTGTTTATGTCAGGCAATGAGATGCTCGGCACTCCAAAACTCTCATTGGATTGCCTTTTGGGGAAGCTCAGAAGATTTGCTATAAACCAACTGTTCATTCCCAGGATTAGAGCTTTTTGGGTGTTTTTTTTTTCGTGAGGAAGATTGGCCCTGAGCTGCTGTCTCTTGCCAATCTTCCTCTTTTTGCTTTAGGAAGATTGTCACTGAGCTAACATCTGTGCCGATCTTCCTCTATTTTATGTAGGATGCCACCACAGCATGCCTTGACAAGTGGGGCTGGCTCGACACCCAGGATCTGAACCTGCAAACCCCCAGCTGCTGAAGTGGAGTGCATGAAATTAACCACCACACCACTGGGCCGGCCCCTTTAGAAGACACACCAATTTGCAATGTCATTTCCAAGTTCTGATGGAAAGTCTGTAATGTATGTTTATAGTCATCTAATGTTTTTAACCATGATCCTCCAGGCTGGATATTTTCTGCTATTACATTCACCCACAGTAATTCCAAAATGATAATGGTTGGCCTGCTGGCTAGGCCTCCAGAGATGTCTGGACGACGCCCAGGCTGCAGGCTTCCCCTGTGGGGTGCTCTGATGACAAGGGAAAGAACTGACGGTACTGAGAGCTGTATTGAGAAAGGCTAACAATGCTTACATGCATCTCCTCTTTCCACTTTACTAGGCAACTTCACAGCCTTTATGTTGACTGAGTTGGATAGCAATAGTTACTTCCTTGCTCTTTACAGATGAGAAAACTGCCTCTCAGAGATGAGTAGCCTGCTCCAGGCCTTCCAACAATTTGGGTTGGCACAGGATCAGAATACGGGTCTTCCGATTCTAAAGTACTTGTCCGTGGATGTAAAAGTAAACTTATATACTCGAGTCACTTGCTGACTGCCTGCTTTCTGTAAAAAAATAGAACAAAGACTACCAAGAGCTTTAACAGTTAAACAGAAAACACAGGTTACAGTTTGTTTATTCGTCTGACAGGAAAACACTCATCAGTAAAAAAAACTTCACTGCCTAGTCTGCTGAGGGGGAAAAGTCAGAATTTTGTCAGTGCTTTAGAAAGGCGGAAGGGATTCAAGGTGGTTATGCTAATTAAATATTGAAAATAAATGCTCTGGATAGAACAGAGCCAGACTGTAGGTCTTACGTGATTGGTTAAAGCAAATCCCCTTGTTTGTGGGTCAGGAGGATCTTCAGTTAGCAAGGGTCTGGTAAAGGGTCACTAGAAGTTGACAACCCTTCCTCAGCTTCAGCTGGTTACAATCGTTAAGAACAGCATTCTGTTTTGACATCTTCTCAAACTCTCAAATTTCTCAAACATTCATCAGAATCACCCAGAGAACTTGCTGAAATACAGTCGGCTGGGCCAAACCCCACAGTTTCTGAGTCCAGAAGGTTTGGTGTAAATCCTTAAAATCTGCATTTCTAACACATTCCCAAATGCAACATTGCAGCTGGTCCAGGGTCCACGCTTTGAGAAGCACTATGTTACACACATGATGCTATAAGGGGGCGTTTTAACTTTATACCTCTTTGATACCAACCTCCTCCTTGGAATATAACTATCAGATGACTCCCTCATGCCCAAGAGGAACAGAGGTCTCTCCTCGCAATACCTTCATATTTCACTTATGGAAGACCTGCATTTTCTTCCAACAGTGGTTCTCAGGGGAGGGAACTATTTTTATTGAGGGGAGATCAATAAATAAATGGCTCATGGAATCTAAAGTCAATACAACTTCATACTGCAACCTTTATCTGTTCATGTCTCTTCCTCGGGAGAAACCAGTACTGAATTATTTGACTCGCCTTTTTAAAAATAGCATTATATGCGTTGATTTGATCTCATTAAATTTAGTTTGTTTTTATTACCCTAACCTGCCTGATCAATAATCACGTTTTTCCATGCTCATAACTTTCTCCCCTCTGATTTTGGTCAGTGCACAATCTGATTTATTTCTGCAATGACTCAACCTTACCATTCTCTAAGCTAACAATTCTCTTTGTAAGACTCTACTCTTCTCCACATACACCTTCTTCATTCCTTTATTGGGCAAGTATTCCCCACTGTCCCATAGTTGTTAATTGTGTACCTGTTTGTTCTTCCAGTGGATTGGTGTCGGTGTCTACAGAGAGAAGGAACTGATTATGAGACTCTGTTTTCCTCACAGCACCCGTCCAGGCTCTGCTCATAGTAGGCACTCAATAAATATTGGTTTGGATTCACTGACAGTTTTAAATCAGACATACCTTAGCTGATTATTTGTTTTAAATTCATGTAAGTGAAATTCATATTTTTTGGCATACAGTTCTGAGTCATGACAAACACATAGAGTTATGTAACCACCACCACAATTAGGAGAGAGAACAGTTCTGTTACCCTAAAAAACTCCCTAATACATGCTACCCCTCAATAGTCAAAAATTCCCCTTTCCCTTAGTTCCTGGCAGTCAGTGGTCAGTTCTCTGTCCCTGTGTTTTTGCCCCTTCCTGACCATCATAGAAAGGGAATCATGCAGTATGCAGCCTTCGGATATAGCTTGTTTCATTTAGAAAAATGCAATTGAGAGTCACCCATTTTGGTAACTGTATCAACAGTTCATTCTTTATTGCTGAGTAGTATTCCACTGTGTAGATGTACCACAGTTTATTTATCCATTCACCAGTTGAAGGACATTTGGGTTGTTTCCAGTCTTTGGCAATTATGAATAAAGCTGTTGTATATATTTTTATACAGGTTTTTAGGTGAACACAAACTTTTATTTCTCTTGGATAACTGCCTAAGAGTGGATATGATATGGTGATATGATAAATCTATGTTTAACTTTGTAAGAAACTGCCAAAGTTTCTGATGAAGCAGCTGAACCGTTTTATATTCTTATCAACAATATGTGAGAGTTACAGTTGCTCCACATCCTCATCAGTTCAAGGAATTGTCAGATTGTTTTGTTTTAGACATTCTAACAGGTGTATAGTGTTATCTCATTGTGGTATTAATTTGCATTTCCCTAATAAATAATGATATTGTGCATCTTTCCATGTGTTTGTTTGCCATCCATTTATTATCTTCTTTGATGAAATATCTGTTCAAACCTTTTGCCTATTTTTTAAATTGAGTTGTTTATTTTCTTACTGTTGAGTTTTGAGAGTTCTTTATATTTTTTGGATGAAAGTTCTTTGTCAGATATGTAAGGTGCAAAAATTTCCCCAGTCTGTAACTTATCTTTCATTCCCTTAGCAATACCTGTGCAAAGCAAAATATTAAATTTTGATTGTCTCATTTATCAATTTTTTCCTTTTAGGAATTGTGTTTTTGCTGTTCTAAGAACTTTTTGCCTAACTCAAACCCACAAAGATTTTCTCCTGTTTCCTTCTAAAAGTTTTACAGTTTTACATTTTACATTTAAGTCCACAACCCATTTTGAATTTATTTTGGTTTAAAGTTGGGAGTATAGTTTGAGGTTCCCTTTTATGCATACAGGCATCCAATTGTTCCCATGCCTTTTGTTGAAAAGACTGCTTACTCCATTGAATTGCATTTGCACTTTTGTCGAAAGCTAATTGACCCTATTTTTGTGTGTCTATTTCTGGCTTCCCTATTCTGTTCCACTGATCTATATACGTATCTTTTTACCAATACTACACGGTTTTGATTACTTTACCTTTTTAGGAAGTCTTGAAACCAGGTAGCATGAATCTTCCAAGCTGGTTTTTCTCCAAAATTGTTTTGACTATTTTAATTCCCCTGTCATTCTATATAAATTTTAGAATCGAGTTGTGAATATCCACAAAAAATTCTACCCTCAGTTGATCTTTAACGTACATTATTTACTTTGGCTAGCCTGTGGTTCTCAAACTTCAGTGTGCTTAAGAATTATAAAAATGCACATGCCTAACTCTGAAGATTCTCATTCAGTAATTCTTTTTTTTTTTAAGATTTTATTTTTCCTTTTTCTCCCCAAGGCCCCCTGGTATAAAGTTCTGTATTTTTAGTTGTGGGTCCTTCTAGTTGTGGCATGTGGGATGGCGCCTCAGCATGGCTTGATGAACGGCGCCATGTCTGAGCCTAGGATCCGAACGGGCGAAACCCTGGGCCGCTGAAGCAGAGCGCGAGAACTTAACCACTCAGCCATGGGGCCAGCCCCTCATTCAGTAATTCTGCCAAGAGCTTAGGCATTAGCATTTTTAATACTATTCCTAAGGTGAGCCAATGTAGGCGGTCAGGGACCATGATATGAGAAACATGGTCCTAGCTTCACTGGAACCTAGGAAATGCTCCACAGGCTTGGAAGAATCTTCTAAATGTACATCCACAAACTTAGCAAAATGACATGGCATTGGGTTCACAGTTAAATTTAAGGTGATAATGTACATCATACATGTACATCATACAATATTATGGCCAATCAGTATTGTCCAGCCGGTGCTGGAACACAAACAAGAACCTCCTAGATGTCTAACTCCCCTGCTTTAGGCAATGAGAAAAATGATGTGGATTTCCTTGTCCCGTGAGTAGCTCCTCTGTCGTATTTATCCCATGGACCAATTCCATGAACATTTTCTTATCCTCAGGGCAGAATTCTTAAACCATTCTCAAACTAGGAAAAACCAGATTGAAGAGATTCACAAGGTAAGAGTGTTACAAGGAAAAACATTAATCAAGTGAGTAGATTCTCCAGAGAAAAATTAAATTAATGATGATAAATATTAACGTTGTTTTACGCTGAAATATGGATTGATCAGCTTGCTCAAGGAATTGGACATTCTTGTTAATTTAATTTTCTGGGTAATGGGAGATGGAAGGGTAACTGGAAAAAGCTTTCCAGTAGAAAAATCTTTCTAAAATGAATTAGTATACTTTCCACATTAATTTATTACTAAGCATTCACTGCCCTCTTCTTTCCTAAGGGTGGGAAATAACAATTTAGAAAACACCAAAGTGAATCTAAGAGGCTGCTCATGGGTCCCTAGACCAGGAGGCTCACTGAATAGTCCTGGCAAACAGGTGGGAAGAAATAAATAATTGTAGAATGGCATTGGGGAAATGAACTCCTTTCCAGGTGTTAATTGCTTTGCTAATAGACCAAGGCTGCTTAGAGGGAGATGAACCTTCGGATTTAAGAGAGCCTTCTCAGACCCAGCACCCCTCAGGAACAGGCTTGCCACATGGCAATATTGGTGCCCAATGGAAGAAAAAAGTGGAGATCTCACCCAGCACAGGACCCTTCTTTGTCTTAAATTTTATCAAGTGACCACCTATTCTTGAATCTTCCTATAAGATTTCCTGAGGTACCACAAGGAGGCTTGATGAATCACTTAATGGGCAGTGTAGGCTAGGGGTTCCTAGGTGGACTTGGAGCCAGGCTGCTTTGATCTACAGCCTGGCTTCACCGCCTGCTGGTTATATGACCTTGGAAAAGTCATAGAGTAAAGAACTATTCCTCAGTTTCATTATCTGCAAAATGGCGGGAATACTGGTACCTACCTCACAGAGTTTATTGTTATGAAGAGCAAATGGGTTCATGTATAATTATAAGATACTCAGAACAGTCCCTTGAGAGTAATCGCTACTCAAGTGTTAGTCAATCCTATTAATAAAATGGATTATTTATGAGGAAGGATTTAAGACAGCAGAGAGCAAGCAAAATGGAAGAACTTATGCTAAAGACTCGTGAAAGGGGGCCAGCCTGGTGGCGCAGCAGTTAAGTTCACATTCCACCTCAGTAGCTCGGGTTTGGACCTACGCACAGCTTGTCAAGCCATGCTGTGGCAGGCGTCCCACATAGAAAGTAGATGAAGATGGGCATGGATGTTAGCTCAGGGCCGACCTTCCTCAAAAAACAAAAAGGGAACTCATGAAAGGCACACAAAAACGGAGTTATGGGCATAACAAACAATGCCTTAAAGGAACACCTACACACACGCAAAGATAATCAGACAGCACAAGAGCAGATCTGAATAAGATATGGAAGCAGTATAAAAGGGAGAGAGGAAGAAACACTGATGCCAGCGAGCCATCCCGTAGAGAGGCACCAGCTTCTTGTCGTCTTGCTGAATCCATGCCTCTCCTCGCTCCCTTCGGCTCGATTGACTTCCCCTTCCGGACTAGCCGGACCATGCAGAGGACTTTGGGGACTTTGGTTCATAACCCTTTGCATATTGGATGCTGTGTTTGGTGTTAACTAATATGTTTTTATGATACTCATATGATTTAATGTGTGATGTTTGATTGAGTCTCTGTAAAGGAATACTGGGCTGTTACTGTCGTTCCCAGGCCTGTCGCTTGCCACGAGATCCTTTGAATTTACCCTAATAAATTCTGGCATTATGGAAAGACACAAAAGCGAGTGGATAATCTGTTATCAACTGCTCATTACAAAGACTGAGAAAGTATACTCTCTGGGAAAGATGTTATCGGATTTGAAGTGTGGGTGCTGTTTTTATTTTTGCCTGAGTTGCTAAGCAAATATTTGTTGTGTATATACAAGATGGTGACTGTCTTAGAGGAGAGAACGCTAGGGTTTGATGAACACCCTATAGGATATGTACCATGCTCAAGGTTGACTGAAGAGAACATCCTGATGAGTCAGCTCGTCTTTAGGGTCTGCCCCTTTTATGCTGAGCACCTCCTTTTTAAAGGCTCTGATCAGAGTATAGACAAAGGATCCTTCCTTTGAAAACTGTAGCACAGACTCAATGAGACAGGATTGTTCAGACTGAACTACAGACTGTGGAAATAACAAATAGGAAAATAAACACAGAGACTACCACCAGTCCAGACAATCTAAGGCCATGCATGGCGTGTTCTCCAGGCCTTTAAACCTGTCCCATTTCCTTGGACCTCAGGGTAAAAGAGATCTTGCCTGGGCCTCTCTACTCAGAGAGACAATGACATCTTTAACCCTATCCAACCAACAATCCGTTCATGAACAGTGAGGCCCCAAGCGGCCTAACCAAGGACAGGCTGGGCTACCTCTGCCCTGCCTAAGACCCACCGTCTCAAATAAGCCTTCCATCCTAACGCCCTGTCACCTGTTGGAAATGGGTAGCTGTCTTCAACTATCTCCGAATCCCACGCGATATCACCTGACATTCATGTTAGCGCCAGAGTTATTGTTTCCCTTCAATCTCTCTGGTGCTATGATTTACCATTAGAAAGGGAGTGGGTCGCCACATAGTCTTAAAGAAATTATGCTGAAAAGAAATCAGAAATAAAAAAGATTCTGAGGATGTGGAGATGTTGCAAAATAATTCTCAGGAGGTTGAAAAGTAGAACTAGAGTCTGCGTGGGGCTTTCCCTGCGGACAGAGTTCCAGGAACACAAAACAGCAGCAGCAGCTCATGCTACTCCGCTGGGGACTGAAGAGCACGTGTTCCCGTAGCCTTCCAGAAAGATAGCTTCCCCGTAGGGTGAAATGCTTTACTTTACAAACAGGGCCTTCTTCCCTCCACCTCAAACTAGATTTCTAGGCCCCCTATTGATACCTCACCTTGCAAAGCCATAATCAAGCCAGGATATGTGACTGTGCCATAAGAGGGACTGAAAGTTGGCTCCCCAATGCCATGGAGCCAGAGTTGTAATGCTTGAGCAAAAGTGTGGGGGCATGGAGGCCTGCCACTCAGATCTTCCTTCAAGAAACAACTTGCCACAGCCTGCAGCTGCAGTGCCACGGCCATGCTGTTGCCAGGCAGCCCCCAGTCAAGGGCTGAGCAGAGTGGAGGCCAGGACCTGGCCATTTCTACTCTTCCAATGGACCATCTTTGATCCAGGTCTCCCCGTTGGGCTGGCTGAGACCGTCAGATCTGCACTGCAGTCTGATGCTGCTGCTTCCCAATTCTGCCTTTTTCTCCCCTTCTTTTCACAGATGCCAGATCACCATTGTGATCTAAAAGCTTTCCCTACCCTGTCCTGCTTCCTTCTCTTTATCTTTCTCAGGCATCATACCCACCTCGCACCCATAAATGCTGTGCACTCCCAACCGTGTCTCAGCAACTGCTTCCTGGAGAACCCAACTGTCACAGCTGATACAGACAATGGTTCAAGAAAGCAGATGAGGGGCCGGCGCTGTGGCTGAGTGGCTAAGCTTGCAAGCTCCGCTACAGGCGGCCCGGAGTTTTGTCAGTTCGAATCCTGGGTGCAGACATGGCACTGTTCATCAAGCCATGCTGAGGCGGCATCCCACATACCACAACTAGAAGGACCCACAACTAAGAATACACAACTATGTACCTGGGGGCTTTGGGCAGAAAAAGGAAAAAAATAAAATCTTTAAAAAAAAAAAAAAGAAAGCAGATGATAAGTTGAGGTACTGAGCCTGGATCACTCGCTGCCCGACTGGCAATGCAAACCCTATTCTGGATGGTATAGCGAGCAATGGGGGCTGCAGTTCTCAATAACCTCCCTCTTCTACACTTCCCCTCAGGAAGAGGGGCCCACTGGAATCCTGGAGGCGCTGGTCCCTGAACGTATATAGAGAAGGAGACCCTAATGGCATAAGGGAGGACTGTGGCAGCCATGGATGTGCACCACTTGGATTCTCTTCCAGAATGAACTTGCCATTCAGCTGCAAGGAGTACGATTCCCTGACAGTCTCCAGCACCTTCAGGATCTGCCTCAACTTTCAAGCCCAGGCCAGACTTTTCCAGTGCAGCCCCTGCTCGATGACTGAGCACAGCAGGGGTGCTAGGGCCTGGCCATTTCTGCTCATTGCAGGACACCTCTAACAAGCGGTCCTTGCTCCAATCTCCCCACTGGGTTGGCTGGGACTTTGCAAGATCTTCAGCACCGTCTGAGGCTCTCCTTGCCCAATTCTGCTCCTTCCCTCCTTTCCTTTCACAGGTGTCAGATCCTCCTTTTGGTCTGAAACCTTTCCTTGTCCTAGCCTGCTTCCCCCCTCTTTATTTTGACTCTTGAACTCGTGACTCCATCCCATCCTGCTTCCCAGGGGGCCCACACTGACCCACAGGGCTCATTGGCCCCCTTGAACACCTCTGAGGACGTGAGCCCACTGGGCCCTCCCTTGACGGGCAATGCCTCACACTGAATCTCCTCTGCAGAGGACCCTGAGCTGCTGGTTGGGGAAGATTACAGCAGAGGACTGACTGCACCAGCACGATCGTGGCTCTTCCAGTTGAATTTGTGCCTTCGGAGGATTGAGAAGATTACTGGAAGTGAAAACGTATTTCAGGACATGGTGTCAATATTTTTCTTCTCAACTCTGATTTATAACACCAAAAATGACAGATTCCTGGCAAAGCAAGTAACGCATGTTAGGAAGATTAGAGAACATATTTTAGGGACAAAGCTTAGTCGTCAAAGGGCTTCACCTGAAGTTGGAAGGGAACGGAGAAAAAGGCTCAGAAGAAACTTTTAAATCACATAAATGGAAATTAACATAAATGGCTTAGAAACAAGGTTCACAGCAGGAGAAAGAGAAGCCCAGTAATTCTAAGAAATAACAGAGATCCAGACTGGGAATAGTACTCAAGGCTCAATTATTCATGTGAACACACAAGATAATACAATAGAAGCAAAACTTTGAGACAGGCAGATTGTCCCAGGTTGGGTTTCTCAGGAAGCAGACCCTGAGATGGAGATCAGGCTGTGGGAAGCTCATTAGAGCCTGCTGTTGGGATTAATACTTGTGGACTGGAAGGGAAGAAGCAGAACTGAGCTGAGAAGGAAGTGGAGTTCCAGTGCCATCTCAATGTAATGCCTCAGCCAACCCTGCTGAGGAGTTCTGAGTTGTGATGACACTTCAGAGCTGTCCTAAACTGGGGCAAGAGGGCAGGCCTTTCATGCCCACACCAGTCAGTCATTGGACACAGGCCTCCCTGAAAGGGGCATGGCCCTGGGAGATGAGGCAGCTCTCCTCAGCTGAGGCAGTCCCCGAATAGACTGACAGGTGAAGACCAGCTTCAGTGGCGCTCCCAGGAGCTGAAATAATAATTCCTTTATTCCCAAAGGGGAATGAGTGGTGCATCCAGCATCCACCACACAGATAAATATAATTTCCTAGATGTTCCTGAGACTTGGGGAAATGGAACTTCTTCAAGCAATGAAATGGCATATGTTTTGCAATATAAACACTTCTGATTAAAATGGATATATTTCGTACCACAATGTGTCAAAATGGCGAATATATGGAATCCACAAGTACAGCGTACAGCATATGGAGAGGATTAAATGAGTGAGAGAGGACGGTTATTTGCAGGAGTATGCTAAGAATGCCAGGCTAAACGGGAGAGCTGGAGGGTGCTTTCCCAAATCAAATGATAAAAATGTCACAGAGGCAAGATGTAATATTGATGTGTTACTTCAACTACTTAGACATCTGTTCAAAATCTCTACAACAATCTTAGAGTTTAATACATTGTTGACTTGCCTTCCTAATAACTCCGTCTTTCAGAAAGTACAAGAAATGAAGGAAACACTACACTTGGCTCAATTCTGACCAGCAAGGAAGGATGTGTTGGTGATGTTTATAGGATAGAAATCTTTCAACAAACGTATGCAATAAAATGCAGTTCTTGCCTTCCTGAAGATGAAAGAAAGGGATCACGTCATCCTGGAATCTATAAAAGAAAAACAGAAGAAGAACCTCTGGCATAAGAGACTTGTAATTGAGGCTTTAGGAAAACGAACTTCAACTAGTTCACAGAGATATAAATATAATCCCAAGCCCAGAGGCAATAAAAAGGAATATGTTGGGGTTTTTTTTAATTGTGAAACTCTGAAAAATTAAACTTTGTACTACAACAATTACCTGCAGAAGCCAATATGACCCAACATGGAGTCCTCTGATGAGTCTATATTTTGAAATGACACACAATAAAAATGAAAGAAAGGACATCAACCAAGATGAAAGTGACAGACGGCAAAAATTCAGAATGAGCTGAGGAGTTCTAAATGATGAGACCACAGAAAGGGCTTTAAAAACACACACAGTTTGAAGCAAGAAGATGAAGGGAAGGATAAGCTGACTGCTTAGAGAAGATTCTGTTAAATGATAACAGAGAAAACGCAGAGTTACTCAATTGCTCCTTTCTTCTCCAGCAAGGAACATGATCTTCAGACTGAGACGGGTATAACAGATATCACAGAGGGTAAATTGAAGCCCAACCTAAGTGAGAGAGTCAGAGCGAACCTGGTGTACAGGCTTTGCAGACTGAACAAAAGACTATAGGTCTCTGAACCACTGCCTCTTGTCTCAGGGAAAGAGAAAATAGGACAGGTGCCAGACACCTAAGCCAGGCAAAAATACAGATTTTCTAAAAGGAGAAAGAATGGATTATGGAATCTATAGAGTCAGCAAGCTTAGCATTGCTTTCTGCAATATTCTAGAACACGAATTACATAAACATTTGTGAGCTAACCTTTAAGACAGGCTAAACTAACTTCATATTATTTTCTGATAGAGCTAAAGGGAAGATAAAATGTAAGAATACCAGGCACAATCTTTTTTTTTCAACACAATGTGTTGCAAAGATGCTCATAATATTCATTTGAAAAAGATGGAGTGATGTTGCCCAGTTTGTTTGTAAATGGGTTAGAAGGATCCACTGCTGGCCAGACAATTGCATTCAGGTGTCTGTTAACGGATCCATGTCCATCAAAAAGGAAGGCCTCTAAGGCTGTAGCATGTAGCTCTATATGTGTTCTTGTCTTATTCGACACTCTGTTTTTTGGAAGTACATATGAGGACAATATAAAGTATAGTAGAGAGAATATTATGAAAAGAGTAAGAGTAAGGAATTCATAGAAGAAGAAATATAAGATGCTCAAACTCAGTAATTAGAGCAATTCCGATTAGTAAAAACTAAAGCAATTTGTACTAATCAATATTACTGAAATGTGGGAAAATGCTACCCTGATACACATTGGCAGGGATATACATTGGTAGGCCTTTTTGGAAGACAATTTTAGCATTTGTTATCAAGATCTTAAATGCATATACATTTCAAGCAGCAATCCCACTTCCAGGTGTCTAGCCCACATAAATTCCCATACGTGTACTCAAAGAGTCATGTACAAGGAATTTATTACAGTATTTTTTTAGTAACAGAACTAAAAACAATATATATATATATATATATATATATATATAGGTGAGGAAGATTGGTCCTGAGCTAATATCTGTTGCCAATCTTCCTCTTTTTGCTTGAGAAAGATTGTCATTGAGCTAACATCTGTGCCAATCTCCTATTTTGTATGTGGGATGCTGCCACAATGTGGCTTGATGAGCAGTGTGTAGGTCTGAGCCCAGGATCTGAACTTGCCATGCCCGGGCCACTAAAGCGGAGCATGCCAACTTAACCACTACGCCATCAAGTGGGTGCCTAAAAACAATCTTAATGTCTGTCAACAGGGGGAAAGTTAAATAAGTTATACACATCCCTACAATGGACCACTGTGCATCGGATAAAAAGATGATTACGTAAATGCTAACATAGAAAGGGCTCTAAATATATTATGAAGTGAAAAGGGCAAATTTCAGAAAAAGTACAATACCTCACAAAATGAACTATTTCCAGGAATGAAGAAGTGCATGGGAAATGATCTTAAAGAATACATTCCATGGGGCCAGCCCCATGGCCGAGTGCTTAAGTTAGTATGCTCCACTTTGGTGGCCCAGGGTTTTGCTGGTTCAGATCCCGGGCATGGACATGGTACCACTCATCAGGCCACGCTGAGGCGTCGTCCCACATAACAGAGCCAGAGGCACTCACAACCAGAATATACAGCTATGTACTGGGGAGGTTTTGGGGAGAAGAATAAAAAGAAAAAGAAGATTGGCAACAATTGTTAGTTCAGGTGCCAATCTTTAAAAAAAAAAAACAACAAGGATACATTCCAAGCTGAGCTGTGTGAATACCTTTGGAGAGGGATATGGAGTCGGAGGAAGGGCCAAGGGGGATGTGCACTTATCTATGGTGTTTTGTTTTATGCAATGTTAACATACTTAACATATTGCCTGTAAAATTAAAAATAAATGAAAGAGCCATTTTCTTTAAATATAATATTTTAAAGGAGAAAGGGTAACAAGGCACTAGTCTAAAGAGATGTATCCTGTCCTAGCTCTGCCCTTGCTAGTCAGTCACCTTGCCACTCAGCTTCAGGGGCCCCACCTGTAGGAAAGGGAACAGGCCCTGAGACATTGATGACACAATGAGTTCACATAAACAACGAGGCCTCACAAACTTCACAGGGCACTACAATCTCCTATAATTAAGATGCATCCAAGTTGAAATTTCAGGTGACCAATGTTGGAGGGAAAGTTAATATACTGAATTGAGCGAAACCGGATCCAAATTATTTTAATGAATTGGGACAACGGGCCTCAAGCAACCAGAATAATGGAATAGGGATGAGTATAAATTTTTATTTATAGGTTCAAAAAATGGATTGCATAAGTTCAGGACACAAGAAATAGCGTTAGAACCACTGTTGTGAAACCATTTGAGAAGCAGTTGTATGATGCAGATGCAAAAAACGAACATAATTTCAAGCCACATTTAGAGCAGCCTTGGGAAGACAGACGTGGTCACAGTTACCAACTGGGTCATCCACCAAGACTGCCTGGTCTAAGCTGGTTGACCAGTTAGAAACATTGAAATATGTTTCATACAGGAGCTTACCAGATTGCTCTGCTCTTCTCTTCATTGAATGCCACACTATTTAGCACTTAATATAATTTCAATAATTTTCACTGTTGTTCCCATTATACTGCAAGCTCTTTGAGGGCAAGCACTGCAGATCGTATTTCTTCATTATGCATAAAACTTGGAGGAGAGCCAGGCATATAAAAGGCATTTAATAAATATTGAACATAATAAAACAATTTTTAAAAACTGAGGATAATGCAGTTCCCACATTCATCATTCTGAAGATCAGTGATCACATACATGATTCTAAGAGTCGGGGTGTGGGTTGAACGTACACTGCCAGTTGATTCTTTTGTTACCTTTATATAACCTTGTTTTCTTGGGATGTTCTTTTTTTAAAAAGAAAAAAACAGAGTGCAGTGGAAATTTCAATTGGTTCATTACTGTATCGTATTAGCAAAGGCTTTATGTGCAGAGGAGTCTGTGTTACAGGTGACAGAAATGGCTAAGGCATCTGTTAGAATGTGAGAGCAAATTATCCATCAATCAGAAAAAACTGGAGAAAACAGCTATTTAAGCAAGGAAGCCCTTTGTAGAATTTTACGAGAATTCAGACACATGCAATTTTTCTCTCTATTAAAAATTAGTACCCAGTGTAGTCAGGGTACTAATTTTCGCCTTCTCAGAGTTATGGTTCTTCTGAAGTAGGCACTGTGTCCACTGGAATATGTGGAAAGGTGGAGCCGTATCTATCACCTTGGCTGTTTCTGTGAATCCTTCTTCCCGAATATCTATCTGTAGTTTTCCTCAGAACCAGTCAATATACTTTTAAAAAAGATATATATGACCCAGTCTCCCTCCTCCTGATCTGAAATGGAGCCCCAAATTCATGATTTTTTTAGAGCTTTTTTTGATACCTGGCCAGGACTGAAAAGAACTTAGCTATAGCTATAGAAAATAAATTCTGTAACCTTAATGACATATTTCTGCTACTGTCATATTGTAGAATATATCTTCATCTAATTCAATTAATCACTGATTTGGATTTGAGAGGAAAACAAAAGGGAAAATATTCAAGAATTCGATTGGTGAGATGAGAAAATAAGACCACCCCCCCACCACCACCACCACCACCAGTCACAGCGGGATCTCTTTGTTATTCAGCATTCTGGCAGGGAACTGATGGAACAAGCCAACAGGATAATTGAGGAGAATTTAAAAGGAGTGTTCACAAGGTGTGGAGAAGGGTAGGGCAAGCACCCCAGGGCCAACAACCATGGGAACCACTGGCCTGGAGGGGCAGGAGGAAGGGGTGGTAGACGGAATTCCAGCTGCAGGAGAGACCACCCAACAGGGGCCTTCAGGAAAGAACCAGCCTGCAACCAGCCAAGAGGGACTGGGGCACTCAGTGGCCAAATCTCAGCCTCTGCCACCTTCCCCTCCCCTGCAGCCCTTCCTACTGGTCAAACTCACCTGGAGGCAGAGGGCCAGGAAGCTGGTTGATGCAGTCTGATGAGGATCAAGGCTGCCCCAGGGAGAGAAGCCCAAGGCATTCTGGCCTACATGCCTATCTTACCACCTTCTGGGAAGTATAGGAGGTCCTCACCTGGTTCGTATCTAAAGTTATAGACCACAAGATAACCAGACCCCACCTGTGCTGATACCATTTTAACGACTTTTTTTTCACATGATCTTTCCTTTGTCTTGTAAAAACTAACTCACCTACCTATGCCTTATGAATTTAGCCCCACCCTCAACAAATTGCAGCTCTTCACTGCCCATGGGTCCTGTCCCCATGCTTGCAGCTTTTCACTGCCCATGGGTCCTATCCCCATGCTATTCTCTGAATAAAACAGCACTACTACCCGATCTCGAGAGTCCAAGAATTCTTTTTTTCTACTCCTCGGCTCGCCAAGCCCACAGCACAGTCCATACTGGTCAACCTCCAGGGGCACAGTGCAGGGTGGAGAGTAGATTTGGAGGATAAATGGAGATTACCTAGCACAATGGATGGTCTTGCCCCACAGACACCCCCGTGGCCCCCTCAGCTCCTTTGTTTGTTTGCCAATTTTAATTTGTTTAATGCACAAAACATTGGCAAATTTTCTAGTTGCCTAGTATCTGAACATTGTTGCTATATTTGGGGAAGTTTCCTAGTTCAGAGCCCTGGCTCTCCAAGATAAAAGACAGAAAACTTGCCTCCTCAGCCCCTCATTTGCAGCTAGCTTGGTCAATGTGAGCCCGAGTACATCAGTTAGACATATCCAAGCGCAGCAGATTCCTGCTTGAAGAAGGAAGTTTTGCACAGAATCCGTTGTGTTGCTGAGGATGGTGAGAGAGGAGACTGGCTTTCAGGATCAGCAGGGTTTACAAGTGAGCTCCCAAGACTGGAGCAGTACCAACACACTGCACAATTCCAGAGGGTGTGATTCACTGGTGCGTTCTCCCTAGAAATGGCGTTGATGCTGGTGGCAATTGTAGCTTCAGTAAAACCAAGTTCCCGTAAGCATTTGGTTCACTACAGCATCCAGTGCACGGTGCTTGCAGCAATGGGTTTTCTCAGCAGGATAGTTCTAAAGTTTGGGGCCCTGTTCCTGAAAGCTTATCCTCAGGCCTGATTTTGTGAGCTATACAAAGCCCTTGTAATACATTACTTTTCTGCTTAATCAGCCAGAGTCAGCTTCTGATGCTTGTAACTGTGGACCCTGAAATATACTACACTATTTTTGTATCTATCTTTTTTTTTATTCTTTTATATTTATCTAAATTAGACACTTGGGACATGGCCATGTGAGCAACAGGATAAGGAGCATCCTGGCTAACTCTGTTTTCTATCGGGAGCAGGAAACGCTGGTATGCACATATTTGCATTTGAAAAACACACAGTAGATTGAAATTGAGACCTTAAGAAACCTGGTTGTGATTTGTTCTGTGAAATGCCTCCACTTTGTAAATAATTAAGCATTGCGGTAGAAATCATTTATCAAGCATCCTAGTTCTATCGCTTCTGATATAGGCTACGGACAAGTTTGTTAGGGAAATACAAATCTTGGAGAACCTGATTAATTCAAGCTCTAGCTTTGCTACCAGTATATCCTGTAACCTTGAGCAAGACCTTTAATTTCTCTAACTCTCCTTTTACAGGTCCAGAATTGAGGGGCCAAGAATATATGATCTTTGATTTTCCTTTGAGATCTAAAATCCTATGATTACAAATCTTTTTTAAAATCTTAAGAGAATATACTTACCTTTTTCTGGATTTTAGGTCTTGAAGGACCACAGAATTTGCAAATCAATTCAGATAACACAGTTCTTGATCCAGTGAGAACAGTTTGACCTTGAGGGGGAAAATCATGTCTTATTGTTTTTATAACCAGCAAGTCATTCTAACTTTACTAAATACAAAATTCCCATTTAGTCCTTAAATATTATAACCCATGGCCTGTGTACTCATTAATGGTCACTTGTCTGTCACAGAAAAGTGAAAGTATGGCAAGGTAGATTTTTTAAAACAGCTGCTGGACATCTAATAAGATGGGACAGTCAGTCCATACTTTGGCCTTGCTGTTTCTTCTCTCAAACACATGGTAAAGATAGATAAACTATAAAAAAGAAAACAAAAATGACGTTGCAGAGTTCAAGGGGAAAAAAAGATTGCTATCTCCATGGACAAAAAAAAGCAACAGAATGCCAAAGAGTGAGTTGGGCTGAAGCCATGGAATCGCTGGTCTTCTGGTCCAGAATTAGGTGATGGTGGCTGGGTGATTGGGAGCCTACTCCAGTTGAGACGAAGGATCTGAATTGGGATGATTGCCTTAGCCAAAGGCTGTCCAAGCTGAGTTAGGAGAGGCTGTTTACCTAAGGAGATGAGAGGACACAGATCCAGCCTGGAAATCAGGACAAGAACCGAGCCACATGTTGGCCTGGTGCCTGGACCTGAGATACCTCTGACATCACCATGGCTAAGAGCCTGAACTGCCTTTATAGAGTCTGGTTCTGAAATGAAATTCCAGGGGGCCAAGTAAAGAGACAACCACAAAACCAAAGGATTTAGAGAAACAAACACAGGAAAAGATACGAAAGAGAAAAGAGGAAAAAAGCAGACTGACTACAAAAACAATTCAATTCAAAATAAGCTTGCAAAAAAAAAAAAAGTTCCAAGATCTGTGAAATCTAATTCTAAAACAACAGAGTTAATAAAATATGAAATCAGAACATGAATTCACTCCAGAAAGAAATTAATTTTAATGAACAGTATAACAAGCTGACTACAACAAGGATGCTCAAAGAGATAAATAAGAGAATAACAATTATAAAAAAACTCACCATTATGGAACATAAACAGGCATAAATGAAGCAAGAACAGATGGATATGCAAAATAACCCAATAGAACTCTCAGAAATGAAAAAGCAGGCCTTGAAATTTTAAAAATACTTAATATATGGAATGAACTCTAGACTCAGTGAAGGAAGTACTGGTCACTGAGAAGATCAAACTGAGGAGTTCACCCCAAATTCAACACAGAGAGACAAAGGGTTTAAATATACAAAAAAGTGGCTACATGCATATAACATGAGTCCCAGAAAAAGAGAATGAAAAGATTGACAGAGCGGCGACGTAAACTGCTGAACGTAAAAGTAATTAGCTGAGAATTCTCTGGAGAAAAAGAAAGACATAAAGTCCTCAGATTGAAATTTCACTGTTGGTAACAAAAGGATAAATAAAAATACAGACCCACCTAGGAACATTGTAATGAGACTTAGAAGTTAAAGAATAAAAGGAAATCTTAAAAGTGCCAGAAAGAAAACCCAGATCATAAAAAAAAAAAAGAAGAGGGAAAGAATAGCACTAGCACACTTCTCAGCAGACCCATTAAATGCTACAAACAATGGAGAAAGCAATCTTCAAAGTGCTGAATGAACAAAACTCTCAACTTAGACTATTATATCCAGCTAAACCACAATTTGAGTCATGGAGAAAAAGAAAGATATTTTCAGACACACAAAACTAAAACTATTTATAATGCACAAACCTCCATCGAAAGAACCTTTGTTTTGCCAACCATGCTTCCTACCCGCCCATTCCTCAGCATCTCTACACTCCCACTCCAGCCCTACCTCACTCTCTTCCCTGCCTATGCCAAGCTCCATGCCCTGATCTTGCCCACGTTATTAGCCATGTACCTCCAGTCACTCTCCGCCCTTCTTCACTTTCCTCTTCCCCTCCTGTGACCTGGTTCTCCTTATCCCCGTGGTATGAGCACCTAGCTGCTACATTCTCCTGCATCTCACCACCCTGAGCCAGCCAGACACACCTCTTTGACCTAGAGTTTCTGCCATCTCCTTCCACAGAGTGTGCAATCTGGGCAATTTAAGATTGGAAGCATAGAGAAATGCGGCCCCATTATCCTTCACCCAATTGGGTTTGTGCAGAGAGTGGAGTGGAGGTTAGAAATCTAAGTGCCAGGGAGAATTCCAACTACTGCTATAATGAATCACAGTCTTAGAATGTCTCTCTCTTTCTGCTGCCTTGTGTGTGTGTGTATGTGTTCTGTTTGAGAGAGGGAGAGACTGAGAGAGAGTAAGAAGAAACTGAGATTTTGTAATTTTAACACGTCTCAAATCAGGAGTAGCTAATACAATAACGCTTTAGTTTCCTGACAATCTTGGATAATAGATTTTAAGGGAATTTCCCATCTAACCAAGAGTCATTCTCATTTGTGCTGTGAAATTACTGTGGACAGGGATCTTCCCACACAAGAGTGTATTGACCTGATCTTGCCCCACTGCACGATCTTACTGGTCAAAGCCTCAATTCTCCATCTTCACTCAAGTGGTTTGATCTGCACTGTGCAAGCAGGAGCACCCTGGCTTTGCTTGTATGCCTTCTTTTCAGTTTCTGGGGTTTGTATGTAGTTTTGAGGGTGGAGTTTGTCCGTGGAGGTTTTTGCAGTAATAAAGAACCATTTTATTTCAGACCTGGTGGCCTCTGGACCAATTTAACAGCCTATTAACACCACCTGACAACTTTTAAAGAGCCTTCATACAAAGAAAATTAAGGCCATTTTTAGTGACTTTGGCACAATCAATTTCCCCGAAGCATCGCCCAAGCAGAGGGTAGAAAACTTTCAAAAATGATAGGTAGTGACAGATTTTTTGTTTAATTGTTGAGAAATATAAGAAGTAAATGCATCGCTAAAAAAGCAAGTAATTTGAAAGTTCTCGTTTAAAAATAAGAAATTAAAATATGCACCATCTCAGCAGATTTTGCAAACGAAATGTCTTTTTATGGCATTTATTTCTCTTTTCTTTGATTACAGAGAAAATATGGAAAGAACAGAGAGAAAAAAAGCAGATTTTTGGCACTGCCCTAGAGATAGCCACTATTAACTTTTGGAGTCTACTATTTTTTAACCTGCTTTTTTCTCTTCATATATATAATAATTGGCTTAATCTATCATAAAATATTACTACAACACAACATTATGTTATGATTGCATAGTATTCCATTGTGTGAATGTACCATAATTTGTTTAAGCAATCCTCTTTTTGGCTAATTGGCTGTCTCCAATTTCTCATTATGATAAATAATGTTGTAATAAACACACTTCTACAAAAATCTTTTTTGCACGTCTTGGATTATCTTTTAAGGTGACTTCTGAAACCATTTTTTTTGCTTTCTGAAGGCTGGAGTAACTGACTTGAGAGAGAGCTTTCAGGCGCTGATTTTCCTCTAGCTCAGGCTCTCCCAGGAGTGTTGACTGTCTGGTTCACAGAGGTGTCAGTCACTGGCAGGCTTGATGCTGGTCACTAAGGCAGCTGCATCATTCTTAATGGACAGGCTCATGATTAGTAAACTCTTCATTTCCATCTTGAAACCCTCGAATTGTTTTTGCCATTCTATTCAAACCAATTTAAAAAAAAAAAAAAAAACACATCCTGAACTGACCCACACGCCAACTTTTGGATGCAGCTGAAATTAATTTTGGTGTGTTTAAGAGGAGGTTGAGAACGGTTCTCCGAGATCTGTTATTTTTAGTTTTAATAGCTGTTCCTGTGCCTTCCCAAGGCCGGTTCACGGTTAAGTTTATCAGATCTGTAACGTACATTTTAATTAACTCCATGGTGGAGCCAAGCAGAATTCTGCAACACTTAATTGAAATTTTGGAGAAACTTCACGAGCATCTTAACACACAGTTTAGGCCTGTTAATGTGACTCAGAAATAAAGACATCTTTGGCTCACAAACTGCCGCCCTTACATTAGCAGTCTCCCTTGAATCCCAGCAGGCAGAAAATGAAGTCACTTTGGACCGAAGCCTAAGAATACAATGACTTCAGAACACAAAATCTTCACTTAGGGAGGAGTTCATAATAGTCATCCTGACGAGAAGAATTTAAACTCCCCTGGACATTAGTGAAATTGTTTATGTTCAAATAGCCAAAAAGATGGGGGGCCGGGGGAGAAGGATAGAATTTTCTCCTATTTATCTGTTTCCTTTCATTGTTTTTCCTTTATTGGTGGTTTTTGATAGCACAATATCAACAATCATAATCATAATCATGATACAATAGTTCTCATCATTTCATCACCATTAAAAAAAAGAGGAAAAATTCAGGTTTATGCCAGCTGACTTAATTACTGGTAAACCCGAATGATTAAAATAAAATCTTTTTCTGTCAATATAAGTAACAATGTTCTGAGTGTCTTGGGTTTCCAAGCTGCAGCAGCTGAAAATTAAGTTTATAGCCTATGGCAAAAGCAACGCATCTTAAGATATGTCAGAGTTTCTGGCAGAAAACAACTGGGGAAACTGGGCATAAAGAAATCATAGAATTTTCAAGTTAATTCCTAATATTTTTAGCAGTCCTGACCCCAGAAAAATTATAATCAGTTTTAATAAAGGCCAATTCAAAAGCAGCAGTGTAGGACTTGGCGCTCATGGCGCCCTTCATAGTCATGGCTTGTTTTCTTATAAACCTCTATTGTACAATGTATAAAAATTGGATAATGCTGCCTGCCTGGCTCATTAAGAGTTTACAGGCGTTTAAACTAAAAGGCTGCCAGAGAAAGAAAGAGAAGCCTGCAGAAGGGCGGGGAGAGGAAGCCAGAGGAGAAACAGAGGCTGTGCTGAGACCTTGGGGGAGCAAGGAGACCTGGGGCATGATCCCAACCACACCTTCCTCTCCCACACCTGAGCCAGAGCAACGTGTGCCCAGCACAGAGTGACTGCAGAATAAAAGCTGCCTCGTATTCGCTCTTCATAATCAAAATGAAGACAATTATGTGCTCTTCCATCATCCATTTGTAACTCAAGGTGGAGTAGAGTTGGGAACCTGGGGAAAACGCCTGGGGTCAATGTGTGCGGGCATTGCTATGACTGTGGGCAGAGAGAGCAGAAGCAGGACCTGGTAAGATGAGTCGGGGCTTATTGCCAACGCTAGCCAGCCTAGAAGGACAGGATTGGTTTTCTCCTTGGGGAATATGACATATGTCACCAGAGGACAAGGCCCCATTCCCTGACTCGGCACATAGAAAATAGGGACTGCTGGGGGAGGATCCACGGGATTTGAAACGCCAGCAACAATAATAAACGACACTAGCACTTTAGAGCTTACAAAGCACCTTCATCTTTTTTTCTCCTTTCTATTCTATGGACTCCTCACATTTCCAAACGTGGGCAAACTCTTAAGAGAAATGATGCCTGAAATAGTGTGTAATTCCCAAGTTGCCAGAGAAAGATCCAGTAAGGGGGCCTAAATAAAATCATGAGAGAACCAGGTTCTGAGGGAGTCATCAGCACACAGCAGTGTGTAGCAAGTGGACTTGCTGTGCTGGTAGGCTCCCCCAGTACGTTCAACTTTTTCTGCTCCCCTGGGAGTGTTCAGAGAGATGGAATTTTCTATGACTTATGGAGAAGAGCAAGTGCAGGCCAGTCCCACCCAGACTGCAGTAAAAAGCCACCAGATGGAACTGAGAGGAGCCTGCTGCCTCTAAGCCTTCATTCCTCTCCCAGGTGAACATGTGACATTTCCAGAGGGAGACAACACTATTCATCTTTTTTCCAATCCAGTGAGGCTGGCAATCCCAAGTGAGGAAGTCCATGACCAAGACTGACTTCTCATCCACGCTTCAGATTCCCAGTGCATGATTTGGCCCTGGGAAAGAGGGTTCCACCTCGATACAATAACTCTCACGAAGTTTCAAATAGCCTGAAACTTCCAATATCTAGTCTTGCCTTCAATATCATAGCTCTGTGCATTGCTAACACAAATCTACTCCACCTATAGAGGGCATTAACTCCTGCAGAACCAAAGCCAACGGCTCTTCAGTGTTACCATTCATAGAAAGGCTCTAGCATTTGCTAAAGCCAGCTTTAGTCTTGCCCCCACTGTGAAAGCCTGTGACCCTAAGGATTCCTGAACCATGGATGCAGCAGCACCATCTATGGGTCCAGCAGTCTGAGCTATTTCAGGCATTAATTCACTCATGGAGGCATAGGGGAGACTGTAGGTTTAGGGGATGGGAAAAGCATTCAACGGAGGTGCCTCCTGGCTTTCTGCATAAGCCTAAGTAAATCCTCATTCTGCCTCACAGCCCTGGGGGAAAATGAGGAGGCCTGGGGACTGCTGGAGACAGATGGGGAGTTCCCCAGGCCTTCTGATCAGGCCTGCAAGTTGGCCAGTAGAACGCTAACTTGAGGTTTGGTGGTAAGGGAGCCACAACTGCCGTAGACCCTCTAAAGCTAAGTGGGTGGCAAACAGGCCTTCCGAAGGCTCCCTCTCACGTCCTCCTAAGCAGCTGCGTTATAGGCTGGAACTTCTCTGGGCTTTTCACTGTTCTAGTTGCCACGTCTGTCTTCCATGAGCATTGGTAAAGAGAAGACCCAGTGAAGGTGATTCAGCAAGAGAGAACTAGCAAGGGAGAAGAAAGACAAGCAAAGAGAAAGTTGGAGAATGAGCAATTTAGTGGAATGCAGGGAAGAGCAGCGGGAGGACTGGGAAAGAGCCTTTACTGTAGCTGCCCCCCACCCCCAACCCCCGGGCCCTCAGTGTGTGATACACACTATTTACATCCTATCTTTTGACCAAACCCCGTAACAAAGATTTTTGCATTAACAGGTAGGTGTCTTTATTTGCGTTTCATAGATGGAGACATGAAGGCCGAGGACTGAAGTGTCCTTGCCCAAGAACACACAGTGAAGCAGTCGGAAACTTTCCCGGCCCCTCATTTGTCCTCTGGCCTTTGGAGACTATTGATTAGGCCTTAACCATTTTCTGTTCTTTGGAACCTCTCCCTCATGGGGTTCCAAGATGCAATCGGCCGTGGCTATTCACACTTCTTAATTAGAGAGCATTGTACTGTTATTTTTTGAGAATTATACCAAAGCATCAGAACAATGAAAATCAATTACGGGATCTGAGAGATGGAAGGAAATTTTAAGATCGCTGAGCTCATTCTCCTCATTTTCTAGATTAGGAAACAGTACAGTCCAGAGAGGTGAAGCAGTTTATCAAAATCAAATAGCTGTGCAGGAAAAGCCGCAATTGCAATGTCGATATCTTTACTTCTAGGAAGCTATCTACCCAAGAGTCTTACCAGACACAGATTTGTTTCTTTTTTAATGCCCAATCCAAAGTATTTAGCATCCCCAGAGCATTCCAAATGAGTGAACAATAGCAAAGAACTCAGTGTGATCCAAAGCACTGACTTCTGGTGTTTCTTCAAGGGTGTTTTTGGCTTTCAATCTGTTAACCATAAGAAATATTGAACTTAGCAAAGTACATCGAAGTTTTCTAGGCAACATGTTAAGAACAGCTGAAACTAATTAAATGCTAATCAATTTTACCCTGTCTGATGCAGAGTGGAAAAAATGTTCCAGAGGTCTCTCCGCCCTGAGATGTTCTTGGCAATAGGTCTCTGTGCTGTGGGCCCCTCCCATCCCTCTTAGTCATGTACACTCAGGAAAAGGAGACTTGGCCAACTCCCTTCAGATCTGAGAGGAGAGCAGAAGCCAGCTCAGACTTTTCCCTTGAAACAAAAGTTCACCCTGGGAGGAGAAGGCTGCAGACCCTGGGACAATGCACAGCACAGTTGAGAGAACAGGAGGGACTGAGGAAGGCGGTGAAGTCCAGCCACCCTATCGATCCTCTGTGGCCACCTCTGGATTTACCAAACATCTCTATTACCTTATGTCCTAACACTTCTTCCCCCCAGGACCCACTCTCTTCCAGAGAGATAGGCAGCAAAGCAGATTTTCAAATCCAACAAATCAGGGGTTGAATTTGGGTTCTGCGATTATTAGATAGGATCATAGGCAAGTTATTTAACCTCCCTAAGCCTCAGTTTACTTATTTGTTAAAATGGAGTAATAACACCAGCTTTTAAGAATTAATTGAGATAATGTTTACAGAGTATGTGATACACAGTGGATGATCAACAAATGCTAGTTTTGTCCCACAGCATGCCTCCTATTTAATTGTTCATATACTCTCCTTCTTCTATTCAAATCATTTCAGTTGCTTTTCTATTAGCCCAGTTCAAGTGTGTCACAGTGTGTATGTGTGTCTGTCTGTCTGTCTGACTATCTGCTGTGCCTGTCCTGGAGGACAGATGGATGAGAACACATGTGTTAGGAAGCCACAAGCCAAAGTGCCTGGATTCCCTCCCTGTGTGCAGAATAGGGAGCATACTACTCTTGATTCTGCTCAGGTTTTGTGTCCAGGATAACTATCAGCATCCATCCCCAAGGCCTGAAATCTGAGAGCCTCTGCAAGACAACCACAGTTCACTAATTCGCAGCATCAGTCCATGTGTAAATATTTTTTAATGTGTTAACTTTCATGTAACTACCTGTATAAAAATATCTACACAGGTAGATAGACATGTATCTTAAATTATATCTTTATTTTATTTAATTTTTTCTCTTTAAATCAACTCACATCTTAATTAATTGCATATATTTGTATTAATTAATTAAAAATATATTACTAATTTGGTGCTTTTATTCTTTTCTAATTATGTGAAGGGTAGGAGTGGGAAGGGAGGGAATTATGCACCCAAGTCAAATCACCAAGTGTTTATTAAGATTTGAAAGATACCCAGTGGCTTCTGCTTCCAGGAAGATAGAGAAGATGTACTCTTCCCTATTGCTCCCACTAAGCCCAATGGAGAACCTTGGATATAAAATATAAAACAAACATAAGAAGACTCTGAAAGATAGGGAGAAGACAGGACTTTGGGACCCAAGGAACAGCATGGTGGTGATTTTCCTGGGTTCTTTTCGCCTTGTAGATCCCAGACATGAAGCTGAAGAAGTGTGCAACTTAAAAACACCAACAGATGAAGACAAAAGAAACCCTCAACAAAAGCCTGCTCTCTCTAGCCAAAGGACCAGAAAATGGGCATTGTAGCAAGACAGAAGACTTTTAGACAAAATCCACTCTGCTTCAGGGAAACACCAACGGAGAAACCATGCTTCAACCTCTCCCACACCAGCAAAGTCCTAGTGGGGAGCTTAGACTCCCACCTTCAGGAGGCTTTAGTGAGGTACCCTAATCCCTCTGCTGGGCTGGTACAACAGTGTCGGTGGAGAGCACATGAGGAGCCTCAACTTCTATCCCTACCAAGGAGTAATGAGACATGCCTCAACCTCCCCTCCCTGCTGAGGTGGTATCAGAGGAGGCCTAGTGAAAAGTCAGGGCTTTCCTCATCACCACGTGGAAACCAGGCCACCTCCATCATGGTGCCACTGGAGATCATATGGAGAATCAGAACTCTCAATCCTGTCCCAAAGTAAAGAGAGGCTCCCCACCTTGGGTACCAATGGGAGCTGAGTGAGGAATGTGGACTGCTACCTCCACCTGGCAGTAACAAGGTGGCCATCCCCTTTTCCTGCCAGAGCAGTGTCAAAAAAAGCCAGCTAAAACAGAAGGCTTAAATAAGATCCAGAGTCTTACAACAATATGAAAACATCCAGGTATCAATCAAAAATCACTCATCATACACGAGTCAGGAATACCTCAAACTGAGTGAAAAAAGACAATCAACAGATGCTAACACTGAGATAACAAAGATTTTAGAATTACTTGACAAAGATTGTAAAGCTGCCATGATAAAAATGCTTCAATGAGCATTTACAAACATGTCTGAAACAAAGGGAAAGTAGAAAGTCTCAGCAAAGAACTAGATGACATAAAGAAGAAGCAAATTGAAAGTTTCAAACTGAAGATACAAAAAATGAAATAAAAATCCCAGCTGATGGGTTCAGAAGCAGAATAGAGGGGACGGAGGAAACAAACAGTGAAGTAAAAGATAGAACAATAGAAATTACACAATCTGAACAACAGAGAAAAAATAGACTGGAAAAAATGAACAGCACCTCAGACCTGTGGGATCATAACCAAAGATCTAACATTGTGTCATCAGAGTCCCAGAAGAGGAGAAAGAGGATGGGGCGGAAAACTATTCAAAGAAATGACAACTGAAAATTTCCCAAATTTGGCAAGAGACATATACCTCCAGATTCAAGAAGCTGAGGAAAACCCAAACAGGGTAAACCCAAAGAAACCCATGACAAGATACGTCATTATTAACCTGAAAACTAAAGACAAAGAAAAATTCTTGAAAGCAGTCAAAGAAAAATGACATTATATCTATATAATTTGTATGACAGCAGATTTCTTATGAGAAATCATGAAGGCCAAAAGGAAGTGGCATGATATTTTTCAAGTGCTGAAAGAAAAGAACTTTCAACCCAGAATCCTATACTCAGCAAAAATATCCTTCAGGTGTGAAGGGGAAATCAAGACAATCTCAGCTGAAGAAAATTACAAGAATTTATCACCATAGACCCACACCACAAGCATGGCTAGTTAGAGTTCTCTAAACAGAAAGAAAACAACAAAAGAAGACACGTTGGAACAACAGCAAAGAAAAAAAGGTTAGCAAAAATGTGGGTAAATACAATCGCCTTTTCTTCTGTTGAGTTTTTAAAATTATGTTTGACAATTAAAGCAAAAATTATAACACTGTCTGGTGTGGTTCTAAATGTAAAATATTTAAGACAATTATGTTACAAATGAGGGAAGGTAAAGGGACGTGAATGGAGGTAAGGCTTCTCCAACATTACTTGAACTGGTAAAACGATGACAGCAAAAGACTGACAAGTTAGGTACACATAACATGATACTTATAGCAACTACTGAAAAAGCCATGCAAAGAGATACACTCAAAATACTACAGATAAGCCAAAGTGGAATTCTAAAAATTGTTCAAGTATCCCACAGGAAGGCAAGAAACCAAGAAAACACAGAAATGGAAAACAAAAAATAAAACAGAAGTACTCAAAAGTGGTTGGGGGCCAGCCCCAGTGGCCTAGTGGTTAAGTTCAGCATGCTCCACTTTGCCAGTCCAGGTTTGTTTCCTGGGCATGGACCTACACCACTCATCTGTCAGTGGCCGTGCTGTGGCAGAGGTTCACATATGAAAAGAGGAAGATTGGCAACAGATGTTAGCTCAGGGCAAATCTGCCTCAGCAAAAAAAAAGAAAAAAAAAGTGTTCAGGAGCTTGGCAAACACACAGAGAAGTTCACAAACCAGCATACTGGGCCTAAGCCACGGCTAAATCACCATTGCAATCTGCCCAGCAGCCCAGCCTTGCCACTGCCACACTCACGGGCTTGCCCCTGACTGCACCCAGGTGCCATCTGCCACTAATATGGGGCAGGGGAAGGCATGTCTTACAAACTAAACTTGACTGCACACAGGCCCATGGCCTCCCTCCACAAGGCTGCAAGTGTCCACTCGCCTTTCACCTTCACGGCAATGTTTTCACAGTACTTCTTGCTGCTGAATGACTACAGGCCACCATCCCTAGGCTGTGCTCAGTGAACTGGGGACAGCCAGATACCTCAAAGCAAGTATGCTAAGCTGCTGACCATCATAGAAGGATTGGAAAGTGATCAGACCCGTCTACACCGAGGCATCGCTCATGCTAGAGGACCGGGAAGGGGGTGCTTGGCTGAAACAGAGCAGAAGGCCAGATCCTAGCCACCTTGTCAGGTTTGAAAGGCTCTCCGTTTTTTTACAAGATGAGAAGTCACAGTTCGCATCCTCTGTTTAGATGAAACACGTCTTCAAAATGGTGACTGTTTGCTTTTCCCTCTCCTGGTTCACTAGGCTCTGAACCTACAGAAAAGGTTTGGCAGTTGATAAGGATTTGTACTTTAAGTCGTTAGAAACTATTCAGGTATTTTTTTTAAATCATTGATTAAAAAAATGCACATAAAAGTTGTCTAACATAGCAAACTGTAGTTTGCCTCTAAGATACCAGTGTCTCACTATAATCTTTTTGTTGAATATACTTATGTAAACAGAATTGTTCCTTCTTTCTTTTTGCAAGCCAACACAACCCTAAGGATTTTGGTTTTAATGAATACTGACAGCACACTTGACTTAGTAGCCAGTCCTTGTTGGCCATACATTATAGATTCTGCGTAACGTAACTTTTTTTTTGCTTAAGCATTTGCATGACTATGAGTGCTTTGAAGTCAGTTTAAAAATGCACAAGTTATAAATACAAAAGAAAGAGCAACCAACCAAACAACAATATTGTTCTGAGACTATATAAGATTTCAGTTGTGTTTACTGTAAGTTGATCAAAACATCTGGAATAAAATGATTAAAACTGTTTTCATCTTTGTGTATATTTATTACTTGATATAATAAAGCTTATTTTCATTAACAAAAAAATTAAAATAAATAAAATTAAGTGCAAGACTTAGGCTTTAACATATTTATGATTACATTAAATGCAAATAATCTAAATTCATCAATTAAAAGATAGAAATTGGCAAATTGGATTTAAAAACATGACCCAACTATGTGCTGTCTATAAGAGACTCATCTCAAATATGATGATATAGGCAGGTTGAAAGTAGAAATATGGGAAAGATATATCATGCAAACATTAAGTAAAGGAAAGCAGGAATGGCTATATTAATAACAAAGTAGATGTCAGAGCAAAGCAACTTACCAGAGACAGAAAGAGACATTATATAATAATTAGAGTCAATCCACCAGAAAGATATAATGATCCTAAATATGTTTGCACCAAACAACAGAGCTGCAGAAACTGATAGAACTGAAAGAAGAAATAGAAGAGTTTGTAAGGAAGAGCAGATTTGAGCCACTAGAGGATTGGAGCCCAGAGAATATGACTGGAGCAGAGAACAGGAAAAAGGGGCTTTGCCCTGCACAGATGGGCCGGGCTGGGCACAGGGAGAGACACAGTCTTCGAGGTAAGATGGGGCCCAAGGATTCCAGCAGAGTGTCGTATGCAAGATGATTTCATACCACTGAACTTTTTTTTTATTTTAAAAAGTATTTATTTTAATGTAGGCTATCATTCCCATGTTGACATTGCTTTGAAATGGGGGTGGACTGTCAACATGCCCCCACTGTGTCACACCACCAAGCAGGGACACCACCCACTGTGAACCACAGAAGCATCTAGGCTTAGGGGCAACATCAGTCACCCACCTGGCCAATCTCCAACCTGGACCAAGGAGTTCTTCACACGTGTAAGTTAAGCAGCTATTTTCTTGTATGCATTTAAAAAACAAATTGTCTTTACTATTTGATTGTCCTTGGTTTTTCAACTTTAACTTTTAAAGGTATAACTTCTTTGTTTTCACAATGTTTATGTAAGCAGAGTGTTGAACAAGTATGACCATGACACAATCAAAATCCAACTTTGTATTTTGTTTCCCAGGTCTCCTTTGAACTTTATCCAGTGGGAAAGCTTTTTTACTGCCACTGGATAATATCCCAGCAGGTCCGGCGTCCTTTTTTGCCGGCTCTGAAGTAAAAGACGGTCTTAGAGTCTTCTTTGTGCTAATACAGTCCTAATTTGGTAAGTTGAATGTCAAGTCCTAGAAATTAGTCAACCCTTCCATCTCCTCCCCCTCCTCTGGGCAAGGCCTCTACTTGACAGCTGTCTGCCTTCCAGAAAGGGAGTGTGGTTGGCTTCTGCTCTCTCCACTCACTTCCTCCTTCACTTGTTAGCTGCTGTCCTACTTCTTTTCAGGGTTAGAAAAGGGGAGGTCAGAGGGCAGAAGAGGTAAATGCATGAGGACAGTATTTCCTGGCTGGTGGCTGAGAGCTCTTCAGGCCAAGTAGGTCAAACCTGACTCCTTCTTGCCTGGGCACTTTCTTGGAGATTTCTCTCACTCCCTGTTGCAGGACACTTTTTTTTTAGTGAGGAAGATTGGCCCTGAGCTAACATCTGTGCCAATCTTCCTCCATTTGTATGTGGGACGCTGCCACAGCATGGCTTGATGAGCAGCGTGTAGGTCTGCCCCTGGGATCCAAACCCACAAATCCTGGTCTGCTGAAGCAGAGTGCAGAAACTTAACCACTATGCCACTGGGCCAGCCCCATCCATTGCAGGACACTTAACGCAAGCATTTCTAGTCTGAGTGGCTACTGACTCCCTTCAAAGCCCCTAAAAAGCCAGCATTCTCCCATAGATTCTTCTTGCTGGAGTTCCTCCGGGCCACTCAACTGGAAAGACCCAAGATGATCTGACCCAACTCCAGTTCTCTTTGTCCCAAGTGGCCCACATCTGGTCCACGGAAAACATTCACACCTCCCTTGTCCCCAAAACACCGGGAGTGCAGCCCAATCCTAGCCCAGCCATTTCTACCTTTTCTTAGGTGGGATTCAGTTCCCATTGCTCTACATCTCCTAATGGCAGGGAACACCCTCATAGCTCTCCATGGGGTCTCAAGGAAGCTTCTCACACTAGGTCTGAGGAGAAAGCAGTACCCCCTCTCTTGGGTCTCTAGCATAGCGCCAGATCCTTCCTAAGAGATCCCTCACAGAGCCCCCTCTCCCTTCATATTCTGACTCATTTTAAATATCATTGATCTGACTGAGGAGTGCAAAAACCGTGGAACCAGTTCTCCGCAATTTCCTTTGTAAACTTGCATGTGAGGAGTCCATCTTACACTAACTTTCATAATATACCTACTGTTTCCTGTATATTGTGTTGGAAACTCAGTCAAAACTGTTGGAAACCTCATTTAACAGCCTGCTGTATTTATTTGTATGATTACCTTCCATTTAAGGAAAGTGACATCAGTTTTTCATTTATGGCAGAGAGAGTTTACTTTTTAAATTAATGTATGTAATTACAGAGTGAGTTGATTTAAAAATTTTAAGTAATAAAATACAGGAAAAATATACAAAAAGCTAAAAACAAAGATAATATATGAGCAATAAACATCATAGATTATAAAGCAAGGGTATTTTATAGAGATTAATTTGGTAGATGTGAGAAGAATACACTGGAGGAAGGAGAAAGTAGAGTTTTACCATGAATCCTGAAAATACACACAAATGTGTAGTCAAGAAGACTTAGCAGATAGTACAGAAGACGTTTGGAAATAGAATGCCTGCTGAGAGTTAAAGTACAATACAGACATTATGTCTTTTGTTTGCCACGTTCCCCAACTTTGAGGAGACTGACTATCCCTCCTTAATGAATATAAAATAAAAGCAGTACATTCAAAGGGACCTTATTCCCCAGCCACAGTTGATTGTTCCAGGGTAGGAAATTGGCTCGGGTTTGGCTAATGATACTCCTTCCTTAGGAATTTGGATTTGGGATCAAGAGATTACAACTCAGTTTGACTGCCCCTTCAGGTATGGGTTCACTATTAGTGTGCTGAAAAATTTTCTGAGCTTGTAAAACGGACAGCTCACATCTCAGAGCCTGATATGCATTACCCGAACTCATGAAAACTAATGAGCCAAAAACCCAGAATTCTGATTTTTACATTTATAATGAGAAATGTAGTGATCCAACAAATTGGATACTTTGGTGATCAGATCAGCATATTCTGACACCGTAGTTTAATCTAATAAGCAGCCAAATTTTCAGGAAGTTCCTTGAAATCATAAGAAGGCATGCTAGTTGAGTAATCATAGTTAAATATCCCAAATGTGGTCCCCCAAAAGATACCCACATCTTAACCCCTGGAATCTGTGAAGGTTATGTTGGCAAAAGGGGTCTTTGCAGATGTGATTGCATCAAATATCTTGAGATGGGAGATCATTCTGGATTATCTGGGTGGGCCTTGAATGCAATCACAAGTGTCCTTATAAGAGCGAGGAGGTTTCACACACAGACAGAAGACAAGAAGGCAATATGACTCCAGAGGCAGAGACTGAAGAGATTGACATGGCCACAAATCAAGGAATGGTGGCACCCACCAGAAGCTGGAAGAGTCAAGAAACAGACTCTCTTAGAGCCTCTGGAAGGAGCATGGCTGTGGAACGAGTAAGGGCCCTGCTTATTCATTGATTTCAGCCCAGTGAGACTGATTTTGGACTTCTGGCCTCCAGCACTATGAGAAAATAAATTTCTGTTGTTTTAAGCCAGCAGGTTTGTGGTTATTTTTACAGCAGCCACAAGAAACTAATACATCAATACTTAGAGTTTCGGCTTGAGAGCCACCCTTTCTCTTATATGCCTGAATTCTGATTCATTGTGTGTGTGAAGGAACAGCCATACGTGTAACAGAAGCTGATTCAAGCTACCATAAGCAGAAAAGGAAATTTGTAATTAGGGTCTAGGGGAGTCTTGCAGAGCCTGCCAGCAGGAATGCAGCTGGACCTCAAGAATGGACAGAACCAGGCAACCTAGGGCTCCTCTTTTGCAATCTCTCATCTCTGCTCCTTTCTGAGCATCTCTCTGCTCCATGGCCTCTCTGGCTGTAGGCTTCCTCTGTTACTCAGCCCCCATTGCAGATAATGGCTTCCTTCAACAGCTCTCAGCTGTAAATTGTGTTTCCTCAGCTGTTAAATGAAAAAGTTGGATATTACGTTCTGCGAGCTCCCTCCGGCTCTGAAAGTTGATGGAATTCTATGAGGAGTCTCGTGTGGAGGGTATGGGAGGGATCCTGGGAGTGGAATGCCAACTACAGTAGATGAGAGGCAGGAGAAGAGCTACAGGGAAGATGGCTCTAGGTTGAGACTCAGAGTACTGAGTTGAGATATCTTAAGGGGCCCAGTGAGATCACAGGCTTGGCCAATTGGAGAAGAGATTTTGACAGGTGGCATGGAGGAGGCTTCACCCTGACACTGTACCTTTAAGCTGGTGCTATCCACTTATACCCTAATGGCTGGCAGAAATCCAGCTAGGCTGCTGCTTACCTCTAATGAGCATCAATTATTTATGAATTCCTTCCCCTCTTTTGGTAGAAAGACACTTTTTTTAAAAAAACGGAAATAAGGCATATTGCTCCATTCTACATATGTATTCCTTTAGAGCACTTCCTACTGCCCTGGAGGAAAGTTCAGTCTGGCCCTGGAACTGCCGTGTGACAAGTAGACACATTTATGCCCATGCAGAGTTCAAAAAGTGAAACCCCACTCCCCGCCAAGAACAAAACCTCACCCTGGGCCTGCTGGCTTCTTACTGAGCCTGCTCTCCGTGTTTGGAGTTAGCGGGAGGCTGGAGGAGCTTGCTTGCTAAGGCTAAGCGAGACTCCACTGGTGGGGGTATCTGTACCTCTAGACCTGGCCTTGAGGTGGCTGCTGCTCCTGACCAAAGAATTCCTAACATGGATTCCTCCATGCACGCTTCTCTAGCCTCCTCTGCTAACACTCCCCAAGCTGGCACTTTCTACTCCAGCCAGATTAAATTGCTTCCAGTAGGGACTCTCTCTTCCCTCAAGCCTCTGAATTGCCCTTGGCCTGGAGTCCCCACTCCACACCCATTCACCAACCACACCCTTCACCTAGGTGACTCCCACCTGCTTACATGACACCATCTCTGGGATTGCTTCCCTGACCCCTTACGTGTACCCACAGCACTCCTTACTTGTCGTTAAGTTTATAATCCTGGCTGGCAGTCAGCTATGTATTTCTTTGTCTCCCTCCACCAACCTCTGGTTCCAAGCTGTATATTTTCCATCGACATCTCTCATGACCAGCACAGGGCATGGAACATGGTAGAAGCCCCCTAAATGTTGAATGATGAAAGGGTCAAGTGCCCCATTTACACACCTTCATTTTGCTGCCCTGTTGACAGAGATCATGGCCCCTTCCATTGTTTCCTACTTTCAAACTGTGATCCCTTTCACGTTATAATGGATATTTCATCTGATGCACAGTGAAAAAAGAGATGCTTAGAACCCTAAACAGAGGACTGTCAATGTTTTCTTAGATGAGTTGGTTTTCTTGTCTATATAAATCTAAATGAGGTTTTTCCAAACATGGCAAATGTTCTGGGAGACACAGGAAGGGCTATAGGGAAAGAAACAGCCCTTCCTGCTCCCAGCTCAGAACCTGAAGAGAAGACCTCCAAAGATCCTCCCAGCTTCATTATGGAATGACACACAGTCACCCACTCTGAGTTCCCTTTGTGGCTTTACTTTTCGTGGTCCTAAAGTTTGGAAAGCAGAATGAATTCATTTTGAGACTTCAACTTTCGTGCAGCATTCCAATGATTAAATCCATCTTGAGAAACATCATTCATTGGCCTGACTGAAGCTATTGTTGCTTGATTTGCTCAGCACATATTTTCCAAGCATGAAAGGAGAGGGTTGATGTGTGGAACCTCGGAAGAAATATCTTATTTGGTACCCACTCCAACTGCTTCCTCAGAACAGCCCCACCCTCAGGCAGACCTACATTCCCTCAGAGGTCTCCACTCCTATCCAGGGCCTCCAGAGTTCAGAAGATCTGTGAAGCCCTCAGGAAGGAGGCATTCTTCTTGCATGAAACAAGGCTAGGGAAACGGTCTCAGTTTTATAGGACTGAGAGCATGACTTTTTTTTTTTAACGCTAAGCAGCATAGACATAATTACTTCTTCTGTCAATGCCACATTGCTAATTCCAACACCAAAGTGAGTGTCTGGGTTGGAGAAAGAGGGTGGAAGGGTAGGTGAGTTCATGAGGCAATGAGGAAGAACTCCTTACTTGACTCTACAGAGCCAAGTGTTTGTTGATGTGTACACATTTACATGCTGGCCTTCCAATGCTTCTGATCACTCTAGACCGATGGTTCTCAACTGGGAACAATTTTTCCCTCCGAGAAACATCTGACAAAGTCTTGGGACATTTTCGGTTGTCACAACTTGGAGGTGCTACTGGCATCTAACGAATAGAGTTTAAGAATGCTGCTAACGTCTTACAATGCATGGGACAGCCCCCTAAAACAAAGAATGATCCAGCCCCAAATATTGATAATGCCCTGCTCTAGATACTTTGACTTAGTGACCTCATCACTGTGCATGGCCATCAACCACCTTCCCTAACTCCAGCCCAGAACAACCTCCTGAGCTCCTGCCTTACACAACCAACAGCTTAGCAGGTATTTTTACTAGAGGTCTCAAAGTCTCCTCAAACTCAATGTGCCAAAAACTCATCTTCATCCTCAATCATTCAACAAAGATAAATAAGCACTTACTATGTGATAGTCACTATATTCATAATGAAAATATAGGAGTAAAGAAGACAGAATCTCTACCTCCTTAAAAATTCTGGTCTGGTGGAGAGTCGAAGCAGCCAAATAGGTAATTATAATATTGAGCGGAAAGTGGCCGTTAGTCCAATGGAAGACTGGGTTTTAGAATTGGTGAGAACTGACACTCAAATATATAGATTGTATGCAAATTTCACTCTACTGTAGTAGGCTTAAAGGATACAGTTGTCAGCAAAAGGATAAGAGATATCAACTAGAGATGCTTGGTAAGCATAAATTCTTGGATCTCCTGCAGTCCCCCCTGACACACGATCTCTGTTGGTGACAATGGTCAGCCTAGGAATTGGGAGGTGGGTTCCTGCCAGAGGATAGGAAGCTATGAACTCAGGCCCTTGGGCACATTACCCTGAAACTTTAGCTTAATTGCCTGCACTGGTTGTAATACCTGTGGGGTTTCAAGGTTCAAGGTATACTTTCTTACTCAAATGCTACAAATACCATGTTTTTGCCTTATCCAAAGGCTGTATAATAATAAATAGACTCTACCCATGGGCCATAGCTCTGCTTTACAATCACATTTAGCCTGAGGGCATGGAGAATCATTTAACTACTATACCACGGGCCCAGAAGGATTAAATGTGGCAGGCTATTAAATGGTGCTTTAAAAGAAAGACTCGAACTCAGGCTTGGAAGTTAGGGAAGGCTTCCTGGAAGAAGCGTCTCTAAGACATGCCCTAAAAGACCCAGGAAAGTTAATCAATTGAAGGCAATGGTGGTTCATGGGTTCCTGGAGACTTGCCCTGTGTCCTTGATAGTAACTGTAGTTCAGCACAAATGTAAATTCCCCCAATTTCTCTGGATGCCATGATTTAGATACCTACCCTCACTCTCAGCCCTGGCCCTCCATACTCCCAGCTTTCCAGCTTTCTGCTCCTCCCCAATGCCCCGCCCTGCTGCTGAGGTCCCCATTGCCTTGTGGGTGGACCCGCCTACACACAACCTGGATGAGTCCTAGTCCTTACTCCACCACTTACCAGCTGTGGAACAGCAGGTGGCACCAGGTTTCTCACCTGCATCATTTCTCCCAAGAATGTAGCCACCTCAAACCACCAAAGGACTGCTGTTCCAGAAACAAGTTAATAAGAGCTCAGTGCATTTATTGGTCTATTTTCACCTGTTCCCCCTTCTAAAGTGGTTCACATTGGAATCACAAGAAGTTTTAAAAACCACTGATGTCCCCAGACATCCTTACTGAACTGGTATGAGGCACAGCCTGAACAGCAGGAGTTTTTAAATCTTCCCAGGTCATTGCAATATGCAGCAAAATTTGAGGACCACAAAGCCCCATCCAAGCCTGCTGGGCCCACAGCACAGAAGCAGTGAGCTGATGCTCTATGGCCCCACCTGTGCACTCCGCCCAACTCTGCCAGGTGTGTGCCTTGTCTGTCTGTTCCCTGTGGCCCACATGGGATCCTCCATTCATTACTGTTAACTTGGAACAGTGTTATTGATTCTTCCTCCCAATTCAGAGTCTGTTTGGTTCCCTCAATCACCTTCCCATCCACTCCATTCTACCCAAGTACAACCTTACTTCTCCTTCTCCCAAAACAAAGGACTGTTTATCTGCTTCTTGTGTTCCCCTTGTGTATTGGTTTATTGCTACTGTAGCAATTTACCACAAACTTATTGACCAAAAGCAAGACAGATTTATTCTCTTACAGTTCTGAAGTTCAGAAATCTGGAATGGGTTTCCCTGGGCTATCATCAAGATCTAGGCAAGGACGCATTCATTCTCGAGGCTCTAGGGGACAATCCATTCTCTATCCTTTCATGGGTTCTAGAAGCTGCCTACATTCCTTACCTTGTGGCCCCTGCCTCCATCTTCAAATCCAAAAGGATAGCATCTACTAATCTTTCTCTGTTTCTGACCTTGCTTTCATCATCATGTCTCCTACTCTCTAGTGATTACATTGAGCCAACCATTGATAATCCAGAATAATCTCTTTATCTCAAGGTCCTTAACTTAATCATATCTGTGAAGCCTCTTCTTCTATGTAAAGTAACATATTCACAGGTCTTTGGAATGGGGACACGAATATCTTTGGGGAACCCTTATCCTACCTACCACATTGTTTGAGGGAGCTGTAATTTTGTTATCCATCAGCTTTCAAATATCTAGAGGTTCTGAGATCCTTAGAAGATGCAGACATTGTAACAGGACTTCAGTTTCCAATAAAACCAGAAGGTTGGATTAGACTAACACGGTGGCAGGGGGAGAGAGGGGAGACATTTTTAGTTGTCACAGCTGATGGGGGTCACTGGCATCTAGTAGGTAAAGGTCAGAAATGCTGCTAAACATCTTACAATGCACAAGAAAGCCCCCTGAAACAAAGAATTATCTGGCCTCAAATGTCCATAGTGCCATGGTTGAGAAACACTGAATTAGACCATTCCTACTCAAAGTTTGGTCCATGGACCAGCAGCCTTGACATAACCTGGAAGTTTTTTAGAATTGCAGAATCTTGGGCTCCAACCTCAGAATCTGCATTTTTAACAAGACTCCCAGGTAATTTCTATACATATTAAAGTTTTGAGAAACCCCGGACTAGAGCAGTGATTCTCAACCCTGGCTGCATATTAGAATCACCTGAGATGCTTAAAAAAAAAATATATTGATGCTTGAGTCCAACCACAGACCAGTTAAATCAGAAACTCTGCGGCCGGCCCCATGGCCGAGTGGTGAAATTCATGTGCCCCACTTTGGCGGCCCAGGGTTTTGCTGGTTCAGATCCTACTCGTGGTACCGCTCATCAAGCCATGCTGAGGTGGCATCCCACGTGCCACAACTAGAAGAACCACAACTGAAAATACACAAGTATGTACCAGAGGGCTTTGGGGAAAAAAAGGAAAAATAAAATCTTTAAAAATATAAAAGAAACGCTGGGGGTTGGGAACCAGGCATCAATGTTTGTTGAAAGCACTCCAGATAATTCTAATGTGCAGCCAAGACTGAGAGCCTCTGCTTTATGATTGCTAAAGCTTTGCAATCAGTGTGTGGTTGGTGGACAAACAGTGTCAGCATCACCCGGGGAACTTTTTAGAACTGCAGAGTCTTAGGCCCCTTGCCAGCCCTCCTGAATCGGAATCCGCATTTTCACAAGATCCCAGGAGGTGCATATTCACATCAAAGTTTGAGAAGCACTGCTAAAATTCCTTCCAGCCTGAATTAGTCAGTGTTCTCCAGAAAAACAGAACCAATAGGACGTACATATACAGAAAGAGTTTTATCATAAGGAATTGGTTCACACAATGATGGGGACCGACAAGCCCCACGATCTACAAGGTGAGTTCTTCCTTACTCAGTCTATGGATTCAAATGCTAACCTCTTCCAAAAACACCCTCAAAGAAACACCCAGAATAATGCGTGACCAACTATCTGGGCCCCCATGGCCCTGTCAAGTTAATAGATAAAACCAACTATCACACCATTCTAGAAATTCCACTTCTTTTCAAAATATTATATAATGCAGTCTTCACTGAGGCCTCTCACTGTAGTCCTACGTGGAAGAAACTATTGAAAATCTTATTTAAACAATGCTCTTCTGTTTCAAAATACTGCATCTTCCATGACTATATTTAGCCAGGCTGTTCATGGGTAACCATCACATTTTAAGCAACTCACAGCTTGTTAGTTTCCAGGAACAAGGATTTCTAAACAAAGTAGCGTGCGGAAAAGCGCTCTCCCCAGAGAGGCAGGGGTGTGGTTAGCAGCAAGAAACTGGGCCAAGATTTGTTTGGGAGAGTGGGGTCTCTAACAGAGGCACACCCAGATCATGCCAAAGGGAGCAGAGAAATGAATTACAGAGCAAAGGGCGGCTGGAAGGAAGCCCTGGTGATACCACCGGAGTTAGAATGAAAGGTTTCAGAGAGCTGTTTGTGGAGGCATGAATGTCCAGTGGCCAGTGCAGCCCTTGTCAGTCAAGTCTTTAAGTCAGCTGTGAGCAACGAAACTCCATCTTTTCATCTAAATAGGATAAGAATAATAGAGTGAGCAGGGGAAAAATAAGGGGCAACACATTTATCTTCTAGGAAACATAAAAAGAAGAGAGAATTGGCATTTTTTTAATATATTATCTCTTTTAATCTTTGAAGTAGGAATTACTACACCCATTTAATAGAGGATAAAAATTGAGGCTTTGAAAGATTAAGCTTCTTGCCCAAGGACACAGAGCTGAAAGTGGGCTAACCAAAACTTAAACACACAGTTGTCTCTAATTGCTGTTCTTTATGCTGAAGGTGACTGTTATGGGTTGGACTGTGTCCCCCCAACCCCCACCCAATGTACGTATGTTGAAGTCCTAATCCCCAGGACCTCAGACTATGACCTAATTGGAGATAGGGTCTTTACAGAGGAAATCAAGTTAAAGTGAAGCCATTAGGGTGAGCTCTAATCCAGTACGACTGATATCCCTATAAAAAGGGGAGATGTGGGAACAGACACACATAAAGGGAAGACAGAGTGAAGGGACACAGGGAGAAGACGGACATTTACAAGCCAGGGAGAGAGGCCTGGGACACATCCTTTCCTCACAGCCCTCAGAAGGAACCAGCCCCACCAACACCTTGATTTCAGACTTCTAGACTCCAGAACTGTGAGACAATAAACGTCTGTTCAGGAAGCCACCCAGTTTTGGGTATTTTGTAATAGTGATCCTAGCAAACTAATACAGTGACTCTATAGTGAGAATTTAATCAAGAAAACACAAACCACACCAGTTCCTTTTCACAGAAAGAATTTAACTGAAGAAACTGCCTAAGCAGCCATTGGGGATAGAAAGGCAAGGTGGGGGAGCCGTGAGGTAAAATAGAATTTCATCCTTGGGCTAAGGGAAAAGGGAAGTGGGTGGAGTCGTCAGAATCCAGAAGCATAGAAGAAAGGCCCTGCTGAGCTGGGGCCCATATCTGGGGGCTGCCTGTCAGTGTTGCTGTCTCCAGAGCTCAGAATAGGGAGCCACTAAGTTGGACCTCGGATCTCTGAGGAGGGGGGCAGCTGGCTGGGGCTGCTATCACCAAGGGGACAAGGGGACACTATGAGGTTGGCTCAGAAGTGTGGGAAAAATGGAAACTGGAACCAGTTGTCTTTGACAGGGTGAAGAATCTTTCCTGGGGTGACACTGACAGGAACAGAAAGCAGAACAGTCCCGAGAATCTCCTCCAGCCTTCCAGGCTCCCTTTGCTATGCTCTATGGTCAGACGCTCATGGGGAGCCAGCCGGCCAAGGAGAAATCTGGCTTGATGACATCTCCCTTGTTAAAAGGTCCAGATGATCTTTCTTCAAGAGGACCCTGCTCATGATCCCTTCTTCGGCCCCATTACCAGTCGCCCTAGAATTTGGCAAAGCTTACCTGCACTCTCTGATATACCAGCACTTTGCAAATTTCCTAAAACACATTTGTTATCACATTACTCCTCTCCTGAAAAGCCTTTAATAACTCACAGTTGTCTCTATAACCCTTTTTTCTCTCAACATTGAGCAGGCCCTTAGCCCTAACCAGCAATGATTTCGCCTGTCCCTATTAAATGATCTTTCTCATTCTTCATGTTGGCAACTCCACACACTCTCCATGAGCCCTTTCTGCAGCCTGTCCCCCTCAAGCTCAGCAGTTGAGATCACTTGTCACAAAGATAATGGGCTATCTGGCAGGAACCCCTCAACTTCTCTTCCCTCTTCCTCTAACCTTACATATCGTAGCCCTAACTTTCCTCCTTCCTGCCTGTCCTAGAGAAAGAGCTTTCAGTCCTCCTGTCCCAGGGTAACCTCCTCCCTGTGTGGGCCTCAACCCAATCTCTCCTGCCTCCCCCCAGGCTTTGCTCTCTTGTCTATATATTTTTTTTAAATGTATACTTTTTTTGGTGAGAAGAGAGTGGCCCTGAGCTAACATCTGTTGCCAATCTTCCTCTTTTTTTTTGTTATCCCCAAAGCCCCAGTACGTAGTTATATATCCTAATTGCAAGTCATTCTAGTCCCTCTATGTGGGATGCCACTACAGCATGGCTTCATGAGTGGTGCATAGGTCGGCGCCCAGGATCCAAACCGGTGAACTCCAGGCCACCAAGGCAGAGCACATGGACTTAACCACTCGGCCACGGGTTGGCTCCATGCTCTCTTGCCTATATTTTTAATCTCATCTTGCCCAAAAGCTACTTCCTCTCCACCTATAAATACAGCCAAGTCTTCTCTCATCCAAAAAAAAGCTTCCCTAAATCCAGCTCCCTTTTCATGTTCTCATCCCTGCATACTTTTACCCCCTCACTTTCAGTCACTCCTCCACCCGTGCACTCTGGCATCTGTCACCAACACTCACTTAAATGCCATCCACTAAAGTCAGCAATGACCAACTAACTCAACTGATGGTGGGACCTCTTACCTGACCTCTTGGTAGATTTTATGATAGTGTTTTTCTTGGTTTAAAATTAATACACAGTCATTATAGACATTTTGGGGAATACAGAAAATAATAAAATATAGTGAAAAAAAAGTTCTGAATGGTTCTGAGAAGCCGTGGGGCATACATGAGAGAAATGGGGTTCTTGGAGCAGAGAACTAAAAGAGTAGAATAGAAATTAAAAACAGTTCACAGGACACAAAATGTTTACACTGAAATCCAAACTATCAACAGTCTTTGGAGAATAGTCCTGGATAAATCCAGCATTCTGAATTCCTAATGCCCATCCCTTTAACCACCAAGATATTTGAATCTTATCTCATAAGGCTAAAAATCTCTTCTAAAAATAACATACGCCCCCTCCCTTTGTTCAGAGAAAACCAAGAACAATTTAATCTTTATTGCTGGCTTAAGGTCATGATAAGGCATAGTAGATATAATAATAGAACTCTATTTGTTATCTGCCCATTGCAGTGCCATGCCCGTACTAGGTATTTTCCCTATGTAACCTGAATGTAATCTCATGGAATTGCACAGCTCGTCTGTGTTTCATGAATGAGCAAACTGAGGCTCAGAGAAGTGAAAGAGGTTATGAACTGCAGCCCATCTTCTAAGTAGCAGAGTCTAGGTCTGGACCTAACACCGTATGTTCTTTCTGCTACTGCAAGCTGCTGCCCAGAGGGAAGAGCACTGGGTTCAATTCTGCATCTTCCTGGAAACCTTGGAAAATCCTCTAGACTGTTCTGTGACTAAATTATAAAGCCTCAAGTAAATTTTTTTCCAGAGAATGCAGATAACAAAGAAGTTGGTTCTTGGCGTTTGGGTTTCAAAATAGTCTCTATACTAGTTTGCTAGGGCTGGCATAACAGATTTACCATGGACTGAGTGGCTTGAACAGCAGAAAGTTATTTTTTCACAGTTTTGGAGGCTGGAAGTCTAAGATCAAGGTGTCAGCAGGTTTGGTTTCTTCTGAGGCCTCTCTCCATGGCTTGCAGATGGCTGCCTCCTTCTCTGTGTCTCCTCACATGGTCTTTTCTCTGTGTGTGCACATCCCTGGGGTTTCTCAGTGTGTCCTTATCTTCTCTTCTTATAAGGACACAAGTCAGACTGGATTAGGGCCCACCCTAATAGCCTCATTTTAGCTTACTCACCTCTTTAAAGGCCCTGTCTCTAAATAGTTACATTCTAAGGCACTGGGGTTACAGTTTCACCATATGAGTTTTAGGGGAGACACAATTCAGCCTCTAACAGTCTTTGCAAAAAAACAAGTTTCTAGATCTAAAAGCTTAGCTTTTAGTTATCAAAAGCTAATACCCCAAAAGACTATAAAATCATGTCACACCATCATTATGTCACATTAATAATGACATAATAATATTATTATGTCATATTATGTCATATTAATAATGACATAATTAACAAACTCTGAATCCCATATTTCATACTTGGATTAGATTACCCTAAATTCCCACTAAGCTCTAAGTCACTGATCAATTATAGTAGCGGTTACAAGAACAAATGAAAATTTAAGACATGTTATCTTTACACTGAAGTCCCTAGACAGTATTTATGTTTTAAATGTTTGTACCTGATTTTTAAATGTTTGTACCTCTGTTGCTATCTTACTATCAGCTATTTTTCCTACTGTTTGCAACACACAGCCAGATCCTTCTGCCACTTAGCAACCCCAAACCTAGAAACTTGATAACTGAGTGTGTTTGAATATGTAAATTAAAACAAATAGGCTTAATTTGAGGTCTTAAGGGGCTTGCCTATGAATGAACTCTTCAGCGTATGGCTTCTATGAAACCTGTTTTAGTGACTTAGAGATTTTGCTTGCTATCGCCTATCCCCAGCTGTGTGGAGATTCTTGATGTTGCCCCGTCTGACCCAAGTTTCAGGTAGATGAGATGTTAACATATAGTAGAATCTTGGCATCAAGATCTAGGAAAACCTTGACATTAGCAAAGGAAATTCTGGGACCTATTTAAATCCCAAATTCATTAATGCTACATTGGCATAGAGAGTGGATAATATAACCCGATGTGTTCTTCTCCTGCCCACCCCTACACTGTCTTATATCCCTTGACCAGTCTTCACCTGACCTAGACCAGAAGTTGTCATTGCCTCAGGGTAGGTTTGTTTCAACAAAATGCAAATAACAAAGAAGTCAGCTCTTAGCTTTTGGGTTTCAAATAGGCTTTGCAAGAAAAAAGCATTTTGAGATCCAAAAGCTTAGCCTTTAGATATCAAAAGCTAATATCCAAAAGGATTCAGGGCATAAAATCGTGCCATATTATACATTATTAGATTGTGAATTCCATATTTCTAAAAGAGCAATATAGAAAGTTTCCTTTTTGTTAGTTCTGGTTATTTTGTAATTGAAGAAAACATCAAAATATGCTATTTCAGTGCAGGTATTCCAATAAGAACAAAACACTAAGTTTTAAAAGAAAATATGCCATAAACAGTAGAGAGAGAATAATTCCAGGGGGTCTATGGTCCAGTCCCCCAGCCCAGGGTTGCACAAGAGAGAAGAGAAAGAATGTCACCTAGGTGACTCGAGAAAGGCCCTTGTACCCTCCACAGGCTAAGCCAGGGAGGAAGGGAGACAGAACTCTCAGGATCTTTTGGGGAAATCTGAGCCCAAGGAGTGGTAAGGCGCCACCCCAGTGGGGCAAGCAGCAGCTGAATGATCTGGCCTCAGAGAGAGTGTGGACTGAAAGGCCAGAAGCAGCCTCAGAGAGTCACTGTGCACCCAGGCAGCAGGTCTGGACCCCGAGAGCAGATCAACCAGGAAAAACCTCACAGTCAGGGCCAGGAGGACCAGAGGGTGAGGGGACATCTTTGTAGATGCCAGGCTCACATCAGTGGTGATGACCCAGGGGTATAGCCCGTTCTCCCCAACACACGCTCCAGGGGGAAAAAGGGAAAACCCTGAACCCAGTGAGCAAACTCAGATTCTGCCACCAGGTAGAAGAGAGGCTGCAGATAGGACTTAAGTTCAGGATAGAAAAGAAGAGAATGTTACTCCCCCTACTGCCCAGTCCACACCTGAGTTTGTGGCCTGAGGAATATGTTCCCACTACACATGTGATATATTTCCTCAAAGGCTAGAAAATACGATTGAAAGTGATGCTTCTAGTTAATGCTTGTATTCCATGTCGTACCCACTCCACTGAGATGCAGATGCCCGCAGTCTGTGGGGCACACCGTCCAGCTGAGCCACTCATTCCACACTCCCCAACTCAGAGGAAGAATCCCATAGGTGCCCCAGTGCCCGGCCGGCCTGGGGGCTCAATCAGAGGCCATCTGTTCACAAGGACTAGAACCACTCCAATTTTTTTTTAAGAAAATTTTTTAAAAGAATTTATTGGAAGGATACCAGGGTATCTCATGGATCTCAGAGGCAGAAAGAAGAGCCAGGCCTTGCACCAGAACCAGACCTCTGGAGCCGGAACCAGATCAGGAAGCCAGCCTATACTCCTAGCTTCCTGGGACCTCGGGCTCCCTGCCCTCTGTGTGTGTCTGCACTGTGCTTCTCTTGTCTCTCGCTGAAGGACAGACAGCTTTCTCTCCCGGGTGCACTTCGCCCCTCCACCCAAGAGTAATAAGCAATTTCTTAGCTCAAACTCTAGAAGAGATGGCTGGAGGCTCTCGAGCTAATTTCTAACTCAAGCAGTTTTGTTCAATCTTTTTAAAAAGGTTTTTTATTTTCCATTAAAAACTCTTCCCAACTTTTAAAAATTTAAACCAAAGAAAAACTGAAAGAATAGTACAACGAACATTTGCATGCCCTTTAGTTAGATTCACCAATTGATAGAACTCCAGAATGTGATTTCTTCTTCATGTATCTCCTGAAAACCAGAACAATCCAGGGGACAAAACTGGGTTGACTTAAACACCAGATTGGCTCTCCTGGCTCAGCAGCGCAATCAGCTGTGGTGAGGAATCATGAGGCACAATGCCAGCCTTGGGGGTCTGTGTCTCTTGTGGGGGACAGTTCTCAGAGAAGGACATGGCTGGATGGGTACTTAAAACGATTCTACTGCATCCTGACTTCTTTTCATCTCCTTTAGATTAAGATGAGATATACGTAAATAACATATACCATGTCATGGACCCTTGAGGTTGTCTGTGAACAGCTGAAACCACAAAATTGAACTCCACAAATGCCAAAGGTCTACTACACTTTACAAACAGCACCAAGTCTACCCCTGCTAAATGTCTATTAAACTTGCTGCTCTTGGGGCCGACCCAGTGGTGTAATGTTCGCGTGCTCCACTTCAGTGGCCCGGATTCACAGGTTTGGATCCTGGGTGTGGACCTACACACCGTGCTTTGGTGGCATCTCACATAAAACAGAGGAAGATTGGCACAGGTGTTAGCTCAGCAACAATCTTCTTCAAGCAGAAAGAGGAAGATTGTCAACAGATGATAGTTCAGGGCCAATCTTCTTCACAAAAAGAAAAAAAAACTTGCTGCTCTCGACCACTTCTTGCGATGGAATTCTGGAAGGTTCAGGAATAACCAGGGGCTGGCCCTGTGGCCGAGTGGTTAAGTTCGCGTGCTCCACTGTGGTGGCCCAGAGTTTCACCGGTTCAGATCCTGGGCATGGACATGGTACTGCTCATCAAGTCATGCTGAGGCATCATACCACACGCCACAACTAGAAGGATCCACAACTAAGAATATACAACTACGTACCAGCGGGTTTGGGGAGAAAAAGGGAAAAAATAAAAGTAAAAAAATAAAGTAATCCTATGCAGGATTCAGTACTTAGGAAAAAATAAAATAGTTAAATAGCTGATAGTCATTGAACGCTCACTTTGTGCTGGGCCGCGTGCTAAGTGTTTTACATACATTACTCAATTCCATCCTCACAAAAACCCTGTGTGATATTATTATTATTCACATTTTACAGAAGAAACTAAAGAGCAAAGAGCTTAGGTAACTGGCCCCAGCAGCTAGTAAGTTGCAGGTCTCTCGGACTCCAGAATCTGTAGTCTTAACCACTACTCTGTATTTAAAGGCATAACGGTTCCCTGAATGCTTAAGGAAGCCATTCATTTTCCCCTCCCCCTACAGAGAAAGAAACTTTGAGCCCGTTTTTAATAACAAAGGATGGAAATGTCCCCAATACTAAAACCTGATAGTCTCAGACAACCTTTATCACTTTGACTGCAGGAAGCTAAGACACAGAGTAAGTATTCTTGTGCCATTTAGCGCTATCTCTGAACAGCCCCCAGCACTCCAGCTTCAACTAAAAGGTCACCTGCCAGATAAAGAAAGGTTATCCTCTCTTTAAGAAGGTGATGGTGTTGGAACGAAAGCACCACCCCCAATTAGAGTCCTGCCTGGGCCAACAACATACCAACGGGAGTCTCTGAAGTGCTGAGCCTGGTGGCAGCTAGCATGTTCCCACACACTGACTGCATGTGCTGAGAGGCCTTTCACAGGAACAGCCTGGGCTAGGCAGTATCCATGGGGGATATTTCCAATTACCCACATCTTGCAAAGTCCCAAAATGTTGACTCTTGAGATATATTCAATCCACAGACAAGTTGATAAATACATTATACTCCTGCCTCCGAGCCTGATTTGAATACGGGCATTGAATATCGCCCTCCACTGAGCCCGTCAGGATGCTTCACTTCACCAGTCAAGTCTAGTTTGGGATTTCTGGGCTCAAATACGCAAGGGCTATTCTCAACATCACAGCCCCTGCTGGCAGCCTCACCAAGAGGAACCCTTGCTCTGGACCATCCTGGGGTCGTCCTGGCTAGGCTTGTGTGTGCCAAGGACACGATAGTTTTGTCACAGAAGATCATCCCTCTCTTTCCTGACATCCATCTCATAGAAGAGGAAATAGTCCCAACAGATTGAGCTTTTCCCAATAACTCCTATGACTCAACCACGCAGATAATTTTTAAAGCTTTTCTTAAGCCTACGTATGTTTCTATTTTTTGAGGGAGTGGAGTTGTTCTGAAACTTCCTTTTTGTAATGCAAGGTACCACTTCCTGTTATTGATCTAAACTATACTCTTTCAATTTTCCTTGGACACCCTCTACTACAACTATGGTCATTTTCATTGCCAAATCCCTTTGTAAAGGGAATTTTTACCCCTGTGTTAGCTAGGCTCTTTCAGGCTGCTTGGAAAAGAAACACCATGTTAGTGAAGGAAATGTCTTCATTGCAAGGATGCATGAGAATGTGAGCCAGGAATCATCACCTCCACCTTAACCATAGACCTCCAAGATTAAGGAGCACCAGGCTTCATGGAGACCTGGAACAGTAACTCGACATTGTCCTCCTTCAGTCTAAGCTCTAGTCATCCACTTTCACTTTCTCCATCTAGCATTTATTCTTCCAAAGACAGTGAATTGGACCAGTTTGTCACCACCCACTATGGAGCTCCCCTTCTTGATCAGACTCTGTGAGTCTTGGTCTCGATCATGTCCAGCTATGCCTATTAGCTTTTGACTCAAGAGAAGTCCCTTGCTCCTCCATTTATGGCCAGGATAAGCACAGGGCATATGAGTACCATTCAGAAGAAAGCTAGGGGCGTGACAGATATTTGAGGCTTCATGGTGTATCTCTTAACTTACATTTAATAAGTTCTGTTTTATAACTTTAAGGTTTATGCAGGAAATGCAATGGCCCCTGGTAAATTGTGGAGACTAAGGGACTGGAAAGTTTCGTTGTCACTGTGTACGGAAAAGAGTTAAGATATCAGGCCTGAGAGTACTATCCTTAGAAAGCGCTGGTTGCAAGGATGGCCCATGGCTGACATCAGGAGAGTTGGATTTCCAGAGGTTTCCCACCATTCCCAGAACTGATGAGAGTGGCTCACCGTGCCTAAACCGTGCAAACACTATGGCTTATGCTAAACACTTGCTTTCCTTCTAAGAATCTGGAATTCTGGTATGTGCTAGGCAGACAGTGCCTACATGACCAGCCCCCAGCACACACCCTGGGCACTGAATGTCTGAAGAGCTTCCCTGGTTGACAGCATTTCACATGTGTGTCCCAATTTGTGGCTGGAGGAACTAAGCGTATCCTGTGTGACTCCACTGGGAGAGGACTCTTGAAGCTTGCACCTGGTTTCCTCTGGACTTTGCCCCACGAACTTTTTCTCTTTGCTGATTTTGCTTCGTGTCCTTTCACTGTAATGAATCACAACCATGAACATAACTGTGTGCTCAGTCCTGTGAACCCACCTAGAGAATCATGGAATCTGAGAGTGGTCTTGGGGACCCCCAAAACACAGCCAATGGGTCCGCAGATTTTCATCCGTATTAGAGCAGCACCATTTCCTCACATTAAAAATGGAAACTTTAGGTCTGTTCCTTGCAGAGACATTGCACTGCACCCATTACAGCTATTGAAGTCAGAAACTTGAAAGAGTCGGCTTTCTTTGGAAGGAGCCATAAGCGGCTAAAAATTTAATGAAGGCAAAGAGGAGACATCAAGGGGGCAGACCCAGCTGGAGGGGGTTTCCATGCAGCATCTCTACTAGGCTCGCTCTGAGGGGTATTGAGCAGGTGAATGGCAGCATTTCTAGTTACCATGAAAAGTCAGTAAAAATGAGCATTTTCTGCCACGCTCACACATTCCTAATGAGCCAAATTCTTCTACTGCACGACCTTCGTGGGCAGGTCAGTTCCTTTAAGCAGCTGCATTTATTCACTTCCATTTTTAGGTTTTGCTGGTACATTAAAAATAATACCTAAGGGTCTGAAAGAAGCCCTGTCATTGCTCAAAAGCGCCTGATTTACTCCTGGGGAGTAGCCCCAGCCCTGGGAGAATCTCAGTCAGTGAGGTTTTATGATAAATGCCAGTGATTATACTGATAATAGACTATTCCACCAGAACTAGGCAGGGGAAGGCATTTTCTTTTCACTGGGGAAAAAAAGCATAAACTGCTTTCTACATAACCCACGGCTAGTGCGTTAGCATCCTGATTCTTCACCCAAGGGTGGGAGTTGACAGGGAAGAGGAGAGAAAGAAGAGGGAGGAGGTATTGGAGGGAAGGAGACTAAAAGTGGGGGAAGAGAGGGAAGTAAAGTGGCCAGAGAATAAGGTAAGGCTCCCTTCAGCCTTGGGCTGTGGCCATGAAAAACCCTATCCGCGGGAGTCTTCTCAGGAGAGCCCCAACCTATCCATAACATGACGCTGCCGATTAACTTCCTGGTGCCACGGAGGCCGCCCTCTCATGCAGTCCAGACCAGTTGCACTCAGACTGGAACCTACAGGAGGGTGGGCCCATCATTCTGACCAAACACGCAGCTTTTCCAGTCTCCACCTGAATCTTTACGTCTACATATGATTAGAGGAGGGGCTACCCAATGTCCCATGTCCCAGGGACAAGTCTGTTGTTCTGCCCAGAATTCTACATGTCCCCGTTGTGTCCCAAGCTGGGAAAGAGCCCAGGAATCTAACTGACTGCCTTGTGGTGGATATATGTTGTTTCAGTCTGCCCAGGCTCCCTTCTTTGGAAAAACCTTCTCCCCTATACCATGTGGTTTGGGAAGATATCAATCAGAGTGTGCTGCCTGCTCTGGGGATGGCTTCATGACCCAAACACAGCCAACCACAGGACCGCCCCCTGGGCAATATGCTTTGTCCAAGGTGCAGGAGGGACACACGACACATCTGGATCAATCCGAATCCTGTCCTGGGTTGCATATATGGACCTCGGGAAAATAAACACTCTCTTTTGTTGGGGTTCCAAAACTGGGAGGATGTAATCTGAGGACTTGCACTAGCCATCTTCTCCGCCATGTGGAGAAACTAAAGATGCAGAATAAGCTGAGGTGAGAGAGACAGAAAGCGAGAGTGAGAACTTACAGCATTGAGTCCTGTTTTTGTTTCCTGGAGCAGCCATAAAAAAAATTACCACAACCTTGGTGACTTACAGCAACAGAAATTTATTCTCTCCCAGTTCTGGAGGCCAGAAGACTGAAATCAAGGTGTTGGCAGGGCTGCACTCCCTCTGCAGGCGCTGGGGGACAATCTGCTCCTGGGCTCTTCCCGCTCTGGTGGCTGCCAGCATTCTCTGGTGTTCCTTGGCTTGTGGCTGCACCACTCCAATCTCTGCCTCCATCCTCACATCACCTTCTCTGTGTGTGTCTCTTCTCCTCTTCTGTCTGTGTCTAATATCCCTCTGCCTCTTTCCTATAAGGATGCATGTGATTGTATTTAGGGCCCACCTGGATTATCTAGGATAATTTCCTCCTCTCAAGATCCTTCACTTAATCACATCTTTGCAAAATAATATTCACTCTTCTGCATATAGGGTAACATTTGCAGGTTCCAGAGGTTGGGAAGTGAACATATCTTGGCGGGGATGGAGGGAGCTTTTTTTAGCCTACCATAAGTCCCATTCAAGTCCCTGAGACCTTAGTTCCTGCACCTCTTCCTTCAGCCCCATTCATCCTCAGCAGCCAATGAGTTCCCTCTAGGCTTAGGCTAGCATCAGTTGAGTTTGGTCACTTGCGTTAAAAGCGTCTTAAATAATACACATCCCCATGGCTGCAGCAGGCTGGGAAATGAGGAGGCAGCCTGGTCCAGTGGACAGAACATCTGCTCTTCTGTAAGAGTTGGAGACAATCATTTCCTTTTCCTAGCTTTCATAACTCTTAAAAATATTAGGCTTAAAGGACTGTAGCATTTGTTAATGCTATTTTATTGTTTCAAACACTCTGTAATTATTTTTATGGCCTGATGATCAGCTGGGATTTTTTTCAATTGTGACCAAAAAAAAAAAACCCAACCTAAAAGGCTTGAGCGAAAACAAGCAGACAACAAAGCTAAAAAGTCTGGGGCTAATCAAGTCCAGCTCAGTCTGAGGCTCTGACGATATTCTTGGGCTCCTTCTCTTGGCTCTGCTTCTTTAGAGTGGGCAGTCTTTCAGGCCCCAGGAGGTAGCCCCCTGCAGCTTCAGACTCACATTATCGTGTACCTAGGCCAGTGGAAGAGATGGTAGGTTTCCCTGATGGGTAGAACAAAATTCTTGGAATTGGATCTCATTGGCTCCGTTGGCCTGACTTCTGTCAGATGCCCACTCCTGAACTGTGGCCAGGAATGAAATGCACTGACTGACTTACCCTAAATCATTGCTTTACCTCTAGAGTGGAGTAGAGCACACGGGTGGAGAGTGAAAGAGGAATGATATTCTAGAGGCAAATTGGATACGGTTACCTGAAGGAAGCTGAAAGCATGCTGGCTACCAAAGGAATAGATGTGTACTGAATATCATGTGGATTTCATGATATGAAATTCCTTTATTGATCCAAATTAATAGGCCTTCCAAGCCTATTGGCATGATAAGTAGATTGATTATCAGAGATCATAGTTTTGTGAGTATAATATGAAAATTTTTATTACCAATTTACAGAATTTTCAGAAATTAACTTGGAGGAGATTGTGTGGATCTAGCACCTTTAGACAGGGCAGAATAGGCATGCATTTAAATTATACATTGCTCTGTATACGTCAATAAACACATAAATATTTAATAAGGACTTTATTTCCCCAAGTGGCTAATGAAAGCATCTTGTCAGTGGTACTTTCAATGATTAAACAAAATGTCACAATGAATGTGATTAACAATGATAAATATTATACTCAACTCTAGAAGTGTTCTTTTGGCCTAAGTGGGAGATTTGGTTTTCCACAGCAGTGGTCTTCAAATTTTATGGTCACATACCTCCACCAATAACAATGGGCTAACATATTATATACATTATGAAACATAGACAAAATATAAAATAACAAGATGGGTTAAAGATAAGATAATCAACATTTTTAAAACATTTCATTATTAATGGTTACTAATGGTCAAAAAGCCTTTTTGTTCTCACTGGAAAAATAATAATAAATTTAGTGAGAGTGATGTTTTTATTTCATTTAGAAAACATTTGCTTCACATTCTGTGACAGAGAGAGTTGAAGGTCTGATTCTAAGTCCAGTCAATTGTGATATTTGGTTTTATGACTGTCAGAGGTGAAAAAAATAACTCACTATTGTAGACTGGATTGTGTTTCCCCAAAAATCATATGCCGAAGCCCTAAGCCCCAGTGTGGCTGTATTTGGAAATAGGGCCTTTAAGGCGGTGATGAAGGTTAAATGAGGTCAGAAGGGTGGAATCCTAATTCTATAGGAGTAGTGTCCCTATAAGAGGAGGAAGAGGTACCAGGGATGCACCTACACAGAGAAAGGCCGTGTGAGGACACAGTGAGGAGATGGTCATTTGCAAGGTAAGGAGAGACGTCTCACCAGAAACCAATCCTGCCAGCACCTTGATCTTGGACTTCCAGCCTCGGGAACTGTGAGAAAACTAATTGCTGTGGTGTAAGCTACCCAGTCTGTGGTATTCTGTTACGGCGGCCCTAGGAGACTAATACCCTCCAAATACACGCAGATCTGGATGGAAGATGTGCATCATTGGCTCACTCACAAAATGGCGACACTCATTCTTCAGTCCTCTAACCAATCATGCAAAAGTTTTTGTTGCCATTTGCCTAGTAAATTTCCACCTGCTCTAGAAATCATTTGTTCTTCAAATTAATTGAAAGTTACTGCATTTTTATATTTTTCACAAACGAGTAAATAAACCACTGGAACTCTTTGGAAGATTTTTAGACAAGTTTGAAAATTTTGTTGAAGTTTTTAAAATGGGCATATATGAGAGTTTTTATGGGTGCCACACCTTTATTGTTTTGAACAACAAAATCACCTAATGATGAAACATTTCCAAATATCCAATTTTAAAATACTTTCTCCATAGCACAAGTTTGTTTTTAAAAGCAATGACTTTCTCACTCATTATTAGCATCACAAATTTTCCTTGAAGTGGTAGACTGTGCGTGGATTTTTTTTTAATCCAATAGGTAGCATTCTACTTCTTATCACATAAAAAGACAACAAATTTGGAACAGCTGATTTTATGTTAAACAAAGGTTTTTGTTTTCAAGTTCAACAACATTTACGGCCTCTGACCCAAGATAATCTGTGAGCTTCAATGTGGTATAAAATATTTTCCTAGTCACTTCCCATATCGTTATTATTACAAATAATCCACGATACGTTAACGGCAGCTAGCTGCTGTCAGTCCCTTGTTGTGGGAGAATGCCCCCTCTCTCCTCACGGTACTTGGCAATGGGGTGTAGCTTATGATGTCTGATTTATGGACCAATTATGGGTGCCAGAGTCTATCTACACATTTGCAAAGTCAATTTCTGTTTTTAAATAGGAAATAGTTAAAAGTTAAAGGCAGAAATCCTAATATTGTTTTCCCATGCCCTTTGCAGACACTGCACCCCACTTTGGAGGACACTGGTTTCACAGTGTACATTGGGGATGCTTTGCTGCCATGGACATTGCTTGGCTAGCCTAGCATTCATTCCCTGCTTTTCCTGCCAACATTAGCCTGATTTTTTCTTTTTTTTTAAAGCTTGGCACCTGAGCTAACATCTATTGCCACTCTTCTTTTTCTTTCTTCTTCTCCTCCCCAAAGCTTCCCAGTACATTGTTGTATATGACTCTGGTTTGCTATGTGGGACCCCAAACCATAGTCTGTAACACAATTATCATCAGTATTTGCAAAGTCCTTCTATTAAATTATTCCCTTATTAGCATACATTAATTATAAGTTTATGTACCAGGCACTGTTCTAAGTAATTTACATAGATTAACACACGTAATCTGCACAATAACCCTATAGAATTAGTGCTATTATTATCCCTATTTTACAAATGAGGAAACTGAGACGGAGAGAGGGTAAGTAACTTGCCTAAGGTTTCACAGTAAGTAGTAAAGCCAAGATTCACTACCAAGGCAAATTTGAACCATGGCAGTCTGGCTCCTAAACCCATGCCCTTAATCAGTACAGTACACCAGAAAGACTGCACTACTCACATACTAACAGTTGGCATTGTCCAACTATCTAATTTTTGCCACTGTGATGAGTGTAAAGTAATATTTACCACTTATTGTGTAACCTTGGACAAATTAGTTAAACTCTCTGTGTCTCGCTTTCCTTGTCTGTAAAATGGGAGTAAGAAAATAATACTGATTTCATACAGTGGTTGTGTAGTTTGAGCTGATCTTGAGCATCCTTGCCCCTTGGCCACTTGGGATTCCTTTTTTGGGAATTGCCTGTTCATACCCTTGCCCATTTTTCTATTGTGTTTCCTGTCTTTTTCTTATTGATTGGGTCACATGTATATTGCAGTTATGAATTCCATGTTAGTTTTACATATTGAACATCTCCTTCTAATCTATCATTTTTTCTATGATTCCCTTGATTGAACAGGAATCTTTAATCTCAATATAATCAAATCCATCAGTTGTGCCCCAAATGAAGAGAGAATAAAGATATGAAAAACATTGTTTACACCCTAAGCAACTTAAAATCTAGCGGGAGAATCAAGAGCAACAACTATATGAACAAGTGTTAAAAATTGTATAATAGTATGCAATAAAATGCCAGGTTGGAAAGCTGTATAACCAACTGTTAACCTTGGAAAAGCATCCAAATTTTTCTGAGCTTCAGTTTCCTTAGTTGGAAAATGGAAGCAATAAATTAAAAAAATACCTTTCAGTTTGTTGTCATAATTAAATAAAATAAGACATGTGGAATGGCTCTTGTGGTACCTGGCACTTAGTATCAACTGCTATTCAGATACAAAGCAGATCAATGAGGTAATAATGGCTACCATTTATGGGGGTAGTACCTGCCAGGCACTTTCTATAAAGTACTTTATTTAAATTTCACACCCCCCTGCAAAGCGTTATCACTGTCCTTTTTCAGATGCACAAACCTAGGTTCAGAGAGTTTAAGTAATTTGACAAAGGTCACACAAGCTAGTAAGTGGTAGCACTGAGATTAAAAGCCAGGTTCGCTTGACCTCACACCTCATGTGCTTTCCAATATGCCAAGTTATTGTCAGAAAAGAAGCTAGAGAAGCAATAAAACTTTACTTGGGTCCTGCAATAGAAGAGACAGAATTTGAACAGACAGAGGGAGAAAGGGCAGAAAGGAGATGGAGCTGGATTCTGAGGGGGTGTAGTGCACGTGCAAAGGATGAAAAGTATTGTGAGTCACTAGATGACAGAAGGAAAACCTTGCACATCACAGTTCCCTTCAGTCCTGGCCCAGAGACTGTAACCATGGGCCCTCTAGGATCAGATCAAACTAACCCCATCTTAACAGAAGGTTAAGCTTGTTTTTCAGGGAGAAGCCAAAAAATGCAAGTCATGTAGCCAGAGAATGCACAGAAGAGAAAATCTTGACCTGAAATAACGCCTGAAACCAAAGTTTCCTCCACCCGACCCACCTACAGAACCAAAGGACCGGGACACGACTGGAACTTGAAAGAAAAAAAGTAACTTGGACTCTCAATGGAAGCGAGGGGTCCACTGTCTAGGAAGATCTGGTGTTAAAGGCCCTTCTACACTTTACCCTGAGTGTTTAAAGCGCTCCAATCAAAACCTGCCTTGCAAGCCCTCCTGCATACCAGCCTGGTCCCCCAGCCTCTTAAATTTTGCCCCAAGCTCTGGATCAGGAGACAGATTTGAGAGGCTCACCTCCTGTCTCCTTGCTGGTGGACCTCACAATAAAGCCTTTCTTTTCTCAAAAGCTGGTGGCGTAATTATTGGCTTTTTATGTGAAGTGGGCAGAGAAACCCCCTTTCGTGCAGTAACAAGACTGGGACAGAGTAGCTGGTGAGGGGACATTTATTCCCTTCTTCTTTTCTTTCTATAACAAGGAAGCAGGAGTGCATTGTCTGACTGGTGAGCGTGCAAGAGGAACTGGGGGTGTGCCACTCTGGCCCCTCCAGTTTGGGGAGCAGGCCTGTCCCAGGAAGCACATGCTTTCTTCCTTTCTAGAAACTGTAAAACTGCAGTCAGTTTCATACAAGCAGATTGTCCAACTCTGCTTGTGAGTGGGGGGGTATGTTCAGTTCTGGGGTGAAGTACAAGCAGGTCCTTATCCCCACAGATCTAACGCCATGGCCACCATTCCAGTTGTCACCAGAGACAAAGGTGACATTTTGCTATCAGTCTATCAGACTCCTGCAGCTATCTCAACGGATTCTGAACTTGTGGAGGGAATATGGGGGTTGTTTGAAGGCCCCTAAAATGGCAGCAGTTGGCACTCAACAAACCACAGTCAAAGAGTGAATATGACAAGTTCAGAGGACAATGAGAAGACTGGCCTGACTTGAGCAGAGGGCATATGTTAAGCAGCTGAAGTTAGATGGATACGGTACCCCAGAAATGGAAGACTTACAAGAAAGGCAGAGTTTGGATTTGATGGGGGAAGAAGAGTGCTGAAAGCTTCTGAGCAGGGGAAGAGCTTGAGGAAGACAGTGTTTAAATCAGGTAGTGAGACTACGGCAGTGGGTTGCAGTGGAGACCAAGGGAGGAGAGCCCAGAGCTGGAGGCAACCAGAGGTGGTTTCCAGAATTCCCAAGTGAGGGAGGATAAAGGTCTGGCGTAAGGGAAGAGAAAATGTGACTGGGGCTGAAGGGATGCACGTGATGTGATATCTCAAAGGGAAAACTGCCAGGGTATGGTGACAACCAGGTTTGGGAAGTGGAGATAGGTTTTCCGCGCACCACTCTGAAGGAGGCGGATGGGCAGGCCAGGGAGCTGGTGGGAAGTGGAGCTCAGCCTCGGGCATGTTAAATTTGAGGCGTCAGGCGGATTTGTTCTCGGCACCAGGGAAACCGATGCAAGGTGGGAAAGAGGCCACAGCTGCGAGCAGTTTGGGGCGTCAACACTGTCAAAGAGGCAGTGACATCTGAAGGCCTCCGGGAAGAAGTTGGCAGAGCTGGGAAGTATGAACATGGAGGGTACCTGGGATGACAGGGGTGGGAGCAGGGACACAGGTGCAGGGTGGGCGGAGGGGAGGGGGACACCAGTCGCTCCTGGACTGCTGGGAAGGACGGGATGAGGCTGCGGGCAAACGCTGGAGTCAAGATCTCAGCAGAGGAGGAGGGCCGCCACCTTCCCCCCCAGGAAATCCACAGTTGAACTCAAAGCAGCCTTCCCCACGCTGGCCAGTCCTCTGGGCCTTGTGCCCACTTCCTCGCACTCTGGCTGCAGTGGCGCCCTGGACCCCAGCCTGTGGGGGTCCCTCTGTGCCTCCGGCCCTCTCTCTATCAGCCATGGGGGGCGGCTCCGGCTCCCCAGGCCGCAGGGCGCCTTTTCCTCCAGGTTCCCGCCCCACACCGGGCCGGGGGCCCCGGCAGCACCGCCCACCTGGCCACCGCCGCAGCCGGCGCCCGCAGCCCGCCCGAGCCGCTGCAAGCCGGCGGCCCCTCCCGGGGGTGGGGTTTCGGCCTCTCCCCCCCCCGAACACACCCCCTCCGCCTTTGTTGCAACATCTCCCCGGACACCCCCCTCTCTGCCTCTGCCTCCACGTCCAGGGGTCTGAGGGGTGCTCGGCTAGGGGCCCGGCGAGGAGAGGGGTTCGGGCGGCGCCAGGACGCCCGCGGGCTCCCCGGAGTGAGGGGCGGGGAGGAAGCAGCGGAGCCCGGAGCCGCGGGGCCCGCTGCAGCAGAAGGGGGAGGAGAATGGGGAGGAGCTGGGGGGCAGGCAGTCGGGGAAGGAGGGGTCTTAAGGGGCGGCGAGCGCAGGTCGGATTTCCTCCGAGGCTGGCGATCAGCGGAGCTCCCACCTTCCCCTAGAGCTCGCTGCAGCCGCCCTGCCCCGCGCCCTCCGGAGACCGGGACGGGACCATGGTGAGAGCGGGGTGCGCGGCGCGGAGCCGAGGGCGGCCCGGGGTGGCCGGGCGGAGGGGACGAGCCTGCGGGACCCGAAGAAGTTTCTGGGGTCGGCGCGGGGCCCGGTGCCTTCAGTCTCGCTCTTCTCTCTTCCGCAGATGTGGACACGCTGGCTCGCGCTCGCGCTGGTGGCCGTCGCCTGGGTCCACGCCGAGGTAGGCGAGCGGCTGCGGAGGTCCGAACTCGGGCTCCGGGGCCACTTGGGTCTGCGCGTCAGGCGGGCGGCGCGTTCGTCCTGGGGATGCTCTCCCGGGTGGGACCGGGAGTTTGCATACGGGGGGTGAGGGGGGCGCTCCGAGCAGAAACGCTACTTGGGAAACTTAAACCTCAAAATCGGGAAAAGTAGTTTGGGCCGTAAGCGGAGCCGCACCGCGGCTAATATGGAGGGAGAGCGGGGAGGGGAGAGGACGAGCGGGCCCATCGCGACGGGGGCGGCGACAAGAGCAGCAGCCGAGTTCAAAAAGGCGCCTTGAGTTCTTTCCTTCACTTCAGAGGAAACTGAGAATAGTTGCGGACTTTTCCCTTCCGAGTCTGTTTCCTGGGGGGAAAACCCCCCACGGGATTCTTTTCTTTTTTAGGGCGGAATACAGTTTTTTCTCTTTTATGAAAGATTATGATTCGCTGAAATTTGGGGTTCTTTCTTTGTATAATGTCCTCGGATTTTGTGTTATTATCAGGGCCATGTCATGACCTTTTAAAATCTCTATTTTTCCCTTAAATTAGCGTTGCGCAAGTGTGAGACATCCCTTCCTCTGCCCTTGGGGGCTCCGCGTTTCCAGTCACAGTGTTTCAGCGCTTTTTTGGTAATGTTTTCTTTTCAACTCCAGTGACCTTCCTGAGACAGTACAAACAAACCAACAAACCCTTCCCTCACAAGCCCCTCCATTAACTCATGGTTTATGGATAGAAAATAAACAATTCTAAATTCCCTGTGCTCCAGTCTCCAGAAAAGTGAGGTCAGAAACCAAACATTTGATAATTATGGCAGGAAATGTGGAAGGAATTAAAAAGCATGAGGGAGAAGAAATGGAATGTACATTACAAAAGAAATAGCTCCCTGGTGGGTGGTTATTCCCCCTCTTTGAATTTTTTTCTTGGTATTGCAGCTTAGCCTCACCCTTAGCATCTCAGCTTGACTCTGCCTAGAAAAATCATAAAAGCAATCAAGCTCTTTTCGATTTTAAGAAAATACACCTTATCCTGAACTCTCATCTAATTCAGTACTATGTCTTTGGTTGAGCTGGAAACACGAGCTGGTTTTGCTCACAATGAAATAAAGAAACACCTACTGGATATCTGCTTTGTGTTATAATAAACCCCATTTTAGTGATGGGGAAACTGAGAGAGATTACAGATTTATCCACTGCCCTGAGCTGTTCGATGGTAGGAGTAGAACTTGAATCCAAGGCAGTCCGGTGTCACACCCCGGCCTCTTCACCACCACCCCACAGGAGGACCATGTATTTGCCAGGCACTGCTTATATAGCAGATGCCAGGCTGCATGCAGCATTTCTTTTAAAGCTTCCTGAACCTTGTAGGGTAGGTTTTGTTATCCCCATTTTACAGAGGAGGAATCAGGTTTAGGGGGATCAGGGAAGCTGCCCAAGGTCATAGTTCTGAAGGAGCATCTGAACCCAGCTCCCTCCGCCTTTGGAGCCCATCTTGAACTCCGGGTCTGCTTCTCAGGTGTTTTGTTTTCCAGGGTTTGGATCTGAGGGAGGATCTCTCTTTCATGGGCTGATTTAGCCCTGGCTGAGGAACACCCCGCCCTCCCTGCTGTGGTCCTCAAAAGGCAGCCGCAGGCCAATGATGGATGAGGCGAACCCCTGGTTGGTTTTACAGCGGGCTTAGGAATTGCCAGCCAGTGTGAAATCGCTGGGAACTGGAATGCAAATACAGATGAGGTGTGAGGAGGCTGTTGGTTCACTCACCACAAGGCTGCGTGGCCCAAGGTCCAGGATCTCACTATTCTAGGCAGCCTGCATACACCCCCTCCCCCCAGTGCATTGCAGGGAGAAGCAGAGCTCTCATAGGAAGTTCCCCCAGCAGCAGTTTCCTGCTTGAGGTGGAAGAGCAGAAAGTCCTCTTACAGAATTCTCAGGCAAAATCCACAGGGAAAGAGGCAAAATCAGGAAGTGCTGAGGCATGAAAACTGAGGGAGTTGGTGCAGAAAAGAGGCTATGAACTCAGAAAAGAGGAGTGAGGAGTAGCTATGAGCTAGTTACATTTTATGACTCCAGGTTATTAAGGGTTATCTTTTAATCAGTCCAGTCTCTTGGTGTCTGGCCCTAGTAACATTTGGCAAAATTTTAATCCATGTTTTAATAATAATATACCTTTAATTATTAATGAAAAGGTAAATTAACCTTAGCAATGTGGATATTATTTTAAACATTTTATCCTGTTAATAGTTAATAGTGCTTGCAGTCAAAATTTTTTTCCTTGTTAGCTATAACAACGTATAGAAAACAAAGCCAAATAATGATATTTATAGTCTTTATTGACATGAATCCACTTCTGTAGACTTTAGGGCTAACATTGTACAAATATGGTTGAACTTTTTAGAAATGAAATTTAGAAAAGAAACTGAGTTTTCTTGGTGCCTTTTGGTTTAATACAAACACAAAGATTCAATTCAACAAATTTTTTAAAAAATATGATCGCCTGACACATCATGTTGATATTTGAAGAAGCGAAGCCTTTGGAGTAGTAGACATCCAGGATCAGAGGTATCCCAAGCTTGGGAAAGGGTGGTTGTCATCATTATTAATGCCAAGCTTTTTTTTTTTTTAAAGATTGGCACCTGAGCTAACATCTGTTGCCAATTGTTCTGTTTTCCTTCTTCTTCTTCTCCCCAAAGCCCCCCGGTACATAGTCGTATATTCTAGTTGTGAGTACCTCTGGTTGTGCTATGTGGGATGCCGTCTCAGAATGGCCTGATGAGTGGTGCTATGTCTGCACCCAGGATCCGAACCAGCAAAACCCCGGGCTGCCAAAGCAGAGCCAGCGAACTTAAGCACTTGGCCACGGGGCCAGCCCCTAATGCCAAGCTTTAAATCCTGTTTGGTTAGAGTCAAGAAACTATTAACAAATCTCATTAAGGAAAGTGTCATATTTTGAGTATTTTCCATGATCTCTTACTGGCACCTCAGGGTTGCTTTTTGATTGCTCCCTTTCTTTCTTACTTTCTCTTGGTCTTAATACTCTATCACCATTGTATTCCTTCAGGCAGCCTCCATCAAATTTCTGCCCCATCCACCTGAGCTCGCACTCATGCACTCTTTAGAGTCTGTGCTGGAAAGGGCGTGTTGAGGGGTGTGGCACGTGTCTCTTGATGAGCATATCTTAGTGTCTGGTATGGATGAGGAATGGGAGGTGTGCCAGCAGCAGAGGGAGAGCTTCAGCTAACAATCACACAGCTACCCCTTTTCTCCATTCTTCTGGGAGGGGGCTATGTGGCCCTGCTCACTCACCCTCACCAATTTCGCTCCCATTGAGAATTACTGCAGTTCCCCGAGAGGTGTGGATGGTGGGGGCTGGGAAAGGTTGAGAACCTAGGTGCTAGGGCATGTGCCCTTGAGTCTCAGTAGGCTCAGTCCCTTCTACATGGCAGGCTGGAGGGGACCCTGTGGGCCAACTGCTTCCCAAAGACAGCCTTGGCAGGTGTCCAAGCGCTCTGATCCCCAGCATTCTGGCTCTATAAGTTCATCATGATAATCACATGTACAGGGGAGTGATTCACACAAATTAGAACACTCATTTCAGTAAGGCAATGCTTGACCCATGAACTGAGTGCATCATTTAAGGTAATAGTAACAAGGACAGTAACAATAGACAAGATTATTAGGGCATTGTCCCTCTGAAGCCAGATTCCTTAACCTCATTTACACCCTGTTATCAACATACAGTTAATCAGCCACGAAGGGTTTTATTGGCTGATGTGGGATCTCCTCTGTACTCTCTGGAATTATTCCAATGGTAGATTCAGGCAGGCCGAGGGTCTGACCCACATCCGCTGACTGCTTCTTGGAGCTGCAGCAAAATTAGGGTTTTAATATCCATCTTGTACATTAACCGCTAAAATAATCTCTTGTTTGTTTATCCTTTGGCAAATAAACTGCTTGCTGTGATTCTAAAGACCATCGCTAGAAACTGAGATGTGAAAACAGCAGATACTCTGCTGAGTAGCCAAAACAGATGGGCAAGTGCCCTGAAAATTGTGGCCCTGGCCATTGAAAATGTCTTTAGAAGAGGGGGGACATGTTACAGTTCCCATAGAAGTCTCTGCATTGGGTGATGGAAAGCAAAAGTCAGTTCCCAGGCTCAGGGGAGCTAGTTGGGGAGGACCTGTGAGGTAGAGAAGATCGGGGGCGTAGGCTGCAGTGGATGTAATGTCCCAAAGAAGAAAATTAAGTCTTTAAAATCAGCGAGGCAGAAAGACGTGTTTCCAGGAGAATGGAGAAAGGAAAGGATGAGCTGTAAATATCAGTGGTCACACATGGAAAATTGAGAATGTCACTGTGTGTTTTTCCTACTCCTCCTCAAATAACTGGACATCCAGACAGAAAATTTCTAGCAGCCACAAATAGTATTAGCTTAATGACGCCAGATATGATAGGATTGAAAAGCCCCTTACACTTAGATGGGTTCATTTTGTAAGCCAGGTGATTAATGTCCTGCAGGTCAAATTCTTGCTTTTCTCTAAGGTGCTGTCTTCTGGTGCCTGGGACTTTGGTGCGGGGCACTTTGTCCAGGAGCAAGTAGTAATGGTAGGAGCCTTCCCTTCACGATGCCAATCAGGCAATATTCCCTGCTGCCGGCTGAGCATGCCCTACACACAAGGCAGAGTCATGGGTGAAGTGTAAGACCTGTCTCTGCCCTCAGGTTGCTTACAGTGTAATGGTGGGCCAGGTGCTTTTAAACTCTGGCAGCTATAATGTATATTGTTATAACTACGTGATGAACAAGTATCTTTACAATTATTGTTGCTTTTTTTTACATCAACATATTGATTTTTAAAGTTCTTTTACATTAGCACAGTACACACATCTTTAATGTATAGCTTGATGAACTTTTTTTTTTTTTTAAAGATTTTATTTTTTTCCTTTTTCTCCCCAAAGCCACCCGGCACATAGTTGTACATTCTTCGTTGTGGGTCCTTCTAGTTGTGGCACATGGGACACTGCCTCAGCGTGGTTTGATGAGCAGTGCCATGCCCGCGCCCAGGATTCGAACCAACGAAACACTGGGCCGCCTGCAGCGGAGCGCGCGAACTTAACCACTTGGCCACGGGGCCAGCCCCTAGCTTGATGAACTTTTACATATGGATACACCCATGTAGCCACCACCCACTCCATCAAGACTGAGGGAGTTGGTGCGGAGAGGAGGCTGTGAACTCAGGGTGTGTGGAAACAGTTACAATGAAAAAGGTGAGGAGTAGATATGATCAAGGTTACATTTCACCACTCAAGGATCATCATCATTTAATTAGTTCAATCCTTTGAAGTCTGGCCCTAGTAATGCTTGGCAAGCTTTTAATTCATGTTTTAACAATAATAAACCTTTAATTATTAACGAAAAGGTAAATTAATCCTCTCCATATGAGACTTGCAATTTGGATATTATGTTAAGTGTTTAGCTTGTAATTAACAGTGCTTGCAGTGTAAAATTGTTTTTCTTGTAGCTACAAGGACACATAGCAAACACAGTTAAATGCAATCTATATTGACCTGAATCCATTTTAGCAAACTTTGGATCAGCTTTCAGGGAGCTGACTTGACTGTTTGCAGAGAATATTCCAGGGCTCAGTATAATCTATGCTGAGAAACTCAATCAAGGAAAGAAACTCAAATAATGCTATTTGACCACTTTGCCCTGGTCATTATTACTTTTAAAGGGACTCTACATAAGATGCATTTAATATTTATGATAGCTAAAAACTTAAAACCTACTACATATCCAACAACAGGAGAAGAGTTAGGAGTTAACAGAAATATGTTATGTAACATAACATGTTACATATGTTACAATATGTAGCAGCCACTAAAAGTTATGTTTACATAAATTTTGAAAGCTCTGGCAAATGATTATGATTTAATTTAAAAACAGAACACCATCCCCACCCCCTGCCAATGCCTTATGCTCACAGCTGTGTAAAAATTTTTGGAGAAGTATAACAAAATGTCTTAAAATCCATTATGAAGATTCTTGTGACCTCTCTCCTTTTTCAAGAGGAATTTACCCTCCTAATATATGCTATCTTTAAGTATAAAAGTTAATGTGTTATTTTCTGATAAAATATGAAAATAAAATATGCTCATAAAAAGATTAGAGAATATAGAAAAGACTAGAGCAAGGAATAAAATTACCCATAATTCCACCACCTAAAGATAAATGAGCTCTTCCTCCCTCCTTTCAGAGAAATTATCAAAATCGGTGAACAGGTGTAAGTGATGCACCTGGTAGACGCTGTAGGGAATAAAAGTAAGTACCTCCCAACATCATGAGATAAATGGCCTCCAGAGATGGCACAAACATAGCATGCATGTCACCACTACCCTCTCCTTTACCCATGACAGACATTGGTAATCACTCGTAGAATATTTTCCTTCTGAGCCTGGAGGAGGTTTGAAAATCTTTCTCAGCAATGTTCTAGGTAAGCACTAGCAATAAGTCTGTCTGTGAGACACAAGATATTTGCCATTCTTGTCAGAAAATTCAATCCAATTTGACAAACATTGGTATATCTTTAGCCAAAATTAAGGTGATTCAAAGGCAGAGTTTGGGACTATGTGAAACAAAGACAACATGGGGTAATAGGTGATAGGACTAAGGTAGCAAATGGATGAAAGTGTCAAGAAAAAAACTCTTTGTTCCTGGCCTAGTCTTCTCAGTTCTTTAGATGAGTTCGAACACCTTCAAGTAAGCCAAACCCTCTAATGTTGACCATCAACAAAAGTATGATAACAAGAATTTTCTTGGCTGTTCTGATGGAGCAAACGGTTGCTCTTGCTAAGGCTCTGAGAGCTGCTGCTGTCATAGATAACAGCTTCTGCATTAGCAGACGTCTGGCAGTAACCTGCTAATAGAAAGCTCTTTGGGTAATTGGAGTACAAAATATATCCTATAAATCTGCATTTTCTGCTGTGGTTGGAGGATTTCCATGTAATCTCTTCCCAGACTTTTTATATGCTCATTTGGAAGCCATCACCAATAAGCTCTTCCCAGGATTAAGTCTGAGTTTATGACCTTTAAAATGTTCCCTGAATAATCCCAGACACTATTTGTGACTAAGCTGTTGCCAAAACCAGGCATGTGACACATGGCAAAAGCCGTGACATGTTTTAGGCCCAGATTTATACATGCATGTGTTGTGGTATATTTGCTTGAATGGATGTAGGGAAAATGTCTCTTTGTCTTTACTTGTTAGTGTGGTCAAGATTTAAAATCCTTGTGTCTGAGGCAGAATTTGTCTTTTTCCTGCCAGTCTTTCTTTTATCCTTTAATGATAGAAAATGAGTGTAATTTATTGATCTGCAGAAGTGCCAGACATCACGTTCGTCACTTTGCACATATGCTGCTACAGAATAGTGTGGAACTAAAAGGCAGTTCCCTATAGGTCCCTGTTCTGAAGGGGCTGCTGCCACCATAGCTACAGTACAGCTCAGAGGGACCTGGCTGCCAGGGGCCAGATCCATGGCCTTTGCAGAAATTACCACCCCCTTCCTCACCTCTTGCTGCTGGTTCAGAAAACCCTGAAATGTGGCCATGGGATGGATGCCTTCTTGGAGTTTGAGAGGCTGCTCTTGAGCCTCTGGGGCCGTGTCAGCCTGTCCACCTTGTCCGCTTGACTGGTCTGTCCAGTAGGCGGCAGCTTTTTGTGTGGCACACATCTGAGATTGTGTCTGTTCCTGGGGTGCTGGTGCTCTTTTCTCATTTCCCGGTTTCATGTCCCTCAAGCCTTCCAATGAGCTTCTTGCACCTTTCCCTCTCTCGTTCTCGTCTCTGGGTGTTTCCAAGCCTTGTCTTTTACACAGACCCTGTCACAGAACCTTCTCATTATTAAGGACATTGTAGAAGAATAAGAGTCTTGACATAGAAGTCCTGCCCTGCCACTTTCTACCTCCTGTCACCTTTTTGAAGTCACGTAATATCTCTAACTTGCAGCTTCAGTTAGGAGCGGGGCTTTCGGGTGGCGGACCAGGTTTGAATTCTGACCTTGTCTTGCTGTGAGGCCTTGAGCAAGTTACTGAACCTCCCTGAGCTCTTTTTGCTCATCTGTCAAGTGGGAATACTGGCTGTCTCTCTGCCTTTCTGTCCACTTAGAGAATGGAAAAGGTTTCTTCTACTCATGGCACATAGTCGACACCAAAAACAAACACCTGCAAGAGAGGACATCCTTCCACCGGTCCCTACTAGGCACTGGCAAAGGATGTTTTTGACTCTGTAATGACTTCAACAAGAGAATTCTGAGTTTACACATGGACATTCACTAGGCCTGTCTGTCTTTGTACAGCCTGCGTGCTGGCTCAGGTGTTATTCTGTTTACAGATTGATCCTTGAAAGGAAGTAGAGCGTGATGGGCGAGTGCTCAGGCCTTGAAGCTAGATTACCTGAGTTTAAATCCTCGCACTGCGCTGATTAGCCCTGCGATCTTGGGGAAGTTGCCTAACCTCTCTGGGCCTGTTTCCTCATCTATAAAGCAATTAGAAGAGTGTCTTGGTACATGGAGGGCAGTAAGTGTTAGCTATTATGGTCATTCCTGTAGCGTCTCTATTGGAAGAGCTCTAAAAGCCATGGGGTGTGTGCTCATGGCTTGCAGAACTCTGCTCACCTCTGACTCTCTCCTGAGATTAAGATTCACTTTCTTCTTAAAAGACAACTAGGATTATTTATTTCAGTGGATGCTTTGATGCCCAGAATTCATATCAGAACCCTTGCTTCTACTGAGCCAATCTTGCCGTCAGACTTCTAGACAGCGTTTCCTCTGTGGAGCCACAACCCTCTCATTCCTCCAAGAGAGTGAAGCCCTCGCTGAGTGCCTCCTGTGCTCAGCAGTGGGCTATGCCAGCCAGCACAGCTTCCTCCCTAAAGACACGATGAACGAGAGAGCGAGCTGGCGAGGGAAGAAGAGTGAGAAGAGGCACAGAAGAGAGGTAACAAAACTCCTCTGGAATGTTTCCACATTCGGTTTTTGTCTCCTGAGTCCCTCCTTCTTACAGATGGAGGTGGCCACCAGATATCTTGGATTTTTTTCTGGGCTGGTCATTTTCATATATTCTTGCTGTAGTCCCTGCAGCCTGCCTGCTACTGGGCCACGAATTCTAAACTTGGGGTTTGGAAAATAGAATGAGGCAAAGGAATAGAAGCCTTTGCTTTCATTGTTTGAATAATAAATACCTCCTCTCAAAGACAGGATAGGAAGGATTCCTGGATCCGGCTGGGATTGTCCCTTTGGAAACCAAGGCAACCCTTTGGGTGTTTTGCACACAAACCCTGGGTTCTCTGCTGGGCGCTGCTGTGTCTGGCAGCCAGCCCTGACTGCAGCCCCACGTGGCCACTGATGCCCAGGCCTGGGAGCCCAGTCTCTGTTGCCCCTTATGTGGCTCTTTGCTCTCTTCTTTGTTTTTCCCCTCTCCCTTCTTGTCTCTCCTTTTCTTTCTCATCTTCCTCCTCCGCCATTACAAAGAGGTCATTCTGGAGTGTTTGGCTGGATGGGGAGCTCCCAGATCATCCACATACCACCAGCTTCACATTCTATGCAGCGAGAAAGCTGCACAGTGTGGAGGCATTATTTTGCCTCACCCATCTGGGACAAAGGGAAATTGCTCACAGGAAACTCAAGAAAGGAAAGTCAAGAGCACCACAAACCCGTTCTCGCTCAGGCACTGAGTTAGTGCTGGTGACTAAAATGCAGACCTTGTCCCCAAGGAGTTTGCAGTGGAGGAGTCAGACGGGGACACGGGCTCAGAGTGACCCAGTGTGGAAAGTGCGAGGACAGGCCTGAGAACCTGACCCAGCACTGGCGGGTCTGGGAAGGCCTCCAAGAGGGAGCGCCCCACAAGCCGAGCCCTGAAAAATGAGTGGTAGGGAGCCAGACAATGGGCCAGAGGAGAGGAAAAGAGCCTCATCTTATTTCATTCTCCGAACTCGATAATGCAGTTCTTATAATCGTCATTTTATCAGTGAAGAAACTGTGGCTCAGAGAATTCTGTTAGTTACCCCAAATCAGCCACCTAGTAAGTAGTAAAGCCAAGATTCAAACCCAGGACTTCAATTCTCAAGGCAAATGCTCTGGGTTCAAGTGAGCTCAAGGTCCGCTCAGGCTTATTTCTGAACGTGACTTTGAAAACAAAGCAAAGACATTTTTGCTAGGTAACAGGGACACAAAAAAGAAAACCCTGCATAGGCCCTGTCATTGAACTCTTCCCACCATACCAGCTGTAAGTGCCTGGAGCGACTTCAGGCCTGGTCATTCTGGCCACATCGACAGCGGCATGGTCTTGGTTTGGTTCAGGTGCAGCTGCGTCTCTGACCCGCTCTGAAGGGTAGTGGTTCCATCAGAGCACTTGCAGCATAGGCAGTGCCTCAGAAGATGTTTTAAGGCAGTTTCTTTGTCCTGCAGATGTATTCACAACTCTTCCACACTGAATAAGACCAAATGGCAAGATAGCTGTAAGAGTTGCTGTGGGGGGCCGGCCTGGTGGCGCAGCTGTTAAGTGCGCACATTCCACTTCTCAGTGGCCCAGGGTTTGCCGGTTCAGATCCCAGGTGTGGACTTGGCATCGCTTGGCACACCATTCTGTGGTAGGCGTCCCACATATAAAGTAGAGGAAGATGGGCACGGATGTTAGCTCAGGGCCAGGCTTCCTCAGCAAAAAAGAGGAAGGCTGGCAGTAGTTAGCTCAGGGCTAATCTTCCTTGGGGAAAAAAAAAAAGAGTTGCTGGGTATGGTTGTTTAGTCTGTCCACTGCACAAATGTGGCTGGCTAAGAGGCAAATGGGGCTGACTGCATCCTGCACTCTGTTTACCAGGCTGTGTGCCCTAGCATGGGCTTGTCTGTCCATCCAGAGGAAAGGGTGTCTTTTCTTTAACGGATGGGTAAAGCTCCTCAAACCCAACATTTTCTCTTAGATATATGATGCTAATTGGACTCAGGTTGCCATTTCTCTATCTATACATTTTATAAATTGATGTCGTTCAGAGTCTTATAAAATTTTTACAATAGACCTCTATCAAAAGTTAGTTTTGTATTTTTGTGAATTTTCTTCATGGATTAGCTAAGATGATACAATGAAAATTTAAAAAATCTATTCTTTTGCACCCACAAATGTGCTTCTTTTGGCTGTTGCCCAACTCAGTCTAGTTTGGGAGCTGTGATTCCCGAGGAATTAAGAACAGCATTCCTAGCTTCCCTCTGATTCCTGGATTAGCACAACTTCCCTCAGCCCACAGCTGAATTCCAGCCCCGAGGAAGAAATGTCTTGGAGTGAACTCCCAGCCTGGAGCCTGTCAGAGGTGGTGTCATGTGTTTGCCTTAGCTGAACAAAAAGCAAGCAGGCTTTCCGGGCTCGCTCCGCCTCCCCACACCCCCCTCTGGAGAGGCCGGTTAGCGTCTAGACAGTGTCTGCTTGGCACTGCGCCTTCCAGCACAATCTGCGCAGTTCTGCAGCTCTGGCTTGGGTTGCCTCTCCTCGCTCATTTCCCCAGTTTTCTTAGTCTGCCTTAAACTGTTTCAGTGGCACCGATGTGAGCCACACACATAAGAAGCAGGTGAGTGAATCTGTGAGATTGTCAGGGTTCAGCAGTCTTGAGAGGTTCACAGTTGAGAAAACACCCACAGTGCCGGCAGAAGCTGGGGCTGAGTTTATAGAGATCCCCGATGGCAGCTGGCTTCCAGCAAGCCTCCATTTGTTGGCCAGAGATGGGCTGGAGCAAATAACCCAGGACAGACAGTGGCACCCAGGCCATGAGCCTCATTACTGCCTTCCACTGTGGTGTGACCTTGGGCAGGTCACTGGACACCTCATCTGCAAATGATGAGGGTCAGAGCAGGCGAGCTCTAAACCCAGCTCTGAAATCCCATCCCTCTAGAAGGAGGCGGACATTTTAGGTTGAATTGTCAAATATTCTACCTAATGGAGTTAGGATAGTGGATAGGTCTTGTCTTAATTGACGGCCTGGGCAGGAACAGTTTTAAAGAGAAGCTGGCCCAGGAATGGGAAAAGAGAATGAATAAAAGCAGGAGGCATTTTATGTCCCTTACTTGCTCCTGCAAGTATTGAGTGCAATATAAACAGTACAGCACGTGGCACCCGAACGGTCTTCATGCCCAGGAATCCCAAACACCTGATTTTTCCACTTTAGAAACCAGCTGCTCAACAACACTGGACAGGAAATGAAGGATGCTTGGTCCCCTTGGGGTTGAGCAAGGACGCTTTAAAAAGAAAAAAAGAAAACCCCAAATTCCAAAGTGTGTAACTTGAGCTTCTATTGAACTTATTTAAAAAAACAAAAACAAACTTTCTTCTGACCTTTGTAAATATTCACATTATCATTAAAAATAATAATAAATTTTCATTAAAAATAATGATGCAGTATTAAAATGGCCTACAGAAATAGTTGTCTGAAGATGTGGCACACTCTAGGTTTGCTTTCTGGAGCCCTTCTTGCCTTCTCCCCATGTTGCCTCACCCATGACCAGGATCCTGCGTTTCCTGAGCACATATTGATGAAGTCCCTGCCTGGTCCCATGCCCTTCTCTCTAAGTCAGTGCAGGGCTCGTGTTACAGCTGGGGGCACTGTTCTTCCACCTTGACCTCAGCGGTTAAATCAAGTGAAGTGACTTGCGAGGGTGAACTCAGTGAGGAAACAGAGGCCAATGCAGATGTTTTAGTCCTGCTTAAAGCTTGGTACCTTCACTGCACTCCAGTTCCCACATCCCACCGGATAAGCCTAGAATATTAAGTTGTGCTGACTGTTGGTCCTGAATGGGGGGCCAGCCCAATGTTGTATGTGCTTTCCTAATAAGGCTACTTGTAAAACGAGAATTGAGTTAAAATTGGCTGTGCTCTAGGGTAGACTATAGACCGAGACACACACATAAATTTCACTACTTAATTGACACTACTGAATTGACTTAAATTTCACTATTTGGAGAACATGACCATCTACCTATAGCTCAAATACACTTCTCTCACAACAACCAATTCCTGTGGAGACTGATGAAGAGAAGCATATACGTTCTGTAGGCACAGGTTCTACCAACTGTAGATCAAAAGGCCTACCACAGTGTGTCTGTACCAAACATGGAGATGCACACTTTTTCTTGTCATTAATCCCTAAACAATACAGCATAACAACTATTTACATACTATTTACATTGTATTCGATCTTATAAGTAATCTACGGATGCTTAAAGTATATGGGATGTCGGATGTAGGTTAAATGCAAATATTGCACCATTTTATAAGAGCGACTTGAGGATCCTTAAGTTTTGTATCCATGAGGATTTGGAAACCAGTCCGCCTGCAGATGCTGAGGGATGACTGTAATTCAGTTTCCCTTAATTTGACTGTTTTGTTTAATTCAGTTTAGTATTTGACTTCTGGTCTACTGTCCTGATCCCTTTCTGAGCCCAGGCAAATAGATCAGTGCTTATTTTTGTCGCTGTGAAGTTTGCTTGTTAATGAACATCAGCTTAATCAATATGTGTTATTCATTCATTCATTCATTCCCCATCTCATTCCTAAAATGAGAGAGATGTGTTTCCTCTCAAATCCCGTGGTTACCATGTCCCACTAGCTCTGTCAGAATTAGGCTAACTGAGCGTAGTTTCCCTTATAGGGAAGGACCCACATTTGTGGCATAACATTTGCAGCAGAGAAAAATAAAATGGATGGAGAGCTCAAAGATGGTCCAGAGAAATTCTTGGTGACTCTGACAAGGATACCTAACTCATCTAAACTTTAGTACAAAATGGATACATATGGAATTCCTGTTAGAGCAGCTAAAAGCTACTGAAGCAGAATTCCGGTGCCCACACTGAGCACAGACTCAGACATACCTGAATGTCCTTCACTGTCAGGGTCTCCATCAGGAATGCCCAGGTGTGGCTTCTGGGTGGCCCTGGCCAGCTCACAAAACCTGTTTTGGAATGGAGGCAGAATTTACAAATGCCCAGAATGCTCAGCTTCACTTCTTCGAGGGCATCCTCATCCTTGGGTCTTCACTATATGCTCTAATTACGTTGCGACAGTTAATTGGGGGCAGGCTGAGGTCTACATCAGAAGTGGGACATTCACCTGGCTTCCCCTCAGACTCCTAAGAATCTTTCAGGTTTATGTCCATTCATGCTCTGTTCCCCCACCTCCTCTAGTCTTCTGTGCTTGGCATTTTCTATTTCCTTTCCTTTCTTATCCTGTGTGGCCTTGGCCTTGCCAACAGCCACATGCAGGGAAGCAGACTTCCTGGTTTAACTATTTATTTTAAGGGTAAAGCCTTTTACTTTATGCATTAATTGGTGTCTGCATCGTGTTCATCAGAAGAGTAATTTTCTGCGTGGCACCGAGGGCTGGCTAATGATCAAAGAAAACCCCAACACAAGGACAGCCACTTCAGGTGTGAGTTCATTTGGGGTTTCTCAATTTCCTTTTTTGGGGTGTGGGACAAGAAGGGAGAGTGAGATCGGGAAGTGTTTTGAGTAGAGGCCAGACATTCAAGTCTTTCCTTAGTGTTGGGTATAATAAATTCAGTACTTAGTGCAGACTTATTTCTTAATAAAATTTCTTAAGCTACTTCTGGGCCATTTTGTTTAAAGGACACTTACAAAGTTAATCACTTTCTCTCTGAGAACTACAACTGGAAAAGAGTCTGTGTTTTTCCTTATTTTCTACAAAAAAACGTGTAATATAACCTGGATAATAATAAGAAACTATGAAAGTTGGAATTTTTGTATTTGTGACACCCCCTATATAGGTACCCTCTGTTTTTAAACTAAAATGAACCCTGAAGGTAATATGAAATCCTGTAACAACAACCAATGCTTGAGGATTATTAACCCCACTGTGTTGGTCATTTTTCATCTTAGGTAATTGCGTTTTTCCCTCTGAATTCCCTTTACACTTTTGATCAAACAGAGGGCTCTTCATTTCCCTCTTAGGTTGCTTCACCGAATTGCTAGTGGATTAGGGAGCAAGCTGGGCTCCTTCCCAGAGGCTATATTTCAGTTGGTGATTGCGTTATTTTTCTAGCTAATGCTGTCATTATTTTGCCCAGTATAAAATGGCATTGTCATTTCGTGACCATAATTACTTATGTTACGGTGGCCAGGACTGTAAAGACCTCATTCCCCAGTGACCTGTTGTTTAACTCCAGGAAAAAGTCCCCTCTGCCTAGGTTGGTGAAGTGAGTGTGTGTGTGTGTGGTTCCCAGATAGCTGAGGGCTATTATGGGCTCTAGATTACCAGTCTGTGGCTTTTGATGTGAAAACAGCCATATTCAAAAAACCATGACATTCTCTTTGAGGGAGAGACAAAAATTAGGGATTCGAAGCCCAAGGGTCTTGGAAGCATGTGAACTGTCCCAAAACAGTTCTTGTTTAGGAATGGATGGAGTAAACAGGAAGAGGGAAAACAGGGGTGGGGACGACCGCGGGAAGAGGAAGGAGGCAGTGATGGGGTGGGAGCCCCTCACCGTTGGCCGTAGTGCGGTAAGGAAATGAAGGCAGGGCGATAAAGTGGAGAACGTCTGGTCTTAAATGCTTCCTGAGGAAATACTGTGAGTGAACGCTGCTGATAGATTTGATCTGAAAAGATACGTAACTGTTTTTGCTCAGTAAATGCATGGTCTGTAAGCAAAACTCCCAAGAGCAAATGATAATGTAAAAGTTGTAAATTAACATGGTGCCTGTGTAGAGTGTGTTCACCAAGGGAAATAATGATAGGAAGTACCTTACACAAAGTAAGTGCTCAAGAAATAGGAGCTGCTATGCTTCTGGTTGCTTTTGCCTGAATTCCCCGGGAGAGTAAAACTACAGGGAAAGACAGACAGAGCCCAGACCTTGGTTTCTCAAACTCCGTGTTGAGTGATGTTAATATATGTGCTAGGTAGATGGCTTTTTAGTTGCAGGACTTTTCAGAGCCTTGCAATGTTCATATACATTATTTATTTTCCTCTCTAGGAGGAAAGGTTTTTGTTTGTTTTTTTTTTTTGAGGAAGATTAGCCCCGAGCTAACTGCTGTCAATCCTCCTCTTTTCGCTGAGGAAGACTGGCCCTGAGCTAACATCCATGCCCATCTTCCTCTACTTTATATGTGGAATACCTACCACAGCATGGCGTGCCAAGCGGTGCCCTGTCTGCACCCAGGATCCGAACCAGCAAACCCCGGTCTGCCGAAACAGAATGTGCGCACTTAACCACTGCACCACTGGGCCAGCCCCTAGGAGGAAAGTATTATAAGCAATGTTTCCCAGACATTTCACCACAGAACAGCATTTTAAAACATACCATAAATATTTCAAGGCTAGTGTTCCATGAAACAGTTTGGAAACATTGGTCAATTCCAGGCAGATTTCTGTAAGTAGAGTCTATTTACATCTGACCCCAGGTCTTAGTGGGCTTGCTGAACTCACTTCCTAAACTAATTCCGTTTCATTGGTAAGGCATGGGACTCATCTGGACTCCAGGGCCAGTATGAGAGAATATCCTTCTGGGAGTGACTCCAGACTGGACCGTGGGCATGGCCATGTCCCTACCTGCCTAAAACTGGCTGGATTTTTTGATTGTCCAGGAATTTTGAAATACCCAAAAATCTTCTTTTCACTTTTTCACTTTCCCTATCCAAACCCAGTCCATCAGCAAGTCCTGTCAACTCTACTGTCAGGATATATCACCTCTTCATGGACTGTTCTCTGTCTCCATCGCCACCACCTCATCCAAGCCACCTTCATTCTGTGCCTGGACTATTGCAGTAGCATCCTAGATGCTCTCCCCCTTTTCCTTCTTGCCTGTCTCCATCTGCTTCTCTACACAGCAGCCTGAATAATCTTCCTAAGACAGGTATCTGATCATGTCACTCTCCCACGTAAAACCCTCCAGCGGCCCCTTTGTCATTAAGAATAAAATCGAAATATCTTATCAGCGCCTGCAAGGTCCTTCATGCTCCAGCCCTTGCCTGCTTTTCTCAGCTTACCTCTCACTGCTCTCCCTTTTGGACCCTGTGTCACAGCCACACTGACTTTCTTTTGTTCCAGAAACATAGCAAATTGCACCCTGCTTCAGAACCTTTGCACTTTTCTTCTCTCTGCCTGAACTGCTCCTCTCATCCTTCAGGGCTCAGCTCAAGAGAGCGTTCCCTAATGACTCGATCTAAGTGGTACTCTCTGTCCCAGATCTCTCTGTCAGACATCCTCTGTAGTCTTCTAGGTATTGACCACAATCTGAAATGATCTTGTTGTTGGTGTTTATTCTCTGTCCTTCCTCTAGAATATGTACTCCTTCAGGACAGAGCCCTCCTCTGTCCCATACACCAGTGAATCCCCAGCATCTGGAACTGAGCTTAGTGAGATGCTCAGTGAATATTTCTTGAATTAATCCACTGGCCAAATGGATTAATTAATGAACCCAAATATCTCATATGCAATATGAGAAGATGCACGGTATCTTGCCTATAATCTTTGTACCCCAACCATCTCTGTGCTGGATTCTCTAAGTGTGTTATGCACCTGGGAAGGTGGTTGACAGCACTTTTCCGTCAACACTTTGCTTAACCTTGGACGTGGTAGTAATGCTGGGCTTGCTCAGTCTGACCCCTGGACGCTGATGCTCTCAGCTCCAGGTGAAGCTGGAATTTAAGCAGAGGCTAGCTGAATAGTAAATATTTTTATTTTTTCCTTCCATGATCAGCAATTCTAATTTAACTGGGCATCATTCCCAGAGTAAGCTAATGTCCCAAGGGACTGTAAAATAAAGCATTAAATTCTGTTATTTCTTTGCCCCAAAGCCTCTGGTCACTTTGTCTTCTGACCTCACCATTTGCTGAGACCTTCACTTTTTGGGATCCTTTCTGCTCTTGCCCTCTCTCCTGTTTCATTTGAATGGCAACCGTGATGTCCCCAGTATGGGAAAAACAATGTCTCTGGACTTAGACATTAGATCTCAGAGAAGTCTTTTATTCTGGAGAAAGTTCCACCAAAGGCACAGAGATCAGCAGTGGGTGGAGTCCTGGGGAGCAGACCACCCCCACTTACCCGCAGTCTTACTTCTGTAAACTCTTACAGTGCACCCTTCCACCAATTTTCCTGACTTCCATAGCTTCTTGCTCCACTTTTCAGTGGAGTGAGGGAAACCAAAAGCAGTTCAACATGTGGCATTTCTCCAGTGTTTAGTCAGTTAAAAATGAAGGAGAACAGAGCTTTGAGAACTACTGCTACATAATACTTGGGAGTGTTTTTACCGCAAATGATAATCTATCTGTAGCAACTAAGCTAGTAGGATTTTGTGTAGAGTTTCTGAGGCAGTCCTTGGGGGAATACAAAAAGAACAGAAAAGGAGGTCTTTGTGCATTGTTGGTACAGCTTTAGGGTCTCCCAGGATTTTAATCTCTGCAAAAATAGGGAGTTTGTCTACAATGGCGCGGAATACCGGGCAGTCCCGCATTGGCGGGCCTCCTGTCAGCTAAGGCCTGATTGGCCCGCACAAGTAGGTTTTACAGTTCCTTCTCCCCAGCTGTGACTTCCCAACTGTTCCAAGGAAAGAATGCAAGGCAGGAATGTCTAAGAAGAATAGAATGTACATGTTTTCATTGACTTCAATCTCAAGGCACTAAAAGTGTGTGTGGGGGGCTGTTTGTAATATTATTGAAAGCTGGCGGCAACAGAGTATAGCAGTCGAGCCAAGAAAAGAAAAAAAATGTTTGAGAAGTATCCACTTCATTGCCAAATTTATCCCCGGACTTTTATGCAAAAAAAAAAAAAAGTGTATTTAACTAGTTAAGAGCAGGCTCAATATATGTAGTTTAATTAGCCCCTTATCATTATTTCATGAGATAAGTTATACAAATCCTAAAGACAGGAGGTGGCGAACATTTTGTTTTCCTTAGAGAGGAGACTGGAAGGGTGAACAGACTTGTCCACAGGCATTGAAAGCAGAGCCAGAATTAGGCTGAAGCGCCCATGACGCCTGCCCGTTTTCAAAGGACTGGGTGTTCATTACCTCGGTATCCTGGTCCCAGATGCCGTCCAGCATGCTGCCCTACCCATGTGTTCAGATAATATCTGTTGACTTCAATTATGTACAGCACTTCTAAAACATTCCAAGTTAAAGAAAGTCTTACTCTTTCTACCTAAGCTTTCCTCCTCAATTCATCAGTAATATGTCAGAGCTCAAACTTACTGTGTAGAGCTGTGCTGTTCAGTAGGAAAAGCTACCAGCCATAAGTGGCTATTGAGCACTTGAAATGTGGTTAGTCCAATGAAGATGTACTGTGCGTGTAGAATACACTCCAGATTTCAAAGACTTAGTATGGGAAAAAAAAGCATATAAAATATTTCATTAATCATATTGATTACATACTGAAATGGCAGCATTTTTGATATATTGGCTTAAATAAAACAAATTATTAAAATAATTTTATCTGTTTCTCTTGACTTTTTAAAATGTCAGCGTTTTTAAAGTGGCCACTAGAAACTTTTAAATCATCTGTGAGATGGATATATTTCTATTGGACAGCTCTGCTCTAGACATTTGTCACTTTTAACCATACGTTGCACTTAGCCGCACATTGTCTTGAGCTATCTCTTATTAGATTGTCTTGTTCTGTTATTTAAAATCCCATGTGTTTCTGCCCCCTCTCCTCATCTGAACTTAGGGACGTGGACTGAGCTTTGTCCTTCCTTGAGTCCCTAGCACCTGGCACAATGTTTGCTGTTTTGCTGCTCAATTGCCCATGTATTGCATACTTGCGTGGAAATAGGTTTTGTCCAGTTCTGCGATGGACAGTGATAAGGAAATGCAGATTAATTTGTGTTTAGAGTGTTGCTTTTTTCAAAGGGACTGATTTTATCTAGTTCTTAATTTGTTCCAGAAAGGTTAACATTCCTCTAGACTGGACGATTAAAATCTAGGGGACCTGCAGGAGGTGCCAGAACTTCCTGACACATGTGCCCAGCAGAGAGCAATGCTGTTCATTGATGGTTACAGGTCGTAAGGAGCCCCTCATTGCCACCCAAAAATCTTAGGGAAGCTCCACATTAAGCTTAGAGATTTGCACCCCACTTTTCAGGACTGTCTGGGTTTAGGTGCAGGTAAATAAGGCACGCTGGCCCCAATGACTCCCACCCTTGAGCCAGGGCTGAGAGAAGAGGGCCACCACCAGCCATGGTTACCAAGTAACTGCCAGGAACTCCTACCAAATGGCTGTGATTTCCAGAGTTCTGAGAAAATACTAGGGCATGCACCCTGGGTGGGCCTTACCCTTTAAACATCCTACAATTTTGTAACTGAGCTTGTGGCTGAACCACATGACTGTAATTTCTAGGCTGCCTATATTATGCCTAAAATACAGTCATTTCTGCTGGTTCCCTGGGAGAGTTTGACCTTTCCCTGGGTTTTGTGACCACAGGCTCCCTGAGCCACTGTTTTTCATTGTGTTGTTAAGGAATGTGTAAGAATGCACCTCTGGAAACCTCCCCTCTTCAGGGGGAGATTTATTAGGTCTCGCTGCTGTGGAATGATCCCACTCCATTGACCACATTATTGCCGTAAATTCATAGAGAACCATCTGCCTTTGGCAACAATGCATGAAATGAATGATGCCATCTTTAGAAAAGCAGTTGGAAGGATTTATAATGACCAAGATTTTGAAGCAAAAGTTGTCCCACCCGCCCAGCTTCCCCAGCTTTGCAGCAACAGAACCCCAGGAACATCCTCATGTGGCAGTTGAGTCCAGGGAGACTGAAGCTCCAAGAGGCAGTCCATGTCCAGAGGAGTACTTTCTTGGGTTTCTCATCTTTCCCAGGTTGGGATTCCTAGGAAAATCGAGTCCGAGAATCTATAGCTGGGTTCCTGGGGGCTCATTCCAACACTGTAAAATAAAAATGAGCATTTCTCCCTTGGGCCGCCTAAGAATCAAGGTGACCGTGAGTCACAGTTTGTTCCTGTTGACCAAGTATGTCAATTTATGAGGTCCCCTTTTACTCTCAAAAATGTCCCAGTTTGGCTGATAAAATATCCAGTTGCCCTACTCTGAGCAGATATTCCCCCACTCCAGCTCATACCCCTCCCTGTCCTGCAGCACCCGTCCAGCATCTCCCCTCTTGAGGAGCTGGGCTCCATAGTCATACGTAGTTTAAGCTTGCAGCTTCCCTCACTCATCCTCAGACTCAGATCCAGAGAGCTCCCCAGAGGACATTATCACCTGCACAAACTCTCCTCTAGGAATCGACTTTTTTGGATGCCATCTGAAGGGAGCCCTTCATTTGCATTTATAATTGCTCCAGGGGGTGTATATCTGGGGAGTAGGAAGCAGGGATGAGGAGGAATTGGGTGGGGAGGGTCCTCAAGAGTCTGGGAGTGGGCACGCTGGAGGAATGAGCCCTGCCCGTAGAGCCTAAGGGTGATGAACACCACCTGCCTCTGGCATTTCCTTGGAAGACTGTATTTCTCGGACTCCAGGTTTCCCCCCACTTTTCTTCCGGCCAGCAGTTGCCATGGCAACATAGTGTCTGAGAACTTCTAATTACATCTGTCTGCTTCTCCTAGAACCATACCGAGCCACACATATGGAGACTTCATTTAGCCCAGAGTTGCTTGCTGGGTTTTAACCCCTTCTGCATTCCTTGGGCTGGAGAATAATTGCCAGGATGCTGGAGACTTGACAGCTGCTTTGCAGCTACACTGCCCCAAAGCTTCCCAGGGCTTTGTCCGAGTTTTTAAAGCGGAGGTTCATGCTGTGCTGCTATGCTGGGTCTCTGGATGTCTCTGCTCCATTCTGTTGCAGTCAACCCTAACCTCCCTGCAGTGCCCCCCACTTTGCCCCCTCCATTCCGTCAAGTGGTCTCAGCTCTTGGTTGGACATCACAGTTCTTTTAAGGTGTCCAAGCGCCAGGGGAAATAAACTACTTGGGCACAGCTGTCTTTGCTCTTCCCTGGCAGCTCGATGTTTCAATTATCTTCCAGCCCACAGCAAGGTCAGCCTCAGGATGAGCCAGAGGGGAATAGGTGGAGACCCCTGGAATATTCTAAGGCTGGGGAGGGGTAGAACAAAGCAAGAAGCTTCTTTTTCTGGTTTAGGGAGACTGACCAACTTACCTCTCTTCTGCCTCATAGGGCAATGTAGGGGCTGGGGTTCCTGAGAAAAGTTAACACAAAACAGCTGCCTTGGATAGTAAGGCTATTTTTACAATTTCTCTTGGCGTCTTCTTACTTGTTCTCTTCCTCTCTGCTTCTCCCTTGTATAGGCCAGCAAGGTGCCAGGCTGCTCTTGCCGCCCCCACCCTGTACTCTGAAGTCTCACCCAATTTTGCCTTCCTCTGAGGTACCTCACGTTCCCACATCACCTCATCTTCCACCCTCTTTCCCGCCCCCAAATTCTCCTTCCCTCAGCATGTCAGCTAGCTTATACATTATTATGAACAAAGAAAATGACTGGAAGCCATTTCAGTCCCCCATCGCTCTCCTGTCCACCTCACCAACACACACATACACCAATGTCTGTCTGTGGGTCTAAAACAATCTCTAATTAGTGAAATTCCAGGCTGAATATTTATGGCCTGATGGAGGAGTGTGGGGTCTTTAGACTGCTTCCCCAAAAAGACTGGTCCTGGAAAGGGGCAGCCCCAGGAGAGGAGTTGGCACCGGGGTTGTCTTTCTGCCCTACTCCAAGTCCTCAGGACAGTGTGGTTCTGTCGCCCTTTTATGCTTTCAATGAAGGTTGATTGAGTGGTACAGGGTACTAGGCTAGGACCTATGGAAGAACTTTAAAACGTAATCCTTGTCCTCGAGGAACCTATAGTTCAGCTAGGAAGACAAATCTGCATAATCAATTCAATTTTTTAAAAAGTGATCAAAATGAATTCATACAAAGAGGAATGAAAGAGAAGGAAGGAGGAATTCATACCAATCCAAAGAAGGTCCCTGAGGATGGAGTGGTGTAACTTGAGCTAAGACTTGAAGGACAGGAGGAATTTGGGCAATCCAGACAATAAATCAGACTTCCCAGATGGTGACATTATTTTTTCAGCTGGTCTTGTGGGACATTCTCTGCTCATCTGAAGATTAGAGAAGCATCTCACAATATCTCATGGTGTTAACATTTTCAAAGGGTAATGTGTTCTCATTTCAAAGTGTAGACCCTCAGCAGCCCTTGGCCCCTTAGTTTAGTCTACTGTGGCTACCTGCTCTACTCACAGACACCTCCTGAAGCTCCCTGTAGCCAGAGGACCTGAGAAGTGAGGGTTCCTGGAGGTGAGAAAGCCAAGAATCTTGAGGCCACATAAACAATGAGGTCACCCAGGAGGGAGAAAGAGGACTGAGCCACGTGCCAAAGACCTTGTTTAATGTGGCCAAGTAGATGACAGTGTCAGGCATCACTGCCAGGTCGTGTGAACCACCTTGGAGGGCGGTGGCTTAATTTTCAGGGTTAGAGGGAGCCATGTGCACATTAGGATAATGGAAAGGAGCTACAGATGTGATGGGGGAATATTTCCCAGCTCAGAGAAGGTACCCAAGTTCTCTGCCATGGTGGATTCCTTCCCTGGTAGGTACATGAAATCAGGAGCTACCTTAATTCAGTAGTGCTCAGGGCAAAAGGGGTGGAGAGGAGAACTTGTAGCTCTTAGCCTGTATCCATACCTCTTCAGCCTTCCAGTAAAGCAGGGGAATAAATCCTACATTCCACTCAGAAGTCGAAAGAATGTGAATCCTATTTGATTCAGGCCTTGAGAGGCTTGGGGACGTGGAGGGTTGGCCTGCCCGGGATGGAGTGCCGGGAGTGTGCAGGGCTGTTGGTGCCGATGTGGCAGGCCCTGCACGGACTCTTCTGAAACTGGTTCTCAGAACGCTTCCACAGCTGCCTTAAAGCTGCCTCTTCTCTTTAGTTGAGGGTATTGGGATTTAGGTGTGTGGATTTTTTTTTTTTTTTAACTTTTAATCAACCATTTTCCTTGAACTACATGTGGAAATAATTAGAGCATGAATGCTGAGTAAATGTGAGCCCTGGCAGTCCCAGACATACTTCAGTGACAGGTTCTTGGCAGGAATGAAGAATTGTGAATCTCATGTGAATTTCCTTTAGCCATTCGCTCTCTTCTTTTCTTCCCTTTTTTTCTTGCAAGGCAAACACAAACAGAATAAAAACGTTATTAATGGCATTCTAGGGGAGCAGAGAGTTCCAACCAGTTAACTAAGAGTGAAATCAGGCCACTCAACTGGGGTCCGGTTACCGCTCTCCTGATTTCCTCTGCTGTGATCCAGGAGGGAATGAAAAGGCATTGCTGATGAAAATCCTTTGACTATGAAAGCCAACTTTAATTCCCCCAGCAAAGCCCAGCAAAAACCCTGAAACACCCTCAGGAGGGTCTATATGTACCCAATCTCTTCAGTTTGGGCATTTTGGTTAGCTTCTTTGGGAGATTACTGTTTCAGATATTCCTGAATGTCAAACTTTAAATTCCTGTGCTTTCTAGTTAAGAGAATTCCAGCCATTTAAGGGGTTTGGGCATCATCTATAATGCTTTTATTTTATAGATGGGGAAACTGAGGCCCAGAGAGGTCAAGCACCTTGCTCGAAGTCCTGCAGTATGTTAGAGGCAGGGCGATGTTCAGGGCATGTCTCCAGGTTCCTGCCTTAGTTCTCTTTACGTAGGACCTCACTGCCTCTGCCTAGTCTGCCCTCTGGGTTACTATTCAAGTTTCAGCAGAGGTTTAAAAGCTTCTCTTTTTTTTGGCTGTTTCATCCCAATATTTGCCAAATCATTTCTCATACAGTGACATTCATCATCCATTTCTTGGAGCTCTCTAGACTTCCTGGTTTTGCTCCCAGTTTTCTGAATGCACTTACTCTGCTTTCTTGGCTGCTTTGCCTTCAGAAGCCTCATATAGTTGTGCAGGCTGTTCACTGCACGAGGAGGTGAGGTGGGCTGAAATCCAACCTGCGCTCTGCTTGCCAAGTCCTATAACCTGGCCCAGTGTTGCATCTGCCCGGAGGGGAAGGCACCTTTTCTGATTTGCACAAAGACCCCATGTGGGCTGCTGGCAGCCTGGTCTCATTCCTGCTCATCCATGCCTTCCTCTCCTTAGCCACCCCCAGCCCTCCATTCCCACCCTTTCCTCCTCAGCTCATTTGTTCTCTAGCCCCATTTCTCACTCCTACATGCATGATGTCCAGATGTGCATCTCTAGTCCTTTAGTTTCAACTGTCAGTGGGATGTTTTACTGTCCCCTTAGACTTATGTCCATAACTGACTCATCATGGCCTGCCCCTCCCTCACTTGGCTGCTTCCCAGGGCTCCATCTCAGACAGACATACCAGCAACCTTCCAGGCCCTCAAAGCCAAAGATCTTGGCAGCTCTCTTGATTCTCTCCTTCTTCTCCTCTATCCAGTATGTTGCCGGATCTCCTCGTTCTTTAGAAATTTCTCTTGGATTTCTTCCTTTCTCTGTATCCATGTGACTCTCATCACCCCAGACTCTTTCCAGCTGGTTTCCTTGTGCCCCCAATTCCTCCTCACCTATTTCTTCCCATGTACCACTGCCAAACTGTTCCTAAGACCCTCCTGCTCAGAAACCTGCAGGTTTTCCATCCAGATCCCACCATTCTTCAGGGCTCAGCTCAAGGCTCATCTCGCCCATGAAGCCCCATCACCTGGAGCCAGCCCCATGTACTCTGGGACTGCCTCATCTGTGTGTGTTAGTTTCATCGCCCTGACTGGCTTAGAAACTGTTGTGAAGGCAGAGGCCACATCCTACACTCCTCTAGCGCATATGCACCCAGCCTGCACCCTGCTGGTCACTGGCTGTTATCATTCTTGTTTTGTTGTTAGAGGCATTCATCAAATATGCTTTCTGATGGGTTTAAAGTACTTGCCTTGGACCAAAGAGGACTGGAGGACCATCCGTACCCTCCACTTTGTCCTTTAAAGTAAACAAGTCTTAGGAAGATGGTTGGAAAACAGAAAATGAACACCATGCTCAAACTTAGCAGACTCATCCAGGGCGAAGTGGTCTGGCTTAAAAGGCTCCATCCAGGTGTTCTGAAGAAACTGAAGGGTGAAATTGTGAAACATGGGGACTTATGGAGAGCACTCTTTAGGCAGACTGACAGGAAACCTTGGGAGCTCCCAGGAATCACTCTAGGACTATAGACAGATATTGGGGAACCTGATAGACCCTGTCAGTCAGAGTGGAGTCACTGGATGTGACTGAGTCAGGGAGACAGCATGGCACTGCACAAGCAGACACCCTACCTCATCGTTGTGGACCATGACCTGAAGGCGTGAGAGCAGAAACGCCCCCTCAGGCCCTGGAGTGACAGCCGCCTGGGTTGACTCTCACCTCAGTCGCAGCACAACTTGGTGTCACAGTCTCCTCACTGCCAGCGGGATCCTCCCACCTCATAGACCCTTGTGAGATTATTTTCAGTCCCGTATGAAAAGGCCCGGCATATTTCTAACTCTGTAAGAGCTCACTAAATGCTGCTGTATATTTCTGTTATGACTGGACAAGTCCATTACAGAAAACTGAACTTACCTTTATATAGAAACCAAGCATCTAGTTTGCCATGCTTTCTGGGCCACCTAAAGAAAGACCGAATATACGGATGGGGGGGCATTCGAGAGATGGCAGATGAGCAGCTGGAAGGTGAAAGGGCTTCCACATGACGATGACAGTTTAGATCCTTCAGTCTGACTAGGGAAACAGAGAATGACAGAATCTGTAAAAGAAGAAAGGTAACAACTAAGGTAAAAACCCTGTCCCATGTGACATTTGAAAGTTGTCATTTCCAGGCACATGTACATTATCACATAGAGAGTAGAAAACGCCGGGAGCTTGTTATCCCATAAGCTGTGATAGAGGCTGAACATAGAAATTAATACAAAGGAGAATTAGCTAATCCTTGAATGACAAGTCCATAACACATTTTTTTTTTTTTTAATCTTAAAGCTAATCCTCTTGGGATGATACATCCCTTACTTTGATGTCATAAAGCCCAGCCACACCTTCGCGCAAACATCCTGGGTGTCATTGTCACTGGCCACTGATACTGACACTAACCTGAATAGACCCCAAATGACATTTAATGTAAAAAAACGTTTACCAGGCATTTTCTCAGGCAGGACATTTTCCCAGGTCTGTGGGAAGCCAAAATGTGCAGACGCTTAGTCTACTTGAGATAAGCTACATGTGCGTAAAATATTAAATAGGGCTCTGACTAATAGACTGAGGGCCCCAAAGCCTTCTTGTTTATGAAGAAAATAATAGCAGGGAAGATGGAGAGTCAGATTTACTGTGAAGCTAAGGAAGCTTCAGTTTCAGACCTTTTTCTTGCAAGGCCCCTTCCAAGGCCCTGTGCCCAATTCTGCAGCCAGTTCCATATTCTCTTTCTTAAGGAGGGCCCCTCAAATTGTTACAGCCTCAAGCCCCACAAAAGCTGCATCTGGCCCTGGTGCATTAACCTTGAGATGAGGGATTGGTTGTGAGCACGTACAAGGGAGGGACTCTGTCCTGCAAATGCAGCGTCTGTCTCCACACGCATCAGGACAACTGCTAGAAGTCTCCACTCCTTCCTCCTCTTTCCCTAGCATGTGTCATGGTGCACCGACACATTCTTTTCCGAGAAAAAGAATCTAAGAGACTTGAGCAAGGTCACATGATGCTCCAGCTATATTCCAAGGTCTTGAAGTTCTTTGGCTTTCTTCTTGACTTTCTCAGGCCTGTGCTACTGGGTTCCATTCCAGAACAGCCGCCTGAGAGCAGCCAGCCTCCCACCCTATGCCCCACCCAGGTCTCCTGCTCTCCCCGGTTCTGTGAATTTCTTTGTCCCCAGTGCCGTGGCGCTCTACATATCTGAGGAGCCCGGGGGTTCCTGTGAAGTTTCCATGACTAATTCTGGCAAAGCAGGGAGAACCTTTCTCAAGTCAACAAAGCTGCTTTGTCACAGAATAGCGGCAAGTGGAGCCAAAATTTCACCTTGGCGTGTGTAGGGCTGGGTTTTTTTTTCCCAGAAAGAAAGTTGGAAAGGAGGAAAAGGATGGAGGGACAGAGCCAACCCAGTTCACTTTAGTGAAATGATGGTATATTAAACTGACAGTTTTATGGCTTTGCTTATAAGCTTCGTCCCCTGCCAAAGCACACTGTTCTTCCAGAAATTGTTTCACTTCAGAAGACTTTTTTAAACATTCAAAGCGTATTTTATGTTCAGACTTAATGCTAGTCGGCCCAGAAACTCAGACACGCTATCACCTCTACTGGTGGTTTTGCAAATAACTTGCTTTTCCCTTTGCTTTGAAAAGGATCTTTTTCAGTTGCAAAAATAATTTCTGTCTTTTTAGACCGTGGATCCAAGACGACACCTTTCCAAGCTTTGATTTGTAAAGAGTCAAAGTAGTTTAGTGGAAAGAGGGCTACAATTGAAGTCCGGAGACCTCGGGCCAGGACCCAGCTCTGCAACCATGAGGTCTTGGACTGCTCACAGGTAGCCATGAGCCTCAGTTTCTTCATCATAGGATGTTACATTTGGAAGTGCCCTAGAGGTAACCCCTGCCTGCCTATCCTAAAGGCTTTGAGAATCAAAAATGATAGTAAAAATTACAGGCTAATTGAAATTGCTGTACAAGTGTAAAATATCATTATTACCATGCAGGGGCTGACAGTTGCTCAGTTTTCTTTCTCCAGTAAAAGTCAGCACTGTTCCTTGGGGCTGGCCTAGTGGCATAGTGAGTGGTTAAGTTCACAAGCTCCACTTTGGTGGCCTCGGGTTCGCAGGTTCAGATCCTGGATGTGGACCTACATACTGCTCATCAAGCCATGCAGTGGCAGCTTCCCACATACAAAATAGAGGGAGATGTGCACAGATGTTAGCTCAGGGGCCAATCTTCTTCACCAAAAGAAAAAAAAAGGAAAAAAAAGTCAGCACTGTTTCCAGCTGGTCTTTTACCAAGGGGAGTTGGCATTGTGAAAATTAACCATGAGACCAAACCCCTGGAGCATGGCATGCAATGCTTAATGAAAACAACATAGAAGCAAGTCAGGGAGGTGATGCGGAAGGATAAAGCTAGAAACCTGATGTTTTGCCACTGGAAGCAAGTATTTTGTCAATTTTTATCATTGTATTCACACTTCCAGAACATGGCCTCTCTCCCCACTCAGTCAAGCACACTCTCACAGGTACATTCAGACTCATGGGTTCATTTACCTGTGACCCCACACTCCCAGAGAATATCCATATGCCTGTGTGGTTATCTACATGTAGATAGAATTCTCATACACCCTTGGGACCTAATTCCTAAAATTGTTATGGTGGTAATGCAAACAATTCTGTTTCCTTTACGAGAATGGCATTGTGCCCTGTGCTCTCTCTCCCCCTGTGCAGCCCTCGTAGCTGTACCCTCTCCCCACAGCTCGTTCCTTTGAATGCTCCCCACAGCAATATCGAGGTTCTGGGGTCAAACTGACCTGTGTTCCAGTCCTATCTCAGCTCTCACTATTTCTGTGGCCTCTGTACATCCCAGAGCTTTTCTGAATCTTAAATTCCTCCCCATCTGTTACATGGGACTAAAAATAGCGAAACCTGCACAGAAGCTGTGAGGATAGAGGTATCTGAACAGCCTCACTCAGCTGTAGGTGCTGTAATTAATACTAGCATTGGCCGTAGGCCCTTGTCACCTGGCACAAGATCACTGCCTTATACTTGGCAGGTTCCCTGCCTCCAGTCTCTCCATCCAGGATGCCCGGCATTTTGAGTGGGAATTTCCAAGTTGGAAGGGACCAGACACAAATTAATATTCCAAAACACCACATTCATCATTTCACCTGCCAGATCCCTAACTTCCCAAGGTCCTCACTGCCCACCAGATCCATGGAGAGCCCCTCGGGTCGGCTGGCGAGACCTGCCTCCCTGCCATCTGCCGCCTGCCGCCTTGCCTCATCTCTCTCTTCCTTGCCACACCCCTCCCTACCAGGCAGTCGTTGCCCTGTCCCATGAGCACGTTCATGCCATGCTCATCGCCTCTCAAGATGTTCTTCTCCACTCAAAGTCAGTCACTCAGCAGATGGGTAAGACCACCTACCGCCCTAAGGAACTTTCCAGAGCCTCAGAGATGCTCCTGACATTCCTGCACCCAGAGAAGATAGGGCTTGGAGAAGGGCTTTCAATGGCGTAATTTGCTTTATTATTGATTTCTGCATTAAAGCATGCCTGTGAGTGGGAAGAACCGGGGAGGGCTCTGCAGGCTTCAGGTTAGACATTCTTCCCCCATTGGGCAGATCCCCAGTTCTTGGGCCCCGCTGCCTGTGCCTGTGGGGTGGCCACCCTGTTCTCCACCTCAGGACACCACATCTCACTGGGAGGACAGAGCTGGGCCACAGGAGGTGAGGCTGCGCTTCTGCATTGCGGCTCTGGCTCTGCGAGACAAAGAGAGAGATTGCCACCTATTGACAGATGTGCCACCTGCAAAGAGGAATGCTTGTGTAACTAGCATTTCTCTGTGGTCTTCAGACAGGATGGCGGGGAGGGGGCTTCCTTTTTTTCACTCAGCCAGTCCCCCTACTCTCGGTATTTTCATTCCAGTGTAAGGGAAGGTGGGTGGGGACATGACAGCCCAAGGTGACAACAACATCTCAGTGGAGAAGTTGTCTGAAAATCAGTACCCACTGTAACAATGGCTGCTTCCAGCGGTGTTGCCGGCACTCTGCTGCATGCCGCACGCTCATCGAGTCCTCATGCTCATCGAGTCCTCATGCTCATCGAGTCCTCATGCTCATCGAGTCCTCGTGCTCATCGAGTCCTCATGCAGCCCTTGCAGGAATTCATGGTCCCATTTTCCACACGAGGAAACCGAGGTTTAAAGAGAGTGCCTTCCCAAAACCAGTGGCAAATAAGGGGCAGAGGAGGGACGTGGGAATTCGAGTCTAAGTCTCTGACGAACTCTTAAGCACTTTTCCCGATATTTGCTAATTATGCAAGTCAAATCTCTATCATCATTTCCTTAACCTTAAGTCTTCTGGATATGAAAATAAATTGAATCTAAAAAAACAGCGTTCCCTTTGGTTGGGTGGAATCCTAGCTCTGCCACTTTCTGGTTATTTAACCTCTAAAGCTCAGTTCCCTCATCTGTAAAATTGGGATAGTTATGGTGGTGTTGTAGAGCTTGTATAAGATACTGGATAATAGAAATCCCCTTGCAGGGTGCCCAGTATTTATAAAAGGGAGCTTAGTCGTCTGTCGTCTGAAGATCTGAGTTGGAAGACCAGCTCCTCCCATTGTTAGCTTTGGGACCTTGGGCAAGTTACTTGACCTTTCCAGTCTTCAGTTTCCTCATCTGTAAAATGGAGTTCATAATATACATATTCTTGCAGGGTTGTTCACAGTGTAAGATGAAATCATATGTATGCAAACACTTTGTAAATTTTAATTGTAATGTAAATATTAGTTTCTATTTTAAGTAAAGAGTATCTATTTCCTCAAATGGATTTTTGAGAACTATTTCTGAAAAATGACTTGGGATGAATTCAGCCTATAAGTAAAAGCTTTTATTTTTAATATTCACTAAAAACAACTTAAGATGAAAGGAGGCTCTATAAATGCCACAGGCTATTGCAGGAAGCTCTGGAAGCATTAACGTAACACTTTTCACAGGCAGTTTGAACTACAATGCAGTTCCAAACATACTATCTCATTTCATCTTCACAGGGCAGGGCTGGTATTTACATTTTACAGATGAGGAAACTGAGGCTCACAGAATTAAAGTGACTAGTTATGAACACACAGCTAGTGAGTGGTAAAGGTTTGTGGGTGTCGGCCCATGGAACTGTGTGTGTCTGTGAGTGTAGGTATATGTCAGTGTGCTTTTTTATGCCTTTGTGTGTCTGTAACTCATGTGCCACACCCACGGAGGGGCATCGATTTGTCTGTATCCCTTGGTTAGTGTATTGTGTCGTGAAGGGGAGAGCAGAACACAGTCATCTCTGAGATTTTCTTACACTGGTCAGCGATAGCCTGTTCCTCTTCCTTTTTAGAGTTGCTTTCCATTGCCAGGCACAGTTTCCAAGAGGGACCTGCCTGGAGAATATGCTTGATTTTATCTCCATTCCTTGTTTAGGAAACAACAGCTCTCCCAGCCTTCTGGGAATTACTTCCTCTTTTCTTCTCTGCCTGCCAGCTTTATTCATTTCTCCTTAGCAACATCCAGAAAAGAATGGGTTTAGCAACAGCATGTGGACCAATGAAATGTGAGCATGGCAAGGGCTTCTAGACCAATGGGAGCCCTGCATGACAGGCAAGATGGCTGAGAGAGATGATAATGACTTGGAGTTTGCAAAGCAGCCTCCGGGTGGCAGCAGCCCAGCTGTATTGGACACATCCCCTTAGCTCTCAACATCTACTTTGTTTTTTGCTTTCTTTGACCTGTTCTTGGATAAAAAACATTTACTGACCATAAGAATTTTACTGTTAGAAGCTTTGTGGGTGTGAGTTCTCTGCATGACATGGTAGACATGGCCCAAAGGATGAAATCTGAGGTTCCATCCCCGCCTTCACTACAGCCAGTCCCATGACCCCATCACAGCTCCTGCCGTCTTTGTTGGTTTTGTTACAGCCAATGCTACCACAGTGGGCAGGGGCCCGGAAGCCTGTGGTGACTCTGCCTGCCCAGCCAGTCAGGGAGGGAGACTGGAGAAATCACATTTTCCTTCATTCAACCACCACTGTTGCTGGCCTGAGTGGAAAATGCGTTGAGGCTGGCTTTCTGCCACCAATTAATGTGAGGGAAGGAATGTGTCACCAACAGATTAATGCCTATGAACACCCACATTTTCAGTGGCATAAACTGGGACCATTCCCTGCCTTGTCACTTCTGCTGCATATGTCTGAACATGAATGTCTGACCACAAGTGGCTTAAGGATGGTTCTACAGTCTGTCAGGTGGTTTGGCCCTCCTGGTCTTGAAGCCAGAGGTGGACGTGGACAGGGGCTGAATAAGACCATGCTGAGTCACAGCAGATCCATGTTTCCAGTGGTTTAGCCATCCTTCTTTTCCTTTTGAGATGATATTGCCTTGAATGCTACTCAGTGAGATTTTAGTCCTTCGGATATCCATATTTCTCTCAAATGTTTCCATTTCTGCCTAGGTTGCTCTTCTCATCCTTTAAGAATCAGTTAAGGCATCCTATCTTCAGAAAGTCTTACTTGATTCTCGCCCTCTCCTCCCCTTCAGCTCCCTGATGCTCCTGTGGTTGCACTTCCATGTTGCTTCCTAAAGGTCTCTTTAGTTGTGTTTCCTCGGAGAGTCACGGAGCTTCGCGAGGACAGGGACTGTGCCTTTATATCGACAGTCCTTAGAGTACTATTGGCATATAATGGACGCTCAATAAACTTTTTTAGAAGAAAGGAAGCATGCAAGAAAGGAGCTCTTGTTTTTCAAGAAACAATCTTGGGGACTCAGAGGTGGCTGGGCCTGGGTTGGAGGAGTACCAGCAAGGCTGGTGCTGGCTGTTAGGGACAGCTTCTGGCTATGCAGAACCCTTCAACCCCATGAACCAAGATTCCAGACCATGGCCCGAGCCTGAAAGGTAATCACCACGACTGGTTCATCCTGTGATGGGCTTATCTCAGTGACATGGCTTCCTTTATGATTTTATGTTTTAGGAAGAACTTAGGAGCAAATCCATGATCTGTGCCAATGTGTTTTGTGGAGCCGGCCGGGAATGTGCTGTCACAGAGAAGGGAGAACCCACCTGCCTCTGCATCGAGGTAAGTCCTGAGGTCAGGAGCCAGAAGACAGTGGCCAAGGGAAGCCAGTGTGGCTGCCTTGCTGGAGCTACCTGTCACAGTAGTGCCAACGATTTCATCATCTTTATGAAAATACACCTTGTTTGTCTGAAAGACGTGGAATTTTCATCCCAGGAATTAAAAATCAGATGTAAATGCAAGGATGTTTTTTCTTTTCTTAAAAAATGTTTAGCTTTAGGGGCCGGCCTGGTGGCGTAGCAGTTGAGTTTGCATGCACCACTTCAGTGGCCCAGGGTTTGCCAGTTTGGATCCCAGGCACAGACCTGGCGCACCCCTTATCAAGCCACACTGTGGCAGGCATCCCACGTATAAAATAGAGAAAGATTGGGCACAAATGTCAGCTCAGGGCCAATCTTCCTCAAAAAAAAAGGTTTAGCTTTATAAGATTTTTAAATTACAAAGTTAACAATTGCTTTTTATAAGTCAAATAGTACAGACATTTGTACAAACGTAAAATTAATAATCTTCTCTCTAACTCCCAAATTCCATTAGTTTGAGATAACCAGTGTTAACAGTTTGGTATATATTTGTTTCACATTTTTTTTTCTTTGCTATGATAAACCCATAGAGTTTCCCCCTATTTTATACCAAAATGAGATCATTATATATATATACACTTAGATACATGCAGGTTGCATTTTGTACTCATTAATATGTCACAGATACCCTCCAGGTCAGCACATATGGTTCTCACTCATTTTTTAACAGCTGCATAATATTTAGTTTATAAAAGAACCAGATTTATATAACCATTTTCCTGTAGATGGACATGTAGGTTGTTTCATGGGTTGTTTACTACTACAAACAATAGCATCCTTACATGCAGCTGCCTTTATCTCTGGAGGATTGATTCCCAGTAGGACTTGCTAGGTCAAAAGACACGTAAATTATTTTAAAAATACTAGACAGAATGCAGATTTTTCAGGTTTGGTGTGGTTTTCAGTGAAGTTTAAAAAGCAAAGTGAGCTTTTGAGAAATACTTCCTCCATAAGCAGGATTCTGATAAGTTCTTGCTCTTCAGGCAAATGTGAATAACCTGGATGTGTGCCCTTTTTTCCCCTTTCTGTCAAACCAACCCATGCCTGGAAATACATCTCTCTTTCTGCAAATAAATACACCCACCTAAGTCCCCAGGTGAAGGATCCTGACCCATTGCCCCAGCAAGAAAGTCCCCTGACTCAGAAACCTGAAGACCAGATCTGCTGGGGCCACTGGGAGGTCCTCAGAGAGGTGTACCTGGCCACCATGTGGTACACTGAGCCCAGACTTAAGGTCTGGAAACCTGGCATCTAGTCTCAGCTCAGCACTGTATAGTTGTATGATTTTGAGCAAGTGAGATGTCACTGGATGCCATGAAGACAGAGACCGTGTCTGGCTGTGCCCCTGGCCCAGCACATAGGTGGAACTCGATAATAAGTACTGGGAAGGGAAGTTCATCTTTCTGTTTGTTTGTTTGTTTGGTTTTTTGAGGAAGATTAGCCCTGAGCTAACTACTGCCAATCTTCCTCTTTTTGCTGAGGAAGACTGGCCCTGAGCTAACATCCTTGCCCATTTTCCCCTATTTCATACGTGGGACGCCTACCACAGCATGGCTTTTGCCAAATGGTGCCATGTCTGCACCCGGGATCTGAACTGGCGAACCTTGGGCCACAGAGAAGAGGAACGTGCAAACTTAACCGCTGAGCCACCGGGCCGGCCCGATCTTTCTGGGCTTTGGTATTCTCGTCTGTAAACTGGAGAGGTTGGGCCACCTTCCGGTTCCAGTATTCTGTGTTTCTTTTCGCCACGTCTGCTCTCTCTTGCTTTGCTGCCTTTATTAAGTCTGAGCTGAACTTGCTTCCCTGTTTCCGCTTTCAAAAACCACAAAAATCTAAAGAAACCAAGCTTGCCGATGACCGTGGCACTTTAGCCAAAGCAGAATCGAGTTGCCAAGTGAACTCGAGTCTGTTTTCCTGTCCATCATGATTCTCTGTTTCTTCACAAAGACCAGGCCTCCCCACCCCCACCTCACAACAGGCGTGCGAGATTAAGAGGAAAACAGAATGGCCCCCAAATACTAAACAAAGCAAGAGAGCAAAGTACCCTATAATTCAGCCCCGAAATAACTGAAGAACTGGGGGAAGGCTGTGTGAAGGGAAGGCCTGTCATTCAGTCTCTCCACATGCCCAGCTCTCAGCTCTGGCTGTTTTGTGTCGTAGAATGTTGGAATTTTAAGGGATCTTAGATTATACAGAGACTTTGTGTGACTTTAGACAAAGTGACAGGGAATCCAAATTCCTGATTTCTAATAAAATGCTCTTCTTGCTAATTGACCTGGTTGGGGGCAAGGAGGTCTATTTCTTCACTGAGTAGAAGAGATGGCCCCGAACCAGGATCAGCACAGAGGGCCATGCGGAGCTGCGAGGTGACGGAGTGCCTCCAGCATTGATTAAGTGGGTAGGGTCACTGGTGCCAGAGCTGGGGCTCCCAATGCCCTGCTGGGACAGAGGCCCTCTCTGCTGGTGGGGAGTCCCCTCACAAGACGGCTCTGTGTGCGTGTGTGTGTGTGCACACACACACCTTTGCACGCTCATCCTCTGCGGGTCTGTTTCAGCAATGCAAACCTCACAAGAGGCCTGTGTGTGGCAGCAATGGCAAGACCTACCTCAACCACTGTGAGCTGCATCGAGACGCCTGCCTCACTGGGTCCAAAATCCAGGTCGATTATGACGGACACTGCAAAGGTAAGCAGTGCTCTCACCACTGCATGGCAACTCAGCCATGGGGAGCCAGGGAACAGGGCAGTGTGGCCTGGCTTCCTGGAGTCCTTTCCACCCTGACCGCAGCACCCAAAGCTGTGGAGACCACCCAGTTCCTTAAAAACACATCCTCTTAGCGTTCATGAGCCTGCTGGCTTTGCCCTGGATGGCCCAGGCCTCTACCCGGAGTTTCCTGCATCAGACCCCCAGGGTGGCTTCTAGCACTGTCTGCAGCTGGTAGTGATAGGAGACCACATCAAAAATCAATAATCAATACTAATAAGAAAATGTTTAAATGAATTCTGTACCTTTTTAGAAAGCAGGTAAATTTTACTTTTCCCATGCTTTTTAAATTCGGGCACCTCTCAGCCCTGGTAGTATTATATTTCCTCTATTTTACGCTCAAGCCATTGTCATTAGGATAAGAGGGAACGGGTCCCAAGCTTGTTGCTAATTAGACACCAGCCGCCGCCCTGCCCAGCCCCTCTCAGTCTTGAACTTTCCTGGAGAAACAAGAAGCTCTTTTGCACATGTTGGTCTCCACTCCATTTCCCTGATACGTATGAGTCTGTAGTGGTTCCATATGAGTTCTCAAAGTCCCAGCGACCCACCCCCACCCCTCAAGCTAACAGGAGGAGGTGGAGAGCAGGAGGGCAACTCAGGGGCCTCAAAATGTCAAACAAAGCAGGAAAGGAAGGGTCCCCATACTTGGGCCCTGGAAGAAGGAAAGGAGCAAGGACTCAAGACAGTGATGAAAAGGTTACACGCGGCCCCCTTCATGCGGGCAGTTTTAATCCTAGCAATGCACAGGAATTTTCTTTTTTCTTCACTTTGCATTATGCATTTTCTCCTTTTGTCTTGCAGAGAAGAAATCTGTCAGTCCATCTGCCAGCCCAGGTGAGTGCCTGTGTTTTCTACAGGGTGCATCTTAGGGAGGAAATGCCTTTCGTGACGGAAATTTCACGTTCCACAGTCCCTGGCAGAGCTCACAAGATCTTCTGTGTGTCAGAACTGGTGACCCAGAACTGGTTGCCCTCAACACAGCTCAGAAAAGCTGCAAAACTGCATTTTTTTGTGTTTGCCATCTGAAGCAGCTGGTTGGGTCAGAATGTTGGCTGTGTTTTCCATTTTTGCCAGCAACAGGAAAGCCACTGAGTCCTTCCTCCAGTACTCGCTGTGAGACGTGCTGATGTCACAGGACGAACGAGCAGAATGAGAAGGCATAACTCTTTTGAAAGGGGATAATTGGAAATACCAGTTTGACTTCTTCCATGGTTTTCTATGAATAAAAATTAAAATTTCATCATGATTTATGGTTACAGACCCCCTTAGCGTATACTTTTCCTTAGATCTTCACGATGACCTGGCGAGGTACATCTTCTTGTAATTACCTTATAGAAGAGGAAATTGAGGCTCAGAGAGGTTAACTGATTTCCCTGAGTCTCACAGGTAGGAGGTAGCAGAGTGGGGACAAGTGTCTGGATTTGCATTCCCCTAGCTCAGTGCCCTTTTCACATCTGAACATGTGTTGTCTTCCAGAAATTCCATTTTGCCATGGCCTTCCCTTCTCTGCTTCCCCATCCACCCAACTTTCACCCCACCTGTTGTTTCCATGTGGTTACAACAGCTGTCCAGAGCAGGGCTTCAGTGCACTTCCTTGGCCTTGTTTTCTGTTGTTTATAATAAAGGAAATGCAGGCAGGGTAACATTTTAAGTGAGAGAAAGTTCTCATAGACCCAGTTGGTGAGAGAGGGAAAAGCTATAGAGAGAGAACCAGAAATCCAGCGGCATAAAGAATTGTAATGTTGTCATTTATTCATTTATGCTTTCAGCTCATCTTTGAGCCAAGAGAGCTGTTCTATCGATTGATGGCTTTCTTTTTCCTCAGCTTCCTAAAATTAATGAAAATGTCCTTTATTTTTCCGCTCTTCTTCTTTCTCACCTAAGCAGCATAATCTCTCTGTTCAATATTCTCAGTCTTTATAAATTTTTTAGAGACGTGAGCTTGACTCCTGGGTTGGATGTTTTCCAGTGTATACCTGGGTCGACTCCTCTGGGATATTCCTGTTCCCTGGAGTGCTGTGAAAACTCAGTGAGATGATGCATGCAGAGCCCCAGGCACTCAGCCTCCCACATAGGGAGTGCTGGTGATATTGGGTTCCTCACCGCTCGGCTGACCTCTTCCCCTTTTCTGCAGTCGTTTGCTATCAGTCCAACCGCGATGAGCTCCGGCGTCGCATCATCCAGTGGCTGGAAGCGGAGATCATTCCAGATGGCTGGTTCTCGAAAGGCAGCAACTACAGTGAAATCCTAGACAAGTACTTTAAGGTAATCCTGAGTTGAAGTCAAAGACTGTTCAGCCCCAGCGAAGGGGAGATTTCTTTTCCCTTTGCCTGATCGTGTCTCCCCAGAGCACGAGGAAATATAAACCTGCCTAGAGTCCCCAATTGTTTCCTCATCGCAGATCATTCCATGGAGCTTTGATACAGTGATAGTTGCCTCCTGACCAGCTGGATCAGTGGGACTCCAGGAGTCAAGCCTTTGGGATCTAACACAAATTTAACTGCTCCCTTTGGGCAGTTAAAGCACAAAGAAAGGTCTTAGAGAGCCTGTCCTTGAAAAATATGTCCAGGCTCTATCCCCCAATCCCATATGACACCTTATAGAGCTGGCTGCTGATGCAAAATAGCTTCTGATCTCACCCAGACCCAGGCTGCTTCAGCCTCTTTCCCACCCCAGTTTGACATTGTCTAAGTCATTAACTTGACCATCCGTGGGCTGCAGAGATCTCTTCATCTGAGAAGAGTCAAGGGACTGGTACTTCATGGGTCCAGGATTCTTCATCAACCTAGATATTGCTGCTCTCATCGTATTTAGTTGAAGAGACGGCTTGTTCCAATTAGGGCCAGGAGAGATGCTGCTTTCAAAAAGGAAAATGAGAGAGGAAATAGAATTTAGCAATGAGTAGGGCTGCCATGGATAGAGATCTTTCAGAGAGCTAGAGAGATGTGTTAGAAGAAGCAGTTAAGGGCGCTCTTCCAGCTGATTGACAAGAACACAGACACACGCACATCGCACTCGGAGATAAACATACCACACCCAGAAGCACAGACACAGATACACCACATACAGAGATGTGCATGCCATACAGAGACACATCCTACACACAGACACACACATTCAGATACCCACCTTCCCACATAAGCACAAAAGCCCCCTTCGCTTACAGACACACTCCTCTGGGTAGATGCCTTCAGAAGGTCATCCCCAGATGTGCATGCCCTCATGTGCCTCCAGGACCTGCTGTCCCAGGGCCTAACCAGCCCAGACTCAGGAGCAACCCGAGATACATGAGGGACTTCTTGGCAGCTCAGTGGCCACCTAGTGTGGTCAACACCAGCCTAGTCTGTGGATTCCTCTTTCTAACTGAACTTATGGACCCCACAGATGGAGAAATAATGGGTTGGATTGAAATACCTGGTCGTTTAAGACTTCGCTTGTGTTACTGTCTTTAGATAGAGGTTCCTCTCTTCTGTGACAGAAAGTAAATCTCTCTGGATGCCAATTGTTTGAGATGGAACCTGGAAGAGAAAGCTCAGCCCTTCTCACTCTGTCCCCTATCTCAGCCACTCCCATATTACAGAGCCCTTGGAGCAGGAGGTGATTCCTTATCTAGAGAAAAACACATCGTGTTACTGAGCTAGGAGAGTCAGACAGGAGCAGAAAGTAACTTAAAGAAAACGATTTTTCAAAAGCTGAGTAAGCAGCACCTGCCAGGTCTGTTGTGAGCAGTGACTTTGCAATGGGCGTTACAGCACAAGAGCCCTGGGGCCCAGGACACTCTTTCCAAGGGGCCTCTTGGGACCTTGTAACCATTTGTAGTGGCCCCTTCATGGCTGGCACCCTGCCTCAGGCATCACTGACAGCTCTTATTAATTTGATTCCCAAGTAGCTGGGCCCCACACCACCCTCAACACATCTCCACTTTCTCTGGCAATAACTTAACTCCGCAGGCTCCTGTCTGAAAACCACCAGGCCGCTTGAGAAGGTAGCTTTTCTCTGGGGCGTTCTCACTCTCAACCCAGACAGCTCAGTCATGACTGACAAACACAACGCTCGCTCTTCCCAAACACTCTGGCAGTGTTTTCTGACAAAATAAGGGTTTTCACTATCTCCTTTTGATGAAAGTCAGAGTCCCATGTGGTGCCATCTTCAAAGGGAGACTCATTCCCACCAGGCAAACAGCTGCCCGTGGGTGAGAGAGCTGATATCTCAGACATTTTCTGAACCAGTGAACTGCCTTCCAGCCCAGCTGACTTTCCTTATTTCAAAATTAGTTGAAAAGCAAATCTAATCAGAACTTGAATAAGACTAAAATCAGACTCTCACCTCACTTGGTGATTAGCCACGAGTTCTTAGGTGAAAGCATAACAGAATGAAGAGGGGAGACCCAGGAAGAAAGAGCCTTTCATGGCCATGTCACACGCACCCTGAAGGCCAGGTGGCAGACTCCTGGTGGCCAGGGCTGAAGTGCAGCACCGCCTTCTGACCTTCCTCACCCTGGTATCGTGTCCCTCGTCGCCCCAGCTGCTGTGTGTGTGAGCGCCTGGCCTTGCCCATCTCCTCTGAACAGTCTCCAAACTTGCAGTAAGCCCCAAATATGGGTTTTATAACATAATCTTCCTGCCTTTCCATAACTCTATGGTTACATAGAAGAAAAGGGTTCTCAAGTATACAGCTGGGAGATGCAGGCATGCAGAGGACTGCCTTTGTAACTGGGTGGCTGAACAGAGGCCCAGTGAATTGGGTTGGTTCATGGTCTAAGATCATGACCTCCCAGGCAGGCCCCGTCAGCATTCCAGGCTGTTTCTGGGACAGGGACCAGACCTCTGTTTTCCTGTGGATTCCACCTGCAGATCTGGCCTGGGGAGGCCCAGCTGGGCCCTCATGAAAGGAGAGTACAGGCAGGCTGGCACCTCCTCTCGGCTTCAGGCCTGGATTCTGGTCCCACTGAACGTGAAGTGTGAGCCCTCAGTACTGCCTTTTGAGAGCTGCTTGGGTCCCAGGTACCCACTGGTGCCCTCTGGGTCTGCAGCCCTTGCTGGACTGTTCCCCTCCTTGCACTCGCTGTCATCAAGCCTTGATGGTATTGGGGTCCATGAGGGTTGCTCTGGTCTGTCCAGCACTTAGAACATTTGGACTCAAGAAAGACCTGTGCTACTAAGAGTGGCACCTGGCCAGCCATATTTCATTTCTTTCCATTAACTAATCAAGACCTCACAAGGTGAACACTTAGGGAAGTTTCCTTAGGGTGAATGTTGAGTGACTGGGAGCATCTGAGACCTGTTCCTAGGGATTAGGACAAGAATAATAAGTAGGTACTGAGCAAGGGCCTGCATAGTTGTTTTATACATACCTGTTATTATGCATGCCAACGAAAGATTTACAACCTTAGAGTGGAATACATGTGACACGTGACAGTCATGGAAGGAGAGTCAATGGCTGTATCTTTCCCTGCTCCTTGGAAACCTGTACAGACTTTTCTTCCAGAACCCCTTACACCATCTGGGAAGCCACCTTGAAAGTAACATTGGGCTGCTGATTATTTCCCAGGGCAGTGGTAAGAGGCAGCATAGGGAAAGAATTTTGAGAAAATTTTTTTCCCATTGGAACTATTTAGGAGAACAGCAATGTCCAACTTGGAATTTGATCTGAGCCTTAAAATTGATACTTCCCTCCTGTAGCTAGGGCCTGGGCATCTTGAATGGTCCCAGATAGCTCAGGTCTCTGTTTAGCATCCTGCCAAAGGGGGGTCAATTCCTGAGCTTGCTATACTCTTGCTCATGCTCAGGATATCAGCTGGGTTGTGAGGACCGCCTACGCCAGGTAATCAAGCACCTGTGCACACATCTACAGTAGGGCCCACAGCACAGGGCAGAGGGGTGGGGGGCTTTGTACCACCTCTGCCTGCAGGTTAGCAATGTGGGGCCTTTGTCTTTGACTTCTCCCCACTGTGGTCGTTTAGAGGTACCTGTGAAAGTTAAGCACTTAGGGCAGGTCAGGGAGGCTGGAAATCAAGCAGCAAGAAATGGCCCTGTGGCTCCCATAGTGAGCTCTGAGGGTCGCCTCATCCTTCCCAAGCAGCTTGTTAGAAATACGCATCATGGGCTCTGCTGCTGAGATTCTGATGCACAACTTTGTTGTTACGTGTTCTTTAGGGTTTGAGAACGTGGTGTGGTGGCTGACCTGGACCCAGAGGTAACGTCAAGAATGTCTGCAGGGCATGTCAGGGATGGAGCTCCAGAGTGCTCTCAAGCTCCCCAGGCTTCTCAAGCACCCCAGGCTGCTTGGGCCACGTGGACCTGTGTTCAGGCTGCCCCCCCAAGCAGGGTCTGGGTTTCAAAGGCCCTCCATGGCCTCCATCCAGGCACTTTCACTCTCTCATCTTGGAGTGCAGGTGCTCCTCTGGGTGCCCCAGGGCTTCGAGCCTGGTTGCTGTAACTCTCTGAGGCCAGTCCAGGGCAGGTTTGGAACATGTCAAGAAGAAGATGAACCAGAGAAGGGCCAAGCCAAATGGGGGAATGATGGAACCCGAGTTCTACAAAACTTTCATGAAAAATTTCTTCATCTGCTTTCTAGAACTTTGATAATGGTGACTCTCGCTTGGACTCCAGCGAATTCCTGAAATTTGTGGAGCAGAATGAAACTGCCATCAACATCACCACCTATGCAGACCAGGAGAACAACAAGCTGCTTAGGTGAATGGAGGGAGGGGTCAGGGAGGGGTCCACCAAGGGAAGGCTGGATGGGAGACGGGATGTGAGCCCCCTCCTGCCTGCAGAGGAGCCACCAGTGTCAATGTGAAGTAAAAATTAAAATAGGAATTCTGTCCTGGTCCATTCTGTGAACATTATTCACTAATTATATAGTAAGCACCACTGATATCTGATCAGGCAGTTATTGTTTTTGGCCACAACTTGCAAGGAATAGAAGAAGGTAATTTTAAAATAAATTATCAAGGTTGCCTCAGAGCAAAGTTGTTTCTGAGTGTTGTGGGTGATGTTTTAATGGTTAATTTTCTGAAGGAATGACTTTATTATTTAGCTGTGGGTCTAAAATAGCTTTAGTTCTGATTTTAAAGATAATCAGTGCTATTTCATGTAGAGAACCCTAATGTTACAAATGTGAGCACGTCTCTCTCCTTTTCTGTATTATTCCAGAGTAAATATTAATAAAAATTAACTGCTAAGAAACTTCTGGTGTGGTTGCAGTACATCAGTAAGAATTAAAAACAGGAAAGACACTTCTTTCATTCAAAAGTACAAAGCATGAAGCCCAGATTCTAGAAGGATTCTTTCTTAATAATAGTCTATTACCTTAAAGTATAATATCTGCAAATCCTTCATATTTTGATAACCTGAAATCATGTAGTATTTTATAAGTTCACTGTTTGATCCTTATAACATCCCAGTGAAGGAGGGCTCCTTGTCCTCATTTTACAGTTGAGAAAACAGCTTTAGAGCAGTTGAATAACCAGCTCAAGGCTATTTGAACAGGGAGTGATTGAGCCAGGGCCCGAATCCAGGCCAAGGGGAGAGTGAGGGAGCTGGCGTTCTAGAAAATTTTTCTGAAAGATCTCTTTCTAGAACGGTGATAGTGGTGATGCTTGCTTGAACTCCGTATTCTTTCAGATCACACATTCCTTTCATATCATCTGTTCCTATCTCTTCTGTTTTAATTTTCTATGCTGGTTAACTTGATGCTTATACCATGGGGAAAAGCAATGGCTAGTGGAAGGTGTGCCAGTAGTGAAACATTTGTCAATCAACGTGGACAAAACCATCTAGGAAACTTTAGTCATCTTGGGAGGAACATTTGAACAGCCTGAGTGATCTGACATCCAGTATAAGAAGCCAAGGGCTGGATGCTTAATAGGAGTCAGGATGGATAATGGTTGTGGGAAGTCAGTGTAGAAACTTTCTCCATTAATAGTCACCTTCTTGGCCTCCTCTGAGGCCCCAGGTGTATGTGATCCTGATGCTTCTTTCCTTTCCTCAGGAGTGAAGCTGAGGTCTTACTGACATGTTTCTCCTGTGTTTTGTTTCAGAGGACTCTGTGTTGATGCTCTCATTGAACTGTCTGATGAAAATGCTGACTGGAAACTCAGCTTCCAAGAGTTCCTCAAGTGTCTCAATCCATCCTTTAACCCTCCAGAAAAGAGTATGTTAACCTAAGAAAGAGGGAATTGTAGGGAGTGGGGGCATTTTGAGGGACCGAGATAGAGAGGATTGGTGAAACTCTCCAGAGATTTCTAAGAAAATTCCCTTCCACAGTTCTACACTGGGCCCCAGCCTTTCATCTCCATGTTGAGGTTCAGGTCCAAAAATCCTTGGGTTGATGGTGGCATTTGCCCAGATATATTGCCTCTGGGGGACAGGCAGGTCTTGTCTAGGAAAAGGGTAATGTGCATAGACTATAGCCAAGATGTCCTGTTCCACCATCACCCTAAACTGTTGCCCCTTTTTTCTGGTCCCAACAGAGTGTGCTCTGGAGGATGAAACATATGCGGATGGAGCTGAGACCGAGGTGGACTGTAACCGCTGTGTGTGTGCCTGCGGCAACTGGGTCTGCACAGCCATGACCTGTGACGGTGAGCTGAGCCTCAGGCAGAAAGAAAGAACAGGGAGAGAGCTTCCTTCATGAAATCACCATGAGAGAAGTCAGGGTAGGGACGATGGAGAAGAGTGCAGGGCTGGGAGCAAGTGACAGACTCAGACCTGTAATCTCGGAGCTCCCAGGGGGCAGCATTGAGGGCAAAACACTTATGCTCAATGCATTAATTTCGAAAATCACTCCAGAGGCTTGGAACAAGAGAGGTTCAAGACCCAAGACAAGATCAAATGTTGATATGAGATTGGAATAGTAACAATAATAATGAAAGCAAACACTTGTTTAGTGAGAACTATGTGCCAGGCACTCTTCTAAGAACTTTTCATAGTAACTCACTTAACCCTTACAACAGCTTAGGAAGTCCTCTGTGTAAAAAACTGAGGTGTTTGGAAGACAAAACAACTCCTCCTTGCCATCTATACTCAGCAGAAAAAGGAAAAATATTCATAGACCCTCTTTGAATTAACAGATTTGGATAATCCTAAAAAAAAGAGATAGTTGAGACATGAGCAGGTTGGGTTGGGGAGACAGAGATGCCAGAAAGGGGGGCCAGTGCAGAAACCAAAGAGTATGTTGGAACCACTAGAGTCCAGCATCTCTACACTGCCCAGCCTGCCTCAACCAGGAAGCGTCCTATACTCATCTTCCCAAAACTCCCTGCAGTAGCTCTCCACACCTAACTGCTCCTGGTCTGGCAAGTAAAGGTAGCCGTCCATTTCTAAGACACAGGCAGTTGGTGAACAGCTGGTTTACAGAATAAGTATGGTCATCTGGATAATGAGCCCCATCACATGCATCAGACAGAATCCAAATGATCACCCCCGTGGCACAATGCCCATTTCCACAGCCCCACTGGACAGCTCATCCACCCTCCTGGGATGGCCCAGGTTCAGAGCCCTACATGGGTATAAAGAGCATTCTAGATGGTGGTGCCACAGGGGCCTGAGCGCATCTTGGTGTGGCCCATGGATATGAGAGGACATTGTAGAGGTGGCATTCCAAGGCATTTTCAGGTCAGTACCTGAAAGTTAGTCTGGTCTTAGATCACAAATCCCAATGGGGCAAAGAAGGGCCATCAAGATGTGAAGCCAAGTGGAGCCAGAGCCGAGGAAAACTGCTGTGAGGGGCAGATTGATGCTGAAGCCAGAAGGTAGGTGGGCTGAGCAGGGTTTCCTAAAAACAAATTTTCTTTCTCTCTTTTTTTTTTTTTTTTTGAGGAAGATTAGCGCTGAGTTAACTACTGCCAATCCTCCTCTTTTTGCTGAGGAAGCCTGACCCTGAGCTAACATCCATGCCCATCTTCCTCTACTTTATACCTGGGACGCCTACCACAGCATGGCATGCCAAGTGGTGCCATGTCCGCACCTGGGATCTGAACCGGTGAACCCCGGGCCGCCGAGAAGTGGAACGTGCGAACTTAACAGCTGCGCCACCGGGCCAGCCCCCTAACAACAAATTTTCTGTGCTCAATAAACATGCAGATTCCATCCCAAATCTACTGAATCAGAATCCACAAAAGAGCAGCTTGGGAACCTATGTTTTTAAGATGTATAGTAGGATTTTTTTTTTTTTTATCACTGTGCAAGTTTGGGAAACATTGCTGCAGTGGTTATCAACCCTAGCTGCACATGAAACCACCCAGAGAGCACTTACAAAATCCTAGTGCCCAGGTTCCACCTCACAACAATTAAATCAGAATCTCTGAAGGTGGAATCTAAGCAACTGTATTTTCAAACGTTCTCCAGGACACATTGAGGGCATGTGAATGGTTGAGGGTCACTGCCCCAGAGGAACTTCTGGAGTCAGGATCCAGATTGTCTCCATAGCTTTTTCTGCAGGGCCAGCTGCTGGCAGGGATATGCTGGAGCAGTGGAAGGGGCCACTAGGAACAGAGGCCAGAGAAGAGTGGAGGTAGATTGCTTTGTTTACAGTATGTTACTTTGGAGGTGTCAGTGGCTCTAGGACACTTCATATTCAGAGAAATGTGGGTAATTCACTTCTCCTTCCATGAGTTAAATGGGAGATGAAATTGAGAGCCTAAAAAGTAGATATTGGTGGGATCCCTAACTGGCTTCTTTTAGCCACCACTGCTCTAAGTCTTGGTTCTTCTTGCAGGAAAGAATCAGAAGGGGACCCAGACCCAGACAGAGGAGGAGATGACCAGATATGTCCAGGAGTTCCAGAAGCACCAGGTGAGTTACAGCCTCCATGCTGGTTCAGGTATTGCTGTCACCATCAGGCCCTTCCACCACTCAGATACTGCCTAATGCCCCAGGAGACGAAGGAGACGCACTCTGTTCAATACAGAAGGTCCTGAATGATACACCTATAGTATCAAACTGTGCTATAGACAGTTCCCTGATGGAGTCCTTGCAGGGCCAGCAGGTTCCAGCAGATGTAGATTACAACTTGGTAAATTGCTTTGTAAGTAAGAATCTGCCAGGTGGTGATTTGCAAATAGGATGGAAGTGGTTTGCAAATGAGCATGGTCTAAAGAAGTGTTACTATTTCTTGTCAGTGTCCAGACTTAAAGACTGTGAGCTCCTTGAGGACAGGCTCTATGGCTTGCTCACCATTGTACCTGTGCATTTAGCACAGGGCCTGGTATATAGTTGGCTCTCAGTGAGCATGAAATTAGTGGATTTGGATCACAACAGAAAGGATTTAAGTTAAATGCCAAGCTGGCTAGAACACAGCCTGGGATTGACAAACACAGTGAACTTAGAGGTTCTGCTTCCTGGAGACTTGAGAAGATAACAAATAAGAATTCTGTTCAGAGGGCCGGCCCTGTGGCCGAGTGGTTAAGTTCACGTGCTCCGCTTCCGCGGCCCAGGGTGGTTTCGCTGGTTTGGATCCTGGGCACGGACATGGCACCGCTCATTAGGCCATGTTGAGGTGGCATCCCACATGCCACAACTAGAAGGACTCACAACTAGAATATACAACTATGTACTAGGGGGATTTGGGGAGAAAAAGCAGAAAAAAAAAGAATTCTGTTCAGGTTCTATGTCATTAAGTTGAAGGCCTTCTTGGGGAAAAGCTGCTTAGCAGAATAGTGATCTACTGACATATCTGCTCAGGGCCTGGAGAGAAAACATGGATATGCTGGACCCCTGGGCCTGTCTTTCCACTGGTTTGCCAGGTAGTCTTAACAAACAGTGTTGCACCTTAGATCACCTGTCTGTAGACTGGATCTGGTAATTGTGGCAAAGGATGAAATCTTCTTCTGCCCTTTTACATCCTTCTGGCTGGTCTAAGAATTAAATTGACATGAGACAGAATAACAGGAGAAAATCAAACAAGTTTAATAACATGAATACATGGAAGAAACCCAGGAAAACTGAGTAACTCACCAAAATGGCTGAAGCCACCCCCTTAAATACCATCTTCATCTAAAGACAAAGGAGGATGTTGGGGATAGTGTTTTGGGACTTCACAGGGGAGGAAGGCAATTCACATGGAGATAGAAAAGCAGTGTTTGGTAAAACGAATGTTTGCCAAACAAATTGCCTTGCAAAGACAATGAGACATGGAGAGGACTTTGATCAAATGGGCTTGCTAGGTTCCTCCCTGTCTACCACACCTAGTTCATATCATGCTATAGTTATCTATGGTATTAGCTCCTTTCTGGAATAGGCCTTCTATCTTAAATTCTGTTAGGCAATTAGGGAGAAGGTCAAAGTTTCTTCCTGAGTCTTGTTCTTAAAAATAAGCCAAAGAGACACATTTTGGGGTAACAAATTCTGCTCCCCTATGCAATACAAGCCATTGGTTTTCTGACATATGTTTTTAAGGAATATAATGGTCACAAGAACTGCTAAACTATTGAGATGAAATATTTGACTTGAAAATAAAGAATTAACTATTAATAATTGCTCATATTTATTGATGGTTTTTTATATGCATTTTTTCATCATTGTCACTGATAGTGTAGAAACATTATGTCAGTCTTCTAAACAAAAGCAGAAGCTCCTAGCCTTTTGGTTTTTTGTATTTCACCAGCCTTGAGTCTCCAGATGAGTATAGCCCCATTAAAGAAAAAAGAACTTAATAGGAATTCCTTTCATCTAGGGTGGAGAAATGATCAGAGTAGAAAGTGGGGAGTGAACTATAATAGCTAACATTTTTAAGCGTCTCTGTTTTGTGTGAGTTCCCTTAGAAGCAGATGCTAGGACAAGGACTCAAGTACAAATAGTTTATTAGGGAGGCGATCCCAGGAAACACCAGAAGGGGAGTTGGGAAGTGAGCCCAGGAAGAGAAGGAAGCAGTAAAGAGTGTATAACCAGGCAAGTTACCACTGTAGAAAAGTGGAGCTTAGTCCTGTTATGAAACTCTGGGAACAGAGTTACCATGCCCGAGGGGGAAGGGAGCTGTGCTATTCCTACACGAACTCCTGTCGCCCATTGGCTGAGAGCTGCCACCAGAAAACATGAATTCCCTGGCTTTTCTGGCCTGCCAACATGTGTGGGCAGAGCAGGCTCCAGCAGCCAGAGAAAGCCTCAGGCTAAGAGATGCAGGTGCTGGCAGTTAGAAGCCATGCCAGTGCACTGAAACGTTAAAGACAAGGGGCCGTGGATGAGGCACCAACAGTATCTGTTAGATGCCAGGTGCTGTTGTTGTTTTTTATTTCCTATTTAATTTTTTTATTGAGATGTAATTCACATACCATAAAACTCACCCTTTTAAAGTATACAATCCAGTGGTTTTTAGTATATTCATAAGGTTGTCAACCATCACCACTAATTCCAGATCATTTTCATCATCCCCAAAAGAAACCCCATACCCATTAGAAGTTACTCTACATTCTTTTTGCCCTCAGCCTCTGACAACCACTAATTTACTTTCTAATTCTATGGATTTCCCTATGCTGGACACACATAAATGTAATCATAGAATATATGGCGTTTTCTGTCTGACTTCTTTGGCATAATGTTTTCAAGGTTTATCCTTGTGGCATGAATCAGTACTGCATTCCTTCTTAGGGCTAAATAGCGTTCCATGGTGTGGATAGACTACGTTTTTGTATCCATTCATCAGTTGATGGATGTTTAGGTTGCTTCCACTTTTTGGCTATGATGAATAATGCTGCTGTGAACATTCTTGTACAAGTTTTTTGTGTGGACGTATGTTTTCACTTCTCTTGGGTATATACCTAGGAGTGGAAGTGCTGGATCATGTGGTAAGTGTGTTTAATCTTTTGAGGAACTGCCAGACTATTTTCCAAAGTGCCTGTACCATTTTATATCCTCACCAGCAGTGTTCCACAAACTCACCAACATTTGTCATTGTCCATTATTTTACCATCCTAGTTGGTGTGAAGTGGCATCTCATTGCACTTTGGATTTGTGTTTCCCTAATGATAATGGTGTTGACATCTTCTCATGTGCTTATTGGCATAAGTGAGAATGTCTTCTTTGGAGATCTGCTACTGTTGCAAGAGGTGGTACTTTATTACCCTCATTGTGTAATTGAAGACGTGGAGGCACTGAAGATTTCAGAATATGCCCAAAGTTCCCCAGAAAGTAGCACTGCCATGATTCAAGATCAGGCAGTCTGCCTCCAGAGCCTGTTGGTCTTAATGCTTGTCTGGACTTGGATTCAGAACATCTTGTAGCACTTCCATTTAGTATCCTTTTCTTCATCTTTAAAATAGGGATAATAATGTCTGGCCTGATTATTTCATAGGAGTTCAAATGGGGTCAGCTCTTAATTCAGTGACAGCCCCTACATGACTATGTCATGAAAAAGACGTGATCCTTGCCCTCAAGTTGTTTGTCATCTGTGGAGAGACAGACAAGTAAACAGAACTAAAATTCAGCATAAGCACGTATATGTCAATGCTATATAAAGACTAGATAAATGCCAACCATTTTTTTTATATTTCATAATGCTTATTTCTCTTGCTTCTCAAAGGAAACAGCTGAAAAGACCAAGAGAGTGAGCACCAAAGAGATCTGACGAGACGGCATCTGGAACGGTGTCCAGAACCCGGCACCTCCTCTTCCACTTCAGCGCTGAGTCCAGTATACGCAAGTGTCTGCTACAACCGCCAAATCACCAGTATTTGCTTGTATAGCAACGAGTTTTATTTTGTCTATTTGTTTTGCAATAAAGGCAATGAGGGTGGCTGGCTAGGAGGGGAAGGGCCATAGCCTTCATTTCTAGGAGTGCTTTGAGAGAAACTGTGCAAATGGTGCTCAGGGGCTGGAGGCAAGTAAGGAAACTGCATCAGGGTTGGCAAAGGAGCGGACCCAGATCTAAACCACTTCTGAGTCTCCCACAGCTATAACCATGCTGCAGGGAGTGCAAGCAATGCCAGAGAGAGCCTAGCGCGCTGTCCTAGAGAGGAGGGGTTTGGGAAGCTCATTGGAGAAGAACGCATTCTGTTGCCAGCTCTTCCTGTTGCCATCAGCATAACAGACCTCCAGCATCTGTGCTTCTCCTCATGGCCCCAACCACTGCCTCTAGTTACACAGCCATCCTGCTAGTTACCCAGTGTCCCTCAGACCTGACGGAGTTTCTGGGAGAGTGCACCCAAATGATGCAGATACTTGTCTACTTTGAGCCCCTTAGATACCTAACCAAATTTTTAAAATACTTTTTACCAAAGGTGCTATTTTTCTGTAAAACTTTTTTTGGCAAGTTGACTTCATTCTTCAATTATTATCATTGTATTATTGTTGTTGTTTTTTAATATTTTATTTTCTTGGCTAGAAATTAAGCTTTTGTAATTATTTTTCAGTAGTCCTACCATTTCAGAGGTGGGCGAGTTTGGAGTTCTTCCAGACTCCCCCAACCCTGTCACATACTAGATGCAGCCCAGAGTTTGCCCCCTGGCTTCCAGTGGGTCAGCAGTCTGCCAAAGGAGCAGCCAGTGCCTCAGACAGAAGCCAAGGGAAGAACGAGCATCTCCACACAAAGCTTTCAAGATCCAGAAAGCTAATTTGTTTTCATTTATCCTGATAAGTTCATGCAAATCAGTATTCCAAAGGATGGAGACAAGTACAGCTAAGCAAGGCTTAGATATCCAAGCCTATCAAGATGCTCATTGATCCACCACTAAGAGAGTGACTTTGGCCCTGTCTCTCCTATTTCTGGGCCTCAGTTTCCTCAGTGAGCAGGTAGGAATGCATTAACCTTTCAATTTGATAGATAATCAATTCTGTGATTCTGATGATCAGTCCAAGAAGATAGGCTCCTGTGATTTTCCCTGTCCTTAGGATAAATGAAACCTTGTTGTTAGAACAAGAAGAGTCAGACAGTCAAAAACGAGACGACCAAATCTGACCTCAGGCTGAATGGCCCCACAGCCTGTGCTCTGATGTAGAGCCCTCTCAGGTGAAGCCTGCCCAGGAAGAGAGTGGGAAAGAGAACCACTCCACCTTGTCTTCACATTTGCATTTCATATTTAACCTTGGAAACAAATGCCTTTCCCTTTAGAAATGAGGACAAAAGAAAGTTTCACATCTCAAGAGGGGGAATAATGGAAATTGAATCTTACAACTGTGATTGGGAAGAAGTCAGTTGTTCCTGTGTCTTTTGTGATTATTAACCCCACTCAATACCATGTTTAAGATGCATTTGGAATAACAAAGGTTAGAAACTTGACGTAAGATCTCATTTTCAGAAAGCAGATTACAGACCACCAGAGGGAAATTATGTGTGGGTTGTGCTGCACAGGCAACTCTGAGAAGGTTGTGCTGAAAATGGAATTCCTTCTAAGCAAGTTTCCTTGTTCTCCTTGGAAAGGAGGACATGCCACTTTGTTTAGAATTCTGAGCTTTTATATATCATCCCACTTCAAAGCTGTCTTCGAACCCACTTGTGCAGCCCGAAATGCACCTCCCTGTCCAAGTGTTTCGGACAACCCCCAATAGCATGCTTTGATCAGGTTTTGCCAGTCCTTGGACAGTAAGGAAAAGAGGGCAGAAGTACCAGCCTGTTTAAAGCAAGAAGCCAGAGTGTCTCCTCACCAGTTACATTGAGGACAGTGATTGCCATCCTTACCCTGCAACATTGGATTCTTGAGAGCAAATCTGCATTCCTCCTGTCAATAGGGAAGCTGCTGTCTGCACCATAGAATCATGTGATCTGATGACCATTCACAGAAAGCTGCTAACTAGCCTAGTTTGGGGAGTCTTGCATAGAGCTTTGCATGGAGCAAATAAATAAGATTAAATCAGGTTCAGTTCCTCCAGCTCTAAAAGCACAGGGCTTAGACTGCAAGCTTCCTTGGGCTTTCTCTGTGTGTATATGGTTTTGTAAACATATTACAGCATCTGTTGAGATTCAGTGTCCATGGAAACCTTCTCACATGCCATGACTCTGGACTCCATCACTGTTTTTGGAAAGCAGGGCTCCTCCACCTGCTAATAAACCCATGTGGACCAGTCTGAATGTCTTTCCTTTACACTTATGTTTTAGACTATTTCGAAAAGCAATTTGAGCAGGTTTCTGTTGCCTCTGTTTGTGAAATGTATTTGTATTTAGTAGGCTTCCATATTGCATTTAACTTGTTTTTGTAACTCCTGATTTTCCTTTTTTTTTTTTTTTTGGATACTATTGATAAATAAAGAAATTAAAATAATAGTTGTGTTAGTTTCCTTCCCCCCAGTTAAGGCCAAATAAAGTTGTGAGAACATTAACCATTTACCTTGTAAAAGTGGCTTTGGGTTTCAGGAGCCTTCAAAGAGGCCTGAAGAGTTTCTCTTAATACAATCTCGGGACTGCAGCTGGGAGGGAAAGTTTACTCAGGGACTGATAGAAGAAGTTTATTTAAAAGAATCATGGGGGCCAATCCAGTGGCATAGTGGTTAAGTTCACGCACTCCACTTAGGCGCCCCAGGGTTCACCAGTTGGGATCCCAGGTGCAGACCTGGCACCTCTTGTCAAGCCACGCTGTGGCGGCATCCCAAATAAAATAGAGGAAAATTGGCACAGATGTTAGCTCAGTGACGATCTTCCTTGAGCAAAAAGGGGAAGACTGGCAACAGATGTTAGCTCAGGGCCAATCTTCCTCACCAAAACAAACATTTTTTTAAAAAATAAATAAATAAAAGAATCATGGATAGTGGGTCTAGGAATGAGAAATCAAGGAGCATTCCTGTACTGGGAAGAGGTTAAACGAAAACACTCCTGAAGCCCCGTGGATCTTAGAGACTGGAGCAGCATCGGGTGTGGCTGGCTGCACGTAAACCTGTATAAGAAGCCAAATAAACCGGGGAAAGTGGCACAGGGAGCATGCCAAGGTCTGGTTGGATAACTTTAATGGCTTTTACCTGATACACACGTATCCCATAGGGATAAACATTCCAAGTGGACTGAATGTTGACTGGTCAACACCCTCTGTTCCACTCCATCTTGGAGACATGACTGGTATTTGCTTTCTACCTCCCTGTCCAAGTGATTCTTTTTTTTTTTTTTTTTTCTTTAAGATTGGCACCTCGGCTAACAACTGTTGCCAATCTTTTTTTTTTTTTCTGCTTTATCTCCCCAAACCGCCCCGTACACAGTTGTATATCTTAGCTGCAGGTCCTTCTAGTTGTGGGACGTGGGACGCTGCCTCAACGTGGCCTGATGAGCAGTGCCATGTCCACACCCAGGATCCAAACCCTGGGTCGCCGCAGCAGAGCACGTGAACTTAACCACTCGGCCACGGCCCCCACAAGTGATTCTTATAGGTATCATGCACTTCCCACCCCCAATAATTCTGTCTTTCAAAAGAGAGGATTATAATTGATGAGGTTTAAGTTTTCTTAATTTTAGTCATAAGTGTACAAGTCTCACTTCTCTAAAATTAGAGCCAGGTCACCTTGATTGGATTTGGGGTATTATTCAAATGCGAATCAAATGTTAAAAGGCTATCTCTGGTTATGTTATTGCTACAGATTACTGATCTCATTAATCACAAATTGATTTGTCAAATTTTCTTTCTCAGAAGGGAATCTGAAACCCAATTTGAAGGGTACCTTGTCCACAACCACTTTTAAATACTGGCTGGCCCCTCCCAACCTTCTACCATGCTCTGGGAGCAATTTTCTTGCTATCACAGTATGTATGTGTTCAGAAAGTGAAAAGGAATTAAAATAGCCTGAAAGAAGCATAATTCAGAAGGTAAGTTTACTATAATCAAAATGTAATATTATGAATTGTGCAAATTAGTACAAATTACTTTGATTAGCTTTAGTTTTGGAGCACCTGTGTCAAGTTCCTATTAGTCCTCTTGAATTATTTCTGAAATAAGGAGAGTGAGAGAGGGGGAAAAAAGAGTATGAATGAGTAAATAGAATGTAAGCAGATGCCTCAGAGCCCTAGAGTAAATCTAGCATGGATGTGGGACACGGAGAGAGTAAACCCTGGACTACTGATGCTGAGGGCTATTTCACAATGTCACCTGCCTGAATGAGAGGGTCCTCCTGTCAATAGGAGTTCATTTTTTAAAATTATTTAACACATTTCTTATTGGAAAAGTAAGATATGCAGATGGTAAGAAAAAATCCAAATTATATTAAAAAAATACAGTGAAAAAATTCGTCCTCTTAGAAGGTATGTACATTTATAAAGTTGCTTCTAATTGCCAATTGTTCGAAGAGGTTGTACCATTTACATTCACACCAAAAATACATAAATGGAGCATGTCTATTTCCCTACATTTTTGCAAGGGCTGTGTCTTCAAACTTTTGGGCCTCTGATAGGCCCCCAAAAATGGAAACTCGTGTTCTTTTTGAATTATTTACTTTATTATTCCTTTTGTGAGATTGAGCATCTTTCCATGAATTATTGATTCTTGTCCTTTTCTTTGACTCTCTTTGCTCATATTCCTATTGATTGTTGGCTTTTTCTTCTTGGTTTGTGATAGTTCTTCATATATTGTTATTAACCCTTTGTCACGAAGGTGGCAAGACCTAGCAGTAGTAGATAAGTTAGAGGCGGTTTCAGGAATGAGGTGAGAAATAATGGTGATTTGAATTAAGATAATGGCAGTGGGGATTAACAGAAGGTCAAGGAGGTAACACGAACTGGAGTTGGCTATTGACTGGCTATAGGAGTTAAGGAGGAGAGAAATCAGTCAAGAATGACTCCAAGGTTCCAGCTTGGACAATCTGGTAGATAGTGGTGCCATTTCCTGAGATTGGTAAGAGAGCAGGAGAAGTTACTTGGCTGGGGAAGGGAGGAAAGAAGAGATGATGAATTTGGTTTTGCACAGGTTGAATCTGAGTTGCTCTAAGACATCTAAATGGAGATTTCTTGTGAGCAGTTGGATAGAAAGTTTCGAGAAGAGATCTAGGCTGGAGATAGAGATCCAGGAATAGACAGCATAGAGATAGTGTATGCTTCCTTTGTGTAGAAAAGATGGTCAAGTTTAGAAAGAAAGAAAAACGTTGAATTGAGAGAGTTCATCATAAAGAAAGAGAACCCTTTTGAGAAACTCTGGATGTGTGTATTTCTCCTTCTTCATGGCATCATTAACAAAAAGTGTACACAGTTAGAAAAATGGTGCAATGGGTTGGATTTATATATGAGAGCATAGCATGTAGACAATTCAGATGCAAAATCATACTGTGGATTATATTGAGAGGTCAAAATTGACAAGGAAAAAGAACTTATTTTTTGCTACTTTTTCTTTTAATTTGAGTTCATAATAGTTTACATCATTGTGAAATTTCAATTGTACATTATTTCTTGTCTGTCACTACATAAGTGTTCCCTTCACCCCCTGTGCCCACCCTCCAACCCCTTCCCCTGGTAACCACTGAACTGTTTTTTTGTCCATGTGCTTGTTTATATTCCACATGTGAGTGAAATCATCTGGTGTTTGTCTTTCTCTGTCTGGCTTATTTCACCAAGCATAATTCCCTCCAGGTCCATCCATTGTTGTTGCAAATGGGATGATTTTGTCTTTTTTTATGGCTGAGTAGTATTCCATTGTATATATATACCACATCTTCTTTATCCAATCGTCTGTCAGTGGGCACTTGGATTGTTTCCATGTCTTGGCTATTGTGAATAATGCTGCAATGAACATAGGGGTACATATGTTACTTTGGATTGTTGATTTCAAGTTGTTTGGATAGATACTCAGTAGTGGGATAGCTGGGTCATGTGGTAGTTCTATTTTTAGTTTTTTAAGGAGTCTTCATACTGTTTCCCACAGCGGCTGCACCAGTTTGCATTCCCACCAGCAGTATATGAGGGTTCTCTTTTCTCCACACCCTCTGCAACATTTGTTATTTTTAGTCTTAGTGATTATAGCCATTTGAACAGGTGTAAGGTGGTATCTTAGCGTACTTTTGATTTGCATTTCCCTGATGATTAGTGATGTTGAACATCTTTTCATGTGTTTATTGGCCATCTGTATATCTTCTTTGGAAAAATGTCTGTTCATATCCTCTGCCCATTTTTTGATCAGGCTATTTGTTTTTTTGTTGTTCAGTTGTGTGACTTCCTTATATATTAAGGAGATTAACCCCTTGTTGGATATATGATTTGCAAATATTTTGTCCCAATTGGTGGGTTGTCTTTTTGTTTTGATCCTAATTTCTTTTCCTTGCAGAAGCTCTTTAGTCTAATGAATTCCCACTTGTTTATTTTTTCTTTTGTTTCCCTTGTCTGAGAAGACATGGTCTTCAAAAAGATCCTTTTAAGTTTGATGTCAGAGAGTGTTCTATCTATATTATCTTCCAGGAGTTTTATGGTTTCAGGACTTATCTTCAAGTCTCTGATCCATTTTGAGATTATTTTTGTGTATGGCATGAGATAATGGTCTACTTTCATTCTTTTGCATGTGACTGTCCAATTTTCCAACACCATTTATTGAAGAGACTATCTTTTCTCCAGTGTATGTTCTTGGCACCTTTGTTGAAGATTAGCTGTCCGTATATGTGTGGTTTTATTTCTGGGCTTTCACTTCCAGTCCATTGATCTGTGTGTCTGTTTTTGTACCAGTACCATGCTGTTTTTTATATTGAACCTGAAGTGAGTTCGCTCACCCATTGCACAGCAAGCCAATCTCTGACACTGGGTGTAGTGGAAGAAAGTAGGAATTTTATTATTGCACAGCGCTGAGCAAGGAGAAAGGGCAGCCAACGCTGAAATCCCAAACTCCCCGAAAAGCTAAAAGGAAGTGTTTTTATTTGGGGTTTTAGGTAGGGGAGGGGGAGCATATGGTCTTGCTGGTCAGAGCTTTCCCACCAGCCTGTCTTTGGCCTTGAGACTACTTGCAGAGAGGAGGGAGCCCATGACCTTGCTGGTCAGCAGCTTTCCCACCAGCCTGTATCTCTTTGCAGGAAGGAGATAGTGAATCCAGGTGCTTGTCCTTGGCAGTATCTGTCTCCATGGAGGATAGCGGATTCTGGAGCCAGGAAGCCAGGGAGTAAGCAGGGAATGAGTGTTTTTGTTTTAACTCCATATATGCTGGGTTTAATGTAGGGAAACTGACATCAGGGTCGGTATCATTTTGATCACTATGGCTTGTAGTACATTTGAAGTCAGGGATTGTGATGCCTCAAGCTTTGTTCTTTTTTCTCAGTATTGCTGTAGCAATTCGGGGTCTTTGGTTGCCCCATATAAATTTTAGGATTCTTTGTTCTATTTCCATGAAGAATGTCATTGGGATTCTGATTGGGATTGCATTTGATCTGTAGATTGCTTTGGGTGGTATGGACATTTTAACTATATTTATTCTTCCAATTCATGTGCATGGAATCTCTTTCCATCTCTTTATGTCATTATCTATTTCTTTCAGTAATGTCTTAAAGTTTTCATTATATAAGTCCTTCACCTCCTTAGTTAAATTTACTCCTAGGTACTTTATTATTTTTGTTGCGATTGTAAATGGAATTGTATTCTTGAGTTCTCTTTCTGTAAGTTCGTTATTAGAGTACAGAAATGCAACTGATTTTTGTAAGTTGATTTGGTACCACGTAACTTTACTATAGTTGTTGATTATTTCTAATAGTTTTCCAATGGATTCTTTAGGGTTTTCTATATATAAGATCATGTCGTCTGCAAACAGTGAGACTTTCACTTCTTCACTTGCTATTTGGATTCCTTTTCTTCCTTTCTCTTGCCTAATTGCTCTGCCTAAAACCTCCAGTACTATGTTAAATAAGAGTGGTGAGAGTGGGCATCCTTGTCTTGTTCCTGTTCTCAGAGGGATGGTGTTCAGTTTTTGCCCATTGAGTATGATGTTGGCTGTGGGTTTGTCATATATGGCCTTTATTATGTTGAGGTAATTTCCTTCTATCCCCATTTTGTTCAGTTTTTATCATAAATGGCTGTTGGATCTTGTCAGATGCTTTCTCTGCATCTATTGAGGTGATCATGTGGTTTCTATTCCTCAGTTTGTTGATGTGGTGTATCACATCACATTGATTTGCAGATGCTGAACCATCTGTGTGTCCCTAGTGTGAATCCCACTTGATCATGATGTATGATCTTTTTGATGTATTGCTGAATTTGGCTTGCCAATATTTTGTTGAGGATTTTTGCATCTATGTTCATCAGTGATATTGGCCTGTAGTTTTCCTTTTTTGTGTTGTCCTTGTCAGGCTCTGGTATCAGAGTGATGTTGGCCTCGTAGAATGTGTTAGGAAGTGTTCCATCGTCCCTAATTTTTTGGAATAGCTTGAGAAGGATAGGTATTAAATCCTCTCTGAGAATTTGGTAGATTTCCCCAGGGAAGCCGTCTGGTGATGGGCTTTTATTCTTTGGGATGCTTTTGATTACTGTTTCAATCTCTTTACTTGTGATCAGTCTGTTCAGATTATCTGTTTCTTCTTGAATCAGCTTTGGGAGGTTGTAAGAGTCTAAGAATTTATCCATTTCCTCTAGCTTGTCTATTTTGTTGGCATATGTTTTTCGCAGTATTCTCTTATAATCTGTTGTATTCTGTGGTATCCATTGTTATTTCTCCTCTTTCATTTCTAATTTTATTTATCTGAACCTTCTCTCTTTTTTTCTTCGTAAGTCTGGCTAGGGGTTTGCCAATTTTATTTATCTTCTTAAAGAACCAGCTCTTTGTTTCATTGATCCTTTCTACTGCCTTTTTTTGTTTCAGTAGCATTTATTTCTGCTCTGATTTTTATTATTTCTCTCCTTCTGCTGACTTTGGGCTTTGTTTGTTCTTCTTTGCCTAATTCAGTTAGGTGTAGTTTGAGATTGCTTATTTGGGATTTTTCTTGTTTGTTAAGGTTGGATTTATATATAAGAGCATAGCGTGTAGATAATTCAGATGGAAAATCATACTGTGGATTATATTGAGAAGTCAATACTGACAAGGAAAAAAAACTTTCTTAAATAAACTGAGAAGGAACCACCATGCACATATGGAATGGAGTACACAACTTGCTAGAAAACAAGTTAAATGAATTTAGGAGAAAGGAACAGGAAATGCACCTGATGATTATCGCTGGAATGCACAGGTTTTATCTGACCTGCTGTGTTCAGATAAGAAACTTACAGAAATTTGACCATGTTAGGGCCTGTAGAAACAATGTATTTCCAGGAAAATAAGAGACAAGATTGTTAATGAATAAGAATAAAATGTTTAACCAGGAAACTTGTATAAAATTTTCAAGAGGATGAAACATGTTTGAAATGAAATTTTTGCCCACAAAAGAAAGGGACTTTGTCCTTCTAGTTCCTAGCTTGGTTTTAACTGTACAAGTTGGCAGAATTTGTCATTTTCCAAGAAGCAGGGACAACTCAAAACAAAATGTTTGCTTCAAAATTCTTTCACCAGACTCCATAGTTAAAGCTGCTAGCCAGTAATATATATCCTCACATATCCTTTATCTTTCATAAATGCCAGTCATTCTTAGTTTCATGCTTCAACTTCTTTCTAATTGACCTGAATCATAACGTCGTTCTTATTGTGACTGATACTTTACCGAGAGGCAATGTCATCTAATGTTTAACAACCAGGTTTCCTGGGTTTACATCCTGACTCTGCCCCTGCCTTTTATACCTCTGGAAGTTATTTAACCTCTCTGTGTCTCAGTTTCTGCTTTTAAGTGACATAATAACAGTACCTACCTCATTCCTTTTATTTTTTAGTTTTTTGAAAATCCAATGAGTTAATGTATATAATTTTTTGAAGAGTCTCTAGCACATAGAAAGTGCTATGTAAGTGTCAGGTATAGTTATTATCAATTATTCTCACCTATTATACATTCTCATAATTCTCACAATGACCCTGTGCAAAAGATATTTTACAGATAAGGAACATAGTTTCTAAAGTTTGAGGAACTTTTTAAGACCATACAACTAACAAGGAACAGAGTCAGGATTCAAACCTAGGTCCTTCTCATACTCATTCTACCTTGCCACAATGTTTCCCTTTATTTGAAAGATCATCACATCAATCTGAAGTGTTAATTCCTATTTAGTGTTCTCCATTATGTCATTGCCAATCATGTGTCAGTAATTCATAGGTTTCTTCATTTAGTTCTAATAACTCTGCATGTCCTCTCACTTTGGTTTCATTTAAGTAAATATTTGAAAGCAGTTCAGACCAGGCCTGTGAAGTTCCCTGAAATGTGACCCCCAGTCCAACTTGGTCTCCCCAGAGATGACACATCCAGGAGTCATGCCAGTCAGTCAGTGTGAGGCCCCCAGCAACCTCCAGCATACACCTCAAAGGTTCGGCCTGGTAAAAACTTACCCTAGACTGCAGATGTCAAATTTGTACAACTGTACAAACCTGCCTGGTGGGTCTTCTTTCTGTGCCCTCCTCTATGGAGGCTTTAGAAACAGACATATGTCTTATCTCCATGGAAATTATTTCATCACCTGAATCCAGTGATTCAAAAAATTGGGATTTGGGGCCAATTAAAATCTCTGCTTCCTGGACAGCTGTCTGTCTTTTCTTTTCTCTTATGTGCCTTTTTCCCCTCTCTCCCAGAGCCTAAGCTTGATTCCTACAAGGCCCAGCTCCCAAGAAAGACATCCCCCCAACTTCCAGAAGGAGCAAAGGAGGAGAATCTATACAGAAAGCATAGAGATGGGAGAGATTTGGAAGGTGGAGTATGGGAATAACAAAGACTCTGAAAGCACTTGAGCAAATCAGAAGAGTTCAAGAGTTAGTCTCATCTTTGAATTTCCAAGTTTTTCATAGTCTTTGCCTGGTAATGCCCAGCAATGGCTTTTAGAAATATAATAATTCCCATCCATAATCAGTTTTAGGAAGATGTCTCTTTCTTAGATTCTCCTTTGTATCAGCAAAGTGCCAAGTAACATGATCACCAAAACACAGAAAATCTAGCTTAGAGAAAACACGCTCTGCCTCGAATTCCCCAATAATGCACCACGTCAGTGAAATACACAGAGTGGATAGTTCATCAGCTTTTAATCGTCTTTCATTTTGCAGTTAAGATTTTTAAGTTTTACCCAGAGAACTTAACATGTGAAAGGCAGAAGTTCAAATAAAAGTAAATCTTATAAATAAAACAGAGAATTAGAGATTAAAAAAACAACAAGACTTTAACATACAGACCTAAGAGAGACAAAATAAGGGAGCTCCTATAGTCTTAGTCAACATCTAACACACTGGACCTGTTATTTCCTTACTTTTTTCTGTTTGTGACAGACAGGTGCCTAGGACGAAAAGAATATCATCCTCAAGAGAAAACCAGGAGCTCCAGTGGCTAAAGGCAGGACAGTTTGGTCCTTGGGTGGATGTGATTCAAATCTCTTAACGGTAGTCAGAGGTATGAGGATACCTTCTCCCTAGAGAAAAGAAAGAAAGGAAACATGGTAGATCAGAGTTCTGTATTCGAGGCAAACCCTGCATTCAGCTACGATGCGTTTCTGAAAGTCACACAGGAAAGAACAGCTGTGAACAATGAATTCTCTCCATTCCTTCTAAGAGCAGTAGCCCTAAATATCTCTCATACACCACTAGCAGCTCTCTTTCATTTGTAGGGCGAAATTCCAATTACTCATTCATTAATTCAACAATATTGTTTGGGGAACAATTAGAGAAGCAAAATAGAAAGGGGAAGTGAGTAAGATATTTCCTACCAATTTTCAGAGAGAGAAGGGAAACAAGTGAACCAGGTGCAGGGCCTTGGAATAGCACTCCTGTGTCTTTGATTTGTGGAGCTGAGACATGTGTAAGAGGAGCTTATGTCATCAGTTGGCAAATCCCACCACATTCCAGGATACTCTAAAGGAACTCATCCCAGGCCAAGGAAAGACTGCAGAGTGTGATTACTAGTCTGTGAGCCCTTAGTGAGAGAAGAGAGGAGGATGCCCTGATGTTTCCTGAGAAAAGGAATAAGGAGATCAGATCGTGCATTTCCATTTCAAGGTTGCAAGTTACTTTGCATCTCGGGGAGCATGATGATAAGACTCAGGAGTTAAGAGCTAACACCTATTCCAAGAGCCTACTTTGTGTTAGGAGCCAGAAAAGAGAGAGAGGGAAATATGGTTCCTGCTTGTGAGGGATTCACAGTCTTGTGACAAGATAAATAATAATGAATTTCAGTAATGCAATAAATTTGTAAATATAATGTGTTTGAGGTGCTATGGAGAGTGTGTTTTTCCAGGGCAGTCGCATCGCATTCACCCGGGGATGCCAGTTACATCAGAGTCTATATAAATGGAGCACCCTTGAATTGTAATACGCACAACCTGAGCTGCTGTATGTGGCTATCTTGTTTCTCTTTCTCCAGTTTTCACGCCATCACCTACAAGAATCAAAAGGGAGTCCCCGAGTTGCACGTGTTCCAGAGAAGTCTGCCACCCTGGCTTCCACACCTCCATCACAGAGAGTAAAAAGAGGACTTGAGAATTCTATGTGCTCCCTCTTCCCCCCACACCATTCACAGCTTTGCCATCAGCGTCTGTCTTGAAACCAGCATGCCTAATTTCTTCATGTCTTTTCTCTATTCAAGTCTAACACCACAAGAAGCCCAAGACCCCCAGGGTCTCCTTCACCCCATGGACTCTGAGCCCTATATGGCTCTGTACCTTCCCTTTTCTGACCCCATTTCCAACCCATTCCCAACTTCTGAAACCCTTCTACTGTGCCCCCTGGAACTTGCTATCAATTATCAGCAAACCCCTTCTATTCTCAACTTCTTCTGTTAACATTTTCTTCACCTTCTTGCTCTAACTGAAATTGATTCTCCTATTGCCCTTTCAAGTAGTGCTGGTTTTCTTTCCAGCATCCTTCATACACTTAGGGCAAGTGAAGTCCTTGCTTCTCATTATGCCTTCGAGATCATTCTCCCTCCCTCCTCTCTACACACCTCTAGCTTAAAATCTCATCTCATTAGACTTTTCCACTCACTACCCTTCTATGTTACAAGCTTTGTTGTTCCCCAGCAACATTCCTTGGTTTTAGCTGCTGGTTCTGTCAAGCTGTCCAACATTACTTCTGTCATAATTCTTGTTGTTACTATTTCATATATGATCCATCCATTGACCTCCTTTGGACTTAGACCTCCTTTCCTCCAAGGATCTTGTTTTCCATGTTATCTTAGCCACCTTCCCCGTGATTAGAATTAGACTTTATCATTAGCAGTAACCACAACCACTCCATTGCCTCAATTTCAAGCACTGAAACTCTCCAACCACTACCTTTCATCTTTGCAGCTCACTATCTCTAGTACCCAACTCTAAAAATTCTTTGGCTGCCATCAAGACCTAAAACCTACTGATCCCACCACTTTTTCACTTTCCTTTCTCCCCTTTTTATCCTTCATCCGTCCTAACTCAGCTTAGATCCCATTGATTATTATTGATTGATTGATTATTGTCATCATTTTCTAGCACATATTTGTCTTCCTTTGTCATACTTGCATGGCAAAACCCCAACATCTGGTTAACTTGACTTTCCTCCCATTCTGTGTCCACACATAAGCAAGTGAATGTGACCAGGGAAAAACATACAGCCATGCTGAGGGTTCTCACTTTAAATTCACAACCGTGAACCTCAAAAGTGCCTTTAGTACTGCTCAGGAAGCCTGTTATGTTTCTTTAGTTAATCTCTCCTACTCTCCTAGATGAGTATTTCATACTTTCTCCTCAAACCTTCAACACCACAATCCCCAGCCTCCCAGTCAGCTAACAACTTACCTCCTATTTCACTAAGAAAATTAGAAACAAGAAGAGAATTTCCACAAGCTCCCACACTACTCACATTTCTGCATCTTGCCCACGTACTATCCTACCCCCTTTTACATAATCTTCCCAAGGCAAAGCCTTCTACCTGTGCATTAGCTCCCATACCCTCTGCCTACTGACAGACCATTACTCAGTAATTCTTCCCCATCTCCGGCATCATCAACTTTACCCTCTCCATTTGTTCATTATCTACATACAAAGATGCTGTTATTTCTCTCATCTAAAAAAAGAAGAGAAACAAGACCTTATAACTTACTCGGTTGATACACATTTCTCTGCTGCTCCCTTTTGAAACAAACTGTCCTCTATGTTAACTGTCCAGTGATCTATTCTCAGTCCCCAAAAGTTGCCTATGTTCCTTCTCTGAAATGATCTACTCTGTGCTCATCTTACTTGAGCCATCGGCAGCTTTTGACACAGGTGATCCCACAACGTCCTCCCTGAAACATTTTCTTCGTTCTGCTTCCAGGTCATGACACTTTCCTCAGTTCCCTTCTGCTTTACTGTCTACTCCTTCTCATTCTCGTTTGCTAGTTTCTCTTCATTGCCCTGACCTGTAAATGTTGGAGGCTCAGTGTCTGGACCCTACTCTTCTCCACCTATGACGACTCCATTGGCAATCCCATCTAGTCTCATAATTTGATATACCATCTGTAGATTGACAACTCCCAGGTTTATGTTTCAAGGCTGGACCTCTCTCCTAAACTCCAATTTCATATCCAACCACCTACTCAATATTGTCTCTCAAATACCTGAAATGAGCATCTCTAACTTAATACATCCCAAACCAAACTCCAGGACTTCCTGATCAGAATAAATGGTGACTCCACTCTTCCAGTTGCTCAGGGCAAAAGCCTTAGCCATCATTGACTCCTCTCTTTCCTTCACATCATCATCTAATCTGTCAGCAAATCCTATCTGCTCTACCTTCAAAAATATATACATAATTCCATCTCTCTTCTCACCAATTCCACTACGACCACCTTGGACCAAATCATCATCTTCTCTTACCTGGATTATTATAACAATCTCCCAACTGGTCACCTTGTTCCCATATTTGCCTCTCTTGGGTCTTTTCTCAAAAGTAGTTAGAAAGATACTTTTAAAATATAAGTCAGATCATTTCACTCCTCTGTTCAAAACCCTCCAATAGCTTTCCATGTCTTCCTATAGTATGAGCAAAAGCCAAAAGCTTTACAACGGCCTATAAGGCACCACGCAATCCAGCCTCCTGTTATCTTTCTGATATTATCTCTTATACTCTCGCATGCATTCTCTCCATTCCAACCACTGGCCTCCTTTCTGATCCTCAAATCTGTCAGCCCTTGCCCGCCTCAAGGCCTGGCTCCCTCACCTCCTTCAAGTCTTTGCTAAAATTTAACCACTTGGTGAGTCTTTCTCTAGATAGTCTATTTAAAATTGCAAACCTCCTTCCCCCCAACTCCCCTTTTTCCAATCTGCCTTCCCTGCTTTATTTTTCTCTATATGACTCTTCACCATCTGATATACTACATAAATATGTTTTGCTTTATATTGAAATGTAATATATATACAGAAAAGCGCATATAAGTGTGCAGCTCAATTAATTTTCACAAACTGAATACAGCCATGTAACTAGCACCCAGATCAAGAAACAGAATATTACCAACACCTCTGGAGTCTCCTCATTCTCTCTTCTAGCCACTAGTCCCCTTTCACACTCCAAGGGGAACAATTCCCTGACTTCTAACAGCATGGATTGATTTTGCCTATTTTTGTATTTCACATAAATGGACTCATACAGTGGCATACACATGTTTTAATGATCTGTTTATTTACAGTCCATTTCTCCCCACTTACATGCTCTTACATGGAGCATGTAAGCTCCATGAGGGCAGGGATTGGTTTTGTTCATTGCTGCATCCCCAATGCCTAAAAGAGTATCTGGCACAGAGTTGTAGCCCAACAAATATTTGATGAATGAATGAAATATTGAACAAATGGAAATGAGAGTAGGAGAGTTAAGAAGGGCTTAAAGTCTAAGCCAAATCTTGAAGGATGAGCAGGAGTCCCTAAGGCAGTCCAAGAAAAGAAAGGTATTCCAAGCATAGGCCAGAGTCTCTAAAAAGGCTCAGCAGAATTAAAAAATACACACAACCTAGAAACCACGAGGAGTCAGTAAGCTGAGAGCAATGAGCAACAGCCATGTGTTGAAAAATAGAGAGCCACGAGGCTAGAAAAACAGGCATATGTCAGATCTTAAAGGGCCTTATACAAATAAGTCCACAAAAGGAGGTGAAGAAAAGCAAAATATGGGGGCCTTTTAAGCATTTCCAGGACCTTTTTTAGGTGTTGAAATTTAGAGGGACATAAAAGAGGGAATTCCTTGAAGTCAACTCATTAACACCTTCTTCTAGTCTCAAAAGAAAGTCTGTGACCCACTGCAATGGTCAAAGACCTGTAACTACTCCTGAATATATAGGAAAGGCTTGATAACCTGTGGAATAAATAACTCCCTCTTTTCTTTCCTTTAAAGGAAAAGAAAACTCAAAATAGGATATTTAAATCTCTTGAGTCTGTCTAGTTAGTCTTATTTTATTGGAGTGGGGCAAGGAGCCAGGTGCTCTGCTTTCCTTGCCTGCTGCACATGGCTTTGAGGAGATGGCACCACATCCTCACAGGGAGGAGAGGCCAGAGATTTCCTGAGTGTCTTCACCACTCTTGAGGGCCAATGCCCTACATCAGTGGTACTTGAACTTGAGAGTGGGTCAAAATCACTGGAGGCCCTGTTAAAACATAGGCCTACCCCCAGGGTTTCTGATTCAGTAGGTCTTGGGTGGGGCCTGAATTTTGCATTTCCAGCAGGCTCCCAGATATTGCCAGTGTTGCTGGTCTGGGGCTCTGCTTGGAGAGCCACTACCCTACCCAATGCTAGCCTCTTAAACCAGGGGAAGAGGCCCTCTGCATGCTCCTGCTGTCCCCTATTTCTCTCCATCTTAACTCCCCTCACTCTGCAGTGTTCACTCACTTAATCTACGTCTTCCCCACTAACTTGTCTACTGAATGAGGGCAGGAACTACGTCTATCTTGTTTATCTTATTGGCACCGTCTGGCACTGATTAAGCATTCTACCAATATTTGTTGAATTAATAGATGAATGACTCCAACTAGAGTTTGGGTTTGAGCCATTACATGCTTCAACAGTAGGAGAGTAGCAAAATTAATACTAAAGTTGAGTTCGCTTCTCTAGTATGTCACATACCAGTCTTTTTTCTCTCCAAATTCTCTTAACCTCAGGGCCTCCACATTTTATTTACATTTTTTAAAAAGTATACCTTTAAATAAATGGAAAGACATCATATGTTCATGAGTCAAAAGACATCATATGGTTAAGATGGTAATGCTATCCAAATTGATCTACAGATTCAACACTATCCCTGTTAAAATCCCAGCTTTTGATCAGAAAATCACATGCCAATCATAAAATTCATATGGAAATGCAAGGAATACAGAATAGCCAAAACAATTTTGAAAAAGAAGAATATGGGAGAAACCTAGAAAAGCTGAGCAACTTGCCAGAATGGATAGAGCCACCACCTTAAATACCATTCTCAGCTAAAGACAAAGGAGGATGTTGGGGGTAGTGGTTTGGGGCTTGAAAGGGGAGGAAAGAAATTTACATGGAGATGAAAATGTAAATGTTTGTTAAACAAGTGTTTACTGAGCCTGCTATAGACAATGTTATCTTATGGTATTAGCCCCTTCCTGGAACAGGTCTTGCATCTTAAATTCTTTTAGGAAGTTAGGGGGAAGTTCAAAGTTTCTTTCAGAGTCTTTTGTTCTTAAAAATAAGCAAGCCAAAGAGACACATTTTGAGGTGGCCAATTTCAATCCTCTACACCAAGCATCAAAAAGAATAAAATTCTTAGGAATAAATTTAACAAAAGAAGTTCAAGACTTAAACATTGAAAACTACAAAACATCATTGAAAGAAATTAAAGAAGACCTAAATAAATGGAAAGACATCCATGTTCATAGATTGGAAGACGACATTGCTAAAATAAGAGTACTCTCAAAATTGATCTATAGACTCAACATATTCCCTATCAAAATCCCTGGTGTCTTTTTTGCAGAATTTGACAAGCTGATCCTAAAGTTCATATGGAAATGTTAAAACAAGAAAAGCCAAAACAATCTTGAAAAAGAAGAGCAAAGTTGGAGGACTCACCTCCCTGTGTCAAAACTTACTAAAAAGCTATAGTAATCAAGACAGTCGGGTACTGGCATAAGGATAGACACATAGTTCAATGGAATGGAACTGAGAGTCCAGAAAAAACCCGACATTTATGGTCAGCTGATTTTTGGCAAGAATGTCAAGACAATTCAATGGGGAAAGAATAGTCTTTTCAATAAATGATCCTGGGAAGACTGAATATCTATACACAAAAGAATGATATCTCATACCATATACAAAAATTAACTTAAAATGGATCATAGACCTAAACATAGGAGCTAAAATCATAAAATTCTCAGAAGAAAACATAAGAGTACATCTTTGTGATCTTGGATTAGGCAATGATTTTTTAAATATGACACCAAAAGCAGAAGTGACAATAAAAATAGATAAATTGGATCTCATGAAATTCAGAAACTTTACAGTTTCAAAGGACATCATCAAGAAGTGAAAAGATAACCCACATAAGTGGAGAAAATATATGCAAATCATATATTAGATAAGGGACTGGTACCCAAACTATATAAAGAAGTCTTATAACTCAATAATAAAAAGATAAATAACCCATTTTTTTAAAATAGGAAAAGGATTTGAATGGATATTTCTCCAAAGAAGATATACAAATCACCAATAAGCACGTCATTAGCCATCAGGGAAATGCAAATCAAAACCACAATGAGATAAAATTCATACCCACTAGGATGACTAAAATAAAAAAGACAGGTAATAATGAGTGCTGACAAGGGTGTTGAGAAATTGAAACCCTCATACACTGCTGGTGGGAATGTAAAATGGTACAGCCACTTTGGAAAACAGTCTGATAATTCCTCAAAAGATTAAAAAATAGTTGCAATATGATCTAGCAATTTCACTCCTACGTATATACCAAGGTAAATAAAAACATATGTCCACACAAAAACTTGTGCACCATTGTTCATAGCAGCATCATTCATCATAGCCAAAAAGTGGAAATAACCCAAAATTTCCATCAACTGATGAATGAATAAATAAGATGTGTTATATATATCCATACAATGGAATATTATTCAGCAATAAAAATAAGTAAAGTGCTGATACAGGCTATAACATGATGAAACTTGCAAACATTATGTTGAGTGAAAGAAGTAGGTTACCACATATTGTATAACTCCATTTATATGAAAGGTTCAAATAGGTAAATCTATATAGTCAGAAAGCAGATCAGTGTTTGCCTAGGACTGAGGAATATGGTGGGAGGAATGGAGAGTGACTACTAACAAGTATGGGGTTTCTTTTCAGGGTAATGAAAATGTTCTAAAAATTAGGTAGTGGTGATGGTTGCACAACTCTGAGAATATACTAAAACAGTTGAATTGTACACTTCAAATGTATGAATTTTATGGCATGTGAATTATATTTCATAAAGATGTTAAAAAAGATTTTTTGAAGTATAGCTTTTCTGGACTATAAAAATAATACACGTTCATTATGGAATGTTGCATAAGACGGAAAAGTACAAAGAAGAAAATAAAAATTGCCTACAATCCCATCATGCAGAAGTAACCAGTAATTGTTGTTAATAACAATTATTATAACCTTTCTTTTTAATCTGCATACAGTTAAACAACTTGGGCTCATGCTACACGTACTAGATTACAACATGTTTTTTTCAACTTAAATTACATTGGGAGCTTTTCCCTAGGTCATTAAAAATTTTAGTGAATAATTTAACAGTTGTACAGTATTCACAGTTACTGGGAGATCCAGGATTGCGAAAGTGTTTTGAATGCTTCAGTTAATTGCCAGGACCATATAGACTAGACCTGAAAGGTGACCAACCAACTTTTGCATGAAGTCAGACTCCCTTAATAAGTCTCATATGGAGGCTGTACGATCTTGGACAACTATCTCAGCTCTCTGGACTTCTGTTTCCTCACTCCTGCATGCTGTGGTTAGTAGATGACGACAGCTAAAGTCCCTGCTAGATCTGACCCTCCAAGAAGGTCTGAGAAAGGATCTAAGTTAGGGACACAGGAAAGTAGAAGGAATTAGCTTATGGTACAAGTTTACTCATCATCATCACCTTCCTCTTTGAAGGAGAGGCAGGTGGAGCCATACATGGCAGCACAGATCAACCGCTCTGCCTGAGGTTCTGGATGCTATAACACAGGAACTTAATGCCCCTGAGTCAACCATATTAGAGTGGAAAAGTACCCAGGCCTTTGTTAAGCAGTTAGACCCAGGTTCAAATATATGATTTAGATCTATTCATGCAATGTATAGCATTAGATGTATAAATGCTATGTGGTATAAGAAAATAAATTACATGAAGTTTAGATTCATAAAAAATAGGTTTGAATCCTAACTCTTGTGCTTATTAACCATGTCCTTAGTCAAATTGTTTAACTTGGTTTCCTCATATAGGAAGGGGAGAGCAATAACCATTACCTTGCAGGGTTGAGGCAAGGACTTAAAATGACATATGTAAAGGGCCAGGCATGTGGTGAGAGGCTGATAAATGATAGCTATGAGTAGACATTCTGTCACATCATAAAGCTGATGTCCTTAGCAGAGAAACAGAAGCCTCACCAAGAGCAACAGCCATGTCGATCAGGGTGAAAGCTGTCAGTCCCTGAAGTGTTTTTTTTTTCAAACCCAGAGACTTCACCTCACCACCTTCTCTCGCCTCAGCCTACAAGCTTATGTTTCTCATGGTTCTTTTACTCTCCAAAGTGCCCAGGAGTGCCTGATACATTTGGCATTCAGTAAATATTAAAGAATGATGACTTTTTTGTGGTGAAATACACCCAACTTCCACTCACTTACTTGGGTACTTGCGTATGATTCTGAAGGGCTGGTTGTTCACATCTGTCTCTGTTATGCGGCAGACATATTTCTCATTTAACTTGACAGGGTATTTCAGGATGGAGAACACCCTGTAGAAGCCATTCATCTGCTCCTCCAGGACCTCCACAGTACTGTGGTTGCTCAGATCCCTTTCTGCCCGGTCCAGCCAGGTCACATTGGGTGCAAGGTACCAGCCCTTGGAGATGCACATGGCCACGTCCTCATCATTAATCCTATCAAACTGCACCTGGGGCATTTCAGAGTCTGGTTGGAAAAAACAACAAAACAATTAGATCCTTTTTTATCCCAGACCCAGGAGGATCAGGCCAGCAGAAATCTTGCCCTGAGTTTTTACATTAACCCTTATGTAGGCAACATATCTTGAGGTCCACTGTAGTTAAAATTTAGATCCAGGCATGGCAAGAGAAAATCAGGATACACATATGCTCCTGCCCTTCAGGTCTCACCTACCACTGCTGTATTTATTTTTGGAATCTTCTCCCCTTTGAGGGGTTCATTTCAGACTCTCTGTGGACCTCAGATACCCTACTGAGAATCAGAGAAGATATCAAATGATTCTCACCACCACCTTCCCATCAATTCCAACTCTCACTCTGGAGGAATTCTGCCATGCCTCCCTCTACCCTCGTGAGATCTCTAGTGGGGAGAAGACCACTCTCTATGTAACCCTAGGAAGGGTGAGGATCCCTGGGGCATTATGGAGATCCACTGGTCCTATCCAATCCTACATTTTAAAGGTGAGAAAATGAAGCCTAGAATAGCTAAATGAGTTGTCCAAGTCATCCAGAGTTAGAATTAGAACCTCCTGACCCCCAACACAGGGCTCTTCTCACTAAACCACACACATATCTCAGAGTTTTCATGTAGGTGTATTATGTGATGAAAAATTTTGGGTTTTCAGTGTTACAATTTGTTTGGTGAGTTTGGGATAAGGCCAGTGGTTGTTTTTTTTTTTTTTTTATGTTTTGCTGCTTATTTGAATGAATGAATGATGTAGACAGGTGTAGAAACAGCAACTTTGGTTCAGAGTAATATTTTTAGCTAAGATAAATTGCCATTCCAAATGGCAGACTCTCATGAGGGGAATGAGAAGAGCCTATAATATTTGAGGAGAAGAGAAAAAGTGAGAACACCAGAAGAGAAAACTTAGAATTTAGTGCTGTGAGCAAAAACAGAGATTGAAACCAAGTTCATCCAATAAATTCCCTTACCTTCTACTATTAGCTTAATTGTACTTTCGCCTCTTCCATATGGTGTGATGGCTGAGCACTTGTAGATAGCTTCATCCATGAAATCCACATTTCTTAATAAAAGTGATAGAGTCCCCTCAGAAATTCCAGCCCGATCTACAGAGACTCTTCCCTCATACAAGGAGTTTTGATCCTCTAGTTGCTCTGTGTTATTGTGAAACTGGTAAACCAGCTTTGAGAAAACTTCAAAAAAATCATAGTACCTGAAAAAGTGGTAATATTCTTTATCATCCTCTACCTCATATTCCTCTTTGATGTCTTCTCTTTCCCAAGAAAACTCAAGATTTTCTGGGCCCTCCACAAAGGAGAAATGGCAGGAGAGGGTAACATCAGTGAAAGGGTGAGCCTGTAACTCTTCTGTAGACACTGAGAACATCAAAGAAGAAATGAAGTTAGCAAAGTACTTATAAAGACCAGTGAACTCAGATCTTATATTCAGGTTAATAACAGATAAAAGAAATTACTCTAGCTGGAGGAATGAGCCCAAAGAAAGCATGGAAGATAAGACGTGCAATACATGTGTTCTGTCCTTTCCCACATTACGTTAGGCTCAGGACACCACTGCAGAGCTGGTCTGCCAGTGGAACTGCTGCCTCTGCCATATCAGGAAGCTGTTAAATCAGGAAGTCATCACTGCAGGCATTGGCTCCAGAGCCAAACTGCACCTGCTAGATTCACGCTGGCAAAAGAAAGGATGCCTCAGGCACTGTTACCTTTCTCCCACCTACATTAGTTGCCAATTTAATCTGATCGGCAGAGCTTATGTCATTCCCAGAGCCCAAAGTGCAAAGGAGTCTTCAAAATGTAGTTTTTTACTCTCTAGTCTTGGCAGTCCAGGAAGGCACATCAGAAAGCAGAAACAGATTTTCAGTAAATCAGTCCATTCAACCTACTGGTCTGGGCAGAGTTATCAACAGAAGCAGGTGGAGGATATGAGGAATACAGCTATGCCCTATGTACCACTCATAGACTCATGACATGGAACAGAATCCTGATATGTTAGAGCTGGAAAAAAGCTGAGAGAATTTGATTAAATCTTTAAATCTTGCCACTGACAGCCAAAGGAAGACCAAATCAGTGAGATTTCCACTCCCTTAACCACTTCAGAACAATCCTTCTCTAATTTACTTGATAATTGGGCTTCCAAGTCAGAATTCTTCTGTCAAATGTCTCTGCTACTAAAAGACAAAACTGAAAGCCAGGAAGCAAAGTTGTTCAGAGTCACAAAGTAAAATACTGGTAGCACTACAGAAAAAAATAAGATGCTGCAGAGTTTAAAAAAATTTTTTTGGGTCATAGTTACCAAACTTTTTTTTTTAAGTGAGGTAAGATTGTCCCTGAGCTAACATCTGTGCCAGTCTTCCTCTATCTTGTATGTGGGATGCTGCCTCAGCGTGGCTTGATGAGTGGTGTGTAAGTCTGCTCCCAGGATCTGAACCCATGAACCCTGGGCCACCAAAGCAGAGTGCACAGACCCAACCACCACACCACTGGGCTGGCCCCAATAGTTAACCAAACTCAAAAGAGCCTATGAAACTAATTAAATTCCCAATTTGAGTAAGACTGAATAATGAAACTGAAGCATTATGAAAGTAGAGACTACAATAAGAAGGCAATCTTGAGCCAGCCCTGATGGTCTAGATGTTCAAGTTTGGCGCTCTTACCACTTTGGTAAGTTTCCTGGTGGCAGACCCACACCACCCCTCTGTCAGTTACCATGCTGTGGTGTTGGCTCACACAGATCTAGGAGGACTTACAACTAGGATATACAACCACGCGCTGGGGGACTTCAGAGAGGAAAAAAAAAAGGAAGATTGGTAACAGATGTTAGCTTAGGGCGAATCCTTCCTGATGAGGAATTTTAGTCTGGTTAATTTTAAAACGGTTTATAATGAGGATTTTTAGGCTGGTTAATTTTAAAACTACAGATGAGAAGCAGGCTCCGAGGAGTGGAATTTGCTTGTCCCTTTGTTGGGAAACATTTACATTTCTAAGGGAAACCTCTATCTGTGAAGATGCCTCCCTCTCTGTGCCAGGAAGAAGGGGGATGGCCTTATCTCTAGAAACTCTTAATCAATGCCAGAGGCCAGAACTTAAATTGGTTACTGTCTGGCAACCTCATGTAACTGACCCCCCCACCCCCAAATCCTCCTTTGTCTTTAGCTGAGGATAAAATTCAAGCGGTGACTTCTGCCATTTACTCAATCCGGTTTGATTCTTATCTAAAATTTGTGGGACCACCAAATGGCCGGACCCTACAGGCACTGACACCATTTTAACTTTTTTACATATCCTTTGTTTTGTAAAGAGATAACTCACATACCTATGCCTTAAATTTAGCCTTACTCTCCACCCAACTTTGCAGCAGCAGAAGCAGCAGCAGTGGCTCCTCCTGCCCGTGGGCCCTGTCCCCACGCAGCAGCCTGACTGCCCATGGGTCCTGTCCCCTGCTATTCTATTCTCTAAATAAAAGAGCACTACTGCCAGATCTTAAGAGTCTGAGAAATCTTTCTTTCGACTCCTCGGTTCACCGACCCTGCATCACTTCCCTGCAAAAAAAAAAAAAAGAAGGCAACATTTTTTTCTCCTGCAGACACTGTGTAGATAACAAGCATCAGAAAGGAAGAAGAGCTGGCCAATGCGAGCCTAAGTAAAGGTACTGTTTGATATAAAGAGGTGAGATGAAATAGAAGAAAAGATAGGTGAAGCACCAAGGGAAAATCTAAATGGTGAAAGTTAGTAAGCAAGGACGCTCCTAAGCCATTCCAAGGAGACATTCCAGCTGAGTAATAGATGCAATCTGCTCATTCCAGAAGGAGCAACCACGTGGCTATTGGTGGGGCTGGCCATAGACTGTCCACAGAGAGCAGAGACCATATCTTTACCGTCCTGTTTCACCAGTACCTAGCACGGGGACTTGATACAGTAAAAAAGGATCAGGCATGGCAGTTAATTTTATATGTCAATTTGACTGGGTCACAGGGTGCCCAGATATTTGGTCAAACATTATTCTGGCCATGTAGGTGAAGGTGTTTTGGATGAGATTAACATTTGAATTGGTAGACCAAGTAAAGCTGATTGTCCTGTCTCATGTGGGTGGCCCTCATCCAATCAGTTGAAGGCCTGCATAGAACGAAAACGCTGACCCTCCCTTGAGTGACAGGGTACTCCTCCTGCGGGCTGTTTGACGTGAGACTGCCGTCTTTTTCTGCTTTCAGACTCAAACTGAAACATAGGCTCTTCTTGGGTCTTGAGCTTTCAGACACAGAATAGAACTATACCATCACTTTCCTGGGTCTCCAGCTGGCCCACTGCAGATCTTGGGACTTCTTACCTCCATAATCACATGATCTCTTTATATAGCTTTGGATCGTTCTCTTTTTCTGGAGAATCTGACTAATATATAAGGTAACATTTATTAAGTGTTTACAATGTGCCAGACACATTCTAAAAGCTCTTCCCAAATTAATTCATTTAATCAGCATGCTAACACTGAAATTAAGTACTATTACATTCCCCAGTTGACCTCTAAGAAAACCAAGGCACAGTGAGGTGAAGTAAGTTGCTCAGGGACGCGCAGCTAGTGAGTGGTAGAGCTACTACTCAAACCCTGGCAGGCTGGCTCTGGAGCCCTCCATCTGAGCCATGTTCTTTCTTCTAACAGTAGGCACTTGTTTTAAGTTTGATGAATGAGTCAATGACTAATTAAATAAGTGACTGAACGAATATAAAGGAAGACAGATGAGAATGGAAAGAAGGAGGCTGGGAGAAACAACTCACATAACCTTTAGAAGGACAGATTTGCATACAAAAAACTAAGTGCTTTCTTGCTTAAATTGTTATTTGTCTGATGCGGTTATAAACAAGAAGCAGTGGACTATAGTTATCAACAAATCCTCGTCTGAAGATTTGTAAATCCAAGTTCTAGTTCTAAATCTCCCTTACTAGTCATTTGGCATCGAGCAAGTTACTTCATCTCTCTGAATTACAGTTTCCTTATGTATGACTAGGGTAAGAACACCTGCCCCAGGGTTGTTATGAAATACCTTGGGCTCTTAGGGACTGTTTTTATATGACATGGCTCAGTCATTTTCCAGAGGGACAGAAGGAGTGGACCAGATGGGTGGATACCTTGGTAAACTGCCCCTATTCCCAATCTCTCTCATAATAATATGTAGCTGACTCATGATGGGTCCTTGATCCTAGCTTCTCAGTACACCCAGGAGGTCTTGCTATAGCTGTACTCTTTCTGGCCCCAAGGGAAAGGGTCACAGATTCAGGAATCCAAAGGCCCTAGCGAATGAATCATGAAACATGGTTTACTGATGATGTAATTGGTAATAGAACAGCCAACTTCTGACTTATGTCTGCAGATGGTCCTACTTGAATCTGAATAACTTTTGTCTATTTCAATCTGTATTATTTCTAGACCATTATGTCTCTAGCTTCCCAAGGCCAAGAAGCTGAGGCAAAAGCTCAGCAAAAATCATATAATGGGGAACACACTTTGAAAACTCTAGAAAGATATTATATCTAAAGCACTTACTCTAGTACCTTGTACATAGTAGTAGATTGTCAATATTGCTATAAAATGTAAGATATTATTAAAGCTGACACACCTTTCTCTTTCTCACCTACATACACACCCATTCCTTTATTTTGTTAGGTTGTTCCTGACTATGAGTGGATTACCATCTCACTTTGCCTTACTGCCTCCTCTACACACACACACACACACATACACACACACACACACGCACACAGAGTAACCAAGCATCAAAAGAAAAGAGTCAGTAGACATAATCTGGGTGGACCAGGCCTTGCACTAACTCCTGAGTAGATCTATGGAGCCAGAGGATGCCTTCAAGCTGCTTCCACCTCTCAGAGACTGGCAGAACTGCTATCAGTCCCTGAGAGACGACATATGCCTGAAACTATAAATGTGTTTGATCACTATGTGGAATAGTTATATTACAGGTTTGGGATACATGTGTTTTTTTAAAAGAAATTTTTGCATGTATACTTTTGGTAGCTGAATTACATTAACATTTTGAACATCTATTTACTGTTCATCCCAACATTTTTGAAGAATTGAGTACAAAGAGTTATATAAACCCTGTGTTGACTGCTCATCCAGATTTTTCAGGACAGACCTGATTTCAAATATTTTGTGATACTATACTCTAAATCAGCACTTGTCAGAGTCACTTGAAGTCAGAGAGAGTGTCTAGTTTTGTTTTTGTTTTTTTTTTGGTTGAGGGAATTCACATTATACATGTGAATCAGTGTAGTTATCCAGATATGGCCTCAAATAGACAAACCACATTAGGAGTGTGGGGAGGCTTTTCTCATTCAAAAAAACAAAAATAGAATAAACAATAAGGCTTTACAATTTGTGTCTATTATATTTTCCCATCTGCCCTTCACCATTTCCTGCGAAACAAATATAGCATTGTTGTTCTCATCTAACAAATGAAAAGACTGAGGTTCAGAGAGATTAAATCATTTGCTTGTTTTTTTTTTTTTTTAATCTCCAAATCACTATTTTCCTCACTATCCCAAAGCTGCTTCAGAAATACAAAGTTTTTTTGAAAAGTGACTCACCGGCATCATGAACAAGTAGAAGTATGTTGACAGTCGCCAAAAAGAAAGACATTCTGTAAGGAACAAAAAGAAAGGCAGAAAATTTGCTTCCCCCAAGAAAGAGTGTGGGCCAGCAGAACGCAGCCACCACCGCTGAGTCCGAGGAACCGCCCCACAGGCACCACCTCTAAACTTCACGCCCACCAGATGCACCTTTAGCCAACAGAGGTTTCCAGCACCTCAGAATTCCACGTGGGATGCCCACTGAGTCAAGTTCACTCAGTTTGATCCTATGCAGATTTCTTCGATTTGCTATGTGAACCTGGAACTCTATCTGTCTGCAAATCTGTCTTTTTAGGTGAGTCACATGTGAATTCATTTGGATCAGAGTCAGCCCTGAGATGATATTTGAGGGGACAGTGACGGCTTCCCAGGCAACTGTTGCTGGCCTTTCTGGGCATTGCTGGGGCAAAGTCAGCAGTAGAGGGGGTATAACTGGTAGATATACAGGTGTATCTGGGAAGTTATGAAGTGATGCTTCCCAAATGGAAAAAAATAACCAAAATAGAGACAGAACTAAACGAGTCTGCCCAGCCAGGGCTGCACTTTAATGGGAATGGTATTAATGAGCCTAGGACAGCCCTGGAAGGGGTGGGATAAAGGGCTTGGGGAATGCTCAGCCCTTTTGAGAAGCCCTGACACAAATGTACATCTACATTCAGGTAAAGGCAGTCTTACTATTGAGCTGGATCCCGTCTTCCTCTCTGGTGTCATTTCTCACTACTCCCACCACACTTCAATTCCACCAGCACCATCCCTAAGTCATGGTGCTGTCTAAACCCTCCGCACCTGGTACATCCCCCATCACCACCACCCTCATCTGCTACATCTCACTACTCACTTATCACTCAAAACTCTGCCCAAGTAGCACTTCTTCTCAGAGCCCTCCCTGATCTCTTAGCCAGTGCATCATTCCCCCTTGGATATCTTGAACATACTTTTGTCGTTGCCTGAATCACCTTGTATGGATTTATTTCTTTACATGTTATTTTATCCCTTACTATTTCAAAGAAAGAAAGGTAAGATTATCATACCCTCTCAGCATATTTTCTTGTCTCCTTTTCCTCCTGTTATCTATTAAGGAAAAAAAAACCCCACCACAATCCTCTAGGTCTATGATACAGCATAATAACAGCAACTATATTTCAAATGCTTACAAATGCCAATTTTAACCTTCAGTATAAGCCTGTGAAGTAGATACCATTATTATCTCTATTTTATAGGCAAGGAAACTTAGGCAGAGAGAGGGTAAATAATTCATCCAGCATCAAACAGAACCAAGATTCTCACCTTTCAGGATAGCTGAATTCTGTGCATGTCACCTAAATTCTGTCCTGACAAACCTGCAACTCACACACACCATGGGAAGTCTCATCACCCAGGGCATCCACCAAGAGAACAGGAAGCTCAGAGGCTGACAGAGCAGATGGCTTGTGGAATATTACAATGTCTCTTTCCTTGAGGCCTATTAGACCCTGGAGAATATGTGCTCTGTGGGTTGAATATTAACAGGCACAGAAGTCTTCAGAAGAATAGGATTAAGGAGCAGCCCTTGCTGATCAAGGACCAAATAAAGCATTTCTGGGGTCAGTGGGACAAGTGGAGAGATTCTTCACCAAGTCTGTATACCCTCACTAGGTATACAGCTAGTGACTGACAACTATTGATTTAGAAAATCTCTCTCTGTGGTAGATGTAGTAAAAAAATTTAAAGACACATCTAAAATAACATAAAATTTAAAACGTAATATTCCAGCAAGCAGCTAATAGAGCTATAGATAGTTAACAGAGAGAGATTATAGTCAAATGTCATAGGGAAAAAAGGTAGGAATATAATATTCCTTTTCAACTCAATAAAATTTCATTATCTATATCCAAGATGGAAAATTTTTCACTATGAAAGACATAAATTCTAAAGCCTTCCCTATTCCCCATCCCAGTCAGATATAATCTTTGCTCCTCTGCGCTTCCACTGTATTTTGTACTTTTATATAGTACTCTCACTTGTTTAATAAATCTTATTTTTACTGATTCTAATAGTAACCCAGATGTATTGTAAAAAAAAGTTTGAAAAAATAGAAAAGAACAAAGAAGAATATTGCAATTACTTTTAAGTCCATCAGCCAGACAACCAATATTACCATTTTGCAGTATTCTCTTTCAGTCTTTTATATGCTCACCTTTTAAGACAACTCAATTTGTATACACAGGTTAGCGTCCAGTTTAATTTTCCTCATGACACTATTTTGTAAGCACTTCTCCATCATTAAATATTCATATAACCTGGTCTACTTTTAGCTATTTGCACGCATATCTTATCACCCCTACCACACTGTAAGTTTCCTACAGGCAGGGCTAAGTCCTCCGTGTCTTCCATACATCCATCACTGTGCTCCATATGTTCCAGGCACTCAATAAGTGTTTACTGCATTAACTGAACTAAATTGAATTTAGTATAACGTTCTTACAAAGGTTCACTATATAACTGGAAAAAGAAAAAATAAATTCATATAGTGCTGAAGATAACAATCAACTACGCCAAAACAGAAAATTTCAGCAGTACATCCTGGAATTCCTCCAGCACTTGTACCCTTTTCACCTCTCATTTACAGAAAAACTATGAGAAGTCTATGAACCAGCTCTATGTGGAGACATAAGTGTAAAGGGACCAGAGACAGTAGGAGTAGATACCTAAACGCTTCAGTCACCTCATCCGTCATTTCGCTCTTGAGTTCAGTCAAGATTTCTCCGGTCAACTATTTCTCCTAAATAAACAGTCTCTTTATTGAAACAGCTTACCTGTATCACAGCTGGTTTCCCTGATCAGCCAGGTGAGAAGCAAGTGAGGTGGAGTCAGCACGTCTTGGAAGGCACAGTTGTGTGGCAGCCCCCAGGGAGAAGGCTTGGTGACACTGTTATTACCAAGCTGTTGCGGCAAAATCTTGGCAAAGAGCTCCGTGAGACTTAATATTTCTTATAGCTGCATTTGTTGGCTAAAAAAGTGTTTGCAAGGAATTGTGGTGGAAGAGTGGAGCTAAAACAACACCACGATGTCCAACAGTGGGGCATCATTCTGAGCTTGTTTTAAACAATCACATTTTTGAAGAAAAATTAAATAACAGAAAATACTCACTATATAATTTTTAGTGAGAAAAATCAAAATATAAAACTTAATATATGTTTACACGTATGTATGATTTCAACTTTGTGGGACAAAACGTACGCATATAGAAAAGGAAGAAAATACACCAAAATGTTAGCAGTGGTTACTCTTAGATGGTGAGGTTATGTGTGATTTTATTGTTTTCATCACATGACTGAATTTCCTATAATAACCTTTTACATTTACATTACAATAAATACTTTATAAGCAGAAAAATAAAGACATGGACAGAAAGACCTTACATACATGATGTGGTACAGAGTGTGAGGGCAGAGGAAGGAAAGCAAATGAAATTTATTCTCTATTCTCTTCCTCTTAGGGATAAGGATGGTTTGTGCCTCCCATTCAAATCTTTCCAATTTACCTTTAGGCTCAAGTTCAGTAGTGGCCAGCTCTTTATTAGGGTGCCCTTCCCTCTCCACCCCCCCCCCCCCCCAGCACATGGATTACTGGGTCTGGGTCTGAACTGGGTTGACCTGGTTCTTATACTCAGCACACAACCCAGGTGAGCTATAGACAAGGGTTTGAAGGAACATTTCTTCTGGTAAACAGACTTACTAGAACAGAGCAGATAATATTAACACAAGATCAGGAGGCCTCCTGCTGGGAATCAGGGCCTGACACAGTTTCACCCTGTATCCCTCACCCCACCTGACTGTGAACGGAGTAGCTAGTCCCTCACCTTGGGTCTCCGGAACCTCTCAGTTCCTCTAATCACTTTTAGTGGCTAAGTGAAGGAAACACCTGTGAAGTTTCAAAATAAACTTAAAGCTACATCCATTAACCTGAAGTCTTGAGGGATGCCTTGTTTTTAAAGCTCCTACAACATATAGCATAGATTTTTCACATAGTATGCTCAATAAAAGAACTGGGGAATGGAATGAAATAATTGCTATCAATTCATATCACTTTTCTGATTTATGCTACGGGGCTCGAGTCTTGACTTCCACCCTGAGGAAGAGGAAGAACGTCCTGACGCTACCACAGTATTGAGAAACCTTGAAGAATACTTTGTACTCAGAAATAAGGCTTTTTCTACAGATGCCACATTCCACTGACTCCCCCAAGCCTGGCAGTCTGTCTTTTCCTGAATGTACCAAGCCTGGCAGTCTTTTCATGTATGTCTACATGAGCTAATGAGGAAATGGGATTTAGAGCTTCCAGTAAGGAAAGAAGCAGAGACGATCTCCCCACCTGGTATTCATACCTCTCCACCATGATCTAGACCAACTTATCATTTCAAGCTTTACTCCTCCTTTACACCACGTCATAACAGTACACCTTAGATTTGGGGGATACTTAGAATTTTAAATCTTTTCTCCTATATTCTACGAAGTGTGGCAATTCCTGGCTATACCAGCACCAAGCACACCAGCCAAATGAGACCCTTCACCATTTCCTAGACACATGCTGTAATTTCCTTCTTGCTTTTGCCATTCTTTCTCAAGAAATACCTCTTCTTTTCCTTTCCCCCAATTTCATAATGCCTCACCCCATTTATATCAAAATTCCACCATCCAATGAAGGCTTTCCTGATTGCAGCGGCCTGAAATGGTCTCTTTCCTCTGAATTTTCATAGTATTTGGTTATGCCTCTGTATGACAGTTATCAAATGCTCCTTTATATTTTAGTTACTTTGGGTTTGTAACAGCTTTATTGAGATAAAATTCACATACCATACCACAATTCATCTACTTAAAGTTTATAATTCAATGGTTTTAGTATATTCACCAAGTTGTGCAACCGTCACAATCAATTTTAGAACATTTCATCACTCTAAAAAGAAACTCTGTGCCTATTAGCAGTCACTCCTCATTGTTCCTTCCTCCAGCCCCTGGCAACCACTAATCCATTTTCTGTTTCTATAAATTTGCCTATTTTTGATATTTCATATAAATGGCATCATACATTATGTGATCCTTTGTTACTGAGGTCTTTCACTTATGTGTTTTCAAAATTTATCCATGTTGTAACACGTATCAGTACTTTATTTACTTTTGTTGCTAAATAGTATTCCACTGTATGGGTATCCACATTTTATTTATCTATACATCAGTTGATAGAAATTTGGGTCGTTTCCACTTTTTGGCTATGATGAATAACACCGCTATGATCATTCATGTACAAGTTTTTGTGTGGACATGTTTTCAGTTCTCTTAGATACATATCTAGGAGTGGAATTGCTGGGTCACATGGTGATTCTACTTTTTGAATCTGTGAGGAAATAGACTGTTTTCAAAGTGGCTGCACCATATTACATTCCCACCAGCAGTGTACGAAGATTCCAATTTCTCCACATCCTCACCGGCACTCAAATCTATCTTGGTTCTAGCCATCCTAACAGGTATGGGTGGTATTTCTTTGTGGTTTTGATTCGCATTTACCAATGATATTGAGGAACTTTTCACGTGCTTATTGGCTATTTGTATATCTTCTTTGGAGAAATGTCTATCAGATCCTTTGCCCATTTTTAAGTTGGATTACTTGTTTTTTTAATGGGTTCATGTTTAATCTGTTACTATACTCTAAGTCTCTTGAAGGCAATGACTATTTGGACAAAATCATAACACTGGAGTCATATTCCACTATTTTGGTATCCAGCCCCATCATAACTGTATGACTTGGCAAGTTACTTAATTTTCCCACATCTCAGTTTTCTTGTCTGTAAAATGGGGATAATAATGCCTACCTTATAGAATGAGGACTAAATAAAATAATGACTACAAAGCTCATAGGACAGTGTCTGGCACTTAGAAAACAATCAATAAATGTCAGCTATTATTTTTAGTTGTCTCTATACATTTCCAATGTATAGTTCAGTTTCTTACACACAAGAGATGCTCAATGAGTATTTGCAAATGAATAAATTGGTGACTAAGAGTACTTTAGCTTGTTTATTAGATGTTGTTATGACTAGCTATCTGTGAAAAGGTAAAACAACACAATTGTGGAACATAGACTGAACAAGCGGAAAAAATTAAAAAGATTTACAGCCACTCAAATTCCCAAAACAATCACCAAGGAAAACACCTCACCAGTGTGAGAAAAACCATAAATGGAGTGAATTCAATGGAAGCAGTCATGAGGATGCTTTTATAGCTCTAATAAATGCTTCGCCAAAGACACCCATCCAAAAATGTCACATCATTATTTGAATCTTCAAAATAAAGGGAGAGCAAACTTCAATAAAGATTGGTTTGGGGAAAGATACTCAGAAAAGCTTAATCTACCAATTAATCTTAGTCTATCAATTCTACAGTAACGATAAACTGAGGCAGAAGGAACTGTTAATGATAACCAAACTGTAGACCTTAAATGACAAACTGGCTGCAGACCCACTCCAGGCCCCTGTATATAGAGAGGCCGATGCCTTCTCAGGATGGATAGTAAGACTACAGCTCCCTCTGCCTTCAATGCTGCCTTAAACAGAGAGTAAGTGGTTGTCTGAGATTTGGACTACAGTTGTAGGAAGATGGCAGAATTTTAAACCATCCCAGGCCAAACTGGATAAGCCAAACTGAGAGGGATTCAGCAATGGAAATAACTGAAAACGCTACATGCCAGGCTAAGCAACTGGCCTTCACCTGATAACTAATGAGGAGACACGGGGTCAGGGAAGGAGGAAGAGAGATGGATTGAAATAGTGGAAGCAGTGCTGCAGAAAGGCTATCTGAACCAGAGGTGGCTGGAAGACAGGTAGAAATCCAGTTTGGGAGCCATAATGTCTTGATATAACTAGGAGACAGGACAATAAACATAGATCTTGGGACTCGAGACTCAGGGGCAAGGAGAGTCCACATCAATCTCTCAAATTTAATCCCTAAAACATGGCATGGTCCAGAGCAGAGAGCCATCATGAGTAAAGATTGTTCTCAATTTCATTTCTCTTTACCCTGATCACAATCTAACATGCAGGAGAGAGTAATAATTATAACAATAACTACTATTACTATTACTGTTAATAATAATTGCCACTACTTATGGAGTATTTACTTCGTGATAGGTACTACGCTGAGCACTTGAGACTTAAGCCCTATAATGACCCTATGAAACATAATATTCTTCATAATCAAATGATGAAATCAAGGCTTAAGGAGATTAAGTAAAAAAATCAAGATTAAGTAAGAGAAACCTAATTTCCAGAGGTGGGATTTGAACCCTCTATCTGATAAAAGCCAAAGCCCACGCTTTAACTATATCAGTACGTTGCCTCCCAGCAAGTATGGTTTATGAAAGGATTCTCCACAGTTTATTTCTTGATTTCTGGAGTCAATTAGGCAACCAGGGGCCATCTTAGTCAGGTATGCCAAAACCCACTCATGCATTTATTTCATTCACACATGATTTACTGAGTGCCTACTATGCCTCAGGGGCAGTGCCATGGTGAATACCCACAGTTTCTGCCCTCAGGAAACCCAGACAGGTGGCTGAAGGAGGAAGTGCCCTTCATTTGATCTTCTTTCTTTTTTCGATAACATTCTAGTCAGGTGACACATCCTGAAATATGGTCAATTTGACCCAAGAGTAGCTTAATGGTGAAGATTTGATAAGAGGACAACTATGCCATGCACCTTCCCAATTCCCTAACACCCATATCTCTTTCCCTGGATAATGCATTACGTTGTCTCTGCCTCCCTCACACTCTCCAGCATCCCACTGCCTCTCTGGCATCTCCTTCAGGGAGCCACAAGACATCCCATCACCGCGAAGGTCCAAGCCCCCAAAGCTCCTTCACCTCCAAGAGGGTCTTAGAACTCTCCAGGCTGCTTGGGTAGTTTCAAGGCCCACCATATAGTGTTGGGGGAAGCTGCTTAATTTAGACCCATGTGCCTGCAAGGTTAAGAGATGCATCCATGGTTGCTGAGACAGAGAGGGCTTCTCGTAATGAGCAATGAGGGGATTCTCACATTAATCTAAACATTTCTTCAAAACTTCCTATCAGGTAGCTTCATTCTCTATTATGGAGGCTATTTCCATCTTTCCCCCTTAATTTCATTAATTGGTAATCTTAACTCTATTTCTGAATCACACTCGAATTATTTTTCTGTATTTTAAATTACATTCCTGTCACTTTTTTACCACAGAAGCATTTTTTAAAGAATAAAACTGAACTATTTTAAATATTTGCGATTTTCACATATCAGGGTTCCTGCCAGAATGTGATCTTGATCCAAAACAAGGTCTAATTTTTAAAACGTCCCTTTCAAAACAAGTTTCAAGAGCAGGAAACCCTATCGCTTTAAAAAACATTCTATTCCTGGTTTAAATTAACAAAGTTTATCTTCCCACAACTATTACTCAGCCAGAAACTAAAGTTTGGCAGCAGGTAAGAGGCATAAAGCTTCTCACACAAATCACCTCCTTTTTAGAAGGAAAGCAATTTAATCTCATTGATTATACACAATCTTTTAACATTTCTATGCATAACGTTTGTAAAAAAATAAATAAATAAAGCTAAATACTTTTCTAATTTCTGTTCAAGACTTTTCAAAATTATACAAACTAATTTCAGAAAAGACTGAGTTTAGGACAAGGGAGAAAATATGTTAATTAAAAGTACTAAATCCAAGCCAGAGTCCAGATTTCCCCAGCTAAACGGCAGTTTTAACCTACAGTAAAATCTCAATGCTTTCTGAGTTCTTCAACTAATAATTAATTTGAGCTCGCTCAAATTAACGAATCTCCTCCACGACTCCCAAATTCATTTCTAGCGACCATAATTCAAACCAAAAACCACAGAAGTGCTTCTATAGCTAAAATGTCGAAACGTCCTTACTTGATATACCTTACTGCCATCTTGCTTTAAAAAAAAAAAAAAGAGAAAAAAATCCTGTCCTGCAAGCAGGGCAAGTATTATCGTATTTTACAGATCGAGAAACTGAAATCAAATCCCTGGTCCAAGGACCCGAGGCTACAGCACAGCAGGCCCCGGGGTTCTGATTTCCAGCCCAGCTGTCCCTGCATAGCGAAGCCGGCCTGCTTAATCCCGGGACTTGAAATTCCTGGGGCTTGTGTAATGGAGCTGAATCACCACGAAATTCCTGTGTCCTCACTGAAGCCTGCAGAGTCGGGGCCCCCTCCCGAACCGGGACGCAAGGGGGCGGCGCGCTGTGACACGCGAACCCTCAAGGCCAGACGGCCAAGCAGTCTTCGGGCTCTTTTACTGAGGCGGCCTTGGACTCTGTGGACAAGTCAACAGCCTCCCGAGACTACCAGCGCGGCCGCCCCAACCGGACCGGGGTCAGAGGGCCCCGGGAAGGCCTTCGGTGCCCACCCCGCCCGCGGCCCGCCTCCGCGCCGCGCGCCACGTGCCACGTGGGGCGGAGCCTGGCCCCCGAGCGGCGCGCGCACCCCGCCGCCTGGCGTCGCGGGCCTCGGCGGCGCCGCGGGGTGAGCAGCCGCCGCGCCACTTCCGACGCCGCCCTCCCTTCAGGTTCCGGGGCGCCGCGGAGCTCCGGGCCTGCGGAGCGCGCGGCGCTGTTGGGAGTGCGGCGCCCCGGGCCCGGCGGCGGCCGGGATGGAGGAGGCCGGGGCGGCGGTGGCCGCAGCCGGGGAGGCCGAGCTGAACCTGTCCCGCCTCAGCGTGCCCGCCGAGACGCTGGAGGCGGAGCTGGAGGCGCGGGCCGAGGAGCGGCGCGGCGCGCGGGAGGCGCTGCTGCGGCTGCTGCTGCCGCACAGCCGGCTGGCGTCGCTGCCGCGGGCGCTGGGCAGCGGCTTCCCGCACCTGCAGCTGCTGGACGTGAGCGGCAACGCGCTGACGGCGCTCGGGCCCGAGCTGCTGGCGCTGCGCAGCCTGCGCACGCTGCTGGCCAAGAACAACCGGCTCGGCGGGCCCGGCGCGCTGCCCAAGGGCCTGGCGCGCTCGCCGCTCTGCCGCACCCTCCAGGTGCTCAACCTCAGCGGGAACTGCTTCCAGGAGGTGCCCGCCTCGCTGCTGGAGCTGCGCGCGCTGCAGACCCTCTGCCTGGGCGGCAACCAGCTGCAGAGCATCCCGGCCGAGATCGAGAACTTGCGGAGGTGAGCGGGTCCCTGATGCAGAGGAGGGGGCGCCGGGCCCGGCCTCGGCGCCCTTCAGTTGCCACGTTAACTGTCGTCTTCCGGGCTGTCTCTTGAACTCTTGGCCAGTGAGTTCTGCCTGGCCATCTCGGCGAGTCGCAGTGAAGATCTAACAAGGTCGTGTGTCTGACAGCGTTTGCTATGTAGCGTGTGCCCTGTGCAGATGTTTAAGGCAATTTTTCTGTCTTCCTTGGGTTTGGGGGAGTGATCCTGAGTAGGTACGCAAACAAATGTAAATCTGAGCTTGTCACTTCCTTCTCAGAAGACTTTGGGGGTTTTCTACGCTTATAGATCAGTTTATGCCTTTTAGCGTGACATACAAGCTACTCTGAGCTGACTCTTGCTATCCGCAACATTTCCTGCTCCCTCTTCTCTATAGCAATACCAGCAATAATGCTATTTGTGGAATTCAGTGGTCCATACACTTTGCGAGCACCTTGTAGGCATTCACTAAATGTGTTGAATGGATGCAGTGTCTCTGTACGTGTGCTGTTCCCTTTGCCTGGAATATTGCCTGCACCTGGCAAACTCCTATTCATCCTTCAAAACCTCTCTTGATGAACATCTCTTTGTTTCTTTCTTTTACTGCTTCCTGGAGAACCATTCAATTATTGCCTAAACTATACTTCCTCTGTACCTTGTTCACCCCGCCATTGCATTTACCTTATTGATTATTATTCCTTGTTTACAGGTCTGCCTCACCCTCACCTATTAGATTATTTAGTAAATGTATGTTGAATTAAATGGAAGGAGGAAGCAGAGAAGCAGGATAGCAAAAGTCCCCTAGAGATGCCTGGCAGGGGAATGAAAAATAGAGCAAGAGCAAGTGTATTGTTCAAAGTGAAAAAAAGTGTCTTCCATCTGTAAAATCTTTTCACGTCTTTTATTGAATTTTCTGAGATATCAAAATGTTAGAGCTGGAAGAGACCGCAGAGTTAAATGTAGTGAAAAGAACATTGGCCTGAGAATAAGAACTCTCGGTGTCCCAGCCTTAGGCAAGTCACTCAACATATCCTGACGACAGCTTCCTAACCGGCAAAATGAGGCGTTTGGACAAGATATCCCTTTATTTACGCCTCATCAGATAGTTATTGAGTACCTACCATGTGTCAGGCACTGTCCTAGGTGCTGGGGATACAGTGGTGAACATGTTCCTGCCCTCGTGGAGCTAACACACTAACACAGGAGATGTTACACCTAACTGTAAACCTCATTATTTGATTACAATTGTTATAAGTTCTGTGGAGATGTGCAGAGTGCCTTGAAATGACATAACAGAGGGACCTGACTTAGTTTGGTCCTTGAACAAGTAACATTTGAATTGAGCTTTTGAAGGAAGAGGAAGAATTAACTAGGAGAGGGTGGGGTGGGATCAGTTCAGGTAGAAGGAACAGTGCATGTGAGATCCCAGGGGCAAGTAGGACTGAAGGCCAAAATTTTGAAAGAAGGACATCGTACTGGAGCATAGTGAGGAAGTAGGAACGTGACCAGTATAAATTTGGACCAGATCCCAGGCCATGTCAGATCTTGAAGGCCATGGTGAAGTTTGGATTTTATACCAAGTACACGTGAGACAGTTTTTAAAGCACCTCTGTCTTGTCGCTGTGCAGAGATGGAGTGGGGAGGGGGTGGAGAGAGAGATGAGATTCTGAGGGCTAGTTAGAAGGAGGCCATTCTAGTAGAATGAGCGACGATGGTAGCTTATACCAGGGTGGTGCTAGGAGAGATAGTAAGAAATAGAAGGGTTGGAGAGAGATTTAGATTAAAGTTGACAGGTCTTGGTTCCTTCTCATTTTGATGTTACATAATTCCAGCCTTCTTAGTCTTTTCATACTAAGAGAAACCCAGAGCAAGAATTATTTCTGTCACATGGGGAAAATGGTAGGCAAAAATCCCATTAATTGAATACTTACAATGCAGTAGGCCCTGTTGAAGGTGCTCTAAATATGCTTTTTAATTCTCACAGTGACTCTGTGAGATGAGAGGAAGAAACTGGGGCTCTGAGAGGTTCGGTCATAAGGTCACAAAGCCTGTGAGCGGTGGAACTGGATATGACCACTGGGGTTTCTGGCTCCAAACCCATGAATTTTCCACAGTGATAGAGTGGGGCTAGAACCTGATTCTCCCGACTTCTGTTCTGTTGCATATGTGACCAGGAGGATTAGTCAAAGCCTGGTTGACCTAATTTTCTGGGCTGGTAACTGTGTTTTTTGGTTATTATGCCTTTGCTATGTGGGATCTTTTATGTTAGAGTTTTTATTTTTCGGTTGTATGCTCCATTGCTCTTAACTGATAAGAATTAGTAAAAGTTTAGGCCGTGCCCCAAATATAAACTCTGGTTGAGTGTAGACTAAAAGAGTCGTGTAGAAATATACCCTGAGAGGTAGAAACAGCCTAAATGGGCTGATTCACCCCCTTCTTTGTACGGATGAGGGAACTGTGATTTAGTACCAGTCACTTGATTGAGGCCAAAAACTGAGAGTGAGATTTGTGTGGTTCACCCCTCAAGGGCTGCCTGTTACTCACTGCTGAAACAACGCATGAAAGCTTCAAAAATGGAGAAGTGGAAGTTCAGTCACTTAAACCCTGAGGTACCTGCCCCAGAACGCCTTCTTCTCTTAGAATGTGTGTGACCCCCTAGACCTCGTTAGTCACGCTGATGTGTATTGTAAACTGTGCCGTGCTGCTGTGAAGACCACGTCAGGTGTGTTTGAACGTTAGGAAGATATCTGCCCTCTTTAATAGCAATTTCAAAAGTAACGCAGAGCGTATAGTCCATATAAATGTCCCTCTGCTCTCCACGCTTCTTCATTTCAGGAAGGAATAACAAACACACACTCTTAGCTTACGTGGCGTAATTGACCTCTCCAGATTTAGTGGGTGCCTCCATGTATGTTTTCTTTACTTTGTTGATCCTTTTCCCTAGTGTCAAAATCTTTAGAAAATGGCTTCTGAAAGATCAATTTTGAAGTAATAAGTAGGTGCTGAAAATATTATTTTTATGATTAACTTCATTCCCCAGGAGTAAATTCAGCTATCAGTGTGAACCATGAGGTTGTGGGTGTTGATTCTTTCCATCAAAATAGGAGGTTAGGGGGCTGGCCCCGTGGCCGAGTGGTTAAGTTTGCGTGCTCCTCTTTGGCGGCCCATGGTTTCGCCGATTCGAATCCTGGGCGCGGACATGGCACCGCTCATCAGGCCATGCTGAGGTGGCATCCTACATGCCGCAACTAGAAGGACCCACAACTAAAAATACACAACTATCTACCAGGAGGCTTTGAGAGAAAAAAGAAAAATAAAATCTTTAAAAAAAAGAAAAAAGGTTATTCTTCAACAAGTAGTTATAATAGCTGGCTTCTATGAGCACAGACTTGTTTTTGTTTTATAATGTTGAAAAAGTAGGTGTAATTCATATTTCAACCTATTTCTTCTTCTGAACTCTTGCCTGTCATTCCTCTCAGTTAGCTCGGACATTAATTGAGAAAGAGCTTAATAACTTACCACCAAATGGGTAATAGACTTGACGTGAGGAACCGAAAGCTTCAGGCTCGTTTGGCTTCCCGGAGGGTAGGTGTTTGGAGAGCAGGTGTGAGCACGGGTGAGTTCCACTGGAACTAGTCCCCACAGTCTTTGCTTCTCAAGTAGTGCCTGCCTTTCTCTATTCAGGACCCCTCGCTCACTGTCTGTCTGATGTGGTCTTAGAAATTGAAGATACGAGGATTGTAATGAAGTAAAAGCTAAAAATTAATGCCCTGGAGGAGGTGACTCAACCAGATGATAAGGAGAATGTGATAAAGTTTAAATAAAAACATTTTTCCCCATTTAGAGTCGCATACTGAGTTTTTCCTCTGCCTCTCGGCTTCTTCCCTCTAACTTCTTTCTTTTATAGCCTTAGTTTGAGGCAGGTATCAAGAGATGATTCCTCTTTTGTGCTTCTACTTTTGAAGTGTATAATGTACTTTAACAGTCCCTGGTGAGTGATAGTATTTGAAAATGACTCAACATGCGGATGCTACCTCAAGAAAACTGTGTTCTTATCTTTCTGTGTTTCTCTTACTTTCTGTTTTCTGCCTCTGTCTACAAATCTGTCTCACTTTAATTCCATCTGCCTTTAACCAACCATAATGTAGGACTAGTGTATATTTTTGTTATAATAATGTCATTTTTATTTGGGTAGAGAAGCAAAACATTTTCGACTTATACCTGAGGCTAAAATTGATTGGCACTGAGGGGCCCTAGTGTATTTTTTTTGGTGGATCATTGGTCCCTGCTGGAGAAAAGGCATCTACTTCAGTATCCCTAAGGGTTGGAGAGGTGAGATACTTTTCAAGAACAAATTTAAGGTTAGTCTGTTAATGCTAAACAGAAAGGAAAGGAAGAAATATCGTGAACTGTTTTCCTGTTTTCTGTGTTTGTCAAACACCGAAAGAATTGTTCCAATCCTGATTAACAGAGGTGCAATCCTGACAAACACAGGAACTTTTAAACACTATAGTTTTGCTTTAAAGATTTTATTTTATTTTTTTCCTTTTTCTCCCCAAAGTCCCCCGGTACATAGTTGTATATTCCTCGTTCTGGGTTCTTCTAGTTGTGACATGTGGGACGCCACCTCAGCGTGGCTTGATGAGAGGTGCCATGTCTGCGCCCAGGATTTGAACTGACGAAACACTGGGCCGCCTGCAGCGGAGCGCACGAACTTAACCACTCGGCCCACGGGGCCAGCCCCTATAGTTTTGCTTTAAATTGAACACCTTTGCCTTCTCCTTACAAAAAAGCATGTTTGGAAACAGTAGAGTGTGTTTTAGAAATTTAATTCCCACAAATCATTGAAAGGGCTCAAGTCCCTAGAACTTTGGAAGTTATTTGAGTTTCAAAGTGAGAAATAAGCCTGAAAGTGTACATTTAATATGCTGGTTGTGTAGTCTGGTTGATGGATACCCATCAATTGCAAAAGAAAATTTACGTAATTTCAGAATCATGGGCTTGGTTATATTTTGAAACATGACATCCTTCTCTGCCAAAGTCACAGTAACTACTCAGGTTTGGTATCCTTTCTGTCTGTGTGTCCCCCACTCACCCACCTGAAGCATTGAGAGAAGACGACATGGAATACTAGTTTCTCTTGATTGCTGACTTAAACAAATAGAAAGGACAATATTTGAATTTACTCTTAGGCTCACTCTTCCCCTTCTTTGCTTTGTTTTCTTTTCTCCTCCAGTATTGAACTATAGCAGGTTGTTGTTTAACTATTGAATCTTTTGTAAAAGTTTCCAAGTTTGCTAAACTTTTTCCCCAGATAGCTTTCTTATTAAAATAGTTCCTTTTCCAGGGTAGTTTCTGTTATTTGGACTCCAAATATTCTATCCTATCCTATTCTCTCTCATTATTGAAAAACAGATTTCTAAGTAACGGAGCATTAACTTATACTCGGTAGGATCAAAAAATCCTGCCTAGGAAGGAACCTTTTCCACCTGTGCTTAAACACTTGCATGTAGAATTCAGTCTTGTATCCAGACAATTGGTTGTTGCTACGAGGTAGTCTTTGAAAGAGAGAAAAATAATGTAACAGAATTAAAGTTGTCTGCTTATTTTTACTAAACATTATAAATCTAAATAGAGAAAGGCAATCTTGAAAAGCTTTACACCATCAGAAATAGAAAAAAAATCATCAATCTATGAAAAAAGAAAGACAAAACTTCAGATTCAGGTTGGCTTTTTGAATCACCACACATCAAGGAAGGCTGAGATTATGAAATGCAGATAAGAAATTCAACAAATAGAAGAAATTATACCTGAGAAAATACATATAATGCAATCTGTAAAGGACTTTAAAGTAAGTATGTTTCCTAACTTCAGAGAGGTAAAGGAAGGAACTTTATCACTGAAACAAGAATAGAAAGTTAAAAAACTGACAACTCTGAAAACCCTAATTAGAATTCCTTGAAGTGAGAAAAATGAAATTGAGTTTATTCCTAAAAATGGACTCAGTGAGACAAGTGGTAGACTGAAGTCAGCTGATGAGTGGATCAGTAAGCTAAAAGACCTTCTGGAAGCATTATCCTGGAATGCAGCACAAAAAGATAAAGAAATGAGAAGTATGAAAGAAAGGTTAAGAGACATGGAAAATTGATCCTGAAGTTCAAGCTGCTGTTTAACAGGAAATTCTAGAAAGAGGAATGTAGGAAAGGCAATGTTTGAAGTAATAGTGGCTATTTCCCAGAATTAAAAAACAGAGTGCTCTAAACTGGTATCTTGATACATCATAGTAAAACTTTAGAACAATAATGATAAACAGAGAAAAAAGATCCTAAAAGCTCTTAATGAGATAAAAACAGATTACCTACAAAGGAAGAATAGTAATGCTGTCTGTAATAAGATAATGAACAATATCTTCCTAGTGCTAAGGAAAAGTAACTGTCACCCTAGAATTTTATGCCCAGCCAAGCTATTATTCAAGAGTAAGTGAAAAAATTAAAACATCAGGCACAAAAGGACTCAAAGATTAATAACCATGGGTCCTTGCTGAAAGAACTTGGGTCCTTGCTGAAAGAACTTCTAAAGGAGGTACTCCAGGAAAAATGCACTTTGAAAGAAATAGCAAGCTGCCAAAAACAGTGGTAAACAAAGAAATTGGTAAAACATTGATGAATCTGAATAATTATTGATTGGAAGTAAATTTATTTTTAGATCAAGATAGAACTAATTCTAGATGATGATATGAAGAGAAGGACAGACAAGCGAGCCTGGATGTGTGTTTGGAAGTGAGAAGGATAGCAAAGGAAATTGAAGGGGCAACTGCTGGCAAAATAGAAACAGCGTATCCGGTTCAGAACAGTGGAGAGTGAATGGGATGAGAGGAAGCTGCATGTGCATAGTGGAAGGCAGAGCTGAAGAGAAGAAGATACACCATGGTAACAGAGAACACAAGTCTAACCTAACAGTCCAGTTGTGTACTGTTTATGGGAGTTACACTTAACCTAGAAATACCCCAATAACTGAGAAGTAAAAGGACTGAAAAAGATGTACCAGGAAAAGCTATCGTTTTGCATCTGGCCTCGTGCTGTAGGCTCCAGTCTGCTCTTGCTGCCCCCACTCCTGCCTTTCACGTTCCCCTCCCTGCCACTTCCCAGCTGCTTTCCACACAGTAGCCAAAGTGATCCTTCTAAAGTGTAAGTCAGATACTCAACTAGCCTTTGTTGAAAACCCATCCTTCCTAGGATAAAATTCAAAATCCTTACTATGGCTCCAAGGGCCCTCTGTGATCTGGCCTCCTGGGCTACCTCTGACCTCTTAATGACCACTCTCCCCCTCTGCCACCCTCTCTACTCACATTGCTGTGTTGCTCTTTCACAACACACCAAGCATTTTTGTATGTGAGGAATTTATACTCAATCATTTTATTCAGATCTACGTTGAAATGTCAGCTTCAAGAGAAATCTTTTCTGACCACCTTATCTAGGATATCGCTTCCATCACCATCTGATTACCTCCTTTTTTCTTTATAGTATTTAAAGCTATCTGGCATAGTCTGTACACATTCACTAATTTATTTTCTCTCTCACTAGAATGTAGGCTTCTTAATGTCAAGAACTTGGCCTTACTTACACTGTAGTCCCTAGACTGGTGCCTGGCACATGGTAGGTGCCTAGTTGATGTTTGTTGACTAGGCACTTTATATGATATGTCATAATATTCCATTTTGAAGAAGAGGAAACTGGGGCATAACAAGATTGTTGCTGGCCCAAGTTCTTATACTCGTAGGTGGTGGAGCTGGGGTTAAATGAAATAAATACTAACAAAAATAAAGCAGTAGGCAGTATTGATAATCAGAGGAAACAGATTTGAAGGCAAAATGGATTAAAAGGAACAAAGAGAAATGCTTTGTGTGAATTAAGGAACAATTCAACAAGAAGTTTTAATGGTCATGAACTTGAATGTATCTGTAGTATAGCTTCTATTTTTTGAGGGGAAAGAGAGCAAAAATTGACAGAACTATCAAGGGAAGAAGGAAAACCATGGTTCCGCGAGGAGACTAACCACCAGAGCAAGAAGGCGGAATGATAGGGGAGACTGTAAAAATTCAAACTGCACAGTGAACAAGTTCAGTTCTAATAGCTGTACATTCTTTTTTACACATATAAAATGTGAACAAAAACAGACCGTGCTCTAGGCCACAGAAGAACAAGGTTATGAAAACATGTATTCAACAACAACAAAGCTCCCAACAAATTAATAAGAGAAAGCCATATAACCCATGAGGAAAATGGGTAAAGGATAGGAACCAGCAATTCTCTAAAGATGTCCAAATGGCCAAAAATATATAAAAAGGTGCCAGACTTCACTAGTAATTAGGGAACTGCAGATTAAAAGAACAGAATGGTACCATTTGTCATGCCTTCGAATAGTAAAAACAGTTAGAGCAGGTGTTAATACTGAATGTTGGCAGGGCGAAGAGTAAGGAGGGCTCTTGAATGCTAATTGTGGACTTGTGATTAACTATAGGGTAATTGGGCTCTATCTTTTAATGGTACCCCTTGTACCCTAAAATCTGGATGGGGCCTGGATTTTGTAGCTTTAAAAGTATCCCGGGTAATTCTTATCCTGGAAGTTTGGGTAATAGTTTAGTAGGCTATCTTCTCCCACATTTAAAGGTATCTTAAAAGAGTGATAGTGTCTGTTGAGTTAGTAGATTTAACAAGACGACAAAAGTAACATAGTAATGGAAAAGATCTCTGTGTATGCGTTATATTTATGTAGTAAGAACTGACTGTCACGCCCTTGCAAAAATCTTTTGGAGAGAGCCTTTCCACAGTCGTCACCACAAAGAGTAGCAGTTCATTTTGGTGCAATGTAGCCTACGTCTAAAATGTTGTTAATTTGTTGGAAAACAGGATAATTACGTGAAACTTAATTTCATGATAGTGATCAGTTTTACATAATTTGTTTAGATAACTTCTGAAGAATGTCTTGCTATTCATTCGTAATGTATAATGCTATAATAAGAATATAATAATGAATGCTGTAAGAAGAGCAAAAAAGAAACATAGAGTTCAGCCATGTTTTTCCACTCTTTTCAAAAAAACGGCTAGTGGTTTTCCCATTGCCCAGTGGCATACCAGGTCCAAGCCTATGAGCACAGAATTCAGAGTTCCTGTCATCTGGCCTTTCTCTAGCCTCATCTCTGGATTCCTCAAAATGAATTCTCCTCTTCTGTGTTAAAAGATATGTTTTGTCCCGTGAAATTCCTCTCCTCCAACCTGAGGTGTGCTCTTTCCTTCCACGTAAGTGAGCTGAATTCATAGTCCAGCTGAAGTCACAGTGCTGTGGGGAAGCTTTTCCCAGTCAGAACCACTGTGTCCTGATTTCTCTACTTTTTTACCTCCTGAATCATTTGTGGATTGTGCCGCTCATTTTGGTGTTTCAATCATGTTATGCTTATTTTTGGCCTTGTTTTGTGTTGAATTATAATATTGTCTAACATTGGTGTATCTTGTCTCTTACCTGTAAGCTCCCTGAAGATTGCATTGTTTCTCTAGAGACTGTGAAGCACATAGCAAATCCTAAGAAGAACATCTGCTGAATGAATAGATGAAATGTGTTCGGTGTTAATAAAGACAATGGGGTATCTTATCCAACTTCTGTTTTGTTTACTTTTTTTGTTTTTCTTTATTTTGCAGTTTAGAGTGTTTGTATCTTGGAGGAAACTTCATCAAAGAAATCCCACCAGAATTAGCAAATCTGCCTTCTCTAAAGTATTTGGTGTTATGTGACAACAAAATCCAAAGTGTGCCTCCTCAGCTTTCACAGTGAGTAGTTTCAGGCAGTTTATGTATACGGAGATCCATGCTTACGAATTATTGCCCCTATTCACCCACATGTTTTATATGTAGAAGAGAATTAGGTGTTCTCAAAGTACATGCTACATGAGAGTTACAGTTCTGAGGTTTGCTGTTAATTGGGTTGCTTATTGTGAATGTTACTTTTAAATTCTCTATTTAAAATGTTTTATTCTTCAAAATATTTGTCTAGCTTGTGTTCTGTAATCAAAACTAGAGTATTAATTTAGCATAGATTTCCTAGGTTTTATTGATTTTGTATTTGATATGAAGCTTTCCTATCCTAATGAGATAATGTAAAGGATCTCAATTCCTGTTGCATTTGAATACTTTTTTAGGTATCTGAATGATAAAGCATGCCCAAAAAGTCTTTAAATCCAGCATTTATATTTCAGCCAGTACGTCAGAATACTCTCTAAGTATTCTGAGCTCTCCAAGATTGTATGGGCAAAAGTCCTTCACGACACTTGCAAATGTGCCCTCTGATCTAGTTTCAGCACCTTCTCGTTTTACTTCCAGTGACCTTAGTCTTAGTTGCTCGTTCTTACGTGGAAATCAAGTTCCTCATTTGGCCTTCTTGGTAGTTGTCTTGCGTACTGCCATTGAGTTTTGTGTTGCATTCATTCTAGGTTGCATTCCCTTCGTTCCCTCAGTCTTCACAATAACTTGCTGACGTACCTGCCTCGAGAGATCCTCAACCTTATTCATTTGGAAGAATTGAGTTTGCGAGGAAACCCGTTGGTGGTTCGTTTTGTTAGAGATTTAACCTATGACCCTCCAACTCTCCTGGAGTTAGCTGCACGGACCATTAAAATTCGAAATATTCCCTACACCCCCTATGATCTTCCTGGGAATCTTCTTAGATACTTGAGCTTAGCCAGCAATTGCCCAAATCCAAAGTGTGGAGGTAAGTTCATTCATTGTCCTTGCTTCTCATTCACTTAGCTGTTTTTAAAATTGATGGTCTAAGTGTTGTTTTAATTTGCTGTCTTCTTTCAGAGAAAGGCAGGTAGTCCCTGTTTCTGTTTCCCTCATCCTTTCAGTCTTTTATCAGAAAGTAAGACATTTCACCCTCTCCAGATTTCTCTCTTCCTCCTTTTATGCCTCCCTTCCTTCCTCCCTCCCTCTCTCTCTCTTTCTTGTATAGTTAGAGGAATAATGAGAGAGAGGAACAAAGCATACCCCAAGGCCAGGTTATAAAGGGCCTGAGGTGCTGGGGTGTGTGGGTGGGAGTTGGTGACTGACGGGCAGGTTATTTTATTTTGGCTCCCTCATAAAAGACTACTTTTAAATAATCCAGTTTAATGGGAGTTCTATTGTAGGATAAAGTAGGTGCTGAGGAAGTGCTGTATAATGATGATCAGAACCAGGTCAGATTTTCCCTGAAAGTCTCATCATGGCTTGACACCATTATAAGGTTAAAAAGGGAGGAAATGATCTGAGTTCCTCAAAAAATATTGAAAGATAGGAAAAGACACTGTTGGTTTAAAAAAGAAAAAAAGACAATACTCTGGGCCGTTTCTGGCCACTCCATCTTAGAAGTGGAGGTTGCCATGCCGCATTAGATGTGCCGAAGCTCTTCTCGATTCTCCTTTCCTAGGTTGGCTTTAGCAGTGGCAGGGCTGGGTTCACACCAGGCCTCCAGACTTCATAGTCTGTGTCTAATCTCTGCTTTGAATCTGTCCTTTTCTAGAAATGGACCTCCACAAGAGTTCTCTTCTCTCTTAAATGGTTTCTTAATGACTTCTTTAGTATACTGATGTGTTATTTACCTTAGGAACAAAAATACTTTTAAAATTAGTAGTTTAAAATTTGAGATAATATACAAAATAAGCCATTGATGTTTCCCTTCTCAGACTCATTAGTCATTGAACTCTAAGTTAAACAAAAGTAAATTTATATTTTGTGAGCTATTTTGTCCTGGTATAGTCTGAGATCTTACGATTGGCAAGATAGTATTTTTCTTTTTTAGCTGATAATTCTGGAATGCTTTATTTTGTTACTTCCATCTGTTTTCAGGAAGCTAACACATTTTTTGGGATTTATTATCAATATAGATTGAGCAGTTTGTTGAATTTATTTACTTTCCTGAATTGTTCAGAGTAATATACCATAAATTTCCCCTTTTAAACCATGAATTATACTTACTACAGGATCATAAAATTAGAAAGTTAATGAGGAAGTATCAGGAAAAAAAAAATAGAAATCATAGTTTCTCCTTTGCTTGGACCCCATCTTTTTATTTTGGTTCCTCATGTGATACATTTAGAGTAGTAGCTGCCAGAGGGAACTTAGGTAGAGTATGGAGCTGAGATTCTGCTCCAGAGAGGCGATGGAACCCGGAGTTCTGGATGTTCCAGCTGTGCTGCAACCGTTGTGGGTTAGAGGTGTGTAGTATCTTTTTAAGGAGCAGCTCGAACCCCGAGACACAGCAACCTCTGCCTTCCTCTCAGCTCTAGCTGGTATTTCCACTTAGCTGAAGGGCCACAGTTCAGGAGCATTAAATTAGGAATCAAAAGAGCCGAATACCAGTTTCAGTCTACCTACTAATTATAGTTGTGTGAGAATCAAGTGAGGTCATTAGTGAAACGCTTTGAAGGCTATAGATTTAGAGCCTGTGGAAATGTAAGATGGCATTTTCTTTCTTTTAATTTTTCCTTCCCAATACTTAAGAACAGGGGTACCAAAAGTTGTCTCCTTTTTGCAAATTTTGTGTATAGCAACTGATTCCTTAAGATCCTTATTAAAGGAGTTTTGTGGAGGTTTTTTAAGTTTCTTGACTACAGGCTGGTACCAAGGAGTGGCTTGGGGGTGGAGGAATGGCGCTTTAGGTATCCTATAATTTCTCCAGCAGCTGCTGGCCACCAAGTCACCCAGAGAAAACAAGCTAAGTAGGCAGTGTCCTTTCACTGCCAGCTCCCTTTAAGGTAATCTCCTGGCCTTCTCTTTGCAGCTAAATTACCGTTTCTAAGACCTTCCAATATTTCTGTAAATAGCTGTAGAAGCAACTACTGCTTCTGCTTAAGATTCGCAAAAGAAAAGACTGTATATGACATTTCTTCAGAATGCTGGAGAAAGGGCTGAGAAAGAACCTGTGGCTGTTTGCTGTGTAATGGTTACTTTGTGCTTGCTCCTCCTTCTCTCCAGGAGTCTACTTTGACTGCTGTGTCAGACAGATTAAATTTGTGGACTTCTGTGGGAAGTACCGCCTCCCGCTGATGCACTACTTGTGTTCGCCAGAATGCTCTTCCCCGTGCAGTTCCGTCTCTCACAGCTCCACATCCCAGAGCGAGTCTGACTCGGAGGACGAAGCTGGTGTTGCCGCACACAGAATGCAGAAGGTTCTTCTTGGTTGAACAGAGTGCAGGGGGGTGTGAGTCACTGAAAGACTGAGCAGAAGTGGTTAGAAAAGAAAAGACTTTGGAAGGTCACGAGTAACCTTGTCTTCATCTTGAATGTCCGTGAAAGAGTCGGAGATGATGTAAAAAGTTCTGTGTTTCATCTGCCCATTCATCAGGAATGAGTCCAGTTCCATGTTTGGATTTCTTCGATAGAATTCACTCTGAATGGCAGTTTCAAATTTGGCTGGTTGTTTGCAGTTTTGACTCAAGTTTTATATGAATTACACAGCAGAATGGAATGTTCTGAAGAGCAGTGCTATAATAAACCGTGAGCAGTGTAACTTGTGACAGTTGAGGTGAAGAAAGAAATGATCAAAGCTGTAATTACTACCAGAATTGTCTTTGGGTTTCGGTTAAACACCGTATCATGACGGGAGGAGCCCTCCCTTCTTGTATTGCCCATATGTCTAGATTACAGAGCTATTCAGATAAGCTCACAGATGGCTACATAGGACCTAAATGTTTCTGACCTGCTAACTGCTAAACAAAGGGACGTAACTTTTATGTAGGATTTTAAAACTGTTCAGTTCTGCTCCCTTGTTCTGTGTGATTGTTGCTACCCTCGTGTCATCCAGCAATAACTGTTATAGTGCCTTAATTCTAGCAAAGATTGGGAAATTTATCCAAGAAATGTTGCCAGAGCAGCCTGTAACCTGACATTCTATGCAGAACACTTTAAAATGTGCTTTAACGGAACTAGATAAAGAACTGTATATCTGACATCTGAGCTCATGGCCTCCTGAGCGTCAATCTTTTGTTTAAACATGAAATGATCCCCTGTAAGCAAATCACTTTTACCCTTAATGAGAGGCCGTGGTCTTGATCAGTTGTTCATCGTAAGACAGAGTAACACTTCTTGATTGGAAAACTGGTCAGATTTCTTTTGACAGAAAAGAGATGTAAGCTTGCAAAGCTTCTTTATGTCTTGCATTACAGGAGAGGGAAAATGATTTAAAAATTTTTAATCGTCAAAGACGACTTCTTTGCCTATATACTAACCTGTAACTTTCTCTATATTTTAAAGAAAAACTAGAAAAACATTACAACAAGTCAGATAAAATTGGGAGCAGGAATCGTTTGTGTAAAGATTAAAGTAGTCTTTAAATTGTGTGAAATAGAACGATTTTTGTATCGATAACATATAAAAAATTTATTAAATATATTATATCCTTAAAGTATTGCAGAAATATGGTTTCACAAGTTAATTGCTATGAGAAATGACAAAATTTTCACTAACTAGTTTAATATGCAATAAAAATTGAATAATAGTACAATTATAAGTTGATATTATAAAAGATAGTACACAACATATACTAGCAGCCATTAGGTAACTAACCTGTAGTAGCATGGTAGTTTGTTGGTAAGTGTTACCTGTACAGTAATAGGCAGGTCAGAAGCTCACCGGAGCATCAAATGATCTCCCTTCTGACCTCCTGGCATTCATGATGGGGGCACATCATTTCTTAAAAGCATATTGTTGTGTAGTAATGATATGTACGTGTGTTAGGTTTTTGTCCTATATATTATTTTTTATTTTAGAAGAAAATATACCGTAGGCTAGTTCGGGTTTGTTTGTCGTGTGTTAATTCATGAAACATCCTGAGAGTTTCATGACTGCAGTTGTGAAACGCTGCTATTGAGTGAATCCCTTCACCTTATTACTGTAGTGAGATTCCTCTTTCCTTCTGATTCAGAAGTCTTCTGACTGTGTCTATAGAAGTAATCTAGTATGTTTCTACTGCCTAGCATAGTACGTGGGTAATTATATCATAAGATGGAAGTAATAGAAAGTCTTTGTTTACATTTTCATTTGAGCCACAGCAACGGCATACCACGAAATTAAGAAAGGTAAAAATGAGTTAGGCACTGCCTAAGTGGCAAGCCCAAAATGTTTTGTAAGTGACTTAGTTAAGATACGTAAAATATTTTCGTAGAAAATAAATGACATATTCATAGTAAAATGCTCAGATTGATAGGACCAAATTTTTCTGGCTTATGTGCCTCAGTTTACTTCCTCATTCATTACCAGCTTGATCTAAGTAACAGCATGGGTAATCTTCTAAGAGTTAGTCTTTGTAAAATAAATGGATAGGTATGTAAATATAGTACTTAACCTTATTTACCTCTTTCCAGCTTCCCAGAAAGAAGGTACACTGATTCATCTTTTACAGATGTGAATAGGTCCAACCAGAAACAGTTTCTAGCTTTTGCTACATGATGTAGACATATACCATAGTATACAGCAAAATGGCTTTCAACAAAATGTTTGTTATGGTTTTCCATATGTGCATTTGAAAATCTAAGATCTGCGTGCAACTTGTCTTTGGTGACTTTTACTGAAATCTACATTTTAGCTGTATTATCCTCTTTTTTCTTTTTTTTAAATCTTTGACCTAACCTTTTACAAGAGCTGCTAATATTTTCTAAGATTTTCCCTGTTTCTTTTCCATCACTTCCCTTTTTTCGTAACTGGTGATTGTAGAAATTAACCAGAAGATGCGATGCAAGGGAGCTGATATTCTTGAGACCAGGTAATCAGCTCCTGAGTCATATAGCTGGCTCTGTCTTTAAAGTGATCGTCTCTCTCTTTAGTTGCTAAGTCACATATTTGTGTTTAAACTGAAGTTAATAAGCTTTAACTGTATTTTTTGAGATTTAAGAATCTGCACTAATTTTCATAATGAATAAGTTTTTGATATTGCTCAACTCGGACAATTTTGGTGACCAGGACTTCTGTGGTTAGAACTACGTAACCAAAGCATTATTCTGTTTGGAATGGAATTCTTCAGTGCTGAAATTTGAAATTGAAATGGGTGGATTGAACGTTCTTAGTCATCTTTCTTCCTAGAATCCAGTTCTCTCAGGATCACCAAGCTGAGTTGGTGAAATAGTCCTAGGATTTTAGGGAGCAGGAAGATGAGCTAATAGAACATTTTGCCCCCTGGAGTCAGCGATTGGCCGACCTAGGGACGAGCTAGTCCAGGTTCACAGGATTCCTTGTAGTTGAGTAGTGGAGGTAGATCTGAGAGTTACTGTTCGTATTTTACTTTTAAATGTCTGCTGGAGGAGTCTCTTATTCTAAAATTCTTGATATTTGGAACTTTAAGTACCAAATTTAAAAGTAAAGACTTGCATTGTAAACTGTCCCTCAAATTTGAGAAATTTTTGTGTTGCTGTGGGCGATCCGCACTAGTGCAGTGTAGTACTGCGGACCAATTCGGCCAAACACTGTAAATACCAGTTTTAAATGGAAGAGAAGGAAAAGGCTGATTGCTGGAGCATTAAATGGAAGAAATCTTTAAAAGCTCAAAGGCCAGGGAGAGAGAAGTCACCAGACACCCATGGATCCTCCTGAGCCAAGAAAGCTCTTTAAAGTAATGATGAGTTGTTACAAAGTTAGGTGGCCCACTGACTACCATCTGAAAGCCCTATCACCAAATTTCTTCAGTTTCTGCTCTTGGGAGATTGTCCACATCCCTCCACAATGAAGGGCCCAGCAAGTGATACGACTTTCTTAGGGCCAACCTCGCCCTTTGCAAAGGGAGAGAGTAATACCTCATTAACCTAAAATTTGTGGTATAGCCTTGATTAGTGTTTACCTTTTCACTCCGTAAAAAAGAAAAACCACCAAGCAAATAATTAGTGCAAATAAAGTTTGATCTTTTAAAGCATTTTAGCAGTAGCTATTTATATAAAAAGTTATTCTGAATTAGAAGACCCTTTGTAGGTAAAACTTTATCCATTATAGTATGGATATATAAAATTAGTTAAGCTTCATTTATTTAGAAATAGCTAAATGACCTCCTTTCTTCTCATCTGAAGTATAGATTTTATTATGTCAGTATAAATAGTACTCTCCATTTAGTCCAAAATAGTCAGCTTTTAAGTTATGCTGGGTGTTTAGCAACAGTAAAGGCGGCTGTGTAGGTTTTTAGGCAACATGATTTGTAATACATAGTACTTGACCTTCACTGTTTCTGTACTGTACTCTGTATAACATTAATCTGATGAATTTAATAGCATCCAGTTTTGTGTTTTCGTTGTAGTCATGATCTTTTTAAAGGTAGCAGTGCCTTCACTTGTGCTCAGAAAGTGTGTGCCTTAAATCCTCCACTTTACACCCAAAGTTTGGGGAACTGTTTCGTTTAATAACTTGTTTCTGACACCCCTGTGACGGTTTGCATTTGACTCGAGGGAGAAAGACTGATCTTGAGCAACTCCTTCCCCTAAAACAGGGCCTCATGTCTGTGAGTCTAGGGCTTCTGGAGAGAGAATCCCAGTCATGCCTGCTGTCACAGAGGTCAAAGCCATGAGGATCAGGGTCCCCTGGAATGAATGAAAGGTATAATTCTCTTTTATGTTATGAGAAAATTTATCTGCTACCACTAAGGGGGGGGCAGCAGTTCCTAACCCACTTCATATTGATAGCATCATGGAAAGATATTATTCCCATGAGGCCTAGCATATTTTGTGAGTGGTTTCTTTGTAATACTAGGTTGAAAGGGGCCTACGTTTTAATATTTTTCATGTAAATATCTCCATTCCTTTTCTATCTCTCAGTCCGTATTTGCTAAGAATTGATGTAGAAGATAACGGTTCACTAACAACAAACCTTCCACATTATTGAACACTCACAGGGTAATATTGATTTGGGTGCTACTAGACTTTTACCTAGCATTTGTCAGTCTCAATTTATTGTAAGGGACAGTATTCAATCTAGTAAATGTATTAGTTTCATGAAGGTTATTTATATACTGTTATACCAGAAAGCCAGGGTTGGAGAGGCTGTCTGCCTTCACCAGAACTTACTTTCTTCCTTTGGCTGTGAATAAATTGGATAAAACTGTTTTATTCTAAATTTCAGTTAGGAGAAGAAATTTGGATAAGATTTCTGTTACTGGCACTACAGAAACATTACTAAATTGGTTAATTCTTCTGTCTCCCACTGATGTTTCAAGAGAATCCTTTGACTAACTTAAATGGTTGACATTGACGTGTTATTGACAAGGAATATTAACCTCAGCAATCACTTTACAACGATCGTAGAGAGACCTGAGTTCCTGTAATCGGTGTGTGTTGCACTTCTGAGTCTACTTTGTGTTCATGAGAAACAAAAACATAATGGGAGAAATATTTTAAATAACCTGTATTTTAACCTTTTATAAAGTTTGGGCCTTTGAAATATCAACAAAGGATATTGAAAATATATGTACTTTTAGTCAAATCACTTTTTATTATCTGATTTCTTAGTTTTCTGTATTTGAGATTTATGAATTAGGAATATCTGTATCTATAGGTATATAGATATTTACAACTTAATGGTAATGATAAATGTAATACTGCAACATGATTCAACAATTAAATTTTATTTTCAGGACAACATATAGTTTACTACATCAGATTTATGTTACCTTGTAATGGTGAATGCTCTAGAAAGAATATTTAAGCTACTTCAATTCTATACCTCCTTTCCCCCCCGAGGACATACAAAAAATGTGATCTTATATTAACCCTCTGTGTGAATTTTGCCTTATCAAACATTGTGCCTTATTTTATTAAAAGTGTTTGGTTGGTATCTGATTCTGTATTCTGGAAAAAGTAACAGTATTTTAGTTTTAATTGACAAGCATTTACTTAAAAAAAAATTAAAATCCCTATAATGTTGGTATTTGCCTGATTATTTGCTAGACCATTGTTCATCTATTTGTTGAATTTTTTCCAATACATGAATACATACATTAAGCATGTATTAGCATTTACTCTCGGTGCTAGGTGCAAAGGATAAAAGATGAATTAGACCAGGTCCCTTTCTACTAGAGTTCTTCTGCTTCCACAGTCTTAACAGACGTACTCTAATAAGAAATTGGTGAAGTCATTTTGCTAACGAAAAGTCAGTTACTTCTTGCATTTAGTCCAGAATCAAAAAATATTAACACAAAGTAGTACAGTACTAATTGAGCACGTTGATATTACTGTGCTTAGTATTGTTCTTTAGTGCCATTATTTTGGTCACCTAGAACACCTGACATGTTTATAGATTACAGAATTTGGAAGAATATTGTGGTTGGTTATGAGTTGAGGAAAACAGAGTGGCTAGGAAAGACACACGCTTGCAGAACAGCTAATCTTTCAGATTTGCCGAGATGGGACAAGCTCAGCGCTTCCCTGGTTAGTATATAGGAAGGCTTCTTGGTGAAGATAGGCTCAGAAATTTGAGGGCACAAGAGAAAAAACATTGGGTGTAACTCAGATCTCTCTCCTGAGGATAAACCTGCTCCCTAAACTACCTGGTTGGGAATGTTCTCCTTAGAACAAGTCTCAGAATAAGATTTTCTTTAATGGCCTAACTCTAGACAGCAAATAGGAAGCCAGATGTTTCAGAGGGTGTGTGAGCCTTGGATGTGTCCCATCCATCACAGCAGTCACTGCCAGCCTCGTGCAGTTCCGTCAGCATTCCCCAGAATGTTAGAGCTAGAAGAACCTTAAAGGTCTGAAATTGACTCACTCTCTTGAGAGAGGAAAAAATTTAAACCCAGAGAGACTTTTCCAAGACTTAAATGGCTGAATCTTGAATCTAAGCCTCTGGGTTCTGATTTCAATGCTGGCTCCCCAATAGTGTGCTGCTTTCTTCTTTAATACTCAATCTGCGACAGGAAATTACTAATAGTACTGGGAGTGCATTGTAACTGGCCAACTAGCATCCAAGTAATGCTGTCTGCACTATGTCTCCTCAGTGTATTCAGAATTTTAGATATGGTGGGAAACCTTAGATACGAGTAAACATCTGGGTAGCTCATTACTATTTACAAAGACATTCAAGAACCTATCTTACTTAATCCTCATGGCAGTGAGGTAGGACTAGATTTGGGTGAAGTTGGTGCTGTGGCTTATCAAACCCTTTCCCTCATCTGAGTTTGAAATCAATTAAGAAATTGGCTTAGATTAGAGAAAGGGATCTAAATATCAGGTTTATCAAATCGGAATTGAGCTGTTTGTATTCTTAAATTGAATGTAACCAACCAAAATCACAGAATCCCCCTGCAGGGGCTGTCTATCCCCACATAGCATTCCACAAAGCTGACCAGAAAGCACCGCAGATCCAAAGAGGGTCATGTCAAATCTTAAACCCTGTAGTGCTACCCAACAGAGAAACCTGGAACAGTTAGTGTCAGACTTTGGCCGTCTAAGCAGATGAATTAGCTTTCCCCCACAGGGAGGAAAAGAAGCTAGAAAGGTTTCTTATGGGAAGCTGTTCTCAACTGATTGCACATTAGAATCACCATGGGAGCTTTCAAAATGTACAAATGCATGGCCTCCATCCCCAGACCAATTGAAACCTGCTCTCTGGAGGTGGAGTCTGAGCATCAATAGTAGAAGCTCGCCTAGCTGACTCAGTTGCCCAGCAAGGGTGAAAGTTCCCTCATGATAACCTGAGGTCAGTGGACTACCTTTTTTTTTTTTTTTGAGTCTCCGTGGCTAGCCAGGGCTGTGGGGTTCAAATTTCCCACAAGAGTCAAGAGTCAAGTCAAATGCCCAGGGATTCTTTATCTTTTCTGGGGGGTAGAGGGGGGCGAGATTGTCCCTGAGCTAACCTCTATTGCCAATCTTCCTCTTTTTTCCTTCCCGAAGCCCCAGTACATAGTTGTGTATCCTAGTTGTAAGTCCTTCTAGTTCTTCCGTGTGAGATGCCACCACAGCATGGCTTGATGAGCAGTGTGTAGGTCCACGCCCAGGATCCAAACTGGCGAACCCCAGGCCACAGAAGCAGAGCATGCAAACTTAACCACTATGCCACCAGGCAGGCCCCTGGATTATGATTTTTAGTGGATGAAGAGTTGCACCCAAAGGATGAAGTGACTTGCCCAAGTTCTCTTAGATAAATAGCAATGGAGCTAGGGCTAGGATCCATTCATCCATTGAAAAAAAATGGTGTTTTCTTTTTAATTGAATGCCTACTTCAGACCAGGCACTGATTGCTAATCCAATGTTATTTGCTTCTCCCTGTCGGTCACTTTTTTCCTGAACTGAAAGTGTTTTGAGGATGTAAGATGGTGTATTCAAGTGGATTGGCCATGTTGAAGGCAACTTCAACTAAGTCAGAGTATCTGCTGAATCGTGGAAAACAAAAGCAGAAAACAGATCAACTTGACCAGAAACATTCATGAAAGGATGGCTTGGTCAAATATTTCAGGTCATAGCCACAAGGCAGGAAATAGCCTTTCCGTGGGTGAGGAAAACCTCATCAAGTCACACACTGGTTCTTCTGACCATAGACAAATACATGGCTAACATTCCTAAGGAGCAGTGAGGAACAGGTTAACATTGCCAGGAAAGATAAGAAAATGTAGATATGGCCTAGAAGAAAGTGCTATGGTTAATCCATAAACATAGATTCCCATGATAGGAAACAGTAATAAAAGTTCAACTCAACTACACATTTTTATAAGCACTATGCATAATTTCTACCCCAGTTTCTTTTAGATCTAGCTATAAGACTATGATTATTTTACTGCTTCAGTCTGAATGGTGCTGCAATCTTAAGGTCTCTGTAAATATATGGAAGATTTAAATGGAAGAGTAAACTTGTTCATGATGCCATGGAAACTCAAAGAAATGAAAATATTCTTAATATGTTATTATGAGTATTTTCTTCCTACAAATAAAGACTGGATTTACAATGTTGCCTTGGGAGTTTTAAAAGCTGAGCTAAGTAAAGATATGTGAAATAAATTTAACTTCTTGGAAATTAAGCTTATATTACACCTAGAAATCATCCACAATTTTAGAATTTTGTCCTTATTAATTTTAACCTCTTTGTAAACTTGACAATGATCTCTGAGGTTCTTCCTGACTTTAAGAGTCTAGAACTACCTGTGCTCAAAACTCCTTTCTATTTTTTGTAGCTCTCAAATATTTGTAAGTTCTTGCATCACTTACCACACCCTTTTAAGTCATCTCTATTTAGGTCTTTTAATCTTCCCTCCTAAATGCACAGGCAGCCATGGGCAGAGTTAGTGGAGTAATGAGAACTTTGCCCTTGAATCTGCAATTAAAATGCTACCCTTTATATCACTTCCAAGGGGTTTTTGAGGTGGATGGTATGTCAATGGGCAGCTTTGAAACAAACAATGTTTTTTTATTTCTGCTGAGGGCAGCATCTCATAAAAGAAAGGCAGATGTGCAATTGACCAATGGATAAGAATGAATCAGATGATTACTAGATGCCCGTGACTTAAGCTTTGGTGTCATTGTAACTACATTTTTAACCCTGGCCTGCTAGAAGAATCTCTCTCTAGTTCTAAGTGATCACAGAATCACTTGGTTTACCAGCGAGAGCTTGAGAAGTTATCATAATGCCACTTAACACAAGAGGACAACTCAACTATCAAGGTGAGAACCTATCCTATTTTTAAATACTTCAGGGAAGATTTTACTTCTTTGGCAATTCTGAAGTTTAACAATTGTCGCTAAAGGAAGTATTTCCTGGTTCTTTGATTTGTGATAGCTGGATTCAATATGGGGGAAACCTTTAAATTATTTATGTCAGCAGAGAGGCATGATGACACAAGCAAGACTGTATTGTGTGTGTGCAAGCATGCATGCACACACACACACACACACATCGCTATCTGTTATATTGTTTTTGTACCTTTGGCTCCAGAATGCTGCTGCTCCCTTTCTTGCAATACTTTCTCTCTGTCCTTTCTCCCTATCCAAAACTCCTCCCACCACTGTAAAGTCAATGCACACAGGAGTCACACTTCCAATATTCCTACCTTGTAAGCATTTGTGCAACACCTATTAGGAAGAGAAAAATGAGAGAACAACAGGATCACGGCTCTATGCAGCTGTTGACCTTAAACAAATAGACAGCCAGTTATTTCTCCAGCAAAAACGGGTTTATTCAGGATCAGCAAAGAATTGCAGTTGGAGGTCTGCAACCATGGCGAGCCATGTGTATGTCCAAGCAGCAAGGGGAGAAGAAACTCTTTCATGAAGGGAAAGAGGAAGTCAGCAGGCCTATTGTAAACAGAGTCCATTGAAGGAATTGAGAGTTCCATGTGTGGTGGCTTTTCATTTGCTGAATTGTGACAGTCTCTCATTGGCTGAGCTTCTTGTCAGGTCAAGAAGCAGAAGTCTTTCTTCTTCCTGTTCATCTCTGCTATGGAAGTAGAGTGTGAGATATCCCCCTTTTGGCTTCTCAAGTCCATTTTAATGAGATTTTTCTTTATTAATTTCCACACAGTTGAGACATAAATCCAATAAAACAAGAACTGGATATCAAGCTGTGATAAGGTGAGAAAAGAGAATTCTTGGCTGTAAAGCTTTCAACCTTGACACTAAGAAGCAGCCAGACTAATGTAGATACAGGAGCTGATGTATCCAGGAGGAGGAAAGAAGGACAAAATGCTCCCCCAGGTACTCTTGGCTGGTTTCATGGATGCCCCAGTGAGGAGGTTGGTGATTGATACCTAAACCATAGTGAAGTTATATATGCATATTATTTGTAAATTGCCGCATACATGTATGTACATGTTAATTGTTGCAAACTTACCCCAAAGGGAAGATTCCCTCTTTTACTTATTTTTGGTTATCCTTATGAATTCTCAGGTAATATAATCTCAAAGAACTATTGAGGAGAGGAACTTGAATGGGTAAAATGAGTATTTACATTCAGATAAGCCCAAATTTTTATGCAATCCCATATCCACGTACACACACAGATACCCAATGCAAATAAACACATATGCACACCAAAAGATTAAACTTCGATCTTTGGGCACAGAGAGCAGAGTGTGCCCGTCAGTTTCACCTGACCACGTGGCCCGGAAAGGAATAAATGAGCTGCTATATGACACTAAAGCCAGTGCTGGGCTCACTGTGTGATAGGATAGATTTTTTTTCTCATTTGAGAGATGCAGTGTGAAAACCAACTTAGAGCAAAGGCCGAGTAGTTGATCTGATACAAAGCAGATGTGTCTTTTCTCAAACCAAGATTTGGAGGGATCTGCTTATCATTAATGAGCCTACTACCCTGATGAGGGTGATTTTCCTGTTTGTGCTGTTTAGCCCCAGATAACCAGCATCTAATCTCCTTTCTTTATGCACCCATGGGCACCAAGACAAGATCAGACAACCATTCATATACTAACAGATCCAGAAATGCAGGTGCATGCCCTCATAAAATTTGGCAGTTAGAAAGGTGAGAAGGTCATGTTAGATGCAGACACTGATTTAAGGAAATCTCTTGGCACTGAGAACCAATCTTCAAAACACAGCTACATTGCTGAAGATTTTTGACACTGGCATCTTGCTGTCTTTCCTTTCCTTCCTCCTCATTCTCTTATTCCCCCCTCCCTCTTTTTCTTCCTCTTCCTTCTCTTTCTCCATCTTCATTATAATAATGATGTGTAGGTCACAGATATATGAGGACATAGAGAAGGCAAGAGATAGTCCTGCCTTCCAAGGGCTTAGTAAGTAGTTGACAACTAGAGCACTGAGAAGATGGCGATTTGAGTACAGTTGTCTTCTCTCCAACTATCAACTCTAACCTTTTGTCAAACGGCAGCTAAGGCCTATGAATGTATGAGTGAAAGTGAGGCTGTGGGCTCCGTGTGAGTCCTAGAGGGAAGAAAGGGTCCAAGATCCTCCTACTAAAGCCTACAAAAGAGACTAACATTGGAAATGCCCAGGGCAAGAAGTAACCAATAAATCCAGGGGAAATTTGGCTCTCAGAGATCTTGTGGATCCTAAGGTAAAGGCTGATTTCAGCCCTATATGAATATGTCGCTTTTTTCTGGTCCCAAGAAGAGAAGAAGGAGGTGAATGGTGGGCTGTGTCCTCTCTTCATCTGAGGCTGAGAGAATCTACAAAGACCAGCGGGCAGGGTATCTTTCTACTTGCTTCAGTAGAAGTGTTGCAGAAAGTTTACCCCCACATAGGGAGCTCAAAGAGAGGAGACCATTCTGCCTTCCACCAATATCTATGACTGCTGCCTCTTAGGATCCTCTAGAACGAGGCTTGAGCCCCACTGAGTCAACAAAGGAAATCACAATATATCTAAAGGAGCTCAGTAGCAGAGAGGAAGATCAATCAGCACAGACAGAACACATACCAAGAACATACAAGGGCAAGAAAAAAAGAAAGACCTCTAGAGCTAGGAAGGAAGGGAGAAAGAAAGAGAGGGAGGAAGGGAGAAAGAGAAAGGGATGAAGAAAAGATTTTCCAACTTAATTCTCTGCACAAATGAAAGGAGAAAATGATGCCTGTTGAGACCTAAATTTATGGGCTGGAAGACCAAATGGAGAAAATATCTCAAAGCACAGAGCAAAGATAAAAAGTGATTGAAATCATGAGAGAAAAGACAAGAGACTTGAGGATAGATCCAAGAGGTTTAGCACACAATATTAGGAAATCTGGATGGAGAAAAAGACACATAAGAAGGAAAAGCAATAATTAAACACATAAAAGGAGAAATTTTTCTTGGGCCAAGAAATACCTGAGTCTGCAGATTGAATGGGCTCTCTGAGTTCCAGGCAAAACTGATGAAAACACACACACATACACATGCACACACGCAGAGAGAAACATCCTGGTAAGTTTCCTGAACTCTGAGGAAAAAAAAGAAATTTTTACAAGCTTCCACATAGAAAGAGTAAGTTGCCTTATTATAAAGAGAACAGAATCAGACCTCTTATCTGTTTCACCAGCAGCTAGAAGTTAGTGGAATAACACCTACAGACTTCTGACAGAAAAGGACTGCCCCAACTCAAGCATTCCGTGAAGAGCCAAGACCTCATCCAGTTGTCACAGTGAAAGAAAGATACTTGCAGCTATGTAAGAAGTCAGAGAATCACACTGACATTTTCCCACTAAGGACTATACCTCAGAAAAGGCTCTAGCCAAACAACAGATTAACCATAACAGAGAGTATAAAGTGATAAAGAAGGAAGGAAATGGTAATGAGCAAGAAAACTTGGAATAAATAGATCAATATAAAGACAGAGTTATATAGATAAAGTATAGAGAGAGATAATCTGAGACTGAGAATGTGTAAGTGTATATAGCAGACAACATAAAAGGTAAATATATAAGGCAAAAATTATAAGAAATACAGGAAGAATTTGATAAAGCACCATTATAGCAGATAACTTCAATATTTTATTTCAGAACCAGGCAAATCTCGTATGTAACAAATATGGAATGACATAGGAATTGAATGATACAATCAATAAACTTGATGCAATAGCTATATATATAATCTAACACACCTCAACAAACAACAACAAAATGTTTTTTTGGTACCCATAAAATATTTACAAAAATCAGTCATATTTGACCGCAGAGAGAACCTTAAGAGATTCTAAAAACCACATTCTCTGATCTAAATCCAATAAAGTTGAAAATAAATAGTGAAAAGATGACCAGAAACCATACACAGAAGAAATCAAAGCAAAATTATAAAATATCTATAAAGTAGCAAAAAAGAGAACACTTTTTACTAAAAATCAAATGTCACAGTGGAAACTGTACTCAGAAGAAAATACATACGTTAAATGTTTTCAATATTAAAGAAAATACTATCAAAAATAAAGCTAGTTTTTACATTAAGAAATTAGAAAAAAAAGAGCAACAAGGTAAAGCAAAAGAAATTAGGAAGAGACTTAATCAAGATTAAAGCTAAAATTAATATAATAGAAAAGAATCAGAAAATACCAATAAATATAAAAGCCCTCCTTTGCAAAAGATGAATAAGATTGGCCTGATTAAGAAAAGAACTGAACAAAAGTCGATAAAATTAAGAACTCTTTAGAAAATGGCAAGTGGAGGAGAAATTAAAAGCATAAGAGAAACCTATGGGAACAAACTGGAATCCTAAAGAAAACGGGTGATTTCCTAGTAAAAATACAATTATGTACCAAAATGGATCCTGAAGTAAGGAAAACATGAATAGACCAGTTAGCATAGAAAAGCTTGAAATGGTACTTAAAAACCTTGCTTTGGAAAAGACCCCAGGATTACACGGGTTCATAGCTGAGCGTTAGTTGATCTTTAGTTAATTCTGATATTATTTTAAGTGGTCAATGCCTACAGCAAAAAATGGGACTCTCTCCAATTCATTTTAAGTTTTAATATCAAAGCTTGATATAGTTGACATTTCATCTAATCTAAGATCCCAATGATTGTAAAATTCACATTATTTTATGTACCATTACAAAAATATTTTCTTAGCACTTAGGATTTTAAATTTACTGAAAACAGGCTGGCCCAGTGGTGCAGTGGTTAAGTTCGCACATTCCGCTTCAGCGGCCCGGGGTTCACCAGTTCAGATCCTGGGTGCGAACCTACGCATAGCTTGGCAAGCCATGCTGCCACAGGCGTCTCACATATAAAAATTAGAAGAAGATGGGCACGAATGTTAGCTCAGGGCCAACCTTCCTCAGCAAAAAAAGAGAAGCATTGGCAGCAGATGTTAGCTCAGGGCTAATCTTCCTAGAAAAAAAAAAAAAAAAAATATATATATATATATATATATATATACACACACACATATATATATATAAATTTACTGAAAACACTGCTTTAGGCCTATTTTTAAAGATTTTTTAAAATTTCTATCACTCCTGTGCATCATAAAAAAGAAAAAGTCTTCATGCTCAGAGTCAACCTCTTCTGAATCACTTTTCCATTCAAAGCTGCTGATGTCTGTGTTTTCCGTGCACTATTGTCCTCTGTACCATCAAAAGCATTGGTAGTACTGCCTTTCCCGAAAGGAGCGTCCAGTATGGTCTCTGGGTTTTTTTTCCAAACTGCTGGCGCTCACTTGGTGAGTTTTGATGCCATAGCTTCCTTGCTGTTGCTGCAGGTGTCAATGGAAGGTTTCAGATGAGTTCACACAGGCACAGGCAATGACAGCCATGTCATGACTGAGGCCTGGCCGACAGCAACTGTCAGCCGCATCCTGATTTCAGAGATACTAAAACACGAAAAAATATGCATCATGGAATCTGTAAAAAACAGTAGTTCCAAAACAGAATCTCACATATGGAATACAGATGCAAACATTCTAGATAAAGTCTTAGCAACCAGAATCCTACAATATATCAAAAGAATAATGGCCAAACACGAGACCCTCAATTCTGAGGGGCAGTTGGACAATTAACAGGAAGAGAAATTGAATGAAGATAGCCAAGCCATAAGTAGAACAGTGCAGGTATCACATCATTTAGAAAAACAGTACTTGACCGGGGGCCCAGAGACCCAGGTCACAATCCTAGTTCAGTCACTTCCCATCTGTGTGACTTGGACCCGTATATGTCACTCCCTGGGTCTCAGTGTCCTCATGCAAAAGGAGGGCACATCCAAGGTCCTTTTCAGCTCTGATATTCTGAGAGCCCATGAGTCTGGGACAGTGTCTCATTCACCAAGAATCCAGCCCAGGTTTTGTATAGGACTCTGTACAAGTCAAACCCTCAGTTACTCAGGGATAAAACTGGTCATGCTGCCCAATAAATCCTTCTGCTCTATAATTTCACACAACAGTGCAGTCTAATCACAACTCGAATGGAAATAAAAAATTACCAGGTTCCCCTCCCCAACTTATTCCAGACAAATATGCATGTCCTGGCTCCTTTCTGAACCTGCCATAAAAGCTTCAAGAGGCCTCCTGAGCAATGCCTTCAGTGAGAGTCACAAGACAAGGCATTGAACTGGTTTTTACTGCCACCTCAGAGCTTTCTCATACTCTCCCTCTCTCTTCCTGCAGCTCCTTGTTCTCCTCGTGGTACCTCTTTTATTTAAAATGAATTTACATATATTTACTTCTTTATTGTGCAAAAATATACACAACATAAAACTTACCATTCTAATCATTTATAACAGTTCCGTAGCATTAAGTACATTTACACTGTTGTGCAACCTATTTATTAACTTTTCACAGTAAAAAAAAAAAAAAAACCACGTCTTTAGTAACAAATTCAAATAGCACCTAAAGGTACCAATGAAAACTGAGTCTCCCGGTCAATTTTTGTCAATTTCTTGTTACATACATTTAGCTACTTACAGACTACTTTCCAAAGAGTAGTACCATCAACAGCATATGGGAATGCCTGGTTTGCCCAAGCCCTCCCTAACACTCTCTTCAACATTTCTGAAGACCAGATTTTCTGGCAGAACCAACCATCTTAGATTATTTTGTCTTCTATAGGAGCAGGAAGCAAAAGAAATGAGAGTGGAAATGCAGAGCACCCATCCCACCGCTATCATGAGTACTTCCTGTGTAGAATTTGAACTATTCTGTGTGGATATGCTTGACCTCTAATAATTAGCTACAGAGTAACGTCTTGCCTCCACTTGCCTGACAGCAAGTACTACCAGAAGGCAGTGGATCTAGTTGAATATGGGGCCTGGAGGAGAGAGGAGAAACCAGCACTCCTTGAGACCAATATTGAGGTGCTTAGGGAGAGACTTCAAGGGGAGTGTAATAAAAAAGTTGGCTGGCCTTTGTCCCCAGGCCCTGGGAGGTAACCTCTAAAACCTTGGGATTTTTGGAGTGATAGGAGTCTCTTTGTTATTCGTGGTCAGGCCCTCAGACCATATCTGATAATTTATGCTAATGAGATGACTCATGGTGAGCCACTAAATAATTTATGCTAATGAGATGACTCATTATGGGGGCTATCTATGCCAGAAAGACTAACCATGTGCCTGGAGGGTTGGGGTTTTAAGCAATGTGCTATCAGTTCAACCTCCAGGAAGGGGAGGGGTCTGGAGATGGAGTTCAGACACATGGTCAATGATTCAATCAATCATGCCTACATAATGAAACCCCAATAAAAACTCTGGACACCAAAGCTCCAGTAAGCTTTCCTCTGCATTGTGTATTGCCACACACTGAAGTGCCAGCCAGGAAGGCAATGCATCCTTGAGGATGATGGAAGCTTTGTTTTTGAGACCCTTCTGACCTTGTCCTACATGTCTCTTCCTTTGACTGATTTTGATTTGTGTTCTTTTGTTACAAAAATTGTAATTGCAAGTATAGCACTTTCTTGAATTCTGTGAGTCATTCTAGAATATTTTCAAATCTGAAAAGGCAGTGGGGACCCCTAAATTTGCAGCCAGCAGGTCAGAAGTTGATCTGGGGACCCCCAAACTTACAGTTGATGTCTGAAGTAAGGGAAGTCTTGTGGAGGACTGTGCTGTCACCTGTGAAGTTTGGCCTAACTCTGGGTAGTTGGTGTCAGAGCGCATTATAGGGAGGGAGAATCTCTAGGCAAAAGTTGGAACATTAGGGGCCGACCTGGTGGCGTAGTGGTTAAGTTTGCATGCTCCGCTTCAGGTGGCCTGGAGTTCGTGGGTCCAGATCCCAGGCACGGACTTACACACCACTCATGAAAGCCACACTGTGGCAGCATCCCTCATGCAAAATAGAGGAAGATTGGCACAGATGTTAGCTCAGGGCTAATCTTCCTCAAGTGAAAAAGAGGAAGATTGGTAACAGATGTGAGCTCAGGGCCAATCTTCCCCACACACATACACAAAAAAGTTGGAACTGTAAGATCCAGTCACCTTTAGCCTTGTGGAGAATCTAATTCTATGACACAAAGAGTTAAGAAGATTCATTTCCATCTATGTTCATTACTGAAGAGTTGAACAGCCCTGTGGCTTAGCAAATAGATTATCCACCTGCGATGTCCTCTCCTACTTCTGCTCTAAAGACTTGGCCCAAAGGGCTACTTTCTACAGACCAAGGGAAGAGAATAGTGGGTTCATCAGGGCCCATAAGTTATTCAACTTTATGTCCTTCGCTGAGAACATACAACAGTGCATCCCTGTAATAAATACTCAAAATAATAATAGTAGTAGTAGTAATAATTTAACAAAACTCAGGAAGGTCCACATATGGTGGCCAAAGGGTTTGAGAAAAGAATAGACTAGGCCAAACAATGAAGACTGAAAGAAGACATAATGAAAACTTATGAAATCATGAAGGGTGTGGATGAGGTAGCCAGAGAGTGCTTGCTCTCCATTCACTTTCAAAGTGTTTAAATCTTGAAGCAGGAAAATTTAATGCAAGCAGTATACACAGAGAGTAATGGATTGAGAGAATCTGTTACTCAATGAATGACATAGTGCAAGGTGAAAATATCGAAAGAGTTTAGAGGAAACTCAAAAGTGGCAAGTCAAAATAGGTTATTTCTTAAGGAAAAATAAAAATTTAGAGGATTTATCATAACTTTCTGATGTCACGGAGCAGAGCCAAGCATTCTCAGTATGTGCTTAGGATTCACTCAAAAAGTGGAGCCCTCAGCTAAGTGGACAATGGAGATGACTCAGTCTCATCTCCCAAAAGGAGGGAGCCTATTACATCAGATCCTTGCTCAGCCTGCTTAGCATCCTCTGGGGTTCATTCAGTTGCCCAGTCATGCTGGAACTCTTTGTCCTGCCCTCAGTTTATACCCCACAAAAGAAATTGTTTCTCTCTTTCCTATTGAGTCCCTGACAACCTTCCGTTTCCAAAGACACTCTCACATGCTCTGGTGGGACAGAATACTTGACAAGTTGTGGCAATTTGTCATTATTTACTGAGGAATCCTGCTCCCGTCCGAAATCCTATGTGTGATATTTCAGACCTGATCATGGGAAATTACAAAGCTTTGCCTGGCAAGCCTCATGGGGAGAAGCTGCCCTCCCCACACCAGACTTGATGCACTGCCAATGCATTGCAATTTTCCGGAGGGAGTTGCAGTCACGGACTCAGCCCTCCTTCTCCCCACCCCCACAAGCCATGCTCATACACATAGCTACATTCCTAACCCAGATGCCTCCATTCAGAGCCCTCTTTGATTGGGGGCCTTGGCTGAGGCACTTTTCTCCACTTTGACTCAGTACTTTTCCACTACTAGCCTTCTTCTCCCTCCCCTGGCCCACAGGTCCACCAAGAGGTGACAGCCTTTTGATCACGGCTTCTTGACAGTGAGATGATTCCCCGCACATGTACTACATTAAAGTTTTCAAAATATGTATATTAACAACCTAAATGCCCAGCAATAAGGATTGTGCAAAAAAATTTTGGTGCATCTATTAGATTAATATTTTGCAGATATTAAAAACGATAATGGAGATAAGTGAAAAAATGCTTGTTATAGGTGGTTCAAAGCGGCATGTTAAAAAAAAAGTATGCAGACACGATAGTTATCAACAGTCACCTCCACAGCACTACCAATGGCTCCCCCTGGGTGGTGAGGTTGTGCATGTTTTCTTGCCTATCTGTATTTTTTAATCTAGGATGATCATGTAATATTTCTGTGATAAGAAAAAACAATAATAATTATTATTGTTAATGTGCATACTCTTTGAATGAGCAATTCCATATCTAGAAATTCATCGTCAGACTGTAACTTTAAGTGTGCACACAAAGATTTAGCTAAAGTAATATTTACTGCAAAGTTGTTTATAATAATGAAAATCTAGAAATAACTCAATTTCTGGAGTTAGGAGATTGGGAAAAGAAATTTTAATACATTCATAGATTATAATATTAGGCAGCTCAATTAAATATTTAATGACCTGAAAAGAGGTTTATAATATATTAATGGGTTAAAAAAAAGCAAATTACACAACAGTGTATTTCATACCCTTTGACCCAGCGATTCCACTTCTAGGAAATACTAGCACAAAGAAACAAGTATAAATATTTTGATTGTGTCATTATTAGAAGCTACACAAATTTTATTAATGGAGAATGTTAAAGAAAATAATGGCATATTCCTATAATGGACTACTAAGCAAGTGAAAGTTTTTTCCAACTAAAAACTTTTATTTCAACTAAAAAGAATGAAATAAATTTCTATGACTTAACATGAAAAACATCATAATTATTCTTAAGTGAAGATATATCTATAAGGAGGGATTATGAAGTGCATTCTAAATTTTATATTTCTATGCTGTTTCAATAGCTTTAACACAAACATCTATAACTTTTATAAACAGAAAAAAAGATTTTTAAAACATACTTAATGTGATATATGTGTGTGCATGTAATATGCATAGCAAAATGTCTGAAAGAATACTTATCAAAATGTTGACAGTGGTTATTTCTGAGTGGTGGGATTAGAGCTGATTTTTATTTTGTTATTTTTGTTATTCTATATTCTTTGAGTTTTTGCAATAACTACATTATTTTATAATAAGAAAAATTAAAACTGCTTTAAATTTTAGGTGTTCCATTAGTTTTCACTCCTAATGATCCCAAATACCCCACCCAGGGCTTGCCCACAGCTCCTAGGTTCCCACTGTGGAAATGCACCTTCTCACAGGCAGAGGCAGCTTAGATAAAAGCAAAAATGACAAAGAAGCCCATTCATGAAAGACCACATATTTTCTGATTCCATTCATATGGAAGCCCAGAAGTGGAGGCAAGAAGCCTGTCTGCCTCCACAGTCCACACCCTTTCTGCACTGTGATCTTCAGCTGTGTTGGAGATGGGCTAACAAATGTCCTTTCCTTCCAAGGCCCTCTATATGATGCTCCCTCTTTTTTAAAAAAAATTGTGGTAAAATATACATAGAATTTTCCACCTTAACCATTTTTAAGCGTTCAGTTCTGTAGCATTAGGCGCATTCACATTGTTGTGCAACCGTCAGCACCATCCATCTCTAAAACTTTTTCATCTTCCCCAATTAAAACTCTAACTCCTCATACTCCTGTCCCCTCAACCCCTGGCAACCCCCATTCTACTTCCATCTCTACGAATTTGACTACTCTAGGTCCCTCATATAAGTGGAATCATACAATACTTGTCATTTTGTGACTGGCCAATTTCACTTAGCATAATGTCCTCCATGTTGTAGCATGTGTCAGAATTTTATTCCTTTTTAAGGGTGAATAATATTCCATCATATGTATATACCATATTTTGTTTGTCCATTCATCTGTTGATGGACACTTGAGTTGCTTCCGCCTTTTGCGTGTTGTGAATAATGCTGCTATAAACATGAGTATACAAATATCTGTTTGAGTCCCTGCTTTCAATTCTTCTGGGTATGTACACAGAATTGGAATTGCTGGATCATTTGGTAATTCTGCATTTCATTCTCACCAGCTGGGGTTTCTTTTTGAGGTAATAAAATCGCTCTAAAATTGACTGTGGCAATAATTGCACGTATCTCTGAATATACTAAAAACTACTGAATCGTAAAGTTTAAATAGGTGAATTGTATGTTATGTGAATAAACCAATAAACCCTTTTTTTTCCTGAGGAAGATTCACCCTGAGCTAACATCTGTGCCAATCTTCCTCTATTTTGTGTGTGAGTTGCTGCCATAGCATGGCTGATGAGTGGTATAGGTCTGCGCCCAGGATCTGAACCCACCAAAGTGGAGTGAGCCTAACTTAGCCACTAGGCCACTGGGCCAGCCCCCAGTAAACCTATTTTTTAAAAAGCAAAAAAGACATTTGCTTAAGAGCACTAAGGCTAAGCCCTTCTCAAATGCCATCCCCAAGAAGGCCTTGACAACCAGCAAGCTTCCCAACCTCAAAGGACTGGCAGTTTGCATCAGATGTGTTGGATTCTGGACATTTAGTTTCGGAGAGTCTGCTGTTCATTAAAACTCTCCCTCTGGCTATGTGGGGTCACAGTGCATTAAACATTTGGTGACGAAAGCAGGTTGGAGAATGTCCATTTTATTAAGTTAATTATTCTTAATATAATGTTTACTTCTGTTTCCCACAGGTGTTCCCCTCTGTATCTTGTTCCTGCCTGTCCCATGGAACTCACTGCCTCATGAGTGAGGCCTAGGAGACAGGTCCCTGCTAAGACCCATAATGGCAACCCTTTCCAATGGCCTCCCATCATCCCAGCAAGTACCAACAAAAGATGTCTCTTACCTTTTTAAAGGCTTGCTGAGGGTTGAAAAGTTAACCTAAGAATCATTTAGGAGCATGACTGTAACATGAAAAAAAGAAAAACCTAATAATAATCTACTAATTACTGTGACTCAGTCCCTCTGGTTCACACAAGACCAGTATCCACACATGTAAGGACCAGAAATCTTCCCACTCACTTTATAGGAAATTATTTAATTTGTGTTAGTGAAACAGTTCCTACCCATTGTGTTATTGGAATTCTGGAGAGCATCTGCCCTTCTTGTTCAAAGATGATGCCGTTGCTGCTTTTATATCTTGGGATGGATTTCTCACATTGACATTATCTTTAGATTTTTTAGGTATGCACCTCGTGTTCATAGGAATATTCACTTCATCTCTCTGAGCTCCTTTCTTCATTTTTAAAATGAGAAGTTGAACTAGAATATCTTTAAGGTCTTTGCCAGTTTTGATATTCTATGACTGCATATCGAGTAAAATATAGAGGAAAGTATTTATTTGGAGGACATTTTCCTTCTCATAAGGAGTTTAGCCTCTATTGAGACCCATTTTTTTTTTCCTATCTGGGGTCACTGACACTTAATCATTAGGCTCCACTGCCTCTGATCAGATCAGTAATCAAGAAACTACACAATTTAGTTATAATCTACCTGTCCAGTTATCTCTCCTAAAAGATCCCTCTAGTTCTGTCTAAATGGACTGCTTGCTTCGATCCCTGCCTCCAAGCTCATGGTCATGCTATTTTCTCTACCTGAATATCTTCTCCCATCTCTACCCTTTGAAATCCTATCCTTCTTGGACCAGGTCAAGTTCCCTTTTTTCCTAAGGATTTCTCTGTATGGTCCTTGAGAGCAGAAACTATAACATATCTCTGTACCTTCGGTACCTGTTACAAAAACTTAAACCAGAAAATGATTCCAAAATATTTGATGATGATATCCTCATTTGAATTGTTGTTATTTGTGTAAATGTCTTACCTCCACAATAAAACTACAAATTCCTTGAGGGCAGGGACCATGAACATAATTCCTTGACTTCCTCATAGCTCGTAGCAACACATTGCACAAAATGAACACCAATAATTGGAGTTTGAGAATGGGAATCATAGGAATAGCCTCTGAGTTCTGAACAATAGAAATATCAATTCAGGAATCAGACAATAATCCAAATATCAGCTTTTTATGGCTATGCTAGATTGAAGAACACAGCTTGGATTAGGGGTCAAATGAGTTTCATACTCCTTCCTCCCAAAGTGAACTTAACCTACCCAAGCACAGGCAAACTTGTACAACCACAGGCCATCTATAGAAGCAGGGTCTGCTCCAGCTAGTCTACCATACAAAGAAGAGAAGAATGCAGATCTCCTCTGGGCAGGCTCATTCCAAAGAAAGCCAAGGAGGGACCTGGCCATATGAATGCAATGATCCTTTTTCTAAAACAACAATCATACAAACCATTCTACTTCCCAGAAGAAACAAGTGGGAGGTAAAAGAATGAAGGATTGCAGTTTTCTCCTTAACACTTCTGAGAAAGCAGAACTATGTTTTGGACCAAGGTAAGAAAACATGGAAAAGAAGAGGTTGGTATCCCCTACACTTGATAAGTATTTATTAAAAAATAATAGCAAATGAAAGAATGCTATTCTGACAATAGTCCATTCTTAGAATGTACCATTCACAAACTAGCCACGACTCTCTAGGTAGCAGTGCAAGTTGGAGTCAGTCTTTGGAGGCTAGTTTGAGGCAAGGCAGGGAACATCTCAGAAGCCTGAGTGAGGTGCAGAGTCTCAATGCCTGATGCTACTACTTGGTTAAAGATTGTGGGGCCTGGGGATTCTAGTGGCTTTCAGGTCAATTTCAAGGTAAAAATTCTGGAGTCTTATTTTAAATTCTAAGTGGAACAAAATGAAAAGGGAGTAAAGATGGGGAGCCAAGGGGGTGGAGAATAGAGGTTACCTTTTTCACAAGAAGTGTTAGCATGAGTGACAGGAGTAGGGGACTTTTAGGGCTTAACCTAGTCAGAGTTCCAGTGCTAACTTCAGTCCATTGATTAGTGTTCTGGGTCTCAGGTAATAGCCTGGGAGAGTCTACAGAAGAACAATGGCTCTACCTATCCCAAAACATCACACTTCCTCATCTGACACAGGATGGCCTTCTTTCCAATCTACCTTGAATTCCCCCACTCCACTTGAATAGAGTCATTAATGTCACAAACAATTCACACCGAAATTTTATCTTCAAAAAGTTTCTGTTAAAATGTGCACCTAAATTTAAAAGAGCTCAATTCAATTCAATATTCATTGTTGGAAGAAAAGAAATGTTAAATATGATAAAATTGTTCAATAAAAAGCAACATCAATTATTCTAAACATGGAAACCATTAAGCCATTCTGGTTAAAATCAGGCATGAAACAGGAAATTTCCCACATCATTGTTTTTCACCATTGTTTTGGAGATTCTGGAAAATGCAATAAGATGAGGAAAAATCCTTTAAATTGTTGTAAATACTAGGAAGATATTAAATTATTTGCTTTTGATGACATGATTGTTTATCTAGAATTTGCAAAAGATCCTGTTAAAAAACATTATGGAGTTAAATAAAATTGAGCAAGACAGCTGGATATAAGATAAATTTTAAAACCTAATTGTTTTTCTCTATATAAGACAGCTATGTAAATGGGAAAAATATCTCTCTCAAAATAGTGACAAAACCATAAAATATTTAGTAATAGACTAACTAGAAAGAAAGAAGCACTTCCAGAATAGCAGAATAAGGACCTCCAAAAATCTACACCTTCATAAAAGCAACAAGAACACTGACAAAATTGTCAAAATCAACTTTTCCAGAACTGCGGAAATTAATCAAAGGCCTTCAACAATTTGAGGAACATTTATTCAAATAAGATGGCTCAGTATGGATAAGAACAACAAGCTTTGTGGCATTTTAACTTGTCCTGTGCCCATCTGACTCACCCTAGTTCTTCAGTAGTCAACAGCCTCACGGCTGTGATAGCTATGAAAAACAGCAATCTACAGCCACTGAAGGGAGCATACAGGATTTGGAGCTCCCCCAAAGGCCCTATCCACAGGGAACTGTCATTATTTGATGTATCTGGCAGCTTCCTGGAAAAGCCCCATTTACAGGGCTTATCTTTCTTTGACCTGACTCAGATCTTGGTCACAGAGAAAAGCTCTATCCCCAAGGTGTTTGTCAAGAACAATCAGTGACAATTTCTTAATATCACAGCTGCCTGAGGTAGCAATACCAGTTGGAACAAATAAGAAGCTGCCCCCCAAAAAAATTAAAATGAAAAATCTTGAGAATGAGATGTCCACAAGGGGATTTGAAAAGTTCTGACATGTTCCTGGGAATGTAGAAGGCCAAGTGCCCATGCAGGGCTGTGTGGATACCCAGAAAAGATCTGAGAGGGCCCTAATCTTTCACCTCTGGCTGAACTGGAGGCTCTTCAAAACAGGAGCTGAAGGCTAACGCAGAGTTGTAAACTGCTGGAGCACTGAAGTCTTATCTCAACATACACACACACAGAGCTCCTCAGCAAAGGATGGGAAACTTATTGGCTCAAGGCATTTAATGAAATCTCTGTTTAATCATTAGCTAACTACTAAGCTAAGTGAGCAGAAACTTCAGTGGCTGCAAAGAGCAAAGAATACAGATTTCATTTTACAAAGTCAGGAAAATAACTAAACAAGCAAACAAACAATAGCAACTATAATAACAAAAAGACACAACAACAGACCCTAAAGTTGGGAGGGAAATCTGATTTCCAGAGTAGTCACATTATATAATTTAAAATGCTCTATTTTCAACAAAAAAATAATTATAAGACACAAAAAGAAATAGGAAAGTATGGCCCACACACACAGGAGCAGTATAAACTGTCCCTGAGGAAGCCCAGATTTTGGACTTACTAGACAAAGTTTTTAAGTCAGCTATTATAAATATGTTCAAAGAATTAAAGGAAATCATATGTGAAGAGTTAAAAGAAAGAATGAGAATGATGTATCACAAAATAGAGAATATCGATAAGAGACAGAAATTACAAAAAAGAACCAAGTTGAAATTCTGGAGTTGAAAATTACAATAACTGAAATGACAAATCCAGTAGAAGGCTGAACATCAAATTTAACAGGCAGAAGAAAGAACCAGCACACTTGAAGATAGGTCAAATGAGATAATCCAGTCTGGAGAACAGAAAGAAGAAAAATGAATAAAGCCTCAAAGACTTGTGTGACACCATCAAGTGTGCCAACGTAAGTATAATGGGAGTCCCAGAAGAGGAGGAAATAGAGAGACAAGGGCAAAAACAATATTTGAAGAAATAATGGCTTAAAAGTTCCCAAATTTGGTGAAAAGTATTATTCTACACATCCAAGAAGCTCAACACACTTCAAGTACAATAAACACAAACAAATCCATAGCTGGACACATCATACTCAAACTGTAGAAAACCAAAGATGGAACCTTTAAAGCAGGAAGAGAAAAATGGCTATTCACGTACAAAGGAGCCTCAATAAGATTATCATCTGACTTTTCATCAGAAACCATGGAGCCCAGAAGGCAATGGGATGACATATTCAAAGTGCTGAAAGGAAAAAACCATCAACCAAGAACTCTACATCCAGCAAAACTGTGCTTCAAGAATGAAGGAGAAATTCAGTTTCTCCAAGAAAGCAAAAACTGAAAGTTTGTAGCTAGCAGATCTGCTCCACAACAAATACTAAAGGGAGCCTTTCAGGCTGAAATAAAAGGACACTAGACAGTAACTTGAACCTACATGAAGAAATAAAAAGCACTGGTAAACACATGACATAGGTAAATATAAAAGACTGTCATCAGTGTATTTTTTGTTTGTAACTCTTCTTCTCCTATCTGATTTAAAAGTCAATTGCATGAAAAAAGTAATTATAAAACTGTGTTGATTGGCATATAATGTATAAAATAATACCAATAATATTTGTGTGAAAATATTACCACAAAGGAGGGAGGAGGGAATGGAGTTATATTCGAGCAAATTCTTTGTTTGCTATTGAAATTAAGTTGGTATTATTCCAAATTAGGTTAAGTTCAGATGTTAATTACAATGCCCAGGGCAACCACTAAGAAAATAACCAAATATATGCAATTCAAAGAAACGGGGTAGATCTGAATGGCTGGATCTAGTGGCTGGGATTAAAGACAATCATTTTAAGACACTGTCAACCTAAAATTCAGGATTCAAATTCCTGGGGCAGAGGTTCTATTTGTTCTAGTGTGGGTCATGCCCACCACTGTGGTCAGAAGAGCAGGGTTCCAAGATTGGCAGACTTCTAGAATTGCATGAGAGGGACAATGGGAGACATTTTCCATAAGAAGTGGATTTGAGGCAGAAAAAAATAAATGATGACCACTAATTGTGTTAACACTTTGTTAACTAGAATTTTGATTAATCAACATGGTCTATTTAATGTGACTCTGCCAGACAATAAAATACAGAAAATTTGTCGTATGCTAAAAACATTGGTATATTTGTGAATGGGGCAATATGGATTACTAGTGACTAAATATGGGATTAGGGAGAAGGATAGTATGTCAAATTTTGAAATAAGTTGTGAAATACTGAAATAGAAGATTGGTTTCCCAAGGAAGTTTGAAACTGCAAAATCTATTTTAGTTTCCTAAAACCTGTATTTACTCTAGTATTAAGGCATGTGAAATTAACTTGATGTCAACCTGAATAAGTTGTAGTTGGTTTAAAATATTCCAGACAAAGTTAAAAGACAAATGAGAGATTGGGGAAAGTACTTGCAACACACAAACATATTAAAGAGTTACTATCAATATACAAGATCTTCTTACACTTTGAAATGATAAAGACCAGTAAGTCAAAAAGAAAAGTGAACTAAGTATATAAATAAACAATTTACAGAACAGAAAATCCAGAGGGGGAAAAAAGAGAAAACGTGAGCAGCTTCACTCGAAGTCAGTGAACCACAAATTAAAGGAACAACAAACTATTACTATTCACTTATCAGAAGGGCTAAAACTATGCAAAGCAAATTGATACAGCCTTTTAGAAGGCAATCTATTAACATTTTAAGTAGATCAATCCCTCAGAAATTAAAGTACCACAGCATTTGGATATACATGTAAGGATGTTTCTTGAAACATTGATGGCAGTGGCAATTTTTTAAAAAGAATTTGAAAGTCATGAATAGGGGAACTTTTGAATAAATTTTGGTACGTTCATACTGTGGAACATTATAGCCTCTAAAATAGAAGAAAAAATTAGAGCTATCCCGTTGAACTGGAAGGATTTTTATGACTTATTGTTTAACAAGAAAAGCAAGCAGCAGATAAGTGTTTATACTATGATACTTTATTTTATAAAATAAAGAAGAACTGCGTGTGTATGTATATATATATGTATGTATAAAGTTATATTCGCATGCTTAACTCTTTGAATAGTTGATAGTGGGGGAGAGTAGTGAAAGGGAGAGTCAGGTAGGAAAAGGAAAGACTAGAAAAGAGAGTGTCCAAAAGAAAGCACAGCATACACCAAAAGGTTCCACATGTGCATTTATGGATGGGCATGTGTATAAAGATATGCATGAAAATATGATCATCAAAACATTAACAGTGGTTATTTCAGAGTGTAGGAGTTTATTTCCTTCCTTATACTTTCATGTATTTGAAGTTTTACAATAAGCACACAATTTATATACAACCAAAAATGGTTATTTATTTTAAAATGTGTGTGTGGCCAATTGCCGTGGGGAATGAAGATGAGTCAGAAACATAGCCTGCCTTGCAGGCCCTGACAGTTAGTGGGGAGACAGGAGGACACAGTCAGCTGCAACACACAGCACGAACTTAGTGAGTGCTGTGACGGAAGCACAGAGCGCTGGGAAAGAGGCATTAATCAATCTCACAGATCTGACTGGGAAGATCCGGAAGCACTTCATTAAAGGAGAAAGTATTTGAAGTGGATCTCGAAGTCTTGGGAGCAATTCAACAGGTACAGATGGGGATAAAGAGAAATGCAGGATGGGGGACAGAGTGAGCAAAACACAAAGGGCATTAAAAATCCAGGGTATATTAGAAGAATAGCAATTGACCCAGCTTGGTCTAACTGGAACCCAGGCAGTGGAGTGAACAGAAGGTTGGAAAGGTAAGCTGGTTTCCAACTGTGGAAGTAGTTTAGGCTGTATTCCAGTTGCAGAGGGGAGTGACTGCAGGTTTGTGTGTAGGGGGCTAGAAGGTTGGGGGGACATTTTGCTTGTTTTGTCAGGAGAGTAACATTCTCAGGTCCCTGTCGGGGGTGGGGAAAGACAGGAGGCAAGAAAACCAGTTAGGAAACTATTAAAATGATTCAAACCAAGGCAATCAAAATCTAACAAGAACAGCAATGTGGGAACACAAGGAAAGAGAAATTCCAGAAATATTTCTGTGGTAAACATGGCTGCCCAAAGCGGAAGATGGAAAACCTTCTGTGCCTGGAGACTAAGGGGTTGGGAATACTTCAGTCTGAGAAAGAGGACACTGGGATTGAAGATGGGAACCACGTTGGGAGACAGATTTCAACATCTTGCAGAGTATAGAGGGGATGGTGAGAAGAAGGAGCTAAGAGCATGGACAAATTCTGCAGTAGAATAAAATCCGAACAGAGGTCTGAAGGACAAACCCTCCATCTAGAACCGCAGAACTGAAGATCTGGTTCTGATCTTGGAAGTCAGCTGTTGTACGGAAAAGATGAACCCACAAGCCTCCTTAACCGGAGCAACCCTCACGGAGGAGGAGCGAATCGGTCCCCCTCAGTTTCTGCACGTTCCAAATGAAAGGGTCTGGCCGTACAGAATGAAAGAGCTGGAAACAGTCCTGGGTAAAATCTCAGACATAATTCTTGGTCTTTGGACATCCAGCTTTTTGCTCACTGCCCTGAGGAAACCCTTAGCTATCCTTCTTTCTTCCTCTTATTCCCCCCTCAGTAGAACCGTTTCTGTGAAAAGAAATCTTTGGGTAACATCCCGTGTTAAGACATCTATGACTGTCACCAACGTTCTGTGGGAGGGGGAGTGGCCCCACCTGGCTTTCCTCCTCACCCCCTCGCCAGACAAGGGTGTCCTCCAGGCAGTCGTGAAAACATGGGATTTCCCAACGAGCCTAATACGTCTGAGACCTTAAGATAAAATAAATGAAAATATGAAAAGTATAATTCGATTCCCAAGATCCTTTCCAGATGGCTCGCTCTCACTTCTTAAGGGTGTCTGACACAAAGGCTTCCCAAGTAACGTTCTCATCTTTCTGATTATAAAATAAGCACAAAGTCAACGCAAAGAATTTGGAAAACCCAGAGAGCATCAAATGAGAACACTCAGGGGTAACTCCACCGCTGCAATAAAAACGAAATAAATATAAAAAAACGAAATAAAAGCAATAAAAACATTTGCGCTCTGGGTCCCGGGCCCGCTCCCCAGGCAGCGCCCACGGGGAGGGTCTTGGAGCAGGGCGGCGCGGGCGGGGCCGCCCCGGGGCCGGCGGCGGAGCTAGGAGCGGGGCTGCGGGAGAGCGCGGCGCGCGGAGCCCGGGAGCCGCCCTGGCCGTGCCCGCGCGCCCCGGCCGGCCGAGCGCGGGGTCCCAGCGCGCCCGCGAGGCGGCGCCAGGGGAGGGGCCCGCCAGCCCAGCCGCAGCCGCCCCGCTGGGCCCCGCGCGGCCCGCCAGCCCGCCGAGCCCGGCGCCGCCGTCCCCCGCCTCCACGCCCGGCTCCCGGCGCGGCGCTGGGCGCGGCTCCCGGCCGGCCGGCCCCCGCCCCTCCCCGCCCCGGCCCTGGCAGCCCCGCGAACCCGCGAGAGCCCCGGGGACCGTGGGCGGCCCGCTGCCAGCCGCGGGCTCGGCGCTTCTCGACGGCCGGGGACCTGGTGAGGTGAGCGGCGCGCCCTTGAGGATCCCGAATTCGGGATTTTGCAGGACCTCCCTGTGGACACGATATGGCCACAAAACATCAAACAGTTCATTCCAAAGTGAAAAAGGGGAAGGGGGAAGGGCTTCCTCTCCACGCCAGAATCTGGGCAGTTTCTTTGCAAACGGTAAAGAAACTATCTTAAAGACGGCAGGTGAGCCGGGGGTCACTCATCAGGGCTGCCAGGGGGCAATTTCCTTAGAAGTCGGGGAGAGTCCCGGTATTTGGGGAGAAGTGGGCGCCTGGCTGTTTTGTTGAATGCGCGACAGACTGCTGAAATTGTGAGATCTCGGGACAGTCTTCCCGAGCGGGTGGACGCCCCAGAGCCTCCTCTCCGAACTTGTCTGTAGATCTTCCTTGCAGGGGCACGTTCACCCCAGGGTGCAGGGTGGCGGATAGGATGGGCTCCCTCCCGGGGACGGTGAAGTCCTGAATAGACAAAGTTTTATTGCGCGGCGGTCTGTGGAACTGCCTTGTTCTGGGCGGAGAGCGGCCCGGGAGCTGCAGCATCCTTGTACCCTGGCAAGCACCCGTTTCCACCTTAGCTGTGTCAGAAACTAGAGGCCACTTGTTAGAACTCCGTGTTTGAACGGTCTGTCTGGGTATACGTGCTCTACTGCAGAATCCGAACCTAGAGGTTTTTCTTTAAAATCGAGTTTTGTTGTTGACATTTCAGAATAGAAAACTGTGGGGAGAGAAGTCATGGCATGTTCTTATTCTTCCCTTTGTTGGTTTTCTGGGTACATGCATGCATGAATAATAGACAAATTATGTCCTAGCCTCTAATTAAATGTTTTTCCTGGTATAGTCCTTTAAACCAGGCTATGGAGGACAACGTTAAATTATTGCATCCCTACGTAAAAGTGAAAGACTTTCAGGCGGGGGTTAAAAGCTTGAAAAATTGTTGGTATAGCTGTATTAGGCAGCAAGGCCTGCAAAGGAAAACTAATTTTTCTCCACCAATGGTGAGATGCCGCATGGAGGGCCTCTGGGCAGGCTGGGTAGCAGCCAGGCCTGCAAAACAGTAGCTTCTTCCTTTGCTGCAGTTGGAGCAAATGGGTGTGGAGATAAATGGCTGAGGAAGTGATTGTATGTCATGTTTGAGTCTGCAGAATAAAATGTCTTGGCAGGCTTTGCTTGAGTTAGGGATCTCTTGGGAGGGGAGTGGTGGCTCTCTGGTCCCCATTTTGCCAGCCTGATTCCACTTCAGGGCCACCGCTGTCTCTGGAGTGCTCCCTGTGTTTCCCCTCTCTTCTACCTCCAGCTTTTAGCTTCTCCCTGTTCCTCAGTAAAGTCTAGAGTTGAGCCTGGTCAGAGCACAGTTATGGTAGCCTGGGGACAGAGAACTTCACGTCTAGTGGAAGCAGAATTGTGGCCCAGGGGAGACCCAGGGGCTGATTGGGATGAAACCACTGACTTGCGGGCTAGAAGGCTCTCCAAAGAGTGGAGAGAGATTCTGGGAGAGGACTGAGGTGTTTGACAGTTTGCTTCCTGCTGGGGGTTTAATGTTTCCTTTTTTATTTGACCGGAAGGGCATTTCCAGATGAGGCTAGGGGAGTGCGAGGACTTCTCTGAAAAGTTACCCCGATCCACCCCCCAAATTCGCATTTTATTCCACTCCCTTTTAGGTTTTCAGAGAGTAACTGAGGGCAGGGGGAGAGACGAAAGAACCCTGAGGTTCTGACGTGCCACAGAGGCAATGGAACATGCACCAACTTGGGCAGAGAAGTTGGATTTGAAAGTTGAAAGGAATGTCCTACATTTAGTTAAAAATCAGAACCTGTGTTTTGCAGAAAGGTATTGAAAACCACAGCATTCATATTTAGTTGCTGATGAATTTCACCTGATAAAGGATGCAAATCCCGACCTCTTTTTTTCCTCCATTTTATTTTGAAAAATTTCAGACATACAGAAAAGTTACCTACTTCTCTCTTTGTAAACTTATAACTGTCTGGGGACATGAACTTGTTAATAAAAATCAGAGTTTGGAATCCAGATATATGTGATCTGGCCCCGGACAGAGGTAGTTAAGAAATAGTAGTAAGAAATAGATGTGTGAAGGATATTAACATTTTGAGAAAAAAATATGAATCTTATTCTTCTGACTCCTCCCGAAGAACCTTAGGCAAGTTTCTTCATTGCTTCCTTTTCTCATTCTTCAAACGTGGGTTGGATTATATCGCTCTCCCGCTTTTCATCCTCCAATGGCTTCCCCTCACATTTGGAATAGAATCCATCTCTTTGCCGGGACTCATGGAGCCCCATGTGACCTGGCCTGTTTGACATCATCTTCTGTCACTCTCCACTCCCTCACTGTCCTCCTTGCTCCTCTCTGCCTGAACACTCTTCCCTCGGGTACTTGCACTGCTTCTTTCCTCACCTCCTTCAGGTCTCTGTTCAGGTGTGACCTCCTCAGTCAGGTCTTCCCTGACCGCCTGATCCAAACAGCCGTTTGTCACTCCCTGTCCTCTGACCCTGCTGTATTTCTTCGTTGCGCTTACCATTACTTGGCATTATACAGAGTATCTGTTTCTTTGTTAATTGTCCGTATATCCGCCCCCTGTTGAATGTTAACTCCCTAAGGACAAAAAATTTGTTGTTGTATTCATGGCTACGTTCCTGTTTGGCATGTCATAAGCCATTAATAAGTAATTATTGGATTAAGTAGATAATTAAATGCATTGACTCCCTTAAGGGTTGCAGAATCCTTGGTAAAATACTAGGAGTTCTTTTTGATAATTCAGTTAATCAATATTTTATAGGTAAATGATGATCCTAGAGATCAGGCAGCTTTTACCCTCACAGTGCTTCAAAGCTGAATCCTGTGCTAGAAGCTGGGCTAGTTTTGACAAACCCACATCCTAAACGAGATATAAAAGATTTCAATCCCAGAAGTTTCCTTTATGCCCCTTTCTAGTTACCCCCACCCTCCAGAAGCAGCCTTTGTTATGACTTCTATTATCATGGTTTCGTTTTGCTGGTTCCTGAGCATCATATAAATGCATTCGCACAGTAGGTACTTTGGTGTCTTGCTTATTTTTGTTCAACGTGATGTCTGTGAGATTCATCCATGTTGTTAAGTATATATTTCTTTTTATTCCAAAATAGTATTCCATCGTTTGAATATTTACCGTGTGTTTGTCCATTCTCTTATTGATGGCCACTTGGGTTGTTTCCAGTTTGGGGCTATTCTGAATAAAGCTGCCATGAACATTCTTCTGGGGTCTGCCTCTTTTTGAATCCTGTGTTCTTTGTTTGGAAATGTTTGTGCCACCAGTGCTGAGAGAAGCCTGGCAAGGTTATGGGGGCTGTGACTGATATGGCAGCCTGTCTGCAGCTCAGCGAGCGCCTTCCCTAGACAGCTCCACTGGGTACTGACCTACCTCCACTCCAGAGGGAGCACACTTGGAAAATGAGTGGCCATGCAAACTGGGGAGCCCTCAAGTGCACTTTAAGTGTTTTTAGATCCATAAAAGAGACTCTGTAGAATGTCTGCTGCCATGGCTGTTGTATTCCTCTCCTCCTGTCAGCCCCCCATCCCAGTACAAGTTGACTCTGATCACCCAGTGGGCGAGCATTATGCTATCGAGGAGTTTAAATATTTATTAGCAGGAGTCTTATTCAGAGCCTGATAAAATATTTATGTGTTTCCATGGGGCACTGGTTTCCATCTAGACTTCTCAAGGCGTTTTTCTGAGACACTTGTCATAATCATGAGTACTGAGACAGAGATAGATGACATGGCCCGAGAACACCCCGTGTTATTGAACCACACCTTGCAGAGCACCCCGCTTTCTAGGGATGGGAGAGAATGAGCATGCAGAAAAATGGGCGTTGATAGTGGCTGGGTCAGGAGAAAGACTGCATGTGCTGGTGAAACTGGCTTGATAGGTGTGAATCCAGAGGAAATTGTGGAAAAGAACTTGTTATATAGTGAGGAGGGATTAATTAAGACGGGATGTATTCATTCCAAATAGAAGAATGAAGGAACCAGCGTTGTAAAGACACGGTTCTTTTGACAGTGATATAGACGAGGCCTTTACAAGACAACTGGGCTGACTGCTGTAATTAAGTTATCACACTTGCTGTGAAAATATGTGGGTAGGAGTAGGGGCTAGCCAGGGCTTCCAAGTGGAGGGTAGAGAGCTAGCTATTTCAGGAAGAATCATTATTTTCCTTCAAGGAAGAAGCGGCTTTTGAGCGGAGTTCTGAAGGAGGTGTGGCTCTTTGACTGGCAGCTGTGGTGTGGAAGAGCAGTTCCAGAAAGACAGAGTAACTTGAGCAGATATTCAAGTCAGGGCTAGAGTACTGGCGTGGCTTGAGTAAGGTGAAGCGGTGGGGAGGGGAGGTTTGCAGTAAGAGAGAAAGCAGGAAAGCTAAAGGCCAGCTTGTCAAGGACACAAGAGTGTGTACTTGTTTGTTTTAGGGAACTATGAACTTTTGACCAGAGGTTGGGTCTGATTTTGAGCAATTTTGGGGAGGCGCATCCAGGTCAAGCAAGGCCTTGAGGTCTGTTTTCATGCAAGAATATTCTGCCATGTCCGATCCAGTCTAGAGACTTTGTGCAGTCTACTGTAAGGGAGGTAAAGAAGAGGAGGTCACATTCGTTCAGTGGACTCCTGGGTCTCACCAACCATCTTCTTGTCCCTCATCACACATAGACTCAGAATGCTCCAAGTCCAACTGAATTCATATGCTGTATGCTGCATTCTCTGATCTCCTTCCTGGCTGTTTGGCCTCAGTGTGGGGAGTTGAGAGGGTCTGAGTACCCTTTTATTACCTGAACCCAAATCTGGGTCAGTGTACTTCAGGTGTGGTAGGCAACAGAGGACTAAGTGGCGAGGCAGCAGACCGTTTCTGGAGAGCTCAGGCCTGCTGTGACTGGGCTCCTGGGCAGTGACTAGGGAGGCAACTGGCAGTAGAGGATTGAGGTCATGCAGATTGGTAAACTATAGAAAGGACTGCCTAGCCGCCTTCCATATGTGTTCTCCCTTCAGATTGCAGGTTCCTATTCAAAAGTGCTTCAGGATGTTTATTTTTTAATCCATAATGGAAATAGGGAGGTGGGGAGAGGTGTTAAATCTCCCCCTGGTCTCCACTTCATGATGTTTGTGATAAGGAAGAGATAACTGTGAAAGTGAGGGTTCTGGGAAGTGGGTCTTCTGTGCTGCAGTGAGGAGCTTTGTGTGTATGTAGATTAGCCAGAAAGCCCTGGGCTTCTGATGGGGAGAAGTGATTTCTTGGTGTAAGGAGAGGAAAGGGCATGGGAGGGCCTCTTAGAGAAACTTCATGATTCTGTCCAGGGCCTTGCTGGTTGGAATTGCCCTCCTGCTGCCATGGGTCGCTGTTCCAGAGTGACATTGGAAACACCCAGGAAAGAATGCCCTGGGCTTTCCCATTGCTGTCTGCCTATGCTGAAATGTCGAACTGTCAGTTGGTGCTGCCAGCTCTGCCTCCTGATTTTCCAAGGGTAACTGGGGAGACCTTGAGAGAGAAGGCAGAAGTGAATGTCTTAACCAGGGAAATGGTAAAGTCCTGAGCTGTGGTCCAGACTGAAGGTGTGGTAAGGGCCAAACGGTGTTGGCTGGCAAGGCCCCAGACCAACAAGGCCTTTCTTGGCTCTGATCCAAGATATTCCTGATTTTCTGTGTGAAGTGGACTCACTCAAGCGCCACATTAGCTGTAGTATGTCCTCTGAAAAGGTGAACAGGGTGCATGCTTAATTGAGTGCCTTTTCCAAATGGACGTGGCAGTGATTCTGTGATTGTGCCCAGGTTGGTGATGGCTGCCTGTTTTTGGATGCTCTTGGGATAAACTCAGAAGATCGGAGTAAAGAGGGAGCAGGAAAGATAATAGCAGGAGACAGGAAAGAGAAGGGAGTAGTGACCTTCTGGGGTTGTAGGTACCCATTATCTGCAAGTGAAAAACTGGAATGAAAGAAGATCAAATAACCACCCGTGAGAATCTTTACATGCAAATCTTGCCAACTTCCAAGGCAGCTGTGAGGAGAAAAGAAGGACTGAGACATGAAGGCTGCTGTCACAGTCAGTCAGAGGAATATTAATACAGGCTTGACACACCAGAACTCATAGCCACACCACAACAGTGCTGATCCCAGCTGTAACAGGCCGTCCTAACTCCCTTTCACACTTACACACGCTCTCTCATGTGAGACGCTCATCTACACTTGCAAAGCTACACAAACGCAGGCCTGCTTCAAAAAGTAAGTATAAAGACAAAGAGAAACTATTCCAAAATATTACCAGCAGTTGGGATTATAAATGATTACTTTTCTTTTTTAAACTTATCCATATTTTCCACAGTTGCTATTGTAAACATGGATTTCTATGATAATCGGGAAAACATTAAGCAAAAACATCTAATGTAAGAAGTTAAGTAGGAGATAGAAGACCATGGATGGAGGAGAGTAGGATTATGTAAGAAAAGAAAAAAGATGTTGGAAGATAAATGATTGATCAAAAAAGTTAATTCTTCACAGGCTGCCAACTTCTGCATATATTTTTATTAATGATCATTGTATATTATTGCCCCCCAGAAGATCTGGAAGATTCTGTTAGCATGAAACCAAATTTCGAATACTGAACCAAGTGTCACATCTCTGAGGTCTTAATCCCATCCCATGGGGCGACAATTGGAAGGCCCACACCTGGCTACCAGTGGTCCTCAAAGAGTCTTGCACCAAAGGGCTAACACAGAACGCTTCAAACCCAGGCAGCAGCATCGTTCCCACAGAGTTTAATATTTATCCCTGCAGAGACTGGGCCAGTCTTGTGCATCTCATCTCTGAGTATGGAACAGGAGCCAACAAAGGCTGTCAAGAGTTGGAGTAGTGGGATTTTCCCGGACAGAAGCCTGTTCTAGTCTTATCAATGCCTCTGCTGGCTGCTCCCTGGCTTAGGCGGCCCCTTGGGAAGCTCTGTGACTGAGGCTTTGGAGAATAGATGTAGTTTTCATCTCACAACCACTGGCCTTTTCCAGAGGCGCTGTCAAGTCTGTGCTTTAATTGGCTTCTGTTGAGGGACACAAGGTGAGGCCTGTCTCTAGGAGCAGAAGGTGCTGCCTCTACCAGGATCAATTTAAAGCAAATGCTGGAGAACTACACACCCCACTGAACTCTGGGGTCTAGTATTAGCTGTAATTATAAAGTGTCAGTAAATTCTTTTTCTATTTTAAATTTATTGCATTTTTATATTATAAAAGTAATATGCAGTCATTGTAACAAATCTAGTAAGACAGGAGTATATAAAGAAAATGTTACTTACTAATTTCCACCTCCTCTCCCCTCTATCTTCCTGGCAGAACCACTATTAAAAATTTGGTGTGTTGGGGGTGGTCTGATGGCATAGTAGTTGAGTTCATGCACTCCACTTCGGCAGCCCAGGGTTTGCGGCCCAGATCCTGGGTGTGGACCTACACACTGCTTATCAAGCCATGCTGTGGCAGCGTCCCACATATGAAAAATAGAGGAAGATTGGCACAGAGATTGGCTCAGCAACAATCTTCCTCAGGCACAAAGAGGAAGATTTGCAACATATGTTAGCTCAGGGCCGGTCTTCCTCATGAAAAAAAATTCAGTGAGAATTCCTTCACTCCTTTTCTATGTTCAAACAAGCGTGTATAGAGTTATTTTCTATTGCATAAATGGGATCATAGAATTTCAGTTACTCTGTTATTTGTTTCATTTTATTTATTGTATACATTATTCTAGATATATACATATAACTGATCCAATTTGTTATTTTTAGTAGCTACCTAATATTCCCTTGTAGGAAGTTCCATAATTTTTATTATTTCCCTATTAATAAATATTCAAGTTTTTCCTTGAATTTGTTTCACAACAAATTATGCCACAATAAATATTTTGCATTTATCCTTACACTTTGTTTTTTATCTCCATAGGAAGATTCCCAAAGTTGGCATTTCTGGGTCAAAGGGAATATGCCCAGTTTTGATGATCACTGTGGGTCTCCCGTACAGCAGTTTTTCCCTCCCTCTTTCTGCCTTTCTCTGCCCCGCCGCCTTTCTCCAGGGGAGCCTGTGTATTTAGGCAGGAGAGCCCTGCAGTGAGAACTCATCCTTGCCAAGTGTGGATTCTGTCAGCTCAGTGGGGAGCGGAGTCTGCAGTATCTTGGTTGCATTGTGTCTCTGTTGCTTCTGGTTGGCCAGGCTGTTTATAATTCCCCTTGCTCAGTTATTCCATGCTGTGGAATTATACATGGTCTTCCTCTGTGGCAGGAGCAGCCTGATCAGTGGGGAGTGTGGGGGGCGCCTTCAGAGAGAAGAGGCTGTTACAGTGCTTCCTCACAACGCCATATATGCTATGTTTTCTGTTATGCCCTTTCTTTAATAGTTGGATTGAGAAAACTTCTTTGATTCCATCCCCATCTTCTCCTTCTATTTTGAGGGATTTGGGATTTGGGGAGTTTTATGAGTATACGGTCAATCAGCTACAACTGATTACTTGACATGAGGATAATTAGTTAAGAAGGTAGGGGTCTTAGAGCTTAAGGATCAGTGCCAAGCAACAGATGCGAACATTTTTAAACAAATGATTTTAACAAACCTGGTACTAGGAGCGAGCTTCCCAGGACTACTTGGCATTCAATTTTAGTTTTGCTCTTTTTTTTTTTAAGATTTTATTTTATTTTTCCCTTTTTCTCCCCAAAGCCCCCTGGCATATAGTTGTATATTCTTCGTTATGGGTCCTTCTAGTTGTAGCATTTGGGATGCTGCCTCAGCTTGGTTTGATGAGCAGTGCCATGTCCGTGCCCAGGATTCGAACCAACGAAACACTGGGCCGCCTGCAGCAGAGTGCGCGAACTTGACCACTCGGCCATGGGGCCAGCCCCTTGTTTTGCTCTTTTTGGGGTATAAAACTTGAGTCTAGTCCACCAGACTAGAGAGAAGTGGGACTCCCCACCACACCAGGCCTGGAGAAAATATCACAGAAACATTGAGGCTGGTGAGTACAAACAAGTGAAATATAAACAGTGGACTGACAAAATAGCAAGAAATAAATGAGATTTTAAAATCCTCAGCTGAAGGCTGCTGTGTAACCAGTGGGCCTGTGAGGTCATGGACACTTTATGGAAATCTGTGATCCTAAACCATATTAGAAACCCAACTGTAAGTCTTTGTTCAAAGTGTAAACATTAGATAAGCAGAGGGAAAGAAATTATGAAGTCCTGTGGCAGACATTTGCTATTGGCTTCTGCTGCAGTTTTTACTTAGTAGCTTTGAAATGGATTTCTGTGTCCTAGATTGAAAACTAAAGAAAGAAAAGAAAACCGGAATAGAAGTTATTGCAATTACTTTCTAAGGAGAAACTTTAACTTTAGTTTGAACATGTATAAACCTGCAGAATAAGCATTAGCCTTTATGTTGATACATAGTTTTACATAAACTTTTAATTTTCAGATAGGCACTGACCAGTAATAATGATAGTAAAACCAGTCTCTAAAATTTCATTAGCTTTCTCTCAGTAACGGATGTAACAAGAAGATAGAAAATAATTAAGAATATAAGGGGCTTGGCACCATGGCTGAGCAGTTAAGTTCACATGCTGCACTTTGGCAGCCCAGGGTTTCGCTGGTCTGGATCCTGGGTGTGGACTCAGCACCACTCATCAAGTCATGCTGAGGCGACATCCCACATGGCACAACCAGAAGGACCTACAACTAGAATACACAACTATGTACTGGGGGACTTTGGGGAGAAGAAAAAAAGAAAAGAAAAAGAAAGAAGAAATAGAGGAATATTGGCACAGATGTTAGCTCAGGGCTAAGCTTCCTAAAAAAAAAAAAAAAAAGATTATAAAAGAGAGAACCAACACAATCAGCTTGACCTCCTTGATCTTTACAGACCGCTATGCCCAACAACAGCAAAATATGCATTTCTTCCAATTGCACATGGAACATTTATCAAGATAGACCGTATTCTTGGCCATAGAACAATTCCCAATACATTAAAAGGATTCAAATCACACAAAGTATGTTCTTGACCACAATGGAATTAAGAAATCAATAACAAAAATATTCAAGGGGCTGGCACCGTGGCGGAGTGGTTAAGTTCGCGCGCTCCGCTGCAGGCGGCCCAGTGTTTCCTTGGTTCGGATCCTGGGCGCGGACATGGCACTGCTCATCAAACCACGCTGAGGCAGCGTCCCACATGCCACAACTGGAAGGACCCACAACGAACAATATACAACTATGTACCAGGGGCCTTTGGGGAGAAAAAGGAAAAAAATAAAATCTTAAAAAAAAAAAATTCAAATATTTGGAAACTAAACAATGTACTTTAAAATAGCTCATGAGTCAAAGAAGAAATCAAAAGAGAAATGAAAAATTATTTTAGACTGAATGAAAATGAAAAGTTACATATCAAAAGCAGTACTTAGGTTGAAATTTACAGTGCTAAGGGCTTATAAGAAGAAAAGCCTCAGCTTTTCTTCAAGAGCCTCAGCTTCCATCCTAAGAAACTAGAACAAAACACAACAAATGAGACCCAAAGTAAGCAGAAGAAAGGAAATAATAAATATCAGAACAGAAATCAATAAAATAGATTTAAATAGTAGAGAAAAATCAATGAAAGCAAATGCTGATTGATTGAGAATATCAATAAAATCAATAAACCTCTAGCCAGACTGATCAGGATAAAAAGAGAGCAGGCACAATTTCCTAATATCATGAATTAAAGAAGTGGCATCACTACAAATTCTACAGATCTTATAAACAACTTTATTCTAATAATTCCATCAATTTAGATGAAATGAACAAATTCCTTAAAAGACGCAAACTACCAACGTTTATTCAGGAAATATTAGAGAAGGTGAAAGCCCAGATCTGTTAAAGAAAAAGTCTCAGCAAACTGGGCTTCCTTAACCTTATAAAGGGAATTTATGGAAAATCTGCATTTAACATCATATTTAATAGTAAAAGACCAAATACTTTTCCCCTAAGATCAGGAATAAAACAAAGACGTCCACTTTCACTAATGCTGTTCAGCGTTGTCCTGGAGGTCCTAGCCACTGCAATAAGATAGGAAAAAGGAATGAAAGGCATCTAGTTTGAAAACGGTCTTTATTCGCAAATGACCTGATTGTCTATATAGAAAATTCAGTGGAATCTACGGGAGAGCTACTAGAATTAATGAATGAGTTTGGTGTGGTTGCAAAATACAGTATCAATATACAGGCATCAATTGTGCATATACATACCAGTGTTAACAGTCAAAATTGAAAGAAAAAAATTTATAATAACATCAAAAAATATGAAATACTTAGGGATAAATCTGATTAAAAAATTGTGCAAGATGTATACACTGAAAACGACAAAACCTTTCTGAGAGAAATTAAAGAAGACCTAAATAAATGGAGAGATATGCTTTGTCCATGGATGCTATGAACTGAATATTTGTGTCCCCCTCAAATAGGTATGTTGAAATCTAGTCTTCAAGGTGATGGTATTTGGAGGTGGGGACTTTAGAAGGCAATTATATCATGAGGATGGAGCCCTCATGAATGAGATTAACGCCCTTACAAGAAGAGGCCTGAGAGCTAGGCAGCTGTCTTTCTGTTACGTGCAGATACAACAAGAAGTCAGCTATCTTCAGACTAGAAGAGGGCTCTCACCAGAACTTGGCCACGCTGGCACCATGATCTTGGATCTCCAGCCTTCAGAACTGTGTGAAGTAAATTTCTGTTCTTTATAAGCCTCCCAGGCTATGGTGTTTTGTTATAGCAGCCAAGAGGACTCAGACAATGAGTTAAAAGACTCAATATTGTTAAGATGTCAGTTCTTCCCTAACTGATCTATAGATTCAGTGCAATCCCAAAGAAAATCCCAGATGACCTTCTTGTAGAAATTGACAACTTCATTCGGAAATTCATGGGAAAATGTGCAATATCCAGAGTAGCCAAAACAAAAACAAAAGAAAAGAACAGAGTCAGAGGACTATCGCTACTTGTTCATTTTTCAAACACAAGAATGATTTCACAGGTGTATACACATGTCAAAACTCATCAGACTGACGCTGTAAATACGTGCAGTTTGTTGCATGTAATTTTACCTCAATCAAGCTGTTTTTTAAAAAACTAATAGGAAAATGGGGTAGTAAAAAAATGCAAGAAAAGGAACATGGAACAGGTTGGAAAAGAAAAACAAATAGTGATATAATAGATTTTTAACTCATTTATGTCAGTAATTATCTTAAGAATAAATAGACTTCTCCAAGTAAAAGACCAAGACTGTTGTACTAGATAAAGAATAAACATATCAAAAATGATTATTAAAATATTTTAATTGGTGACAGAGTTTGTCATAGCCTTCATCATCTTAGTAAGCCATGCCTTATTTATGGGTAGTCACAAAGAAATATTTGATTTTTGAGAAAAATATAAAGAAAAACTTAATTAATTATTTTTTAATTCGTGCCTTCAGCTGAGTTGTTTGAAATGCTCCTCCTCGCTTGCGATGAGTAGAGTTTGGGGCCGGGAGGACTCATGGGTGGTATGTGATCCCCCTCTTGATTTTGTATGCAAAATATTATGTATTTGTATGTGTTTTCAGGAGAGGGTCTATAGCTTTCATCAGTATCTCACGTCCAAAAAAATGTTTAAGAATCCTGGTTTGAAGAATGAAAGAATTGAGTGCTGATCTACGTGTCTAATTTCTCAATAGTACGTCTCTGAAATTAATTTCTAGAGAATGAATCAAATGACTTGATCTTAAATACACATGCATGAGCCTCATCACAGCAGCTTGGAGTAACGAATTAAGGGTTATTCCAGGGTTTGTGTGGTTCAAACTCTGATAAAGCCCTGTATTTCCTTTAGCTGGACTCGGGTTCTCCTGGTATGATTCCCAGATCAGCAGCTGCAGTGTCAGCTGGGAATTTACTAGACATGCAAATTCTCAGGCCCCACTGAATCAGAATCCCTGGAGGTGGGGCTGGCAATCAGTGTGTTTGAAGGAGCTCTCCAGGTGATTCTGACGTGCACTAGAGTTCCATAACCACTGGATTGAACTATACTTAGAAAAGCCTATTCTCTACCCTCTGCTTCCAGGCCAAGTTTAGGACAGTTTGTTAAGGAAGTGGCTGCAGAATGAACCGTCTCATCTTGATAGCTTATGTTTTCCATCTCTTTATCCTCAAAGAGCTCAAATCGCGCTCACGTAAATGTCTTGGGTTGCCTAGCAACACTGAACAACAGTTTAGAGAAATCCGATGTCCAGCTGAAACTGGCATTTAGAGACACAGCATGTAAGTTCACTCATAAAAATTCCGACCAGGAGGCTTTTAAGGGATGAGCCCCAGTGATCCAAGGGGGCTTGGGTCTCCGCTTCCTTTGAGGAGTAGGACAGTCAGTCTCCTGAACAGACGGAACCTCAAGAAGGAAGTTTTGTTTACTTTTTTCCAGCTGTGTGGCACCCTCACAAACATCCTTTAAAGGTGTGCTCACTATTCCCGTGGCTCCGTTTGCAAGGTATATTAAAGGATTCCCTCAGCCTATGTTCTGAGTACCCAGCAGGACAGAGGTCTCAGCAGCAGCAGCGTAAAACTAGAGCTATCCAAAACCTGCCTCTGAACCCTTTGATGATCATTGTCTCTGTTCCTACTGTTCCTGAAGCTTGCTGTGTCGTCACGCCGTACTGTTTTGCTGATGAGAAATAGCTAGAGTACCTCACAGCAGTTCTCATTAAAGGAGGGCAGCCAAGTGGAATTCATTCTTGGCTCTTAATAATTTCAAATGAGAATTTATTGCATATTAATGAGCACTAATTGACATTTGTGACTGGTTTTTATGGAAATCATGCATGTATAATTTGCATAATAGTACCTAAGTGCTTTTAGGTAACAAGGCAACTCTGGGAAGTTGGTGAGGGCTTGAGTATGTTGCTGTTTTGGTTTTTTTTTAATTCCCAACTCCAATCCCTGGCAATAGTGTGGAATATTAACAGGTCTCTAGGATCCGTCTATGAGGCAGTAGTGAGTCACCGCCCAGTCCACGCGGTTGTGCCAGCTTGTGCCTGAAAGTACAGAGAGAGTCAGCAGAACACATCAGGCCAGGTCTCTGAAGGCAGGAGATGCTCCCGCAGTCAGGGGGACGTTCCAGCCTCCTTCATGAATCAAGCCGCCTGCTTATTCTGACTTACAGGAGTGTCTAGATGTCCTGAGGATTATTCCCAGGAGTCTAGGACTCTTACACCATATAATCTTTTCTAAACATCTCTGGGTCCGCTTCAACAAATATGTACTGATCAACTACTATGTACGAGCACTGTGCTGGGTGCTGGAACAAGACCATATTGGCTTGTTCCCTGCTGCATCCCTTACCTCTAGCATATAATAGTTGATCAGTCAATATTTATTGAATTAATGAAATGGTCTCTAGTGCCAGGAATATATAATTCATTATTCTTTTTTATTGAGGTATAATTGACATATTATATTAGTTTCAGGTGTACAACATAATGAGTCAATATTTGTATATGTTGCAAAATGATCACCACAATAAGTCTATTTAACATCCGTCACCATACAGAGTTACAAAATTATCTTTTTCTTGTGATGAGAATTTTAAGTTCTAATCTCTTAGCAACTTTCAAATGTGCAATATAGTATTATTAACTATAGTCACTATGCTATATGTTACATCCCCATGACTTATTTATTTTACAACTGGAAGTTTGTACCTTTTGACCCTCTTTACGCATTTTGCCTACTCCCAAACCCCCACCTCTGGCAACCAATAATCTGTTCTCTGTATCTGTAAACTTGCTTTGGGTGTTTTTTTTTCCAGATTCCACATATAAGTGAGATCATATGATATTTGACTTTATCCCTCTGACTTATTTCACTTAGCATGATTCCCTCAAAGTCCATCCATGTTGTAGCAAATGGCAAGATTTCCTTCTTTTTAATGACTGAATAGTATTCCATTGTATATTTATACCACATCCTCTTTATCCACTCATCCATTGGTAGACACTTAGGTTGTTTCCATATCTTTAGTATTGTAAATAATGCTTCAGTGAACATGGGGGTGCAGATATGTTTTCAAGTTAGTGTTTTTCTTTTCTTTGGATAAGTACCCAGAAGCAGAACTGCTGGATCATATGGTAGTTCTATTTTTAATTTTTTGAGGAACCTTCATACTGTTTTATGAGTTCTTTTTATATTTTGGATATTAACCCCTTGTCAGATATATGATCTACAAATATTTTCTCCCATTCAGTAGGTTGGCTTTTCATTTTGTTAATGTTTCCTTTGCTGTGCAGAAGCTCTTGTGTTTGATGTAGTCCCACTTGTTTATTTTTGCTTTTGTTGCCTTTGCTTTTTGTGTCAGATCCAAAAAATCATCAAGACTGATGTCAAGGAGCTCACCACCTGTGTTTTCTTCTAGGAGTTTTGTGGTTTCTGGCATTACACTCAAATCTTTAATCCATTTTGAGTTAATTTTTGTGTATGTTGTAAGGTTGTGGTCCAGTTTCATTCTTTTGCATGTGGCTGCCCAGTTTTCCCAACACTGTTTATTGAAGAGATTGTCCTTTCCCCATTGTATCTTCTTGGCTCCTTTGTCATAAATTAATTGATCATATATGTATGGGTTCATTTCTGGGCTCTCTGTTCTGTTCCATTCATCTATGTGTCTGTTTTTAGGCCAATACCAAACTGTTTTGATTACTATAGCTTTGTAATGTAGTTTGAAATCAGGAAGTGTAATGCCCCCAGCTTTGTTCTTCTTTCTCAAGATTGCTTTGGATATTCATGGTCTTTTGTGGTTCCATACAAATTTTAGGATTGTTTGTTCTGTTTCTGTGAAAAATGCCGTTGGAATTTTGATAGGGATTGCACTGAAAGTATATATTGCTTTGGGTAGTATGGACATTTTAGTGATATTAATTCTGCCAGTCTATGAGTACGGATTATCTTTCCATTTATTTGTGTCTTCTTCAATTTCTCTTGTTAATGTCTTATAGTTTTCAGTGTACAGGTCTTTCACCTCCTTGGTGAAATTTATTCCTAGATATTTTATTCTTTTTAATGCAATTGTAAATGGGGTTGTTCTCTTAATTTCTCTTTCTGATAGTTCATTATTAGTGTATAGAAATGCAACAGATTTTTGTATCTTGATTTTGTATCCTGCAACTTTACTGAATTTGTTTATTAATTCTAACAGTTTTTTGGTCGAGTCGTTAAAGTTTTCTGTGTGTAATATCAGGTATCTGCAAATAGTGACATTTTTACCTCTTCTGTTCCAATGTGGGTGCCTTTTATTTATTTATCTTGTCTAATTGCTCGGACTAGGACTTCCAATACCATGTTGAATAAAAGTGGCAGGAGTGAGCCTCCTTGTCTAGTTCCTGATCTTGGAGGAAAAGCTCTCATTTTTTCACCATTGAGTATGATGTCAGCTGTGGGCTTGTCATATATGGCCTTTATTATGTTGAGGTGCATTCCCTTTGTATGCACTTTATTGAGAGTTTTTATCATAAATGGATGTTGAGTTTTGTCAAATGCTTTTTCTGCATCTATTGAGATTATCATATGATTTTTATCCTTCATTTTCTTAGTGTGGTGTATCACATTGATTGATTTGTGAATGCTGAACCATCCTTGCATCCCTGGAGTAAATCCCACTTGATCATGGTGTTATGATCCTTTTAATGTATTGCTGAATTCACTTTGCTAGTATTTTGTTGAGGATTGTTGCATATATGTTCATAAGGGATATTGGTCTGTAATTTTCTTTTTTTGTGTTGTCCTTGTCTAGTTTTGGTAACAGAGTAATGCTGGCCTCATAGAATGTGTTTGGAAGCTTTTTCTCCTCTTCTGATTTTTGGAAGAGTTTGAGAAGGATTAGTAATAACTGTTCTTTGAATCTTTGCGAGAATTCACCTATGAAACTGTCTGGTCCTGGACTTTTGTTTCTTGGGAGGTTTTTGATTACTGATTCAATCTCCTTACTATTAATTGGTCTGTTCAGTTTTTCTATTTCTTCATGATTCAGTCTTGGTAGATTGTATGTTTCTAGGAATTTATCCATTTCTTCTAGGCTGTCAAATTTGTTGGTGTGTAATTGTTCATAGTAATCTCTTATGATCCTTTGTATTTTTGTAGTATCAATGGTAATGTCTTGTCTTTTCTTTCTGATTTTATTTAGAGTCATGTACCACATAATGATGTTTTGTTCAATGATAGAATGCATATACGACAGTGGTCCTATAAGATTAGAACCATATAGCCTAGGTGCATAGTAGGCTATACCTTCTAGGTTTGTGTAAGTACACTCTGTGATGTTCCCACAACAATGGAATCACCTAACAATGCATTTCTCAGAACATATCCCCATCATTAAGCAACACATGACTGTATTTGAGTCCTCTCTCCTTTTTCCTTGATGAGTCTAGCTAAAGGTTTGTCAGTTTTGTTTATCTTTTCAAAGAATCAGCTCTTAGTTTTATTGCTCTTTTCTATTGTCTTTTTGATCTCTATTTCATTTATTTCTGTTCTTATCTTTATCATTTCCTTTCTTCTATTTATAATTCATTATTCTTACAAATCTGATTTTAAACACAGTATAAACATCATTGATCTTCATGTTAGAAGATTCATTAATGATTCAGAACTTGGGATTCTGTTAGGAAATTTAGAGAAACAAGGTGGATAACCTCAGTTATGTGCCCCAAGTCTTCTGTATAGATGACCTTTCTATATCATGGAAGTGGAAGAAGCTGATATTTATTGAATATCTGGTATGTATCAGTTATATTTGCATATGTTCTATACAATATATGATTTAATCATCAACAAAATCTGTGAGGTGTAGATAGTATTATCCTCATTTCATTGAGGAGGCAGCTATTTGGAAAACTTAGGTGACTAACCTAGGGTGCCACAGATAGAAGATAAGGGAGCTGAAACTTAAATTCAGCCTAAGCTTTGTCCACTGCGGTGCCATTCATTACATTTGATGGTCGGTCCTAGGATACGTGAAGTGAAGCTAAACTCCAGCTACTGGGATGGGAGTCTGAATTGGCCCAGGGGCCCTGGGATGTGCCCTGTATTCAGTTGACCTACTGTTTATAGTAGACTTATTATTTACAACACTGTTACCTAGATTGTATGGGAGACCCAATCCAATAGCCAGTCTGATTCACTATAATTCTACCAAGCAGCCAGAAGAATTTAAACACTGTACAGTGAAGGGAGAAGTCAGGTTCAGTAGAAGAAACGTTACGAGTAATATGAGACTAAAAGGTTGGGTATAGCCTTCTATAACGTTGAGCAAAAATGTTCTCCAGTTTGTGGAAAGATCACTGACTGTGGACTGGGAAGCACAGGAGAGGAAAGGCTTTGGAATCCAAGGGTTAGGAAGGAACGGTGGTATAGTTCAAGAATTCATACAAAGCCCAAGGACGCCAAAGCTTTGTTTCCTCTGAGGTCCACACTAGACTAAGGGATTGAATCAAGTCCACTCTGCTTCCCCCAACTCACCTACTTCCCATCTCTGCCAAGGGACACGCGGTGATTCCACTCTTTCTCTAAAATCCTCTAAGAGGGATGTGTTTGGAGCAGCCATCTCTTCTCCGCCTTCTCTTCCCTCTGGTGATTTGAGATTCCCTGCACGAGCTGTGCTCCAGGGTCCTTGGGATGATTATTCAGAAACCGTTGAAAGTATGTGGAAAACTTAATTGGAGGCACTTCAAAGGCTTTAAAGGGAACTTTTATCATTTCTCCCTCTTTTATAAGGCAAATCTGAAGTTCTGAAAAGCAGATTAATTCAGTCTACTTTATACTGTTAGAGAGGAAATGTACAAGTTCCAAAACTTACGCACTCCCAAGAGAATATTCTTTCCCCTTCCACTGTGTTCCTTTTCTCTCTTGGACCTCCTCCACAGATTCTAACTACAGCCCTAAAGCTGTTACCCCTATGACACTGCCTGCTGCTATTGCCTCCACTGCTCCTGCACACGTTCTGTGTATCTGAATCAAACTTGCCTTCCTTCCAGTTCCCTTTCCCGCCCAGCACCCCACCGTAAACACACACACAGTCTCTCTCTCCCCTTCCCAAGTCCAGGCCTTTGCCCCAGCTGTCCCAAATGCATGAAAGGCCAACCATAACTTCCTTTAATGATCCTTTAAAGTTGTATAGAAAGAGCGCTGAACTTGAGAGACCACCATTTGGTTCCTACACTCACTATTTGATCCTGAGCCCCCCACCTCTGCGGGGCGGTTTTCTCGTAAAAGGAAGAGATTGGATTTTGTGATGTCTGAGGTTGCTTCCAGCTCTGCCATTCTGTGACTCCACCTACTTTCCCTGACTGAACTATCTGTTCCTATATAGCCACACTTTCCCTCCCTAGTCTTATGCTCTCTTAGAAAGTACTGTGGGCCATCTTCTGTGTTGAGGATCTATGCGGCAGGTGGTCTTTAGGAGACGTTGAGTCCCCTCTGCCCTGCTGCCCCCACAAGGAGCAGTGTATGCTCAGGGAGTAGAAGTGAATTTTACTATTAGTATAAGTGACCCATATTCAGGATGTGTGTAAATCTGCTACCAGAACATAACACAGTGCATTCGAAGGCAATTAAAAATGCATTTTACATTCCCTGCTGTTTATAATTATCCATGTATGTGCTGCCTACATTAACATAGTTAATGGACAGCTAATACTTCAGACAGTATTGGTGCCAGAAGGAACCTTAGAGAGCATCTAGTACAATGCTGTTGGTGGTGGTGGTTTCAGTAGATGTGTTTTTGATGAATTTGCATGTGGTTCTGTCTTATCTCTCTTAGCAGGTAACCCAAGGCTGAGGTACTTCAAATAATGTATCTATTTGCTCACACTGGGTAGAAATACCCCTACTGCTCCAATGGTCCCTTCTCCAGCTTTTAATGTAAAGCATGTAATTGTATGAAAAATAAAGAGCAAAGGAAATCAGGACCGAAGGAAAATAGTAATAGGGTAATAAAATGATCCAGAGATACTTAATACTGCACAGTTGCTCTCAGTGAGCCACACATTTGATTCTGAGCTTCCCCGTGGCCAAAAAAGAAACATAATACTATTCATGATGCAAAAATGTTCCAGGAAAAGATTGACTTTTCCTGATATTTGACAGGAATTGAAATTTATACTGTGTGTCCGCATGGAGGAGCCACTAAGACAATGTTGTAGACCACACCCTCAACAATATCCTATTAATACCTGTAATGCTAACTCCATTCATGTATTCAATAAGCATTTATTGAGTGCCTACTATGTGCCATTTATGTTTCAGTGCATTTCAGTTATTGTTCTTTTTGATGCTCAAATTATCCTGTCATTGGCTGGTGGGACCCCATTGACTCATGCATCCTTTTGACATGGTTCAGTAGTCTGTGCTACTTTTTTATTTTCTAGTATAACAAGATGTCCCAGGTTCATCTTGTATATTTTCTGCTCCACAGCTTAAATTGGCCATTTCACTAAAGAAACCTGATTCCTTTTAGTGAAAAGTGGTTTTAGAGACCACACAGTCTGGGCACTTGGAGTGTATATTGTTACTGGGTTGTAATTACTTCGAAGCTTCAGTTAACAGACTAGGAAATATGAATGTTTTATAAAGAGAGAAGCAAATCCTGGATCCATACAGATATTTCCCATTTAGATTAAACATTAAAAGGTTTTTACTTAGTTTACTTTATTTTATATGTGTGTCTCTTTTCTCTTTCTTTGAAAATCTTAGTTCCCAATGACGTGCATAATTACCTATTTGCTTTATCTAATAGATACATATATATGTGTATGTGTATATGTGTGCGTATTTGTATATATAAAACAGGAACGATACTCACCTAATGCAGTTGAGGATTTCTTTGTGAGCATTTTTTGTACTTAGGATGTATAACCAAATTACTGTTACTTAAAATAATTCTCTCTGTGGTTATGCCATCAACTTGATATAGTTAGGTTAATTTACTTTAATTTGGTTTTAATTTTTAAAGATTGATTTTCTTCTTTTTGATTTAATTTTGTTTTTATGTAAAATATTTGCATGGTTTCAAAGTCAAAACTATAAACATTGAGAGGTCTGTATTGCCTCCCTGTCCCCTTCCCCTTGTTCTTTTCCTCCTCTTAGATAATACTTTGTCCTTTACTGTTTCTTTTTGAAAATAAGCTAGTGATCTATATGTATTTCATCCCCTTTCTTACACAAAAGGTAGTATACTATATATATGTTGTTGACTCTTGCTTTTTTAAAACAATATCCTGGAAATCATGGCAGTGTAGATATTTCCTCATTCTTTTTTTAAAAATTGAGATATTCCTGGGGCTGGCCCTGTGGCCAAGTGGTTAAGTTCGCGCGCTCCGCTGCAGCTGGCCCAGTGTTTCGTTGGTTCGAATCCTGGGCGCGGACATGGCACTGCTCATCAAACCACGCTGAGGTAGCGTCCCACATGCCACAACTAGAAAGACCCACAACGAAGAATATACAACTATGTACTGGGGGGCTTTGGGGAGAAAAAGGAAAAAAAAATAAAATCTTTAAAAAAAAAATTGAGATATTCCTCATTTTTAGAAACCAAAAATTATTTATACAAAATCAGTAGAGTGATTTTTCTCAGGAGAGGAGGTGCTGGTGGGTGGGAGGCGTGATCTGGAATAAATTATCAAGGTGTTAATGCTTAATTCTGAGTGCTTCCCTCTACTTCTCTGAGTTTTTAAAATATCTATGAATTAAAATAATTTTAAATATGACTGTACATCGGGGCAACAAAGGAAAACTTTCAGGAATCTATAAATGTGAAAATCTAGTGGAATTAGATTAAAGAAGGAAAGCTCAGGTGAGGATGTGCATGGGAAAGTTCTGTAGACAGTGGGGCTGGGCCTAAACAGAGAGCTCTAGATACCCTGGGAGGGTTACCTGAAATGTGAGAATTTGCTGAAGCAAAGGGAAGAAGCAAATCCTCCCAAAATTCATTTTGCTTAGCTGATCATTGCCAGATCACTCTGAATACAGTTATTGTTCTATCATCAATACTGCACATTCCCTGTAATGAGAGATGAGTGTGGACAGCTGTCATAACTTTCACTATAGAATCAGCCTTTAATTTTTTAGGTTTAAATGGCCAAACCTGGCAACCTCATTTGAAATTGCTTCGCTCCTCCCCTGACATTCCCAAATGCTCTCTCCCTGATCTACTTTTTCCTCTATTGTCCTTAACACCTTCAAAATACTATTTAATTTATTTACGTATTATGTCCACTCATTATTGTTTGACTCCCCCTGTTATAATGCAACTTCTATAAAGGTAAGGGTCTTTATTTTGCTCACCAGTGCATACCAGGTGCCTAGAACTGTGCCTGTCACATTGTTGGCACTCAAAAAAGCTTAATGAATAATAAATATTCATTAATGAATATTAGCAGCAACAGAGTTTTGGGGGAAAAGGGAGTGTGTAACCATGGAATATACATTAATGTGTTTATATATTATCTCCTTACATTTTCATCTCATCATTTCATGGCCCTGAAAGCCGTTTATGGCTCAGCTTTATTGTCAGTAATGCAGGCACCAACTCAGCTGGCACTGAGTGTATGAACCAAGGCAGTAGTGTTTGAAAACTGACTGAAAGATGTAGATGATATGGGAGTAAAGGAGAATTCAGTATGTGTATATTTTTCTAATTGGTGCATGCTTATGAGCCTAGCTTTAAAAAAATATAAATACAATTTTTTTACATTTACCCACGTTTACCATTTTCAAAACCCTCATTCCTTTTTGGAGATCCAGATTTGCAGCTGATATCATTTTTCATCTGCCTGAAGAACTTTCTCTAACATTTCTTGTAGTGCGTGCCTGTCATATTTTCTTTGCCTGAAAACGTCTATTTTACCTTCATTTCTAAAAGACGTTTTCACTGGCTATTGTATTCTGGGTTGACTTTTTTTCTTTCAACACTTTAAAGATGTCATTCCTTTCTCTTCTGGCTTACATAATTTCAAATGAGAAATCTGCCGTAAGTCTTACTCTCGTCCCTCTGTACATCATCTAGTTGCACCTGAGATTTTATCTTTGTCACTGGTTTTCAGCAATTTCATTATGATTCGCCGTGGTGTGTGTGTCTTAATGTTTATTCTGCTTGGGGTTGGTTGAACTTCTTGGATCTGTAGATTTATACTTTTCATCAAAAGTGAAAAATTTGGGGTCGTTATTTTTTTCAAATATTTTTTCTATTTCTCCCTCTTTTTTTCCCCTGAACTCTTCTTACATGTATGTTAGACCACTTACTATTGTTCTGTAAGTCATTGCAGCTGTATTCATTTTTATCAACAATCATTTTTCTGTCTATGCTTCATTTTGGATAATTTCTATTGCTTTGTCTTTAAGTTAAACACCAATATTTTATTTTTGCAGTGTTTAATCTAGTGTATTTTTAATTTCAGAATTATATTTTTATCTCTAGAATTTCCATTTGGATCTTTTTTATGTCTTTCATTTCTGTCCTTGTTTTATTCATGTTCTGTTTTATATCCTTGAGCATATTTATAATGGTTGTTTTAAGGTCCTTGTGTGTTAGTTATATCATTTCTGTTATTTCTCTATTTGTCTTTATTTTAAAACAATTTTTTAAAAAATGTATGGTTATAAGTCATATTTTTTGCTTCTTTGCATGCCCGGTAGTTTTTTATTGGATGATGGACATTTTGAATTTTATGTTGTTAAGTGCTGGATCCTGTTGTATTCCTTTAAAGAGAGTTGGATTGTGTTCTGGAATGCAATTGAGTTTTTGTGGATCAATTTGATCCTTTTGAGGCTTTTTTTAAAGCATTGTTAGGGAAGATCCAAAGTAGCTTCTAATCTAGGGTTAATCTAATTCTGCTACTCAGATGGGAGTTTTATGAGGATTCTATCCAATGGCCTGTATATTATGTGGCCTCTCAATTCTGGCTGGTGGGAACACAGCATTCCCAGCCCTGTATGAGCTCCAAGAATGGTTCAGCTACTGCCTACTAGTGGCTATTTCTTCTACTTCAAGTAGTTTCCTCTCACTCACGCCCAGGTTAATGCTCAGAGAAAGACCAAGGGGATCCATGCAGACTTCCAAAGTGCTCTCTCTCTCTGTATCTCCCTCTTCTTTATTACTCTGCCTCCAAATTCTATCAATCTCAACATCCCAAGACTCCAATTTATCCTTCCTTCAGCAACACTTCTAGATTCTATTTGGGTTTCCCTCTCTGTGCTATGACCTGGAAATTGCCTGTAGGCAGTAACTTGGGATCAATTATAGTGTTAAAGAATATTTATTTATATTCCATTTATATATGTCAATTAATTATAGGGCTCACCTCATTTGTGTCCCATGGTCCTATTAGATCTGTAATCCGTGTCTGAAAAGAGTTGTCTCGTGTTTTGTCTGGTTTTCAAGTTGTTTACAAGGGGAAGACAATTCCTATAGCAGTTAATTCTTAATGAACAGAAGCAGAAGTTCTACCGACTGAAAAACAACTTTTTAAGAGACAGTAGTTGTATGACTAGTTTTTTGATGGCAAGAAATAATATGTAGAAGAGTAAGGGAGATGTTCTGAAAACATACGGGGCTGTTGAGAGTTGTGAACCTGTGACAAACCATCTTGCACTTGGGGACAGTCTGGCTGGTATGGTATCTGTTTTCCTGATCTGAGTCACTGGGCAGGATTCTGTAATCTCTATCAAATAAATTGTAAGCCCTACCGTGCATGGTCTTGGATCTCCTACTGTCTGTGGCCTAGACAGTTTACCTCTAGAGACTTTGCGTGTATGTTGGGGGTGAGAGGAGGGGTTGGGTGGGCAGGATTTGCTCTTGGAGGAGCCTGGCAGACCTTTCTTTTTGTGCCTTGGATTCTGTATCTATCTTGTGGTCAGATGCCTCCCCATTACCCTCTGACACACTACTCCTCACCCACTTTCCCAATCACCCAACACTTTGAAGTCATTCAATTCTTTCCTTTCAATGACTAAGCCATTCACTGTTTCACCACCTCCTCATGTGTGAATCTCTGAATGTGTGGAAACGTTGGCGTTGAATTCCTGCCCCACTGGGGAGCCCAGTATCATAGTATATAAAGTGTCTTGGACTGAAGGAAGGCCTAGCACTCCATGCCAGTGAGTTTAGTCTGTCCAAAGGGACTTTTGGAATGTACTCAGGAATTTATCCCCCAGGAATTTATTGTCAGATGGACATGGTGTTCACAGAATCTCTCAAAGATGAACTGGAGCCAGCCCTGAGGGCCTAGTGGTTAAAGTTCAGCGCACTCCGCTCCAGCAGCCCCCGTTGGGTTCCTGGGTGCAGAACCACACCACTCGTTGTCAGTATCCATGCTGTGGCAGTGGCTCACATAGAAGAACTAGAAGGACTTACAACTAGAATATATGACTGTGTACCAGAGCTTTGGGGAGGAAAAAAGAGAGAGAGAGAGAGGAAGATTGGCAACAGATGTTAGCTCAGGGTGAATCTTTCCCAGGAAAAAATAAATAAAAAATAAACAGATGATTTGGGCTTAAGATTATTAGCCTGTCTAGGATCCACAGTGTTTACCAGGCTTTCTCAACCTTAGCACTATTGATATTTGGAGCCAGATAATCCTTTGTTGTTTGGACCATCCTGTGAATTGTAGGGTGTTTAGCAGCATCCCCGGCCTCTACCTGCTAGATGTTAGTAGCACCCTCTTCTCAGTTTTAACTACCACAGATGTCTCCAGATATTGCCAGATATCCCCCAGAGGTGCAAAATTTCCCCAGGTGAGGACAGCTGGTATACATGCAGTATGCTGTGCGACACTCCAGGGAACCCATAGAAGTGCGGCTCTGGGAACTAAACATGAAGAAATCCAACAGGCCATTTAGCGTCTTCTTGGGAGAGGTCAGTCCAGAGTGTCTGCCCCTGTAGGGTGTTACTGGGAGGACACTGACCTTGGAATGTAAACTCCTGGATTCAAGTCCTGCCTATGCAGATTTGGAGCAAGTTTCTCCTCTTGTCTGCTCTTCGGTTTCCTTATGTGAAAATGAGGATTGATGTCATTTACCTCACGTGACACTGTTGTAGTGAGAACTAAATGAGGTTTTATATAAACATACACACTCATGTGTACTTCTAAATGATGTAAGGATATCTAAACGTGGACTTAATAATAATTCAAATATACGTGTACCTATTTGCCAGTCTGATAAAAAAAGGCAATATAGGAAAAATTTATCTTCCAATCTATCATAATGTGCGGTCTTCTGTAGGGCTTATAATATTGCTCTATTCCAGAAGGCACAATGGGGGTTGTTCAGCTTTAAAAAACAAAGAAAAAGAATAAAACAGTCTTTTCAGAAATTAACATTTCAGCTAAATTAGGATGCAAATGGTCATGTTTTTATTTTTACTTCTTAATTTTGCATTCAGTCATCTGACCAGACTGCACAAGAATTTAAATGTCTTGACAGGAGAGAGCAGCTTTTTGTTCTCTCAGGATTTCATTGTAATGAACCTAGTAAATAATTCAGGAACATATGAGAAGCCAGTGAATGGGCAGCACCTGGTGCTATATTGTTCCTGCCTAAGCACACAGAATCCAAAGACGGCATTCTACACCAGTCACTATGTTTCTGGCTTAAACACTCGTCCTATGTTCAGTGGCTATTGAAATAATAATAATTGATATTTTTTCCTCCACAATAAAAGAAAACTGTGCCAAGCTGTTTCAAAAACACAAAGCAGAAGTGGCATCCTCTTTTAAATTCCCATTGGTAAAATTTCAAATCTGTTTTCTCCATTAAGGGATACATAGCTTTAAAGAATAGGGGCATGTCTGCCTTTTCTACTGGAGCTAATTTGAACCTTTCCACATTTGTACTTTTGTTCTCCAACGTAGAGCTTCTCTTTAGATCACAGTGTTCATATTGCAAGCATCTTCTGAGGGAAATAACACCCTTCTCTGGCCACTCCACTCACGTTGTAAGAATTCCTAGAGCTCCTCAGTTTCTCTCCCTATTACCTGAGTGGCCTATCCTACATCTAGCAGTCTAACAGCTTAAAAACAAATAAACAACTCTTGGCAAAGGGTTTGCGTATCCTTCTCTGACCCAGCTGGCTGGACATGGAGTTCTCTCCACTCTCTGAGAGAACAACAGCTGGAGCGACTGACAGACATTGCACGCAGACAGCCCAGTGCCCCCCAGGATCAGACAGAGCTTAAGCCATGAGTTGTGTGGAAAGATCTTGGAATGGCAGGAGATTTCCTAGTAGGGAGAAAAAGAAGATATACCTCATACAAATAAACTGAAGTTTTTACAATACTGGGCCATAAAAAGGATCTGAAGAGAGGCTGTTGAGCTTTATGTCTATAAATGGTTAGATGTGCTTTGTCTTCGTTTTTAAAGCATTATTTATTAAAAATATATTTATTTAAATATATTATGTTTTAAATATTTGTTATGTATAATAAAGTATACACAATAAAAAATATAACTGCATAATTAAAATGTATAAAATATTTTTAAGCCTCTGTAATAAATAAACCATTTATGTACATATGTATGTTTGTGTTTATATATATATAGAATATATAGTTATAATTTCTAAAATTTATATATAGTTTGTTTGTTAACAGGTTTAATTGCTTTCCTTTCCTTCGACACCTGTGTGAGAGTACTTGGAGCAGTGACTGCCATCTGGTGGCAAGCCAGAATCATCATTTGGTGTAACCTAATGGTTACTAAGAGGCCCACTCTTGACTCACATGGTATGCACTGACAGCAGGGCACAAGGAGAGCCTGGAGCTGTCTGATGAAGGAGCCTAGTGAAATAACCCTTCATTTCTACCTGAATCGGTTGTTCATCCCAGATTCTGAGCCAGGAGCCAGCTCCAAAATGGCACCTCTGAAGAAAAGCTTTGAATGTTTTAGTCAAAGATCTGCTGGTTACCAACCAGTGGGTAACCAAGACTGTAAATAAGCACACACCAAGAGGGGCATGTGATGACATGGAGCCTGAAATAAACTGCTCTGAATTGTGTGACAGTTTTCCTGGCCAGGAGCTGGATCGGAGACCCCTTCATGATCTCTGCAGGACAACAATCGTAAGTGAGGAGCCAGGGGGTGTCAGGACTGCTCAGATATACTTGGTGGTGGTGGTGATGGTGGTGGTGGTCGTGGTGGTGGTGGCAGTGGTAGGAAAGAGGGGGAGAAGGAGAGAGAGGAGGAGCAGGAGGAGGAGCGGGAGGAGAGGAAGCAGAGGAGGGGGAGGGGAGGAGGAGGAAATGCTCATGCAGGACATGTGTGTCCCAGCTTTGGTGATGATAGGGCAGTTCATGTTTGATCTGTAGAAGAGCCTTCATTCCTGACAGCTTCTCTTTATTCTATTCTCAGACCTCTTCCCACCACGGCAGTAAGACCAGTTCTTCCTTATCTCCTGTCCTCTTGGGTACTGTTTGGACTTTTCTCAGCTGTGGACTTCTTCTAATAGTCTTCTTTCTTGGCTTCACAATTCGCTGCAGGAAGAACAGGTAAGCAGCCCCATGCCTAGTTTCTCATCTCCTATAGCCTGAATCATGAAACCCAGAGTGATAGTATCGTTTTGGCACGATGAGCTGACAGGTGGTATCAGCAAAGCTTGTCTCCTATGGTGGCATTAAGTTATGTGTGAAGTTCCCCTGTGAAATAGCCCTGGCCTTGCGATACAATTTCCTCTTGAGAAGGAGAAAGATCTAGCCCAGTATTGTGCTAACAGGGATATCCAAAGAGGAGAATGAAGAATCTCTCCTCGTAAAGGAGGGTATGATCTTTTTGAGAAGATGAGGTATTTGTACTAAAAACAGAGAGCCTGTAGAGAAATACTCCAAGGAAACATTAAAGTTTGTGGACAGCATAGTTGGAACCAGTCTGGGTGGGCTAAGGTTTCTGCAAAATTAGTGAAGCCCTGCTAGCTCGCTGTTCTGCTAGACAATTCTGGCTCATCGGGGCAAGTATCCATGGCTCCCAGGGTGGGCAAAAGAAACAAATTGAGGACTTTTTTCTGAAGGCACTTGCAGAATCCTGACTTCACTGCTATTTGAGCTTTCCCTCAGGGCCCATCCCATCTTTCCCACTCCAACATTGTACCTTCATCCTGCCCCAACTGTCCCAAGCTACCTCTTGAGAAGCCCTGCTCCAGCCCTCTCTCCCTGACCCACAGCTGACTTCTGGATGGAGCCCACATCAGATTTCAGCAACTCCCGCAGGAAGGCCAAACTCATCTGGCCCCGCTCCAGCCTTACACATTGTCATGACTAGGTGTGTTGTGCTCCATTGCCTGGGTTTGGCACTCAAATGAAGGTCAGTCAGTTGGATGTGTTTAGTAGGCATTTTGGAGTGCCATTGGCCGTTTGAGGCATGGAGGACATGGAATTGTTAAGCAGTGGTGACTTGATCTTCTGGGTCAACCTCAGCATGACAGTGACATGTGGCACTCCATTCTGAGTATAGCTCTGAAGTTGCCCCAGCCACTTTTCGTTCTGTTCCTCAAATACACCAAGCCTACTCCATCTCAGGGTCTTTGACTTACTGTCCCCTTACTGTTCTCACTGCCTGATAGTCTTCTCCAGATCTTCCCATGACTAGTTCCTACTCATCTTATAGGCCTTGCCTCAAATGTCACCTCTTCAGAGAAGCCTTCCCTGATCATCTTATCTAAAGTAACCTCTCTACTGAATGGCCACCCAGTGCTGACGTCTCATTCCATATATCATCACCCTGTTTTGTTTTCTTTGTAGCCGGTCTAACTCTCTGATATTATCTTATTTATTGGTTTACCTGTTTATTGTCTGTATCCCACACCAGAATGTAAAGTCTGTGAACACAGGGATATCTTGTCTTTTGTGCTTACCACTGTCTCCAGCATTTAGAACAGACTCTAGAACATAATAGGTGCTCAGTAAATATGTTTTCAGTGATTCTGAGAGGAAGGATACTTAAATCCCTTTGGTGGCTGCTGCCAAGAAAATAACTAGGAATATCACACATTTCATGGTTAGAGAACTATGGAATACAGTCTTTTCAACTGCAACACATTTCTATAATGCAAATTAACACACATTTGGAAAATAAGAAAATAATACAATTGGTTCATATGTGATTTTTTCCTAGAGAAATCAATGGCTTAAAGCATTCAGGGGCAAGCTTTCTTACAGTTAAAGAGGGAAGCCTTAAGCTAAGAATACTATGGCAGTGCAACTAGTAGCTGGTTTAATGGCTTCAAGAACTGGTGTCCTACCTACAACATGAAGCGATCTGATAAAGCTGTAGAAATAGATGAAGAAGCAGAGAAGACATTTCCCTTGTGTTTAAAAACAGTTGATTGTTGAAGAAAGCACAGATCCAGAGCATATTTTTAATTTTGATGACAGTGTCATCTATTGGATAACATTGCCCTCAAGGACCTATGTCTTGCAGATTCAGGAACCTACATCTTGCAAAAATCAACTGTGATCCTGGGTACAAATGGTAGTAGACATTTGTCGAGTGCTAGTATTTTAATTGGAATAATTATTATTTTTATTGGTGTTCTCATTATAAAGTTAAATATGTTTCCAGTGTTATGGCCTCTTACTATTTTTCCAACAGTCCATTATTTTTATACACAATTTTGCAGAATGCAAAGTTTTTAAAGCATTTATATATCCTGTTAAAATGGGAACACTTGTTAACACTGTTAAAGTAGAAGCACCTATATTTCTCTCATTCTATTAAGGATTTAGCTGCCTGTCTTGCTTGCAGTGGAACATGACTTGGCATAAAGAACAAAATATTAAGAGGCACTGCGAATAAAAACACATTGTGCAATTAAGTAGCTTACAAGGTCAGACAAGGGAAGGTAAAAAAAACGGATTTCAAAAGTGCTTTCTTAAATAATAAAATTTGTTCAAAGGTGCAGCACCACAATGAAATGCTTCATTTCCCTTTAGTTCTGTGGTCTCTAAATTTGTGATTGTATGTGTGTGTGTGTGTGTGCACGCGTACGTGTGCCAGAGGAAGAAAAATATTTTAATAAAATAAAAATAATGTAGTAATGTTTAAGTTCAGTTGAAGATACTGCATTTTTGAAAAAATTTTAAAATATAGTCCACAAGAGGAAGTTAGTAAAGCTATAGAAGATTCAAACAACACTATCAACCAACTTGACCTAATTGATATCTATATAATCCTACACCCAACACCAGCAGAATACACATTCTTTTCAAGTAGACATGGAACATATGCCAAGATAGATCATATTCTGGGCCATAGAAAAAGTCTCATTAAATTTAAAAGGATTCAAGTCATATGGAGTATGTTCTCTGACCACAATGGAATTAAATTAGAAATCCCTAACAGAAAGATCTCTGGAATATCCTGAGAAATTAGGAAACTAAAGAGAACACTTTAAAATAATTCATGGTCAAGGAGGACAGCAAAAGAGAAACTGGAAAGTATTTTCAACTGAATGAAAATGAAGATACAACATATCACAATTTGTTGGATGCCGTTAAAACAGTACTAAGGGGAAAATTATAGCACTGTATCCATATTAGAAAAGAAGAAAGATTCACTTTAGAGAAGAGGATAAAAGAGCAGTGAATCCCAAAGTAAGCAGGAGAAGGGAAATATTAAAGAATAGAGTGGCAATTGATAAAGAAAACAGAAAAAAACAGTGAAACCAAAGCTCTTTGTGAAGATTGATAAGATTGACTAACCTCTAGCTCAAGTGATTAGGAAAAAAAGAGAGAAGATTTAATTACCCAAATAAGGAAAGTAGAGATGACATCACCTAAGATTCTACAGATAGTAGAAGGATAATAAGGTAATGTTAAGAACAACTATGGTAGGCAGGCTCTAAGATGTTCTCCAATGATCCTACCTTCTGATAGTCACTCTTGGGAAATCCCCTCTCCTTGAGTATGGGCTGGACTTGCTCACTTGCTTATTAATGAGATGTCGCTTTTGGGATAAGGTTACAAAAAGACTATGGCTTCCATCTTTCCCACTTGCTCACTTTCACTCATTCTGAGGGAAGCCACCTGCCATGTTGTGAGCTGTCCTGTGGAGAAGCCCACATGGCAAGGAACTGATGTTTCCAGTCTGCAGCCAACAAGGACCTGAGGCTTACTAACAGCTATGTCAGTGAGCATGAAAACAGATCTCCTGAGGCCTGCTAACAGCACTGTGAATGAGCTTGGAAGCAGATTTTCCTTCAGTCAAGCTTGGGAAGATTGCTGCTGTGACTGACTGCTTCACTGCATTCTTGTGAGAAACTCTGAGCCAGAAGCACCCGGCTAATCTGTGCCTGTATTGTTGTAGAAATATTCCCAGTTTTACACAGACTCTTCTATAATACTGAAAATAATGGAGCATTTCCCAGCTCATTATATGAGGACAGCATTACACTGGTATCAAAACCTAACTATAAGCTAATATCCCCCATGAACATAAATCCAAAATTCTAAACAAAATTTTAACAGATTGGGTCCAACCAAATATCAAAAGGAAGACGCATCATCACAAAGTGATGCTTATCCCAGGGATGCAAGGTTGGTTTAACACCCAAAGATCAATCTATATAATTCACCTGGGGGCCAGCCCTGGTGGCCTAGTGGTTAAGTTTAGCGTGCTTCGCTTCAACAGCCCAGATTCCATTCCAGGACATGAATGTACACGACTCGTCAGTGGCCATACTGTAGTGGTGGCTCACATACAAAAATAGAAGAATATTGGCAACAGATGTTAGCAGGGCAAATCTTCCTCAGCAAAAAGAGGAAGACTGGCAACAGGTGTTAGCTCAGACTAAATCTTCTTCAGCAAAAAAAAATAATAATAATAATAATTATATATATATATATATAAAATTCACTATATTTACCAACTAAAAAAAATGTATGATCATCTTAATAAACAGAGAAAAAGCATTTGACAAGATTCAACATCCATTCCTGATAAAATCTCAACAAACTAGGAATGGAAGAGAACTTCCTCTAACAAAGTACGTCGATGAAAAACCTATAGCTAACACCATTTTTAATGGTAAAAGACTGATTGCTTTCCCATTAAGATCAGAAAGAAGACAAGATGTCTGCTCTTGCTACTTTTATTCAACATTGGAGATTTTAGCCAGTGCAATAAGGTAAGAAAAAGAGATAGAAGGTACCTAGTTTAGAAAAGAAGAACTAAAATGGCTTTACCCTCAGGTGACCTGACTATGTAGAAAATTCAGTGGAATCTATTTTTTAAAAAACTACTGGAACTAATAAATGAGTTTAACAAGGTTGCAGAATATAAGACCAATGTGCAAAACTCAACTGTATTTCTATATACTAAAAACAGATAATTTAAAAGTGAAATTAAAAACAATACCATCATAAAATATGAAATATTTAGGATAAATCTAACAAACAATGTGAAATACTTGTACACGGAAAACTACAAAACATTGCTGAGAGAAATTAAACAAATCCTAAATAAATAGAGAGATATTGCGTTCATGGGTTGGAAGACTCAATATTGTTAATTCTCCCCTAATTGATCTATAGACTAAGCCCAAGCACAGTCACAATCCCAGCTGGCTTTTTTTTTTTTTTTTTTTTTAATGTTATGATAGATTACAACCTTGTGAGATTTCAGTTGTACATTTTTGTTAGTCATGTTGTGGGTACACCACTTCCCCCTCTGTGCCCTCCCCCCACACCCCCCTTTTCCCTGGTGACCACTGATCAGATCTCCTTATCAATATACTAACTTCCACCTATGAGTGGAGTCATATAGAGTTCGTCTTTCTCTGACTGGCTTATTTCGCTTAACATAATACCCTCGAGGTCCATCCACGTTGTTGTGAATGGGCCAATTTTGTCTTTTTTTATGGCTGAGTAGTATTCCATTGTGTATATATACCACATCTTCTTTATCCAATCATCAGTTTCTGGGCATGTAGGCTGGTTCCAGGTCTTGGCTATTGTAAATAATGCTGCAATGAACATAGGGGTGTAACGGACTCTTGAGATTTCTGATATCAGGTTCTTAGGATAGATACCCAGTAATGGGATGGCTGGGTCATAGGGTATTTCTATTTTTAACTTTTTGAGAAATCTCCATACTGTTTTCCATAGTGGCTGTACCAGTTTGCATTCCCACCAACAGTGTATGAGGGTTCCTTTTTCTCCACATCCTCTCCAACATTTGTCACTCTTGGTTTTGGATGTTTTTGCCAGCTGGCATTTTTTTGTATAAATTGACAAACTGGTTCTAAAATTCATGGGAAAATGTGAAGGAGCTAGAATAGCCAAAACAATTTTAAAGAAGAATAAAGTTGGAGGACTAGGACCACCTGATTTCAAGACTTATTACAAATCTATAGTAAGAAAGACAGTTTGGTATGGGGTAGAGATAGACATATACATCAACAGAACAGAATAGAATCCAGAAATAAACTTACGTGTATATGGGAAGCTGCTTTTCAACAAAGGTGCAAAGGCAATCCAGTGGAGAAGGGATAGTCAGTCTTTTCAACAAATAGTGCTGGATATTCACACACAAAAATGAACTTTGATCTGTATTTTGCACCATATTCAGAAAGTAACTCAAAATGGATCATAGACCTAACTGTAAAACCTAAAACTGTAAAATTTCTCAAAGAAAACTTAAGAGAAAATTTTTGTGACTTTGGAATAAGCAAAGGTTTCTTAGATACAATACGAAAAATACAAAGCATAAAAGAAAACATTGATAAATTGGACTTAAAATCAAAACTATCTTCCCTTTGAAAGAGAATCATAAGAAAATGGAACAAAAGACAAAGAATGGAAGAAAATATTTGCAAATCATGTATCTGATAAAGAACTTATGTCCAGAATATGTAAAGAACACTAAGAACTCAATAACAAGGAAACAAACATTCCAAAAAGAAATGAGTGAAAGATTTGAACAAACACTTCACCAAAAAAGATATATGGATGGCAAATAAGCATATGAAAAGATATTCAACACCATTAGTCTTAGGGAAATGCAAATTAAGACCACAAATACCACTACACACCTATTAGAATGGCTACAATTTAAAAACACTGACTAAATCAAGTGGCATACACTGCTGGTGAGAATTCAATATGGTACAACCTCTTTGGAAAACAGTGTGGCAGTTTCTTTAAAAATTCAACATACACCTACTATGTGATCCAACCATTCTGCTCTGAGGTTTTTACCTAAGAAAAGTGAAATGATATGTCTGTGCAAAGACATGTAAACCAATGTCCATAACAGCTTTATTTTAATAGCCCTAAACTGGAAATAGCACAAATATCCATTTAACAGATGAATGGATAAACAAATTGTGGAATATCCATATAATAGAATACTACTCATCATTAAAAAGAATGAATTATTGATACTTGGATCAACATGGATGAATCTCAAAATTATGCTAAGTGAAAGAAGCCAGACAAAAAATATTACATACTATATAATTCCAATTATACAAAATTCTAGAAAATTAAGCTAATCTATTGTTACCTAATCTGTAATGATAGAGATCAGATCTGTGGTTGCCTGCAGGTGGGTGGGAGGTGGCACAGAGGGGCAGGAAGGAGGGATTACAAAGGGATGTGTGGAGACATTTGGGGGGTAAAAGGTACGTTCATTACCTTGATTGTGATATTTCACCAGTGTATACATTTATCAAAACTTATCAAATCATATCTTTAAATATGTACAGTTTATTGTATGTCAGTTAGTAAAGCTGTTTGAAAATGTAGCCTGCAAACATTCTTATTTTTGTGAGAAGGTTCTCATGAGGGAAAAAAGTACACCATATCTGGTATCCTTTTCCCAAGGGCCGTGCTGGTTACCCAAAACCCATCTGATAACTTTGCTAGAAAAGATGGATATGGGAAAATGCATTCTTTTTTTCTGGATTCCTCATGCAGTTTAACAAAGGACCATAATAATTCTTGGAGCAAAGTGCATATTTCAGGCCCAAAGGGTGGCTCTCCTGGTGCCTCCTCTGAAATGCATAAAATAAGGGCAATGTCAGCAGTTCTGCATAAAGCTAAACTTGTTCAATTATAGAACTATCTTTTATTCTGAGAGCTTATTCACTATTACTTGTGATGATTGTAGATGGTAGTTGTAATTTACACATTGTTATTTCTCGGAATTGAAAGTGGCATTCCCACACTAATTCCCAGTATCTGGGATTTTCCTGTCTGGGAAATCCAGAAGTTTGAGTAATAAGAATTGCATAGAGTATAAGCTTTTGCCCTACTTATCAGTTAACAGATCAACCTGTGACTGTTTTCTGGATGCTAGCAAAAGACATGAGATGCTTGGGTCAGAGATGCAGTACTTCTTTACTCATGGCAAAAGCAGCAGTCAGAGCTTCATGTTGGGTTTGTCCTGGTTCCCATGTCCCCAAGTCCCATGAGGATGATGCAGGGCCCGTGATGGATGCTTGCACATGCAAGAGAGGAACCTGAGCCTGGGGAATTCACTACTTACACAGTGAGTCGTAACAAGCCTGTTCTTTGTGGGGAGATGTTACTTATCCCTCAAGGTTGCTCACTGCAAACACAACCCTAAGAAATGGTCCGGGTGAAGAGCAGCCAAGTCCTTGCCTCTTGGCATTCTCAGCAGGAATGTGCAGAGCCACGTAGGGCACATGGCAGATTGCCTCTCCCAACACTGCCAAGTGTGCATGGAGGCACCTGCCGCCTCTGCCTGCACCCTGGGCTGGACTGGCACTCGGGGACCCAGATGCTGGTGAATGGCTGAAATGTGTCCATCCCTGTGGCCTCCTCCCTCTCCTACATCTTCCATCTTGGATAGGGTCCTCGTGCAGGCCCTCTGGCAGCCCCAGCAGAACTGAGTTACATACGTCATGTACCCTGCTCTATTTGCCCTCTCTGCCCTCAGAAAATCCAACATACCGTGTAAGTCATGGTTCTCAAGCATGTTATTGTCGTACTCCCCAGGTTTCCCATTATTTTCCACTATTATGAAAGGCTTCAAGATCTCCACCCTTTTGAGAAGGATAAACTTATCCTCATCTTTTCTTTTGTCTTTCCATTCATAAAAGCCTTTATATTTCCATTCCTAAAAACCTGAGTGAGATTCATCTATCAATGGCAGTAGTAAATATTTGCTGAGCTGAACACCTTCTGTGCTCAGGATACTGTGTAAAATGTGATTTAAGGGTTCCTGGAAGCTTCAAATGCATCACCTGGGCGGAAAAACATGAGCAAGTCTAAAAAGTACATTCTGGTTTTTTTAAAAATAGCATTTCAAAAAATAATGCTTTGCTACAGGGGTAGGAGCTGTGCTCCTTTGGTATTGATTGTTTCAGGTCAGTCCTCTTTGTGGTTTGAGTAATTGGAGCTGAAGGAAGGTGACAGGAAGAAAGGAAAGCAGTACTGATCTTTTTGGCTATGAGAAACTTTGCACTCATATTGTCCCCTACAAGGATTTCTGGGATCTTCTCTATAATCTTTAGTTTCATGGTTATTGGCCAAGAAGGAAGAAGGGAAGCGAGTCAGGCCTGGAATAATTATCACCCACATAGCTCAACTTGAAGATGGTGTTGCTGGGCCAAGGACTGAATAAGGCAGAGTGACCAGGAGCAGATCCTGCAAGGCCCTATCCAAAAAGAAAGCTAAGGTTCATAGCTGGAAGATCTTCTGTCAGTCATCACTTCCAAAAGGATTGAGCACAGAGCCAAAACTAGGTGGTGCATCATGAGGTCAAAAGCCATGATGCCAGAAAAGAGATGAAAAGCAGAAATGAGATGAAAAGATCTAGGACTGTGGACAGAGGTGAGGTCTTTCTTGGGGACTGGCTGTGGGATGAAATATGGGTGAGTCAGCGAAAGTTTATGAGGCAGGATCAGGGTTAATGCTTAGGAGTAGTTTCTGTACGGCCCTCTGATGCTGTTTGTCCATCCAGCAGTCAGGCCTAAATCAGTATCACTCCTGGATGAAATGGACACACCCTCCTTTGTGCACCCACTGTTATAGATAGACACGTTGCCCATCACAGCTTACTGGATTGAGAGGAGGAGGGCTCCGTCTCCCTTACTGGATAATGAGCTCCTTGAGTTTAGGACCACATCTTATTCATCTTTGTATCTCCGTTGTGCCTGGACTATACCCCATGTTTCCTGAATGAACAAATTAAATGGCCTAGAATATAGACTAAGATGATAAAGGTGAAGTTCTTAGCAGATGGACATCTGCACTCTTTATCTTTAATACCATATCAGTTCTACATAAAATTGTGCTGTAGGGAAGCAAGTGCTTTCCGTGGGTCTCCTCTCTCCCTCCTGGTGGTTGCTCCCTCCAGGAGCCCAAGGAGACATCCGGAGCCTCAGTTTTCCAGTCCTCCTGGTTGTATCCCTTCATTCTAACCTATCCTTTCAGTCTTGTCAGGCCGTTGTTAGCCACAGAGTTCTGTACTTGCAGAAGGCCTTCTCGTAATTAGATTCTTATAAATTTGCCTATTATTTTAACAAATATTTGTTGAATTAGTCAGCAATGTACCAGACACTGTTCTACGTGTTGAGATTATATCAAGAACAAAAGAGGCCAAAAAAGTCCCTTCTCTTATGGATTTTGTTTTCCTAGAGGGGTGAGCAAGCAATAAGTAAATAAAGTAAATTGTCAAATGTATGGAATGTTAGTGATAAATCCAGAAAAGTAAAACAGGGAAAGTGGATGAGCAATATCAGAGTGATAGCTGCTGCTTTTGAGTTTGGCCAGGGAAGGCCTCACTGAGAAGGCAACATTTGAGTATAAACTTGACAGGCATAGGAAACAAATCGTAAGGTGAAGACCATTCCAGGCACTGGGAGCAGAATATGCAAAGGCCCTGAGGTGGGAGCATACCTAGTGTTCAAAGAAAAGCAAGGAGGCCAGTGTGTCTGAGCAGAGTAAATGAGGCAGAGCGTAGGAGATGAGGTCAGACCTGTGACTGTGGCCAGTTCATGTAGGATCTTGTAAGTCAATGTGATGACTTTGACATCTACTCCAAGTGTTATGAGGAGCCATTGTAGGGTTTGGAACTGAAGAATGACGTGACCTGACTTACATTTAACAGGAAAACTTATTGAGAATAGACCTTTAACATTTAAATGTGGTACTTACAGCGCTCCCTTAAGTAAAGTCATGCTCCTTGGGATGCCTTAATTCGAGAACAGAAGTGGCTAAAAGTGGAATTTAAGACTATTTAGCCAGCCCCCAAAATTGCGTAAACCAATTGCCTGTGACAAATCTCCTACTGGTTCTGTTTCTCTGATTGAACCCTGACTAATACACTTGGAAAAGATGTGCAGTATCTCTCCATAGAAAATCATAAAACATTTTTGAGAGAAGTTAAAGTTCTAAATAAATGAAGGATATATTATATTTATAGATTAGAAGACAATATTGTAAAGATATAATTTCTCCCCAGATTGATATATGGATTCAATGTAATTGCAATAAAAATTCCAGGAACTTTTTTTGTTTTCTGGTAAAACTCAACCAGCTGATTCTCAAATTTATTTGGAAATTCAAAGGGCCAAAAATAGCCTGGAAAAAATGGACAAGGTGAGAGGATTTCCTCTTTTGGATATTAAGATTCATTGTAAAGCTAGTAATTAAGACCTGCTGAGAATGCTATTGGGGCCAAGGATAGAGAAATAGACCAATGAAACAGAATAGAAAGAATCCAGAAACAGAGCCAAGCATGTATGGACGCTTTTTAATAAATGGTGCTGGGGGGCCAGCCCGGTGGCACAGCAGTTATGTGCACATGTTCCGCTTTGGCGGCCCAGGGTTCGTCGGTTTGGATCCCAGGTAGGGGCATGGTGCCGCTTGGCAAGCCATGCTGTGGCAGGCATCCCACGTATAAAGTAGAGGAAGATGGGCATGGATGTTAGCTCAGGATCAGTCTTCCTCAGCAAAAAGAGGAGGATTGGCGGCAGATGTTAGCTCAGGGCTAATCTTTCTAATAAAAAAAAAATGGTTCTGGGTCAGTGCCACTTGGGGAAAAAAATGCAACTTGGATCCTACCTAACAAAATCATTTGCAGGTGGACTGTAGATCTAAATGCAAAAGTCAAATAATAAAGACTCAGGAAGGTAGTATAGGAGAATATTTTCATGAACTTGGGGCAGGAAAATATGGATCCCAGGTAGGGGCATGGTGCCGCTTGGCAAGCCATGCTGTGGCAGGCATCCCACGTATAAAGTAGAGGAAGATGGGCATGGATGTTAGCTCAGGATCAGTCTTCCTCAGCAAAAAGAGGAGGATTGGCGGCAGATGTTAGCTCAGGGCTAATCTTTCTAATAAAAAAAAAATGGTTCTGGGTCAGTGCCACTTGGGGAAAAAAATGCAACTTGGATCCTACCTAACAAAATCATTTGCAGGTGGACTGTAGATCTAAATGCAAAAGTCAAATAATAAAGACTCAGGAAGGTAGTATAGGAGAATATTTTCATGAACTTGGGGCAGGAAAATATGTCTTAAATAGAACATGAAAAGTGCCATTCGTAAACGGAAAGACTGTTAAATTGTTCTATGTAAACACTGAGAACATCTGTTCACTAAAAGATACCACTAGGAGAGGAAAAAATCAAGCCATAGAATGGGAGAATATGTTCACAATGCATGTATCATCAAAGGATTTTTATCCAGAATAAAGGACTCTTAACTGATAAGAGAACACAAAGATAGAAAGCTACTTCACAGAAGAATATATCCAAGTAGCCAATGGACAAATGGAAGAGTCTTTGTGTTCATTAGTCATCAGGGAAATGCCAAGTAAAGCCACAATGAGATAACACTACATACTCACCTGAATGTCTACAATGAAAAAAGACCGACAAACCAAATGTTGGGAAAGACAAGGAGCATCTGGAATTCTCCTGCGTTGTTGTGGGAGTGTACATTGTTACAATCACTTTAGAAAACTGTTCAGCAGAATCTACTAAACATATTCATACCCTATGCCACAGCAATTCCAGCAAAAATTGCATACATATATTCACCAAAATACCTGTACTAGAATGTTCTTAACAGCACTATTTATAATAGGCCCAAACTGGAAACTACTCAACTGTCCATTAACAGTTTGATTACTAAATACATTACAGTATGTTCCAACAATATGGATGGCTGTCACAAAAACAATGTTTGAGCAAAATCAGCCAGGCACACAGGCTATATCCTATATGATTCAACTTAGATATAAAACAAAGTAAATCTAATCTATGATATTAGAAGTCAAGATAGTATTTACCCTGCAGGTTGAGGGGAAATGGGGAGCATAGTGACAGAAGAGAGCAAGAGAAAGGCTTCTGGAATGCTGGTAACATTTGGGGTTTTTTGTTGTTTGTTGTTTGTTGTTTGTTTTGGTAAGAAAGATTGGCCCTGAGCTAACATCTGTTGCCAATCTTCCTCTTTTTTTTTCTCCTCCCCAAAGCCCCAGTACATAGCTGTATATCCTAGAGGTAGGTCGTTCTAGTTCTTCTATGTGGGATGCCGCTGCAGCATGGCTTGATGAGAGGTGCTAGGTCTGTGCCCAGGATCTGAACCAGTGAACCCCGGGCTGCTGAAGCAGAGCACATGAACTTAGCCACTTGGCCACGGGGCTAGCCCCTAAGGTTTGTTTCTTGATCTGCGTGCTGGATGCAAGGTGTGTCAGTTTTGAAAATTTACTGAATTGTACATATAATACATATGCTTTTCTTTATGTGCTTTTTTCTTCAGTAAAAGTTTAAAAAATTATCTTTGAGTTTCTAAGAAGCCAAAAAGGAGACATCCAAAAGGAGGATACATGTCAGTTTATCAGTAGAGACAAACTATTTTTAATATTATTTTCTGGAAAATATTCTCCCTTAAGATTTTATATCTTGGACATTGAAAAATAGAATGGATAGTTTTACTGTAAATGCAAAGGTGAACTGCATAAGACTTTTTTATGGCCCCATTGATAGTAGTAAAAAAATTAAGAATTCCTCTTTATCAAGAGGAGATCAGTAAGTGACATCAAAAGCACAAGCACAAAAAATAAATACATTTAATGTCATCAAAATTAGAAACTTTTGTGCTTCAGAGAACACCATCAAGAAAGTTAAAGAACCCACAGAATGGGAGAAAATATTTTCAAATTATATATCTGATAAGGGACTTGTATCTAGACTATATAAAGAATGCCTATAACTCAGTAATAAAAAGACAAATAACCCAATTTTAAAATGAACAGAGAATAGACGTGTCTCCAAAAAAGATATACAAATGGCCAATAAGCACATGAAAAGATGTTTGACATCATTAGCCATGAGGGAAATGCAATCAAAACCACAATGAGATACCACTTTATACTCCCTAAGATGGCTAGAATCAAGAAGACAGAGAATAGCAAGTGTTGGCGGGGATGTGGAGAAATTGGAACCTGGTGGGAGTGCAAACTGGTGCAGCTGCTGTGGAAAACAATATGGCAGTTCCTCCAAATGTTAAATGTAGACTTAGCATATTACACAGCAATTAAATGCCTAGGTATATACTCAAGAAAATGAAAACATGTCCACACAAAAACTTGTACACGAATGTTCATAGCAGCATTATTCATAATAGCCCCAAAGCGGAAACAGCCCAAATATCCATCAACTGATGAATGGATAAGTGAAATGGTATATTCATACAATGAAATGTTATTCAGCAATAAAAAAGAATGAAGTCCTGAGTCATGCTACAGCATGGATGAACCTTCAAAACGTTATGTTAAGTGAATGAAGTCAGTCACGACCATATATTGGATGATTCCATTTATATGAAATGTCCAGAATAGACAAATCTTTAGAGACAGAAAGTAGATTAGTGGTTGCCTATGAGTGGGTAAAGCAAATTACAACTACAAGATATACACCAAAAGACTTAAAGTTCTAAAGATAATGTTGAGATAAAGATGTGAAGCTATGAAACTCTCATCTACTCACGGTGAGAGTGCAAATTGGTGCAGTCTCTTTGGAAAATAATTTGGCATATCTTCTAAAATAACACATATACCTTGTGAGCCAGCAAATTCACTCTAAATTATACCCAGGAGAAGTGTATGCACATTTATGCCAAGAGTTCTATAAACAATATTCACAGTAGCATTATTTGTGATCACCCCAAATGTCCTTCTGTAGTAGAAGGAATAAGTAAGTCATGTATATATATATATATATATATATATATATGTGTGTGTGTGTGTGTGTGTGTGTGTGTGTGTGTGTATATATATATATATATATATATTCTTGCAGTGGAATACTATACAGCAATGAAAATGAGTGGGTTACAGTTACACCCAGCAACATGGGAGAATCTTACAAACATCAATTTTAAAAAGCCATCCACAAAAGAGTGTGTACTATATGACTCCCCATATATAAATTTCAAAACCAGGCATAACTTAAGTATAATGTTACAAGTCAAGATAGGGAGGAAAAAAGGGTAATAATTATGGGAGTGGGGATTTTGAGGTGTTGTAATGTTTTCTTTCTTCACTTGGTTGATAGTTACATAGATATCTTCCTTGTGATAATTCACTGAGCTAAATATTTATAATTTGTGCACTTAAAAAATACCTTTCCTAGCCCAAGATTATTTAAAAAAAAAAGTCAACCTGTCAGGGCCCTGCATTTGTAGGAGTCATGAATAGAAAGTGGCATTGTCTTCGAGGGACTGTTGAACATGAAGACAGAGCCAACTTCCAAATACCTTCTTTACATAATTCCAAATGTCCACGTGTTTCACTGCTTCACCATAACAGCCTTTCTTACTTTGATCAAATTATCGCATCAAGATTTGTTCTTAAATTTCCCGTTCGCTTTGCTTTCAGAAATGTAGCTGAGCATCAGAATTTCACTTAATTTGGATGCTAACAAGATTGGACAGTAATCTGACGTTAATCAGTTTTTGATCATATTCTATGCCTTATTCCATCTCCAATACACTAAAGAGCTTGCTTTGGGCGGGGGGGTGTCAGATAGTACACAGTTTTCAGGCATTTTGGATTTTGCTGTTATCGATGGTGAAAGATGCTATTCGTGCGTGCGTGCGTGTGATGGGAGGAGGTGGTGATCAGGATGCTAATCTATGCACAGTGACCTTTGTTTCTATCTGACTGAGCAGATGTAGGAATTAATCATTGTCACTCCTGGATGCTGTGCTGCAGCTGTCTCCCACTGCCTTTCTGCCCCTGATAGATTTATTAGTGCATTTTGTTTGCTAGAAAACATGCCTCAGCACAGAAGAACTGGCAAATTAGAGAAGCTTATCAGTGAATATAATTCTAGAAACGTGTTGGTTTTTTCTACACATTTGTACCTATAGACTCTGAACTCCTTAAAAGAAAAAAAGAGAAAAGAAAAACAAACTAGTGATATGGTTTATGTAGCATCTGAACAGTTATTTCCCATCCTGAGAAATTTCACATTGAACGACTATCCTAGGATTGCAAAGAGCTATCATCTAACCCCTATACCCTTCTTCTTTTTGCAACTGGCCCCCTTCCCAGAATCTGGGCATACTTTGACTTTAGGCACAAGAAAATAAGTGTTCCAAATTAGTGCTAAATTCGTTTTATAGCAGGCCCCACTGCAACCTTCATGCCATAACTAACAGTTTCTGGACCCCAAGCATCCCCACTGCAAAGATAGCCCTGCAGCCTCACCAGATCCAGCCCCTGGCGATAGTGACACCAGCCTGGATGGAAATCAGAGTAGCCTTTTGGATGCTGGGAGTCAGTTCCAAAGTCCAGTACAAATCTTGGGTCTGGTCTATCTATTTTCATTTTCCCTCCTCTCTCTATCTGGTCAGCATGCCCTGGGGCCGAGGCTAAAGAGGAGCACCCTGTGCCTATTCAGAGTCTGTTCATTCCTTTCTGGTGGCCCAGTGCCTGCCAGAATCCTAGACCTCAGAATTAGACATCTGTGCTAGCCTGGGCCTTTCTGGGCCACCCCTCACTTGCTGTGGCCTCTGCTGATTTGCTGCACTTCCTGACCCTGCTTGATTCTCATGCAGTTTACTCCTTTGTTGACTCTCTCTCTATTTCTCTTCCTCGGAATGATCTCCTGGTTCTAGACATCTTGGCATGTTCAATCCCTAAGTTACCACTGCTTGTTCTTGCTTTCGTGCTCCCGGCATCTGGTTTCCGTGTCTTAATCTTGTGAGTCTGCCTACACTCCTGAAAGCAGACTCTTCTGGTATAACCTCTACAGCCACCATTTGAGCCCCGATTCTGACAGTCTTTGTGTTTCTGATAGTGATACCAAGCACCTCATTAGGAGAAGACAGGTTAATCCTCTGGATGTCAACCTTAGTGGTTAGGTTCATCTCCCAAAAAAAGATAAACAAGCAAACCAAGTGTCCACCGACAGAGGAATGGATAAACAAAATGCGGTCTACACATACAATGGAATATTACTCAGCCTTGAAAAGGAAGGAAATACTGACACATGCTACAATGTGGATGAACCTTGAGGACGTTATGTTACATGAAATAAACCAGTCATGAAAAAGGCAAATACTGTATGACTCCACTTATATGAGGTGTTTAGCATAGTCAAACTCATAGAAATAGAAATCAGAATGGTGACCACAGGGGCTGTGGGGAAGTAGAAATGGGGAATTGTTGTTTAATGGGTACAGAGTTTCACTTAATGTTCAGTTAATTGTTGTTTAATGAGTATAGAGTTTTAGTTTTATAGGATGAAAAGTTCTGAAAATTAGTAGCACAACAGTGTGAATATAATTAACACTAATGCATTGTACACTTAAAAATGGTTAAGATGATAATTTTTGTTATTTTATTGTATGTAACTTTATTGTATTTTGCAACAATTAAAAATTTTTTATATTTTAAAGAGAAACAGAAACTCCTATTAGTAGTAACTCATTTTGGTCAAATAATCTATTGTGGGGCCATTTGCTTAAAACTCTATTTTATGCCTACATTATCTCTTGGAAGATAAGGTTCATCCTTAAATCACTACCTGTTTTGTGAAGTTGTAACATTATTTTTCATGTCCTAAATTTGCATATCGGGACCTTTAAGTGGTGTCCTCTCTTTCAAGTATTCCAGAATTTCATTCTACCAAACTCAAGATCTCTTAGTAGTTTAACAGGTTTCACTCACATCCACATTGACCTTCTCCTTTCCGGGCTGCAGAATGCTCCGTTCTCATTCAGTGGAGACTCTGCCAATCTAGTTTTCCTTCTCAAGAATTTATTTATTTTCCTTATGTGACCAAAGCCAGATGTTTCATTTGGGCACACTCTGAGACTTCACCTTGGATTTCAGATTCTCAGAAGAAAAAGGAAGAGTGGCCTAGTTTTGTGTGAGACGTACAACAAACAAGAGTAAAATGGAAATGTTATTGGCAAAGGGAGACTTTCTCAGATTTCCATGGGGAACAATCTCTCTGACACATAAGATAACAGTAGGAATAGAGTTCTTCTTTTCTTCTTTTTTCTTTTAAAGATTTTATTTTTCCTGTTTCTCCCAAAACCCCCAGTACATAGTTGTGTATTTTCAGTTGTGGGTCCTTCTAGTTGTGGCATGTGGGATGCCACCTCAGCATGGCTTGACAAGCGGTGCCATGTCAGCGCCCAGGATCCGAACCAGCGAAACCCTGGGCCACCAAAGCAGAGTGCACGAACTTAACGTCTTGGCCGTGGAGCCAGCCCCTCTTTTTTTCTTTTGAGATATAATTTACATATCGTGAAATTCATCTTTTTAGTGTGTACAATTCAGTAGTTTTTAGTATATTCACAAGGTTGGGCGATCATCACCACTGTCTAATTCCAGAGCGTTTTCATTACCCCAAAAAGAAACCTCATACTCATTAGCAGTCTCTCCCCATTCGTCTCTCCCTGCAGCCTCTGGCAACTACTAGTTTACTTTCTGTCTCTACAGATTTGCCCAATCTGGACAATACGTTTAAATGGAATCGTACCACATGCGGTCCTTTGTGTCTGACTTCTTTCACCTAGCAGAATCTTAGCATAATGGTTACAAGGTTTATCCATGTTGTAGTAGGAAGCAGTACTTCATTCCTTTTTATGGCTGAATTATGTTCCGTTATATGGATATTCTGCATTTTGTCTCTCCATTCCTCCGTTGATAGATATCTGGTTTCCACTTTTTTGGCTATTGTGAATCACATGCTCTATGAACGTTTATGTGCAGGTTTTTGCATGAACAGTGTTTTCCTTCCTCTTGGGATATACCTAGGAGTGGAATTGCTGGGTCATATGGTGACTCTGTGTTTACCTAAGTGCTGAGCTGTTTTCTAAAGTGGCTCCACCTTTTTACAGTCTCACCAGCAATGTATAAGGGTTCCAATTTCTCCACATCATTGCCAATGCTTATTATGATCTGTCTTTTTGATTCTAGCCATCCTAATGGGTGTAAAATGGTTTTGTGGTTTTGATTTTAGTCAAATCATTGTGGTTTTGATTTGCGTTTTCCTGATGGCTAATAATGTTGAGCATCTTTTCATGTACTTATTGGCCATTTGTATATCTTCTTTGGAGAAGTGTCTATTCAAATTCTTTGACAAATTTGAAAATTAGATATTTGTCTTAGGACTATCTTTAAACCAATGATTTCTCAAACTTGGTTCACTTTAGAATCTCCTAGAGAGCTTTTTTGAAATCCTGATACCCAGACTTTACCCTCAACCAGTTAAATCAGAATATCTGGGGGTAGAAGACCAACAGCAATTTTTTTTAAAACTCTCTGGGTGATTCCAATGTTTGAGAACAAGTGCTTTAGACTCAGTGACCAAGCTGATGATACCAATATAGACATGTTAAAGATTTAGAAACTTAGAAATTATGCCAGATATTAAAAATTGAACTAAATGTGAATTATAAAGAGCCTAATCTGATCAAGAGGTAGAGGTGAGCTTTTTAATAAGGATTTTTGATAGGATGAACTTCCCTATAACAGGAAGTTTCAAACCACCCACAGTGAGAGAAAATGACCTGGCTGTGGTTCTCGCCTAGTGACCAGGAGTTGGTCTTAGGAGGTAACCATGGGTGAGCCAATTAATGTGAGTAATCATAACGCACTTAAATCCATAAGCCCAGAGAATTTATCTTACTTGTTCAATGTTCAAAAGGAAAGTATGACAAAATGTGGGTATTAACTAGGAGAAAATTGAAAGGTAGGCTTTTGGAAGTCATAAGAAGATTGGAGACTATTTTAAGAGACTTTACTGGAAGCATTAGGGAAAGAGTAACTGAGAATAAAAAAAAAAAAAAATCCTAGCACTTAAAAAATGCGACAGTCACGGTGGAGGGAAAAGGACATCACTCAAAGAATGTAAAAAGCTCCCCAGAGGAGAGCAGGGAGCCCACAGAGTTTGTCAGATTAGGTACAAAATAGGAAAAAAGACTTTGAGAAGCACCTTTGAAGAGAGTCCAAAACACATAAAGGGCTTATTTAAATCTATTAAAAGGAAGAAGCTAGAATAACAGTGGGATCTTCTGCTGCTAATAATGGGACACGGAGAGTGCTCAGAGACCAAAAAACAAGAAGACTAATTATGTGCCTCTGAATTTATTGAGAAATACATCAGAGTGAGTACAATACTCAATTTGCCCCCTATGAATGGGTTGGGGGCATTTGACCAAATAGTTTCTGTGTTTTGTATAGTTCGAGTCAGGCACACAAATAAATACTGATTAATCCCTGAAAACTACTGGCATTCCTCTTGAGACTTTTGAAGTCTCTGGAAGAAATTTTTCTCTTGGTCATGCCTCTTTCTGAAGCTACTGCCCCAGCCCTCTCCCTCCTATTACCTCCTGAAAGAGTGGTCTTCACTAGTCACCCCCACTTCCTCACCTCCAATTCATTCTTCAGCCCATCTCCTGATTCCACTGAAATGGCCCTTGCCATGGTCATTAAATCAACTGATCTCTTTTTAGACTCCATCCTGTTTAGCCTCAAGCCATGTAACACTTAACCATCTCCTCTGTTCCTCCTTTCTGAAACCTTCTTCTTTTCTTATTTATTTATTTATTTATTTCCTGAGGAAGATTCATCCTGAGCTAACATCCGCTGCCAATCTTCCTCTTTTTGTATGTGACCACCGCCACAGCATGGCCCCTGACAGACAAGCGGACTGAACTTGGGCTGCCAAAGTGGAGCACACTGAACTTAACCACAAGGCCATGGGGCCGGCCCCAAAACCTTCTCTTTTCTTAACTGGACCATAAATGAATACCCTGGTTTTGCCTCTCTGCTGCTTACCAGCTTCTTTCACTGCCTCCTGCCCTCTACCTACCCATTTAGCGTTGATAAATGCTAAATGGCTTCCAGTCTTGATTTACTTCTTAAGCCATACCCCTCCCTCGGTCTTAATCCCTCCTGTGACATGTCCCCAAGCCCTGCCTCTTTTGAATCCCATTTTCTAACTTCATAGTTGATATTGTCAGATGGACATCCCTCAGTCAATTCAGATTCGGTGACCAAGAATTAGACTCATACCTTACCACTAATCTTTCTGTGCCTCCATATATTTCCTCTCTCAGTTAATAGTGCTACTATCCATCCATTCCTCAGTCTGAATTCCTTTGTCTCCATACACATCCCGTTAGTCACCACGTCTTAGATATTTAACATCTGAAATGTCTCCTAATCTGTCTCTTATTGTCATCTCCATTGCTCTGGTGTAACCCTGATCTGCTTTTTATCTGAATTATTGCAGTAGCCCCCTAACAGGTCTTGCCCATTTCCAATTCAGCTACTACCCTCTTGCCAACATTTTTTTTTTTTTCAAACACAGACCTGGCTTTCAAACACAGATTTCTACTGCTTACACAACTCCTTAGGTAAGCATGTAAGATCTTTTGTAGTCTGGCCCTAATCTACAACTTCTGCATATTCCCTTTAAATTAAGTTGTACTCTTGTCATACAAGGTAATGGCCAATCCTTGAACACACCATGCACTTTCATCACCATGCCTTTGTTCATGTTCTTCCTTGTTTCCTGACTCTTCTCATTATTTAGCTGACAAACTCCTAGTCATCCTTTAAGACAAACTCTTATTCATCAAAATGTGACCCTGGACCAGCAGTATTAGTATCATCTGCGAAGTTGTTAGGAATACAAATTCTTGGGGTTCTTAGGGCTCTACCCTAGACCCTACTGAATCTGAAACTGGGGAGTAATGACCAGATCTGTATTTTAACAAAGCTCTTCAGATGATTCTTATCAATTCTAAAATTTCAGAACCATTGTTCTAAGGCACAGTTCCTTTATGAATGCCTATACCTATGTTACTTACTACGTTGTTTCATAATCATATTTACCTATTCTTTTATCCCTCTGTTCTGCCCCATATCAAAGTCAAATACAATATTTTTGCGTATTTCCTAGCACCTGCCACAGTGTCTGGCACATAGGAGATGCTTGGTAAGAATTTGGAGCCTAAAACATACTCCACTCCCCTCAGCATTCAGTCCAGTCAGAGTGCATACAAACACACAGAGCTGATAATCAAATGATGTATGAGGTTCTGCTCTTAAAGGCTGACATGCCACACAAGCCAAAAGCACACATACTGACAACACCAAGTGTCAGCAAGGATGCAGAGAAACTGGATCTCTTGTTCATTGCTGGTGAGTATGTAAAATGGTAGCACTACTCTGGAAAACAGTTTGGCAGATTCATATAAAATCAAGCATATGCTCACTGTGTAATTCAACAGTCACACTCCTGGGTTTTTACCATAGAGAAATGAAAACTTATGTTCATGCAAAAACCTGTACACAAATGTCTATAGCAGCTTTATTTGTAATAATCAAAAAGTGGAAACAGGAGCCAGCCCAGTGGTGGTTGTTTGCATGTTCCGCTTTGGCACCCTTGGGTTTGCAGGTTCAGATCCTGGGCACGGACCTGCCCACTGCTTGTCAAGTCATGCTGTAGTGCCATCCCACGTATAAAATAAAGGAAGATTGGCAACAGATGTTAGCTCAGGGCCAATCTTCCTCGCCAAAAAAAAAAAAGAAACAACCCAAACATCCTTCAACAGGTGAATGAATAATCTGTGGTATATTCTTACAATGGAACACTATCCAACAATAAACAGGATCGAGCTGTTAATACATGCAACAACTTGGATGGATCTCAAGGGCATTATACTGAGTGAAAAAATCCAAACTCAAGAGGTTACAGACTGTATAATCATACATGTATACTGCATTCTCAAGAGATGAATTTATAGTGATGAAGAACAGATCAGAGGTTGCCAGGGGTTACAGTTGAGGGAAGGGTGTGACTATAAAGGGGTGGTTTGAGGGAGGTTTTGTTTTGTTTGCATGATGGAACAGTTGAATATCTTTATTATGGTGGTAGTTCCGTTAATCTGTACAACTACACACACACACACACACACACAGAGTGCTTGTAAAAACTGGTGAAATTCGAATAAGGCCTCTAGTTTAGTTAACAGTACTGCGCCGGTGTCAGTTTCCTGGTTTTGATAGTGTACTCCATAGTTATGTAAGATGTTATCTTTGGAGAAAGCTAGGTGAAGGGTACACAGAAACTCTCTGTGCTGTTTTGCAACTTCTTGTAAGTCTTAGATAATTTCAAACTAAGAAGTTTGTTGAGACAGAGAAAGCACAGAGATTTCTGGTGAAAGCTAAATGAGAAAGAACAACCTGACATCATGCTAGAACGGGGCCTGGGAAGCAGGGGAGAGCTCACTGCCAGGTGGAGGTGGGAGAGGAGAGAGGAGTGGAGATTCCTGCCTTGGACACCGTGTGGTCAAAGTTGGCCCAGGCCTGTTGGCCTCTCTCCAGTGCGACTGCTCACTCCTGCTCGCTTGAGGGGAATTGAGCACGGGGGTGGAGCGGGAGGTGAAAGCTCCTCCCCAGCAGTTTCCCACGTGGGGAGAGGGAGGAAAACTTTTCCTCAACAGGCCAGGGTGGGACAGCGGAGAGAGGGGATAAGGGCTCCCCCTTAATGAGGTTCACGAGAGGTGAAGCGTGTGAACAGTAAAAGATTAAATGACATAAGAACTCAGGCTCTGGAATCAAAGTCCACCTCAAATCCCAGCTCTCTCACTTACTGGTCGTGTGACTTGATTGCTTTATTGAACTTTGCTGAATCATTTCCCTGTTTAAAAACAGGAGTAATGATACTACGTGTCTCAGAATGCTGTGAAGATTACATTAGTGTATACAGAGCACTTAGCAACTGCCTAGCACATATTAAATATGTAATCCATGTTGACTACTCTTTTTAATATTATTCCATATCATTACTAATATTCCAAGAAGTAGAGAAAATGTACACACAGGTGATTCTGACTATAATGTAATTTTTGATGATTCAAAGGTACTTTAGGATTCTTCAGTACTTCAAATTCATCATAACATCAGCATTTAGTCCCTATATGTGTAAACACAAACAATTTAACTTAAAATTAATAGTCATTACTTTCTATTACGGGCCTCTTATGTGCTTTGTACTTGAGATACATTATCTCTAACCTTTATAGCACTCAGGAGGATAAATACATTTTCCCCATTTTCAAGTGAGGAAACTCAGCATGGTTAGTCAGCTCACCCACCATACACAGCTAGTCAGTCTGGTCAGTCTAATTTCAAAGCCTGTGCTTTTTCCAGTACATCATGTTACCTCAGTATTAACCTTGGTATTAATCCATGAAAGCTGCTTAAACACACACATAGATTATCTAATAGTTGTTCCTTTCACATCAGATTACAGAACAGAATATACAACTCCTGTCACAGCCTAGGGCAGACACTTCCAGGCCATTGCTGGGACCAAGACTTGGAGACACTAGACAATGATGGAAACCAGGAGCCCAAAGCCAGTTGTAGCAAGAATTCAGTCTAGGGTTCCAGCCAGTAGGTAAAGCAAGGAGCTATAAAGGGAACCCTGCCAAACGCCAAGGTCCACGCCAGCAATCAGAGTAGGAAAGGGCAGGCCGAGCCTGGCAGAAGGCACTCCAGGGGACTTAGGACTGCCTCTCTGTCTCCTCTTGATGATAAATGCCAGCTGAATAGGGCCTCAAGGAGCCTCAGCTGAGGAGGCAGGTGAAAACCCTTGGCCTACTAGCCCTACTGCTGGACATTAGAAGCCAGTGTCAGGAAGGCCCCGAACAGGAGCTTGTTGATCAGTAGGATGGACACAGGGTCTCAGGCAGCTGAGGTAAACCAGCAGGAAGTGAAACCAGCGTCATGACACCTGGATTAGCTGTCCCAGCGTGGTCCCCATCTAGCTGTAAAACTGCATGCAGGTCGCTCAATCTAAAAATGAAGGAGTCAGGTCCGATCACTGGTTTATGCTGTATCTCTTAGGATGCTAAGGTTCAAATCCTGTCCTGGGCAATTTGTGGGGACAGAGTGCTGGGGAGCAAGCAGGTCCTGCCTTTCGAGCATCTCCCTTTTATCTCTTCTAAGTACTGGACCTCTAAATCCTTCTGAGTCTAATGATTTAGCCAGGATAACAGACATTTAGTAAGTTTCTGCTGGGTTCAGGGCCCTGTGGGAAGTGCTGATGGGGACAAAGCTGAGTAACACCCAGTCCTATCATCATGAATTCCCAGATTCTGGCCCAGTGGGGAATGGTTCCAGCAGCTGTAGTTGTTCAGAATTCTCAGATGCACCAAGGCCCAAAGTTCTCCTGCTGCACACCTGAGGACCAGAAAGAAGGAGGCGGGGGAAGGAAACCTCCCTACTGTGGCAGGGAGGAAACCTCCCTAGTGTGATCTCCTGCCTACAGGAAATCAGTTTACATGTCACCTGGTAAGTGATAATATTCTGGTTTACAGCAGACATCTTGTGATTGGATGTTTCATGTGGCCAGTTGTGCTGTGCCTTATGCTCCACTTAAAACCAGGGCATCTGCTCTGCCCTTTGGGAAGTGCTACAGGTCTCCTGCTGGGAATTGGTCAAGGCTTTGTCCCGCAGCTAAGGGAGAAGGAAGTTGAAATCACTGCTTCATAAATTACAACACATGCCTGCACTCTAGAGTCTGAGGTTATATGAGAGAAGAGGATTTTTTGGTTTCTAGTGTTTTTCCCCTGGCATTTAAAAACACATCTAAAATATATTACAGTTGCATGAGACATGGCAAAAATACATTTGAAAACTAATTTTTTTTAATTGAGGTGGAGTGTGGCCTTAATACTCCTAATTAAAGGCATTAAGCTCCTTTCTAGTAACGGTACCCTTTGGGGCTTTTTTTTTTCTCATCACTTATCTTGAATCTGTCAGTTTGCTTCTCCTCTACTGTCCTAGACCTTAGCTGGTATAATGAAGTAATGGGTATTTGGTCTTGTATCTAAATTTCCACATTTCAGCTTTAAAAATATTTGCAAGGATACATTTTTAAATTGATCCTTAGGCCTGTTCATTGTCCAGGAGTGCTATGCCTTCTGAAATTTGTACGCTGGAAATTTATATGCATATTCGCATGTAGTATCTATAATAAATGTATATTCATATACATAGATTTTTTTTAAATGACCCAGGGAATACTGAGAAAACAATCGCTAATATTAAATTAAAATTTTATTCTATTTTAAAAGATGAAAAGACAGAATAAGAAAATTGTCTTTGCAGTGAAAAGTTTAGAAACCCAGGGAGGTGGTGTCCTAATGAACTGAGGACAGAAATTATATCTCATTTGCCTTCCTATCTCCAGTTCTTCTTAATCCCTGGACAAGCAGGTTTTTAGGAATTGTGGAATTAATTAATGTCTGACACAGGAAGTCATTAAAAAGATAGCTAATAAAACATGGAGACCCTGAGGTCATCTACTAAAGGAGAATTTGGAGGCAGGATGTTTAGCAAGGTTTTTTTTTGCACTTAATAGCTAAATATTTTGATTGACTGATCGGTATGTAAATTCCAATGCATCTTGGGTAACCGGGTCAGCCTGTTGCTCCTGCTTAAGGCAGAGAAGCAGAAAGGGAGGTGTGACTGGCTTATTAAGAAGCCAGCAGCAGGGGAAAGCACCTTGCCTCTGGAATAAGTTTGAGAAGGGAAGAGCTGGAAGGGACCTTAGATTTCATCAGGTCTGACCACTGCTAACCATTTAGCTATTCAGCAGGCAGAACGTCTTTGTTCTTCCATTTCCTCTCGGCTTCAGCCACTGTAGCCTGAACTGACAGAATAGTAGGTAGGGAGCTTGCTCTCTCCATGTAAAACAAAGCCACACAAGCACTTATGACTACAGGAAAGCAGGCAAATTTAGAGAGGCCAGGCCCACCCAGGACAGGAGGCAGGGCTGAGCATTTTAGCTCTTGACAAAACGTAATTTACTGGCTGCAAGAATGTAAAGAGAAGGCATGCTTCCTAGCCTAGCTACAATCACAAATCAGTCCAAACTCAGCAGATTTTCTGAAGCCAGAGAATGGGATGCATGTTGTTAACCTCTGAGCAGATGTCAGCTGAAAGTCTGTAATCTGTGTGGTCATGAAGATGAGGTCTCATCCATCAATTGCTCGACAAGGGCTGTCATCGTATCACTGGGCCTACATGGCCCTTGACACATGATGTAAGAGACACATTGGACAAAAGCATTTCCTGGGGGAATTCTCCAGGAAGAATTCAGCCAATGGAAAGGAATCTTTCAAGTGGCCTGATTTCATTGGAGACAAGCAAACACATATGTGCGTGTGCATATGTGAATATACACGCCCCCAAGATGCTGCACTCTCCTAGAAACAAAGAGAACAGGAGAGCAAAAGCTTCACAGACATCCTGTTAGGATCCTCTCGCTCATTTGTTTTTAGACCCCCTTCAGCACCATGCCGAGAAAGGAAGCAAAGGAGGGGCTTAGCTGGACCAGAAGGCTTTGCAGTGAGAGTTTGGGATATGAGGATTTGCCGAGTGGTCAAAACCCAGTGTCTCTGGAAGTCCTGGCACTCAGAGCCCCCAAGATAACTCTGGCCCTTCGAGTTCAGTAATGCCGGGAAGTTCTCGGTCATACCACGAGGGACCAAGGGGATCCCCCTGAAACTCCCACCATTACCAGAATATAGCTCTCTTGTCTTAACAAACAGACATTGAACCAGCTCTTAACTCTCCCTCTGACTGTCAGGGATCTCTGCCGCTTTAGAGCCATTACCCACACTTTTGGAAGGATGAGAGCCTTCCTCCTTCCACCTAACAGAGGAGAGCATTGCCAAGGAAAAATGAGATTGGGGAAGAGGACAAAGAAAGGAATAAAAGATGGGCCTCCCATTTCCATTAATGAATTCATTCATTCATTCATTCATTCAATAAATAGTTAGGGAACACTTGCCATTTTCCAAAGACTGTGCTCAGGGCTGAAATACAGATGAACAAGAAACAGCTTGGCTTTCAAGGAGTAGAAACTGTCTAGTGGGACAAACACAAAAAACTGGTAGTATAACATGACAATTGTAGTGAAGCACATGTACCTGGTGTGTTGAAAGGACATACAACAGAGCACCACACCTAGAAGGAGGGCATCATCCAGGCGGATATGTGCTCTCATTTCTTTGAATCCAGTGAGGTGAGTCACTCACAAAGAAAATGTTAAGAAGTACCTCACAGAACAAATAAAAAGATTGACTTCCTCTGTGGCACAGTAAGCTTGGCTGAGTGATGTTGGAGACCATTGATTTTGGCGGCAACAGTCTGCAAGGCTGTATAATTTTCTCCTTCAGCACTCAGCTGTCTGGATGTAAAAGCAGACAGTGGATTGTAATTTGAATGCAAGGTTTGTCGGGCAGATGCAGCCAAAGGGCTTGTTTGGAATGGGAATTGGTGTTATTGAGAGAACAGTTCAGATAACCAACCAGAGGTTTGAAATTGCGTAGAGAAAGAAAGAAGGGCCTGATAGACTGTGAGAAGCTAAAGAAACCAAGTAACTGGAGGTCTGTAGGCTGTCGCCGAGCAAGTGTGTTAGAAGTAAGCATATGAGGGGCCTGGAGGATAGCAGACTCGTTCATTCATTCATGTATTTATTGAGCGCCCTCAATACGTGAGGTAGTGTTTTAGTGCTGGGAGTACATCATGAACAATTCTAGTTGGGAGGATAAGACAAAAAAATAATAATAAATATGCAAATAAATACTTTACCTTCTAATGTAATACATTAGATGTGTGAGTTAAAATATTGCAGGCAGGGAGAATAGCCACTTCAAAACCTTGAAGTGTGTAAGTGCCTGATGTTTTAAAGGAACAGTAAGGAGGCCTGTATGGAGTGGAGTGGGCAAGAGGACAAATAGGAAATGAGGTAGAGAGAGAATGGAGACCAAATATGTAAGCCGTTTGGAGCCTGGTAAAGACTGGCTTTTCCTCTGAGTCAGATGGAGAGCCATTGCAGGGTTTTGAGCAGAGAAGTGAGATGATCTGATTTACCTTTAATGGATTGCTCTGGCTGCTGGGTTGAAAATAGATCTAGGGAGCATCCAGAGTAGAAGCAGGGAGACCAGTTCAGAGGCCATTGGAATAATCCAAATGAGAAATGCAAAGTAAGACTTTGAGCAGGGTGATGGCAGCAGAGATGGTGAGAAGTAGTTGGATTCTGGATGTATCTCAAGGATAGAGCCAATGGGATTCCGTGACAGATTGGATGTGGGTGGTGAGCAAGAGTCAAGGATGACTCCAAGATTTTTGGTCCAAATAAATAGAAAGATGTGGCTGCCAGTATCTGAACTGGGGAAGAATATGAGAGGAACAGGTGAGGAGGAAGACTAGGAGGAAAATTTTGGATGGACTGTGACCAGAGAATGGGATATTGGTGTTTGAATTTCTGAAATGGAACCATTCTGAATGGTCATAAAAGCTGGGTGTGACTCTGGGGCTGGGTGTCTGAAAGTGGAATAAAGTCAAGTCATGATGAGTAAGGAACTTAGAACTCCGGAGCGTGAAAGGTTAATGAAATTTCTAGGATAGTCTCCTAGGATGGTGGCCCAGGCAACAGAGGAAGGAGCAGGGCCAGGCTGCTCTCACCCTTATGATACAAAGTTTGAATATAAATGGTTAGAGGTCACACAAATATTAGTTGGAGGTGTACAGAGTTTGAATTGGATTCAGATTTTGAACCTGATACGTTAGAAATAAGCAAGATAGAAAACTGATCATATTTGCTGAGTCACACCAGACAATATTACAATAAAGCTGTTTGGAACATATCCAGATGAGATAGATTTATGATCCTGTTGTAGCATGGATCAAAAAGAGTGGGTTGAAAAAGAAATTCAATAAACGTTCAGTATTTAAGCTTAATTGTGTTATTAAAAAGCTTTTTAGGGGCCAGCGCCGGTGGCCTAGGGGTTAAGTTCAGTGCACTCCACTTTGGTGGCCCAGGTTCAGTTCCCAAATGTGGACCTACACTGCTCTGTTAGCAGCCATGCTCTGCTGGCAGCCCATGTCCTAAAAAATAGAGGAAGATTGGCATGAAGGTTAGTTCAGGATGAATCTTCTTCAGCAAAAAAATAAAAAAATGCTTTTTGGAAAGACATTCATGTTTGGTTTTAGATATGTTTAAAGCTCAGTGATACCATTATATCAACTCATGTAGCACTTTAGAAAGCATGGCCCTGTGACATCTTAGGAAAGTTTTCAAATAGTCATGGCAAGCCAAGAAATACCCTCAGCCCCATTTGCAGGCCATGTTTCCAAACTCAGTCCTTAACCATTGTTAAAATGAAACAATAGGATGACCAGTCAGTCCTTTATAACTCCAAGTACAATAAACCTCCAAGTTCAGGAACCAGTATTTGATAAAGGTTTGTAAAATGTCATACGTGTGAGCTGGTGGATGTCACTTACATGTCTGAATTCATTTAAGACTATTGAAATGATAATCCAGGTTTATACAGGTTCTGCAGATATAGACGGATATTTATCTATATGTATTGAGACTTTACTTGAGAATGGAAAAATCTAGAAAGCTCTTGCCTTACATTGCCAAGCAATAAGTGAAGAAAAAAAAGATAATGAGATACCTATATAATCCTTTTTTAAAAAAAAAAAAAAAACCCACCTTGTTTCTGACTGCCAATAACCCAGTCCAAGCTTTTATCTCTTCAAAAATGCAAAACAAGTCATCTAGATGGGACTGGCTGTTTATAAACAAGTATCTAATATCTAAATCTAATTGCTTTGTGGAAATTATGTGTTTGTGATTGATTAAAATATTCAGCATATGTAGGTTTCATCTTTTAGTTCAATAGAAAAATATAAATGACATTGGTGGTTGAATTTCTATCAAAGTGGCAAAGACAATCCCTAAACATCCGTAATTCACCCGCTGAATTGGAGATGATTCACCTTTCAGGGACTTCACAGGTGTTGACTTCGCCAAACGAAATAGGTAAATCATTTTCCATTCATTTTTTTTCTTTGAGGCAAATTTTCAGTAAAATTGTTTGTGAAAAATATCAAAATATACTCATATAAGTCCATAACATGTCCACTTGAAAAATGAATTTGCATCAACTTTTGAGATGTGAAGACTATGTAATGTAGTTTTTGTGAAAAATAACTAAATTGAGTTCCTCCTAACTAAATCAGGAAGAGGAGGAATTCTAAATCAGTATTTCATGCAGTGCTGAATTACATGAAAAGAGACCTGATTGTGCGGTGGTGTTCAAATAAAATGGGTCCAGAGAAGAATTAAGAAAGAAACCTACCCCTCAGTGATCTAGACAACACAGACGTGTGGCTGTGAAACCCGGGCAGTTGCTTGGTGAGGAGGTCATCGTCAGATGTTCATGGCTCATGCCCACGAGCTTGTGAGAGGCCATGGGGAAGAATGCCCTGTTTTTGGTCCTACAGGAGCCCACTCAGTGGTTGCAGCACAGCCCAAGCTTCTGACTGCACCAAGTGGCCAGTCCCAGGTCGGCAGTGCCCTTTTTTCTAAATCAGTGTCAGCGCTGGTCTCTCAAATTGTACAACTTTTCTTAACAAATGCTTTGTGAAGCTGCTGGTTAGCATTGTTCTCATTTCAGTAGTCAATATTCACCACATATTCCCGCTTTTTATGGGACGAGACAAAGAAGCTAGGGAAAATTACTCTCCATAAGTCCGCAGTTTGAAGACGTGGTGACTGAGGAGGCACACCTGAGTGAACAAGGGGCTAGGCAGGATAGGGCTAGATCTTAAATTTGGATACAGAAGACTTAAGTAAACAATAGACAAATGTTCTTTATACATGTAGCTCTCTTGCTAAGTGATGAAGGTGGTATTTTAAGAAAATAAGTCTGAAAGTAATGTATAGCATTGTTAGGACAGGGGGAAAAGGTGTTCAGAGAGCTGAAGGTTATACTAAAAACCTAAAAATTAATATTTTTGCATCACCTTAGAGTGTTCAAAGAGTTTTGGCACACACCTCATTTGATCTTTGGGATGACCTGTGGGGTGGATATGAAAGATGCTGTTATCTTCGTTTCACGGATGAGGGAACAGGAACCTAGAGAAGTTAAATGACTTGCCTAGAGTCATGCAGCCATGATTGGCAGAGCCAGGATTCTCCCATCTGTCACCTGACTCCAGTTCCATTGCTCCGAACATGATTGTATCCTGGATAAATATGGAGGCAGGAATGGAGAGTGAGGGACAACTCAGGGAGATTTTGAAATAACAAGTGAAAGAAATTGGCAATTGATTGGGTATAGGTGGTAAAGAACCAGGAGAAGGAAAAGGTGATTCCTAGCTGCCCAAAGCCTGGAAGATGGTGAGATTAATAATACCATCAGCTAATGTTGGCAACATGCTTACTATGTGCCAGGCCCCTGTGCCACACACTTCGCTGTATCGCCGCCTCCATTGAATCCTCACAATTCTTGGAGGGGTGGTATTATTATTATTCCCTATTTTACAAGGGAAATACATGAAAGTTGTTTTCACTTTTAGAGAAAGAAAAAAAATCAAAGTTTTTGCTCCAAGACAAGGTAAAGTTCAATTGGACTCATTGGCTTATGGTGACCATGCTTAGGACCTGAGACCTGGGGCAGTGGCTTGATGTTCTTGTGTGTGTGGACATAATTATGCTGCCAGCCCCGAGGTAACCAAGCTGATTTAATGGTGATTATGATGTCTGCAAATCCAGCACTGCCAAACTGTTTGTTTAAGGCCTCTGAGGTACTTTGCTTGTCATTACAATAGACTTCCCTAAGTAGCTGGTTTTGTCTTGGCTCTGGCCATTAAGATGGTCAGCCAGGTGATCCAGGTATGTTAGATAAGAATGCTTTCCTCCTCAGTTATTTTTTAAAAATAAAAGTATAACTAAGTACAGTTATCAAGTGACTGTTAGTATAAATATTGCATTTATGTAGAATACACTATTTAAACTAACACTCTTAAATACAATTACATTCCTTCTTAACAGTTGCTAGTTACTTTTGCTTCTTAATCGTTATCAGTTACTGTCCAGCGTAAGCCTGCGTTTCCCCTTAGGTTAACCAGTTCACACATTTCAGCCTTATCCTGAGCCTCTGTTGGTGCCCAGGCTTTGTCGGAGCCCCTGATTGTCCACACCTCCCCTAATCTTGGAATTGCTCTGTAACTTCATTTAAACTACTCAAGAGAAGACCCTTCCCAAATTTCCTGCTTTCATTCCCTGCTTCCTCTTTCTCTCTTGGTCAAACAGAGAGAGAAAAACAATGTACGTATCAAATAAAGTAAATAGTGTATGAAAAAAATCCCAAACCCTTTTCCAAATAGCAGTTTACTTTACAGCTCATTTCTAAAGGCTCCGAACTACATCTCTTGAGATATCCACCTGCTCATTATTTGTTTACTAGACTGCATAGAGAGTCTCCTGGCAGCCATAAACTTCATGGAAAAATCCTCTTCTCTGATACCACCTGTTTGTAGGAAGGTGGCCCTCTTTTAAAAGACTTGGAGGGGCCGGCCCCGTGGCTGAGTGGTGAAGTTCACACGCTCCGCTTCGGCGGCCCAGGGTTTCGCTGGTTCAGATCCTGGGTGCAGATGTGGCACCACTCATCAGGCCATGTTGATGCAGCGTCCCACATGCCACAACTAGAAGGACCTACAACTAAAATATAGAACTATGTACTGGGGGGATTTGGGGAGAAAAAGCAAAAAAAAACACGACTTGTAGCTATAGAAGCAAGAAATGCCAGAATTTAGTTCTTTTTGAAAATAAATTTCAATAAATCATAACAGTTTTTTACAGGGCTGTAAAGTGGTTTCTTCCCGGTGGTCCTTCGCTCTGAGGCTGCATTAGGATGCTGGTGGGATGTTCTGTCCGTGCCCGGGGCAGAGGGTCATGACTGTAAGTGTCTTTCTTCCTGACCCCCTCTAGGATTGTGAAGATGTCCAGTCCCAATCTGAACATGGTCACCTTACTAGGCAGTTGTATGACTTACAGTAGCGCTTACCTCTTTGGGATTCAAGATAAAAACACTTCAGTGGGAAGCTCAATGGAAACTCTCATTCAGGTAGGTGAAGTCTTAAATTTTTTTGTAATATAATGCCCATGTTTTGGTAATTTTTTAAAACAGCTGCTCCTGTAGGGGGTGGTTACCTTTATCCTGGGTGTGAGCACTTTCAGAGGGGATCCCTGGAACTCTTAGTCAGTGAGGTCCGCTTTCTGCCCCATGCCCTCTATGGACTGAGGCCTGCTGGGGTCAGAATGTGTGGAGAACTGACAAAGGTTCCTCTCATGATTCTTGCTTCTGTGCCTTTCCATCTATAGATAAGACTGTCCATGCTGTGCATTGGAACCTCCCTTGTGTTTGGCCCCATTCTGGGAAAGAGCTGGCGACTCTACAAGGTGTTTACCCAGAGGGTCCCGGACAAGAGAGTGGTGAGTAGGCAGCAAGCACACACTGCTTGATTGCACACAGCTGCTCCACTACTGATTAAAAGACAGAGAAGCTTGTGCCAGGTTACCGGGTCCGGCCCTTTACGACAATCTGGAGTTCCTGCTGCTCACTTCAAACCTTGGAGTCATGTGGCCTTATAATCCCCAAGCCTGGAAGGCTATGCATCTGTGCTGTTGGGAGATAGGTCTTTGAGCTAAAGTTCTGCTTCGTATGCACCCCAAGCCCTAATACTGATCTGGGGATGTGTGAGCTGGGGATCCTCCCAATGTGGGAGGGAGAGCAAGGTGCCCAGAGAGACTGCTACTTGGCACAGGTGTGAGCTGAAAGTGGACAGAGGGAGAGTGATTACAGGGAATCTGTAGCAAGTAAGCAGGGTCACTTCCCTCACTGGAGCCCAATTCTTTTCCATGTAGAAGGCCATTCTCTGCACTAGGAAGGGTGGGCCTGGAGCAGTGAGCAAGGAAGAGGATACCCATTCTGCAGATAGAATCAACCCTAGAAGCTATGGGGCAGCCAGATGCCTACATGTCCCTGATATCAGATGTCATGCGAACCACATCCCCTCATTTGATCAGGTTCCCTGATAGAACGGCCCAAACCTTAAAGCCTGATCATGAAACTCTTTGGCTATAGGCCCTGCCCAGACCCAATATATCACGCAGTTGGAGTTTATTTCTCTGGAATTATGGTTTGTTTGGTTGGGGTTTTTTAGCAAATGTTATTGAAACATGGTGAATATTTATCAAAAGCTTAGCTGTGAGTACCGATGTATATGAAAAAGATCACAGGACAGGAAGTTCACCCATCCCTATAGAACATTGTTTCCTTTTTTTAAAATAGCTTCATTGAGGTATAATTGGCATGCAATGAACTGCGCATATTTAAAGTATATGATTTGATAAGTTCTATCATATGTATACACTCATGAAACATGGTGTATAATCTGCAAAATCTCATGCACCTTCATTATCTCCCCCCTCCTGTCCACTCCTTACATCCCCTGTCCCTGGCCCCAGGCAACCATTGATCTGCTTTCTGTCACTAGAGATTAGTTTGCATTTTCCAGAATTTTATATAATGGAATACAGTATATACTCTTTTTTTAATCTATGTTCTTTTATTTGACATAATTATTTTGAGATTCATCTATGCTGTTGCGTGTATCATTGTTTCTTGTTACTGCTGAGTAGTATTCCAACGTGCAGACATACTACAGTTTGTTTATCCATTCACCTGCTGACGGACATTTGGGTTTGTTCCCCATTTGGGGCTGTTAGAAATAAAACTGCTTTGAACATTTTATGTGGAAGTCTTTGTCTAGACATATGCTTTCATTTCTCTTGGATAAAAACCTAAGAGTAGAATGGCTGGATCATATGGTAGGTGTATGTTTAACTTTCTAAGAAATTGCCAGATTGTTTTCCAACGTGGCTGTGCCGTATTCAGTTCCCATCAGCAGTGCATGAGAGTCCTTTTCCCCCACATCCTCACCAACGTTGAACTTGGTTGGTCTTTTTCATTTTAGTCATTCTAATAGGTAAGTATAGAAGTATTTCACTGTGTTTTAATTTGCATTTCTCAGATGCAGTGTTGAGCATCTTTTCATGTGCTTATGTGCCATCCATATATCTTCTTTGGTGAAGTATCTGCTCAAATCTCTCACCTGGTTTTTTTATTAGTTGTTTATTTTCTTATTGTTGCATTGGTTTTTTGTTTGTTTGTTTGTTTGAAGAAGATTAGCCCGGAGCTAACATCTGCTGCCAATCTTCCTCTTTTTGCTGAGGAAGACTGGCCCTGAGCTAACATCTGTGCCCATCTTCCTCTACTTTATATGTGGGACGCCTACCACAGCACGGCTTAGCTGAGCAGTGCCATGTCTGCACCCGGGATCCAAACCAGCAAACCCCAGGCCGCCGAAGCGGAACGTGCAAACTTAACCCCTGTGCCACAGGGCCGGCCCCTATTGTTGCATTTTGAGAGTTCTTTTTATAGCCTAGATGCAAGTTCTTTATCAGACATATGATTTGCAAAGATTTTCTTCCAGATTGTGGCTTTTCTTTTCATTTGTTAAGAGTGTCTCTCAAAGATATGTTTCTAATTTTGATGATGTCCAATTTACCACTTTGTTCTTTTATGGATCATGTTTTTGGTGTCAGATATAAGAAACTTTTGCATAATCCAAAGCCCCCAAAACACAGGTTTTCTCCTGTGTTTACTTCTAGAAGTTTTATGAGTTTTTGTTTTTACATTTCAGCCCATAATCCATTTGGAGTTCATTTTGAAATACAGTGTGATGTCTGCATCAAAGTTCATTTTTTAGTGTCTGGATATCCAATTGTTCCAGCACCATTTCTTGAAAAGACTATTCTTTCTTCACTGAATTACCTTTGAACTTTTGTTGAAAATTATTTGTCCATAGATGTGTGAATCTGTTTCTAGACTCTTCTCTGTCTCATTGATAAAGTTGTTTATTTTGACATAAATGCCATATTATCTTGATTACTGTAGCTTTATATTAAAATCTTGAATCAGGAAGTACTAATTCTCCCACTCTGTTCTCTTTCAATGTTGTTTTGGCTAATCTAGGTCCTTTGAATTTCCATATGAATTTTTGAATCAGTTTGCCAATTTCTACAAAAATCCCACCCGGATTTTGATTGAGAATGTGTTGAATCTATGGATCAAATTGTAAAGAATTCACTTCTTAACAACGTTGTGTCTTTTAACCCATGAACACAGTATATTTATCCATTTATTTAGGTCTTTAATTTCTCTCAGCAATTTTTTTTTGTAGTTTTCAGTAGAGGTCTTTCACATCTTTTATTAGAATTTGTAAGTATTTAATTTTTTTATGCTATTATACATATTATTGTTTTTTATTTCACTTTCAGGTTTTTGTTGCTAATATATAAAAATACAATTGATTTTTTGTATGCTGATCTTCTATGCTGCAACCTTGCTAAACTGCTTATTAGTTATAGTACCTTTTTTGTAGATTCCAGCAGATTTTCTACACAGATGATCATATCATCTGTGAATAAAGACAGTTTCTTTCCAACCTCTTGTATGATAGCACTGGATAGAAACGAAAGTACAACGTTCAATAGAAGTGCTGAGAACAGACATTCTTGAGCTGCTCTTAATCTTATAAGGCAAGCACTAAGTCTTTTAAAACTAATTATGATGTTAGTTGCAGTTTTATTGTAGCTGCTCTTTATTTAGTTGAGGAAGTTCCCTTCTATTCCTGTTTTGCTGAGAGTTTTTATAAAGAATTTATGTTGGATTTTGTCGATGTTTTTTCTGTGTCTGTTGACATGATCATATGGGGTTTTTAAAAAAATTTGTTCATATGGTGGATTACATTAAATGATTTTAGGATCTCAAACCAACCTTGCATTCCTGAGATAAATTCTGCTTGGTCATGATGTATCATCCTCTTCTTATATTGTTGGATTTATTTTCTTAAAATTTTGTCTGTAATGTGTATATTTATGTTCTTAAGAGATATGCTCTGTTGTTTTCTTTTCTTGTAAAATCTTTTTCTTGGTAATGCTGGCCTTATAGAAGAAATTAGGACGTATTCCCTCTTCTTCAATTTCTGGAAGAGTTTGTGTATAATTGGCTTTCACATAGTGTAAGTACCTTACAATAGTATGCTTCCATTTCTCTCCTTCCTGATCTCTATATTATTGTTTTCACTTTTACGTATGTTAAAAGCCCCACACAATTGTTATTATTTTTGTTTAAACAATTGGTTATCTTTTTAATTTTTTCCCATGTAATTGTTTTATTTTTTATTCTTTTTTTGAGGTATAATTGACATATAACATTAGTTTCAGATGTACATCATAATGATTCAATATTTGTATATATTGTGAAATGATCACCACAATAAGCCTAGTTAACATCCATCCCCATATAATTATAAAATTTTTTTCTTGCGATGAGGACTTTTAAGACCTTCTCTCTTAGCAACTTTCAAATATGCAGTACAGTATTATTAACTATAGTTGCCATGCTGTACATTATATTCCCATGACTTGTTGATTTTATAACTGGAAGTTTGTACCTCTTGACCTCCTTCACTCATTTCACCACCCCTCACCCCGACCTCTGGCAACTACCAGTCTGTTCTCTGTATCTATGAGCTTGGTTTTAGTTTTCTGTTTTTTTAGATTCCACATATAAGTGAGATCAATATTTGTCAATATTTGTCTTTCTCTGTCTGACTTATTTCACTTAACATAATGCCCTCAAGGTCCATCCATGTTGTCACAAATGGCAAGATCTCATTCTTTTTTATGGCTGAATAGTATTTCATTGTGTGTGTCTATATATGTGTGTGTATGTATACATCTTCTTTATGCATTCCTCCATCAATAGACACTTAGGTTATTTCCATATCTTGGCTATTGTAAATAATGCAGTGGTGAACATGGGGGTGCATGTATCTTTTCAAATTAATGTTTTCATTTATTTGGATAAATGCCCAGAAGTGGAATTGCTGATTCATATGGTAGTTCTATTTTTAATTTTTTCAGGAACATCCATACTGTTTTCCATAGTGGCTGCACCAATTTACATTCCCACCACCAGTGAACAAGGGTTCCCTTTTCTCTACATCCTCACTGGCACTTGTTATTTCTTGACTTTTTGAAGCAGCCATTCTAACAGGCATGAAGTGATATCTCATTGTGGTTTTGATTTGCATTTCTCTGATGAGTAATGATCTTCAGCATCTTTTCATGTACCTGTTGGCCATCTATATGTCTTCTTTGGAAAAATGTCTATTCAGATCCTCTGCCCGTCTTTTAATTTGGTTATTTGGTTCTCTGCTATTGAGTTTTATGAGTTCTTTATATATTTTATATATTAACCGTTTATCAGATATGTGATTTGCAAATATTTTCTCCCATTCAGTAGGTTGCCTTTTCATTTTGTTGATGATTTCCTTTGCTGTGCAGAAGCTTTTCAGTTTGATGTAGTGCCACTTGTTTATTTAAACAATTATTAATTGTTAAACAATTGTTAAACAATTAAACAATATCTTTTAAAGATATTTAAAAATAAAAATCCACTTTATATTTGTCCATGAAGTTAGCATTTCCAGAGCTCTTTATTTCCTTGTATAGGGCCATATTTTCATTTGGTGTCATCTTCCTTTTACCTGAAGGATATCTAACATTCTCATGCAGGTGTGCTAGTGCTGAATTCTTTTGCCTTTTATTTATCTGAAAAAGTCTTTATTTCACCTTTGTTTTTGAAAGATGTTTTTGCTGTATGGAGCATTCTAGGTTGAGGTTTTCTTTTTCACTTTTACTACTTTGAAAATTTTCTTCTGCTGTCTTCTCACTTGGTCTTGTAGCTGATGAGAAATCTGATAGCTTCCTTATCTTTGTTCCTCTATACATAATGTGGGTTTTTTGCTTGTTGCTTTGAAGATTTTCTCTTTATCACTAATTTTGAGCAGTTTGATTAAGCAACTGATTTCTTTTTATCTTACAAACACCATGAATCGTGTAACTGGTTGTGCTTCCTTCTTTTTCATTGATTGACAAAAACTCAGTTCCACATTTCTGCCCCAATTCATGAATGCTGTATACTCTCCTCACCTGAGCCTTCATCATAATTCTGTTTATCTTCTCTTTTCCCTATTTTCAATTTTTCATCCTGTTGCAGTATATATATTTTCTTAATTTTATTTTTATAGTCACAAAAGTAACACATGGTCTTTGTATTAAGTTAAATAATTCATATATACATAAAGACAGTGCTAGTAATCTCCCTTCTCTACCACCCGCCTTGCTCAATCTCACCCTCCAGGTTAATGATTGTTAACAGTTTTTTTGGAAAACTTCCACATCTCTCTGTGTACTCTTGTAAACATATCTATAAATAATAATGTATTTATTTTATTAAATCCCTTGAATCCTTTATGGGAAAAGGCAGGATGTGGAAAAGAAAGGTAAATCGGAAATGTTTAATGGTGATAATGATGATATGGATATAGAAATTTTTGTAAATATTTAGTACCTGTTTCATCTTTGAAGGCTGGATTTGAAGCTCCTTGGGAGGGCCAACTCCGAAGCTTATAGTCCAGAACACATAGGACACTCTAGCTTCTGTGTCACACAGCCAACAAGCTAAGGAAAATTATGACCTTGGCTCTTTTACAGATAATCAAAGACCTGCAGCTGCTGGGGTTGGTGGCAGCCCTGGTAATGACTGATGTGATCCTGCTGATGACGTGGGTACTGACTGATCCCATCCAGTGCCTCCAGATTCTTGGTGTCAGTATGACGGTAAGGGGTCCAGTCCCTGGAGGATTTAATTCCTGAACTGGGGGGACTGGCTTCTGTGGGTACACAGGGATCATCCTCCCAGTAGCATTCGCTGTGTGGTTGTCCTCCCAAGGAGAAGATAAATGACCCAAAGAGGAGGGAGAGCCAGGAGCTGAGGCTGTCGTGAATGCCTTGCCCCAGGTCTGCAGGGAGGCCTACCATGCCCACCGCTCCTCCCAGTGGGAGGCATCTACTCCAGACACTGGAGTCGGCCTGGCAGTTCTCTCTGCTTCCACAATATCGATAACGAGAACTTTCACCTACAGGAAGTTGCCTTCCTCTAGTTGTTGGGGTGAAAGTAGCATTGTGAGGTGGTCTTTGGAGTCAGTCAACCCTGGTTCAGATCCCTCAGCTCTAGCACATACCAGCCATGTTTCCTTGGGAAAGTCATTAACCTCTCTAAGTCTGTATTTCCTCGTAGGTAAAATCAAGATAATAATACTACCTATTTCTTAGGGCTCTGGTGAAGATTAAGTGAAACAATACAGGTGAAGAACTCAGTTGTGCCCAGGACATAGAGTGTTCAATTAATAGAAAGTATTATATGTCTCCAGCCTCATGAGGGCCTGAGGAATACAGTGGAATCTTGACGTTGCAGATTTAAAATTTAAGGTTTCAACTGTTAACAAATAGCAGGAACGTGATGTGAAATAATTTGTAGTTTTGCTAGCCCACCAGTTGGAATCATTGTGGTGGCAAAGCAGATGACAGAGTGGTAAGCCCTACAGCTGCCAAGCATCCACATGTCAGCCCAACTTCATTGTCTTTTCCTCCAACTCATAGTCACTCTCATTGGGATTCTAATGGAGTCAACTAAATTTTATAGTTTTTATGTACTGAGGGGAAAATTCTGTGCTGTAGAGGAGTTCACCTCCAGGATGTTCACAAAGATCTGCTGTGTGTTCCTGGCAATTGTGGATGTCCTAGGTCCTGACTCTGTGTCCCTCATAGGTGACAGGGAGAGACGTGTCCTGCTCTCTGACCAGCACACACTTCTGTGCTTCCCGATACTCCGATGTCTGGATTGCTCTCGTTTTGGGATGCAAGGTTGGTAAACACATCTCCTTGGGATACAATCCATCTCTCACCAACAGAGTGGATATGAAGTGGGAATTACGGAAATCAACGAGGTGATTTCTGCAAAGAATCTTGAAACCAGAGGAGTCCTGTTGATGCGTAAATCTAAGAGCCTTGACCCTTGTTATTTCTCTACTTTTAATTTGTTTTGGGGGTCACTTTTCCAACTCTTCATTCAGTCTTCCCCCAAATCGTGTGGAATTCACCCACGGTTTCTCCCATACTTTGGTCTGGTTTTTTAATCGATTTGGCCTTACCAGTTTTTTCCCCAATTCCTGCAGGGGAATTATAAAGAGATATTCTCTCCAGCTTAATCTATTCTCTTAAATGCCCTTTTCCCCCCCTCTGTGTATTTCTCCAAGGTAGGGTCCAGAATCCTACTGCCTTTCACCCACTAACTTTCTCACTGTGGTTGGAGGCGAGCTGGCCCTAAGACAGAGGACAACAGCCATGGCGTCCTTGGAGTGATTCCAGCTGCCTCAGAGTGTCTCCCATCCTGCCCTGAATCTCCTATCATTAGACATTTGTCTGTGTTGAATGACAAAAGTAGGATATTATTTCCAGAGGGTACCAGATACCTATCCAGGGCACTGAGGGAGTCTTTAGAACCCACTGTCCTGTCAGCTGGTTTTCAGCTTGGAGGGACAGAGACTCTGGCTTGGGGGAGCATAGGGCAGGCCTCTTTCAATGAACAGGGCAAGCCCTGCATAGCAGGAGCCTGCCTGTTGACTCTCAGGACCCAGAGGCCTGGTTGACTGCTGGCAGAGGAGGAGTTTTTGTAGAAACATGTGGTCTTTAAAGGTAAACTTTACTCATTTCACCACTGGGAAAGTGTTCAAGTGGTTGCTTCTGAGAAATAGCCCTGGGGGTGGGCAGGGCTGGGACAGGAAATGTTGCTTTTCAACTATGTACATCTATTACTTTGATAGAAATATTTTTAAAAGAAGACACTAGGAGATGAACAGCTCTTGATGTCCAGTTTCTTGCTAATGGTTAAAAAGTGAGCTTCAGAAATGACAGAACAGGGTTTGAATTCTGACTCAGTCCCTTCCTAGCTGACCCGGAACCTCATTTAACCTCTCTGAGCCTCAGTTCCTTCAGACGTAAAATGAAGATGATGATGGTACCCTCTCAGAACCAGTCAGTTTCAAAAGAGTTAGTGCACATTAAGAGTTTTCAACCACTCCTGGCCCATCATCAGAGCTCAATAAATGTTAGATATTATTGTTATTCATCTGCTGCTGCCCCTGGGACAGTTCTGATAAATGCTGTGCCTCCCCTGGTTCCTCAAGTCCCTGTAAAGAGCACGTCCTCCCCAGCACAGGGACTCGGCACTTCCCCCATAGCAACTCACTTTGCGACTCAACTTGATTTATTTTCTCCATTGCCTTTTGTATAATCCCATTTCCGTTTTATTTCACTGTAATATCTTTCCGTAAGACGAAGGAAATAAAAGGGAAAAAGAATGCTGAGCGTCAGGAAACCGACTAAGCTGGACCCCATGGGCTCCCTGGTCCATGAGCAGTTCCTGGGGGGGACCCAAATCTCCACGTTAAGTTCCAGGACCCCCTACCTGAGCCTGTCAGCCGCCCCCACCCCACACCTAGCCGTGGTGGCGAATGACGTACAAGCGACATACAAGCATTGGATGTGATTCACTGAAACACAAGTGGGGATATATAGAAGCTTTATTCCTACCTAGTTCTCTTTTGGCAAGAATTTTAATGGAATTAAACATTTTAATAAAATCAGAGTTGAACATTTCAAAACCGTAGCATTAATTTCATTCACCCTTGGTTGAATTACTAATGATCCAGCCCTGTCAAATGCCACCTGATGGCGTCAGTTCCCCAAAAGTCAGGTCCCACTGGTCGCCTGACTTGTGTGTCTTCTAGTCTTTGGAGATCTCCGAGTGGCCTCGTTTGTCCCTCAGGCCTCTTTTTGGACCCCGGGCATTAGGGGCATCCAGGAGGCATCTCTGCCATGTTGGCTCCTTCACTGTCGGCACAGCCAGTCCTCCAGAAAATCATCCTTAGGGCCGTCCCTGCAGGTGGGGATGGTCAGACTGTATGATTTCAGGGTCACTGGCAGGTTATCGTTAGTTATTATTATTATTTCTCCCTTGGAATCCCCATGGTTCCCATCCCCACCTCATCCTCATGACATCTTCACCTTCTGGTTATAAAACATTTACATTTGTGTGCTTGCCTTAAATCTCCCTACCAGACTGAGCTCCTTGAAAGGCAGGAGGATGACTTATTCCTCTTTGTAGCACTGTAGCTGTACACCGAGCATGACACTTTGCACAGTCAGGCGAACATATGTTGAATCTATCCAGTATTATGCATTATTGATTAAAACTTTGATTTCTGTTTAAATGCAGCTCCTTCTAGGAGAGATAGCACTTTAAGGTGCTGTGGATGATTTTCTCCTTAGGACAAATGAGAAATCTGAGCACAGGTTTATGTTCATGGGAAAGAATAGGACCCTGGGTTCCTGGTGCTGGGGGCGGGGAACGTCCCAAAGAGGGTGACGGGTATAGATGGAGCCTCTGCTGCCTGTGCCTGCCTCGCAGTCTTGTCTAGGCCCCAGCCTGCCTTTGTTCTCCTCTGTTTCCACGCTGCATCTCCCATAAACACCCACTGGCACAGAGCCGCTGCTGGCCTATAGAGCTCCTTTGTGTAAATTAGAAAAAGGCATCGCTTCTAGGCAGATGCAGCCTTGCAGGTGCAGGGCTTGGCAAGCAGATGGTGCCTTTGGGAAAATTAGAAAAAAGAGCCCCTTCCTCGGGGCACTGCCCCTGCCGCGGCACATGGCTTGACAAGCAGACCCCAGGGCTGTTTCAGCTTCCACATGCCCCTTAGCTTCTTGCAGTGCAAAACCCCACAGGGACGTGGCAGCCCTCACCGCCAGCTGCACAATACGCCCACTGCCCTCCCAGTGCCCGGCAGCCCACTGACGCCATCCTGTCATGCCTTGTCCAGGCAGAGTCCTCTCTGATGGCTGACTTGCTGACCTCTGATAAACTAATTTTCAGTGAAGGAGAGGAAAAGAAAAGTTTATTAAGCACCTACTAGGTTAAGGGGCCACCCTGAGGGTCTTCCCATGTGCTATCTTAGTAAATCCTCATGGCAACCCTGTAAGGGCCATATTTTTGAGGAAGTTGGTCCCAGCCCTGCTGCTCTTTGACCCCAGCCTGTTGTTCCACTTCTCTGAGCCTCTGGTTCTCCTCTTCGCCTCCAGGGTCTGCTGCTGCTGTATGGTGCCTACCTGGCTGGCCTGACGGACCACGTCAGCTCTCCTCCTGTGAATCAGTCTTTAACCATCATGGTTGGGGTCAACCTCGTGGTGCTGGCTGCTGGGCTTCTTTTTGTGGTCACCAGATACTTGCACTCCTGGCCCAACCTGGTCTTTGGACTCACGTCTGGAGGCATCTTTGTTTGCACAACCACAATCAACTGCTTCATCTTTGTCCCCCAGGTATGCTCTAGGGAGGATGGGCAGTCCTGCTAGTCACTCCAGAGGCTCTGCTGGGCATGATAAATTGCTCACTTTGTCTCCCACTGAGACTTTTGGGTACCATTTATTGGAGAGTCAGAAGGAAGGCAGGGTTCCCAGTGAGCTGGCTCCCTCTGTTCTCCCCTACTCGCCATCCTGAAGAAGGACAGCTCTGCTCCTGGTCAGCAAGGAGGGCAGGCCAGCGTGGCCGAGCAGTGACGGCAGCCTGTTTCCACCCCTGGGGAGCTGCCTCACAGACCTGCTTTTCCACCCACCCTCCAGTCTGTCTCACTCATCCCCAGTCCCTGCTTCATCCTGATAATGTCGTTTCCTTCACTCGCCTGGACACGAGGAACCTTTCCTTCTTTCCTATTTGGGATTGCAGATATACAGGGCAAAACTCATTTGGAATTTTATACAATTTAAAATGCTGTTCCTTTCTTTTTCTTAGAGGAAAATGTAGAACATTCTTTTTCTTTTTACAATAAGGAGAAATAAAAACTAAATAAAAATGTGTTTTATATCATGGGGATTAAGAACAAATCAAATGAGAGAGAAAGATAGAAGCAGAAAAGTCCAGACAGCAGAGAGAAAGAAAGGGAGTTCGAGGGAAAGGGGAAGGAATCCACAGGCTCTGAAAGGAACGTGATGTGAAATTATTCCTCTTATGCCCGTGGGTAGCACTGAGCCACGTGGGGCTGAGTTAATGAACTTGGCATTAAGCACTTTCCCTGTCTCCCTTCTAGTTCTCTTTTTCCTCCCCCTGATGCCTCCCTCGTGTCACGACTCTCTCCAGACCCCATCCTGATTCCCATGGCAGCTTTTTCCGGTTGACTGTGAATGGCTTCTCCATGAGGGCGCTAACCAATCATTAAAGTGTTGGCAGATGGAAGGTTACGGTGTATTTATAACAGGGAAGGGTGCCCTCTGGGGCATGATGGTGTGACAGAGTCACAGGCCCTTTACTCTTCTTCCCTTTCATAAATTCTCATTAAAATATTCAACAGAATAAACAAACATGGAAAATCTGTAGCAGCAGTACTAAAAACCAAGGATAGGTATTGCCTCTGTGCCAGAAAGTAGGGGAATTTTTGCTAAATCTTAATGTTATGAGAACTAGATTGAAGGAGGCCATCGACAGCTGAGGCTTCTTGCCTGGGATGTAGCAGAAACAGGCTATGAGAAGCAAGGTCTGTTCCTCCTGGGAGATGGGGAAAGGGGGTGGGGAGGGGCCTTTTGGGAAGCCCACCCCTTAGGCTTGTGTCCGACATTGTTGATTGGTAACCCAGCCACTCATTGCCAACTCCTTTCTTCCTTGCTCACCTCCTCTATATAGGCTGAAGTTGCTTAACACTTGCTTTGCCAGCCTCCCTTATAGCTGGGGGTGCCCATGCAACACAGTTCTCAGCACTAAAGGTTTTCTCAGAGGCTTCTGAGAAAGCTTTTGCTTTCCTGAAAAAGCTATAGGTGTGGCTGGCATGACTTCTACTTTCTTCCTACCTTGAATGTTTGTGATGCCCGGAGCTATGGCAGCCATTTTGCCAAGAGAGTGTATTTACTATAGTAGGAAACTGGAGCTCGTCCCATATGACACTATAAATTCAGGGGGAAAGGACCTGTGAAGAGATTCTGCAGTTCACAAGAAGAGGAGCACAAGTTTCTGAAGATCTGGAGAAGCTGCCTTCCTCTGAAGTAAAACAGAGAACACAGCTAATTTGTCTTGTCAGTGACTTAAAGGATATTGCCTCTCTTCAACTAAAGCAAGCCATCATGAAAGGGACAGAATCTTGGATCATGAAATATGGAATAAGGATGAAAAATATTGTGTTGAATTTAAAACCCCAGTAGAAGCATTGAATAGGCATTTGGACATGGCAAAATACTGAATTACTGAATTAATTTTAGGAAATGGGAAACAAGGAGACAGATAAAAAATGAGAGACTAGATAAGAAAACATGGAGAACACACCTAGGGATGCAATTTGGAGCTGAAAGACAACAAAATAATTTGAGGCTGAAGTAATCACCAAGGAACAAGTAGAGGAGAGCCTTCCTGATCTCAAACAAGACCGCCATTGGAAAATTGAGTGAATCAGCAACCTCCATGATGTGGCCCTGCTTATGTCTCCTCTCTCCACACTCACCTCTGTCCCTCTTGCATCCTAAGCCTCAGACACAAGACTTCTACTCTCCTTGGTGTTTGAATCCTCAGCCCTAGGACAGTACTGATATCTAGGTACACACCCGTCTATACACAGCCATAAAATACAGGAGGAAGTTCCCCTTGGAATCTGACTCCCTGGTTTGAACTAAGCAACAAGCACTTGATTTGTTGAGGTGGAGCAGAAACGGAATTTTTAGGGCCTGTGGTGGGAGGGGTTTAAGAAAGCAAAGGCACAGATGCCTTAAGGGCAGCTAGGCGGCGCTAGAGAGCTGGGTGGAATGGATGACGTTACTCAAGAGGCCAGTGGACCAAGTAGCATTCTACACAGGCCCTCAGCAGATGCCTGAGTGTTTCTGCCAAACACTGAGGTCATCACCAGCAATGAGCCAGCCTCTGCTTTTGTGACCTGATGTGACCCATCCCCACACCCTCCTCCCCCTTCCCTCCCTCCACCTCTGAGAGGCAGGTGGGTCCTGAGGAGAACATTGTTTTCTCCTCTAAATCCCCAGTGTTTCATCTGCTCCTCCATGAAGGTCCTTACGACCTTCTACTCTGCCTTTTAGTTATGTATATATGTCCCAGTGTCCCTACTGGACAGATGAGCTTTTTAAAGGAAAGCTGCCTTCATTTGTTCATGTGTCCATCCATCCATTTATTCACGTCTGGGAACGTGCAGTTAACACATGGCTCCACCTCTAGGTTCAGTTGGGAACAAACATGAAAGGAATTATAAACTTGTGTTAAGTATTTGAGGAAGGCATGTTACATGATGCTGAGGAAGGCGTGCCCCAACCTGACAGGGAACTTGATGATGCCTTCTCAGAAAATGGGGTATTTGGGCCCAGTCTTGAAGGAGGAGTAAGAGTTGATTGAGCAAGTTGGGGAAGGGCAGTGGGTGGCATTTCGGATGAGGGAGCTCCATGGCCAGAGGCAGAGGAATGTGACAGAGAATGCAGTATATTTGGAGCACAGAAGTCTTTGCTCTTTTTGAAGCACAAATTGAAACAAGGGGAGTGTGGCAGGAGGTAAGAGAGACCCATAGGGTGAACTTCTGAAGGCCCTGCTGTATCCTGTGAAGGATTTGGGATTTAATCCCCCGTATGAGTCTCCTATTGCTGCTGTAGCAAATTACCACAAAATTAGTGGTTTAAAACAATACACATTTATTATCTCATAGTTCTGGAGGTCAGAAATCTGAAATGGGTCTTATTTGTCTAAAATCAAGGCGTCAGTAGGTCTGCATTCCTTCTGGAAGCTCTAGGGGAAAATTCGTTCCCACGCTTTTTCCAGCTTCTAGAGGCCACCTGCATTCTTTGACTCGTGGCCCCTTCCTCCATCTTCAGAGACAGCAGTGTGGCATCTTCAAATCTCTCTTTCTGACCTCCATTTCCATTGTCACATCTCCTTTTCTAACCCTGACGCTCCAGCGTCCCTCTTATACTCTTGTGATTACATTGGACCCACCTGGATAATCCAGCATCCTCTCCCCACGGCAGAATCCTTAACTCAACCACATTTACAAAATCTCTTTTGCCGTGTAAGGTAACGTATTCATAAGTTCCAGGGGTTAGGAGGGGAACATCTTTGGGGAGCCATTAATTATTCAGCCTGCTACACCCACATAGCCCAGAGGCTGAGAAAACAAGAATATGCCTGTCCTGGAGGAAGGGCCATGGAGAGGTCCTGACTTGGTGATGTGAGGGTCATTTATAGCCATCTTCCAGAAAGCCTGAAGGGTCAAGTCTTAAGGACCAGGATCTTCACAAATGGGGATCTATGCGGGGAAGGAGATTTAGTGACGGGGCACCACCTGGCTCCGCCCGGCCCGCTGAGGGTGAGACAGATCAGCAGCCCTGGAGGTGCCCTTTTCACCAGGGTCGAGTAGTTCCTCCAGCAGCCCTGCAGAGATGGCTCGGACCGGGGGCTCCAGGAGAGAAAGGAAAAGCTCTACTGCTAAGGAAATGAGGGGGCCCCGAAGGGAGCAGAGGTTCTGCCACACTGCCAGGGTCAGTGGTGGGAGAATAACACCGGAAGGTCTCCTCCCTCCGCCCAAGGCCATAGAGTGGCCCTGCAGTGCCAGGCTCCAATAACTCCTGAGTAGGGCGGTGAGCGGACAGTACCCTAGGGAGAGGGCCTTCGAGAAGGGCGTCTGAGACCTGGCTTGACCTAGCACAGCTCACACAGACTCCCAATACCACAGACGACTCATGCTGAGTCAACAGAGGACCTGAGAGGACTTGGGTGAGACTGTGGTGTTGAAATTGATGGCAGGATTTAGAATCCTGTCTGAGATTCACCAAGTTTGGGTTACACTCCATAGTCAAAGCTTAATGGATGTTTGAGGAGTGAGCAAAGAAATCCCAGGATCCCTGTGAGGCTCTCCCCAGACACCTCAGCAGCATTTCTCTAGAGCTGAGGCGCCAGAGGGCACATCACGGGACTCTTTTTTTTTCTTTTTTAAAGATTTTAGTTTTCCTGTTTCTCCCCAAAGCCCCCTGGTACATAGTTGTGTATTTTTAGTTGTGGGTCCTTCCAGTTGTGGTATGTGGGACACCACCTCAGCATGGCTGGATGAGCAGTGCCACTTCTGCGCCCGGGATCTGAACCAGCAAAACCCTGGGTCGCCGAAGCGGAGCGCGCGAACCCAACCACACGGCCACGGGGCCGGCCCCACTAGGACTCTTAATTATGAGAATTTCTGAGGGAAAAAGAGAAGCCTCCGGCACTGTGGCCTCCCTGGCATTCACGTCATTGGCGCTCACCACATAGAGACAGTGTCCCAAAGGCTCAGGAGCATGCCCTTTTTGTGAATGTCTTACGTTCAGGTCCATCCCTGTTCAACTAAACCAGCCCGTGCTTCCACAGATTGTTCCTCAAAACCAGTTTCTCCTGAAAAGCTTTCCCTAGGACCCCCACAGCCAACAGCCTCTCTCCTTGTCAGCCGCACGAGGACATGCAGTGTGGCACAGTGCCCTGCTCACAGCTGCGGCCCTGCTGCTAACCGCTGTGTGGCCTAGACGAGTCGTACTCCTCCTGAGCCTTTCCTCATTCGTCAGGAAAAAGGACGGTCAGATCTCAGACTGAGTGTCGTATCATTTGTATTGACAATCGCGGTTTCCTCTCTGTCTGAGTCTTGATCACACTGGTTGGGGTCAGAAGTGCCCCAGCAAGGAGCTGGGTTTTCAGTAGCAGTAAGCACACCATTACTCAACAAATGAGAATAATTAAGAACAGCTACGTGCAACTAAAAGGAGTTTCATTGGAATCATCCTGTACAGGGTTTAGATTACTTAACCCTGTGATAGCTCCTAAACTCTTGCTTGCGAACGTGTCTCTGGAAATATCCGTCAACGCTGGTTTTCTTTCACCAGGCCAGCAACGGGTGGGTGGATGGGTCAAGCTAAGATTGTTCTATTTCATCTACCTGTCATCTTCTTCCTTTGCCATTTTTTAAACTACAGAAGCTTGACATTCTCTATCCGTTCTGTCCTTACTCTCTATGGAACTTTCCAGAGTAAAGTACATTTTAAGGAAAGAATAGTTTGTACATAAGTGTGTCTGTGACACTGTCATTCCTTGATGTTTTTGAGGAAGAGTGAGAGAATGTGGTTTTGGGTGTGTAATTAAATGAATAACATGTGTTCTTTTATCTAACAGCTGAAGCAATGGAAGGCATTTGAAGAGGAAAACCAAACAATTAATCGCATGGCCAAATATTTCAGCACTCCCAGCAAGGGCTTCCATACCCAGTATGGAGAGGAGCAGAATTGCCACGCGAGAGGAGAGAAAGACTCCATGGAAGAACTCCTCACAGAAGTAAGCAAGACCCTGCCTGGATCCTCTGTAAAGAAGAACTCCAGTCACGCACTGGTGGGCCCCAGATGTCTCATTGCTAGCATTCTTTCTTCCCCTCCCGTTCCTCCCCTCCCACTCCGTTAGCAGCAAGCAAAACCTCCACATCTCCCCAGTGACCCTCCACAGCTCACTCTCACCCACTTCATTCATTCACTGAGCAGTTGTGTGTCAGGCATTGTGCTAAGTGCTGATGAACAAAACAAATACAGTCCCTGCCCTCATGGAGCTCACAGCCTAGTGGAGGAAATAGATATGATCAAGTAAACATATAATTATAAATTGTGATAAGAATTATGAAGGAAGAAATCAGAGTGGTAAGAGAGCACAATGGGTGGCAAGGGCAAGGGAATCTAATTTAGAGTGCTCAGAAAAGACTGAGCTAAGAGCTGAAGGTTAAGTACAAGTTGGCCAGGCAAAGAGTGCAGGGAAAAGCATTCCAAGCAGGGGGAACAGCATTGTAAAGGCCCTGAGAAGTGGTGGATGCTAGCTGCTTCTATATGATACACTCTTTCTTTACCCAGAGTAGTACCCTCATTTCCAAGATCTTATGGGCCCCTTACTGTCTTTCCCAGGTTCTAACTAGAAATCTCAATCAACCTACCAACTCCGAAAGTCAAGAAGTACTAAAGATGGAGAGGAGGGCTGAGTGGGGCCTCTGAATATAATAGCAGCACCAAGGGAGGACCAGGCCACCCCCAGCCCTTCTTTCTTCTGTTCTTGAGCCAGATTTGGCACCTCTCCCAGAACTGGGCAGTGCGATGTGGGCTTGAAGGAAGCACGTGGAAAAGCCTGAGGCTGCGCTGCCTCAGGAAGGAGGCACAGGGCCCAGAGGAATTAGTCAGTTTTTTCACACTCACTAAATTCTATTCCATATTTTTTTCAGGACAGAACAGACCTGAGTAGATGCTGTTTGGGAAACTATGCTTCTTTGTAATGGGACTGACACCTGGGTAGCAATAGTTTCTGTGTGAGAGGGTGGTGTGATGGGAACCCAAGAAACACAACCAAGGAGGGGACTAACCTCCCCAGACACCCACTGTCCGTGGCCCTCTAGTCTCTCACGCATACCCTCACTTCTGGACCCTTTTTATCCATCACAGTAGTACTTCTTCCGTTTCTCTACTGTTTATAAAGCATCCAGGACCTTCTTCCAAAGCCAGATTTTTTCCCACCTGGCAAGGGAGTAGCATTGCCTTTGATACGCTGTGATGTCTTCAAAGAAGCATCTTTTTCAGCTGAACAGAAGGCCAGAAACTTGGCGAGAACAACCAGGATGGTTTTCATTCACAATCAGCTAATGTTGGAACAGCCAAGTGGCCTGACTCTTTAGCCTTATGGTAATTTGTGATGTGCTTTTTGTACTTCTGCCATGCTACCCCGTTTCCCACGCAGTGACGGCATCTGCTCCATCCAGGAAGAGGCCTTGAGTCTGCCGAGGAAGGGACCTAACAGGGAGCTGCATAGGCAGGAAAATGCCGGCCTTCTCCCGCAGCAGCCGACACCTGGAACATCTTTCCCAGAAAAGGCCTGAGGACCCGCAGCCGTCCCAGGGCCCCGTGGCAGGCCTCGGGAGCTTCCAGTATCTGAATCCCAGCTTCGGCACTGCCCGGTAGATAAACACCAGCATCTCCCCTACCTTCATAGCTGCATGGACCCGGACTCCGGCTTCTCGGTTGCAGTTCCCTCCCGCGCGGCCCCCTCGGCTGCCTGGTGTCCTCTTCTTACTTTCCCATGATCTGGGCAGTCCATCTTCTCGTTCTTGCCTCCCTTGCTGCTATGGCTGGGGATCCCCCAGAGGCTTTTGGGGGCAGCATCCATCAGTGACTTCCCAGGCTGTGTGAAGGCCGGCAGATCGAACCTCCCCCGAGCTTGAAGAACCTCCTTCTGCACACCACAGCGGAGGAAACTCCCCTCTGCATTACTTTCCTTCCTTGAACTGTGCAAACAAGAGGGCGATTCCATTTCTCCTTGTGGCCTGCACCTCACAAAACACGCCTGTGGACGTTTCGTTTCCCCAAATGTGCCAAAAGTAATAATTAACAAGGTCATTTAAATGCAGCTGTCATGGGAGGTCAGATTTTGGTTTCACGCTGGCCGTGCCTCACGCCAGGCATGTCATTAGCATGTAGTCACGGCGAAAACAGTCTCACTTCCTTTTCGGAAAGAAGGGAAATTTACTGTTTAGGCTGACGTTTCTAAATCTGTCATCAGCCAGCTTCAGATCTTTGGTTTGCTGGGAGAAGAGTGTTCTTCCCAACTCAGTGTTTATCCTGTTTTCCTACACTCAAAGGAATTTGTGGATGAGGCACAAAAAGGCAGCACTCAGTATTCACTTGCTGGGGTGGTTGTCATTTGCTGGTGGCTTCCTCCTAACTCTGTGAGGCAGCAGAGGCCTCCTGAAGCCAGTGTGAGAGTGTGCAGGGTACGCTTCAGGAGGAGGGGCTGGAGAGGAGGAAAAGGGCTGGGGTCCCTCCTGTGCAGCCAGCACAGTCACCCCTATGGGATCCCCAAAGAGATACTGGGCACCACCCAGATATCGTGAAGAGCTGGGATGCATGCCTCCATGTTACTCAGTCCTCTGCCCCAGAGAGTCCTTGAGTCATCTCTGCGCCCCAGCAACGCCCAGACCTTACACTCTGCGGGTGAGGAAGAGCGGGGATGGGTGGGCCGGTGCTCAGCGGCAAGTCCCTTCTGCTGGTTCACTAGTAACTCAGTGGTCCTGGACTCTCTCCTGAGGATAAAAGAACTAGACAAAACCAGGATGAAACTGGGAGTACCAATAATCAGAAAAATCACCTTCCTGCTTATAAATCGGAAGCAGTGGATGTGCCTTGGAGTTGCTGCCAGAAGACTCGTGCTGGACTGGTTTACTCAAGTTACTGCTCACTTACAGGGTCACTTCTGGGCAACGCTCCCATATTACCTTGAAAAGAAACCGCAGGGTCAGTCCATAGGTGACTTGTATCAGGTATCCTGAAGATGGGAGACATCCTTTTATTTCTAGGGCATCGTAAATGGACATCCACATGCTCCTCCTCAGCTTCTAAAGAGGATGGCAACAAAGAGGCAGCATGCTGGTTTTCGGACAAGCGCTTCCTAGAACACGATGCTGTATTGTACCTTCCCAAACCATCGACTCCGTGCCGTCTGCCCCGAGACCATCGGTTCCCCTCCCTGCCCCACTGCCTTTGAGCAGCAGAAATTTCAGAAGGTGGACATAAGGTCTGGGCTCGAGAATCAGCAGCTATATCACTGTATCAGCTGTATCAGAGGATGCTCAGGGCACACCCACCACCAATCAATCCTCCTCCGCCTTCATGCCCCATGATCTTGCAGTTAGAACAGGTACACCTCTGCACCTCTCATCTGCCTGCCCTCCCGGGCACAGCCTGTTTATCAGCTAACAGCCATGCAGCAGGTAGGCAGCTCAGTAGCAGAACTGCCCCTGCCTCATTCATCTTCTGGGCTCCAGTTCAGATCTCCTGAATCAAGCGATCAGGGACTTAGTGCCAACGACCCTATTTTTTTGGAAAAAAAAAAACAAAACTTCTCTAGTAATTCTGGTGCCTGTGCTTCTTTAGGAGATATTGACAGCTGATAGTGCCGCATGGTAGCTTCGGCCTCCCACCCCCGGATCCAGCTGAGGGAGGTGATAACACCAACCTGAGATTCTCGTTGGCCCCCCTCACTCCAGTCTTATCCCTTCAGCCCAGAAGTCTCCATCCTTCTCTCTTTTGTCCCCCATTTTCTAGTTTGTTTAGCAAGAGGCAAAATGCTTGTTTCCCCATTCATTCATCCCCTTGAGATGTGCCTCAGATTCATCTGTATTTTGCAAAAGTGTGATAAACCCAGAGTTGGGCCATCCCAAACTTTATTCAGCGTGGGGTCCTGTGGAGTGACCTGGCTCTGGCAGTTATGAGGGAAGGTGAGAGGGTGCTGTGGCAGCCAGCCTGCAGCCGTACGAGCCTCCTCTGACTTCCCTTCTCAGTGCCACACAGTCTGGGGACCTAGGTGGCAGGGACTAAGATCATCCCACAATAAATCATGGTTATCCTCTAGTGAGCGCCATGTGTCAGTTATTGTGCTACACGCTTTACTTGCATCAACTCATTTCACATCATGGAGGCACCTCCTTGGAGCCTAAGATCCCCAGTAGTACGCGGAGGAACGGGGAGTTAAACCAAAGTCTTCTGAGGCCACACTTTCTCCACCACGGGAGACAGTGTGAAAACCCTCAGCAGCATCTTTTATTAATGGTTTTGCTTTTATTTTACAGAAAAATGCTATGATTGAAAGTCTGCAGGAACAAGTCAACAACGCCAAAGAGAAGCTCATGAGGCTGATGTCAGCTGAGTGCACCTCTGACCTCCCAGAGTGGGCTGGCCCGCCTGCCTCTTCCCACAGCGAGGACATCCTGGCTGCGGCCTCCGCCCACAGCCAGGCAGCCCCAGGGCCTTCAGAATGCCTCTCTGACTCTCAGAATGATGCCAGTGTGGCCGCTCAGGACTCCCAGAGTACCTCAGTCCCCTCCTCCAGTGTGCAAAGCCTGGGGGGGCCTGGGAAGGAAGCCACCCCCGCCCCAGGGCAGGAGAACATTTCTTACTTGAAAGACTTTTCTGATCATTTAAATTTGGGCTGCAGCCAGAAGCCGCAGGCTGAGCAAAGCCAGGGTACAGAAAGAAGAGAGGGGGTGCCCATGGCCCCCCACTGGAGTCTCACACCAGCTAGGGAAGGTCCTGTTCCCCAGAGACAGGGACAGCTAGGGAACTTAGAGGAGCCCCAAGAGCGGCTGTCCAGAGTCAATTCAGTGATCAGGGAGAAGCTTCGGGAAGTCTTACAAGACCTGGGCCTGGGCCCCGAGGCTCCCCTCCCCTCTTCCGCATCTTGCCCCCAGCAGCCCTGGCAGAGCAGTGCTGCCCCCAGCCCCCAGAAGATGCCCCTCTCCAAGGAGCTGGGCTTCAGCCCATACATGGTGAGGAGAAGGCGGGCAGTACAGCGAGCTCGCTCATACTTCCTGGGCTCTGCACCCTCCTCTGCGGGGCATCTGGCAAATAGGACTGTTTCTGGGCCTCACAGTGGGCTAAATGTGCAGAAGGAGTCCAGCCCCTACCTGCACTCCCAGACTGCTCATTCCAGGATACCAAGACCCTCTTCCAGGAAGCCTTTACTCCTCCCAGATCCTCAAGGCAAGCCGGGCACCCTGGAGGGCAACAAACTAAGCCAGCCAGAGTGCCCAGGGGTGGGAGGGAGCCGTGTAGCCTTTCCACACCAGGCTTCTGGTTCCAGCCAGGCACCATGTCCCGTTCCCCCACACCTATCCAGAGCGTTACCAGACCTGCCTAAACAGTGGCAGCTGCAGCCCCCGGGGTCCCCAGGCTGTCCCTCCCTGTCTTCTCCGTGCAACTACCTTGACACCGAGTCCAGCAGCTCAGACGAGTTCTTCTGCCGCTGCCACCGGCCCTACTGTGAAATCTGTTTCGAGAGCTCCTCTGATTCCAGTGACAGTGGCTCGTCAGACACCGACCTTGAGCCTGCTGGCAGGCTGGCTTCCTGGGAAAAGCTGTGGGCCCGCTCGAAGCCTATCGTAAACTTCAAAGATGACTTGAAACCCACACTGGTGTGAAAAGCAGCAGAGCAGGCTGGATATAGAGGTCAGTCCAGGACAAGCCGTACCAAGGCCTGTGGCCTTCAGGGAACAGACTGGTGCCCTGCGTTTGACCAACCCTTACCGTGTTCCAGCTGTGCTCGCTTGAGCACTGTGTTGCCCTGAGCACTTCTTGACCTATCAACAGAGGGGTTTTGCCTGTCTTGTTACTACCTCACAGCATTCCTGTAAAAGACTCCAGTTGCATGACCATAAAAGATACCCTTTGGATAAAAGGTACTGAATGAGCACAGAGGGTTTTCTGTCCAGGTCAGCCTGTATTTTACGAAACTCTTAATGTATACCAGAGGGATGGCTAGGTGGACAGACAGATCGAGAGATGGAAGGAAAATTTCTGCAGAACCAGAGTTGCGCACTGTGCCCCATCAAACTGGCCTTTTGGTGGATTGACCTGCTAGAAAGATGAGTCTCCTACATCCTTGAGGGTCCCTCTCTTGGCACGGGGTGGTTTTGTTTCTGCTGAAGGTTGTAAACAGCATCACCCCTAGGTTCCAGCTTCTGGCCAGACTCAGCTCAGAGACACCTCAACACTACCATTTGGTGTTCGTGTCTTTCCACCTTTATGGCTCCTCGCCATCATCCCTGAGACTGTCGGATCTCCATGTGCCCACGGCCTACCCAGATCTCTCTCCTGGGCTCGATGACACTTGGGGCCCAGACTGTCTCCTGGTCCTGTGGCCCATCCCTTTGACTCTGCCAGCAGTGCCATTTTGTATTGTGGGGACACAGTCTCTGTTGGGGTAGGGAGGCCCTGTTGGTCAAGAGGTGCTTTTGGTGCCATTGGGGTTACATGACCACTGACGGCTACAAAAACCGGGAAATAGAAAATAAGGAACTAGAAAGGAAGAAATAGGGGAGAAGAAGGCAGGAAAGAAAACAGGTTTTTGAACATTTACTTGAATCTGGCATGGTACCTGGCAATGTTCAATCTCAGTAATTCCTTATGACAACCCTGTGAAGTGGACACTCTCTTTCCCACTTTTACAGATGGGGAGCATGAGGAATATGGGGAATGTGAGGGTTTGAGGACTGAGGTGACTTTCCCAACATCACGCTGCTAGCTAGTGGCCCGTGTAGGACTTGCCCACAGCTCCTGGGACTCCCAAGTTGGCAGACTTCCCTGGGGACACATTTCACTCCTTCTGGGAGGGGCAAGCAGGATTGGCAGACCAGCCAGTAGAGCAGGGGCAGTGTAAGAGAGCTGAGGGGCACTCAGCCTGCAGTCCAGGGTAACAAATCTGGGTTCCTTGCCTCCGGAAGCAGCCCTCCACTGCCTCACAGCCTCAGGGGCCCGCCCGCACCTCCCAGGGGAGCCAGGGAGGTGGGGAAGGATGAGTGACAGGACCTCATCTGCCGCCAGAGCCACAGGGAAAGCACAGCTGGGTCCACGTCACTTGTTGCTGAGCTGGTTGTTGTTTACAGGCCATCCCCTGCCACCTCCTCTGTGTGTGTGTCTGTGTGTGTACAGGTTTGTGTGCAGGAGTTTGGGCCTCATTAGATATGCTTGGAGGGGCCATTTGATTCCAAATGCCTCACAGAAGACTTATCATGGACTCTCGGGGGCTGCCGACACCTCATGAATCTCACACTGGACTGGGAGGCCCTCCCGGTAGCATAGCTTCTTCTATTGTTTAATTTTAAATGCAGATGTCGTAATTTATTCTGTGTGTGGGTTTTCAGTTTCTGCATGTGCTGTTCGTGTGCGGTCCAAGTAATGCCTTAATAAAAGAGAAATGGCTCCCAAGGCAAGTGTCTGCAGCAATTGTAGTCTCGTTGTGGCGGGGGGTGGGAGGGGAGCACAGAGAAGACTAAACCACCCACAGGAGTGGACACACAGCAGCTATCAAAGTTGCCACTGGCTGACCCTAGCTTCCAAGTGTGTCTTCTACAGAACTCCATTTACAACAGATTCTTCTGTGGTCTCCTTGTGCAGCTTCCTAGCAAGAAACATCTGCCCCAGTGGATAGAGGAAACTCGAGAGAGCCTTGACTCTTCCCACCCATTGGGCATCCTGTGGTTGGGCTCCTTTCCTCCCAGTGTGTCACCACCAGCAGCATCCCGTTCATTAATGTGGTCTGTGCACGCTCTAAACCTGGCAGTCCCTCTAGCCTTCTCACTCTCTCTGCTCCTCTACCCTCGGTCCCACCATCCCAGCCCTTCTACATCTCCATTCCTCTTCCATCCTAGAATTTCTTTTCCCTCTCAGTGCACCTTGTCAGTTACTCCTCCTTCAAGACTCAGGGGGAGCATGCATTCCCTCCTCGGCCTTTCCTGAACACCCCCAAATAAACTGATCCCCTAGTTTAAAAAAAGGATGTTTTGGGATCCCCTAGTTTAAGGAAAGGATGTTTTGCAGTCTATGTGCCTAGAATGACTTTGTAACCCTTGCTAGACTTGGTTGAAAAGAGGGAGAATCTACCCTGAATTTTCTTTATTTGTCATTTCGTTCAAAAACTATGTGCCAAACACCACGACTGCCTGCCCCAAAACACTATCTCCACATCTATCGTTTACTCTGCACCACCCCCCACCCACTCCTCGCCAGCTCCTTCCCTAGGTCTTTTCCCCAAGACCAGCTAATCCAGTGACGAAATTCTTAAAGGAATGAGCATGCCATGACTTTGGCATGCTTTTGATTGTTATGCTCTTGAAGAGAGGGCAGTAACTTGTGCAAACAAATCCTGAAGAAGCAAGCATTGTTTCCGCTGCTGTCATCAGGGCCGTACATATCTCTGCCTGGAGCCAGGCCTGATTCTGCCCTGCTGATTGGAATATTGGACTTGGAGGTGTCCATTCTGATTCCGAAGTCTGTTCCTGTCTCCTGGCCTGTGCCAAACTCTCTTTCCTTAAAGGATTGCTTTGGCCTTCCTGGAGTTTGTGGAGGAGAAGAAAGCATCAGAGGTAGGAGGCATGTTTTAAACAAACCATGTTACTTCTAAAATGGTGAAGAGAAAAGTCAGTGCAAGTTCCACAGAATCTTTCTGTGTCTGTATCTATTTTATTATGTTTAAATATGTCTCCTGCACGGATAGCAGGCTCCTGAAGGACGCTGAGTGTGTCTTCTGTATCGTTGTATCCTCTAGAGTAGCCATCAGAGAGCTTTGCATAAAGCCTTGCCCAATAAATGTTTGATGGGTGGATTTCTGAGCAGAGAAGTGGATGAAACAAAGGAAGGCAAGGAACCTGTTCTGGGGCCAGCAAAGCAGCCAAAAGGCAGGCAGAGCTGTCTCGCTTCACTGCCTTCCAGTGATTTAAGAGCAAGAAATGACATCACTAAAAGACCCAGAAGCAACTGGATTCTGAAAATAACAGTCCCTTAAGTCTCTTAGAGGGAGGTTAGGAAGAGTGACAGAGTTAATGGAAGAGAAACAAGAAAGTCACTGTGATAAAAGGCTTCTCTTAAGGATGCTTTCCTCACAGGCTTGTAGCTGAGTAACAAGCAGTATTAGCAGGAGGACAGTCTGTTCGTCTTTCTCACCATCGCTTTCCTGAGTCCCCTTTCTCTGAGCCACAAACAAAACAGTTTCTCTGTTCCCTCTGGCTGCTGTACTTTTCCCAGGAATACCATCTGGGCTTTTTTAAGGGAGGTCTAGTGCAGAGATGGTGTTTATGGGCTGAAAGCAGGAGAGAGCTTCCCTTTTGTCCTCAGACTTCGCTCTTCCTCACCTCTGGCACCCACACTCCCTGAATGTTCCTGATCCTACCATCCCCGGCCAAACTGCATTTGAATAAGGGAACATCTTGGGATGTTCAGTTCACAATTGAGGTCACAAAGAGACAGGAAGTGCAAGGGTCACGAGGGAAAATCACCTGTTATGAGCTCACCAAGGTCGGGGTCAGTGTTCCCAACCCTCTTCATTCTTGGGCTTACCTTGGAATGTCTAAACGTACTAGCAAGACACGCAGGCTCAGAGAATAAGCACTTGGGAGAGACCCTGGAATGGTCCGTGGGTGACTAAGAGACAATCAGAAGGACAGGAAAAAAGAAGGGAAGGAGGACAAGAAGTCTAAGGAACGGAGAGAGATGGAGATGTGGCGATGGAGGGAGGAAGATAAGGAACAAAGGCGGCCTCTTAGCTGCTTCAGGGAACTGATGGCGGCAGTTGCCTCTCTGGTAGTGAGCATGCTGGCTCCGGCTCTGAGTTGAGGGAAAGTGAGGCTCGCTTCTGGAAAGAAAGGCAGGGCTACCCTCGCAGAGCCCTTTCTTCAGTGTGTATGTAACTGTGGGTTCATTTCTCTACTCTCCCCGTGAGACTGAGAGCTTCCCAAGCCTAGAACTTGTCATTCTCTTGGTGTCCAGCACCCAGCGCTGTCCTGGAGCATGATGCTGAAAACAAGCAAGTCCCTTGTCAGGAGAAATAAGAGGAGTGGCCTAGCCAGAACCGTCTCAAGGGGGACCCCAGTGAGACCACTCATGAGAGCTGAGGTCACCTGGGGAGCAGGGTTCGGTCTCTCAGGTGCTGATTCACTTCAATTTAAATCCCTTGTGATAATATCTGAACCCTTTGTCAAAAGAAAGCATTTTAGATAGGCTTTCTTCTCCGCTGATTTTTGTACAATAATTTTCTACCCCCGCTGCAGTGACTGGGCTTCAAGTCACCCACATGTCTATGTGGCTTTCAGCAAGTTGCATAACCTCTTTGTGCCTCAGTTTCCTCAACTGTAAACTAGGATAATAACACCCATCTCATACAGTTGTTTTGAGGGTTAAATGAATTAATATTTATAAACTGGTTTGAACTGTGCCTGGCACATGGTACACATTATGTGTTTGTCTTAGAGAGTTGTTTGGGAAACACAGATTTATTAGAAATCCTCTTCATGTTTTCTTGCTTTAAAACCAAAATCCCCCTTCTTTGTGTTCAATTCATTCCTGAGGGAAGGGTCTTCTTTTTTTTTTTTTTTTTTTGAGGAAGCTCAGCTCTGAGCTAACATCTGCCAATCCTCCTCTTTTTGCTGATGAAGAGTGGCCCTGAGCTAATATGCGTGCCCATCTTCCTCCACTTTATATGTGGGATGCCTGCCACAGCATGGCTTGATGAGTGGTGCCATGTCTGCACCCGGGATCCGAACTGGTGGACCCTGGGCCGCCAAAGCAGAGCGTGTACACTTAACCGCTGTGCCACCAGGCCAGCCCCGGGAAGGGTCTTCTTAATAGATCTGGCAAAGTGAGGATGGCCCTTGGGTTCAGCCCACTTCTTGAGCAACAGAATTTTCTCTCTGAACCTCTTCTAGGTCAGGCTGCACTTACTGTGGGAGCATGTCCACCCCAAAACTCAAATATTAGGGCAAGCCTGGAGGGAAAGGTACAATTGGAAAGTCAGGAAATCTGATTTTTTTCAGGTGGAGCCAAGAGACATAGCTAATTTCCTTTATCAAAATATTATGCACTTTGTAATAGAAAAAATATATAGGATTTTATATTGCTGTTATGTGTCACTTAATATTTGTCCCATTTAAGCCTTATAACCACCCTGCAAAGTAGTTGTTGTTTCTGTTTTACACATGAGGAAACTAACTGGGAGAGGTTAAGTAATTTGCCCAACGTCACAGAGCTGGTTTGAGGCAGAGCCAGGGTTTGAAGTGAAATCTGACTTGATTCCAAAGCCCTTTGGGGGCTCCCAACGCTGGTTCCAGAGCATGTGCTCCAGGCGTGCTACCAGAAAACAGAAGGAATTTCAACCTGGCAGGCCAGGGATCCACGCTGGAGGTTTTCTTAGGACACCAAAGTTTCCTTAGGAAACACAGGCTTGTCTGGTTCTGTAAGCCTATTGCAAAACCCTCCATTGCTGAGTCATTGAACAGCATCCCAGAGGCTGGAAGGGAGCTTTCCGAAGCTACCTGGTCACTCCCGCCCCCTTCAGGAAGTTCAATGCCAAATACACGTGATATTGAAAACAAGCAAGTCCCTTGTTTAAAAAGATCACAGCCAGTCCTCCCAACTGAAAGTTCTTTCTCAAATATTGTGCCCTTTATGTGGCACAGAAAGATGGTACTGGACAAGAGTTGCAGAAGACCCCATGACAACTAGAAACAGCACAGAGCACAGATCTGTGAGACTGGGGCAGCCACGGGATCCCTTCCACTCGAATTTCTACTTTGTTGAAAAACGTTCACTGCTCCCACTTCCTGCAGGATGAACTCTCACCTTGGTTTGGGGTTCGAGGTCCCCCATTATGGAACTCGGCCCTCCCTTATTCTCAGCTTGCCTAAAACTCCCCCTGCTTCTGCCGCATGGGTTTACTGTGTGTTCCCGGCGCCCACCTTGGGCTCTAACTTTGTTCACACCAGCCCCTGTCTCCCTCATTCTAACCACCCCAGCCTGAAGTGACCTTGCTTTCTTCTGACCAGTTCCAACTGGCCTCAGCATGTATTTGGCAATAAATCATATACTCCTGAAATGCCCGCTGACAACAATTCTATTGTCTTGGGCTGTTACATAAATCCTTGATTGTTAACTTTTCCCGTGGTCATTTCTTGCCTCTCCAACCAGAGACTGGAGGGCGACAGCCGTGTGTTACCCATCTTTGCGTGTCCACACCCGGTGCCTGACACCTCGTAGATTCCCAGTCAACATCTCTAGGTTTGTTTTGAAGACCGGCCAACTCTCTCTTTGCTCCCACTTTTCTGTTTGTACCAAGAGTATCTTGAACAAATAAAAAGGAATCTGGCAGTATTTTACTTTCAGGCTGTACTTGAAATTTAGCCTTCTGGAGAGGCTCTGCTGTCTCATTATTGAGAGTCCACTTTATGCCAAGCGTTATGACAGGGCCTTACAGGTAATGCTGGAAGACACTGAGCTAAGAGGACCCAAATAGTTAAGATCCCTAAAACTCTGGACCCGATTTCCCCAACATCCTCAAAACAAACAAATAAAAACCAGCAACAACAAAAACCACTTCTCTGGATGGTTCCTATCTATGAACACCTACCGGAAGCCGAGGGCTCCTAAAAAGAGGGAGGCCAGGTTAGTTCTATTGCTGTTGCTGCTGCTCCCACCATAAAAGACAGCAGAGAATTGGAAACAGGACACAGATCTGTCAGCACATCCTTCTGACGTCACAGCAGGCACTGGTGCTCTCAGGAGAAGGAGGCCGTACCAGGGGAGCTTAGCCAGATATCTTATTTCCAGCAGTTATCCCTGCCACTCCAGAACTACAGAGGTCTCATGATGGCCCAGAGAGGCCTGGGTCTTGCAGCCAGAAGCCACAGCTGTCAATCCACCTCCTAAAAGGATTTCATCCCTCTGAAGACTTGCCTGCAGTTTCCAGGACATCCCAGATCAAGGTAGGGTCTTGACATTAGCCTTTTTTTAAGTTCCCAAGGTGATTTTCATGTCCAGCCGGACCTGAGAACCCCTGGGCTTTAGCTCTGACCTCCTGGGATGCCAGAATGAAGTTTCCAGGTTCTAGCCATCATCTCCATCTCCATGCCTTGCTGGACCCATGGCCTGCAGCAATCCCACTCGGCCCTACATAGCCCAGTTATGATCCAACACCTGTCTAGCACAGACTCCCCCACCACCTGGTGGTGGAATGCAGCCCCTCACATGAGCTTGCTTTGTGACTCTCCTGAAATCACAAACCCTCCAAAGACAAGAGCCATTCTTTGAACTTCTTTACATACCGACAGGGATGAGCCTAGAATGCTATGCACACAGAAGACGTAAGAGGTGCTTAAATACTGCATAGAGGGAGAGACGGACGGGAACAAGGGAGGATAAATGCTTATTAAACAAATATTTATTGTGCATGTACCATGAAGCAGGTGAAGAAACAGTGAACAAGTAAACAGAAGATAAAATAATTTCCCAGATAATGGTAAGTGCGATAAAAAAATAAGTAAACCAACGTAAAGAGATGGGGAATGAATGAATAAATGGATGGAGGAATTTATCAAATGTCTAGTAAATGCAAACTCCACAAACATTTAATTTATATCCACCCAGAGTTTTCCCCACGAAATCGTACAAGAGCAGAGGGAGCCACGGAGTGTCTATATGATTTTGCTAGGGCTGCTGTAACAAAGTACCGCAGACTGAGTGGCTTAAACAGCAGAAATTTATTGTTTCACAGTTCTGGAGACTAGAAATCTAAAGCGAAGGTGTCAGCAGGATTGATTCCTTCTGAGGGCTGTGAGGGCTCTGTTCCAGGCCTCTCTCCCTAGGGTGTACCCTATAGACCTCACTTTCACTTAATTTCCCCTGTAAAGACCCTGTCTAGAAATAAGATCACATTTGAGGTAGTAGAGATTAGGACTTCAACAAATGAATTTTAGAGGAACACAATTCAAGCCATAACAGTGTCCAAACAAAGTTTTCACCTTTCTTTCGGGATCCACATACCGTTCAGGGTTTACCACTTAAAGATTATTTTATTCAGTTGTAAGCTCTTTCAGGGCAGGGACTCTGTAGTTGTTCACACCTATTTCTCAAGTTCCTAGGACCATGCCTGGCACATGGAAGATATTTCACAAATGTTAGATTGAATTAACTTTCGTTCTAGAAAACTCAGGGCCAAGGCTGAAGCCATTTAAACCAGGAAATCAAGAGAGTTGATAGCCTGCGGCAATTCCTGGAACTCTCTGAGTCAAAGGAAATTATGTTTCCATGACACAGAATCTGTCTCTGGATTTCTTAATTAGGGGCATTTGCATGATGAGAGGAGACTTGTTTCTGAATAGTCACTGCCCTCCTCCTCAAATCAATGGCCTCTGCTCCTGACATCAGAGTTACCTCTACAGCAACTACATGAGTCAGAGAGAGAAGGTTTGACTCTCAGGAGGGGAATGAACGGCAGGAAAGGGAGAAAGCATCTTAAGATAGAGACCTCTTACCAGGATGTACAGGCGAAGAAGAGGGCCCACAGTCAGCCTCTTGGTTACCAAATGCAATAGTAACAGCAAAATAGCTTTGACCAAGTGTCTCCTCACCTTCTGGATGTCACTCCTTCCCTTCCAGCTGTTCAGTAAAGGTCTCCAAAGCCCCACACCAACTGGGTCCCCTGCCCTCAGTCCCTGGACCAACTGTGAGAAACCTAACACCCAACAAACCAAACTGTGTGAGCTATACCACCGTCCTGCCTGACATTCCTTGACTCATTGCGGTCTACAGTGGGCTTGCATTGTTCCCCACAGAATTCAGATGTGGTATCTCTCAATCTGCCAACACGGATTCTCTGAATGGGGGGTTCCATACCTCAAGACGTGCTTCCCATGTCTTCTTCCATCACTAAAAACATTGAATGAAGATCTCGCAAAGGCTTTGTTACAATGGGCAGTATTCTTGAGGTCTGCTTGGTCAGATAATCAAGAAAGAGAAGTCAGATGGGTAAGCAGGAAAGTGTTCCCACGCTTTCTCTTCTTCCAATTGGCAACCTGCCTCAGGTATCGAGTCCTCCAGGATGGGCACCATGCAAAACCCTAAGAAAGACTTTTGGAGAATGATCCACAAAGCTAAGGCATGTCAACCAGAACTCTAGACAATAAGAAAGAGAACCTTTTCCTCACACTGCTATGAAGAGGTTGCCAAAGAGCCACAAAGCAGCTGAAAATGGTTAAAAGCAATTAGGGGCTTTTAGTACTGTCTCTGAGGGAAAGAGACAGAGATGGCCAAGATCAAATCCTTGAACTACAGCTTCCCAAGGGAGCTTTGGGGAGAGGACTCTTGGAGCAAATGCTCACAGCTTCTGATCACAGGACTTTGCAGCAAATGCTCACAGCTTCTGATTACAGGACTTTGCAGCAAATGCACACAGCTTCTGATTACAGGACTTTCGACCTTCACTCCAGGAAGTTGGACTGGACCATGTAAGGGCTGGGAGAAATTTGTTTGTTCCTCTGGCCTGAGACGAAACTGAGGCCAGAGAGATGAGCTAACTTGCCTAAACTGTCACACAGCTCATGAGAAGCCAGGAGAACTGGGTCTGTCTAACTGTAGAAGCCCCGGGCCCTGCTCCTTCTGCCTCCCTGTTGCATCCACCCTGGCCTCATTCTAGTCCTCTCTCTAACCTGCTCTGTAATGGCTCTACCTCACTACACATCAGCCTCCTCATCCAAAATACCTTCCTCACGGTCTAGAAGGAGCCCTTGGTCTCTCTCAGAGTAATAAGAATTTGGCTAAGAGGAAAGGACCCTGGAAAAGTGGAGTCCAGCGGGAAAACAGTGAAACAGACCACCCCATCCGGCACCGGAAGAAGGCCATGCCAGGGCCCCTCGTGGTGCCAGAGGAGCCACCCCACATCATTCAGGGGCGCTGGTACGGGATTTCTTTCTCCAGAGCGTTTAATTTAACATGCTGGTGCACCTAGGAACAAAGCCCTTCTATAAGAAAACTAGACAAGCTAAACATTCTTCATGGCCAAACAGTACCACAGCCCTCTCTAGCCACGCTGTTTGAAAATAGCTCTAAAAATAATCTCATGAGCAGCTTTGACGTGCCCCTTCCCAGGAGAAGGTAAACAAGTAAAAGCCAAGGCAGCTGCTGCTCCAGCCGCCTCTTCCTGTATTTGTTTCTTCTCTCAGGGACAAGCGGCTCCCCAACCCCCACCTCTGTTCTTCCTGCTCTCCACGGTTTGTTCCTCCATTAATTCCTCTCCTCCGTAAATTAGACACAGGGGCAGCATCAGTTGCTGACATTTTTTGAGAAATTCTTTACACTTTAGTATGAATTAATTTCTTGCGTAACACTGCCCATCTGACATTTTCGTAGTTGGATCAATATTCTTCAGTAACCAAACTAAGGGACTAGGATGTGGAAGAGGACTGAGGAGGTCACACTAAATGACTTGTATAGGCCATGATGATTCCACACCTGAGGAGACTATAGATGCCTAGAATGGAGCTCACACTTGTGGGTTTGGGCCACTAGATGGCAATTATGCCCCTTTCCACTGTTGCAGCTGGTCCTAGACAACAGGCCTGTCCTGGGAGCCCTGTGATCTGCCCTTGATCTTTTTCTGGTGCAAAGATCTTTGAGAAGCTCGCAAATACCCACTTTCATTACAGCAATCAACTCTTTCTTATCTACCTTTAACTTTACTAGAAATACTTAGAAAATCACTCAGAGAAACATTAAAAGTGAAAAGAGAAAACCCTCATACCCCAGTAGGAGCTCCATCTGACCTATTCTTTATCTCATATTGAGTAAGAGCCTTTGCTTCACTGTCAGTCACCTTCCTTATGTCCTGTGCTTTGGAAAACCTTGGTCCCGGGGACTCCTCTTCGGAGCTGCTCTCTCTTCCCCACCTTTCCCTCAAGGAAGCTTGTCAAGATACTCTGGTTAGACTACTCTCCTGTGCCTCCTTCTCCACCTGGAAGTTCCCATCCACGCTTCTGTGAAGCCTTTTCTAAGTCCTTTCGCAAACTTTAGCCCCACCCTCTCACCAGGTACGTTCAAAACAAATACTTGTTGTAAGTCTCCTGCAGAGTTAATACATCGTTCCATTGTTATTTGCTCACGAGTGTCTTCCTTACTCCATAGCAAGTGTCTAGAGAGCTGGGATAAGGTTTTGTTTATTCTTTCTGATTCCCACAGTGTCTAGCCAATGTGAGCTGCCCACTGCCCAGGTGGAGATTGAAGAGAAAAGAACCCTGTTACCTTCTCTAAAAATCCCAGCTGCCCAGAACTCACCATTATCCAGTCACCATGCACTTTCACATCATCTCTTCTGCCTTGTCCTGGGGCCCAAAGAACTGAATCACAGTATCACTAGGTGGGCGGGTGACGAATGGGGTGTGTTTAGGTGAGTATTTGAGGGGGCATATGTGGAGTGGCATGGAAATACCAACCTATGTCTGCATTCTTCTTGGATACTAATCAATTCCCTTATCTCTGCTTGCTGATGAAGAAATGTCATCTGTCCGGGAGGAGATTACAAAGGCCAAGTGGATGAAAGCCACTTCCATTCGTCTTAACAGTGAGTTCCTTTCCAGCTGTAAGAAAATTATGTCCATGGAAGGACATAATTTGGAATTGTGTGCTGGAATGTTTTCCATCTGCTCTGCTTCCTTCAGAATCTTGCTACTCAATGTGTGGTCCTTGGACCAGCAATATTAGCATCACCTGGGAACTTGCTAGAAATGCAGAATCTCAGGCCGCACCTAGATCTGCTGAATCAGAATCTACAAAATCCCCAGTGATTCACAAGCACATTAAAGTGTGAGAAGACTGACCTACAGCGTACCCGGAGGCCACGGTATTCCATAGCGGGTGTGGCGTCTCTGTAAATTCTGGGGTGTTCTGTCTAGTCCCAAAACGTCAGCTTCACACAGTCAAATTCTGCTACACTTTAGGTGTTTAACAGAAAGCCCATTATTTGACAATGTTGGGGCATTAAACCGCCCTGACACTTCTTCAAGATATTCAGAGTTAACCATAAAGCTCTAATTGGTAGAAACCTGGACCCCAGACCAGGGTCTCTGTCAGGCTTTCAGAAAATTCCTCAGAATTAACCAGGCCATGATACCTGTGACCACCTAGGGTAGTGTGCAGACCAGGTGAAGACAAAATGAAGTTTCTCATAGGTTCTGCAGAAGGCTGCAGTCCAGGTGAGTTTTCTTAGTAAACTGCCTCAGATGATTCTGAGGATTAGCAAGCTGCTTGGGGTGGGAGTGAGGGAGTCATGTGACCTCTGGAGGGCTGCAGCCTGGACTCACTTGAGTGATATTCATGAAGTCTGAAGAGGCCCCTGACTAAAGCGTGGTCAATTCCAGAAATCCTCCACAGAGCGGTAGGCCCAGCAAGGATGGCCTGGGGCTGACTTCAGTCACACTCTGCTTTCTGTAATTGGAATAAGACACTGTTCCCAGGCCTTCCTGAGGTCAGATGAGTTATGGGTCAGAGCAGAGCATGCTCTCAGGGATGATAGAAATCGAGTCCACCAGGGAAAAGAGGCCATGCTATTCACTCATGGAACTGTACAGATTTCCAGGGTTTGTACCAAAGCTCATCCCTGGTGGATGAACATCCATAGGGCAAGACAGGGGGTGAGGCAGCCAGTGTGTTCACGGCCAGCTTAATGTGGAGGAATCTCCTGAGGGCCTACGTGGCATTGTGTGGGGTCCAGAATTCCACAGTTAGGGCTTGACAATAAAGCCAGAAGTGGAACTCCAGAAACGTGTCGAGAACGAGTTCTTGTGCTGGAAAAGTTCCGAGAAACAGAACCAAGAGAGGCAAAGAAATGAAACATACTTTCATAAACCTCAATAAAGATACAGAGTGGAAATGGAAGAAAATGAGGTCCAAGGAGATAAAAATGGGGCGAGACTGGAATTAAAGACCTATTCCATCTATAACCCAATCTTACTCTGAGCTGACCTTGATGTCTACAGAGCTTGTATCATTTACTTTCTTCTTCTATCTTTTCGCTGGTGTGCAGGAAATGATTCCTAGACTCTATTCTTCCTGCTTAGGTCCTAATAGAAGCCTTTCTTCCTCTGTATCCAACCACATTGGCTTTTCCTAACAGAATCTGAAGGGGCCAACAGTCCCTAGTGTGCAAGCATCGACCCATGAAGTATCTAGCCAGAAATTATTCCCAGACCGATGTGAACAATGTGTGCCTTTAACTATATATGTACATAGATATATATATGAATATGTACATTATATATAAGGTTTCATAGCAGGTTTAATAATATTTCCATATTTATAGTATTTCTTAATTTTGTGGTAACAGTTTAATAATTATATATCATTTGTAATTAAACTGTTACCACAAAAATTACCCATAACCCCTTCACCTAAAAGCAACTATTTTTGTCTCTCTATCATTCCTGCATGCCTTAAAATGACAAATAAACACAGCTGAATATAACCCATGTTGTCCAAGCCCACACCTGTCTAAAATAAAGGAGTCACAGTAATGGTAAAAATGGCATTTCTCTAGCGCTGCTGTCACCTTCAGTTTTGAAATCTGACCACTTTCAAATTCTACCCAAGTATTTGTGGGAGTCCCTAAGCAGCAGCGGGGATGGGGACCATCTCTTGTGTTTGCCCTGTTCTGGAAGCTCTGCTGTTATCCCCTGCATGTCTCTACACCCAAAATGTGACTCCTTCCCTAACATCTCCACCCCAGCGGTAACTGCTGAAGCCACTCAGCCCGTTATAGATTTGCAGTCATTTCAAAGGTCCTCCCCTTCCCTTTATTCCTGCACGGGGCTCTCAATGTCTGACAAGCCTCTGGTTCTCCAGCGTGAGCCCTGCGTGCTGGGCCAACTGACAGGCTGAGTGAGTGACGAGGTGGTGCACTTAGAATCATACAGTGGGACACACTCCGGGCAGACCCATGGTTGTGTAATCGCCAGTGCTGTAGCAGTGGTGCCCCATCCAGAAAGCCCATCAGGACTCAGGGGATGGAGGGTGGTGTTAACAAGGGGGAGAATCTTCAAATTGCTTAAGTTAAAATTTAAATTTAAAATTTACCATCTCCTGCTTTAATGATTAGTGGTAACAAATGATGACACACCTCACAACCTGACATCATTAAGAACTGGAAAGCCGGATGTTTTTTGCTATAGGAATTCAAGGATTGACTCAACGGGGCTGAGAGTCAGAGAAGTCTTCACACAGAACATGAGACATGAACCTGAGCCCGTTTTTAGAGATAAGTGAAACTGATATGGTAGGACGAGCTGGAGAAGGCTTTTTAGGTAGAGAGGATGGTTTGAGCATAGGCAGAGAGGCAGGAAAGCACAAGGCTTGTTCAGTGACCTGTTTGGCTTTAACCACCGGTTATTTAAGAAAGTGGGAGATGCAGCTGGAAAAAAATTTGGGGCTGCCACACTGATGAGAAATCTTAATGCCAGCTCAAAAGTCTGGAATTTTCCTAAAGGCACAGGGAGATATTGAAAGATTCTGTGCACATCAATGACATGATGAAATTGGCATTTTAGAGAAAATTGTTCTGGTACTTGTGTTCAGAAAGTATAGGAAAGAAAATGTGAAAGAGATAAAGACAAATGCATTTAATTGTACCCAGTCTTTGGATTTCTTTGAATCTTGCTCTAAATTGCTTGTTTAAATATACTTATCGCTAATTCTAGTAAACGTATTGAGTACATATTATTCTTGACAATTTAAAAATTTCTATTTTTGATGGCAAAAAAATATCACTGAGTGGAGAGCACTCTTTGTGACTCCATTAACCATGCTTGTCTGAAGCTCAGCTGGGCAAAACATCAGACTATGTCTAATTTACTAGACTGTTAGACTATGTCTAATTCATTATATATAATTTACTGTTGGTACATTAGAAGAAATAGCTCCTAGTGACAACAAATTCATCAGAGAGATTGAAAAATGACACATATTCTGAATTAAACTTTTGGTTAGAAAACCAGAAAAATGTGAGATAAATGTCTTTCAAATATGAAAGGTACATAAAATAAGACGACTTCACAAAAATTGTTTTTTCCTCAAATGTGTCTAATATCTATGCATTTATTTTTCCTATTTAAAAAAATAATGATCTTTTTTAAAGTACTTACATTCATGTTAGACTTATTTCTCTTTGGGTTGTTTTGCTTTGGTATGGGTTGGGTTTCTTGTTTTGTTTTGCTTTGTTATTCTTTAAAAGATATTATAAGAGTAAAATTTTTCATTTTTATTTTGACTTTCTATATTTGTAGAGCTCCCCACCTAAGAGTCTTGATGGGAGCGTATCTTGTCTTCCACTGTAGGAGCTGGAAGCTCAGACTCTCACTGTCCCAGCTCCTTTGTCCTTCGGCGTGGGAAAACATCCTAAGCTCGGTCAGACAGACATGAACTCCCTGGACTTTGAAGCAGGGGCTATTGCCACAAAGTAGCAAGTATGCATGTTGGTGACAGGTGGAGGCAGAAGAGCTTCCAGGTCAAGCAGCGGTGGTTTACAGCATTTAAGGCTGGGCCGCACTGTGAGCTGTGGTGGCCAGGGGTTAGTGGCAGTGGTGGCCAGGGGTTAGTGGCGGCAAACAGCAGTGTCCTCTCCAGACTAGTTCCAGGCGTGGTTTGAGGCCCCCGGGTTACTGCCTTCCTTTGAAACCTGGTTTAGCAGACTGCCAGGTGGTTTTGTAGTTCCCAATATCCTTTCAATAAATTCCTTTTCCACTTAAATCAGCCTTGGTCAGCTTCTATTGCTTGTAAGAACCTTGGCTGATATCATAAGTCCACTGTTTAAATAAAAAAGAATGGATATATATATATATAGACAAAGCAAAAAATAAGATCACTCATAATCTCCTTTTTGATAACATCCTTTAACTTTTTGTTTAGACTTTCAGAATTTGTTTTGTACATCTGTATACATTAAGACACAGCACACACACCCACACAATTAGGATGCTTTTTGATGCAAGTAACAGAAAACTCAACTTGAATTGTCTCTAACACAGCTGCTATTCTGGGCATCTTGACCTTTAACCTTACAGAGGCCTCATAAACTGAAGAGTACAGACTGACCTCCTAGCCACCCTTAATGATCCTGGCTTGCCTGATCCTATTTTGAGTCTACTAACATCATTTCATAGAGCCAGGAGGTTCTGCTCTCTGCTAACCACAGAGACTGCTTCCTGACTGAATGTGGTACCAGCAGCTGCCTGCCAAAGCTCCAGGCTTTGTGGACCAGCAGAGGCCCACCCCTAAGAGGGCTCTGAGGACCTCCAGAAGAGATCTCCCGTGACAAATGTTTCCTGGACCCATGATCTGTATCTATGATACCTACTCAGGTTCTCCTCCTTGATCTCTTTGCAACCCTTCCTGCTCAGACCCAAGAGTTTCCCTTGGAGCCGGATTCCCATGCTTGTCCTTTCTTGGGCCTGACATCTTCCATGGTTGTCTTGAATTCTGGCTTTGGACCACCCTAAATTCCACCCTTTCCTCATGGAATTTCCTACCTTTAATTGTTCCATTGCCTTACCTCAGCCAGTTCCTGATTTGTGATTTGGTGTTTTGGTCCCAACGCTGGATCCTGGTCAGAATCCTTGGTCTCTGAGCCTGGTGCCAAGAATTGGATCAAAGTACCATTTCTCCTAGTACCAATCAGTACACTGTAATTCTGGCAATCCTGGAAAAGGAAAGTAGCAGAAAAACCATCAAAATCTGAGTACTATGTCAACAGAGGCAATCTGGGAAAATTATGGGCCAATTTTTGTTTTCTTCCTTGGAGTTGTCTGTACTAAAAATTTATATTTTTTAAACAGTGTGATAACTGTGACCAAATGTAATCCATTGACAGCTAGTAGGGTTTATCCGTATTAATAAGTCCATATTAGCATAATGACTTTTAAAGTATATTTTAAACCCAACTGACCATTTTTTTCCACTTTTAAGGAGTGGCATAAATTATTCCAACTGATCTAGGAAGGATAGAAAGAAAGTTTGAAAGGTCAAAATATCCACCAGTTATTGGGTGTTGATAATTGCAGAAAGGGCCCCTTTGTTTTAACTTTCAGGGGGTTGTAATAAGTCTAAATAAGCACCAATATCTGTCCTATCCTTAGGCTGAGAGTCCTTGACCTTGGGTTAGGGAACCAAAAGGAGTAGAAGGAGGGATGCAGGATAAGCAATATCTAATGTCTATGAAACCTCCATTTCATCCTAAGTCTTCAGTGGACTCTACCACATACTCAAATGTGTCATGTGAGATTGGAGAGGAGGGAGAAAGAAGGAGGACATCACCAAGAAAACAAACAAGCAGAAGAAGAGCTGAGCTCCATCTTGAGTCGGACAGAACACAGGGAAGAAAGAGCTGCCAAAGGTCAGATGAAAATGAGACATTGGAAACCAGAACTGAAGCCAAGTGACCATGACAATATGAGCTTCCCACTTCCACTACGCCATCCTGGGCAGAGGGCCATGCTGCCTCCTTGAAATGCAGGCAGGAAGTGGGGTGAGGGCCAGATATTTCTTAAGTCTTGAAGGACAAACTCATCTCTGCTGACACCTGGGTTTGGGTCTGGAATATTTTCACCTCCTACAATCTACTTTACTTCTTCAGGAGTTTGCCATTATCTCTATCTGCATTTGCTGCCATATAGGGAGACCCAACAGAGAAAAACCAACCCAACAGAGAAAAACACAATTAACAAGCTTACTTCTCATGTAGAACCGACTTCTTGAGTACTTCTCATTGGTCATCAGCGACCCACTGACACTAAATTTAAACAATGTTGCCTAAGAAATCTGCATATTTAAGTTGGACAATACCTTAAACATGCTCACCTGCCTGTGACATCCAAAGAGACAGAGAAAATAGGAAAGAGTGTGCATCTCTGACGGTACAGGAGTGAATGAACACAGGCATCCATTAGTCAGTGTGTCCTACATAATGAATGAACAAATGGGTGGGTGAGTGAATGAATGAATAAACCCACCCTTCAGAAAATCCTTTCCAGAATAGAACATATTTCTTTAAAAAGTGTTTCCTTCTTTTCCTAATTGTGAAAAATCTGATTATCTGATCTGATCTGCTCTTCAAATTCTGGTCATATTAATTTTCATTTGAATTGTTTTCCCAGAATGATCTCTTCACAGGTCCTGAGTCAAATGCCAAGGAGAGGAGATAGGCTCTCTGCTGGGTTTAATGTGGGAGACAAGGAGTCTTCTCGATTGTTTCCTGTGAGTTCCTGCATGCCCTGGCACTCTCAGCTCTAGGCATAGATCCCCCTAATCTACAAGCTTTGGGTCAGCTTGTTCCTGAGCTGGTCTTGACCACAGCGGGAGCCTAGCCCTATCAGCTGGTGGGGCCTAGACAGTCCTGTCATTTGCTGTGAGTCTCAGGTGGGCCTTAGCAACCCAGCTGTCCACTCTGCTACTGCATACCTCAGCATACCATGTTTATCCATCTGTACTTGACCTCTTCCTGCTTGCCCGGAGTTCTGCTATGAATTCTGGTCCATTTGACCAGAGTGCAAACTCTTTACCTGGATCCTAGCAGCACTTTCCCATTTCCTCCCTGTATCCCCAGACTCAGCCTGGGCATGGATTTGAATAAACAGATCTTTGAAAGTCATGATCTTGTCCCTTCCTGACTTTAGTACTAGCATTGCCTGGAAACAGTTCCCATCTTATAGAGCGATCTCCCTTAAGTACCACCATGGAAGTGAGCCAATAGTCTTAAAATAATGTCTCAGTTTATCTAGGCAGGTGGGGTGTAAGTGGGGCTAATATCAATCTGGGGGACAAGGCATGGTAGCAGACATTCAAAGTCAGATGGTTGCCATCTGTAGTAGTGACTTAGTTTGAGACCATCTGTTCATTCTTGGCAGGTGTGGTGACTGGGTCTCAACTCCTAGGAAAAGACAGATAAGAGCTAGGCCTTACTTAATTGGGCTGGTGTTCACAGGAGGTCTCCAGTTCTAATAGGCTACCAGCTTGCCAGGCAGGGAAACTCAAATGGGTGCCTGCTTCTACAGACCAGTTCAACACAGGCTGGGGCGAAGAGGGCATAGCTTTTTAAACTGTGGGTCTCAAGGAACTAGTTATTTGATATCAATTTAGAGGGTCTCTACAAGCATTTTTTTTTCCTTTTTCTCCCCAAAGCCCCCCAGTACATAGCTGTATATTCTTCGCTGTAGGTCCTTCTAGTTGTGGCATGTGGGACGCTGCCTCAGCGTGGCCTGATGAGCAGTGCCATGTCCGCGCCCAGGATTCGAACCAATGAAACACTGGGCCACCTGCAGGGGAGCGCGCGAACTTAACCACTCAGCCACGGGGCCAGCCCCTACAAGCATTTTTTAATGAAATGAAATATAGAGGAGAACAGAAAGTATCAAAGTATATCTACTGTATTAAGGAGAAGTATGTTTTATGAAAATTTTCTTCAGTTACATATGTTCGTATGTGTACTATCTCTGAGATATGGGAGAAACGGGAACTGTGGGATGGAGAGGGAGATTTATTTTCATTTTCAGTTTGAAATTTTTACCACATGCAGAAGATAAAAATATAAGCAACAGAAAAATATTTATGATAACTATAATGGACAAAAGCTCAATACTCAAAATAAATAAATCCTGCAAGAAAACCACAATTACGAGAAGATAGATCTGTTATTACAGCATTGTTTGTGACGACAACAAATTGGAAATGATTCAAATTTCTATTAATGAAAAACTAAATAAACTATGGTTCATACTACTTCGAACAACTATGCAGTTGTTAAAAAGAGTGAGAAAGATCTATATGTACTAACATGAAAAAATATCTAAGATGTATCTTTCAATGAGAAAGTAAGTTCCAGAATAAGGTGTATGTTATGATGGCAATTTATTTATTCAACAAATATTTATTTAGCACCTACTAAGTGCTAGATACCATCAACTATTGGGGATCCAGAAAAAAATAAAACAAAAAAAATTCCTGACTCTTGGGTCTTAAGCTCTAACGGTGGAGACTAAAAATAAATAAATTTTCTAGTATAGAAGTGAAATATACAAAGGAAAAAATAAATCAGGGAAGGAGAATATAGAGTCTCAGGAGATGAAGGTCACACTTTTAAATAGGGCGATGGGGAAGACCTTCCGCAGAAGGTGACATTTAAGCAGACTTGAAAGAGGAGAGAGAACAAACCATGTAGATACTGGAAGAAGAGCTTTCCAGACAAAGGGAACAACAAATCAATGGCTCTGAAGAAGGAGCATGCCTGGATTGTTCAAGGAACAGCAGAGGCCAGTGTGGTAGGAACAGAATAAGCATTGCTTTTATAAATTGAAAAATATGGATATACACATATGTAATAAATACTTAGACTCCATGGGCAAGTGGACACTAGCTATGACTAAATAATTCACATGAGAAGGAACAAAACCTCAAAACAACATTTAGAACATTTATCTAGCTTCTCTAATGAAAAACCAAATATTCAAGTCAGGCATTCTTCCCAACATGTCCCCTTGTCATACACCTGCCATGCGGTAATGTCATTCCTTGTATCCCTACCTAGTGTGTGAGCTTTGTGAGTGTAGAAACTGTTTCTGTGCCTGTTGTGTTTACAGTTTTAGCACTGCTCCTGACACTCATGGGCACGCATAATGGCCTGCTGTTCTATGGTGCTCACCAGAGGCCAGGGACAGTTCAAAGCACTGAACTCATTTAATCTTCACAATATGCCTTTGAGATAGGTACCGACATTGTTGTCATTTTAAACATAGAGTACTGAGACACAAAGAAAGTAACTTACTGAAAGTCATAGGTCAGAGCAAGAATTTGAACCCAGGAAGTCTGGTACCAGAGTCGACTTAAACCATTATAATGCTTTTTAATAATATGCTCAATAAATTCATCGGTATGACATAAAACTTAATATTTATCAGGCTAAAATAAAAGGAATAAAACCCTTTGCTGGAGAGGCTGTGGGAAAACAGGCACACTGGTCCATTCCTCAGAACACAGTGCCTTAGAATCTTTCAGGAGAGTAGTCAGTCAGTATGGGCAAAAGTATTAGAACTGTTTATCCTTTGGATGTACAACTTCTTTCGGTAAGGCATAAAGAGATAACTTAAAACAAACAAAAAAGTTACGTGAATAATCATATTTGTATCTGTACCATTTATAATAAGGAAAAACAGGACGCAACCTAAATGCCCTGAGTCAAGGACTGGATTTGCAAAATATAAGGTAATACAATGTGAGCATATAACGATTAAAATGATAACTTTGTGATCTATATTTATGTATCTAAATGTGCATAGGAAATAAAACTAAGTGGAAAAAGAACCAAACTAATGTGTACACAGGCGTAAAACCTTATATTTTTGCAATGATAAATAAGGATTAAGAGTTTTATATAAACAGTTAGCTATGTTAATACCACAAACTCTGTGATTTGTTTTCCATAAAATTTTTTTTAAATGTGTAATTACAAGGACAGTAATGTACGTCATCCCTCAATAAGCCTGAATTCATGAGGTAAGTGCTATAAAGGCCATTTCCTCTAAGAACGAATTTGGGAGTGTTGGTAGCTGCCAGTATGTGCACATCCGGGCCTGGGGTTAGGATGGTAGAACAGTTCTTTCAACCCTGCTCCTAGGTGGAGAGAACTTAATTTAGTCTGAAATCAGAATCTCCAGAGAAGTGACCCATGCTTCTGTACATGGAGAAAAAACTCTAAAGAAATTCTGATAAGCAGCTATGTTTGAGAGTAATGGCAATGATACTTGGACAAACTTATATCTATAAAATAAAGGATTTATTATTAGTTTAGCTAATTTGATTGATATGAAGTGCTATTTTCTAGCTGATAGATTTATTGAATTTATTCATTAAAAGGCACTTTTAGGTGCATACGTTTTAAAGAAGCAGCAGAAAAATGCTAGCAAAAGACTAGAAACAATCTAAATATCCATCATTTTCAGACTGGTCAAATAAATAATTGTACTTCCACACAATGGAAAAGTATGCTGCTGTTTTAAAAAATGAAGGAGAACTTCATGTACAAATAGGAAGCGTCTCAAAGATATATTGTTAAAAGATAAATGTGAGATACAGAACAATATGTCCATTATGTTACAGTATGCCCCTCCCCCAGCTTGTATATTCATAGACTCTCCCTGGAAGGAGACACCAGCAACTGGTAAGTAGTTGCCTCTGGGTACGGGACTAGGTTGATTGAGGTTACAGTGATTAGATAAAAGGGGAAATTGGCTTTTAATTATACACCCTTGTATGTATTAATACTTAAAAAATAAAATATGAACAATTAGGTACAAATGGAATCCTAATCTACCTAAATTTCATCCATTATTAATCATTGCCAAATTATCAGGGATGTCAACCCAGATCTAAGAATTCACTGCAAATCTTTTGCAGGCCTCATTCACTTCACTGCTTTGGTTCCAAGGCTGTTCTGTTGGTCTTTCTTCCAGTGTTGAGCTTTTAATTAGTTGTTTGTCCTATTTTCTCTCTGGGAATGTATCTGTTCTGTATCTTGAAGCATTCTCATTTCAGCTACCTGGGGCTTCCTGGTGGTGTAATCAGTAAGAGAAGAGGCCTTTGTTCTTTTTCCACTGACCTAAAGAGGTCAGAGAGACACCCAGCAAAGCAAATAAACAAACATACCCCAGAGTCCTGTATCATCAGAATACTTGGAAGCATCTTTTCTTAGGGTCTCATCCACTCAAGCATTTCTTTTAACAACCAGAATTTCTTTTTTTTTTTTCTGCTTTATCTCTCCAAACCCCCCCATACATAGTTGTATATCTTAGTTGCAGGTCCCTCTAGTTGTGGGATGTGGGACGCTGCTCCAATGTGACCTGATGAGCGGTGCCATGTCCGTGCCCAGGATCTGACCCCTGCGCCGCCACAGCGGAGCGCACGAACTTAACCACTCAGCCGTGGAGTCGGCCCCACAACCGGAATTTCTTCTAGCAAGCTTTATGAATCCTAACAGGTACCAGCACTTTTGTGTAATGGAACTTCTTTATTGAGCAGTGAAGTATTGAGGATTTACAATGAATTGGTTGCTAAAGATTTCCTGAAAAAGATTTCAAGAGGGCATTTTAAGCACAATTTGAACATAACATATTTTGGTAAAAAATAGTATAATATCCAAACCCACAGAATGTACAACATCAAGAGTGAACTGTAATGTAAACTATGGACTTTGGGTGACTATGATGTGTCAGTGTAGGTTCATCAGTTGTTACGAATGTGCCACTCTGGTGCAGGATGTTGATAGTGTGAGAACCTGCCTTGCAGAATGCCTGGCATATAGAAGATCAGCCATGAATGTGAATTCTTCTAGTTTTTGGGGAGGATTCTGGGAAACTTTGTCAATGTTTCCCCGTTTGTGGCTCTTTTGCTCTGAATTCTGCTCTGAGTCAACACAATCCTGAAGAACTCTTAGATTACATGAGAAGTCTTTTTGAGAAGGCTCTTATGCTTCTGCCTGGTATATCTCTTTTGGTGCCACTCTTAGCTTCAGACATGATGGTACCTGCCATTTAGGCCACATGACCTCATGAGCACATGACCTTTGGTGAACAGACCAGACATTAGCTTAGAGCAGTGGTTCTCAAAGTGAGGTCTCCAGACCAGCATCATCATCAACACCTGAGAATTTGTTAAAAGTGCAAATTTTCAGGCCCTACTCCAGACACACTGGATCAGAAACTCTGGAAGTGGGATCCAGTAATCTGTGCTGTAACAAATCCTCCGGATGATTCTGATGCATGCTAAAGTTTGAGAATTAATATTGGAGCAAAAGATGAAGGAAGAAGCCAACTGCTTGCTAATGCCTGGAGCAATTCAGCAATGTTGCAGGAAAATGAAAAGTTCAGAAGAAAATTGGCAAGTCAGGGAGGGGCGGAGACGGGCAGTGAGGATGAAAAGGGTAAAGCGTACATTGCAGGGCTTGGAGCCAAAAACATATCCCTAAAGGGCAAAGGAGGGGATGTCAGCTCAGAGGAAGAGAACCTAAAGCCCTGGGGATATATTGCAGGTGTGTGTGTGTGTGTGTCTCCTTTTTGAAAACCAAAAAAGGAAAGATCTCTCTCAGCCAAGGACTATAATAGGGGTAAGACTCTGAGGTGGCTGTGAACCTCTCCAAGGCAGGGTAGGCAGGACTCCTTAAAAGAATTTTGAAGAATTATGTTCTTTCTAATACTTTTGTTTTTAAAGAATTTCTCTCTCTCTCTCTCTTTCTCTCCTTTCTTTCTTGCTGCTTTTTGATAAGGAAGATTGGCCCTGTGCTAACATCTGTTGCCAATCTTCCTCTATTTTTTTCTCCCCAAAGCCGCAATACATAGTTGTATGTCCTAGTGGTAAGTTGCGCTAGTCCTCCTGTGTGGGATGCTGCCATAGCATGGCTTGATGAGCAGTGTGTAGGTCCACTCCCAGGATCCAAACCGGTGAACCCTGGGCCACCAAAGTGGAGCGTATGAACTTTAACCACTTGGCCACAGGGCCAGCCCCTCTAATACATGTTTAAGTTGACATTTAAATTTTTTCATAATAAGTTTAAAAAGTTGAAAAGGATACAATTCTGGCAAGTTATAAGTAAATCTGTTTTATCGCTCTTAAACTTTACAATGATATCTAAATGCCAAATCTTGATACCTATGCCATCAATTTTAAAAGTTTGTAACAAGCTCTTCTGTCACAGTTGAAAATTTTATCTGGCTTATTTTTCCTCCTTGGGTTTGTATTTTCATCCCACTTCCTCCACAGATTTTAACCTGATGTAACGTATTTCTATGTTTGGAAGTCTTTTATTGATCATCCTAGCATTCTTCAACAATAGTATATACATGTGTAAACTGAAAGTTTAAAATATTTCCTGTGACTAAAGCTCTTAGTGTTAAAAAGTTTCTTTTGCATTGAGCACTAAAACAATTATTAGGAGTGCACAATTGAGCAAAAGTGTACATTATTATGAATTTTAATAAGCTTATTAAACCTAAAAAGGAAAATTTTGTTGGAACTACATTCATAATGAGATTGATTGAGAGGCAGTTTATAGGATCTTGATTAAAGGAATTGTCACAATGTCCCTCTGTTTGTTGCTTTGGAAGTTTAACACTTAAGGGTGATGCACAACTGTGAGATTTGAAATGTCGTTCTTTGACAAAGTAGAAGAATCACTGTGATATGTGAGGAGAAAAATTAAACTCTCAACTGCAAGTGCGTATCCAGATCAACTATAGGAAAGAGTTCATGTGGAACTTGAGGATCTGGAAGTCAGTTCCCTTAAAACTGCCCATGCCCCTGTACCAGTTGGAAAGTCTTTACATACCTCTAGGGGTACCTCATTTGAAGACCCTGTGTATGAAAAGGGCTCTGGCCTGGAAGTCAGAAGACTTGGGTTTGCTTTGAATTTTATTTCTGTCACATTAGCTATGGAAACTTGTGCAGAGGGGAGGGAGTCCACATTTTTTGAGTTTCTACCGTATCCCAGGCATGGACTAGATGCATCACCTGTTATTCATTCAACACACACAGCAACTATATGAGACAGATGTGATGACCATTAGCCCCATTTTTAGATGGGAAAACTGAGGCTCAGGAGATGAAGAGCCTAGCTTAATGTCATACAGTTAGGTAACAATGAATGCAGGATTCAGTCTCAGCTCTGCAATCACTCCGTCACAATGTTTCCTTGAACAAATCATTTTCCCACTATGGGCCTCAGTCACCTATAAAACTGAGGGAAATGAGCTGGAAGAATCATAAAATCACTTCCAGGGTTGACTTCCTATAAATCTGTGTGCAGCGGAGGCCAGGGCCAGAGGTGAAAGGGGCTTCCCAGAGATTCACACCCCAAGGGATTAGATGACGATGTGGAAGAGATCCAGAAATTTACCACACCTAGTGGTGACTCCTACAGAATGTATGTTGGGTTAAACTCTAAACAGCTTGACCTGGCATCCAGCCCAGGAAGAATTTGGTGAGACCTGATCTCAAAAAAAAATTACTGGGCATCTAATAATGGACACCTACAAGGGAATCACGAAAAAAAAAAAAACCAAGAAAATACGTGGAGCCCTATTTGGATTCAATGAAATCTAGCCATAAAAATCTATTTCCATTTTTCTCATTGATATACTGAGATCTGTTGAACACCCGGTACAGTCATAAGGCTTATGAAGTGCCTAATTCAAGAGTCAGTTCAAAATTACAGTGAAATGGTAATTAACTTCATATTATATTTTAGAATATGTGGATCATATGACTCTCATATGGACTCATATGGGCTTGTTTCTTTTTACTTTACAGGTAGTGTATGACAGCTTCTCAAAATAGCAGTCTACATTTTCTGCTTTGACTTCATTGCTACAAATTACTCCTTAATATTTAACTACTTGCAACTTGGCTCCAACTTCATTGGAATTATTTTCTCCAAGGTCACCAAACTACCTCTTTATTGATAGACTCAGTAACATCTTAAGAATTTTTGTCCTCCAGGAGCTTTCTGCTGCATTTGATGTGACTGATTTTATCTTCTTCTTTGTGCAATAATGTCCAGCTTTGGCTGACCCAACATTATGCTCATTAGGTTTTCCTCATACCCTCTTTTTTTCTTTTTTTTGAGGAAGATTAGCCCTGAGCTAACTGCTGCCCATCCTCTCTTTTTGCTGAGGCAGACTGGCCCTGAGCTAACATCCATGCCCATCTTCCTCTACTTTTTTTTAATACGTGGGACGCCTACCACAGCATGGTGTGCCAAGCGGTGCCATGTCCATACCCGGGATCCGAACCGGTGAACCCCAGGCTCCAGAGAAGCAGAACGTGCAAACTTAACCACTGCGCCACCTGGCTGGCCCCTCCTCATACCGTCTGAGCACTCTTCTTTCTCCTTCTGGGAGATTCTTCCTCCAAATACCCATCATATGTGGCCCTTGTTAAAGGTTTTGTTCTTAGCCATGTCTCTTTTTTACTTTAGGTGAACTTGAACATTCTCATTCTCTAGGGAAAGCTTCTAGCATCTCTGAGGATGATTCACAAATCTACATTTCAGCTTTGTGCTCCAAAGCCAAATGTCCAACTGCTTCTAAATATCCTTAGGCGTTCACATTCAACATGTCCCAAACCAAATACTTCATTATCACCTTAAAGTCTGCCCCTGAATTTCCTAATTCTGATAACGGACCCACCATTCTCTCAGTCATCCAGACTAGAAATCCTGCTATCTTTGACTTTTCCCAATATGGTTCTATATAGTAACTAGAAAAAAAATATGTAAAAGCTTAAGAAGAGTTGTATGCTTGCTTTGGAGACAGTGAAGTAGGGAGAAACTGGGAATTCACTCCTAATTCATAAGTGGTCTGGAGGGTGAGGCAGCCACTGAGAGAGCGTGCTGGCAGTCACTACATCAGTGAATTGCAAGTTCTGTTGGTAATGCCTCCAATATGTTTCTCTTTCTGTCTCTTCCTTTCCGGCCACACTGCACTAGTTTAGTACCTTGTGTCGTTTGTCCTGGATTATTGTAATAGCCTCCTAGATGTAAGGCCGTGGGCTGGATTCTCAACATCTTCCTGCACAAGTCAGGACAAGAGAGATGCGAGCAAGCAGTAAAACTTAGCCGCGGGTAGAGAGAGTGGGAAGGAGGGTGGTTAGCTGACGATTAGAGAAACATAAGGCAACAGTGTGCAGTGGACCTCAACAAAGTTGGTGCTGTCTTGGGTCACAGTTTCAGACCTAGAATGAGAAAGGTGATCAGACCTCTCTAGTTGGAGGGTGTCACAAAGTTGGATCACTGCCTTCTGTTCTTGCAACAACACATGAAAAGAAATAGAGACAAGGGGCTGGCCAAGTGGCGCAGAGGTTAAGTTCCTGCATTCCACTTTGGCGGTCTGGGGTTTGCAGGTTCGGATCCCGGGTGTGGACCTACACACCACTTGTCAAGCCATGCTGTGGCAGGCGTCCCACATATAAAGTAGAGGAAGATGGGCACGGATGTTAGCTCAGGGCCAATCTTCCTCAGCAAAAAGAGGGGATTGGCAGCGGATGTTAGCTCAGGGCTAATCTTCCTAAAAAAAAAAGAGACAATATGGAGTTTATTTGAGAGAGTCATCAGGGTAATGAAGGGCCCTAAAGTTATATCTCATGAAGAATGTTGACTAACTGGAGATATTTAACTTGGAGAAAATACAACAGAGAGATTATGGTTGGCTTCATATATATAAAAAACTATCTTGTGGAAATCACCTAAGAACTTTATAAATGTCAGTGTTGTCCTGAGATGGAATGCATTCATTTCAACAGATATTTGTTGTATGCCTGCTCTGTGCCAGGCACTGAGGATATGTGATAAGCAAGACAGTCCCTATCATCATGGAACTTGATTTCTGATCTGACAGACAACAAGCGAATGAACAAATACGTAAATGAGTAATATAAATTCCAGAAAGTGATGGGATCAGATGCTAGGAGTATGTGAGCCTAGATTTTGGGACCACTTGGCAGGAAGGTTTTAGAAGAGATTTAAGCATTAGATGGATTATTGGATCAGATGACCTTAGGGGACCCTTCAACCCCAAGAATTTATGATTCTGCTTTTCTACTATTATCTACCAAATTAGGACTTCCTCTCAGATACCCTAAGGCTTAGAAACCCCCAACTCCTTGCTATTCCAGGAACAAGCCCTGTACTGCAGTTAGTGAGTCAGCAATGACTCAGTGTGAGTATTTGCCCATGTGGTTCATTTGCCTGGAATGCCTTTCTCTAACTTCTCTGCCTCTCAAAATCCTCCTTGTCCAACAAGGCTTAACCCAAAGATAAACTTTTTAATCAAGATTTCTGGGTACCCTGAAATATGTTGTTCCCCACTCTGGCCCAGCAACACTCAGCTTGTAACACTATTAAAGCCCTCACTGTGTTTTACTTGTATTGGAGTTCACTATTTCTCAGTCTGCTTCCCTACTAGCTTCTGATTTTCTTGAGGGCAGGGACCAAATCTTCCTTCTTTTATAATGGTCCATAGTGCGAATCTCCTAGTCATTGCTTTGCACTCAGAAGATATTCAACAAATAAATGAATGTGACTCCAGGCAATAAATACGTTCATTATTATCTGAAGTGAATTAGACATGACCATTGCTTTAAGTAGGAAAAGGAATAACCTATTGGTTTAACCAAGAATCTTCTCTCCCAATCTCTGCTATATCCCTCTCTGCTTACTAGCTATGTAGCCCTGAGCACATTGCCTAACATCTTAATGCCTCAGTTTCTTCGTGTATACAATGGCAATAATAATAGTACCTACTTCATAAGATTTTTGCAAGGATGAACAATCCCCATCAAGAGGCTAGGTCAGCACCTACCACATAATTAGCCCTCACTAAATATTAGCAATTATTATTATAATGATGATTAGGCATTCCTGCCCTCCAGTAGCTTTAAAAGTATGGTTTCATAGGAAGAAACAAGAATTTTTGAACAGAAATTACAAAAGAACGCAGATGACTGATTTTATATTAGGTAAAGCTTCCATCATCCCTATTAGGCAAAGACAATTTGACATATAAAATTAAGAGGGAAGCCCCTACTTGTGTTGACTTGGAAAATAGTGTAATAGAAGAACTAACTATAGTTACCAGCAAGAGCCCCTGTAGGGGATGGGCCTTAGAGACAACCTCCCCTCTATGGAAGAGAAAGAGATGGTTCAGAGAGGTTCAGTGGTTTGCTCAAGGTCACACAGCTGACTGTCAGAATGGGGAGACTAACGTTAACCTTCCAGGTCTGCCTGGCTCCTTAGCCCCTGCTCTTTCCACTGCACCCTGCTGCCTTCCAGTTGCATGGCTGAAGACACCACAGATTGGAGATGCAGTTAGTCCAAAGCCTCACAGGCCCCAATTCTTCATTGCTAGCACTGTATGGGCAGCAAGCCTGATTTCAGACTCTTGGGGCTGAGGCTGCTGATTCTCTTCCGGGCGTAGGGAGAACTGACTCACAGGCTCAGGCAGGCTGGGCCCTGCAGGGGGAGGTTCTCTGGGGCTCCATCTCTGAAGGCTGGGGACATGGCAGAGGTAAAAGATCTGAGGTCTGTCTGACGTGCATTTAACCCAGGAGAGGGAAGAGAGCATGACATGGTTCTGTATCTAATGTGTCCAGAAGACAATCCCTGGAATGGACCAAGACGTACCCAAAATGCCAAAGCCGAGGAAAAGGATGTGTGACTTATGCTTGGAGCAAGAAGCAACAATCAGAAAGGATAGACCTCATGGCCTTGCTCTTTGAGAAGTGGGTGTAATGTTAACGAAAAATTGAAAGGAGTTAGAGTTACTCTGATCCCAAGCAAGGGAACGGTGTTCAACAGCTGAGGTTAGAATAAACAGAGAGGAGGAACTGAAGCCCACCCGAGAGGGGAGGTGGTACAAGCACATCTTGCAGGTTTTTTTGAGTCTTGGGCTTAAAAGAATTATATGCCAAGAGACTGATTGGCTAACATTGACCTTTATATTATTAATACATTATATTTAGATAGACCTTTTCACTTATAAACACTTCTCGTTTCATAGTCAACAAATTCAATTTAATAAACGTTTATTAAGTTTTTGCTTATGCAAAGCGCAATCACTGTTCTCCACTCAAATTGGATGACACGATCTGTGAAGTCTTCCCCAAATATAGATCCAGTGCACCCTGCTTCTTGTCCTGGGTCACAAAGGGCTCTTGGTGCACCTCTGCCACGTGCCAGGAAAGAGGGAGGCCTTGGACGAAATGCAGCATCTTCCTGAAGAGTCAATTACTTGAGGATTTGTCTGGATGCTTGTAGGGGTAGGGGTGGGGGGTGCATTTCTGTATTGAGGCAAACAACCATTTTCCATTTTGTGGAGTACAGGGCAAAGTCTCCTCCTTTGAGCTTTGTTATGGGAAGATCCCAGTGTAATAGGGATGTTTCTTTAGTGGTGAAGTCTGAAAAGTATTAAATCTTAACCTGGACACTTAGACTAATGAACTTACTTGTAGGCATATTAAAACTTCATTGATTTAGGCTCCATTTATTTGGAATTTTTAATAATTTGCATAAGTACTATAGTCTATGTAAACGTGAAAACAATGATGAGAGCTATTTTATTTTTTTAAGTTCCATGGTGATGATTTAAATATTAAAGAAAATTTATTTAAAAAACACCCTCAGATTATAATGAGTAATTTGCATTCAAATACTTAATACACGAATTGTAAGTATTCTTATCTACTCATCAAAGCAGATTCGGAAAGTTGATCAGTCTCACTTTGAATTACATTATGTATTTGAACATTTACAAAACTTCCTTTGATTTTCTTTAACAATATTCTTATAATCAAGGGTTTTCCTTCACTTTTTTCCTCTTCCTGCCATTCGTGATAATCAGTAAGGTTTAAATCACTAACCACCTCCCATTTTCTACCACATAAACCTTCTAAAGAGGGTGTGGTTTCCTAGCTTCCAGTTGGACAAGTTGTAACAGGGTCATTGTACTGACGTTCCCCAATACGGTTACCCTTATGACCTTGTTAACTTCAATTCAGAGGAAAAACTCAGCAAACAATAATAACCCAATGGACCATTCCCCAGAGTAACCCTGACACACCTGTTAATCATTTCTTGCCCTGAACCATTCATTCTATTTAGATAGAAGAAATTGTCACAAATTTCCCTTCCAAAGCCAGGAGAACAAAAGTTTCCAGATTAATTCCCAGCTTTAGTGAATTCCCTATTAAGAGGGGGGCAAATTCTACATAAAGATCCTTTGCTTCAAACACAGTATGTTGTAAGCACATTGAGTTTTTAATTCTCAATATTGCTTCATGCATCATTTATCCCATGCCACGCTGTTCTCTGCATACCAGTCAGTTCTACTCATCCCGTCCCAGTGCTCAGGACTGGAGGAACAAATTGTGTGGGGAATAGAAAGCACGTTTTCTTGGCCACAATGGAAGGGCTGTGTGTGGCATATATACCACCTCACTTCTCTGGGCTTTAGTTTCCCCGACTATGAAATGCAGGGGTTGGAATGAGCACCACCTTTTTGATGACTGCTGGCTTCAACAGTACCTGCTTCTCCAAAGTGAGACAGGAAGAGGTGAGATTGGAAAGGTGGTGGAGGCTGCTGGATGACTGGCGGGTGGGTAGTTGAAGGAGGACTTTGAATGCAAGACTGAGAGCTTACATTTCCTGCAGCAAACAGGGAATCAATTTAGGTTCCTGAGCAGCTGGGTGAAGTGATGACGGTGGCGTGAAAGTTAGATCAATCTGACAAGTGTGCAGGATGCACTCGAGTGGATTTAGGGATGTCACACATACACAGTAATAGCAAAGTCAGGGCAAACATCTCTTCACTACTTTTCCCTCCCAGAATGGAAGAGATTCTACTCTAGTCTTATTGAAAAGAGCAAATTAAATGAAAACTATAATCCTAAGGAAAAATTCAGGGCTGAACTTTTCGTTATCTTCCAACAATCGTCCTCACCCACGTCCCCTACGTGAATACAGGCATTTAAAGTTTTCAAACAGTTTTCACAGGTGCTGTCTCACTTCATCCCTTCAAAAACCGAGTATTTTCCAACAACAGAAGAAGTAAGACCAAGAAGCAACTAATCACAGACTCTTTTTGGTAACCTGGCTACATTAACATTTCGTTATGGAAAGGTTTGCTCAGCTGATGGCTACTCAGAGCAGGTACTCTTGGGCCGTAAGCCATGAGTGATGAAGCATGGAATCCACCTCCTGAGGTCAGCTGACTGGCAAGTGGATCCCTGACCTCCTGGACATCCTCAAGAGTGTACATTGGCTCAGTTATGCTGCCCAACCTTTTGGGAGATGAGACTGCCTCCCACAGCAAAGTGCTTTTCAGGACCATTATCCTCTTATCTGAAGGTAGACTGGGCACCTGTCATATGGTAGCAATCCATAGGCAAGGAAATAGGTTTCATTTTTTATTTTATTTATTTATTTATCTTTGAGGAAGACATGAGCTAACTACTGCCAATCCTCCTCTTTTTGCTGAGGAAGCCTGGCCCTGAGCTAACATCCATGCCCATCTTCCCCTGCTTTATACGTGGGACGCCTACCACAACACGGCTTTTGCCAAGCGGTGCCATGTCCACAACCAGGATCCGAACCGGCGAACCCCGGGCTGCTGAGAAGCCCAATGTGCGCACTTCACCGCTGCGCCACAGGGCCGGCCCCGGAAATAAGTTTCAAATGACCCGATAATTCCCATTGATAGGTAGTGCCTACTTACCATGCTGTGTTGATTGACAAGGACCCTGAAACTGAGTTTTCTATTATCCATGTCTTCCATGGGTACAGAAATGGAATAAATGGTGCCATGGGTCGGCTATGCCTACCCTATGCCTTAGCACTTAGGGCCTAAAACTCCCACCCAAGGATTTACCCTTACTGTGGTTTCTGATGTGCCAGGTCATTAAGTTGGTGCCATGCGCAGGTACTACTACGTATTTTGCTTTCAGCACAGTCTTCAGCAGGTCTCTCATCAACTGTCTGGAAGGTCATCTCTAATACCCTCTGCCGTCTGGGTTATGTGAGGCTCCTTTGCTATCCACGATGGAGTTTGATATTTTTGGCAAATCGTCATTTGGCTGTCAGCATAGTATGCATCCTCTTCCTAAAGCAAGATAATCCTACTTTTGGCAGGGAACAAGTTGTTTCTTTCAGAAGCATCATGAGGCCTCCTTCATAAGTTGTCATTTGGATGCCAGTAGGTTATGGTCTCAACATTAAAGTTCAAGGCAAGGGACCAGTCTTCTAAATGGGCACCTGGCAAAAGCACTGAAGTTTGTCCCTAGATTCACTAGGTCCTGGGCCACTTTCCAAAGGAAAAAATATCTATTAGATAGCTTGACGAGGCTTCAAACAGTCTCTAAAATTTGCAACTTTTGACTCACTCACTTTGGAGATAGCTTTTACTGTGTCTTTGCCAAAATCCTATACGTTACCACTCCCTGCAAAAGTACAAAATATCAATGTGGATTATCCCAATTTTGTTTATACTTTTTTCACGAGGGAGATTCCAAACTACTGCTCATTTTTTTGAGGAAGATTACCCCTGAGCTAACATCTGCTGCCAGTCCTCCTCTTTTTGCTGAGGAAGATTGGTCCTGAGCCAACATCTGTGCCCATCTTCCTCTACTTTATGTGTGGGACGCCTGCCACAGCATGGCTTGATAAGCAGTGCACAGGTCTGCACCCAGGATCCAAACGAGCGAACCCTGGGCCTCTGAAGCAGAGCGTGCAAACTCAACCACCGCACCACCTGGCCGGCTCCTAGTGCTCAATTTTTAATTGTATCAGCAAGTAATGCAAATCTTAACTTAGAAGAATACATGTCTCTGTGCCAGCTCTTGGCTTCCAGAGTGATCATCACAGTGACCTCAGGTTGCTCCTCTAAGACGCTCTTGGCATCAGGACAATGGCTGTTTTGCCTCCAAAATAAACATTAATATCTCCATATCTTCTAATACCTTTAATGCCTGATTTCCTTAGCTTAATTATTCTTTTATCTATTCAAAATTACTCTGCAACCTCACCTCCCCTTCATAATTCTGATTCTACATAGTTACAGAGGACTTTAATGACTTCATAATGATAAATACAATATCATTTTGCAGTCTGTAAAAAAATTGATATAATGGTCTACAGTTTACCTTCTTGAACCATTCTTTCTTCTGTTTTCACCTCTTCTTCACAATCCTTAAAAGTGAGGGAGTCGACATCTCAACTCTCTGTTCTCTAATTCTGCTCAGTTTCTCAAGTGCTTCATTCGTCCTTACAGAGTTAGTGGCCAATTTCATGTGGATAATCTCTTGTTCTCTTAATGTAGCTCCAGATTTCTTTCTAGGCAGTGGCCTTGCACCTCCTGCTGTTTTCTGTGTGTGGCAGATATCCTATTGAAATTTTTAAAATAAATAGCCTTAAAGTGGCCTGGGGTAACTGTAGTTTTGGTCTTCCCAGGGTGCTGTCCCAGCTCTTCATCTTTTTAAGTTTTTGTAATGGAATTCTTCTTTCTTATGGGGACGTTGCTCTATCCACAGGATTGGGTGTGCAAGATGGGTCTGGCCAGTAGAGTATTGCATTCCTTAGTTCAGCTATCCCCTGAACTCTTATATATATATATACATTGTCTCATTTTCTTGGTATTTATCGTATGCTACCTTGGACTAATAATGATCTTTTATAGTCATTCATCTATTCATTCACTCAACAAATATTTACTGAGGATCTTCAATATACCTAGCCTATGTCTTACCCCTTTCTAGTCAGATTAAAGATTATTAAGGGCAGTGATCATGTCTTATATACCTTTTTGATTCACTCTCATTGAGAACAATACTTTGTATATAATAGATATTCAGTGTTTGTTCACTAGTTAAATTCCAGTTGCTACCATACTTTAAATCTGGTGGGACTCTATATGTACATCTTTCCGTTAAAAAATCGCCAATTCATGTATCAGATGCCATGAACATTGTTCTTTACTCTAAGAGTATTGGTTTGCAAGGCATCTATTTATTTTCATGCAATTATTAAACACCAAGCACTACAACACCTAAAGGAAGTAAATAGGCCAATGAGAAAAAGAAGGTCCATGAAGAATTTTTAATTTTTTTTTTTTGAGGAAGATTAGCCCTGAGCTAACTACTGCCAATCCTCCTCTTTTTGCTGAGGAAGACTGGCCCTGAGCTAACATCTATGCCCATCTTCCTCTACTTTATACATGGGATGCCTACCACAGCATGGCTTTTGCCAAGCGGTGCCATGTCAGCACCCAGGATCCGAACCAGCGAACCCCAGGACGCCAGGAAGCAGAACATGTGAACTTAACCGCTGTGCCACTGGGCTGATCCTCATTTTTTTAATTGCAATCATATTGCTCATTTTGCCAACATTTACTGAGTTTCTACTATGTGCATAGCATCAACTGAGGTCAAGAGAATCACTTTACCTTTCCATGTAATCCCATTTAATCAGGAAGAAAGTCAGGTATAAAGGCAAACCATGCGTATGTCCTCTTTTGGCAACTCCTGTTGATGATTCTCTTTTTCACTCGATGGTTTCTCTGGTGCTTAGAAGTACTTCACTTTAACTCCTCTCATGCTAGATTAAAAGCTTAACCTCCATAGAATAGTTTACTTAGAGTTCCAGCTGACTTGGCTCCATAAGAGATTTGTTTTTAATTCTAAAAGGGCCCGTACTCCTTTAACCTTGAAAATATTTTTAAAATGCAATTGAGCAGATCATGATAGGTTTTAAAACATATACGGCAGTTTTCTCAATTTACTGTAAGCAGATGTGTTCCCACCATATCTAGGACAATTCTGGGTAACCAGCAGACACAAATAAGCACTTCCTAGTGGAATCAGGATAGTCAATATTGTGTCTTTTCACATGTTTTCCAATAGAGACCAGCAAAATTCATGACATTTTTTGGAATCACAGCGAACACATTTAATGATTAAAAGGTAGAATAATTGGATCACTTTTGATAAGAAGGCTAAACGTGAAACCATATTCAAATTGTTAAGAAATGGTCAGAGAAAGTAGAAGAGTACTGATAGGAAGATGTGCTCAGCCATCTCAGACATGTTCATTCCTCAAAAAAAAAAAAAAAAAAACAATCAGAGCTAGTATATTCCTGAGACTCTTGAATGTTCCTAAAAGAGTAGTAAGGGTTATTTAGGGAAATATTGGCTATTTTTCCTAAATTATTATTTTTATCTTCAAGTACTGGACACTACTAATACAATATGAGTTAGAAAGATAATAAACCATAGACATGATGAAATAATAATGAGTTTACAAAACTGAGCTATAAACCCTCTCCCATGAGAATCCTTTCTGGTCTAATATCTGGCACTTTCTACTACTGTCTGATCTGGATGTTACACAGGAACACACATTCCTCGGGGCTCTGAGCATTCTCTCTCAGTCCTTTTCAGAATTCCATCCTACAGGGCACAGGAATGAAGTCAGAGAAATGATGCATCTTGATGGACACAATCCAAATGAAACTGTGGCTTGACTGAGGGAGACAGGCCCTCTCTGCATTCTGCAATTCCTTCTTGAATAATCCATGAAACTTAATTTTTTTTCAAGTGTTTTTCCCCCTCTAAGTCAAGATATTCAAAGCCAAGAAACAGAATGCCAGTTTTCTTACAGTTTTTACATTCACTATGAACATGATATAAAGGCCTAAAGACTTTTGTTCTGTTCTGAGATGTGAGTCCTCTCTCCATATGAAGAAGAAAACATGACTGTTTCTGATTTACTGTTGGCTAAAGAATTCTTGAAGTATTTGTTCCAACTGAGAATTTCTCAGGCCTATTACTTTTTTTTTTTTTTTAGGAACATTAGCCCTGAGCTAACATCCGCTGCCAATCCTCCTCTTTTTGCTGAGGAAGACTGGCCCTGTGCTAACATCCATGCCCATCTTACTCCACTTTATATGTGGGATGCCTACCACAGCATAGCTTAGCCAATCGGTGCCATGTCTGAACCAGCGAATCCCGGGCTGCCGAAGCAAAATGTGTGCACTTAACTGCTGCACCACCGGGCCGGCCCCCATTTATTACATTTTAATGCACATAAAACAAGAATTTACTAGAATTTGTTGTAAAGAAGTATGCTTTAAGTCAAAGTAGTCAATCAATACATACTGTTTTCAATTCATGTGCATTCATTTATTCAATTCAACATGAAAATATTTACACTCATTTAAGAAAGCTCTTTTCAAAAAATGTGAATAGAAATGAAGTAAAAAATGGGCCAGCCCTGATGCTCTAGTGGTTAAAGTTTGGCACACTCCACTTTGGTGGCCTGGGTTTGCAGCTGAGGTCTCCCCACTGAGGAACCATACCACTCGTCTGTCAGTAGCCATGCTGTGGCAGTGGCTCACATAAAAGAACTAGAAGGACTTACAACTAGGATATACGGCTACATACTGGGGCTTTGGCTAGGAGAAAAAAAAGAGAGAGAGAAAGATTGGCAACAAATGTTAGCTCAGGGTGACTCTTTCCCAGTAAAAAAAAAAAAAGACCCTTTTGAAAAAAGAAAAGAAATGGAGTAAAAAGTGAAATTGAAACAGTTCAAAATAATCTAATCCGTAATACTATATTAAGCACATTATTACACCCTCTTAGGAGGAAAAATGTGACAAGCATAAAAAACTAACAGGATTCATCAAGGGTTTGTTTTCCTCTTAGATAGTCTGATCCTTTAGATGTTAAAATTAGGGTATATGATCTGTCAAAGGCTTGATATGACACTTTGAAAACAACCAGAGTCCACTTCATAGTGGCAATGTTTCAAACACTGTCCTTCTTATTTTTGGATAGTCATTCATTATTTTCCCATTTGGGCACATCTCTGGTTATAAGAAGCATGACCAAGTAGGCTGTGTCTTGTTATCCTGGGCACATTTTCAGCAACAGGAAAAACCACACAGTGTGTTACCTCAGAGGCTTTCCTACAGTGACAATGTCTTACATCTGCTAAAATACCTACCATAATCCTCCTTGTCTGCAAGACAAAGCCCAGATTTCTTGGTGTAACATTCAAAGCTCTGTTAAATCTGGCCCCAAACTACCTTTTAAACCCTATCTCCCATTAGTCTCTCTATCAGTTCTAGCCAAACTGGTTTTCCTGAAGTCAGATGAACAGACTCATGCTGTCCCTAATTGCTCTGACAGCTCCACTCACTGAAGAGTTTACTAAGAGAGTTTGTCTGACGGACTGGAAATGAAGTGGTGGAAAATAATTTATTTCCTCTCTCCTTTCTTCATCTCCAAATCCTACTTCTCATCCTTTAAGATCCACTTCAGATTGAAGTGTCCTCCATCCAACTATTATAAATAGGACAGCATGAGCAATTCATTTGAGCATATGAGTAACAATCATATTAGCAAATTATATTCTGCCTCACAACTTTTTTATGGATTCAAAATGTGATTTAAAATAATTAGCTAACTTTTCATGCGGTCACTTCCCCAGAGGGTAAGCTCCCCAAGGGCAGAGAGCCACTCAGGTGGCTCATGTCCTTCTTTGTATCATGTGCCTAGAAGATGTCTTGCATATAGTCTGTACTCAATAAATATTGGCTAGTTTTATTAATTTAACTCATATTACAAAGGTTCATCAGTAAAAATGTTAGTGTTGGAAAGCTTTGCTGAGAAATTTGTAGTGTTTGTTAAGAATTCCATGTAATCAGAGGCTGAGGAATATGTGAATCACAGTGAAGAGATGATTTATTTTGGAACCAATTTCCTTTAAAACCAAAGAGAAATTTATTGTAAAAATATTAAATGAAAACAAAGTGAATATTCTCATCTACAACTAAACATGCCAATATATTAACCAAATTATTCTAATTTCTGTCTTCCTTTTCAACTTTGACCCAAATGTACAAATATTTTGCAGAATTGGAAATACAGTTAATATACAATCTGAAGTTCTATATTTTTCAATTAGTATTGTTTCTGAGTTATTAATCTTCGTATTTATTAATTTTACTTGTTGCACAATATGGACTTAATATAACAATTTACTTAACTATACCTCTACTATCTGATACTGTTTTCCTTTATTTTCTCTAGGTCCAGATCTTATATACTACATAATTTCATAATACCTCCAGCTCTCTGAATATCTTTTTACATACATTTTTGCCATTGCATAACCTCTTTTCTTTGCCTAGAATGTTCTTCCCTTTACCCATCTGGAAAACTAATCTTTGTTTAAAATAGTTGTCTACAAATGTTTTTGATCTTAAATCCTACTAGTAAAAAAATTTTTAATATCCAGCTCCAATATACTCTGAGTATTTATTTAGAAAACATACTCAAACTAGTGTGACATGCATATATAAGGCATACACAGGAATAAAAAAGGACAAGAGGTATAGTAAGCACTATTTTATTTTTATTATTTAAGGCCCCAGACTCATCTGCTCTCTCCCCCTCACCCCCACAATTATTAACACTTCCCAGGTGCACAGTCTTTAAATGTTTGGTTCATTGTGGAGCCTTCACTCTAGCATTAGCTACATCTCAATCATACGGAAACTTAGGGGAAGTTTTGACTTTAACAATAGTGGATGGTAACTTCATATTTCAAAAACTCTTCTTGATAATTTCAAAATTTTCAGGCCTACTTCTTGTCAAATTTGATTAGCTCAGTACTGTTTTTGCCTAGTTATGTGACTGATGAAGAGTTCCTTCCACGAGTAGAATACCAGCTTCGTCAGCTTCTGTTTGTCCACTCACTCTTGCACAGTTAGTAATATCTGTCATCTACACTTTATTTGCAGGAATCATTTTCAATCTGGGAGAGTCAATTTAGTTAAAAAATCAAATAATACGCCTGGAAATCCATTTAATTAAGCACAAGTAAACTGCCACATGTTGCTGAAAATTTAAAAAAGCAGCAGGGCATCTTGTATTCACAAACCCATCTAGGCTCTGGATTCGTCCCCTTCCTTTAGGATAATGGTATAGTGATATGTGACACCTCTTCCTGTGACAGGGGAACTGAGGAAGTCACCTGTGTCTACTAGTAAATAACCACTGGAGACATAATATCCTATGTTTTTAAGACAAGAATAGGTTCTAATAGTTCTCACACTCCAGTGGATCATCCTGTACAACCCCTGGGTAAATACACTCAACTCTGGAGACCACCGGTTTAAATACAACTTGGAAAATGACCTCTGGGACACTTCTCTTCCTCTGTGTTAGTCCACGCCTGCCCAGATGACATGGTGGTGGTGTCTGTTTACATGCCTCGACTCTACCCGAGCTCCTCTAAGAATGCAGCAAGACAGTAGTCATCTCTGAATGGCTTTTATTCATCTTTGTACTTCTGTATTCCTAAGGCCTGGTAGAGTGTCCTACAAAGAGATCAGGAGCTGAACAAATGCTCACTAAATGGATTTTACTGAAGTTTCTTTTGGATTGTTTCTTTGGAGAAATTCCCAGGGCTAGGGCACAAGAGTTAAGCTACAGTTTTGAAAACCACTTTTTAGCTGTGTAAACTTGAGAAAGTTACTTCTCTTCTGCCTTAGTTTTCTTACCAGTAAAACAGAGAAAAATTGCACCTACCATATAAGGGGTTATATGCTGCAAACACCTAGCACAGCGCCTGGGACGAGTTAACTTTCATTATTGATCAAAGGGTGCAATTTTTAAAATGGCTCTTGATATTACTGCCAAAGTAACCTGCTGCTTTGATTTCTAGGAGAGCCAATAGGTCACTTCATTTCCCTTTCTTTGACATAAATTGACTCCTTTACATGGTATACTGAATGTCACTAATAGCCAATCTCTTTTGGGCATCAAAGCCTACCTAGGGAGGGCAAATTTCTCCTGGTGCTTCAAAGCTTAAAAGATGCCCCCATTCTTCTAATTCTTCTGCTCAGCCCTGAAATTGTCCCCTTGAATCTCTCTAAAAGTGCCTGTCTAGCTTCTGCTACTTACCTTTCTGTTAGATTACTTTCCTGTGGAACATATATCAAAGTTATCAACAAAGGGTGCGTCTCTAAGTTTCAGTTATGTTAATTCCTAACCAAATTGAGCAATTTCACACTATTTCTTTTCTTTGGTTATTCCAGAGACTTAGCTTTGTTTTGTTTTTTAAGTGTTTTGTTCCTTATGCACAGGTGGAAAATGAAGACAATACTGGAAAGCATGAAGACAATAAAGATCACCCAAAATGCCATCAAAATTACTATTTCCAAACACCTAGGTGTACGTGTGTAAGCACACACACACAGACATATAATTTTACATAAATGGGATAAACAATGTTACTTTTTGATGGAGGGCAGCGTGATCTAGTAGAAAGAGGCTGGATTCAAATAGACTCACGCGTAAACCCCATTTCAGCTCTGCCATATACTAATTGGGTGACCTTGAATAATGTACCTATTGCTCATTTTTTCCTCCCATCTATTAAAAAAAGGGCTACTAATGCCTGTCTTTTGGGGTTTTGGGAAGGATTGAACAGGCATTCAATAAATGTAAGTTTATTTTCCCTTTCTCTTAATCTTCACTTCAAACTTGATATCAGAGGGTTTTTCTAGGATTCATTACTAAACAACTTTTTCATCTCTTGTTATCTGACTGCAAGTATCTAGAGCAAAGAGACCATAACGTATTAAATGTTGAAGACCAGCACCCAACAATATTTAGGCATTTAATATATGTTGGCCAAGTAAGTGAGGTCCTAGGAAGAGTTTGCTTATGGACTTCTGTTTGGAATGGTTGACTCTGAGTTCATTTAAATAAAGTGCATCTCATATCCTATTTGCTATCTTCATCATTAAACCCGTCCATATTTTCTTCTAGTTTCAGTTAAAAATGCAACTAAGTGATTTTGAGCAAGTCATTCAATTACTCTAGTGTGGTTTCCTCATTCGTAAAAACAGAATAGTTTCATAATAGTACTTCCTAAACTTCATAAACATAATAGCACGTCCCAAGTGCAAAGTGCTATACAAATGCTTGTTATTACTCCAGAAGCCAGTTCACTGTGCATTTTAATTTATAACTGTTATTTTTTGGACACACTCATCAACCTTTTTTTTTCTCCCATTACACTACTTATTTGTTCTGTACCACCCAGCTTTCCTATATTTCTCTTTTTCTAATCCTTTTGTTTACTGTTGCTGTGGCTCAGAATCACTGATCTCTGCTAGGGACCATCTGATGAGCCCTGGAGGAAACCAAATTGTTATAAACCAAACTAGGGGATACATTCACAACCAGGCACACACAGTTCAAGACATAAAGCTAAGACTTTAAGATAAAGCAAGATGTGCCAGGAGAGGTGGGGACTGTGTTTGAGAGAGAAGTATGGAGTAGAGGCTAAGAACAGGGGATCTGAATCCTGACTTGGCTACTTCAGTTCTGTACTTTCTCATAAACTCTTCCCTCCTTAAGTCCTACTTCTAGACTGAAATACCTTTTTTTTCCTGTAAAATTTCCCCATCTTGGTCAGATTGTTTTTTAAACAGCATCAGTTCAAAATATTTGAAGGCAGTAACAGTAAAGTTACTAATCATAACCTTAAGGTAGACTATTTTTGTACTTTATTATATAGAAAAGAATAACTATGCTTCCAATTTGTATAACCTAAACATTTGTCATTTACCTGCTGGTGTAACTGGGAGTAGGGATGAGGGGTAAAGAGGAAGGCAGGATTTAAAGCTTTGCCTCATAGCATTTTAGGAACTAGTGGCAAAGGTCCTCCATAATAGTTCACATGGAGAGCCGACATTCATCTAAGAAAGCTGCCAGGCACTGAGTTTGCTTTTAGCATCATTTTTTACCCTCCTGCATGACATCCAGAGACCTTAAGTTCTCTCTTAATTGCAAAGAACAAGAGCCTCCACTGCTCTTGGGCTATAAAACCTATGCTTAGGCTTGAGATGACAAATTAATTGCATGTTGGCCACATTTACCCCAGGATGTTTTGTTTGGCCTGCAGGGTTCCGAAACATTGGTTCCCAACACTTAAAAATCAAGAGATTTCACACAAAAATCCAGCTTTAGAGTTTCTCTTAGGGGGAAAAAACCACAGACTATCTCAGAACACTGGACCACATTCCTGAGGGCAGCAATCTGCTAGAGCTGAACAGCTGCTCCCTTCAGTTACAGCACGCACACTCCGCTTTGCCACATTGCGTAGCATTCTCCATTGTCTTACACCAAGCCCGGTTTACTCATTTGCTTTACTTTTCTGGCGCCTGCAGACATTTGACTCCGTAAACCCTATCTACACCGTTCCTGTCTCCTATGCAGCTTACTTTCTTCTATCCCAAGCCCCTCATCAGTTTTTCAAAGCAATAGCTAAGTAATCTGATCAACTATGGGTAATTTTACGTGTGCTTTCTGGACATCGTGTCTTAACAGGAAGGGATGCCTCTGCAGGTGCAAATCACAGGCACCCCGGGATTACAAGCAGGATGGCAACTGTCCAGTGTACTTTTTCTGCCTCCTGACGCAGCTGTACTTCAGTCCTCAGGCAAACCAGAAGCACTGGTTCTCTGCAGAACAATGAACACTGGCCTCTATGTGACACCTACTTAAACGGTACTTTTATAGATCGCCCTAGTTCCAAAGGACCAAAGTCTCCGAAGGGCTCTTCCGATTCCGTTTCCTCGGAGGTTTCAGGATATCCGGCCTGACGGCATTTCCCCTCACCTGCTTTCGGGCCCGTTTTGCTGGGCAGTCGCGCCGCAGCAGCGCGCGCATCCAGCATGAGCTCATCTCTCAGGGGCGTTTCCAGAAGGCCGGCCTGGCCGCGCGCACCAGGCGCAGGCGGCCTCCCTCTCCTAACGGCCTCGCGGCCGCCCAGAGGCGCTGCCTCTCTGGAAGCTTTATCCCCACTCTAGCGCCTGAGAATCGCACCCGGGTCCACCTGGCCCTCTCGGGGAAGACGCGCTATCCCGGGCGGAGAGGGGTAGCCGCCCCCGCCGAGAGCCTCCGTGGGAGGGGAGAGCCCCTAACCCTCGCTCGCTCGAGCGCTCCGGGCCAGCCTCGCCGACCGCAGCGGTTTCGGACCGGCTGTGCTGGGGGCCCGCGCTCCCCGTCTGCGGTTTCCACACCAGCTGGGAACAGCCGCAGGCCACTCCGTCAGACCGTCCGCCCCGACCCCGGCCGAGCGGCGCCCTTCTTGTGGGCCCGCCGCCGGAGGCCGGAGGCCGGAGGCCAATCACACTGCACCTAGGTCTTGCGATTGGACGGCAGTCAGTGCCGATTGGCTACCGCCACGGGTTTCGGCCTCCCTCCCCTTCCCTTTTGCCCCCGCTCCAGCTTCGAAGGTTCAGGCCAATGAGCAGGCGCTTTATAGACCCCCTCCCTTCGCTTTCTTCTTCTCCCCACCTCGGCGAGGGAGGAGACGTTCTGACTGGCCAGGCTGTCCTCGGAAGCCCCCTTCTCTCCACCAATCAGCGAGGGAGGTACACTCCCAGAGGAGTTTTCGGCCAATTACAAAGCGGCCGCGGCGCTCAGCCGTGCTGTTTCACCAGTAACTCTGGGTTTCACCGTCCTTTAACTCTTCAAGCTTTTTCCTGAGAGCCGGCGACTCTGATTGGCCACTGTTGCCATTGTCGAATTTCTCCTCTACCCAGCCACAGAACAAGGCGAACCAACCTTCTCGTTCGGCTACCTTCGGCATTTTCCGCTCTTTGGGCGTGGATTTCCAGCGACACTTTCTAATTGGTTCCTCAGGTCGATCGGCTTTTTCCGGGAGGAGCCGCAAACAAACGACGTCCGTGATTGGCTCCGCTCCGGCTTCGGCTTTCCAGCCGAAGCGGGCGGGCGCGGGGCTCGGCCGGCAATTCCCAGACGCCTGTTACGCGGGCGGCGGGGCGCTGGGCGGTGTAAGGCTGGGTGGGGGAGGAAGGAGGCGGAGGCCGAGTAGGAGGGGGGAGGGGGAGTGGGGAAGAGCTAAGCGGCTGCGCAGACGGCGCTCCTCACACACAGCAGCCCCCGACCCGGGCGAATGCGGGCTTGTGCTGCCGCTGCCGCTGCCGCCGCCGCCGCCGCCCGGGCCGAGTGACAAAGGAAGGAAGGAAGGAAGCGAGGAGGAGCCGGCCCCGCAGCCGCTGACAGGGCTCCGGGCTGGGGGCAAAGCGCGGACACTTCCTGAGCGGAGACCGAGCTGAGGCGAGGGGCGGGAGGGCGGCCGCGCTGGTGCCGTGGACGGGGGAGGGGGCCCCGAGGGACGGAAGCGGTTGCCGGGTTCCCATGTCCCCGGCGTATGGGGAGCAGTCGAGGAGCCGCTGCCTGGGATCTGAAGGGAGCTGCCTCCGCCACCGCCGCCGCCATGGCCGCTGGATCCAGCCGCCGCCTGCAGCTGCTCCTGGCGCAATGAGGAGAGGAGCCGCCGCCACCGCCCGCCTCTGACTGCCTCGCGACTCCGCCGCCTTCCAGTTCGCCGGGCCCCCGCCGGATCCCGCCGCTGCCGGAGCCGCAGCGCTTCCCGTCGCATCTCCGAGCCACCCCCTCCCTCTCCCTCCCTCCTTCCCATCCCCCCTCTTTTCAAGCGTGAGACTCGTGATCCTTCCGCCGCTTCTCTTCTTCATTGACTCGGAAAAAAAATCCCGAGGAAAATATAATATTCAAAGTACTTATTTTCAATCAAGTATTTGTCCCCGTTTCACGTGATTTTTTTTTTTTTTTTTTTTTTTTTTAGGATTCCCTACCCCCTTTTCTCCCCTCCAAGGAAAGGGAGGGGAAAGAATTGTATTTTTTTCCCAGCCCCAAATCATCTGTATGTTCCATATCCGTACTGATCTGTCTTGAAGGAGAAATACATCGCTCGTTTTTTTATAGCTATACAAAAGGAGTGAAAAGCCAAGCGGACGAAGTCTTTTTCTTTTTCTTGTGGGAGAACTTAATGCTGCATTTATCATTAACCTAACACCCCAACACAAAACAAAAGGAAGAAAAGGAGGAAGGAAGGAAAAGAAGGTGATTCGGGAAGAGAGTGATCATGTCAGGGCGGCCCAGAACCACCTCCTTTGCGGAGAGCTGCAAGCCAGTGCAGCAGCCTTCAGCTTTTGGCAGCATGAAAGTTAGCAGTGAGTATTGATTTTATTTTATACCCCTTCTTCACCTCACCCTTAAAATAAGAAACCTTGACATACCAGGATCTTAAAATCTTAACTCTCCTGATAGAAACCGTCAGAGGTAATGGAAAAGGGCAAAAACCTGTCTTCAGTCAAGGATGAGGCAGCTCCCTCTGTTCTCCTCCCATACCCCCCTCCCCCGGTCTCATTAACCTTGGGTGGAGAGAATATGATTTTTACTCGGATGATTTGATTTGAAACACTTCTTATACTTTTCTTGCTCTTGGTAGTCAGCTTTGTCGAGTGCTTGAGTATTTCCATGTTAAAATAGTGATGGAAGTGTTTACTTGCTCGTTCTGCATGAAGAGAAGGACAAGATTCATAAACCATTATGTGCATTGGCAGAGTCTGTGTCTTTTGGAATGAGGGATATTTTAGTTAGCTCAGGTCTCTGGGCTTATCATAGTTTTGTACACTGATTAGAGAGCCTTAATGTCACAGGCTCCTAACATTTCTTTCTTGCCTGTGTGACTCTTCAAAGTATTTGTTCTCTATCCGGAGATGAACTTGCTCAGTAACCAGCATTGACGTTTGGAGGCGAGCATTGATTCCTGCCTTAGAAGATTGACGTTTGGAGGCGAGCATTGATTCCTGCCTTAGAAGGGGCGGGTGGGAGCTGATAGGTGCCCCGTAGCGGGAGTATGTCTGCACGCATTGGTTTAAATTGGATAAGTAGTTTAATATGTTCTCTCTTAACCGTCCTGTTTTGACACTACCGATCTACTAGTATATAATTTATGTTTAATCAAAAGGTAAGTTGGAACTAGGTCCAAGTTCTGATTGAGGTTTGTATTGTCATGTTGCCAAATTCTAAGTAGAAATGTTAATTGTCACTGATTTCGTCATTTAAGTTCAATTTTGGGGTGCCATTGCATTCAGTACTTGTTAAATGATAGAGAATTCGGGAGTCCCTTCTTAGGACTATTTAAAATTCTCTTGTGTTGGTTTCTTGTCATATTTAGATAAAACAATGGATTTAGTTAGAAGAATATGGATTTAGACCTTTCCGGCATGGGTTTTGCAGAAGACTGGTCCTGGATATAATAGGGATGTTTGGGCTGTGTTCAGGGTTGTTGCTAGACTGTATTCTTGTCCCAGATTTGTGCTGAAAAGTCTGTGTTCTTGAGATGTTTAGTATACTAAGTATCCGATATTCTGATGTATCTTTGTGGATATGTTTATGTGATATTTAATTTAGCTTATTTAAACATGCTTCCAGAATTTGACAAAAATATATTGTTTTCTTATTCCTTGAGAAAGGGGCATGATGACGGCAAAGGAGACTATTTTGTTGTCTAGGAGAAAGAGAAGTGAAGAACTGAGATTAAAAAAAAAGTATATGCTGTTGTATGAGATTGATTATATCCTTAAGCAACGTAAATGATCACTTTTAACTGAATTTAGGATTTCAATTCATGTTGGCTTTTGGAACTTGCTTGAAACAGGATAATCTAAGGTAATAGCTGAATGGGAGATTATTTTTGAAAGTTAATTTTTTTTGGTGACTAGCTGGTACAGAATGCAGAGTATGTGAAGAGAGAAGCTGACGATGCGTCTTTCAGAGAAGGGTCAAGCTTTCTAAGCACTTCATGGGGTCATTTGAAAGGAATATTTTAAAATTCAGGGGTAATTTTCAGCTATGATGAAGCAAATCTTATAATAGCTACTTAAGAGCCTCTTGTGGCACTGGAGTGTTTGTGTGTTTTTCTTCTTGGTAATATAGTTTAAAAACCACTCAAAGTCAATTTTAGGTAATTAATTTGTTAGATCTGTTTCAGAGCACCAAATAGAATAGCTTATAATGTTAAATTTTGGACTTTTCATTTTGTTTCCATGATTTTCTTTGAAAATGACGCCTTAATTCTCGATAGTGTGAATGTTGACTGAGGATGGGGTAACTCCTGTAAAGTGTGTAGATTAAAATGTTTGATTTTCTATTAGCATATAGGTCTACATAACATTTAAAAAGTTGGAATTCAGTGCTAATTATGTGTTTTTGACAACCTTGACTTTAAGGACATTTTAAAAGAAAGGAGAATTGTTAAGCATTTGTTAGAGTGCTAATGTTCTAAGGGACCCCTGTTCAAAACAGAGACACCTAAGAAATTATTGTCCTTGGTCTCAAAAGCTTATCATTTAGTTATAGACGTAGGTTATGGGACAAAATAGGAAAACAATAGCATGGTGACTGCAAGATTATAAATACAGATAGACTGCTTTGTTCAGAGGGACAAAGAATAAAGGGATGAGGCAGATGGGCTGGAGGGGAAGTATGTTTTAAGACAGGTGTTAAAGGAGGCAGTAACTTGAATTGATAGAGAAGCATAAAGGATTCTTGATGAAAGGAATGAACAGAGGCACAGAGATGGTGATTTTTGTCTGACAGGTAGATGGTTTTCGTGTTTACCAAGCAAGTTGGTAAATCTGAATTAAAGGGGCCTGAATAGGGAAATAAGAAGATGGAATTTGAGAAATGTGTTAATGTTATTGGAGAGCAGAGGGGGCCTATGAGTTTGATTGAGGTTGAAGAGAGGTTGGAATTTACTGTAGGTTGCTGAGCAAGATATTTGAAGATTATTTGGGTAGCTGGGTTGATGGATTAGAATGGAGACGTTCGAGCCCTTTTGGGGAGATAGTAGGGTATGTTGTGAGTCATGAGCAAATATAAAGTAAAATGTGAAAATGGGATGAAAAGAACACATTTTGAGAGAGAGTGTGAATGAAGAACTGGCAGGACTTAGGTTTGGATTGAAGGGGAATATTTGGGAAGGAGTCAGGAGTTAAAAATAAATTCTGATGTTATTGGTCTGGAAGACTTGACCGCCGAGTTATATTGTTGATTGTAATGGGAAAGTTGAGAAAGTGCTGAGATGAGAGGGTAGATGAGTTCAGTTTTTAAAAATTTAATGTACAATAGGTTCCCTTGAAATTCAGCGGGCAGCTCTTGCTTACTGGCAATGATATTTAACTTTTCAGTCTATTAATTGCACAGTTTCTAATTTTTCTACACCTAAAAATGTCAGATTTATTTTTGGGAGAAGTAAACTAAGGGTTTTTATTTACATGCTTTCCATTAAAGTCTTAAAAAAGAAAGTAATTTTTTATGTAGATTCAAAAGCCTCACATTTGAAACCTAGTTATAATAGTTCAATGGTAATTTATATGAAAATATTTTTTGGACTAAACTGTGACTTAAAAATTTTGGATATTTTATATTGCCTTTAATTTTGGTACGTGCTTAAAATTTATTTTTCGTAAATAATGATTATTTTTAGGTAAACCTTTTGTTTAAAATAATGGTAATGATAATAATAGCAGCCTTCACTTGGTTTCTGAAAGCTCTAGCAGAAATTAAAAGTTGATTTTATCAGAATTATTTTTTGCCTTTTTTGTTGAGTTAAGCATTCATCTCAAGTTTAAATCAGTATATGTGAAATATTTCTGTTTGTTTCCTATGGTGGAACCAATGTTTCTTTTTTGTCCACATCCGGATTCAAGTGTTATTAAGTAAGAGTTAATAGCCATGCAGTTCCTGCTATAGAATCATGTGATGTTTTACTCAAAATACAAAAAATAAGGGACTGTCTGGTGATTTGGGTTAAAATATTAGTAATCTTTTTGGTATACTGTTGGCGAAAATTTAGTTAATTGCCTAGGTTTAATGCTTAAATATATGTTTTGGAAAGAGGAAAATAAGTCAGTGAGTATCACTTATTTCCTCATAGAAAACCTTTCTCGATCAAAGTTTTTTTTAATGAAGAGAGAATAATTAATACTGGTTGCATATTTTTGTGCAGTAGTTGTATGGAAGTTAAAACCAAAGAGTAGGTGGCAACTTAGAGTTCTTCTGTTCCCAGGGGACTTTAATCTCATCATGACATCTAAAAACTAGGATATTAGAATTTAGCCAATTTCTAGGGCCCGGCCCTGTGGCTGAATGGTTAAGTTCGTGCGCTGTGCTTTGGTGGCCCAGGGTTTTGCCAGTTCGAATCCTGGGTGGGGACATGGCACCGCTCGGCAGGCTGTGCTGAGGAGGCATCCCACATGCCACAACTAGAAGGACCCACAACTAAAAATGCACAACTATGTACCAGGGGGCTTTGGGAAGAAAAAGGAAAAATAAAATCTTAAAAAAAAAAAAAGAATTTAGCTAATTTCTAGATTATCCATGTTATGTGGAAGAGAGTTCATGTGTGAGAGTGAAAACCAGAACCTTATTTTCGTTGTTTTCGTTCCTTTCCCAACCAGACCTTTCCAGAGTTGTTAACACACTAAGACCTTCATAGAAGTATTGCATGCTCTCTTGTTGTTTATACCTGTAGAATGCTAACTGTAAAATGACCATAAGGCACAGGCACTAGGAAATAACTTGAAGGGAACCCAGAGATTCACAAATCAATTTATGCTGATTGGGAATTGCATTTAGAAAATGAGGTGACGTCTTCTCATTTCACTGGCATAGTTCAACTGAAAATCAGTACTTGCACCCTGTCTTCTCTGCCTCTTATTTGGGCTTAAGTTGCATGTATGAGATACTGTTTTGGAGAAACAGCAAGGCTAGGAAGCCAGAGTTTTTTAAGGGTCAGCAGCAGATTCTGAGACTGAGGAGCTCTCTTTTTGTGTGCTCTTTAGGTATAGGCTGTGAAACATGCATGTGCTGACCCTGGTGCCACAGTTCTCTACTTTTCAATAAGACTCATGGGATTGTGAGACTGGGATGGGGATGGGCAGGCTGTGAGACTGTAGTGTCTCTTGTGATGCTCCACCCTTAAATGGAGAATAGGGGGCCAGAGCAAGTGGGTGTGTTGGGAGTATATGCTGGTACTAACAGGACCAACCTGATTTCCCGGATATTGTTCTACTAAGAGCATAATCACCATGAGGAAATGAATTTGTTGGAATGTTTAGCATCATTTTCTAGCATTTGGCGGGGGGAGTGTTGTGGGAAGGGAATCGTGTACGGTTTCAAGGATAGAAGTTGTTTCCTGGTTCATTGGTTTTAAAATAGAGATTGCAATCTTTGCTCCTATCTTGGGTTGTACAACTCTTCCTTGGTTATATAAATTGTCTTTGAAATTGATTGAATGTGATGTAAAATTATGTGTTTATATAAAGCCCTGTGTGAATAGAACAGCAAGGAAACACTGACAGTAAAGGAGAAGGATTTAATCATTTTCCCAGAAGTTTCCTACCATTAAATTGATAAAATAAAGGGATATTTATTCTATTCTGTTTATTACTGAGTTTTCATTCTAGTTTTTAAAAAGTGAGTTAATGCTTAGGACATAATGGACATTCAGTAAATTGTTTCAGCGTATACTTGTGTCTGTAATGTACTTGGTCTGGTACAAGATGTAAAGACAGAATTTTGTAGATAGGGAATTTTAGTTTACAATCTCCCTTCCCACTTTTGCTTATGGTTTGGGGAGAAAAGCTCTACTTTCAAAGGGTATGCAAGTTAAGATTTTGTAAATGGTTGAATCTTATATCTTTGTATTGAATAGTTTTCTTAAAAGCATTTTGTTTTGATGAGATTGAAGCAATCATGTATTGTTTTTTTTGAAAATAATTCTGTCAAATCACCTTTTCATTTTGTCTCCAGGGTACTGTCGCCAACAACGGCACAAATACTAACTTTTAAAATGTTGCCCTATTCGCACAGTCTGGAGTTGATTATTTTTTGATTCTTTCAGATCAATCTAGTAATAAAAAGTAAACATTTCTGACAAAGATGGAACTACTTTTTAGAAAATTGTTTTTTACAAGGTGGTATTTAAATGAACTTACAAGTCTAGGATTGAATAAGCATGCCATTAAGAGAGGTGGTAGATAGAGGGAGGCATTTAAAAAAAATATTAGTAATACTGGTGCAAAGCAGTAACATTAGGACTTCATCTTTTCATTACCATTGATTATAACATGTCGAAATCCTTGGTTTAGGAAGCTAAAAATAAATAAGTTGCTTTGATAGAAAGTGGCGGTGAATAAAAATATGATTGACGTGATATGCTTATTGAATGTTTACTATGTACTGAGCACTCTGCCAAATTCTTTGCATGCAATATCTCATTTTAATCATTACAGTAACTACAAAGTAGCTAGTACTATTATGCCCACTTTATAGGTGAGGTAAATGAAATTTAGAGAGGTAAAGCAACTTGTCCAAGATTACCTGGCCAGAAAGTTGCTCTGCTAGAATTTACACTCAGGCATACTGATTCTAGAGCCCTTGCTCTTTATTGTACAAAGAATGGATTGCTGTTCCCTTAACACTTGGATTCCAGAGATAAGCTAAAGTGCCTTTTGTTTTTAGGATGGTCTTTCATTGCTAATTTAGGAGAGACTGTGTAAGACTTTCATGATTAGTACTGCTTTTGAAATTAGTTTCAGACAGGCTTATTAGTGAATACAGTACTTAAATACTTAGTTATATTGGAAAGAATCTTCAATTCCTTTAAGATTTCAGGGAAAACATCTTAAGATGAACATTGAAAATGAAATATTAAGGCTTATGACAACACACAAAAAAAGAAGTAGTATATGATATTATTTTTTTGTTTACTGTTCAGTCAGAGCACTGGTTTTTATTGAAAAGTACTGATTGTTCATAAGTAAATCTTGTGTGCTTATATTTCCAGGTAATAATAGTGATTCTTCAGATTATCCATTGTTAAGGATTATTATTTCTTTCCACCTCTTCATATAGGTTGTGAAATGTTCTAAGTGTTCTATTCCACCTTTTAATATTTGACAGCAAACTTCTGGGTTTTTTTTCTGATTATATATGCACAACCAATTAGTCAAGTATCTGTTGAACATGGGTTAGATCTGGGTCTGTGAGCCTTCAGGTTTTTAAAATTTTATTTCTGAAGAATAACAGCTATGCATCAATGTGGAATTGGGTTATCTGGAACATCACCTTTTTAGAGTGGGTTGGTATTTGACAAGAAGTAAACCAAAGAGGCTCCCAAGCAGCTGAAATGCCCAGACAAATGGTGTATACACTTTGTTCGTAGATGGACTTTTAGGCTTTCATTTAAGAGTTCTTTATTACTATTTAGCACGTATTCAGTTGTGTGGTTTTTGAAAATTGCATATTAGAAGGGAATGAGTGGATACTGGTATTAAGCATGACACCTACTAAAAAGAATAGACAGACAATTCAGGAAAACAAGCACGTTGAAATTACTTGGTATAGGTTTACACAGCTCCAGGAGAAATCACTCTGATAATTGTTCAACATGTTGACCTAGAGAAGGTTAAATTATACTAACTTCACTCTTTTTTAAAAGGGCAGGAGGCAGGAAAGTCTCTTCTAGATAGCTGGAGGTCTGTAAGAACTTCTCACTACATCAGACATTCTCTAATTTGTTGGTCACTGAAGTGATGAGGAAGAGAACTGGATCATCTCTTTTGGTTGATCAGCTCTAGTTGGATTTCAGTGATAGGGATAAAGGTACTAAAGGCTTTAGTAGGCTTGCCCAGAGTATTGTTTCCAACTCTTTCTTCTGTTGTCAGTCTACGTTTATTACTCAGCAACAGCATTTTATCTGATTTAAGGTTTGTAGTAGTATTTTTCTCTTCTGTGGTATTATGTGGAGTTGCTGTTTGGATTTTGACCTGCCCATATCTTCTATTTGTGGAGTGCTTAGAAGGCACTGCATGGAATCATTTAAGTTTTCTTATGAATTATGATTAGTTATTAGGCAGTAGCTTTACCAAATACACTTATGGCCTAGGTAATGAGAATTGAAAAGGTGGGTATCTTAATCATTGATCTGAAGAAAAAGCACGATTGTGGCAAAGTACTTTTTTCTCTTTGGAGTTCAATAGAGTAAATTAAGAAATAAAAAGATACAGAATTCAGGAAACATGAACTTCAATGTGGGAGAGCAGTGAAAGATTACAGTAGGACAGCTGGTCCAGATTGGGGCAGGAGACAAGGGCAGAGAGAGGTTCTCAAAGACAAAAAATAAAAAGGAAAAAAAAGAACTGATAGATTATCTGATACATTTGAGCATATGTAAATAGTATTGAGAGATGTTTTTAAAAATTTATGGAGCATTTAGAAAGAATTAGCAATAGCTGCGTAGGAAACAAAGTCATTAAAAAACTGAGGCAATTTCTTACTTTGAAAAGAAGCAAAGTTATATTAGAAGGAATTAGTTCTAAGAAATTCTTAGAGGCTTTAATGGCTAATAAAGCTAAAAAGATTGGTGTTACAGATTTCTTTCCAAGGAAGGCTAACTTATCTTTTAAAAATGTGACTCCCTCTACTTCCCCTTATTCCATGAAATCAGTTAATTCTTTTTAATTGATTAGCCACTTTTTTCATGACTTGTGTTGAAGTTGTTGAGCTGAGTCAAATTGCTTGCTACTCCTAGACTTCGGAGTTTATAGAGGCAGCACCCGAAGAGTTGGAGGTGCTGGAGTTATGCCTGGCATCAGACTGACAGTATTGGGGGTGCATTTGCTGTCCTATTGGAATTTCAGAGCTTTCACACTCTACACATTATTTGAACTCTGAAGGGAAGGGGGAAGCTTTGAGTTGGTAGGGTTTCAGTAATAATATATAATTATATGTATATATGTTTATCATATTTGCATAATATATAGTAATCACAATAATATTAATTGGATGCTGTATGCTAGACAATTATATGGTTATCTTATTTACATATTTTGCTTTAAAAAATGGAATTTACTCACGTTTCAAAATTTAAAGGGTGATGTCTTCCTCCTGCTCCTGCCCTTTAACTACCAGTTCCCTTTCCTGGAGGCAGCCAGCATTCCAATTTCTTATGTATCCTTCGATAAATATTCTGAATCGTTATAGGTTATTTCTACTGGGGAATTATATTTTATGTATACATAGCTAAATTAACACTGGCTTTAGCATAAGAGTATTAGGATTAAAACAAAATTTAAATCAATTACTCTAGAAAAGTGGCTATTGTTTTTCATCCTAGTAGATTACTAAACTCTTATTTTTGAGAATATGAGTTAGATGGGGAATAAGAACAAAGATGAGAGAGTACTTCTCTTGGTAATAAGAGGTAAAATGCTAATAGTCATAACCAGTGAACACTTAGTAGCACATTTAAAATATTTACGACTGTGTATTTGAGAAATGATCTAGAGTGTCAAGTAGATGTTATCTGTGTTCTTGCTGGAAATAGTTGTTTATTTCATGGTGGAGAGTAAGACAAAGGATAATTTATGTTTTTCCTTTAACTTTCCATTTTTCTAACATCTCAGATGAGACAACCTGTTCTCTTGAGAGATCAGAGGCGTAGAGTGCGTCAATGTCAGTGAAGCCTGTGCCTTTTACCTCTTTAAGAGCGCACGGTTTCATTCTGCTCCTAAACTAAGAACTCCTTAGTCTTGTTTAAAAAAATATTTTTTATTTTTATAAAGTAATACATTCATATAATTTAAACAAATCAGATAGTGCAGAAAGTCTTATTATGGAAGCCAATCATCTGCCCCCCCCCCGTTTCTGTTTCTCAGTGGCAACCTTAACTATGACAGCTATTTCTTCCACTAGTTTTTGTCATATTTTTAATTAGTGTACTTTTTGGTTTTTTCTTAAAATTATATTTAGATATTGTTTATTGTCTTCTCATTATGGTAGATATTATTTATTGTCATCTCCATCTGCCTTTTGCTATCATGCTAATATAATCATACCACTATTTTTAGTTAAATCATTTTATTTAAATTATTATTCAAATGATTAATATTCAGTATCTAGACACTAAAAATATTCTTAGCAGAAGCAAGTAGTATACAGTGATCACATTTGCTTTTAAAAACAGCTTTATTGAGATACAATTTACATTCCATAAAATTCATTCAATTTGTACAGTTCAGTGTTTTTTAGTATATTTACAGAGTCTTGCAACCATCATCCAGTCTAATTTTAGAAGATTTTTATCACCCCAAAAAGAAACCCTGTATGTATTAGTAGTCATTCCCCATATTCCCCTTCCTTCCAACTCTAGGCAACCTCTAATCTCCTCTCTATTCTATTGTTTTGCCTATTCTTGATATTTCAAATAAATGGAATGGTACGGTATATGGCCTTTTGTGACTGGCTTCTTTTACTCCACATGGTATCATCTAAGTTCGTCCAGGTTGTAGCATTTATTAGTACTTCATTCCTTTTTGTTGCTGAATAATATTCCATTGTATGACAGTGCCACTATTTGTTTATCCATTCGTCAGTTGATGGAATTTGGATTGTTACTTACTTTTTGATTAGTATGAAAAATGCTGCTATGTACATTTGTGAACAAGTTTTTGTGTGGACATAATATTTTCAGATCTTTTGAGAATACCTAGGAGTGAAATTGCTAGGTCAGTTCACTGGTAACTGTTTAATATTTCAAGGAACTGTTAAACTGTTTCCAAAGTGGCAGTCATATTTCCTTTGCTTTTAATTTTTTTATACTTATTGTTGCCATTTTATTTTTCTTGCACTGTTTGCAATTATCATAGTCTTGATTTTTTCCCCTCAGATTTTGTCAGGCATTCTCTAGATTTCCCCCACCCTCCATTCTTTTTCTGGAGTGTCCTTTTTCCTAGAGTCCTCCTCCTACTGCTGGGATCTGGTGTGGTTGTTCTCCAGGCCCTGCTGTACAGCTGTCATGCCCCGACTTCTTTCATTGCTCTTCAGGGTCCACTCCTATATCCTGGATCCCATGTGTTTGTATCACTGACTAGTTCTTATCTAACATAATCTCATGACATCAGCCAGCAGTGCCCACAGTATTAGCTGCTTGGTAAATGTATCTGGATAAGTTGTTAGATGGTGTTTTTTTCCACATTTGCTCCCAAAGTGTAGTTAAGAGGCTGACACACATTTTTGGCACGTGTCTCACCTTTTCAGTATCTAGACACTGAGGCGTAGAAGTTTGGGAGGTTTCTTTCTATCATTATGATCAAGTGATTACCATGGTAACATGAAGCAACAAGATGAAGCAAGTACAGAAATCTGAACAATATTGAATATTAAGTATTTGTTTAAACCAGAGCTATTCAATAGAAATATAATGCAGGCCACAAATGTGAGTCACGTATGTATTTTTAAATTTTCTGGGAGCTGCATTAAAAAGTATAAAAAGACACAGGTGAACTTAATTTTAATAATATTTTATTTAACCCAGTATATCCAAAATATTATTTCTACATGTAATCAATATAAAATTTACTAATGAGATATTTTATATTCTTTTTTTGGTACTAAATCTTCACATCCTAGTGGGTATTTTACCCTTAAGCACATCCTCATTTGGACTAGCCACACTTTTTAAGTGCTCAGTAGCTGCATGTCGCTAGTGGTTGTTGTATTGGACAGCACAGGTTTAGAATTTTGTCCAGGAATTATGTGATCGTGTAATATTGTTGTCAGTCTGTCTTATCATATAGTCTATTTATTCTCAAGGCACACATAAGGTGTATGTGGTTTAAAAGCACTTCATTAATTTGTCTCATTGCTCTGTTTTGTTTTTAGTCATGTCTTCAGTTTATTTTGAAATTTTATACCACATTAAAGGAGGTTGAGAGATTTATGTTCTTCAGAAAGGTGCTTGCTCTAGGAGCTAATGATTTTTTCCCTATATTTTAGTCCAACTGTTAAATGTATATTGAAATTCTTATTGGTATGCTTGTTAGATGTTAGCATTGCCATGATTGTCCTGGTCCCAGTGGAATTTTATTAGTCAAAATATTATTTGTCATACATTCTTTACCCTTGTTGTTTCAAAGACCCACCCAGCTTTCAGAGTCTCAAATGCCACCTCAACCACTTTGTCTTCCCTGCCTTATTTCAAGGCATGAAATTCACTTGCATGTCACTCCTGCAGCACTCTCTGTCACCTTCTTATATTCTGCCTTACATTCTGGTTAACTTGATTTTTCTCTCCCTAGGGAATTTTCAGTTCCAGTATGGCAAAAAAACCAGAATTTTAGTCACCTTTGTGTTTCCTATAGTGTGGATCACAGTATTTTCTGTATTCGGTCACTTAATATATATTTGAGTTGAAGGCAATTTGTCATGGTAGTTACGTGTATACTATACAAGGTAGTTACATGATATAGATTCCAGGTCACCAAACCATCGCTGATGTTTTTAGGAACATTTAAGTTTTGATATAAGAAATTAATTTATAAAGTTAAACCCGGGTTTTTATTTAAACATGGAGTAATAGTAAGGGAAGGAAAGAGACATAGAAATACAGACACTTATACTGTGTGCTTAGCACTGAGTGGTCTGAATTCTTGGGCTGGATAGCTGAATTAATGAAAGAACTTGGGTGCTACGTTGCACTGGTTGGTAAGCACAGTACTTTTGAAATATTGAGCCTGTCCAGCTACTACAATACCCCCAAGCCATCCAGGATTTTATTTTTAGGGGGTGAGGATGGAAGAGAGATTTAGAACAATGAAATAAATTTCTTTATTTTCCCCAAGTAGCTTATTCTGCAAGAGATAAAGTAAAGAGATGATATTCAAATATGAACAGGCACTTTCATCATGCATGTACTTAGAAGTATAATTGTATTTTGGGGATTTGTGAAAACTAATTTTTACAGCACCTCTTTTTGTGTCTTTAAGATAATATTTGTTTGATATACTAGTGCATATTAATGTATAAATTCAGGAGCTTTCCAAGAGAGAGTGAGAAATATTAGTAAATGGTGTGGATTCTCTTGCTAAATAATCCAGCCTCTTAAATAGCTGTAAAATTTGGCTGTTCGTATTTGGTTTTGAGAAATCCTGTTGTCAGGATAATAATTTGGTTTCTACTGACCAACATGATATCTGCCTCTGTGACTAATTGTGTACATTGTGAGATGTTTGGCTGATCTAGGGCATGATTCTTAGACATTGAAGATATTTATTTTCTCTGTAAGGAGCAAATGTTTGCTATGCCCTTCTTGAAATCCAAGAGGAGTTACTAAGGAGCGAAGCATAGTTCTGTTTAAATTCAGTTGAACATCAGGGTTACCTTTATTGAGAGACTTTAGAGACTTTAATATTATATATATATACCTCCTGTCAGTTTCTAGAAAATTAAAGAATAGCTGTGCACTTTCAAAAGATAGAGGAAATGTTCTGGTATTGTATTTCTGCTATAGTGGAGAATGAGTACTTAGTAAGAAACATTGTGTATCATGATTTCTAAAATAGGAACAGGAGGGCCAATTCCTGGGGTCCTTAGAAAAGAAAGATCCCCAGAGGCAGAAGATTCTCTGACTCCACTGCCTTGTATATGGCATCAGTATAAATTGTACAGCTTGTCAGCTATCAGTATTAACTTAGGAATAAGATACTGTTTAAAAATGCAGCTTTACTCTATGGCCCAAGTGAAAAAAAAACCAAAAAACATCCTTTTGTTTCTCACATATACACGAGAAAGCCTGTAAACTTTCTAAAATTTAGGAAGAGGTGAGAAATGCTGTTGTGGACCACTGGAGGGAGGGTCAGGAAGAAGTTAATTAGAAAAAAGTTTGTGATTATGTTGAGTATTTAGTTTGTCTGGATTCTGTTGATGGTAGCCCAGATCTTAGAACTAGAGTAATTCAGGTTCAGCTACCCTTTGAGTGTTTACTGTGTGCCAAGCACTGTCATTTCATTTAACTTTTGTAATGTTTTGAGACAATATTATCCCCATTTAATGGATGAAGAAACTCAGTTAAAAGTATTTTAAGTGATTTATTCCGTATCTTAACAGCTAGTAGGGAATATATTCATCATGTTGAACTCAGGCTGCCAGACTTCAAGTAAAAGAAAAAAAATTTTTGAGTACTTACTGTGTCATCGCAGTCTACTAAGCAATTTATTTCTATCTCGTTTGATCTTTACCACAATCTGGTAAGGCAAATTTAATTTACAAATGAGGAAAACTAAGGCTTAGAGGGCCTTACACAGCCACCAAATTTCTTAGCCATACTTTGAATTTGTTCTCTGAACTGCTACACTCTGTGGCCTTTGTAATTTGGAAAGAGAATGGGAAAACTGTGAAATTGGTTAATTAAGGTTTCTTAGGAGGCCGGCCTTGTGGCCGAGTGGTTCAGTTCGCGCATTCATCTTTACTGACCTGGGGTGTCACTGCTTCAGGTCCTGGGCGCACATGTAGCACTGTTCATCAATCCATGCTGAGGCAGTGTCCCACATAGCACAACTGGGAGGACCTACAACTAGAATATACAACTATGTACTGGGGGGCTTTAAGGAGAAGATAAAAAAGATTTCTTAGGGTAAGCTTTGGGAACTTTTACTTTTTATAATGTTACTTACAAAGGGGAAAGTAATTGTCAGTCATATACAAGTAAATTTAAGTTGTTTTATCCTTTTAAAATGAAAATTTTAAAAGGAAATACCTTGCTTTTAAGATTGCTATAGGTTATCTATGAAACAGTGGCTATAAAAGATGGATAAAAAATATCGTTGAGGGGCCGGCCCACTGGCGCAGCTGTTAAGTGCGCACATTTCGCTTTGGCGGCCCAGGGTTCGCTGGTTTGGATGGCAGGTGCGGACATGGCACCAGTTGGCATGCCATGCTGTGGTAGGCGTCCCACATATAAAGTAGAGGAAGATGGGCATGGATGTTAGCTCAGGGCCAGTCTTCCTCAGTGAAAAGAGGAGGACTGGCAGCAGTTAGCTCACGGCTAATCTTCCTCAAAAAAAAAAATCGTTGAAATTCATATTACAAGGTCAGTTATGAGCCAGATCCCATTATCTTTGAGGAAATTGAGCCTTAGAGAGGTTAGATAACCTTTGCAAAGGTTTCATAGCTGGCAGATGGCAGAGGCTGGGTTCCAACCTAGGTAATTTGATATAGAGCTCTTATTCTTAAGTACTTTAGTGTCCTAAGAGAATGAATGAATATGCAAAAATGGAGTCATGCTACCTCTGGTAACTTGAAGACACCGATTTTGAGTCTGGTTAACACATCATAGCTTGACTGAAGGCAAGTGTTAGACTTTACCTGCTTGCATCCTTACACTTTCCTATGGTCACTTGTCTCAATATTTTGCATTGTTGCTTTCTCTTATTCTTGCACATGAAGATCCTCTTTATCTAGTTGGCACTTAATAAATGTTGAATGTTGAAAAATAAATCAGAAACTTAAAACGTTGAATCTTAAATATAGAGACCAAATTTTAATACATCAGTTCATAATCATGTTTTTCTTTTTAAGAAGTATTTTTGTACTTTTTGAAGGTAGTTAAGCATTAGTTTAACTTAAAAGGTTAGTTAAGTGTTAATTTAAAAGGTTGATTTATAGTTCTCCTGACTTGGAGAAAATTTTCTTTGCCTTTGAGGAACTTTTCCTAGTTGATGAGTGTTTTAAATGTCAAATTACAATAAAATCCTGTGATGATACAAAATTCAGATACAGTATAACTAGCTCCCACCCTCTGCTCTGCCTTACTGTCTCCGGGTCAGGCCAGGTACACATTTTGTTTGTAATATTTGGTTTACTTCATAATTGAGGTAAATGAAAACCGATAGATGAATTTTTGCTTCCCTGTCTCCTCTACTCTCTAACTTAGAAGACCAGTGAAAAAATACTATTTTCTGTTAACTTTGCAATCACAAGCCCTGTTTTTCATGCAGTTGGTTTTTTTCTTTTTACAGAGATAACGCACATTCTTTGTAGAAAAACTAAAAGATACAGAAAAGTGTACAAAATTTAAAAATCACCCTGTAATACCATCATCTGGAGATGAGATGCTTTTTTTTGCATTTACTGTACATGTCTATATCCACGTATAATATATATACATATAGTTGGATATATATGTATGTTTTTTAAACAAAAATAGAACCTTCCTGTATCTGCTTTTTCATGTGTTGTGAACACTTTATCGGATCATTAGTCTTTCACAACATACTTCTGACAGCGCATGGATAAACCATGATTTGTCTAACAGTTTTCTTGTCTGTGGATGTTAGATTGTTTCCAATTGCTGTTATAAATAATATTGTGATTAATGTCCTGGAAGCTGAATCCTTGTGCATGTTTTTTTTTTTTCTTTTTTTAATTGAGTTAATGATAGGTTACAATCTTGTGAAATTTCAGTTGTACATTAATGTTTGTCATTCATGTTGTAGGTGCACTACTTCACCCTTTGTGCCCACCCCACACCCACCTTTCCCCTGGTATCCTCTAAACTGTTCTCTTAGTCCACATTTTTAAATTCCTCATATGAGTGGAGTCATACACAGATTATCCTTCTCTAGCTGGCTTATTTCACTTAACATAATTCCCTCAAAGTCCGTACATGTTATTGCAAATGGAATGATTTTGTTCTGTTTTGCAGCTGAGGAGTATTCCATTGGATATATCTACCATATCTTCTTTATCCATTCATCTGTTGATGGGCACTTAGGTTGCTTCCATGTCTTGGCTATTGTAAATAATGCTGCAGTGAACATTGGGGTACACAGGACTTTTGGGATTGCTGACTTCAAGCTCGTTGGACAAATACCCAGTGGTGGGATGGCTGGATCGTATGGTAGTCCTATTTTTAATTTTTTGGGGAATCTCCATACTGTTTTCCATAGTGGCTGCACCAGTTTGCATTCCCACCAGCAGTGTATGAGGGTTCCTTTTTCTCCACAACCTCTCCAACATTTGTTACTATTAGTTTTAGATATTTTTGTCATTCTTATGGGTGTAAGGTGATATCTTAGTGTAGTTTTGATTTGCATTTCCCTGATGATCAGCGATGATGAGCATCTTTTCATGTGCCTATTGGCCATCCGTATATCTTCTTTGGAGAAATGTCTGTTCATGTCTCTAGCCCATTTTTTGATTGGGTTGTTTGATTTTTTGTTGTTGAGTTGCGAGAGTTCTTTATATATTATGGATATTAAGCCTTTGTCAGATATATGACTTGCAAATATTTTTTCCCAGTTAGTGGGTTGTTTTTTTGTTTCAATCCTGTTTTCATTTGCCTTGAAGAAGCTCTTTAGTCTGATGAAGTCCCATTTGTTTATTCTTTCTATTGTTTCCCTTCTCTGAGAAGGCATGGTGTCCGAAAAGATCCTTTTAATGCTGATGTCAAAGAGTGTACTGCCTATGTTTTCTTCTAGAAGCCTTATGGTTTCAGGTCTCACTTTTAGGTCTTTGATCCATTTTTGAGTTTATTTTGGTGAATGGTGAAAAAGAATGGTCAGTTTTCATTCTTTTACATGTGGCTTTCCAGTTTTCCTAGTACCATTTGTTGAAAAGACTTTGTTTTCTCCATTGTATGCCCTCAGCTCCTTTGTCGAAGATAAGCTGTCCATAGATGTGTGGTTTTATTTCTGGGCTTTCAATTCTGTTGCATTGATCTGTGCACCTGTTTTTGTACCAGTACCATGCTATTTTGATTACTGTAGCTTTGTAGTGTGTTTTGAAGTCAGGGATTGTGATGCCTCCCATTTTGTTCTTTTTTCTCAGGATTGCTTTAGAAATTTGGGGTCTTTTGTTGCCCCATATGAATTTTAGGATTCTTTGTTCTAATTCTGTAAAGAATGTTATTGGGATTCTGATTGGGATGGTGTTGAATCTGTAGATTGTTTTAGGTAGAACAGACATTTTAACTATGTTTATTCTTCCAATCCATGTACATGGAATGTCTTTCCATCTCCTTATGTCGTCATCCAATTCTTACAGAAAGGTCATGCAGTTGGATTTTTCAGATCACACTTAAAAGAGGATGTCTGGGTCTTGATGTGTAATATTTAAGAAGTGGAGTATTCATATCTACAGAAGGCACTTATTTGCCAGTTCACCTATACAGAATGAAGGCAGAAACTAGATAGTGGGCAAAAATGAACACTGGAGACCCAAAAGAGCTATCATAGAATCTGAAGCAAAGTGTTGTTTTGTTTTTTAACCTATGTGAAAATCCTTTGGTCAGTGTTGCTCTAAACAGTGTTATGCTGTAACAAATATTACGTGGCCAAAGAAGTTTAGGAAATGCTGCTTATAGGATCCCTCGAAGGACTGGTATTCCTTGGATCACACTTGGGAAGCTCTGCCTTAGGTATTTGTACCCTGCTTTTCTTTTAGAAGAGAAGGGAAGGGAGCCAACATTTAAAGAGCATTACTCCACAGGGCCTAGGTGATACCTCCATTTTACAGACAAGGAGCCTGAGGCCTTTCTGGAGGGTAAAGGATACAAAACTGGTAACAGGGCAGAACTGGGAATAGATCCCCAATCTCTCTGATTCCTTAATCTTTGCTCTTTTGATCTTTCTGTGCTACTCTGTGATTGTACTGAACTGCCCATTTGGGTTTTACTCCTTAGAAACAGCAATTTAGCGGTAATACTAGGAAGGAAACAAAGCTGCCCTGTTTAGGGAAGAAAGAAAGGATAGTAAATTGACCAGCTGACACACAGTCCACATCCTTCGCTTTGCATAAGTCAACTCCGTATTCCAGACGAGAAGTTTTCAGGGAACACTCTGTAAATTAAAGTGCTTTTTGAGTGAGATTTGATATTATCTTTAGGTCTGTGTAGATTTATATCCATTTTTTGACATCATAAGGCCAGAACCCCCTCTTTGATCAAGTATAGTGAGCTTAGACAAGTTAATCACTTTTTATAGCTTCAGTTTCTTTGTCTGAAAGTGGTGATAATACCACTAACCTTTCTGGGTGATTGTAAAGCTTAAAGGAGGTAATTATGCATGGAAGGTGCTTGGCACAGTGTCTTGCGCATAGTAATCTTAGCCTCTATTATTATTAGTGATAATAAAAGTAATAAAGGCTTAGGTGTAGGTTGTTACCTCTCTGTATCCTGTTTTGTTTTTCTTTTTACAGGTGTGTTTTAGGGTGGCCATAAGGAGAGCCTACAAATCTTTTTTCTTTTTTCTTTTTTTTAAATTTGTTTGAGGAAAAATCACCAGATGCGTTTTTAAAGTAATGGAAATTCCATCTTCAATGTGTTTTATTAGGGCATAGAGTTCCCATTAGGGATCTGGCACTTTTTCAGTGAGTACTAGTTATAATCAGCACATATTGGCCTAATGCCCATAAAATTTTGGTTTGTTAAATGTGAGATGTATATTTTAAGTATATCTGATGTCTCTGTAGTCAGTCTTTATAGACTGCATATTTTTCTTCTGAAAACTATTTTCAGGCTAGTCTGTATGCAGTGGCATGTTAGTTTGCATGACTGTTAGATATTAAATGTTTAACTGTAACGGGCACACCAGATTACGGTGGAACGTGAAGATCTTTTTTCCTCCAAACCTGGATGTCTATAGTCTTGTTCAGTAGAGTTAAATGGTCTGAGGTGCTCTCTAAAAATGTGGAGAACTATTTAGAACCATTCAAAACTACTAAGGCTATTAACTATGGATTGAGTTAAGCAGAATACTGTATTTTTTTTCCCTTCCATTTTTATTCCTCTTTCTCAGTTTTGAGGAATTGGAGGAGAAGCTTTTTTTCCTCCTCCTGGAAATTTTCTTCTTCTTTCCTAACTTTTTATTTCTTGCTTTGAAATAGCAAGATTATTGGGGGCTCTAAGAACATCAGACAGTTTTCTCAGCTTGAGACAGAACGATTTTCATGGGAAACATTTTCTTATAAAGTAAAATACTCTGTCCTTGCCAGGACGTTTTAAAGGAGCAGCTAGCAGCCTTGTCGCTAACTAGGGTGAGAGAAGGGAAAAATGAGTCACAGGTTCCTTCTTTCTCCTTTTCTGCTTCTCTTCTTCCTTTCCCTTTCCACTTAGCTCTTTATGGGTACTGAACTTGGCTTCTGATAGAATGGGGTAATTTTTATTAAATTTTTTTTTTTTTAGGGAACCTGATATTCCTAGACAGGTGGTAAATATTTTTTCCATTTTGGAGTGTTTATTTTTAAAGTATTCACAAATTATTAAGAAACTTTCAATTTTATAAAAATAGAATTGTGTAATGAACTACCATGTATCCATCTCCAGTTTCTATAATAATCCATATATGGTCAGTCTTGTTTCATCTATAACCTCACCACTACCCCAAATATTTTTGTAGCAAATTTCAGACAGCATATGATTTTTTGGGGGAAATATTTTATCTCTGTAAGGATGTGTAAAACAAACAAACATAATTACAGCACCATGATTCTCCTTTTATATATTTAAAAAATTCCATAACATCATCAGATATCCAGTGTTCACATTTCCCAGTTGTATCTTTTTTCCCCTTAAAATAATTGGTTTATTTGAGTTAGGATTCAAAACAAGGTTCATATGTTGCATTTGGTTGCTGTTTTTAAATCTCCTTACAATCCATGATAATTTTTCTTTCCTCCTCTTTTCCTTGCCATTTATTTATTGAAGAAATCAGATCATTTGTCCTTTGGAATTTCCCGCATTCTGGATTATGCTGACTGTATCCTTTGGTCATTTAATAGAGGGAATGTTCCTCTGTCCCCTGTATTTCCTGAAACTGTTAGATTTTTTTTCCTGCTTTTTCTCCCCAAATCCCCCCAGTACATACTTGTATATTTCGGTTGTGGGTCCTTCTAGTTGTGGTGTGTGGGACACCACCTCAGCACGGCCTGATCAGCGGTGCCATGTCCATGCCCAGGATCTGAACCGGCGAAACCCTGGGCCACCGAAGCAGAGTGTGCGAACTTAACCACTCGGCCACTGGGCCAGCCCCCCCCCCCTTTTTTTTTTTTGTAGATCTTTTATTCAGATTACTTTATTAGGTGGTGCTGAGTATTTCCTATTGCATAATATCAGGTGGCAAATAATGTCTAGCAATCTGTCTCTTGTTTTGTGAAGTTAACGATTGGTGGCTACGTTTATTCTCATCAGCCTGATTACAGTCATTGGTGATTATTGTGTAGATCAAGGTTCAGCAAACTACAGCCCATGGCCAAATCTGATCCACTACTTACTTTGTAAATAAAGTTTTATTGGAATGTAGCCATGCTAGTTCCTTTATATACTGTCTGTGGCTGCTTTTGCACTACAGTGGCATAGTTGGGTAGTTAAGACAGAGGCTGTATGGCCTGCAAAGCCTAAAATATTTACTGTCTGGTCCTTTGTAGAAAATGTTTGCTGACCCCCATCTAGATCATTGTATTTAATGGTGGTGATGTTCTATCATTCCTTCTGTTTTATTTGCTGGAGTTTTCTATAAAAAAGAACATCTTTACCTGAATCAATTACGTGATTATTCTGAGGAAATGCAGGATAAAAACTTGATTCTTTTCCTAGTATTTGATAGAGGTGGCCAGTGACCAGTGAGATTTGTCTTTTTGTTTTTAGTATCTATATGAACTCCTGGCTTTGAATATGTTTGATGTCTTAATCCATTGCAGTTATTCATTTTAATTCTCAAATTATCCTATCTTTAGCCGGTGGTAGCCCCTTCATGTTGGCTCCAGTATCCTTCGATATAACCTCAGTAATCTTTGGTAACCCTGTTTTCTAGAATAATAAAATTTCCAAGCTCATCTCATACATCACCTCCCTTATCTCTGGAACCAGTTCTTTCTCTAAGGGGTTCTGATTCTTTTTAGTGGAAAATAGTATTTAAAGAACATAGTCTAGGTCTTTGTTGATATGGACTGGTTGTTGTTTCTAGGCCTTTTTAGTGGGCAGCTCTAGTGTGTGTGATTTTTCTTTTTGTGGTAAAATATACACAACATAAAATTGACCATTTGAACCATTTTAAAGTGTACAATTCAGTGGCATTAAGTACATTTACAGTGTTATGTACCCATTACCACAATCTAGTTCCAGAACTGTTTCACATCCAAAAAGGAAACGCTGTATTCATTAAGCAGTCACTTTGCATTCCTCCCTCCCTCCAGATCCTGGCACTAATCTGCTTTCTGACTTTATGGATTTGCTTGTTCTGGCCAGTTCATATAAATAGAATCATACAGTATGTGACCTTTTGTGTCTGGCTTCTTTCACTTAGCATAATGTTTTTGAGGTCATCCAATTGGTTGCATGTATCAGTACTTCTTTCCTTTTATGGCTGAATAATATTCCATTGTATGGATATACCACATTTTGTTTATTCAGTTGATGGACGTTTGGGTTGTTTCCAGCTTTTGGCTATTGCTTATAGTTTTGCTGTGAACATTTGTGTACAAGTTTTTGTTTGAATGCTTGTTAGCTTTCTTGGATATTTACTTAGGAGTGGAATTTCTGGGTCATATGGTAATTCTATGTTTAATTTACTGAGGAACTGCCAGTTTTCCACAGTGGTTGCTCCATTTACATTCCCACCAGCAGTGTATGAGAGTTCCAGTTTTTCTATATCCTCTCCAACACTTGTTATTTTCCACTTTTTGGTAATGGCCATCTTAGTTGGTGTGAAGTAGTATCTCATTGTGATTTCGATTTGTATTTCCACAATGACTAATGATGTTGAGCATCTTTTCATGGGTGTATTGGCCATTTATGCACCCTTCTTTTGAGAAATGTCTTTTCAAGTCCTTTGCCCGTTTTAAAATTGGCTTGTTTGTCTTTTTGTTGTTAAGTTGGAAGGATTTTGTATGTATTCTGGATACTAGACCCTTATTGGATATATGACTTGAACTACTCTCTCCCATTCTGTAGGTTGTCTTTTCACTCTCTTGATAGTCTACTTTGATGCACAAGAGTTTTAAATTTTGATGAAGTTGAATGTACCTACTTCATCTTTCCTCCTCGTGCTTTTGGTGTCATATCTGAAAAAGCATTCCCAAATCCAAAGTCATGAAGATTTACCCATATGTTTTCTTCTGAGTATTTTATCGTCTTGTTTCTTTATTTTTTTTTTAAAGATTTTATTTTTTTCCTTTTTCTCCCCAAAGCCCCCCGGTACATAGTTGTACGTTCTTCGTTGTGGGTCCTTCTAGTTGTGGCATGTGGGACGCTGCCTCAGCGTGGCCTGATGAGCAGTGCCATGTCCACACCCAGGATTCAAACCGACGAAACACTGGGCCGCCTGCAGCGGAGTGTGCGAACTTAACCACTCGGCCACGGGGCCAGCCCCTATCGTCTTGTTTCTTATATTTAGGTCCCTGATCCATTTAGAGTTAATTTTGGTACATGGTGCCAGATAAGGGTCCGGTCTTCCAATTTCCATTTGTTGAAGAGCTTATTCTTTTCCCATTGCATGGTCTTGGTACTCCTGTTGATGATCAGTTGACCATAGATCCATGGGTTGTGGACTCTCAAATCTATTCTGTTGATCTATATTTCTGTCTTTATGTTAGTACTACACCGTCTTGGTTACTGTAGCTTTGTAGTAAGTTTTGAAATTGGGAAATTTAAGCATTTCAGCTTAGTTCTTTTTAAAGATTATTTTGGCTGTTCAGAATCCTTTGCAATTCTATACGAATTTTAGGATGTTCTTTTCCATTTCTGCAAAAAAGGCCTTTGGGGTGTTGATAGAGATTATGTTGAGTCTGTAGATTGCTTTGGGTAGTATTGACATTTTAACAATATTAAGTCTTCTGATCCATGAACATGGCATCTCTTTCCTTTCATTTAAGTCTTCTTTAATTTCTTTCCGTAATGTTTTGTAGTTTTCAAGTCTTGTACCTCCTTGGTTAAATTTATTGCTAAGTGATATTTTATGCTATTGTAAATTCAGTTTTTATATGCTGTTGTAAACTGAGTTGTTTCTTAATATCCTTTTCAGATTGTTTATTGCTAGTGTATAAAAATACAACTTGATTTTTGTGTTGATCTTATATTCTGCAACTTTGCTGAATTTGTTGTATGATTATTTAAATGAGAAAATAAACCATGAGTTCATACCAATATTTCCAGATTTGCATTTCAGGATTAAGGGTTTAGGCTTATAAGATTTTCCCTTTAACTTTTTTAAGCTTTGTATTTGTGGCTCTTTGATTTTTATGGTGAAAATTTTGAGATTAGTGAATTACTTTCTTATTTATATTTATATATATGTTTACATATTACTATTGTTATTTGGAGAGTATTGTAGAAAATGTTTGCTGAAAACACTTTAAGAATTCTTGCTATTAATATAAATTCTACTAGAGATTTACAGTCAAGCTACTTTTTAAAAATCATTTCAAATGATTTCTTTCTGAGGTTAAGCCGCCTGTTTGATTACGTAAAATATTTACATGATTCCAAAACCAGTACTACAACATGAAGTATAATCAGAAAAGTCTAGCTTTTATCTTCTTCGTATCCCATAGGTGACCATTTTTATTAGTTTTTGGTTATTAAAAAAAAAATGTATACTTATTCATATTTCTCTCTCTTTCTTAGATGAAACTTATACTTTGTTTTGTACCTTGCATTGTTTTTACTTAACAAAAATCCTGGAAATCACTCATAGTATATGGAGCACTTCCTTTGTGCTCCATATGCCTGGATTTTTTTTTTTTTCCATATGCCTGATTTTTATGCTTGAATAGCACTCTGAATTTTTATTGAAGCAGTTCCATATTCTTGGACATTAAGGTTTTACATAGGGAAATTTCATTGGGTCCAAGTGCCTGGTTCTTCTTCTGGCATTGAAACTTTAAGATACTTGATTTTTCATTTTTATCATAAAGATATTATTTTACTAAAAATACTCAAATAGTACAGAAGCGTACACAATAAAGTGTAAAGTTTTCTCTGATTTGCCCACTTTGTGTCTATTCCTATCTCCGGAAATTACTAGTAGTAGATTAGTTCAAGGCATTTTTCTAGGCGTGTACAACATTTATATATACTACAAATGGTTTTTAAACAAAATTGGGATTATTCTGCATGAATATTCTGCAACTTGATTTTTTATTGTATATTATCAATTGAGCTTTAAGTTTGCATAATGAAAAAAGATTCCTGAGTATAAATAAGACTTAAGACATGATTCTGAGACCTTTTTTTCTTGTCTTTCATTTATACTAGATTTTGTGTGTTTGTGTTTAACTTCCTGAATTTTCTGTATTATAATTCTCTAAAATCCAGAAAGCAGTGTGTGTGGCTATATCTCTTTACTTTCTTCTTAGACTGAAATCTATATTTGGAAAGAAATTGAGAAAATTTTTATTGTTGTAATCTATTGTGGCTTAATAGTAAAAGTAAATCCTAATAAAGTGAGGATACCTGTTAACAACCAGAGTTCAATGTAAGCTCCATAAAAGCAGGAAAAAGCCTTGCCTGTCTTGTTCATCACTGGGTCCCTAGCACCTAGGACAGCGACTGGTTCCCTCTTCCCACTCTCTGTTTTATTTTTGCCATATAAATTATAAGTGAATCACACCATATAAACTCTTCTTTTTTTCACTTCTTAATATATCATGGACATTTTCCATTTCAATACTAATTTGTCTACTTTATTCTTTTAAATGAATGTATTAATAGAGATGCTATATGTTACATAATTAGGTAGTTTTAAAAGACTCTAATTTGAGCCCTTTTCTTACCTTAGACTTTGGGACTAGTGTTTTGTTTTTAAAATATTAGTGGAAGATACTAAGTTGAGAGTTAGTATGGAATGAATGTGTATAACTCTTGTTTTTAAGTGTATAATATAAGCAAACATATTTATGTAGAATGGCAGTATGCGTAACATGCTTTAAACAAATCTAATATGTGACTGTTCTGACCATAAATATTGTAGTAATTCATTTTAAAATATTTTGACTAGCAATTCACATAAGGAGAAATAAAAATAATCAACATGTGAGAGTGTTCAACTTAGTATAATTGACTAAACACAAAAAATAAAATGAGACAAAATTACACCCTTTGCTCCCCAATCAAATTGACCAAGATTATACTTAGTTGATGACAAGGGTTTTGGGAGACATGTTGCTGAAGGAAAATAAATTTGTATATTCTTTTTGGAGGGCAGTTTGGCAGAGTTTCAGAAGTTCTACTTCTGGGATTTTATTTTAAGGGAAAAATTAAGGATATGCTCACAAATTTAGATATACATGAATGCTTATGAAGATTCTAATCCTGGGACTAATAACAATACTACTACTTAAATAGTGCTTCCTCCATGCCATACATTACATTTATTTAATCTGTCAGCGAGCCTTTGATATTCATACAGTGAGATTAAAAGTGATGATCTAGGGGCCGGCCCGGTGGCGCAGCGGTTAAGTTCACACGTCCAGCTTCTTGGCGGCCCGGGGTTTGCCGGTTCAGATCCCGGGTGCAGACATGGCACCGCTTGGCAAGAGCCATGCTGTGGTAGACGTCCCATGTATAAAGTAGAGGAAGATGGGCATGGATGTTAGCTCAGGGCCAGTCTTCCTCAGCAAAAAGAAGAGGATTGGCAGTAGTTAGCTCAGGACTAATCTTACTCAAAAAAAATAAAATGAAGATGTAGAAGAATATTTAACATGGAAATAAATTCATAATAAGCATGAGTGAAAGCACCACATTGCAAAGGAGTATGTGCAGTGTGATTGCACTGACTGCAACAAAATAGAGAAAACAATGTTCTCTAAAATTTTATACTTATATTCTTGTATTATACTTATAATCCAGTTGTACTTACAATGCTGTTATTCAAATATGTCAATTTATTCTTTTTGCTATCTTTATTTTCTCGCTTCTCTACAGTGAACATACAGTCTCTTAAAAAGACACCTGTGTTATTTTTTGAAGTGTCCTTTAATTTTGCAAAAGGATTTACTTCTGGATTCCTGGACAGTAAATTCCCTAAGAACCTTTAAAATAGATTTCCATTAGTAAAAATTTAAATCTGTAAGTACCTTTTGGTGAACACATAAAATAGAGATTAAAATGTCGTCTTTGATTTCTGCTCATTTGATGGTGTTTTTGGGTAATAGAAATGGAAAAAGAGTGGAAAATTAAGCTAAAGTTTGAAGCCTGACAATGGCAAAATGACAGAATCTTTTAAATGTTAATTTTGTGGTTGCTGGCAGTGAGGCTTTATCATAAATAAATGAAATAAAATTAAAAAAAAGGGCTTGCTATATTTTCATGATAATATTATCAGGTTTTCTCTGATATTAGTAGCTCTTAGAATTATTGTTTCACCTTCTTAAGATTTGGTGTCTCTCAAATCTTCTGAGTCGTACACTTTCAGTCTTCCTCCTACCCCTTTCAGGAATTGACAAAATAAGTTCACTGGGTTCCTGCTAATGAGTTTGATCTATGTAGGACTAGAACTTGTGCTAGTTTTATGTAGTTTGATCTTTAACACCTTAAGATGTTTTCTCAGTGAGGCCTTCTTTGACCCCTTATTTTAAAAATTGCACCTGTTCCCCTTGACCCTTTACTTTCCATTCTCCTCCTCTGCATTACTTTTTTTTTCCTTTTTAGCACTTACCACCTTGTAATATGTAATTTACTTATTTGATTTGTGTCTGCTCCTCCCTTCTCTGCCTTTTGAGGTGTAAGCTCTAGCGAGTTCGGTTCAGGGACTTTTGTTTCTGTAGTTCACTGTGTGTTCCCAGAGCTCAGAACAGTGCCTAGCACTGAAATAATGGGATTTCAGTAAGTGTTTTTTGAATAACGAATAGTGGGCACTCAGTGTTTGTGGAATAACTGGATGTTCTCTTTGGTTGGTGGAGCTGAAATTTATTCTCAGTATTTACAGAAGATTAGAGTTCCATAGTTATTTTGTAGTGTGACTGTTTCATTGTGGTCTAGTAATAGAATTAAATTTATAGATAAATTGGAATTTCTAAATTTATTTTTGAATAATCCCAGAACAGAGATTATTTAATTAATAATTTAGTTTTTATGATATTGCTTATTAACTATTGCTAAATGAATACCAAAAGACTAATAAGCTGAGTAGGGGAAAAACCTTTTAGCTTGCTGTGAGATTCTGCGCTTTTTGATCCTCTTGAGGAGCTGGGCTAAGGTTTAAGTGCTCTCTTGCTCTCTCTCTGACTTAAAGATTCATCCCAGTGACTTTGTGTTTTTAGGTATATATACCTTTGGAAATAAGAAGTTGTGAGGAAGTGAGGTGGATGAAACTGGCTGCATGTTTGCTTTTCTGAGATCAAAACTGTTGTTGGATGTTAATTAGCACCACAGCTTTCTGCAGATGCTTTTAGACTTGAGTGATAATGAGACTTATTATTAGAGAGATAGAGTGTTAGGTGTTCCAAGGTCTCCACATTGATTCATCTAACACTTAAGGCCAACTGTATGCTAGGTACTCTGCTGTACTCCTGAGGATACAAAAGTCAAGTAGGACAGATTAAGTAAGGAAGAGACAGTAAAAATGTTTGTTTCACAGTGCTTCTCCTAGGGTTGGGGTTTCCCACAAGGCAGGAGAATTTATTTTCTTGGGTATTTATGAGTTTGATTTAATTTAAATTGAAAGTGAGAATGGGCAATAAACTACTGAGAAGATGTATAATTGCAGCATAATTTTAATATCAATTTGCTATTGAGCTAGAGTTTATGTATATCTCTTTGAAGGAATTAGCATTTATTGTTTATTCTTTATTGTTTCTTATACTCTTTGCATGCTTTATTCTTTTAACATAGTCCTTATAACAATCCTGAGAGAGAGGAATTATTATCAGTATTTTATGAATAAGAAAATTGAGTTTCAGAGAGGTTAAGTAATTTGCTTAAAGTTCATAACCTGTAACTTGTGGATTTTAAACCAGGTCTCTTGATGCTAAAGTCCATAAACTTTTTGTGACATTTTCCAAAGGAAGCTGATATTATTGGTTTGTTTTGTTTTGCTGAGGAAGATTAACCCTGAGCTAACATCTTCTGCTAGTACTTCTGTTTTTTTTCTTGAGGAAGGTTAGCCCTGAGGTAACATCCATGCCAGTCTTCCTCCACTTTATATGTGGGTTGACGCCACAGCGTGGCTGATGAGTGGTGTAGGTCTGCACCCAGGGTCCAAACCCATGGACCTGGGGCGCTGAAGTGGAGGGTGGCGAACTTAACCACTATGCCACAGGACTAGCCCTGGTTTTTTTTTTTTTTAATTTTTCTGTAGGTAATGTTAAATAACAAGATGAACTGAATTTGCAAGCTGTTGCAAATATTTGTTCCCCACATTGAATCATTGGCTTTTGAACCAGAGTATTTCAAAATAAAAATACTCTTTTTTTCTTATCAAAAAAGTAAAATATGTTCATTACAGAAAGAAATATCAGATTAGGAGGAAGAGAAAAGAAAAAGAGAAAGAAAAAAGGTGGTTTTCTAAGATGAGTTCAGTTGTGGCCATGTTGAGTTTGAGGGGCCTGGAAATGTTCAGGTGGCATTGTGTGTGAGGCATTGGAAAGCTGCCAGGAGAGTGGTCTGGGCTGGAGAGCTAGCCATGTAGCATAGCTGGCTGAATGGAGATTAAGATAATCCTTTGAGAATTCTTAATAGGCAAAGAAAGGCAGCCAAGGACCCTGAAACTTTTGAGAGACAGGCAGAGGAAAATGAATCTAGCAAAAAGTAATCAGAAGGAGGAAAACTGAAGAGTGGTGGTGTAGAAGGCAACTGATGAGAATTTAGAGGAGGAGGAGGATAGGAAAGAGACCAGTAATGTTGAATCCTTCTTAAAAAGACAAATAAGGCCTGAAAATTGTTCATTAGATTTAGGAATAAGGATGCATTGATGACTTTAGCAAAAAGAGTGTAACTGGGAAGTTGAGTTACAGAAGCTGTAGCGAAAAGGATAGAGGTGAGGAAGTGGAAGACAGTGTTGGCTACTCTTTGAGAAGCTTGCCCATGAAGTTGGGGGAGTGCAAGTTAAAAGTGGACAAAACATAGAGATTTGAGAATGTTTTATGTTCTAGGGAAGGAGAGAGAAATTAAGAGGTTGAGCTGAGAGATGGGGAAATAATCACCACCTTGAACTTCCTAGAGAAATGATTTCAAACGTTTTGTTTGCTCTTTTTGTAAAAATTTTTCTAAAACATAATTGACATAATGCTAAATATGATTTTTGATACTTTTTATGACTCTTTAGTTGTCATGAATATCAGTTACTTTACTGCTCTACTGAAGGATATCAAAACAGCCCTATTCTAAAAAATACAACAGTTTAGGGCTATTTAATATAATCACGTAGTAGCTTTTTCATAGTCAATTTCATCTTTTCCTTGTGTGTTGGTTCCCCCTGGCTCGTCCTCAACTCCTTAGTGTGGTTGGTCCTAGCAGCAATACTACCTGTTCCTACAAATCTGCTGCACCTAATAACTGTGAACTGGGAAATCCATATCTCCAGTTGTTAGAGTTGTGCTCTGCATGAGATTACTAATTTTAATCAGTAGATTGTAAGGAGGATCTGGGGGGTTGTTTCCATAAAGCTTAGTCTGAGATATGGATGGCTTTTTGCTGCTGTTTCATTTAAAGAATGTAGAGCTCTATACTTAGATTGCTTAGGATGCCTACTGTAACAGTTACTAACTCTGAACTTGAACAAATGACTTTACTTTCAAGACTTGACTTTCTTCATGTTTAAAATGATGATAATAATCCTTACATCACAAGGCTGTTGTGGAAGTTAAATGATATAATGCATGAAAAACACTACTTGGTACAGAGTAGGTAGATTCAATAAATGTTAGCTGTTAGTTATCTTCTCTTTGTCTCCATGGTTTTGATTTTCTAAGCTTGATGTTTCTGGAAGCTTTCTTGATTATAAGGGTATTGCTACATTTGAAAAAGGAATAGATTCAAATAGAGTCATACTGTAGATTTTGTGTGTCTGGGAGGGCAGTGAGAATAGCTTATGTAAACAAGGAGATTTATTTCCTGAGGTAGCTGTTTGGGGAAGGTTTTTCTTAGAGGCATTTGGGAACACTGTATTTCTCGAGGTGGTTCTGTAATCCCTTTCTTTTTGGATTGAATAATAAAAAGTATTTAAAAATGAGAGAGGGGGTAAAAGATGACCCAGAATTATAGTATGGGATATTTTATTTGGAGTGTGTGTGTTTGTGTAGGAGGGTAAGTGTTGTTGTGGACTAGCTATTTTAGGGCAGAAAATTAATATAACCTGGTAAGGTTCATGAATATTGCAGGCTTAGTATCCAAGCTAGTGGGTAACCTGTAATTTAACCCAGGGCAGTACTTAGAGGGTGGGAAGTTAAGGTTTGTGCCATGGTCTGAGAAAGCCTATATTCACCTTTTTATATGAGACTTATGCTCTTAAAAGAGAGACAGAGAATGAAATTATCTAGGATATTTGATAGCCATAAATTTAGTCATTCTTTTCTTCTATCAAATAAATTGTACTATTCTTTTAAACATTTTAGAGTCCTGTTGAGAATTGGTACCTTTTTGGTATAGTAAAACGTTAATGGATGGAAAATCCTGTTTTGTAGCTTTTGTGAATGTACCAGTACGTTTGTAAGGTAGCCCTCGCCAGTGAACTTCTCTAACACCAACAGACCCCCTTTATAAAGGAGAAGAGTATTTAGTATGTTTAAAAATAGTAAACTAGTTTCCTTCTGAGAATTTCTCTGGATGTGCTAGTGATGTTTAAAGTTTAATGCTGCTAAACCCACACAGGAATTTTCACTAGTATTAAATGCCGTGAAAACAGATTTTACTGTTATTGATAACTGATTTGGTAAAGAGACCATGTTAAATTCAGGAATGATTTTAGAAAATTATTAAAGGTGTCATTGCCTTTTAGAAAAAGTACTTCCTATTTGCAAGTCTCTCCATGTCTGCAATCATACCAAATGACTCCTGAGTGCCATGGTTCTTGCCTAGCATACAAAATTACCCTCTCAACAATAGGTGGAGCTTGTTGGCATTGGCAGTGATAGAGCAGTGACTTGACCGTTAAAGCAGTTTTTCATTGAAGGGAAAAGAAAAGATGAGATCTCTGTCTTCTGTTGAAATATCTTAGATGCCTTCCAGTTGAGAAGACTATTGTACCATTTGTGAGAGGCGTTGAATTAATACGGTTTAGTATTTTTGGCTTGTTGAAGGAAAGTTTGATTGCCTTATATTAAAAAGTTGCTCTTATGGTATAGTGCTTCTGAAAATTAAAAGGCACAATAGTAACAGCTGGAAAATCTAGAAATCCCTGGAGAAGTCCCTTGCTTAAACAAAAGAAAATAACCCTAAAAACTCCAATTTCAGTTAACCATAAAAATACCTCCCCTCTAAGTACAGTCAGTTGCTGTCATGTGATAGTTGTTTTACAAAGATATGTCATGTTATCAAAACTTTCGTTTATATTTTTAATGGTTTTATGTTGCTGTAATTTTAGGAAAAAGGATAGTGGTGGCTTAGTAGATCAGTTTTCAGATTCCCAATCACAAAGTAATTGTAGGAATTTAATAGTTAGGTTTCCTTTTTCTCTTTAAGTTATAGGTATGTGTCTACAAAATCTAAACCACACTGAATAAATTAGTATTTGAAGACATGAATCTAGCTAGTATACCACATTAATGTCCTTTTCCTGTCGTCACTACTATCATTAGTGTATTTTAGCTATTGATATATGACACAGCATTCCAAAACTTGTTTTAAAACAACTACCATTTATTATTGCTCATGAGTCTTTGGATCAGTTGGGTAGTTCTGCTGATTGGGCCAGACTTAAGTGATCTTATTTGGACTTGCTCATATTTCTCGTGGCTTAGCTGGTGGATTGGCTAAGACTAGCTTGTCTAGGGTGGTCTCACTCTCATGTCTGGCAATTGTCTGGGGGTCAGCTGGGGTAACAGGGTGATTGAGCCACATGTCTCTAGACATCCAGCAGGCTGGCATGTGCTTGTTTCACCGTGACAGAGCATATTTCCAAGAGAGAGGTATGGAAACATGCAGGAGTTCTTGAGGCCTAGGCTCAACACTGGCAAGCTGTCATTTTCACTGCCTTCTATTGGCCAAATCATATCATTAGTCCAGTTCAGATTCACGAGGTGGGGAAAGACTACAAAGTCATATTGTGAAGGGTGTAAATATAGGGAGACCTGAAAATTTGAGGAAACTTTTGGAGTCAATCTGCCACATTTAGTAGAGTGCTTTTTTCAATTATCCAGTGATACACGTTTTTTAAAACCTTTATTAGTGATAAAGCACATATCCATTCCACCGAGTAGCTATGCTACCTACAACAGCTTTTATCTTATTTCCTTCACGGTTACAGTTTCTCCATGTAATGCAATTTGGGTTCCCTAATTAAATAGTTGAGCTACGTCCCAGTCAGGTTAAGAAAACTGGAAGAGATGCCTAAAAGTGTCCTCTGTTGTCTCTTTTAATCTGATTAAACTTTTCTTCCTTTCTTTGAAGGCTTTCAATAATCTGGTTCTCACAGTCTATTCAGTTTTATTTCCCAGCGTTCTGTTCTCTGGCTTGCCCACTGATTTTCTCCCTGTTAATTTTTTTGTTTTAATTGAAGTGAAATTGGTGTAACAAAAAATTAACCAGTTTAAAGTGTACAGTTCAGTGGCATTTACATTCATAATGTGCAGCCACCACTTTTGTCAAGTTCCAAAGCATTTTCATCACCTCAAAAGAAAAACCCATACCCGCTGCCTCCAAGCACCTGGCAAACCCCAGCCTGCTTTCTGACCCTGTGGATTTACCTGTTCTGGGCTGACATTTGTTTTTAACCAGTGTGCATCTGTTTATGTTGTTTCTCTCTGGGTTATTCTAAATCCTATTAGACCTCTTCAGTGTTTGGCCCACTAATTTCTTCCTCCTCACAAAGATCGTATCCTGTATTTGAATTTAGCTGTCACTACCCTTACACTCCAGTCCACTGAGACTGCTCGTCTGTCTCCCAGATTGTTTCCTCTCAGGCTTTCCTGCAGGGTGCTTGCCTCGTCTGGGTGGGGATGGGGTAAGGATGAAGGGCCCTTTCCCCAGTGTTTACATGTATTTTGACCTCAGCCCTTTGTTCTTACTCTGCCCACCTTCCTTCTCCCTGGGTGATCTTAACTTTAACTACTTCTGTGACCAAATCTAGACCTCTGGCCCAGATCTCTTCAGAATTCCAGACCCACTGGAATTACCACCTGGATGTTTCACAACTACTTTATTTTATTTTTTAATAAACAACAGACATTTATTTCTCACAGTTCTGCAGACTGGGAAGTCCAAGATCAAGGTGCCAGCAGATTCTGTGTCTGAGGAGAGTCGCTTCCTGGTTCATAGATGACCGTCTTTTCCCTGTCTACTCATGTGGTGGAAGGGCGTCTCACAGCTGCTTTAAACTGAACATGTTAAAATTGAAATCATTTTTTCTCCTCACCCTGTCTCCTTCCTTAAACAAAATGAAACCTCAGTATTGCTCTTCCTCCTATTCTCTATCTTGGTAAATAGCATGTCATCTATAGAGATCCTGAGGTTTGTTCCTAGCAGTCAGAGTTGTTTCCTCCTTATACGTAATTCTCCTCCTCTAGTCATTCTTCAAGTCTATCCCATCCCTAAATATCTCTGGAATCTATTCCTTTTCATTTCTATAGCTCTCACTTTAGTTTAGGACCTTATCATTCTTTGCCTAGGCAGGGGTTCACAGACTGTAGCCCACAGACCAAAAATGGCCAACTGCCGGTTTTTGTAGAATCACCTGTTACGGGAATACAGTCTCGCTCATTAGATATTCATTTTCTGTGGCTGTTTTTATGCTACAAAGACAAAGTTGTGTAGTTGTGACAGAGACTATATGGCCAGCAAACCTAAAATATTTACTATCTAGCCCTTTACAGAGAAGGTTTGCCTACTGTTGGCCTATTACTGATTTTCTGTTTCTGGCATTGTCTACCCTTCTCTCCACTCTAGGTAAATATTCAGAAGTGTGACCATATGTCCCCTGCATAAGTCTTTTATTTACTACTCATTCCTTACAGAATAAAGTTATCATGGCATCAAGTCCTTGCCTACCTCTTTTGGTTTATTTTCTCATTCAGAAAGCATCTCGATCTCTTTCTGGAATGTGCTTTCGCCTCTGCCTGAAAATGTTCTTCTCTCTCTTCTCTTTCAGGTAAATTTATCTGTCTCTCAAAATCTAGCATAGATATTATTTTCCGACATTCTAGGTTATTCCCTCTCCCTTGCTTCCTTCATACCTTCTGCCACTTTTGTTGTACTTAACATACCCGTTGTACAGTTTCATCTATTTAGCAGTATTCCCCTGGTGGGCTTTAAAACCAACCCTGGGCCAGGCCTGGAGCCAGGCACTGAATATTCCTTCAAGAAGTGTTTGTTGACTGAAGGAATTGATTGCTTTTGTGTTGGACTCTTCCTAGCTAGTCTGTCAGGGCAAGAATTATGTCTCAGCTTTTACATCCTCTGATTGTCTCCAGAGAAATGTTAGATGCAGAGTAGGGACAGACACTGGTTAAATTATTGATTTTAATTGTCATCTAGATAAAGGGAAGAGGCACAGAGATTTATTTTGGGGAGAGTGGGCCTTCATCAACGTGAGACTATCTAGCTAAGGCCGTTAAAAGGGAACTTGATTTGCCTTAATTGCTAACTCTCCCGCCCCCTTTGTCATATATAGACATTTTTTTTCCTCTTCTGTACTTTGGAATTTGATTGATTTTAATTGAATATTTTGGGCCATCAGTTAGGCATCTGTTCTATATCATGCATATAAAACGAATGATTTGGAGGGAATGTGCTAAGTTGATAACATTATTATAGGACACAGTCATTCTAAAAGTACTGAGTTAGTCTGAATGTAAATGGGAACAGAAGTGGAGTTCTCCTCTTGCCATTAACTGTTAATCCTGTATACTTTTTCTTTACTGGGTTAAATTTGCCTGTTTATGGTACCTAGGTGCCAGCTCGGGTGGGATTCCTAGCGGTAGTAGTAGAAGTAGTAGCTATAGTCATAGTAGTAGTTGTCGTTGTCACTGACACCTGTCTAGTGCTTTTTATGTGCCAGCCACTGTTCTAAGCACAGTACATAAATTAACTCATTTATAACCCATGAGAAAGATCCTGTTATCCCTATGTTGCGGATGAGGAGCCTGAGGCACAGGGAAGTGAAAGAAATAAACTTGGCTAAGATAATACAACTAGTAAGTGGTGGAGCCAGAATTTAATGCAGGCTGTCTGACTCCAGACTACACACCCTTGGTCACTACACTGGACTCTCTTGATGGATCGTGGAATGATTTGAGTGCACAGTTCTTGTATTCACTGCATTCCTTTCTAAAACAAACTCTGACTGGGATTTTGGATCAGTGGCAAAAGGAGGATGTACTAAATGGTTAAAGATCGGGGTTTTTTTTTTAAGATATTCCATTTTATATTTATGACGATTAGTTGTAGAACTCCTTTTTAGCAACATTTTGTTTTTGTTTTTACTGTAATTTGAGGCAAGCATTTGGTTTTCTTTTGCTTTGACTTACATGTATGCAGTAGGTGCTTACTAAATGATAGGCTTGAAGTGAAGAACTGTTGGGCCTATTGCAAGCACATTACAACTGGAAAGTTAAATATATATAGTAAAACATAAAATTCACATTATGTTGTTCTAGAAGATATAATTTTATTTAGCTGTGAGGATGTATCTTCCCTAAACCCGAAAGTATATTAATAATTGTGGTAATCAGGAGGAAATCATCATTGGGACTGGGTGGGGTTGGTCTTTCGGGTGTTGCTTTTAGCAAGCTTAAAAAAACACTTGGAGGTATACCTTATATACAGCAGATTGCATAAAGCCTAAGTGTACAACTCAGTGACTACACTACCTCTCAGATTAAGCTAAGTATGGAACATTTTCATCATTCTAGAAGGCTCTGTTGTGGTCCCTCTCAGTCAATAAATAGCGCACCCCTTATCTTGGTTTAGTTTTTAAAATTACATTTATTACCACTTGGCCTGTGTTAGTCTGTCTTCCATCTGAGAGTGTAAACTTCACGAGGACAGGGGCTTGGTTTTGCTCACTGTTCTGTTCCATTGCTCAGCATAGTGCCTGACATATAAAATGTTCAACAGCTATTTGATCACTATAAATTAATTGAAAAATACTTGATTGTCCAGTGTATACTATGTTATATGGTACACAGGTGCTGAGGATAGATGATAAATTTTAGTTTTCTAGGATGAAACTTTTGACATTCAGTATGGTACTTAGACCAATTTTAAAACAAGGAAATTGAACCATGCTGGCATTGAGTTTAGTGTGTGCTGGTCTTTGCTCACGTGAATGTTAGGAAATATGGGAAATTTGTTACCAGTGAGAGATAACAGCAGCCTGTCTATTGGATTGCCTTCTTGAGAGTGTCTGATTTCTTACAGTTATCTCAAATTCTTAACTTACACTCTTGATGATCTTTTGAATACCTCAAATAGTTGCTAAAGACTAAATGTTGTTGTTCTTATAGGAAGAGAATTGTGATAGAAAAAGCATTGGTTTATTTGATCAGGTAAGACAATTTAGCTGTAACTTACAGGTCTTTTGTATCACCTTAGTTAAAACAATGAAAATTTTTATTTATCTAGCTTGATTAGATTTAAGGTAAATAAAGGAGTATGTGGTTTAGCTCAAACTTAGATTTGAACTAAATGTAAGTTTAGTTCAGACTTACATTTATGTAGAGGAGAAAGAAATTGTAAGCTAAAAGTGACCCTAGTATTCTGGTTCATGCTCTTATCTGTCAAGTTTAACCCTCTTGTCTTACATTTGAGGAAACGGGAGTGCAAAGAAGTTAAGTTACGTGCTAATTTAGTACAAAGCAGCAATCAACCCTGTCTGTTTAACTCAAAAGTTCCTGGCTCTTTTCATCATGTTGACAGTTAAATCACTTGGGGAATTTTATGAACGTAGACATGTTAGGGTCCTACTCCCAGAGGTTTTTATTAGATTTGGGATGAGGACCAGGCATGTATAATAAGATAACAAAAACAAAGCAAAGTAAAAACGCAAACCACTTGTGCCCTCAAATTTTTAATAACAAATACATTTTCCAAGTGATACATACTCTAGTGACTTGGAAGTGTTGTGCTGTAATGCCTTTCTTTTTTTTAATTAATAGATTTTATTTCTTAGAGCAGTTTCAGGTTTACAGAAAAATTAAACAGAAAGAACAGAGACTTCGCATATACTCCCTTTCTCCCCACCCACAGTTTCCCCTATTATTATCATCTTGCTCTGTGTGGTGTATTTGTTAAAATAGGTGGACCAATATTGATACATTGTTATTAACTAAAGTCCATTGTTTTATTCATAATTGCCATTGGGGCCCACTCTGTTGGATAGTTATGTGGTTTTTGGCAAAAGCGTAGTGTCGTGTATCCTGCATTACAGTGCCATACAGAATAGGAATCGTTTCACTGCACTAAAAATCCTGTCTCCGCAAGTTCCTGCCTACTCCCCTTCCATCCCTGGCGACCACTGATCCTTTTCTCCTATCTCTGTGGTTCTTTTCCAGAATGTCATGTAGTTGGAATTATACAGTATGTAGCCTTTTTAGACCTCCTTCTTTGACTTAGCAATATGCATTTAAGGTTCCTCCAAGGCATTTTGTGGCTTGATAGCTCATTTCTTTTTATTGCTGAATGATATTCCATTGTATGAGTATACCAAGGTTTGTTTATCTGTTCACCTGTTGAAGGACATCTTGGTCACTTCCACATTTTGGCAAATATTAATAAAGCTACTATAAACATTTGTGTGCAGGTTTTGAGTGGACATGTTTTCAGCTCATTTGGGTAAATATCCATGACTGCAATTGCTGGATTGTATAGTAAGAGTATGTTTAGTTTTGTAAGAAACTGCCAAACTGTCTTTCAAAGTAGATGTGCAGTTTGCATTTCCAATAGAGATTAGCGTTCCTGTTGCTCCACATCCTCACCAGCCTTTGGTGCTGTCAGTGTTTTGTATTTTAGTCATCCTAATAGGTTTGCAGTGGTTTCTCGTTTTAATTTGCAGTTCCCCAATGATATATGACTTTGAGCATCTTTTCGTATGCTTGTTTGCCATCTGAGTATCTCCTTTGGTGAGATGTCTGTCCAAGTCTTCTGCCTATTTTTAGTAGTGTTGCTTTTTTATTGTGACTTTTAAGACTTCTTTGTATATATTAGATGGAAGTCTTTTATTAGATATGCGTTTCACGAATACTTTCAGTCTTTGGCTTGTCTTTTAATTCTCTTAACAGTATCTTTCACAGAACAAAAGTTTATAGTTTTGACTAAGTCAAATTTATCAATTTTTCTTTCACAGATTGTGATTTTGGTGTTGTATCTAAAAAGTCGTCGCCAAACCCAACGTGACCTAGATTTTCACCTGTTATCTTTTAGGAGTATTATCGTTTTGCGTTTTGTTTTAGGTCTATCCTCCATTTTGAGTTAATTTTTGTGAAGTAAGCTCTATTCTCCCCACCCCGGCTTGTAGATGTCCAGTTGATCTAGCACAAGTTTTTGAAGATTGTCATGCCTTTTTGATGTCCTCTTTCTGTTTTCTTTTTTTTAAAGATTGGCACCTGAGCTAACAACTGTTGCCAATCTTCTTCTTTTTTTTTTTTTTCCTGCTTATTTCTCTCCAAATCCCTCCAGTACATAGTTGTATATTTTTTTTTAGTTTTGGGTCCTTCTAGTTGTGGCATGTGGGATGCTCCCTCAACATGGCCTAATGAGTGGTGCCATGTCTGCGCCCAGGATCCAAACCCTGGACCGCTGAAGTGGAGCGCGCGAACTTAACCACTCAGCCATGGGGCTGGCCCCATTGATATCCTCTTTCAGTGGAACGTGCTCAAGTGTGAATTATGATTATTAAAAGAAAATAAGAAACCTGACATTATCATTGTTTTGACTTGTAGAGTTTAAAAATAGCCTAGGAGGTAGTAGCATATTGAGTAAGACCTTGCGCTCTGAAACGAGTCAGTTCTTTTATTCAGATCTTGAATTTGCCGTTTACTGGCTGTGACTTTGGACAAGTTACTTAACTGTGTCTCAGTTTCTTCATATATAAAAAGTATTCTTATGCTAAATGAGTAATATGTAAATAAAGCATTTAGTAATTTTATAGTTATGGAAGGTTATTCATAATAATAAAGGACCCCCAAATGTTTTACATACTTTGAATTCACTAATCTCTGTTATTTCATTCTTTACAATATATTCTAGGGAAATAATAATTGATGTTAATCTAAACAAGAATAAAACAGTCCATTTGGGCTCTTTATCATTATTGACGACTTTCTGGCAGAAGCAGATTTCCTTAAGGAAATTTAATGACTGACCTAGAATAACCACCATTTAAAGAGTATAAAGTGTGAAAAATTGAGCGCTTCTTTCTTACACACAGTGTTTCATAAAACCGATAAATACTATCAAAAGGCTCAAGACTAAAGGTTTATGTGTATAGGGTGATGGTGGAAGAAGAGCTAAAGTGCTTTATAAAACATTTTCTTTCTTTGTGCATGATGTATTATACGCTGCTTGCTTGTATATTTAAAATTATTTTAGGTTTTTTTTTTTTTTGAGGAAGATTAGCCCTGAGCTAACTACTGCCAGTCCTCCTCTTTTTTGCTGAGGAAGCCTGGCCCTGAGCTAACATCCGTGCCCATCTTCCCCTACTTTATATGTGGGACGCCTACCACAGCATGGCTTGCCAAGCGGTGCCATGTCCACACCCGGGATCCGAACTGGCGAACCCTGGGCCGCCGAGAAGCGAAATGTGCGAACTTAGCCGCTGTGCCACTGGGCTGGCCCCTTAGGTTATTTTTGAATTATCGTCTCCAATAAGAGTGTGAGTTCTTTAAGGTTTTGTGTCTTCAATTCTTTAATGTCTGTCAAAGAACGTCTAGATAGAGAAGCATATGTTTCTTAATTGCTATGGGCAAGATATTACTTTAACGGTATTCTTTTCCTTTATCTTACCATTTGATCCTTTCTTCCAAAAAGTAGATGGAGGAGCCATATACAATATAATTAAGAAGTGCTTGGCTATTTTAAAGTTAGAAATGGGTAAGACAGAGAGATAAGCAAGGGTCCTGTAGGGAAACACCCTGAGTAAAAGATAAGCAGTTTCTTATTTGCTTCAAGTAATTACTAGTGAATAAAGGGTATTTCTGTACTTCTGTATTTAGCATTTCTGTGTGTTTAATAAGGTATTGGAGTAATAATTGTGTAATGCAGTGATAGAAATTGCTATCCAGCCAAGTTATCATAAAGTTTGTTTTGTCAATTAAAGAAAATTTGATTTTTAGTTTAACTTTATTTCTGTGGTAAGAAACTTGTAAATGTGACTTAACAGTGATTCTAAAATCTTTATTGAGACATACCGTTAGTTTGATCTCTCTGTAACCAACTCCGTTTCTAAAACTGCTATGTGGCACAGAATTGGCTTTTTATTTAAATCTTTATTCTTAAAGTCATTTGGCAATTAAATGAGTCATGGTACCCCATCCCTTAGGATACTTTAGTAGATGTTACCCAGAGGATCTTAAAAAAAAGTAAAACAAAAACAACAAAAACTAATGATCAGTGTTAGTTTAATAACATTCATATTCTTAATAAAGATATCTTCTGAATTATCAGAATAAACTAGTATTTATATTTTTCTGCTATATTAAAAAAAACCAAGGCTTTTTCTTTGGGTTGTACCTGATACCAGTTTCAGTCACAGAACACCAAAGGGCCATATATTCTGGAATACAGAAACTTTTAAAAGTACGTTACATTCATGATAAAAATATTCAACAAGTGAGGACTAGGAAGGAGCTTTGTCAACCTATAAAGAGGATCTATGGAAAAACCATGACCTAGCATCATACTTAATGGTGAAAGACTGAATGCTCTGTCCTAAGATCAGGAGCAAAATAAGGATGTCCCCTCCTGCTACTTCTAGTCAACATTGTACTGGAGGTTCTAGCCAGGCAGTTTTGCAAGAAGAAGAAATAAAAGGCATCCGTGTTGGTAAGGAAGAAGTAAAACTATCTCTGTTTGCAGATGTGTATAGAAAGTCCAAGAAATTCACTGTTAATCCACTATTACAGCTAATAAACCAGTTCAGCAAGATAGAGAATTAATGTATAAAACTCAGTTGTATTTCTATGCAGTAGAAATGAGCAAACTGAAAATGAAATTAAACAACTTAATTTACAGCAACATCAAAACAAATAAAATACTTATAAATTTAACAATAAATTTAATAGATAGTTTAGTCATGTTGACGAAAGAAGAACAAAACTTGTACTCTGGAAATTATAAAACGTTATTGAAAGTAATTAGAGAAGACCTAAATAAATGGGAAGACATCCCCTGTTAATGATTGGAATACTTAATATTATTTAGATAGTAGTACCTCTCTGATTGATTCACAGATTCAGTACAATCCCTATCAAAATTGCATCTGCCTTTTTGCAGAATTGGTAAGCTGATCTTAAAATTCACATGGGAATACAAGGGATCTTGTATTAGGTTTCTGGGATGGCCTTAACAAAGTACCAAAAACTAGGTGGCGAAAGCAACAAAAACTTATTATCTCAAAATTCCAGAAGCTGGAAGTCCAAATCAAGGTGTTAGCTAGGCCATGCTGTCTCTGACACTTGCAGGGAAGAATCCTCCCTTGCCTCTTCTAGTTTCTGGTGTTGCTGACAGTCCTTGCTCTTCCTTGGCTTGTATTTGCATCACTCCATCCACCTGGATGTCTTCTCCTGGTTTGTCTTCACATTGTCTTCTTTCTTATAAAAAATTCCCCTTTTTATAAGGACGCTAGTCATTTTGGATTATAATAGCCAAAAAGTAGAAATACCTTAATGTCCATCAACTGATAATGGAGAAACAAAATGTGGTATCTCAATACAATGGAATATTATTCAGTAATCTAAAGAAATCAGAGCATACTACAACATGGATGAACCTGGAAAACATTATTCTAAGTGAAAGAAAGCAGTCACAAAAGACCCACGTGACTCCATTTATATGGAGTGTCCAGAATAGGCAAATTTGTAGAGATAGAAAGTTGGTTAATGTTTCTGTAGGGCTAATAGGGATCGAGGGATTGTGAGATGACAGCTAAGGAGTGAAGAGTTTGTTTTTGGTATAATGAAAAGGCTCTGAAATTGATTTTGGTGATGAATACACAAGCCTGTGAATATGCACAAAGTCACTGAATTGTACACTTTACGTGGGTGAATTAAAACTTAAGCTGTTTTTAAAGTGCATTCCAGTTCATGTTGTCATTTATAAAGGCTAGGGACACTTCATTCTAGGGAAACATACGCATATGAATTTTTAAATAACATAAGAGCTGCTGTAAAATAGAAATACATAAGCTGCCAGATGGATAGTATAGATCAGTGTTGTTCAGTAAAAATATATTGTGAAGCAAGTATGTAATTCTAATAGCCACTTTAAAAAATTTTTAAAAATGGGTGGAATTAATTGTAGTAGTATATTTTATTTTACCCAGTATATAAAAAAAACTAACATTTCAACGTGTAATACATATAAAAGTTCTTGAGATATTTCACATTCTGTTTTTTATGCTAAGTCTTCAAAATCTGTTATGTATTGTAGCACATCTCAATTCAGACTAACCACTTTCAAGTGTTCAGTAGCCTCATGTAGTTAGTGACTGTTGTATTGGACAGCATAAGTAGAGACAATCAGTGTGACTCCAGAAGGAGATAATCATCGTAGTTTAGAATGTTTAGGAAAGGTCACAGAGGAGATGATGCTTGAGTTTATTTTGCTCACTTTCTTTTATTGATTCATTCATTCATTTACCCAAGAAATTTTGAGCCCTTACTATATATGAAAACTGGTGAAAAATGCAGGCATGTTTTATCTCCTTATGGACAGGGCATTAAATAGTTAATTATACAGTTATTTAATTAGAGTAGGTTGGTTAAGAAGTGGTTAGTGGAAGGAATATAGGCTTAAAGTTAAATATTCCCTGTGAAACAAAGGATGATGAAAACTGCCTTGTGGGATTGGTGGGAGTAAGTAAAATACGATGTGCCCAACATTGTACTTGTTGTCAAGTGTTTAATAAATACTACTTTTCTTCTCTTTCCACTTCATCTTCTGTCCCTTTTAAATGCATGAGCCTGGGCATGGGGAAAAGAGGCTTAGGATGTGGCAGTCAAAAAACAAGCTTGCTACCCAGGGACTTGATTGAGTTCTTACTTTCTTTTTTTATCCTCAACCTTCTTTCACTACAGGGTCCTGCGTCCCGGACCCAGAACTCAGGTTTGTATTATTAGCACTAAGGTCTATTTAACCAATGTTAAATAGGTTTTTGTGGGCTGGTTTAAGAATATAAATTACTGCTTTTTCTGGAAATTTTTATCTATGTTTCATTCCAAACAATTGTTCTATTAGAGAAAATTTGAAACTCTGTCTGCTAAATTAGTTATTATATCTCTTGTTTATTCAAATAAGAAAATGTTTTAAAAAAATTTGAGAAGTGTTGAAATAAAATTATTTTATAACTTTTTCAAAAATCCAGACTTCCCATTATATTTGTGAGCACTCTGGTCCTTGTAATTTTTTACATTGTAAGTATCTTGAAACTTTACCATACCCTTTTACAATAAGGATTATTAAATCTAGTTAAATATTAAATGTAGTTATGTCTGAGATGAAGAGTTGTGGGGACGTTGTTATGTGTTGAGCATTACATTTAGGTTGGGCAGATCTTGGTTTTCTCTGTGTTAGCTGTATGGTTGTGGTAAGTCTATTCATTCCCTAATTTTTGATTCATACAAAAGACATAGTTTGAATGCTTAATATGGTCAGGACATTATTTGTATATTATTTAGAAGTTGTAACAAGTGCTTTGAAAAAAATGACCTGGTTACTGTGAGAGGATAATAACAAGAAAATTACTTTAGATTGGATGGTTATAGAAAAGGCATCTCTGAGGAAGTGACATTTAGGCTGAGATCTAAAGGATAAAAAGGAGTGGGCTAGTGAGCTGGAAAAAGAACATTCTAGGCACAGGGAAATATATAAAAGAGTCCTGAGGAAGTAAGGAGCTTTGTGTATTCAATAAATTGAAAGAAGCCTATGTGACAATGTTAGTGAGCAAGGGGAAGAATGGCATGAGATGAGGATCAAACCATATTTTGTAGTCTTGTAGAACATGTGAAGCCTTTCAAGTGTTTTAATCAGGGGAATGAGATATACAAGTGTAACTCTGAAGTGAGAAGTGTAATATGGTAGTCTCTAAAGGTTGAAAGAGTGGTCTGGGCTACAGAAATAAATTTCAGAACCAACAGCTCTCAAATGATAATGATTTAAATACTGTGATTTAAAGTTCTGGGAGTGTGTAAGAATTTGAGGAGAGTATTGACACACAAGAGAAAGGGGGTCTAAGAACTAAGCTCAGAAGAACTCCAACATTTTAGGGCTGGCCTGGTGGTATAGTGGTTAAGTTCACATGCTTGGCTTTGGCGGCCCAGGGTTCACACGTTCGAATCCTGGGTATGGACCTACACACCACTCATCAAGCCATGCTGTGTCGGCATCCCACATTAAATAGAGGAAGATTTGCACAGATGTTAGCTCAGTGACAATCTTCCTTGCACACACAAAAAAAGAACTCCAACATTTAGAGGTTGGTAGAAGAGTATCCACCATAGAAGGGCCTCAGGTAAGCAGAGTTTTGTTTTGTTTTTTGGATGACCAAAGGTCCTGAAATGGCAATAGAGAACAAGGAAGACGTTATTTTGAGATGTGTAGAGGAATTGAATCACTTCAGCCACTGTGGGGTTTATGAAAGTATGTCCTTGGGGGAATTATGTTTTCCTTAAGGCTGGAAGGTGGAGTTTGTTGATCAAAGAGTAGGAATTCAGAGGACATTCTAGAAGGGGTAGGATTGACTCAGATAAGAGAGAGAGAGTGAATAGCAAATGGGAGAGCCTTGCGTTACTGGTGAAGACTTAGGTAAACAAGAATGAGGTGTGATAGATTTAGCCCTTGAAGTCTCTTGTAGGTTGGAGGGATCTGTGGCCTTAGTGGTGTGGTCTGGATGGTTTCAAAAGTTTGTTGGGAGAGGAACAAGTTATTGGTGAGGTAAATGCGCTTTAGCAGGTTCTAGTTGTGGTATGGTGAGGCTCTGTGCTGGCCTCTTCCATCCCTTCAACTGTTAAATGGTAATAGTATCTCATTGATTGTTTTATGATTTAAATGAACAGTCACATAGTGGTTCATAAAAGTTGAATCTGAGTACATGTGTAACCTTTTAGGAAATCTTTTAAACATACATTACAGTAAGTCATAATTTATCCAGCTTATTTTGTCACTATTTTATGTATTGAATACAAGAATCAGTGTTAATTGAAGAATAAACATTGACTATGAATGAGGCACTCAATCCATCTCTTCAAATGCCTGTTATACTCAGTTTAAGAAGTAAGGATAAATCATTCAAGAAGTAGACATTTGTTTATTTATACTTTAAACAGTTCCTTAAGCATACCTGAATTTTTTAGAACCCAGTGAAGAAATGTTAGATTATAATAATACCTGTATGAAAAGAGTATCTTTTTTAGAATTTTAAGCAAATGTATCTTTAAAAAACTTCACATGCTCAATTGTAGAGAATTAGGAAGTTACAAAAAGGTACAAAGAATAAAATAAAAATTTACTTGTATTTTCACTATCCAGAGAAAACTCCTGTTTACTTTTTGGTGTGTTTGTGTAACATTTATTTCAAATTGGGATCACGCAGTGTATAGCAGTTTGTAATCTGCTTTTTCATGTAATCTTGTGTCATGAGTATTTTCTTATAACCTTAAATATTCTTTGAAAATGTAATTTTAATGGCTGTTTAATGTTCTCTTCAATGTGAGCATAATATGTTTACCTAATAATTCTCATTATTGAGCATCTAGATTGGTTCCAATTTAGTGATTATGTATAGTGCTTCAATGAATACCTACGTAAATCAATCATTTTCTCAGTTTCTGATGACTTTTTTCACCATATTCTTAGAAAGGGAACTATACTGGGTAGGGCTTTGTTGTTGCTGCACCTGCTGCTTGTAAAGAAAATTATTCTTAAGTAATCAAAACAAGATTTCATATTTAAGAATCAGTATGTATGTATGTTAATATATGTGGGTGTGACATTATTTATTGCTCGTTTCCAACAGTGGTTGATTAGTGTATGGATCTGGAGACCCCCTTGCAATAACAAATCCTTATAGGGTGTCTTTGGCTAGTATGCTGAGAACTACTACTGGAGGTTATAATCCTTTAGTTCCCTCTCCCACCTTAGCTTTCACTCTGGCTCCATCAGATACCTTCTCATTGTACCTAACAAATACTTGTTCTTTATTTAGTGACCTTCTTTTCTAACATTCTTGCTTGATATTTGGGGAAAATTTTAGGCTTTTTTTTTTTTTTTAACAGTTTTAAGACATTAATCCTCAAACACTGAAAGTAAAAGTATAAACTGATAAAACCTGTCCAGAACTCAGTTGGCAAGAGCTCATCATGTTTGAGGATGCCTAATTTTATTGTATCCTTGTTAACCTTGAGTGTTTGCTTTTTGTTTTTTAATATTTGCTAATTTGCTTAGGTAAAATATAGTAGATATATTTGGGACTGGAAAGAATGACTGATATAGCAAGTTCATACTTTCCCAACTTGTAACTAAATAAAAATTGGAAGGTGAGAACTAGGCTATAAAACCCAGTGTTTGAAATTTATTCTCTTCATCTGGCTGCCGTGGAATTATATACATACTTACAAAGCTGGAAGGGATCTAAAAGTTCCTATTTAGTCAGTCTTTTCAGTTTGCAATAGGGAAACTGAGGTCTAGATGGGAGGTTCCTTGACTTTCTCAAGGTCATAAGCCAAACAGCGGTAGACAAAGCTTGGCCTTCTTTCCATAACTAATCTGTTGGTTTTCCACAAATATCCCCTGCCCCTTCCCCCATGTAAGTGACTAATTTTTTTTTCTGTTTGGATGCCTGATAGAATCTTTTTTATCCTTGAGTTTAATCAGGATACTTGGATCATTCTGAGTCACTTCTTTTGGGTGTACACTGTACCTTTTTGTCCTGCAGATATAGTTCTCTCTATTTTAAGGAAATTTGTATCTTCAAATATTTTTTCTATTCATTTGTCGGAATCCACTCTTGGAACAATAATTATCCTTATGTTGAATCATCTTTATTCTCCACATTTATTATCTTTTCCACATTTAATCTCCTCGTCGATTCCCTCTGCATTGCTGTGATTTCCTTTCCTCCCTGCGTTAATTTTTCAGCAAGTTTCTTCTGTTTCTAGTTTGTTTATTGGATCTATAGTTGTTCTGCTAAGCTGAGAAACAAATTGAGAACTGTGGTAGACCAAAAAATGGCACCCCGAATGATATCCACATCACATTCCAGCAACCTGTGAATGTTACGTTATTTGGAAAAAGGGTGTTTGCAGATTGCAATTAAATATCTTGAGATGAGATCTTCTTAGATTATTCAGGTGGGTTCTAAATCCACCTGACACGTGTCTTTATAAGAGTTACACAGAAGAGAACAGACCCACAGAGGAGGAATCTGTGTGACCATGGCGGCAGAGGTTGGAATGAGGTACCTACAAAGCCACAAGTCAAGAAATGTGGACAGCTACCAGAAGCTAGATGAGGCAAGGAATGCATTCTCTCCTACAGCCTACAGAGGGAGTGCAGCCCTCCTGACATCTTGATTTCAGACCTCTGGTCTTGAGGAGTGTGGGAGAATAATTTCTGTTGTTTGAAGCAACCCAGTTTGTGATAATTTGTTACTGTAGCCACAGGAAACTAATACAAGGACCGAAACAATTTTCCTTTTTTATTTCTCTGTTGTTTTATGACTTTATCTTTGGACTCTTCTTTTATTTATTTCATGTTCCTATTAAGTTCTCCTGTAGCACTAAACTCTTGGAAGGAATTTTTTCCTGCTCTTTAGATTGTTTTCTTCTAGATAGAGTTCTTAGTTTGGCTTTCGCATGTTTTTCCTGTGGTGTGTTTGTGTGAAGTTTTTTCAACTTTCTAATGGTTAAATTGGGCAGCTCTTTCCAGATCTTTTGTTTTGATATAATGTCCATCACTGAATTCTTCCCTGTTTTTTACCTTATTTTGGATATCTTTGTCTTCTCAGAATGTGGCTGCTGTTTTTAATCTACTCTTCTGTAGCCTGACGGGTGTGTTAGTAAGGTAAATAGAGAATCCCCTAGCCGATACAGTCCTTTCAGAGCATCGTTTCCACCACCAAGCCAGGTTGCATTCCACTTTTCTGGGCTTCTGTTTCTTCCCTCAACTTAGTTCACTAACCTGGAAGATGGTGGCCTTTCTGCCTTTGCTCAGGTTCACAGGTGATTTATAAGAGGCTTTTTGGGGTGAGAAACATTAGCTGTAGACTTTCCTGGACCTTCCTCCCCTACCTTACCACCCCCTTCCATAGCTGCCTGTGTCATTTTCATGGTCCATTTTTTACCATATTGAGGAGAATGATAGAGAATTGTCAGTATTTTATCTTTTGACCATTTTCCTTCAGAATTGCTTCTAAAAGTATGAGCAGTGTTAGCAGCCATGCCATGTTGCTGGTAGCCTCAACATTTTCTTTTTTTTCCTTGGCTCCCTTCTTTTGTAGTTTATAGCAAAAGCTTGTTCTATTCATTGGTTGCTGATGGTGAGTTTTTGGTACTTAACTAACAAAGAAAAACACAGTTGTTTTTTATTAGGGGAGAAATAGTGGCACTATTGATTCATTTCACTTTCTCAACTTAGATGATAAAATTTTTAATTAAAACAACACAGGTGTTTTATTTTCACAGATGGTCATTGTTGTTCTAAATGTAGCATGGCAAGATGTCTAATTTTATAAATCTAATTTATTAGAAACCATTCACTTCTCAGTGACTTCAGTTTCATTTAAAATTATCTGATAGCTAAGGTAGTCAAATTATTTATCTGATTTTCTTTGTTTCTGCTTCTTTTTTTTGAGGAAGATTAGCCCTGAGCCAACCACCAATCCTCCTCTTTTTGCTGAAGAGGATTGGCCCTGAGCTAACATCCGTGCCCATCTTCCTCTATTTTATATATGGGATGCCTGCCACAGCATGGTTTGATGAGCAGTGCATAGGTCTGCACCGGGATCATGAACCAGCAAATCCTGGGCCGCAGAAGTGGAGTGCACAAACTTAACCACTTCACGACTGGGCCGGCCTCTTATTTATCTGATTTTGCTGTAAAGCTAATGGAGGAGGTGGTGGGTCACTTCTTCAAATGACTGTTTTTGAGTTGCAATGAGCATGCACTGAGGTATCAGACAAGAAGTCATTTAATTAAACCTGGTGATACCAAAATGTCCTACAAAGCTGCATAATAGTACAGCTCCTGGCCACTTCTCTAGCCTCCTCTCTCCATTCTTTTTTTCTTGCTGTGCTTTAACCACACTACCCTCACCCCTGTTTAGGGAGGATGCATTTTTATTTTATTATTTTTTTAACAGCTTTGTTGAAATATAGTTTACTTAGCATAAAGTTTACTCATTTAAAATATACAATTCAGTTATTTCTAGTATATTTACAGAGTTGTGCAACCATCACGATAATCTAATTTTAGAACATTTTTGTCATCCCAAAAAGAAATCTCTTTACCCATTAGCGGTCACTCTCTGTCTCTTCTCCACCTCCTTCCCCAGCCCTAATTTACCTTTTGTCTCCATAGATTTGCTTATTCTGGACATTTCATATAGACAGGATCATGCAATATATGGTCTTTTGTGACTGACTACCCTTCTTTATTCCCACATTTTGCTAAAGTCCTGCAATATCTTTCTTTTTCCATGCCTTTATTATCTTTTCCTACCCTATTGTCCCCTCTACCCCTTCATACTTTTTCAAATTTCAACTAAAAATCACTTTCTCAAGGGGACCCAACCCTGATTAGATTCTAGATCCTCTATTATGGGCTCTCTTGTGTCCTGTAATTCCTTTTCGTATACTCTTACCTCACTTATGTAACTAGGTAATTATTTGTATAAATAATATTTGCTTTTACCACTAGTCTCTAGGTCCATGAAAGCAGGGAGTTTGTTATTTGTTGTTGATTTTTCACAGTCTAGTCTAGGGAGAAATAAATACTTGGATGAATACATTCAGGTGTTCAACCCGGTGGGAGGGGAAGGAGGTTTTCAGAGAAGAGAGGGAAGGGTGTGTGTGTGTGTATTAACTGTTAATGTAGCAACACTACTCATAGTTGAAAATGTAAGCTGAAAAATAAGAAAGATAGTGGTTAATTAGGCCTTATGTATGTGTATCAGATAGCTACCATAAGAACTGTCCGTTACATTCTCCCAGAAATATGAATCTGGAAATTTTCTAGTTATAGGAAAACTTAAGACTGTCAATGCCAGGTTAATTTCTGGAGTCCATTTATGTTGTTGCCTAGATTATCTGGAATATTTGCCCTGCCCAAGAAGTTGAATAACCCAACTGAAATAGTCTCTTTTTTATTTAGAATCCAACTGTTCAGTTTTCCAAGGATATTTGTAAATTGTGGGTCCTACTGTCTACTTGGGACACAGTTTATTGCAGGAGAGTGTTGCTTCATCTGCTTTGATGGAAATATTAATGAAATTGGTGAGGTTCAGCTGCTGTTATTGGCCTCTGAGGTCCACCATTTCTTCTCTATCTGTCGTGGTGCCTGGACTGTTAGGTATATTTGTTCTCTTCTCCCTTAATGTTTACTTTGCTCCTTTTTGGATGATGCAGGTTCCTGGGACAAAGGTATGTGACTGTAGCTTATGTATATGGGGGTCTCAAGATAGAGGAAATAGTATTTTTCTTCTTGAGGAAATTTAAAGTGACGCTTTCAGAATAATAGGTCAGATGGCTTTCTTTTGACCTTGATAATCTGCAAGATTATCATTAACACAGGACTATTTACCATGTCAAATCTTCGAAGCCTTGAACTCTGTCTACTGTGGAGCTCTTCTTTGGGTATGTAGTTTCAGTTTTTATAATGGAAATTGGTCAGAAAATAGGATTGCTCTACAGATATTTATTTCATAGCTAACTTTTATTACAATGTATTTCATCTGAAGCGCGTGAACATACGTAGAATGGAGGGCTGTATTGGATGGAGTCTTGGAGTGATTCAACTCAGAAAAACTTCAGTGGAATCTTGGTCTAGTTATTTGCGTATATTAACACAAGAATTTTTAAAAGATTTTTGGAATTTTATTTCTACATGCGAGTTAAAGTTAATTTCATAGTCTGGGCATCCAGTGGTACCTTTTCCTGTTTGGCCTTTTCTTAGAAGCAGATTGAATAGAGTTGACACCTGGATGGAGTCAAACAGCGGTTTTAATGTGGCCCCTCTTATTAGTTTGTGATCTCTAGTAAGTCCCTTAACTTATTGGAGTCTCAGTTTTCTCGTCTGCAAGATAAAGATACTTTCATGCACTTCACAGGATTGTTAAGATTAAGTGAGGTATTATATGAAAATAATTAGTAAGGTACTTGGCTCTATTATTTTACAGGAAATACTGAATCCAGATTTTGAATAAATACTGAATCCAGATTTCATTAATAAATAAATAAGTTAATTAGTTAATTCTCTTTGAACAGAAAGCTGCACGAAGGAAGGGGCCTTGTTTGTCTCATTTATTTTTTCTGACCCCAGTTCCTAGCACAGTACCTGCCTGGCGCACAGACAGTGCTTATTATGCATGTGATGAATTAATCATGACAATGTGTATATGAACCAGAAATTCTATTTGTATCTTTTTTCCTTTTCTATTCTCAGGATTTTTGAAACTTTCTATCAGTCAGCCTACTGTGTGCCATAAATATGAGAGAATACTTACAAAATAGAAAGGATGTGCATAACATAAACACATGTGTGAGAATTAATAGTTTATAAAGCCACACAGAGATGATGATTTAAAGTACAGGTACTTAAAGTATAGGGTTGTATCTCTCTCTCTCTCATTTTATTTTATTTTTTCTCCCCAAAACCATACCACATAGTTGTATATCCTAGTTGTAAGTCATTCTAGTTCTTCTGTGTGGGATGCTGCCACAGCAGGTTCTGATGAGTGGTGGTGGGTCCGTGCCCAGGATCTGAACCAGCAAACCCCGGGCTGCTGAAGCAGAGCGTGCGAACTTAGCCACTTGGCCCCGGGGCCGGCCCCCTCTGTCTCATTTTAAATGGAATTCACTTTTCCACTGATTTTCTTTTAAAAATGAGTATGTGTGCCATTGCGTCTGCAGATTGTGGAGCTATTGTATAAAAAGGAACTTAGCTAGCAGTCACTGTTAGGAGACTTACACTGGTCCTGTCCTGGTTTATCATTAGGTCAAGTAGGTAACAGGAGGAGATGACAAAAGACCGTCTGCAAAGGGCAAGGTCAGGAATGTAGGTGTTTCCCAAGGATGAAAGTTCTTTTTCAAGAGAAAGTGTTTTCTACCTTAATGTCCTCTGAGCTTCTGACACTGTAAGTAATGAGTGAGGAGTGTGAGAAGTATACTGTGTCCTGGCATGGGGTTTCCCAGCATACTCTTCTATGCCCCCCTAGCAAGAGGATCAGCCATACTTCTTAGGCAGTGGCAATTGGAGCCAAGTCTCATTATAGCCCCACTGTGAGTGTAGGACTGTGTCATTCCAGTGGCCTTTATTTAACAGAGCCCAGTTAGCATCTCTTCTAGTAGAGCTTTGTGGGGAGAAATGCCATGTGGACTGTGCTTTGTGAATTGACCCAGTTGATCTGTCAGCACTCTTCCTCTGGAGAGAGATGGGCTTTGGACTTGCCCTATTTGAGTGGCATTGCTAGATTCTCTGAAGTTCTTTTTTTTTTTTTTTTTTAAAGATTTTATGTTTTCCTTTTTCTCCCCAAAGCCCCCTTGGTACATAGTTGTATATTCTTCGTTGTGGGTCCTTCTAGTTGTGGTATGTGGGACGCTGCCTCAGCGTGGTTTGATGAGCAGTGCCATGTCCGTGCCTAGGATTCGAACCAACGAAACACTGGGCCACCTGTAGTGCAGCGCGCGAACTTAACCACTTGGCCACGGGGCCAGCCCCTCTGAAGTTCATTTTTGTGGGGAGAGTGTTGGGGGATGTTAAGCCAGTTTTTAGAGGGAGGAAGAGAGGGGCAAATGTAAAAACCAATATGGATTTCATTCCAAGTAATTAGAATCAGTTGGGGCAATGTTATTTAGTGTATTTTTCTCTTTAGCAGATTACTTATTAACTATAAATGTAGCATCTTATGTGGTTGTAAATCTAAACTAAAAATTAATGAATCACTATTTGAAAATGTGTTGTGGTGTTCCTTGCAGAAGTAGGATTAATGACAGAACTCTTAATTTTTACTTGGCTATTTTATTTCTCATAGTTAAAGAGATTCTTGTAAAGCTCTTAGGAGATATCCTATCACATTTCCATTTTAACAGTTTAATAAGTGAAACTGTAATATTTTAGATGGATTTTCCCCCTAGATAATACAGAAAAGTCTTAGCTTGTAAACAGATTGTGTTCTAAAAGTTCGTCAGTGGTTTTGGAACTCAGAACATATTTTTCCATTGAAGGTGTTGTAAATATGTAAAATAAAAAATTGTTAGGTTCCCAGGCTGTCCTACAAAAGCCTAAATAACTAAGCCGTAATTAGCTCAGATGTCTACGTATTTATAGTGAAAAATAATAGAAAGTAATACAATTGAAAGAATAGTAATTAATCAAAACAAAAACCCCCTAAAAATTAGTTTTGAAAATTCTCCTAAATGTTGGCACTTGATTGATGAAGGGATTTAATCTGAAGGAGATAAGGAGTAGATAGAGATTTATGGGAGGCTGACAGATCTTTCTGGATACTTTCAGAGCTTTATGGGTTGATGGCATTGGCTTTTCACCTCCTAGCTTTACTTTCTCTTGATGCTGATGCCAGGTATAGAGCAGAAGTATTATTTATCCTTTTGCTTAACAGCTGTGTTCAAAGTTGTTTTTTTAGCTCTTGAGTGGAACGAAGAGAGTAGGGAAAAGAAAAGGATACAGAGTTTCCTCAGGTAACTAAGGTTTGGAAAAACTAGAAGGTGGTGTAACCTAGGACGCCACCTGAGGTGCATTTCCTTGGCATAAGAATAATGCAAGTTTGAGGGAGTGAGGGAAGAATATGACAATGTGAATGATTCCTGTTGAAGGAGAGAGAAGGTGATGATAAGAAAATATGTTGGGTTAGGCATCCCTGTGTTGGTCAGTAACTCGTGCTGAGTATCTTTGGAAGCTAGTTAGAACTGGGAATGAAGAACAGTGTGCTACTTTGGTATAATGTATGCACGTATTTCAGAGTTGGTTTTTCATCATGTGGGACAACAACCACCACCCAAATATTATATATATTTGGGGTATTTTTAAAAAGTAAATTCAATTATTATTATTATTAAACAGTTATGCTCGATCTTTAAACTTATGAAAAGTAAAATATTATAGTTTAGCCAAATAGGAGAGTCCGAAAACTGTGATGTAAAGAGATTTAGTCTTCATTTCCTTCTTTGTTTATTGATTAGAAAAATTATGCTTCCCTGCTTTGTCAGTCCCCAGTGTTTCTTTTGTTCTTTCTTTGTTTTTTTTTGCAAGGAAGATTGGCCCTGAGCTAACATCTGTTGCCAGTCTTCCTCTGTTTTGTGTACTACCACAGCATGGCTGGATGAGCAGTTGTAGGTCCATACCGGGAATCTGAACCCTTGAACCCTGGGCTACCGAAACGGAGTGCACAGACTTAACCATTACATGCCACTGGGCCAACTGTGTAATGTTTCTTATTTAGAATAAATCAGTCCAAAAAGAAGTGCAGGAAATGTTCCTTCTATTCCTGTAAAAGTAGCAGCTGTTGTTAACCAGTAGGTTATTAGTTTGTATTCTGCTACATCTGTTTAAGTGCTTATATGTTTGCTATCAGTTCAGTGATTTGATTGTCCTCAGGGGAATTCCGACTCTCCTTTTACTCGTTTTTAGATGATTTGTCTCTCAGATAGCCTGTCAGGCAAAATGAAGCAGTTTTATATTAAAAATTATTTTTGCAGTTTGTATTAAAAGGTGTTAAGATGCTTACTTAAAATGTGTGGTTATGTTGGACTGAGTTTTTTTATGGATTTACTTTGGAATAGAAATAAATGGCTTGAGTGGCTTCCATTTTTATAGGCATTGGCAAGTGTACTACACTTGGGATTTGAATGACCCGGGTTGTAGTTTTCAATATTACTGTATAACCTTGAGCAGTTTTACTTACCTTTTGAGCTTCAGTTCTCTCCTTCTCAATTTAGTATTCATTCTCCCTTCCTCATAGGACTGTTGCCTGGTTAAAGTGAGGTAATCGGTCTAATCATGTCTGTAAAGTGCTCCACAAATATGTTATTTGTGATGATGATGGAAAATGATGGTGTGTGGTGATGAGGTTTGGTCCCAGGGAAAACTGTCAAATTGGTGAATTTTGTCTTTGCATTTTCTTCTCAGTCTGAGTGACTCACCCCTTTTGAGAGGTGATTACAGGGTCCTGTGTCATGTTAGAGAAGGAGTTAGAGGTACTTATTTTAGTGACTTTTAGACTGTTAGCAGTTTTCAAAGTATAGTGGAATCCTATAGGAATTTGTTCACTTAAAAATGAAGAGATGTTTTGCAGCCTGCTATGTGTATAGGTATAAAGCGAGGCTACAGCAATAAACTTGATAAACATGATTGTTGCCTCATGGATTGGATATTAGTTGTTAAATTATATTTGGTAAATAAGTACAGGACCCATCTAGAGTAAGCAAGTCTTCTGGGACAAAACAAATCCCATCCTGCCCTCTTCCCTCCACCACTGTTTGAAATCTAACAAATTTTAGGTTAATATTCACTTTAAAATGTATATAAAATTGTATGCTGTGCTGTAGGAAAAGCAGTCTGGATTTAGGGGTAAAGATAACTTTGGTGCATAGTTCAGGCAAAAGCCAGACTAAGTGAGCTGTTAAAGTGTGGGGATTTGGGTTGTCAGAGGGCATTCTTGAGGGTCAAGGGCATTTGTGGCAAGCCAAAAACACACCCTAATCCCTTAAGAAAATTTGTAAAGCATTGATTTTAATGTTGCCCTCACTAAAGACTAGACTAAAATATATCAGCTTTGTGATAACTATTTTCTGGCTTTCTTCTGGATTTGTGGCTGCTCAAGATTGAAGTTGCTGGAAGTGTGGGCATTGGATCTGTGAGTGAGTCTTTTTAAAAGTAATTGTTTGTTTCTTTAGTCTAAGTGCTTACCATTTACTCTTTCCATCTGTGTATAGCATACTATTTCTTGGGTAATATGGTAAACTTCCTCATTAAGAAAAATTTAAATGTGCTGTCTACTCTTCACCACCCCAAATTGGACAGTTTGTAAATCAAATAGATAAGCATGTTTAAGACTTAAAGATTCTTGTGTAAATACCTAACAGCCGAAGCTCTTTACACACATGCTGCAAGCCTTTTAGACTTTCATGGGAAATAAACCTGTTTCTAAAATACATCTTGGTATTATTTCAAGTGAGGGCTTAAGACCAAGTGAAATATTTATTCATTTTGGGTTTGGTTTGATTTTGTTCCAGTTCGTTGGAGTTAGAAAAAGGGAAAATATGCTTGATTCCAGTTTATGTTCAGAAGTTAAATAATATTTAAGTTCAGGCTGTTGAAAAATTAACATAGTTCATTCTGGTTTTTGATTGGTTTGGTTTAAAGTAAAATCTGGATTTTAATAGAAGATAAAAAAGTTGTCTATTAAAATTAGTTCAAGAGGAATATGGATATTTGGAAGTGAAAATTTTAGATATCTAACAGATATTTGCATCAGAACCTTCTGTAAAATACTTGAAATTTTCAGTTTTGCTGAAAATAGAAAATTGATTTTAGGACCACAACCCCTGTGTGTTATTTTTATGGCATGGTCTTAAGCAAAGTAACTCAGGCTTCGAGTGAATAGACAGGTCTGAATCCTGTAGGTACACTTTGTTAAAGGGGTTACCTTGGGCAAGCTACCAAACCTTTTCAAACGCGGTAGTTTGTCCTGTTTGTTAAATAATTATCATGAGTATGTTACAAAGTTGTTGTAGGGAATAAATAGTATTGTGGTTCTTTCTCAAAGTATGGTAGCTAGAACTGCATTAATAATCATTTGGAGGGGTGCTTATTGAAAATACAGTTTTCTGAGCCCCATTGCACCTACTGAGTCTCTCTAGAGGTGAAATTCTAAAATTTTCATTTTTTGTCAACTCTCCCAGGTGATTCTTTTTTTTTCTTCTTTTTTGGTGAGGAAGATTAGCCCTGAGCTAACATCCACTGCTAATCTTCCTCTTTTTCCTGAGGAAAATTGGCCCTGTGCCCATCTTCCTCTATTTTATATGTCTTGCCACAGCATGACTTGATGAGCAGTGCGTAGGTCCACACCTTGGATCCAAACCTGTGAACCTTGGGCCGCTGAAGCAGAGCAGACGAATTTAACCCCTGGGCTCCCAGGTGATTCTTTTTATTTTATTATAGAGATTGGCACCTGAGCTAACAACTGTTGCCAATCTTTTTTTTTTTCTTTCTGCTTTTTCTCCCCAAGTCCCCCCAGTACATAGTTGTATATTTTGGTTTGGGTCCTTCTAGTTGTGGCACGTGGGACACCGCCTCAGCATGGCCTGACGAGTGGCGCCATGTCTGCACCCAGGATCCGAACCAGCAAAACCCTGGGCTGCCGCAGTGGAGTGCGAAAACTTAACCACTTGGCCATGGGCCTGGTCCCACCCCAGGTGATTCTTATATCCACTGTGAGTGGTGCTCACAAACTGTAAAACAGTACTCAAGGAATATGCTTAACATATATATTGATGTAAATTGAACTTCAGACCTCAGAGATGTCCCCTGCCCAGTTTTTATCCGTTACTGCATACTGATTCTTCCAAAAAACCAGAATTATTTGGAAAAGGGTTATGAAACAGAGTAATTCTCCTCCCTGTCAGTTAGTACACACGTGGCAAATTGGGTCATTTGTTTTGGCTGCCTCTTGTCGCCATGTTTTCAGTAAGCTCTTCTTTCTGTTTTACTTGGAAGGCCTTTCTATATGCCTTATCCCTGGGCATTTGTATCTCATCAGTGGCAAGCATAAGAAGCAGCAAAAGCACTGCTTAATTTAGCATCAAGTAGTCAGTTCCCAAATCCTAATAGTTCTGCTTAAGTGATTCTTACATAAATTCAGCAGCAAACATTGCTGAGCACCTGCATTGTGCTGAGTCCTGTACTAATAATAAGCACTAGGGAAATGTAAATGGTTCCGATAACGTCCGGCTTTCCTAAGAACTCTTAGTCAAGTGAGGGGCTCAGACTCTTAATAATTATGGAACATTGTGATAAGCAGTGTAGTAGGACACATACTGGTGGTAAAAGAGCATAGCAGAGCAGAACAAAGCTTTTTTCCTATTTCTACTGCCAATAATTCAAAGTTCAGAGAAACTGTAATTTATTGGGCACTCACTACATAGCATGTGCTTAAAAAAACTGCTTAACCTATGTCATTTCATCTTCACGACAACACTTTGAAGTAGCTGCCCTCTCCGTTTTATAGATATTAAGTGCTAGAATATGCCATTCAAGCCTTCGTATGACTTTAGAGCCTATATTACACCATTATGCCTCTCTCTAAGGACAAAAACTTCATTGGATTTTTTTTTCTTAAGGGGAATTTTATGGTTCTTCAGAATTGATGCTTGTTAGTCCCATTGGCATGGTATCTTCCTATGATTGAAAGTGTGGTGTTATTGTGTTGTCAAGGACTGGAGTCTTTTCTGTCTCATCTTTATCCTCTGCCACCCAGTGTTTTCCTTTCACTTTCCAAAAGTGATATACAGGGTAATGTGTCCAAAAGCCAGCCCCTGTGTGACATCTCTCCATTTTGTTTCCGCTGCCTCTCCTTTGGTTTACTCTTCCTGTCCCCAAAGGAAATTTAGTAATTCTGTGTTTTGTTTTTCCCAATCCTTTAGACAGAATCATGTGGAGATGAATGGTGTCTAAGGGAAAAGGACCTATTGGAAAGATTTTTATCACATCAAGGTTACATAGAAATTGCCTGAGAATTTTTATCATGCTGTTGATTGTTGGGGTTGATGTGACTGATCAGCTGCTTCGTAGGCATTCCCTTTCTTCTTCGCAGCTTTGCTCTAAGGGGTGCGTGCTTGCACTCCAGCGAGAGCTTCCACATCCCAGAGTAGAGCCCCTATTTCATGATGAGAATACGTTTATTTTAGAATTTGTCTAACTCTGATGCTGTGGACCTCAGTTCCTTTTTATTTCTTTTGCTTATTCATTTTTATGTTGTTTTCATGTTTCTAAGCTGTTCTGTTTATTTTGGGGAGAACATCTTGCTTTAATATAAGTTCCTTAGCCGGTTACTTAGAATAAAGAGTTGTTTGGATTTTGATTTAAAAACCTGAAAATTTGACAGTGGTCAGTGTTTCTCCCTCAGATGGTCTTAATCATGCCTGTAAATGAGGTTCTTTTTGGTTCTTTTGAGTAATTTATATAAGAATATTTTTCAGTAGAATGTTTGCCATGTTGTTGATAAACATCTGTAAAAATAGCAGTTATTTCTCTTCATTTCTCTTGGTGATAGAGAAACAGTAGGTAGTGCTGTTTTCCCTACTAATGCTATTGTTAGGTAAAAAGCTTCATGAAAATACTTTGTATTTTCCTTGTGGTTGCTGGTGGTACGCTGGTTTTTCTGGGCTTTTGTTACAGACTTTTTAAGTTTCTCTTATTTCTACGTGGGAATGTTATTCTTGAGCTAAAGGAAGATTTTATAGAGCCAGTCATTACTGCCTTTGCTGAGTTGGTATCAGTAGTATGGCTTATTAACATCTCCACCGCCTCTCAGGTAACAAGTGTTGCCATCGTTGCTTTTTCTCTGCTCTGAATCTTAAGAAACATCAAATTAAATGGCTAAAGTATGTTCAACTTTGAGATTTATCATTCATATAAAATTAGAGTGTCACTGTCAGATACCTCCTAAGCATTTAAACACAGCAGAAGTGGCCTTTTGGATTTTGGACACTCACTCCACACTCTGGATGTGGGCTCTGTTACACTGTAACATTTATTCATCCCAGGGTGGATTGGTCTGAGTGACTTCAAAAAACTTAAAAAATGGAACCACAAGGTGTTGCTTACAGGTAAAGTTCTGTGTTTGAGAGACAGAAAACTAGGCCACACATATAATTTTGGGATATGCCTAAGGCTTTTGTAAAAATTATATTCTATATTTAACAACCTTCAGTAGAAAGTGGTTCTTCTGTTGCATACCATTTTTCCGTTGCTTCCTGAGGGGTCTGTTGTGGTTTTTATATTTAGGATTTCTTTATTGGGGTGAAGAGTAGGGAATTTAGGGGGCTGGCTTTGTGGCTGAGTAGTTGGGTTCGTGTGCTCCACTTTGGCGGCCCAGGGTTTCTCCGGTTCAGATCCTGGGCGCAGACCTGGCACCGCTTGTTGGGCCATGCTGAGGCCACTTCCCACATAGTATGGCTAGAAGGACCTGCAACTAGAATATACAACTACATACTGGGGGCTTTAGAGAGAGGAAGAAGAAGGGGGGAAAAAAGATTGTCAACAGATGTTGGTTCAGGTGCCAGTCTTTAAAAAAAAAATGAGGCACATTTGTTACGATTTCTAGTTTTTCATGAGGACTTTGGTCTCTTAGTAGCAGTGTTTAACATACTGCTCTATTGCTAAGATCCAGAATTATTCAGTTTCTAGTAGCAAATGTTAAATTGTTTGAACATCAGAGAATCAGTTGTTTCCCATATGCTTTTGCATTGGAGTAAGTTTCAAAATCTAATGTTGCCAAAGTATCTTTGGAAATAAATAGCTCTTTAGTTATTCATAAGTGAATAATTGAGGCCTGAAAACTCTATAAGATTATTCATTTATTCTCTTACTTCTTATTACTCTGGAGCTGATCTTTTTATGTTATATTTTCAGAAACATTATCTCCTCTTTTGGTGCAGGTCATAGTGCATAAAGTTAGTCTTTCAGCTGTAGTAGGGAGGTTGTAAAATAGAGCAGAGGTGGCATGAGGCGAGTGAAGAGTTCTGCTACTTAGAGCTTTATGGTATTGGACAAATTAATTTCTCTTAGTTTTACTTTCCTCTTTTGCTTAGTAAACATAATATATCCCTACATTTAATATAAGTGTTAGAGTAGATGAAACAATGAATTGGAAAGTTCTTTGTACAGTGAAATTTTATACAGCTGTTATTTTATTGCTAAGTCTGCAAATTACAATGCCAAATGGTGACATGCTTTTCCTTGGCACACTAGCTGCTGACTGTCCCATGCATTGCTAATGCTCATGCCAAGTCATCCCCAGTGTTATCTTGCCATTCTTTACAGTGCTGCTAGTTCAGATCTCTGATGGAGCAGTCTGAAGAGCTTGATGATTTCTGAATAAAAGTTCCAGGATGTTTGAGGTAGAAAGCCTGAGACCCATTGTTCCTAGTATACCTAGGGATTTCATGTTAGCAGAGAATAGTAGTTCATAAGAGTTCTCAGGAGTCTCTCTTAACTGCTTGAAAGAGAATAGAGGAAATCTTTTAATTTCTGCTAAGATAGTGAGTAGTTTTGTACTAGATGTACAGGAGGGTGAAAGGATTGGTCCTTGTCCACATCCAATCACAGTTTAAAATTGAGGCCTCAAGAGTCTTTCTCAGTTATGGCATCTATAGGATTTATCTGTTTATCTTTCTACTCTGCTTTTAATATTTTTGCAGAATTATCTCATTTGTGCCTTTTCTCATATGCAAATCATGATGCTGGGTTAGACTTCCCAGGCTTACTAGTTGAGGTTGAAGAGACACTTAAATACCAGGATTGTGATGGATAGCTTTCATAGCTGGTTTTTGAAGCCCTAAAACTATTTTTATGAAATGTGAAGGTTTTTTAAAGAAATGCAGCCTGAGGAGGCAAGTGGGGAAAGTCATTACATGTACTTATCATTGCTTAAGTTCTCTTATGGGAGCAAATACAAAGCTGTGACTCCTGTTTTTTTTAATTGAAATATGATTACATAGTAGAAAAGGATAATTTTTGGTTATACTCCAAATGGCTTTTGTTTTCAATTAAAATTGTGATGTACAACAGCCATTCTTAAAAACTAATTGTCTTAATTTAAAAATAATGTTTTGTTTTGTGAATTAGACCTGTGAGATTTTGCAAGCAAGCAACTTGTTCAGTGGAATTATTAATTCATAGATCATCAAATTTTCTTTTTTTTATGATTTGGTTTTGATTTGGATGATCTAGGGAAGAGTCAGACTTTGAAATCACCTCTGCTTTTTATTTTCTTTGGGACAGTGGATTGTAAGAAAATGTTTTCAGTCCCTTGGATTTTAACCTTTCTGGATTTAACCTTTCTAGATCTCTTCATTTAGAGTTTAAGTTCAGAAGACTGTGATTCTGTCTTTAGGAGTACCATAATACAGGTAAAGATAGGTTTATTTTACAAGTGAAGAAGAAAATAACTTATAGTAAGATTTGTAGTTAACCTGAAAAGTTGTAGTTAAGATTAACGTGGTCAGAAATGAAAGTAATATGGAACATATTTTGGGAGTGGAGCATGATGATTTAGAACTCAGATTAAACTAGGTGCTTAGCAGATATATTTAAGATTAATTTTACTAGGAAGTGAGATGTGAAGGGACCATTTGAACGCTTTGAGAACTGCTGTATATGTGTTGGCTTGTACTGGTGTTTGTGTGCATTTAAAGTGTATGTAATACTGTTGTAAATAAAAATGGTGGTATTGACAAGATTTGAGTTATTCTTTCTACAAATAGTGTTGAATTTGTGCTAACTAAATTATACCTGTTTGAGTGTTTCACCTTGGAATTAAAGACATAGGTGTTCAAGATAGCTGGCCATGATGTAGTATAGACTGCTTATAATTCACCTAGCTATGTTATGTAGGAATCATTCACTCTTTTTGTATCTGTCATAAAGGCTGTCTTACAAGCAAGAAAGTTCATCAGTCACAGATATTGCTTACTGGCTTTTGTCTATATTAATACCTCTGTGAACTTAAATGACTATCATTATTGGTAATAATATGCCACTGACATTTGGATATTCATTTATCTGGCGATTTTATGTTTGGTAGGGGAAAAACACTCAAGCCATTGCAAAATTAGGTTATTTTATATGTATATTTCCTTTCCTTTCCTTTTTTTTTTTTTTTTTTTTTGCTGAGGAAGATTAGCCCTGAGCTAACATCTGTTGCCAGTCCTCCTCTTTATTTGCTTGAGGAAGGTTAGCCCTGAGCTAATATCTGTGCCAGTCTTCCTCTACTTTATATGTGGGTCGCCACCATAGCATGGCTGATGAGTGGTGTAGGTCCTCACCCAGGATCTGAACCTGTGAACTTGGGCTGCTGAAGCGGAGCATGCTAAACGTAATCCCTAGAGCATGGGGCCAATCCCCAGGTTATTATATTTTTGATCTTTTTATATGTGACATACAAATGAATACTTCATAATTTTGGCTTGGTATCTAGAGTTAAATATTACATTTTTTTTTCTTTTATTAGGTTAGTGTGAATTCAGTTAGCATCTTAAAAATAAAATTGATATAATGGAAAAGTAATGGGGTAAAAAGTGTGGTTTAGTCAGTGGACCTAAGGACTTACCATTGTACTGAGAATTAGTTTTAGATTTGTCAGGGAAGAGAGAAGCAGCACAAATCATAATTGCTATTTCACAATGATTGTAGTCGCTAGAATCTGTGTGTATTCTGAAATCAATAAAAGAACAACTTAAAGCTCTTTAACATGAGGTGCTAGAATAGTTTAGAGTAGTTTAAGAATTCAGAGAACAAGATGATTGTGAACTGTCTCTAGTCAAGTAGGAGGTGGCTCTTGAGCTTGAATTGAAGAGAATCTTTAGGTTGTTATGGGGGGAGAAGAGGAAGGCAAAAAAAGGTAAGGAGAGGGCCATGAGTGGGCAGAGACCCCACAGCCAGTTAGCTACTTCTGAGTGAGGCTCGGTTCAGAATGGGTTTGATTTTTCTTAAGTTTTACATCGCTTACTCCCAAATTAACATTTTTTCTCCTGTTCCTATTCCTCATCTGACCTTTCTCTGAGAGGTATTCCACTATTTTCTTAAAAAGAAATAAGATATGGAGAAGTGAAAACTTAAAGTGTTACCTGCCTAAAGGCAGAGTGGTCTGAATAGAGTCAGCGTGTTGAGACATTTTTAGTTGCACATATTTTATTTTGAAGAAAAGTAAGGAAGCCTCGAGGAAAGAACTAGAGCCTTTAGAGTTGGACAGATAAGGATTCAAACCCTGGTGGGACCACCATTCTCTTTTTTGACCTAGGGCAAGTTTAATATTCTTCCCATTATGTTTAATATGGGAACAGTACTATCTACTTCATGGGGTTGTTATTTTCATTAAATGAAGTCACATATATAAACTAAACATAGTGCCTGGTCTATAGAACGACTGAATATATGGTGGTTAAAAAAATTACTTTTAATTGAAACAAATAGTTGCAGTAATTCTATATGATAAACTAAAGTGAGCATCTAAAAATAATTCATAGTACGGAGTATAGTTTACTGTATACTTTGGCAGTTTTCTCTGTTTAATTCTTTATGGTTCTCATTTTTCTATCCCTTCTTTCTTTTAGGAGACAAGGATGGCAGCAAGGTGACCACAGTGGTGGCAACTCCTGGGCAGGGTCCAGACAGGCCACAAGAAGTCAGCTATACAGACACTAAAGTGATTGGAAATGGGTCATTTGGCGTGGTATATCAAGCCAAACTTTGTGATTCAGGAGAACTGGTTGCCATCAAGAAAGTATTGCAGGACAAGAGGTTTAAGGTAAGACTTTTGCTGTTGCATATGTTTTGTTGCTGTCAATACGTGTAAATGATTATTTTTTTCAATAGTTTCTTTTTGCTTCAAATTTCATTTATTGTGCACATTTTTGTTCAGCTCAATTATTGTAGTGACTTTATTTTCTGTTGTGTATTCTGTAGAGATAAAATTTACTGAAAGGGCTGGCCTGGTTGTGTAGCAGTTAAGTTTGCACGTTCTACTTCGGTGGCCTGGGATTTACTGGTTCGGATCCTGGGCGTGGACCTGTGCCCCACTTATCAAGCTATGCTGTGGCAGGGTCCCACATATAAAGCAGAGAAAGATGGGCACAGATATTAGCTCAGGGCCAGTCTTCCTCAGCAAAAAGAGGCATTTTAAAGAAACATTTTAAAGAAATTTTTTTTAAAAATTCTAAAGTTTTTATCCTCAGTTCTCATTCTCTTTCCCAAGTACTGGTCTCATATTGCCAAATGCCCATTAGATCTTGATATCTGAATGTTGCGCTATCTCAAATTGGCAAGGCTTCTTATCGAACTCTGACTTAACTTTTAAGACACAACGAAAATCCTTTCTCTTGGTTATCACTCCTTTTTGCTTTTTCCTTCTAATGGTTTTATCATTCACCTTGTTGTTCAGATTCTTCCATTCTCTCATACCTCATATCCAATTATTGTCAAACTGGGTTGATTTTTTTTTCTTATATTCCTCACTGCCTTGTTGGTTTATCCCTTCTTTCCTTTTCTCATCGCTACTATTCTAGTCAGGCCCTTGTCATCATTTGGCTTAGCCACTAATAGAACACTGCCTCTGATCTTCTCACTTTGAATCCCTTCTGCATACCAGCACAAGAATAAATTGCATAGGTCAGTTTGATCATGTTGTTTGTCCTGCACACAAATCTTCTATCCTCATGGTCTAGAAAATAAAGGCTACCCAGTTCAGTTGTGCATTCAGGAGCTTCCATTACCTTATTTCCAAATACTCAGCTTTCCAAACCTTCTATGTCACTATCCTTGAATATTTTGGTTTTTATGGCGTCTCTGCTTTTATTCAGCTTCCCTTCTGTCACTCCCATTCTCTTGCTCTCTAAATCCTGTATATGCATAAAGACCCATATCAGATTCTTCCTTTATGAAATTTCCCAGATGATTCCACTAGCCATATGGATCTTGCTATTCTAAATTCCTTGAACACTTATTGTCCATAAACTAGGAAATTCCACTATTTTTCATGACAAGGGTCTCCTGGGTACCCACACATGCAGTGTTTTTTTGGATTAGTTGTTGATGATAGTGAATACTTATCAAATCCTTATTATATGCTCTGTGATCTACTGAGGTTTTTACATGAGTAGTTTTATTTGAGCCTTACCCTTAGTTTTGTGAGATCGGTACTGTTATTATTCAGATAAGGAAACGTGGCAGAAACAGATTATAAATTAACTTGTCTGTGGTCACACAGTTAGCAAGTGGATAGATGGGCAAGTATTTGAATCCAAGCAATTTGACTCCAGAGTGCTTTATTACATTTTATCATTGTTGTATCAAACCCATATATTCTGTTCAGAAGGTGTTTGAGTGAGTTCTTCTTTTCCTTGCTTTTTTTTTTAATTTTAATTTTTCCTTTTGGCATAGTTAGGTTATTCATTTGAAATATAGTTTAGTTCTTCTGTTTCTGTGTGTATCCCTTCTTAGAATTTTACTCACACGTTTTTTTACTTACAAAAAATTATTTATATTTTCAGTCTGTGAAACAGTAACATGGTTCCAAAAGTCAGAAATGTACAAGTGTCATTCCTTTCTATTCCCTCTGTCTTGTTTCCACTCACTCCCTGTAGATAGCCAGTCTCATTATGTGCTGGTTCATTTTTTCTGAGTTTCTTTTGCACAAGTGAGCTGTTATGTGTAATTTTCTTTTCTTGTCTTTTACAAAAAAGGTAAAATATTGGAGGTGCTCTTTTGTACTTTGCTTTTTCTTTTAACTATAGTTCCTGGAAGTCATTGCATATCAGTTCAGAGATTTTTTTACATTCTTTTTACAGCTTCATAGTATTTCAAAGTTCATTCAACCGTTTTTCTAAGTAAAGATATTTAATTTCTTTTCAAAATTTTGTAATCTCCAACAGTGGCGTTATGAAAAACCTTGTGCATATGTATTTTTTTGATGCATTATTTTCGGGGTAAATTAAGAGAAGTAGGACTGCTGAGTCAAAACATGAACACATATATAATTTTGTTTGATACTGCTAAATTCCCCTCCATAAGGCTTGTACCAGTTTGCATTCTCTCCAGTAATATATGAGTACCTATTTCTCCACAGCTTTGACAGCATACATTGCTTTACTTTTTCAGTTTTTACCAATCTGGTGAGAAATGGTATCTCGTAGTTTTAATTTACAATCTTATTATTATGAATGTAGTTTAGCATCTTTTCATCTGTTTCAGGTTCATTTTATTTGTTTTTGTTATTTTGTTGTTTGTTTTCCTTATAAAGCCTTTTTTTACAGAAAGCCTTTTCATCACATTAAAGGGGAATTTATCCATGTTTTCTTACAGTAGTTGTAAGATTTCAGTTTTTACATTTAGATCGCTGATCCATTTGAAGTTCCTTCCTTTGTATGGTGTTTATTCCTATGTATGGTATGAGTTACTGATCTAATTTTATCCTTTCTAATCATTAACCTTTGTCTCAGTGCAATTGATTAAAAGGTCTGTTTTTGTTCCAGTGATTTGAGATGCTGTTGTTATTATATGCTGAATTTCTGCACGTACTTGGTCTATTTCTGGGCTTTTCCATTCTCTTCCATTAGGTCAATTGCATATTCCTATGTCACTACCACACGGTTTTAATTATAGAGCTTTATAGTATGTTTTAATGTCTGATAAGGCTAATCTACCCTTGTAGCTTTTCTTTTTTGTTTTTTTCTGGCTATTCTTGGATGGTTTTTTTTTTCCATATGAACTTTGGTATCAATTTGGGTAACTCCATAAAAAATCTTGTTGATATTTTTAATTGGAATTTCATTAACTTTATAAATTAACTTAGAGAGCACTGACCTGTTTGTGATGTTGAATTATCTTGCCCCAGAATAAGAGATAATCTTTCCGTATGTTTAAGTGTATTTCAAAATACACTTTTGTGTATTTCAGGAATTTTACTTATATAGGCTTTTGGCATTTCTTGTTAGGTTTATTCCAAGTATTTTATTGCTATCTCATAGTTTTGTTTTTGTTTTTCTTTTTTTCTCCTACAAGCTAAAAAGTGGCAGGCTGCCTTACACCAAGCTCAGTTCTTTCCACTGAGACACCTTTCCTTTGTAGAACTTGTGTTCTTTGTTCTCCTTGCTTAAATGTTAACTCTTTTCCAAAAAGTAAAACTTGATGTATTGATCAGTTCATTCCTTTTGATTATCATAAAATAGTAGAAAATTTTCTGACAACCTAAAATTCTATAGTTTCACATCTGTGAATTACATAGCTGCTGCTTAGAATTGTATTAAATAATTATGTATTTCCAGGAAAAGGTTGGCATAGGGTCTTCTCCTTGCCAAATTAAATAAACCAACTTGCTGAGCCTGCTAGTGTCAGTGAGATGCAGTTTGTTTTTGTGAAAAAAAAACAAGAAGAGAAACAATGGTCAGAAATAAAAAGAAAACCAAGAGTATTTATCCCTGCGTCAGTAGTCATGTAAACTACCTTTAAGACACTGAGCTCTTTAAAGGAATTTCTGGTGTTACAAGCTTCATTCCAGCAGTGTTTGACCTACAATCTGAATGCCTTTTTTCCTCTGTGACCCATCATACTGTGGCATATTACTTAAATTAAACTAGAATTAAACTACCTCACTTGGCCAGTTTGTAAATACTTGTGATAGAAAATGCTACTGTGGTGTAAAGTCCAGCTAGGTACCTTATGTAGGAGACCTTTGATATTAGAGCAGGGAGAAAATTGATCAATCCCAAAAGCTACTGATTGTTGTTGAGGCTGGCTTTTCCAAAATGAAAATCAGTAAGTTGCGTTTTTAATTAATTAGTGATCTCAGCTTCATTAACTATTAATTTAGGTTCTCCTTTGAACTAAGTCATAGGTTTCAGGTCTCCTGCTTGGTTTCACTTGTTCTGTGGTTGGGACGTTGGGGTGGAGATGTGAAGTGTAACTGTTGTTCTGTTGTGAATGTAGAGTGAATAGAGCCCTACTTTTAGTATATTCTGTTTTGGAGAGTGAGGGGAGATAATGTCTGGTTTTGATCCTTAGGGATATGATTATTCTCTGCATGATGTTCTGGAGACAGCATAGGAGAAAGAAGACCGTGGTCCACTCTTAGTAGCTTTGTAACTTGAGTGTATTCATTAACTTTATGAGCCTCAGTTTCATCATCTGTAAAATGGGGATGCTACTGCTATAGCAATGCCCCAGCCTAATGTTTGGCACATAAAAGAGCTCAGATATTATTGTGCTCCTTTTTTTCCTCCAGTGTTCTGTGAATCACGTGAAACTGTATCATGAGAACGTTTTCTAAATTTTAAAACTCTTTATAACGAAGTTCTATTGTTTTTATTTTTAGGCATCTGAATTAGTACAAACTGCTATTCACTTTAGATTTTTTCCTGTTTAATTTTCTCTTAAATTTGGTAATCCTCTTTTCAGGCACCTTATTATTTGCATTTATATAGCTGTCCTTAAGTTATTTGTGTAAAATCTGTTTCCTGATAAAACTGACAGACAACTTGAGAGAAATAGTAATCTTTAGTTATGCCATATGGAGCTATGTTGTTTGGGTCACAGAAACTTGTAGTTGTCAAGTGGAAACTAAAAACCAGTTCTTAACCTCTGTAGAGAAGAGAGGGAAGGACAGAGGAAGGTTGGGTAGGAAAAGTCTTACACTGCAGTGCAGCTCTGAGAAAGTTACAGCAAAACCAATGGGGAATCCTCAACCCAAGGTAGAGTCATCAGACGAGTTCATAGAGTCATCAGAGGAGTTCAATGTCTCCTGGGAAAAGGGCTCCATTAAATATGTCCATCATGCTCAGTCATTGGCTGGGAAGAGCCCATGGGAAGCTTGGCTTGGCCCCAACAAGAGAATAGTTTTGAGAGCTCAGTAGCTGGAACCATTGGTCATTGTTGTTCCCTGCAGTGGGAGATCTGAGAGGCACGTTTTCATAGTTGCCATACTAAGCTTCTTAAGGATACAGACTGTTTTATGCTACTTTCCCAAGTGCCTAGGTAGGGTAACTGGTAAAATACTTTTAAAAATTAGAATTTTCAGAGACTGTACAGAGGTTGGTGTGGAAGGGTTCTATTGATTTTGCTCTTAAAATTATATATAGGTTTATTGCCTCCATTGTTCAAGAGAGAAAAAAAATGGAAACATGATATATGTGATCCTGAATGTCCTCTTTCTGGCCTTCAGTGGCTTGAATGGCTTGAGAGAAGAAGTAAAACTTAATATAAAGCATAATGTGCCTTTTAAGTTTTCACTTTTTCTTTTAACTTTACTATTCTTCAGTGTTTATACTTTTTCAAATTCCTGTGTATCTGTGGTAAGTTACAAAGAAGTGTTTAGCATTAGTTGTTAGATTTGCCCATTTGACTAGTTTCATGAAAGCCTTTTTAATTTTTGTGGATGGTCAGCTGCTTGAATCTTTTTAAAAGAGCTTATTGAGATATAATTCTACACCATAAGTTTTAGCCATTAAAGTATGCACTTCATTGGTTTTAGTATACTCCCAGAGTTGTGCAGCTATCACTGCTGTCTAATTACAGAGTATTTTCGTAACCTCAAAAAGAAACTCTGTACCTTTTCAGTCACTTCCCATCCTCCCCTTCCCTCAGGCCCTGGCAACCACTAATCTACTTTCTGTCTGTGTGGACAAATCCATTCTGGACACTTCATATAAAAGGAATCATGATATGTGACCTTTTTGTGTCTGGCTTCTTTCACTTAGAATAGTATTTTCTAGGTTCATCTGTGTTGTACCATGTCTCAGTACTTCAGTCTTTTTTATGGAGAATAATACGCCATTGTATGGTTATGCCCACATTTTGTTTATTCATTCATCAGTTGATGAAGATTTGAATGTTTCCTCCTTTTGACTGTTATGTTTCTTTTCTTTTCTTTTTTTTTTTTTGAGGAAGATTAGCCCTGAGCTAACTACTGCCAGTCCTGCTCTTTTTGCTGAGGAAGCCTGGCCCTGAGCTAACATCCATGCCCATCTTCCTCTACTTTATATATGGGACGCCTACCACAGTGTGGCGTGCCAAGCGGTGCCATGTCCACACCTGGGATCCAAACCGGCGAACCCCTGGCTGCTGAGAAGCGGAGTGTGTGAAATTAACTGCTGCGCCACCAGGCTAGCCCCCCTTTTGACTGTTATGAATGATGCTGCTCTGAACATTCACATACAATTTTTTGTGGGGACTTCTTTTCACTTCTCTTCAGTTATACCTAGAAGTATGGTGGATCATACTGTGACTCTGATTAACATTTTGAGGAAGTGCTAACCTGTTTTCCAAAGCATCTGTGCCGTTTTACAATCCCATAAGCAGTGTGTATGAGCATTGCAACTACTCCACATCATCACTCATACTTGTTATTGTCCTGTTTTTGATTATACCTATCTTAGAATGAAATGGTGTCTCCTTGTCTTGATTTGCATTTCCTGATGGTTAATGAGGTTGAGCATCTTTTCATGTGTTTATTGACTGTCTGTGTTCTTTGGAAAAATGTCTGTAGAATTCCTTTGCCTACTAAAATTTTTTTAATTCAAAAATTTTCTTTTTTTAATTAACAGACTATCTTTTGAGCAGTTTTAGTTTTATAGAAAAATGAGTGGAAAGTACAGTGTTCCCATATATACTCCCCTCCTCCTCAGTTTCCCCCGGTATTAACGTTTTGTATTAATGTAGATTTGTTACACTTGAACCAATATTGAGACATTATTAGTAATTAAAATCTGTAGTTTGCATTATGGTTGTATCAGTCTTTGTATTGTATAATCTGTGGGTTTTGACAAACATATAATGACATGTATCCATCATTACAGTGTCATACAGAATAATTTAACTGCCCTAAAAATTCCCTGTGCTCCACCTATTCGTTCTTACTTAGCCCTCAACCCTTGGCAACCATTGTTTTGTTGTTTTTTTTTTTTCTTCACTGTTTCCATAGTTTTGCCTCTTCTAGAGTGTCATATAGTTGAAATCACACAGTATATAGCCTTTGCAGATTGGCTTTTTTCGTTTAGCAGTGTGCATTTAATGTGCCTGCATATCTTTTTGTGGCATGATAGCTCATTTCTTTTTAGCACTGAATAATATTTCATTGTATGCATGTACTACAGTTTGTTTATCCATTCACTTATTGAAGGGCATCTTGGTTGCTTTTAAGTTTTGACAGTTACGAATAAAGCTGCTCTAAACCTTCATGTGCAGGTTTTTGTGTGGGTGTAAATTTTCAACTCATTTGGGTAAATAACAGGTAACAGGATTGCTAGATTGTATGGTAAGAATATGTTTAATTTTGCAAGAAACTGCCAAACTATCTTCCAAAGTGACTGTGCAAAATAATTTTGTATTCCCACCAGCAGTGAATGAGAGTTTCTTTTGCTCCACATCCTTACCAGGCTTTGGTGTTGCCAGTGTTTTGGATTTTAGCCATTCTAATAGGAGCATAGTAGTATCTCGTTGTTTTAATTTGCAATTCCCTGATCATATATGATGTTTAGCATCTTTTCATATGCTTATTTGCTATCTGTATATCTTCTCTGCTGAGGTGTCTGTTTAAAACTTTTGTTCATTTTTAATCATTGTTTGTTTTCTTACTGTTGAGTTTTAGGAGTTCTTTGTATATTTTGGATGATAGTACTTTATCAGATACATGTTTTACAGAGGTTTACTCACAGTCTGTGAATTGTCGTTTCGTTAGTGTCTTAGAGCAGAAGTTTTTAATTTTACTGAAAAATCCAGTTTATCAGTTTTTTGTTTTGTGTGTTGCATCTGAAAAGTCACTGCCAAACCCAAGGACACTTGGATTTTCTCCTGTGTTATCTTCTAGGTGTTTTGTAGTTTTGCTGTTTACATTTAGGTCTATGATCCATTTTGAGTTGACTTTTGTGAAAGGTGTGAGATTTTTGTCTAGATTTATTTCTTAACATGTGACTGTCCAATTGTTCCAGCATTTTTGTTGAAAAGAATATCCTTTCTCCATTGAAATGCCTTTGTTCCTTTGTCAGATTGCATATATTTGGTGGCTATTTCGGGGCTGTCTGATCTGTTGCAGTGATCTGTTTGTTCTTTCTCCAATATCACTGTCTTTTTTTTTTTTTTTACTGTTGCTTTATAATAACTCTTGAAGTCAGTTAGTATCAGTCTTTTGAATTTTCTGTATTATATTGGCTATTTGATATCCACAAAATAAATTGCTGGAATTTTGATTGGGATTGCATTGAATGTATAGATCATGTTAGGAAGAACTGGCATCTTGACAATATTGAGTCTTCCTATCCATGGACATGAAATATGCTTCCATTTATTTAGATCTTTGATTTCTTTGCCCAGAGTTTTATAGTTTTCTTCATGTGAATTTTGTCCTGATTTTGTTTGATTTATACCTAGGTATTTCTTTTTTTTTGGAGTGCTAATGTAAGTTGTATTATGTTTTTCATTTCAAATTTCAATTGTTCATTGCTGGTGTATAAGAAAGCACTTAACTTTTATACCTTAATCTTGTGTCCTGCAGCCTTGCTATAATCACTTATCAGTTCTAGGAGGTTTTTTTTTTGATTTCTTGAGATTTTTTACATAGACAGTCATGTCATCAGTGAACTAAGATGATTTTATATATTCTTTCCCAATCTGTATACCTTTTATTTCCTTTTTTGGTCTTATTGCATCCTATTCATTGTTGAATAGGAGTAGTAAGAAGAATCTTTCTTGCCTTGTTCCTAACCTTGGCAGGAAAACATCTAGTTTCTCCCCATTAAATATAATGTTAGCTGTAGATTCTTTGTAGATGTTCTTTATCAAGTGGAGAATATTTCCTTCTATTTCTGGTTTGCTAAGAGTTTTTATCATGAATGGATGTTAAATTTTGTCAAACTTTTTTCTACATCTGTAGATATCAGGTAATTTTTCTTCTTTAGCCAGTTGATGTGATGGGTTATAGTAATTGATTTTGAATATCGAACCAGCCTTGCATACCTGGAGTAAATCCCACTTGGTTGTGGTGTAGAATTCTTTATATGCGTTTTTAGATTCAATTTGGTAATATTTTGTTGAGGATTTTTGCATCTTTGTTCATGAGAGATAGTGTTTTGTAGTTGTCCTTTCTTGTAATGTCATTATCTGGTTTTTGTATTAGGGTAATACTGGCCTCATAGAATGAGTTAGGAGATAGTCTCTCTGCTTCTGTCTCCCAGAAGAGACTGTAAGGAATTTGATAGGATTACTTCCTTAGGTGTTTGATGGAATTCACCAATGAACCCATCTAGGTGTGGTGCTTTCTGTTTTGGAAGGTGATTAATTATTAATGCAAATTGTTTAATAGGTATAGACCTATTCAGACTACCTATTTCTCCTTGTATGTGTTCTAGTCTATTGTGTCTTTCATGGAATTGGTCCGTTTCATCTAGATTATCAAATTTGCATCTACAAAGCTCTTCATAATGTTCATTTATTATTCTTTTAACATCCACGTATCTGTGGTGATGGCCTCTCTTTGATTTTTGGTATTAGTAATTTATGTTTTCTCTCTTCTTAGTTAATCTGGTTAGAAGTTTATCAGTTTTACTGATCTTTTCAAAGAACTAGCTTTTGTTGATTTTTCTCTATTGATTTCCTATTTTCAATTTCATTTCTGTTCTTATTTCTTCTGCTTACTTCAGATTTAGTTTTTCCTTTTTCTAGTTTTCTAAGATGCAAGCTTAGAATATTGATTTTGGATTTTCTTCTTATCTAACATATGCAATCATTGCCATAAATTTCCCTGTAAGCACTTCTTTCACTGCATCCCACAAATTTTGATTGAGCTCAAAATCCCCCCCCCGCCCCCAGCCCAAGTAAGATTAGTCCTGAGCTAACATCTGTTGTCAGTCTTCCTCTTTGTTTTTGCTTGAGGAAGATTAGCCCTGAGCGAACATCTATGCCGGTCTTCCTCTACTTTATATGTGGGTTGCTGCCACAGCATGGCCAATGAATGGTGTAGGTCCGCGCCTGGGATCTGAACCTGTGAACCTGGGCTGCTGAAGTGGAGTGTGCCAAACTTAACCACTATGCTGTGGGGCCAGCCCACAGCCCAAAATAGTTTTTATTTTCTCTTGAGATTTCTTTAACTTGTGTTGTTTAGAAGTATGTTGTTTAAGCTCCAAGTATTTGGGTTTTTTTCTAGTTATTTTTCTGTTAATGATTAATTTCACTGTAGTGTGAGAGTATGCTTTGTATGATGTTTATTTTTAAAATTTGCTAGGGTATGTTTTATGGCCCAGAATTACATCTATCTTGGTGAAGGTTCTATTTGAGCTTGAGAAGAATGTGTATTCTGCTGTTGTTGGATAGTTTTCTATAAATGTTAGTTAGATCCAGTTGATTAATGATGTCATTCAGTTCAACTATGTCCTTATTGATTTTCTGCTTGCTGGATCTATCAATAAGTGATAAAGGGATGTTGAAGTCTCTAACTCTAATAGTGGATTTGTCTATTCCTCCTTGTGATTCTATCAGTTTTTGCCTCACTTATTTTGACACTTTGTTGTTAAGGCACATACGCGTTAAGAATTGTTATTTCTCTTGGGAGGATTGATCCCTTTTTCGTTATGTAATGTCCCTCTTTATTCTTGATAAAGTCTGAAGTCTTCAATGTTTAAAATTAATATAACTACCCAAGCTTTGTTTTGATTAGTCTTACTATGGTATAACTTTCTCCATTCCTTTACTTTCTTTTTATTTTATTAAAAATATATAACAGGGGCTGGCCTGGTGGTGTAATGGTTAAGTTCGTGCTCTCTGCTTCGGTGGGTTTGGATCCTGGACATGGACCTACACACCACACATCAAGCCATGCTCCGGTGGCACTTGGAAAAAATAGAGGAAGATTGGCACAGATGTTAACTCAGGACCAATCTTCCTCACCACCCCCCACCCCCCCAAATATATATATAAAACATTAAATTTACCATCTTAACTATTTTGTCTGTTTTTTCTTTTTCTGAACTCTTTTTAAAATTTTTTCTCCCAGCTTTTTTTTTTTTTTTTGGAGGAAGATTAGCCCTGAGCTAACATCTGCCGCCAGTCCTCCTCTTTTTGCTGAGGAAGCCTGGCCCTGAGCTAACAACCGTTCCCATCTTCCTCTGCTTTTTTATATGTCGCATGCCTGCCACAGCATGGCTTGCCGAGTGGTGCCACGTCCTCACCTGGAATCCGAACTGGCGAACCCCAGGCCACTGAAGCAGAATGTGCTAACTTAACCACTGTGCTATTGGGCCAGCCCTCTCCCAGCTTTATTGAGGTATACCTGAAAAATAAAATCGTATGTATTTAAAGTGTATAACGTAATGATCTGATATGTGTATGCAGTGTGAAATGATTGCCCCAACTGGATTAATTAACATATCCATCACCTAACATAGTTACCTTTGTGTGTGTGTGTGTGGTGAGAACACTTAAGATCTACTTTCTTAGCAAATTTCAGGTATACAATATAGTATTATTAACTATAGTTACCATGCTATATATTAGCTCCTCTGAACTTCATCTTTTAACTGAAGGCTTGTACCCTTTGACTAGCGTCTCTCCATTTCCCCTACTCCCCCACCCTTTGTAACCACCATTCTACTCTGTTTTTTTAAGTTCAGCTTTTTTTTTTTAAGGATCCTACATATAAGTGAGCTTATGCTTTGTTTCCTTTGACGTTCAGAAGTTTTTAAGTTTGATGTAGTCTCACTTGTCTATTTTTGCTTCAGTTGGTTGTGCTTTTTGATGTCACCAAAAGAAGGAAATCCTGTCACTTGACACAATGTGGATGACCCTCAAGAACCTTATGCTAAGTGAAATAAGCCAGTTGCCAAAGGTCAAATACATTGCCAACTCCAGTGTCCTGAAGCTTTTCCCGTATGTTTTCTTTTAGGATTTTTATAGTTTTAGATCTTATGTTTAGGTCTTTTAATCCATTTTGAGTTAATTTGTGTGTGTGGTATAAGGTAAGGGTCCATCTTCATTCTTTTGCTTGTGGATATCCAGTTTTCCCAGCACCGTTTACTTAAGAGACTGTCCTTTCCCCATTGTATAGTCTTGGCAACCCTGTTGAAAATCATTTGGCCATATATGTAAGAGTTTATTTTTGGTTTCTGTTTTGTTTTAGTGGTCTGTATATCTGTCTTTGTGCTAGTTCCATACTGTTTTGATTAATGATGCTTTGTAGTTTGTTTTCAAATCAAGAATTGTGAGACTTCCAACTTCTGTCTTTTTATTTTGTCTATTTCAGGTTCCTTGAGATTCTGTATAATTTTTAGCATTCTGTTTTTCTGTTAGTGCAAAAAAATTGATTTTTTTAAGGGATTGACTTGAATCTGTAGATGGTTCGGGGTAGTATGGACGTTTTAATGATGTTAACTCTTCCAGTCTACAAACATGGGTTGTCTTTCCATATTTCTGTTTTGTTCTGTAGGTTTCACTGTGCAAGTCTTTCACTTCCTTCGTTAGATTTTTTACTAAGTTTTTTTTTTGTTGTTTCTTTTTTGGTGCTATAGTAAATGAGATTTTCTTTTTGATTGATCATTGTTAGTGTATAGAGAAACAACTGATTTTTCAGTGTTCATTTTGTGTCCTGAAACTTTGCTGAAATTGTTTTAATTCTAACAGACTTAAAAAAAATCCTTTAGGGTTTTCTACACATAAAATCATTTTATCTGTGAACAGAGATAATTTTACTACTTTCCATATGTGGATGCCTTTTATTGTTTATTTTTCTTGTCTAATTGCTCTGGGTAGGGCTTCAGGGACTATGTTGAGTAGTAGTGGCAAGAGTGGGCATCCTTGCCTTGTTCCTAATTTAGAGGGAGAGCTTTCAGTTTTTCGCCGTTGAGTATTATGTTAACTGTGGGCTTTTCATGTGTAACTTCTATTATGTTGAGGTAGTTTCCTTCTATTCCTAGTTTGTTGAGTGTTCTTATCATGAAAGAGTTGAATTTTGTTAAATGCTTTTCGGCATCACTTGAGATGATTGTTTGGATTTTGTCCTTCCTCTTGCTAATGTGGGGTGTTACACTGATTGATTTTCATATGTAGAACATCCTTGCATTGCAGTTATAAAACTTGGTCATGATGTATAATGCTTCCAGTGTGCTGTTGAGTTTGGTTTGCTAGTATTTTGTTGAGAGTTTTTGCATCTATTGATGAAGGATGTTGGTTTGTAGTTTTCTTGTTGTGTCCATCCCTTTACTATTAATGTATCTTTGTTTTTGAGATTAAAGTGGGTTTCTTATTGATTATATATAGTTGGGACTTAAATTTTTTTTTTATTTCTTTAAATTGAAATATAATTTTGTGTAAATTTAATGTTGGTTTTTTTTTTAACCCACTGACAGTCTCTGACTTTAATGTGGTATATTTAGGCCATTGATATTTAAAGAGATTATTGATCTAGTTGGATCATACTTTTACCCTCTTTGTTACTGTTTCTATTTGTTGCCCTTGTTCTTTGTTTCTTCTGTTGTCGTCTTCTCTTTTTCTGCTAGCTCTGTTTTGAATTGAGCATTTTATTTGACTTTATTTTTCTCCTCTCTTAGCATATCTATTATACGACTTTTTTTTTTTTTAAACCTTTTTTAGTGGTTGTACTTGAGGCTACAGTATACATTTACAATACTTTCAAGTAGCACTACACTACTTCATGGATTGTGCAAGTACCTTATGACAGAGTATTCCTAATTCCTCTTTCCCATTCCATATAATATTGCTGTCATTAATTTCACTAATCCATAAGGTATAATCACTGAATACATTGTTGCTGCTATTATTCTGAGCAAACTGTTACCTGTTAGATCAATTAAGAATAAGAAAAATATATTTTACTTTAATTATTCTTTCTCTTATACTCTTCCTTTCTTTATGTAGATCTGAGTTTCTTACCTATGTCATTTTGTTTCTTTCTGATGAATTTTTTATTTTGACGTTTCTTTCTTTCTTTTTTTTTTTGTTTTTGGTGAGGAAGATTGACATTGAGCTAACATCTGTTGCCAGTCTTTCTCTTTTTGCCTGAGGGAGGTTGTCACTGAGCTAGCATCTGTGCCAGTCTTCCTCTATTTTATGTGGGATACTGACACAGAGTGGCTTGACGAGCAGTGCTAGGTCTGTACTTGAGATCCAAACCTGTGAACCCCAGTCTGCTGAAGCAGAGTGCGTGACCTTAACCACTGTGCAACCAGGCCGGCCTCTGTTTTGACATTTCTTGGATGACAAGTCTACTGTTGACAAATACTGTCAATTATGGTTTTTCTGAGAAAGTCTTTATTTCTCCTTCACATTTGAAGGATAATTTCTCTTGATACAAAGTTCTAGATTGGTGGCTTTTTTTTTCTTTTAACATTTTAAATATTTTACTTCACTCTCTTCTTGCTTGCATGACTTTTGAAGAGAAGTTTGATGTAATTCTTATCTTTGCTCGTCTGTAGGTGTGGGTTTTTTCCCCTCTTCTGGCTTCTTTCAAGATTTATTCCTTTGATCTTTTGCATTTTGAATATGATACGCCTAGGTGTAGATCTTTTTGACAGTTATCCTCTATTATGTAGTTTGAACTTCCTGGATTTGTGGTTTGATGTCTGACATTAATGTTTGGAAATTCACAGTTATTGCTTCAAATGCTTTTTCTGTTCTTTTTTCTCTTCTCCTTGTGGTATTCCCATTGTTCGTATATTACATGTTTTGTAAGAGTCCCACAGTTCTTGGATATTCTATTCTGTCTTTTTCATTCTTTTTTCTCTTTGCATTTGAGTCTTTGAATTGACATTTCTTCAGACTTACTGGTTCTTTCGTTGGTCATGTCCCAGTATTGATGAGCCCATGAAAGGCATTGTTAATTTCTGTTAGTGTTTTTGATTACTGGCATTTTCTTTTGATTTTTTCTTAGAGTTTCCATCTCTCTCTACTTCCCTTACCCATGTGTTCTTATGTTATCCTCTTTTTTCATTAGAGCCCTTAGTGTATTCATTGTAGTTGTTTTAAATTCCAAGTCTGATATTTCAACATCTCTGCTATATTTGAGTGGTTCTGATGCCTGCTCTGTGTATTCATGCTCAGATTTTTGTCTTTTAGAATTCCTTGTAACATTTTGTTGAAAGCTGGACAGGATGTGCTGAGTAAAAATTACTTAGGTAAATAGGCTTTTAGTGTAAGGTTTTATGTTTATCTGACAGGAGTAGGTTGTCTTTATTGTTTGCTATACATGTAGGTGTCAGAAGCTAAAATTTCCTCTGGTTCCCATTTGTTTTCTCTCTCCTGTGGTCTTGGGTTTCCTGAGAGACTTCTTAAATAAAGTCTGAGACATGCATTTCTTTCCATGGTATTTTCCTGTTATTATAGAGAAGCCCTGGCTATATGGTGGTAAGGTGTGGAGGGGCTGTTGTCCTAAAATTAGGTCTCAATCTCTTAGTGAGTTTGTGCTCTGGTCTTGACTTTTATAAATGCTTCTCTGTTTTTTGTCCTCCTTCTCCTGACCCCCACCACAATTCCCCACCACAATTGATGAGACAAGAAGGCTAGAGGGGGCTGGAGTTTTATCTTTCTCTTCTTCCGCATAGAAGGCTGGATAATATTGCAGTTATTTCCCTTCCCCCACTTGGAAGTCTAAAGAAGGCTAGAGTTGGATATTACCTTTCCCCCAATTCGGTTAGCTCTGGTATAATAGTTTTTCTTTTTTTTTTTTTTTTGAGGAAGATTAGCCCTGAGCTAAAATCTGCTGTCAATTCTCTTCTTTTTGTTGAGAAGGACTGGCCCTGAGCTAACATCTCTGCCCATCTTCCTCTACTTTATATGTTTGACATCTGCCACAGCATGGCTTGCCAAGCGGTGCCATGTCCACACCTGGGATCGAAACTGGCGAACCCCTGGCCACCGAAGCAGAACATGCGAACTTAACCTCTGTGCCACAGGCCAACCCCAGAATAGTGTTTCTTGAGGGCAGGTCTTAAGAAGAACAGAATGCTCTTGGCTGATTTTAAAATGCCTATTTTATCCCCTTCTTCCAGTTTCCAGAAAATTTTTTTTAGATCTTCACTGTTAGAACCTGGTATGGCTCCTGGAAGTAAAACTGAGAAGAATGTTGGGTCCCCTCTGTAGTTTTTAACAGTCAGACTTGTTCACACTACATCTCTGTCAATAAAGTTTGTTTTCCTGTACTAGTAGTAGCTTCACAATCAATTTCTGTGCTTGGGCTCTGCTCCAGTAAGCTGTGATTCTGTGTATCTGCTTGTCTCCAGTTTTTAGGGCAGCAGTGGTTTGCCCTGTGACCTCACTTCTCTGATAGATGAAGAAGAGTTGTTACATTTCAGTTTCTTTAGCTCTTGATAGTGTGCTTTGAGGCACAAATGTTTTTTATTTTGATGAAGTCCAGTTTATTTTTTCTTTTGTTGTTTGTGCTCTTGATGTTAGATCTAGGAATCTTTGGCTGACCCAAGATCATAAAGATTTACTCCTAGTATTTCTTCTAAGAATTTTATAGTTTAAGCTCTTAAATGTAGGTCTGTGATCCATTTGGAGTTAATTTCTCTGTATAGATGGGGTCCAACTTCAGTCGATAGCAGGTGGATAGCCAGTTGTCCAAGCTCCATTTGTTGAAAAGATTATTCTTTTCCTATTGAATTGTTTTGGCACCCTTTTCAAAAATCTGTTGGCTGTAAATGTAGGCATTTCTGGACTCAATTCTATTCCATTCATCTATATGTCTATCTTTATGTCAGTACCACACCAACTTGATTGTTAGCTTTGTGGTGAGATATGAAATCTGGACGTGTGAGTCTTCCAACTTTTTTCTTCTTTAGCAAGATTATTTTGGCTATTCTGAGTCCCTTGCATTTCTATATGAATTTTAACGTCATCGTGTCATTATCTTAAAAAAAGACAGCTGGAATTTTGATAGGATTGCATTGGATCTGTAAATCAATTTTGGGAACACTACCCTGTTAACATTACCTCTTATAATCTGTGATTATGGAATGTCTTTTTCTTTATTTATATCTTTCTTAATTTCTTGTTTGTGGTTTTCAATGTATAAGTCTTATACTCTTTTAAATTTATTCCCAAGTATTTTATTCTTTTTGATGCTATATTAAATGGAACTTTTTTTCTTAAATTTGTTTTCTGTGTTCTTTACTAGTGCTTGATTATTTTGACATCTTTTCAGTATGTAATTTTTTTTTTGTTGAAGATTTTATTTTTTTTCCCTTTTCTCCCCGAACTCCCCTGGTACGTAGTTGTATATTCTTTGTTGTGGGTCCTTCTAGTTGTGGCATGTGGGACACTGCCTCAGTGCAGCTTGATAAGCTGTACCATGTCCACGCCCAGGATTTGAACCAACAAAACACTGTGCCGCCCGCAGCGGAGCGCACGAACTTAACCACTCGGCCACAGGGCCAGCCCCTCAGTATGTAATTTTAACCTGCGTTTGGAGTTCATTTTTATATTAGGCTTGGTTGCGTTTTCTAAATGGTCCCCCTAAGATAAAAGATCTATCAACCAGATAGGGTGTGGTGGTAGGCTATAGTGATTCATGAACTCTGAGGTATAATTTCTGTTTTACTTAAATTATTTGAAAAAAAACTTCTTGTAAACCCCCAGCCAGTCTCTTCTGGTTCCTTAATGTGCTTGGTGATTATACTATCTGAAGGTCCTTGTCTGTGCCTCTCTGCCATCATTACTAGTTTTTCATTTTCTTAAAGCTCGAAAAGTATTGAATAGAGCCCGTTATTAAGTTGAACAATTAATTTCACCTCTCCAAATGTGTTTCTTGTTGGTAAGAAGTAGGAGGAAATATTTAATACTTAAAAGTTTTTTTCTCAGAATTATGTGAGAGAACTTATATAAAATAACTTCTTAAAACTGTGAAATAGTATCCAAATACAGTGGCCTTCTCTTCAAATTAGATTTTGTCATCTTTAGCTGGGGTTAATCTAGGCAGATTTATCTGAATAAGCTCCTTTCCTTTCCTTTCCCCTAAAACACCTTCATTGACTTTTTGAGTTAGAGGATCAAGTAGAAACTAAGGCTAGCCAACTCAGTCTGTATATGGTATGTGCAAAGGACTAAATTAGATGTTGTGTAGGTCACAATCTGTGCATTCAAGGAGTTTACAATCCATTTAGGATGACAAGGCAAACATTTGGAATGTGAAGTGTTAAGGAGATCATGTACTTTAGTATCAGATATGGGAGTTCATGATTTGTATGATGGAATATCTTCCTGTAGATTCCTCTCAAAGTTGTGGTTAGATAGAGTCCTAGATCACCTGCATGGTTTATGTTCATAGTCACTCTTTGGGCCAGATAACTAAGTGAACTTTAGGGCTTACTGATGAGAATTTTTATCTGGTCATTGCCATGTAGTACCTGACTCTGGGTGATGCTTATATTGAGTAGGAAAATTTGGGGATTTTTAGGGGTAGGGGCAGAAGGGATTTATGCATGGGGACTTTTCAGTTGGATTGGTAGGTTTTTTTTCACATCAGTGCATCTTGCAAAGCTTTGTTAAGGTACTCCTTTCTTGCTGAGTTCTTTCATTGACATACTTTCATTGACATATACTCTTAAGATTATTCTTTCGGGGCTGGCCCGGTGGTGCAGTAGTTAAGTACACACATTCCACTTCGGCGGCCTGGGGTTTGCCCATTCGGATCCCGGGTGCGGACATGGCACCGCTTGGCAAGCCATGCTGTGGTAGGCGTCCCACATATAAAGTAGAGGAAGATGGGCACGGATGTTAGCTCAGGGCTAATCTTCCTCAAAAAAAAAAAATTCGTTGATATAGTTACCAAGAGTATAATGAAAGAATTCAGAGATGCTAATAGCACATTATTCTATTATCCATGTAGGGATGCCTTCATTAATATGTTGACTGAAGGCAAAGGTTTGCTTTGTTTTAGACGAGGTCACCTTGGATTTGGAGGAATTGGAGGTTTTATTTTTCTCATCACTGTTTTAGTACACTGAGAGCGAGGAAGAGTTGAATGCTTTTGTATATGTACGTACTTTATGGTGGGCTGGAGCCTGCCTGAAGGGTGGTGTTTTCAGGCCTGCATCATTGCCCTGTGAGTATTGGGCTCTTGACTAGTTTTGAATCTTCAGTGATCAGTTTGAGAGTGATTTGAGAGAAAGTAGTACGTCACACTTTATTCTCCTGAATGGGAAGTAGTCTTTTGTGTATGTTTCAATGGGTAGGGGTTTGTGATTTGGAAATTTATTTGTCTCTGTAGTTTACCCTTTATTTTTCTGACTGGTAGTCACATTTCTTACAATGAAATACATTGTTATAAGGTACTTTTTTGTTGGTAGGGGTATTATTTTATGTCATCAATCTGAATATTCACTTAACAGTTGATGATTGAATACGTTCTATGGGCTGAGCCTTTTTCTAGGTTCTGGGAATGCAACAGTGGACAAAACAGACAAAAATCTGCTGTTTTTAAGCTTACATTTTAATGTGGAGAGATGGCCAATAATGAATAAAATTGGGAAATAGATACAATACGTTAGATGGTTTGTTGCTCTGGAGGGAAAAAGCTAAGAAGGATGAAGAAGGAATGGTGAGACTGAGTGTTGAGATGTGACAATGTGACATTTGAGGAAACACTTGAAGTAGGGTGAAGGGGACTAGATATTTGGGTATTTAGGAGAACATGGTTCCAGATGGAGGGAATAGCAAATGCAGAGACCCTGAAATGGCTGCCTGAAGTGTATAAGGAACAGCTGGATGGATGGTTAGTATGACCGGAGAGGAGTGAGGGAGCAGCAAGTAGTGAGGTCAGCTGAGTAAGGAGAGCAGGAGTGGTGGTAGGTGGGGCAGTTGATAGAAGCCTTGTTAGCCGTAGTAAGATTTTTGGCTTTAACTTTGTTCAAAGAGGGGAGCCACTGGAGGTTTTAAGTAGAGAAATGCCATGATCTGACTTATATTTTAAAATGTAAGATCGCTCTGCCTGCTTTGTTGAGCATAGATGGAAGGTGAAGCAGGGGAAGGGGAAAGACCATTTAGAAAGTTATTTAGTAATTTAGGCAAGATAACTAAAAGCTTTGCACTAGGGAGGTTGTAAGAAATGATAAGATATTGGAGACGCACGTACACACACACACACACACACACACAGTTTTTTATATTGAGATAATGGTAGATACACATGCAGTTACAAGAAATAATACAGAGAGATCCCATGTACCCTTTCCGAGTTTCCCTCAATGATAACATCTTGCAAAACTATAGTATAATGTCATAACCAGGATATTGACATTAATATGATCCATCAGTGTCGTTCAGATTACTTCTGCTCCTTTGTGTGTATGTGTTTGTTTGTGTGTGTATTTAGTTCTATCCAATTTTATTACATATGTAGGTTTGTGTATTCACTACCACAGTTGAGATATAGAACAGTTCCACCATCACAAGGATCCTCTTATTGCCCTTTTATAACCACACCCGTTTCTCTCCCTGCCATCTCTCCACTCTTAACCCCCAGTTTAACCCCTTGCACAAGCCGTAGTCTGTTCCTCATTTCTTTAATTTTGTTATCTCAAGAATGTTATATGAATGGAATCATATAGAGTATGTAATCTAACCTTTTGAGAGTGGTTTTATTTACCCAGCGTAATTCTCTAGAGACTCATCAGAGTTGTTGCAAGTATCACTAATTAGTTGTTTTCTATTTCTGAGTAGTATTCTGTAGTATGGATGTACTACAGTTGTTTATCCATTCACCCATTGAAAGACATCTGGTAGCTATACTGAGATAAAGCCACTATGAACGTTCATCTACATGTTTTTATGTGAGCATAAATATCCATTTCTGTGGGATAAATGCCCAAGAGTGCAGTTGTTGGGATTTTGGATATATTTTGAATGTGGAGCCAACAGAATTACTTGACAGATTGAATGTGAGGTTAGAGAAAAAGAGGAATCAAGACTTCAAAATTTGGGACTTCCACAACTCAAAGAGTGGAATTGTCAACAATTGAGATGGGGAAAGCTGTGAGTGGGGCAGGTTTAAAGAAGATTGAGAATTTTGCTCATGGCATGTCAAGTTGAGATGTATGTTAGACACAGAACTGTGAAGTAGGTAGTTGGTTAAAAGATTCTGGAGTACACAGGAGAGGTCTGGTCTGGGGATATAAAATTGAAACTTAGCAGCCTTTAAAGCCCTCAGACTGGAAGAGATAATAGAGAGAGCTGAAAAGAGGTGAGACCAAGTTCTGGCTACGCCATTGTTTAGAAAATAGGGGGATTAGGAAGAACTAGCAAAAGAAACTGTGGATTTGGCCAGGGAGGAAGGAGGAAAACCAAGAGAGTTTTTTGTCCTAGAAGGCAATTGGAGAAAGCATTTCAAGCAGTGACCAATAGATCATCTATTTTTGTAGAAACCATAGTTATAGCATATTGGCATATTCTCTGTAGTAGCCTGAGATTTTAGTTGGGTTGTATTCTGGTGGTATATAGGCTGATGTCTCCCCTTTCTAGTTTTTTATTGGTAAGAAAAAAAGAGAGTTTTTCTTTATGTATTCAGAAAGCTAATGGTCACAGAGAGGAATTGAATCCTGCTAGTTACGATCCAACCTAATTTTGTACTCTTTTTTTTTTTTTTTAAGCTGTGCTTTTTTTTTTCTTGGTGAGAAAGATTGTCTTTGAACTGACATCTGTTACCAATCTTCCTCTTTTTTTTTTTTCTTCTCGCCCCAAAGCCCCAGTACATAGTTGTATATCCTAGTTGTAAGTCTTTTTAGTTCTTCTGTCTGGAATGCTGCCACAGCATGGCCTAATGAGTGGTGTGTAGGCCCACGTCTAGGAGCTAAACCGGTGAACCATGGGCTGCCGAAGCGGAGTCTGCAAACTTGAACCACTATGCCACTGGGCTGGCCCCAATTGTGTACTCTTTCATGAAAAATCTTTTAAATCTCAAACAAAAGTGTTCTTTCTCTTTTCAAAATGCTCACATCATTTTTTTTTGATACCTTTATTGGCACTTGACATTTTCTGTCATGTAGTATTATTTGCACACTTGTATACTTGACTTACTTTGAATTATAAGTGCTTTCAATACTGGGGTCCTGCTTTATTATCGTTGTGCTCCCCAAACATATAGGAATAAATGAAAGTTGATGGCACTGAGTTACATTTCACTGCAGTAGTTACAGGGCTTAGGAATCTGACAACTTGGTTTAAATCCTGCTCCTTCTGTTTGCTAGCAAATTCCTTAACCCCTCTATGCCTTCGCTACCACTGTAAGTGGGAATAATAATGTTGCCTATTTGTTTGCTTTTTGGAGAGGATTAAATGAAGTCACAAAGATAAAGCTCTTAGCACTGTGCTTGGTTCTTGATTCTTAATATTATCTCTAGTTGTTGGCACCATCATTGTTAGGCTATTGATATTATCCTGTTATTATATTGACCTTTCAAAGATACAGGGTTAAAGAAACATTGCATTTAAGTTAGAGTTGACTTATCTGCTGGGGCTTCTGAAAACTAAGCATTTAAAAACCTGGTTTATATTTACTTCAGCAATCCGTAGAAGGTGACAGGAAATAGAAGTCCTTCAGGCTCTCAGGCATCCTTTCTGTTGTTTCCCTTCCCTTCCCCTTTCAATGCTGGGCAAGTTGTTTGTGTGGCTGATTGGGAAAATTAACATGCATGAATCTTGTTTATTTTTTCTATAAAATTGGGGTTTCTTTGTAGAAAATTTCAAGACTACCTGAGCAGTATGTGTTTTATAACTATAGTTTACAATTTAGGTTTTGTATTTACATACTGTCTAAATATAGTAATGTGAAAGAAAAATGTTATAAATTCTCAGAACATTAGTCGACAGATTAGTATTACAAAGTCCACTATGTATATGATGTATATGTATATGTGCTGAGTGCAAAAGAGATTGAATGTAAGAAACTTTCTTTCCTTGGCTTCTAGAGTAGGAGGTGGCAAACTATGGGCCTGTCACCTGTTTTTGTAAATGAAGTTTTATTGGAACACAGCCACACCCATTCCTTTCCATGTCCTTGACTGCTTTTCCACTATAACTGCAGAGTTGAGTAGTTGCAATAGAGACTATAGCCTGCAGGCTAGACTATTTATTATCTGGCCCTTTATAGAAAATATTTGCTGACTCCTGTTCTAGGGTATTATTTTTGTAGCTTTTCTTTTACAGCTTTGCTCATTCTCAGTCTCTTGTGTGATTCTTTTTCATCTGTCTGCCTAAATGGTGATGTTCTCCAGGATCCTCTCCTGAATATCTTACCTGTCTTGGGGCTTATGTAGCACCACTGTCTAGGTTGTACTGCCTGATGAGGTTTTTTAGCATCCTTTATAGACTTTACTGCTGTGCTGGAGACTCTGGCCACTTCTTTTCTTATTTTACAGGCAATTTTATCTGCTACTGTGGCTTCAAGAACCATTCAGACCTCTTGCTGGAGGATAAGATGAACATATCAGATTGCTTTGTGGGCCTTTCCACTTCACCGTCCCTTCATCATTTCAAACTGAACATGTCCCAAACTGAACTCATTCATCCTGCTTCCGAATCAGCTTCCTAGGCCAGTGAACTCAACTGCCATGTTAATAGTCACATGAGTCAGAAGCTTAATAGTTTTCACTCCCTTCCTTTCAGTTACCAAACCAGTAGCAATAGGTGATCAAATAACTGTTGATCTCCTTTCAGATCCATTCTCTTCCTTCCATTTTCACTGTTTCTACCTCAGTGCAGGTCCTGGTTTAATGTATCTTCCCCCTCCTTTAGTAACTTTTTCTTTTCATTCCCAGTGAGCTTCCCAAAACAAACACATCAGAGGTTCTTTATGGCTTGTAGTCAAACTTTTTTAGCACAGTATTTAAGACTTTCCACCTGACCCCTTTCTAGAATTTTTCAAAGTAATAAGCAATTTTTTTTAGCTCCTGTCCTCATTTACCTATAGCACTTTCTGAATGAGCTAAACTTTTCAGATTGTGTTGCAGTTGTTGGGTTTGCTTACCCATTAGAATATGAAGCCTTTTAGAGACTGTAAATTTTTGTATACTCAGAGCCCTGGCTCTGACACGTAGTTGGCTTCAAAATGCTTTTTGTATACATGGAGTTGTTTTGAGGTGATATTCTGGCCAACTGTAGAGTCTTTTTGGGCAACTGAATTTACTGTGGCATCAAAGATTTAGAGATGGATTAAACACTTTTTTAACCCTAGTGTGATTACTAAGGATGGATGGTGGTACTCTGGATAATCCTCATTTTTCGAAGATGATGTATTTTGGGAAAATATCTTTGAAGCAAAACTTGTGTTGAAGTGAATCCTATTTTGCTAGATCTTATGAAAGTGGAGCTTTCTACAGTAGGGGAAAAGATCTCCTGGTAGAAGGAAATTTGGTGAAGGAAAAAAAGCTGACAGACTTTATATACTGCCTACCATACACCCACAGTATTAACTTGCTGGTTCGTCACCTAAAAGTTTACTTTTCCCAGTTTTACATAAGGGTATATAAAATACCCTTCTGGGAATTCCTTGACTCCATGCTTTTAGCTTCCACAAGTTTGGGGGTTTTTTTCCCTTTAAGTGTGAGGTGTCAAATGATGTAAAAATGAACAAAAGCCTCTATGTCTAGTTTGGAGGTGAATGTATGTTAATGGTTATTGGTTAAAACAAGAAGATAATTTTTCCTTTAAATGTGCCTTTCAGGTTTTCTTATACTGGTGAGATATTTATTCCATCTTGAGTAGTCATTTTGTTTTTTTAGATGGGAATGGTTGGAAAGAATCTAGTTTACATGTAACTTTTAATCTTTTCTATACTGGAAAAGTTTGCCTTTATAGACAGGTTGTTTACTACAGTGGATTTCAAATTTTTGACTATGATCCTATCATAAGAAATATATTTTATGTTGCAACCCAGTGCACAGAAAAATAACTAAAACAAATTTAATGAAAAAGTCCTTGCTCTTACGATGTTTAAAGTTCTATTTTATTCTATTCTATTCTCCTTCCCTTTTCCCTTCTCAATGCTGATTGTGTGGGACCCACAGTTTGGAAAATACTGGTCTACAGCAAGTTTTAAGGTAGACCCAATTACAGAAATGGAATTTACAAAGTGTTACAGTGTGAAAGACAAAGTAACCTGCTTTGAGAGCTCTGTGGGTAATACAGAAAGATAGAAAATTCAGCTTTTGCTCCTAAGGCACTTAGAATAAGCTAGTTGGACAAGTTGTGTGTGTGTGTGTGTGTGTTTCTCTACAGTGACTATAATGTAATAATGATTTCTATAAACTATTTTTTAATTAATTTTTTATTGAGTTTATAATAGTTTACATCAATGTGAGATTTCAGTTGTACATTATTTCTTGACTGTCACCACATGAGTCCTCCCCTTCACCCCCAGTTCCCCCCCAGACCCCCATCCCCTGGTAACTAACCACTGTACTGTTTTCTTTGTCCCAGTACTTGTTTATATTCCACATATGAGTGAAATCATATGGTGTTTGTCTTTCTCAGTCTGGCTTATTTTGCTTAGCATAATTCCTCTAGGTCCTTCCATGTTGTTGCAAACGGGATGAATTTGTCTTTTTTTCTGGCTAAGTATTCCATTGTGTGTGTGTGTGTGTGTATACGGGGTGAATTTGTCTTTTTTTCTGGCTAAGTATTCCATTGTGTGTGTGTGTATACACACACACACACACACACACACTACATCTTTATCCAATCATCGGTTGATGGGCACTTGGGTTGCTTCCTTGTCTTGGCTATTGTGAATAGTGCTGCAATGAACATAGGGGTGCGTATGTTACTTTGGATTGTTTATTTCAAATTGTTTGGGTAGATACCCAGTAGTGGGATGGCTGGGTCATATGGTAGTTCTATTTTTAGTTTTTTGAGGAGTCTCCATACTGTTTTCCATAGTGGTTGCACCAGTTTGCATTCCCACCAGCAGTGTGTAAGGGTTCCCTTCTCTCCACACATTCTCCAACATTTGTTATTTTTAGTCTTAGTGATTATAGCCATTTTAATAGGCATAAGGTGGTATCTTAGTGTAGTTTTGATTTGTATTTCCCTGATGATTAGTGATGTTGAACATCTTTTCGTATGTTTATTGGCCATCTGTATATCTTATTTGGAAAAAGTTCTCTTCATCTCCTCTGCCCACTTTTTGATCGGGTTGTTTGCTGTTTTATTGTTCATTTGTGTGAGTTCCTTATATATTGTGGAGATTAACCCCTTGTCACATAGATGATTTGCAAATATTTTCTCCCACTTGGTGGATTGTCTCTTTGTTTTGATCCTAGTTTCTTTTGCTTTGCAGAAGCTCTTTCTTTAGTCTGATGAATTCCCACTTGTTTATTTTTTCTTTTGTTTCCCTTGTCTGAGAGGACATGGTATTTGAAAGGATCCTTTTTAGTTTGATGTCAGAGAGTGTACTACCAATATTATCTTCCCGGAGTTTTATGGTTTCAGGTCGTATCTTCAAGTCTTTGATCCATTTTGAGTTTATTTTTGTGAATGGTGTGAGATAGTGGTCTACCTTCACTCTTTTGCATGTGCCTGTCCAGTTTTCTCAGTACCATTTATTGAAGAGACTATCTTTTCTCCACTGTATGTTCTTGGCACCTTTGTCGAAGATTAGCTGACCATAGATGTGTATTATTTCTGGGCTCTCAGTTCTGTTCCATTGATCTCTGTACCTGTTTTTCTACCAGTACCATGCTGTTTTGGTCACTAAGGCTTTGTAGTACATTTTGAAGTCAGGGATTGTGATACCTCCAGCTTTGTTCTTTTTTCTCAGGATTGCCTTAGCAATTCAGTCTTTGATTGCCCCATATGAATTTGAGTATTCTTTGCTCTGTTTCCGTGAAGATTGTCATTGGGATTCTGATAGGGATTGCATTGACTCTGTAGATTGCTTTGGGTAGTATGGACATTTTAACTGTTTATTCTTCCAATCCATGAGCAAGGAATCTCTTTCTGTCTCTTTAAGTCATTATCAATTTCTCTCAGTAATGTCTTACGGTTTTCTTTGTATAAGTCCTTCACCTCCTTGGTTAAATTTATTCCTAGGTACTTTATCTTTTAGTTTAGATTGCAAATGGAATTATATTTTTGAGTTCTCCTTCTGTAAGTTCGTTATTGGAGTATAGAAAAGCAACGGATTTTTGTAGGTTGACTCTGTACCCTGCAACTTTACTGTAGTTGTTAATTATTTCTATTAGTTTTCCAATGGATTTTTTTTTGGTTTTCTGTATATAAGAACATGTCATCTGCAAACAGCAGGAGTTTCACTTCTTCACTCCCTATTTGGATTCCTTTTCTTCCTTTCTCTTGCCTAATTGCTCTGGCCAAAACCTCCAGTACTGTGTTGAATAAGAGTGGTGATAGTAGGCATCCTTGTCTTGTTCCTGTTCTCAGGACGATGGTGCTCAGTTTTTGCCCATTGAGTATGATTTGGCTGTGGGTTTGTCATATATGGCCCTTATGATGTTGAGGTAATTTCCTTCTATCCCCATTTTGTTCAGAGTTTTCATCATAAATGGCTGTTGGATCTTGTCAAATGCTTTCTTTCTCTGCATCTATTGAGATGATCATGTGGTTTTTATTCCTCAATTTGTTGATGTGGTGGTGTATCACATTGATTGATTTGCAGATGTTGAACTATCCCTCTGTCTCTGGTATGAATCCCACTTGATCGTGATGTATGATCCTTTTGATGTATTGCTGAATTTGGGTTGCCAAGATTTTGTTGAGAATTTTTGCATCTGTGTTCATCAGCGATATTGGCCTGTAGTTTTCCTTTTTGTGCTGTCCTTGTCAGGCTTTGGTATCAGAGTGATGCTGGCCTCGTAGAATGTGTTAAGAAGTGTTCCATCCTCCCTAATTTTTTGGAATAGCTTGGGAAGGCTAGGTATTAAATCCTCTCTGAAAGTTTGATAGAATTCCCCAGGGAAACCGTCTGGTCCTGGGGTTTTGTTCTTTGGGATGCTTTTGATTGCTGTTTCAATCTCTTTCCTTGTGATTGGTTTGTTCAGATTGTCTGTTTCTTCTTGACTCAGCTTTGGGAGGTTTTAAGAGTCTACAAATTTATCCATTTCCTCTAGGTTATCCATTTTGTTGGCATATAGTTTTTTGTAGTATTCTCTCATAATCTGTTGTATTTCTGTGGAGTCTGTTGTTATTTCTCCTCTTTCATTTCTGATTTTGTCTATTTGAGCTTTCTCTCTTTTTTTTTTTGTAAGTCTGGCTAGGGGTTTGTCAATTTTATTTATCTTCTTAAAGAACCAGCCCTTTGTTTCATTGATCCTTTCTACTACCTTTTTTGTTTCAATAGCATTTATTTCTGTTCTGGTTTTTATTACTTCTGTCCTTTCACTGAGTTTGGGCTTTGTTTGTTCTTTTTCTAATTCAGTTAGGTGTACTCTGAGATTGCTTATTTGGGATTTTTCTCGTTTGTTAAGGTGTGCCTGTATTGCGATGAATTTCTCTTCTTAATACAACTTTTGCTGTATCCCATATGAGTTGGTATGGCATGTTATCATTTTCATTTGTCTCCAGATATTTTTTGATTTCTTCTTTAATTTCTTCACTTATCCAATGCTTGTTCAGTAGCATGTTGTTTAGTCCCTACATCTTTGTCCCTTTCTCAGCTTTTTTCTTGGAATTAATTTCTAGCTTCATAGCGTTATGATCAGAGAAGATGCTTATTATTTCAATTTTTTAAAATTTATATTGGCTTGCCTTGTTTCCCAATATGTGGTCTATCCTTGAGAGTGTTCCGTGTGCACTTGAGAAGAATGTGTATTCTGCTGTCTTTGGATGGAGTGTACTTTATATATCTATTGAGTCCAACGGTTTTAGCTTTTTGTTTAATTCCACTGTTTCCTTGTTGATTTTCTGTCTGGATGATCTGTCCAATGATGCAAGTGGAGTGTTGAGGTCCCCTACTATTATTGTTTTATTTTCTTTTTTTCTCCATTTTTTATTTTTTTATTCTTTTTAATTTTTTAATTCATTTTTTTCTTTTTTTGAGGAAGACTAGCCCTGAGCTAACTGCTGCCAATCCTCCTCTGTTTGCTGAGGAAGACTGGCCCTGAGCTAACATCCATGCCCATCTTCCTCTACTTTATATGTGGGATGCCTATCACAGCATGGCATGCCAAGCAGTGCCATGCCTGCACCCAGGATCCGAACTGGCAAACCCCAGGCCGCTGAGAAGCAGAACGTGCGCACTTAACCACTGCGACATCGGGCCGGCCCCTATTGTGTTATTTTATTTTATTTTCTTTTAAAGATTTTATTTTTTCCTTTTTCTCCCCAAAGCCCCCCGGTACATAGTTGTGTATTCTTCATTGTGGGTTCTTCTAGTTGTGGCATGTGGGATGCTGCCTCAGCGTGGTCTGATGAGCAGTGCCATGTCCGTGCCCAGGATTCGAACTAACGAAACACTGGGCCGCCTGCAGCGGAGCACGCGAACTTAACCACTCGGCCACGGGGCCAGCCCCCCTATTGTGTTATTTTTGATATCTTCTTTTAGCTTTGTTAATAGTTGCTTTATGAACTTTGGTGCTCCTGTGTTGGGTGCATAGATATTTATAAGCGTTATTTCTTCTTTTGATCATTATGTACTGCCCCTCTTTGTCTCTCTTTACCTGCCTTATCTTGAAATCTACTTTGTCTGATACAAGTATTGCAACACCTGCTTTCTTTTGTTTGCCATTAGTTGGAGTATCGTCTTCCACCCCTTCACTCTGAGGCTGTATTTGTCATTGGAGCTGAGGTGTGTTTCCTGGAGGCAACACATTGTTGGATCTTGTTCTTTAATCCATCTTGCCACACTGTGTCTTTTTATTGGAGAGTTCAATCCGTTTACATTGAGGGTGATTATTGATGTATGAAGGCTTAATGCTGTTATTCTGTCACTCATTTTCTGGTTTTCCTGCATTTCCTTTGTTTCTCGTCCTGTGTGTTTTGGTCTACCCATTGACTTCTGCAGTTTTTTATACTGTGTTTCTTAGCTTTTTCCTTATTTATGTTTTGTGTCTCTGTTCTGCTTTTTCATTTAGTGCCTATCCTGAAGTTTGTATTCAGAATCTCATGCATAGCATAGTCCATTTTCTGATGGCCTCTTATTTCCTTAGTCTAAACTGATTCAGTCCCTTTCCTCCTTCCCTCCTAGGTTATTATTTTCCTATCTTATTCCAACTTGTATTGTGAGTTTGTGATTAAAGTGATAGGATTGTCCTTGTTTTTGGTGTTTTCCTTCCCTTTAGCCTATACTATAGTCGAATATTTGCTATCCTATTCTGATTCTGTCTATTTGTCTCCTTACTTGGTGTTTTGTGACCCCTTTTCCCCTTTTTTCTTTTTTCAGGTATGAGGGCCTTCTTGAGGATTTCTTGTAGGGGGATCTTGTGGCTACAAAGACCCTTAGCTTTTGTTTGTCTGGGAAGGATTTAATTTCTCCTTCATATCTGAAGGATATTTTTGCTGGATAGAGTATCCTTGGCTGATGGTTTTTATCTTTTAAAGTTTTGAATATGTCATTCCATTCTCTCCTAGTTTGTAAGGTTTCTGCAGAGAAATCTGCTGAAAGTCTGATAGAGGTTCCTTTGTAGGTTATTTTCTTCTGCGTTGCTGCCCTGAGATTCTTTGTCATTCATTTTTGCCAATTTTACTACTACATGCCTTGCAGTAGGTCTTTTTACATTGACAAATCTAGGAGATCTGAAAGCTTCCTCTACACACATTTCTCTCTCGTTCCCTAGATTTGGGAAGTTCTCTGCTGTTATTTCTTTGAGTACACTTTCTGCTCCATTCTCCTTCTTTTCACCTTCTGCAATACCTGTAATTCTTATGTTGCATTTCCTCACTGAGTTGGATATTTCTCAGACTTTCTCTGTTTCTTTTTAGTCGCAATTCTCTCTCCTTCTCTGTCTGGAGCAATTCAATATGTCTGTCTTCGATTATGCTGATTTGCTTCTCTGTGGTGTCCATATTAGCAGTCAGGGAATCCGTATTTTGTTTTATCTCTTCCGTTGTGTCTTTCATCTCTAGTGTTTCTGATTGATTCTTCTTTATAGTTTCAATCTCTTTTGTGAAGTAGCTCCTGAAATCGTCGAATTGTTTCTCCATATTCTCTTTTACCTCATTGAATTTTTGATGATAGCTATTTTGAATTCATTGTCGTTTAGTTTACTTATTTCTGAGTCCTTAGGACTGAATTCTGGTTATTTAGTGTTTTCCCTCTGTTCTGGAGATTTGATGAATTGCCTGATGTTGGAAGAATGGGGTTTTCCCGTTGTGATATTATTCAGTTGCAGTTACAGACTATCACCACTGGATGGGAGTCGAGAGCTGCGTATTCTGAGCCCTCTGCCTTCAGCCAAGATGGTGAGGTACCACGCGGGTCAGAGGAGGGCTGCTTTCTCATGTGTGCAGTCCTGGGTTTCCTGATCAGCTCTCGCTATCTGGTCTCTTGGGGTTGGCTTGTTGAGGACACCCCTCCCACACTCCTTCCATTTTGGAGCCTCCCAAGGCAGCAATCCCAGTCTGTAGGAGAGGGAGTGAAGTTCATTCTTACCCTGTTCCAGCTTGTCCAAGTGGGGGGGGGGCTCCAGCCTGTCCACCCTCTGTCGTGTGGCTGCTGTGACTCTCCACGGACTCCTGTGCTTTTGGGGTGTTTTTTGTTGGAATATAGTTGCTCCTTTTTGTTGTGTGTTGGGGGGGAGAGAGTGCCAGACAAGCTCACTCCGGCATGGCACTGACCTCACTCTCCAACAATAATCTATAAATTGTTTTTTGAAAAGTGTGCTTTTATATAATACCATTGACCTATAATTGCAAAAATAACACTAAGAGAGTATATAATAAATTCCGAAATATTTGTAGGTACTATAGGAATTTGGAGATCAGAAAAGATCCATGTGAGTTGGGGATGGCCTTGTTAAAGTGGTGGGAGTTAAATAGGAACTTAAAGGATGGGTAAAATGTGTGTAGGTGGAATGGGGGGTCCAGACATTCCAATGATGGTAAGTGTGATCAGTGGCTTAGAAATGGGAATGAAATAATATATTCAGAAAGAGTGAGAAGTGAGATCTAATTATCTCATTGGTCATGAATAGAAGACAAGGTTAAGTGGAAAAGGAAGGACTAGATTATGAAGTGATTTAGCCTTTATCTGGTAGGAAATGGGGATATTTCTCTCTCTTTCAAAATCTACTTTGTTGGTAACAATGCCACTCCAGATCTCTTTTGGTTGCTGTTTGTATGGTATATCTTTTTCCATCTTTTTACTTTCAAGTTATTTGTGTCTTTGAATCTAAAGTATGTCAAATGTAGAGAGAAGATAGAGCATTCTTTCTTATCTAGTCTGACAGTCTCTGCCTTTGATTGTGTGCTTAGTCAGTCATATTTTATGCAGTTTTTGATGTGATTGGAATTACCTGTCCCATGTTGCTTTTTTTTCCTCATGTTGCTCTCATGTTGTTTTTGTTCCTCTGTTCTTATTTATTGCTGACTTTTGTGTTGAACAGATCTTTTTAGTGTAGCATTTTGGGTTCAGAGTTGATTTTTAACATTAAAAAAATTGTTTTCTTAGGGGTTGCTTTAGGAATTACAATATGTATTTCAGTTTATCACAGTCTGCTTCAAGGTAGACTGACTTAATTTCAGTAAAATATTGCACCTTTCCTACAATATAACTCCATTTTCTTCTCCCTCCTTCCTGCTATTATTGTCATATGTATTACACCTATTTATGTTGTAAACCTAATAATACACTATTATCATAGTTGCTTTATACAACTTATGTCTATGATGGAATTAAGAGAAGAAAAGAAAAAAATATATTTATACAGTCATTTATATTTTCGCATTTCTATTTACCATTTCTGGTGCTCTCATGTCTCCTCATGGATTTGAATTACCTGCTGGTGTCATTTCCTTCCTGCCTGGGAGACCTGCTTTAGTATTTCTTAAAGACAGGCCTTCTACTATAGAATATTCTCCATGTTTCTTTTAAATCTGGGAATGTCTTCATCTTTTCTTTCATGTTTGAAGAATAATTTTTGTGTATATAGCATTCTTGGTTGACAGGTGTTGTTTTTTCTTTCACGATTCTGAATATTTTTTTATTGCCTTCTGGCCTCCATTAGTCTGATGAGTAGTCAGCAGTTAATTGTATTGTTTTTCCCATGTATGTGATGAATCATTTTTTGTTATTGCGTTCATGATTTTTTCTGTGTGGCTTCAGTTCAAAAGTGATGTGCCCAGCCACAGATCTCTTTGTGTTTATCCCTTTTGGGTTTCATTAAGCTTTATGGTTCAATAGATTATTTTTTCATCAAATTTAGAACATTTTCAGCAATTATTTCTTCAAACATTTCTTTCCTTCTCCATTTTCCTTTTCCTCTTTTTTCTGATACTACCATTATACTGATGTTAATGGATGTGATGTTATCCTACAGGAGCTCTCTGAGGCCCTGTTTATTTCTCTGCAGTCTTTTTTTTCTCTTTGGTCTTTCAAATGGATATTCTATTTCTCTATTTTCAAGTTCGCAGATTTTTTTTAAAATGCCACCTCAAATCTTGAGCCCATAGTGACTTTTTCACTTCTGTTATTATACCTTTCAACTCTCATATTTCTGAGTTTTAAAAGTTAATATTTCTTTGTTGAAATTTCCTACTTGTGTAGTTGTCATATTTTCTTTGATTTTTAAAATATGATTTTCCTTAATTCTTTGAACTTATTTATTCCACAGTTAAATTTTTTCAGCTTTATTGAGATATAATTAACATACAACATTGTGTAAGTGTAAGGTATACAACATGTTGATTTGACTTATATTTTCGAAAATGATTACCACCAAAGCACTAACTAACATGTCACATCTTGTAATTACCATTTTTTTGTCTGTGGTGAGCATATTAAATATCTACTCTGGCAGCAAATTTCAAATATATAGTAGTGTTATTAACTATAGTCACCATGCTGTATATGAGATCCTCAGAACTTATTCATGTTATAACTGGAAGTGTGTACTTTTTGACTAAGATCTCCCCTTTTCCCCATACCCCATACTTGGTACCCACCCTTCTAGTTTGTTTGAGTTCAGCTTCTTTAGATTCTACATATAAATAATATCATACAGTATTTGTCTTTCTGTCAGACTTATTTCACTTAGCACAATGTCCTCAAGGTCCATCCATGTTGTTGCAAATGGCAAGATGTCCCTTTTTCTCGTGGGTGAATAATATTCAATTTTATATATGTGTGTATATACACACAGACACACTCACATACGTACATATATCACATTTTCATTATCCATTCACCTGTTGATAGACATTCCATTCACCTGTTGATAGACACTTAGGTTGTTTCCGTGTCTTGGCTATTGTAAATAATGCTACATTGAGCATAGGGGTGCATATATCTTTTCAAATTAGTGTTTTCGTTTCCTTCGGATAAATACCTAGAAGTGTAATTGCTGCATCATATGGTAGTTCTGTATTTACCCTTTTAAAGAACTGTCATACTGTTTTCCATAGTAACTGTATCAATTTACATTCCCACCAGCAGTGCTCAAGGGTTCTCTTTTCTCCACAGCCTCACTAACTCTTGTTATTTATTCTTTTTGATAATAGCCATTCTGACAGGTGTGAGGTGACATCTCATTGTGATTTTCATTTGCATTTTCCTGATGGTTAGTGATGTCGAGCACTTTGTCGTGTACCTGTTGGCCATTTGTCTGTGTTCTTTGGGAAAATGTCTCTTCAGGTCCTTTGCCCATTTTTTAATTGGGTTATTTGGTATTTTGCTGTTGAGTTGTATGAGTTCTTTATATATTTTGGACGTTAGTCCCTTACCTGATACATGATTTGCAGATATTTTCTCCTGTTCTGTAGGTTGCCTTTTGATTTTGTTGGTGGTTTCCTTTGCTGTGCAAAAGCTTTTTAATTTGATGTGGTTCCACTTGTTTATTTTTGCTTTTGTTGCCTTTGCTTTTGGTGTCAGATCTAAAAAAATTCTTGCCAAGACGGGTGTCAAGAAGCTTACTGCCTATGTTTTCTTCTAGGAGTTTTACAGTTTCAGATCTTTATGTTCTTGAACATAATAGCTGCTTTGTATTCTTGTCTGCTAAATCCAACAGCTGTGTCTACCCAGTCAGTTGCTCTTGTCTGCTGTTTTTTTACACCTTAGTGTAGGTCAACTTTTCCTGTTGTTTGCACATCTCTCGAGTTTTTTGGTTGAACATTTTAGATAATATATTGTAGCAACTATGGGTTCTGATTTTTTTTAAATCCTCCTGAAGGTTGTTGTGGCAGTTTTCTTTGTTTTGTAACTTACCTGCATCTAATATATAGAATCTTTCTCCTCCACAGTTTGAAGTCCCTATTCTGTTTAAAATTTTTTATTCTAATTTTCACTTTTTAGCTTGATTTCTTAGTGCTTGACTCTTTGTCTGCAAAGCTTAGTGGTCAGCTACTTATTGGTTAGAGATGTGTGCAAACATTTGAGTTTATAAAGCTTCCATCGTTTTTGATGATTCTGTACATGGATTAGGGAGTATGTTCAACATTTGGGCAGTTTTTAAGTCAGCCTCAGCTTTTACTTTCTCAGAGGCCCTTTTGGGTCTCTTCTGTATGTGTCCACAGGCTCTCTGTCAGCCAGGGACATGTGGAGAGCTTCTTTATTAGCTCCTCTAGGCCTCTCTCATTTCCAGGGTCTTCCTGTTAAATTTCTTAGTGTTCTGCCAGTCTTTCATTTTCCTCAGCTGGCACTGCATCCACAGGGTAGCAGAGCTGTCGGCTTTCTTAGTTTGTTTCCTATCAAATTGCTATTTCTGCTGCCAGTGCCACTGGACTTGTGTTTGTGCTCTCTGTTCTAAATGATGGTAGCTTCCTCTGGAAGCAGAACTCTTGGTTTTCATGGCCAACCCTGCCCTGGTAAAACCACCTCAGGTGTCTGAGCTGGGGATGGGGGTATGGTGGTAGCATCCCCTGGCAAGAAAGCCACTGGCCCCCACTCTCCTGACTCCAATATCTAGTCGTATTTCATGAAAAAATGCTTCTTGATTTCTTCTTGCCTTTGGTCAATTTCCAGAGCCCTGAAATGGTTGTTTTCTACAGTGTAGTCCTTTGTATAGGTGTTTTGGAGGAGTGAATTTGTCTCTCTCTTTATTTCTACTGTAGCTGGAAATCTTACCTCTTTTTTGAACTTTGTGACTTCTTAGTCCTTCCCCTCTCTCTCCCAGCCCCACTTTAATTCACTCTAGGTAGGCAGGCTTTTGTTATCACTGTTCTACTGAAATCACTCTTCTAAGAGTCATCAGCATCCTGCATTTGCCATATCCCTATTGTCAATTTTCTGTTTTCATCTTAATCAACCTTTCAGCAGCTTTTGGCATAAATGGTCACTCCCTTTTTCTGACACTGCCCCCCCCCCCCCACTGCCCCCCGCCACCCCAGCCTTTTAAACTCGGCTTGTAAGATAACATTCTCTCCTGTTTTTCATCCTACTTCATTGACTTGATTCATTCACTTGATCCACTCCTTTTCATACTATGAATGTATTTTTTTGTCTAAACTTCTTCCTTAGGTGATACTTTTGAGTATCACTCTTGCTTTTTAAGTCTCTGTCATGCAGATGACCCCCAGATAAATATTTCCAGCCCTAACTTCTACCTTAAGCCTTAGTATATTCACTTTGATGTCTAATAAGGATTTCAAACTTAATAGATGGAAAACAGAACTCTTGATCCATTTTCTCCCTCAAATTTATTCTCTTCAGTTTTTAGAATGATCTTTTGAAAAGGTAAATCAGATTATATCATTTTCCTGGTCAAAATCTCATTGGCTTTCCTTTACATTTAGTGTGAAATTCAGTGTCTTTTCATGGTTAACATATCCCCTGCCTACCTCTCTGAATTTATCTCCCACTTCTCTTCTTTTATTCACCATGCTGCAATCACGTTATCCTTCTAGTTATTTCTTGAATATGCCAAACCCACTTCTAGGCATTTATGTTTGGGGCTCCCTGTAACTGCAGTGCCCTATCTCATGTCTTCACATGGTTCTCATCTTCATATCATTCAGCTTTGTGTTCAGATCTTACCTTCTTTGTGAGGTCTACTATAGCCCATTCTCTCTATCATGTTCTATCCTCTTACTTAACAGGAAAATATATTATTTATTCCTCCCTGTCCTTCATAGACTCTAAGTTTCGTGAGGATAGCAACTTTGTTAGTTTTGTTTGCTGCCATATCCTTAACACTGTGAATAATACCTGACAGAGAATTAGGTACACTATATTTGTAGAACAACAGTGTTTTCCATAGAATTAGTATGTCATTAGTGAACTAATAAAGAATGACTCAGTAAAAATGCCTAGGATCGGGTTGTATATTTACATGCATTACTAATATACGTTGTATATTTAGATGCATCTTAGGCATGAATTTTGCCTAGTATTGGCTTGATTAATACTTATAAATATTGTTCTATGAAATTTATATTTTAGATCTTTTAGGGAATTTTAAAATGAGAAAATTTAAACCTCCTCTTTAAAAGAATAGAATATGAACATCAGAGAAAGGATAGATGAATTTTTAGGTCCCTGTACTTGCTTCACTTATGCATCTTTTTTGATAAAAGGCAGTGTGCATAATCTTTCACAACTTCTCTGGGAATTTAATAGTTTTCTATTACTTGGTTCATGAGTATTGGAAAATAGATAGCTTATTTTAACATAGTTGGCTATGTTAAACAATTAGTCTTAATATTTGTATATCATGAGAGGGAGTGAGTCTTAGCTTACTAGTAGTTCTCCCACAAAACTAGCCATACCTAGATGTGAATTGGCAAAATATAGACATACTCCAGAAATGGCTTCACATTGGAATGGAAATGGACACAGTTTTGAAATTGGTAAAGTTTTCTGTGTCCTCAGCACTAGTCAAACTTAAGAGTCTGACATCAGTTATTACCTTTGTTAAAACAATTATACTGTCCTGTCTGAGTTTCTGTTTATCGCTTCAACTATAAACATTTTATATATAACAAGTAAGGGAATGAAAGCTTAATGTCTTACAAAAGAATTTTAAATATCACCGTATACGTAAGCCCAGCTCTCATGGTCAATATAAAGGGACAGAAGGAGAGTCCTCTTCAGTTTCCTGTTTTCCTGAGAGGGCATACTAAAACAACCATAGAGCCTGTTGGAAGTTTCTAGGGAGGAGAAACGTTCGCTTATTCCTGCGTCCATCTTCTAAGAACTAGAGCCTACTCTGCTCCTTATTCGGCTCCTCATCCCCTGTGCATCCCCCCTCCTCTTCTTTTGGCCTTTTTTTCTAACCTTAACAGCATTTCCCTTGAAGATTCCCAAGTATATACTTTATGTTTTCTAGCTCTTCTAAACCATTATTTTAACTGAAATTTCACATTTTCAGTCCACATAGCTGGTATTTTGGTATTCCTTCTCTGTGTTAGTAATTTGGCCTTTATTAACTGGATTTCTGACAGCCAAGTAGATTGTTGGCATTTATCTTGTTAATATATACTCTTAATTATTACTACAAAACTTATGGTGTTAGAAAGTCATTATATTATTTCATGTTTTCTTTCCGTGAAGAGTGAGTGTAACTTTGAAGCTCCCCAAAGGGAAAATTATTTTTGTGGTCTATAAATGTATCAGGACTGTATAATTTCTAGTATGTCATATTTTAACTCTCTAAAACTTAGCAACTGAGCCCTTATGATGGGGCTAACTCAGATTTTTCACTGTATCTTGGAAAATGATAGGGCTTGTAAGAGTTTCCTTTGCACCCAAATTCATTTGTGTGGTGAGAAGTTTGCTTTTTATTATAGTTGCAAAAAATTATAGTAGTAATAGCTCATTTCAGATATCTCTTACCAAAGACCAGTGCTTCTCAAGCTATTTGTGGTGAAGTACCAGTTTTCAAAATTTCCAACTCATTTAAGACTGATATTCTTGTAAAATACAATACAAATGAATTACTATAAAAGTGAAATTTTTAAAAATACAAAGTATAGGCCCCACTTTTATAAAAGATTCATAGACCTAAAATTATTCTCTCAACTTGCTATAAAGTATTCTAAACACTTAATCTTAATTTCTGTATTTATCCTATTGCAGAGCAGTAGTAAATAGTATGTGAATTTAGTAACATAGTTTGCAAGTCAGCACTGGTCTATAGACCATACTTTTCAGTAGCATATCTAGAGCCTGCTGATTCTAGTGTTTAATGTTATTTCAGAAGCATCTTAGCCAATATGATGAATAGCAGTTATCCTTTAAAAAGTATTTTCTTGTGTTTCCTTTTCAGAACCGAGAGCTCCAAATCATGAGAAAGCTAGATCACTGTAACATAGTCCGATTGCGGTATTTCTTCTACTCAAGTGGTGAGAAGGTAGGTCTTGTAGAAAGTGTGTACTGAATATTGGATTGATTTGTTATTCTTCTAGAAATAGTCCCCATTTTTCTCCCCCCATTCCCCAGTGAAACAGTTTTGCTAATTGAATGGAAGAATTCCAAAACACAGGCCCTAGTGTCTGAGCTTAAGATAGGATCATTGAATATCATTAGTTATATCAGGAAAATGTTAATGAAAAGATGAAGGAAATGAACTTTTTAGAATTTTCTTCTTTTTTTAAACATCTCTCTTTAAAGCAAGTTTATATATATTTTTAAACCTTCTATGGTCCTTATATGTTTCTGGAGCCCCTTGATAGTTCACTTGTTTAGTAGAGGGAAGAAAATGATGTCATTTTGTTAAGTGGAAGTATTACAGGAAAGGGAAACAGGAGGACTTTGGTAGGACCAGAATGAGACTTAAACATTGGGAAGCAAGTTTAATCTATCCTTGGCTAGGGAAAAAGTTGGAAAAGGTAGAATATTATAGAGCTTGTTATAAGTGATCACTATTTATGACCACATTTGATTCTGTGAAAGCAAAGGATAATTAAAGAAGACTTTGCTGTCAATTCCTCCTTGGTCTGTCTTTCTCTTCAGAAGATGCAATAATTAATGTCATAATACTCACTGGAGTTGGAAGCATAGAAAAATCTGTTTGTTCTGTTTTACCGTGGTCTTTTTCTTCCTGCCTGTTCACAGTTCCTTCTTCCCAGGTTCAATCTTTCTGTACATTTTTCCTTCACTGGTTTGGGGTAAAGAGGCTGGGCAAGTAACAAACCACTTAATCTTTTGGCTAAACAAATACGACTTTGGATAAATTCATATGCTATTTTGGGCTTCAGATTTTATGCATATAATATCTAACGTCCTTAAGATCCATAATGCCTATTGATTTCTAGCCTGGTGTTCTTTTTCCTTCACATAACTGTTTCCCAGTGTGCTAGTGTTTAATCATTTTCCATTACGTTTTATTTAGATTATTTCCTTGGAAATTCTTTTTTTCTTGACAGAGCCTGTAATATGGGAAGGTACTCATGTATTAAGTCAGGATTGTGGTATACATGACTATAGATATATAATTGTGTGTGTGTGGGAGGGAGATAGCTAATGTTTTAACAACTAAAAGTAGCAAATTGGCACTTCTCAGGTGCCTTTTCTTTTTTTAAAATTTAAATGATGCCTCTGCTTGTATTAGGGACTGTAAACCCTCCTAAGTATGTGAGCTCTTTGTTTCTAAAGCCAATTACTTGGTTCATGCTTCTTTTTTTAAACCTTGCAAACTGGTTGTTATTGTCTTTAATCTTATCTATTTTGGCATGTCTTTACTTTTTCCTGTCCCTTCCCAAATAAAATTATGGAGCATCTGTTACGTTCACAGCACTCTTATAATGGAATTTTGCATCCTCATGGCTTTTTGTTATTAGATGCTAGGCATTATGATACCCCAGGGAGGAAAGTAAAGGTCAGAATTATTTGTTCCATGAACCACTGGATTGCACGTAGATGGATTTGCAAAGGCTTCCTTACAAAACTCTTCAACATTTTGCTTGGTTACTTATTTTAATTCCTATCGCATTCCCTATATACCAGGTACTGTTTTAGTGCTTTAGAATATTAACTCATTTAACTCTTATGAAAGTAAAGAGTGGAAAGGGAAGAATATTAAACCCTTTGAATGTAAGGTTCTATTTATGGTGGCATCTAAAGGCTTAACTGTCTGGTTTGGTTTGGTGAAAGCCCCCATCACAACCTGCCTTCACCCTCACTTAGTCCTTTTTTGGGAGTGACAGTGGACTGACTATTGTCTGTGTATTCCAGAGAGTGATTTCCTCCCTGCTGCTATTTAGAGCTGCTTATTTATCTTAAATGGTCTTACAAATAAAGAGCAATTGAGAAATCATTAAGGGAGATTAACTGGAAGGACAGTGAACCTCTTTCTATTATAAAAAAGAAATAGACTTTCTAATATTTATCTCAGAACTTTCTCTTGAGCATTGTAAATTTTCCAAAGTGGAAAAAAAAGACACCTTTAAATTTTGGATAGCTCCATAAATAAAGAAAATTTGTGATATATTGCTAAAAATAATGATCTTTCCTTGTCAAAAAAGGAAAATTGTATGAAGATAGGCAGAAATAGAAAGTTTCAGGGCCTCCCACCATCTTCCAGCCAACAAAAAGATAATTTTTTCTTGCCCTATTCATGATTTCCTCTTCCTTTCTTCTCAGTTGTTCTGGCAGGACTAACATATCACTCAAAAGACTAGGTAGTAAACTAATCTGTCCCATGTGAGAAGATGGATTCTGCTCTAGGGTTGTCCAGGTTTGTTATTATCAGTTCTCTCTCTCCAAGAGTAGGTTACTGAGGGTGAACTCAGAGCTGCTGTTTAAAAAGGGGTCTAAATGTCTTATGAGATTCTTACGAATTCTTAAAGATGATTTCTTTCTAAATGTGTTAGTCCTATATTAGGTAGGCATTTTTCTAATGGAAGCATTATGTCTTGTCTATGTGTATATGTTAGAGGAGTTTTGGGGGAGGAAACAGTAAATTAGTAGTTTGAGATGCCTGTGTGACATGCAGATAGAGATGCCCAGTAGACAGTTACGTGTATGTCTTCATATGTGGTAATGGGGAGGCTGCTAAGTGCAGAGATGACATTGATTGACAAGGTTGGATAGAGGGGGAATGTAGCCATGTAGTAGAGCTCTTAAGAGTTCAAGAAGGAGGGAGAGAGCATGTTGTTTGAGGCCAGGACAGCGAAGAGCCAGCAGTTCGCCAGTGTTGCCTTCTGGTCGTAGAATATGTTCAGCAATGAGATCAGTCTTCATTTGAGACAGCTGCAAGGAAGCCAGTGCCTTTGAATGGGATCCAGGTTTTGTCTAGGGCAAAGACAGTAGAAAGGACCCTCTCCGAAGAAACTAGGGTTCAAAACTCGATGAAGAATTTCTTTTTGGGGTTCCAGATTGCTCAGGGGAAAGCTCTGGGCAGGAGATCAATGATAAGAGTGTGAGCCTAAAAGAGGTGTGAGGATGCAACTAGGGGGATGGGTTGGGGGCATTGGAAAGATGAGAAAGAAGAATTCAGTGTTTCAGGATTATAGGGATCAAAGACTTGATTAGGCTCCAGGATGGATGAGTTCAAATGTATGTGGGAATTTTTTGCAATTCTCTCGTCATCATTGTCCATCATCTCTGACTCTCTTTCCCTCTGTTCATTTTCTATCAGTGTCTTCTAAACGTTTCTTTCCTTTCTCTTCAGTCTGTTCACTTGCTGAGTTTCTGCCTCTTTGACTCTGGGCACTGGGTCTCTTATCTTTCTGTCCCTGGGTTTCTTACCCTCCCTCTTGGTCTATGTCACCCCCTCAGATTTCCTTTCCCTCTGGGGTGTGTGTGTGTGTGTGTGTGTTGGTTACTTCCCCTATGACCTATATCAACCTCTTTCTCTGGGTTTTTCTACCCCTCTTTTGTTGGGTTTCTATCCATCTTATTCTCTTTCTTTGATCTTTTCTAAATCTTTACATGGATTCTCAGATGTCTTGAGCCTTCCTCATTCTCTTTCTTGGTATCCTTTCTCTCTGAGCCTCTACTACTCCCTTTTGGGGAAATTTTAAAGAAGAAAAATTTTTCACTCACTATTCTGCTTCTGACTTCAATTCTACGTATCTTATTCCATATGTACCTGTTTTACATGGTTGTATGAATAATTATTTATAACCTTATTAAATATTCAAGATCTCATAAAAACATTCCCTTGGTGCCTCATAATATTTGTGGTTATTGGTTATGTAATGTTCCATTGAGTTGTTGCACTATGTAATACCCTTAACTACCTCCCACTGTTATTTTTATTTTTATTTTTTTACTGAGGAAGATTAGCCCTGAGCTAACATCTGTTCCATCTTCCTCTATTTTATATGTGGGTCACCACCACAGCATGGCTGACAAGTGGTGTAGGTCTGCACCCAAGATCTGAACCCACAAACACAGGCTGCTGAAGCAGAGTGCTCTGAGCTTAACCACTAGGCCGTGGGGCTTACCACCCCCCCCCCCATTGTTATTTTTAATTTTAGAATTGTAGCTAAACTACCCTGGGGCTTCATTATAATTTTTATCTGTAAACACCTTCAGCTCTGGGTGAAGCTAAAGTAGGATTGTTGTAATATTTGGCAGATATTTCCACTGACCACAGTTTGACTGAATGGTTAGGTTTGCTTTGGTGACCTTCTCTTTTATTGTGCTCCACCCTGCCATTTTAAATACTGTTTTCTTTAGAGATTATGAATAATCAACTTTTAGCCTATAACTGGTGAAAGGAGTAGCCAGTTTAACAAGAAGAAGGAGGAATTAAGTCAGGACAGAGACTAGAGGTATGACCTAATTAGTCTTAGCCATAGTATTCTGATTGGAATTATTGGTATTTGCTATAGTAACTGGAGCATCATGTAATCAGTTAGTATACTGTAGGTTACCCAAGAGGTTTTAGTAACTGATTTAGTTGAGAGTAAGTAGCACTCTTCCCTTTATCAGAGAAGAATGAGATTTTTGAATGTTTTGAAAGTCTGGACTTATAATCTTTAGTGAATTCCAGGTATCCTATGTAATAGTGTTTTTTCAATATCAGTATTTGGCAGTAGAAGCCCCATTCCTCCCAAATGAAACTTTAAGAACTCCTGTTTACAGATAGAAGAGAGAAAAAGCAGAGTTGCTCTGGTTGAAACTAGGGTGTGGGACCAGCTGACTTGGCCTTCTCCGAGTTACAGCTCACCTCTGTAGAGCCCTAGGACTCTGAAGGACATAGTATGTAAACCGCATTGTGTCTTTGCAGGAGCCTTAAATTTTATTTAAGTTGGTTAGTAGTTTTCTTTAAGAAAAATTTCTGTAAGTAACCTTACATGTAAAAATATTTTATTTGTGATTCATCATAGATTGATTACTTAAGTAATGAAGAGAGAGGCTTCCTTAAATAAAACTCTCCCTCTACTTGTATGAGACAGTTTAAATAGCAAGGATGGCAAATTGATTTCATTCCTCATTTCAATTTTGTTCTATTGATAGTAACTATGTGGAGGGCTGTGTGCAGAAGGGAAAGATTGTACTCTGCTTCTGGGGTCAGAGGGAAGAGTGCTGTGTGCTTGATCATGCCTGTTGGCCACTAGTGCTGGAGAGGAAAGGGTAGGGGTGAATCCATTCTGAAAAGTAAAGCCTACTGGCTTTGTAGCTAGAAATATTTGGGTTTGCATTCCATTTCTACCATTTGATAGCAGTATGACTGAACAAGATATTTACCTTTGTAAACCTTTTCCCTCATCTGTACAGTAGGGATTCTGTGAGGAAAAAAGTATAATAATGTTTATTAAGTGCTTATCATAACACCTGGCCTATACTTAACACTTAGTAAACATTAACTCACTATTTTACAAATTATTGCTTAATAATATATATTGCACTTGCTATGTGACAGACATTGCCTTAAGCCCTCTACATGTACTTTATAACTCATTTAAACCTCATAGCAACCCAGTGAAGAATCGGTACTGTTGTTATCCCCATTTTATAGAAGAAGAAACTGAGGTATCAGCAGTTAAGTAAACAACCCGGGAGTGATCCAGCTACTGAGTGGCAAAGTTAGGAGTCGTCTCTAGGCAGTCTGTCTCCAGAGTCTGCATAGTATGCTGTACTATTTAGCATAGAATGTAGATTTCTCCAGAAGCGGTATGTTAGAAATGTAACAGTTAAGAATATCTTAGTAATGGTTGTTGAACAAGGGGAGATTGTATAGTATCTACCTGGGAGATCTTTTAGAAGAGAATAAATAGCCTTTTCTGTATAATAATAGTAGTAATAATAATTACAGCCAAAACTTATATGGTGCTTACTATATGCTAGGCACTAATCTGAACACTTATACTCTGCTATTTTTTGGAAGAGGTTTGGAAGGATTATTGTTAATTCTTCTTTAAAGGTTTGTTAGAATTTACCATTGAAACCATCTTGTCCTGGACTTTACTTTTTTGCAAAGTTTTTGATTACTGATTCAGTCTTTCCTTGTTATATAGGTTTGTTGAGATTTTGTATTTCATCCTGAGTCAGTTTAGTAATTGGCGTGTTTCTTGGAATTTATCAGTTTCTTCTAGGTTATCTTATTTATTAGCACACAGTTGTTCATGGTACTCTGCTATAGTCCTTTTTATTTCTGTAAGGTCAGTGGTAATGTCCTCACTTTCATTTCTGATTTCAGTATATGTGCCTTCTCTATTTTTTCCTTGTCATTCTAGCTAAAAGTTTATCAATCTTGTTTATGTTTGCAAAGAACCACCTTTTGGTTTTGTTGAATCTATTGTTTTTTCTGTTCTCTGTTTTGTTTATCTCTGCTCTAATCTTTACTATTTCCTTCTTTCTGCTAGGTTTAGTTTAGTTTAGTTCTGTTTAGGTTTAGTTTTTCTCGTCTTCTAGTTCTTCAGAGTGTAAAGTTAGGTTATTGACTTGATCTTCTTTCTTAGTGTAGGAGTTTACAGCTGTAAATTTCCCTCTGAGTGCAGCGTTCCGTAAGTTTTGGTATGTCGTATCTTTGTTTTCATTTATCTCTTTTTTTCTAATTTTTCTTCTTTGAGTGTGTTGTTTAATTTTCTCTTTGACCTGTTGATTGTTTAGACTGTGTTATTTAATTTCTACACATTTGTGAATTTTTTGGTTTTCCTTCTGTTATTGATTTCTAGTTTCATCCCATTTTAGTTGGAGAAGATACTTCATATGATTTCATTCTTTTAAAATTTATTGAGATTTGTCTTTTGGCCTACCTTGGATGATATCCCATGTGCACTTGAGAAGAATGTGTATTATGCTATTTTGGGGTGGAATCTTCTATATGTGTTAGGTCCAATTGGTTTATAATATTGTTCAAGTCCTCTGTTTCTTTATTGCTCTTCTATCTAGATGTCCTGTCCCTTATTGAAAGTGGTATATTAAAGTCTCCAGTTATTATTGTACAGTTGTCTTATTTCTTCCTTCAATTCTATAAATATTTGCTCCGTATATTTTGGACTCTGTTGTTTGGTGCATATATGTATATAATAGTTTCGTCTTCTTGAATTGACCTTTTATCAAAATGTAATGTCTTGGATGCCGTTTATTGCTTTTTCTTGCCACTTCCCTTGCTGAAACCTTCAATACAATGTTGAGAAGAGATGAAAGCACACATTCTTGTCGTATTCCTGATTCTAGGGGGAAAAGACATTGTCTTTGATTTTTAAATATGTTAGCTGTGAGTTTTTTGTAGATGCTGTTTATGAGGTTAAGTTCCCTTCTGTTCTGTTTGTTGAGCATTTGTATCATGAAAGGTTGTTGGATTTTGTCAAATGCTTTTTCTCCATCTGTTGAAATGATCATGTTGTTTTCATCCTTTGTTCTATGAATAAGTTGTTTTACACTAATTTTTTTCAATGGTAAACCTACTTTGCATTTCTGGAATTCCATTTTGATCATTGTGTATAATTATTTTTATACATTGCAGGATAGTATTTCTCAGAGGATTTTTGCATTTATATTCATAAGGGATATTGACTAGTAATTTTTTACCCCCCAGTCATAATGTCTGATTTTGGTATCAGGATAATACTGGCCTCACAGAATGAGTTGGCAAGTGTTTTCCTCTTCTGTTTTTTTGAAGAGTTTGTGAAGGACTGGTATTAATTCTTCTTTGAAGGTTTGCTAGATTTCTCCAGTGAAACCATCTATACCTGGGCATTTTTTGTGGGAAATTTTTAAATTACTAAATCAATTTCTGTACTTGTAATAGATGTATTTGGATTTTCTGTTTCTTCTTTTGTCCATTTTGGTAATTTATCCATTTCATCTAAATTATCTTGTTTATTGGCATAAAGTTATTCATACTTTTCCCTTAAAATTCTTATTTCTGTAAGGTTAGTCAGCTCTTTCATTACTGGTTTTGATCATTTGAGTCTTCTCTCTTTTTCTTGGTCAGTTTAGCTAAAGGTTTGTCAGTTTTGTTGATTCCTTTTCAATGAACCAACTTAGAGTTTCTTTTTTTTCTTTGTTTGAATTACTTTCCTGTTCTCTAATTCATTTATTTCTGTTATAGTCTTTATTATTTTCTTCTAGCAGCTTGCTGTTGGTTTATTTTGCACTTTTTTTTTTTTTTTTTTTGAGGAAGATTAGCCCTGAGCTAACTGCTGCCAGGCCTCCTCTTTTTGCTGAGGAAGACTGGCCCTGAGCAAACATCTGTGCCTATCTTCCTCTACTTTATATGTGGGACGCCTACCACAGGATGGCTTGCCAAGCGATGCCATGTCCGCACCCAGGATCCGAACCGGCAAACCCTGGGCCGCCAAAGTGGAATGTGTGAACTTAACTGCTGTGCTACTGGGCTGGTCCCCCCTTTTTTTTTTTAAATTCTCATTTCTTAAAGTGGAACTAAAGGTTATTTATTTGAGATCTTTCTCCTTCTTCTTCTTCTTTTTTTTTCCTTGAGGAAGATTAGCCCTGATCAACATCTCTGCCAGTCTTCCTCTACATTGTATGCGAGATGCCTCCACAGCATGGCTGATGAGTAGAGTAGGTCCATGCCTGGGACCTGAACCTGTGAACCTGATCTGCCGAAGTGGAGAGTGCAGAACTTTAACCACTTGGCCATGGGGCCAGCCCCTAGATCTTTCTTCTTTTTAATGTCACTTTTTGGTCAAAAGTTGTGCTTAAAGTTTCCTTAGCTAATTATATTTTTATCTTTTACCATTGGATGTGTGAGTGGCTTGGATGCTACTATCATAGTTCAGGGAGTTCATATTTATTTGTCACCTGTTGAACGAGGGACCAGTAGCTTGGCATTTCTCCTCTGATTGCTCCTGAGAGGGTGCAGCCTTGGGCATTCATAATCTTTCTGCCTGCCAGGGATGAATGTGATTTGATTCCTGCGAGTTGCTCTTGGGTCAGAGTAGCTTATTGTTCAGTCAGTGTTTGGTCAGAGGTTGCTTGTCAGCCCCTTGTGCCAGTGATGCTTCTCCTGTGCATTTATATATCTATGTGCAGCTTGAGGAGTACTTTCACGATTGTCCTTCATCCTGCTCACACTAGCACCTGTGCACATCCTTAGTGACCTTCAGAGATAACTGAGATCCCAAGTAGGCTCTTTTTGGCTAATCCCTTTTCTTGGCTCTCTTTAAACTTCTGGTGCGTTGCCTTTTTGCTTGTGTCATGGACCTACCAGCCTCCTCTTAATTGCTGTCCACAAAGATGTCCGTTGTTTTTAGATAATGCCCATAGGCATGGAGTTCTCCCTACTGTGTTGCAAGTAAAGCCAGTCTCTTTTGACAGAGAATATAGTTTGCCTTTCCCTCTGGACAGAACCCCTGTTCCACTGCATTAGAACTTGTGGTGAGGACCCACTTTTCCCAGAGTAACACCCTCACTGTATGAGTGGACACTGGTGGAAGGGCAGTGGCAGCCTCTGGTCTTCATAGCTCGCCTCTCCCAGTTTGGGAGGTCTGTCCTATGAGCAAGTTGAGAATGAGGCTTTCAGTGCCCCAGTCTGCTGTGTCTGGAGTAGAAGAACTTCTGACTTAGTAGTGAGGACTGAGTAGGGGCAGGGAGACATAGTCCTCCTGCTGTGCCCAACTGGAATGGATCTTTTGCAACTTGGAACTGCAGGGATGAGAGATGCCGCAGTGACAGCCTGTCCTCCTGGGGTGAAACCATAGCCTCAGACTGGGAGCTGAAGGGAGGGGGAGCTACTTGTATTCTTGGCCACACCTCTCTGGAGTAGAGTGCCAGATAGAGCTTCCCAAATGTGGGGGTAGGATCACAGAGTAAGGGAGCAGATCTTTGCTAAAATGCCACAGACTCTTATTCTTACTGTAACCCCTCGACTTCCCAAAAGGCTGCAAGAGCTTGGGCTTTTACAAGAAGTGTGAAATTACCATGCACATTGGACCAATGACCCTGTTGCAATACTTAGTTCTCACAGATTGAGTTTTCTTTTCCAGTTTGATGGGTGAAAAAAGATAGCTCATTGTTATTTTTACATTTCTTTAATTGTGTATGAGATTGAGCGTCTTTCTACATTTTTGCTGGCTATTTGTGTGACCATCAGTTCGTGCCCCTTTCCGTTTTTTCTCTTGAAATGTTAGTCTTTTCTTATTGACTTCCAAGAGCTATTTGTATTTTAAACAAAAACAAATTAGCCCTTTGTCATGTGGAGCAGAAATATTTTTTTGCTAAATTGTCATTTTTTAAATTTGGTTTTTCTGTTTTTTTTAAAAAAAGTAGTGTAAAAATTTTACGTTTTTATGTAATCAAATTGGCATTATTTTCCCTAGTAGCTTACGGATATTTTGTCCTCCAAGATTTGCAAACATACTCATGTTGTCTGGTACATTTATAACTTTTTTTTTTAAACCTTTGTTAATTTTGGTATTTATTTTGTTGGAAGGTTTGAGATAAGGATGACGTTTGACATAGTCATTGTTGTAGGCTAGGTACTCATCCTCCTTTCCCCATTCTCTCTCCCAGTCTCCCAAGAAAAAGGATATTTCTCATTTTCCTAATCCACACCCACTTTACTGTTAGTAGTATTCCCATCTCTAGCCAGCCTGGCACACCCATCAGAGAAAAGGCATCTATTTTGAAGTTTTTTTGCTGTCTGAGTTTCCTAACCCAATTCTGAGGAGAATCCTGGGCTACCATGATACTTTGTTGACTATCTTATTACTGGATTCTCTGATATGCTGCTTTGCGTCCCATCAAATTTTTAGAATTAGATGATTCTGTTTAAAACTGCAGCATCAGGCAGTTTTGTTTCTTCAACCTCAAAAATCATCTGGGGATCAGAGCGTGATAATGGTGTCTGTTTTCCAAATGTAGGATGTAGTTGTTCCAGCTGTTGTTGAGTTGTTAGGTGTGGTCAAAATTTTGTCATTTAAGTTTCTTTAGTGAATGGTTTTCGAGTGGAGTTCCTAGAGGAGTGGCTCTCAACAGTTAGTACAGTCACACACCACATAATGACGTTTCAGTCAACAACTGACCACATGTATGCTGGTGGTCCTGTAAGCTTGGTACTGTGTAGCTTAGGTGTCTAATAGGCCCTACCATCTAGATTTGTGTAAGTACACTCTGATATTCACATGACGACAAAATCGCCTCACGACATCTCTCAGAATGTATCCCCATCGTTAAGTGACGCATGACTGTAGTTTATTAATAAAGGTGTTAACTAGGTAAACGGAACCATTGAGAGAAATACTTCTTGAATTGTATGTCATGTAATTTTTTGGATATTTCTGAATAAGATCCACTTTGTATACTAGCAGGGTTTTGTAGCAGTGACTCCTTAGCAAAGTTTTTGGAAGCCTAGTAACTGTTCTTTTAAATTATTATTTTCTCGTTATGTTAGTAAACTAAGTGTTTTTAGTATCTCCATCTAAATGATACTTTTTATATGTTGTATTTCTGCATTTGGCTTTTAAAACTATAGCTAATCTGAGTATTTAGGCATTCTGTCCGATAACCCAAAAGAGAGAGATTACATTAAGAAAACAGCAAACCTGAGATATTTCGGAAAATTATAAGTGATAGAAATGCTGAATTGCAGTTATTCTGTCTTCTTGAAATATTAGCATCCTTAGTCCCATGAATTATCTTTTGCACAAACCTCCAAACAAAACTACTTTGGGAATGTGAAAATATTAATTTTTTCTCTACTGTGATGGTGTTTCTTAGGGATGAGCATTCTCCCCTCAGAGATTATTCCTGTGGCTCTTTAGTTTACAGCAGAACATCTGTTAAGTTTAACAAGAGCATCTAAAGAATATATGTTGTTGAGCCCATTTATTTCAAATCAGTATTGGTAGCAGTATTATTGGGTGTTTGTTTTGGTTTTTGGTTTTAGGACCCAGTCAGATTTAAAAAAAAAAAAAAGGGATTTGATTTGAATACAAGCAAAGAGCCATGAAGTGAATGGTAGTTCACAATGTTTTTAAATATAAATGAGAGACCACCAGTGTCTCAGAAAATGAAGACTGTCAAAATGAAGCTTATAAATGTCAAAGGGATATTTACATCATACCTACAAAATGAACAAACCTTCTCTATGGTTCTAAAGAAAACTGCAAGTTTTTGATGATGAATGGAGTAAATAAAATTTATTTCAGCAAAAAGATAGGCTTATGTTAATCTAAGAAGTACTAGTCCAAATATAATTTGAATCTCCATATTTTCCATAGTGTAGTAAATTAGAACATTCAACCTATAGCAGACATGGTTTCGTTAACCTTCCTTTGATATCTTCTGCTTTATTGATGAACAAAATATAATGCCTAAAACTGGATATCATCAGTATGTCGAATGAAGCCTGAACTATACAAAGGAGCGTGGAATTACCTTTCTTGATCTGAACGTAATACTTCTACTGTAACCTAATATTGCATTAAGTTTTTTATTAGCTGCATTTCAGTGTTGATTCCTTTTGAGTTCTGTTGAGTTACACCTATCATTTATTTTCCAGATGAATTACTGTCTTACCTGTCATTCTCCATAGTAAATTGATACTTTGATTTTAATCATAAGGCTCTATATTTATCTTCATTAAATTTCCTATTGTGGGTTTGGCTTAGTGTTCCAGTCTATTAGAGTCCTTTAAATTCTTATTTGGCCTTCCTTTTAAGCCATTCATCCTAGTTGTCAATCTTAGTTGGTTGTGTTGAAGTCAGAAATTGTAAACTGACTGCCAAATCCATTCCCTGATGTGTTTTATTTGGCTAACAGATTCTGTTAATATTTTTTTGAATTAGAATGCTTTTAATTAAGTCTTGTACTATCTGATTGACCAACCACTGTCTCTTGCTGCATTATACATTTTGGCTTCACGCATTTACATTTGTTCCTTAGCCGTTGAAGGCATTTGCTTTTGCAGCCCCTAATAAATGAAATTATTTGTGAAAATATTGGTTAGGACAAGGGAAGGACAGAACTTGTAGCCCTACAACTTGAAACCTCCCTTGAACTTGACAGTTTATTTTTTAATTTATTTTTTCATCTTTTTATTTTTCACTTTGGTATTATTGTTTAGCAAATGAATTAAATTATAACACAGTGCTATGCATATCTCCAGGTCATTCATAAATATATCACAATTAACTTCGTCAAATGATTTAGTAAAATCAAGAAGCCTTGTAATCACATAATAGTTAGAAAAAAGAATAGTTTCAGCAACCTAGGTGCCCATCAAGGGATGAATGGATAAAGATGTGGTATATATACACAATGGAATACTACTCAGCCATAAGAAAGGATTAAATCCAGCCATTTGTGGCAACATGGATAGACCTTGAGGGAATTATCCTAAGTGAAATAAGTCAGAGGGAGAAAGTTGAATACAATATGGTCTCACTCCTAAGTAAAAGATAAAAACAACGACAAACAAACACATAGCAACAGAGATTGGATTGATGGTTACCAGAGGGGAGGTGGGGAGGGAGGAGGGCAAAAGGGGTGATTAGGCACATGGGTGGTGATGGATTATAATTAGTCTTTGGGTGCTGAACATGATGTAATCTACACAGAATTTGAAATATATTATGGTGTACATCTGAAAGTTGAAAAAAAATCTTATTTCTAGGATATGACAATTTGGTAGTAAATAAAACATATGAAACTTACCAAAAGAAAAAAAAAGGATAGCTTCAACATCTGTGTTAATGACCTTTCTAAAACCCAAGACTCACCATTCCTTGAGTTATACTTACACAGCAATCCCTTCAATGCCAGTTCAGCATTCTGTTTATTTATTCTCTTTATTGGACCTTACCTTCACTTCGGTTGATCTCTTGTCTGAATCTTGATCTCTGAAATTTTCTTCTCTTAGCCTTCAGCATTGCACCCTCAGTTTTACATATGACCTTATCTCTTATGTTACAAGAAATAGGGTCATCAGGCATTCACTTATTTAACTTACGTTTTTCCCTGACACCTTGTCACTTACTTTAGATGTACAGGAAAAATAATATGGTATTATTTTTTTCTAAAGATGATAGTAGTTAAAATTTGACTCTTTATTATATACCAGGTAAGGTGCTTAAAGAGTGTTACATGAATTTCTTACAGTTGCATGACAGTCCTTTAAAGTAGATACCATCGTGAGCGCTATTTTGCAAGAAACTGAGGCTTAGACAGGTACTTAACTTGCTCATGGACACATAAGATACAGTATCAAATTTGGGACTTCTGTGTAGTTTTGTGTGACTCATACTAACCTTGCTTCTTGATTACTACACTGTATAGCTTCTCTGTGTTATTTCCCTCTTCCTGTGATGTTCTTGCTTCATCAGTTATTCCTTTTTTTTCCTTTCTTATAAGTTTATCCTTAACCACTCAGCCTACAAATACATTTGGGTCTTTTTTAGCCATTAAAAAATACAAACAATAATACATCAGCAATTTTTCTTTGACTCTTCTTCCCCTCAAGTTACCAACCAGTTCCAAGCTCTTTCCTTACTGTCACCACTAGGGATTTTATAAGAAACTAAGTTAAGTGCCTCCTGTTCCTCACCTGCCATTTGCTCACTCTTGAACTCAGTACGGTTTGGTTGCTACTGGCACCATGGTCTGAAACTGCTCTTTCCAAGATCATCACTGAACCATGATTTACCGGATCCAGCAGCGTTTTCAGTCCTCATCCCTCCTGACGTTGAAACACTTTGTTGTGCCACATCCCATCATTATTGAAATTTCAGCTTTGGATTTCTTGATGCTAGTCTTTCCTTGCTTCTTTTTTTTTTTTTCTTTTTGGTGAGGAAGACTGGCCCTGAGCTAACATCTGTGGCAGTCTCCCTCTATTTTGTATGTGGGATGCTGCCACAGCATGGCTTGATGAGTCGTGTGTAGATCTGTGCCTGGGATCTGACCCCATGAGCCTTGGGCCGCTGAAGTGGAGTGTGCAAACTTAACCACCATGCCACCGGGCCAGCCCCCCCCCTTGCTTTTTTATGCCTCTTAGTTCTGTTTCTTATTCTTTGCTAAGTTGTCCCCTAATGTCATCTGCTTCTTAAGTTTAGTATTTTCTGGGATTCCATACTTGATCCTTTCTCACTCTCTTAATGTATACACTCCTTTTAGGTGAGTGAGTCTGTTCTCAGGGCTTCAGCTGTTGCCTAAATCTCTAGCTGTACTCCACTCTTGTTTCCTGGGTTTTGACTTGGCCTGTGTTTCCAACCCCCTCTGGAACATAGCCATGTAAAATGTTCTGAGATTTATTAAGTAAAAGTTCAACTAACTTTTTCCCTTACACCTTTTTGCTCTTTATGCTTTCCCTGGCTCATTACCTGCCCAGTTACCCAAATTTAGTGACAGTTAAATTAATTCCACTTCTTTGTTTCTTAGGTTCTCTGTTACTCTCATGTTTAACTAGCCAGTATACCTGCCCCACCCCCCACCTCCCTCATTTTAAAGTCCTCTTTGCCTTATGCCTTGGTCTAGGTGGTGGATTCTTGTAAGTTTCAAGCTGCTCATAGTGCTTTCATTTTCATCTTCCCAACTCCTCCTCTCTTCTTATCCATTTTTCACAGTGCTGTTTGAGTTAGAACTGTCAAGGCTGTCATCCTAATTTTTAAATAGCCATTGCCTCTGAGCTTAATTTATTCAGCAAATATTTATTGAGTACCTACTCTGTGCTAAGCACTATTCCAGATGAAGATAGAGCAGTTAACAAAACAGACAAAAATCTTTGCTGTCACAGAACTTAGTCTAGTGGGCGGAAGCAGACAATAAAAAGTAAACTGTGTGGTTAGAAAGTGATAAGTATCATGGGGAAAAATTCAGTGGGGAATGCAGATGGGAGTGTGGGGTGGAGGAATGGGTTGCAATTTTAAATGGAGTGATTAGGGAAAGCCATGCTAAGATGATAACACTTGAGCAAAGATTTGAAGGAGTTGGGGCAAGTGAGCTGTGTGTATATCTGAGGAAAGAACATTCCAGGCTGAAAGACTAATGAGTACAGAGGCCCTGAATGTGAAAGCTTGCCAAATGAGGTCAAGAAATAGCAGGAAGCTATTGTGGATAGAGATGAGTGAGCAATGGGGAGAGCAGTGGAGTAGAGGACAGGGAAATAAGGAAGTACATGTGTAGGACCTTGTAGACCATTTATAAGAATAAATCTTAATGAGGTGGAATGGAAGAGATACGATCTAAGTTATATTTTGTTTATATTAGACTGTAAAAGGGTAAAGGTGGAAGCAGGGAGACCATTTAGGAGGATATTGCAGTGGTCCAGGTGAGAGGTGATAGTGGCTCAGACCAGGGAAGCAGTGAAGATGGTAAGTGGTTAGATCCTGAATAAATTTGAAAGGTGGAACCTTTGGTATATTTTTGATATATGGATATGGGGAGTGTGTATATATATGTGAGAGAGAGGGGAGCAGGGATTAATGATGATTCTAAGGTTTTTAACCTGAGCAATGTCAAAAACACAGTTGGATGTACTAGGCTAGAGTTAAAAGCAGAGGTCCAGGATATATATGAATTTGGGAGTCATTAGTGTATAGTAGTATTGAGCCATTAGACTGAATGAAATCATCAAGGGAGTGAGCTTACATAAAGAACAGAGATGTTGGGGCCTGGGCCCATGGCTGAGTGTTTAAGTTCGTGTTCTTTGCTTCAGCGGCCCAGGCTTTTCCTGGTTCGGATCCTGGGTGCAGACCCAGCACCGCTCATCAAGCCATGCTGAGGCAATGTCCCACATAGCAGAGCCAAAAGGACCTACAGCTAGAATATATGACACTGTACTGGGGGGCTTTGGGGAGAAGAAGAAAAAGGAAAAAAAAAAAAAGGAAGATTGGCAACAGATGTTAGCTCAGATGCCAATCTTTAAAAAAAAAAAACGCCCAGAGATCTGAGGACTGAGCCCTGGGATCCTCCATTCCTTAAGAGATAAAGGAGAGTAGAAGAAACCAGAAGTGGAGAACAAGAAGAGCTAGCCTTAAGGTTGGATGAAAACCAGAAGAGTATAGTGTCCTTGAACCCAAGTGAAGCAACTATTTCAAAGAAGGGGACATGATCAGCTATGTCAAGTGATAGTGCTAAGTCAAGTGGAAGGGAGGGGTCAGATGATGACTGAAAGATTCTTACTGGGTTCAGCATCAAGGAGGTGATTGATCCTGATAAACAATTCTGGTGGAGTACTGGTGGTGAAATTCTGTTGGAGTAAGTTTTAGAGAGAGTGAGAAGAGACAGGTCAGTTTAGATGCTTCTTTTGAAGAATTTTACTGTATAAGGGAGCCAGAAGACATAGTCGTAATTAGTGTGGTTAGAATTTTTTTTGACTATGGGAGAAATAATAGCAAATTTGTGTGCTGATTATAATTCTCCTACAGAGAGAGAATAACTGATGCAGAAAGACAAAAATTACTGAAGCAATGTCTGTAAATAGGAAAAGCAGAAGAGCATCTTTTTTTACATGTAGCAGAGTTTTCCTTAGGAACGAGCTTGGTCAGCTTATCTCTGGTTAGAGAAGTGAAGGATGAACATGAGGGGGTAGGTGTTGGTAGGTGGGTACATGTCATGGTACAAGCAAGGTTGTCAGCTGAGGGTGAGGATAGGAGAAGAGGTATTGGAGGTTGAAGGGAAGGAGAGAAGAAATCAGGTAATTTGGAAAAGTGAATGGACTAGGCAAATGTATGATTGCTGGGTGGGCTGATTAAAGTTCTTGGTGATGAGTTTCATATGAGACTAATCAGCACAATTTTAGGTTTTTTTGCAGCCATGTTCAGCTCTTTAGGTATTGGCATGGAATGGGTGGACAGCTGGATTTAACCAGAGTTGTGGTTTCATCAAACAAGTATGACATAAGAGAAAGTATATGCTAGAATGGACTTGGCAAACTTTTTCATAAAGGGCTAGATAATAAATATTTTTGATTTTGTGGGCTATATGGTTTTTGTCACGACTACTCAACCCTGCCATTGTAGTCCCAAAGCAGCCATAGACAATATTTAAGTAAATGAGCATCACTGTGTTCCTATAAAACTTTATTTATAAAAACAGGCAGCAGGCCTTTGCTGTTTATACTGATCCCCATGTTAGAGAGTGAGGATAGTGATAGACCATGGAATTTAAGATGGATATGGAGAGGAGAACATGAAAGAGTGAGGGGTAGTGAAAAGGTAGTAGGGTCGATGGCATGCTGTCTCACTAACTGTTTTCTGAACTCTGCTGTGCTCTTTGACCCCACATCTTGAATACAGTTTTCTTTCTGCCTGAAGTGCTCTTTTCATACTCAATTCAGATGTCATCTCTTTTATACCTGCACCCTTACTTCCTCTGCAGTGCCTACTGACATATAGAAAATGCTCAGTAAATGCTGAAAATTGAAATTCTCCACTTCAGTTTGGTCGGTAAGATAATGTCAAATTGGGAAGATTGTGTAAGTTTGTTTGCCTACAGATTTTTCCACTCAGTAGGCAATTCTAGGCTTGAAAACAGTGATTCTCAACTTTGTTTTCTGCTTCAGTTTATCTATCTGATATTATTCACGTGAACAGGGTGTAAGGGTAGTGCTCTGTTCCTCTTTTCTACTTGGTACTTAGTTGGAATTCCCTTCTTTCTCTCCACTGATCTTGGATTGGTGTCTTTATGCTGCTGAGAATGGATGTTTAAACATATGACCTGCAGTAAACTTGTGAGTATGGTAACTCGCTGCCTTATAAGTTATTCTTTTTCTTTCAGTTAATTGTAGAAGACAAGTGGTTGTTCTACTAATTATAGACTATCAGATAGCCATAGAATCTTTTTGTAGAGATTAGAGAAATTTTGAAGAATATTTAGTACAACTTTTCATATTGAAGAAACTGAAGCCTAGAGAGATTAAGTGACTTGCATACATCAGTTAGCAGCAGAACTGGGGCTAGAAATGCACATTTCTTAGTTCCCAATTCAATACTTACTCTACTATCATGACACCTTTCCTGATAGGATATGAGAGCATTGATTCTCAAACTAGAAAATAGGAAATTTTATGACAGGTGATAGCCTCTAAAATCATATGACCAAAATAATAGTTCAAATATGGTTAGGAATCTTAACAGTATTGAAATGGCTGTGATTTTTCTATGAAATTATTAGTATAAAGGTATGATAGCCTTGTTTTTACTATTATGGTTATATTCTGAATTAGTTTTGTATAATTAAAATTGAACACATGAATCTTTAAAAATCTGAATAAGTGAATGTGTAGAGAACTTAATTTGAATATTTAAAGACTAGTTTTTAATCTTGTTTTTTTGTTTTTAATAAACTCTTTCAGAAAGATGAGGTCTATCTTAATCTGGTGCTGGACTATGTTCCGGAAACAGTGTACAGAGTTGCCAGACACTATAGTCGAGCCAAACAGACGCTCCCTGTGATCTATGTCAAGGTATGTAAAAATGGAGTAATTCCCACTGTAGAAAGCACTTACTACGAGCCAGGGAGAGTGCCGGGTGTGTTTTAACTATATTATCACATCTAATACTGAGGGGAAAAACAGCAAAGTATGTATTGTTAGAGCTTCATTAAATTCTTGTACAGTTTTAAAGTGTGAAGCCTTCACCTTTTACTCTTTCATGACTCAGGTGTTAAAGAGACTTGTCTTCTTTCTGACAGGTGAATTTTTCACAGACAAGAATAAATTTTAATTATGCTACCCATAGCACCATTTTATTTAATTTGGTACCCTTTTTATGCCACTGACTAAGAGCAAGGATATCATGTAAAATTATAAAATAGAGTTGTAAGTATGATCAAATTCAACATTTTATTGCCATTTAGAGATATATTATTGTGTTGTACCTGAAGTTTAAACTTTGGTAATTTTAAATATGCACAGACTATCAAGGTGCTATTTAATTTTTGGTAGCTAATATCAGTGTCATCTTGCACTCATGGCAGAGTGGCTTTATCCAGCATAATTCTGATTAAAGTTGTGGTAGTTGGTTAGAAACAGATTATTATTTTATTAACTATGACATTGTGAAAATTAACTAGGAGTTAAGTTTGGAAGTTCAGATATTTAATACAACTTTTTGCATTTTATCTTTTATGGAAATGATTCTAGAAGTTAAAATGACAATGACTCTAAATGTTTTAAGATCGGAGTATTGAAGTTTTACTTAAAATTTTAAACTCTGTAATAATAAAGTGGATACCAAAGTAGGACTTTGGAAGCTAGATGATTTTGGCAAGGAGTACAGGATTCCTATTGAATTCAGTGCTAGGAATTAAAAAATCTGATTCCAGTTTAATTTTATTTGGGCTTATCAAAACATGGTTGAAGTTGTGGCTAAATGGATGATAGTAGGAACTAAAAGGCAGTTTTTCTGCTATAAATTTACTTTTGTGCTTTTTTATGGTGTTAGAATAACAAGTACTATTCAAGATAACCAGCACAATAATATATCCCTTTAAATTTCCTAAATCTAGAATAATCTTTGAGCTCCTTAGTTTAGAATGGTGATCGTTTCATTCTACCTACCCTGTTGCTCTTATTTTTGCCAGTACAAATCCCTGGCACGTTTATGAAGTAGAAGAAACCCTACGTTTAGTTCCTTCCTGAAGATTAGTTTTGACTCCCAACTTTGCTACTGAGTTCACTGCTTTTGGGAAAGTTACTGATCCGTTCACTACTTAGCTTCCATATTGGTAAAATTGTACATATTTCTTTCATACTCACACTATAGCCTTCTTGGTCTATAAGATGAACTTAACTTGTGAGAAAACATTTTTGGTACTGTAAAATAAAAGTAATAAAAGATCTTAACCCTAGATCAAAAGGTGACATGTTGGGGACATTCAATAAGACGTGTTTTTGTTCCAATTCTGTAATTCACCAAATAAATGCTAAATGATTGCAGAATAATGTGAAGCATAATAAAATGTTTTATTCTTCCTCTAATAAGAAGGAAAAAACGACACAAATAACCGTAAAACAAAAAAATACTGTTATGAAAGTGAATAAGAGGCTGGAAGTATCATATTGTTTTGAATTGGCAAAATTTTCTTGGAAAAGAAGGATGTAGTAATACTGCTGTTGAATCTACCCTACAAATTTACTTAGTTATTAGCAGAGATTTACTAAGCAATACCTATGTTTCCACCACCTCTTAACGTAAAATGTGCCAAATTATTTTCTTTTCCTCTATCTGTCTGCACAAGTTTTATCTCAGGACCTTCTCTTTAGTCACCCTAAAAATTTATTTTTATTATTGAAGATTTTAAATATAAATAAAAGTAGAGAAAATAGAATAGTGACACCCCCCCCCCAATGTACCCATCACACATCTTTAACAATTATCAGTTCATGGCCACGCTTATTTCATCTATACCACTCTCTACTCCCCACTTCCTTTATTTTGAAGCAAATCACTGATATTATTATTTTCATCTGCAAGTATTTCAGTATATATGTATAAAAGATAGGGACTTTTTTAAAAAAACGTAATTACAATACCATTGTCTTTTTTGTTGTTGGTGCCATCCAGTTGATTTTGACTCCTAGTGACCCTGTGTACAGCAGACGGAACCCTGCTCGGTCTTTTGTGTTATCCTTTCAGCTTCCAGTGCTGTATCAGATAATGCTCTGCTGCTGTTCACAGGGTTTTCATGGCTAGTTTTTTTTAAAGTGGTGGTCAGGTCCTACTTCCTAGTCTTTCTTAGTCCAGAAGCTCCGCTGAAACCTGTCCACCATGGGTGACCCTGCTGGTATTTGAAATAATGGTAGCATAGCTTTCAGCATCACAGCAACACATAGCCACCACAGTATGACAACTGACAGACAGGTGGTTTTGTTCCCTGACCAGGAAGCAAGCCCAAGCCACGGTGGTGAGAGTGCTGAATCTTAACCACTAGACTGCCGGGGCTGGCTACCATTGTCTTACCTATATCAATAAATAATATTTCATTAGTATCATTAAATATCTAGTTACTGTTTAGATTCCTAATACGTCTTATACATTTTTAAGTTTCTTTGTTTGAAATGGGATCCAATTAAGGTCCATATATTATAACTGGCTGATGTGCCTCTAATGGTTCTTTTAATCTATAGGTTCTCTCTCTCTCTCAAACTTTTTGTTGTTAAAGAAGCTAGGTCATTTGACCTGTAGTTTTTTGGTCTGGATTTTGCTGACTGGATTACTGTAGTATTATAAACATGTTCCTTTGTCCTCTGTATTTCCTGTAAATTGGTGATTAGATGTATTTTTATAGGAGTTAGGACTACTTCATATGTAGTATTGAGTGCTTTCCTAAGCAAGGAAATACTGTCTTTCTTTTTGTGAAGCTTGTAACCATTGATGATCATTGCCTAAGTCCATTAATTCATCAAGTGTCACAAAATGTTGATATTCTAATATTATTATTCCTTCTTAATTTGTAAGCTGGAATAGTTCCATAGATAGAAACTTTCATGTCAACTGTTTGGTTATCTTGAGGTACAGTTTATATAAAAAAGACAGGATATATATTTGATTATTTCTCTTTATTTACCAAAATTTATAATTTAGTTGGTTCCATAGTATGTTCCAAAGGTGACCAATGAGGTATTTTGTTGTTGTTTTTGTGTCTTTATTTTAAAGCTTCTTGCATGAGTCTTAATAATATTTGATAATTTACTTGCTTTCTGGTATAACAGTGTTCTAGGTTCATCTTATGCGTTTCTTCCCCAGGCTGGAGTCAGCTTTTTCTTCAAGGAGACTTTATTGTTTTAGTGGGAAACAGTGTTTAGAGACCAAAGTCTGGATGCTAGGGGTGCTAATTGCCACAAGGTTGGTTATTATTTCTGAGTCTTTTTAGTGGACAGAGCTAGGAAATATGTGGGTAATTTTTTGAAAGATAAAATGCATCTTTTTTTAACCCCAGAGATAAATATACTGTGAGTTCATATTGATATTTCTAATTAAAAATTGGAGGGCTTAACAATCTTACATCTGTATTTCTCTTACACTAAAAATTCCATTTTGTAATAATATAATTACTTAGTTGTTCTGTCCCACACTCTACATACAAAAGTCTTAAGATAACAATACTAACACTACCACTATCAACTGAAAATAATTTCAGATCTTTTTGCAGCTCTTTTTAGCCCCATGTTATTTATAATTCCGTTAGGAGTGAACAATCAAATTTCTTTGTTTTACAGAAACTTTGACTAATTCCTCTCTATGTGATTATACATCATTAGGCTTTGTTTCATTTTGCTTTTATTATAAGTTGTGTTTTAATTTTACATCAAAATTAATATAAAATATGGGGCCAGCCCTGTGGCGTAGTGGTTAAGTTCAAGCGCTCTGCTTTTGCAGCCCAGGGTTCGCAAGTTCAGATCCTGGGCATGGACCTACACACCACTCATCAAGTCATGCTGTGGTCACATCCCACCTGCAAAATGTAGGAAGATTGGCACAGATGTTATCTTGGGGCCAATCAGTGCCTCACAAAAAGCAAAACAAAACAAAAATTAATACAAAATATTTACGTGGTTCCAAAGTAAAATCTGCAAAACAAAGTATAGATAGTCAAATAAGTTTAACTTTTATTTCTGTTCTATCTACCCCATTCCTTCCCTCCTCCAGAGTTAAATATTTAAAATTTTTTATAGTTTCTTCTATGACTTTTTTTGGTAAGGAAGATTGGCCCTGACCTAACATGTATTGCCAGTCTTCCTCCTTTTGCTTGAGGAAGATTGTCGCTGAGTTAACATCTGTGCCAGTCTTCCTCTGTTTTGTATGTGGAGTGGCACCACAGCATGGCTTGATGAGCATTGTGTAGGTCTGTGCCTGGGATCCGAACCTGCAAACCCTGAGCTGCCGAAGTGGAGCACATAACTTAACCACTATGCCACCAGGCCAGCCCCATTCTACAATTTTTTTTAATAAGCATATGTATATAGTTATTTTATCCTCCCTACATTCTTTTATGTAAATGTTACATAATGTATACATTTTTCCTCTACCTTGCTTTTTTAATGAAAAACATACCCTGGAGAGCCCTCTGTATTAAGATGGATGGATGGATGGATAGATGGGTGGATGGATAAGATACAGTTGGAGATAGATATTTTGCTTTTCTTTTTATAGCTGCGTATTAATCTATTGTATGGCTGGCTGTATCCTAATTTATTCAACTGGTTGCCTGTTAATGGATATATTGTTTTTCAGGTTTATTTGTTTGTTTGTTTTGGGCTATTACAGATAACATTGTAGTGAAGAGCCTTGTGCACATCTCTTTCTGTATTTTTGACAGTATATATTTGAACATGATCTCTGGCATCCTATGGTTTAAAAAGGAAAAGATTATTATGCACGTTGAAGTTGGCATACAAAGAAAGATCTAGCACTCCCATTATCCCCTTGTGGAAAAAAAGGATGGTTCTTTTGTATAACCACAGCCCTTCCAGAGTCAGCATTACTGGCCGTGGACATTATTCTTTGAGGACACAAATCTGTTCTTACATTTAAGGGTCTGAAAAGATAAAACATTGTCTGGAATTGATAAGTTGATCTCGTTCACATATTTATTCTACATAGTTTTATAAAAACAATTTTTTTTGTGAAAAATCTTGGCTTGGGAGAGAGAAATAAAAGTGATACACACATGTGTAACTCTTGCCTTCATGGACTTCGCCATCTAATAAGCACTTGTTTGGCATCCATATTATCAAAATGGCAGCTGCAGTTCTTTGTGATTCTTGACTTCTACTTTTTCTGGAGGAGTTGAATATATTCTGTGACCTTACTGCTTCAAACCTCTTTCTTCATTCCATTTATAGTACGGGTCATTTTGTAATTAATGATAATTAATATACAAGTTAAAAAGCTTTGAAAACCTTTGCTTTTCTAATGAACATCTTTTATAACTAAGTGCATTTTAAAATACAACTCTAAAACAGATGCCTGGCAAATCATTGTTGTGAACTTGAATTTTTTTTTAATTGAAAGGAAGGACATGTTTAAAGATAGAGTCTGAGTACACAAGAGAGCTGGATGCATTTTTGTGAATCATAAACAAAACTGTTATTCTGTCATTTGTTTTAAACAGGTTTAGTAGCACAAAGGAAAGGACATTGGACTTGAGTTAGATTTGATAATTTTGTAACTGTGTTCAAACTGTTCATTGGACCTCAATTACCTCTACTGTAAAAATGAGGATAAATGTATATCTCACAGAATGATTGAAAGAATTAAATAGACAAATGAGTGAAACACACTAGTACATGCAGCCGGCCCCGTGGTGCAGCAGTTAAGTTCACACGTTCCGCTTCGGCGGCCCAGGGTTTGCCGGTTCAGATCCTGGGTGCGGACATGGCACCACTTGGTACGCCATGCTGTGGTAGGCGTCCCACGTATGAAGTGGAGGAAGATGGGAAGATGTTAGCTCAGGGCCAGTCTTCCTCAGCAAAAAGAGGAGGATTGGCAGCAGCTAGCTCAGGGCTAATCTTCGGCAACAACAAGAAAAAACAAAACACACTAGTACATATTAAATCTCAGATTTCAAAATGTGCTAAGTATCTCTGAGTTTCTGAGTTTATCATTCTAGTCTTTTACTTAGTGATCAAGCTATTTAATGATTACATTTTTGCATTTTTATTTAATATGTTGAAATAAAGAAATTATAGTTGAGAGGTATACTAACCCAAGCCACTAGAGAATGGTAATTACATGGTATTGGACAGATTGCTTAACTTCTGTGCCTCAGTTGTTTTATATGTAAAATAGGAAATAATAGTAGTCCTATTAATAATATATCCGAAGCACTTAGAATAGTGCCTCGTACGTAATAAGTTGTTTTTCTTGTTACTGTTATTGCTATCTTTCTACTGTAGAAAGCCTCTCAATTTTCCTGTAAGTATGCTTTTACAGAGTCGAACAACAAAAAAAGAGATATAAAATTGCATATTTCATTCTTTATCTTGACTTTCCAAAAGATTAAGTGAAGAGAATGGAGATAGAGTAAATCTTTCAGATGAATGAATACAATAAAAAGACACCTTAACCTCATTTAAACTCTCAAGCATTTTTGGCAAAGAAAACATTTTTCCCCACTGATTCTTGCTGACCTAAAATTAATGCCCTGGCACAGTTAGTAAAATGTCTCCTTTAGTAAATTAATGCCTATGAACTCAATTTCTTATGGGGGCTTATTTTCTTAGTGGTAGTGAATTAAACTCTTAGAACTCTGAGAGTGAGCTGTAGGACTTGAAGAGTGATACTATGAACAGTGATGCAGTAATAGAATTATGAAGCTTTAAAAAAATTACAGGAATACCTAAATTCCTTAATTCTAATTTGGGTGGCAAAATGCTGACCTTATTGAAGATCTTATCTGTATGTTTTATATCGTGCTTCATTTTAAAGAAGACTCAAGCTTTTCCAGCTTTAGTTCAATATAACATTAAGGATGCACCAAAATTCAACTGTCTGCAGTTTTCATCATGCCTGTTAAAGAAAAGTAGGTCTCATGTTAACTTTAATTAACTAAGTCTTAGCAGTAGCCTCTAAAGATGATGCCTTATGTCAGTGCTGTATCTGTGCTTTAGCTGTTTTTGTTGTTGTCTTTTACCAAGACACTGGAATCTTTGGTTTGAATCGTTTCAAAAATTCTTTCCATGGTATATACCTTTTGGGTAGAGGTCAGAAGGTGAGTAGTCAGAAAAATTTAAAAGTGAACTGGAACACTGATTTGGGGATGAACAGAAGGTTTGACTCGCTTTCTTCATGAAGGCCCTCTCTTACCTAGTGAAGAGTCTGATTCTTTCTTCCATGCAGATCCAGTTTCTCAGTGTATCTTTCTTTAAAATAAAATTGGAATATTCTTTTAAATTGATGTCAGTAGTCAGCTAGGATCTATTTTTAAATGGCATTTTAAAGTCTACCTATCTCTGAAGAATATTAACAGGAAGAGTGGTGATGCTATTAACAAGGTTACTACTGTCTTGATAGATCATTGATTGTAGATTTTCTCAGTCCACATGTGAGTTTTTCCATGTCTTTGTATCAGTAATCTCTGGAGCTGACTTCTCAGAAAAATATTCTAAAGAGGAAACTGCAAATACTTTTAAAGAATGACGAACTTAGAAGAGATGACTTGGCTTCTAGTCTAAACATTGTTACTTATTTAGTCACCTGATTCAGAATACCTCTCTGAGCTTTTTATCTGTGTTAAAAAAAAAAAGCTCATCTTTGCAGGCTTGTGGTGAGATGTTAGTGAAAAAAAAATTATAAAGCTCATTATAAAATTTCCTTTTTTAAATTATTAAGGGATGGTACAAATATAACATGTGGTTAATGAAATTTTAGCTAATTAATGTAGAAATGACATGAAACTTGTTAAAGATTGAGTGCCAACAATCCCCAGCATTTCACCTGTTCTGTTCTGAAAATGTTACTTTATTTACTGCTTAAGGATTCTGATTTGTTTGGAATAAAAGTATTCAATTAATTTTTATTATTTATTCCAGTTGTATATGTATCAACTGTTCCGAAGTTTAGCTTATATCCATTCCTTTGGAATCTGCCATCGGGATATTAAACCACAGAACCTCTTGTTGGATCCTGATACAGCTGTCTTAAAACTCTGTGACTTTGGAAGGTAAGCTAGCTCTCTTTTCTTCTCCCTTCCTTCTCTCCTCTCCTACCGCACCCTCCCCACATATGCTCTTTTAAAATATATTCTTTTTACAATGTCAGTCTAAAAGTACTGTAGTGCTTATTCAGGGAGTATAAACTAGTACAGTTTCTTGTGAGGGTAATTTTGGTAAATTCTGTCAGAATAATAAATGTGTATAGTCTTTCGTCAAGCAGTTTGACTCCTAGGAATTAGTTCCTTAGAAATACACATTTACAAAATAGCGTATATACAGGTATTTTTGTCATAGCATTATTTATAAATGTCCATCAGGAAAATGACAGATAAATTATGATACATACACATAGAGTGTAATATGTGCAGCTATGAAAAAGATTGAGATAGCTCTCCATGAATTGAAAAAGAATGGCCTCTAACAAATATTAAATTAAAAAAGTAAGGTCAAGATTGTATATATAGTATATTTTCGTTTGTGTTTTAAAAACACAGAGTATGGCCACATGTATACAGATTAGCATGGCTTCTTTCTGGAATGATATTTAATAAACCTGTAACATTACTCCTAGGAAAGGAGACTGGAAGTATGTATAGTGTAGCTGGGAGACTTACTTTTTCATTGATAATACTTTTGTATTGTTTGAATTTTTGTAATGCGTATGTATTCCTTTTTCAGTAAGAACTACTTATTTTGAAATATTGAGTATTATACATTACCATGTATCTTTTTTTTTTTTTTTTAGTATTTTTTTTTCCCTTTTTCTCCCAAAGCCCCCTGGTACATAGTTGTGTATTTTTAGTTGTGGGTCCTTCTAGTGGTGGCATGTGGGATGCCGCCTAGCATGGCTTAATGAGCAGTGCCATGTCTGCACCCAGGATTCAAACTGGCAAAAACCTGAGCCACTGAAGCGGCGCACGTGAAACTTAACCACTCGGCCATGGGGCTGGCCCCTACTGTGTGTCTTTCTAACTTCAGAGTTAACGTCAATTTAGAGATGGGGTAAAAAGTCTGGTAGGAGTGTTTTGTTCCTTTTTCTCTATAATGTAGTCTCTTATTCTTCCTTTTTTCCTGCAAATTCCAGTGTGCTTTCTGCTTTCTTAAACTCATACCTTGTTAATTTATTGTGTAACAAGACTTCATTCTTTCCATCCCTACAATAGTCAGCATCTTGTGCCTCTCTGATCTAACTTTTCATCGTGAAATCAGGCCTATGTTTCCATGTAACTCAGGCAGTTAGCCTTCTGCTTCCTCTCTGGTGTAATCACCTAGAGTAATCTCCTCCCTTCAGTCCCTGAGACATCTCCACATAACTTGGATTCTATTTTTTTTATCCTTCTCGCAAATTCTTACTTTTTAACTGAGCTCTTTATAGATAATGACCCACATATGCTAATATTTGTATTCCTCCTTATTTGTAGTTCTTTTACATCAGGGCACAGTTTAAATTTTAGATTTAATATAGGATATGTTTTCCGTAGGCTGTCTCTTGAGAGGGAGTCTTTAAAAAACAAGCACATCTGCTCTCTTGAGTTAATGCTGCTTAGTCTCACAAGGGTGTCCTCTTTCAGACCATCCCCTTTTTCAGTTTCCTAATTTCAAACACCTATCACAGGATCCAGTTCATTTTGCAGGCTGTAACTCTGTCCCTTCGACATAAGAAAGGACGAAGGATGTTAAATCAAAACTCTTACTTGATGTTTGAAACAAAGTATTACTATTTATTATCTGTAGTACAAGCTGTCCAAATCGATGAATGTTGTTGTTATAGGATGTCTTCCCCACTGAGAGTGACTGACTGGTATAGGGCTATGAGACATCAAGTTTAGTAGAGTTTCTCTTGTCAACATAGTGTCAAAACACTGTTGCTATGGACCATTCTGTTGGGACATAGAAATCAGTTTGTTCTAGTAAATTTGAAATAGTGATTTTACTTGTATGGTAATAGCTCATTTTTAATAGCTCTGATAACAAAGCTGCCTTTTTTGTTTTTAACAGCTGGTTTGGGCAAGTAGAGTTTGGGATACACTTTAGATTCTTAGTGCAAGATTGGTAGTGACTTGAACAAAAGAGTATTACTCTCTAGTTAGTAATTCTTTACTGGATGAAATAAGGGCCTGGAAGTAAGTGAAGGGCTAGCTGGGCTCTCTTAGGACTGAATGTGACCACTATATTGGATGCCCTTAACCCTCAAAGGGCAACAAGTTACAGCTAGCCTCACCTGATGAGTAAAAGGAGAACTTCATCAAGTAGTGAAGAAATCTCTAGGCTGCAGAATTTCCAGTATTACCTTCTGTATCTTACAGTGACTTTTCTGATATAAGTGGAATCTGTCTTGTTCATAAGAAAATCCTTTATAAGGTAGAAAGCTTTTATCAGTTATGCTGAAAAAGTGTTAATTTTCATGCAGCCAAAAGACGGATTAATATTTATTAATTTATGAAATGGTTACTGTGTGTCAGTACTTGGGGAGAATGGTAGAAAATAAACTGCCTCCCACCTTCAAAACTTGAGAAGAAGGAAGAACAGGTTAAGGTCAGAGTTATCATTGGCCAGAAATAAATGGAAGAAAAGAGCCCAAACCCTTGCGACTGCTTTCATCCATCAATACTCTGATTTTCCTGTACTTTTACCTCAAAATTTTCTTACCTATTCTTGTTAGTTGTTTACTATTTTGATTTTGTTGTTTGTACTTATTTTCTGTATTAATCTTTGCTCTTATTGTATGTCAAAGTGGTTAGCTTCTACAACAGTTTATTTCGTGTGTCTTCAAGTTATCTTGGGAGACAACTTAAAAGAAACTAATTTTAATTTACTTTGATGTTTAAAATACGAGCCGCAAAGTATTTTGGAAGGAAGGTTAGATTAAGAGAGCATGTAATTAAACTTATGACAGCAGAGTTAGAGTTCACAGGCTATGAATCGTCTCTGCCCTGAAGGAGAGGGCCTGTCTTTTGTTGAGTAATGAATGTTTAGACAGTTAATAAATTGTCTGGAGATGGTGGAAAATAAAGTAGATTGGGTCTGTAAGATATTCACTCTATGAGTCAGAAGTCAAATTGGAAAAAAGCGGCCAATTTCTTATCCTTTTAGAAAAACATTTTGGGTAAGAAGTATTCGTTTTTACAGTCTACTACTATGCTTTTTGGTGGGCAGAGGTACCTCTCACTTTTCTGTCCTTCCTTCTTTGTATTTTAGAGGTGGAATTCAAGGAACAGAGGATCAGAAGAAATGTAGCATTTATCCTTTTGTGACCTTTTATGTCTTCTTTTCTTAGGTGACAGTTGATAAATGCATTCTTTAAAAATTGCTGTTCTGTTTTCAGAATGTTATGTTAAAATTAAAAGTTTCTTTTGTCAGAGATAGTTATGGTTCATATTTTCTTGTTCATATTTTCTTTTTCATGTTGTATGATTGGAATTATGTGACTCTTAGATAAACATTTAGTGTTGTGAACGATAGCAGTTTAGATTCTTTTAAGGTTTAGATTTAGTTTAAAGAATTTCTGCTTTTTATTTTTTTATTAGTGCAAAGCAGCTGGTCCGAGGAGAACCGAATGTTTCGTATATCTGTTCTCGGTACTATCGGGCACCAGAGTTGATCTTTGGAGCCACCGATTATACCTCTAGTATAGGTAAGTACTAAATCTGAATATAGTGACATAATAGTAATTGCGTCTTGTTTGTAGCAGTTTAGCATTACTATCTATACTTTCACTTTAACTATATAGATGAGTATGCTCTAAAACATGTTTCTTTTTAAAGATTGATATGCAGAAAGATGTAGAATTTTAAAAATTTCATCTTTTAGAATTTGATACATTTACTAGTCTACTTTTAGGTTTCTTGGATTATTAGAATAATAAAGCTATTTCTTTATGATTGCATGATTCCATTTGTTTTTAACTTAAAATTTCAAATATATCATATTTTTTTCTTTTTAATTCCCCTGAAATACTCATTTCTAAGCTTAATCACCAGTTGGAGAATTTGCATCCATTAAGTTTATGTTGAAAGTAATAGGATGACCGACCATATTGTTGACATTTCTTCTGTGCTGTCTCAATTGGTTATTTAATTTTAAGTCAGCTCAAAAAAAAAACAAGTCTGACTTTTCATTAGTAGTCTGGCTAAACCCACTGATTCTGTGGAAGTCTTCAGGAAAGATCTTTAATGATAGAAGGAATTCAGTAGAGACACTTTGCTTCAGTCTTCATTGACCTCCTCTTCTAACCCATTTTAGCTCATTGGTAGGAGTGAACATAGAGAGTATGATCAGCTGGACATGAATAGGAAGCTAAGAAAGGAGGAGCAACCTCAGGCTAGGTGTACAATTAGAAGTCGAAATTATTTTATAGTTATGTATTGTTTCTGGAGAGACTTCCTTAGTCCAGAAACAGAAACAAAAGGATACAAATACCAAGCAAACAAACTGACAAAAAAAAAAACCAAAAATCACAGTAACAGAAAACTAAGAAAAACTAGAACTTGGACAATTTTTGTCTTTTGATACAAGCAGAAATTCTCTGATATGAACAAAGACCTCTAAACAGAATCACATTACCACTTTTATTTTGCCAAAGGGCAAAATGCCAAAGAGCGTTTTGATTTGTGCCACTGGGCCAACAGTCTTACCCACTATTTCTTTTCCACCATCAGTGCAAATGTCAAGAGAGTGAAAAAGGCAAATCACATCTTAGTATTCTTATGAAAATAACTTTGCAGGGCCTGACCCCGTGGCCAGGTGGTTGAGTTCATGCTCTCCGCTTGGGCGGCCCAGGGTTTCACCAGTTCGGGTCCTGGGCGCAGACCTAGCACCACTTGTCAAGCTATGCTGAGGTGGCATCCTGTATAAGGCAACCAGAAGGACCTACAGTTAGTGTATGCAACTATGTACTACTGGGGAGGCTTTGGGCGAAAAGGAGAGAGGGGGGGAAAAAAAGGAAGATTGGCAACAGATGTTAGCTCAGGTGCCAACCTTTAAAAAAAAAAACAGAACAGAACTTTGCCCTTTAGAACCTCTGAAAAGGTCCAGGGGGCCTAGGGCTCTGCAGACCATACTTTGAGACCAGCTGCACTGGAGGATAGAGTATAATAATGTGTTTGAGAGTGTGTGTGTGTGTGTGTGTATGTATGTATGTAATGCTCAAAGTTTCATCATAGCTGTGTTGTATATGTTAAGGGACAAGTGAGAAATTATGAAAAGGATATTTTGGTTAAAGTAGAACTGGATTTGAGTTCCAGCTTTATTACTACTTAACTAAGCTGTAAAGTGGAGATTACTAACAGTTCTGCCTACCTTTCTGAATGTCTCCGAGGATTAAATAAAATGTTGATGAAAGTACTATAGAAATGTAAGGTGCTATTCTTTTTGTGGTGTTTGTTAACTCTCCCCAAGAGCACATTTCACCCCTTTATCTCTGAAGATGTCATTGGATTTTCCAACTGCTTGATATTTTATTCAATTATATGGTCCTGATCATCTGCATACCAGATACTGAAATGAGTTGTGTCAGGGTTACCTAAAATAAATGCAATTTGCTTCTTTAAAAAATCATGACTGTATCATCTGACCCATGAAGGCATGTTTATATAAACCTTTGACCCTCTTAAGAGTGTGTTACTTTTATAAATGTCCACGTGCCTAGCAGTTCTTTGGAATCTTCTTATGAAAGAAGGGTAGCGTAGTCTGTTTTCTCTATTAGGAACCTATTCCGTGGATGTTATGAGTACCTGCTTTCCAGTAGCCTCCTTTACATGGCTAAACCCGGATTCTGGTTTTCTAGGCTTAGCACTCACCATATACCGCTGATTCAGCTGGGGCCTTTTGAACCCTAACAATCCTAGATTTGGCCTCCCTTTTTTAGACTTAGGATACTTGGCTCTTAACACTGGAAGATTTGTAAACAGACAAAAACAAAGGTATTTAGAAGTGTACTGATACACGTGCATTTTAGAAATATTTTTAACAAAGATGTTTAAAGTGAAAGAGTAGCTGATTCTGGCTAGGTTATTGTCGTAATTGGATATAACCTGAGCTGAGGCTGATGGCTCTGATTGTATCGACTTACTGAGAAATGGCAGAATGAGAAGAAATGGCTTCTTTAAGACAAGGAATTGAGCTTACAGACTCTTGAAGAAGCAGTTATTCTGTGACAGTGAGGCAGTTTTTCAAGACAGTGGTATTTTGATTGGGAATTGATATGCTGTTCCAGGCCTACCTCTGCTATTCAGGAACTTTCTGTTGTGCCTTAATTTCCTTATCTGTGAAGTGAGTGTGTTAAACAAGATGGTCTTGAAAGATCATTTTTACCGTGAATTAGAGTTAAGTATGAAACAGAATACTATTTTGGCTTAAACCCCAAAGAACCGGAAGATTGAATGGGCCGGAGCACTTACATTTTGTGCCTTCTTTTTAGTTCTCTTTTATTCTGTTTGGAGAGTGTCATCCATTTGTCCTATGAAATAAACAGAAGAGATTTTAATATCTCCCAGAAAGTGAACAATAAATATCTTGGTTTTAGTAATTTGCCTGAGTTAACATTAATTGAAGACTACTAATATAGTTGCCACCAGAATCTTTTGATTATTAATCTTCTGTGGCAACCACTAAGCAATGGTATTCCTTAAAGTTTTACTCCTTGTCTCCTATATTTGTAGCTGCATCCAGCCAAAGAAAGTGTTTCCTGTGGTTTTTTTGTGAATGTGTAATTATTCCCCTGCAATTTTTCCAGGCTTGGCTTCTGAGGTGAATTATTGTGTGTTATAGAGGAAAGAAGTGATGCATATTGCCTTCCATCTGATTAGCTAGGTAAAGGGATATTTTTAAACCTAGATCAAAATAAAGCATTTACATTAATAAGGAGATACATCTTTTCTACTTGATTTTGAGTTAGTATGTTAGTAGTTAGTAGCTTTGAGTGAAGTAAAGATTTCCTAGCAAATTTTCATATTTGCTTCATTTAACAATTTCTTAATATATCAAAGAGGGCTCTTGGTCTGTGTTTGCAAAATAGGTGTCTTGATTATCATTGCTTGGAACTGGACAAAATCAACTTGAATTTCTTGTATTAATTTTGTGTCATTATTTTTCTAGGTCAGTAAAAAGTAGTCACTGAAGCAGAGATTTCCAATGCTTCTCGATAGTGCATCTCACCACATCACACTTCTTAAATTATTTGGTGTGCTTATGCCATTTACTATTATTCTCCTTCCCTACTGATAGATAGGAAAGCCCAGCGATTAATTATGTTCATCTCCCTAAAGCACTTGATTGTTGGTTCAAACAAAACCCAGGAATCTCAGGCATCCAGAAACTGAAAATTAACTTTTCCTTGCAGTAAGTCTTAATGGTGGGCTATAAATGAGAGTGACCATTTAAGTTATCTTCCCATTTGGTGAGACTTTTAAGAGAGAAGGAGGATGCTATTAGTAATTATCCCAGGGCAGTTGATCTAAACTAGGACTGTCTTGGGTAAGTCAGGATGTATGCTTTAAATTATTTTTTAATTTATTAAATTTAAAAATTATTAAAATTTATTGTATTATTTTTGAAGTTTTCTCTCAGGAATGAGGTTTCCACTTTGACTTAGAAGTAAACTATTTGATAATTTGTGAAATAAAATATATACCTCTGTCTGCATTTAAAAAATAATATATTTAACACGTTTTTCTGTCAATCATATTAGAACATGAAATCAATCTTTAGAGTCTTAAAATTTTTCTCAGAGTCTACGTTGGCTTAAAACTGTGTAAGGAGATTGAATCCTTGCTTGCTGCTGCTCTGTGAACACCTGCTAATGTGTAGACATTGTGTCACTTTGATTTATTTTTACGTATGATAAGTAGATAGGCCTTATGTTTTGGTACTGTAATCCTGTCTTGCTTGTTAAAGACTTGAACACCTGATATTTGATAATTAAATAAACTTTACCCTTTATTGGAATACTCTTATTGTCCTTGTTTCCTCTTAAAGTTTAACACTCAATTTAAAAATGTGTTAGGGATAGATTGATGGCTTTTTTCCCTCTGTTTTCGATTATACAATCTTTTGCTTGTGATATTTACTCTGTGTCAAAGTAAAATTAGAAAATGCATACAAGCAATTTTCTATGCAACTAAAGCTACAAAGTATCAATAAGCCTTTGTTTTCTTTTATCTTCAGACGTATGGTCTGCAGGCTGTGTGTTGGCTGAGCTGTTGCTAGGACAACCAATATTTCCAGGGGACAGTGGCGTGGATCAGTTGGTGGAAATAATCAAGGTGAGAAAGTTGAATCTGAATTTTTGAACTGGAAGGAATTTTGTTGCTATTCTAAGAATCCATATCACACATACATGCTCATTAAAAACTTAAAAAATGGAGAAAGTGTTCCAAGATCACATAGTAAGTTCAGCTATAGAAGTAGTATGAGAACCCAGCCTTTTGGTTTCTAATTGAATTATTCTTCTGTTGTTTGATCCTGGAAAAGCTATTTTGGATATCTGAGGCAAGAAAGGGATGTATCTTATTTAAAGTACTTAAAAGTTATAAGATCACTAAAATGTATATAAACTGAATAAAAGCATAAAAATGTGTCTATTTTTGCTAATCATGTACTCTCTTCTAATAATCTGCTGAGTGCATAGGAAATGCTTGTATTTATTCCATATATAAATATTTATAATACGAAAGAATGAAGATTTCTCTCTACAAGTAGACCACTGATAGAAACAGAATTTTGACTTATGGGTTTAATGTAATTTTATTTACTCGGCCTGTCAACACCTTTATTAACCACACTAGATTCAAAATATTATGTTAGAATTAATGTTGTTTCTTAAGAATGGTAGGGCTGAGATTTTAATTGAGTTTTGAAATGTAATTTTTAAAAGTTTTTAATATTTGAGATCTTAAGCTCCTACACCTTTTAAAAAATCCAGTGTCTGTATATTTAGACCACTAGATTGGTTCATTCTACGGTTACACTTTGGCCAAAGCAACACTACCTACTGTCTTTTGGGCTTCGTTTTTGATTTTCCAAATATTTCATAGAAGTGTAAAGTTGAATATCTCCTTGGAGGTCATGTAGTCCAATCCTCCATCCAGTGAAAGAATCTTCTTAGTTACATTGCTGACAGATGGTTTTTCAGTGTTTTCTTAAATACTTCCAGCATTAGATTCTGCTTTGGGATCCAGCCTGTACTATATCCAGACAGCTTGAATTTGGTTTTTATTGTGCTGAGCCGTAGCTCCTCAGTATCTTTTACCAGTTCTATGCAGAACTACGATTAAGTTATTTTAAAATCCTTGTACTTTTTTCTATAAAAATATTACTTTTGGTAAAGTGATTTTGCTAGATATCAGTGTGTGGTTGAAAAAAACCACTGTGTGATCAAGAATCTTCCTTACTATCCATGTAATTGCTTATGCTTTGCACCTGTGACCTCTCTGGTATTTGCAGTCTTTTTTGGTAACCATCTTTTAGTTTCAATTGAACCTCTAACCTTTGTTTAACAGATCTGCTTCCTTCCTGATTCCCACACTACACTCAGATCTAAGTTCAGACAGTTTGATCTCTGTGTTTTCTAAAATTAATTATTCAAATTAATGTTCTATTACAGGGGTTTGGCAAACTTTTTCTGTAAAGGGCTAGATAAAATATTTTAGGCTTTGTAGGCTAAAACACAAATCGAGTATCTATAGAGATTAGTTATATAACAAAAGAGAAAATAAATTTCCGCAAATTTTTCATTGATGAAATTCAAACTGTAATAGCAATTGAGTGCAATTTTTTAGTAATACAAGTCTACTAATTAGAACAATGGAGTTCTTTTCTTGGGCTACTATAACATTTCTCTTAATTGGAGTTCAAAGTTAATGTTTCTTATCATCAAATTGATTGCAAATCATTATCTGTAAAATCACTTCGTAGTTCATAGGCCTTACAGAAACAGAGATTGGGACATAGTTTGCTGACCGTTGCTCTGGTACAACCATTAAGCTTTTCTTGTATCCCCAGGCTTTCACTTGATGTTTTTGAGCTTGCCAAACTATGATTCTCTGGGCATATTGCCATTCTTTGTCATATATGTTTAGCTTATTAGAATTGTGTCATTTGTCTACTGATTATAGTTTAGAATTTTGTGATGATTTATTGTCATTAATTTTAATTCATACGTGATAGAAATGAAGTTGCTCATGAGGCTAAGTGGGCATCTGTGATAAGTCCATATCGTACGCTTGCCATCATATCTTATAAACCTTTAAGTGTAGAGCTTTTTTCACCACTTTTTGTCAGCCCTGTAATTCAATTTTCTGCTATTATTGGTTTGTGCTTATTTAATAGATTTTAGTGGAAATTGTCGATTTTTTATTCCTGGTTTAAGACTTCATATTCATTAGGGCTTATTTGTTGTAAGTTGGTCTATGGTCAGTTTGTAGTAATAGACCAAATCTGAAACAAAACACTTTTTTTCGTTTATATGTTATCTTGTCATCTTGCATTTATCCTTAAGGAACACAGTCATCACTCAAATGTGGTTTCAAGATCACTGTCTGTAGATGTTTTGAAGGTGATGTGAGATAATGGAATTAGCATCACAGGGCACTTTGGGATATCCAGCTTCTTGGCCTTTTACAGTCTTAAGCATGGCTGCCCAGGATAGATGAAATATCAGCACTAGTTTACCACCCATTTGGTGATCTGAAGTTATACATTATATTAAGGTTGTTAGACATTGTGTTGTGATGTGTATGTCTGTGTGTAGTATAGCTCTAAATCTTATTGCATGGAGGTTAATAAACATTGTGGGGGTTTTGTATGTGTGTTTAATAGAACTCTAAATCTTGTTGATTCTATATATCTTTTCCTTAAATATTGAATATCTGTAATGTTTCATTGACATAAAAATTTATACCTAATTCTGATGTAACTGGTCAGTTTTCCTGATCTAAGTTGTAAATCAGAAAACAGAAGTTGTGTAGGTTAGCTTTCAAAGTTAAATGTTATTAATTTAGATTTTAAACAAATATTATCTTTACTGCTAACCATGAAAGGTGCTCAGAGGTGCCCAATTCAGTTCTCAGTTTTTTTGAGATAATAGTCATGAGCTCTTAATCCTTATGGTAAGTAGGGAATTCTTTTTTTTTTAAGATTGGAACTTGAGCTAACAACTGTTGTCAATCTTTTTTTTTCCCTGCTTCCTCCCCGCCCCACCCCAGCCCCAGTACACAGTTGTACATTCTAGCTGTGGGTCCCTCTAGTTGTGACATGTGGGGCACTGCCTCAGCATGGCCCAACGAGCAGTGCCGTGTCCGCACCCAGGATCTGAACCGGCGAAACCCTGGGCCACCAAAGCAGAGTGCGCAAACCCAACCACTTGGCGATGGGGCCAGCCTGGGAATTCATGTTAATCTGTTCTTTTCCTTTTCTCCCTTGAAAACCTCAGGGGGATTTCTCTAGAGTATCTGGAAGCAGCTGACCCTTAGTAAAATAGATACTCTTCTCTCTGAATTTGAGTTTATGCAAAAAATGAGCAATTATAGAGCAAACTTTATGAATTTTATATGTGGTGGACTTCCCTCATTACTTTATAAACTTTCTGAGCAGGGACTTTGTTTTATTGTTATGTTGTAGTATGCAGGGGCACAGAATGGAATTGGAAGGCATGAAAAACAATTTCTAAGTATGAAGAACACAACTTTCTGAGGTTGATTTCATATATAGGATTATCAGTCGACATTTTGTTAGGCCGCTTAATCTCTGAATATCAAGAAAATGCTTGGATGTTCAAAGCATTTGTAAAAAGAGAAATTCTGTTAGGGATTTCTCAGATATAAGATTTTTATTTTAATTCTTCTTTAACTTGCTAGTTATAATAACCTCAAGAATTATCTGGTGCAGGTTTTAGATACCTGGTGAAAAATAAAACGTTTTGGGAGAAACTCTACCAGGAATTTCACAAACATAGTAGGTTCAGTGACACACTGTTGTCCTTTGGCATTTCTGCCATCAGTCATAGTGTGTAGTTGTTTAGAAGAGAGAGTCTTCTGAAGGTTTGGAGAAGGTAGTATTTTTTTATGGTGATTACTTTTTGAATGATTATGTATGCTATAATTTTATATGCTCAGTGCAGAAGACTGAGAAAGCATGCACAAACTCACAAATACCAACAAAAGAGAAAAACCAATGATGTACTTCTATAAATATTTTGATATACTTTTCTATGCATATATATATGTTTGAACAAAAATGCCATCCATCTGTTTTGTAGACTTTTACTAAATTATTAATTGTATTTCAAGGCTGGCCCAGTGGCATGGTGGTTAAGTTCATGTGCACCGCTTTGGCAGCCTGGGGTTCCTGAGTTCAGATCCTGGGCACAGACCTATGCATGCTTGTCAAGCCATGCTATGGCAGGTGTCCCACATATAAAATAAAGGAAGATGGGCATGGATGTTAGGTCAGAGCCAATCTTCCTCAGCAAAAAGAGAAGGATTGGTGGTGGATGTTAGCTCAGGGCTAATCTTCCTCACACAAAATAATAATAATTAATTGTATTTCTCACATGAAGAAGTATGTTTTAACTAAGTGACTTTTTAATGACTGCATAGATTCCATTGTATGATTACATTCTGAATTACATAATTCTGAAAAGAATAATATTATTAAGGTAAAATATAAATATATTATTGCCTTTGAATGATATATTCGGCTTCTCAAATCTAAAGATTTGGTCATTAACTTTCATTTTATAAATGACAAGTATCCCCTAAATTTCTCAAATAGATTGAAGTTGAAGCAGTCTAGGAAGTTCTAGACCTGGGAATTTGTAGGTTTTACTAGTAGGTTTTTTTTTTCCCCTTCCAAATTTTAAAACATAAATTTCAAGTAAGGAAAGGTGAGCTTCAGTCTAGAGTTCAATTTCTGGATTAAAATACCACAAAAGTAAAAGTTTAAAAGAAACCAACCGTTTCGTAGAATTTTAAGTTTTAAATGTATTAATATTCCTAGAGATGTACTTTCATTTATTCCAAAAACATTTACTTAAGCTTAGTAATAATTTAACCATTGCTTTCTAACGGAAGAATTTTAGGGCAGAAGTAGTCAGGCTCTCACTTCTTGATGATAGAATTTCAGTATAGCTTTCATAGTTTTAGTAACTAGCCTTTTAAATTTGGATGTATCTCTTTTAGAAAAACGTGACATTAAACTTATAGATACTTAAATTATTTGCAATATTAAAATTGTTATAAGGCAATTAAAGTTACTTAATTTCTCTTGTTAAACAACTTTACTAAACTACTTTTTAAATTTCTCTTGGCAATTATTGCACAATTTACATTTCTGTGTAGATAGCTCTTACACAAGTAACAGCTATTAAAATCTTATCTATGGCAGAGACTTTAAGAAATTTGAAAGTAGAAAACAATAAGATGCAAATAATCTTTTTTTTTTTTTTTTGAGGAAGATTAACCCTGAGCTAACATTCACCGCAAATCCTCCTCTTTTTGCTGAGGAAGATTGGTCCGGAGCTAACATCTGTGTCCATCTTCTTCTACTTTATATGTGGGACGCCTGTCACAGCATGGCTTGACAAGCGATGTGTAGGTCCACACCCAGGACACAAACTGGCGAACCCCAGGCTGCTGAAGCAGAGTGTGCCAACTTAACCACTACGCCACCAGGTCGGCCCCCAAATAATCTTTTGATTATGTTATCACAGCTCCATAAATGGACTTCATTTCTTATGATGCCTATCAGTAGAAAAGATTGAGAAAGGAAAAGATTTAGCAGTGGAGAGTGGGATTAAGGGGAAAGGGGGAAAGGAGAGAATTTGCACTTTTTACTGTTTGGTCATGTTGATTTCTTTTAAACAATCATATCTTTTTGCAGTCATGGAAACTATGAGAAAATAGATGTTTTCAATTGTTTTGTGCTGGAATCTTTTGTTAGTAAACAAATGAAAACAGTTATACAGAGTTGAGAACCCACATTCTGTTACAAATATTGGTCTAAATAATTGTTTTCCTGACCTTCCAATTTGACCGATGGCTGTTTGCAGTATAATTTAGACAAAGAGAGGAGTGATTACCTGGCTCCTCAGAAGTCTACATTCAAAATTGGGAAACTACTGCTAATCATAAATAAAACAAAAGGTCCCACTGAGTGAGACCTACTCTACCCCAGGCACTGGGCTAAGCACTTTATGTACGTTATCACATTTCATCCTTATGTTAATCCTAGGAATAAGAAGATGAGGAGGATGATTACGATGATTATCATTACTACAACCATTGTATCCGGGAGGGGTTGGATGGTGGGGAAATCCTATCTGATTCCTCTTTAGTCAATTGGTGTCCTCCATTCATGGAATTTTGTAGCTCTGGGAAAAACAGTATGATCCGTAATGTCAACTTGATAGCCAGAACGCATTGAGTCATATTTACTAAATGTTAGTATTAAAAAAATGGGACCACTGACTAAAGGAAACAGCCCCTAAATCTTACTGTAATGAATATACCAAATCAGTTTGAGATGTCTTTGGACTAGGTTTAATTGTGCTTCATCTAAAGCTATCAAGGTTATAATAATGGATTCCTTTGCTTTCAAGTGCAGTTCAACCTTATTTTCACCATCTTTGTTTAGCAAACATTGTAGATTTTCAGTTATCTTGTCCCCATATAATGTTCAATGCCTGTGTGTGTGTGCACTGCTCTCCTTTCCTGGCTTAACATTTTCACTATCAAACAGTCTCTCAGACAGAGGTCTAAGATATTTTTAATTAAATCAAAATTTAATAAATATAAAATACTTTTTTCCTCTAAGTTTTTTGATGGATTCATGATATATCTTTGCTAACATGCATGTGGAAATGTGGTGACATTTCTTGTGCATACTGTAGAGCTTGTGTTGTTAACAGACTGCAGTGACAACATATTAAACTTACTATCTCCTCTTGCCACTCCCCAGGACATGTAAGTACATCTCATTATACGTTGTGGTAAAGATTTTTACTATATACATATATTGATGTAATGTGTAAACAAAATATTTGATTGATTCATTCTTATATTATTATTTAAATTTTCCCATGTTAATTACTGACTAGAGCAGCAACTTTTAATAGCTTTTGGATCATGGACCACTTTGAAAATCTGTTCAAAGCAGTGGACTCCCCTCCAGAAAAATGCATACATGCCAGAATTTTGCATATACTTTCAGATGATCCTTGGGCTTTCTGAAGCTTATCCAGGAACCCTAGGTTAAGTATCCCTATACAAGTGCAAGGAATTATGGTTACGATTTGTAGTAACTGCCTGCAGTATCGGTATTACACACACAGTATGTCAGCATTTTCTAAATAAGTGAATGATTAAAGGAGGCATTAAAATAATTGTTTTAATGTAGTAACTACTTACCTGCATTGTTACATTAATATGATGTTTTCCATAGACCAAAAGAAACATCACTTTTAACTTACTGCTATGAAATTGGACTGGCTCTGCTTTTACTCATACTTGGTTAAATCTCTATATACTTACAGGTCTGTGTGCCCAGGCATGGAAGAGTGCTTTTCTGGCAGTGTGGCCCAGTTTAGCTTTTGACTAGAGAATAATGGCTTCCATTTGAAATCTTTAGTTTCCTCCAAACAAGCAGTGTAGAATGATTTACCAAGTTCCCAGTGTATATTTTATTCGTACAAAGAAACTTTTTTCACACAAAATGAAGTTTCATGACATTGTCACCTCAAAACTGATTTACGGATAGTTAAATTTTAGGACCTGTGTCAAAAGACTGTCTATAGGATTACTCTTCTTGGGATATAATACCCTTTATTTATCAACTGCAGATTCTTCTGCACAGTTTCATTTTGTTTGCTTGATCTCAGGGTCCTGGTTTAATACATTATATTTCTTAGGAGTAATCTAAAAAATGTCAAGAGGCAGGTGAGGGGTGGGACTGGGGCAGAAATCTGCCAAGTTAGCGGCATTTATAATCTAGATCCCGATTTCAGAACCTGTGTTTTAATGAGTCGTCTCTGCTTCCTTTTATAGCAAAAGGATAGAAATTTTGAGCAACGATTCTTAAGAGTTAAGTGGTGGAAAAAATATAAAGAAACACTGAATCTTGTAGAGGGGCATTTATAGTTTGTAAAAGCATACCGAGTGCTATTTCATATTTATACGTATCATAGAAGGAAGACGTGAAGAAAATCTTGGCTTGTGATGCTCCAAAGAACTATGGTGTTAGTGATTCCCAAAGCAAGAGCTCGGTGATGTTTAAAATGTTTACATGTCTCAAAAGGGGGTGTAGTTTTTAAAAGTTTGGGAAATAGTGTTTTTTTTTTTTTTTAACCCAAGAGATTCTGACCCTCCTCCCTTTTCTATTTTATACTCCTTCTTTGAGCATACCACTTTGGCAGAGACTCACCTAGGAAAAAAGATCTTTTGACGCCTGTGAATATGTATCAGCTAAGAATGACTTTTTCACTTTATGTTGAACAGTTGGCGTAATCAAAACAAATAGTCACCTTTTTTGGGGGAAGGTGGGGACTGTTTCCAATTGTAAAATTTTAATCAGAAAGAAAAGAGTGAAAGTAAGAATAAAGTTGGAGGAGTCATACTTCTCATTTTTGAAACTCATTACACAGCTGCAGTAATCAAGACAGTGCATATACAATAGAATAGTATTCAGCCATGAGAAAGAAGGAAATCTTGCTATTTGTGACAACGTGGATGGACCTTGAAGGCATTATGCTAAGTGAAATAAGCCAGACAGAGAAAGACAAATACTGTGTGGTATCACTTATATGTGGAATCCAGAACAAAAGTCACAGTTACAGAAACAGTAGAAAAGTGGTTGCCAAGGGCTGGGCTGTGGGGGAAATGAAGAGGCTGGTAAAGTGAACAGACTTTCGGCTATAAGATGAATAAGGTCTGAGGCTCTAGTGTAAAACATCTATAGTTGGCCACACTCTACGTTATTTAATAGAAATTTGCCAAGAGAGTAAAAGGTAAATGTTCTCACCGATAAAAAAAAAAGATAAAAATGTCAAGTGATGGATGTGTTAATTAACTAGATGGTAGGAATCGTTTCACAATGTATATGTGTATCAAATCACTACAATATACACTTTGTATGTCTTACACTTTTATTTGTCAATTATACCTCACTAAAGCTAAAAAAAATATATATATATATATACTACTGTCATGAGCATAGCCATATAAATCAATGGAATAAAATTGAGAGTCCAGAAATAGACCTTTAGATTTATGGTCAATTGATTTTTGACAAGGATTCCAAGGCAATTCAGTGGGGGAGGAATAGTCTTTTAAAAAATGATACTTAGGCAACTAGATATCCATATGTAAAAGAATGAAGTTGGATCCTTACCTCTCAGCATATACAAAAATTAACTGAAAATGGATCAAAGACCTAAATGCAAGAGGCAAAACTATAAAACTCTTAGAATGAAACGTAGGTGTAAATCTTTGTGACCTTCAGTTAGCTAGCGGTTTCTTAGATATGACACAAAAAGCACAAATGACAGTAGAAAAAATCGATATACTGAACTTCATCAGAATTAAAAACTTTTGTGCTGTAAAGTACACCATCAAGAAAGTTAGACAACAACCCACAGAATGGGAGAAAATTTTTGCAAATCATATATCTGATAAGGGACTTATGTCCAGAATATATAAGGAACTTTTACAACTCAACAATAAAACGACAGCTAAATTGAAAAATAGGCAAAAGATCTGAATAGACATTTCTCAAAGAAAACATACAAATGACCAGTAAGCAAAAGAAAAGATGCTCAATATCATTAGTCTTTAGAGAAATGCAAATCAATACCATAATGAATACTACATCACATTCACTAGGATGGCTAAGATGAAAAGACAATAACTAATGTTGGTGAGGTCGTGGAGAAATTGAAACTTTCATACATGGCTAGTGGGATTCTAAAATGGTGCAACCCAAAATGGTTTGGCACATCCTCAAAATATTAAACATAAAGGTACCATATGACCTAGCAGTTCCATTCATAGGTAAATACCTCAGAGAATTGAAAACGTGTCCACACAAACACTTGTACACAAATGTTTATAGCGGCATTATTTATAGCCAAAAAGTGGAAACATTTCAAATGTCCACCAGCTGATGATTGGGTACAGAAAATGTCAGACACAAAAGGCTACATGTTACGTGATTCCGTTTATATGAAATGTCCACATCTGTAGAAACAGAAATTAGATTAGTGGTTGTCAGGAGCTGGGGGTGTGGGAATGAGAATGACTGCTCATGGGTACAGAGTTTCATTTTGGGGTGATGAACATGTTATAAAATTAGATAAGTGATGGTTGTACACCTCTGAATATACTAAGAAGCCACTGAATTGTATACTTTAAAGGGGTGAACTTCATAATATATGAAGGATATCTTAATAAAGCTGTTAGTAAAAAAAAAAAGACAAGAACAAGGGCATCCACTTTGGAACTGTTGATAAGGTAGGTTTGCTGTTTCCACTGTGTTTTAAGGAAGGCAATAAACTCTGACCATTGTTTTGCGTAGTACTTGAGAGGACTTCTCATATTTTTACCTCCCAGCCCCTGGCCCTCAAAAAGAGAAGGGGAACAGATCAAATTAAGTGACAGATGGCACAAGAAAGAATGAGTGGAGTAGGGCATGGACTCGTAAAGGGACCCTCTTATACTAGTTTACCCTCCCTAGGCTGAATAAATACTTTAAATTAGCCAAATTTAGTTATGTTCAAATAACATGACAACTTGCTGCTCCTTTCTTCCTTTTCTTCACTGAAGTTCCTAATTGCATTTTAAGACCGCTGCTTGCTATATAGCGTTTTGCTCCTTGCCTTTTGGAAATCAGAGGAAAACCCTGAGAAAGAAACATTGCACCACAAAAAAAGGTTTTTAATACCAAAATTTCAATCATATGTTAAAGGGAAAGGTAAAAATTGATAAAATCTGCATGTGTTGAGAGTTAAGTATTTTAGCTACCTTCCCATATCTAATAGATTTAAAAAAGAAAAACCTGTAAATTGTAGGGAACTACCAGAGGGAACAACATTTTATATTAGTCCTCTGAAAGTGAAAAGTATAGTATAGTAGTGATTCCAATGCCATTTTAGAATACTGATATTTTGAAATAGAATTGCTCAGTGATGTGTTTTCTAGTTTTCTAATTAGAAAAATCTATCAAACTTATGGTATAGGCAGCCAACCTGACAATTATCCAAATTGGATAAATAGTTCTTTTATGCAGAGAAGAAATGAAAATGGTTAATTATTCAACCATGCTACATATAATCTCTCTTGCCTCTGTGTTACACAATTTTTATCCCCTGATTTAAAAAGCTTTTATTGAATTCAATATATATATAGGCCTGGCCATGCATCCTTTTAGTCTTTCAGGGTGCATATCATGTTAAACTACCTGTGTTGATTTAGTGAACAGTTTTTGTTGGGTGCTGGGCTAGGGTCCTTGCCCTCATGGAGTTCAGAGACTGAGGGGAGGAGAGGAACAACTGAGGGCAATAGAGTAAGGCAGATAATATCCCAGATGTTATGCCCAGAGTAAGGCAGATAGATGTCTCAGGCAGGAGCGTTCTATTTGGAGGTAGTACTATCTGGAAAGGCTTCATAAGAGAAATAACTCTTGAGCTGAATCTTGAAACATGGAAAGGTATTCACCGTTTAGGGAGAGGAAGGGAATGGAGAATGTATGTGTGAATTTGGACAAAGATGCTTGGTGAAATCAGATGTATTATGTGTTTCTTTGTGGTTTGAGCTTACGGTTCCAAGTGGTGGGGTTAGAAGAATGAATTTACTAGGAGAAAGAAGGCTGGAACTATGGGCAGTGACCAGACTACATTAGCATACAGGCAGTTGGAAGCCACCATAGAATTTCAAGCAAAGGAGTAACGAATTTATAATAGGATTTCTTTTACTTCACCCCTGGTTTTAAAGGCTGCACATACAGCTCTATTGCTGAAGTTTGGCGACCTCTGGTGTTGAGCTATTAAAAAGCAGGGTTGTGAAAGAAATACTTGTATTTCATAGCTTTCGTCAGATGATTCTTGGCTTTGTTTTATTTCTTTGAAGAACTAAATCATAATTCCTGATTTGATATTTATCAGTGTCTGGATAAATGTGTGACTAAATGAGTGAAAAAATGTTACAAGAAACGTAGATGGGACCAGGTACAAATGAAATGATTGATTTAATCATAAGGCCTGAACAGCATATCCAAAGGGATGTGGCAGGCTGATCTCTGATTCTTTGAATCTTTCCACCCCCCACCTCCCATGATGTTCCATAATGGTGAACCAAAGAAAAGGTACTTTTTTGCAATAAATGGAAAGGTCTTGTTCTAATAATAGATAACTGAGAAAACATACTCTTCCCAGTGGTGTGATAATCTTTAACATCCTATCTCCTTTTTATTGTGTGAGATATCATACTTACAGAAAAGTTCTTAAAACATTTGTGTGCAGTTTTATGTCCTTTAAGTCATGGAGAAACTCACTTTTTAGGAGATCCAGAAATAAGTTTAAAGAAGTATGTAAAAACTTTTAGTCTAAAAGTTTGAAGGAAAATTGGATTTCCATCTCTTAAAGTTTAAGAGAACACTGGGGCTGGCCCCGTGGCCGAGTGGTTAAGTTCACGTTCTCCGCTTTTGGTGGCCCAGGTTTTCGCTGGTTCGGATCCTGGGTGTGGACCTGGCACCGCTCATCAGGCCACGCTGAAGCGGCGTCCCACATAGCACAACGAGAGGTACTCACAACTAGAATATACGACTGTACTGGGGGGCTTTGGGGAGAAGAAGAGGGGAAAAAAAGAAGATTGGCAACAGATGTTAGCTTAGGTGCCAATCTTTAAAAAAAAAAAAAACAAAGAAGAAATGTAGAGAACATTTAAAAAAAATTTAAGGGAACGCTAAGACTTGTTTTTTGTCAGAAATGATGAGATCCATCTGAAACATCCTTTTTAATCTATAAAATAAAAAAGTTCAATTATATGATTTCAAAGTTTCCAAATGTATAATTCAGCTAGAGTAAATCAGGTAGAAATATACTCTGAACATAATACAAACTTAAAACGTAAAGGTATACTCAGAGGTAGAAATAGCATAGTTGATTTGTTAAAATGTCTTATGTTTGTGGTGTTGATTGCAGATGGTAATCTTTGCTCTTCATAATCTGTCACTTGTTTATCTTTCAGCCTTTAATCTTGCCATCCACCCATTATCCAATCCTTATTCTCTGTTAGCACTCAGCCTTTACAGTTAGCCAAAATCATACTGTTTTCCACTTCATACCTAGGTTGCATAGAATGATGTACTTCTCACTCATTTGCTTCCCAGATTCCTCAGGTCAAATCAGCTCTGGTCTCTCCTCCAGAACTCTTTCCTGAGTTTCTTCCTCACTCCAGTGCAGTGTAGCACTTTCACCTCACACACAATCTATGGTTATTTTGTTATACTGATCTTGACTGATTGTAGTTGATTTATGTATAAGTCTCTGCCCTAGAGCTGCTTGAGCATAGGGACGCAGTAAGTGTTTTAAATGAGTGAATGACTTAAGAGGCTGAAAAAAAATTTTTAAACGCCTCTTGAATTATGTCCTACTTCTGCATTCTTACATTCCTTTCCGTCTTAAATCATAACTTTGCTTTCTTAAAGACTGTACATATTATATATAAAATAATTCTAATTTTAGAGTTTGAAGACTCTGATACTTTTAATACTAGCCTCAAAATAGCAATATTTGAAGGGTTAACGTATGGTTGTTTTCAGTGTAGTAAAGGCATCACAAATTACAAAATGGTCTATTTTACTTTTTAAGTCAACTTCATAGAGATGTAATTTACCTACAATAAAATGTAGCTGTTTTAAGTGAACAATTTAATGAGTTTTGACAAACATATATAACTACCATCCTGGTCAAGAATTCCATCACCCCAAAGTGTTCCTGTGTAGTGCCTGGGGTGACCAAACGGCCCGGTTTGCCCAGGACTGAGGGTTTTGCTGCCATAATCCCAGGCAAACCAGACAGTTGATCACCCTTTTTGTGTCCCTTCCCAGTGACCATTGGTCTACTTTCTGTCACTACAGATTAGCTTTTCCTGTTCTAGAATTTCATATAGTATGTTTCTTTTTTATCTGACTTCTTTTGCTCAACATCATGTTTTTGAGATTTATCCATTTTGTTTCTTGTATCACCTATTTTATGATGAATTCTATTCTCTTATATGAATATACTACAATTTGTTTATCTGTTCCTTTGTGGATGGCCATTTGACTTGTTTTTGGCTTTTAGCTATTAGGAGTAAAGCTGCTATGAATGTTTGTTTACAAGTATTTTTGCAAACATATGTTTATATTTCTCTTCAATAAAAAGCTAGGACTGAAATTGCTGGTCGTATGATAAGTATATGTTAACTTTATAAGAAATTGCCAAACTGTTTTCCAAAGCAGTTTTACTATTTTTCACTCCCATTGACAACGTTTGAGAGTTCCAGTGTTCTACATTCTCATCAACACGTGGTCTTAGAATTAGTCTTAAAATTACTTTTATTATTGGGAATTCATACCTCTTTATTTTGTTTAATTTCCTTGTCCTGAAGTCTACATTTTCTGTTATTAATATAGGCACTCCATCTTTCTTAGTGTTTGCATGGTATATCTTTTCAACCTTTGTGTGTTTATATTTAAAGTTCATTTCTTACAGAGTGTATATGCTTAGGTCTTTTTTTTTCATCCAGTCTGACAATTTCTGCGTTTTAATTGGGGTGTTTAGAACCCAATTAAATTAATTACATTAATTTACATTGAATGTAATTATCAATATGGTTGGGTTTAAGTATTCCACCTTGATAGTTATTTTTTATTTTTTTTTTTTCCTTTTTTATACTGCCACCTTATGGACATAATGAGGTGTTTTGTTTTGTTTTTTTTAAAGATTGGCACCTGAGCTAACAACTGTTGCCAATCGTTTTTTTTTCCCTCCTCCTTCTCCCCAAAGCCCACCAGTATATAGTTGTATATTCTAGTTGTTGAGTGCATCTGGTTGTGACATGTGGGACACCGCCTCAGCATGGCCTGATGAGTGGTACCATGTCTGCACCCAGGATCCCAACCAGCGAAACCCTGGACTGCCAAAGCGGAGCGCGCAAACTTAACCACTCAGCCATCGGGCTGACCCCTGTAATGATTATTTTTTATGTTCCCTGTTTACCTCCTTGCTGCATTTTTAAAGTTTGTTCTAGGATTGAAAATGGGCATCTTTACTTTATCACAGTCTACAAATAATAATACATCACGTCACATAGAAAGTAAGAAGCTTATAACAGTGTATTTCCATTTCCCCTTCCTGTACTTTGTGTTATTGCTGTCATACATTTTACTTCCACAATACTTCCACAATAGTTTATTATTTTGCTTTAAACACTCAGTTTCTTCTACAGAAACTTAAAAGCAAGGGGGAAATGTCATACATTTAGCCACATATTTACCATTTTCAGTGGTTTTTATTCCTTTGTGTAGATAGGAATGTCCGTGTGAAAACCTTTTCTTTCATCTTGAAGTACTTACTTGTAGTGAAAATCTCCTGGTAACAAACTCTTAGTTTTTGTGTGCCTAACAATGTCTTTTGAAGGGTATTTTCTCTGGATATAGAATTTCTTGGTTTCCAGCTTTTTTTCTTTCATTCTATAGAAATGACTTTATTTTCTTCTGGCTTGCACTGTTTCTGATGAGAAGTCAGTTGTCATTCTTACTGTTGATAACCCTGTGTATAATCTGTCTTTTTGTTTGGGGAAAGATTTTCCCCTTAACAGTGGCTTTTATTGGTTGATTCTGACTTGGTGTAATATTTTTTTATATTTATGCTGCTTAGGGTTCATTGAGCTTTTTATTGAATTTTCATCAAATTTGGGAAAATTTTGGCCACTGTTTCTTCAAGTAGTTTTTCTGCATCTCTTCCCTCAACCCCTTCTCAGACTCCAATCACATGTACATGTTTTTCTAGCCTTCTTTACCTCCATGCTTCAGCTTTGATAGTTTATATTACTTTTTTTTTTTAAGGTCACTGATTGTTTTTCTTCTATAGTGTCTAACATGCTGTTAGACCTCCTGTGGAGTATTCATTTTTCATTTTATTTTTCAACTGTACAGTTAGTATTTGGTTCTTCTTTTGGTCTTCCATTTCACTCATTATAATAGCTGTTTTAAAGTCCTTATTTGCTCATTCTATCATCCCTGTCATTTCTGGATCTGAGTCTGTTGACTGATTTTTTTTTTCTCTTGTTTCTAGATCATATTTTCCTTCTTCTTTTAAAGAGTGTTTTGTTTGTCAGTTTTGTAGTTGTTTACATCTGGAGGGCAATTCTAGTTATCGGTTACTTTGTAATGACCAGAAGCAGAAGTCCATGATAATCTTTTTTATTTTTTTAAATACAAGCCTTTGCATGACATTCCAAATTTGTTGAACTAGTGATACAAAGTTACACGAAATTGTACTACTTTATATAAGACTTTTTATTTACATTTGACCACCTTAAAGTAGTTAATGGCTCCCTGTTAGATATGCACAGTATTTATACCTAAAGCAGTTCGATAACAATAATTTCTGCAACTTAAGCCTTGCAATTAAAAATTCTTGCAATTACAGTTCCTCATAATATTTACATCCACATTATTTGCCCACTATCTAACATTCCAATCAAAATTCTACAGATGTGAAACAGTTACTAACAGACAAAAATCCTTAAGCATGAGTAAGCATGGGATTTACAGTGAGAATCTACAGCAAAAGAAGCCTGAATGATTTATCAAAATTGCTGAATTATTAGAAGAATTTTTACAAAAATCTGTAAAATTAGTTTGAGATTTGTTAAACTTTTTCATCTTATTTAGCCTGTTAAGGTGTCTTTATTACTTCTTATGGTTCTTCTCTTGCCTAAGATCTATATTATCAGTTGAAGATATTCTTTTTATTAAATTGGATTACCACAGTATGGGTCAATTTTATTTAAATTGTGTTTTTTTAAATTGTCAAGAAATGTCTAAAAATGTCTTAAAAAACTTTTAATTATAGTCTTGTGATCTTATGAAATCTTTATATCCTGCACAACTCAAAAGGATTCAGGTTTCATTTCATGGTATAATCAATGAAGTTTAAGAAAGTGATTTTTTTTAAATTATGTTTAAAAAACTTTCCGCTGTTTCTGCCCTTAATATTGAGTAGACCTTTTTAGGGAGTCATCTCCGCATGCACTTGAATCCCATATCTACCACAGATAAACTGTAACTTTGAGAAATCAATTTACCTCAGTCAACCTTAGGTTTCTTTTAGGTATAAAAGGGGGTAATAGAGTATCTATAAAGTTTAAATGAGGAAAGAAAATTCGTGTACCTAGCAAAGAACTCTTACGTAGCTCTTTAATGGGTGCTCAATAACTACTTTTTCTTTCTCTCCTTTCCTTCCCTGATGTGCCTTTTGAAAGGAGAATTTATGTATGCTGTCTCCACTTACTCATTTCAGATGATTATGGTCTGCTTGTTCGTCTCATGACTGATCTCACCAAGGTCAGCTGCAGTGAATAGCTTTGGCCTTTATTTTACCAGGGCTCATTGTGTCATAAGATACCCACCTTTCTGTCCTTTAAATGTTCAGTTTTCTTGGCCTCCATGGTATCATTGTCTGTGGGACTTCCAATCTTTTGGACTTCTGTTGTAGCCTTCTTTTTAAATTTTCTTTTTTCCATATATTTGTGTCCTGTAGGTCCCCATCTTTAGCACTCTTCTCCTTCAAACTACTTTGCCTGTTGTGCACTGTTGCAGCCACCTAGCACCTGTACGTCAGGTACTACCAAAGCTGTTTTTCTAGCCTCAAGCTCTCTTCTAAATGATATACTTAATATCCACCACTGGTAGAGAACTCCTCCAGCTTCTTCTTGAATGCCTTAAATATTATTTTTTCTTCTAGCTCTATTCCTTCATGCTTAATAGCATCAATATTTTTCACAACTACCAAAATTTGCTTTCTAACCAAGTCCAATAAAAAGATTCTTTGGTGCCATCTCCTAGAATTGGTTTACCACTGATGAGATTTAAATTGTGTTCTAGATCTGCCTCTAATTAGTTCTGACCTCTAAAAAGTTGCTCCTTCTGGGTCTCAGTTTTTCTCATCTCTAAAAATGTTCAGACTAGATCAGAGCTGGACAGGTAGGGCCCAGGGATAAAATACTGCCTACTTTTGTAAATAAACTTTGGTTTATGGCTGCTTTTTGCTACAGTAGCAGAGTTGAGTAGTGACAGGCTCTGTGGCCCACAAAGCCTCAAGTATTTACTCTCTGGCCCTTTATAGAAAAAGTTTACTGACTCCTAGACTGGAGGATCTCCCATCTAGTTTCCATCTCTGTTAGCCAGCCTGGGGAGAACCTGGCTTTAAGTTAAAAAAATAATAAGAAAAAGAATAGAAAAATGATTATAGTAGTGCAATATCTGGCAAGAGAAATTAGACATAGAACATACTGTAATGTTAGAATCTGTTTCCCCATTTAATAGCGTTAGTGATTCAAGGTCACGTGGCTGTAACGAAGGAGTAAGGTCTCCATTGCCACTTTGTGCTGGCAGACTAATTTATTTGGTTAATTGCTTTTAAATAATTGATAGTGAATATATCAATGATTCCATTTAATACTTAATAATTAGGCTTCTTAAAAGTCACAAATATCCATATTTTGAAGGTAAAGAACACAGTTAAACTCTGACCAACAGTTAGAAGTATAATTAAGAATCTTTTTTATGTCATCACTATTCATCCAAGCAGATTATTTCCCGTTGTGATAAAAGATTTTCCACATCCATGCACTGGTGTTTATTGAAGGAGGATTCTAGTATGCAAGAAATGCTTAGAATAAAAAGTGATAAATATTGAACCTTAGTTGATTATATGTATGCTGACCTGTACTAATGTCTGCAGCTGACTTTGAAATGCATCAAAAAATAAGGTGGATTGCTGTGTGGATAGAGGAGTGGAAATGTGTTGAACCAAATATAGTAAGTTGTTAATTATAGAATCTGGGTAGTTGGTATAAGGGGGAACCAGTTTTTCACTGTAAGAAAAAAAGTGCAGCTTTTCTATATGTTTGAAGTTTTTCATTATAAAATTTTGGGTAAATGATTAGATTTAAGTGGCTGTGAGACAGTGAATTTAGAGAGGAGGATATGGGAGTGGATACACACATACGTATACTATACCTTCTTGCTTTTGCATTAAATAAATTATTGAAAGTTTGTGTATTAAGCAAACCTCATGTATATGACATGTTTCTCAGCTGTTGTATATTTCACAGATTTACTTCCTTTGGGAATATTCTTAGATTATAGTAAAAAACATGCAAGAATTGTAACGGTCACTTCAGGGCGTGTCCTGCCTTTTCATTATATGGTTTGTAACTCTTGAATTCTCTTACGTAGGCTCTTTTGAAAAGTTAGCCAAATGGCTGATAAGTTCATGTGATCTCTGTCCATATGGTAAAAGGATGCATTTACTAATGGATGTCGTACAACTTTCATTCCTTTTGGCATTCTTCCCAACTTGTAGGGCGTTAGGATTATCTTGTGTTAACAAAGTACTGAATAAATAGAGGGGGGCTGCACAACAAATACTCACTTTTTAAGAGTGGACATTTCTTAAGTGTCATTTTGTTTATTGTGAAATATATATTGAAAAATATATAAAAATATGTTCAGTTTAAATCACAATAATAAAGTTAATATCAAAGTACCTACCACTCATATTAAGAATTAGAGGAACTACTTATGCCCCATCCTAGTCACAATAGCTCCTCTTACCTCCTCTCTGTTGAGCTAAACTATGCTTATTTTTCTAATGAGTAGTCCCATGCTTTTGATTTAGTTTTACGTGGTTTTAATATGTGAACTAAAATATAGTTTAGTGTTGCCTATTTTTAAACTTTATATAAGGCAATGAAACTATACGTGTTCATTGTTGAGTGAAAACTCACCACTGCATAACATTCATCCATAAGGTATGTGTATCTCTGGTTCGTTCATTTTCATTGCTAGTTAGTATACCATTGTATGACTATACCACAGTTTATTTATTACTTCTACTTTTGGATTTTTGCTTTTGCCTGCAATGTTTTATTATTATTAGCAATGTTACTTTAGATGTGTAGAGTTTCTCTAGGTTGTATATATCTTAAAATGGAATTAGTAAGTTGTGGGATCATTGAAGGTACACATTTTTAAATACTCATTTATTGATGTCATTGCAATTGTTTTTCTTTAGTACTTAAAAGAATCCAACGGAGTTGCATTTGTGGGGCAGAATTACTGATAAGTTCACTCTCCCTTCTTTTTCGCTCCTTTCCCTCTTTCCCAGTATATGTACATACATACACAGACACACAGAGACACCCACACGCCCTTCATCAAGGGTTCAATCTGGAATATAAGTGCTTGCTTTATTATTTAAAAATAAAAACTAAGTTAAAATTCCTTTTTAACCTTCATATTTTATGTATGAATAGTTCCTGACTTATAAAGTTCTGGTATTTACAGCTACAAAGGCAGAGATTTTCCTTCCCTATACTAGATACCTTGCTCTTCTCTGTAAAGCTGAAATTCTGCTACAAGAAGGAAGGCAGGTTGTGTAACTGGAGATATGTTTCCAGTGCTGTAAGAGTGAGCTTTCCCCCAGAACAATGTTTGAAATAAGAGTTAGAATGATGTGTTATAATTTAGATTATTTTTATGCATCTTTTTTCTTTTTGATAACATCAGGAGTTTGCTCAGAAATTATCTTATAGGCAATTAAATGTCAGTTTATGGTTAACTAGATTCCTTTTGACGTATATTGACAAATAATATGATGACTCTATAGGTCAGAATGTTATCACCTGTCTCACTCAAACTTTATGTATTCTAGTATTTAAATAATTTCTGCAAGTTTTTATTACAGGTGTAAATGACACACAATAAAATACATATTTAAAGTATACAGTTTGGTAAGTTTTGACATGTATACACCCATGAAACTATCTCTGTGAAATCAAGGTAATAAACATTTTCATCACTCCTAGTAATTTCCTAGTCCCTTTGTGTAATACTTCTCTCCAGCCCCTCTCAAGCGTGGATCTTCTTTCTGTCACTGTAGAAAGAAAATTTTCTAGAATTCCGTATGAATGAAATTATACAGTAGATACCCTTTTTGGTGTGACTTCTTCTACTCAGTGTAGTTGGTTTTAGATTCCTCCGTGTTGTTCTTTTTATTGTTGAGTAGTATTCTGTTACATGGGTATACCATCATTTGTTTATTCATTCACCTGTTGTGGGTATTTGGGTTGTTCCCACTTTTCAGCACTTGTAAACTAGATGCTGTGCACATTTATGTGCAAGTCTTTGTATGGACATGGCTTTCATTTCTCTTGGATAAATACCTAGGAATGGGAATGATGGGTATCTGGTAAGTATATGTTTAACTTTTTAACAGGCTGTCAAAGTGTTTTCTAAGGTGCCATACCATTTTACATTTCCATCAGCAGTAGATGAGAGATTTAGTTGTTCTATATCCTCACCAAGACTGGTATATGTAGTCAGTCTTTAATTTAGCTTTCTTAGTAGGGGTGTAGGTGGTATCTTGTAGTTTTAGTTAGCATTTCCCTGATGATTAATGATGTTAAGCATCTTTTCATGTGCTTATTTACTATCTCTGTGTCGTCTTTGGTGAAGTGTCTGGTCATATCTGTTGTCCATTTCTATTAGGTTGTCTTCTTGTTTTTGAATTATGACTCCTCTATATTCTAGATACAAGTTCTTTGCAGAATATATGTTTTACAAATGTTTATTCTCAGTCTATGGCTTGCCCTTTTTTTTTTAAGAGTGTCTTTTGAAGACTAGAACTTTTAAAATTTTGAGTAAGTTCTGAAAGTTTTAATGAAGTCTAGAGAATTAGAACCAACAAAAAAAACCCTGAAATTCTTACTTTGCCCTGATTATTCACTGGTTGCCACCACAAGTCAAGTACTTAACATTACATTCTGCTCCTTCTGTGCAACTATCTTTGAATTGTAAATGGCTTAATGTTTTATTTGAACAGTCTTGTTTCATACTAGGCCCCTAGAGTTATAAAGATGAGTAATGTATGTCGTCTTTCTTCAAAGTGCTCATTTTTAGTATTTAATGTTTCTTCCTGTCGCCTGTCTTGTGCAGCCAGGTCCAGATACTTCCTTTGTCCAGTGCCTGCTACAGCTATAGATGCAATGAAGTTCTCAGTATATTTTTACCTTGTACTGTAGTTATGCTTTTTTCCACACACAAATGTCTTGTTCTTTGTATCCTCCATATATCATAGCATAGCTCCTTGTACACAGGGGATGCTCACTAAATGTTCAGTGATTGAATGGAATTATTGATGACCATATTTGAGTAAGAGTCTCCTGATTAATTAATTTATTGATAATAAAACCTCTGGCTATACTTTACTAAATGAATAAGAGATATTATTTCAGAGGCCATCATTGCAATAGATTGTTTTTCTAGATAGGACGAAGATACCTGATTTTTACTTGAGTGTTTTTGGGTGATCTTTTTGTACAACCCTGATTTAACATTATTATTATCATAAAAGTTTGTGTAGGGTAGTATAGCCTTGGATCTGTAGTCAGTTAAAAATTAAAGTCTTTCACAGTAAACTAACACACAGACAAAGAGAATAGTTAAGTGGTTACCAAAGAGGATGGGGGTTGAGAAGTGGGCACAAGGGGTTAAGCGGCACATTTATTTGGTGACTGACAATAATGTACAACTGAAATTCCACAGTGTTATAAGCTATTATGACCTCAATAAAATAAAGTAATTAAAGTCTTTCACAAAGTCTGCTCTGTTTATCAAGTTATGTATTTTGTAACTTTGGAATTCCTTTTAAAATCCATTGAAACATAGACTACATTTTAAGTGTATAGAGAAATATGTCAATAACTTACTTTCTTTATCTAGGTTCTGGGGACACCAACAAGGGAGCAAATTAGAGAAATGAACCCAAACTACACAGAATTCAAATTCCCTCAAATTAAGGCACATCCTTGGACTAAGGTGAGTCAAAAAGAGTTTTTTAAAAAGCACATTAACCAATAGTTAACTAAAGCTTGGGTTTCTCATTGTTCTTAACCTACACTATTTTGAGACTAGATGGCTGCCTGAGTACCAAGTACACAGCAGTTCTACGTGTAAAAATAATTGGGTAGTTGGACTTCAGTGTTCATTGACTATGTATGGTTTCGTCCCTATTGATTTCCTCTAGATAATTTCCAGCCTGGCTTTTTATTTGTAGGGTGAGGACAGTGTGCCTATATTATTAAAATATAGAATTTCATTAGGAATAGGATCTTATATGTAAGTTTTTTGGCTACTTAAAATTCGGAAATTAATTACTTTACATAGAGGTGCTTATTAGTTCAACATCATATTGCGTATGAAAACATACATTTCATATATTTTCTTTATTCTTTTTTAAACTATTAATATGTAGACCTTATCATAGATGATATTGTATGTTTTTCATCTCTTGTTTACTTTGCTATTGGTGTTTTGGAAGCAGGAATAAAAAGCAGATTTGATCTTGCTAGGTTGATATGTTATGTTGAAAGCAATTGATATGTTAACAGGATGCCACTAGCCATTAGAAAAGCTTAACCTCCACATTAGATGGAACCAATTCTAAGAGCGTAAGTCCTAATTTACTGGAAGACTTTTTTTTTCTTTGATACTAATTGAAATGAATTTATTAAAAAGTTTTTTCATCTCAGTTTGATTTGTGAGATGAGGTGTGCAGAGGGAAAAAAATCTCAATAGGATTTATAAACTAGAGTGAATCTCTAGCTTCCTCATTTTATAGCTTCAGAAACTGGCCAAAGATACCAAGTGACTTAAACAAGATTACATAGGTGTCTGTGACAAGGCCAGGATTAAACTTTTGTGTGTGTGTGTGTTTAATGCCACATCTTTTAAGTTTCTAATTATGTGCCATGCACACCCCTCCCCCATTTACTTATATTTCATTTTATATTTTTGTGGCTTAAAAATATTCAACATTTTGATATGTATTTCAAGCAAAAGCTCTCTGTATTTAAAAGTGTACATATAACAGTTTGTTTTGAACATTGGTAAGTTCATTTAATTGGTTATAGATCTTTTATAATAAGAGATGAAGTAATTTAGGGCTATAGGTGAAATAGCTGACATTCCCAGATTTAAAGTACGTGTTTTTCTGTCTCTAAATTGTGTTATGATTCTAGTTACTTTCCTTCAGGTTCTCATAATCTCATTACCTCTCTTCACTTCAGAAAATCCTCGTTACTAATTATTTATTTATTATTTAGAATCAAAGACAGTAGTATAGAAGATATTTAGGGTCTCTCACCTGGCTCTAACTCAGAGAATCCTAAGTGGCCTATTTGGATTTAGAGTTTGAATCCAGTAAAATTATTCTAAGTTAATGTGTTTATTATAAGTGATTTGTAGTGTACTGTGATTTCACTCACGTTAAAGAAAAACAAAAAAAGAATTCTGTATTGAATAATACAGAGAAATATTCCAAAATGCTAACAGTGGTTTGGGTAAGAAGAGTGTAGGTGATTTTATTTTCTTTGTTCTGCATTTCCATATTTTCTTTAATAAGCATGTTATTTTTATGGAGAAAGAAAAATAAAGCTCTTTTTGGTATAATCTAAGTATTCATCATGTGTAACCCTTAATAGAGAGTTTCTGACCAATATAATGCTGAAATTGAGGTCGTGAAATCAACAGATCCTGTGTTTTTTGGTTTTTTTTAAATCAAGACTGCCACCAATATTAGTGTCATATTCTGCGTTTTTTCCGTGGTTTATATCTCTTCAATTTAGCTATTAGCCAGAATGGAATGTGAGGAATGATTGGTTATAATTAAAATGTGGCCAACAGATTTGTGTTCAATTTATATGTTATACATCTTCCTTTGCCCTTGTGGCTTCCTGATGTTTCTATGTCTTACACTAATGCATTTCAAACTTGAATAATCTATATAAAGCCATTTTATTCGTTTATTTAGGTTTCCATTCCTGTACCACGTGCAGAATAACGACTCAATTCTCCCACCTATTTTGTCTGTTCAGACTACTGTGAACTCTTCATTTATATAGTGTGCCTTAATTTGGTTTTCACTTAGTACAAATGCATTTATTATGTATTTAACTTATGTTAATTTCTCATTAGTGCATACAACTAGATTAGTGTTATTGTGGTTGTAAACGCAACACCAAATTCAGGCACAGAAATTTCATGGCACTACTCTGTCATCTAGATGAATCTAGATGATACAGAATATGTTTATATTGATTTTTAAAAATAGGTTATTATCAAAATGAGAATACAAAATTTTAAATTTCTAGAGGGAACTCAGTCCCCTCACCCCTGTATTATGATAGTGGACACCCACTTGAGAAATGCTCCCTTATGCTAGGCAGCCAATGGAGTGATTTTTTAAAAACATGCATAATGTTGTTCTCTAAAGAGGAGAGTTTCTTGCCTTTGGAGGGCAGGTAAACAGGAGTCTGGAAACAAAAGCTGTTTTGTCTTCATTGCTATTTTGTGTTAGACCCACTTTAGCCTCGTTTCCTGATGCTGTGGGCATGTGAACCCTGATTTTCTGTGCTGCAGTGTGGTACAGCTATATATACATATACATATATATATGTATGTATGTGTGTATATATATATATATGGGAGCTGGTGTTCTCAAAAAAGTAGACAGACATAAATATTAAGGGAGAAAATATCTTCTGTGGAAACATTGAGGTGAGAGGATGCACATGTGTAGGAAAGATAGCAAACAAAAGAACAAAACAATGAGATGATCCCATTGTGGTATATAGCAGGAATCTTGAGAATTTAGAAATCCACTAAGTTGTCCTTAGACTATTGCTTAACAGCCAAAGCAACATAATTCATTTAAGTAGGAAGGGAAATAGGCGCCGTTTTGAAACAGGGGTCATTATTGGGAGTGGGGAGGATAAAGACCTCTGCACTGGTGTACACTGTACACTTCAAAGAATAAAAGCCAGATGGTAAGCAAAAGTAAGTGATGCAAAAGTAGATTGAGAATTAAATAGAGACGGAGATGGGTTGGAAGAAGAGAGGAGGCTTAAATTCTGCATTTAGTACATGGAGGTGTGGTTAAATGACAGTCTGTTAGGTATGAAGTGAAGTTCTGATTTAAGCCCTGCTCCTACTCACTGTGCCTCAAGTTTTTTCTTTTATAAGATGGCAATTAGTTGTTGTGTCTCTAATCCAGATTCTCTTGAAAATGTGGTTAAAATATGCATATAAAGGATTATTTTATTTTAGTTCTGAATAAATGTAAAGATTCTACCTCCAGTATAGTTTTGTGATTTGTCCTATCTCCACTGCCCTGATTTTAGTTTACGCCATCATTATATCGTAGAATTGTTAAAACAACCTTCTCCCTTCTGGCCGATTCCCCTCCTTCTGTTTCATATCCTCATTGCTGTCAAAGTTAACTTTCTTAAAAGCTCACGTGATACTGTCACTCCTACTTAAAAGTATCTGATTTCTCATTGCCTTTAGGAAAATTTGGTATAATATATACATAATGACATGGGTGATCATATGCCCCAATTTATGCTTGTCCAATGTAAGTATTAATTGCATGCCCCATCACTCTCAGCAGTGTTCCAGTTTGGATGACAGATTCTCCGGTCACTCGGTTCCTAATCATTTATACCTTTCCTTTCCAGAAAAGCAAGAGATTTAGTTCTTGTCCTTCTCCTGGCCTTCCCTGAGGCATCTCATCAGTTGAACTCAGTCTCTTTCCCAGGTTCTCCACCTCCTCCACCCAGTTGGGCAAAGAATTTAAAAGCCTAGTCTGTAGTTAGGGTAGATTATGGATTTCTAATAAGGTTATGTTGTAATAGATGTATGTTTTTTTTTCCCCATTTTGAGTAACTGATTCTGCTAAACTTTTGTTTAAAGTTCCTTAAGACAAGTATTCCCCCTTTATCCTGGTAGTAAATAATCGTAGGAGGTCAGTTACTTAACACAGATGTTTGTGTATTCTTTCAGAGTAATGAAATTCATAAGTGATATATCTGGTCAGCAGAAGGATTAGAATCCCAAAGGCCCTGATCTCTTTCGTTGGATTAGGGCTGTTTAATATGTTAGCTACATAGGTGAATGTTGTCTTGCTTAGAGCTGGCTTCAAAGGGGCCGTGCAGTCATGCTGAATTTTTTGATCGAACAAAATGTTCTCCTGACTGTTCTTAGAGAAGCCACATTGTTTCTACCTCTTGCCAGTGTCTCTTTTTCACTTAGAATGTTTTTCTTCTCTACTTACCAAGTCTTAACCTTTTCTGGAGACCTCAGATCTCACTTCTCCCATGAAATATTTTCTAATTATCCCAGCTCTCCGTGATTCTTCCCACCTCATAACTCCTGTAGTATCTACCAGGTCATGCCATATGTATTACAGCAGTTCCTAATTTCTCTTGTGTAATGGTAATCGTGAAATGGGTATTAATTACTTCACAATGTTTCTTGCTCAGTTTTTGGCATGCGTGATAGGTTTACATAATAGTTAAGTATCTGTAGGATATGTAGGACCATAGATCATTGGTTAAGTATTCCAGAAAGCATTCTCCACAAAAATCAGTCCTTACATACCTGATTTCTTAGAACACTGTCCACATTCTTCAAAATAAATGAATACTAGTATTTCCAGAAAATTGAATTCTGAGATCGTTTCAGCTATCAAAGGAATCAAACTAGACTGAACAAGTTATTATTTTTATTATTCTCTTTACTTAAAGCTAAAGAAAAATACCCCTCTATACTTGTTTTTTTAAGACTTTCTTCATAATCTTACATTTTTTTCTGAGCCTTTCAATACAAGATTTTCACTTGATAAACTTACCTGTTCTAACTATAGTTTAACACATTACCAAAAATGCCTTCAGTGGGGCCTAGAGAGCACAAAAACAAAGATTGCTGTCAAACTTCTTTTTATGCAAGTCCACTCAATTTATGTTTTCTGGTCTCTCTGCTTTACTCATTTTACTCACGTGTGTTCCAGAAAGCATAAAACCGTGCTGGAAATTTCTCTTGGTTCCTAAAATTGCCAGTTGTCTGTTTTGTTATTTTGCTTAGGTGAATCAGTTTCTATATTATTACTAAACCCTCTCTGCCCTGAGCATTATACTAATCCGTTATCACTTGTCTCATAAATGCACTATGTTCTCTGCTGAATTTTCTACATTTTTTCTGAATTTCTCTGTATCTTTGTTGGTGCTAGAATAGTCACTTCTTTTCTAACATCTTTCTTGTTGTGTGAGTGGACTTCCTCACTTTTCTGTTTATACTGGCTATACTCCCATTTCTTTGCTGGAAACTATACACCTTGAAATCCACCTACTAGGTTGGCTAATCCATATGTGAGAGTAATAATATGAAAAAGAATACTACGACATAAGATTCAAGATCGCTTGTGGGCAGTAGAGGATAGGCTTGGGAGTGGATTGAAAAAGAAGGCAAAAATCTATTTTAAATTTATCGTATGTTCTTTAAAACCCATATCTCCTATGTAACTGGTGCTGTGCTGAATGCCATAAAGGATGCAAAAGAAATAAAATATATAGTCCTTGTCCTTGAAAAGCTTACAGGTGATGTAACTGCCTCAGCTGAAGCAAGTATTGAATAATATAAGATAAAATGTAACCATATACTTGATGGTGTGCTATACGTGTTCAAAGGTGTTTCACAGGCTCTTAAGTATTATGAGACAGATCTCCAGTGAGAGTGGTGGAGGGAAAAAGGAAGCCTCCTTAAAGGTTGATAGAAGGGGGAGGAGGGACTGTTGAAGGAGGATTTGGATTTGCTTAAGTGTGGATGAAGTTAGGGATTGTTGTAGCCTAGGGGACTGACTGTCCCTTAAGATGAGGCGGTGTGGATGAAAAGGAAATATTCCAGTATTCTTAAGAAGGTCATCCTTACTACAGTACTTATTTTATGAACAACGAGAGATTAAATTGGATAAGTGGACATTTGGTAAATCGCACTTTTGTGTAGCCTATAGTACTATTTTATCCGTGAATGATGTTAGAGCGAAAAATTATACTGTGTAGTTAAATGCTGATATCAACACATTTATTTCTTATATATAGCAGAGCTCAGGAAAACTTAATAAGCCTTTTAATTAATAGCTGAAATTTATTGAATCCTAGCTCTGTCTTGGCTAAGGAAGGGATGTTTGTGTTTCTTAGGAATTAGGTACTACATATGAGCACTTAAGTAGACTTAGATCTTTTCTTAGTTAATTAACTTGGCTAATTAACATAATTAACTAGTGAACAAATCCATAGCACTGTCTCACTTTTAATCTTGTATTTAGGTTTACAAATTTCAAATAATTTTAGGTGATTAATAGATTACTTGAGAGCCAATCTTGGGGTTGCTCTTTAGGTGTGTTCATGGTTTATTGGTTTTTAACATTGAGTGCTTGTCTGTTTTGTGCATAACCAAAGAACAGTGTCTGTGTTGTACATTTATCACAATGAAAACTAGGGAGGAGTAGCTGTTCAGAACAGGCACAGCACTTGTTCTGTGTTCTCCGTAGATTAATTATCATTGCCCATAGGCATTTTTACATTGCTCTGGTTGGCTGTTTAATACAGTAGAATTATTGAGAGCTGATGCTATGAGAATCGACCATAGGCCTTGGTATGGTATATATGAATGGTTATTTTAAAGGGCTTAAGATTCAGTCATACGACAGTTAGCTCCAGGTTGAAATTTGATATTTGATAGCAAAAGTCTATTCTAGGACATATAAGGGGAAAATTATGTCTCTCATTTTTGAGTTATCCAAATGCAAATTTATTTTGAATAATTCTTCATTTAAGGACTCATTTGCATTTGTTCAATACCACTGAGACTTTCATTTTGAAAAAAATGAATTTTTTCTGTTAGTTTCTTCTATGGACTGGTATTTGTGATGAGAGTTCATTTGTCTCAATTTAAGAAAATGAGTTGCTGCACAGGTGAGGTAGTATTTGAATCACTTAAAAGTTCATGTCAGTGTTTTGGTTCTTTTCAATTTTTTCTTTCTCTTTTCTTTCTTTCGTTTATTTTTTGCTTTGTTTTGTTTTATTTACTTTTGTTTTTAGTTTTTATAAGGGGGCGTTTTGGGCTCTTCATGGCCTTGCTGACCTACTTGGCTGGCCATATTTAGTCTGCGCACTAATTGTTAGTTGGCCCACTTGAGTCTTACTTTGTGCTCTCAGTTTTTTTAGTCTGGTTTTCTATTTTTGTCCACCTGGTTGTGTTTTATTTAGTTCATGAGAGATTTTTATTCTATTGGGCCGGAGTTTAATCCGTGTACTAAATTTTAGTCTGCAGACTAAAAGTAATCCGCGGATTATTTATGTTTGCAAAATATTTAATTCCCCCACTGGAAACTATCCTAAAAGAATGTTAAATTCTCTTAGAATAGCCGAGGGAATTCACAGCTACGGGTGAGTTCTGCCGTTTTTTGTTCTCAATACCTAGACATAATAGACCCTACATACCTCCCTTGCATATTTGGCTCCGTTGTGCCTAGGTGTTGGTGTACATTACTATGCATGTCACCTATAACTGTGACTGTCCCTTAGTTGTATTGTTTATTGTATATATTTTTGTTTAGCTTTTGGTGGGTGAATTGGGCATATTTGCAGATGGAACTGTGTTGAATTTGTAGTGCTCAAAGATGTAGGATTTTTTCAATGAGTTTTTCCAAAAAAGGAAAGAATGTTCTATATTTATTTTTTCTAAGTAATGGGTGCAAGGGTATGAGGGGCACAGCCCACTGTAGAAGAAGTAAGTTTATACCCTCACTCCTGAGGCGATATGTCAATTTCCTGAAGAGTCCTAAGATAATGAGAACACCAGCAAATATCTTTTAGCAGGGAAGTCAATCCAAAATGCAGAATAATCCGCGGTGGCCTGATCCTTCTTAGCTCACACAAATTGAAAATATCTGGCTTGAAATCTATAGTAATATTAATTAAATATATTTATTACTTTGCTCTCATCACTAATAATTTAGCAAAAAAAATGTTTATACTGTGTAACTGGAATGCATTAATAGAGAAAAATTAGTATAATGGGTACTCATATCTTAAAAGCAGGCTCATCTGCCCCCTCCCAGCCATGTCAATGGATGGTGAATCCGGGTCTTAGAAGACCAAACACTTTACTTTGGGAACTTTACTTATAGATTTCATTTTGATTTTAACTTTTTTTGGTTTTGTATTTTTTTAATAAACGCACTGGCATTGGAACATAATAAACTAAAATAAAAATGTTTCTTTACTGTGCCTCACCATTGCGCAATCAAAAATTTTTTTGCATACACTGTGGTGAAATAATTTTTAAAACTTGGACTTGCTACTGTGGAGACTGATGTTTAAAGTTTATAACTGTATAAACATTTTCTATGTCCCCCCCCACACCATGGATTTCTTATAACATTGGATATATTTTTCCTTGCTGGACTATTCTCTTTTGGATTGACTTCCCCTGTTTGGATTATTTCACTGCATTATCATCTTTAGGATTCGTCAGGAACAGGACATTTCACCTCAGGAGTGCGGGTATGTACTTAATTTTTTTTTCCGAAAATTTCAGGGCAAGTCTATAAAACTAGGGGTAAAACCTTTTTTGAAAGACTGAATAGTTATTCATTCTTGAAATGTAATAGTAAAAACGATGTAGGTCACTATAATTTCTTTTTTCATTCACTGTATGATATAGGTTTGGCTTATGGTATATTTAGATTGTCAGTCTCCTGAGTGATTTATTGACTTCTAGACTGAAGTTTAGGAATTGTGGTGTTTGAAAATATTTTTACAAGAATAAATAATGACAAAGATCCACAGAACCAAAAGTTCTGTGTTAGGCAATTTAAATGAGTAGGCAATGAAATGGCAGCAGAAACTTCTTTATTAAAAGCCAAATTTCAGTAGTTATTGGTTTCCTTTTCTTTAGACACAAGGATATTTCAGAAGAGCTGTTTTCTAGTTTGGCCTGTAATTTTTGGAAGTTGCATGCTACCATACCCTGTATTATGCTCAGAAATCTGAACTTTGGGAGACACTGAGTTTTGACCCCACATAATTTTCCACTTAGCCTTCATCCACAGAGTACTGAACCAAGGCTTTTCTCATCAGGAAACTCTGATAGCGTTTAAAGTAATAATGGATACTTTTCTCAAAGGCAGGTTAAGACTTGATTTTAGCGTAGGGTCTTGGAATGAGTTCTTTTCTCTATTGTTTTTAACTCTTTGGTTCCATGAGTTAGGATTCCCTGGCAAAATAATCTAATGTGTTTTAGTACCCACATGGATGGTCACTTGTAGCCAGTAAGATACCAAAAAGATGTGGATGACTTTCTTTTTTAAACAATCAAAAATAAGCTTACAATGCTAGTCTATTAGTAACTTTAACACAAAATCCTCATTGATATAACATGAAATTTTTTCATTTAAAATACCCTCACTGTCCAGCTACCCTACATTTGAATGTTAGCAGGAGATAATTATTTCTGCTTTTGGTGGTACTTTTAATTCTGCTTATGTGCTCCCATATTGGTGCAGAAGCACTTTTGATTAGACTGGCTAGCAAAATAAATCCATATGCTGTCAGATAAATGCAGACTTCCCTCAGAGATAAAATATGTCAGTACTGCTTAATATTTTTATGAAAAATTTTCTGATTTTGCCCACTCACTATTTTCTTTTACCTTCTGAGTTTATTATGGACCTGGCAGGGGAGCAGGAGAGGGGAAAATGACCAAGAACAGTAGAAGATCTAAACATTTCAAATAATACAATGGTTTCCTTGACTGAAGCAAGTATGATCCCTCAAAAGAATAAAGATAAAGCAGTTTTTTACCTTACAGAGAGTTTTCTAATGTAGCCAAGTAAATTGACTGAGACTTTTAATGTTCTAAAATAAATTCCTAAGATCCTACTCAAACCAATTTCTGAATTTCCATGGAAAATATCTTTATTAATAATAAACTTTGTGTAAAAACAAACGAAAAAAAGTTTTCACTGTAGAAAGTACTCTTATAATCTCTTGAAATCTAATAAGCTTATAGTAGTAACTAGTTCTCCTACCTTCAGCCTGAGTGAATAGCCAGATGGTACCTGAGCCATTCTCCCTAGGAAACCTTAGTCTTCCAGGCTCCTCCACGCCTTGTCTCAATCTCCATGTCCTTCCCTCACTTGTACCATTGATAGACGTCTGCATATGTCTGCCCACCTCCACCGCTGCCACTACACACCTCCAGTTTGATTCTGTGTTCTTCCTATCAAGGGTTATGTTTCATTTTTCTTTAGTTTCAAAGGCTTTCTGTCCATCTGCTCTGTTTTTCCCCCTTCTGCTTTTATTCTTTAACTGTCCATAATTTAGAACAAAGTATATTTTCATTGCTTTATGTGTTGATTAGGAATTTTAAGACATAGATGGACAGAAAGCTTTCTATCCTTTAAGCAAATGGATTTATTTGCATTTGCTTTAAAATAGCCTTCAGTTGACTCTTTTTGTGAGTTAATGGCTCTGAATGAAAAGTACGGTTCTCTCTCCCTGATGAAAACCCTAGAATATTCATTGAATATTCATTCAAATGAGAGTAATCTGACCAGGTTCATGATAACAGCTACTTGAGAAAACATTTGACGTTTTGTCAAATTCTGGGTATTCAAGAATTTCTTCAAATAATGAAAGACTCTGTTTATTGAAGACGTAATACCAAATCCTTAACATTTATAGACCTATAGTAAACAGATGCTGATTCCCAAATTTGAAAAGGGCCATCCATTGTCTACAGTTGTTCTGCTAAAAATACAAAAGAGGCAACTTTTCATCTACTGCCACAGCAGTCAAAAGTTTAAAATTTTTTTTATATTCCTGTAGTTGTGCTTGCCTCCGGAACCCAGCCTTTCTCTGGTGCCTGTCATATTTTGCGTGCATGTTTGATTTACTGCTTTGTTATTAGCATATGTAGATTTTTTTCCATTTCCCCTAGTTTTTTCCTCTGAGCTTTTCTCACATAGTCTTTAATTATCAGTTCACCCCAGTGTGGTGAATCATATGCAGTTAACGCTTTTCATTCTAGAAGGTTCCTTTCACAAATGCAACCGTGTTTTTGTACGTGGTGGGAATTAACTCAGTACTCAGAGGATAATTTGCTAAGATTCTTACAATAGAACATTAGTTGTTTTTTCCCTTTCTTTGTACTGCAGGTCTTCCGACCCCGAACTCCACCGGAGGCAATTGCACTGTGTAGCCGTCTGTTGGAGTATACACCAACTGCCCGATTGACACCACTGGAAGCTTGTGCACATTCATTTTTTGATGAATTACGGGACCCAAATGTCAAACTACCAAATGGGCGAGACACACCTGCACTCTTCAACTTCACCACTCAAGGTAATTCCACATGCTTAGTTCTGGGAAAGCTACACATGGTTGTGAAGTGACACTGTTAGTAAAAATCTGTGTAGGACAAAAGTACTAAGTACTTATGCAGGTAGGAAACATCCTTTCTAACCACTTAATAGGCTACTGCTCTTATGGTGTTGAACAAAATAGTGGCAGATAAAATGTTTCAAATAGCCATAACTTCTCTAATTTTTAGCAGGTTATTATAATAAATCTTGGCACATGAGAAGTTATAGAGGTTTCACTAATAAGACTGATGTACAGTTTAATCTTCAGGTTTGTATCTGACACTTAGAATATTAGCATTCCTTGCTTTCCAAGGATTTATATCAAGCTTTTTACACCTGGAAATAAATTGGTGGCTGTATTTGTATAAATTCAGATGTCTTACAAACGGGGAGAACTGGAGTCCTATATCCTTTCTTAGAACTTAGATAAGAGATGTAGATAGAGAAATTCTCATCACCCCAGCAGCTTGGCACCATTGCTCCTGCTGAGAAAATATTGAAAGGAAAACTGAGTTTGTGTATTCATGGTTTCTAAAAGACTTAGAAATAGTCATTATTTCTTCACCACTTCCGTGTTCACTTTTCTTTCTGATTAAGACCCTAAGTGATTCAATCAGTCAGCCACACTGCCTCTGATAATATGATTTTTCTTCTTAAACTGAACCTAAGTGTATAATTCCTTATAAGTAAAACAAGCAATAAAGAGTTGATTGATTGACTGATTACTAAGCTTTTCAAGCTAAAAATATAGAAGGGGGATGGAAAGCTTTCTGTGATCAGGAAATAGATTATTTCCTTTATTCTAAGGTGAATTTTCCCCACATATTTCAACTTTTCTAAAATTGACTATGGAAAAATGCATTACTTTAAGCTGTAGATTTGGAAGATCTAAGTTTCTAGTAAAATAGACTTGGATAATCCCATTGACTATAATCTTAAACTGTCAATGTTATATAACTACTGGCAGTGCTGATGCAGTCTTAAATTACATTCATAAAAGAAAAAATGTTTGGATATCCTAGGACTATTAATTTTATTTAGGGCTGATCAGAAATCATTTGGAATGTTGTTTTAGGCCTGACTATGCCATTTTAAGAAGAATATTAATGAATGGTGGGTAGGTTATACACAGGAGCAAAACTGAATATAGAACCTGGAAAGTGAAGACTTAAGGGATTCCTAAGAGCTGTCTAAAAATACCTCCAAGATTATCTTCTAAAGAAAGGAGTAGACATATATTATTTCTCCAGATTGCAAAACTGAAAATAGTAGCAGAAAATTAGAGAGCAGTACACATTTGGGCTTACTATAAAGACCTCAGCTTCTGGCACAAATAGAGACCGAGTACAATTATTGATGAATCAGTGAAGTTTTTAATTGTTTAATAGTGGAACAAGTTATTTTCAAAACATTGATCTCTGTATCAGAAAAAAACTGGATGATGTCAAATATTGTAGGTAAGATTACTCCAGTTTGGCAGGAGGTTAGACTGGGAGACTCTTCTTGGCCTCTTTCAGAGCAAAGATTCTGTGATTCCATGTCATGTAAGTTTTTGACCGCTTCAGAAAATAAACTTAATTTTTATTGCTATTGTCTTAATCAAGAGTAATGCATGTAGATTGAGGAAAATGTTTAAAATACAATGGTAGTGTAGATAAAAAAGTCACAATCCCAAAATAATCACTTGTAGAATTTTATGATGTAGCTCTTTTCAATCTTGTTTCTAATGTGTATACTGATAATCCTTGAATGTAAAGTATCCTCTATTTTCCCATTAAGAAGATCCCAGGGGCTGGCCCCATGGCCAAGTGGTTAAGTTTGCACAGTCTGCTTCGGCACCCCAGGGTTTCGCTGGTTTGGATCCTGGGCATTGACTTGGCACCGCTCGTCAAGCCATGCTGAGGCAGCGTCCCACATGCCACAACTAGAAGGACCCACAACTAACATATACAGCTATGTACTGGGGGGCTTTGGGGAGAAAAAGGAAAAATGAAATCTTAAAAAAAAAAAAAGAAGATCTCAAAGGGTTTTTTCAATTAACTTGAATGTATTTAAAATTATATATTTCATAAATTTAATATAATTTAGAAATTTTGCATCTCAAATTTCATAAAATAATTTTGTTTAAACTCTATATGCATCTTTTGCATCTATCTATTTGTAACCAATAGAGCTACTTTTTGAACCATCTATCATAGTTTTTTAGGTACATCACCTAAATTTTTTTATATGAGGCACTTTTTGAATCTATATAAGGCCACCATTGGAAGTTGTACAAATACCCTTTTACACAAGGTGATTAATTTTTTTCTTTTGTACTGTAGGTATATGTTTATTATCTGTACAATATAACTATTTGTTGGATTGCTTTTTAAGTGGTCTCTAAAAGGCTTTTGTATATAGTGACATCTAGCACTGGGAATTATGGAGCCTTAATATCAGAAACTACTAAGTTAATGTTAAATTTCTTTGCCTACCCCCCCCTTTTTTTTTCCTACTACTTCCGTCAGGTGACCTTAAAGTTTCTCAAACCAACATTGACTGAGGGTTTTTTCCTCACACTCTGTGTCTTCTCCAACAAGTACCTTGTTTCTCAAAATACCCGCATCAAGAAATCCCCTTGTTAAGTGAGCAACTTGGTAGAAACCCAAATATGACATGATGTTTATGATGGATACATTTTAGAGAGTACTTCTCCTTATGTTCAGACCTATTTGGTACATACTCTTCAGTGTGTGTGAGCAGTGCACCTGTATCTTCAAAATCAAGATACTACTTAAACCTTTTATGTGATCAGATTTAAAAATCTGGGATTCTGTTTCACTGTTCACATGCCCCATTTTTAAAGTAATTATATTTCATTCTTTAGTCACTGGCTAATAATTTTCCATTATTACTAAAGAAAATAAAATTTAAAAACAACTAAATTTGTTATTTTATGAATTTCTAAGCTTTTTTAAAATTTGAGATAAGATTCTCATGAGGGTGAACCATTTTAAAGTAAACAATTCAGTGGCATTTAGTATATTCACAGTGTTGTACAACTACCACCTCTGTCAAGTTCCAAAACATTTTCATTGCTCCTAAGGAAAACTCCATACCCATTCATCAGTTACTCCCCATTAACCCCCTCCTCCAACCCCTGGCAACCATCAACCTGTTTCCAGGAGTCTCTGGATTTACCAAAACTGGATGTTTCATATAAAATGTGACTTTCGTGTCTGGCTTTTTTCACTTAGCATGACATTTTCAAGGTTGATCTGTGTTGTAGCTTGTATTAGTATTTCATTCATTTTTATGGCTGTATCATGTCTTAATCAGTTCAGGCTGCTATAACAAAATATAGACTGAGTGGCTTAAACAACAAGCATTTATTTCTCACAGTTCTGGAGGCTGGGAAGTCCAAGATCAAGGTGCTGGTAGATTCAGTGTCTGGTGAGGGCCTACTCCCTAGTTTGCAGATTACTACCTTCTTGCTGTACCCTCATATGGTAAAGAGAGATCACCTCTCTTATGTCTCTTATTGACCACTAATCCCATTCATAAGTGCTCTACTCTTATGACCTAATTACCTCCCAAAAGCCCTACTTCCAAATACCATTACGCTGGGGACTAGGGCTTCAGCATATGAATCTTAGAGGGACACAGACATTCAGTCCATAGCCTATGGATACCACGTTTTGCTTATCCATCCATTGATGGACATTTGGTTTGTTTCTACCTTTTGATTGCTGTGAATAGTGCTGCCATATGACCATTTGTGTACAAGTATTTGTTTGAATACTTGTTTTCAATTCTTTTGAGTATTGCTGGGTCGTATAGTAATTCTATGTTTAGTTTTTTTGAGGAACTGCCAAACTATTGTCCACAGTGGCTTGCACTTTTACATTGCCACTAACAATGTACAAGGGTTCCAGTTTCTCCACATCCTCTCCTATAATTATTTTCCTCTTTTTTTTTTTTCAATAGCCATCCTAGTGAGTGTGAAGTGATATCTCATTGTAGTCCTAAGCTTATTAGAATATAATGAATCAGGACCTGGTAAAAGCTATTTATGTGTTCTCTAATAAGTTACCTTCATAATATAGATTAACATGAAAATAAATTGGCTTAGATTTTAGAATATGGTCTTGAAAATAGTGGAAGGACTTGTGAATGGGCAGTTTTCATACTGTTAACAAACAGAATCAACTAACTTTAATGTCCTTAGAAGCCTCCGTAGTTGTTATGATACTTCACTTTGACACGTGTTTTTAAAGAAAAGGCTCAATTTAAAGAAGACTAAATAATCTAGTTCAAACTTTATTCATACGTATCTAATATTTACAAGTTTTTTTAAAAGAATGAAGATTGTTTTATTTTGATATTTTAAATTGTTATATATGTCTTTGAGGATTTGAAGAGCATGTGTATGTTTCAATGTGATGTGTGTAGACACAGTGTGCAATCTCTGTGATGTGATTCTGTAGATATCAGTGAATAGAATGTACATGAGTCTTTGTATCTATTCAAATGGACCCTGTAAATATATCCTTGAAATTGTTTTTCATAAAACTAAATGTAGTAAGTTGAAAGTGGCATCATTTAAGTTTAAAGGGCCATCATCATGGCTCTCCTTTTTTCAGTGTTAAAATGCCTTCTCTGAAATGCCATTCTGAAACTAGGCTGTGATCACCTAGTAGTATTTTCTCCCTGGCCTTCTACATCACTTGAACAGTGTTTCTATATAAGGACACAGCTGTCCAGGGAGGAGGTGTTATTTGATGTCATTCTATTTGATTCTCTGTATTCTCATTTTGGAGCAGTGTTTCCAAATGGTGATCTTGTTTACTAAAGCAAAGATATAACTGTTGTGCAGATGCAAATTTAAAGCACATACTAGTTAATAGCAATTAATGGATGATCAGAATAAAACTGAGTAAGGCAAGAGGTTGAAGAAGGAGAACCAGTCCTCTAATTGGTTGTATAGTCAGAGAGAGTCCAGAAATAGGAAACATTGGGGATGGGGCATTAATGAGGTTCTGCTGTAAGCAGAATAAAACCCTCCTCCATTCTCACAACAAATTTTCAGTACTACTTCCCCCGAATGAAATAAAGATAATCCCTGATCTACATGTAGTAGCTACTCAATGAATGTTTGAGTGGGTGACGCATGCCACTTTAAATAAACACAGTATTAATTCATGCAACCAGTATTTATTGGACATTTCTAATGTTCCCTCTGGTTGTTGTTACTGTTGGTTTGGTTTTTTTGTTGTAGTTTTTTGCTGAGGAAAAATCACCCTGAGCTAACATCTATGCCAGTCTTCCTCTGTTTTGTATGTGAGTCCCCGCCACAGCATAGCAGCCAACAAGCAGTGTAGGTCTGCACCCGGGAATTGAACCCTGGCCACCAAAGTGGAGTGCTCCAAACTTAACCAGTAGGCCATAGGGGCAGCCCCTCTTATGGTTGTTTTAATTGGCACGGTAAACCTACCCATAGAACAAAACTCTGAAGATTGAACACTTGAGTAAAATACAGTGTTGTATTAAAGTTTACAACAAATCTAACTGCAGTTTGGCATTTATTACTGTGCCATGAATAATTAGCCAAAATGGTAGTTAGTATTTCTTTCATATAATCAAAACAAGTATTTCTGTGATCAACTAGAGGAAGAAGAGAGATGAAAATATATATGGGACAGAAAACTTTGAGATTCTTCTGACCTCCTGAACCCATAACTCAGGAGACTTTCAGACCTCTCATTTTTCTGGCACTTGAGCTTCAGTGTTCTTGGACCCCCTGCCTGACAGTATTACCTGCATCTAGACATTGGAAACCAGGACAGACTTGACACACACCCTTCTCTCTCTTTCCTCAGGTCATTAGATCTGAAAGGTTGGACATAACTGAATCAGACCTGAGGAAGCAGGTAGAATCAGGAAATCCCAGCAGGGATCGTTATTTTCTGTATTTTCCAATTCCTTGCCTATTCCAAGGCTGAAATATATTGGGAAATAGGTTGTTTTGTGTGTTTAAAGGTGAGTTTCCAACTAACACACATTCCCAGTCCCAATTTTCTGCCCAATTTGTATGAAATTTTACTAAGTGAAATTATTTTAGCAAGCATTGTCCCTCTGAGGGCATAGGATAGGATGGGAGTTGGGCAGGGATGAGTAAAGATTATCAGCTGTTTATATTAGAATGATTTAGTTTGAAGAGTATGCTGCTCTACCACCTAGCTAAGTTATCTGAGAGAATGGTAGCTTTGTTGTGGGGAGTTGAGGAGGAGTGGTGACTTATTGGCTAGGCCAGAAGAAGGGGGAACTGCTTAAATGAGAGTTAAAATAGGATATTTGGGGCAACCAGAGAGCAACATGAAAACCTCAGGCAGACTGTGGATGTTTTGGGGAACTAGGGACAAGCATATGGATGTGAGGAAAGCAGATAGTAAAACAGAAAAGGGGGTTCAGAAAGTAAAGATATAAAGGACAGTAAAATAATCAGTAAGAGAAAACAAAAAGAAATGAGAAAAGGATCAGAGAAAGAGATTTTTAAAAGTGTAGGAATGTGTTCCAGAATAGGAAGTGATGAAAATAGGATTGAGAACAAGTTAGGAATGGGCAACAAAAGCACTAAGAGTTCTGGAAGCCCAGCTCATCAAAGGGTTATACTTCCTTCATTTGAGAGCAGTAGACTACTTCTTTATAAAATTTATTGTAACTCATTATTTATGATAATTAATTAGGAGGTTCCATGATCTTTGTAGCAATGAATTTTAAGCCAATTTCCCTGTTATAAAAATAGTGATACACATAAATATGGTCAGCCCACCTGTTTATGTGCCTTTATGTCCTGGGCATTTTCTTCTAGTCTACTTTATCCTCAGCCTCAGCTAAAGGGGGCACAGTATTTCAGCCACCTAAGGTGATGAAGTATCTTTTGATATTATTCTCAAATTGCTATAAACGCTGAGTTAGAGCTTTTTATTTTTAGACTTCTTGTAATTTACAGTAGCAGAAATAAATTTACATAAGATAGGAACTCTTCATTTATATATAGGATATGAATTAAATCATAAAGTGAAACTTATAAACTACTCTTAATTTGCAGTGCCCCTGAATTTTTTTTTAAGCTAAACTAAACCTTTTACATGGCTATCTCTGTTCTCTGTTGTGTTCTTTTGAGTGAAAATGGCTATAAAAGGTCTTTATAAGACAGTGGACTTGAGGAAATTTGGGTATAAATAAGTGGATTAGTCTCATTAATTAAAGAGATGTGGAGCTGTTCATACTTATCAAAGGAATTGATGTCAGAATTATTCTTTAATATTTTACAAATAATCTAGAAGCGTCAATTTTTTAGGTAAGCAAGCTGTAGTCTTCTGGGTATTGAAATGCTAAACCAATGGAAAAACACTGCAGGGAGAGCTTGAGAAAATTCATGAGTGTGCAAAAAGGGGCAGGAGGTAAGTTTTAGTTTAGGCAACTAGAGTACTAATGACAAATAATGTTGACTGTCTTCAAGATTTTAGGATCTAAATTATCAATTATTTATGAGAATTATTGTCATTTTTCCTGAGATTATTTGATCCCTTCTGCTGCTTTGGCCATACTACTGGGAAGAGTATGGAATGGTATAGGAACAATCAAAAACTAGTATCTTGGCTTAAAGTTCTGTATGTAGTGTAGACAGATACACTTCCAGGAAGACCAGAACACTGGTGGTATATGATATATAACCAAGACAATAAAGATATGCAGTATTGCATATGGAAGGAGGTAAGTCAGACCCAAAGTCTAATTCCCAGTCTCTGATTTTAGGCTTTGGCCAAGACACTATGTCTGAGTTCCCTTACTTAAAAAAATTGGGTAGTTGGAGTAAAGAATATTCAAGTACACTTCCAGCTTCAAAATTCTGATTATAAAAAGTAATTGACTCCAGAAAGACAAAAAATGAGAAATAAATCTAAAAACATAGACCACAATAGGGCAAGGTATGTAAAATCATGGTATAAATGGATACAGAAAAACTCAGACTGATTCCCCCTGAATTCAGAATATTAGCAGCATTATTTTTGAATGCCTCCAAAAATTGTTTTTAGTTGTGTAAAAACTTGATGCTACATTTATTATGCTTCATCAAGAATGGAGTTCTAAGATTTTTAGGTTATTAAAGCTTATTCTTTTTAATCACCAGAACTTTTAAAACACTAACGTTTTGCTAAATAACTTCTAAAATATATCACACTAAACGCATTCAGACATTTCTAGGTGATTGATATAAATTGTGATGCTCCCTCTTGGGCAGTTCCAAGGCAAAGTAGTCTTGGATTTGTGCAGATATCATGTATTCCTCACTCATGTATTCCTCACATGAAATATCACCAGTATCGCCAAGTAGCAGGAGTAAGCCTTATAATTATTTACTATTTGTCTGATCTTCTAATTAGTGTTTGTTTCATTGTTTAGTAGTATTTGTTTAATTTCCTGAATGAGTATGGAATATATAGTCAGAGTTAGAAACTTGATCAAGGATTTCCTGGGCATTTTGAAATCGTTAGGAGATAACCCCATTGTTATGATGGGTTTACTTGTTTATCTAAAAAAAATCCAAATAAGCAACATTAGAATTCAGTAATGTCTGAGATTGAGGTTTCACCATCCTAGTATTTGAATTACTGCTCGAAAAACTACACAAATGGGGGCCAGCCCAGTGGCGTAGTGGTTAAGTTCACGCACTCCACTTCAGCAACCCAGGGTTCACAGGTTCAGATCCCGGATGTGGACCCAGCACCACTCGTCAAGCCATGCTGTGTTGGCATCCCACATAAAACAGAAGAAGATTGGCACAGATGTTAGCTCAGCAACAATCTTCCTCAAGCAAAAAGAGGAAGATTGGCAGCAGATATTAGCTCAGGGCCAATCTTCCTCACACACACACACACACACATGTAAAACTACACAAATGTAATGGACATGCTGTTGTTAGATCGTTTAAACCTTTTTGTGAATGAAGGGGAAATAGCAGTTTAACTATATAGACAAACACTGGCAATTTCCATATATACGTAAGAGGCTTGATGCACACATGAAAACCTCAGACAACTTGCGGAAGAAAAAGAAAGTCTGCCTCTTGGTGATTCCATTCTGGGGATCTGCAGGTTGAACGCCTTCAAATCTAACAAAGGAAGCAGATTCCCTTCTACCTGATGACTGATATTTTGTTATATCACTGTAAGAGTAGATCAAGTCAACAAAGGAGTTGATTTCTTCTCTCTGGTTAACACGTGTTTGCTGTTCTAAAATTTATCCTCAACTTTCACACTACACAGTTTGAACAAACATGTATACCCTATTCCCCACCCACTTCTCACCTGCTCCTTATCTTTAATTTTGAGAATCTTATATTTGGAAGAATAGAAACTTCAGATTAAGGGAAACTCTAGGTTTTGTCAACTAGATTTAGGTTTCGTTTTGTTTTAATGTTTAAAAAGATTGCTTTATTAGGCGGTTAGGTATGGTTGAGTTTGTGTTTTTTCGGGAATTTTTCTTTTCTATATAGTTTGCAGTATAAGCAACAGTGCAGCAAATTTTAGTTAAATGAATTTGGTTAACCTTTGGTTGATATCTATCTTGATTGGGTTTATTGGTCTTTTTAAATTCATTTTGCTTTTCTTTAAATTGTACATTAAAATGTTTGGTTGTGGAGCACATTATGATTGATACGCCATCAAAATATTCTTAACATTTTTTAATGAACTACTATGTGATTTGTTTTTGATGAATAGTTTCATGGCATCTGCAATTGGTTGAAGAAATCCTTATCATGCATTAACTTTTCTAAAATTCTGGAACCTGTTGCCATGTTGTTTTGAGCCATGTCTCTGAGGTAACAGTCTGTCTCTTATCCTTCCTACCTCTTACTTCTCCCAAGCTAGCCCTACTTCAGTATTATGTTCCTTCTTCTTCCCTTGATTATCATCCTGCTCTCAAGCCTACCACACATATTTAGTAAATAAATATTAGCTTATGTTTCATTTTCAATCTCTTCTACACACCTTGTTCTCTGCCTTCAAGAATACATGCACTCTCCCTAATCCTGAAAAGTTCTATTGCTTTGCTGTTTCTATCCTCCAAAATGCCATCCTTTTTTGCATTCTTTCACTGCAGTTTAAGTCCACACTCATTGCCTCAGTTTCCTTACTAACTTCTTGCCATGGATAGACAGGGAGATTGGGAGTAGGTAATAATTGTTGTGAGTGAAAAACAATTACAACCATCTTGGACTAGTTGTGACAGCCTCCATGGAAGTACCCATAGTCTGTCCCCACAGAAGGGGGACAGACTCTACAAACCTGTCCACAAAAGGGACAGATTTGTAGTGTAGAGAACAGGACTATACAGTAAGGGTCTAAGGAGGCTTCCTCATTCACATGGGCAAAAGCCATGACAGTAAACCAGCTCTCTGAAGTAGGGAAGAGGTAGTAGTTAGACAGCTGTGGACCCTAAGGAATGCCTGTAGTTAAGAAGGACATTGGGCTGTAGGAGTCGGAGGGACCTAGGACTGTAAGTGGGTGTCCAGTTTAGAATCCCTTGACTTTTAGGATGTTTGACTTTTAAAAGTTCACAAAAGTCTCCCTCCTTCCTTTTCCCTGCAAAGGCCACTCACTGGTGACTCTAGGTTAAGAACCTAGTCTATTTATTTATTGATTGATTGATTGATTCATTGATTGATTGGCACCTGAGCTAACAACTGGTGCCAGTCATCTTCTTCTTTTTTTTCTTCTTCTCTCCAAAGCCCGCCCAGTACATAGTTGTGTATTTTAGTTGTGAGTGCCTCTGGTTGTGCTATGTGGGATGCCGCCTCAGCATGGCCTGATGAATAGGGCCATGTCCAAGCCCAGGATCCAAACCAGTGAAACCCCAGGCCGCCAAGGCAGAGCACGCAAACTTAACCACTTGGCCATGGGGCTGGCCCCCAGAATCTATTCTTTTTAATTGTTTTGTGGACTTTACTTACTCTCCACTGTGTCTTTGGATGTGGCAAAGCCTCCAGGATCCCAGAGCTTCTCCTCTTCGTCTCCTTATTTTGTTCACTTTCCACTTCTATTCCTCCATTAGTTACCTTCTCCCCCTATGCAAGGCCAAAATCACTGTCTACTACGTAGGTAAAAAGAGGATTTTTTTTTCCAAGCCCTGCACCTATATGTGTGTGTGTGTGTTACACACACACACATATCCTTACCCAGAGTAAGACACACACCCACTGTGGCCCCTCAACTGGGCGTGCAGATACACAGAAAGTAGGTGATCTGGTAAAAGAGAGTAAATGAATGGGAGGAAATGGGCGCATGGGCCACAAATAAAGTGACTACAGAGTACTGATATTCAGTTTATTTTAAAGATTAGTAGCTTTGTCAAAATGTCTTACATCAAAATCTCTGGTTCTTTTCCTTTTTTAGATTTTCTTTTACCCTATCCTGAATAGACTGAATGCCTTTTTTGCCAGCTTGTTTATCTTTCCATTTTCTATTTATGTTGATCAGACAAAGACAGTTAGCTTTTTCTCCTTCTGTCCTGAGACCTAACTCACTGTTTTATGCTCAGTATTGTTAGATGGATGGGGCTGTGAGTGGGTAGATAAATGGATGGATTTTTAAAAAGCCTTTCTGTTTTAGCAGATTTTAATCTTAATTGAGTTGGTAAATTTGACTTTCTTTTAGGTTAATGAAGAATAACTACCACATCTTATATTAATTTTTATTCTAGAACTATAAAATCATCAACTATGGCAATTGGGATTCTCTTGCTTTCCTGGGTGTAAGATTGTAGGTTAAAATTGGACTGATGACCTAAAATAAAACAGAATCTTCCTGTTCCTCAGGGAGAAGAAAAACAGCTACTAAAGCTGGTTATGGGAAAACAATATCTCTTTGAACCTGATCTTAGGGCTGTGGTTTTCCAACTGTTGGATGAGCTGACCTAAGTCTTCTCATTTAAAGGGAAAAGATAATGAATAGTTTTCTCTCAATTTTAAGCTTTTCCTCCCATTCATTTTTCATAAATCGTGGCATTAGCTTGTTTCTTTCTACCACAATCTGGTGTCATTTAGTGTACAATTTAGTACAACATTTAGATATTAAGGTACAGAGTTGAATAAATCAATATTAATAGGGATTTTGCACCAGAACATTTTTAAACTACTACATTAAAACACTGTTTTCCTTGCTAGGACTGGAGGGAGGACGAATGGGGAGTAACTGCTTAAAGGTTTCCTTTTAGGGTGATGAAAATGTTTTGAAACTAGATAGAGGTGATATACAACATTGTGAATATACTAGATGCCACTAGATTGTACACTTTAAAATGTTTAATTTTATGTTATGTGAATTTTCTTTAATTTTTTAAAAAACCAGTCATTTCTAACTTTTTTTAATTCCATGCTGTATCTGTGCATTGTCAAAATGTATACTGTAGCTTAGAGGATAAGGTCTTACTGTAGCTAGTGTGGTCATATAATTATTCCTTCAAATTGCAACAGTTATTAGAGTGAAAATGAACTCTCACTGGTTAATGTGCATGTCCGGGCTTCTATATGTACAATCTTACTGAGTTAGTTAAAAAGGAAAATCTAATTGAACAAAGACATTCTTATTTTTTATAAAAGCAGCGAGACTTTAAACAGGTGTTTGTTCAGTCCTGTTTCCACTAGTATTTGGATAGATTTTGTCTGCCATTGGCTCATGAGCAATTGGGTAGGTTGGTCTGTGCATACATACACATAGAGAGGCACACAGACTACAGTCATATTTTCTTTTCTATGACACCATCACCCTCAATTCATGTAATCAAATATTGTCAGAGTAGTATGGGAAAACCTAGTGGATTTACATTAATGAAAGATGGAAATAAGGGCCAGCCCGGTGGCGCAGCAGTTAAGTTCACACGTTCTGCTTTGGTGGCCCAGGATTCGCTGGTTTGGATCCCAGGTGGGGATCTATACACTGCTTAGCAAACCATGCTGTGGCAGATGTCTCATATATAAAGTGGAGGAAGATAAGCACAGATGTTAGCTCAGGACCAATCTTCCTCAGCAAAAAGAGGAGGATTGGCGGCAGATGTTAGCTCAAGGCTAATCGTCCTCAAAAAAAAGAAAGATGGATATGTATCTCATTAGTATGCTTATTCTCAAACTTTGGCCAACACTTTTCCCCAAGATATCCTTAGTTCTCAGACGTATTCTAATTTTAGCAGATAGTGCCTTTGTTATGTATCACAGCATTTCTGTGGGCTTTCTCTGTGAGTTGATTACTAGCTCATGGATTTAGTTTCAGATATGGATTTAACATGTCTTTTTTTTTGCTGTTAAACCAGTGTTTTAATGGAGTATCTTATGTTTATTATTACCAATAAAGTAGTTTCACATACAAAGTTAAAAGTGGGCTCTAATATATTTGTCTTACCTTTCCTCTAGAACTGTCAAGTAATCCACCTCTAGCCACCATCCTTATTCCTCCTCATGCTCGGATTCAAGCAACTGCTTCAACCCCTACAAATGCCACAGCAGCCTCAGGTGAGACCACAGAAGTCTATTCTATAAAAACATAATTCTGTTTTTTAAAAAAGACATGATTACCTCCATTTTGTTTCATTTGATGCATGTGAACATTTAATACCTTCCAAGTATCAAAGCATAGCACAGCCAAATGAATAAATGTGAATAAAAAGTTGCTTTATTTCCAAAAAGCACAAAACAAAAGGACCCCATAAATACTTTATATGTAAGGTGTATCTCATTATAATGTTAAATTCTCTCACCTTAGTTGTCATACTTTCCATATAATTTCTTGATTAACATGTCAAATGAAATGTTTATAGCAGAAAGCAATCTGTACAAATGTAAGGTTACTGAAGATAATTCACTTCAGTTCCATCATCCTGAATGTGAATTATATTAGTACACTGGAAAGGCAAATTTTCAAAAAGTATAAAGTATAGATTGGTATAATTTAATCATTTCAAAGGGCTAAAACTACTATGCAAATACATTTAACTAAGATTTAGATCAGAATGTGACTAGATCTTGTCTATCAAAAAAAAAAAAATAAGATGTCCACATGGTCTCCCGGCTTAGAGCTCAGGTGTACTGGCTGATTTTTATGTTACTTTGATACAGGTTACAGCAGTTACCAAAAAATATTTCATTGCTATATGTATATTCTGATAGCTATTGAAATCAGATTTCAAAATAAATATGGAAACTGGCATTGGACTTTGATCCTGAGAGTTTACTTCAAAGTTGAAGTAAATCAGGGTATAAAAGATTTAATAGAGAAATAGTAGGCTGAAGGCTAAAATTAGTTTAGAGAAGTTTGTGCCTTGAGTATCTTAATAGTTGCCAAAGAGAGTTTCAGATATTGCTCTGAGCTTCCTAGTGGCTAAAGTAAATAAAGAAATGTTACTGGTAGAACTTCCCATTGTTCGTTAGATAAAAAGCACACTGGTGGCCTAGAAGCAAAGTGTATCTGGCCCTGCTGTTTGAGAAATATTTCTGCCTGAGGACCTTAGATTTAATACATCAGAGATAAAGTAAATGAAGTTCTTGTCACCATCCCAACAATAATTGTAATAGTGAGTTATATATGGATACTTTGAGTGCCCCTCAGTATAAGCCAAAGGCGTAACACCGCGGTATAGTTAAACGAAAACAGTTTTCTTTGGGGCTAAAGTAGTGAGAGCCAAGTGTATCATAAAACATTCTTCAGGAAATGCTGATCTAGGTGAACGGATTGACTGTATGACATTAAAGGCTATCTCTATCTAAATAAATATATGTGTGTGTGTATCTCTATTTTAAATAAGAATTTGGCAGTTATATTCTTTAATAAGACCTTAAAATATACATGCCCCCTTGTTCTCTTAGCTTCAGTTCTCTTATCCTTAAGACAGGAATAGTAAATACCCACAGCACAGAGTTGTGAGCAGGGAGATAGAAAGTGTACAGAGTGCTTAGCTAGTATTGTGTTCACGGTTCAGGTGGTGACTGCAGGTGAACTGATTAAGCCCTGCTGAAAGCATTCCTGTGTTTAACAACAGCCATCAGAGTTCATACATTTTACTTCACTAATCCCACATTAGGAATCTTAACTTCGAGATGCATGTAATAGAAGAAAAAAGCTACCATGTACAGAGATATGAATAGGAATAATTATATAATAAAAAGGAGAGCCAGTCTGATCTGAATGATCAACACTAGGAAATTCTTTCAGTACATTATGGAATCTCCATTTTTATGTAACCATAAAAAAAGAATTATAATGAAGCTAGACATTTGTGGAACTCTTCATCTTAATTTATGTGGAGAAAATCTAAAAATCTTACCATGTTGGTAATTGTACCAAAATGTATGTTTCCATGTGGATAGGGACTAGATAGAAATATACAAAAAGTAAAACAGTTGTTTTAAATTAGTGGATAGGGATGTTGATTTTTTTTTCCCCAAAAACTTTCACATGCTTTTTAAATTGTTTTTAAAATACCTCAGTATCTGGGAGCATTATAGCTGATCACGGCTCTGATAGATAGGAAAAACTCTTGAAAATTACATGAACTACTCTCCGTCCATAAAGTATAATTTCTCATTTTCATTTTTATATATATAAATTTTGATTTTTCTCCACATCCCCAACAGATCCTCTCATTCACTTCATTTGGGAGACCATTCATCTAGACCATCTCAAGTAATAAATCTTGAGAAGTTGTAGTTTTATTAGGCAAATATCAACCACTTTAGAGATCATCTGGTCCAATGCCAGATGAGTTAGTGTGAGATGTGGTAAGGGAGTTTCAACTAAAGCAGTTTTCTCTCTTCATCTGTTTTGTATATCACTCTTCTAGGTAAGATTTCTTTCAGTGCAATAGTTCTGCTATTAAAACAAATTTGAAAACCACTGATTTCAGTTCACCTTTCTTATTATCTTTTGAGAACTGGTCATCTCTCCCATGCTTATGTATATTCAGTAACTGGAAGCTCATTCTTGGAAGAATGAGCACATTTCATCTTTGTATCACTCTCTTAGAAGGCTTATCCTTTTTTCACCCTGAAATTTGTTTTCCTATACCTTCTTCTGTTCACTGATCCTCCTCTGGGATTGTATAGAACCAACCCAAGCCCTAGCACACAAAAACCATCCAAATTGTAATGATGGCCAGCAAGCACTCCATACTAATGAGGATTTTAAATCATAATCTTGAATATGTTCTAAAATGTCAAGATATATTAGGTTTTCTATACAATTGTGTATCATCTGCACATTTCGTAAACACATCAGTTTTTTGCTTTTATACAAGCAACTAATAAAATATATCAAACAGGACAAGGCAGGGCCTACTAGACATTTTTTTGCCTTTACTAAGATTACTGTTAAAATAAGTTGAATGGGACTAGAGATTATTCTGGTGGCGATTCTGAGTGATTATTCTGAGTGATTGGTTACCCCTCTTGTTTGCTTAGCTGCAGACCAACCTTGCAATAGTCATTTATATAATAATGTTATAAAAAATGTTGTAAAATGCTTTGCTGTTGCCAAGAAAACTTTCAGGTTTTTTCCATCAAAAAAGTAGTTCTATCAAAGATGGAAATTAAATTTTTTTTAAGAATTAGGGAAATTACTAGTGCCTAAATAATTGTAATGTGTGAATTTCTGTAATCTGTTTTAATATTTGTTTGTTGGACTATAGATTCTGGGTTTAAAGACATTTAAAATGTGTAGATTGCCCTCACCTTCCTTGGGCTGCATGTTGTTTATTAGGATTTTTGTTATATCCTTTCCAGGTTGAAAACCCTTCTAACAGAAAAGGGAATCATGATAGGAGTTGGACAAGGTCTGTCTTCTCTGTCTTTTTACCTGATCAGGGGGCTTAACTTTTCTTGATCTTGCTTTGAAAACCTTTTGCTGTTACCGTATTTAAACCAAATCTGGCCTAGTCTTACAAGTTCACATTGTTACTTTCCATTCTTCCTTAGATATGTACCCTTCTTCCAGAAGTTATATATTTTTTAAATTATGAGCTCATCAGAGAAAACCCTTTTAGTTGATTTCCTTGGTTTTTCTCCCTTTACTTTGCATTGAGATGATTTGCAATTACTTGGTCAGAATTTTATTTTTTATAATTTTCTATTTCTTGTCAATTATTAGCCCCTTTGAAGACTCTAGCCACAAAACCATACCTATTTGTTCTCTGAACTTTTTGAAATCCATTTTGCTAAAGTCATGGTTCAGATTTAGCCAGGGCCAGCAGTTATGTTTACCCCAGAATTCTTGTCATCCTCTGCATCACCAGCCAATTCTTTGTATTTGGGCAGAATTAAACCCAGAATAATGTCTCCCGTTGTTTATTTGTTTCTACTAATTTTGAGAGAGGAAATGTTAAATAAATTAAGTTAATGTATCAAATGCTTGCTTTGCCAAAATGACAGTTACCATCCCTTCATCCCCTCCCCAAGTGCTATGATCCTTTGCCTGCTCTGCCACTTTTACAGTGTGCAGTGGGAAAGCTGTATCCATCTCCTGTCTAGTTGTATGCCCTCAAGTGTTCCTTTTCCTAACCCTGTTTTCTTTTTGTCTGAACCCAAATGTATATGGAATTTCATAAAAGTATACAGCTTTAAAAAAAAAAAGGGTGTGGGGGGCCAGCCTGGTGGCGCCGCGGTTAAGTGCACACGTTTCGCTTCTCGGCGGCCCAGTGTTCGCTGGTTCAGATCCCGGGTGCGGACATGGCACCGCTTGGCAAGCCATGCTGTGGTAGGCGTCCCACATATAAAGTAGAGGAAGGTGGGCATGGATGTTAGCTCAGGGCCAGTCTTCCTCAGCAAAAAGAGGAGGATTGGCAGCAGTTAGCTCAGGGCTAATCTTCCTCAAAAAGGGGGGCGGGGGGAGATTTTTCTTTATTAAAAACATGATATATAGTTATTTTAAAAAATAAAAATCTCCCATATTCTCTCTTTCAAAGATAAACAAAAGTGACATTATTTTATATTTTAGTCTATATATGAATAGACAGAGAGACATGTTTTTTTTTTTAAGGGGCTTATACTATTTGGGGGATGAGGCTATATGACTATGTAGTATTCTAAGTCTGTACCATAATTTATTTAACTGATTCCTTGTTCTTGGACATTTGGGTTGTGTCTCAGTTTTTAGAAGTAGAATTGCCAAGTCAAAAGATATGAAGAATTTTTAAGTTTTTTATCCATATTGTCAAATAGCCTTCCAGAAAGCTTGTCCCTTCACACTGCCTACTGTCAGGGCACATATTTTCCTCTTTCTCCATTACCTTAACACTGACCAGTCCAGATTGGGGTGGGGAGAGGTGTAGCACACCTGTGCACACATGTGTATCTTTAGGCATTACCAACTTGGTAGCCAAAGAACGTGGGTGTCTTTTTTAGGGACAGTGTTATACCCATTTCCTCCTTTTGGCTCTGTGTTTGAAGAATAGACTTCCATCCACCTATGCCAGTTTGACAAATTACTGACACCAATGAGGTTGTATCTCCCCCATGTTAGGGTTTCAAGTTGACTTGGCGAGCTTGGACATAGATACCTAGAGTCAAACGTTCTTAGTCATTTTCACCAGAGTAGTGCTAAGTATCACTTCCAGGAAACTGTTTCTTTTTATGCAAAACATGTTCTCTCCTTTTAAGTCAAAATTTTTACCTGGGTTTTTCCCCCTCCTCCAAAAGTAATGTCAGATCTTCTTTTTTTTTTTTTTTTAAGATTTTATTTTTTTCTTTTTCTCCCCAAAGCCCCCCGGTACATAGTTGTGTATTCTTCGTTGTGGGTTCCTCTAGTTGTGGCATGTGGGACGCTGCCTCAGCGTGGTCTGACGAGCAGTGCCATGTCCGCGCCCAGGATTCGAACCGACGAAACATTGGGCCGCCTGCAGCGGAGCGCGCGAACGTGACCGCTCGGCCACGGGGCCAGCCCCAATGTCAGATCTTCTTGATTAAATTGGTGAATGTCCTATCAGACCTTCTTCCATGTGTTCTTCAAATATTTCTCAGTTCCTTGCCTGAAGTCACTTGCTTATATTCATTTGTCTTTTCTTATTCCTTGTTCCTAAATTAGGTCTTTTAACTTAAAAGATGAAAATGTTTCCTGTATCCCCATGACCTTCAGTTCCCTACCCTCAAAACCCAATCTTCTTAATTAAAATGGGCTCTGCCCCTGAGTTTGGAGAAGCTAAGATTTCTCTGCTGCTGGCAGATCAAATATAAACAGTCTAATTGACAGGCCCTCCAGGTTTGCTGGTGGATTGGTTGGCTCACTGGAGTCTGAATTTCAGTTCTAATTTTGAAATGACTGAAGCCACCTAGTGTCTTATACCACACCTTTTCCTTGAAAGAATTGGAAAGGAAAGGTGATGATGCTCTGCTGAGGAGGGTTTCATTTCCCCTTCCCTCTCCCTCGTTATTACACATGCAAAATTGTCAAAATCATAGTAGACATTATAAAGAGGAAAATGAAAATTAAGTCCCTCTCCTTACAGGTGATCCTTGGGTTTCATGAGTGTGGATTATGGTTTCAATTTAAATAGCAGCTTAGGGTGCACTTTTGATTCTCTGTGAGTCATGGTCTTATTTGTTCATGTGTCAGTTAACAGTACTAATATCCAAGACACATTTGTATAGTAGGGGCATTTCCACTTGGAACAGCTTGAATCACAATATCCTCAGTTAGCTACAAGATAGAAATAATATATCCCAGGCTGCCAAAATTTTATATTTTAGAGGAGTTGGCCTGTCATGAGACATTTCTAACTATCATAGAAAGAGGATAGCTGGTGAATAGAAACATATAAAATGTGCTTGGGAGAGCATCATAAAAGAAATAAAGAAATAAAAATATACTTCAAGTTCCAAAATATACTTAGAAAGTACATATAAAACACAAAAAGGATTTGATATATCTGAAATATGCTCTTTTATTAATATGCCAATAATAAAAATATTTAAAATATAATTTTGTAGCTTTTGAGAACTTGAAACGTTTAGGCTAAATAAGGAACTAAATTTTTATTTTCATTTAATTTCAATTAAATTTAAATAACCATAAATAGCTATGTAGCCACCCTATTAGAAAGTGCAGATAGAACATTTCCATCATTACTCCTGGGCCAAACAGTAAACACTTGTGTCAGTTAGAAACCTTTAACTTTTATAGACCCATATTTCTGGAATACTGATTCATGGTGGCAGGGCCTTTGGAACCCCAGCTCCTAGGTTTATTCTCTGTCCGTTCTTCCCACCTGGTTTCCTTATTTTCTATTATCTTTTTATTTAAACCTTTGGCAGCAGTTTATAAATGTGGGACCGTATGTTCACTGTCCTTCCTGTTCACATTTGCACATTTGATCAGACTCATTTGGAGGGAGAATGGACAGGATACTTGCTGATACATTAGATCTGTTGGGGAGGGAAAGGGAAGAACCAAGGTTGAGAACTTTAGGTTTGTGACCTGAGCAACTAGGTGGGGCAGTTTCCTCAATATTGAGACAGCTGCCCATCAAATCCGTGACTCAGTTATCTAGCAACTCTTACAGATCTCTGAGAATCTGGGAAAAGAGCTATGGATCCTCCCCTAGAAAAATATATGTGTATCGTTTATGAAATTTTGCACATAAAAATTTAGGACAAAAATCACAGCCTCGTGGACGCTTTTGGGAACTTGATGCCTTAGAGCATCACTCTAGCCTTCACTATGGGATTGCCCAACTTGTCATTTTTACCTCTGAAGTTACACAGAATAAAATTGGTTTCAGTTAAATACATGCACACATTCCCTTTGCCGTATCCAGTACAAAAACCATAGAACCATAGACTCTTCTCAAAACTAGGGAAAAAGCAATTGATCATCCATGCAGTCTTCCTTGTCTTGTGTAGTGTATTAGGAGCATACCAAATTTTGTAGAGGGAGTTGGTTAGTGGCGCTCTCATGGGCTTGTGAGCATAAACCCTCACTGGCATTTAAGTTCTTTGACATATATGTGTGTTTTAGTTATCTATTTCAACACATCAAGATATCCCAAAATTTAGCAGCTTAAAACAAGAGTAAACATTTATTATCTCACCGTTTCTGTGTGTCAGGAATTCGTAAGCAGCCTAGCTGGATCGGGTTCTAGGTCAGGGTCTCTCATGAGGTTGTAGTCAAAATGTCAGCCAGGGCTGTAGACATCTGAAGTCTTGCCTGTGTTGAAAGATCTACCTCTAGGATGGCTCATTCACATGGTTAGTGAATCTGTGCTGGCTGTATGCAGGAGGTCTCAGTTCCTCACCATGTGTACCTCTCCGTTGTGCTACGGGAGTGTCTCACATTGTGGCAGCTGGCTTTCCCTAGACCAAGTAATCCAAGAAGGGGAGGACAAGGTGGGTAGAAGCCATAGTGTCTTTTATGTCCTAACCATTATGAAATCACCATTATTTCTGCAATATTCTGTTGGTTATACAGGTCAACCCTATTCACTGGGGGAGGGGACTACATTAGAGCATGGAGACCAAGAGGCATGACCCTTTGGCACCGTCTTGGAAGGTGGCTGCCACGTGTATAAGAATGGTCTTCTACCTTCTCCTAAGCTGAGTATTCTGTCCATTCCCCCTCAAGTCCATCCCCAGTTTGTTCTGCAGCAGCATCAGAGGGTGGTAAATGGGCATTAGTTTTTAGGAGTGTGGAAGTCAGTGAAATATCAGCTGTATGGTTGTTTCGAAATCACTTGCATCTCTGTATACCCCAACAGACTGTTTGAAAATTAGAAAATAAAATAACTAAATATACTTTTAATTCTTATCATAGGTTCACTGGTCTGTTTTAATGTAGTAACCCTTTTAGATAATAAAAATAGGCTTGTAGAAATCACAGTGAATTATGTAGGGGTTAGATCTAAATGAAAGTCCCCTTAAGCTCGTTTCTTCCTTTGCTGGGAAATCTTTTCTTCTATCCCCTACTGCCCGTAAAAGTCGTCATTCCTTTTCTCTGCTCCCTCTGTGCTCAGCTCTCCCACTTGTTAGCTCTACGACCTTGGGCACATTACTTAAGCTCTTTGTGTCTCCATTTTCCCATTTGCAGAATGGGGGCAATAATTGTGCCTATTTCTTGGGGTTACTGTGGGAGCTGAATGACATGCTTGCAGTGTACTTAGTGTGATGTTTGGCACATTGGTAAGCACTCAGATGTTAACAACTGCTGCCACTCATGTTTATTGTGGTGGTGATGGTGGGTATTGTAGTCACACTAAACAATAAATTTATGTATTTTTAAGGGTCTCCTTTTACCTTTCCATTTATTGAACAATTAGTATAATCCAAGTACTATGCCAAGCACTTCATAGGCAGGTGGTATTATCACCATTTTACAGATAAGGAATTGAGTGTTAGAGAGGTTAAATAACTTGTTCCAAAATCACACAGCTATTAAGTTGTACAACTAGGTCTCATACTCAGTAAAGCTTTGTGGAATTGGATTAGATTTAAGAATCTCTGTGAATTTCAGAGGAGCATCTCAAGACTAAAAACTTGAGACTGTACAGTCTGATTATTCTTAGTTGGATTGGATGCTTTATAATCAAAAGATGTGAGCCTGTCCTTTAAACCCTGGTGCCAGGGAGCACCATTTTTACCAATATGAATGTAATGGGAGGGAATGCAGGAGAATCAAAATGAGCTTTGCTGTTTTTAAATAGTTACTGTTTAAAAGTTTGAGAAGAAAAGTTAGAGAAATTACAGTAAACATCCAAATCCAGTGAAAATTTATCAGAATTTTAAATTAACGAACACTTTTAGTATAGAAGTCTCATATTAATTCAGTTATGTAAAGTAATTTACAGAATTGAAAGTGGGAGCAAAATAAGCACGTACCAAGAACTGATGAACTGGAGCTCTGTGCAGCTGCTAGGCTGGGCGGTCTGGACGCCCATTGAGTTTACAGAACATCACGGTCTTTTGTTTTGCTTTTCTCCGCCCTGTGCTATGTCTCCCTCTGAAAAACAGAGAACTCTCTGTTTTTCTTAGCAAGGACATGTATAATTTGATTTTAAGTGGAGTTCATTGCACTTGGCAAAGGTTTGGTGGGGTTGTTTTTTTGATGAATGAGTACAGCATTGTGACTTTTGGTATCAAGGATATTTGTAATCAGAATAATTAGCTGTTAAAATTTTACTCATCAAGTGATTTGGAAATAATTCAGAGAAAAAATATGAGCTCATTAAATTACAAACCTGAGGAGTAAGAGTACCTTTTCAAATTTTATTGTTCAGAAGGTGAATTCATTTCTGGCTATATGTCCGCTTAAAAGGCTTGTGCTTTTTATTATGGTCATACAGGCTGCCTTGAATTTATCCAAAGAAGGAGAGACTAGTTTGAGGAATGTCATAAGCTCACAGGTAATAGCCAGTGAAAGAATGTCTCCAGATTAATAGCTCAATAGGATTTTGCCAAAGAGCAAATTAACATCATGGGCTGGGTGGCCATGTAGCGGAGCTCTGGTGGGTGTGGCTGATGTAGCTGATGGCTGCCATGGCCAGAGCTGCTAACAGTGCTGGTATATGTGCTGATGTTGTGGTCAAGAGATCAATTCCTGATGATTGGTCACTCTCTTAAGTCCTGGGGAAGACCAGAATGTGGCAGTTTTACCTGTTGTCTTCACATACTGAAAATGAGAGAAAAGTGCTGTTGATGATCATGGAAGGTGCTGAGTGTCATCCAAAGCATAGGAAATGCTACAATGAGCTTGGATTTGTGAGCAACATTATAATTCTGAAATAGCTCTGGGGCCTTTCAGGCTTTCTCTGGATTGTTGTTTTTAATGCAGCCTGTGCCTAAATTAGGAAAATGAGTATTTTTTTCCCAAGAAAGGTTTACAGGAACCTGTGGCCTGGACAGAAACTGATGTTAGGTGATTATTGATGCACAGAATTTGGATGATTGTTGAGAGTAAAACTCCTGCTAAACTGAGCCTATCTGAGAAAGACCAGGGGTCGTGAATGAAGCGTTAGACACAGATACTTACTGATTATTGGAAAAGGCTGCTTACCTGCCTTTGAAGAATAGATTCTATGTCATCTACTCTCTCCTGCCACCTGTCCACGTGCCATACCAATGAGTGAATGTGACTCCGTGCCATGGACAATATGAACCTCACGTAGGGACCCTGATGCCATAATATCTGCACTTATTTGCATGAAAACAGGATTAGAAACAGCTTTAAATGTTTTGAAGGAAATTAAATGACTTAACCATAACCATTCAAATTAAGAGATATAAACATTTCTTCCTCAGAGTCTGAGTTAAATGTGTGTAAGGACAAATTGTTTTGAGAGCAGGAAAATCAGGAATCTAGAAAAGAAGTATAATTTTTATAGAGTGGCCATTGAAATGATAAACTGAATAGCTAATCCTTGTTAAAGAATTCCTGTGTGTCTTTGGGGTCTTTTGTTTCTCTCTCTAATGAAAAAATTTAAGTAGAAAGATCCAAGGATCACATGTTGCATTCAGCAATGATATTGTTTACTCATCATAGGACATAGGAGAGCTTCAGTCTGGTTTTTGGTGTCACCAGCCTTGATGGCCAAGGGTTGTGTGACTTCTAGGGAGATGGCTCTTGGAAGTTGCCCATCCCAGTCAAACCACGTCTCTTCTTGCTCAGGGCTTAGTGTGAAGCGTTTGGGGGAAAATTTGCCTAGCAGTATATTCCCAGTCATGTGTGATGACTGGGATGACAGGGATGCAATTTGACTAGCCACTGCAGCAGTCTGCCTACCTGAGATGGAGAGCCAATCTGGACACAATTAAATGCCCACTTAAACATTAATGGATGCTGTGAAAAAATAATGAACTTAAAAGGGAGGGGGGTTAAAGTTGGTTATAAAGTTATACGTATTTCCAAAGGGCTTGGCAAAATAAGGTCACTGCCAAGATATTTGACCACAAGATGCTTTATTGAATTGAATAAGCAAATTGGTACTACAGTGGTTATTTCTTTTTTGCTGATTGTCTTCCATTTCTGTGAATAATGAAGAGGGACTGTACTTAGAAAGCAAGCAACTGAGTTTGATTTGTGCCTAGTGCTTCTGCCTGTCAACACTGACCCATATTGCTTTCACTGCCTCCACCCATTTCACCTGCTTAAGCAGATGGCACATTGTAACATGGCTCAGAATTTTCAGCAAGGTTTCCCAGCTGTGCATTGTTCATTTATTTTCAAGTGAGTTAGACTCCAGCTGAGTATTCATGCACAGCTAAGCCCAGCTATAGCAAGAGCTTTGACAGAAATGATGTCTGGCTCCGAGTCTGTAATTTACTCAAAGACACTATCTTCCCTGCACCAAGACCAGACCAAGGCATGGTCTTAGCGCTAAGCAGAAAGAAATTCAGATTTCATAGTATTGGCCATACTTAAAACAGTTCCAGGTATAGCTTGGAAGACCACACAGCTCACAGTCTGCAGTTAAGGCAGTGTACTTTTCTCTTTGGGGTGTTAAAGCATTGCTCATGATCTCTTTTGGGACTTTCGATTTGCAGATGCTAATGCTGGAGACCGTGGACAGACCAATAACGCCGCTTCTGCATCAGCTTCCAACTCCACCTGAACAAGTCCCGAGCAGCCAGCTGCACAGGAGAAACCACCAGTTACTTGAGTGTCACTCAGCAACACTGGTCACGTTTGGAAAGAAAATTAAAAAGAGAAAAAAAAAAACCTGTTCATTTTAGTGTTCAATTTTTTTTATTATTATTATTATTGTTCTTATTTAACCTTGTAAAATAGCTATAAATACAAACCAATTTCATTGTATTCTCACTTTGAGGGAGATCCAGGGGGTGGGAGGGGTTGTGGGGAGGGGGAAAGCGGAGCACTAGAACACACAATCTCTCCCACGACAATCTTTTTTTATCAAAAGTCTGCTGTTGTATACTTTAAAAACAGGACTCCTGCCTCATGTCCCTTCCACAAAATAAGAAAACGTTGTTCTGTGCTGAAGTTTTTTTGAACTTTGTTTTCTTCTAAAGTCAAGTGTAAGACTTTGGTATAGTGCACAGCTTGAAATTGGTTGGGAGCTTAGCAGATGTAACTCAGTGGGGACTTAAATGTCACTTGTAAAATTAATCCATATCCTCGGGTGTTTGAAGACTTGCCTTTGTCATGTTGGTGGCAGGTGTGGCAGACAAAAAAGGAAATGTGTATCATTTGTAACCCAGGGAGGTCAATAAAATTTGAAACTATAAGGGGAAGATTCTTCATTGATTTGTTAAGGTTTTGTTTTGCTCTGAATTAGTGCTAGTGGTGAAGAAACTCAGTAGGAGGCTGCCAGAGGAGGAGCACGCGCGCTCCACGGGTGGGTCTCTGCCTGACCAAAGGTTCCGTGCAGATCTCAGTAGTTTTGAACTGATGACCTAGGAGAAGACTGAAAAAGGTGTTGAGCTGGCCACTCTGGCTGCAGAGGTCAAAAGCCGATGGACCTGGAGGAAAGGGACAGGCCAGGGGCACATCTCACCACTGTGGATGAAGTTGTCCAGATTGTTTTCTAAAGTTGCTTCCCTTGCAAAGATTCACTTGAGAGGACATTATAGTTAAATAATGTGAACTGTAACAGTCTACTGGTTTATTTTTCATATTTTTTAATTGCAAATCGAGCTTGCAGAAATTGCCGCATTCTGCACGTAGTTCTAATTTTAAATCCAAATCTAGAATTTGTATTTAATTTCAGCTTTTTTTTAACCTCATGCTTTTTAAATTTTATTTATTGATGCATGTCAGATAGGCCACTATGATTTTAGATGGTAGGAATCTTAAAAACGACACGTCAACATGATATAAACAGTCACTCGTACCTGCTGACTTTATAGGAAAGCTGATTATATAAATATGTGTATATATGTTATATATACATAGATTCAGTACTGCCTTTTTTGTTTTTTTGTCCACAGTATCAAAATCAACTGGTTGAAGCTTAAGAAGAAGAATGTTTCCCCCACACCCAGTTAAGAGTTTTTGTTTGTTTTCTTTGTGTGTCAGTGAATGGTGTAAGAATCAGTCTTTGTTTTTGAAGAAAAAGCAATATTCCTTGGAAAGCAAGGAGGATTAAAGGATTATGTTTGCAGTGAGTAAATAGATTTCACAACAACTTTGTTTTATACTTTTAAGGTTGACATCTATGTGGGCCTTATATACTCTAAAATGAACCTTAGTCACCTTGGTGCTTCTCGGCCATTACTTGACCTATGAATCTTTAAGGCACAATCAGTTGTACTTTACATTTAAAGATCACTTGAGTGATGGCCACCTGTCCCTCCTGCCCGCTCCCTCCCCGCACGCCTTCCACGGTTAGCTGATAGCCGTAGGGCTGCAGAGCTGAGCCCTAGATTGTGTGTAACCTCCTTCGCCCCTCCTCACTGCCACCTTAGGTCATGTTAGGGGTCTTGCCCTCCAGGTGATTTGGAAGTGAGTCTCTTGGCAGCCCTCATGCAGGTCCCAGCACCCTGTCCTGCTTCTTAACCAAGTGTGTGTGACTCTCAAAGAGTCCTACTGCCTGCTGAAGTGAACCAATACCAGAAAGGCAACTGTGAGCCATCTTCGTTTCACTCACTGTTTAGCTAAGCTCTTAGGCCACAAAAGGGGTTTCTCAAACCTCTGATTATGTCAGAGTTCATGAGAAAGGACACACACTCACTCAAACCAAATCGAACAAATTGAACTTTACTTTTCATAGCAAGCTTCTGAGAGCTCATCAAGATTTGAATGCAGTCTGAATCAAAGTATTTGGCAGCATAATTCCTAAAGGGAATGGCTTTGATAGACCATTTTCAAGAAGGATTTATAAAGAAATTGAACAGCAGGTCTGTGACAGAGAAATAGAACTGCTTTCAGACCAAACAGCCCAGCCAAACATTTGGACACAGACGCTACTCCGGACTTGGTATACTTGCTGGAGTCCATAAAAATCTGTGCTTGTTTTAGGAAACACTCCCCCCTTGCCCTGTATAAATGGAGTAAGAGAAGAGAGAAAAGTCAAATGCTTTTCTCTTATTTGTGTGTGAGGGCTGAGGTGCGTGGTTTTTCTTTCTCAAAGATCATGTCAGGATCACAGAACTCTTTTATACAAGTGAGATCCAGGTCTCTGAATATCTTTTTGTAAATAATAATAATAATAATAATAATAAAAAGCTCCTCACCAAATTCAAGCTTGTACATTATATTTTCTTTCAATGTTTTTAAATTTAAGTTTTATTGTTTTGTATGTAAATATGTGGACCCAGGAACTGTTATTAATGAGCAAAAAGTTACTGTTCAGGGCAGTGATTCTGTTTAATAATCAGACAAAATGTAGACGAGCTTTTTAAAGCCATATAGTTTTAACTCTGTACAGTAGGTACCGGCCTGTATTATTGTAACAATAACTCTAGCAATGTATAGTGTATCTATATAGTTTGGAGTGCCTTCACTGCCATGTGTTTGTTTTTTTTGTTTTTGTTTTCATTTTTAAATTTTAATTGCTTCCTCTATCCATGTCTCCCTGTCCCCCCCCCCCCCCCCCCGTTTCCCCTTGAAATAATAGCTCACTCCCAACACAGTGTCTCTGCCCCTTCCACAGTTAAGTTTCAGTGATGCCATGCTCAGAAGCGGAAAGGGGGAACCACGTTCACAATCTCGTTTCATTCAAGCCCTGCCTTTGTTCTGATTCTGAACGTTTGTTTCCTCATCAGTAGCAGTGACCGGTTTCATTTCACACTTAGTTCATCCAGGGACTTAGAGTAGTGCCAGGGAGCCCTAGAGCTGAAGGATAGCGAATAGATTAGATTTTACTCGTCTCTTCCCCAAACTCTAACCCGTGGGTCTTACAAACAGCAGATTGCGGGAACCTTCCATGCTCTCTCTCTCCTCCTCACCTATTTCCCTCCCAAATGAGAGAGAGAGAGAGAACTGGTTTTTATAAATCAGAATTTTGTAATAGTATCAGGTTTTGATACGTCAGTGGTCTAAAATGCTCTAGTGCGGTTACTGCCCGGAGCGTGCCGGGCCCGTAGAGGACTGTGGTTTCAGCCCCTCCCTCCCTCCCACCACCTCCACCCCATTCAATGAAATGTCATTATTTTTTAATTTCTTTTTTTAAAAATCAGTGTAATTCTTACTGTGTGCCCATCATGAAGGCCTTTTTTTGAAAAAAAAGTCAAGATGATTTGTTTTGCCTCCAAGTACTCCATATAAGATGTCTTGAGTAGAAGAGAAAAACTTTACCAAACCAAAGGTTGCTATTTTTGAAACATCGTGTGTTCATTCCAGCAAGGCAGAAGACTGCACCTTCTTTCCAGTGACATGTTCTGTCATTTTTTTAAGTCCTCCTAATTTTTAGACACATATTCTTGGTTTGTGTTTTAACAAAGCCTGCCTAACCAGTCATCTTGTCTGCACCAATGCAAAGGTTTCTGAGAGGACTATTGTATTCTCTATCCCTGTGGATATAAAGACACTGGCATTTCATTTTTTTTTTCCCCTTGCCTTTTTAAAGGATTTAACTTTGGAATCTTCCAAAGGAAGTTTGGCCAATGCCAGATCCCCAGGGGTCTGGGGATTTTTCTTTATTTTAAATCAAGATGGTATCTGACTCCTCTTGTTCATGTTAGTGATCCTCTAATCACAGAGCCGAACACTTTCTCCTTATATAGAAGAATAAACTAAGCGTGCTTTACAAGAAAATCTGTCTTTTCGGGTAGAATCCTGAGCCACTGAAAATGAGAGAGACAACTAGAAGCACAGTAGAGTCCCAGACTAAGTTCTACGTTTGAGAGGCTTTGAAAGTAATCCCTGGGGTTTGGATTATTTTCACAAGGGTTATGACTTTTGTTCAAGTTTGTTGCTCCGTTTTGCACCTCTGCAATAAAAGCAAAATGACAACCAGTACATAAGGGGTTAGCTTGACAAAGTAGACTTCCTTGTGTTAATTTTTAAGTTTTTTTTTCTTATATATCTGTCTACAGGCAGATACAGATAGATGTATGAAAATGTGCTTGCCTGTAAAATTTGCATTTCTAATGTGTTGCCGATGGATCACTTGGGCCTGTACACATACCAATTAGCGTGACCACTTCCATCTTAAAAGCAAATCTAAAAAACAAAATTTATTATATATATATATATATATATATATAAAGGACTGTGGGTTGTATACAAACTATTGCAAACACTTGTGCAAATCTGTCTTGATATAAAGGAAAAGCGAAAATCTGTATAACATTATTACTACTTGAATGCCTCTGTGACTGATTTTTTTTTTTCATTTTAAATATAAACTTTTTTGTGAAAAGTATGCTCAATGTTTTTTTTCCCCTTCCCCATTCCCTTGTAAATACATTTCGTTCTATGTGACTTGGTTTGGAAATAGTTAACTGGTACTGTAATTTGCATTAAATAAAAAGTAGGTTAGCCTGGAAATGAAATTAAAATTCACAAGTGTGTGGTCTTTCTTTCAGTACCCAACCCTCTTTTCTTCACCCTGCCTATTTTGTCATTGCAATATGTAGTCACATCACCATCTCCGTTCCTCCAGTTAGAGAAACATGAATCTTTGTTATAAAAATCAAGATACAAACACTAGTTCTTCTTTCCAATGATCTTATTCCATTGTATAGCCCCAAGAGGTGCAGCTTCCATCTTGGAAACCTTTGGATTTGCTGTAGAGGAAGCTTTGCAGACACTGCTTTGAAGAAAGAAAATCCCTAAAAGGGACAAGTTTTTTAAACGTGTGTAAGCTGCTGTCTTTGATTACTGTGTTCACGGTTTGGTGTAGCTGTGTTTTCTTTTAACTTTCATCCCATTAGTAATGGTCTTTGGGAGTATCTGTAAAATATATGAACACCACAGACAGTGGGGCTGTACCTCCCAGGTAACCGACACATGTGTTTGAGTCTGCTCATTTCCAATCCTGGATGATGTATGTAAACATGTTATGTCTCTTAGTGCAAAAAGAAACATCTTTTTTTTAGGGCTGGCTCACTCTGTCAGGCCTAATCTAAAGGCTAGATATAAAGTCATGTGACTGCTGCTTCAATAAAAACAAATTTATATTGGATAAAGTCTAGTCTTCTCTTTATTTACTTACTTATTGTGCTGGGGGGGTTGGCTAATGCCACTAATATTTGTAAAATAGATACTTTTACCAGTGTGTGGGGAGGTGCAGGTTGGGGGGTTTCAGGACAAACATGTAAAACGTTACTTTGGGATGGGCCTCCTGAAGGTATTGAAGTGTGTGTTTGAGATTCACTTAACACAGTGTGTTAAATGTCCGGCAAGATAGCCTTTTAACTTAAAATCCTGAAAGACTGCGTTTCTAATTTATTAGGTCTTCCAAAAAGTTGTGACCAACCAGTCCTTTGAGATCCCGTTTGAGGAGAGCAGTGATAGAGATGTCATTTCAGAAGATGTTCTAGACAGATGACAGTTGGGAAAGGGAGAGATTAGGTTGCAAATCTCGTTCATGCAAAAGGAAGTGAGCCAGAGTGATGGGGTGGGTCACCCATTTCTCGGGTGTAGGAATACTTCACCCGCCACCTGGCACCTTCAGATTTAGGAGAGCTGTGGGTATGAAAAGGAAAGAGTCCAGGGAGAAACTGAAGCTAATGTGGAAGGTGGCATGCTCAGGCCCACACGTTGCCAGAAGCCGGGAAGGGATGGTCACTCAGATCTATGTTTCTCTTTACATCATCTTTTCTCCAGAAAGGAGAGGCCACCCTGCGCCTTCCCACAAGAAGACTTGTTGATGTCAAGGCTTTAATTAGATCCTTAGAGTCTGGGCCACGTAGAGATTGGCTGCTGGGTGGCTCTGACTAATGGGAGAGCCAGAGGCCAGCAGTCACTCACTTAGTCTTTTCTCCTGAGCTTTGGAGACTGACTCCATCCTCACCTGACCGAGGCAAGAGCTAGAAAAAGAATGGTGGCTACGAGGATGCCCGGAGACTGACCCCTAGTTCTCCATGCTGAAAAGCTCAGGGAAGGGAGTACTGAGGAAATCCAAATATTTGAGAGTAGGAAAGTTAGTCTGGCTCCTAGTCCTATAAACTCAAGATCCACAGAACTGCTGAAAGGAGTATCCTGTGTGAGCTCTGGTGCATCTAAGCTTGAATCTTAACTACATTTCGACTACACTTAGTATTTATAAATATTAAATCATACGTACCTACCAATTCAATGTTTATAGAACTGCCCAGGTATTTTTAAAATCCATACTGGGAGCTGGGAGTTTACCTCCAGTCTTAATCCCTCCTTGACCTCACCTTACTGTAGCCGACATTTAACAACCACTTCAGGCTCTTGAATGAATGGCACACTCAAAATTATTTCAATGGGGACGGAGAGATGCATCTGACTTACGAATACAGTTGAATGAAACATATTTCCAAACGAGTATAATTAGACAAAATTCCTGGGGGCGAAAGCTGTAGTCATTGTATTTGGAGAGAGGAGCTCTTTTTTCCCTCAGTTTCTTTTCTAAAAATGAGTGTGTTCTGAATCTCCTTGATGCAGAAGAGGCTGGGAAATCTGGAGGGTGGCAAGGAATATGTTTGCTGGCTTTGATTTATAGTGTCAGTGATTTCTTAAGTTCTCAAAGTTTGGCCTGCTTCCTGTAAAATAGTAAAAGCTGAATGAGTATCTGTTCCTTAAAATTCAGTTAACTTGTAGCTTCATTTGCAACGAAATGAGATATTTAAAATTAATTGTTAGTACATTTTAAATTATGCACATACTTTAAATTTTTAGGTAGAACCATCATTTTATGAGCAAACCAAGTTAAATAATGCATTTTTATGTTCTTACACGAAGAGTCTGCAGATGTGTAAAGGGCAATAGTAAAATAAGTAGTGAAATATATATATATATATTATATACATAATATATATTTCTATTTCTCCACCCCCACATTTCTTTCTTCCCCAGAAAAGAAGGCAAAAAAAGAAGAAAAAAGGTTTAAATCTCTACCCAAAGTTAATTCTGTAAGTCCTCTTACCTTGATTTGACATTAAACTTAGGATTTGATAAGCCTAGTTCTTAGGTGTGGAATGCTTTATGTAAAATTAGTTAAAACGTAGTTTATGAAAAATGCAAAAAAATTTTACTCAAAATGGCTATAAATAAAACAGACACTTTCATCCTCTTTAACTTTGCAAATAGATGTGTAAATGGAAACATACAGTGCACACATATCCAGCGCATTTATTAACTGCCTGGCAACGTAGCCTGTCACAGCGAGCACCCCAGGGTTCCAGCTTCGGGAGCAACCCACACCCCAGCTCAGATGTGGAGCAGACACACACACGTGCACACAGCCAGCTAGTGCCCTCCCTGCCTCGGGCACAGGTTCCAGGGATCCCTCTCTTGGGTCCTGAGTGCACACACAACCCCAGCGTAGCTCAGCATCCACACAAAGACATCCTTTATGCTGCTTACGCCACATCACTTCTTTTGATCAAAGTTACGTGTGTTTCTGCTTTGTTTTCTTTACTGAACCATAAACTTGAAAGTCAGGATCCATTTCTGAGTGAGCGTTACCCCACAGCAGGTTGCTTATTGTTTGGTGCTTAATAGCATGTTTGGATGTAGAGACAGAATGAGGTGTCAGGAGGAGGGAAGAATAAAAAGATAGGGAAGTCCTGAGCAGCTTCTGACATTTGGTGCAGGCTTCTGGCTTCTCTCGAGAATACTCCCAGTCACTAATGCATCTGCTGATGGACACAGGCCTGGAACTCAGAGCAGCTCAGGACAGGAGGCTGTGGGTTGGGAATGAGTGAGAAGTGGGAGACAAGGGTGCTAGAGGTAGCAGTGAAAACACCCAAGAAGCTAATGAACTCGGGTATGGGCACAGACCCTCGATGGCCCACCCCCAGTCACCCTTTCCCCTCTCCCACCATAACACTAGATCCCCAGACCACTGGGCCTTCTAAGGGAAGGGTGGCCTTGCCTCTCAATGGGCCTGACCTATAGGCCAGTGCACTCTCCATTTAAGGGTCAATGGCTTCATTCTCCACAGACTGAGCTGGGGGCTGAGAGGACCCATGTTCCCTCCTGATGAATACTAGCCAGCATCCTCAGAGCTGTCATTGTGTGTTCCCTGGAGAGGCAGGACCTGTCGGGCACTGTAGGCTCTCAGTGGAGTCCATCTTTCTAGCCCCAGGAGTGGCGGCTCCAAGGGCTCTGGCTCTGGCTGCCCCCATGGGGGCTAGCCCAGGGGCCGCTGCTCAGCCATCTGTGATGTTGAACAACTCCCGCATGAGGGGGGTAGCAAAGGGGTGTATGTCCTGGATGCGCAGCAGCCGCTGGGTGTGCTCGGCGTTGATGCTGCGAAGCTCGGTGAGTATAGCCATGATCTTCAGAAACAGGAACCTGCAGGCCAGCCAGAGGAATGGTTGGGGGTGCAGCCACCCTTGCCCTGACCCACTAACCCTGGGACCGCTCTGAAGTTGCACAAGTTTGGAACAAGTTTGGAGGTTTTAATCTCAGGTCAGCCAAGAGACAAGGCTCGGTTGAATTCCTTAAGCTTCTCTTTCAGCCTGCGGACGAGAAGAGCAGAACAGCCTGGGGGACTTGAGGTGTGGACCTGCACTCCTTGCTCGCACCTCATGCTCTCGTATACAGACTTCCGGGGGAAAATCCAGGTATTGCAGGCACTGAGTGCACAGGTCAATTTGAGGGGAACTCTCTGCCCAGGTTAATGGCTGGGGTGAGGACCAAGTGGAGTAGTTGTAGGGGCAGGGGCTGCAGGCTGCAGTCCCTTCCTAGATATAGCCCGAGATCTAGTGTCTGAGACACATCTTGTGCCTCAGTTTCCCCATGATGCCTCCTAGCTCCATACAGGGGAGGACTGAGAAAATCAAGCCACGGCCACCCCCAGCATCCCAGGATGCTGAACTCAAAAGAACACGCCAAGTAAAGACTAGAGGTTTAAGTTCACACAAGCATACCCAGTGCTGGCCTTCACATGTCATGGCTGGGGCCTATGGGCACCAGGTCACGAGGACTGTGAGGCCCGGTGAAGGGGTGGAAGCCCCTGTCTGGCCACATCCTGAGTAGCCTTCCCCTTTGGGTTGTGCCCAAACTAAAGAGTTGCCAGTCCCATTTGCTGTGTTTGCCCCTGGGAGGTGGCTAGCAGCCGTAGAGTGTGGACTGCCGTCTTGGGCCACCTGTTCCACCTCCAGCTTCCGCTTGTCTGGCTGTGGAACCATGGGCAGTCACCCTGAGCCTCCTGTCCCTTGTGGGGTGGTGTTGGCACCTACTTCGTGAGGCTGTTTTCAAGATTAAAGGTGATAACACATGTAAACTGCTTGGCACCAGGGCTGGCACTTCTCAATAAATGGTAGCTGTTAATAGATTGATTTACTATTATCATCGTATTGTTATCTTTGTCATCATTATGGTTATTGCTGGCTATGGCTAGAAGAGCCTGTAGGAGCCTCAGGAGAGCACCTGGCTGTTCCCACCCCTTGATGACAAGAGTGTGGGAGGCTCTGGGCAGATGGGAGCTGTGCCTCAGGGAGCAGTGCCCCATCAGCTGGGCATGGCCTCTGGGCCTCCTTACGTTTCTCCATTGTTGGGCTGGAGCTTAGCTGACTGGGCAGGAGGCCTCAGGGGAGGTCACAGCACAGGGCCCCAAAGTCCTGATCATCAGAGGCTGCCCCAGGAGCGGCTCTAGTCTGCTCTCCCCAAGAGGCCCAGAACAAGCGGGGGCCTGGAGGGCAGGGCTGCCAGGGGGAGCCCCCTCACACCGTCCCGGTTTGCTGCTCACCGGTGGGCTGGCTGGGGCCGATTGCATTCGATGTAGACCTTCAAGGTGACAGCGAATTGCTCCTGCAGCTGGTCCACCACCCTGCGCTGCACCACACCTGGGCGATCTAGTGGGGAAGCGAAGGCAGTGTGGTGCCAGCAAGGCCATGGGGGCAAAGACAAGCTCGGTCTAACCGAGAAAGGGCAAATCACCAGCCAACCACCGTCCAGAGCCGGAGACGCCCAGGCAGGGAACTGAGGGAGCACTAGGAAGGCTGTGCATCACCCCACTGGCCCGAGGAGAAACCCGTCAGAGTCCCCATCCCAGCTATGCAGTCAGTCGGGGGGCAAGGCTGTCGGTTGGGACCTTCCCTGGGGGGCAGAGGAGGGACTGCTGCCTCCTGAAGCTAAAGCTGAGGCGGCGTGAGCAAGCCTGGGGGTGGTGGGGAGGCCAGACAGGACAGGTGGGGTCATCACCTGGGGAGAAGAGGGAGATGGCCTGCATTAGCACATACTCCTCCTTGTGCAGCTGCAGCTTCTTCAGCATGTAGTGGAATTTCAGCAGTGGCTCCAGGAGAAGCTGCTGGATGCCCCCTGTGAGTAGGATAGGATGGAGGGGCAAATTTCTTAGGATCTGACCAAAGACCCAGACTTCCCTCACTAACGTCTGTTTTCCCATCACCCAATCTTCTGCCCTGCAATCCCAGGACCAGCATATTCCTGGCATGGCTCCTCCCCGCCCTCCACGGTGTGTTCCCCTCCCTCTACCGGGGCAGACAGGCACCTGCAGGGTCTTCCAGGCAGTAGGACAGCCGACCACACTCCCAGGTCCCAGTCTCTGCATTGAACACCGTGTTGCATCTCAGTTGGCACAGCTCAAAGGTAGCCCCCTTCAGCAGGGAGATCTGGTCCTCGATGGGCAAGTCCCTGCAGTGAGGACAGGAGGGGAGGCCAGCTTCCTGAGAAGCTGCCACAGGCCAGCCCCCATTCCCAGGGTCCAGAAGTCAGGGGAGGTCGGGGAGAGGAGGATGGGCTCCCACCCCTGAGGATTCTGCAGTTGCTTTCAGATTGCCTCCGATCTCTCCCCCTGACAATCCAGCCAAGCACATGACTCCTCCCTTCCACCTTCCTCCAGTCTCCTGCTACCTTCTGGAACTCTCCACTGCCAACGTAGCTTGGTGTCCAGGGTCCTTACAGCCTGGCCCCATCTCCTCCAACTCCCTGCACAGCCGCTGACCTTGGCTTCTGGTCCCTGGCCTTGTACTTTCTGCCTCGGTTGCCCACTTGGAATGATTGACCCTTTGACTTCACTTAAGGAAATCCTGCTAGTCCTTCAGGCCAAGCTGTCTCTGTGGCTCCTAGACGTCTCTCCAGAATGCAGTGTTGTCCTGCAGGTGCCACTCCTTTGGCACGAGTTCCATGCAGTGGGGGTATTTGCTTCCTGCTATCTATTTGGACTCAATGTTTCTACTGTTTCTCTCCAGGCAGCCTGCATGCCTTGAGCCCCACTCCCAGCACTGAACGCAGGCCTAGCCACCGTGGCTGTCTCTGATATTCATGGTTAGATTGACACCCCTCCCAACCTGAGAGGGGCCCCAACTTCCCAATGAAGGAACCCGGGAGGGAGGTGGTTCTTGCCTGGCTCTTGACAAGGCCCTGTGCCCAGCTTTGGTCTTCTGGGGAATTTGGTCCCTTGTTTTCCTCACACCCCATCCTCCTTTTAGAGCCATAATACTGAGCAACTAGCGTCATGAAGCTGATCTCCTTCTGGGTCTCCCCAGCACCTAGCTCAGGACCTGGCAGGTGGCTGGCTCTCAGCTCTGTCCTCTGTGCTTCCAAAGCCGGCCTCTCTGATCAGCTGCACCCCTGTGCAAGTTCCTTAACCATGGTCGAGCTCAGTTTCCTATCTGTAGCATGGAGGTGATAAAAACGCCTGCCTCCTGGGGTGGTTGTGCTCAAAACTGTGGTCACAAAGAACAGCAAGTGACCTCCCATCCTGGTGTTAAATTGTGGGTCATCAGATGTCAGTGGGGATCCGCAAAGATCCACATGTGTAAGTAGGCCTCTCTCCCTACTCCCTTGACCTAATCTGCCACAATCTGACCCTGCGCCAGCCTGTCGCCTCCTCTCCCCATTAAATAAGTCCTGTGTGTCACCCATAGGGCACAGCGGAAACTGTGGGCTCCTGCAATATGACCTGCCCTCTGCCTGCCGATGGAATCAGGGGCTCCTTGTGTGTGTGATTTGGCTCCACCTGAGCAGGCCCAGCAAAACCAGGTGGCTGACCCCAGGAAAGACAAGCCCAGTACCACCTCCAGCCCTGACAGACCACATCTCACGAGGTTGTGCTGGTGCCACACCGGGAGGTTCCAGGGCTTCTTGATGACCAGTTGCCCAGGTTGTTGACTCCATGCCCAGCTTTAGGGAGTGCCCAGCCTTTGGTTCTCAGGACCAGCCATCCTCCTCATGGCCTTCCCAGCCTTCTCTTGGCAGCAGACTGCCAGAGCCCAAGCGTCTGCCCCTGCCTGTCTCCTCTTCTCCCTCTAGACTTCCTTCCCTTTCCTTCCAACTCCTTCCTGCTCTGGAACTGTCAACTTGTGATTCCTGCCCTTTTGGGAGGAAATAGGGAAGGGAATTCCTATCTGAATGTCCACCATGTATGTGCTGGATGCTCCTCAGATGTTTTCTTATTTCATATGGCAGCCTGCAAGGTAGGCCTTATTAGCTCCCAGACAGCAGAGGGGGAGGCTGAGACACAATGAGGTTAAGTGGCAGGCCCACAATCACAAAGGGAATGAGCTGTACCATGAGGGCTCCATTTCCCAGCACTGCCAGGTACCCCAGGGGACACAGATAAAGGAGGGTCTTTCATCACCAACATCCCCCAGACTCAGAGGAATCTACCCCAGACCCTTTGAACCTGCTGGCCATTTCCTGCTCCTTTCTGCACCCATCCACCCAGCCCCCGTGTCCTACCTGAAGTGGGAGATGACTTTCGCAAAGTTGATGATGCCTTTGAACATGTAGGTGGACAAGTCAGCTATGTGGGGCAGCAGGGAAAAGATCTCTTTCCCACTGCCTTCGGCTGGGGGTTTGTAGTTCCAGATGCTGCCATCCTCCCCCCGCAGCTGCAGAGAGAGTTTCACGGAACACAGGTCTTTCCTGATCTGGCTCCACCTGGCAGCCTCTTCCCGTGATGGAGCCTGCAAAGACTCTGGAATCTCACAGCCACTGCTAAGCACCTCGGGCAGCTGGGACACGAGACGGGAGGTGGAGAGAAGAGAGAGAGACAGCATGTATTCTCCCAAACACGATCTCACACAGGCCCCAGACAGGTACACACAGCCACAGCTGCAGCCTGAGAGAATGCACGATTACAGATGCATGTGCACATGTGTGTGCAAACACACAAACACAGAGCACTTGTTTCTTCTCTCTGGTCTTCTCCCATCAGGTGGTGCACTTTCTGGATCTATGAATTAATGGTCTGGCACATCCCTGCCTGGTCAGAGATGGGTTTTCTCCTTGCCCTAATGGAAGATGAGGGGGGCCTCCACCATCACTGTGTCCCAAACATCACTGACCTTGGGCTCAGGAGACTCAGAGAGAAGGATCTGGGAGCTACAGATGGAAAGAACAGACTTCTGGGGTGTCTGGGCTAACTAGTTCGCTGAGCTGGGCAGGCCACCCGAGATGCTGGTGAGCATAGGAGGAGGAGGCACTGGGTCGTACATGGCTAATGTTGCTGAGATCACTAACTATTCTTGGGTCAGTAAAACCAGTTCACACAAGTCCACCCCCTGCAGGTCCTGACCCTATCATCACAAAGGCCTGAATGCCAGCCACCCTGGGGCACCTCCGCTTTCCCTCCCTTTATTGCTCAGACTCAATTTCTACCTGCTGTGGAAGGAGAGAGCAGAGATTCTCAAACCTGAGTGTGTCAGAATCACCTGGAGGTCTTGTCACAACACAGAATGCTGGGCCCCACCCCAAGTTTGTGATTCAGGAGGTGTGGGGCGATCTGAGAATCTGCATTTGTAGCAAGTTCCCAGGTGCTGCTGCTGCTGGTCCAGGGAACACTCTGTGGGAACCCCTGGGAATGAGACTGGCCTTCTGAGGAGCCAGCACACTAGCTGAGCCAGCTCCAATGCCTCATACCCGGAAATTCTTGAAATGGGAGAAGGTGATGTCAAAGGTTTTCTTCTGAGCATCCATCAGCTCCCTGATCATCATCCGCTGCTCTTCGGTCAGACCCTTGGCTCCAGGGGGCTGAGTCCCAATCCGTTCCCTCTTCTTCCTCCTGATCAAGGCCCGCCTCTGCTCCACGGCCGCGTCGGACATGATCACTGCAGGGACAGCCAGACCAGGCTCAGGCACCTGCCAGGAGCTTGGCCACTTCTTGACCCCCTCCAGGCAACAGTAGGGAGGGTGCTGGTGACAAGAACCGGCCCTTTTCCAGACTTGAGAGGTCTGTGGGCTCCTCTGGAGAAACACCGGGGTGAGGACAGAGGGATGAGGTGCGGCTGGTGTGCTGCCCGCAGCTGTGGGGTTTGTAACAATTTTGTGGGACAGTGGGCAGAGTGCAGCCCTCAGAATCAAAAGGTGCTGGGTTTGAGGGACAGCTTTGCTGCTCTCTAGCGGTGACCTTGACAATCTCGCTCACCTCTCTCCTTCAGTTTCCTTCCTGGTTATCTGGAGTGACTGCTAACCTCACACTGCTGTTACAATGAGACACTGCATGGCAAGTGCCTAATCCAGCTCCTGGTACACAATAGCCGTTGAGTAAATGCACCTGACATGACTCCTTCCTGGTAGATCAGACACCAACAAGACTCCTCAGAGTCCCCAAGGTCCCTGGGTCTCCAAAACCCCGGAAGCTGGGGCTAGTGCTTAGAAGGAAATATCAACTCTAGCCACTGCCTATGTAGCCTGGAGCTGTCGGGTCTTCTGTGGATTTCTGGAGCCCACTTGCGTGTGTAGAGCAAAGCTGTGGGGGTCTTTGGAGGGGAGAGCAGGGACGGCTGGGGAGGGCCTCACTCTCTGCCGGTCTGCAGCAGGCTCTCTGCCCGCATGCCCAGGAACCCGGCCCCTGAAAGAGGCTGCCCATCACGTAAGGTCACTCTGTGATTGATGGAGATAAATATGCACTGGAAGTTTCCAGTCTTTTCTCCACGAGCTTTAATCACAGAGTCACCTCTGAGCACAATTACACCAAAGCTCAACAGGTAGAAGGAGAGCACTCTATGTCGCCTATCTGCAAACAGTTCCTCTGGAGGACACCAGGTCTGGGGCAGCAGCGGACCCCAGCCACTAGAAGGTTGGGGGTCATGTCACATTACGTGTCTCCAGCTCCCCGCCCTCCAATTCACCTTCCCCAATTTGGTTAAAACAACGATGAAGGGGACAAAAAGAATCCCTCAAGAGCCGCTGAGGGGAGAGTGGGGCACGACCCTGGCCTGAGATAAGCACACCTCCCAGAGCAGAGACTAAGGGCCCCTCCACCTCCCCAAACCCCAGGACTGCCGCGGGGGTGCGGGCAGCGTGCACGTGCACACTTGCCGTGCGGGTCTGCACACGCGCTCACATGCACGCCCGCGGCCCACGCCCACTCGGCGGCCGCGCGTGTCAGGCCGAGGGTCCGCGCGCCCACGCCGCCCAGGCCGCCCGCTGCTCACTCTCCTTCTTCATGCCGCTCTCCAGGCACTTGCGCAGGCGGCAGGCCTGGCACTGTCGCCTGGTCTTCCGAGTGATCTCGCAGGTGCCCTTCCGGAAGGGGCACCTCAGGCGGGCGTTGCGTTTCATGGCCCTCCTGGGAGAGAACAAAGAGCGAGAGGTCGGCCCAGGGGCCTCTCCAGGCCGCCTCACATCCCGAGGACACTAGCCGCGCCCTCTGTGGGGCCTGCCTCTGCCTCTGAGTCTGGTGGGGTTCATCGGAGAGGTGCGGGGGTCTTTCTATCTGTGCGGGGGTTCCCCCCCCCCCCCCAGGAGTCTCTGGAGGAGGGAGAGCAGGAGGAAGCGGTTCCTGCCACATTCCCACTGCGCTTCCAACAAGCCACCCCCCGGGCCCCTTTCTGGGGGCAACAGCGCCAAGCCCCGCCCAGCTTACCCCGACCCTCCCCTCACCCCCTTGCCCTTAGTACCAGGCACCCCAGGAGGACGAGGCCATGTTTCTGTGCAGGTGGCCTCTTCCTGGGTTTCTCCTCCTTGGAGGAGGGAGCCAGAGGAAACCGGCCCCAGGAGGGTAGGGACAGAAGGCCCGCCCTTGCCCAGCCCCCAGTCTAGACTGGGGGCCAGGGGCAGCCGGAGGCTCAGGAAACTGTGGGGAACTCTCTACCTCACCGGACAACGGCCTACCCGTCCGAAAAGCGGATTCTCCTGACTGATCTGCGGGAGCCAAGGAGTTCAGAGGCCTGAAGCAGGGGGTGTGTGGGCCCGTCAGCCACAGGTCCCGGCACAGCTGGCCGGGTGGGGAGATACCGGGGTAAATGCCTTAGAGACCCCAGCACAACCGCCCTCTCCCCACAGCCAGGGCATCCTGAACTTCCCGCAAAAGACCCAGTCAATGTGGCCCTAACTTCCTTGCCCCCTTTTCGCAGCTGAATAGAAAGAAACCAATTCCTCTTGGGCTCTGGCCTCTGGCCTCTGGTTCTGGTCCACAGTGTGGAAAACGAGGACCTGACAGGCATGGCTGCAGAGTGGCCCTGGGGCTGAACCCGGAGGCTGAGCCGTGTTCATGGTGACCACAAGCTTGACCCCGGAGGCCTGAGGCCTAGGGCCAGTGACCAGCCCAGGGGGCGTGTTCTTCACGGGCGCCACCACCTCCCCCTCCTGCCTGCTGATGCTCCTCCAGAGTCCACCCAGAACGGGAAAGGGGGAGGAGCTCACACTTATGAACGACATGCTGTGAATCAGATGCGCAGCTGGATATCGTGCAGAGCTGTGCAAATTCATTTCTCACACCCCGTGGAATTCATCAGGTCATCTGCCTGACAGAGGAGGAAACTGAGTCTTGGAGAAGACAGATGGCTGTCCTTCCAGGTGAAGGACAAGCTGAAATCTGAACTCAGGTCTGTGATCCACAATGCCAGCTTTTACCCCTACAGCACGCTGCTCCCCACCCACCCCGGGAGTCCCAGGACAGCCACTGAGTGGAGGCAGCCGAGCAGAGGACTCTGCCCCCCAAGGCAGTCTACACGGACGCTGCCGGCAGAATCCAGATCTGGCTCGGATGTCTGCTCTCCTCCGGGTGGCCGTGTTGGCATATGCCCAGCTCAGGATTGTGTCTGGTGCTCTTGCTAGTGACCAGTTCAGGAGTATGCTGGGGCCCAGTTCCAGCCGCTGTGAACTGAAGGGTCTTCTGGGGAAGGTTTCCTTGCTCTTAGAGAGAGGATGAGATGGGCCTTTCTGTCCCTCGGCTGAGCATCGTGGTTACCGCCTGTGGCCCCTGCACGATGCTGCCCCAGGGGGAGCAGCCCGAGAGCAGAGCTCTCACATAGGACAGCAGCAGAGAAAAGTGAAAAGATCCGAGCTGCTGAACTCACCAACCCTGAAGCCTTCAGACTTCTAGAAATGAGCAGTAACATGTTTTCCTCATTGTTAAACCCCTTTGAGTGGAGCATTGCTACAGCTGAACGCGGCCTGACGTGGCTGCTGTGTTGAGCGTCTGTTAGAACCCACCCAACACGGGTGTTCGTTTCTCCCTGGAGCATGGGCACCTTTGGACCCGGCCTAGGCCCAGCCATTCCCTTGGCACCTGAGAACCGCTCAAGCTTGACCACATAAGCCCTGAGGCCGGAGTTTCTTCACTCTGGGGAGACGTTGAGCTGCTGCAGCCCATCCCTGGGCTAATCCCTCCGTGGACATCTTCCTGTGGGTTCTGGCCTGCACCCGCCTGACTGGAGGCCCATCTTCGGTGGGACTGCAGAGTGGGCCGTGGCTCTAGGGTTTGTTTCCATCTGAATGTCCAGCCACCGGGAAGAACTCTGCACAGGCCAAGCCAGGCTGGCTGTACCGAGATGCGTGAGGGTCCCAGAGGTGAGCGCTGCTCTCTCATAGCTGGCCCTCCCACAGGGCAGACCGGGAGCCTTCCTCACACATTTCCTTTCTCTGCTCCCCTCATTTCCTGGTGGGCTTCTCTTCCTCTTGGTCTGAGCCTCGCCTCGAGCTTTGTTTTTTCTCTCTCTTCAGCTGGACGACGTGAGCCTTCTGTCCGGACCTGTCTTGCTGTGAGCTGGGACCTTTTAGTCCTTACCTTTTTGGACCTCTCTGTTTGTCTGTTTCTAGGTGAGCTTGTTTTGTAGCAGTATTCATTTATTTTATTCCATTCTTTACTCAACAACCACTCCAGAAGACTGATCTGAACACTTGCATTTTGGATTTTCAAATTCTTTGCTCTTTTACTGACTGATCTGCTATTTTGTTCAAGAACACATAGAGAAACACAGGGGCACCTTAATTCAAAGGGACCTTTCCTGGGTAAGGCAGGAAGACAGAAGATGAAGGAGCCTCTGAGATGTAAATGGCTCTCTTGAGAGTCATTTGGATGGGCCATCAGCCCACACTCTGAACCTGGGAGAGAGGTCAAGCTGAGGCCCTGAGACAGTGCCCAGTGGGCCAATGGCAGAACCCTAGTTAAATGTGTGCGTCAGGAGTGGCAGAACCCAGGGTGTCAGGGGTCAGTGGGTAAAGGTTGAGAGGTAGCTCTACCTGAAAAAGCCTTTGCATCCTTCACATGTCATGACGTTGAAGTGATAACCAGTGGCCTTGTCCCCACATACACGGCAGATTTGGGGACCCCCATCTCTCTCATGGGCATTGATGGCCGGCTTTCCAGGAGTGGAGTCTGCTTCTTTGCAGCGCACAAGGTCAGCATGGTTCCAGCTCTCTTCAGGTCTCACCTCCAGCTTTGCTTCTGGGCCCCTTGCACTAGAAGTGAAAAAACCACAGGGAATGAGAGGGCTGGGCAGGATGTGCAGGGGCAGTCCTCTCTGTGTGTCACTCCCATTTGGCTCTGTGGACCCTAGAGCTGCCTCTCGTGGAGGAAATGGGGGTGGGTTTGGAGTTGTTCTAAAAAGAGATGTAACCACGACATTTTATATACAATAATAGGGTTCTGGAATAAGACATGTGAACAAGAACATGGAAGGGAGAAAGGTAAGAGGAAGAAACAAGAAGGAAAAAGAAAAGGCTATCTGGGTTGGCTCATGGCAGTAATACTTGAATGGACTGAGATCAGGAGGCCATGAGCTGGTCAAAAGTCTGAACGGGGAGCAGCCCAGGGGACAGGTCACTTGTTCAGGATGGTTTCTGGGATTGAAGAAACCCAGGGGGGCAGCCCTCAGGTGTGTTGTGGCCCAAGCTCCCAGAGAGAGCTGGAAAGGCTGGGCAGAGAGAGGGTTTCAACTGAGTAACCAAACAGATGGGGAGAAAGATAGACAGGAGTGAGGCTCACGATGCAGGGAGAAAATGGCCCATGTCCCAGGCAAGCGGGGGCCTAAGTGAATAATCAGAGAACTCGTAGCCACTGATAGAGCTGTCCTCAAGATGCCCCTCCAGGGAAATTTCACCTTGAGAATGGACACCGAGGACAAGTAGTAGAGTAGAAATTGGGAACTGTCCTATTCACTGCTTTTCCCAAAAGTCTGTCTGGGCACTGACTGCTGAGGACCGCCACACCACAGATGATGTTGCTTTTTCTAAAACCAAAATGAAACTTTGACAGAAATTTCAACACACCAATTTCTGTTTCCAACAGCATGACAGATGAGAGCTGACAGTTTCACCGCTAAGGATGGATTGGAATTAATCTGTGCCCTGTCCCTGGCCCGCAGAAAACTGCAGACAGACTGGGAACTTGAACCGAACAGGTGTGTATGGGAATCTCTCCTAATTTTTCAAATCATAATCATGACCTCGTATAGGTTTGCAGACAAAATGTATACTGAGTGTTCACAAAAGCCTCAAACCAAGAATTTGATTTAGGGATCTTGGGTTGGTGGTGCTCCCAGACACCCACAGAAGCAGATGTTGATCCTCCTCTCTAGAGGAACTCACATTCCACCAAGGCACGAAGAGTCGCACAAGTAGTGTTCAAGAAATATGAGCAAAAACTCAGAAATCGCAAGGCCAGGACCAACGTGGCACCATGAGCAAGACTCAGCAAAAACAACTTAGAACAAAACCAGACATTCAAAGGCTCCCTGAATTATCAAACATGGAATCTATTTAAATAAATAGTAGAAAACGTTAAAGATATAAGAGCAAAAGACCACAAAATTGACCAAGCAGATTTGCAAAATGAATAAAAATTGACTATAAAATCTGAACAAATATTGACTGTATAAACCAACAATATCAATGTCCTGGGAGTTAGAAAAAGCAAAACATAACTAAAATCTGCAACAACATAGAAGACAGAGGATCACAGTGAAACTTTTCTAAGGTTCTGTATCGTTGAGGGAGGGAAAGATAATAAATAACTCGATTTTGATAAGTAAAGTATACTTGTTAAAATTTCTAAGATAACCTCTAAAAGTCTAGAAATAGAATGCATACCTAATAGAAGCTAATAGAGAGGAAAAAATGGGAGAAGAAGAAAAAATTCAACTAGAGAGATTAAAAGAAACTCAAAGAATGAGATAAATAGAAAGCACTGGGTAAGAAGGTGGAAATAGCACATATAATGATAATTAAATTTAAATATATTAAATGTTCCCATTAAAAGACACTGACAGGGGGTGGTTAAGTTTGCGTGCTCTGCTGCGGCAGCCCAGAGTTGCACTGGTTCGGATCCTGGGTGCAGACTTGGCACCGCTCATCAGGCCACGCTGAGGTGGTGTCCCACATAGCACAACCAAGGCACTTACAACTAGAATATACAACTATGTACTGGGGGGCTTGGGGGAGAAGAAGAAGAAAAAAGGAAAAAAACAAAAGGAAGATTGGCAACAGCTGTTAGCTCAGGTGCCAATCTTTCAAAAAAAAAATAAGTAGCATTTAAAAAAAAAGACACTGAGAAAAATGGTGTCAGCATTTCAGGCTGGGATTATCTAAGGTTTGGGATTAGTATTTTGGGGGCAGACTTTGAGTTGAAGAATAAGGAATGGGGCAGGTACTAAACTGGTAACTAACAATTATTGAAACAGTGTTCTAGGTCCTTTGCGAAAGGTAACTCATTTATTCATCATAACAATTATCATAACACTTATAATCTCACTCAACAAACATATGTTTGAGCATCTACCATACATCGGATACCCTGTCATGTTGGGTCATTTTTCAGGTCCTACGAAAGCTGGAAGTCACTTTTTTGGCAGAAATCCGGGGCCTGCTATAAACCCCTCTAACTACTCACAGACACAGAGTGTGCCAAAATCAAAGAGCATCACAGGAAGGGAAAATTTCCTATGCAAGGTATCACTTCGGAGTGCACACTGGAGGAGAACTGCTTTCCTTAAGTTTCAGCTTCGTTCCGGAGCCATTAGGAATAGTAGAATCTGAGGCTATGGAGATGGTTGGCAGAGAGTCTGCACGTAAATTATCAACTTTGGACAATCGGAGATAGTGAGATGTCTCTTCCATAGCAAACAGTGTAAATGCCGTTCCCTAGGAGGGAAGTGATCATTATGCCGTAACAACCTGAATAACAGGAGAAGCTCGGTGGATGGCATACGCCAAGAAGGTGAAAGAAATGTCTCCAAGAGGACACAGGAGAGACGTTTACTTAAACGTGTCTGATTAATCCCCAATTCCTTAACTCATGAGGAGGTATTAGAATTAATGCCAGACCCTCACTCCATAGTGTTTGTATAACTTTTGTTTGGTTTTGCCTAAATTTGCTGTTAATAAGCAGACCCTGGGACATTCCGTAGGCCAGTCTCTCATATCCTTACGAAGTCCCAGTTAGAGAACTCATGACAGCTATGTTCCAAAGATAGCCCCCAGTCAGCCACATCTCCTGGGATTCCCACCCTTGTGCAGTCCCCTCCATGATGCATCTAGGATGGTCTGGGCTTTGCTTTAACCAATAGAATGTGGGGAAGTGACACTGTGCCAGTTCTGGGCGTAAGCTGTAAGAAGGCCTGGCAGCTTCTGCTTTTGCCCTTTGAGGAGTCCTAAGCCATCATGTGAGAAAGTCTGGCTATGCTGCTGGAGTGGCCACCCAAAGGGACCATGCAGAGAGGCCATGTGAAGAGGGAGGGCCCTGAGATGACACAGACAAGAGAGGCCCAGCTGCCACAGCCTTCCAGCCGTCCCCACCAACTTCCGGTCATGTGAGCAAGCTCTCTTGACCGTCTCAGCCCAGTTAAGCCTCCAGCCAATGCCACGTGGAGCAGAACTGCCACAGAATCATGGCAGAAAATAAAATGGTGGTTGATTTAATCTAGTAAGTTTTGGGGAGGTTTGTTACATGGCAAGAGATAATGGAAACAGAACTAGAATTTTGTTAGAAATAGGTCTGAACTGGGGTGGGTGGGGGTGCCAGCTGACACCCCTAGTCCTGATCTTACTCCACTCTTATGTCAGTCCTGCTTACAAAACGGTGCCCTGTGGGCAGGAAATGACAGTGACTAGGTGACTGGTCGGTACCAGCCATCTCTCTCTTTCATGGGAATATCATAAGACAATTAGACGTGCAGTTTCCATTGACTGCAGCTGTGTTTGCTCTGAGGGCGGCACCTGCTCCTTGCTGTGATCTGTGAAGTCTAGCCAGTGGAGCGTTGAAATGATTGCCTCTTGTATCAGTGAAAGTAAAATACTTCTTCAGTGAGGGCTTTTCAAACATCATTGTAAAGCTCAGTGTTTGGGCTGAATACTAAAGACAGGATATATTCTCAGCAAGGAAGAGTCATCGATAAATGAATGAATAAATTAATGAATTTAGTGTTTCTCCATGCCTGGGGCTTGCTGCGCCGAGCACACTCATCGCTGCCCCCTCTCTGGGTGGGTGATCAGGTGGCATTGCTTAGCTAGTAGGAGGTGGAGTCAGAATTTGAAACCAGGTCAGCCCAACTCTAAAGCCTGTGTTCTGAGGTCAGCATTGTGCTACATTGTTCACCAGACTTGTTTCTGAACGGGTGCACCGTTTATTACACCCCCTTCATTTCTGTGCAAGATTTTTCCCAGGCAGTTTGTCTCCAAGTCCCTCTGTGTCATGAGATTCCTTCGGTCTAGCTCTCTGTTCTTGGGCAGAAGGTGGTTCCCTGAGACCCTCAGTTCTTGCTCTCTCAGCGCTGGTTATAGCAGCAGGGACCACGGAACCTTGCTGCCACTCCCACCACATCCAGAGGCACCTTATCCCCCACCCTCTGGAGGACTGCTGGGCCTTCCTTGCACATCAGAGAAGTGTTCGAGTTGCGATGGCCGTCCACTGGGTCTGACTGGTTGCTGGGAGGCTTCCTCTGTCTACACCCTTGACTTTCTGAGCAGAGGCTCTCAGAAGCAGACGGCCCTGTGTTTACAAAGACCTGCGGGTTCTCTGAGGCTGACACCGCCTGTTTCTTGCAGATGCTGTGGTTCTCAGTTTGTATTTTAGTCATTGTTCACGTTGGAGGCTTTTTCTTTTGTTTCGCACCAGCCAGGGCCTTTTACTAAGCCCTGAAAAATACCACTTTTTGGCTCCGTCACAAGGGCCCTTTGGAGAGCTTTGGGGTGGGCTACACATTCAGGATGGCCCCACGGTGTGCTGCTGCCTCAGAAATCGTTGGAATTACGGAAGGCTCCATCCTGTGTGCGTGCAGCAGTGGCCTTACCAGGCTGGTGTATATACACGCAGTGACTTCATTTGCTGAGGGCCCCATCCCCGCTATTAAATTAGGGAGAAGGGAGGTCCTCCTTGAAGGACATGGGAATGACTAATTGTGACCAAACAGGACCCAGCCGTCCCACAGTCTCCTGGAGGTCAGAGGACTTTGCTTTTTGCTCCCTGGGGCCGTAGATGTAATGGGCGTTGTCCTGCTCTCATTGTCAAGAGGGCCTGGACCCTGCCACTGACCCTGGACTAACTCGCTCTACTCACTAACTTCTCCGCTGCTCAGGATCCTCCTAAGAAAAGTGGGCCCTGCTGAAGAGGCCGCCCTGATCTTCGGCAGGAAAAGGGAGAGAAGAGTGCCCTCTTATGGGCGTGTTGCCACAGGGGCAGATCTGGCAGGGCAAGAAGCGAAGGGAGAGGAGGCCAGGAGGGACCGAGTGGCACGGGCCACTCGGAAGACAGCCTAGAGGGAACCACCAGGATGGAGGGCGGCGTCCCCAGGGAAGACGAGTTTGAATTTGGGGATAAAGAAAGGAAGGAGAGTGGTGCATCCTGAGAGGATAAGGGAGGGAAATTCTAACCTGAAGTCAGTTTCTGCTCTAGAAGGAACAAGGATTTCCAGGAGGAAGAGTCAGGACAGAAACGGGGTTGGAGGGCAGGGGAGAGAGGAGAGGAGCACAGGGCTTGAAAGAGAACTCAGGGCTGAAACTGGGAGCAAGGAAAGGGCTGCAGAGGCAGCGCTGCTGGATGAGAACTCGATGGAACCCATGGGTGGGCTGGGACCAGCAGAGAAGGACGGCAGGTTACAGGAGGCTCACACAGGAACTTGTGCAGAGCGCCTGCCTGGGGCCGGGAGAGGACTCAGGGCAATTGCAGCTTCCAAAATAGGGCTGAATGAGACCCTGCTTCAGGTTCACAGACGTGGGGTGTCCTGATCTAGGGGGTCAAGGTGTGAGATGCAGCACACTCCACATGAATGTAGAAACGATCTGAGATGACTCAATGATACGGAATAGAGGGCTGATCATGACAACAAACTAGAGAAAAATCAGGAAAATGTGTGCATCTGTATGCTCCTCCCCCTGCAGAAGGAACACGTGACAGGGAGGGACTAAAGGAAAAGGCTTTATGTCTTGGGGGAAAGCGGGATGCTGGGACGAGATCAACTAGTAACCTTTGGAGGAAAATATTTAGAGATGGTGTGTGAGAACACGGTGAGCTGTGCTGTGGACACATCTGGGCCAGAAATCGAGAACAGACGTGGGAAGAGGTGGTCTGTATATGCAGGGAAAAATGAAATGCTCAGTAAGTGGGCCAAGATGCTGCCTGTTTGGTTGCAAAGTTTAACAGAGGTGTATGGTGGTGACGGAGAAAATTCTCACTAGGGCAGGAAGAGCGAAATGCCAGGAGGGGAGAGATGAGCCGGAGAGAAGCCCTCGTCAAAGTGTCGGGATCCAGCTGAGAAACACAGAGAGAGAGAACACTAAGGAGGCGAGAATGAGGGACTGTAGTTCAGGAAGAGTCAAGAGCTGAGGGAAAGAAGTTCAAGCAAAGGTGAGGGGCCGGCCTTGACCAGTGGCCCAGGCGGTGGGAGGGGAGGCAGCATCAGGGGATGAAGAGGGCAGATGCAATAGGCCCCAAGAGAGACAGCGGGTGATGAGTGTTTTCCTAAGGTAGCACAAGAAAAGCGGGGGGGGGGTGAGGGGGTGGCGGGGTGGGCACCAGTTTACGCTGAGGCCAGAAAAGAATCTGAGAGGAAGGCAGAGGAGCTGCAGTGTGGTCGCTACAAACTAGGGAGAAATAGCTAAGGGTGAACCAAAGAGAGTCATGGTGCTTGTCAAAGCAGGAGGTTTATTCTGTTCCCAGGGTAACGGTTCAGGGGCGCCTGCATCACCTCTGCCCCCAGCACGTGCACACGCCATGCTTGTCTGTTCCTCGGGGTGTCCCTTCCCGCGTGTCTCGAGGCTGCACTTTGCTCGGGTAAGTGACTCTCCAGGGTCACAGACAGAAGGAGGGTCACTGTGTGAGGCACACGTTGTCTCCACCCTCGCTCCTCCCTGGCTCCTTGCTGGCCAGGAGCCCACCCACCCAAGCCAATGGCAGACTCCCCCTAGCCAGCGGCGGGAGAAACGTCGTCAATCTCTCAGTGTAGTCATTGGGTGAGCAGAGGTGCCCTTAGTCAGTTTAAGTGGAGACTGAAGCTTGGATGATTGGGGAAGTCTTCTTTAAGAAAAAGAATACAAAATTGCAAATACATAATTAGGCACCAAAGAGAATATGTATTTGTGAGAAAGAATGAGAAAAGAAATCACAATAAATCCCAAACGTTACAAAAGGACAAGTAACAAACATCACAAAATCGGGAAAAATAGTGTAATGTTTTAATTAATTAATTGCCTGGCACACTTCTATAATATCTTTGGTTGTCTCTTGGGGGAGACAGAATAATGGTCCCCAAAGATATCTGCATCTTGATCCCTGGAACAAGTGAATATATTTCCTAATATGGTGAAGGGGTCTTTGCAGATATGTTAAAGGGTACAGACCCTGAGCTGGGGAATTACCTAGAATTAAACAGGAGGGCTCCGTCTGATCTCATGAATCCTAAAAATCAGAGAAACTTTTCTGCGTCTGGTCAGAGAAAGAGATGTGACAATGGAAAAGGAGTTAGATGCTATGTTGCTGGCATTGAAGTTGGAAGGGGCCATGGGCCAAAGAATGCAGGTGGCCTCTAGAAGCTGGAAAAGGCAAGGAGACGGGTCCTCCTCTAGGGCCTCCAGAAGGAACCAGTCTGCTGACACCTTGATTTTGGCCCAGTGATGCTGATTTTAGACTTTGGAGATCCAGAACTGTAAGATAGTATGTTTTATATTATTTAAGCTACCAAATTTGTGGTAATACGGCTGCGGCAATAGAAAACAGATTGTACTCCTTATATAACAATTTCGTAATGTCATTTTCTATATAAAGAACAGAAAGATAATAAAGTCTTTCCTCTAACATTGTTGATCAAATTTTACTTTTTCTTATGATCATGGAGAAAAGTTTCATCTTCCCAACTAGCTGAGGATGGTGGTCACACCTAAGAAAACCTCTATCGAGATTCTTGCATATAAGTCTTCACACTTGGAAGAACTTTCCGTGGACTAGATGGTGGCTCCACACATGTCAAATCTCATCTCCCTCCTTTAGCCTGTGCTGGACACCACAGGGCGCGGTGATACTGTGACACATCTCAGGCCTTGCGCCTTCCCGTCATGGCGGTGGATGAGCAGGCAGAGTGGGGCAATCCTTGAACCTGCTGTGGCACTGGATGGCCAGCAGTCACTCAATTCTATGTGCAATTAGTGCAACCATATGCATACACCCAAACTATGTGTGTCCCCAAGTCAGCTGCCCGTAGCCTGATCCCCAGCATCCCCACAGCCATGCCATCATCACTTGACTTCAGAGAAATTGTGACAGTGGAGTAGAAATCATCTAAAAACAACTGTGGTTAAATATCTACTTTTGAAAATGTTACAGAAGCATATGACTATGCAAAAGAGCCCATGTCAGCGAGGGGCCCAGAAGCCTAAGCTTCTTTAGCTTAAATCCATGTCTGCGCTGGTTCCATTGTACCCATGAAACTGAGCCACACAAACGGCTAGAGTCTCCAGGGGAGGTTAGGTCTCAGACCAGCAGACAGAGCCTCTACTGCTCCTCTCTTGTAAAGGAGACTCTTATAAACTCGCCCAGCCTGACCCTGCAGGAGGAGGATGCTCCGTAGGCCTGCCCCACCCACAGCTGCCTTCAGAGAGGCTCCTGGTTGGACCAGGTCCGGGCCCCAGAAGAAAGGGTCCACAGGCTTTCTGGGGGCTTGTGAAGGATGGTGTAATCGCTCTCTCCCGGGGACAAGTGACCCACTGACCCATTCAGATCCTCTCCTAGTGACTCTGAATGGCAAAAAGACAGAGCCAAATTAAAGGACCGGCTGGCTAGGCTGCTGCCTAGGGGGCCACTATATTGAGAGAAAACCTTGCTGGAAATGAGGTAAACCATAAATTGTTTCCTTTCCTAGCAAAGTAGCCATCACCCTGAGGTGGAGATCTAAAACACTCCTTGACAGCGCAGACTAGTCTCTGTGGAATGATCAGGGGCACTCGTATGCCTGTCACCCAGAGCCACCTGAGGACAACCTGCAGGACAGCCCTCTGAAATGACAGACAGAGCCAGAAATGGAAAAATGTGTGGTGTCGGGCTGTGTGCAGGGAATGTGTGGACGGTTTTATTATCTAAACATGCCTTCCAAGAAGCTGTCTGGTTTGGAAAATTGCATGCAATAAAATACTCATTTTGACCATGAAGTATATGATACACGTTAAAAGAGCATCACTTGCCAGCAAGCATATGAAAAGATGCTCCACACCACTAATCATGAGGGAAATGCAAATCAAAACTGCGAGGAGGCCTTACCTCACACCCGTAAGGATGCCTGCTATCACAAAACAGAAAATAGCAAGTGTTGGCAAGGATGTGGGGAAATCAGACCCCTTATGTGTTGCTGATGGGAGGGTAAAATGGTGCAGCCACTGTGGAAAACAGGATCGTGGTTCCTCAAAAAATTAAAAATAGAATTACTACATGACCCTGCAATTCCAACTTTGGATTTAAAGCAGGGCCTTGAAGAGAGGTTTGTGCAGCTATCCTCACAGCAGCATTTTTCACAACAGCCAAAATGTGGAAACAACCGAAATGTCCATCAACAGATAAATGAATAAACAAAATGTGGTGTATACACATAATGGGATATTTTCAGCCTTGCAAAGGAAGGTAATTCTGACACATCCTACAACATGGGTGAACCTTGAGGATTTTATGCTAGTGAAATGAGCCATTCACAGAGGACAAATACTGTATGATTTCACTTATGGAAGGTACCTAGAATAGTCAAACTAATAGAAACAGAAAGTAGAACGGTGGGAACGTACAGCTGGGTGACTATAGTTAATAATACAGTGTTGTCAATTTGAGAGTTGCTGACAGTAGAGCATAAACATTCTTACCATACACAAGAAAGAGTTAACCACGTTCTCTTTGAGAGGTGATGGACGTTAACTATCTTAATGTTGAGAATCACTCTACAATATATATGTATCTCAATCATCACGTCGTTCACTTTAAATATGTACTATTATATCTCCAATTATTCTTCAATAAAGTTAAAATAAAAAAGTAGGATGGTGGTTGCCAGGGACTGGGGGAAGAGGGGAATAGGGAGTTATTGTTTACTGGGTACAGAGTTTCAGTTTTATAAGATGAAAAAAGTCTGGAGATCGGTTGCACAATATAAATATACTTAGCTTCACTGAACCATACACTTAAAAATGGTGAAGATGGTAAATTGTACGTTATGTGTATTTTACCATAATTAAAAAAATAATAAGGGGCCAGCCCCACGGCATAATGGTTAAGTTCACTGCACTCTGCTTCAAAAAAAACAAAAAAGAGGGGCTGGCCCTGTGCCGAGTGCTTAAGTTTGTGCGCTCTACTGCAGGTGGCCCAGTGTTTCGTTGGTTCGAATCCTGGGTGTGGACATGGCCCTGTTCATCAAACCACACTGAGGCAGCATCCAACATGCCACAACTAGAAGGACCCATAACGAAGAATATACAACTATGTACCGGGGGGCTTTGGGGAGAAAAAGGGGAAAAAATTTTAAAAATTAAAAAAAAAAGGGGAAGATTGGTAACAGATGTTAGCTCTGAGCAAATCTTCCTCAGCAAAAAAATAAAATAAAAAAAAATCCCTTGTCACTAAATAAGTTGATCAAATATTTAAAGAATATTAAAAGGGAAGCCAAACTATTAGGCTGCCTTGTACAGGTGGCCCAGATACACAGAGAGAAGGCAGGACATGGAGCCAGGAAGAGCTGTGAAGAAGCAGAAGGCATGGGGCAGAGAAGAAGCAGAAAGGAAAGTAGCAATGGTAGTTAAAAGCGCTACAGTGAGGAATAAAAAGATAAACAGAATGCATTTGATTCTGAATGATCTTAGTCTTTGAACCACATTTATATCTCTGTGAAGCCTGGGTCTGCAGCAGTTAAGATTGTCACCTTCCTTCTCTCCCAGGTCTGCTTCAGAATCCCCACTGCTTAAAGTCTAAGATGAGGATTCTCCAACTTTATTGCGCATACTAGTCACCTGGGGAGCTTGTTAAAATGCACAGCCCAATCCCTGGGTCTGGGCCGGGCCTGAGCTGCTTCCTGCCTTTCTGACAAGCTCCCAGGGGGTGCTGGTGCTGTCCGTCAGCAGTCCACATCTGGAGGAGTGAGGATGTAAGAAATCCAGCTAACCCTGGAGAAAATCAGCAGTACACAAAAAGGATGTGATGGAGAAGTCCCCAAAAGGGACAGGACACAAAAAGGCCCAAGTGCTGGGCAGAGGATATGGCAACAGAAATGTTTTGAACGTTCTAGAAAATAGAGGAAGTAATAAAACACCCATGTGAAATGACTGGCATCATAAATTGTTGTTTAAAGTCAGTACATACTTGCAGGTGAGCTAGATAGCCCTCTCCCAGGAAAAGGGTATGGGGAGGAGAGGCGGATACCTTTAATCTTCAAATGAGTCAAATCAAAAAGCTTCAGAAGCTGGTCACCAAGATTAAGGGGAGGAAAGAATGGACAACTTGTGTGTGTGTGTGTGTGTGTGTGTGTGTATACGCATATATAGTCATGTACCAAGTAACGACGACGTTTCGGTCAACAATGAACTGCATATATGACAGTGGTCCCATAAGATGAGTACCACATAGCCTACGTGTGTAGTAGGCTATACCATCTAGGTTTGTGTGAGAACACTCTATGATGTTCACACAACCAAAAAATCGCCTAATGACACGTTTCTCAGAATGTATCCCAGTTGTTAAGTGACATATATGTTTTATGTACAAAATTCAGGGGGCTGGCCTGGTGGCAAAGTGGTTAAGTTCGCATGCTCTGATTCTGCAGCCCCACGTTCATGGGTTCAGATCCTGGGCACAGACCTACACACCACTCATCAGGCCATGCTGTGGCAGTGTCCCACATACAAAATAGAGGAAGATTGGCACAGATGTTAGCTCAGGGACAATCTTCCTCACCAAAACAAAACCAAAATTCAACTCAGAAAATTTAAAGATCTAGTTGGCTTTATTCAATGACCCATGAATCGGGCAGCATCTCTTCCAGCAAATGAAAGGAGCTCTGAGGATCTGTACAAAATGGAATACTTTTATAGGGGCAAAGAAGTTATTCTAGCAAAGAGTAAGTTGTTTCGGGCAAGATCACCTTCCTTTGGGGGCAGGCAGGGGTCTGTCAGGCAGATTACCTCACTAGTGCTGACCAGATAATTCCAGATTGACTGGTTAAAGGTTCCATTCCTGGGAGAGGCTGAAAATGCGGTTTGATTTAGGGATTGTCTTGGTTTGCTGACCTGGGGCTTAGCACAGGTGACTCCATTTTGGGTCTGTTGTTTCCTTTCTTTAACATATGTCTTATGCGTGTATATTCTGTGTATATATCTACACGCACCTATGTGAGTATGTGTGTGTATGTGTATCAGAACTGGCCAGAGGATAAAGAGGAAAAAAAGCAGGTAGAGGGAAATTTTATAAAAATTGAATTTCTGAGAAGTTGACAGTGAAGCTTATAAAACTGTTGACTTTGTTCAATGAAGGGACAAGTTCGGTAAACTTACTAACTCACATTACACAGGTTTTGTTGTTTACAAAATGATTTCAAAATCATCATCTCGTGTGGAGGTGCCTGTGAGGTGGCAGAGCAGGGCCTGTCTCCTATTAAGCAGGGTGGGACAGGTCTTACTCTTCCTTTTACAAACAAGAAAATGGTGCTTTGAGGTGGGTCCGAGGTCACGAAGACAACAAATGCTAGAACTTCTTTTCTTTTCCCTTTATTCTGATTCTTCCTATAGTGCAAATGGATATACTATGTAAGTTAAAGTTTTGTCACAAAACTCATAGGGATAAAATGAGAACATATACTTAAAAGTTTTTTTTGAAACGGATCAAATATTGTGACCAAAAATCACCCCCCTCCTTGGCCCTGGTGTGGGGCAGGTGCCCAGTGGGAGCTCAGACGGAAAAGTCGCACTGTATGAATTCAGATACAGGACGGTAGCTGCTATCTTCAAATTGGTAAATGAAACGTGGCCTTTGTGCTTCCCGGGACAGTCATCAGGTCCAGGCGGTCAGAAGGGTCATTCCTAGACGTGGAGCAGGGTGGAGAGCTGGCGTCAGCCCAAATCAAAAGTACACCCCGTCCCCTCTCCACTCTTTAACAGGGCGCAGTGACCTCTGGCTAACCCTGTCTCCTGCACGCACAGGCAGTGCTCTGACTGCCTGTGGTTCATGGTCCTTCTCTTTGTTCATAGGGACCCTGGGGACACGTCTCGTGTCTCACGTGTGGGATTTGGATGTGTCTCTTTATCTTAATCCTCAGTTGGATATCTGGTTTGTTGTTTCAGTGTTTCACAGAAGTTCAGGAGGTACGGCCAAGGGATGAGCAGGTTTTGGGTAGCAGGGAACTCTTCCCAGTTCCCTTCAAATCACACCACCTAGAAGGCCCCTGTGTGCAGGAACAGACCCATACACACTCCTAGGTCCTTCCCAGGTTGGGACCAGGGCACAACTCCAGCTTCAAAGAATCCTGCAGAGAAGTCTCCAAGAAATATGAGTTCACAGTATGAAATAAAAATAGACTAAAATGAGAAACGTGACAAGAATATCTAAGACATCTAAGTGTTTGTGATTGGTACCCCTAGAATTGTGCAGTGTACAACCCACACAATTGTATACGTCAGCCATGAGCCTATCCTCTGTTATGGCTATTACTCAGCATTGTCCTGGAAAGCCAAGAAAAGGCAATCAGACCAAAACAAAAAAGCTGTGTAAAGATTAGGAAAGAAGGAACAACGCTGTTGTTATACATATATAGTATGGTTGTCTACCAAGAAATTCTAAAGGAATCAACTGATAAACTTTTACAGCTATTAAGAGAATTCAGTAACATAACCAAACAAAATAGCAAAACACCAAATAGATTTTCTATATATCAGTAAAAAATCAATTAGAAACAGTAAAGCTATAATGGAAATTGGCTCAGAAAAAGGAAATAAATACAGAAGAACAGAGTATCCAGCAACAGACATGTAAAAGTGAGAATTTAGTCCATGACCAAGGTGACTTTTCAAATGAATAGTGAAAGAATGGACTTTTCAATAAATGCTATTGGAATAATTCATAGAAATGAGTTCCAAGTGAACTAAAGACCTATTTCTTTCTCTTTTGCTTATTTTTTGTGAGGAAGATTGGCCCTGAGCTAACATCTGTGGCCAATCTTCCTCTATTTTATGTGGGATGCTGCCACAGCATAGCTGGACGAGTGGTGCTAGGTCTGTGCCCAGGATCCAAACCTGCGAACTCTGGGCTGCCAAAGCGGAGTGTAGAAACTTAACCACTACGCCACCAGGCCAGCCCCCGAAAGACCTATTTTTTTAAATGATAAAAGTATTAGAAGAAAATGTGCCAAAATATCACCATAATGTTGGAGGTTGATAAGGCATTCTTAAATAAGACCTAAAGAGCAAAATCCATAAAGGAGAAAATTAATAAATTCAGCTATATCAACTAATAATAGCAATAACAATAATAGTAAATATTTCTGTTGGCTAAAAACAAGATGTTAACAAAGTTTAAAAAACAATCGACAGGGCTGGCCTGGTGGTGCAGTGGTTAAGTGCGCACTTTGTGCTTCAGCAGCCTGGGGGTCGCTGGTTCAGATCCCGCATGTGGACATGGCACTGCTTTGCAAGCCATGCTGTGATAGGCATCCCACATATAAAGTAGAGGAAGATGGGCACAGATGTTAGCTCAGGGCCAGTCTTCCTCAGCAAAAAGAGGAGGATTGGCAGCAGATGTTAGCTCAAGGTTAATCTTCCTCAAAAAAAACCCCAAAGAACAAGCGACAGACTTAGAATATTTACTATATGTATATCAAAGGATTAGCATCAAGAATAAATATTAGGCTCTTACAAATGAGTAGAAAAAGACAACCCAATATGAAATGAACTTAGGATATGAATAGGCAGTTAAGAAAAGGAAATACAATGGCCAAGAATTATATAAAAGATGCCAACCTCACTAGCTGTTAAAGATTGACTTGTGTCCCCTAGTACCTCACAATGTGACTATATTTGGAGATAGGGCCTTTAAAGAGGTGATTTAGTTCAAATGGGGGTAGTTAGGATGGGCCCTAATCCAATAGGACTGGTCTTGTAAGAAGAGAAAATTTGGACACAAGACAGACACCGGGATGCACACACACAGGGGAAGGGCCATGCAGGCGGCCGTCTGCAAGCCAAGAGAGGGACCTCAGAAGAAACCGTAGCTGCTGACACCTTGATCTTGAACTTCCCGCCTCCAGAACTGTGAGAAAATAAATTTCTAATATTGAAGCCATCCAGCCTGTGGTATTTTGTTATGGCAGCCTTGCAAATCAATACAATAGTGATCAGGGAAATTGAAATATTTTTTAAATGAGTTACTGTTTTCACTCATCCAATTGGGAAATTAATAAAACGGTTAATAAATAGCAAGCATCAAGGCGTGGAGGAACAGTAACTATCGTTCTCTGCGGGTGGGAGTATTAATTGGTACAGGCACGGTAGAGGGTGATTTGCCAGCATCGAAAATGAAAATGCACATATCTTGAGATGTCGCAATCCAGCTTCTCAGCCTCTCCTCTGCAGAAGCACTTGGCACGTGAGCACAAGAAGACACATACAGTGAGGGTCACTGTGGAATTGTTGGTAAGAGTGGGAAAAAATGAAAACAGCTCAAATATCTATCAAAAAGGAGATGGCTACATACAAGGATTGTACTCTGTGGAATTAAAAATTAAAGTGTGGCAGTTGAAATTAATGAGGTAGCACTGTAGATAGATATGGAAGGTCTCCATATGGAGTACAGACAGGGAAAGTTTGTTGAATGGGAAAACAGAATGAAAATAATATGACAACAAATAGTTTATTAGTGTATACAGCCATGAGCCACATAACAACGTTTCAGTCAAATGGACCACATATACAGTGGTGGTCCCATAAGATCAGTACCATACAGCCTAGGTGTGTAGTAGGCTCTACCATCTAGGTTGTGTAAGTGCACATTGTGTAAGTTTGCACAACGAGGAAATCGCCTGGCAACACATTTCTCAGAACCTAACCCTGCTGTTAGGCAAGGCATCTGTATATGACTATGTGAATTGCCGTCTGGTAATAAACACGCCAACCTGGTTAGAGTAGTTACTTTTGGGGGACGGATTAGTGTTGGCAGGATGGCTGGAGGACAGTTTAGCTTTCACTATACTGCTTTTTCATTTTCCAAGGAGCATGTAATCATGAATCACATTTATGATTTTAAAAAGCTGTTACCTGCTGACAGTTTTGTCAGTTTTGTGGTTATCTCTTGTGTTTATTCCATAATAACTGAGGAACAAGCTGATAGCTCCAGACTAGGAGCCGGCAGACTTATTCTGTAAAGGGCCAGAGAGTTAATATTTTAGGCTCTGGGGGCTACTGGCTCTTTTGCAACTACTCAACTCTGCTGTTGCAGGGCAAAGCAGCCACAGACGCTATATAACGAGTGAGCAGGGCTGTGTCCCAGAAAACCTTGTTAACGAAAACAGCTGGTGGGCGGGATTTGGCCTGTGTGCTGCAGTTTGCCAACCTCTGGCTTAGACTAAGTTTGTTACATAACTAAAATACATTTTGAGTAAGTATTTTTGCTGTATAGCAAAACATTCTTTCCTATTAACCAACTGATTAGAGAAGTAGTTGTCTCTGGGGCCTTGCCTAGAAGATTCAGATTTTAGATTCTGGCCATATCCTTAGAGACCAAACGTCCATTCCGGTGGAGATAACCTATCACCCTGGCCATCGCGGTGGTGACCATTGACCTTCCCAGCAGGAGAGTTATGCAGTCATCCACATGGGAGGGGGATAGCGACTGCGACAGCTGACTCACTGAGTCAAGGTTTGGTGGCCTCAGAGGTTACTCCTGACCATTCCCAGGTGCGGAGCTGCCTTAAAGCAAAGCTCTGACCACAGCCTCAGCCGGGGTGGATTGTGAGGTGCGGAGAAGGAGGGCTTGGTGGCACTGAGCACATGTAGGAGAGGCTCGGTTCTGTGGGACATGGTGTCTCCCCTCACAAGTAGAGGTGGAAAACTCATCCGTCCAAGGCCGGCTCAGCCACAGGACTGTGCAGGGGGGTAGCGGGGCCTCCCTGAAGCGGTGAGGCCCTGGGACTGTCATGCTGCCCTCTCGGCCTTGGGCCCCGGGGCTGCCAACACTAACCCGGCAAGCTGAGAGGAATCAGGCCTAGGTTGTTCCCAGCTCCCACAGTCCCGGACCGTGGTACTTTCTGGGTCCGGAGATTCCAGCCCTGCACCAGAGAAGGGCTGATTGTGTGTGTGACTCGTGGCGGCTCCTGTAGAACTGGGGTTTCCGCTGTGATGATTTCTCTAGGAGGCGTGTGGGATCAGGGGGCGTTGTTCATGGGACTCAGTATTCAGTGATTGTTTGCGTGGTTTTTTCCACCCTCGAAATGTGGAGAGCAGCAAGGCCAGCACGACACACACCCTCTCTGTTGCTGTCCTCCAATGTAAGACCTGTTTGTGCTCCCATACTTCTTTTGCGTGGGGCTGGGGGGCAGTCCACCCGCAGCAAACGAAAAAGAAAGAGAAACCATACCTGCTTCGTGGTAACTTCTTTGGTGTGACTTCTCCTCTGGGGTCCACTTTGAACAATCAGGAACAGAGGATCAACCAACACATCAATACCCCTGAAGGAGCTGCCTTGGGAAAGACTGGAAAGTTCTGGCTCAACCTTTTGCGTTTCGCAGGAGTGAATACTTCGCTGGGGGGGAGAGGCGGCGGTTCCCGCTGAGGTCGAGGCTGTCCTGCGTCTTGCCTGTCCTGGTCACAGGCTGTTATTTCCCAGCATATGAGTCAATCTTGTCTCTCACCTACATTTCAGTCCAGGTCAGTGTAGGCTCTGAGCGCCACCCGTCCGGCACTCCCAAGTCCCAAGTCCAGCACATGAACTAGCAAACCAACAGGTTACCGTATTTACTCTCATGACACGCCCGCACTCTTTTCTCTCAGATGTCTTCACTGTCAAACACAGGAGAAGGGCAGGCACGTTGCTAGCGTCTGCTTTGCCCGCTTAGTTCTGAGCAAACTTCATGCACCTGAGGGTCTCTGCGCTGTAGGCACTAGGCAGTTACTTTGAACCTAGATCTCCCAACCCTGCTTCCTTCGTCTACACCACCTTCTTGGGTCGTCTTACTTGATGTGAAAGGGAGCGACGTATTGGATTATGGCGGCAGGTTTATGTCAGAGAGAGACAGGCGCACAGGGAGAGAGGGGAAGGGTGTGAGGTGAGGCGGCCAAGCCCGGTTCACAAGGATGCGACCCATGGCTCCAACCTTGGGACAGCTGGCTGACAGGGGGCAAGGAGAATGACCCCAGGGAAAGGTTCTAAGGGTTCTTTCCTCCCCTAGGCCTGCCGGGAGCCAGCAGCTCCTCACTCCTCAGCTTAATCCTTCTTGTTCTCCAGCATCAGCTTCTGGTGGCTGTTCTCACTCTCAGGGGAAAAGACTAGACAAATGTCAGGTGGGCGGGTTTCTTCTACTCGCTTTGATTTTTAAGGGTGCTTTCTGGAAGATGTGAGGGGTGGACTAGGTCCATGCTTCAGACAACAGCAAAGCAGGGTCATAGGAGAGGGGGAGGGGACTGACTAAAGAGACAAGTGGGGAAGGATTCCCAAAAGCTTACCACAGCACTCCAAACTTGGACTTCCTTACACTTATTTTCTGATTTAAGTTGTTTTTATTTACTTTTTATTTATTTTTTGCTGAGGAAGATTCGCCCTGAGCTAACATCTGTTGCCAGTCTTCCTCTTTTTGTATGTGAGCCACCACCACGGCATGGCCCCTGACAGATGAGTGGTGTAGGTCTGGGCCCGGGAACCAAACCCCGGCTGCGAAGCAGAGCACAATGTACTTAACCACTAGGCCACCGGGGCTGGCCCATGTTTTTATTTTTAATTACATGTTTTAATCCAGCCCTCCTGATGAGAAAAGCAAGAACGTCTAAGCACAGTTTTTCATTTTTTGGTTAAATTGGTTTCTTCTCTTCCATTCCATTTGCCCCTCCCAGGAGTCAGGAGGACTTAAGTCTGGGATTTCCTAGGGGTCAACGTTTCTCAGAGTGGTTGCTTGCCTTGCTCTTCCCAACCACATGCAGAAAACAAGACGGCCTACATAGCTCACTGCTAGTGACCTTCAGCCAGCAGCGGTGACTGGGACCCGTGGGCATGGGGCTCCTTTCTCTCAGTCAAGTTCTTGAGCGTCCACGGGGGATTCTGCTAGGGCTGGGAGGCAGTGGGTTATAAATCCCACCGGTTGGGAGGTTGACTTGGGCCTCGGGCACGGAAGACCTAGAGTGAGTGAAACACTGGGTTCGGGTCCTGGTGGAGACCTCGTGGGCCGTGGGGACTGTGGGTCTGGTGGCGCTTGTGGTCCCCTGAGAAGCTGTGACCCGAAGGCCATGACCATAGCCACAGGCGGTGGGAAGGCTGCAAAGACGAGCTCACCTCAGGATACTTTATTTCCAAGCTTAAAAGTAAGCCTTTCTGGGAGCACACAGGACTTTTAGGGCAGTGAAAATACTCTTGTAGGACACTTTAGGGGTGGATACATGTCATTATCCATTTATCCGAGCCCACAGAATGCACACCACCAAGAGTGAACTTGAAATGTGAACCGTCAACTTGGGGTGATGGCGATGTGTCAGTGTAGTTCATTGATTGTAACAAATGTACCGCTCTGGTGCGGGATGTTGATGATGGGAAGGCTGGCATGAGGATGGCATGGCTGAGGGGATGTGGGGAATCTCTACCTTCCTCTCAATTTTGCTGTGAACCTAAAACTGCTCTAAAAGAAAAAAGTCTAAAAAAAATTTAAAAGTAGGCCTTTTTGTAAGGACAGACATTTCTGTGTCCAGGAAATAAAGGCAGGATCCTGGCTCAGGTAGGGCAGCTTGCCTGAGTCCTTGGGTCACTGGTAAAACACAGAGCTTTCATCGTCTCTTAAATCTTTCCTGGCTCACAAGGGCCTGGCCTTATCTCTCTGATAAAAAAGGTGAATTATTTACAATGGAAACAGGGAACTGAGAACAAGTTCTAAAATCACGGAGGCAAAGAAACTATTCTCAGGCTTAGGCAGGGACCGTCTGGATCCCCCTTCCTCTCGGCCTGTCATGTGGTCATGGACCAGAAGACAGGAGAGAGGCTGCAGGACTGCCAGGCCTTTTGAGTTGATGCATGCAGCTTTGATATTAGGCACGGCTCTGAGCTAAGAAACCACCGAGAAAATACACGCTAGTCATTAAGGACCATGTACTGATGCCCCTGACGAGGGTCTGAATCAACCTCAAGCACAGCTGGGAAGTAGAAGTGGGAGACCCTGACCCCCGTTCTACACTTGTCTTTTGCAGCAACCGGAAATGTGGAGCTCGTAAGCCACTCCTAGAGAAAAGCAGATCTGATAAGCCCAGGGAGTTTCCCTAGTGTGAATTCATTGAATGTTCTCCCTCTCTCCAAGGAATACTTGTAGTTAAAAAGAAAACATGGGGGCTGACCCGGTGGGTTGTAGTTAAGTTCTTGCCCTCTGCTTTGGCAGCCTGGGATTCATGGGTTCAGATCCCAGGCATGGACCTACACACTACTCATCAAGCTCTGCTGTGGAGGCATTCCACATACAAAACAGAGGAAGATTGGCACAGATGTTAGCTCAAGGCCAATCTTCCTCGCCAAAAGAAAGAAAAAAAAGAAGACCAGTGAGAGCCATCTGAGGAGTCATGCTCTAAATAAATTAAATTCAGATGGCGCCTGAGGAAAACAACTGTTTATCAACCAGTTAGGTGCCCCTTCTCAAAATCTGTTAGGATTCCTCTGGGATGTGCTCAGGGAGGCCCCTGGAAAAGGCAGCCAGGGCAGGACGTGGAGGTGACTCTGATGCTGTGAAGCAACCTTGGAGGAGCCCTCTCCCTTTTTGCCCTTGGGTGGAGGCAGAAGAAAGGTGCCCAAGAAGACTGGGAATGGGAACCTTCTCTTTGAACATGGTCCCATTTTATTGTGTGGAAACAGTGACAAGAATTTTCCTTTCCTAGAAATGGCAGGTTCCAGCAATTGGGGTCGGGGGGAAACCAGTAAAATTGAGCTTCTGGAACAGACCCAAGAATCGCTCCAAGCCTCCATCAGTCGTACTTGTTGTGGTTGGAGCCTCAATATCTCTCTTTTCAGAATCTTGGAGCACTTTATGAATCATACTGCTGCACGTGATACCGACGTCTTCTTTCTCCCCCTGGGTTAGCCTCCCTGAGGGCAGAGGCCCTTCCCTGTCTCTTATATCATCTTGTACCAAATTCATTTGCTGGGTGCTCAGTCGGTTCAATAATTCTTTTAAAGATGGTCTTTTGTAACACTGCTTTCATAGTTCTGCTTTTATTGAAAAGGAGAAAAAAATCTGTTCACAACCACCTTGCGAGAAACTTTCTTACAGCTCATGCTACCATTAAATAAAACTTATGCTTACTGTTAATTTATTATTAAATGAATTAACTCTCAAATGAGTAAAACCTCTTAAATTTTATTTTTTTTTAATTTAAACACGTGATGATGGCAAATGTCATGATGGAGATAAATTACGTTTTAATAGCAAAGAGATAATTGGGTATTTAATATATGGAGTTATCTAAAAACCAAGGAGTGATTTGGAATTTTATATTTTTTAATAAATCACTATTGTGTCGAAGAGGAATAAGGGATTGAGGGAAGAAGGTGAAAATCTGGAATCTGATAACACAATGCCTCTTTCTAGCACTAGAAATATGACAACTACCTTCTCTTGATAGCTGTAGCTGTTAAGTTCCTTTGCTCCACAATATTATATGAGAAACTCTTGAATAAAATGTAAAGTTAGGGGTCAGATGGGGAACACGTCTAGCCTGTGAGTTGGATCATCTCTTGGAAAAATTGTGCCTATTCCACAGATAGACAACCAAACACTGATCATAATTACGACTATTCAGGTCGCTTAGCCTGTCAACTTCAGCCAGTTGCTTAGACTTGTTTTCTCTCTGTAAAATGAGATGTAACACTAATTCCTGGAAATTCAAGAAATTCATTCAAGTATGTAAGTGTCTTAAAATTGCCAGGTACTTTTATTTTATTAATTTTATTTTAAAATTTTTATGAAGTACAACTTAAAAGTCTTTAAAAATTTTTTCATTATGGTAAAATATATACAACATAAAATTAGTTATTTAAGCCTTTAAAAATGTACAGATCAGTGGCATTAATTACATTCACAATGTTGTACAACCGTCAGCACCATCCATTTCCAGAACCCTTTAATCACCCAAACAGAAACTCTATACCCATTGAACAACTCCCCATTTCCCGCTCCTCCCAGTTCCTGATAAACTCTGATCTACTTTCTGTTAATCTAATCTACTTTCTGTTTCCATTAATTTGCTTATTCTAGATATTTCATATAAGTGGAACCATACCTTATTTGTCTTTTTGTCCCTGGCTTATCTCATTTAGCATCATGTTTCAAGGTCATCCATGTTGTCACACGTATCAGAACTCCATTCCTTTTTATGGCTGAATAATATTCCATTGTATGTATATAGCTCATTTTGCTTATCCATTCCTCTGTTGATGGATACTTAGGTTGTTTCCACCTTTTGGCTATTGTGAATAATGCCACTATGAACATTGGTATACAAATATCTCTGTGAGTCCCCGCTTTCAATTCTTTTGGATATAGACCTGGGAGTGGAATTCCTGGGTCATATGCTAGTTTTATGTGTAAGTTTTTTGAGAAACTGCAAACTTTTCTTTGTCTTTTGACAATTTGACTATAATATGTCTCAGTATAGATCCCTTTGAGTTTATCCTTCTTGGAGTTTGTTGAATGTCTTGGATGTGTAGCTTCATGTCTTTGATCAAATTTGGGAATTTTTCAGCCATTCAAATATTCTTTCTGCCCCTTTCTCTCTCTCTCCTCGTTCTGGAGCTCCCATAATGCATACGTTGATCTGCTTGATGCTAGCCCATAGGTACCTTAGCTCTTTGTTCATTTTTCTTCATTCTTTTTTCATTCATACTCCCCAAACTGGATAATTTCAATTGTCCTATCTTCAAGTTCACTAATTCTTTATTCTGCCTCTTCAAATCTGCTGTTGAATCCCTCTACTGAATTTTTCATTTCAGCTATTGTACTTCTCAGCTGCATAATTTCTATTTGGTTCCATTTGATACTTTCTATCAATTTATTGATATTCTCATTTTGTTCATACATTGTGTTCCTGATTTCCTTTAGTTCTTGTCTTTGGTTTCTTTTCATTCTTTGAGTATATTTAAAATAGTTGTTTTAAAATTTTTGTCTAGTAAGTCCAATGTCTGGGCTTCCTCCTGGACAGTTTTGTTAATTTATTTTTTCCTGTGAATGGATCGTATTTTCCTGTTTCTTTGTGATCTTTTTGTTGTTGAAAATTGGACATTTGAATATTATAATGTGTTAACTCTGGAAATCAGATTCTTCTTTTTCCCCAAGCCTTGCTTTTCTTAATTGTTGAAGGCTTAGCGTGTGTTCAAGTAGTGTTTTGACAGAGCTTTCCTTGAATGCCAGGAGCTAAACAAAACAAAACAAACAAAAACGGCACCTCTCCTACCCTTCATGGATCAGCTCTGTCCTGGGGAACTCGTTTAACACTTACCCACTGAAAACGCTCCATCAACCCTCACTTCCTCCTTGCCCTGAGCCTAGAGATCAGCTGGTGGAGAAAACTTTGGGTCTTCTCAGGTCTTTCTGAACATTTGTCCTGTCCTAGGCATGCATGTTGCTTTCTAAACTTCGCAGTATACACAAACAGTTTTGAATTGCCCTAATTTCCCAAAGAAACTCTCCCTTGCTTTTCCTCCCAGGCCTTAGGCAGTCTATTATATGTCCCAAACTTAATCTTTTGCTCAACGCAGGCTTTTTGGTTTGGCTTACAAAGTTTTTGAGCAATGCTTGTCACTTTACCTCTCTGAATGGGCTCCAAGTTAGCAAATCAGAGACAGCACTTTGCATCAGTCCTTCAGTTAGCCCTCACTTTAGGACAGACAAACAATGATTCATGAATAAGGTCTGCTCTGTTTCCTCAAGAACCAGAGACCAGGGTCCCACACAGGGAATACAGGCTGCTGACTTCAAGACTGCTGCTGAGTCAGGGAGGGGGTGTGGCAAGAGCAAGTAAAAATGCCATAAAGCATTTCTACTGGGACGATACATCAAGACCAAGTGCATACATTCCAAAGATGTTGGTTCAACATTCAAAAAAATCACCGTAATTCACCATATTAATAAAGAAAAAGGATAAAAGCGTGTCCCTGTGTCCTGCTTTTTTCTTGATTCAGCATTTGCTTGGTTGTTGTAAATCTTTGACTCTTCAAGAGTTCCTGCAAAGTTAGTTCTGACAGTTGGTGCTTGTTTTTCACTGTTTCTGTGGAGGGACAGGACTTCAGAGCTGCCCGTTCTGCCATTTTGCTGACATCACCATTGCTGGTGGATGACTCATTTCTTGAATTCTTTGTGTATGTCTCAGTTCCCTCCTCTGTGCAAGGAGATGATACAGGTAGCTTGTGGTGAGGCTTTCCTTTTGAGTAAAGTGATCAATAAAATTTAAAAAGCTCTTTCCAGAAGCCCAAGAACGTTTTGTGTTGGGCTTTATGTCCACATTTGTCATAATGGTGAATGACCTCTCCCCAGAAGGAGCTGTAGGCATCTGTCAGTCTTTTTTTTAATGATTAGTACTTTTTGGGTCCTGTGCAAATAAGTCATGAAGACATTTTCCTGTTTTCTTCAAGAAGATTTATAGTTTAAGCTTTTAACTTAATTCTGAAATCCATCTCAAATTAATTTTTGTGTTTGATCAGATGTAGGTGTCAAGATTCATTTCCCCCTTTTCATTTATTCAGTCATTCCAGCACCATTTGTTGAAAAGACTTTTCTTTCCCCATTACACAGCTCTGGCACCTTAGTCAAAAAGCAATGAACTATATACATATGAGCCTACGTCTGGACCCCCTATTCTATAACATTTATCTATCTATGCTTATGCCAATATCACACTGTCTTGACTGAAGCTTTACAACAAGTGTTGAAATCAGGTGGCATGGGCCATTTAATTTTGCTCAAAATTGTTTTGGCTATTCTTAAGCCCTTTGCTTTACCATATAAAATTTAAAATCAATTTATCAAAATTATCAAAATGCCTGTGATATTTTGATTGTGATTACATTGAATCTATAGATCAACTTGGGGAGAATTGACATCATAGTAATATTAAGTACATGAACATGGTATCTCTCTCCAGTTATCTGGGTCATTTTTTTTGCAGTGCTCTGTGGTTTTCAGTGTAGAGGGCTTGTGTGTCTTTTGTTAAATTTACTCTTAAGCATTTAGTTGTTTTTGATGATATTGTAAATAGAAGTTTAAAAATTATCTTCTAATTATTTGCTAATATATGTATATATATTCTTCATATTTCCCTGTGTCCTGTGACTTTGTTAAATAGTTTTAGTATTGTTCCTTAGTATTCCTTAGGTTGTTCCATGTTCTGCAGATAAAGACAGTTTTACTTCTGCCTTTCTAATCTTTATGCTTTTTTCTTGCTTTATTGCACCAGTTAGAACCACTAATACAATATTGAGTAGAAGTGTGATGAGGCTGGATATCTTTGCCTTGTTCCCAATCTTGGGGTGGGGATCATTCAATATTTCCCCGTTGGCTATGATGGTAGCTGTAGGTTTTTTTTTGTTTTTTTTTTTAAGTTGAGTTCAGTTTTTTTTTTTTTTTAAAGATTTTATTTTTTCCTTTTTCTCCCCAAAGCCCCCCGGTACATAGTTGTGTATTCTTCGTTGTGGGTTCTTCTAGTTGTGGCATGTGGGACGCTGCCTCAGCGTGGTCTGATGAGCAGTGCCATGTCCGCGCCCAGGATTCGAACCAACGAAACACTGGGCCGCCTGCAGCGGAGCGCGCGAACTTAACCACTCGGCCACGGGGCCAGCCCCTAGCTGTAGGTTTTTTATAGATGCTTTTGTCAGATTGAGGTAGTTCCTTCTTATCCTAGTTTTTTTGAGAATTTCTAGTCATGAGTGAGTGTGGAATTTTGTTGAATTTTTTCTTCAGTTTTTGAGATCATAACGCTTTTATCCTTTTTCTTTATTAATATGGTGAATTATAGTGATTTTTTGAATGTTGAACCAACATCTTTGGAATATATGCACTTGGTCTTGATGTATTGTCCTGGTTTTTGTTTTGTTTTTGTAGTGCTGAATTTCATGTGGTCACATTTTGTTAATGACTTTTGTATCTATATTCATGAGGGATATAGATCTGTAACCTTATTTTCTTATCTTTGTCAGGTTTTGGTATCGTGATTATATTGGCCTCTTAAAATATGATGGGAAATGTTTCCTCTTTTTTTTCTGAAAGCTTCTGTGTAAAATTGGTATTGATAACCTTAAATGTTTGATGAGTTCACTGCTGAAACCATGTGGTCCTGGAGGTTTCTGTGTGGAAGGTTTTTTGATAATGAATTCAATTTACTTAATAGATATAGAGCTATTCAGATTTTCTATTTATTCTTATATCTGTTTTGGTAAATTTTATATTTCAAGGACTTTGTCCATTCCACCTAAGCTATCAAATTTATTGTTGTAAGTTTTCAAAATATACCCAATTATCCTTTTAGTGCCCATAGGATCGATAGTGACATCCCCTCTTTCACTGTAGTGATACCCTCTCTCCTGTTCTTGACGTCGATAATTTATGTTTTCTCTTTTTTAAACCAGTCTTGCTAGGAGTTTATTAATTTTATTAATCTTTTCAATGAACCAAATTTTTGTTTAGTTAATTATCTCTATTGCTTGTAAGTTTTCTGTTTCATTGATTTCTTCTCTTATCTTAAAATATCCCCCTTATGACTTTGGGTTTACTTTGCTTTTCTTCTTGTATCTTTTCTAGGTAAGAACTTAGAATAATTGGTTTCAAACTTTTTTCTACTATGAACATATAAACTTATACATTTCTCTCTAAGCACTGCTTTAACTGCACCCCATAAATTTTGAAACTGTATTTTCTCAATCATTCTGGTCAAAGCATTTTCTAATTTCCAATGTGATTTTTTTATTTGACTTAAAAGTTATTTTGAAATGTGTTGTTTAACTTCCAAATGGATATTTTCTAACAACTTTTTTTTTTGCTCCCAATTACTAACTTAATTATTTCTGTGGCCAGAGAACATATTCCATAAGATTTCAATCTTTCAAAATTTATTGAGGCTTATTTTATGGCCTGGGATATGGTCCATTTTGGTACATGATCTATGTACACTTGAAAAGAATGTGGCCTGCAGTGGTTGGGTGTAGCATTTTGATTAGGTGAAGGTGGCAGACACAGTTGTTCAAATCTTCCATAACTTTACTGATTTCTTGTCTAATTGTTCTATAAGTTATTGAGAGGAAGGTGTTAAATCTTCAACTCTGATTTTTAGATTTGTCTATTTCTTTCTTTACTTCTGTCGGCTTTGCTTCATGAATTTTGATGCTCAGTTACTAGGTGCATAAATACTTAAGACTGTTCAGTTTTCCCGATGAATTGCTCCTTCTATCATTATGAAGCATCCTTCTTTATCTCTGGTAATACTCCTTGCCTTGAAGTTTCCTTTGCCAGCTATATTAAGAGCCACATGTTTTCTTATGTTAAATATGTTCCTGGCATATCTTTTCCCATCTATTTACTTTCATTCTTTCTGTTTTCCTGTTTAAAGGTATCTCTTACAAATATCATATAGTTGGGTTTTGCTTTTTTTAAAATCCATGTTGACAAACTGTGTCTTTTACTTAGAATATTTAATCCAGTAATATTTAACGTATCTTATAGTTGAATTCAGGTATACTATTTTGCCATTTGTTTTCTATTTATCCCATATAGGTTTTGTTTCTTCACTCCTTCCCTTGTCTGGGTTAAATTTAGTACGTCTTCTCAGTCAGCCAGGGATGTATGGAGAACTTGTCTCGATCCTTTCAGGATCTCTCCATTAAATGTTTGGTTGGTCGGCTGCTCACCCCAACTGGGATTGCATCCTTGTGCTAACAAAGCTGTGGGTATTCCCTGTTCATTTATAACTGAGTTTGCTACCTTTAGCATGTAAAGTCGTCAGATTTCTCCCCACCTCCTCACCTGAATCAAGTCTTCCCCCTCTGGAAGCAAAGTTGCTCGTTAGAAGATTGTCATTCCTGCTGACTGAGCTGGGTGGGGGTTGGGGGAGAGTAGTAGGCTTCTGTTGTTCTTACCTGAATCTCTAGCAGGTTTTCAATCTGTTGTCCATCTCTGGTAGATTTCTAGTGACATAAAGTGGGTATTTTTGACAATTTTGTCCAGTTATATACTTTTATTTAGTGGAGAAGAATTGCTGACCTCTTCTTTCTGTCGTAATTGGAAGCTGACTTTATAGTTATGTTTTAATATAATGTCTTTAACCTTTATTAAAAATAAAATAGTGAGAAGAACATTTTTGCATCTTCTCTAAAACCTCTGTTGGAGGTTTCTTAAGCTGTTGAATGTTGTTTGTGCAAGAATGAGTGGGATAAATTCCTTTCAGGATGTAGTCCAGAAGGTCCCTCCTTCCTTTGTGACTTACTTGGTTCCTTTGTAACAGTCCACAGTTGAATCAGAAAAAGTTAAACCTTTATTTGATAGAAATGAATATTATAAATTAGAATTTTGTTGTTGAAAACTCATTTCACACCGTAAAATACCAAGACATCATAAATGTTCTCCAAAACCACACAAATATTTGCTTCTACAAACATTAAGAATGCTGAATTTCATTCAATAAATACTTGTTGAGAGATTACCATGTGCCAGAGACTGTGCCAGGCACTGGGAATCAAAACAAATGAACTCAGGAGGCACAGCTGCTGCCCTGCCCTCAGAGCTAACAGGCCGGTTGGTGAGAGAGAGGATTATGCAGGCAATTACAGTCAAATGGGATATATGCTATCGCACACGAAGTACAGGTTTTATATTGTGCCCAGTATCAGTGTTTCCTCCCACATTTTCTTTTTTGTCTTTGGAATCCTTGAAGCTTTAGAAATAAAATATTGTTAAAACCTAGGCTGAAGACGTGTCTTCCATGGTAAGTCTCTCTGAATGTTAAATGCTTGACAAGGGACAGTCTCCTTGGGAAAGGTTTCTCCTATTCTACACCTTGAACATGCATTAGATCACTTGAGAAGGTTTTAAAAAATACCCTTGTCTGGCTCCACTTCTAAAGAGTCTGTCTTAAGTGGTCTGGAGAGAGGCCTGAGAACCAATCTTTTTAAAAGTGATTTTAACTCGATGATTTTAAGATGCAGCCGTGGTTGAGAACCATCACAGCCCTTGCTTCCAGTTTCCTCATCATTTGACGCCTATAATAAAAGATGCCTCCTTCTTCAAAGGTTTTAGTTAAATTTTCTGGGAAATTCTTCTTCATGATATGTATGGCTTTCTTCTACTGCTCTGGTGTCTGGTAGAGAGGGAGCCCTTATTATCAACACTTTAAGGTTCTTCAGAACGTGGGGCACTCATTTCTCTCCCCCATTTGTGGACAAGGAGGGCTGACAGCACATCCGTATTCTCTCTCTTTTACTCTTCCCCAGGTGAGATGGAGAAACTCGCCTGATTGGTTAGAGACTGACATCCACTGGGCCACTTTTTACATAGAAGTAGGTGTAGCTACTTTGCCTTTTTAAAAGCAGGAAAAATGCTCCACCCATATCTCTTTTGCTTCTGTCCCATAATGATAGTAAAAGTAGCCAATTGGTGCTTACTGGGTGCTTACCATATGCCAGGTGCTGTTATAAGCCTTTTACATAAATGAATTCATTACATCCTCATACCAACCCCATGATGTACATCCTATAGTTATATCATTTTAGACAGGAGGAAGCTAAGGCTTGGTGAGGTTAAGTAACTTGTTTGAGGACACACTGTCGTTGGGCTGGGATTTCAATCCAGATCATCTGGCTCCAGAGCCTAGTCTCTTAACCTCCACGCTACTGCACTGCTAGGGTGCTCACTTGGCTTTAGCGCCACAAGAGTAGGCACAGCTGGAGGCCATTCACTGTCACTCATGCTCGTTGGCATTCTCCATTCTACTGGTAACTGGCTGTGAGCCTCTGCAGCCTGCTGCATAAAAGTACTCCAAGCCTTCCTAGCAGGTGCAGCTTTGCTCCCAAGCGGGTTCCATGGTCCAGAATTGAGGAGGGGGATGACAGTCACGGGAGCTTCCCTTGAACCAACGTACACTAGACTTCAATCTGTCTGGGAGCTCTGTTCCTCAAGATTTGGAATCCCTCATCCCAAAGGGAGCCTTTACTCACACCGCACACTCTTCCTTGGATTTTACCTCGCCTGTTCTTATGCATTTTGAAGAGAGGCAATGCCTTTGTCAAGTGGCGCAAGGATCACTGCACCTGATTGTGCATCCATGTGAAAAGTTTTCTGCCTCAGAAATCAGTTGTGGTTGTGTGTTGCTATTGACTGGATTAGTCTAGTCCCGGTCCACTACGTGGCTCCAGTTGCCATGATCACATGGCTTTAAACATGAGTTTTGCTCATCACTCGAAGTGTTTTATTTTCAAGAGCAAAGGTTATTAAAATTCGGGAATTTTAACTAAAGCCATTATAAGTAGAGGGTTGCTAGTATCAGGAAAAAGTTTTCCTCTCCTGGTAAACTTCAATTAGCTAATGAGGATTCTGTAATACCTTATATTTTTGTTACCACACAAACGGCATGATCTGCTCACTGTGAAACAAAAGCCAATCAACAAGAGGCAAGATGGTGGCAGAGAAAGGGCATTTTATTATACCTTGCTAGCAAGAGGGAAGATGGCTGATTAAGGTCCAAAAGAACCATCTTAAAGGGGCACAGAATCTTGAACAGTTATATAGGCCAGTGGGTCATAGGGGAGGGGGTTAGGAATGTTGACCCTCTGGTGTTGCAGAGTGGGAGTCGCCACACAAAATCTTTCAGTTTTCATTGATGATGGCTATCAGCATAGACTCTCTGTGTGGGGGTCATCACATTCCTAAGGAACTCAAAAGAAAGAAGATATCGTCTTATTGCAGCTGGGAGGTGTATGCACAAGCAGGGGTCATAAAATCTCAGAGCAGGTGGATCTCCTGGAGGGGGCAAATCCAGCTGGATTAGTTAGTCAGAGGTCATTCAAATTTACAATATGGTCTGTCTTCTACAATATGGCTTCCCTTATGTCAACCTTGTGTTGTGCTGGCTTCATTTTCATTTTTGTCTAAATACAAAGCTGAGTTTTAGAAGACTACATAAGGATACAATTTTTTAAAGAAAATATTCTAAGTTTCCTTACATCCTATTAGAAGCCACCTGAAATCCTTTTTCAAAGTAGGCATTGACTTTAACTTTAGTTCACCTCTATATAGCAGAGACAGGCAAACTACGGCCCATAGCCAAACCCGGCATGCCGCCAGTTTTTGTACATTTTTGTAAAGTCTGATTGAACACAGCCACTCTCATTCATTTATGCCTTACCCATTGCTGCTTTCCCCCAACAACGGCAGAGTTGAGTGGTTGCAGCAGAGACCGCCTGGCCTGTAAAACCTGAAACAGTTACTCTCTGGCTCTTTACAGAAGAGTCTGCTGTTCCCTGCTGTACAGCATCCCCCACCTCTACCCCATCACGCCGGACTCGCATCTTCTCATTTTGTGTTCCTGATTTCTTATTTCACAAGTGAATAATAGCACCTTCTCCCTAGATCAGGTTAGCGTGTTTAAAGGAACGAGACAGAATTTGACTCCTCCTTACGTGGGCAGTACTTGGCTGCTGCTCACTTATCCTCGGGGGAAAAGTTGCCCCAAGCCTAGTTTTCCTAGGACACGGTCAACCCTTTCAAGTTTGCATGGTCAAGTATTTTTTCAGCTCAGAAAATCTTTTATTATAACTTGGATTATTGTTTCTATTGTATTTGTGTTGGTTTCCTCTTTAAGAATTCCTACTGCTTGTAAGAGTGTCATCCAGAGCTGGCCTCTGTCATTTTCATCTCTTTGCCCTTTCCTTCCCAGCCCACACTGGATGGCTTAACACACTTGTCAGCAACATCACCTGTTTTGTTCTCTGCTGTGAGATTTCTGTTATTTTAACTGCATCCAAATGGATGTCAGTGGATTTTTAATCTTCTTGTACATTTTTTCCATCTTCCCCAGCATTCTTTGCTTTTTAGCCTGCATCTGTCTGTCTTTTGGCCTCTGTCTGTTCTTATTATTCCCTGCTTCAGTTCCCTAAGAGGCCATTTCTTCTTGCCTTCTATTAAAAGCACCAAGCAGGTAGTTTCTGAAGTTTTTCTTTCTTTCTTTCTTTTTTTTTTTGAGGAAGATTAGCCCTGAGCTAACATCTACTGCCAATTCTCCTCTTTTTGCTGAGGAAGATTGGCCCTGAGCAAACATCTGTGCCCATTGTCCTCTAGTTTATATGTGGGACGCCTGCCACAGCATGGCTTGCCAAGTGGTACCATGTCCGCACCTGGGATCCCAACTGACGAACCCCAGGCCACCAAAGTGGAACATGCGAACTTAACTGCTGGACCACTGGGCCAGCCCCCTGAAATTTTTCTTGTTTCCTATATTAAGATATTTTCTATGATAGGTTTTATTCTGATTTCAGAGTAACATACAATTTCTTTTGTAAATTCTTTACATGGGTCTTTACATTTAATGTAAATTCTTTACATTCCAACATCTTGACTTGTTGTTGATGCTTTTGTTTATTGTTTTTCCTATTTACTGATCTTGAAATGAGGAGGGATCCATTCAGCCCTGATGCTTGTCAACACACAGGCTGGACAGATTGCTCTCCAACAGCACCCTCTCTATGGGTGTTGCATGAATATACTTCTTAGATCTAGAGCTCAGTAGTGGTTGATGTGCCATTGTACAGATATGCCACGGTTTATTTTTCTGTTCCAATGTAGATGGATATTGAGTTTCCAGTTTAGGGGCTATCATGAATCGTACTGCTATGAACATTCTTGTCGTGCCTGTTGGTGCACATACTAATGCATTTCTACTGGGTTTATATCTAGGAGATGAAATGCTGGGTTACGAGGTATGCATATTTTTCAACCTTAGTAGATAATGCCAAAGTACTACGAATAACAAACCAAAACCACTTAAATATTCAATAACATTTCTTTTTGTTTGATTCAACAAGCCAGGATGTCCTCATAGTTAACAAAATGTTGAAATGATACATGAAAAAATTTTCTCTTGAAGTAGAGCGTCTAGGAAACACCAAAGAAAATAAAGCTCCTTCATTTGATTATTATTCCTGAAAATCATTTTAAGTTAGTGGGAATTTAAGGGAAATAAACCTCTTTCCTCATGAATCACACACTGACAAGTCCTTAAGAGCTGCCCATCTTGGGAGAAGCACAGACTACTGGATCCTTTACGATGATTTGTAGATCTTCCTTTAAAAAAGATCATAATCTGTAAAAAAACCCACGTGAATGTTTATGATTATGTCATCTTTTTAGAAACAAACATTATCAGATCAACACATCCAAAAAATTACTGTGATATAACTACACAGAGCCTTGGTTTTGAAGTCAGACAGTCCCAGACATAGCCCAGCTCTGTCACTTACAAGCCCCATGATTTAAACATTTATGAACTCACAGGGTCGCAGTTTCTGAATTCTAGCACTTAAAATAAAATTTTAACGGGGTTATAATAGAAAACTTCATATGTGTGCCTCATTAAAAAATTCAAACTACAAATGGATATAAACGTGAGGAGAGTACATCTCTTTCCCCCAAGTCTGACCTCCACTCCCCAGCTTCCATGCCTGGCAACAACTACTTACCAGTTTCTTGTTGATCTTTCCAGAAATATTCTGCGTATCCTGCAGGCATAATGTATGTATATATGTGTTTGTATACATACATTCGTATTTCTAACTTTTAGTTATGGAATATGACACATATTAGAAAGTACAGAAAACCAACGTGCAGCTTAATGAATTAATGTGACGTGCTCATCTGTGTAAATACCACCCCACTTACTCCTTCCCAATCACAACCCTCTCTCTAGCCTCTAAAAGTAATCACTATTCTGATTTATATTTGATTTTTACAGTAATCACTTCCTTGCTTTTCTTTATATCTTTACCTCCTATGTGTGCATTCCTACACACCATTAGTTTAGTGCTGATTTTGAACTTTATATAAACATACTCATACTGTAGATTTTGGGGGGGATTTAGCTTCTTTCTATCTTTACTATGTTTGTGAGATTCATCCATATTGTTGTATTTAGTTCTACTTCATTCATTTAAACTGCTGTAGAGTAGAAACTGACAAACTTTCTCTGCGAAGGGATTGATAGGGAATATTTGAGGCTTTGTGAGCCACAAGACAAAATTGAGGATATTCGGTGGATACTCAAATACCAAGAAAGGAAACAAATTTTCACAAATTTTTTATTGATAAAATTCAAAAGATAGTAATAACAATTGGCTACAGTTTTTTGTAATACAGGTCTACCAATGAGAAGGATGGAACTCTTATTTAGGGTATAACATTTTGCTTAATTGGAGTTGAAATCATCAAAGTGTTCATCTGTTAATGGTGATGTGCAATGAGACTTCCTCCCATCTTTGAAAATGTCTTTCCCACAGATAGGTGCTGCCAATACTGACATCAATCCACGAGTGTATGCTTTTAATTGTGCATGTTTATTAGTTGGAAGGGACTTGTAGCATTCCAGTAGATTCTTCTCCTAATACCTGCCTTTTAGCATGTCACTGCAATGCAGATCAATCACTTCCAACTGAAGGTTAGGTGGACAGGCCTCCACTGCACAGTTAAATAGATTTTGAAATACGGAAATTTCCTTTGCACTTGTTTCGAGGTCCAAAAAACACTCCTGGAAGTATAGTTAAAGCTTAGAAAATATATTCACTGCCAATATGTGTGGGAATTGAAACGGTGCTTTTTGTTTTAACTTTTGACAGCACAGGAAGTATATAAAGCAGCTTACCAGTACTTGCGATTCAGACAATGTTAGCTGCCATTGAAATGACTTTACTATAGTATAAACTCTGCACAGAAGCTCTGTTTTGCCGTGTAATTTTAGGTTGGATCCATTAAAAAATATTACCAAGTCTGCAGCAAGAGCTAATTTCCAAAGCCATTCAGTGTTCCATAATAGTGGTTAAAGGTAGTTTTCTCACTTAGAAAAATCTCAATCTTGGTCTGAGCTCAAAATATTGCACTAAAACATTACTATTGCTAAGCCATGGAACATCAGTGTGGTGAGGCAAGTCAGGATATTCAGCTATTTCTCACCCAAAAGCCCATAAATTCATGCAACAATGAATCAACAATGGTTAAATCCACCGGACTGAGTGAAGATCACCCTTTGACACAGCTGGTTAAATAACACAAAGGTTCAAACGTTTTGCCACTGGGAAAAAGTTATTGAGCAAAAACCTAAAGCTGACATTCGTGGGGAAATTTGGCCTTACGTTTGGGGCGCCTCTAGACTCCAATCCATCCTCTGGCCCACACAGACTTTAAAAGCCTTGCTGGTTTCTGTTCCCTCTAGAAAGCTTGTGCCCAGGCTTGGCCAGTGCCCCAAGGGAAGAAAATGGCCAGTGGTCTGAGATCACTTAGGAAGGACTCTTTCCTTCCCCTGTTTCAGCTCCTCTAGTCCCCTTTATTTCCACAGCTCTCCAGTGCCTTTAAAAATAGGACGTTCACGACGTATCCGTTATTTTCTCTAATTGTTGCAGCCTCTGCTGCATCCTACCTAGAGCCAGAAGACACGTCTATTTTCTGTTTTATTAATTCCTGTTGTTATTTTTATTTTATGATTTCCTTCCTTTTGCTTCTTTGAATCTAATTTGCTGTTCTTTTTCTAATTTCTTGAAAAGGATGCTTAGTCTTATTTTCACCTTTTATTTTCTAATAAATTCCTGTAAGACTACAAATTTCCAACGAAGCACCGCATTAGCAGCATTCCACGTCTGATACGTACATAGCATTTTTGTCATTTTTCAGTTCAAAATATTTTCTGTTTTCTATTCTGATACTTTCTCTGATGAACAGATTATTTATACCTGTATTTATTAATTTCCAAACATATTAGAATTATCTGGTCATTGATTTCTAGTTTCATTGCATTTTTATCAGAGAACGCACTTTTCATTTCAACTCTTTGAAATGGTTGACACTTGCTTTATGACAGAGTGTATAGTCAGTTTTTGTAAACGTTCTGTGTGTGCCTAATATGCATTCTATAGTTTTTGGGTGTAATATTCTATAAATTTCCATTAGGTTATTTATTAATTATGTATCTCAAATCTTCCATTTTTCACTATTTTTTTCTCTGTTTGCTCCATCAGTTCCTGAAAGAGACTAGAATTTCCTCACATTATTATGGATTTGTCTATTTCTCCTTGAAGGTCTATCAAATTTTGCTTCATATAGGTTGAGGCCATATTATTAGATATATTCAAATACTGTCTCATACTTTTTCACGGTATCTTTTTCTGTCTTTTAACTTGTAACCATTCTGTATATTTAGATTTTATACACATCTCTTATAAATAGCATAAAATTGAGTTGTTTTTTATTCAGTCTGACAAATTCTAACTTTACTTTGAGCATTTGGTCTATTTACATTTAATGTAGTTAATGACGACTCAGTGATAAACACCTACCATTTTCTTCAGTGCTTTCTATTGGTTCTATTTGTTTCCCTTTTCTCTCCTTTCTATCCTCCTTTTGTATTGTGTTTTTTATTTATTCCATTTTTTCTATTAGTTTAGATGTCATACATGTTTTTACTATCCTTTAGGAGTTAGACTAGAGGTTATAAAATGTTTCCTTGATTTATCACAGATAATGTTAAATGATACCTTTATCCTCCTCCTAGACAATGCAAGTGTCTTAAGATAATTTAATCCATTTATGCCCTTTCTGACTTATTTGCTACTTTTGTTGTGTAACTGTACTGCTGCTATTGTTGCTGTTTCTTTTTATGGTGGTTTTATGCAGTCAATAAATATTTATCCACATATTAATTCTTTATTTACTTCCAACCTTCCAACTGGGATAATTTTACTTCTGCTTGAATAACACCCTTTAGTAATTTCCTGTAGTACAGATCTCCTAGTGACAAATTTTCTCAGTTTTGTTTGTCTGAAAATGTCTTTCATTGTCATTCTCAAAGGATATATTTGCATGGTACAGAATCCTATTTATTATACTATTTCAGCATATTGAATATACCATTCTACTATTTTCTGGCTTTGTTTCTGATGAGAAGTCAACTGTCAACTTAATTACTGCTCTCCTGAGGGTAATTCATCCTTTTTCTCTGAATGCTTTCAAGATTTTTTTCTTTTGTTTTCAGCAGTAATATTCAAATGCGCCTAGGTATAGATTTCATTTTAATTTTTCTGCTTGGTATTAAGAAGACTTCTTAAACATTGAGCCTTTCAACAGTTTTAGAAAATTCATATTTCATATGATTTCCCAACATATTTCTTCTCTTAGCAGTCAAATTTCTTGAATCCATGTTCCATGTCTACTATTCTTTTCTCTCTTCCTAAGGATTAAGTTATCATACATCTATCCTTTCTTCTCTTTTGTAGTTTCCATCTCTTTGTCTCTGTGTTCTTTCCAGGTAAATTCTTTCAATCTATCTTCTAATTTACTAGTTTTCTCTTTGGCTGTATCTATCCTGCTGTTAAATGCATTCATTGAGTTTCTCAAGATGACTATTGTTTTTTATTTTTTTTCAGATGGGCACCTGAGCTAACAACTGTTGCCAGTCTTTTGTTTTTTTCCCTGCTTTTTCTCCCCAAATCCCCCCAGTACATAGTTGTATATTTTAGTTGTGGGTCCTTCCAGTTGGGGCATGTGGGACGCCACCTCAGCATGGCCTGATGAGTGGTGCCATGTCCACGCGCAGGATCCAAATGGTGAAACTCTGGGCTGCTGAAGTGGAGCGCATGAACTTAACCACTCAGCCACAGGGCCGGCCCTGACTGTTGTATTTCTAAATTCTAGGATTTCTCTTTTTTCTCAGATTTGCTATATCATTTTTATCATTTCTAGTTCTCCTGAAAATTTCAATATTGACTTTCACTTCTTTGAACATAGTATCTTAGTCAGCTCAGGCTGCCATAACAAAATACCATAGCCTGGGTGGCTTAAACAGCAGAAGTTTATTTTCTCCCAGTTGTGGAGGCTGGAAGTCCAAGATCAAGGTACCAGCATGGTGGGTTTCTGGAGAGGACTCTCTTCTCGGCTTGTAGATGGCTGCCTTCTTGCTATGTCCTCACACAGCAGGGAAAGAGAGAGAGAGCAAGCTCTCTGGTGTCCCTTCTTATAAGGGCACTGTTTCCATCATGAGGGACCCACCCTCATGATCTCATCTAATCCTAATTATCTCCCACAGTCCTCATCTCCCAATGTCATCATATGGGAGGTCAGGGCTTCAAATATGAATTTTGGGAGGACACAATTCAGTCCACAGGAATCCATGCCAGTCCCCCCAAATTCATGTCCTTCTCACATGCAAAATATATTCATTCCATCCCAACAGCCCCAAAAGTCTTAACTCATTTGAGCATCAACTCTAAAGTTGAAGGTCTCATCTAAACATCATCTAAATCAGATATGGGTGAGACTCAAGATACGATTCATCCTCAGGCAACGTTCCTCTTCAGCTGTGAACCAGATAAATTATGTGCTTCCAAAATACAATGGTGGAACAGGTGTAGGATAGATACTCCTGTTCTAAAAGGGAGAAATCAGAAGGAAGAAAGGAGTAATGGGTCCCAAGCAACTCCAAAACCTAGCTAGACAAATTCTATGGGATCTTAAAGCTTAAGATGAACCCTCTTTGGCTCAATGTCCTGCCTTCCAGGTCCACTGGGATGGCAGCATTACTCCTATGGCCCTGGGGAGTGGCCCTGCCCCTTCGGCTATGTTGTGCCCCATCCCCACGGCTCTCAGTGGGGGTCCCATCACTGCAGCTCTGCCAGGGTAGGGTCCCAGGGACGGCCCCACCCTTAAGGTTCTGGGGAGAGGCCATCTCACCTATTGAAACTGAGGCGGTGGCCCTGATAATATCTGAAATGCCTTCAGGGTTATTTTTTCCTTTTCTTGAAGAACTGTGCACATTCACAGCATAATAGCTCTGTCGTCTCATCCTGTCAAATCCAAGAAGTCTGACAGCCTTCCTTCATGTCATCCTGTCTCCATCCCCTTCACTTCAAACTGGCAGTGTTCCTAGTCTTACAGCCTCATAAACTCTTTATCAAATAGCTGTTCAGCCACACCCTTAGTGTTCTTTTCAGAATAAACTTTCTCATTTTTTTGAAACATACATAGGCTGAGAACTTTTCAAATCTTCAAGTTCTTGTTCCTTTTTGCTTAATTCCTTTTTCAATTCATCTCTCTCCTTTCATGTTTTCCTATAAGCAGTCAGGGGGAACCAAGTCACTCCCTCAATACTTTGCTTAGAAATCTTCTCAGCTAAATATCTAATTTCATCGCTCACAAGTTTTATCTTCCAATAATACTGGAACAAGTTCAGCATGTTTAGGTATTTGTTACAGCGGCTGTCCACTCCTGGTACTAAGATCTCTCTTAGTTGGATCAGGCTGCCATAACAAAATACCACAGAATAGATGGCTCAAACAACAGAATTTATTTTCTCATAATTCTGGAGGCTAGAAGTCCATGTAGCAAGCATGGTTATTTTAAAATCTCTCTAATAATTCCAATATTTTAGATCCCTTTAGGTCTGTTTCTATTTTCTTTGATTTCTACTGCTGCTTGTTCAATGCCTTCTTATGTACCTGGATTTCCTTGGTTGTGTTCTGGAAATTATACATGAAAAATTGTTTGTGAAAATAAATTGAGGTCCAGAATGATGTCAACTTTCTCCAAAGAGAATTTAAGTTTTGTTTCTGACAAGTTCCATGACGCAACAGGGATCAAAGATCTCTTTAATTCAATTTCTGGGATTGAGAATTTTTTTTGATCATTCAGATGATTGGAAGCTAACCTGTAGTCTATGTGAGGCCCAGTTTAGTTCCAATTCACTCTTATTATCGGGACATAGCCTTTTGGAGTCCCAAGCCAAATGGAGGTGGGTTACCAGGGCCTCAACCTTGACTCCAGTTTTTGTCGCCCGGGGTTTTGCAAAGCTGGTGAAAGCGTTGCTTAGCCTTTCAGCCACATTTTCTAGAATTTTCATATTCTTTCAGAAAAAAAGTGGCTCCAAACGCCAGACTCAACTTTCTGAATTTGTCTTCTCTTAGATTTTTGCCCAGAAATTCTTTACTATTTAGTTGGCTCTCCATTGTCTTCAAGCTGATTAAAATATGTTTTTAATCAATGGTCCATGCTTACTGCCCCCTTCTCTAAGCATGATTACATAATCTCACATCTGCCCCTCCCCACTTCCCTCTGAGAGCAGGAAGAAGGAGAGCACACTGTGGGGCAGCCAAGCACGAGGTTCCAACCATTTACTCAAGCACCAAGAAGATGCTTTAGTAATTTATTGGCTGATCTTCCTCGCTGAGTGTCTGTAGTTTGCCTGGCAACTAGAATTTTTTTGAAATTATGTTTTATAACTACAATATGCTTTACATAGGTTTTAATCAAATGTATTTTACTTTCACTAAATATAAAAGAGAGAATAAATTTTTATTTTTTTTAAGATTGGCCCTGAGCTAACATCTGTTGCCAATGTTCTTTCTTCTTCTTCTTCTCCCCAAAGCCCCTCACTACATAGTTGTTTATTCTAGTTGGAGGTCCTTCTAGTTCCGCTACGTGGGATGCTGCCCCGGCATGGCTTCATGAGCTGGGCTAGGTCTGTGCCCAGGATCTGAACTGGCGAACCCTGGGCTGCTGAAGCGGAGCAGGCAAACTTAACCACTTGGCCACGGGGCCGGCCCTGAGAAAATCATTTTTACACTCCTCTGGCTTGATTTCACAGATCACCATGTACGTCACAGAACAGATGTTATACTCAGAAGTAAATGCAAATGAATTCAATTCAGATTATGTAAATTATTAATCTTAATAAATTTATATGTAAGAAAAATGACTACCCCAACATTAAGTCTGATTTTTATCACAATAATAAGATAGGCAAAATGTCTTGGTCTTTGAATTTATATTATACAGATAGTATATAACATTATATGTAAACACACAGTTTATAGCTCCAATGATTTCAGAGGTTTTTCATTATTAATTAAAAAAAAGATTTTCTGCTGTAACTCACAGCCGCATCTCGGTATCTAAGAGTCCTTTATCAGCTTGCTCTCTGCTCTCTTTCATAACTGCCCCCTCATCTCAACCTTCTTTCCACGATCCTCTTTGATTGGGACTTAAGGTCCCGATAGATTCCCCTTGGTCACATGTACGTGCGCAAACCTCAAGTGAAGGGAAATTATTTGCATAAGATTATACGGTCAGTGGCAGAGCTGACCAACACCCAAACCTTCTGAATGCCAGGCTCAAACTTCCCCCTAAGCCCCGGTGCTTCCCTAACCTGACAGCCTACCCTCAGGCCAAAACAGCGGACATGTGCCTCTCCCACGGGGCTGGGGGCGGGGCGGGGCGGGGGTGGTGGTTGAGGGAGAAGGTAGAACTAATGGGTTCACTCCCCTTCCCCTTCTCAGAATTTTACTTTCAGTCGACTCTCTAGCTCTGTTCTGTAATCTGACGAGGTGGTATGTGTCAGCTATGTCACCAAGCAACATTACCCAAGGTAAAAATGACCCCTGATTGGTAACCAGCAACTGACTGGCAGGAATTATAAATGAACTATAAATACCTAATAGGAAACCACAGCTTTGAGCTTTCCTGAGTGTGCTGGCTTTTGTAACTGGACAAATCCATCGGGGGGACCCTGGAAACTTTGCCTATAGAATTATTACAAGAGATACTGGCCTCTGGGGCATGTAAACTGGGGCAGCTCCTATACCCACCCAATGCAAATCTTTTTTCCTTGCACCTGAGCTTTGCAGCCTGGGGGCTAAAGAAAATAGCTGTGTGTTCTGTAAGGATATGGCAAGAGTTCGCAGAGGAAAAGAAATGCTTGATGCTGTGCTGCTGGGAGCCGTGGTTCCTGTCTTATATCTTTCTGAGTAGATTGACACTCAAATCAATTAAATATGGCCTATGTTAGTCTCGTGAGTATGAATGTTTAGTTGAACCTAAGACCAACCCCCGGTGGGCATTGCAGAAGGTACCTGGGCCAGAACTGGGCAGACTGTGCCTCATGCTCTGCTTACAGCCAGCACAATGCGATAGAGGTATCCTGTCTACCTCCAGAAGAAAGGTTTTTTCTATAACACTGACACATTTTGCAGCTTTATTTGTGATGGAGTATAGTTACATGCTAAAAGAACCCATAAAAAATAATCTAGAATCCTGTTTTCAGGTCACAAGAGTCCAATTGCTATAATATCAACTTTATTCTCTACTAATTTCAATAGGAGATTCCATAACGTAGATGAAATGCGCCAATTCAAATGGGAGTGCGTCGTTTCCTTAAACAATGGACAGTCCTTCACTTTGCCATTTTTATGGCACGGAGCTGAATGACGCTGCTTCTCCTTCTCTCTCTACTTCCTTCCAGATGGAAAATCAAACTCACCTTAGCTGTTTTCCTCATTTTGAGTTTCTTCCTCTCTAAATTGTCCCTCCTCAGGTAAATTGTCAGTGTCTGGGACCTCATCTTGCTTTTGCTCAGCAAAATTCTGTCTGAGCATGGCTTCCGTCTGCCTGTGGATGACCTGATGGGCTGCAAGAACGTGCTTCCGCTGAGCGTTCCTCACTGTGCCGAAGAGATGGAGGAATTTTACTCTGAAAGTCTGAATGAAATCATTCCCAAAGGTTTTCAAGACACTAGTGATAGAAATGATAATTTTGCAAACAACATATTCTTTTGCTGAAGGCTAATTGGGTTAAATAAAAATTACCTGCTCTTTCTTTTAGGACCCCTTCTAAAGGTAACGAAACCCAAGTCTTATTATCCCTGCTCTCCTGTTCCCGCTCTCTGGTTCGGTCGCATCATACTCCTCCCCACCTTGCCTCATCCCACTCCTCAGCAGCTTCCCTCGCCTGGAAGGTCTGCACTCCAAATCCTTCCCTTTCCGCAAAGCCCAGCGCGAGTCCCAGCTCCTCCAGGACATCTGCTCTGGCTGTGTGAGCCCACAGTGCCATTACCGCACTGGAGTCTGTACCAACCCATTCAGCACTGAAGCAATTCACGTGAGTTACATGTTCTTCTTTACCTAGATGACAAATGACTTAAGGTAAAGACCCTATCTCATACTTCTCCTTGAGCTTCACTTCCTAACATGGAAGGCACCTGTTGATTGATGATGAGTTTCTGAGCTCATGGCTTTAGAAGGTGGTCCTAGCTCCATATTCTAAGAATATTTATTATCAAGGCTTAGTATGTTTAAGCACCCCACTTCCCTTGGAAAGGAGTAATCATGATGATGATGATGATGCTAGCAGTTAGCATTTGTCCTTACTGTATACCAGACTCTGTTTTAAGCAGTTGGCATGTAATTATTCATTTAAACCACCCCACACCCTAAAGAGAGTATTATTAGTATCCCCATTTTCAAATGAAGAAACTGAGACACAGAGAGATTAGGTAATTTGCCCAAAGTCACACAGCTAGTAAAAGACAGAAGTACTGTGGATTCTGTGCTATTCAAGTCTCAGCCAGTTTACATAGGGTAAATCATACAGCAGCTTATAGCACTTCCCAGTAGTAGGGGTGAAAGAATGGGGGCTTTGGAGCCATACAGACCATGGTTCAAATATGCATGTCGTAGAATGTCTCTAATTTCCTTAACTGAAAAATGAGAACACATCTACAGCTGTTAGAAGAAATTGAAATAATGTACCTTTAAAAATCCTTAGTACGTTGTCTGGAACCTAACATGCATCTAAAATTTGGGAGTAATTGTTATTTTACATTTATATACAGGTATCCTCAAGGTGTTTCCATCCATCAGCTTTTTAAAAAATGAGATATCTCCAAATGGTCTTTATACAATATTTGCTTAATTTGGGGTAAAGGGTATATATAATACATATGGTTCTTTTTTTTTAAGAGAGACACTAAAGGTCCTAGCGTGTGCTCCCTGTCCATGTGGCTTTCTTGATTTGGCATAAACACAGAGGAAGAGGCTAAGAACTCACCCACTTGCCCACAGACAAGTCCCATTGGATTCCTTCAGCTCAAGTGCCCCCTCAGCTCAAGGAGCTGGGGGAGGGGTCACAAACTAGGAACTATTCAACACACTACTTCCCCCTCCTTCACTTCCCTCAGGTGGAATTTATCTGAAGCAGGCTGATCTCACTTCAGGCCTGGGAGAAGTGAAAAAGAGTTGAGCATTTTCTTAAGGATCTAGAAAATACAAGATCCCTTTTATAACATAGGTGACACAAATATTTATTTAATCTGGAAATTAAATTTTGTTGCTATAGGTATTATTACACACTGTTGACAGGTGTATGAATTAGAACAGTCTTTTTGTGGGGGCAATTTGGTAGCATCTATCAAAATGTAAAATGCATACATCCTATTTCCAGCACTGCACTGCTAGAATTTACTCTCAGAAACATGACCAGGATATGTGGAAAATATATTGATTGCAGCACTGCTGTTTATAGGAAAACACACTGGAAACAAACTAAATACTTATTGCTAGACAGTACTGGCTTAAAAATTACAGTACAATCATGTAATGGAAAAATAAGATATTTCTTTGTTCTCTTCAAATGCATTAGAACGCCACCATTCCTTTATCCTTGGTTAAGTGATCTGAAATATTACACACTTTTCTCTTAAACCTCCAGAATTCCCATGCATAACTCTGAAACATTCCGAGCCATCATTTCACTTATAAATATTAGTCTTCTCCCAGGTACACCCCTCCCTCTGGGATCAGATCTGTCACCAATAGTCTGAGAGCTCTAGAAGAATATTCCTTTTTTTGACATATTTTTTCTCTTCTTCTCTATTGACTAAAAGCATCAATCTTCAAAACCATGCCACTCACTTTTGACGCATGATTAATGAGGATATTTATACTTAGACACAGTCCTGGCAGACCCAGGAGCTATTTGTGGCACAGGCAGAGCAGCCAAGTAGACGCAGGCTCCCAGGCATCCCTGCTTCTCAACGCCCACCTCCATGTGCCCGCCTCTGAAAGGTGCTACCATGTGAAAATCCTGCATCTTCTCAACATTTACTTATGTTAAAAAAATCAAATCAAAAAATACACTTCTTCGGGGCTGGCCCAGTAGTGTAGTGGTTAAGTTCATGCACTCTGCTACAGTGGCCCAGGGTTTGCGGGTTTGGATCCTGGGCGCAGACCTACACACTGCCCATCAAGCCATGCTGTGATGGCAAACCACATACAAAATAGAGGAGCACTGGCACAGATGTTAGCTCAGGGACCATCTTCCTCAAGCAAAAAGAGGAAGATTGGCAACAGATGTTAGCTCAGGGCCAATCTTCCTCAGCAAAAAATAACAAAAACAAAAAACAAAAACACCTCTTGTGAGAACTTGGGAACTTTCCCTTTTTGTTCTGGAATCAGCCTGAAGAGAACTCGACAACCTCTGAAATAAGAAACCTCAGGGATTCTCCTTCAGAAATCTCCCCACGCCCTTGCTCAGGTTTAAATCTCTGGGATACTGAAAATAATTTATATCTCTCAAAAAAATCATAAAGTGGAGCATTTACATTGGCTCACCTTTTTCTTTGACAAAGTTCTTTTGCACCTCTGGGATCAAGAAACTATAAACCAACTCTGCGACAATCTCCTCTGACTGGAGCTGAGTTCGACTGAAAAATAAAAAACAAATTAAACTATTCCTTTGTTGCCTTACTTGAGCTGCCACTTTATGCTTGGATCCTCCTTGCTCGTGTGAGGAAGTCCACTCGCCTTTTCCTTGATTAAGTGATCTGAAATATACTCCTGGTGAGCTTGGTTAAAACCATGGGAAATTCAGATTTGACCCTGTCCTTCATTTACCTTTCCTGCCAGGAAGGGAATGTGAGCGATACAACTTATACGTGGAAGCCAAAAACCTCGGGGGGAAGTCCCAGTAACGTTGCACATCCTTATTCACATTGCTTTCCTGCTGTTCTAACCATAAGCAACATGGAAGGGATCCAGATTACAGAGGATTACCGAACAGTCTGTTCCCAATGCTCTTGTCGTGCGAAAGAACAGGCACGTTGCCTTCTAGACTTGTGCTAATAAAACAGTGGACACTGAAGCGTGAGCTACATATTTGTTTCTCCTTGGACGTGAAATCTTAAGCTCTTGAAAAATGCACATGAGTAACAGCGAATGGGCTGTCCATTCTACCCCCTGTTCCCTTGGTACACACCGGCTCTCCATTTCATAAGCAATGTCATTAATTTCCTTAGCCACCTTCTCAATTTCTGCCCTGGCTTGTTCTTCTGCAGTGTTCTCTTCGGTGTTCAGTATTATGTCTTCCAGATAGGAAGTTACAGTACTTTGGTGAACTTTAAGAACCTGTGAAAACCAAAAAGACCCCAGTTACTGAGAAGAGCATTGCTACTGGAAAGAAGAAAAAGGCACCAACATGGGTGGCCTTTTGTGAGCACATCTATTTTGCCCATTAAGTCAACAGTCCCCTCACCAATCATTCCTTTTCTTCACTCTCTAGTCAGTCTGTTTGCAACCCACCCACCTACCCATTCTGGGCGGCCCACACCCATCGAGCCCATTTTAGAATATGAGTCTTATTCGGGGTGGGCAATACAATACCGCAGAAAGATCATGGGCTTCAGAGTCAAGAACCCTGTTTCAGATCCTGGCTTTGTTCTCCCCAGCAGTGTGACCTGGTCAAACTACCTAACTGTGGCAGAGACTAAGAGATATTTCCCAATTTTCCTTCTCTTCTTCCTCTTACATAACAGAACCCTGGGCTCTAGCTGAGCCAACAGTCGCCTAGAATGAAGACTGCCTTTCCCAGCACCCACAGTTGTGGCAAAGTCCATAGCATAAGCAGAAGTGATCTCTGCACTTTCTAGAAAGGATTCTTAAAGGGAAAGACAGCTTATTTTTCTCTTCTCTTTTCATTTCAAAGGGACATAATGCTGAGCACCAGAAGTCATCTTAAACTGCCATGACGGCCAGGCCTTAGGGAGAGAAAAGCAGAAAGCTAGAAGGAACCTAGGTCTCTGATGAAATTTTTGAACAATCATATCAACCTTGGGCTGCTTCTTGTTAAAGCTTTCCTGAAACTGTGAAATAGAATACACATTTAGAGAGGTGCAGAGTACCTCAATGTACAGTGTAATGAACTAGGGTACAGCCAGTACCCGTGCAGCCACTGCCAGGATCCCAGCAGGCCGCTGTGGCTTCCTCCTCACCACCGCCCCTTCCCACTCTCATGGTTTTATGGTAAACACTTCTTTTTCTTCAGAGTTTTGCTCCTTGAGTATGCACCTGTCAACAGCACAATTTAGTTTTGCCTGTTTTACAGGTGGACACACAGGAAGGACCGTGAGCACCCAGTGCAGCACACTTAGTTTTGTTTGCATCCCGACTCCTCGACAGATTCGGAGCTCCATGGGGGGAGGGCACTTTTCTATTTCATGTCTGAATATTTCTTTGTATCTGAGATAATGCTTGGGACTCAGTAACAACTCAGCCCGTTTCTCGACTGGCACTGCAGCAGGACTCTGAGTACGTGAGGTTTACTTTATATCTCCCCACCACACGCCGAGTCCGTGGCCGTGAGTCCCTCTGCCTTCCCTGTGGGGGAGACCCAATGACCAGTTTAATACAGTCTCAACCAAGCAACCAGCCAACCAAAGTATATTTGCTCCATGTCTATTATGTACAGGGATCCATGCTGGTGCTGTGGAAGGCACGGAGAGATGTGCAACGTGCCTGCTCTCGCAGAGCACTCTTATTCAGGAAGCAAGTTGCACCTGTATGGAACAATTAGACAGCCGAGTCTTATAATACCCAGAGATGGGAAGTTTATTGTGGTCCACCTCTAGCATTATATGTAATTGTGTGTTTACATATATCTCTATAAATGTGTAAGTTTCTGGATGCATTTGTGCTTGTGTGTCCATGAGTGAACCAGGAAACATAGGTAGCCATATGATTGTTCCTCCAAGTCTTTGCTTGCTAATATTGTGTACACTGGATTATCTTTGCGCATGTGCATGCAAAAGTGTGTATGTGTTTAAATGTGAGTTTATGACTTTGTCTATGTTTCTCAATATGCATATGTTATTTTTCTGGAAATTTACTTAATGTATACATTTCTGTGTTTTGGTATATTTATGTGCAAGCATGTTCATCTTTAAGAGGGTTGTAAGAAGGGAGATTGGGAATTTAAATGATGGATGGTATTTGAATCTTGGGTCCATTTGGCTACATTCTTTACAGAAATGATCTGTAAATCAGGCTGGAAGGGTCCCCCTAACCCTTCCTTGCCCTTCCTTGACATGGCCGACATGTCCTGGTCGTTCCCATTCAGAATATACCTTCCCAGAAGCCCTTTCCTGCTCCTCCCTCCCATGTTTTTGGGCACAGGGGCTCCTCTGTCCCTTTCCTTTCCATTCTCACTCTCGTTGGCTCTTCCTACCCCACTGGGTTTTCCTTAGTGATATTAGGTAGGGGATAGTAAGTTCTGGTTTGCTAATAATTTCTACTCAGTAACTCTTTTTGAAGCAAAATATGTTAGGATGGTAGGAAGCTAGAATATGAATTATTATAGGCTGTTACCCATTGTAAATGATCTGCCACTCCAGTTAAGAAGCTGAACTTCACAACATATAACCCCAAACTTCTTAAGCTGTATAGAGAGAGGGCAATCTGTTTAGTTTTAACCAATTTTTTTTTAATTTAAAAAACACACACCAAATACTATTCAGGGATCAATCCTAATTCCACAGGAATCGGTAAATCCTTGAAACCTCAGATCAAATAAGAAGACTCCAAATTGACATAGTATTTTTTTTTTTAATCTGAGGAGCTCAAAGGTATCCACATATACAACTGAGACAGCCCTCTTGGACAGGAATTTTTTAAATTCCTCACTTTCCCCTGTGGCCCACATCTGGTCCAAGGGAAATTCTCACACAGGCTTTGCCCTGACATATTCTGGGCATGCTGGCCACCCATGCAGCCTCTTCTGTGCCCACTTCCAAAGCAGCCAGCGAGCCCAGCTCCCTCCTCTCCATTTCTAGGGGGTCAGACACCCTCACTGAAAGAATGCAGATCAAGCTCTCCAATCACTACAGGAAAAGGAGGTCCCCCCAACCTCGGGGTGTGTTTTTAGGGGGAGTATTAGTCACAGCACAGCTCCCTCTAAAGAAATCTTCTCACACATCCCCTCCAATTGTAGCACGTGAGCTTTTCGATTCTCGATGAGGACAAGAGTGTGTGGAGATATCACTGGCTCCTTGACTTCCCTCTCAGTTTGCATCTTGGTCACTTGGGAATTTCACATCCATTGTGTCTTGGTCAGAATTCTAATTTAACAACCTAGTACGCTCTCAGGTTTATCTCTCTAGCCAAAACCTCTATTCTAAATTCCACCTTGTATATCCATCTGCTGAAATGACACCTCCACTAAGATCCCTCAAACTTAATATAAAACAAATTCCTGATTCCGCCCCTGCCCAGAAACCTATGCCACTCTCAGCTTTCCCACCTCAGGAAATAGTACCATCATCTTCCCAGTTGCTCAAGCCAGAAACTGGATGTCATACTCACTTCTCCCTTTTCCTCGCTCTGGCCTAAACTACTGCAACAGCTTCCTTCCCGGTCTCCTCATGTCCAGCCTGTGCTCCCTCCAACCTGTTCTCCTCACAGCAAGCAAAGTAACCCGTTTAAATGTGTCACTGGACCCCATTTGTCTCCTTCAAGAAACTTATTACATTTTCTAATTCTACTCTTACTTGCATGTTATATAGTATTTAAGTTCCAGGAGAGAAGGGACCATGTCTGGTTTTTCCCTCCAAAGTATCACACAATGCCTTTGCCCAGTGCCTGGCATATAGCCGGAAGCCAACACATATCTGTTGAATACAATGAAAAGCAAAACAACTGCCGTTTTATATCATGAGTTTCCTTTGGTTTGACTTGGCTCCTTACAAACAGCTTCCAGCCATCCAGCCGCCTGCACTTGCCTCCTTAAATATCTGGTCCTCCTCCCGCAGGCGCCTTTGCTCCACCTGGCGCCGACCACTCTCTTCGGCTTCCCGCATCCTCCGCTGTCGCTCGGCCAGCATGGCGAAGGCATGGATCCTCCTCTCTTCCTGTAGTCTCACCAGCTCTTTGGACAGGAAGTCAAACATGTCTGCCAGCACCCTTCCTTCCAGTCCAGCCAAATGGTTTTCCACCAGTGACACCTGGAAAATAATAATAAGATTGTAAGGATACTAATCCCACTAAGAATGGTGATTTATAATGAGGGATGCTGGGTTACCCAGAACTCTTGACAGCCACTTTACTTTCAGAATGTACCTAGTTTTCAATAGGAATACTATCCCTAGACTGGCCCGATCCCAAGGGTTCTTAATAGGAAAACTTATGATGCAAACGTAGACACGAGAAAGTAGATGGCTTCATCAGTCACTGAGGGATTACAGTCTTCAGTTATGAAGAGGATTTAGCAAAACACTGCTGTTAGCATCCACACAGAATGTTTCTAAAGAACATTTTATCCAGAAGGTAAAATGCTTGTGTCTTCCCAGACATGAAGGGAAATGTCAAGGTTTTTATTAAAAGATAATATTGGAGTTCAATAAAATAGACTCTCCTAGAAATTCACTCATGATACCTTTTAATTTGTTAATGCTTGGTCCTTTAACACAAGTTTGAGGAATTTTAAGATGTTGAATAACATGAAAGTAGATAACTGTGGTAACTTTTCATTCTTTTAAATAAATTCAAAGTCATTAAGAGCTATCTTTGAAACACAGCCGGAAAAAGCCTACCTGTCTGTGTAATTATTGAGGTAAAATAGGAGCCCAGAGTTCCCGGCCAGGAATGAGCCACAGTATCGATTGATGGATCCCTCTGTCCTGCTTTGACACGTGGAGAGTAAGTGTTGAAGAAGACTGCATCCTTTGCAGCTTCATCCTGTTCCCTCTTCTATCCTCGGGGATAAGGGAAAAGAGCTCCTCGCCCAGTCACAGGCTGCTGTCGCACTGACAGCACTCCCTCTGTGCTCAGTTCCACTCTGCTTTGTATCTGAAGGCAGGAAGCCCCTACAGGTCTCAAAGGTGGTGTGGCTACTGGGTGAGACGGCCATTCAAGTGTGGTTGTTGACCCCAACACCCTCATCTTCATCCTTAATCACCTCCCTGCGCACACATACTTTCTAACCACAAAGTTCAGCTTTACATCTATAATAGGGAGAGGTGGAAAGAAAGGGCGAGACTAAGATGCTCCTTACATTTATCAACAGTGTCATTCAGCCCAGAGATCACAAACGCTTTCTCGCCTGTCTCCTGGGATCACAAGCTCCCTTGCTCAGAGGCAGATGCAACCTTTAAAGTCCCGAGATGGCTCCCTGTTCAGGTCTAGCCTTCTCTCTCAGCAAGAAATTTGGGTATACTCAGGTAGTACAATCTAATTTGAAAATTAAGTAAAAACATTTAAGAAGGTGAGTTTGCTGTGATCATATCACGTCATGCATTACATAATTGGGAACCGTGCATTTTCCGGGCTGTTTTCCACAAAAATATAAGAGGAGAAAAGGAGAGACTCAGCATTGCTGTAGGGGTATGTGAGGTGCCCACTCCCTCAGACCCCTGCATGTCACTGGCGGATCCAGGTACAGCTGCCGGGGAGCAGGGTCAGTCCCTGGCCAAGTGACCGCTCTTCTCATTAGCTCCTCCCTTAGCTCTTAGCCAACATAGCAGTCAAGCATTTATCCACTAAACGGGTCAGAGGAGTTGAAAAGCCTGGACTGGCTCAGCTGCATCTGGTAAAGTCTATAATCAGGAACCTTAAAGGAGGGCCCGACCCTGTGGCACAATGGTTGAGTTCATGCGCTCCACTTCTGCGGCCTGGGTTCGGATTCTGAGTGTGGACCTCCACACGGCTCATCTGTGGCAGCGTCCCACATACAAAATAGAGGAAGACTGGCACAGATGTTAGCACAGGGACAATCTTCCTCACCAAAAGAAAAAAAGAAAGAAAGAAACCTTAAAGGCCCCAGGAAGGCATTTTTCCATCCAGGTCCTGAGACCTGGTGCTTCCAGGGCATTCTGCCCCCTATTGAACAGAAGCGCAGCCCCAGCTCCATCGTCTCCACAGCTCTCAGACCTCCAGGTTCAGAGACCCCAGTGTCCACGCTCTCTGCTTTCTCTGGTCTCTCTGTTGGGTCGCATGGCCTGTAACTTTCACCCTCCCTCCCCCACACCAACTCGCCAACACTCGGGGACCATTCAGAGTCCCGCTGTCATGTAAGAGGAATAACGTTGTGCGCGTTTCCAAGCTGCTTACCATTTGTGCCCAATCCCACACAGCACGGGAGTTACGTGTGTTACCAAAGATGGGTCACGTCAACTCTGCCGTAAGTTTACTTTCTCCTAAGACTACACTCTGTGCAAACCAATTCTTTTTCACATTGATTTACAGACAAGTGGGAGAGATAGTAAAAGTGTATTTACGGTGAAGTCGATAACATTAAAAACTGTGTAAATATAGACAAATGCCAGAAAAGGAAAAATATTTACAGTTGTTGGGTCAGAGCTGCAAATACCAGCCATTGTCAGATGACACAGAGCTTAGAGGCCATGATGACAGTCCCAGAAGATCATGAGATATTAACATATTGAATATGCAGTTTAACCAGCATGCTGTGTGCAGCTCCAAAACTTACAAATAAGTGCTATTTTAAAATAAATCTCATTTTTCACTTTTTTATTATTGCTTTTATTACTTATTCATTCTGCTTAGCTCCCCCTGAAATATAGTTGAGTCAATAAATATTTAAGAAAAATTGGAAGGAAAATCCTTTTAAAATGTGAGGTTTCGGGGCCAGCCCAGTGGCTGAGTGGTTAAGTTTGCATGTTCCACTTCGGCAGCCCAGGGTTTTGCCAGTTTGGATCCTGGGCGCAGACATGGCACCGCTCATCAAACCATGCTGAGGCAGCATCCCACATGCCACAACCAGAAGGACCCACAACTAAAAATATACAACTATGTACCGGGGGGCTTTGGGGAGAAAAAGGAAAAATAAAATCTTTAAAAAAAGAAAAGTGGGCTTTCTTTTCTTTTCCTTTTTTTTTTTATTGCAAAGAAAGAAAGACCATATTCAAATCAGTGAGGACACACCCCATTCAAATTATGGGCTGCAGAGGCATTGTTTAAAAATGCTGATGGTGACAGAGTGGTAGGATTTCCGGGATGCTTCCTTTGCATCATCATACTTACTGTTATTATAACGTTGCATGTGCAATAATAAAACTCAAGGGCGAAAATGTAAGAAGAAAGTAACAAGAAAGAAAACGGAAGAACCTTGTGCTCATGCAAGTTCCTCTGGCGTTGCAAGGCCAGGGTGACTTGCTTCTCGGCTTTCTTCACCAGCCTGTCATCTTCCTGTAGTGCGTGGCTCATGCGCAGCTCCTGGATCAACTCCAGTCGCTTTTCTTTCCCTTCAAACATCTGTATCAAATCAAAGAGAGACTTGCAAATTAGTATCCCTTGTGCCAGGCACGAGGATGTGCACGCAGTGATCTATGAGGCACTTGTGAACAGTGGGTTCTGTTCTGCCTTTTGGGACACAGAGCAGGTATGTTCCACAGAGCTGGAATCCAGCCCTGTTTTCTCCTTCAGCTGCTCAGGCAGAGAAGGAGCTTAGTGATCAGAGAGTTGTTTACTCAATTTCTTAAAATGGCTCTCAAAGACAAGGTGACAACTATAAGGTCGTATTAAGAAATTAGAACCTTCCCCTCGTTTCCTGTGCTCCTTCCCTAAGAAGCCTGGGGTTGGGATTTTTCATGGCCGTATTTTCTTCTCCAAGAGGTCTGCCCCTGGTTTGAAACACATAACCCGCTGTCTGAACTTAATGGTGGTATTTCTCCTAGGAAAAAACTGGAAGGAGAGTAAAGAATAATGCTGAGCACAAGATGCTCCCCCAGCTTCCCAGACATCCTCATCATCACTGAGCCTCTTAAGAGTTCGAGCTGTCTGGGGAGAAAAAGCTTTGTAGCTGGGACTTTATATCAGTCCATTTTCAAATTGAAGTAAGTAAGTGTGCTTGCTCTAGCAGCACAGATAATCCAGTGAAGGCTTTACAGTCAGGAGACCAGAGTTGAATTTGCTGGCAGTTTACATAATCTCTTTCAGACTCACATTACTTGCTTATAAAATGGAGTAATTGATAGAAAAAAAAATGAGATTATATATGAAAAGCAAAGAATGTATAATGCGAAAATATAGTAGGGGTTCAAAACTGTAGTTATTATTATTTAGATATTTCATTTATTATGCAGGCGTTGCTAGCTATATATAAACAAATAATTTTACTATGACTTTGTGGAAAATCAGGGAATCTACTTGGTTTGTGAGGCTTGAACAGTCGATATTCAGGTAAGAAAACTGGTGGATTTAGCAATTCAAAGGACGACTTTAGTTTCGCATTGCCTTGGTTACAACTGTGGCAAACAGCTGGCAGGTCCCTTCTCCCCTTGACACTATGCCACCCACCTGGACAAACTATGGCCATAGAAGGGAATGGGTAAGTGATTCAAGAGCATAGTTCCTCAGGACAGCAAGGTGCAAGAGGGAATTCACCCCAAGGAACCAGCACATATGCATCCTCTAAATCTATCCTCAGAGAAGCAGCACGGGGCCAGCGGCTGGACCGTCCATACCATGTTCTGAACGACTCTGCCTCGGAGTAACTTTTGCAGGTAGATCACAGCCATTTCTATATCCTCTTCTTCCTAAAAGAACAAAGGGAGAACCAACCAGCTTGAGAAGAGCGGCAGTCAGCATCAAATATCTTTTTGAAGACTTACATCAAGAAAAAGAGACTGTGCTAGATGCCGGAGGGTTTAAAGAGAAATCAAACATGGTCCCTACTCTCAATGAACATAAAGTATTTTCAGTGTCACTTACTGCGTTGCTAAAATTCATTATTATTTTTCATCAGAAATAAGATATTAACAAATCATATCAAGAGCAAAAAATTAACCCAGTCATGCTATCCCTGAAAAATAAGCCATTTTCGTTTTTCTATACTCCTTTCCAGCAAATTCTCCTTGAAGCGCAAGTATTGCTTATAACATCCCTTTTGCAATAGTTTTTTCATGTTTGATCATGAGTAGACAAAGAACACAGCTAGTCTATGTCACAGTCTAGAGTGAGGTGCTTCTCATAAGAATTTATTCAAGCTGGGAAAATCAGGATATAATGGACAAGATTAGCCATCTGCAAAAATTACCGTAAATAATTATGTTTCAAAAGCAGAAAGAGCAGAGCCTGCAAATCTAATTAAGATGCCTCTGAATGCAAAAGAAAGCAACAGTCAAATCAACGGCATGCACACATGTGAAAGTCACCATGTTAACCCCAGGCAGTGGTCAGCGCGAAGCCTAGAAAAGGGGATGTTGTCCAGAAGTACCTCCAGGCCAGTCAGTGGGAGCATTCCAGTCCCTCCACAGAGCTGACCCATCAGAGGCGTGAGTGAGATCTCCTGTCAACTCCCCTCCCTCTGACAGAGCAGAACAACTTTCTGAATACAATTTGGCTTCTTCTGAGAATGGCCCTGTCCTGGGAGATATGGGCTGGCCTGCCAAGAGGAACATCCTGATCCACCAGGCAGTTCTATTTCTCTCCAAAAGTCAGTAAATTTGCATTGTGGCATCTCTAGCAGTTTCCTGTTGGTTTGTTTAGTCCTAGTCAGTCTAAATCCTAACCAGCTCTGGTACCTTGCCCAGGCTGAGTTTGGGGATCTATGAAGGTGAGGTACGCCCTGGTCAGGGTGAACTCTCAGCCAGTCTAACCTCAGAAGCCAGCCTCACACCTCTGGCCTTCTGCTCCTCTCCGACTCCAGCTGTTATCAGCCACTTCCCCATGTGGGAAGAGTTATGATAACTGATCATCATTTGATCTTCTTTTTTTATTTAACATACATGAGAATTACCTTCTGACACCTATTTCTCTTGAGAATATTTTGTATTCTTGAAAAGGACTGGGTTTAGATTTGATTTGATTTCATTTCTTTTGCTTGTTTGTGTGTGTGTGTGTGTGTGTGGTGTGATGTTTGAAACATAAAAATAAAGGCAACATAAGTCAGATCTAGGGAAATTAACACTGTTAAATTAGGTTTGTCTTTAACCCAAACTATCCTAAGAATAAACAGACAGCAATACCGAATTTAGCATTTCAAATGGAAAAGTTTCAAACTTACATTGGAGCCCATTTCCAAGGTTGGAGTTGGGAGCCGAGGTTGGGGAATTAGCTTTCTTTGAAGAAAGCGCGGAGGTTTCTTTGGTTCAAGAACCTTATTCTTCTTCTCCAACAGTACCTGCAATAACACCAACTAGTGTCATTCCATACCTTTGTATTTTCTTCCACTACCAGATTTAGGCCACAGACCTGACTATCAATCAGAAATAATTTTCTCAGGGCCGGCCCCGTGGCTGAGTGGTTAAGTTCGAGCGCTCCACTTCTGAGGCCTAGGGTTTACAGGTTCGGATCCTGGGCAGGGATGTGGTACCACTCGTCAGGCCACGCTGAGGCGGTGTCCCACGTGCCACAACTAGAAGGACCCACAACTAAAATATACAACTATGTACTGGGGAGATTTGGGAAGAAAAAGCAGAAAACAAACAAAAAGATTGGCAACAGTTGTTAGCTCAGGTGCCAATCTTTAAGAAAAAAACCGAAAGAAAAATCTTCTCTATGGCTATGCTAGGACAGTTTGAGAAAGGCCAAACCAGGGTGCTTGTATCTCTCAAGGGATGCTGTGATGTTCCTAAGGAGAAATTAACCACTGAATATGCACAGCACACGTTCCAGGCGTATCCATTTTAATCAAAAGATTTTGAAGATTTTAAAATGAAAAGTTTTCAAAACGTTCTGTCACGTGTGTCTGCAAGCAAAACCCCAAACTCTTATTCTTCCACATGAGCTAAAAATTCTGAACAACATATTAGCAAACCAAATCCAACAATGTACAATCATGCACCACATAATGATGTTTTGGTCAACTACAGACCACATAGACGACAGCGGTCCCATAAGGTTAGTACCACATAGCCTAGGTGTGTAGTAGGCTATACCATCTGGGTTTGCGTAAGTACACTCGCTGATGTTTGCACAACGACAAAATGGCCTCACAACGCATTTCTCAGAACGTATCCCTGTTGTTAAGTGATGCATGACTGTATTAAAAATAATACACCTTGACCACATTAGGTTCATGCCAGGTATGTAAGGATACCTGTGAAAAATTATAAATTTTCCTTACCATAATAATAATTTTAAAAAGAAAAAATATATAATTACCTCAATAGATACAACAAAACATTTGATAAAATTCAACATAAATATATGATTAAAAGCTTCAGTAAATCAGAAATAGAAGGGAATTTCCATAACCTAATAAAGAGTGTATGAAAAAAATCTTACAGACAGTGACAGAATGATGAACATAGACTTCAGAATGGGTAGATGGAGACAAAGGGATGAGGTGGGAAAGAACCACATAGATATACATAATTATTGTCAAAGTCCTAATTTTTATCTTGAATATGGACTCTTTCATGGATTCTTATTCTAATACTAAAACCAACTGAACAAACATGCATGGACCAGTGATGAGAGTATTTCATAAACCAGTGAGTCTCAAAGTGTGGCTCCTGTGGCATCAGCATCACCTGGAAACGTAAAAAATACAAATACTCCAGTCCCACCCCAGACCTACTGAATCGGGAAGTGGGAATGGGGCCCAGCAACAGGCATTTTAACAAGCCGTCCGTGTGATTCTGATGCACGCTAAAGATTGAACACCACTATTAACAATCATGAATTCTAAAGTATCCAAGTCTACACCTATAGTCCAATTAACAACAGAGAAAACCAGCTGGTGGTTGCTGTGTAGTTGGTTTGTGGGGATGACCATGTAACTGTCTCATTTAGTTGAGTTTTAAACTAAATGAGAAAGTGGTTGAACATGACTCTCTTTCTTCCTGATGCTCTGTTAACAAATCTAAAAGGGAGAAAATGAGGCCTATTACACTATTAAAACCAATAGTAATTCCTAACACTAGAAATGTGCTACTCCTCAATGTAGTGTCAGATTTTAGTATGTAGACCCAAAGTCAGAACCAGTTTTAGAAAGTAACATGACTTCTGCAAATGGGCAGAATAACCTACAAAATGTTTTCCTACAGTTTGAAATGAGACAAAAAACCACATTGGTTCCGCACAGCACAGGCAAGGAGTTATGTGTTGAGAACTGCTGGACACTGCTGCTTAAGACACGGTGCAATTTCTGAGATGGAGGTTTTCTCTGCAAAGTTCTCACTAGAAGCATCTTGTCGTCCAGATAAGGATTATACCTTATGAACTTCTGCCAGCTCATGGTCCATCCTTGCTACCCTCTTTAGAAAGCCAGCTTTGGTGGTAGTGACTTTGGGTTTTGGAGGTCTGATGCGGGGTTGAGTCACAAAATCTGGGAGACATGACTCAAGTTCGACTAATCCTATGGGAAGGAAGTACATGTTTTTAGCATCTGGCGCTTAAGTTTAGCATTTTGAAAGCATACTGTTGATTTTAGTAGCTGTTTGCCAAGTGGTTTCATTTGGAATTATTGATAAGGTGTATCTCATATAATTGAATTGTCCCCAAAATGTAAGGCAGATTTCTGTATAATTAACTCATGTTCTCAGTGACTTAGACTATAAAATGAGAAATGCATTCTAAAATGAAAACACTGCCCTACAAAAAGGTAATAAATTCCACAATAATAACCAATAGAAAATTAACGATCATATGATACATGGCACCACCATTCCAAAGTGAATGTACACCGACGTATCATATCTTGCTCTGGAGATGGTCCACACGTTCAACAGTGTGACCATCAACTCATGATCTTGGCCACGTGATGTTTCAACTTGTCAACTGAAATTTAAATAATTTAAATAAGCCTCTCAGACTTTATAACAGGTATAGCCCCGCCCATAAACTTATCCACTGCTTATCCATCCTGTTGCCCACTAGTCTTCTGACATTTCTTCTTAAAGGGCTGACTTCATTATATATTTCTTGTTTGCTTCATAACGTTGGTATAAAAGCTTTTTCTATTTCGTTTTTGCATAACTTTGATTATTAGTGATATTAAACGTTTAAATGTTTAGGAGCTAATTGAGTTTACTCCTTGATGAATTTTTGTATAGTGTATCCATTTATTTGGGTCTTCATAGTTTTTGTTGGTTTGTACGAACTGACTAATAATATTAAATGTATTCCTTGCTATTTCTTACTCATTTTTATTTGTTGTTTAGCTTTTAATCTAAATTAAATTGCTATATTTTATATATTTAATTTACATTTCTAAGATAACCCTCTTATACTAGATTTGCAGTTATTTAAATTACTTACCTTCATAGGTGTTGAGATAGAGGTTTTTTACTACAAAGTCCTCTGAGTTGTTGTCTGGGAAACGACCAAGGCGTGACAGAGGTCCATAGACCTGTGATGCATAATCAGAATAATCCTTGATGATATTTCTTCTCTCCAACTTTCCTTCTATATTCTTTCCCTTTGCCATAAGTTTTCTGATTGCTAAAACAAAACATACCTCCATGACTATCTCCAAAATATTGTTCTGAATGATCCAAATGCAGAATAGTAAACCAGTTCTAGTTTTATTCACAGGGAAGTTACTGAACTGAATGAGTTTCATGATGACCACTCACTGTAGCCAGAATGTGACACTAAAATCAGAGGGCATCTGCACAGCCCAGATTATGATGAGACAGGTGGGAGTGACAAGCTGAATCAGCTAGTGTCCTTAACTAGTACTCATCAAAAATCTTTTATAACTGCATTCCAAGTTCTGGGCCAAGAAGAGGTATTCGATAAAAGTTTGTTAAATGAATGAAAGAAACTCAAAGTAACTGAAAAATATATGTTCAGTGGAGACTAGGAGAGTTATTCTCTCCGGGAGAATAATTAAAAGGGAGGGAAGAAAGAGGTAAAGGGGCACATGTGTATGGTGACAGATGGCAACTAGACTTTTGGTGGTGAACATGATGTAGTCAATGCAGAAGTCAAAATATAATGATGTACACCTGAAACATATATAATGTTATAAACCAATGTTACTCAATTTAAAAAAATAAGTTATAGGAAAAAACACGTATATAAAGAAGAAATGAATGATCTCTTAAAAAAGAAAAAAAAGAGAAAGAGAAGGCAAGAGGTTCTTCGATCATCTCTGTCCATCTTGGCTAACACTGAAATAAAGCAGAATGGATCCCAGCTTGCAGCCTTCAGAACTGTCTGGCAGTCTGAGGGAAAGAGCTCAGGGGTGCCCGTCAGGAGTCTGCTCATCAAGGAGGCATGCTCCTGCCTCCTCCTGCTCCTCCTCCATTCCTGTCACAGCCCATCCCCTTTGGAAGGCTCTGCACTATGCAACCCAATGGCTGTAAGACCACATCGCGATTGTGAAGTCACACTGCTAGGGGTGCACGTGCCCCTGCATGTGCCCCTGCTGCCTGATGGATGTTGTTTATGTTTGATCCTCAGCACTTTTGTGTGTTACTTGGGGTTTTAGAAGTAAATAAAAACAGTTTGCATTTTTATTATTTATCTACAAAAGATAGTCAGCCTATCATTAGTTATGTCAAATACTGAAAAGGAAAAATGTAGACAATGTCTAAATGCATACCTAGTAGCTAGTTAACTTAGAAGTTATTTTCTCACGCACACAAAAAGTTCAGGTGCATATAACAGTGAGAACAGGTAACAGGGCCCTGACTTATCTGAGGGGTCCTGGAGGGCCTCTCTGAGGTAGTGATATTTGAGTTGTGTCTTAGCCTCAGTTCCCCCAAAGGGAGAGCCTGAGACAAAGGTGTGCCTGCGGGTAGTTTATTTGGGAGGTGATCCCAGAGGGTGGGAGTCTATGGCCATACCACCCTGAACATGCCTGATCTTGTCTGATCTTGGAAGCTAAGCAGGGTCGGGCCTGGCTAGTACTTGGATGGGAAACTAGAGGGCAGAAGAGAGGGACAGGAGGAGTAAAAAACAAAAAGTCAACCCATCATTAGTTATGTCAAGTACTGAAAAGAAAAAATGTTGACAATATCTAAATGCATACCTAACAGCTAGTTAAGTTAAAAGTTATTTTCTCACATCAAGAAAAAGTTAAAAGTTAAGTTCACTAAAAATAATTTTTAAGGAATTATTATTATTATTATTATTATTATTATTGGTAAGGAAGATTGGCCCTGAGCTAACATCTGTTGCCAATCTTCCTGTTTTTGCTTGAGGAAGACTGGCCCTGAGCTAACATCTGGGCCAGTCTTCCTCTATTTTGTATGTGGGATGCCATCACAGTGTGGCTTAATGAGCAGTGTGTAGGTCAGCACCCAGGTTCTGAACCTGTGAACCCCAGGTCACCAAAGTGGAGCATGCAAACTTCACCACTACACCACTGGACCAGCCCTGGAATTAATTTAATTTTTATAATTATTTTACTTTTGTTAGAAAAATAACAATTTTGAATGATTTTTTTAAATGTGATTACATTCCTATTATGTATATAAATCACTAATTTGCACATACAATTGATACATTATAATTTTTATAAGCAAATAAATTACAGTAGTTCCCCCTTATCTGTGATTTCATTTTCCATGGTTTCGATTACTTGCAGTCAACTGTGGTCTGAAAATATTAAATGGAAAATTCCAGGAATAAACTATTCATAACTTTTTAAATTGTGTGCTGTTCTAAGTAGCATGATGAAATCTTGCACTGTCCTGCTCCTTCTCATCTGGGACATGAATCATCCCTGTGTCCAGCACATCCATGGTGTATCTGCTATTTGTCCATTAGTCACTTAGTGGCCCTCTGGGTTATCAAATCGATGGTCGTGGTATCACGGGGCTTGTGTTCAAGTCACCCTTATTTTATTTAATAATGGCCCAAAAGTGCAAGAGTAGTAATGCTGGCAATTTGGATATGCCAAAGAGAAGCCATAAAGTGCTTCCTTTAAGCGAAAAGGTGAAAGTTTGACTTAATAAGGAAAGGAAAAGAATCATATATTGAGGTTGCTAAGATCTACAGTAACTTTTATTACAGTATATTGTTATAATCATTCTGTTGTATTATTAGTTATTGTTGATCTCTTTCTGTGCCTAATTCGTAAGTTAAATTTTATCATAGGTATGTCCGTACAGGAAAAAACATAGCATATATAGGGCTGAGTACCATCCGTGGTTTCAGGCGTCCACTGGGGGTCCTGGAACATATTCCCCATGGATAAGTGGGGACTACCGTATATTAAAATTTACTCAGCAAATATAGCTATAAAGTTAAGTTAAATACTACTAAGTTAAACATTTTTTAATTTAAATTTTTATTTAAAATTTTTATTTAGTCATTCTTAATCCTCTACTGGCTCCTCTTATGTATAAAGTACAGACATAGTACATAAGCAGATATACAGCATATTGATGGTATTAAAATTTCATGGGCAGGGGGCAAGTAGAAAAAAAGATATCAATGTCTCTGTTAGGAGACAATAAGGAAAAAAAGGCTGAGAAACAGGATTATCCAGGGTTCCAGCCCATGAATATGAGGAGCCGACCCCTACACACACATGCCCCAAAATGTCCACAACTCAACTACCTGTTAGAACATCATTACTTGATCTTCTTGGTGAGAAATTTCCCTCCACTCTTCTACTTTCGAAACATAACTCATCCCCCATCCCTTACCCGTTTAATAACACCAGGGCCCAAAAAGGATTATAGCATAGTTAAATCAGGTTTGGTCAAAGATACAAAGCAAAGCCAACTCTTCCACGCTCTCCACTGTGCACGCCACGCCGCTACCTGACACGTGTGCACGCTGAATTTGTGCCAGCTTTGCCTCCTTTGCTTCCTGCAGTTTAGACCACTGGGCGTTCAAGTGCTTCGTGTTCACTTCATTTTGATTCTCATCACGCTTTTTCAACAGCTGTTTTAGAACTTCTAGGCGAATCTCCTGCAATCTTCAAATACATCACAAAACATCAAGAAGTATATGGTATCTCAAACAGGGTGTTCCGCTAGGGAGAAAGGCAACACCTGCCATAAACAGGATCTTTGGGCTGGTATCATATTCATTTATTTTCAAAAGACCACTGTGGCAAAGGGTGACAAATGAATGGGGGTTTGGAAGAGGCAACTATAGGGCCTCTATAGGAAAAAGTCTGGGTATGGTTCTGAAGGACAAGGAAGAGGGTGCCAGGTAGGGAGGTAAAAAACGGGGCTCTCTAGGCAGATAAGTCTAAATGAACAACAATTCCAGGGCGACTGGTACTGCTGGAGGGTTAAGTAAGAGGAAGAGTGAAGAGAAAATGAGGGTGTGTTATGCTATCCTACGTCGCGAATGTGAAAATGCCAGCGTCTGGCACAGGTAGGTGCTTGATCGCTGCCTTTCCCCTCACCCTCCCCTGGTTCTCCCAGCACTGTCTTGCTCATGCATATACAACTATGCACAGATGACTTCAAAAGCTGTACTTCCAGCCCAGATATTTCTGAGCCAGAATTTCTGTCTACTTGAATCTCCAGCTATCCCCTGACAACCTAAAATAAACCCACTCGTTTTGTTCCCCCAGAAATCTACCCCTTACACTTCTTCCCTTGTCTAATGAGTCCTCCTTTAAAAACCTTCTTGCATCCACTCCCCAGCTCACGTTTTCCTGTCATGCCTCTCCTAACTTGGACTCTAGCTGCTGCTCTAGTCTCTCCTACCCCCAGTCTTGTTCCACATAGCTATCAAGATCTTCCTTCCTAAAAGAGAGAGCTGAACAATTTACTCCTGCTTAAAAATTCATACAGTAATTCATTCAGCCGCTCATTTGTCAAATATTTATTAAGTATTCGCCATAAGCCAGGGAGGGAACAAACAATGAAGAAAGGTAAACCGCCTTCTTTGGAAGCACTGTTCTGGTGGGAGGGGCATAGAAACCAACATTTGCAATACAAGGGGATGAATACCAGACCAGGGGAGTGACAAGACTTCTGTGGGGGAAGAAGCATGAAAGCACTCACGTCCAGCACTGTTCCCAGTTGATGGGGGAAGGAGGGGATGGTGGGGAAGGCAGGCCTGAGGACACACAAGGACTGAGATTTGCACACTGACAGGGAGAAGTCCGGCCTCAGCAGAGGGAGTGCACTATTCAAAAGGACCAGAGAGAGAGCCAGCCTGTCATACTGGTGGAGCTTCTCAAAGTGAATACACATGGGAGGGCGGGAAGGAGTGACAAGTGAATGTGGAGAGGCAGGCATTTTAAAAAATAAGCCACACACCAAAGTCACCTTTCCCTCTCGAGTTGGAAATCCTAGGTTCAGTTCTCAACTTCATCACTTCCCTCAACTTCTTCAGTCATAAAATGGACACGATAATAGCACCCATCCCATAAGGTTGTTGTGAGTGTTGAATGAGTGAATGCACACGACGTGCTAGAAGAGTAGTTCTCAAACTTGAGCATGCGTCAGATAATCTGGAGGGCTTGTTATGACCCAGATTGATGTGCCCCACCCGGGTTCAGAAGGTCTGGGATGGGGCCTAAGAATGTGCCTTTCTAGCAAGTTCCCAGGTAATGCTGATGCTGCTGGTCTGCGGACCACGCTTTGAGAACTACTGGCTTGGAACTTGGCTCCGGTACACAGTCAGAATTCTACAAGTGTTACGTGCTCTGTGAATATCATCATCATCACCATCATCACCACTGATATTACCTTCCACCTGATTGCTCTTACCCTTCAACAGTTCCCAGCTCAAAGGCTACTCCCTCTCAGTAGTTCCCCCAAATCCCCACCCACCTCAAACTAACTGTTCTCTCGCCTGAGCTCCCCAGCACATCACCTGAGAGACCCTGCCTGAGACGTGTTGGTCTGGAGGTCTTTTGCCCCATCCCCACACACCTCCCTGCCCATTTCCCAGCCCCCACTCCCTGCCCCAGAGGACTATAAAGAGTGTGTGAGGGCACAGCGCTTTCCTAGGCCTCCCTCTTTCCCCAGCTCACAGCACAGAGCTGGCAGATAGGAGGGACTCAAAATATGTTTATTAAAATTAACCTCAGTTTAACAAAAGTACTCATTTTCCCAGGTGATATCTTCATTCTGGTCAAATACATTTTTAACACTTTAATGTTCTTCTGACAAGAATATACCTCTACAAATCACAGCAAGAAACTTAAATTTCTGCAGACAAGATTAGATATCTGACACCTACTTTGCCCCAAACATTATTTTCTATTAAATTGCAAGCTTTTGCCAAAACATCACACAGTCTGGATTGAGGGTTAATGAGAAGGTGTTCTAAAAATACAAACATACGCTGAATTCAGAACCATGCTGGGTCCCTGACTCTCTTGGCCTCTAACTTTCCTGTGTGTAAGCACACTGTCAGGGGCCTTGGTAGCATTGCTATGAGCAATAAAGTGCTTCAGCACAGCCCGGAACAAAGGACAACCCCAACCAGCTCCCTTCGTTCCTTTCTTGCTAGGGAGTTGTAGATTTTTTGGTTCTCATCATTCCTATTCATTGCAGGGACAACCTCATTACTGAAAATACAGCAGTTAAAATGACTTAAAACTCAACCAGAAGTACCTCAGCATATTGTTCTTTATGTGCTGTAAGCTCATCTCTTAATTGAAGAAGTCCACAATTTGTCTTTTAAATAGAAAATGTCCCATTAGCGGTAGCTAGACTCCAAGGTGTCCTGATGGTGAATCCAGTACCAGGGGGATGAAGAGACAGGATTAGCTAGGAGGCTGTTTGCGGGACATGAAGAGGGCCAAGGCCTAGGGACAGTGGCACTGGGAATGAACAGAAAGGGATGGTTTGAAAGACATTTTGCAGAAATCAGTGGAATTCTATGACAGTCAAGATTAGATACCAAAGAGAAAAGGGAAGGGAAGAACCAGAGATGCCTTGAGCAATTGTTCAAATCTGGGTTCCGTGCTGAACTTCACAAAGAGGGCCTCACACATTTTTATATTATTGAAGAGAAAATTATAGAGCGATTGCTCCTGAATCTCTCCGTGTTGAGGGTTGCTTTTAAACCCATGCCTTTGGGAAAATGCTTCACAGTCAAAAGTATTAGCGATACTCTCATTAGTGCAGAAGCAGTTGTCCGGGGGATCGAGAACCTACTTTTCAATCTCCTGCTCTCTGAAGGCCCACTCCTTCCTCTCCATCACGTTCATCATCCTCCTCCTCTTCTCAAACTGGGCGGTGTCACTCAGAGGGGGCAGAGTGGCCTCCCAAGCGCGCTTCTCCCGGGCACGTTCTATCATCTCCACCTCGGCTTGTCCTGCCGGGAGACCGCGACCTGGAGGGGGAAGCAAAACGCTTTAGAAACACACGGACAAACTCATGTACCTACCGGTATTTAATTTACTCCCGTTCAGTTCCTTCTCTGTTTGAATTCGAGGGTTATAACAGGATAAAATGACACTAGCAAACATCCCCAGATGTGCCTCACAGTTTGTTATCTGTGCACTGCACTGCCTCTTGTTGGTAATTCAGCCAGAAGACATTTTAGGTTGCATGTAAAATGCTAGAAAGTATTTGAAGAATATTATGGGACTGCTGAATAATCCACATTGGCATGCCTTGTATTGGACAAACCTATATTTTGAAATATGAAGAAATATCAAAGTAACTTGCAAAAGGTCACTGCTGGTAACTGGTGGAATCAGGATTTGAATGTGGCAATCTGATGCTTGTCTTATGCACTAAACTATACTCCCTCTCTGATAAAAACAAATATGAAACAAAAATAAACTACACAAACAAGCTCACAGTAACATCATACTCAACAGTGAAAGGCTGAAAGTTTTTCCTTTAATACCAGGAACAAAACGAAAGTGCTCACTCTCGCCACTCCTATTTAACATAGTCCTGGAAGTCCTAGCCAGAGCAATCATGCAAGAAAAGAAATAAAAGGCATCCAAATCAGAAAGGAAGAAGTAAAACTGTCTCAGTTTGCAGATGACATGATCTTACATATAGAAAACCCTAAAGACTCTATCAAAAAACCATTATAAGGGCTGCCTCTGGTGTAGCAGTTAAGTGTGCACATTCTGCTTCGCTGGCCTGGGGTTCACCGGTTCGGATCCTGGGTGTGGACCTACACACTGCTTGTCAAGCCATGCTGTGGCAGGTGTCCCACATATAAGTAGAGGAAGATGGGCATGGATGTTAGCTCAGGGCCAGTCTTCCTCAGCAAAAAGAGGAGGATTGGCAGCAGATGTTAGCTCAGGGCTAATCTTCCTCAAAAAAACAAAACAAAAACCCATTAGAACTAATAAATGAATTCAGTAAGTTGCAGGATATAAAAATTAACATACACAAATTAGTTGTGGTTCTCAAAATAAAACAACCCACCAAATGGGAGAAAATATTTGCAAGTCATATATCTGACAAGGGGTTAATCCCCAAAATATATAAAGAACTCATACAACTCAACAACAAAAAAACAAACAACCCGATCAAAAAATGGGCAGACATTTTCTGAAAGAAGATATACAGATGACCAACAGACACGTAAAAAGATGTTCAACATCAGTAATCATTAGGGAAACGCAAATCAAAACGCAATGAGATATCACCTTACTCCTGTTAGAATGGCTATTCTAACAAACTGTTACAGCCACTATGGAAAACAGTATGGAGAGTTCTCAAAAAATTAAAAATAGAAATACCATATGACCCAGCTATCCCACTACTGGGTATTTATTCAAAGAACTTGAAATCAACAATAGAAAGAGACTTATGCACCCCTATGTTCACTGCAGCATTATTCACAATAGCCAAGACGTGAAAGCAATCCAAGTGCCCATTGACTGATGATTAGATAAAGAAGATGTGGTATATATATATATATACAACGGAATGCTACTCAGCCATAAAAAAGGACAAAATTGTCCCATTTGCAACAACATGGATGGACCTTGAGGGTGTTATGTTAAGTGAAATAAGGCAAACAGAGAAAGACAAACACCATATCATTTCACCCATATGTGGAAGATAAACACATGGACAAAGAGAACAGATTAGTGGTTACCAGAGAGGAAGAGGGCTAATGAGTGGGAATAAGGGAAACAGAGGCACATATATATGGTGACTGACAAATAATAATGTACAACTGAAATTTCACAATGTTATAAACTATTAGGACCTCAATAAAATTAAAAAAATTAGTTGCATGTCTATACACTAACAATGAACTATCTAAAAAAGACATAAAGAAAATAATCCCATTTATAATAGCATCAAAAACAATAAAATACTTAGGAATAAATTTAACCAAGGAAATGAAAGATCTGTACCCTGAAAACTATAAGACATTAATGAAGGAAATTAAAGAAGACACAAGCAAACGGAAAAATATCCCATGTTCATGGACTGGAAGAATTAATATTGTTAAAATGTCCATACTACCCAAAGCCATCCATAGATTCAATGTAATTCATATCAAAATTTCAATAGTATTTTTCACAGAAATAGAAAAACAATCCTAAAATTCATATGGAACCATAAAAGATCCTAAATAGCCAAAGTAATGTTGAAAAAAAAACAAAGCTGGAGGCATCACACTTCTTGATTTCAAACCATATTACAAAAGCTATAGTAATCAGAACAGTATAGAACACATAGACCAATGGAACAGAGTCAAGAGCCCAGAAATAAATGCATGCATATACAGTGAACTAATATTTGACAAAGGAGCCAAGAATAGTCAAGGGAGAAAAGATAGTCTCTTCAATAAATGGTGCTAGGAAAACTGGATATTCACATGCAAAAGAATGGAACTGGACCTCTATCTTACACCACTCACAAAAATTAACTCAAAATGGACTAAAAACTTAAGTGTAAAACTCCTAGAAGAAAACATAGGGGGAAAACTTCTTGATATTGGTCTTGGCAATGATTTTTTTGGATATGACACCGAAAGTGCAAGCAACAAAAGCAAAAATAAACAAATGGGACTACATCAAACTAAAAAGCTTCTGCCAGCAAAGGAAACAATCAACAAGATAAAAAGGCAACCTATAGAATGGGAGAAAATATTTGCAAACCATATATCTGATATCCTAAATATACTAGGAACTCATACAACTCAATAGCAAAATCAAACAATGCGACTGAAAAGGGAGCAGAGGATCTGAATAGACCTTTTTCCAAAGAGGACATACAAACGATCAACAGGTACATGGAAAGGTGCTCAACATCACTAATCATCAGGGAACTGCAAATCAAAACCACAATGAGATATCACCTCACACCTGTTAGAATGGCTGTTACCAAAAAGACAAGAGATAACAAGTGCTGGTGAGGCTGTGGAGAAAACGGAACCCTTGTGCACTGTTGGCGGGAATGTAAATTGGTGCAGCCACTGTAGAAAACAGTATGGAGGTTTCTGAAAAATTAAAAGTAGAACTAGCATATGATCCAGCAGTTCCACTTCTGAGTATATATCTGAAGGAAATGAAATCACTCTCTCAGAGATGTCTGCACCCCCGTGTTCATTGCAGCCTTTTTTATAGCAGCCAAGACATGGAAACAGCCTGTGTCGATGGACAGATGAATGGATAAATAAAATGTGAGGTAGATGGATCAATAGATAAATAGATAGATAGACACACATAAATATTACTCAGCCATAAAAAAAGAAGGAAATCTTGTCATTTGTGACAACATAGGTAAAACTTGAGGGCATTATGCTAAATAAAATAAGTCAGACAGAAAAAGACAAATACTATAGGATCTCACTTATATCTGGACTCTAAAATCAAATTCATAGAAACAGAGAGTAGACTGGTTGTTGCCAGGGGCAAGGGAGTGGGAGAAATGAGTGAAAGTGGTCAAACAGTACAAACTTTCGGTGATAAGATGAATAAGTTCTGGAGATCTAATCTTCTGGAGATCTAATGTACAGATCTATAGTTAATAACACTGTACTGTATACTTGAAGGTTGCTAAAAGAGTAGATCTTAAATGTTCTCACCACACACACACAAATGATAACTGTGTGAGATAATGGATGTGTTAACTAACCTTATTGTGGTAATCCTTTCACAATATATATGTATATCAAATCATCACGTACACCTTAAACTTAGACAATGTTATACATCAATTATGTCTCAATAAAGCTATGAAAAAATGAACTATACATAAATAAAATATAGTACTGTTTTTTATGTAATATTTACATACATATATTTTACTATAGGTATCATTCTGCAACTTGCTTTTTTACTCACCTTTGTTTTGGGGACTTAGGCATACATATACAGAGATCTAATTTCATTTTTCCACTGTAGGACTCTACCCAATTTAAGCCACCTTCTCGAACTGACAGTTAGATTGCTTCTAATTTTTTGACTACCCATAATAATGCTGCAACAAACATCCTTGTACTGGTCTCATGATGCCCATATGTGAATTTCTCTAGGATCCTTCGAAGGATCTAGAGTCTAGCAGCTAGATCATAAAATACAATTATTTTAAATTTTTCTGGTATTGTCAAGTTTGCCTCCGGAAGTATATTTTTGCTCAAGCCTTGTGAGATTCCCCTGATCCTCTCCCACAGTCCATGCTTCCTCACTTCCTCCCACATTGCTTCTGCCTAATTTCAGTTGCTCTTTGCAGTCCTTAGAAACATTTAGTAGTTCACAGATTATTTATATATATTCACATTTTTTAGTTTCACTGAAAATGGAATTCGTGGGAGTTGTGTTGTCCTTCTTGCTTTTGTGTAATTTCTGGGAGGAGGAGAGGAACGACGCTGATTTACATAGGTATGGCTATACTGGGAATAGGGATTTGGATCAGAATTGTGTGAAGGTATGAAATATTTGAGGAAGAAATAATATGTATTCAAGCATGAGTCTTCCCGTTTATAAACATGGTGTGCCTCTCTTTTTGTCAAATCTTTGTTTATGTGCTTAAGAAACAATGTATATTTTTCTCCATAAATGCCTTGCACATGTTTTCATTAAGTGATTTCCTGGGTACATTATTTGTTGCTATTAAGAATATGATTTTTTCGGGGCTGGCCCAGTAGTGTAGTGGTTAAGTTTGCGCCCTCTGATTCGGCCGCCCAAGTTTCACTGGCCCGGATCCCAGGCTCAGACCTATGCACCTCTCATCAGCCATGCTGTGGTGGCATCCCATATACAAAATAGAGGAAGACTGGCACTGATGTTACCTCAGTGACAATCTTCCTCAAGCAAAAAGAGGAGGATTGGTAACAGATGTTAGCTCAGGGCCAATCTTCCTCACCAAAATAATAAGAATATGATTTTTCAATAACATTTCTAACTAGATATTGCTCATATACAAGAAAGTCACTGATCTTTGTATCCTGACTTCATAATCAGCTACCTTGTTGAACTCAAGTTCTTAGTTCTGACAATTTGTTATTTAATTTGATTTTCTAAATGAGCACACTGTCTGCAAATCAAGATAGTTTTGCTGCTTCTTTCTAATCCTCATAGGTCATTTTTCCCCCTCTTATCTTACTACATTGACTCCGTATTTCTCAACCAGAGTGCTATTACTGCATATTGGGCACACAACTGTTTGTTATATGGTGCTGCCCTATGATGTTTAGTATTCATGTCAGCCTACCCCCAAGCCCTATCCCATGTGCTAAATGCCAGGAGCACTTCCTACTGTTACTACACACAAAAATGCCACCCGGGGCCGGCCCGTGGCAAAGTGGTTAAGTTTGCACGCTCTCCTTCGGCAGCCTAGAGTTTCACCAGTTCAGATCCCGGGCATGGACCTAGCACCGCTCATCAAGCCATGCTGAGGTGGCGTCCCACATAGCACAACCAGAAGGACCTGCAACTAGAATAAACAACTATGTACTGGGGGCCTTTGGGGAGAAGAAGAAGAAGAAGAAGAAGAAGAAGAAGAAGAAGAAGAAGAAGAAGAAAAGAACATTGGCAACAGATGTTAGCTCAGGGACAACCTTAAAAAAAAAGGTGCCACCCATATTTCCAAATGTTCCTGGGGGCTAGGAGTCACAGCCTAGCTTAATAAGCTCTGGGCTGGGATCTTCTCTGCATTGCTAAACAATAGTGGTGATAAAGGGATAATTGTCTTTCTCTTTAAAAGGAAAGCTTCTAGAAGTTCATGTTTAGTATCATGTTTATTGAAGGCTGTGGCAGATGCCTTTAAGTTAGTAAAATTCCCTTTTTATCCAGTTTATTCAAAGTTTAGATCATGATTGAGTGCTGAACGTTATCAAATAATTTTTCTGCATCTATTGAAACATTTTCCCTACATATTCTGTCAAAATGGTAAATTACATTGGTCGGTTTTCCGATATTGTACTAACCTTGAATCTACGTGATTAACCCACTTGGTTATGATAAAGTCATCTTTTTAAAATACTGCAAGATTTGATTGCTGGTATCTTATTTAGAATTTTTGCATGTTCTTCATATGTGAGATGGGCCTGTAATTTTCTTTTCTAGTACTATCCTTATTCAGTTTTCAAATCAAGGCTATACTCGCTTCATAAAATGAATAAATTAACTTCTATCCTTTCTGCTGGAAGAGTTTTCATAAAACAGAGCTTATTTGTGCCTTGACGGAGTGGTAAACTTATTTGTGAAACTGTTTAGGCCTGGTGCTCTTAAAAGGTTTAAAAAGTTTTTTGTTTTTTTTTTACCAAGTCAATTTCTATAGTTATTCTTCTATTCAGGTTTGCTATTTCTTCTTGAAACCAACTTGGTAATTTATATTTTCTCTAAAAATTGTATAATTTATCTAAGTTATAAAATACAGGGCAGAAGATATGCATAGCATTCTCTTGCAGTTCTTAAACCCTTTATAGCTATGTCCCCTTCCAATCTTAATACTCTTTATTTGCATCTTCTGTCTTTGGGCTTGATGTTTCCTGTGACAGGTTTGTCTACATTATTCATCTCTATCCACAAAACTACTTTATGGTCCTAATGACTGTTTCTTCTGCCTTTTAAAGATCCTTGCACAAACGGCCCCAAGCCTGCTTCCAAAGTCTCCATGGGCCTCTTCCCAGGATTCAGACTCCTGAGGGCAGACTATCTGCTGCCGTTGGTTCCCCCTGACGCCCAGGTGTGGCCACGTGGTGGCTGTTTTCAGGGATGTGTGGACAGAGATTGGAAGGGCAAGGTGGGGCAATCACATGCGTGCATGTCAGGTCCCTCACGGTGCGGAGCAGAGCAGCGTGGGAGGAGAGAAGGGCAGGCCACAGGCCTCTCCCCTTGCTGCACGTTCCAGCATCCCAAGAAGCCTAAGAATTCTAAATTTCAACTTGTCCTTTCAACTTGTTATAAAGATATATTTGTAAAAATTACAGAATGTATTTAACTTAACAGATGTTAGCTTGATTTATCATTTTTAAACGTTTTTACATATGGTATGTGGGCCTTTGAATCCCAACCCAGGGCCGCCCAAATGAGGGGGTAGGCCTGACTCACAGGGGTTTTTATTGACACTTCCATCTCAGTGCTGCCAGGGGCAGGGCTCCAGATTAGGCTTTTTGACTAGTGAAGCATTTCTGAGCCCCTCCTAGATCTCTTGCTTTAGAGGGCCTGGCTCTGGTAACTTCTGCAGCTCAATGCCCATATCACACAAACAGGCAAAAAGCCCGAGGCCCCAGGCGGGAGCGCCTGACTCAGTTCTGGCTATAATCTTTGACTGGCAGGTGCGGGGCTTCAGTCCCACCTGTGGGCGGGAGAAAAGTCTCTGTGTCCTCCAGATCAGGCAGGTGAATCGGATCTGGCTCCCCGCCATTCAAGGGCTCTGCTTAAGATCCTAGGTTCCCAGCCATTTCTTTCTTTTAGGAAGAAGGCTCCACTTCTAGACTATGGAAATTTTCTTCCTCGTTTTTAAGTGTAGCAATGTGTTTGTTAATTTTTATAATATATTTTTTATGTGTTCAGAGCAGAAGGGAAAAGTTTCAGCACGTTGTCAATCTGTCATCTAGGCCTGAAAGTAGAGCCTCTGCTTTGAAGTGTGGGGGTCAAGATGCTGAACCTGGATTCGCACAGTGAGCCAGGAGACCTGAATCAAACCAGAGTGCAGACATGAACATCTTCACTGCCCGTGACGCTGGCCTGATCACAGCTATCCACTACAGTGGGGAAACAAAAGTGATCTCATTTTAATAAAAATCACTACATGTATCAACGATCTCCACGACTTTGGAGGAGTCAGTTAGCTTCTCTGGTTCTCAGTTTCCCAGTTACAACCAAGTGAGTTCGAAAATCTAATGTCTAATAATTTCTAAAGACCTCTGCTCTTAACGATTTTTATAGTTTCACATCATATAGGCCTAGGCCAGGTTTTATTGCATTCTAAGAGTGAAATTCTGAGCCTAAAAGATATTAGCATTTCAGAGATAATATCAAAATAAATCATGCAATAAGGTATGTAATAGAGATTTGATTATTTGCAAGATATTTTGGCAAAATAAGATATTATTACATATGTTGGAATACGCATTCAGTATTCCACACTCAGAAAAGGTTTATATGGAAAGGAGTATGGGTTGCTCAATGAAAAGGAGCTGATTCACTGGGAGAAACAGTGAGAGGAAGGAGGCCAACGGCCAGCAAAGCAACAAAACTGAGCTGAAATATAACTTCAGCTTCAGGGACAGAGCACAATAAGCCTCCTTACAGTGAAAAGGGCGTATCTCTCTTTGAACAAAACTATTATAAAAAGTAAGAGTCTGTGAAGCAGACCTATTGAGCAAGACACTTAAAATAGCAACACTTTAAACCACAGTTGCTTGTGTGCGTCATTTCCAGGAACTCAATAGCATGCCTGGTTATCAGACTGTCATCTGCAAATATTCAAGGGAATTACCGACTCACCCCAAGTAAGAGTGGCCAGGGTCAGGAGCTCAGGGATCGAGTCCTGACATACCACGTACTCTGGGGAATACGGATCCGTCTGAACTTCGGCATCCCGATAAGCTGTCTGAGTGCCCACAGTGCACTTTGAAGGGCTGGGCGGGTAATCAGGAGAAGCAGGAGGAAAAGTATATGCCTCTATCCTAAGAGGGAAAATTATTTTAGAAATTAAAACTTGATATGATCACTTAGGATACTATATAATCAAGTAGCAATAAATCCTTGAGCTTCACGAAGTCCATTCCCCCTTTAAACACCGACATGCACAAAGCTATGAATCCAGTGTAACCAGGATTCCATCCAATAATCCTGACAGCATTGCCTTGTTATTCCCACCTCTGGCAAGAAACTGAAGGGGTATGGAAACCTGGGTGTACTCACAAAAGGGCCTATTTACCTGCGTATCAGGGGCAGGGTTCTAGTATGACCTATAAAAGGTAGATTCTAGGATGTCATACAGTTACTTTTGAACCTGTTCGGAATTGGTACATTCTCTGGTTTCTTTCTTCTCTGCTTTTAGTTGCACACTCACCTTTAGCTATTTCCCTCCAGAAATGCAGGAGTTGAGAAAAAAAAAAGACACGCTTTCTGATTTAAAAAAAGCAGGCCTCTTTCTGGATTGTGATTCAATCACAAATACTGGGATCACTTGGTTAACCATGTGGAAAAGCTACGTCATCCCTTGAATAGAAATTAATTCCAGATATTTAAAAATATTTAAGGTAGAAATTAGGCTATAAAAGTACCAATAGGAAGCATAAGTAAGTGTTTGTATCATCTTTGAGTGAAAGTCTTTAAGCACGGCTCAAAAGCCAGAAACTATAAAAGGAAATGATCAACAGAATTGAGGTTAAGTTGAAATTTTTATATCTCAAAATATCATAAGCAAAATGGAAATGGCAAACTTGGAAATAGGCTTTACAATGTACATAATAAAAAGTTAAACAGCCTTTCCATAGAAAAAGCCCTTGTAAATTAGTAAGACAGTTGAATTCCCACAGAATTGGGTAAAGGACAATTCATGAAACAAAAAGCAAAACTTCTAACAAACATGAAAAGACAATGAACAGAATTAGTAATCAAAGAAAAGTAAAAAAGCAAAATTTTATTTTATTACATGTCACATAAGCAAAGATTTAAAAGATTCAAAGTACCCAGCACTGAGGAAGTTGTGAAGAAATAGCCATTCTCATAAACTGTGGATGGAAATACAGATAGGTACAACCTAACTGACAGGTGATTTATCAATACATATCAAACCCTTAAAATATTCTTTTGCCCCAACAATTGTACTCCTAGCAATTTACTCTAGGAAATAATTGGACAAGTGTATAAAGACATATGCAAACATGTTCATAAATCTCATAAGAGTAAAAAATTACAAACTTTTTTAATGGCCAATTTTATTTCTAAAAATAGCTACACCTGAGGTCATTAGGCATCAACCTTGGACCCATTATTTTCTTCTTTGTTTTCTTCATTCTAGCTATTTTTAAGTACAGAAAAAAATTTTAATTAATTCACTTAAACATATGCCTACCTTTATACATAATTTTTGTAACAATAAAGATAATAGCACATATACTTTAAATTTTTAGTACAATTTTTTTTCTTTTACTTTTGAATTTGCTTCCCTCCAATAGTTTTTTTCTCCCTATCCACTAATAGCAGTATCCTCTATGTAGACAGAGATCTAGAGTATACCTCAGATATATTCTTGAACTAAATCTTCCTATATTTTTCTCCACTGTCATATATATGCATGTAAATATACACATATACAGTGTCATTTTATTGTTTTACCAAATGGAATATTATAAGTACATTTTTGCATCTTGCTTTTTGACTGAACAATACCTCATGGAAATACTTCCCAATCTACTTGTGTGGGTCTTTTCAAATAAAAAATTACAAACTTAAATGATCACCATCAATAGAAGAATTGTTTTAAAAATGGCACACCCATAATGGAATTTACGCAGCTATTTAAAGAAACAGCGTAAGCTATATTTATGAACATACAAAAATATCCATGATTCAATGCAAATTGAAAAAAAGGACACTGTGAAGCAGTATGTATAGTAAGAGTTCATTTTTATGTCTTTAAAAACTGTGCTTTATGCATAGAAAAATGCCTAGATGGATATGCAATAAAATAATAACAGCAATGATTTCTGGATAGTAGGATTACAGAGAGAATCTCCTTAAGCTTATAGTCTTCCGACTTTTCTAACTTTAACTTTCTAAGTTGAGTTATATTTTAGTTAACTAAAATTCTAACTGCTTTTCTAACCTTATTTTACCTAGACATGTATTACTTTTAAAATAAGAAGAAAATAGATAGCCACTTCTATTTAAAATAAAACACTTTTTCTAGTTAGAGGAAGAACTGGTTAAATTATATAAATAATAAATAACTAAAGATAATGGCAAAAAAGAAAAATATTTCCATTTTGAAAAACAGTCAACGGCAATGGGAGGTACTTATATACGAGCATAACATATATAGCTTAGCTCTAAAGAAAGTGGATTTCAAGCCAGTTAAAAGAAGCACCTATTTGGAGGTTCAACTTGGGATGGAAGAGTACTTAAATTGTTTTTAATGATGAACTTCAGCAGTTGCTATGAATTTCTGACATATGTAGACAATATAGGTATATACGGTTTCTTACATTTTCGGCAGAAATTACTCTATTGTAAATATTCTAGTTGAGAAAATAACTTCAAATCAGCTTTATATCATGCAAGATCATATGAAATTTTATTATAACACCATTAGCTTGAATCAAGAGAATACTGTTTTCCAAATTAAATAATTACAAATTTGACCCATCTGATCAAATGTGCTAAGATTATGATCAAGCCTTCTGACTAAGCTTTCTGATGACAGCATCCTTCCAGGGGTCAGAGGAGAGGATGCAAAGGAGGAATGCTACTTTGAGAAAACTCCTCTAGTAACTTAATGCAACTTCTTTCCTAACTCACTTTTTACTTTCTCCAGCCTATTCTTTTTTTCTCCATTTCAACTGGTCTTAGGGGAGAGTAAAATGTGAGTAAGAAAGCGCAATGATCTCTTTGCACCTCCTCCCCAGCCTTGATCAGGATCCAAAAGCAGCAAGACCCCACATCTGCTCAGGCGCATGTACTCTGGCTTTGGTATCCTTACAGCGGCTGCTGCTGCTCCACCCGCCCTCTCCAGGCCCTTCCTCCTCCACGTTGCCTGGGCGCCAGGGGCGTGGACTGTCGGCCTCACTTACAGTCTTCTAGAGTTTCCCTTCCGGCCCCAGTAAAGCTACACACAAAGAGGAGCTTCACAAAGACAGCAGATCCTGTTCTGTTCTATGAACTCCAGTGAATTTTTTCTTTCAAGACAATTTTCTTTTAGAGCGGTTTTAGGTTCCCAGCAAAACTGAGAGGAAGGTACAGAGATTTCCCATATCCTCCCTTCCCCCACATATGCATAGCCTCCCCCACATCAACATCCCCCACCAGAACGGGACATTTGTTACAATGAATGAACCTACATTTTCACATCATTATCACCCAAAGTCCATAGCTTACCTTAGGATTCACTCTTGGTGTTGTACATTCTATGGATTTGGACAAATCCATATATAGAGAGATATATATATTCATCTACCTATATGATATTCATATATATCTATATATATGTATATACATGTATAATGACATATATCCACCATTATAGTATCATATGGAGTATTTTCATTACCCTAAAAACCTTCTGTGCTCCTCCTATTCATCCTCCCCTCACCCCCTCAACCCCTGGCAACCAATGATCTTTTTATAATCTCCATAGTTTTGCCTTTTCCAGAATGTCGTATAGTTGGAATCATACAATAGGTAGCTTTTTTAGAATTGGCTTCTTTCACTTAGTAATATGCATTTAAGGTTCGTTTATGTCTTTTCATGACTTGATAGCTCATTTCTTTCTGGCATTGAATCATATTCCATTGTCTGGATGTTCCATAGTTTCTTTATCCGTTGACCTACTGAGGGACAGCTCAGTTGCTTTCAAGTTTTAGCATTTACGAATAAAGCTGCTATAAACAACTGTGTGCAGCTTTGTGTGTGGACATAAGTTTTCAATCCCTTTGGGTACACACCAAGGAGCCCAAATGCTGGATTATATGGTAAGAGTATGCCTAGTTTTGTAAGAAACCACCAAATTTTCTTCCAAAGTGGCTGTACCATTTTACATTCCCACAAGCAATGAATGAGAGTTCCTCTTGCTCCGCATTTGGTGGTGTTAGTGTTCTGGATTTCGGCCATTGTAATAGGTAGGTGTGTAGTGGTATCTCGTTGTTGTTTTAATTTGAGTTTCCCTGACAACATATGATGTGGAGCATCTTTTCATATACTTCTTTGCCATCTGTATATCTTCTCTGGTGAGGTGTCTGTTAAGGTCTGTGGCCCTTGCAAAAATTAGGTTGTTTGTTTTCTTATTGTTGAGTTTTAAAGTTCTTTACACATTTTGAATAACAGTCCTTTATCAGATACAGTCGTCCTTCGGTATCCACGGGGGATTGGTTCCAGGACCCCTCAGAGATACCAAAATCTGAGAATGCTTAAGTCCCTTGTATAAAATGGTGTAAGATTTGCATATGACTATGCACATCCTCCTGTATACTTTAAATCATCTCTAGATTACTTATAATACTTAATACAATGTAATTACAATGTAAATAGTTGTTATACTGTATTGTTATACACAGCACTAAACATTATTGTTTAGTGAATAATGACAAGAAAAGAAAAGTCTGTACGTGTTCAGTACAGATGCAACCAGTGTGGGCCTTTCGATCCCCAGTTGGTTGAATCCATGGATGCAGAACCTGCGCATATGGAGGGCTGACTATATGTCTTTTGCAAATATTTTCTCCCAGCCTGTAATTTATCTTCTCATTCCATTGACATTGTCTTTTGCAGAGCAGAAGTTTTTAATTTTAATGAAGTCCAGATTACCCATTATTTCTTTAATGAATCATGCCTTATGTTGTATCTAAAATTTCATTGTCATACCCAAGGTAATCTAGGTTTTCTCCTATGTTTTCTTCTAAGAGTTTTATAGTTTTGCATCCTACATTGAGGTCTGTGATCCATTTTGAGTTAATTTTTGTGAAGGGGGTAATGTCTGTGCCTAGATTCTTTTTTTTTTTTTTTTTTGCATATGAATAATCAGTTATTCCAGCACCATTTGTTGAAAAGATTATCTTTGCTTCATTGTATTGCCTTTGTTTTTCTGTCAAAGATCAGTTGATTATATTTATGTGGGTCTATTTCTGGCCTCTCTATTCTATTTCATTGACCTATTTGTCTATTCTTTCCCCACTACCACACTTTCTTGATTACTACAGCTTTATGGTAGGTCTTGGAGTAAGATAGTGTCAGTCCTCCAACTTTGTTCTTCTCCTTCAACATTACGTTGGCTATTCTGAGTCTTTTGCTTTTTCATTTAAACTTTAGAATCAATTTGTCGATATTCAAAAAACTTGTGGGATTTTGATTGACATTACATTGAATCTAAAGATCAAAATGGGAAGAACTGACATCTTGACATTTTGAGCTTTCCTGTCCATGAACATGGAACATCTCTCCATTCATTTAGTTCTTCTTTAATTTCTTTCATCAGTGTTTTGTAGTTTTCCTCATATAGATCTTGTACATATTTTGTTAGATTTCTATCTAAGTATTTCAAGTTTTTGATGCTAATGTAAATGGTATTGTGTTTTTAATTTCAAATTCCACTTGTTAATTGCTGGTATATAGGAAAGCAGTTCGCTTTTGTATATTAACCTTGTATACCGCAACCTTGCTATAATCACTTATTAGCTCCGGGGGGGGGAGGTGGGGGGCGGGCAGGGTTGGGTCAATTCTTTCTGATTTTCTACATAGATAAACATGTCATCTGCTAATGAAGACAGTTTTATTTCTTCCTTCACAATATGTATACCTTTCATTTCCTTATCTTGTCTTATTGCATTAGCTAGGACTTTCAGTATGAAGCTGAAAAGGAGTGGTGACAGGGGATACACATGCCTTGTTCCTGATCCTAGTGGCAAAGCTCTGAGTTTCTCACCATTAAGTATAAAGCCAGCTGTAGGGTTTTTGGTAGATATTCTTTATCAAACTGAGAAAGTTCAGCTATGTTCCTAGTTTACTGAGAGTTTTTATCATGAATAGGTATTGGATATTGTCAAATGCTTTTTATGCCTCTACTTACATAATCATATGGTTTTTCTTTTTTAGCTGGTGATATGATGGATTAAATTGATTGATTTTTGAATGGTGAACCAGCTTTGCATACCTGGGATAAGTCCTACTTAGTCATGGTGTATAACTTTTTTTTATACATTATCGGATTTGATTTGCTAATATTTTGTGGAGGATTTTCATGCCTATGTTCATGAGAGATATTGGTCTGTAGTTTTCTTTTGATGTCTTTGTCTGGTTTTGGTACTAGGGTACTGCTGGCATCATAGAATGAGTTAGGAAGTATTCCCTCTGCTTCTATTATCTGAAAGATAAGGTAGAGAATTGGTATAAAGTCTTCCTTAAATGTTTGGTAGAATTCACCAGTGAACCCATGTGGGCCTGGTGCTTTACATTGGAAGCTTATTAATTATTAATTAAATTTCTTTAATATATATAGGCCTATTCAGATTGTCTATTTCTTCTTGTGTGAATTTTGGCAAATTGTGTCTTTCAAGGAATTAGCCATTTTCATCTAGGTTATCAAATTTGTAGTCATAGAGTTATTCATAGTATTCCTTTATTATCTTTTGACTGTCCATAAGATCTGTAGTAATGTCCTCTCTTTCATTTCTGATATTAGTAATTTGTGTCCTCTCTTTTTTTCTTAGTTAGCCTGGCTAGAGGTTTATCAATTTTAGTGCTCTTTTCAAAGAAACAGCTTTTGATTTCATTGATTTTCTCTATTATTTCCTGTTTTCAATTTCACTGATTTCTGCTCTAATGCTTATCATCTCTTTTTCTTCCACTTACTTTGGATTTAATTAGCTCTTCTTTTTCAAGTTTCACAAAGTAGAAGCTCAGACAGTTGATTTTAAATCTTTCTTCTTTTCTAATATATGCATTCAATGCTATAAATTTTCCTCAAAGCACTGCTTTCACAGCACTCCACAAATGTCGATAAGTTGTACTGCCATTTTCACTTAGTTCAAAATATTTTTAAATTTCTCAAGATTTCTTCTTTGACCTATGTTTTATTTAAAAGTGTACTGTTTAATCTCCACATAGTTTCAATTATCTATTACTAATTTTTAGTTTAATTCCATTGTGGCCTGACAGCAAACATTGTAAGATGTCTATTCTTTTACATTTGTTAAAGTGTGTTTTATGGCACAGAATGTGGTCTATCTTGGTGAATGTGCCATGTGAGCTTGAGAAGAATGTGTATTCTGCTGTTTTTGGATGAAATAGTCTAAAGATAGCAATTATATTCAGTTGATTGATAAAGTTTTTGAGTTCAACTATGGCCTTACTGACTTTCTGCCTGCTGGATCTGTCTATTTCTGATAGAGAGATGCTGAAGTCTCCAACTATGATAGTCGATTTATCTATTTCTCCTTATAATTCTATTAGTTTCTGCTTCATGTAGTTTGATACTCTGTTGTTAGGTGCATACACTTTAAGGATTATGTCTTCTTGGAGAATTGACCCCTTTATCAGTAATGTAATGCCACTCTTTTTCCCTGATAATTTTTCTTGCCTTGAAGCCTGCTCCATCTGAAATTAATATCGCTACTGCAGCTTTCTTTTAATTAGGGTTAGCATGGTATATTTTCTCCATTCACTTACGTTTAATCTATATATGTCTTTATATTTAAAGTGGGTTTCTTGTTGACAACATATAGCTGGTTCTTGTTTTTTGATCCACTCTGACAATATCTGTCTTTTATTGGTGCACTAAGACCATTGATGGTCAAAGTGATAACTGATGTGGTTGGATTAATATCTACCATATTTGTTACTGCTTTCTATTTGTTGCCCTTGTTCTTTGCTCCTATTTTGTCTCCCACTCCTTTTCTGCTTTTTGTGGTTTTAATTGAGCATTTTGTATTATTCCATTATCTCTTCTTTATTAGCATATAAATTATATTTCTTTTTTTCCGTTTTTTAGTGATTGCCCTAGAGTTCACAAGACACATTTACAACTAATCCAAGTCCACTTTAAAGTAACACTATGTTGCTTCCTGGGTAGTGTGAAGACCTTATAACAAAACAATCCTAATTCCACCCTAACATTTCTTTATCATTGCTGTCATTCATTCCATTTATATATAAGCATACACAAGCATATATATATAGAGAGAGAGATACATAAGATATATATATGCATACATAATCAAATACATTGTTGCTATTATTTTGAACAAACTATTAGATCAATTTAGACAAATAAAAGTTTTTATTTTACCTTTACTTATTCATCTTCAATGTTCTCCTCTTCATGTAAATCCAAGTTTCTGACCTGTATTATTTTCCTTTTCTCTAAGTAACTTTTTTTTTTAACATTTCTCATAAGGCAGGTCTACTGGCAACAAATTCCCTCAATTTTTGTTTGTCTGAGAAAGCCTTAATTTCTCCTTCATTTTTGAAGGATAGTTTACAAGATACAGAATTCTAGGTTGATTTTTTTTTCCTCTCAACACTTTAAATATTTCACTTTGTCTTCTTGCTTTCATGGTTTCTAAGTAGTCAGATGTAATTCTTATTTTTGTTCCTCTATAGGTATTTCTTTCCTCTGGCTTCTGTCAGCATTTTTTCTTTATCTTTGATTTTCTTTAGTTTGAATATGATATACCTCAGTGTAGATTTTGGGCATTTATCCTGCTGGGAGTTCTCTAAGCTTCCTAAATCTGTGGTTTGGTGTCTGACATTAATTTGGAGAAATTCTCAGTTGTTATCATTTCCAATATTTCCTCTGCTCTTTTATCTCTTTCTTCTCCTTCTGGTATTCCCATTACATGTATGTCACACCTTTCTAGTTGTCCACAGTTCTTGGATACTCTGTTCCCTTTTTTTTCAGTCTTTGTTCTCTTAGCTTTTCAGTTTTAGAGGTTTCTATTGATACATCCTCCAGCGCAGAGATTCTTTCTCAGCAGTGTCCAGTCTACTAATGAGCCCATCAAAGGCATTCATTTCTGTTACAGTATTTTTATCTCTAGAATTTCTTAAGATTTCCGTCTCTCTGCTTACATTGCCTGTCTGGTCTTACATGCTGTCTGCTTTATCTGTTAGAGCCCTTAGCATAGTAATCATAGTTGTTTTAGATTCCTGGACTGATAATTCCAACATCCCTGCCCTGCCATGTCTGATTCTGATACTTGTGCTGTCTCTTCAAATTGTGGGGGGTTTTGCCTTTTATATGCCTTGCAATTTTTTCTTGACAGTCAGACACGATGTACTGGCCTACTGTAAATAGGCCATTAGTCATGTAGTGGTAAGGTGTTGGGGGAGGGAAAGCAATCTATGGTCCTATGATTAGATTTCAATCCTTTAGTGAGCCAATGCCTCTCGACTGTGAACTTCATAAGTGTTTCTCAGTTTCTTACTGCCCCTTTGGGTGAGAGAGGATGGCTAGAGGGGGCTGGAATCCTCAGGTATTTCCCTTCCTCCAGGTCAGTTAGATTCTGATAAGACCCCAGCAGATTAAGCTCTGGTAAACTAGTTTCCAAGGCAGGCCTTGTTAAGAGTTGAGTGCTCCAGCATATTTCAAAATGGTTTCTTTTCCCTTCCCCCTGCCAGAAGCATAAGATTTTTCTCTGATATTTACTGTGAGAACCTAGTTGAGCTCCTGGAGGTAAATCTCAAAAAACTGTGAGGGCCCCACTATTACTGAGTCCCCCTAGAGTTTTTAACTCAGAGTTTTCCACACTGAGCTTCAAGCAATTCATTGATTGCAGTGCAGGTGTTCCTACCTGGGATTGGTTCTTGGGGCAGTTTCTGCTCATGACTCTCTGTCTCTCTGTTCCAGGAAGCCATGGCTCCGTGTATTCGCCTGTCTGTCTCTTCAATCTTGGGGGCAGCAGTTTGCCCTGGATCTCCCCCTCTCTTATGAATCCAAGGAGAGTTGTTGATTTTTCAGTCTGTTCAGCTTTTTACTTGTCGTTAGGACAGAATGGCGACTTCCAAGCTCCTTACATGTGGGACTGGAAACTGCCATTGAATCTTTTGAAAATAATTTTTTATCCTCTTTGCCAAGATGCTTATATAGAGTCCAAAGTAAAGACTCCAACAGCCAGCCATGAAAAGGGTATGGCTGGAGAAGGTCAGCTGGCCCCCAGACGAGCCCATCCCTGCTAACATAGGGTGGAATTATCCTCCCCACTGAGAAACTCAACCCTGCCAGAATTCCAGAGGTGACTTCACTCAGGGATACTGATTCATTCTTTAAAAACTTCTCAGAGAGACAGAGACTATCTAGAATTTCAACTGTGGTGGTTTAACACTCAGAGGGAATCTTTTTCCCTGAGTCACAGTGACTTAGGAAGGAGTGGGGAGGCCCCCTGTGCATCACTGTAGGTCTCCAAACTCCCTACAATTAATTGAACAACTTTTACCCCTGACGTAATTCTGACCTCCAAATCAGGTGATCCAGTGGGCCTGCTTTTAAAGAACGATCAGAGGTATCTATAGGTATCCATCTGTCTCATAGCTCCCCCTTTGTTCATACAAAACATTTCATAGAAAACAAGTCTGAAAATTGACAGCACACAGAGTTGCTCGGTCTAAGGGAAGAGTAGGGAGTCTGTTCTCGACCCATAAAAGCCAAAGGTACCCATATACAGTCTTCTAAAATGAGAGGAGAATCGAGATCACAATTGGCATTTATCTTGAGCATTACAGACACTTGATAACATATGTCCTATTTATAAGATGCTAATATCATTAGGGGTAACCACATCCTTTAAATGCTTGTTTGAAAGCCAAGCCCTATCTAAATTTCTATTCAGAAATCTGAAACCTTAAAAAGGTTTCTGTTCCTGATCATTTCATGAATACTTTGGATTTTTTTCTCTTTAGAAATATTAATTTATGTTAACACAGGAAAGAGTATAGCAAAAATTAGATTTTTAATGAAATACTTTACCTAATCTGCCTTGCCCTAAAACTAAAGCCTGGGGAACTGCACATTTATCCCAGATTCTGCCCTAGTCCTTGACTTCCCTCTCACCTTGGTTCACCCCTTTATGGGACAGAAACCAAGTTTCATTTATTTTTGTATATGACACTGCCTTATGTAGGTTAGATGATTATTAAACTCGAAAATTCTAGCATTTAAAAATATTTCATAACTGATTAGTTTTCTTAATAAAATGTTGAACTATTGTCAAATAAGTATGTGTTTCAGGGAAGCAAAAGAGGACATTTAAAGCTTTTTTCAACTTTTATTTTTACCATAACTCATAATAAGAAATACATTTTACATCATAACGATTATATAATATAAACATATTATATATCTATATGAAACAAAAGTTGTAAACAGAAAATAACTTATTCTCCATTCTTTTGGTTATTTTCTATTCTATTTCATTTTTTAAAATGCTGTTCATGACCCACTAGAAGATTTCATGACCTTCTAATGGTTTGTGATCCAGTTTGAAAAATATTGATTTAGAGAGCTTCTGGAAACAAATAATAAATAAAATAAACTGGCAAAAAAAGTTTTAAAGTAATGGTTACTTACTTGGTTGTTTCAAAAACAACATTCAGTGGCATCTGCTCCAAAAATGGAAGGAAAGGCCTGGAAGAGAAAGAAAAACACAACCGTGTGGGACTTTTGCACTGTGTGAACTCCGAACTTTCTTCTAACTCTAATATTTGTCCCTTAAAATCAGTGAGCTTGAAAATTCCGTGTATCACTGTAATCCCCAAACTTTGGCATACACAAAATCACTGGGGAGTGGGGAGAGTGTTTTTTAAAACGCAAATTCCCACGTCTAGCTCAGGAGATTCAGTAGCTACAGGGCAGGGCCAATAAATCTGCATTTTTAATAAACACTCCAGTATTTTCTCTGCAGATGGGAAACAAGCCACACTTTGAGAAACAGTGCCCTATGCTTGGGCTTTAGCTGGCCATTAGCTCCCAGCAACTTCTCAAGTTCCCCAAGACTTTCTGAAATTCCCAATGATTTAGTTTTAAAAATTTCCCACAAAAGTCTAGGAAAGGAGAATACTTTATTAAGAATTAAACATTTCCCTGAAAAAGGTCAACATCATAAAACTTCCATAAGGAGGTTGCTCATAAATAACAATGTGGATTACAAATTTACTTTCTCAAGGAATCTTACGTAGATATGATATCAAGACTATTTTTCTAACTCGGGTAAGACCTATAGGGAAATCCTGATCTTATATTCATTAGTAATTACTCTACCTTTCAAAATATTTATAACGATTCCTTCCAGTAACTTCAGGATCTTCGTAAACCTCTTTAGGCATCTGAAAAGAAGTGTCAGTTCTAAAATGAAGCAGGAAAACATTATTCAAGTCTAACATATCATTTCAAAATAAAGTTTCTATCTAATATTTCTATGTCTATCAAGCAGGAGATGCACAGGGTATTTCAGACTGAAAGCAAAGACTTCTATAACTGCACCTGACTGACCCCACCTCAGCCTGGGTATAATTATTCTCCCTGAGCCAGGAAACCGAGAGCTAACAAAAAGAAGTGAGAGTTAAGGAAAGTGTAGATTTACGAAATCCCGCATACAAAAATGCCCACTTTTAATTAATAGCACATAAGAATAACAAAGTTTTGGGGCCGGACCCGTGGCCAAGTGGTTGTTTGTGCACTCTGCTTTGGCGGCCCAGGGTTTCACCGGTTTGGATCCCGGACGTGGACATGGCACTGCTTGTCAGGCCACGCTGAGGCAGCGTCCCACATGCCACAACTAGAAGGACCCACAACTAAAATATACAACTGTGTACTGGGGGATTTGGGGAGAAAAAGCAGAAAAAAATAAAATAAAATAAAAAGAAGATTGGCAGCATTTGTTAGTTCAGGCGCCAATCTTTAAAAAAAAAAAAAAAGAATAACGAAATTTTAAAAGACAACTTTTTATGTCCAGGCTGAAAGGTAGAAATTCTTTTTAACTTACTAGATATGAACTTGTAAATAATTAAAAGAATAAGGAATTCAAGAGACTTGTCTCTGAAGGTGCTTTGGCCACAAGTCTCCAAAAATTATATTTAGATACTAGCAGAAACGTCCACCTGCAGTTTCTAAGATAAATCAAAGGGACAACAAATTCACTCACCTCTACTTTTGCTGGCAAATTGTCACTTAATATATATATTCACTGCAACCCTCTCAGAACATCTATTTACCAATAAATCTATAACCACTGCTCCTGAATCAAGCTCGCTTTGGTCAAAGGGGTTAAGAGAGAGAATTGGGGTCAGCTGGCTTTGGTATAACATCACAATTATACATTTTTAAATAATGCAAAATAAATAGAAATTCTTAAAAAGAAAAATACACTCATTAAAAACAGGAGCAGCTGAAGCTTCCTGACACTTACGTGGCAAGCTGCTGGAGGGCTTCTCTGTGTTTCTCCTCCTGTCCCTTCCACTCCCGACGGACGAATGCTGGGACGGGATCTGCCTTGCTCCAATATACAGAATATCTTGGATAATGGATCAGGTTACTGAACATGGCTCTAAACCTGGGAACTTTTCTCTAATATTAGGACGGCGAGGCAGGGAGGAAAAGGACAAAATTATACCGTCAGATTTTCTAAGGCATGTCACTTATATTGCAAACTTTAAAAAAGGTACGCAGTGTATATCACATAGAAAGAAGAGTTATTGGTATATGCACTGACTATCTCTGGAAAGATACCCAAGAAAGTGCTGACAATCGATGATTATGTGAAGAGGACTGAGGGTTAGAATTTATGTCATACACTATATGCTTTTATACTACTTGAAATCTTTTAACACAGGCATATGTTACTTTTCCCGTTGAAATAAATTAGGTTATAATGAATCCTTTATTCACCATTAGTCAATTAACCCTCACATTGAGCCACAAGTATCAACACGCCCTGTCCCCTAGTAATCATGGCAAAGTAATTTCTGCAGAACATAAAATCCATTGGAGATTTGGTGATCAGTCAATCTGACCAGTGCAGTTAGCCAAGCTAGACTGTTGCAGTTCACTAGGCTTTCTTAGTGGATGAATTAGACCTACCAGTTTGCTTCGAATCATGGTGGCTTGGACATCTGCCTGTTTGTGGTCTTTCTCACTTGACAAAATAAACAATGGATCTGCAAAATAAACAATAAGGTGCTATCAGGAATAGAACATATCTACTCCTAGACTGAGAATAGTGGCAAAGCAATGTAATTTCTTAATTGGAATACAAACTAGAAAATTTAGGCATTGCCTAACTGCTGCAGTTCATAGCCCTGTTACTCTGCCACCAGTAAGAGTCTGTTAGATGCATTTCTTTTCTGTGTATTCCAAAGTCAGTCTATAGAATTGGAACGCAAAAAGAAGGCCTAACAGGGGCCAGCCCAGTGGCATAGTGGTTAAGTGCATGTGCTCCACTTCGGCAGCCCAGGGTTCACAGGTTTGGATCCTGGGTGCAGACCTATATATCATTCATCAAGCCATGAGCTGGCAGCGTCCCACATACAAAGTAGAGGAAGATTGGCACAGATGTTAGCTCAGGGCCAATCTTCCTTACCAAAAAAAAAAATTGAAGGCCTAACATGTTCTCAAGCACCATAGCCTAAACATGCTCTCTTCTCTCCTATAAACAAACCACCTTCTGGGTATGGGTAGTTCAGGAAATACTTCAAAAGGAAAGACCATGTGTATACACACTGTGCCAATTTTCAAGTGAAAGAAACAATAAATTTGGGCACTACCTCCCATATTCAGTACACAGGGAAGATACAAACTCTTAACAGCATGTCACCTCAGAATTGGTAGACATGGTAAGAGAATATTATTCTCTAATAAGAGATAAATAAGATCATCTATCTTCAGAATTCGCCCCTTAAGTTTATAAGTGTGCTGGTGATGGACTAAGTTTTTTCTCCAGTGTTCAACAAAAGACTGCCCTGCTGTCATAAGTATGTGCTCGTTAGGTATATCTTTGAAGTGAAGAAGAATATTCACGATTGATTATAGCGTCCCTTAAAATCAAACAATTTGACATTAAATTCACAAGCAACCTTCAATACAGACTTGATCTCCCACGTAGACATCTCGTAAGAGACAAACACCCTGATCAACTAGACTACATGACTTGGCAATACATATTCCTCCACACAATTAATAAATTGGTATTGTGATTTAGAAATAAGTCTCTTTTGAATTTAGATAATGTGAGTCAATTCCTAGAACCTAAGAACTCCTCGCTTACCCCACAAAAATGATTTTTTGGATGCAGACATTTGCTATTCCCACCAAGGGTGAAAGTTACGAGAGGCTTGGGTTCTCTTTACTCTTTCATTCAAGGAATACTTATTGAGCAGCACTGTGTTCTGGGTGCTTGGAACACATCAGAAAAAAGATATAGATCCTTGGCTTCATGAGAGAGAAGCAATAAGTAACAACGCGACAAATTAGCAAATTATATAATACGTAAGAGTTAGAGGGTAATAAGTGCTAGTAAAAATGAAAAGAGGAGAGGAGGGTGGGTGACGGAGAAGTATTGCAAGATTCTGAAGCAAGGGGTGACAAAATCTGATTTATATTTTAAAATGTCCCTTGTGGCTGCCCCGTTAAGAACGGACTGCAAGGAAGCATGGAAGAGGCAGAGAGACCTATGAGGAGGCTCATGAATAATGCAGAAGAGATGATTGTGGTTTGCATATGGTGGTAGCAACAGAAGTGATGGAGAGTGACAGGATTTTAGATATATTTTTAAGGCAGAGCAGAAAGGACTTGTTAATGGATTGGAAGGTGTGAGAGACATAAAGGAGGCAATGACGGCTCCAAGATTTTTGGATTCAGCAACTAAAGGGTGGGGTTGGCATCACTGATATAGGAAAACTTGTGTGGAGAACATCAGGGAAGCATGTCTCAGATGTCTAGTATATGTTCAAGTGGTGATATAAAGTAGGCAATTTGATACAGAAGTCTAGAATTTCGGAAAGAAGTCTAGACTGGAGATTTAAATTTGAGAATCATCAGCCTTTAGATATATTCTTCTTCAGCTGCATCACCCAAATCCACATCTATGATTCGGGTTGAGAAGTGATGAAAACTGAGCTGATTAGGAATGAAGAGGCCAGATTTTATGGCCTGAAATTATAGGCTAGTGAATTCGAAGGCAGAATGAATGCACCTGTTTAAAGAGAAGGAAGAACACAGCTTCAACATCTCTGATATATTGGGAATAGAATGGAACAAGGGGAAATTTCTATTTATACTCTTAAGTGATTTAAAAGATATCACTGGTTGTTCCTCAGAAACTAGTTTAGCCTGCATTTCCCCTAAGTCTGAATAAACCACTTTCCTCTTATTCCCATGAGGAGTGTGAAGACATGATATCTACAGAAACTTGCCATCTACAGAAGATAATGCCACAATACTGTATGATTTGTGACTAAACAGTCTGCAACAAATCCTACAACTGTGATTATAATCAGTGCTCAAAAGGCAGTAGAAAGGCCTCTGAGATGCCCAAGTAATAGTGGTCGCCAAATATCACTTGCTTACTTCTAGACAGGTATTAAGTTCTTTATATGCAATATTCCATTTAATCCTCACAAAACCCCAATGAGGTAGGCCGAGGCCTCCTTTTTATAGGCGAGGAAACTGAGGCTTCAAGAAGTTAAAAACTTACTGATGGGCAGTTAAGATTTGAACTCCAATTCTTCCGGCTCCCAGGCCTAATGTTATCAACAACCCATGAATTTTATGGGGGAGACTTTCCCAAGGAAATCATGAGAAAGCCCCTCAGCCAATTTACCCATATTGTAGAAACAGTTCTAAGAAACCCAGGAAGTTGTCAAGACCAAGTAATAGTGACAAAGAGGATGTGTTTCAAACCCTAAGACATAATGGTGACTTTAGGGGACAGTATAATAATTGCAGATTCTGGGGGAAAAGAAAGGAGTAAAGAGCTCATAATAAACCTAGAAGGTATTCTAAAACATTTTTGGAGGCTAGGAAAAATATATCCTCAATTTAAAAGACTTTAATTATCAGGACAGTAATGTAGCTATTAATCCATCAACAAATATACAAATTCAGGGAAGTGACAAAGTTTGGTGGGCATTTCAAGAGAGGCATTTGAGAGATACAAAGCATTTACAAAAAGTGAGTAAAATGCAAAATGGTGTATAAGTGAGGTAACATCTATAAAAGAATGATGTTAACTGTAACTTTGGAAAGATGTCCATATTTGTACCGTCGATCCCCACACCCACCCCACCACCCTTCTGTCAGGATGGAAATCTGACCCAAGCCAGTCAACTCATTGGCTGGCCAATAACGTATCTTATTTCTCTCTTTAATTTTCAGCTATGATACACAAGGACTCTATATAACTGGTGGTGAGCTCTAAAGCTAAGAGGTCACGTAGAGTGACACCCTAGTCCCTGTGATAGTAAGAGAAATCCACACATAACGAGTTTCTGTCAGATGGAAGAAGGAAGCATATGTGCAGAAAGAAGCAGGATTAGAGTTGCCAGCTAAAATACAGGATACCCAGTTATATTTGAATTTCAGATAAGCAATGAATGATTTTTATATACATATGTCCCAAATATTGCATGGGACTAAAAACTTATATTAAAATATTATTCATTATTTATCTCAAATTCAAATATAAGTGTGCATCCTGTATTTTTATTTGTTAAATCTGGCAACCCTAAGAGGGTAAAAGACCATAAGGTCCAAGGAATTGAGCAGCACTGACCCTTCCTGTCCTGGCTCTGGTCGGTTCTGGCTACATTATGCTTCCTGTCCACGAATGGCTGTGATGCTGCCTGTTTAACTAGAACAATCCAAATTGTCATTTGACCTATTCTGAGAGGATTTTTGTTCCTTGCAAGAGACATGGAAACATTTAGCAATCTCTCTGCAAAAAAAAGAGATACTTTCAGGAATAAAAGAAACAAGAAGCTTAATAAATCCTTTGCCTGTCTTTCCTGAAGATGTCTATCCCCATTTCCAAATTACCTTTGAAGCAAACATGGTGATGTGTTTATAGGGGTTTACTAGATTTACTTCACAAGATGAAACCAAAAGGGAATAAAGAAAAGCACTGGTGAGAATATACAAGCAATCATTCATGGCCCCTACACCAGGAAATGGGCAGCCTACAGATTCCATCAAAAGGAGACCCTGGGAATCCCAGAGGAGATACCACACTGTTAAAAGCAATGGAAAGTTCAAGTGAAGAGCATGGGACTACTGAGGGCAAAATTGGAAAAAAATCATGCTTACCTGATTATAATTCTTGTAATAGCAAATTCAAAAATTCAATAAAACATTTATGAAACACCTAGCATACGCACCAGCACTGGAATAGATACTGAGAAGGCTACAAAAATGTATAGAACAGGAACTTAAAGAGTGTAAGCAACTTAAGATCCTGTAGAAGAGACAACATAAATGGTCAATCAGGGCAGTAAAATACACGGGGGGGAGGGGTGGGGGAGTGGGAGGCGGGGTGCTGGCAGCAGACTCGGGCTCCGCTTAGGTAGCCCTGGGTCCATCCCTGCACCGACCTACACCTCAGTAGCCATGCTGTGGCTGCAACCCTCATGCAAAACAGAGGAAGACTGGCACAGATGTTAGCTCAGGGCGAATCTTCTTCAGCAATAAAATAAAATACACTGGGGCTTTATTGGCCCAAAAGGACACAGTGGACCTAGTTTATAAGTAATGCTTTGATGGATAAGAATAAGTTTAAGGAAAAAGAGAAAACTAAAAACAAAAGTGAGATAAACTGGCACTTCTTTACCTACAATGCCAAATTTGGAGTTTCCCAGAGAATGGGAGCAGGAAGGTCATTCCTGTTGGGCATTTTATGCAGTTTGAACGCGGGAATGTTGGGGGAATCTCCAAGTCTCCAAATCATTGCATACTTTTCTGGGTACCAAAACGCCTGGAACAGGTTTCAGGAAGATGGCTATGGGCTGCGCAAATTGTCAGGAAAAGAGGGTGTGAAGAGGAAGACAGTCTCTCGCCAAGCTCCGAGACGCAGAGCGCCCCGGCGGCTTCGAGGCTACCCCGAGAGCGCCGCCACCTGGAGGGCTCGGAGCTGCCCCCACCCAACAAAGGACAACAGCGGGTAAGGGATCCGTCCTGAGGCTCGTCTTTCGTCCCCTGCGCCCCTGGCCAGGTCCCACCGTCTCAAAGCCCACCTGGCTCAGGAATCGACAACTCAGTAGGGAGGTCTGGGGCCGCCCTTACCATACAGGAAATCATACATTCGGCTGGAGGAGACGTGGCCCCAGGCCCCCGACTTCACCCCACACCGGGGCTGAGACACGTCTGGCTTGGCCTGGGGCTCCTCGATGGTCACTACGTGGCTCATGCTGCCGCCTCTTCCCTCCCGCCAGCCGGGGAAAACTAGGGAGGCCTAGCGGCTGCTTGCACCGTAACTATGGTAACCTACGTAAGCGCCGGGATACGGGGCGGGGCGAGCATGGGGCGGGGCTGGCGTGAGAGAGGAGAAGCGAGGTGCGGCGGGGAACGGGAGAGGAGAGGCTGAGCGAAGGTACGGGGCGGGGCTCGACAAGGGAGGGGCCGGGCTGGCGTGGGCGTGGAGGAGCCGGTGAGATAAGGTAGGGGTGGGGCGAGGCGTGGGAGAGGAAGGATGGGAAAGAGCAGAGGGGAGGAGGGCGGGGCGGGGCGGGGAGGAAAGAGAGGAGGAAAAGGTTAGGTAAAGGGGTCGGAGAAGAGGGGGACGTGAAGGGACAGCCTTGCTTCCCGCTATGCTCCCGAGATGGAGCCACGAGCTTTCAGCCGCCCAGGCGGCGTCAACGCCGGGGCCCCGGAGGCTGGGGAAAAGGCTGCTGTTCAAATCCAGTAGCGATTTTCCAGTTACACTCCGTAGCCGCTTTCGGAAATCCCTGGGAAATCTCAGAACCTTCTAGAATAGTTGGGGCTTTCATTTCGGACATCCCCTTTCCGCGGGGCTTCTGCTAGCTGAGGAATCCAAGAGTGGGCTCAGTAATTAGTAAGTATTGGTCCGCAGACTGGTACCCCTTACTGAGCCCTGGGCATTAAATCAGCTGAAGGTGACTGTTGTGTGCACTGACTCTGCTTTTTATTTATTGTAGAAAATTTTAAACATGGGCAAAAGTGAATCCACTTTTAGTTATGAACCCTCAGGTACCCACCACCAACAATCAACAATTATCAACCTTTTACCAATCAAATATCATCTATCCCCTCCCCCACTTTTTGCTTGAATATTTTAAAACAAATCCCAGACATCATATTTTACCCTTAAATTAATCTGCATCTCAAACACGGATTTTTTTTTAACTTAGCCACCATTATCATTTCTAACAAAATTAATAATTCCTTCATCTCTAATACTCAGTACATATTCAAACTTCCCTGGTTGAGTCCAAGGTGTCATTTAATAGTTGGTTTGTTCTGATCAAATGATCCAAAAACAAGTCTTGACATTGCATTTTGATATGTCTCTTAAGTCCTTTATCCTAGAATGGTGGATTTCTAATACTTTCAATAATTTTCTTTATTACCTGGGGTTCCTCGATAAAAAGAACTTTCAGCAACTCTGGTTATACTGAAATACGGGGATAATAGAGGAAAGACTGGCTAAATGCTGGATTCTTTCAGTTTAATTATCAAATTTCAGTGAACTGAGTTGGTGCCCTAGCAATCTCCAATGTTAATGTTTTGATGGTTGTTTAGTATCATTATGAATTCATGCATTTTTCCATATGTGATGTGTTTTAATCCACTATGGTCATTATTCTTTATGATGCTCAAATTATCCCATTAGGCTATGGCACACCTTAGAGTTGGCTTCTGTATCTTCTTTATCCTTTTCATGTGATCCATAGACACTTCTTGAATAAGCTTCCTGGCCTGCCATTCCTCTTTCCACACATGCCCCTGGTTTTATTTTCTCTACTCCTAAACTTCTTGGGATTTTTGCAAACCAGCCGTATACTTTGTCATTCCAAGTCTTTGCTCAAGCTGATTCCTTTACCTAAAATGCCTTTTTCCTATTTATGCCCCGCAACTAATTTAGGTATCCTTCAAGACTCAGGACTAACTTTGCCAAGCTGAGTTAAGTTTCCCCAATCCCCCAATAGAGCGAGGCTTCATTCTTTCTTCCATGCTGTGGTAGCACCAATAACAGTGACCACCTTGTGTTAGTAATTGTTTGCAACTCTGCTCCCACAACTGTGCGCTCACTGAGGGCACAGGCCCTCCCATGGTCGTTTTGTATCTCTGAAGTACCTGGTAAATAAAAGCTTAATAAAGTGATTTCTGAATTAGTAAATCCATCCATTTATTAAACAAATTGTCTACTGTGAAATAGGTGTTGAAGCTTCTGAGATAATTTGTACAGCTCACTGGATGAGGGAGAAAACAGACAGAAACAAATAAATTTCAATGTTTAATAGTATGATAATATTTTTCTGTCTGTGGGTATAGCTCCATTTCCCACTTTCTGTTCCTCTTCCCAGAATGTTCCTCACCCCCACCTCCATCTTCTCACTGCTGACTCACCATTTGAGGTCTCAGCTAAAACTTCCCCTCCCCAAAAAGAATTTTCCTCACTCTGTCAGATAAATTATCTGAAATAGTCAACAGCCAGCCTCCTCCATAAACATATCAGAAGACACTGACCAACAGAATACATCAAATGTGAGGGGATATGTGTGACTACATGACTGTCTTACATAGACTGTAGTGGCCATTTTGCTGGAGTTGCTCATTCTCCCCCTTGCTGGCTTTGAGGAAGCAAGTGGCCATGCTGGGGAACCCCACATGGCACGGAACTACAGGTGGCCTCTCAAGAGCTGGGAGTGGCCTCCAACCCACAACCAGCAAAAAACCATATCCCTCAGTCCTACAACTGCAAGACACTGAAGTTCTGCCAATGGTCTGAGTGAGATTAGAACCATATCCGTCCCCAGTAAAACCTCAGATGAGACCACAGTCTGAACCAAAATCTTGATTGCAGTCTTGTGAGATCCTAATCAGAGAGTCCACTTAAGCTATGCCAGATTCCTGATTATAGAAACTGTGAGATAATAATCAATGTGTGTTACCACTAGATTTGCAGTAATATTGTTACACAGCAAGAAATGACTAATATGCAACCTTTTTGAAATTAGGTCCTATGTCTTTTAATTTACTTGTGTAGAAGAAACTCTGATATTGGAGAGCGGTGCTAGTTAATAAAATTTCATTAAAATGAAAGTTATACTTTGGCTTGTTGGGAAACAGTTCTCCACGGGTCTCTCATGTTTCTGCTTGTCTTACAAGGGGGTACGCCCCGTCTGCCCTTGTTCCTTTATGTGTGTAGGAAACAACCTTGGAAGATAGAGACCCTCTGGAACAAAGGGCATGTTTGCTTACGGCCTGAAAAGTCAGAGACAGTGTCTCCCTCTGAGCAAAGGGCAGACATTCTTACTGCCTGTTATTAAAGCTTTGGGTTTCCTAAGCTCACTGTCCATTTCCTGTGATGCAACTCAGTGTGTATGCAGATGTCATCTGGCATTCTTCATGTCACCCTGTGGGAACTGAGGCTCAGGGAACTGGCACAAAAATGCCAAGACTTTGCTGCTTCTGCTGTGAGTAATAAACTTCCTTCATCTCTGACCTGGCAGTTTGCTGGCTACATGGAACTGTGGCAGGCAAACAGGGTAAGGCTTCCTGCCTCTCAGAGTTCTTGAAAAACTATAGCGAATGAAGTATAGCACATTTTTACCTGTGGAAATTGGAAATCATTTTTTTTTTACCGGGCAGAAATGTAAATGCTATACAAAGTTCCCTCTGAACCTATTAACTAGGCAAGTGAGAATTCGAGCCTTGTAATTCTCCTCTCTCAGCATATGGTGTCACTCCTTCTCTACCAGCCTCAACTAGCCACCCTTACTTGGTAAAGGCTCCACCCCTGTGGTTAGTCAGACATAAACAACGGCTAAGAACACTTTTACCACAGAGAGATTTTAGAAAGTATTTCCTTAGTTTGTTACATTACCAGGGCTGTCATCCCATCCACAGGATGACTGCTTGATGCCATGTGTAGCTAATGTCCTCAATTCAGTACCATACAAAAACATTCACTGTGCTATGAAAACGTTCATTACAGTCACCATTTCAACTCTTGCAGCTTACTAATGTATCAATTATAGCAATAGCAAAGAGCCCCAGAGGCTTAAAATTGTAAAGTTTTGCTGGTTAAAATCGGAACTAGGAAGCGAGAACTCGATACAAAAGATACTAATCAAACTAACCTGAGAGTTGCCTCTGTAAAACAGGTGGTTGAATCCAGTCTTACATTATGTAGTCCCCACGTGCCACCTACTCTCAACTTTTTAACCTCTAAGGACAGCTCTCTAAAATTGTTGTGTTCTTCTTGTGGGAAGTGGGTTATTGAGGTTTTTCTTGGGGTAGAGTGTGAAACACTAAGTTTCATTGTTTTATACTCCTGTTTTTCCTTTAATACTAAGACAGGCCATGACACAAGTCTTAAGGCATTTCAGCTGGGTAAGAAAAGTAAAGGATGATGTTAATATAAAAGTCAGTAGCTGACCTTAAAGCTAACTTATTCATAAATTAAAAGGCAGAAGAAAAATTAACTCCTGTGTGTTACTGCACCATTCTGAAATAAGAGGAGAGTTAAGTAGCTGGATATAAAGGACTAAATATTTCACTTTGGAAAGGAGTATCTTTTGGTCCTTTTCTCAAGGGCAGGATAATATTCCATCCTGAAGAAGCAGCTGTTGAAAGAGTTTAAGTGAGAGTCACAGCCTCAGGAAGGAAACCAAGGGCTTGTTAATATCTTGAACGTAGCAGATTAAAGAAGTGTGGGACTAGGCAAGGGGCTAACTTCTGTCTTAGGCCTGTGGATACTAGCTTACCCTGAGGAAGTCACAGCAAGTGTTGTCACTGCAAGTACTCTCTCTTCACTGAAGCAGGGGAGGCAAGTGAGCAAAATCTTTTCTTAACTGCAGAAAGGCTGTTTCAGCCTTTTGGTCTATAATCTGTATCTACAGTTTATCTTAATTCCCTTAACTCCCTAAACTTTCTTAGATATTTCTTTCTCTTTTCTTCCTTGTTCATTTCCTAGACACAAAAGTTCAGCAGCACAATTAAATACAGATCAACGATAAGTTGTAAAATAAGAAATATTCACCTTGCATTTAGATAAATTAAGTGGGATAGTACATAGATAGAACACAGACCTTAGAGGGAGAAGATGTTGAGACTCAGGGCTGCCACTTACAAGTTATGTGACCTTGAACAAATCATGTCCATCTCGGAACCTCAACTTTCTCATCTATAAATGTAAATAATAAGTTCAACTGCTGTGAAGATTAAATGATAGTTCACAAACTCAACACTTCTACCTATATGGAAAGTATTGTAGCTAAAGATTCTGTTGTCATTTCTACTGATTATACATTCTGAGTGAGCACATTTTTAAAAATATGGCTTCTCTATTAAGAATTATCAATGCAATATAAGAGTTATCAGACAATACTAGAAGGGAAAATCAGTTCAAACAACGGTTTTTTTTTTCTTTTTTTTTTTTGTTTCTCTGCTTGTTTAAGATAAGAGAGATCTTTCTATAGAAAAAAAAAAAACCTTTCTAGATTCTTGGCAGCAACAGGGCAAAATGAAGCTTTATTGGGAATAATCTGTCTGAGTAAAAAGCCTTTATGCTGTGTCTACCATGTGCTAACTACTGTCGGGGGACCAAAATGAACATGACAAGATGACAGCACGTCATCTAGAAATTCACATCTCTTATGAAAAAATGATTATTTTTACTTAAAAGCAAGGAAGAAGCTTAAGCCCTGAGAATGAAACTTACTTTGTTCCACACCTCCTGAAAGTATAGTGAAAGAGGATATTAAAATAATGAAATTCAATTTCTACCCCATAAAGCAGTGTTTTCCAACTACATTTAGCGGGATGCAACCATTATAGGTTTCCTTGTTCTTCAGGTGCAGGTGGCCGACTTAATTATCCTCCTCTGTGCATGGTACATTATCACCATTGGCCCCTGCAAGTTCACTTTATTTATTTTCATTTATCCCCATTCTCCAGCCCCACTTGCCTCCCCTCATAGGCAACCATTCTGACTGTTTAAAGCAACTCTTTTCACATGTATGTGTTCTTATGTGTATTTTTATTTTTTACTCCTTCTTAAAAATTATGTAAATAATATTGGGTTATGTATCTATTCTCTTTTTTACTTTTTCCCACTACCTACACTATTTTAAAAATTTGTCCATGTTACTATGTATAGGTTGTCAATTTCTTCTAGTTTGTGCCCAGTACTCCACATTTCCGTGTCTACTTCCTCAGTGATGAGTGCCCAGGTTGCCTCCAATTCCCTGCCACAGAGACATCTGTGACGATTATCCCCATACATGTTCCCTATGGACTTGCTGAGAAGCTCTTTGGAATATAGATCCAGGAATAGAAATGCTGCATCATAGGATATGCACCTATTCTTAAATTAACTGGATACCGTCTAACTGCCCTCCAAAATGGCAGGACCAGTCTGCATTCCTGACAGTAACCTGGAGGATTCCTGCATCCTCACTGCTACTTGGCATGATCTAGTTTTCTAATTTTTGTTAGTCTAATGGGTGTAAAGTGATGCCTCATTGTTGTTTTATTATCCATTTCTATGATTAGTACTATTTTGGAACAGCTCTTATGAGTGTTGGCCTCGGGTTTTCTCTTCTATTCACCTATTAATTTCTTAGCTTAACCTTTCACATGTAGACCTTTAATGCATCCAGAGCCCCTCCTTTTGATGTGGTGTTTAATCTTCTCCAGTTAGTCTGTTTTCTTTTCCCCACTGATTTGTTGTACCCCGTTTATTATATATTATGTTTCCAAGTGATGTTACTAGTCCAAGAAGCACTATTTGAGTAGCAAGATACTAAACAACGAGAGTGAACACCTAGTTGAAAGAACTGAGAATAGTGGATAAGGGTGAGTTTAGGGGAACATAAGGGCAATGTGTTGTATTATTAAACATATCAATCATCCAGAATGAAGTAAAAATCATGCTTATTAGAAGTTTTTAGATGACAAAATGGAGATATTCTTAGTAACTTGAAAAATACACATATAGAAATTATTCCTATACAGCACCAGTTCACAGACACACCTATAGATTTCCTGAGCTAAAGCCGTGAAATACAGAAACAAACTTCTGTGAGGTGATGCTGAAAGTTTAATTACCCAAGATATATATCACCAGGTAGCTTTTGAACAATGCCTCAAAGTCTTGCTTTAAAAAATAAGTTCAGAGCCAGCCCTAATGGCCCAGCAGTTAAAGTTCAGGGCCCTCTGCTTTGGCGCCTGGGTTCCGTGTCCCAGGGTGGAAACACATCACTTCTCTGTCAGTGGCCATGCTGTGGCAGCGGCTCATAGAGAAGAACCAGAAGAATTTACAAGTATACAGGACTATGCACTGGGGCTTTGTGAGGGAAAAAGGAGGAAAACTGGCAACAGATATTAGCTTAGGGTGAATCTTCCCCTGAAAAAAAAAATCATTAACAAAAGTTCAAGTTTTCTTTCTCTAATAATTCTCTGCAGGAAAAAAAACAATGATTATGTTCATTCTATTGCAAATAAGGTAGGCACCAGTTTACATATCTACCTAAATGAATTTGAGAAATGCCAAGGAAAAGGCATTTTTGTTTTATTAACCCATATTTTGCCCTACAATTAAACAATTCATACTGAAATCAAATCAGTTGGAGAGGGGGCTATAAACACCATTAGCTGAGGATTTCAAATGTATGGGGTGAGGTTGAGGGTGGTGGAGGAATTTTTTTCCAACACTGGCGGATTGGATTGTTCAAACGTCTTTGCTACTCATTTTTAACTAGGTAAGTGAAAGATAGTAGGGGGCAGGAAGAAGGCCGGTACTGCCCCAGCATGAGACACGGGGAGCTAATCTGTTACTCAAGGGGACCTGGCTGTCACAGGTGGTTTCTTTCTCTTGTTTAGCGTGGACAAGTCATTTCACTTCTCGGGCTTCAGTTTTCGACATTCACGGTGGATGGTTGGGTTGAGAGATCTCTGAGACGTTTTACTACTGTATTCTTAGCCTTCGTGAGTCCCCCCCAACTTGGTTTACTAACGCTCCGTGCTCTTTTAAGCTGTCTCTCTGCGCCTGCGCTGAAGAGGCGCGCTCACATTACTACCTTGATTTAGCCTCTTCTGCGCATGCGCCCTTTCCATCCTTTCTGCCCCACCCCACCCTTCCGAGGGAGGCAGGACTTCCTGTCCCCTTTAGAGCGACTGACGGAGGTGACTGCGGACGAATCGGCGTCGGCGGAGCCTGGAGAGTTTCGGGTGTCTGTGCTAGTCGCTGCTTTTGGCGCGAAAGATGCCGGGTCTGACCGCCCAAGGCCCTGCCCCGTCTGACTCGCAGGAGAAGAAGCCGCTGAAGCCCTGCTGCGCCTGCCCTGAGACGAAGAAGGCGCGCGATGCGTGGTCAGTGCGCAGGCGGCATGGGGGCCGGCGGCCTACGCGCCGCCCGCCGGTGCCTCCGCCCTCCGCCCTCCGCCCTCTGGCGGGCCTCGCGCTCGGCCTCGGCCGGGCTTTCGCATTGCTCTGCGGCACTCGGGAGGGTTGTGGGCCCCGGAGGCTGCGCGGTGGGCTGTCTCGTTGACGAAGCCCGGGGAACGGATGAAGGGTGGGGAGAGGTCAGATTGTGGCTCGCTTCGCCCACTCCTTCCTTCCTCTAGAGGGTTTCTGAGCATCTGTTATGTGTCGAGCACTGCGTTAGGTCCGAAGACCTAAGTGGATAAAGATGCTGCTTGATTTAAAGGAGCTAAAAGTTAACGGAGACGTATACCAATGATTGCTATACCACGTGGTAAGGGCTATGATAGAAGATTTGGCAAGACCAAAGAGTAAAAGTTTTCTGGTAATTTCTCCCCAAACTTAGACATCGGTAGGACACAGGGTACGTTTCTTACGGTGCTGAACCCCCCCCCACCCCCCCTTTTTAGCTAGATGATTTAAAAATCAACCAGTCATGACATAGGTGACATCATAGTGTTCAGAGTACCTGTAGTACATGTAGGTTACCATCAATCCACAAAATTTGTTTGTTCTCATTTTATACAGCCTCAGTTGGGGAACAAATCTCAGTAGAAGGAATCCTCAGATAATGTGAATGTACCCTCTTCCTCCAGCCCCTTTTGGTCTTCACATAAAAAAAAAATCCTAAGTGGCATAGTGGGGGTAATAAGAGTTGTAGGAACTCAGTGCTTTCTATTAATATTCAGTACTTTGCAAGTAAGACTCTGAAGGGAGAACTGAAAGATTGTAATCTGATCCTGAAATTGCTTCCACAGTAACAGTTAGTGCTTATTGAACCTTTGGGTATTACCGGATCACGATTAAGAGCTTGGGATCCAGAGTCAAGGTTTGAGTCCTGGTCCACCAACCTTGTGACCTTGAGCAAGTTATTTAACATATCTGCCTCATATGTCTGTAAAATGAACCTAAGGAAAGTATCTGCCGCCAGGATTATTGTACGGGTTAATGCTAAAAGCCACATCAAGTGCCTAGCACAATATTTACTGCGTTCGATAAATGATCAGGGAATGTTAGCTATTATCTTCCTAAGGAGCCCGCTGTCCCAGACAGTCGTTCTCATTTGCAGGCAGCCCTGGAGCTGTTGAGGGATGTGTAGGATTAGTTGGAAGGAGAACCTTTCTTTAAATTCTTTTTGCATCTATTGCTTCGGACCACTATAGCTTCTCCCCAAATATCTATGATCAGGAGCTAGTTTTTTCTTGTACTTGAATTTTGGCTTTAACTTTGCTAAAATTGCATTTTCAGGCCCTACAAATAAAACTGTGCGGTCCTAGTCTTTGCTTTGTGAATTTTACACATAAAAAGTTCTTTGATCCTTACAAGGAGGGCTCATCAGGCTGCTCCTGGCTGCCAGATCTTTTTTGCTGTTTATGTTTTTGGGTGTCTTGTGATTAGAATTAGATTTACTTAGGTGCATTTCAATGTGGGGCAGAATCAAAAATTTAATTCCAATATGATAGCAGGCAAAAAATTAAGCTCTTCTTTCTGTCCTTCATTGAACATAAATATTTTATTCAGTCAGTTCATTTCATTGTAGAGCCTTATTATTCCTTGGATGTAGACGAGAGGCAATATTTGCCATACACAATTATTTCTTCTACTCAGATTCCCCCTCAAAAAACTAGGTATTTGTGGAACATCTTCATGAGCATGGAAATATCACAAGAACCAATAAAAACAAAGCCATTTGGTGTAATAGCATTTTTAAAACTCCAGCTGTTCTGTCAGACCCATGTTCTGCCTCACTCCCCGTCACTATCATGCACGCTTGTTTACTAGGAAAGTGCTTAATGCCTACTTTGTTAGATAACAAGTGCATTTTGTTTTATAGCATCATGGAGAAAGGAGAAGAGCACTGTGGACACCTAATTGAGGCCCACAAGGAGTGCATGAGAGCCCTGGGATTTAAGATATGAAACGGTGAGCATGGTACTTTCTGACTGGCAAGGTAATTCCTAGGCTTATTGCTTCAGATTTGTGTATTGCTTTACAGATTTAGCAGCCATGGGGCCACATTCTTTCTGAATGGTAGTTCACCTGGTTAATCTAACATGCTTAAGCATCACTAAAAAAATAACTTTTCAGTTCCTAATGAAGGGAGTAAGTGATGGTAATAAATTGAGAGGCATTCAGTGGATTTGGGAACGGGAGAGTTTAGCTTTCAAGAAAGAGCTTGACAAAAGCCTTTAGAGTTATGTTAGAGTCAGAAGGAATTTTGGCTTAGGAAGTTCAAAATATTCAGTTGTCTGACTTAAAGAAACTAAAGCAAACATGTTCTCTATTCCTTGTTTCTAATGTTGTGAGTGTTTAGTAAGTGCTTTTAAAAAGGGAGTAGGCAGCACATGGAAGCATTGCTTTCTGCAAAACAGAAATGGAATTACTGTTCTTTCTTCCTTTTATTTTTTGTGAGGAAGATTGGCCCTGAGCTAACATTTGTTGCCAATCATCCTCTTGTTGCTTGAGGAAGATGGTTCCTGAGCTAACATCCATGTCAGTCGTCTTCTACTTTGGATGTGGGACACCACCACAGCGTGGCTTGGTGAGCGTTGTGTGGGTCCACACCTGGGATCTGAACCTGTGAACCCCAGGCCACTGAAGCGGAGCACGTGAACTTAACTACCATGCCACCAGGCTGGCCCCATTCTCATTTCTTCTGTACTGTGCTTTATTCTAATAAAACTAAAACCTCAAACCATTTTTTGAGGAACTTTGAATCAACATTTTCATACTGAAAGGGACTTTAAATGATGTGTTTACAACAATACCACAAATAGCTGATTTTCTTTTGTTTGGAAGCCCTTCCTTCAGATAGTAACTTGACTCCCTCCCTCACTTCATTCAGGTCTCAGTTCAAAAGTCTCCTGATTAGAGAGGCTTTTCCTTAACACTCCGTCTAAAATAACATCCCTTCCCCATCGCGCTCTCTCGGCACTGTCCAATAGAACTTTCTGTGATAATGGAAATGTTCTGTACCTGCATTCTCCAGCATGGTAGCCACTAGCCATATGTGGCTATTGAGCCCTTGAAGTGTGGCTAGTGAAAGAAGAACTGAATTTTTAGTTTTATTTAATTTCAGTTTTGATAGCCACATGATTCTTAATACCATTGCCTGCATGTTACGTATTTATCATCTGCATTGCTTTAGTCCAACTAGAATGTAAGCTTTGAGAGAGTAGGAATTTTCTGTTTCACTCCCTGTCATGTCCCCAGGACCTATAACAGTGCCCGGCACATCGTAGGTACTCAAGAGGACTGTTAATTAAATGAATAATAAACGAGGAAACTAAGGCCTAAGGTATGAAATGCCCCCTGAGGCGGGTTAGCAGGGTCAGAACTGGAACCTCTGTGTCTCCAGGCAGACTCCCTCTGCTCTGGCCCCCCCTGCCGCCCTCCCCGGCCCATGACATCCATACCACACCACCACTTTTAGCTTAATAATAGCTGAGAGATAATGCCAACACCACATACCAGTCTAATAGTAATAGAGAGCCTGGCTTCTTTCCCTTTCACCTCTTTCCTGCCTCTTTGGAATTTCATATATGGGCAGCCTTCCTCACTGACTGTAAAAAAGGAGGGATAAGGAGCCTGTCCTGAGCTGATAAGACGTATCACTGTGTAGTGAAAAACAGTCTAGGCTGAAAGGCCTGAGGCTTAATTTTGGTTCCCCTGATGTCTAGCTGAGCATGGTTTTCACTTCAGCTACATTTAATGTTTATCAAGACGTTAATCTTCTCCAGATTGCATTTTTGTCATTTATAGAAAGAGAGCTGTAATGTATCTTGTGGTTCTGTGTATGGTATGGTATATCTACTCTGTATATACATGACACACTTAAGTGGCTTTCTTTTTTTTTGAAACAGTTAGCACCTTAGCTAACTGTTGCCAATCTTCTGGGTTTTTTTTTCTTTTCTCTTCCCAAATCCCCCCAGTACATAGTTGTATATTTTAGTTGCGGGTCCTTCTAGTTGTGGCATGTGGGACGCCGCCTCAACGTGGCCTGACAAATGGTGCCATGTCCACACCCAGGATCCCAACCAGCAAAACCCTGGGCCACTGAAGCGGAGTGCACGAACTTAACCACTCGGCCACGGGTCCGGCCCCTTAAGTGGCTTTTAGACTAGATGGTTATTTAAAGAAATCTCATGGTGAATCACTTTGTAAAATAAGTAAATTTGGATGTGGGGGAGTGTGTTCTTAAAAAGTATAAGTACATGTATTGATTATTTTAAAGACACAGAATCTCAACATTTGTACATGGTTTCCTTGTTTATAATCTCTCTTCCTAGCCAATTGTATAAGCTGTTGCCTAGGGCTGAACCTCCCTTGATAAAAAGGGTGATTAAAAAAATGCTGATTTAGGAGCATCAGAAGCTTCTCTTGGACTTCGTGTGGGCCACAGAGGTGGGACAGTTGTTATAAAGAGCATGTACTCAAAGGACCCGAAGCTACAGTTTTCTTTATGTTATCAGGACAGAGAGTGAGAGTGGCTCCCCTGTACTTCATCTTTCTATAACAGAAACTGCACGAGCTTTGCACTTAGAAGACGTGATGTTTAACTGATTGTGTGGTCTTGGGCAAGTCCTTAACTTTCTGAACCTTTGTTTCCTCCTCTTTAAAGTAGGGATAATAATACATGCCCAAACTATTTCATAGAGTTGTTGAGATGATTGAATAATATATGTATGAATAGGCTTTGTAAACTGTAAAATAGAAACCAGAACGAAATAGCCCATATCTTGGGAGTTGTGGATAGCATAATTGAGGTCTGTTGAATATATGACCTGATTATGTGTTTTTGAAGCCTGGTTACAAGAAGAACAATCTGAATCCAAATCAGGCCTTTCTAAGAATTCAAAATGTCATGTATTCGTTTTTAGCATACTACTACTTTTGGAAGAAGAACAGGTGTTTTGATCCCCATTGGTCACAGGTGGCGTATTCTCCCCAACCCCTGGGGGGAAATGGAGGAAGAGTGAAGTCAAAAAAGACTTGCTCCAGTTACGAGTGGATAGGTGGTGGAATCAAAACCAGAGTCTGGGTCTTTTATGTTCTCCAAATCACAAGCACTGTACACTTCACTCCTTTCACTTCATGAGACTTTTTGCCAACATATTCATTTTTAGGGTTGCATAGAGTCTTGATCTTCAATCATAAAGCTTCAATCAGATGCTAATTAGAAAGGCCTATTGTTGAAACGCATAGGTGTGTATAACTCAGTCACCAGATCGTGAGCTGTCAGGTACAATCCAACACGACTGTCCGCACTGTTATAACTAAATTGGTATCTCTTAGACTGTGAGACCAGTTTTTCTGAGGATAGCTTCAAAGGAAAGAGACTTTGCAAACTTAGATCTTCCCAGTAATGATCGTGAAAGTTCCTGAATTCAAAAACCCTTGTAGAGTTTAATGTTATTTGTAACTGAGATAGGTCTTCACGGTAGCTTGAATTCAGTAGATTGGGACTTAACATAAAGGTAGGCTATGTTCCGCCAGAGGTGTGCCTCAGACTTGCCTGAGGAACGGTTTCCAAAATTCACAGGCCTGCACCCTCATCTGTACCTGTTGCCTCAGAGATTCCTAGGTAACTCTCAGGCGTGCCCTCTTTCAGACCCACTTGCTTATGCGGAAGGAGCAGAGATAATGCTAAATATAAACTATCTGGGGATTTAGTAGGCAACAAAGGTGGAGATTTCAAAACTCGTCCTAAGAAAAAATAGGTGTGATGGTGGTAATTATAGATACTTTCTTCTGTCTTGTGACTGCTGCTTTCACTGAAAGAGAAACTAGAGGAACATAGAACCTGCTTAGCAATGTGAAGAGGAAATGGCAGCTAGTATCTTTCTGCCTTTAGGAATCAGAAGAACCCTGGAGGCAAGTCCTTTAACCTCTCTGAGCCTGTTTCTGCCGTGAAAGCCTAGTACTGACTGACCAGACCAGCAACCCTATCCTCTGCTACTTTCCCCTTTTGATCTTTCCAAATGGATTTCAAAAGGGTTACACTTGTTTGCCCTTGGAATTAAGTGAGTAACTTTCCACAGGAAGTGCCTTGTGTACAGAGCTGACCTTCTGCCTTCCACTTAGTGGCTCTTTGCCAAACGTACTTGAATTAGCAAGGAGGGGGTTGCAAGTCTCTTCTCTGGCATATCTGTAAAAATAAACTGCCTTAGCCTTTTTTGGAAAGATATTTTTGAGGAAATAAATATGTATTTAGTTTTTACTTCAACAAAGACTTCTCAAGATTAAACAGTGTAATGGATCAAACAGTTTCAGTGATGTTTTGTTAGGCAAAACTAGAATTTAAAAATGTGGATCTTTTATTTCATGACCAGTTTAGAATAATTGTGGTGATTTGTTAATAGTATTGGCTGGGGCATTCATTTCTAGTGATCTTAATTCCAGAACTCCATAAATCTGGCATGATGTTTGGAACTTACTCTCTAAAATAATTTTTTTCCGTAGGTGATCTGCTCTGTGAATGAATAATTCCTGAAGAATGAAGAAGATTCAATAATGTTGGGAGTTCTTTGGTGAACTTTGATAAATGGAAAAAGTATAATTTTTAAAAAGAAAAAAAAGAAAGAAAGAAAATATGCCTGGTCAAAAACCTTTTTGTGTGTGTGTGTTCCTCACATTCTAAAATGGCATTTATTTATTTTTCTTAAAGGATATAGTATAAACAAATCTTGTAATACAAGTTTCTTATGTTCTTGTGTCTTTCTGGGAACTCTGGATATTTGTTGTAAGGAGAAAGCAAATACTGATCTCATCCAGTGAAATCTGAAATTAGATGCATGGAAGTAAGAAAATAACCATTTACCAATTCAGAATGAATATGGTAACCACATCATGTCATTCAGAGTTTTGTTTTTTATTTTTAGCTTTTTTCCAGACAGGAGCTGGACAAGCCTTCAGTCTTAGTAGTTTAAATCATCATTTCTTTACTAGTTGTCCTTTGGGAAAGTAATTTGTTTAGATTTTGGGTCACATTAGGGTGCCTTGTCTTGGAAGATCTCAACTGTTTGGCATAATTAATCTATAGATGGCTAGTTACATTTTAGAATAGATTAAAATCATAAGATTAATGCCTAGGGGCCAGACGGTTGTCTCTTATTAATTAGAAGCTGGCCCAGGCCAGGGGCTGGGTTGTACAAATAAGTCACTAATGAAATACCTCAGTGCCGTAGTGAAACCTGGAATGGCACGTGGAGTGTGGTTCACTTACTATAGCAACCCTGTGATCCTCCTAGGTGCTTACAGGCTAGTGAGGCAACTGGTCATGTTCTGCCTTTAAGTAAATTGAGTTTCAAATCTTAACAACAAGAGATACTGAGGAATATAAGTAAGAAACATATAGTGTTCATATGTCATTGTATGAAGGGAAAATTGCCTCTTTTGTAAAATAAAGGAGCTGAATTAAATTAGTCCTTAGGATTCTTTCCAGTTAATTAAGAGCATGGCTTTTAGGTTCAGGTTCAACAGCTGGCTGTGTGGCCTGACACAAGTCACGACCTTCTTGGGTCTGTTTTCTCATGTGAAAGAAGAAAAGAAAGAAGCATGCATAGTAGTAATATCTAATTTACAAGACTGTGAATACTGATTAAAATGGTGTCTTAAAGCCTTTGGCACAGTATCTAGTATTTAGTGTATTAACATTCTCTAATTCTTTGATTCTGTATTCCTACTTTCACTTGAATATTTGGATAAAATACTTTGATTTTAGTAAGCACTTTATAGTTTTCAGAGCATTCTTCTAGGTGAAGAATAGAATCTTGGACAACTAACACAGATATGTACCAACTTCCCACCCAGTACAGATCGCTGGCAGATGGTTATCCAAATTCTGCTTGAATATGTCCTGGAACCCTAAAAAAGAAAAAAAAAATCCATTACCTTATCACCTAATGTTAGTTTTTGATGTATCTTGTTCCAGACTTTTCTTATGCATTTGTATCTTTTTTAAAACAAAAAAATGAGAGATCATTTTTCTGTTACGTATTTTTAATGAGATCATAATATTAATTGCCTTTTCCCCTTAATATATTTTCCCATCATTGAGTAGAGTTCTACAATGTGATTTGTGTTGGTATGTATAAATCCATTTTGTGGCTTACCCTAATTAAGCCAATTCCCTATTGTTTGTACATTCATTCGTTAAACAAATGTTTTGTAGGATCCCTGCTATGTGTCAGACACCATTCAGGATGCGTACCAGATACCTAAATTATTTCTGATTTTGTTTGTTTGTTTGTTTTATTGTTTGGTTTTATGGAAACATAGAAGGAAGAAAGGAGGAAATCACCTGAAATCCCACCAGTTTAAAATAGGACCACTTTTTGGTGACCTTGCCATACATCTTTTTCTGCATGTATATACACTTTTTACTTTTTTTTGGCTACTCCATAGTAACACTGCAGTGAAAGTTTCCATAAGAAAGTCTGAGCATTTTTACTAATCACTTACCTAGGAATGGGCCAGTGGCTATCAAAATTTCAAGGCTTGGATGAGTACTTCCTGACTGATCTCTAGAAAAGGGGTCCCATTTGCGCCTTAGTATCTGAGGGTGTCCGTTTCCCTAGCTGTTAGCAAGGTTAGGTTTTTCAACCTTTGCCAGTTTGATACGCTCACCTGATTTATAAAGGAACTAAAGTACCTTTCTTGATATCTGGCATAGCTAAGAATACATCTCACAAGACCCTCTGCCCATCCTTCCCAAAGATGATGTGCAGATTTTCGGTACTAATAACAGTAAGAGATGTTACTACAGTAATTGGAAAAATGAAGAACCTAGTGTCCTCGTGGGTGACCACCACATTCTGACATAGCCTCTTTGTTAAGCCCCCGCTATTCACAGTAATTCCCAAACTGTCAATACAGGTACATTCACACTGTTCTCTCTAATTAGTTCCCTTTGTCTAACCTTGAAACAGTTGACTTGAAGGTTGATGAGAACAGGACCATGTCCCTAGGCAAAGTCTACCTTAGCATAACTATAGCCTCCACAGGTCTGATGTAGAGGCTGATGGAGAAACTAATCCTCATTTTATAGGTGAGTATAGGCACTCAGAGAAGTTAAGGAAATTGCTCTGGTCAAATAGCTGGTGACCTGGGATGTGAGTCTTGGTATTAGAGTTCAAGCCCAATGTTCTTTCCTGCACCAGAGGTCTAATATAAACATCATGTATCCATAGTGATAAGTTCATTTATTCATTCAGTACCTATTTAGTGAAGGCCTGTTATGTGCAAGGGACTGCCCTACATATTGAGTGTTCATGTTGACTGAGACATACATCCTATCCTCAGAGGTGAGAGACTATTTGACTCAACATTTACTGAAGATGCACTGTATGCCAACTATATGCTAAGTAGCGAACAAAGATTAGTAAGACATGGACCCTGCTCTCAAAGAAATTATATAAACTATAAAAGTATAAAGCTGAATATTCAGTGCTATGAAGAATATTCTAAGACACTTTCCTTAAAAGAGTGCATGTATGACTATACCCAGTGTTTCTTTCTTTAGCTATTAAAAACTGCTAGATGGTAGTTCCATCTGTGTCAGTTGTGTGCTTTTGACAGCAAGTAATAAATACAAAATCCTCATCAAGGAAAGTCCACAGTGAGGGCAAGCTCCAGATGCAATGCTATCATAGGCCCAGTGATGCCATGTAAGACTCAAGTTATTTTCATCTCAGAGCTCTCTTCCAGGACTGATGAAGTCAATTGTGCTTTCTTAAGTCCAACAGAAGAGAGAAATCATTCCCAAGGCGTGAAGTCGCTTTTTTCAGTCTGAGCCAAATTAGGTTGTATGTGCGTTTTTGGGCCAAAAATAGTTGTCAGCAGAATGCCTTATGCTGGTTGGCTTAAACAGGGTCCCCGCATGTGTAGGTTAAATACCAGAAGAGAACTGGAATTCTATTACAAGGAGGAAGAGGTAAATGGATATTGAGTATGTGACCAATTTTCTACTTGTTCACTTAACAGCCAAGCCAAAATGAATGGTCAAATTGAGTTAGAGGAGCAGTTCCTCTCATAGTTTACTAATCTTTGGAGAAAAAATTATTGGTAGAACGTAAGTTGTCTGATGTTCAGTTTTCATAGAGTAAGACAATCAGCAGATGTTCAGAGAGCTGTTCCCTGAAGAGTAGTCCTTATGGAGATGCTCAGGGAGATCTGAATCTGGGCACATTCGGCTGCCAGTACCAGCATACCCAGCTACACCGGCTTAAGCAATACGTGTAATTTATCTCCTGTCATGAAGTCTGGAGGTTGACAGTTTCAGGTTTGAGACAATGGCTCAGTAATACTTTCAAGAACCGAGGCTTGTTGTGTTTTTCTGCTCTTTATCTTTCTCATCCTTAGGCAGATCCTATCTCGTGGCTATGGTAGCTTCAGGCATTACCTCATCACTCAACCCGGGAAGAAGGGTAGCAGGCCCCTTTACTGTCTCTACCGGGGGAGATACTTGTTCCCAGAAGCTGTGCCCCACACTTCCTCTTACATCCCATTGGTCACATGCCCACCCTTAAACCAGTTACCATCGAGGGGAATGGGATATTGTGCTTGGCTTTGACTAGTCTTATTTCAGGTCCTGGCAACTGGGGGAGAAGTCCACCTTCCTCTTCCTTAACGTGGCTCAAGTGAGATCAGAGTTTCATAAACGAAAGAAAAAGGGGGAATGGCTCTAGGATAGGCAACCAACAGGTCTGCCTAAGATCAGCTTGGCAGTATATGTCCAAAGCTGAAAATTATGCCTCCATTCTGGCTTTTTAAAAATTTTCTATGTTTTATTTTTTATTGAGGTTATGATAGTTTACAACATTGTGAAATTACAGTTGTACCTTATTATTTGTCTGTCATCTTATAGGTGTGCCCCTTCACCCTTTGTGCCCACCCCCCTCCCCCCTTCCTCCTGGTAACCACTAATGTGTTCTCCTTGTCCATATGTTTGTTTATCTTCCACATATGAGTGTAATCATACAGAGTTTGTCTTTCTCTATCTGGTTTGTTTTGCTTAACATAAAACCCTCAAGGTCCATCCATGTTGTTGCGAATGGGACAATTTTATTGTTTTTTATGACTAAGTGTCCATTGTATATATATACCGTATCTTCTTTATCCAATCATCAATCGATGGGCACTTAGGTTGCTTCCATGTCTTGGCTATTGTGAATGATGCTGCAATGAACATAATGGTGCATGAGTCTCTTTGAATTGCTGATTTCAAGTTCTTTGGATAGATACCCAGTAGTGGGACGGCTGGGTCATATGGTTTTTCTATTTTTAATTTTTTGAGAAATCTCCAAACAGTGGCTGCACCAGTTTACATTCCCACCAGCAGTGTATGAGGATTCCTTTTTCTCCATATCCTCTCCAACATTTGTTATTTTCTTTCTTGGTTATTATAGCTATTCTAACAGGTATCAGATATCTTAGTGTAGTTTTGATTTGCATCTCCCTGATGATCAGTGATGATGAGCATCTTTTCATGTGCCTATTGGGCATCCGTATATCTTCTTTGGAGAAATGTCTATTCATATCCCCTGCCCATTTATTGGTCAGGTGTTTGATTTTTTGTTGTTGAGTTGTGTGAGTTCTTTGTATATCATGGAGATTAACCCTTTGTAGGATATATGATTTGCAAATATTTTTTCCCAGTTGGTGGGTTGTCTTTTTGTTTCAATCCTGTTTTCCCTTGCCTTGTAGAAGATCTTTAGTCTGATGAAGTCCCACTTGTTTATTCTTTTTATTGTTTCCTTGTCCAAGGAGACATGGTGTCCAAAAAGATCCTTTTAAGACTGATGTCAAAGACTGTACTGCTTATATGCCTCCATTCTGTTTTTAATATCTACATTACGAAAGCATTAATCTCAAGCCCCATGATTCTCAAACTATACGTGGTGAAGAACCAGTCCTAGGAAAATGAAATTAAAAAAACAATTAAACGAAAAAAGACATACCACTATATAAGCTGAAAGTTTTTATTAAATTCAAAGGCCATAAGTTTCTCTTTGAAATTGATATAAAAGCATCTAACTACTCTCAATTTCTGCCCTTATCTCATCACGGACCGTAACAGTGCACGGAGCAGCGTGGTTCAGGACTGCACTTGGAGAGGCACTGTTAGCCAGCTGGCTTCATAATCTGGCCCCAGCCTGCCTCAGGGCCTGCTGCTCCCTTTGATTCACCTACGGCAAGCTGTTCTCTGTTACCAGAATATGCCATGTATTTTTGTTTTACTTCTGGACTGGACTTCACATTCTGTTCTCCCTTCCCGGAATGCCCTCCCCTAGCTGGGGAGCACCTACTCCTCTTTTTAGACCAGCTTAAATGTCACCTTCCCTGTGAAGTTTTTCCTCAATTCTTGCTCCCCTGTCAGTGCTTCCTTGGAAGCCCAAGTATACTTATTTCATTGGGTCGCAGTTATCTCTAGGTCAGTCTGCCCCACTGGACCAAGAGTTCCTTGGAGATGGTCATTGTCTTGCTCTTCTTTATATCATCTGCTCCTGGCACACATACTTTGCCCTAAATGAATGTTTATTGAATTGAATCGACCCAACGAATGATGTGACTTCTGTTTCTTTCCTTTTATTTTTCCCCAAATATTTTCTACTGTGCTTCTACCTGCTTGTTTGTGGATTTCCTTATAAAAGCATACCATTTTGGGGGCTGGCCCCGTGGCCGAGTGGTTAGGTTCGCGCACTCCGCTGCAGGCGGCCCAGTGTTTCGTTGGTTCGAATCCTGGGCGCGGACATGGCACTGCTCATCAAGCCACGCTGAGGCAGCGTCCCACATGCCACAACTAGAAGGACCCACAACGAAGAATATACAACTATGTACTGGGGGGCTTTGGGGAGAAAAAGGAAAAATAAAATCTTAAAAAAAAAAAAGTTAAGATAATTAAAAAAAAAAAAAGCATACCATTTTGACACACAAATTTTTCTTTCCTCTTCTATCAAATTGGATTTAAAAACAGACAAGATACAACTCTCCATTGTTATGTTCCCATCGTATGTCCTATCCTATTGATGGAGGCATTGATGTCACTATCACCCATGGTGTTTCACCCAGGTGTTTGTGCACCCGTGATGCCACCCCAGCAGCATACTCACATACTGTAGCAATAAATGAGCCTGTATGTGGATACAAATAAACTCCCAAAACTACCCAGCAAGGTGGGACAGTATGGAGAACATACAATTTAGAGTCATAGTGACCTTGCCTTTAGTCCTTATTCACATACTAGCTCTGTGACCTTGGGCAAGTTCCTTAACCTCTCTGAGCCTATTTTTTCTATCATAAAAAAAAGGTATCATGAGGAAACAATAATACCTTGTTAAATGTTAGTACCCTCTGCTCAGATGAGCATGTGTGGATTGACAAGAAAGGCAGGCTGAAAACAGTAGTCAGTGGATCTTCCTGTCTCTTTAAAGGGCTGGGGCCAGCCCATTTGCAAGGCTTGCTGAGAAAGATGACCTGCTTTGAAATTCTATCTTGGGCAGAGCCTAGGTTGCTCTTCTGTTCCTGTGTTTCTGATTTCCTTGCTCACAGCTGGCTGGGACTGCTACTCTGGCATCGCAGTTGGGGGGGGGGGGGGGGGGGGGGTGGGGGGAGTGGGGGGGGTGGGGGGTGGGGGGGGTGGGGGTGGGGGTGGGGGGGGCGGGAGAGGGTGCATGACTAAGGTGGAAGGATGAACAGCTGCTGCTTGTTAAAGTGGGTGGGCTGGTTGGGAGGCAGGCAGGTGACAGAAAAGCAGCACGTGTAAATCCCCAGACTCCTGCTGTGAGGAGGCCCGGGAGGCCTTTCTCCAGGCACTCTCTAGCTCTTTTCCTTTACCATAGGTTACTGTTTTTTCCCCTCAGCTTTAGAAAGGAGAGAATAAGATGCACATTTATTGGTCAGTTGATTTTAATTAAATTTTAAAAACTGGGTTCCTTCAACATGCTGTACATTCTCACACCTCTGTGCCTCTGCTTCGGCTGTTCCCACCACCGGAAATTCTCTTCTCCCTCTGCCTACCTGGTTAATTCAACCCCTACACCTCAAATCAAATCTTGGCTCTGGGTCTCCCTCCCTCTATGCCACCCTTCTTCTTGGCTGCCACCTCTCTTTAACCTTAATCCAGGTATCATGCTTCCCACACTGAATTGCCATTTTTTTTGAGGTATCTTTCCCTTGATAGACGGAAAGCTTCTCTCGGGCATCTTTGATTCCTGAAGGGCTTGGCTCACAGTAGACACTCAGTAAATACTTGTTGAATTGAAAACTTCCTCTCCTCAGCATAGTTGACAATTTCTAATTTCTTTGTAATTTTGGTTAGGTTGTTCACAGTATAATAAAAGTCCCTATGGATTCAGCACTGAATAGTTCTGGAAGGTTACTGGGTGCCCCCCCGTACCTCAGGGGCGGTAGGAATGATGGTAGTAAGTGTGAACCAGCAGCAAGGAAAAAAAATCAAGGAGTAATTTAGAAGCCAGAGGGACATTTCTTGGTTTAATGTTTGTGTATTCCAGATTTATTTGCTGGTGACCCAAAGTAGATCCTAGGTTCATCCAGAAGTTCCTTAGCCATCATCAGAATTCCTGCGCAGCGAGGGGAGTCATGGATCTGTATTGCCACTTACTGTGCAAACTATTTGGGACACAGCAGTAAGTCGGAGAGACTGGGGTTCAAATCCTGGGTCTGCCACTTACGACCTGAGGGAACTCGCTGCCTCTCTGAGCCTCAGTTTCTTTCATATCTAGGAGGGGGATGATATTTAAGTGGAAGGGTTGCGTGATGACTAAATAATATGTGTGTGAAGTACCTAATCTAGGTCCGGCACTTCGTAGATGTTTACTAAGTGGTAGTTTTCATGATTTGCAAATAATGGGGTGGGCAGGGGGATGGTGTGACCGCTGTATTACCATTGTATTAACTATTACTAGATTCAGATGTATGCATGGGAAAGTCAGCTTAGAATTCAAAACGCTGCTTTGCATAGCTATTTTTGTTTAATGGATGTCACCTAAATGCCGAGTGATATTTACACCGTGACTTCATAAAGGCCTTCAAGGGATTTTCCAGTTCTCACTGTAAGGATTTTTTCTGATAATAGTCCCATACTTTCCTCCTTTGATGTGTCCTACCTCAGGAGAGCCCCTAGCCCTACCCACAGGGAGCTCGGACAGGGTTCTGCCTGAGGTGTTGTGGTAAATTCTGCGCTCACTTTTCCATTGTCATCCGTCCGTCCCCTACCCCGTTGCCCGGGTCTTATCTTGTCCTCTGGGGAGGTATGTTAAGTGCTCTGCCAGCCTGCCTCTGTGCCTGGCCTGTTTTTCCTCACTGCCAGTACCTCTTGGATTCCAATTCCAAACATGGTATCCATCTGGGGTCACCCTTTCTTCCGGTGCCAAGAGAGACGCATTCCAAATGGAACACAAGTGTGCCTCCCGTGCTGGGCTCTCCTCATTCTGTCTGGGGACAACAGAGAGCAGGATGTGGCCACCTTATCCCTCACTGCTGAAGTTTTCAGGCCCGTAGTCCTCTCTTTTCCTTGCCACAATTTAGGTTTTCTGCTAAGAGCCAAATGTGAAGGCTGTCCTAAGAAACCCGGAGCCGGGGAAGCTCGCCAAAGCTCTGCAAAGAGGGCCAGAGCCTTGCCGAGGGAAAGAGAGAAGGGAAAAGTTTTCAGTTCTCCATGAAGCGTACTATGTTCTGCCATTCATTCCCAAAGCTGCCAGAAACATTCCTCCCAGGAAAGGTGGAGTTGGTGGTGAGAAGCCTGAGGTGAGAAGACATCTGGGAGGACCGATTAACCCGTTTTCTGAATTTCCTATGTGGGGCCAGACTTAGAGCCCAGCAAGGCTCTGAGACACCCCGAAGATGAGCACCAACGGCAGCAGCGTGGGCCAGCTCCTCTGGCAGGCACCCGTGTGCGCTGGCTGGAAGCAGGATCTGGAAGGGGCTCTCTACCACCTGGCCAACTGCTTCTTGCTCCTGGGCTTCATGGGGGGCAGTGGGGTGTATGGATGCTTCTACCTCTTTGGCTTCCTGGGCACAGGCTACCTGTGCTGCGTGCTGTGGGGCTGGTTCCACGCCTGCGGCCTGGACGTCGTCCTCTGGAGCTTCCTGCTGACAACGGCCTGTGTGCTCCAGCTGGCACACCTGGTGTACCGCCTCCGCGAGGACACCCTCCCTGAGGAGTTCGAGCTCCTCTACAAGAAGCTGTGCCTGCCCCTGCAGGTGCCCCTGCAGACATACAAGGAGATTGTCCACTGCTGCGAGGGCCAGGTCTTGACTCTGGCTGCCGAGCAGACCTATGCTGTGGAGGGCGAGACGCCCATCAACCGCCTGTCCCTGCTGCTCGCTGGCCGGTAAGCTCCTCTGTCACTGCCCAGCATTTCTTTCCCTTGCCCACACTTCTCCTTTCCCAATGATCCCTTTCCATTTCGTGTTCCCTTTCATTGAGGGAAGGATGTGGCAAGTCAAACAAACCAAAATGGATTTTTCTAAGCATGGGTTTGCTTCCTCTTTCTAGCATTTCCAAGAGGAAACTAAATCATGAGGCGTCTTCTTGGTTGGCAGGAAGGTTTGCGTATGCACTTGCTGCTGGGAGTTGTGGGGTGAACGTTTCTTGAGCTTGCGTCTGTAATGACCACACACAGATGCTCACGCACGCCCACACACACACACACACACCCCACTGTGTCATGCCTAAGCTGCAGCAATATCTCTGTATGCTTTGGAAAACTGAGCATTTCAGTAAGATTAATTTATTTCTTCCATATGCATTCAACATTTGCCCAGTGCCAACTGCATGCAAGGAACAGTGCCAAAACAGAGAGGGTTTCCTGTAACCCTTGTTCCCTGCCAGGGCATCAAGGAAACACACCCAATTGTGTTGGGGATATCCTGTACAGACTCTAAGGTAAAGCCATTCTGTATAGACCCAGGTATGGAGAGGGAATACCCTTGTCCACTTTTCCATTCCCAGTTCTACTGAGATCCTCACAGACCACGAAATCAAGTACTGTAAATCTGAGGGCCAGATGTCGAGGAAAGAGTAAAGATACCCACATGTGTCTCCCTGAGGATTTGCTGCAGACACCTGGCTGACTCCTCTTAAGAAGGCTGACAGTCAGACATTAGTAGAAATGGTCTTAGTTAGGACCAGTGTACGCCCAGGCAGCCTGCACAGGAGTGTTGGCCATTGGCCGATATCTTCTGAACACACACCGTGGGGCTCTGTGGTGCACATTTGGTAGGTAGTTGTGGATTCTTGGAAATATTGCCTTAGTGGGACTTGTGCGTGGGATAACCTGGGATACTTGGGCTGGATATGTGGAAAGCAAGCAAAGGATTTCAAAAGCTTTGTCCTCAGTTTTCTCCCCTGCTTTTTTGAGACCGGGAGAATGTAGTAGAAAAGATCAGATAGTAATCAGAAGGCTTTGATGCCAAGAAAGAAAGAAATGAAATCAGATAAGACTGACAACCACACAGTGGGGAAAAAAAGAAGAATTTGACAATGATGATGATGGTACTACAACAACTACTTCTGGTAACCCTATGCATTTCTGTGTTAATGTATCGAATTGAAAGTGTTGTGTAGACAAGTTTTGATTTTGTTTGGCTCAGAGGTCCTGGGTTGAATGAGCTATGTGATTTTGTGGGGAGATGTTTCATTTCATTTATGAGTGAATTGAAGTGTAAACAAATGCATGTACGTACAAATACATTGTGACTGCTGCCAAATGTTTGCCACCTACAGTTCCATGCTTAAAATAAAGACAATTTAGGAAATATCCTCATTCATGAGATCCATAATGTTTTTTTCTCCTCCTGCCTCCTCTGTTCAAAGGAGGGAATTGAGACTGGTGGGAGAAATACCCACTCTGCTGTATGGTGCTAGTTTATGGAAGGATGTTATGATTGTTCTATGGCTCAGGTATCTATTATATGTTGGATTTACTGTAATTTGTATAAGACAATTTCCCTGAGATGGGGAGGGGGGACTTGCCTCCTCAGTGTGGCTTTTCCTAGTATACTTAGCATCAAAGACTCGAGTCAGAAATTAGCCAATTTTGATTTTTTCCCTTGGTTTTCAAGGTCTAGAGTAAAAGTTTTGTCTTGTTATCTTTCAACGTCATCCTGTCTCAACTTTGCTAAATTGGAGCTGGGGGAAGAGGCTTCGGGTCTATGACCAGGCTCTAGTTTTAAAGGAGAATCATTGTAGCTTTGGCTGGTTATAGTGAGGTACCAAACGCCTCGAAGCAGCAGACAAGAACTACATGCCAGGGAGTGGGGGCTCCTTGGGCAGACCTCGCCATCTCACGTGCATACTCTCTTCTGGAGCCCTTTGCTGAAACCTCAGACATTCTTTTTGTTTTGTTTTAATAAAGACAATCAGTCCTTTTCAAGACTCAGAAGGGCGAAGTGACTTCCTCAAAGTTTATTACCCTGTTAAGCTGTGCTTACTGTTGGAGAGTTTCTCGCATATAAAATTTAAAGCAGGAACTCCCACACGCACAGCCTCCTGAGCAGGCAACTAACTCTCCAAGCTATTCATGTAGGAGGATGTTACCTGTCATCTAGGAGATCAGGAAGGAAGAAGAGACTCAAATGATAAAGGACACAGAATACCAGTTGAAATGGCTTCAAGGAGCTGCGCAAGCTCATCAGATGTTGTTCACACTCTAAAATGTTGTCACTCCTCGGTGGCTTGCTTAAGTGGCCAGGTTCCTTGCCCGTGGATACGATGGGAGGATTTGATATATCTCCTCTTGTCTTTCTTCCTTTATTTGAGAAGCTTTTCCCTGAGAGTTTAGTGCCCTTTTATGGTGACACAAGTGAGTTCATTTGTTTGATCATTCCTTCCTTCTTTCCCTCCTCCCCCACTTCCTTCCTTTTTTTCTTCCCCTTTTCCAAAAATATTCATTAAGAGTGGTAGAGACTAGGGATCCAGTGTTAAAATATGAAAAATATTAGCCTTCTACTCATGGAGCTCATAGTCTATCAAGAAAGTCAATAGTTAATATTTGACATAGTGGTGAATAATAGACATAATATTTACAGGGAGAAACGCGAAGTGCAATGACAGCATGCAACCGGTGGACCTAACTTTTCTGGGGAGGTCAGACAAGACTTCCTGGAAGAAGGAATGTTTAAACTGATGCCTGAGGAGAAAGTGGGGATTGGGAAGAAGCCCAGCTGGAGGGGACAGATTATGTGAAGACCCTGAGGGAAGAGAGCAGGCACTTCATTTTCTCTAGTATCTTTTCATTACTCCGGGAAGTTCTGCCTGGCTATCTATGTATATTACCTGCTCTTGGAGCAGCAAGAGTTTCTGCCATCAGAGACAATGGCTGATACCACATCCTTGGCTTGGTTTGAGTCCTACATCCTCTTCTGTCATCCATCTTTAGGTTGTCAGATAATAGGCAATAGCTTACTAGTTGATGATGGTCTTTGGTAATTTGTATGCACAACATATGTATCTAGGCATTCATTAGGAGCAAAACTTGGAGTGCTAATATCCCATTGGCCAGAACTTAATCACAGGGCTATACCTAGCTGCGAGGGAGATGGGGATATGCAGTCTAGCTGGACAGCCATGAGCCCGGCTAAAACTCTAGCACTATGGAGGAAGGGAAAAAGCAGATATTGGAAAACAAACTGCCCCAATGCATTTCCCAGCTCTCCATCCATCCCCATCCTGATCTGCTTCTCAATAGCCTACTCATCCTTCAAAACTCAGCTCAAATGTCATCTCTGAGAAGTCTGCCACTCGAAGAGAACTCTCTCTCCCTCCTCTATTCTCCTCTTCCATGACAGCACGCACTGACTTGCAGCCGGTTATTTATGTACCTGTGACTTCCACTAAATTGTGAAATCCTTAAAGGCAGGGATCAGATCATACCCATCTCTGCATTTCCAGACCTCCAGGAACACAGGGAGTGCTCCATGCATATTTGCTCAGCCAATAAAGCTCCAGAAAAAATGGAACAATAGCTCCTTCCAAAGGGACAGGGTCTGGATTAGAGATCTTTCTATCTTCCCTTTTGCCTGACGGAGACATCTCCTTTCCTGGGATAACTCACTTTAGAAGAAAAGTTGAAGCCGAGACTCTGAGTTTTCTGGGGAAAAGAGGAAAAAGCCCATACTGGATCCTAATCATTTTCCATTTTGTCCTATGTCCTTTAGACTCTGAGGAGGATTTGGGGAGCCATTTCCCTTTGCCCACACGGTCTCTTCTTTCCCTTCTCCAGGGTTCGTGTGAGCCAGGACGGCCAGTTTCTGCACTACATCTTTCCTTACCAGTTCATGGACTCTCCCGAATGGGAATCGCTGCAGCCCTCTGAGGAGGGGGTGTTCCAGGTAACAGGGAACCCCACGGCAGCACCTTCCCACCCCCTCCCACTGTAAGCCAGCAATGTCCCCCCTCCACCTTTCCCCTCTTCCATCTGCCCTTTGAACCACTGCCAATATGGTGTCAAGGGTGGGAGCACTCTCCTTCTGTGGAAAGAGTGCCTGGGCTCCTGGCAGAGGTGGGGTGGGGTGGGGAGGTACCGACCCTGAGAGGCGGATCATGTCGCTCCTATGCCTAGAACTCTTCCAGAAGACTCCAGTGACCACAAGATAAAACCCCACAGTCCTTAGAGAGTAACTTAAGACCTCTAGTGATATGCAGCTGCATCTCAAGTGCCTTCCTCTCTCACACTCTTGCTCTTACCAGCCATGCCAAACTACTAGGACTTCCCCAAATAAACCACGTTTCTTCGCAGTGGCCGTGCCTTGGCACCTCCTGTCCCTTCCATCTGAAATGCGTTTCCCCATCTACATAAGGCGGTGGCATCTCACTTCCTCTGAAGCCTGCCCATGTTGACCTCACCAGCTTCCATGCTCACAGCTTATTTTTCCTGCCTGCGTGCCTTTTCTATTCCTTTTACTTACGCTGACTGGTGCACACAATGCTCTCTGTTCTAATAACCTGGTTTCCTGTCTTCCGCACAGTGAACTCTTTGCGGTAGAAGTCTGGGCTTCTCCTCCTCTCTATCCCCAGGCTCCAAAGGACAGTGTCTTGAACACAGTAGGTGTTCAATAAAGGTTTGCTGAACTGGCTTGGCAGTGGGCAGTTTGTATCTTAGAGGACTCCATGGGGCATTCAGATACACGCTCCAAGGTGGGGGCCTGGCTGTTTGGCCCTACTCTCTTCTCTGCCAATCCTTCAGACTTTGGTTACCTTCTTTGTAGTTCTGACTTATTGGATGGCTAGCGTGTGGCAGGCCCTACATATTATATTGCCTTGTTGATTCTCACAACAATCCTCTGGGCTGGCTATTATTATTGCCCCATTTAACAGATGAGGAAACTGAGGCTCAAAAGCATCAAGTAATTTGCCCAAGGTCTTCAGCTAGAAAGTGGCAAGGCCAAGTTGCCTGGCTCTACTGTGTCTGTTCCTTTTTAAAATGGGAGGGTCACCAGGAGAATGGAGTTTATACATACACGCACACGCACACACACACACACACACCCCATTGTAGGAGCTCCTCAGTCTAGTTTGCCAGTACTGGGTTCCATGTGTCTTCTACTCCTTCTATCAGGGAGTCCCTCATGCTAGCATATGAGCCAACCCCAGAATAGACACATGCCAGGCGGTGCCACCTGGTTGGGCCTGCTTCCGCCCCACCCTGACTCTTGGCTCTGTGAGGACAGAGCCTGAGAGGCAATCCTGATCCCACTGCCAGGGCTACCAGCCACAGACCACCTCTGATCATGTTCCTCCCCCACCACAAACACACCCACCCTCTCCAACTAGCCCAGCAGTCTCCTTGGAGAACTCCCTCAGGGCCATGAGAACCTCCAGGAGGGCTGAGTCAGGTCCTGATCCAGCCAGACTAGGCTCTGTTTCTGACACTGACTCCAAGGGACAGGTGCTGGATAAGCCGGGTGTCCTCCCCTAAGTTATGCTCAAAAGGAAGGGCTGTAACCCCAGATGGCCTCTGAGCCTGGAATGTAGCTACCATCATATTCCTCCCATTTGTATTTTTAGTGTGCGCCTCCTTTGGGAGCAATGAGATCCACACATTTGCCAGTGGCTGTGTAAAGTCCCATTTCCTCTTTGCAAATGTCAAGTGCTGTCCTGAGTTATGGTTCATCCTGTCCTTGCCTTTTGCAATTACATAGTCTTTGTTGAGTAATAGGGCAATCCACAGTGACTGCCTGAATCATAATTCTTACTGCATTTACCACAAATGAATCAACATCCCATCACATGTCTCAATAACTCAGTTAAATAAGAATTTATTGACTCTACAGCGCTGTGACCATCTCATCAGTCACCAAGAACACAGCATGGGAGGAATCATCAGTATTTCTCAGTTTGCATCATGTTTTATTGGACCCAAGACCTCTTTACATATGTTATCCCATTAAAGCCACTCAACCAAACTCTGAGGGGAAAATTAAAGAAAAAGTTGCCAAAATTTTATTACCAGCATGCACGTATGTATGTGGGAACCAGACAATGAACAGGTTTCCTGAAGACCTTTGGGGAAGGATTTTGTACAGGACAAGAGAAAGTGACATTAAGTTGTTTTACAACACACAAGATGGGTAATCTTCACCTGATTCATGCATTCACTTCAGTAATATCTGTTGAGCACCTATTGTATACCAGGCACTGTTAGAGGTGCTTGGAATATGTCAGTGAACAGAACAGATGAAGGTCCCTGACTTCATGCAGCTTATATTCTAATGGTGGAGACAAAAAATAAGCCATAGACATAATAAATAAATAATGTAATATGTTAAACGATAATAACTGCTAGTAAAAAAAAAATAGAGTCGTGTAAGGGAGATGGATATAGTTGCAATTTTAAATAGGGTGGTCATGGAAGTCCTTGTTGAGCGGGTGACATTTGAGGAAAGATCTGAGGGGGGTGACAGTGTGAGCTCTGTGAAGCTGAGGAAAGAGCATATTAGACAGAGGGAAGAGCCACTGCAAAGCCCCTGGGATGGGAGGGGCTCTGCACCTCTGTTTGAGGTACAGAAGAGGGGGTCAGTGTGGCAGAACAAAGAGAGGAAGCGGGGAGAATTGCAGGGGGAGAAATCAGAGAGGTGACGAGGAGCCACATCATGTGGGGCCAGAGCATGTATTTTCTAGATAGAGAAAAGAAGCTTTTCTAATACATTGGATGTAGAGTATGAGGGAAAGAAGATCCAGCAGGACCCTCGGGCTTTTGGCCTGAGCCACTGGAAGGATGGAGCTGCTCTCAACTGAGATGAGGAAGGCTGCAGGTAGACTTGGTTTTGAGGGAAGAGCAGAAGTTCGGTTTGGATATATTAGATTTGTGTCATCTATGGACATTTAAACGGAGACGCTGCATGGGCAGTTGAATATTTGAGTTTGGAATTAAGGAATGAGGTCTGAGCTTGAGACATAAACGTGGGAGTCGTTGGCATACAGATGATATTTAAAGCCATTGGCTTGGACGAGATCACCAATTCAGTGAGTTTAGACAGAGAAGGGGTTCAAGAACCGACCAACCCTGGAATACTCTAGTGTTTAGAGGTTGGAGAAAAAAAGAGGAAGCAGCAAAGGAAGCTGAAAAGGAGCAGTCAGGAGACTATACAGGAGCGTACGGCCTCCTGGGAACCAAGGAAAGAAAGCATAGCAAAGAGAACGGAGTGATCAGCCGGGCTGAACGCCACAGAAACTGAGCACCACAACTTACAGTCGCCGGTGACCTTACCAGGAACAGTGTTGGTGGGCAACCAGGAGCAAAGCCTATTATGGGTTTAAGAGAGAGTGAGAGGAGTGGAAGACAGCAAGGACAGACAGTTTTTTTCATGGAGTTTTGCTGAAAAGGAGAGCAAATTGATGGAGATGGAGTGGTAGCTAGCCAAACAAGTGAGGTGAAGAAAACAGATTTTCATTTTTCATTTTGATTTAAGATGGAAGAAGCAACAGCGTGTTCATAAGCACGCACACGGTCCTGTGCTCAGCCTTAAGGACCATGTTTACATCCAGATGCACTCTTACCCGCACTGCTTTGTGCTCAGTACTCTGATTTCTCATTTGGGCAATGATAGTACAGACATCTAAAGAGCTGGCTGGGGCAGATAGTGACAATGACACGCTGAACTGTTAGTAATGGGTGGATTGTGAGCACAACTTCCAGAATTCTTTCTCATGATGCAACATGCTTGAAGAGATTGAGTGATTTGTCTGATGTCACACAGCTGGTAAGGGGGTGAAGCTGGAACTTGAAACCAGCTTCTGGCCTTGATAAGGTAATTTAGGGCCCTGAGGGGCCGGCTCTGTGGCCGAGTGGTTGAGTTCGCGCCGCTCCGCTGCGGCGGCCCAGGGTTCGGATCCTGGGTGTGGACATGGCACCGCCCGTCAGGCCATGTTGAGGCGTTGTCCCACATCCCACAACTAGAAGGATCTACAACTAAGATATACAACTATGTACTGGGGCGGGGGGATTGGGAAATAAAGCAGGAAAAAAAAAAAATTAGGGCCCTGACTTCAGTGCTGATGGTAGGGGCGGAGAAGCAGAAAGGAGGAAATGAACGAAGAAAATGGAAGAGAGGGATAGGCAAGGGGAAGGGAAAGGAGAGGAGGGCAGTGGGAGATCTGGTAGGCAATGCAGGAATTAGAAGGATTATAAGAAATCTCTGATAAATTAACCTTACCTTTAATTAGATGATCCCCATAAAGAACTTAACACAATGCCTGGCACGCAGTCACCCCTCAGTAAACTTAGCTGCTGTCATCATTTCCACCGTCTCCATTCACAAACCTTTGTCATGAACTCCGCCGGCCTTCTCACTTTTAAAGTATTATGACCAATCAGGTTATAAAAACTGTGTGATTCCACACCCTTTTCCTTTACTATCCTAAGCATGTTTCCATTTTAACTCTGGCTTTACCACTCACCATTGTTTTATTAAGGATTTATCAAGCACCTAGTACATACCGGCCACACATTATTGACCCTGCAGGTATAATTCAGCTTTGCCTTCTGGGCGCATGGTGAGGGCTCAGAAATTCCTAGAGGACTGAATAACTGGAGAGTGGGGTGCCCTTTGACTTTGTGCTCTCAAGAGTTCTTCTTCCTCTGTGCCCTTTTGCTGACTTGAATCATCAGATCCGTTTGGTTATGTGTCATGGCCAAGTCAAGAGCAACTTCATGGGCCTGCATCCCAGGCCAGCGTTCTGTCCACTTGGGGCAGCCTGTCACACCTAATAACTGAAATGCTTTCCAGCTCTTTTTTGCATCCCTACTGCAATAGATTGTCCTTTATTCTTAAAACAAACAGTCATCAGCTTTCCAACCTTTCCTCAGAGCACTAGGAGGCCCTTTCTCTCTCTTGAAATGACGACAGACTCAGAACCTTCTGCAGCCATTAGTGATATCAGCCACAGGACCATAGCATGTGAGGGCTAAGGAGCCCAGATATGGGAACTGAGGCTCCGGAAGGTGAGGGCCCAGTGAGTGAATGGCTGATCCCAGGCTCCTGACAAGGACACCCCCACCCATCAGTGCACACAATAAAAGTCATTCACTGGACCTCTTCAGGAAGGCCGTGGGGGGTGTTCCCACAGCTTCTTCAGTAAAAGTGCAGCCATTTGCCAAGTCACTGTGTTTCCCTGGGCTAAGCATGGACACATTTTCCAGCTTAAACCTTCACTCTCTGCTCCTGACCCCTCTCAGGTCACTCTGACAGCCGAGACTGCGTGTAGCTATATTTCCTGGCCCCGGAAAAGTCTCCACCTTCTTCTGGCCAGAGAGCGATACATCTCCCGCCTCTTCTCTGCCCTGCTGGGCTATGACATCTCCGAGAAGCTCTACGCTCTCAACGACAAGCTCTTTGCTAAGTTTGGGCTGCGCTTCGACATCCGTCTCCCCAGCCTCTACCACGTCCTCGGGCCTGCTGCCCCAGAGACAGGGGCAGAGTCCGAGAAGGATGATGAGGAAGTCCATGAGCCGGCTGTGTCCCCTCCTCAGGCCATGCCCACATCTGTCCAGCACACGCCCCCTTGCTCTCCCCCTCCAGCTGCCACCGACCCTCCTGCACCTCCTTCCTGGGCCAGGATGTCCAGGCCCGACAGCAGCGTCCTGGGTGAGGACTCCACCAGTCTGGTGCTGGAGGATTTTGAGGAAGTGTCAGGATCAGAATCGTTCATGGATTATAGGAGTGATGGGGAGTACATGAGGTGAGGGAAGAATTAACATGGGCACGGCCACCGGGCTCAGGATCCTGTGTAAGTACTCAGAAGGCAGCCGCCACACCTTCCTGCCAACAGCTGGCCTTAACTCAGCTTGTAAGGGCAAAAACCCATTTCACGGAGCCCGTCCTCTCAGAGGTCTCCCGGAAAGTGGCATTAACCCAACCTTGTGGATAGCAGCTCATTCCAGGTGCATGAAAAGCATGAGGAGATTTTTAAACTCATTTCTTACCAAGTGTGATTGCATTTTGGAAAGTGGGCTGGTCGATATTCTGAGCAAGCAGATAGCTTGCTAAATTTTTCGCAAGGTTGTGCTAATAGCTAAGGCCACAGCTAGGGCTAAAGGGGATTTTATTTGTGGCATGCATTTTAAAGGGGGAAAAAAAAAACCTCGGCATGTTTCTAATTCCCAATGGTTCTTGCTGGCAGAGAGTCAGCCCTGGAATGCAGTCCTTATTTAGCCTGCATTGGGCAGATATTGCTGTTAAAATCGCATATTTCAAAGAGGCTTGTGATATAGACTAACACATGGGGAGGAAAATGGCCCGCCTGCTCTCCTTTGGCCCGGTGGAGAGCATGTTGATCGCTCGGGCAAAGGATGTATGCTGCTCTGACTGAAGGTTCCTATGATGGGAAGGATACACAGCGGCCTGGCTTTCCCTGCAAACCACACCTACATGAGGTGGAGTGGACTCGAATCTGGGAGGGCCTCGTGGTCCTCGCAGGATTTCCCTTACAGCTCAGGAGAGTGTACAAGAAAGGCTGTACTGAGCAGTTCTGGGAAACGGCTTTCATGTTCCTCCTGGCTGTTCTCACAATGCTGTGACATTTTCCTCTGGGACTCCACCCAGCCATGGTAGAGGCCTGGCTTTTCCTGAGGAAAACCCACTGTTCCCAATTTGGAGGACATATCCAAGTGTGTGCGTGTGTGTGTGTGTGTGTGTGTGTGTGTGTGTGTGTGTGTGTGGCAGGGGCAAGGGGAGGTGCCTCAAGAGACCCATTGTTCTTTGGGAAGCACTGACAAATTTCCCAAGAAACTAGCCCTGTGAGGAAGGTTTCCAGGGTACATGTAGTGAATAAATGAATGTTTGTGTATTTTGAAAAGCAAGTTACATAAATGATGAAAGAAGCAAGAGAGGTGAATGCTAAGAGGGTAGAGATTTGGTTTTACAGATACGGAATTTATCATCTCCTCCGGTACCAGCGTCTCTAGAACCACGGTTGAGCTGATTCTGGGGTAATTCCAAGGATCTGTCTAGCACCCAGATCACTTTGTTGACTCCCTCCATTTGCATAGTCCACTCTCATTGCCCCCTCCCATTGTGCCGATATTCACCTCCCTGCTCGTCCACCCCTCTCCACGCATATGCATTCTGTCCTGTGAATTCCTCTCTGTCCAACATGCCTACCCACCTGTACACGCTCTTAACTTACAGCAGCTCTCACTTTTCTCGTGCTTTCCTGGTTTTCTTCTGTTTTCTGGTTCTGTTTGTTCTCTTCTTCCTCCCCTCTTTCTGACTTCTGCTCAGTCTGTGGTTGCCTGAGTTTGCTGCTCTTCAGAAGAAAAATGCCCTTTGCTTCTTCTCAGTTAATTTCCCCTCTCCAGGTTTGTCCTCTACATCTCCCGCATTTTATTGTTCCCGTATTTCCTTCTCTAGCACCTTTGCTTTCCTGCCTGGCTCTATCTCTCCTTCCTCCTACCTACCCTGTACCCTCATCTTAGCTTTTAATCCTGACTCTTCCAAGATCAGTACCCCTCCCTCGGCCTATAAAGAAAACCATCACCTTCAAGTGAAGGTGTGAAAATTCCCAACTTTAGGTGGAAACACGTTTCATGCACGAGTTTTCCCAAACATTAGGAGGCAGGCAGCATGGTAAACAAGAACGAGACCTGGACTGGGAGCCAAAGTCCTGGCTTCCAAGTCTGGCTCTGCTACTTTGTGCAAACCACACAACATCACTGAACCTCACTTCCTTCATTTGAGTATATTGGTCCCCAAAGGCCTCTGGGGTTGATGTAAGAAGGCAAAGGATGATTTGTCCCAAGGAAGAGAAGGGAAGTAGTCAGTCAGCAGTACAATGGACACAAGCCCCTGGACATCTGAACGTCTTTCAGCAAGAAGTTTCTGCTGTGTTTCACAGTTTCTCTTGTGACTTGGGATCATCTTCCTCCCTGCTAGGTGGGTTCTGTTTGACTAGAAGTTCCCTCCATTCTGTACCTGTGAAGAGTCTATCACCTACCATGTGATGACAATGCAGATATTCTCTGTGAAAGGAGGTCACAGATCAGTCCCCAAGGTCCTCCACCCTTAATACTATCACAAGAAATGCCCCTTTTCAAATTCAGCCTTTTCTGAAGCTCAAGACGAGGAAACTGTTGATATAACTCACTTTCTAAAGTACTTATATTTGTAGTATAAAGAGAATAGGTTTTTAAATGGGTTTTTTTGTTAGTTTAAGTAATAGAGAGAAAAGAAAAAACATATTGTTTACTTCCAAGTTTTCAGAACAACTTGAAAACATAATCAAATTGGCCAAATTTCAGATGACTTTCAATGTAGTCTGTGATAATGAAATAATTTAAATCAGAGATCCTTTTCTGAAATTGTGGTTTTGGATGTTTGGTTTGACTTATTCACCAGCAAACTCCTTCTAGAGTTATTACTGCAATGAGTAAGCCTGGCTTCTTGTGATTGCAATTTACTATGGCTTCCTTTATAAAGTGGCACACAATTCACCATCTATTCCCCGGCTCTTCAGTTACCAAAACCGTCAGCTCACTGCTATTCCTCCCGGCACAGACTTACAGAAGAGGCATGAAGCTGGCTGAATTCTGCATCGCTGAGAATGACAGGGCTTCATCACACTGACACCGGAGCTCATCCCTCACACCAATCCAACTTAAGACGAACTCAAAATAGAGCTGCCCCTGGGCCTCTTTTGTGAAGACAGTACATTTTTTTGGTCTGTGGTGCCCAGAACTGAAATGCAAATGTGCGCTACTTCTTTTAACAGGCAAAGCAGTGTTGCTGGGCAGTGTAGTCATGCAGGGTCTTCCAGCCAGACCCCACATTAACCCCACCTTCACTAGAATTTTCCATTTAATTCTATGGACACTCATCACAATGTTCCATTTGGCGTCTTACTTATAGGAGATGCTCAATGACCGCATCTTTGAAGTGGTCCATTAAGTCAGATAATGAGTCCATTACCACAAATTAATTGAAAGCTGTCTGAAATTTGGCCAACTTTAATTACATTTTTAAGTTATTGTGAAAACTCTGTGGTTTGAAAATAAAAACTACATATTGTTTCCTTTCTCTCTATTATTTAAATAAACAAACAAATGAGAAACAGGTTGCAGCATGAAAGCTAATTGCGGTCAGAGAGGAGCCCGGAAGCATGACACAGTACCAAGGGCCAGAGGACCAATTCAGCAAACATTTTTTGAGTATCTGCATCTATTTCAGGCACTGTGCTAGGCAGTCACATCGTGAGTAATCATGACTAACAGTGGAAAGAACTGAAGATGTTTCATCTGCAAGACATGGGCAAGAGTAATATTTTCAAATTTCAAAAAGAAGGGGAATTAGAGTTTCCCTTCCTTTGGTGTTGCTCTTGAGGGCAGAAAAGAATGAAAGGCTGAAAGCTCCAAGGAGAAGAGTTTCAGCTCAGTGTTAATAATGGCCTGCCTCACAGAGTAGTGAGTTACTCGTCGCTGGAAGAGTTCCAGCAGGGACCAGAAGAAATCTCTGCTTTTATAAGGTGATTCAGGCTGTGAGAGAAGCATGCCTTAGATTATTGCTGTTAAGGTGCCTTCTAATTCTGTGATGCTGTGATTCTGTGATTCCAAGGTCTGACTCTAGTCCTGCCGTTTAACCAGCGTCAAGAGCATTTCCTCATCTGCAGAACAGGACTATTAGTCTAATAGATAATTAATACCCACTTATAGGTAGACAGGTAGGCTCTGTCTGCGTTACCAGGTTGCTGTGAGGAGCAACTGAGACAAGGTATATAAAGGCAGTTTGTAAGCTATAAAGTGCCAAGTTAAAGTGTAAAGTATTTAAAACTTCTGTTGTTTGTAGAATTGTTTAGTAATCTCCTCCTCTCTCTCTGTCTCTCTCTGTCAGGGGTACCTGATTTCCCCTCTTATTTCCCCCAGTCTGGCTTTCCAGTGAAGGTGGCAACTGGGGCAGACCCCCTGAGAACAAATGGGACAGCGGAAAGCTGGAGACCCAAACAAAACACACGCTAGCTCCTCAGGCCCTGTGGAACTGAGCGGTGGCCAGACCGCCGTCTGTTTCCTTCATTTGCTCAGGGCAGACAGATCACCATCAGCCTGTCTTCAGGCTCTCTCCCTGTGAAGTGGCTGTGAGGTGCTTGGGGAGCTGTCACTGTTGTGAAACTTCACATTTCTCACAGAACCACCGGAAAGACTCATGGGGCAGAAAACTTGCCCTTGGAGGTGGCAGGGCAGAAGCTGCCCGGGCTCTCAGGCTCTGAGTGTCTAGATGGCAGTGCCACTCCACCTGCCAGGGCTCCGTGTTCCGTCTGGGGACTTAGAGTTAGCAGTTCCCTCTCTGACCCTTGGACCACAGCAACCCATGGCATCTCCCAGCCCAACCTATGCCCGCTTCTACTGATGTTTTACAGGCCTCATTTACCTACCGTTCTCTTTGTAAAAATAAAAGACAGGGGTCTTATGAAACTCACCATTTTTCTACACAGATTTTTAAAAACTCATTCAGTAGTGTTAGATAGGAAGTAGAGTTCTACAGATTCTCCATAGGAAGCAACGGAAGTTGATCTCTTGGTCTCTCCACCTGTAACATGAGAGGATTGGACTACGCAATTCAAAGCTGCCTCAACTAATATTCTAGAATAAAATGATTCAAAGATATAACCATCCCTATCATGTCAGGCATTGGGTACACTTAAAACATTGGGAATTGGTAGAGGAAAAAGAAACTGATAGGAATCCTGTGACGTCAGGCAAGCTATCTGGAGACATAGCGCTGAAATTCTTCCTCTTTTTCTTTCCACAGCTTCTAGAACTCCTCGCCAAAGCTACTCTCAAGTTATGTCCAGGGGACGGGCCCCCTTGGCTCCCATCCACACCCCTGAACTTTAAGGACCAGTGGGCCATCTTTTTCTGGCCACGTTAATCTTCACAGGAAGGTCGCTTGGATGCACACCCCTCTCCTCACCCCCTGGAAGGCTCACTGGCACTGTCGGAGCAGACACAGAAGATGCCAGAACGCAGTCACACCCCGGGCCCTGAGTGACTTTTAGAGATTCACCCTCACCAGCCTTCCTTCCAGGAGAAGGCAGCCGAGCGTGCAAAAGCACAGATTCCGTCCTTTACCGCCTGCAGAATCTTGGGCGGGTGCCACAGCCTCCCCAAGCCTCCTCTGTAAGGCGGGGATTAGAACATCCACCTCACAGGGCTGTTGTGAGGACTTAACCAGTCAATTCAGGAGAGCACCTGGGTGGTGGCGGGGCACCTGGTAAGCGTTCAATAAATCACTCCATTCCTTTCCCTGTGTTGTTTCTTTCAACTGTCTGAGAGGATCAATGAAGTCAGCCAGCCAAGACATTTGGGTTTTTGTTTTCAACTAAGATTCAATTTATGGAAATAGAAATTTAAAAACCTAGTTTTTCCTTAAGTTTTTAAGTTCAGCTTGCAAATCTCTTGATCTGTTTATGACCCTAGCAATAAACAATGGTGGTTTTTTTTTTGAGGAAGATTGGCCCTCAGCTAACAACTGTTGCCAATCTTCCTCTTTGTTTTTCTTTTTTTCTCCCCAAAGCCCCAGTACATAATTGTATATCTTACTTGCAAGTCCTTCTAGTTCTTCTGTGGGATGCCAGCACAGCATGGCTTGACGAGCGGTGTGTAGGTCCACGCCCAGCATCTGAACTGGCCAACCCCGGGCCGCTGAAGTGGAGCACGTGAACTCAACCACTGCACCACCAGGCGGGCCGCTAAACAATAGTTTTTAGAGGGATTTTTACAAACTTAGCTAATTAAATTTCCTTAAACATTTTTAAATGGATTTATAAATTTAACATTCTATTTTATTTTTTCCCTAAGTACTTGAATGTATATTCTGGTTATCTACTGCCGTATAACATGCATCCCTAAAACAGTGGCTTAAAATAGTCAGGATGATTTATTTTGCTCTTAAATGTGCAGCTTGACTGGGCTCAGCTAGGCTGTCCTCGCTCCATGTTTCTCCTGCTGTTGTGTTCGGATAGTGGCTGGGCTGGGATCATCTCAGAGGCTCCCTCACACATGTATTTGGGGCCAAGTCTGGGCAGACTCAAACAGCTGAGGCTGGAAAAGCTGGGAGTCCTTAGGCATCTGTCTCTCACAATGGTTCGTTCATTTTTGTTGCTGTATAGTACTCTGTTGTATGAATACACCAGAACTTGTTTATCCCTTCTACTGATGGGCGTTTGAGTTGTCTCTAGCTTGGGGCAATTATAAATAGTGCTAGTATGAACAGTCTTGAACATATGTTTTTGTACACAAGCATATACACACATATGTATACATTTCTTGAGCATATAATTAGGGCTGGAATTACTCAGGCACTGGGTATGTATATGTTCAACTATAGTAAATACAGCCAGTTTCCCTAAGTGCCTGTACCAATTAACATTCCCACTAGCGATGTATGAGAGTTCTAGTTGCTTCTCATCCTCCCCAATAATTGGCACTGTCATTTTGGAAATTTGGGCATATGTAGCAGCATATCATTGTGGTTTTAATTTTCATTTCTCTGATAAATAATAAAGTTGAGTACCTTTTCGTGTTTTTATTAGCCATATAGATATCCTCTGTTGTGAAGTACCTGTTCAAGTTCTTGTCCATTTCTCTATTTGTTTGTATGTTCTGGTTATTGACTTAAAGGAATTCTTTAAATATTCAAGTTAAAAGTCCATTGTTGCTTATATATATTCAAATATATTCTCCCACTTTGTAACTGGTCTTCTTTTCTTTAAATGATGTCTTTCGATGAACATAAGTTATTAATTTCAATGTAGTAATTTATCAATCTTTTCCTCCATCATTAGCGCTTTCTGTGCCATGTTTAAGAAATCTTTTCCTCCCCTGAAGATGTTCTTCTGTTACCTTCTGGCTGTTTCATTGTTTTACATTTCCCAGTTAGAGCTACAATCAACCTGGATTTGATTTTTGTGTGTGGAATGAAGTAAGGATCAAATTTACTTTTCGGTGGATATCCGACAGAGCACTGCTTACTGAAATGATTATCCTATCCCTGCTAGTGTTCAGTGTCCCCTTTGGCATAAATCAAATGTCCACATATCTGTAGGTCTGGTTTTGGATCTTTTAGCCTATCTTTCTGATCCATTAGCCTATCTTTCTAGCAATTGACAATACCACCTGGTGGTAATTATTGTAGCTTTATAATAAGTTTTAATATCTGGTGGTCTTCAAACCTTGTTCATCTTCAAGTTTTTGTTATTCTTGGCCTTTCCTTTTGTATCTCCATATAAACTTGAGAGTCAGCTGGTCAATCTCCACAAAAATATAACCTCTGCTGGAAATTTTTTTAGAATTACATTGATACTGTGAATCAAGTATTTAAAGAATTAATATCTTGAGCCAGCCTGATGGCTAGTGGTTAAAGTTTGGTGCTCCCACTCCAGTGGCCTGGGTTCATTTCTTGGTCATGGAACCACACCACCCATGCTGTGGCAGCAGCTCACATAGAAGAGCTAGAAGGACTTACAACTAGGATGTACAACCATGCTCTGGGGCTTTGGGGAGAAAATAAAGGGGGGAAGATTGGCAACAGATGTTAGCTCAGGGCCAATCTCTCCCTGCCAAAACAAACAAACAAAAAAGAATTGATATCTTTATAATATTGATTTTTCAATCCATGAACATAGTATAGCACTTCATTTTTTGGGTTTTTAAATTTTCTCTCAACAGTGTTTTGTAGTTTTCCATGTAGATATCCTTACATAGCTTTTGTTAGATTTATTCCTATGTATTTGATGAATTTGATGCTATCGTAAATGCTATCATTTAATATTTTTTTACTTTGTAATTTTTTGTTGCTGGTATATAAAAATATAATTGATCTTTATATCTTCGACTTCCATCCAGTGATCCTGATAAATTCACTTATCAGTTTTAATCATTATTCCACAGAGTCTTCAAGATTTTCCATAGGTTCAATTATGTCATCTGTAAATAATGAGAGTTTTATTTCTTCCTTCCTGAACTGTACCTTCCCCCTGCTCCTCTTTCTCCTTCTTTTTCTTTTGGTGCCTGTTCCACTGGGCAGGACATCTAGATACAGGGATGAATAAAAGGGATGATGAATACATCCTTCTCTCATACTTGACCTTAAGGAAAATGTTTTCAGTATTTCACCATTAAGTATGATGTGTACTAGTAGGTTTTTATAGTACTCCGATGAGGTTAAAGAAGTTCTATTCCTAACTTGCTAAGAGGGTTTTTAAAAAATCATGAATGAGTGTTGAATTTTATCAAATGACTTTTCTACATTTATTGAGATTATTTTCCTCCTTTATTCTATTAATGAATTACATTATTAGATATGTGAATGTTAAAACAAACTTGCATCCCTGGAACAAATCCAATTTTATTATGATCTATTTTCAACTTTATGTATTTCTGAACCTGGTTTGCAAATACTTTGTTTAGGATTTTTGCATTTATGTGTCTTGTAATATTATTGTCAAGTTTTGATATCAAGGTTATGCTGACTTTGTGAAAGGAGTTGGGAAGTATTCTCTCTCTCTCTTTTTCCTATTCTTTGGGAGAGATCTTTAAACCTCGGAGTCTTTCCATCAGTCTTGTTAGTTCTATCTTCAAAATATGTCCTGAATTCAACTCACCACCTCCTCTACCACCCCTGATTTCAAGCCACCATTTTTTCACACCTAGATTAACTTCAATACTTATAACTGGTCTCCTGATTTATCCTGTTCCTCCTCCTCATAATCTATTCTACACACAGCAAATTGATCATTTAAGCATGTATATAATCTCATCACTCTCTTGCTTAAAATTTCAAATGACTTCCTATTACACTTAGAATAAAATCCAAACTCCTCACCACGTAATATTAGTCAGAATCAGCATGTTATGTCTTAATAGCACAAAGGTTTATTTCTCTCTTGCTTAAAGTCTACCGAGAGTCTGTATGACTCATAAGGGCAACTGTCTTCATGTTGCAACTCAATGATTCAACCTATTTTGACCTTCTGGCTTTGTCGCCTGAAGAGAAAAACAGCTTGACATTCCGGTGCTAGCTCTTTGATGCTGCAGCCCAGGAATGATACAAATCACTTCTGCCCGCAGTCCACCGACTAGAGCTAGTCACCTGGACCCACTTAATAATCAACTTTGTGCTTTGTCGATTAAAGAGACTGGGAACGTTGGTCAGCAAAAGGAATGTTCGATGAATCCTCCTCTTCTGGCTGCTTAGGTAGGATCCACAAGGCCCTACCTGCCTGTGTCTCCAACCATATTTCACTCAGCTCTTATTCTCACTCATCGTGTTTCAGCCACACTAGTCTTTTTGGTATTCTTCAGGCACACTTTGTTTCTTTCTCGATTACAGCCTTCGTGGTTGTTTTTTCTCTCTGGAATGCTTTTTGCTCATGCCTTCTCCTGGCTGACGTCTTCTGGTCATTCAGTTCTCAGCTCAAATATCACCATCCCAGGAAATATACCCACCTCACCTCACCATCACCCTCTGTCCCCTTGCCCTGCTTGGACTTTCCTTAGAGTCCTATTTTCTCTTTCCTCTCCTTTTAGGATTCCAATTATGTGCTTGGCAGAACTTTTCAGTGTGTCCCATATAGCTCTTATGTTCTTTTCTCAATTTTTTCTGAAATTACATGGTGTGTTTATTTTCTTTCTTGTTTGATTTTTGTCTCTTCCATGTACGTTTCCTAATAGAAGGCCCCTGTCAGTCTTGAGAAATTTAATAGCTCTCTTGTCAACCCTTGAGGGCTGTTGTGGAGAATAAATAAAGCAACAAACAAAGAAGAAAAAAGCTCATTGTACACTGTAAATTGAGACGAAATGTTAGGTCGGGTGTGGTGCCACCCCTCAAGCTGGAGGACAGCCCCGGCAGGGCTGGTGTGACACACATGTGGCATATAGCAGAGGTTCCTCAGGTTGAGGAACTCTTTTAAATTTTGAGAAATTGTTTAACATGTATATTAGACTTATTGGTAGATTTTAAAAATGTGTATTCAGAATGTCTTTTTTTAACTTTATTTTTTATTCGTTATTTATTTGGTGAGGAAGATTGGCCCTGAGCTAACATCTGTTGCCAATCTTCCTCCACTTTATATATGGGACACCACCACAGCATGAGCCGTGTATAGGTCAGCGCCTGGGATCCAAACCCATGAACCCTGGGCCGCCAAAACGGAGCACATGAACTTAATCACTATGCCACCAGGCTGGCCCCACTTTTTAAAAAAATTTCATTGGTAGGGGGACCTCTTTTAATGTGAGCGTGTGTGTGTTTATTTTTAAAAGGATCAGAACATACATAGTAGAAGTTGTGCTTTTATTATCTAATGGTATGTGTAACAGCAAAAGACATTTGGATTCCAAGAAGGTTTCTAGATAAGTTTGTGGATTTTTTAAATTAACCACAATAATATCTTTATGTATTTGAAACATAGCATTACATATATGTACAAAGCATTGTATTTACTCAATCTGCAGAAAATTCTTGGCATGATAAGGATTTATGAACCTCTTACAGTACCCCGCACTAGAGGTCCACACATGTGAAAAGAAAACCTTTGGGTTATAACTTCATATTTTCAGCAATGAAGCCTGACACATAGTCAGATTTGCTCTATGGAGAGGACAGTAAGTATTCTTTTCTCTCTTGAATACTTACTGAATATCCACTGCTGTCAAACACAATGCAGTACACCACATGCTTCACTAAGTGAATTATTCATGGTGTCTGCCCTGAAGGAGCTTGAGATCTAGAAAAGGAGCTACACCAGTTATAGACACCCTCCCCATCCCCACCAAGGCCTTGTTAAGTCAAGCTCCCTGGACCTGACTCCTTTGAGGATTAGTCCTTTCCCAGAAGACTCCTCAGGCCCTCGTGTAAATAGGCTTCTTGTGGCCCATGATTAGTTTAAGCTGAAGCTGAATCCCTGACATTTTTACAAATAAGCTTTACGTTAGTCCGTTGTGGAAAGCGTTACATGGTGGTTGAACCACTACATGACCTACAGAAGTTCAGCAGAAGGTGTTACTTCCTGTTTCTGGGATCAGGAGGGGTTCATGGAAAAGGTGACGTCTAACTCTGCCTTAAAAGACAGAGTTAGGCAAGGCAGAAGCAATCCAGGTGAAAGAAAAAATGTTAAATCAAAGTCTAAGGGCTAGAAGGGACAAGGAAGGCGTGCCTGGAGACGAAGATATCTAATGGCTCTTCATGACCAGCTGTGGAATCTGAGCTCTAATCAAAAGGGAGTGGGAAGTGAGCAGGGAAATGGCGCCCTCAAAGCAGTGCTAAGGGAGATTGTGTTCAGCGCACACCATGGAGTCTGGAAGAGTGTGGCTATTTCACAAACGTTCATGTTCTGAGTGACTTGAGTAGAGTGCACAAAGCCAGGAGAACAGTTGAGGCCATTGAAATGGTCAGTGGGGTTGTGAGGTAGCAAGGGCCAGAACACATGATGGCACGGGAACAGAGAGACAGACACCCGTGAGAAACCCTGGGAGAAGAATTGCCTGGGGTGGAGGTGGGGGGAACTGAATCCATCTTGGAGGTTCTGTACCTCCTTCCCTTTACATTCTTGACACCCTGATTTCCTGTAGACTCCCCCACAAATCTTGGTGAGTGAAGAAGTGTAAGCAATACTCTCAGCAGTTTCACTTCTAATTGTCATTGAATTCATACACTGAAATGTGTCTCCCACTCAGAAATTTCCCTGGAGATCATGGGACTTTATTTCACTTTTGGTTCGCTTCTCTGACGTGATCCTTCCCGGGAGTCCGCACGTGATTGCCAGCTATCAACTTCCAACTGATGTGTGCTCCGCGGCCTGGAATTGCCCTCTGCTTGGCACTCCGCCCCTAATCCTATTCATCCCTCAAGGGTAGGACGAATGTCACCTCCTTTCCCACTCTCTCCCTACCACCTAGACCACCCCGGTCAGAATTAACCTGCCCCCTTTAGGACTCTCAGAGTCCTCTGGGGCCACCTCCCTCAGTTTTCATCACTTTTTCTAGACTCCTCTAGGCACTTCAGGGCTGGGCACGTTCTTACTTATTGCTATGGTCCCAGCACCTCACATGGTGTCACGTGCCTGGCATTTAGTGGGTAATTGTTAAATCTTTGTTAAACTCAGCTGCTAACCATTTCAACATGGGTCAGGTTAACACTTGGGGTTTTAGAGACTTCTAGTTCTGCTTTCCAGTTTTCTTTTGCTTCTGCCCCCTCTTCAAGCCAGAACAATTTCTCTTTGACTCTCCTATGACTGAGGAAGGAGATCCTTTCTGTCTGGTTTCTCCAGACCCTTCCGAGGAGTTCAGGCCTGATGTCCTGCCTCTGCTGCCCATGGACAGCTCGGGCTTCTCGTCTGCTCCTCCCTGAGAGGAAAACATGTGCTACTCCTCCGATTCGCTTTCTTCTTTTTTCTCTGAATTTTGTTTCTTGTAACCTGAGTCCTCGTTATTCACCACTTGTCTTCTATTCTCTTCCTTTCTCCCTTCCATAGCTTTTAAATTCTTTTAACGCCTGTCATTTCTTCATCACAAACATAAACATATTTTTTAAACCCTCACATTTACACTGTTACTTTATCTAATGTAGTAAACCCCACTTTAATGCAACTAAATATATATATGTATTTGAGAAGGCCTTCATTTTTCGTGTATGTGAGCGTGTGGTTCCAGTTCTTGGCCTGGGATCAGGCCCAGCTAGAGAAGCACCTCTGCTGGGGGTCCAGACATCAGGGCTACCATTGGGATGGCTGAGCCCTGGACACCCAGGACCCAACGAGGAGTCATAGAAATCCTCCCTTTTCCCTCAGAGGTCAGAGTTCATCATTCCCCTCCCTGCTTCTGCTATATCTGGTACCTACTTCTATGTTTGCAGTGATCCCACTATAATTATTTGTTTAGAGCAGTGATTCTTAATTCTGGCTGCATATTAAAATAAACTGGGAAGTTTTTAAAAAATACCAATGCCAGAGCCAGCCCCGTGGCCGAGTGGTTAAGTTCGCACGCTCTGCTTTGGCAGCCCGGGATTTTGCCAGTTCGGATCCTGGGCGCAGACATGGCACCACTCATCAGGCCATGCTAAGGTGGCATCCCACATAGCACAACCAGAGGCACTCACAACTAGAATATACAACTATGTACTGGGGGGCTTTGGGGAGAAGAATGAAAAAAAGAAGATTGGCAACAGATGTTAGCTCAGGTGTCAATTAAAAAAAAAAAAATACCAATGCCATAGACAAGACAGCAATGAGAGTTGATAATTCTTGAAGCTGGATGATGGGTACATGGAGATTCATTATTCTATCTTCCTGATTTTCGTATGTGTTTGAAATGTTCCATAATGAAAAAGTATATATGTAAAACTGAGCCCAGAGAAAACCAGTTAAAACTGAATTTCTGAGGACCCTGGCCTTAGAATCTGCAGTTGTAAAATCTCCCCTGGGATTCTGACGGTTGGGATGGGGCCATGAGGACACGAAGAGGGTTGAAGTGATTATGGTATAGTAGCTGCCTCTGGATTGTGAACTTTGGATGAAGTGTCAGACGTCTGCCCCTAGGGTACTTATTCCTAATTTGGATAATTGATCTAACATTCCTAGAATGGTGACTACAGGTGACTCCTTTATCACACCGTCTATGCTGAAGTATTTTGAAGAGAATTATAGGCCACCAACATCGGCACAGGATAGCTCTTTTTATTGTTATCCTACTAACGTGTGAGCTTCTGAAGAAAACAGTTCTTCTCGTCTTATTTGTATTTGTGTTCTCAGCACCTAGCACGTGGCCAGATGCCTTGCCATTACCAGTAAATGTTTGTTAAATTATTTTTTTAAAAAAGAGATGGGGATGACATAAGTAGACGTTGGGTTAGGGTGCTCTGTGAACATAGTGTAGGGTTAGGAATACAAAGCTCTGGAGCTAGACTGCTGGGTTCAAATTCCAGCTCTGCCACATAGCTATGTGTCATTCGGTGTCTAGTTACTTAACTGCTCTGCACCTCAGCTTGCTCGTGTGTAAAATGGCAATAAAAAAAAGAACCTATCTCATGGGCTTATTGTGAGACTTCACTATGTTATATATACAATATATTATATATATACAATATACTAAAGCACTTAAAACCATGCCTGGCACATAGCAAGCCTTCGATACATTGCAGTTATTATCAAGAGGGTTGCCGTTGGAATAGTTCCTGGTACGTAGCAAGCTTACACTCAAGGTTTGCTGAATGAGTGAACGGACATTCTGGGTTTGTGATTGCTTGTGTCCAGTTTCACTCATTTCCCTGTACTCTCCAGATAAGAAATATAGCAGAGGACAGCTTCTGAATTGAACACTGGGTTGAGAGTCAAAGGGGGTGATCTTGAGGTTGGGGTAGATTGAGTTTCAAGTCCAAACCAGGAGGGCTGAGTGGACACTGTGAGAGGGCTGGTGGCTGTGAGAGAGAAGGGGCATTTTCAGTTGAGTCTCTCTGACCCCAGTGCTGTGAAAAGGGTGTCCACATATTGGACTGCCCTTCCCAGGTGATTTACTAGATCTCTTTCCACTTCTTCACCCTCCAGTTTTGTCCAAAATAAGAATATCTCTACTGACTTAGGCCTGGATAGATGTTAGAGACCCAAGCTTCAAGGCAGCAGCAGGAATTTACTTCCAGATAAACACTGTCCCTTGTTTATCTTCAAAAAGTTATGAAAGCTCGCCTTCTCATGTAATGAAGAGTCACTTAGAGTTATTAAAACCCTGTAGAAGAGCAGTTCAGGCCATATAAATGAGAGAGAGCAGAGGTGCTCTTCCCTAGGGGCTGTTTGGCTTTGGGCAATTCCCTTGATCTTTCTGGGCCTTGGTTTTCTCTGACACTCTGTGGCTTGATGACTAACATACATGGGCTGTTTAAAGAACACAATAATAATTATTATAGTAAATCAACCTAGCAAGGGCTAAGAATTTCTTTTGGGAAAGAGTAGGAAAGAAATCAGAAAAGAAAGATAAAGGTCTAGCCCCAGAAGTTCCTGAATTCCAGGTTAAGAAGGGAAGGAAAGTCTTATTTTTAAGGAGATCAGGAGAACCCAGTGGAAATTTCGGAGCAGGAGAGTAAGTTTAAAGAGCTTGTAGAAGGAACTGTATGGCACAGGTAAACAGAGTGGCTTAGAGGGGAAAGAAGCAGGAGGAAAAGATGCCAGTTCAGAGGTTGGTGCCAAATCCAGGGCCTTAATACACGTCCAAGGGCGTAGACGGGAAGGGACAGATGCCAGACACATTTTGAAGAAACTGAGAGACACAGTGTCTGAGTGTAAATCAGGTATTGAGAGAAGGGAGGGAAATGGCCTTTTTTTTTTTTTGAGCCCCGTGATGTTCTGAGTCAAAGAGGACTCAAGCTTCAAGCCTGGATATCGGACGAGGGTGGTAGCTATTACCATGAAGAGGAACAATATGGGTGAGATATTCATATGATTTTGGATGGAATGAGTTTGGGATGTTGTTGGGACACTGAATGGCCATATAAAGCAAGCAGGTGTGGCTTCATAAGTGAGAGGGTGAACAGAGAGGATGGGGGGATGTCAGGACCTTCACAGGGGCATGGAGGGACTCAGGCACGGGGATAATTCCATCACCTCCAAGCACACCTCTAAGAAGAAGAAACCAACCTCCTCTAGGGTACGGGCAGGGCTGTGGTGGTCATCCTAAGGCCTAGGTGTGCCCAAGAGTGAAGTCAGAAGTGTGTTTAAGGCTGGGGGAAGCAGTATATGTCACTTTCAGAATGTCACTTATGACCACTCAACAAGGAGACCAAAGACTGGGTGAGAATTCAGCAATTTGGGAAGTTTTATGTTTCCATATAGTTTTCTTTATATACAACCTGTAGAGATTTTTAAAGGTTAAAATGCAACACTGCCAGTGAAATTTTAAAACAAGACGAATAAATGAAGGCCATTCCTGAAACTTATGAAAAGATGCCAATCCTTCCTTTAGAACTAAGCCTCTCTGAGCCTGATCTTCTCTCCTTGCCTTCGTCCGCATCATTGGAACACTGTCTTTAATTCAATTCAAGGAGCTTCTACTGCATGCTCACAATGTGGAGGACACAGAGAATGAGAAACCGTAGTCCCTGCCTTTGAGGACCCTACAATCTCATCATAGAAGCCTGATGTACAGGCAATAAGCTACTCACCTCCTGGAAAGCAGTGTAGATACTGACTGAAATGGTGTATGGGTGGCCAGACTTCCTGGAGAAGATAGAACTGCAAGTGGACCCTGAATGACTGGTGTAATCTAAAAGGGGAAAGAGGGGGCAGCAGGCGCAAAGGCATGGAGGTGACATTGTCCACACGGATGTTTTAGGAGGATACTGGCTTCAGCACCCTGGGTGAAAAGGCAGGTAATTTTAGTTAGGTTGAGTGGGGCCAGACTGAGGAGATCCCTATTTAGATAAGACATTTCTGTTAAGACATCTAAGTACTAGAAACCAATCTGAGCCGGTTAATTAACCAGTATAACGTGGTGAGAGACAGCCCAGACTCCAGAGTCAGATGACTTGGTGTGAATCCTGATTGCACCCGTTGTTAGCTGCACAACAATGGGCAAGTTGCTTTGTTTCCCTGTCCCTCAGTTTTCTCATGTGTCAAATGAGGTAATACAGGGAACTTTTGGGGGGATTATGTCAAGTAATTTATATAAAGAGATTAAGACACTACCCGGGGCATACTAAATGCTCAGGAAGTTTCAGCTTTTCACTTTCTCTTTCATAACCGTCTATATGGGCTGAAATTTTTTAAATGAGTTAATTTTATAATCATAAAAAGCATTAGCAAGGCTTGTTTTAAAATGTTCATCGTAACTCACCCCTAGGGAGTTTTGTTGCTGGGAAGACTCCTGTGTCTGAATGAACGTCCATTTTAAAAAGGTAATAAAACCTCAGGCCCCTATGCTTCTGAAGGAAAATGTCATTCTAGCATCATAGATGGGTGACTGGTCGGCCAGCTTGAAACCGCTTGAACCACACATGGTAACTCCAGAAAAGAAATTTAGCAACTTGGGTTACTTCACTTAGGGAGACAAAAACTTGAATAAATAATTGCAAGGAAGCAATTTCTTTCAACCATTGTCAGCGTATGTGAATTAGTATGACATTTTTGGAAAGCAATCCAGTATTACTAACATTTTGATATATGTGTCGACCTAGCAAGTCTCACCAAGAAAATCTATCATATAGAAATGAAGGCACCAGTATGAGCATAGATATACAAAAACGTTTACTGCAGCATCATTTGTAGTTGAAAATAACTTGAAATAATCTTAATATTTATCACAAAGAAAATGGCTGGCTAAATTATAGCATATCCATACTGTGGAATATTATACTTCCAGTGAATAAATTAGATCTATGTATACTATCAGGAGGGATATTCATGATATCATTGTTAAGTGACAAAGGAAAATTGCAGAGTGACACATGTGCTATGATTTAATTATTTTTTTACTTTTTATTAAGATTATGATAGTTTACAGCCCTGTGAAATTTCAGTTGTGCATTATTGTCAGTCATGTTGTAGGTGCACCCCTTCACCCTTTGTGCCCTCCCCCCACCCCCCGTTTCCCCTGGTAACCACCAATCAGTTCTCTTTGTCTACATGTTTAACATCCATCTATGAGTGGAGTCATACAGAGTTCATCTTTCTCTATTTGGCTTATTTCGCTTAACATAATACCCTCAAGATCCATCCATGTTGTTGTGAATGGGACAATTTTATCCTTTTTTATGGCTGAGTAGTATTCCGTTGTATATATATATACACCATATCTTCTTTATCCAATCATCGGTTGATGGGCACTTAGGTTGCTTCCTCATCTTGGCTATTGTAAATAATGCTGCAATGAACAGAGGGGTGCATGGGACTTTTGGAATTGCTGATTTCAAGTTCTTTGGATAGATACCCAGTAGTGGGATGGCTGGGTCATATGGCATTTCTATTTTTAATTTTTTGAGAATTCTCCATACTTTTTTCCATAGTGGCTGCACCAGTTTGCATTCCCACCAACAGTGTATGAGGGTTCCTTTTTCTCCACATCCTCTCCAACATTTGTCACTTTTTGTTTTGGTTATTTTTGCCATTCTAACAGGTGTAAGGTGATATCTTAGTGTAATTTTGATTTGCATTTCCCTGATGATTAGTGATGACGAGCATCTTTTCATGTGTCTATTGGCCATCTGTATATCTTCTTTGGAGAAATGTCTGTTCATGTCCCCTGCCCATTTTTTTGATCGAGTTGTTTGATTTTTTGTTGTTGAGCTGTGTGAGTTCTTTATATATCATGGAGATTAACCCTTTGTTGGATATATAACTTGTAAATATTTTTTCCCAATTAGTGGGTTGTTTTTTCGTTTCAATCCTGTTTTCCCTTGCCTTGAAGAAGCTCTTTAGTCTGATGAAATCCCATTTGTTTATTTTTTCTATTGTTTCCCTTGTGTGAGAAGACATGGGACATGTGCTATGATTTCATTTGTGTTAAGAAACCCGAAAACAAAAAAACAACTTTGTGCATACGTATTTGTATTACCATGGAGAAATGTGTAGAAGCACATACACCAAGCTATTAACATTGATTACCTCAGGGCCATGGTAACTATATGTCTACAGTTTGAGTTTTTAAAATGAACATGTATTGCTATTGTAATTTAAAATATACATATAGTAAGTGGGATGGATTTGGGGGGAAATTAATATGAAGACCAAGATTGAGAAGAGATCACCCAGCTGCTTTAAATGAATCCTGGTCCCCAGACTCTGAACTGCAATCTTGCTTTAGAAAGACCTTGGGGGTGACTGGGGTCTTTGCTCAGTAATTTCTAAATAATCCCAAAGAGAAGAGAGTTAGAAGACGTGAGTGGATACATTCGCTCCAGTAACTAAAAAGAGAGAGAGCAGAGATTCCTGAAATTAGAGATCAGGACGATGTTAACTCACAGCAAAGTCCAGGACAAACCCCTCAAAACGTGGCTTGTATATATTTAGGAAATGAAGTAGCAATTACTAGGAACCTGCATGGGTTCCTGGGAATTAAATCATCCTAAAGCTAAATTAATCGTATTGTGTCTCCCTAGCTCTCTCTCTCAAATCAGGGTATCATTGTAGATATAAAGTATTGAAACTTTTCTCATAATATGTAAGTATTCAAGAAAAACATGAGTTAGAAATACATGTGAAACTTCAGACCCAGAGTACTCATCAGGCTCAAGGATGCTTCTAGAAGTAGGGCTCTACCCTTGACCTTCTCCTTTCAAGTTGTTGGACACAGATATAAAAAAGGAATTTATGAAAAGTCATATATATTATATATATATATAGTAAATATATATAAAACTGATGTAAAGCTTGGAGGGACAGCTAAATATTTTTAAGGATAAAATCAGGACATGAAAAATTCCTGACAATTTGGAGAGACCACAACAATATGTAATGGAATTGGGTTACATGCAAAGTTCCTTCAGGTTCAAAAAAATCAATCCACAAGAAAGAAGGCAAGCTGGATTAATAAGAATATATATTTTTGAAGGTTGAAGAATCGTAGTTAACCCTAAAGTGACTTTTAAGCTAAATTAATGGAGGATTATAATGAAGACCGTGAGAAATTGTACTCCTGGTGTACTCTGTGGGAGTAAGGCTTGGAATGTCAAGCCCAGTCCTGGGATTGTGGGACAAACAATGTGTTCAGAGTAGAGTCACCAGAGAGAGGAGGGGTCTGGAAACCCTGAGGGCAGGGGCTGAGTCTGGTTCATTATTTTTTATTATTCCCTGTGACACTTTGCACAGCGCCTTGCACTTGGCAGTGAATCTGACTGTTGGGTTGAATTACTTCAGCGATAGTCTCTCTTCATGGAAAGATCTCAGTAGAGGTTGTGAACGACCTAGGTGTGGAGGGGAGACCCACGCTCTGCCTTGCCCTGCCACCAAGCAGAGTTCCTTGTTACCTCTCCCTTTTTCCTAACCCCCGCACATCTCACTTCCTTAAAGCCGGGTTTCCCAAAGTGTGGGCCGTGGAGCCCTGGGCCAGATGGTTTGAGTAGCACTTACACCCAGCATTAAATAATGTCAACTCTCATGGTGAAAGAGTTATTCATGTTTTAATTTTTTTTCAATCCACTGATTGTATATGGAAGAAAGTCTCTCTTTGGTGTTGATACATTTTTGACAGCTCTCTCATACCTGCTAATCTTCCCTTTTTAATAAGGAAAAGACAGGCCTGGGGCATAGAGCCGTCAGCGCCCATGCTCTCTAGTTAGAATTCTAAACATTATATTCTCATTGTATTTATTTTTAGGATTAATTTATAATAAAGGAGACTAGTTTTCCATTTAAGATAATGACCCAAAGTCTCCGATGGGAGCAAAATAAAACGTGGGAGAGTTTAATAGGGCTTTAAAGTAAGAAGATGTTAGTGAAAAATGACAGGGCTGTGCCCAAAAGCAAAACTGAAAGGATGACAGGAAAAGCAGGTCAGGTCGGGGTAAGACCAATCAGCATCAGCATCACATTGCATGGGTTTGATCACAGAAGCATAAGATAATTTATATACACTTTGAAGAAAAGCAACAAGCAGCAGGGAATTCTAGCAAGAACTCTGTGCTGAGCGATGTCTCCCAGGATGATGACCATGTTCCAACGGTAGGAAGCTGAAAGCACAGGAAAGGCAGCCTAATACAGCTCAGGGTCTCTAGGGAGGTTCTTGCCGGGAATCTGGGTGGAGTCACGGAAAGACAGGTTTGGGGTTTTGAAAAAAAAAGAACTCCAAGCCTGCAGAAGGTTCTTCAGACATCTGGTTATTCTCCTACTGACTGTGGTGGCCGGTGCAGAAAGTAAAGCTTGCATGTGAGGATTCACGTTGTGTCACCTGTCCTTTGGTTGCATTTCACAGCCTGCACAAAGGCCGAAGCTTCCTCGCTGGTGACCTGGGTGGCTCGGCCCAGAGGGACCAATTGCGGCCTGTTGTTTACATCACCCACCCTGCCTGGAGAACATTAGCAAGTCAGCAGTCTCCTTCCAAAGCGCATTTACTGAAGTTTAAAAAAACTCTGGAACAGATATTTGCACACCCATGTTCATGGCAGTATTATTTACAATAGCCAATAAGTGGAAGCAACCCAAGTGTCCAATGATGGATGAATTGAAAAACAAAATGTGATTTAGACGTGCAATGGAATATTAGTCTTAAAAAGGAAGGATATTCCGACACATGCTACAACCTGGATGAAACTCGAACACATTATGCTAAGTGAAATAAGCCAGATACAAAGGGACAGATATTGTATGATTGTGTAAGATATTCTGGAAGAGTAGTCTTCATGGACAGAAAATAGAATAGTGGTTACCAGGGAGGGGCAATGGGGAGTTATTGCTTAATGGGTACAGAGTTTGAGTTTGGCTGATGAAAAGTTCTGGAGATGGATAATGATGATCATTGTACAGCAATGTGAATGTACTTAATACTATTGAATTGTACGCTTAAAAATGGTTAAAACGATTTTAAAGAGTTAAAGAAAACCATTAAGTATGGAAGAATCCAGACTGTACCCGGCTGTGGAGAAAGTGGTGAAGGTGGAGGCCAGAGTTCTCTGTTTGTTCCCCAGCCCCACCCCACCCATTCTCCACCCTTCTCGGCCCTGCTTTATACCCCGGCCACATCAACGTTCCTCTTGCCTTCTGGCTTCTGGTTGGAGTCACTCAATGGGGAGCAATGCAGGAGGAAAGAAGAATGAGGCTGGAGAATCTGTTTCCCGGGACACCCCCTGCAGGATCACTGCCCAGTGACTGTGTCTCTTGATTAAAGGTCCCGAAGCCCTCTCTGTCTCCAGATTCTGGTGCTCCTTCCTCTTGCCTCTTCAGACCTAGGGGAGTGGCAGCTCCCACTGCCCCTTGCCCCAGGGAACAGCACCATACCTTGTGGTCTCCCCGTTCCCTACTAACACTTTTGTAAATAGTCTTATTGCTAAATTCTCAAAATGCCCAGTTTGAGCGCACCATCTGTTTTTTGATGGACTGTGGCTGATAGAAGGTTATTTATAAAGATCAGAGTTTGGGAAACACTGACCCAAAGAAAATCCACCTATATTCCCAAAATATCTCTCTGATCCCCCAGACCTTCCACATATCCAGCGAAGCCAAAGGTAAGGGACGGTGAACGGCACCATCTCCCTCCCCAGGCTCCACCCCCTCTCTTTTTCCAAGCACTTCTTTTCGGTTGCTATTTTAATAAAGAGGATTCAGCATCTACTTTTTTCTCCAGCCCCACGGACTGTAAATCACACATTTTGTACATAACAGAATTCCATTCCAATAAAACAATGACATGATTCAGATATTCCATGGAGTTTTATTCTTTTTAAAAAGCACTTCCCCTGTGTATGTTTCTAGTGAATCTTAGGTACAGATGCCCAACGATATGGGGCAATTGCAGTTCGATATGAACAGGAAAGCTGAAATGTTATCCTTGGACGCCTCTTCAAATTGGCAATGGAGGCAAAACCCTAAAATGAATGCTTTCTCCCCTCTAAAGTGGCTAATTATGCAGAAAATAAGCAAGAGCTTTGCCCTCCTTCTCAGTAGTGATGACCTAGAATAAGTTAAACTCCTCCCACTCTGAAATCCAGGGAGATGGATCCTGGCCAGGCTTAGACTATCCACATGTCATTTTCAGGTCGTGAGAAGCAGTCACACTTGCTTGTAAGCTCACTGGCTCAGGTAAGCAGACCATCCTTTTACTGCAAGAGAAGAGCAACAAGAGGGGATGTGCTCAGGGCGGGTTCCTGGTTCGTCAGGAGAAACCAGGAGTTGTATGCTCTTGTGTTTCCATGCTGTCAGGTGACAGAAGTCTACAATCATCTAGATAGGAGCCCAGGGTGCTCCGAGGGCCCAGGGTGGTAAGACAAATACATAATAGAAGTGCCTGCTAGAGGCAGAGTAGAGGGGATTCTGGATCCACACCCACGAGTGTGACCAGTGGAGGCTAAGGAGGGAGGAAATATGCAATGAGAAATCTTTGTTCCAATAAAATCTTACATAGAAACTAAATCAAACACATATAAAACAGACCATATACGTATATATAAACATTTTTTTCTCCCCATCCCAGCCTCAGCCCTATGCTTCCCCAGCCTCCCCATTGCTTCAGCCTCCATCTTGCCTCTCCCTGCCACAGCCTTTCTGTTCTTCCCACCACCCCTCACCGTGACCCACCAGTCTCAGACCCTGTGTCACCGAGCTGCCACTCCCTCCTCTTACTGCTAACCCAACTTGATCTTCCCTGGCCTCACATCTGGATCCCCATGGAAATATATAGATGTATCTCAGATAAATATAAATATGTATATGTCCAATAAAATGGAATTTCTTATATTAAAATGGGAATGGGGAATTAAAGTCTACCCTCTTTTGTTTCCTAACATCTCAACCCAAGACGGCCCAGCAGGAAGTTCAGGAAAACCCTGGGTCTTTGTCATCTCTCCTTCAAGAAGCTAATCACCATAATGAGATTGTATGTCAACAAGCATCACATCCAAGGTCAGGATCATCCTTGTGGGTGGGTGTGTCTGGGGCAGGGGTAGACAAGGGGCTTACTTGTCATGGACAGGCAAAGGGGCAGTGCAGAACCTCCCAACAATGATAGTCTGGTCTTTTTTCCAAACTCGGTTGGAAGCCTGAAACTTGAATTTCACTTGGTTGATCTGGCACTGCGGGTTGGGGTGAACTATGACTCCTTTCCCCTGGTGTTGCTGTCTAGGTCTGCAAGGAAAAGGGAGAGCAAGTTACCATAGCACCCTGGGTCTTCTTTCCCCTTGGCTCCTATGGGGCTCTGCTGGAAGCGTTGGTTACCTGTTACACACCAGAGCTTCCTCCCAGAAGGTGGGGACCATAGTCCTTTGTATCACCCTCACCAGCCCCCTGCCCGCATACCCACACCTTTGAACATGGCTCAGAAAGCATGTGTGGATTTTTGAAAGTCAGTAAGTGGACACTGCAGCAAAATAGTAGCTCTTGGATTTTCATATATGGAAAAATGTCCCTCGTTCCCAGAGTCCTGGTTAGAGAAGAGATTCACTTTCAGAACCAACTGCCTGGAAGTCGGGCCCTCTGTTAGTTCAGTTCAAAGCATTTTGTGGGAGGACTACTCTATTTGAGACTATGACTGTGTGGATGGGAAAAAATAAACAAACAAAAAACAGATCTTGAAGCCAGAGAGAGCTGAGGTGGAGACCAGGTTTGTATCTTCCCAGCTGTGTGGTTTTGGAGTCACATAATCCTAGGTCTACACCCTGGCTCCCTCAGCGCTAGCTGTGAACTTGAACACAGGGTTTGGATTCTATTGACTCAGCCTGGGGACCCAGAGTGAAAATAATCCGGGTGTCTCTTAACCCACCCCCTTGGGCTTACCCCTCAAATTCCCCACTGGTTTGCAAGATTCAGCCACCACTTTGGCCTCATGGCCTGAGACAAAGACGAAGGAACCATCAGAGGCAGAAGGGACCCTGAGAAAGAGGAAGAGCGGGGAGGACGCTGCTTCAACCTCTGCACATCCGCACTGGGTGCCGTCAAGAGGGGAGCCACGGCCCGGCCAGCTCGGTTTCCCTTTCCTTTCTGGCCTCTGCAGAGTGATGAAATGTCTTAACCCAGCCTTAGTCATATAGTTTGTTTTTTCCTTTTGAGAAAGATCCTGTATAACTTTAAAAGCTGTTCTTTTTTTAAAAAATTTCAGAAGTACTTTGAAATATTTCAGAGACAAAGTAAGTAGACTGTCCCCTTTAAGAAGCTGCAATAGGAGCAGCTTGCAAACTAGAAGGGGTAGAAAGGACCCTGTGAATGGCCTGGGGATTTGGCCCAGGTAAATTTTCTAATTAGAAGGAAACCTGGGGGCTTCACAAAACTATAGAAAGTAGGGGAAAGATCACACAGAAGCCCTCATCCTCTCTTTTCAATTTTTGTTCTGCAAGAGAAAAACACAAGGAATTGAAGATAATCATGTTCGGACAGCATTCTTCGAAAGAGCAATGCAAATCTCTCGGGAGAGGGAAGAATTGTGATTGTCCATTCAAATCACTCAGCGAGCGTTAAAAGGTCTATCTGTGAGACCCAGAGATTCTGCTGCGATTGGTCTGGGGTGAGGCTTGGCGACGGTATTTTTCAAAGCTCTCCAGGTGATTCTAAAGTGCAGCCAGAGTTGTGTGTCACTGTCATGACTCCTGCCAGCGTTGGCTCATCTACCAACGGGCTGGAGAGGTGATGAAAATACCCTTGTAGAAGTAACAACCTTGAACTGATGTAATGAAAATTATTCAGCTATAATCTGCAAACTATAATCTGCCAGCTATAATCAGCTATCATTTGCAATCTTGAATCCCGCTCAGTGCTCAGGTGGGCGCCCGAAGACCCGTGTTGGGGAGCTGACTGCCTGCTGTACCTTGCTGTGTGGCCTGGGGGAGCTGGAACCCTGGCTGGTGGCAAGGTGTTCGGGAGCCCAGAGGTAGTTCGCCCCTCCCAGCAGAAACTCCTCTTCCCTGACGGTGAGGTTAACGTCCAGCACCGCAGCCTCAGAAACGTTTCTATGCCCAAATCTGATGTGGTCGCTCTCTTGTTTAAAATTCCCAGTGGTTCCCCAAACTGCTCTCAGGATAAAAGCCAAAATCCCGAACTTGCTCCAAGACCTGGACTGGTCTGGCCCTGATTGACGCCAGCCTCCTGTCATCCCCCTGCTGTCTGCTCCCAGTGTCACATTCTCACTCACCCCCTGCCTGAGTACCTCCTGCAAATCCTTCAAACCTTTCCTCAAACGTCACTTCCTCGCACTCGGTCAGGCTCCGTCTAACATGACCTCATGCCATCTGCCTCTGTCGACAAGTGTCCATTTCTATGTGTGCTCCCTGGTCATCTCCTTGTCTGTGCTCCAGCCATTCTGCTGCAAACCATATTTCTCAGGCTCCCCTGCCAGCAGGTTCCAGGGAGGTCTAAGGCACAGGAGGCACTCACGGTGGGCAACTGCTCTGGGCAGTGGTAACGGAGCAACTGCGTTTCCTCCCGGCTTCCAGCTCCTGCCAAGCACACCTCCCTGTGGAATCCCGCTCAGTGCTCTGCCAGCATCATCCCTAGCTTTGTCCCTCTAGTCCTGAGCTGGGAGTGACTCCTGTTGCTGATCTCTGCCTTGCCTCCCCATCCCCGTTTTGGGTTTTCAGCTCTCCCAACATATTTGTAATGAGTTCCTTGTCTCAGATTCCTTCTGTTGGACCTAGTCTGGGCTCTGGGTCTGCAGTGGACCCTGACTGAGACCGTGACTTGTCTGATGACTCCGTCTCCTGCAGGCCTGTGAGAAACTAACCAATTGCTTTTTAAAGACACACGCTCTGCTGCTGCTGAGTTCCTAAGCCCTCCTTGGCCTGTGGCTTCCCACAGTGAGGTTCTCTGCCCCTTCTTCTCAGGCCTGCTTGGTGCACATGTGACTCAACAAAGGAAGGAAATCCTCAGCCCAGTTTCAAGGACTGGCACCACCAGCATCAGGCCCTGCCGGCCCTCACCTTGCACTCCTTGGCTAACTGACCCTCTGCCTGGGACTCTATTCTGGTAACCCACCAGCACGGCCTCCTGCCCGGAGCGGGTGCTTCCCCAGCTCTGGACAGCCCTCCCTGGGCTAGTGGCTGAGGCCTTTCTACTTGCTGACGTCTCTGATGCCCCCTGCCTAGACTCCCCAATACTGTTTCCTACTGGGGACCCAATTCCCACGTTCTCACCACCTGTTGGGGCACCCTATTACTGCTGCCTGCCCACCTCATCTGCTCTAGTCTGCATACACTACGCTTGGACCTAGTACTGATTCTGAGCCTGGAATAGCTGCCCCTCACGCATCTCTGGATGCTGCGGTCACCCCCACCCCAAGGCTGGTCGGCTCCGCCCACCCATCCACGATCACACAGTGCCTGACCCGAGATATACATGTGTGCGCGTGCGCGTGTGTGTGTACTGAAACTGGAAAGGCGACTAAGTCCTAAGGAGGGAGACCAGCCACGTGGGACACTTACGTACATGGTGATCTTGACCGAAGAGGTGACATTGCCGCTAAGAAAGGTGACCGCGATGCTGGTGTCCTTGTTTCTCGGCTCCTGCAAGTAAAACTCCACGAGGCTGTGATGCACTAAGAAAGCAAAGCAGAGCAGATGACTGAGCCAGAGGTCAGTGGTGACAACGCGCAAAAAGCCCCAAAGCGCAGCAGCAGCGTGGTCAGGAATCTCCGCTCTGCCTCCCAGTCGCTGTGGGACCTGGAGCAGATTACCTGTCACGCAGATCCTCAGCTTCCTCAAGAGCAGATTGGGGATAATAAAAACAGATACCCCACAGGTCTGAATGAGAATTAAATGAGTGAATACATAGAAAGTCCTTAGCGGGTGCCTGTGCCAAGTAAGCAGTCAATGCATGTCAGTTTTTATTATTGCTTGTATCGCTATAAGGTCCCACTCCTCCCTGCTTGGTGACATCAGCCTAGTGGTGTGATTTTGAAAGAACCAAAAAGGACCTATGTTATCCTAAATAATTGACTCATAAAATATAGCAATGCCCCTCCCCCATACACACAGTGTCGGGGACCCAGTCGTGTGTGTAGGAGGCAACTGTTGCCCTGCCTGTGGCAGCTGGGTGCCTGTGTGTGTCTTGGTTAGAACACGGGCTGAGAAATATGACCTACTGACAGCAGGTTCTCAGAAGAGGGGGCGAGAGGGGAGGCAGACGGGCATGGGAAGGGTGCGGATGGGGGAGCGGGAGGACCTGGAGCTGCATCCTGACGTTTTCCCGCAGCCGTGTAGCCCCAGCTGTGGGCACATCACTTAGCCCCTCAGAGCCTCCCTTTCCTCACACCCACCTCTCAGAGCTGGGCTGTCAAGTGAGCTGACATTTGTGAACACCCACAGTTGACTCTCCTAACCCACCTCATTCCTAAGAGGTAGCCATGAATTCTCTCTGGCCGGAAGTTAGAAACACCCCCATCTCGTCTCCCAAATTCTCCCATGGACAAAGGGAAGGGAATTACTACTTATTGAGTTCCAGTCGCTGTGCTGGTGACTTCTGTATACCCTTTTATTTTATCCTCACAATTGATTCTTTGAAGTAGGTACTGTTATTGTTTCTATTTTCATATGATATGGGGATCAGAAAAGTTAAGGAACTTGCTCCTGATCACACAGCTGGCAAGTGGAGAAGAGGAGATTCAACTCCAGGTCTGCATGACCAGAGTTTGAGCTTTGGGCTCTACTCCCACTGCACCAGGCCTTCTAGCACCGAAAAGGTATGGCCACAAAGATCCCTCCACCAACCAGACGTGAGCTGATCAGAAAATCAGTTAGAATTAGGGTGGCCATATAATTTACCATCCAAACCAGCATACTTTTGTCCTGTACACACAATAAACCAGACAGGACCCCAGGATCACAAGTGTAAGCCAGGAAGTACAGTCAGCCTCGTTGAGATGCAAACAGCACAGATGGGTCCACCTGTAACGTATTTCACAGATTCTAAGACACACTTTCCTCTCATGTTTAACATCTTTTGCAATCACTGGCATCTTAGCTGCAATGAAATGCAGTGGTTAGAAGCAACAGTGCACAGTTGGAATATGTATACGAAGGGGAAGGAGGGCAGAGGGCAAGGATCAATATTCCTCAGGGAGCCTGACCTAGGAGGGCTGCCAAGGTGGGAGACACACAGGATGGGCACAAGGAGGGGGCAAAGAAGTATGGCAGGAAGGAAGAAGCCAGAGGCGACTCCCAAGTACCACTCTAGAGGGAGTACACGTTGGAGGGCAGATTTCCGTGGTAGGAGGGGAGGAATTAGGATCAGTATAGAGAGAGTAAGAAACCACCAACACCTCATCTGTAGAGCAATGGACTGACTGACTCCAAAAGTTCTGGTTCTATCTAAGACCATTAGCGACTTCACCCACTTCTCGTGACATCTTTGCCCCAGTCTTCCACTTCCCACCTTGGCCGCCATGCTGAGGTGGATACAGCCTAAGTTGGAGCCCTGGATTCTGCTGGATGGCACACTCGCAGAGCTGAGCCATGTATTTTCCCCCATCTCACCACAGTATGGAGCCTTGGAAGAAGTCAGAAGGTAGACTTTCACTTCCTTGGGAAGTGGCTCTATCTTGACACCATCTTGTTCCACCAGCCCTGGAAATAAAGAAGCAAAGACAGCAGAGCCCTGAGGAGGCCATTTCAGGGTCCTGTGGTATCCAGCCATTATTATTAGTTCATGCACCCGTTCATTCTACAGACAACTGCACTGTACTCTCATTGTGTGCCGTGCCCTATGGTAAGTCCCAGGATACAAGCAACTCAGTCCAGCAGAGGATGGACACACAAGGAAACGGCAAGCACATTCTTCAGATCAGCTGGCGTATTCTCCGGAGATATTTATAAGAAATTTGAAATTAGGTCTCTAACTTGTAAATAACAATCTATATGACAGTTGTTCTAACGGCATGTGTGTCCTGTGCAGTGGGAGCCCCGGGAAGTGTTTGACCTGAAGAATAGTGGTTGGAAAGTTGGGGAAGGGCATTCCAGATAGAAAGTACAGTTGGGCAGAGGCCCACGGGGTGAGGAAACATGAAAAACTCTCAGGAGTATGAGTAGTTAGCATCCTGGAGGGCTCACTGCCATGGAAGGTATAGTGAGAGATGAGGCTGGGCAGACAGTGTGAAGTGGTTCTCACACCAGCCGGACTGTCACATGTGGGTGGTAAGTGGGAGAGTGAGGAAGGGGGAAGGAACCATTTACACTTCCCAGGAGTTTCTCCTGGACTCCTTCATCCTGGATAGCCCCAGGATATTTGCAGCAATAATCTGCACAAGATGAGATGAGGTCAGATCCCTCTGCCTTCCTGGAGCTCTTCTCCCCAGACTGGCCTGGATCATTCAGGAATGTGCTCCACCTGACCAGAAATTAGGCACCTCTCTAGTTGGCGCATGGCCACCACAGCTTCACACCTCTACAGTGGGCCACGTGTGCCAGTCTTGGGGACTGTCCCACAACACCTTGATTTAGAGTCTGTAAGGAGTTGGAGAATGGCTGGCCTAGCCAGAAAGACCTATAGCAAGCATCCTTTCTGAGAGAGGGGTCAGGCGCTCTGGACTATACTGATGTTTCTAGAGAGCGTCCTGAGACCAGACTTGTGGGCAAGGGGCTGTGTGTGAAGGATGTGTGTAGAGTGAGTATGGCATCAGGCAGAAGCATAAAGGGTGAAGGGTAGAATACAGAGGGCCAAATGCCATCTCCCAGGTGAGAACAGGCTGAACACCTCATCGGTTAATTTCTTCACCCCAGTCGGGTAGATTTCTTCCCCACAGGAGATCAGGACTTAAAGAGGTGATAAGTAGCAAGACCTGGACTTTCCCCAAATTGTCAAAGGAAGACGAAAGAGTGGCATTTACCGATCCTTGGACAGGAAAGCAGAAAAGGGTTAAAACAATCCAGACAATGTCCAGCAAGGAAAGCCTTGTAGCTGGCACAGGGAAAGGCCATCAACGGACAGGAATTCTCCAGGGCGCTGATGTAAAGGTGCACAGCCCTCATGTGATCACAGATCAGATAACTGTAGCCTGAACAGGGAGGAAAAACACAGCAAAGGTTTCAGTTCAAGACAAATGGAAACTCCCTCTGTGTTACTTATTGTAACTCTATTGAATGTTGCATTCCAGCAGGCTATAAATACATGGGATGTCCCCAGAGCCACATTTTAAAAATATTAGTTGGCATAGTTACTGCACTCTCCCTCTTCCTTTTCATTTTCCTAGGATACCTAAGCTTAATCTACCAAGAAAATTGCTTCTTTTGAAACCCATTCTTCCGTGATCATGCAAACTCTCTTTCTGAAAATGGGAGCATATGGAGAGTTGAAGACTCCGACCCTACTTCTCAAAATGGATATCTGTCTGCACATTTTTATCTTCTGTATCATCACCCACACAACCAAATGTTTACAACCTTGTTACACCCAACCCTGGAATGAGACAATGAAGGGAGTCAGCAACAGCTCATGGTCAATCTCTGAAAGCAAATGTGCTGAGGTTCACTTGGCCAAAGGACTGATATGCTGAATTTGCCAAATGTCCCAATTTAACAGAAACTTGGTTTTCTTGTTATTGTTGTTGTATATTATTTTAAAAGTTGCAATAACTCACATTGGATGAATCGGCTGGGGCTAAGAGGTCTGTAGTGAGCCACAACTCCAGAGTTCTCGGTCTTCAAACTTTTCCTTCACCTTGGGACCCACTAAGAGGGACCTACACCAAATCTGAGCTGTGTGTTGACTTTCCTTTCTCCATGGTTGGGACACTGTCTAAGGCCAAGCTCTTCTAACTGCAGCAGGGAGCTGGGACAGACACAAACTAAACAGTTCTCAAATTGTGTTATGAACAAAAATGAAAAGTGGTCAACTAGAATGCCACAGAAAATTTCAAAAGCCGTTAAAACCAAACTATCCCATTTAATTAGAATTGCTGGAAAATTTATAAATTGTTAAAAGAAACATGTTTTGGGGAAAATCAGTAAATTTGGTAAATTAGATTAATGAGTATTCAATAAAATTGTCAAAAGAATCCTCAAAATGTTAAAACATTGGCAGAGCAGGAAAAGACTAAAAACACAGTCAACAGAAGTCAGGGTAAAATTCCCATATGAAATGATGATTGGTTGGCTATGTTCATAAGAAGAATATAAGAAGAGTAAACAACCCTTGTTTGATAATTTTAATATTATTTGAAATGATAATAAGAAAAATATATCCAGTGAATATATTCAAAAAGAACATTCCAGAGGAATATATTTAGAAGAGAAGAAATATATATTCATTAAACGTATTCAGGAAAATTATCTTGAAAACAATTTTGGAGAACTGTTAAATTTAGTAAATTTGGGGAAAAGATCATGCAGAGAATTGATCCTTTAGCCAGGCAGCTTTGGGCAAATTGATCTGCTTCTGCCACAACTAGGCTGTGCAGAGGATGTAGCTAGTGTAGACTTATGCCACAAAGCTGGGCCCGGGAAGAAGAGCTTATTGGCTTGAGGGATGTTAGATCACAGCAGGGCCTAAGAAGTGGGAGGGCAGCATAAGCATGGTGCAGGCTTTTCACTTCAGGCACTCCTCCCCCAGAATTCCTGGGCTCCAAAGACAATCATTCGATAAGTGCTGAGCAAGCTTTATGGGACCTGGCAAAGGACACAGGAAGGAAAACCCTCTGTGGGTCACACTGGATGACTCTACATGAAGGCTGGTGGTGAATTCCAGTCTCTAGGGTAACTTTCCAACTTTCTGGCTTTCTTACCTGCATGAATGAAGCTGGGACAGCCGGGCTGGTCTTGGCCTCCGTTGACGAAGTAGTCCACATGTCCGACAGGAATGCGAATACCCAGATCTGAAAGGAGGCAGAGCCCCGTTAACTTCTTACTGCAGGGGCATATGTCCCATGTCCCACAGCAGGGTCTGCTGGTGGCAGAGCCCAAGGTCTGACCTCAGAAGCCCACCCACTGTCTGTGCTGCATGGGTGCCCACCTCACTCCCGAGTGCTGTGAGCCTACAGAACTAGCTCTCAGTTTTCTAAAGGGGCAAAGGAAGCAAAAGAAGCAAAGGAAGCAGAGAAGAATAAATTCATAAGATACTCATATTTGCTAAATAAAATCAGGAAGAATATCCCTTAACACGTGTTTTTATAAATCAGGAACTATTATAAGCTTGGTAAATTTCCTTGTCAAATAGTTTCTATTTTGCTTCTGGCAACACTTCAGATAAATACGTTTGAGGCCACATTTCCACAGTCTCCCGCGTAACATATTTTTGTGCTCTCCTGACTGAGCAGAAGTATGACCTGGCTCTGAAGAGATGAGTTCGAGAGCCTGTTGCCCTCATCTCATCATTGTGACCATATCTGACCCCTCTGACTGGGTCAGATCCAGCTGCCAAAGACCCTGATTTTCTCCTTCATATCATCTGTTGCTGTTGTAAGCAATTGATGGGTATTATTTGATTAATGTCATCTATCCAGGGGTTAAGCAATGACCTAGAAGTCATCCTCAGTTCCTTCCTTTCTCTCACTCCCTGCATCCAGCCCATCACCAGGCCGGTCAGCTCTACCTCCAAAATCTATTCTGAATCTTTCCACTTCTCTCTGTCTCTACTGCCACCACCTCTGCCCAAGCCACCATCCTCTCTCACCCAGACTACCACTGCAAACACCCTCCAAAGAGCCTCTGGGCTTCCCTTTGTGCCTTCCTGCAGTCCATCCTCTGCATAGCAGCCACAGAAACTTTTTAAAGAAGTTCAAGTCATTGCCTGGTTCCCACTGATCGTAGAATAAAACTTAAACTCCTTGCATGCCCAGCTTGGTCCTGCTCCCTCTTCTCTAACTGCGCTCGGGACCTCATTCACTGTCCTCTAACCACGGCGTTTTCTTTCCTGTCCCCACCCATGTCCAGGCTTTTCTTTTGGTTGTCCTCTCCACCTAGAATGTTCTCCCAGCTCTACCCAGGGCTGACTCATGCTCATCTGCAAAGTCTCACTTTGAATATCGCCTCCTTGGACAGACTTTCTTCAATAATCCTACTTGAAGTAGGCCCCCTGCCCAAGTCACATCTGTCCCACATCCTTCATTATCATAACCACAACGTGTAATGATCTTATCTGTGTACTTGTTTGTAAGCTCCACAACAGCAAGGCCATTACTTGTCTTTTTTTTCTGCTGAGTCCCCAATACCAGCAGAGTACGTGACACATGTGAGTGCCTAAGAAATAGTTATTGAAGGAATAAAGGAATGCATGCTTGCCCGACTGGCCTATATGTTCCACATGGGCAGGGACTTTATTCAATGTCTTGTTGATTGCAGTATTCTCAGTGCCTACTAAATAGCTCAATAAAGATTGAATAAATGGAATAATTATAAAGATTGATTGAATAAATGAAATAATTTGGGGGGTCACGTTAGGAAGAGATCCAGCTTTGAAGGGGATTGGGAGGCCTAGCTCAGGTAAATGGGCACCTAATAAGTCACCTATTTAGCAAATTTAGTGACAGAAGGGGTTAACCCTGTTAATTAATGCAATTAATTAACCCAACAGCTAAGCAGAGGCCTATGGGTTTCGGGTTCCTAATGAAACGAAGATAAGAAAGAGGGTTGAACAAGATGACTGCATGGTTTCTTCTAGAATCATGAATCTGTGAGTTATGGATGCTAAAAAAATGCTTCTGACCAAAGGAAATGAGACATAGACATCTCTCACTCGAACTGCAGACACTTCGGGTCAGAGACAGACGTTATTTCTTCTTGCACCCACCATGCTGAGCACAGGGCCGGGGACAGACTCCGTGAGTATTTGATATCAAGTAGAAATGAGAAGGACTGCTCACCTCCTTTACCAGCCGGTCAGAAGAGCTTCATTTGCTCATATGGAATCAGAGTTGGAGGAGGGGTGTCTTCCCTGTGCCTATCATTATTGGAGGGGGAATTTCTCGTTCTTCACTGGACTGAAGGGCTGGGCTCATCCTCCAGGGAGGAAGGAAGTACTGAGAGGCCTGCATATCTGCCCCGGGAGTGGAATGCCCCAATCCCCTGGGGCTAGGCACATTCACCCTGAAAAAGCAGCATGACTTTCCCATATATCAACCAGGCAGCAGTGCCCTCAGAAGTATGACCTCAGCACAGGTTTAGTGTTGAATCAGAGAATGTGACTCACGAGCAAACATTTTTGGTCCACGAATGAGAATCTTCCTGCCTGCAGCTGGCTTAAAATAAAACCATTCACCTCAGTGTCAGAGACTGACAGAACTGGAAGAGACATTCAAGACCACTGTTAAACTCCTCACTGCGCAACAGAAGCTCGGAGCGGGAAGGAATCTGCCCAGGGCCACACAGCTAGATGCCAGTCTTCTAGCCCCTGCCCTATGCTGATTCCCCAACCCCAGGAAGGTCACCCCAGCTCACTGTCCGTGTCTGTGTGGATGGCTTCCACGAAGAGGGCGTCTCCAGCATCCAGGCGCTCCTCCAGGCTGGCTCTGGTGTACTCTGGTCCAGCGGGGTCCAGACCTGCAAGGATAGACTGATGTCAGGGGCTTCCTCTCAGCTGCAGGAACCCTCATGGACTTACCACAACCCAGCCCAGCAGCCCTTCCGGTTCAGGTCAGCGAGTCCAACCAGGACCCAAGGGTGGAGAACTAGCTCAGGACCACCCTACCCAGAGAACCCCACTGTGTCGTCTCTAACCTCTCAACAACCCAGCTTCTCTGGCTGTAAAATGAGCTAGATAACACCAACCATTTGGCAAGGGTTAATGTGAGTGATATTAATCCTCATGTAAGAATAACAGTAGCTATACTTTGTGAGCAGTTACTATGTGCCAGGCCTCCTGCTGGGCAGTTTCACACACTTGAGTCCCCACAAGAACACAGTGAAGTAAATCTTACTCTCCTCACGTCTTAGTCTGGATCCCTTTCCCTCTTCCTCCCAAAATGCAGGCCCTGAGACAGGCATTTAAAGGGCAAGTAGCTTATTTGGGAGAAGATAGAAGAAAGCATAGTGAGGGAGTGGGAAAATGACTCAGAGAAGGAAGGAAAATTTTAATGACTGGGTTATCACCTTGGGCAACTGAGTCCTCTCCCGTTGGGCCCCTCTGAGGGACTCTGTAGAACAGGCCTCAGAATTGTTCCATGGAAGGGCCAGGAAGCTGGGGTATTTACCACACAACTCTAGTCCCTTATGGATTGAGAATGGTTCCTGGAGCCTAAAGTCCCCTGAACTTTGCAGATATTTAGCAAAACTGTCTAACAGTGATTTTCACAGTGGGCCAAGGAAATACGGGCTGTTACAACCCATTTTACAGATGTAGAAACTGAGGCTTAGAAAGCAAAACATGGCCTCTTACACCGACATTAGAGATCCTGCAATAATAACACAATACCGTTTCATGCAAAAGGACCACAATAAATAAATTGTATTGGTAATAGATGACCCTGTGGTCACAAGACCAAAGACTCAACCCGCCCCCCTGCTCGCCTCAGCAAAGGCACTTCTAGGCATTCTCTCTCTACCTCTACACCTGGGACGGCAGGCAGGGAAGAATGTTACCTGTGATCCGTCCCAACTGGCCTTTGTAGAAATGTCCCACCATGCCCCCAACGTGGGCCCCTAGGCTGACACCAATGATGTGGACGGAGGACTTCGATACACCCAGCACCTAGAACGGGACATTTACAGGGAGCTGTATGTGGGCCCCAGTGGCCCCTGGCCTCACAAGGTCACACTTTTCCCTGTGGTTTCAGAAGCAGAAGGCCCCGGGTATGCTACACTCGCACACAGGCTTCAGGAAAAAGAGGCAGAATTCCCATCCCATGTATCACTTGCCCTCTTCCTGGCCTCCCCTCACTTTCCCTTGACAATCCCCTCACTTTCCCTTTGGTGCCCAAAGTGTGTGAGTAATGACTGTGGCCATTCCCTGTTGAGTGACTAAAAAAGCTGGCCTTCGGTACTCTCTATCTAAGGTGCAGTGGCACATTTTACAGAGGCGGAGCGGGAGGCTCAGAGAGGTTCCAGAACCTGCCCAAGGTCAGCACTGTAAGTGGCAGAGCTGAGATTTGAACCGAAGCCCCACAAGCCACTGGGTGGCTCTGCTTCTGTCCTAAAGCTCCTCCTCATGTGTCGTTTCTTTCTTTCTGACCCCTCGCCCCTCCATAAACAGAAAAAACTCACCCCAAGCTCTCTGCACCTACCAGGAGTTTACTGAGGAAACGAGAGATCTCGAGTCCCAGCTTGACCACATTTTCCACGGCCGAGTAGTAGGCCGCTGTAGAGCCGTAAACCCAGTCCACGGCAATCACGTTCGCATCCGCTGCCCGCAGAAGGGCCTCAATGAATTTATTGATCCAGGAAGGCTTTGTTCCTAAAGCTCTAGACGTGGGGCCAAGAAAGGATAGGAAAATTATCTGCCAAGCTGATATGCATTGTCGTGGAAGCCTCTATTAACAGAATAAACCCAGAAAAAAACAATCAAAACTAGAGAAGAGAGTATATCTGCAATAAATCACACAGCTCTTTGAGCACAGGAAGGACAGAATCCCAAAGTGACCAGGGCTGCTGCCTGCACACATGCAGGCTTTGTGTAAATTATAGAGGGGACCTTTTGTCCAGGGAGATGCAGCCTCATGCCAGGGCTCAGAACTCAGGTCAGTTTCACTCATTCATTCATTCAGCAAATGGGCCAGGCAGTTTGCTAGGTGCTTTGTGAGAAATAAAGAAAAGCAAGATATAGTTCCTATCCTTCTGGAATTTACAGTATGATAACACTTTTCTAGGAAAAGGAGAATGATAGAAAAATTTCAGAAAGCTTTCCCAAGAGGTTGGGATTGGAAAAGAAGTTTTCTCAATGGCCCATGGTACGGGAACAAGCAGAGCACGCTCCTGTGGACAGAGGAGCACAGACTGGGTATGTGCCATGCAATGTGGCCTCGGGGGAACTAGGGCAGACAGAGTGACGAGCCTGATGAGCTCTCTAGCTCTACTGGCTATCTCTGGGTTGGGGGTACACACTCAGTCTTGGACAGGGGTTGAACTCAAGATTTACTAGAGGAGACCTTGGCACAAGGGGAGGAGGGATGCCTAAGGAGGGATGGGGCTGAGTGCCTGCACTTCAGGGATTTGAGAAGCAGAGAGCCCAGAGACCAGGAAATGGTGATCCTTTGTGGAGTGCCTTGGTGCCCACCTCTTCACAGCGTGCTCCCCAACTCTCGTTGCTCTGTAGAGCTCCTATTTCACCACCTTCTCCCCTTGCCTCCTTCCAGCAACCTTTCCGTTTCTAGCCTTGTCAGTGGGCTTTGGAGAGAAGATGGTGAAAGGAAGAATGGCGATTGAGTTGAGACTCAGTGGCTATATATTACAACAAAACTTGGACTGTAAAACATCAAAAAAATTGAAGAAGAGAAGTGTCTGGCTCCCGAGAAATGCTAATCTCTGGGTCTGATGGAAGCAGCACCTATAAGTAGAAGTTTCTTAGGTCATGTAACCAGGGAAGAAGTGAAGAAGAGGAAATAAAACCCTTGGTAAAAGCACCATATGTTACCCCTGAGTGACTGCAAAGCCTGTGATGTCATTGGCTGAGACGAATCATAGAACCTATGCTTCAGTTATGAAAACCAAGGCTCTGTGTGCTAGAGTGACTTGTCCTGGATCACACATATTTACTGTTGGGGACTGTGTAGACAAGACTGAGGGGGAGGAGTAACGTATATGGCCAACAAGAATGAACAACATAATGTGTGTTCATGTTGACTGGAGACGTCTTCAAAGACAGCAGATGAGGGATGGAATATGTGACAGTAAATCCATTTCTTCTTTTGCTCCCCATTAACTTCCTTTGGCATTATGGTCACTTTCTAGTTCTTAGCTGAGGTGATCCTATTGGTTGCTTAACTCTTACCTGAATCCATGGATAATTAGTTTGGTTCCCAGAGTGACATTGAACCCAGAGTTTTGGATGTCACTACTTTCTTCAACCAGCTGCCCACAGCTAGGATGCGAAGGGGTGAAGAGGAGAAACCGGACTTTGAGATTGGTGCCTCGGAGGAGATTGGCGTTCTGGAAGTCAGTGCACTCTGGCAGTTGGGTAGGAGGTGCATCTCCTAAAGGAAAAAAAACAAGAACAGTTCAAGGTGAGGTCATCTGTTCTTAGAAGGAAGAAAAATGTTCTTGAAAGGAAGAAAGAAACAGGGGCATACAGGTATTATAAATCATTGAGCGCATTAATCAGACTCATTTATTAAAGAGCATCATTTCTGTAACTGAAATGAATTTTTTTCGTGTCTAAAAGTAAAATGCCAGAGAAGAATATAAATATTGCTCACCTAGAGGAGATTAAAGCTCATAGCGATATGGATATCATTATGTGCTAAATCACGTCCCCCCATAAATTCATATGTTGAAGTTGTAGCCCTCAGTACCTGAGAATGTGACCGAATTTGGAGGTAGGGTCTTTACAGAGGTAATTAAATCAAAATGAGATTGTTAAGGTGGTCCTTAATCCAATATGACTGATGTCCTTATAAGAGGAGGGCACATTGTAAGAATTTGGACCATGTGAGGAGGAAAAACCCTATGAAGACACAAGGAGTAGATGGCCATCTGCAAGCCAAGGAGAGAGGCCTGGAACAAACCCTTCCACCAGGGCTTTCAGAGGAATCAACCTACTGCACCTTCATCTCAGACTTTGAGCCTCCAGGACTGTGGTTTAAGCCACCAGTCTGTGGCTCTTGGTTATGGCAGCCCTAGAAAACTAACACAGGTTTCTCAAAAGAACCCCAGGCAAAGAAATGAGCAGCTGCCCTGGGGACTAGGCTCACCCTGGTCTGAACACCCCACTCCAGCCTCATCACTTCTCACCCTCGTGAGCAGTCCAGCACTGCTCCCTAGCCTCCCAGTGCCCAGGGCACGGCCGCCTAGCCAGATGGTAGAGTAGCCACATCTACTCTACAGCACCTTCCAACGGACACCTTCAAACAGTATATTTTATGGTCAAGGTCAGTGAAGGATGGTTTAAAATACTGAACTGAAAAAGGCAGCATGAAACTGCTGCTTTCCATGGAACTAAAAATCTAGCCCATCTTCGAGATCCAAAATCCCACAGCCACATCCACTTCTGTGTAAAGAGGCGGGTTTCCTGACGCCCAGCGTGTCTTACAGGGAGAGACCAGAAGGAGCAGCAGGGCACACACTGACACACAGCACACGGACCCAGTCGGGGCGCTGTTAGCAGCTACCTCACATTCCTGCCCTGGGACAAAGCCATTCACAGAATCAGAGGAGAGGTCCAGATTGCAGACTTTGGTTTGTGCAGGCCCCTTCACCAAGAATCCAGCAACTTTAGTTTTCTGGGATGGTTATCTGCCTTCAGAGGTAAGTGGGCAGCACTTATACAACAAGTGTGTGGATCCAGGGTGCTCTGGGATGTGGTACTTAGTAGACTGTGGGATCCCCACCCTTAGAGAGTGCTAAGGTGCATCAGCAGTTTCACCACTTGTGTTTCTGGGCCCCAGACCTGGTCCCCAAGTGCCCTTGCACATCCCTTCTGAGCAGCCAGGTCTTGGACACTCCCTGGATGAAGCCCCACTCTAAGAGTGTACCCCTCCCCCTCCTCAGCATGCGATTTGAGCTCCCTTGGTACACGGTACACAAGAGAGAAAGATGCCTCATTCTACGACCTCATCTGCCTTCTCTAGCCTTTGGCTTTTTGAAGAAAAGATGAAAAGACTTTGCTTGAGCATGAGATTTGAATGACATAAATGAATAAATTTGCTCGATTGGTCACATACGGAAGGCTGCCTCCACCAGACAGACAATTGAGTCCTTTTAAACGAGCATAGTTGTCCTAAAGCAACGCCCACAAACATCAAGGAATCAATAGCATCCTGACAACATTAGCTAAACAAAATGTAATAAAATTAGAAATCAATAACAACAATAATTTTGAAATACATTTGGAGATTTAAAACCTCCCTTTTAAGTAATGTGTGTATGGGTTATGGAGTCCCTAGTCTCTAGTCTCAGTGAAGACCAGAGGATGTTAAAAACTGAATGACAATAAAACCAATACATATCCAAAATTGAGTAAAAAGCAAAAACAGCACGAGGGGATGCACATAACTTTTAATGCAAATATTAGGGGGAAAGGAAAGATATGGATTAGGTAAATTAATCTCGCAACTCAGAAAGTTGAAAAAAATACAGCAACTCAAAATAAGGGAAAGAAATATAAAAGAAATCATTATAATTAAAGAAAACAATGAGATATGAAGGACTTTGTTCATGACTCAGTCAGAGCAGTTGCCCAAGCCGAACCTGCTGGAGTCATCTCTGATTTCCCTTTCTCCCACACCCCACATACAAATGGTGAGTAAATCGTGTTGGCTCTCCCCTCAGAACAAAGTACTCAGAATCAAACCGTTCTCACTACCTACGGTGTTACCAGCTTGGTCCAAGCGACCGCCATCTCTCAAATCTATCACCGAAGCTGCAGCTATTTTTCCTGCCTCCCCTCATGGCCAAGTCCGTCTGTTTGCAACACGGTAGCCAAAAAAGCAAGTCACATCTCTGTGCAAAAGCCTCCAAGGCATTTCATTCAGAATAAAATCCAAAATCCTAACAGTGGATGAGAGCTCTAAATTTAGATCTAAACCCCCGCTCCGGGAGCCCTTTGCCTGTCCGACTACGGCTTTCTGTGTTCCAGCCCCGCCCCCCCCCCCCCCCCCACACCCCGTGTCCGCCTAGTTCCTCTTCACTCTAGATGGATGCCTGCCTGCGGGCCTTTGCACTGGCCGTTCCCTCTGCCTGGAGTGTCCCTCCCCAGATGTGCACATGGCTAGTTCCCTCTCCTCCTTCCAGTCTGTGTTTGTCAAATGTCTTCTCTCCTCCAAGCACCCTGTGTAAATTGCACCCTGCCCATGCTCCTCACCCCAGTTCTCCCAATCTCCCTTATCCTAATCTGTTTATTTTGATAGCAATCAACACCTTCTATTCTGCTATGGAATTTACCAGTTTGCTATTAAACTTACTGTTTCTTGATTGCCCCACATTACAATATACTTTCAAAAAAGGCAGAAATTTTTATTTTCTTCTCCCTACTGCCTAAAATAGTGTTGGCCACACATGATAAACACCAAAAGCTAGTTCTTTGAAAGGAATAATAAACTCGATGTACTTTTGATAACAGAGTAAGAAAAAAAGGAGGAAGTCACAAGTAAACATTATAGAGAATTAAAAGGGGAAATAAATACAGTAGATTTTTTTTAAACCAAGAAAGAGCATGTTTATACCCACCCAAAAGTTAAAAATACAGATATTTTCCTAGAAAATGGATAATTTCCTAGAAAAATATAGCTTACTGAAACTTAGGCAAGAAAGAAAAAACAGAAAATCAAATGTAAAACTGTAGCATAAAGGAATTGAAACAGTAGTTTGAAATCTATTCATCAAAAAATTCTACCAGGCCAGTTTTACAGAGAAGTTCTACTGAACTGTCAATTCCCATCTTACACATATTGTTCCAGAGAATAGAAAAGGAGAGAGAGAATCCAAACTCCTTGTATGAAAATAGCCAAAATATCAAAACTAGACATGGACAGAAGGAGAAAGGAAAACTAAAGGTCAATTTCACTATTAAACACAGACATAAAAACTAGATAAAATGTCAACAAATCTAAACCCATCAAGGATAAAAAAAAAAGCAAAGATATGTCATGGCCAAGTAGGGTTTAATTCAAGGAATGAAAAGATGGTTTAACATTAGAAAATGTATTAATGTAATTCACGTATGAACAAACTAAAGAAAAAATATGCTCGTCTCAATGGCTTGTAGGGAAAAAAATGTAGAAATGCAGATGTAGGAAAAAAAATGACAAAATTTAATACCCAACATTCTTTAACATAAGAAACAGTATCTATCAAAAAGCCTATAGCAACGGTTATACCCGCTGGTGAAACATTAGCAGCATTCCATTCGGAACTGGGAACAGATGAGAATATCTGCCATCAGTGCTTCTATCAAATATTGTGCTGGAAGTTTTAGTCCTAGCCAGTGAAACAGACAATGAAATGAGATAAAAGTCATAAAGTTTGTAAAGGGGGATAAAAAATTGCCAATATTTGCAGATGATAGAATAAAACTGTCGATCATTTAACAGCATGGAACGTGGCACCGTGACTCATGCTCAGATACCCCCGTCCCCTCAACCACGGCTCCAACCAAAGAGTAATGACGAATGAATGTAAAAGGAGAGAGAGGAAAAAGCCAGACGATCTCACATGTAGAAATAATATCTCCATGATCACGAACGAGAAGGGAATTACAAAATGGTGCTGGGTTCTGGGTCTGGGAGAAGGCAGTGGTTGTAAGAATTCAGCTCTGTGATGTAAGTGGGCTCCCAAATTGCTCCATGTCGGGTGTGCAAGAGCCGCCCCAGGCCCGTCTGTGGCAGCCAGCGGTGGAGAGGGGCTCCCCAACTCGGGAAAGGAAGCCAACAATGAAAAACAGCTATTGACTTTTTATCTCGGGCTCCAGCTCCCTAGGGAGGCAGGATGGAGAGACAAGGCCTAACAGGAGCTGAGAGAACCCACCTGCCTGGAGGAGCGAGTCTAAAGATGAGAGGGGTGGGGGAGACACAGACAGATTGAGAGAGAAAGCCACAAACAAACTTTCCATTGGAAATTAAGATGAAACTAATCTATTGTGTTAGAAGTCAAGATAACAGGTATCTTCGGGGTGGTTAGTGATTAAGATGGGATACAGCGCATGGGTTTTAGGAACCTGGTAATGTTTTGTTTCTTGATCTGGATAATGGTTATACAGGTGAATTCACCCTGAAAATTCATTCATCTGTGTATCAATAATCATGTGCACTTTTCTGAATGTGTGTTGTACTTCAATAACAAGTTTACTTACAAAAAAAAGCCTGCAAACAAAATGTTTATATAAAGAAATCAAATGTTTACAAAGATAGTCAATGAAGCCAATAAGTGAATCACGAATTCATTCCAGGTAAAATAAGGCTTAAAAAACCTTTCACATAGACTTTGAAGTAAGTATGCTGAGCATTTACAAGTTTGAAAATAAACACAGCTTAAGATATTATGACATAAAAATAGGCATAAATGATAAAATAAGTTATATAAGAAAAAGCTAATTAGAAAATTGGAAATAAAATAATATAGTCTTTAAAATAAAAATTAATCAATACTATAGTGTCTAGTGCAGAAGTAAAAGAAACTTTCTTTTTCCTGCTTTTTCTCCTCAAATCCCCCTAGTACATAGTTGTATGTTTTTGTTGTAGGTCCTTCTAGTTGTGGCATGTGGGATGCCACCTCAACATGGCCTGATGAGTGGTGCCGTGTCTAAGCCCAGGATCCCAACCCAGCGAAACCCTGGGGCACCGAAGCGGAGTGCACAAACTTAACCACTTGGCCATGGGGCTGGGCCTAAAAGAAACTTTTTAATATGAAAATGCAGTTAAAAAGTACAGACAACGGATCAAGAGGCTCCAACATTTATCCAGTACCTATTCTCTAAAGGAAGAGAAGGGAGAAGAAACAATATTTTGAAAAGATAATTATTAAGAATTTTCCATAACTAAAAAAAGATAGTTCTCCAATCAAAAATTATACTCAGGGTAATGAGCAAGATAAAAAATAAATAAATCTATACTAGACAGATTACAGTGTAACTGCCGATCTTCAAGGCTAAAAAAGATATTCTTAAAAATTTTCAGTGCCGGCCTGTGACCGACTAGTTAAGTTCTCACGCTCCACTTCACAGCCTGGGGTTTCGCAGGTTTGGATCCTGGGCGCAGACATGACACTGCTTGTCAGGGCATGCTGAGGCAGCGTCCACATGCCACAACTAGAGGGACCCACAACTAAAAATATGCAACTATGCACTGGGGGGATTTGGGGAGAAAAAGCAGGGGAAAAAAAAAAGATTGGCAACAGTTGTTAGCTCAGGTGCCAATCTTTTAAAAAAAAAACTTCAGAAAAACGCATTGGAAAACAAAAGAAATGGGTAATTTTCTAGGAAAATATAATTTACTGAAACTGAGTCAAGAAGAAATTAGAAAACTGAAATAAACCTACTAGCATCAAAAACTTGATCAAGAGTCTTATCTGGCCCTAGAATACACTAGAGGCACATGGTTTTATTTGAGAACTCCACCAAACCTTTAAAGTACAGATAATCTTTATCTTATATAAACTGTTTCATAGGATAAAAACTTATTTTATGAGGTTATAATAATCGTAGTGTCAAAACCGGATAAGGGCAATACAAGAAAGAAAATGAGAGAGAAGTTTCATTTGTGAATATATATGCAAAATAATACATGTAAAAATATACAAAAATAAAAATAAACATTGGCAAATAAAATTCAACATTGTATTTAAAAAAATACACCATGACCAAAGGATTTGTCCCTGGTGATCTTAATCCTATTGGGCTAGCCCTTAGGGTTTAGAAGAAAATGTGATAGATTATCTGTATAGGAAGATTCCTTAAACAAGACACCAGAAGCAGAAATCACGATAAAAAATAAGAATGAAGGCAACAATGTAATATTATCTTACCTATCAGCTTTACATTATGAAAAACAGTGGATACTACAAAGTGTTGATGGAGAGGTGGAGAAACAGTCATGCTCACATATTGATAAACAGTTGTAACTTCTTTGCAGGGTAGTTTTTCTCACATCCATCGAAAATGTGTAAGATATAAATGCTGTCCATCTAGTATATAGCTTATAAACAGCCGTTTAAAAAAAAACAAGAGGACTCTGGACCTTGATATGGAAGGATTTCACACACACACACACACACACACACACAAACATATTTTTACATATATATAACGAGGTTATTTTATAGACACACACACACACACATACACAAGTAAATGATTGAGTCAGGAGAAAGTACATGTGAAGCTAAGCAGCAGCTTTTAAAAGCCACCCATTGGTGCAGGCAGTGAGTACACTCATGCACAGAGCCCTGTGGAGCAGGGAGGGGCTGCTGAGGAGAGGAACGAAGGGTTACAGAGGAGGTACGAATCATGGACGCCCTCCTGGAAGATGGGAAGAACAGAAACAAACAAAAAGGTGGTATGAGCAACTCCAGGCAGAAGGAATAACACATGCTAAAGCCGGGGAAGGAGTATTCAGTGTCTTGAGGAGATGACAGAAAAGCAGTCTTCCTCTGGGAGCAGAGGGTTGGGAGCTGTCCCAGGGTGGGGCCCTGCTGTGGGAGGGGGCTCTTCACCAGTCAGAGAACCTCAATGCCACGGGAGGGTTTAGATTTGCTATATTAAGCAAGTGGGCATGGCGGGTAGGGTTTTACCCAGGAAAAGGTAGAATGCAAATGGCATCTGAGGGAAGTTCTTCTAACGGTCATCCGTGGTTAGCAGGGGCTAGCTGTCACAGCCCAGCCCAGAGGGATGAGAAACCTGAACTTGAACTGGGTTGGCAAGATGAGAAAGGACATCTAACAACCTCAGTGACAAAATCGTTGTTAGTTTGGAAACTTTCAATTTTAAAATTAAATATATCTTGGGATAGTGGATGTTTACAAGATGAAAATGAATCGTATTTTGGAATTAATCAAATTTTACTTTCTTGCATTCATCCTGGCTTGTGCAAGGTGAAAAGAAGTAATGAGTAATGAGTAAAACGACTACGGGAAGTTCAATTTTTGTCACTTGAGAAAGAGCCCTGATTATCATCATTCCCATTATGATTGTAGGGTTTTTTTTTTTCCCTCTTTTAAATTCATCTCAGCAGAGGGCTTTTAGGGGACCTTCCAAAGGTTAGCACTGCATAATAGATGGTTTGAGAAATAGAATCGCCAACTGAAAGAAGTTCCGCCCAAGGCCCCAGCCTCCGACTTACCTGCACTTCCAACACGGAGCCACAGAAGGAGGCCCCACGCCCAGCAGCACCTCTCCCAGAGGCCTGGGGACATCGCTGAGCCGGAAGGCTCAGAGCTCGGGGCAGGGTGACCCCTTAATGCCAGAGAGCTCACAGAGCCCAGCCTCTCAGAGTTTTGAAGACCAAACACCCACCCACACTAATCATTAACTGGCCTCATGACCTGTGAAAGAAAAATAAACTCTCCCTATTTGCTTAACCTCTGCAGTTTTTCAGTTTCTTCTTCTCAGTGAAAATAAATACTTTTTTCTTTCTTTCTTTTTTTTTTTTTTTTTTAAAGCAAGGAACACTGAAACACATTGTCCTTCCTCTGAGCCAAACATCATCAGGAAACTATTTCCTGCACCTCTCCCACTTCCCATTATAAAATGTTAGTAAAAACCAAGGCAGAAGTCTTTCTTCTCTAGGTGGTCACAAAACCCGCATTGTACTGGAATCATCTAGGGACGTGTTTGTCTCCCTAGGAAGACTCTGCACACTGCCCAAGTGCCACTGTCCCCAGGAAGGAGAGTGGCAGTAGAGAGGGCACTCCTGAAGGTTGTTCTGTTGTCAGAGACCAAGCCAGGTGTATCAGTCCAGGTCCTTGGAGATGAGATGCCAAGATGGGACCAGATGTGACATTTATTGGAGATCATACTGTGGAGACTAAGTGGAGCAGAAAAAGGCAGGGAGAGCCTCTAGAACATGGGGCGGGTCTGACACCTGTGAAGGAAAGAAAATGCACAGGGAAGAGTCTCGGACTGCCCCACAGTTCCTAGAATGTTCTGGCCGGGGTGAGGAGGAATCCTCAAGCTGAAGTCTACTGTTAACACAGTCCAGTGTCTTACAGGAATGAGCCTATTAGCAGTTCCACCCTACCCAGTCTCAGAGCAAAGACAAGGGGCAATCCAGAAGGGCTGCAGCTGGAACCATCAGTCTATTAGGTTCCCCACAGCAGGAGACTGAGGGCTGCATGTTCACACCCACCCCACCATGGCCAGAGCTGCAAAACCAAGCCAGTTATTCCAGCACAGGGCTCCTTGTGTGTGGCGTTGGTATAGCTGACATTTAGAGAGTACTTTCCCTTTCACATTCATCATTAGTACGGTGCTCTCCAAATGAGGTTGGAGCTGACCCGTGCAGGACCACCTGCCTCAGAATCACCCAGGGCGCCTGGGACAGACTGCTGGACCCAACCCAGACACACCGAATGAGAATAGGGGGTTGGTCCCAGGACTCTGAAGTTCCCACTGGCTCCTCCGATGGCTGTACTCATGCTAGAACCATCACTCTTCTGTTAAATCTTACTATAGCCATCTCCATGTTACCAGCAAGGAAACTGAAACTCAGAAAGGCCAGTAGCCCCCACTGCTTGGGGGTGCCAAGGAAGTGGGGTCCTCTTGGAAAGTGAGGCAATGTATTTTAGAAGGTGAGGATAGAGACCTTTCTACCAGGAGACACTGAGGGAACACCAAATTATATTGTGTACCTGGTCTGTCTCCCCCAAGGAGAGAGTCAGCCTCAGGAGGGCCAAATTCTGGTTTGGTTTGTTCACTGAGGTCTCCCCAGCACCAAGCACCGTGCCTGCCACATAGCTGGTGCTCAACGGTTGTTTGCTAAGAGAGGGCATGGCCCATCTAGTAGAGTGTGCTCATTTAGAGAGGACAGGGCAAAGGGGGCTGGTCCCAAGTTGGCACTTAGCCCCCATTGTGAAGTGGACTCAGACGGTTTCACCTGCCTAGGACCCAGGTGCACAGGGAGGCAAGTGAGAGACCAAACACGCAGTGTGCAGTACCCACTGCCCACTGCTCATGGCTCCATGCCGTGTCCTCATGTGTAAAGCGGTGCCTGCTGTATAACAGATGCTCGCTAAATATTTGTTTTGAAAGAAAGAGAGAGGAGAGGAAGAGAAGGAAGAGGAGGGGAAGAGAGAGGAGAGGAAGACCTATAGGCACACCCCTATAACCCAGTGAACCCCTTTCAGCCATTCTTATCTGTCTATTCCCAGATCAGATTCCCAACTTCTTGCTCACCTTCTTTCAGGATCCCTAGCTGACAGTTCCATAAGTGGATATGCCTTTATTTATTCGTGTGTGTGTATGTAACTGCTGTCTTCAGTGTGGTGGGGGAGGGTGAGGTTGGGAGTGATAGGGACATAAATGAGTCTTAGGAAATAATAATTCTAGGATTCACCAGCTTATAACTACAAAATGAGGTCACATTAATTTTTTAAAGCATGTTTTTAATAGTTCTACATGTACGTGGGTTTTTAAAAGATCAATCAAAAATTTTTAATTAAAAAAATTGTCAACATTTTCTTGCATATCCCTCTAGAGATATTCTGTCTGATCCCTTTTGAGCTTTTTACACGCTTGTTGACTCACTATGCAAACCCTTCTGCACCTTGCTTTTCACACTAAACGAGGTGCTTTGCACCTGCCTCATTCTTTTTTTAAAGTTGCATAGAATCCCACTAAATAGAACATCACATGAAATTTTAACGCCCAGTCCAAAATTGCTCAAGCCCCTATCCTACCCGCTTTTCAGGAAGTCCAATCTATTGCCAGCTTCCTTTCCCATTTGAGGTGAAGAGCACAATTTTGGAGCCTCCACGCCTGATACTCTATATGTACTGCACGTATACACATGTGCACCCACAGGCACACACACACACACGCTTTCTCAGAAGGCCCAATTACACAGTAATTACCATGTTCCTGCAACAGGAAAAAACTGTATACCTTCAGAGAGTGCCTGCCTCCCGGTGTCCTGGATTCAGTGCTGGTATTATGGAATAAAGGACACCAGAAAGTCCGTCTCACCCCAAAACGTTGCCTCCACTAGAGCAGTCTTCAGTGGAAATCATCCTACTGGAGATTCATTTGTTTGCACAAGGTCATGTTTCCCAATTTCACTCATTCAGGTTCCACCTTCCTGCTCCTGCCACATCCCCTCACCGCCTGTGCCAATACGTATTTCAAGTTTTCATTTCTATAACTTCCACCTGCCGGCATTGACAGTGGGGGATGGTTGTCCATATACCATCCGAAATGACAGGAAACACTGGTTTGAAGCATGGCCCTCTATTCTATCCATAGCTCAGGAGATCAGGGGAAACCAAAGGGTTCTTCCTTTGATTCTGTCCTCATCTTCAGATAACCCCATTTTAGACTCACATTCTTTGGAAGTTATAGTCGAAAGTCCATGGGCTCCAAGCCCAGAGACCCTGAGAGGGGGCACTTGCCTGAGACCACCCAGCTAGTACAGATGATGACATCAAGACCCACAAGGGTGAAGTAGGAAACTTAAGAGGGCCAGGTGTAACCAAGCACAGTGCGGAGAAGTCCAGATCATGGCCCAGGCGTTGGGTGGGGTCTCCTTGGTGGCAGAGGAAGAGGAGGGTCTCTGAGGAAGGAAGGGAGGAGAGTGAAGACACTGTCCATTTCACCGTTTTGGCCAGGCTCAGCTCTGCCCCCTCCCTACCCTCATCCTCAAATGTGGACCTCAAACCCACGACTAGCTTTCCTCTTGATTTCGCCTCACAGTTGTGGGAAGCTGGAGAAGGCATAGGCTGCTGCCATCACCATCTCACTCCTGGGTTTCACTTTGGTATCGCCTAAGGAAAAATTTTCTAATTATAGCTAACAAATTCGAGTGTAGTAGAACGTGTGCAAAGAAAAAAGGCTTTGGAGACAAACAGTCCTGGGTCTAAACCCCAGCCCCATCTCATCCCAGCCATGTGACTTTGGACGGGTGGCACTTCTTTAAGCCTAAACTGTCCATCTGTTAACAGGCTGTGGTGAACTGCCTGACACATGGCAGCTCCTTCTTCCTCCTCTTCTTTTTTCTTCCTCAAATGGAAAGAGTCTCACCTGCTCCCTAGATGTCGCTTTTTCCAACCCCCAAGCCCCACAGATGAAAAGGTGGCGGCAAGGTTGTCTCCCATGATCTGTCTCATTGATCCCTGGATCCTTCACCAGATCCCAGCAGCCATTCCCTGAGGAGCCAATTCAGTAGGCTGGTTGATTGTGAAATCATCAGTCTCCATTCCTTCCCCCATGCCCCCAGGAGCTCTGTGGCTGTTAAAAAAAAGATGCATGTTTACTCCCCCTGGAGAGAGAGAGAAAAGAGTGAATGGAGAATGTGGTGGTTGAAGAAGCTTGGAACAGGGTGGACGAGGCCAATGCTAATTTTGCAGGTCTTAAAAAAATAAATATTGCCAAGACTTTTAGACAACATCTAGCAATCTTAGGTAACAAAGAAAGCAAACGAAGCACCATCACATAACAGCTCAAAAAAAATATCACTAATCCCTGTAATGCTACTCTGACCTATTCTGTTTTTCAGCGCACATATATTAACTTAGCAACCATGACAAATTCGTATTGTGTGTCAGATCATTTTTGTTAGTTTACCCTAACATGGTACATATAATTAAGTTTATTATCTCTTTCCTCTGTTAATTCTCATCCTCTCTCCTCTCTCTCTCCTCCCCTTCCCCAACCCCACACTAGCTCCCAGTCAGATGGCAGAGACCATGAGCCCAGATGCAAGTGGATACGTAGAAGTGGCAATGGGAGTGTGCAAGGGTTCTCTTCTGACTGCGTCTATTTTCTCAGAGAACCAGGAAGCAAGGTTTCCAATTGAGAGTAAAATTTGGGGAGGAGGTTTTGAAGTTTGAGAAAATGGAATCTAAAAGTCTCAACTCTTTTCGAAGTGTGCCTGTGATGAAGAGTGACAATTTGCAAAGCAAGTACAGTAATAGGATCTCTAACGAGTCTTTCTCTGTTGTCTCCAACTATGGCTAAAATCCTACATCAGAAAACAACAAATGCTCAATCCCCACCCTCCTAACCCCCGTGCCCCCCGCCTCCCCTCCACCAACACGTTACAGAGCCTGGAAGGACTTGGGAAGAAATCCCTGTAGGCCTCACGAGGAGATAGCAGAACTGCTCTGTTATCAGACCTCCCGTCCCCTCCTCCATCAGCTGAAAACCAGGGCTTTGAAGGGAAAATCATGAGAGTCAGAGTTCTCAAAGGGTTCTTCTCTTTCTGGAAAGAGGAGGGAAGGTGGTGCTCTTCCTTACCCCTCACAAGCCAAATGAGGGAGGGCCCACCAGCTGACATGATGGTGGCCACATGAAGGTGACAGAGTCATCTATTTCCAAGGTGGATGTCTGCTGGGCAGCCAGATGTGTCCTCAGGGCCTATTTCAGAGGAATGGGGGGAAATGTAAAGACAGCGGTGGAGGGGCAACCTGCACTCCCGGTGGTGGATGTGATGAGGAAGGACGAGTTTCCCTCGGGCTGAGTGGACCCCTCAGAAGACAGCTGGCTTGAGCCTTTCCCGCTCGTGTTCCACCGGTGAAGACGGTTTCAAGGCAATGCTGGAGAGGAACAAAGAACCCCAGAAGAGGAGAGGAGGAATGAAAGACATCCATGTCCCCATTTTTCTTGTAAGCCCTTGAGCCCAGGACTGACTGTGGTGGGGAGGAAGGAGCGCATGACATTAAAATTTTGGAATTGATTAAACTGGACTTGGATTCCCACTTCTGGGTATACATCCAAAGGAAATGAAAACAGGATCTTGAAGAGATACCTGCATTCCATGTTCACGGCAGCATTATTCACAACAGCCAAGACACGGAAACAACCTCAGTGTCTGTCAACAGCTGGATGCATAAAGATGTGATGTATATATACACAATGGAATAGTACTCAGCCATGAGAAAGAAGGAAATCCTCCCATTTGCCACACTGTGGATGGACATTGAGGGCATTATGCTAAGTGAGATAAGCCAGATAGAGAAACACAAACACCGCAAAGTATCATTTATATGTGGAATCTATTTTCAAAAAAACAGTCAAACTCATAGAAACAGACAGTAGAAAAGTAGTTGCCAGGGGCTGGGGAGTGGGGAAAATAGGGAGAGGTTGGCAAAAAGGTACAGACTCAGCTGTAAGATGAATAAGGTCTGAGGATCTGATGTACACCATGGTGACTAGAGTTGATAACACTGTATTATATAACTGGAATATGCTAAAAGAGTAGAACTTAAATGCTATCATCAAAAAAACATATCTGTGAGGTGACGGAGGTGTTAAATAACTAGGTGGAGAGCACCCTTTCACAATGTACACGTCTATCAAATCACTACAATGTACACGTCTATCAAATCACTACAACGTACACGTCTATCAAATCACTACAACGTACACGTCTATCAAATCACTACAACGTACACGTCTATCAAATCACTACAACGTACACGTCTATCAAATCACTACAACGTACACGTCTATCAAATCACTACAACGTACACGTCTATCAAATCACTACAACGTACACGTCTATCAAATCACTACAACGTACACGTCTATCAAATCACTACAACGTACACGTCTATCAAATCACTACAACGTACACGTCTATCAAATCACTACAACGTACACGTCTATCAAATCACTACAACGTACACGTCTATCAAATCACTACAACGTACACGTCTATCAAATCACTACAACGTACACGTCTATCAAATCACTACAACGTACACGTCTATCAAATCACTACAATGTACACGTCTATCAAATCACTACAACGTACACGTCTATCAAATCACTACAATGTACACTTTAAATATCTTACAATTTTTATATGTCATTTACATCTTAATAAAGCTGAAATTTTAAAAAGTGGACTGGGATGAACTGGATTGGGTTTTTCATCCCCCCGCCACCAAAGACGAGAAAACTATGTGATCCGTCCACGATGATGCTAAGGGACAGGAAAAGTAGCTTCAACAAAGAATGTATGAAGGCAGCAGTTGGAGAAAAATAAAATCATTCTATGATTGCTTCTCACTAAACTGAAACCATCACCAAACCACTCACACAGATGGGAAACAGGTCATGCCTCAGAAGCCTCTGGCTAAACCTCTTCTGCCCTTCTAATTGTGAGATTTAAGCACCTCAGGACTGCTGTTTGGTCAGTGCTAACAGAAATCTAGTGTTCCACCTTGAAACTGCCGGCTCTCCTAACCGCTGGTAAAAGAAACCTCAGAAAGACAAGGAGAAAATGTTTTCTCTTCCACAGCTGCAGAAAAGTACACGTCATTCTGTATTATAAAGTCCGTTCTTGAGAACAGTCATGAGATTCTCCATCTTAAGCTCCTGCTCAGGAATCCTGTGTTAAAACGTATATACTTGTTTCTATTATTCTAAACTGTCCTCAAAATATTTATACAGAGGAGTCTTTTAAGACACTTGAATTTTTTTTTAAGATTTTATTTTTCCTTTTTTCTCCCCAAAGCCCCCTGGTACATAGTTGTGTATTTTTAGTTGTGGGTCCCTCTGGTTGTGGCATGTGGGACGCTGCCTCAGTGTGGCCCAGTGAGTGGTGCCATGTCCACACCCAGGATCTGAACCAGCGAAACCCTGGGCCACAAAAGGGGAGCGTGCGAATTTAACCACTCGGCCACTGGGCTGGCCTAAGACACCTGAATTTAAGAGAGCATTCCTATGTTCTGTGAACTGTAACCCACCCCTCCCAGAAGTCTCCATTTCTGATTGGTTGTCCTGCTGAAGAATCTGTGTCCTAGTTGTAATATTTCAAGTGACATGTCTGTTTCCTGAAATATGTAAATACATAGGAGAGTTTTTTTAGCCAGAAAAAGAGCTTTGGAATTCCCTTCTCCCTTTATGTATAAAAGAATTATAAATCCCATGCTGTTGCTGGAGTCCTGCTTCAAATACAGCATCGAGAGCCTTGTCTCATGTAAGTCAGCACACAGGCGTGGTTAAGGCATTAAACTCTCCATCTCTCACAGCGCCTACTGGCCACCTCACCCTTGGCCATCATGAAGGGGAGGGCATACGGAACAGAAATGAACATCACTCATCAACACAACTTGATGAACTTCCGGAGTCAATGTTCACTGACTGTCTCTCGTGGGGCTGGCAGGGAGCCCACAAAGAGAACAAGACACAAACCCTCACAAGGAACCTGAGACTGCCCTAAAAGACACACAATCACTACACAACAGCATCAGTGCAGTGCCAGGGCCAGGACAGAAGGCTGTGGGTGTAGTGAGCAGAACGCCAGCAAGTGCCTGAACACTCAGAGCAGGTGTCACCTGGAGCTTCTACCTGAGCTGGGGCTCGAAGGATGCATAAGAACTTACTAGGTGAAAAAGGAGAGGGCAGAGCACCAATAAATGAAGAAAGGGGGACAGGTATTCCTTGACCATGACCAGAAGTTCCACATGATCAATTTGTTATTTGTAAAGATGACTCGGAGGGCAATGAGGAAGGCAAGACTGGAGTTAGAGGCACGAGATGGACAAGTCATCTAATAGAAACTGATGACATATCTCCTATGTGCTAGGTTCTGCCTAGAGGAGAATAAAGACAAGCAGGTGACAAGAAAACTGGTGACATGTGAAGTGCCACCCCAGGAAAGTTCAGAGGGCAGCTCGGAGCAGCATCTCCCCAGACTCAAGTAGCTTGGACTGCAGAAATCCAGCTGAAAAATACTTGGTGCAAGAAGGTAAAAGAGGTGATAGATTTAAAGGATGTTTAGGAGGTAGAACCACCTAGCCAATGCTGTCAGGACCCCACACACCCCTCACTGTTCCCATGCACCTTACAGCTTGCCACTGCAAGCATCTCTGAGTCTTCACCTGAAGACATTCGTGTTTGGCTCGCACAAGAGGCAGGCCAAGAAGCACCAGGGAGTCAACATCCTTGGGAGTGGACCTCAACCAACATCAGATGGAAGCTCGTGGATAAATGCTTGCCCCTTGAGTGGGACAACTCTGAGGAGTGCCTTACGCAGAGGACCCGGATGGACTGAGTCCCAACTACCCACTGTGGTAACCTGCTCATTAACGCACCTCGTACTGGCTCCCTTCCCTTCCCTTCCCTGTCTTACATCCTCATGCTCCTACCAGTGCTTCCTGAAATCGCCTCCCAAATAAATCGCTTGCACTCAAATCCTTGTCTCAGAGTCCACTTTTGAGGGAACCCAGCCTGAAACAAACAGAGAAAAAACTTAGCGAAAGATTAGATGCTGAAAATGAAGACCCCAGTATGAGGCTATGAGATTTCTAGTTTGGGAGACGCGGATCCCATGAACTGAGATAAAGACTCTTTAGGATGGGAAGAGGGATAGATTCGGGGAGAGCAGGATGAGTTTGGAAAGACTGAGCTTGTGTCAAAATTCCCTGAGTACAAGGTTAAGACTCTTGACTAGAAAAAGTGAAAAGAAACCAAGAAGAACGGGGACTACACGAGAGGAGAAACCACGAGAAATGAATGTCACCTCTCCCTAAAGGGCACTTACAGTATCTTCCTTTGACCCCAGAGAATACAAAGCCCTAGCTGTCCCTTCCAGCCGGTTTCTGTATTCCAGTTTCTCATAGTTGGAGGGACTCACTCCTTTAAAACCATACAGAACTCCCCACCAACAGCCGGCAATGGCAGCTGTAGAGTCACTGTCCCCACCGTGGAAGAAGGCTCGGTGGGCGAGCTCCTTCCAGGAGCCTCCTGCAGCCAGGATGGCATCGTAGGCAATCATGGGGGCGTCGTGTCCACTGCTGCCACCCCAGCCGGAGTAGCTCACGGAGGTGTAGAATTGATCCCTCTGCTTCACATCAAAGGGCTTGGGGAAGGTAGGGGCCGATGTGCCATCTAAAATCCCTCTAAGTTTTAGGTACTTTTCCCATTGGTCTTGGAAGTAGGACCTGTAGGAAAGAAAAGATCTACAGTTAATTGAAAAAATAAAGTCAAAAGCCATGAGGAAAGGTACCAGATGGACGTGTGAACATGGAAAATTCCAAGATGACTTCCACTCCTTGTACTAATATTGTAAACGATATAAAAAATCAAAATGAGTTCTAGCTAAGTAATATTCATTCAATAAATTTTTGCTAAGGATTGCTATAAATAAGGCATTGGTACCTGTTGCTAAATAAAACATATATCAAGTTAAAGGTGAGAAATAGAGGTTTGTTTTTCTTACATTGAGAACATGTTGTGTCAACTTTCAAGGGGGAATTTTATTTATTTATTTGGTCTGTCATTATAGTTTTTATTTTATTATTTATTCTATTTTCTTACTAAAAACTGTATATATTTCAGGTGTACCACATGATGATTTGATATATACACACGTAGTGAAATGATTACTACGGTCAAGCTAATTAACACCTCATCTCCTTACACAGTGACATTTTTTTTTTCAAGAGGGAACTTTGGAACATCATGACCATGGGTGATTTCAGCAGAAAGTCTCTGAACTTTTTTATTCTAAGAAAGGCAATGTGAAGTGAACTCACCAAAAAAGGGGAAGATGTGGCCTCACCACTTACTAATTAGCTGGTGGAAAAACCTCTCCCTCTCAGGCGTTCTAAGCAACGATTCAAAATATTATTTGTCTGTCAAGATGACATCAAAAAAAACAAGTTCCAGGAGATGAGCAGGAAAGTTCATCTCAGTAGAGGATGGCCACAAAAACTAAAGACAGTTGGAACACGGAACAGGATCCCTCTATGAGGGAAGCACTGCACTCCTCAGTGAGGTCTTGCTTGGCTCCTTGGTGGCAACCACAGATGGAAATGAACCTGAAATCCTTAGCAGGTGGGCAGGGATGGGGCTCAATGCAGTGGATGACAAAACTGGATGGTGAGAACCATGAAAAGAACTAGGATCTATGAATTCTGGGAAGATTCATGCATGCCCTTGCACACACAGAATCAACCATTTTCCAGCAGAAGCATGCCCCTACCCACTTACCAGTGTTGAAGGTTCTTCTCCACAAAGTAGCCGGATTGGATGATGTACTTTTTAGCTTCTGGAAGCACCTCCATCAGTCCTTTTCCCCATTGATAGGGAGGCTTGCCGCTCACAGCATAGGTTGTAAAAAGAGCAGACACGAGGGCTCCCAGGTAGCCTGTGGGGTGGTGGTGGGTCATCCGGCCACTCTCGATGCTCACCTGGATCAGTGTGCCCAGCTGGCTGCGGTGAGGGAACCGGAGACCGATGCACATGGCTCGCATGGCAGCCCCGCAGCCGCCCTCATGGCTGTTAAAGGGAATCCTCCAGCCATTGGCCTTGTCCGGCTCCAGCAGCATGGAGTTCTGCATTGAGGCATTCCCTGGGAAGAGTCGGTTAGGACATGGGGTCAGTGTAACCAAAGCAAAAGCCCCAGGAGGAGGAAAGAATCTAGCTCTGTCTGCAAGTTTTTTTGATGGAAAATGAAAGGCAAGAAAATATGATGATGAATGCCCCAAACTCTAAACCCCAAGCCAGTATTGTGCCTTACTTTATGCATAACCCTCAGCACGACAAGATTAATAATAAAAGAAGCAGACTCATATAGAGAGCTTGGAATCTTTACCAGTTATTACTGAGTCATCACAACAACTCAAAAAGGTCATATTATCTCTTTTTTAAATGAATAAGCTATGGCTCAGAGCTTAAGAACCTTGCTCAAAATCACGTAACCCGCTAGTTAATGGCCCTGTCAAAACCATCAGATTTCCAGCCCAAGCCCTTAAATAACCCAATGAGAACCTGACGACTGGAGTTCCTGGGTGTCAGAAAGACGCCACAGGCTCGAGTGAAGAATCCGGCGCACAGGAGGAGCAGTGGGTTCAGGGCGACAATGTGCCCTTGGGTGATCTTGGTTTTCCCCGACGTGAGAGCAGGCTTGTCCTATCCCCCCATCCTACAGGGAACCGTGAATGCACACATGAGCCAGGCTGTGGCAGTTAACATACTATGGGGTGTAGTATTATTGTTCCCTTATGGTCGGTTTATTCACAAAAACATCACGGATGGCATAGTTGGACAAAGAAAACTTTCCTCTCGCCAAACTGATGAGATACCAGATGTTGAGAAAGGATGAACAGAGACTGGCTTCTAAGGCCAATCCTGGGGGACCCCAGAGACCCCTGGGTGTGTGTGGCGGGGAGCCTTTCAGCAGGAGGTGTTATCAGCTGAATTTGTGTCCTCCAAAATTCATGTGTTGAAGCGCTGACCCCTCGTTCTTTGGAATGTGACTGTATTTGGAGACAGGGCCTTGAAAAAGGGGACGAAGTTAAAATGAGATTGTTAGGGTGGGCCCTAATTCAACCTGACCGGCATCCTAATAAGAAGAGGAAATTTGGACACACAAAGAGACAGCAAGGACGTGTGCTGTGAGAGGACACAGCCAGGAGGTTGTCTGCAAGGCAAAGAGAAGGGCATCTCTCAAAGGAAGCCAAACCTGCCAACATGTGGATCCAGACTTCCAGCCTCCCAGCCAGTGAGAAAATAGATGTCTGTTGTTTCAGCCACTGGTCTGTGGAACTTTGTCATGGCAGCTCAAGCCGACCAATACAGGGGGAGAGGCAGGGCCGATGGGCTAGGGGACAGGTGATTCAAGTCACCTGGGAGCCCCAGTGGCTGTAACAAGTTCCCAAAGTGAGCAAGAACCACTTGTGAGCAGACCTGGAACCAGAAAAGCAGTCGCTACGAGACCCTTTCCATTCCTCTTTAACAGAATTTTCTTTTCCTTATGGTTGTTTATTACAGAAAACTTAGAAAATACAAATATGCAAAAGAAAATAAGAAACTATATATACCTTCCTCACCGAGATTTAATCCTTCTTTGTGTACATTCTTCCGGCCTCTCCCAGCAGAGATACACACGCATACACTTTCAGTGATGACGGGTTCATAAGATACATACTGTTTTGTAACCTACTTTCTTTTTTTGCTTGATATGTAATATCTTTCTATATCAGCACATATTTATCTGCATAATTTTCAATGGCTGCGATGTGTCACCATAATGAAATAAATTACATAAAATTTAGGTTATTTCTATTTTTATCACAACTACAAAAACGATTGCTTCCTTGATATTATATCGCAACCAACACTTTTAACGACTTCCTTGGGTCTGCTTTATTCTCCGCCTGCCCAGGACCTCCACCGCCGCTCACCTGGCGCCCGGCCAGCCATGTCTCCCATGCAGTCTTGGTAATGCTTAGCGAGGAGGGAATACAGTCGAGTCAAGTCCGAGACCTTCCCGGCTTCCACGAGAGCTTCCGCCGTGGCCAGGTGCATCACCGTGTCATCGCTGACTCGCCAAGTCTCCACATCTATGGCGTCCAAGCCACCCAGCTGGGCCAGCTGCCAATGAATCTTCTCCCCATCCCGGAGGAACTCCCACTTGCCGTTGAAGTACCCCAAGGCATCGCCAGCAGCACTCAGCACCATGGCAGCCACATACTTCTCAATCAGTCCCTCACACATGGTGAAGCTGTGGCGGGGTGGGGGGTGGGAGGGGCGGGGGGAGGGAGGATTAAGACACACAGATGAGAAGAAAGAAGAATCAGAAAACGGAATAGCCCTATCAGTATTTTATTGAGGACTCACTACTTGTCGGGCCACTATTAACTGCATCTCATTTAATCTTCACAGCTGCTCTACGAGGAACGTATGATGAGGCCCATTTGACAGATGAGTAAATTGAGGATCACAGAGATAATGCAGTTTCAGAAATGTTAGGTCACTGGTCTTAGGTCACAGAGCTAATAAGTGGCAGGGCTGGGGTTGCAACCTAGGTCCATCTGACTCCAAAGCCCACGATTCTAACTATGAGTCCATCTTTTCCTCCCTGTGAGTGGCAAGCCCATTAAATTCTACAAATCAAACCAACCAAGCTTGTCATTTCCCTTTTTACTCGGGATTTGTCCTCGAAAGTGCGCCCCTCCTTTTCTTGAATAATAGTCCTTTCTATTGGTATCACAATGCACGCTTCACAAGGCTCCCGCACATTCTCTGTCTCATTAGTAGGCAGGGATCACAGCAGGCATTTCATAGCTAAGGAAAGGGAGGCTTAGAGAGCGTAACTTCACACAACTAGCAAGTGGAGGCCCCAGATCCAATCTTCTGATCACAGGCCACTCTGCACAGACCTAGAACCTTGGACAACCTCTTTGTGCTCAGCCTCCACATCTGTAAAATGATAACAAAAATAGTACCAGCCCTATGGGGAGTAAATGAATGAATTTTTTTTTTTTTCTGGTGAGGATGATTGGCCCTGAGCTAACATCTGTTGCCAATCTTCCTTTTTTTTTTCCTCCCCAAAGCCCCAGCACACAGTTGTATATTCTAGATGTAAATCATTCTAATTCTTCTCTGTGGGATGCCCCCACAGCATGGCTTGCTGAGCAGGTGTGTAGGTTCACCCCAGGATCCAAACTAGGAGAACCCCAGGGCTACAGCAGAGTGCAAACTTAACCACTCTGCCAGGGGGCCGCCCTGTGAATGAATTTTTGTAAAGCACTTAGAACAGTGCTTAGCACATAGTAAGCACTATGTTTATTGTTTTTATTCTTCTTACACACCCAGGGAACACGATTTTTCCATTGAACTACAATACGTTCTCCTCACAAGCTTCCTTTCAACAGCAATATTTAAATTTTGTTTTCCTCCTAAATGACTGACTTCTAGAGTCTGGGGATCTCAGCTAACATTCCCTCGGTGAATCTAGTCCCTGGCAGAGCGCTGGCTGCCCTGTGGTGCATTTCCAGTTTCTCACTGCGCCCTATGCTGCAGAGCTGACGGTCAGAGCCCCCCACGTCTGCCCCTACTCTGTCCATCCACTCCACCTGCACAGGCCACGCAAACACTTTACACGCCTGCGGATGAGCTCCTTCTCCCCTCAGCTCGGGCTCTTTCCCCAGCCAAGACGCCCTTCCTCCCTCCATTTACCTAAACCCTGTTGCCTCAGGGGTAAGTTCAAGTCCTAGGGCTTCCGGGAGTCCTCCTCCAGCCGCACTGCTCTGGGCACGGGGACGCAGCGGGCAGCGCCTGGAGAAGTGCAAATGAAGATGGATTGAGCACACCGATACCGAGTTATTGATCATGCTGAGTTTCTTGGCTCACAAAGGATATTTGTAAAATGTTATTTACATATTTTATCATTTATAAATGATGCCTAGGAACTGGAGTTCTGGGCTACTAGACCTGACTCTGCCGAGAATCAGTTGTGTGATTGTAGACAAGCCACCCACCCCGACCTCGATTTTCCCATCTGTCAATTGGCGGCGTGAAGTGGGGGGGAGTGCTGTGGATGCTCCCTGGGCTACGGTCCTGCGCCGAGAGCTTCAGAGACCGAGCTTAGCCGGCTTCTGAGGACCAACTTTTAACCCCCGGTGCGGGACCCTCTCTCCCAACGTCCTCAGCTTCCTTTCTGTGGCTCCCTCTGGCTCCATCCGCACGTGTGTTTCTGTGAGTGGTAAGCAGGGCTGGGGGACGACGACCATCTCTTGCCGTTGGAATTGTGACTTTTACGCGTACTGCTCTAGCCTCCCGCTTTCAGAACGCTGCTAGTCCTGAAACGCCTCTGAACTTCTACAGTTTACATTCTCGCTCCCGAACGACAAATTCAAAACTAATGTCTGGGCAGCTGCTTCCCGGCAGTCGTCTGCTTTTGAGGCGGGGAGTCGGGGGAACGCCTGGCTCGGGCGTGGGGGGTGGGTGTTGGGCACCTGGCCACCGCCGGGGAGGAGCGCGCGGGGGCCGCGGGCCGGGGTGCACCCGGTCGCCGGGGTTGGCGCGGAGAGCGCGCGCGGGGTACAGGGCCCGGGAGGAGAGGGGTGGGGAAGGGGAGCGCGCGGGACTCGGGGAGGACGGCGGGGGGAGTACCTGGTGGCCAGGGGAGTGGAGCGCGCGCGGGGCAGGGGCGGGGCCGGGCGCCGGGAGCTCGGGGTGCAGGGAGCGGCCTGGCTGCAGTCGCTGCGCGGAGGCTCAGGGCGGATCCGTCTGCGAGCGGAGCGCGTGGGGCCAGGGCGGGGCCGCGCCGCCGCGCGCGGGCTCCGCGCCCAGGATCGGCGGACATTTGCTCCCGCCTGCCGCCTTCCGCCGGGCCAGCCTGGGCTTGATTGAGCGAGCCGCGGGCCCTCGAAAGCGGCTTCCCGGCACCGCTGCGGCCTTGGGCGCCCTAGCTGGGGCGCCGGGGCCTCCATCACCCGCCACCTGGGCCCGGGAGGGCGCTGGGAATCGCCTGGAGTCGCGGAAAGCCGCGGCTCCGGGAACCTGGCTCTCATTTTACTGTCGGCGACGCCCGTGTGGCCCCCGGCTGACACCGTGGGCTTTTTCTCATGCCTAGCTTTTCTGGGTTGCAAAGAACCAGTGTGTGGCCGAACACTTGCAAAAGGGTACTAAGTGCGAGGCCTCCGTCGGGGGTCTGGGTCCTTCCCGCATGAAATGGAACAATACTATTCCTAACTCTTAGGGTGGTTGTAAGGCCTAAGTTAATTTTAACTCGTCATTTATTAGGCGGCAGTATGGAATTTTTGCGTCCTGATAGTAAATAAAAGCAAAGAAAAACTAAGAATATTTTTGTCTGGATAAATTAATAATGACACTTTTAAAAAGAATTAGAAGCACCATATGTAAGTATTCTATACGCCTCTCCAAAATTTCAATCTGCTATGCTTTTCTGGCTGTAATGACGTAGACTTGGCCTGAGACCTTTTTTGTTGTTGTTGTTGAGATATAATATACATGTAATGAAATGCATTCATTTTGTGTGCTGTTCGATGAATTTTGACAAATGTATATACCTGGGTAACCGTAATCAGGATACAGAATATTGCCGTTACTCCAAAACATTGCCTTGTGCTCTTGCCCAATCCCGCACCTCCATCTCCAACCCTAGCCTAGGTGACTTCTGAGTGTTCACAAAAATCAAAGGCACTGTTCGAATTTTACCCTCGGAGGATGTAGTCAAAGAAAGTTCTGTAGTGAGGGACGTTTTTAGTAATAAACAGGCCTATGAAACTCATCCCTGGCTCAGCTTAAGATGTCTGTTGAAGATATTCTTCATATCACATAGGGCTCTTTCTGTGGGAATCCATGGGAAAGGCGTTCCTTTGGCTTGAATGTCAAGAATCCCGGGGTTGTTCTTAGCCATTAGTTCACTTTCACTTCATGGTGCCTGGGAACCTTGCTATTATTAGCATAGACTCCCCTCATGCTACCTCGTTTCAAACCCCAGCAATAGCACTTTGGGAAAGTCACTTCATCTTACTAAGTTTCACTTTCTACTTTTGTAAAATAGGGAAATCTTTGCACCCACCTCATCACGTTGTTCTGAGGGGGTTGCATGGAATAATTAATGTAAAAATTTTAGCACTCTGCTTATCAGTGTAGTAATCATGCAATAAAAAATTACTCCCAAGTCAGCTGCCTGTCTGTATCCCCAGTGCTCACCTCTGTCACGTAGAGCCATTCTACCCTCTTTTCACAATAGTTAATGCCTACGGACATCGTTTCTCCTTGGTCAAAAACTAGAAAATGTTTCTGGGACATCAAGGACATGGTCGTGCAAATCAAAAAAACAATTGATCAGTTAGCATGCTTCCAGCTCCAAGTAACTGCATATAACCATCATACCCCCCCATACCAACACCCACATACTCACCAGGCTTAAACAATAAGCACACATTATCTTATACAACAAAATGTCCAGACATGTCCAGATTACCTTATAAAACAAAATATCTTATATAACAAAAGTCCCCAGGTTAATTCAGCAACTCAACACTATATCAAGGACTTGGTTCCTCCCATCTTTCTCGTCTACTCTTGTCAGTGTGTTAGTTTTATCTGCAGAAATTATTCTCAAAGCTTTCCCTGCCCCCATCCCCAGCTGCACCCCAGAAGAGTAAACCAAGAGTAAACCAGTAAACTACTGGCAGGCAAATGAGATTACGTCTCCCTTTGATCAAGGATAGAACATCTTCCCGCAGAGGTGGAGACTTACACAAAAATCAAGGTTTTGTTTACAAAGAAAAGAGTGCATCTTGTTCTGCCAAGAAGAACAGATATTTATCTGGCATTTTACTGGGTGCTAGGTATTAGTGTAGATGCTGGAAAGACAGAGATGTTGAAGGCTGAGTTCCCCGTCTCCAGTTTTATGATGGAGGACACATCTCAGGCATTCACTTCGTTACTCACCAACACCTATCATTTGCCACATTGAGGCTCTTGCTGAGAAACAAACTTGTAGGACTCAGACCTGACCTCTGAGACATTTCCAGCACTTCATCTGTAAGGTGGAAATGATGATACTTCCCTTACAGAATTGTTATGACATCCAGGAATGATCTTTATGTATGCCGCAGACATTAAACACCTACTGTGTACCAGGTATATGCTGGGCCCTGACACAAGACCTGACCTCAGAGAGTGGACCGAGCCAAGTCATCTCATTTTAGGCTTTTGACTTATGATATTAAAAAAATTTTTTTAAATAAAATGTTTATGTATTTTTTTGATGATAAAAATAATGCATACTTCCAGTAGAAATCCTGGGAAAGCTTCTAGGAATCTCTCTCCTAAAGAAATATCCACACATGTTCACAAAAGTAAATGTTCCTGGATGTTCTTTGCAGAATTTTTTCTAATAGCAGAAAATTGGAAATGACCTCAATATGTTTTTACAGGAGAGTATGAATTTCCTTCTCCTCAATTATGGCATAATTATGGAACTGTTCCAAACCATGAGGTAGACCTTTAAATCAGTAGACTTTGAGTAAATAAACAAGTGTGCCTGGAAAGAGCTTGGAGACATTTTGTGAAGTAAAAACCCTCAAATTTTAGAATGAGGAATATATATGGGCTTATTTATGTAAAAAAAAAAAAAAAAGAGGAGCTGTGTGTGTGTGTGTGTGTGTGTGTGTGTGTGTGTGTAAAATGGCTGAAAGGATACATTTCAAATTGTTAATGATGATTATGATTACCTCACGGGATAATGAGAAAGTTCGCTGGGAGTAGGGAGAAGGATAAGGGGAAACTTTTAATCTTTCACAATAAGTAGTTTTATATATTATGTGTATTAAGAAATTTTAGAAAACCTAAAGTAGAAACCACCCACGTTCCTATACTCCGATTACAGTTTTTATTTTATGCACGTGTTTTGGAAAAAACCGGGTCATTTGTACATAGAATTTTATATCCTTTTTTTTAACCACTAAGCTTTACATTGTAAACATTTCAGTCATTTGTAGTAGTATTATTACTATAATTGATCCCAAATGTTCAGATAAGGTAACGCCTCTGTAATAAACTCCCTTTCATGTTGATACAAAGAAATATGAGGCCTGCTTGCTCAGTTGCTTTCTGAGCTCTCCATGGCCAAGGTTGGTGCAAGGCCAGGAAAACATAAGCATAGATAATTGAAAAACAGCAGACTAGTTGAATCTTTGCCATTTCGTGGGCCCAAATGTGTGATACTTTGTCTAGTTAAATCATGAGAACTAAAAAAAAAGAGAGCTAACAGGAAATGGTTAATAGGCAGGGCCCCTTGAACTCTCTAGCAGACACAAAATAACAAAAATACTCAAAGGAAAACATACCACAGGATAGGACCTCAATGTACATTTTTAAAATAAAGTGAAAAAAAAAAGAAGTAGAGACTTCTTAGAAGAAAACAGAAGAGAGCTAGTGCAGGAGAGGTAGGAAGCCCGATGTGGCAGTTCACACGTCCTGTATCATCAGTTCATCTCAGAAGACTTAGTGGGCATCTGTGATGGTTAATTTTACGTGTCAACTTGGCTAGGCAAGACTACCCAGATAATTGGTCAAACATTTTCCTATATGTTTCTGGGAAGGTATTTTTTAGATGAGATTAATGTTGAAATCCGTGGACGTTGAGGAAAGCCAATTATCTTTCTTAGTGTTAAGTGGACCTTACCCATTCAGCTAAAGGCCTTAATAGAAGAAAGACCGACCTCCCACTCTACCCTACCCACCCCCGGCCAGGGAAGAAGGAATTCTGCCAGCAGACGGCCTTCAGCTTGGAGCTGCAGCATTAACTCTTACCTAGGTCTCCAGCCTGTTGGCCTACCTTGCAGATTTTGGACTTGCCAACCTCCACAATCGTGTGAACCATTTCCTTAAGATAAACCTCTCTCTCTCTCTCCATATGTACATATTAGTTCTGTTTCTCTGGAGACCCCTGACTAATACAACATATAAAATGTGCCAGGCACCTTGCTAGGCACCCCTTGCAGTTACAGAGGGAAGGCAAAAGTCACAGTAACAGGGGAGACTTCGGAGGGTCTAATGACATTAGGCCCTGAGGACTGTGGCAGGGAGAACGTTCAAGAGACAAGGTCGGCAAATGTGAGAGAGAAGGCTTAGTCAGAGTGTTCAGAGAAGGCATCCAGAGAAAATTACATCTGGGCTGATTTTTCAAGAGTATTAGGAAGACAAACTAAAATTGCCAGAAGCCCAGAAATAACCCAAACAGCTAGCATGCAGGAGAAGCAAAGATCTTTAAAACATAAAAGCAAAGATGTGAGGTTAGGTTGGTGTTTCCTCCCCGAATGATGCACAGCTGCTGGGGCCCACCTCAGTGCTGAGGCGCGAGCTACTCACCAGTCGAGCCTGCTTAGAGTTGTGAGAGTGGTCACCATCTTAAGCTGTCTCCTTTCCTTCCTTATTGAGTCATTCCAAACACATCACCCATGAGATTGAGTACCAGATTTGCACAATGGAAATCAACTATCCTCCTTGAGGATTTTAAGGAAGACAAGGAAAAAGGACTAGAAGTTCAACTCATTGAGGAAAACAGGCTCTCTGGCCACTCGTCCCAAGGTAATTTAAAAAAAATAGAAAACGCATGTGCATAAGAGCAAAGTTTAAATCATCAAATAGCCTCGAAGGGGATATTTGCACAGCTTGTCACTTTATAGTGAGGAAACTAAGGGCCAGTGAGGTGAAGAGAGTCACTCAGGGTCACAGAAGCAGAGAGAAGTGGGCCCGGAGCCGACGGTCTCTGACCTCTCAGTCCAGGACTTCTGCCACTCTCTGTACTGCCATTTAGACAAAATTTGAAAAGATGCAATAGACTAAACTTCGATTTCATTAAAGTTATGAACCTCCTGAGCCCGATTTTTAACATAGTCCACTTCCCCCCAAAAGAGGCCTCCGCTTGATCACAGTATGAAAGTAGTATTTAAAGAGAAATCTAAGATGTATACTGTAATTCTAATAAGAAGGCAGTAATCACATACAGTAGGCTGTGGTGACGGGGACACCGCCTGGAGAGATGCGAAGGAGATTAAGTGGATACAAATTGGCGTTTGAAAAGCCAGCGGTGGCTTCTAAACCTTTGATCTGGAGATCCACCAGGAGATTTTGAAACCTTCTTTCTACCAGATGGCCTCCACGGCTGCTGTGCGTCTCCCAGTCCTGCTGGGATTTCCCCCGGGGAAGGAAGCTCAGCCGGCCAGGCAGTCCCCAAGGTCGCCTTCTGGGGTTTGTGATAGACTTTCAGTGCTCCTGGCCGCAGGCCCATCCTAAAGGACTTCACTGCCCACTGGGCTGGCTCTCAATGTGTGAAAATATATCTTCCAGGAAATGGAAAGTAACTATTCCTTAAAGCAAAAACCTTGCTGAAGTCATTTTTTTTCCCCACACAGCCTCTATTCCACAATCCCTCCATCAGGGTCAGCCTGGCCTAACCCACATGAATCTGCTCTCATTTTTGTTTCTAGAAGAAACAAATGAAAAAAAATTTTGAGACTACAGGTAAAGAAAAATCTGGCCAGGGAACATGTTGTTGCTCTCCCCTATCTGGCCTTGTGCCCTTCCCTCTGATGAGGGATCACTTCCCTCACGGTGGGTCTCTGGTGTTCTTTCCTAAAGCTGCACTTTGGAGAGAACTGAAGCTCGGGGTGGAGAATCTAAAAACAGCAAGGGTGGAACTGAGGACTTCACAATGGCAACTGGTTTAGGCAGGTTTCCTAGTGGTGACGGCACTGGAGAGTCCCTCAGCCTTCCCTTGTGGTTAGAGAGATCAGCTCAAGGCCTGGGAGGGATTCATTCTGAGAATGCTGAGACCCTTCACTCCATCAGATGCTACTCTTCATGTGCCGTACTTGTATAAATTGGGCTCTGCCGCAGAGGCTCCAAATGGTCAAATTCCTTGTCATATTAAGTAACAGCTAAATGTGTCTATGCAAGGTGTGCTTTAAATGTTGCCCTTTCTGGGAAGAGAAGGTGAGAGATAATTCCCCTCTCCCTTCAAGTCCTGAAATATCTCTTTAATTTTATGAATAGAATTGAACTACTCCCCACCCCCCACCACCTTTTTTGAAATCTGGAGACCATGGACTTTTGTTAAAGATTGTTTGTCCCCTTCAGTTTATATTCCCTTGTCAGTAAGAAACAGATGACAGCTACCTATTTACTTTTCAGGAAAATATGCAAGAAGGAAGAAAGAGAAGGAGGGTGAGGGGACAGGGAGGAGGAGAAAGGAGAAGAAGGAGAAAGAAGAAGGAGGGTGAAGAAAGGTGACTGATTCCCTTTAGGAGTGGATAGATAGCTTCAGCGTGTTTAAGCAGTAAATATGCCCTACTGTTAAATCTTTAATGGGCTGTGCACGTGACTTCAGCTTTTATTCATTCAAGCTTCCTTTATGGTGCTACACTGTCCCATTTTGAAACCACCAACGATCATCTCTGGCTTCTCTTTCTAGTGACTGACGGTTGGCTACTTACCCTGTTTCTCGGGGGACAAGGAAAATGAAGTAGAAAAGTGGAAAGAGTGACTTGTAACTTTGTGAGCAGCTGTGGTCTTAGTACTATATCCACAGTGTGGGTGAGGGGTGGCGACCGATGGCTGTAGTGACACTTAAGCCCCAGAATCCTAGAATCAAGGACCCCCAGGATTGCAGGGCAGGTCCCTATCCTCAGGCAGAGAAGCCTCAACTCTCACAGACACAGGATTTGTCCCTTTTCTTAAAGGATAGAGCCATAAAATGCTGCAACCTCCTTTGAAAGTTGCCCTTTTCAGTTTCATCACAAAAAAATTCTTCATTAAGCACAACCAAAATATCTCCTGCTTTAATTTGATTATTTTCTTTAGTTCAGTCATCCACAGAAGTGGAGGGCATTTGCATCCATTAAAAGCTCAAAGCAAATAAACAGAAACACCCCAAGGCTATGGAGGATCATAATCAAGCACCTCAAAGCCACTTGGCCAGCCTGAAAAAAATCTCAGCTCTCCATTGCTCTTTTCTCTGGGTTACCTAGTTTAGCATCATTATTGTTACTTGTTACTTTTCTCTGGATCCATTTTCTACATTTAGTTTGAAACTGAATGTAGTATTTCAATAAGGATCTGGGCTCATGTTGGAAGAATCCGCAAAGATTGTTCCTGGCCATGGGGTGTCATCTTTCCACTCATATGTCCCAATAAGTCGTTGGGAGTTTCACCATCCTACAGACTCATGTTCGGCTAGGTGCCCTGGTCTTTTTCTGCTATTGCTTGTGATTTTTTCTTGAGGTCCATCCACCTTGTTCTTATCTCTCCCATTCTGTTCATCTTTGCATTCCCAGTGCTTAACACAGTTCCAGGCACACATTAGGCACTCGTTAAATTTGGGGGGAATTGGCTTGATGTGCCGAAGGAGTGGTGCAGAGGTTAGAGGCTCAGAGAAGGGGAGCGCAGATGGGGTAAAAGAGTCAAGAAGAGCTTCTTGAGGAAATGGCATTTGGACTGGTCCTTTAAGGAAGAAGGATGTTTGGATGGGCAGAGAGAATGAGGAAAGGCACTCTAGAAAGCTATGGTACGGTCAAGATTTTCAGGTAGAGTATAGTGCCAAATGCAGGAGGGAGAAGTGTAGTGGGCCATAGGGAGAGAGCCCTCAGTTCGGACAAGGGTTAGCTCCCAATGTCCACTTCTCTTTTCAGTTTAAGAATTCTGGTGATTTCCATCCCAGAGAACCAGAAGGAGTGTGACAGCATTCAAAGAGGAAGAGGTGACCACTCTCACACCGATGATGTTTCCTGCCAGCTTGAGCAGACTATGGCGCCACTTGGGAGCACCTTGGTCTTAAAGCCTAGATCTGACCACTGCATGCTAGGTGCAGGCATTATAGACAGGTTTGAAGGAAGCAGGGAAAGGAGCCAGGGAAGCTCCACGGAGAGGCTAAATGTTGCTGCAACCATACTCGGTGGCAGAAATCGGGGTGCTGGTCATTAGGTGGGTGCCCTGGGGAACTGACCTGAAAGAGTGGTCAGAATGCTTCTTGTGACTCTTCACTGCTGAGATGGTGACATCCCCCATAATGAACTTCCAAACCCCATGAGAAGGTCTTGTTAGAAAACCGAAAAACATAACTTCCCTGAAAATTTCTGTCAGTGCAATAGTGTGTTTGTTTCTTTGGCAACAGTGAGCTTGTGGTGGGAAAGGGGTTTTCCCAGAATTCGGATGTCGTAGCACCTTGGACCCTGAGTACTCAATATGCAAATATCGAAATGGACAAGGATTCTGAGGCCACAGCTGGGGTCTAGCCCAACCCGGACCTGTGGCCTCCTAGAGCAAGGGTAGAAAGTTGGAGCTCACTTTCCAGTCTCCAGAAATTTACTCCAGAAATCTTCAGTTCACTTATCATGCACCTATTCTCATTGTAATTGTAGATATATCTTAAAAAAATTTTTTTTTTACTATTATTTTAGTGGGGTTGCAGGAGGAAGAGGGTTAAACATGTCTGGTGAATCCACAATCTTGGAAGAGGAGCCTTCTGTATTGTACAATCAGGAGGTGGGGGGGTGGGGCGTGAGTCTCAGTGTCCGATGTGTTCCTCTCCCTCCAGTCTCTCTGATTAATTCACATCAAGGTGCTAACGGCATATGCTGTTTAATGTGTGCTTTTGCAACGCAGGTTAGGACTTTCACTGGGACTCTTAAAATTTGAGGGTGTCTAGTGGTCTTCAAAGATTTTGCCCAGATACCCCTCAAATAAAATTCATAAAACTATGTATTTCTTTGCTCATTCTAAAGTTGACATCTATAATTTTGTCTTCCTTGAAATATCTGCAAAGGATATCATTTCCAGCATATTGTAAGATTGTCCTTTAAAAAAATAAAACTATTACATTACTCTTACATGTACTGAGTAAAATCTAGATTGGCAAAAATCAGTGAAGAAGTTTCTTCCACATCTGAAAAAATGTTCGAGAAAATATAAAACAGGAACTTCCTCTGGTATATATTCCTTTTACTTGCAAATGTAATGTCGATCTATTAGAGGTAACCTGGAAGTTGTCTTGTAAATTATTCAAAATGTGCAGCTGACACCCAGACCAAGACACAGATGAATGAAAATGCTCACCAAGCTTTTTCTTCTAATGAGAAGGTGAAAATGCCGTGGCCTCCTGCCAGAGGAGGTCTTGCCTGGCATGCTTTACAGAGCTTGAATATTCTAAATCTAAGATGGACAGAGTCACTCACTGAGCCTTGCCATAAACTTGTCTCTGGGATGCAGTACGATGCCACTGCCTTCAGTATCATCTCTCACCCACACTCTCTGCTCTTTCTGGCTGCCTTGGGAGAGATGGTGTCTTGACGACAGACAGGAAGTAGAAGAGGCAAATTCATTCAATAAAAGCTGCTATCACACCTGCCACTCCACTCTACACCACATCTGTTGCTAATGCCACGTTTCTGCCCTCAGAAATACGGACAAGATGGGAGGGACATGAGGCCCTCCCTTGGGCTTATATTGTCTTGATTTGAGGAGGCAACATTGATTAAAGCACCAGTATTTCAAATTGTCCCTTCATTAGGCACCCTGAAGTTTTTTACTTTCCAGAACTTTGTACCATAGTAGCATTCAAGCTGGGTGAGAGGTAAGCTTTCGTTTCAAAGAGAAAACTGCACTGCACTGCAAACAAACACTGCAGGGAAGTTTTCGGAAAGAGTACATAAACCGAAAATTTGGAAACTGATTCTCCTAAAACTATCAGTGCCCACATTCTCTTTGAAAATCTGCAGGAGCCTTTGGGCATAGAAACATCTCAGTTTGAAGATCCTGCCTTGGCCTGAATAAATGCATCTTCTGGCAGGGAAGTGCAAGCATTTGGGGGTGCTACGAGGAGTGGATATTGAGAAGCGGACCCATCAGACCCCACCGTATAAGCTGCTGCTCCCTCTGTGAATAAGATTTGTCTCAGATGCAGCCAGCAATTTTCTGAGGCTGGGGCATTAGCTGAGCCTTGGGCATATTCCCTCTAGTGAGGGGCTGTATTTGCTGTCCCACAGGCCTGGTCAGAGCCTAAGCACAGTCACGAAGTGGAAAAGACTTTCTTCTCTCCTTCTCTTCCTTCAGGATGACTTTCACTCCTCCCTACCCTGTGGACACCCAGAGGCCTCAACCGTCATCCTTCCCTATGAGCTTTTGATTTCAAGGGATCTCAGTGCCTTCCTTAACACTGAAAAATTTGGGATGGATGGCAGCTTCAACTGTGATTTTTGCCAGGAAGTTTGATTTCTAATAGCCTTAAGTCAGTATTTCAGACATTTCTATACCATATTCACAAAGTTTACCACATTCATATATCACATCTACTATCATTTTCTTTTTTTTCCCCTGTAAATGGACTCACCTTTCTACTTCTACAAATTCATTTTAGATGGAAAACTATTGGATCTCTACCAAAAACAGTATCCCACCTGTCTTAGCCTAGATTCTCCAGAAAATGAAGCCAGAAGCAAAGGATTGGGAACTTGAGTCCAGTGGTGCAGGATGGGGCACGGAAACAGGGAAGGAGGAAAAGCCAGTAAAGGGTGTCTTACTGCATCGGCCTCTGCTGCAGGCGACTGGTACTCAGTCGCACCAGGACCTTCTGGAGGGCCCCAGGAAACGTCTCTCAGACTCTCTACCTGGGTCACAAAAGGGGAAAGCAGGGATCCATCAGCTTCCAGCCCTCTTTAGTTAAGAGTAGCCCCATGGGCATGAACTCCCCCATATTTCCAGGCTGAAGGTGCCTGAGTGCAGAACTTCCAGGGGTATCCCATGCCAAGACAACAGAGAAATCCCAGGGCCAGAAGCAGACCGTAAAAGGTGCAGGCCTGGGCAAGAAGCCCTCAGGCTCCACATGTGCAAAACAGGCCGAGTGGACCAGCAAGGGCCGGCTGCTTACCTATGGAGTGCCCCAGAGTTCTACATAGGCTGGCTGGAAATGGGGGGCGGGGGGCCAGGTGTGTGACTAAAATCTTCCTTACCCCACCCCTTGGTTCTGTCATGGTGCTCACTGAGGTACGCTCAACCATGGCCAGGGCGACAGGGACACACTGTCCAACATGGCTGCCAAGAGTCCACCCTGTGAAGGTGGTGGGGGTGGAGGGGTGGGAGTGCAGTTAAGGGTGGCTTTGTGAACTGAGCACTCTCCAAACAGTGTCCGCCACATGTGAGGTGGACGGCCCACTCTGGCAGTGTGTGACTGTGATGAGGGAGGGGTTACTGGGTGCTGAAACAAAAATTTGAAACCAGCACAGAAACAGCCAGCCCGTAAAGCTCACAGACCATCTACCACAAAGTCAACGGGCCCACACCCCTCCCCACAGGGGCACTTTGCTTCTCTCTCTCCCAGGCTGCCCAGTGCGGTCTTCTCTCCCCTTGAGACTGCATGGTGATGAGAAAGGCTAGGGTGTGGTTTGTCCTGGGCAACACCCTCTAAGGAGGTGACTGCTTACAAAAAGGGACAGCAGAGGGAGCTTCCTTAAATGATATACAACGCCTTACCCATACCCTGCTTTGGCTTAAACCTTTCTGGTAAAGAAGATCAGATCCTCTATCAAATGAAAGGAACTTGGAAGGGGAAATGCCATCCGTGTGATATATCACCCAAAGAAAAACTGAGCAACTTGCCATTATTTTAGAGACAGCACGAAAAGAACACCACAGAAGTGGGGCCTCATCCTTTGATTTTTAACACAAGAGAAAAGGAGGATCGTGCTTCAAGAAGTAAGTACATTTACTATTATCTTAATATGGGATAGCTGGGTAGAACTGTTTACCAACCACCTGACTGCTTTTTAAACAAACATAGCATTACTCCTGCCCCCAAGATGCTCACTTACCCCCAAAGGAGGCTTTTTGGGGTCTTTTATTCCCATAGGAGGCTGAGGCATCCCAACACATTTGGAGAGTCATAGTCAGAGTTTTGGCCGATTATTTCAAATTTCCTAGATGGTAGCAAACATTAATTTCATAGGCTGAATTTGAGTTTTCCAAACCAGTAAAATTCAGCTGAATAAGTGAATCTAAGCTAATGCTAGTTAGAGTGAAGTATGGCTGATAAAACAATCCACTGTGGCTGGAAAACTAGCTCTGGGGTAATTCCCAAAGAGGGGTCCCAAACATCTCCTGGGTAGCGTTGGACTGTGTGGTGGCAGGTTACCCTGAGAGGATCACATTGAAGGCCGGCGTTCATTTTCATTTCTAAATTTTGATATATTTACTGAAAAAACAATCAGCTTCCCCACATTATAGTACATAAGTAAGTCACGTTTCCAGTATGTCTTTTCTCTTCCCTTTTTATTGACAAACTTTTCTGTCGATTGAGATCCTCTCCCCTTGTAAGACATATTCTTTGCGTAGAAGTGTTTAAGAATTGAGACGCTTGTTTTTATAGGTTAATGTATTAAGAAAGAAGCAGTTTCATAACTTAAGGACTTCCTTGGACAAAACAGGCCCTCGCTGGTGCTCTGTGTTTCTCGGTACGTTCTGAAGAGGATCTGAACTTTCTTAAGTTGGCTAACTGATACCGAGGGCCCTTAGAGTGCTCTGTGGTTTTAACAGAGTCATCCCTACTGAGCAGAGAGCCATTCCGTGGGATAGCTGGTGTTGGTTCTTAGAACATGCACAAGGCAGGGTCAGCTCCCGCAAGTCCCTCAGCCTTTGCATTTCCCCTGAGACCCAGCCCCGGTTTAGAGGTTGCTCACATTAAGATCCTCACCTCGTTTCAGACAGGCAACTAGAGACTTGTACAACGTACAGTAGGCCCATCTTCCTTCCTGGGTGACTTCTATTTTTTTCCTTTTTAGGTTGCAAAAATAAATCCACGATCTTTGACGTTCAGGAGTTTGGATACTTCAGTACACCATCCAGCCTCTCCTCGGTGTGTTTTGCAAACATCACGGGAGAACCCTCTGTGTGGGGCAACTCAGCTGTCTTCTGCCCCCGCCTGGCGCGTGCTGGGAGGTGCCCAGGTCTCACTTGGCTTGAAATTGTTTGCTTTCATTTTCCATGGGTCACACACTGAAGTGGGGAGCCCCACCACCCAAACACCCATACCTCAGGATCCTTCAGCTCTTGCTGCTGGCGGGCCTTTTTTGCTTCTCTTTAGGTAAGTAACTTTCAGGAACCTGACTGTCAAGTCTGCTGCTTCTGGGTTTACCGAAAGGAAATGATGTTCTCCGTGCTGCCCCTTCTATCGCCCTGTGAGCTGGAAGGGAACTTCGGGGTATTTCAGTCCATTTTAGAGATGAGAAAACTGAGGTCCAGAGAGGTTAAAGAACCTGCCCATGATCACACAGCAAGTCAGCAGCCAGGTTAGCTCAAGAACCCAGACCTTAAAGGAAGGGTGGGACGATGTTATTTTAACAAACCCATAAAGCTGATTCAGGACAGCTTAGAGTTGTGGTCTCTTCCATGAACACTAGATGCTTATTTGCATTTTGTGATATGCTTGGTGTGTTGATCTAGGGCTCTGGTTTCCAAATTATATTTCCGTGAAATCACACAGCTAGAAGTCTTCTGCTTCTAAAACTGAACAGTGATGACCTTCTTTCCAACTTGAAGGGGGAAAAGAAAGTAGTGGAGGCATATATAGTAGTCCCCCCCGATCAGAGGTTTCACTTTCCGAGGTTTCAGTTACCTGTGGTCAGTGGGGGCCTGGAAGCAGACGATCCTCCTCTGCCATTTGTCAGAAGGTCAGTAGTAGCCTAATGCCATGTCACAAAGTCCGCGACATTCCCCTCACTTCATCTCATCATGTAGGCCTTGGATCATCCCGCGTCATCACAGAAGAGGGAGTCACAGGCAATAAGATATTTTGAGACAGCGAGCCCACATTCACGTAACTTTTATTGTAGTATATTGTGATAATTGTTCTATTTTATTATTCGTTATTGTTGTTGCTCTCTTACTGTGCCAAATTTATGAATTAAACTTTATCATAGATATGTGTGTATAGGAAAAAACATAGATAGCGTATATCGGGTTCAGTACTGAGCTTTCAGGCATCCACTGGGGGTCTCGGAACGTATCCCCCTCGGATAAGGGGGAACTACTGTAATCTTTGTAATGTTAAGTTTTTGTCTTAATATTTATTTTTATGCTTTAGTTGCTGATGCTTGTTGTCAATACTGGCATCTGACATTAAGCGGTATCAGGGTTAGCACAAAATTCTGTTGTTAGTTATGTTTAATTTACTACATAGATATTTCACGTATGTCCTACAGAGAACACCTTGACTTCTAGAGGCTTGTGTTCCAGCTCAGTGCTGGTCTTGGGGGCTGTCGGGAAGGGTGGAGCTCGTCCTACTGATAGGGGGGTTCTGACTTTAAGTCAAAACAAACAGAAGATCTGTTTTCTGCTGAGCAGCATACCCCTTGGTTTCCCCAAAATAACGAAGAGCAGTTTGCCAGTCTGCTAAGAGCCGAATAGCAAGGTCCTTGTCTTGGAGCTGCTTACTTAAAACATGTCTGCGCTGCCAGCGTCACCTGGAACGTCTGAGGTGGGAGGGAGGCCCTGGCAGGGAAGGGAAGAGGAGTGGGCACACAGGATACTTGGCTGCCGTGGGAGGAGTTGTAAATTTTCTGTCCTGAGTTAGAAGTCTTGCTGTTTTACATTGTTGCTGAGCCAAGAGAACCATGAGTGAAGTTTCACAATTTACACATCAGCTTTATGTATATACTTGACAGTTATATTACATTTCCCACACTGAATTTTCTTCTGGGAAGCTGGGAAGCACTCCCAAACAGAATCTTCTGGGGAGTCTAAATGAGTTGAAAAATATTGAGAAGGATATTATATTATACAGGTTTCCTAGAGGATGTGTGTGTGTGAGAGAGAGAGAGAGAGAGAGAAAGAAACAATAAATAAGAGAGAGAAAATATAAAAAGAAAATTAAAACCAAGGCTTTAACAATTATACCAGGAAAATTAGCCAGAGGCAAGTGGAAGGAGATGATCTTTGACCTAAAGAAAGATATTTAGGAAAGCACCTTGCTCTACAGCTAGACCCGGATTTTATTGTTTCTGTCCTGAGTCAACAAATGGATCCATGAGCTTCTTATGTCTGAACACCTGCTGTACATCGGGTAGGCTTCAAAACGGAGCCTGGGATTCCTGCCCTCAAAGAGATTTGAATATGTTAGTCAGAGAGAGCAAAACTGGCCCCCCCCATGAAGCAAGGGAAGAGCAGTGAAGCACCTGGTCCTGGCTGTAAGAGCCCCAGACCTGGGAAGGGCAGGACCCGGCTGGGCTGCACAGCTGGGGCAGGCGTTATGGTGAAGGATGGGTGGTCATTTATTAATTCAGCAAACGGTGAGCATCTCATATGTATAAGACACTTTTCTTGGTCCTGGGGACAAGTGGTGAGCAAAATCGATGTGGCTTTTGGCTTCATGGAATTTAGGGTCATTAGGAAGAAGATGAAAATTAATCAAATAATTACTCAAATGAATATATCACCAACAAACACTGTCTTTCCCTGCCAGAGGGGAGAGTGGTGAGAGTAAGCTGGGTGATGGCGGAAGGAGCAGCCTGTGAGGGAGAGAGAGGAGCAAGGAAGTGCAGAAGGCCAGTGTGGGGTCACGAGGGAGGCAGGAACCAGACACCAGGGGCTTAAAGGCCACTGTCAGGAACCTAAATGTTATTTGGGGGCACTGGGAAGCCACGGAAGGGTTTTAAGCAGGGGAGGGACATGGTCTGTACCAGAGTTGCTCACACTTTAATTATGCATGCCAATTGCCTGGGGGCCTTGTTCAAATGTCAGTTCTAGGGGATTTTTAGGGCAATGAAAATACTCTGTATGCTACTAGAATATGGATTCATGTCATTATACATTTGTCTAAACCCATAGAATGTACAGTGCCAAGAGTGATCCCTAATGTAAACAGTGGACTTCGGGTGATAATGATGTGTCAATGTAGGTTCATTGATTGTCAAAATTGTGCCACATCTGCTGGGGGATCTTGGTGGTGGGGGAGGCTGGTGGTGGAGAGGGCAGGGGGTATATGGGTATTCTCTGTACTTTCCCTTCATTTTGCTGTGAACCTGAAACTGCCCTAAAAAACAAAGTGTACGTATTTTAAAAAATGCAGTTTCTGCTTAGGTGGGTCTGGGGTGGGGCCTGAGATTCCGCATTTCAAACATGCACCCAGGTGATGCCGATGCTACTGGTCCACAGACCTTTAGTTTGAGTAGTAAAGCCCTAAATGACATTTTAAAAACCAGTGTTGCTGAAGCATAAAGAATGGCTCGTAGGGCAGCCAGAGTGATTGTGCAAACCCATCAGGAGGCTGTTTTCATAGCTTACAGTACCTGATGATAGCTTTGACGAAGAGAATGGAGTCGGAGGGAGATGGATGGACCAGAGAGTGTGTGTGATGTAGAATTGTGGGGATTTGCCAGATGGGAGGGTAGATGTGAGTTGTGCGTGACCTGTGGGAGACAAGACTGGGTGAAGAGAGTGAAATATGATTACGGAGGACTTTGTTCCAGGGCCGGGGATTTGTCACATATACCCTCCTCTCCTGCCCTGGGTCACGTCCACCCATCCCCAGCCCTTGCTGTCCAGGACAAGTGACCCCTCTTTTCTGCACAGGGTAGGACCAGCTGGGCCCCTCTCCACTTCCATTTCGGTCTGTGGAGGCAGAAACCCTGGACTCATGTACTCCAGAAATCGGTGGTTGTAGGGCAGAGGGTCTAACAGGGCCTCATGTCAGCATCTGTTCCTCAGAGCTGGGGCCTTTCAGGGAGACCCAGTTCTAAGGGGAGGGGAGAGGCCTTTGGGTGGAACGGGCCGGGCACCCAGGAAAGGTACTGGCCTGTGAGTCCACAGCATGAGGAACACTGAGCTAGAGGAAAAGAGAGCCCTCAGAGTGCCACCGTAAACAGAGCCTCACCCCCCCGCCATGTGCGTCCCAGTGCTGCTGGCCAGGGCGTCTCACGAGCCGCAGTTCTTGCTGTGACTACCCTGATATTGGCTGTTCAAGTCCCTGAACATTTTAAAGATGTAAATCCTGTTTAGAGGCACACACCAAAGTAAGGATCAGATTTATACAGAGTATAAACACTGGGCCTAAAGAGGAGAGAAAGTTGGGAGCAGGGCAAAAAGCAGGTGACAAGTCTCAAATCTGTCAGCTGCTGGAGAGGAGATGCCTCTTCTCCTCCTTCTTGCCCAGCACCCAGCCCAGGGCTGACACAGGCCCCACAGGTGGTGGTTCACTTAGTCAGAAGCACTTAGAAGCGTTCAAAAAGCGCCCTTCCATTGGAAAGACATATACAGACCATTAACAGTATATCTCCAGGCGGTGGGATTATAGGGGACTTTCATGCCTTTCTGTATTTTCTATTCTTTCTAAATTTAATGTTTCTTTCTGAGTCAGGGAAAACATCTATTTAAAAAGCATACTTAAGCCCTCAGTGAGAGAATGTGCACCACAGCACGTGGTGACTGAAGTTGCTGGGCTCAGTGGATTCTTTCTCCATTAGGAGAAGTGGTGGTGCAGCCCCACTGACCACTGCTGACGTTCAGCTCCGTGGAAGGGCACGAGGGCCAGGCCGCTGTGTCCACGCTGCCTCCCTCCAGTTTGGAGGCATTAGCGGAGACCCGTGGCTTCCTAGATTGGGTTCTTTTTTTTTTTTTTTAACTATACTTTAAATTTTATTATATTTATCATTAGATCCCCCAATTTTCCTGCATTTTTTGGCAATGATGTAAAATTAACCATTTTAAAATGTATAATCTGGTGGTTTTTAGTGTATTCACAATGCTGTAAAACCAGCACCACTATCTAATTTCAGCATGTTTCCATCACTCTCAAAAGAAACTCCATCCCCATCAGCGGTCACTTCCCCTTTCCCACTGCACCTTCTCCTGGTGACCATTGACCTACTTTCTCTATGAATTTGCCTATTCTGGACCTTTCTTATAAAAGGAGTCATACAGTAGGTGGCCTTTGTCTTCTTCCACTTAGCGTAACGTTTTAGGGTTCCTCCATGTTGTAGCAAGTATCAGTACTTCATTCCTTCTTTGGCTGAATAATATTCCACGGTAGAGTGGGTTTTTGCGAGGTGCCTTGTTTGTCTGAAAGTAGCGGCCTCTATACTTGTTGGCAGGAAGCTTCCTCTCCTGGGGTTAGCAGCTGAGAGTTGAAGTGGTCAGGGCAGGAAGCTGGCAGAGGGGTCAGGGAAGACAGGGGCTGGGGGCCGTTGCTGTGCTGGTGGGGCAGCTTACACACATTTGAGAGAGGAGCAGAGTCTACTTCCGTTTCTGCCTTCCCTCCCCCTCTCCTCTCACAGCCCCTGTGTCTACGGACTGCTGCTGGGTGGAGGAGGCTCCGGGGGCCCCCCACGCCAGCTGTGGGCGCTTGACTCAGTCCAAGAGTCAGCCAGTTACCATGGTGATTCTGCAGCCACCCCCCCACCCCCCGCCGCCCCCAGCATGATTCACCAAACCTGGTGCTGTGCCTGAGACAAAGGGCCCTGTTTAAAAAACCTGTTCAGCATTTGACAGTTAAAGCACTTTTATATCTAGGTGTCATACAATCCACATGATACTTAATGTGAAGTTAGTAGGGAAGATAGTATTATGCCCATTTTGCAGAAATTATACCTGAGGCCCAAGGTGGTTAAACAACTTGATCGAGGTTATAATTCTAATATGCAGCGTGTAGAACAAGATCTCCTCGCCTAATACCTAGCCATGCAGTCAGCAAATATTTATTGAGCACCTACTATGGGCCAGGCCCTGTTCTGTATTCTGCAGATATGGCAACAAACAAAACAGATAAAGCTCCATTCTCATGGCCCCCAAAGTAACTACACATGCAAATATGTATCAGCTGGAGACGAGCTGGAAGAGAAATAAGTCACGGAAAAGGACTGAAGAGTGGCAGGATGGATGGGGCCAGAGAGGATGGAGTCAAGTGACGTCAGCATCATGGCAGAGTTCCCTTTGGTCTCTCCTCTAAGTAACAACCAGTCAGACATCCAGTGACCAACAAAGGACTCCCTGCACAGCACACCAGAACGTCTGAGTGATCCATTCACCTATCCATCTGAAGGTGGGCGGGCTGGACCTCCGGGAGGCAGTAGAAATAGGGGAGCAGCCCCTTCCCTCTCACCTGCCAGAGGTGACCCAAAATGCAGATCTGCACACTGGCACACATGCCAGTGACCATAGGCCTCAAGGGCAAACACAGCACTCGTGGCTTGGACTCTGTCCCACCCCCAACGGTGGTGGTCAGTGCACATGTCCTGAGGCTCCAGGACACAGCGAGGCTAGCTACTCACCCCGTTCCCACCCCTTGGCAGTGGTGCCAGCCTTTTCAGCAGTGGGGACTACATTGACGGCATGAATTTCCCCAGCAGGGGTGGAGGCCCCTGATCCGAGGTTCCAGAGCAGAGCATCAGTGTGCACATGCCAGCGCTGGCAACCAGAAGCTGCGGCCCCTGCTCCTGCCAGTAGTGCTGGGTGTGCACAGGTCCTGAGGCTTCAGGACACAGAAGAGTGCTGGTGACCCTTCTCCTGGCAGTGGTACTGGTCTCTCCAACAGTGGGGACAACAACCAATACATGGATTTCACCAGCAGAAGCAGGGTGCCCTGACCTGAGGTCTCAAAAAGCACACTGGCACACGGCAGTGACCAGAAACTGCAGGGCCAGCAACAACACTTGCAGCTTAGCCCCTTCTCCTCCTCCTGCAGTGGCAGGTGGCACCTGTGACCTGAGGCTTCAGGAACCACAGCAGTGCCCGAGACCCAGCCCCTGGTTGTGGCACCTCCGACACCAGCTCTACCAACTGTGGGGCTGCATGCAAGAACTTGGGCCCCCGACAGCAACAGTGACACATGTGAACGAGTGACCCTGGCAGTGGTGCTGCCTGCACCCCCAGATAACTCAGGAGCAGCAGCACAGGTAGAGCACAGGGCAGCAACACCTGAGTCTGTGGAGAGCGAGTGGGGCAACCTGAGACCCAGGTGACCCCAGAAGCAGCAGAAGTGCTCACAGCCTGGTAACCCCAGTGATGACAGCTGAGACTGCAGCAACATCATAAGCAGCACGGCATGAGCAGCACAAGGAGGGCACTGATCACACCTCTGGCAGAGGCAGTGGATGATGAAAAGTGTAGGCTCTCAGCTACAACCAGAAGCAGTTCAGAACCAAAGTAACCAAAGCTGCACCCAGATAAGACAGGTGGTTCCTACCACAAATGCACAGGCAGAGGATCAATTCCTCAAACAGCATGAAGAACTACAATAAGACTGCAGAACAGAAGGAGAGTGACAGCTTTCCAGAAACCAAACTTGAAGTCACAGAAGATAACAATCTGACTGGCAGAGAATTCAAACTAGCTGTCGTAAAGAACTCAATGATCCTTTCCTGGCAGAGGAGACAACATGATCATGAAGGTTGTTTTCCCAGGGCAATGTTATTCATTGCATTCCAGATGTGTGACCTCTTTCTTTCCCCCAAATGTGGGAAACCTGACTGCATACTTTGCGACTTTGGGGGACTGCATTCATGCTTAAAAAAAAAAAAAAGAAAGAGAAACTCAGCTAGTTACAAGAAAACTCAGAAAGTTCAATAAGCTTAGGAATAAAATTAATGAACAGAAGGAATACTTCACCAAAGAGATTGAAGCTCTAAAAAAAACCAAACAAATTCTGGACATGAAGAACACAATTAATGTGATTAAAAAGTAATGTGGAGAGCATAAAAAATAGAGCAGACTTTATGGAGGAGAGAATGAGTGAGCTCAAAGATAGAAACCTAGAAATGATCCAGGTGGAAGAGGAGAGAGAACTAAGATTTTTTAAAAAGGAAATTCTTCAAGAAATGTCTGATTCAATTAGGAAAAGCAACATAAGGATTATAGGTATCCCAGAAGGAGAATGGAGGAAGAAAGGATCAGAGAGCTAATGCAAAGAAATAACAGCTGAGAACTTCCCAAACCTGGGTAAGGAACTGGCTATACAAGTACATGAAGCTAATAGAATTCCTAATTACAGCAATGCAAAAAGACCTTCTCCAAGGCATATAATATTAAAACTATCAAAAGTCAATGACAAAGAAAAAAAATATTAAAGGCAGCAAGGCAGAAGAAAATAACCTACAAAGGAACCCCCATTAGGCTTTCAGCAGATTTAAGCAGATAAAGAACTCATACAACTCAACAACAAAAAAACAAACAACCCAATCAAAAAATGGGCAGAGGATATGAACAGACATTTTTCCAAAGAAGATATACAGATGGCCAACAGGCACATGAAAAGATGTTCAACATTACTAATCATTAGGGAAACGCAAATCAAAACTAAAATGAGATTATCAGCTCACACCCGTCAGAATAGCTATGATTAACAAGACAAGAATTAACAAATATTGGAGAGGTTGTGGAGGAAAAGGAACCATTGTACACTGCCAATGGGAATGCAAACTGGTGCAGCTGCTATGGAAAACAGTATGGAGATTTCTCAAAAAATTAAAAATAGAAATACCATATGATCCAGCTATTCCACCACTGGGTATTTATCCAAAGAATATGAAATCAACAATTCAAAAAGATTTATGCACTCCTATATTCAGTGCAGCATTGTTCACAATAGCCAAGATGTGGATGAATGGATAATGAATATGTGGTATATGTATACAATGGAATACTACTCAGCCATTAAAAAAGATAAAATTCTGCCATTTGCGACAACACGGAGGGACCTTGAGGGTATTATGCTAAGAGAAATAAGTCAGATAGAGAAAGACAAATACCCTATGATTTCACTCATATGTGGAAGATAAACAAACAAACACATAGATAAGGAGAACAGACTAGTGGTTACCAGAGGGGAAGGGGGTAGGGATAGGGTGAAAAGGGTAAAGGGGCACATATGTGTGGTGACAGATAAAAACTAGACTATTGGTGGTGAATACGATGCAATCTAGACTGAAACTGAAATACAATAATGTACACCCGAAAAAGACACAATGTTGAAAGCCAATATGCCTTCGATAACATAAAAAAGTAAAATTAAAAGAATTTTAAAAAAAGAGAGAAAACAAAGAATAAAAAAAACAACAACAAGAGAATGGAGTCAGAGAAGACCTCTCTGACAAGGGACACCAGAGCAGAGACCCAACGGAGGTGAGGGCCTGAGCCACGTGGACGTCTGGAGAAGGTACCTGTCATGGGCCGGTACTATGTAGGGTTTTACTTGTGTCATCTCACTCGAATTCTCACCCCACTTTGTGAGGTAGGTGTTGCTATGCGCATTTGTAAAATGGGGAAGCAAGCTTGCGATTCCACTAGGTTTTAGGCAGTAACGCTGAGATTCCAAGGCCCTAACTCTCCCTTCCAGAGCCACCAAAGCAGACAAAACCCCTCGGAGACCTTTCAACTGTTTTCCTGTAATAGTCTGCGTGTAGCAGAGTCCCTGAGTAGGAAAGCCGAGTCCTGGAGGAAATTTCCAAAATGCCCAGAAGATGGTTGGTTCCTCTTTTCAGTCTGGTTCTTCCTCAGCGTGAGCCTCTAGTGAGGGGACCTCACATAGGAATACTGAAAAGCCCATTGATGGCGTGTCACTGACCTTTAGAGAGACACCCACGCTTCTCCTCAGATGGCTGGACAAAAACTCCTTAAGAACCATCATGGAAACTAGCTCATTTTCAGTTAAGATTTCTCCAATGTCACCATATGTCAAAATCAGTTAGAAATCCTGGATTCTTTTTGGGTGGGAACAAACAGATTGGTGGGGGGAAAACCCTGTTATTTAGGACCCCAGTTGAGTAAGCTGCTTTCTGTCATCATGTCTGTCTGGCCCAAAGCAAGACCAGACATAACCCCTGTCAGGTATCTGACATAACCCCTGAGTGACATGAAGGGGACCAGAGGGCAGAAGCTGAAGGGGAGGGGAGGAAGACAGAGGAAAGGAAGTGCTAGCAGAAGACCCACTATGGACCAGGGACTCTGCTATTTATATCAGTAAGTTGAATTTAATTTTACAATGATCCTCAGAGACAGGATCATACCCTTTTTATAGAGGAAGAGACTGATTAACCAGTAAGTGGCTGAGCTGGGACTAGAAACCGTGTCAGTAGGAAGCCGTACGTAGTCCATGCTCCTTCTATATATCACTTTGCTTTCATTGTTTCTCTTTTTAAAGAGGACTTGGGGTATTTAGCTACTATATGCTCCCCTCAAGTATTTATTTTTATTTCTTCCCTCTTTTCAATTATATTCCCTAAAGCTGGGACAGGCAATGTTCAGCACAATTGCCACAAGGGGTGCCTTCGATCATTCTGAGTCACCTCACATTGCTAGGAAAATGCCTACCATCACAAAACTTTCTTCCTAAATGCTGTGGTGGGGCCACATCCAGCCTGAAGGAGGCCTGAAGAATGGCTGGTGAGATGGAGGGGTGCTGGTGCCCCACAGTCCTGCTGTCCAAAAAGAGAAAGCGTCTGGAAGTGAGATCCCTAGACATGGGCCCCCCCAAGGGCTCTGTGTGGCTCCAGGGAATACGGGGAGGGGAGGACACGACATGGTAGCATTGGGTGGCCTGGGGAGACGGCAGTTGTGAAAGAGCTTGGGGCTTAGAACGACTCTGCTTTTAGGTCAAGCACAGCATGGGAAGAGTGACTATGTCTTCTGAACCAAAAAATCAGAAACTATTGTCTGACAAGGGATTTTGGTGCTACTGATGCGTGCTTAGGAGCTAACAAAGAGATGCAGTTTGGATGCTGAAATGTTGGTATTGCTGGGATATACTGATGGGAAAATGGGCAGAATGTTTTAAATGGGGGCCCTCTAGCAAAACTAGGCTGTAGGTCATGTGATTGCAGATAACCAAGAGAGTTAAGACAGATATATATCCATTTAGGATAGCTGAAGAGGGCAGAAATGGTCCAGAGGTATAACCGAGCCTTGTCTGGTGGGGATGAGGTGAGTCATTTCAGCCTGAAGTCATGGAGTCTATCAGGCCTGGAAGGAAAAGGACTCTGTTTTTCAAAGCAAAAGAACTCAGTGGTGGGGCTGGGCTGGGGTGCAGGCAGTGGTTGGCTTACGTATGCTGGAACTGGGGCCTAAAATTGGGGAAACCATTAAAGAAGGAGAATGGGCTGGAAAGCCTGGGCCAGAAAGTATGAAACTGGGGTAGTTTCCTTTCCTGGGTTTAGTTTCCGCATCTGTAAAATATGACCACCAAAATGAATGATCATGGAAGTCCCTTCAAGATCTCACATTCCTTAATTGTGACTTCCATCCACCTGGGCTGAGCATTTGTCAATCCATAGTTGACATTCATATGCTAGGGCTCCTAAAGTCCTCTCTCTTATGGGACTAGTGGAACCTCTCCCTTACTGTCTATCCACAGATAAAGAAAATGTGGTATACTCCACATACAATAAATATATTATTCATATCATCATTGTCATTCCTTAAAAAGGAAGGAGATTGTGGCACATGCGAAAACATGGCTGGACCTTGAGGACATTATGCTAAGTGAAATAAGCCAGTCAGAAAAGGACAAAGATTATATGATTCCACTTCTATGTGATATCTAAAGTAGTCAAATTCCTATAAACAGAAAGTTGATTGGTGTGGGGCTGTGGGGAGGGAGAAAGGGGTTGTTTAATGTGTACAGAGTTCTAGATTTGCAAGACAAAAATGTTCCAGAGATCTGTTTCACAACAATGTAAATATACTTAACACTAATGAACCGTACACGAAAAAATGATTAAAATGGCAAATTTTATGGTTTTCTTAACCACAATTAAAAAAGAAGGGAAAAAAAAGTGCTAGGGACCAAAAAATCAAAACAAACGTAGCTCTCTGATCATGCTTAGTCACTAGATACAATACCCTGAGTTCTATTACTGCCAAGTCTGAATTCCTGTTTGTGCAGGAATCTTTGTTTAATAAATATGAAATCTTGTTCTGCTTGCCTCTCCTTAGGCATCATCCAGGTAACCAAGACCGTGAGAGAAATAGCAATCCTATCCTGCGAGTACAACATCTCCACTGATGAACTGACGAGCGTTCGCATCTACTGGCAAAAGGATCGAGAAATGGTGCTGGCTGTCATGTCTGGAAAAGTGCAAGTGTGGCCCAAATATGAGAACCGCACCTTCACCGACATCACCAATAACCTCTCCATTGTGATCCTGGCTCTGCGCCTGTCAGACAATGGCACATATACCTGTGTCATTCAGAAGAGCGAAAGGGGGTCTTTCAGACTGGAACACCTGACTTCCGTGATGTTATTGGTCAGAGGTCAGTGGGATTTTCTCATTTACTACAAGCCGGCAGACTCTTGATGCCCTTAAAGACATGCTCCTATTGATTTAGGTGGAAGTTTTACCAAAGAGGGATGTATCTCATTTCATTTCTTAGGTTTTTTAAGGTTAAGTGAATCTCTAGTTTTACATTAAACCTAATTGGTTTCTCAAGATGTTCTGGAAATATCTAGTAGTGTGTGTTTCTTGCACTTTGATAATCCAAGTTCGTGACAATCATCCTGGGGCACTACAATGACCTGAAGTGCCTTCTGAATCATAAGGGGCCACATTTGATCTGATGTAGCTGTACTATTAACTGTGCTTGACCTGTAATAGATTCTTGTGAAAGCATGTTGAAAGGTATAAGATGCAATGCAATGCAGGCATAAGCATTTTTCAAATAGTGTTTGAATATCTATTACTATGACTATTGTATTATCGTATTTATTGTATATTTGAAGTTCTCATCTAACAGCTATTCCTACAAAGTTAGATATTAGGGAACTCGATGCAGCATTTATGAGTGCCATAGGAAATTAATTTGTTAATTCATGCATCAAATCCCTATTTATACACCTACCGTGAAGGGCAAGCATTTCTTATCTTGGGTAAGAAGGAGCCTTGACTTAATCACAGGTGATGGTACTAGAGGATGCTGAAGCAGCCTGAGCCCTTGCTGAGAAATTGCAGCCCTGGGCCATTCTCTCATACTTGAAATTCAAACACATTTCTTTTTCTTCCTGGGCACTTGAGCCTGTAGCAGAAACCAAACCTCTTAATAAAAGATAATGTTTAACCTTGATAACTGATAATGTAAGTGGGTCCTTAGTGAATTCCTCACTGTTCTTCCCTGCTTTGGTCTTCAGCTACATTGACTCTTTGGCTCTAGCATCCAGATCACACCCAAAGCTTAGCGCGTAAGCCAAAGTTACATGGAATTATCTTAAACCTCACTCTGTGCATTCCCTACTCCTGGAGAGAGGAACTGATTATATGGTGGTGGGATCTGAGGGAGTCTAAGAAACCCAGCTCCTCCAAAGTTCTGATCTGCATCGATTGATTCCTGCAATTCTTGCATTATAGCCTCTCCTGCTAGTTTCAGCATTTTTCTCCTACAAGATCCTGTTGAAAATGAAAATGTGTTACCTGGGGGAGGTGGCACAACCAACATATTAGCCTGTATTAGTTAGTTACATTAGATACATAGTCAATCCTCCAACAGAATACCCAGAGACACAGAGACTCAGGACATGTACATTTTGATAGAAAGATAAAGAAGAAAATCCAAGAGGGAGAAGAGGCAGAGTTTCAGGGACGGCCGGCCCTAGTAGCCGATTACAGGAGACCAAGCACAGCTAAAGGGGCAACATGAGAGTGCCGGGGGCCTCAGAAAGGAGGACGGGGTACCAGCATCAGGTAAGGGCAGACACAAAGGGAAACTTCACCTGCTTGATTTGACCCAGAACCAATTCTGATTTTTCCGATTGCATCCATGAGAGCAGTGCTCCTCAAATGCTAAGGTGCCTGTGACTTGAGGACCTCGTTAAAATGCGGATTCAAATTCAGCAGGTCTGGGGTTGGATCTGAGATTCTGCACGTCTAACAAGCTCCCAGGTGATGCCTGTACTGCTGCTAAGGACCACAGTTTGAGAAGCAAGAAATTAACCTCTCAGGTGGCTAGGGTGACCAACTGTCCCAATTTGCCCAGGTCTGAGGAGATTTCTCAGACACAGGTTTTCAGTGCTAAAACTGGGAAAATCTCAGGCTAATCAGGACAAGTTGGTTTCCCTACATTTGCCTGAGATTGCCAAATGATACAGTATCAGCATTGCAGTATGTGGAAGGCTCCATTAACCAGCACATTTGAGGAACTAGCTATACTAGTTAACAAATTTACTAGGTTAACGGATTTTCACCTTTCTGAAACATGTGCACCCTTTCCTTTGCTAATAAGACATTCTTACTTTACCCATTAAGAGTGGTGAAAACTTGGGTTAATTGGTTAAATGAGATACAAAGGGGTAATTCTTTGATGATTCACGGTCTTGCAAGGCTCTAGGAGCTGTTACTCTAAACAGATCATCTTATAGAAGGGATTGGAGACAGAGTTGAGGCTGTCCTAAGCTCAGCCAGACTTTGAAAAGAAGATTTTTAATCCGATCTCTAGTATTGGTGGCATTCTCTGGTGCACTATTGGTGCGCTCAGAAAAGCAGTGCAGAAATGAACATGAATCATAATTTAGGATATCAGTTACCTGGATTTCTTATTCCAGGTTATAACACATGACATATTGATAGTATAAGACACAAAGAGAATATTCTTTTTTTGAGGAAGATTAGCCCTGAGCTAACTAACATCCACAGCCAATCCTCCTCTTTATGCTGAGGAAGATTGGCCCTGAGCTCACATCCGTGCCCATCTTCCTCCATCTCATATGTGGGACACCTGCCACAGCATGGCTTGATAATCAGTACACAGGTCTGTGCCTGGGATCTGAACCGGTGAACCCCGGGCCGCCAAAGCAGAGCACGCAGACCCAACTGCTACGCCATGGGGCCAGCCCCACAAAGAGAATATCCTTAATGTCAGCTATCTCTGTGACAATTTGATCCTATAGGATAAATTAAAAGAGTAGGAAATAATAATGTCAATTAAAAATGGCTCAGGAAAATGTCAAACAATGTAGGAACAGGGTTAATTCAGAAAAGAAAGGTGGCTTCACCTTCAACCAAATCCAAGTTTTTCCTTTTCTTAGCAATTATAATCACTTGACATAACTTCCCCTTTCCTCTGTTATTCATGGTGCTACCAGGCAGTCCCGGAAGTTTTCACCCAACCGCTTGATGAAAATGAGGGAACTCATCTAAGAAAGGACAAACTTGAGATACATATAAATCAGGCCATTAACTACCTTCCTGCGTGTCAGGCTCTGTGCTATGTGATTGATAGTAATGACGTCATTTAATTCTTACAACCCCGGAAGGCAGATATTATTATCCCCATCTTACAGATAAGCAAACTAAGACTGACAGTGGTTAAGTAATTGGCCCAGGATTAAGAGGCAAATCTGGTTTTAAAACCTGCTCTTGATGACGACTAGGCTATCATGCATCTCTCTGTGGGACTCAGAATTCTGAAAAACACACGAAAAACAAAAAACTATATGGAATGATGTATGGGGGTGTGGGTTCCCCACATTCATGCTGAGAAGTATAAATTCTTTAAGTCTGAGAATAGGTGAAGAAGTGAGGGGAGCTTTCACCTGTGTTCTCTGCAGTTATTTCACTATGCTTTGCTTTGTCGATACTTTGTATCTTACTGAGGGTCAAACACACAAATGAGAGAGCCTCGTGTATCTTGGAGGAATGCTAAGAAGGCCTCTCTGTCCTTTTAAGGCATATCAGAATAGCGAGGGCATCAGTAAAGTATAGTGGTTGAGATGACAGGCTCAAGACTGTACACTTTGGACCGGGGTTTATCTGATTAAAAGACTACTCTTGAAAAAGCAAGGGAATGCTAGACACACTTCAGGGTAGTGGTTACCTCAGCTGTGGGAAGGAGAGCACCGGATAGGTGAGGCCATGCGAGTAGATTTACCGAAGTTACTGTCAATGTTCTGGTTCTCAAGTTGGACGGTGGGTTCATAAGTGTTTGTGTAGTAATAATTAATAAATAGATAAATAGAAGAGAGCCCCTTGGTGCACCTCAAGTATCAGGAAGAAAGGAAAGAAAACAAAGTGAAAGAAAGGAAGGGAAGGAAAGGGAAGGCTCTGGTATCAGAAGAACTTCATTCAGATCCCAGTTCTGACACTCACTGGTTGTGATTTCTCTAGACCTCAATTTGATTATTTACAAAATGGAAATTGTATTACGTTAAATCAGATGAAACTTCTATTTTACCTTTTTGGATCTACAACCTACCTCCTAGGGTTATTGTAAAGACAAAATGAGGTAATGTCCAGACCTAACAAACATCAAGAGCTCAATCAATGATGTCTGTTATTTTTCCCTTCACCTCTTACAAATGCAACTACTATGTCAATGTTTATTCACACGAACCTACTTCATCTCCTTTCTCGAATAAATGCCCTCCTACCTCCATCAAAAGTGATGAAGAATTGATGTAGCCAATTCAAACCAAAGCTAGCCTTTGAATTGTACATAATTATTAATGACTTATAGGAAGTTGCAAATTATATCTCATTTTTTCATTCTTATTAAAGCTAGATAATCTATTAAAAATATAAACCCATACACACACGTACACATATGTAATGATATGTGCATATACTTTTCTCTTCAGCCAACTTTCCTGTCCCTACCATAGCTGAAGTTGGAAATCCATCTCTTAACATCAAGAGGATAAATTGTTCAACCTCTGGAGGTTTTCCAGAGCCTCACCTCTCCTGGTTGGAAAACGGAACAGAAGTAAATGCCATCAACACAACGGTTTTCCAAGATCCTGAAACCGAGCTCTACACTATCAGCAGTGAACTGGACTTCAACATGACCAACAACCACAGCTTTGTGTGTCTCGTCAAGTATGGGGACTTAACAGTCTCACAGACCTTCAAGTGGCAGATACAACGTAAGTGGCAGTTTCCTGGGGAGTTTTCACTGTGTAGAATCCAAAAAGAAAATAACTCAGCCAGATAGATTTTAAGAATTGTGCGTATCGACTTTGATAGTATTTTTTTTTTTGCAGTAGTTTTAGACACGCAAATAAAATGATAAAGTGTTATTGTGACTTATTAAGGTCACTGTACAAGGTGGGACTGCAATGTTACTAGACTAATTTTATTTTCTTTAACAAACGTTCTAAAATTTACACACCCAAATAAGTTTTATCCACCGAGTGTAGTCATCTTAGGAAGTTACTGTAACAATATTGTTGTTATCCAAAGCACTAAACTTTGCCCTTCTTTGGAATTGCCCGCGGGGCTTTGGCGCTTTCCTTTTGGGACCCCCTCCCTATAGTCCCATGGTATCAAGTCATTGCTTTTTATGGGCAAATGTGTCTTTTAAGACGAACTCCTGATTCATTCAGAACCAAGTCTGGTAAAGAACGTAAATGACAATGCCTGAAAAAAAGAGGTCATTTCTGAGCAAAAATCGTGACCAAATACGTTACCCTTCAAGGAGAGAACTTATAGAATTTTCTTTCCCCAAGAGGTGAAATCATTTGAAAATATAAAATGGAAAAAGTTGGGCTTACATAAATTTACACATGTTAAACCCATAATGGGTTATTACAGAAGAACTCAGATACTCGAAATACCTGCCTAATTTGTATGGCTGATTATATGGGGGACCACCAGGCCTCTCCCACCCCGGGCCCTACTCCTAACAATATGTTTTGTGGGTGCATCATAAGAAACAATACGCTGTTTGATATACAATGGTATGTATAATGTGTAGTATGTCTTATGTCCTCTTGTCTTTACTTGTAGTAGAGGAGATATTTTAGATATTTTAGGTCTAGTAGTTCATTCTAATGAATGACTTACTCTAGATCTTTCCATATCAAGTGGATTCTTTATTTAGGTAATGAGATAAAATTTCCTGGGAAAATTAGTTCAAATATAAACCAAATTTTGACATGATTTTATTGATAGTCCAAGTGCATCTCTCTCAATTATCTTTTATGTATTCTAAAATAATGTATTAAAATGAGATTTGAATCATATAGTTTATTAATTCAGCATTACTTTTTATTTTACTGATATATGATTATTTAACCAATTTTATATTATCGTAAGGTGGTGAATAGTATACAAATCAGTAATAGCAGCTTCAAACATATTTTATTTTGGACAGTATTTATATTTGGAATATGGGTATATATTCTAGGACAGGGGTTGGCAAAATGTTCAGAAAAGGGCCAGATAGTAAATATTTTAGTCTTTGTAGGTCATAGAATCTCTTGCAAGAACTTAATCCTGCTGTTATACCATGAAAGCAGCCATAGACAAGCTAAATAAAATAAAAAAATTTTATTTTAAAAAATAGGTGGTAGGCCAGGTTTGGCTTACCTACTGTAGTTTGCTAATTTATAGAAAATAGAATGTAGCCCTTCAAATAAAAGGATGGAGCTATAATTTAAAGATGATTTAGGCTGCCCAGCTTTATCATCTTTTCCCTCGTATGCCTTCTCTCAATTCTTCCTTCAAGCTAAGGATGAGCAGAATCCCTTTTCAGTCTAATTCAAAACACTATTGCACTATTGCACTATTTGGTCTACATTCACAATGATTAATGGAGAGATGATTAAGTGTATGTGTTTATTCATTCCTTCACTCAATCTTTATTAAGTAGTTATCACATTCAAAGCGTCTTACCAGGTCCTCGTGTTGTCGCTATGGTCCAAGAGCTTTAGTATATAAATACTTCAAGTCTCATTAATTGAACTGCAGGCATCATTTAGAGTCAAAAGCAAATAATGCATTTGTGGGTGGTTGAGGGTTGACTGCATAAACAAACATAAATTAGGGGTATAGTTCATAGAAATGCTACAAATCAGTGTGAGTAAAGCTTTACTATATAAATGCCCACTCTAAAAAACCCTCAAATTTATTAATTAAACAGATTGGGTCTATGATTCTTTTAGCCTGGGCCTGCTGAATTTGTTAACTCTTGATGTCCTGGAGGCATATGTGTGTGTAGAAGAGGACCGAGTCCCACTCGTGGTGTCTAAGAAGCACTATGAGCAAATGTCCGCACATAACGATGCCCCTGGGATCCTGGGTCAGTCCTGTGTGGCGTTACCAGGTACCTAACCGGCATCACAACAGAGCCGGTTGGCTGCTACTGGTTCCTCCTTCTTTCCCTCACACACACATCCTCTTTCTAGGTTAAGTGAGGCTTGAGGATGGATGGGCAGTGGCTTCTGAGAGGAAGTCAGGAGTGAGTCAGAACCTGTGAAACTTCTAGACTCCCAGGATAAAAGCAAGAACCTCTTTGTTATTGTGGGTGTCATTCTGGTCTGTAAAGATAACCCTGATAATCACTTGATGTTTCCACGCAATCTGGTGTTTTAAAGAGAAAGAAAAAACCAACTTTCTCTAGTCCCTAAGTGGTAGGTGCGCCATGATCAAATGTGCATTTTAGAGTGATTACTGTGGCAGAATGTTTAGAAATTATTAGAGCCCAGGAAACCAGAGGCAAAGAAACCAGTGTGGAGGCTACTGGGTGGGAGATGAGGAAAACTTGAACTAAGGCAGTTGCTGTAAGAGATTTGGGGAAAAGGAGTCAATTGCAGAGAGTTTCTGAATACAGAATAGAAAGTCCGTGGACGCCTACTGGGCAGTGAGCACAAAGACAAGCTTTTACTCTTGTTTGGGTAACTAAATGTGTTGCCATTCACTGAAATTGGAGAATATAGGTGGTAGTATGCTTTGGAAAGAATAGAGTGAGTTCAGTTTTAATCAAGTGGAGATGCTGGCATCCAACCATCTAGTTGGCAGCTGGAAAATAAAATCTGGAACTCAGAAATGAGGTCAGAAATATGATATACAGGTTTAAAATCAGATGATGTTCCAACCTTGGCTGTGGATGAGATCGCTCAGGAGGACTGGGGCCAAGGAGAGGATAATGGGACCATAGACGGAACCACGGGGAACCACATATTGAGAGGGCAGGAAGAGGAAGGACAACCTATGAAGAAAACTGAGTCACAACAAACACAAAGAGAAGCATTTGGTGTCAAAAGAGTCCAAGGAGGAGAAGCTTTCAACTGGACCAAATGCTGATGAGAACTCCAATAAGCTAAAGACCAAAGTTTATCCACAAGGCTTGGTAACCAGAAAAATTTTAAAAACTAATAAGTTAGCAAATGTTCAATATTGATTGGTAAGCCATTCTAGAGAAATCAGAAGAGGATGAGCTGCTAATATTCCTTTTAATCTGTATCCCTGCCCTTTCTCCAGATGTTGTTGCTAACTACTCCTCAAAGGGGTTGAAGAATAAATGGTGTGGCCGCTGCTCCTGATCAGGAGGGATGCACAGCGGTGCCACATACAACTTTCCATTCCCCACCCACATCCTTCCTTGCGCCCCCATACAGCCCATAGCCAATTTGCAGAGCTCTCGTCCAGGAGGATCCCGCCTAATACCAGGCCATATGCACTCTTAGTTCATTGCTGGGCCTCTTCTATCCTTCCAGAAGCTCTAGGCTGGATGGTGAAAAATGTGTATCTGAAAATGAATGCAAAGCGACTCCTGTAGCTTTAGGCACCTACTGTGAGAGGTAGGTGTGAGTGTGTGTGTGTGTGTGTATGAGAGAGAGAGAGAGAGAGAGGTGTGTATGCTAAGAGAACACGCTAAGAGAAAGGAAGAAGCCATGACAGAGCTGGAGAATGAAAAATAAGATATATCCAGATCACAACATCAACTAATTAGTAGCAATACATAGTAATGTCAGCTATAAAAATGAAATACAAAGACAAGATAGCTTTTAAAGTATCTCCTGAGAATCTTTTTTCATGCCAGCTTAACTCAGTAAATGCAAAAGTTCACATTTTCTTTTTCACATTCAGTATCTGACACCTGGATATTAGTTGCCCATAAGTATGTGTCTGATCGAAGAGTTATACAAGAAAAATGCTAGCAGCTGTGTTTTGAAGGGCTGACCAGGCAAAGAAGGGAAAAGTGCTCTACAGTTGTGTCAATATACGGGGCATGGAATGGGTATCAGGCAATCGGAAACACATTAGAGCTGACAATATTCTTTTCCCTCTGCAGCCAAACTAGACGACTCTCCTACTAACCAGTCCCCGCTCCTGACCATTATCATCACGGTCTCACTCATTGGGACTTTTGTGATCGCTGCAGTCATATGGCAAAGACTCCAGGCCTGTAGTAAGTACTATCGTGCGATCATCACCATCTCAATTCCTGCAAGCTCAAACTCTATCAGTCTGGTTCAGCATCTCTCTGAGGTTTTAGCCTAGTCTCTTCTCATTTTTGGAGCAAATCTATGGGAATTTTTGTGTCTCCTTTACTTGTCTTGGCAAGTTCTGTTTATTCACTGGACAGACATTTCTTGGGCACCTACTATGTGCCTGGCCCTCTACTAGGCACTGGAGATACAAAGATGAGAAATCACTGCCCTCAAGACACATTCTAGTTTAATCCTTTTATTTTTCCTCTAACTTGAGAGTATTTTCTTGGAGACACTGAGACTTGCTAACTAATTTGAAAACATTTCTTTCTTTCTTTTTTTTTTTGCTAAGGAAGATTAGCTTTAGGCTAACATCTGCTGCCAACCTTCCTCTTTTTGTATGTGAGCCACTGCCACAGTATGGCCACTGAGAGACCAGTGGTATAGGTCTGTACCCAGGAACCGAACCTGGGCCGCCAGAGCAGAGCACCCCAAACTTAACCACTAGACCACTGAGGCTGGCCCTAATTTGAAAAGATTTATGATGCAAACTGATATTCTAATTTTTGACTTAGAATTGGAGGAAAGGCAGAATGGTAAGATTTGGGGGTCAGGAATAATTTTTTTGGAGGAGGGTAAGATGCACTAATGAAGTTATGAAACTACACGGCCACAGGTGATTTGACCAATTCTCAATTCTTCAGAATACATGTTTGGAAGGAGTGGTTGAGGAAAGAAGAGATATCTAGGATATTTGTTCCTAGGAATTTAAATTTTTGGCCTTACACATATGCTACCCTCAATCTCTGTAATTAAATGAAGAGGAACTGCTAGTCCGGAGCGAAGGCCATAGTCACCAGGAAGGAACATCAACCTTTCTTGGAGTAGAAATCATGTACAATGAGCAAAGAAAATGGGAAGACCAACATCTGCTGATTTACCCAACATTCAGCACAAAAAACAGTCCAAGCTCAGGGAAGTCACTAGAGATTCTTTGCCCTGAACAACTCACCCCACAGGTAGGATGAAGAGGTCTGGTGGGATCAAGGATGTTTCTAATACAGACTGTCGAGCCTTACCCCTGTAGTTCAGGGTTTTTCATTCTTAGTACTATTGACATTTGGGGCCAAATAATTCTCTGTTTTAGGGTGCTGTTCTGTGCATTGTAGCATTGTTAGCAGCATCCCTGGCCTCTACTCGCTGTATGACAATAGCACCCTTGCCCCAGCCGTGACAACTGAAAATGTCTCCAATCACTGCAAATGTCCCCTGGGGCGGTGGGTGGGGGTGGTGGACAGGACTCACCCCCAGGTTGAGAACCACAGCTCTAGTTCTAAGCCAGTCTGAAGGCTTGCTGAAATATGTGGGCACAATTTAAGGGAAACTTATCTAAATTGTTATTGTTTGTGCTTATCTTCAAGGACCTGCTCCAAGAAGGAGGGAGAGGAGTAATGAGGGTAACATGGAAATGGAATGGCTCTCCTCTAACTCCAGCGGATCTGCAAAAGCATCAGGCTGAGTGGAACACCTGGAGGTAGCTGCCTTTAGCTCTTCTCTACCAATGTGGGGTAGATGAGATCTTGTGGATCACGAGGCACAGTGTTGCTTTCCTCTCAGTACCAAATTTAAGAGCTTTTACCTACTATGCCACTTCTTCAAAAACCTCATTCAGATTGCTCTAATGATTGGTATCTCTCTCCTTTCTCCCCACATACAATTTGCTTACTATAACCTCTTCCTTTGCTGTGCCATTCTGCCATCTTGAAACGTTCCCCTCTTGTCCGTCAATTCAGTGTCTTTCACTATCTATAAAACACTACCTTACTTTTAAGTTCATCTTGAAGTACTATTCCTGGGCTACCTCCTTATTCTGACCATTCCTTTTTCCCCAGATCCCTCAGTACTCATGGACATGGATTGGGATCACTTATGGGTCTCTCTGTACTCACTCAGGAACATTCTCATTGGTCTCTCGGCCAGTTACTAATAGTCACACTACCTATCCAATCACAGAGCCAAATTATTTCATAAAGAATTGCTTCTCCTTGTCATTTTCCCACTCAAAAACTCAGAAGAGACCCCAGTGCCTACAGAAAAACCTTCAAAACTTTTAGCTTTCCACAGTCTAGGTGATCACTTTAGTCTAAACATCCTCAGTTCTTTGCAATTGTTCTTCACATGGCAGTTTCCAGAAGGTTCAAGTGAACACACTAGATGTCAGTAAATGGTGTCCAAGACTTTAGATTTGACCTGACTGATTCTACGTACAATGGGATAAGTACTGTCTGGGGTCTGGAATGTTCTTTCTGTTAAGGGAGCCTAACACAGCATCAGCTTTTGTGAGTCACATGGTTAACTTATATCAATTTTGTGTTATCCTAAAACTCCCACTTCTTTTCATGTAAGAGAAACATTGGAACATTGGAATCCCAGAGACTGCTATCAGGTCCAGTGTGGTTTACAGCCTCCACAAGCAGCTCAGTTTTGACTTATAAAAGTCAGGGTGACACCAGCATGAGAAATGAGAGTCTGCAGAGTTACCTTTAAAAATAAAATGAAATGTAACACCTGAGACTTATATAACAGGCTATGTTTTACAAAAGTATCATTTCATTTTAGTCTTTTAAAAAATTTCTATGAGCAAGATCTTTCTATCTCTATTTTATGGGAGATAAACTCGAGGCTCCCAGAATGAGTGATTTCCCTAAGGCCAGACAGATAAGGAGCAAAATCAGGACTCAAACTGGACATCAGCTCAGGTCCCTCTCAGACACCAGAGCAGCCTACACATATTTTCCCCACAGCAGGCCCAATTTCCTTCCTGTTTTCTTTTCCTTTCAACGTCTTGCTCACTCTTCAGGATGCCTTTTCTGAGATGTCCCCCTCAGTTCTGCAATTACGTAGAATTTCCTGGACTTTCGTTCGATCTTAGAAGTTGTCTGCTCAGTTGGCTGAAACTTCATAATGAAGCCATGACTCCAGTCTTCTACATGAAGCCGTCTGTGGCCATCTTGTCCAGTTCAAACATTTCTGCCTCTGAAGTGCTACAGCAATGCTCTCTCCAGCACATCACATTCCACCCTGGGTTCATGTGTCATGTCTTATATTTGTTACCAATTGTGGGTTTACTGAGAAGAGCAGCCATGCCTGACACATCTTTGTTGGCCCCAGATATAGAAGAGTGTCTTGATCAATAATGTTTGGTTGTTTGGTCATAGCTGGTGCTTAATATTTGCCTGGTATTTCATGTAGTAAAGTGTCAGGCTTGTCCTCAATTCTCTCGAAATTTAGACTTCCCTTTATATTCTTTAGCCATCAAGATTAATAACTACAATGTTACCTCAAGTTGGGAATGTGCTTGTGATAAAAAATTTTAAATTTAAAAATGCTTTCCTCAGATCCAACATCCATCTGAGATTCTTCTTCTTGGAACTTCGTCAAATGGCCAGGATCATCCCACCTTGCCCTTCATGTATCTGTTCTCTAGAAGCCTCTTCACTTCAGTGGATTTGCAGAAAGTGACTAGAGGAATATGCTGGGCACAGAAGTAGCTCTGGTGACCTTGATCAAGGAATTTGGAAACAGAATTCTTTAGACCTGGAAGAGACATTAGAGAATACTAGTCTCATTAATGATAAGGATATCAAGGCCCTGGAAGGTGACCTGCATTGTAAAGGCCAAAGTCAGTACCCAGATTTCCTGGCTCTGGTGCTTTTTTTCCTCCATCAGTCTAGCCCTGTACTATTAACTGGGGTACATATGTGTATATATACACATCAGTCAAAGTGCTTCTGGAAACAGAATTTTCCAACATCAGGTCAACTTCAGATACTTGATCTGATGCAATACGGGAGAAAGATTTTATGTTGTTGTTATGTTTTGTTTATGTTGTTGAAAGCAATCCAATGTTACTGTGTGGCAAGTATGTTGGAATGTATACCTATATGAAGATAATGGAACTATTATTGGTGTTTAGCCAGTATTTCAGTTTTCATTGTGGTCTCTGTTGCTCTCCCAACTTCTCCATCAGGTTCAGGAGAAAGTAGAACTATGTGAGACTCATTTCCTCTGACATGTGAGACAAACGACTCACACACCTCAAAGCAGTAGGCAGGTTGGAGAGAGAGAGTTTGGTTTAAATAGTCACATTCTACTGGTTCATATTGGACTGATAATCTCCCTAAGTGGTTTTATGCTAGTTTAACCTTATTTGTAAAACATTTATGAGAAAGTTCTCATTTAAGATAAGATAGATTTTTATTGTGTAGGTACTAAAGAGTAAGCTGTCTTCAGAAGAAACTGATTGAGGTAATGAAAACAGCATTCTGTAGGGCTTCCTTAGATCCCTAATGTGGCTTTTCTTCCTTGGTACTTCTGGATCCTTCTGACATTAGCAGAGAATTGAAAACAAAGAAGTGACCCACTGCTGTTTCTCTGTTACTTACTCTTTCTCTGAAACTTCCTTCCACACTCACTGGCCCAGGAGTGGACGTAAGGTAAGCTGGGGTGATCAGACATTCTCATCTGAAAATTTGGAGTTGGACAGCAAAAGTTGACCAAGTTTCTCCAATGTGGCTGGATTTAAAACATCTAATTTTGGTAGCTATAAAAGGACCAGATTATGCTATATAGTCTAAGAACAGAAGTACACTTTTAAATGGTGTACCAGAACAAAATCACTGAAAATAAAGGTAGCAGACTGACAAGAACTTAAAGCAAAGAAACAAACAACAAAAAACACAGGAATTACTGCATTTAGTTAAGATTTATAATCCTCAGACATGATCAAAAGGAGACTTCAAGAAGTAATTAGCCACAAAATAGGGTAAACCTAACAGACAGCTTATTTATACTTTACATAAGTATATTAAGTTATTGCTTATTACATTTAATAAATGTGTCAGCACTGTTTTTTCAAAGAATTTTATTTTACTTTTATTGTTCTGATATTTGTGTGATATGAATAAAATTATTTTTAAAACGAACTATCTAATTTTATAACTTCTAGTTGAAGGATTTAATCTATATGTGGTTGTGAATAAAACAATAAACAGACTGTCAATTTGTCAGCAATTTATGAATGCGATAATTAAGAAAAACACACTTTATGCAGTGTGGTAATAACATGTAAATCATGGCGAAAATATATTGGTGCAGAGGTCTTATATCCTTGTAAGTAATATTTGTTGTTATCTAACGCCTGTGTGCCAGGGCACTGTGCTGCGCTTTACGTGCATCGTTTCATTAAATGCCCATTCTGAGGTAGATACTATTTCATTTGACAGATGAGAAAACTGAGTCTTAAAGTAAAGTGGCTTTGCTGTGGGTCATGTGGCTGCAAAGCCACATGGCCAGGATTTTAAGCCAGAGGTCTGCCTCCAGAGCCCATGGTTTTAGCCACTACACTACATGGCTTCACAAACCTTGCTCCTGTGGACAACAGTATTTTACAGTAGGAGCTAAGAGGTCTAATACAAAAACAAATCACTAGCAGTCATCGTCGTCATCCCATGTCGTTTCTGTCCCCCCCCGCCCCCGCCGCCCCCATCACAATCTTCAGCACAGCTTCCTTCTTAGGCAGTAAACTCCTGCAGTGTAGAAACTGTGTATCTATTCTAAGTAACTCTTCATACTACAGCGGAGATGCTTTGTCAGCAATACTGAGACAGGAAACAAAGCTGGGCTGCTTCTATAATCTTGCTTATCTACTTCCTTTTTGTTACATTTATATTTTACTTCAGATGGCGTGGGAATCATCTTTGATTTTTATTAAAACAAAACCAAACACTATTACACACTGAGGCCCATGCTGTTTCTAGGACCCCAGGGCACAAGAGTTTCACAGACTATTTCCCTTACCTGGTTCTTTCCTCCCCTCCTACGGGCTCCTAGAGTACCCTGTTAAAGGGCTACAAGAAAAAGAAAGAACCTGTAGAATTCAACTTTAATCTTTTGGGAAATTCTTAATTTCCTGTTGTAAAATCCAGGGAAAACAAATATATATTGATCAATCAATATAGATATAACGTCAAATATATAAACCAATCAATATAGATGTAAGTATGTATTTCAATTTAAGGATTAGTAAAGTTAGAGTACAACAGCCCAATTCTTGGTTAAAAAAAAAAAAAAAAGATAAGAGCAAGTCCCTGCCAGCACAGGTGCCAGCCCTTACATCTGTCAGCAGGCTGACCAAAGAGGAGTCCGACCACTGGCATTCAATGAACATGGCAACACAGCTCCCTTCAACTCTCCAAGGAGTTTCAAGTCAAGGAGGTTTTCAGTCCTTGTCTTGTTTATCTGTTGATGGAGGGTTTCTAGGAAGATTTAGCAGTGCTTCAATTTTCTCAGCATCATCCTTCGATTGATTTTTCTGTAAGCTGCTTTCAATTTCTTCAGGGAGGAGCTCAGTAAATTGTAGTCTGGCTTTCCTGTAATCACAGAATGAAAAGGATATATCAAGTATTGCTCCATTTCTTTAGTTCTTTGGTTTTTAAAAAAGATAGTATTTGTGTTATTCTCCCTGCAAGTTATGAGCAAACAGTGCTCCTTGCACTTCAGAGACAATTACTTCCTTCTCTCTCCTAACCTGTTCCAGTCACAAGCCAACTAAGATTCTCATGTGACCAAAATGGACACCGCCCTGGCAGCAGCTCTGAGTCAAAAGATATTCCCGAGTTCTCGCAGGGGGGACATGCAGTTGCTGAAGCAGCCTGAGCTAAGGTGTGAACCCCACAACTTAGCCGTCCTCTTGCCCTCAGGGCTGGGCAGATGTGACCCCCGCCACTCTGTTAAACCCTCTGTTAGAAGACCTTGTAGGAAACGCACAAAGGCTATGACCATGGTAACCTTGTTACAGAAAAGTCAGGCAGGACCACACTATAGAGGCATATTCACCAAGAGTGAAAATCTGATTTCCAAATAACGGATCAGTTCTTTTTCTAAATCAAATATTAGTGTCTTCCTTTCTTTGTATGATTAACAGGGTCGCCCATGACTTTCTTCTCAGGTCTTTCTGAGCAGATTGGACCATTTCTTCTCCATATCTCTACAGCCAGTTTTCTACAATTTCTGCTCACTAAGGCAATTTTTTAGACTCCCACTTTGTTTGATTTCCCTATGGTTATTTTCAAGCAAAGAAGCAGACATATAAAAGGTTCTTAACTATTTATTAAATTAACTCTCCTCAAAAATATCACATATATTCCATATAGATAACCTATACATTTTTGACACTACTTCCTCTGCCAGTGTTCTTTCAGTACTATAATTCAAGTTATTGTTTTTACCCATTATTGAGGTTTTCCATCTCTAAATAACTGACAACTTCTCTAGTTATTTTTTCTAGTTTCCTTTTTTTGGGGAATACAATTATTATTATTTATATTTTTCCAAATGTTAATTCTTCTATGTATCAGATTCAAATAACCAGTATACTTCCTTACCTTTCTAACTCCTTTCTCAAAGCTTCCTTTTTAAAAAAGAATTCTTTTATGACACCTAAAGAACTAGAATAAGCTAATGCTTTCATGCTTTTACTTCTTCATAATATCAAATTTTATGCTGGCATTCAGAATTTTAGGTGCTGTACCCTGGAACCTAGTCAATTGCATATCTCACCTACCCTCTTACTATGGAGAGGAGGAAGGAATGAAACAAACATATACTGAGCATTGTGATATGATTCTGCCCTTAGAGCAGCTAAGAAAACTGAGGGCTTGAAGTTAAGGAAAATATCTAAGGTCACGGAACTAATTAATAGTCTAGCTGGGATTTAAGCTTTGTTTTCATAGTTTCATTGGCTCCAAAAACAATGCTTTTTCTTCTATAGCACCTAAGTCTTTGGAAAACAGATCTATAGATACCAAGAATTTCTGTGTGTGTGTGTGTGTTTGGCATAAATAGAAGTTTCAAGTAAAAACAGAAGAAAAAAAAAAGACTGCTTCTGTATTCAACTACCAAAGCAGTAGCAACAGATGTCATCTTAGTGCCCAGGAAGCTGAACCATGAGAATCATTTGTACAAGGACTGCCAGATGGCAGCCTGTCATGTTGATCTTACAAAGAATCAGCACGAAGTCAGCTATCAGTGTGATAACTGTACCCCAGGGAATGACTAGATGGAATAAGTGAAAGCTTTCATCCTCCTCAGTGGCATCCAGTCCATGAACTCTATCTACATAATTCCTGTGTGTTCACAGCAAGAAGTAGAATCTTTGAATGTAGAGACTTAACATGCTCTCTGTTGTTCATAGATGTATGTGCAAACGGAGTATCAGCTTTTAAATAAAGCCTAGCAAAGCTCACTCACTGCTGTGCATTTCCTTTAGGTAATTCCTATATAGTCAAGAATATGAGAAAAGCAAAAAATATGCAACCGAATGAGATTTACATCTTAGCTTTTTAAAAACATGTATCTAAGGAAAGAACCTCATCAGATTAAAAATAAAATTAGTGTCTTTCATTTTTCCATTCTCCTTAATTAAAAAGATTAAAAGACCAGGTACGGTACAAGTTGAGGGACTCAGTACAAAGGAACTTTTCTTTGAATTGAGTGGCAGCTTAGAACACTCTCTAAGGCCTGCACTAGGAAAGTCAGACATGCTCATCATCACAGGCTCCTTACCACTCTTCCACTTTCAGCTCATGGAGTGCTTTCCGATCCTTCTGTTTTCTCTCCTGAACGGTCTCACCATAGTACTTCTGCAGTGCCATCATCAGACTTCCTACAGGAGTGCTGCGGAGGAAACAGAGGGAAAGCTTAGGAAGAAAGAACCCTGAGACACGCAACATGTAAGTGTCTCTTCTAAGGCTGAGCACCACCAGCTGAGCGCGTGTTCACTGATGGGTCCAGACACACAGGACAGTTAAAGCGTCCTTGTTGAATGAAGAAGAAAACAGGAAGGCAATTTCCTTTCTGGTCTGAACAACAGACAAAAACAATCACTGCAACTTCCTAAAATTACCTGGTATAAAAACAACGGGTCTATAAATTGGCTCTGTGTTTTTTTTATCATGAATGATAAATAAACTGGGAAGATATATATTTATGAAGTCCTAGAAGTAGCTTTATGCTGAAGGCTTCTCAGAAATCAAATTAGTACCAGCAATGGTACCAGATCACCCAGGGGGCAGGAACTGTGGAGGGTGTTTTTGGTTCGGGGAAGGATGCTACTGGCTTTTGGGGGTGGACCCACCAAAACATCCTAAAATGCAAAAGGCTGGCACAACAGTCTCACCTACAATGCCAATAGTTACACACTGAGAAACTGATTTAGATAATAATTACTACAGTGATGAAGAGTGTTTGATTCTTGCATCCTCAAAGAGAAGGAGTTTTTGACTCTGAAATAACTTAAATCCCCTCTGGCTACAACTTAAGTAACTTCATTTTAAAAATTATGTTTGCTAAGTGGAAATGTCCATCAATAGATGAGTAGATAGAGAAAATGTAGTATAAACAATGGAACATTGTGCAGCCTTAAGAAAGCAGATCCTGTCTCACGCTACAACATGAATGAATCTCAAGGACATTACGCTAAACAAAGTAAGCCAGTTACAAAAAGACAAATATTATATGATTCCACTCACATGAAGTATCTAAAGTAGTCACAATCATACAAACAGCAACCAGAAAGGTGACTGCCAAAGGCTTGGGGGGGAAGGGCAAGAATTAGTGTTTAACAAGAACACAGTTTCAGTTTTATTAGATGAGAAAGTTCTAGAGAGCTATTGCACAACAACATGAATATGCTAAACCGTACATTTAAAAATGGTTAAGATGGCAAACTTTGTTATGTGTTTTTTACCACAATGTAAAAAAATATTTTTGCTGCTAACTTCAACAATTTTCTCCTTCAAATAAAGCTGGTATATAAATAATAAAACAAAAATAATGTCAGCAATGGACTATGACATGCTGAATTTCTTTTTAAAAGTTTAATTAAAAAAAAGAATCCATAGTCTACAGTATTAACTCCTCCTGGAAAGAGGGTAGAAAAAGGGAGTGGGTAGATGGAGGGGAAGGGAGAACTCTTCTAGTCAGGTGAATTCCTGATAATAAATATAGAAGAAATGATACACTAGCCAATCAACGTTTTACAACCAGCTTTGTAATAACTGATTACAGCATGGATCATCAGGGGATCATTAAAACCACAAAAAAAAAGACAGCTGGAGAGCAGACTATTCACAGTCTCAGCCCACAGATTACTTATTAATCACAAGGGACAAAGATACCTTTGTAGTGGACAAATTTAGTCGATACCAAATATGGTAGGGAGCATTCTAAAATGACTCTGCAAACTTTCCTGCCCTAATCCCTCGACTATGAATATGATGAGCTATTATGCTCCTGATTATATCATGTTACATGGCAAAGCAGATTTTACAGATGTGACTAAGGTTTCTAATCAGTTGAATTGGAGTCAATCACAAAGGAGATTATCTGGGCGAACCCTTTAAAAGCAGAGAGTTTTCTCTGGCTGGTGGCAGAGTGACTGAGAGATTCAAAGTATGAAAAGGATTCAACACACTGGTTGCTGGTTTGACCCTGGGTGGGGGCCGGCGGGGGGGGGGGGGCGGTTGGGGCAAGGCACTGTGAGAAAGAAATGTGGATGCCTCCAGTCACAGAGCAATGCCTGGCTCACAGTGAGCCAGGACACAGGGACTTCAGACCTACAGCCAGAAGGATTCTGTCAACGACCTGAACGGTTTGGAAAACATTCTTTCCCAGAGCCTCCAGAGAAGAGCCTGCCTGGCCAACACCCTGATTTTTTTGGCTTTGTGAAACCCTGAGCAGAGAACCCATCCGAGCCTACCGGTCTCCTGACCTACAGAACAGTGATAGAATAAATGGGTGGGGTTTCAAGGTGCCAAGTTTGTGGTAATATGCTACACAGCAAGAAAAAACTGCACCAAATAATGAAAGTTAACATCACTTATAAACGGTGACATAATATGTTTCTTGATGTGATACACTGAGAAGGACACAACTTCACCTATGCTGTATTCCCAACGAAAACATTTAACCTAAATTGAATCATGAGGTGATAATCAAATAAAACCGAGAAATATTTGGGGGGAAAAGGCAGTGGAACTGTTCTAGTTTAAAGGACTCTAAAAGAGACATGACAACTAAATACAATATACAACTGGATCCTGGGTTAAAAAAAAATATATATATATATATACATATGGCATTACCGTAATAATTGAGGAATTCTGAATATGGACCCTATCTTAGACAGCTGTATTGGAGCAACGCTAAATTAGTTCCTGCGACCACTGCACTGTGCTATCACTGCAGCGTGTTCTTCATCCTCGGGATACACACTGATATATTCAGGGGTGAAGAATTATGAGGTCTCAAATGCTTTAACCAGGAAGGAAAAAGAAACACACACACATCCTACACATATACAGAGAGAGAGAAAACAAATATGGCAAATACTAACAAGGTGAGTCCAAGCAAAGGGTATAGAGGTATTCAATGCACTAATTTATTCAACTTTTCTGTGGGTTTGAAATTTCTCAAAGTAAAAAGTTGGAGAAGAAAATTTTAAAAATTTATTAAACTAAACAAACGAAATATAAACAAAATTTTTTTATAGAACGTGCTTTTAACTGTTTCTCATTCCTTGTTCCTGCTCCTTATATATAGCTCCTTTGTTCAAACTACAAATAGTTTCAGGTATTAGTGATATTTAAACAGTTTTTACCCAGTGCAAACAAAGTAAAATCAATAACTGAGGTAGAATTAGAATTGGACAGTCAAAGCTACTGCCAATACAAGACTAGAGACATTTGACAGGCTCTAAGGATTACATTTGCTCTCTAAAACTTCACTGATTTTTTTTCTTTTTTAAAGATTGGCACCTGAGCTAACATCTGTTGCCAATCTTTTTTTTTCTTCTTTCTTCTTCTTCTCCTCAAAGCCCCCCAGTACATAGTTGTATATTCTAGCTGTAGGTCTCTCTGGTTGTACTGTGTGGGACACCGCCTCAGCATGGTCTGAGCGGTGCCATGTCTGTGCCCAGGATCCGAACTGGCAAAACCCTGGGCCGCTGAAGCGGAGAGTGTGAACTTAACCCTTCGGCCATGGGGCGGCCCCTAAATTTGCTCTCTAGATGTGAATGAGATTTTTAAGAGGCAAGCCATTAATGAAAGTTGTGTTCATTTAGAATCAAACCACTGTAACACTTACCCTAGCAAGGCTCCAATTATGCCACCAGCCACCAGGCCACGCAGGCCTAAGTTTATTCTAAAAAGACTTCCTGTGACAGCTATTTAAAAACAAACAGAAAAGGCATTATTCTCATCTTTAAACACCTGAATTCCATTTTTTAATTTTCCTTCCACGAAAAGGACATAAACCCCTAAATAAGCTTTCTGAAACGAACATTAACATACCACCACAACCTAGATTTCCGGAATCTAAAATGCCAATACAGCTAGTTTCTCTTCCCCTTTGCAGGGTCAAAGCAAGAAACGCTCCCTTTACAAACCATTTCCTCCCTCTGGTCTATGGATCCAACCTCTTCTCATTCTGCTCGTTTTTTCCCACCTCTCCTTAAATATCTGTAATTTCTTCACTTCCTCTTTTTTCATTTCTTCCTTCTTCAAGGAAAGCTTTCTTCAAATAAACAACAAAACCCCCTGCAGCTTATGCCTTCCCCCAGCCTCACCCTTTCTGTCCTCCTCCACTTCACCTCTCAGGCAGGACTGCAAGCGGACATTTGGCCTACAACGCCACCTAGTGGCCAATGCCTGGGTCCTCCTCCTTCCCACTGGGATCGCACCTCGATGATGCCCATTCATTTTCCTTTTATACTATGCACAACACAACTAATGCCATCTCAGGTGGTAAAATTTTTTAAAAATAACATTTGAGTTTATATTTCTTATGTAAGTACTATATATTCATTTTTTAAGTTTTCTAAATTTTTAAATGAACAAAAATCACCTATAATTCCATTACCCAAAGACAGTAATAAATTTGGTCCTTTTTTCCTAGTCTTCTTTTCCAAACAAAATATTTTTTAAAAACAAAATATTTTTTTAAAACATATTAGAATAGCCAAAATCTTGAACACTGACAACACCAAACACTGGCAAGAATGTGGAGCAAAAGAAACTCTCCTTCACTGCTTGTGGGAATGAAAAATGGTACAGATATTTTGGAAGACAGTTTGGTGGTGTCTTACGAACCTAAACTCACTCTTACCATATGATGCAGCAATCACACTCCTTGGTATTTACGTAAAGGAGCTGAAAACTTATGTCCACACAAAAACCTAAACACAGATGTTTACTGCAGCTTTGTTCATAATTGTCAAAACTTGGAAGCAAACAATACATCCTTCAGCAGATGACGGATAAAGCATGGTACTTCCAGACAATAGAATATTATTCAGTGCTAAAAAGAAACGAGCCAGCCCTGGAGGTTTAGTGGTTAAGATGTGGCACTCTCACAGCAGTGGCCAGGGTTTGTTTTCCGGTCAGGGAACCACACCACCCATCTGTTGGTCGTCATTTGTGGTGGCTGAGTGTTGCTGTGATGCTTAGCTTTTTCTTGTAAGCTAACTTTGAATTCCTTGGATAAATTCCACTTGGTCATGGTATACAATCCTTATTTGTTGCTGGACTTGGTTTATTAATATTTTGTTAAGGATTTTTGTGTATGTACCCTTGAAATATAGTCCATCCATAGTTTTCTTTGCTCTCTTCCTCTGGCTTTGGTATCAGGATAATACTGGGCTACCAGAAGGAGTTGGGAAGTGTTCCCTCTTCCTCTATTTTATGGAAGAGTTAGTGAAAGAAACTTACCAAGTAGCCAGGGAAGCCATCTGGTCCCAGGTTTTTCTTTGCCAAAAGATTTGTTTTTTTGGTGAGGAAGACTGGCCCTGAGCTAATGTCCATTGCCAATCTTCCTCTTTTTGCTTGAGGAAGGTTGTCCCTGAGTTAACATCTGTGCCAATCTTCCTCTAGTTTGTATATGGGACACTGCCACAGCATGGCTTGATGAGCAATGTGTAGGTTCATGCCCGGGATCTGAACCCACAAACCCCAGGCCACCGAAGTGGAGTGTGTAAACTTAACCACTGTGCCACTGGGCTGGCCACAAAAGATTTTTAATAATTTAGTTTATTAACTTGTTATACGGCTACTTAAACTTTCTATTTCTTCTTGAGTAAATTTTGGAATTCTGTCCTTTTTTTTTCTTATTGGTTGGTCTTGCTAAAAAATCATCTACTTTGTTGATCTTTTAAAAGAACCAACTTTTGGGGCTGGCCCCATGGTGTAGTAGTTAAGTTGACGCACTCTGCTTTGGCAGCCTAGAGTTTGCCGATTTGGATCCCAGGCACAGACCTAGCACCACTCGTCAAGCCATGCTGTGGCAGGTGTCCCACATATAAAGTAGAGTAAGATGGGCACAGATGTTAGCTCACAGCCAATCTTCCCCAACAAAAAAAGAGGACTGGCGGCATATATTAGCTCAGGGCTAATCTTCCTCAAAAAACAAAACAAAACAAAAATAAAAGAATCAACTTTTTGTTTCATTAATTTTCTCTATTGTTTTTCTTTAAATTTCATTGAGTTTCACTCTAATTCTATTATTTCCTTCTATCTGCTTACTTTAGGTTTATTTTGCACTTCACCTTCTAGTTTTTAAAGGTGAAAGAAGTTTAGATTATTCATTTGAGATCTTTGTTCTTTTACTTACTTTTTCTTTTTCTTACTGTTTACATACAAATTTCCCTCTAAGTACTAATTTGGCTGATCTCATAAATTTTGATATAATGTGCTTTTATTTTCATTCAACTCAAAATAGTTCTAATTCACCTCTTTGGCCTATGGATTCTTTATAAATGTGTTGTTTAATTTCCAAATATTTGTGGATTTCCCCAAATTCTTCTTTTAAATTCCACTGTGGTCAGAGAACATACTTTGTATGATTTCAATCCTTTTAAATTTATTGAGACTAGTTTTACAGGCTTGCATATGGTTTAGCCTGTAGAATGTCTTACATGCACATGAAAAGAATGTATACTCTGCTTTTGTTGGGTGGAGAGCTCTAGAGATGTTAGTTAGGTCGCATAGGTTGATAATGTTGTTCGAGTCTTCTACGTCCTTGTTAATTTTCCCTATAGGTGTTCTATCCATTATTAAAAGTAGGTATTAAAGTCTCCAACCACTATTATTGAGTTGTCTATCTATCCTCTCAATTCAAACTGTTTGCTTCATGTATTTGGAGCTCTGGTGTTCGATGCATATATGTTTATAAATGTTATATCTTCTTGATGGATTGGCCTTTTAACCTTATAAAATGTCCTTCTTTGACTGTAGCACTTTTGTCTTAAAGTCATTATTATTTTTTTTTGAGGAAGATTGTCCCTGAGCTAACACCTGTGCCAATCTTCCTCTATTTTGTATGTGGGATGCCCAGCATGGCTTGATGAGTCATGTGTAGGTCCACGCCTGGGATCTAAACCCGTGAACCCCAGGCTGCTGAAGCAGAGAGCACAAACCTAACCACTACGCTACTGGGCTGGCCCCCTCAGTCTATTTGTCTGATACTCATATAGCCATTTGAAGTCTTTTTCTTACTGTTTGCATAGTATTATCTTTTCCATCTTTTTACTTCCAACATTTTTGTTTCTTTGAACTTAAAGTATATCTCTTGTAGATAGCATATAGTTGGATCTTTTTTTAACACAGTTGGACAATCTCTGCCTATTGACTTGAGCGCTTAATCCATTCATATTTAATGTTATTATGATATGGGTGGATTTAGGTTGACATTTTGCTATTCGTTTTCTATATATCTCACTTAGTTCCTTTTTGACCTTGTTACTACTTTTAAAAGTTACTTTCTTATTACTCGCTTTAGTGATTACATTATGCATCTTCACTTATCACATTCTACTGCAGATCAGTACTAATTTTATTCCACTAAAATGTAGAAACCTTGTTCCAATACAGCTCCACTCCTCTCCAATCTTTATGCTACTACTGTCATTTATGTTACGTATATATGTTAAAAAAACAAGAATATGACTATTATTTTATACAACCATACATATTTTAAAGAAGTTAAGGGGGAAAACAGTTAAGAAAAGAAAGAAGAAACAATAAATGTACAAGGTCTTTTATATTAACCTATATATTTACCATTCCTACTAATTTTCATTTCTTCCTGTAGAGTCAAGCTACTATTTAGTATCATTTGCTTGCTCCACCATACCTCTATTCCTTCCCTCTGTTTTGTGCTTTTAATGTTATATGTAGCTTTAGTTATATGCCCAACACTTCAATTTTCTTATTTTATGTAACTGTCTTTTAGATCATTAAGAGAAGAAAATATTTATACTGGTTTTAATAATGACTTACATAATTATCTTTATCAATGCTCTTTAATTCTTCATGTAGATTCAAGTTACCATCTGGGATCACTTCCTTTCAGCCTGAAGAACTTCCTTTAGTATTTTTGTAAGGCAGGTCTGCTAGCAACAAATCCTCTTTATTTGCCAATGTCTTTACTTTTGCCTTCAAATCTGAAGGAAGGTTTAGTAGATATAGAATTCTTGATTGACAGCTTATTCTTTTTAGCACTTTGAACGTCATTCTACTGCCTTCTGGCTTCCATCATTCTGATGAGAAGTCAGCTGTGAACTTATTAGGTGTTCCTTGTATGAGTTGTTTTTTTCTTGCTGCTTTCAAGATTTCTCTTTGTCTTTCAACAATGTAGCTATTATATGTCTAGGTGTGAACCTCTTCATGTTGTTGTTCTTGGAGTTTTTTGAGCTTCTTGGATGTGTGGATTGTTTTTCATCAAATGTGGGAAGTTTTTGGCCATTATTTCTTAAAATATTTTTTCTGCCCCTTTCTCTTTCCTCTCCATCCAGTAGTCCCATCATACATATGTTGCTATGCTTAATGGTGTCCCACAGATCTCTGAGGCTCTGTTCATTTTTCTTAACTTTTAATATTCTGTCCTTCACAAGAGACAATCTTACTGACGTATCTTCAAGTTCATTGATTCTCTCTCAAATCTGCTTTGGAGCTCCTCACGTCCAGTGAATTTTTAATTTCCATTATTATATTTATCGACTCAAATTTTAATTTGATTCTTTTTTATAATGTCTATTTATACTGATATTTTCTACTTGATGAGTCATTGTCATCATGCTTTAACTCTTTAAAAATGGTTTGAAATCTTTGTCTGCCATGTCCAGCAGAATGGGCCTTGTCAGAGACATTCCAAATGATTGCTTTCTGTATCCCATCTTGTGATTTTTTGTTGTTGTTGCAAACTGGACATTTTAGGTAATAAATTATAGCAACTCTGGAATTAGAACACCCCTACCCAGGATCATGGATGTGGTCCTCTGTTTCTGCAGTGACTTGCCTAGACCAATTTTGTGGAGTCTTTTTTTCTGTAGAGTGTAGCCACTGATGTCTCTGCTCAGTTTTTATTTTTATGTCTGGCTTCGCAGGAATCACATCAGCTTAGGAGTCAGCCAATGATCTGTCAGTGGCTCTGCTTAATCCAGTAAGGCTTCCACCCTCTGCCAATGGATCTGTTTGTGGCTTGAGGAATGCATTCAAAGTTTAAGCAGTTTATAACTCTTTTCTGGCTTTTACTTTCTGTGTTCATAAGGCCTCACAATTAACCAATAATAAGTAGCTTGCTAGGGCCTTCACCAGTCTTTCCTAAGTGTGCATACTTATACAAGCAGGCCACTTTCCAGAGTTCTGGGGACAAGTAGGATCTTGTTAAAGCCCTCTTTGGCTGTCTTGGTCCCTGAATATCCCTGTTAAGATTCTGCCTCATCTGCCAGTCTGTTGCTTGCCCCAAATGGTATCAAAATCCCAGGTTAGCTGTGTGATATTGTCCTTCCCTGACTGTTTGAAATTGTTTTCAGCAACATCCCTAGACATGGAAGTTTCTGTGTTCTGTTCCAAATAAAGTCAGCCACCCCAAGCAGCAGAACTGCTGGTCCTCCCAGCCTGCCTTGACCTTGTGGAACTTCTGCACCATGCAACTGGGAGTAAGGAAGTAGAAGCAGCCCCTGGCTGAATCACTACAGATTCCCACTATTCTTACTGAGATGCAGTAGAAATTGTTGGATAGATGCTGCTCAAGTTGTTGTGTGCCCTTGGTCAATTGACAGCATCTTTAAACGGTTGCTTTTGATAATTTTGTGCAGTTTTATCATTGTTTTTTGGGGACAGGATTTGCCAAGCTCCTCACGTAGCCATCCCAAATGTCAAATTTTCTTTTATAAATGTCCATACCAATGCCAAATAATAATGGTGAGGGGAGACAGCCTTGCCCTGATTCTGACTTCAGGGGAAATTACTTTTGTATTCACCATTAAGTTCAATGTTGGTTGCTGCTTTGAGATATAAATTTATATTGTATCAGACATATTTTGCTATTCTTATTTTACTAATTTTTATGTTTGATCAAGAAACATTTATTCTACTCTACTAATGCCAAACAATTGTGATATAAAAGGCAAACACTTTCTCTGAATTCAAGTAAGTCATTTAGTAGAGAAGCAAAACAAATAAACAGCTACAATATAGCATTATAAGTGCTTTAATACAACTATTTATAGTGAATTATGGGAACACAGGGGAAAGACACCTAAACAGATCTAAAGATAGGAAAATGGGGGCTAGGGAGGACTCTCCAGGGAAGCTGAAGCTAACAGATGAGCCAAACCTTGAAAGACAGGTTAAGCAGGAGCTGAAAAAACTTAGTTTTGGGAGTGAGATGGGTTCAAGAACAGGGACCAATATATGTAAAGCAAGAATATGCTGGGTTTGGGGAATCCAAGTCTATTCATAAGGGTGGAGCAAGAGTGCTGCATGGGGGCCAGGTCAAGAATCGACATTAGTCATAGGAAACTACAGAAGAATTTCAAACAGAAAAGTACTATAATCATATTCATATTTCAAAAAAGTAACTAAGACAACTCTGAAGGTGGAAGAAACCAAGATTATAAACAGGGAAAATAATCTGACAATAGCAGGTAAGAGAGTCCATATATATTTAAGGAAAATAACCGATAGGATTAGAAGTTTGGAAAGAGCAGGACAAACGGCAGGAACATATCAATCTTTGGTTTCCAGTTTTGGAATTTAACAGGGTAGATGAGAGAGAACATAACAGCAGGAGCAAGTATGGAAGTGGGGGGAGGAAGACAAGAGTTTGGTTTGGGTATAGGTATGTGAGCCTACAGAATAACCATATAAAAATGTTTGCAAATTTAACAAGGGTAAGTTCTAGCCGCTTCAATGCTATTAATGTCTATTTCTGGGTTTGTATTTTAAAATGTTTTCATTAAAATGTTAAGTTCAAAGTATGTATATGTGTGTTTGCCCGTGTGAGTATACATATACATGGAGTAAGTACACCCCAAAGAAAGATAGCACAGGTGATAAAGCAAGTGGGCTAAAACGTTAACAAGAGCTGAATCTCCGTATGTAAAGGGTATATGACGTTCTTTGTATTACTTTTAATTTTGCAACTTTTTGTAAGCTTGAAATTATTTCTAAATAAAAAGTAAAAAATAAGTTACATGTTGCGTATGTGTGTCTTTTTGTAGGTGAGAAAATGTACATGAGTTAGTGAGCGTCTGAGTGTATATGGCAGTTAACGTCATTTAGGTTTCTGGAAATAATACTTCAATATTTTTTTTAAAAAATGTTCGTTTTAAAGAGAGCATATCTACCAGAGGCAGAGATCTTTAAAATAAAATCCAAACACTTTCCATGAAACATCTGTCCCCTTTCTACTTCACCTCAGCAATCTCATGTCGAGCCGCTCTTCCTCTCACTCACTATGTTCCAGCCATATTATCCTGCTTTTGAGGAACTTTCCTGCCTTAGAGCCTTCACCCTGGGTGGTCCCTCTGCCTAGGCTACTCTCTTTGCAAGGCCTGCCCCTTTCCATTCTTCAGGTCACTTCCTCAGAAAGGCCTTCTCTGATCACCCTGTCCACAAGAGATCTCACTGCTCCACCTACTTGTTACTTTGTCTCATGGCAACCTATTTTTTCCCATCCATGTTAGATTGAAAAACTCCACAAAAACAAAGACCTTTTTCTGTCTTGTTCACCAAGCATACCAAGGGCAAAGCACAATGCTCTCCCATTTTTGCATGCATGTTGAACAAGATGTGATGAGAAGCCAACCAAAGAATTCAGTAGCTCTGATTCATAAGTCCTTACATGTTTCTTAAGCCATATTTGACAAGACTGAAAAACGTAAACAAGAATAAACAAAAAATCTCTTACCTCCTGCAACGACAAAATGGCTCAGGGCATTTTTATCCCGGTACACATTTAGACCAGTGTTCACCGTGCTAAGAAGGGAGAAGGAAAAGAAAATTTAAAACATCTCCCACTTACCTTCTTGATTGTAATTTTCACTAAAGTGGTCAGTATTAGTTTATAAGAGCCTACTATGTCAATCCTTGATCCTAGTCTAGGCTCCCCCACCGTGTTCCAGACTACTAATATGCCTATGGACTTTCTAGGGTAGAACTTCTCCTGCTGAAGAATGGACCAAAAAACAACCAAATTTCTGGAATAAATATTCACTTAGAAATAGAAATAGAAAGAAGAGTTTTGTAGAATTTCTCTTACTTAGAAACCTTGTATCTATTTTGATACTAGTTGGTAGACATCTATCCATGGATCCAAAACTACAACTGGACCAATTTTTTACAAAGATAGATAAGAGTTCTCGAGAAAAATTTATTATGAATCACTTTCATGTGGGTGTTTAGTTTTTACAATCCCACATGCTCGAAAGATGTGCTCCTAAAAGAATACCAAGACCCTCTGCCCAAGTTCCAACAGAACTTACTTGAATATAGTCACAAACACTGTGGTTCTCCAACTCCAGCGCCAGCCATACCGGATGAAGCCTCGCACAGCAGCACGATGTGCAGATTGCTAAAGTTAATAAAAAGGCTGTGAGGTTCCCAGACACCTTGACCTTTTCCTTATTCTCAAACTGTGGTGGAGGGATGTCAGCTATGGATTAGGCAGGGATACCTGAACAGATAGGAACAATGCAAGATCTCTAGAGATACCATTCTTTAAGGACTGAAGCTTAAGCAAAAGCCCCATGTGCATCTATTCTATCAACAGACAGAAAAGGAAAGAAGAACTGCTGGTATTGACCAAGTAATCCATCAATTAAGTACCAGCTGTGAATCTATGTGGCAAATACCATGACAGATATAAAGTCAGGACTAGGCATGCTTTTTATATTCAAAAATTCTTGAGGAAAAGAAAAATATAAAATAAAAAAGCACTGAGTAAATGGTAAATTAGAGGGTAAGGATTAAAGTAACACAGATGTGCAGGAAAGGAGCAAAGGAAGAAGAAAGAACTAATATTTACTGACCATCTTCTATGTAAAAGTTGGGTTATATTACCTCATTTAATCTTCACATTTTCTTCAGGTAGGTGTTTTAGTTTTAATTAAAGCATAGAGAGGAAGTTTCTAACCAAGACCACTCAATCAACAAGGAATAAAGTCAGAATTGCAAGGTATGTTGTCTCCACAGCCCATTTTCACTAGGCTACCATGGAGCAAGTCTGGATTTTTAAAGAATCTGAGGGAATCCCTAAGTGGATCCTTAAATACTGTATGATACTGGGCAAATCAAAATGTCACTGACGGGTATCAGCATGGACTCATGGCTTTTAATAAACAGGTAGATAAATCCAGAAATAGATATAGAGGTGTGTATGAATGTGTATATAAATCTCACACACACACACATTTCCAAACTCTGTCTGCCTCAGGCCTAGAAGCCATGACACCCCAGTAGCAATGAGCATACCAACCACCAGATTTTGGTTTTTAAAGACCTTCTTCCACTAAAAGAAATTAAAGCTCCTTGGTGAAATGGCAAATTCCAGGGCTGGTGCTGGAAAAGTAAAAGATGAGCCATGAATATCTTGCTGTGCCAAAAAGTAAAGATGTGCTCAGAGAATGATGGGGACATATCAAAAAGGAGCTAGCTTGGGGGCTGGCCCCGTGGCCGAGTGGTTAAGTTCGCGCGCTCCGCTGCAGGCGGCCCAGTGTTTCGTCGGTTCGAATCCTGGGCGCGGAGATGGCACTGCTCGTCAGACCACGCTGAGGCAGCGTCCCACATGCCACAACTAGAGGAACCCACAACGAAGAATGCACAACTATGTACCGGGGGGCTTTGGGGAGAAAAAGGAAAAAATAAATCTTAAAAAAAAAAAAAAAAAAAAAAAGGAGCTAGCTTGAAGGGGCTCCAACTGTCCAAATCTAGGCCAATGTGGGCATCAAGATAAATGATGATAAACTTACAGAATAAAATAAGAATCCATGAATCCATACCAATAAAAATAAATTATAAAAAGACAAATAAATAAATAGAGCCGAAGAGAAAGCCCTTCCTTATAGCAGAATACTAACCAATAAATGTAGGAACAATGGAACTAGAAAATGGCCATTTGGCAAGCACCATAGTAATAAATGTTTCAGGCAAGAATCATCATTAAATGCTAAAACAGGAGGGTAGAAATTTGATGAAAAACAGGATATTTACATAGTCTCAAAGTATCTAATAAGTATCCATAAGAAATTTATTAATTACAAAGGAAAAAAATAGTAATTTTACAGTAGATAGGCCTGGCAGAGACCATCTTAATCAAGTGACTAAAGTAAACATCACCAGTAAAGAGACAAATTGATAGCACGTGCTTCAGATATAATGTGCTGGGAAGGAAACAGCAATTTTAGGGTATTCCAGCTAAAACACATAGCCAGAATCTAATCACAAGAAAACATCAAACAAATCCAAATTGAGGGACAGGCTACAAAATAAATGGCCCACAGTCTTCAAAATGTCAAGGTCATGAAAGTCAAAGAAAGACAGAGAAACTTCCAGATTAAAGAACACTAAAGAGACATGACAGGCAAGTTCAACATCTGATCTCGTGTTAGATCCTGGACCAGAAAAAAAAATGTCTTATTATTTATTTACTTTTAAAATTAATTACATTAGTGGGACAAATAGCAAAATTTACATGAAGTCCGTAGATAAGATAATAATACTACATCAGGGTTAATTTCCTAATCTGGATAATTATACTACGGTTATGTAAGACGGTGTCCTTGTTTACGGGAAATACATGCTGAAATATGCACCATGTCTATAACTTACTCTCAAGCAGTTCACAAAAAAATAATAGTATGCATTATACAGAGAATGATAAAGCAAATGTGGTACAGTGTTAACACTTGGAGAATCTGGGTGAAAGGCATATAGGAATTCTTTGTACTAGTTTTGCAACTTTAAGTCTGACATAATTTTTTTAAAACTGCACAAAACAAAAAAACTCTCCGAGCTGTAACTTCCTCACTAATACAACAGAATTGATGTACAGATCTAAGACATACCACATGAGTTAGCACTCTATCAACTGTAAAGCTATAGTTATATATGTTAATTATTGTTCAGTGTGAGCTAATGTATGTACGCCATGGAGGCTTTGTCAATGAGGTAGCTATGCTACAGCTGAGCCTTGACGGTTTAGCAGATTAGAAATATATTTCAGAAAGTCGAGACATCGTGCTGATCCCTTCTGAAGATAGGAAAAGTGGTCCGATAGGCCATGTGTGTGCACTTTAGCATCAGTAGTTCCATTGTTATTAAGTACAGACTTTGTTTCTTTACTCTGACATCCTAAACCCTCCCAACCCCACCAAGAACCGAATGATTAAGTGTAAAGTGAATTGCTAAACTGGTGTGCCCCCAGATCCTATGAGAACGCCAGTACATACCACAGCATCAAACTGGTTATGATAAATTTCTGCTTGGCTCTGCTCAATGTAGCGCTGTTTAGCATGAATAAAAGCTGGTACTCCTCCATATGCCCAGCCAATGATGCCTGCTGAAAGTGCCGCTCTATAAATATTCTCAAGTTCCTTTGAAGGTCTCTCATGTTCACTAAAACATCAAAAAGACAATGTTTGGAGTTAGTTTATGGATACTGCTCTCTAAAAGACAGTATGATCAGAATTATCTCAAATGCTAAAACCACCACATTTTTCATTATGGGCAGAATCAATTAAATCCTCTGGTGAATTAAACAGTACAATTATATTACAAGTAGCTCAAATCTTAGCCCACACTAATCTATGCTGTAGACATCAGGCTAGTGGTTGGTTACTCTTGAGAAGGCAGCTAATGGAAAGGACACAGTGGTTTCTGGGATGCTGGTGACAATCTCTTGGTTACACAGCTATGTCTAGTTTGTGAAAATCCATTTATCAGTATACTAATGTACATTTTTCTAGATGCATATTACACCCCAACAAAAAGGGTTTTTTTAAGGTGCTCTTCTTTGATGACTATTACAACTCTACCATATTCCTGGAAACAGGAAGAATTTGTGAGTTGGATGTAGAGATCGATATTTCCCCTTTTGAATTTTAAGCTAACTTTTTGGAAATTACAAACGTATGGGGTTTTAGGACAATGTATGCAAGAATAAAATCCTGATGTAAAAAAATCTAAACCTCATCTTTCTGAATGCTTAACTTTTATGTCATGCTCAGATGGGCCTGTACTATAAAAAGCACTGAATGAGAAATCTCACTATGCATGGGCAGCACTGACCAACCCAAAATACAAGAAAAAACTACTGTCTATTCAATTTATTCCTTTCAAAAGCATAAGAAACTAGAACCACCAATGGTGATTCCAAGAAAATTGCTCTCATGAATAGTTAAGTTTGTAGGTATCAAGTTACTATAAATAAAGGCCCTCCTAGGTAACCACTAAATGCTAATTACTTACATTACTAAATTGCTTTCCTCAGAGATTGCACAAGTGTTTATCTAATTCTAACTGCCAATAACCACAACATTTCTGAAATCAGAATCAGTGAGTCTTTACAGTTCCTGCATCTCCAAGAGTGAAATCTAAATAAAATCTCTTATAAAACTATAATTCTTATACTTACGTAAATAAGAGAAACTGCTATAATTTGAATTTTATATTTTATCTTTTATAGCGAATAAGATCAAAAACATAAAAACTGGTCTATGGTAGAACTCAGAAAAGAGAAAAGGTAAAGGAGCTTAAGATTTACCAAGCCTGGAGATGCATATGCTTTGGCTCTTTTTCATCCTCTGAAAAATTCCACGACATAGGTGATATTTATCTCCGTTTATCAACATGGAATTGACGGCTCTAAAAAGTTATATAGTTGGCCCAAACACTAATGAATGATGAGGAAAGAGAACACAGTGGTGGAAAGGACCTAGATTATAGGTAACAATCACGGGGATGTGGTTCTGGTTCTGTCACTCACTGCTAGTGATCTACAGCCAGATCCCCATCTCTCTGAGCCTTGGTTTCCTCATCCACAACATAAGGAGGAGCGTGAAAGTTATACTTTCAAATTTCTTTAAACTCCAACATTCTGTGGTTTATAAAGGTAATCAAAAAACAACCCTCTTCCGTCATATATAATACAGGATGTTTCACAGGTATCTCAAATAGATATATTGGAAGGACCAATGAGAAAGGCTCCTGCATTATCTTAAAAACCAAGATGATGGAATCCAAATAAAGTCAGTAAATATAATTCTGCCAGTTCCCTTGTTTCAACTATCTCAGCAACATAACAAATCATCAAAGTTAATTTAACCACTTGATAACACAGTGTAGTATGGTAAAGTATTCATGAAAGGGCAAACTTCTCACCAGTAATTGATGAATGAATAAATGATGAAATGAATGAATGAAGTATCCTGAATTTTTCATAAAAGTTCATTTAATTTGAAGGGTTATCTTTTATTCTGAAATATGCTTATTTGTGAATCCAGTTAACATCCTTTCTTTTATAAGGTGATGAAACAATAGTTGCCACTATTTTTCATATATTCCTTATTCGGTAGAAGAAGAATTTTACAACTCACTCTGCCATCTCTCCAACCTCCATTCTTTTGGAGGGGAGGGGGGGCTACTGGTCATGAAATATCAAAGTTTGGGATCAAGCGAAATATGAAAAAGAATACTGGAGTGGAATCCTGCAGATGTGGGTTCCAGGGTCAATTCTGACACTAATTAGCTTAGTCTAATTCTTCTAATCTGTAAAATCAGGAGATTACACTAAGACTACATTCCCTAAATATCCCTTAGAGGTCTGGCTTTCAATCAATCTCGCCCCTAACATTTGAAAACCGGCCTGTCCATCAACAGAACTACCAAATGGCAAGGATAACAGCTTGGGGTACAAATATTAGAACCCCAAAACCCACTTAAACCACACCACCCTGGGCTCCTCTGGCCCAGGATGACCCAGGTTTCAGGACATCTCCTTCGCAGGCCCTCCCCACAGACCCTGGGCACGTTTACTCTTTGACAAACAGCTCCCGGAGGCGGTCCCATCCGGATTCCGGGTAATGGGGTTCTGGGACGTAGGAAGGCAGTTTCCGGTCCTCCGCAAGGGCCTCCGAATCGGCGGCCACAGCTCCCGCAGCAAAGACCCGAGGGAAAGGACCCAACGCCCTACAAAAGAGGCACCGTGGCGCCGGCGGCCGCACCTCCATGGCCCTCTCCGAACCTGCAGGCATGCACACACTTGGGCGCTCAGGACCCCAGGGCCTCCCAGGGGCTCGTGGGAGGACAGTGAAGATAACTGCAAGACTAACTGGGTAAGTACCCGTACGCCAGGCCCCAGCTAATCTGCGGCCAGACCCGCTGCCACAGAGCCAAAACCTCGCCCTCGGGCCGCGGCCTCACTTTGGAAGCCCTGGGCTACATGAGACAGGAAGTCCCGCCCCCACCAGGGCAAAGACCAGGGGCAGGCGCGAAGGCGGAGCCCGAGCCGAAAACACTTCCGGTTGGAGGCAGGACTCACCTTAGAGGTGCCTGACCCGCCCCCGGTAGTTAGTTGGCGGCCAGTAGCATCGCTCAGTGCCGTCTATCCCCGCCTCCGGCCCCGTGTGCCTGCGCCTTCTGGGCCACGCAAACCGGGTGTCGCGCGCGTTCCCGTCGGCCGGACGTTGTCAGGGGTTCAAGTAGTTTAGTATATTTAAAACGCCAGAAACCCCACATAGGTGAAGGAGAAAGTGCAGTATTTAGTACAAGTGGAGTACAGAGAGAGGGGAAGGCAATTTGCGCAAATACCAGCCCAGGCCTCCCTGTCACGGTACGAGAAGCCTTCCGGGCTGGCTGGGGTCCGTCCCGTACTCGTTACGTTCCGGTTGCTGGAAAGGACCGAGGCGTTGAAAATCGGTTTTAGTGCCAGTTACACCGAGATTTCCAGAACACTTTTGAAGAATCAGCTTTGGATTCTTCAAGATGGATTTTACTCCCCTCAGTTCATATGCCTGCTGTTTCTCAAAAAGCAGGACGATTTCTGGAATTTCTATCAAGTGTGTGTTTGATAGTCCAGCCATAATTTCCCGTCGCTACAACCTCTGCTAACATATGTTTCGAAGTATAGTTATTAATAAAATACAAGCATTTAAAATATTCTCAAGCTGATTTGTGCACTTTCATTTAATCTTTGCTAGCAACCATAGTTTCTTAGTCTCTTTGCCAATCTCCACCCCCGCCTTTGTTCCTTTCTAGATGTAATTCAAAATTGCTACATTCTTTAGTAGAATACAGTAAATAGAATTCTGGAATTTGAGAGCTGGAATTCTGTAGATAAGGCCCAGAGAAGTGATTGGCTAGAATGACTAGCTGAATTAGGGACAGCGCCAGGAAGATTTCTCCCGTGTCTGGGAGACAGGATTAGATTCAGCTCCCATCATAGCCTTTACTACATTGTATCACAATTTCCTATTTGCCGATGTGACCCAGTAGACTAACTTTAAGGTCAGAGACCACGTATATTCATCCCTGTATTTCCAGGACCCAGCACGGTGTCTGGCATGTAGGTTGTTGAATGAAAAATTCAGATCCCCTGACTCCTGGCTCTGGCTCCAGGTTGCTGTTTATCCCATATAGTCATAGGTGGGCACCAGGAGAAAGTCCCAAGCCCAAGAAAATGGCTGTGCAGTCTGTTTAGTCTACACGTAGAAAAAGCCTGATGCTTAAGATGACCCCAAAATCATTCTGGGATGAGGGAGGACTTGGAATCCGTGGGCGGGGGTGTCAGGCAGATACTAATGAAGTCATTTATATTCAACTCAGATGTCCCCAGGATTCACTACCCTATATGGAAAAAATGAGATTATATTAACAGGCAAATTTCGCTAACTCCATAGCTTCCTTCTTTGGGTAACCGGAGCCTCATTTGTAAGGTTTCCTTTACTATCTAGTACCTCGAAAAGTACCCAGACCCTTGGCCCCTGCTCACACTGTTGCTACTATTCTATCTCAGCTCCTCAGACTACCTGCTTCTGTCACTCTCCCACACTCCAAGACCCCCGGGCTTCTTTTACTACTAGGGAATTACTCGCCCTCCTCCGTGGTCTGCTCTTTCTGAAGGGTCTCAGAGCAACACTAAGCCAAAAGATGTTATGAGGTTTGCTTGGACTGTTTCACATACAGCTCTCTCCTCCCCAGGACGTGCATTTGCCACCGTAAAGGCATCAGGGAAGGATTTCAGGGCAGTCACCACACTGTGCCTGGGACCACCATTCTCCTATCCTCAGCCCTTGTTGCTGAGTTCTGCTCATAGAACCCAATAGCTTCTTCCTCCATCATGAATTTTCTCCCCGGGGTCAGAAGGTTCCCTTTCCCTGCCAGGTTCACCAGGTACTGCTCTTGCTACATATATTACATTGTATTATATTGTATACAACATAAACTGTTTCCACAGGGAGAATGAATTTTGAACTCCAAGGACCACTTCATTTAACCCATCTCTCAAAGCATAACTCAATTTTTACCTCTGTGAAGTTTCCCATCTGCCGGATGGAAATTTCTTCTTCCACTAAACTCAAAATCCACACTGTTTTGATGAATAATTGGCTTTATGATTAAGGCCTCGTGTCGCCTTAATTATCTTCTACCTATGATGCTTCTCATCATGTTGTTTACTTTATCATCTCAACTACAGAGCTCCTTGAGGCCAGCAGCAACATTTTCTTATCTCCCTCTGTGCACAGTAGATGCTCAAGAAGTATTTGATAAATATTAAGGGAGTAATTGTAATCGTACCGCTCTGCCTCACCCACAATACCTTCCCTCTGGATGCAGCAGGACTATCTTGAATGAAGGCATCTTCAGATGCATGGGAAGACAGGTTTTTATGTATCTGTGTGTGCTCTTGTTTGTAGTCAGTGTAGGGTTGAGGGTAGGGAACTATCCTCATTGGAGCAGACCCAAAGGAGCCCATTCAGTTTTCTTCTTTTGGGAATCTTGGCTAAGAGACAGCCTGGAGGTCTTTGGAACTGCACAAGCAGCACTCTAGAGATAGTCCAAAACTCTTGCTGAGATTCCTGGAGTTGACCTGCGTTTTACCCTTCCAACTGCTACAAAACTTGTTTAGTTTCTTCGAGATGCCCTCATATCGTTCTAATAAGTTCTTTTGCTTAAACTAGCTAGAGGTGGGGTCTGGTCTTGGCAACTAGGACAACCTGACCTAATACTGTAGAATAAGGTGGAATACTCACCACATCACACACACGATACTCCCCAAATAAAGAAAGGAAAAGCATTCCTCATGTTATCCATGTATCCCACTCCATTCAGATAAGAAAAATTATTCTCTTTCCTTGAAGAAAAGTGTAGCCTTTAGTTCTCTGAGGAAGAAAGGGTAAGTTTGGGACCCAGCTAGTGTTAACAACAACATGTAACAACAACCTCCAAAAGTTATGGGGGTAAAAATTATTTTCAAAAACATACATTTTACATGTAGTTACACACCATCCTCATACCAGCTACACTGAATTAAACAAATACGTATAAAATCTTAATAATATTTGCTGTATTTAAATACAAAAGTGCCCTTATTGACTCTTCAAAGGGCAGGTGAGAATTTGCATTGATCCAATTCTTACGGTCTTGTCCAGTCTTCCTTGGAGCCAACGGCTGGGCAATCTGTTAACAGGATCTAGTTAAACCAATTGTCTGTCTCTATCCATCCATCCATCCATCCATCCATCCATCCTTCCAACAATTCTTTAGTATCTACTCTGTGTGAGGCACTGTGCTAGATAATGGAGTCATCGAGATGACTAAATCATGATTCCCACCCATCAAGAAGCTCACAGAACAGGAGGAGAAACAGTCAAGTAACTGCAGTGCAATGCGACATCATATAATACAAGCATGAGCCAAATATTATGATAGCCCCTAACTGCCTCGAGGAATGAAAAAAAAGGATTCAGAGAGAAGATGATGCTTGAGCCAAAACTTGAAGCAAAATAGGAAACATTTCCAGGGAAATGCAGCTTCAGCTCCTAATCCAAAGGACAGCAAATTTTACTCCTAGTTTAGTGAGAGGAAAATTAACATACAGAGAGAATGATAACATCTACTAGGGCCTCATATTGACAAGCCAAACCACAGTACAACACAGAAACCTGGACTGCTTATCGCCAGACTCATAGCACCTGAGGACACGGTCCCCCTGAATTTTAATACTCAAAAACAAAAAATCCAACTTTAAACATCTGCCTTATTCCATGAAATGATCTTACCAGGAATATCCAGCTCCTCTAAGAAGGTCCTTAGGCTTGAAATTTTGTGGAAGGGAGTTTAAAAGGACAAGTATGTTTCTCACAAATGGAATAAAATCCCTGATTTGATGTGACTGCATCTCACATTTACTAGTTTTGAAACCAGTTAATACAACAGTTCTTAAGAGGCAAAGGAAAGAATTGATTTCTCTGTGGAAAGGTTGGGCCTAAGGGACAAGGATGGTTCTGAGTCCTCAGACTACATGGATTTTAATCTACAAATTTTTCTTCATTTTTGACTATGTTAAGGAGAGCATCCTGAGGGGCTAAACTACTATCCAAGTGTCTTTTTCAAAAGGTAAAAAAGGGAAAAAGAGACATTCCAATACAGATTCACACTAAAATAATTATTTCCTATGTAAGTAAGTGCTAAAGTCGAATGCTCTAAACTCCCAACTTAACAGCATTTCATATATGAAGACTCCTTGAGATTCCTGCAGAACACTGAGAGCGTGGATGCTGCCAGCGTAAGGAGGGAAAATATTAAGGGTGTGCAAAGGGTAAGGAAGAATTGCTGTTTTGTGCACAGTTCCTTTAAAGAGTAGGACTACTTCCTAAATTTATTAAGAGGTTTTTGTCTCTTTTTTTTGAGAGAGAGAGACAATAAAAGAAGGGTGTGAAGGCACAAAAAGGGAATTTGAAATCCAATTGCAATAATTACTCATGCAATTGGCCCCTTTCTATGTGGCATTATAGAAACCTCCTGAGTACTAAAGAGTTTATGCTTTTACAAAAGAGAATCCCTTCATCACTGCATAGCACAACAACTGCTTCCTTACACCTTTTAGGAAATGATCCCGGGCATTTTTCAGAAACCCTAGAGGGCTTCCTACATTAAAACACAGTGACAGAGATCAAGCCTAGAATAACTGCAGAGTTGCGGTGATGAGCTGTACTCGTCCAAATGATTGATTTTCTGCTCCACGTAATGGGACAAAGGGCATCACCCTGTGGACACAGTCAGTTTCACAGTGATGGACATATACATGTGGATGATGATCTGAGGCACAAGCTGTGATTGGTCCTAAGAAATGAAAAGTAGAATCAGGTTCAAAACCCGTATCTCATGATTTCTGGCCCTTATTCAGCCAAAGCGTTGAGCTGCTTCATATCTGTATTATAGACAGTTTGGATCTTTCTTGAGAGTTGCTCTGGGTGCAGCATGATAAGGAAAACCAGATATTTGGCTTGATAACAGTATTCAAAGTATAGGTGCCACACTCATGATAAGCTGCTCACTGCAGGATATCTGAGCTTTGCTGCCATCAAGAGGACTAAGGTCCGATGATGACTACTAGAGTTCAGTTTTCAAAACTTTGGGAATAATCTGATCATAGTCTTTCCTTCTTGTTACATTATAGGAGAGGAATTTAGAGTATTCAGTCAAAAGGTTCTCCCAGTAACAGGTGACGTCATCCATCTGCAAGTGGTTCATAATAAACTGGCTTCCCCTAGAGACAAGATTAACAAGAACATTAAAAGCACAGCATTTAATAATACTAGCTTACATTTGAGGGCTTACCTTGTGTCAAGCACTGTTCAGAGTGCTTTATATGAATTAATTCACTTGATCCGCAGAACCAACCCTATAGCTTTCATATCCACACACGTGTTTAGCAACAGAATTTAATATTATTTTCTTAAGAACAAACATACATACAGCTAATGCTCAGAACAAGTACTTGTTTAATTTCCTCAAAGATTTTAGTCTACTTCTTATAAAGGACGAGCTTGAGACATATGTAAAGGTGTGTTTTTCCCCCCAGGACAGCTTTAATTCTGATCACGTCTGTATAATGAGGATGAAATCTGGAAATCACCATGGTAACAAGACTCGTATAACTTTAGCTAGGGCAAAAGGGGGATGATAGGGTAAAATGGAAAAGGAAAAATGAACAGAAGTTACCTTTCAGCAATTTCTCGAGCTATGTCATCATTTGCTTTTACAAACTGCAATAGCTCCCTAAAATGGAAAGAATTATTAGACTCTGCAATATAGACCAAGTTCATGAATACTAAGTCAGAAAGATCATAGAGTGAGGTCTATGGATAATCTCTAGTGGATTATTTTTTTCTCTAAAGCAAAGGTATCAGGGTCCTTGCAGGAACAAAATAACAACAACAAACAGCCCACACACAGGATAAAGGCAACCTATTGTAGATTTGGGACATAGTTGAGAAAATAGAGAAATGTTCAGTAATATACATCAAAAATCAACAGTGAAAAAAAAACTTCCCTCTTGTTTTCTGCTCTGGCCCCGAGAAGAGGGCACTGGGCTCTCTTTTCTGGTCCCTTTCCACACCTCTCCCTAGCTCCTCCCATCATGAGAGAAAATTTGCCTCGGCTTCACTGGTGTCAATTCTCACGCTGTATCTGAAAGTCCCTTTGACAATATAACAAGATGGAATATCCCCATCTTCATTCTGTGAGAGATTAGAGCTTTTCCCTTGCATGCTGTCTGAATGTTACACTTCAAACCAACATTAGAACACTTTTTCAATTAAGTGTTATCCCACTCATAGCCTATATAAGAGAACTAAATAAGAAAAAAAGCTTTCACTGGAAAAAAGTCATCAGGAATAAATGCTGGGGACTTAGAGGCAGATCGTGGGAATCATCAGAAGTTCAGCTTGCGGGGGAGAGAGCTGCTTACTGGACGTTGGAGAGGTCTGTTTTGACTGGGATATAGTGAACCCACGGCTTCAGTTGGGGATAGAAGAATTCCAGCCACTCATCACCAACATGGAAAACAAGTGAACCACACAGGAAGAGGTGTTTGAACCGGAAACTTGCAGCTACACCCCGGAAATTAAAGAGATACCTGGGAAAGAAAGAACAAAATATACTTGATACTGTATGCCTGCTGCCACAAATAGGACCTTTTTTCTTATTCCCTCCTCCTCTTCTCTCCTTTTATCACCCCTCCCTTCTTTTTCCATTTTCAGTTTTCAAGGACGCATCAGCATGTCCCTCTGGGGTTTCCATAAGCTCCTTGCTTTTCCAGGGGCTACAGGTTGCTCCTGGGAATGTCGGGGTGAAGGGAAAAGGGGGATACTTTCTCCAGGCAGAGCAAGATTGGGCCAGGAGCTGGGTGCTGGGGAGAGAGGATACAAGGCTCAGATGGAGACAATGCCTCACCCTTTCCCACAAGCTTTGCTAGGCCTAATGTCTCTAACTCATCGTGGCCCCCTCAACCTTGTTTTGCCCATAGAGTACCCCATCTTGTCAGAGGCATCCCCTATTCCCTCTTCTTCTGAAGTCGGGAGAGGAGGACCAGGTATACCTAATCAATCTTTAAAGAAACGCTCCCTGAAAAAAAGCTGTCTTAGAAAAGAACATTTCTTTCCAGCATTTCTCATACATGGACCCGTCTCCAACCAGAGTCGCCTTCCCCCTATAGTTCCCACTGTGCAGTGCAATCAGCACCCCACTGCCCTCCTCCTGACCTGGTTTTACCTGTTCATCTATTTCTTAGTCCTGGCATTTAATTTTAATATTTTAGTTACATACGCTTTATTCATGTTGAACCTTAAACTGTTTTATTAACCTGATAAATACTACATCTAACTTCGGCTGCTGGCTGGGTGGGCTACGGAGAGAGGGAATCCCACCACTTTGGTTACTAGAACATCAGCTCTATGGAAGCAGGGCCCATATTTCATTGTCTTTGCCGTTCCCACAGAACTCAAGCCAGAGCCTTAGGCACAGCAGGCCCTCTGTAAACAACAGCTAAATGAATGAACGCCACTTTCCTAAACCCCAGCTGGGCCCTAGTACTAAAGTTCTCACCCAAAGTGAAGCTACTCCAAAAGCAATGGGAAACCGAGAGCGTCAGGAGTCCCGGGGTCTTACTTGTATTTGCAGTGATCCACAAGATGCACATCCTGAGCAGCTGGCTTTCCCAAGGTGTCCTTGACATGAAAAGCAAGTTGTGAGTGTTACAGTAGCATTTACTGAAGACCACCATGCAGCAAGTGTTGTTAAACAGTCCACCAACATGACCTCGGTTAAGTCTCACAAGAAACACACTTCAGTGGCATTATTATCCCATTTTATAGATGAAGAAGCCGAGGCTTCGAGAAGTTAGGAGACTGGCTCAGGGTCACGTGGGGCTAAGGAGAATAGCTAGAGTCTTAACCTGGGTCTGTCTGATTTTAGAGTTTAAGCTCCCCTGATGCCAAGCAGATACTCCTCTGAACTCGGAGGTCATGCTGCAGCACAGTTCACTCTGTGGACGTTATATGACACAGGAGATTACAAGTGGAGGCTGGGGGGCTTAGAGGTGTAACCCACACACAAATTTTGTTGAGCATGCAAAGTATTTAAATATTCAAGGGGCTGGCCCAGTGGTGTAGTGGTTCAGTTCATGCGTTCCACTTCAGCAGCCCAGGGTTCGCAGGTTTGGATCCCAGGCACAGACCTATGCACCACTCATCAAGCCATGCTGTGGCAGGCATCCCACATACAAAATAGAGGAAGATGGGCACAGATGTTACCTCAGCGACAATTTTTCTCAGCAAAAAGAGGAAGATTGGCAACAGATGTTAGCTCAGGGCCAATCTTCCTCACCGAAGGAAAAAAAAAAATCAAACCACTGCCAACATTTCTGGGTGGTAGGATATTTCTTACAAAAATCCAGACTTCCAACTTTTCTTAGGAAAAAAAGGGATTTGGCAAACTGGGCTCCTATTCCCTCTGGCAGCAATGGCTGGACCTTTAGCACTCTCTCCTGTTCACTATTGTGGCCCTTTGGGGCATTTGAGTTTGAGACCCCATCTATATTCCAGCTACCTTAGCAGATGATAAACTCCTTGATGAGGGGAACAAGTCTTGCTTGCTTTTGCAGCCTCCCTAGTAGATGCTGTGCTGAATAGATACATTTTCTTTTTCCTTTTTTTGTGAGGAAGATTGGCCCTGAGCTAACATCTGTTGCCAATCTTCCTCTTTTTGCTTGAGGAAGATTGTCCCTGAGCTAATATGTGTGCCAACCTTCCTCTGTTTTGTATGTGGGACACTGCCACAACGTGACTTGATGAGCGGTGTGTAGGCCTGCACCTGGGATCTGAATCCACAAACCCCAGGCTGCCAAACTGGAGCACGTGAACCCCAGCACTATGCCAACAGGCCAGCCCCCATATTTTTCTTTTTTAACAAAGTTTCTTAAACTTCATGTGCTCCTGTTTGATTAAAACTATCAAATGATAAATACATGCATCTCAGATATACTTAGTTTTTCCCACAAGAAGTTTAAACATTTTCCTCACGTCATCCTCACATGGTATATGGAAATTTCAGATGAAGACATTTAGGGCTTAAAATTCTTTGAATAAGGCAAGAAGTCACAGAGTTAAGAAGACAGAGATGGACTCCACACTGGAGAAGCCAGTCATTGCTGGCTTCACCTCAGAAGCACTTGGGGAGTTTTAAACAAATGAAGATGCCTGCACCACATCCCCAGAGATTCTGCCTCATTTGATGCATTTTTAAGCTTTCTGGTTGAGAACCACTGGTTTAAACCAGGGGTTGGCAAACTACAACCCACAGGCCAAATCCAGCCTATTGCTTGTTTTTGTAAATGGCCCATAAGCTAAGAATATTTTACCTTTCAAATGGCTGAAAAAAATCCAAAGAGAAATATTTTATGACATGTGAAAGTTACAGGAAATTCAAATTTCAGCGCCATAAATAAAGTGTTATTAGAATATAGCCACGCTCATTCATTTATGTATCTTCTATGGCTGCTTTCGTGCTGCCACGGCAGAGCTGAATAACTACAACAGAGACCATACGATCCGCAGAGCCTAAAATATTTACCATCTGGCCCTTTACATAAAAAGTCTGTGGTCTCTGGTCTCAACCTTCAAAGCAGTATAAAATACTAGTCATAACGTGGGCCAGAGAAGCACTGTCAGTTTGAAAAAGAATAATTTACATGTATGTTAATACTAGTTCATGGAACTTCCCCTACATTCATCCCGCCACTGAGAGGAAACCTAATCTGAAACTCTCCCCAGGTGGCAACGTTCTTTGAGTGAGAATGTTCACGTCTGTAGTTCTACTCAGATGACCGGTGATTACTTTCATAGATTTCCAGGCCTGGTTTTTGGTGTATTCTGCATCAACCAGTTTTGGATTTTTTCGAGATAGAAGAATGAGAGGATCTCGTTCTGGACTTGTCCTATAAAAGAAAAAACATGACATAAAACTATGTGTCCTGCACCAGAATCCTGTTCCCAATCTCTGAAAGGTAAGCAGTAACTGGACCCAGTGCAATGACTGTATGCACAGATGGACAACTCATTGGTCACGTTAACAGTAGAGGAGGGGCACGAGACATTGCAGCATTGAGGTGGGCCCGGGCTGCTCCCCACTTTACCCTTCAGGGGTGGGGAGTATTTGCCCTTCTCTGCTCACATCTAGTCTTTAAGATTATGTTGTTCTGGTCACTACAGCCATACCCCAGGGAATGAGCTCCCTGTTAGGAGGGTTCACATAGCCTCTATAATCACTATTCTCATAGCTGTGTGACTAGGTAATCATCACTCACCAAAACAGCCACAGGGCCTTTGTTGTGTGTGTTCTGTAAAATCCAGTAGGATATTCAAATTAAAAAAAGGGGGGGCTTAAAAACCTCAAGACTGTATGTAGAAGTCCTAGTTATGGTCCAAGTAGCAGACGGTCTTGACATCTGAGGGGTCATGGGCCTGCTGAGAATCTGATGAGAACCGTGGATACCCTCTCTAGAAAAATGCACACATCCCCATATAATTTCAAGGAAGTCCTAAAACCTTTGAAGTCCACACCTGGATCCCAAGTTAAGAATCTATGATCTCAAGATTTGAGAATCAGAGAAATTGATAAGGAACTTATCAGTAAGCAGTGGCTGTTGGGCCCGTCTGAACAGAGGGCATGATCTCTCACAAGGACCCACCGAGAAAACTACAAAACTCTTCTTCCCTCACTGTCTCTGTTGTATTCACCTGTTTGACAAATATTTATTGTGCATCTACGTGGCAGACACTGTTCTGGGCACTGGGGACACAGAGCTGAACATGGATAAGGTCCTTCCCCAGCCTTTTTCCTTCCCCTCTTCCCTGTTCCCCGCTGCATTTCCACCTGTCTCAGTCTGTGCCCTCCACCACCGTTTGGCAGCCACATGGTCTGATGAAAAAGGCAATCAGGAGAACTGGTGATGGTGCCTGCTCCGCCATTAACTGGCAGAGTCACTGTGGGCAAAATCATAAGCTTCTCCTAGGAAACTATATGCTCTCAGGCAAGAGGACAACGCATCTGTTCTGTTTAACATTACAGTTATGCACCACATAATGACATTTCAGTGAACGACAGACCGCATATACAACAGCGGTCCCATAAGATTAGTACCATACAGCCTAGGTGTGTAGTAGGCTACACCATCTAGGTTTGTGTAAGTACACTTTGATATGTTCCCACAATGACAAAATTGCCTGCTGATGCATGACAGTATATACTCAACGCCCGTCACACTCGTGGCACATGTAAATAGCTGCTGGATAGATGGATAAACTTTACCTCTTTGAATTTCAGCTCAATTAAGAGTGATTCGAGCCAATAATTTGAGTTCTTCTCTAGTCTAAAATTCTGTGATTCTATGTTCATTTCTTAGTTAGCTTTCTCTTTGAGCTAGAGTTCTTCACACCCTCAAAATTACTTATATTTTAAACATTAATTGGAAGAATATCTTTGTAAAATGTCAGAAAATATAATCACCTTGAACCTCGGAAATATGCTGTGGAATTTTTCTTTTTCCATGGCCACTGTGCTGCTGACCTAAAAACAGATTTTTGATTAGTTTCTGTATTTTTTTCTTAACTATATAAGGATGTGTCTCAGCCATTTCTGTTGATTAGTTCAGAGCTTTACATTTTTAAATAAGTCTGATCCAGGCTACTCCAAAGAAAAAGCCCTAAATGACATCATGTTCCCTTTTGTTATTTGTTCCTTCCCCTGGAGGTGCTAGCCAGTAATATCTACAAATCTATTGCTCCATTAAGTTAACAACATTGAAGAAAAGTACCCAAACCCTAAATGACATGTTTAGGGCTATTTAATTCAGTACAATGAGGATTTCTTCTTTACTTTAAGTAGAGTGCTACTGATAAATAATAGACAAAAAGAACTGCAGAAAATATCAGAACTTGCATGAAGGGCAAGCAAAGAAATCACCCTGACTTCACGTTTTGGATGTGTAGGAGGTAGCATCAGAGATAGTCTGACTTTGCAAAGCACTGGTATTCTTGCAGCTGGACTAAGTGCTCCGTAACGACAAAGTCCCTGAAACTCAGGTCCCAGTGCACATTACCATGACCAGCCTTTCTTGCTGAAACTGCTAGCTCACAGGTGCACCATCCTTCACTTTCTTCACAGGAACCCTGCACAGAAGTTTGTGTAGCATCTTCCTCTGAAAAGGAGGAGGAGGGCTGACCTGGAGTTCACGAGGGATGAGTGGGCTCTTCACTGAAATGGAGAGACTCAAGAGATGAACTTTCCAGGTGGAGATGCTTCTCAGATACATTCAGTGTCACGTTACTCATTTTCTCTCAGCTGAGAGCACTGCACCGTATCTTCCTGCCTTATCTTCTAGACTTTTCTTGCTGGATCATCTTTACCTGATTCTCCAGCCCAAGGCCAGAATTATCTCTCACTCTGCCCCATACTCCCTCCGACCAAAATATAAACACTAGAGCACTGAGTTTTTTGTTTTATGTTTGTGTTTTTTTAGTGGAAAAACGATAGGCCCATTATATAAAATTATAACGGAAAAGCATAAAATAAAAGTAAAAAAAATCATCTGGAATCTGCCCACCTACAGATAACTACTTTTTTTTTTTGAGGAAGATTAGCCCTGAGCTAACATCCACTGCCAATCTTCTTCTTTTTTGCTGAGGAAGACTGGCCCTGAGCTAATATCCGTGCCCACCTTCCTCTACTTTATATGTGGGACGCCTACCACAGCATGGCTTTGCCAAGTGGTGCCATGTCTGCACCCGGGATCTGAACCGGCAAACTCCAGGCCGCCAAAGCGGAACATGTGAACTTAACCATTGCACCACCGGGTCAGCCCCTACAGATAACTATCTTTAACAATTTAATGTTTCAGTGAAGAATTTCCTTCCAATCATCTCTGCACGTCAGTGGTTCTCAGTGGGGGGTGATTTTGCCCGTCTCCCCCAGGGGACATTTGGCTGTGTCTATTTTTTTGATTGTCAATATGGAGACTGCCACTGGCAGTTAGTGGGTAAAGGCCAGGGATGCTGCTAAACATCCTACAATGCACAGGACAGTCCCCTACAACAAAGAATGATCCAGCCCAAAATGTCAACAGTACCAAGATTGAGAGACCTTGCTGTACATAACAGAGGTCATATCATGCATGCTGTTAGGTAACATTCATATTAGGACAAATATTAAAGATAATAATAAGAGCCACCACCTACATAGCTGTTGCTATGTTCCAGGCACTGTTCTCAGTGCTTTATACATATATTAATTCACTCTCACAAGCTTATGAGGTGAGTTTTATTATTCCTGCTTTACAGTGGGGACCCTTGAAAGGTTAAGCAATTTGCCCAGAGTCACAGCTGGTAAGAGCCAGGGTTTGAACGGAGAGTCCTTGTTTTTAAGCCCTATACTCCTTTTACTTTCCATTCATGCCAGTATTCCATTTTATAGCCATGTCATAATTCACTTCGTTCCTTATTAATGGGCTTTCTGACTTTTTCCGACTTTTTGCTTTAAGAAACAACACTGTAGTGAGTATCTTTGTACACACATCTTTGCACACTTGTCTAGTTAACTCCTTGGGATAAATTCTAGAAGTGAAAGGGCTGAGTCAAAGGATGTATACATTTTAAGTTTTGATATATATTGCCAAACTGCCCAACAAAAAATGTATCAATTTATACTCAAATTTTTAGTATAAATTTCCTTGGTCCCTGGGAAAGATGCATTTAACATACACAGACTTGAACTATGCATCATCTCTGTTTTCCTTCTCTCTCATCCTTCCTACCCTCCTCCCCACCCCTCAAAAGACCTGTGTTAGGACCTTTTCCCTCCTGGCAAACACTAACAGGGGCCACCACAGCTGCCCCTGACCTCTTTTATAATCATCTTCCCGACAGAGTGAAATCTTTAAATCTCTAAGGATGCTGACTTCTTCTACAGAATGAATAATAAGTCAATGGGGACAAACTCCAAAAAGATTATAAAAATAGTAAAATGGGGGGCAGATATCACTGCAGATGGATAAACAAGCATATTATTAAAGTTTCAAAGTAAGAAATAAAATCATATGGCTAGAGATTCAAATGGAGGGCTCTAAAAAATAAAATTGCAATTCTATAATCATGAATAAATTCAACTGAAGAATAAAAGGGGAAGGTATCAAAATAAAAACATGTTCATATAAGATTAGATTTTAAAACATATTTTGTCTTCCCTAAAAATTACTTATTAGTTTACAAGGGAGAAAATAGTAACTACACCATGGAGAAGCTGGATAACACCTTGACCAACTGATTAAAATTAGCATGTCTAATGAGGCACGAATGGACTCAAAATCACTTAAGTAGGTATTCAAGCCAGCAATGCATAAACTGAATCTAATCATGAGGAAATAGAGAAAAACAAACTGAAGGAAATTCTGTAAAAAAAAGTGGCCTATTTTCTTCAAAATGTCGATGTCATGAAAGACAGACTGAAGAGCTGTTCCAGATTAAAGGAGACTAAAGAGTCATAACAACTGCATTCAACACATGATCCTGGACTGGGGGAAAGTGCTATACAGGACATCACTGGGACAATTACATGTTGTATCAACATTGTTTCCTGAATTTGATAATTGCAGTGTGGTTATAAAAGAGAACATCCTTGCTCTTAGGAAATACACACTGAAGTGGGGAGGGGGACGGGGTCATCAAGTATGCAACATACTCAAATAGTCCAGAAAACAAGAAATTATGCATAATTACATATCCAGCTTAAATGTCCATCAAAGGAAATAATAAAGTAAATTATTATCCATCCAATGGAATACCATACAACTGTCAAAAATAATGAGGTCATTTCATATGTACTGACATGGGAAGATTTCTAAGACATACTGCTAAGTGAGGAAAAAATTGCTTAGGCGAGACATATTTATAAATTGTTATGAGCATGTATAGGTTTCATAATCAGAAAAAAGTTTTTAAAGATTTTAAAAATAAAATAGATGTACAGCAGGTGGAAAAAGAGCTACAAAAAGAAGGAAGAATGTGAAAAGGGTATTTGTCAGTATTTGAAAAAATAAGGCTTAGAAAAGTAAAGCCAAGAATAACTTGGAGAAAAAAAGGTTAAAGACTTTTCTCCCCCCTCTCAAAATTATGTTCAAAAATCAAAGGCTACATAAGAAATGATGGTCTCGGTGTCTGAGAATACGGGTGACATGAACTGGTAAAGTGGAGAGGACAACACACTTGGAAACCAGCACTTCAGGCCTAGACTGGCCTGACCTTGAGCAAGTCACTTAACCTCTCTGGGCCTTCATTCTCTCACTCCTGAAAGAAGGAGTTGGACAAAGACAATTTCCAGTTCCAGTTCTATGCAATATGAAGCCAAATTATCTTAAAAAAATAATTTACAAATTATACCTACTGGATAATAGACTCTTTCTTTACCCACAGCACTCTAACGGCCACCGAGGACTGTGGCCCCGCGTGTTTCTCCAGGGAAGGGACATTCGCTTCATCCCCTTTGAATCTCCTGCCACACTTAGAACAGGTGATAGACATTTGTGGAAATAAAGTTGAATTAAATTATTGTTTTCTCTCTATATCTGAGAGAAGATCTATATAGACTGTGTTTCTAGAAGTTTGCTAATTAAGTACCAATATTGTTTGAATCAGTGATATAAAATGTAGCTAGGTAAGAGATACCTACAACTTTGACGACCTGGACAATCTAAATTCTGACATGATGGCAGGATGGAGTCGGCAGGCCAAGGCATGTCGCAATCATGAATCAGAGAGGATCTGGAATAAGCCTGTCCTTGAGATACCTGTGGGACATTTATGCCCACCCCATACCCAACTAAAGGACTTAGCTCTAAATTATAAAGTACATTTATGTTCCTCCAAGTAATTTTCTATCCTCCCCACAACATGGTTATTCATTTTTTTCTAATTATGAAAGTAATTTACTCATATTTAGAGAATCTTAAAGTACATAAAAATTTAAAGAAAAGGCTCTTATCATTTCCCCCACAGAGGCATTGCTGATATTTCGGGTAGGTTCTTCTGATCTTTTTTATGGCTATCTAAATATTTTTATATACATACAAAATTGCTTATGCTATAAACAGTTTTTTGTCTTTTATTTCTAACTTAAAAAGTTAGTCATTTTAAAGTAAGTAATTGTTTATACACTACTGTTTATTTCAAGAAGACCCACAAAGAGGAACAAATAAAAATCTTCCAATGGACCTACCTTGCCAGATCTTCTCTGAAGAGGTCCCACCGTCCAAGACCCGTAGGATAAATTGGCCAAACAGCGGGTCCCCCTTCCCAAAATGTCCAAGCAGGATACATGATATCATGGTACTCGGATGTCTTCAACACAAACAGAAAGGCTGTTCTCAATCAGTCTCAGAACAGAGCAAGAAGCAGCAAAGTGCATTCATGCCATAGGGTCTGGACAAAGGCCTTACTCTGGGGTTACGTTGTCAAAGATATATTTTCCCTAGTCTGCAAAGTCTAGACTCTAGATATTAAAAGGCAAAAATAACGGTTAAAATTTATGGACTCACTGAATCCCAGAGTTTGAAATCACATTAAAGGTCAACTTTTCTAACTCCCCGAAGTTCCATTTTTCTAGAGGACACACATTGTTATGGTTTTTAGTTTAAGGAAATCATATACCCAATTCTGAATGATCACATAGCTCTCTCATCTTTTAACTGCTATCATACTTGGAGTGTATACTGTCTTATCAGTTCTTGGTTATTTCCCAGATGGAGCCTTTGAGAGCAAGAATTACAGTGGGCTCTTGAGACAGATCATCTGAGTTTGAATGCTGACTCTACCTCTTTCCAACTATAGGCAAGTTACTTAATCTTTCTATGCCTCAGTTTTCTTACCTTTGTAATGGGAGAGAGAATAATATCAAGAATATTATCTATCTAATAGGCTTGTTTTGAATATTAAATGAGTTGGTATATGTAAGAGTGTGTGGCACATACTAAGTAGTGAATAAGTGTTAGTATTACCTAACACTGTGGCACTGTTGAGTTCACACTGGTTGGGCAATAAATTCTTGGTTACTCGTTGATCAGGGTCAGGAGTACCAATGGGCAGAATGGAGTGAAGGGGTATTATCCTACATCTTTTGAAAAAAGTTTGAAACCATTTGTTCTCTTTTAATGGTTACTCCTGTTAAGACTCTGGCCACTGATAACCCCCCCACTCTACTGTTTCTTCCATTGGAATTACACGTGCAATTTGCCTTCTCTCAATTGTGGTGTGCTATGTGATGCACCAAGCACCTCAGACATAACAACTGCTCAACAGAAGCTGCAATATTAACTATGAAGTTGACAGACTAAAATCTCTCCCTTAGAAACTAGGAGTCACCGATTAAAAAAAGGAGGGAAGTGAAGATGAAAAGAAAGTTAGTACACTGATGGTCATACTTTATCATTGACAGAAACAACAGATAAATAACAAACATAAAGTCCTTACTGACTTACATGGGAACCTCTATCTGTTCTTCTAGAAGGGTTTCATGACAAACAACGGGACCAAGTACTTTTGAGAAATGAGGCTCAACCATGGGAAATGCAACACAAATGTGGTCTCAGCCCACTGGCAACACAGGAAATAAACAAGTCTAGAGAGAAAGTAAACTTTGATAAAGGAAAAGTGGGGATAAAAGGTCCCTCTGCTTTGGAGAAACCAAATCAGAGATGGTGTTCCTTTTCTCAAAGTCCATAGGGTTTTCCTAAACCCACTCTTCCCCCAGAGAATCTTCCATCCACTCTCTTCTAGCTGCCCTACCACTGCACCCAAATGCGTTCAGACCTAGTCTCTAGGGAACCAAGACCCATCCCTGCCAATACACCATTTGCAGGAACCGAGCACTGACAAGCTATCAACTGTCCTGAGTTCTCCAAGCCCACAGGTGTGTTCCAGTGCTCCTATGCCTCCATAACTAGACCCAAAGATCACCCCTCACATATCCCTCTCAGATATCCCAAGCTTGTTACCTCAGTGCACTGCCTGGGCACAAACTAACACCTTTGGTTTGACTGTTAGCCATGCTGGGCTTGGGATACAGTGACAGACAGGACAGAAGGTATCCAATACTATGGCTGATATATACATTGTAGGAGCTCAACAAATACTTTTGTATGAAGGTGCTCCCAAACTCCAAGCCCACACACTTTCTTGGGCCACTCTCTCCCACACTCTGTGGGATCTCTGAAACCCACCTCCAATGTCCTATAGGTTTCTTAGGCCTCTCTCATTCCCTACCCTCTATCCCTACCCCTATAGACACTTAAGCAATCTTACTTTCATAACTTACAGGTCCTCTACCCCATCTCCTCAGTCTTATTACTCAACTACTGTGAAGCTAACAGGGACACAGACCCATTCCTGGACCTCAGGCCTCATCCTCATCCTTACCCATCAGACTCTGTCCCAGGACGATATTTTCCTGCTCAGACCCCAGAGGACCACCCTCCATCCCCTCATATGGCTCCTCCTGTACTTACTTTACTGAAGGAGAAGACTGGAATGGCAGGCTCCATCCATTTAGGAACCTGAGGATAATCTCGTACATTGATCACCATCTCCATGTCCGGGAGGTGCCCGATAACTTCCAAAATAAAGTGTTCAACACCACTACACCTGTCAACCAGAAATACCACAAATTCACCAGGGCGGTGCCTGCTCTAGGACAAGGCAGGGTTCCATTCACACTTTGAAAGTCAGAGAGGCCAGTGTTTAGATCATCACCCTACTGCAAAGTCTCCTGAAAGCAGTGCTTCTAAAAGGACTCTTCCACTCTTTCAGACTGTGCGAGTTATCTTTCCTAGCTAAGCTGCTCCAGCTTACGATGCTTTAATCAGATTCTCCAACTAGATCATCATAAGTTTGAAGAGTGTATTATTGCTACTCCTAGCACTTCTTCTCCTCTATTCATTCCCAGTTTTTTCTTTATTTCCCCTATATGGAGTAGTTTAATTAGTAAGCAAGATACAAATTCTGATAGGAACTGGAAAAACTGATTTTCTACTTGTGTCCCTTGGGCTCTGCTTCTCACAGAGACATTATTTTTATTTCCACTATAATTAAGACTCACAGTTTACAAGGAAAGATAGGAAATTTTCACTATCTTCAACCTGAATATAGAACACTATCAAAATCAGTTTTGGAAGCCAGAAAAAGAGTGTTATGTACACAATCATGAAGACTATAACACAGCTTTCTGATTAGACTCCCTGGGACTCCTCAGAGGATTTCTGGAAAGAGAGGATAAACTCACAGCTTAGCTCTTCTGCCCCATCCTTTGAGGTCCTGACCAGCACTATACTGAGGGCAGCATTCCAAGGCTTGACCAGAATTTTCTGGCATTGTGGGAATGACTGATTTAAAATATTGATTCATATATAGGGAGACAACTGCAAGAAATATCAATGGCTCCTAAACATGAGAAAAGATGCTCAACTGTATTAATAAATAAAGAAATCCCCAAAAAAGTCAAACTTCTAAAAATAGGGAATGACATGGTGGTTACCAGGGGATGAGGGTGGGAGGGACAAGACAGATGTTGTCTAAGGACACAAACTGACAATGAGTTGTAAATAAGCCCTAGAGATCTGATGCACAGTACAGTGAATACAGACAATGTAACGATCGTCCAACTTGCTAAAGAGACTAGAACTTAATCATTCCAACTACTCAAAAGAAAGGATAATTATGTAACATGATAGAGGTGCTAATTATTGCTACAATGGCAATCATATTGCAATATGTAAATTATCAAATTACTACGTTGTACACCTTAAATTTACACAATGTTATATGTAAAATATTTCAATTAAAAAAAAATAAGTAAATAGTCACCACAACAAAAAAGAAATGCCAGTGAAACGAGATACTAGTTTTCACCAATTGGATTGGCAAAGATCACAGAGTCTGCTGCTACCAAGTACTGGTGAGGGTGTGAGGTCTACTCCGAGCATGGGATATATGGAGGGTGGGGGTGGAAGTATAAGTAGGCACAACCTCTTTGGAGAACAATTTGCTTCTACTGATCACAATTTTAAAAAACACATTAATTGGCCTAGTTTACTTCTTGGACTTTAGCCTGCAGACATATTTACAGGAGTGCTGAAAGGTGTACGTACAAGGATGTTCCCTGCAGCATTGTTTGCATTAGCCAAAAGTCAAAAGGGAGTGGTAGAGAAGATGTTAAATGTCCATTCAAAGAGGACTGAATAAAGAAATCCATCCAATGGATTATTATGCAGCCAGGAAAGACTGAGGTGTTCTCTATATACTCTTATGGAACAATTTCAAAATCTAATGTTATATGGAAAAGAAAAGTAAGTTGCAGAATAGAAGATACAGCATGTTCTAATGTGTTGATGAGTCTAGATAACTGTATGTGCATAGACTATTTCTGGCAGGATAAACAAAAAACTGGTAGCTGTGGTTGTCTCTTGAGAGGAAGACTCAGGGACTAGAGGTCAGGGGGTCTAAGATGGTAGAGAAACTTTCTTTTCATTGTACATCTTTTCCAGTTATTTAACTATTTTACCATGTGCATATAAAACTCTTTTAATGCTAAAAAAAAAAAAAAAAACTAGTTAAAAAGTTAAAAAAATAGGGGCTGGCCCCGTGGCCGACTGGTTAAGTTCGCGCGCTCCGCTGCAGGTGGCCCAGTGTTTCGTTGGTTCGAATCCTGGGCGCAGACATGACACTGCTCATCAAACCACGCTGAGGCAGCGTCCCACATGCCACAACTAGAAGGACCCACAACGAAGAATATACAACTATGTACCGGGGGGCTTTGGGGAGAAAAAGGAAAAAATAAAATCTTAAAAAAAAAAAAAAAGTTAAAAAAATATATTATTGCAGTACATTTATAAGTGACAGCTAAAACATTTTTTTTTTCACATTCAGCTTTTAAAATAGCACTTTCACATACTGTGTGATTCCATTTACACAGAACTCTAGGAAATAATCTATAATGAGAGAAAGCAGATCAGTCGATGCCTAAGGATGGGGTATGGCATGGCAGGGAGGGGTGGGAGAGACAGATTGCAAAGAGGCACAAGCAAACTTTCGGGAGTGACAGATACGTTCATTATCTTGGTATATACAAACATTAAAATGTATCAAATTGTACATTTTAAGTAGGTGCAGTTTATGTCAACCATACCTCACTGAAGCTATCATTAAAAAAATACCATTATTCCCCATCTTTGAAACGACATGTCTCCAGAGTTAGTGAGACGGTCCTCTGGTTCCTTGGCAAAATCTCTCGGCTTATCCTTGAAATGCTGAGTTTATATTTTATTTTGTTCAGAACTGCATTTTTTAAGTGTCATACAGTTTTCTGAAACTGGGTGAATTAAAAGTATCTAGATCTAGAAAAATACTATTTGTAGCCAGATGGGAATCTGAAATATTACACAACTGTGTCCATTTCATTAAGGACATTGGTTCTGACTATTTCATTCTATTTCTCCTTTGTCCAATTCTGTTTTCCTTAGTTGTGCATGTAGTTGAGATAGGGAACTTTTAATGTCTTTAGAAATACAGACTATTTTATTGTCAATGAAAGGTTCTGTACTCCCTTAAGAACATTTCAAAGAGCTCATGATTCTGACCAAAACGCTCTGAGGTCCAGAATAAGAGTTTCGTGCCTTTGAGAAACTTTGAAAGTATTTTATTTCATCTAGAAATTGTTCAGCTAACTATTAAACATTGGGTAAGCCTTCAAAGTCCAACAATGCCTATATTCATATTTTCTTTCTCACTTGTGGGAATTAGGAATTCCTTTATACTCATAATTTGTGCTTAAAATCTCTATTATCGTCCCAAGTAATAAAACAAATGTCTCTTTAAAATGCCTCCAGGATTTTCCCCACCATCACCTTATTTGCCCCTGACACTTGATAACCAAAATACAACTGTGAGGGTAGTGAGATATTAAGTCATCTTTATTTTCTTTTTTGTTCTTGTTTTTATGTATTTTTGACAATGAAAATGTATTCCTTTGTAATAAAGTTGTTATTAAGAACAAATAATATAAATCCTTATATCTAAATGGATGCATGTTTTTTGCAATACTGCTCATTTATTTTACTTTTAATGACAGAACAGATTGTTTAAAAAGAAGATCTTAGTAAGGGAATACCATGCCCTCTGCATTTTGTACTTTGTAATTTTATAATGATTTGAGTTAAAAAAGAAAAAAAAAAAGACTCCCAACAGAGAGGTTTATCATTTGTCGTATATAATGCTGCCTAAACCCAACTTCCAGGTCAGTCTGTGACCCTCCCTGATGCCCCCCAGCCCTCAGCCTACTGATATGTTAAGTCAGCTCTCATACTTGAAGTCTTGGCTAGAGTACACTGTGTCATCAGCACCCCCAGTTTCAGCACCCCCAGTTACAGACCCCCAGTAACTCCTCTTGCCTTTCTGTCACCTTTCTTGGAATTCTTGGTATCTAGAACAATACTTGGCCCATGACAGACACTCAGTCAGTACTTCTCCTCCTTCCGCTCAGCTCACTCGTGCTAGGTCTCATCTGCCTGTGTCCTGCAGCTACTATATCCAGGGAAGGATCACAAGGGGCAGAGTCATAGCCAATACAACCAGTGATCTTCCCAAGCCTCACAAAGAGAGAATAGACAGGCTTTGATATGGGAGAAAGGAGGACAGGAGTTGGCAAGAACAATTCCGAGGCATGCAGGGCTTGTCACTATTTTATAATCCCTCTGAAACGTGAGGAGGGATTCGCCTGTCGGTCCCTTTAAGTGGCTTCTCTTTAAGTACAGTATCAAGTAAGCCCATATATAATAAGGTCAGAAGATATATTTACCTCATAACTCTTACCTTGAAGGGAACATGCAGTCATTTTCTCGGTATAATCTGTTCTTAATGATCTGATAGTGGGTCCCTAGTTTCCGTTTGACTACCTCCGCCATCATCTTCCTGGAGATACCTGCTCGGAAAGGAGTCAGATCCTCTTCTATGACACTAGGAAAGAATGGAATCATCAAGGAAAGCAGGCCAAGAGAGGGGTACCATTCCACCTATGGCCTCTCTGTGGGTTTAGGTTTAGTATTAGAGAAGACAGTAAGCTGAGGGAAAGAATAGAGGGCAGGACTGAGCAACTTTTCCCCTAGAAGCACGACAGGTCCTCTAAAACAGCCACAACCTCAAAAGATCAAAAGCAAGTCCATCTCTCTTCTTCCTCTCTCCATCGGGTCTGCCGCTCCCTTGCCTGATGCATATTCCACCTTCCCTACTCATGCCACACCCACGTTCTCCCAGTCACCAGTCCCACTGACTTCCCCTTCTCTGAATCCCACAGAAGGTAGGGCTTATGCCTTACAGTCTGACACTGTCTGACTCTCTTGTTCTGGTCCATCTGGCCCACAGCCACCCCACAGACACCTGACAGCAATAACCAGAAATTACGCTATCTTGTATCCCTTTTAAAGTTCAGTGCATAGTAAGTTTTCAATAAGTAACACAAGTATCAGGTGACTATTTTGAGGAGTCATAGAATAACATAAGGAGGAGCTAAAAGGACCTTGTTATTTACCAGAAGAGAAATCTGAAACCCAGAGAAGTTAAGTGTATTGCCACAGGGACAATCCGTGGGCCATCTGGGGCTAGAACCCAGGGCTGATTCCAAAGGAATCTGTCTACCATACTACACTCCAGCCCTAATTTGCATACTTTAAAAATAACCAAGAGGAATCTTAAGGTTAGATTCATTTATAAATCTGTTCAATTCCTTCATTTACTGAGTTCCTACTGAAGGCCAGCACTGGGGATACAACATAGGCCTTGACCTCAAGAAGCTGTTGGTCCAGTGGGGAAAACAGACAAGGACATGAGCTAACTTGACAATGCTGAGGCCCACTGACCTCCCCTATCCCAGGGCATTTTTATTCCCTAGAAATAGGAAAACCACCTCAGAAACTCCGACTGATCTCAAAACATGCTTGGCTCTCTGACCACTGCAACCAAGGTCCTCTGGGATCTTAGGGGACTTCCTTGTGGCAAGAACTAAATCCTCAAAGACACATCAAAGAAAAGAACTCACCCATGGTAGCAGCTGCAGTTTTGACTTGAACATGGTTCATAATTCTCCAAAGACCTGTTAATTTGGTCAATAAATACTTTCCATTTTGAACCTTCAAAAAGTGAAGTAAATGAAGGTTAACAAAACAGCCCTGAGCTTATTTGCTAACAGCAAATAACAGAACCAACAAAAGGCCAAAACTTTCAGACACCCCCTTCCCTCCTCTCAAGTGGAAACGAAAAGCCAGGAAGGATTGGTTCTGTAACTCTGCAGCACTCACGTCAATTCTGCGCCTCTACTCGGCCATCAGGTGTCCAAGAAACTGGAAAATTTCCAGGCTTAATGCCTGGTACTCAGAAGGCTAGGGATAAACTGGAGAGTGACACGGATTCTCACCTTTTACTAGTCAAACTGAGCCCCATAAAGAGGATCAATTAAAAGCCACAGACATTAACTCTCCTTTCATCTCTTATGGCAATGGACACACACACGCATGCACACACATACACGAATTATCCCCCAGGGTGTTTCAGGGAGATGCAGAGTAGCCAGGCGCAGGCGATCCCCGCTGGGGAATTCCCTCTCCTCCTCATTATCACTCAGAACTCCAGAGGATGGGTTACTCTCCAGGGTCCTGCGCAGGAGAAGCAGCGCCAGCCACCTAGATACTCTCATCTTCGCTCCAAAGCGCCCCGGTGCCCTCGGCCCCGGTCTGCGCTACAGCCGCCAAGCATCAGCCAGACGCCGGCCTCCCCGGGCAGCGAGCGGGGCGGGAGAGGGTCTCCGGACCGAGCCCGAGCTCGAGCCCCAGCCGCAGGCTCAGCCCTGCCCGGAGCTCACCTGACTCCTTCTGGCGGCCCGGCACGGGGGGCAGAAGCAGCAACAGCAGCCCCAGCCGAAGCTGCAAGAGAGCCCACCGCTCCATGGCCAGTCCACCCACTGCGGAGTCCCCACGGCGGCGCCGGCAGAAGCGCAGCCCCGCACAAAGATGGCCTCGGGGCCGCACCTCGTGGGCGGAGGCCGCCCCGCACAAAGAGGGCTGCGCACCGCTCTGCCCCGCCCCCAAGCCCGGCCCCCGGCCCTGCGGCCCTGGGAAGGCGGTGCCGGGAAGCGGAGGCCCCGCCCCACGCAGTGCACGCGCGTCGGTGCTGCGCGGGCAGGGCGCACACAGTCGTGCTCGTTGGTTTAGAGCCAAGCTATATAGTTAGCCGCTTCGTGTCGAAGTGGAGTGAAGGGTTCAAGATGCATGTCTCTCTCTCTCTCTCTCATAAAATCGGAGCCCAGGAGAGAATGAATAAGTGGCATCCCCTGGGATACTAAAGGTAATTTCTTACATTGTGTAACATACTGAAAACATCTTACTTATTCTCTGCAGTCAGAAAACTGAACGTCGGAGAGGATACGATTCCTGCCCACAGCTTTACAGTTAGGGGCACAACCTAAGTTGGATAGTTCTTTCCTCTATGTCAAACTGCTTCTTATTAAATGATATAGATTTGTTGACCACCCAAACGTACACAGCACTGTTAGACCCCAAGGGGTTGCAAATAGTGTAACACAAGTGTCTTTGTAATAGGAATTTGTAACATTTGGAGTGACAGACATGAAAAAAATCCAGTGGGCAACATTATACTGGACAGTGCAGGTATATAGCCATATATAGGCATATACAGGAAAGTATAGGCATATATAGCCATCATACTATAAGTATTTACCTGTTGTCTAAAATGTGCATGGTAACGTCCTAGGCTCTGTGGAAATACATGGAAGGAGAAGATGAGATCTGTTCCTTCGAAGAGTTTAGAACTAGTGGGAAGACAGTTATGCTTCCCCAGAGATAATTTACAAATTACGACAATATGTAAACACTACTGATTTCAGTGGAGGGAAAGGTCCATATGGACTGGAAATCGCGAGAAAGGGGCAGGAAGGGCGTATTCCAAGCTGAACAAAAGGAAATGTTGTATTTAAGGAATATTTTGCTGGAGACCCTAAAAAAGGGAAAGCCGTAATTTGCAGAAGGTGGAGGTGGAATCTAGGTTGGTGGGAGTGGAGGGTTTAGGATGCGTGTTGAGGAATGGTGGAAGATAAAATAATGTTGATAAGTTAGGAATGGGCCATATCGCTCACTTTGGGTGAATAGGCAAGAGGAGAAAATGGATCCCCAATCCTATATCATACAAGACTTCTTGAGGAATCCAAATGAAAACTTGAGTTAAAGTTTCTTCTGCTTCTGGGAAAGTGGGCAGTATCTCAAAATGAATGGTTCTCAAAAGCACATAGCTAAGGCAGTGTACTACATCGATGACACCACAATAAGCTTTGCTTTCAAAGTTAGTCTAAAATGAATATAGTGGAGAATAACTATAAAAACTCTAATAAAAAAGTTGTTAAATTTCCATAATTTCAGTTTTCTGCAATCAGAAGAAAATGGAAATTGCATTGTCAACACATTTCTTTGAAATGAAAATAAATCAGTATTTTCTGCAATTTTGTAATGTTTATCTGTGTGGAAGAGTAGGGACAGGCTGGGATATAAGCAGACCCTATACCTGGCAGGAATATGTGACAAATGAATCCAAATAATAATTGTTTCTTTTCCTTAATAGGTGAGGTGTTTTATTCCAGCGGTTCGTATATGTGAGTAAGTGCCAGAATCCTCCTAGAGTTTATGAAAACCACAGATTTCTAGGTCCTATGCCAGCCACTAATTTAAAATGCAAATGCTATGTTTACAAGACCCTCTATATACGTTCAAGCTGCTGCTCCTCTCTTCCAATTCATTTCGTGCCACACTCCGCTTTGCTCACCATGCTTAAGTTTCTCAAACACGTCAAGCTCTAACCCACCTTAGAATCTCTGCATAAAGTTTGTTTTCTATCTGGACTGCTTTTCTCTCCCATCTCTGCATCTCTGATTCCTTCCCAACATTCAGGTTTCTGCTAAAATGTCATTCTCTCACACACATATCCCCTCAAAATAGCACCCACTTATTTTCTACCTTAGCTCATTTGTCTCCTTCATAATAATTAAAATCTGTAATTATTTTATTTACTAAATAAATATTTCCCTCATTGAAATATAAGCTCCAGGAGGGCAGGGACATATCTGTCTTGTTCACTAACACAGTGCCTGGTACACAGTAGGCACTAAATAAATAATTGCTGAATGAAGGAGGGATGCTGGTGAGCCAACAGAAAACTGACAAATGAGTTTTAATGTAGCAACTGAGGAAACAGTTAACAGAGCAAATGGGACAATAAATGTACAAAATTCCTTACACCTAGAGGTGAATACAATGAAGATATGTAATGATCCATGTTGGAGTTTATGGATTCATGAATGAAAGTTTTGTGATACATTAGAACAATAAGAATATTTGGGAATATTACTAACTTTAGTGATTTTGATATTGGTCAGTCTGGCTCTGAATTCTGGCTCTGCCACTTATTAGCTGGCTTATTTTCAACACATTATTTAACTTCTCTTCAGTTTCCTCTGTCAAATAGGAACAATGGTAGTATCAAAGGGTTATGAGATTTAAATGAAATATGTAAAAGCTGCTAGTCTAGAGACTGGCACACACACAAAATACTCTCAAAGGTTAACCAATCATACACTCAATAGAAGGACTTTCTTTCAAGGTGCTTAAACTCTCTGGAGTGGAGATCTCACACAAGCTCTCCTTTTGACATTTTTACCTTTTTTTCTAATATCAAACTATCGGCAGTGTCTGAATTCATCATGATATTGCCAACCTCCTTCCCCTTTTCTCTCCCACTCCCTTTACTAGAAAGCCGTTCCTCCAGAACAGCTATTCATTCTAGGAGTCTCTAGGAGCTTTAAACCTCAAGCTGTCTGTGAGGCTTTTCTTTGTGTTGACACCACCACCATTCCACAGGATTTATTACACTGTCTTACGTGCTATCTCTGGACCTGGGGCGTATTTTTAATGTTGCATTTATTGTAATAAATTGTAATTACTGTGTTTTCCTAGTGTCTTGTTTCTTCCACTAGACTATGAGCTCTTTGTAGTATTCACTCCTGTAACTCCACCATTTATCTAGTCCTTTACTTAGCATACAATAAGCGCACCGTTGGATGCTCAAGCACGATTTCGTGACTTGGGCTCCTTTACAAAGCTGTGACGTGACCTTAAGTGATGTCTTCTAACCTCCCCATCTGTAAAGTGAGGGCTACCACTTATACATGATTGTTACTTGGAGTCCATGAGATAACAAGAAAGTCCCCTAGCGTCGTGCCCGCACATCGTAGAGGCTCGGTGACTGAAGCCGGGAGAGGAAAAACAGAGGTTGGCCAGCGCAGCCCAGCTAGGCGGGACCAGGAGCCCCGCGGAGAAAGCGGGTCCCACTGCGCAGGTGCAAGTAGGAGTGGGTGGGGCGTTCTCTCCCCGGGCTGCATTTGTGGTTCCGGGGGCCGGCTCGCGGCTGGGACGTCCGGCCGTCGCGGAGCTGACGTCATCGCCGTGCGCTGCCACGTCTCCTCAGCTCCACGGTAATGGAGGCTGAGAATGAGTGCTGACGGGGTCGGGCTCTGACTCTGGCACTGACTCGGAGTCTGGGTCTCCGTCGGGGTCTGGGTCTGAGTCTGGCAGCCCGAAGTCTGGATACCTTTTCTCAACTCTTCAGGTGGGGACGGCCTGCGGACAAGCAGCTGGTTTGGAGCTCCTCAGCGCGGGGAGGGAGTTCTCTTGCTTGCGGTCCAGCCTGTAAAGCCGCCACCACCTCCTAGGGATCCCGCCCCACCGGCCGGGCCTCCTCCATGCGTGAGTATTACCGAGCTGCTGCGCTGTCCAACTGTCCCAGGTCTGCTTCGTCCCTCCGGGTTCCGCGGCTGGGACCGCTTAGTCGTCCCCTATTAGGGGCCAGTCTATTGAAGTTTGTGGTTTCTTGCCATCCACCTTCCCCAACCCCGTCTTCTCACCTCTTCCATCCCAGTTTTTTGCTCCACACTTTTCTTTCCCTTTGCTTAATTTTCTTCTCTTCCCCTCCATCCAACGGTTTGAATGCCTGTCTCACCTGGAGTTTGTTAGTCTACAGCCAAAAGCTGTGAAGAATAGGGAACGTCGGATCAGTCTGCAGTAATGTTTTGAAAACTGGGGTTTTTCCAGGGTGTCATTCTTCAGCTTTTAAGTTGTACTGTTTGGGAAACAGATTTTGGTATCCATATTAGCGGAGCCGTGATTTTGCCATCGATTGATGAAAACACAGTTTCTTTTCAGTGAGGGTCTTTATTTGTTATTTATCTTTTAATCCTGCGGTTTCAGTATTTTCTAAATGATTTTATATCAGTTTTTCTGGACTGGGCATCCGCTTGAGCTCCTTCCAGTATTTTTACTCTAACGTATGGAGGTACCACTTGAACAGTTTTAAAGAACTAAAAGGCGTACTGGTGTACTTTCATCTCTCTTTGTTAGTCCTGATAACAGCCTCTGTAGGACAGGGAAAACTTTTTTTTTTTCTGATACAGAAACAAACTCAGACATTAAATGCCTCAGTTAAAATCAGATAATATGTGACACAGCTGATGTCAGAACCCAGCTCCATTGATAACAAAACCTAACGTTTTGAACAGTGCTGATTCTCCTGTATTTTAATGGCTTATGGTGAACTATTACATTTGAATTGGAAAATATATATGTTAGATGTCTCTTGTAAACTTCTATCTAGTTGTAATATATTTCATATGATACAAGTCAACTGGCAAAAGACATGAATTGTGACTTCCCTAATGCCGAAGAGAGCTTAGATCAGAACTTAGGCTTCTGACCCATTAGAGTTTGAGAAGTGCTTTCTTTAAAGTAGATAATAGACACTGGGAGCATTTGTTTGAAAATCTGGTTTTACCAGACCTGCTCACTCAGTTTTTCTGGTTGTTTTATTACATTGCCTACTTTAAAAATAGTTAACTGATGTTTAAATGTTTTCTCTTTTTGTTCAGAGTTGAAACAGGTTGACAACCATTAACCTGGGTTGCAACTACAGGTGGCACTGGAAGCAGACTGGTTCCCGGACATGCCCGGTGGAAGGAGGGGCCCTAGTCGGCAACAGCTAAGCCGTTCAGCTTTACCTTCTTTACAGACTTTGGTTGGTGGGGGCTGTGGCAATGGCACAGGCCTGAGAAACAGGTAAAGAGGAAATAAAACTATGCATAATTTGTAATATCCTATCATCGATAAGACTAAAAGTCATCATACTATTCAGATATTTGCTTACAAAGGTTATTTCTTAACACTGAAGTGGAAATCCTGCCTTTTGAAGAGTGAAAGCTCAGTATTTCAGAATGCTTTGGAGGTAGAAAATTGTGATGGGGCCCACAAAGTAAGCGCAGTCTAATTCTTACTGATGGCTGATAATGCAAATTCTAGTCGTCACCTTTTTTTTTTTTTAATTAAAAAAAATTTGTTTTTAAAGATTTTATTTTTCCTCTTTCTCCCCAAAGCCCCCTGGTACATAGTTGTATATTTTTAGTGGTTGGTCCTTCTAGTTGTGGCATGTGGGATGCCACCTCAGCATGGCCTGATGAGAGGTGCCATGTCCACGCCCAGGATCTGAACGAGCAAAACCCTGGGCCGCTGAAGCTGGAGCACGAGAACTTAACCACTCAGCCACGGGGCCGGCCCCCTCTAGTCTTCACCTTTTTAACTATTTAAAAGAAGGGAGAAGTGAATTAAAGTACAAGGCAAATGTGATGGCTTAAGTACTTACTAGCGTTCTTTTTTTTTTGAGAGGACAAATTAAGACTGACAGTTAATGTGAGATTCTAAAATTATAGGGCATTCCATCAAGAGTCTTAAAAATTACTTTGTTCAAAAAATTGTTTGAGGGGCTGGCCCCGTGGCCGAGTGGTTAAGTTCACGCACTCTGCTGCAAGCGGCCCAGTGTTTCGTTGGTTCGAATCCTGGGCGCGGACATGGCACTGCTCATCAAATCATGCTGAGGCAGCGTCCCACATGCCACAACTAGAAGGACCCACAATGAAGAATATACAACTATGTACTGGGGGGCTTTGGGGAGAAAAAGGAAAAAAAAAAAGAAAAAAAAATTGTTTGAAATTATAAACTGTCAACTGTAGCCTAAATATCTTAAGATTTGTGTCATGTTGTATGAAAATAAAGAATTTGATCTTTTTAATAGAAATTTATCTCTAATTTTTAAAAGTTAGGATGAATTATCTCTAATCTTGTTTAGGATCACTCACTTTATCAGGAGATTTGATCATGTAGCAATAGAAAGAGATGGGTTTTACCTGATCAAGTGTTTGGTCAAGATAATTTTGTCAGCTAATTTCTGCTTCCTCCCTGAATAGAGTTTTCTCTTGCTTTGGTTCTAATTTACAAAGCTAGCAGTCAGTCAGTACTACTCCTGTGTTGTCAGGCCCTCCAGATGTTATTTATGCACTTCTCTCTTCCTGGCCTGCCTGCTTTCTTTCTGACTTTCCAACCTAGGTTCTCGGTCTTCAAAATCAGTTCTGATTTTGTCATTTCAGTGGAGCTCTCCCTCAAATTTGTTTGAAGGGTTTTTTCCAGTCTCTGATTCTCATACAAATTTTTATTCCAAATTTTATGTTTATGTAGTATATAGAGTACTTGTAGCTTATTCTGGAGTATTATTTTTTACTCTACTGTTCTTTGGATTTCTTCACTTTAAAACCAGTGATCCTGGGACTGGCCCATGGCTGAGTGGTTAGGTTCGCACGCTCTGCTTCGGCGGCCCAGGATTTGCCAGTTTGGACCCTGGTTGCAGACCTATGCCCTGCTCATCAAGCCATGCTTTGGAGGCACCCACATAGAAGAACTAGAATGATCTACAACTAGGATTTACAACTATGTACTGGGGGGCTTTGGGAGAAAAAAAAGGGGGGAATAGTGGCAACAGATGTTAGCTCAGGGCCAATCTTCCTTAAAAAAACCCAAAAACCAAAAAGCAGTGATACTAGGGCTGGCCCAGTGGGTAGCGGTTAAGTTTGTACACTCTGCTTCAGTGGCCTGGGGTTCGCCAGTTTGGATCCCAGGCATGGACCTACACACCGATTATCAAGCCACACTGTAGCAGGAGGCCCACATATAAAATAGAGGAAGATGGGCAAAGATGTTAGCACAGGGCCAATCCTCCTCAGCAAAGAGGAGGATTGGCAGCGGATGTTAGCTAGGGCTAATCTTCCTCGAAAAAAAAAACCCCAAAAAACAAAAACAGTGATACTGTCTGCTTCAAAGCAGGATGCTGAAAATAAATAGTAAATTGCAGTAAGATTTTAAAACTTTACTCTTAATTTTCCAAAATTACTACAAATAACGTATCATTTTATATTTTTAAAAATAAAGAAAAATTAAAAAAATGAAAATATGTGAAAATGCTTTCGAAGAAAAGTACTACATAGATATTGAAGTGAAGGATGTTTCCTATTTTAAGTACATGCCTTAATTTTACTAATATATATACTGACTATCAACAAATTACAACATGGATGCACGTAACTCCTTCAGCAACTACTCGTGACAACACACGTGAAGTAGGGGTTCGGTGACTGTGGCCAGGAGAGGAAAAATGTCGTTTTCTTCTACTTCGACTTTGAGGATTCCCCTAGATATGTCCCGTGGACATATCAGAATGTCCCGTGGAATCCCTCCTCACTGTCTCGGGCTGCTGTAGGAGCGCTTAGAAGGAAGAAAGAGTCAGGCAGGCCTACTAGTTCAGGCCTCAGGTTTCCCAGTCTTTTCTTAATCAGACTAACTCCTTCTCTTATGTGTTTTAAATACTGGGATACCATGTAAAATATCTTCTGGGAGAGGGAAAATAAAGTGTGCTGATGATCAAAAAGATCTGAAAACCACTTTCCTGGATGGTTCTGCTTGCACTTGAAATCTGCAAGTAAAATACTGAGAAGAACCAGGAACATTTGGAAAATACCTCTGCTCTTAGCTATGATCATGTGTTCTTTTCTTTGCCTTCCTAGTAGCTCTTCTGTCCTGCTTCTCAAGGTTCCAATCTTGCTTGCCGTGATCTACCATTCTCCACCCACTCTCGTCCTTTAACATATATTTCTTTAGCAGTTAATTGGGGTGGTGGGGAAAAGAATGTATTTTTCAACAGATTAGAATAAACTGAAAGATTATAATTGTTTATGGTTTGAAAGTCACTAAAATTATTATTGCCTGATTATTTTGTGACATTTTTACCTAGAGAGGTTATTTTGGAAGAAGACAGTTCTTTATTTGTTTCTTGATGAGAAAGAAGCAACCTAGAACAGGTTGTTATACAAGACCTGGGGAAGGGGTATAAAAAATGTGGATAAAACCAGTAGTAGATGGCCTAAAATATAGTTTTAGGAAGCTTATGTACAAAGACAGTGTCCAGATGAGGACTACTCACTTCTTCAGTGTCTGTAGAATAGCAACGAGTGAAATAGATAATTGCTTAAGTGTGATATATTTTTGAATGATATATTTGATTCTGCAAGACATAGGTCAGCTGGAGAGGAGAATATTTGCCCCTGCTTTGTGGGTGTTTGTGTCCTGATTGGTGAAGTTAAACTTGAGAATGTCAAAGAGCTAATTTGGTAACACAGTTGAGATTGAAATCCGTAGTTCCCTGTCCTGCTTTCCACCTGTTGGAGCAGGAATTTGTTCTTGGGACAGTGTGCTTAGATGATTGCCTTCTAAAGAAGGACAGTATACTGTGAATTTCTGAGTTTCCTGGAGAGCTTTTAATTCAGGGAGAATCTTATTTGAGAGGACTAAGAGTGATGTTTTCCTTGCTTTGTTCTTGAATATACTTTGTTGTAGTATCACCTGAGTACGTCCAAGTGATCGCTGCTTTCTCTATCCCTTCTGATTCTTCTTTATTCCTTTGAATCTTTTTTGCTTTGTCCACTTGCTTAGCTAAATTCTGCTGCTTGCTGCCTCCACAAAAGCCAGTCTCAGGCCTGCTGTGTTAACTCTTTCCTGCACACCGACTTTAAATGCAAGGACAAAGCAGATGTTCAGCATAAACCACAGTGTTTGCACGAACAGTCTAGCCACAGTAAGCCGCTTTTATTATTTAGGGAAACTTTTATATCAGTGTGGGAACTGTTTACCATCAAGTTCCCAGATGCCAGCCTTGCAAGCAAGCCTTGCTGAGGATAGCTATTCGGAACACCTCTTTTCCTTTGGGGAGTCTGGAATTTTGATACTGGTAGACAGAGTGCCTGCATGGCTAGCTCCCAGTAAAAACCTTGGACCCTGAGTCTCTAATGAGCCTTCCTGGTAGACGACACTTCACACGTGTTGTCACAAGTAGTTGGTGAAGGAGTTAAAGGACTCTTAGAAGTTTGCACCTGGTTTCCTCTGGACTTTGCCCCATATGCTTTTTCTCTCTGCTGATTTCCTTTGTATCCTTTTGCTGTAATAAATCTTAGCCGTGAACACGACTATATGCTGAGCCCTGTGAGTCCTAATAGCCATTCATCAAGCTTGGGTGTGGTCTTGGGGACCTGCAGCACAATTTGAAAGAGAATATTCAGTATTAACATTATCAAGAGTTCTTTAAAGAGAATCTATTCCAACCCTTGTGTTGTACATGAAGAAAAGAGGCTCAGGGATTTAGTTACTTTCTCAAACACCACAGCTGGTTAGTGGAAAATCTGGGACTAGAACTATCTCACATGGTGTCTCAAACATTTGTGTCACTTTGCTTTTCTTGAATTTACTTTTATATCTGGTTAGAGGAATAATACTTTTATTTTTCCTGAATAATACCTCTGTAACTGATTTTCTGAGCTGTATTGACCATGTCTATTTTCGCTCTGTTTTTTTTTTTTTTTTTGGTTTTAGGAACTTTCATCATATCGCCTCTCAAGCTTTTGGTTTTTTTTTTTTAAGATTTTATTTTTTTCATTTTTCTCCCCAAAGCCCCCCAGTACATAGTTGTATATTCTTCCTCGTGGGTCCTTCTAGTTGTGGCATATGGGACGCTGCCTCAGCGTGGTTTGATGAGCAGTGCCATGTCCGCGCCCAGGATTCGAACCAACGAAACACTGGGCCGCCTGCAGCGGAGCGTGCGAACTTAACCACTCGGCCACAGGGCCAGCCCCTCGCCTCTCAAGCTTTTAACTTATAGGAATACTTTCCTCCTTTCCACTAATGCTCTGGATCATTTTATTTGACCTTTGTCTTTTTGTCTTCTGGCTTGAAGTCTAATAGCCAAGGCTGTATAGAATATCATAGGTGTAGATCTTTTGTACTTTGTTTTGATATCTTCCTTGAAGCCCAGCAAATTATTGACTTTGTTAACAGCAGAAGCACATTAGTCTACTTTACTTGGGAAGAATTTTATAACAACCTTTTTTAATCTTTAAATCATAACAAATAGTTTAGCATGCTTTGCCTCCTCATGCATTTTTGACTGAAGAGGAATAAGAATGTTTAGGTGCCAGCCCAGTGGTGTAGTGGTTAAGTTCGCAGGCTCCACTTTGGCGTCCTGGGATTTGCAGATTTGCATCCTGGGTGTGGACCTATGCATTGCTCATCAAGCCATGCTATGGCGGCATCCCACATAGAAAATAGAGGAAGATTTCCACAGATGTCAGCTTAGTGACAGTCTTCCTCAAGCAAAAAGAGGAGGATTGGCAACAGGTGTTAGCTTGGGACCAATCTTCCTCACCAAAAAAAAAATAATAATAATTTTTTTTAGTTTGGTTTAGATTAGGGAGTTCCTAGCTTGTAACTTCTTATCAGAATTTTTTATTTCCGTATCTTCTGATTAACTGGAGTTAGGGAATAGTTTGGCTGCTATATACATAGCTTGGAGTATACTCGGGGAATGAGATGAAGAAACTTTTATAATTTTTCCAAACCTCCCCCCACCCCCATTCTTCCCTTCTAGCTCTTCTGAGTTTCTGCCATGGTATTCTTGCTGTGCAGAATGAGCAGAGTTCATATTCCCATGAGTCACTTAAAGTACTGTAAATGTCACATACTACTGCCAGAATTCTATATTAGGAAATTTTAGAGTGGAATGGTAATGTTACTATCATTCCTTCTTTAGGATCTTCTTTGGAAATGTCCAAACCAAGCCTCTTCCTTGTTCTGTAAACGATAGTAAACCTTTAGATCTCTGTTTTCCCAGACATATAAACAATGGGATTTTTTTTTCCTACTCCTATCTTATTATTTTAGATAGCCCAGATAGCTTAAAAGAGCTTGGAAGCAAGAACAACAGGAAGATAAGGATTAAAATCTCTGTATTTTAATTTGTATTTTAAGAGACCTTTCTTTTTCATGACTATATTGGTCTATTGTATCCTCAACCTAAAGGTATTTATTTGTAGTGAACTAGGAAAAGTACAGTCTCTCTCCTCAAGATTATGGTCTGATAGACAAGATGTAGATATATACAACAAGTTATATAACAGTATGGAAAGTGCAATAATAAAGGCATAATTTAGGTATAATGGTGGCACAGAGGAGAGATGAATCTCTTCTGATTGAGTCAGAGTAAGCTTCATAGAGGAGATATTTGATCATTTTAAAACCTTGAAGGATTTTGTCAGTAAATGTGTTGTGGGAGGGGTTAAGAAAGGTGGGTTTAGAGGGTATTGCCAGTGAAAGGAATAGGGTGTACAAAAGAATAGCATGTGTGTTCACAGATAGAAAATAGCATGAGTATTGTCTATGGTGCCTGTAGAGGAAGGATAAGAGATGAGGCTAGTCTGTTAAGTAGAGGACCTCATAGGACAAACTGAAAATTTTTGGATTTTATCCTGTTGGCATTGGAGAGCCATTAAAGGGTTTTGGGCAAGAGAGTAACACTATCAGAGCTTCACTTTAGAAAGATCTCTGAAGGCAAGTTGGAGGATTTGTTGAAAGTGGAGTTGAATTTAGGAGGGTTACTGCAATAGTTTAGGTGAAAAATGGTAACTGCTTCAACTAAGGCAGTGGGTTTAGAGAGGAGGGTGCAGTTTAGAAAAAGGTTTTTTTTTTTTCTGCTTTTTTTGCCTCCCCAAATCCCCCCAGCACATAGTTGTATATAGTTTTAGTTGTAGGTCCTTCTAGTTGTGGTGGAAAAAGTTTTATAAAGTGGAGTATATAAGATTTAGAGGGTGATTGGCTATGGGGAGGCAGAAGGTAAGTTCTAATATGACTCCCAGGTTTCTGATTTGGGCGCTAACTGGTTGGGCCATGAACTTGGGTTAGGATCATAGGAGGTTATGAGGAACACAGAGATGTCCAGTAGACAGCTTGATAACATGGGTCTAAAACTTAGTAATGAGCTCTACGGAGAGAAATTTTAGTTTTCAGCATGTAGGAGATAATGGAAGCCATGCCACGTATTAGATCATTGAGAAAGAATGTATGGAGGGAGAAGAGCAGAAGATCCTAGGATAGAGTCTTGAGAAAGGCCAACAGTTAAGGGGCAGGTGGAGAAGGAAGCAGGAGCCCTTTAGGTGCTGTGACACTGAAGGGTAGCACCATTTGAGTTAACCATGGTTTTCTCTTTCAGGAATGGTAGTGCTATTGGCCTTCCGGTCCCACCTATCACAGCCTTGATCACCCCAGGTCCTGTTCGTCATTGCCAAATTCCTGATTTGCCTGTGGATGGGAGCCTGCTCTTTGAATTTCTCTTTTTCATCTATCTGCTGGTTGCTCTGTTCATTCAGTACATCAACATCTATAAAACAGTGTGGTGGTATCCTTACAATCATCCTGCTTCTTGTACTTCACTGGTAAGTCTTAACAGGCCTTTAAGTTCTTCATGTTACTTAGCCAAGAAGCTCATTGGAAAGCCTATATGGAAATTATTTTTCTTAATAATTTTTCTTCTAATAAAATGTTTTTCTGTTAAATCACAGATTACTTTCAGAAATATGATAGCATAAGATTGTTAAAATATAAATATCTGCCTTTGGTCCACGATCAGAGGAAGTAAAAATATAAATGAAAAGGCAGAAAACATTTAAATAATTTATTATAATAATATCATGGAAAGGTTTTGATATTTAGCTTTCTCTGCACCATGTTAAATTTGTTGGAAGTTTAAGGTGCCAATATGATTAAATTCTAGGAATTCTACCCTTTTAATGGCTATCTTAGGATAATGGTAGCTTCTATAACAAATAAACCTGAAATTATATAATGCTTCAAACACTTAACAGTGTGAGGCAGTTATCCTGGTTGGCAGGAGTAGCACCCTTCCACATGGTCAATCAGGAAACCTAGGCTGATAGAGACTCTGGCATCTTCTAACATGTGGCCTGCAAGGTAGCTGTGGTCCATCCCTGTCAATCAGAAAGGGGAAAGAGCATAGAGAAGTATAAAGGAGAGTTTCTTATGGCCCAGGCTCACATCATTTTCACACATGTCAACTCCTAACTGCAACAGAGGCTGCAAAATATAGTCCTCTCACTGGGTTCATTGTTAGCCTGAGTAAAATTGGATTCTGTTACAAAAATAAAATAGAGACAAGAACTAACTGTCCCTGCTGAAGTACATCAAAATGTATTGTAGGTTTCTTCTACTCTCTTCCCAGTTATTTAGGAAAGCTGTGATACAGTTGATGCAGATAGCGTTCTCCATAAATGGGTGTATAAAATAACAAGTGAGGCTAGTCAGGTGACTTGACAGCTAAGTGGTTGGCAGTGACAGATTTGGGTGGGTAATGGAGATATGCACTGGCAAAAAGAAGACTGTTGTCCTAGGTAGTTTATGTGTGTGTCTGGGACTTATAAATGATTAGAAAACCTCCCTGGCCTGGTGAACACAGAAAGGAAATGTGGACCAAAATCTTCAAGATAGTATGGGCATATCCGTGCCCATCTTCCTCTACTTTATATGTGGGATGCCTGCCACAACACTGCTTGACAAGTAGTGCGTTGGTCTGCACCCGAGATCTGAACCAGTGAACCCTGGGCCGCTGAAGTGGAATGTGTGAACTTAACCGCTGCACCACTGGGCCGGCCCTGGGAATAAACATTTTTGTTTTAAATATTTGTATCACTTGGTTGTTCTGAAATTAACTATTAAGAATTTTCTTTCCATATTGATCGTCTACCTACTTAATATCAGGTGAAGAGAATTTCAGTTTCTTTATTTAGGAATTGTAGTGACTTATTGCCAAATTGTATCCTTTTTTTTTTTTTTTAATAGACTTTTTTTTCCTACCTGGATTATGAGTTTACTGAATGTAAGAACTATACTTCATCCATCCTTTGCCTGTAGTGTTGTAAAATGAAGAGGTTGCACTAGATGATCTTTAAGGCTTCTTCCATCTTTGTAGCTCTATAAGTAAATACTTCACTATCTTCACAGTGACATTGGCAAACACCTTAAAATATTTACTATGTTCTTTGCAAATATTATCTCATTTACTCTTTTTAAACACGTAAGCACTAGTTTATGACTCTCATTTTATAAATGAGAAATATGAGACCTAGAAATTATGAAACTAGCTTAAAATCACATGGTGACAAAGTGAGCACGCAAATCTAGACCTATCTGCTATGCTTTACTTCCTGTATATATTCTATATTTTCTCTGTAAGTACTTGTTGGGTAGTTCATTATACAGTTTCCACTTTGGCATTCCATGGAAACCTCTTACTTGTTGAATTTTCAGGCTAATCACAGAGTTCTCTCATTCAACTATTTCAGATGAGGAGTTCTATTACAAATCCCCTACAAATGCCTTGAAACAAAGGGACCCAGTGCTCCTGTTGTAATCAGGAAGCTACTGCTACAGCTGGTGACTCCAGAATTAGGCTTCCTTTGCTCTGACTCATACCACCAAAAATGGGTGCCTTTTACACTGCCCCTCTTTCCACTTCACTCAGTTCTGACTTCAGATTTTATGTGGTGGCTGTAGTTGGCAGAAATTAAATCAAATCCAGAACTTCAGTTGCAAGAAAGTCTGGAAATGTAGTTTTTAGCTTTCTAGTTTCTGCAGTAGAGGAAGGCACACTTAAATGAGGATATTCATGTGGATTGGTTCACTTCTGCCACGTGTGATCCTTGCTTACACAAAGCTTAAAGTGTAATTGTGGAGCTAAGAGTAACATGTGGAATAGCAAATGAGATTTTAACCCATGACTCTGAAAGGGGCCTGAATCAGTAAGCTGTTCAAAGATGAATGGGCTGCCAGAGACCTAGTTCCTTCCCAGTTTGACTTGGATGCTCTAGATCTAGAAGGAACTTACATCTCCACTAGTGGTCTGTCTCTTTTAAGTTTTCTTCTATTATGCATGCCTGACTCAGAAATTTGTCAGATTTATATATTAGGTTTTTCTTTTTCCATTTCAAGATCTTAATTATCAAGAAGAAAATGTGGACACCTAAATATATAAGATAGCGTTCTAGCTATCAAGCAATTAGCTGAATAAGTCTTAACCCTAAGAAACATAAAAACTAGAAGTAATATAGTAAATTTTTCAGAATAGTTGGGAGTGGAGAGCTCTGATGAATCAAATATTCTGGTTTATAGAGAGTTAATCATAAGCAGATTACCAGTTTTCAGTGATTTAGATGTAATGAAATTTGCTCACTGATAAGACATATTGGGCACTTAAATTTTTTGATATACAAAATGTCTTAGCTGGACTGGCGATGCATAAATAAGATCCCTAGACATTAGCTAGGGGCTCTAGTGAATTTGCTTGCATTATTTTGGAGGAGCAAGGTGAGCAAGGAGGAGTCTCAAAACTAAGAGGGAGTAAATATTGTTAGAATCCAGACACTTAGCGAGGGAGAGAGAAAAGAAAATGATCTGGAGAGCGGTAAATCATTCTCTTGACATTCTGGCTGCTCTACCTTAAAAATGTATCCTGAGTCTGGCCACTCTGTCTCCATTGCTACTGGCCCTGTTCAATCCATCATCATTTCTCACTGGAATTAAAAGCAATAGTTTCTTAACTGATCTTGCCCCACTACAATATATTCACATAGCATTCTGTGTGTCACTTTAAAATACAAATAGAATCATGGCATCCTTTGCCTAAAACACTCCTGTGACTTCCCATTAGGGGAAAAAATGTATAAATTCAATCTTTTGTCACTTATTACCTCATTCTAGCCTTCTTGCTGATTTTGAGACACACCAGGCATATATTTTCCTGTCTTAGGACCTTTGTGATTACTTTTCCCCTGCCTGGGGCTCTCTGCTCACAGATCTTGTCATGGCTGGTGTTTTTTACCACTCAGCTGTCAGCCCTAATGCCACCTTTTCAGAGATATCCTCCCTAACCACCAATTTCAATTGGCTCTGCACCTCCCTTCCCAGTTGTTATTTATCACTGTTTTATTCCTTACCAGTGCTTATAACTATTTGAAATGCTTTTGCTTGTTAGCTTGTTTATTGTCATTGTCTTTCTCCCTTAAACAAACTTATTAAAGATATAGGTTTAGCTCCTGTAACAGGTTATCTAAAATAGAATAGAAGCTTATTTCACTATTAAATAAAAATTAAGTAGATGATATAAGGCCAGTGTGACAACTCTTCATACCTCTTGCTCTGCCACCCCCAACATGCTGCTTCTAAACCATGGTCCAAGGTAGCTGCTCCAACTCCTGTCATCAAATCTGGCCAGCAGAGAGGAAGAAAGGAGAATGAGACAGCTCCTTCCTTTAAAGGCATGGCTTGGAAGTGGTTCATATCACTTCCCCTCACATCCTTGGCTACAAGTAGTTTCTGCAAGGGAGGCTGGGAAATGAACCTTTAGTTAGCTAGGAGTCAGTGCCCAGTTAAATTCTACTACGATGGCAGAGGAGACAACTAGTAATCTCTGCCATCCCCTTTCCCTCTCACACCGCAGTAAAAAGTAAGATCCAGGAGAGCAAGAACCTTGTCTGTCCTTCTTCAGCACTGTATCAGGAAGAGTACTTGGCCCAGTGGATGCCCAGTACATATTTATTGAATAAATTAATTGAGAAATTCAACTTTTCATTCTGGAAGGAGGACTGTGGAAACCTACAGACCTTTTAACCATCAAAATGAAGATACGTCCTAATTTTGTTTGTTGCTAATGACTTTTCATTTTGTTTATTACCACAGTTTTATATACAGACTTAGAAGAAACTATACACAGCATCTAGGTAATGCTATCATTGTGTAGGAAGAAGAGATCAAATATAAGACATATTTGTAAATCATGCTAAGGAGAAAGACCAAATGAATGTAACTGATGTATCAGCGAGTAGAGCGTTTATGTTAGTAGATAGCCAATTAGATTAACATAAGCTTACAGAAAGACAGACCAACGACAGTAACTCCTGAAGACTGGGAATTCCAACTGATCCATGAAATGTGACACTCATGATAAATATGGCATTTTAGAGAAATTATTCTTGCCATGATTCTGCAGGTTATCACTTGTTAACCCAAAGCTGTAATCGTTTCCTTTTAATACAATTAACTTTCAGAAAAAGGAGAGGAATGCATTCCAGATAGTTTAAAATAGTGTTTGAAAAGTTAAAGCAATTGCCATGAAAGGAGAAGTAGAAGGTGGATATTCTCTTCAAGATCTCTCAAATTCCCATGGTCTGTGTGAAGTGACGTAAGGAAGATCTTGTGAGGGAGCAAACCTCTTCATGTAGTAGTTCCAGTTTGATACACATGTTTCTTTCTGATGCAGTTATTTGTTTCTCTTATAGAATTTTCATCTCATTGATTACCACCTGGCAGCATTCATCACAGTGATGCTTGCAAGGAGGCTTGTATGGGCCCTCATCTCAGAGGTAACAGCTCATTCACTGTATTCTATCACATATAGCAAAAGTTAGTTATTAGAATGGGTTCAGTTTGAAATGTGAATTGTCCAAATATAATTTGGATACAATTATAAATTAATTTCTTTACTCCCATATGAATTGTGCTAGGTTTTGGTTTGTTGGTTTTTGAGGAACATTAGCCCTGAGCTAACATCTGCCACGAGTCCTCCTCTTTTTGCTAAGGAAGATTGGCCCTGAGCTCACATCTGTGCCCATCTTCCTCTATTTTATATGTGGGAAGCCTGCCACAGCATGGCTTGATAAGCAGCTGTGTGTAGGTCCGCACCTGGGATCTGAACTGGTGAACCCTGGATTCCTGAAGTGGAGCACGTGAACTTAACCACCACACCACCAGACTGGCCCCTGTGCTACTTTTTTTTTTAATAAAGATTTTCCTACAATATATTTAAAATTTAAGTGTGATATAACTCAAGAGAACTGTTAGAAATCTCATTTGTCCAGTAGGAACTTATTTCTAGCTTCCAGGTTCTTCAGTACAATCTTTCTAATTTTAATAGTTACAGTAAAAATACGATGAATTTTAGGTAACCATTGATAGGAAGAGTTATATATAAATAAACAATTGCATCTAAAACATTGTTTCAAGTAACATTCACTTGAAATTATTTATATACCATTTGTGGAGTTGCTAGCAATGGATTTGTTTGAGTTTATTAAAACTTGGAATTTTAAAATGACTTGGAATTTTAAAAATCCAAATTTGCATAGGACTAATCTTGAAGATCAGAATCTAAGTTTAGTGGGCAGAGGAAGAAAGAATTGGGACATTAATAGGATCCTTTTAAAATTAAAAGTTGTTGATAGAATTGGCCATTGGTATCATTTTTTATATATTTGTAAACCCCAGTGAGGGAAGTTAAATGTTTTAAGACTTTGTTATCTGTGCCGTACAAATGATTACAAAAACAAAAACGAAAAAATGTTAACTTAGCTAAAGTGGTTAATAATTTTAATCTTAGAGTTTATAATTCAGTGAGATATATTAAGTGAGTAGTTACTATAATCACAAATAACTGAGAAGCAGCTTTTTTCCTTTAAAACATATGTGGAGGGGCTGGCCCCATGGCCGAGTGGTTAAGTTCGCGCGCTCCGCTGCAGGCGGCCCAGTGTTTCGTTGGTTCACATCCTGGGCGTGGACATGGCACTGCTCATCAAACCACGCTGAGGCAGCATCCCACATGCCACAACTAGAAGGACCCACAACGAAGAACTACTATGTACTGGGGGGCTTTGGGGAGAAAAAGGAAAAAATAAAATCTTAAAAAAAAAAAAATATGTGGAAAGTCTTTGTATCTTTAAGCTCTAGTTTTCAGGAACCTTATTTCTGAGCACAGAGTAATTGCAGATATTAAGTCATAATCTGAAAGCCATTTGAAGTTAACTGAAAAACATTAGTAGTAGGATTGTCTGTTCTGCACAGTGGGAAAGGCTGTCTGTAACCTTTTCTCCCAGGTTCTTTATTTAAGTTATGAAAATAGATGCTTACTTTTGGCTGTAATGAGAAGCTACATTCTTTCTTAAGAGGAACTCAGTGGAGTTTTATGTTTACATCTGTCAAGACAGGCAAGGAATGATTTAGTTTCATCTCTTCAGTACTTAGAAATGGTACTTGGGTATGTCAAATTAGTATATCCAGTTAGTGTGTAAACCCTTCATAACTGGGGTTTCTACCTGGGAGCCACAAGGGCTATAACTCGAAGTACTCTGTTTCTTTTACTGATAGCTTAACAACAGAGGAACAGCTTTTGCATAACCTTCGTTGGAGACTATATTAGCTGTTTTCTAAAGAAACCTGTAATTCTTACTGAGAACAAAATACTTAAGATAAATTTAAATAGATTTCTAGTCAAAGACTTAAATCTGTATTTTAATGTCCATCAGAAAGGGAATGTTTAAATAATTATTGTATAGCTACATAATGGAATAGTATGCAGCCATTAAAATAATGAAAATGTCTTCATGTAAGATATTAAGTGAAAAAAGGAAAGTACAGCACTGTGTTTAAAATAAGGCAGGTGGAAGGAACAACATATATTTGCTATTCGAATACATTTTTTTCTAGGACATAGAAACTAATAATGGGCTGCCTAGTTGGTGGCAGGGAGACAGGGAAACCTCGCTGCAAACACTGTTACACATTTTGTATTTTGAGCAGCGTGAGTGTATTACTTATTCAAAAATTAAACATAAGAGCTGTATAGTGGTTCTCTTCCTAAATTATCTAAATTAGATTGGTAAGACCCATTATAAGTCAGCTTTCCTTCCTTTCATCAAAATATGTTTGTTGCCCTTTTTTTGATTATATCACAGAAAGGATCCCTACTCTGAGAAAGACCCATCATTTTTAAGGAGAGGCAGTTAATTCAGAGAACTAAATGCTGTTCTAGGAGGAATACCGCTCCAGCTAGATGGACTCTGTTTATTCCCCTCCAGGCCAATTCCACTTCTCTACTTGCTCCACAAGACCGAAAGTTATTCAACTATTCTTTCACCAACCTGAGGCAACACTGTTGTTAAAAAATTGTTTTTCTAAATAGAAAAGTGGAATATTTTATTGGAAAATACTAAAATATAAAGCAGAAAAATGTTTTAAATTACTCACAACCCCATTATTGAACTACATTCATATTTTTTTTCTAATCTTTATAAACATATAGAGAATATATCTCTCTTTGGGACATTATCTTTGTATTGTCTGGATATTTGGGACATTATCTGTATACAGTTTTATATCCTGTACCTCTCACTTAGGAATAATAGTGTTAGAAATATTTTTCTACTCCTTACTTGGCTAATTCTTGCTTATCCTCTAGATCTCAGCTAAAATATCACTTCCTCAGGAACTTTTCCTAGCTTAGGGTCTCCTGTTATTTGCTCTCCCTAGCAGCGTACTCTTTTCTTGTAGCACTCATCACAATTGTAAAAATAATTATTTGCTTAATTTTAAGTTTTATGTTTGTTGTTCTTGGTTGGGCAGCCTCATAAAGACAGACGTCTTGTTTGTCTTGATTATCACCAGGACCTGGTATAGTATCTGTCACACAGAGCACAGTGGTTAAGAGCTTGGGCTCTGGAAGAAGGCAAAAATGATGAATACATCCAGGCTCTGCTGTGCTGGTGACATTGGGCAGAGGCAGCCTTTTTTATTTCTAACCCTAAACTTTTCAGAATAGAGGCAGTGAGTAATTCCAATGGCTTCAATGCCTTCCCTAGGCTTTCATACATGAGGTACATCAGCATGAGGTGTGTATCGGGGAGTGATATGCAACTATTTGCTCTGCTATGGCTGAGAATGCTTGAACCTTCTCCACAGTTTGACGTTTAAGCAGTTCATTATGATATTAATTAATTCACCTGCTTCTTTGCATTTATAAGTAACTATGTAAATAGTACATATTGAATGTATGTTATATGTGCCATGTAGTATGGGTAAACTAAGAAATGGTAGAAAGGGGGGACCTAAAAGGCTCTTATGCCTTCCATGTGCTATTGAACCCAGATAATTTTTTTCCCTTTCTGAGATCTGGCACTGCTCTTTTGGAGGTTATAGAAATACACCATTATCCCCTGCGTTTTGCTCATTCTCTCCTTCCTAGTTACTTGGAAGAAAATCACATTGCAGGGCTTCATGTTTCGACAAGTATGTTTTCTTACTATATTTAATTAGTTTTAAAGATTTGAGATTAAAGAAGAATATTTGAACAGCTGTGATATAAAGAATTGGAAGGGATCATGCATTATTTCCATGTGTGCAAAAGTCAAAAAAGAAACTTTTATTTATGTAGGGATTTGTCCTGAAGATCTGATTATTTTTTGAAGCTTCAGTAATTTATTAAAGATTAATTCAGCAAACAGATTGTGGGGAGGATTCAAAGAAAACTAGAAACTGTTGCTGCTGTTGAGGCCATTACAGTCTAGTCAAGAGTCAGATAAATTAGTGGCTTGCTATCTTTATGTATATAAAAATTACCTGGTGGGTTGTTAAAATACAGGTTCCTTGACTCCTGATTTTGTTCCCTATATCTGGTGAGGAAAGTCAGTAGGAATTTCGTGTTCAATAAGCAGCACAAGTGATTCTGATGAATGTGGTTCATGGACCATACTTTGAGAAGCCCCAGTGTAAACAAATTATACAATATTGTGGGAACTTAAAGGAGGTCTATATGAGGTACTATGGGAATACAAGGAGGAAACAACTAACTGTGCCTGGAGAAGTCTTAATCTTCAAGAATGAGGAAGATAAGGTGGTGGAGGGGAGAGATTGCCAGGAAATCTCACTCTGCCGTGATGCTGACGTCACTTCTCAGATTTTTAATAGCTCTCCACTTGAAGAAGGTTCTCAGTACACTGTTTTAATAGCACATTTCTTGATGTCATCACTTACTGATTCAAGAGTAATTACAGACCTACGGTGGTAGCGGGGTTTGGGTTCAGGGTTTTATTTGTTTTGCTACCGTCCAGGGTCACTGGTGGACGTGGCTCTGGAAACTCAGACCAGGAAGATAAGGTGGGATGGGGCAGTTTTTCGTCTCTTCTCCCTTCCTTCCTTTCACACACACAGTTTACCTTCCACTAAATCTACTAAGTCCTTACTTGAGTCACATTGTTTTTGAATAAGGTCATTTATAAAATGTTCCTTTTGGTGCTTCCAAACTTTCAGGCTACTAAGGCGGGTGCAGCGTCCATGATTCACTACATGGTTCTGATATCTGCTCGCCTGGTGCTGCTCACTTTGTGTGGATGGGTACTTTGTTGGACCCTCGTCAATCTCTTCAGAAGCCATTCAGTCCTCAATCTCCTCTTCCTTGGCTACCCGTGAGTACTTCAGTTTTACCATTTTATTAGTAAGTCTTTTAAGAAATTATTTGGGTTATGCAAATGATAGTATAAAAAATGAAAATGAAACAAAGTATAAAAAATGAAAATGGAAAATAGTGTAAAAAAAGGAAAATGAAATTCTTTGAATATAAACCAAGAGTTCAGAAAATTGAAAAAAATCAGAGGGTAGGATGACCGTATAATTTATTTTCTAAATTAGGATACAGTTAGGACAACAGGCATAAACCAGGACTGTTCCAAGAAACCTGAGAGGTACGGCCTTCCTACTAATGGAGAATATTTTAATTAGCTCTGTTCACCAAATAAAGGCGCCTAGTACTGCCCATATTGGAACAAAGGGTGGTTAATGTTAGTTGAATGAACTGGCTCAACCAGTCTTACCCTTTTGGTCAAATTACTTTGATCTTTGGCTCCTTATAACAGAAGAATGCCATATTCAAGCCCTATAGACTTAGATACTTTTTTTTTTTAAAGATTGGCGCCTGAGCTAACAACTGTTGCCGGTCTTCTTTTCTTTTTTTCCCCTTCTCCCCAAAGCCCCCTAGTATATAGTTGTATATTCTAGTTGTGAGTGCCTCTGGTTGTGCTGTGTGGGACGCTGCCTCAGCGTGGCCTGGCGAGCGGTGCCGTGTCTGCACCTGGGATCCTAACTAGTGAAACCCTGGGCTGCCAAAGCGGAGCCCACAAACTTAACCACTCAGCCTTGGGGTCAGCCCCCACATACTTTTTTTGACCAACATTTTATTATGGAAACTTAAACACACAAGATTGAAGAAATTTTTAAGCAAATACCTACGTAACCTCCACCTAGATTCTACCCATTAATATTTTACTGTAATTGCATGACAATATCTGTTCATCCATTCCTTTATCCATCCATCAATTCTTATTTTTGGTGCATTTTAAAATTAAATCACAGGCCTCAGTTTACTTCCCCCAAAATATGTCAGCATGTGCATATCAATAACTAGAGTTTGATATTTTTTACAGTTTTTTCTTTTGAGGTAAAATTCATATGCAATAAAATTCACAAATCTTGTGTACATTTGCTGTTTTGATAAATGCATATACTGTGTAACTCAAACCTGTTCCCATATAGAACGTTAACAATTCCAGAGCTTCTTTCATGCCCCTTTCCAATCAATCACACCCCCCGCCTCCCAGAGGCAACCATTGTTGTAATTTTTTTCCACCAGAGATTTGCCTGTTCTAGAATTTCATAAATGGAATCAGACAGTAAGTACACTTTTGTGTGAGGCTTCTCTCATTCGGCATATTGTTTTTGAGATTCACCCATGTGGTTGTGTGTGTCAGTAGTATTTCATCGTATGAATATACCACAGTTTGTTTATTCTCCTATTGTTGGACACCTGGGTTGTTTCCAGTTTTTGGCTATTGTTAAAAATAAGACTGTTAGTGTACATTCTTATACAAGTCTTTTTCACAAAGATATATGTTCATTCTGTTAGGAGAAATATCTAGGAGGGGCATTGCTAGACCATAAGGTAGAAGTATGTTTAGTTTTATAAGAATCTATCAGACCTTTTCCCAAAGAAGTTGTATCATTTTATCTTTCTACCAATTCTGTAAGAATTCTGGTTGCTCTGTATTTTTGCCAGCATTTAATGTTTTCTGTTTTTTTAGATTACAGCCATTCTGATGGGTGTATAGTGGTATCTTATTGTACATATTGGCTTATTAAACTAACTACCTTGCTTAGTTTAACTTGTATACACTTGACTAATACTTTCTTCATTGCATGTTAATAGGCAGCTACAATTTATTGAGCTCTTATTATGTGCTAAGTGCTGGACTAGGTGCTTATAAACATCACCTCATGAAATCATCACAATACCCCGGGGGAGTAGTGTATTTAGTCTGCTATAACAGATCCAAAATATTAGTGGCTTTAAAAAGTTATAAGTTTATTCTTCTTTCCTGTACAGTGTGTATGGAAGTCGTCTTGGGTGGCTATGGCAGCTCCATGGTGTCAGGACCCAGGCTCCTGCTATCTTTTTTGCTCCACCCTCCCCTAGCAGGATAGATTGTCAGGGAGGCTGGAAAATTAAGTCTTTAGTAGGGCAGCTGTATCTCAACTAAAATTTCTGTTGATATGGAAGAACAGGAGAACAGTGGCTAGCAGAACAGGAGAATTAGTGGCTATTAGCCACAGGTAAAGACAGGTTAAGAGATTTAAAAACGTTGCCATGGTCAAACAGTTTGTGATAAAGACTCAGGTCTTTTTGATTCTAGAACCCTTGTCTTAACCATTATTCTATATCAGTAGTTTTCATACTGTGGTTCCCAGACCAGAAGCACCAGCATCAGCTGGAAATTTGTTAGAAATAGAAATTGTCAGAATCTACCCCAAATCTACCGCAACAGAAACTCTAGAAAGTAGGGCCCAGTAATTTGCCTTTTAACAAGCTCTCCAGATGATTCTGATGCTTGCTCAAGTTTGAGAATCATTGCTTTATACCATTTATGGTGCTGAAGTGTAAGCATGAATTTATATGTGTAGTCACAGTATAAAATCAAGGTATAATCAGAGATTGTGTGGGTAAGGATGGCAGGAGGAATCTTTCTATTGGTAGTACTAGGGTATGTCTAATTATAGTGTTTAAACAATTATTTAAGGCACTCATCAACTCAATTCATTAATGTTACCCTTTTTCCTACAAAATGAATTTTGTATGTTATAAATACCATTTTTCATGATTCAGATTAAGGTGTATACTTTATTCTGTTTATCAACAGCTAGTTGAATCAATAAGAAGGTTAGTTATATCTGATATGAAAGGCTAGTTATGGATTTATCAAGGAGTATTTTGGCCAAATTTAAGAGGATTGCCATCATCAAAATAGCTAGCAAGCTTTTTCATTTCAATTTATGTATATAAAGAAGCTTGCTTATTTGTGGAGGCTCTCCACACCCCATGAAACAATGAAATAAGCATGTACTTTAAACAAATTTTACTTTTAAATATATTTACCTCCTTTACTTTTTAAAAGTTGTATAATCTAACTTTTATCTGACTTCAATTTAAAAATTAAGTATGAGAAATTTAAAATGCTAGACAATGGCAATGACCACATCTTTATTTTCTTATTTATTCATAAGATAAGAAAGGGACTTTTTTCTGCCTCTTTTTTTTTTATTTGATTCTCAGCTTTGCAGGTGAGGGTAAATAAATCCAAAGATGAGCAGCGGTAGCTCTTACATTTATCTTGAATCTCTCCAGTGCTCTCCATAATCTCTGCTATTGCATTCTAAACCTCCATCAGGTCTTCTGGTAATCCATTCTTGCCTTCCTCCATTCCGTTTTTCATTGTCGCTAGAATGACTTTCAAAATGGAAGTTGAATCATGTTACTAACCCTCTTTAAAATTCTTTAATGAATCATTTCCTTTACCTTACAAAGTCCTCCATAGTCTAAGCCTTTGATGGTACCTTTCCAGTTTCTCTCATTCTACCCTATATCAGTTGTCTGTTGCTACATAATGCTGTAACAACCAACCACAAAACCATGGTAGCACACCACAGTAGGTGTTTATTGCACATATCCTGATCTTAGCTGAGAGTTCAGTCACATGTGGTGGGATTGACTGGCTATCAGTTTAGACAACTAGGACAGCTCAGCTCTGTTCCACATCTCTCATGCTCTGGCAGGCGGGCCTGGATATGATCACATAAAATTAACAGAGTGGCAAGAGAGCAAGCCTCACTGTGCAAGCTCATTTCAAGCTTCTGATCACAAGCATGTCTGCTGACATCCCCTTGGCCAAATACAAGTCACCTTGTTGAGCCCAGTATGGGGATAGGGCAGGGGCACCTCACCCACAGAATGAAGGCTGTGTGGTTACATGGCAGTGGGTGAGACTATAAGGAAGGGTAGAGAAATGGGGCCATCATTGCAGTCTACCGCATACCCAGCCTCTGACTGCCCCGCCCTCCCATGTTCAGCAATAATGAACCTATAGCCTTCTCTGGCCTTCGCGGTTTTGCACATGGGCAAGTTCTTCTGCCTGATGCTTCCACATTTATCCCTCCCACCCTGCTGCTCCAGGACCCATTCACATTGGATCCTGGAGCTGCTGTTAACCATCCTGTTACTTACTAATAAGCTCATCATTTCTCCCTCTATAGAAAACTATGATAGCTGACATTTGTCTGTTTTTTTATAACTAAATAAGACCTTTTTTATTTGCTGTTTTTAATATCTGAATTTATGTCAGTGAAATGACTTATTTGCAATACCTAGGTCACACTGTGGAAGTTACTTAATGAGGACTTGGGGAAGTATTTAAAAATTTTTTAAGGAACCAAAAGTTGGAGTAACTATAAGAAGTTACGAAAAGTCTCAAAAATATTTAATACTTTAACCAAGTAATTCTACTAATAGAAGTTTATTTATTGTACTTCTAGAATTTTTTTCATTAATCCATCAAATATTTATTGAGTGCCTATTAATTTTCAGCCGCTATTCTAGGCACGAAGGGTACAGCAGTGAATTAAGCAAACTAAAATCTCAGGTTTGTGAAGCTTACATTGTAGTGAGGGGAAGATAGACCCAGAAAAAAACCTAATAAACATGTAAAATATATGGAGCGGTAAGATCTATGGAGAGAAATAACCAGGCAAGGGGAATTAGGAATGCCTGTGGTAGTAGGGGTGGTGATGTAGCGCAGAGGCAGGGGAGCCCCACTAAGAAGGGGAAATTTGAAGTGAAAAGCAAGCCATTTGAAAATTAGCACATGCACTCAAGATCTGTGTAGGAAAGTGCTTATCCCATTGATATTTATCATAGTGGAGAATAAGAAATGGCTCGTTTCCCACAAGAGAAAAATGGGTAAATTTTGGTACATCTATATGGGAATACTGTAGTATCTTTAAAAATTGCTACAGAGGGGCTGGCCCCGTGGCTGAGTGGTTAAATTCACGTGCTGCACTTTGGCGGCCCAGGGTTTCACTGGTTCAGATCACTGCTCATCAAACGATGCTGAGGTGGTGGTCCACGTAGCAGAACTAGAAGGAACTACAACTAGAATATACAACTATGCACTGGGGGCTTTGGGGAGAAGAAGGGGAAGAAAAAAGATTGGCAACAGGTGTTAGCTCAGGGCCAATCTTTAAAAAAAAAAATTGTTACAGAAAAATGTTAAATGATTTGGGAAAATGCTCAGTACATGTGTACATACATAAACACACACCCAAAGTTAAAACAACAGACCAAAACAGTTTATACTGTATGAGGCTAAACATACAAAAGAAAAAAGTATAAAGTCTGTGCACCTAATTATGAAAAATGTAAAAATGCTTATTTCTAGGTGATTTGTATTTTGTCATTGTGATTTCCTGTAGTTTTCTATTATTCTACAATGAATATGTATTGCCTTTGTGGGAAGAAATTAGTTAAAGAGTTTCCCAAATAATGAATTTACCATTAACAAAGCCCCTGTCATATTATATTTGCTGTGGTGAATCATCACTGTTTTACTAACGTAGTTATAAGATCTAATGTTGGTGGCATCTGTGGTCTCATTTTATATCACCTTTTCCTACAGGTTTGGTGTTTATGTTCCTCTCTGCTGTTTCCACCAAGATAGTAGAGCTCATCTTCTTCTCACAGACTATAACTATGTGGTCCAGCACCAGGCAGTGGAGGAAACTGCCTCCACTGTGGGTGGCTTGGCCAAATCCAAAGACTTCCTCTCCTTATTGCTGGAGTCGTTAAAAGAACAGTTCAATAATGCCACGCCCATCCCCACCCACAGCTGCCCCCTGTCTCCAGACCTCATTCGAAATGAAGTAGAATGTCTGAAAGCAGATTTCAACCACAGAATCAAGGAAGTTCTCTTCAACTCCCTCTTCAGTGCCTACTATGTTGCATTTCTTCCCCTGTGTTTTGTGAAGGTGAGTGGTCACTTGCTTTTATGTGCTTGCTGGATTTGTGTGTGAATGACATAAACTGGGTTGGTCTTATTTAATCCCCCTTTTCTCTGTCTCCCCTTTGGCAGCCTGGATGGTGGAGTTCGGCTGCATCTGGAGTGCACTAATACCGCTCCTGGTTGGCGGATAGGTATTTCCATATATGTGATGCACCCGTGGTGGTCCCCTTTTTTCCTTTTCCTTTTTTTTTAAGTTTTTTTTTTTCAGTTTCCCGGGAGAATAAAACTTGTACTTATAATAGAATCGGTATATAGTAGCTTAAGAGGACCGAGGAATCAATAAAATTCAGCCTACTGTGGTTGATCTTGACATGATTATCAGGAGTTTTCTTGAATTTAATCTAACCTTTACCTAAACTTCAGTTTACTTCAGTAGAAAAGAAAAATGGTCTGGATGTCACTTGAGCCCAAAATCTTTTGGAACATTGTAGTTCCCTTCCTTCACCCATTGAGAAGCACATCTGCAACCGGAGTGGTCAATCACTGAGAGCACTCACTTCTTCCAGAAAGGAAGCACTTAAAATAAAATTGCCTCTCCCTCCCAGCCCTAACTCATACAGCCAGAAAGTCAGGTTGAAGGATTTTGGAGGACTCTGCTCTTGAACTTTCTGCACGGACAGCAGGACAACCAGTGCATGTGTGACTCAGTGTGGCATTTGTCTGCAGGGCGTATGTACACGCACCCATCCCTGCCTTCTTGCTCACCAGTGCATGGAACATTTCTCTGTCTTCTGATCTCTTCCAGAGTACCCAGTACTATGACATGCGCTGGTCGTGCGAGCACCTCATTATGGTGTGGATCAATGCTTTTGTCATGCTCACCACACAACTGCTGCCATCCAAGTACTGTGATTTGCTACATAAATCAGCTGCTCACCTGGGCAAGTGGCAGAAGCTCGAACATGGGTCCTACAGCAATGCTCCACAGCACATGTGAGTAGGCTAGAGGGTAAAACCATGTAACACCTTTCTACATGCTGCTGATCATATTTATTTGCTTGTATGTCATTCTTGATCTTGGCTTTGAACATTTAATTTTTAGTTTTTGTCTACATGGATGCTTGCCATCACTCTAAACTGAACACAGGGGACATTAACTCATTTCCACCACCATCCCCAGTTCCTCCTTAAATGCCTCCTACCTTTCAACTGCCCAGTCACTCTAGAGTTTGTAATTTGTTTCCCAAGCTATAATCTTGGAGTTTTCTTTCAGTCTTAACCTTTTGCCCAAATTCAAAGAATCATGATATGTTTTTAATTTTCTTTAGAGGACTGTAGGATTCATCTTCTCATCTTCATTACCACAGCTAAATAGTTGCTAGCTAATCATCTCACACTTAGGCAGCTGGAATTTGCTTCTCTCATCTTTTCTTTCTAAAAAATGCAAATTTGTTCTAGTAATTTTCCTGTCCTGAATTATAATTTTTTTCTTTTCTTCCTAAACTCACTAATGAATATTTCCCTGCTATTCCCACATTTAAATGAAAACTGTCCCTAACTGAATTCTCTCTCAGTATTCCTCTCATTGTGTCCCCTTGTCAGTCATTTCTTTGCATGGTCCCTATGATCCAAAATGGCTAACTTTAGAATCCTTTTGTTTTCTCACTTCTGAGTCCTTCATCATACCTTGCTCTCAGACCTGGACCATCTTCATCTTCCTCCTTTTTATAATTTGAACATTTCACAAATTTCATCCCCTAGAAATTCGTTCCTAATTCAGTGGGACAGATTGAGGTGACCTTCCCTTCCCCTCTCCCCCTCAGAGTCCTCCCTTCAATTATCTGCCTTGATGTCTGATACAGATTAGCACAGGCCTTCAAGCCCAGGAACTGAAAGAGATTGGGCCAGGCTGAAAAGAAACCCGACTGTGGGCAAAGGACAAATTTCAATAAAAATTGAAAATACAATCCACAGTACTAGTACTGTACATCTTCAGGCTCCTGATGGCACATGGCCATGAGGTTATCATCACTTTAATGCTGGTAAGTGTGAGCAAGGCTGACGGAACATTTTCTGAACTGGGAAAGCTTCAGGGTGCTAGAATTTTTTTTTTTTAACGTATCTAAAATGCTGTCCCAGTTCTTACCCTAGGAAACTAACCTTTCCAAAATCAGGAAGAGATGAATTAACTTAGATTTTTTTTAAAAGCTTAACCTGAAGATCCCCATCCCTACCCCAACTCCATTACATTGGTGCTGGAAAGAATGAAGCTTCTTCCATAACTTCTTTTTCCTAGAGAAACTTCTATAAAAATAAACCAAGAAAGTGGTAAAAAGAAAAGTCTTTGTGTCAGTACCTTGTGTGTCTCTGTGTTCTTCAGTATAGTTTCTTGCATATATGAGGCATTTGAAGTATGTGATAAATAAGCTGATTGTCTATATAGCTTTTCGGGATGTAACTCTGCAGCAAATGTCATGCTAGTTTGACGTGTTAATTTCTCCACTGCTCTTATTGCCATCCACTTTCTCTTCTTGTTCGTTCCCTCCTGCATTTCCACAAGTAGACTCTGCTCACTTGAGATTGAGATGACAGTCCACCTGCTTGCACTCGATTTCCTGGCTCAAAAATGCTTAGATGCCTTACTTCCACATTTGTTTCTGCTTGTTCTCCTAAGCCTCTTAAGTCCTTTCACACTAAGTTAACTGTATCACTTTGCCATGTTTTTACTATACGGCAGTGAAGTTAAAATAACAAATCCTTTCTAACTTCTTCCAGTCTGACCACGGAATTACTGTGTTTTCAGAATTCAGGCAGATGAAGCCTTGAATATTTAATGCCTTCCATAGAAATAAAGCTGGCCTTGCCAGATGCTATCTTATCTGTAATTGCCAATTTGCTAACATTGCATTTCTTTCTCCCTTAGTTGGTCAGAAAATACAATATGGCCTCAAGGGGTGCTGGTGCGACACAGCAGATGCTTATATAGAGCCATGGGGCCTTACAACGTGGCAGTGCCTTCAGATGTATCCCATGCCCGCTTTTATGCAAGTATCACTTATTTCTTTTCAAACATAAGCTTAGGGGTGGTAGGAGGCCACTCTGTGTAAGCATCTAGCACAGTATGTAGCACATACTAGGAAATTAATACCTGGTAATGACTACTGCTGTAATACTGGCCCCTGTCTTTTGGAAATATCTTCTGAAAGGCAGTTTGAAGGTCAGATACTGTTACCCCAACTTCAACAGCTTGGCTGGTTTCTCTAGTTACGTTGGAATTTGAGTCTAGTATTACTTGAAACAAGTAGGCCATTACTTAAGCCTTTCTATTTTTATCTTATAATTTTTATTGTAATAGTTTGGTTTAGTGGTATCCTTACTATATTGTATCTGTGTATCCTTAAGCAGTATTTAATATAGTAATAATGTAATGGGATTTTTTGGGTATTTGTCATATGTATCATCTCCTTAAAATACCTTGACTTCCCCTTTGAAAGATAAATGCCATGATCTGTGGCCTAACTTTTACCTTCTCCTGAATTAGAAGGAAAAAAGTCTTAAAAGGAGAAAGCAATAGACGCCTGCTAAACTCAGCTTCTGTTTCATTTGAATCTACTATGCCTTGGGTTATGTTCTATTTGATCTTTCAGTTTTCCAGAAATTCTGGCTCCAGGAGGCAGAAGTATTTACTTGTAAAAGGCCAGCAGATCAATGGGAGTGGGGGAAAGAAGGTGCACGTAGGGGACCGTTCTTAGTGAAAATAACTGTAGTAGTACAGTGCATTGCCTTTGAACAGACATCATAGTCTAAAAAAAAGGATTGGAGACCTTTTTTTGAAATACTTGAATCCTTTTTTCTCTCCCTCCCATCCATCCCTCCCATTTCCTTGTGAGGGTACATAGACTTTCTGGTTCTGCAGGTATTTGCTACCAATGAAACACTGAGAACTTGCATCAGGACAGGATGCTTTTAAATACCATGGTCGGGGAGGGTGTGGCAGGGTGGGGGTTGGGAGGAGCATGGGGAGGGTGAAAGGCCCTTGAATGAGGAAACTACAACTATCTCCTAGGCTCCTGTGGGATTGCCTTAAGATGGAGGAGTGGATTTAAGTCACAACTTCATAAGTATTTGGTTTCTACATGGAATATTTAATTCACCCAGCTGAATTCCATAGGCCTTTAATGTCTTCTGTTGGCCCTTGCTATCCCCTGGAAACCTACAATAAGCAGATGCTTTGTCAGAATTTTCTGCTTGAAAAATAAGTATTTTCCTTGCCTAGTGTTGGACAGCTGAAGAATCAGGTAGAATCCAAAGAAGAAGGATTAGGGAAATTAACTTATTACTGATTTGGCAAACAGTAAAATCAGCACTTCTCAAAGTGGTCCTTGGTCTCCTTGCATATAAACCACCAGGCTCACTCTTCAGAAACAGAGATTGGGGCCCTGGCCCAGACTGCTGAATCAGAATCTCTGAAGGATCCCAGGGATTTGCGTATTTGGAAATGATTCTTAGGCACTCAAAGTTCGAGAACACTCATTTAAAATGTGCCTGTTACCTGTAGCTGTTAGAATTTAAAGCCTGTCCTCACCTTTCTAGTCGTTCAGTTTATTGCTTACTAGCACCTTTAATTATAATTGTTATAATTGCCACAGAATCTGAAATTGCCTGAGTCCTTTTAGAATATTAATTTAGAGCCAATTTTATACACGGTAGTATGTAATAAAACCCAGGTTAAGCGTTTTCTTCCTCTTGAAGGACCCTGAGAACCTGGCTGCCTTTCAGAGCTGTCGTGATAATTTGGCTTTATTCTCAGATTTGAGCCTTGAAGTGTAAATTAGTTCTTTTAGATCCGATATACTGCTGTTACCACAATTTGCAACCTAAGACCTCAACCTTTCTATTCCTACTATGTTTTTGTTAGTAAACCAGGATTTAGCCTCTTAAAGAATTTGATGGAAGTGAAAACAGTGAGCCTTGCTTTTAGCCACACTCTAATTCTGATTAATTTTTCCTTCCTTCCTCGTTGTCCTGTCTCTGTGCACCCTACTTCTCAATATCTGGGGAAAAAACCCCAAACAAACCCAACAGTCTTCAGAGACAGAGTTCTTTTGAATATAATCCCTTTTCATGTCTCAGGGGCCGTGAAATAAAATTTCATTATTCCTTGAGCAAAAAGGAAAAGGTTTGAGTCTCTATAGCAAGAAATAGCCTGATTGATATTCAGTAAGCAGATCTATTTGTTATTGCCTATAGTAACCTATAAATAGGAAATTTTTAGGAGAAAATTTGTAAGAATAAATACAGCGTTTACTTTTTTATGAAATAATGTGTTGCTTTTTAACTTCCTTACAGTTCCTATTTCATCGTCCATTAAGGCTGTTAAATCTGCTTATCCTTATTGAGGGCAGCGTCGTCTTCTACCAGCTCTATTCCTTACTGCGGTCGGAGAAGTGGAACCACACACTTTCCATGGCTCTCATCCTCTTCTGCAACTACTATGTTTTATTTAAGCTCCTCCGGGACAGAATAGTATTAGGCAGGGCATACTCCTATCCACTCAACAGTTATGAACTCAAGGCAAACTAAGCTGCCTCTCAGCAATGGGGGAGAATTCAGATAAAAATATTTTCATACATTCTATTTTTTTCTTGCGATTTTTATAAATATTTAAGATATTTTATATTTTGTATACTATTATGTTTTGAAAGGCGGGAAGGGTAAGGGATATTAAATGTATCCATAAACAAGGTGATGTGATCTTTCATGTGTTAGTATATTTGAATAATATACAGGTGAGAGGTGTGCCTCTCCAGTAAAGAGATCGATTTGTTTGTGTGGCTCTGAAATAACTCATTCATTTATGAACACATCTCAAAAAAATCTTGACACAGTACCTTTGGTGTGTCTGTCTTTCCAGTCCTTCTTATTATCTTTAATCCTCATTTGCCCTTATTGCTACCAAAAAGGAGATGAGTGGAATTGCCTAAGAGGACCCATTCCCTTTTTCTTTGTCTGGCCAATACTATTGGAATACACAGGGGAAAGAGTGATTATAGTTTTGGGTGGGCTTCTCTGTTCCCTACTGGGAGGAAGAATTTCTGAGACACGAACTCAGTGTTCTGTTCGCCCTATGACATTTAAATATATTTTTGAATAAGCTACCATCCTGAAACTCAGGATATTGCTGTCATTTTCCCTGTTCTTTGACTTCTTTTGCCCTAAGGATTTTCCTTTCTTCGTTAGCTGTTTGAAATAATACTTTTTAAGACAGAAAGTCTTTAGAGTGTCCACACTCATGAAGGAGATGGTGTATGGCTGGATCAGTGGGAGAAGATAAGTGCAAACGCCACGTGGGCTGGAGTGGGCAGGTTGAAGATACCGAGTGACTGGAAGAACGGGTGAGTCCTCAGCCAAACGGTCTTGAACACAGTCTAGCAGCAACCCACCTGCAGCGGCCTTTTTGGAGTTAGCAGTAGAAGAGAAATATAAGAAGTTACCTCTTTGTCCTCAGATAATTTTACATATGCCCAAATTGTGTATTTTTCATTTCATACTCCAGCACCTTCATGTTGTGAGCATTAACCCTTTTCAGTCCATGTTCTTGAGAGGTGATACACTTAGTCAATTGATGTCACTAGTCATCTAAACTTCTGAGGCCTTGTCTTGAGAGCCTGAAATATATTCTCATGTATTTTCTGTGCTCAGTTTGCCTTTTTTACACTGTAAAGTTTTTGGTGAAACACAATATGACTTATGAAGTAAAAAGACCAATCGTGTAATTCACAAACTGGCTCTGAAAACAATTCTTGCAGAAGAGTTCCCAATAGGTTTTCAGCAAAGGCAGCTTTGTGAGGTGTGTAGGTGTATATGGATACAGCTACTTAGGTGACTGCTATGTTTAAGTTAGCCATTGTTTTCTTTAATATTTTGATGTCTATGCTTTCTTTGCTAAGTTACATTATTTGGCATTCAGTCTGCGTCTGTTCAGCCATTCAACAAATATGTATTGGCCACCAGGCACTATATTAGGCATATTAGCATTGGGGATATAGCAGTGAATAAGAAATGCACAGGCCCTACCATCATAGAGCTTACAGTGTAGGGGGTGAGAGGTGCAAAATGTGCCATAAATAAATTTATATATAATACAGTGTCTCCTAGCAGTAGTAATAAATGTAAAGGGAAAATAAATCAGGGCAAGGAAATAGAAAGTGCTAGGAATGGCATTGCTAGAAGGCATCTTTGAGGAGATGATTTTTGAGCAAAGACCAGATGAAGCAAGACTGACCCATATAAATAGCTTTGGGGAGAATTCCTGTTACAGTAACAGCAAGGACAGTCCACTGAGGTGGGAACAATTTTGGTATTTGGAAAATCGCGAGAGAACCAGTTTATTGCTTGTTTTTTGTAAAGTCATTCGGTCCAAATATGGTGGTTCTTGGAGACAGGGAGAGTGGGAAAGCTGCCATCTCAATATTCTTTCCTTAGGATCTTGAAGATATGCTTCTTTTGACTAATAACCATTTTGATGAGATTACTTGATAGCTGAGAGCACAATGGGTGGCCTGGGCACAAAGGTGTCTCATCAAAATGGCCCCAAGTTGGTTCTGTCATTGAAAAGTAGCCCAGATAACTGATTAGGGATTATAGACTAGTCTTGTAAGTTGGCTTGATTCCCCCTTCTGGTTTGACCTGTCTTGGCCAAATCTTAAAGGAGTAGCACAGGAGGACCAGATGCCAAGCTGGCTAAACAAATGAGTGAATATAAGAAATAAATAAAAATTAATTTTGGCTAATGGAACTGCCAGGTGCCCCCTCTCCTTCCAGATAGGACACCATCAGGGAGATAAAACCCTTCAGTTCAACATGTTCCTACCTTTTTCAGCTGTCCTTTGTGGAAGGTCCACGTTCAGATGGGGGAGAGAAAAATTACTAGTTACTTGTATATTCTATTACTTACAGATCATGTAAAAGAAAGGACGCCATCTTTGTTTAGTGATAGTAGGAGATGTATACACATTAAAAAATGGCCTTTTTGGGTAATTTTTATATGTTAGGAAATTAAATGGTGTATATGTTAGGAAATTAAATTGTGGAAAAAATGGTATAGCAAAAGATCAGTCAAGTGAACTTGGGATACTGGAAAAGGAAAGAAGATGCTTGACCAGTTGTCTGGGTGGCTTAAAGTGGGTAAAAGTGTCCGAGTAGAGGAGGGTAGTTCATGGGCATGAGCATGATGGAAATATTCCTCAGTATCCTATTTACTCTGATTCCATGTTATGTTCCCTAAGCTGCTTTCCCTCCCCTCCTTCTCAATCAATCACCTCTACCACGGCTCCTCCCCCCATTTCAATTTATTGAGCAATTATTATGTGCCAGACACTGCTGGGGGCCAAAAAGAGTGATGTTCAGAGTTCATTAATAGAAGGCAGAGAAGTAAATCAATAATTGTGACACAAAGGTGTTGAGTAAAGGAAGTATATACAAGATGCGGAGGTGATGCAGAAAAGAGAGTGATCAACTTTGCTTAGAAGCTACAGTGTCAGGGAAGGCTTCACGGCAGCAGAACACACATGATGCATTTTAAAGGAGGACTAGGAGTTTACCACATAGATGGGGGGAGGGTTCATGGAGTGGGAACAGGATATACAAAAACTCGAGGCAAGGATTTGCACTAGGCTTTTAAATAACTAGTTCAGTAATGCTGGAGAGCTGTGCAAGGAATGGATCCCAGAGGGACTTGAAATCCACACTAAGGGGTTTGGATTTTTATTATCCTGTAGGTCTCAAAGGGGCGATCTTTGGACAATCAGAACTACTAAATCAATCTTGAGGTTGAAACCCAATAGTGTGGACCTTTCACAAGCACTTCAAGTAATTCTTAAGCAGACAGAAGTCTGGAAACTTGTAGACAGAAGACAGCTAATAAAGGATTTTAAGCTGAGGACTTATGACCCAAAGGGCTCGCAAGTCAAGGGTTCTCAAAGTGTAATCTCTGGACCAGCAGCATCAGCATCACCTAACTGGGAACTTGTTAGAAATGGAAAATTTCAAGCCCTACCCCAAACTGACTGAGTCAGAAACTCTGGATGGAGCCCAGAAGTCTGTTTTAACACACTCTCCAGGTGATTTTGAGGAGACCCACTACCCTAGCTTAGACAACTTTGGTAGCAATGTGTAGAAGAGGTTTGGAGAATGTCAAGGAGATTTAAAGCAAGACAGCCAACCATTTTAAAAAGTACATGCAAATAGAAAATGGGAGGAGGGGTGGGGTGTCACCACTGTGTGGGTGATAGAAAAAGTCATGTGCATGAATAAGATAATGTAGGGACACGTGGAGTGAAAAGAGAAAGAAGGACAGAATTCTGGTGAATAACAACATTTAAGCGTAGAGGAAGAGGAAGTTTTCAAATGAACAAGACTAAGAAAATAGAATTCCAAGAGATGAGGTGAACTAGAGTTTCAAGAAAGGAATGATCAACAGTATCAAATATTCAAGAGACTGAGAATTGACTGTTGAATTTGGTTATTAGATCATTGTAACTTTAGTAAGAAATTTTAATGGAGCAAGGGGGGCGGAGGTCAGTTGCAGTTGGTCCAGAGTAGTGAATTGGAATGAAGAAGTAGTGAACTGGAAAGAAGAAGGGTTCTTGGGAGCCTTTGGGAAGAAGACTAGCATTTCCTCTGAGTTAGAAGGGAGGTTAGATACACACAGATGGATAAAGGAAAGTAGCAGCAGGAAGTGGAAGAAACACATCTGATAGCATAAACTCGTGGTCAAGTAAGAAGCAATTATCATTTTAGGGTGTGAGGAGGCATCTAGGAGGAGTCTTAGAATAATGGAATGGCCTTTGTAAACTTTGGGAATGAGGCCACTGCTGAGGTGGTAAACCATAAATTTCCAAGACTCTCACTACCATGGCTTTATGATTTTCTCTGGTCTAACTCAGTAGACGCAGTAGAAGGGTAGAGTAGATGGATGGAAAGAGTCCTGGTTTGGAGATTTGCCCAGCAGATATGGCTAAAGGACTAGTGAACAAGAGAGGTAATGGTGCTGGTGAGAACAGTTGAGATGATGCATCTTGGGGTCTGGAAAGACCAGGGAAGGAAGAATGAAGTCTGGTGGGGGTATCCTCTGTCAGAAGGAGTATGGGTGGGCCAGGCATTAGTAATCTGAGCAAGTAGAAGGAATAAGGGAGTAAGGAAAGGAGAAGTTCTGAGAATGGAATATGGGAGTTTAGGATCACAGAGTTCTGGGTTGTGGAACAGCCTGATGTGTAACCCTGGAAGCAAATGGCCAAAATTGAGTAAAGGTAAAAGCTGTAAGCAATTGTGGCAAGGGTGTCGGATGGGTGTTCCTCAGAAACACTGAAGTCATCCAGAATGATGGTGGGACATGAGTTAGAGAGGAAACAGCTTGGTGCCAAAACTGGGAAGTCTGGGACATTGACTACATCGTGGCCACAAAGAATGGTAAAAGTTAAAATAGCTGGATGCCATATATTTTGGTAATAAGAGATTTTTGTATGAGATGGGAAGACACAATGGTGCAGAAGCGGAAGTGGGAAACTGGAGAACATCTTCTTGGCTCTTTGTAGTCTGTAACATGGAAAAAAACGTGCAACCTTTTGTGCAGGGAAAGAAGTGTCCTCAAGGGAGTGTCAAGTTTTATTGACGTCCAGGAAGTGGAAACAGCATTCAGTGAAGAGACTGTAAGGAGAGAAGGACTCCAGAGGAGCTGTGGGAAAGATTAGGAGTGAGGGGAACTGTGTGTTGCCAGTTGGGGGCAGTGGGCATGAGATTCAGGAGAGAGAGACAGAGGAGAGAGGGGATCTGGGAGTATATAGGAGAAAAAGACATTTAGGGCGGTAGTGAAGGGTGACAGAGCAGGCCTGAGTAGTGTAAAGTTCTAAGTGGAATATGGTTGCCAAAATGCTAGCATTTGTATCCCCTTGGCAATGATATTTTTCACTGCAACTATCATCAGGTTGTGAGCCTGGGTCGCATGATTGTTTTTCTAAGGGTCTGTCATTTTGACCCACTGAACACCTGTCCCCATTTTTGTGACAACATATGCCAGGAGAGCAAACTTTCGCTTTTCTTTTCCACCAGAGCGTTATTAGCATAATCACTCAAATGAGAGAATAGTCCCCTTTGATTGCTTCAAGTAATAGAAAAACTGAGTTCACATCTGTTGTAAGTGGGCCCACATAACTTGTTAAGATGCAGAGTTTTGAGAAGGAATAGCTTTTTTTCCTTCTCATTTTTCATTACAATATCCATTGATTTATACTGGGTATCTTGGGTGACATGTATGATTGCAACAGTAAGAGTGAAGTTGCAAATATTTGACAATTATTACGATGTAAAATAACAAAAACCAGAAAAATTTACTGAAAGAAATCATCAGGACTTTTGCTGTGAGACCAAACCTTGAAGTAATAAAAAATGACATCAAACAGAACAGACCAGAACAATGAGCCTGATGCATATAATCCACTTTTCCTATTATTGATTTTGATGACCCCATGTCCTCCTCTAGTTCATAGTGCCATCATAAGCATTATATTTTATGTCATTTATTAGAGTACATTTTTAAAGCATAACAATCTGTTTTAATTACACTTAAATGTCTCTATGGATAAGTTTAATATTTATATTTTTTTAATCAATAGAAAAAGATTTTGATTATATCTTTGGAAACATACTCGAGCTCAACAAACAGCTGAAATCATGTGGCTTTCTAACAGACTCCTTTGAAAAAGTGCTTTACCTTGCAGAATTATTAGCCAGGAAGTACTATAGCATTAAGTTATTGCAAAGCTTCGTGATTCATCCGGTAAAGCACATGGCTCTGTACTTCGTGGGTTTCTTATATTTAGCTACGTCCTCCTTCATCCTCATAGAGAAGTGATCCCTGCATTGCTCATGAACCTCAAGGCTACTAAATCATCTACTGTGTGCTGGTCAATCAGTGGTGGTCCCCGATTTTATACTATCTGGACTGACACTGAACTCAGGCAATCACCCTTCTACCATCTCCCATTCCTCTCCATGCTTGGAAGGGTGCTTGCTCCCTCTTCTGGCCTGACTTTACTAGAAAAGGTGTTGACCAAGGAGGCCATGCATTCTTTGTCATTCCATGTTTTGAGCTGACCCTCCTGCTGGAAGTGTGTAAAATCATACTCCTGGCAACATTTAACTCCCAGATTCATGTTGTCATCAGATAGGACAGGCCATGGTGGAATGTGGCCCTAATCCCCATCCTGGTGAGAATTGGACCTGCCCTTAACCTCTCCATTCCAATCCCAGACAAATGAATCTTACATTCTCCAGCACCTCTTCAGGCAAGAACACAAGGCCCCAGTAGACAAATGAATCTCCCACCCAATTTTACTCAAATGTGATTATTATATGCTAAACATTAGACATAAAAATAACAGTTTATCTTGGACCTATGACTTTATCATCAATAGGAGTCAACCCATTTTGTGATGATGGAAGTCTCAAACCCCCTCTCAAGGAGTATGGAACGCTGATATTGCCCAGCTCATTAGCAGAGATCCAACAGGACTTCACAACCAAACCAATTAAGACCACAGAAAACCTCAGAAACATTTGTTTTTAGTTACCATTCTCTAATTTTTTAAATGATCAAAGCAAAATTCTCAATGCCTGAGTGTCTCCCTAGTACCTTCTGCTGGACTTGCAATTGTGTTTGCAAGTCAAGTCAAATTCTCTCCAAATTGTAACTAAATGGTTCTAAATCCTGCTCCTGGTTGTTGTAAACAACTGTTTATAACAGTTGTTTGATTTGCTGTTTGACTTGCTACCATCTATTTCCTCTTTTTCATTAGACTCTTCAAGGGTTTAAGAGTTCTAAGGTACCCAGTGCAATATTACTAAGCTCTTGATAAATATTACTTGTTGAGGATGTTGATGTTTATATTTTTAAGTTCCCCAGAATCCACAATTTTGACTTGGCCAACATTTTGAATTTTAGAGCTTAGATTAGGGTAACCATCCTAATGGGGTTCTTGGTCAGGTCTCTTCATAGTCTATGTGAAGCAGAGAATAAAAACCAAATTCCCTCTATCTGGTCCATTTTGCAAAAAAGAAGGAAAAAAAAGTTGGCCTGGGAGGGCCATTTTGCCAATATGTATAGGTCATTATCTTCTTAAGCAGTCATTAGCACTGAAGGAAAACATTAGAACATGCATGCATTTCACTTCAAAGTCAACATTGTAAGTCAGCCACCCCCATTTAGGGGACTAATAGTTGATTTGAAGGTGCCCTTTGAGAATTTGATTTTGCAGCCCTTTCTAGGGCACCAAGTAGATCCTCCAAAAACCAGCAGCACCCATTCCGTCCCTCTGGATGGAAGCAGGCGATCTGATTCCCATCCAGCCATTCTCAGGGCATTCATTTTTCAGGCCCAAGTGGGTGACCAAATCGGTAATCTCAGGTCATTTTGGGGAACAATTTCAGGGGAAAAATAGTTTTCTTTAACATAGAATGGAATTTCATCAGTGCCAGGCTAGCCCCGGTCCACAGGAAGTTTATGAATGTTTGTGACAGTTGATAGGCTGGGAAATAGTCAAAGGAGAGATCCACACTTTAGCAGCCAGACACTTACTGAGCAGGTGAGCCAGCTTCTAAGGCCTTCTGGATTGACTGACGAGGAAAGCTCAGAGTAGAGAATATTTCCAGACAGTTATCATTGTGTCTCATAATGATATCCACACACCCACACGCCTGAAGAGGATGCTACAAATGAAAGATGCCGGAGTCTAAGGAACATGGCAGCCATTTAATAAATCTACATAGGCGCCTCAAATTGAACTCACTTGTTAATATGTAAATGGTGGCTTCTCAGGCTATCCCCAAATAAAAATATATCCTCTAAGTGTTACAAACAAAAATCTAAAATAATCATAAAATAGTTTAAATATTTCATTACTTGGCTCAGAGTTCTGATGGTAAAGCAAAGTGCAGTTCCTTCGCCCTCTCACATTCTAACTGGAACGTGGTCCTTATCAGAGCGTAGACACCACAGTGCACTGAGATTGACACAAAGCCTGTCTGCCACATTTTCTGATAAGGCAGGAATGTACTTTTCAAATCTCCTGAACATGGCCTTCCTCATCCGTCACCAATATATTTCTTCACCTTGCTTGCCTAGAAGGGAAAATTGCCATACCTTAGGACTTTTCTTACAGGTTGACATCTCATTGGCTCTTGGTACAATGTCTTATTCCCAGTGAGAATGCAAAAACACTGACCAAAGGCCTATTCACTGCTCCCCTTGCTCACACATCGCAGTGCCCTCTGAAAGCAGAACTCATCAGCTGGCCTGCCAGTTATCTCTGCCATAGACACTGGCTTCAAAGGTGTAGGACAAGATTTCAAAATTGCTTGTAAGGCTTATCAGGGAAGAAGAGAGAGAGGACTATGTATCTGTTGCAGGGCATCAGCGTCCCATTTCTCACTGGAGGAGGTAACTTCAGTTCAGCCCCTACCCAGCCCAGCACCAGCCTTGGCTGTGAGGTCTGTCCAGAGGTACTGCTAGCCCTTAGAGAAATTTCTGCAATGACTGAGCTTCTGGACAGAATTCAGCCAGACTTGAACCTGAGAAGAGGTGCCTAGGGCTAAAAAAAGATCCTATTTTTCTTTGTATCTGAAACAAGATAGTTGTCTTAGAAGGTCTGAAAGTCTTGATACCCTGAAGGGTTTTGCCTTGAGAAGGGCTCTTGTGAAGCCCTCTTTGGGATAGCACCAAAAATCTGCCAGCAGGTTAGATTCGTTCTCCTTCCTCTCTCCAGCTGAAAAGGAATGGCCCATTTGAACTTCTAAATAACAAATAGAATCAGATTCGTTTATTGCTTCTGCTTGCGTATAGACAGGGGAAGAGCAAGTTTCAGTGCCTGGGGTGGGTAGTGGATGAGGGGGACCATGGAAAGCAGAGGGGTCCCTTGAATCTGCTCTTGAGCAATGGAAGGAGAGGGAGAAAGGAAGGCTCCCACTGGCTAAAATGAAATACATTTTCAAGAAGGGCAGCTGTCACCAAGCAGTAATGATGGCTACCCTGCTAGGACTCGGCCTTGTCCTCCTGGGGCTCCCGGCTTACCCTCTCCTGCACTGCTGGTCCCAGCCTAGTATGGACGGAGTGTGAAGCTGAGCTACAGGTGTTTTCTGCTAATGCTCCACCAATTTAAACACATTAAGTTTGGAGTGTAGTTCTGCCTATATGTGAGGCTTTTCTCTAAGAAGACATCCTGTTTTTGGACTCTGATATCGGGAAGAAAGCAGATCCCCTCACTCTTGCATACCTAAATGAAGATTCAGCACATTTCATTGAGGTAACCCTCAGCTCAGCTCCCACCCTCCCCAGCTACTGGATTTATAAATCAGAGGGCAGGATAGTGGCAGTTGGAGTCCCAAATTAATAGAAGCCAGAGCCAGAAAGTCTTCTTGGACCATGCCAGTCTCCAAGTTTGCTCTTTAGTATAGATTCTGACTTTCTGTGCTGGCGTATGGAGCCACCTTGGACAGATCTGCAGGGATTGCAGGGAAAGAGAGTGGGTGAATTCACCCACTTGGATATCTAAGTGTACGTTAGTTTGCATTTCCAAATCTGCTTCTATTCTGGATAGTACACTTTTACAAAGCTTATCAGAAAACTTGTCTAAAAGAACACATGCTTTAAAGAGCATTAAAAAGCATGAAGTAAATAGGAGGCCTTCAAACCTCAATAGCAACGTTTTCCAACACGGGCAAAGGATTTCTCTTTCTTTCAAAAGGCATAATCACACCCAGCTCTCAATGGTCACAGATAATGGCAGTGGGGAGTAACGCAACTCACAGGTCCCAAACCTCATTGGAGGCCAGCATTTCATCCTCTTCCCTCACCTGACCTTTCCCTGCCTGCTCATAGAGACTTATTTAAACTTCATCTCTTGGTCCTTCTCTTGACCTCTCTTCTGGCAAATGGACTAATTAATAAATGGTCAGAAGGCCGAAGAAAAAGAAGAGGCCAAACTAAGCCCAAACTTGGATAACCTGTGCCTGGAACAATGGCAAGTTGTCCCAATAGTAACTTCCAGATGAATCACGACATTTTCTCAGACACCAGCAGGTGAACTGATGTCATTCTATTTGCCTCCCACTTCTTCCATCCAGAATCACTGATCTCCGCTGGGGCTGGTAAAAACAGCTGGTTGAGGTCTCTAGTCTCTGGCCATTCTTAGGGATGGTCATTTTATTCCTAAGTGTAACCCCTTCTGGTGTGATCCACGTGTTTTCTGCCAACTCCCCACAAAGAAGGCCAGGAGAAACTGTCTGGGTGGGACTTCTAATAGGGGACAGCAGGACCTTGGAATCTGTCACTGCGGATGATGGGGGCGGGTGGTCCATAATGGGGAAAGGAGGACTGAATAAGATTAGGCTCTGAGGTCTTCCTGGCCTTGACCTGTGGAAAGGCTTAGAACCCCCTGATGGTCGCTCTATTTTTGAAGAAAGCAGGTTGTCCCCCGATGGCTCTGTCTCTGATGTGCGCTTTCTGCATTGCACTACTGCATCCTGGGTGGAGAGCAGGTTAGCTAAACCTGGTTCTGGAGAAAGGGTGGGTCCCTCACACATGCGAGATGCAGTGGCATCCACTGCCAAGGACTCAATGGCTCCTGTATCTTGCTTTGGTTTCTCTTCCTTTGGGCTTTCCAAGGAGAGAGAATCACCTTTGGCAGTTTTCTGAGAGGTCCCACCAGTTGAGTTGGGTTCCTCTTGGCTCCTTTCCAGAGGCTGAGTCCCATTCTCCCCTGAGCTCTGAGAGGGCAGGGGCTGTGGGATCTGTGTGTACTGAATCTTGGGTGGGATGACTGGGACTGCCCTGGCCTGGCACATTTTGACCATGAAGGAGGTTCTCACAGCTGACACACTCACGGGAGCTGAGTTTCGGCGGCCTGTCAGGGCGTGAGCAACAATGTCCGGGTCCTGAGGGTCCTGGGAGCAAACCCTCCAGGGGTCTACTTTACAGTGAGATGAGGTCATCCACGTGAACTTCGGGTCTCCTGGCTCAGAGAGCTGCATTCCAGGTGAACCAGATGAGGCCACATTCTCAAACCGGAAGAGGTCAGTGATGGGAATGGCAGAGTCCAAGTTGAGGGAAGAAGGCCTATTTTTCCCTTTTGGGGGCCCGCACTCAGTGGTCTTTAGCGGTAGCTTCGGGGGATGCTCTCCAGGTGAGGTGCTGTCCTGCACGCTAGGTGAATTCTCCTGGCTGCTCTGCGGCCCAGAAACACTGCCTTGCTCAATCTGAGGGTTGCAGTGCTCCAGGGGTGTCCCCTGTTCCTTTCCCTCTGCTAGGCTGACAGGGCTGGTTTCTGCTGGTTTGGGCTGCAAACCACCTGGTCCCTTCTGGTTGGGAAGAGCCTCTGTCCCTTTCGGGCAAGACAACTCTCTGAAGGAACTCAGGGCTTTCTCATCCCATCCAGTAATCTCTCTCCTGGGTGACAGGTGCTGCAGAGGGTCAGAATTCCCCTCTGCTTCAAGGTTAGCACAGCTGCTGGAGGAGGGACCCTCGAGAGTCCACTGGCTCTTAACTGTGGTTTTGCTATCTAGAGAATGGCTCTGGCGAAGGCTGGGCCTGTGGGAAAGCCTCTTCTCCAGTCGCAGGCCCTGGGAGCCCTGCATCTGGGCCTCTTGCACATCTTTCAGGGTAGGGGAATGAAGAGGACTCGTCACCCACTGGGGCTCCTCCCAGGGTTCCACCATCTCCAGGCCATGCTGCGCATTGTCTGTCACAGTGTCGTCTTCGTCACAGTCCGAGGGCTCCTGTACTGAATGGGCTACATCCACCTCTCCTTGTGGGGAGATCTCAACCTCCCTTGTGGGGCTTGGAAAACCAGAGCCTTTCCCCTCAGGAGCAGCATCCTTTGAATTTTGCTTTTCCCTTTGTCCTGGAGCAGCCTCGTCTTCCTGACAGAGACTGGGGATCCCGGGGCTGCCTTTGGACTTCAGCTGGTCTGTATCTGCATTTGTCTTCAAATTCCTGGATGAGTCTTCTCTCTCAGGGCCGCCCTCCAACAGCTGGACTCGAGGCGCCTCCTCCATTGGGGTTGGGGGGGGAGGAGCAGGCGGGAGCACAGGAGACGGATTCCCTGGACCTCCCACCTCCACCCTCGCTTGTGGAGAAGCCGCCTCAAACGGCACTATTTCCAGAGGAGCTAGGCTGCTGGGGTCTGGCCGCTGGCCCTTCTCGGGCTCAGATCCAGGCAGGCTGCGGCTTGCTTCGGATTTTTCTCTATTGGCTGCTGTGGAGGCCCCCGGTGTGCTCTGATTGGTTGGATCCCTAGTCCACTCCTCCAGGGGGGCGGAGACTGGAGCTGGGGCCGAGCCACAAGACGAGCTCCCAGGAGGCTCCAAGGAAGCACAGGGCGCCGGACTGAACTCCAGAATTGGCTGAGTGGGGCTGATCTTTAGGGCAGGCGGTGGCAACGAGGAGAGTTCCTCCTCAGATTCAATAATTTTCAGTTCCTGTTGAATCTCCGGCCAGATCAGGGCGTTGGCCAGATCATCTTCATCCTGAAAAACATCAAGAAACTGGTTATTTTAGAACCAAAGGCTGTCGGTGCTGACATCCGCACTCTTTCCCAGTGAGACTGAAGAGACTGGCGCATTGCCAGGCTGCGCCACCTCAGCAAATAAAGGACACAGCATGAATAATAACCGTGGATGTTTATTCAGGGCTTACCATGTCCCGTTACATGCTTTTACTGTACTTTCGTGTTTAATTTTCCCTAAAAGATAACTACCGCCATAATTACTCCCATTTTAGAGAGCAGGAGACTTATGTTCACATAGATTAAACAATTTACCTAAGTCACACAGCAGCAGACCGGGATTGAAATCCAGCTCTGTCTACACCAGAACATGAACTCTTAATCCCTCTGCACTGTTGCCTTATAAAACAAACCGACCCCTGGTCTCATTTAACCTCAGCTTTACCAGTTGGCACACAAGACTCAGATTCTCCCAGTGGAATGAAAATGTTAACTTGCCCTGAAACCTACTTTCCAAATAAATAGAGATTTTTTTCCCCCAAGGAAATACATATTTCACATGGAAAGAAAATTAACATGCATTAAAAGAAAGTAGAATACAAAAACAACAAAATCTTATATTTCTACCACCTACAGATAACCACCATGAATGAGATGGGGTGCCTCTTCCTGCACCTTGTTTGCTGTCCTTGTTTTCCCGAAAGTCCAGCTTCTCTTTGTTGTTCTCGACTCTTCCCTTTCCGGACACAAAGCCCAAAGCTTCAGTCAGGAAAGGGACAAAGGGAGTTCTGATTGGGGCCAGGGAAACAGATTTCAGTGCCTATCATTTTTTGTCCCAAGGAGAAGCAGTTTGGGGAGGCCTCTCCGGCCAGTGAGGGTGAAAGACTTTCTGAGAAGTCTGACCTGCTGCCAACCTGACATCACTTCTCACCTGGCTCTGATCATATGTCGTTCATATTAGTTAATTTGACGCTTGTCTTATCTTTCCCAATGGACTGTGAGCTCCCCGAGGTCAGGGACTGTGTTCCCTCATCTTTGATTCCTCGAGGCCAAATGGTACCTGGCGTACTGTGAGCGGTTGCTCAATGAAGGGTCCGTTGAACTGAAATGAATTCAGTGTTTTCTTTTGAGTTATTTCCTTCAGATAACTCTCCAGGTGTAAGATTCCTTGGTCAGAAGGCAGCGATATTTTTGAGATCTGATTCCATTGTATTGCACTGATTTGTGTACGTGTCTATTTTGTCTACTAGACTCTGCCCTCCTTCAGGCCAAGGGCAGCCTTTTACTCATCTCTTTACTCTCCTCAGCACCTACATTATTGATCTTTGCCTAAGAAATCAATAAATTTCAATGAATAAATGAACATCTACACTCCCCTGCACCCCACTCTCTGCCATCTCAGTAAGGGGACCATAGTGCATCTTTCGCTCAGATCAGAAACCTATGGGGTGTCCTTGACACTTCCTTCTTCCTCACTGGCTATTCAATCTTTTACTGGGTCCTGTTCACTCCACCTTCTAAATAGCTCTTAGATCCTTCCATTTCCACCTCCCCTGCCTCCTGCCCCCAGTCTAAACCACCATCTTTTCTCCCCTGGTCTGCCACATGCTAGCCTCCTAATTGATATCCTCACCCCTTCTCCTGCCCTTCTCCTCACAGAATAGAGTGACATTTAAAAGATAAAATTCTGAACAGATCAAAAGAGTTTCCATTGCCCTTAGGTTAGTCTCCAACTCCCTTCCAAGCAGGCCTGTCTGACGTGGCTCCTGCTTCCCTCTGGGCCTCACTTTCTCTAGTCCACGTGCCCGTTCGCCAGCTCTCTTCTCCTTCCTTGAATGTTTTGTGCTTTTTCCCACCTCAAATTCATGGTATGCTTACTTTTTCTGCCTGGAAGTATCTCCTTTCCTATTCTTCCCCCTCCCCCTTTCTTCTAGCTAAGCTCTCAGTCTGTCTGTTCTTCAGAGAAGCCTTCTCTCACCATTGTGACTCCCCTCCTCCCTGTTATATGCTCCCACAGAACTCCATACTTCCTTATCACTCTAGAAATCACTTACTTAGTGATCTTTCACCCACCAAGCTGTCAGCTCCAAGAAGGCAGGGACAGTGAGCATCTGGCACTCTGCAGCCATCCCAGTGCTCAGCAGAGGGCCTCCCACAAAGTAGGTGTTTAATACATGTTTTTAAATGAATGAATGAATTGATGCCTTTACTTGTTCCCATGAATCCACCTGGTGCTCCTTCCAGCACTAACTGTGTCTGCTTCTCAAAGCAGTTTAGACTTGATCCCTACCAGAATTCAATACCCATAATAATCTCTGTATCCTTCTCCTTCTACAAATGCAAACATGTCTTACAAGAATCCTTATTAAGCCCTCCTGAGGCCACTGTGGTGCCATGCACTGCCCTAACTCTTAGTATATGGGCCTTTTGTGCATCCCCCAGAAACCAAGCTCCTGGAAGCAAGTTAAAGGCAAAGAGTTTCCTTTTCCCCTTTAGCACACTCCTCCAGGTCACAGAGCTGCCTCCCAAATGCAGGACTCCTCCCTGGATGTTCCTGGAAAACCTCCTTACACCTTCATCTTATGCTAGGACATCCCATAAAACCTTGGAAAATTCACCTCTAAAAAGTGAAAGACGTTTAGTAAGCTCTCACATCATGTTTTAACTTCTCCAGAAGCCATCGGAGGAAGAAATGGGTCCCAGAAATCTTTCACAATATTTTTACAGACAAGCATAGACAACTACCCATCTAGGATGTCTGGAAGAAGAGAGCTGTACCCAAGAATGGTCATCATATTTGGGACCAGGATATGACAAGTAGGTTTTGTGTTGCTTCCAGGATTGAATGTCATTACATTCCAAAGACATGTTACTGGTTTATGGTGACTTGTGGTCAGAAATAGGGTTGAGTCTGACCTAGTGAATCTGAACGGGATGGTTCCTTCCCATCACCATAGGACCTCTGAAAAGTCCACTGCAGAAAATCCCAGACCTGATTAGGAGGTTATCTCCTCAAGTCCCTTTGGTAGAAACAAGTTCTTCCTCCCAAAATAAGTAAATAAATCTACTTTAAGCTGTACCACGAGCTCTTGAGAAAAAGAGGACTCTACTAGATGGACCAGGCAGGGAGTCCCCCTTACCATCTCATGGAGAAACACTGCTTCGGCTCTGGCCCTGGGGCTCTCCTGCAGAGCACTGGACTCCACCTGGCCAGCCTCTTGACTCTCCTCCACTGCCTTCCCTCGATCCAGCCTCTTCTCTAATTCACTTGAATGTTGAGAGCCCAGGGCGACTTCCGAGATTTTCTTCTCCTCCAGTTGGGCACCTGGCTCCAGGGAAGGGCCTTTGCTGCATTCCACTGTCCTCACTGCTTCAGGTCCTGGCTTGGCATCCTCAAGAGCCGCCTTCTTAGCTCCAGAAGCTGCAATGAGGATGAGAGTTATCAGTGGAAGGAGACTTCCTTTCAAGAGAGGCCATTCCCAGCACACTCACTGTCCTGTACCAGCCCTGCTTCACGAGGATGGAGGGAGTTCCCACAGCTCACTGCCCTGCCACATTCTTTACCCTTTCCTCCTAGCAATGTCCTGTCCTCAGATGCCAGAGTCACGGACTGTCAGGGATGGCAGCGACCTCAAGGATCATCTAGTCTAGTGCTTCTTAACTGGACACCATCTTGCTCCTCCCCTCCCCAGGGGACATTTGGCAATGTCTGGAGACAGTTTTGGTTGTCACAGCTGTGTAGGGGGAGTGGCTACTGGCATCTAGTGGGTAGAAGCCAAAGATGCTGCTAAATATCCTACAGAAGATAGGAGAGCCCCCACAACAAAGAACCACCCAGCCCAAAATGTCAATAATGCCGAGGTTGAGAAATCCTGCTCTAATCCAATCTTTCACTTCAGAGATTAGTAAACTCAGACCCTGAGAAGTCAGGCTTGTTGCCTAAGGTCAGAGAAATCTATTATTTACACCAAGCTACAAAGATGTATTATGATTGTGATTGACAGCTTCCTGTGTGACTCTTCCCAGGGGTTATCTGCACATCAATTTGGATACATCTAAAATGATTAAGCTCTGATCTTGAACATCTACCAAGGCAGGGGACAGGGAGGCAGACCTCAAGTTTGGCCTCTACTGTGTTGCATGATGAAGGTCCTATTTCAGTGTATAAGGCTGTTTTCACTGTGTAAAATAAAGACTAAGTACCTAGGACAGTGCTGGGTACCTAGCAGATCCTTGGTAACGTTATTATTATTTACATTGGAATTAAAGAAATCTGAGTTCAAATTCTAGTTTCTCAGTGAATCTTGTAATCTTGGCACAACGGCATAACAGTACACTGCGGGGCTGTCGTGAGGATAAAGTAGATGGTGGAGGCAAAAGCCTATTAGTGTCTGACATAGGGTACAAGCTCAAGGTTTATTGGTTAAGAACAAACTCTGCTCATTGCCACGGGTTATGCTGGTGACTTAACTCAAGGTGTCTCAGCACAATGCCAGCCTTGAAACTCAGTCAGACAGCATCCTGACATCTGAACTAATAACGCCTCAGCATTGACAATCGTGCCACTTTCCTCTGCCCACTACTTAGCAGGCTTATGTTTGAAATTTAATTTAATTATTGAATATGTAAAACATCTACAGAGTTCAAAAGTTAAAACTATATAAAAAGGTATTTTTAGAAAAATTTTGCTTTCATCCCTGTTGCTTCCACTCTTTTCCACACCTCCACCTCCCTTGGGGATAACCATTTTTATACTAATATACTGGCTCATACAGATTTATTCTGCCATAATTCATTTTTGCATACATAAGCAGATACCTTTACTGTATGTACTTTATTTCCCACCTTTACTACACAAAATATAGTATATACTGTATACTGTTCCATGCTTTGCATTTTTTCACTTAAGAATATATCTTGAAATTTATGCCATATTATATATGAGATTCATTGTTCTTTAGGATGTGGCCTCATTTGGGTTCTCCTCAAAGCAGAGCCTGAGCCAAGGTCCTGTCAGCAGGTAGCTTATTTGGAAGGTGGTTCCATGAAGTAGGAGTGAGGAGGTGAGACAGTGATGGACGAAAAGTCAATAAAGAATATGTTATTGAGCTGGTTACCACAGTGAGCAACCAGGACTCAATCCCTGGTGGCCCTCTGGGGAACCATGAGGAATGTGCCCCACAGTTATTCCTCCAAAGGGTGGGAGGCTGGGTCACTAAGCCACCAATTCCCATGTCCTATTGGTTGAGAACTGCCCCAGTTAATTCTCTGTACTTCTGGACCATCCAGAGCAAGGGCTGGGTGAGATCCTCCCTTTAGAAAAAGCCCTGAGGCAGAAAACCAGAAACACAAGGCAGACACCTGAGATAGGATGCCTTCGGTGTGCACAGAAACCATCCCCTGCAGATGCTCAGGAGCTTGAGGAAATGTGGTGTAGGGCTCACAAAGCTACAGACTCCATGGGACTCAATTGTGTGGATGCACCCTACTTATTAAACTGATCTCCCAAAGATGGATATTTGGGTTGTTTCCAGTATTTCGCTATTACAAATAATGCCGTGATATGCATATACATTTTGTACTTGTGATGCTATTTATTTAGGATAAATTCTTGGAAGTGAAACTTTTGGGTAAAAGCCTAATGCATCAGTATTTTTCAAAAATATATTTTTAGCATTCTACGAAGATCTCTTAGTTGAACGTGTTTGCCAGTGTCTCTTTTCGTAGAGCTCAGTGTCTTCCTTCCATTGACTATGACCATGAATATGGACTCTTAAAATGAGGCATGGAGGAAGGGCCTGTGCCAAATGTGAGCTGTTCGCATCACTCACTCTCCTGCTCAAAGCCCTGCTCACTCTGACTCAGCCACATCTTCTCCTCCTCCTCCTGCCAGGCCTTATACCTCTCTGTTCTGGTCCTCCCTGTGATTTGAACCTAATCCATTCTTCAAACCAGAAACCTAACTCCTCCTCTTTGGAGCCTTCCCTGACCACTCTCTCCTTCCTCCATCTCCTGCAGCACTCACTGTTATCATCCATGTGGTGCCAAGTCATAAGCCTACCATTTTCTTTTCACATGTATGGGGCTTCCAACCCTGGGTTAAGTTCCTCAGGCCAGAGGCATATCTATTCCAAGAAATTATCTGCTAAGAGCCTATGAGTCCAATACATTTTTGCTGATTGACAGATTTGAAGGATACTTCTAAGCTATAAAAGAATCTCTATAGCTCACAAAGGAAGGGCACTGGCAGGTTCCCAGGACAGGCCACATGATGCACAAAGTGGGTGACCACGGGGCAGAGACTGCTAATTGTCCCCTAATATCCATTCTCTTCTTCTTTAGTTATAAATAGAAACTGGCCCCCCACCCCCAGGTTTTAGGGGGGCACATGGCTGTCTAGCTAGTGACAATATTTCTCAGCCTCCATTGAAGGTAGATGTGGCCATGTCAGTTTTGGCAGGTGGGATGGAAGTGGAAGTGACGGGTGCAACTTCTGGGTCCATTCTTAAGTGGAAGCTGCTTGGCTGCCTCTCCTGATTCCCTTCCCACAGGTGGGAATGTGAGTGTGGGGGTGTTGAGCCCACTTTGACTGTGTGGGCAGGGACAACACCTCTGGGATGGCTGAAGAACCCTGGGACCCCAGAGGAACTCCCAGAGCACAGCCACCTACCTTTGATAGATAAGACAGAAATCAACTTCCATCTTGTCTGAGCCACTGTGTTTTTGGTTCTCTATGTTACAGCAGCTTGGTTTCTACCTTAACTAATAGAATAGCGGGTTTATGAGATAGGCTGCTCCTGGTTAAAAAGATAATAGGGCAAAACAAATTTGTGTAGGTAACTCATATTTCAGATGCACTAAAATATAACTATTTAAAAGAATTCCTTTGTAAATTCTTCAGTAACTCCTAAGATATCTTAGAGTAATTCTGTGTTTTCATTGATCAGGTTTCCTTAAAGCTATATGGTTACTCTGACCTCCCTTTAATAAGAATTTCTAGAAGAGGAAGCAGAGAGTGTTAGTTGTAACTGTTAAGCCAGCCCATAAGCTCTTCCTTCACTTTCAGAACGATCCAGTTTGTGGTTCTTTTCCCCCTCACCCCAAGGATTGAGGTTAGCAAGACATAGTCTTGAATTAGGCAAAAGTCAGATAATCAGTTATGATGATTAATTGAATAATCCTTTTTTTTTTAATTTGGAGCTATTAATGATCTAATTGTGAACACTTTAGTTAAAGTGCAATACTTACTTGCTATCTCTTACTTTTTGGGTCACATTGGAATTTCAGCTAGATTGGCCAAAAGTGGAAGAACTGGTTTGACCAGAGTGACTAGAAATTTTAATTAGGTAACCTGAAAAATCATCTTTAATTTTTCTTACCCACTCCTACTACACAAAAAAGTATTTTATTAAGGAAGGTGAAGTTCTCCATTTGGAATAATTATGGAAGGACGTAAGAAACTTAAGTTAACCTAACCCCATAAGAGAGAAGGGTGAGGGCCTTACTGGCCCTGAACCTTTGGGCATCTCCTTCTGGTCCTCAGTCCTACATCTCCATAGCTGCCTCCTACAAGGTCCCTTGTTCTGCCCTGACTGCCACTAGGCACAAGCAAGGAGGCAGCTGGTGTCTCCACTAGCGTCTTTCCCAGACCAATTTAATATAGCCTGGGTGTTCTTAGTTACAGAGACAAGGAAGGAGAGAGGGGAAAAAAAGACAGGCTGTCTTCGAAAGACCCCTTGGGCCCCGCAGACACTGTCTTTTGGAGAGGATAACTAATCATATAAAAACCTCTGAAAACACTTTCATCCTCAAAGGCTTCAGTAACTCTCCTGGCCCTCATCCTGCTCCCCCTACACCAGCCCAGAGCACAATCTCCAGACAGGGCGTCACTTGACGCCCCTGAGATTTTGCTCATCTTGTGCCCCCAACCTCAAGGCAAGGGGGAAGAGAAAAGGACAAATATTTGTTGAGCATCTTCTGTGAGCCACACCATGAGTAGCCATTTTATGAACATTCTCCCATTCAGCCCTCACCCAGGCCATTGAGATAGGAACCATCCTTGCTTTGCAGATGGAAAACAGGCTCAGAGATATCAACCAAGTGCCCACCGTCACGCTGCCAAAAAGTAGTGAAGCTGGGGTCTGAATCAGCCCAGTTGGGGTCCAAAACATACACACTTCCCACAATACTTAGCTGCCTCGCAGCCTAGGATGTCCTTTCCCATCTTTTCTTCACGGAGAAAGCCTACATATTCATGAAGCCCCAGCCCAAATGTCACCTCTTCTGAGAAGCCTTCCTGGAATCCTCCTGAGGGGACTGCCTCGTCTTGATGCCCTTGCGGTCCTTTCTGAAACCTCTCCCATGATACTTCAGGGACCTAGGCTCTCCCTCGTTCAGAAAGCCCAGGAGACTCTCCAGCTACTGCCACGGGCTGACCCTGGGCTGCACTTCAGCAAAGAGTTTCAGTTTCCTTTCCTGGTTTGTGAGCTCGCCGGGGGAGGGGACCACGTCTTAACAATCTTTGTAACTCCACAGCCTGGAGCAAACGTGTAAGGGAGCACGGAATGCTTAAAAGCATGGATTTTTTCGTCTGGAATAAAATCCTGGTTTTCCCACTTCCTTGCTATGAGGATTTGGGCCAGTTAACTGATGCCTCTCTAAGCAAATGGGGATGAGAGTAACTACCTCCACCTCCTGAGGTGGCTGTGAGGAGAAATGAGATAACACAGGCTCAGCACTCAGGACAGTGCCTGACACCAGAAGAGGTGCTCCAAAAAAGTTAGCTAATATTAACTGAAATAGAAATATTCTTAAATCACAATGAGCATTTGTCAATTTGTCTCTCAGTCATCCTTGCCTTGAGGTTCTCACTACCTCCGTTTTATGTGGCTCATGTTTGGCTGTTGATCACAGAACCCCTCCCGGCTCCAAAGATGGCCCAGGGACTCAAGCTTGGCCGGTCCTAGAACCAACTCTATTAGCCCCGCAACAGTGATTGGTCCAAGACTAGGCATGTGACCCGAGCAGGCCCAATCAGAATCTTCCCTGTGTTTGATAGAAGGACATTGGGAGAAAGATGCTCTTTCTCATTGCTTGGGTTGCCAGCCATGTTCTCTGCAGATATGATGTAGAAATGTGGGTTGGATGTGTGGAAAGAGATTGAATCTGGAAAAGTTGAACACCCAGTTCCAGCTCTGCATTCCGCTCTGTGAGTTTTCCCTCCTGCCTTCTCATTGTGTGAGTGAATAAAATAATAATAATCGTAAGGTAACATTCTTTGAGTACTTACTATGTATTAGACAATGTTCTAAGAGCTTTATATTAGTATTAGTATTAACTAATTTAATACTCATGACAAACTCATGAAGAAGGTACGGTTAGCAACACTGTTCCCATTTCGCAGATCAAGAAGCTGAGGCACAGAGAGGTTATGTTAACGTGCTGAAGATTGTACAGCAAAACGGCTGAGCCTGGGCTTGTACCCAGGCCGTCTGACTCCAGAGCCCACGCTCTTCACCCCTTCACTACATTGTCTTGCAAACTCTGTTAAAGCACATTTAAACCTCGTTTTTATCTCTTGCAAAGGAAAAAGACCCTCTCTCTTCCTTTACCTGTAGAAGTCTCAGCTCCCGGTGGCTTCTCCTCTTCAGGCCAACCTCCACTCTCTGACCCCTGGAAAGAAAACTCTTCCAGGCTGGAAAGAGACTGCAGCTCCTTGGGGGGTGTCCTGCATGGGGTGCTGTTGGTGCTGATGACAGCTGACACACGGAGAGGCACGGACACGGCAAAGGGCTCGGAGATGTTCAGGGCCTTGCGCTGGTGCCGGGGCGAGGGCTCCATCTGGAAGAGGCTGCTGGTGAAGACGGACTTGCTGGGGCTGTCGTTCGAGGTGTAGAACATGCCTAGCATCTTGGGGGCCGTCTGCTCGCCCTCGGGATCCTCGATGGGCCGGAACACCTTCAGCTGCTCAGGGGGCGGCCGGGCCTGAGCGCCCTGGAGTTGGCTCCGGTCACCGCTCACGTCAAAGCCCCCCTCCGCCCCTGCCGGCATACCCTCCTGGCCCCATTCACCCTCCTGTTTGCTGAGGTCACAGGAGCTGCCCGTGCTGGTCGAGTGCATTTTCGCTGCTGGAATGAAAAATCCACCGGTGGTGACTGTTCGATTGAAATTTCCTTTGGTTTCTTTCCCTAATGAAAAGCAAACACATGGTCAGCAGGCTGGGCACACACACGACTGCACAGCGCCCTCCATAAGGGCAGGCTCACAATACTTGAGTACTGGAAAGGCACAGCATGCTAATAAGGGCACAGCCACCCTAAGAACGACAGGTATACAACATGTGGTTGACAAGAGGAAGCATCTTCTCATGTGCACAGAATTTTGTCATGATGCCCCGAGAGTACCATCTGCCGTCGTGTCATATGGATCCCTTTTAAACTTTGCAGGTGGAGCAGTTTCCATCAAAAGGCCACTGCTAAGATTGCCACACAGAGCAGCCATCCACCGAGCATTAAATGTAGATCACGAAAAAATTAAAAGATTGGTGGGAGATGCTAGAATGATGCTTGCTCAAAATGAAGACAAGAGAAAGGGCAAATTAACAGAATCTTGCTTTATTTTAAAACTTTAAAACTTATTGTTTTAAGTCTTCTCTGGCAGATGGACCCAAACAGGGGTTTGATTTCCCAGCAAGGAAATGAAGGCTCTTCTCAGTGAGACCTCTCTGCCTTTTCCCAGGCTTCCTCCTTCAGAGGATGAGAAACTAGAAAAGCAAATTAACTAAATGTTAGAAAGCACAGCTGTGAGCAGCGAGTTCCTGACTGACTTAGAAGTGAAAGCAAAGCAAAGAAAAATCTCTATGGGAAATAAATCAGCTGGGAGATGACAAGTGAGTTGCCAGGGACCTGGAAATAATTCCCAACTAGACAGCAAGTGCTATGCTGGACATCTTAGGCAGCAATGGATTTTAAATTCTTTATTTTTTTTTTTAAGATTTTATTTTTCCTTTTTCTCCCCAAAGCCCCCTGGTACATAGTTGTATATTTTTTTAGTTGTGGGTCCTTCTAGTTGTGGCATGTGGGACACTGCCTCAACGTGGCCTGATGAGCGGTGCCATGGTCCGCTCCCAGGATCCGAACCAGCGAAACCCTGGGCTGCCGCAGCGGAGCACACGAACTTAACCACTTGGCCACAGGGCCGGCCCTGGGTTTAAAATTCTTATGACCACTCGGTGGGGGAAGCCTAATAATGTCCTTTAACACGTGAAGAAACTGAGACCCAGAAAGGTGGGCTAACCCCCCCAACGCCCACAGACACGGTGACTGGGATTTTGAAATATTAAATTCCCTAAAACCGGGCAAGAACTCCCCCGAGAGGTTTCAAAACCAAAGCAAATGGAGGAATATAAAGGTGGGAAAATGCTAAAAGGATCGAGTCAGCTTAAAAAGACCTCACTGAATATTTTACAAGTTTAGAATTAATTTTTGGAAGTTGTTTGAGAAAAATGTCTTCTATTAAAGAGGTTGGGAAGTCATGGGATAAATGTGGGGGAGGTTGAACAGTCTGCTGCTGGGGAAGCCCTGTGCCTTCTGACTTGCCACCGTGCATTTTAGCCACTTCACAAAAACAGAAGCAAGAGGGACAGGCAGGTACAGGTCAGCACTTCCAGGTGGAGCTTTAAGAACCAACGTAGGGGGGTGACACTTTGGTGACAGTGTCACCTGACATGCAACTGTATGTGCACATCTACTCCAACAAGGGATGTCATCCTTCACATGTGCCTGACGTGGAGCTGGTGCCCATCAATGTTTATGAGTGAATGAATGAATGAATGAATGAATCTACAAACTCAAAATCCTGACTTTGCAAGCATGATGAAGCTAATGCCTATGGAAACAAGCAAATTCAAGACAAAGAAGCATCTAGGCACAAAACTCTGAGCAAAACTCTGAGTAACCAGAGCTTGACTTTTCTTAATTCCCCAGGGGGAAGCCTCCTCTGCCTTGGCTTTTAGGTGTTGACGCATTTTTTTAAAATTCCGATTTATTTAAACTAAAAAACTAAAAAAAAAAACTAACCTAAAAAAAAAAAACCAGTTCACTCATCAAAAGGTGTTGAGCTTTGCCTGGGTTCAGGTTTGAATGTGAAATGCTGTCTGTCATCTCCAGCTGCAGTTAGAGGAAGGCTGGAGAGAGAGGGCACCTCCTGAGGCCTCACTGTGTGGCAGGCAGAGTAGAGGAGGGTCACGCGAGGCCTCTGTGAACCCCTTGGGGTCAGGAAGGGTCAGGAAGGGATTTGGGACTGGGGGATTGTCGGGACTGGGGGATTGGGCGTGAGGTGACTGGAGACGAGCAGGCCCAGCAGCTTACGAAGGCCACTCTGGTGTGGGAGCTCCAGGCTCCAGGTTCCGAGTCCGAATGTAAAAATCTCACCTTCCACAGGCACTGAGCACAGCGAGTCCATGCTTTTAGCTGGGCGGATAGTAGCCTTTTCCACTAAAGACAAAAGAAAAAATAACCCTGATGAATGCACCTGAAGAGGAAGCAGTCAGAACAATAGCTCAGCCTGTAAGTACACGAGAACTTTCTTTCGGAAAGTATTTATCATTTTCCCCTTTGGAAAACATTCCCCTACTCCGCTCTTAGATTGTTCCTACTTTCTTAATGGGACTGACCTTATAAAAACACGGCAGTTGTAGATCAAAGTTTTATTAACATTTTACAGATAAAGGTAAATTACCATTTTGCCAAATAGCTATCAGCAAATGAGGAGTCCTGAACCCAATTTTAATGTACATAAAGGATTCAAAGATTGATCCAAGGGGGTGGAACCCATGAGGCTCCAGGCAGCCCTGCCTATTTGGCAGGGGGAGAGCAGGATTCTTGCTGCAGCCACATCTGTCAGCACCCAGGTATTTGGTACAACCTGTGAGAGGGCCCAGGAGAGGTGAAGACACCTTGCTCCCCATGTGCAGCTCTGCTCCTAGGTCTGCGGACTGGTTGCTCCCCACTTGGTCTCACCCGCCACCCTCAGGCTGGAGCAGATCCCAAGTAGCCCAGGCTTTTTTGTGCGCCTACGATGTGCCTGGTGTACTCTATGCATCTTTGGAAGCCACCTGAGCAGGTTTTTGGAAGAATGTGGTTTAGTATTCCAAGCACAGGAGGAGGCACTTTCACGAACATCATGTCTTATCAGTTTGCTGAATTGGCTGGAAGGTAGTTCCTTCAAGTCAAGCTTGCTGGGTGGGGAGAGAAGGCAGTTTGGAAGCCAAGCGGGAGCCCTAGGACCGGTAGCCTTTCAGGTAACTCTGGATTCGGACAGACGTGGCTTTGAATCCCATCTCTGCCACCTGTGGGCTGTGTGGTTTCAGATAAGCAGCTTATCTTTTCTAAACTTCAGTTTTCTCGTATGTAAAATGAGGCAAGATAGAGCTGTTGTGAGGATTCAATGTGTAATGCACATAAAGTAGTTAGGTTGTACTAACCTAGAACAGAATAAATGCTCAATAAAAAGTTACTATCTCTCCTGTCGTTGTCAGTGTTACCTAGTAAAGGCCAGGGCTCAGCCACAAAGGGGAAGCCAGGAGATGGTTCTAGAAGAAACACTCAGAGTTGGCCCTACACCAAATAGGGCTCTAACTCACACTTGTTTTCCCCTCTTTGAAAGTTCCCCCTTTTTCCCTCTTGCTCCAAAGTCTTCTCCTTCTGAGAGGCTCTGAATTAGCCCCTTGGCCTCCCCAGCTCAGGGCCTCTCTCCCACTGGGGCCCACAGTGCTGTGGGAGGACACAGCCATCTTCACTCAAACCCTCCAAGGGCAGAGATGGCCTTCCACCTCCTTCCTTCCAGCAGTGGGCCAGAATTCTTGTCCTTTCAAGATCTGCTATGTCCACAAGTTTACAAACTGACTTATTGTCCTAAAACGGCCTGGCCAGCGCCCCTTCATTCATGTGTCTGAGACGAGATTTGCCTCTATTTTCTAGGGGCTGTGTTTCTGGACTTCTTCTGGTTTTCGTGTGTCAGCCTTTAGGGGCAGTGACCAGGTGACCCTGAGTGTCGTGGAGGATGGGAAACAGTTCTGTCTGCAGGGCCATCAGTGTTCACCTGTCATGTGGGACCCACTTTATGACCATGCAGTTCCGTGTTGCCTTGGTGGCCACAGCAGCACATCAGAGCTGTGGCTTTTGGGAACAATCCCCAAGGATTCTCTGGCCCTTTTACTGGATAGTAACTAAGTGCACAGGGCTCCTTGGCCCATGACTACACTTAGATTATATTTTTCTGTCTGGGACCTTGGCCTGGCCTCATGCAGGTGCATTCACCAGTTTTCTGGCAGCCCTGGGGTCCTTGAGGCCCTTCTCTTAGATTATCCCTATGGCTTTGGGATTTTCCTGCTCAAAGGAGTTCACTTTGGAGGGTTCCCTGGACTCTCCCTGTTTGATGATATACAAATTCCAGTACACTGGTGCCCGGGAGACTCCAAAGTTTATGTGTCTTCCTTCAGTCAATATCCCAGTTTTTCTTATCATTTATTTTCCATTTCTGTTCCATTTCCTAAATATGATTAAACAAACACCCTTTTACCTGCCCTGCTCCCCCCAAAAATCTCCAATATTATTCATGGTGAATCAATTTTTTAAATGCTCTTAATTATGGAGCTTTTATCAAGATTTAAAAAATTATTTAAATATGTTAATCCACTGATTCACTTTTTTCACATGCATATTTCAACAGATAGTGAGCCCATGCGCCACTTGCAGAGACCACGCTGGGGGATCATGACCATAAAGCAGCCCCCCCACAACTCCCCACCAAGTCTTTAGTTTCTAGGGTTCCAGAAACATTCCTCTGGTGAAAAGTGGCCACTCAGGCAATAGTCAAGGTCACAGAGAGCCCCTTGTATTGACACTGATGGCTCTTTAATTTCATCCCTGCATCTCCTCAAAATTCAGCTAATTTGGTGATCTATCTCTGATTAGTTTGTTCATGAGGTATCAGACCAGTGGCCTTCAATCCTGGATGCATATCAGAATCACCTGGGAGCTTTTTAAACGCTACCAACACCCTGACTTCACCACAGACCTCAGGCAAGTTGCTGTGGGTGTGAACCACACCCTGTGGGTGATTCTGAGGTGCAGCTGTGCAGAGAAGCCCTGGCCAGGACATCCTGTGCCTTCTGTGAATGTACCACCGTTTGATCCGGCACCTTGGACTTCCTCTTTTTGAAAAGCACACGGGGGTGGAAATCTTCCTAAGTCCAGATCAAGGCAAATCATTTGTTTCATTTTTTCCTTGTTTGTTTTGTTCTATTGTTTTTGATTTTTCGTTACTTGGTGAACCTCTTTCATTGTATCCCTGATTCTATAACTGAAATTCTCTCTTTGATGTGCTTAAGCAAATCTCTTATTAGATCAGGAGTTTCTTGCCAGGTACTCCTCCCCTGAAATGCTCCTTTGAGAATCCTAATTTCTGATTTATATCTGATCTACCATGCCTAAGGCAACTTCCCCTCTTCACCTGAGCTATCTTTGCATTTTGTGAAAGACATGGTTCCCCCTATAATGAATATTGCAGATGCCTACCCAGAATCTATTTCCCTTTCTCCTTCTCACGGAGTCCTTGCATTTCTTGAGTGCGTCTGGCTGTAATCCCATTCCTCATGCCAGTGATTGGTTCAGGAACCCAGGCCTAAGCCAATCAGCACAGGGCACTCCCTTAGCCATAAAGATTGACCCTTGTGACTCAGTGAAGGCAACTGAGACAGCGGGGGAGTGGAATGAGGGCTTCTGGGAAAGAAGGATCTTTGCTCTCAGGAACAAGCTGCCAGAAATGACGTTCTTTCTCCTCCAGGACTTGATTGAGTTGGATTTGCTATTATTTACAAGCTGAATCATCGTAACAGCTACACCCTCGTTACTCATGACTCTAATAGGGAAACTCGAAGATTTCTAACATCTGCACTTTATGATCCTTGGCATACAATTATCACTGGGTTCGAGGAATGTCCTTAAAAATATTTATGTCTTATTTTCCCTAAAGGCATTACTCTCCCCCTCCAAATCTTTATTATTAAAAATTTCAAATAGTCAGAAAAGTTGAAGACCTCTAAACCTACCACCTAAATTGACATTTTGCCGTATATTTTATCTTTATCTACATCTTTTATTTTATTAAAATATATATATTTTGCCATATATCTTTATCTATATCTGCTTGCCTATATTCTGGTGAATCATCTGCAAGTGCATTTCAATATTTTGACACCTCGCCTTAAATACTTCAACTTTAGCACTATCTCCTAAGAACCACTTGCACATGATGAAAATCTACAATTCTAATATTCAATGTATTTGTCCCCCAAATTATCTTTTGTGGTCCTTCCCCCCTGCCCCCCCCCCCCCCCCCAGCTAGGATCCACCAGTGAAGGTTTCCTCACTGCATTTGTACATTTACCTTTTTCAACTTGTTTTCACAACTATTGCCTCCATTTTTAAAAATCATACCTTCAATCTATAACACTAAAGGTCATTATGGCAAATTTCTTTTGAATCTTCTCTTTCTGACATAATATTCAGCTGGATTGGTTATGTTCCTCACTGTATAGTGGTTCCCTCAGTTCCTCCTGCATCAATTCCTATTCACGACTCAGATAGAATTCCCACAGGGCAGCATCCCCACGTGAGAATCATGACCTGACCCTGGGGGAGAGGGGTCAGAGCGTCCTACGGTAGAGTTCAATGAATAAATGTAGAAGGAAGGATGGAAATAGACAATGACCATTTGGCAAACACCACAATCATAACTGTTGCAGGCAAGAACCACTGACGGATGCTAAAGGTCATGGATGAAAGTATGCTAAGTAACAGGATATTTGCATAGTCTCAAAATATCTCCCACAAGATACTTACTAATTGCAAAGGAAAAGATAGTAACTTTACAGGGACAAAACCTTGTAGACAGCTTAACCAAGTGGTCAAAGTTGACATCACCAGCCATAAGATGTTGACACCATGTGTCTCCTGATAGGACACACTGAGACAGACACAACATTCATAACCTCAGTCTAATCATGAGAAAACATCAGACAAACACAAACTGAGGTATCGTCTACAAAGTAAATGGCCAGTACTCTTCCAAAGTGTCAAGGTCAGAAAGACTGAGGACTTGTCTTAGACAGGAGGAGATTAAGGATGCATGACAACTGAATGCAATGTGGGTTCCTGGACCAGAAAAAAGACGTTAGTGGGACAATTGGCCAAATATGAATGAAGATGGTGAATTATTTAATAGTATTATATTGATACTAATATTCTGGCTTTGATCTTTGTATTATGGTTATGTAATATGTTAACATTTGGGGAAATTACGTAAAGGGTATATGGGTTCTCCATGTACCATTTTTGCAAATCTAAAATTATCTAAAAGAAAGAAAAGACTCCCTAGTTAATTTATAAGTTTCTGTTTCAGGGTTAGGTAGCTTGATGTGATCAAACTGACAAATAAAAATGGCAAGCAATAGGATATATTGGCGTATATGAGGAAGCCATTTGGTATAAACCTAATTCGGCCTGACTTTGTTTTTCCAAAAGGGCCTGACTGTGGCCATTGAGCATGCATTGTATATCTGCTTAGACATTTTGAGATAAAGGTGCAACTTCCCTCCCCCTCCCAACGTTGGCATCTCCTTAAAAATTAAGCATCTTTCTTTAGGCTGGGAACTTTCTTTAGATTGCAGCGCTCATCTGTGACTGCCCAGCTTGAGGCAACGGACCTGCCACCCCGCAGGGTTCACTGAGACAGCAGGCCTAGCTGCTGTTTCCATCAGTCACTGTGCTGACAGAGCAGCCTCGTGACTATTGTAAAAGGGACATTTCAATCATATGTGAAACATACTCTCTGAGGGTATATAACCACCCTGTATACCCCCACTTCTTTGTAGTGCTCTGTTCCTTTGTGGAAAGACTCTCCTGGGTTATAATCCTCAGATTTAAGCTCAGAATAAACTCACCCAAATTTTCATTTACAAATTGGTTATGGATTATTTTCGTCGACAAAACGAAAGACTTAAGAAGCAGAATTAGGAAAAAGTATCCATCTCATAAACATAACTGCTTGCTGAGTCTCACCTGAGAGCCTCTGTCCTCTCACGAACACGCTCCCATTCCTACTCAGCTTTGACTTGGAGTCGGATCCGGAACGGCCCAGGTTAAAGATTGATTTCCACTTCTTCGATTTACTGGAGAGCTTTCTTCTGAACGAGCCAAGCCATAAAAGGTTAGTTTAGTAACTAGTCACTTCAGCGGGACATTTAAATTGACAAGGACTACCCCAGTCATGTTCTTAGCTATGAATGGCTCTGACATTTCAGGAAACACCTCTCTAATATTCAAGTTGGGCCTGCCTCTCACACTGTCTAGGGATGCCTGAGGCGACCAAGCTAGGCTTTCTTTCCTTATTCCTCCCTCTCACTTGTTCTGTGTAACCCTGGTCTCCACACCAGAGCAAAGGACCACAATCCCCAGAGGAAGGGGCGAAGGCGTGCTGTTAGAGGCAGGGGTGGGGCAAACAGAGGCAGGGATGGGTGGGGGACTCAGAGGTCATGAGCAACCACACAGTTCTGGGAATTCTGGTAGGAATTCTGGCAAGCACTCAGTCCTGAGTTTTCAAAGATACTTCTTTTTTATGGGAGTAAACACTCAAGACCATAGGCCTCAGTCTTGTTATTCTCCCTGCACTGTGGCCACACTGCTGGCATATCCACAGGTGAGGAAAGGGCTGCTGAAGACTTTCACAGGCTGGAAAGAGGGTGGATGAGAAAGCAACTTGGAAAAGGGTCTGGCCTGGGAGGGTGGCAGGCTGCCCTGCGGTCAGCGGTCGCTGCAGAGAAATGCAGAGGGCAGTGAGTGTGTCTCCGGCTTTGTCTCCCACTTCCCTGATGCCTCAGTAGGGGGCAGGGGAAGGAGAGTGCTAGACTGGGTCCAGAGAGCCTGGCGCCACCAGGGGTCACCACAGGCGCCTTGCCCTGCTCTGGCTCGGCCCAGCTATTGGACTTCATAAAGTTCCAGGAAGAAACCCTGCAACTTGTGGGTTCCACAAGGGACCTTTTCTCTGCAGTATTCTCTTGGACATCCAGTTCTCAAGCCCAGCGTATTTTACGATCAGTCAGAGAGAGACGTGCAGTGCGTGGTGGTGTTTTCTGGATTTGGCCTGGTTTTATCAAGCACTTGACTTTGGGTATATTTTACAGGGTCACATACCCAGGTGTGGTTGAAGGCAGAGGTCCTTCTGAGATTCACTTCTTCCTGACCCGTAGGTGGGAGACTAACTCTCCAGGGGTTTAGGGGGAGGAGCAGTGGGGCTCAGTCTTGAGAGAGCACCATCCCTGCACTCCAGGAAACGGAGGGCTTCTTGCCAGGTGAGTTCCAGGTGTGCTATTCCCATAACATGCAGTGTGACAGCTGCCTCCTACAGTTGTGCAATGTGGCAGTGGTCTTTCTCCCCCTCAAAGGGAAACAGCCCTGCCATCCTGGGAAGCGAACTGACAAGAGGTCTGAGGTGTCTGCTTTCATACCTCTTCTCCGGAACCAAACAGTGAGGATGACCATCTCCAGCAAAAAGATTGCCTTGCAGCTCCTCCACCTACTGTCTGCCTAGAATTTAGGTTTCCTGCTTCAGTCACTGCCTCCTTTGACACAGGTGTGAGGGGGAGGGGGGAGGAGGGGCGTGTGGAGACCAGGGTTACACAGAACAAGTGAGAGGGAGGAATAAGGAAAGAAAATCTCCTATGAATGAAAATGATGTTTTGCTTGCTTTTGGAGGAGAGGGAGGGCTCTGACAGGTATGAGGTGGGGAATGGAAGCCAGGGATGCATGTCCCCAAGTGCAGCCCACAGCTGTCAGTCCAGAGTGGCACTCTCTGTCAACTTGTCCTCCTTTCATCTCTATATAGGGCTGTTGTAATGCTCTGTGGAGGTGGAGGATGGGGGTGACAGGGTCGAGTTTTTGTTTTTAGCAAACTTCCTTTGGAAAATGTCCAGCCTGTTTTGTCTAAACTAAGAAGTGAAGGATTTCAGTCATGACTCTTGACCCCTATGACTCCACCCCCACCACGGTTCTCGGGCTCTCCTCTACAGGATCGGGGATCTTGCTAACTCTGGGGCAGTGAGTGAAGGCATCAGCTGCTGGTGAGAGACAGTTGTGGAGACAGCTCCCTTCTCTTCTGGAATGTTTCCCTACACCCCAGCGCAGATGACACCCCCAACCCATGCTGCCATCATGGCCCTGAGACTGCACACCTTCCTCCTCTGTCTCCCTCCACCCAAACATCTCCCAGAATTCAAAAGAATGCCACTTGCTTGTTGTCTGGTAACTCAAGGACGGTGTGGAAGAGGGTGCCCATGGGAGGGACAATCTCAGGCAGGCTATTCTCTCTCCTTTCCTTCCGAGCGGGATGATTAGTAGCCAGGCTCCGAGCCTGAGCTTCCTCCAGGCTCACCAACTTCATGGGTGGAGAGAGGGCTGGCAAGGTCTGGCTCTTCATGATGGGCCGGTTTTCTATAAAAAAAGAGAAAAGCTCACAGACCTCCTGGGAGGAGGCCTATGTGCTGGGCCCAGCCAGATTCCCCATCCACAGACCCTCCATTCCTGACCTACTGACAGGGGGGCTTCTCTTGGGCCTGGTAGGGTCTAGGGCAGAGGCTGCCCACAGGAAACTGACAACCCTTCTGGCTAGACTAGCTGAAGGCACACAAGGGCTTCAGGAGGTAATCTGTAGTTCTGGCCTTTTCAGAGAGGGATCATTCATTCATTCATTCATTCAATGACAAACATTTACTGAGCACTCACTGTGGGCCAGAGCAGCAGCAGTGGGTCTTTGCCCCTGGGAACTGCCTAGTGCTTTGGCCAGGTGGGACTGAATGTCCAGCCACGGAGGGAGCCTAACTCAGCTAGGGGAAAGCAGGAGACTATCCCCCTCTCTGCAGCTGGGGACCACAGGCTCAAGGCAATTTAAGGTTGGAGCCTGTACTTTCCCTCCATCACCTGGGCTTATATCTCTGCAACAGAAAGACATTTTACAGCCTATACTATTCCCTAAAAGATAAGTGGCGTTTGACTCACTACCCAGTCATCTTCAAGTGCATGCAAGCTAACCTCTTCCTTATATGGTTTTTTTTTGAGAAATAGAAGTGATGATGGCAGATTGCTGGTGTCCAGGGTTATCTCTTTTCTCTGAGTCAGTGGTTCTCAACTTGGGGTGATTTCATACCCCCTTGCTCCAGCCAGGGACATTTGGCAATTTGTGGAAACAGTTTGAGTTGTCCTAAGTGTGTGTGGGAGTGCTCCTGGCACCTCATGGGTAGAGGCCAAGGATGCTGATAACATCCTACAAAGCACAGGACAGCCCCACAACAAGAATTATCCAGCACAAATGTCAATAGTGCCAAGGCTGAGAAATCCTGATCTAAGTGAAAAAAAAGAGGCCTAAGTTTGCCTCTAGTTAGTCTTGCGGCAACCTTGCCAGTTTTCTGTAACTTCAGAAGGTGTGAAAAGCCTCAAGGATAACCGGGGTCAACTAAGACTAAGAAGTCATTTTTGGTACAGAACTCACCTAATTTTCAAAAGCACCTTGAGGGCACTATTTCTCTTTGCAGAGTGTGACCCTGTCTCTTATTTCAGAGGGAAATAAAACTACTGAAAAAGGGGCGTTGTAGAAAATGGAGACAGTAGGTAACACTGGGTGTTTCCAGGGAGGACAGCGTCGCCGTCCTTCAGCAGGATGCCATCCAGTAAATTTGCAGTCCAGAAAACTTCTCAGTACAGTTTCTGACTTTAACCCAAGTTTTCCGACTTAATCCACAGGAAGTTAAAATATTTAAATTTAATTTATTCTCAGCGTTTGTTCATAGAGTCTAGATTATTTATGGTTTTGTTGATTATTTATTTACTTAAAAAATTAAATCACTCTGGAAGCAACTGGAACAGTGGGCAGAACACAGACTGCACAGTCTGAGGCCTTGGGTTAGCACCCGCCTCTCCCCTGAGTTCCAGGCTCCCGTAGGCCTACTCAGCGTCTCTGCTTAGGTGTTTAATAGGCATCTCTAACTTTACATTTCATAACAAAGCTTGTGATTTCTGCTCCTCACCTCTAGTACCTCCTCCCGTCTTCTCCAAGTTGGTAAATGGCACCACGGATCACCCAGTTGCATTAAGCCAAAACCTGAAGTAGTTATTTTTCATTCTTTCCTCTCTTTGATGCACCCCCTCCCCCCACATCTGGCCCATAAGCCAGTCTTGTAATTCTCCCTCCAATATATATCCTGTATCCAGCCACTTTCCCCTTTCCACTGCTGACATGTAGTCCAGGCTGCCATGGTTTCCCACCCCATTTCTTGAGGTCTTTCCATAGCTCCTTAACTGGTCTCCCTGCTTCCAGCCTTGCTGCCTTTCAGCAGCCAGAATGCTGAGATCCTGTGCTCCCTGCTCAAAATCCTCCAATGCTTTCCCATGGCACGGAGAACAAACTCCCAGCATGACCGACCAGGACCTTCCATCTGCTTTCCTTCTCCTTCTCACCCAATCACCCAGTAGTCTACAAAAATATACAGGACAAGTTTTTTAATGTATACTCTCATTATATACACACATATATTTGTAAATTATACATATATACCACTATGCTTGTATTATGTGTAATCGAAAACATGCAAAATCATAGAAATTACAAAGCATACAATAAAAATAGATGAAAAAGAAATTCTCATAGTTTCTTCCAACACCCATACTTGGGTATTTTGGTCTTTGGCACCCACTAGGGTGGGGCACCCACTTTGGAGACCACACTGGCTGACGTTCTGCAACACTATGAGCCCTTTCTGCCTCAGAGCGTTTACACTCCCTGTTCTCTGGGTTTGGAACATTGTCCCCAGATCCTCACATGACTGGTTCCTCTTGTCATTCAGGTCTCAGTTCAAAGATCACATCCTCAGAGACCATGGCCACTCTGTACCAAGATAACACCCCCAAGTCACTGGCCATCATGTTACCCTGCTGTATTTTCTTCAGGGCATTTATTCTTTGAAGGGATAATGTATTTACTTGTACACTTGTTTATTGCCGGTCTTCTCAAGCAGAGCATAGCTCTATGCAGGGCAGGGTCTTTGCTGTTTTGTGCACTGGCACTGCCCCAGTGTCAAGAACAGGGCCTGGCACCCAGGGGGTGCTCGATACATATTTATGTTTTCATGAGTCTTGGGTATATCACAATCCCTCTGGCCTCATTGCTCTCATTTATCAGTTAAATGTATTGGGTTCTATGACTTCTAAAATCTTTCCAGTTTGAAATAGAACCCTATTTCCAAATCTCAAATTCCAGAGGGTCTGACTTATTCTATTTTGTGTAAACATTAGGTGTGGTACCTTACCAAAGTCAATATGAATTCATAACAAGAAGCTTTAAATGAAATAACTGAAAAATAAGTATTGGAGGCAATCAAGAGTTAAAGGCTAAAGAGTAAATCGGATTTCAATGTGCAGGACGAAAGATGATTAAGGCAATGGTCATAAAGAGAACTGGCATCCCCAGGTTGGAATTAGGAAGAACCTTAACACTAACAGTCATGCATGGGATTTGCTGTCTAGAAGGACATTTCCCAAAAGGTAATAATTCTCCAGAACGCCTTATCTGCCTATTTTCCTATTTTTTCCTCACAGAGGCAGCACGGAGTTAAGGAAAGAGCATGGGCTGAAAGCTTTAAGTTCAATGTTCAGTGCCACCAGTTACTAGCTGTGTGGCTTTGGGCAGTTACTAAGCTTTCTGGTTCTCTGGTTCTTCATGGTGGTTGTGATAAGCCAATGAGATGATGTGTGTGGAATGCCTGCAAGAGTTCCTGGCATAGAATAAGTCCCCACTAACTTATCAGCTGACTCAAAAGGATGAATGAATGAATGCATATTACTTCTTACTTACTTTCACAAAGCATTTATGTAGCTTAGAACAAAATATACATCTATAGTAGAAGAGTTAAAATAAAGATAAAAGAAAGATCAGCCACTCCTAGGTACACAACCAAGAGAACTGAAAACATATGTTCACACAAAAACTTAACATGAATGCTCACAGCAGCATTATTCATAATAACCAAAAAGGAGAAAAAAACCAAATGGCCATCAACTGATGAATGGATAAACAAAATGTGGTCTATCTACACAATAGAATACTATTCAGTCACAAAAAGGAATGAAGTACTGATACATGCTCAGTATCGATGAACCTTGAAAACATGCTAAGTGAAAGCAGTCAATTACAAAAACCCACATATTGTATGATCCCACGTATACAAAATGTCCAGAAAGGCAAACCTATAGAGATAGACAATAGATTAGCAGTTGCCAGGATCTGTGGGGAGGGGAAAATGTGGAATGACTGCTTATTGAGTATGGAGTTTTCTTTTGGAGTGATGAAAGTGTTCTGGAATTAGATAGTGGTGATGGTTGCACAATTCTGTGATTATATTAAAAACCACTGAATAGTACCCTTTAAAATGATTCAAATGCTGAATTTTATGTTATATAAATTTTATCTCAATAAAAAAAATTTTAAAAAAAGGTCATAAACCACATAGAAGACAGGGTAAGGGTGGGAACAATTATACCAGAAATCAAATTTGATGCTAATTGCAATTAATTATCTCTGATGATTATACTTGGTTTTTCCAAATTATTAGCTGAACTGGAAAAGAATGCTTTGATCAGCTAGCACAAATGTTTTGCAGATATGGTTCTCATACACAACTGGTTCTCCAGGTGTGGACCCTGACCAGCACCAGCAGCCTCACCTAGAAACTTGTTAGAAATACGAATTCTCAGCAGCACTCCAGACCTGCTGAATCAGAAACTCTGGGGATGAGGCCCAGGAATGTGTGTTCTGACAAGCGCTCCAGGTGGTTTTGATGTGCTCTAATGTTGGAAAACCACTCACACAAATTGTGGTCACCAGGCAAGAATTCTTAATCAACTGGATTTCTGGTTTTTACATATTTGCCTCATATGAGTTCAAGCAGCATTAACCAATTCACTCCTAGGGTTCATTATGCCATTATAAAAGCTACAGGACTGAAATGCCATATTTTGCATCCCATAACATCCAGGCTAAAACAGCTCTATCTTTCTCCCAATATGGCACAGTGAGATTCAACGCTAACTAGTCTCTGCACACACATGCCCACAAACACACACTCATTTTTGTATTCCTCATGCCTGGTGCAGGGCAGAACAAAGTAAGCACTCAAGAAATGCTTTTGAAGAGAATGCATTCTGAATACACCTGTGAGTACAAACAGGCTGCCCTTAACTCCTTCACTTAAGGCTTGAGGATGAAGGCACAAAGGTCTTTTGAAATATCATGCTGAAAGTAAAGATGAAATCTAATAGTTAAAGGGAGGAATGTTGCCAGTGCCTCTAGATAACACCTCCAAGAGTTTAAGAACTCACCAGTAAAACATTACTCACCACGCCACATTCATGGAATAGGCCATGTATGCAAGTGAGCAGAAACATACTATAGCCACAAGTAAACACATCACACCTTTGCTGCACACACACGGATGTCTACATGCATTGATCTCTAGACAATGACACACACAGTAACCAGCGCACGCACGCAGCCTACACTCAGAGCTAGAACCAAGCCAACCCTGACTTATGCTTGTGCCCCATCACTAAGACGAGAAAGGCTGGGCTGGTGGGGTGTATGCCAGGAGGAGCCGTTACCGTCATTCTCCAGAGAGCTGGGTGCACCATTGTTAAAGATTTGGTCCACATGATTCAATATGAACTCAATCACCACCTGCTGGACCCGGACTGCCAGGAAGGCTGCGTCTCCATTGCAACCAGTGGCTTCGATTTCTTTGGACCTAAATTGCAGAAGAAACACATTCGGTGAGCGAGTCTGCCCTACAACTTGAAGTGTACGGGGGAGTGAGTGGGTCTTTTGTATAAGCCCCACCTCCTAGAGGTATACGGCTTATTAATCTGTAGAATATTTTAACTATTTCAGACTAACTAAAGGGACTCTCCAAAGACTGTGAAGCCCAACAAACTGAACAACTTGAGAACAGTTACCTGGTATTACCCATTGTAAGACTATAAACACTATATTAGTGAAGATATAGGAAATGATTTTTTTCCTTCATAGGAGCTCTTTCTACCACCACCCAATTGTTCTACGGGGCAGGTCACCATTTATCAAACCATATGAAGCAGCTCATTCAGGTTATAGTCAGCTGTGATGCCACCAAAACCAACAAAAGCCAATGAACCCCAAAGACAAGAAAGGCCTTTTCAAGAAATTACAACATACAGATCCATAACTTCAGCCACATCCCAGTTGTAGCCAGAAAATGCCTTTGGAACCCAGAGTTTCCAGGTTAGCAGGCAAAGAGCTTAGCCTGTTAAAATCACCTTTAATTCATATGTGCTACAAATGACCACTTAGCTACAGGTTCGTCTTCAAGGGGCTTCGATTTTGAAGAATCCAGTCTCTGTTTCAATTAGTGGCCTGCTTTGAGCCCACTGGGTGGTGAGAAGGTGAGGGTATGGCGGTTACCTGAGAAGGTTTGGTGCCCACACCAGGGCCAGGTTCCTGGCATGCATGTTGGTCTTGCTGCTGAAGGAGGCAATGTGGGCCAGGTGTCGAATCAGGTATTCCAAGGTCCTGTAATGGTTCATTTTTTTTTTGACAAAGTAAGAAACTTCCGTGCCTGTGTGACGCCTGACATCTGGAGATAATTTCTAAGTTTGGCTCTAAGAGACTCTAAATATTTCTATCTTATGAATTTTGGAGGAGTATCAGGAAGATATCAAGATTGATGGAAGTAATTTTCTTGGCCCTGGGCATGCTGGCCCTGGGTGGGGAAGGGAGACGGTCTGGTCAGAAGTCAGCTGAGGCCCTTGGGCACCAGCCAGAAACAGAAGCAGGGAATCACAGCGCCACAGAGCCTGGTTTCTTAGTGACTCCCTGTTTCTCCTTGCACCCAGGGCAGAATGGCCTCCATGATCTTGAAACCAGCTCTTATCCTGGCTCTCTTTATGGTTCTTCCAGCTACAGGTAACGTGGTACTTGTTAGGGAGCTCATTTCATGGATGAATAACATCTATTATTGCTAAAAAGTGCTCTCTTAGACTTCATCAACATCTGCCCCTTGCGAAAGATGGGCAGGCATAGGGAACACTGGGAAAGGTGGTAAAATTAGGGGCTACATTGTGAGAATGAAATGAAAGGATGGGATGACGGAAGGTATGGTACTGATGAGCAAATAGAGACATCAGTCAGCCAGTCCCTCAATAGTTACAGGCAAACTCTTTTTCAAAGCCATCTTGGTCTCCACAGATTTGGATATGCTATGAATCTGGGTAAGACCCTAGGATGTCACTGTGAGGCTGGCTTGTGTGATAGGAACGACTTTCTGTGGGACTCTGAGGGGTGCCCTGCGAGTGACCTAGACGTGGGCTGCCTCTCCTTGCCAATGTCCCTGGTCAGGCACCAACTCACTCTGATAAAAGTGACCTGTTCACCCACCTCAAATTGCCCCAGGAAAGCCACTGTCCACTGAACTGGTTCCCTTTTATGACACCAGCCGGCCGCTTTGGTGTTACGTCACATTGAAAACCGTGGATTTCTTTTACCGAGGATTCTTACCTATAATGGGATGGGGGAAGCTCCTGGATAACATTTTGGATTCGGGCCAGTTGGCCTTCTTCTGGGCAATGCGACACCGCCTCCTGCGGAGAAGAACAGGAAGGAGCCCAGTGAGTGGCTGAGGGGTGGACACCCACCTGTGTCTGCTGGGCGTACTTAGGCCCCTGGTACTCCAGCCTCCCAAGCAAAGACCACCCTTCCAAGAGGCATGCTTTCCTAGTAAAAACAGCTAAAATCTCTGAGGGTTCAGACGGTAAGTGTCTAACAATGTGGGCACATGGACCTTGGGATCGTTTGGGTCTCTACATCCTCAGATGGTTGTTGGGTATCCGGCAAAGAAGGTGTAGAATCTTGGGTGTGTCTATGTGGCAGAGAGAGTCACAGAGACTCACATGGGGAGAGAGAAAGAGACAGAGACAGAGCGAGACAGATGGAGATGACAGGGTGGTTCCATGTCCATGTTTACTCAGCCAGCAGCCTTCTTGGGCACAGACAACCACTCCTCACACAGCCTGAGACTACGCCGTGACCTTGCTCCTCAGTGGCTGCCTGTCACAGATGCCGGGAAGCAGGGAAGACGTGCCTGCTCAGCAGGATAAGAGCTTTGTCCCTGAGACCCGGTGGCCTTGCCCGGACTTGCTCTCTGGTTGTTTCCTGTGTGGGTATTTTGTTCCCCCACCCAGTTCAAGGCTCTCAAGGAGTGACAGGGACATCAGTAAAGGCAGTGTGATCACAGGCTTGCCTGGGGTTTCTGCACAATGCGGGTGTCCCTGGGCAGATTCCCCTGTGCCCCTGTCCTGAGAATCTGTCCTGCCTGTGCCCAGGCTCAAGGACCCCTCCCAGTGCAGGGACTGAGTGCTCAAGAACTGCCAGTGGTACTCAAGTTCAAGGTCAATGGTAATCACATCTTTCTTCTTCTTCTTTTTTTTTTTCTGAGGAAGATAAGCCCTGAGCTAACATCTGTGCCAATCTTCCTCTACTTTATATATGGGTCACTGCCATAGCATGGCTGATGAATGGTGTAGGTCTGCACCTGGGATCCAAACCCATGAACCTGGGCCGCCAAAGTGGAGTGTGCTGAACTTAACCACTAGGCCACAGGGCCGGCCCCTACATCTTTCTTTTTTACTGAGATATAATTTAAACATACAAATCTTAAGCTACAGCTGCATGAGTTCTTTCATATGCATATACCCATGTAATCCCACCCAGACCAAGAAACACTTTAAAAGGGGTTCCTGTGCTCAGTGCCAGCCTTAGGCTCCTGAATTCAGAGGCATACGTGAGGTACAGTCTTATCTTTCCTCCAGGTGCTGGAAACGTGCTTTACATTTGTATACAATGAAAAGTATAATCAGAAAATAGATTCTTTAACTTGATAAATACTGCCCCCTACAATACAACCAAAAATGAGATCCTGGCTGTGGTGTGGTTTTCTTGTATTGTTCACCTCTGTTTGGTCTTTAGCTGCTGTTTCTTGCTCATGTGTAAAGGCTAAAATTCAACTCTGAGTTATGAGAACTTTTAGGTACTTTTTTGAGTGGAAGGAAGTTAACTTTACTGGGCACCTCCTGGGTGCCAGGCCCTATTTTAGGCCACACATGCTGTGTCTGTTCTATTCTAACTTTGAGGAGAACTCCAAGATGCCACCCTGTCCTGGACCTCCCAACCTCCCTCACTTGTCTCTATTTTTTCCGCAGCGTTCACCACCATTCCTTACACTAGGTAGTGTACTTGTTTATTAGGTTTATAGCTTATTGTCTGTCTCCCTCGCTAGATGTAAGCTCTGTAAGTGCAGGGATGGGGTGAGTCCCAGGGCCTGGAACAGTGCCTGGCACCCAGCAGGCGCTCCCTCTGGATTGGTTAAATGACTACATTTATTCTCTTTCCCTAAGTGGACATCATACCAAATTTTTTTTTTTCCTTTTCTTTTTTGCCTTTTTTATTATTTGAAGTAAAACACACAGAACTCAACCGTTTTTAGAGACAAGCAAAATTCTCTACGTGGGAAAACTTGAGATTTTGTTTCCTAAGCAGAAGTGGGGAGAAGGGCGGGACTCAGAGGGTCCCAGTCTTCTGGTGGGTTTGAAGCCTGAGAATAGTCAGCCCAAGTGAGATCTCTGCTGCCATCCTCACTTTTGGAGATAAAGGGGGTGGGGACAAGAATGGGGCCTGGAGTAAGCACCCTGACACGTCTGCTCTCTTCCTGGGAGCTGTGTCTAGAAAACAGATTTTGGAGAGGACCCTGACTCCCAAGGCAGAGACAGCCCCAGCAGGGGAGCAAAGGGAGAGAAGCTCCAGGGGAAGGAGGGGCCGCCGAATGCCGTGTGGACCCTCCCACATTCTATCCTGCAAAGGCGGAGGGGTGGGAGGCCTCTCCTCTCTCCGCAAAAAACGAGGAGGATCTTTGCCAAGCTTGGCAGGACACCCCACCCACACACCCGAGCCCTTTCTAAAAATGTGTCCGGGGAATAAAGGTGTAGGTTAATTTAACAGCCCTCATGGAAAGTTCCTCTAATATTTTGGAAGCTGTTAGTCATCTTGTTCTGAGAGGCAGGGAGGTCTCACTCCCGATGCCTGCAGGCCCCATTTGGGATTGGCATTTATTTCATTATTCACAGCCTCTCCCCATTGCACCCCAATCCTATTCAGGAGCTCTCTAGATCCTCGTTTTTCTCCTGGAGGGCTCTGGTCACTGCAAACTTATTTTTAGCTCTCTTTACCTTCCCGCATTAGGATGGAAGAACTCATCATTACACAATTGGGGGAGGGGAGTTAAAACTTTGCCCATCCCGATTTTTTGCCTGAAAGAGAATTTCACTCAACATTAGCCAAGCCAATCTGGCTAACGGTTAAATCATAAAAGATCCAGGATGAATCTGTGACTCTCTGTTCTCCTCCGATCAGTATCGATAAGCCCAGCTTCCCGCTTTGAGGACTGGTGAAGGCTAGACTCTCCTCGCCTCTGCTGGGCTCCTTGCTCTTGTTTTCTCTCTTGCACAAACACCACTGCCACCTCTGCGCCTCAAGTCCTGCTGTCCCGGCAGCCCTGTCCCCAGGGTGGACAAACAACCGTGGCTCTCCTTTCCAACTGCACCCAGCGGCAACTCAGGTTTTGCCCTTTATTTTGTATTAATTATTTAAAAATTATTATAAATCCATTTTTATTATGTTAAGCTATTAGATTAAAAAGTAATTCTTGCACATGATTTTTAAAATGCAAAGCATTCCAAGGAATACATAGGAGAAAGTTAGTCTTCCTTCCAACGGCATACTCTCAGCCTCCAGAGGCAACCGTGTGTCCTTTCAGTCTTTATACCTATTGGTCTCTGTCACACCCGCAGAATCAAGCACGGCTATGGGACCTGACCCATCTGCCAATTCCCCATCTCCCATCATTTTCCTCCTTGCTTGCTCAACACCGACCACGCTGGTCTCCACATGGTCCTTCAAGCAAGCTCGGCATGTCCTCCACCAGGGCCTTTGCACCTGCTGGTTCTTCTTGGCACCCTCTTCCCCCAGATACTTGCACAACTTTTTCCCTTGTTTCATCCTTGTCTCTGTTCAAATATTACCTCACAGAGAGAGGCCTCTGATTATCCTACTAAAAATAGCAGTTTCCATCTTCTTCCCTGTACCCTGCATTAATTTTCTTCATGGTACTTATCAACAGTTCTCATTATAGAGCTGTGCTTTAAATTTGTTTATTATCTATCTCCTTCATTAAAATGTAAGTTTCATGAGAGCAAGGATTTTATCTGGCTTGCTCACATCAAATCTCCAGCACCTAAAATGGTGCCTGCCAGGTCTACATAGTAGGTGCTTGAACTAAGAGAAAATAGACATTAGTCTCTGCCCCTACTTCCTGGCACAACAGGGCTCCCGAAACCCTTGTAATTTCCTGGGTCATAGAAGTGTCTTTGTTCTAATGAAGCAACTCAGGGTGGGCTCCTGGAAGAAGGCTGGTCCCCAGAAAGACCAAGTCATGATTGTTGTTAGTGCTGTGGAGTCGACCGTGACTCCTCGCAGCCGCTGCAGTGTGACAGACGGGCGGTGTGGTCCCCTGACCAGGAAACAAACCCAGGCCATGGCGGAGACAGCACCGAATCTTAACCACTAGACCACCAGGGCTGGTGAAGTCCTAACTAGAAGCCTGGAATTTTCAGCCCCATCCCCATTCTATTGAGAAAGGAGGAGGGCTGGAAATGGATTTGATGATTGATCATGCCTACATGATGAAGCCTCCATAGAAATCCCAAAAGGATGGGGTTCAGACAGCTTCCAGGTGGATGAACACATCCACACTGGGAGGGTGACAAACTCCAACTCCACGGGGACGAAGCTCCTGCGCTTAGGACCCTCCCAGACTTCGCCCTATCTGGCTATCTGGTATCTCTTCATGTGGCCGTTAACTTGTAAGTCTAAGTAAGTGTTTCCCTGAGCTCTGTGAGCCGCTCAAGGAAATTAATTGAACCCAAAGGAGTAGGAGGTCATGGGAACCTCTGATGTGTAGCCAACTGGGACAGAAGTTGTGGGTAACCTGGGCATCTACTGCTTGCGATCAGCCTCTGAAGTGGGGTGGGGAGCATTCCCATGGGATTGAGCCCTTAACCTGTTCCATATGATGCTATCTCCAGGTAGAGGGTGTCGGAATTGAGTTAAATTCCAGGACACCCAGTTGTCATTGCAGAGAATTGCTTGATGTGGGAAAAACCCCCCACATCTGGTGTCAGACGTGTGTTGAGTATGGTCCTCTGTGTGAGTAACAAGGGAGACAACAATGGAGGGAAAGGCTGAATTTTCCTAACACAGTGCCCAATAGACGTTTGTTGAATGAAGTGAGTAAGTGAATGAGTCCATGTTTTGCTTTCTGCTTGAAAAGGCCAAGCAGCCACATGCTGGCCACACGTCCAGGACAGTACCACTGGAGCATTCCCCCATTGTGGGCAACAACAGCATCACTGTGGCAACTCCCTTCATCCCTGGGCTCCTCACAGCGTCACCAATCATCCTGGTTTGCCTGAGACTGACGGGTTTCCCAGGACACAGGCCTTTCGGTGTTAAAACTGAGGGATTATCTGGCAAACCAGGACAGTCGGCCGCTGCCCCTCTTTGCAGTCATCTTGAGCTCCCAGCCAGCCTGTTGCCATTCACTAGCAATCCACCCCAAGTGACATTTCACATGATGTGGTGGGTCAACAAACCTGTCAGCAGACCTTTACTAGGTAACAGTCACACATTTTCCAGCAGCTGGAGAGCAGGGAAAGGTAACATGATAATGAATAAAATAAGCACAGTTCCTGTCCTCAGGAAGCTTATCATTTAATGAGGGAGACTGATACACAAAGAAATTATTTCAATATAAAATTTAATACCTCTCTGAACTGCCTTCTCTAAAAATCCCATATCAGCAACTTTTCTCTATCTTGGGTGTAACAGTTTTAGCTGAATCCATCTGACCAAAATGGAATCTTTCCTAAAATGAATTTTTCGGCCAAAAATAAAATATACTATAGTAGGTTGAATAATTGCTCCCAAAGATATCAGGTCCCAATCCCAGGCACCTGTAAATGTCACCTTATTTGGAAAAACAGTCTTTGCAGATGTGATTAAATTAAGGGCTTTGAGATGAGGAGATTATCCTGGATGATCCCAGGGAGCCTTAAATGTGGTCACAGGTTTCCTTAAACGAGGGAGCAGAGGGACATTTGACACAGACAGAAGAGGAGAAGGCAATGTGACCCCAGAGGCGGAGATGGGAGGGATGCGGCCACAAGCCAAGGAACGCCCACAGTCACCAGAAGCTGGAAGAGGTAAGAAACAGCCTCTCCCCTACAGCCTCTGGAAGGAGCACGGCCCTGCTGAAACTTGATTTCAGCCCAGTGAAAGTGATTTCAGACTTCAGGACTCTAGAACCGCGAGAGAATAAATTTCTGTTGTTTAAGCTACCAAGTTTGTAGTAATTTGCTACAGCAGCCACGTGAAACTATTGCATGTACTCGAAATTAAAATATGAAATCTTAGGGCCGGCCTGGTGGTGCAGTGGTTAAGTGCGCACGTTCCGCTTCAGCAGCCCGAGGTTTGCCGGTTCGGATCCTGGGTGAGGACACGGCACCACTTGGCACGCCATGCTGTGGTAGGCGTCCCACATATAAAGGAGAGGAAGATGGGCACGGATGTCAGCTCAGGGCCAGTCTTCCTCAGCAAAAAGAGGAGGATTGGCAGCAGTTAGCTCAGGGCTAATCTTCCTCAAAAAAAAAAGAATGAAATCTGAAGGAAATAAATATCACCTGCTATCCCACCACCCAGCCACAACCACTATTAACCTCCTCACACGTGAGGGATGAAAGAAGCCATCTGCCCAGGCTTCCCAGTGCCACATATGCACACCGGCAGCATTTCCTATGTGGCTGCATATACTTTTTTCCATTTAACTTTATATTGTGGCTAGTAAATACTCTTCAGAAATGTGACTCTTCATGGCTACACAGGATTGAAAACAACAGATTTGTCATTTATTTAACCCACTCCTTGTTAGACACATAGATACTCCTAAAATTTTGATGTTAATGATAACATTGCAATGCAATACTTGTAAATCAATCATTTGTGTGCACATTTGATTATTATCTAAGCATGAAATCTTAAGAAGAGAGAAACTGTGTTAAAGAATATGAGCATTTAGGACTCTTGATAGTAATTTCAAATGACCCTGGATGTCCAGCCAATTTATACTTCCAACAGAAAACTATGGAAGAGCCAGTCTCACCATAAGCTCATCAGCATGAAATAGTAACATTAAAAAATTGCTTCTTTAATATGGAAATATATTATTCTAATACATTTATAATTTTTAAATAATTATATTTCTCCTGTGAAATGTCTATTGAAGTTCTTTGTTCATTTGTTTCGCAGAGTGTTGTGTGTTTTTGTTCTTTTATTGATAGGTAGGAGTTCTAAATAATTAAAGAGTATTAATCGCCTGTCATCTTTATTGTTAATGTTTTCTGTAGTTGGTCATTTGCCTTTTAATTTTGTTAATTTTTTTTTTGTGCCTGAGGAAGAGTGGCCCTAAGCTAACATCTGTTGCCAATCTTCTTTTTTTGCCTGAGGAAGATTGTCACTGAGGTCACATCTGTGCCAGTCTTCCTCTATTTTATGTGGAATGCTGCCACAGTGTGCCTTGATGAGCAGTGCTAGGTCTGTGCCCGGGATCCAAACCTGTGAACCCCAGGCCGCTGAAGAGGAGCATGAGAACTTAACCAACAGGCTACCGGGCCAGCCCGTTAATGTATTTTTTCATATAGAAAAAACAATTTATATGTAGTTCAGTTTGTTAAATTTGTCTTTGGTGATTTTCTTTCCTTTGCTTTTATTGTCAGAAAGCCATTCTCCATCCTGAAATCCGCTGGATGGTAAGGATGTAACTTGACTCTCTCCCACCTCCCAATAATTAGCCACTTTTCCTAACACTGTTTATTGACTTGTTCCTCCCCTAGTTTGGCATGTGCTCTTTATCTGATATTACTTTATTTAATACCTGAGCCTATTAAAGAGCTGTTAACTCTATTTGAAAATAGTGTGGTAGTTCTGAGACAGAATTTTAATTCTTTACTTCTATTTACTGGCTGTACAACCCCAGGCAAGAGTCTCTCTGAGCCTCGACTTACTCATCTGTAAGAAAAACAATAAAACCTACTAGGCTTATTTTGAGTATTAAATGAAATAATATTTGTAAGAAGTTTACCATGTAGTAAGCACTCAATAAATGACAGCTATTACCATTATTAATCTTATTCCAATAATATTTGGCTAACTCTGCTATTATTCCATTGAGATAGTATTTTACTTCAGCTGTGCAGGTGGGTTTAAATAATCACTATAAGAATGTGTGACATTGTAACAGAGCGGTTTCCATGTCCCTGAGGAAGGTTTGCTTATATTATCATAATTCATTATTGTGATCAAAGAAATCTGTTCAAGGATAAATTCTCCATCATAGTTAACTTCATGAGGTCTACCTATGTACAAGTCAGTTGTTACAACAAAACATTCTTATTTTATTTATTAGTGTTAATAAACTGTGTGTGAACACAATGTTAGCTTTCCTTGCAATTTGATGACAAGTTGACAGTAATATCCCTTTGGTAGTTCTCTGTTGCTGTGGGAGAACAGAATGACCAGCAAAGTCAGATATCAGGAGAGGGGAGAGATAAATAGGGGTTTTGTTCTGAGACTCTAAACAAGATCTATGAAGAAACTATATTTCTCAAGTTTCTAGATAAGAATTCCTATCTACCCCTAATAGACTGAAATTTAGTTAAAATAAATTACACTCATTCAATTCTTTACTGTGATGATATTCTATTCTACCATATTCAAAGATGATACTACTGTATTCACAAGAGGATTACAACTACACAGAAAACAAACACTACAGTCTGATGCACAGATTAAACAAGAAGATATATTTTTGGTTGATTCAAATTGGCAAATAATTTAACCAATTGAAAATACCCAGTGTTGGTGAGGCTGCAGGGAAAAGAGAATTCTTGTCTCTCTGGAGGACAATTTGGCAATATGTAACAAAATTTTAAAGAACTCTTTACTCAGTAAATCGACTTCTGTAATTTTTTTCCTAAGGATATAAACAGACAAAAGTATAAAGATACATGTCCACAAATGTTTATTACAATGTTGTTTATGAAAAGCAAGTGTTGAGAAACAAAAAGTCTAAAAGTGCATCAGTAGGACACTGGCTTCAGAAACTATGGCACCTATGCGAGAATATTCTGTAAACACAGCGTCTCTCTCTATTTTTCAACATGGAAAAATGGTCACTTTGTTGAATTAAAAATGTACCAAAACAGTAACAAAAAGGATTGGAGGGTGAAAGTGGGGAGAAAGAAAGATTGAGGGAGAGTTTGAGAAAGAAAGAGAGGCAGAATTCTGGAAGGATGTCTCCTAAAACGTTAATAGCAAATATGCTGGGGTGTGAAATTTCAGGTGAACGTATATTTTCTCCATTATACTTTTCTGTATTGCTTTAGCTTTTGAAATAAAATTTTATCGTTATTTGGAAACACAAAATGCAACAAAAACACTATGCAAAGAATAAAAGACCAGAGGAAATACCCACATGTTAACTGTAGTTGTCTTTGGTCTTTAAGAGGAGAGACCAAGGGTTTCTTTCTACTTTCCTCCATTTTCCAAATTGTCTTTTATTGAGTCTGATTACCTTTAAAATGAGGAAATACTCATATATGGTGATAGTGATTACAATCTGGCAGGCCAACGTGAGGCCTTTCCTCCTGGTTCCTGGGAAAGATGCCTCTGTGGTTCCACGGCCAGAGGCTGCCATTATTTATGACTTAACCTCTCGGAGTGGAGACTCATCTGCCCGCTGCTGTCTATCTCAAGGGGAGGGGTCCCCTAACCACTGACACCTCCACGTCAGCTGGTATATGTTGGCTTCTCTTGTGGGCAACATTTATGCCTAAATTTTGGCCTAATTTTTTCATTAAAAATTAATGTATTTTTAGTGAGTAAGATTTTGTAAGTTAAAGTATGAAGAAGCAGGGAAAATTATCTATAATCACATCATTGAAATAAATGGCTGTTAGTCTTTTGAATGTCTTTCTTTTTAATCATGTCTTACACAATTGTGTATCAGTTTTTTCCAGTTATCATTATGAGTGTTTCCCTGTTTCACTGAAAACTCTTAAGTATATTTTTAATGGCCAAGTCCAATTTTTTTTTTAAGGAAGATTTAGCCTTGAGCTAACATCTACTGCCAATCCTCCTCTTTTTGCTGAGGAAGATTGACCCTGAGCTGACATCTGTGCCCATCTTCCTCTACTTTATATGTGGGATGCTGCCACAGCATGGCTTGATAAGTGATGTGTAGGTCTGAGCCCGGGATCCAAACTGGCAAACTCTGGGCCACCAAAGTGGAGCATGCGAACTTAACCTCTATGCTACCAGGCCAGCCCCAAACCTAATTCTTTCAAAGTAGCATTCACTTATCCCTATATCATTTCAAACTGAAGAACCTTTTATATGGTCAAAATAAGAGAAAGACTCCTTCCCATGGTTAGAGCCTAGATCTGGTCCCTACCAATAACTGCAACTCCGTCATGATCTTAACTTCAAAAATCCCCTCTGCCCACCCCACTCCAACACTCGGTTGACCTCCCTGGGGTGAATACTTCATGGATCTACTTTTTTACTATTGCTCGCCTGCCTTACACCCTCGTTTCCTTTCTTGTCCATATAAACTTCCACAGTCAATTATTTCTGTCACTTTTGCATACATCCTTATCTCCCTCATTCCTCTTTGGCTAGCTGAACCTCAACCTTGGTTAAACCCAACTCTCCACCTACTCTCCACCTCCACTCATGCAGCCAAATGTTCAAGCCCTATTGTGAATGCTATCTCTACAGACACCCTTAAAGCATTTATTCTCCTTCTACTTTTCCTATGGGTGCCTTATTTGGTGGCCATGCAGCTGCTATTTAGGTGTTTGGCTCTTGTTCATTAATCCTTCACCAACCCAACTCATTGGTCTATCCTGCACTCCCTCTTGGGTGTCTTTCCAAGATTCTTTTCTCTTCCCAGCTCTCTGACCTCTCTCTTAACTTCTGTTTTTCCTCTCTTCCTTCTCTGCCCACCCACCTCTTTCTCCAACCCCCAAAAGAAACACAGAAGGAATAGCCTGAGAAAAATGAACTAGCACTGGGTGTAGCATCTGGAGTCTCAAGTTCCTGTCTTGCTGTGTGAGCTGAAGCCAGTCACCTCACCTCTCTGGTTTTTAGTTTCCTCCCTATACAATGAGGCACCTTTGATTAAATAAAGATGGAGATGACTTAGCCCAGCTCTTAAAACAAACAAACATGATTCTGAAAACTTATGAAAGGAAAAGTTTAGCAAATGGTCCCACTCGTGTACTTTCCTCACCATACCATCCTACCTCCATCACCACGCTAAGATACTATCAACTCTCTGGAGTATTATCATTATTATTTTAGTACTGAAACTCTCCTTGGCCCGTCCAAGCATCCCACCCAGTACCCATCATGGAAATCCAAACACTCACCGTGAATTTCTCATAGAGCTCATAAGTCAGGAGGGGGTTGGGCAGCTCCCTGAAGTAGAGCTTGCAGAGGGAGCCCACACAGTGGATGTCCTGGAGGTACACTTCTCTTGTCAGATCTGGACATTGATCTGAGCCAAACTCTTGCCTGAAACAACACAGACAGAGACATAACAATCCCAGGAGTGTGTGTTGCACGTCAGCAGCTGCTTGGCTGCTCAGGGGTGAAAAGACCCTAAACCGCTGATCTGACTGTATTTTTAACAAAAAGATTCAAAAAGACCTTCTGCTCTAGGCACAAGGAAGCCACAGAAAGACTTCCACTTCAGGTCTGGATCTTCCCTGCAAAAGCAGCTGTGATTAGAAAGACATAACGTCTATTTACAAACGGATTTCTCACGGCATTGTGTGTGCAGTCTCGGTTATGAACAATGGGGAAATATGAAGACAGTTTGCCCAAAAAGCCTGTTGAGATTTCAGTTTTTCCAAAATATTGTTCTAAAGGAACTTCTCTTTCTTGGAGAGACTGAAACCAGGGTGAGTCAGACTGTTATCACTCATCTCCATATATTCATGTCAGCAGACTGGTTTCATCTGGAGAGTCAGACCCGAGGTTTGAGAACTTTACTATCTCTGATGCTGAATGGAAACTTCTAGGCTGCCCGATAGTGACTCCCACAGGATAGATGAGCCTTATAATATCTTCTTAAACAATCTATAGCGGAGTGTCTGGGAACACCATCAGATTCCAGGCCTCATTTCTAATTAAAAAACATTTCCTAACAAGGTTACATGAATACTCCTGCTTCAAATAATACATTCTAATGAGTTAAAAATCTGTTTTAAAAAAATGACAAATCTGAGTTTTCATATAGAAGAGAAGTTAGGCTTCCTGAGAGTATTCACTTGGTCAACCAAATAGCGACAAAGTCAACAGGACTGGCAGGGCCAGTATTTCAAAACAGCTCACTGCCCATTCGCTTTAGTCTGGTTCTGCACCTTTAATAAAGGGGAGGGAAACCCCTGAGGCTGTGAGAACCCCAAAGGAACTGAGTGGGGCCTTGAAAAGAAAACCACGCAATGGCCTCATAAATTCATAGGCATATGTTTTTTTTAAAAAGGCAGAACAAGAACAATCTAGAGCTTATTCATTTATTTAGCCCAAAATTTCCTTTGTCAAGGCTAAGGTCAGTCCTTAAATGAAAAAGAATTGGCCATGGCTCAAGTGTCCTTTCACGATTCCAGGTACTGTGTAGTATGTTTCAGAGCTAAGAGGAAACCATTAAAACGTATTTGCTGTTGAAACTCTAAAAACCAGTAAAATTAATGAAATTGTGTAAGCACATAGATCCGTTAAAATCTATGGCTGCAATAAACCAATTATTTTTTAACAGCCATCACTTCTCCAGGAGTAAAAAGGATGTTTTATTCTTTTGGTACAATTCCTTTCTTTTTTTTAAGGATTGGCCCTGAGCTAACATCTGTTGCCAATCTTCCTTTTTTTTGCTTCTCCCCAGTACATAGTTGTATATTCTAGTCTGGTTGTGCTATGTGGGACACCACCTTAGCGCTGCTTGATGAGCAGTGCTAGGTCCATGCCCGGGATCCAAACCTGCAAAACCCTGGGCTGCTAAAGCGGAGCATGTGAACTTAACCACTTGGCCACGGCGCCGGCCCCTCCTTTGGTATAATTTCATTACAATTGAGATTTGAGCAGCAGGGGCAGAAAACCAAATAGACGGAAAGGAGAAGACAAAAAAGGAATTACTTGCACAATCTGTTAAGTTTTACATATTAACAACAATAATGTTTTTATTGTTTTAAAAGTCTTCAGTTATAACTGAAGAACATATAATAAATATATAAAAATAACACGTAATAAAATATGTTCTTTTTGGTTTTAAAGAACAATATGCAGAATAGATAAAACTATGGTTTCAGTCATAGAACAGTATATGTATCTATATAACATATATACTCCATATCTACACTGTATACACTCCTTTATTTTATATATAGCATATATAAAACACACATACAAATATCTGTGTTTTGTGTGAAGGTTATTATCCTCTTAATTCAACATGATAGAAATTTCTTCCAAATGTTTAGGATAAATCCACAAAATTAGAAATAGTTCATCTATCAATAGTTTTTAAAATTCCAGCATCAGAGAAATGCACCATCATGCAGACTTCTGATTTTTCCACCAGATGAAATATCAAATGTTGGGTGTGCACCAAGGAAAAAAAACTCACACCCATCTCCACGGTCCAAACACTACTAACACGGATCTGACTGAGCTTTGGGTAGGCAAGTAAATGATAATAAATCGTGTTTTCCTAACTTGTAATTTAAATCATTTGAGTTAAATCAAACCCACCTAAGCAGGATAAACCTGGTGCAAGACAAAGAAACAGATGAAAAGCCCTCAGGAGCTTTTGTTGGAAAGAATGACATCAGACTAGGGAACTTCCTGATTAGAGTAAGAACAGTTAGGCATCTGAAAACATCAGCACTTGATCTTCAGCCCGGCCACCCCTCCCTCAGTCCCTGCTGGTTTTTAATACTCCCAACACCTGCGGACAGAGGTGTGGCCGGAGGAAAGATCATGGGAGAATTCTTTTGGGGGTGATTCTTTTCTTACCTTAGCCGTTGTATGTTCGAGGTAACTCCCGAAAGCCGATAAATTCCATCCACGATGCCGTGAGTCTCTATAAATTCTGCACAGCTCTTCAATACATATGGAACTATGTAAAGGAAAAGAAAAAACAATAAAGCATTAGATATAAATCTGACTGTCCTTTAAAGATACCCTTTTAAAAATCAAGGTAACTTCAAAGAAAAATAAGTATGGAACGCATATGAGTTACGAGTGGAAACAATTACTTGTAAATGCTAGATGATGTTCTTTTGTATTTAAAAAGTATATAGTTTTGTTAAAGTTTAGAAACTCATGTGTTTTCAGAGTTTTTTTAAAGAATTTTTAAAATATGCAAAAACAGATTTTGAAACCACCAGTGACCTTGGAAATCCCACAACTCAATCTCCTCATTTCACTGGTTCTCCAAATGTGGTTTCCTGATGACAGCATCAGCATCTCCTGGGAAGTTGTTGGGAATACAAATGCCCAGGCCCCGCTCCAGACCTACTGAATCAGAAATTCTGGAGGTAGGGCCGAGCAAGCTGTGTTTTAAAAAACCTTCTACGTGACTGTTGCTGCTAAAATTAGAGAACACTTGCCTCTTCTACACACGAAGACAGCAGGCGCAGGTAAACTTACCTGCCTCACTCGAGATTACTTGTTCCTTATGCAAAGTCATTAACACATGGGAAAATGCTTATGATATAGGTAGGTAAAAGAAAAACAAGACCCAAAATCAAATATATACTGTCAATTCAGCTATGTAAAAAAAAAAAAAAAAAAGGCAAAGAAAAAAAGACTGGAAAAAAATCTGCCAGAATTTTAAAGGTGATTTAAAGACTGTTAAAGTGTCTTTTAAAAGTGAGAAACACCTGCCTCTACCACCACCACCAAATGGGGCAAACCAGTCACCGATATAATGCACCATGTAAAGGGGAGCAAGACGGCCTCTTGGGTTCCTACTGCTCCGGAAGTTCAGTGCCTGGGGGACGAGTCTGGCTATGCTGTTCTCCCCTTAGGGCTAACCCTGGTCCACCCAGCCGACTCAGGGACCCAGAGTGACAGCCACAGGCCTTCTGGATGGCATGGAGAGAGTGGCAAGTTACATGCCACTTTAGTGCCTGGGCAGATCCAGCTGAGGTCCTTCGGTGAGAGCGCTGCTGTGAATGGTCGTTTGGTATGGAACCCGAGCCTCGGGCACTGAAGTCTTCAGGCGTGGATGTGGTGTGGGAACGCCATGAACTACTGCTTGGCTTAGCACTGTGCTCACTCCCCCAAAAGATACCCTATCCACTAATGCCTTAGATTAGACTAATGCCAATCCATTAATGCTTAATGCACATGCTTATGCCTACACACAGTTCCAAGCTGGACTGGACCTTTACCTGGGTAGACATCAGGTGTTCAGATTCAACATTCTCCCTGGATTCTCTATTATGATACTCTCTAAACAAATTCCCCTCCACCATTTCCTTTAGTTACTAACTGTAATTTTAGGCGGTCAACAAAATTCATCATGCTTAAAGCATCCCACCCATCTCTCAAAGGCCATGCACTCCCAGAGCCGTTTCCCTCCAAGACACATTCATGTTTGCCCTGTGCCTCATTACCGGAACTGGGAGCCTTCTCAGTTATCCTAAGTGAGAAGAGGGCAAGGAGTGGACTTGGATGGGAAATATTGAGGCCAGAGACCACAGAGGTGAAATCACGCCCTTTGAGTGAATACAGGGTGGGAGCAGGGTGTGGTGGAGGAGGGGCTGTGAGAGTGGGCAGGGGTCCAGAGCCTCTGCCTGGCTTCAATTGGAAGAGCTATACTTTGATCTGTTTTATAAAATCGTGTTCTTGGTGAGATTTTTGTCTCCCATCCTCATGCCTCTAAATAAATAAGTTACCAGCAAACAAATAGAGTCCTATCGCTTAAAATTCTTTTGTTTTGTTTTATAATCCCTGTTGCATGTTATAATGGTCAACTCTTTCCCCACCACACCAACCTCTTGTTCTGTAACCTGCCACAGTGGTCTATGGTTGAAAGTACAGGTTTGGACGCCAAACTGCCTTTGTAACCTTGGGCAAAATAAGTAATAATTCTGTTTCTCAGTTTCCACATCTGTAAAATGAGGATAACAGTGATATTAACCTCCTAGCTAGGACTGAAGTAATACCTGCAAGCATTTAGCACAGACCTGGCATATAATAGGCATTCTACAATGACAATCATTGCTTCTATTTGAAGCTTATCTATGATGTAAATTTATAATTTGTGAGACACAATCTTGGTGAAAACAGTTTGCCTCCTTCCATTCAATGGGCGGTGGGGGTAGAGTTGACCAACCTCTTACCAGTCAACACTCATCTCTACTATTCCAAATGGCTTTTGTGTCCTTCTTTGGTTAAATGTTTCTATTTGAAAGTAATTTTGCTAGCCTGAGGTCTCTTTTTTTATGCATTTAGGTGTCTCTTCATAACACAAAGGCAGCAGGATCCAAGAGTGTACGAATATCACTTAGCAGTCCTAGAGCTGTGCTTGGCCTTGGTGTGTTCCGCAATGTGTGTCTGTCCTGAGGCATATGAGTGTTGTGCCGTGCAGGGCACAAGTGGATTTAAGAGTCCTGAGCATAACAAAATAAAGGACAAAAATCATATGATCATCTCAATAGAGGCAGAAAAAGCACTTGACAAAATTCAACATCCATTTATAGAAACTCTCAACAAAGTGGTCACAGAGGGAACGCACCTCAACATAATACAGGCCATATATGACAAGCCTACAGCTAACATCATACTCCATGGTGAAAAGTTGAAAGCTTTTCCTCTAAGATCAGAAACAAGACAAGAATACCCACTCTTAGCACTTTTATTGAACTTAGTATTTGAAGTCCTAGTCAGAACCACCAGACAAGAAAAAGAAATAAAAGGCATCTAAATTGGAAGGGAAGAAGTAAAACTATCATTATTTGCAGATGACATGATTTTATTTATAGAAAACCCTAAAGACCACCAAAAAACTGTTAGAACTAATAAATGAATTCAGTAAAGTTGCAGGGTACAAAATCAATATACAAAAAACGATTGCATTTTTATACACTAACAATAAACTATGAGAAAGAGAAATTAAGAAAACAATCCAATTTACAGTGGCATCAAAAAGAATAAAATACAGGGCCAGCCCCACGGCTTAGTGGTTAAGTTTGGTGCACTCTGCTTTGGCAGCCTAGGTTCAGTTTCCAGGCATGGACCTACACCACTCATTGGTGGCCATGATGTGGCAGCGACCCACATATAAAATAAAAGAAGATCAGCACAGATGTTAGCTCAGGGCCAATCTTCCTCAGCAAAAAGAGGAGGCTTGGCAGTGGATGTTAGCTAAGGGCTAATCTTCCTTAAAAAAAAAAAAAAAAAAAAGAATGAAACCAGACCACTATCTTACACCATACCCCAAAATTAACTCAAAATGGAGTAAAGATTTGAATGTAAGATCTGAAACCATAAACTCCTAGAAGGAAACATAGGCAGTAAGCTCCTTGAAATTGGTCTCGGTGATGACTTTTTGGATCTGACTCCAAAAGCAAAGGTAACAAAAGCAAAAATAAACAACAGACTATAGCAAACTAAAAAGCTTCCGCCCAGCAAAGGAAACCATCAACAAAATGAAAAGGCAACCTGTGAAATGGGAGAAAATATTTGCAAATCATATATCTGATAAGGGGTTAATAACCAAAATATATAAAGAACTCATACAACTCAACAATAAAAAGAAAATCTGATTAAAAAATGGGCAGAGGATCTGAATAGACATTTTTCCTAAGAAGACTTACAGACGGCCAATACATACATGAAAAGATGCTCAACATCACTAATCATCAGGGAAATGCAAATCAAAACCACAATGAGCTATGACCTCACACCTGTTAGAATGGCTATTGTCAAAAAGACAAGAAATAACAAGTGTTGGTGAGGATGTGGAGAAAATGGAACACTCAGGCACTGTTGGTGGGAATGTAAATTGGTGCAGCCACTATGGAAAACAGTATGGAGGTTCCTCCAAAATTAAAAATAGAACTACCATATGATCCAGCAATTCCATTTCTGGGTATGTATTTGAAGAAAACAAAAACACTAATTCAAAAAGATATATGCACCTGTATGTTCACTGCAGCTTTATAATCACCAAGATGTGGAAACAACCTAAGTGTCCATTGATGGATGGATGGATAAAGAAGATGTGGTATATATATACAATGGAATACTACTGAACCATAAAAAAGAATGAAATCTTGCCATTTGCAACAACATGGATGGACTTTAGGGTATTATGCTAAGTGAAATAAGTCAGACAGAGAAAGAAAAATACTGTATGATTTCACTTGAATGTGAAATCTAAAAAAGAAAACAAAAACAAAACTCATAGAAATAGAACAGATTGGTGGTTGCCAGAGGGGAGAGGAGTTGGGGGGGTGTACGAAATGGGTGAAGGGAGTCAAGATTTTGTCCTAATTTCCAGTTATAAAATAAATAAGTCACGGGGGTGTAATGTTCAGCATGCCAATTATAGTCAATAACATTGTATTGCATATTTGAAAATAGCTGAGAGTAAATCTTGAAAGTTCTCATTATAAGAAAAAACATTTTGTAACTTTGCAAGGTGACAGATGGTAACCAGACTTATTGTGGTGATCATTTCACAGAGTTTACAAATATTGAATCATTATGTTGTACATCTGAAACTAATATAATGTTATATGTCAGTTATACCTCAATTTAAAAAAAAGAGCTCAGAGCACTCACTAGGAGGACTCAAAGACAAAAGCCTCGACTGAAAGTGCCTTTATAAAGAGCACTCCACAAAAGGGGCAGTGCAGGGTCACCAACCTGTCCTTTCCCGTTCCCAGATAGGGACCTCCCAGTACCATAGCTCTCAGCTGCAGCACCTCAGGCTCTATTTGTTTTAAAGGTGGGGAAAACACATTCCCGGATGGAGCCTCTGCCATAAATTTACTCTGGCTTTGGTACAGAGGCCCTAGAACCTCTCGTCTATGGCTCTGTTTAAACAGGAGGCAAGACTAAAACAACCCAAGGGAGGAGGCCAGGGTCCCGGTCCCGGAGGAGTGTTAGCTTTCCTGGATTCTCATCTGGGGCTGAGTTGGAGGACGTAGGAATTCTCCACCTTCTCAGTACTAAATGGGAAAGGATCCACTTAATCTCTGTAATCCTTGAGCTCTAGAGCAAGAGCAGTGGTTCCCAGACTGTGGTCCCCAGAGCAGGTCCAGCAGCAGCAGCCGCCTCCAGGTGATTCTGATGCACGATGCAGCTGAAGAACCCCTAGTCCAGACCAGGGCTTCTCATACCTCAGTGCAGACAAATCACCGGGATCTTGTTAACATGCAGATTCCACAGCTGGCCCAGTGTCAAACTGGCATCTCTAACCAATTCCCAGGTGATGTAGATACTGCCAATCTGCAGCCCAAACTTAGTGTAGCAAGAGTCTGGAGGGAATACTGGTGGGTGGTGGTGCTGGGGCTACTAAGAGTTTAAGTCTCAAAGTCTCAGAATTCTTTAGACTGTCGTCCCGGGGGTCCAACCAAATTGGGGACACCCTAGGATTCTGGAGAGTGTGGAAGCCTGATACAAAATAGCTGAGAAGTTATGGATGGAAAGAAAGCGTCCATTGTCAATTTAGGCATGGGAAGGAGCGATGTTGGGGGTCGAGGTCACAGAGCTGGTTCTGTGGGGTTTATCATGGACCAAAGAACTTTGTCTCCTCCCACAGAAGTACACACAGCTGCTGATTACGATGTAATATTAGAACTCCTTTGAATTGTTTCACTGATGGTTCTCCGAGTCCCTTTTTGTTTTGCTTTTCCTGGATCAGCGATCTTAAACATTAAATTTTAATCTGAGCACAAAATAAATCTTGAGGTGGTTTCTGATGGAAAAAAACACCTTGGTTTTGATTTCTGCCTTATAGTTTACCAAACACTGCAAAATCCTTTATCTCGTTTGATCCCACCTGGTACAACTAAGAGACATTTTATATTATAAATAGTGTGGGCCCCTTCTTTCCTCAATTCCTAACCTCTTCAAGGGTTTAGTACCAAAAGGCCGGCAGCCGAATCATTTCTCTGAGTCCCCCCAGGAGTAATAAATCGGCTAAGATTCCCCAGTGCCCTGTGCGGCCGGGAGCTGATCAGATCTGGAGATACAGATTGGAACAAGCACAATTTTATTTGGTGAGTCATGTGATCTTGGCAGCCCCATTCCTTCATAGTGCAAATTGCACTGGTGTTTTAGGGAAATATGGCACTCCCGGCTCCCTATTCTGGATATTGTTAAGGTCCTGGACTGGTGGGAGTTCATCTTCTCTCTGGGTCCTGCATCCCTCACCTTCAAAGTCAAGTCTGGTGGTATATACACACAATGGAGTACTACTCAGCAATAAAAAGGATTGATACAGCAGATGGGTGATAGAAGCCAGACTATAAAAGAATACATACCGTATGCTTCCATTTATATAAAACTCTAGAAAATGAGAGAGAAAGCAGGGAAGTGGCAGGAGGTAGGAATTGTGAAGGGGCTGAGGAAACTTGGGCGTCATGGATACATTCATCATCTCGACTGAGGTGACAGAAAGGACCAAGGGCCACTGGTGGGTGAAGAAGAATTGATACTTGTGGGAGGAGGGCAGAAGAGTGAGGGAGACAAGCGGCTGCGTGGGAAGAAATCCTTGGAGAATCTGCCGCTGTGCACAGGGGGAGAGCGGGGATTTAAGAAGCTCTGCTGTGCAGTGAACGAGCCTGCGCTTCGGCATTTTTTCGAGTGATAAAGTGAAGATTTCAGTTACTTTCTCTTTATTCTTGATTGTCAGCAGAGAACTTCCTAGCTTTCACCCCAGGAGCTAAAGCTGGCTCAGTGGCTCCCGTAGCCTCTCTCTCTGCCAGCTCCTGCTCTTTATTTCTGTCCCATCCTCGCTCTGTGCTGCAGCCCCGTCTCTTCCGTCCCTAGTCTGTGAGGCTCGGCTTGCCTAGAGGTCGCTGTCTGCCCAGTTATCCCTCTGATTCTTCTTTCTCCTCCCCGTCTTTTAACTTCTTCTCATGGAATGGAAGACAATTTTGAAAATTTGTGGCATTTATTTTTAAAAATATAATGTTCTCTGTTCTTTAAAAAAAATTAACTGCTTTCTAATTTCCTAAGGAAAAAACTTGTTAGATATTTTCAGGCTTTGGCCTATCCTCCTTGGAGAAAAGTTTATTTATTTATTTAAATTTTAACCTTTTTAAAAATTGAGAAGTAATTCAAATGCTGTAAAATTCACCCTTTTAACGCATACAATTAAGTGGCTTTTAGTATATTTATAGAGTTAAGTGACTATCACATTTCAGAACGTTTTCGTTACCCCAATTCCAGAACATTTCCATATGTGCAAGGTTATTCATTGCAGCAAGTTTTGTAGTAACACAAGATTATCCATCAATAGGAGGCTGCTTATACAAATAATGGAATACTATATAGTCATTAAAAAGAATGACGAAACTTTCATGACTGATATAGAGTGGTCTCCAAGATATATTGTTAACTAAAAAGAATAAAGTGCAGACAAGCATAATGGTATGCTAGCATCTAAATGGTATGCTAGCATTTAAAAAAGAGAGAGAATAAAAGAATAGATATGCAATTCATTTGTATGTGCATTAAATATTTATGGAAGGATGCACATAGTGATAAATTTAGTTGCCTACAGGAAAAGGAACTGGAGGCTGGGGCTAGGGCTATGAGTAAGAGAAAGACTTCTCATTGTATATTCTTTTATACTTTTGAATTTTAAACTGTAAGAATATATTGCCTTTTCCAAAAAATTTTCATTAAAAATTCAATTCAACAAATATTTATTGCAAGCCTGCTCTTATCCAGCACTAGGGGCCAGGTGTTGCCTGTACCTACATTATCTCTGTCACTAAGCTGTGAGCTCCTTGGGGCCAACGAGGACAGTGCTGTGTCTCATTCATCTAGAAGAGCCTTGAAAACACAAGCACTCAAAATGTTTTGCTGAATAGTGATGGGTCATTTTTCTCCAGATGGGTTTTCCATGCTCCATTGATATCTGGGTCCCTCACAGAAGAAAACACTTATTACATGTCAGGCACTGCGTTTTTTTTTAAACAGCATTCTCCATTCTATAATAACAGTCAACCCATGGGACAGGTAAAATTATCTCCATTTTGAAAACGTCAAAGTTGTTCTCAGAGAGGTTAGGTAACTTGCCCAGCATCAAACAGCTAGTAAATGCCAGAGTTGGGATCCAAACCCAGATTTGTCTGACTCCAAAGCCCTTGCTTTTTTCCTGAGCCCACAGTTGAGAAGGACTAGCAAAAGCCCCAAGCTACACCTACTGGACTCAAACCCTGCCCATGAGGAGGGCACGTCGCATGTGTTGGTGGCCGAGTACAGAGACACCATTTGGGGAGAGCTGACTGATTCTTCGGCTTTGACTACGAAATGCCTGAAACTCCACCACTGCAGCCTCTCCCTTATGGTGGTGACGGCTGTTAAGTGCTCGACACCTAGTGGTTTGTATCTATTTTTAAATACCTTTGGAAAAAGTTACAAAAGCAATATATGTTGAAAAACACTCCCCAATTTAGAGCTATACTATAAAGCTATAGTAATCAAAACAGAACGGTGCTCGCATAAAAACAGACAAATAGATCAATGGAACAGAATCGAGAGCACAGAAATAAGCATATATTGTAACTAATATTTGACAAGGGAGCCAAGACTACTCAGTGGAGAAAAGACAGTCTCTTCGATAAATAGTGCTGGGGAAATTGGGTATTCACATGTACAAGAACGAAACTAGACTCATATCTACACCGCTCACAAAAATTATGAAATAGAAATGGATTAAATTTCCTTGAAATGGATTAAAGACTTAAATGTAAGATCTGAAACCATGAAACTCCTAGAAGAAAACATAGGAAAAAGTTCTTTGCCATTGGTCTTGGTAATGATTTTTTGCATATAACACCTAAAGCACAAGCAATAAAATAAAAAATAAACAAGTGGGACTACATCAAACCAAAAAGCTTCTGCGTAGCAAAAGAAACCATCAACAAAGTGAAAAGGCAATCTAAGGAGTAGAAAAAAACATTTGCAAGTCATATATATATCTGATAATGGGTTAATATCCAAAATACACAGAGAACTCACAGAACTCAATAGCAAAAAACCAAATAATCCAATTAAAAAATGGGCAAAAGACCTGAATAGACATTTCTCCAAAGAAGATATACCAAATGCCAACAGGTACATGGAAAGATGCTCAACATCACTAATCATCAGGGAAATGCAAATGAAAACCACACAGAAATATCACGGCACACCTGTTAGAATGGCTGTCATCAAAAAGCCAAGAAATAATAAGTGTTGTGAGAATGTGGAGATAAGGGAAACCTTGCACATGATTGGTGGGATTGTAAACTGGGGCAGCCACTATGGAAAACAGTATGGAGGATCCTTAAAAAATTAAAAATAGAGCTACCATATGATCCAGCAATTCCACTTCTGGGAATATATCCAAAGGAGATGAAATCACTAACTCAAAAAGATACCTGCACCTTACCTTTGATAGCAACGTATTCCTAACAGCCAAGACAGGGAAACAACCTAAGTGTCCATGGACTGATGAATGGATAAGAAGTTGTGGTATATATATACACAGTGGAATATTATTCAGCCATAAAAAAACAAGGAAATCCTGCCATTTTCTGCAACATGGATGAAGCTAGAGGGCCTTATGCTAGGTGAAATAAGTCAGACACAGAAAGACAAATACTGTGTGATCTCACTTATATGTGGAATCTTAAAAAAAAAAAAAAACCCAAACTTATAGAGAAAGAGATCAGACTGTGGTTACCAGAGGTGGGGGAATTGAAGAAAGGTTGTCAAAAGCTTGTCAAAAACTTCTAGTTACAAGATAAATAAGTACTAGGGATGTAACGTACAGCATGCTGACTACAATTAACACTGCTGTGTGATAGATGAGAACATTGGTAAGAGGGTAAATCCAGGGGCCAGCCCAGTGGCTCAGCAGTTAAGTTCACGTGTTCCGCTTTGTTGGCCTGGGGTTTGCCAGTTTGGATCCTGGGTGTGGACCTACACACAGCTTGTCAAGCCATGCTGTGGCAGGTGTCCCACATATTAAAAAACATACATATATAGAGGAAGATGGGCACAGATGTTAGCTCAGAGCCAGTCTTCCTCAGCAAAAAAGAGGAAGATTGGCAGCAGACGTTAACTCAGGGCTAATCTTCCTCAAAAGAAAAAAAAGGAGAGTAAATCCTGAGTTCTCATCACAAGGAAAACCCTTTTTTTGCTTTCTCTTTTTATTGTATCTATATGAGATGATGGATGCTAACTAAACTTACAGTGTTAATCATTTCACAATATACGTAAATCAAACCATTAAGTTGTACATCTTAAACTTACACAGTGATGTATGTCATTTATATCTCAATAAAACTGGAAAAAAAGAATAAAAAAGAAAACAAATTAAGAAGATACACAAATATAAGGAGTAAAGAGTGACCGTCTCCCTTTCACACCACCTTCCCAATACGGTAAATGAGAAAAAGTGACACATGCTGAAATGTTAATAGTAGTTACTTCTACACGGTAGAAAATAAATGAAATAGCTTTTCGAAAAACAAGTTTCATTAAAGAAGCCAGAGGGCTTTCTGAAGTCAGTGGAGCAATTTCTACATGTTTGCTGAGGTCCTTTCCAGTGGCCCCGCTGAGGGCATTACTCCTCATTAAACTGAAGCATTTGCCTAACCTGCTGGCCTGGTGTGGCCGAGGACCAGCTCTGCCCCACTGCTGGGCGAGGCTCCTGATGGCAGAGCGCATCCTGGGGTCCCCTTCCCTCCTCACTTTTGGGGTGTCAGACACCACGTCCAGTCAGCTCTTTCCTGTAGAAGTGTCCAGGTCTCCCTCTGGTCCAGACCCTGGGGCGTCCCAGCTGGGCCCCTAGGTCTTTGCTATCCGTACACTCACTGCTTCCGCATGACAACCATTCTCCTCCCACCACAGCAGAGGTACTGAGGGCCTGTATATCCCCAGGGGACAAAAGGGTGAACAAGATCAAGAAGGGAATGGACAATTCCTGTGCATCTACTATGTGCTGGCCCCTGAGCTCCACCCTTCCATCCATTATTTGTGCCCAGTGCAGTGCTCACCACCACCTTACGAGAGAGATGTTTATCCCTGTTTAGAAACGAGGAAACCCAAGCTCGGAGGTATGAAGGAACTTGGCCAGTGTGAAAATCTCAGGCAAAATATGTTAAGGGTCCTAGAGAGGCACAAAGAATGTGATAAAAGTTCTAAAAAGATTACACAACGGCGGGGGCGAAATCAGGCCGAGCTTTCGGGTGTTGACAAGAACAGGAAATTGGGTGCATTTATAGAGCCGACTGTACGGGAGGGACCATGTCAGAGAGGGCTGAGGCAGAAGCCTCACCCCGAGGCCTCACCACGTGAGAGAAGTGGTTAAAGAGGACAAAGCAAGGCTCTGCGGTAAGGACTCTGACGCTGGTTCACAGGGCGATTTGAGATGCTCTGATGAGATATGACAGGTACGATGTGATGCAGTGGATGCTAGGATACGTGCAGAAAGCTTAGTTATGCACCTGGTGTATAATAAACAGTAAATGTCATCTACTTTCTGGTGGGGCCAGAGAAAGGAATGGTATAAACAAGGTGGGAAAACAAGAAATAATGTGGTGCATTCCAGGAATGCTGGCTAGACCAGTCTGGTGGAAGAGAAGTGGTCAGATAAATTGGGGGAGTTTTTCATGACGGCCTCAGAAGATTGCATTCTATTTTGATCTCCACCGTCAGAAAAGTCTTTCTAAAACAATACCTCAATGATAAAAGCTCCCCTACTCCAAAACATTCAATTGCTCCCCATTGCCTATAGAATAATGTCCAATCCAGGCAGCTCTAGGACTAGACCTTCAGCTGCGTCATCCGGGCTAACCCTGGAATTCTCCTCTTCAGGGGAACAGGCGTTTGAGAAAGCTGGGGGGTGGGGGAAGGAATGATGTAAAGGAAAATACTTGTCACAAACATATCACTCCAAAAAGAAAAAAATGAGGTGCCCCTTTAAGGTCAGTGGAGAGAACTTCAGAGAAGGCTCACTCTTTTCCAGCTGGCGCCTGAAATTTCCCTAGGAAAGGTTAGTGCCTTTCTGACTCGGGGATGAAAGTTTGGTTGAGGGCGGTGAAGTATCTCGGATCATCAGCGACTTAATGAGCAAGTGGAAATAGCCTAGGGGGGACTGTCACGGGGCCTCTGGGGGTGTGTTTTGGGTTTGGGGGAGGGGGGTGGTTGTGGCCGTGAGGAAGGGCAGTGCTGAGTAGAGAGAAAGGGTGGGGTGTCACAAGGCTCCACAGAAAACAAACCTCCCAGGAGCCCCCACGTGACCTTGGGCTGAGAGCTGGCCCCGTTCACCTTGTGCACAGGAACTGAGCAGAAGGATTTTGTCCCGTTGCTGAAAACAGAGGCTGCTAGGCTTTGTACAATTTATGAAGACTTTTTTTGGCTCGTCCTTCCTACTGTCTGACTTTGCTCTCAGGGGATTTGTGGGGCAGACATCACTCACTCCATGGGGCTGCTCACGGCTGATGGAAAGATCCTTCAGTCAGCGCCAGCATACTCCCAGGCCCAAGTTGGGAGCATCAATTTCCTTTTCATTGCCAAGAAATCATTTAAATGCTCAATTTAACTGCATAAAGACCCCAGTCAGCTTGAATCACCCAGTCAAGATTTTATTTCCTGGGCTAGCAGCTCCTTTCTTTCCTGCCACCTGCTCCTTGGGATGCCACCAACGGAGGCACTTCCTTGGTGATGGAAAAAGAGGATGGTCACGTACACCCCCAGAGGGGGTCCCAGGGGGAGAAGGGATGGGAGCTGAGTAGGTTAATGAGAATAAACAGAGAAAATAAACCTGCTTCTTGAACTGTATGCTCCAGTAACACCAATCATCTGAAGAATGAGGACAATGTAAGTTTTTTTTCTCATCTGAGTGTGTCCAGGCCACTGTGTTTTTTTCCTGCCTACTGGGTGGCCATGAGATGCACTAACCAAATGCAATGTGGAGTCCCATGCTTAACGATCATTATTTTATTTAATTCTCACAATTCTGAGGTGCAGGCACTACTATTCCCATTTTGTAGATTGGAAACTAAGCTTTGGTGTGGTTGGATGACTTGTCCAAGATCAAACAGCTAGTGGCAAAGCTGGGGTACAATTATGAGTCTCTCTGAATTCAAAGTTCATGTACTTTCCAGCACATTTTATAAATATAACCTCCACACTAGGGAAACTGAGGCACAGACCACATGAGGAAGACCAGAAAGTAGTAGAAAGCAGAAGTGATTTCATGTCTAAGAGCAACTTGATGAGGTAGAAGGATTTAAGACAAGGAGTTTAGAAGCCCGGGTTCTAGTCCTGACCTCCAGGGACTAGATTTCAGACCTCTAAGGAGAGTAACTCTCCTCCTCTTTGAATTCCCCCAGGTGTCTCACAGGTCCTAGGCCCTGGGTACACATTAGTCAAAGCAACCTGAACCAGCTGTGCATCCTCGAGGGAGAAACAGCCACTCCCGGGCTCAGACTTTCATTTGCACCAGGAGTAATTTCTATACCTGGATGATTGCTAATGTTCCCTCCATGTCTCACATCCCATGACCCGTGAACTTCCTGGATGAAGCTGGGCTAGAAAGTAAGAAGGCAAACTTGACTTCTACCTGAAAATGCTCAGGTCCTCACTCCTGCTGGTTCCGGTGTACATCTAGGTCTTCTAGGGCAAAATGTTAGTGATATTTTTCGTTTGTTTTGTTCTTGTTTCTCATCTGTACAGCTAATGACTCGCCAACTCGCCCCACTCATATGAACGGAAATTTATGCTAAATAAATATAAACTTCAATCTCAGAAGGTTTAGACATACCTCCTTTGGTATGGCTGGACTCCTATGAACTTCAATGCTATTTTTATTATTAGGGAGCCTGGAGTCCTCCAAGGACTTAGTTTAAAATGGCGCTGAGTTCATCTGAAGGTCCCCCCCACCGATGTGACCATACCCTGAGAGTGAGAAATACCTTCTCTGCTTATTGTACCTTCTTGTTTCCCAGGAGGCTCAGCTTCCTAATGGTTTCCAGACCTATGGCACCATGGGTTCTTTTCATTTCTGTGTTTTTCTAAAATCAATTTTGTTGATGAAAGATGAGGAGCATTTAGAAAAAACAACTTCATCCTCGGCCCGGCTAAGTCTATGCGAAGACCAGCCAGGTAGCGCTTATCAGCTCCTCGCTGCACACCACCCCCCTCCCAGCAACCTTTCATTTCCTGCCCAATATTCCCGAGCCACAGGCAGCCATTGTTTCCAGAACCGCTTTGCTTGGAAGCCTGGGTACCGTGGCCTCCCAGCGCTTCCTGTTGTTACAAGGACTCTCTTTCCTGCTGAAAACAACGGCACTTCCCTGCTGTATGTAACCCTTTTTGGGGCAACTCATTTCTTCCATGAGCTGGTTCAGTGCTGGCAAATGCTGGGTCCTCGTTAAATTTATTTTATTTAACTTTTTTTTCTTATTATACAAGCACTGCAAGTAGAAAATTTTTAAAATACAGATGAGCAAAAGAAGAAAAATCACCAACTTCATCCCCCTTTATTAGCACTTCAAGCCTCTTTGATCTTCATGCTTCAAGACTATGCATCTACATACAGAGAATTTACCATGGGACCCAGGGCTTGAAGAGATGGCCATTCCCCATGGTTGAAATGGAGGCAGGGAGGCCCGCCTGGAAACCAGCCTCTCGGAGGGGAGGTTCTCATACATTGGTGTGCAAAAGAGGCTCTCGGCAGCTTAACAAAAGTGCAGACTCCAGGAGAGTCCCCTCTAAATTCTCAGGGCCACCCTTGGAGAAACTCTGAAAGAGATTCTCTTGGAAAAGTTTGTTAAAAGAATTTGAGAGGAGCTCATGGAGCCATTGAACCTGAAGGGGTTGGGGAGGTGGCAGAGCGATGACGTTGTTCCCACTTTGAGGCCTCGGAGTCTCCTCATTCTGTGTCCCTGCCAGCTGCCAGAAGGAGCTTTCAAAAACACAGATCTGATTGTGTTTGTCCCCAGAGAAGTCCAAGGTCATAGCGGGGCAGGCTGGGTTCTCTGTGATCCCTCCAACAGGACCCTCTCTAGTCACGTCAACTCCCCACAGTTCCCCGAAGACCCCTCATGGCTTTGCCCTCTCCTTCTTCTGACGGAAATGCACACACCCCTCAACAGATATTCACACATCCTTCAGAACCCAGCTGAGAGAGGTCTCTCTAGAACCTTTCCTGAACCTCAAATCCAACAAATCCCCCCAAACAGGACACAGGGCTCTGCCGTATTGCCTAGAACTCTGGACACTATTTTATGATGCAAACCAAGATATCCTACTTTCTATGAGTTTCTCTTTCACGATCCCTGGGAAGAAAGCCGAGGGATATGATGTAGAGTATTTTGGAGACTAACACTCCCCCGTCCCCGATTTTCTCTCTGAATCTCTGACACATCCCAACAAAAAGATATGCTCCTGCAGAGGCTTCGCCCTTACCTTCGCAGGGAAGGTTTCTTTACGTAAAATCAGCTGAAATTAGTAGTGATCCGTGGTTTGTTAAAACTCCAAGCGATGATGATATTCAAGCTTTTGTCCTGAGGTTTTGCAGCTCAAAAATTACTTAGTGTTCTCGGAATGTCTCCTCTGAAGAACCAGCATTTTTTCAGAGGCCAGATACTGCAATTCCCCAAACCTGCTCCCCTCTGCTCACTCACAGCTGTTACCCCACTGCCCTCAGCTCTGTCTTCAGAAGTCATTTTCACCAGCTGTATTTAGGACCAAGGCTAAATGAGGAAGACGGCACCCAGGATGACTGTCAAATGTCTCAGCACCTTCTGAGGAGGAGGCATTCATAAATAATATATAAAGGACATAGATAACTGGTAAAGAAAATGCTAGGTACCCCTCAGATACCCTTATTTCTAGGGTTTAAAAAGCTAGATATCAAAGAGATCATTTTGCTTTTAATTTCTAACTTTTATTCTCTCCATGTTTTCCTTAGCTTCAGAATTGGAATTTTCTGCGGCTTGCTGTTTATGGTAGGAAATGTCGGCGGTCAGATCTGATCCAAAGGGAGCCCAGGGATGGGCAGCTTTTACACGGTAAGGCTCGGGTTCTGATCCCTTTTCTGGGGCAAACGGATGGGGTCATGGGTGCCTCTGGGGTGCCTCCCAGCCCGTCCTTGGAGTAACAGCCTAGAAAAGGCTCCCAGACTGAGTCTCGACCCAAGCTTGCACACAAGGAGGCCACACTGTAAAGCTCCCATGAAGGAAATGATGGTCAAAAATTGGTGTTTTAAAAGATCTGTCAGGATCAATTATAGTGAGGAGTAGCTAGAGGCAGAGAGCCTTCTGGGAAATAATCCAGGCCCTGGGTGACTCACCTCCAGGGCACTTCCTCGGGAAGCCGTCCATGATGCCCAAGGAGGGAGTACTTGTTACATCATTTTAGAGCAACTGGTACACAATTCACACTTAACTGAGTGGTTTTTGTTTTTGTGTCTTTCAACATCTACTTTTTTCTATTCCGTAAATTCCATGAGGAGCTATGTCTGTCTTACTCAACTCATAAGATGCTACCCATGACCTCAGTTTACACTCTAGTAATTGTCCTCAAGCAGCACGTGGAACCAGGCAGCGTGCATACCTGGATGAATGGGTGAAAGGAAAGGCCGGGCCAGAGGCGTGGGCCTCTACTGGACCCCATGTAGGATGTGGCAAGATGACATCGTCTTAGCAAGGACCAGATTAGATACAAAATGCACTTTTGTCTCCAGTGCTTTTGTCCTTCCCCACTCCATATTTATTTTCTCCTTCCCCCCACCCTATCCCTATCCCCAAGGATCTACTCTATGCTCCATTCCTGTTCTCCGCTGATTGCTGAACCCGAATCCTGGGATTTCGGGATGTCAGAGTTGGAAGGAACCTTGAGATCACCTTGTTGAACCGCTTGATTTAGTGCCAGGAAACTGAGGCTCCAGGAAGCTTGGGGACTTATCCAAGGTCACCCAGCTCAACAGTGATAAAGCCCTAGAGTTGGAGGGAGACTGAGAAGACACCAGGAGTGTTGAAAAATGGTTAGGATTCCCTTTCTTTCCAATTTTGAGGATTAGGGGTTAAGTACCTGGTAGGCCTCTCTCTGCCCCAGACTAACGGATACTTTGGTGTCAGAAGTAATTTAGGGTATTTAAGCTCAGGCGGACCCTGAGCAGTCAAACCAAATTAAGTCTGTTTCTTGGATCCCCACGTGTAAAACACTGTGCCAGACTTTTGGGATTCAAAGAAGTATCTTATACTTCTAAGACACTGCCCACGATCTCAGCTTACAGTCTGGTTCCTTCAATTACATGCAGTTAAATTGTGGGTAGAACAAAAATGTCAGGAGAGCCCTTTCTAGTTCCTTCTGCAGCTGTCTGGCAGGAGTCAGTTGGGTTTAATGATATCTTTCTGGAGAGAGAGGAAAGGGAGTCAGCGGCCAGAGGCCGGCTCTCCCCTTCTACAAATTTGCTTTCTCTTCTTAAAAAGTAAGTAGCTGATCCTCAGCAAGGGGGAGGAGTTTGTTTATTGTTTTAAAGTCTTCAAGATTCCTGTTTAGAGGGTGTAGGCTTGCAATGACTTAAATTCCCTGAAGAGAGATGAGATGGAAGTAGCAGGCTCTGAGGGCACTCTCAGAGCAGCTGAGTGGATGTGGCCTCGGGCTGGGGGTTCCGGGGAACACAGAAGAAAGCAAGCCTGAGCTGGCTGAGGGGACTCCGGGGGGCTTACTGGGAGGCTCAGCTCTATTCGGGAGACAGAGCAGCCCTGGTGCCAAGGACCCAGCCGAGGATAGTCGACTGGTCAGGACCCAGGCGATGTGAGTGATTCTCAATCCACAGAATCTGAGAGAGACTGGAGAAGGCAGGCGGTGGGCACCTGGGTGTCCACGTAAAAGAGGTGGGCGAGGGCCGACAGAGCCCTTCATGACTTAGTCTCAGGTGCAGACTTCACCTTGTCCCATCCCCACATTTTGGTTTGGCATCACTTGCTTTGCTCACTTAGGGGCCCTCCCTCGCTTATCTTCCCTCAAGCATCCGGGGTGAGTGACAGATCAAGGAAGAGAAAGTCCTCTCCATTATTCAAACTGTGCTCACCTCCCACCCTCTCCGTGAAAGCTTCCCAGATTCATTTGTCAATTAAGTATTTTTGACATCCACTCTATGCTTGGGTGCTGGGTGCTAGATGCCAAGGACCCAAAGGAAAGCAAAACAAGAGGCCCCATCTTCAGGGATCTGAGTCCACCAGGAGGGAATCCGTCTAAATTAATCTCCTCCTTTACTGTTCCTGGTTAAGGAGAGAAGTTCTGGAGCCATTCTGCCTGGGTTCAAATCCTCCCACTGCCACTTTCTGCCAGTGAGACCGGCGCATGTTTCCTATAAGTCAATGCTATAACCCTGGGGTCCTGCGTCTGTTCCAGTTTACGCCTGTTGTTCTGTATAATTTCTGATGGTAATCCCTTTCACTTAAAAATGTTTCCCAATTTGGGTAAAAAATTATATGGTTACCTTACTTGTTCAGATTCCTTATTTATAAACTGGAGTTGGTAACAAAATCTACCTCATAGGGTAGTGCTGAGATTTAAATAAAATAATCTACAAAGTGCTTGGAACAATATCTCAATAAGCTCCCAATAAATATTGACAATTGTCATCATTATTTTTATTGTGATTATTGTCCCACTGGACTTTGCTCCTCCAGAGCAAGTCCTTATGTTGGGGAGGTTTTACTCCTCTCTGTATCCCTGGCACCCAGCCCCATGCCCTGCACCATGGAGACTCTGCCACGTGTGGCCATGGAGTTAGCCACGGTAGGGAGCACATGCAGAAAAGCAGTTGGTGGACTGTTCAGAGAGGCTGCTTCTTCTCTGGTCTCAGAAAGCAGCACAGGAAAATGGAGGATGACCTCTGAATTCTCTCTCTAAGTAGAGTTGCCAGAGAAAATACAGAACACCCATTTAAATTTGAATTTCAGATAAGCAATAAACAATGAAGAGTTTTTAGTATATGTATGTCTCCACTTTTGCATGGGACATACATTAAAACATGATCTGTTGTTTACCTGAAATTCAAATTTAGTAGAGTGTCTTGTATTTTCATTTGCTAAATGTGAGTCCATCTCCCACTCTTCACTGCCCCCTGCCCCATGGCAGGGTTCCCTTAAAGCCTCATCCTCACCAAACCACACCCACATATCTTCCCTGACTCCTATTCACCCTATTGGCCAACCCTGGGCCTGTCCATGGGAAACCACTCACAAATCCCTTCAACATGAGGAGAGCTGAGAAAGGGCGGGGCAACAGCAGGTGAGGATGCTTCAGGGAGCCAGAAATCTCACTGGGTCAGAGACATCTGGTTGTGCAGAAGTGTCAGTGGGCTCCCCTCCCTGTAGAGATAAGGGCAAGCTCTTTCCTCACCTGGTCTCTGGGAGAAAAGGAGAGCAAGGATGAAGCTGGTCTTGATACCTAATAGGGTTTCTCTTCCCAGGGCTTCTTTGACTTCTAAGCCTACCTCTGCATGTTCCCACCTCCTGGTGGCCCTTCTCCTTGGCTACCGAGAATACTCTTGATTGTATGAATGTGTGAATGGGTGAGGGCATCTTTGCAGTACTCTTTTAGAAAAGGAGGGAGCAAGATACCAGTGTATCTCTGAGTTTAGGAAGTATAAACTTTGGGGGTACACCTCCCCATGCACCTCCTTTTTCCTTAGAACATTTACTGAGTGCCAGGCACTGGGCTAAATATCTCATATATATGATTTCATTCAGTCGACACAACCCAGCAAGGCAAGTGTAACTATGCTCCTTCTACAGATGAGAAATCAGGGGCTGAGAGAGGTTTACTCCCTTGCTGAACATCATCCAGTTTGCAAGTGGTGGAGCCAGCAATTAAGTTGAGTCTCTGACTCTGAATCCCACTCTTAACCAGCCTACTACTCTGCTCCTTTTCACCCTGGCCTCTACTAGGTGCTCAATCACTATTTCCTGAATGAATGCATGATTGAATGCATCAATGAATGTATCTTGACCTGAGGAGCTGTACTTACCTCTGTAGACGCTCACCGGACAATGCTCTTCAAAGAATGATTTCTCATGAGGTGTCTATATATTTTTGATTTTGAAAATTCATCAAAGTATAGTTTGTGACACATATTTCATGGCTACTAATTTCCTTACAATATTTTGCGTATTTGTTTTTAAATAAAAATGTCTTGGTTGTAGGTCCTGAGTTCCATAGACCTTGATGCTGCTAGTTGTATTTTGCATTTACTATGGTGTTTGGGGGGAACATATTCCCTGTGTAATTCAGATTCAGCTAGCTGTTTGAGAAATCATCCTTGTGGGATTCTCAAATCATAGCCTCTGGCTGGTCCCTGCCTTTTTAAGAACTTGACTGAAACATGCTCTGACCTTCAGTTTTATGTGAACCAGCAGTAACCAATGGTCTCTGCAAAGCTCTGAGTATTCCATTGAGAAATTTATTTTTTCTTTTGATCTTGATGTACATTTGGTATTAATTTTTTTCTTGGTGTGTTTCCATTTACACATGAATGACCTCAGTCTGTTTTTAGCAGAGCATTGCTAGAGCTGGATGAAGATGCAGGGCTTACTAACAGAAAAATCCTTGAAGCTGCTGGCCTAGGATCGAACTGCTTTTTCAAAGCACATACAGTCACAGCACACATTCTGTTACACACACACATACACACATGTTGAGTCACAGGACATCAGGCTGTGAAACACAGGGGACTTTACTTTGAGGAATGTAACAATGATTATGAAAAAGTACAATGATCACCATCTTAAGAAAACAGTGGTGGGGACCAGGTTGGGTACAAGCTGTGATCTGCAGTCTGGTATGGTTTAGATCAACATTCCAGGAGTGCCAAGAACTCCTAAGTCTTGGGTCAGAAAGTGAGAGGACATCTGGGAGGCCTCTGAGAGGCAGCAGGAATGTCCTGTGCACAGATTTCTGGTTGTTACATAATATTGGTGATGGGTTTTTCAATCAAGATATGCGCTTGGACAAGCATTAGCATACTTAAGAGAAAAGCAAAGCAGAATAATAAATATGGGATTGTCTCAGATATTCTTGCCATATGGTCAACAAAATTAAACTGCTCCAGAAAGACAGTCCCTTAAATTCCTCCTGGAGACTGCAGCCATGGCTTGTTGTGGAAACAATACCCACACCCACACTGAGAACTGGGCTGGGCATCTCACATCTGTGGGTTTTGACCTGAACCTCATAACCCATCCTGTAAGGTAAGAATTATCATTCTCATATCCAGAGGAGGAAACTGAGTCTCAAACAAAGAGGTCCCTTGTCACATCACACAGCCTGTAAGTGGCCCAGGCTCTGTCCACCCCACAAAGCTGCTGCTATTTAACTGCTGATGGGGTCAAATGGTGCCAATTTTCATAGGCACTGGTATTACTCCTATATTTAATTAGTCACTAAATCCTGCTGGAATTATATACAGCTTTTGGGAGAGATACCTCCGGAAACCTTTGTCGCTTTCCAAATTAGGGAATACACCTAGAGCACTTAATTTATATTATAAAATGAGAAGAGAACAAGTCACCTTAAGAGATGGCCACTGAGGTCAGCTAAGCTCTTTTGCTGGCTACATTATTAATTTCCACACACCAGATCCTCAATGTGTGCCGTTAAGTGTGTGGCTCAGCAAAACTAGAAATGACTACACAACATGTAACTCATTGTGGTTTTAATTTGCATTTTCCTAGTGGCTAATCATGGTGAACATCCTCTCATGTGCTTATCCATCTGTCCATCCTCTTCAATGAAATGTCTGCTCATGTCTTTGGCCCATTTTCTAATTGGATTCTTTGCTTTTTTTTACTGCTGAGGTTTGGAAGTTCTTTATATATTCTTTACACTAGTCCTTTGTCAGGTATGTGGTTTGCAAATATTTTGCCCCCTCTGTAGCTTACCTTTTTATCTGTTAACCAGGGTCTTTTACAGCACAAAAGTTTTTAATTTTGATGAGGTCCAATTTATCAAGTTTTCCTTTTATGGATCATACTTTTGATGTCAAGTTTAAGAACTCTTTATCTAGTCCCAGATCCTAAAGATTTTTAGAAATTTTTGCTAAAAGTTTTATAGTTTTGCATTTTATATTTAAGTCCATGATCCATTTTAAATTAACTTTCATGTAAAGTTTAGGTTGAAGTTCATTTTTTGGCCTGTGGATATTCAATTGTTCCAGCAACATTTTTTGAAAAGGCTATCCTTCCTCCATTGCGTTGCTTTTGCAGCTTTGTCAAAAATAAGTTGTGTGTACATGTCTGGGGCTCTTATTGGGTTCTCTATTCTGTTCCGTTGGTCTATGTGTCTATCCGTCTTTCATTCCCACACCGCCTTTACACTGTAGCTATGTCCTAGACCTTGGGTAGAGTGATTCTGCCACTTTCTTCTTCTTTTTCAAGATTGCTCTAGCTACTTTAGGGCCTGTGCCTTTCCATATAAGTTTTAGAATAAGCTTGTCTATACCTCCAAAAAAACCTTGCTGGGGTTTCGATAGGAGTTGCATTAAACCTATGGGTCAATTTAGGGGGAAATTACATCTTTCCTATATTGAGTTTATAAGATCTTTTTGATCTGTTCCTTCTCCATTCCTGTAACTGTCACCTGAAGGAGAATGTCATTAGCTCATGTCTGAGTTACTTGACCAACCTTATAACTTGCCTTTGGATTGCAGTCTTCGGCTGTCCCTACTCATCCTGCATATCGCTGCTGAAGTAATGAACCACAAGGCCCCCTCCACAAACTTCCTGTTTGGGAGCCTCAGATGGGTTTCTATTCCAGACCAAGGCCCAGGTTTACCTTCTTCTTCAAACTCCCCAAGCTTCTACTTCTCATTCATTCTTGATATACCCGGGTAATTCATGACTCTGGACCTTTCCCTATTCCTATAACTTAGCCGAGAATTCCTTCCACACTGCCAAAGTAATCTGTTTCCATTTTTCCCACCAGTTCAATCTTATTCCATGCAAGAAACATTCCCTAAGTAACCTGGTCATCTTGCACATGTTCACACACAGTGGCGTGCCTCGCATATCTGACATCCAGAACAGATCATTTTTGACACTATCTTCTTTTATATAACAGAATTATTTTCAGTATAAGCATATAATAAACTAGTAACAGTGATAATTGTTATTTTCTTATTTTGTTCTTTAGTTTTAAATCAACTTACTTGAAAAGGAAAAGCAAAATATCATGTTAAAGATACTCAAATTCAGTTAAAATATTTCAGGTATGAACTAAAATTTGCACTTATGAAACAAAAATATTGTACCTTACAGTTTACACTATTTCACTATTTTAAGTTTTAGCCACATATAAAAGCCTCAATTGGTCACATAATGACTTAAATTCTGTTTTCCCATTTGTAAGCACTGCTCTATTGTTTATTTCACATTCTGTTTAAATGCAGGAATATGTAGTACCACAGGGGCCGGAGACACAAACTATACCTGAAATGAGCTCAAACTATTCAAACCAGTATGAATGGAACATTAAAATGAACACTTGTAGCTGGGTCCAAGTGGGTTGGGGGTTGGCTGTACAAGTAGGGTGTCTCCAAGTCAACATTTATGCTGAATACAATGTTTATTGAAGAAAAAGTAATAAAAATGTACTAAATATATTTGTGTATATATTCTTAAAACTCACAGTCTCTCAAAATGTTGAACGTGGAGTTGCCATAGGATCCAGCTATTCCACTCTTAGGTATATATCCTCAAGAGAAAGGAAAACACACATCGGCACAAAAACTTGTACACGAATGTTCATAGCAGCATTATTCATAATAGTCAAAAAGTGGAGGCAATCCAAATGTCCAATAAACTGTGGTATATCCATACAGTGGAATATTATTTGGCAATAAAAAGGAATGAAGTATTGATACATGCTATGACATGGATGGACCCTGAAAACATTTTGTTAAGTGCAAGAAGCCAGCTACAGAAAGCCAGATATTGTATGATTCTATTCATACGAAATGTCCAGAATAGGCAAATCTATAAAGACAGAAAGTAGATTAATGGTGGCCTCTGACTGGAGGAGTGAGTAGGGAGGTGGGAGAATGGGAGGTGATTGCTAATGACCACAGAGCTTCTTTGCAGGGTGTGAAAATGTTCTAAAATGGATTGTGGTGGTGACTGCACAACTCTGTGAATATACTAAAAACTACTGATTTGCACACTTTAAATGAATGAATTGTATGGTATGTGGATTATATCTCACTAAAACTGCTTTTTAAAAAATTAACAATAAATGTAGCAATTGTTTAGAACTTAGACCAACAAAAGACTTTTGGAGGAGGGATATTTCATCACCATTTATCCCCAGTTAGAATTACTGGTGCAGACGGATTAAGAAACGCAGCCCCACTCTCACTTGGCTTCACTGTCGTTTTTAACTTCTCTGCAGACACTGTACTCTTTATTTCGGGCATGCGGGTGGCCCTCTCCCACAGCTGCATCTCTGCGCATCACTGTTGATACGGTCAGTGTGTATCTACACCATGGCGCACCTGGTGACTGACTGATATAAATCGCTTATGTGCACAGAAAAGTCTAACTTGGGACTTAAAAGAAATGTTAAATAAAAAAACGGAGGTGTCACTCTTGTTTTGGGGTGAATTGAGAGCCATTAAAAACGAAATAAAATCTTCTCTATAGTTAAGTGATTCTTCCGTCGACACTTTATTCTGAAATCATTGTTTTAAACCCACTCAACCTGAGGATCTAGATGCCCTGTGCACTTGACCAGCACAGAACACCCTGCACTGATGAACTATGAGCAGCCTACAGACAGAAACATCTGTTGATCTTTCCAACCCACAAAGCAGTAAGAGCCCCGATTCCCTCGGTGGTGGAGACACTGGCCCTGAGGTTACTTCACCCTCCAGCCACGGCCCAAACACCTGCTCCCCAGAGTCCAGGTCCCCACTGCAGCGTGGCTGCCATCTACCCCCTTCTCCTGGCTGAGCCCCAAATCCCTGTGGGAGCCTGTGTGCTCTCCTCCCTGCACAGCCTTCTCCTCCCGTCTCCATCTTCCCACATTCGCCATGCTACCAACTCCACCCGAGGAAGACACACTTCCCCAGAGACACCCAGGCCTACACGGGCCTGTCACCCATCCTCCCATGACCCCACTGCACCCAGAGGAGGAGTATTTTGTCTCCACTCTCAGAGTCAGGATTAGGGTTCTTGGAAACCTGACTTTCCTCCTGGCAACGTCATAAATGTGGTCGGCTCCTAGAGCATCACAAGTGCTATTTTTAAAGGACTTTTATGTACATTATTTCTGCGATACTTAGAATTTTTAGAAGTTGGACATTTTCTCAATTCTGATATAAAACTGAGGCACAGAGAGGTTAAGTGACTTGCCCCAAGTCACACAGCCAATAAGTGAAAGAACTATGATAGAAACCTATGGTTTCTGCTTCCTATTCCACTTCAGTATTACATAGAGGAGTAAACCACGATGAAATTACAGTCTGCATAGACTTTTGTTGGTTGGTCTTGGAGTCTAACCACCATTTTAGGCTTTTTTTCCCATGGGAAAATGCATTTCAAATTCTAAGTAATCAGTATACAAGAGTTCCTCTGGCACATACTCTTTTTTAATTTGGGGGCTGTCTCTATCCTCTCTCCATCGAAGATTTCATTTTTATTGAGTCTAATATTACACTGGTCGAACCCAAAGGGAGGATTAAAAACAAAGGCTTTGGAGTCAGGCCTGGGCCTACCACTTATTAGATGTGACCTCAAGAAAATTACTTAACCTTTTTAAGCTTCAGTTTCCTTTTCAGTTAAATGGAAGCAATATTATACATATAGGATTATTGTAAGAATTAAATGAATAATGCAGGCAGTAAATGTGTATGTAATGTCATTTCCGGGGGAGGGGTGTCAGGCTGACTACCACCCAGAATATATCCCCCTTGGCCAGGAAGGGCCCTTGTTTATCATATTGTGCAGGTGAAATTATTAATATCACCCCCTTCTACTCTAAAGGTGCCCAAGATGGATGATAAACGATATGGTCACCCAACCTGCAGATGGCTGGCTGGCAGGGCCCAGGAATTGTGACTTCAGGGGATCACACAGCCCCAAGGTCAGAGCTCTCTAATCATAGGAAAATGTGGCCTTTGTCAAGAGCATCATGCCAGGGAGCTAAGAGCTACTGTTTGGATGTTTCCAGAAGCAGAGTCTGGGTTCCCGTGAGGGTCTGAAGCCAGGAAAAGAGCTTGCAGGAATTAGGGAGACCAGCCAAAGGAACCAACAGTCACGCAACTGTCTGGTCAGCCAGGAGCACTGCCAAAGAGCCAGGCCACAAGGGCAGGGTGGGGGCTGGAGAGGGCGCCAAGACGACAAGCCAAACAGGAGGTCAGGGTGAGCCAGGAGACGAGGCAACAGGGACATCAGTAAGGGAGGTCAGCAAGGTGCCGGAAGGGCGATGGGTCTCACTGTGCGTGGGAGGGGTGCCTGGGCATCAACCCCCCAAGGTATCTGGCTCCATCCTTCCTCATCTTCAAAAGGGGTGAGGTACCATCTAGGGCACATCCAGACTGCACCCTCCACGATGCTGCTCATGTGCCAGGGTTGATCAGTGACTCTGAGAAGACCGTGGGCGATAAGAAGGACCAACCGTAATGCAGCCAGTGCCATTTAAACCTCCTGCGGCAATGTTGCCTCCACCTGCTTGCGTTAATGTGCCACGTTCAATAAACGGAGGTTTTATTTTACCTAAGTACATAACTTCTCACAAAGTAGCTGTCATAAACACTTGTCATAGATGAGACGTAATGATCAAAAACCCTACTAATGAAGGGGTGGTGCAAAGACAATAATAATTGCTGTGAAGGTAAAGACAGAGTGTGGCCATGGAAGCATTACAAACACTGCAGGGCCACCAGATATAAGCTAGGGGAGCTCCAATTTAGTAACAACGTAGCAGTATTTTCTAAAACGAACATTTATCATTTGTATTGAGAAAAAAAAGCTCAGAAAAAATAACATTGTATTTAAAAAGAAATCTACCTGGAATAAATGTAATGATCCAGTTCTAGCATATTAGAATCAGGACAATTTCAAACACTAAAGAAAAGCTCTTTTACAAGATCCTTTAATTTAACGTTAGTGGGAGTTGCTAACCTCACCTCCCTCCAGAAACACACAACAGTTAGAAAATATAAATATCTCCCCAAAAGGTTGGGATCCATACAAGGAGGATAGGCCCATAAGGGAATACTGATAGTAATGGAAATTCGGAGTCCCCTTTGGAAGAAGGAAGGACAATCTTTTCCTCCTGGTTCAAACCAGAATGCTGAGTTGGGCTGTTTTGGTCCAGTATCTCCAACAAATGGAACAAACAGCACCTTTGATCAAGGCAGCATACTGTTACAGAGAAGTGTGGGCTCTGGAATCTGCCCAGGCTCCCTTCCAAGCCGGCCGTCACTGCTTCTCTGTGACTTGAGGCAAGTCATTTACCCTCATGCAGCCTCGGTGCCCCCACCTAGACGGTGAAGTGCAAGTGGCTATAAGGACTGAATTAAATAACATCTACCACACTGAAGTATAGCGCCTGGCCCAGAGGAGGGGATGAGTAAATGGAGGTTCTCATTGTCACTAGGAAAGCACCTCGACCTCCACCTTGCACTGCCAGGAAGTCGGGGACAAAGACCATGACAACTGCTATAACTAGCCATTGTGGGCGAGCGGTGAGACAAGGCCACCAAAAAAGCTAACCCGGCCCAGACCTCTGTATGGAAGCACAGGGTCTGGAACTTGCGCGTGTGTGTGTGTGTCTGTGTGTCTGTGTGTGTGTGTGTGAGATCCCTGTGCCTTCTGCTCCAGTTAGGCCACATCTGGAGCTCTGGGTACAGCTTGTGGAGACTCATCTTCAAATACAGGGGACCCAGAGGAGGGCGAAGAAGAGGTCAAAGGGCCTGAACACGACCTTCTTTGGAGAGTAGTTGAAGGAGCTGGGGGTTAACCTGGAGAAGAGAAGTCTTAGGACAAAGTGAAAACTGTTCTCAAGTAGTTGAAGGATTTCCATGTAAAAGTAGGTGAGGACATATTCTTTGTGGCTCTAGAAAGCAAATCAGGACCCAGAGACAGCAGTGACAGAAGCGCTGTTGCGCTCAATAGCAGGAAGGACTCGGAGTCAAGCGGAGGTCTTCCCGTCCCGGGAATGTCACTGCAGGCAACCCCAGGGGCCAGGAGTCCTGCCCTGGGCTGGGCTGAGACCAGCTGCCCACTGAGGGCCCTTCTGAGTCAATTAACCCTTAACAGACCCTGATTTTTATAATCCTCTTGGAATTTTTGGTCCTTTATCTAATCACATTTTATAAATCTCAGATTCTTCAAAATAGTATCAGGGTGATTATGCCTGAAGACATCTTAAAGCCAGAGGAAGTTATGACTATGTTAGAGCTGTTTTCCTTTTGTCGTTAGATGCAGATGCTTTTGACGGTGTTCATTCCAGTCTTCAATTAACAAACATTTGCTAGGGTTCCCAGGCACTGTGTGGCACCCTCGCTGACCCCTCCTCCCCTGCTCAAACTCCAGCCTGGAGTCAGAGTGCTATTTATTACTGCTTTGTCCAAAAGTTAAAGTATTTCCTAATTTAAAGTCTAAAAATAGCTACTATCACTTTCCTTAACTCCTTCCACTTTTATTCTTTTTCTCTCAAATTGTTCTAAAGTTCAGAACAGATTTGTGCAGAAATACTGTACACATACATAGAAGGAAAGGGATTAAAGGGCTGATTTTGAGCCTCTTTTTCCTCCAAATACAACCGTGTAAATTACATCATTTGTCTCATTTCAAGCATGGAGCGCTACAGAAACATGATTCAGCGCTCACACAATGTTCAATTATTCAGCGTGAGAACCCCGGGGCCAAAGGAGATTCGGGGACCCTAAGATTCTAGCCAAGCAGCCCTTGAAATCATCTGACCAAGGCAGACCCTCAGAAGTGAACATTTGAGACACATCAGCAGTTTCAGAGGAGCACCCAGTGACATTTTAATCTGAAAAATTATAAACAACCTCACTCCCACCACCAGCCCTGCCACCTCCTGAGGAATGTACAGTGTGGCGGATCTGAAGGCGCCATTGATAAGCAGGGCAGCTTCAAAGCGCCCTGGTGAGGCGAGGGTTTGACAGCAGAGATTATTTTTGACGCTTTCAAAGGCGCACACATTATGAATATATTGCACATAGGCAGCATAGGCCTGTTTCTATGCATGTCGTGTATACACAACCATCTATTTAAAAGCATTTCAAAGTTCATTTAGTAAAGGCTTCTCCTAAGTGCTGTGGGGTGAAAGATAAAGAGATAAAGAAGGCAAGGCCCTTCCCCACAAAGCCACAGATGCCCTATCTGACAGACGCTTCCAGACCTTATCCATGTTCCTCACCTGACAGATGAAGAAACTGGGATTCCAAGAGGCGAGGTAACTTGCTTTAGTGTTGTCAGAAGGTTAGGCCTAGAACCCAGGCTTCTTGATTCTAGGGCTAGAATTTACAACGTGTTGGCAGAGAGAAAATACCCGCTGTGTCAACCACAAAACAATTCTAAAAACAGGCAAAGCCATTGGCGGCCGGGAGCCCTGGTTTTTATCCAAGCAAAGAAAGGCACATCCTGCCCCATTTTTGGCTGCTGCAACGCAGACCACTGGGTGCTCGCACTGGGTCGAGGAACAGTCACACCGCTGACACGGAACGCAGAGGGCTGGTTGCTCCTAAAATGCCAGCAGGCTGCTGGCATCACCCTGCTTGGAAAGAGCAGAACTAGCCATGCCATGCTCCACCCCTGTGCAGACCTGGGTTCCCTATCATTGCTGTTCTGATCCACTATGGATATGAAGATGCAAATAGGAAAAGACACAAACCCCATCTCCTACATTTCCCCACTGTGTGGCTCTTGCCTTTGAGCCCGGTCTGCCCTTTTCCTGAAGGGTCTGACTACAGTCCTAACTGGGGGGATTAGATCAGCTCAGACAATCAGTCAATTGAATGGAAATATCTACCACACTAGTTGGTTTTATGAAGCAACTGGCCGGGTTGCTGATGATAGTGGAAAAACTGCTCTGCTTAGACACAGCCTCATTCTCTTCTCCAGTGCAACTTCCTCAGTGTCTCTGTCTGTTTACTGGGACAGGGTCTTCATTTACCCGTTTCTCAGCACCAGTGAGGACCCACACAATAAGGCGGCTAACCCTGCAGTGAGGACACTGTGGACCGGCCTCTCCATCTGCTCATGGTTCAGGCACGGAACAGTCTGTCCTTTCACTGGCCACTGTGGAATGAGCGTGAGCTCTGTGAGCGGGCGCGCAGGGCATCCTCTGTCTTAGGGCCAAGTCCTGTTTCCAAGTTCCCCACTGTAACCTTGGATACGGCTGGAGAGGGGTGGGAAGGCCCTGTGAGGGGTCTTTGTTTGTCCCTAGAGACTCCTTAGAAGGAGGGTGTGGATGGTTGGGTTCTGGGCCTGGCAAGGAAGGAGGGAAAGAATTGGAAAGAGGGAGCAGAAGCACTGCAGGCCCACAGAGAAAAGAGCCAGCCAGGATGGATCCACTGCAAGAAGCACTCCAGGTTTTCCAGCTCCCCTCACCGCCTCTTGAACGTTTCATTTTAGCTGCTCCCACTCACTCAGGCGGCAAGGACTTTACGCAGGAGCCTGTAGTGTTTATGTGGCACGTGCTTGTGGTTCTGGTACTGCAACGGCACCATCAGGCAACCCTAGGTGACTCGATGCAGGCTGTGTCGACAGGTGGCTCCCGAGAGGAAGCAGCAGAGAATGATGAGCTTGGTGACCATCTGGTACCACGATCTAAAAGGCAGTGAAAAGGCAAGGACCCCCAAAGTTTTTAGCTCAAGGTAGCCTTTGGGGACTCTGCACACCGGACTCACTCGTTTTCTCAGACAGACTTCCTTGCCATAGGACTTCTAGGTTCCTTCCAAGGTACACGAGGTGGCTATGTGACTACATCATGAAATCCCACCACAGGCGATTTAATTGTCCACTAGCTATTCCTTGGAATAATAATAATGACTATTTAAAGCATCTACTATATGCCAGACATCTACTTATTATTTCCTCTGCCCAACAATCCTAAACAGTGGGTACTATTATCCCCTTTCATAAATGAGAACAGAGAGGTTCTGAGGTTCTGGCTGCACAACTAGGAAGGCGGAGAGGTGGCTTTCAAGTCAAGGTCTGCCTGACCCCGAAGCTTGTCTCCTATAACAACAAATACAGATAAGGAAGCAGTAAGCAGACCCTGCATTCCATTTTTAAATATCTTAGAAATGTTTTATTGCCATATAATGTGCATTCAATTTTGAGGATCACTTTTTTTTTTTTTTAAAGATTTTATTTTTTCCTTTTTCTCCCCAAAGCCCCCCGGTACATAGTTGTGTATTCTTCGTTGTGGGTTCTTCTAGTTGTGGCATGTGGGACGCTGCCTCAGCGTGGTCTGACGAGCAGTGCCATGTCCGCGCCCAGGATTCGAACCAACGAAACACTGGGCCGCCTGCAGCGGAGCGCGCGAACTTAACCGCTCAGCCACGGGGCCAGCCCCTTGAGGATCACTTTTTCATCTCTGAGCGCACAGCTCATTGTACTGCTGATTATAGCGGACAGGAAGCACACCATGTCCAAAGTGTGATGTGGCTGACAAGGACGCTGAAACAGCTCAGGCCCCATTACCAGAAGTACAGCGTCTAGAAAGAGGGAGGAGAACACCACTCTGTACCACCTAGTCGACACTCGGAACATCATGTCCCTGTGTTCTTGGGAACATGGTTTAAGAGCGGCACAGCACAGGCAAACTGTGCCATGTTCAGAAGAATCTGACCTTGAAGGCAAGTGGGCCCTCAACAATGTCCTGTGCAGAAAAACTGAGGAACCGAGGTTATTTGGCTTGAAGAAGAGTTGGAGTTTCTGGCAACATGTAGGAGTTAGGGTGGGTGGGGAGGAGAAGGGATAGAATAGCTATCTTCAAAGTTTGAAATGCTGTCGAGAAGAAGAATGCAATTCTCCAGGGTGATGGTAAGGAACAGTTCTACGTACTTATAACAGTAGTACAAGGATGTTGCTAACTGCTCAGCGAAGGAAGGGCTTTCCATACGTGGAAGTGTTCACAGAAGGAATAGTCTGCTTTGTGAGGTAGTGAGTTTCCCATCACTGGAGATATCCAGATAGAGACAGGACTTGGTGTTCAGGTGACAAAGGAGAGTTAAGCATCAGGACTCTAGGACCTTTAAAATCCCTTCCAACCCTTAAGTCCTACAACTCACCAGGAAGTTTACCATCATAAATGTCCTCTCAGAGTCTACATTTCTCCCTCCTAATATCTAATTTGCATTTAATCTGTTATACTTGGTGGATTTTACTGTTTCCTTTCACTTCAATCAATTCTATTTAAAAATACTTCAATATTATGTTAATCATTGATGGTTTTATGAGGTTTCCTTGAAATTTTTTTTTAGATACTTGATCTTTTTGATCAGTCAAACGTTTATCCTAGATTTCTAATATGGGACATTTAAAGCAAATCTCTTGTCCATTAGGGAGGGCAATTTATCTTTATGAACATGTTATTCCAAATTTTCCTACCTAATGACCAAATGCTGTCATCATTTCCTCTTCTAAAATGGAACAGTAGCAAGATGGATTCCTTTGGTTTCTCCTGCCCCTGAATGTTGAATTTACTTGTGTTGACAACAGCACTGTATATGCATTCAACTCAGTTCATTCATTCACTCATTCAGTAAGTATTTGTGGCATGTCCAATATTGTTCTAGGCACTGGGGAAACAGCAGTGAATAACACAAAATTCTCTGCCCTGGGGCCAGCCTGGTGGCGCAGCAGTTAGGTTCATACGCTCTGCTTCAGCAGCCCAGGGTTCACCAGTTCGGATCCCGGGTGCAGACATGGCACTGCTTACCAAGCCATGCTGTGGTAGGCGTCCCACGTATAAAGTAGAGGAAGATGGGCATGGATGTTAGCTCAGGGCCAGTCTTCCTCAGCAAAAAGAGGAGGATTGGCAGCAGATGTTAGCTTAGGGCTAATCTTCCTGAAAAAAAAATTCTCTGCTCTGTGAAGCTGCCTTTCAAATGGAGGAGACAGACAGTAAGCAAGACTAAAAAGTACCTATATATAAGATAATCAAAATATGTATTAGATGGTGACACATACTAAAGATAAGAATAAAGCAGGAATAAGTGTGTGGGAGGGGTGTGGGAAAGAAAGAGGATGTTTCAATTTAAATAGGATGGTCAAATTCCTTTACATTTTGTGGGGGTTTTTTGTTTTTGTTTTTGTTTTTTTGAGGAAGATCAGCCCTGAGCTAACATCCGTGCCCATCTTCCTCTACTTTATCTGTGGGACACCTGCCACAGCATGGCTTGACAAGCAGTGTGTAGGTCCACACCTGGGATATGAACCAGCTGCCGAAGCAGAGTGTGCGAGCTTAACGGCTGTGCCACCAGGCCGGCCCCTGCATTTTGTTTAAATAGTAGGAGCTCCACTAAGAAGGTGACAGTTGAGTTTAAAGTCACAAAGGAAGCAAGCGAGTGAGCAGGGTAAGTTTCTTTCAGAAGAACATTCCAGGCAGAGGGAATAGCAGGGGCAAATGCAAACCCTCAGTCATGTTCGGAACACCTGCGAGCGCTTAGCATTGTGTGTGAGAAAGAAGTAAACCACAGGCCTCCGCACACAGGATCTTGAAGAGGAAAGAGCACATCTGCACCAAAACAACAGGCAGTCGACTGCCAAGTGCTAGTCTGGGTAGACGAGATCACTGGAAAACTTCTCCTCTTTAGTTATCCTGGAGCAGCCATCGTTCCCCAAACTACACCTTGCATGTTGTCTGTCCACCATACAGGCCAGAATGCTCTTCCCACGCCTCCTCGGCATTAGATCCGACGCAACCCTCCAGCCCAGCCCAAAACTGTCCTCCTCCTTCGTGGTGCTCTTCCTGACCACCCAGCACCCAAGGGTTCCTTCTTCTGAGTCTAAACCATGGCCGGCCCCACCCTTGGCCTACTGAATCAGAACCCGCATCCACAAGATCCACAGGTGATTCCCGTACAACTAAAGTTTGAGGACCTCTAAGCCACTCATCTTCAAATGTAGCCACACCCTGAAAACCCTGGGAGGCTTCTAAAAGTCCCAATGCCTAGCTCCACCTTCAGATTCTGATTTAATCAGTATGGGGTGAGAGCTGGGTATTGAGATTTTTTAAAACTTCCCAGATGATTCTAATATGCAGCAAAGTTTGGGAATTCCTGGTAGCTCCTCTCTCATCTCCCTCAAATTCCTCTCCCCACTGTTTTTCCCTAGTGGTCAACAGCCTGCCCTCAGGCCTCGTCATTTTTTTCCTGAGTTGGATTCTTAGGCCTGTGGCACAAGGAGAAGCCACTTCCCCTCCATCCTTCGTGCCCTGGCTCAAGGACCCTGCACTCCGCCTCATGGAGGCCTTCATGGAGTGAAGCCTGACAGCAGGGAGGGGGCAGCAGGGCAGCAGCAACAGGCAGACTCTGAGCAGACTTCCCTCCTAGCAGTGTGGCCTTATGGTAAGCCGCCTTGGGCAAGCCACTTAAATACCTTCTCTGAAGAGGGGGAACAATGATGTCTCTCCAGTCTGCCTCGTGGAGTCACGGGGTCTTGGGCAAGATCAACAGAGGTCATATGTGAAAGTGTTTTTAAAATAGTAGGGTATTAATGTGCATGAGAGCTGGCATGGCTTCTTATCCAGTAGTCCTAGGACACTCATTTCAAACTTCAAAATCTGCCTTTCCCCTACTTCCCAAATCTAAGCAAGAATTTTAAGCGAAATTTTATCTTAGCATCCAAAAGAAATGAATATGCCTCTGTAGGGTCCATATTGACACTAGTAGGTTATACCTCGCTGCATCATCGGTTACCAGAAGGTAGTGTGTCTGTGCCTTGAGGATATTTTGATTAGCAACAAATACCCTATAAGCATCCAGTAAATAGTAACCAACGAGGATTAATTTAAGACGCCCCACTGTAAGACGACACTATGCCACTATTAAAAGGACTACTGCTTATTGCTTACCCACGTGACCTGATTTTTACTTTTTAAGGAAAAGCATGGCATTTTCATTTAGCCATTCTGCTAATCTGCAAACTGAAAGACCCAGAGACCCTGGTTCCTTCAAAACAGGCTGTTTTACTAAAAGGAGTAGTCCATTAAGAGTCACCCCAAATGCTGAACAGCAGAAGTTAAGAACAGATACAACCACGCTGCCTTCCTCTGGACCATTTGCTGGATGCTGGCAGCACAGAAACACCCCTCTGCCCAAGCATATTTCCCCCACATCTCTCCTGAGAAATTCTTCAAGGTTCTCATTCTGGCAGTTTCTTTGAATAGATACAAATGTCCTTGGGAAAGGCAACAAGAAGGCCCTAGCACCTAGCTGTGAACCAGATGTTGAATAGAGCAATGGCACCCAGGATTTTTGGGTTTCATAAATCAATTTTAAGAGATTGTGGGGGACTCACATAGGATTACTAATTTTTTATTCTTCTGAGAGAGGACCTCAACTAACAACAATAAGAATATCATCATCTCATAATAGAATGGACAATTCAAAATAAAGTTATAAAGAACATAATCTCAGAATAACGGACTGTTCAAGAAAGGCCAGTTGTAATCTTAAAATTGTGATGATGTGTACAGATAAATACATGGTCTGTACTTTTCCTACCGCTCTGCATTTGTGAGCCACTATTCTAGACAGCTAGGAGGACTCGAAGCAATTTGAGAACGTTTAGCGTTGTGGAGATGAGTGGCGGCTGAAGAGGATGGTATATTCTAAAATGGGGGAAAGAAAGAAGAAAGGAAAGCTCTCCAATAATAATTTGGCCTGGGATTACATGCAGGTACAGAGCCCTACCAGTACGATCTGAAGGGAACTTCACCCTTTGTTATAAAGCAGGGATGGCAGGAGCCCACAGATAGGCCTGAAGGAAAAAAGCTCACAGTGGCAAAGGGTCCCCGGTGTAACCTTTCTTTTTCATTCATAAATGCACTCTCTCGCGGGTCTTGGGGGACCCACCTCCTCATTCCCTGGAGCGAAGGGCCAGGATGAAGGAGAGGAAACCTGGAAACAGTATCAACAGCTGGAACATAAACTAGAATGTAACTAAGATGCAAGGAGGGAAGAAAAAGGAACTCTCTCTCTCTGTAGTTGAAGACTTTCACGATGAAACTGATCCCTCCCTTTGAAAGTAACGATGTGCGCCACAAAAAGGACGTAAACATTTTCTGTTAAACATTAGCTCCATTTTGCCTGAGAACCTGAAGCTCAGAGGCCCTGCCCAAGACCATCCAGCTGGTGAGATCCAGGGCCCAGCCCCCGCCCCGATGGCGAGGCCAGGCCTTGCACCAGCCCCCGCGGGGGCTTCCCATGGGCTTGCTCTCTCCATTGATAGTATGTCACATGAGGCAACTGAAACAAGTTCCTAAAGTTCTCTCTCTTTCTTCCTTTCCTGTTACCAGACAGGTTCCCCTTCTTCCTGGATGTGGTTAAAAACAAACAAAACCCCCGTTTGATGTTCAGGGGCGCCCCCTCCCTCTGTTCTTGCTCCCTGCCCGGCGGTCTGCAACCTTCGCCCTGGGGTGTGAGGACCGCCCCCCTCCCCCCCCCAGGAGCCCGGTCCACCGGGCGTCAGGTCCACCTCGGGTTGCCCCGGGGGTCCCCACTCCCGGGAGGGCTGCGCGAGGGCGCGACGACGGCGGGCTGCCCGTGCCGGGCCCCGCAGTGACTCAGGGCGGCCGCGGCGTTCCGGGAAGCGGCGGAGGCGCGCGGGGGCGCAGGGCTTTCCCCGCGGCCGCAGGGCGTCGGGTTCCCGCCGCTCAGAGAGGGATCAGAAACCCGTGGGCGGAGGGCCTAGAGGAAGCCAGGCGCGGAGCAGAAGCAGGCGGCACAGTTTCTTTTGAGAGGGATCCCAGGGAACGTGGCCTGGACATTGCTGGCGCTGAAGATGCGTCCGAGGGGACAGAGCGCAGCCAGCGCGCACGGGGCCAAGAGCCCGTTAGCGAGGGTCCTCGGTGTCCCCTGCTGCGAGGGCCGCGGGGGTGCAGGGGCAGGGCTGGGGTGGGTGTTGAGGAGGAGTGGAGGCAGGCAGTGGGCAGAGCGAAGGGGAAGGCATCGCTGGACCCGCCGCAGGGGCGGTTTGGTTTGGCGTGAGCCCTTCTCCTCCTCCACCCCCGACACGGAGCCGGGCGCAGGGTCTGCCCTCACCCAGGTCAGCCAGCAAATGACAGGAGCAGGCCGAGCACCGCCGGGCCCTGAGCGAAGAGGGAAACGCAGCGAAGTGAGGGCCCCGCTGGAGAGGAGCCCCCGCCCATCCCCGGCTCAGCCTGTCCTCCAGGCTAGCCTTGTCTCCATCAGAGAGTCCTTTGTTCTCCACGCCGCCGGCCTCTCGGCACTCTGGTGGGAGGCTGGGGAGGGAGATGGTCGGGCAGAGCGGTGGGAGTGGAAACAAAGATGGGGGTGTGGGGTGGAGAAGCTGGCGGGTAGCTGCGTGGACGGCACGAGGGAGACGTCAAGACAAACCCGTCCGGATGACAAGCTGGCCCAACAGGAAGAGACGCCATGATGGGTAAAGGGGGAAAAGCTCAACCACCAGGCGAGGGTGGTTCATCAACAAATCTTGCCTCTAAAAAAGACATAAGATGGTGCAGGGTTGTCCCTGTGGGTTAGGCACTTTAATTGCATTATCTCTATTTGCATTTATCTCTGTAAGATAAATGCTATTACCCCATGCTAGCGATAAGGAAAAATCAGAGAGTTAAAATTCCAGTCTCAGGTCCCAGATCCCTAAAGCAAAGCCTCTCCCCTCCCGAATTTGCCACGGTTTGCACCTATGAATCAATAAGCACTCCACCCTCACTTTTTTTTTAATGCAGTTTGAGTTCCTTTACTCTCAACCAAAAAAGTCTTGACTAATAATACACCTCTCAATGCAGTAATTTGACTTCCGGGAATCTATTCCAAAGAAACATAACAAAAGAGCCATATGCCTCAAAATATTTACTGTGGCCTTATTTATAATATTTTTAAAAATCATAAACAATCTAAATGTCCAATAATGGGGGGAATAAATAAACTGTTGCATTTATATGATAACAATGTTACAGGGCCTTAAAATGATGTTAAGTGTAGGGCTGATAACTTGAATAAAGACTTAGGTTATAATGTTAAGTGAGAAAGCAAGACACAACATTATATATACAATATAATCATAATTATGTGGAAAATATACATAGAAAAAAACACTAGAAGGAAATTGCATCTTTGACTGGTAGAATTAACCCAAGTATTTTTTTCTTTCTGAAACATTTGTATGTTTTCCAATTTCTCTACAATGAGGATAAGCATGTATTATTGATTAAAATATTAAAACATTTATTGCAAAAACTTGACATATATGTAATATATATTTTATGAATATTTATTAATATATTCATAATATATGCATATATATATATATATATATATATGAAATCACTACTGAACAGAAAGTCACCAGGCCTGGGTGAAAGAATGTTAGAGGGACTTGAGCAATTTTTCCATTAATTGAAAGATTTTCCATAATTTAAAAGGGTATGTGGAAGTTAAAGGGGATGGGGCAATTTCTCTATGTCCAAGACACTCATGAAAGGGAAGTGAGCCAGAGGAGGGAAAAATATCTGAGTTTTAGAATACACAGAAAGGAAATGATGAGATTGTTACTGATTGATGCTGATTGCAGGACTGATCTGATTCATGGGTTGAAGGGAAGAAGATTGAATAGCAAAGGAAAGAATCCATTATAAACATAATCACTTAGGAAAGGACATAAGGGAGCAAAGGCTAAGGTAATGGCATCATGAAAAGTTTCTTTTACAATAAATATACTTATAGGGAGAATATTTTCTAATCATGAAGATTAGATGTGCAAAAGGAAGTTAACATGTTCATGTATGGCCCAAGGTTGCTGATACCAGTATTTTGTATCTCAACCCAAGCACATGACGTTTATGGGTTGGAAAATGCCGAACAAGGAAGTGGCCCCTTATTTGGGGCCCGTTCCTTTTCTATAGGGAGGGAAAGGGAGAAAATCAAGAAAGCCTCGTGTCTACATGCTGTGTGTTCCTGGAGGTCCTCATGGAGCAGCAGAAAATATACACCAATTAATAAAAGTAGGTTTCCTTTGGTTTGAGGATTGTCCTGTCTTGTGTGAGGATCTGGTCGAATGAAGAATACAGCAGTATCCTTCAAGTAATCTAACACTAGATGCTGTATGAAAACAATTGATGGAGCATAAACTACGTTGAGAACTTATGTTTTGGTAGAAGGCAAAGCTCTTGTTCTGGGAGGGAAATCTAGGATTCTTTGAGTGGTGGGCGTGGAATTTACCAAACCGTACATAGAGAGCTCTCTGTATGAGCTTAAGGAGGTCTTGGGTCCTCCCAATTCCCCTCTCTTGATTCTCCCCCTGCCAGGGGAGATCCCTTGCTGAGCTCACCTCTCTTGCTGATGTCACCCTGTGTGGACGTTTTCTTACTTTCCTTCCCCCTCCTATTGAAAGCTGTACACTTTCCCCTGGGAATCAGGTGGGAGGACCCACTAGGTTGAGGGCTGACCCTGGAGCTTTGTGGATCCACTGCCTTCCTCTGACAACCAGTCTCTCCACTCTAGTCTCCCCAATATCATCACTCTCCAGTCTCCCCAATATCATCACTCTCCAGTCTCCCCAACTTCATCACTCTGTTTTCCAATCACTGGAATACATTACAGGGGGAGCAGGAGGAACTACTCATGATTCTTTTCAGACTTTTAAAATTAAAGGCTACCTAGAGCCAGGAAAAAGGATGTTCCAGCACTAGGACAATGTTAAGATTTCTACAAATACTTGTTGGTAAGAAATAGGGAGCAGGGGTGCCGGCCCCAAGGTTGGGCAGCCCAGGGTTTCACCAGTTCGGATCCTGTGCCCAGACACGGCACCGCTCATCAGGCCATGTTGGGGTGGCGTCCCACATGCCACAACTAGAAGGACCCACAACTGAAAATACACAACTATGTACCAGGGGGCTTTGGGGAGAAAAAGGAAAAATAAAATCTTTGGGAAAAAAAAAAAAGAAATAGGGAGCAGGATGTTTGGGTTGCATATGATTTTGTGTTGGTGCCTAGATGGAAGGTGGGAACTGTCTTGCTTGATATCCTGCAACTCATGGAATGCAGCAAAATGTTAATGTTATCTTCTTAAAAAGCCTTATGCTACAAGGTGCAGTGATTTCTTAATACCTTCCATCAAAATCAAAGAAGGTGGCAGAGAAATCATCTTATTTAAAAATTACAATAGTGGAACAGAAAGCATTTCTGTTTACTTTGCTTAAAATCTAAACACCAAACATGAGCATTTGTATGATACTTGGGCTCACAAATGGAAGAACTTTCTGACCCTGTCCTTAAAAAAAAAAAAGAAACCCTCTAGAGACTGTTTTACAAAAATATGTGATGAAATCCAGAAGGTGCTTTTATCTCATAACACCCATACCAGAAGATTAATCTCTGTGGTCGATGTCTTGTTCTGGCTGGGGATACGTTTGAGCCCAGCTTTGGAATCTTCTCCAGTTAGAACATCTGTTCCACAGTTGTTAATGTTTGTTTGGTATTGCCCAAAAGAAGGCAGCAGAAGGGAAGAATTTTTAACAATGAGTCCCAAGATAGAATAGATCAGCAGCATTGCTTATTTTGAAAAGGCATTTTTTTTGGAGCAATGTGACCTGTATGTAAAAAAAAAAATGGGCAGATCGTTGGACCAAGAGATGGATGTCCATCTAACACTGGAATGTAGTTTAAGCTTGTTTTCACCACTTCTCAAGTTTTTTCCCAGAATTATTTGCTCAATGAATTATTACTACATTCCACACTAGCTGAGCTTAGTTTTTTAATTTTCAGACAGAGATTTGAATGTTTAACTCAAAATAATCATAAGTGAGAGACTGATTCTAGAGTATTCAATTAGGAGTACGCAAGAATAAAAAAGTTCTAGCTGTCTTAGGAAGTCTAGGTAAAATATGTAAATAATCTGTATCATTTGGAAATTTGCTACCTTCGCCAAGAAAAGAGGGAACTATCATTTCTTTGGGCTCTGTGAAACTGGATTAAATTAGTTGATCAGTAGGTAAAATATCTCATTTTTCTAAATAATGTGAGGTTCAAGACAAATCAAGCTGACCTACATTTGCACAGTGAAAAAGTTTCATTTAGGCAAAATTCAAATTATTAGATGATATTTTTTAAAAAGATTAGAGGATAACCCTTCTGTCAATAGGGCTATCTTTAAATTATTCTTATTACAAGAGTTGTTATTCAAGAGTTCCAATGGAGAGAATTTATACAGATTCTGAATTCTACCCGGTAAAAAGCCATTGAGACCTAGCATTTGAAAACTCTGTAGAAACAGCTGGGTTTAGTTTCAAAGCTCCAAAATTAAACTGAAAGAGAGAAAGATCCTAATCCCCTCAAACCATCTGTTCAAAGAACAGTGGAAAAAAAAAAAAAATGATGACAGAGTCTTCAGCTGGGGGAACAACAATGACTTCAACTGAAATCTACAAGTCCTTTTCCTATTCACAGTTTCAGCTGATCCTCGCAACATTCCTGTGAGGTCTATAAAGCAAATATTTTTATCCTCATATTACAGATAAGGACACTGATACTTCTTACTGCATGTCACACAAAACAGCATTAGCAACAGGCAGGTCGGCCGCTTCAAAATTACTAAAGTTACTTTTCTGTACCAGCTTCCAATTCCATTCTTCCTTCCTACCCTCCTTCCTCTCTTTTCTTCTTTCTTCCCTTTCCTCTCACACTAATTGGGATATATCTTTAGTGCCAGAAATTATTCTATGTTGCTAGTGTTCACATAGAAACTACATTCACGATGGCAAGAAGGCTAAGAACTATTCATAGAAACCTAGAGGAGTGGCAATGAATGCCAGCCCTTCATCTCTGCCTTCTTTCTTTAGTGTTTTTATTGAAAATGGAAACTTCACATATCATATAAAACATAAAACAGCACATTACGTATGGGCGCTGACTATTTTCTTGCCAAGGAACTGACTTTGTGTGTATTCTGCAGGCTCTTTGTGAAATGTCTTATCCCCAAACAAAACAAAACACAACCCAACACCTGGACTGCCCAGAGGAACGGTTCCAGGGCCAACCTAAGGGCAGCAGATCTCAGACAGGAGGAATCTGTGAGGTCAGGAGGGGGCATGGGAGATAAATGGTTGGCTGGGTGGGTGACCCTCAGACAGAAAAGAAATGTTGCTGATTTGCAGATTTAAGCAGCCGTGCTTTTCAGACTTATTGTTTCTAAGCATGGAGTGTTTTGTTCAGATAAATTTCACCCCAAAGTGTAAAACAAATACCACTGGAGAAAGCAGAGTGCTCTGGCTTACGCAGGAGGGGACCCCAGAGCCCTCCCTCCAGGCCTCTCTAGTGGCCCCTGCTATTGGAAAAGCACAGCACAGATTGAAGGTTATTTGTACTTAAATATCCCTCAAAGTAAGCAGGCAAGCCCAATTTCTTAGGATTAAGGTACAGGCCCCCAAGAAACTAATTCAGGAAGGGCCCCTAATTCCAGCCCACTCCAACCCAGGGGGTTCAGAGAAAAGAGGCAGCTGGTCAGGGATGTCTCTCTCTCCTGGAAACCTGACTGCTTATCTCCAAAGCTGGGAATCTACCCCAGGCAGGACAGGAGGTGTGAAGAGAGAAGACTGGGTTCCTGGGGAACTGGCTGGGTGGTTGGGTTGTTGTGGGCTGTATTCAGTTTATCCAGTCCTAAAATAACAGTTCCATTTACAGAAAGTTTTTCTCAAACACACATCCCTGAGTACCGCACTAGGAAATTAATCACACTTGACATTCCTTTAGCAATTTGCTATTTTCCAAGCACGCTATTTTTGTGTCCATTATCTTGCCAAATCCCCACCCCATGAGACCAGCTGGTCAGGTATTATTATCTCCATTTTACAGATGAGGAAGTTAAGGCTAAGAAAGACGAAGGGAACCTCACAGGTCAGATGACAAATACGTAGGTTTTCTGATTCCTGATCCAGACCTTTAAACATGCATGCTATGTACATAAATCTTGCATGCTAGTGAGTAGTAAGTAAAGGCCACAGATTTGGCGTTATTGGTTCTGCGTCCTTGGGGAACATCAGTGTCCTCATTATACAGCAGGTGTATTAATTACCTGCTTCGTCTAATTCACAGGATTGTGACGGACAAATGAGACGATCTGGTGAAAGGACTTTGTAAAGTGCCATCTAAGGGTTAGTTATTCCCACCCCCCTCTCACCTCCCCACTCCCCCGTCTAGTCTTGGCAGGTTTTCCATCCTTCTATTAACTTGGACCTCACTTTTACAAACCAAAAAGAAACTTGTCTCACCCTCTCTGTTGGTATCATGCAAGTCTGTTACGAATGTCAGCCGGCGGCCAGAGCAGCCAGCTAGCCATGCTTTTGCACAACCTCAAACTGAAGCTCTCTCTCTCCCCATGCGGGAGATTCAAGGATGCACTGCCAAAGAATTCTTTACCCTGAACCCCAAGCAGTGGCCACAAGGACTGTGGGTCCAGCAGATGACTGAGGGAGGGGCTCAACGGGTGTGTGCAGGGGGAAGCTGGGCCTCTGAATCATCACAGGTCGGGGTCTTCATCTTCTCTTTGGCAAAATCAGAACCTGAATTTGGCAAGTTCATCCAAGAGTGAGCAGTTTGAGTTCTGAGGGGACAACTCTGTAAAGAAATGGCAATTTCATCGTTTTTTATAGGAATTCACAATTGCGTCTAGCCTCTGAATAGATGGAGACCTCACTCAGGAGAGCAAGTTGCACGTGACAGACGTTTTTTGATGAAAACCAAATCACAGTAAAGAAAGTTGGAATAATTGAGGGAATCTGTATGCTTTTAGAAAATGAAAATATCTTACTGTTTTTTCAGGGTATAAACATTATAAATGTTCATCATTAAAAAAAATATTCCGACAACACAGCAACACTGCAAAGTCTGCAGAAGAAAGAGAAAAGCATCCATTCAGAGAAAGCCATTGTTAACGTTCTGAGTATATTCCTCTAGACTTTCTTACATATATAGTTTCCAAAATGGAATTATACCGTACATGCTGTAAACATTTTTACTTAAATATGCTTGGCCATCTTTCTATACCAGTAAATATATGTTGTCCTTTTAACCAGGGGTATAATAAAGGATGTTTTCCTCAAGCTGTGAGGGGGTCTTATGAATCCTCCTTCTCTCCTAAAGCCACCGTCATCGGAGCCTCTTCTCCCCCCTCAGGGAACCCTGATACTGGATGGTTCTGAGAAACACACTGACCTGTTATTTCTGGCCAACACCAACAAGCAGCCAGAAAATGCCACTGGGCCAGCTGCATCTTCTCAAGCAAATTACTGTACTCCAGGGTCCCAGGTTCTCCGTGTGTGAAATGAGAGGTTTGGATGGCGATTTTCTAAGATTCTTTCAGCTCTAAAATGACACTTTAGCTTCTTGTTCACTTATCTCTGTGTTTGCCTTGGCACAGGATGATCCTGGCACTGAGTGGAAGGGGCTGCCCCGCGAGCCCCAGCTATGCACCTGCCTGACGTGCTGAAAGGCCTCTCTGAAGAACCTGTGCTGGTCGCCGATGGCTGAGGCTGGTGGGGCTGGGGGCCGCCGGAGGGTGTGTGGGAGGGTTACGTTAGGGAAACGGCAATCCTGATTTCCTTCCAATATGGCAGTGGGTGACGTCTACAAGGAGGCATCAAATTCACAGCATATCAGTAAATACAGCCTCTGGGGCCATTCAGCCCTTCCTGAGCACAGTGTCTAAATTGCAGGATAATTACGGTATCCGTTTTCCATTTTAAAAGCACTTTTGTACATCTATTGTCTCATCTAATTCTCATTCCTGTCTTTTGGATGAGGGCATTGAGATTCAGAATGTGATGATTTGCTTAAGACCAGATGACTATTTGCCAAGTGAAGACTCACCCTAAGCTCCACCAGTGGATTCCTCCTCTGCCTCCACAGTCTCCACATTGGATATGCACAGACGCATGACAGATGCATACATATGTGCACAATATTCATGCAGCACAGCCTCCCCTCCCCACCCCACCACCACGTAGACCCAAGACAGCATTGCCTCTCCCTGGATCCACCCACTCCTTCCACACACATTTGTGAGCATTATGCTAAGTGCTGCGATAAAATGATGAACCAGGAGACCCGGTTCCTGATCTGCAAATTGAGCCAGGGTCATCTGGAGTCTAGAATGAGGCAGAGATTGGGCGGGGGTTGGTGAGAATGGCGCATTCAGTTTGATCAGAGCAGTGTTGGGGAAGTACGAGGTCGAATGTGAGCACAGTGGAGGGACACCTAACCCCTCCACAGAGGGATCAGGGAGGCATCCTGGGGGATGAGCCATCCAAGCTGAGACCTGAAAGACGGGCTGGAGTTGGCAAGACCTGAGGTGGAGCTAAAAAGAGAGATGGGGAGAGTGTTCTACACAGAGGGAGGAGCATGTGCAAACACTCGGAGGTGAGAGGAACACGGCACTTTCGAGGAACTGCGAGCAGTACAGTGTATCTGGGGGTGATGCTCAGGTCGGGAGGTGGTGTCCATTGAGGCTGCAGAGGACGCAGATGTCTGAGCGAGATGGGCTGGTAAACTTTGTTGGTATTTGTAGAGTTGATGTTTGTCTGGAGGGCATTGGGAAACCAATGGAGGGTTTAGTGAGTGACATTGTGACAAGTTCTTATCAAGACATTCTCCTTTTGCCCAGTGTAAGAATCTATGAGTATAACTGACTTCCAGTCCCACTTTAAGATATACTCTGGCTAAAGTTTCTGCAAAAGTACAGATGTTCAACTTCAGGATACTTTTCCTGTTTAGGCTGCCACCTCCGTGTCACCTGCTTTTGCCACTCTCCCTGGGTCTCTGTGGTCTGTGCCAGGTTGGCTCAGATGACCAGAGCACTGTGATCAAGATGCTGTGGATATGCCAGCACGTGGGCCAAATAGCTTCTAACCGTTTCTCCGCTCCCAGCTTCAGCCTTAACCCGGGGCCTAGACCCCAGCTGACAGAATATGGATCGACAGCCAATATCCCTCAGGAATAATGGAGAACAAATTTAAAGCATAACTAGAAGTATGAGGACTAGCAAATTCTTCCCTCATCATAGGCAAAGGGAAGCAGTATTAATATTCAATAAGTTATAGATAATAGAAATTGTCAATGAAAATGATGTATGGTTCATACAACATATCAATAAATACTAAAACAACTGATCAGTATTTACACAATAAGAGAAGCCTTATAGGAACTTGTAAAAGGGGAAAGATTTCTATACAAAGAAATGGTTAAATAAATTATGGTATTGTATAAAAAGTACGTACATTTGCTTGTATATCCACAGAATATCTATGGAAAGATTTCCAGGGAAATTAACAATAGTTGCTTCTGGCCTGAGGAACAGAGAGGCTGAGGACATGGAGAGGAGTGAATTTTTTTGCTGTACCCTTTAGAGTCTTTCACATTTTGAACCACAGGAATGTGATACCTGATTTGAAAAATAAAATTAGACTTAAAAAACCATCCATCCAGCAGAATCCCATGCAGTGATTAAAAGGAATGAGATTGAGCTATAATTACAAAAATGGATAGTTCTCCAAGATCTACTGTTATTTAAAACAGCATATTTCAGAACATATGTATGTTGTAACCTTATCTTTGTGGGACGAAAACAAAGAAAATCATTCAATGTGTGTATTTTTTAGTATACACACAGAGAAAGGTCTCCGTGCTGTTCTGTCCAGCAGTCATTAGCCACATGTAGCTATGTAAATTAAAATTAACCAAAATTTAAAGTGTGAGTCCTCAGCAGCACTAGCCACATTCAAGTGCTAACAGCCATATGTGGCTAGTGGCTGCCCTACTGGACAGTGGAGATAGAGAGCACGTTTCCCTGGTTGCAGAAAGGGCCACCGGACCGAAGTGGTCTAGATGAATCCAGCCCAGAGTGTTCACTGACGAATGAGACTACAAGGACGTGGGAAGGGACTTTGTACTTTATAAATCTCCACGTTGTTTGAGTTTTTTTGACAATTACTTTTATCATTTTACAAGAGAAGAGGAGGGCTTGCACCTGTGGCAGGTGTTCATTCCTCATTGAAATCGCATCCTGCATTCTTTCCTGACTCCTGCTATTCCACGCAGGGGTCGAGGGATGGCAGAGCGTTGCCAGAGGAGCTATTGCGGTGAGCGGGTAATGGAGATGGCCATTGTCCCGAGTGAACACAAGTCAGGGACGAGCCACTCAGGCAGTGGCTGACCATGAGCCAGTCTTGCTCCCTTCCAGGCCTCTGCTTTTCAGTCACAAGGGACTAAATCAGTTTGAGTGCCTGCCAGCAGGAGAAGCAAAGGCTGAAGTATTTTTAGTTCTTAAAGTTCCGGAATCTGGCAGGGGCAAGGCGGGCACTGGACAGGAAGGCCCACCTCCAAGAGACCCTGAGGTGTCCTTGGAGACAGAGACCAAGAAGGACAGGGGAGGACACTGTTCCAAGGTGGGGATGGCCATCCCATAGCGGAATGGGAGCATACAGGGCCAAGCTCAACATAGCACCTGGGAGTAGAACTGGTGAGAACCACGGATCTGATATCTGCCCTGGGGTTCCTCAAATTGGAGGAATGACAAGATCAAGAGAAAGCTGGGAGAAAGAGACAGGGTGGAATAGGAGAGTGTGACCAGGAGGCAGGTGGGAAGGAATGTTACAGAATTTTCACCTCAAATAAAACTTGGATTTGAAATATTAAACATTGCTCTACTTATCATCCACAAGACAGAGAGAAATGAAATTTCCTAAGATTATAAATAGATGGAATAAACTCTCAAACTGGGTTACGGCTGCTTTGGGCACTTCATTCTCCCTCTACCTGGAGGAAGTTAATTCCTAGAACTGGGGTACAATTTTCTCTTAACAACAACAACAAAAACAGCAAAAAGGACATAGTAGCTTTAAATGTGGCTCGAGATTCCTCTTTCTTTAGCAACCTGGAATTTGAAGTGCTACATTCGTCTTCATCACTCTTGCTTCCCTGGAAGATTTAGAACAGTGATTTAATAAGCAGACTGTTCCTATAAACATAGTCCGGGCAGGTGGGTGCCTCATGCCTCACCCTACTCTCTGTTCTTCTTTTGAGAATGTTGATGCTGCCACACTGTTTTATGCCTCTGCATTTTTGCTTATGTCTGGAATATCTTCCCTTGAGGGGGAGACTACTCAGATTCCACTCATCTTAGAAGATCCAGCTCCTCTGAGTCAGAATTAATGTCATCCACTTCCTATTGTGGTTGCTGTGGGAATCAGTTGAGGATGTGTCCGTCTCCCTCCTGGGACTGTGAGCCCCCACTGAGACGGACAATGCCTATTCATCCCTGTGTCCCAGCTGACCTAGTGCCTGGTGCATGGTAAATGCTTAGTAAATGTTGATGACCTTCATTCCTCCCCTCTCATAATCACCACCCTAGTCCCTTCATTCACGTTATTAATATCTATTGAGCCAACCATGCGCTATGGGGAAAACAGATTGTGGTAGGTTGAGTAACGATGCCGCAAAGATGTCCATATCTTTATTCCTAGAGTCTGTCAATGTTGCCTTATATGGATAAAGGGATTTTTGCAGATGTCATCAAGCTAAAGATCTTGAGATGAAGTGATTATCTTGGATTATCTGACGTAATCACAGGGTCTTTATAAGAGAGATGCAGGAGATCAGAGAGAAGCCCATGTGAAGATGGAGCAGAGGGAGGAAAGAATGAGGCCAAGGAATGAGGACAGCCTCTAGAAGCTGGAAAAGGCAAGGAGATGGATTCTCCCAGAGAGCTTCCAGAAAGGAACCAGCCCTGCAGACACCTAACACACAGATGCACAGAGAATGGTCCCAGTCCCCAACGGGCTCATTTTCTTTCTACTCAAGGGAGGAGACACTTTAGGAAACTGGGGCAGTTGTCAGAGCTGAGAGGTAATGAAAGTCTAGACTTTACTATCCTGGTTGCCTTCCTAAAACTACTTCTGTTACAAGCGTCCATCTTCAAATGGAGCACTGGAATGAACACAGACTCCCTAGTTGATTTAACCCACGAAGAGTGCAGCGTGGATCGCTCGAACCTTATGCTCTGCAGCCTAAGAGTCTGTTCACACAGCCTAAGATTGAGCCAAATCTACCTATTCAATCAACCGTCAAGCTGTGATTGTGGAGGAGAGAAATCAGTCCATGTGAAATGCCATAGGGGCCAGCTAAAACCCAGGCCTTATGTTGTTCCATCAATGATGGAAACAGGCTCATTTTCCAGATTTATACCTCTCCTGAAATACAGATGGAAACTAGAAGGTTGGATGGCTGTCACTATATTATTGCCATAACTCTCATTTTTTTTCTTTTCAGTTTTGTTTTTAGGTTATTTTCTTTTTCTGATTACTAAAGAAATGTAAAATCTAGAAAGTCTGCCACAGTCTCACCCCAGAAATATTTATCAAAAGATAAGAATCTTAAAACTAGCATTTAAAGGCACTCAACCAAAGAAAATAAGTGATTGTGTATATGCAGGAGAATTTTTTTAAAAAAGAAGAAGCCCCTTGGGATCTGGGGGAGCCTTGGAATATCTGTTCTCAGCTCTCTCAACTTCCTCATCTGGAGCATTACTCAGGAACCACATTCTGAGTAATGAGGCTGAAACAGGGTAAGATTTCCAATCACCAAAGAAATAATAACCCTAGTTAACACTCATGGAGGGTTTACTAGATTCCAGGCAGTTCACTGGTTCATTTAAGCCTTATAATGACCCTATGCGATAGGTACTATTATTGTCATAATCTCCACTTTATAGATGAGGAAACTGAGGCACAGAGAGGTTTGGGAGCTTGTCTATGGTCACAAAGCTAGCCTGTGGTAGAGCTGGGATTTGAACCAAGGCAGACTATTAGCAAGCAAACCCCGTGCTGACCACCTTACTACACTGTTCTCCAAGAAGGTTAATTGATTTCACTAAACTGCATCTATTAAGGCAGGAAAGCAAACTAACAGACTTTATGAAGATTTTTTTTAAAATAAGGATTGAAACAAAAGGGCTTTATGAAAAACTCAAGACATGCCATTTCCATAGTAATTTTAAAAGATTTTTTTCTAATTTAAACAGTAAAAATACACGTTGACTATTAGAAATTAGGACAATATAAAAAGTATAATGAAGGAAATAAAAATCATGTGGCTTCACTTAGCTGCTGCTTTCTAAGGGTGAAGTCAATGTTTCTCAAAGTGAGAGCAGTAGGCCAAAGACATCAGAATCAGCTGGAGGTCATCTTAAAAAATGTGGATTCCTGGGCCCCACCTCAGACATACACAAGCACAATCTCTGAGGGACGGACCTTAGAACATGGCATGCACTTTACAGCTTGCAGCCCTGTAAGCTGTAGGCTCCTTCAGCGGAATCGCATGTGCTTCACAGACCCTGATGTTACAGGACCCAGGCAAATGCCCATTTGAAACTTTGATTAGATGTCCATTTCATTTCAAGGAGTCAAAATAGAACCTAAAGAGTATTTCCAATAGTGTACTAAATTTAAAGAATATCTTTTTGAAATTAAACTTTAAGTTAAATCTAAAAGCAAAAACGACATACTTAGTCGTTCTTATGCCCAGTAAAGTTTGAGTATCACTACCCAAGGCTCAAAAAGACAAGCCAAGAATTCTTGGATCCAGAATTCAAAACACATACAGTCCCCCAACAGGACCGCCCCTCTTTCCTTTCTGAAACTAAATTGTCTTTGGGGGCAGTAAAGAAAGGGGAACTGAGGAAACCATATCCCATTTGAAAGTCAGGCTTGGCATGAGGGAAAACAGATCGCTCGACGGGTCTATTTTCCTGACCTTCAGCTGCAGGCTCTGTGCTCGGGGTCCACACAGCTTTACTGCAGCCCCTGAAGGCCCCCAGAGGGTTTGTGTTTGCAGCACTGAGCCCAATTCGCAGCCCTCCATCTAGCTCTGCTTTTCCAGAAAGCAAAATGGCTCCTCTCCATTAACACCAGGCCCATGTTCTAGCTATTAGGCAAACAAAGGATTTTCCAAATATGGACCCAAAAAAGCCCATGTGCACTTTGAAGGCCACAATGAAGCTGAAATAGCTAAAACTTATTAAAAAGAGAGCCAACAATTGACGCCAAAAGCGTGAGTCCTTAAAGAACAGAACAGCAAGACAAAAGCCAGAAAGAGGAACAAAAATATGCATTGTAGGGGAGGGGTAAGCAGGGAGGTGTAGATTTATATGGAAGAGTTGACATCATCATTTCCCAATAATGCTCAGCATGCAGGAAACAGATGGGAAAGAAGTGGTGGAAGGGGCTACTTATGGTAACAGGGCATGCTCTCTGCTTAGAATCCTGCCATTTGGAACCTAAATGTTTGACTTTAAAAAACTGGGGATGGAAACTCCATTGCCAGAAGTTTTATGAAAGTCTAAATCCTACTGAAGTTATCACCTTGGTGATGCATGGTAGAATGGAGCTCTGCCTCTCAGACCCTGATTTACGGCCAGCAAAGCTATGGCTGTTTGGGTCCAGAGGAGACAAAGCCATGGAAGGGGAATTTAATTTCAGACAGACATGGTTTGAGGCCTCTTCTCCCACTTCCTGGCTGGGTGACATTAAGCAAGTTACTTAACCTCTCTGAGTTGGTCTTCATATATAAAATGGGGACAAAACAGAACTTTGCATACACTGCGTGGAGAGGTAGAGGTTGCACATTCATGCCATACAGCTAGTTTTAATCAAGAAACATAATTAGGGGGGTCAGATCATATCATTTTAAAAAGTTGTATCTTTTAACAGAATGCCCCACTCCCCTGCCCTTAGGCAGGGCACAGACACAGCCAAACCAATTGCCACTCTTCTTATTATCAGCTGTTCTGCCTTCTCCTGAGGGTAGGTTCACTCTCTTTCCACTCAAGACAGCTTCTGTCCCCCCGGCCAAGGTCCCCCAATCACCAAGCCTGGCCACTATAAGTTGAGAGTGACTTATAGTTTAAGAAGGGTTTAAGCGTCTTCTCCCCCAGGGTACAAGAGGTACCTTTGTGACCATGTACAAGTGTCAGGCAAAACCATGTGGTTTCCTCTCTGCAAAAACCAGCCACCCCATGGTCCCATATCTCCCTCATTCCTCACAGTCAGATGATGTTTGCTTCTCGTCTTACTGATTTTCCCCTTTGGAACTACCCACTCAGTTTGATGGTTCTCTTTCACTTGGCTTCATCAGATGTTAACACCCGCTGCTTGCACACCCTCCAGAGCCCTCATTTCATTCTTCTTTGTACTTCTTTTTGTTGTTTTCCCATCTTACAACCCCACTAGGCTGAGAACAACTTGAGAGCATCTTTGTAAACCCAATAATGTCTAGCATATTAGAATCCCATTAAATACTTGTCGCATTGAATTGAAAGCCCCATACAAGATGGTTTCTGAAAAAAACATGAAAAGAGCAAAGGACAGAAATATGCATAATTACACAAATTAGCTCGGTTGCTTTTCATGGAGGCTATAGATTTATTTGTAGTTTGCCAGAATCCTAATTTATATGTCAAACTGTTTTCTGGTGTCTGTAACAGTAAAAGCTGGTATAAATTGCTTTTTTTACAGGGATGACATTCGCCCCTCTCCCTCTGGGGGTGGTTAGGAGGGGGCCCCCAAAGGCATTCTGGGCCAGCATGAGGGCATGGGCGTGGTCCCAGGGCCTGGTATGCATCAGCCAAGCTTGAACTAGAACAAAGAGTGCCTGAGACTCGATCCCAGAAACCCAGTTGGTTCTGGGGCCCCGCCAAGAATGTGGTTCATACCAAGGAGTGACTGGTGAGGCCCTAGCAAGAGGCAGTGTTTCTGGGGCATCCTGTGCAAAGTCTGCATCAGTTTCTTTCTGGGAGTAGTTACGAACCCTTGTGGGGAACCTTTAAACAATCTTGGATTCCTGATAGTCCAGCATACTGGCAACGTCCTGGATCCTGGGTTTCCTAGATGGGCTCTAACACTGGCCTTCCTGAGCAGGAAATGGGGCCCATCAACCTACTGCTGTGTGCTGGCCTCGGGGCTCAGCCTGAGGGGCAGAGGAGCTCCCATGCCTACGTGAGCTGTCGGATGCTGCCTTCGGGGAGCTCACCATAGACTTGCATCCACAAAGCCAGTTAGAAAACAGAATAACAGGCAGAATGAAGACCAAATTGAGTGCCTCTGACTCTAAGGCAGTGGGTTCCAAGAGGGAAGAAGGATTGTGGCTGCAGTGGGCAGGGAGGGGCCTGGGAGGAAAAAATGGAGTCTGGTTGGACTTGAAAGCTGGCGGGTTTAGAATATGTGTGTGTGAAAAGCGCCTTGTAGAAGGTAAAGAGCCATGCAAATATTAATTGTTATTACTATTAATGATCTAGGCTGGGGGAAGAACAAAGCAAAGGGAGAAAAGGCTATTTTCTGCAGGTTTGGGGTTTTTTTTTGACAAAACTGTAATGTAAATGCCAAATTATGAAATATGTTGTTCTGGGAGATTGTGTTCGAGCCTAAGACAGTGACCTTGGGAGGCAGACAGCCTGCATTTAAATCCTGCCCTTCCTCTGTCCATAATCTTGGCAAGTGATTTAACTTCCTCCATCTCAGTGTTCTCCTCTATAAACTGTAAAAATGCCCAAATCTTACAGATGTTGAAAATATTACTTTGTGTGTAAAGTGGCTGGCACGCAGTAAGCAATCAATGTAGATAGTAAGTCTAACCACTAATAAAAACCACCAGCAGGTCTGATTTGGGACTCAGCCTTCATTTCTGGGTCCCTTCTCTCCCTCCAGGAGACCTCTTCTTCTCCCTTCTCTCTTTAGCCAGCCAGCAGCCTAGGGTTCTCATCTTTCTCCATCAAAAGTCACTCTTAGAAAAAATCTAGTACAATCTATTCTCCTCTGGATTGCAGTCAGCGTGTTCCCTGCAGGGGCTCCTTCTTTCAAGCCGTAGCTAAAATTGTGTCCTGGGGGGAAGGTAAGAGGGACAGAGGGCGCTCTCTGGACTCCTGAGTTTCCATCAGGCTGGGCCCCCTCCATCAGGACTTGAGGCCAGCCCTTTGAGGGAGGGACAGGAAGACCAGTCAAACTCAAGCATGGCATTTGTTTTGGGGCATAGAGAAAAATAGCTCAGAAAATTGGGTGGGACGCGCACTCATTAGCAAAAAGAAAATTAATTTGGAGGGTGGGGATAAGTGGGAAAATGCCACATTGGCTTAAATCCATGGTGAGCAGTGAGTGAAAAACAGAACAAAACAAAAAACCAAACAAGCGAGTCGCTCCACGTTCCGGGGCCTCAAGACTGGCGTGAAGGAAGCACACAGAGGAAGTGGAGTCCTGAGACCCAGAGCCTGCGGGCCAGCAGCCCAGCTGGATCAGTCTGTCTGGAGGGAATGAGCACCACGTAGCCCCAACCAGAAGGGTCTATTACTACTTTGTCCAGAAACATTTAGCTACAACGTCTAATGGAAAAGGATCGGAAAGCGCTTCTCATGCCAGCCTGAGTCCTGGGTCTTTCAGCCCCGCCCCTTCTTCCAGCCACGGTTGCACAGCCACACCCAAGCCACAAAATCCCAGGAAACTTTCTGCAATGAGGTGATGCCCGGGGACAAACAGTCCCCAGCAAGGGCTTCAGAACTGCCTTAGTCAATCAGCTCCTGGAGTTCAGAATGTGTCGCCCCTGCTCCCCACTCCCACAGAAAAGGTTTCCAGGCTAGACCCCAGATGCCTAATGGATTAAAGGGGAAAATAAAAAGAACGCATGGAAAACCACAGTTCTAATAGCACTGGGGAGCTCGTTCATCACTTACAGCACCGTCTGTGGGAAAACGTAACCCTCGTTTCAACATATTTCCCTCTGCCCCAGCATAAGGCCAGGCCTCCAGCTCCCTCTGGCCCCAGCAGATGGCGACAGGGGAGTGGGCATCATCGGCAGCCCAATGCCTGGGCCTCCTGAGGCTGGAAGACATCTGAGCGGCTGCCAGTGGGGGTGGGTACGGGTGGAGGAAGCGCGAGGCTATGCCTGTGGTCAAGGGGCTCTCAGCAGAGGTCTGGAGAGTGGGCAGGAGGGAGGGCTGTAGGCAGGTGGAAGTAGCTGTTTCTATTCTCTGCGTGGGTTGTTTGTCATCTCCAGACTATACAGAGTAGGTTACAGTTCAGCCTCATGTTATCAGTCAATTTGCTCCAGGTTTAAAGCCTTAATTCTCCTCTTTGGGTTCTTCCCGTTTCACTCTGGGAGCCCAGATTTGTGTGTGCCCCTCCAGCTTCAAGTCCACGAGGTTGCTGTTCTGTCTCCACAAACTCCACTTTCGGGACCTGCCTTCTTTCAGTTCCCTGCGAGTCCAGGAGGGGCTGGGTATCTTTCTCAGATCATTCTGAGAGCCTTTCAGTTTCAGACTGACATTTTGTGCTTCCACCACTACACACTGATGCCCCACTGCCCACTGGCTCTGGGAAACCCCCACATGAACTGGCCTCTCCATTCAGTGTGGCAACCAATCTGCTTCCCATCCCTCTTGGTAATTAACCCATCTGACCATATCATTTACCCATTTCACTGGAGTCCCCATTCTTTCAGTCATGGATGATATGTGGTTATGCTAGGGCCAGTCCAAGGGGTTCTATAATAGCTACGTGTATAGCTCACCATACGCATGCCCTCTGCTAAGTGCTTTGCCCATACTAACTCATTTATCTTCACATCGGTCTTATCGTTCCCATTTCACAAATGAGGAAACTGAGGCCCGGGGGGTAAGTAACTTGCTCCAGGGTCACTCAACTGGAAACAGGCAAAGCTGGGATTCTAGCTCAGGTAGTAAGGCTCCAGAACTCCTAATGACTTGGGAGGATGGTTTCTGGAAGCAGCTGAGAGCCAAAGGATGAAGAGTTAGCCAGGGAAGGTGTGATAATGATGTGCCAGGCAAGATGCTGGGAAGGAAACAATTAAAACAAAGAGAACACCCCTGCCCTGGCTCTCCGTGCAATGTGAAATCTTATCTTGAACAGAAAAATATTTACCTTCCTTGCTAAGACTTTGTTTGTGTTTGGGTATCTTGTCTATTTGATTGTAGATAAAAGCTTTCCCATTTTCTCTTTCAATTTTCTCTCCAGATGGCAGCTAACTTCAAAGCTTAACTGAGCCATTGGTTTCTGAAAATCTGTTCACATCCCTTAGCCTGTAAATTTCTTGAGTCTGGGGTGCACCCTTCTTTCTCTCCCACAGTACCTCCATAGTGCCTTAATACATATTTGTTAAATAAATGAATAAGCAAACTGAGAGAACAATTTAGCCTCGGAAATGTAGAACGGCTACATCTAAAAGTTCCCATTACCTCATCCTTGTTCCTTGAAATACTGGGGTTATTTTACTCTCATCAAACTTAAAATTATATTTTGTAATGGGCATTTACGTACTTATTTGTTATGAACCTTTTGTCATCCCTCAAATCAAATACATGTATTTTTTTCTTTTTCAACTTGGTAAAAACTAGAAAAAAATCTTCAGGAATAAAAAGGCTCCCAGTTCTTATCAAACATTCAGAAGGTGCATTCTGAGCGGCCAAGGCTGCTTATCCAGGTGGAAAGTGGCTGTAAACCCCTGCACCGCAAGCAGCAGTTCTCACCTCTGCCTGCATCTCAGAATCATTTAGAACATACTCATGCCTGGGCCCTAAGAGAGTCTGATTTAATTGGTCTGAGTGGGGGCCTGGGCACCAATTTTTTATTTTAAAGCTCCTCAGGTGGTTCTAATGAGCAACCATCGCGGTGAACCACTGGGCCAGAACAATATCACTTTTTACCAGGGAGTGAGTAAAATGACAAAGATTGTTCGGAAGGGTGAGAAAGTCCTCAGCCCTTCAAGCGAGGCCAGCACAGAGACGGAAGACAGCCTTCCCGATGAGGCTCTCTTACTCGTCCCTGGACTCCTGGCCCCAGCATCTCCCAGCACCGTGGGAAGCCCCAGACCACTTGGCTCAGAGGGGAGAGGTAGGAAATGCTCATGGATACACTCTGGCCTCACAGGGCTTCACCCAGGGCCTCCCAACTGCAGCAACAAAATGACGTGGTTTTTATTACACAGCTCCAAGCAAGGGCCTTCATATTCAGTGGTCAAACTGAAGGGAAAAAAATGGTACTATCTTCAGCATCAGCAGCGAGGAAGGGATGATCTGATCCCTCTATTCCAGACAGGAAGAGAAAGTTGTCTGGCTCCCAGGGGAGAGCTGGGGGTTGGGGCAGCAGCCACTGTGCTGGAGGGGAAAAGTGAAAGGAGAGGCACTGGCCAAGTCGGCCAGCAGCAGCTTCATGCCATTTTTGGGTGTTCTCACCAGGCTGGGGAACAGTGGTCAAAGAAGCGAAGGGGAAAGCTGGTCCCTCACATTAGGCCTATATGCAGCTGGGGATGATCAACAGCAGGGTCTGAACTTGGAATCTACGTGGATGCCCACAGAAACTGTATACACGATTTGCGTGTGTGTGTATGCGCGTGCTTAAGGGAAAGGTTTTCTGTCTTTCATCAGCTTCCTAAAGATGAAGGATGACAACTCACCCTGCGCAACATCTGCTCTAAGCTGAACACCTATTTGTCACCTGCACACCCTGGCCCATCAGATTTGTTTGACTGAAGGGAGCAGGGCTGGGCCACAGCAAATTACAGAAGTAGATGACGTTCGTCCTCTGTGCTCAGCCCCAGGGGTGTAGCTTCCACATGTTCAGATGGCCTGAGCACAGCTAATTGTCACCAGCTTTGTCCCCCCGCCAAGCTTGGGGCTTCCCCTCCCTGCCCAAGCACAGGGCTCTCCCAGCTTCTCTACATCTCTGCTCTTCCCTTCTGCCCCTGTGCTCCCAGATCTGAAGCCATTTTTCTCTGTCTGTACCTAGGTCCATCACTCTACCCTTGACCTTCAAAGTTCAGCAACTGTGATGTATTCTTGAGAAGCCCTCCCCAGCCTTCTGGCTCCTAGTACCATGCTGACTTGTCACCCTCAGGATTCCGGGCTGAACTTCCAAGGTGGTGGGCAAAGGGGCAGTGCCCAGGTCAACTTTTCCTCCCTGGGAGCAGAGGCCAGGGCTTGTCTATTAACTAACGCATGTTTCAGAAAGTCCATGAGGAGGACACATTGTTTTAGAGAAAACCATTAGCAGTGACTTTGTGGATTAATGCTACACTATGACGAAAATAAGAGACAACTACCTAACTAGTTTTAGATGTGGTAAGAAAGAAATTCTAATTACTCTCATTTATATATGTTGCTTATTATGCATGCCTAATTCCCACGCAGCATAATAATGGTGTAGGGATCATTAAATGGATCAGTTTACTTTCGTTTCAAAGCTGAACTCTCTTCAGGTATGTCAGTCTTGAAAGTTTGCTGATTCTGTGGCAGGGCTGTCTGCTTTCAATTTAGGGGGAAAAAATCATTAGATGAGAATGTTGACCTAGAAAAGGAAGCCAGGGAGGGGAGAGGAGCCGAGTAGGCCACGGCCCTCTGCATCCTTCCTGATTGACTGCATGGCCTTAGGCAGGTCAATTTACCTCTCCCGGCCTCCTCGCCTCCTCCCCAGGGCTAGGAGCAATGGGTACTGGTTTTCAATTTTCTTTAAGCAGTAGCTCCCTTCCCTTTTTTTCCAAATGAAACATAGATGGAAGCCCAAAATATAAAGCAGGTGAAAGAAGAGCTGTCTAAGGCTGCCTTTGAAGTGTCTTCAGGGAAGCTTGGGATTCTTGCTCATCTGATGATCTATGACATTGCAAGAATGGGGCAGGACTGGCAACCACCCCTATGCAACTCTGGCAGCTTTGGAGGGAGGGCCCAGACTGACACCCACATGGCGGAAGGTGGCATCCCAGGAGCATTCCTGGTGAACCTGGACTTCAGCCTGAAGGCCCCTGCAAAAACAGGTGGAGGCAAACATCACATTGTGCACCTCTGAGGGTAGTAGTTCAGATGCACACTCGGAGTTCTCTCACATTCCAGAAAACTCATTCCAAGCGATTTTATTTCAAACCTACCTCTACAGATTGTCGGAGAGGATTAAACGAACCGACTCAGTTATGCCTCAATTTCAAAAAAGGCAGTTTTGAAACCTGTGGTCCCCCAAGCTCGAAAATACTGAGCCGTTTGTCCTAATGACACAGCAGACTCTGACCTCCAGCATACCGCAGGAATATCACACCACTGCAAATTACTAGGTGGTGCTGAGTCCTTAAAAAAACCGGAACTGAAACAAAAGCATTGCCCTGTTTTTGAAATGCACATTCGATAGGAGCTAATCAAATAGTTTTTGAGATGATTTTCCTGGAGGCAGAATTATTCTGCATAGTTAAACAGCTCTTCAGTTTGCCCCTTCGTTGTGTCTATGTATAAACACACGGCCCATATAGTGGACTATTTTCTCTCTCACTGAAGTTTCTGAAGACAAGGCTTTTTTTGTCACGGGTAAGCGCAGGGCCAGTCAACCTTACAAAAGGAGTCATTTAATGCTCAATTTCCCCAACTTTCCTATGATTAAAAACTTCTAACCTCAAATGCTGTTATTGTGTTCTAGATTTTCTTTCCCCGTCCCCCCATTAATGTTTAAATTGTTTCTACTCTGCAGGATCCCTTCTCACCCCCCCCCCCGCCCCCGCATCTGACCTTGAAAACAGAGCCGCTCTCCCTTTCTTTGACATACCCTACACTATTTTAAAATCGAGGCCCTTTGACCTTTTTGCAACACTCTTCTTGTCTGACACCAAATGCGAATCTGAAAGCCGAGAGGAGGTAGAGGGTCCGGAGGTTGGGAAGGGGAGGGAGGGAGGTACTATATATTTGGCATCGGTTCAGAAATTCAGAAAATGTTTGCGCAACCACTCCCCCAGCCAGGATCCACCGCACCCCCTGCCTTCCAGCACATTAATAAAAAAAGATGTGAGCGGATGAAATTGGAGAGCCCAGGAGGGACACCTAAGGCGGTCATAACTACGTACCCGGAGAAGCCATCACCCTCCCACATGTCCAGCCCTCATCCCTCCCCTCCGATATCCAGAAGCGAAGACCAGGACCTCTCCAGCTCCCACCCCCACCCCCCAGAGGTAGCCGGTTAAACTTGTAACAGCGCCGCCCAGTAACGGCTTGTGTGAGACAAACGGAAGGACTGACACAACCTCCGCACGTCGGGTGGCAGCGCTGTGCACCGTAAGAATCATATGCGTTCTTTAGGGGAAAAAAAAGTACAATAAGCGCACAGGCCTGGAATACATTAACTTGTGAACTGAATCTCACACACCCCAGGAGAGTCCATCTCTCCCTCAAACAAAAAGAAGGGGAAGAAAAGGCGAAGGCACTTTACCATCCTGTCCTGAGCTTTCCAGATATTCGGTCAGGTCACAGCCAAAGGCACTGGCGGCTCCCTTTCGTTTCAGCTTCTGCTTGGCACCCTTGTTCTTCATGAGTTAGTCCCAAAGAGGTTGCCCCTCCGTCTCCCCCTCCCCTCTGCTTGGCACCGCGCCGAAGATGGTCTCCGGGCTTAGCTCACTGGCTGCGGCGCGGCGCTGGGGGGCCGCATGGGCGTCCAGAAGAGCCGGGGCCCGGGGCAGGGCGCAGGGACCCCGCGCGGCGCGGAGCCTCAAGTCCACGGCGCGCGCCTCCAGGGCCGCGGTGCCGGAGGCCGTGCAGAGCTGGCAGCCGCTGGCCGGCGAGCTTGGGAGTGTCACTTCCTCACTCGGAGTCCCAGGGACTTTCACAGGCTCCTGCGGTGTCTTCGGGTGTTTTCCTCCGCTTCAGAGGGAGGGCGAGCTCTTCTTTCCGCCTTTCTAGATGCCCCGGCGAGGACGCGAGCGGGGGAAGCGGGCAGCGGCCGGGGGCGAGGAGACAGCCCTGGGGCTGCGGCGGGTCCTGCTCCCTGCGCCCGCGGCCGTGCCTTCAGACGGCTTGGGTACAACGAAAAACAAGCATCCTGTCTCTCCCGCCCGCCCTCACGCCTTCCTTTTTTTCCTGTCTTACAAATCCTAGGATCATCCAGCTCAGGAAATGCTGGAAGGAAGTTCGCTAGGGAGGGGGGCGGAGGGTGGAAATTTTTGGCAGCTCTGAGCTCGTGTGTGTATGGAGCCGGAGGAAGTAGGTGGGTGGGTTGAGGAGCGCGGGGTGGGGGCGAGAACGCGCTCTGCCGAGAGCTGCTCTGCGCCTCCCGAGAGAACCGGGCGGCTCGGGAGGAAATCGCCGCTCTCCGAGGAGGACCCGCGCCGAGCGCCCGCTTCCTGCCCCGCCGACGGCGCTTTGAAGGCGGCCGGAGGAGGCGCGCTGGCTTTCTGGATGGAGGGCGCGAGGTGGGGTTCAGAAAAAGTCCTGCCTTGCTTTTATCCTCACTGTCATCCTCTCCTTGACACTTTCTATTTCGGTGCCTGCCTTCTCCTACACAAACACTTCAATGACAGAAACAGAGACTGGGATTCCAGCGGAGAAACCTGACATGGAGCCGGTTCCCGCCCGCCCCTCCCATCCTCCTCTCCCAGGTACCCCCGACCCCACCACCTCCCCTCGGCGCCCAGCGAAGCACAGAGGCTGCCGCATTGTAACCACCGCCCAGGAAATCAGATTTCTGGTTACACAGTCAAGTTCACACACACACACACACACACACACACACACACACACACACACCCCTTATTGCCAAGTTTGCTAAGTGGAAGTGATTTGGGGGGGGGGATCCAGGATATAAGGTGACTCCAATATTCCAGCATAATGTGGAGAAAACAATCTGCCAGGTTGTCTCACAATTTGTCTCAAGTTTTCCGGAAGGTATGGTTTTTCTTCTCCGGTTAGATTTGGAATTCCTTGACTTCTGTGTACTCAGCACACAGTGAGCACTCAGATTCTTGTGATTTAACCATTTGAAGCTTAGATTAAACATCCTGTATACATTCAAATCCATATATAGGCTTGAAGGGTAGGGACGTTCATTCAGCTCAGATTGCTGTCAAAAGCTTTGTGTGCGGGATTTTAGTTATCGACTCTCTTTACATTCATTATATCTCCTATGTATCACCGTGACAGTGTATGAACTTTGACCCTGGACATTCTCTCTTTGTCAGAGGTCACAGTTGATGGGCTGCCTGCTGAATCTGGCCCACAGATATGTTTGGTTTGGCACACACCGTGCTTTAAATTTTTTAAAAATTAATTGCCAACGTTAAAGAGTTAAAAGATTTCACGTAAGAGATCTGGATTTCCAGCTTCTCTTATAAAAATGGAAGATCTGGTAACACCGAAAGTGCGTTCCCAAATGGCAAGGACTGCTGAGGTCAGGTTGCGATAGCCCCAGCGGAGGCGCCCGCTTTAGAGAGATGAGTCTTCCAGTTTCGAAGCCCCAACTGCCTGTCTTCCCACCTTGGCACCCGCCTGGCCTCTGGGGCCACTTGAGTTCTCAGCCCATGCTCTGTATGTGGTGCCTCCTTCCTTCCATGTTCCATCTGCCTCTCAGTGACACCAGCATTGCCCGGTCATCTTGGCGAGACGTCTTCAAGTAACCACTGACTCATTTCTCTCCTTCCGCCCCCACCTCCAGGCTAGTCCTGCCCAGACCGATGAGTCCTTCAGAATGCCCCTCCTCTGGATTCCTTCCTTTCCAGGCCCATTCAGTGAGAATCTTCACTCAGTTTTTAGAATGACTCCTAGTGGGGTTTGCTGAGTCCTGTCTCTTTCCACTTCTTCCATCCTATGTACTAAAGGCCTGAGGAGTCTTCCGGAGGGGTTGCTGCTGTTATATGCCTGCTTTGCTCAGTGACTCCCTGTTTCCTACTGTCAGGACAGCAATTTCTAAGCATTTTGTAAGCTTCTTGGAGAACATTTGCAAGGTATTTAGTATAATAGCTTGTTCCTCCCTTTATTTACAGAGCAGCATCTCCACATGAGACTATAATTATTACTATTAACACTTGTTTAGGAGTTTTCTGTAGCAAGGACTTTCATATTCCTTATTTCATCTGACCTAGGGTGGATTTCATCACTTTGGCAGCAAAGGAGAAAGGCTGAAGGGGTGTTTTTTTTTCTAGGTCCGGGCCCCCAGGGCACAAATTGTGGATAAATTGTCAAGCCCTGTGAATTACCTTTTTAAATCTTTAAAGACATGCTTTTAACTTTTCATTTTGAAGTGATTTCAGCTTATAAAAAATTTGCAAAAAATAGTCGAATTCCCCAATACCCATCGTTCCCAAATATTAATATCTTATATAACCAGAGTACAATTATTAAAATTGGGAAATTTATATTGGCACAATAATATTAAATAATCAACAGGCCTTATTTGAATATGAATTAATTTTAATTACATAAAATTTTTATTAAATGTGGTCTGTCTCACAGGACAGTCCACCAGTTAAGTATGGAAACAGTAATTTACAAGCAATTATCAAAACAGTTCACAGTGTAACATTAGCTACGTACCAGATCCCCATAATTACCATCAAACCCAGCAGGAGTAGGTTGTCACAAAACAGGGCTGCCTAGGTGACCCATTAAAGCTAGCGTCCTTGACACACTCCTAAGATTCCTCTGTGTTTTACTGAGGATTCCCCAAAGGGACTCCACAATTGTAGAATTTTTAACCTGGGACAGTCTGAGGCCTTTTGGTCCCTGCTTCAGGATAAGTTGGGTTCCAGTTTTTTAGGGTTCAGGGATGAGGTAGGACTGAGCACCTGGCAGGGCAGCTGTGATGTCTGGGCTGATTGAACAAACGTTTGAACTGCGTATATGGGGCCTCTTTGTGTCTATTTGATCACTCTCAATTACCTACAACTTGTAGTGGGAAGAACTCACAATTTATCAAGTCAGATAATGACACACGGTGACAACCTGACCCAGGAAGCTGGAAAGCTGTCCCCTCCCCATTTGTTCCCCGTCCCCTCTTATCGTGCTAGGTGCCAAACTTGAATCTAGCCCTCGTTCTAGACATTCTTTTTCTATTTTTCTTTCTCTTTCCTTCCACTACTTTTCTCTTTTTCTTCCCATTTTTCTCTTTCTCTTTGCTTACTTTAAGATGTGTACCTTTTTCTGGGTCTGTGGAAGAAAATCAGATTTGGGTTCCAAAGAGTGTTTCCGTTGGGCTGCAGATTTCCCAGGAAGCAAGGTTATATGGAGCTAGTGTAGGAATGTTACCAGGAGGACCAATTAAGCTATTTGGTGATAATATAAATTATGCCGTTAGCAGATTATCATGGTGCAAAAAGCCTTTCACTCACATGCCTATGATTCATCTTATCTGCAGCTGTTTAAGACTGATGCCTATCAAAGTGTACCGTCTGCCTCCTTCGCTCACCCAGGATGGTAGTGATCTTCTCCACCAGAAATAGATACAGAAGACAGAGAGAGGGCATTGGGAGACTTTAATGTCACCTGTGATCTAGGCTTTTCTTTTACTTGGTTTGTCCGTAAAACTAGAGTTAGCGATCAGCAATGTTAGAGTGCTCCCTCCTCGCCTGGAGCCCGAGGAATTAAATCCTCTGATGTGGCTCCTTGTCCTTGGACTGTGGGCAACATGTTCTGAATTCTACATTCTGGATACAAGAGTGTTAGCTCATCCTCCTGATCAGTACATTTTCTCTCTCCCTGTCCTCTCCTCCTTCCCAGTTTAAAGATGCTAGTCTTGTCTCTGCTTGTTGGGTGTTATGGGCTGAATTGTGCCCCTCCCCAGTTCATATGTTGGAGGCCTAACCAGTACTTCAGAATATGGCTATATTTCAGAATATGACTGTATTTGGGGGTGAGGCCTTTAAAGAGATGATTAAGTTAAATGAGGCTATTAGAGTGGGCCCTAATCCAGTCTGACTGGTGTCCTTGTGAGAAGGGGAGATTAGGACACAGAGAGACACCAGGGATGTGCACACGCAGAAAAAAGGCCAGTGAGGACACAGCGAGAAGGCGGCCGTCTGCAAGCTAAGGAGAGGCCTCAGGAGAAACCAAACCTACAACACCTTGATCTTGGATGTCCAGCCTCCAGCACTGTGAGAAAATAAATTTCTGATGTTTGAGTCACCCAGTCTATGGTATTTTGTTATGGCGGCTCTAGCAGACGCATATACTGGGTGAGGCTCTTCTATGAGAGATGACTTGTGCCCACCCTGAGCCCAGCCACCAGTGCCCTGAGTCTCTGAAACCAGTAGAGGATGAGTATGGCCAGAGCAAAAGGGCCTCTGGAAAGTTATGTATCCCAGCTCCATTATGGCATTTCCCTGTGCTGGGGTTCCCAGATTTAGGTATCCTGCAAATCATTGCTTCTAAGTGTCCAGATGAGACTGGATAAGCATACTTAGTATGGTTGTGGTTGGGGGGAGGGCCACATTACCGATCTCTAATCAAACAGAGCAATTGGAGGAGAGGTCAACTTGATGGGATAGAAGGAACGAGAACCAGAATCAGTCTCCCAGCCCTAGAAGCAGGGATATGGTATAGCCTGCCAGCAGTATGTCCTGAGTCATGCCAGCTGATGTCCCATTGCTACACCACCTCTGCAACCATGGAAGCCAGTTTTGCTTCTAAATGGGCTTCTGAGAGCAAGGAGGTGGGGTGATAAGAAAGATAACTGTAACAACAATGGAGAAGGAGGAGAGCTTTAAAGGTTCCACTCTCAGCTAGAAGTTGAAGAACAGACATAGATATTATTATACTTGACATTCTCTGTCTGTCTGTCTCTGTAGCATTGTATATTTTAGTTCCTGTTACTCAGGGCGAAAAAAAAAAGGATTGGGAAACTGCTTTATGGCCTCACTTCCCCAGTTATTCAGCTGCCTCCCATCAACTAGGCATTTTGGGGTAAAAAGGGTGGAAGGCGAGGGAAGAGTGAAAAAGAAAGACGAAGACTTGATTATAAAAAATGAAGTCTTACTAACTGTTTATAATAAAATTGCATTGATCGGTGCCCCCACCTGCTAATTCAGAATCTCAGATTTTTATTTAAAAGACTAGATATAGGAGAGAGTGGAGTCCAAGATGACTCCAGTTTATAACACTGGCGGCTGGCAGGGGTAAAAACTATTTTTTGGGGAGCCGGCTCCGTGGCCGAGTGGTTAAGTTCGCGCGCTCCGCTGCAGCGGCCCAGGGTTCGGATCCTGGGCGCGGACATGGCACTGTTCGTCAGGCCACGTTGAGGCGGTGTCCCACATCCCACAGCTAGAAGGACATGCAACTAAGACATACAACTGTGTACAGGCGGGGTTTGGGGAGATAAAAGCAGAAAAAAAAAAAAGACTGGCAACAGTTGTTAGCCCAGGTGCCAATCTTTGAGAAAAAAAAACAAAAAAAACCCCCTGTTTTTTGGAGAATGATAAAACGTATTTCTCGATACATCAAGGCCCATCTCAGAGCTTTTAAGAGGAAATGTCCTGTGATGGTGCAAAATGCAGGACCGGGTGGAAGTTGAGGGGTTAGGACTAGAGATTAGAAGGGACATCTGCACATACTGTTTGAAAATATTTGAGAAACAAGTTTCTCCCCACCAATGTTTTAGCTATACTGTAATTTCTTTACACTGAATGTTGTTCGAAAACAAGAGATGGAGATCTTTCGTGTTCGGCGAGTGTTTTAAAAACCGTAAAGACATTTGACCTGTAATGCACAGTTTAGAGCTAAATGAGTCTTCAGTATTTCAAAAACCATGAACAAACCAGGCAGCACAAGACCCCCTTGTCCTGCTCCACCACGGGCACTAGACGCTGCCAAACAGCAGCAGGACACTTCCTTCCTAGAGTCACATGTAGGGAAGAGACCTCACAAGGCCAGGGGGAGAGCCAAACGCTGTGGCTTGAATCACTATTATACCAGTGTCTGAATCTGCACAGGGTCTGACCTTAGCCTCCAAGTCTGAATTTGGATCCATTTGCTGGCGGCCTCTGTTCTGCCCCATGGTTCAGAAGGAAAGATGCTGGGGGCCTTCCTATAAGCAGCAGCCCCCAGAGGCCTGGCTGGGTCTGTCCTGAGGACCCAGCAGTAGGTTCTGGGGTCCCTCTCAGCAGCTGGGTTTGGGGTCACTTCTCTCCCTCCTTGCTCTGGATCTTTGGAGGTCCCAAAACTTTGGGTGGAAAAACCTGGATTTCTCATATAATATGGGAGTCCTCAGGATAGAGGAAGACTTGGCTATTTGATTTCAATAATCTTTTGTTTGTTGCCTCTGTTCCTCCTTGGCTTCTGGTTTTACTCTGTTCTGCACCTCTTTGGGCATGTTCCCTTCTTTCTGGCTGGGAGAAAGACGACAAAAGGAGCAGAAACAGTTCTGAGCTCCATCTGTCTCCCCCAAGGTCTCGGAATCCTGGAGCAAGTGATTTTCTTAGGTGGGTGGGGATCTGTCCCGCCCCGTTCATTGTGTTCCAGAGTTTCCTGTGCATTGCCTGTAACCCTTTACCAATCTGCCAGGCGCCTTTTAACACAAAAGGGAGGAGATGGGGGAAGGGCGTGCTGAGGAAAAACATCCCTATTAATAGACTGCTTGAACAAAATTGTTTTCCCAATACACACTTGTTGTTAGGCCTTGATGCCCTCCACACTCTCCTCCCCTCCATTCCAGGCTTCCTCAACGTGCCTGGTGTTCCTCCGCAGCCCTCTCTCAGATGCAGATGTTGAAGAGGCACTTGATGGAAGTTTCAGTGCCCCACAGGCCCTGCACCAGCTCTGGGCACACAGGCGCTGGGATGGGGCTGACTTGGGTTCCATGCCTGCTCCTGCCACTTATCTCCCCATGGCCTTTGCTGGACAAATTGCTTAGCCTCTCAGCCTCAGTTCCCCCATCTGTTAAATCGAGGGGATAATAACTACCTCATAGGGTTATTGTAAGGATTAAATAAGCTAAGGAAAATGCCCAGCACTTTGCCTAGCCTTAGGTCAGTGCTCAAAACATAAACGAGAGTGAGTTTTATTATCTTCTCACGGAGGAATTCTTCTGTTTCCTCCATCATTATCCAGTTTCTTGGGGTCTTTTTCCCATTTTCTCATCCTGGTCCTTTCTCCCACATAAAATACATTTATAAGGCTTTAAGTTTATTTTATTTTCATTCATTTATTTATATTTTTCCTGGTTCCAACATGGTTTGAGATGACTTACTTTACATTTAAGTTCTTAGAACCTGGAAAAATGCTCAGAAAGGGTAAAACTACCTCTTATTAAACAGCTTTCTAACAGGGACGACATATCGCCTTTTGTGGGCTATTTGGGAAGCAGTTCTGATTGTGGCTCACACTTTTCTTACATCTCTGGTGTCCTCAGACCTATTTTCATTTCTATCTTGGGGACACAGTATGCGGAAATTAGTTTGAGGACAGGAGTTATAATAGGTTACTCACATGTTACCCTCAATAGATAATTATACTCCTAAAATTGTGAATGTTTGTAAGTTGGATAATATATCCCTGTTGTTTTTCATTATACCTTCTGAATGTATGTTTAGGAGGCTGTGGGGTTGATGGTAGTGGGGAAATGGTACCAGTCTGTAATAAAAATCACACTTGAAAAATCTTTTATCTATTTCAGGAAACATTCTGCTTTTTTCAAGTCTCAATACACAAGTATTTAATTCTACATACTGATCGTAAAAAGGAGCTAGTTAAATGCACAAAAATCTCCTTTACTTGTGCACTTTTTAAAAGATGTGTGCGTATCTGTATCTATCTATCTATCTATCTATCTATCTATGTCTCCATCTATCTATATATCTATCTGTCTATTATCTGTCATCTTTCATCTATCCATTGCACATTGATTTGATTTCACAGGAAGTCCTCTCTGATTTCATGGGACCTGATTGTTTAAAGCAGCCACAGATTTCTGCTCTAATTATAGGTATTTAGAAGAACTTCTTCAATTAGGTATCTACCTAGGGATGTTTCAAAACCTTTCAGATTAACATGCACATGCCTGGATTTACTCTTTAAAATGATCCTCCCTAAACCCCCATATTTCCCAGATAGTCCTGATTTCAAACATTCTGCCCCATTGTCAAACCATGTGCCAAAGAACGTGTCCTGATTTTTGCTTTAGAAAATATGGCCAATGTTATGAGTCGAATTTTGCCCCTCCAAAATTCATATATTGAGGTTCGAACCCCTAGCACCTCAGAATGTGACCTTTCTTTCGAAATAGGGTGGTTGCGATGTAATTAATTAAGTTCAGATGTGGCCAAACTGGAGTAGAATGGGTCCCTGATCCAATATGACTGGTGTCCTTATAAAAGGTGGAAATCTGGTCACAGACACGCACACAGGGAGAACGCCAAGTGAAGATAAGGGCAGAGATGGGAGTGATGCTTCTGCAAGCCAGGGAATGACAAGGATTGCCAGGGAACCACGAGAAGCTAGAAGAAAGGCATGAACAGATTCTGCCTCACAGCCCTTAGAAGAAAGCAACCCTGCCGACACCTGGATCTTGACTTCGAGCCTCCAGGACTGTGAGATATTAAATTTCTGTCGTTTAAGCCACCCAACTTTTGGCACTTTGTTACAGCAGCCCTAGCAAACTAACGCAGCCGACATAGTCACGGAGCAGAGCTAGCTCCCAGCCCTACTGGAAACTGCCGCTCTAATAATCAAATCAGTAACAGTCTAAGGAATCTCAGAAGAAGTCTCTTGGTGGAGGCCATGGGAAATATCTGTGTCTCTAGCTGGCACTGATGTTAGGCTATTTTATATAATGAATGCTCATTTCAGCAAGGAGCTCCAATGGAGGTCAAGGAAAATAGTTACAGAAATAGTCAGGGACTCACCTGAGCATAGAGGACAGTGGGATATGGGGGTTTGGGGGTGGGAAACAGGACTCCTTTCCTCACACTTTAATGTTCTGAAGGACTGTTTTTGGAACAGAGAAAGGAAGCTCTGTAGGGCCACTATAATAGCCTCTCTAGCTCAGGCCCCCTGCTTTTCCATCCCTCCCACACTTCTGCAAGGGGTTTGGTGTAGGAATTATCTCCCTTCTATACCCCAGGACCTGAAGGCTAGAATTTTTAAGAGAGTCTGTGAAGTCTGACTGTTTACACTCAACATTTATTCATTTATTCAGTCAGTCAAATTACTGTGCGTCCTCTATACGGCACAGTATGGGTTTGGTGCTGAGGACACAAAGTTGAAAGGACACCATCCATGCCCTCAGGGAGGATTCACTCTAGTGGCAAGAGAGCCAGGCACGCTGGCAATTGCCATATCATGAGATAAATGGCATGATGGGAGCATTGAAATTGGAGTGCCCGATTGGCTGGCAAAGTCAGAGAGGGCATCTTAGAGGAGGTGATCATGGTGGAGATTTAATGAGTGACTAGTTGCTCTTGCAGATAATAGGGGAGAGGATTTTCAGGATAGCAAGGATAGTGTTTCTAGAGACACACAGGTGTGTGAGCCCAGGACTTGCTCAGGGAATGGAAAGCAAGTGAATGTTGTTGGGTGTGGGAGAGATTGGTGGCATATCTAGCTTCTGCTGGTCCACAGTTGATCCTGTAGTGGGGAGCCACTGGAAAATTTTGAGCAGGGCAGTGTCAGGTAAGTCTTTCAGTGATGTGGGGTTCAGGGGAGGGACCGAGGGAGGCGGCGTCACTCGGGGGAAGGGCACTAGCATTCCTTCTCGGCTCCTTCCATCTGACCCTACTGAGAGGTGGCGATGCATCCAAGTTAATGCCTGGCTCTGGAGTTCAACTACTTGGGGTCAAATCCTGGCCTTGTCACCTGCTTTAGTCCCACAATTAATTTGTTTTGAAGCCTACATATGAAATCAGATGGTCTAGTGAGGGAATTTAATTTATCTGCATGAACATTATATTTTGCATGGAAAATAAGTCATAGTAGATTCTAGAAACGGTTGCAGCTATTACTTTAGCCTCTATCCCTAGAAATTATTTGTAAGACCATCATCACAAAGTTATCTGCATACATCTTAAACTGTATATGATATCTTGGCCTTACAGGAATTTGGCTTGAATTATTAAAATGCCCAGATGGGGCATCGTAGTAATCGGTAACATTTGAGATGTGGGTTTGCCATCTAGTGGGCATCTTTGAGTGTGTATGCGTTGTAGATACACATACGACGCACATACACACACACAGTTTCCATCGATGGTTCTTAATCTTTCTCCCCCATCCTCCACAGTTAAAGGCCAAACGGTATTTTGATACATCACTGCAAAAGTGTCTTAGTTTATATGTGTCAGGGGTATGAGGATGTTTTATGATGTGTGAGCTTGTTCACAAAGTCGGGAATAACAGCATCACACGAGGGTTCTTTCAAACTGCATGTGCTCCTCCACATCTGCTTTTCTATTTCTTTTTTCTTTTTTCTTTTGAGGAAGATTAGCCCTAAGCTAACATCTGCTGCCAATCCTCCTTTTTCCGCTGAAGAAGAGTAGCTCTGAGCTAACACCCATGCGCATTTTCCTCTACTTTATTTGTGGGATGCCTGCCACAGTATGGCTTGACAAGCGGTGTGTAGGTCCCCACCTGGGATCCGAACCTGGGATCCGAACCCGCGAACCCTGGGCCACCGAAGCTGAGCGTGTGAACTTAACCACTGTGCCACCTGGCTGGCCCCCCCATCTGCTTTTTGTGCTCCCATTTGAGAATTACTGATCTAGAAAAGAAGGTAGAAAGAAATACCGCCTCCAAACAGGCATAGAGCCTGCTCCATAGTATGTGCTAAGTAAACACGTTTCCTTCCTCTTCTTCTCCCCCACTCTTTCCCATAAAAGCTGAGTTCCAAATAATAATTCAACAGAAAAATGTGCGTTTGGGGTGTGAAGCACGGGGTTGGCTCCCCCAAATACAAAGATGAATAAAACCCATCTCCTGTCTTTAGGATGCTCACAGTAGAGAAACTTACAGCTTTGTCACTAAATTCCAGCAGGATAGGTCTCACATGTTTGTTGGGGGTAGATTTTTTGGAAATTAGAATTTAGTTTTCTTTAAGAAATAACATGACAATAATGCCATTCCCCCAGATTAAGAAGAAAGACCCTTGTGGTAGGGGACGGAATGGACGTCGGGGAAGCTTGGTTGACATTGAAGGGGTAGAGCCTGAGAAGAGGATAGGCCCAGAGAGGAAAGGGAGGGCAGCGGAGAGGAAAGGGAACTGGAGTCAGCGTGGGATGTGCTTTGTGGAAGTTTGAAGACAAGAGAGTCGGGAGCAGCTACCATATGGTGTGAGATATTGAGAGAGGAGGGGGGAAAGAAGATTTTAAGAAGCTTTGCTATGTATTATGAGTGGAATCCCCCTTTGATGTTTTCACGACACTGCAGGAAAGATTTAAATTGCCTTTCTCTTACTTTTGGATGTGGCTTAGTGTTTCTTTGGAAAAATATGACCTTACAGGCTGTGAAGTGGCTTAGCTTTATCTGGAAAACATAGATGTTGAGACCATAAAACTTTAAAAATGGATGCATTATGTTTTCCTCATGTGCCTTAAATTTAAAACTAAACAAAATTAAAATGATAAAATCGTACAAGGAATACCTATTATAAAAGCAAAACATGTGCTTTAAAAAAATATAGAATGGTATTAAGTGGAAACAGAAATAAATTTCCTGCTTCATTTCTCAAACCTCTCCCTCACCTCTACCACCCAAAGGTAACCACCTTCCAGAGTTTTTAATTCTTTTGCTAGTTAGCACTGTAATGATAAGCTCTGTGCTTATACCACTATTTCTTGATTTAGCTATTTCTTTCAGGGTCTGCTAACCCCATGCTATGAATGATGAGAAATACAGCTCATTGAGACTCTCTCTCCATTTCTTTCTCCCTTTGTGTGCCTTGTTTTTATTTCCCATTCTTCTTTTGGTTATTATTATAAATTACTTTTGACTTGCAGTTTATGCTTATGCAAATGTCATTTGCTACAGACTACAGAGGGATTAACGCAGAAGATAAACGAATCCAATATTTCTTTTTTTTATTTTTTATTTTTTTGAGAAAGATCAGCCCTGAGCTAACATCTGTGCCCATCTTCCTCAACTTTATATGTGGGACGCTTATCACAGCATGGCTAGACAAGCAGTGCCAAGTCCACACCTGGGATCCCAACCAGTGGACCCCGGGCTGCCGCAGCCGAATGCTCGGACTTAACTGCTGCTCCACTGGGCCGGCGGCTCCTAATCCAATATTTCTAATCCTGGTCTAGTCAAAGGAGAATGAAACGAGCATGAAGGCAAACTGGATTCTTCTTTCACACTGCATAACTTACTCAAATCATCTCACACTATAGTTTGCTTCAAATTTCATGCTACCTTTTGTTTTTTTTTAACAGTGTTTTTGGTTTCACTTGAAGTTTACAATTGCTTTTTTTAAATTGACATATACTTTTCTCACTACATCAATAAGGACTTCCAGATCTTAATTACATGATTTTTAATTTTATTTGTTTGTGAAGAGGTCATAACCACACCCACTATATGCTTAAAAAGGGACTAACAAATATACAGCAAAAAGTTGGTCTCCCTTTCACACTTGTCCCTCAGCCATTCCGTTCTTTTTTTTTTTTTCTTTTTTAAAGATTTTACTTTTCCCTTTTCTCCCCAAAGCCCCCCAGTATATAGTTGTGTATTCTTCATTGTGGGTCCTTCTAGTTGTGGCATGTGGGACACCGCCTCAGCGTGGCCTGATGAGCAGTGCCATGTCCGCACCCAGAATTCGAACCAACGAAACACTGGGCCGCCTGCAGCGGAGCGTGCAAACTTAACCACTCAGCCACGGGGCCAGCCCCAGCCATTCCGTTCTTTGCAGAAGCAACCACTCAGTAGTCTTTATGTATCCTTTTTGAGATATTTATACATTACAGGCATTCAAGCATATTCTTCTTTTTCTCCACACAGATGGTAGAACATCGTGTAGAACCTATTTTCTTTTTTTATTTAACAATATGCCCTGGAGATTCTTCTGTCTCTATCTCTAGCTCCATGACTGTTCCCTTCCTTTTTAATTGGCATAGTGTTCCATTATGTGGATTTGCCATAATTTACTTAACTGGATCCTGTTGGTGACAAGTGGTTAGTTCCTGATTTTGCTAAGACAAATGATGCTTCACTGAATATCCTTGTAGACACATATGCTTGAATATCTGTAGAATAAATATCTACGGAAGAATTGCTGGGTCAGGGAAATGTGCATTTTTTAAAGTTTGGTAATATTGCCAAATTATCTTCAATGGAAGTCATACTAATTCACACTCTCAGTAGCTGTGTAAAAGATTACCTGTTATCCCACAGACATGTGAATACAATTTTTTGTAAGCACTTTATATTTACTTATTTTTTCCCTTTTTTAAAAAATTTTTTTATTGAGTTCGTAATAGTTTACATCCATGTGAGATTGCAGTTGTACATTATTTCTTGTCTGTCACCATATAAGTGCTCCCCTTCACCCCCTGTACCCACCCCATACCCTCCTTCCCCTGGGAACCACTGAACTGTTGTTCTTGTCTGTGTGTTAGTTTATATTCCACATATGAGTGAAATCATCTTGTGTTTGTCTTTCTCAGTCTGGCTTATTTCACTTAGCATAATTCCCTCCAGGTCCATCCATGATATTGCAAATGGGATGAATTTGTCTTTTTTATGGCTGAGTGGTATTCCATTGTATACAAATACCACATCTTCTTTATCCTTTTATCAGTGGATGTGCACTTGGGTTGCTTCCATGTCTTGGCTATTGTGAATAGTGCTGCAATGAACACAGGGGTGCATAGCCTACTTTGGATTGTTGATTTCAAATTGTTTGGGTAGATACCCAGTAGTGGGATAGCTGGGTCAAATGGTAGTTCTATTTTTAGTTTTTTGAGGAATCTCCATACTCTTTTCCATAGTGGCTGCACCAGTTTGCATTCCTACCAGCAGTGTATGAGGGTTCCCTTTTCTCCACACCCTCTCCAATATTTGTTATTTTTAGTCTTAGTGATTATAGCCATTTTAACAGGCATAAGGTGGTATTTTAGTGTAGTTTCGATTTGCATTTCCCTGATGATAAGTGATGAACATCTTTTCATGTGTTTATTGGCCATCTGTATATCTTCTTTAGAAAAATGTCTGTTCATATCCTTTGCCCATTTTTTGACCAGGTTGTTTGTTTTTTTATTGTTCAGTTGTGTGAGTTCCTTATATATTATGGAGATTAACTCCTTGTCAGATATATGATTTGCAAATATTTTCTCCCACTTGGTGGGTTGTCTCTGTATTTTGATTCTAGTTTCTATTGCCTTGCAGAAGCTCTTTAGTCTGATGAACTCCCACTTGTTTATTTTTTATTTTGTTTCCCTTGTCTGAGAAGACGTGATATTTGAAAAGATCCTTTTTAGTTCGATGTCAAAGAGTGTACTACCTATATTGTCTTCCAGGAGTTTTATGGTTTCAGGACTTATCTTCAAGTCTTTGATCCATTTTGAGTTTATTTTTGTGTACAGCATGAGATAATGATCTACCTTCATTCTTTTGCACGTGGCTGTCCAGTTTTCCCAACATCATTTATTGAAGAGACTATCTTTTCTCCATTGTATGCTCTTGGCACATTTGTCGAAGATTAGCTGTCTGTAGATGTGTGGTTTTATTTCTGGTTTTTCAGTTCTGTTCTGTTGATCTGTGTACCTTTTTTTGTACCAGTACCACACTGTTTTGATCACTTTGGCTTTGTAGTACATTTTGAAGTCAGGGATTGTGTTACCACCAGCTTTGTTCTTTTTTCTCAGGATTGCCTTAGCAATTTGGGGTCTTTGGTTGCCTCATGTGAGTTTTAGGATTCTTTGCTCTATTTCTGTGAAGAATGCTATTGGGATTCTCATTGGGATTGCACTGAATCTGTAGATTGCTTTGGGTAGTGTGGACATTTTAACTATATTTATTCTTCCAATCCGTGAGCATGGAATCTCTTTCCATCTCTTTACGTCATTACCAATTTCTTTTAGTAATCCCTTATAGTTTTCATTGTATAAGTCCTTCACCTCCTTGGTTAAATTTATCCCTAGGTACTTTTTTTTTTTTTTGAGGAAGATTAGCTCTGAGCTAACTACTGCCAGTCCTCCTGTTTTTGCTGAGGAAGCCTGGCCCTGAGCTAACATCTGTGCCCATCTTCCTCTACTTTATATGCGGGATGCCTACCACAGCATGGCGTGCCAAGCAGTACTGTGTCTGCACCCAGGATTCGAACCAGCGAACCCCCAGCCGCTGAGAAGTGGAACGTGGGAATTTAACCGCTGTGCCACCGGGCCGGCCCCATATTCCTAGGCACTTTATTCTTTTAGTTGTGATTGCAAATGGAATTGTATTCTTGAATTTTCTTTGTGTAAGTTCGTTATTGGAGTATAGAAAAGCAACTGATTTTTTTAAGTTGATTTTGTACCCTGCAACTTTACTGTAGTTGTTAATTATTTCTATTAGTTTTCCGATGATTTCTTTGGGGTTTTCCATATATAAGATCATGTCATCTGCAAACAGCGAGAGTTTCACTTTTTCACTCCCTATTTGGATTCCTTTTATTCCTTTCTCTTGCCTAATTGCTCTGGCCAAAACTTCCAGCACTATGTTGAGTAAGAGTGGTGAGAGTGGGTATCCTTGTCTTGTTCCTGTTGTCAGGGGGATGACATTTAGTTTTTGTCCATTGACTATGATGTTGGCTGTGGGTTTGTCATATATGGCCTTTATTATGTTGAGGTAATTTCCTTCTATGCCCATTTTGTTAAGAGTTTTTTTTTTTAATCATAAATGGCTGTGGATCTTGTCAAATGCTTTCCCTGCATCTATTGAGATGATCATGTGGTTTTTATTCCTCAATTTGTTGATGTGGTGTATCATGTTGATTGATTTGCAGATGTTGAACCATCCCTGTGTCCCTGGTATGAATCCCACTTGATCATGATGTATGATCTTTTTGATGTATTACTGAATTTGGGTTGCCAATATTTTGTTGAGGATTTTTGTATCTATGTTCATCAGCAATATTTTCCTGTAGTTTTCCTTTTTCGTGCTGTCCTTGTCAGGCTTTGGTATCAGAGTGACGTTGGCCTCGTAGAATGTGTTAGGAAGTGTTCCATCCTCCCTATTTTTTTGGAATAGCTTGAGAAGGATAGGTATTAAATCCTCTCTGAAAGTTTGGTAGAATTCCCTGGGAAAGCCATCTGGTCCTGGGCTTTTATTCTTTGGGATGTTTTTGATTACTGTTTTGATCTCTTTCCTTGTGATTGGTCTATTCAGATTGTCTGTTTCTTCTTGATTCAGCTTTGGGAGGCTGTAACACTCTAAGAATTTATCCATTTCCTCTAGATAATCCATTTTGTTGGCATGTAGTTTTTCTAGTATTTTCTTATAATCCATTGTATTTCTGTGGAGTCTGTTATTTCTCCTCTTCCATTCCTGATTTTGTTTATCTGAGCTTTGTCTCTTTTTTCTTTGTAAGTCTGGCTAGGGGTTTGTCAATTTCATTTATCTTCTGAAAGAACCAGCTCTTTGTTTCCTTGATCCTTTCTACAGCCTTTTTTGTTTCAATAGCATTTATTTCTACTCTGATTTTTATTATTTCTCTCCTTCTGCTGATTTTAGGCTTTGTTTTTTCTTCTTTTTCTAATTCAGTTAGGTGTAATTTGAGATTGCTTATTTGGCATTTTTCTTGTTTGTTAAGATATGCCTGTACTGCGATGAATTTCTCTCTTAATACGGCTTTTGCTGCATCCCTTATGAGTTGGTATGGTATGATATCATTTTCATTTGTCTCCAGATATTTTTTGATTTCTCCTTTAATTTCTTCAATGATCCATTGCTTGTTCAATAGCATTTTGTTTAGTTTCCACATCTTTATCCCTTTCTCAGCTTTTTTCTTGTAATAAATTTCTAGCTTTATAGCATTATGATTGAAAAAGCTGCTTGTTATTTCAATCTTCTTAAATTTATAGAGGCTTGCCTTGTTTCCCAACATAAGGTCTATCCTTGAGAATGTTCTGTGCTCACTTGAGAAGAATGTGTATTCTGCTGTTTTTGGATGGAGTGTTCTATATATGTCTAGTAAGTCCAACTGGTCTAGTTTTTCATTTAATTCCACAGTTTCCTTGTTGATTTTCTGTCTGGATGATCTACCCATTGATGTGAGTTGAGTGTTGAGGTTCCCTACTATTATTGTGTTATTATTAACATCTTCTTTTAGGTTTGTTAATATTTGCTTTATGAACTTTGGTGCTCCTGTGTTGTGTGCATAGATATTTATAAGCATTATTTCTTCTTGATGCAGTGTCCCTTTGATCATTACATACCACCCCTCTTTTTCTCGCTTTACCTGTCTTATCTTGAAGTCTACTTTGATATAAGTATTGTGACACCTGCTTTCTTTTGTTTAGCTTGGAGTATCGTCTTCCACCCCTTCATTCTGAGCCTGTGTTTGTCATTGGAGCTAAGATGTGTTTCCTGGAGGCAGAAAATTGTTGGGTCTTATTCTTTAACCCATCTCACCACTCTGTGTCTTTTTTTTACTGGAGATTCAATCCCTTTACATTGAGGGTGATTATTGATGTATGAGGGCTTAAAGTTGTCATTTTATCACTCGTTTTCTGGTTTTCCTGCATTTCCTTTGTTTCTCATCCTGTGTGTTTTGGTCTACCCCTTGAATTAGGTAGTTTTTTATGATATGTTTCTTTATTTTCTCCTTATTTATTCTTTGTGTCTCTGTTCTGCTTTTTGTTTAGTGGTTACCATGAGGTTTATATTCAGAATCTCGTGTATAAGGTAGTCCATTTTCTGATGGCCTCTTATTTCCTTAGTCTAAACTGATTCAGTCCCTTTCCTCCTCCCCTCCTAAGTTGTTTTTCTCATATCTTATTCCAACTTGTGTTGTAAGTTTGTGGTTAAAATGACAGGATTATCTTTATTTTTGGTGTTTTCCTTCCCTTTAGTCTAATGCTAGAGTTGAATATTTGCTATCCTATTCTGATTCTGTCTATCTGTTTGTCTCCTTACTCGGTGTTTTGTGACTCCTTTCTCCCACTTTTTTTTTTCACGTATGAGGGCCTTCTTGAGGATTTCTTGTGGAGGGGGGTGGTCTTGTGGCTACAAAGTCCCTTAGATTTTGTTTGTCTGGGAGTTTTAATTTCTCCCTCATAGCTGAAGGATATTTTTGCTGGATAGAGTATTCTTGGCTGAATATTTTTGTCTTTTAAAGATTTGAATATGTCATTCCATTCTCTCCTAGCTTGTACAGTTCCTGCAGAGAAATCCACTGAAAGCCTGATAGGGGTTCCTTTGTAGGTTATGTTCTTCTGTGTTGCTGCACTTAGTATTCTTTCTTTGTCATTCATTTTTGCCAGTTTTACTACTATATGCCTTGCAATAGGTCTTTCTATATTGACAACTCTAGGAGATCTGGAAGCCTCTTCCACACAGATTTCCTTCTCTTTCCCTAGATTTGGGGAGGTCTCTGCTATTACTTCTTTGAGCACACTTTCTCCTTCTCTTCTCTTTCTTGAATACCTATAATTCATATGTTGCATTTCCTCATTGAGTCAGATATTTCTTGGAGACTTTCTCCATTTCTTTTTAGTCTTAGTTCTTGCTCCTTCTTTGTCTGGAGCATTTCAACATGTCTATCTTCAATTATGCTAATATGCTCCTCTAAGATGTCCACTCGGGCGTTCAGGGAATCTGTATTTTGTTTTATCTCTTCCATTGTGTCTTTCACCTCTAATATTTCTGATTGATTCTTCTTTATAGTGTCAATCGTTTTTGTGAAGTAGCTCCTGAACTTGTTGAATTATTTCTCTAGGTTCTCTTTTACCTTGTTGAGTTTTTTGATGAGCTATTTTGAATTCATTGTCATTTAGCTTACATATTTCTGTGTCCTCAGGCCTGAATTCTGGGTGTTTGTCATTTTCTCTCTGGTCTGGAAATTTGACGTAGTGTCTGATGTTAGAGGAGGTAGGTTGGATTTTTCGCATTCTGATATTATTTGGTTGCAGTTACTGCCTATCGCCACTAGGTGGGGGTTGAGAGTTGCATATTCTGAGCCCTCCACCTTCAGCTGAGATCCCAGGCAGTGGAGAGGCTGGGGGCAGATGGGGGGGGGCACGGGGCACTTTCTCCTGTGTGCTCTCTGGGCTTTCTTGATCAGCTCTCACTATCTGGTCTCCTGGGGTCTTGGCTTGATGAGGTCAAGCCCCACGAAAGCTCTCACCCCGTTAGAGAGCTTCCCTCTAGGCTTCAAGGGCCCTAGGGAGTCCTTGGTGATTCCGCGAATGAGCGTCCCCTCCCCTGTTCCTTCTCTTATGGATCCTCCTGTGGTTGCAACTGCAGTCTTTAGGGGAGACATTTTATAGATTTAGGTTTTACATTTAGGTCTATGGTTCATTTTGAATTAATTTTTGTCCATGGTGTGAGGTGAGGTGTGTGTATTTTAAAGGAATATCTAGTTGTTCAAGCACTATTTATTGAAAAGGCCATCCTTTCTCTACTACATTGTATTTGTGCCTTTGTCAAAAATCCATATGCATGGCTTCATTTCTGGAATCTTTATTATGTTTCTTTCATCTATTTGTCTATCTTTATGCCTATACCACACTGTTTTACTTACGGTAACTATATAATAATTCTTGAAATCAGGTAATGTTTTTCTTTTTCAAGGTTATTTTTAGGAATTCTAGGTCTTTTGCATTTACATATGATTTTTATAACCAGTTTGCCAATTTCTGAAGAAAAGCAACCTGCTAGGATTTTGACTGGAAATGCAATGAATCTACAGATCAATTTGAGGGGAATTGACATTTTGACAATATTGAGTCTTCTGACTCATAAACAAAGTATATCTCTCTATTCACTTATGTCTCTTGAATTTCTCTCAGCAATGTTTTGTCATTTTCAGTGTAAGACCTTTCACATCCTTTGTCAGATTTATCTCTAAGTCTTTCATAGTTTTTAATGCTATTGTGAGTGGTATTTTAAATTTTTAATTTTCAATTCTTCATTGCTAATATATAGAAATTCAATTCATTTTTGTATATTGATCTTGTATCTTGCAACCTCATTAAATTCATTTATTAGTTTTAGTAGCATTTTTGTGTATTCCATTAGTATTTCTATAATCATGTCATCTATGACTAATGACAGTTTTTATTTTTTCCTTCCAATCTAGATTCCTTTTATTTCTTTTTTAGAAATATGATTTCATATGGTTTTTCTTTTTTGTTTGCTAATATGATGAATTATGTTGATTGATATTTGAATGTTAAACCAACTCTTCATTCCTGGGATGAATCCCACTTGGTCATGATGAATTATCTTTTCTTATATTGTTGAATTTGATTGTTAAAATTACACTTAGAGATTTTGTATCTACATACAGTTGAATAGAAGTGGTGAGAGAAGACATTCCCGTCTTTTTCCTGATCTTAGTGGGAAAGCACTCAGTCTTCTACCACTGAATATGTTAGCTGTACATTTTATGTAAGTATTATTTCCTCTGCCTAGTGAATTCTCACTAGCTATCTAAGCCTGGAGTTTTCTGTGTGGGAAGGCTTTTAACTACAATTTCAATTTCTTTAGCAGATATAGGGCTATTTAGGTTATCTATTTCTTCTTGAGTGAGTTGTGGTAATTTATGTCTTTCAAGGAATTTGTCCATTTTCTCTAAGTTGTGAAATTTTTTGACATAAAATTATTCACAATAATCTCATTGTTCTTTTAATATCTGAAGAATCTGTGGTAATGTCACCCCTCTAATTCCTGATATTGGTAATTTGTATCTTTTATCTTTTTTCCTGATTAGTCTAGCTAAAGCTTAATCCATATTATTGATCTTGTCAGAGAACCAGTCTTTTTAAAAATTTGATTCCCTCTATTGTTTTCTTCTTTTCTATTTCATTGATTCCTGCCTTGATGTTTATTACTTCCTGACTTCTGCTTACTGTATATTTAACTTTGCTCTTCCTTTTCTAGTTTTGTAAGGTAGAAGCTGAGATTGATTTGAGATCTTTCTCCTTTTCTAATATAGACATTTAGTGCTGTGAGTTTTCCCTTAAGTACTGTGTTAATGACATTTACAAAGATATGTTGTGTTTTCATTTTCATTCAGTTCAAAAGACTTTTCAATTTCTCTTTTGATTTCTTCTTTGATCTCCCAGTTATTTAGAAGGGTGTTGTTTAGTTTTCAAATAGTTGGGAATATTCCAAGGATCTTTCAGTTATCGATATTTAATTTAATTCCTCTGTGTTCAGACCACATACTTTGTATGACTTGAATCCTATTGAATTTTAGTGAGTCTTTTTTTATGACCTAGAATAGTTCTCTATGCACTTGAGAAAAATGTGCATTCTACTATTGTTGAGTAGAGTGTTCTGTAAATGTCAATCAGGTCAAGTAGTTAATAGTGTTGCTCAAACCTTCTATATCTTTACCGTGTTTTTGCATACTTGGTCTAGCAATTATTGAGAGAGGAGTGTTGAAATCTCTGACTATAATTGTGGATTTATCTATTTCTTTGGGCAGTTCTGTCAATTTTTACTTCATATATTTTGAAGCATGGTTATTAGGTTCACAAATGTTTAGGACTTTTTTCTCTTGATAAATTGATCCCTTTATCCTTTTAATGTTAAAATTACCTTCTTTTTCCCTTGTAATATTCTTTGCTCTGAAATTTTTTTTTTCTGATTTTAAAGTAGCTAATCTTGTTTTCTTTTGACTAGTGGTAGCATGGTATATCTCTTTCCATCCTTTTACTTTTAACCTATTTGTTGTATTATTTTTATATTTAAAGTGCGCTTTTTGTAGGCAACATATAGTTGGGTCTTGCTTTTTATCCAGTCTGACAATCTCTGCCTTTTAATCAGTGAGTTTGTTCCATTTACATTTAATATGATTATTAATGTGGTTAGGTTTGAGTATATCATCTTGCTATTTGTTTTCTACTTGTCCCATTTGTTTTCTATTTTTTCCCTTTTCCTGTTTTTCTACCTTCTTTTGAACTAATTGAATTTCATTTTTGATTTGATCTCCTTTGTTTCCTTATTAGTTATAATTCTTTATTTTAATGATTGCTTCAGAGTTTATAGTATACATATTTATCTACCATGTGTACCTTAAATTGATATTATACCACTTCATGTGTAGTGTAAGAACCTTACGATAGCATACTTTCTTTTATCCCCTTCTGGTCTACACACTATTGTTGTCATGCATTTTATTTTTCATCTCTAGAAGTTCACTTTGGGCCTTTCTTCATATCTTTCATGTCTCTAACTTTTTTTTTCTAAAGATTGACCCTGAGCTAATGTCTGTTGCCAATCTTCCTCTTTTCTTTTTCTTTTTTTCTTCTCCCCAAAGCCCCCCAGTACATAGTTGTATATTCTAGTTGTAGGTCCTTCTAGTTCTGCTGTGTGGGACGCCACCTCAGCATGGCCTGATGAGCGGTGCCAGGTCTGCACCCAGGATTCAAATCAGTGAAAGCCTGGGCTGCCGAAGTGGAGTGCATGAACCCAAACACTCGGCCACAGGGCTGACTCAAAACTTTTCTTTTTGGTGAGGAACACTGACCCCGAGCTAACATCTGTTGTCAATCTTTCTCTTTTTTTTTCTCCCCAAAGCCCCAGTACAGAGTTGTATATCCTAGTTCTACGTCCTTCTAGTTCGTCTATGTGGGGTGCCACCACAGCACGGCTTGATGAGTGGTGTGTAGGTCTACACCAAGGATCCAAACTGGTGAAGCCTGGGCTGCTGAAGTGGAGTGTGTGAACTTAACCACTATGCCACCAGGCTGGCCCCTAACCTTTTGAATATATGGCCTATAGTTATAATAGCTGTCTTGATGTTCTCCTCTGTTAATTCTAACATCTATGCCAGTTCTGGGCCACTTTTGACTCATTATTCTTCTCCCTATCAGTTGTGTTTTCCTGCCTCTTTGCGTATCTGGTAATCTTTGTTTGGATGCCAGACATAGTGAATTTTACCTTACTGGGTGCTAGATATTTTTTAAGCTCTATAAATCTTCTTGAACCAATTCTGGGAGACACAGTCCAGAATAAGTGACAGGAACTGTTCCCTCTAATCCTTACAGATGGTTCTTTCTCTGGCCAGGACACCTTCCTTACATGCATGAACTGATCAGGAATACTTGAGGAGGATTTTCTGTAGATCTCAAGTATTCTCTCTTGGTGCATCTGTCTTTTCTCTGTTATTCTGTCCTGTGAACTCTAGCTGCTTTAGTGCCCCTGACCCGTAGGGTCTGCCTCTTCAATTCAGGGAGACTGCCAGGCTCTGTCTCAGTTTTCCCTCCCCCTGCCGTGGCTTGTAGACTCTCTCAAGGTGGTAAACTGAGGCAGTTGTAGGACTCACCTTGTTTGTTTCCTCTCAGAGATCACTGACCTTTGTTACCCAATATGAAGTATCTTGGAAACTTTCATTTTATATATTTTGTCTGGTTGTTTTTTAGATGCTCTGCTCTGTTGTTTAAGCCATCCACTCTGTGGTATTTTGTTATGGCAGAGCAGAAGGGGAAGCAGAAACTGCCTGTTAAAGGCTGGGCTCAGAATTGGCATAGCTTCCCTTCCACTCTACTCCATTTGTCAAAGCAGTCACAGGCCAGCCCTAATTTCCAGGAAAGGGAAATATATCCCCATTTCTCAGTGAGAGGAAGGTCAAAGAATTTGAGGCTATTTTTTTAATCTACCACACTGTACAAATTCATTTCCGATTTACTCAATAATACACTTTGTAGTAATTTTTTTCCCAATCCAGGAATTTAGGTGTCAAATCTCCTTAGTCTCCTTTAATCTGAAATAGTTTCTTATCTTTCCTTGTGTTTCATGACATTGAAATTTTTGAAGTGCTCAGGCCAGTTGTTTTGTAGAACATCCCTTAATTTGTGTTTGTGTGTTTCCTCAAGATTTTATGTCTTTTTGGCAGGAACACCATAAAGGTGAGCTCGTGTCCTCAGAGCATCACCGCATGTGCGACATCAATTTGTGTTACTGGTGAAATTAACTTTGAGTACTTGGTTAAGGCGGTATCTGTCAGACTTCTCCAACCGAAAGGTACTCTAGCTCCTTTGTAATTGGTAAGTAACCTCTAGGGACATCTTTTTTTTTCTTTAAAAATTTCAAAACGAGCTCTTCCGTATTCTGTGTCAGACAATTCCAATATCTGATATTTTTGGGGATCTAAATCTGTTGGTGTTAGTTTTGCTGTCATTTCTGTGCGGCCTCCCGTGCTTGGTGATTTTCTTTTGAAATTGTGAATTTCTATTTGTTTGAATCCTATGGGACTAAATAGGGGGTCCGTCCTACAGAGCGGGTTCCCATTGCTTTGTAATAATATGTTTGAAGAAATTAGGATTTCTCACAATTTATTCAGTTCATATTCTCAATAGTCCTAAGAAATGGGAAAGCCAGTTAATCTGGTACTTATGCAGCTGAGAAAGCTGAAACCTGTCAGGGGGATATAAGGTAAGATTAGTGACCTCTAAAGCCTCAGTTTCCTCCTCCATAAAATGGGAAGGTTCGTATCTTGTTCTCAACTTTTTGTGAGCATTTACGAGGGCGGGATTTGGGGGACGCGCGGCACCCGGCGCAGTATTGGCACAAGGCTTTGCTGACCTCCTAGAGGGTAAGCCGTCCTTCCCTCTCCGGGCTCCTCCCAGCGCCGGCGGGGTAAGGGGTCCGTCCGGGCGGGGGCGGAGCGCCAGGCTTGCGAGAACGCGCAGACCCGCCCCCGGCGCGCGGCCGCGGCCACTCGCGGGGCGGGCGGGCGGGGCCGGCCCTCGGGAGCCTCCTCCGGGCGGCGGGAGGGGTGTCCCCTTCTCCCTGCGCTGCTCGCCTCGCCGCGGCCGCGTCGGGTGAGTGCGCCGGGCCCTGGGGCCGCCGAGTCCGTGCGGGGGGCGGCGGCGGGCGCCGGGGGGACCTCGCCGGGCGGCGGGCCGGGGCGGGGCCCGGGCCGGGGCCGAGCGCGCGCGGGGCGGCGCAGCTCGAGCGGCGGGGCGAGCGGGGCCTGCGGAGGCCGAGCCCGGAGGGAGGGACCGTACGGCTTCGGTGCGGGCAACACCGCGGCGCTCCCGCTGCCGCCGGCGGGGGAACCGGGCGAGATGCGGCCAGGTAGGCAGGGCTGCAGGGGTCGCCCCCGAGGCCTCGCTCACGGCGTTGGGGTCGCCCCCCAGCAGCGCTCTCCGCGCGGGCGCGTCAACGTGAAAAAGCCCTTCTGCCTTGGAGCCCTCTTTCCACAGGGTTTCTACTCGGAAACCGCTCAGCTGGGCCCTGCAGGGGCCGACGAATGGTGAAAGTCACCTGGCTTTTAAGGTATTTCAGAGACACCTACCCGTAGTCCCGCTCCTCATCCAACCGGTATCTGTCGATCGTTGTCTGTCGGTGTTCGGTCTTGCATTAGGTGAGGCGTAACTCTAGTTTGAAAAAGATAGAAAAGTCCAGGAGGATTGGGACTGAGAAAAGGCCTTGGGGTGGTAGCCTTGGGAGCAGTGGGCGTGCGCCAGGTTGCACAGTGTTCAAGGGTGGGTGAGGGCTGTGGACGGGGAGCCGGCCGGGGCACAGGGCGACCTCTCTAGCCGTTTGGTGATGAAAAGGAGGAGGAAGAAGATAGAAATTTGAGGGTTGAGGAGAGGCTTGTTGTTTTTATTTTTTAATTCCTGAATTTTTTAGAGAAAGGACAGTAACGTAGTGGGGATGCAAGAAAGTCAAGGAATCTTGGATAGGGATGAATAGGATTCAGGGTCCAGGCTGGGAAATTGGGCCTAAAAAGTGGAGTGGAGGGCTATCCTAGCCACCTGGGCTGAGTGGGAGTGCTGGAATGTGTCTCTAGGGTAAGGAGATAATGATTGGCCCATAGTTTATCTTTTAGGAATTTTATCTTCTAGAACAGGGCTGGCCTTTAAGCCCAATGAAATTGCAAAGATTTTCATGTACCCGTCTGTATGCATTTTTGAGAGAGAAGATCTGTGCTTTGATGAGATTCAAAACATCTGTGAAAGAGAAGCACTCAACTGTTTGACTATATTATCTTGGCGGGGAGTGTGATAAAACTAGCTGTTATTATATTTTATATGCCACTTGTTAGGATAGGTATTTACTATCTGTCTTAAACTGAGCTAATGATAATGTGTTTTTTTCCCCAGAGATGTGTGCAAATGATTTGAGAACTCTCTCTTTGAAGATCTTTTATTCTTAGTGGGAACATCCAACCCAAGGCAGTGGGGGTTTTCATTTTTTTTTTTTAAAGCCATCAATGAACAATGGTTTCTCAAACCCACCTCCGTTCCTGTTGAAAATATGGATTCCTTGGCCTCACCTTGGGCCTTTGAAATAAAAATCTCTGAGGGTGGAGCCTGGAATAGGAATTTCAAATAGAGACCACAGGATTCTCGGTGTTGAATGTCGTTGACCACCTCTGAGGGTTTTCTTTGAGATTTGGGCTCGTTGGGGCCTCCTTAGAATAGATTCCTTAGAGGTTATATCAATGAATTGTTGCCAGGCTTCTGTAATCAAAAGTTATAATCCCTGTTTATTGTGTCCACTCTAAATTTTAATATATTTTAAAGGAAATGACATTGTTTCTGATCATAAAAGCCCCGTTTTAGAAAAGTTAGAAGATACCAAAGAAATGAAATGTCACTAATCCTATAATTAGGAGACAACCACTGGTGATTCTTTGTGGCATTTTATATGTGAAAGACATTCACACCACAGATGTATAGCACAATTGGGATTGTATTCTACGTACATTTTTATATTCTGGGTTTTTTTCACTTAGCTATCGTGAGCACTTTCTCATATAGTTATCTATCTATTTATTTTTTTTATTTTTATTTTTTGAGAAAGATTAGCCCTGAGCTAACATCTGCTGCCAGTCCTCCTCTTTTTGCTGAGGAAGACTGGCCCTGAGCTAACATCTGTGCCCATCTTCCTCTACTTTATATTTGGGACGCCTGCCACAGCATGGTTTGCAAGTGGTGCCATGTCCACACCTGGGATCCAAACCAGCGAACCCTGGGCTGCTGAAGCGGAACGTGTGAACTTAACCGCTGAGCCACCGGGCCATCCCCTACTTAAGTTTATTTTTGAAGTATAATTGACATACAATATCCTATTAGCTTCAGGTTGTATATCATAGTGATGCAATATTTGGGTACCACTAGGAAATGATCACTACAATATGTCTAGTTACCATCTGTCACCATACAAAGTTATTACAGTATTATTGACTGTATTCCGTACGCTGTACATGACATCCTCATGACTTATTAATTTTATAAGTGGAAGATTGTGCCTCTTAATCCCTTTCACGTATTCCGACCAACCCCCAACCCCTCCCCACTCTGGTGACCACCAGTTTGTTTCCTGTATCTATGAGTCAGTTTCTACTTTGTTTGCTCGTTTGTTTTGTTTTTTAGATTCCACATGTAAGTGGAATCATATGGTACCTGTCTTTCTCTGTCTGACTTATTTCACTTAGTGTAATACCCTGTAGGTCCATCTATGTTGTTGCAAGTGGCAAGATTTCATTCTTTTTTTATGGTTGAGTATGTTGTTAAGGGTTTTTTTTGTTTTTTTGAGGAAGATTAGCACTGAGCTAACATCTGCCACCAATCCTCCTCTTTTTGCTGAGGAAGACTGGCCCTGAGCTAACATCCATGCCCATCTTCTTCTACTTTATGTGTCGGACACCTCCCACAGCATGGCTTGATAGGCGACGGGTAGGTCTGCGCCCTGTATCGGGACTGGTGAACTCTGGCTGCTGAAGCGGAGCATGAGAACTTGCCTGCTGCACCACCAGGCTGGTCCCTGTAGTTAAGTTTTTTAAATACCATTTTAATGAAAGCATATGTTCATCATATGGAGGTACTGTAATTAATTAAATCAACTCCCTATTGTTAACATTTTGATTTTTTTCAATTTTTGGTTATTTCAGTAATGTTGGTCTGAGTATCATGATTGATCTCTCTGATTATTTCCTTAGAGTAAATTCTAAATGATGGAATCAAAAGCCATTCAGATGCGTTTTTAAAATCTCATTTTCACATATCTTCTTATTGCTTTTCCTCACCAGAAGGAAAATTAAGGTTTCTGAAGGATCTGTTGCATTCCACGTCCTCTCTCTTATTTCAGAGGTTCTCAAACTTTAATGTGTGTAAGAGTCACCTGGGGAGCTTGTTAAAAATTCATTTTCCTGAGTCCCAGGCGCAGCCGTTCTGACCTGTCAGCTCTGGAGTAGGGCCAGTCTGCAACTTTAACAGATGCCCATCTGTGTTTGATATTGGTGCTCTTGGAACCACACTTTGAAAAATGCTTTTTAAATAAATAGCAAAACCCACTCGGAAATTTAGGTCACTTGCCCAAAGCCATTCATACATCTGGTAACGAGATTTGAACTCAGCTGTGGGTGACTTCAGAGCCCCTGTTTTTTATGTTACCTCAGACCTCGTCAAACCTTCTCATTGATGTGCCCCTCATGACTGCAGCAAGGGAACCCCGACTGACCCTACTGCAGGGTTCCCTGGCCTAGCTGAAAATGACGTAAGTACACAGCAAACCTCCATTAAGATCCCCCATCAGAAATTCTTGTGAGTTCTGTTATGCTGCGTCACATAGACTATATAAAACAATGCCTGTCCTTTGCTATTGAAATTTACTGCATGTTTCCTGATGATTTCATGACAGCTCTTGCTGTAAGATGGGTGACATAGCACCACCTTTTGCCCAGAGGCAGGGACCCTGCTCCAGAGTGTGCTGTGGGTGTGGGGGTGGGGGGAAGGGGCACTCTAAACAGCAGCTCCTCTTGGAGTCAGGAAAGAGGGGCAGAATGGGGTGGGCATGACCAAGAGAAAATGCCGTTGATTAGAGTTGGGGCCCCTACAGTTAGGAACGTGTTGATGTTAATCAAGCAAAGGGAGCTGGCGGGGGTGAGCCTTTTTCCATTTTTAATCTCTTCCCCAAATGGAATTTTATACCCATTAAATTTTTTCCTGTCTTTATTAATCTTTATTTTTCTTTCTTTTTTCCCCCATCTCATCCCTTTTGGTAGTAGCCCGGGATTATGATGTGACCTTATGTATTTCAACTAGTATGTCCTAGAAAGTCATTCATTATTTATCAAATTCAGCACCTTCTATGTCAGGTCAGTTTGAAGCACTAGGAATACAAAAAACAGTGATTCTTTTTGAGAATTGTTAGTTTTATTCCCATATGTTGGCTTTGGTTTTATTCAGTCTCCAACTTTTTAAATTTAAATTTTTAATTAACTTTAGACTTAGAGAAAAGTTGCAAAAATGGTACAGAGAATTCACTCAGCTTCCTCAGATGTTGGCCCCTTACATAACCATGGTTCAGTTATCAGTGCTATTAACTAAACCACAGACTTTATGGGAATTTCATCAGTTTTCCTGCTAATGATTTTTTTTCCTGTTCCTGTATTCTATTCAAGATTCTACACTGCATTTAGTTATTTCTTAGGTCTCCTCTAGTCCAAAATAGTTCCTCAGCTTTTCCTTGTCTTTCATTATTTTGACCTCTTTGAAGAGTACTGATTAGTTATTTTGTAGAATGAATTTATCTGATGTTTTCTCATGCCTGTAATGAAGTTATGCGTCTTTGGCAGGAACACCAATCACAGAAGTGGCATTGTGTCCTTCTCAGTGCAATGCATCACTGCTTCTTGAGGTGGATAGGTCTTACTACTGGTGATATGCACCTTGATCACTTTGTTAAGGCAATATCTGCTGGGTTTCTCCGCTAGAAAGTTACTGTCTTTTCGTTTGTAGCTAATAATTATCTTGGGGTATATACTTTTGAGACTATAAACTCTGTTTATCCTCACATTTTCACCCACTAATGTTAGCACTCATTGATGGATCTTCTCTGCAGTAATTATTGCAGTAATATTTGCCTAACACTAATTTTTTCCATCTCTTTCTTCCTTATTAATTGAATGTTTACTCTGAGAAAGAGCTGCCCTTTCTCTCCCATTTATTTGATCATTTATATCAGTATGGACTCATGGATATTCATTTTATTTACTGGGTTAAAATACAATGCCATCACTGTTTTCTTGCTCAAATGCATCCAGTTTTGGCCACTAGGAGCTCAGTCTTTGAGTTTAAATGACTTGTAGATGTAAGTGGCTGTCATCATTTCTGTCCCACCCTTGCCCCCCACCCAGGGAACCATTGGTTCTTTAGAGTCCGGGCAGTGATCTCTTAGAAGTCAGGTAAAGGAGCTGTAATTGGGAGAATGAATACCAGAGGCCCAAGGAAGGTAGGCCAACATGTGTGCAAACAGTCAGCTCTCAGGAACTCTGCAGGAGTAAAAGGAGCAGCAAAATACCAGCCTTTCTACTGGTGCTGCCCCAGGGAGGCCCAAGGGAGTAGGACCACATGCCTGGGGCCACATCATGCCCACTGTGAGATGCCGTACGAGATCACCAGATGGCTTTAGAGATGTTGGAATGTTGATTTTGGTGCTCTTGGCTGCTGAATGAAGACCACACCCTTTCTCCCTGGTGTCTAGCGCTTAGTAAATAATTATGGAGTAACACCTGGTGTTCTCCCCCGACCCCGACGTGGTGATGCAAAAATGTATATGTGTAGAGATTCTCCAAGAATGATACTTGCATTCATGCTGATTTACCTTCTGTTATAGCTTGTCTCCAATGCTATATTTTTTTAATTATTATTATGGAAAATTCCAAGTGTACACAAAAGTAGAGAGAGAAAGAAAATCAACCCTCAGGTGCTGATCACCCAGCTTCACTACTTCTCTATGTTTTGCCAATCTTGTTTATCTCTTACCCCACTTTTGGAGGAGGCAGGCTGGTATATTTGAAAACAAATTGCAGACATTAAAATCTAGGAAAGGACTGAAATAAACTCTGAGTGCCAGGACTATACTTTAATTCCCTTTATGTCCCTTTAGGGTCTAACACTATGTCTGAAAATAGCAGGTGCTCAGAAAAGACTGGTGGCATTGAGAGGAGGGAAAATAAAATTATGAAAACATCATGATTTTGCACTAACTCTAGGACAGACTTCTAGAAGGGAAAAGGGTGGTGAGTCTTGCCCTAAAGCAACTTCCTTCACATTACCTGAATTTGTCCTCTACAGTCATGATTTCCTGTCACTTCAAGACAGCTGTGATTGAAAAAGAAAACTTTTCTTCAGGGAGAGTTCAGAATCTCTCAGTTACTTCAATGTTATTATAAATAAGTCCAATCTGATGACGTTTTCCCAAACCCCAGCCAGGAGTAACCTACCCTAAAAAGAACTTTATTAAAAAATCATTATTTTTTAAATTACAAAAGTAATATATACTTATTGAATGAAAAGTAGGAAGTGACAGAGAAATCGATAATAACAATAATCTGTATTTCAATGTGCAATTCCAGAGATAACCTTATCTTGGTTAGTATTCTGATAAAATTTGTGCATGAATCACGTTGGTAATCAGTCAATAAATGTTTATTATGTTTCTGGGAATAGTACCCGGTGTATTTGGGTCCATTATCTCATTAAGTTCTTAGAGTGACGTTGTAAGATAAATATATATATATTTTACTGTTTTATAGCTAATGGAACATGTCGAGAGGGGTTGCCTTCAGTCACATAACTGATAAGCAGGCTGGGCAGGAGAGCTCTCTTGAAACAGTAGGACGAGTGTTATAGACCCTTCACACCTCCAATGTTTACTCGCTGGAACCAAGGAGATTTCACACCTGGGCTGCCTTCATGCCGGCTCTCTGTACAGTTAGCTTTGAGGGGAGCACCAAGGCTTAGAGGAAGGAGGAAGTGATTATTTCTAACTGGATCCCATGTAGTCTTAAGAACGGGGGATAGCAGTGAAGGGCTAATTATTAAGCAGTCATTCATAATGACTCTTGGGTTTTATATTAAATATCTTCTCTTCGGACAAATTCCATGGGCTGATGTTCAGCAGGGTTAGTCTGTGGTGAGTACCAGCTTGCTAATTCTTGGGTAGGGTTTACAAGCTCCCTACGCCACACTTCCTCCCTCTGTAGAACGGGGGGCCGGATGTGTATGCGTTCCGGTCCTTTTTGCTTCGAACACGGCAGTACTTCTATTTCTCAGAAGTCCCTTCAGCCAGGTGAGTCTCCCTGTCAGGGGACTACCCCTCCAAAGGCAGCTCTTAGAAAAGCAATGCTCCCAGTCTGAATTTTTCAGAATGAGACTTTTATCAAAAACGATTGCTAGTCCTATCATTGAAGCCTCCTGCAGGTAAGTCCATAAGAGGTTGTCTGATTGGCCCCAGGATCCTGAAGACTTACTGTCACCTGGAGGGAAGAGAACAGACAGTTCCAAGGAAAGGGGCAGGAGGATGTGGGAGAGAAGAGGAAGGCCCCCAAAGGGAGCTCTGCCATTTCAAGGGTTTCCTTTGAGCGCCCGCAGGTGCCAAGGGGAGGAAAGACCGATCAGTCCATGCAGAGGATGGGGCAGAAGCCCAGGCTTTGGAGCTGACCTCTTACTTGTGTGGTCTTGGACAAGCTGCTTAATCTCTCTCAACTTTCATTTTCTCCTCTGTAAAGTGAGGAGACTAATAATTCTTACCTCACAAGGTCGAGATGAGAATTAAATAAGTTAATACAAGTGATTTAACCCCAGTGCATGGCACAGAGTAGATGCACAAATAAATCGCTCTTCTTATTAGCTGTCATTACTGCCTTCAGCCTCAACTTCTCATAATACCGTCCCAGGATCCTAAACGCAGGCCATACTGTTTAATTGCTTCCTGGGTCAAATCTTCTCTTTTGTGACCTGGCCCAGGAACCTAACCTCCATTTATAATGTTGTGTCTCGAGAGAAATGCTTTCCAGGTTTCCCTCAGACTAGCCTAGAGCTACGTTTTTGAAATGTTACCCTTCAGCAAGTGTGAGGCTCTCTTGAGAGCTGCTAGGATTGTTTTGTTTTTGTTTGACAGTAAATTATGATAGCCTCACGTCTCATTTAAAAAAACAATTTTTTCGTTAGCAAAGAACAGAGGTATATCTTACAAAATTCCAAAAACAAAAGAAAAGAGAAAAAAACCACCCCTGGTTAATCCCATACTCCTAATACAGTTATTGTTAGTTTTGGGGTATATTTCTTTCTAGAGTTTTCTTTTTTCTGTGGTTTTAGTGGTAATCATAGACACCTACGTACCTACGTAGTTTATTTTGTTTTTCTTTTTGTTACTTTAGATTTAATCATACGTGTTTCCATTATTACTTGGCACAGAAAGTATTCTGGTCTCCCTTCTGCCCCTTTAGTTGAGGACGTGTTTGGCTGTGGAGATTTTCCTTGCCCTGGCATTTTCTGCACTCTTCTGATAACACATTGAGAATTGGAGGAGAGACTTGGCTTTAGCAGTGAGGCGAGGATGGGGGTGGGCGGGATTGCTGACTGTGCCCCAGGGGGCCTTGCCAAGTAGCCTTCATCACTTTAGTGCATTTACCGTGGTCCAGGGTGGGTCCTCAGCTATGTGGCCTCAGAAACTGGATTTTTCTTAGTAACTAAGAGCATAGCCACCTCTTGGAGGTGAATTCCTACTACCCCACCCCATGCTATTGAAGTATGAAATCAGAGTGGCCGTTCATCAGCCGACAGTGAGAAACACGGGACGATAGAGCGGTGGTTCTGGCAGCCTACCAGTGTGTCCGCCTGTTGGCCATCCCTAGTCTGGAGCCACTTAATGTGAAGTGATAGAACAATAACAACAATGACGGTCACCACTTGGCGGGTGCATCAGGAGGTAGGCTAACACTTTGCCAATACGTTAGGTCCTCCAGTCCCACGACAAGCTCTTTCTGCAGGTACTGCTATTATCCCCATTTTACAGAGACGGACACCAAGGCTCCCTTAAGTGACTGGCTTGAGGTTTCATGGCTGATAACGTGGTGGAGCTGTAGTTTCGGTCTGAATCCAAACCCCTGATCTTAAACGCTGCGCTGTATTCTGCCTGCTACTCTTACAGATTGTTGAGCTCCAGTACTGGAATTCTCTTGTGTTGCTTACCCTCTCCCCCACGTGTGGGGGTGTGCCTGTGCCCTGCCTCGGTGTGACTGTAACATTTATAACTGAAAAATCCTTGATTTTTCATTCCCTGTTGGAGAGGAACATGTTTTCCTAGCTCTTACAAAGAAGAAGAGCTTTTGTCCTTTCCCTTATTTTCTCTTTGTGTGGAAATATGCTCTGTAACAAGATTTCATGTGTTGTTAACCTTCTCTGAAAGCTGTGCCAGGAAGGGGCATCCACAGAAGAGAACCATTAGGACTGTGTTTACGCTGTGCCCAGCTCAGAACTGAGGAGGCATCTCTAGTCTCTTCTTTACCTTCTCCTCCTCTGCAACATCTGGAAATGGCTTTTCTTCCTGGGTGACAGACAGCCTAGGTGATAACCCAGAGAGAACTCCTGTGATGTAGAGATGGTCGGAACTTTCTCCCTCTAAGATCTCTGATTTTCTGATCTCTAAACCCTACTTGGAGAACTCCCATTACTGTTAGTCTAGATCCGTTGGGCACGGGTTTCCAGTTGGTGCTGAAGTGAATAGTTGCAGGATATGGTTTCCCTCTGAAACAATGTGTCTTTTTGATTGCCTTTTAGAGTTTGTTGGAGCAGAACCACTGAACAAAAGCAGGCATTGCATCTTCAGTCATCTTCAAGTTTGCAATCAGATTGGAAGAGTGTAACTTGAAGCTTCCTGCCTACAGTGAGGCCGAGAGATAGCTGTCGCTCACGTAATAAAAGACATGGGCTGCAGCGTGACTTTCCACCTTTCTTACAAATTCCGGTTACTGTTGCTTCTTACCTTATGCCTGATGGTGGTTGGGTGGGCCACCAGCAACTACTTTGTAGCTGCTCTTCAAGAGATTCCTAAAGCAAAGGATTTCATGGCTAATTTCAACAACCCTCTCGTTTTGGAGAAGAAACAAACTCTGACCAATGAAGCATCCACGACAACCGCAAACCTTGACAACTGCCCTTCCATGTCTCCATACCTCAGTAAGTCTTTCTTTCTTTCTTTTTACAAGTGCTGTGTAAACTTTTTATTTAAATATAACATGTACAAAAAAGTACAAAAATCAGAACTGTACAGCTAAGTTTCACAAAATGAACATACCTGTGTAACCAGTATGTAAATTAGGAAATGGAATATTCCTAGAACCCCAGAACTTTCTATGCTTCTTTCAGTCACTACCCTTACTTCAAGAGTCTAACACCATCCGTTGGATTTCTCCTGTTTTTGAACTTTACGTAATTGGAAACATATGCTATGTACTTTTTAGTGTCTGGCTTCTGTTCTTCAAGAATATCTTTGTGAGATGTATCCATATTGCTGGTGTATAGTCTTTTGTTACGTGAACATGCAGTCATTTTATTATCCAGCCACAAAAGTCTCAGCAGCATATGTCAGTAGGTATATATTTAGCTGACAAGTCTGTAGGATGAGCTGGGAGTCAGTTGATCTAGGCTGGTGGCTCTGCTCCATGTGTGTCTCATCCTCCTCCTGGGGCCAACGGGCTAGCCTGGGCATGTTCTTCCCCTGGCCTCCGCAGGGCACAAGAGCACCAGGGGAGAAATGCAAGCACATTCAAGCCTGCGCTCGTGTCATGTCTGTTGGCATCCTCTTGGCCAGAAGTATGGAGTCAAGGGACAGGACTGAGTATGTTTTTTAATGTTTTCTTTAGTGTTTGTTTCTTAAATATGTTGTATGTTTTGGTTCCCTTTTGATGCCTTGGCTTTCAATTTAAATTAACAGTAAATAGGGCTTAGTGAACACATTAATTACAGAGGAAACACTCCACAGCGATATTATTTGTAACCCATGTAGGTTCTAGCAGACCTCTGATTCCCCAGAACATCTCCAGACACTCCTCTGAGCCTTCTGTTGTCCCCTCTTTCTAGAATGCCTTTCTTTAATCCGCGTCTGCCTGGTGGATTCCTGCTTATTTATCAAAAATGCAACTTAGGTTACTTCTCTCCCAGAAAGCTTGCTGGGACTGCCCAGAGTTAACCTTATGCCCACTCTGCCTGCCTGTGTTTCTGTTTCTGTGCTGTTCACAGCATATTGTTATATGTGTGTCTCTCTCCCCCAGGAGACCACGTGGAGGCAGGATGAGGGCAGGGCGACCCTTTCCAGCTCTGCCGAGTCGAGTGCGCCTCGCTGGTCCTGCAGAGGCGGCGCTCGGCATACACTCAGTCAGTCTCTGTGGGGTGGCCTGGGGCTCTGCGGGGGCTTCTTGCTCGTAGCTGCACAAAAACCTGCAGGCCCTCCTTCCTAACTGAATCGCACTCCTGGGCTGTGTTCACATCGACATATTGCTTCTCTTCGCTCAGATGAGGAAAAGCCAGAACGTTATTCCTGATTGTGTGAGGGAAGTTGTTCTGAGAAATGACACAAGTTGCGGTAGGAAAATGGGTTATTGAAATGCAAATCTGACTGTATTATCCCTCGTTCAGAATCCTCACAACATAGGTAAGCAACAAATGCATTTATAAAAATAGATGGGCAGTGACACCATCCCGAGCAAGCACCTGGATTAAGAGGGTGACGTAAGTAGTGATGAAGCCAGATGGGCATTAGTGACCCAAGGAGGAACAGAACTTGAGAAGGAGTCATGGGGTTGGGATGGAGATGGATGGAGTAAGTAGAAGCAGGTACTCGGAGGTTAGGGCCCGTGAATTGTTGTGACAATGAGAAAGTGAGCAGAGGGACCAGTTTATATGAGACCTGTTGCGTGGGGCCCTTTCAGGGGCCGAGAACAGAGGCATGGACAGGCTCACTTGGGTGATGAGGTTTGTCAGCAGGCGACACAGGAAACCATCTCAGCCAGCCACGCCATCATGTCCTCGCAGCTCTGTAGGCTGGCAGCAGCCTAGTAGCTTGACTGTCATATAACTCCTTTTCTTACTGTTTGTTTTCCGGGTGTTACCGCCTGCCAGCTCTGTGTCTCGCCTGTTTCCAGGAAAGGCCCTTTCTTGTGGGCAAGTTATTCTGTCTAGGTGGCTGAAGCAATTGTTTGCCCTTGGTGCCGTTGAGCAGAGTCTGTCATCCACTTCACAGACCCTGGCGCCTGGTCTCAGCAGCCAAGGCCGGGGTAGGGGATGGTTACACCAAGCAAGGTGCAGTGACTTCTTCACAGGAAGGGCCTGTGACTGCTTTGCACAGAAGGGGGTCATGAAACTTGCAAGCATCTTGAGATTTACACCCTGACCAGTGTACATGGAGATTAAAAAAAGCCTGGCTCAATTCCCTAACAGGCCCTCTGCCTCCTCTCTCACCAGTCAGTGTTCCCTGTTAATTCAGATCAAAGAGGAGGGTCGGTGGCCTCAGCCTGACCTTTAAAGCCTTGGATGAGATTGGTTACTGTGGATGGCCTTTGGGTTTCATCCAGCCATGTTGCATCCACGCTCGCTGAGCAGATGCTCCATGGGGAGCTGTGCCTCCATGGCGTGGTGGTAGAATTCTTGCGGTGTTGCACATGCCCGTCACTGCCGGGTTACGGAGTGGGGCTAGCTCCTGCTGCCTTTTGCTGTTTTACTTTTAGGGAGCTAGGATAGCGTCCAAGAGCTTGAGAAGGAGCGGGGAAGGGACCTTGTCCATGACTTAATTCCATGCTCTTGACTTTTAAGAGACTTCACCCTCCTTTGGAATTTTGAGAAGGAAGAGATGATAGAGCAAATCTGTAATTACTCCATGTAGCCCTGACCTCTGCTCTTTACCAGGGTCACTGGGACAGAATGCATCCCCTGCTTATGGATGAATCATGGGGCCGGAGTTGGTTACCCAGCCACAAGGGAATGCTCTGAAACGTCACTTACTTGCTTTTGCAGCCGGTAACCTGTGTCACATGATCCTGTGGTTATAGTTCACGACCACATGAGGCTTTAAAGTAATAACAATAAAAGCTAACACTCGCGTCGTGCTCACTGTGTGCCAGGCGGTGTTCTAAGTGCTTCACTTGTACTGTGAGCCTGTCAACACTTGATGAGAGAGCTGCTGTTATTTCCTGTGGCCTGTTTTTATTGTAGGAGGCCAGAACAAGCTCTTTTTCAAACCGGATCTCACCCTGGAAGAAGTGCAGGCAGAAAACCCCAACGTGCGCAGAGGCCGCTATCACCCCGAGGAGTGTCGGGCTCTGCAGCGGGTGGCCATCCTCATTCCACACCGGAACAGGGAGAAGCACCTGATGTACCTGCTGGAACACCTGCATCCCTTCTTGCAGCGGCAGCAGCTGGAGTACGGCATCTACGTCATCCACCAGGTGAGTGTGGGGCTCTGCCCTCCAGGTCCTCCTCTCTCTGAGGGACTTGGCCATTTGTCTGTCTTGGGTAAAAGGAGCATCAAACTATCCTCAAAGGAGAGGTCTCTTCCCTCTTTATCCTTGAAAGGAAATTCTTGTCTTAGAGTGTGGAGTAATGGGACTAAGTGCTGGGAGATTTTTCTGCCTCTTCAGTGAACCTCTGGGGGAAGCCTGTTTTTTTGTGAGCCCCTCAATGTTAGCCGATGACTGCCCGGAGAATATTCCCTGAGATTCCCCTTCTGCTTCCTTCTGCATTTGCCATACACTACGAGATGAGACGTTGGAATTGTTTATCGCCATTGAGCATGGCTATTCAGTGGGGATCTAGACAGACGACTGTGTGTTTATAGCCCTGGAGTGTTCTGACTGTCTCCACCTTTCTCCCTTTAGCTTTGCCGCTATTATTACGTAGAACATACTATGTTTACTTTCCATTTTCTGGATTCACTTATTTGGCTTCCAGGAGCATGATTTAGTGGGAACACAGTAAGTGTAAGTGTAGGCTGCTTTTGCAAACTTTAGCTCTAAGTGGAGTGGGTGATGAAAGATGCCTCTATTTGGTGTTCAAGTTTATTGAAGGAAAAATAAGGCGCGTAAATTTAAATATCCATGTCTAGCTTTTCAAAATTGTCCCGGGTCATCCAAATAATTCCCCCTCAAATGCTTACACATGCTAAGAATGCAAGAAAAGTCATGCTTCATATTGGTTATAACTGATAATACTTGTTTTAGGAAAACTTTTGTGAAACCACAGGATGCAGTTCTGTGGTGTGTATTTTATAATAAACTGGGGCTCTTGAAAATCAGTGTGCATATATAGTACGTTTATGCCCACTTTTTAAGGATTTGAAACAAAATTTTACTATTGGTTTATAATTATTTTTAACATTGTTAGTGATTCTGAGTTCTTAGGACAGCAGCCCCTGATGTATAATATTTTTATGAATAGAAATATGTCTGTTTTGTGTTATTCTTTTCAGGAGTACTGTGGTAACTCGAGAACTGCATGTACTTTTGTTATGATAAACTGTTTATCAAACTGGAATTTTTTCTTAAGGCGTTTAATCCAAACAGCCATGAAAAAACTAATACTGTAAAATCTTTGTTGTACTGTAGCTTTACTGGTCAAATTGTGTTCTTTTCTTACCCAGTGACAAATCCCCTCGGTAAGGCCACTCTGAGGATTAGCTTCTGCCAATAAGAGTTATAACAGGATTCTCTCACTGTGGTTCCAAGAGACACTTTTTTTCTGCTGAGGAAGATTCACCTGGAGCCAAAATCCGTTGCCAGTCCTCCTCTTTTTTCGCTTGAGGAAGATGAGCCCTGAGCTAACATCCGTGCCAGTCTTCCTCTATCTTTTGTATGTATTTTGTATATATGCCTCCACAGCATGGCTGATGAGTAGAGTAGATCCACACTTGGAATCTGAACCTGCGAACCCTGGGCTGCCGAAGCGGGGCCCATGGAACTTTACCCACCCAGCCACAGGGCCAGCCCCTCCAAGAGACTTTTAAGTAGCTTAGAAATAATAGCAGTGACTTCTGTGTTTATGGGGCAAGATTTCTTGATCCTTTCTGGCAAGCTGTATCTCTTGGAAGCTTAGTATAAATTGGTTACATAGGGTCAGATTGGGATCAGCTGTGAGTTGAACAGTGAAGCAGTGATATACTAATTGGCATGACTAGTATGCAGGAAAGGTTTTGTAGTTTTCATGGAATAAATGCATGTTTTCAAAAATCTTTTGAGTTATTTTTCTTTGTATTTTAAAACTACAGGTTTTTTTTTTAAATTGTGGTAAAATACACATAACATAAAATTTACCATTGAGTCGTTTATTTATTTTTTTTACTTTCTATTTTTTTTAGTTTTTGTTAAGATTATGATAGTTTACAACCTTGTGAAATTTCAGTTGTACATTATTATTTGTCAGTCATATTGTAGGTGCACCACTTCACCCTTTGTGCCCACCCCCCATCTCCCTTTCCCCTGGTAGCCACTAATCTGTTCTCTTTATCTACATGTTTAACTTCCACATATGAGTGGAGTCATACAGAGATTGTCCTTCTCTGTTTGGCTTATTTCACTTAACATAGTACCCTCAAGGTCCATCCATGTTGTTGTGAATGGGACAATTTTATCCTTTTTTATGGCTGAGTAGTATTCCATTGTGTGTGTGTATATATATATATATATATACACACGGTATCTTCTTTATACAATCATCAATTGATGGGCACTTAGGTTGCTTCCACATCTTGGCTATTGTAAATAATGCTGCAATGAACATAGGGGTGCATGGGACTTTTGGAATTGCTGATTTCAAGTTCTTTGGATAGATAGCCAGTAGTGAGATGGCTGGGTCATATGGTGTTTCTATTTTTAATTTTTTGAGAAGTCTCCATACTGTTTTCCATAGCGGCTGCACCAGTTTGCATTCCCACCAGCAGCGCGTGAGGGTTCATTTTTCTCCACAACCTCTCCAACATTTGTCACTTTTTGTTTTGGTTATTTTTGCTGTTCTAATGGGTGTAAGGTGATATCTTAGTGTAGTTTTGATTCGCATTTCCCTGATGATCAATGATGATGAGCATCTTTTCATATGCCTATTGGCCATCCATATATCTTCTTTGGAGAAATGTCTCGTCATGTCCCCTGCCTGTTTTTTGATCGGGTTGTTTGATTTTTTGTTGTTGAGTTGTGTGAGTTCTTTATATAGTATGGAGATTAACCCTTTGTCGGATATATGACTTGCAAATATTTTTTCCCAATTGGTGGGTTATTTTTTTGTTTCAATTACTGTCGAGTCATTTTTAAGTGTACAGTTCAGTAGGGTTAAGTATGTTCATGTCATTGTGCTACCAATCTCTAGGAGTTTTTCACCTTGCAAAACTGAAACTCTATACATTAAACAACAACTCCCCGTTTCAAGGCATGTTTTTAAGTTATGGAATATAAGTATTGTGAAGTGTAAAGAAAAATACGAGAGGTCTTTTATTGTTCTTGCATCTACTCTGTCAGAGCTTCACAAGTACAGTCTCACCATTAACAAGAATAGTTCCAGCTCCTGCATCTGAACTGGAGAGGGGGGTACAGTGAGAAACCATGTCTCAGGAGCTTTTCAAGTTTTAATTTCCATATCTATAGGCTGGAAGTAAAAAGTTTAATCGAGCCAAACTCTTGAATGTGGGCTATCTAGAAGCTCTCAAGGATGAAAATTGGGACTGCTTTATATTCCACGACGTGGATCTGGTGCCGGAGAATGACCTGAACCTTTACAAGTGTGAGGATCAGCCCAAGCATCTGGTGGTTGGCAGGAACAGCACTGGGTACAGGTAAGGCGGCTTTGCTTGGGGCTCGCATAGGTGGGGAAGCTTGCCCTGTTCTCATCAAGGCTGTGCGGGACGAAGTGTCCGGAGTTCTTACATAAATGAGAAATAGGAAAAATGGTCCGTGACATATCACTTTAAAGTTCAAAACAAAAATTAGAGACATTAGATTTTTTTCCTGAAAAGGAAAATTACTACAACAGCCTTGGCAAAGGATCACAAAGACAAAGGGAAAGAACAGGAGAGGGGAAATAGTCCAAGCACCACAAACGATGTTTGGCCTCACCTGCAGGGCGGTTCCTATGGTGGAACTTCTGTAAACTTTTGCTTCCACACTGCATAGAACTCAGGTCACTTACCTGTCTCTCCCTGACTTCCCCTCTAGGAGGCAACCACTGTGCCCCTTAGGTCAACTTTTAGGCCTCTTTTGTGAGACTGATGTCTCTTTCCAGACTGTGGCATCTTTTTGGAGTTCTGAGGGAGCGTGGGGAGGGGCGTATCCACCGAGTAGTTGCGTGCTGGTGTGGGAGGCAGGTGCGGTGGAGCTGTGTCAATGTTGTACTTCTGCAGATTCAACTATAAGCATTTGGTAATGATCGGGAGAGAGGAGGAGGGAGGGAGGGAGCGGGGGGAGAGAACTATACAACCATAAAATGATGCAAGAGATTCCACCAGTGTCTACTCTGGGAGTGAGCATGAGATGGAAGCCCTGAATCTGTTGATACCTCGCTCAGCCTCGGTTTGCATTTGCTCTCATTGTGTAGGTTCTTACTTCGCGCTGTTTAAGAGATTTCCAAGAGTATCGTTGCAGGTGATTTTTGCCTCAGGTACTGACTTTAAACCCAATCCCTGTGTAAACTGTGGGGTACAAACAAATACCTAGAGTAAGCTACAATGGATGAGAGCACAGTGTCTGTAAGAAACACCTAGGCAAAGGTTTAAAGCTGTTCCCCAGGGAACATGGCACCTTCATCTTTTAGGATCACTGGGAGCTTCCCGGCAGAATTCTAAGACATGGAAGCAAGAGAGAGCGTGACACAGTTCTGGGGGGAGTTCATTTGTTCGTTAGTGCTCGAGAAGGAATGTCTGAGATGGTGGAGGGAGGAGACACAGGAGATGAGAGTGGGCAGGGGCCAGATTATGCAGGCCTTGTTCAGTCTGCTAAGGAGTCTCATGTCCTCTGGAGGGGACTAGGAGCTCTTGACGTGTGGTCACAGCTGGAGAATGGCAGGAGAAAGCTCGGGTCAGCCGGCCGTTAGTGTGTTGGGTGGCGCAAGGCAGGAGGGGAGAAGCTGAGGGGAGAGATGCCAGGCCTCTGAGTTAGGGCAGGGGCAGTGGGGCCAGAGGGCAGGGAGGGGTCTGGAAGAGAATCACAGGGTTTGGTCCTCTGGGGAACTTGGTCTTGAGCATTATCTGGAGGTTTTGCTTTCTGGCCTCTCTGAGCCACGTCTGCATTGAAGAAAGCAGTGTATCATGTCTGGACACCTCAGTATTTTCAGAAGCATGTCAACTGTCCACTTGCTGTGTGAAATTAATAAGATAGCACTGTCTGCAGCATAGCTACCTGTACTTCAGACCCTTGACGTAGATGATAACTTCCCATTGCCCAGTTCTTTCTAAACACCTGTGGTGAGAAATTACAGCCACACAGGATTGGGTTTTTTGGTTTATTTTTGGAGTGTAGACCCACAGGATTGTCTTAAGCACAGGCCTTCTGTTGGGATTCTAGATATAATCTTTGTATTCAGCTGGACCATGAGAAACTGAGTTCTTGGGCATTCCTGTTGGGAATTGATTTTGAGTAAAAGTTTGGTGCAACAATCACAGATTTCATCAGATGCTACTTCACTCTAGAAATAGCCCCTGTCTGACTCTTGCTGTTTTTTAACTTGCTACTGTAACTGGCCAGACATTTCTTTTATGACTAGATATCAGAAAGCCTTTGTCTTCCTTGAGGAGCTGGCAGGTTTTCCTAATAAATCAGGTGATTGAATGTGTCTCCTCTTTTGATCTGGAGGCAAGACACTCTGAGCCAAATGCATGGTCTTCTTTTAGAAGCTGAAAACAATCTTATGTACTGATCAGAGTTTTACTATATTTCCTATTTTAATCTTCTATTCTAATTTAAATTTTCCTCTGGTCCTTGTTTGTCATTTGTATTTTTCTGCTTTCTTTCATGTATCATGTAAACAGCCTGGTCTCCTGTGGCTGGGGAGAGGTGTGCATAAGTCATGTAGGAGTTGTCTTCGTCCCCCCACTTCTGACCTTTGCTGTTTTTTGGGGCCAAATCCCTCTGGTTGGTGGAGGTGCAGGCACAGGCAGTGACGTGTCTGCTTCCTGCCAGTAACTGTCACTGTGCCACAGAGCTTCAGTCAGCACCCACTTTATTCACTGTCATGACAGCCCCGTGAGTATAATAAGTGCAAGAGATGTTTTCACTTTACACACCTGCAGAGGGAAGACATTAAAGTGATTTACCCCAACTGTCTCAGACTCTGATGAAGCCAGAAGTAAATCTTATCATTTATCACTGACTTACGGGTCTTGTCACCAACCCACAGTCAGTGATGAACCTGCCTGCTTTCTACAAGGACTCTACTGTTATTTTATATCCAAATTTTCCCTACTTTTTGGCCTTACAGCCCTTCAAAACTAAATAAAACTATTCTAGGGCCAATTAAATATTTATGCTCTTCCAGATGAGGAGAAAAACCCAAAGCAAAGATAGTAAACACGTAGACATTTGCCATCCAAGAGGCAAGTGAGAAACTGAGAGTTCGTTAACCTTTCTTTTCAACTGGTCTCCTGAGCCTCCTTGCTCCAGCTAACTTGTCTCTAGATGCTCCTCAGACACCTTGCACATTCTCCTTTCGTTGCTTTTCCTCATGGGGTTCTGGCCACCAGGACTTGCTCCATTTTTCTACCTGACTGAATCCTCCCAGGCCCCTGCGCTGCCCCTGCCATGGGCGGCATCTCCTTCCTCAGAACCTGCTAACACTCGCCTCTTCTGTTAGGCTGGGAGCCCTTTGAGGGCAGGGCCCACAGCTGACAGCGTTAGGCAGTTGTCTTGCACACGGTGGACGGTGGTTACTTAATAGGTGACTGCCAGGTCTTCAGGTCTTTAGGAATCCCTCCCCAGTCAGACAGTCCCATAACCATGGCAACAAGTCACTGCAGTGGGTGTCTTGGTCAGTAATAGCTGCCTCCTGAGCACTTTATTTCCTTTTGTTTTACGTTATAATAATACCATTTTCCAGAATTTTAGGTTGAGAGGTATGCGAGTAAATCTATTTCCGTTATGGGTAAGAGGGTCGTCCCCAGCTGTACTCAGGATATAGAAACACAGCTGAACTACACATTGGCTTTGGGGACGCCACCTGTTAGGTGACAAGTCTCTACATGTTTCTTGATCTTTCTTTTTGGTTTCTCTTCTTATCTGGGAGAGCAGAAATATTTAATTGGTCTTGGAACACTTTGAACTGAAGTTCGTTAAAGTTAGAAATCCTCCAAATCTCACATCCTTTTGTTCAGTAACATCCAAGTTGTTAAGCTGCCTTCACGTGCATTTCTGAATTGTTACAGTGTCATATGCAAGGGATGTCTTTATTTTTCCGGTTTGCTCATTTGTCCACCAGTAATCCCCAAGAGCCCTCCAGGATGGGGGGTGTGCTCTGACCTCTTGACCTCTTCTCTCCTCCTTTTTCTTGTTGGTATCCCCACGGCTCCATCCTTCTGCACTCTTCTCACCTACTACACTGTCTTCTGGCAATTTCTCCTTCTACTTTGCCTTCAGGTACCACCTCTTGACAGCTTATTTTCAGAGCTGTATCTGTGGCCTCTCCTCTCTTTTGAGCTTGGACTGTATATCCTTCTGCTCACTTCAAAAGCCACAGGGGTATCTCACATTCACCTTATCCAAGACATAATGTAATGTCTTCCTCTCAAAACCTAATTATTGTTCTGTAGACCTGATTTTTGTGAAGGGCACTATCATCTATGTAGTTGCCCAAGCCAGAAAGCTCAGGGCTATTGAGGTGTGTTGGTTCCTCAGGGAACAAACTCTGAAATGGAGATTTGCATGCACAGAAGTGGAGGTTTGCATATAGAGTGTGTGCAGGAGCTGTCTCCTGCTCTCTACCCTACCCCCTAAAAAAAAGTAAAAGTAGAAGAACAGTATATTTATTAACATACTCATTCATGCCGAACCTGGATGCAGCCTCAGAATCCTTCCTAACCCACTGCCCTTGGCAGCCACTACGATTCATTGGATTGGCATGTGAGATGAAATCTGTCATCCAGATCTGGTGTTATGGCGCACATTTACAGGTACCCCTGTAGACCTCTCCACACGAACATGAAACAATACAGGGAGTGGCACTTTGCTTGGTGAGCAGATGCGAGCACTTGTCTAGACTGAGGAAAGAAGGCCAGAGAGAGAAGGCCAGAGAGGGAAGGCCAGGACCATCGGGAGGTGGATGCCAAGCAGAGTGGATGGATGAAGGAGTGTGGTCGTCCCAGTGTTCCTAGAATGCCGGCCCTGAAACAGGAGACTTCTGAAGTCCCCATGCAGAACTGAAAGGCTTTGTGCTAATGTTCTTACCTTTTCTCTCCTGTCTTTTACTCCAGGTTACGTTACAGCGGATATTTTGGGGGTGTTACTGCCCTAAGCAGAGAACAATTTTTCAAGGTGAATGGATTCTCTAACAACTACTGGGGATGGGGAGGCGAAGACGATGACCTCAGACTCAGGTGAACAACAGAGACAGGTCCCCTTCACGGGGCTCTGCTGTCAGTGGTGGCTCTGGAAACCTACCTTTATGGCTAGTTCCTATAGTTGCCAGTCCAGCAGGTCACAAGGCTGCAGATTTGGGCTTAAAGGGTGGCAGTGGGTGGAGGGAAGGCAGGATGGCCCAAATTGCTCTTTGCCACTGGCAGTTTTGAAATGATGGAGGGTGGTCTTTTCCTGGCTCGTGGGTGTTTGGGGTCCCGAAGTGTTGATAGAGGTCTCTGTGGACTTGTCAGTGGGTATTATGTACTGAGACAGGGTCTCACCAGTGAATGAAAAGTCCCAGACTGCAGGGTATCTGCAAAACCGCAATTGGAGGAAAGCAGCCAGAGGGCCTATCGTAAGCCTGTGCTTTCTCTCAGAGCCGGGGCATCCTGGCACAGTTCCCAGTGTCCAGAGCAAGGAGGGCCAGTGGCCTTCGAGGAGCTGCACACCCTGAAGCAGGCCAAGATGTGCTTCCCTCCTTATGTGTTAGTCAGCTCCGTCCCTGGGGTGCAGCTGCTGGCCTGGCTCCAGGCTGCTGGCCGTCCCCTCAGATCCTCCTGGACTCCTTTCTGCTCTGGAGACTTCAAAGGGAATATGTCTGGCCTCCTCTCTCAGCTCCCTTCCCTGAACTTGGGTTTCCTGGCCAGATAGTTATAGGTATCCCTGTCTCCCAGAAATAAGTAATTTTTCAGGAGCCTGGGGTCCATATCTTTAGACTTGTAATAACAAGCTCTTTCTGGCCATTAGGAGACCCGTTTCCTCCTGCTGTTGCCTTTGGGAAAGGAAATCTCTCAGCTGAGATGAACAGATGTGTGGCTGCCAGAAATTTTCCATTGCTTCAGCATAAAGAAGCCAGGGCTCCCTGCTGGTCTTGTTCCCATGTCTTGGCTGAGAGTCTCTGGAATGTTTCTGGCAGGAGGGAACGGAGTTCCCTGACCAAAGGCTCCATGGGAAGGGCCAGGGTGGCAGGCAGCAGCTCTTCTCAGCCAGCCCATCAGCAGCCTGTGTGGCCGTGGCTTAGGAAGCGGACAGAGGGTGTCTGCTAGATCTCAGGGCCAGAGTAGCACAGGCTCAAGGCAAACAATGTCTGTCATCTTCCCCAAATCCATTTCTCTGCCCAGGTCGGGTGGTTGGTAGAAGTTTGCACTGATCATGTACCCTCACTGTCTTTTTTCCTGCTGCTCCTCAGCTGCAAGGTAGAGGGGAGCCCCAAGTTCTGCTTTCCTTTGATAAGAACATCATGACCTCCAGGGTGGTTCTTGACTAATGCCGTGGATAAGCCAAATGATACGAACATAAAAGTTGGTTGAGATTTATTTACTAAATGTTTATTTACTCAGCACTCTTATTTGCACTTATATATTACATTCAGTTTGCAAAGCATGTTCCTTGTGGGTGATCTCATTTGAGCTGTCAGAACAGCTCGGTAACACCATTCCCATTTTACACATGGGGAAACCGAGACCTGGAATAATGAACTGAATTACCAAGTTTGTAAATAACAAGGTCTAGATTTGAACCTAGGTTCGTGGGCTTTAAAGCTTGTGACCTTAAACGAGCATTACTCTCTTTGTTCAAAGGAGGAAACGCTAAGTAAATTAGGGATCCTGAGAGACTTGATTCTCCTATTCATCATGATGTTTTAAAATATGTATTTTCTCACTTGTTTTTAAAAAATGACAAACTGGGGGCTGGCCCCGTGGCCGAGTGGTTAAGTTCGCGCGCTCCGCTACAGGCGGCCCAGTGTTTCGTTGGTTCGAATCCCGGGCGCGGACATGGCACTGCTCGTCAGACCACGCTGAGGCAGCGTCCCACATGCCACAACTAGAGGAACCCACAACGAAGAATACACAACTATGTACTGGGTGGGGGTGCTTTGGGGAGAAAAAGGGAAAAAAATAAAATCTTTAAAAAAAAAAAAAAAATGACAAACTGTAAATTGACACGTCTCCTGTGTACCCCAGTAGTAAATGTTAAATATGATTCTTTTGTGGACTTACTGCCTGAGGCCCAATATTATAGGAAAATTATTCTTCTTAATACCCAAATAATCAAGCTAGGTGTGACTATGTGTGTGTGTGTGTGTATGTGCATGTCTGTAAATTTTTGTAAATGATTCTCTTTAAGTGTCTAGTGGTAGATAAGTGAGAGAGAATTTTTTTAAACACTTCTATTATTTTTATAGGGTTCAGCTTCATAGAATGAAAATAATCCGGCCAATGCCTGAAGTGGGTAAATACACGATGATCTTCCATACCAGAGACCAAGGCAATGAGGTGAACATAGAGCGGTAAGTGCTGGACTCGTGTGCCTGGCCAGCTGCCTACTTAGTCTCTTCTGTCAATAAGGGCGATGCTGAATTTGGTCCAATGAACCACTTTATTTTGTTCAAAACCTTTTATTAAGGTAATTTTCAAGCAGACATAAAAGGAGAGGGAATGGTATATTGAACCCTCAAGTACCTCCTCCCCAGCTTTGGCAGTTATCAGTTCATGGTCTCTTATCTTTCTCCCATGTTTTTCTCCTCCCGTGCTGGATTCTTTAGAAGCAAATCACAGCATTTCATGCGTAAATGTATATCCTAAATGTATATCCTTAAAGTAAAAGAAGTGTTAAAAAAAGAACCACAATACCATTATCATTACTTAAAATAAAATTAACAATATTCCTTAATATCATCAAATATCCAGTCAGTGTGCACGTTTCCCTGATTATATCATAAATGCTTTTTTTTTTTTTTAAACACTTGGTTTACTCAGATCAGGATCTAGACAAGGTCCACACATTGCATTTGGACCATCTCTCTGAAATCTCTTTTAATCTGTAGGTGCCCCCTCCCTTCCTTTTCTTTTTCTCTTTCAATTTATCTGTTGAACAAACCAGGTCATTTGTCGGATAGCATTTCCTGTGTTGTGGATTTTGCCAGTTACATCCTGGTGGTATAACTTCATATGTGCCTCTGACCTCTGTGTTTCCTTGTAACCTGGGGGGTCTGGAGGCTTGAACAGATTCCGGTACTGTTTTGAGGCAACACTTCATCCATGGTGTGTGTACCTCCTCCTGTGTCACAACAGGAGGTCTGGCTGTGCTTTGTGATGTCAGGATTGATCTGTGGGTTCAGGTGTTGTCAGCTCCATCCACTCATTGTGAGATTCCCCAGCGGTCTTTCACCTAATAATTTTAGCAGCCACTGGTGGGTAATCTTTGCCTAAATTTATTGTTCAATTAGGGATTGCAGAATTCTGGTATTCTGTCATTCCTTCTGTGTTTATTAGATAGATTTCTCTACAAGGAAGGACTTTCCCTCTTCATCTTTGAGTACCCCAGAGTACGGTTCTTACAGAAAAGGCAGAATAAAGGGAAAGAATCAGCATTGATTTGTCATTTTTCAAAATATTGAGTTAATGTTTGCTAGCATCCTTCAGGATGTACTCACTGTTTTTGTTGAGGCTCAGATTGTCTCATCTTTGGCAAATGGGATCTTCTTCAAGCTGACTGCTCAATCCTGTGACGTAACTGCAGTGGTTTTGGGAGATTCTTTCCCTGTGCTCTGGTGTGATGAGCTGCTCGAGCTTGTCCTTCAGCCCCAGGAGCCCTTTCACCACAAGTCCTGGCAGAGAAGCCAGTTCTTTATGGGGCTGTGACTGAAGAATCTACGTCTCTTTGTTCTGTTTTTTCCCTTAAAATTTAAAACAGTATTAAAGGGCTTTTAGCCCTTTTGTTAGAGTCTACATTTTAAAACAATATCAAAAGACTTTTAGTCCAATATTACAGGGCTTTGTTAGAGTCTGTGTTTTAAAACAATATTAAAAGACTTTTAGTCCTTTTGTTAGAGTCTACCACTTTAACAAACAACTATTTCTGTTTTCCATGTGTCTTTTTAGTCTTTGTCCATAGGGGTGCATTTTTCTCTTTAAATTAAAAAAATAATAGTAATAATTATGGGGCCGGCCCCATTCCCGAGTGGTTAGGTTCACATACTGTGCTTCGGTGGCCCGGAGTTTTGCCCTTTTGGATCCTGGGCGCGGACATGGCACCGCTCATCAGGCCATGTTGAGGCAGCATCCCACACGCCACAACTAGAAGGACCCACAACTAAAAATGCACAACTATGTGCTGGGGGGCTTTGGGGAGAAAAAGGAAAAATAAAATCTTAAAAAAAAATTATTAAATAGATATAAAAGAATACCCTATAAATTGTATGAAAAGTTTGGAGATCCCTGATGCCCTGAACACTGGTGTGTCCCCTGCCCACTTTATGCCTGTTACCTGTGTGGCCCTCCCTACTCTCAAACCCTCCCCCGACTCCAAGGGGTAACGCTTTCCTGAATTTTTGTGATAAGTATTGTGATAATTATAATTATTTCTGCTGTTCTTGGTTTTCTTGTTTTCCCATATGTTTGTATCCCTATATACAAGATTGTTTAGTTTTGCGTGTTTTCCATTGTGTATAAATGAAGTGATACTGTATTATTTTCCTCTGACTTCATTTAGCTCAACATTATGTTTCTGATCTTCATCCACGTTGTTACTGTGTCTGAAACGTATTGCTTTTCACCACTAAGCTCCTAGAGACCAGTTCAGTTCACCACCCACTCCTCTCCCCACGTCCCCGGACTCCAGGCCACCGTTACTTCTTCCGATGCCTCCTGCTCTTGGCGTGTCCGTGCGTCTTGCACAGGGTGGTCTCTCTTCCCGAGTGCCCTTTCCCTCACCTTCTTCACTTAGTGAATTTTTCCTCTTGTAAGCCTCAGTCAAATTTACCTTCTCTATGACCCTTCCCCAGCCTCCCTCATGAAGTTAGGTCCCCCCTCCATTACTCCTTCTCTACACACATGCTAACTTTGTTTGAGACTCTTGAAAGCTATGTACCCTCCCTGCCTACAGACAGAATTTTCCCGACAACATTGGAGGGGTCATAGATCCCCTGAAGCTTATCCAAGGGCCTGTTAGCAGTGGATGACGTGTATCACATTGTATCAGTGTTACTTGTACGTTCCTCTGTCCTGTAGTCTGGGGGCTCACTGTGGCAGTGACTCTATCATTGGTCCTCAGGGTTTTACAATGGGGTCTGACACACGAAGACCTGGCTGTCATTGGTGTTCGTTACCTTACATGGAGAAAATAAACATTTTTTGCAGTAGGAAACCCAACAGGTGCAATAATTTACAAAGGTGCTTTTGCCAAAGTTTGTGGCAAGGCAAAAAGCAGTGGAAATATATGTTAAATTCCTGTCTCATCATTCACATATGTTCTTCTTATCCCTAGGATGAAGCTCTTACATCAGGTGTCACGAGTCTGGAGAACAGATGGGTTGAGCAGTTGTGTTTATAAATTACTCTCTGTGGATTATAATCCTCTATATATCAACATCACAGTGGATTTCTGGTCTGGCCCATGACCCTGGATTGTCTGGTGATGTTTGGAAGAATATTTGATTGCAATAATTTTGGCCTAGAGACTTCACCTAGTAGCACACATTAAGAACTTGTTGGAGCTAATTGTTGAGTTGAATTTTTCCTTTTTGTATTTTCTTAGCAGAGCTCCTGGTGATAAGGAATGTAAAACAATGGTAGCAAGACAGCATTCTTAGTTGTTTTGATCATGAGCCTTAAATGTTATGGATACTTGAAGGACTAAGTATAAAAGGACTATTCAAAAGATATGATGAAGGCTACTTGAGAACTCTGATTGAGGGAGGTTTATTTAAGTTTGAAGTGATACATTATGGGATAAAAAAGGCCACGGAGAGTAAGATTGGTGACTGTCCCAGAGAACCAGAATTGTTCTCATCCAAGTGAGAAAGGTACGAAGATATATTTCTATTACTCGTTTATCCTGCGTGGTCATCTGTACAGAGGTGGGTCCCAGATGAGGAGACGGCCACAGAAGTGGGGAGAAAGGTGAAGAATCAAGGTGCAGTGAACTTGGGGATGAAGGGGTGGCGGGACGACAGTGTCAGATGGAGAGGCAGCCGCCGTCGTGCTGGCTGCTGCTGCTGCTGCTACTCTGCAGTGGGTGTCACGTGCCCGGTACGCCTTCCAGGAGTAGCCCAGCAGACAACACATTATCTACTAGTTTTTTAAGCAATTTTGTAAAATGATTTTGTACGTGTAGGATACGAATTAACAGTTTACAAATTACATATTATGTAATAATACACTGAAATTACCTCCGTAGTAAAATACGAAAATGCTTTGGGTGTTCAGTCTTGTTTTTTTTACTGTTTCTCGAGGCCTGCAGATGTCTTCATTTCAGTATCCATAGTCCTAAACAGCTTAAAGACAAAACAAATGAGACGAAGCCATCTCCCTCCCACTCTCCTTCATCCCTCTGTTCCTCTTTCCTGTTCTTCCTGTGTACATCCTCCTGGTACAGCCAGCTCCAGGCCTGTGGCAGGTGCCCCTGCATCTCGTTTCCTGGGCCACATTGTGTTCTCTTCAGCCTCTTGAGCCTGCTCCTTTCTCATGATCAATAATGGGCGCACAGGGCTGCCCGGGGCGCACCTGGTTGGGTATAGGATGGGAAGGAGTGGGGCCCAGGGCTTCAGAAACCTTTGATCTGGAAGGAAGGTCCGGGCCATGGCGCTGAGTCAGGCAGTGGCAGTGATTTGGGAGAGAAGCCACCAGGACGGCTGAGCTTCCTGGCGTGGGGGGCAGGGACGTGGATGACTGAGGAGGGTGATAGGAGATGGATACTGAGTCAGAACAGAAATAAGAGTATTTTGTTTGCATAGGTGAATGGACACATAAATAACACAGATGTGGACGTTCTTAAGCAAGTGTTATGCCACTGTGCTCCAGGATCTCTTAATCCATCGTTACGTGACGCTTTAATTGTTAAACTTTAACGTGAATGAGTGCCATCCAATAAGAGGAAATAATCTTGCCAAACAGGAAGAGGGAAGGAATAGAAGGGCTTGGGGATTCCCAAGAAAGACAGCAGTCACCACCCAAGTGCAGAAGGAGAATTCGAAAGGAAATAGAGGGGCCAGCCTGGTGGTGCAGCAGTTAAGTGCGCACATTCTGCTTTGGTGGCCCGAGGTTCGCCGGTTCGGATCCCAGGTGCGGACATGGCACTGCTTGGCATGCCATGCTGTGGTAGGCGTCCCACGTATAAAGTAGAGGAAGATAGGCATGGATGTTAGCTCAAGGCCAGTCTTCCTCAGCAAAAAGAGGAGGATTGGCAGCAGTTAGCTCAGGGCTAATCTTCCTCAAAAACAAACAAAGGAAAATAGATTTTATAAACATGACAGGTTTACCTAGGGCTGGCCTAGTTTACCTTAAACTCCGTAGGGACAAGTAAAAGCTATGTTTTTTCTTTATTTAGCAAAGAAATGATTTTCATATATTTCCCCGCTTGTACTTCTTCCTCTTTTCTGCAGAATCTTTCTCTAGCCTTCTGTCCCAATTTTCCTTTTTTTTTTTTTATTATTTTTTTCTTTTTCTCCCCAAAGCCCACCGGTACATAGTTGTATATTCTTCGTTGTGGGTCCTTCTAGTTGTGGCATGTGGGACACCGCCTCAGCGTGGTTTGATGAGCAGTGCCACGTCCACGCCCAGGATTCGAACCAACGAAACACTGGGCCACCTGCAGCGGAGCGCACGAACTTAACCACTCGGCCACGGAGCCAGCCCCAGTCCTAATTTCTTAATTGTAATCATATACAGACTGAACTATTGTAATTGCCAACAGCCCATGCCAGGAGTTCCCAGTTTGGAGGCTGTGGGTCCCTGGTCATGGTTGGGGAGGGTAAGGGAAGAGAATAGTGTGTGAAGGAATTTGAGGATCTATATATGAGGACTCAGTTTCTCATTAGGTGGAAACAAAATACAGTGAGCACCATGTGGAAACTCCCTGTGTGTTTTCAGCTATTAACAAGGCATCCGCATTTTTCTTGAAGGTTAGAAAGCGCTATACTATGCCTATTACTATTCTTCAGATAATTTTTTCAACCAAGGTAATGTGCCAGTCATTTAAGTAAATCGTTATGAAACTTCTCAAGCTGGGAGATAATGTTGAAGGCCTTTAGTTCCCTGCTGTGCCACTTTATCTGCACTGGGCGTTGCAGCGCCATGACTGGCTGGAGGCACGTGGCTGCTCCTTGCCCATTGCCGCCATAACCCTGCTCTCCCTCCACAGCTGGGCAGGGGAGTTTGGCCTCAAAGGAACCGAGCTTCCCCCAGTTCCTGCCCTGTGTGTTTTTCCTTATCAATGCCCACAAAGAGGCCATGCTCTTTGAGTATTATAGATATAGATATTGCCAAGGATTCTACGGGTCCAGTCTATTTGGGCATCACAAATACTTAACATGAAGACTGTGCTACTTTCAAGTTTGTATTGATTTTTTCTCGCTTACACTGCCACTCATTTTTATAGTGCCTTAGGGTTTGTGATGTTTTTACACACACTTTATTGATCCAGTGGACTCTTGAGATAAGTAGGGGAGATGAGGAGTGGAGGTTCCGAAGAGGTGGGGGACTTGCCAGAAGTCCCACAGCTAGTAAATGGCACAGTCAGGGTGCTAACTCAGCTCTTCTGACTTCAAGACCTTTACACTATAACGCCTTCACCTGGGCTTCTCTCATTCTTTGAGGGAGTTTTCCTGAATCTGTATCCCTGTCGTACCTCCTAGAGAAGTTTGGGATCTTCTAGGTACCAATGAGCACATTCCGTTCTCATTTGGTCCTTTTCATCTTTTTTCCAAACTCCCTCCCTGGCTTTTCTGTCCTTAGCTCCCTCACTTCCACTCGAGCCCCTGTCAGACAGGTTTCCTGGGGGCCCCAAAGGCTCTGTGAATGGACTCTTCGTAGACGTGAAAGACTCGAAACCTCTGCTTTCCACAAGTCCTATACATAGTCTCTGCCAAGAGCCATTAACGTGTCCCACAAGATAAAGCATGGTCCGGTACATTTCCTAAGTTCTTTTTTGCCAATCACACCCCAACACTTTTTTCAAAAGGTCTGGCCCTTAGTACCTTACATATTTAAGCTAGTGCCACCTTCATTGGTTTTAAGTACACTGAAGACCATCTTACACCTGCCGAGAGGCGTTGATAGATCTCAAAGGGATTCACAAAGATGCGGCTGAGAGGCCCTGCCCCAGGGAGCAAGGCTCCATTGTTCCATGACAACTGTTGAGTTGAAACCTCAAATGAATTTGAACCTTCCGTACGTATGTTGCGGGTGTGTGTAACACTGGACCTTGAAGGAGAGGTTGGTAAATAGTGGAGCATGACGATAATTGAATGCTTGTTCCATATTGATGTTTCCCTGTGTTTTTCACTTTAACTTTCCAGTAGCCCTATAGGTATATATGTACAGCAAAGGGAAAACAGATTCAGGGTTAGTCACTTCCCAAAGTTGGTAAGAGGAAGAGAGAAGATTTGAACCCAGGTCTCTTTTGACTCCTATATCTTGTTTTTTTCCCCTATAATATTACATTATCAGGAGATTTTGAGATTTCTCTGTGAGGGCAGCAAGGGCAGAGATCTCATTTGTAGCTAGGATTCTAGAAATTATACCCAGAACTTGAGATGTATCCATTAAAATGCCTTATCTTGATGACCCTAGTACATTCTTCCACAATCGAGTAGGAGTTTTGCTAAAAAGCTATTACTCACAGCTATTGTTTGAGTGCCAGTAAATTTGGACCAGTATCTTTGGTCATCAAGCTTATTGCAATAAATTGAAGTAAGATGACATTAGTTGGCATGTTCCCTGGGATTATGGGCCAAACAGTTTTTCAGACCAGAGTTATGGTATAACTTCCTGTTGGTATCTCGTACAGGCTGTTAGCCATTCTAATGCACACTTTGTGTATCTTACTGAGCCCTCTCAGTCTCACGTGAGCATGGATGTGTTTTCCAGAAGCAGTTTCTGAGAGGTGAAGTGACTTGCCAGAGTCATGCATAGCTGGGATTTGGGGCCAGGTATTGGACTCCAAAGCTGATGTTCTTAACCACTTCATGGTGACGGACAAATAAACTCACAAATATACAAAGAGAGGAAATAAGGATGGGCAGTTATAGTATGCCCTTCAACCAAAGACCCCCAGGAACACATCTGCAGATAAATAAACTGGGCTTATGACTCACTGCAGTGAGCACGAACACACCATGGGGAGCTGTGACGTGTCTCAGGAAAATGGAATTAGAAGATACCATGGCGTTTGGGTTTGAGTTGGGTCATTTGGGGAGAGTCGAAAGAAGCAGGGTGTGCTCTGTATTGGACACTGTCAAAAAGTGGGGACGATTCTACGATTGTGTGTATCAATACATTTTGTTCACAGGGAGGGACTGGCAGGAGAATAGAGCTGTAATTGGTAAACATGTAGCAGTCGCTCATTTTAGTCAAGAAAGGGTGTGTGGGGCATTTTGTGGGTGGCACAGTGACCTTGTTTCTGTGTGTGCTTAGAATTCTAAAGTGGCCTTGCTTTCCCTCATTTTGTCTTAGTCTCAGAGTGACTTTCTCTGAGGCTGGTGTTCTATGAGATTGTTTGTGTCTACTGGAATACCATGGCCTAGTTGTGAGTGCCAGGCTAGCTTCTGAAGGTCACAGGCTGCCCTTTCTTTTCCAAGAGGAACTCAGGGTGGAGGCCACTAGAAAGTAGGGTCTCATGGCACCAGTTGTCTTTAACCCCAGGATGTGGCTATTTGTCTCCTGCAAAGGGGTGTGTGTGCGCGCACACACGTGTGCATCTGTGCGCGCATGCGTGTGTGTGTGTGTGTGTGTGTGTGTTGGGAGCTGGCTGGGGGTTGAGGGAAGGGTTGGTTGGAGAAGGTCTGGGAACTGCCTTTTTCCAAGGTGACTTTGGATCTCCTCATTGCACGTGGCCACTTGAGCCTTAGGATAAAGATGTCACACACGAAAGCAAACTCAATTGCTTACAGCTAGCCTCCTCTGGGTTTCTTCTTTGATTCAGTCTCGCGTATAGGAGGCGATAAGGATTTGGGTGAGGTGAAGCAGGGAAGAGAAACTAGAGGAAATACTACCTACAGAAGGGGAAAGGAAATTGTTCCATCAATAGAAACGAGAACCAGAAGTTTTCAATTCCTCGACCACAGCCTGGCTTGTCAATCAGATTGGTGGGGGTGGGGGTGGGGAAGAGAGGAGATTAGGTTTTCAAATTCACATGACTATTATTCCTCCTTTTCTTTATGGGTAGCCAGAAAGTACTTGATCTGCTCCTTAGAATAGAAGTTCCTTTTTATTACAGCCGATGTAGGAAAAAAAGCTACAGGGCTGACGATAGGAGCAGTGGGCTTTCAACCTTCAGGGTAAACAGCTTCCCAGGAGGCTGAGTAGCAATCTGGGGAGGAAACGGCCAAGGGAGAGAGCAGAGAGCGTGATGACCCATCTGGTGTTGCAATCCAGTGAAACCTAGCCCAGAGTTCGCCTGACATATTTTTGGTGTTAAGTCATAAGTGCTCTTTGCCCACCCGATAAGCGGGCAGACCAACTGTTGGAGCAGTGGGAAGTTTTCACAAGATGGTTTTGTCTGGGCGTGTCTCGAGCCCAGCAACCTGCCAGCAGCCCAGAGCCAGGCTCCTGCTCTCCTTCCCCTCCCTGCTCTGATGGGGCTGGAGGTGGCTTTGGTGAGGCTGGGCCTGGGCCTCCCCCTGAGCAGCGGCTTAGTCTCACTGTGAGCCCTACTTCCAGTCCCAGAAGCCAGAAGAAAGAGGGGAAGGCTGGGCTTCCAGGGAGGGTGGAGAGGGAGGGAAGCCAGAACTGAAGCTCCTTGCAGCAGGAAGCGCAGGAGTCCTCAACGGCTACACTCTGCAGGGGACTCCTCAGGCCTGGGTCTGTCTCAGTGGAAGGTGTGTCCTCCCCCACTGGGTGCCCGGACATGGTGGATACCTGGCTTCAGGGCCTTATTTGGTTTTGGGAAGAGCAGAGCCTGATCCACATCTACAGTGGAATTTGCATTTTCTATGAAGGATGAGACTGAGGCTCCCTGTAGGAAACTAGCTGGGCAGGGGGCAGGGGGCAGGGGCTAACTGAAGGCCCATTCTCTTTCTAGTTACTTCTTGGTAGAGAAGGCAGGTGATAAGATTTAAGGAGCAGCAGGTGGGCCATGCCCCACAATAGCTCCTTCCTGCTCCCATCCCTGCTGCGTTGGATTCCACCAACTAGAGATCAGTTTCAGTTATCAGGGAAAAATCTGCAGAGACGATTAAGAGTGAGGACTAGTTGTCACTCACCCCTTAGTGTGAATTAGTTTGCAAAAGGCTTTCCCTTAACCTAATTGAGATCAAATCACAAAGAAGGGAATTTTGTAGGTAGAGAGAATTTTGGAGCACGAGGCCCTGGAGGGGAAGGCAGGAGTGGGTCTGGGGCAGGATTTCCTCAGCCAGTGGAGTGCACCAGGGCACTGGAACACCTAGTTAGCAGTGGAAGAAAAAGCCACCAGGACATGAGAGAGTGTGGCAAGGGAGATGGGAGAGAGGGCATTCAAAGCTCTGCCCAGAGTAAGCTCCTTCCCTCTCCGCTCTTCTGGTGGACCCCAGAGAACCTTCTCAGCCAAGCGCAGAAGTCATTGATCGTGACACCTGAAGCTCGAAGCTCTGTCCTGGAGAGACAAGGCGAGGCAGGGGAGGGGCAGGCTGGCTGTGTGTCAGGACGTGCTATCCTGGGAATTGGATCAGGCTGCTGTCCCCGCTTTACCACCTGGTGCCCAGCAGAGGCATGCCGCCCACCCTGCCCACCCTGCTCCTCCCTGTCCCTTCCTGCCTGGGGCTCAGCCTAGCTCACGGGAACCTGGTCAGGGACGTGGGCCTGGGGTATTCCCTGTGACTGAGTTGGCTGGGAGTAGGACCCTGCAGTGACAGGTCCATTTTCTTCATAGGGGACACAGTTCAGCGGTTGGAGTCAGAGATGCTTCCATCGCAGGAGGAAGGGGATTTGAGGAGCAGCAGCTCCATCACCCTTCTGGGCGGAGTACAGCAGGAGGGAAAAGTAAAAGTAAACTTAGAAGCTCCAACCCTTTAACTGCAGGGCAGGGTTCCCGGTACCCAGCAGGAAACACGCCCTATTGCATTTTCCATCTCAACTTTAATACCGGTGAGCCGAGTAAACTCTTCTGTCGGAACAGCCATTTTGTTAATCTCATTTATGACCAATTATGACATAAGTGAAAACGAAAAGTGAACATAATTAAAAGCCCTCTTTATTTATAAGACTAGGCAAACAGATGCTGAGTTAGAAGAACCTTCTTCAGGACCACAGATGGAAACATAGCTCAGAAGAGAAATATTTTGACAATAAACAAAAATCACCACAAATCACCCCTCTAGTGGTTGACTTGCTTCGCTCCTGTTTGAAAGAGTTTTCAAGTTGAGACTGGAAAATATATAACAGGCTCCTGCTTCGTCCCAAAAAGTCCACACACTTTCAATTAATGAGAGATTGAGGTTACTTAAACACTTTTGACTCGGCAATGTCTGAGAGGAAATTTCAACCATTGTTAACTCGAGATTGGGTGTTGTCCTGGAGAAGAAAAGGATCCCGAGGTGGCATTAGAGAATCACTTGAGTCTCTGTAGGTGGGGGCCACCGTGGGACAAAGGCGAAGAAGATGGATGTATTTCAGCAACCTTTTCCTTCCTTCTCACCTGGACAGCCGTCAGCTGACGGAAAGTAGTGAGAAACACGGATTTGCTGTCCAAGTACAGATGCGGCTTGCTGTGAGAACAGGGGTTCCTGTGAATGTCTTTACGCACCCAAATTAAAAATAACCAGAGATGGGAGGACTTATTAGCGACTTTCTAAATTCTTCCCTTCCTACAGTCTGTAAAATGTTGCAGAATCCTAGACCAGGGTGAAGACACTAGTGGTGAGAATTTCAGGAGCCTGAGAGCCTAAAGGAACTCCCTACCAACCGACTGGGTAATTCGAGGAAGAATGCACGTGTTCCCGTGGAGCACAAATGTGGAATATTAGGAGAGTGGGGTTCCAGCACCAAATCCGGAGTCATGGGGGGAAGGTGGTGTGGTGATGACACTTTATGGTTAATATTCAATTCTGCTCCAGTAGAACATGGTACCCAGGAGAACCCAAAACTAGAATACGAAAAACAAACCAAAAAGAAATAAGGAATTGTTTTAGAAACATCTCATACTGGGGGGAAAAATGAAGTTACGTTCATTGAGGCTTAGGTCACACTGGATTTTTACGAGTTATCTTGCCGTAAGCAACATCACAGGGCAGAAGTAATACTGAATCCATCCTGCCACTCAGAGCAGCTTGCTCGTTCTCCCTCCCTGCCCCCGTCTGCTGCACCTAGACTCCCAGTCTGCTGGGCTTGCCTCTCTCAACTCTGTGCTAAACCAGCCCCCTAGGGAAATTCTTCTTCCCATCAGGACTAATTACCTTCCAGTGGAGTCCTATTTCTAGTATGTACCATTTGGGGATACAAGTTTCTTGCTTCTACTATTGAACCTCTCCTCCCAGGGGACTCCCTCTTTTCCCAAAGATGCCTGTGGCCTGGAACAGCTGCTTCTAAAGAATGCGCCACAGAACTCGAGATGGTTGACTCAGACAAGGGGCTGGAATACCGGGGGTCTCTTGCAGATCCGCCATGGAACTTTAACCACTTGGCCACAGGGCTGGCCCCCAAGAATTCCTAATTTTATTAGATGCTGACCTTGAGTACACGTGTTTTGACTACTCTGCACTACAGAAAGGAAGTGTGCATAAGGCGGTTTTGTTGCCTACTGAAATGTGATGGTTGTCTTGAGGAAAAGCACTTGTGTGATTGAGTTGTGCCCTGAACTAGCCAGTTTTTCATGAAATGCAATTTTTACCCGAAAAAATGACTAACAGACAAGCTCTGGTTATTCAGATTGGGTGTTTGGCGGACATTTTCTTGAAAATTTACAAAGTGAGTCTGTCACTTCAAGGAAAACAACTGACAATATTTGTTGCTGATGATAAATTTGAGCAGTCAAGAAAAATCAGAGAACGTGCATCTGTGGTGATGCGCGTGATAGCATCCCCATGCGTGAGGTCTTTTCCAATGTGGTAATATCAAATGTGATGTCTTGGTACTGCATAAAGAAATCAGCCAACATTTGGAAGATATGCATAACACAGTGAACCAATATTTCCCCTATATAACCAATGCATGATGTTATAGAATCATGAATGGATAAAAGATTTATGCAAACTGCAAAACCAACCAAAGTAATGTATTTTAACGTGTAATAGTCTGAATATTTTGTTGACATAGTTTCAGATTCCATATTGCAACTAATCTTTAAGAAACTACTACTTTTCAAGTTTTGTTTGGTACCAAAAAAGAATATTCACAATTATCTTTAAATAAAGCTACCAAAACATTCCTGGTTTTTCAAGTACATATCAGTGTGAGGATAGATTTTCTTCAAATTCTTCAACTTAAGCAACTATTATAGCAGATTAAATGAAGAAGCAAATATGAGAACCCAGCTGTCTCATATTAAAGCTGGACATTGAAGAGATTTAAAATGTAAAGCAAGGCCACTTTTCTCACTATCTTTTTGCTTTGGAAAATAGTCACTTTTTCCACAAAAATATATTGTTAATGTTAACTTGTGATTGGTTTATTATTTTAAATGAATTAATAAGTACTTAAAATAATTCTCTGTTAATTTCCCATAGGGTATAAATATCAGTAGATATAGCCCCATACACAAAAGCTTTTTGGAGTCCTCAATAATTTTGGGGAATGTTAGAGGGTTCGGAAACCAAAAGTTGGGGACTGCTTCCTGAATGCGATGGTTCTTAATCCTGATAGGAAATTAGAATCATCTGGAAAAAATGTTTTTAAAAGTCTGGATCTTGCCCCCAGATCAACTGAATCAAAATCTCAGAGGTTGGGGTCCAGGCATGCTTCTTTTCCCCCAAGCTCCCTCAGGAGGTGTTAATGCTCAGCCAGGGCTGAGACCACTACCCTACCCTCTTGCTGCACATGCATCAGATAAGGTGGGCAGAAGGACAAGGTGAGACTGGTGGAGGCAGCTCTTTGAAAGGGACGAGGCAGGTTAGTGTCAGGCAGGAGCCAGCTAGATAGAGGACAGTCTTTGATATCTAATTGGACCAAATTAATGAGATCTGGAGAGCTGGAGTACAGGCAGGTGCATCCCTGTCGGCCAGAAGAAGGATCTGGTTAGGGCATGTCCTTCTCATGGTAGGGGAAGTTGACTCCCCATCTCCCAAGGGAATCCAGTGTCCTTGCTCTAGTGCCAGCAGCTTCCTGACTAGTCCTCAGGTCTGAGTGTGGCTGGGCTCACCAGGGGGCAAACTCAAGGTCTCTCCTTATCATCGTCTTCTCGGAAGTAAAATAGGTGCCAGGAAATACTCACAGTCCAGCAGAGAATGGCAAATCCAAACCAGGCAACCCCCCAGGCGTGTCGGTTCATTGGTCCAGAGATGAGTTCATAGCAGCCCTGGAGGAGGGGGCGGTTCCCCATCGGTGGGAGAGGAACCAGAACAAAAGATGTCAGAGATGGGTGGGAAAGCTGATTGCTATTTGAATCAATGCCAGTCCAAAGTCTAGTTTAACATAACCAGGTTATTTCCACATCCCTGTGGACAGCCAGGTGTTACCAGTGCTTTGCTAAGGGGATAGAAATAATCCTGTTGAACAACTACTCTATGTCACATTCACTTGTGTCTTTATCATTCAGTCTAACTAACAAAGGTGCTGCTATTTTAGCATAATGGGTTTTTTTTGTATTGAATACATAGACAATGTAAAGTATTCTTAGTAAAATTTGAATTTTTTTCTCCCCCAAGATTTTATTGGTGATTTGTTTGAGGGCGGAGTTACTTTTTGATTTGTTTGTTTTTAAATAAAAGTGCTTCCAGTCTATGAAAACCAGAGGCTTTTTTTTTGTAATTATTAAAGGAACCCCTATGCCATGCTTTCTAAATTCTCATTTGACATCATATTTCAATATATTTACTGGATTCTAGTGAGACTTTGAAGAGCCACAGTGTATGTGCGAAAGAGTGATTGATTTTTTATGCATCGACTCATTCATTCATGTGTGGTCCAGTAAGTTTTCATACGGGGTGCACTCTGTTCTACTCACTGTGCAAAGGGCTGGAGTGATACGCATGTGCAGGGCTGGACCTGCCATTTGAGTGACCTCTCCTAGAGCCCTGGGGTCACAAGAAAGCCTAGGAAATGCCACACCCAGACTGTTTTCAGGAACCACTGAGGTCCAGAGGAAAATGTCCTTGGAGAGCTGACGTTGAAGTTTAGGCCCCACCCAGTGCTACAGGTGGCCACTTGAGGTTCTGTCCTTTCTGGTCTGCCCCAGTCCCTTGTCAGTCCACTTACACGCTCTGCTTTTGCTACATCTGCCCTGACTTCTCTCCCATTTACTCTTCTCCGTCTAAGTTACAGGCACCACCATTCACCTAGATACTCAAATGGCAAAGTTCAGAATTATCCTTAACTGTTTTTCTCTTATCCAACATTAAATACTTAAGCAAAACCTTTTGGGTCTACTTTTAAAATATATCTCAAATCCAAACGTTTAGTACTTCCTGCAGCCACCTCAGTCCACCAGGGCGTCCCTCCAGGATTGCTACTCTAGCCTCCCACCTGATCTCCAAGAGGCCTGAGGCCACTCTTGGCCTCTCCTGCTGGCTTCCACACAATGCCAGAGGGATGCTTATAAGACATAAATCAGATCACTTCACATTGCTACTCCAAAAAATGGCTTCCCACCACCCTTAAAATGGAATTTTAAGTCCTCACGATGGCCCGTGAGGTACTGTCTGACATGGCCCTGCTTCTCTCTGTGACCCCAGCTTCCACTAACAGAGTTTCACTGTAAAGCTAATGAGCTTAAGCTTCAGGACTCCTTACTTGCAAGACCATTTCAAGGTCCTGTGCGTAATGCTGTATGTGTATTGTTTTGTTGTTTTTCCTAAGGAGGAACCCTACAAATCTTATAAACTTCAGGCCCTACAAAATCTGGGTCCATCCTTGCCTTCTGCTCCTCCTTCACTCATTCTGGTCTTGCCATACTGATCTCCATGATGTTCCTCCAAAAAGCTACGAGTGCTCCCATTTCAGGGCCTTTGCATTTGCTTCTTCCTTTCTTTAGAACTCTCTTCCCCAATCTTCCAGGGTCTCATTTCCTCACTTAATTCAGAACTCTGTGCAAAAATCATCTCAACAAAGCCTTTCCTGACAACCATAGAGAAAAATACCCTTTCCCCATCATTCTTTTTTTTTTTTTTTTTAAGATTTTATTTTTTCCTTTTTTTCCCCAAAGCCCCCCGGTACACAGTTGTGTATTCTTCGTTGTGGGTTCCTCTAGTTGTGGCATGTGGGACGCTGCCTCAGCGTGGCCTGACGAGCAGTGCCATGTCTGCGCCCAGGATTCGAACCGACGAAACACTGGGCCGCCTGCAGCGGGGCGCGCGAACTTAACCACTTGGCCACGGGGCCAGCCCCCCTTTCCCCATCATTCTTTATGTATTTACTCCGCTTTATTTCTGCTCATGGCATTTATCACTACCTGGAATTTACCATGTATCTGTTTGGTAACTTTGTTGTCTGCCTCCCATACTATGGTGCAAGCTTTACAAGGGTGGAGATTTATCTTGCTCATTGTTGAATCTCTAGAACCTAGAACATGTGTCTGGCACAAAGTAGGCACCTAACTGACATTGATAGGATGAATGGAATGTGATAAGAAGTAATGATTACAAGTGTCATCTGTGACACACTTGACGGTTCACAAACCCTCCTACATCCATTACTCACTTGAGCCTCCTGACCATCCTGGGAGGTAGTCATTTGTCTAAAAATATGTACATGAGCCCGCCTATGCCAGGTGCCAGGACTGGGCTGGGCATGCAGCTACGACAACGTAGAAATGGTTCTTGCCCTCGCAGAGCTCTCAGACAAAGCCCAGTTTTTTCACCTTTTCTCATTTAGTGCTTTTTCATAAGTGAAGTGGTGCTGAACTTGATCTTCCTTCATTCCATCATAATGTTCTTGAGGTGGAGAGATCAGAATTTGCACACAGTATTTCTGGGGCAGATGGCCCGAGATGTAAGAATGCCCATATTTGCATCTCACATGCTATGTGAGGTTCTGGTTGATTTCTATTATTTCCACACTTATGATGGCTTCTCTAATTTGATTAGCCTCCATTTGTACAATGTAGATCTTGAAAACCTACAATATGGATGTGAAAAAGAGAGCCATTTGCCCACCTACCAAACATTAATTGATGCTTGCTTTGTACCAGGCATTATGCTAGGTGTTGAAGATACAGAATTGAATAATGCATGGCCCTCAAGGAGACTTACTTATAGAAAAAATAGACTTGTGAGTAAATAATTATAATATAGTTCAAGGTGTCAACTGCAATAGTACAAGTAAAGTAGATCAGGTACTGTGGTGGCATATTTTGCTTTGCAGAAAAGGATTGCTCTAGGAGAATTAGCAGGACTCAGAGAGAAGGGTGGTGTGTAAGAATCTGGGGGACTGGGGTAGGGAGATGTGGAAAGGATTAATAGATAAGAGATTATTCAAGGGTGAAGAATGAGTGAGACTGAGAAAGTAGGAGCACAGAGAGTCAGACAGAGAGAGGGAGTTCAGGATTCAGGAATCTGGTTGGGGAGTGGGGTTGAGTGATAATGAGGTTGTACTTGTGGTGCCACTGATGGGCAGTGGAAGTGGAAATGTTAAGGACAAAGTGAGGCCAAAGAACTGTGAGAAACGGCATTAGAAGGGTTGTCAAGACAGATGTGGAGCTCCCTCATTACTGGAATGTTACATGTGCCAGTGAGAATAGTGTTGCTGAGAGATAAACTGATTATCTGAGGGCAGACATTCTTTTCTGTCCCCTTCCAAGAGATCATAGTTTGTATGCAATTACAGTCCAATCAAGATATGTCTGCATGGGCCAGTTCCAGTGTTGAAATATTGAAAGCATTTTATTACTCCTGAGAGTGATCGTTATATTGCATATTGTGATTATAGGCAATGAATTTAATTTTATAGCAGTCTGAATATAACTGATTAAAATGATGCCAAAACAATGTTGCTGAAGAGCTAAATGAGGGTTGTTTTGAAAGACTCTGCAAAATAATCTGTGTCACTCTCACATCCTTTTCTGGATTAATGCAACCAATCCAAGCCCAGGCACCATGCCAGGTGTGGCGGGATGGTCAGCAGTCCAGTGTCCTTCATTCTGAAGTGCAGTTTGTATTACTTACTCCAAGACTAAAGCGTCTGACATTTCTCAATTATTGAGTGAACTGGCACACAAACTCACGAAGCAGTATACACCATTTCGGAGGCTGACCACAAGTATAGGAGGATTCTCTGCAGGGCTTTTCGGAACTATTACCAAATTCTTTCTTGGCTTAGAGTCTGGGATCTGGAGCCAGATTGTTAGCATTTGAATCCTGACTCAACCACTTACTAGCTGATTGACCTTGGGCAAGGTACTTATTAGCATCTCTATATTTCAATTCCTCATCCATGAAATAGGGATCATACTGGCACCTGCCTTTGAGCGTTAAATGAGTTGATATATGTATGGATCTTGGAACAGTATCTGGCTTTTAGTAAATATTCACTGAATGTTAGTTTTCATGATCATCACATCATCCTCATTAGGCTGGAAACACTTTTTCAAAAGCCATCTGTATGTAAACTCCCTTCTACCCAAATCACCAATCTAATATTTTATTAAGACCATCCTATATTACCACTGCCTAAGGAATGTGGATATATAATTACTGCATTTACCCTCAGCAATTCCCATTGCTTTGGAACTGGCAAAATGTTCTCTTTGTATATCATCCCTTCCAATGTACAGTTTGCAAAAAAGAGCAAATCTTTGTTTAATGTAAATAGTTTTTGAAATACTAATTCTCCACCTTGTACAAATAGTTTTCATTTAAACAAAGTTGGATTTTGCTGTTGCGTTCTCATGTTCTGTTGATTTTATTAAAATGTAAAGTTTCCCCGATCAGCCCTAGGTTAGCGTTCACATTTTACTAACAGAGAAGGAAATAGTTACCATGAATTTTAGGAAAAAAGATGCAGAATTTCTTACCGAGAGACTATGACCTACAGTTAACCAGTATTTTCCTCATGAAGAGTAGAGGAACTTTCTGGCAGGTCTTGGGAGGAGAGAGGACTCACCTGATTGTGATAATAACCGGGCACTCCGAGTTTGCAGGCCTCCAGGTTGAGAGGTTCTTTGAGACTGTTCATAACACAGCACTGACGAGGCCAGGGATAGTCGGCATCACTGTTCTCAGTCCGGAAGGCAGACGTGTATTTCTGCCAGTCGGATGGACCGTTTACGCCACAGCAATTGTCCTGTCAGCAGAGGAGAGACACAAAGTTCTCTTCCACAGTCGGAACTAGAGCCATCAATGTAGCAACTGAGGTTTTATGGAGAAAGAAGATATGGAAAGTGTACCACATCTTGTGTTTACTAAAAATCCCCAAATGAGAACTGAAGATATTGATAACATGTCTCGGAGTTTGCAAAATACTTTTACATTTATTACTTTACTAGCCATTAATGAGCTCTGTAGCCTTTGACAAGTTAAATTCTCTAAGCCTCATTTTTCTTAACAGTAAAACTAGGATAAATATAGTACCTACCTCATAGAGTTGTTGTGAGGATTAAATTGTTAATACACTTAGCGTGTCTAGTACATTGTCGGGCCCATTAATAAATACTAATACTTAATAAATACTACTATCTTGATACAAAAATGTGAGAGAGGTATAATTATTCTAATATTACATATGAGCAAGTTGAGAACCAGAAAATTAAAATTTTTAGTGGTGAAGAAATTATGAGTGATTCTTCTTGTTCTACTTTTCTATATATATATATATTTTTTTTTTTTTTTTTTTTTGAGGAAGATTAGCCCTGAGCTAACATCTGCTGCCAACCCTCCTATTTTTGTTGAGGAAGCCTGGCCCTGAGCTAACATCCGTGCCCATCTTCCTCTACTTTATATGTGGGACACCTGCCATAGCATGGCTTGCCAAGCGGTGCCATGTCTGCACCCGGGATCCGAACTGGCGAACTCTGGGCTGCCGAGATGGAACGTGTGAACCTAACTGCTGCGCCACTGGCCCAGCCCCAACTTTTCTATATTTTTAACTTTCTACTTTTGTAATGGGAGAAAATAAACTGGAAAAAAAATAACCAAAACCTGGTGGCACAAAGCTATGCCTCCACATAGGAAAGGAAAATTAATGAACACAAAACTAATATCCTTACAGCCTGGACAGAATTGAGGATAGAGGATAAAAAACAATTCATATCACTTTCCTTCCTTTTTATAAATTTTGCTAAAATGTTTCAAGGGAAGAAATTAAAACTATGGGCATCTCTCAACTTTTAGAAGAAATATATCCAAGCAAATTTGATGATAAGTCAACTGTCTTAAAAGCATGTCCTATTTTGCCACTGGCTTATGAAAATATCTCACCAAAGGAAATAATCATCCTGTACTTTGACCTGAGCGTTTTGGGGGAAAATGGTTAAGTTTGAGCCAGGCTTATTTCAGACTGGGGTTTAGAAAATTGGTAAGTGGATATTTCAAATGTGTGAACGTTCAAAGTGGGGGTTCCCAGAGGGGAGGGGGTTAGAGGGAAGGCTGACATAGGCGAAGGGAATTAAGGGGTACAAGCTTCCAGTCATCAAATAAATAGGTCAAGGGGATATAATACACAGCATGGGGAATACAGTCAACAATATTGTAACAACTTTGATGACAGATGGTCATTAGTCTTATCAGGTGATCATTTGGTAATGTAAATAAACATCAAATCACTATGTCGTACAATTGAAACTAACACAATATTGTATGTCAACTATACTTCAATAAGCAAACAAAGGTGTGAGCACTCGTGTTTCATTTGAAGAGCTTAGATCTTGCTAACAGAGTGGAAAACATACTTGACCTAGTCAGAGAAGTCATAGAAGGTGAAAAAGGGGCCAATGAATTGGAGGTCCAAATGGAGTAAAAAAAAAAATATATATTGGAATGGAAATATTAGAATAAGAGAAAGAAGGGGCTGGCCTGGTGGTGCGGCAGTTAAGTTCTCATATTCCACTTTGGTGGCCCGGGGTTTACCGGTTGGGATCCTGGGTGTGGACCTACGCACTGCTTGTCAGGCCATGCTGTGGCAGGCCTCCCACATATAAAGTGGAGGAAGATGGGCACAGATGTTAGCTCAGGGCCAGTCTTCCTCAGCAAAAAGAGGAGGATTGGCAGCAGATGTTAGTTCAGGGCTAATCTTCCTCAAAAAAAAAAAAAAGAAGAAGAAGGGAAGGAAATTATAGAAGATAGAGGGTAAAGAGAGAGTTCCAAAAGGGGTGGAGACTATAACTGAATTTGCTGATGACAGACTGAAGCGGTGGTGTTTGGGAGGGGAGGGGTGTAGGGGGTAGTGTGAGAGTTGGGTCAGATCAGGGCTTATGTAGGGGAAAAGAATGTATATACATATGGCAATGTAGGGGTGATAGTGGATATTCTGAAAGACGTGGACTTTTGATGGTATTTGAGGTAAACTTGAATATAAGGTATGACTGCCAGTCAGAGAAAACCAGGTGACCAAATCAAGCCATAGCCCGTGGTCCTTAGCAGGACTAGCCCATAGGAGGTGTGAAAAGGTGCTAACTGAGTCAAAGAGACAAAAACTGCCACTTGAGTTCACTGCGGGGCGGAGGAGGCGTTTTTTATTTACTGTAAGTGATGTCTGAGTTCCAAGGGGGCAGAGTGGGTGACTAATCTAAATTTCTTGACAATGTCATTATCCCTATAAATGGAAGCTAATCAGCATCGTGGCTTGAAATAAAATATAGAAGATCTAAGGGTCCCACTGAGTCATGTGTACACCCCATACCCCCTGCCATAAGAAGAATAGATGAACTTGCCTATGTCAAGTCTCTTTTTGAAGGAAACCCCCTTGGAGGCTGTGGTCCCCTCCCTTTGACTTTACTCCCAACCATACATACACCTCTGGATACTGGTTTAGGTACAAGGTGCCATCTCCCCAAGACCACAGGCATTACCTGCAGCATGAGTCTGTCCCAGGTTCTGGTGACGCCACTGTTCTTCCACTGGTCGTCGTTGTTTGGAGGGCTGCTGTTTTGGTACCTCTCCAGCATCTGCTTCAGGAAGAGGTTGGGTGTGAACTGTGGTGGGAGGATCAGCAAAGAGGGAGAGTTAGCTCACCAGTCAGTCCCCAAGGAGGAAAGTGATTTGCTCGGCCTGTTGCTGGGGGCACTGAACATTGTCTCCTGGGGTAAAACTGCTCAGAGGCACCGAGTAGGGGTAGGGTGGGTGTGAGGCCGCTCTGGTTGGCTGAAGTCCCCCATCTCCAAAGAAATGGTCTCACCCCACCGAGACCAGGGTGGACAGGCCTTGCAGGGTGCCTTAGGCTAGGGAGTGGAGGAAAGGAGAGAAAGCAGGATGCTGCACTGGGAGGAGTCTTCGATGTGCTGGACTATTGATCATGCTGTTGGAGGGCCAGTGGCCCTGGCAGGGTGGTGAGGAGCGTGCAGTTAGAAGCTTGCGGCTGGCAGTCTCGCCGCCTGGACTCAGGATTCTTCTCTTTCGCTCACCAGCTGTGTAACTTTGGACAAAGTACTTTACCTTTTAAAGATTCATTTTTTTAATCTCTAAAATGACCATAGTGATAATACCTATTTCATAGGGTTACTATAAAGATGAAGTAAAATTATGTATTTATTATTAATGTGCGCATTAGGGTGCCTGGCATGGAGTAAGGTCTCAATACATGTCAGCTGCTATGATGATGATAGTGATGATTCAGATGCTCATTTTTGCTCTGTGCTTTTTGAGCCCATACTCACAAAGTCTCGTTGTGTTGCTGCCGTGATACAAGATGCCACTTCAAAGCCATATACGATAAACATCAGAATGAAATACTGGAAGGGAAACAAGAGAAATAAGAGAATGGCATTTGCTTCCAAAGAGAGATTTTTTAATTTATTTTTCAGCACATTAGTCTAAATATAACCACTCAATCATTCACGTAGTTATTCAACAAAGCCTGATTTATCAGCTGTTTGGAGCAAGACTTGGTGCTAGGTGTAACCAGCTCAATTCTCTCCTTTTTCCAGAGAACAAACGACCATTGAATACAGAGCTTTCTCAGTCCAGTATTCTGCATTTCCATTTTAACTGGGAAAAACAAATCCAAAAAGACGAACTGATATGTGTGTGTGTGTGTGTTTGTGTGTGTGTGTGTTTGTTCAATGGCTGGCAAGGGTCTTAGTGCATCAGATACTATGTAGAGCCTCGTATAAATCCCGTTTCCTTAGGAGGAATTTTCTTTATGGTTTACTGAAAATTTAGAATTATACAGGTCAGAAAACGATGAACTGGATCGTGCTTAATACCCATTGTCCCCCCGATGGTGTCCAGTCTCATCAGGGAGGAACAGACAGCCTCCAGGTGCACAGCTCTTCACTGGCATTCTTCTCTCATCCCCCACCTGTCCAGTTACATCAGGTCAGGGGAGTGAAACAGAGCTCACTGTGTGTTGTTTTTATTGGTGGTGGTAGTGTGTGTGTGTGTGTGCACGCACGTGGACATGCGCATGCACCCATGTGTGCACAAGATGCTTCCACACCACACTGCCCCTGTTTATGGCTGGAAAATATCTGAACAAGCAATGGCCTCTGAATCTGGGACGGGACTGTTTGCCAGGGCTCCCTCTTTGCCCTCCTCGGCCTTGCACCTATGCTTTTGGTCCTTGAATTCTTCTGGGGAAGGGGCTCTGCGGTCAGTGAGGGAGAGCAGGGGAGACAGTTCTCGCCCAGGGCGGGGAGGCTGTCTGAGCAGGACCCTCTGTGGCCCTAACCACTCCGCCCACAAAAAGTCTTTGGCGCCTTACCAGCAGGAGCATCTTCAGAGGCCTCATAACATTTCCCCCTGTCTTAGTTGCTGCCTTGTTCTTTGTCAAGAGCTTTGCTGGCTCCCCTTAAGGAGGCTCAGGACCCTTAGAGACACTCCAGAAAGGAGGCACAGGGTGCAGGTGTTTCTCCATCAGCCCCTTAGAGGGTGCTCTGCTCCTTTTCTGGGGCCACGGTGAAGAAGCTTCCCTCTCAGCTGAGTTCTCCTGGCTGCAGGCACACATGGTGGCCCAAAGTGAGACTGCGATGCAGGTGAAGCTCGTCTCTAGGGACGCCTGCCTCTCCTCTCCCTTTCCCTGCATTCATTTCCCCACCCTGCAAGAGTCGGGGCGGGAGTAACTCACGCTAAGGAAGCAGAGAATGTCAATGTTCTGCATTCCCTGGGTAGCAGGACAAGGTTAGATCACAGGAACAGTAGATCAACAAGCACTTTAGGTTGCTGGACTCGTTCCATAAAGGTGGAACTCAGGTTCTGTGGCATTTGGGGATGAGTTATTTCAGGGTGGGGAGTGGGAGTGGGGCCCCATCACAGTGTGAGAAACTGCTGGGGCCAGAGTAGAGGTCTAGACCCAATATGAAGGTTCTTAGCTCTGCCGGCTGCAAACGTGCTTCCATCTGCAAAGGCAGGGCGCAACCTTGCCGTCTGTGGCTTGGCAGAAGCCCCTCTGTGGTGTGCAGAGTTAGAGCCTCCACAGGCAGGCGGGAGAGGAAGCTGTCCTCTGCAGTGGGGGCATCTAGGTTTCCCAGGGGCCCCGAAGATCAGAGTGAATGCATCATATGAGAAGTGCAGGTTGTACAAAATCATCGGCTTTGGGCTCAAAAATGTCTGAAAAGGCTCACACTTTCTCTTAAAAATTCACACCTATTTTGCATTTTATATCCTAATGTATCAATGCCTGAATAATAGTCAAATAATATTTAAACTACTGATTGTCTAGAGAAAAAAATCTAATTATCAAGTTCTCACTCTGCCTCTCCTGTGGCCTATGTAGGTCCTGGCTGGACCTTTCGGGCACATGCAGACACCAGTGGGAGAAGCAAAGATCTGGAAAATCAGGGTTCCCCCTGCCCCATGTGTCTCCTCTGTACTAGAATCTTCTGGTCTTACAATAATGGAGGGCTTCCTTGCCCCCACACGGACAAGCTTCCCTGCAGGGAGAGCCTTCCCTCCTCACTCCTCAGCTGGCACTCTCTGCTCCCACCTACACCGCGAAAGCCAAAGCAGGATGCTAGGGAAGAAAAACAATCCACCAAAATTGGTCCAGGAGACAGCTGTAGAGAGTTTTAAGGTCTCACCGCCAGAAGAATTTTCCTGTTGGACTTCATGATGCCCACGATGCCTAGAACGGACAGGCAGAAGAGGCAGATGCCGACAAACATGCCGATCCAGGCTGCACCATAGATGTCGTCATTGTTGGTGGCTTCAAGCAGCGGGTAGAGGCTGTGTTGGTCGGATACAAAGAAGATGCACTCTGCGGTCAGGGCGATGCCGCACATCTGGAAGCAGAAAGGGTTCTGTCAGGCTGGCGGCCAGGAGAGCAGCTTTGGGAAAGGGGGTAGAGAAGTGGGTGAGGAAGAAAGACTAACTCTGTCCTCTGCATAGGCTCTAAGCAACTGACTTAAACTCTTCATAGCCAGGAAATCACATAGCTCCTTCCAGCTGCTAATTGGTTGCATGCCTCCTTCCACATGTCACTCTGTCTTATTGCTGTTTGGGAAAAGACCCAAACAATTTCAGACCATCTATAAAGTCCTTGGGGCATGAGCCATTCAAACAACATCTTCCAGTGTGAAGATAATCTTCCACCCCACTCCCATTGCCCGTCACCCAAATTCCTGGACTGTAATATTTCAACCGGCCGTGGTCATATTTATCAGTGCCAGAGAGCCACTAGATGTTAGAGCTGGAAGGAACCTTGGTGGTCCTCTTTCCCACCCCCTGTATTTTATAGATGAGGGATCTTGGCCCTGAAAGGCAGTGACTTGTCCAAAGTCACATGGAGTCAGAGGCAGAGCTGGGTCAAGAGCCAGAGATCCTGACTGCTAAGTGCTTTCTCACCACACTGTGCCCATACACCTTGGCCTCGGGGCTACTCTCACATCCTGGTGCTGGCTTCTGTATGAGGAGAACAGGAAGATGCAAACATCTGTCCCCAGCAGCCTTAACAGCAGAGTCCCACGGAAGTCAAACCAAGGTGAAATAGCAAAGAAACACGAAGCGTGTGTGTGGTGGGGAGGGCGTGGACGCTGACTGTGGTTGACATGGCTCTTTTTAGATTCTCCTGTTTTAAAGTTGGGAGGGCAATATCTATTTTTTTTAACCATGGTCTTTTGACATATTACGTAGTTATATATGATTATTTATATAGTTCAATTCTAGCTGGCATATTTTACTAACACATTTCTTAAAATAAAGAAAAGATGTAGGGAGCCAGTAATTATATCATTATTTTCCTCTAAACTTTCACTTTTGATTGATCTAAAATCATGATTACAGGAAAAGCAGAATGTCCTGAAAAATACTCAATACTTACACCAATAACCACATTTCCAAAAATCAGCAGGCCCTGGAAGCAACGAACAGTGGAGTCGTCCTTGGCCATCTTCAGGATCCCCCAGCAGCTGCAGACACAGTGGAGAACATTACTACTTAATAGGAGCAGGTGACAATTCTGCTGAAGTCCCCTGACATGACCGAATCACGCTGCTGTGTGTTGCCTTCCTGTGTTCCAAAGCATCCAAACCATTTTGGGCACTAAGCTCAGTAATCACTGTAATTTTATAAAGAACAAAAAAAAGTAAAGACTGCCAGGCCACAGTCAGTGACTTTCAGGAGTTCGTTAGCATGCGGAGTATACAGACCACGTACAGTCATCCCTCCTTATCTGGAGCAGATACGTTCCAAGACCCCCAGTGGACGCCTGAAACCATGGAGAGTACTGAACACTATATATACTATGTTTTTTCCTGTACAGACATACCTATGATAAACTTTGATTTATAAATCAGGCACAATAAGAGATTAACAACAATAACTAATAAAATAAAACAATTCTAACAATATACTGTAGTAAAAGCTACTGTAGATCTTAGCCACCTCAGCATGCGATTTTTTTCTTCCCTTATTAAGATGAGAACTTTCACTTTTTCACTTAAAGGAAGCAGTTTACGGCTTCTCTTTGGCATCCGAATTGCCAGCATCACTACACTTGCACTTAGAGGCCATTATTAAGTAAAATAAGGGCTCGTTGAACACAAGCACTGCGAAACCGCGACAGTGGATCTGATACTGAGAGGCTGCTACGTGGCTAACAGCCGGGTCCCTATACAGTTTGGATACCCTGGTTAAAGGGACAAGTCACATTCTGGGCAGGATGGAGCAAGATGGCACGAGATTTCATCACGCTACTCAGAACAGTGTGTGTTTAAAACTTATGAATTGGGGCCGGCCCTGTGGCCGAGTGGTTAAGTTCACACACTCAGCTTCGGCGGCCTGGGGTTTCACTGGTTCGGATCCCAGGCGCGGACAAGGCACCACTCATCAGGCCACGCTGAGGCGGCATCCTACATGGCACAGCCAGAGGCACTCACAACTAGAATATACAACTATGTACTGTGGGGTGTTGGGGAGAAGAAGAAGAAAAAAGAAGATTGGCAACAGATGTTAGCTCAGATGCCAATCTTTAAAAACTAAATAAATAAAACTTATGAATTATTTATTTCTGGATTTTTCCATTTAGTATTTTTGGACCATGGTTGAACAGGAGTAACTGAAACCAAGGAAAGCAAAACTGCCATATGGGGGACTACTGTACTTCTGAGTGATGGACTGAGGCCCCGCCAGTCACCACAGGCACACTTGAGGTGGCGATCACTTCGGGCAGCCCCAAAGCACACGAGGGTCCTTGGTCTAGCTCTTCACACGTTTGGTCCTGGAAAACTGAAACCCAAAGGGTAATCCCATGGCCAGAGTTGGCAGACAGTTCCCACATGAACTGTTAGGCAGCTGTTAAAAAGCATTATTTCCAGAAGATTTTATCTTCAAAAACAGTTGGCAAATAAAAAAGTACCCAGACACACAAGTTGGGGAGAAAAGAGGGACTGATGTTTACTCTCTTCTATGTGCCACTCCACTAGATACTTTACATGCACACATCTGATTCTCATTACCCGATTAGGAAGAGAAAGAGAAAGGGTGAGAAGGCTCATTTTGCAGATGAGGCAACTGAAGCTTAAATTTAGGTAAATTAAGTTCTCTGGGGTCATACAACCAGTGAGCGGGAGGCTGGAGACCTTGGTCTATGTGACTCCAGAGACCAAGCTCATTCTCCCAGCCCGCACTGGCTGCCAGAATTATTTACAAGGTTTAGCGCTTTGTATGCCACCAAAAATAAGCGTCTCCCTCTTTGAGGATTCTCTGGAAGGAATACGAGGGTAAGTGTTTGGTCAATTACTTTGGCTTTGTTTTTTTTTTTTTTAAAGATTTTATTTTTTCCTTTTTCTCCCCAAAGCCCCCTGGTACATAGTTGTGTATTCTTCGTTGTGGGTTCTTCTAGTTGTGGCATGTGGGACGCTGCCTCAGCGTGGTCTGATGAGCAGTGCCATGTCCACGCCCAGGATTCGAACTAACGAAACACTGGGCCGCCTGCAGCAGAGCGCGCGAACTTAACCACTCGGCCACTGGGCCAGCCCCAATTACTTTGGCTTTTGTACGTGAAATACCTGGAGAAAAGCCATCCGCATCTCTTACTGCCTTATTAATTAATCACTTCGTGCATTCATGCTATAAATAAAAATGTATTAAATAGTACAACTTGTGCTGTGAGATATACAAAGATATGTAAGGGAGATTGTTGTATTCTAGGATTTCATTCTCTAGTAGCGAAGCTATGTTCCTAAATCATTCTAATTCATCTAGGAAGACCCTAGGCTCTGTGGGAGTTCCGAGGAGGGAAGATGTAAGCCTTGCAGAATCTGTGTGGTTTTGCTAAGTCGACTAGAGCAGAGTGGGTGTGGGAGGAAGGTGGGGCGGGGGACATTCGAGGGAAAGGGAAAGTCGAGGCGTAGAGAGCTAGACGAGCAAGGTCCCCAGGGGAGAGCAAATGAATCAGTTTGGCTGAAGTCCTGGTTTGTGCAGGGGATCAGTGGGAAGCAAGCCTTCTAATTTGACCTAGACCTTGCTTAATTTTAACTTCATTGATACATTCTAATGTGAGCACTAACAACCTCCAGGTAATCTTAAACATCTTTAAATATTTCCCTTACTTGTTCACCTGGGTAGCTATGGGAATTGAAGGAATTAAAATTTATGAGTGTTTTTGGCCCAGAATTGGCATATAAGGGGTACTCCATCAATGTTTGCTGAATGAATAGAAGAATTTGGGCTATTGGTACCAGATCCCTATGTGTAGTTCCTGCTTAGAAATCCCGTTCATTTCTTTATGCTTGGAAATATCATTTCATGCTTAGAGAGGTCACTCATTCCTTCCAGTGAGTGTCGCACACTAGACTGAGTGGAGCCCGGGTGCCCTGAAGGAGTTAATGCACCGACCCCACCCAGGGGGAACCTTCCTCACGCAGCCAGATCAGTCACCTTGTCAGGTTCATTACTGGTATGCACTGACATTGCTCCTGACCGGTCGGGTTACCATCTGAACTAGAAACACAAATAAATACACTGTGACAGGTAGAAGTTCAGACAACATAAGTATAGAGAGCAAAGGGCAAAAATCTGGAGAGGCCAAATTCACCAACCGGTACTGACTACGAACCCATTTGCCAGGTGGTGGCCTATTGGTGGTGATTAGTTGGGCTTAAAGAACAGAAAGAAGACCATTCGTTCTTTCAAGGAATTTAAAGTGTGATTACAGCAACACGGATTCAAAGCAAAAATGACCATGCCCAGTAGAATAAAGGGGGAGAGTAGGGTTGTGCACCAAAGAGGGGCTTTCTGGGGGCAGAAAGGAGCTGAAGGGACCCTGAACAAGGAATTTGGCCCCAGCGATGACCCAATTGTGCCCCATAACATGCATATTTTCCCAAAGATGACTCCACCACACAGAGATTTACAAAGAGGGGAAGAGACCAATGAATTTTCAGTGGGAAAACTGCAAGAGTGAGCATGAGGGTGGGGAAGTGAGATAAGAGTGGGAGAGAGAAGGAAGGAGGCAGACACGAGCTTGGTTTGAGCAACAAGATGCATGGACTGGAGAAATCTAGACAGGCCAGTGGTAAGAAAGGCCAGGGAGGCCGCCCTGGGGAGGCAGGGGCTGGATTTAGGAGGGGCAGGAATGTGTGGATGGGCAAGGAGCTCTGAAGTCGCTGACCACTAGGTTGTTCTCCTGCCTCACTACATTCTCTCTTCTCCTTCAGGCCTCTGGCATCAGTGGCACTTAACAACTTAGAAAGTCACTCCTCTCTTCCAAAATAATGAAATGATGAGGAAAGCTGTCATTTAAGGAGCACTTGCAATGTTCTCGGTGCATGCTGGGCACTTACTGTTCATCCTGTCAACTGAGAGATGGGTATTTTTACCAAAATCTGCATTCGTTTCCTATGGCTGCTGTAACAAGTTACCACATTCTTAGTGGCTTCAAACCACATGACCGTATTCTCTTACACTTCTGGAGGCCAGCAGTGTGAAATGAGTTTCATGGGGCTAACAGCAAGGTGTCAGCAGAACTGCCCTCCTTCCGGAGGGTCCAGGGGAGAATCTGGTTTCTTGTCATTTTGCAGACGAAGACAAGGAGGCTTGAAAAGATTAATTACCCTGCCCGAGGCCTCATTGCTAGAAAGTGCAAACGCTGAGATTCAAACCCAGGTCACACCCACAACTAAAATACATAACTATATACTGGGGGGATTGGGGAGAAAAAGCAGAAAGGAAAAAAAAAAAAACCCAGGTCTGCCTGGCTCCAGATCGTTTACTTAACCCTTTCCCATTTGTAAAGTCCTGCCGCAGAGCAAATCTTTTCAGTACCAGAAGCCGCTGCCTCGCTTCCTTGCCAGCCCTGGGAGCAGGAGGGTAGACACAGCTTCCTGCTCAGAAGATCGTGCTTTTGTGAAGGCTGGAATCACGAGCCTCTTGCACTCACTTCTCCAGGTTCCTGTCTCCTTAGCTCCTCACACTGCATGAATAGCGGCACATTTTCCTCAAACCCAGGCCGCACCCACACGTTTTCACAGAAAATCTGTCTAAATGTATCCCAAACCTGCAGCTCTCGCACCCCCACCTCGGGACCGAAGTTGTTAGAAGGTGCACCCGGGCAGAGAGTCTGCATCTCTCAGCCTCTCCTTGGCCACTGGCAATTAGACTAGGTTGGTGTCTAGAAGACCCAAAACATTTGTTGTACTCCCCAAAAGACTGCAAATGTCAAGAGGGGTGGCCATTAGGGAGCCAAGGGTGGGCTTCTGGCACCTCACAGTGTAGTCCGGTGGCTGTGGTCTAATGGTGAGCACACTGGACTCGGCGTCAGAACGCCCAGATTCAAAGCCCCGTCTTGCTCAGTCCTCATGCTATAACCCTGGGCAATGCCACCCAGGTCTTCTTCCTCACTTACAAAATGGGTAAAACACAACTTGTTTGATGGAGTGGTTGTGATCACTGAGATAAAAGAGGCAGGAGTGGTTGGCAAACACCCAGATTGTTTACAAATGTAGGAAATGACAAATAATTCCCAGGGGGATGCTCAGGAGGGGCGGCCTACTGGGCTATGGCCATAGAAGGGAGGTTGTAATGGTGACTGGTCCCACAGCCAAAGGCTCCCAGGTTGAGGTGAAGCTGCCCCTCCCACCTTCCCTCTGCTCCCTGTTCAACGGTTGCTCTGCTGGAGGAAGCCTTACCCGTCTGTGCCGATTTTTATTCCCCATGAAGGATTCATGGGGGAAAAAAATCTTTTTGGGGAAGGAAAGAAAGCTTCTCAGTTGCGCTTGGGGTGTGGCGAGAGGCAGGTACCAAGCAGCACGTCCGCGAGGGAGGGGCCCTGTGTGCATTCCATCAGCATTCCTGAACAGCTAACACCCAACGCTGGGCCTCGGCCATCCTGCTTCAGCCAGCTCTGGGGCCTCTGCTCCGGATTGCGAGGTGGTGCAGGGATGGCCCTCGATGTCCTCCTCTGTGCTGGGGCTGCTTTCTCTTTGACACAGAAGGGACTCAGAGGGGACTCCATCCTGCTCCCTTTGTGCATTCTTTCCTCCTGCTATCAACCTATGAATGGCTTCCTGCACTTTATTGCACTTTATTGTCCTCCAAAGCAGGACGAAGCCCTGGGACCCTGTGTTATTTGTCTTTCTAGGTCCAAAGTGGCACAGTGCCTGACACATAGTAGGCATGCAATAGATTATTTTGCTAAACAAAAGAGCAGATAAAGTAAATTTTAAAATGTCTATTTGAATGAATGAGTGAATGCATGAGTGAATTTTCTGCCTACACCTTTATTGCAGAACAAGTAGAGAGTTTGGTGAAGTAGAGAGAACAGGGGCTTTCCACTGACTTGGGTTTGAATCTTAGCTCCACCATTCAGCAGTTTTGTGACCTCGGGTGTTACTTAATCCTGTTCAGCTTCATCTCTACATGGGTATCGTAATCCTCATGCTGAGAGTTACCGTGAAAATTAAACGAGAATATATGTGAAGTTCTGATACAATATTAGTTACCCATCCAACATTAATTTCCTTTACTTTTGCCTCGGTTTCCTGAAGCAGACAGACCAGAGCTAATAGACTAGGGAGTGGTGAGGGCACCTGAAGCTAGTGATTTAATTTTGTTTTAAAACAGAGCCACATTTTCAAAGGACTCATGGAACTATGATTTCAACGTGGAACTCTAATATACAAAAGCTGATCAAAATCTGGCCAAAAGAGGAGCGGGGAGCCTGGGCCTCCCAGAGCTTCCCCTCGTCAGGTCTAAACTTCTAACCATGTGGCTAGCCAGAGTGGTTGGAAACCACCATTCTAGAGCTAACACAAATGAAACATGTAGGCAAATTACTGAGCTCAGAGGCAGTTACCCAAGACATTGGAAGACACTCAAGAGTGAAGCTGGAAAATCCTAGTCAAAATGTGTAAGTTGATATCACGCAGTCTCTGCGTCAAGAAGACTCCCGTTCAGTGGAAAACTTCTAGGAAAGACCCCCGGGCAACGGAGGCCAGTGAGTTTACTTCCATTCTAGACAGCTGGCGGAATGTTAGGAAGGGCTGTGTTCCTGGGGCACTTCAAGGTGGGGGCAGCGTGATTCCTGCAAGAGGAAACAATCAGACCTGGCTAAGCTAGGGCTCTTGGAAGGCTATTAAATGCCCATGCATAAGGACAGACTCATCAACTTATTTAGGTTAAAAGAAGAAAAACTCTGATAAATTTCCACACTGATGGCTATTAAAACAAAATTATGAATTTCTTGACCTCTCCAAAGGGCATAGGCACGGAGAGAGAAAAAAAGGGAGGGACAAATGGACCCTTCTCTACTTCCAGAATATAAACTATGGTGTTCTCTGGGGCCTGGTAGTAGCTGTGCCTTAAGAAATTAATAACTTCTTGAGTTTTGGTCTGCCTGCCTGATAAGGAAGTATTGAAACAGAGACCCTGGGAAGGTTAATTTTATGTGTCAACTTGACTAGAATATGGTGCCCAGTTGTTTGGCCAAATACCAGTCTAGATATTGCTTGAAAATATCTTTTAGATGTTATTAACGTTGAAATCAGTAGCCTTGAGTAAAGCAGATTACCTTCCATAATGTGGTGGGCCTCACCCAGTCAATCGAAGGGTGTAAGAGCAAGGACTGACGTTTCCTAAAGAAGCAGCAATTCTGCCTCAAGATTGCAGCATAGAAACGCTGTCGGAGTTTCCAGGTGGCCACTTTCAGATTCAAGACTGCAACATCAACTTCTTAACCGAATTTTCAGGCTGCTGGTCTGCCCTACAGATTTCAGGCTCACCAGCCTCCACAACCACGTGAGACAATTCTTTAAAATGAACCTCTTTCTCTCTCTCTCTATCTTATTGGTTCCATTTCTGTGGAGAACCCTGAATAATACACCCCTTGATTTGGATTGATTTATATTTTTTACAGGAGGAAATAAATGATCATTTTCTGATGCTTCCTGAGACCATTTTACCCTTTCCTTCCAGTTCAGATGCCAGCCCCTAACAGCTGGCTCAGATGAAGTCAACACTTTCTGTCTCCCTTCCACACAGTGATGCCAGAGCGAACTTTCTAAAGCAGACATTCTCAAATGATCATACAGAGCACAGAGAGTCTACCTACTGGGGCAACATACTTTGATGCCAAAATTGAGTAATTGCCGTCATTTCCTAATTTGAAGAAAAATTAATGATGAAAATTTGTCATTTCAAGCCTTTTCCTCTCACAGATTTTTCTTCAGTCTTAGGTATCTGCTACCACCTGTCTAGCTGGAATCTAGTTTATAGTACGAATTTAGGTCAAAATGATCTACTTACTTTAAATTTAATATATCCACACTTTGTAGTGTTCCACAAAGATAAACGTGCCTTCGAGGTGTCAGTCCCTTAATCAGTCTTGAGACCCACCGTCCTCAATCACAGCTCTGAGTTTCCATCACTCCCCTGCTTCAACCCCTTCAAGGCTCCCTCTTGCCTCCATTTAAAGGGGAACCCTGGAGAGCTCCCGCCCCACCAACCGCCTCAGCCACAGGCTCCTTCTTACTTCCTAACGCCTCACGGCTCCACTTGTCCGCCCATTCTCTCCTGCCGACCCACCTCTTCAAATCCGGATTTCTCCCGTACTGCTCTGTCGCACTTGAATTTGGGAACTTTCTGGCTTTGAGCTCTTGGAGACAGACCAATGACTTCCCTTGCCTATATCTACAGGCTTTGTCCAGACTCAACCATTTCATTTTCCTTCTGGCACATGGAAGAGAGGGTGGGCAATTTCAGAGATAAGGCACAAACTCCTTAGCCCACCAGCTTCCCAAGGACCTGCTGCTTACCTTCCTCCGACCCTCGGAGCGTCCTCATCATGCATCCAGGAGGCCTTGCGCTTCGGATGGCTCTGCCTCTGGAATCCCTGCTCTCATTTCTGCCCACTGAACTCCTTACCACCTTCTGAAGTTCAGCTGAAACCTCTTCTTTCCCCATCGACCCTTGCCCAGAAAGATCCTTGCTTCCACACCTCCCTCTCTGCCCTGAGCAAACAGCTCTCCAGGGAGCTCAAACCGTGTCCTGTTTGGTGGGTCCATGTGTGTGGCTTTTCTTCCCTGCTCGCCTGTGCCATGGCAATCTAGCCTGGTACTTTGTTACCTCTTTTCTTTACCCAAGTTTGTTTAATAAGTTATTCTGAATCCACAAAGGAATAGATGGCCATGCATTTAAAAAGTCAATTTGACAAATAACTGCACTAAAGAAACAAAATTATAAACTTTCAAATTAATTGATGAGTGACACATCTAGAAGTCAATGACTACACTCTCGGTAGTTTTGGTCTAACTAAGAAGGTATGTGACGAGGGAGAAATTAAGGTGTCATTTATCCTAGGCCATTATTGGCCATGTGTCCATTCACAGCATCACAGGATGTCAGCTCTGGCTGCCAACTTGGAGGATTTGTAGTCAGTGCCCTCAGTGTACAGATGAGGGATCTAAGGCTCCAAGAGGGGAAGTGACTTGTTCAAAATCATCTAGGTATCATTTGCAGAGTCAAGATTCGAGTCCTGATCTCCTGACCCTTAAGCCAGACTTCTATTGAATTTGTTGCATTCTTCTTCTTCTTCTTTTTCCTTTTGTGAGGAAGATTGGCCCTGAGCTAACATCTGTTGCCAATGTTCCTCTCCTTTATATGTGGGACGCTGCCACAACATGGTTTGATGAGCGGTGTGTAGGTCTGTGCCCAGGATCCGAACCTGTGAACGCCAGGCTGCCAAAGTGGAGTGTGCGAACTCAACCACTATGCCACCAGGGTGCCCTGCATTCTTCTTTTTAAGGTAGAGAGATACCACCTCTCTTTACTTTTCTTTAAAATTAAGAGAAACTCTGAATGCCCTGCCCTTGAGCCTGCCTTTCCCTTACAAGTTAAGCCACTGGGGGAGTCACATAAACAAAGCTGGCGAGGAGAGAGCCTTCCACCTCGCCCTCCATTCAAAGTCATCCTCACTCCTCACCCAATTTCTGAAATCCCACGACTAGAGAATGACCCCTTTGCTCCTGATTTAGAGTGCAAATACCTATAAAAGAGGCACATGGAGTCTGACGAGGCATCAATGTCAATGCCTCACTGGGAATGATTTTCTCAGATTCTTTCCTATATTTCCAGAGAGAGAGGAAAGACACCACATGAGGGAAAGAGGCCCAAGGAGAGGGCAGAGCCTAGACAGATGGCGTCCTAACTCGTGATCTAGGGGCATGGGGCTGTCTGTCTGTGGATGGAGACTGACTTCTGGTGATAGGGGGCGTCTTCCCTTCCTCCCTACCCTTTTAGGCCCCAGTATGTAGCAGCTATTTCAAATATGGGGTCTACAGAAACTTTCCCATGTTATTCCAAAAATCGCCTCCCTCATGTGTGTTAGACGGATTTTTTTTTTTCTTTTTAAACCTAGCAGGGCTGGAAAGGAAGCAAACGGGGTGAATTTTAAAAAGTGGGATTGGTAGAGGGCACAGGGCAGAATAGTGGCTGTCGCTTCAGAAACAGCATTGCCTCTGACTGAAAGTGCAGCTCACCTCACGAAGTTTTCCATGTGCAGGAACGGCCCCCGTGGGCCCCACCCTGTGGAGAACTGCCCGGCGGCCTGGCATCAGGATGATTTACTCCAATTGCTCAACACTCTGCAAGTTCCTTTGCTCTGAGGAGTGTAGATTTTTTAAAAGGCTAGAGTTTTCTTTTTTTTCTTTTTTGTGCCTTCATTCAGTTTGTTTTCTTATAAAAATTATTCAAATCCGTAGTGTTGATGTTTCCAGACACACTGAATAAGGTTCAAAACCATCGCTAACTAAACAAACCAACTTTCCAAGCAGAAGAAAAAGACGTGAGACTCACCCGCCAAGTGTGAGATCATTTTTTTCAAGTTCATTGCCTCTCTTCCTCACCCAAGTTTGTTGGACCAGAGAACACACAAACCACACCTCAAACTCTAGCTCATGCTAGAGAAATTTGGGTTAACAAAAGGGAAAAAAAAAGGAGAAACAGGAGAGGAAGAAACAAACACAATATGCTGTTGCTTTAGGCCTGACCCTGAAACCCCGGACAGGAATAGACGCCTGTGTGACTTAGAGGCGAGAATAAAGATGGGTGTGGAGATTTTAGATGAGGACAATTCCTGCTCTGCTTAAATTTAGGGTAGGAGGAGTCCCTGGGAACGCTGAAAAGAGGAGCTGGTTCCCATGGCCGTGATACCATGGCTCTCAGCCTCCATTAGTTTCTCTTGCTTTAAAGCTTTACACCCGCTCTGACCAATATGGTAACTCGTAGCTGCATGTAGCTATTTAAATTCAAATTAATTCAATTAAATAAAATAATACATTCTTTAGTTGTACTAGGCACATTCCAAGTGCTCAACAGTCACATGTGGTTAGCAGTTATGTATAGAACATTTCCATCATCACAGAGAGTTCTAGTGGACAGCACTGCTGTGATGTTCTCACCCCAAGTCAAGGAGCAAGATGCAAGCAATGGCTCAGGCCTTCTCAGCCAAGCAAGGACCTCCAGTGTGGGCAACGGCAGCAGGATGCCCGGACCCAGGGCAGGAGGACTATGGAGGTTCCTTGGGGAGGTGAGATCAGCATACCTCCTCCTGAATTTGGTGTCTGCCTCAGTTAGGGAGCAGTGGCCCATCAGGGGCGTGGACAGCCTCGCATGGCAGTGAGGCCCAGATTCCAGCATATTCTAGGACTGGTCAGTGTTTGCTCTGGGTAAGAATGTAAGCAGAAAGGTCAAAAAGAAATTCTGAGGTTTCATTTGTTTTTCTTGACTAGATGGTATCTAAGGTCTCTGTTGGATTTACAAGTCTATTTTTCTTTCCAGGTAGTTAAAAAAAATAGGTGAGTTGATTTTTAAGCTTATTATAGCAGAGAGCATAAAAGTCTGTTGTAGCAGAAAGCAAAATAAGAAATTTTTCTCCTGATCAAGAAGAGTTAATCAAAAGAAAACTTATTTCTTTACAATTTTGAAAATTATATAACTCAAGTTATACATACATATACATATATATATATATATAACTGAAACGTGTATATATATAAAATCTAAGTGAGCTCTTTCTTCTGGTGCTTAGCGACTCTATTTAGGCAAGAAATGATCAATAAACATTGTCTTTAATTAAATGAAGACATTAAAATTAATAAAAATTTAAAAATCTTCAAAGCTAGTTATAAGTGGGGCATTAAACTTATAAACATAAAATAATACCAGCATTATTTGAAACTAAATTTGTATTATGTGTAGAAATGTCATTAGAACAAAAAATATATTTAGGACCTTCGGATCCTGGTGGATCAACTAATTGGCAAAGAGTAAAAATAAATTATGTAAAAATAACATTTGTAGATAAAGCTAATTTGTTGACTTATTTCAACTGACACATTTTATTAAGCAGAACTGTTTGCAGAGAAGAAACGTGAGTACACTCACTGCCTCACAAATCCCATTACGAGTTGGCAGGACCAAACCGTTTCTGACAAGCCATCGGGGAACTTTTTCTCTTCTAGGCTAAGAGACTGATTATTAAGAAAGAACATGACCCCTTTCCTTAGAATTCCTTTTGCTTTTCTGACTGCACAAGGAAACTGGGCATCCACACAGAAGTCTCTCTCAGATTTAGTCAGGAGATACAGGTTTTCCCAGGGTTCTTGGATTTTTCCTGGTCTGTGAGGAAATTTGAGGTTGGAATCGGGATGGGGAATAACACCCCCGGTAGAACTTTAATTTCAGTTCTGAGAACTGAACAATATATCAGAGGGTTTAAGAAAGTAATTTGTACAGTTTCAAGTAAAAGAATCACAATATTCTAAAGTACAAAAAATGACAGACTATGCCTCAGGAAATTCATTTCTTCTCCTTTCCCTTTCAGACCCCTAGCACCCCTCCCAGGAAAGCAACCCCACCATAGAGAGTGCGGTTGGCTTCCCTGCCCAGCGACATCCATCTACTCACAGCGCCGTCTCCTCCTCCTGGCACCGGGCCGGCTGCTCTGCGAGCCGCGCTGCCCTGAGGTCCTTTTCTACCCTGCGGCAGTTCTTCCAAGCTCTGGCACCAGGAAGGGTCTGTGATTGGGGGGAGGCCTCTCCCATGGGCTGAGCCTGAGGCTGCCTGAACCTGCCTCGCCGAGGCCGGAAGTCACAGGAAACTCCGCTGGTAGATTTCTGCTGCTCTGCAATGAGTGATTCTGACAGATGGAAGCCCGGGACCCCGCTCAGCGCATCACTCCTCTGGATTCCTTCTGCGTCTGGGCTTCCTCGAACACACACTCGAGGCTTTCGTTTTTGTTCTGATTTGATTTATTAGTGTGATTTGATCCTTTGTTCTGCTTTTGTGCATTAAAAGTCCTCTCTATTGTCCTGACTGCTCAAAGTCACGCTGGTACATGTTTATCTGTCTAAGGTCTTGTGTAGTTTCAGTATCTGTTAACTTGCATCTGCTACATTACGGGGAAAGTAATTGCCCAAGTAACGCTCACACTGGAGGGGGTCCAAAGACTAAAAACGGGCAAGAGATCTGGAAACAGACTGGGAGAAATTCAGGCATAGAGAGAGGGCTCAAGTACTTATCTGACGATGTCCCGGTCCACCCTTCCCTTCCTGCCTTTCTTCTGGAGTCGCCATGTGTCGCACACAGCACCAACATTTCTTTTGAGGTTTAATTTTTATTTTGGACAGTTTTTTTTTTAAGATAAAAATCAGGTGAGGAGGGGCTTCTTCTACCCTAAACATTTCAGAAAATGCATAAAATTTCCATGGTAATAATATTAGAAGTCTCACCCATCAGTTGAATAAATAGAAGGAAGAACTGGAGAGAGATTTTGAAGGCCAGAGTTTGGTGTCTAATTCACAGTTGTTAGAAAGATCGTTTCCTCATGATTTCACTATTTGTTGCTGTTTGGTTCAAAAAATAAGGACTATCCAGGACTTACAGATAGATGCCTCTGGCTGTGGTGGTTGTAGTGGGAGTGTTTGTAAGTGTGTTTGCACGTACAGCACCAACATTTCTTTTAATGGCTGCGTAGCATATCATGGTGCGCGTGCGCCACAGTTGATTTAGCCTGGTGTTAGCGATGGATGACGGCCGTACTGTTAGAATTTGCTGAGTACTTAAATCAATAGACTCAGTTGTTCCTCATGGTTCAGGACCAGCTCTATCACAGGTGAGGCTCTTCAGGAAGCAGACTCTGAGACAGAGTTTAGTGGGCAGTGCATTTATTAGGGATTCAACATCCATGGGAAGGAGACGGAAGAAACAGGTGTGGGCAGAGGGAGAAGTGGAGCTGCCAGGAAGTGGAGACAGCCTTGGGCAATTCCCTCCTTCTAGCCCCAGGAAACTCTGAGGAAGACGGCCTGCCTCAGTTGTTCTGCAGTGGGCCCCTCTGCGGTCAGGCCTTAGATATGGGTCGCCCTGGGAAGGCAGCTCCCTGTAGCTGAGGCAATCCCGGAAGGGGGCTGACAATGGGGCTGGAGCTGCCAGTACCCTCAGCAGCCGGGCAGCACGTTCTACCTTGCGGGGGCCTGCACAGGGCATCTGTGTCCATCACATGCCTTCTTCCTCCTCAGCTCTCCAGGGCCTGGTTAGATACAGCATCATAATTCACACAGTGGAATTCTATGCAATTGTGAAAAATGATGCCACAGAAAAATATTTAATGACATGGAAATACATTCATTCATTTATTCAACAAGTATTTATTGAGAATTTATGATATGTCAGGCACTCTTCTAAGTGCTAAAAATGAAAAAAGCAAATTACAAAAGAGTTTGTATAATTTGACACATTTTAATTTTTTTAAAAGGATATACATATATATGTGAGTTAAAGAGTTAGGACGAATATAAAATAAATAACAGGGTTATAGCTGGATGATGTGATATGAATGACATTTTTTCCATTTTTTTGGTAGTTTCTTTGTTTACAAAGGATCTATATCACAATCATAAAAAAGAGAAACATGCAAGTTATTAAAAACATGTGCCACATATGGAAATCTTTGTGATAAAGTACTAAGGAAGCAAACGAGCAGAGTTTCCATTCATGTCTTAGGCATTTTATTTTCTATTACTAGAATGATGTGGGGAGAAGATAAACACGAATCTTTTCAAAATAGGTAAAATGAACACAAAACCCAATAACAAGAAACAAGAGACTAGCCAGGAAAAGGAAGATTAATTTTCAGACAATAACTGCAGCTGATCACATGAGGAATTTCAGGTCCTTAATGTATAATATGATTGATTGATTTTCCAGTAATCGCTTTCTAACTGTGTTCTGTTAATCTTTCCTTTCCCTCTGGCTAGGTGGCTCCCTTAACCACATCTTAACCCAATTCCAAAACTCATCAGTAAATTCTCATTACTAAAAATCTCAGTTCAGTTGGAAAGACCCAGATTTTTCTTCCTATCACTACAGTTTAGACTTGGGACTCCAGTGGTTTGGGAGTTTGAGGGAGAAGGAGGGAGGTCTTCTCTCCAATAATCCCCCTCCCAACTCCCTGTATACGCCCCTCTGGAGTGAAGCGACGTCATCTGATGTGACCTGGGAGAGGCTGCTGTCCTTTCTGTTAGTCATCATCACCACTCTCCACCATCTGGCTCACCGCGAGCAGCCTCAGCGTAGACGGGGGTGCTGTATAGATGTGGCTGATGAGAGTTCTCGCAGAACCCCAACCAGCTCCCCTAAGCACCAGGGGGTGCTCTGCCCCTTCATTGGTTTGCAGCCAGTCTGTATCCTCCAATCTCACCTACACTCCAGGATTGCCAGATCCACCCTCAGTACCTCTTAGAAATCTGGAGCTAAAGGGGCTGCGCATGCCGCCTTTGCTTGGCTAGGCCACTGCACCATCCCCTCCAATGCTTTTCCTTCTCTGTAGTTGTTCCAAGGCAAGTTAACAAGCTTGGTGCCTAATGCGATTTCTAACTGGGCTACAAGATGTCAGTCCTATACACACCCTCACACTTTCCAGCCTTTCTGGGGCTTCTCTCTCTCATCTTTGGGACGAGGAACCACTGGAACATTCACAAACATTGCACTCCCTAAACAGACCCCTCACTCCAAATCCACTTTTTTATGGGGGAGGGAAGGAGCTGTAGTGTAAACTGGGCAGGAAAGCAACTGGCCCCGCATCTGGAGGGTCTTCAAATTAGGAATGTGGGTAATAACGCTTTTTGCTCTAGTCACCGGTTTCAGGAAGAAAGACTTCTAAAACCATCATGCTGTCTGCCATATTTTCAGTACTTCCTAAAGTCTCAGGCCCTGTCACATTACTCTTCACAACAGCCCTGGGAAGCACACATTGTTATTAACCCGTTTTACAGACGAGGGAGGTGGTGATTGGGGAGGTTAACTGGCCCCTGGTTACAGAGCTATTTAGAGGTAAAGACTCTGGTTGGTCCATCCTCACAGGCTGCACGCTTAACTACTAGGCTAACTGTGACTATAGTGAGACAATCAGTGTAATTTTTAAAATGGTTTTTAAAATTTTAAATTACTAATGTGATTTTTTTCTATTAACTAGTTAACGAGGTGAATAGAGAGTAGAATATAGAATATTGTTCCCCGGATATGTAAGAGGCTGTAGTCTGCAAACCGGCTCACAAGTAAGTCTGCAGAGCACCTAGGCTCCTTGTGGAGTGAGCAGGTCACTATCAGAGCTCAGCTTCTATACTGAAAACGACTGCGCCAAACCTACAAACAATGGGCCCTAGGTGCCCAGATCCGCACAATTGAAAATTGCTTTTCCTACAACCATTGCTTTTTCTCTCTTCATAAATTTTACTGAAATGTACAAATTCAGGCTTTTTAACCTTTCGTGGGTCCTCTCTTTTACTCAGCAATCCTTTCGCTCAATGTTAATTGATATTCTCATATTCCCTTCAGCTCCTGTAGATGATAAATGCTTATCTTAGTTCATATTTTTAGATTATGGCCATGACAAGATGACTTCTTAAAGCAAGTCTAGCCCTCAAAGAAAAGCCTCTACAATCTCTCTGCTGTCCAATATTAGGGGGCAAGTCTATGAAACTTGTTGTTGTGTTTATCATAGAGATATTGTTGAGGATGCTGTGTGCCATCTTACTTGATGGGTCTAAGAGGTCCCAAGGGAAACCATTATCTCTGGTCTTTTTTTCCTGATTAACTGGTTTGTTTTTATCTATTGGACACTAAATCTTCAACGAAATTCAATCTTACCACGACATTGAAACTGCTTGTCAAGTTACAAACAACCTCTGTTTTGGCAAGTCCAGTGGACACTTCTTTGTCTTAATTTTACTCAGTCACGCAGCAGCAACTGATACAGCTGACAACCCCATCCTTCTTGTGCTACTTTCCTCTTCTGGCTTCCATAATACTGTATTCTCTTCCTGCTTCTCCTCTGGCTGTTCCTTCTCAGTCCCCACTGCTGTCTCCTCCCTGGCCTGACCAATGATGTTAGAAGACACCAGCACTTGGATCCAGCTCTCAATTCTGAATTGACCTCTGAAATTTCACTTCTGTCGAGAGTCAGCCCCCTTACCCCCGCACCCTTTACTCATTCCCTCTACTTCCTGGTTAGAAGTTCAAAAAGATAGAGCAACACTGTCTGGATTTAAGGGGTGTAGAGAGAATTCCAGGCCTTTGTCATCTTACAAATACAGCTGTGTTCCTCTGCTTTTCTCCTGGAAACTTCCCCGGCCACCAGCATTTGAAGAACAGTGAATTAGGTAGTGGCCTCTCTTAATTGGATATTTGGTAAGTATGTATACTTTTGATGTTTTTAAAGTTTTTGTTTTTAGATGTTGGGGGAAGATTCTGTGATGCAGTTTAAAGCGACACTCTTAATAAGAAATGTGCTGAGAACTTTTAAGAACATAAATCAGACTTTGTTGTTCCTCTGCCTAAAGCAGCTCAGTGGCTTCTCTTTTCACTCAGCGCAGGAGCCAAACTCTTTACTAAGCCTGACCAGCTACCCACATATCCTCTTCCAAGTTCACTCGGCACTACTTCCACCCTCTGCGTGATCCAACCACAGGGCTTTTGCATTTGCTCTTCCCAGTAGCGGAAATTCATTTCTCCTGGCCGTTCCCAGGCCTGACTTCTCATCACCCTTCAGGTGCAGCTCAGCTCTCAGTTCCTATGAGAAGCTTTTCCTGATGGCCCCACCTAAAGCACCCTGTCCTCTCCCCTCCAGTTACTTTCTCTCATAGCATCAATTTCGTTTCCTTCATAAAAACAATCAGTCTGTTATTATCTTCTTTGTTGCTTTTCTTCCTCTGCCCTTGCTGCCACACCGACACTAGAATCGTTTCAAACAAATGAAAGAATTTCTGATTTGGGAGGTTTAGGGTGAATTAGATCTATGCAGTCCTGGGGAAAAAATCATTGCAGTAAAAAATGCTTGAGGAGAGCCAAAACTGTGTGTCCAACGAGCCACTTAGACACAGGCACGTGCGTTTCTTCAAGTGTTGCCCCAAATGATTCTCTGCTTTAAAAACAACGCTCATTATTCTATTCTGGTGACAAAATGAGCGTGTGTCCATTGCAGAGTATAAAAATCACTATACTTCCTTAGTGATAAACTTGGTGAATGTTTTGGTGTGGAATCATCCATTCAGGAACTATGTCAGGTACTTTTGTGTGTCAGGTAGAGTTCCAGCAGAAACGAAACTGACAAAATCTCTACTCTCATGGCGCTTCCCATCTTTCTTCTTTGCATTTCCCCCCACGGAATTGGGATCACCTTTATTTACAGTCTTCTAAACCAGGTATTTCCCCTTATGGTACAGTGCAGACATTTTCCTAGGGGATTATCTGCAACGTAATTTTAATGGACGTGTTGTAGCCCATCATATGAATATGCTATTATGTATTTAACCAGATCCCTCAGGTTGAAAATTCAGAATTTCAATTTTTCAATGTTATAAGTAATGCTGTGGAAAATATTCTTGTAGGTGAAATTTTAAACACATTTCATTATTTCCTTAGTACAAAATCCTAGAATCAGAATTTCTGACTAAAGGGCATGTTTGTTTTAAAGTTTTTGGATTGTGATCACATTGCATTCCAGAGAGGCTGTAAAATGCATACTCCCCACAACGAGGTCAGAAAGTGCCATTTCTCTACACTTTCAGCCAAGTTAGGTACCATCTTTAAAAAAAAAAATCTATAGGGGCCAGCCTGGCCCGGTGGCACAGAGGTTAAGTTCACACGTTCTGCTTCTCGGCGGCCCGGGGTTCGCCGGTTCGGATCCTGGGTGCAGACATGGCGTCGCTTGGCAAAAGCCATGCTGTGGTGGGTGTCCCAAATATAAAGTAGAGGAAGATGGGCATGGATGTTAGCTCAGGGCCAGTCTTCCTCAGCAAAAAGAGGAGGATTGGCAGTAGTTAGCTCAGGGCTAATCTTCCTAAAAAAAAGAAAAAAGATCTATAAAAATATTTAATTGGTATTTAGTTTTTGTTTCAATTTACATTTCTTTGGCTATTTACATGTTTTCTTCAATAAGTTTCCCATTTGTGTTTTGGCCCTCTTCTTTGACTGGGGGTGTTTATGTTTTCAAAATTGATTTGTGGGAACTTGTTACATATTTAGGATACTGACCTGCCATGGTCATTGCAACTATTACTCTCACTTAATCATTTGCCTTTTTGCCAAATTTTCTTCATACATTTTAAAATATTTCATGTCAATTATATAAATATTTTTCTTAATGATTTCTGCCTTTGGGACTATGCTTAAAAAGGGCTTTCCAACTCAAGATTTCATATTTTCCTATTCTTTTATTTCTTTCAGTCTGTTAGTCTCTTTCTCTATTTTATATGTATATGCATATAGTTACATATGTATATGTATGTTGTTATATGATGCAGGGTAGATCCGATTATACTCATCTAAATAATTAAACAGTAATTATAGCAACATTAATTGAATGCATAGAATTTCATTGTGTGTATAGATCATAATTTATTTGATCAATCTGTGTTTGGACAATTTTGAGACTGGACAATTATCTTCATTTTTTTCTCATTATAAAAATTTGACACAAATCTTCCCTATAAAATTCTCCAGGTTCAGGGTCATCTCTGGAAGTGTAATTTGACCATATGAGTGATTTCATTGTGGGGCAGTTTTGGTGATGACAAGGTGTGGTTCTGGCGGTAGGTGACTAAAATGGAGCATAAATGTCACGGGAAAGGAGTCGTCCTTTGTTGCTGACAGCTCACTCCTGCTCCCCGTACGTGCCCACGCCAAGCTTGGGCCCTCTGAGGCTCTGCCTGGACAGACATCTCCCTCCCCTTAGCCGCCCTCGTGGGTCCTTCGGTCCTGGCTTATCTGTCGTTGCTATTCCATCTGCTTTCTGTTTTCAGAAATCATAGAAATCTCTGGTTTCTCTCCCTCCTGCTTTGAATATTAAAATGGACTTCTTTTTGTAACTCTTCACTGTAATTTTAATGGAGTTTGAGGAGGACTGCTTTTTCTTTTTTAAAAAAATTAAAGCACAGAATTAGGCATACAACTTAACTCTGCCTATCGGAATCCTACCTCTTTGTAATGCTAGGCCACGCTACCACTCTCTACCTGGGCTCAGCTTGTTGCAAATTCTTACAGCACGACAAGAAAAAAAAATAGCCTTTGGAGCGCCTACTAAGGCACTGGCACACTAATGATGTCTGCCACTCATAAAAACACAATTCTTCCTGTCAAGTTTTAGCCTTACAATGTTCCCATCCAAATAATTGACATGAAATTCAAGCATTGATACACTGATATCTTGAGCCATACTTGTCCACACCTCCATACACAAAAATATATCTAGACATATGCGAGCACAAAACATCAACAGACAAAATTATGCTTATACACTCACAAGATTTATATTTGTATTCACAAGAAAAGGTGGGTTTGTGTAGAGTTAATACAGAAGTGGATTACATATGAGAAAAAGAAGGTAAGTGGAGGAGAGTGAGTGAGTAAAACTGAAATAAGGTAGTCAAGAAATAATAGGAGGCTTTATTGTGGAAATCATTTCACAATACATTCATATATCAAATCATTGTGTTGTATACCTTAAACTTACACAATGTTTTATGTCTATTATACCTCAATAAAGCCGAGAGCACACACACACACACACGAAACCATAGGAGGCTAATTCAAAAAAATACAGCATATACAAAAGACCAGACTGTAAAACAAGGTAATTTATAAACAATGAGGAAATTGGAGGATAATTTTCCTGGAAGGCTAGGTATTCCTGTTTCTATTCCAGCTATTCCTCTTCCAGTATTCCTGTTTCTATTCCAGCTGTTCCTATCCCAGTATTCCTGTTTCTATTCCAGCTGTTCCTATCCCAGTATTCCTGTTTCTATTCCAGCTGTTCCTATCCCAGTATTCCTGTTTCTATTCCAGCTGTTCCTATCCCAGTATTCCTGTTTCTATTCCAGCTGTTCCTATCCCAGTATTCCTGTTTCTATTCCAGCTGTTCCTATCCCAGTATTCCTGTTTCTATTGTTTCTGAGTTTCACAGCTATTCTCCTTCAATCTCTGTCATAAAATGGTCTTAAAATTATTAACCCCACATGTATTCTTTTTAAAAACAGCTTTATTGACATATAATTCATTTACCATAAAATTCACCCTTTTTTTTTTTTAAAGATTTTATTTTTTCCTTTTTCTCCCCAAAGCCCCCCGGTACATAGTTGTATCTTCTTCGTTGTGGGTCCTTCTAGTTGTGGCATGTGGGCCACTGCCTCAGTGTGGTCTGATGAGCAGTGCCATGTCCACACCCAGGATTCGAACCAACGAAACACTGGGCTGCCTGCAGCGGAGCGCGCGAACTTAACCACTCGGCCACGGGGCCAGCCCCAAAATTCACCCTTTTGAAGTGTACAGTTCCGTGGATTTTAGAATAGTAAGAGTTGTGCAACCATTACCACTATCTAATTCCAGAACATTTTCATCGCCCCCAAAAAAACCTCATCCTCATTGCATTCACTCCCCATCACTCCCTCTCTCCTGCCCCTGGCAACCACTAATCTACCTTCTAGCTCTGTGGATTTGCCTATTCTGGACATTTCCCATAATGGGATCATATAATATGTGGCCTTTTGTGTCTGGCTTCCTTCACTTAGCAGAATGTTTTCAGGGTTCAGCCAAGTCATAGACATGTATCAGTACTTCAGACCTTTTTATTATCAAATAATACTCCATTGTATGGATCTATCACATTTTTTTTCACTTTTAATTTTTTAAAATTGTGGTAAAAAACATATCACATTTACCGTTTTAACCATGTTTTTAAGGTCTTAAAAATCTTTTATGAAAATTTATTCCTAGGTATCTCATTATTTTTTTTATTAAGGTTATGAAAGTTAACATCCTTGTGAAATTACAGTTGTACATCATTATTAGTCAGGTTGTAGGTACACCACTTCACCCCTAGTGCCCTCCCCCCACCCCCCTTTCCACTGGCAACCACCGATCAGTTCTCTTTGTCCATATGTTATCTACCACCTATGAGTGGAGTCATACAGAGTTTGTCTTTCTCTGTCTGGCTTATTTCACTCAAGATAATACCCTCAAGGTCTATCCATGCTGTTGTGAATGGGACAACTTTGTCCATTTTTATGGCTGAGTAGTATTCCATTGTATATATATATACCACATCTTCTTTATCCAATCATCAGTTGCTGGGCACTTAGGTTGGTTCCATGACTTGGCTATTGTGAATAATGTTGCGATGAACATAGGGGTGCATGGAACTTTTGGAATTGCTGATTTCAGGTTCTTAGGATAGATACCCAGTAGTGGGATGGCTGGGTCATAAGGTATTTCTATTCTTAACTTTTTGAGGAATCTCCATAGTGTTTTCCATAGTGGCTGCACCAGTTTGCATTCCCACCAACACTGTATGAGGGTTCCCTTTTCTCCACAGCCTCTCCAACATTTGTCACTCTTGGTTTTGGATATTTTTGCCATTCTAACAGGTGTAAGGTGATATCTTAGTGTAGTTGTGATTTGCATTTCCCTGATGATTAGTGATGATGAGCATCTTTTCATGTGTCTATTGGCCATCCGTATATCTTCTTTGGAGAAATGTCTGTTCATGTCCCCTGCCCATTTTGTAATTGGGTTATTTGATTTTTTATTGTTGAGTTGAGTGAGTTCTTTGTATATTATGGAGATTAACCCTTTGTCAGATAAATAACTTGTGAATATTTTTTCCCAATTAGTGGGCTGTTTTTTTGTTTCAATCCTGTTTTCCCTTGCCTTGAAGAAGCTCTTTAGTCTGGTGAAGTCCCATTTGTTTATTCTTTCTGTTGTTTCCCTCATGTGAGGGGTTATGGTGTCCGAAAAGATTGTTTTGAAGCTGATGTCAAAGAGTGTACTGCCGATATTCTCTTCTAGAAGACTTATTGTTTCAGGCCTAATCTTTAGTCTTTGATCCATTTTGAGTTTATTTTAGTAAATGGTGAAAAAGAATGGTTGATTTTCATTCTTTCACATGTGGCTGTCCAGTTTTCCCAGCACCATCTGTTGAAGAGACTTTCTTTCCTCCATTGTAGGCCCTCAGCTCCTTTGTCAAAGATTAGCTGTCCATAGATGTGTGGTTTTATTTCTGGGCTTTCAATTCTGTTCCATTGATCTGTGCATCTGTTTTTGTACCAGTACCATGCTGTTTTGATTACTGTAGCTTTGTAGTATGTTTTGAAGTCAGGGATTGTGATGCCTCCAGCTTTGTTCTTCTTTCTCAGGATTGCTTTAGCAATTCGGGGTCTTTTGTTGCCACATATGAATTTTAGGATTCTTTGTTCAATTTCTGTAAAGAATGACATTGGAATTCTGATTGGGATAGCGTTGAATCTGTAGATTGCTTTAGGTAGTATGGACATTTTAACTATGTTTATTCTTCCAATCCATGTGCATGGAATGTCTTTCCATCTCTTTATGTCGTCATCGATTTCTTTCAAGAAGGTCTTGCAGTTTTCGTTGTATAGATCTTTCACTTCCTTGGTTAAATTTATCCCAAGGTATTTTATTCTTTTTGTTGTGATCGTGAATGGGATTGAGTTCTTGAGATCTTTTTCTGTTAGTTCATTGTTAGCATATAGAAATGCTACTAATTTATGTATGTTGATTTTATACCCTGCAACTTTGCTGTAGTTGTTGATTGTTTCTAATAGTTTTTCTACGGATTCTTTGGGGTTTTCTATATATAAGATCATGGCATCTGCAAACAGCGAGAGTTTACTTCTTCATTGCCTATTTGGATTTCTTTTATTTCTTTTTCCTGCTGAATTGCTCTGGCCAAAACCTCCAGTACTATTTTGAATAAGAGTGGTGAAAGTGGGCACCCTTGTCTTGTTCCTGTTCTGAGATGGATGGGTTTCAGTTTTTGTCTGTTGAGTATGATGTTGGCTGTGGGTTTGTCATATATGGCCTTTATTATGTTGAGGTACTTTCCTTCTATACCTATTTTATTGAGGGTTTTTATCATAAATCGATGTCGGATCTTGTCGAATGCTTTCTCTGCATCTATTGAGATGATCATGTGGTTTTTGTTTCTCATTTTGTTAATGTAGTGAATCACGTTGATTGACTTGTAGATGTTGAACCATCCCTGTGTCCCTGGTATAAATCCCACTTGATCATGGTGTATAATCTTTTTGATATATTGCTGTATTCAGTTTGCCAAAATTTTGTTGAGGATTTTTGCATCTATGTTCATCCATGATATTGGCCTATAGTTTTCCTTCTTTGTGTTGTCCTTGTCAGGTTTGGGGATCAGGGTGATGTTGGCTTCATAGAATGTATTAGGGAGTGCTCCATCTTCCTCTATTTTCTGGAATAGTTTGAGAAGGATAGGTATTAAATCTTCTTTGAATGTTTGGTAGAATTCTCCAGAGAAGCTGTCTGGTCCTGGACTCTTATTTTTGGGGAGGTTTTTGATTACTCTTTCTATTTCTTTACTTGTGATTGGTCTATTCAGATTCTCTATTTCTTCCTGATTCAGTTTGGGGAGGTTGTATGAGTCTAGGAATTTATCCATTTCTTCTAGGTTGTTCAATTTGTTGGCATATAGTTTTTCATAGTATTCTCTTATGATCCTTTGTATTTCTTCGGTATCTGTTGTGATTTCTCCTCTCTCGTTTCTAATTTTATTTATCTGAGACTTCTCTTTTTTTTTTTAGTGAGTCTGGCTGTTTGTCGATTTTGTTAATTTTTTCGAAGAACCAACTCTTTGTTTCATTGATCCTTTCTACTGTCTTTTTTGATTTGATATCATTTATTTCTGCTCTAATTTTTATTATTTCCCTCCTTCTACTGACTTTGGGCTTTGTTTGTTCTTCTTTTTCTAATTCCATTAGGTTTCGTTTGAGGTTGTTTATGTAAGATTTTTCTTGCTTATTGAGGTGAGCCTGTATTGCAATGAATTTCCCTCTTAGGACTGCCTTTGCTGCATCCCAAATAATTTGGTATGGTGTGTTTTCATTTTCATTTGTCTCCAGATAATGTTTGATTTCTTCTTTAATTTCTTCAATAATCCATTGTTTGTTCAGTAGCATGTTGTTTAGTCTCCACATTTTTGGCCCTTTCCCAGGTTTATTCTTGTAGTTGATTTCTAGTTTCATAGCATTATGATCAGAAAAGATGCTTGATATTATTTCAACCCTCTTGAACTTATTGATGCATGCTTTGTTTCCCAAGATATGGTCTATCCTTGAGAATGTTCCATGCATGCTTGAGAAGAATGTGTAACCTGCTGTTTTTGGATGAAGTGTCCTAGATATATCTATTAGGTCCATCTGATCTAATTTTTCATTTAATTCTATAATTTCCTTGTTGATTTTCTGTCTGGATGATCTGTCCATTGGTGTTAATGGGGTGTTGAGGTCCCCTACTATTATTGTATTGCTGTTGATGTCTCCTTTTAGTTTTGTTAATAGTTTCTTTACGAATTTTGGTGCTCCTGTGTTAGGGGCGTATATATTTATAAGGGTTATGTCATCTTGGTGGAGCATCCCTTTTATCATTATATACTGCCCCTCTTTGTCTTTCTTTATCTGTTTTGCTTTGAAGTCTACTTTGTCTGATATAAGTATGGGAACACCTGCTTTCTTTTGTTCATTATTAGCTGGGAGTATTGTCTTCCATCCCTTCACTTTGAGTCTGTGTTTGTCATTGGCGCTGAGGTGTGTTTTCTGGAGGCAGCGTATTGTTGGATCTTGTTCTTTGATCCATCCTGCCACTCTGTGCCTTTTGATTGGAGAGTTCAATCCATTCACTTTTAGAGTGATTATTGAAAGGTGGGGGCTTACTGTTGCCATTTTATCACTTGTTTTCTGGTTCTTTTGCATTTTGTCCTGATGGAGAGCTGTTACTTTGTGTTATTTTCCTTCTGCTTATCTCCTTTGTTCTGGATTTTGTAACCCATTTCCTTTTTTCGATTTTTCAGGAATGAGGTTCTTCCTGAGCATTTCTTGAAGAGGAGGTTTTGTGGCGATGAACTCCCTTAACTTTTGTTTATCTTGGAAAGTTTTTATTTCTCCATTGTATTTGAAGGATATTTTCACTGGGTAGAGTATTCTTGGCTGCAGGTTTTTGTCCTTCAGAGTTTTGAATATTTCATTCCAATCTCTTCTAGCCTGTAAGGTCTCTCCTGAGAAATCTGCTGATAGCCTTATGGGGTTTCCTTTGTAAGTTATTTTCTTCTGCCTGGCTGCCCTTAGTATTTTCTCTTTGTCGTTGACTTTTGCTAGTTTCACTACTATATGCCTTGGGGTTGGTCTTCTTGCGTTAATAAAGTTTGGAGATCTATTGGCTTCTGTCACATGAAGTTCCATCTCTCTTCCCAAGTTTGGAAAGTTCTCAGCTATTATTTCTTTGAACAGGCCTTCTGCCCCCTTCTCCTTCTCTTCTCCCTCTGGTATACCTATAATCCTTATGTTGCATCTCCTAATTGAGTCGGATAATTCTCAGAGAGTTTCTTCATTTCTTTTTAGTCTTAGTTCTCTCTCCTCCTCTGTCTGCAGCTTTTCTATATTCCTATCCTCCAAATTGCTAATTCTGTCCTCCATATTATCGACCCTACTGTTCAGAGAGTCCAGATTTTTCTTAATCTCCTCCATTGTGTTCTTCATCTCCAGTATTTCTAATTGGTTCTTCTTTATAGTGTCAAGCTCTTTTGTGACATAGCTCCTGAACTCATTGAGTTGTCTATCTGAATTCTCTTTTAACTCATTGAGTTTTTTAATAATGGCAGTTTTGAAATCATCGTCATTTAGCTTATAGATTTCATTGTCTTTGGGATTGTTTTCTGGGTGCTTATCATTTTCCTCTGTTCTGGAGATTTAATATATTTTTTCATACCGCTTGATGGCGTGGATTTGTGCCTCCGCATAGAGATAGAGTTTAGTCGCAGCTTCCACTTGTTGCGACTGGTGTGGGGGGGGGGGGGGGAGCTGTTTAGACTGCACCAACCCGGAACCCTGTCAGCTGTTACTGACTGGACCTGGACCCCTCCTCATACTCACAGTGGTCCTGTGGGGTCCCTTGTTGGTTGTGGGGGCAATCGCAAGGGGGTCTCAGGCTGCTGATGCCTACTGTTTCAGCCCACTTAGATGCACTCCCTCCTTGTGGTCTGCAGCAGTGTTGTGGGCTTTACCAGCAGCCAGGAGCAGGATCACCTATAATCACCACTTTGTCCCTAATAGAGCCCACAAGATCACACTTGTCCACTATAGTAGAGCTATGGGTATCTTCTGCAGTCTGTCATTAGCTCACCTAGCTGTGCTACTTTTGCCCCAGGGCCTTCCCGCCTTGGGATTACCAGTTGGGACCTCTCCACTAGTGCTGTGCAGAGGCTTTCACTGAGGCTGTTGTAGGAACCTGGAGTTCCCCCCTGGGCTATGTAGCCATTTCACTGGAGCTCCACTCTGCCCCACTCCACTCTCACAGGATCTCTGGGAGCCCCTTGCCTCTTCTGGGACACGGCCAGAATCTGTGGGCCTGGTGGTGGCTTGTAAGCTGCTGCCTTGTGGGGAATTCTGCTCTAGGGAGCTTCCTCGTGTTCCAAACACTGGGCGGGGCCTCCCTGCCAATGGTGAGCAGAGGCCCTCCCTGCTGGGGGGGGTGCGGGACCCTGGAGCGTCCCCCTGGGCCGCAGAGCCAGGTGTTGGAGCTCCACCCAGTCCCCAAGCACGTCCACAGGAAGTCCGGGCACCCCCTGCACCAACCCATGCTCCAGAGACCGTGGGCCCAGCGGCAGCTGGTGGTCTGGTGCAGTGCCAGGGAATCTGCCAACCAGGAGCTTCCCTTTGTCCTGGATTCTGGGTGGGGCCTCCCAGCTAATGGCGAGCAAGTGCTTTCCCTGCTGGGGGGGTGTGGGACCCTGGAGCCTCCCCCCGAGCCACAGAGCTGGGCGCTGGAGCTCCAACCCTGTCCCCAAGCATGTCCACGGGAAGTCTGGGTGCCCCCTGCACCGACCCATGTGCCGGAGACCGTGGGCCCAGCAGCAGCTTGCGGTCTGGTGCTGTGCCAGGGAATCTGCCTGCCAGGAGCTTCCCTTTGTCCTGGATTCTGGGCATGGCCTCCCTGCTAATGGCGAGCAGAGGCTTTCCCTGCCAGGGAGGTGCTGCACCCCGGAGCCTCCCCGCGGGCCGCAGAGCCTGGCACTGGACCTCCAACTGTGTCCCCAAGCACGTCCACAGGAAGTCCGGACACCCCCTGCACCGACCTGTGCGCCGGAGACCATGGGCCCAGCAGCAGCTTGGGGTCTGGTGCTGTGCCGGGGAATCCGCCCGCTGGGAGCTTCCCTTTGTTCTTGATTCTGGGCAGGGCCTCCCGGCTAATGGCAAGCGGAGGCCTTCCCTGCCGGTGTGTGCGGGACCCTGGGGATTCCCCCTGGGCTTAGGTGTAATCGCGGGGGGCTTGAGTAGGGCTGTTGTCACCTGTTTCCACCGTCGCTCCGCTGGTGACTGCACACTCCCGCCCTTGGTGTGTGGCGATGCTATGGGGGAGTCCTCTGGAAGAGAGCCTCCTACAGGAACTAGGCTGTCCTGGGGTCGGGGGTCAGGGAGTTTTCACCTATTTCCACCTCCTCCCGGGGGGAAGTCCATCCGCCTTCTGATGTATAGTAGTGCAAGACTCTTAGGCGTCTTGAGATGCTATCTGGATATCCTTAGGTTGGCTCCCGCCTGGCCAGCTGAGAAGCTCTGCTGCTCCCAAAGGTGGCTTTTTTCCTCTCTGGCCGGAGTTACTGCCTCTTCTGCTTTCGTCAGGACTGTCCCTTATTGTGGGGGTTCTTTTTATCCAGTTTTCAGTTTTCAATCCAGGGTGATTCTTCCTAAAATTGTTGTAACCTGGTTGTGTTTGTGGGAGGAGGCGAGTTCAATGTCTGCTCACGGTGCCATCTTGACGAGAACTCCCTGTTTTAACCACTTTTAAGCATAAAGTTCATTAGCATTAAGTACATTCACATTATTGTGCAATAGATCTCCAGAACTTTCTATCTTGCAAAACTGAAACTTTATACCTATTAAAAAAGTCACCACTTTTCCCTCCCTCTAGATCCTGATAACCATCATTCTACTTTCTCTTTTTATGACTTTACCTATTTTAGATATCTCATATAAGCGGAATCACACAATATTTGTGACTGGCTTATTTGTCGTCAGTTCACCCATGTTGTCGCATGTGACAGGATTTCCTTCCTTTATTCTTTTAGAGAAAGATCCACCCTGGGCTAACATCTGTTAGCCATCTCAAAGCCAATCTTCCTCTTTCTTTTCTTCTCCCCAAAGCATCAGTGCATGGCTGTATATCCTAGATGTAAGTTCTTCTAGTTCTTCTATGTGAGCTGCCACTACAGCATGGCTACTGACATATGGGTGGTGTAGTTCCGTAACCAGGAACCAAACCAGAAGCAGAACACACTGAACTGTAACCACCAGGCCATCAGGGCTGGCTCAAGAGTTCCTTCCTTTTTAAGGCTGGATAATATTCCATGGTATGTATGTATATACCACATTTTGTTTATCCACTCATCTATTGACTATAACATTTTAAAAATCTATTCATCACTTGATGGACATTTGCATTGTTTACATTTTTTGGTTATTATGAATGCTGCTACAAACATTCATGTACAAGGTGTTGGATGGCCATACCTTTTCAATTGCTTGAGTATATACCTAGGTACGGGTTGCTGGATCATATGATAATACAACGTTCCTTTTGGAAGAATTGTCAAACCGTTTCCCAAAGCGGCTGCACCATTTTACGTTCCCACTAGCAGTGTTTAAGTGTTCTAACATCTCCACATCCTTAATTATAGCTAATAATAATTAATCCTTACTAATACATTAATAAGTGTATTAACACTTATTAATAAGTGTTAATAATAATACTTATTATTGTCTGTCTTTTTGATTCTAGCCATCCTAGTGGGTGTGAGGTGGTATCTCATCATGGTTTTGATTTACATTTCCCTATGACAAATGATGTCACATTTATCTTTAAGTGGAAGAGGGGAAGGGACAGGCCCAGAAAAACTGCTCGAGCAGCTTCACTTTCCTATTACTGTGAGGAGATCAGAGTGGCTGGGAAACGCAGTGAGGGAGGGTCATCAGGTTGCACAGGTAAAATCGAATACTGATACCGTGGATAATAAAACTACTAAGATAATAAGAGCTGACAGTGCCAGGCACTGTTCTAAGTGCTTTTACATGTTATCTCAGTTAACAACACCTGAGACACTCACACCCCATATCTACAGGTATAGCTCCTCCTTCAGAAGCATCCTTGGAGGGTTCCTGTAAGGGAATCAAGGGAGCGCACATCTTTTGATTTCTGGTTGTTCTGACATTGACACTTATTCCGCACCACGTTTTTATCCTACATGGCCGCCCATGTCCTCTGTCAGTTTTCCTCTGAAAAGGCCATCTCTGGGACTCTTCTTCCTCTTCTCATTAATAGCCAGTCCCACCTGGATTCTCACCTTTAGTGTTTACTCCTGGCTTGGGACTACTTCCTACCATTTAGGGACTAAGGACTGAATATACTTATAGCTCACTGATCTACACTAGACAGTTCTTTTGGTAGAGAGCCTGAGTTGCTAAAAGTCAGGCTTGGTCTTCATTTTCTCACTTCTCTATTCAGTCAAACACGTTCAGACAGGAGCACTGGACCATACCAAGCCCATCCTCTCTGGTCTACTTCTCCTTGTAAAAGGTCAACGTAACAGTTGTGAAACACAACACAGAAAGCCAGTGAGTTGGGCTGAAGTGGCTGGTGTGGTCTGGTTTGAGGTGTTCTGCCTTAAAAAACATAAAAAGCTCTCTGGTATTAGGGCTGAAAACCAGTGAACTAACTTCAGTACTTAATTTCAGATGTTACTGATAACATCCAAGGTTTTGATCAGTAATAATATTGTTGTCCCTTCAATCTTTGGGTTATTTTGTTCAAACAACTGATTAATTGTAACAGTCACATCACTCAAATTTTTCCCATAGGTTCACTGCAAATTTATAGCTTTCACCTCATTTTCCCAGCCTAAGATCAACGGACAAGCTGCTTATCTGAGTGGAGAACGTTTATTGAGTCTGAGCACATGCACATTTTGTGGACAATTGGAAGAAAAACTAAACAAACTTTGAAGATATAAGCAGGAGATTTTTTAACATAATTATTAGAAAAGAAATTCAGGTATAAAAAAAGTAGGATTTATGCATGATTGTTCAAACGGAAGCTTAATTCATTGTAATACAACCACATACTTGCATCAAGTCACCAGCGAAACAAAATAAACAATCAAGTCTGCTTTAATGTTCAAGTGGAAATCAAATGAAAGGTTCAGCTCACGAAAAGAGCATCAGATGATCATCTCAGCCATGACTGCTGGGCAGATCCTCTCATACCAGAGGGACCACGTTGAGGCTTTTTGCTTTTAAATACCAGTTTGACTGGTTACACATTCCACCCGATGTAGATACACTTCAGGGGCGAAAGGTGATGAGGAAGTGCCATTTGGCCTCTCCCACAGGTGTGTAAAGGGTAGTATAACATGTCTGAGTTTTGCTGTAGGTTAAAAATGAGAAGAGTGCCATCCGTAGGAATAGATTAAATCACGTCTACTAATGGCCGAACATAACAGGAAGGGTCAAAAGGAAAATAGTAGAAACATGTTGGAGGTATTAAGACATAAGAGATATTACAACAATCATCTTCCAATAAAAGAGACAAAAAGTGATGTTACAAATTATTTTCCACAGGCTTTCTGATCAAAAATTTTATAGACAGCTTGGAGACATGATAGATTTGTATGCTTTAAGAGAAGTGCACATAAATTGCTAATATTCTTTTCTTGATCCTCTTTGGGATTTGTGAACTTGTTATTGTTCAGTGCTTTGGAGGAATGAGCATTGACATACCAATGCATGGATAAGTATAACGTGTATATTTTTGTATGATTAGACAGAGGTATCTGTAACTATTATGTGAATTTTACAAAGATACCCTATGGATTTTTACTTAAAAATTAAGAACACATTTAGGCAGAGTCACTACCAATGACCATTCAAAAACTACTTTTCAGAGCGGCAAATTGAACAGAGTATTGATATTGATGGTCGTAAACAATGTTGAGGAGAGATTCATTCATTGTAGGTTTCAGGGTTGTCTCTGGTTTTTATCATTTCCTGTACCTGAGGAGAATGAAAAAGAATTTTTTCCACTTTCAGTTTTGGTCTACGTGGGATTACCATATCTTGTGGGGTTAAAATATGTAGAAATTTAAAATACAGAAGTCCTTGTACTGACCTGGTACAATAACTTAGACATTGATAGGTCAAGAATACATTTTGTAATCTCTAGGGGAACCATTAACAAATGTTAAGAGGATCATTAGGGCAGTGACCCTATTCTGTACAACACTGTAATTATAGATACACATCATATACATTTGTCAAAACCTATAGAATGTACAACACAAAGAGAGAACCCTAATATGAACCATGGACTTCTGTTAATAATAATGTGTCAATATTGGTTCATCAACTTTAAAAAACACACCACACTAAGGTAAGATGTTAATAATAGGGGAAACCTGGGGTGGGGAACGGGGGAAGGAGAAGGGAGTAAATGAGAACTCATTGTTCTTTATGCTCAATTTTTCTATAAACCTAAAACTACTCTAAAAAATAAAGTCTATTAATTTTTAAAAATCACCTCAATGCAAAACCATCCCTCTAAAAATTAAGAGAGTATAACTTCTAATAGAGAGAAAAATGGAGTGATAAAAGAATGCAAAAAGGAGAGGAAAAGAAACGACAGATAGGACAAAGAGACAGCATATGGTAGGACAATAGACTCAAACACAACATATCTTTAATAACATCAAACATAAATGGACTAAATGCTTTAATTAAAAGCCTGTCAGATTTGAATAATGATAAAAATTATAATAGGTGCTATCTGTAAGAAAGACATCTAAAACTTAAGGGCAGAGTAAAGTTAAAAGTGATAAGGATGGAAAAATATATACCATTTAAGCATTGACTAAAATAAACCTGGTATGGCAATACCAACATTGAACAGAGTAGTTAGAGTTCACGTTCTACCTCTTCATGAGAAAAAAGTTCAATTTACAAGAAGGGTACAAGAATTCTAAATTCAGTGTACCTAATAACATAGCCCCAACTGCATATACACAGCATAAATTGACAGAACTATAGGAGACAGGCAAATTCACAATCATATTGGAAAACGTGAACAACATGTTTAGCAAACCTGATCTAATGGATATATTTACAACACTTCCCAATAATTGCAGAACAAATCTTTTTCAACTCCAATTAATTCCTTCACAACAATTAACCATATGCTACGTCATAAAGCAAGTCAACATATTTCAAAGACTTGAAGTCTTGTTCTATGAGCAAAGTCCAATTGACTTAGAAATCATTAACCAAAAGGCAACTAGAAAATCCAATATTTGATCATTTATATAAATAATCTAATGTCCCCAAACCCATAAGTTGAAGAAAGCATAATGAAAATTATAAACTATTTTAAACTAAACAGAGTGAAAATAGCACATACTTATATTTATGTGATAAACTTTAAATGCGTATATTATATATAAAAAAGGAAGATCTGCTTCCTACATGTAAGAGTAAGCACTTAAAAAAAATAAATCCTGTGGGGCCAGCCTGGTGGCGTAGTGGTTAAGTTTGAGCACTCCACTTCAGCGGCCTGGGGTTTGCAGGTTTGGATCCCAGGCGCAAACCTAGTACTGAATGTCAAGCCATGCTGTGGTGGCATCCCACATGAAACAGAGGAAGATTGGCACAGATGTTAGCTCAGTGCCAATCTTCCTCACACATGCACAAGATCCTACAAATAACAGCTATGTACTGTGGACAAAATACAATCCTTCCCCCTTGAAAAAAGAAAAACCAAACCAAAACAAAACAAAAACCCCACAATTACCTGAAGGTTCTGGAGACTATGCAAAGATAGGCAGGTTTTGGAGGAAAGTCTAAACTTGGAGCAAGTGATCAACATGGAACGAATTCCTCATTTTTTGTACCTTTGACTCAATGACAGTCACAGCCACAGCCATAGGTGTGGCTGCTCAAGAAGGCCCAAAATTCTGATAGAAAGCCCACTGTCTTTCTGGATGGAGGAATCAGGGGAAGAAGCTGGTCAAATAAGGCCAGACGCTGAAGAGCGAGGGGGAATCCTAGAAGAAAGAAGACTCCCCAGTTCTGTGTATGAACCCTGGACAAGACTCAGGCTGACCCTTGAAGCATGCATTCACAGGACAGATTCAAAGTAGTGCAACAAAGACCTAAAGAATGGACCCAAGCTACGACCCATCAACCACAGAAGGCAAGAGAGAGCTTACAATTTGAACATAACCACATGAACTGCCAGCTAAAACAAAAACGTCAACATTCATCAGAGGAATATGACAGAACTCAGTCTACACAACATAATATTCACACTGTCCAGAATACAATCTAAAATTTTCCTACTGACAGAAAACCTAGAAAATGCAATCCATTTTAAATGGAAAAGACCTTTACTCCTTCTTCTCTGGTTTGGATGCCTTTTATATATCTTTCCTGACTAATTGTTCTGGCTAGCACTTCCAGTACTATGTAGAACAGAAGAGGCCAGAGTGGGCATTTTTGCCTTGTTCCTGATCTTAGAGGAAAAACTTCCAGGTTTTCAACACTGAATATGATGTTAGTTGTGGGTTTTTCATATGTGACCTTTATTTATGTTGAGGTAACTTCCTTCTATTCCTAGTTTGCTGAGAGTTTTTATCATCAAAGGGTGTTGAATTTTGTCAAATGCTTTTTCTGGATCTATTGAGACAATCACATGATTTTTACCCGTTATTCTGTTAATGTTGTGTATCACTTGAACTGATTTCCATATGTTGAACGATCCTTGCATCCAAAGGATAAATCCACTTGGTCATGGGGTATGATCCTTTTAACGTGCTGTTGGATTTGTTTTGCTAGTATTTTGTTGAGGATTTTTGCATCTACGTTCATCAGGGATCTTTGCCTGTAGTTTTCTTTTTCTTGTGTCTTTGGTTTTGGTATTGGTAATGCTGGCCTCACAAAATGAGATTGGAAGTGTTCCCTGCTCGAGAGTTTTTTGGAAGAGTTTGAGAAAGACTGATGTAAATTCTTCTCTAAATATTTAATTGAGTTCACCATGAAGCCATCTGGTTCTGGGCTTTTCTTTGTTGGGAGGTTTTTGATTACTGATTCAATCTCCATACTAGTTTTAGGTCTACTCAGTATTTCTCTTTCTTCATGAGTTAGTTTTGGTAGGTTGTATGTTTCTAGGAATTTATCCATTTTCTTCTAGGTTATACAGTTTGTTGGCATATAATGAATTGTTCATAGTATTCTTTTATCACCCATTTTATTTCTGTAGCACCAGTTGTAATGTCTCTTCTTTCACTTCTGATTTTATTTATTTGATTCTTCTCTCTTTTTCCTGAGTCTAGCTAAGTGTAACTCCTTTGTCTAACTAACTCTTAGTTTCATTATTTCTATTGTTTCTCTATTTTCTATATCATTTATTTCAGCTCTAATCTTTGTTAGTTCCTTCCTTCTGCTAACTTTGGGCTTTGTCTGTTCTTCTTTTTCTAGCTGCTTGAGATGTAAAGTTAGGTTGTTTATTTGAGATCTTTCTTTTTTTTTTTTAATGTAAGTGTTTATTGCTATGAACTTCCCTCTTAGAATTCCCTTTGCTACATTCAACAAATTTTGGCATGTTGTGTTTTCATTTTCATTTGTCTTGAGGTATTTTCTAATTTCCTGTTTGATTTCTTCTTCTACCCAAAGGTTGTTCAAAATTGGAAAAGAAAAAGTAAAACTCTTCCTGTTTGCAGATGACATGATCTTATAGAAAGCCCTTAAAGACTCTACAAAAAAACAAACAAACCCTGATAGAACTAAGAAATGAATTAGGTAAAGTTGTAGAATGCAAAAATCAACATACAAAAATCAGCTGCATTTCTATATATTAACAACAAACTATCTGAAAAGGAAATTAGGAAAACAATCCCATTTACAACAGCACCAAAAAAAAAATATTTAGGAATAAACAACTAAGGAAGTGAAAGACTTGTATACTGAAAACTATAAAATATGATAAAAAAATTAAACAAGAAAATAAATGCAAAAATATCCCATGTTCGTGATTTGGAAGAATTAATATTGTTCAAATGTCCATAGTACCTAAAGCAATCTACAGATTCAATGCAATCCCTATAAAAATCCCAATGTCACGCTTTTTTAAAAACAGAAATAGAAAAAAAAAACTCTAAAATTCATATAGAACCACAAAAGACCCTAATAGCCAAATTAAGCAGTAAAAAGAAGAACAAAGATGGAGGCATCACACTTCCTTTTTTCAAAATATATTACAAAACTCCAGTAATCAAAACAGTACAGTATTGGCATAAAGACAGACATATAGACCAATGGAACAGAATACAGAGCCGAGAAATAAATTCATACATACATGGCCAATTGATCTTCAACACAGGTGCCAAGAATACACAAGGGGGAAAGGATAGTCTCTTCAACAAATGGTGCTGGAAAAACTGGATATCTACACGCAAAAGAATAAAATTAGACCTTAATCTTATGCCACACACAAAAATCAACAAAATGGATTGAATATTTAAACATAAGACCTGAAACTGTAAAATTTCTAGAAAATAACACATGGGAAAAATATCATGACATTGGTCTTGGCAATGATTTCACAGATATGACACCAAATACACAGGCTACAAAAACAAAAAGAGATGAGTGGGACTACACCAAACAAAAAAGCTTCTGCACAGCAAATGAAACAATCAACAGAATAAAGAGGTCCCTACAGTATGGGAGAAAATATTTGCGAATCACAAATATATATATAATTATTTTGTGTGTGTGTGTGTGTGTGTGGGGGGGGAAGATTGGCCCTGAGCTAACACGTATTACCAATCTTCCTGTTTTTGCTAGAGGAAGATTGTTGTTGAGCTAACATCTGTGCCCATCTTCCTCTCTTTTATGTGAGGTCCCACCACAGCATGGCTTGATAAGGGGTGCTAGTTCCATGCCTGGGATCCAAACCTGAGAACCCCGGGCTGCTGAAGCAAAGCGTGAACTCAACCACTGTGCCACCAGGCTGGCCCCAACAAATCATATATTTGATAGGAGGTTAACCTCCAAAATATGTAAGGAATTCCTTCAACTCAATAGTAAAAAACCCCAATAGCTTAATTTAAAAATGGGCTAAGGACTTGAACAGACATTTCTCCAGAGAAGACAAACAAATGGCCAGCAGATAAATGAAAAAATCCTCAATGCTACTAACAATCAGGGAAATGCAAATCAAAGCAACAATGAGATATCACCTCATACCTGTTGGGATGGCTATTATAAAAAAAAAAAAGGTACAAATGTAGGCGAGGATGTGGAGAAATTGGAAACTGTGCACACTGTTGGTGAAAATGAAAAATAGTGTAGCCACTATGGAAAACAGTATGAAGGTTCCTCAAAAAGTTAAAAATAGAACTACACATGGTCCAGCAATCCCACTTTTGAGATTGCTCTATTTATCCAAAAGAATTGAAATCAAGATCTTGAAGAGATATTAGTACTCCAATGTTCACTGCAGACTATACATAACAACCAAGATGTGAAAACAACCTAAATGTCAATCAACAGAGGAATGGATAAAGACAATGTGGTATATATATACAGTGGAATATTATTCAGCCTTAAAAAAGAAGGAAATTCTGCAATATGTGAAAACATGGATGAATGAGGATATTATGCTAAGTGAAATAAGCCACTCATGGAAAGACAAATACTGCATCATTCCACTTATATGAGTTATCTAAAGTGTAAATTCATAGAATCAAAGAATGGAATGGTGGCTGCCAGGGGCTAGGGGGAGGGGGAAATGGGATACTAATCAATGGGTATAAAGTTTCAGTTAAGCAAGATGAATAAGTTCTAGAGATATATTATAAAACACTGTACCTATAATCAACAATAACATATTATACACTTAAAAATTTGTTAAGAGGGTACTTCTCATGTTAAATGTTCTTACCACAGAAAAATATAAAAAATAAATGGAAAAAACAATCAAGAGATAGCAACTCCAAGATGACCCAATGTTGAGATTACCAGACAAGCATTTTAAATCAGCTATTATAACTATGCTCAATGAAGTAAAGAAAAGAAGTGAAAGAAAATAAAGGAAATGCCAGAAGATAAACAGAAAATATAGAAAAAAAAAGAAATAGAAATTTTAGAACTGAAAAATAAAAATTCACCAGATGGGCTAACAGCCAAATATAGATGACAGAGGAAAGAGTCAGCGAACTTGAAACTAGAGCCAAGGAGTTATTTGATCTGGAGAGAAAGAAAACTTGAAAACTATGAAGAGAACTTCAGGGATCAGTGGTATAACATCAAAAGGTGCTAGTGTAAGGTTAATTTGAGTCTCAAAAAGAGGGGGAGAGAGAAAATGTGGCAGGAAAATATCTGAAGAAATTATGGCAGACTACTTCCCAAATTTAATGAAAGACATAAATTTACAGATTCAAGAAGCCAAGCTAACCCCCAAAAAGGTAAAGTCCAATGAGTATCATGATTAAACCCCTGGAAACTAAAGAAAAAGAGAAGATCATAAAGGCAGATAGAGAGAAGTGACATACCATGTATAGGGGAGCAACAATGTGGACCTTTCATCAGATACTGTGAAGGGTAGAGAGTAGTGAAAGCACATTTTTTAAGAGCTTAGGGAAAAAGTCAATTCAGAATCCTATATCCATAAAAAATGTCCTACAAGAATGAAAGTGTAATAGATTTTCAGATAAAGGAAAACTAAAAGTGTTCATTGCCAGCAGTCCTGCAATACAAGAAATGGTAAAAGAAGTTTTTCAGGTTGAAGGGAAACAATTTCAGATGGAAACTCGGAAATTCACAAATGAATGAAGAACATTAGAAATAGAAATTATTTGGGTAAACGTAAAAGATTATTTTTTCCTAAGTTCCTTAAAATATACATGATTATTTAAAGCTAAAATTATATTGTTGCCTTATGGGGCTTTTCACATATGTAGAAAGTGATACCTATGATGAGATTAACCTAAAGGATAGTGGATGGGAGTCAAGGGACCTATATGATTATAAGGTTTCCTTTTTATGTGATGTAATACAAATATTAACTTTATACTGTGAAAGGTTAGGGATATATATTGTAATCCCTAGAGCAATCACTAAAAATAATAAGCGGTATAGCCAAAAAGCCAGTAGATAAAGTAGAAGACTAAAATTATTCAAATAATCCAAAAGAAGGCAATACAACAGGGGCAGAAGAATGAGAAACAGAGACAAACAGAAAATAAATAATAAAATGAGACATCTATATTCAACCATATTGATAATTAGGTTAAATGTTAATGGTCTAAAACAGGGGTTAGCAAACTTTTTCTGAAAAGAGCTGGAAAATACATATTTTAGGCATTGCAGGACATGTGAAAAAAGTCATACCAAGTAAACTGTAAGATAGGAAAGCTGGACTGGCTATGTTAATATCAGGGAATACAGACTTCAAAACAAAGACTACTACCAAGGATAAAGATGGACATTTCATAATGATAAAAAAGTCAATTAAACAGGAAGACATAATGATCACAAATGTGCATATGCCTAATAACAGAGCTTTAGAATACACGAAGGGAAAATTAACAGACTTAAAGAGAGACTAGCCAATTCCACAATCATTGTAGAAGATTTAAACACCTCTTTCTCAGCAACTGATAGAACTAAACCAGAACCCCCAGAAAAACATGGAAGATTTGAACATTATCAGTTTCCTTGATCTAATTGATATTTATAAAACACTACATCAACAACAGCAGAATACATTTTTTTTTCCCAAGTGAATACGATACATTAACCAAGATGGAACCTATACTGGGCCATAAAAAAGTTTCAGTAAATTTAAAAAGATTGAAATTGTACAGAGCACAACAAAATTAAGCTGGAAATCAATAACAATAACATATCTAGAAAACCCCCAAATATTTGGAAGTTAAACAACACACTTCTAAATAAATAACTGGTCAAAGAAAAAAATCACAAGAGAAATTAGAAAATATTTTGAATTGAATGATAATGAAAATACAACATATCAAAATTTGTGAGATGCAACTAAAGCAGTGCCTGGAGGGAAATATAGCTTTAAATGTCTAGAGGAGAAAAGAAGAAAGGTCTAAAATCAATGATCTAAGCTTTCACCTTAAGAAGCTAGGAAAAAAGAGAAAAATAAACCAAAATTAGGAAGAGGAAAAGAGATAATAAAGATAAGTGCAAAAAATAATGAAATTGAAGATAAAGAATAGAGAATCTCAACAAAGCCAAAAGCTGGTTCTTTGAAAAGATCCACAAAATTGATTAATCTCTAGCTAGACTGATTAAGAGAGCACAACTCACATGAGAAGGACTCGACTGGCCATCGTTGGCTTTGAAGATGATGAAAGGGTACCCTGAGCCAAAGAATGCAGCGGCTGGTAGAAATTGGGAATGGCTCAGCTCACAATCAGCAGGTAATGGGGACCTTGGTCCTACAAACACAGGGAACTGAATTCTGCCAGTAACCCAATGAGTAGGACACGGATTCTCCCCTTAGAGCCTCCAGAAAGGAAGAGAGCCGCCAACACCTTCATTTTAGTATGGGGAGACCTGTACCAGACTTCTGACGTTCGGAACTATAAGATAAGAAACGTGTGTCGATTTAAGCAACTAAGTTTATAATAGTTGTTACAGCATCAAGGAAAACTCATACAACACTATACACAAAAGTTACCTACACATGGATCATAGACCTAAATTTTAAAGTGAAAATGATAAATCTCCTAGAAGACAACATAGGAGAATATCTTTGCAACTTGGGTTAGATAAAGATTTCTTAGATACGACTCAAAACTCTAAAGGGAAAGGTGGATGAATCATATTTTACCAAAACTAAAAATGTGTGCTCTTTGAAAAGCATTGTAAAGAAAAATCAAAGGAAAGCTAGGCAATGAAGGAAAATATTTGCAACACATTTATCTGATAACAGACCGGTATAACCATAATATATAAAAAACATTTACAGCTCAATAGTAAAACAAAACCCTAATTTAAAAATGGATGGAAGATTTGAACAAACACTTCATAAAAGGAGGTATATTAATGGCCAATAAGTACATGAAAAGCTGTTCAACATTTCTGTTCATCAGGGATATGCAAATTAAAACTACAATAAGATATTACTACACACCCACTAGAAAGGCTGAAATTAAAAAAGAAAAAGCAAGATTTGGCAAAAAGAAGTGGCTGCTTTCAGATTTGGGGCAGGAAAAGTATAAGTTGTTTCTGGAGCATCTTTTGTTATAGCACCAAGCAATGAAGTGATCAAAGATTACAAGGAATGTTAAAAGTGCTAGGAGTCATCCTAAAAAAGTTCCCATTGGTCTCAAACAGGAAGATTAGAGCACCAACAAGAATAATAACTGCAAGGATGAAATGCATGAAATATATTTAAATCTATGAGTTGGTAATAATAATAAAAAGGTTGATTACCTTTAGAGAATTCAATGAAAAATTTTTGTTCTGAAAACTGGTAAATAAAGAGAAAGAGTTAAGCATTTGTCCTGTTTTCCTATGTAATCTGTGCCTTAGGGTAACCAAATCATTGATGAGATATATTATGGCTAATAAATAAAAAAAGAAGGATAAAATTAGAATATCACCAGTTTGCAATCCCTAATGAATTAATGGGTCGGGTGATGATCATCAGTAACTGCTTATAGAACAAAAGATCATCAATGGCTGGATCATTATGCACCAACTGATGGAGACAGACCAGAGCACCTAGGAAGTAATTTTTCCAAGATAAAAAATTGAACCTGAATTTAAAGAAAGCACTAGATGTAACTATAACTAGCAATTTGTAGAAAATATAGGGTTCAGAAGAAGATGTTAAATGACATCATTGGAAAGTAATCAGCAAAATCCAGACTGGGAAACTCTTTAGAACAAATGATCTGGTTACTTCAATAAAGAATATTATAAGAAATAAAGAGAGGGAGAGAAATGAAGGGTGAATCTTTATATAATAGATCTAGGACATTTATCGATCAGTCAGAATGTATGGACCTTATTTTGATCCCAGTTAAAACAACAAAAAGTAGACAGTTGGTGAGATATGATCACTGACTTGTTATTTGACATTAAGGGATCACTGAGAATATTTTAGGTCATAACAGGATTGAGGTTAGATTTTTTTTTAAGTCCTTATGTTTTAGAGATATATACTCAAATATTTACAAATAGAGTTATATTATGACTAGGATTTGTTTCAAGATAGTCTGGGGAGGAGAAGGCAGGTAAGGTATATATCAAACAAGATAGGCTATGTGATGATAGTTATTAAATAGGAGTAATGATCACACGGAGGTTAAAAATACTATTCTCTATTTTTGCATGTTGGAAATGTTCTATAATTGAGAAACATTTAAAAGTAAATAACAAAAAGGAACTCCCAGCAAATATTCTGTTCCCTGAAGGAGAAGAGAGAAAAAAGGGGATAGAAACCACATTTGAAAAACTAGTGGCTGAAAAATTTTCAAAACAGATGAAAAGCATTAAAACACAAAGTTTTGGAGCTTCTGTTTCTTCTAATGGTGACCACGTTTTTTGCTGTCTGAAACAGCTGAAAAACAGACAACAGACTAGAAACAATTGCTTTTAAGGCAATGGATATCAGGCAACAAAGGACAGTGCTCTCTGAGAAACAGGAAAGAAATGAAATGAGCCTTATGATTGCTCCAGCTTACTCTCTTCAGAATATTTCCTGGCCTCAGTGTAGATAAAGAGAACCCAAGAGGAACTCTGCAGACCCCTAGCTGAAGAGATGGACCCGAGAGCCTGGGGAAACCACGGCAGCTATTGTTCACAGGGCAGAGTGCTGGAGAGGAGAGAACTGCAGAGAAAGAACTCTGGAAATCCGCAGCAGGTGCCCTTCAAGTAACCCCCTGTGTACAGATCAGTGCATGGGTCTGAGGAAACTACTTGCGGCCATGGAAAGACCCAACCAGGAACAGTGCCTATTAGCACCAGTTAAACTGGAGAACCTCATGAATCCTGGGCATTGGGGAAAGTACTCAAAGGGTCTTGCCTCAGTAGTGGGGAATAATTAGCCGTAGACTGAACACTGCTCTGCTCCGCTCTAAAACAATCTCAAAAGCAAAATCTGAAAGGATCAAACTGTTTCTGAGTAAATTATCTGGGTCCCAAAATAAGCTCAAGAATACTTATAAGAATACAAAAAACTCCAGCACCTACCAAGGTTAAAGTCATAACATCTTGCACCAATCAAAAATTACCAGGTGTACACCTAAAACTAATACAATATGTCAATTATATCTCAATTAAAAAATAGTACCAAGCATATAAAGAAGAAGATTTAAAAAAGCATTTTAAGTGTATTCTCTATGTTCAAAAAGTAAAGTAGAGATATCAACATTCTAGCACAAGCTAAACTTCTAGGAATGAAAACTACAAAAATTATAATGTACTCAATGAAAAATACATTGGCACTTTATAATTAATGGTATTTAGATGTTGCAGAAGAAAAGATTAGTAAACTGGAAGACATAACAACAGATAGTATCCAAAATGATATATAGAAAGGAAAAAAGAATTTAAAAAAAATGAACAGAGCATCAGTGAGTTGCGAGCCTACTTCAAGTGGCCCAGTATATGTGTAATTGGAGTTCCCAGAGGAGGGAGCTGGGACATAAAAGTGTTTGAAGAAATAGCGACTAACAAATTTCCAAATATGATAAAAACTGTAAGCCCATAGTTCCTAGAAATTCAAAGTACCACAGCACAAGAAACATGAAGAAAACTACAACAATGCCACTTTAGGTGGGAGTGTAAACTGGTCCAAATACTTTGGAAAACTTTTTCGCAGCCATCTTTTAAAGCTGAACTTATGTCAATACCCTATGACTTAGCAATTCCATTTCTAGGTATGAACCCAATAGAAATGCACGCACATATGCACCAAGAGAAAAGCACATGAATGTTCACTGCAGCGATATTCATAACAACTGAAAATCGGAAACAACCAAATGTCTGATTCGGAACAGAGAATACAGAAATGAAAAGGAATGAATAATACACACAAGATGAAGGAATCTCACAAACATAATGTCAATCGAAAGAAGACAGCCCCCAAATAGTACAGATTATCTGACTCCATTTATATAAAATCTAAAAAAGCCAAACTAATCTAGAAGTCAGAAGAGTGGTTGTTTTGTGGTGGAGAAAGGGTAATGATTGGAAATAGGTACTACATGAGATTCCGAGGAGCCTGTAACATTCTCTCTCTTAACTGGTGGTTTCATGAGTCTGTTCAGGTAGTGACAATTACTCAAATTGTACAGTTTTGATCTGCACAATTTTCTGTATGTACCCTTGAAAAGTTTTTAAAATGAAAAATAAGGATATTTTACCACATTACCAGAATAAGGGAGAAAAATTATACAATCATTTCAATAGATATAGAAAAATAACAATAAAATTTAATGATTCATAATAAAAAAAAACCCTCAGAAAACAGACTAGAAGAGAACTTCCTTAACATGATTAATAGTTTCTGTAAAACACAGCAAACATCATACTTAATGGTTAAATGGGAAAATTTTTTTTTTTAAACATCAAGAGCCAGCAAGGTGAACCACTGTAGCTACATCTACTCAACATTAATTCTACTGGAGATCCAGGAAACAGAGGGCACATTTAAAATAGAAGAATTCAATGAGGGTTAATTCAAAAAGAGGCCATTTAAAAAGAATGAGGCATAGGGGAGTCACAGGAGATAATGCAATAATCCAAAGCTAGCAAAAGTTGACCTAACCTTAGGACTTAAGGTCAGGAGGAGGGAACATTATGGAATTCAGAAGCAAAGAGTCATGTAAAGTAAGATGCCTTGAGAGGAGGCGTCACTTCCAAACAACTCAAGACAGGCAGATCATAAGGGAAGAGGACAGGGAAATAAACCTAATCTCACCCTCCTTCCTCCTTCCAGTCTTCCTTCAGCGTTTCCCGTCACCTTAAACCAACTGGAAGTCAGAAGGAAGGAGAGCCTACTGATCTAGTCCAAACAGATTAGCTTCTGCGTAGGGTAGAGAAGAGAGGAAGGTGGATCTGAAGGGGCAAAGAGAAGATAAACAATACATGTGATATGACAAGGGAGGAAAAAAGAATAAGGATTGGAAAGGTCAAATAAAACTGTCACTACTTGCAAGTGATATGATTGTACATGTAGAATATATATTTTATATATATAAATATATATCTACAAATACATGTATCTACAAATACAAAGTATCTACAAATACATGATTAGAATTAATAAGTTGAGTCTAGTAAAGTGGCTGGATATAAAATTAATAAAAATTAGATGTATGTTTATATGCCAACAATTAGAATGTGAAACTTTAAAAGTTTCTATTTACAATAGCATCAAAGTTATAAAATACCTATGGATGAGTGCATCAAAAGATATGTAAAACCTTTATGCAAATAATAACTGTACTGGGAGAAATTAAAGACCTATACAAATGGAGAGGATAAAGAATTGGAAATACTCACCGTTTCAAGCTGTCACTTCTCCCCAAATTGATCTACGGATACAGTGCAATCCCAATAAAAATCCCCCCAGTGTATGCTTTTGTGCCTGTGTGTGCACATGTGTGTGTGTGCTTGTGCAACTTGACACATAATTCTAAATACTGATATATAAACGCCCAGGCCTAAGAACACCCAAGATATATATATATATATATATATATAGTTTTTATTTTTCCTTCTTCTCACCAAAGCCCCCCAGTACATAGTTGTATACTTTTTAGTTGTGGGTCCTTCTAGTTGTGGCATGTGGGACGTCACCTCAGCATGGCTAGATGAGCGGTGCTAGGTCAGTGCCCACGATCCGAACAGGCGAAATCCTGGGCTAAGGAAGCGGAGCACATGAACTTAACCACTTGGCCATGGGGCGGACCCCCAAGATATTTTTAAAGAAGAATAAGACATGAGGACTTGCTCTCATGGATGTGGTCTTGTTGTAAGGCATACTATTTAAGACAGTCTGTGTTTGAGCAAGGATAGACAAATACACTGTAGGAATCAAGTAAAGGGCAGTGTGCAAGGTACAGTTTTTTTAATATAAGGTCCTTGGTCAACTGGAAGAAAATGGAACTTGACCCCACCTCACCCCCTACACAGAATCAATTCCAGATAGATTGGATATAATATAAAAGGCAACAAACAAAATTAAAAAGCAAAAGAAAAAACCCGACAGACAAACTTCTACTAGATGATACAGGGGACTATGGTGAGGAACCTGGGCTAAGAGAGACTTGTAAAATAGGACACCAGAAGTACTAATGAGAAATAAAAAGACTGTTAAATTTGACATCAAAATTAAGAATTTTTGTTCATCAAAAGGTGCCTTTAAGAGATAAAAAGGGAAAGGAGAAAGCGGAAAAAGATACCTGCAACAAACACAATCAACAAAGAGCTGATAACCAGAATATACAGAAAACTGTTACAGAGGAGTAAAAAATGACAAACAATACAATAGAAAAAGAAGTATTTCCAAATGGCCAATAAACAAATGAGAAGATATACAACTGCCTTAGGAATCAGGAAAAAGCAAATTGAAACTGCAATGATTTATTATTATCCACCAAAAAAAATCGCTAATGCTAAAAAGACGGATAATACTAACTGTTGGATATAAGTGGGAAGGATGTAAAACAACTGGAACTCTAATATACACTACTGCTGAGAGCGTAAACTGGTACAATCACTTTGGAAAATTGTTTGAAATAATCTACTAGAGCTGAGCAAACACATATCTTATGACCCAGCAATCACTGTCTGGGTATGTACTCAAGGAAAATGTACATATATGTGCACCAAGAGACATATACATGAAAGCTCATAAGAAAATTATTGTACTAGCTGGAAACAACTTGAATGTCCACATTCATCATAGAATGCATAAACTGTGGCCTTTCATGCAGTGAATACTATACAGCAATGACAATGAACTACAGCCACACATAACAGCACGGATTTTGAGCAAGACATAATTTTGCTGATAGACATAATTTTGAGCGAAATAAATCCTTTATATGAAATTGAAAAAGCTGACAAACCTAACAAAGTGTTTCACGATTCATGTTTAGTGGTAAAATTATAAAGTGAGGAAGCCATTATCATAAATGTCAGAATCATAGTCCCTTTGTGGAGAGTAATGACTGTGAGGGAAAAGAAGGGGGTTTCTAGGATGCTGGCGATGTTTTAATTTTTTAACTTGACTGGTAGCGACAGGTATGCTCACTTCATGATAATTCACTGAGCTGTACATGCTTGGCTTATACACCTGTATGTGTGCTATACTTTACAATCAACAGAATAAGAAAGGTTGTTCTTTCTCTCCTACTCCATACCTGGCTCAGCATAAATCTCAGGGGGTCCTCTGGTTTCTCATAGACTAAGTTTTCAGTGATCTGCTGAGAGAGAGAGAGAGAGAGAGAAAGGCGCCACATTATGGTTCCGAGTTGCGCTGGCGATGTGGTCAGGTTACACCTGAAGGCATCTTCCGTACTAACCTAACGTGTACCACAGTGGCTTACAGAAATTCACAGATCTCCACAAAGTGACAAATTACTTTCTTACTACTTATAAAATTAGGCAAATTAAGGTAAAGTTTGGAAAAATGAAAATTCAGTAATAAGGAGCAATGGATATTTTTCTAGTTTCCAAGATGAAAGAGGTAGTGAGAAAGTTTTGCAGAAAGTTACTGTTTTGAGAATTATGATCTTGCCAGACTGAGAAATCAATAAATTATTGGCTTTGAAGAAAAGTCAAAGGAAAGTATTTTGAATAAAATTTTTTAAACGCTAGTATATGATTTTACATAGAACTTTCCTTATGGTGAAAATGATATTCAGTGTTTGTAATAATAAATGAGAAAGCATATATAAAACGTGAGAGATTCACTTCCAAACTTTTGTTGTTGTTGAATAACCCCCCAAATTATAATAAAGTAAACAGAATTCTCATTTGCAGGGAATAACAATGGGGCTTTCAGAAATAAAATATTGAAGTCTGTTTAACCCACCCCCACCAATTATGTATTTCATATATGTTTCTACTGAACACACATTTGAGAACTAATTTCTCTTATAACGACATTGCATGCATAAGCATTGTTTTTCCTTGAGAGATGAAGAAAATCATTTATAAAGTGATTAGAATTCTACTTTCTTCAACAGCTTTCATCTGTCAGTTTAATAATTAGTAGTTCTTTGATTAAAGCTAGAAAATCCAGCCATTATCCCTCTCCCACAAAAGGACATTTTAAGAAGGAAAAGGCATGGAGCAGAATTAAGGTAGTAAATATCACTTGTACCTATTTTATATGAGGAAACTGAGAGTCACAGAAATTAAGTAATTTTCCTCAAATCACATGCAAAGATAAGAAGTGGCGACATTAGGTTGGAGCCTTGCGCCAACAGATGGCAAAATTTGTGCTCTTTCCTCTACACTCTTCTTCTTTAGACTTCAACTTTTCCAGTTCAGAAGTTTTCATTTGAGGTGCACCATTCTTATTTTACTCCTTTCTCCCCACCAAGTTTCTTCACAAGTACAGGTTATTATATATGTATATATGATTTTCTGGGTAGTAATATTATCATAAAAATAAACATGTCGGGGAAACAAAAACAATTCGCCAAACAACAGAAATTTTATAAAAGTGATAATCTCCTGGAATTCTGTATTGGCCAAGGAATGCTAGACTTTAAAGAAGGTTCCAGCCCCATATCCTGAGGTCAATAAGATTTGTAATTTCAAGAATTAGAAGCAACTTTTAACTGCTTCTTTTTTCTCCTACAGAATGTGGTTTCTTAGATGGCCACAGGTTTGTCACCTTTTGAAAGTATTATATTCCTGCCTAGAAAGCCTTTTTCTCTCCTGTTCAATTGCCAATATTTTGTCCTTCCTTCCTAGTTGGCTCAAACTTTAACCCTTAGCTAAATTTTTCCCTATCAACCAACCTACTTGATCTCTAATCCTTCTGAAGGGCTTCATATCATGATAAATATCATCCATTTAGTGTTTACCATTTACTACTTTTGGTTAATACATCCTAACGCACTTACTGCTCAATGAGATTATATCCCTTTTACAGCAAAGGCTCTTTTTTTCCCCCAAGTAATTTTATTGGAATTATAATAGTATGTAACATTGTATAATTTCAGGTGTACATTATTCTTTATCAATTCCTGAATACACTTCATCATGCTCACCCCCAGTAGTCTAATTTTTATCCATCACCATACTATGTGCCCCTTTATTCCTTTCGCTCACCCCCCCCCAACCCCCTTCCCCTCTGGTAACTACTAATCTGTTCTCTTTATCCATGTATTTGTTATCTTCCACATATGAAAGGCTCTTTCTTATACTTATTGAAAAAAATTTGTTTTTTACATTATAATTACTGTAAAACTCATAAAGAAAGGGATTAAGAGATTTACCTGGAATATTTGCAGAATGTGGTGCTTCTCCACGTATTGCAGTGAAATTTGATAAGGATCTTCATAGACTGTAGGAGGGAACCACCTCCTGTAAGTTTGACTGTGTACAAGAGAACGCTTTCCTTTCCGGTATTCTGAAGCATCATCCTAAAAGGGAAATATCCCCCCACAGAGTCTTTAATAAATTGAAAAGCCCCAAGAATTCTGCCGTTCTTGTTGCTATTATCAGTGGAATCCAGTGTTGATGGGATCCAAACACCAGGAGGTGGAGAAAAGACACATTATTTTGAGAGACCTGGCTGATCCTCCAGGCAATATAATGCATCTCAAGTCCTGGGAGGTACCTAGGCATCTCCAATCTACTTTAAATACTTTTCCCTTCACAGGCACCTCCAATTCACTCCAAATTCCTTTCCTTTGATAGAAGCCCAGGGAGGGGAAATGACTTAGTGTCTCAGAGACAGCAGCAGAACTAGGACTTGAAACCCAGGTCTCCTGAGTCCTCGTTCCTTGATCCTTCCTCAATGGCCTTAGGGTAGCAGAGAAGGCAACAAATTTCTTTACTTCTCACCCTTCTCTTGCCCTTCCTGAAATCTATAGGTCACACATATCACAACCCCCCATACCACCACCACAGGCCCCTAGCTTGGCTTCCAACCCCCGAAGTGGGTATCAAATATCCCTTTCACCTACACGCTTGGTTTCTATGGCTTGAGTTGTTTCCTGTCTGCTGACATAATCCGGTTTGGATGAGATGGAGGGAAGTCTTTGGGAAAGGGCTTGGTCTTTTGCTTGGAAATTATTGATGAATCTGCCATCAAGTGAGTCGAACACTTGCGTATCAGTTACATTTTCAGTGTCAGTTTCAGTTGAAATTTTGGAATTGCTGAGGTCTGTTTGGCTAGCCTCAAATGTACAGGGTTCTATGCTGAAGTCAGCCTCTTCGCTCTCCTTGCTGGGGCCAAATAGGGTAAATATTTCGTCGTCAGACTGGCCATGTGCTCCATAGTCAAATAGGTTGGCTTCTGTGTCATTGTCGCCCTCGTTCATAAAGTGGTCAACCTGGTCAGATTCACTGTTGTCAGCCCTGTCAACCGTCAGGTTATCAACACTGCTGTCAGCTTGGTCAGCAGCCTGTTGTTCTGCTAGCTGAACAGCTTGGGCAAACGTTGTGTGGTGAGTCTTTATAGATGCTCTGTGGTCAACCGGGGCAGGCATTGTATGGTCAATCTGTGCAGGAATTTTTCCTTGAACTAGGCCGGACAATCTGCTGTAAATCTGTTCAGAGGTGCTTTGGTTGGCCCAGCCAGACATTCTGTGGTCACTCTGTTCAGAGGCTCTTTTGCTTTCAGTCTGTCTGGACAATCTTGGTTCCATCTGTTCAGAAGTTCCTTGCTCACCTGGAACAGACATCTGGCTGTCAGTCTGTTCAGTCTCTACATAATCAGCTCGGCCAGATGCCTTGCTGTCTGTCCCTTCAGACATTCTTCGGTCAACCTGCTCAGGCACTCCATGAGCATCAACGTTAGCATAGTTGGATGCTCCGAGGTCAGCCTGATCAGATGTTCTACGCCCAAGGTGTTCAGTTCCTTTGTAGCCAGTTTGGCCAAATATTCTGGGTTCAGCCTGGTGAGATAATCTTTGGGTAGTCTGGTCATCTGCCTCCTCTTCGTTCTGGTTCTCCCAGTTGTCTTCCTGGTCACCTGTGTGGCTGTCATTTGGGGACTTGGCTGTGCTTTCAGGTCTCAAGGATTCCCCCGGATCCTCTTCTAGAGGCCCTTCCATTTTTTGCCTCCTTCCGGGCTGGTCTGTGGTCTAGGTTGCCAGACGCTGTGGGTGGGGCGGGGCTGGGTCGTCTAGGTGACCTTCGGGGAGCGCGCGACGATGATGCCCACGGGCTTTGTTCCGGCCTCAGCGCACGGTCTCTTCCGGGCGCGCGGGCGGCCGCCTGGCCGGGAACGAGGTGCCCGCTGATGCCCCGGGAAGGGCTGCCTCGCTCTGGGCGCAGCCTGGAGTGCGGCGGCGGGTGACGCGCAGTGTGGACGGGAGCACAGGGGAGAGGTGATGACCACACGCTGGGCGTCAGGGCCCGGTGAATCGGTGCTCTAGGGCGGCACCCTCTTCGTTTCCTTGCGGAGGTTCACAGCGGTGTGTGTGAAATCGGCTTGTTCAGGTACCACCCCTCTAATCGACAACAGAATGTTAGTTAGCCAATAATCGATCACGCGTCCCACCACACGAGGGCCCCTGCCTGAACAGAGGGTACTGCAGTCGTTAAGTCAAATCCCCACCTCGTCGGCTGTGCTGGGCTCTGTGCTATTCAATGGTCCTGCTAAACGTTATTCTTCTTTAGGCTCCAATTGGTATGGTGGTGTGTTTTTTCTTTTAATTGTTTTAAACCATTTTTTGATCCTGCCTTTACAAACAGTGCCGATGCTGTTTTCACTGGTACCAGGAAGAGTTTAGTCCTCCTAACGCTCATGTTACCAAAGTCATATGGATCTTTCCTCACCATTAGTATAGAGAGGAGAGTTTGCCCTCCTCCCCACCCTCACACACCCCTTGGCAGTTCCTTGATGCAGGAGCATCCTCTTCTCTCTCTCAAGCTGAGCAGCTGTTTTCCATCCTTTCTGGGAGGGGCTGTCTTGGCTGTAGGAACTCAAACCTCAAGGTGTTTTCTTGTTGAATTAGATATATACGGCTGGAGGGCAGGAGGGAGGAGAGGAGATGCAGTGAGAAGGGCTTCTAAAATCACACTGTCCAATGGCCTTATAGCAGAAGGGAGGGTGAGGGTTAGGAACCAGAGTTGGAGCAGAATCCAGGTACACTGAGGTAGAATCATTTATGTAAGAGTACCTAGAACATAGTAGGTGCTCAAGACATGTTTGTTGAGCACAAATATATGAATGATCTGCCTTATTTATGTATTTGAAAATGTGTGGTGCAAATGGACTCTGGGTTTGGAGTAAAATAAGCGATAGGCTATGATTTGCAACTTCAAAGGACATTGGTTTTGTAGATTTGTTTTTCCATTTATAAGTTAAATGTAATCATTGTAGAAAAATGACAAAAACAAGCGTGAAGAAAAAAAATTTCCCAAACATGAGTTATAACTTTTATTAACATTTTGATGTATATCCTTCTAGAATTTTCCCCATGCAAATCTATATGTCTAATATCTATAGGTATGTGTGTATTTTACAAAATGGAATCAAACTGTGCAGCTGTTCTATAAACTGCATTTTTATTTAACACTGTGATATATGTTTTTCCTTGTCAATAAATGTAATCTAAATTAAAGAACCTTGGCTGTTGAAGTCAGACCAAGTTTGTTTTAATTCTGTATCTGCCACTTTCTAAATTGTTGAGCTTGGGCACATCTCGTTATTTCTCTGACCAACAATTTTCTCATCTGCAGAGGAAAATGGAAATAATATAATAACTCAGAGCTCTTGTGACAACTAAAGAAGATAATGTATAAAATTAGCTCATATGTGCTGCATAAAGAGTAGCTATTTCAAAATTTGTATGGGGTCACTTATGCAAATTTATTTTGTTGCTTTTGGCATTGACCATCATTGTACAAACATTTTACAAGCTTGTAATATTTTTTCCTTAAGATAAATTTTTAGTTGTGGAATTGCTTGATTAAGGAAATGCTCTCATTTTGGTCTTTTAAAAGTACTATATTTAAAAATGCCCTTCAGAGAAGTTGAGTCAATCTATAGCTCCGCCAGTAATATATGAGAATGCTATTTCCCAAACTGACACCAATTCTGTATGTATTTTTCATTTTTGCCTATCTCATGAGTGAAAAATAGTATCTTGTTTTAATTTGTACTCTTTTTTTACATGTTTAATGGCTGTTTGTATTTTTTTGTAAATATCCTAGATATGCCCTTGTCTTTTTTTTATTGATTTGTGAGTGCTTCTTCTGTATTAAAATTTTTAATTCTTTGTTATGTAAATTGCAAATAAATTTTTCTGGCTTGTTTGCCACATAGAAGTTTTATATTTTTATTTTTATGAAGTTAAATTTTTCTGTCTGTAGTTTTTATCTTTGGGCTCATGCTTAAGAAGACTTCTCCTGTCTCTTAAGATTATATAAATGTTCCCTACCTATATATTATTTTAGTACTTTTCAGTATGTATTCTTTTCTTACGTAGAGTTAAAACTTAAGTGTGCAGCTTGATGAATTTTTCCATGCGAATATATCTATGTATACACCGCCCAGATCAAGATAGAATGGTCCTGGCAGGTTTCCCCATGTCCCCACCCAGGAATACCCCTCCAAAAGTTAGATACTGTTCTGATTTCTGTTTCCACAGCTTAGTTTTTCTGGTTTTTGAACCTCACAAAATATGACTCTTGTTCTGGCCCCTTTTATTCAACAATGTATCTGTGAAATTCATTCATGTTCTTTTTTTTTTTTTTTTTTAAAGATTTTATTATGGCTGGCCCAGTGGTGCAGCAATTAAGTGTCCATGTTCCACTTCGGTGGCCCGGGGTTTGTGGGTTAGGATCCCGGGTGCGGACATGGCACTGCTTGGCAGGCCACGCTGTGGCAGGCGTCCCACATATAAAGTAGAGGAAGATGGGCATGGTTGTTAGCTCAGGGCCAGTCTTCCTCAGCAAAAAGAGGAGGATTGGCAGCAGATGTTAGCTCAGGGCTAATCTTCCTAAAAAAAAAAAAGATTTTATTTTTCTTTTTTCTCCCCAAAGCCCCCTGGTACATAGTTGTATGTTTTTAGTTGTGGGTCCTTCTAGTTGTGGCATGTGGGACGCTGCCTCAGATGGCTTGATGAGTGGTGCCATGTCCGCACCCAGGATCTGAACCTGAGAAACCCTGGGCCACCGAAGCAGAGCATGCGAACTCAACTGCACAGCCACGGGGCCGGACCCTCATCCATGTTCTTACATGTTAGAGTAGATAATTATTTTACACCGCTGTGCGGCATTCTGTTGTATTTTTACCACAAACTATTATCAATTCTGATCCTGATTGACATTGGATTGGTTACATCTTGGAACTATTAAATCCTTTCTTGTACATGTCTTTTGGTGGATATTAGTGTTCATTTCTTTTAGGATATACCAGATCGTGGGGTTCCTGGATCACAGCGTAGGCTCATGCTAGGAAATACTGTCAGACAGTTTTCCAAAATGGTAGTACCAGTTTACACTCTCACCAGCAATGTATAAAAGAGTTCAAGCTGCTTTACATGCTTGACTGTTACTGTTGGCTATTCTGGTGTGTTGGTTCTCAATTGGGGTTTTTATTTATTTAATTAATTAATTAATTAATTTATTTATTTTTTGAGGAAGATTAGCCCTGAACATCTGCTGCCAATCTTCCTCTTTTTGCTGAGGAGGACTGGCCCTGAGCTAACATCCATGCCCATCTTCCTCTATTTTATACATGGGATGCCTGCCACAGCATGGCCTGCCAAGCAGTGCCATGTCTGCACCCGGGATCCGAACCGGCCAACCCCGGGCTGCCAGAGCAGAACGTGTGCACTTAACTACCGCTGCACCACGGGGCTGGCCCTGGGGTTTTTATTTCTGTTTCCCTTATGACTAATGGTGGTGAGCACCTATACAGGTGCTTATTGGCCACTTGGATATCCTTTTTTATGAAGTGCCTGTTCACATCTTTTGTCCATTTTTATCATGGATTGTCTTTTATTGATTTGTAGGACTTTTTTATGTAGCACACTTGTGTATGCGTGCATGTGTATACTTTTTAAACCTTTAAAGATTTAATCTGTCTGCATTTTATTTTGGTACATGATATGAGATAGGAATCTAATCTAGTCTTACTTTTAAAACATTAGCTGGATATTACAACGTCATTCCTTTTGAAAAAAAGTAATTATTTTTCCATCTATTTAAAATACCAGCTTTTGCATATACCACTCTCAAATACATACTTGAGTCTATTTCTGGACATTTTAGTTCTGTTTCATCAAGAAAAAATAATCTGTTCTGGTGTCTGTACCATCGTATTTTTATTGTCATACTTTTATAATGCACATTAATATCTCATAGAGCAAATTCCCTTTTGTTAGTTTTCTTTAAAAATAATTTGTGAATGCTTCACGTGTTTGTCATTCCAGGTGAACTTTACGATAATTTTTGTCCAGTTCCAACAGTATCATCAACAAAAAGCCTGTTGGATTTTGATTGAAATTATTTAAATTTAAATATTAATTTAGGAAAAAACTTGCAGGCAGAGGACGTGTGAATCTGGCTCACTGATGTTGTCTTACTGGCGCCTCTTATGGCCTGAATTGTGTTCGCCCAAATGTCATATGTTGAAGCTCTAAGCCGTGGTGATTATATTTGGAGCAGGGCCTTTAAAGAGGTCACCAAGGTTACAAGAGGTCATAAGGGTGGGGCTCTAATCCATTCTGATGGTGACCTTTCAAGAAGAGAAAGATACGCCAGGGAGGCACCAGCACAGGGGAAAAGCTGTGAGAGGACGCAGCTGGAAGATGGCCGTCTGTGAGCCAAGGAGAGAGGCCTCGGGAGAAACCAAACCTGCTGACACCTCGATCGTGGACTTCTAGCCTCCAGAACTGTGAGAAAATAAATTTCTGTTGCTTTAAGCCACGCGGTCTGCGGTATTTTGTTATGGCAGGCCTAGGAAACTAACAGCTCCCGTAAGGTTTTTTTTTTTTAAACATTTGATGCTTAGTTGCTATTTTAATATCATTGGAGAATAGAGAGGACTCTGATAATTGAATACATTTCAGGTGAGGTAATGGTATATTTTTCTTAAGGTGAAATTCATGTAACATAAAATTAACCACTTTAAAGTGTAGAATTCAGTTGTATCTAGTACATTCACAGTGTTGTGCAACCACCACGTCTGGCAGGTTCCAAACATTTCCTCAGCCCTAAAGAAAACCTCAAACCCGTTAAGCAGTCACTCCTGGTTATCTTCTCCCCACAGTTCCTTGAAACACAAATCTGCCTTCTGTTTTTATGGATTTACCTCCTCTGGATATTTCATATAAATGGAATTATACAATATGTGGTCTTTTCTCACTGGATTTTTTCACTTAGCATAATGTTTTTGAGGTTCATCTGTGTCGTAGCATGTATTAGTATATTATTCCTTTTTATGGCTGAATAATACTCCGCTGTAGTGTATATACTACACTTTGTTTATTCATTCTTCTGATGAGGAACATTTGTGTTGTTTTCACCTTTGGCTATTGTGAACAGTTTTTCTAGGAATGTTACTATGCAAGTATTTGAGTTGTTATATTCAATTCTTTGGGGTATACACCTAAGAGTCAATTGCTAAATCATGGCAATTCTGTTTCACTTTTGAGAAACAGGCAGGCTGTTTCCCACAGCAGCTGTGCTGTTTTATATGCCCACCAGCAATATAGGAGGGTTCCAATTTCTCTACATCCTTGCTTGTTATTTCCCTTATTTGTATTATAGCCATGATACTGAGTGTGAAGTGGTATCTCTTTGTGGTTAATGACTAATGTTGAGCATCTTTTTCTGTGCTTGTGAGTCATTTTTATATTTTCTTTTGAGAAATGTCTATTCAAGCCCTTTTCCCATTTTTAAATTGTTTGTCTTTTAGAGGTTATAAGATTTCTTTATATATTCTGGGTTCTAGACCCTTATCAGATATATGAGTTGTAAATATATTCTTCCATGCTGTCTTCACTTTTTTGAAAGTGTCCTTGGATGCACAAAGTTTTAAGTTTTGATGAACTCCAGTTTATCTGTTTTTTCTTACATTGCTTGTGCTTTTCGTGTCACATTCAAGAAACCGTTATCTAATCCAAGGTGTTGAAGATACACCTATGTTTCCTGCTAAGAGCTTTATAATTTTAGCTCTTTTATTTCTGTTTTTGATACGTTTTGAGTTAACTTTTTGTATGGTGAGGTAGGAGTCCACCTTCAATCTTTTGCATGTGGATATCCAGTTGTCTCAGCACCATTTGTTGAAAAGACTATTCTTTTTAGGTTGAATGGTTTGGCACCCTTGTTAAAAATCAGTTGGCCATCATATTAGTTTCGTGGGGCTGCCATACAAAATACCACAGACTGGGGGGCTGAAAACAACATAGATTTATTTTCTCACAGTTCTGGAGGCTGAAAGTCCAAGATCAAGGTGTCAGCAGGTTGGTTTCTCCTGAGGCCTCTCTCCCTGGTTTGCAGACGGCTGCCTTCTCATAAGGACCCCAGTCAGATTGGATTAGGACCCGCTCTAACAGCCTCATTTTCACTTAATTACCTCTTAGCCCTGTCTGCAAATACGGTCATGCTCTGAGGTAGCAGGGGTTAGAGCCTCAACATATGAATTTGAGGGGGACACAACGTAGTTCATTCTAGCCACAGATGTGAGGGTTTATTTCTACATTCTCAGTTCCATTCTGTTGGTCTATATGTCTAGTCTTGTGCCAGTACCACACTGTGTTATTCCTGTTGTTTTATAGTGAGTTTTGAAGTTGGGAAGTATGAGTTCTCCAACTTTCTTTTTATTTTTCAATAGTGTCCTGAATATGTAAGGCCCCTTGAAGTCACATGTGAGTTTTATAATAGGCTTTCCCATTTCTGTGAAAAGCCCATTGGAATTTTGATAGACAGTGCATTGAATCTGTAGATTGCTTTGAGTTAGTATTGCCATTTTAAGAATACTAAGTCTTCCAATTTATGAACATGAGACGTTTGTCCGTTTACTTGGGTCTTCTTTAATTTCTTTCAGCAATGTTTTGTAGTTCTCAGTGTACAAGTCTTTCACCCACACACTCACACCCCTTCTTTGGTTTCATTTATTCCTAGGTATTGTATTCTTTGGGATGCTATTGTAAATAAAATTGTTTCTTAATTTCATTTTTTGGATTGTTCATTGGTAGTATTTAGAAATAGAAATATAGCTGATTTTTGTGAGTTGATTTTGTATCCTGCAACTTTCTGAATTTGCTTATTATTGCTTTTAGTTTTTTTTGTGGATTTTCAAGGATTTTCTATATTTGAGATCATGTTATCTGTGAATAAGAGTGCTTTTATTCTTCTTTTCCAATTTCGATGCCTTTTATTTCTTTTCCTTGCATAATTACTCTTACTAGAACTTCCAGGACAGTGGTGAATAAAGTGGTGAAAGTGGGCGTCCTTGTCTTGTTCCTGATCATAAGGGGAAGGCTTTTACTATTCAGTATCATATCGGTTTTTCATCAGAGCCCTTTATCAGATTGAGGAAGTGCCCTTCTGTTCCTTGTTTTCTGAGTGCTTTTATCTTGAAAGGGTATTGGATTTTTAAAATTGCTTTTTATGCAGCAGTTGAAATGATTGTGTGTTTTTTTCCTCCTTCATTCTATTAATGTGGTATATCACATTAATTGATTTTTGTATGGTGAATGACTCTTACATTCCTAGAATAAATCCTGCTTGATCATGGAGTGTGATGCTTTTAATATGCTTCTGCATTTGGTTAGCTAGTAATTTGTTGAGACTCTTTGCATCTAAATTCATAAGAGATGTTAGTCTGTAGTTTTTTTTTCTTGTGATGTCTTTGGCTTTGATATCAGGGTAATGCTGGCTTATAAAATGAGTTAGAAAATGTCCCCTTCTCATTCTTTCTTTGGAAGCATTTGAGAATGTTTGGTGTTAATTTTTCGGTAAACGGTTGGTAGAATTCATGAGTCAAGTCATATGTTTCTGAGTTTTTTTTATTCTGTTGGGAGGTTTTTGATTACCGATTCAATCTCTTTGTGTGTTACAGGTATATGGAAATTTTCTCTCTCTTCTTTTTTTGGTAATTTTGGTAGTATGTGTGTTTCTAGGAATTTGTCCATTTTGTCTATGTTACCTAGATTTTTTTTTGCTGTAGTTGTTCATAGTATTCTCTTATAATCCTTTTTACTTCTGTAAAGTTAGTAGTAACGTCCCCACTTTCATTTCTGGCTTTATTTGTTGTTTATCTCTTTTTTTGTCAGTCTAGCTAAAGGTTTGTCAATTTTTTTCATCTTTTCCAGGAACCAGCTTTTTGTCTTGCTGCTTCTCCCTGTTGTTTTTCTGTACTCTATTTCCTTTATTTCTGCTCTATTCTTTAGAATAGAATTTCCTTCCATCTTCTGGATTTAGGTTTAGTGTGCTTTTCTCCTTATAATTTTTTAAGGTGTAAAGTTAGTTTATTAATTTGAGATCTTTTTGCTTTTTTAATGTAGGCATTTACAGCTGTAAATTTCCTTCTGGGCATTGCATTCGCTGCATCTCATAAGTTTTGGTATGTTGTGTTTTCATTTTCTTCTATCCCAAGATATTTTCATCCATCTCAAGATACCACATTTCCCTTGTGATTCTTCTTTGATCCATTGGTTATTTAAAAGTATGCTGTTTAATTTCCAAATATTTGTGAATTTTCCAGTTTTCCTTCTGTTGCTGATTCCTAGCTTCATTCCACTATGTTCAGAGAAGATACTTTTTATGATTTTAATCTTTTAAAATTTATTAAGACTTGTTTTGTGGCCTAATATGTGGTCTGTCTTGGAGAATGTTCCATGAAAAGAATGTGTATCTGCTATCGTTGGATGGACTGCTCTTTATATATCTGTTAGGTCTATTGGTTTATAGTGGTGCTCAAATCCTGAATTTTCTTATTGACCTTCTCTCTAGATATTTTATCCATTAGATACCTTACGTCAGTCCTTCAGGTAGCCATCAGACAAGTCAAAACAGACAAACACAATTCTTTGAGAAGAAGGTGTGCTCTGCTCCCTCTGGAACCAGGAGTTATGCTCCCACACCATATGAATATGGGCTGCTATCTTCAAAACTGCTGAGTTGAGAAGTGGGGAGCGAGGACAAGTAACAACACTTCAGTGCTTTCCTACTGTTTGTCAGTTGTCTCTTTCTTGATTCAGCATTCACTTGGTTGCTGTAAACCTTTGTTTATTTTCCAGAATTCTGACAAAGTTGACTAATAGTTTTTGCTTATTTTTTCATTGTTTCTGTGGAAGGTCAGGGTCTACTTACTCCTCCGTTTTCACTGACGTCACTTCCCACCCCCTCTTAAGTTTTGAAAATGGAGCAGTGCACATCACATTAGATTTCAGTTTCCTTTGAAGAATTGGAAAATCTGTCAATATTGAGCCCACAGTTCCACATATCAGCAAATGCCTGGTGAGTAGCAGTTGCCCCGTTCAGGCAAGACACACATCCTTCAATTTCCCCACGCTTTTCTCCTGCCCCTTAATCATTTAAGTTATGTGACTGGTTCCTCCACCCGTTTTAATGATAAATCTCTTTAGTATTATGTAGTGACTAAGATCGCAGGCCTTTAGCCAGACGAAACTGGATTTGAATGTTGTCCTCAGCTCATTTAAAGCCTGTGTTGCCTTAGGCAAGTGACCTGTCTTCTGTGATCTTTAGTGTCTTTACTTAGAAAGTGAAGATAAACATAACTGTTCAACTTAGTTGAGATGAGTAAATGATATAATATTTATACAGAATTTAGCCCAGTGCCTAACATTCAGCAAGGTAATAGTAGTTGTCATGAGTTTTAATGTAAATGTATTAAAGTCATCTTTCATGTCCTTGGTAATGTTTGGAATTTTTTTCTTACATGTGGAATGTATTTGTTTTAAAAAGTTATTCTTGTGTAATTTATGAGTTTTATTGTTGTGAATTGGATTTTTTCCCTAATATATTTTCTAAAAGGCTAATGCTAATATGTAGGAAAGATAATTTCTGTTTCTCTTTTATCTCGCCATCTTTTTATTTTCTTATTAAATAGATTTTTAGATTAGTTTGATTTTTCTTAATGGATAATGGTAATGGTAAGTTTTCCTCTTCCGTTTTGATATTTATACCTCTTATTCATTTTCTTTTCTAATATTGAATAGGACTGCCAAACAATGTTTAATAATTATGAAGATTATAGATGTCTTGGTTTTATTCCTGAATATAATGGGAATATCCCTTTAAGTGCAATGCTTAATTTTGGTTTCTGATATGTATATATATATAAAAGAATATATATATATATATGCTCTTTTTCTGTGGTAAGGAAGTTTCTTTCTATTTTGTTTTACAAAGGATTTTAATTGGCTTTTGAATTTTATCAGATAATTTGTAGCATTTACTGAAATAATTGGAGGATTATCTCCATTAATTTATTCATGTAGTTATATCAGGAAGATTTTTAAATGTTAAATCAGTTATCCATACCTGGGATAAGCCTTACTTGGTCATCCTATATTGCTCTCTTAATACAATTCTGGAATCAGTTGCTAATATTTTATTTAGGATGTTTGTATTTTATTAACCAGAGAGATTGGTCTATTGTTGCCTTTTCTTGTCTTTTATTTCTCACATTTTGGTATCAGAATTATGCTAGCTTTATAAACTAATTTAAGAAACTTACTGTCTTTTTCTGTGCCTTGGAATAGTTTATATTTGAGCTATCTGTTCTTCAAGCTTTGCTAAAACTCATCTATAAAATCACATGGTCTGGTTCCTTGGCGGGGGCAGGGGTTGTGGTTGTGTGTGTACAGATCTTTTATACATTTTCCAATTTATTCTATAGTTATTGGTCTACTTACATTTTCTCTCTCTACCTGAAAAAATTTTGATAATTCAACTTCACTTAGAAAAATCTTCCATTTTCTCTCAAATTTAAAATTTATTAAGTGTAAAGCATTTTCTTACAATATTATTTCAATCTCCCCCATATATGCTTATATTTCCTTTTTAATTTTCAATATTGGGTCCTCTTTCTTTCTTGGTTGCATTTGGTTATACTTTCTAGGATTTTTTTTCAATGTTTCTTTATACAGCCTTTCTAAAGAAACATCTCTTGTGTTTGTCAGTTCTATGGTGAGTCATTTGGGGGTGTCGAGGCTATAATAAAAAAGACAGTGAGTTTACAGGTTTGTGCTCCTCTGACCTGCAATATCTAACCCTGTATGCACTGCCAAGACCACTAAATTTTGGGTGGGCATCCATGACATGCAAACAGTTTAGTGGGGAGCCAAGTCGAGCCTCTTGCATCCTTTTTCATTTATATCCTTTACCCTGTTTATTTATTGCTTTACGAGTAAACAAAGTGAAAGCAACTGTGACCTGGGTCAGGGTGTCGTTCTTGCCGACCTTTAAGCCGGGTTAGGCATCTGTGGTTTGGACTAGCGGAGGTGGCTTTCTTCTGTTTTTGCTTTGCTTTGTCCTTTTTGGTTGGTGTCTGGGAATTTCTTATTGTTAAGCAAAAGGTTAAGTGTTTTACATACTTTATTGTGTATTTTTAAAAGTAGTTTTATTTTTTATATATTTCACGTACCATAAAAATTCACTCATTTAATGTATGTAAGTTCAGTGGTTTTTATATATTCACAGAGTTTTGCAACCATCACTACAATCTAATTTTAGGACATTTTTAACACTCCAAAAAGAAATTCTGTACATATTAATAGTCATTCCCCATTCCTGCCCCTACCTGCTGCCTCACTTCACCCCAACCCTGGGCAATCACTGATCTGTTTTCTGTATCTATGGATTTGCCTATTCTGGACATTTCACAGAGATGGAATTATGCAATATAACCTATGTCTTGATTCTTTCACTTAGCATAATGTTTTCAAGGTTGTAGCCTGTATCAGCACTTTTTTTTAATTGCCAAATGATTTCCATTATTTGTATATACCACATTTTGTTTATCCCTTCCTCAGTTGATGGACATTTAAGTTATTTCTACTTCTTGGCTGTTATGAATAATGCTGCCATGAACATTTCTGTACAAGTTTTTGTGCGGACATATATTTTAATTTCTCTCTGGTGTATACCTAGGAGTGGAATTGCTGCATCATATGATAGCTCTCTGTGTCTCTATGCAGTCTTTTGAGGAAACACCAGACTGTTCCAAAATGGCTGCACAGTTTTACATTCCCACCAGCAGTGTATGAGGGTTCCAATTTCTCCACATACTCGTCAACTATTGTTATTATGTCTTTATTATTTTATGCATATTGGTGGGTGTAAAGTAGTATATCTTTGTGGTTTTTATTTGCATTTCCCTGATGGCTAATGATCTTGAGCATCTTTTGGCCATCTGTATATCTTCTTTGGAGAAATGTTTATTCAGATTCTTTGCCTTTTTGTTTTTGCTGAGGAAGATTAGCCCTGAGCTAACGTCTGTGCCAATCTTCCTCCACTTTATATGTGGGTCACCACCACAGTGTTGCTGTGGTGTAGGTCTGCACCTGGGATCCGAACCTGTGAACTTGGGCCACTGAAGCAGAGGGTGTGAACTTAACCGCTACACCACTGGGCCAGCCCCTCTTTGCCTATTTTTAGTTGGGTTACTTGTTTGTTTGAGTTATAAGAATTCTTTATATGTTTTGTATATAAATCCCTTATGAAGTATATGACTTGCAAATGTCCTGTGTGTTGTCTTTTTACTGTATTGATGGTGTCCTTTGAAATACAAAAGTTTAAATTTTAATGAAGTCCAATTTTTTTTCTTTCCTTTTTTTTTTGAGGGAGACAAGCCCTGAGCTAACATCTGCCAATCCTCCTCTTTTTGCTGAGGAAGAGTGGCCCTGAGCTAACATCCATGCCCATCTTCCTCTATTTTATATGTGGGACGCCTACCACAGCATGGCTTGCCAAGTGGTGCCATGTCCACACCCGGGATTTGAACTGGTGGACTGCTGCGGGCTGCTGAAGTGGAATGTGAGCACTTAACTGCTGTGCCACCGGGCCAGCCCCCAATTTTTTTCTTTTGTGCAATGTGCTTTTGGTGTCATATTTAGGAAAGCATTGTCTAATCGTAGATCACAAAGGCATAGACCTCTATTGAAGAAAACCAGTAAATGCCATCTTCTGAGTGAAAAGACTCCATGTATCTGTGGTTTCCTAATCTGCAAAGAGCTTGTAACATTTAACTCCTTACTGATTATGGCCGAGGAGAAAAGAAGACTGGATGAGTGCGTTACTGTTCTGATAACTTGTTGAAATTGATGCAGATGACCTACTAAAGAGTAATACAGGAAAAAAGGAAGGTCAGAGCTCTTGGATGGTGACAGCTGTGACAAAGATGTAGCATCCATCCTATTACCCTGGTCTATGTTGGGACAATTGCAGGTGATCCCATACAAATCTAAATTGGCTTGGCTTTAGGTAATCCATTCTTTTGTAAAGGTTTCTATGTGACTAAGTAGTCTAATTAAATGGTTACCATTCCAATATTTTGTACTCAAATCATGTAGGCACAGAGGTCTTTCTAAAAGCAACTATTTTTAAATTTTTAAAATATGAAATTTATCTATTGTAATGTTATCACAACATAGAATCTTCCTCTTCTCTGTTTCCTCACCTCTCTCAGGGACGAAGAGGAGATGTCTCTGGCGGGACTCTGGCTCTGGTGGGACTACTTTTCTGGTACTGGTGAGCGACTTGGCCTTGATGAGGTTTTAAGACCATTAGCAGTTATTATCTCTGAAGACCCAGCTGAGGGAAGGGCTTCTCACGACACTGACCTCTTCCCACATTCCCCTACTCATTCAAAAAAGTCTCCCATTTCTCAATTCAGAGAAAAATAATTTTTCATTTCAAAAAATGTTTATTGAGCACTAGCTATATGTCAGGCAAGGTGGATACAATAGAAAACAAGACTGATACAGCTGTTAACCTTAAGAATCTCATGTTGTAGAAGGGATCTCTGATAAGAAAACAAGCGATTGTAATGCAATGTGTTAAGAGCTATGATGGGAGAAGCACAAAGAGCTGTTGGCGCATAGGTGAGGCACGTAACCTGAAGTTGAGGGGTGAAGAGCAGTGGCATAAATGTGGCATAACATCCTGTCAGTTTGTCGTTGTAGGACCTGTGGAGTGCTGGAGTCTAGCTGCAGAGCCAGCATCCGCCAACTCCGTTACCTTGAACGATTTCTTAATCTTCACCACCTTCAGGTTCCTCATAGTTAAAATGAGGACCATTATAGTACTTGCCTCATTGTTTTCCACGAAAATAAATGAAGTAATACATATAAATTCCCTATTTGTGGAAAAGGCATGCTGTATCCCAGGAAAACTTGACACAAACTGGTCAGCACTGACATCATATGCTAACAAAATGACTGGACCTCAAAGATTAAGACTCTTTTGTGCAAGTAGGTCAAAAGGTCAAATTTCATCCGAGGAAAAGGACAGGCTGGCTCGGACTTCTCCACAGCAACAATCAATACTAGAAAACAGTGGAACAAGCTTAAAATTCCTCAAGGGAAGAAAATGTACTCAGAGATGTATTCACAGCCAAGTCGTCATTCTAGTTTGAAGACAACAGATATCTTTGAACATTCAAAAACCCAGAGAATATAATTTCCATGAGTCTTTATAGCAGATGGCTTTCTTGGAGATTCTAAAGGGAACACTTCAACAACCAGTAGATGAATGGAGAAACTATGACAAAAGGAGTGGCAGGGGGACACCACTATGAGTAAATGTAGGGTCAAAATGGAAATAAAAATGGGAGTTATGGTTAGAATGGAATCTATTTTATAAACTCAGACGAGGTGGAAATGATAGAACAGACGAAAGACGAGAAACAGGAGAAACAATGTGTAAGTACCTTTTATATCTGGAAGCCAAAATTTACTGAAAGCTGCTCAATGAAGAAATAGAAGTATAAATATACTTAAAATTTTAAAGATAAGTACTAAGAAAAACCTTATAATCCATGAAAATTAGGCATTAGAGTGAGGAGGGGAGTGGAAAGGAAATAGAAATATACTAATTTAATCATTGCTAATAGTATAGAGACTATAATAGATACTGTGCAATGAAATAGAGGATTAAAACATTTTAAACTTTTAGTAAGGCCATGATATACTTGCAAATGTGAGAAATTAAGTGAATGAAAAGATATTCATTGCAACATCATTTGTAAAAGCAAAATATTAGGCTGTTGTAAAGAATGAGCTCTGTGTTTATGTGGAATGATCTCCAAGATGGATTAAGTGGCAAAACAAGGTACAGAACAGAGTGAATAGAATGAGGAAAGAAAACCAACGTATACTCATATATGCTTGTGTCTGTGTGAAATATCTCTTGAAGGACGCACAAAACTGGTTAGCTTGGTTTCCTCTTTTTTTTTTTTTTTTTAAATTTTGGTGAGGAGATTGGCCCTGAGCTGACATCTGTTGCCAATCTTCTTCTTTTTTTTTTTTTGTCTCCAAAGCCCCAGTTCATAGTTGCATATCCTAGTTGCAGGCCATTCTAGTTCCTCTGTGTGGGACGCCACCTCAGCATGGCCTGATGAGCAGTGTGTAGGTCCACGCCCAGTACCTGAACTGGAGAAACCCCGGGCTGCCAAAGCGGAGTGCGTGAACTTAACCACTCAGCCACAAGGGCAGGCCCCAGTTTCCTCTTTTTAAGGAAGCGTGTCACTGGGGGTCAGGGGTAGGAGGGAAATATTTATTGTATACCTTCTGGTAATTTAAAAATCTTGTATCATGTGTTTTTGTACCTTTACTTTAAAAAATAACTTATTTTTCTTAAAAAGAGTCCCTTATGTAAGAGATGATAGTGGCTCGAGTTAGAGAAATGGCAATAGGGATGAAAAGCAGTAGAGGGAGTGGAAGTATTGTCAGTTGGCTGATGGGTAGTGAGGAAGAAGGTGTCAAAGATGGCATCTAGAGAAGCTTGGGTCCCTGGATAGTACGGGATGCTCAGATTCCCTACAGGTCTGTCCACAGGCTTCTCCCCTTATCTTTCTCTGTAGAAGTCTGTCGTCTCGCGCCTTTCTACCTTTCCAGGACTGCAGTTCTCACGTCTTTGCGGACAGTTTCCTTATCTTCCATAAACTCTAGATTACCTGCATTATCAGGTACCTACTGGACGACAGCTCAAACACATGTTCTTAACTCATTACAGGACTAAAGAATCATAAAATTTAAATCTAAAATGGACCTTAGAGATTTACCATGGTTTTGTCATTTTATTTTACCAATGAAAACCCTGAGGACAGAGGCATCATGTGACTTAGATTTTTGTTAAAAATTTAAATAAGTTGGCGCATCAACTTACAGATTTTTGATTTCCCTCTTCTTCGTTTATTTAAAGGTGGATCTTATTATGACCTCTTGTAAACTTTTCAGTAACCGTTCAAGGCAGATAGATCAAAGTCCAGATTCCTTGGATGGCATTCAAGGCCTCCATGATTTGTAGCTAGCCTTTGTTTCTGATTTCATTTCTGAATACACCTGCCACTGCAGCCAGACCTGACTACTCATCTTTTATAAAATTCAATCTTTGCCCCTCTATCTAAAGTAACTTTTCCCTTGTTTATTTTTGTTGAAGATTTATCCATCTTCAAGAGCCCATTCATTCACCACCTAGCTTTCCTGGAGGAAATCTTCCTTTTACTCCCATGTCTTTGAGTTTGTACCAATAGAATGGTATGCTGACCATTAGCTTTCCATTTTATTTAGTGGCGTATGTGTCCATGTGCCTTTCTCTTTAGAGGCAGAGATTTTGTCTTTTTCATAGTCTATGTTATGACTGTTCAGTATACTTCCCCAACCTTCTCTTTCCCAACTTTTGTACCTTCTAGATGCTCTGAAAAATTTTTGGCTTAAGTTGAGAACTCTTTGTGAGTCCTCTGCGAACTTCAGTGATCTGAAACTGGATTGAAAATTGAAGTTAGAAACCAGACTGATTAACCACAAATATTTAAGTAACATCACAACAGAAGTACCCTAGAGACTTGTTATATTGCTAAATGATATTCTCTATTTGTGACTTTTCTTAGTTTCAATTTTCACATCTGTTAACTTTGCGATTTATTACACTTGGTGCAGATTGTAAAAAATGAAACATTGTACTTAATATAACTGATTTCCCAAAGGGACTAGATTATGAATGCAAATATATTTGTTATCTGAGATATTAATGCAAATTTTGAAACAGTTTTTGAAAATGTATAAAAGTATTTGGAAAAAATATTTGAGTAGAAAACTTATTTCATTTTTTAAGAAGGTAAGTCACTTAGCGGCCGAGGGACATCACCCTTACTTGCATTACATGAGTTCTTCCACAAGAGGGCAGCAGCGACTCATGATCACATCAGGCAACAGTAAAATCCTTCGAGATTATCCTTGGAATACAGTTTCCAATGCAAAATTCGACAAAATGCAATTTTAAAAAACATATATTTTGTTGACTTTCTGGCCAGGTAGAAATTAAGCCCTAGTTGTTAGCTCTTAAGTTTAGTAAAGCAAATTGTGTTATGTGGCAGAACAACTTTCTTATCTTAGTTTTCAGCTTCGTTTCTCATTTCGTTCATTCACACAGCAAACATATTAAGCTCTGTTCTGTCCTAGGCACTGTACTTTTCCTGGGAATGCAAAACTGGATAAGACTTAGTCCCTGTTGCAGAGAACCCTGTTTCATTAAAAAAATTTTTTTTAGTATTCCTATATTAAACACAATAAAGGATACAAATATGTATAAGACATAATATTCGCCATGCACTGAATGCTTACTTTCGCACTGTTACCAAGGCTTTGTTGTAAGTACTTTACTTCTATGATCTTACTGCTCACAACAGCTCTAAGAAGTGGGCGTTAGTGTTCCTATCTTACAGAAATGGAGGCACAAAGAGGTTGCGTACCTTGCTGAGCATCGATGACACAACATTAAGTGGCGGAGGCAGTGTTTGAACCTAGGCAGGCTCGGTACAACCCCTCACTCTTCATCACTATGCTGAATACTGTTTCCCTCATAAGCCCTGCTCTCAAAAAGACATCACTTAAGGAGACATGAGACATCCTAGGGAAATAAATAGCATCGTATGAATTAAGTGCTTCCTCTTAGGTCTATGATGGCGTCTCAGTAAAGGTACTCTTCTTTCTTGCCTGGATTCTAAACAGTTTGAGAAATAAAACAAAAGAATTGGGAGCTAAAATATCACTTTTATTACTGATAGAAGCCAAATCAGAGGATTTGGCTTTAGATCTGCTAGCTAGCGGGCTTGCTCACACTGAGCTCTTGAATTCGGGGCCTTCTCCACTCACCCCCCAGGAAGGAAGCCCAGTCTTCAGGTAAGCCTCACCCCGACCCTCCATCCAGTGTGTGCTCTCAGCAGGGGCAGAGTCCGTGGAGGAGCAGGAATTGCTCCCTCTAAGTGCCTCACTCCCAAAAGGAAGAAATGAGGCTCTGAGCCAAGTGTGCCCCATTTATTCTTCCCAAATCACTTCACCTCCTCTGAGCAGAGAGAAACCAGTAATCCCCGTTAGCGAGTTCCTTCTGGGAAGGAGATATCAGAAGTGGTGGAGATGCATACCTCCCTAATATTTTCTAGCTCCTGCAAGCTATTTACTAATTATTTTGAGAGAGGCATTGCGGTAGACTGAAATGGGCCCCCAAACGTGTCTACAGCCCAATCCCCAAACCTGTGTATGGTAGGTCACATGTCAAAGGGAATTAAGATTGCAGATGGAATTAAGTGTGCTAATCAGCTGACTTTAAAATGGGAGATTATCCTGGATTATCCAGGTGTGTTATGGCCTATATTTGTCCCTTGTTATGATGAAGCCTTAACCCCTAATGTGATAGTATTTGGAGATGGGAACTTTAGGAGGTAATAGGGTTTGGATTAGGTCATGAGAGTGGGGCCCTCCTGATGGGATTAGTGCCCTTATAAGGAGAAGAAGAGAGAGAAATCTCTCTGCTTCCACCAGCGCACATGGAGGAAAGGCCAGGTGAGCACACAGTGAGAAGGCAGCCATCTGCCAGCCAGGAAGACAGCTCTCATGAGAACTCGACAAGCTCAACCACGCTGGCACCATGATCTTGGGCTTCCAGCCTCCAGGACTGTGAGAAAATCAATGTCTGCTGTTGAAGCCACCCAGTCTGTGGTATTTTGTTACAGCAGCCTGAGCTGACTAAGACAGGGTAGGTACAATGTAATCACCCTTAAAAGTGAAAGAGGGATGTGGAAGAGTCACCGAGATGGCAGCATGGCCAAGTCTTGGCCCAAAAAGTGTGAGAAAACAGACCATATTTCAAAATGATGCCTGAGAAATATGGGACTCCTGGTCCAGAAGAGGGTATGGTATGGATTAGAAGGCGGAAAGCTCAGTGAATTAAAAAGCAGGAACTCCACAGCAACCCTGCTTGCCTAAGGCCCCATGAGATGAAATGTATAAGCCAATCAAGGCCTGTGTTACTTTCTCTGTTTCCCTTTTGATAAACCTTGGCATTTAGTAAAGGCATGAATGTCCAGTCTTTCCCAGCCCTGCTGCTGGGCATAAAGGAAAGATGCATTTGCACCGGATTGGGTAGAGAGTTAAATGTAAAGTAGTGCAACTTTACAACCTAGAGACAAATAAGACGTTACATTAGTAATATGAAGGAAGACCCGAGGAGAAGGAAGAATCTCACTCAGGGTGAGGGAGTGTAGTCTCGTTGCTTTCTTCATTTGAAGAGTCCTTGGAGTTTCTGGACTTCATTATCATCAATAATGATTTAATTTCCTTTTAAGAAGTTATAAAGCCATATATATGTTCCATTTAAGTCATGGCTATTTGTCCTACTTCCACATATATTCCCAAGAGCCTGGGGCATGAAGAGCAAGCGAGTTAAGAAAGCCTCGAGGGCAAATGTGCGCACCAATAGGTACTCTCTCACCAAGAAGAGTGTTTGAAAGATAAGTCACTATAACCATGGCAGATTTTATTCAATACATCTGTTGTTTATTTGGTGAGTCCCTATTAAGTACTAAACATTGTTCTAGGTGGTTGCTAGAGATAAAAAATAAACCAACATTCCCTATTCTTAAGGAGCTCAAAGTATACTTGGAAAAAAGACATGTAAATGGTATAAATGAGTAGTTAGAACACAGTATGATTTAAGTAAAAAATAAAGATGTTTGTAAGAGGCGATCTTCCATGGGCTCTGAACATCGCTGCATGCTCCTGCGGGACATGCCAAGAATGCAAAGCCGTGACCTCTGTTTACCTGGAAGATTTCTCAGAGCTGGATTTGCCTCAAGCAATCTTGAGGATGAGGTAATGTCTCCCCCAAAGAATAGGCTTGCTTATTGCTGGCCATAAAAGTGAATCTCCAAGTTCAGTGTTCCTCTCCTGTAATGCAACCCACTGTGTGTGTAGGCAACCATCTAGACCCACCTGTGTCACCCCTGTGAGATTTGGAGGACCCGAGGAACTGGCATGAACATGAAGCTGTGGTTACTACTTTGTTGTAAGTAATAAATTTCTTTGTCTCTGATCCAGGAATCTCATGTCTTCTGCCAGCATACATGAAATGATAGTAAGCTAATTTCTTAGCTTGTAAGTAGGGTAAAATCCCAGACCCTTCATAATTACTGACTATACTCTGCCTTAGAGAAGTAAAGTGAGACTTGAAGAATGATCATGGATTTTCTAGGCTGACAAGAAGGTCACATACACCAAGTCAGGTAACACTGAGTGGGGCAAGGCTACCTTTCGAAGACTTTAGCTCTCTTGTTGATTCTGACCCTGAGAAATTTACTTGCTTCATTGGCTGAATTCTTGGAAAAATTAAGTGTGTATCTCCTCTTTGCAGTAGAGCTTTAATAGTTCATAGTTTTTAATGTGAAGGAGAGGGTGTCAGCAAAAAGAATGATTACACATTCTCAGACCTGAGCATCAAACATAATCTGAAGAGTGTGTGTGTGTGTGTGTGAGAGAGAGAGATTCACTTCTCATTGTTGTTTTTAAATAATAATTTTGTTTGAGTTTTGACTTTGATACTTTTCCTTAGGTCATTCTTATATGAAATTTCCTGAACTTTTAGAATGAGGGTGGATTTCAAGAAGATTTTTTTAATTTCACAGAACTCCTTCTTATATGTGATGTTAAAATGTGGCGACTTGCTTTCTGGGGTTTTCTGGCTTTGTTTACCTACCCTAGTTTGGTCTGGACATTCTTGTTCCTTTTCACTGTTCTGCTCAATTTTGATTGCGCTTCTAGCAGCTTCTCCTCATTGTTCTGCTCTTCCCTAGCCCTTCTAACTTTATATCAGCGTCTCCTTCCTGGAGGACCTGAGTTGACAAAGGGGTTCTGTTCCCGAGTCTGTCAGAAGCTGGCTCATTGCTGCTTTATTTTTCCTACCAAGTGGACACCAATGCTATACGAGTTTTGTGGCTGTTAGTGGTTCGCTGGCACCTGTTTGTATCTTGTGGTTTGTAAGCATACCTTGTCATCCAATTTTGAAATGAATGTTGTCCATGGGTTTTTGACTTTACTATCTAGTTGCTCTTCTTGTTTTTATGTGAGGATTTGGAAAAAATGGAAGAATTATATTGCCATTACCCCCATCTTCCTGGGATCCATATTAAAATTCTTATCAACTTTGTTAATATCATTAGCATGTCCAGTATATTCCTGCCACATTTTATACCTGACAAGGCGATTTACAAGGATACTCCAGCTTTATGAAACTATCCCATAAAATGTCTTATGATCATTTCTCTTATTTTATCTGGGCTATCTACTGATCTTAATTTGATTTCTCCCTCAGAAGCGATCATGTTGATTAGCTGAGATGAATAAGTACCCTTGGTTGTTCTGTTTCTCTTGGTAAATTACTTACCTATTAAATTCAGGTTAACCCTTACTTGGGGAGCTATTCGTGAGTTAGGTGCGAGGGATGCACCATTGAATAAGCTGTAGACCCTACACTGAAGGAGCTCACAGACCAGTAAATTTGCTGCTGGTATGAGGGATCTGTCCTTACCTATCTTTGCCTCAGATGATAGTGGAAACAACCTCTGATGAAGAGAAGGAATTTGGATTCTCCATCAGAGCCTTATGAAAAAAACTAGTCAAGTTTCTGGGAGGTAGAAGAAGGAGACAGAAACTGCTACTGAGCCCCAAATTAGTGTAGAGGACAAGACTTTGCTTTGAGTATTCATGCTGAAGGTTGTTAATGATTTGTCATCTCAAAATGTAGGTGGGTAGAGTCATTTGATGACCTGAGTTTTACTAAGAGGTGGGATCAACCAGGGTAATTTTCACCCTGGAGAAAAAAGGCCTGACAAACCCAAATATGTGAACGGCCAACAGCTTCTGCAGGGAGCTCTCCACAGGAGAGTGTCTGGGTCTGTGTGAGCTCACTCCATTGACCTGGAGCTGATGCGGTGGCATCTCTGGGAAGTGCACAAAAAAGTGTCGTGGTAATGGTTGATGGTGAAATAGGTGAGATTCGCAGGCAGAGGTAGCTTAGCAATCTTCATTTTCTTGTATAAACGTTAAGACATTTAGTGTGTGAATTGTGTGATAGAGCATTTTATGGTACATTTTAAGTATATCTTTGTGATATTATATATGTATATATATGTGTGTCTATGTGTGTGTGTGTGTGTGTGTATAGTAGTCCCCCCTTATCTGCGGTTTCTGTTACCTGTCAGCCATGGTCTGAACATGGAGATTAAATGGAAAGTTCCAGAAATAAACAATCCGTAAGTTTTAAATTGCATGTCATTCTGAGTCACATGATGAAATCTCAAGCCATCCCGCTCAGTCCTGCCCAGGACGTGAGTTATCCTTTTGTCCAGTGTATCCATGCTGTATACACTGCCTGCCCGATGTCACTTAGTCACCCTCTCGGTTATCAGTATATTGTTACAATACATTGTTACAATCATTCTATTTTATTATTAGTTAGTGTTGTTAATCTCTTACTGTGCCTAACTTAGAAGTTAACTTTCTCATAGGCGTGCATGTATAGGGAAAACCGTAGTTCATATAGGATTCAGTACTCTCCACAGCTTCAGGCCTCCATTAGGGCTCTTGGCACGAATTCCCTGTGGATAAGAGGACAGCATAGTTTTCTTTTTTGTTTGTTTTATCTCTGAAAAATCCTGCTTTTCTGTGCGGTTTTGGTCACAGAAGCTTGCTAAGTTAATATTTTCAAAGAAAGCTTCCCATTCCTCCCAGATCCTTCTCTTAGGATTTCAGTAAAATTTAGTTTTTTAGTTATAAATATTTGAATATACAAACTCTGAAGACTAAATGCGGATGAATAGAAGTTGATGTATTCCATGAAACTTACAGTGACATCAATTAAGCTGAAATATTTAATGATGAGCAAAAGTACTATTGTGATGCAAGAAATTTAAGGATAAATGGTAAGCATTGAACTTTGGCATTAAAGTATTTATCTGTTGAAGGATAGAATAGACACAACCCCATGAAACATATTATTGTATTAACTTTAAGGATGCTAGTGAGGATACTAAGTAATAGATTATATACTATTTTCTATGTGAGTACTCATGAAAGAAATTTCTCTCTGTTCTTCGTACCTGTGGTAGTTATGCTGCTCCTCAACTTTTGTTCTGTTTAGCTTTTAAGGATGCTGTATCTTATCACTGATCATATTCCTCTTTGCATTGTCTGCCAGGAAACTCAGAGCCAAATTTATGGCTGTCCTATAGTAAGTGACCCTAACCTCACACTTCATCTTTCCTTTGCCATTATTTCTTACTTATTAATTTTTGTTATAACATTATATTGTTTTTACTTTTGGGGAAGCTGCTAAATTTTAATTAGGAATTTGAATAAATAGTGAGTAGCTCATGTAACTACAGGTGGTAGTCATTTACATAGTCAAACTCAGTTGTCTAGGGTTGGTGCTGAATATGGGCAAACGGGAGGAAGCAAGAAGTTGCTCTGAACTCTATATGTCAAGGAAGCAGGAGATCAGGGTTTAAAATCTCTCTCCTTGGAGGCTCCCACATCTCAGGTTCTGGGAACTGTGGCCTCAAACTCTGTTCTTTTTCTTCCCCATCCTCCATTTTCAGTGTTTGTCTTAGCAGCACAGACCAAGCAGTGTATTGTAAGTGGAGGCTTCTTGCCCCCAAATATCTTCCCTTGCTGCCTAAAGTTCCACCAGACATAGATTTATTTGCACCAACAAGCAAATGCCTATGAAGGACTAAGAACTGGATCTTCCTACTTCCTTCCACAAGTGGGTGTGGATAAGTAACAGGGTTATCAAACTGAGAGGGACTTGAGTGAGTCCAAACAACTCTCCTTTTATAAATGAGGAAATTGAGGCTCCCAGAGGTAATGTGATTTGCCCAAGGGCATATAGTTTATAAACATTACAAACCAGGAATAGAATTCTCGACTCCAAACCCAGTGTCTGTTAGAAAGCAGACTTTTGGGGTCAGCCCCGTGGCCGAGTGGTTAAGTTTGCGTACTCCTCTGCGGCGGCCCAGGGTTTCGCTGGTTCGGATCCTGGGTGCGGACATGGCACCACTCATCAGGCCACATTGAGGCAGCGTCCCACATGCCACAACTGGAGGGACCCACAACTAAAATATACAACTATGTACTGCGGGAATTTGGGGAGAAGAAGCAGAAAGGAAAAAAAAAATAGATTGGCAACAGTTGTTAGCTCAGGTGCCAATCTTTTTTAAAAAAAAAAGAAAGCAGATTTTTAAAAGAACTGTATGGCATAGTTCTTTTCATATATTTAGTGCACACGTAGTCTATATAAAATACTCTACCAAAGGATAGTCACTTTGGGAGCTGGCAGGGATCTACCCAGCTCTTGGGAATCCTCAGTCTCCATCTTGGTGTTATGGGCATGATAATGAGCACAGAGATGGAGTCCAGCATGAAGAGAGAGACTGGGAAAAAGAGTTCATGGGAACAAGCAGCAATAAAATGTAGAGGGAAAAGAAGTAACGGATGAGATTCTGAGGAGAAGCAGAATCAGAGGAGAAAGAGAGAGACAAAGATAGACATGAAAAAGAGAAAGAGGAGAATAGAAATGAGCAAAATAAAAACAGATGAAAAATGGGACGATGAGGATGAAAAGTGAGTTAAGCAAGAGATAGTAAAGAACAAGATATGGAAGAGATGAGGACTGTCCCCTGGGCAGTTAAATGCTCAATCCGATGCTGTAAGTAGCAGGTGGAACCACATATTAAGTGATTTATGTTTAAAAAAATTGGGTATTCATTTTACTCTCTAAGTTATTGAGAGGCAACAATATATTGCCCTAAAAGGAGAATTAATGCAGCATTTGAAAAAGCAAAACCAATAAATAAAACCCATAACTTCCCGGGTAAAATTTTAGTAGGAGGAAATTCATTAATATATTAATAGATTTTTGGTCTGCAGGGAATAGTTAAAACTGGGATAAAAAACAACTGTCACCCTAGGTATGGTCTCTCTCCCCTTAAAGAGGCAGATTAATCATGGACTCCCAAATGTTGCTTAGGATAGGAAAGTTACAATTAGCTGCTGTAATAATTGTGCTCTCTGCTTCTTGCTTTGTTTCACAGTGGCTTTAATTAAAGGCCTAGTGATGTCGGAAAGTCACATTAATTATTCATCTGCAAACATTTACATAGACTTCCCTGTTCCCCTTCAATAAATTATCAACTTCACATCTCCATAATTTAATCAAAATGGCTAAAAATACACCATCTCCAGCTTCTGCCCCTCCTCTCTGGGCTTTGTCTCTTCACTGTTATTTGTTACTGGAGAAGCCTTCCCACTGTTATTAAGAAAGAAGAGAAGAAAATCTGTCTGCTGAAATTGTGTGGATAGTGTTTGCTTTTTTCCACGCTGTCATATTGATTGGTATAAAGCTGTGGTTTGCAAATGTCCATAATTTTGGGGAGAGCAAGATGAGCGGTACCATAGAATTGTGCTATTATTAAAAGCCAACATGATGTTGAGATATATTAATAGAAGCATAATATTCAAGAATAAAGCAGCAATTTCTCCCATAATCCTCAGTGTGTGAAGAATCAAAACTTCAACCACTAAGCATAGAAAAATCATAAAAAGTAAGACGTCTAGGGGTTATAGCTGAAAGACAAGAATAACCATAGTTAGAGAGCCAAATGTAAAATTAGAAATGGCATTTAAGAAAAATTACTCAAGAAGGCAGATGTGCAATTTGATAAGTCATTAGTAGGTCTGCAATTTGGCTTAACTGGTAAAGGTATGCTGGCAAACAGTTAAATACAAGGACTGTGAAAGGATGGTGATGGGAAAAACATGCACTTTAGAATCAGCTGGACCTGAGTTCAAATCTTAACTCTGCCATTTACTAGTGCTTTGATTTTTAGACAGTTTCTCAACTTTTCAAAGTCTTATTAAAATCTTGATAGATAATGCCTTAGCCTAAGATCATTTGACTACAAGGAGTAGAAACCCATTCAAGGCAGATGAAGCATAGCAGATTTGCTGTCAGGAAACAAAGGAATCTCATGGAACATACACACGTGAAATATAGCCAAACTTTATGGAAATTGGAAAGTTTTCAGGCAACTTTTCCTTTCTCTGAGTGTTTTCCTAGAGTCTCTTATTTATGATTCCTGTTCAAAATTTGTGTTTCTTGAAGAAATTAAAGAGCATCTATTTTGTTTTTTGAGGAAGCTTAGCCCTGAGCTAACTACTGCCAATCTTCCTCTTTTTGCTGAGGAAGACTGGCCCTGAGCTAGCACCCATGCCCATCTTCTTCTATTTTATACGTGGGACGCCTACCACAGCATGGCTTTTGCCAAGCGGTGCCATGTCTGCACCTGGGATCCGAACCAGCAAACCCCAGGCTGCTGAGAGTCGGAACATGCGAACTTAACCACTGCACCACTGGGCTGGCCCCAAAGAGCATCCAAATAAATGAATGGACATCCTCTATTTGTGGATCAAAGACTTAATGTCATTAAGATGGCAGTATGCCCCAAATTGATCTAGAGACTCAACACTGTCTGTCAAAATTTCGGCTGTTTTTTTTTTTGGAGAAGTTGCCAAACTGATCCTAAAATCCATATAGAAATCCCAGAGACCCAGAATAACTAAAGCAATCTTATACAAAGTTGGAAGACTCACACTTAGTGATTTCAGAACTTACTCAAAGATATAAGAATCGAGGCAGTGTAGTTCTGGCATGAGAAGAGATCCATATATGCAATGGAATATAATTGAGAGTCTGGAAATAAATCCATACATATATGGTCAATTTATTTTTGACAAAGATGCCAGAATATTCAATGGGAAAAGAATGATCTTTTCAAAAAGTGGTGCTAGGACAACTGGATATTTATATGCAAAAGAATGACGTTGAACCCTTACCTTACACCGTATACACAAATTAACTCAAAATGGATCAAAGACATAAATATAAAAGCTAAAACTCTCAGAAAGAAAGGTAGGTCTAAATCTTCATGACTTTGGATTAGAGAATGATTTCTTAAATATGACACCAAAAGCACAGGCAACCGAAGAAAAAGCAGATAAATTGGACAACATCAAAACTAAAGATATTTGTACATCAAAGGACACTATCAAAAAAGTGAAAGGACAGCCCACAGAATGGGAGAAAATATTTGGAAATAATTTATCTGATCAGAGTCTAATATTCAGAATATATGAGAACTCCTACAACTCAACAAGACAAAAAGTCTCAAAAAGACAAACAACCCAATTTAAAAATGGACAAAGGACTTGAATAGACATTTCTCCAAAGAAGATATACAAATACACATTAAAAAAATGCTCAACATCATTAGGAATCAAGGAAATGCAAGTCAAAACCACAATGAAATACCACTTCATATCTACTAGGATAGCTGTAATCAAAGAGAGATAAAAATAAGTGTTGGTTAGGATGTGGAGAAATTGGAACCTTCAAACACTGCTGGGGGAATGTAAAATGGTATAGCCACTTTAGAAATAGTCTGACAGTTCCTTAAAAGGTTAAACCTAGAGTTACTATATGAGCCAGCAATTCTACTACCAGGTATATACCAAAGAGAAATGAAAATATATGTCCATACAAAAACCTGTACATGAATGTTCATAGCAGCGTTATTCATAATAGCCCAAAGTGGAAATAACCCACGTGTCCATCCACTGATGAACAGATAAACAAAATGTGGTCTGTCCATACGATGGAGTACTACTCATCCATAAAAGGAATGAAGTTCTGATACAAACTACAACATGGATGAACATGGAAAAAATTGTATTAAGTGAAAGAAAACAGTCACAAAAGACCACAGATTATATGATTCCGTATATATGAACTGTTCAGAAAAGGAAAATGTAGAGAGACAGAAAGTAGACTAGTGTTTGCCTAGGGATGGGAAGGGGTTGGGAGGATGGGGAATGGGGAGAGATGGCTCATGCATGTGGGGTTTCTTGTGGAGTGAAGAAAATGTTCTAAATATTAGATCATTGTGCAACTCTGTGGCTATACTAAAAACCATTGAATTGTACACTTTAAATGGATTAATTGTGTGATAGGTGAATTGTGTCTCAATAAAGTTATTTTTAAAAAAGATTTTTATTTCCTGACTTGTGGTGACTCTGGCTTGCTGACTGGGGGAGGAGGGAGGGATTGGATCGAATACCTAGTCTCCTAAACTGGTCCATAGCCTCCCAAAAATGGAGTGAGAGAGGAACTGATCATTCTCTCTAACATAGGAATATCATATACACCTCAGAATTGGGAGGAGTCAATGACGTCATATGTAAAGCACCAAGAAAAGTGCCTAACTAGACTCCCCTTTACCATTCTGATTTAGCTTGTCAGATTGAAACCACCTGCTGCAAGTCTTTGCAGCTCGGGTGCCTGTGAAGACCAGCCAAGTGGGGTGCTCTGTGCAGCCTGGCAATGGTCTATGTTTCTAAGGTCTAGGATCCATCCTGATAGGCCTGTATCCTGGGCTCTTAAAAATCCTCTGAGTATTTGGCCTTGACGAAGGATGAGGTTATCCTTTCCCGCATCTCCTGGGCCTGGAACGGACCCAGAGGACTCTGAAAGGACACGATGATGAATTCGAACCCCTGGGTGACTCTCAGTGGCTGTGAGCCCCTCAAGCTGAGGCCCCACATTGAGGGTTTTCCTACAAATCAGAACAAGTCTCTCCAGCCAACTCAGTTCAAATTCTTACCAGAAGGTTTTCTTGGGGGACACCAGGAGCCTCTCTAAAATAGGGAAATGTCTACAGCTGTCTTTGCTCTTTAATGCAGACAAGTCAAATCTACGGCAAGTGACAAGTTAGCCTATGGCAAATGGCTTGTAAATTCTGTATTCTTAGCTTTGAACTTTTGATGGGGGTGAACTAGTCAGTTTATGTATTTGAATTTGATACTCTGGATTTCTAATAAAACTTTTGCCATGTGAGTGTGACTTTTCAGATAAGGGCTTGTCCGTGGCCTCAGTTGTAACCAGATTTCTCATTAGACTGTGGCATCATGCTGACCTTGAACAACAACTTGAACTGAATTCACCCGTCTGGGGGAACTTATTTCTCAAGGCCCAGCTCACATTGTTACCTCTTCTCTATAGCTTCCCTGACCATGTTCTTGACAAAGTAATTGTAATTGGTCCTTTGTGTGTCCTTAGTCTCTTTAGGCCTCAGGTAGCAATTTTCTCTTGGTTTAAATGCATTACCAGAAGACTATGAGCATTACTCCTTTTCCTTGTGACTTAGGCCTCACCTCCTCCATACAGTACTATGATTTGCAGAGCTCAGAAGCTAAAGGGGCGGGGGTATCATTTTCTCCCATGGGGATTGTGAGTCATTGGCATCTCCGCTCTACTCAAAGCTGAGCTTTACTATGAACAAGGCAGTGAGTGAAAACCCAGCATCTTCATCATGACTGGGGCCTTTGGATTGTTGGTGGCTCCACTTCCATTATGCCCTCAACAGCTTTTACAGATTTTCACTTCTCTTCCTAAACCACACCTCGTATCTCATCACCCACTCCAAGAATTTGACCTTGTCTCTTTTTTCAACTGAGGAAATCAAGATCAGGTTGGAATTTCCTTAGCTTCCTCCTCTGACTCCTGCAAATTATATCCTGCTTCTACTTCTTGCTTCCTTTCTCCTTTGGAAAGGTGTCCCTCCCTCATTATCCTTCAGAGTCCAAAAATGTGAAAGAAAAGCTTATGTTTCTTTACTTTCTAATTTCCCATTTACTCCTTAGCCCACTCCAGTCTGGCTTGTCTCTACTATATTGGAATTTCTTGTTCAAGCGACTAGGATTTAATGGGATTTCTGTTTTCTCTTGATCTTTCTTAACACTTTTATGCCATTTAATCTTTTGACATTTCACTTCTTCTCCAACTGTGACTTCTGTGAAATTACTCTCTCCTGGTTTTTTTTCTACTTCTCTGATCTTTGTATCATAGCCTCCTTTAAAGGATCTTCTTCTTTCTCTCATCTGTTCATTCTTTCGTTTACTGATAGATTCCTTCTACACATTTTTTGAGTGCCTACTCTGCACCAGGCACTGTCCCAGGTACTGGGGTAAGTACAATGGAATATAACACTGACAAGGCCTTTGCCTTCTTGGAGCTTACTTCTAATGGGGGAGATCTTCAGTAAACAAATAAATAAACCAACGAAGTAGTTACAAATGATGATTAGTGCCATAAAGGAATATAAATAAATAGTGTGAAGTGACAGTGAATGATGGGAGATCTATTACAGATATAGTGAGTAGGGAAGGCCTCTCAAAGGAGAAACCTGTGTGTGAAGAACAGAAGAAGATTCTAACAGAAGTGCTTTTAGATGGTATTTAAAGCCATGGGAATGGACAAAATCACTTGGAGACAGAAAAGAGAGGACAATTTAATATTTAAAGTTGAGAGGAGGAGGATGGGCCAACAGAGAAAATAGAAACAGCTAAGAAGGTAGGAAGAACATGAGGTGAGTGAGCTGGGAAGATGTGGTAGGCAGAATAATGGCCCCCCAAAGATAGCTAAGGCCTAATCTTTGGAACCTGTGAATACGTTAGGTTACATGGCAAAGGGGAATTAAGGTTGCCCATGGAATTAAAGTTGCTAATAAGCTGACTTTAAAATAGGAAGTTCTCCTGGATTATCTGGGGAGGGCTCAATATAATCACAAGGGTCCTTATAAAGGTGGAAGAGGGAGGCAGAAGAATAACAATATGAGGAAGAGTCAACTTGCTGTTGAAGATGGAGAAAGAGCGCCACAAGCCAGGGAGTGCAGACAGCCTCTAGAAGCTGGAAAACTATCCCTATATCATCTGAATTTTAGCCCAGTAAGAGCCATTTTGCACTCCTGACCTCTAGAACTGTAGGATAACATATTTGTATTGTTTAAGCCACTAAATGTGTGGTAATGTGGTCCAGCATCCATAGGAAACTAGGCTGCGACCTCAGCCTCAATAGGATTGAGATCTAAGCCCTCTCCTCAGCTTCTCATTCTTTATTCTTGATCTAGATAATCTTATTTTCACTCATGACTTCAGTCTAAACATATATACTCATGCCTCCCAACCCTACAGCTGTCACCTATCTAAACTACAAATTTGTACACACATCTATAATTTTACTTGGATAACTCACAGGAACTTAAACAGATATAAAGCCAAGTTCATTGACCTTTTCCCCAAATCCGGTTTTTATACTATGCTCCTTATTTCTGTGATTGGTACCAACATTCACTCAGTCAGCAAGTGACTCCTCTGTCACCGCTCACAATGAATCATTAAGATCTATATCCTCTCTCTTCTTATTTCCTCTTACCCCATCACCACCTCTCCTCTTCTATTGTCACTGCCTCGGTTCAGGCTTTCACCAAGTCTAGCCTGGATCACTGTAGTACCCAACTGGGATTCTTGCCTTCCTGTCCAGCTGCCACTCAATTTTCTGCTTTGCTGCTGAAGTATTCTTTAAACAAAACCCAAGTGTGTTACTTCCCAGCTTAAATTCCTTCAGTAGCTTCCTGTGGTAGCTTTTGATATCTCAGCTTGGCTATGCCGAACTGCAGTCCCCATAATTCCATTTTTACCATGTTTTTGGTTAGGATGGGTTACAAAGGATATTCTCTTGTGAGAGTTGGAGCATAGTAGCAACATACACCTTTTCCAAGTTATTCAAACAAACACTAATTCAGGTACTGTTGAGAAGTGATTTTGCAGATGCGATTCAAGTCCCTAATAAATTGACTTTAAATTAATCAAAAGGGAGATTATTCTGGGTGGGCCTGAGTTAATTGGTTGGAAGACTTTTAAATGAGGGTTTAGGCCTTCGCTGAGTTCAGAGATGCCTAACTGTGAATGACAAGTTTTACCTTGTGCCCATGAGTTCCTTGTGCTCATGATGTCCATTGCTGTGTGCCTGGCCTGTGGACTTCAGAATTGCTTAGTCAGCCCCCACTATTGGGTAAGTCAGTTCCATGTAATAAATCCTCCTATGTCTATGTCTGTATCTGTATCTACGTATAGACCTATATCTAGACCTGTGTGTGTGTGTGTGTGTGTGTGTGTGCGCACACACGCAAGTGTAACCTACTGGTTCTCCTTCTCCAGTTGAACTGTGACTGATGCAGAAGTTGGTACCAAAAGTGATGTTTCCAGAGGAACAGAATCTTAAAGATGAGTTCTCTGAATTGTTTTTGGGTTTTCTGGAATGTGATCTCTGATTAGATATAAAGGCACTAATGACCCTATTTTCAGTGGCACAAAGTGACAGAAGTGTTAGCAAAGTTACCACATTTGGATACCTGTAATCAACTACATATAGAAAGCAAGGCTCTAGTCACCAAGTGTTAGCAACCCTAGAACATTTTATTCAAAATAAGGAATATAATGGGATTGGTTGGCTGTTTTTAACTGCACTGAAAAAAATAAGGAAAGAAAATGATGAGCTCAGGGCTTCAAATTCCCAGCTCAAGCTACACATAATGACCTGAAAGCTTCTATAACTTTCCTGAAAGAAATCCGTATCCCCTTTAGCTACCAGTCTGAGACTTCTGAAAACCAAATCCAGAGTTTCACTTGCATGTAGCTGATTACAACACAAATCGAATTCCCAACTTGGCGCCATCTATTCTGTTAAAGTTAGAGTCTTTATTTGGATAGAATGGGATCAAGAACATATGGGTAGATTCCAGTGAAGATGGGGGAACATGGACCCCTAAATTAAATAGAGGCTTCGTTGCTAATGGAAACAGCTTTCCACCCCTGTCTGAGAGGGTTAATGGTATATATGCAATTGGGCTTGAGTCCAGTATATATGAAGTACATCCTGAAGGCACAAGTAAATTGCATGAGGATGTGGTCAAAATGTCCATGGCCTCTACTCCTGCTGTAGTACCTTCTCTCTCTCTCAGCCTGTACTTATAACCTCATGGGGAGTTCTCTATGACCAGCTGACTGAGCAAGAAAAAACTTGAGGCTGGTTTACAGATGCTTCTGCAGAGTATGCAGGCACCCACCAAAAGTGGACAACTGCAGCACCCCAGCTCTACTCGGCGACATCCCTGACAGAAAATGGTGAAGGGAAATCCTCCCAGTGGGTTGCCCTTCGAGCAGTGCACCTGGTTGTTTGTTTTGCTTTAAAGGAGAAACAGCCAGATATGTGACTGTAAACCAGTTCACAGGCTGTGGCCAATGGTTTGGCTGGGTGGTCAGGGACTTAGAAGGAACATGATTAGGAAAGTGGTGACAAGGAAGTCTGGGGAAGAGGTATGTGGATAGACTTCTCTGAATACGCAAAAAGTGTGAAGACATTTGTGTCCCATGTGAATTCTCACCAAAGGGTGAGCTCAGCAGAAGGGTATTTTAATAATCAAGTGGATAGGATGACCTGTTCTATGGTTACCAGTCAGCCTCTTTCTCCCAGTCACTCCTATCATTGCCCAATGGGCTCATGAACTAAGTGGCTATGGTGGCAGGGGTGGAGGGTATGCATGGGCTCAGCAAAATGGACTGACACTCATCAAGGCCAGCCTAGCTGTAGCCGCAGCTCAGTGCCTAAATAGCTAGAAGCAGAGATCAACATTGAACCCCCGTTATGGTACCATTCCCTGGAGTGACCAGCTGATTACCTGGTGGCAGGTCGATTACATTGAACAACTTTCATCAAGGAAAGTGCAGCACTTTGTTCTTAATGAAATTTATACTTATTCTCAATGTGGATTTTCCTTCCCTGTGCACAATGCTTCTGCCAGAACTAACCTATGTGGATTTACAGAATGCCTTATCCACTGTTGTGGTATTCCACATAGCATCACTTCTGATCAAGGAAGTCATTTCACAAGAAGTAAAGGGCAGCAATGGGCCCGTGGTCATGGAATTCACTGGTCTTATCATGTTCTCCATTATTCCAAAGAAGCTGGCTTGATATAATGGTAGAATGACTTTCTGAATAACTAGATATGATGCCAGCTAGATAGCAATACTTTGCAGCATCCTCCAGGATGCAGTATATGTTCTAAATCCAGTGTATAATATATAGTACTGTTTCTTCTCTAGCCAGGAATCAAGGGGGGAAAATGGCACTGTGTCTCTCACTGTTTCCCCTAATTTCACACAAAATTTTTGCTTCCCATCCCCACATCTTTAGGCTACGCTGGGCTGGAAGCTTTCATTCCAAAGAGAGGAATGCTTCCATCGGGGGGCACAACAATTATTTCATTGAACTTGAAGTTGAGATGGCCACTTGGCCACTTTGGACTCCTCTGAATCAGCAGACAAAGAGGGGGGCTACTGTGCTGGCTGTGATGATTTATTGTAACCAATCTTACATGTTTTGAGATTTTTGAGGATTAGAGGCAATATCAGAGATAACATTCCCTAGAAAGAAAACTCGAATTCCTTAGCTTTGACAGGAAACGAAATAAATCGATGTCACTACTTTTACATTGAAGTTTGTGTCAGATAATTGGATTACAATTCCCATGATACACAATATTCCTTTGGTAAAATACAGAAACCACATACCATATCCCTTCAGTCGAATGAATATCCTCATTTATGAACCTCCTCCTGGGTCTCTTTGTCTTATTTGATACTTTTAACCATGGCGGGATCACACTTTGTCAAAAGCAGCGATCACAAATAATGTGAAGTTTGCAACTGCTATAACTCAAAAGAGATATATCATTATTTCCTTCAAAGAATTTCTTTCTTAGTGTGAATATTTTCTGTCTGGTAAACATGTAACCTGGACAGCCAAGGCTTTGCCAAGTTATGAGTATGACTGTGGTCATGTAACATTTGTGCCCAGCCTGCCTCTTAGCTCTTTCTGTTCTCGCAGAACCTCATCTCCCTCTCAAAAATTTCCCCCAGTTGTTTCAAGGAACGTCCATGATTCTGATGTTTCACATGTGCCCATGAATAATTCTGTCCATGCTCCTCCACTCTTGTATAAGCCCTGTGACTGACAACCACAAAGGAGACACCTCTTCCCTGGCAAAGAGCTGTTTTTGAGGATGCTGTTCTGCTGGGCACTGCTGCCTTCTACCTGCCGTATGCCAGAGCTGTGTTCTGGGGTGGAGGTCGGGGACAGAGAGAGTAGTCTCTCTGATTCTGTATGCACTTGACCACCTGGACAAAAGCTAGCTCTGTTGTGTTCAGAGCCTCCGACAGACTTTCATAAATATACTTCCTTTGGCCTTTTGCCCTAATACTGCTCTCAGAGGAACTTGAACACATCCATCAGTACAGATATGTCATGAAAGAAATGAAAAATGAGAAGTGAGAGAAATGGCATACATCCTGGTCACTGTCCCTGATTTTTTCGTCTTTATTCTATTCCTCCCTATCTCCTCTCAGCAAAAATAAAAAAATCCAAAACCCAAAACCAAATAAAAAACCAAAGACAGAAAAAATAAAACCACTCCTGCACGCAAAATTCACATATACTCTAAAGATCGGCACTTAGATGCAGCCTACACATCAGAAGATCTGATTCTTAGCTGTCCAGGTAGGACACCCTGGAACAACTTGAAAAATTTTCAAATCATCTTAAGGTAGTAAAATTTTGATTCTGCATAAAATATCATTAGTTAGGTGTTATTTAGGTATGCTTGCTTTATCAGTTCAAATCCCATCCCTTAAGTATCCCAAATATGTTATTAGTCGTGTAACTAGAACAATATTGTAATATATTATTTCATGCTAGGTATAAATACCAGCAAGTCTATATGCTGGCTCCCAGAAAAAAATAATCCTTTTCTGAAGCTCAGTTTGTTTTTGCTTTCAATTTTCAAAAGAATAAAATAAAAATATTTGAAATTCTTGCTGAGGGCCTAGGGTTAAAAGTTATGCTATCTACTTTTTTGGTCTGGAAAAACTGTGACATAGGGGATATACCATGTGCTCCAAAGTCAGGAACACCCGAATTCCAACTTCACTGCTTACTTCTGTGTTCTTGGTTAAGTTCTATGGACTTCAGATGCCACTCTTGAAACACTGAAGATCCTTCCCGGTATTCCCGTCAGGGTTAAATGAGATCTTGCAGAGACCCCAGCACCTGGCAGGGGCCACACCATTGCTCCTTCCTCCTACCCAGTGCCTTCTCTTCCAGAGTTGTCTCCGACTTCAGCGAATCCTCGCTACATGGAATTTCAGAGCTGGGAAGAAATAGATCTCAATTTTCATTGCCATGACAACAGAATCAGAGAAGTGAAAAATTTCCTCCTGAAACAGCAACTGTTAACAAAGTAGCACCTTTTTAATTGGTGGCGAGTATGTGATTCCCCTCCTCCTTTTTCTCCCTTTGCTTCACCTGGCATCCCTAATCCTCTTTGTTTACTCTGAGAGGACCAAAAGGAGCCGATGGAGATTGATTTTGTACTTTCTGTGAAAATGTTCACGATGATATCTAGTTCTTTCACATCAGCTACCTTCAAGCTGCTGCCTGCAGACTCATGGAAGGTACCGAGGGTTCTGTTATTCTCTGAAGTTAGACCTTTTCATAATCAATATCTGCATTTGTCAGATGTCTTTAAGCTATTCTTTATAATCTCCAAGAGTTACAATGGTCGTCTAGTCTTTCTTTCACCCTCTAAATAGATTCATTTCCAAAAGGAATTTTTCTGCTCTTTGTTTTGACATGCCTAAAGTCAACTCAATTAATTTCCATGGTAATATACTTCACTCCCTCATAGTTTTTGTGGTCTTAATTACCAACCCAACCTGCTAAAACCTAAGCCTCTTTGCTCTCTTACCTAAGAGATAGAAAATAGTTAATCATTGCCACTATAAAATACATCTTTTTATGCTCTAATTAAGAAAGACCCCAACTTATGATCTCTTCTTTTTTAAGATAAATAAACTGTTGTCCTTTTATCACATGATTTAGTACAAGCTATTTTAAAACAATATGTTCCACTTAAAGCATATTTTTTAAAAGTTGCTTTGAAAGCTTGATTCCTTAAAAGCGAAGGTTTGGCAGAAATCTGTGACCAAGGTTAGGCTTCAGAGATCAGTGGAAGTCATTTGCTGACAATTTCTTATTTGAGAGAAGAACTGAGTGATGTGGAAACACGTTGCCAGTCAAATTATTTCCTTCTCATTGATAAACGATCACGACAGATACGGAAGCCATGCTTCTTGCATGCAAATAGGAACTAGCGGAACTTTCTTTGGGCTTTTGATAAGGTAGTAATTTTTCACTTGTGCAATTATGGAGAGGAATTTATTAGTTAGATAAGAAAGAAGATATAGGAAGCACTAAGAATGGAACTGTAACAGAGATTGCTAGCTGCCCACCTCACATCCATTCTCTCCTTTTTCCTTACTAAGGGAAGCCCAATTTTGGGAGGGCAGTATTGTATTTGGGTTAACAAATATTCCATTTCCCAGCCTCCCTTACAGATAGAAGTGGATAAGTGGTACAGTTCAGGTCAATGATGTAGAAACAGAAGTTTAAGGTTAGAACTTCTGAAAATACTTCTTCAGAGTGCGTGATCCACGGCTGGTGTGACTTTTCTGCTCCATGGACTTGTTCCTTGCCCTCTCTGTGAAACATGAAAGCCATAGTGGATGTGGGTCATGTATCTTGTAGAGGTGAGAGAAAACCATGAGAATCACAGGTACCTCAACCCAGACCTAATCTTGTAATAGTTTCTTTGATGAGGTCGGTGTTGCTTAAGATTGGCTGCTTGTTAAAATCTGAGGATATTCTAAAAAACTAAGTGTTGGGACTTCTACTAATCGGCAGGATGTAGTAGAGAGTGGCAGACCGGTGTTCCTGTTGCAAAAGCCAGGCAAATTACAAATTTATTTCTAAAGGAATCAGAGAGCTGTGAAAGCAAGTTTCTGGTACTACAATTCCACAGAGGGAGGAGCCAGTCTCAGGCGGGTGGATGAACAGCAACTATTCTCTCCCTGGGGTCATTTGCCAATTCTGGGCATGGGCTGAGGATCTGACTTGGCCTAAGGAGAGGGACTCTGCTGAGAAAAAGAGAAATGTATAGAGTTTTTAGTGGTCATGCAGGGCTGGAGTGAAAAAAGTAAACTCGAAGGACTTCAGATACATGTCTGATTTCCCCACAGGACATTAGCCAAGTTTTGGTGCTGCACAGGTGGCCAAGGAGCTAAGCTGAAAGCTTCTAAAAAGCAGAGTGAAATACCCTTCAGTCTCATGAAAAGAGGCGAACCAAGGGTAGACCTGAGTCTTATTAAAACTGGAACTCAGCCCCAACCTAGCTCAGTACTTAACTGGATTGAGGTAATCAGTCTCTCATCCTATATGCTAGTAGAGAACAAGATCTCTCTTTGGGAAAGATAACATTATTTGGAGCATTTGTATTTTTTTTAATACACAGAGTTTGGCATACAATAAAAAACTACTAGACATACAATGAGGCAGGTCAAATAAGACCTATAATTGAGAGAAAAAGAAGACAATTGATGTGGGGCCGCAGGTAGTCCAGATATCGAAGTCTGCAGACAAGGAACTTAAAATAACTGTGATTAATATGTTTAAGAAACTAAAAGAAAACATAGCCACACAGGTGAAGTGATGGAAAATCTCACTAGAGATTTGGAATCTACAAAAAAAGTGAAATGGACTAAAAAATGAAGAAATACAATATTTGAAATTAGGAACTCGATAGATGGGCTTTATGAGATTGGACACAGCGAAACATAGACTTAGTAAACTAGAAGGCAGTTCAAGAGAAAATATCCAAGTTGAAGCATAGAGAGACAAAAGGATGGAAAGAACAAAACAGAGTGTAGCAAATGTGTACAGTGGTATTCTGGTAATCTAGCACTCTGAAAAAAGAAAGTCTTGATTTGTAGCAATACAACTGATTACTATAGTGTAAATACTGTCACCACGGCTGATTTCAAGTTATTGATGGTTTAACAGACATCTCACAAAATTCCTGAATATTTAACAATCAACTCTGGCAAGCTGGTACAAGCTGGCTCCAGCACATCCTTCATGTGAATCATACTCTGAAGGTCTAAAATATATTAGAGACCCAGAAAGAGAGAAGAGAATGGGGCAGAAGCAGTATTTTAAGGTATGATAGCTGAGAATATTCTTAAACTCTTAAAATAAATCTAGCCATAGACTAAAGAACACAGAAACTTCAAGCACGGTAAATACGAAGAATACTACAGCTAGGCACATCATGGTAAAACAGTTGCAACCAAGTTGTAATAGGCTGGATGGTGTTGCCTCCCCAAAATATGTGTGTGTCCTAATCCCTGAGATGTATGAATGTTGCCTTGTTTGGAGAAAGAGTCTTTGCAGATGTAATTAAATTAGGATTTTGACTTGAGGAGGTCATCCCGGATTATTTAATCCAGGTGGACTGTAACTGCTATCCTATTCCCATTCTACCATTGTAGAAAAAGAGAGACACAAATTACCTGCATAAGTTATAACAAAGGAGACTATGGATTTGACAGAAATCAAAAATATACCAAGATACTTTTGTGAACAATTTTATACCAATAAATTTGGATGAAATGTGTAGATTTTTGAATAATACAACTAACCAATGCTGACAGGAGAAGAAATAGAAAACCTGAGTAGTATTATGTTTATTAAAAAGATTGTCCATTAAAAAACAACTTTCCATAATGGAAATCCCCAGTTTGATGGATGCACAAGTGAATTCTTACAAATATTTATGGAAGAAATAAAAAGAATATTTCACAAATTCTTTTGTGAAATAGAAAAAAAGGAATAATTCCTTACTTTTTATGAGGTCAGCATAACCTTAGCTCTAAAACTTGACAAGCAAATTACAAGAAAAGAAAATTACAGACCAATCTCTCTCATGAAAATAGATGAAAAAATTCTTAATAAAGTTTTAAAAAATCCATTTATATGTAAAAGGGATAATATATCATGACCAGTGGGATTTATTTCACAGACACAATGGTAGTTTAGTATTAAAAAAAACCAATTAAGGTAATTTACACATTGTCAAGAAAAATAAAAAAATCCACGATTATTGCCACAAATACGGAGAGAGCATCTGAGAAAACTTAAGACATGTTAGTGACTTTTAAAAAATTGTGGCAAACTTGGAATAAAATGGAATTTTCTTAATTAAAAACCTATGGGAGACATCATAATAAATTATGAAATATTACAAACTTTTTCTCTGATATTGGGTATGAGACAAGGCGGCCTGCTACTAACACTTCCATTCAAAATTTTCTGGAGATCTTAGGAAGTATAATAAAGTAAGAAAGAAGCAAATAAGGATTGAAAAAGAAGAAATAAACATTATTTTCAGATGACATGATTGTGTATGCAGACAATTCAAAGAATCTATAGACAAAATATTAGAATTAATAAATCAATTTAGTAAGATTGTTGGAAACAAGTTAGATGTACAAGAATTAATTTTTTTCTTTATGCCAGCAATAACCAAAGAGAAAATGAAATTTGAAAAGTGAAGCCATTTACAATAGCATCAAAGAACATCACATATTTAGGAATAAATTTAACTAAAAATAGACAAGAAACTATTAAATATTATTGTGAGAAATGAAAGAACTCTAAATACATTGATTGATATGACATGTTCTTGGATTGGGAGATCTAATATTGTAAAGATACCATTTTTCCTAAATTAATCTATAGTTTCAACACATTCCCAATCAAAATCCTGGGAGATTTTATTATGGAAATTGAGGTACTGATTCTAAAATTCACATGGAAATGCAAAGGACCAAGAGTAGCCAAGGTGATCTTAAGAAGAACAAAACTGATATCAGATAACAAGACTATCATATACCTATACTACCTACATATATACTGCCTATAGTGTAGTATTTGGGCCAGGATTGAGAAATTTGTCAATGAGAATAGAAGGGAGGCATAAAACCCCACACATACTCAGTTATCTCATTTATGCAGGCTACACGGCAGGCTGAACTGCAGTAAGGAAAGGCTTTTCCTTACTTTCAATACATGGTGCTAGGTTAACTGGCTGTCCCTACTTCACACCATACACAAAAATCAAATCCATGTGGATTGCAGACGCAAATGTGAAAACTAAAACAACAAACCTTTTAGAAGAAAATATAGGAGAACATCTTTCTGACCTGGGTGTAGTCCTGCATTGTGGTCACTTCATTCCAACTCCAGGGTTCCTTGGGCGCACCAGTTTTCTTGGCATCTCAGAGTGCCCTCCCTCAGCCAAGAACATGATAACTCTAACCTGTCCTTTCTGCACCACCATAATGAAGTATGTGCAGCTCTAGGAGAGCAACTTCTGGCCTACCCATCAAGACTTTCTTCCACACACATTCACTAAATTGCAGGACTGCCTCGTTGAACTGCTATACACTACAAAGAAAGTGAAGACTCTCAGAATTGACTTCCTTGCCTCTCTTTCTTTCTCTGCCTTGGTTCCTCTTTGAAAATTTCCCCTTTCCCTTTTTGCTAGGGTTGGAACTTTGTTTATATAATATTCTCTGACTTGTCTTCAGGATGACCACTATAGAATCTTTTTGTTTGAATCCATCTGATTTGTCTCTTGATACTTAAAAAGGAGCTATTAGAATTAAAAACAAACAAAACTACAAACAATAATGACAAGAATAACAACAACAAAAAAAAAAATAGGGAGAAATTTTCCCTGTCTTGAACCCTGGCTACAAGACAGTAGCTTTGCCATGGACTCAAAGAAGTAACCATTGTTCTCAAAGCAGAAGAATTACTTTTTTTGTCTAGGTGCCTGTTTTGTCCTTCTCTGTGCACAACAAAACTCATGGCTTGACTTAAAATGAGGTAAAAATTGCAGGAAAACATTATTTACAAAGGGGAATTTAAAAGTGCATAGTTTTAATTGTTCCAAAATATCTTCATTACACATTCTATTGCCTGTGCCAGAAATTATCTACTTCTCTTTTGCTGGGTCAGCCTTCAGTCTTTGTAAATGAGTCAATTCTTCAGGGAACTCTTCCCGGATCTTTTTAATTACGTTAAACTTGGTTACAGGCCTCCTTAGCACCCGATCTCTCTCCTGCATACCACTGTTACATTTGTTTGTAGGATTATGTGATAAACCTCTGCCTTTTCCACTAAACTGGAGGTTTCATAATAGCAAAGACCTTCCGATTTTTGCTACTTAATGTATCCCCAGTACCATGGACAGAGCCCGGGGGATGGTATACTCTCAACAAATATTGTAATATGCCTCATCAATAATGAGAATTAGTATATAATGCAATTGACAACTCCTGTCCTGTGTTCAGCCCCTTTTTCATATGGCAGGATAAAGGGGTGGAGGCTAAAGTGTGTACTTTCTAAGGGAGGATGTGGTGGAGTGAGTGAGATTAGAAGGTTAAAGAGCAGGTGGTTCTGTCTTAGGAAGCATGGGATGTGTCCCTGTATATCATGGCCCAGTATTATTGCATGAAGCTGATGAAACAAGTGCCAACTCACTATTCCTGGAATCACAGAGGCTGCCCTGGAAGTACCAACCAATACAGGACCCATAAACACTCCCATCAATAGCTAAGCTTTAGTTTGAAGTGCCACCAGGTAGGACAGGAATAGATATGGATCCAGCAACAGGACCTCTGGAATTCCTGCTCAGCAAGCCAGTTTATTAACCCAGGCATTTTATTAACCTCACAATAATGGGACTGTGCATTTTACATGATCTAATTGTTCAGTTGCACTCAATACATCATAGTGGGATTTTTCTATGCTTCTGGAATTGATGGACTGTGTGGAAGGACAGGACAGGGTTGGCTGTGAGGCAAAGGTATTTGTTACAGCAATAATGCCTTGAAATCTCTCATTTCAAAGATCCACATAGAGGTCCGCTCAGTTTAGTCTATGGAGATATCTTGATTCCAAGCATTAAATGAGTTCAAATATTTGCTTATGGCTGTAAAATACAATGCAACAAAAGGTTTTTGGTGGAAATACCAAGTCCACCAAATGGATATTTGTATCCCCATGATGCAGACTATCAAATAAAATCAATAATCTACTATTTATGGTAATAATAACAGCAGCTAACATTATTTGCCAGGCTGATGACCTGTAATAGGCATTTTCACGTATATTACCTCATTGAACGCTTATAACAACCTGTGAAGTAGAAATTATAATCCATTTTTATAAAGGTGATAGTTGAGGCATAGATAGGTTAAGTGACTTTCCAAAGGTTATTAAAAATACATAGCAGAGTTGAAATTGAGCAAAGCTTTTATCACTTAGAAGTTCAAATGCAAAAGCAATACTTTGTATTTGCTTTATTTGATTCTAGATATTGAGAAGGACACACAGAGACACACATCCAAAATCTCTAGGACAAGAAGAAGCATACTATTCCATTGTTTTGATGTGCAATTTGAAAAGAGCTGACTAATAAAAAACTATAATAGAATCTTGGTAAGAACTATATACACAGATCTATAAAATCTACTTAAGGGTAGGTCTCTTAGCCTGGATTCCCATGAAAATTTATCCTGAGTCAAAAGCTTATGTAGAGTTTGTTTATTTAAAAAGCAATGGCAGGGGGAGGGAGAATAAAGCAGTCAAGGATGTCTTTGTTGTCTGTTGGTTACTGTTGATCATGGCGGGACCTTCTGAGGAGCTCGAGGAACTGAGAGCTGCCCACTTGGAGAATGCAAGGAAGTAGGATTATCCACTGGCTCCCATCCTACATGGGTCGAGAGTGGCCCCGTAAGTGTTGACATCCCTGTGCTTCCAGGTTGCACCTGTCAGTCCACTCCCTTCCTATCAGTGTCCCAGGCAGCAGGGTCAGAGAGGCTCCTGAGTAGGGAGAGTGTAGGCCTTGGGGTAGGCCACAGTGAAGCAAGTTACTGACAGGTTATTCCTGTGAGAAGCTGATCTAAGCCTGCAGCAGAGGCTGGAAGAAGAGGCAGGGCTGAGAATATCTGGAATATTGCACAAGAAGGTTCTAATACTGTGGTATTCTTCCTTTAGGAATACATGGTATTAATATGTGGATTTTGGTAATAATAATGACTAGAAATATATGGATTTTGCTAAAATGATATTAAAGCTGTGACCCAATTTATTGTAATTAAAATATCTTTTAGACCATCTAATTTTTTCTTCATTGTGTTACCATAGAAACATAGCATGGCTCACTATTTTTAATTTGAGTTCCAATTTTTAATGGGTTATTACTGATTTTATTATTAATAGCACATAGAATTCCAGGTATTATTTAGTCTTTCAAGCTCACTAAATATAAAATTTTAGATTAATTTTTAAGGGGGCGTGGTATCCATTTAATTGTGTAAGTCTATATCTTTTAAGGAAGAGTGTTCATGAATAGATTCAGAAGACAGGCTAAAATCTGAACAAACAATTCTTTAGTACTAAAAAGTAGAAGAAATATTACTAGTTCCAAATTGTCAGGCAGGTTACTAATTCAAATAGATGTATCAGGATATAGAGGAAAGAATACTGGCCTAGGAGTAAGAAAAGTTGGGTTTTATTATTTGGGTTTTACTGAAGAGCTGTGTAATCTTGACCAAGCAGTTGAAAGCTTCTTTGGATCTCAGTTTTCTTCATCTGGAATAATGGGGTAAAACTACCTACCTCACATGGTTATTGTGAGGATTTCTCTGAGACTTTGTACGTTAAAGCACACAGCATGGTGCCTGGAACCTAGTAAGTATGCCATCAATATGGACTGAATTTAAATTGAAATGTACATGCGACACTGGCTCCAACCCACACACTAATCATATATGTTACGAGACTGGAGGCCATCTTTTTGAAATTTCTGGTTCTTTTCATGGCTTATTCCTTCACATCCGTTGATTACCAGGTTAGATGTCACAGCTTTAAGATCTTCTCTGATGAGTCTAATCAAGTAAGACCTTCCTCCCCCTACTTGAAGCATAAGTTAATGACCCTCAGAACACTTTAATCCTAAAGACAATGTTTTTGGTGGCAGGCAACAGAAATTGATGGTGGTTCATTGGAGCAGAAAGGGTCCAGGATGTTGGGTAGCATGTAGAAAAGATGGGAAGTCTAAATGATCAGAAAACAAGCAGCAACCAAAGGAGTCAAGGTAGCCAAAATGACACCATAGGAACAGTCCAGTGAGGACTCACAGACAGCTCACCACCACCACTGCTGGCACCAGGTACTGGAAGCCACACCCGACACCATCACCACAACTGCCTCTGGTCAGTGGACAGTGGAATGAATTCTTCCTCATTCCTTCCTTATTCTTATATTTTGTCATTTCCTGGTCCCTTATCCCTTCCTTATTCCTGCGTTTTTGTGATGCCTGCTCAAGACTTACAGTGCAGAGGTGAGCCTGTCCAGCTGGCTAAGCCTTGTGTTATGTGACAGCACTCTGGTTGCTAGGAGGTGAGGAAGCCCTTTGGGCACCTGCAGTGGAAGGTGGACTCTGCTTCCCTTTGAGAATCAAACTTTGGGGAATTCTCTGAACATTGGAAGAGGGTCTTGGTGCTTAGCAGTCAAAAACAGGTTTAGCAATCAAAAAATTCCTCAGTCAAGCCCTTTGGATGACTAACATCCACCAATACTTTTTTCCTTATATTTATACTTAAAAAATACATAATGTATATATCTTTCTTACAACTGAAAAACCGCTCAATTCTTCTACATTAGGAGACAACTGAAGTCTATTATTACTTATGGTTTCCAGATTTAAGTCCAAAGGTGATATCCATTCTTCTACTTGATATTCTCGTGTCTTGACATTCTTCAGTCTGTGGATTACCGGTAAAGTTACCTGCCACCATCACACCCTAAATAAACTAGTGGGGTAAAGGAAAAGGAAAGAAATAGAAAGTTAGTTGAAAATTTAAATATATAAATGACAAGCAAAGAATAAGGCATAGAGGCTACAGACCTTATTTCTGAAACTGAGTTTGAGGCCACAGCTATTTCAACGCTGAATCTTTGAGAGATGACGTTCTTTTTGCACACTCTTTGAAAGTACCTGAGTTTCAGTCTAGGCCTTATGCCCAGAATTCAGGGATTTAAGCACATTATCTTCTTTCTTTAAGCAGTATAGTGCCATTAAAAGTAGTCACCTACCTCATAGTTCTTCATGCTGCTTTTACTGTTCTCCAACAGTGACAATCAGTTTTCTCAAAGCCTTGTCTTCTCTTCTTTTTTTTTTTTTTAAAGATTGGCACCTGAGCTAACAACTGTTGCCAACCTTTTTTTTTTTTCCTGCTTTATCTACCCAAACCCCGGTCCCCCCCCCCCACCCCAAGTACATAGTTGTATATCTTAGTTGCAGGTCCTTCCAGTTGTGGGATGTGGGATGCCACCTCAACGTGGCCTGATGAGCGGTGCCATGTCCGCGCCCAGGATTTGAACCCTGGGCCGCCACAGCAGAGTGCTCGAACTTAACCACTTGGCCACGGAGCCGGCCCCTCCTTTAATCTCTTAATTTGGTGAATAAGATTAATTTTCAGATGTTAAACCAATCTTACATTTCTGTAATAAATCCAGTTGGTGTGATGCATTATCCTTTTTAGATATCACTGGATTTGGTTTGCTAGTGTTCGTTTGCATTTCTCTAGATGATGAAAATTGGCCTATTTTCCTTTCTCCCATTATCTTTGTCAATATTTGGTATTCAATATAATGCTAGCATCGTACAATGAGTTGAGCATTTCCTCTTTTTCAGTATTCTTAAATAGTTGGCAAAAGACTGGAATTTTTAATTTTCTGAACATTTGGTAAAAATTGCTGATAAAATTGTCTGGATCTGAAGTTTTATTTGTAGGAAGATTTTAAACTATTGCTTCAATTAACTTACTTGTATGGGACTATCTGGGTTCTCTGTTTATTTTTGAGCAAGCGTTTGTAAGTTATATTTTTCTAGGACTTTGTCCATGTCTTCCAAGTTTTCAACTTATTGGCATAAAATTGTTCACTATGCTCCTTACTTTTTTAATGTCTTCAGCATCTGTAAGTGATGTCTCCTTTTTTATTCTGATATTATTTGAGAGCTCTCTGCCATTTTTTTTCCTTCTTCTTCTTCTCCCCAAAGCTCCCCAGTACATAGCTGTATATTCTAGTTGTAGGTTCTTCTGGTTGTGCTATGTGGGACGCCACCTCAGCATGGCTTGATCAGCAGCGCTCAGTTGGTGCCCAGGATCCGAACCAGTGAAACCCTGGGCTGCTGAAGTGCAGTGCGCGAACTTAGCCACTCGGCCAAGGGGCCGGCTCCTCTCATTTTTAATTTTGATTATTTTCACCAGAGTTTGGTTAATTTAATGAAAATTTTCAAGGTACTAACTTTTGGCTATGTTGATCTTCTCTCTATTATATGTTTGTTTAATACTTTATTAATTTTACCTGTTTGTTATCTTATTCCTTCTACTTTCTTTGGACTTATTTTATTTTCTTTGTCAAATTTCTTAAACTTTATCTTAATTCATTTGTGTTTAGCTTTTATTTTTTTAAATATAAGCATTTAAGGCTTTAAGTTTCCCTCCAAGTATATATTCCAGTTGCATTTCACAGATTTTGATGTAAAATATTTTTATTATTGTTTTCTTCTAAATACTTCTTAGTTTCCTTTATGATTTCCTCTTGGATTTTGAATTATTTAGAGGTGCCTCTCTTGATATCCAAATGTGTGTGTAGGTGTGTATATTTATCTTGTTATTGGTATCTAGCTTAATATCATGATCAGAGAATGTGTTCTGACTGATTTCAATCTTGTGAAATTTTGCTTTATTTACTGATTCATCTATTCAAAATGTTGATTCAGTGTCTACTGTATGACAAGCACTGTCGAAGGCACTGAGATTTCAGCAGTAAATAAAACAGATCAAAATCCCTGTCCTCCTTGGTTCCATTGGGTGAAGCAGACAATAGACAAACAAGATATTAAGTAAAATACACAGTATGTTAGTGATGGGTTGCTAAGAGGAAAATACCACAGGGAAAGGGATTTTGAAATGTCTTTTAAACTTTTTTTTTTTTTTGAGGACAATTAGCCCTGAGCTAACTACCGCCAATCCTCCTTGTTTTGCTGAGGAAGACTGGCCCCGAGCCAACATCCATGCCCATCTTCCTCTACTTTATACATGGGACGCCTGCCACAGCATGGCTTTTGCCAGGCGGTGCCATGTCCGCACCCGGGATCCGAACCCGCGAACCCCGGGCCACCGAGAAGCAGAAAGTTTGAACTTAAACGCTGTGCCACCGGGCCGGCCCCTCTTTTAAACTTTTTATTTTGGATAGAATGGTCAAGCTAAGGGCTCACTTCAGGTGACATGTGAGAAAAGACCTACTGGAACTGAAAGGAGAGCTGTGCAAAATTCTGGGAAAAGAACAATTTCAGTGGCCCTGAGGCAAACATGTTCCTCCTTGTTGGAGGAACATTGAGGAGGTCATTGTAGCAAGATCGGAGTGAGTGTGGGGTGGGAGTGGGGGAGGACGGAAGAAGCCGTTAGAGAGATAATGGACTAGATCAAGGTGGGCCTTGTGGTAAACAGAATAATGGCCCCGCTTAAAGACGCCTGCTTCCTAATCCCTAGAATTTGAGAATATGTTACCTTATACAGCAAAGGGGAATTAAGGTTGCAGATGGAATTAAGGTCAATCTTCAGCTGACCTGGAGATGAGGAGATTATCCTGGATTATCCACGTGGGCTCACTGTAATCACAAGGCTTTTTAAATGTAAGAAGGAGGCAGGACAGTCAGAGAGACGGCAATGTGAGAATGACTTGGCCTGATGTTGATGGCTTTGAAGATGGAGGAAGGGGGCCATGAGCCAAGGAAAACAGGTGGACTCTAGAAGCTGGAGAAGGTAAGGAAATGGATTCTCCAGAAAGGAGCAGAGCCCTGCTGCCATCTTGATTTTAGCCCAATGAGACCCATTTTGGATTTTTGACCTCAGAACTATAGGATAATAAGTTTGTGTTGTTTTATGCCACTAAGTTTGTAGTAATTTTTTATAGCATAATAGAAATTTAACACAAACCTTGTAGTTTATAGAAAGGACTTTTACTTTCACTCTGAGTGAGATGGGAGGGCATTGGAAGGACCCAGGCAAAGGTGTAAGCTGATCTTACCCAAGAGGATCTTTTGGGATGCTGTGTTGAGAATAGATTATAGAAGGAGTCTTCTTTCATCTAGCTTTTGGCTTGACTTTTTCATATTTTATTGAGAGCTTATGAATTCATCTAAGATTTAACAAAATATAATTTGACATTTCTTGTAAGTCGAGGTCTCTAATCAACTTTGTTGTCAGAAATGAAAGTCTTAAGTACACTTTAAATTAAACTTCTATGGAAAACTCATAGTCTACTCTGTACTTTTTGGTGTTTTTTTGAAAAGTTACATTTAGATCTAATCTGAAACTGTTCATTTTTAACAAGTAAAATGTTACAGGTCTCAAAAAACACAAAAACATAGTGGTGCCATTTTAAATTTGCCATTAAAATGCATTCAGTAGCACTTTATCACAATGGGCTGTGCTCAGAGAATAACTTTGCCTAAAAAAAAATGTGTTCATAATAAAAGGATTTCAAGGAAAAGAGCCAACTTTTCCCCAAATGGATGAAGATGGCGTGAAACTTTGCTTAGGCGATATTCACAACAGTGGCAGGGATTAGGCTTCAGTGAGGGCGATGGAGAAGCTGTGACCTTTGCGTAAATCCTAATTAGCAACAGCTACTAGAGGAATGGGCAGAAATGGATATAAGAAAAGTAGGCTGTTAATATATCTAGATATAAATTGACCCACAATTTGAGAAGGATGTTAAAATCTTAAATGGTCTACTTACGTCTTAACATGCAGTGAACACTTACTGGCTTGTTAATTACTCTAAGCATTCCACTATTATCTTCTCCACTCCTTTATTGTTATTTTAGACCCTTTATTGCCTCTTCACAAAGGGGAAGGGGAAAGAACTCCTCTCAAATTTCACTTCTGAAAGGACCAATAGACTCTATGTGGTTCTAAGCAGCTGGGTTAAAAAGGTTACAGAATGAGTTACTGGCTCAAAGTTCAAAAAGGTATTTTCTAACTTTAAAAGTGCTTTTCTTATAAAACATTCCATAGACAAACATCCTTGAAAACTTAAATGCAATTAATCTGTAATTATATACGTGAATCCAGAGGGATAGGTGGTATTAATAATTTCAAATATCGCATTAAAAATGATTTATATTGAGCTTTGAAAAGCCTTATAATTCCCTCCATTGTTTTTCTTTCATAATTATTTTTCTCCTGAGCAAATAATATAATTAATTTTCCATTGTTGAATGCAGAGTAACTCTGGGAAGAGATGATCCAGCATTTTGATGGGTGGAGCAGAGAAGCTGGTGTAGGATTAAAATGTGAATTTGAATAATCCGTATTTAGATATTTATAAGTTGAATGTATTCCCATGTCATCAATATTTTTGAGCCAATATTATTATTACAGTATAGCAGAGTCTCACTAGGGTTCCATGTCCCAGTGACTCCCTTGGTCAGATTGACCAACTATAGCTCCCCTCGTGTTGCGGGTGGGGTGGAAGTGGTGGTGGTGGGGATGGTAATGAGGGGAAGGTGGGAGAAATGTTGGGGAGGCAACTGCAGTGATCCCCACAGCCAGCTTTAAGACACTATGATTTATATAAATTTCTTTAGATGTTGGTCTATAAAGAGATAAAAGAAAAAGACTTTGTGGTGTGATCGAAAAAACTATGGCTTGAATGACAGAAGGCCTTGGTTCCAGTTCTGCCCATTGGTATTTGCAATCCCTGAGGCATCCCTTGATCCTTTTTTGAGACTGGACATCTTACTATGTGAATAATGTGAATATGTGAGTAATCCCTGCCTTACACCCTGTGGGGTTGCTGTGAAGATCAAATCAGATGATATATGTGAAAGCACTTTGAAATTTATGAAGTATTATACAAACATAAGATGATGTCTGTTGCTTTAGCACCCAGAATACTTCAGAGATTTAAAGAAATCCTACCGTGGTCATAAGGCAGATTAGGATAAAAGAGCTGGTGAAACTCATCAATACTAATAAAAAATTTACTCAAAAATGCATGCCAGTGGTATTATCTCTATGAATTAAAAAGCCCATTTTTTCTTTGTTTCCTGAGAGCGTCCTTTTGGAAGCCTCTGTTCACAGCACTTGGAGTTTCCCGTACTCCCCGTCAGCTTCCTTCGAGTCCACCATCTACCATCTGCCTCCACGCTTCTGGGCAGCCAGATTGCCTCCTGAAATCTGATCGCCCCCACTCTCCCTTCAGAAGCCACGCTCCCTTTTCTATGAAAAGGGCGGCTCCACCAAACTCTGTGCACTCTGACCTCTTTCTAACTCGCCAGCTCCTGTTGGGCAAGGCGGAAGTACACCATGGTGACAGAGGCAGGAGAGCTCTCTTGCTCTGCTGATTCACGATGTGCAGATACATCCCATATACAACTGGAAGTTATTTAAGGATGGGGATCATATCTTATACTTTATGTTTAACCTTCAACCCAGTGCCTTACAGAGTGTAGATACTCAGTAAATATATGCTGAATTGATGTGCTAAGAATTATTTCAGGTAACTTGCTTTATAAGGGCTTTTCAGCCTAGATTATTAGGTTATTTATTTAATTAAAGAATAAATATTCTATCTCTATATTTATGTCTGGGATTATAGTGAAGCAAAGTCCTGCTCTGAGGAGCACCTGCCATTTGACAGCTTTATGTTACTTACTCTTATGCCCTGCATAGGACTGGTTAGAATGCAGGAATTTGTACAGGGCAAAGTAAGGAATTGAATTGGACAGAGAAAAAAAACCCTTTGAGTTTAAAAGAATGAGAATGAGCCCAGTTATGAAATCATAGTTTAAATTTTAACTTTCTGTTATGAATAGCAAAGACTATACACTGTCATATCATTCTTTTCTTGCCATTAGAGATCTGGTAAGGGATTCTAGCAAATTGGAAATAGTGAGCAAAGTTGAATCATCTCTAACTGATAAGCAAACTATATCTTTTTAGGGTAGTCTTCTTAAAGGTGATTGACACTTGTTAATGGTTCTCCTTTGTTTTTTTACTTGAAACTATAACATCAACATTTTCAAAAAATAAAAGGTGCATCCATAAGTCCACCATCTTGATACTATTTTCATTTTCACGTATATCTTTTAATCCTTGTCCGAATGGATAGCTGTTTTACATTATTTGCCTTTCTCCTGTGCATACTATTTTCATTTCTGAGTTGCCTGTATCTCACATTGTATCTGCCAGATGGGGCTAAGAATTTCTGAATGGCCTCAGTGTGCTACTGTAGAAATTGACCAGAATGGTCTGACATTCCCTGGGCAGACATGTTCTCAAATTTCGAAGGCTCAGGTTGGAGGCTGAAGCAGAGAGTGACTGTGGGCAGTAAGGAACCAGCAACCTCAATGGAAAAAAAAAGATGATTAGGTTTTATAAGAGATGCAGGTAGATATTTAAGTAAAATAATTTCAGATGCCACGAAGTTCCCTCTTCACACCCAACCAAAGAAGAAACAAAAAAACCCAACCAAAATAACAACCATCACAATAAAATCACCTCCTCACTAGTTAACAAATACTTGAAATTACTTGAAGAAAGCGATAACATTTAAAACAGGAAAATTTAAAAGTTAGAAGTTGACGTAAGTTTTACTAACGGAGCAAGAGAGGGAGTCGTCTCATTGATAGGACCCGGGAGTGAGGAGCGTGGTACGCCCCTACGCTCTTTTGAAGGAAGAAAGAGTAGTCAGAAAAAAGAAGGAAAGAAAGAAGCTATAGAATAGAACAAGGCTCGTTGATTATGAATTTTGTCAGACTCAGGTTCTTTCAGATTATTTAGATTACAGAAGAGAAGACTGAAAGTGAAATGGCCAAATAGAAATCATCTGGAAACTGCAACGGAAAACAATGTTGCTGGTTCTGAGGAAGGAAGTGGCAAAGTCCCTCCTAGAGCCGGGTGGGGATGGGGACTGACACCTCCTGCCCCGGGAGTGTTGAGGCCCCGAGGGGCCCCGGGCGGCGAGCAGGCCGGCCGCCCCTTTCCGGCGCTCGCCGGGGCCCCGCGCACAGGTGGCCGGGCCGCGCCAGCTGCGCGCCGCGCTCCCTCCGCGGGCGGGCCGCCAGGCGTCGCGCTGGAGCCGCGGTTGCCGGGGAGACCGAGCGGGCCGAGGGGGCGGCGCGGAGCCGAGCCGAGCCGGGCTGCCGCCCGAGGAGCAGGGCGAGAGTTGGGGGAGTGGCTCCCCGGGCGGCGCGGGGGGCCGGCGGGGCCGGGGGCAGCGCGCGGTGGCCGGGGCGCTGCGGGGCGAGGCCGGCGAGCCCGGGACGCGCCTGGTGGCAGCTCGGCCTCCGCAGAGCGGGACGCCGCGGGAGCCGCACTTGCCGGGTCTGCGCGTCCCACGGTCCCAGCCCCGGCGGGTCTGCGAGGACCGGGCTGCCCCGAGAGCGCCGAGAGCCCGGCCCGCGCCTCCGCGGCCGCGACGAGGAGCCGGGCGGGCGGCGGGCGCGCTCCCTGCGGCCCCGGGATGACTTCTCGGGGCTCCCCGCTGGCGCCCTTGCTGCTCCTCTCTCTGCACGGTGAGTAGCCCGAGCCGTCCGCTGCCGTTGGGCCAGGCTGGGCCGGCGGGCGCGGGGAGAAGCGGTCTGGGGACCGCCAGCAGCCTTTTCGCCTGTGCCGCGTCTAGGAGCCCAACTTTCTCCGGGGCGCAATCGTGGCTGTGGGCCGGGGCTCGCGCGCCCGCCCGCGCCTCCTTCCCCGCCGCCCGCGCGGCTCAGGTGTCCCCGATCGGAGAGGGGACTGCGCCCGCCGCTCGGGGCCCGCCGATCCCGAACCTGACTTTGACCCCGCTGTGCTCCTGTTTAGATAATCAGCTCCCTTACTTACTGGGTCCAGTGAGAAACAGTTTTTAGAATCAATTTCCGTTACTAGGCGGCTGCAGGAAAACTAGAGATGCCTTTAAAATAATGCAGAAAACTTTAAATTGTAGCTTTACCATAACGTTTAACAAGCATATGCAAGTTTGACTGATAAATGTGATCTTTATTTTAAAAATAACTGCACAGCGTGCTACACTATACTCGAAAACAAGCATTTAACGTTTTCCACCCTAGCTTCTTCCCCAAAGGATTTGAAATGACTTACAAAAATACATAGAATATAACGATATTAGAACAAAGGAATAAATGCATGTTTAATTTTCTTAATGGTTTTAAAAAAATCTATTTTAAAATTTTCTACTCTCTAATCTTTCTTACATTTGATTTTCTATGAATAGCCATCATATTTAAACTCTGATTTTCATCTTATCCAGTGCCCTTTTCTTTCGTGAGTGCACTGTCCTGTGCAGTCAAGTTCTGTCTCATTTAATTGATTGTTGAGATTTGCTGAGATTTATTCTGAAGGGTTTTATTTAAAAAGCAGGTTCAGTGGTTTATGGAATATTGTGGTTAACCTTGTTCTTTCTGGAGATATCAGTATGTTTCCCATAGTTTTGTGACCTTAATTGAGCTGATAATGTACCTATAGATAACCTACCTATAGTAACCTAATTTTAGCTAATTTAAATTGTACAAATTCATTTAGTAGGGGAGAAAGGAATACAAAACTTCATATACCTATTCCATAGAAGCCAGTGAAGGAAATCATCAAAATTACAGCTAACTTTCCTGGAGTTCAGTAGGTATATTTTTAGTGATGATGTGTAGGTAATAATTAAGTGATGTCAGTATGTGCTTCTAAATTTATTTTGTCTGGTTACTGGTTTGAGAGGGCCAACATTTTTGTCCTGCTTCCTTCAAGTGTGAAATAAGATGGAGCAAATGGGCTTTTTATACAATACCTTGGACATAACTGAAAATGTTATAAATTTTACTATAAGAACTGCTGAAATTTTTGGTAAAAATAATGTGATTAATCTTCATAGGTTAAAGTAAATGCCACTCTCTTTTTGTAAATGACATTTATATATAGTTTGCTTTTGAATTATTATTGAATTATTTGAATATTTTTGAATATTTTGAATATATTTGAATTATTATTATTTTGAATTGTTAGGCAGTACTTTTAAAGAGTTAATGTAATTCGCAGAAGCAGCCTTACAAGGTCATCTGATTTGTTTCTTTTCCTTCAGCAGAACTATTGCTAAGCCATCCTAGGATGTTTGTAAAGACTTCCAAGGACATTTCAGCCTTCATGTTGAACTATTCTGTAGAGGCACTTTTCACCCTCCAAAAATGAACAAATGTGTTCATTTGTTCAGCAAATATTTACTGAGCTTCCATTCTGCATCTGGGTGTCTGGTGGGGAGGGGTGATGGTGGAAGACAAAGATGCACAAGAGTATGTCCACAGCCCTTAAAGAAGGAGTTTGCAGTCAGGCTGGAAGCATGGACAAGCAATTTTTGATACAAGGAATATATGATGAGTGCTGTTTATTAATGGTGACATCAAGGAAGACTTCTTGGAAAAGTTTACTTTTGATCTCCTCTGCTTTGAGTAGAATTTGAATTGGCTGAGATGGCAGTGGTTGGGTTTTCCAAGCTAAAGGAACAGCCTGGACGAAAGATATGAAGTGGAAAGTGCAGGGGCATGTTTTTGAAAGGTCAAGGTTCTGGCTTGCTAGAGCAGGAGATGTGTGCACAGGAGAAAGGGCTAGAAAGGTCGTAAAAAGATAGTGAAAGCCTTGGATGCTCACTTTGGGATTTATTTAGTAGGCCATGGAAAGGCCACTGTTCGGTTTCCTTAAGATGGGGAGGGGAGAGAGGGTGAACAGGTATTGAGTGCCTGCCTGTGCCTAGCATAACCATCTGGGGGAGAATACCACATCCTGATGACATTAAGTTCTCGAACCAGACAATAGCCAAGATGGTTTGAGTGAATTAGGGCCCATCCCTTGGACTTCCAGTGTGGAATGAGGGGGAGGGCTGGATATCTGAACAAAGTTGTTTCTATTATGAAGGAGGAGAAGGGAAATGGATGCTAGATAGATAATCATTGTAGCAGGAGCCACTACAATGGGATAATGCACCAAAGGTGGAAATTGAGTCTCCAATTTTCGAAAGAAAATGGATGTCAAGAAATTTCTGTTTTTATTTTTCTTTAAATCTCTTCAAAGGGAATTTGAATGGAAAAGTTGACTTTTATATAATTCTACCAATGGGTTAAATATATCTAAAGTGTTTCTTGTACTACTTGTGATTCCTTGAAATAGCAGATAACTTTTTGGAATCTGAGAAAATAGAAAAGAAAGAAAAGACCACATCAAATGAAATGAAAATGAAAAGACTTATGAGCCTCAGTGTTAGCATTATGAAAAATTTATTGTAAACTTCAATTTCTTATCTCTAACTTTAATTATGCAGCTCTTTTGGAAGGATTCACTTTTTAGTAAAAAATCTGTAGTTTGACCCAGAGGAGGGGTGTCAGCCACTGGATGGGAATTTTAGAGAAATTAAGCTTCCTACACTGTATATTCAACATGGACTATTCAGAAGGCAATTTAAATATTAAATCACCAAGTGCCTCTAAAATGTTAGACTTAGAACTGTTGTCAGACCTGGGGTCATGATGCACTGGGTAGACTTTCCCCCAGTAACAGTATGTGGCACATTTTCAAATGTGTTTTCACACTTTGATAGTGGAAGCATTTATAATGAAAAGTCTCATTTGAATCTTCATACTTCAGCCGTGTGATTTAGTGTCGAACAAGGTGGTGGCTGGTACACAAGATTCTTCACTTGCAGTGAGTTATACGGAACAAGGGATGGGAGGTACAAGCAGAATTGGGAGGGAGTTGGGAAAATTGTGGCATTCCCACTAAAATTCTCCTCTATAACTAGTTTCTTTAGAATAGGGATTCCGAATCTATTGTTATCTGCACCAGTGATACGGATTTATTTCTACCATTTTAGGCAGTTTGAGGGAGGATTGCTGGGTTTCTGGTGGTCCAGTCACTTCAAGTCCCCTCCTCTGTTTGACGAGGCTGCCTGGCACTCACACGTCTCACCCTTGAGTTTGAGGGCAGCCCTCAGACCATCTGGAGGCTCGGAAATCCTGCCTTGATCATTATTTGAGAGTAACTGGTATCAGGGAGGTTGTCAGCTCTTGGGTGGTGTTCAAAACACCATCTGATTTGAGCTGCATTTGGTCTTCAAGTGGAAAGTTAATTAGTTTACTTATTAGTTAAGCTGATCTTACTAAACTGTGGAAGGATTTTTTTCATTTTGTTAAAGTTTGGGTAATCGATTTCCTCTGTACCTGCTTTCCTGTCGCCTAACAGATTGTTAGTAGTAGTTTGCATTTGTGATAGTTTTAAAGTTGTAGAAATGTGAAGTCAGTCACAGAGAGAAATCTGTTTGCTAATTTCACAGATAATAGACTCAGCCGTTGATCTGATACCAGTTCATCTTCACCGTTGTCGGATGCTACAGAGGTGCTGTATGGTGTGGCTCTGCCTCACTCATATTTGACAGGAAGATCAAATTGTAATAAGTATCACTAAAAATTTTCTGTTTCTAGAATAGGGTTAAACCAATACAAATTTTCCAATGTGAACAAAACGTCTATGCAATAAAAAAATCCCAGAAGTCTACTTACTGGTCTCTCTTCGTTAAGCATTTTGGTCTTGAGAGGGTGAACACACTGACAGGGTTAGAGGCACGCTTTTATAGGAGCATTGCCGGGAAAGAAGTGGAGAAGCCAGAGGCACTGAGTTCAGGAAATTCTTGTACCACGTAGAGTTCTTTGGAAGAATCTTCAGAGAGTTAGACTAACGTCAGTGGCAATGAATCATAGTGGATCAGGATTTAGGGTTGGGATAGAAGGTCAGAGTGTAATAGTTTGTAGGATTTGAAATTCAATGCTGGTTTTTCACCAAGGGTCACAACTATGTAATAACACAATGTGACATTGTGAGTGTAACTCTAATGTAATGGGGCTGCTTGTACGTCCAGTCTGAAAAGACTCATTCATCCAATATTTTAAAAATTTGGAGAGAAATTTAAGTTTTTACCAGAGTCTGTTGAAGATCACACCAGAGGAAACTTAAATGACTGTCGAGAACCCCTTGACCCACCTTTGCCCGCAGTCTCCCTGTTCACAGCAGTTGCTCGTGGAAAATCTCTGTTCTCTCACTCCCGTATTCTCAGTAATGTGATTCTTTGCTGTCCTCTTTCCTCCTCATTCTCTTCTTCCATTTTGGAGGATGTTATGTTCTTCTGCTAGTAGCATCAGGTTCTTTTAAGATAAATCTAGCCATTCATGGCTTTTCCAAAAGATTTAGGTCTGCTTGTTTTGAGGGTTCATATAAAAACCCTAGGGCCAAGCAGGCAGACCCAGAAATTGCCTTAGAAGCTGGGCGTTGGTGGGGCTATGTGAGAATGTGGACATAGTTCCATGCTAATATTTTCCCTTTGTCCCATGAAGTTAACTTTATGATATAATTTTCTCTCTGTGTATATATATATGTATGTATGTGTATTTTCCTTAAAAGACTATGGTACCATGCCCAGTACATAGTGAGTACATGGTAGGTAATCCTGAATGAATGAGGGAGCGATACTAATATAAGTGGTAATCCCGTGTGCTTAGAGTACGTGAAAAGAATGTTTTTCTCTCTTTTAAAGAAAAAGAGAATTTTTGTTAAAATTTTCTTTAGGGCCAGCCCTGGTGGCCTCGTGGTTTAAGTTCAGTGTGCTCTGCTTTGGCGGCCCCAGTTTGCTTCTGGGTGTGGACCCATACTGCTCTGTTAGCAGCCATGCTGTGCTGGCAGCCCACATACTAAAAAATAGAGGAAGGTTGGCATGGATGTTAGCTCAGGGGGAATCTTCCTGAGCCAAGAAAAAAAAAAAAATAGTGATTTGGTGTGACTGTGTCAGCATCATTGATCTTTAAACTTTAGTTTATATTTTGTGAAAGAGAGGTGACAGAGATCTATTTTCATAGTCTTTTCAAATTTCATGACTTTGGAGGTTTATTTAAAAATGTAATACTTATAGACCTTTCAAAATTGATTCTTGGCTTATCTTTAATCCTAAAACTTTGAAGTTCTCCATTTTGAATCATATTTTCCTAAGGAATTTCTGAAGGTTTTGCTTTGTGCAATAAAGAATGGTGTTGGATTTTTGGGAATTTATTTAGAACCTTGAAGATTGCCACATCCATGTCTGGCATTCTTAGACCTGAGGGCCTGTATCTTGGAACTGGTATGCCGAGAGCAGAGATAATTAAAATAACACCTTGTATAGTCTAAGCTCAACTTCCCCTTCCCCACATTGTGTATAAAGTTCTGGAGTTGCTTTTTTAGAAATAGGAGCATTAACTGAATCAGCCGCACGTGCAGGTATTGTAACTTCTTCTGTGGAGACTGTCAGGTGCCCTCCCCTCCCTTCCCCTTCGTTTTTCCCGAAGTCTGTGTATTTCCAGCCATAGTCTCTTCCAGCTATGATTCATTCCCTTATGGAGCGTCCTCTCAGTCAGCCGTGATGTTTATCTCTCTCAAAATGTCAGAAGTCTGCTACTAACTATAGCCACATCCTCACCCATGTGCTCAGAGATGCCTTAAGTAACACCAAACATTGATCGTAATACCTAATCTTTGTTTCTTTGGACCAGGTCCAGCCCTGGTTATATAACCAGAGTTATATGACTTCTGTTACCCACCATGGTTCAAGGTCACTTGCCAGGACACAAAATAGGTGGCAAAAAGAGAGGCTGAAGTGTAGCAAACACCACTTGTTGCAGAACCCATTCAAATCAGGCTGGCATTTTAGGCTTGTAGTGCAGTCCGGTTGTGAGCCTTGCCTGTGTGTAAATCCAGGTTAACTTCCCAGCACCTGTTGGCCAAGACTGAAGACAGTATGCAGAACATGTGAAGAATGTGTTAACAGTGTAGTACAGAGGTTCTTTTGGCCTTAAAGATTGCTAGGGGCTTAAAGATTATTGAGAATCACAAAAAGCTCTTGTTTATGTGGACATGTCTACCGATATTTGCCATATTAGAAGTTAAAAATGAGAAAGTTTAAAAAAATAATAAATACATTATATGTTGACATAAGTAATATATTTTTGTGACAAGTAAGAATTTTTTCCAAAACCAAAAATTATTAACGAGGAGAGTGGTGCTGTTTTACATTTTTGGAAATCTCTTTAGTGTCTGGCTCATTAGAAGACAGCTGGATTTCCTTGTCTGCTTCTGCATCCAGTTTATGATGATGTGTTGTCTTGATTTGGTTGAAACATATGAAGAATATCTGGTCTTAGATTTGTAGTTGGAAGAGGAAAGAGTATTTTGATAGCATTTTCAAATAATTTTGGATATTCTTCTTTGATATCCCATCAGAACTCGGTAGTTTCTTAAAGTGGTTGCGATGCAGAATCAGAAACCATGTGGATAAACGTTGCTTACTCTGCTATATTAAAATCCATTGGTTTATCTTGAAAATTGAATGGATCTCTTATTCATGCATGATTTATTGGTAACATTATACAGTGATAATTTGGAAAATATTGGTTCACTGATGGAGATCTTACAAATGTTCATATGTATCAAATTTTATAATATAAAGAACCCCACATTTGTTAATATCACCATTGATTTCATCAGAACAGTCTTTAAGGATTGAGAAGATGCTAAACTCACGATGGCAGATACAAGTTTTCCAAAATTTTAATATTTCCTCCAAATTTATCATTGGCAACAAATAGCTGTCAGTTATTTCCCCTGAAATAACTTATTTTGTTCGATTTTGTAGTCTTATTTTGTTCAATTTTGAGAACACATCTGCCAATTACCTAAGTATGAATAACTGTAGTGTGTCTGTGAGTTGTTCTTTCAAGTAAAAATGCCGATCCATGAAGAAGGCCACCAGTTCACTCAGCTTTGAGCTCAAACAGTTGCTTTTCCTTGGGACAACCATTTTGCTCTGGTATGCAGCATCAGTGGCTTCTGTTTCATCCTACCCATTTTGTTGCCCAGAATATTGTAAAAGGTCAAGATTTAATAAAATGACTGGTATTGTTTCATCAAAGACATTCTTTAGTGAAACTGGGTTTTCTTTCTTGACTGAGTGCGTGACAGTGAGCACTACAGTGACTGAATAGGGTTGAGTGCCAGTGCCTTGACTTGTGTAAGGCGCCAAGTTTCACCCAGCACTGCTCTGCCCCATCAGTGCAAACGTCAACACAGGCAGAAATGCAGAGAGCATTTGACCCTTATTAAGAAAGTAGGTTTTACCTCACAATTTTCTGAAAGGGTCTTGGAGACCCTCACGGGTCTGGTGTACTTAGTGGAATGTTAGATTCTTTTTTTTTGAAAATTGTTTTAGAGACAAATAGCCACACAATTATTCCATACCATGTGGGATGGCATTGAATGGAGTATGCATGTACTATTGAAAAATAAATAACAAACTCATTTAAAATTCTCTATTTTTGTATTATAATTCTTTTAAAATTACAAACGTAACATATCCTAGGCATAAAAATTCAAACCATTTGGAAGTCTTTGAGAACTGACTCATACCCGAACCTCCACCCACCGAATTCTCTGGTTTTGCTGTGCATTGTTCCAGACCTTTTTCTAATCATAAACAAAGCCTGCATGTACATGTATTTTTATTTTCTTTTATGAAGATCTTTATGGATCTCACAGAGGACCAGTCACTTAAATTTTTTGGAGCTTTTGTTTACCCTCTTTACCTAAATTTTATTGTCTGATTGCATTTAGTAGGAAAATAATCATAGCTGCTAGGTAGAAAGTATGTGTGTGTGTGTGTGTGTGTGTGTGTGTGTGTGTGTATTTATATGTGACTAACAATCACCATGCCACCAGATTGTTTTTCATGAATTACTCATATTGCACTTTGTTTTAATGAAGTATAATTTAATTATAAGATGCTCCTATTTTCAGTATTATGTTATATGAGTTTTGATAAATTTATGGACCTGTAGAAACATGAACACAGTCAAGATGTAGAAATTTCCCTCATGAAAAAGTTCCCCCATGTGCCTTTGCAGTTAACTCCTCAACTCTTGGACTCAGTCAAATGTTAATTAATTTCTGTAACTATACATTAATTTTGACTGTTGAAAAATTTTACCTAAATGGAATCATACTATTTGTGCTTGAAAAGTACAGACTGCATGATTTTTATGAAAATGATCCATATTTATTTTAAGTAAACTCAAACAATATAAAGCAGGAGAAAATAATATTTCAACATAGTATTCTAAACCACACCACCCAGATTTATCCATTTTAACGTTTGGTGATTATGATTTATTTTTATTTTTTATTTCTTTTGAAGATTGGCACCTGAGCTGACATATGTTGCCAATCTTTTTTTTTCTTCTTTTTCTTCTTCTCCTCAAAGCCCCCCAGTACGTAGTTGTATATTCTAGTTGTGAGTGTCTCTGGTTGTGCTGTGTGGGACGCTGCCTCAGCATGGCTTGATGAGCGGTGCTAGGTCCGTGCCCAGGATCTGAACTGGCCATACCCTGGGCCACCTAAGCAGAGCGCACGAACTTAACGACTCGGCCCCTGGGCTGGCCCCTGTGACTTATTTCTTGATAAATCTAGGTAGGTTTCTATCACTTAGAATTGTTTTAGTGCTTACTTTATTCCCTGAATTAGTTCATTTTTTCAGTATTTGCCTATTTCCATCCAAATTGAAGGGGAATTGTCTACGTATGTTATTGAGTGAAAATATTTTTCCTAGAATTTTTAGAAGTTGCTCCATATCTTCTGGCATGGACTGTTGCTGTGGTGAAGTCTGACATCAGTCTAGATTTAATTTTTCTCTCTTGAGAGTGATTGACTTTTTGTAACTGAAGGTTAAAAGTCTTCCTTTATCAATAGATTAACCATAATTTGTGTTGATGTGCTTGTTTTTTTTCAGTTTTTTTCCGTGAGGTATTATGCATTTTCAATCTGCCTAGTCATGTCTTCCAACATTTCAGATTCCCTTTCCTGTATTGTATTTATGAATATTCTTATGCTCCGTATCTTGTATTCATTATCTGAGATGCTATATATTAAATCATTTTTGTCTCTTCTGCATAATTTTCTTAAAAAAAATTTTCTTTCTTTTCTCCAAAGCCCCAGTGCATGGTTGTATATTCTACTTATAAATCCTTCTAGTTCTTCTATGTGAGCCACCACCACAGCGTGGCAGCTGACAGACGAGTGGTGTGGTTCCGTGAACCGGACTCGAACCCAGGCTCCCGAAGCAGTGAGAGTGCTGAACCTTAACCAGTAGACCATCAGGGCTGGCTGTGAAAAAGTTTAATTCAATTTATTTAAACTACAAAAAACCAGTTCACCCATTTCTTTCATGTGCTTTTTTTTGAGGAAGATTAGCCCTGAGCTAACTACTGCCAATCCTCCTCTTTTTGCTGAGGAAGACTGGCCCTGAGCTAACATCTGTGCCCATCTTCCTCAACTTTATAAGTGGGATGCCTACCACACCATGGCTTTTGCCAAGTGGTGCCATGTCCACACCCAGGATCCGCACTGGCGAACCCCAGGCCGCCGAGAAGTGAAATGTGCGAACTTAACTGCGGTGCCACTGGGCCGGCCCCCCAGGTGCTTTTTTAAAAAAACAAATAATACCATAAATATTGTTCTACAACTTATTTTTAAAACATAACAATTTGATATGGGCATCTTGCCACATTGTTACATGGATCTACCTTATTCTTTTTAATGACCCTTTAGTATTTCATAGCATGTTGGTACATAATTTAGTTAGCTGTTTCCCCATGTTGGACATACATGTTGTTTCTGATTTTTTGATATTAATGACGTTGGAGTGGACATCTTTGTACATATAACCTATAAACTTGTGTAGATATCTCTGCAGTCTGGCTTGCCCAAAGTAAGAATTATTTGGATGTACACATTTAGCATTTTGGCGCAGATTGTAGCATTGTGGGGATTTTGATAGTCAGACATATTGGGTTTGAATACCTGACTTGTTATTTATTTGCTCGGTGACTTTGGGACTATTTTAATGTCCTGAACTAGAGTTTGATTCTCTTGTAGAGTGGAGATGGCCTTCTCAGTGTGTTGAGAAGTACTAAATTAAATAAATTGACACATCTCTAAAGTGTCTAGCATAGTGCCTGGCGTATAGAAAATGCTTGGTTAGTGACAGTTATCGTTGCAAGGATCCATCAGCTCCAACTTGAGTCAGGAGGTAAGAGTTCCATCCGAGAGGGAGCACGGATGGAGGTGTGACCTGGGACACATCATGCGGTTCTCCGGGCCTGCTTTCTTTTGTGAAATGAGGGAGTTGGGTTAGGTCATCTCCTCTGTAATCTCGTGATTGTTTGACTTGGCTTCCAAGTATTGAGAATATTGGCAATCAAATAAGCTGGAGCTGATGTATGGCTGGTTTTAACATACTCACAAAACTTTTCCTAAAATAGTGACTTGACCTTCCTCCACCCCTCCCCCATCAATATCATGAGACTTTATGGTGATGTCTATTCTAGGAACTACATATTGTCATCTGTTGTAGGAAGATTATAAAATGTGGTTTCAAATATAAAGAATCTTATTTTTAAATTTTGTTTTAAAATTGACTTCTTTTCACTTTGGCTCAGGCTGTTTATTCTCTTAAATCCTTTGTATCACAGACAGATCTTGTAGGTGTCAGGAGAGGTTCAGTGATAAGCAGGCTATAAATATGACAAAAATCTTTTTACCACAATCACTGTATTTTGGTCCTTAAAGTTGATTTCTGTGACCTTCCTCTGCTTTTCTCTCATAATGACTTATCTTTGTCTAAGCCATGCATAGGTGTCTAAATTTTATCTATCCTGGATCACATGATGAATATAGACATTTTCGTAATGTTGTCATTGATTAGAAGTGAAAGGCCTGTGAACTTTTTTTTTTTATAAAGATTTTATTTTTTCCTTTTTCTCCCCAAAGCCCCCCGGTACATAGTTGTGTATTCTTCGTTGTGGGTTCCTCTAGTTGTGGCATGTGGGACGCTGCCTCAGCGTGGTCTGACGAGCAGTGCCATGTCCGCGCCCAGGATTCGAACCGTTGAAACACTGGGCCTCCTGCAGCGGAGCGCGCGAACTTAACCACTCGGCCAGGGGGCCAGCCCCAAGGCCTGTGAACTTTTAATGAACAGTGAATTCGAGTCAGGGATGTGGCGATGCTCAAAGTGAAGCCTTTGGAGGGCGTGGTTAGAGCATGTCTTCATTCTGACTCTAGGTTTCGTGTCATTGCTGGTGTTTCCAAGTGGTGCTTTTTGCATTTTCATGGAAGAAGATGTTTTTATACAAAGCCAGGTGGTCTCCAAAATGAACAGAGTTAGTCACACAGTTAGAACTTTCAAAATAATTCTGAGATTCATAAACTCACCACCTACTGTGTTCTTTTGGTAAGTGTAGTTTGTTTTTACGGCATTAAATTTTTCCTGAAGCTAAACCACACTAATAAAGAAGGTTCTTGAGTTTTTTTACTCCAAAATAGTTACAGAAACTTAAGCATGATTCATTTTCATGAAAATATTTTTTGAAATTGTGACTTTTCATTTTTCCTAATTTGTGATTTCATTGTCCTCAGAGTTTTTTTTTTTATGAGGAAGATTGGCCTTGAGCTAACATCTGTTGCCAATCTTCCTCTTTTTTTTTCTTGAGGAAGATTGTCACTAAGCTAACATCTCTGCCAATCTTCCTCTATTTTATGTGGGAGGCCGCCACAGTGTGGCTTGACATGTGGCACTAGGTCTGAGTCAGGGATCCGAAGCTGTGAACACTAGGCTGCCAAAGCAGAGTGGCTGGACTTAAACACTACACCACAGGGCTGGCCCTTCAGAGTTGTTTTTAGTTGCCCTTTGATCAATCTGTATTTACAGTTTCCATCTTAACATTTGTACTTCTTTGGACAAATTAATTATGCTGTTCCCGGATCCCTCCCAGTTGCTTCGATTTCAGGGGGTTGAGTTGTCTCTCTAATTAATAAGAAAGTGTAATGTCGCGAGGCACAGGGATCTGGACCAGTAAGGTCTCTTAGAGCCCTTTAATTCCATAATGTCCTTGATCTGAGGAAGCCGCTCAGTAAAGCTCTTCACAATTTCCACGACCAAGCCATCTGCCTGCATTAAAATAGATCAGATCTGCTTACTCCTTCAACATCTAACAAATATTCTATAAACTGATGATGATGAAGACCACGAATGTGAAAATAATTTGCAGTCTTGAGCACTTCCTCTGAATTCTCGGCTCAGATCCTCTTGAAATAGTGGAAGTGGGCTGCCAGCTTTCTCTTTGGCTTGAATAAAGGGTGGCCGAACCCTTTCCCCACTCCTCTGATTGCACTTATCCCAAGTGTGGCCAGTGACTAATTCAGCTTGTCCACATTCAGATTAAACTTCACAAAACCTTTGCTTACTCTTCTATTTCATATATGCTGGCTGAGTAGGTAAACCCACATATGTATTGATTTAGTTTTATCCATGGCAGTTTGCATAAATGGTATATAGATATTTAAATCTCGGGCAGACTGATTTTGTGTCTGGCCCGAGCTTCTGATGTTGCATAGACTGTGTCAACTGCAGACCGTGGCAGTGTCACGCCGTACAAGTGCATGATCCCATGGCCTGTTCTTCTGCAAAAATAGTCTATTTCTTTCACACCTGAAAACCACGGAATCTTGACAATATTTCTTTTCAGTGTTCTTCATACTGTCCTTTCCTTCCTCACCACCTCCATTAATTTATATCCTTATTTTAAGTTTAAATTATTCCAACAGTTTTCTGCTGGTCTTTACTTCACCTTTTTTCACTTTGATCCATCCTTGACTCTCTGCCAGGTTGCTTTCTGTCAAACGCTGCTGTCATTGTATTCCCCTCTTCCTTCAACAACAATAATAACAGCGAACTCCAGAAATCTTTAAGGATAAATTCCAGTTTTTAGGGTGTCATTCACTGTCCTCTGTGGCTTCCGCTCTTCCCCAGCCAACCCACCATGTTTGCACGCCCCTCTTTCACACTCTGGTCCCATCTACCTCTTCCGCTCTCCTGCTCCCACTTCCCTCCTTTCTGGTTGGTCTGGATTACCTCGCCTCTTTCTCCTGATACCTGCACTGCCTACCCTTCCAGGCCCAGCACAAGCCTGTTTCCTCCGAGGCTGACCGCCTGACATCCTGGCCTGACTGCTCTGTGCAAGATCTTTTCCTCTTTGAGTTTCCTAAGCACTGACTGTGCTGCTTCTCTGGTAGCACCTCCCAACTGCCATGCCCTGTCCTCTTGCACTTCCTCGAAAGTTCCACCAGGTGAGCACTTGTGCAGTGCACATGGCAGGTGCTTAATTTGTTGAGTGAATGGACGAATTTTAAATTTTCTCTTTTCAGCAGTCTTTTATCTTGTATTAGGTAATACACAATCCAATTCTCTGATTTTTTTTGGGCAAAAAGTTGAAATTCTGTACATAAAATTGAGATAGTGATGTGAATTTTAAAGTTTTTTTTTTTTTTTACTAAAGCGTAGACATTTCTCATTCTCAAAAAATGATAAAAAAACATATTCTTTTATACCACGGATTGAATTTGCATTTCATTGACTCCAGTTTTGAACAGGCTAATACAATTTCTCAGCCTTTTCCTTTATGTGAACTGAGTTTACAGTAGCTTCCCTGTATCTTCTAACATATTCCTGCTTCTCTTCTCTAAGTTATACTTTATTTGTTCCACTGAGGAGCATTGATTTATATATGGTCAACTTTTGCCAATTTTTTTAACGGCTTTACTGAGAAATAATTCATGTATCGTATAATTCACCCATTTAAAGTATACAATTCAATGGTTTTTGGTAGATAACATTATTAATTTTTAAGATTGTGGTAAAATACAACATAAAATTAGCCATTTTAACCATTTTTAAGTGTACAATTCAGTGACATTAAGCACATTCACAATGTTTTGCAGCCATCATCCCTATCTATTTCCAAAACTTTTTCCAGAAACTCCGTAAATGTTAAGGAATAACAGCCCGCTTCCTCCTTCCCCAGCCCCTGGTAACATCTCATCTCTTTCTATCTCTATAAGGTGGCCTATTCAAGGTCGCTCATATAGGTGGAATCATACAATAGTTGTCCTTTTGTGACTGGCTTATTTCACTTAGCATAATGTTTTCAGCGTTTATCCATATTCTGAAATGTTTCAGAACTTCATTCCTTTATATGGCTGAATAATATTTCATTGTATGTATAGACTGTATTTTGTTTATTCATTTGTCTGTTCAAGAATCCTTGGGTTTTTGCCAGTTTTTAAAATCAGAGAGTCTGTGTGTCTTTTTTTCCCCCTGATTTGTATGAGTTTTAAAAATATCTGTTGGAGTGTTTTATTGGTACTTTATTTTATTTTACTGGCACTTTATTGGTTATAAGTGTTGTGAAATGTTCTTTTACTCTGTGACTTGACTTTTCACTCTCTTATTTTAGTATCTGTTAAAGAACAGTTCTTAATTTTAATTAGCTCAGTTTTAGTGTTTTTTCTTTTTTGACAAGCGCTGTTTGTGTCTTGGCTAAGAATTCTTTGCCTATCTCAATGTCACGAAGATATTCTCTGTAATCTTCTAGAACCTGTACTGTTTACTTTTTATAGTTTGACCCACAGCCCACCTGGAGTTGATTTGCTGTATGTGTGATGAGAGTTGGGAGTCAAGGACTAAAACTTACGTTTTGGGGTGGTTTACCTATTTGCATTTATGTCCAGTCTTTTTGGTTAAATAAGTTCTTCGATGTGGTCTTAGACTTCCTTTACCTCCAGTGCCTGCTCATGGTAAGTGATCAATAAATGCTTGTTAACAATAGTCAGGCCATAGAGATTTATTTCCCCAAAGATGTATCTAGGGACCCAAACAGAACGCTGTGAAATCTGACTTTATTCTTCAGTAGTGTTCATTTCTCGTTTACAGCATTATTTTCTTCTCTCTCTTTTTTTTTTGGTCTATTATCTCTCACTGTTGCCACTGCCTCCTTTGTCACTGTCATCTCCTCCTCTTTCATTGATATCATCATCATCTGGAACTGAGGTTAAGTTCTAAATCTCATGATCTTAATTTTACCATTGTATAGTATTTACTTTAAAAATAATCATTTTGGTTGTATAAGAGAGTTTTATATTGTTGAGTACTTTACATCATAACACCACCCCCTCACATTTGTTTTGTACAAGAATTTTTTTTTAAGGTGGTAAACATTTTATTTTTTCTTGAGGTACAGTTGATATACAACATTATATTAGTTTCAGGTGTACAATATAATTCAATATTTGTATATATTTCAAAATGATCACCACAGTGCATCTAATTAACATCCGTCACCATACATCGTTACAAAGTTTTTTTTTCTTATGATGAGAACTTTTAAGATTTATTCTCTTAGCAACTTTCAAATATGCAATACAGTGTTATTTACAGTAGTCACCATACTGTACATTCCATCCCCATGACTTACTTATTTAATAACTGGAAGTTATTTTTGACCCCCTTCACCCATTTCACCCACCCCTCACCTCCTGCCGCTGGCAACTACTAATCTGTTCTCTGTATCTATGAGCTTGGATTTTTGTTATTTTGGTTTTCTTTGGATTTTTTGGTTTGTTTTTTAGATTCCTCATATAGGAGAGGTCATATAGTATTTGTCTTTCTCTGTCTGACTTATTTTGCTTAGCATAATGCCCTCGAGCTTTATCCATGTTGTTGCAAATGGCAAGATTTCCTTCTTTTTTATGGCTGAATAATATTCCATTGTGTACCTTTACCACATTTTCTTTGTCCATTCATCTGTCGGTGGACACTTAGGTTGTTTCCATATCTTGGCTATTGTAAGTAGTGCTGCAATGAACATGGGGGTGCATATGTCTTTTTAAGTTAGTGTTTTTGTTTTCTTCAGATAAATACCCAGAAATGGAATTGTTGGATCATATGGTACTTCTATTTTTAATTTTTTGAGGAATATTTATACTGTTTTCCATTGTGACTGTGCCAATTTTCATTCCCACCAACAGTGTACAAGGGTTCCCTTTTCTACACATCTTCACCACTTCTCTTGTTTTTTTGATAATAGCCATTCTTGACAGATCTGAGGTGATATCTCATTATGGTTTTGATTTGCATTTTCCTGATGTTTAGTGATATTGAGCACCTTTTCATGTACCTGTTGGCCTTCTGTATGTCTTCTTTGGAAAAATGTCTATTCAGATCCTCTCCCCATTTTTTAATTGGATTGTTTGTTTGTTTGCTATTGAGTTGTATGAGTTCTTTATCTATTTGGATATTAACCCCTTATCAGATATATGATTTGCAAATGTTTTCTCCCATTCAGTAGGTTGCCTTTTTGTTTTGTTGATGGTTTCCTTTGCTATGCGAAAGTTTTTTAGTTTGATGTAGTCCTTCCTGTTTAGTTTTGCTTTTTTCGCCTTTGCTTTTTGGCGTCAAATTCAAAACATCATTGCTAAAACCAGTGTCAAGGAGCTTACCCTCTATGTTTTCTTCTAGGAGTTTTATGGTTACAGTGAAGTTTACATTCAAGTTTTTAATCCATTTTGAGGTAATTTTTGGGTATGGTGTAAGATAGTGGTCAAGTGTCATTCTTTTGCATGTGGCTGTTCAGTTTTCCCCACACCATTTATTGAAGAGACTGTCCTTTCCCCATTGTGTATTCCTGGCTCCTTGGTCGTAAATTAATTGACCATATATGCTTGGGTTTATTTCTGGGCTCTGTTCTGTTCCATTGTTCTATGTATCTGTTTTTACAAGGAATTTTATTAACCTTTGGTCCAAAAATGGTTTTCAGAGAAGTCACAGGAATTTTATGCAAAATTTAGTGCTGTATGCATTTGATATTTTTCTTTTTTATGGGGAGAGTATCTCAACTTTTTACAGTATTCTCTTTCATTTCCTAATAAACAATTAAGAGATCTACTTTCTGTATGTCCCTGTACTTGGCCCTGTGGGTCATACAGAGTATTCACTGTGGTGCCTGGTCATAAGGAACTTAATACATGTGTAACTATAGTTAGAATTGTAAGCAGTTACAATTTGGAGACTTATGTGAATCAGAAAAGAAGTAATTGTGGAACCCACTTGTGGTCAGAATCATGTGAGGGGACAGAGCAGGTGACGTAGTAGTTAGAGTGTCAGGCGGAAGATGACGTAGCCAGATAGTTAATAGCCTTCTGCACTGCCTGTCTGGTCTTCCTCTCAGCCCATGAGGCAAAACACCTTTCCTTCTTCTGTATTCAGCAGTTTTTAAGGGGGAAAACCCCAAAAACAAAATGGAGGGTTTATTATGCTCTAGGCATCTGGGGATAGCACGATGAGGAAAGTGTAGGCTCCAGTCTTCGGGATCCATGGTTTAGTCTAAAAGACAAATGTGATTCAGCTCATTGTGATACAATGTGTTACATTAATGGTTTAATCAGCGTTGTCTCCCGTTCAGTTCTCATTCTTGTTTTGACCAAGCCATGCTATTTTCCTAGTGGTATTGGTTCCTGGGGTCTGCAAGCTCTGCAGGTGCTGTTTTCAGTGTGTGCTAGGGGGATGGCATGGAGGCAGTGGCAGAAAGCAGGTGGAGTCGGAGGCAGTGCTCCTGGTTCCTCAGGGCCCACCTGAAGGGTGTGAGAGCCCTGGTAGTGCTTGTGTATCCTTGGGAGGGGACTGATGGAGGCCTGAGGTTAGAATGAAGTCTCTGTGTGCAGGAATTTCAAGATCAGAGGCAAATGGCCAGGCCCACGTACGAGGATGAAAACTGGCACATACCCTGCATTATTCCCCAGTCAGCAGCAGCACCACCACCGGAAAGGCCACCCCCACAGAGGACCTTACTGGTTACCAGGCTGGGAGCAGCCGGTGAAGATGCTTACAGCAGAGGCCAGTGCAGACCCAGAGAACTTTGTGTGGATAGGAGGCTCCCCTCTCTTCTCCTCTGCCTTGGGGTAGTTTGAGGACTTTCTTCTTCATGCAGTCAGATCCCCTCTTGAGAAAAACAGGACCAGGGGAAAGAAATCTGAAAGACTGAGCATTTGTTGGAGGCATTGATAAGAGACATCTGTAAGGTTCCTTAAAGAGGCTGTTCACGTTATTGGCTCAACCTTGGATGACCAGATTGGATTGAATTCCGTTACCCTCCTTGTCCCCACCACCCATCTGGTTTTGGGGTGGGTTGATGGGAAGGGGTTAGAAACAGTAAGAAGATCCTATCAGTTTGAGAAAAATAGACTCTGCTTCTTTGCATATGCTTATTTATTAACAAAGGAATGTAAATTTACTTAGTGCTGTCCTCTTGAAAACATTTGGTTGAGACACATGGCCAGTCCCACGGAGTCCAGGGTCCTCATCTGGCCAGATGCGCCAACCTTGAGCTCTGTCCTAGTTTTTAATTTAAGCTGATGTGCCAACACGGCAGCCAATGTGTAAGCAGCCGCGAGAACCATACTACAGTGGTTTATTGAATCGCAATAAATGATCTTTTCTTTCAAGAAAATCCTCTTTATTCGCTTGATCACTTGGAGTGTTTTTTTTAAATACTTGGATTTGGCAGGCTTTTTCGATCCTGAGGTGCCCACAGTGAACTGAATGTGGTTAAACAGCTTGGAACACTGGAGTTGAATAGGCTCTGACCACATGTGCCAAGGGGTGGCAAGCCAAGTCATCCTGCCTCCTGTGCCAGCTCTGACGCGCTTCAGTTCTGCTGCCGTCACTTCTGGATCCCTAAGTCACACACATTTCTTCTTCTTTTAGTGTCACGAGTTTTCAGTCTGGATGTCCAATTTCCATTAAGATCGTAGCTGCCATTGTTGGCTCTCTACCACGTGCCGTGCATCGCCTAGGCATTTTAGTATGTTTACTTATTAATCCTTAAGACAACCTGTGAGATAGATGAGTGTGAGCCCTATTTCCAAGTGAAGAAATCAATTGTGCAGTTGGAGAGTAGAATGAATTTCGGTACCTGGAGTTAAGTGCCTGGAAGATCAATACTATGTAAGTGCCTAGTACTCGTCAGGCTCCGACAGTCAGTCAGTGGGTTGCATTTCCTCTTTGTAGCTCTGTTGGGCCTTCTGGTGGTTTTGTCTCCATTCTGGGATCCACCTGGAGAGGAATGTGGGAAACATTTGTATGAGTGGTGAGCAGAGCTTGTAAAGGCCTTTAAATGCTAGGCAGGAAAGATTATGGGGCCCCTTCCTGTGGAACTCAAAATGAGACACTAAACTGTAGAGTGAGGATGATTCCAACACAGTTGTGTTTTTTCCTTCTAAAAGACTATTTTAATCTTTGTTCTGAAGTATCAGGAATTGACCTTAAAATGATTTCTTCCCTCTGTCTCTCCTTTCTCTCTGTGTTCCTGCCTTGCTGGTGCCTTAAGTATTTGTTTGGTGTGCCCGTTGGGTAGTATAGCACTCACCATTATAGAGTTTAAAATTTTATTTTTATTTATATCAGATAAGTAGGTATGGTACAAGATTTATATGTTATTAAATTCAAAAGGGAATGATTAAAAACTTATTATATTTATCTCTTTTGGAGATTATGAGTCAAGAATAAATTGTGCCTGGCAGTTATGTTCCACACTGCAGGTGACAGAGAAGAAGTCCCAAACTCCGTTCCTGCCTGCCTGGAGTTTACGGCTGGCGAGGAGGGAAGGGAGGAAACAGGTTTTGAATGCTTCCTAGGTGCTAGTCCTCGGTATACGTTATATAATTAATCGTCACCACACACTTCCATTATTCCCATTTTATAATCAAGGAAACTGATGTTCAGAAAGGTTAAATAAAGTCACAGTTCATGTCTTTTGGTTTCCACACCTACCTTCCTCCTGCTTCAGGAAAAAGAGAACGAGAAAATACTGTTGTATCAACTTGAAATGCCCCTTCCTTCTCTTTTTTCTGAGCCTGGAAAATAAGACTTGTGCTTCCAGATGCAGGTTGATGTCACCTCCCGTGTGGTCTCCCTGAGGTGGCCTTTTCCTTTCCTGTCTCCGTATAACTTTGTTCAGACTGTAGCCAGCCCTGTTACCTGTAATCTCTACACTCACTTCTTTGTGCAACCCCCCTCCCCTACCTGGCTTACCCTTTGCACGGTGCCTAGTACACAACCAGTGCTCAATAAATGCTTGTTTCATAAATAATAAGTGATGATTGTATAGTTCAGGCTGTAAGTGCAACTGGAGTTTGAAGAGCGTTTAGGGAACAGGGGTGCACTAAGAGTCCTGCAGGATCTGAGCAGGACTTAGACCAGCACAGAGGAGGCCAGGCGCACCAGATTGGGGAGGGAGGGGCGCGGAAGACACGGGACTTGGTCACATGGAAGGAGCATCACTGGTTCCTGTTAGGAAGTAATGCGAGTTAAATTTGGATGCCATGTTTATTATTTCAACTCTTTGAGAACTGCCCCTAATGATATCTCTTTTCTTTTGTTTCCTCAAAATTAATTATCTTTTTGTAGCTATGGTAACTCATTTGAAGCTCTATTATGCATGTAATCTGCACACACTGACTATTTGCTTCAGCATTCTAAACATTTTCCTGCATAGTCAATAATTCTGTATTTACAATGTCCTCTTCCTTCTGGTGAAAATTGGCTTTTCCCTTTAGATTTTTAAAGATGGCTTAAGAAAGAATTAGGAATGACAGCTTGACTAGTAAATTACCATAAATGACCATCATCTTTGTCACAAACGTTCATGCCATTATTTGCTTGTACTGACAGTTGTTCCTTTGAGAAACTTTAAACACATGACACACACCGCCCTGGTTTCCCCACTTTCCTCGCTCCAGGGGCCCCTCCACCCTCACTCTTGAGAGCTCCCGACCCCCTGCCCCTCTTCTGGGACTCCCGCAGCCCTTCGGGGCACCCTTTGTGCCTCTGGTCAGCTCTGGTCCAGCCAGTTACACTTCTGTGTGTGCGCCTGTTCTTTCCCCCTGCTGTTTCCTATCCTGTCGCTAACCTTCCTGGCTCAGCCTCTCTGCCTGGGCTCAGACCGCTCATCTCTTATGTCCCCCGTCTCTCTCCAGGAGGAGTTCTGCACCTGCACCCCAGCTCACCTAGGCAGACCATCCAGTCCCATGCTTTCTTCTCTTCTTTGCTCAGAGTACGGTCTAACCTCTGAATCTTTTTCCTCATCTGGAAGGTCAGGCAAGCAACACCCCGCACTGAGTGGCTGGATTGGATGGAGAGATGCCCTAACACGTGGGCCGTAGTGAGTAAGCTGTACCTCTGCCTCTCCCTCAGCCCTCGACATTATGAAACTTCTGTTTCTTCCTTTATTCACTAAATGTTTAATGAGTTCCCGCTTTGTGCTAGGCACTGGGATATAGCAGAGGCAAAAATAGACTAAAACCAGACTAACAACATCTAAGGCAGTAAATAAAAATGAGATAGCACTAAAATTTCTTTTTCAAGTCCCTGCTTCTTAAAATGTTGGTTCATCTATGAAATAGTGGCAGGTTAAGAACAATGTAGCTGATACAGAAAGAAATTCTGTTAAGAACCTAAGTCCCCTTATGTCACAGTAAACATGCTTTTTAAAGCTTCCACAACCTTTTGATTTTGTTTGTGTTCTCCAGGTCCCTAATGGTTTCCTTAGTGAAGTGGCAGGGTCGTGCGGTTGCAGCCTGTGCTGCTGGGCCCCCGTCTCTGAAACGCTTGCCGTTGGTTATGTTAGGCGAGCTGGATGTTACACAGACATTGGAACCGACTCTTGTTAGTTAGTATGCTTTTTATCTCTAATTAAGTGATTTCCTATTGCTAAGAGCAGTAATAAAAACTTTCACAATTTCCTCTGAGACAGTCATTGCTCAATATTGCTTAAACCACGGTGCTTTACGTGGGGAAGATACTCAGGAAAGGTTTATGGGCCCCGAAAATGTTTGTTTCTCTAAATGAGCTTTTATGCTTCTCTTTTTGGGGCTTCGTCAACAATTACATTTGATGTTTATCGCCAGTAATCAGCATCATCCTAGATAATGTCTGTGTCTCTTTTTCTTTTAACTGATTTTTGTACTTTAGAAATGTAAAATTGTTCTGTTTGAATTGTGTTTATTTTTAAAGTACTTCTAAGCTGTTTTAGTATTTACTAAATATTTATTAAGCATACAGTATATGTGACTCATACACTTTAGAGGTATGTGAATAAATATTGATTGGTTTGCTTCTGAGTCTAATGTTGATAATTTCAAACCAGAAGGGGAAAACATCTTGCACTTCGAGTGGCTTTCTTGTGAAAATCTCTGCAGCTGTCTACGGTCCCAGTATTGAGATCTGGGAAGCACCTTCTATCTTCTTCTTTGCTCAGCTCTTTCCTCCTTCCCCTCCTGCCTCTATTCTTTGCTGTTATATAATAAGAAACTCAGCGAGGTAAAGTAATCTTTTCAAAACTACACAGCATGTAAGTGGCAAGGTTGGGACCAGAAACCAGGTTAATGCTCTTTCCAATAACATGAGGGAAATAAACAGCTAAGCAAAATTTCAGTTTCTTTTTCTGTCTTTTTCAAACTAATTTTAACCTCTTTAGGGTCAAACATTGTCTTTGCCTAGGGTCTTTCTGCCTCTGTCACTCCAACACCCCAAAAAAATATTATACAAGAAAAATGTACATATACCACGAGTGTGCACAGACGTGTGTAAATAGTCCATGTGCTTGTGTAATTGTGGTAGGGTTCTTTAGGCCCAGTGGAGGTGTTATGTTCACCAAAAAAAAAAAATAAAAATACGTATCAGATACCTGCCCTTAGTTCCTTTATGCTTCTGTGATGTCGTTGTATTCCAGACTGGGTAAGATGAAACAGATGAGAAAATACTCAAATTTCATTTCAGAATCTGCAGCAGCTGGAGTGAACATCAAACAGATGGGCTTTTCCACCCTGATTATCCTAACTTCCTAAATTTAGAAATACATGCTTTAAAAAAATGTAAATTACCCGAGGGGGTGGTGTAGCACATGCCAGGCAGTGCTAACGAGTGCAAATAGATGTCATCTGCTGACTTAGATGGAGCTCAGCTCCCACTCCTGGGTCTGTGTCATTTTGTTCCCTTTAGACTTGTTTATGTCACTGCTCTCCTTTCTGAAAATGTAGTGTCAAGCCTCTTTTCACACATAGACTAATATTATTTTAAAATGTTGAGATTTATATGGTATCTCCAAACCAAAATAGTGTTTAATCTGCCTTATTACTCAAAATACCTTCAAGCTGGTGGAAAAGGATAGGGAAGAGATGTTAGATGAGAAGTCTCTTGTATTTTACCAGCTGGGGGAATTTGGGCAAGATGCTTCCTCTGCCATAAAGTAGGGGGACTGGACTTGGTCTCTCATGGGCCTCTCAGTTATAAAGTTCTTTGTTTCTATAAATTATCTCTATCTCTACATTATTTTTGTACTGTGTTGTGTCATTAGAATCTGACACAATGTCTGGCACATAGTAGGTGTTTAATAAACATTGTCGAAAGAATTAATACAGTCTTATATTTTCAGTTAACAAAATTCGTTGGGCCACTTGTGTAGGAACTACGTGTTTTATGGCCACTCTGCCCCTATTAGAATACAGCATTTCTCTCCTGTATCTTATAGTTAAGGCGAGGAGATCAACAGTGATCTAAGGACATAAAAAAGCAATATCCAAAAAAGTGAGAAGATTTGAATATACACATCACCTCCCATTGGAGTGTGATTGGTGTGGGGAATCACATTTTATATAAATGAATATGTTGATGGAACTACCTTTATTCCAAAGTTACAAGAGGGGAAGCAGAAAATGATCCATAAGCCCATCACGAAAGGAAGTGGAATGATCAGGTGTGCAAGATGAGGGCAGAAGCAGCGAGTCCAGGGCCTGAGTGAGAGTTGAGGAAGCAAGCGGGTAATGTGGAAGGGGGAGGCATGAGAGATCCAGCCTTTCTGGGCAAAAAGAATAGATAAGCAGAGTTACAGAGGCATAAAACAGTCTGGGAGCTACAAGACCTCTGCCTGACCAGAGGGTGTAGGGTTCGAGGGGAGCAGAGGCTAGAGTTGGGGTCAGAAGGACAGGCAAGCGCCGGGGATCTGGACTTGATCTCGTGAGCGGTGGGAAGCCTTCCAAGGGCTGAAAGAGGAATGGCTTGCTCAGCTTTGCTCTGTTAGCAGTTTGACTTCAGCAGCAGTGTAGAGGATGGACTGGAGGTGGGTGGAGAGGGAGGCAGGGGCATCAATTAAGAGGCTGTTGTGCTAGTTCAAGATCATGTGAGATTTCTCGCAAATGTTGATAAACTAACTTTAAAGTCCAACAAGAGAGACGTATTCTCAATGAACCTTTAAAAACCTTGGCATAATTACTGCTTCAAAGCTCCCATCCCCCCAAAAATGAAGACTTGTAAAGAGAGTATTTTCTTCTCCGAATAGGGGAAATGTAAGAAGGAAAAAAGTGTTAAATTCATGGGAGCTTTATTCATATATGGATATATGTGAATAATCGAAAAGTTATTAATGTTGTATTGAGACAAATCTGGCCATTTGTATCTATTTTCTATTTCTAGTGTTGGCGACCAGGCCAGACCTTGGAACTCTAGATAGCATGGTAAAAGACGAAATTGAATTTCAGCTAAACGGTACCCATCTGAGCACAAACTAAACTAAACCACCTTTTTGGAGGGGATATAAATTATGAATACATTGAATAAAGCATGTGAAATTATAGTGTAGCACTTATTTGGGAGTTTCATTAAGGTCTGGGAAATGTCATAATTCTGGGAATGGCAGACCTTGGCAGTTTCTCTTTTCTCGAATTTGCTTGAGAGAATAATCACTGATGGTTTGCCAGTTTCTCCATATTTCTCAGAGGTCCCAAAGACTCTCTGACAATCTCTTGGCCTCAAGGCTCTTTTCAGAGATTGAATTTAATGAAGTTGTATCTCACCCTTGCTGGGAATGGATCCTCTCCACTGTCCCGGGGGGAGGGCCAGCACCATTACTCCCCTCCTCTCTCCTCTCACCCTCCACTCCCCAGAGGAATTAGGTTAACTAAGTTAGCCCTTCTGAACTATAGCTTCCTTCCCACCCCCGACATGGAAATAGTTTTTCAAAATTAATGTTCCATTTATTTGGGATAATTTTAGTATGGAAATAAAACATGATTTATTTTTTAGTTTGGTTGATGTAATAACAGCTTTTGCTGACTCCATGATTTTGTGGAAGGTGGTAAGATGGTGAGTTTCCTGTGACTAGTCCACTCCTCATACCACAAGCACAAAGGGCCCTCCTGTGGGCACTGATGATTTTTAAAAATCCAATTTGATAAGGTTCAGTTTAAGTACAAAATTCTGCATCTATTTAAAGTGTACAATTTGATGACAGTTGTATATATCCATGAATTTGCCATGTCAGTGAAGATACAGAACATTTCTACTGCTGCTTAAAGATGACCTGTCTCATTTTGCATCCATCCCTCCCTCTGCCCCCAGGCTCAGGCAGCCACTGATCTGCTTGCTGCTACTTGGTGTTAGTTTGCGTTTTACAGAATTTTTGTAAATGGAATGATACAATATGTAATCTTTTTGTTTCTAGCTTCTTTCACTCAGCATAATGATTTTTTTTTTTGAGGAAGATTAGCCCTAAGCTAACATCTGCTGCCAATCTTCCTCTTTTTTGCTGAAGAAGACTGGCCCTGAGCTAACATCTGTGCCCATCTTCCTCTACTTTATATGTGAGACATCACCTCAGCATGGCTTGACAAGCAGTGCATAGGTCTGCACCCAGGATCCGAACTGGTGAACCATGTGAACTTAACTGCTGCACCACCCGGCCGGTCCCTCAGCATAATGATTTTGAGATTCAGCCATGTTGCTGTGTATATCAGTAGTTTGTTGCTTTTTTTGCTGAGTGGAACCCTTTATCCGGATGTACTACAACTTGTTTTTCCATTCTCCTATTGAGAAAAATTTGAGTTCTTTCCAGTTTTGGGACTATTGTTCTATGAATCTTTGAACACATTTTCAATTTTGGGGGAGTAAATAGTTATGAGTGGAATGGTTGGTGTTTAACTTTCTAAGATACTGACAAATTGTTTTCCAAAGTAGTTGTACCATTTTTCTTTGCACCACCGCTATCGGTGTCTAAGAGTTTTAATTGTTTCACTTCATCACCAAGACTTAGTATCATCAATATTTAAAATTTTTAGCCATTCTATTGGGTGTGTAGTGATTTTTTGTGGTTGTAGGTTTGTGTTTCCTGATGACTAGTGATGTTGGGCATCTTTGCATGAGTGTAGTGGCCATTCACATAATTTCTTTGGTGGAGTGTTTGTTCAAACTCTTTTTGCCCATTTATAAAAAATGGGCTGTTTGTCTTCTTATTGAGTTGTAAGAGTTATTCTATATTCTGGATACCATTTCTTTGTCAGATATGTTTTGTGAGTATTTTCTACCATTCTGTGGGTTGCCTTTTCACTTTATTAATGGTGTGCTTTGAAGAGCAAATGTTTTTAATGTTGAAAAGTCCACTATAATTTTTTCTTTTATGATTTGTACTTTTTGTGTCTTATCTAAGAAATGCCTATCCAAAAGCTGCAGATATTTTCTCATATGTTTTCTCTAGGAGATTTATATTTTTAGCTTTTACATTTAGGTCTATGATCCATTTTGAATTAATTTTTGTATATGTTGTGAGGTAAGAGTAGATGTTCATTTTTTTAAAATGCAAAATCCAGTTGTTCCAGTACTTTTTAAAAGATGTTCTTTTCCCCATAAATTACTTCTTATCTTTATTGTTTCTGTTTAATTTGTCTTTGTTCATCTTTTTCTGGCTTCTTTTGATGGAATCTTAAGTCACTGATTTTAGACCTTTTTCCTCCAACATAAGCATGTACAGCTGTAATATTCCCTATTAACACTGTTTTTCCTGCATCTCACACATTTTGATATGTTGTGTTTTTCATTTGAATTCAGTTCAAAATGTTTTCTAATTTCCGTGGTGATTTCTTCTTTGATCCATTGGGTTTTTTTTTGATTGGCCCTAAGCTAACATCTGTTGCCAATCTTTTTTTTCCTTCTTCCCAAAGCCCCCAGTACACAGTTATGTATTCTAGTTGTAGGTCCTTCTGGTTATGCCGTGTGGGACGTCGCCTCAGCACGGCTTGATGAGCGGTGCTAGGTCCACACCCAGGATGCAAAATGGTGAAACCCTGGGCCGCCAAAGTGGAGCGTGCAAACTTAACCACTCTGCCACGGGGATGGCCACCATGGATTTCTTGAAAGTATCTTATTTAATTTCCAAGCACTTGGGAGTTTCCCTGGATATCTTATTGTTATTGATTTCAAGTTTATCCTTTTTGATCAGAGAACTTACTCGTGTGACATCATTCCTTTTAAATTGATTGGAACTTGTTTTATGAGAAAACACGTGCAGTCTCTCAGTGAATGTACCATGTGTACTTGAAAATAATGTGTATTCTGCAGTTATGGGAGGACAAGGTGGTTGATAGTGTTGTTCTGATCCTCTTTTTTCAGTATTAATTTTCTGTCCAGTGTTTCTATCAGTTGCCGAGAGAGGGATGTTAAAATCTTTTATGATTGTGGAATTGTCTCCTTTTAGTTCTGTCAACTTTTGGTTCATGAGCTTTGAGAGTCTGTTAGTAGGTTCATATGCATTTATGATTGTAATGTCTTCCTGATGAATTAACTCTTTTATCATTATGAATAGTCCCTCTGTATATCGTTAGTTATGCTTTTTGTTTTTAAGTCTATTTATATGATACTAATGTAACTCTTTCTTATACTTACCTTTTGCGTGGTATATCTTTTCCCATCCATTTATTTTCAATCTATCTGTGTCTATATATGTGACACACATCTCTTGTAGATAGCGTATAGGTGCATCTTGCTTTTTAATATATTCTGATAATTTTATGTTGTCTTGTAAGCTATTCCTCTTTACATTATTATGTTTTGTGATTGCTCCAGAGATTATAATATACATTCTTAACTTGTCTTGGTATACTTAGATTTAATATTGTACCATTTGACACAAAATAGAGAAACTTTGCAAACCTAGAAGTCCATTTACCATAACTGCCACTGTCCTTTATGTGACTGTTGTCATATGTCTGACATCTACGTTTTATAAACCCAAAAGGCCCTTTATGTGTTAGATAGTCATATTCATTTTAAACAAATTAAGAGAAAGGTATTATTTTATATTTACCTGGATAATAACTATTTCTGATGCTTTTCATTCATTCGTGAAGTTTCATGTTTTCCTCTAGTATAATTTCCCTTCAGCCTGAAGAACTTTCTTTAACAAGTCTTATGGTGCAGGTCTGCTCATGACAAATTTTCTTATGTTCCTTTATCTGGAAGTGTCCTTGTTTCTCTTTCGCTCTTCAAGGGTATTTTTGCTGAATATAGTATTTCTAGGTTGGTAGTTTTTTTAAAGCTGTTCAGCTGTCTTCTGGCTTCTGTGGTGTGGGATAAGGAGTCTGCAGTCATTGGAATCATTTCTCCTGTGTGTGTGTGTTTCTTTTTCTATGACTGTTTTTAAGATTTTCCTCTTAGTTTTTTAAAACATTTGACTATGACATTCCTAGGTGTAGTTTTCTTTGAATTTATCCTGTTTGGGTTTTGCTGAGCTTCTTGAATCTATAAATTTATGCTATTGACCAAATTTGGGGAGTTTTTGGTCATTATTTCTTCAAATATTTTTCTCTGCCCCATTTGTTTTCCTCTTTCTTTGGATAGAATTGTTGTATCCTAACATTTTGAAATTGGTACACATATCCCTTAGATTCTATTTATGTTTTTTAAATCTTTTATTTCTCTCTTCTTCAGTTTGGATGATTTCTGTTACTCTGCCCTCAAGGTCATTGATTTTTTTTTCCTTTTTTTTCTATTCTACTGTTAAGCTTACCCAGTGAGTTTTTAAACTCCACGTTTTTTTCCAGTTCTAAAATTTTCATCTTGTTCTTTTTTCCCTATCTTTTTTACTGAGATTCCCTAAATTTTCACTCATTACCAGGGTACATTCTTTTTCTTTATTGAACATAGTTATTATAGCTAATTTAAAATCCTTGTCTGTTAATTCCAGGATCTGCTTCATATTGAGACTAGCATCTGTTGATTGTCTTTTTCTTTGAGAATGGATCAAATTTTCTTAGCCTTTTTAATATGGAGTAATTTTTGATTATATTCTTGACATTGTGAGTGTTATGTTGTGGAGACTCTGTTTCTGTTTTCTTTCTCTGAGGTTCGTTGGTTTTTTTCCCTTGTAAACAGGGCTTTAACTAGGTTAGGGTCAAACTACGAACTCTGTCAGGCCGGTGGGGGAGGTGGCTCCCACCTCATGCAGGCTGTTTTGGGTCTGCCCTGTACATACGTGGTTCGGGGTCAGCCAGGGAATTGTGCAGTATTTATGCAAAATTTTGGGTTCTCTGCTTCTCTTCTTTTCAGGGTCTCTGTCTTACTTTCTGGTGACCTTTGTTTCTTTGGACCCTGATTCTTTCTGCCAGAAAGGTGGCTGGGTTTTCTATTGGAGTTTTAGTCTCCAGATGCCATGGCCATGGTGCGTTGTGGCTCATATTCCAGATTAGACTAATATCGGTTTGTCCCACGCATGCCTTCTTCAAGGGTCTGCCAGAGACGTGGACGGAGTTTTTCTACAGAATTTGATGCTCTCCTTCTCTGGTTCATTCCTCTCTGGGGTTTTCCCTCACTGTCTGGGAGCTCTGGTGTCCCTGAGCTCCTTTCCCTGGTTCTTCTGGTTGTTAAGAGGATGGATTTTTTAATGGGGCTTTAGCACCATTGCCACCACTGTGGACCTTGAAACGCACCCCACCCGCTCACTTCTTCCAAGTTTAGACTTCCCTTCCAAACATGTCAACTTTTGTGCACCTGCCAGAGCCCTCAGGCAGTTGCTTTTATATGTCGTCCAGAGATTATAGTTGGTATTTTTGGGAGGATTGATTTGCTGGAAGCCTTGTCTTCCATACCACAAGTAGACCCTGCAGTGATTTCTTTTCCCAAGTACCTACTTAACCTGTAAGAAGGGAGGTAGACTGACTGACTTGTTGGTTCCTTGAGTTTAAAGTTATGTTTACTTAACGTGCCCAGGCGGCTTGGTTTTGACTCCCATGCTCGAGTAGGGAGGAGTTCAGAGCAGCACCCTGCCATGTGCCGACATAGGAATGGCTCCCATCTTTCCCTTTCCTGATGTGTTTCTCTCTTTTATTCCTTTTAAAGAAGGCTGCTGGGGAATCCCAGCCGAGTCTCTGACCTCACGCATGCCACTTTGCCAGAGGCACCCTATTCTTGGGCACACTCTGTGCTCTGTGCGGGGATGTCCCCCGGCTCTGTGTCCAGCTGGCTCTGAAATAGGAGTCTGAAGGAAAGGAAAACAAGCTGACGCCCACAGAGCCCCAGAGGGCAGCCCATAAGATGACACTTCTCTTCAGACTGCCTCTACTCACCCTTCAGTGTCCGCATCCGTCTTCTCTCTCCTTTTGTTTGCTCCTCACTCTTCCTCCTCAACTCCTCATTCTGCTTATTAATTTTATTAAATTAATACTCAAAATCATATCAAAATAGTATCTTGTGTTTCCTACACAGTAAAATATTATTTTTACCTTTTTTTTTTTTTTTTTGCTGAGGAAGATTCACCCTGAGCTAACATCTGTTGCCGATCCTTCTCTTTCTGTATGTGAGTCACCGCCACAGCATGGCCGCTGACTGATGAGTGGTGTAGGTCTGTGCCTGGGAACTGAACCCTGGCTGCCGAAGCAGGACGTGCTGAACTTAACCACTAGGCCACTGGGGCTGGCCCCACATTATTTTACCCACATTATTTTACTTTTTGAATTATCTGTTTAACTTGAAATCTAGGTATCATTTATTTCAAGGTAGATCTTAGATCTCTTGTACTACTTTGCTTTCCTCAGTTTGTTGGGTAGCTGAAAACAATGTGGCAAAACAGTTAAAAGTAAAGCAAAAAAGTCTATGAAACTTCCCAATTATTTGGGAATGGAAACACCTGGAGAGGCTAAGAGTGTAAATGAAATAATCTTTTTTTTTTTTTGGCTGAGGAAGATTCACCCTGAGCTAACATCCATGCCAGTCTTCCTGTATTTTTCAGTATGTGGGCTCCAGCACAGCATGGCCACTAACAGAGCAGTGTAGGTCCATGCCTGGGATTGGACCCTAGGCAGCGGAAGTGAAGCACGCCGAACTGAACTGCTAGGTCCCTGGGGCTGGCTCAAATTAATCTTTTTTATTTTTTCTTCTTCTCCCCAAAGCCCCTCAGTACATAGTTGTATATTCCAGTTGTAGGTCCTTCTGGCTCTGCTATGTGAGACGCCACCTCGGTGTGGCTTGATGAGTGGTGTGTGGGTCCGTAACCAGGATCCAAACCAGTGAAACCCTGGGCCACCAAAGTGGAGCATGCAAACTTGACCACTTGGCCACGGGGCCGGCCCCTCTTTTTTTAAATCTGTTAATGCCTATTGGTTCTTTGTTTAAAGTCTTCATTTATTATTATTATTATTTTTGGTAATTATATGGATGTTTCAAAGGGTATTATGGAAGAAGATGTTGGATGGGGAGAAAGCTTCAGTAGTAGAATTTCAAATATTTTACTCCAAGACGGTTGGTTGGCCTCTGGAATTTGCAGTCTGAGAGACTGAGCACAAGTAGACTAAAGAAAGTATATTCTTCGTGCTCAGATGGGCATGTTTATTTGTAAAAGAGGTAACCTCTAATTCAGGAAACCTTCAGGGACTGATTTAGGATGACCAAAAATGTCTGAAAAGAAGTCTCCACAGGGAAGTGTGTGTACAATTAGCATTCAGCACTGTTGCCTGCTTCCTTCTCCTAGAAACTCCTTGCTTCTTCTTTGCCTGTTTCTCTTTCTCCTTCTCTGATTACTCCTTCAGTTTCTAGGAGGACCTTTCCACACTCAGATTCAGACTGTGTACTACAGACAAGTGCGTGGCAGAGGTTGGGGTGGAGGAAAAGAAGAGGAAAATTCACTTTCCTGAACATATTTCACAGCAGAACTTTATTTGATTTCGACGTTTAGGAATTCATAAAGTGCAAGGCCACATTCCAAAGCCAACTGAAATGGGCTGTATTTGTATTGACCTTCATTTCAGATGATAAGTGTGGCTCTTCACTTTTGTTTTGTGGAGATACCTGAAATAGTTTTGAGTAGGGTTCATCTTGGTCTTCTTGGTTCTTTTTTTTTTAACCAAGAAGTGTGTATTCTTCTGGATGGGAGGCTGTCGAGAGTCCACACCAGTTCACTGTATAATGTTGGTCAAATTAATCTCTCACAGGTCTCAGCTTCCCTCTCCACCCGAAAAGCTAAATGGGGTGGATGAGCTTGAAGGTCCCCTTCACTTTTGATTCAATGATTAGGAGGACATTAGGGAACTTCGATAAGGCTATTTTAGTAGAAGATTTGAAACCGAAGCATCCCTTTCCTGAGGGAAGGAAGAAGCAGTCATAGATGTGGCTTCCGTACTTGGGCAGCTTGACCAGGAAAAGGAGAGAAGTAGCACAATAGTTAGAGGAGGCAGCTGGGTCAAGAGAAACTTGTCAAAATAACAGAAGATCTTTGCTTTTTTAGAGGCACAAAGGAAGGGGTGGAACAAATGGGAGAAGTTGAAACGTGAAGCGGTCGGATGATCGCGCTAACAAGATGTTGGGGGAAGCGGAGAGATGATTTAAGGCAAGGAGGGAGTCAGCCTACTTCTTGTGAGGTGGGAGAGACAGGTGAAAGCATAGGTACAAGGGTGGACACTCCCATGTGGTCGGGACAGAATTCCTTCAGTTTCTTCTAGGAAAGGTGACAAGTGGGGTGTTTGCCAGGAGTTGGAAGGGTAGGTTGGGAGAAGAGTTTAAGGAAGACGAATCTTTGGAGGAGCTTTTAAGTGGGTCTACTGGGAGCTCAGTGGGAAGACCCATTTGCAGTTGAAGGGTGAATCAAAAAGCCAACATTTTCATATTTTTAAATATCTGATTTTTGTTCCCCAACAACTCTGGGTGTCAGTTGTCACTGGTACTGTAGGCGCCTTGCTTTCTGCTCACCTTATTTTGACCTGAGACCCTATTTCTCAAGAACCTCCTTATGAATTAATTTTTAGAAGACATTCTGTCATTTGGGGGCTGTAAAAGAAAATGTGATTAGAATAAAATTGTTCTTGAATGAATATTCTACTATTAAGTACTATGTTATAAAGTTTATATTTAATATATGATTTAATGTAGCATTATACATGAAGAAACATTTTGACTTTTTCATTTAGCAGGTGATGCACAGTGCGATTAGAAGAATTGAACATTTTCCAAACATTTTTGTTCCGTCACTTCTTATGGGGTTTTGTCAAGAAGCTTATGTTTGTATTGCCTTTTCCTTATAGTCTTGAGGAAATGAAGGAGCCCATTGTAGCTGCTGTTTTAACCATTGGTGGAACGTGGAAAGGATTTGAGATGAAATTAACTCTAAGATTGCTATGGTCCATGTGATTCAAGGGGGCACACAGAATCACGTGAGCGGTTTTACGATTACAGACGTAATTGTGATAGGTCCTTTACAAAATGGTTTTATCTCTGTAATTATATATAACCTAGTCATTGAGTCCTACATTTTTTTTTGTGGGGAATCATTTTTTAAAATTTTATTTTATTGAGATCCTGATAGTTTATAACTGTGAAATTTCAGGTTTACATAACTATTTGTCAGTCACATATATATGTGCCCCTTTACCCCTTATGCCTACCTCCAACCCCCTTCCCTTCTGGTAACCACTAATCTGTTCTTTTTGTCCATGTGTTTGTTTATCTTCTACATATGAGTTAAGTCATATGGTGTTTCACTTTGTGTTTTTTTTATGGCTGAGTAGTATTCCATTGTGTGTGTGTGTGTATTCACCTTATCTTCTTTATCCAATCATCAGTTTGATGGGCATTTGGGTTGCTTCCACATCTTGGCTATTGTGAATAATGCTGCAGTGAACATAGAGGTGCATAAGTCTCTTTGAATTGCTGATTTCAAGTTCTTTGGCTAGATACCCAGTAGTTGGACAGCTGGGTCATATGGTATTTCTATTTTTAATTTTTTGGGAAACATCTATACTGTTTTCCGTAGTGGCTGCACCAGTTTGCATTCCCATCAGCAGTGTATGAAGGTTCCCTTTTCTCCACATCCTCTCCAACGTTTGTTATTTTTTGGGGGGGCGGTAATTAAAACCATTCTGACAGGTGTAAGGTGATACCTCATTATAGTTTTGGGGGTTTTTTTTGTGAGGAAGATTCACCCTGAGCTAACGTCCATTGTCAACTCTCCTCATTTTTTTTTGTTTGAGGAAGCTTAGCCCTGAGCTAACATCTCTGCCAGTCTTCCTCTACTTTGTATGTAGGATGCCTCCACAGCATGGCTGATGAGTGGAGTAGGTCCACACCTGGGATCTGAACCCACGGACCCTGCCCGCCAAAGTGGAGCGTATGGAACTTTAACCACTTGGCCATGGGGCTAGCCCCTTCATTGTAGTTTTGGTTTGCATTTCCCTATTGATTAGAGATGTTGAACATCTTTTCATTTGCCTGTTGGCCATCTGTCTGTCTTCTTTGGAAAAATGTCTATTCATATCCTCTGCCCATTTTTTGATCTGGTGTTTGTTTTTTTGGTGGTTGAGTTGTATGAGTTCTTTATGTATTTTGGGGATTAACCCTTTGTCAGGTATATGATTTGCAAATATTTTCTCCCACTTGGTGGGTTGTCTTTTTGTTTTGTTCTTGGTTTCCTTTGCTTTGCAGAAGCTTGTCAGTCTGATGTAGTCCTGTTTGTTTACTTTTTCTTTTGTTTCCCTTGCCTGAGTAGACATAGTATTCAAAAAGATGCTTCTAAGACCGATATCAAAGAGTGCACTGCCTGTATTTTCTTCTAGGAGTTTTATGGTTTCACATCTTAACTTCAAGTCTTTAATCCATTTTGAGTTAATTTTTATGTATGGCAAAAGATAATGGCCTACTTTCATACTTTTGCACGTAGCTGTCCAGTTTTCCCAACACCATTTACTGAAGAGACGTTCCTTTCTCAATTTGTGTGCTCTTGGCTCCTTTGTCGAAGATTAGCTGTCTGTGGATATGTGGTTTTATTTCTGCTCTTTCAATTCTGTTCCATTGATCTGTGTGCCTGGTTTTGTGGAGTCCTACATTTTTGAAAGTATTCATTTCTTTTAAAATAATTTTATACATGGTTTACTTTTTAAAAATGTCATTTATTTTAACCATTTCTTTCTTGGAATAGGTTATACATTCACATGGCTCAAATTTCAAAAAAATATAAAAGAATACCTTTTGAAAAGTTTTCCTTGGCTGCATTCCTTCAATTTGTCTCCTGCATAGGCAGCCAGTGTTGTTAGTTTTTGAAAAAATATTCTAGAGTTATTTTAAGCATATATAATCAAATACATTTATAACCCACCCCCATTTCCTACACAAGTAGCAGTACACTATATACCTGTATGTTTCCTTATTCTTTTTTTATCCCTGCATAAAATTTCAGTGTGTTGATGTACTATAACTTGTACCCCCTTCTGATGGATTTCCATTCGTGGATGATTTCCATTCTTTTTTTTCTTAAACATTGAGATCTGAGCTAACATCTGTGGCCAATCTGTTTTTTTTCCTTCTTCTCCACAAAGCCCCACAGTACGTAGTTGTATATTCTAGTTGTGGGTCCTTCTGGTTCTGCTGTGTGGGACGCCGCCTCAGTGTGGCTTGATGAGTGGTGCCATGTCCACACCCAGGATCTGAACCAGCAAAACCCTGGGACACTGAAGTGGAGCTCGCAAACTTAACCACTCTGCCACAGGGCTGGCCCCTCCATCCTTTACTATTATGAACAATGCTAAAATGAATAGCTTTATACATACATTATTTTGCATGTGTAATAAGATTGCTTAATTTACTTTAAATTAGTCACCTAAAATAAAGCAGCACTTGTCACATTTTAAAATGATGTATTTTGGGGAATGAATATAGATTAAAGTGCAGATTGAAATTTAAGGTTGTGTCCAGGCATCAAGAAGAAATAAAAAGCTTTCTTTGTCACTTAATGGTTGAAAGTCTAGTATTTTGTCTTATTTTTAAGAAATTATTTTATGGGCTTTCTTTTTAAATACAATAATAAAATACTTTAAACTGCTATTTGTAAGTACTTTCCTGGCAAATAACACATTGTGGGGGCAGACAATCTTAATTCCTCATAAATGAAAAGACAGTTTTGATGCTATATTTCCTGTAATTTTCTTTTTTTTATTTGATTTTGAAGTATTGGAAACATTTTGTTGTAAGAGATAAGAAATCTGATCAGATAACGTAATACCAAGTTGGCAAAGATCATCTTGAGTTGAAGTTGTAGGATTTAATGTTTGTATTCTTTATTGACTAATATTCCAATAATTCTTATGTTTCCTGTATTTAGCCAGTGGGCTTTTATAGATACAAAATAAATGACATACAACCAAACATGAATCAGTTTAAAGCCTTAGGACTGTCAGAGTCACCAGGCTGTTGCCTGTGATCAACTGAATAATAAACCAAATGACTAGGTCATAAGCCGACTCATCTTACAGTTGCTAACTGTGCCCGGATGTGTAGACAGAGGTTCTCAAAACATTCTCTTTTAAAAGTTAAAATAGAGGCTGGCCCAGTGGTGTAGTGATTAAGTTCACGTGCTCCTCTTTGGTGGCCTGGGGTTCACGGGTTTGGATCCCAGGTGCAGACATAGCACCTCTCATCAAGCCATGCTGTGGTGGTGTCCCACATAAAATAGAGGAAGAGTAGTATGGATGTTAGCTCAGTGACAGTCTTCCTCAGTCAAAAAGAGGAAGATTGGCAACACATGTTAGCTCAGGGCCCATGTTCCTCACACACGAAAAAGTTAAAATATGTAAACAATTATTTTATATGTTGACCTAAAAATTGAAATAAAGATAGATGCCGTAACCATCTTACTGAACTTGAAAGATTTGTGTACAGTAATTAAGAAACACTGATACTGGGGAAAGTTAAGGAGAAAAAAGGATATTGGAGATTATAATCAGTGTCTCTTATGCAAATCTGCATTTGGAAGAGTAATTGTTACTTGTTAGAAATTCTGTGGAAGCTCTTAGCATTTGTTTATCGTGTATAGTACTTTATATTAAATGCTTTGCACAATACCATAGGAAGCCCACAGTGAATCGTAATTTAATTATTATTGTCTGAAAATCCTAATAGCAGCCACATCCTGAGGCAGCTCTCTAGGGTCAGTAGGAGAGAGGAAGGAAGATAACTTTTGCACCTGTTCCCTAAACTGTTAGCTGAGTGGTGTCCCCAGGCTGAGAAATTGCCTGGTGTGGTTGTCAGGATACAGACTTCCAGGCACCACCCCAGATGTGCTGCCTGAGAGTGGGGGATGATTTATGATTAACTAATAGAGAAGTCATTTGGAAATGGGTGAGGACATCAGGGAGCAAAGGGGCAGAGGTGCTGCAAGAATAGTTGGAAAGTAGTGGTCAAATCCTAGGCTTTGCTACCAAATTGATCCTTGTAAAGATCCCACCACAAATCTGGTGCTGGGTCACTGGTTTCTTTTGTCCTTGAAATGCTAACCTAGACCTGACCCAGAGCTGCAAAAGTTCAGATTAGAGAGACACTTTAATCTTTTCTAAGAAGCTGAGCTTGCTTCAAGCTTTATTAACTTAGTTCATGATTATCTAAAATAGTCTTAGTCCTGTTTACCATAGATAACTCTTCTTATGTTAGACCTGAAATAGTGAAGCCAAATGTCACTTAGGATCCAGGCCCATATTGCTGGTTGCCAGTGGGGTGCCTCTACTTGGACGTCACACAGACACCTCAAACCCAAACGTCTGTAGCTGGACTCACCATCTTACTCCAAAGCTGATCTTTTCTCTTTCATTCTTGTAATGTACTGGACCTGGGCACTGAGTGAATAAAACAAGACATGTTCCCTGTCTTGAGACTTCAAGGGCAATGGGAATATCTTGAAGGGTTTTACACTTTAAAAAGATCATTCTTGTGTTTAGAATAGATTGAAGTGAGTCCAAGGATAGTGGGGCAAGGAGACTGAGTGAGAGGCTATTGGAGAAATCAAGGAGTGGATGATAATGGCGTAAACTAGAGTGGTGGCAGTGGTGATAGAGAGAAGTGATGGACAGGTGAAACAATTTCCAAATTAGAGTTTGAAATTCACTGGCACTTGGTAATGGACTGAGTGTGGGGGCTGGTGGGAACAGAGGTCAAAGGTGACTCCCAGGTTTCTGGCTCAAGTACCAGCATCAGTCTGGTGCCATATTCTGAGATGATGAAACCCCGCATGCACTGGGAAACAGGTTTGAGAGTGAAGGGGCAAGAGTTCAGTTTTGGGAACTTTTAGGTTGAAATATCTTTACGAAAGTCAAGTGTCCTTTGTACATTTCCTTTTATCAGTGAAGTCATTCCTCTTCCCTAGGCCAGAAGCCCGGAAGTTATCCTTGATTCTTTCTTCTTCTTCACTCTCTACATCTAGTCAGTCATAAAGTCTTGTCGATTCTATATCTCTTTAGAGCTGTCTGGACCCTTTTCTCCCCTTTCTCCGTCATTTACGCCTACTTTAGGTACTGATCATTTTTCGCCTGGATTACTACACTCGTTTCCTAATTAATCTCCAGTCTTCCGTTATTACCTCTCTTTAGTCCAGAGTTTTCCACACCATCTTCTGCAGAGCACCAAGGGTTCTTCCGTGGTGGGGGTTAAAGGAGCATTGTCCAGACAGGGCACCAGGCCCTCCACCTCTGTTTCAACCAGAAGAGATTTGGTTTTTCACATCTTGGCTTTCTGTGTAAAATTTCATTTGAAAGCAGATTGAAAATAATTACATAGGTAAAGAAAAGCTGGGGAACTCTTGCCCTAGTGAATCTTGATCCTGCAGACGATGGCTAGGGTGATATTTCTAAAATAAATCTGATTATTTCATTCACCCACTTAATAACCTTCAATGGCTCACTGTTGCTTTTAGGATAAGGTTTAAAATTTGTAGCATATCCACGAGACCTTTCATGATCGGGCTTAATTACCCTAACTCATCTTCTAACAGTCTTGTCTCATCCCCCTCCTTTTTTTTGGGGTGAAGAAGATTGGCCCTGAGCTAACATCTGTTGCCAGTCTTCCTCTGTTTTGTATGTGGGATGCCTCCACAGCATGGCTTGATTAGCAGTGTGTAGGTCTGCACCTGGGATCCAAAACCGTGAACCCTGGGCTGCTGAAGCAGAGTGTGCAAACTTAACCACTACGCCATTAGGCCGGCCTCTTGTCTCACCTTTTTGATTCCCAAATTTCTTTTGGTCCCCTAAGCCTCTTTGCTTTTACATCCACCTTTTCATTGCCTTGACTGTGGTTTGCTTTCCTTTCTCCATCTCTTTTTGTAGACCGTTTCCCTCTACCAACCCTTTAAAGCCGTTGTCATTCCTGTGAAACCTGTGTGAGTCATCTCCAGACAAGATTCATTACTCCTTTCTCTGTATTTCTCTGCCCCCATACTTTTCCCTGTAGTTTGCACATAGAGCACTGAACTTGAATCATGTGCATATATATCTATCTCAGACCTAACAGGCTGTGAACTCCTTGGGCATTGGGCCTACTCTATCTTTTGTCTTCATAGTCTGAACATAGTCGTTGGCCTATGGTGGCTTCAGTCAGTGTTGAAGCAAATGGAACCAAAATTGGCAGTCAGTGCTGCTAGGCTTTGGTATCCTTAGACATTCCAAGTGTTTGGAATGCATCTGTTTGGTTCTTTGGTGCCCCCAGAGCCAGTCCAGTTCTAGAGCAATGCCTGGGATATAGACGCAGGTGGATGCGAATATAATTGCTCTACTTCAAATAGGCCTGGCTCCATCTGGTATCAGGGAGCTTTAGGGTCGGCTTTTAGAAATGTGTAAGGGTTTGCACTTTGGCACACACACAAAAAACAACTTTATTGAGATAATAATTTACACAGCATAAAATTTACCCATTTAAAGCGTACAGGTTGATGGTTTTCAGTATATTTACAGATTTGTGTAACCATCACCATAATCTAATTTTAGAACATTTTCATCACTCCAGAAAGAAAACTTATACCCACTAGCAGTCTCTCCGCACTCTTTCCCACCCACTCCTAGTGCTGGGCAACCTCTAATCTACTTTCTGTGCCTATAGAGTTGCCTATTCTGGTCAATTCATACCGATGGGATCATACATTATGTGGTCATTTGTGACTGGCTTCTTTCACTTAGCATAGTGTTTTCGAGATTCATCCACATTTTAGCATGTATCAGTACTTCATTCTTTATTATTGCTGAATGATATTACATGTATGGATATACACATTTCTATTTATTCAGTCATAAGTTGGTGGACATTTGGATTGTTTCCACTTTTTGGCTATCATGAATACTGGTGTGAATATTTATGTACAAGTTTTTGTGTGGACATACATTTTCATTTTTCTTTTCCACCCTGGAGTAATTATTGGGTCCTGGGGTAACTCTCTGTTTAACTGCCAAACTATTTTCCAAAGTGGCTGTACATTTCCCCAGCAGTGTATGAGGGTCTCAATTTGTCTACATCCTCACCAACACTTATTATGTTTCTATTGTAGCCATTCTAGTGGGTTTGAAGTGGTATCTCATTGTGATTTTGCATCTTCCTAATAACTAATAATACTAAGCATCTTTTCATGTGCTGATTGGTCAGTCGTATGTTTTCTGTGGAGAAATGTCTTATTCACACACTTTGCCCATTTTTTAATTGGGTTATTTGTCTTTTTGTTGGTAGATGCTGGAGACAAGTCCCCTGTCAGACATATAATTTACAACTGTTTTCTCTCATTCTGTTGATTGTCTGTTCACTTTCTTGGTGGTGTCATCTGAAGCACCAACATTTTTAGTTTTGATCAAGTTTAAGTTATCAAGTTTTTCTTTTGTTGCTTGTGCTTTTGGTATATCTAAGAAATCATTGCTTAACTCTGGTGCAATTCCTTGACCTCTTTTTTCCTTGAACATTTTTCTTCCATCCCAAGGTGGCCAAGGCATCGTTGTAACTTATTTGAGAGCCTGTAGACATGTTATAGCCCCAGGATCAGACTAGAAAGCCAGATCCATAGGACAGATAGAGCAAAATTGAGTGTGTGCTTGGAGATGGGGGTGAGCATGGTGACTATTTGTCCTGCCAGTTTTGGAGAAGTATTTGTTAGAATCTGTTAATTTGGTGAATGCGGGCTTTTTAAATGTAGATTCAAAGGATGTATTAAAGAGGCTTTGCACTTTATTACTAAATGTTCAAGGAACACCATCTAAATCAACCATGTGCTGGAATCTTAGACTACGGTTTACATTTGTGTGTAATAAAAGATTTAGTAAAGGGGCGTGTTTGGGTGAAATCTACCAGTGTGGGTTGATAACTGGGAGACCCATAACATCCAGACTTATGTCTGCTGTATGAATTTTTCAAAATGCTAGTAGTCTTTCTTATTTATTTCACATTTTGGAATACAGGTTGTTTGTGATCGTTTCTGGTACATTTCCCTGCTCTTCCTCTTAGTGCCAGTTTAAGGAGTTGCTAATTGTCCATTCTTGCTGGAAAGTACTGATTTCCATTTGAATATAACAGTCTTTTTGCTAAAACTTTCCTATGGTTGATTCGAGCAAATACAAGAAGCCTTCTGTTTGTGGACTGAATGTTCAGCCAGCCGTGACGTAGTCACTATAATCAATGCAGCTTATTCATCACTTTCCATGCTGGTGCATTGTACGGGACTTGCAGAGGATCTTGGAGCCTCTGAATGGAGAGCTTCTCCTCTGCTTACCTCCATACATGATTGGTAGTAAGCGATTCTGTTCTCTATCTTTTCCAGCCCTCGTGGATAATTCGATCTTTGTGTTTTCCGTTGGTTCCCAATAGTGTCTTACAGATTGGTAGGCCCTGATTGAGACTTTGTTCATTCTAATGATAAAATGGCAATTAATAATCTTAGGAGGTAGTTTTATGTTCTCTTTTCTTGTATGTGAACATTTATATTATATCCAATGTCATTTTAAAAAGACATAGTGGCAGTTGATGATCTTAGATTAAAAGCATATTACGTGTTAGGTAAATTAAACTTTTTAATGCTGAATCTGGTATACTTCTTGAATAATTAAATTAAATTCACAGGTTAATTACTGAATTTCACTTGTATAGATACAGCTGTGATACAAAGATACCAATGGGGTTATTTGACCCAGTTTGTGACCAGAATGCTGCAGTGGAAGTTGTTATGAAACCAAGCCTATTATATACTTTGGTAAAATCATGTGCCCTGAAATATAGCTGATACTTATTAGGAGAGCCTGATAAAACATAATCGGGCCACCACAATGTGGGCATTGGACCTGTCCCACAACGGTATTGTTATGATAAGTGGTGTTCCCTGTGTGTCTGTGGCTAACAGGGGTATAAATATCCATGATAGAACAATATTTGAATTGTTTCTGACCCCATCTAACAGACTTACTTTTTTCAAAATATTCCATGAAAAATGGTATGTGCTTGCCTTACCTTCCCCACCCCTGCTGCTTTCTCTCAAGAGGCACTGAGTTTCAGGGACTCACTTAGCCTGTGGCCACTATTCTAAGGAGAAGCATGTCTCCTGACCTCTGTGGAGTTTCCTTGGGTTTGGGAGGGCTATCCTTCCCCTGGAGACTGGGTGATTCCAGAAGAGCTGGTTGACTCAACACTTTTCATTCGAGAGACTCAAATTTTTCCTGGGGACATTTCAGGGAACTATTCATTTCTTGCAGCCAAGAAGCCCTCCCTCCCTGCCCACCAACACTATACACACACACACCCACCTGCCCTTTAGAGATTCCCAGAACCCGTAGGCTTCTCTGATTGAAAATGAGTCTTGGTTTGATACTTGTTGAAGTAAGTACCTCAGGCCTGCTGTGGTACATCGCTAACTTCTAGGGCGTCTAGGAGACCCGGAGTTGCCCTGGGGCTAGTAGTGAAAGGACTATTCTCACACCCCTTTTATCTCCCACAGTGTCTGTGTCCCACTGCTCTCTATGTAGAAGGTGAAAAGTAATGTGCTGGCTACAGCTCCTTACCCATTCCTCTTCTCCACTTACATATATGTGAATCTGTTTAGATTGTTAAAGCCCAGTATTCTAGAATTTCACATTTTGCCCCACATACCTCTCCTATCTCTCAGCAATACTCTTTTCATATTTGTATCTACTGAACTTCCACATTTTCATTCTAGAATTTCGCATTTCATTCCATTCTCTCTCTTCTTAGTAACCCACTCACCATCCTTATACTTAACTGATCCCTTCTTATATAAACAGGCCCCGTATTGAATTAAGTGAACAACTGTCTGATTACAGATTCTGATCCATATTGATAAGTAGGGAATGTTATACATTCCTACCCTTAAAACATTTTCCTAAGCCATCTCTCCTGCCTGTTTTCCTTGGCATAAGGTAGGCTCTGTTCACTTCCCACCTAGATTATTCCAGTATTTTCATGACTGGTCTCTGTCCCTCCGTCTGTTCTCCCCGCCTTCAAATCTATCTATCACACTGATGCCAGAATAACTTTAATGAAAATATTAACACATCCTTCTTCTGATTATAAAAATATTCAGTGGTTCCCTCTTGTGTTTTGGGTAAAGCCCGAAGCGTAAACCGTAAAGTCATGCAAGTCTCTCAGAATCACCTTGTAGATTAACTTTCTGCACTTGTACTGTTATTACTGTGCCTCAAAGTTGATGCTGTAAACATCCCATCCCCTTTTCTGACCCCCAAGCTTTTGCAGATGCTCCTCCACCTGTGGTACCTTGCGCTTCTGCCTGTCTCCGACTTATCCTTGCAGCTCAAAGGCTGTCTCTTCTCTGGAGCGTCTCTTAAATCTCCCAGGCCGTTTCTCATCCGTGCTCTTACTGGATAGCATAATATAGTGTAGTATAGTATATATTACTTCTGTTATATCACTTTATTGCATTGCTTCTCAAACCGTTTGTGGACCAGTAATTTTGTAAAATGTAATAAAAGTGAAATACTGGAAAAATGAAGTGTAATAGATACACTAAAATACAAAATAGAAAGCTCATTTTAAAATTATTAGATTCAACAGACCTAAAATTACTATTAAATTGCTATAAAGGTTTCTAAATGTTTACCCTCAATTTCTAAAGTTAACTATTTCTTGTAGACCAACAATAAACCATTCACGGCGGCATTGGTCCTTGGGCCACATTTTGAGCAGCACTGCTTTGTAACGTTGATCAAACAGTTTTACCGTTATTTGCATGTCTATTTGCTTTTCTTACTAGACAGGGACTGTGTCTTATTTATCTTACCTTCCTTTGGCTTCTCATCCTTTGTCCCCTGTCCCCCCGAAAATCAGGTCGTAAAATAGTGCATGACCCAGAATTAATCAGTAAATGTTTGTTGAATGAATTAGTGTAGCATTGCTCTCATTACCTTATAATCACAACTGATTTGCATTTCAGTTTGCGAAGTGACTTGGGTAGAGCTTTTTATTAGTTTATGAGGGTATGGCTTTGAACTTCATTCTGCCATAGCAAAGTTCTGCTGGGGAAAGGGCTCGCTAACTCAGTCCGAAGTAGACACAATCATGTTGTAATATGCCTTCGTTTCAGTGGTCTCTAAGAAATCTTGCATGCAAGACATCGCCCCATTCTTAGCACAGGCGACAAAATAGCTCTCTGCCAGGGGAGGGCTATAGAACTAGTAATACCACCGAGGCAACCTTTTAGCAAATAGTTGCTGTGAGGAGAATGGTTGCTGCCAGTTACAAAAGAAATGCTCTGAATTTTTCTGGTTATTGACCTGACACGCAGATGCCATTCTGTTTTCTGGGTCTCCCATCCTTGAGGACATCCAGCCCTCACACCCCTCCCTCCATCCCCGTTCATATTTCCTTAGTCAGTGTGTCTTTTGCACCTACTTTTGAAGGTTGTATTCTCTCAGCTTCAGAAGCCTAGAAATTGCCCCATTTTCTGTGATTTTGGGACAGTATTCTGCCATGGTGGAAAGTGCTGGAGATCTGAGTTCTAGCCCAGGCTTTGCTGCTGATTGACTGCATGACTCTGGGTAAGTCATACCCCTTTCTAACTTGTGTCCTCATTAAAAAATCCAGACAAGGTGATTTCTAGGGTTGTTTTTTTAACTCTTCCCTTTGGTCCTCACAGGGGTTGATGTTTGCTTACCCTGCTTTCGGTCTTTTGACTCTGGCTGGTGATCTTCATACACTGTCATATGCATACTATGTGACTACCATATTATATTGACGTTCTCTGTGCTTTCATTTCCTCCCCGGTAGACTGTAGCTTCCTCAAAGACATCTTACCCATCTTTGTATTAGCTGCTCTTTGTCCAGTGTCTCAATTCACGCCCCATTAATATTGGTTGACTTGTTAAGCTGGACTCTGTTCTTTGTTGTTGCTTCAGAGTTTTGTTGAGCAATCTGCCTACCAGGTGAGAAACCTTGCATTGGTTGCATATTTGATAGCCAATTAATATATTACAGAACTTTCAGGTTGTAGAAGTCGTACAGCCCAGTTAGCGTCATGCTGATAAGTCACATGTGTGTGTAAAAGAGATGAGAGTCATGGTTATTCATTCATTGTTCCCCTCGGGGAGATCTCATTGATTATTAGCTTGATGAAGGATCTGAGTTGGTATTCCTCTGTCTGGGCCTTCTTGGCCTCTGGCAGCAGAGAAGACGATGTGAATTCTCTGCCCACAGGCTGTCCAGCCCCGCAAGGCAGGCTGCCAAGAGTCTCAAGTCACATGTCCAGTGAGTTGCTGCTACATTTTTTCTTCTTTGTCTTTTTCAAGGCTGCTGTTGTTGGGCTCTCTGCCTGGTGTCCCTGAATTGTAGCTCTTTTAGTTTCCTGGGTGATGAACTCCAAATGTTGTTTAGCAGCCAATGCAATCTTTATTGGGGCTGGATTACCTCCACCGAGTGGGCCAAACGTAGTTTTATGAGGCCATGTTACCAGGCAGGACTTGTGGAAGTGGAAGTCCAGGGCCATTGGACTTGTTCTAGTCCTTTCCCCTGAGCTTGCAGCCATGACTCATATACTGAGCCCATAGTCCTCAGTACCCACAGCTTGCCCCAGAACGTCCCAAACCTAGGGTGTATGGGTATGGTGTGAGAGGTAGCTTGTCCTCACCCCTTTCCTGAAGGAGGGGAATCCTCATCCTCTGGGACAAGCACATGAAATAACCCTCACACTCAGCTTTTCCCAGTAGGTGTTCCATTGTGTGTTCTGTTTGCAGAGCAGAGCCTTGAGCGTCTTTGTAATATCTGTCATACACCAAAATGTGCAAGTGCCGTTAGGAAGGTTAGTTCTCTGAGCTGTATTTGTAATGGTGATGGATTAGAACAGCCTCTACACGTGTTTTCCTGGTCCACATGTTTGTGAGATGGTTCGCAAGGTTAGAAATTTAGTAGATGGATATCTAGAGGAATGACACTAATTAATGCTTAAGTTTATTGAACCTGCTAACCTGAACTTTTATTGACATGGTGTAGTAAGTAACAGCCACGATCTTAGAATGACTCCATTACCCGGAGTCCCCTATTCTGCTGAGAAATGTGGAGAAAACTGTGAGAATGGAGGAGAATGTAGAAAAATTTCTCTTCTTTTATTCTTTGTATTGCCTTTTCTTTCCATTTAATTTCTGTGTTCTCTCTCTTATGTGAGAAGCACTATTGAGTTCGCATAGACCCTGTCGTTCAATATTGACGTATCCACTTCCCAGCTATATAACCTTGGGAGAATTTATTATCCTCTCTGAGCTGGTGTTTCCTTCTCTGCAGAAACAGGATACTGCCACTACTTAACTTACCTGGCTGTTTTAGACATTAAATATCATGTGAAAGTGATGGCGTGGTGCTCTGCTGACCTGGGGAAGATGTCAGTAAAGGCTCCTTGCCATTTTCCTGTTAAATCGAGCATACAAAATCTTACTTACCGTAAACCCCTCACTTGTACCTGTATTGAAAACTAGAAGAAAATGTTACAAATAGCATCAAGTAGAAATTGAGGCACTTAATGAAGAAAATGTCGTTGGGCACCGGGCACTGTGAGTGGAGGAGAGGACCACAGCCGTGAGCTGTCACAGTCCAGTGAGTAACGCAGACACACAGACATTTCCCTAGAGCTTGATGGTGCTGGAGAGGCAGGGCTGCTGTGCTGAGAAAGTAGAGAAGGAGGGCACTCCATCCTGAAGGGAGAGGAGAAGGGGCGGCAAAGAGCCAGGGAAGAGTTCTTGAAGGAATGGAGTTTTGAACTGTGGCTTGTTGAAGAGGGAAAGGACATTCCAGGCACAGGAAAGACAAAAAAGTGTAAAGCAGCATGGGGATTGCAACTTCGAGTTGTTCACGTTGCTTAATTGGAGCGATTGTGTGATGTGGTCGTTGGTGGAAAGTGACGCTATTAATGGCTGACTTATGGAAGCGTTTTTGCCATGCTAAGAAACTTGGTTTAGACCTCACAGAGAATGGAGTCTAATCATCGTAAGGCTGTGTTGTGGGGTGTGGCATGAGCACATTTGCGCTTTAGAAGCATCCCTCTGGGGCTAGTGCGCAGAATGGCTTGTCAGGAGACAGGATGAGAAGGGGAGAGATGTGCCCGGAGGCTGGTGCGGGGGGTTCAGAGGAGAGACGACGGTGGCCTGAACTGATAGAGCAGGTGGAGGAAGGGATAAAGACGAGGAGACCAACTGAGTAATTTAGGAGGTAAAATCTGTGATTCTTTCATCTTAAAGGATGAAGTGTGTCCAGGATGAATCTCCTAGATTCTTGTCTTGGGTGCATTGGGATGGAGAATAAAAGAAGAACATCAGAGTTGGGGAAAAGTTTTGGACAAATTGAATTTGTTCTGCTTGTGGAATGTGATCCAAGGGGAGGGAAAACCAGCAAGCAATTCGATGTATACGCCTAGGGCTTAAGGGAGGTCAGAGCCAGAAATGTAGCTTTTCATCTTAATTTTAACTGATAGTAATAATGTAGGAAACAACAAAGAAATGGTCCTTTGTCCTTGCATTGTGACAGAGGGACAGAAATTTATAATGTATCACAAATGAAGCTGTTATTACAGATGTTCAATAGACCCACCCCCCACCTCAATTCTCCCCTTAATAGAGGTAGAATATTGTTATCTCCCTTTTCTCTCTCAATTCCCTTAGTGCCTTCTGGTTTGAAATACTGCTTTGAAATTAAATAAGATTGAATGTTGAAGGGTCTTAAATTTTCATGTGATACTTTACATAACTCCAAGCTGCATTTTAATGTGGCTCAGCATATCTTCTGAAGTCTCTGGGGGTACTTCAAAGTAATTTATTATTATTATTGTTATTATTTTATCATTAGCTCTCAGACAAAAGTTGAGAGAAAATTATGAGAAAAGTCAGGATGTATTCCCTAGGCTGCAAAACGGGTGAATGTTGACGTCTGGGCTCCAGCGGCTTTCTGTCTTCTTGCTCGGCATGCCCTGCCTTCTCTCTCCTGGAGGCTCCGGGGGTTTAGAGCAGAATCAGGGTGTCACTGAGGGGCGGTGACAGAGTTCTTGCAGCTCAGAATTTTTTGGATAATCTTCCACACCTTCACCTTTTCCCTACCATTCCCTCCTCTTTCTCAGCAAGGAGGACAAACTTCATCTCATTTCAGAGGATCTTAGGAAATCCTGTTCTTAGGTGTTCTCATTCTATTCCTTTATGATCTGTACATATTTTCCTTAATTATCCTCTTGTCAGTATTGAGATTTATGGTAACCTGTCCCTTCCTACCCTCTTCCAGTTGAAAATGGGTAGAAAATCAGCCATTCTGTTCTGGCTTCCTTGACGTGATAGGTTTGTCTGTTTTTTTGTTTTTCTTTCTTTTGTTCTTCTATCCATTAAGATAAAACATTCTTGGCCCATTCAGTCCCTGCCCCTTCCAAATAGACCCGTTAAACCTCTATATTTGGCTCCGTGAATACTTCTTGAACCAGCTGCCTCATGCAGCTCATTTCATTCTCAGCAGCTTTATTGTCAGAAGACGTCCTTTACGTACAGGTGATATAGTGATGTATTAACCAGTGTGCTTTCCGTTCTGGTACTTCCTGCTGCCCTCTGACAGTTTCCCTTTGCTAGTTATCAGGGGAGGGAAGAGACACCTCAGCAGAATGCAGAGAAGAGGCAAGTGTCTGGTTTTTGAATTTCAGAAATTTGAAGTCTGGGTCTGTCTATAAAACCAAATTTGGGAAAGTCAGGAAAAAAGATTTTGTAGACTAGCTGAGGAAGGACAGTCCGAAAGGGAGTCGAGAGGGCCTAGCGGTTGGCATTGGGCTCAAAAGAAACCCCTGGGAAGGTTTGGTGAAGCTTCTTCGAGAGGAGAGTGGATTTCTCCCTAAGACCTCAGAGCAAAAATGCAAAGATTAAGTTTCTGCCTCCCAGCCAAATAGGGCTCACAACCAAAATTAAGTTTAGTCCCAGAAAAAAATGAAAAGATCGAAATGACATTTCTTGCCCGTGTGATTTGTAGACAGAGATTTGTACCCGCACTCTCTAAATTGACTAGCAGTGAGGTGCAGTGGAAGATTGCTTAGGCTCCGAGGCCAGATTGCTTTGGGTTTAAATCCTGCCTGTACATAATATCCTCGTCAACTTACTTAATCTCTCTGAGTCTGTTTTTCACTTAAATTTTTCTCTCATTACTACCTCTTATTTTATCCTCTCAAGACTTATAGAACACATCCAAATCCTTTTTTCATGTGACAGCCCTACAGATATTTGAAGCCCGATATCCTCAACAGTGCCCAGCGCCATGTTCTGCACATTTGAGAAGCAAAATGATGTAATATATTCTGGAGCCCATTGCTTGCATGTGAATCCCAGCTAGGCCACTTCCTAGTTTAGGTAAGTTACTTAACTTCTTTGGACCTCAGTTTCCTTGTTTTTAAAATGGGATAATAATTATAATACCTATCTTATGGAGTGGCCGTGGATATTAAAGATGTTAATATATATAAAGACTTCCAGGTGCATGGTAGTTAATTAGGTATATAGTCAGCACCTTGCTGTGACAGAGACAAGGCTACGTGTTCACCTAGTCCTGTTTTATTTCCCTCTTCAGAGCCAGGCCGAGGCTGTGTTTTCCTGCCTTCCTTGCACTTAGGTTGGGGCCACGTGCTTATTCTGACTGATAGACTATAAGTGGAGGTGATAGGTAGGTGTCATTTATGAGCCGAAGCTCTCTGCCATGTGGATGGTGGAGACCCACGTGTTGAGATGACAGAATCACAAGATGTACTAGAGTGGGTCCATGAGTCACCATTTGGAAGAAAGCTTCTGGATCCATAGAGGACATTGTGCCCAAAAGAGCAAGAAACACACTTTGTGTAAAGCTGCTGAAATTTCAGAGTTAATTTGCTATCAAGGCATAACCTCGCCTATGTGGATTAATATAATATGGCTATTATTATGGGTTGGTTGAATAACAAATGAAGGAAGCTGTTGAGTCATCTTCAGCAGAGGCTTTTCAATGAAGATATTAAGAAGGTGAGACAAGGGGCTTTTATCAGGGAAACAAACTGAGTTAATAGAGGGTCGTTAATTTTTCTTTTGGAAAGAGTTTTTGTGTAAATTCATGTCTGGATGATAAAAATCTTTGCTCTTCTTTTCCTTGTCCCATATCCTTTAAGAGAAATTTATTTGTCATAAAGCTTTATATATCTTGTTAAACTTCAAACCGTTGTGTTCTGCGAATGTTAATTGATAATTTTGTTAGTGAATGAGCTTATCAGTTCCCATATTGGGGAGTGGGCTTTATCAAAAGGAGTGGAAGAGAGAACATAAGAGCTCAAGTTAGGTTTGTGAGAAGGGAGAGGACATGACATGGGGGCCAAGGGTGAAGCACGGGCCGTCTGTAAACAGGGTCAAATGATCCTTGAGGTGACAATGTTGCCTACTATTGTCCTGATAGTTTTTCTGCTTCCCCCACATGCCACAAAAAATGGGAAATGGATTTGATTCTTGGAAAACAAGTTTTCAGCTACCTTTAAACACTTAACTCAAGAAAATAGGGCATTTCAAAATGTTTTCTGTATCATTTTTCTCTTTTCAGTATTTAATTCTTCATGTGTTTCTCAGATTGAGTCATTATGAAGATGGACAAAGAAATATCAGAATAAAGTGTAACAAAAATACAAGTCAAGTATTAAGGTGACTGACTTAGAGGTCTAAGCAGACCGACTTCATTTATTAACAGAAATTGATATGTGAAAGAATATTCGACCCTTAACAGTACTGGAGCGGTGGTCACATACCCCATATATTCACTTCATGTTACCCAAATGTCTGCTTTTGAGAAATAGGAGCATGAAGACAAACGTTCCTTAATTTTTCTTTTAACAGTTAGGGGCTGTGCAGTGATACATCAGAGCAGCTGTGCAAATTCAGTAACTGTTGTTTTTTTCTACAGAGAATAGAAATTTCTGATACTGACATTGGAGTGTTACAACTGTAGGAAAAAAAAAGTATGGACTCTCCTACGATTTTCACATCCCTCCTGGTCCAGCATGGACTGCCCTGGCAGTGGGAACTTTGAGACACATTAATGATCTGGATAGAACTGATTGTAGAAATGAAGCGAGAGACTCGCAACTTTGGGGAAGGGCTGTTGCCTATATCTAGCTTTCAGAATCTCCTCCATCTTCAGACTAGAGGGAAAAGTTTGTTTCTGTCTCTAGTTTCACCAGTAGCGGTTCTGTCCCCCTTTCTTGCTCTCAGTGTAGGGGTACGGGGACTTCCTTGGAGCCCAGATTATGGCAGCAGTGGTAGATGTCTCCTTTGAGGTATTGGGAGGTAGGTGATGGAGATTTTGCGGCTTCCTGTATACAAGACTTTCTTTATGCAAGATACTATTTGATAGTACAGACAATAGCATGAGGAGTTTGAAAAGACAGCTCCAAGGTTTGAGCCTGATGTTACCACTAGCCAGAAAAAAAAGAAGTTGAGAGAAACTTTTTTTTTTTTTAAAGTTTGAGGAGCACCATTCTTTGTTTTGTTTTGTTTTTTGGTGAGGAAGACTGGCCCTAAGCTAACATCTGTTGCCAATCTTCCTATTTTGCTTGAAGATGATCATCGCTGAGCTAACATGTGTGCCAGTCTTCCTCTATTTTGTATGTGGAATGCTGCCACAGCATGGCTTGATGAGTGGTGTGTAGGTCTGCACCCAGGATCTGAACCCGCGAACCCCAGGCTGCCAAAGTGGAGCTGGCGAACTTAACAATATGCCACTGTGCCAGCCCCAGAAAACCACCTTATTTTTAAGGGGAAGATATCGACTTCGTTTTTGGACCTTGAGTTAGAGACAATGAGTATTAATATAGTGGTTGGAAGGTCAACACTCCATCCCTTGTGAAAAGCTGGGGCTAACGATGGTTTGAATAGAGGCTTTTTGTTGTTACGCCCAAATTAAAGACACCCCCCCAATTCTATATTTGGTAGAGCATGTCTTTGAGATTATAGAGCGCATTTGTGGCAGTATATGATGTATTATGTAAGCTCCTGACAAACAGCTTTCTATGAGCACAGCTTTTGTTCAGCAGGGGTACAAATTTATCTCTGTTATATATAGTAACAGAAACCTACATGAAATGAGTGAATTTTCTGTTTTTAAGGAAAGGTGCTATTGAAGAAGATTGAAAAGTGGGATAGCATTTTTAAAAACATATATTTGGTTTTGTGAACAAAATGATTTAATTTTCCTTTTGCAAGGCAAACTTTCTTCAGTGAGAGAGAGAGGAGAATTTCTTCTCCGTCAAATTTAATCTGTAGCCATCTGCTGCTGTATCCCATTATGTTCTTCATGTAATTAGAGCAATTAGGATGAGGCTTGGGCTATATATTGGTCTCGGAAGGAGGGCTGAGCTATTTGCAGGCTTATTTTGGGAGACTGGAGATTAATGGCCTAATCTTTTAGGTAAACTGATGGAAAGTGAGAAATCTTTAAGCTAGTAAAAGAAGAGGGCTATTTTTTCTCCTGTCTGTAATGTTGCCTTCTTATCACCATGGTAACGAGGTATCTTGATAAATATGTTTCTAATGAGGTTAACTCAAAAGGTGATAGAGAAGAAAGATTGTGAAACGAACGAGAGGAGTTGGGCTCTGTGGTGTGGTGGTTGTGGTGGAAACCTCTCTCAGACTTTTGACACTGAGCTGGGTGGAAGGAAGGAATGGGGAAAAGGAGGAAGAGAGTTTAAAGGAGAAGGCGTTAATCAGAGATGCGCAAACCTCTCTTTTCGGAGGCCAGTCACACGAATGTGGTTTGGGTATTGAAGAAGGGATTAGGTACCGTCACCACGATGTGCTGACCCATTGTGAGACCCCTCGGATAGAACTGCCATGCCCCCCACACACCCACTTGGGATGAGGGTGTCAGTCCACATCCCGGGAGGGGCTTCCCTTGAGGGCTGACAGTTCTTCCTGTTCTGTCTGCCTCTCTGCCCTCTTGTGTTCATTGCAATTGCCAATATACTAGTAGTGATTCTCATTACCAATAAGTCAACTACTGCATTATTTTTCCAACTGATCTTTCTAAAGTCATTCTCTACTCGAATTCAACCTACCTGTGGCCACCAGATACATTTTAATGAAATATCACTTCTCTGTCTCTTTTTTATTCAGATGCTTTTTGTAAAGGCTCAGCCTCGCCCACAATGCCCAAACTTCTTATCCTGGCATTCAAGGTCCCCTGATGGGAGACTGACCCACATTGTCATCTGTAGCTCTAGTGCATGAGCCCTATTTAGGTAGTCTAGGGTCTTTCCTGTCTCAACAGTGTGCCATGTTCATCTCTGCTATTGCTTCTCTGTGCATGCCATTGCTCTTGTCTGAAAACCCCCTTGATTCTCAATCTAAGTCCTAAATCCTTCAAGGTCCAACTCAATCCTTCACTCTCCTAATTATTTTCTACAGCTGTTGTCTCTTATATTTTTATCAATAGTCCTTACAGTGCTCAGCATATTTTTTCTATAATATAGTGGATGCTGAAAAGTTGGTGGTAATTGAACCACAGGCCTTTAGAAGTGGAAGAAACTTTAGAGATCGCGATGGCCCATCCTGTTTCGAATGTCGGATTGTGTGGCACCAGTTCTTTGGGAACCCAGACAGACGAGCCTGCTTAAAGGAATGAGTTGGGTCTTTATTTCATTCCTTTGTTTCATCTTCTGTCAGGGCCCTGGTATCGCTGAATTCCACCAGGCTCAGGCAGTTGACAGACAAAATCGTTTTCTCCAGTTTCGAGGGGATTTATGCTGGAGGCATTGAATGTGTTCAGCTTCTGGGTGCGTGCCCGGTGCTGTATACAGGGAACAGTTAATTCTAGGGGCTGTCCGTGCTCTACTCTATTCAGATCAGGACTCATTTATGGATGCCAGGCCACTGCTGAGCTTGGCACTTGCTGGTGGGCAGGAGAGGACTGCTTGTCTCTCTGCATGTGACAAGTTCTGCTCCTGCCGGGTGGAGCATATGCCTGGGAGAGAGGTCCTGCGTGAGACAGCAGCAGGGAGAACAAAGCACGGGAATGAGAGACTGAGAGTGAGCAGTAAGAGCAGAAAGAAAAGGAGAAATTAAAATGGAGGGAATTGGTATCCACATTCCCAGTGGAAACAGCCAGGGAGAGCAGATCGTGATGTCCTTCTCAGGGTCGTGCGTCATTACCTAGGTCCTAGCATCACCTGAAGGTCACTGACCCCAGCTCTTTATTCATTTGTGGCATGACCTATGCCTCTTCCCAAGTCTGCTTTAAGAAGGTGTTAATTTTTTATTAAAGGTGTCCATATTTTAGTTCTCCAGTGGTTACTGAACTCTTTAATTTGCTTTTAGTTGATGACAGTGACACCCTGGTCTACATATCTGAAATTGTTCCATTTGTCTTTGAATTATACCTCCCAAGCATTAAGGTATAGGTTTTACAGATTCAGTAATGGTATCTGCCCAGGATGACCAGGATATAGCTGTCCAGCCCTGGACCTGTATTTTGTTTCTGGCACAAGGATTTTGTTGCTTCAAAATGACAAGTTTATAGGATGTCGAGATTTTCACAGACTATGCAAATCCATCCATTCAGCAGCTATTTATTGAGTGAATATTCTTTGATATAAAAAATTTGAGGGGCTGGCCTGGTGGTATAATAATTAAGTTTGTGCACTCTGCCTTGGCGGCCTGGGGTTCACCAGTTCAGATCCTGGGTGTGGACCTATGCACCGCTTGTCAAGCCATGCTGTGGCAGGCGTCCCATATATAAAATAGAGGAAGATGGGCACAGATGTTAGCTCAGGGCCAATCTTCCTCAGCAAAATGAGGAGGATTGGTGGCAGATGTTAGCTCAGGGCTAATCTTCCTCACCAAAAAAAAAAAAAAAAAAAGAAGAAGAAGACCCTTGTCCTCACAGACCCTCCATTTCAACAGGGAGAGACAGACAGTAAACATTAAGTATAATAAGTATAATGTATAGTATGTTAGGGAAACAGAAAAAGTACAGAATGGTAAGGGGGTAATGTGATATGTGAATGAGAGTAAATATAGTTTACTGTTTTCGATCTGGATACATTTAAACCTTATATTTTAGCAAATATGTAATTAAAGAGATTGTGCCTTTTTCCTGGGTTTTTAGATTACAGGACCATGAGGAGTCAGGCACTCAGATCCTTGTTTCTAGACTCTACAGGAATAATGGGCCATTTAGTCCTAGCCATTTGGGACTGGAGAGAAGGATAGGCATAACCCCAAAAGTCTCAAGGCAAGATCACAATTTAGTGGGAAGAAACCCTAAAACAAAGCAGACACTGAATTCCCTCTTCCTGTTCCCATGGACTGGGGAGTTTCTCCTTAAAGATAGAAGTGCTTTGTGTTCTAATATTTGTCTTCACTGTACAGGAATAGTAATTTGAGTTTTAGGTGGTTTTGATTAAATATCTTCTTATTGAATAGATTTAAATATAATTTGGGGACTATGTTATCTTAAACCTGCCATTCTTCATTCTTCGTTTATACACTAAAATGTTCAAGTGCGAGGGAAGGCTTGAAAAGCTTGTGAGTGGGGAAGGAATACGTTTCTTTTATCCACCAATTATACTTTCACATCTTTTAATTTCCATTTTTATTCCAGTCACTTATTTATTTATTTGGTGAGGAAGATTGGCCCTGAGCTAACATCTGTTGCTAGTCTTCATCTTTTTGCTTGAGGAAGATTGTACCTGAGCTGATATCTGTGCCAATCTTCCTCTATTTTATGTGGGATGCCGACACAGCGTGGCTTGACGAGCAGTGCTTGGTCCACATCCAGGATCCAAACCTGCGAACCCCGGGCCACCAAACAGAGCATGTGAACTTAACCACTATGCCACCAGGCTAGCCCCTACAATCACTTCTTTTTAGGATAATCAGTGTTATTGAAATGAGGAAATATATCTCCGAATTAAGATCAATCACGTGGCCTGGCATGATCCTGAATTTTTAACGTTCTAGTTTTCACATACACACATAACCCTAAAGTGTTTTCCTTTAGGTATTTATTTTCTGTTACTGGATTTTCACTCCCTGAAGTGTGCTAATCTGACTGACGCTGACCTAATCGTTTGTGATGTGAAATCTCTCTGCCCTCTGCCCCTGTTGATACCGTATGCCAGGAGTGCCTGTCGTAGGCTTCAGTCATCCCATTGCCTTTTGCTCTTCAGTGCTATAATGGACTCTTCCTTGTTTCTTCAGGTTATTGTCTGGGCCGAGAGTGAGCGAGTGAGGTGGCAGCAGGTACATCTATCAGTCCCAGGACCGCCAGAGTTCGCCCCAGGCCTTGGTAGGGTGCAAGCAGCTGGGACTGGTGTTCATTTTGTCAACTTTATTGTGACCCATTCTGCTTCAGCCGCCCAAATCCTGCAGAGACACCACAGCATTATTCTTGGTCTCTTTTTCAGCTCAATATTTTTTTTTCAGAGAACGAGTAACCTCTGTACCTATTCCTACAAAAGAAGAGGCCATTTAGTAGAGAAGTGTGAATGGAAAGGCAGATTGTAGTGGTTGAAGATTTTGAAAACTTGTAAAAGATCAGTTGTGCTTTCTCTTTAAACTGTATAGTTATTTGAAATCTGATACTATCAGAAAACTGTAATAATGAATATATTGAGAAAAACTGAGCAGTCCCAACTCCTAGAGTAAGTCTCGCATCCTTCTGCTGGTATTTTCGATCGTCACCTTGAACCAGAAGAGCCTGTGTGAATGTAATTCAAAACCAAATTCAGAACCTTTCCACTCTGAACTGGCTTCTGTTTTGAGAATGCCATCACTTTCCTAATCTCAAAGGCTGGAAACCCTGGTGTGATTTTATTTCCTCTCCTAGTTGGTATCCTCGGCTTCTGTCAGGCATTCCTGCCAGCTTTTCCTTTTCATATCAATAAACTTACTTATTTATCCTCTTTTCCCCAAGATCCCCTGGTTCAGGTCTTCTTTTCCTCCTCCTTGGTTTGATGTGATAACGTTTGAGACATTAACCAGTATCCCTCCCTATTGTTTCCTATTGTACTTGCCCTTTTTAAAATTTTTTTCCAATTTGGCAATCCAGCTTATTTTTTAAGGAAAAGATAAACCCAGCATATCCCATACCACAAAAGAGTCAAGTGCCTGACTTTTCAAGTTTAGGAGTCAAGTTCTAGGCGTAAAGGGAATTGATCTGGAAGATTCCAAATCAGTTCTTCCTGTCCTCAGAAAAGTAGGGAGTGGAGCTGGAGAAGAGTAGAGATGGCTTCTAGTTAGACGGACCTGAGATAGCTTTGCCAATTGTTATGGCAAGGAGAACTTAGGGGGCAGCCAGGAGATGCCTGTGTGCCCAGAGGGGTAGAATGTAGCCCAGAGCACCGGACTAGGAGCAGGCTTGACGGGGAGGAGGAGGACGAGGGAAGGCTCTGGGGAGACCAGCTGCTGAAAGAGCTTCCGATGTTTGCAGGGGTAAGGGCGAGTGATGACCTCCACCCGTCCTGTCCCCGCACCCCCACCCCAGGCTAGCGTTTTGTGATCCTCTGGAAGCAGCCCTTGAGAAAGAGGAACCCAGAACTTGATTGAGGTTTTCCTGAACTGACTGAAATTTAGTTTTCGTCCTTCAGTAGAATGGGCGCCTCAAAGCGGAAATTCAGTTCAGTCACACAGATGTCAACTCCAGTTCCTTGCCCACCTGGGTGTGTGCTTTGCAGTGGTACCTGTCACACTAGCTCCTTTCCGGCACTGCCTCTCGAATCTTGGTGCTTTCAGTGGGGATGTCTCTCATGGCTGTTTGCAGTATGCGGCCTGGACATCCAGATTCTTCAGAGCCTGGTTCCACCCCGTGTTTTCACTGGTCTCCAGCCTGAGCCTCTCAGGAGACCGGCCAGTCTCCTCAGCCTCACGTCTGCCAGATGCCTTCTCAGCCTCCCACCCAACCGCTGGCTCTTTGCTTCTGTCTCTCCTCCTCACCTTCAGACGTGGACTGTCCCCCTCCTCTTTTTTGCCAGTCTAAATCCTATCCATTTTCAGGGTTCAGCCCAGATCGTGCTGCCTTGTAAAAACCTTTCTTTATTTTCAAATTCAAAATGGTCTTGGTTTAAAAAAAATTACCTTACCATTTAGTGTTTAGTTACATAGTGCTGTTTGTTCCTTCATTTTTGTTCTATGGCCAGTAGTTTTTTTTTTCTTCAACTAGATGATAAGCTTCTTAGAAGTATGGGCCATGCACCCCATATTTTTCTTGCTTTCTCTTGAATTCTAGCCCATGATGGGCACAGAGTAAATAATGAAAAATTACTCATTAATCAGTAGGGTAGAAGCCATTGCTATTTGCATCGTGTGCGTGAGATGAATTGTCTCTGTATCAGTTTTATTCTCTATTTATTTCTATACCTCTACCACTCTAGCAGTTAAAGAAGCAAGCAGTGGGTGGATGCTCTGTGCCTGCTCTGACAAGTAAAACAAAGCTGATTAGCTCTATTTTTGGAAAGCGTGATGGTGTTCGTTTTTCAAGTGTCACTTAAAAGCGGGTAGCTAAATAAGTACTCTGGGCGTTTTTGACGCGATGGTGTAGTTTGGTAAGAAGCCCTTTGGAATATGGGCAGCACAGGTTTAGCACCTTTACTTAATACCTCCTGAAGTTATTGAGGGGTAAGAAAAGCTAATGCTCTGCTTTGTTTAATTTTTTTTAATTATGAAAAATTATCTAACATTAATTAGAGTCCCTTCTTGACACAACCTCAAAAGCATAATTTTGTTGCAGATTTTAGTTCTGTGTTTCATTCATTTCCTTGAAAGAAACTCAGCTGGCTTCCTGCCCCATCTGTACTCTCTTTTTTATTCAATATTGGGAGCCTCTTCATAGAAGGGTCCTCTTCCATTAGGTTTTCAGGCAGCTGGATCTTCTTTTCCCATGTTGCTTCTCTGGCTGTGACAATCCCTGGAGGCCCGGGGCAGGCAGAAGACCTGGGGAAGGAAGGAGTAGAAACCTGAGAGGCTGCAGGCGCACAGGGATGTTATCCTGTCCCCCGCCACCCTCCCCCGACAGGGCATCAGCTTTCCCCAGTCCCACAGGAGAAGGCAAAACCCATTTTGCAGAAGTAGGTCATATGCCCCTCTTTAGGGATGCCCTATTCAACATGTATCCTTTTCCACGTGTAAAAATATATAGTGCATCTAATATTTTTTAAATCCTCAATTGACCCATTGCAAATAATTTGAGTTTTGTAATATTCTGCTTGTAAGGCAATGTTATCTGTGGTGCTTTTTTGTTAGGAAGCTCGCTCTGTCTCTCTCTCCATATATATATATGTATATGCACAGACACACACACACACACACACACACACACACACAAGCATTTTCTTACTGGTAATGACCCTGGTAATAGCCCGAGTCACGGTAAAGTTATTGGAGAGTGTCCTTATTGTGAGAATAAGGAAGAACATGCATTCAGTTTGGGGGGAATCCTTGCCAATCGTTGCCTGGCTCTGCTTGCCAACGCATAGTAAAAATAAAGTAAAATGAACAGAAAAGCTTCTACAAAGAGAATGCAGTACAACTATATTTATTCACTTGTTTGTTCATTTGCTTATCTATTTAACATGTTTCAATCAGTGCTGAGAAGCACCGCTTACTATGAGAAAGACACAGTGGGGGCGCCTTTCTCATAAGGGTTCTCTAAGGAAGTGGTAGCTAAGCTGACACCTGGACGGTAAATAGGAGTTAGGGAAAGACTTGAAGAAGAGGCTGTTTCCTTGAAGTTGGAAACGGTTGGGTACGTGGGAGGACCTCAAGGCTGGACGGTGTGGCACAGCGACTGAGGGGGAGAGTGGCAGGAGAGGAAGGGAGCTGCATTTAGAAATGCTTATTTTAACTTTTAATAGATGATTCTGAGGTTAATGATTGCCAAATAGCTGTGGAAAGTATTTTTGGAGAGTCAATTTGCTGGAACAGCAGATTCTTGTAAAGTTGTATCTAACTCAGTCAAGAACGTAAAGAAAGACTAGAGGAGAGATTTGACACAGATCGTACTATGATCAGTGGCTTTTATAAACTTTTTCCTCTTTTACTTTAAAATAATGAATGGAGTACCTGGCTATTAACTTGACAGATTTCATATATATATATATAAATTAATTGGTCTTTTAGTTTTATGTTTTTGGCCTTAATTCGTGAAACAGTCGATTTGGTACCCTGTATGTTCGGTGCCTTTTAGAACTTCTGCGGTCTTGCTGAGAACATAGCAGTAGGGTTGAGTTGCAGCCCTCCTTCAAAATCCTGAGTTAACTTTGCAAAGTGCGTCTTTGTTTTTTCCGTTCTGTTCCCTCCCTCAGCTTATCTGTTAGGTGGAATTGCAGGTGGTGGGAGCAGTTGTCTCCTCTGTGAGGTGCTGTGTTCCCACCTCCTGTGCAGGCAGAGCCCTGCGCGGGCCAGAGACGTCCTGGGAATGGAAACCAGATGCAGGCAGAGGAGGACTGGGCTGGCTCGGTTAAACTGTGGCGTGTTTGTTGATGAAAAGATCAACTGGACGTAAAGAATAGGAAGGGGGAGATCTTGTCAAGATGGTGGCGTGAGCAGACTGAACTCATCTCCTCCCACAAACACAATTAGGTTACAACTATTTTTGGATAAATTACCGTGGAGAGAAAACTGAAAACTGGATAAAAAGAACCCCCACAACAAGGGACAGTCCTGACTAAGGCGGAAGAGGCAGAAATTCCTGCCAGAGAGGAAAAAAGCCACCTTTGGGAGCAGCGGAGCTTCTCAGCTGGCCAGGCGGGAGCCACCCTAAGGTACTCAGCCCTCCCTGGAGGAGTGAGGTCCAGAGCGGGGGTGATACTGCCGTAAGCGTCCTTCGGACTCAGCCCAACTGAGAGGGGGGGTCTTACTGTCTGGCTTTGCTGGCTATTACTGCAGCGAGGATACCCCCAGAAAAGCTATCGGCCGAAAGCCGAAAAGACCCGGGTCTTAAAAGGCCCATGCACAAACTCACTCATTGCAGCAACCTAAAATCACCAGAGAGAAGGCTGACAGTCCTTTGGTGAAAAGAGACTCACCTGGTGGGTTCTGGGGGCATCTTGGTGAGAGGAGGGACCTACCTCTCTGGAGACTCAGACGTTGGTGGGGGCCAATGTTCTGAGCTGGCCCAGGCGCGCTGACACGGACCCTGGTGGGTGCCATTGAGGTTCATCCCTTGGCATGGTAGCCCAGGGGTCTGCCACGCCCACTGGAGCACAAATTTAATCCAGTTCAATCAGGGCAGGCAGCCTGCCCTAGGGACTGGCCCCACCTAATAGCAAGCCCTCAGGCTACTTTTCAACCTGTATTGACTGGGTGCCTTGATCATCTACAGGCAGGCAAGGGGGTCTGCCTCTGTGGGGTGGGGTGGGGCCTGTGTGAGGACCAGGTGAACTGTAGGGGGCATTGGTGGAGAAGTGGGGGCCCCTGCAGTGTGGCATCAGAGTGTGCTCCAGGGGGTTGAGAAGTGTGCATAGACCAGGACTGTGTTGATGTATATGTGGTCTTGTTGGGGGTGAGGCTTATCAGCGGCAGAAGACCTCTGCTTCATAAATAGCCATAAAAAGGATCAGCCTCACCTTCCAAACCCTGAAACAATTGAGTGCCCTGTGTCTAGGGCCAGCCCCACTCACCTGCACTCCTAAGAGGTCTGACAACAGCCTTGTAGGCCTGAGGCCTATCACAACTGTAAGCCCCTGAGACTAGCAACCAGCTACACTGGGTACCAACCCAATTAAGAGGAAAACTGTAATAGGAGTGTGCTGTTAGACTTTGTAGCCAACAGTGCTGAGGCTCCCCAAACCAGATTTACAAACAGCTGGCCAGGGAAGGAAAGACTAGACTCCCTGGGTACCTGCAGTGGGAGCAGCCCTGCCGCAGCAGAAGGACACGAGTAGTCCACAAAGGGGTCACTCCTGGTTCTTATGGACTGGTGACGAGAGGGAAGCACACTGCTGGGCCTCATAAGGCATCTCATACATAAGGCCACTTCTCCAAGATTGGGAGACATAGCCAACTTACCTAATACATAGAAATAAGCACAGAGAAAGAGGCATAATGAGGAGGCAAAGGAATACTTTCCAAACAAGGGAACAGTACAAAACCCCGAAAAAGGACTAAATGAAATAGAACCAAGCAACCTACTCGACAAAGAGTTCAAACAAAATATCATGCGGGTGCTCACAGATATGGGGAGAAGAATGGATGAACACAGTGAGCACAACAGTGAAGAACTGGAAGATATAAAAAAAATCAAAAATGAAGAATACAATACTGGAAATGAGAAATTCACTAGAGGGACTCAATAGCAGAGTAGAGGATGCAGAAGAATGGATCAACAAGCTAGACGAAAGACTAGAGGAAATCACCCAAGCAGAACAGAAAAGAGAAAAAAGAATTAGACAGAATGAGAACAGTCTAAGGGAAATCTGGGACAATACCAAGCATGCTAACATTTGGATTATAGGTGTCCTAGAAGGAGAAGAGAGAGACAAAGGGGCAGAAAATTTATTTGTAGAAATAATAGATGAAAATTTTCCTAATCTGAGGAAGGAAACAGACATCCAAGTTCAGGAAGCACAGAGAGCTCCAAACAAGATAAGCCCAAAGAGGCCCATACCAAGACATATTAGAATTAAAATGTCCGAAACTAAAGACAGAGAGAATCCTAAAAGCAGCAAGAGAAAGACTACAAGTGACATATAAAAGGAACCCCATCAGGCTATCAGCAGACTTCTTAGCCGAGACCCTACAGGCAAGAAGAGAATGGCACGACGTATTTAAAGTGCTAAAAGGAGAAAATCTACAGCCAAGAATACTCTTATCCATCAAGGTTGTCATTCAGAACAGGAGAGATAAAGCAAAGAGCTTCCTAGACAAGCAAGAATTAAAGGAGTTTATCGCCAAGAAACCAGTTCTACAGGAAATGCTGAAGGGACTTATTTAAGTGGGAAAGCAATGACCACAAATAGACATAAAAGAAAATCAACAAAACAAAACAACAACAAAAAACAGGCAATAAAATCACTTGTAAAGTAAAAATATAGTAAAGGCAGCAGATCCACTACCTGTGAAGATAATATGAAGGTGAAAAGACAAATGTACTAAAATCACCTATTTCAGTGATAAGAGGGTAATGGATAGACACACACTAAACAAGAGACTATATATGATTTGAAAAACATAATGTAGGAGGAGGGGAGTGAAAAAGTAGAGCTTTTAGAAAGAGGTCAAGCTAAAGAGTCTATCAACTCAATATAGACTGTTATATGCATAGTATATTAAATAGGATCCTCATGGTAATCACAAATCAGAAACCTATAACAAGCAAGAAAAAAAGTAAGACAAAAGAAATCAAACATATTACTAAAGAAAGCCATCAAACCACAAGGGAAGAGAGCAAGAGAAAAAGAAAGGAACTGAGAAGAACTACTAAAACACCCAGAAAAAAAAGTAACAAAATGGCAATAAGTACATATTTATCAATAGCTACTTTAAATGTCAATGGACTAAATGTTCCAATCAAATGCCATAGGGCGGCCAATTGGATAAAAAAATAAGACCTATGTATGTGCTGCATACAAGAGAAACACTTCAGACCTAAAGACACTCACAAACTGAAAGTGAAAGGATGGGAAAAGATATTCCATGCAAATGGCAAAGAAAAGAAAGCAGGGGTAGCAATACTTATATCAGACAAAATAGACTTTAAAACAAAAACTGTAACAAGAGACAAAGATGGGCACTACATAATGATGGAACAATCCAACAAGAAAATATAACACTTGTAAATATCTATGCACCCAACATAGGAGCACCTAAATATGTAAAACAATTTTCAACAGACATAAAAGGAGAAATAGGCAGTAACACAATAATAGTAGGGGACTTTAACACTCCACTTACACCAATGGATAGATCATCCAAACAGAAGATCAATAAGGAAACACTGGCCTTAAAGGACACATTGGACCAGGTGGACTTAGTAGATACATACAGAACATTCCATCCAAAAACCACAGACTACACATTCTTTTCAAATGCCCATGGAACATTCTCCAGGCTTGATCACATATTAGGCCACAAAACAGGTCTCACTAAATTTAAGAAGATCGAAATAATACCATGCATCTTTTCTCACCACAAAGGTATGAAACTAGAAATCAACTACAGAAAGAAAAAAACCCAGAAAACCCACAAAAATGTGGAGATTAAACAAAATGCTACCGAACAACGATTGGGTCAATGAAGAATCAAAGGAGAAATCAAAAAATTCCTGGAGACAAATGAAAATGAGAATACGACACGCCAAAATCTGTGGGATACAGCAAAACTGGTTCTAAAAGGGAAACTTACAGCAATTCAGGCCTACCTCAACAAAGAAGAAAAATCCCAAATAGACAATCTAAAAGCACATCTAAAGGTACTGGGAAAAGAACAACGAAGCCCAAAATCAGCAGAAGGAAGGAAATAATAAAAATCAGAGCAGAAATAAACGAAATAGAGACTAAAAAAACAATAGAAAAAATTAATGAAACCAAGAGCTGGTTCTTTGAAAAGATAAACAAAATTGACAAACCCTTGGCTAGACTCACCAAGAGAAAAAGAGAGAAGGCTCAAATAAATAAAATCAGAAATGAAAGAGGAGAGATTACAACAGACACCTCAGAAATACAAAAAAAAAATAAGAGGATACTATGAAAAGCTATACGCCAACAAATTGGATAATCTAGAAGAAATGGATAAATTCTTAGAAACACACAACATTCCAAAACTGAACCGAGAAGAAGTAGAAAATTTGAATGGACTGATCACCAGTAAGGAGATCGAAACAGCAATCAAAAAGCTCCCAAAAAGTAAAAGCCCAGGACCAGATGGCTTCCCTGGTGAATTCTACCAAACGTTCAAAGAAGACTTAATACCTATCCTTCTCAAACTCTTCCAAAATCAAAGAGGAGGGGAAGCTTCCTAACTCGTTCTACAAAGCCAACATTATCCTGATACCAAAACCAGACAAGGACAACAAAAAGAAAGAAAATTACAGGCCAATATCACTGATGAACATCGATGCAAAAATCCTCAACAAAATACTAGCAAATCGAATTCAATAATATGTTGAAAAGATCATACATCATGATCAAGTGGGTTTCATTCCAGGGATGCAGGGATGGTTCAACATCCACAAATCTATCAACATGATACACCACATTAACAAAATGAAGAATAAAAATCACACGATCATCTCAATAGATTCAGAGAAAGCATTTGACAAGATACAGCATCCATTTATGATAAAAAATCTAAATAAAATGGGTATAGAAGGAAAATACCTCAACCTAATAAAGGCCATATATGAGAAACCCATAGCAAATATCATTCTCAATGGAGAAAAACTGAAAGCTATCCCTTTAAGAACAGGAACCAGACAAGGGTGCCCACTGTCAGCACTCTTATTTAACATAGTATTGGAAGTCCTAGCCAGAGCAATCAGGCAAGAAAAAGAAAGAAAAGGGGTCCACATTGGAAAAGAAGAAGTGAAACTGTCACTCTTTGCAGACATGATTTTATATCTAGAAAACCCTAAAGATTCCACTAAAAAACTTTTAGAAACAATAAAGGAATACAGTCAAGTCGCGGGATACAAAATCAACGTACAAAAATTGGTTGCATTTCTATATACTAGCAATGAAGTAGCAGAGAGAGAAATTAAGAATACATTCCCATTTACAATTGCAACAAAAAGAATAAAATACCTAGGAATAAACTTAACCAAAGAGGTGAAAGATCTGTACACCAAAAACTATAAAACATTGTTGAAAGAAATTGAAGAAGACACAAAGAAATGGAAAGATATTCCATGCTCTTGGATTGGAAGAATTAACATCGTTAAAATGTTCATACTTCCTAAAGCAATATATAGATTCAATGCAATCCCTATCAAAGTTCCAACAACCTTTTTCACAGAAATAGAACAAAGAATCCTAAAATTTATATGGAACAACAAAAGACCCCGAATAGACGAAGGATTCCTGAGAAAAAAGAACAAAGCTGGGGGTATCACACTCCCTGATTTCAAAATATTCTACAAAGCCGTAGTGACCAAAACAGCATGGTACTGGCATAAAAACAGACACACAGATCAATGGAACAGAATCGAGAGCCCAGAAATAAACCCACCATTTATGGACAGCTAATATTTGACAAGGGAGCCAAGAGCATACAATGGAGAAAGGAGAGTCTCTTCAATAAATGGTGTTGGGAAAACTGGACAGCCACATGCAAAAGAATAAAAGTAGACCATTCCCTTACACCATGCACAAAAACCAACTCAAAATGGATTAAAGACTTGAATGTAAGACCCAAAACCATGAAACTTCTAGAAGAAAACATAGGCAGTACGCTCTTTGACATCGGTCTTAGCAGCATATTTTCAAGTACCATGTCTGACCGGGCAAGGGAAACAAAAGAAAAAATAAACAAATGGGACAACATCAAACTAAAAAGCTTCTGCACAGCAAAGGAAACCATCAACAAAACGAAAAGACAATCTAACAATTGGGAGAAGATATTTGCAAACCATATATCAGATAAGGGATTAATATCCAAAATATACGAAGAACTCATACAGCTCAACAACAAAAAAACTAACAACCAAATTAAAAAATGGGCAAAAGATCTGAACAGAGATTTCTCCAAAGAAGAAATACGGATGGCCAATGGGCATATGAACAGATGCTCAACATCGTTAGCTATCAGGGAAATGCAAATCAAAACTACAATGAGGTATCACCTCACTCCAGTCAGAATGGCTATAATTAACAAGACAGGAAACAACAAATGTTGGAGAGGATGTGGAGAGATGGGAACCCTTGTACACTGCTGGTGGGGGAGTGCAAACTGGTGCAGCCACTATGGAAAGCAATATGGAGTTTCCTCAGAAAATTAAGAATGGATCTACCATATGATCCAGCTATCCCACTGCTGGGTGTTTATCCAAAGAACTTGATAACCCAAAGACATAAAGATATCTGCACCATTATGTTCATTGCAGCATTATACACAATAGCCAAGACTTGGAAGCAACCTAGGTGCCCATCAAGGGACGAATGGATAAAGAAGATGTGGTATTTATACACAATGGACTACTACTCAGCCATAAGAAACGATGGAAATCTGGCCATTTGTGACAACATGGATGGACCTTGAGGGTATTATGCTGAGTGAAATTAGTCAGAGGGAGAAAGTCAAATACCATATGATCTCACTCATAAGTACAAGTTGGAAACAACGACAATCAAACACATAGCAACGGAGAATGGATTGGTGGTTACCGTGGTGGGGGAGGGAAAAAGGGGTGACTAGGCTCACATGTGAGGGGATGGACTATAACTAGTTTTTGGGGGGTGAACGTGAATAATATACACAGAATTCGGAATATATTATGATGTATATCCAAAAGCTATATAATGTTATAATCCAATGTTACTGCAATTAAAAAAAAAAAAAGCTTTCTTGTTAACCTAACTGGGTCAAGTAGTTGAAATCCTAAAAATAAGACTTCTAATTAAAATTTTAATTTCTGATAAACCGAAAAAAGGAAGGGGCAAAAAGTTTTTCACTTGACTATCTTAAATTTAAATCTAAAGCTGGCCCTTATTAATGTAAACTGGCTGCTTTTTATTTGGATAAGTATATTATCTTTGATACACTGTCTCAGTGCTGCCTTTGTGCTCGCCTGAGCCTGGAAATCCTTATATATGTCATTGGGATACGCAACATGGAGGCGAAAGTTGCCTTTTTAATTCTGCTCCCTAGTAAGCACATTGTCAAATACTTGATAAAGAAATTGGAAAGAAATCAGAAAGGTTAGAGGTCTTTTGGTAGACTGACCACACAATTTCTGACTTTTAACCTGTGAAGAATATAATTACGAAAAACCAAATAACTCAGTCAAGCTTGTAAAGGATCTGAGGTGTAGGGAAAAGCAACATGGAGTGAGGGTCCTGTTAACACCCCTGCTTTGCCACAAATTAACCATGTGATTTTGAACTGAGTACTTAGCCTTTCTGAGCTGTTTCCTCGTCTGTAAAATGGAGATGACAATACCTACTTCATTAGGGTCATTGGTGAGGATAATACATGTGGCAGTGCCCAACATAGGGCTGAGTGGACCCTAACTGTCAAATGAATTGAATGAAATCGTATTGGGGCACACATGTGTGCAAGGTTAGGCGTGGTAGGGCACACATGTGTACAAGGTTAGGCATGGTAGGGCACACATGCGTGCAAGGTGAGGTATGGTAGGCAGGACATCCCTGGCCCCTGCCTTTCAGCAATTTACAGTCCAGTAGCTGTGGAACCTGAATCTCTTATCATTACTGTTTGTTGTTTGAAAAGCATCTGCACTGCCATTTCTGAACACGCTTTGATTCAGTGGCAGCAGTGGTCACACACAGGGTCCTGCAGCACTCAGTGGACCACATGATAGGAAGCTCACTGTGTCACCACCCTGCTGGACCTCACGTGATCAGGGGTGGAAGAATCATCCTGATTTGGCTGCTACCCAGGTTGATGATGTGGGAGTGAGTCCACCAGACTCAGGATGGTTGGAGGAGAGCCTGCAGGTCCCATGGAACGATGCTGGGAACCAGCGGTCAGAGTCAGCACGTAGACATCGTTTGATGGAAACGTGGTGAGCTCTGAACATGAGGACTGGCGAGTGGGTGGTAAGGTAAAACTGGCCAAGAGGGGAGGCACCTGATATTGATTCTGTGTTACTCTATGCATTTTGTATAAAAAGAGACTATTTTTGTGCCCCGAAATGGGTTCTGGTTATGTTTGTATCACACTCGTTTCTTTGGTCTGCTGCTGCGGTTCTGTCCACGCAGTTCTTCTTCCTTTTCTATTTTACTCTCCTTCCTGTGGGTTTTTTCTTACCCTTTCTTAATATTCTTGTCTGGTCTTTTCTGAACACTATGAGCTGTTCCACTCCCAGAACTCATCCACCCAGCTGCTGAGTGTAAAACAAGTTGGCCATCCTTCATCTTTCTTTCATCTCTGAAATGACACATGGCTAGGCAGTAAACACATTTTAATACATGCTTCCCTAATTCTAAACATTATATACATTTTTGCAGGAATTTTAGTAGATATAGGAAAGTATAAAGCAGAAAATTAAAATTAGCCACAATGCTTTAGCACCCAGAGGTCACATCTGTTAAAATTTTGGCATATCCTTTCTATCTTTTAAAAAATTATGTAGTAAACATTTGGATTTTCCATGCAACACACATGGACATGTTACATTTAGAAAACAACACTGCCACATTTATGTATGATCTCTGATAACTTCAAACTTTTTTTCCTAAAGAATTATGATCACTTCTACAGGAAAGTGTTTTGTTGTTTTTTTTTTTAAAAGCACATCTTGTGTAAGATTACTATGATCACTGACCTCGACTCATTTTTGAGCCAAAAAAGAAGCAATAAAATGGAAATTAGGAGAGAGAAGAGCTCTTTGATTTAGTAATTTATGACACAGATACTTATCAAATAGTTGATTTTCCTTTTCTTTTCTCTTTCCTTTCCCTCCTTTTACTTCCTTACACTCCTTTCAGCCCACAAATGTAGCTGAGGAATGGAGCCCAGTAGCTCTCTTTGGGGTCCTTGCGACGCCTGTTGGGTTCTGAGTATGGCCCCCAAGAAGATACACTGATTCCTCTATGTTGGAGGCTCCTGACTTGGGGTGTTGACGTTCTCTAAAAGTGTACGCCAAAATATATTTATGTGTGCACTTTTCTGGGAAGAGGATTGGTCCATGAGTTTCATCAGATTTTCAAATGATTCTGTGACCAGGAAAAACATTCAGAATTTGAATCTAAGATCTGGTTGTGGTCTAGCCCTTGAATTGTTGCCAGCTCTGGGCAAGGCACGTAACCTTTCTGAAAAGAGGAAGAGTTCCTTGTGCATAGTGTACATGGAAATTGTAAAAAAAAAAAATAATAAAATTTATGACAAATTGGGTTTGTTGGTAAGGGAAAAAAGTCAAGGGACAGTTTACTGCCAACCTGAACCGTGTAAACTATTGTTACCATTTTCTGAGGCTAGCTATGAGCTATGGGATTTGGGGCACAAAACAGATGCAGGCTTCACACGCTAATATGAGAGATCTGAGTGGACTGTAAGGAGACCTGTCCTACAAGGGTTTCAAACAGGAGAATGAGTTTGTATAATCTTCTCTTCAACAAGCCCTCATAAATTGGATAAAATTTTTATTTGCATGAGGTGGCTTAGATGTGTTCTTATTTGGAGTTAAAATAGGTTAGATTACCTATTAATGAGCCCATATGCTCAGAGTCTGAAAAAACAAACTAATAATTAAAAGTATAAAATGACCTCCCTTCTTTCCATTCGCACCTCCTCCCTTCCCCTGCAAGTGTATTTGCTGTCCTGTGTATACTTACCTTAAGCTGATGTTTTCAACCCTCTTCTCAGCCTGTGACAGGTTGGGAAGTCTTCTACCCTGACCCCTTCCTCTCCTCTGTAGTTCTGCCCATTTGTCAGCTCATCCTCTGAATTGCACTCATTATCCACGTGTATGTTAACTATCCTATGGGATGCTGTGGTTAAAACACAATCGTGGACAAAACTTGTCAACTTTCTGACTTCTTTTCCACTTACTTGCTATTTTACTGAAAAGTCTGCAAAGCAAATTTGCAAACCCGGAATGTCATGACGCTCTAAGACATCTTTCCCAAGCTCATCTAATGCATGGAATACTGCAAGAGGAAATAACAAGGACTCAAGCGAAATGAACAGATCCTTTAGACTTTGTGGGGCGAGGGATGGGGAGGTGTTGGAATGATTTTATAAAACAATGTGCACAAGGCTGAACTAGATGGATCTCCAGGATCTTTCTGGCTCCAATATTCTGAGCCTGAACAGCATTGCCTAGTTGGAGACCACTGAAAACAAAAGGGTTCTGTGCATAATGGAGCTCATTGTGCTCCTGACCCAGGAAGCTTGGCAGAGAGGCCCATCACAAGACTGTCATCGGTCAATTAAAATCAATACCAATTAGGGAATATTAATTAAAATTGCAGTTTCCCTAAGGAGAAAAACATTGATTCTCTGTCTCTATACATAGATAAAAACATTGACTCTCTATTTCTATATATAAATAAATAGAAATATTGTTTTTTTCCCCCAAAACCAAAAGAAAGATAATAACGCAGAATATCTTTTGAGCGCATCCGATTTAGAAATCTGGTGCTCTTAGGTTGCATGACTTCTCTTTAGCACCCCGGGACCACCAAACAGAACTTTTCCTTTTTCATTCTGGTTTTGCATGGTTCCCCTGGCCCACAACCTCCATCTGCATGGTCTCCTAGCTCCCCATGAACGCAACTCTCCCCCACGGCTGTAGCACTTCTCAACCCTCATCAGAATGGTGGCACCACATAATTGAAATGGATTGATGTAAATGAAAAGCAAAAGTATTATTTCTGCCCTGAGTACTTCTGATTATTGTACGTTTATCAAGTACTTTCTATCTTCTGGGTGGATTTTAGTGATCATTGCTTTAGCACTCTGTTTCCAGAGAGACAAACAATTGAACTATCCCATGTCAGGTCGGATGGACCGCGAAGAGCATGTAGTCTGGTGATCCTCAGATTTTAGCATGCCTAGGAGTTACCTGGGGAGCTTATTAAAGACACCTAGTCTTGAGTTTCTGCCGCCTGTGATACTGACTCGAATATCTGAAGTAGGGTCCTGGAATGAGCATTTTAATCAATTCCTCAGACAGTCCTGATGCGTGTGGTTCAGGGACCCCTTCTGTAGGTCACCGAAGCCCAGGGCATCCCTCTCTGGCTCCCCCAGGGTTGGGAATGCGGGCTTCTAATTCTGCAGTCCTATGTCTCAGCAAAATGGCCAGATCTACTCCCCTTTGGGAACTTCTTTTGTAAAGACCACCAAAGACCCCCTGATGGCCAAATCCAGTGGGGTTGGCTTTCAGGTTTCATGATAAGTTGACTTAAACATACAAACTGATTTTATAGCTTTTTAGGCCTGTGATGACTCCTTTTCCTCCAGGTACTTGGCTCAGTCCTCCAGTCATACATTCTTGTTCCCTTTCCATACTTCTCCTTCCTCAGCCCACCCCAGAGTGGGGGTGCCATGAAGGGCTGGCTTTTATTTTTATCTTTTACTTGAATGATTTTTTTTTCAGTTTCATGACTGCAGTGGCCTGTCGGTTGGTCTGTGAGTTCTGAATCTTGCTCTTTGCTTGTATTTCTAGCTACCTACTGGGCATTTTCATCTGTTTGTCCCCCAGAACCTTTAAACTCAGTGTCTAAAATTGAACTCCAAATAATTTTCCCCTGAATACTTCCTCCAGCTGTATTTCCTATTTTAGTAAATGATCCCATCTATGGCCTACCCAGAGTACTTGATAACCAGAATAGATTTTTTTTTTTTCTGAGGAAGATTCACCCTGAGCTAACATCTGTGCCAGTCTTCCTCTGTTTTGTACATGGGATGACACCACAGCATGGCCACTGACAGACAAGAAGTGGTAGGTCCAGGCCTGGGAACCGAAGTGGAGTGCACTGAACTTAACCCCTGGACTGCTAGGTCCTGCTCAATAGATTATTTTTTAACACCCTCCTTTTCTATATGACAAAATTATTTTCAATAATAATCGTGAAATGAAAGAATAATAATGGACAGAAAGTTTTCCGTGTTGAAATTTGTGTACTCATACACATAATCGTGCCAGTAACAAAATAAACATTAGTATACAAAAAGGAAAACTTGTAAATTATAGTAATGTGATTATATCGATATAATAGTTGAAACAAGAGAGGTAAACGTGAAGAAACACAAGAGTGAACTCTGCAAGGTTCAGAGAATGATTTGCAGGTAGAAGGACAGAATGGAAATAACTCAAGTTGTGTTTCTTCTGTTGCAGTCACTGTGCTAACCATTGTTACTTAGAATCTACTCCCTGCTCTGCAAGCACAGGCTTACGTAGTTGGAGGTGTATGTGGATTGGAGACAGGAATTGTGCCCGAAGTGAGCTCCAGTTCTTTCAGACAGACATGTATCAGAGGCCAGGCCATATCATCACATACGTGGAAATCCCATAAAATTAGCGATTTCTATGAAATAACGTCCACGTGAAATACAGTGTTTATTAAAGGATAAGTAATAAAAATGTGCTAATTCGAAGTTTACATATATATTATATTACCAACAGTAATGTAATTAACAGTTATTTAACAGTTATATTAACAGGAACCGTGGCAATTGTTTAGAACTTAGAACAACACATTTTTTCAGGGAGTAACTTATCAGTGACATTATTTAGAATTGCTGGTTCCTGGTGACAATAAGAAGCAAACTGACTTTTAGTCAGCTTTATTAATACTTTGAAATTGGCTGCAAACAGAGCCCCTCAGCATCATCAGACTCGCTCCTGGGGGTCAGAGTGTCACCGGATCCCACCATTCACACGTTTACCTCAAGCCAGAAGCCTTAGAATCATTTTCTAAAACTCCGTTTCTCTGTGTTCTTTGGAATTTATTTTGTTATTGTTTTCCTGACCTTCATTGTATGGTTAATTCATTAATTTTGAGATTTTTCTTTTTGCTATTGTGAACATTTTTGGCAAATTTCCCTTTGCTGCTTTAAAAAAGTAGGTTTTTTTTTTTTTTGAGGTATAACTTATATACAGTAAAATTCACCCCTTTTCTGGTGCGCAGAGCTGTGAGTCTTGAGAAATGAATATGGTGTGGGAGTGTGAAAGAGCCTGGGTCCTGCGGAAGCCTGGCGTTCGAGTCAAGAGGTCTCTGTGCAGAGCGTCATGACCGGAGCCCGCTGTCTGGGCCCCCAGGCCCCAGAGTGAGTGCCAGCAAGTCTTTCCACAAAAGCCCGGGACCAGCCACGTTTCAGCAGGAACCAGTCCAAGGAAGAGCGCCATCCTGTAGCTGACAGCAGCGTGATGTCCAGGGGCATCACCTGGACCAAGGCCCTCTACGCCCCCTGCCAGAAGGATCTTATGAGCCCCCTTGTATGTTGTCTCCTTTAGCCTTCCGGGCTGAGGAAGGGGTGGCGTAGAACTCTGAAACAGTGCTAAAGACACTGAGTCCTCCGAAGGGGACCGTTGAAACCAGCAGTTTTGGCAAGTCGGATTTTGAGTAGATAAATATTTAAGCTGAAGGATTGTTTAAACTGGAAAAGATTGAAGTATTGCTGATTAGCGAGCCTGTCGTCCCACTTTCCACTAGAATGGGGCTCCTACAGATGCCTAAGTCAGCTGTACAAAGGAACGGCTGCATTTTCTTTGCACAGCTGAAAGTTGCAAAAATAAATTTATAATATTTTACCACAAAAAGTAACCCTTGCCAAAAATAGATCTATAGCCTCACTGTGTGATAATAGGAGTTGTATAATAAATGCGTGAGAAAAAGATCAGAAATATGTACACCAACAGTATTCATCTCTGAGTAGTGACATTCAGGTGGTTTTTTCTCTTTTTTTCCCCCTCACTTGTCTGAAATAAACTGTATACTTTATAGTAGGAGAAACAAATGCTATTAAAGAATAAGAAATTAATCAAACAGCAAAAGCTAAGTTTTTTCTTGGGTAAATATACGTTGTTACACAGCCTTATAGTACACATTGCACGTCTGCATATTCGATACAGTACTTTTTATAGAATTTTATATCCTGCTTTTTGTCACCTATTGTTATACCATGATCATTTTTCCTGTCTCATATTGATGTTCAAAAACATTAAAAAATGTCTGTACAATAGTTTGTTGATGAACAATTTCTCTATTGCTGTAAATCTAGGCTTTTTAAAAATTTCACCATTTAAGTAAGCCTGTAATATACATATTTCTTTGTCAGTCTTGCATCTTTGATTGTTTCCTTGGGATACATTCCTTGAAATGGTGTTACTGGGCCAGATAATAGCAACGTTTCCAATATACTAGATAATAGTTTTAATTTCAATGATCTTTTGGGAGCCTTGACTGAGGCCAAGCTATATTACGTGGATATAACCTTTGCATTCTACACATTTGTCATTTCTTAACAACAGCAACAATTAAAACACTCACTTGCATTTGTGCAGGTGCACACACATGTACACATACATATACACACACAGCTGTTGCATCTATCTAATCAAGACTTCCTCAGACCATACATAACTTGTCCTAAAAATTTGCGACGCCTCTTGTCTGTCTGTTCTCTTTGAGGGGAGGCCTCTCAATACTCATAGCAGTTACTCTTCTGTGAATTCAACAGGGCCAACCAGCTAAGAATGGCTTTGCTGGTCGCTTCTTGGGCAGGGTCACGTTATCCTGGGATGTTATTCCTTACCTATTGTTCCATCAGGAGTAACTGTTGACGTGTTACTCTGAGGAATTCGTTGCTGTTTCCTCTGTCTGGAGTATGGGCCTACCTCCTTGCTGTTTAATTATTCTTCTCCCTGTCAAGACTCAGATGGTTTGCAGTCTTTCCCTTTTGAGTCAAGCCATGTCAGTCTCTTCCTTTGCTGGCGTCCAGCAGCATATATATTTCGAATCAGGAATCTTACTGAGGGGCTTGGATCTTCTCTATGCAGAGACCTGTTCCCTTCATGATAGGAACATCAAAATTGACTCCCTGTTTAATGAAAGAAAAATCTCCCATACCTGTTGGAGGGCAGGTAGCCTGTCCTTACTTTTTGCCTAATCTGAATGTACCTCCAAAGTGCGGTCTTGAGTGGAATCTGCCTGTCCAACTTTATTTTTTGGTAAAATGGCCTTCTCTTCCCCACACATATTTTGCAGGTGCCTCTGTAGCAGAAGTAAAATTACTGCTGGGAGGAAGGAGGGGAGTTGGCACTTGGCAAGTATGAAATGGGATGATGACTCCTATGAATGTAGGGGATTTCATTTGCTGCTTTTGTGTTCCTCACAATGCTTAACTCAATGCTCAGGACAAAACTCGCCCTGAATAAATGTCTGTTCTCAGTCCATCTGTACTTCTGTTTTGTTTTATTATTGTTATAATGCCTTTGATGATGATAAAGTGTTGAAGAACATCTCTTATAAAATATACTTATTAATCCTTCAGGTCACTGGCTGACCTTGTCATTATCTCAGCTTTTTACTCACTGCTGTTGAATCTAATCCTTCATTTTTGAATTCATTCCAGTGGCAGAAGCACTGGAATGAATTGTAACTATCCAGTGTTTATATTTCTTGATGTTCCCATAGTGAATATGCATGTATCCCTTTGTAATAATTTTCTTTATCTTGCTACTTATAGCATCATCCTTGTTTTTTTCTACTGACTAGGGAAAGTTGGAGACTAATGAAATGCATGACTGCAAGATTCCTGGGCAGAGTCCTCAAATAAGTCATCTCTGAGTACATTGGGATAAAGTAAGGAAAGGGAAAAATTAAACTACAAACTTAGTCACAGAATATGCCTGTGTTCCCCCTTGCTTTTCTCTCTAAAGCATGAATGATGGTCACAGTGATGGTAATTGTGGTGGTTTGTGGATTCTGGTTCACTGCCCCATTTGTTAACTTTGATTTATTTCTCTTCTTTCTTTATAAAAGAACAACAATGGCATCCATCATTGGCAAGTTTAATTGTGAACTTTAACTCTTCCTTCAATGAGACTTTGAATTTTTTAAAAGTCCCATCTCCTGTGAATATTATAGAGAGCTCTTCGGTAATGTCTGTGACTCTGAGAAATACAAGGAAAGAGGTGATTTACAAGTGATCCTAGAATAAGCAGTGTTAAGTTTAGAATTTCTTTTTTCTTCTGAATTTCTACTTTTGGATTTTAGCCCCTTTGATTTTAGCAGGAGGGCTGTGCGGCTGCTGTAAAGCTCGCTCATTTTGCTAATGTCTTCCTAACCAAATCGGAAATGTGTCAAAGGCTCAGCAGCCCAGAGAAAGTAGGAAAGATGAGGAAATTCAGAGGGTGATGTGGTTTCTTGGAGGTAAAGAAAGGGATGCTGGTTATGTGACCCCCCGCTCAAGTCAGTAGCAAAATCAGCTGGTCCGTTACTTTAGCCTACAAACAAAGCACTTTCCACTGAAGCCTCTGCTAGCAATTGGCTGTTATTTCAGAATAGAAGTTACTTTTACTCCTTAGAACAGGGTGAAGTGGGGACTAGTAATTGCTTTGAAAAATTATGTTTGGAATATGTTGCTTGTGAAACGAGCAGTGATTAGAAGAAATAAGCTAGCCTGCGAGGAGTGGAAATCATGGTGGTTAAGAACATGGATGGACTCTGGAATCAAACTTCTTGTATTCAAAATTTGGCTTCGTCATTTATTAGCAGTCAGTTGACAAATTAATCCCTCTCTGTCACACTTTTCTTATTTGTGAAATAGGGATAATAGCATATAATAATAGTGCCTATCTAACATAAAGGTTGTAAAGATTGGGCTAATATGTGTGAAGAACTTAGACTCAAGAAATGTCAGATGTAGTGGCCAACTGGGGGAGTACCCTGTCTAGAAGTATTTAATTTACACTAAAAGCAAAATTGCCATGATCACCAAACCAAACTCATTTGTCAGCCAAGTTTTGTCCATGGGTCACCAGTTTGCAATCCCTGGTATGGGGGATACATACATGATAAATAGTTTAGCTGTATAAAAAGACTAAGAAGCTAAAACTGTGCTATCCAGTATGCTAGCTATTAGCCACATGTGGATATTTAAATTTAATTAAAACTAAAATTCAATTCCTCAGTCACACCAGCTACAGTTCAGGTGCTCAACAGCCACGTGTGGCTAGTGGCTACCATATTGGATAGTGCAGATATAGGACATTTCCATCATTACAGAAAATTCTATCAGATAGACTTGATGTCGTGGTTTATAAAAATACTCACTCATTACTCTCTACCAACTGAAGTGTCCCTCGGTGAAATGGCCAGGCCTGAGGCAGTAGACACCAGTACACAGCAGTGTGGGGTTGGGAGTTGTTTCCTGTGTGATTGTACACCACAGCTGGTAATCCACTCCCTAGCAGCAGCTTCTAAGTTTGTTTTTGAAGTTTTTTTTTTTTTTAACAGCTTTTTGTTTGGTGACTGTAGGCTTCTGGCGCTAGGAGAATCTCCAGTTTGAGAAAATTCTATAGGGGAATGGAAAGGGTGGTTTCCCCCTTGAATTTCACGGGATACATTATTAGTGCCTTTCTAGGCATGAAGGAAAAATTGAGTTGGTATATATGTGTTAGCATGTGTGTATTTTTTCCCCATTAAGAAAAGTACGTCAGTGAGAAACTTTAACCTTTACATATTCTCTATAAAATGTATAAAATGCATATTGCCTTAGAAGTTCTTTTACTGTGTCCTAACAATGCTGTGTCTTGTGGTGGCAATCAATACTTGCTATTGCTGGAATAATGCTTCATCATATAATGGGAAATAGCACACTTTTAATTGTTTAATGGTGATTTGAAGAATTTTCAGGATGTTAAAACTTCACTGGAGGAAGCATGAGCTGGTGGTGGGGGGATACAACAGATCAGATCCCATAGAGCTATTTACGTTAGTAGATGGAATTATATGGCTATTGCCATTAATAATAGGGTCCATGTGTTACTCCTTAACAGAGAAAGCATAGAATACAGAGGGAGCCAGTGTATGCACTATGGTTTCTTATTATATGTGTCTTGGGGAATTATCTGTTTTCCCTGAGCAAATCTCTACTTCCATTCCTGTCTCAATGAGAGTCATCAGAGAAAAGGTGATTATTCCTTCTATTTCTCCATTTAACAGCACAATTTGACCTGTTCCTGAACTTAGAAAGAATGAATGGTGCCTCACAGTGGATTACCATAACCTTTATGCCATGATCCTACCCATTAAGGCCGCCATTCCCAGAATTATTGAAATTACTGATTCCATCTAATCAGCTACTGGATAGTACTGTGCACTCATAGATTTGGCTAATATGTTCTGCTCAGAGCCTATTTCAGCAGCCTCTCAGCTGCAGTTTGCCTTCATCTTTGAAGGGACACAGTACACCTCTACCTGGCTGTCCTTGTGGCACCTTAATAGCCCTATTATTCTATACAGTCTTCGCAGGTAAGATCTTAACCACATCCGGCTTTCTCCAGAAGCACAAATATGACATCACACTGATGACAGTCTCCTCCAGGGAGAGTCCTTTAACACACTCATTCAGGATACTAATACTTGCAAAGGACATGAGCCCTTGTCCCACACATAGTGGAGGGCCCTACTACTTTTGTTAAATTCCTGAAAATTGTTTGGTAAGCTGAGACCCACTCCATCCCTGACACTGTCAAGAAATAGCTGATGGCCTGTTCAGCACCCACAAATGTTAAAATAGGCTCAACATCTTTCAGATCTCTTTGGGTTTTGGAGACAACATATTTGTCATTAATGAATTTTCCTTAAGCCAGTTTATGCCATTATTTGTGAAACAGCCCATCTTGAATGGGACTCCCCACAGCAAAAGGCTCTAGAATCTGTCCAAATTGCAATACAATGGCACTCCCATTAGTGCCCCTCTTCCCACTCCAAGACTCGTTTACTACGGAGGCTTTAGCAAACCTCCTTGAATCTCTGGACCACCCACCCGTAATCAGCACAAGTTTTGTGCGCTGAACTGCCCTCTTGGCTCCATGCTTTGCCACTAAATACTGAGATCTCCTGGTATTAGAGGCTCTCGTAGGCCCCGAGCCCGTGACCCTCTGCAGTGTCTCAACTTGCAGTATCTCTGTTCAGCTTCCCAATAGTCTTCTCTGTTGAGCTGCATAGAATCATGCCTTTTGCATATGCAGCTAAGTCTTCAGCCAAGGACTTAAGGGGAAGTCTGTATAGTTATCTGGAACTCTTTCTTTTTACAGCTCCTACTCTGGTAAGCTACTCCACAGAGTCCATGTACCTCAGTAGCCCCAAGGTTGAACCTCTGCTTCTCAGCTTAGTGCATGTGCTGTGCTCTGCTTTGCTTCCACCTGTCTACACTAAGTCTGGAACTTGCTCAAGGCAGAAGGCTGGGATGATCATGGGGACCACCTCATTACTGTCCTGTATGCTGCTTTTCCAGCTTCTGGAAACAATTGCTTCATATATTTTGCTCAGTTTTTTACTTATTTATACACAATTGGAGGGATAGTATGGTACCATTTAGTTTTTTTGTGGCTGTAGTAGAAATTAAAATATACTTTTTATTAGTATTTAGTGGGAACTTTCTTATCCTAACCATTTCAATAATATCATCAGCCTTATTCATTGATATGCTTTGCCTTAACAGTACATTATTCTTTGCTTCTTTTATGTAATCTAGAACTATACCTATGATCATATTTTTATTTCTAATTATTAAATAGCGGTTGAGTTACTTGTAGGTTTTCTGCAGAACTTGTACTTAATGTTACCAGCTTCAGTTGGATAGTGTATGTATACAAGCTATGGTACGTGACTTGTATATTTTATGCTTTACATTTTTATCTAATTAAATTCTCACAACATTTCACTAACTTTTTAAAAATATATTTGAGGTTTTTTTTACTGCAGTGCAATCAGATTATCCTAAGTAGGATATCCTGGCAATAGTTGTAGTCAAATATCTTTTAAGTATTTTCCTGTGACAGAGTAAGTTTTCAAAACTCTATCTTGAAAACAAACTCTATTTGTATTTAGTTTGAGCTCATGCAGAAACACCAATGTTTAATTTTCTAATTTAGAGAACATTTATTGAGTTTTCATGGGGATTATGGCCTAATATATTAGAAGGTGAGGAGACATGAAGCATAGATGATTGAAATTATTTAAAACACCAATTGCAATTTTTCCTCAATAATTTCAACCTGTTTTCATCCAAAAACTTTAAAACAATTAAGTTCTAGAAATTATTCGAATGGATGAATTTCAGAGTCATTTTCTTTCTCTCCATCATCCACCACTCGGTAAATGTCCAAGTGAGTAATGGAATAAGTAACAGTGACAAAGATAGAAAGAAGCAGAAATTTCAGACTTCCTATTCATAAATACTTGAGATTTGTTCGTGGATATTTGAGTTTCTGTCCTTGGAGCAACAAACCCAATACAGTGGAAATCATAGTCAGCTGGGAATTAAAGACGGACACTAACTGTGATTTCAGACAATGACTTCCCTGTTAAGGGGGTAAGTTTTTTTCATTTATGAAACAGAGGGATTGGATTAGATGATATATAAGGTCACTGTCAACATTCTGAAAAGCTTCAAATAATAATAAAAAAACCCAAACACTAAAATGACATCTGATGTCTAAGATTTACCATAAACCTTTATTTTAACACAAAAAGTGAAAGAATCTGTAAGCTCTATAGGGAATCTGAAGGGTGGGACATAAAACCATCCAAAATAAATACTTGCAAAGAGACGTTTACTGAAAGTGGAGCAGGAGAGCAACAATGGAGATGCCGTCTGGGTGCTGACTTGATTTCTGAACACAGTTGGGTAACTGATACGCTTAGGAATAGGAAACTCACTGGAGGTGGAAACGCTGATTGCAAGGTACCTAAGCTAAATGCAACTGGAAAATGAAAACTTACAAATAAAGTAAGATTGAAAGACTCTATATAGTTTAAATGCTTTTTTCTTTAAGCTCTAGTCTGTTAAACTGAGAAACGAAACAGTGCTAGACCACTGTTTGTTTAAAAGCTAACTCACTAAATGTACCACCTGACCATTGGAGGGTATCGCTTTTATTTTTGTCAAAACTCATGTATATTGCCCGAGTTAGTTGTGTTTTTTTCAGACCATACTCCCATCTCAGTTACAGAGCCAGCACAGATACAGTCTAACAGCGCTTGCCACTAGATACCAGTGTCTGAGCATCTAAAGAAGGCTACTCCTGTCAGCTCCTAATTAAAAAATAGGAAATGATTGAAAGATGGGAATGATTAAGTAGAACAACTAGTGAATTTTATTTTATTATTATTTTTTTTGATGAGGAAGATTGGCCCTAAGTTAACGTCTGTGCCAATCTTCCTCCATTTTGCCTGTGGGATGCTGCTACAGCATGGCTTGACCAGTAGTGTGTAGATCCACACCCGGAATCCAAACCCATGAACCCTGGGCTGCCGAGGCAGAGCGTGCAAACTTAACCACTATGCCACTGGGCCAGCCCCATCAGTGGATTTTAAATTGAGCTGCTTATCTGATTCAACTCTCATTCCTCAGGCATGTCTGTTTATTCTTAGTGTTTTATGCATACACACACGCGCCAACACATGCACACACATCTTGAGATGTAGTGTTAGAGTGATCATAAAGGCTATAGGAGATGCCTCACAATTGAGGAGTAGATTACTCCATTTGTGGATTGTTTAGACCTCTGGCCTCAATGTCATTTTCCTCTTTATAGATCACTTCTGTAGAAGATGAAGTGGTGGTCCCCACTGGAGTCCGGCTTCTAGGGGAGAAGTGGGTTGAGGGAAGCAGATTGTTACTCTGAGGATATCTCACATCCTCTTTAGGAAACTGGGTTGAGAAGGACGGACCTGTGACCTCTCATTTCTCCTTTCGTGTCATAAAAAAAATGCTTAACCCTTTGAAAACTGTAGATAATATGGTAGTCTTACCGTTCTCGTAATCTTCAGCTCAACAGCAACTTTCGTCACAAAACTTTATTAATACTGTTCCTTTGTTGGTATCCAACCTGGGTAATTGATTGTATCTCCAAATTCTGAGATCGTACTCATATTGTACGTTTGTTGGAGGCTCCTCTGATTGTTAATTAAGCCATTTTGTACCTCGTGGTTGCTTTTTGTCTGGCTGACTCCGAAAACCACAGACAACTTTGAAGAGCCATGGAATTGTCTGAAAGATTAAATTGGAATGTTATAAGACTGTCTCTCTAGCTCCTAGGGCGCGGGAGGGAGTGGCCTTCTTGGGTTCAGGACATAAGATGGTGTGCGCTATGCAAGGAAAAGTAGCCGGAGTCTAGGGCTGCTACTGCTTCTAGTCTCCAACGGGGTGGAGGGTGTTTGGGGAGGGGAGAGAAGTAGAGAAGACCTTCAAAAATCATGTGGAAAGAATGTGTTGTTAATATTGTATAAGTAGTTGTGGTACCTTAGATCTGATAGCACTTTACAGTTTTCGACGTCTTTAACTCAAACGTTGGTGGAAGCACAGATGTTATTGTACACGGCTTTTCCCACCGTGACTACGGCGGAGCTGGGTAGGTTTCACTTTCACACCACCAGCCAGCCTCTCGCAGGGAGCAGTTAAATTTTTGCAGAGAAGTGGCATCTGTGCAGAAAGTTCTATCTGTCCTGCTTGGTGTCTTCAGTTCACGATCATTTTTTTTCTCATGCCAGAGAAAGCATCCCACCACCAGCCTGTCTAGGCTTCCTCTGAAGATCAGTTTGATCAGAATTCAACTGAAATTTTCTCTGGACCTGAGGCAGCTCTGGAAGGGCTGGATCAGCAGAGTGGGAGCCCACAGACTCCACACCTCAGAGCACAGAGCCTCGGGACTCCAGGGAGGAGTTGCCCCCTGCACTTCACCCCCTGGGCCCTTGTGTGTCAGTCACAGACCACTCGCTAGCCTTGGTTCCGTGTTATATTGTCCTTTCACCTGAGAACTCAGCAGTTGGTTAACAGGCCAGTGGTTCCAGAGGTAGCCATATTTATTAGAGAAATTATAAGCAAACCTCACCATCGAAAGTACCTCATCCTGAGAAAAGAGAAATAAACGTGCACATCTTCTGCATAACATTTATCACCATGCATCTGATGGATTCACAGCTGAATCTCCACTAGGCTGTGGGTTCCGTGGGGGTCGAAGCTGTGTCTCTGCTGTTCACACCCTTACCTGTGCCCAGCATTGGTTGGCTGCCCGAATTAATCAGTGTAAAATTCCATCAGCCTGGGCCCATGTGAGCCTCTGGGCCGGGGTGGAAGCACTGAGGGTGACTCCTCAGTGCTCCCCAGCCCCTGCCTCCTCCTCCTCTCCTGCCCCCTCGCCCCCGCCCACCACACACACACCGGAGCTCTGGCCTCAGTTCCCCTCCCATTCCCGAAAAGAATTAGGTCCGTTCTTTCTTATTAAACTATTAGTAACATACCTGTCATCAACGTATTTTCTCCACGTGCTTCCTCCACTTAACCCGTTGTATCCGTGTCCTTCATTGCCTGTGTTTAATAAAGGGAGCCACAAAAGTTTATCTTCTTGTGACATTCAAATTACCGGATAGCTATAAGCGCTGAGCCAGTAATAAATGAGAGAACCTAGGTGAGCATCTCAGTCCCCCAGCGGGGAGGCCTTCTGGTTGCTAGTGAAGGCCCTGACAGGGAGTTAGCACCTTCGGAGCTGGTCCCTGGGCACCCGGAGGTTAGGAATGGAAGCACTGAGATCGAAAGAGGAGGTCTTGAAGGGGAATACTCATTCGTCTATTGTTGTCTTGGCCATCTCAACCCTAAGAGTTTTTTCTTTCTACATAGTGGGGCTGTGGGGGCGTTGTGCTTTTTCTGATGAAATCATGCTTCCCCGTTCTTGCCTGGTTGCAGGACCTCTTCGTGCTGAAATTGAATGTTTTCTGTGCATTTGTTAATCCTGCAGCTGAACGTCAAAATTAAGCCAAAATAGGGGACCAGTGGCTGCAAACGGGCACGTGGTTCCCAACAAGTGACTAGTGTAGTTCTTTCCTGCTTTTACCTGGCATAGAATTCCTTATTGGGAGTCAGGGGGGTGACCCTTCCGAGTTTTAAACTTTTCACCAGCAGTATTATGTGCAACGGACACAAAATCACAGTCTTACACTGCGACTGCTTTAACAGTCTTAGTTATTTAGGAATAGGAGGGGAAGTAAAAAAGCCTGTTCTTCTGGACCAAACGTTGGGATATCTGTTACACCTCAAAAGGTTTTTTTTTTTTTTAGTAAAATAGGCTCATCTTAGAGATTAAATCTGTTATATAGTGCTATAAATATGTTACAAATATAAATGCTACAGAAAAATAACAAGTATACTATACCAGCTTAATTCTGGCTTTTAGTGGTTAGTCTTCCACAGCCATACGAGATTTAAGAGGAATATGAGATTTTTTATAAAACCATTACTGTGTTCAGCAGTTTTGCAGGATTTATATATCAGTGCATGTGTGTATATAGCATAATATGTGTATTTTTTATCTTCTCATCTATTTCTTGCCACTGCAGTTCTGTGGTTGCTATGGAGAAGGTTATGATAAGGAAAAGCGTCAGAAGGTTAAAGTTCTTCCTGCATCTGGGACAGAAATAAGAGTCCCCCACCCCCTCTCTTTACGCCCTCCCACTCACGTGATGCTCACCACCTGTTGCTGAAGGGAGGATGGCTTGATGCTCTGTTTGAAAAATTATACAGAGAAATTCTCCTCTTTTTATTTTGCTTTTCAGCTTTATCACTTCAGGATAGGCACATTCAGGTGAATCAACTCGAGACATTTCTGTTTTCAGTGGATGGGATTTTTTTTCTTCTATTTGTCTGTTTAAAATTTTTATTTATTCTTTATTTGCTGATAGGAGGGAGGAAAAGCTTAGAGAAAGGACCTGATGTAGAACAGTTGGGATTTGGTTAATCTGCTTAGAAATAACATTAATCGGTGGATCAGACGCTGTCAACAATACAGGGTCCTCTATCCCCATTATCGTCCCCATTCTTTTCTTGTTGATTCTTCCTGCACTCTCTTTGGTTTCATTTACATTTATCCTCTTATTTCCTGCTGGTTATTTGTTTCCTAATGTTTCTTTTATATTTTTACTTCGCATTTTATTTTGGAATTTCTCTCCTGCTTTGTCATGGGAAAGTACTTAGTCTTTTGGCCTTTTACTCAGGGAGTGGAGGGTGTGAATATGTACAAACTCATAGACGAAAAAAAGTTTTCTCTTTGCTGAAACATATGCTGAAGCGTAACTTCACCTAGCTCTTAATCATTAAGAAATCAGAGCTATGGGTATGTGTCAAAATAAGTGTATGACCATAACTTTCTTGAGAAGTTTCATCTCTGGGACAGTTACATGAATGGAGGTGAATACACACGTACCACTTTCTTTCTGCTTATTACTGCTTTGGGTTTTTTTCCTGAGATCAGATTCAGTTATTATTTATTAAGAACCTCCTTTATCTCAGGCCCTTTAATGTACACTTCTCATGTGGTAGATATTTTTATCCCTTTTATTAAAAAGGCAAAAATACTAAGGCTCCAAGAGTTTTGGTAACGTGCCCAAGGTCACACAGCTAGGAAGGAGCCGCACCTGCATTCTGAGTCTGTGCTCTTTTCACTATTCTGGGAGGCCGTATGGAGGGGGCTTGGGAAGCCCTTAGAATCAGACCAGACATTGATTTGGATTCCTGTTCTGTCTGGGAAGTTTTTTTAACATCTCTGGCCCCAGTGTCCTCATGTGTAAAATATGATTAATAGCTGTTATCACCTCCCAGTCATGTTTGTTACTAAGCCTGTATAAAGTGCCGACAAGAGTACTTGGCGCATAGTTCTGGATGAATCTTATCAAGTACACATTGGACATTCACTGTATTATGGTCAGTGTGTGCTGGGACCTGGGCATGTAGTTGCTACTTAGAATCTGGTGAGAAAGACCTATGCTAAGAGAATTTAGAGGCTTAGGACAGTTTCAAGGAATTACAGGGTGCTGTGGGAAGCATTTAAGGGAGAATTGTAACCTGTTCTGGATCAGGGAAATTTTAAGATCTGAAGGATAGGTGGGAATTAGAAGGATGGTGTGTGTGTGTGTGTGTGGTGTGTGTGTGTGCGCGTGCGTGCCAGAGGAGAGTATTTCAACCTAAGCAAAGAGACCATACAAATCCAGGAGAGCCCAGTGTATTCCTGTACCTGGAGAAGTCCGCTGTGGGAGAAAGTGCTGTAAGACTGGCTAGAAAGACAGGCAGAGGCCAGATGAAGGGGGGCCTTGAAGATCGGGGAAGGTATTTGGACACATTGTGTCAGTACATAATTATGACACCATCTTGCTTCTGTCTGCCTTCTTGGATTTCTAAGAGCTTCTAACAGGATAGATAACCATTAACTCCCTATTTCCACATTTTTTAAATTGAAGTACAATTGACATTGTATTTGTTCCAGGTATACAGTGTAATGATTTGATTATTTGTATATATTGCAAAATGATCACCACAGAAAGTCGGTTAACATCCATCACATACATAATTACAAACATTTTTTTTCTTGTGAGGTGAGCTTTCAAGATCCACTCTCCCAGCTACTTTCAGATCTATGGTATTATTAACTCTAGTTACCGTGACATCCATTACATCCCCATGACTTACTCATTTCATAGCTAGAAGTTTGTACTTTATGACCCCCTTCACCCCTTTCATCCACCCCCAACCCCCACCTTAGGCAACCACCAATCTGTTCTCTCTGTATCCGTGAGCTTGGTTTTTTATTTTTTGGGTTTTTTTAGATCCACATGTAAGTGAGATCATATGGCATTTATCTTTTTCCGTCTGACTTATTTCAGTTAGCATAATGCTCTGAATGTCCTTCCACGTTGTCACAAATTGCAAGATTTCCTTCTTTTTTATGGCTGAATAATGTTCCACTCTATGTATATGCCACGTTTTCTTTATCCATTCATCCATCAAGGGACACTTAGGTTGTTTCCATATCTTGGCTATTGTTTTTGTTTCCTTCAGATAGAGTTCCAGAAGCGGAATTGCTGGGTCATATGTTAGTTCTCTTTTTAATTTTTGAGGCTCTTCCACACTGTTTTCCATGGTGGCCACACCAGTTTACAGTGCCACCAACAGTGCGCAAGGGTTCCCTTTTCTCCACATCCCAGCCAACGCTTGTTATCTCTTGTCTTTTTGATGACAGCCTTTCTAACAGGTGTGAGGTGGTATCTCATGTGGTTTTGATTTGCATTTCCTGAATGATTAGTGATGCTGAGCAGCTTTTCATGTACCTGTTGGCCTTTTATATATCTTCTTTGGAAAAATGTCTATTCAGATCCTCTGCCCATTTTTTAATTAGATTGGTTTTTTTTTTTTTTTTGCTATTGAGTTGTATGATTTCTTTATATATTTTGGGTATTTACCCCCTATCAGAGAGATGATTTCCAGATATTTTCTCCGATTCAGTAGGTTGCCTTTTCATTTTATTGATCCTATTTCCACATTTCAAATCTCTTATTTTTTCTTGTTGTGCACACTGAAGAATGCTTTAAACTAGTTAAAGCTAAACTAGTACTGACAAAAAATCAAGGAAATGTTTAAAAATAGTGCTTAGTTTGGAAAGAGGCGATGTTATTGGTTAACAAGAATAAATTATTTCAGTTGAGCCATTTTTTAAAAAGAATTTAATTGGTTTCACAATATAGCATCCTTCTTGATGGTTTCAGATGGCTTTATTTGTTCATAAATAACTCCATTTGTTGATTTAGCCTCTTTTATCGTATGAATGCTTCATTAAACAAATGGAGCTCGCTCATTAGAGCCAAGTGGGGCTGTATTTAACCAAGTGGTGAAGTTGAGAGAACATGGTTATATTTAACAGTAAAGGCCATTTACCTGGCCTTTTGCCATCTGGAAACGCTAGTTAGTATTTCCCAGTATGAATCTTCAATCTGCCACCCACACTGATACTGGCATTCAGCTACAGGGTCACGATGTGAGAAAGGCCTACCAAAATATAAACTAAAGTGCTCTGTAATTTCTTTAGAAAACAAAGCAAAACTAAGACAGGAAAGAAAAGTACATTTTTCCCATCCTAGTCATTGTCTAGGTTAGAAGCCTAGATCTTCTCAAGTTCTTTAGAAACCTAAACAGCAAAGAATTTGGATTTTTTTTCTCTTGAAAAGGGCCAATCACTTGCAAGTTCTGATCTGGCTACAGGCTTACCCCTATAAGAAGAGTCAATCCTGAAACACCGAAAAAACAGCCCATAGACTGTCAGTTTTTTCTCCCCACATCCTGATCTCTCTCTACACAGTGAGTTTTGAAGTTTGAAAGCGCCAAGGTTAAAAGAAAAGTCCTTCATATAATCCTTGGGGCATTAAGATTATTTTAAAATTATATTTATCATTCCTAGGACCCACCAAAGTTTGCAAGAAATGTCTCTTCATCTGTTTTCTTTAAATCAAGCTAAATGCAAATCTGAGACTCTCTTCTTACTAGTATGGCAGGAAATGTAGTATCACCTTTTTGTTGGGCTGGCTCCCCCCACTGCAAGGTCTCTTACAGAGCCAACGTGCCAGGGAGTCCTCTGGTCTTCTGTGGAGTAACTGCTGATGTTCCCCACGTTTGAGCCTGCAGAGTCCTTCGCAGTCTTATCGCTCTGCGGTGTCTGTGCCTTGTAGAACGCAAGGGACCTTGCACTGACAGGGCCCGAGTGTCCATGGGCCGCCATCCTCTCAGGTGCTGTATTTCCCTTGGCCTCTGAGGAAGGCAGAGCACAAGTCCCTTCTTCTCCAGGAACTTGGCCAGCTTCCATGCCCTTCTCGGGAGTCCTTCTCACCTTCTCTCCCCCAGTATAGTTTCCTCAGTGAGCACAGGCTTTCGCTAGAGACAAGAAGATTGTCTTCAGGAATTTCAGCTTTCTACCTTGCAAAAGCCTATGAGGTAAGGAAGTACAGACAAAGATAGGCTTAGAAGAAATAGGGGAGAAGAAAAAGAAAGAGAAAGAACTTTTAATGTTTTCTCTGACTGTTTGCTGTAGTCAACATTTGTCCTGTTCGCTTCTGGCCGTCGTATTTTGAATAGTGTTTCTATATTTGGAGAAATTCCCACATTATGAGTCCACCTCCAAGTGTTAGAAATGAGAATGCAAATTTCTAGCCTCTTCTGCACCTTGGGCTTGGGCTCTCCAGTCAGATGCACGTAGGTGAGACCGTGGTTTGGACGAGAGCAGCGTGAGAAACGGGCTCTGCGCCGAGCATGGATGGCAGCAGAGTATGGATTTGGAGATGGTGGTGTTGTGGGGTCAAGGGCCTGGTGGAGACCTGACGTCATTAGTAGTTGCAGTAAGGTTCTGGCATTTAGGGGCTGGTGACAGGGACAGCTGCGGCAGTTTTCTCATCAAGCCAGTTCTACAGCGTCGTTTTGGACGTTTTCCTAGAAGTTTAGCCTTGAACTTGTTTCTCTAGCTATGTCAGGGATTCTGCAAGCTTCCCAGCATCCTTTTTTTTAACTAAAAAAAATCAGATTTATTGAGGTATAATTTACGTACAATAAAATTGTCCTTTTTAGGTTAGTTTGTTGAGTTTTGACAAACATTTATAGTCTTGTAATCACCACCACAATTGTGACGTCGAATATTATCATCACCCTAAAGAGTTCATTCATGCTCCTGGGCAGTGATTCTCTGCGCACACACACCCCAACCCCCGCCAACCCAGTTTCAGCCCCGAGTAACCACTGATGTGTTTTCTGTTTCAATAGTTTTGCCTTTTCCACAATATAGGATTTTTTTAATGGTGCCTCCTGCATATAGTCTTTTGTTTCTGGGTTCTTTCATTTAGCATAATGCCTCCATGTTGCATCTGTCAGTAGTTGTTTCTTTTTGTTGATGAGTAAGTTTCCATTATTTGGCTGTGCCACGATTGTTTTATCTGTTTGCAAGCTGCTGGACATTTGAATTGTTTCTAGTTTTTTGGCTATTGTGAATAAAAGTGCTATGAATATTTGCATATAGATGTTTTTGTGTATGTATGTTTTTACATCTCTTGGATAAGTATCTAGGACTGGAATTCTGGATAGTATGATTAAGGGTATATCTAACTTTTTTAGAAACCGAATGATCGTACCCCTTTGCAGTCCCTACAGAAGCGTATGAGAGTTCCAGTTACTCTGCATTCTTGTCCACACTTGGTATTGTCAGTCATTTTAATTTAACTCATTCTAGTTGATGTGTAGTGGTATGTCAATTTGGTTTTAATTTCCCTGTTGATTAATGAAGTTGAACATCTTTTCGTGTTCTTTTTACTCATTTGTGTGTTATCTATGGTGCATTTTAAAAATTGAGTCGTCTGTCTTACTGAATTTTAAGAGTTGTTTATGTATTATAAACACAAGTTTTTGATGCGTTTTGAAAATATTTTCTCCCAAACTATGGCTGGTATTTTTATTTTCTTGATAGTGTCTTTTGAAAACAAGAAATTGTTAATTTTGAAAGTCTCACTTATCAATTTTTTAATAGTTCATGCATTTTGTTTCCTAAGAAATATTTTCCTAACTCAGAGTCATAGAGACTGTCCCCTATGTTTCCTTCCAGAAATTTTTATAGTTTTACTCTTATATTTAAGTTTTTGATCCATTTCAGGTTAACTTTTATATAAGGTGTACGGTAAGGGTAAAGTTAATATTTTTGCATATGAAGGTTCAACTTTTCCAGCATTAATTTTTGAAAAGTGCATCCTTTTTCCCTTGAACAGCCTTGACACCTTTTTTGGAAGTCAATTGACCATATATGTGTGGATCTATTTCTCAACTCTCTGTATGTCTGTCCTTCTGCAAATCCCATGCTGTCTTGATGACACTAGCTTAATAGTAAGTTTTTAAATCAGATATTGGAAGTCCTCAAACTTTTTTTCCTTTTCAAAATTTGGCTATTTTAATCTTCACTTTTACACATACATTTTAGAAATAGTTTGTCTATTTCTACAGAACATCTTACTGGAATTTTGATTAAGATTATATTAAATCAGTAGATGAATTAGGGGAGACTTGACACCTTAATAGTAGTAAGTCTTTTGATTAATGGCAATGGTTTCTCTATTTATTTAGGTCCTTAAATTTCCCTCAGGAAAGTTTTGTAATTTTCATTGTATAGATTTTACAGATATTTTGTTAAAATTATACCTAAGTGTTTTTGATACTATTATAAGTGGTTTTATTTTTAAATTTTAATTTCCAAATATTCCTTGGTATTATGTAGAAATATAGTTGATATTTGTATGTTGACCTTGGATTTTGCAACTTTGCTAAACTAATTGGCTAATTAGAATTAGTTGCTTTTTTGCAGATTCATTATAATTTTTAATGTAAATGATTGTGTGATCTACAGATAAGTACAATTTTGCTTTTTCCTTTCCAATCTGTGTGCCTTTTGTTTCTTATTCTTGCCTTATTGCAATGGCTAGCACCTCGTGTTGAATAGACATGGTGAAAACAGACATCCATGCCTTGTTTCTGATCATAGGAGGAAAACAAACCATTAAGTAAAAGTTGTCTTTTACCATTAAAGATGACATTAGCTGGCTAGTTTTTGGTGGATGGTTGTTACCAGTTCGTAGAAGTTCACTACTCTTTCATTTTGAAGAGAATTTTTATAATGAATAGATACTGATTTTTGTCACTTTTTCTGTATCTATTGAAAAGAGTATGTACATTTTTTATTTTTTGGTATGTTCACATGGTAAGTTATATTGATTTCAAATATTAAGTGAACCTTGCATTCCTGGGATAAACATCACTTGTGTCATGATTAATTATCCTTTCTTTGTATTGCTGGATTCAGTTTGCTAATACTTGGCTAAGGACTTTCTGTCTATATTTACAGGAGATGCTAATCTGTAATTTTCTTTGCTGGATTATCTTGGTTGAATTTTGCTATCAGTGTACTGCTAGATTCATAAAATGAGTGGGGAGTGTTCCCTCTTTTTTTCTTTTCTGGGAAAGTTTATATAGAGAATTGGTATTATTTTTTCATTAAATGTTTGACAGAGTTTGCTATTGAAGGCATTTGGACCTGGTGTTATCTTCATGAGAGGATTTTGAAATGCAAATTAAATTCATTTTGTTTAATGGACATGGGCTGGCCATTCAGGCCATCTGTATCTTTCAGAGTGAGTTTTGGTACTTGTGTCTTTCAGAGAATTTGTCCATTTCATCTGTACCAAATTTATTAGCATAGAGTTATTTATAATATCACTTTATTATTCTTTGAATGTCTCTAAGATCTGTAGTTATGTTCCCTCTTTCATATCTGTGTTTTCTCTTTTTTATTCTTGATCAATTTGGTTAGAGATTTATCGATTTATTGGCCTCAGAGAACCAGCTTTTGATTTCATTGATTTACTCTATTTTTCTGTCTTCATTTTCATTGAATTCTACTCTTTATACTTTTCTTCTTTTGACTTGGTTTTGATTTTGTTTGCTTTTCTTTTTCTAGTTTCTTAAAGTGGATGCTTAGGTTGTTTATTATAAACCTTTCTTTTATAATGAGTGTTTAGGTGCTATTAGTTCTCTTCTAAGTAGTGCTTTCTTGCTTCCTATAAATTTCAATATGTTGTGTTTTCATTTTGATGCAATTCAAAATATTTTCTGATTTTACTTGTAATTTCACCCTTGACCCAGGAATAATTTGAAGTGGATTTTTATAAATATTTGATGATTTTCTAGATGTCCTTCTATTATTGAGTTTTTATTTAATTCATGTTCTTTGTATGATTTTAATTCTTTTAAATTTGTTAAAGTTTAGTCTGTAGCTCAGAATATAGTCTATTTGGTGAATGCTCCATGCAAACGGAAAATAATGTGTATTCTATGATGTTGGGGAGAGTGTCCTAAAAATCTCAGTTAAGTTCATCTGTAGTGTTGGTTAAGTCTTCTATATTTTTACTGATTTTTATCTATTTATTCTATGAATGAATAACAGAAGAGTATTTTAATTTCCCACTATAAATGTTTTTTTCTTTTCCTCCTTTTAGTGCTATCAGTTTTTCCTTCATGTACGCTGAAGCTCTGTTGTTAGGTGCGTACACAGGACTATTGTGTTCTTGACGAACTGACCCCTTTGTCATCATTTAATGTCACTCTTTCTTCCTGTGTTAGTGACCTGGCTCTTCTCTCTTCACGTGCTGCTGCTTTCTCAAACTCCCCACCAAGAGGGAAGGTCCTGTTGGATTTGCCAGGCACAATTGTATTTGGCATATCTTTTGAAGAGATCTTGTGACAGTTACCTCGTAAACAACTGTCCAGTCTATAGGTGACTGTCTTGCTCAGGTGCTGATTCCTGGTGCAATCACTTGTGGCCAGAGTGTGAATGAGATCCCATGTCCCAAACCATGGTGACCCACGTTTAAGGAATTGCTTCATTCTGCTCTCTCCAAAGGGAATTCTGGCTATGGTAGCAATCAGAGTGTCATGTCCATCATAACACTGGCAAACCTGGTTCCACTTTTGTGGCTTGCTTCTTGAAACAGCTAATTAAAATCACATTACTCACTTAGTTTTACATAAGGTTTTGCAAACACAGATGTCCATAGGAGTCAGGCAGTTAAGCTTACTCAGTAAAATGGGCTGTATTGTGGAACAATAGGGAACGGTGGAGACTGTGGCAATGTGGAGAGCTCATACTTTGTCTAAAGAGGTAGCACTAATTGCCACGTGAAATGCAGGCACAGTGTTACCAGCTCTTTCAGTTTTTCCAGATAAGTTGGTAATCTAGAGTTTTGTATTATTTAATTGTAAGTAATACAAAGTATTTAGAAACTCTGAGCGGGTCATATAATATAGGCCAAACCAAATATGTCTGTAAATCCTCTGTCACCTTGCCAGACTGTGGTCAGCCCTGGAAGGGGATTCCTAAATGGAATAGAGCGCCTGTGCCCATAGCCAGCTGTAACATCAGGAGAGGCTGCTAGTAATGAAAGACTTGCTGTAGAGGGTTCTGATCAAGTTTGCCCCAGGTGTTAGTGGCTTCTCCTGAGCAAATGCCACCCATGTAATAGACATGCCATGGCATGAAGGCGTCGAGGATGCAGATGTATGTACTTTTTGATCATTTGAAAAGTGACAAAGGAAGGTGACCATGGATAGAGTGAGCGTTGTTTCGGTAGAAGGCGTTAATCCTCCCTCTGGACCTCTATCTCGTCTCTGGGCCTGCTCTTTGGAACTGCACCTGAGGAAATAATTTCTGTACTCAGGTCCCCAGCATGCCGTTTGCCCTTGGTATGGTCTCTGAGGACTGTTTGTGGTTGAAAAGGAGAAGTCAGCGAGAAGGCACTGAAATAACATCTCAAGGGGAACCATAACCATGGAAATAAAATACTGCATACCATGGGCCATACACTCTGTATGAGTAGTCAGTGGTTCAGCCAGAAGATAAGGATGTGTAAGTTTATGGTAGTCTGCCTGTGTATACCAACAAGAAAGTGTGTCATGTAATATGGCGTAGAGTGAAGTAGAGATTTGGCAGTGATCCTGCAAATTGATTAATGTGGGCGACTAGTGCATAACAATGCCATCAACATTGAAAAAATTAACTAGATATTTACTTTTCATTTAATTTAGTACCATATTGATGGTCAAAATATAATTTATTGTCAGTGACTCAAACGTTATTTTTTAGTTCAGATGGTAGTTTTAAAAATATATATAATAATATAAATTATAGAGTATTTTATCTAATTAAAATTTGCTTAAAGTATGAAGAGAAAGTGATTTGTTTTAAAAATGACTGCAATGGAGACTTGTGGCATTCTGTAGTTCCCTTCAGAAAACAAGTATAGTGTAGAATTTTTATTTTCTGAAATTTATTTCAGTCTGATAGAACTACAAAACTGAATTTGAATAGGTTAAATGAATTTTATATTATGTTTTTCATATACAAGAAACAGCACTTATGAAATCGTATAAGCCAGTAAGCCTTTTGTGACTGCCGCTATTAACATTTTGGGTGAAAGGAGAACGTGAGTCTCCCGAACTGCCGTGAGATCCTTTTGATGCTTTGCTGACTGTATCCCCAGAGGGCAATGTTCTGGCAGTTGGGCTTGTCCTGAAACGTGAGCACATGCTCCACAGATATCAGCAAACACTTTAGTTTGAAATCTCAGTTGGATTGGCTGGGCCAGCCCTCGTTCGGAACCTCAGGCGTTCTGGCCTGATGGATTTGCAGGGGAGGTTTCCCGTCCTTTGGGTCTAGCAGATCTCTCTAAAATGTCCTTTGTCTGTTCTCTTGGCTTTGTGGTGTGGATGATCCCTCTTAAGGCTTTTAAGGATTCTCTGCTGCCAGCTTCTTTTTCTCTATCATGTGCCTCTTTGTCTGAGAGAATGTGAATTTCTTCCTGCTTTAAATCTTGGGAAAGAGGGGCCTAAAGAAAGAGTATAGACAACTGTGATTTATGATTTGAACTCCTCAGAGGAAACAAGACCAGGTGCTTTATGTCTTTCTTATTTAATTGCTAAGAGTCATTCAAAATTCATGAATTGTCTTAATTTTTCTTGGGTGAAAGTACTAAGAAAAGATTCAAGTCTGCAAACTGCTCCCAATTCAGCTCTTAAATTATGCATTTTACATGTAAATATTGCAAATTGTAAGATATTTTAAATGAATTTTTAATCCAATATTTAGCATTAAAGTTTAAATTTCTGTCTAGAATTTCAAACATGGAAATACACTTTAAAAGGAAATAGGATTTTTAGTTATTTATTTAATAAGATAGAAAATATTAATAATTTAAAATCTGAGAAACACCAATTTCTCTCCTTACTCTTTCTAAGAAATTTTCAATTATACTCAGTTCAATCAGTATGTTAAACAGGAATCCTGAGACGTAATCACAAAGCAACTTATGTTTTCCTTTTCACATCCCTTTAAATTTATTCAAGATCCAGTTCTTGTCCTAGATGAAAGCTTAAGCAGGTTACACAACTTTTCTGATCACTCTGAGTTTAAAAATAAAGAAAAACAAGAAAATCTCAATTTATGTACAAAAATATGTATGTAGTTCTCAGAATGCCAGTGATCCACTCTCTAGGAATCCAGAGATCTACCTCCATCTTCCTTCCACTGAGGTCTTGTCAGATGGCCCTCTTGGACAGAATCTCAGCTGGTCCTGCACCAGCGCTTTGTCTGTTCACATCTGGTCCATTGGAAACACTCAGATGCCCTTTGCCCTGACACATTCCAGGAATGTAGGCCCTTTTGTCGGGTTGGAATGGGATGGGACTTATAACACACCACGGAGCTCTAATAAAAAATTCTCTCCACGAAGTCTCTTTACTGATGTTCACTCCTGACCCACTTATTCCCTGCGTTGTTCTAAAGTTATATAGTCAGTTTTCAGCCACCTTTTTTGTGCAAATCCTTTAGGGTAGTCTATCTTAAACTTCAGTTTGGTATCTGATATCTTAATATCTGATGTCTTAGAGTCTTGGAAAACTTCCTTTTAAGATTCTGTTACATAGAGAATTCTGGTCACTGAAGAGCCTAACAGCCTTTTTATGTTAAATGTTTCTACCCACATGAGACTGAGAGTAGAACAGATGTATTTACAAAGAAATTGAGTTTTTATTGCTCCCTTCACCCTAATCATAATACAAGCAATAACATCATCATTTGTATTCTGAGATATGGTCTCTGGAAGAGTTTGGTATAGTAGAAAACATACTCTGTTGGAAATCAGAAGAACTTAACTTTTGGCAAGTCTATCTCTTTGGACCCTAGTATTTTCATGTGGAAATTTGAAGGAATTGAATTAAATAAGTCCAGCAACATGTATTTATTGAGTTCTGTTGAGTGCTTACACTAATGGAGTTCTTAGTGGACCTTACAGTATACTGGTGAAGAAATGTTAAATAATCACCCTCATGAAAGTATGGTTACCAGTGTGGATAGTGTTGAGAATGAAAGGAACACTACTTTATGGACCTGACCTAGGCTGAGGGGACAGGAAAGGCTCTTCTGTGAGAAGGTAGTGCTTGAGCTATCATGAAGGATGAATAGGAGGTTGCTGAGTGAAGGGACTGGGATGTGGAACAGAAGAAAGAGGGCAGAGCAAAGGCTCTGATTCAAGAAGTCAAGAAAAATTTAGTTGGTAAAATGGATCAGATTTGATCACAGATTGGGTTTGGGAGATGATTAAAGAGTAGAAGGAATCAGGAAAGATTTCTAAATTTCTGACTTGTCCAACCTGATGATGACTGGTTGAGCTATTTGCTACCACGGGGAACACTGGAAAGGAGACAGATATACAGGGAAGACAGGCACAGAGAGGAAGATAGAGAATTTGATCCTGGACAAGTTGACTTGAGAAGCCTTTGAGGTAGCTGCATGGAGATGTCTCAGAGAGAGTTGGATGTCAGAGGAGAGATTTGGGTTGGACAGAGACATTTGGAAGAGATTGGAATGTATATGAGAATTGACGCCACAATACTGGATGAGAATCTGTAGGGAGAGAGTTTACAAGAAAGAACAAGAGAAGGCAGCTCTGAGGGATGCCAACATTTCATAGCCATGTAGAGAAGGGTGAAACAGTAAAAGAAGCCTAGAAGTATCCAGAGATATAGGAGGAAAACCAGAAGTAAATTATATCACTGAAGCTAAGGGAAAAATGTGTTTCAAGAAGGAGGGAGCACGGTCATCACTGTTAGATGCTACTGAAAGTCCAAGAATGGTCACAAGAATTATGAAGCTACCAGAAGGTCTCTGGGAAACCTAGGGAGAACTATTTTTAAGACGTAGTAGGGGCAGGAGTGGATTGAAGACTGAGTGATGGAAGAGTCTATGCAGAGAGTGAGTATAGACAAAAAGATGAGTGGTGAAGTATCAGAGAGAGGGCAGTCCCTGGAGGGGACTGTGAGATGGAAGGAGGAAGGAATTTTCTTTTAAGTGGAAATACCTGAGGATGTTTACATGTTGCCAGGAAGGCTCCAGTGCAGCAGGAGAGGTGGAAGCTACAAGAGAGGGAGCGGTCAATGATACGATTACCAAGGAGGCCAAGAGGATGGGATTTAAATTATGCTCAGATGAGATGCTGGCCTTAGAGGAACTCCTCTAATCTAACAAGATTGAAGAAGAAGAGGATGAGGGAGATCGAAGCTGAGTTGTAGGTTTGGAAGCAGGAAGTTGAGAGAGTTTCCGTCTGCTGGCTTTGAGTAACAGTCCATACTAGTTTTAAATTTTGTGATTGTATGATATAGTAGTGATACTAATCATAGACATTTGTGGAATGATTTCTGTGTGTTGAGTTATGTGTGGTAGGTAAGTGTTTGTTCTCTGTAGATAAACCTATCTGAATTAGAATCCAGACCCTCCCACTTCCCATGGGACCTTAAGCTATGTGACCTTGAACTAGTTTTTATTCTCTCTGGGCTTATAATTTCTTCTGTAAAATGGAGATAATGTCAGCAGACACCTTATAGGATTAAATGAGAGAGAGTGTGTGTGTGGGGGGTATATATATATATGGTGTGTGTGTGTGTATATACACAGTGCTTAATGTGGGCTCGTTATATGGTCAGCGTGCTCTAAATGTTAGCCAGCAAAAGTAGTGGTACTAGTGACAGAGCCATCAGCCTCTGGTCCCGCCCTCCTCATACCCTTTTGATGATGTGATGGTAGTCTTTAGCCCTACGTTACAGATGAAGCAGAAGAATCAGAAATTGACTTATTAGGGGCCACAAAGCTAAGTAGATGAAAGAGCCAGATTTCAGACTAGACCTATCCAGCTTCAAACCCACAGTTTTACACGTTCTGAAAGCAGCTTACTAGAATATTTCTTCTGCAGCTGTCTCAATCCTTGAGATTTCCGAGTTAACTCTATGTAAAGATGTGAAGTCACGGAAGGCCGTCTTCTATAGCGGCTACCGCCCCAGACGCTGACGGGCTGCCCGCGGACCTGCACCGTTTCCCCAGCTCCCACCCTGTCCTGTGCGTCTACTCTTCCTTTACTTAAATGCTGCCGGATTTTGATAGTTTTTCCTGTCTACATCTTTCTGTTTCATTCTTAGTTTATATTGGGCATTTTTTTCCTTTTAAAAATTTGTATGAGCTCAGTTGGAAATTAGTGAATTGAGGGTGTACATGATCCTGTGTAGTTCAAGGCGGGCATATTCCCTTCTCTTCTTCCTCAGAGTTTTACCCGAAGAATGAAGCGATGGAGCTTTTGTCATTGTTTGGCTTATACACCTATTCTTAAAAACATCTCCAGTGGCATTTATTAAATCACTGTAACACATACACTCTCCTAACCCACTTGTACCCTACAAGGTAGCTTATTCCCCTGTTCATTGCCTGTTCCATCATCAAATAACCCCCCTTTTTTCCTGTTAATGCCTGAGATTCTTTCAACTTTCCCTTTTAAAACTCAGAGAATTTTCCTAATGTTATTTAACTTAGAGACTTTTCCTGATGTTATCAAGTGCTTTATGTTCTATCACAGATGGCTTATTTCCTTAAACATTTTGTCCTGCAAGCTTACTTTTGAGAACATCATCAGACTATGTGAAGAACATGAGATTCTGTAGAAGGAAGGTGTGATGTACGTTTATTTTTTTAACTAATTGTCATCATTATGGTATGTTGCTGTGTCACTTTTTTTGGGGGGGAGAATCAAGATAATAGCACTTCAAAATAAAACAGTTTGAGATACTGCCATGGACTTAATGTATTTTTTATGATTAGAATGCCTTCTTTCTTGGGTCTCCCTGACCTATTTTAATCTCCTGTTAGTCCCATGCTGTTCTGTAGTCCCAGGCAGGCAGGCATGCTTTTCAGAAGAGATAACAGTTGGTTTTGACTTCCCAGGAGTTGGCTCTGCTAAGTCACTGTTTTCTTTTTTGAATTTTAACAGTGTTCTTCAGGTATAATTTACATTCCAAAAATTTTACCCATTTAAAGTATAAAATTCAATTATTTTTAGTAAATTTGTAGGGTTGTGTAGGCATCATAACAATCCCATTTTGGAAGTTTTCCATCACCCTGAAAAGTTCCATTGAACCTATTTACATCAACCCCTCCTCCCTCCTCTCTAGCCCCATGCAACCGCTGATTCGCTTCTTGTCTCTATAGATTTGCCTTTTCTGAACATTTCCTATAGATGGAACAATGCAGTATTTAGTCTTTTGCATTTGGCTTCTTTCACTTAGCAAAATGTTTTGAGAGGCCCATCCGTGTTGTAACATTTATCCTTAGTTTGTTGCCTTTTATTTCTGAATAGTATTTCATTATATGGGTATCCCACATTTTGTTTATCCAGTCATCGGTTGATGGATATTTGTATAATTTCCATTTGGAGGTATGATATGAATAATGCTGCTATGAACATTCATGGGCAAGTCTTTATGTGGACATATATTTTCATTTTACTTGGGTAGTTTTCTAGGAATGCAATTGCTGGGTTGTATGGTAAGCTTATGTTAAACTTTTTAAGGAACTGAAACTATTTTCCAAACTTGCTGTACCATGTTCCATTCCTACCAGCGGTGAAGGAGGATTCCAGTATCTCTGCATCTTTGTCAACACTTGGTATTGTCTTGATTATATAGCCATTCTAGGGGATGTATAATAGTATCTTATTGTGATTTTCATATGCAGTTTCCTAATGAGTAATGGTGTTGAACATCTTTCCATATCCTTATTAGCCTTTGTTGAAATATTTATTCCAATCTTTTACCCATTTTAAAATTAGATTGTCTTTTTATTACTGAGTTGTAATAGTTCTTTATATATTCCATATACAAGTCCTTTATCAGGTATATGATTTACAAATATTTTTTTTTCCCAGTCTTTACCTTGGCTTTTAATTTTCTTAATTAAATCTTTTGAAGCACAAAGCTTTTTACATTTTAATTAAGTCTAATTTATTAATTTGTTTTCTTTTATGATTTGTGGTCCTGGTGACATATCGAAGACCTCTTTCACTAACCTAAGGTCACAAAGATTTTCCCCTATGTTTATTTCCAGAAGTGTTATAGTTTTAGGTCTTACCATTAGGTCTATGATACATTTTGAGTTGGTTTTGTGTATGCTGTGAGGTAAGGGTCTGAGTTAATTTTTTTTTTGCATATTAATATCAAATTGTCCCAACACTGTTTGTTGAAAAGACTATTCTTTCCTCCATTTAATGGTGGTGTACATTTGTTGAAAAACATTTGACCATAAATATACGGGTTTATTTCGGAGGTCTAAAACCTGTGCCATTTACCTGGTGGCCTATCTTTATGCTAGTGCCACGCTGTATCGATTACTATTGCTCTCCGGCAAGTTTTGAAATCGGATAGTGTGAATTCACCACATCTGTTCTTCTTTTTCAGTATTCTTTTGGCTATTCTAGTTTTTTGCCTTTCTGTGCATTTTAGAATTAGTTTGTCAGTGCCTATAAAAAGCCTGCTGGGATTTTTATTGGAATTGCTCTGAATGTGTAGATCAGTTTGGGGAAAATTGGTGTCTTAACGATATCAAAACTTCCAATCTATGAATGTTGCATATCTGCCCAATAAGACTAAGTAATAGTCTTATTTGATTTCTTTCATCAGCGTTTTGTAGTTTTCAGTGTATAGATCCTGAACATATTTTGTTAGATTTATATATAGGCATTCAATTTTAAGTGTGTATTGTAATGATGCTTTTAAGAAAATTCACTTTATTTCTCATCCTTCATCACCATTGCAAGCTTTCCTCAAACCTTATCAGTTGAAATCTCCCACGTTGTATTTGAATCTGGCCAAATACCGATAGCGTCTTACAAAATAGAGTAAATAGTCTCTAGTATTTTTCATTTGTAGTTTCTGAGAGGTAAAGGAATGAGCTGTTTTAATTATTTTGATGCAGTGCCTTCCCAGCAGTTGTTTAGTAAGACTGTCGTGTCAGTCTGTTCACATTACGACGATATAAAGCACACAAACCTTTTCTGAAGGGATTTGGACTCTCAGGGAAGGGCGAGCACGTAAACCCCCTCTCCCTCCTTGTGCAGGTGTGGCAGCTTCCCTGGAAGTCTCAGAGAGCCCTGGGAGCATCCAGGTGGCCCGGGGGCAGACAGCGGTCCTGCCCTGTACTTTCACCACCAGCGCGGCCCTCATTAACCTCAATGTCATTTGGATGGTCATTCCTCTCTCCAACGCCAACCAGCCTGAACAGGTACTTGCACTTCACCCTGCGCTACCTCTGAAGTAGTAGTCTGTTCAGAGGAGGTGGGTAGGAAAGCATCCTGAGTGCATACTTGATTTCTAGAATAGGGTGGCACTCTCAGTGTGCCTGTGCTGTTTTAGGTCCTACTCCTGTGTTGTTAGTCAGCTATCAGAAGAGCCTGTCCTCTTTTTAAAAGACTTTTCGAATTGACAAATGTCAAGGGGATCCTTCTGAGAATTTTATGTAGGAACCTGGAATTTTATCAAAAGACATTGCTGACAGGAAATACCAAGACAGAAAAAGCAAAGTATCTTTTAACAGGAAGGGGTTGGCACTAAAACAGGTGGGTGAGAGAGTACTTTTTAAACATAATGATAATATTAAGGAAGTAACATTAGATAGTAGTACTTGATTTATTTGGCTAATTTCATAAGTATTTTAAAATAAACAAAGCCAGGCATATTAGCCATCCTCAGAGTCTCAAATAAATTAGAGTACGTGAAAATAGAAGCCACTACCTAATATGTGTGTCAATTATAGGTAAAAGATCTGTAATTTATAATACCCACTGCAGAAAATAATGCTCAGAAAATTAATGAATTGTGATCATGACTATACCTCCATTCCCAAAGATAACTATTTGTCTTATGAAGGTTTTCTGCTTCAATAAGCTTATTACTTCCTAAAAATATTTGATAAGCTAAATTTTCTGATATGAAATTCAAATAGGTATATTTAGAAGCTTCTTTTATTTCTTTAAGCCATGGAAGTTTTCTAACTGGACTGAGCGTTTGAGATCATTTTATTCAACCTCATTATTTTAGAAGTCACTGGCAAAGAAAGACTTGACCACAGTTGCCCAAACACTTGCAGGAGGAGCTTGAATAGAACCAGGTCCCTCACTCTCAACCCAGAGGGCTTTTTGCAACACCATTCTGAGTCCTCTCCCATGGAGGGTTAACTTTGATAACAGAAATTGACGTAAGAACTGCAGTCATGGGCCTGTAACTCTTCTTCCCTCTTCTGACTTTCATTTATATTCAGTCTATAGCTGTGATCTACCATTTTGTGACCTAGTAAGCATGAGAATTGCAGTGCTAATATTTTTTAACTTTTTATTTTGGAATTAATTTTTTGAACTGATAAAATATTTATGGGGTGATAGTAGGATAGCATTAAAGACATTTTTTATATTCTGATGAGCTAAGCAAGGAAACAGTGTTATTCCAGTTTAGTATGTAAGAATTTAGACCCAAGATCCCTGTGCACGGGTGCTATAGGGAAAAGTTGATGACAGCTGTAAGATTAGAAAGCAAATTTTCCAACATTTGGTGCAGTCTACACTCTACCAGATAGTTGCTGTTGTATGTCTAGAAGGAGTGCACTGGCAATTGATTTATTTTGCTTTCTTTTGCAGGTCATTCTGTATCAGGGCGGACAGATGTTTGACGGTGCCCCCCGGTTCCATGGTCGGGTGGGATTTACAGGCACCATGCCAGCCACCAATGTCTCCATCTTCATTAATAACACTCAACTCTCAGATACAGGCACCTACCAGTGTTTGGTCAACAACCTTCCAGATAGAGGGGGCAGGAACATTGGGGTCACCGGCCTCACAGTTTTGGGTGAGTGGCAGGAAATGTTCCCCACACCTCGGCTGCGCTCAGGGATCTGCTCTCAAGCGGCTTCCTTCTGCCTGTCCTTCCATGCTCTCAGTCTGCGTGTGTCCTTTCCCTGTCTTCTCTCCTCTCTGTCTTGTCTCAACTCTGCTTCTCCATGCTTCCTACACATAGTCTCCCCAGCCCTTTCTCCATTTCAGGTGGCTCTCTAAAGCTTATTTCTTAAATGATTTTTCCTAAAGGTAGCACAAAATACCATCAAAAATGGCCTCATCATTTTTCTTAGGCTTCTACAGGATAGGACTGATTGTTGAGAGTAAATAAATAAAAAATTGTTAAAATGAGTACGAAGCAGAAATATCATCCCCTGTGAGGATAGGTACTGCTACTTCCTGTGTGCGTCACGCTGGGTAGGCTCACTACGGTTCTCGGCTTATACCCGTTGTCCTGGCATAATTTTGATATTACCTCCTTTTACTCTCAATTATATGATCAATTTGGTCTTAATACTGAGACCAAATGGATTTAGGACCTTTCACAAGGTTACATAGACAGACAGTAAACAAAAATAAACTTTAGCTTAAAATTTAGGTCTCTTGACTCAAACCAGTATTCTTTCCATTATCCCATGCGGTTAGACTGTCTCAAATTAAATCCATTCTCAACATGTTTTATTTCTCAATTCTGCTGCCTCTAAATTAAACAGTGCCTTCTAAATGGATGCTTTTGGTAGCAGCGGCTAAACTCAGTTCACTGGGGGAGACGGAAGAAGGACTTAGAGAAGGCTGGCGCTCTTGATTGTCCTCCATCCTGCTGAAGTCTCAGAATCTGCTCCCAGCTCCTTGTCAGATTCTCCCGCTTTTCTTTTCCTTCCCTTGCTGAGTCGCTTGAGGATACCAGTGCTGGGGACTCTTGCCTTTTCCTTCTCTGGGGGAGAATGTGCTACAGCCTTGGTGCCTTGTTCTCTCAGTCTTCGAACAGAATAAGAAAACTAAGGAGCAGGTCAGGGACTTCTATCCTAGAAACGCTATTCATTGTAATATATTAAAACTGTATAGACTTTAAAATACTCTGAGGACTGAATACAGAGTGCTAATGGAATTTAATATTATTCCAATGCCTCTACCCCAAGTTAGGTAACTAGCTTCCTACATCATCCAAGTTTTTTTTATTTTTTAATTTTCTAAAGGAAGAAGAAAAGCTTTTAATTCATCTTATATTTTACGCTACCTTCAAAGAGCTTTTTGGGTTCCCCTGTAGTGCCACAGCGGCAGTGTCAAAGGCGGTAAACTGAGGAGATTGGTTTACTCCATCACAGCAGTTAGGATTCTCTGAGTTTTTTTTACTCTTCCTGCCTTTACCCTCACCTTGCTCTCTCTTCCCCCACCCGCTTTCTCTCCTGGCTCCTCTGTATACTGTATTCATTTCCCACTGGTTTTGCAGGGTTGAGCACATTCGTGGAGAAGTCATTAGCATTACAAGTACGTCATCACTCGGATTTAAACTCTACAGCCTACATTCCCCAAGATGAGACTTAGTTTCATGGGCTTAGTTTATGTTTTTATTTGCCTGCTTTTTTACTACAAATCCCTATCTTCTTCCTTTAGTGTTCTTTTTAGTAATTTTTTGTTTCATGTCCTTTGTGTCCTTAATGGTCTTAATGATTACAAATTGTCCGCTGCATGACTCTCAAGTAGTAGATGTACTTGAACCTTACTCTAACTTCCCCACCATAAAGCAGAATTTGGTATAAAGTGGGTCTGTCTGGTTTTCGTTTGTAAAGTAACAAAGAACTTTGTACAGGTAGTCTTAGCCAGAGAGTAGCTGGCAGGGTAAGTGGTTGTTCTTCTTTGAAATATCTCCTCTATATCCGTCTATGGATGCTTGGGTTGCTTCCACCTTTTAACTATTGTTAATAATGCTGCTTTGAATGTGGGTATTTTCAGTAATGTTTTTAAAGGCAATATGTTGACATGAAGAATCTTAAGAATTCTTCTTTAGAGGAAGCAGAGTGAAACCAAGACCATAAGATACCTTGAAAATATAATCAAAGCATGTAGCCCCTCTTACATATTTGCTCCCTGCCAACTGAAGTTGTAGCCCTTGCACCTATGCCCTGTGAAGAGTACATAACTGTCCACTGCCTTCACCCGTGGGGCAGTCTCCTGGTTTGTGTTCCAAAAACAGTGTTATCTTGAGTTCCAGTGCACTGACGGTTGATGTCTCCTCCATCGTCATTTGGCTTACAGTAAATGTGTATTTTGTTGCTTCTGCTTCCTGTTATAGTTCCCCCTTCTGCCCCACACTGCCAAATCCAAGGATCCCAGGACATCGGCAGCGATGTCATCCTGCTCTGTAGCTCAGAGGAAGGCATTCCTCGACCAACTTACCTGTGGGAGAAGTTAGACAATACCCTCAAACTACCTCCAACAGCCACTCAGGGTATGTACGCTGTTGCTTTACCCGTTTAATTAGTTATCATGGAAAATTCTGATTCTGAGACTCACAAAGTAATTAATAGATTTTGAAAAATAACACACTGTATTTGTAACTGCCGAAAATGCCATCTGGCTCATTTTGTGTTTTCAGCTTTCAAGAGAATAAAACATTTCCTTTCTCTTCTAATTGCTGCCTTTGTGCAGTGTATCTCCTTCAGTGGTAACTATATGCAGAAATTCTGTTCCGTGATAGTGCAGATTTAAAGTAGCTAAAGGGTAGCTTCTTTGTGTTGGTAACTGTAAGGTAATCCTTGACGTTTACAACTGAGGATCCACTTCCTCCTTGAGGCACAGCTGCCTATTTTAGTGTGAGAAACATCAGCATGGTCATGAGGGGGTTAATCATCCTATTCTCAGCCTGGGGTCTGATTAGAGGAGGAAGATGGCAAAGGGAACAGGAAAAGGCCGTAGTTCGTGGGAGATCCAGGAGTTAATCTCACCAGATGGGTGAAGATGGAGGAGGCGTGAGTATCATTGATGGTTTTCTAGGTGTAAATCCAGCTATTTAAATTTGATATTAAAGGGAACACCCTTGAAAAACTGAGGAAGATTTATGAAATAAAATGAGGGAGAATTGTCTGTAAAATCTTCTATGTCAAGAAAATAAAATTTAGCAGCTTCGAGTGTTGCATTGTCTCTGATACAGAAAATGTGTCTTGTAGCCGTCTCAGGGCCGGTTTACGTATCTTAACTTAAAGAGCTGGCAGTTAATGGAGAGGTCCCAGACAACCTTAGTTATGCCTGAGAAGCTGAATCATATTGACGGTATGTGCCTGTCACAGAGAAGGAAAGCCCTTTTGATGTGGTGAAGTTAGATGAAATAAAGAACCTTGGCGAGCAGCTTCTTAAGAGCCTGTAAATTTCCTTTAAGAAGCCCAACAGGAATATTAACAGCCCTTCCCATCATCTTTTAATTAACCTGCCCCCAATTAATGATTTAAAAAAACTTCTTTTCAGCATAGTAACTTTTGGGTTATTCTAATAATGATTACTGCAATACTCTTGTTCCCTACTGATTTTTCATTGCTAAATGTTTCAGCCACACTATGGGCTAAATAGCTTTTTTTGTGGTCTAACTTGTTAATCTCATCATTGTAAGTGGCGTGTTTAAAATAGCTATTGTTTTGAAATCCTGAAAACCATATTCAAATTCCACATTTTCCAGTAACTAGTTTGATGACGGTTCACCTCGCTGGGCCTATGTTGCCTCTTTGTAAAATAGGGGGATTAAACAATATCGTTGCCACAGTCCTGTGTATCAGCATTAAATTTCTATTATTTATAACATTTCTGTGAAATATTAGGCTGAGTTTAGAATTACAAATGAACATTTAAAAGTGGTTGTTTGTATGTAAGTGAAGCAATATCTGTGGAAAGAGGCTTCCATACTTCCTTATTTCTAAATAATTGTATATCAGTCAAAGTGTTTGGTGTCTTCTTTGCAACTTGAACATTCTTTGGTACATTGCCTATAAACGTGAACTCGAATGCCAAAGATGAAAATGTTTGTCTTGTATATTTCAAACTCTGGATCACTTATCAGAATTACTTTGGATAACTTTATTTATTATAATAACATGCATTAAATGAGTCAGATTTTTAATTTAAATTTACCTCTTGATAGCTACATTAATAAAGTGGATCTCAAAACAGCATATAATCTCAAAATAACTTAGATCTTTTCAGAAGATTTACTTTCTAATTATGTTTGCAGTTGCTTAATATAAACTCAGGATGCATTCTCTTAAAAGAATATTTGGCACCAGGGAGGGCACCCGAAAGTCCAATTAGTGACAGGGACATAATATTTAGGGGTTAGAATTGTCCTTGAGTATAGGGGCTAGCTTGAAGGAGCTCCTTCTGGACAAATCTGGGACAATCTGAACATTAAAATAAATACATAATCTGTTGAGTAAAATGAGAACTCTTGAATCCCTACTGATAGATATAAATAAGTCGGCGGGGGGGGGGAAGGGAAAGCATTTTCTTATGGTAGGATGCTGACTAATGTATGTAGAAGGAATGATGGAGTTATAAAATCATCATCCATGTCAAAATAGTGGACAAAAGTTTGATGAGGAACAGGATATGTACATAGCCCCAAAGTGTGTCCAACAAATTACTTAATAATTACAAAGGAAAAAATGGTAACTTTATAGTGCAGAGAACTATTGGAAACAAACTGATTAAAGTGAACATTGCCAGTGACAAGGTGATATCCATGCCTCCTGATATATGCACTGAGAAGGATACAACATCACTGCTGTGCTATTCTGTCAAAAACACGTAACCCGAATCTAATCATGAGGAAACATCAAACAAGCTGAAGACAAAACTGTTCCGGATTGAATGAGACTAAGGAGTTAAAACAACTACGTTCAATGAAGGTCACTACAGTATGGGAATCATATTACAGTATAGAAATGTATCAAATTAATATATTGTACACCTTAAATTTACACAATGTTGTATGTCAAATATATTTCAAGAAATAAAGAAAAATAGAAAAAGAATCCACAGTTATATAGGGGGAAAGTGGGTCCATGGTCAAATAAATTGGGAAAAGACAAAAAAAAAATCCTAGATTAGAATCTTGATAGGGGAAGAAGAACCATAAAGGACATTATTGGAACAATTGGTGAAAGCTGAGTTTAAACTGTAGATTAGATAATACTGTTGTATCAATGTTAAATTTTTTGACTTTGGTATTTTGCTGTGATTATGTAAAGAATGTCTTTGTACTTAGGAAATAGTCACTAAGTACTTAGCGGTAAGAGGCATAATGTCTTCAACTCACTCTTAAGTAGTTCAGAAAAATATTTTTATATTTACTGAGAAAATGATAAACCTAATAGGGAAAAATGTAAACAACTGTTGAATCTGAGTAGATGATATACAATATTGAGTTCCGTGTAGTATCCTTGCAACTTTTCTGTAAGTTTACAATTATGTCAAAATAAAAGTAACTAAAAAATTTTCTTTATATAATTTATGTGTGGATACTTCAGTGAATGGAGAACCAGTATCCCATGAGGTACACTCCATTTTCATACGGAGGAATAATAAAGTGAATTTAGTGTTGTCCTCTTAGCATATAACCATTTTGAATTCTAAGATAAATGAAAACTATATTTAAGGTTGATATTCTTTGAAGCCAAATGTAGCAGTTTGGTCTGTGCTTCTAAGGCCTGTACAACTGGCCCAGGTTCCGGTAAGAGGAAACAGTGCATGAGACACAGTTTGCCGGGCTCTACACCAGTGGAGCTCAACAGAGACAATTTCGTTTGGCGATGTCTGGAGAAATGTTGGTTGTCACAGCTGGGAGGACTGTGCCACTGGCAGCTAGTGGGTAAAGGCCAGGGATGCTGCTAAACATCCTACAATGTCCAGGATAGTCTCCACAACAAAGAAATATCCAGCCCAAAATGCCAGTAAGTGAATTACATTAATAAATGTTCTCATGTTAAAACATCCTTGCATTTCTGGAATAAAGTCTATTTGATTGTGATTATTTTTTAATTTATTACTATATTTGGTATGCTAATATTCTAATAGAATTTTTCCATCTGTGATCATAAGTGAGAATGACCTTTTTTTTTTTTTTTGTATTCTGTTGTCCTGGTTCAGTTTGGTATCAGACTGCACATGGCCTTATAAAATGAGTTGGGCAGCTTTTCCTCCTTTTCTATCCTCTGAAACAGTATGAATGAGATGGATATTATCTGCTGATTTTGTAGAATTTACCTATTAAGCTTTGCCTTGCTGTTATGTTTTATTGGTAGATTTTTGACTATTGATTCAGTTTCTGTGATGGTGTAGGTTTGTTTAGATTTTTTGTATCTTTTCTATTTTTCTAGAAAATGTCTCTTCTGTCCGACTTTGTTCATATTGGCATCAACTCGTTCTTAGTATTCTCTATATGAAAACAGAAGAGTGCATTTACAAGTGCAGGTTCTGGAATCAGAGGAGGTGGTTTGGAATCTTGGCTCCAGGAATCATCGGCTGTGTGACCTTGTGCCTTAGTTTACCTATATGTAAAACAGACACAGTAACAGTAACTTCTTCACAGGGGTGGAATAAAGATTAAATGTAAAAAGTTTAGAATGTATAAGCACTTGATAAATATTGGTGTTTATATTATTAGTATTGTTTTTCCCTTGTGAATTTTATTTTATTTATTTTATTTTTTGAGGAAGATTAGCCTTGAGCCAACTGCTGACAATCCTAACTGCTGCCAATCCTTCTCTTTTTGCTGAGGAAGACTGGCCCTGAGCTAAAATCCATGCCCATCTTCCTCTACTTTATATGTGGGATGCGAACCACAGCATGATGTGCCACGCGGTGCCATGTCCACACCCGGGATCTGAACCAGGGAACCCCGGGGGTGCTGAAGTGGAACATGTGCACTTAACCACTGTGCTACTGGGCCGGCCCCTCTCTTGTGAATTTTAAAACTGTATTTATGTTCCCCTTTTCATTCCTAATTCTGTTTGTTTGTGCTTTTCCTCTTTTATGTTTTTGATCTGCTAATTCCAGCTTTATAAAACCATATCTATCCTCTTATATACCTGTATTAATTTCTTTTCTTCATTCATTCATTCACCAGATACTTGTTGGGCACTTACTGGGTGCCAGACACTGTTCTAGGTGCTGGAGATACATCCATCAACAGGATAGACGTCTTTCTCTTTGTAGAGTTTACATCCTAGTGGGTAGAGATCGGACATAATGAATCAGTAAATTGCAGAGTTTGTTACAAGGCGATAAATTCTATGGGGGAAAATAGATCAGGATAAAATGGATTAGTTGGGGCCTGAGGAGCTGCAAGATGCTTAGGGGAAGCCTCATGGAGAGGAAGATACTCTAGCAAAGATTTAGAGATGCTGAAGGAAGGCAGCATGTGACTCTGAGGGCTGGAGAGCGTTCCAGACAGAGAGAACAGCCACATGAACGCCCTGAGGCAGGAGCGCGCCTGGTGTTTTTGATAAACAGCAAAGGGACCAGCGTGTTTGGAGTGGAGTGAGTGAGGCGGAGAGTAGTAAGAGCTATTGTGTCCAGTTGCAGGTACTAGGAGATAGGAATATATATCTCTCATATGAAACATGTTAATTGTATTATTCAAGTATTCTATATCTTTACCAATATTTTATCTGTCAGCTATTATTTTATGAAAGAGGTGTTTTTAAAAATCACACAGTAGGACTCTGGATTTGTCAATTTGTTCTTGCACTTATGCCAATTTTTAAAAATCTGTTTGAGCCCATGTCATTAGGTACTTGCACGTTTGTTACATCTCAGTGATTCTCTATGTTTAATATTCATTTTTGCCTTATTTTAACTTATTAAAATTCCTATAGTAGCTTCCTTTGGTTGATTCTTGTTAATATGTTTCTATTTTATGGTTCCTTTACTTTCATGATTCTGTGCTTTATATTTTAGGTTTATCTCTTATAAGCAGCATGTATCTGGATTTAGTTTGGTTTTCAATCTGCCATCTGAGAGCCTCTATCCTCTGATTGATTGAATCCATTTACATTAGTTATGATTATGGATATATTTAGATTAATTTCTAATATTTTATTTTATTTATTTTGTTTTCTATTTACCGAGATTTTTCTTAACTTCCCCTCTCCCCATGCCTTTTACTGATTATTTGAGTGTTCTTTATAAATTATGCATTTTTCCTTCTTGGTTCCTGGGACTTCCTCTGTTGTCCTCATCCTTTCATAATTTAATACGGTGAAGAGAGATGATAAACTCTCCTGCTTGCTTGAGAACTCTGTGCACTACCTTGTACAGACATCATAGGTAGAGCAGGAGAGTATCTTAAATATCACCACGGTCCAACACTGTCAAGCTACAGGGGAGAAAACCCAGAGAGGATTCCAGGTTTGCCCAAGGTCTGGTGATAGACAGCACTCCCATTCGCCCGCCGTGCTTGGAAGCCTCAGGGACCTTGATTCTCCTCCTTGAACTGCCACTGCCGAGTCCTCTCCCAGTGAGAGTGGTTCCATAATTCTCTCATGGGGAGTAACAAAGTTTTCACCCACTTAAGTTGCTGAATAAACAGGCGCTTATTTTGTCTTCATCAAGATGTTATTCTGACTAAAGACAGGTTTCCCCCCTTGCTTTTTGCCTTCTGACATAAACAAGTCCCAGGCAATGCTCAGTACTCCTCCTTCTTTAAAAAATTAAATACCAGTGATTATCACAACTCTGTTCACTTGGTTATACATTTGTCCATTCTTTAGATAGGTGTGTATGTGTGTGTGTATGTGCAAACACACAGGCACAACCCTTATTCTGTGCAATTACCTCAGGGTAGATTGTTGGGGAAGGTAGAGAAATATAAATATAAAGAGACGCATCTCCATTCTAGAGCTCACTGTCAATGGAGGACAGATATAAAGGGATAATTATAGTACTACAGGTTTAATGCTATAAAAATGTTTACTGTGCTGTAAAACTAAAAAGATAGAAGTTTTAATTCCCCCTGAAGAGTCTAGGAAGAACTTTATAGGGAAAGAGATTCCTGAGCAGAAAACGATCTTAAAGTAGGAAGTAGCAGTTTTAGCAGGTAAAAGGGGGTGTTATCAATAGAGGGAAGCATATGTGTAAATAAAATCTTGCCAGTGTAAAAGTGTAACAGTTTTAAGTGAGAAGATCTATAAAGCTGACATAAAGATTCATGGGGATTTGGCCAGAAAGGAGGTTGGCAAGTTCAGGTCCAGGTTGTGAAAGGCATTATATAACATTCAAGGAGTGTGGATGTTGTCTTTGAGACTGTGGGTATTCAGTGGCATTTATGAAGCAAGAGAAGATATCCACATGTGCATTCTAGAAACATCTTCAGCAATCAAGGTGAGAGATTGGCAGCTGGGTCATAGATGGGAGGCTTTGATAGCAGCTCCGTCAAGAAATGATGAGGGCCTGAACTAAGGCCCTTGTGGTGGGGATGGAGAAGGGACAGGAGGCAGGGTGGATTCAAGAGAGACTGAAGGCAAAATCAACAAGACATGGGGCTTGATTAGATGTTGGGACCCAGCGAAGTGTGAAGGTTCATTCAGATTCTTGTCTTAGGCCATTGAATGAACAGTAACTATAGTAACTTAGAGAAAGAATACTTAGAGGTTTGGTTGAGGAAGGTAGTGAGTGAGTTAATAGTCCTCTGGGACTTCTGGATGGTGACTAAAATAATTATAATGGTAACAGGTAACATTTCTTAGGCACTAAGTACCATTCTCCTTTGAGGATTAAAGCTTAATAATCAACATAGAAATATACTGATTCTAAAGAATCTGTTGATGTCAAGTTAAAAACAAGAGCACTCAGAGTCAACATTTCTGGGAGCCGGACAGAAGCGTGTAGGAGAGAAGCAGTCACAGGCCAATCAGTCAGGCTTGCTCGTAGCTGTTGCCATGTTGGGAGTGTGTGTTCATGACTCTTTGTTGCTAATGGTGAGTCATTCTTGCAAATAAATATTAATCTCTTTATACATATTTTATAGTATATTTTATACAAATGCTATGGGTGGTATTCTAAGAAATAAGTTTTAGAAGCAAAATAAGTCCTTAGCTTGGTAATTTTGATGCATGGTGTGTGATTCTGTAGAATATTGTTAATACCAGGGGATCCAAATATTAAATTATTCAAATATTGCCCAGTAATGTTCATTGGTGTTTTCCAGAGTTTGAATATTTGCTATAGACTTGAGTTCTTTGTAAATACTTTAACAGCAGAAAGGCAAAGAGAGGAAGATGGGAAGGTTGCTGTGGAATACACTGACATGAAATCAGAAATGGATTTAAAATCTGAATTGGCAAAAGTAGTATCTGTTTCAATGGCAAAACCAAAATCAGGGCAAACAGACAAAATATGTTCATCATTAAATAAAGGAAATGAGCTAATATGAAGCAACGTCTGTCCTAACATCTGCCTCGAAGGCGCTTTGGACATTCTCTTAATGGGGACGGGTTCTCTCCCCTGTCCCTTCTCCGTCTACATCTTAGTTCAACCAACATCAACACAAAAATGAAATGAAATGTCCTATGTCTGGAAAATTTGGCATGAAACAAAGATCAAGGCTACTGGGTAATTCACTTAATGCTGTATAGTGTTTTCAAATTTTATTTTATTTTATTTTTTTCTGCTTTATCTCCCCAAACCCCCCTGTACACAGTTGTATATCTTAGTTGCAGGTCCTTCTAGTTGTGGGATGTAGGATGCCACCTCAACGTGGCCTGATGAGCGGTGCCATGTCCACGCCCAGGATCCGAACCCTGGGCCGCCGCAGCGGAGCGTGCGAACTTAACCACTCAGCCACGGAGCCGGCCTCTCAAATTTTATTTTAGAATTCCTGATGTTATCTTTGAATTTTTACATAGATTTTAATTTGGCATTTATTTTGTGTTGATGTTCCCTTTTTTACTATTTTTTATTATCAAATGTATCAGGTTGCAATCATTTTTTGCATATCATTGACATAAATAATTTTGTCATATTGCTTCAGATAACAATAAATCATGCATTCATTATTTTTTTCCACATAGTACTTCTGAAACTTTTATATAAGAAATGACTCACTATTATTATTATGGTCACTCATTATTATTTAAAAATAAATAAATCATACGAAAAATATATAATAATTTATGATTTAGGAACTCCTATCTCTCAACCTCAAATCCTGAGCATTAATACCTATTGGGAATTTGGAGGCATTTGACATTTTCCCAATTTCTTGACTGGTTTTTCTTATGATTCAGGAAAAGACAAATTTCCAAAGCAATGCCAGGAAGGAATTCCCATATGGACACATCACCAGGCACTGTCATGAGCTTGCTACACGCATTATGTCATCTAATCCTCACGGTAACCTAGAAGGCGGGGGCATGTTGGTAGCTCCATGTCACACATGAGCAAACTAAAACACAGATGAAGAGAACGTGACACATTCAAGACGCATGGCTAGTAGGTGGTAGAACAGGTTCCAACTCAGGCTGTCTGAGTCTAGAACATATGCTCTCAGCCAGTGCACCATCTTGTAGGCGGTTTGGATCTGGGAGAAAGGGTGGAAGTGGAGTGTACACTTATATGTGTTTCTCTCTGATTCGGAAGGACTTTCTAGTGCAAGTGCACAGCTTGTGTGGGCTGCAGTGTTGCTGTGGACTGAAACGGTGGGGTGTGATGTCATTTGTGCTTCCCAAACTGTAGTTCCACGCAGTTGAACTTTCCCTATTCTTTAAAAGAAAGAAGATCCAAAGAACATTTATTCCCTAACTTCATTTCAACAAATTACTTCTGTGCCAGAGCAGGCCAAGTGAAGTGACAGATTGAGGACTTAAGTCCATCTTGTGTCAGAAAGAGCCACATGCTTGTGGTTGGGAACAGTCTGGGGCTTGCTGAAGGCATGCTCCCGTCTCCACTTGGCCTTGACCACATGGGCAGCCCTGTTCTGCTTCTGGTAAATCCCCTCTTGCCAACGCCGTCTGCCTCATTCCCTGATTACATCCTGAGTTAGGTCTAGCATGGTACGTCAGCCTCGGTTCAGAAGACGTTTTTACATCCGTCTACTTGAGGAGTCTGCATCTATAGAGACAAAGGGGAGAACAGTGACTTCGCCTTTTAAAAATAACTTTATAAAGCAAGAATCTTTAAAGTTTACCTCTTTCTACATGCCAGAATGCCACTTAGATCAGCTGTTAAAAATTTCCCAAATTATCTCTACGGAAATGTTAACAAAATTGCTGGTTCTGTGTGAGCTGATCAAATTCCTAGAATTTCAGGGCTTAGGAAAGCACCACCTCCACAGTGTGTGGAATTCTGGGGTTGGTTGCCCAGAGATTATGGTTTTCGCGTGTGATGACATGAGGGCATGCATTGAAGATGGAGTTAGGCTGATGGCTTAGTTCAGTACTAACAGCGTTGGACTATCACATGGTTAGGAAATTTCCCATAGATGCACCCTGTAGACTATTGTGGTTTTCAGTGCCTTACTGGAAAGCCGTATGTGTGTATGGTGATTATGAGCTTTGGACGCGGATAGACCTGATTTTGCAGACTGCTGCTGCTTGTGTACTGGGTGATCTTGGACAAATCGCAAAGCTTCTCCATCTTTGAAAAGTAGGGAATATAAAACTAAGCTTGTCGTGAAGATTTGTTGACATAAGTAAAGCTCTTAGTACGCTGCTTGTGGTACACAGCAGGCACTAAAGAGAACGTAGCGCCTTTATTTCTTCATTGAGCACCTTTCTGTGTGCTGGATAATTTCTGAGGATGGTAATATGATGATGAACAAGACAAACCCAGTCCCTTATCTTAATGAGACAAGTAGGCAAGAAATTGCGGTAAGTGGGGTAAGTGCCAGCTCTAGGGGATATGGGTGCTGGGATGCATAGGAGGGGATTTGATGAAGGCCCGGGAAATCAAATAGGACACAGAGGAGGAGAAAACAGTTCCCCCCAGCCTGGCCCAAGTGTCTGAGTGAATTCACTGAAAGGCGTCCACAGAGTTGTTTGTTTTAAGGAAAGGAATATACAAGTGGAAACAAGTAACCACCAGGTATGTTGACTTGGGCGTGTGCAATACAATGCAAATGTCCAAATTCATCAAGCACTGTGTTCTGGTTAAGTAAGACCTCCATATAATATGGGTTTGACCTTTATGCTCTCATCAAAAAATACAAACAAAGCAAAAAAAAAATTTCCTGTCCCTGACCTGTCTATTGAAGTTAATTCCAGTGTGGGTTTGATGAGTCAGTCCTTTATTAACACTATCCACTATATTATGGCAAAAGGCAGAGAGATAACCAGGAGGGCTGGTGATGTCTGGACATCTTTCAGAATTCGTACACCCTTATTAGATGCCCCTCCTTTACCCCAGCACCTTGTATCCACTAGTGCTGGCATTAACCCGTTTATTGTGATTTCTTGCCTACTTGTCTCATTCAGGTAAGGGGCTGGGTTGGTCTTTTCTTTTTTTTAAAGATTGACCCTGAGCTAACATCTGTTGCCAATCTTTTTTTTTTTTTCTTCTCCCCAAAGCCCCCCAGCACATTGCTGTATATTCTAGTTGTAGGTCCTAGTTCTGCTTTGTGGGATGCCACCTCAGCACGGCTTGATGAGTGTTGCTAGGTCCGTGCCCAGGATCCAAACTGGCAAAACCCTGGGCCACCAAAGTAGAGCAGGCAAACTTAACCACTCGGCCATGGGGCCAGCCCCTGGGTTGGTCTTGTTCATCATGGTCTCACCATCCTCAGAAATCACTTCATACACAGAAAGGTGCTCAATAAATATTTATTGGTTAAATGACCTCATGAATGAACGCATGCCTGCTGTGGTCAGGTCTGCTTTTGCTGATACCTCTTCTCTGCTGCTGCCTTTGATCTAGATAGAAATTAAGATTGCCAGCAGATGAGGTAACTAAGTCTCAGTTTCATGTAAAAATAGTGAGCCTAGGGTAGAGAGAGCTCCAAGTATGGCCCCAGAAATACACGGACTTGGTGCCGGAAATGTGCCATCAGGAGGCGTTTCCACTGACTCCTAGATTGGCAGCCCTTCTGAGTGGTTCAGGTGGTTGGATGTAATTTGTTCTGCCTAAGGGAGGCAGTGAGGCCCAGAGCTTAGAGGGAGGACAGCCTTCCATCCAATTCCAAATCTGATGACTAGCTGTGTAACCTTACTGCTCATCAAAAGCCTCAGTCTCCTTATCTATTCAATGGGATTAATGATAATAGAACCTTATAGAGTCATTGTAAAGATTGAGATAATATATATAAAAGCTTAGCCAATGCTTGGTACATAGTAATAACTATTAACTTTAATTTTTATGATTACTATAAGTTATGTACATTTTATTTATAAGGAATAAATAATCAAACTATGCTAATGTTGATGAATTACTAAAATGTGAACTACTGAAACATTGCTTGGGAATATCGATGTGGTGGCCTTGCAAATGTACTGCTCAGATCTCCTGCTGTGGGGAACATAATTGACTGACAGCCCCAGCTGCTTCCTCCAAGATCCGCCACTGCTTCACCTGGGCAGCTCCCAACCAGTGACTGGGCACACTGGGGCTACTAATGCAGGCCGGTTCCTGCAAGGTGCGGGACTCCTTTAACAGGTGACGTCGGCTCAAGGACTCCCCATCAGCCTGGTGGGGACCCTCCATAACACTGTGCTGCAGTCTGAGATGCTCCCTACTGATCCCTCCTTCCTTCCGGCTCCTCTTCACAGGGGCCAGACCTGCTCTGCAGTCTGAGGCTCTGCCTGCCTTCTCCAGCTTCCTCTCTGCTTCCTTTACTGGCATTTCCTCTGGTAAACCTTGTCTTGGTGTCTGCTTCTTGGAAAATCTGGACTTACACAGACAGTTATAATGGTTGTTGGGAGTAACAGTCTGCACCCTTGAGCACAGAGTGGATACTTTTTCCATCAACTGTGAAGTGAACATTATTGTAATAAGTTTAACCTCATCTTTATGTTATTGCCTTTCCTCAGAATTAAAATTTGGTGTTACTGATCGTAAATTCTCTAGGATAGGCGTTAGCCGCTGTTTCCTCAGGGAAGGCTGCTAACATTTAGGACCTCTCACTAATCTGCAGATTAAGGCGTAAGATTGCCCTTAATTAGGACAGTCCTCTGTAGCTCCAGTCTTTAATGTGATGTCATGGTTTTAGTCTTTAGCATTCATGAACCAAAAAAGTTTTTTTAAAAACAGCTATTATAGCTCTTCAGTGTTTGTCTATTTTTATAGTCTTATCTTCTGCTAATTTCTTTGGTTTTCATATTTTTTCTCCTAAATCCTTACTTGATTATTATTTTTGTGACAGATCAGGTCCAGGGGACAGTCACCATCCGCAACATCAGCGCACTGTCCTCAGGTTTGTACCAGTGCGTGGCTTCTAATGCCATTGGAACTAGCAGCTGTCTTTTGGATCTCCAGGTTATTTCACGTAAGTATGTAAAATTCTGAGTCCACTCTGGGTCTGAGACGCCAAGGTCTCTGTCAAACCAGGAAATGAAGAGTTCTGCTGAATTGTTTTTAGGTTGTTCAAAGATGAAATAGAAATTCTTTCGGTTTTAATCGTTATTGAAAATATTTTAGGGGCTGGCCCTGTGGCCGAGCGGTTAAGTTCGCGCACTCTGCTGCAGGCGGCCCAGTGTTTCGTTGGTTCGAATCCTGGGCGCGGACATGGCACTGCTCATGGAGTCACGCTGAGACGGCGTCCCACATGCCACAACTAGAAGGACCCACAACTAAGAATATACAACTATGTACCAGGGGACTTTGGGGAGAAAAAGGAAAAAAATAAAAAAATCTTTAAAAAAAAAAAAGAAAATATTTTATAAATGTATTAGTATACTTTCCAGCCTCAGCAATGTGACATCTTCTTTATGACAAAATGTCTTTCTCCTCAGGATCCTTAGAATCAAGTCAGTTTTGATTATATAGTACTACAGATGTTATAAAAATTTGTGAGGATCTTATAGCCATGGCAAGACCTCCTTGCATTTTCTCTGTATCCCTTACATCTCCTTATTTGTTAGGTGGCCAGGTCATAAATAAGAAGTGCAGAAGTTTTCTCTTTAGTGGAGAATTCTGGGTTATTTGAATACCCGTTGCAGACGGGAGTGGTCTGGCTGGGAGGAGGTGCTAAGTTATCCCACCGATTGCCAGGGTTCCTTTGGGCCAATCAGGCAGGTGAGCATCCTTTTCCTGCTCCACTCTAGGTGTTGCTCTCCTGAAACACTGAGCCATGTAAGGTTCATTCCTTCAGTAAATGTCTGTGAACCTACTGTGTGTTAGTCCCAGCGACTGGGGATACAGAAAGTTAACTGAGGTTTCGCTTTATATGGATGGACTACATTAGGCAATTTTGTACATTTTAAGAAGATTCTATGGTAGTTTATAAAGTTGCATGTGTATATGCCATTTCTCTCTTTCTCGCTTCTCTTTTGGTTCTTTAAATCTACCTTAAATATATTTTGCAGCCCAGCCCAGAAGCATTGGACTAATAGCTGGAGCCATTGGCACTGGTGCAGTCATTATCATTTTTTGCATTGCACTAATTTTAGGGGCATTCTTTTACTGGAGAAGCAAAAATAAAGAGGAGGAGGAAGAAGAAATTCCCAATGAAATAAGGTTTGTGTGTCAGATAATTTGTCTTGCATAACTAATGTCTATTTCTATTCATTTTGGCAGCTACAATTTCTTTGCTAATCTTATGACTGTGATGTTCAAGACAGTTAAAGCAGCCAAATAATATTTTCTTGTTATATCATTTTTCCTCATGGTGCTACTCAGTTTTATTTACTGGATCATGAAAGGGGAGGAGGGTCGAGCATGTGCCTAACTAGGAGGACCCAAGGGAAGAATTTCCCCTCTCCTCCCCATCTCCAGGATAGGTGGGGTTAGGTGGCTGCCACAGTAGAAAAGTTAGTTTAAAACCTGTGTTTAACATTGGCATTTATAAGGGATGAGAGCATAAAGCAAGAAGGAGCACCGTAAGAGCATACCGGTACCTGTGTCCACTGAGGCCAAAGCAGGATGGCTTGGTGTGAAAGACAGTTCCATCAAGAATATGAACGTCTTAAGAAAACAGTGTCAAATGGTCTTTAAAGAGAAGTGACTCTTGGCAAATTGTCGAGATATGGGGGTTCAAGCTCAGTGTCAGATTGCATCACGTTATATCCTTTTGAAAGTGCTTTAATGACTCCAGTCTGCTTAGCATGACATACACGGCCCTTCAGGATCTTTCCCCGCTTCCCTGATCCCTTTGTGTTCCAGTCTGTTTTGTATTCTCTCATGCCTCAGGGTCTTTGCACAAGCCACCACCCTCTTCCTTCCCTTTTCATCCAACCCTTCGGTAAATTCCTTGATCTGATTCAGGTCTAGTCCAGGCATCACCTCCTCACAGAAGTTGAGCCTTTCAGACTTGCAGATGCTCTTGCATTTTTGTCACCCCCGTTTGGCCATAATCTTCTTGGCTATAGGAGCTGTGTCTTTTTAACATGAAACATCTAGTAGAATGCCTGCTGCTCAAGAAATGTGAAATGAATTAGTTAACATGTTAAATTAAATTAATGACTTCTCCTAGCTTCTTGTAATTCTTAAGGGTTAGGACTTTGTGGGGTTAGATTTCATCCCTGCATCAGATTACCAAGGAAATCCTCTCATCAGCACACCACAGTGATATCTCAGACCCCGAAGTGTAAGAAAGTCAGGCAGCTCTAACCATTTCCTGGAGTTCCCCATACCTGGGGTTTGGTTTCCCAGCTATCTTACAGCAGCTGGCTCAGCGGATTTCTTCATGGACTATTTTCCTATTTAGAGGGAAAAAAAAAATTTACACGCACACACAGACACACACATATATAAAGATACATAAACATGTACATATATATACAGGCACACATATATACTTTTCTTTTTCAGTTATATTGGAAGGCATGGTCTTTGAGAGATTTGGTATTACCTTTTTTTCTCTTGGAGATTGAGAAGCTGAGGGAACTATTTTTCCTGAGCATTGTCTCAAAGGGAATGGATGTCAAAGCTGAGGCACCAGGACTGCTGGGTTTGCTTTCGGCATAATATGGTCTGTCCTGAGGGTTTGTATCTTGCAGACACACTGGCCGTAACTTAAGAGGAAAGAGTTCTGGGCAGGAGGGAGGGTAAACCTCAAGTGAATCCTAACAACAATTTTATTTTTGTTCCGTTTCAGAGAGGATGATCTTCCACCTAAATGTTCTTCTTCTGCCAAAGCATTCCACACTGAGATATCCTCCTCAGAGAACAACACGTTGACCTCTTCTAACACCTACAACAGTCAGTACTGGAGCAGCAATCCGAAAGTTCACAGAAACACGGAGTCACTCAACCACTTCAGTGACTTGCGCCAGTCTTTCTCCCTCCACTCAGGCAATGCCAATATACCATCCATCTATGCTAATGGGAACCATCTGGTCCCAGCTCCACATAAGACTCTGGTAGTGACAGCCAACAGAGGGTCGCCACCACAGGTCGTATCCAGGAGCAATGGCTCAGTCAGCAGGAAGCCGCGGCCTCAGCACACACACTCCTACACCGTCAGCCAAGCAACCCTGGAGCGAATTGGCGCTGTTCCTGTCATGGTGCCAGCCCAGAGTCGGGCCGGGTCCCTGGTATAGGACGTGAGTGGACGGAGCATTCAGGAAAGAATCAGTGGACTGCCCCATGCAAGGGGGAGGGGAGGGTGGGTGTGCGCTCGGAAAGAAACACTTTCCTTGTAGCGATACCAGTAAAAAGCGCAAAGAAGCAGGCAGTGCTGTTACCTGGCCACTAAGAGTTGTGTAATGAACTGGAATGTTCCACCATGAAGACTTGTTTCACCACCACAGCTGTCCCAGGATTCTATTCAAAAAGCTGGATCTCAAAGATGTGCCAAGCCAAGGAAAAAGATGCGAGAGCAGAATAGCACTTAAAGCTGAAACTGCAGTCCAGATGGGCTGGTTCTTTAATTCATGCCTAACTTAATAATTGTTCAAGAGACTAAAGTGCCAGACAGAATTTAAATAATGAAATGATTTAAAAAGATAGGCGTCTTTAGTAAAAGTAATGAGCAGCCCTGGGATACGTTCTGCCTCCCCCGTCCCCTCTTTGAAGAGGGCTTAATGGCAGAAATGGTTAATATCGGTCCCCACAGGGCTGCCTCTTGTATCATAGAATCAAAACTTTTTGCACAAACAAAATTCAGTAAGAAATAGGGGGAAACAAAAGAAACTTCTCTGAGAAGCCCGTTCCTATTTATTTATTTATCTCCTCCAGAACCATGAATTTCATATTTGGAATATTGCTATACGGACAGATTCTTGCCTGTCTATGTTTTTCTAGGGTCTGTTACAGGTCTGTGACGTTTACTGTTCATTATTTCCTGGAAAAAAATTTTTTTTAAAGAAAACTAATGGTTTTTAAAAATCATACATGAGAGGCATTGGGCTAGCAAAGCAAAGGTGACACCATGTGCTGTGAGTGTTCACAGAGCCCAGCAGGAGGCCCATCGCGGAAGAGCTGGGTTGAGTGGGCAGCACGAGAGCAGGAAGGCAGGTCTCAGGGGCGTCCGCTTGCTGACAGCCTCTCAGAGCTGGGCTGTCCAGGCCTCCCTGGCTATCGCAGTGGGTTCTTCTTAATGAGGGCAGCACCTGCTGCCTTTTGTACTGAGGTAGATAACTTTCTCCTTGTTTGACAAGTCGAGGTTAGTAGGTTGTTACAGGCAGGGCAGGAGTTGTTTTGTTCTTTTCCAAATAATTATTTTGCAAAAGAGATAAGACTGAGACAAAAGGCATGTCTTCAGATATGCTCCTGGGAGGGTCTGCCCTGTATTTATCACAGCTCAGGGTTGCAATTTCGCCCAATTGCGTTTTACACCTCTGTAAAGAGGCTCCTTTTGTGATTAATTACCTGGCTTGGCTGGCCTTGCAGTTCACCAGATAATTTACAAACTCCTCATTCTATTTGTGCCGCGTGGATCTGCCTATACTTGCATTGGTGGCTGATTCGCCTTAATCACACTTTGAGCAACACATGAATGATTTCTTCCCAAATTTGTTTCCTAAATTATTTACGACACTGAGCTTGTGATTTGATGAGTATCTTTTCTATCCCAATTCGTCTCACTCCCTCTTCCCACTTTTTCCCTTTTTGCCCTCTTTTCCTGTAATCACAGTTGTCACAGGGAAGGCCTCCCGATTTTCAGACCTATTTGAATAAATGGAACCCAACAGCTGCAGCGTACATTCGTTTTCTGAGAGGGCTAAGCTCAGAACCTAACCATTGCAACCATTCCAATATTGATGAGAAACTAAATTTACTTTAGCATTACTTATTTTTTCCATTTGATGGTTCTTGACTTTGTAAAAATTTAAATAAATGAATGTCTATACTTTTTATAAAGAAAGTGAAAATACCATGACAGAAAAGCTGATACTATCAGATGTTGTTTAGAAAGCATTTATCTTGCATTTCTTTATTCTTTCTAATTATCTAAATTTCAATAAAAGTTTATTCATATAAAAACAAGTTGTCTTTAATTATTAATTACTAATGAATATATGGTTTTTTTTTAAAAGATTGGTGCCTGAGGTAACATCTGTCGTCAATCTTCTTCTTTTTTCTCTTTTTTTCTCCTTTTTCTCCCCAAAGCCCCCCAGTACATAGTTATATATTCTATGGTTTTGTATTTAATGTTTCCCTTAATGTTATAAGCATTTTCCATTCTGTTAAATACTATTCATAATGACTATAGTGAGCATATAATATTCCAAAATTATTTCACCTTACTCTTATTGTTAGAAATTTGAGTCCAATTCTCACGTGTATGACTGAAGATTTAATGGTCCTTTTCATCCATTGAGCTGTTTTCATATTTCCTGTCTGAAAGTTCATGAAGACAAAGCCCATGACTTTCACCCCTGAATCTCATTACCTAGCACAGTGCCTAATATGGGTGTTGAGTAGATAAATGACTGATGATTTCTCAACTGGATTTGCGAAGTTTCCGTTCAGAAAGTTATGACCCTGATTGATTGTGGCTCTTGATATATATTGACTCATTCCTTTAACTTTTTATTTTGAGATAATTATATATTTACATGCAGTTATAAGAAATAATAGAGATTCCCATATCCCCTTCACCTAATTTTTCCGAAGGGTAACATCTTGTGTAACTATTATACGGTTTCACAAATTGACATGGATACAATCCATCAACTTTATTCAGATTTCAGCAGTTATAGTGCACTTATGCGTGTGTGTGCGTGTGTGCTTGCACTTAGTTATATGCACTTTTGTAGTCACAGCCACCTCCTTCCTTCCCAAGTCCCTAATCCCTGATCTGTTTTCCAGCTCTACAGTTTTGTCATTTCAGGAATGCTGTATGAATGGAATCATGCAGTATGTAACATTTGAGGCTTGGCTTTTATTCACCAAGCATAACTTTCTTGAGAACCATCCAAGTTGTTGCATGTGTCAATAGTTCATTCCTTTGTTGCTGAGTGGTATTCCATGGTGCAGATTACCATGGTTTGTTTAACCATTTACTCATTGAACGATATGAAGGATATTTGAATTGTTTATAGTTTGGGGCTATTAAAAATAAAGCTAGTGTGAACATTTCTTACAAGTCTTTATGTGAATGTAGGTTTTCATTTCTTTGAGATAAACGCCTAGGAGCGCAGTTGCTCTTGCACCATTTGTTGAAGTCTATTCTTCCTCCTCCGGTGAATTGCTTTGGCCCTTTGAAAACAATAATTTAGATGTATTCGTGTTGACCTCTTTCTGAGTTCTGTAGCTGTTCCACTGATCTCTCTGTCTTTTCCTCCACCCAAAGTATGCTGACCACTGTAGCCATTTAACGAGCGTTGACGTCTGGTAGAGTGATTCCTTCCGCTTCATTCTTTTTCAAATCATTTTAGCTATTCTAGGTCCTCTGCCTTTTCATATCAATTTTAGAATAAGACAGTCTATGCCTGTAAAACACCTTGCTGTTTTAATACGAATTGCATTAACCCTATAAATCAATTTGGGTAGGACTGGCCTCTACTATATTGAGTCTTCCAACCCATGAACATGACCTGTCTCTCCTTTTGTCTAGGTCTTCTTTCATTTATTTCATCAGCATTTTGTAATTTTCAGGATACAGATCCTGTACATGTTTTATTAGATTTATTCCTAAGTTATTTAATTTTCTTTGAAGCAATTGTAAATGTTACTGTGTTTTAAATTTTAGTTTCTATCTATTTGTTGTTAGTAAATAGAAATGTGATTGAATTTTTTGTATTGATTTTATATTCTGCAACTTTGCTGAACTCACTTCTTCAGAGTTTGGTTTTTTGTTTCGTTTTGTTTTTTGTAGATTCCTTGGGATTTTCGACATACATAGTCATGTTATCTGCAAATGAGAACAGTTTTATTTCTTGGTCTTCAATCTGTATGCCTTTTGTTTTTCTTGCCTTATGTCAATGATTGGAACTTGTAGTGCTATGTTAAATAAAAGTAGGGAGTGTGATGGCCCTTGTTCCCAGTCTTGGGGGAAAGCATTCATTCTTTTACCATTTAGTATGATGTTGCAAGTTTTTGTAGATGCTTTTTATCAGTTGAGGAAGTTTCACTCTATTTCTAATTTGCTGAGAGTGTCTTATCATGTGTATGTGTGGGATTTTGTCAAATATTTTTTCTGCATCAATTGATACAATCATATGATTTTTTTTCTTTAGTCTTTTAATAGACTGGGTTATTCTGACTGATTTTCAAATGTTGAACCAGCCTTGCATGTCAGGAATAGATTGCAGTTGGTTATGGTGTATAATTTTTTTTTAACATTGCTGTATTTGATTTGCTAATATTTTGTTGAGTATTTTTATTTGTAAGTGCATAGAATTATCTCGTAAAATCATCTGTGCCTGAGATTTGTTTTTCAGCTTTTAAATTATTAGTTCAATTGCTTTAATGTTATAGTATTATTCAGGTTATCTGTTTCATCTTGATTGACTTTTGATAGTTTGTGGGTTTTGAGGAATTGATCCCTCTCTTCTAGCTTGTCAATTTTGTAAGTGTAAAGGTTATTTGTATTTTTCCCTTATTCTTCTAATGAGAGCAGGATGTGTACCAATATCCCTTGTTTCATTCCTGACATTGGTGATCTGTGTCTTCTGTCTTTTTAATTTTTATCAATCTTGTGTGAAGTTTGTCACTTTTGATTCTTTTCAAATAAACACATTTTTCTTTGATTGATTTTTTTCTGTTTTTCTGTTTTCAGTTTTATTGATTTCTGCTCTTTATTATTTCATCCCTTCAGCTTGCTATGGGTTTATTTTTCTCTCATTTTTCTAGTTTCTTGAGATGGGAGCAAAGAATTGAAACTCTTTCTTCTTTCTTAGTCAGCATTTAGGGCTATAATTTCCCCCCCCCCCCCCGCCCCCAATACTTCTTTAGCTGCATCCACATATTTTGACATGTTGTATTTTCATTTTAACTCAATTCTGTGTGTTTTTAAAATTTCCTATGAGAATTCCTCTTTACTCGTGGATTATTTAGAAATGTGTCAATTTCCAAGTTATTGAAGTTCTCTGGTTGTCTTTCTGTTAATGATTTTTAGGTTGAAATTAGAAAAATAATTGTATTATTTTAGTTCTTTTAGATTTTTTGAAGTTTTTTTTATGTCCTAGGACATAGTCTGTGTTGGTACATGTTCCATGGGCTCTTAAAAAATGTTTATTCTGCTGTTGTTGGGTGGAATGTTCTGTATATGTCAATTGGATCCTGTTGGATGCTTGTGTTGGTCAGTTTTAAATCCTTACTGATTTTCTATCTAGTAATCAGTTGCTGAAACTGGGGTGTTTCAACTATTAGTTATTAGTTGGTGTCCCCAACTATTATTGTAGATTTGTCTGTTTCCCCTTTCAGCTCTACCAATTTTTGCTTCGTGTATTTTGAGGCTCTTTCTTTGGTGCACATATATTTAGAATCTTTATGTCTTTCTGGTGGATTGATCCTTTTATCATTGTGTAATGTCCCTCTTTGTCTCTAGTAATTTTCTGTAAAGTCTACTTTATCTGGGATTAATTTACCACTCCTACATTTTTTAAATTAATGTTTGTGTGGTATACTTTTTTCCATCCTCTTATAATGTTCCTATGTCATCATATTTGAAGTGAATTTCTTGTAGACAGCATATTGTTGCATCATATTTTTTCATCCACTCTGCAAATATCTATCTTTTAATTCGTATATTTAGACCGTTTACATTTAAGGTAATCATTGATATATATAGGGCTGAAATCTATTTAATTTTTTGTTTTCTGGGTTTTTTTCCCCCTCTGTTTCTTATTATCTGTTCCTCTTTTCTTACTTTCTTGTGAGTTACTTGAATAATTTTGATTTATTTATAGTGTTTTTGAATATATCACTTTGTATAATTGTTTTTAATGTTAATTCTAGGTATTACAGTAAGCATACTTAACATATCACAGTCTACTTGTATTGACGTTTTACCACTTTCAGTGAAGTGTGAAAACTTATTTCCATATATATCCCTTTTCTTTCCCCACTTTTAAATATCTTTTTCTTGATCATAAGATGATATATAATTTTTGTTTCAATCATCAAATATGATTTATAAAATTCATGAGGAGAAGTCCATTATATGCACCTATATTTCTGCTTCTTTATTCTTCTTTCTTCCTTCCTGATGGTCCAAGATTCCTTCTTTTATCTTTTCCTTTCTGTTTGAAGAACTCCCTTTAGCCGATTTGTAAGGGTAGGTCTGCTAGCAACAGATTCTATTTGGTTTTCTTTTGTCTGAGAATGTCTTTATTTCCCTTTCATTCTTCACTGGATATGGTGTTCATGGTTGACAGTTCTTTTCTTTCAGCACTTGAAAAATCTGGGAAGTGTTCAACCATTATTTCTTAAAATACTCTGTCAGCCCCACTCTCTTTCTCAAAGCTTCCTGGGACTCTGATGATGGATCTTTTGTTATTGTCCCACAGGTTTCTGAGGCTCTCTTCATTTTTTCAGTCTGTTTTCTCTCTGTTGTTCAGGGTAAATCCTATTGATCTGTCCTCAGATTTACTGATTCCTGTCTTCTCTTGTTTCCACTATACTGTTGAGTCCATCCAGCAAGTTTTTTATTTCAGCTACTTGTATTTTTCAGTTTGGCAACTTACATTTGATTCTTTTTTAAACAAAATTTAATTATTAATTTAAATTTCAACTTAAATTATATTGAGATGTAATTTACACACCATAAATTTCACTCATAAAAAGTGTACAGTTCAGTGGTTTTTAGTATGTTTTAGAGAGTTGCACAAACACCACCATAGTCTAATTTTGGAACATTTTTATCACCCCAGAAAGAAACCTGTACCCACTAGCAGTCGATCTTTATTCCACACCACCTTCAGCCCCAGGCAACCACTAATCCACTTTCTGCATAGAGATTTGCCTACTCTGGACCTTTTGTATAAATGGTATCATACAATGTGTGTGTGTATTTCATGACTGGCTTACTTCACTTAACGTTATGTTTTTTAGATTCATCCATGTTGTAGCTGTACTATTCATTCCTCTTTCTTTACTGAGATTTCTAGTTTTTTAGTAGTTTCAAGAAAATTCATAATTGCTTATTGATGGATTTTTATTATAGCTGCTTTAAAAATTTTGTCAGAGAGTTCCAACATCTGATTCATCTTAATGTTAATCTATTGATAGTCTTATTCAAGTTGTGATTTTCCTGGTTCTTGGGGTGATTAGTGATTTTTTATTTTCTCCTGGACATTTCAGATATTATGAGATTCTGGACCCTCTTTTTAGCATTCATTTTTTTAGCAGGCATTCCCTTTGTTTCTCTTTGCTGAGGTGTATCACAAGAGCCAGAGGTGTCTGTATGTGTAGTTTCCCACCAGGCCCCACTGATAGCACCTCGGCAAAAGTGGATTGTTTACACGGTCTCTTTGCAGATGGGTGCAGTAGAGGGCTGGCTCCCCCTTGGCTCTGCTTACACCTTCTTGGGGAAAGTGGGCAGCAACTTGTGCTTCAAGTGGGGGTGTAACGTTAGCCTTGAGCTGAGACCCAGGAGGTAAGGAGCAGAGTGCTGACTCACACCACTTGTTGCTGCAGGGTGGGAGTAGAAACTCACCTCTGTGCTGCCCACTGACACCAGTGGAAGGGATGGAGGGAAGTGGAGTGCCACCTCATTCTGCCTTCTTGATGGTAGGTGGGATGGAGGCTCACGGCCCCACTGGGCCTGCTGAGACCAGGGCAAGGGGGAAGTGGAGAGTCAGTTACCCTGCCTTATTACCCTGCCTTGCACTACTTCTTTCCACCTTGTTAATACTAGGTGTGAGTGCAGGCTTAGGGGAGTACCAAGGTCCCTAGGAAATCCATCTTCTTTCCACTGTTCAGTCTTCCTATGCTTGCTTGTTGTGTTATGTCCAGTTTTTTTTTTTTTTTTTTTAATTGTAAGAAGGAAAACTATCCTACAATGGGGCTTGTAATGAGACTACCCCATTATGGCTGGAACCAGAAATCCTGGAACATTAGTTTCTAAAATAATCAGTAGTTAAATCTTTTTTTTTTTTTTTTTTTTTGATGATTGGCTCTGAGGTAACATCTGTTTTCAGTGATTTTTTTCCCCCTCCTCAAAGCCCCAGTATATAGTTGTGTATCCTAGTTGTAGGTCATTCTAGTTCTTCTGTGTGGGATGCTGCCACAGCATGGCGTGATGAGCAGTGTGTAGGTCCGTGCTCAGGATCTGAACCAGTGAACTTGGGCCACTGAAACGGAGCCTGCAAACTTAACCAATCAGCCATGGGGCCAGCCCCTAAACAAATCTTATAGTACTCTACTATTTGCAGGATTCTCAATTGTGCATTAAATAAAATTCTTACTCCTTGGCTTGCTTCATTCAGTTCCTTCCTCAAATGGTCCACTGTCTTTCCATTCCCAATGTCTACTCCTCTGCATGCAAACTTTGCTCCAGGCCTGTTCACCTTAACCTTGAACTGACTAGTTCTTTTTTTCTTTCACTTTTTTGTACACCTCCCACCTACCTCCAGCTAAATGTTCTTGTACCACAAGTCAAATCCCTATGCTCTGTCCTCCATAAATCCTCTCCTTTTCCGTCTAGTGAGAAGTTGAAGCCAGGTACCTGGGGGTTACTGTAGATGTTCAATAAGAACATGATTGCCTTTTGACCTTGTTCCCAGCACAGACATAGATGAATCTTGTCACTTTGCTGTTTTCTTGTTTAACTTGAGGGGTGACTCGGATCTTGAGAATTTGTGAGTTGGCTTTGTAGAAGAAAGAGAACTCCTTCAGGGAGGTTGTGATCATTGGATGGCCGGCCCCCAGCAGCCAGAGCAGATTGCCCAGGGGCTTATAAGGAGTGACCCCTTTGTTTCTCCAAAGCTTCGCCTGCCAAGCCTCTTAGCTCTATAAAACCCCCTGTTTTCTGCTCTTGTGAAAGTGGATTTGAGTGAACCCATGCTCCCAGCTTCTCATCTTGGCCAATTCAAATAAACCTTTCTCCATCTCCAAGTACTGATGTCTCAGTGTTTGGCTTACTGTGCGTTGGGCACATGAACTTGAGATTAAGAGGTTTGGCATCAAAGTGACAGCTTCTCACAAGCTATAGCATTTACGACCTATAAGGGAATTGTCACATCTGTATTATATTCCTGTATTACTATATATGATTCATCTTTCCTGCTGGAGTATAAACTGAATTATTCCACAATCATATTTGATCCCTTACTATGTGCTAAACACTGTTCTAGATGTTGGGGATGAATTCCCTGGGTGGTCTTTGATGTGATATTAGAGGTGCAGTATTCTTTGGAAAAGCTGTGGGGATAACACACTAAATGCAGTGATTTGGAAGAATCCCATGTTTAAGTAGCTGTAAAGTGTTTTACATAAAAATAATAATAGCTATAACTTGTGCTTTCTACATGGCAGGCACTTTTTAAAATGCATTTAAGCATTAATTCATTTAAGCTCCTCACAATCCTATGGGGAAGATGTTATCACTCACATTTTATAAGTCCGGAAACTGAGGCTAAGAGTGGTTAAGCAATTTTGCCAAACTAGTGAGAAATCTGCCAGCTGTTTTTCTCAATACGTGCTCCTGTCTGAGTGAACCAATGTCTGAAAGAGAGACCTGGGGTCCCAGTTGTTTGGCCTTCTTTGAGCCCTCTTTCAGACAAGTCATCTAACATGTTTAGTAAAATAATACATACTCAACTTTACAAAGAAGTGTTGAGATGATAAATGCAATTTAGAGAAAAGGTGACTTGTCAATTCTATGTGTATGTGGTTATTTATAGCTTTTCCTCACAGCTCTCTTGTGAGTAAGGTATTATTTCCCTATTTTAGGTGAAGGCAGGGCACAATCATAAGACTTACTTAATCATAAGACATTAACGATAGAGACAAAACTATTAGGCAAAACAATAAGTGTAAGTGCCTACTGTGTATTTAACAATGGGTTCGGTTGATATCTGATTAATTTTGGCAGGTTAGATAACTAGATTAGATCATTTAGCCTAAAATAATTTACATCGAAGTCATATTTCTATACCATGCATCTCTTGCTCCCCAAGTTCATCAGATTACAGCAGTTTTGCATTTGGGGCTTGGACAGAATTATATTTCCATGTATACGTATATGGACTAGTTGCAATTGTCCATTATATTGGACAAATTACAAAATTCCCAAAGGCTCAAATTCATCTACAAAATGGAGATAATAGTAGCTACCTTTGAGATTGTGAGGACTAAATGAACTAATGCACATCAAACGAATAGCATAGTGTCCAGCCATAGTAAACAGTCAATATTAGCCATTAGTAGTAGTAGTTCAGAGGTTTAGATTCTAGGTGAGAGCTAAGTCGTTTACACCTACTCAGTATTCCAGCTCGTTTTACGGGAGCTACTGTTTGGGTGATGCTGCATAAAATAGCACGTGGAAACTCCTTTTGTTTAAGAGAAAGGAGAAGACTCAGTAATTATTGTCTGTCTGCCAAAAAAGTCCCTTGTTTCCCATTTTCCCACATTTTATTCCAAAATAGCACATCTGTGTTCTAATTACCATCACTTTTAAATCAGGAGAATGGGAAGGTTGGGAAAACATCAGCACTTATGGCACACCTACTATATGCCAGACAGCATGCTAATCACTTTGTGTGTATCCCATTTAATCCTCACAACATGCTTCCTAGTATTATGCTAATTTTCTAGATGAGGAGACCGAGGTGTAGAGAGGTTAAGTAATTTACTCAAGGTCACAAAGCTAGTAAGTTGTAGAGCCAAGAGTATTGCTCATCTGTTGCCATAGACCACCCCTCTATTAAGATAGCTAATGAATATTAAAAGTCTTGGCACTGCCTCAAATTTGACACGGCATGGACAGAACTCTTAATTCCTCCCAGTCATTCTTTGCCCAAGTGTTTTTTAATAATTGGAGAGAATTTCCATCTCTGACCTTCTAGAGAATTAGAATAATTTTCTCCACACAGTCAAGGTTTTTGAGCCTTTCTCTTTAATTCCTACATAATTGGGCATCTCACAGCCTTTTAATTTTTTCTCATCAGTTTCCCAGGGCATTTGCAATTTGCATAAGATACTATTTCCCTCACCACCTTCAGCTCATGGTAGTCAGAGCCATTGTGAGAGGAGAGTGAATTTGAGGGGATTCTCTTGGGAGAGAAGTTTTGAGGGGGACAAAGCAGTTCCTGAAGGCGTGTGGTGTATTTGGAGGATTTTAACTGGAAGGACGCACTGCTTTACCCCGGACCCTGCGCTGCCTTCCCAGATCCATCGCTTCCTAACTGACTTTAGGCCTCTTTAGCCTGCCCCGGCCTCATTTTCTTCACCTATAAAATGACGATCATAATTCCTCCATCACAGTTCTGAAGATTCAATTAGATAATACATGTAAAATGACATAGTTCTTAATAAATTGTAGCTGTTACTCTTTTACTTTAGGGCACTTGTTTGAATTGATAAGAAATGGAAAAAAGTTCCAACAGAGAGACTACAGAAGAGCTGAGTCTCATATACAACCAGCTCATAATGCTCCTCTTCCTCGCCCCCCTCTTTCCAGTCATCAAGAAGGCAAGGCCATCCTTACCCCTCCAAGCTCACAGAGCCCCTCCATTACTATGATGTAGGTAGGAGCTGGGATTTTCCGAGTCCCAATGTCTTTAGTGTAGAGATCAAAACCTCAAATGCCTAGAGAGGTTAGTAAATGAGAGAATTGGGCCAGACGGGTTGTAGCGACCTGGAGACTTACATGCCTTAGTTGGCATGTGGCCCAGTACTTATAATCTCTGCTATAGACCAGACCCATTTCAAACAGCTCCGTGGGTTAATCCAGCCTGGAATTGTTCTCTGCTGAATAGCATCTATTGACCAGAAACTATGTGTCAGGTACTCTTCTAAGCACTTTACGTCTATTAACTCATTTTAATCCTCACAACAACTCTATGAGGTATGTACTATCACTATCCCCTTTTACAGATAAGGAAAGAGGCACAAGCAATTACGTAGCCCAAGGTTACATTGCAGAAGTGGAGCTGGGACCAGGATTCAGATATAGGCAACCTGGCTCTTAATTGCCATATAGTGTTTTCTGATGTTTGTGCTTCCAGAAGAAGAAGAATAGGTGCTTTTTTGATCATTTTCAAATTAAGAGGAAGATTTGAGTGATTAAGATCAGTACACCCCTCTCCCTAGTTCTATTCACAACAATCTGGGCTTCCATTCGGGAAGGAGTGGGAAAAGGCTGGTTCTGGCATCTGACCTCATCGCTAGGTTCTTCTGAAGTCAGCGGAGCTGAAGGCCCCCATTGTGTAAGCTCCCAGCCTACCCCTCCCCCAGCGAGAAGTCATGAGCAAGTCTGGAGTCTCTACATAACTCTAGAGGCCTGTAGAGGAAAACTCTTCATTAACAATGCATTGATTTGTCACCGCACTTTTATAAAAAGAACAGCTTTAATAGAACCCTCGGCAGCATAGTTTTTTTTTAAGTGTAGTGTTTTTGGTTACTTGCAAAGCACTAAAGAGGAATTAACTTTTAGATGGGTACAAGGAATCTTCAGATGTGTTGCTGCTAGCACTTTTTTTTAAATTGAGTATAAGAGTGAAAAGAATGTTACCTTTTGGGGAGGATTATCAGGAAAGAGAATTTCTTCTCAGTTGATGAAACACAGCTGAAAAGGGGGAACATCTTTCAGCCAGCTCCGACTTTAATTATTCTATATGATGAAAAAAATTCCCCTGTCTTGTCTGAAAAAGAAAGTGAAAACTTGTCATTTTAGTCTTGCACTAGAAAACTTATAAATATGTTTCAGAGAAGAAATAGAGCTGGGTAGACAGTTTTGGTCAGGCGAGAGGGCCTTGGGCCTTACTCACTCCCGCACGGGGAAAAGGAAGTGATTTATCGAAAGCCCGCCATGTGCCAGACACAGTCCATACATTATCTGATTTGTTCTCACTTCCAGCCCATGAGGTAAGTATTATTTTCCCTGAGAAGTTGGGAAAGGCAGTCGTCCTTAATTTGCCTCCACCTTCATGTGCCCTCTCTCTGCCCCCAGACACTAGTGGTGGCTTCAGACAGAGGAGCTGCTCAGAGGTGGCAATCTACTGGAAAGTGGGCAAAATGGAGGGAGGGACAGTGGAGGATTTTTCCTATAGTTCTGTTAGCATAGCAAATTATCTGTCTTTATTTCACCTGTTTATTTAGGAGGGCTGCAGGAGACTATGCGAGAGCTAAACCTCCCAGTACGGCAACCCACCTATGCCACACCACTGCCTCCGTATAAGTCCAAGCTGTGGACTTGACATGCCAATATCCTTTCTCTCTTCTCCTTCCCAACTGCTTTTCCTTTAGCCTGTTCCCTATTCACTTGGACTATGATGATGGTCTCTTTAGCTGGGCTTCCTGCCTTCAGTCTGTCCACTTCCAGTCCATTCACCACACTGTTGCTGGTTGGAAATGTGATAGTGCACCTCTGGTTATTGCAATCCTTAAATAGCCCCTCACTGCCTAAAGAAAGAGGTTGAGTGAAAAATAAAAAATGGTAGATCTCATGAAGGGCCAACCAGTCAGTACAACTGGGGGGTGGGCCAGGCGTCTGCACAGGTGACGATAATATGCACTCTCATTAAGAATCAGTGGCCCAGGGACCGGCCCCATGGCCGAGTGGTTAAGTTCACGCACTCCACTTCCGCGCCCAGGGTTTTGCTGGTTCGGATCCTGGGCGCGGACATAGCACCGCTCATCAAACCACAGTGAGGCAGCGTCCCCCGTGGCACAACCAGAGGCACTCATGACTGGAATATACACCTATGTTTTGGGGAGAAGAAGAAGAAAAGAAAAAAAACGATTGGCAACAGATGTTAGCTCAGGGCCAATCTTCAAAAAAAAAAAAAAGAATCAGTGGTCCAGAGCGTCCAGGCTCCTCAGCATGGCGCACAAGACCCTCCAGGATCTTGCCAGTGCTCAGCTCCCCAGCCTCACTTCTCACCCCATCCCTACCTTACCTTATGCTCCAGTCACACCAAATGTCTGACACCCCCAATTCACCCTGCAGTTCCACCTCTCCTGTTCCTGCACCCCACTGTTCCAACCTTCTATCTGGAATGCTCTTCTTTTCTTCCTTGATTTCTTGGGATGAACTCACCTTTAATCTCAGGCCAGGAATCACCTCCCCGTGGAAATGAGGACTCTCTGTCTCTCTTTGGGCCCCCATTATACATCTTATGTCCATTACCTGAAACAGCAACGCCTTAATTTAAAGATCTGCTTTCCCACGATAGATTTGGGGTTCCTTTGTATTTTGAGTACTGAACACATAATGTTTATGGCTAATAAATGTTTATTGAATGAAATGAGTGCATTTTATAATTAACCCAAGGTCACACAGGATGGACTGTCTTTTGCTCTTGCTCTTCTGTACTGCTTCCTATAAAAAATGATGACATAGAAATACTAGGCAAATTGTGGACACACTGAAGCAGCTTGTCTTTTAACAATGACCCCAGAGAACCATCCCAATGCATACATGCTTAAAAAATATTAAAATCAGTCTGTATAGATAATTGCTACCTTTCTTTTTATTGCTAAAGTTATGTTAATATATTCTTATTGTTATTTTAAGAAATATTTATGTAGCTAAATAATATTCCATCATCCTCTTACTGTACTTTTAATCTAGTGTTTTTCAAAGTGTGGCTCAAAACCCATTAATAGGTAGGAATAGTGGGTTATAGTCAGCACTTAAAAAAATTGAAATTGGATGCATTGTATGTAGTAGAGATATGTATTGTCTCCTGAAGATTTGGTTACAGATTATATCTATATATATACAGATGTGTAAATGTGTGTTTGCATGTGGATATATATAGTAATCAAAAAAGTTCAAAAGCTACTATTTTAAGCATTCCCCAACAGGAGGTTATTTAGATTACTTATACTTTTTATTATTATAAATAATACTGCAATGGATTTCTCTGTGAGTAATTTCTTGAGTATGTTTCTCTAGAAAAGAAATATATGGCAAATAATTTGGTCAAAGGATATGAATTTTTAGACTTCTGTTATCTTTTGCCAAGTTATTATCTAGAAAGATTATAGCAAGTTCTACCACCAGCAGCAACAAATGATCCACACAGGTGATTTTTTTAGGACTGGGCCCTGGGTAATGAACACTCCCAGGCATGTGATAGTGAGGCAACCACATTCCAGGCAGAGGAAACCGAATAATCAAAGGAAGTGGGCCGGGGGTGCTGGAAGTGCCTGTTAATGTTGAGGAGTAGCAGGTGGAGCTGTGCATGGGCGTTGATGGAAAAGAAGAGGAATATAGTAAGATAGCTCGGGGCCAGGGCTCAAGGGCTTTACACACCTTGCTAAGTTTTGGTCCTTATTCTTTGGGAACTGGAGCATCATAAAGTTTGAAAGCTGAAAGTCAAGTGATAAGATGAGACCTCTATTATAGAAAGACAAAATGGAGGAGAAACTAAGCTTCAGAAACCAGTTAGGAGGCTATTTCAAGAACTCAGTAAGAAACGCTAAGAAACTGAGGCAGAGTCAGGGAAGTGGGGATGAAGAGGGTACCATATCAAGAAACGCCTCTTAACACATGTGTGGTGATGGATTATAATTAGTCTTTGGGTAGTGAACATTATGGAATCTACACAGAATTTGAAATATATTATGATGTACACCTGAAAAAAAAAAGACTCCTCTTACATGGAATGGGATGGCCTGAGGGTTTATAGTTAGATGACTTATAAATAGTAACAGAAATGGGGACCCAGTTTGTTTGAGGAGAGTGGGTGGTAATACTAAAACCCTAGAGCCATCCAGGCAGAGGCTGTGGAACCAGTCTTGCCTCCCAATAGAGAAGTGATCAGAAAACCTCCCTGAGTTGTGCCTTGGGCCCTAGAATGCTCTCCAGCCTCAGGCCCTGCCTGATGCAGTGGGTTTAAACCTCCTTATGGCCTGGGTTTCTGGAACAATTTGATAATGGGATGGGATGGGATGCAATGCAAGTATAGGGTCAGTGAGGAGCATACTTGTTTTTTTCACTGTACAACATCCTTCTAAAACATTCAGGAAGCCATTTCTGATGGACAAAACTTAGACATCCATACCTTTGGGGGGACCTTTGACCTTGGATATAAGGTTCTGATTTCAAGAAAGTTTGTGAACACTGGCATTTATGAATGCTGGGGAAATGACCAGGGCTCAGGAGAAAGGCAGGATTGCCTACTGCTAAATGTCTCATTTTCTTGTCTATAGTTCTGTTTATTGAACAGACTAAGATATAAAATGCAAGATATTGACCTCCATACATTAACTGACTCAGGCAAACCTAGAAAGCTGAATTATGCAATGGCACAGTGTACACATTTTCACTTTTGTTCCTTTCCCCTTCGCTTCTTTCAAGATTTCATTCATCATTTTTTAAAACAAATATTTATTAAGCACTCACTGTGTGCCAGGGACTGCTCTTGGTGCTGGAGATGCAGCAGTGAACAAAACAAAGTTTCTCCCCTCAAAGAAACTTACATTCTAGAAAACTTGGTATAGATCAGCCACCCCAGCAGTGTGAAATCATAGGAATGTGCGGCACTCTCAGTTAACCAGAAAGCTCCATGCTTTATCATTCTAGATAAATGGAGATCATGATTTGATGGCTATCGAGACCATTGAGGCTGATTATCCTCTTTCAGTCAAAACCTACCTAGGATGGAACATGCCTAAGCTGCACTAATAGGTATATATGACTTTGCTTTCTCTCCCGGACTTGCACGCAAAAGATACAGCGCTTGGCTGGCAGCTGTGTAACTTTGGCCAATTGACAACCTCTTCAGCCTAGTTCCACTTTTCTAAAATGAGTACAATTAAGTCTGCCCTACCCACTGTACCAGTACTTTGAAAAGTACGAGGGGTAAAACAAATATATGGTTATTATTATCTTACATGATCTTGTATGGGCCTTGTATGGGTCTGGAAAGAGCTCGTCCAGACCTAAGGACATCAAGTTCATGATGACTGCTGACTCTGCGAAGGAGCCAAGAAAGCAGGAGGAGGATGGTGTGCTGTTAGGGGTAGCATTGCAACGAGAAGATCCCGACTCTCAGTGATAATTATAAGGACTTGAAGATGGTAAAACATAACAGCACAAGGACAGCTTTTGAAAAATCTCTAACATTTTGCCACTCTCCAGCACTTAGCTCATAGCTGTGGTCCTAAAGACACTTCCTGATTGACAGCCAAGAGGGTAGGGTGGGGAGAAATACTCTGCTAAAAAAGCTGTTATCTGCAATGTCACATGAAATGGTGCAATGGTTTCTCTCTCTTTATTGTGTATTGTTTTGTCTAGGTTAAAATGTAGGCAGTGTCCTGCATTACGTGACATGCATTACACTGTTTTTCTTGATACTTTTAGATCTCAGACATGGATTGTTCAGTAGCTCTAGAGTGACACCTGCTGCAAATTGTAGGAACTGCAGTTTCGGATTGCAACATTCAATTTTCGGATTTCTGTAGACATCTGAGGTGTGACGGTTTAGTAAGGACACTGATCCCACAAACCTCCCGTGAAAACCAGCTCCACTGTGCCACAGAATGCCGCATTCTTGGTTAATTGATGTACACCTGGAAACTGAAAGCAAGTTAATAAATATCGCTGGGTGCCCACACTGTGCGCGGTGCTGCCACCCTGTGGCGTCAGAGACAACGGGGCATGGTGGGGGCGCCCTGGCCTTGGAGTCGATCAGACCTGCGGTTGAGCTGCAGCCCTGTCACTTACCAGCTCTGTAACCTTTCTGTGGGTGGTAAAACCTACCTTGCCTACGCAACTGGGTTGTTATGTGGGTTAAAGAACACGTATGTAACCTGTGTATAAAGTGGTGGTACTAAAACATCCTCAGGGACCTTACTCTCGTGGAGTGTCATATAAACAATAAGTGATAATGACAAATTGGTGGCAGGAATAATAATAATAACAGCAATAATAATAATAGCTAACCCTTCGTGGTGGTTTTATGCTGTGACAGTTTAGCTAAGCCGGGAATTTCTCTCCCAGGATTCCTTTGCTGCATGGTTCCGGCTTAGGGTTGGCCACAGGAGAAATTCATGCGAGTTTGGAAGGCGGAAGTGAAGCAGCAGCACCTGTGTTGGGAGATTGGGTGCAGGGCGCGGAGCCACAGCTCCTCGTGCTGTTGTCGCTCATCTGCTTTGACTTTGTTGGGGTCAAGCAGCACCTGAGCCTCCAGCTCCTCTTGCTCCCACGAGATCTCCTTCACGTTCTCCCAGTTCCGGTAGGCACCTACCCCTGGGTGGAGCACACCCACTTCTTTTTCGGCCACTGGCAATGTGTGGGTTAAACGTGTGTGGGTTAAACGTGTGTGGGTTAAATGCCCTGAGGTACTGTCGTGAGTTCCACTTTCCCTCTGCTTTGGTCCGGTGCTTCTTCCCCAGCGGCCTGCTCTTCTGACCCAGCACTTCAGGCCAGCGGCAGATGCAGAGGCAGCAGGCTTCCTCAGCGGTGGCCTTCTTCATCGGATCCCTTTGTGCTTCCTGATTAGTGATGTTTTCCTGATCCTCCAGCTTTCCCCGTGCAGACCTTTACTTACCCAGCTTTCCCCATGACTGTGTGAGGTCTAATCCCTGTAATAAAACCCTTATTCCATATCAGTCATAGTGGTTCTGCTTCCCTGATCAAACCTTCCATGATACACGCTAATAGAGACTCTTCTAAGTATTTTGCATATATTTACATATCTAATTTACAACAGAGGCCTGGGAAATAGGTCTTATTTTATCCACATTTTGAAGATGAGGAAACTGAGGCATTGAAAGTTGAAAGTGACTTGCTCAACATCACAGAGCCACAGAGAGGCAGAGCTGGCGTTGAATGCAGTGTCTGTTTGGCTCCAGGATCTATGCTCTTGTTTTCCACATTATACTGTCTCTTCTGGTTATGATCTCATTGCTGTGGTTGTTGGAGTTCAGTGTTGGGAGAGAGCCATGAGGACTGAAGTTGCTTCTCGGGCGATGAGAGTTGCATGGAAGAGCTGTGCTTGCGAGTACGGGTCCTGAGCATCAGAGCACATGTGAGCTCCAGACTGGGGCACCAATCCTCAAGCAAGAAAGGACAGGCAAAAGGTCAAAGTTAAATCCAAGGTCCAAGGGCTGAATGGAGGAAAAGATTGATTAAGTTCTCAGCAGAATCCCACACAGGTTAGCATGGGAGAGATCCAGCCACAGGTGTCGAGAAGCTGGTTAAAAGGACCTGCAGACCAGGAGTGGGAATCCAGATTCCTGACACAACGATTATGGTGTAAGTAGAAAACGAGGAACTGGTGTTAAGGCATGACTAGATGAGCAGCTATTAATATCTATTAGTACTGACTCCTAATTCCCCTTGCCATGGCACGGAGAGTCCAGGATCTGGGGCAGTTTAAGCCCACAAGTGGCAGTTAAATGGATATATGTGATTTTTGCTACATCCTTTGCTTTGGGAACCCACCTTCTTGATTCTGTGTGGTTCAGGTGAGGCTGACCAGCCCCCTCACGGAACCCCCAGGTCCAGAGAGGAGCATGTGACCAGGCTTGGGCAGTCAGAGCCTTGTTTACCAGAGCTGTTGAAGACAATCTAGGTTGGAGTTGGCTCCATTCACTCGGCTCAGTGGTTCATGGATGATTACATGATATCAGCAGGACCAATCAATGCTCAGAATGATGCCTTTTCCTCTGTGACTGTGAGCTGTAAGCACAATATAAGTTGGAACTACTTGTGGGCCATCTTGCCTGACCAAATGAAGATTCTCTCTTTTTTGGAGAGGATGAGCCCAATATGCAAAGAAAAGAAAAACTGAGCAGAGAGCCCAAACCACACTATTTGAATGCCTGGATCCAGTCATACCTCAAGGTCTAGCTCTGGGCCTGTGCTGTCTAATATGGTAGCCACTAGCTCATGTGGCTGGTGAGGACTTGGAATGGACTAGTCCAAACTGAAATGTCCTGGAAATGTAAAATACACACCAGATTGTGAAGACTTACTGTGTAAAAAAAAGTAAAATGTCTCATTAATAATTTTAACATTCTGGTTACATGTTGAAAGTTGAATAATTGTAGATATATTGGATTAATAAAATACTTTATTAAAATTAATTTCACCTTCATCTTTTAACTTTTTAAATGTGTCTACTGACAACTTGAAAATTATATGTCTCACATTATATTTCTACTGGTTAGCACTTCTCGAGACTCTTTAGTTATAGTAGGCAATAAATTCCCTTTTTTACTAATTCTAATTTGAATTGAGTTTTTGTCACTTGCAAATGAAAGAGTTAGGAAAGGCACATGTTGGATCCCAGCTTGGGAGGTTAGGAAGACACAGGAGAGCCAAGCAGAGCCATGCACGAATCATCAAGATGGAGACCACAGAACATGAAGCTAGCCGTGTGTGTGGCTTCTGTGACCTCCAAATTACATCTCTTTTCCTCATTTCTCTTCTGAGCACCTGGCACAAATTTACAAATGTTAGCTAGATATTTCTCTTTGGTGGTTCCCTACCACAAAGTCAACATGTTTATAACCTAATTGCCAGGTCCTTCTGGTCAACCATATTCAAAGATTTGAAGTCATCCGTGATCTCACCATCCTCTCCTACGTCTTGACTTTCACAAAACAGATGTGAACCAGGATGAACGTTTAAGGTCCTCTAGTTGGGTGTAATCTCCATTCATAGATATGAAACCTGATTAGTCAGAAAGCCTGTTGAATCTTTCTCCATGCTCTTTGCCTGTCATAGCTCTTCCCAACTGTCAGAAGCAAGCAATTGCTGCATTCTGGTCCTCCTTTACTCCGGGAGAAATACCTTGGCCACCTCCTATGACTCCTGGTATTATAACCACTTGGGTTAAATTTTCTGCTTAATTGCACTGCCCCATTGTGGTACCAACAAATGTTGGTTAGTGGTGCACCCAGTAAAATAGAACAGCCAAGGATTAGAGAAATTATATTAATTTGGTTTTCCTTTGCTTATTTGTTTTCATACAAGAAGAGGCATGTAACATTTGACTCATGTACTTATAAAATTAATACTAGAGAACAAATCTTACTAACTAAGTTAAAAATGGTTAAAAAGCATACTTCAATATTAAAGGTGAAAAAAAAGAAAGGAGCAGAAAATGGAATGATTAGGAGGAAGAGACAAAGACAGACCTCAAGAATGAGGCAGAGAGAAGAACAAAAGGATATTTTAAAAATAAAGAGATAAGGTAAGATAGAGTGAGAAGCACAGAGACACCAAGGAACAGAACCTTTAAATGAGAAAAGCCATCACTATGGAATGGGGATTCTGGAGAGTCCAATGCTGTTTTCCTAAGGAGGATTCCTAGCGTGTCAAGACAAGGACTGGGGCCCTTTTTGGGTGGTGACTAAATGGGCCTTCTGAGGAAAAGAGTGGGGAGGCATCACGGAACTCACAGCTAAGACTCTGGATGAGGCTGGGCAACAGGGCCGGGTGGATGGTTTCAGGTGCAACACTTGATGCTCCTCCTGGGTGCCTCAGACTTGGCCTCAAGTGGGGCCTCTGTCAACTTCCTGTAGAAGAGACTGTAACAAACTGAGGATAGAGGGTGCAAACATAACACTTAGTGTGCAAGAAGCAAGTGACAGGGCAAGTCCATCCTGTTTGGAAGTGTATTAGTCAGCTTGAGCTGCTGTAACAAAATACCATAGTCTTGGTGGCTTAAACAACAGAAACTTATTTTTTGACAGTTCTGGAGGCAAGAAGCCCAAGATAAAGGTGCCAACAGGGCTGGTTTCTGATGAGACCTCTCTTCCTGACTTAGAAATGGCTGCCTTCTCACTGTGTCCTCACATGGTGGAGGGAGAGAGAGTTCTGGTGTCTCTTCTTCTTCTTTTAAGGACACCAGTCCTGTCAGTTTGGGATCCCACTCTTATCACCTCATTTAACCTTATTACCTCCTAGAAGCCCTATCTCAAAGTACAGTCACTTTGGGGATTAGGACTTCAACACAGGGATTTTGGAGGGACGCAATTCAATCTTTAACAAGGACCAAGTTAGAATGTGGGAACATTTGTGGTGAGAAAGTCCTCTCTCACCTCAGCAGTGTGGTTGGTGTGGGAAAGGGCAGTGACACATGGGGGAATGGAGGGAGACTAGCAATGTGGTGATGATGGGGTGGGAAGGGATGGCGGGGGGAACAAGGCCTGCCTTCATCAGTGACATTCAGTTCCTCTCATCATCTGCCATGTGACAGAGAGAAGAAGGAAATAGTAAACCCAGCCCTGAGGAGATCATATATGAAATTTGCTCTGTGACCATAAAGGTGAACTTGTAATGACTCTTGAGCATAATGATCCACTCAAGAACTCTGTCAGGAGAAGGGCGGAGCTCTGGCAGAACTGAGTTCTGGTGTTTTTCACTGGCAGGGGCTTTGTTTCATGTTTTAAATTGCCCACACCTTTCTCATGCTTCTGACATCTAGGAGACATGGTGATAGGATGATAGTGGTGTAGAGGGAGACAGCAAGCCATGTGGGCTGATGGACATGGGAGGGTTGACCGAGGGGAGTGGGAGAGAGACTGAGAGCCACACGCGCACAGATCAACTCCAGATGTACTAATAAATAATAAACGCAGAGGGACTTTCTGTGGTGGAGAACCTTTACTATCTGGCCTTCTGGTTTATCCCACTGCTAAAGACTTTGTGCTATATGGTGGTTTCCCACGCACAGGTAGGGGGGAGATATGACTCTTGGTCCTTGCACCTGAGATGGAAGGCATTGAGCCTGGGGACCAGAGATTCCTTCACATTCACTCCCGGTGCAGCAGTGCTGGCAGGGAGCTGGCTGGAGGACTCCTCCTGCTGTGTCCTCATAAGCAGACACACTTTGAGAAGTGCTTAGTTCCAAGCGCACGCTGCAACCAGCCTCTCCTCAAGCCAGTGAGGGATGTAACGGAGCAGAGTCATAATCGGGGTATTTACAGCTCAGGGATGTTGGAAGAGGAGAAGCAGAAGGGGACCAGGGGCTCACACTCAGAAGAACTGGGCCTTCTTGCAGCTAGTAGAGGAGAGACAATGAAACTAATGAAAATCAAATTTCCATTTAAATTCAAATACCCTGAAGGTCTTGCCTACGCCATTTAGAAAGCATCCAGGCCAATTTCACAGAGCTCAGTGTCCCCAGACCAGCCACAGCCTGTGGTGGGTGTACACAGCCACCTTGTCCGAGGCTGGGATAGGAGCCGAGGCAGCAGAAACTCTTCAGGAGGGCAGCCCATCTGTGGGCGTGAGCGCCACGGTTAAAGGCGAAGAGCCTCTTAGACAACTTGTTAGGAGGGTGGGAGGCAGTGCTGGGTCTCTGAATTGTGGTTGGTGCCTCTGAAGACCCTTGCTTCCCAGGATTCTGCAGGCTGGAGGGCTCTGCTCTTACCTCGTGACCACGGCAACCCCGAGGCTTGGTTAACCTACTACTTGCTAATCTCTTGGTACAGGAGAAGCAATGCATCAGGACCTGTTTGCAGAACTAAACTGTCCCAGAATTTGGCAAAGTTCCAATCTATTTTTACTTTAGAGCAGGGGTTGGCACATTTTTTTTTTGTAAAGGGCCAGATAGTAAATATTTTAGGCTTCTGGGACCAATTTCTGTTGCAACCACTCAACTTTGTCATTGTCACATGAAAGCAGCCATAAACAACATGTAAACGAACGAGCATGGCTATATTCTAATAAAACTCTTTTTACCAAAACAGGGGGCTGGCTGCTGGCTGGATTTGGCCTGCAGGCCATACATAGTTTGCTGACCCCTGATATCAAATATCTGTATAATCTTCTCCCTTCTTAAACTCCTGCCATCACCAGAACAACCTGTACTCCGTAGTTGTCAGGGGAGATGGGAGGAGCTTGAAAAGTCAAGATATTTGTTTTGATACTTCTCACTGGAGTCTTGGCCCTTGATAAGCTTAGGGATGTACCCCTGATCAGTGAGCATTTGAAACCCTTCTGGGCCGGACTTACCGAACAGAGTTCTAAGTGTCCTTCCCGCTGTCCTGTCTCAACAGATAAGTCAAACACCAAGATTCCATCGCCTCTACCTGGCAACTATGGGGGTGATGGAACAGTCCGATTCCAACTGTACCCGAATTATAAAAGGAGCCTGTGAAATAGGAGCCTGTGAAATAAAAATAAAACTTATCATATCACAACTAAAGTTAAAGAAATGTGGGCTGGATAAATGCAAATATCATTTTACTAGAGGTTGCCATTTTGCCCATCTGCCAGATGAGAAGAAGAACAAATGTTTTGCTGTAGCCTCTCCAAAGTGTACGTGATTAGACTCATGGGTTTTATTGGGAGAGAAGTGAGAAATAGTGTATCCATGTTGTTTTCATTTGTGTTTCTCCCATTAGGAGTGAGGTAAGCATCTTTCCTTATGTTTATGAAACATTTCCTCATCTGTGAAGTTATTTGTTGGTGTCTGTTGCCCTTTATTTTATTGGGTTATTGTGCTGGAATTTTTTTTAAAGAGCTCTCATATACTTATGGAGGCTAGTCTTTTTACGATGTAAGTTGCGTTTTCTCCAGTGTGTTCATTTATATTTTAGTTTTAATTTTTTTTAATGTAAGAGGTGTTTGTCCCCCTTTTTCTCTTTTCTTTACATTTTATGTAGTCAAATAGAGCAATTTTATTCTTTCTTGCTTCTGAAATGTAAGTCATGTAGGAAGATTTTCCTTCTTTCCAAGTTAAAAGGAATATATCTATTTTTCTTATAGTGTTTGTATGATTTCTTTTTTTTTTAGTGTTTAAATCCCTAATCAATTTGGAAATTATCTTGGTGGGTAGTGTGAGGATAGATTTGATTTCATTTTACTTTCCAAAGGGCTATCTGCTTATCTCAACATCATTTATTAAAAAGTCATTTTTTCCCTATGATTTGAGATGCCATTTTTTCCTATATCAAGTTATTGTGTGCACTTGGGTCTATTTCCAGACTTTCCACTCTATCTACTCATCAATATTATACTATTTTGATTTTAAAGGATTATAGTATGCTTTAATATCGTATAAGCCAGCCTGTCTTCCTTTGCTCTTCTCTTATCAGGATCTTTCCTGGTTGTTTTTTCTTGTTTCTTCTTCCAAATGAACTTCATAATTAAGTCATATAGCTGTAGAAAACAATTCTATTGGTATTTTTGTTGTGGATAAATTAAATTTATGAATTAACTCAGAATTAAGATCTCTATGACGTTGAGTCTTCTTATTGAAATATGTGGTACATGTTTCCATTTGTTCAAATCTACTTTAGTATCTTTCATGAATATTTATAATTTTCCTAATTTTCCTTTAGCTCAAAGAACTTTCAAAATTGCTTGTTGGGAACATCTGTTAGTGATGAGTTATCTCAGTTTTTGTTTATCTGAAAATGTCTTTATTTTACCTCACTTACGAAGAATATCTTCACTGTGTATAGAATTCTAGGTGGATAATGTTTATTTTTCCTTTCAGCATTTTGAATGTGTTGTTTTGTTAGCTTCAGGCTTGTATTGTTTCTCATGAGAAGCAAGTGACAATTCTTGCCATTTTGGGGTCTTTTTTTATCTGGCTGCATTCCTTTTCCTCACTGATTTCTAAAAATTTGACTATGATGACCTTATGTGTCGTTTTCTTTGGTTTATTCATATTGTGGTGTGTTGAGTTTCTCCAATCTGTGGGCTGACATTTTTTATTAAATTTGGAAAATTTCCAGCCATTATTTTTTCTATCAAATATATTTATATATATATATATTTTTTTTTTTCTTTTACTGCTCTTATCTCTCTCCTCTTCCGCTAGAAATCCAACCACATTTTTAATAGACTGCTTGATATTACCCAATTGTCACTGAGGTTCTGTTCATTTTTCCAGGCCCCTGTTCCCAGCCCACTCTCCATGCTTCAGTTTTGATATTTTTCATTGCCCTGTCTTTATGTTCATTGATGTTTTTTCTTCAATGCCCAGTATGATGTTATTTCCATCTACAGCATTTTTCACTTCCATTCAGTTATCAGTTTTAAATTATATAATGTCTGTTTGGTTCTTTTATGTAGAGTCCACTTATCTTTTGAGATTCCTTATCTCTTCGTTCATTATATCTATCTTTTCTCTTAAATCCTTAAACATATTTATACTAGCTATTTAAAGTAGTTGTTTGCTAATTGCAACATCTTTGTCATCTCTAGATCTTTTTCTATTGATCTTTTTTTGGTTATGGATCACATTTTCTTGCTTCTCATGTTTGGTAATTTTTGATCGTGTGGTAGACATTATAGATGCTACATTTTATTTTATTTTTTTAAGATTGGCCCTGAGCTAACATCTATTGCCAATATATATATTTTTTCTTCTTCTCCTCGAAGCTCCCTAGTATATGATTGTATATTCAAGTTGTAGGTCCTTCTAGTTCTGCTCTGTGGGATGCTGCCTCAGCATGGCTTGACGAGCGGTGCCAGGGCTGTGCCCAGGATCTGAACTGGTGAAACCCTGGGCTGTTGAAGCAAAGTGTGCAAACTTAACCACTCAGCCACAGGGTAGGCTGCTAGATACTACATTTTAAAAAGCCTGGCTTTGGTTGTCTTTGTTTAAAGAGTGTTCAGTTTTATTCTGTCAGGCAGTTAATGGAGGATCAGGTTGGTAATTTCAAGGCATATTTTAAAGCTCTGTTAGGATATAGCAGTAGTAGGCTTTGCTCTATGGCTAGGATAAGGCAGCTAGCTCATTGTTGGCTTTTCTGAGGTCTCAGTTGGATTCTTGTGTGCAGTGAGGAGCATGCAGTGAGGTTTCTTCACATTGGCAGGGTGGAACACCCTTGTCTCTTTGTGTACTCTATGACCTCTGCAATCTCTACTCCATGCACAGATCTCATCCCAGTAGCTATTATCTGTTATGCTTCATCTGCTCTCATCCTGTACATATGCAACTTAGTCTTTATTCAAAGTGTTAAGATCCTCTTGCAGATTTCTTGCTCTCCCGCTCTGTGAAACTCGTTTTTTCCTAGTGTGAGGGTCCACGAATTTCATCCCCTTGAGGTCTTGATCTCCAAGTTCTGTCTCTCCAGGTAGTAAACCCATTATGCTCTGCATGAGTTTACCTCCTGTAACTATGGCCCACAAAATGTTTTCATACAGAAAGCCAGGGAGATCATAGGGTTTATCTCATTTGCTTCTCTTTTATATGCTACTTGTTGTCCAACATCTGAAAACATTTGCTTCATAGCTGTGTCCAATTTTACAGTTGATTACTGTAAGAATATTAGTTTGGTATTAGTTACTGTCATGGTCAGAAGAAGTATAGTTTGTACTTTTTTCTCTTGTCCTTGTTTCTTAGCATAATGTTCAGGAGGAAACTTTGTAGGTTAAATAAACAAACAAACATATCCTGTTGGATCCTGAAGCCCTCATCCATGGAACTGACTATAAGTCTGTCCTTATATCTAAAGCAACTCTCTAAACCATTTTAGCTACCACATTTTGCCTTTGAAGTTTGGGCAATTTGTCACATTTCTCTCTGAGCTTGTCACTATGTTGACCCTCAACTCTTGAGGGACTCTGTCCTGACCTGAGTTCTCTTTGTCTCCTCAGGCCCCAACCGTAAATCTCATGCCACAGCTGTGCCCTTGCCTAGTCCTTGTGTTTGGGTATACCATGAGCGGAGGCAGGATTCAATTCTTCACAGAATACGATGAGAGAAATAAGCATCACCAGTCTCTAGAGTCCCTGTAGAGTGCAAAGGCAATCCAGTTCATGTGGCCATGGCCTGAGAATTCAAGCCAGCAGTCCCTGGGGTTGTTGCTGCTGACAGCACACCCTCTGCTGCAAACCTCATAGGGATTAATAGTGACTTTGCCTCTAAAGCTTCTACCCTTTGTGGCAACGAGGCTGTCACTTCCCTGGAATTATAGATTTGTGCTGTGCAGCTGCTTAATTCCCATAGAGAACCAACATGGTTTCTCACTGTCATGCTGAGATGCTCTTTCCAAAGGCTTTTTGCAAAGACAGCATCCCCATTCCCAGCCTTTCCTTCTCCTCTACCAGGCTGCCTGGTGAAAATGTGCCACTGTTGTAGCAAAGTCTACACATGCTGATTCCTTTTATTACTTTATCCTGGGTGAAGCTGTGGGCTCATATGACATCTAGTCATGATTTTATTTTGTCTTCTTTGGCTTACAAAAGGCTTAGCTTCTCCCACTTTACTTACAGAAACCCACATATCAAAGGAGAGAACATATATGATATGGCTCTTGGCAATAATCTGCAGATGTTACACGCTTTTCTCCCCTGTTGCAGATATGCAGTCTGTTTGGAAAGGGTGCAGAGACCCCCTGCCACATGTTTCTAACAAATAGTGATTACAGTCTACTAGTTCTATTTAGTCTCATGAGGAGGAAAAATCCTTAGATGGTGGTGCCAGGAAATCCAGGCTCCATTTAGGACATTTTCTGGAGAATATTTGATGCATCATTTAGTATAAATGTGTTGCGACTTGATTCAGAGCCCTTGTACAAAAAAGTCTCAGGCAATTTATTTCATTGACCAGGGATATTGTTGCTTTATTTCCTCTCCTTCAGCACTCTAAGAATTAAGGAGATTCCTTATCAAAGAATTAGTTAATTAGAAATTTAATTTGGAAACAATGCATGACAACAGTAATTTCATATAGAATCCAAAATATCTTGTGTTGCCAATAGTGATGTCTTTATTCCTCTGTGAGGCTCAAGTCTCGGGGCGTACCTCCTGGGCCTCAGTGAGGGGCATCATCCAAGTCCTTCTGGAACCCACTCTTTCTCCAACTCTACTGACAAAAGCATATGTTTAGTTGTTTGGACCCCTAGGTAGTATAGAAACCTACTGTAGTCGTGCTCTGAATAACAGTGTTTTGGTCAAGATGGACCGCATATACCACGGTGGTCCCATAAGATTAGTACCATATAGCCTAGATGTGTAGTAGGCTATACCATCTAGGTTTGTGTAAGGACACTCTGTGATGTTCGCACAATGACAAAATCACCTAACCATGCATTTCTCAGAATGCATCCTCTTTGTTACAGATGCATGACTGTGCAGACATCACATGGCCTACTATAAGGGACTTAGAGAAAGGACCCGCAGTTCCTTTTCTCTGTGTGACACTCTGTTTGATTCTTGTCTTCCTCTGGCTATTTTCTTCCACTCTCCAACTACAGTTTCCTTTACTGGCCCACGTGCGCCTGCTGGTCTTTAGCTGAGAGGATTTTCTCAGTCAATTATTCAGCCTCTGCCCCCTCTCTGGTGCACTCTTATATTGCAGCCACATTGCATTATTAAACATTTTCATGATAAACAATTCAGAGTAGCATTCAAAATTAAAAACATTCATCCTGAGGCAAATAGGAGCTCTAGTTTATTGGAATGTGCTTTAACAATAATTTGATACGCCTCGGAAGCAGGTTATTGAATTACAATCTGAGTTGCTGAGTGGTAGATATCTTTTTAGGGTCCCAGGGCCTAGAAACCCTCTCTGAACTTGCCTTTGGTTCTCAGCAATATGGCTCTCTCTGAGACCTGTGAGCTTTTCTCACAAGAGCTGATTTTCTATTAGAAAATTTCCCCCAACTTCTCTCTCTTTGAGAAGTAGGAGCCAGGTTGCTTCCTCTGTCATTCATTAGTTCTGGGTGAACTACATTGTACTATTGTATTAATTAAGGTGTGCGCTTTGAATAATGTATCAAGCTCCACATCATGTAAATGAAGAGATCTTTAAAATTCTCACCATATCTGGAAGAATTTTCTTTATTTTCTTAACCCTTGAGACACTCTCTAGGGTAATTTCAAATTCTTCCTCATATGTTTTTTAAATAAGTGGCATTACCTTTAAAGAGCTGCTCAAATCTACCTTGAAAGAGGCAGAACTGCAAAAATGGCAGATGCATTGCTTCCTGTATCCTCCAGAACTTCACAGCTCATATTTCTGTACCTATTTCTTAAGTCCAAAATGAGGATTATAATAGTATTCAGCATTTAAGGTTATTGTGAAAATACACTGTCAATAAATGGGAAGTACTTGGAATTGTGACTGAAACATTATTCAATAAAAGTTGGCTACTATCACTGTTATTTGAATGGCTTGTTATAAATAAATATTTTAAAATATGTATCAAATCAGCATTGTATTTAACACTATTCTATTCCTCCACATATACCACATTTTCTTTATCCACTCATCCATCGATGGACGTTTAGGTTGTTTCCATGTTTTGGCTATTGTAAATCATGCTACAGTGAACATGGGGGTGCAGATATTTTTTTGAGTTAGTGTTTTTGTTTTCTTCAGATAAATACCCAGAAGTAGAATTGCTGGATCATGATAGTTCTGTTTTTAATTTTTTGAGAAACCTTCATACTGTTTTCCATAGTGGCTGCACCAATTTACATTCCCACCAACAGTGCGCAAGGGTTCCCTTTTCTCTACATCCTTGCCAACACTTGTTATTTCTTGTCTTTTTGATGACAGCCATTCTAACAGGTGTGAGGTGATATCCCATTGGGCTTTTGATTTGCATTTTCCTCATGATTAGTGATGTTGAGCATCTTTTCATGTGTCTGTTGGCCATCTGCATGTCTTCTTTGGAAAAATGTCTCTTTGGATCCTCTGCCCATCTTTTAGTCGGATTTTTTTGTGTTTTTTGCTATTGAGTTCTATGAGTTCTTTATGTATTTCAGATATTAACCCCTCATCAGATATATGATTTGCAAATATTTTTCCCACTTGGTAGGTTGTCTTTTCATTTTGTTGAAGATTTCCTTTGCTGTGCAGAAGCTTTTTAGTTTGATGTAGTCCCACTTGTTTATTTTTACTTTTGTTGACTTTGCTCTTGGTGTCAAATCCAAAAAATTGCCAAGACTGATGTCAAGGAGCTCACCACCTGTGTTTTCTTCTAGGAGTTTTCTGTTTTCAGTCTTACGTTCCCTAGAAATTATTAATAGTGCTCCTCCTTCACTCTTAGAAGCATCTTAGTTCGGACAATAAATTATAAGGTCACTCTGCCTTGAACTGCTGTCTTGTGATCACCTTACAGGTTGTTTTATGACGGAAGTTCACGATCTAACATCAGTTTTCCATAGATCTCCATCTCCGCATTGCAGCCTCATGGTTTCTCTAGGCTCCTCTGTTTTAACAACTCTGTTACAAAGCTTCCAGGAGAGTTATATTAGAAAACCTAACATAGGCATATTTGTGGTGGAAAGTGTGGTGAAAATAGGACATCAATCTCCACTGCAGTAGAATAAAAAGATCTCTTCTCAGGTGATACCTCCTCCTGAAGACTTCCTTTACCGTCCAAGACAGGTGAAGAAATCTTCTGCACTTGTATGAGATGCCCTGTGCTTATATCTATTTTAGGATTTACCATATTATGTTCAAGTTAACTTTGCTCTGTGACTATACTCCTGGAAGGCGGGAACTATTTTGCATTTATTTGTGGTTTCCCAGGTCCCCACATAACGCCTGGCACTAGTAGGTGCTGATAAAAAACGTTTGTTGTTCTGAACATGTGTTACGCTCAGTTGAACTAAGGCTATTTTCATCAACTCTTCCAAAGATCGAAGTTGATTAGTATCTGCTAGAGGCTGCTGCCCACCTACAGTGTAAGACAAACTACTCTGAGGTATTATCAGTCATGCAGGCTGCCCAGCAGCCTGTGCTTTTAGTCTTCCACATCTGAAATCTTCTCTTCCTTCCATCTCACGTGGAGGCAGGCGAAGCTCCTTCCCTTCTCCCTACTCTCAGTAAGTCTGATGACACCCTATGTTCCTGGTCACCTGATCCTAAGGCACCAAAAATAAGATATTAAAACTGAGGCAACCCCTGCCTCAGGTAAGAATTTTTTAGCGAGATCCTGTTAGGGACCCTAGGCAATCTCAGAGAGACATTGCCCAAGGCTCATAAGTAAAGCCAATGACCATGGTAAGGAAGGTGGTAATGGATAGCTTGCCCTGGCTAAATTCCTAAGTCTGGAGTCTGAGATAGGAGCTGATCTTGATGAAAGAAGACCAATTAAGTAAAGAGAAACCAACTCGAACTTAGAATAATTCTCATTCTCTGCCTGTAGTTCTGGTAAAGCATTTGAAAATAGTGGCTCCCATATGGTGTTTACTCTCTGTGGGTTTGAATGACCTAAGTTATTCTTTTCCTGCCTTACAATGAATACTTGAGACTTGGGCATTGCAGGATGACAAAAAATGGTTTCAAAAGCCAAAGTGCCTATAGCAGTTTCTGCCTTTCAAGTAGGGTAAGGGTGACATATTTCATTTCAGGGGAAAAATAGACGTCTATACTGCTTCCTTCCACTCACAGAGGCAAGAGGGGAAGAAAGAAAGGAAAGCATGAAATTTCAAAGTCTCTGTAAGTTTTGAGGGTACCAAAGGTTGAGAGAACCCATTGTTTTATCAAAGGACATAAATGAGGTTTTTAAAAATATATATATATGCAAAAGTGAGTACAGAGCTAGGTGAGAATGGAGGACTAAATTACCCTGCACAATAAAACTAGCAGACTTGAGATGTGAGATTTCGGTGAAAGAGGTAGTTGAGTGACAGGTCAAGGTGGTCTGAAGACTTTTCAGTGCAGGGTTCGCTAGTAATCAAATATAGACTACAGGCATTACTTCTGTGCAAACCCCTCCATTGCCCCAAATCTGTAATCAAGTCTGTTATTCTTACCATGCTTTGAGAGAAATCAAGGAGCGACTGAGTTCTACATCTACGATGTCTGAGTTGAGTATAGCAGAGCTTCTCGAACTTTAATATACATGCACATCACTGGGGATCTTGTTAAACTCGCAGATTTTGATCCAGTAGGTCTACGGTAGGGCCCAAGATTCTGCATTACTAACAAGCATCTAGTTGTTACCAATACCTCTGATCTCGAGACCACGTTTTGAGTATCAAGGAGAGAGGCAAGAGAACCATAGGCAAGACAAGCGGGTGAATGGTCACTTTCACTGGATTGAGAAATTCAGAATTAGAAAAACCTTGAGAACGTAAACCCTAGAGATCCTCAGATAATCTTAGGAGAGAGGATTAGACTGCCCACCGAGCACAGGAAAAAGGATGCAATCTGTTTTATTAAATCTCAAATGACAAGGAGAGGGCAGCTGACGCCTGAGTTACAGGCACCTGAATTACTTTTTGAGTTTTTGAATTTTGGGGTTTTAGGATTCAAACTTTCCTGATCTGCTTCATGGTTCCTTATTATTATTATTTTTTAATTCTCCGCTGTTCCTTCTTTTCCTTTCTTATTCTAATCTGCATTTTGCTCACATCCAATGCATGGTCTCAACTGGAATCTTACGGAGAAAAGTCAAGTTTGCCCTGAAAGTGTCACCCCTAATTAATATCCTAGAAGGCCACCCTTTCATTAGTATTCAGACCCGGTTTCAGCCCAGATCGTTAATGGACTCTTTTTCTCTGAGGATGATAATTACGTGTGATGCTGATGTTCCCTGCCAGTCCGGGGATGTGAAGAGCTTTATCACTGTGGTGGGCTCACCAGAGAGTTAAATGGCATGGCTGAAAGCTGTTCCACCAAGACATTTTCTGACGTTGTAAACAACGTTTTAGCCATCCCCAAACCTGATGCTTCTGCATAACCTCATGTGAGTTTCATGTAATCGCTGATGGATGCGAGCGATGATGCTGTTGTTTACTCATGGAGTGTCTGGTATCAGTAAACACTAGTCATTGTTCTCGGCTCCTCTACTGGGTCACTTGTAGTTCAGTTAAATGAACAAAAACAACAGTTCCTCCTCTGAAATCAGTTCTACTCTGGGATGCACCCCATCTGACTTAGTCAATTTGAGCTTTGAAGTGAGAGATCACCTGAGGTTTCCAAAAACTTCATTTTTTCTCAGCCTTTCACTCTGTTGACCGTTCTCCAATCTAGTGTTGATAGCTTTGCGTATGTCAAAGAACTTCTGCAGGTATTCTTATTTGATGCGCATGCCGTGGTCTCTTTCTAATTCTCTTTTATTGCTTCATCACCTTCCCAATGGAAAATTACTTGTCACCTTCCCTTGCTTCTATTCACAGGGCAGTGTGTTCCACAGTATTATGCAAGCATTGCCCCTCCCCCCCGCCCACCCCCCCTCCCTCCCATAATTCTCAGAGCTCTAGCTAAGTCTGACACACTGAGGTGTGGACGGCAGCTCTTCTTATGGGGCAGGTGAGTAATTAAGATGGGGCATGGAGGGTGGTGCCATGAGTGAGAACCAGGCCAAAAAGCAGGTAAGCAAGCAGGCAGGCAAACCAGAACCTAGGGCCACAATTTCCTGGAAAGCAAAGCAATGCAGGCGGTCTACCTACCAGGGAAAGGCTTCGGACTGGTAGTTCTGTAGAGGCTGAAGAGGTAGAGAAAAGCAAACAAGAAAACCAAGGTTTATAAGAACAGCTGCAAAATCAGGCTGTTTACTGAAGCCATCTTTGGTCCCAGAAGTGTGTAGATGCTTCTTACTAAGGTCAAATCTGTTCCCTGGAGTGGCTGCCTCTGGACCTGCAGGTGGAAGTGAGTGAAATAATTTGTGGAGGATGGAGTGGGAATTGAGAGCACACAGAGAAAGTCAGTTCCTTATGTAGACACTATTGTTCACGTAATGTTGGATACCTCCTGTCTCCTGTATCCAAAATTATAGAACGGTCCAGAGTACTGCTGTCTGGAAGGAATAGCACTAATCATATTGCAATCTAGACTTTAAAAACATGTATATGGAGCTGGTATGAACTTTACTGCCAGCACAAAGCCTAGCACCCAACACACAGTAGGTGCTGTGTACTAACGTTTGTATACTGAGCTGGACTAAGTGTGAATAGGCTGGAGTTTGTCCAATTGGAAGCCCTGAATCTGTGAATTGCGTACCAGGGAATTAACATGAGTTAAAAAGAGCAGATATATAGCAAAGAAGGAATGAAGCAATAAAAGGAAGGCTGCATATTGGGAGAGCTATCAAAAAAATGACACAGTGTGAGAAATCCGGAGGTGGGGCATTCCCAGAGTAGGTTAATTCAGTCACTTACTAATGTCTTTGAGTGGTCAGCTTATTTCATTCTGTCTGAACTCCATCCTCAATGGGACGCTTTTTCCTTACGATTGGTCCTCCCATGGTGATGAGATGGCTGCTGCTGTTCCACAGTTGCATATAGACACAACAAACAGGATTATGAGGACTATCTTTTCCAGGTTCTCTTTCTTCATGGAGAGGTCCCAGGAGACCTCTCCTCATATCTCTTTGGCAGGAAATAGGTTCTTGTTTAGTCCTCGATAAATCACTGACAAGCAGAATGAGGTTTCCATGATTGGCATATATTGTACTGCGCAGAATGTATTCCTTGGGGCTGGGGAGCTGGGGTTGGAGCTAGACTCTCTTTTAAACACTAGACGGTGGATATGTAAGAGAGTTTGGGTAGGCTACCATCAATGTTTCTTATAACAGAGATTTAGGGGGTGTGGAAAGCTCTTGGAATCAGTCCTTGTGAAGGCCAAAGTCTGGTGCCTGGTGTGCATACCACATCTATCTCACCTCTGATAGCACATGTGTTGCATTCTGAATCTCTGAACTGGGGTTGTACTGAAGCCATGCATGTAAGAAGGGTACTGAAGGGATGGAAGGGGAGAGGCTGCATCCCCGTCATGATCTTTGGAAGTGGAACCTACCTGTTCCCTTTGATGTTGTAGGTGTGTCAGGAGAGCCTTCTTTTAGGAGATTGCCCTAAGTCCAGTTCATTGCATAGTTCTACTGATGATTCACAAAAGGAGTTGTTTTTCTTGGTCACTGATTGTTCTAGTTTAAATAGAATGTGCACGCTCATTCCCCAAATCCCTCTCTCCTTACCAGCTAGATGTCTTGCCAAGGCTCTCTCTCCCTTTCCAGCCCCTACTTCCCTTGCTGTAGACCAAGGCCCAGATACTTTGCAAGGTCACCTTCGAACCAATGGGGACATGCATTTCCATCTGGGACTTTCAGACACCCTCACAGGGGGAGTTGGGAGCAGGACACCTCTTTCATGGCACCTTTTGTCTTACTAGATACCTGTTCTGTCCAATTTGCTTCCTCCTTATGCTCATTCTTCCAGATGTATTTCAAGTTCAAAGAGACCAAAGTGAATGGTGCCATCTTCCTAACCAACTTTTAATCATGTTTTCCACTTACCGTTGAGTGGTTGCAACATTCATGTCACTATGGGTTTAGATTTGGAAGGGCACCTCATTCCCATTTCATCCTTTGCTCCTCAGGACCGTGTAGCTATAAATTCCTTTGCTAAATTTGACTAGAAAATGAGATTCCTCTTATCTCACTCTCAATTTCTTTATGTGAGAAAGTCACAAAAGGTACTTTTTATGTCCTGTCTCTTGAGGTTTGAATGCCAGTCTAACCTCTTGTACCCTTGACACATTGTCCCAAGATGGTTTGACAATCGAGACATTTTAGATGCCATAGGATATTTCATAACTTTAAATATTTTATAACAAATTAAATGTTAATTATATGCTGGTCAGGGAAGAAAATCGCTGAAGTATTTAATTAACATTTAATTTATTAGTCATCAAATATTTAAGTAGCTCCTGTCTGAGGGACTTTTCCTCCTCATTAGTTGTAAGTTGGTAACAGGTTATCATTGTTAGTTGCTATAGCTCCTACAATTCCAAGTGTGAATGGCCTCTCTAGATTTTTTTAGAAAGATCTTTGTATACATGTATAGGTAGACCCCACTATCCAATGACATACATATACAGCCTTTTGTCCCGTCTTTTTGTGGGTCTAGGTGATTGCTACTTAGACATATTTTCTCACAGAAACCCTACGTTTGCATGGCACTTTATAATTTGAAGAATGCTTTAATTTTCATCATCTCAATTGGCTTTGTCACTAGCAGCAGCTTTCATGAAATTTTTAGGGAGGGTAGTCGCTGACTGCTATCTTACAGGACTGGAATCTCAGAGAGGTTGTGTGACCTCCCAATGTCATGTAGTCCTTGGCAGAGTTGGAATTTGATCCCAGATTTTCTTCCTACAGGTTTAACCTTGCATCATTATCAATGTCAGGTGGTATTTCAGCCTCGGAAAAGTCCTGGCAGCTACTTTAGTGAGCCACTTTTGTCGTTTGTTTCTAACTTATTATAAGGGAAAATGTAGCCTGTAAATGATTTTTTTGAATATATTTTTATTTAAGCTAAGTACAGGATCAATTTTTTTGTAAATGTTTCATAGACATAAGACAAAAATGTATATTCTCTATTTAGAGCCATATAGTTCTCCAAATATTTAGTACACTCATTGCTTGTATTATTCAGTTGCTTGATTGCGTTATTCAGCTCCTCTAGGTATTTGCTTATGTTTTGCCTAGTAGGTCTACCCATTTCTGAAAGAAATATATTGAATCTTCCTAGTATATTTAAGTTTATTTACTTATTAAGTTCTGTTTACATTTCCAATACTTTTTTCTTTCCATATTTATCTGCTCTGTCATTTGGTGACCATGGTATCCTCTTTATAAATAGTGCATTCTTATTATTTCAAAATACTCTTTGACCTGTTTGATGTTTTTATGACCTTGTCTGATTTTAAAATGCTCCATTCAACTGTCTGTTTATTTATATTTTCCTAGCATCTCTTTGTATATTTCTTTATTTTCAGCCTTTCATTATCGCTTTAAGTATTTCCCGTAAGCTTAGAGTTTTTTTTCAACAAATCTGATTTTTGCCTTTTGTCTTTTAATGAGAGAATTCAGTCAGGCACAGTGCAAGGACTGGTATGCTTGGTGTTATTTCACCTCTCTTGCTTTGTTTTGTATTCACTTACATAGTTGAGTCCTCTTTATTTACATGGCTTATTAAGATAGAATTGAAACACACTAACTGCACATACTTAAACTGTGCTATTTGATCACTTCGATATATATCTAGATTCGTGAAATCATATCTTCAATCAAGATAACAAGCATTCCTCTCACCCACAAAATGTCCTTGTGTTTCTTTGTAATCTATCCCCCTCTTTACTCCTGGCTTTAGGCAAACACTTCTGCTTTTTGTTAATATAAATTAGTTTGAATCTTCTAGAATTTTATACGAATGGAATCATACAGTGTATACTCTTTTTTGCCTAACTTCTTTCAAACGGCATAATGATTTTGAGATTCATCCACTTTGCGTGTGTAGCAATAGTTCATTTCTTTTATATTCCTTTGTATGACTATACCACAATTTGTTTATCCAATGACCTGTTGATGAATATATGGGTTGTTTTCTAGCTTTTGGAGCTTATGAAGAAAGCTGCTATGAACATTCATGTAGAAGTCTTTGTATGGACATATGCTTTCATTTCTCTTGGATAAATATATAGGAGGAAAATGACTGGGTTATATGTTATGTGTATATTTAACTTTATAACACACTGCTATTGAAAATGGTTATACTGTTTTGCATTCTGGTCAGCAGTATATGCAAGTTCCAGTCGTTCTACATCCTCACCAACACAGAGGATTATAATAAAACCCAGAGTCTATATGACATAATATTCTCTTCTAGTTACTTGATATACAAAGAACTGGGAAAATGTGACCAATTCTCAAGAGAAAAGATAATAAATAAATGCCAACCCTGAAATGGCCCAGATGTTGGAATGACTCAGACAAGGTCTATAAGCATCTATTATAACTATGTTCTGTGAGGCCAAGGCAAACACACTTAAAATGAATGGAAAAATAACTGCTCTCTGCAGAGAAATAAAAACTATAAAACAGAACCAAATGGGAATTTTAGAACTAAAAAATATAATAAGCTGAAATAGAGAAGTTCACTGTATCATCTCAATATCATAGTGAAGAAGACAGAGAAACAAGTCAGTGAATTTCCAGATAACTTCATCTGAGAAACCAAGACATAGAAGACTGAAAAAGCTAACAGAACCTTAAAAACAAAAGGTACAATATCAAAAGGTCTAACATACAGGTCATGGTTGTCCTAGCATGAGAGGAGAAAGATATTGAGGCAGAAAACACATTTTAAGAAATAATGGCCCAAACTACCCAAATCTGGGGAATCTATCCATACCTTTACAGATTCAGGAAGCTCTGTGAAACTTAAATAGGACAAACTCATAGAAAGTTGCACCTAGATACATCATAGTCAAACCGGTGAAACTAAAGATAAAGAAAAAGTCTTGAAGGCAGCTAGAGAAAGTGATACATTACCTACAGGGGAGCAATGATTAGAATGACTGTGGATTTCTCATCCCAAACCATGGAGGCTGGAAGAGAGGGGAACAACTTTGACTGCTGATAGAAATGGCCCATCAACCACATATTCTATGTCAAGTGAAAATATCCATCAGGAATGAAGACAAAATAAAGATATTTTTCTAAGATGAAGGAAAGCTAAGAGAATTCATTATCAGCAGAACTGCTCCATAAGAAATGCCAAGGAGATTTTTCAGGATGAGAGGGTCTTCAGGAATAAAGGCAGAGCAACAGAAATGGTAAATCTCTGGGTGAATAGAAAGACTGTTTTTTCTCTTAAGGTTTTAAAAATATGTATGATTGAAAAAAGCAAAAGCTTGTGGGATTTTCAATGTATGCAGATGCAATACAAATGACAATTATAACATAAAGTTCAGTGGAAGGACCTATGTGGTTGGAAGGCTTCTATGTTTTACAGGAAGTGGAACAAAATTAGCTCTAAGTAGATTGAGAAGGTGAGGTTGCACATTAATGTTGAATCTTTAGAGCAACCACTCAAAGACAAGACAAAGCAAAAGATATATAGCCCAAAAGCCAATAGATAAATAAAACAGAATAATGACAATATTTAAAGAATCCAAATGAATATTCTTTTTCATTTTCTTTTTTTTGCTGATTTATTAAAGTCGATATTCATTCGTTTCCTCTTGTTAATTTGTAAGTTCTACTGTACTGTCCTGTTCCATTTTCTGTTATTCAAACTCATATACGTATTTCTCTACTATTTATTTAAAAATATCTTGCCTATTTCCCTTGTTAAGACCCTGTATCTTTCCTCTATTTCCCCCACTGTTAATTCAACAAAATAAGAGTTTGAGAATACTTTCACTTTTTCCATCTCATAAGCTCCCAGCCCCAACCCAGATGAGACTTTTGGAAGACAGCTATGTTTTCTCTTTCCCCAACCTCAAAGTTTTCCTGAAATAGTTTAGTACTTTTAGTTCTTGAATATTACTAAAATTTTCACGGAAGTTTATCCCTCCTATTTTAATAATCCTTACTTAGTGCATGCATCACTTATTCCCACAGTTTATCAGTATATCTATTTATAGTTTTCTTTCTGTCTCTGTCTGTTTCTGTCTTTCTCTCTCTCTCTCACACACACACACACGCACACTCTGTATGCTCACGACTCGTTCCTCTCCTCTTCATTATGTTATAAATTGCGTTCTTGGTTCTGATTTCATTAGTTTGGTTAGAGTTCTTTCTTGAGCATTTTCTTCTGTTGAGGTATGGGTGACATGAATATATGCAAATAATTTTTTCCTCCTGACAGTTAAATGTCAGGGTTGCATATAGAATTCTTGGGTTGCAATCCCTTCTTCTCAGTCGTTTATAGGTAATCACTACAACATTTTCTAGCTTCCAATGTGATGAATAAAAATTTCTATACCAGTTCTTAGTAGGTGACTTATTCTTTCTGTTGGAAACTCCTAACCATTTTGTTATTCTTGGAGTTTGTGAATTTTAACATGATGTGCTCAGGAGTATATCTTTTTCAGTCAAATTTGCCTAGACGTTAGTCTACACTTTTAATCTGCAAACTTGGACTTTCCTTCATCTCAGCAAAGTTCTCTTTTATTATTTATTTTAATTATTTCTTCTTGTCCCTGTATTCTATTGATGATTTCTAGAACTCCTGTTATTGGCATCTTAGTTCTCTTGAGTCTATCCTCCAAGTCTTTTATGAAAAAATAATTATAATTTACTTTCCTATACTTTGAAATGATTCTTCTAATTAGAGCTCAGGGCACTAATTTGGACCTCAGTGTTTATCACTTCTCTGTCAATTAGTTTTCTAAGCTATTTGGCTTGAAAATCAAGGTTTCCAGTTCTGTGAGATGTTCTGTGTGCTGGTGAGCTGTGCTTGAACTTCAGGAAGTGCTGTTGATATGCTTTTGGTCAGCTATTATCTGTCTCCTCCAGGAGCACCACTTTCCTGGTGCACATTTTGTTGGTCTTGTCTTCTCTCGAACCATTAGATGTGTTGTTCTTTTCTTTTGTGTGTCACCGAGACTCAGATATGGTTATTGGGGTGTCCAAGGAGGCAGCAGTGCTGAGGGTAGTGAGAGGTCAAGTGACCTCTCCCTCATGGGATGATGAAGTGGAAACAGCAGGCTGGAATCTCTGGAGAAAGTTGCCCTCTCCCTGAACTGCACACGTTTTCCTCGTCTGAGGGGCAGTGAGATCTCAGCCTCATAGTTCAGCACGTCTCAGCTTCCTGGGGACCTGGGAGACCTCTCACAATGGGCCAATGTTGACCTCACCCTTAATGAGTGAATCTCTCTGGGGACCAAGCTCCTTCAAGGTCTCCAATCATTGCCCCAACTCTTTGACAGTGGGCTTCAGGTCTCTGATGGGCTCTTCTCATTAAATTTTGGTTAGAGCCCAAGACTTCTCTGGCGCTCAGCTGACCATTATCTCCAGCAGCTAACTGGGGTAGGAGCTGCTGATCATGTGGATTTAGGAGGAGGGGGGAACATATACCAGGTTACTGTCATCCTAGACTCTCCGTTCTTGTGGAAGTTTTAAAAAGCCCAAGCTGACTCTGTATAAAAATAGTTAGGAAAATGTGAATAGAATTTTAAAATAAATAAATAAATAAATATCCTCTGAGGGACCTGGTGGAGCAGTGGTAATGGCCCTAGTAGACAGTCTTTAGGCGTTTGTGGATATGAGGCACTTGGCCATTCCTCTCAGTCTCTCATTTTTAACATGATTTGGAACCTAGGAACTGAGATAGACCTGGCGGAGGCAGTGTTAGGCAGTCCTTTAAGCCTTTCATATCCTTGGGAAATCCCTGCCTTTCTCAGGGACTATTAGAGCTGAGGGCTGGGGGTCCTTTAAGTGGAAATGGCCATAGTGGACGTCTCTGAACCTCCAATGATTTCCCAGCGTGGGAAATCTCTGGTCAAGGGGTGAGGACAGGAGCCTTCTGCTAGTCATTAAGCTATTGTCTCTCGCCTCCAAAGCCACCCTTCTATACTTTGTTTTGCGATAGTCTGCCAACCACATTTATGCTTTGCCAGCTGGTTCCTGAGTAGGGTTTGCCAGTAGGTGGCACTAACAGGGAGACTGCAAGGCTGGAGGAGGCAGAAGGGATTTCTTCCTTTCTCTTTGCGTTTTCAAAGTTACCAAGTAAAGCCTTTTCACACTGGCAGCGGCAGGTCCTTCCTGTAGCAGCAGCTGAGTTTGGTTTGTAGTTTTTCCAGCACCTAGAGAATCAGTCTCATTGCATCCCCTTCAGACACCAGCACCAGTCAGCTGGCACCCCCTTCTCAGAAGACTGTCCCTCCTGTATGATTTTTTTTTTCCTTCTCTAAGTTTTAATAATTACAAACTCTTCCTTTTGCTCCTCTAGCCCTAGGGTCATAGCTGTTTCTTTCACTTGCTGCTTCCATGATACCTTATTGTTCTTTTATTCTTTCAATAATAACTTTATACAATTCTTCATATTAAATTCTCTCTATCTAAATTTCTTCTGTGGTCCTCCTGTCTTAACTGAGGCAAGACCTTACCTGAACTTGTACCTGGAACACGGTAGTAAGGATTTTCAGACCAGGCCAACAGGGGAGCCCTTGAGACTCATAGTCTGAAGAAAATAGGAAGAAACCTGAACATTCTCACTTTCTCCATTCCCCAGCTCTTCTGTGAAAATGGACCACATGGATCCTGCCTTGCACAATGGTTCCATCAAGAGCCACCCCTTCCCCAGAATTCTGGTTTGGGTCACCGGAAGTTACATACTCGTAGAGCAGGCAAGACCGAGCCGAGAGTGCTCAGACACCCAGAAGATGGGGCAGTGATGTAGGGGCACGATGCTTAGCCCTCCTGAGAGCCTGCAAAGCCAGTTAAGAAGGACTGGTCCTGGAAGGGGAAGAGTTAATGTTGCAGAACTCGCTGGAGTCTGCGGCCAGAGCATTCAGGAGAGACTCTTGGTGATGGCTGCTCCAGGAGTTGCTATAGGGCAAATCATGGGGCTCTATGGGAAGCCAGGGAAGTCCTCGTCTGCAGTAGGAATCTGGGCAAAGTTTTGAAGGATGATTGGCATGTGACTAATAATAGTATCTTCAATATACTGAATACTACATCTTAAACACTTTATGTATATTATCTTAATCCTTACAAGAACCCATTTTGTAAATGTGGAAATAGCTTTAAATAGGTTCAGTAGTTTACTCATACAGTCAGGTGTTTAGTAAATGTTCTTAACGGGCTTTGGATCCGGGTCTGTCTCGAAGCTAGAACTCCTCAGCACCACTCTTAACCATCTCCCTATGCAGAAATTTTGGTAGGCGACTATTCAATATTCCAAGTGGGAGGAAGAGCATAAACCCTTCTTAGGCTGTCACTGCCCTGTTCCTACTCCTTTCTATCAGTCTGAAATTAGTTTTAATAAAGACAATGTTAATTTAAGATAATAACTGATGTCTGTTTGTCTCTGGGCAGTTTGAATTTTTCTCCTTTCGTTCAAGTTGTGCTTACTCTTTGGTAACTCAAGATATCTCTTCTGAGAAGAAATTACTTGTCTTTTTTCTGATTGTTCTCTCTCTGTCCCTCCTGCCTGGGCCCACTTTCATATAATTGATTGATCTTTAGGCTACATTGGGTACTTACCCCTGTGATTATAGAAGGATTCCTGATTCGCCCACAATTATTTAGCAAATACATACATAGAATTAATCTCACATGAGGGCAGTGGGAGAGGAATGTAGTTGAGGGAAGAAATAGTAGAGGGAGGAAGGATCACTATCTTCTCTCCTCCCAGAAGTAACAAACTTCTGGAAGGCAGAAGCTCTATTGATGGTTCCATGCTGCCTAAACAACGTTGTTAACTGGTGTTAAACAACTGACCTGTGGCTTGTGTTTTAATGTATTTTACGGCTGTGCAATAGAACAGCATACCTAGCCATCTACACATACTTTTGCCAGCCAGTTCTCATGCCTGATATCATTCGTGGTGATATGAGTGGAGCTCTTTGATGGGTTTACTGTCACAAGAGGGTGGTGGCTCTTTGCCATCAAAAAAACAAAACACTGCTACTCTTTAATAGGCAAAAATATTTTGAACCGGCACTCAAATTTTTATTTTAATTGTATAATGTTAGAATATTTAAATTCAAACTTAGTGGGAATCATAAATCTGAAAAGGGGCTTTTGAGAACCGCATCGTGGAGATGGCATGTGGCAATAGAAAGAGCACGGGTGTTGGAGTCAGAGGATTTGAAAGTTGGTTTCATCACTTACCAGCTGTGTGTTCTTGTGTCATATAAGATCTCAGAACCTCGTTCTTCTTATCTCTATAATGGAGGTAGAACACTTTAAATCACCTCACACAGTACCTATGTCAGGTAGGGTGAGATATAGCTGCATGTAATGGAAAATTCAAATCAAATCAGCTTAAGTAATGGAGAAAATTTAGTGGCTTACATGATTTAAAGTCTAATACTAGGTGGGCTTCAGGATTGGTGTGGTTCAGCAGACTACAATGTCATCAAGCATGACAATACTCCCACTGCTGTCTCAACTCAAGACCCATATGCTTTCTTGTCCACATTTGGTGTGTATATATACGGGAACCCTCTGGAAGTCTTTTGGAAGAGAAATGATGCATCTCTCTCACAGATCCCTGGGAAACTCCAATGTACAGTCTCATTGGCCCCAATTGTGTCATATTCCTGCTCTTGAATCAATAACTGTAGCCTGGGTTGTGATAAGACTTATTTTCCTACATGCTCCATGTCTAGAATCAGGTGTGGTATGACCTTCTGCTGAAGTACATGGACTACAGTGGGCTGGGTGTGGATTCTAGAATGGAAATCTTGGCAGCTACCAAGAGAAAGGGGAATGGAAGTTAGAGTGGCAACAACAATACGCATGATAGTAACATTGCGGATAAAATCAGGCAAGTTATGGCTGTGGTTATTCAAAGTCCGTGTCCCGTTGAGCCTGAAGAGCCACCTCTATGGGTGTTAGGGAATGAGAGGATGGGACACTCGACCCCAGCCTGCCCCTAACACATGCCTTCAACCAAATCAGCTCTGACCAATGAACTGTGGGAAAATATTAGAAACCTATAAAGCACTGTATATGGTATTATTATTATTAATAATAATAACAATAAGAAAACTACCATCATCTCAATTGGTTTAGTTTTGTATCCTATAGACTTTGCTATTCACTTTCTGTTTAGCCAAGAGAAGAAACAGATAATTTTACATCTTGCCAAGGTCCAAAGAGTGTTGAGTAATGCTGATCCCAATAAGCTTATGTCATTCCCTGCTTATAATATATTTGAAAGCACCTTTTCGGCACCTGCAATTGCAGATTGGTTTCTGTTTACTGTTGCAAGAGACACCTTTTATTAAGATGTAAGCAGAGCGGAAATAAAATTATAGAAGGAGTCTTCAGTTGTGACCTTCTTGACTTTGTTGCTAATAAACTGTCAAGATAACATATTACCTTATACAGAACACCTTAAAATATTCAAGACTCCACTGGTCAGATTCCTTAACCAAAGGAAAGATAAATCTATGTATAAACAGGTAGATTACCAATTTATATTGTCTGTTTCTTGTTTATCAGTCATTGAAGTTCAAGGCCACGGTAGCTTGAATTTTTCCTGTCTGAAAGGTTAACTTGGTGTTTTTGGATAAGGATTCTTAGCTGTTCAGTCTTCTCACCTTGGAATGTCATTCAAACTACAGAGTCTCCCTGTAATGTGGTCTCAATTATTCACAATGCCGTTAATCCTACAAATTAACCAAATCCCTTCCACTGCCCTTGCCCAGGGCTCAGAGTAGACCTTTATCAGTTAATGAAATTTGACTTGAAAATTTTGAGGTTTTTATCATTTGTGTTTAATTTTAAACTCTTTTTTCCCTTTATTACAAGAGTTAAAGCTGCAGCGAAGAGCAGACTTTCCCAAAAGTCTGAACGCATTATTTTAAAACAATAGGTTTTATTCAATCCCAAGCAACAGAATGAAATGGTCCTATCACTTATGGGCCAGCCTTGGATGTAAAATTTCTCCAACTAGTATTTGACCTTAACTTCGGAGCTCCCGTTTCCTCCCTCCCTCCTTCTCTCTCTCCTTTCCTCCCTTTTCTCCCGTCTTCCTTTTTCTTCCTCCCCTTCCTTCCTTTCCTCTCTCTCGCCACCCTCCCTCCTCAAGGGCTGTAAGACTGGCCAGCATTTTGTCCCGGGCCAGCATTGCTCGGTTTTAGGGCCTGCTCTGTAGGTTACTGGCTAATGCGTCATTTCACTCTTGAGATAAACTTTTCTATGCTGAATGTTATGACCCAGACGGGATTGGAGGCTGGGGCATAACACTCCCTCCCAGTCCCTGCACCACAGCCCCAATCCACTTAAGGCCCCCAGCTCACCCCGTTGACCTCACCCATGGCTGTAATTCATCTCCGGGGGTCACGTCAGCCTTTCCAGAGCTCCTCTCCCAGCTCCCGTGGCACAGAATACTGGAATCCTTCAGGCTGCCTGTTCTTTGGTTCAACAAAACTTTGAGGACTGCCTGCTGTGGCCAGGTGCAGGCAGGTGATGTAAAGGTCACTTCCACCCTACTCGGAAACTCTCACTCCTTAAAGTCCCCACCGGCTTACTCAAAGATCACTCAGGGCTGGCCAGGTTTGTCCACCAAGTTCTAACTGGGAAAATCTCTTTCCTGTGATTTACTCTCCACCCAAGAGCTTTGCCTCTGGACTGCCAAGGGCTGTTGCGGCAACCCGGCTGGATGGGCTTCCATGGGGGTGCCTGTGGCCGATCACCACCCGATGTGGCTGAGGCCAGGGCCACCCACCGCTGGCCTTGCCTGCACTGCATACTCTGTCTCTGTGTGTAGGGCTTGCCTGAGGGCCTGCAGGGAGGCTCCTGTCCTGGAAGTCAGCACAGAGCATACTCCAGCCATCTCTGGTGCTGGCGCATATCTGTCTGGCCACCGTCACCTAACTGGGCTCTTCTACCATCCCTACTGAGGACAGAATGGATCCCTTGACAAGGCTTCTAGTTCTTTCTCTGTCTCAGGCAGAGTGTGCAAATTGAAATCAAAGGATTATGCTTGTTAAATTGACCCCATGAGGGGCTGTTGACTCTCACAGCATTCACAGCCTACCCTCCCTGTGAGCGTGGCTGGCTCACTGTTAACGTGCCTCTTTGCCACTCTCCTGCATCAGTGTTTGTAGAGTAGGAAAGATTTTCTGTACTCAGACTATCTGCATTCAGATGCTGGCTCCCCTGCCTTCTGTCTGTGTGCCTTGGGCAGGGAAATTAGTTTTCCCGGGCTTCAATTTCTTCAGCCGTAAAATCAAGCGTATACTGGTATCTACCTTGGAGGGCTCCTGGAAGGCTCAGACAACCCAATGTCTATGAAGTACTTAACCCGGTGCCTGGTGCATTGCCCAATAAACACCTATCATAATTATTATAATCATATCTATATTTGGGCGCATTTCTATTATCTGTTGGTGCTTTCACACTCATTATCTGATTCAAACCACCCAGTAATTCTGGGAGGCAGAAATTATTGTGTCTCTTTGACATACGCAGAAACCAAGGCTCAGGGGAATTAAGTCATTTGTCCAATGTCATGCAGCTAACACATGTGAAACTTGCTCCTGTGGACTTTGGTCTGTGTGAATTCCAGCTTGTCACACTGCTCCCTGCCTCACAGCTGGATGATGCAGCTCTGTCAGGCTCCCAGGGTCCTGCCCAGGCCCGTCTCCATTAGGAAGCTCCTAAGCTTGTGTACTTCTCCTAATTCAGAATCCCACTTTTCTGAGAGATCTCCTTCTCCGGGTTCCTGAGGTCAGCCTCAAGCCCGACCAAGCCCCCAGGGCCCCTAGGTAAGGGACTCCCAAGTGCTGGTCCCCACTCCCTTCCCTTCTTCCTGGTGGGCAGAGCCATGCTTGGTCATCCCTGGGCCTGACCACCCCTGGGCTGTGTATCCCTGTTCATCACTTCCTCTTGGCCATACCAGGGAGTTCTTCCTGCCAGAGCACCAGGGGGCCTTTCCGTGTGTGCTGTGGCCTCACACTAGAAAAGCACAGCTGGGCAGTGCAGGACCTCACAGTGCAGGGGTCAGGCCTGGGACGCCCCATGTCCTAAGCATGCAGGAGCGCCTAAAGTGGAGATCGGCCCAGCAGGGCTTCCCGTGTTATCTTCCCTTGGGGATAGCTCAACGCCCTCAAAGGGAGCCCAGCCAGCTGCTTAAAGCAACCCTTTAAAGGTTTCAAAATGTGGATAAATATGACAAAGACACCAAGACTTTTATGAGGATGTGAAAAATTCAGATGTAACCTTTAAATTGGAATTAATTTATCCCTTTCCATCCTATAATACACGCTTACTATGCCTGGTCTTGGGGTGCTAATAGGGGTTATGAAGCTCTGTGGGGCAATGGGACTCTCTGGTCAGCTCTGTTTGAGAAATTCTGGGTTAAACAGGTGTCTCTCACGGAAGACTTTCCACAGCCCTAATGTAACATGAACTAAAACTCTCTACAGAGAATATTGCTTGCAGCATTCCCAAACATGGCAGGCCCTGGAGTGTTTCCTTTTTCCCACAGAGCACCCATGGAAGGAAGTATCTCAAGGGACTAGGAGGTGGGAGACTGGGGCTTGGTCCTGAGGGCCACCAGCAGTCTTGTGACCTGAAAAAGCCACTTCTGCTGTATGGCCTACAGCATCCTCAGTCACATAAGCATGTGGTGTCACTAAATGATTTCTTCCAAATATGCCAGTCCGTCTTTGGCTATATTAGCATATCTACTTCTTGCATTTGTTTGCTGGGAGGTGGAGAAGTGGAAGGGGTTAAGGAGAGGGCCCAATGAGACTGACCACTCCTGGGCAAAGGCAGTCTGCTTCCTATCTTTTATTGTCCTCTTTCCTTTAGTTGGAAATCAGTATACTTGTGAGCCCCCATTTTCACCCCCTGCATCCCTGTTATACCCCTCGTTTTCCCTCACACCCCTCCACCTCCACCAGCTGTCAAGTCCTGTTGGCTCAGCCTCTCAGATCGATCCTTCAGTTTACCTCCTTCTCTCCAGATCCACTGCCAACACCATGGTTCCTGCTATCATCCTCATCTCAGCTGGACCACTGCTGGTGTGCCAACTTCTGTCTTGCTCCCTAAAATCCGGTGTCTGCTCCAAAGCCAGCTTAGAACTCCTTCATTGGAAATAAATTTATTTGAGATTTCTCTTTCAAATAGAGCTTTGCAAGTATTCTAGTGGCGGCTCCAGGATGGCATACTGGTTAGGACATGGGAATTGTTTGGCCTTATGGGATTTATTTACCTATTCACTTAAGAAAAACTTTTCCAAATGTCCACTCTATGTGCTATTCTAGTGCTGGGCAAACAATGGCAAACAAGACTCCTGGTCTTCCCTCCCATGTGGTTACAGTCCGGTGCAGTGGTTCTCAAACTTTGGCATGTGCCAGTTCACAAGGAGAACTTGCTAAAACACAGAGTCCGGGCCCAACCCTCAGAGTTTCCGGGTGTAGTGCGGCTTTTCCAGGGACCACACTTTGAGAACCAGTGGTATAATGGAAGAGAAGGAAAAGTGCATGAGTCAACAAGTGAAACAATTGCCAGTTATAACACATGCTATAAAGAAACAACAAGGGGCCAGAGAGGGACCTACTCAAGGTGAAGTGGGCCAGGAGGTTCTCTCTGAGAAGGTGATATTTCAGCCTGGACCTAAAGGAAGAGTGAGGTCTAGCTATGTCTGGCAAAGAGTGTTCAACAAAAAATGAGCGTGTGCGAAGACTGTGGGGTGGGAAAGAGCTTGGTGTACTTAAGAAACATAAAGAAGGCCAGTGCAGCTGGAGCACAGAGAGAGAAAGATGAGGTTCACGAGGGATGAGGGATCAGCCCATGGAGAGCATGTCAGGCTTCAGGGAGGATTTTTTCCTGAATGCAGTGGGAAGCTCCCGAAGGAGTTTTGGCCTAGCTGTGGGATAGAGAATGAATGTTAGGGAGAAAGGCAATAGTTGGGACCCCACTAGGGGACTGTTGCTCTAGTCCAGGTGAGAGAAGACAGTGGCTAGGACTAGGGTGTAGCCGTGGAAATGGAGAGGAGGAGCTGGATGAGAGGATGGATCTTAGAGGCTGAGCCGACAGGACTTGGTAACTGGATGTGGGCAGAGGGTGTGAGGGAAAACCTGAACTGACTCCATGGAATGGGGCAGTGTAATGGGATTTGTTTGAAAAAAAATCTCTGCAGGAGGGTGTAGCCCTTAGCAGGTGTGCCTGCCCTAAAGCACGCACTGGATCCCCAAGGAGAGGCTTCCTGCATGGTGTTCTGTTCATAGACTCATTGCTAAACTCCTTGACGAGAGCCACTCCCCACCTCCTCGCAGCACTCCCAGTTTTGCCAGTCAACTTGCTCACCTTCCTGACTTATGGTCATTTATGTAGAGGACTCCATGTTATAAATTATCAATAAATTGTCCGGGATGTGAAGAGTAGGCGTAAAAATCAGCAGGGCAGCTTGATAAACATGCAAATTACCAGGCGCTGTCCCTAGAGATGCAAGTCTGGGTGGGGCCCAGGCGTGTGAGCTGTCTCTGGGTACTGAATGATGCTGATGCAGGGGAGGAAAACACTGCTTTACATCCCGCTACTCAGAGTGTGGTCCCTGGAAAAAAGCATCAGCATCACTTTGGAGCTTGCTAGAAATGCAGATTCTCAGGCCCACTCCAGACCTTCTGAATCACAATCTGCATTTTAGTAAGAGTCCCTTTGGTTCCTTCGCACGGTAAAGTTCGAGAAGCTCTGCTCTAGATGACCTCCATCATCTCTCATAATGAATTTTGGAGAAGTCAAGGGTCTGCCTATGGTGGTTTTGGGGTTCCGACTTTTTGTTTTTTATAACTTTGTTCAGTTTTATTTGTATAAGCCAGCCCAGACTCTGCCTCTCCTTTCTGCTGTGCCCTGGGCAGGATGGGGCACATCCTGGCTCTAGGTGAGTGGCTATGAGCTGGGGCCTGTCCTTAGCCTGGGGAGGAACTTGCTGGAGTTCTCTTTTCTAGGCGGTGAGTGCATTCCTGCACGTCCCCGCTTCTCCTGCCCCGAGGAGACCCCTCTGCCTGCTGCAGTTTTAGTGCTGTTAAAATCTATTTTATATTCCATTGTGTGATTCCACTGTCCTCCTTCTTGTTCAGCTGTAGTGCATGCTCCCTTCTAATCTGGGTTCAGAACATTTCATCAGATGGCCTCCGATTAGAATCCAATAAAATTTAAAGCAGGGGAAAGTCCAGAATAAAGGGGATGCCGTATAACACACGAGGTCAGAATGAAATTCCGTTTCAAGCCTTCTGAACATATTTTGGGAACCACTTCTGAGGCCTGTATTTAAAAGAAAACAAAACAACAATAAAAGCTCCTTTCCCTGCCTCCTGCCTCACAGCCTGTTTATGTGTCTTCAACCTGAGGGACCATGTATTTTCTATGAAGACCTCAAGAGTTTAGTGCATCTATGAGGTGCACTAAACTTATTATTTGCTAGACATGGGTACCAAATATTATTCTTTATTTCTATCTATGTATCTATCTATGCATTTTTCTATCTAGGGTATCTATCTGTGTTTGTATGTATGTATGTATCTATCTATCCAGCTTCATAATCTATGTAGCTACCTATGTATTTGTCTGTGTATCTATCTATCCATCTAGCCATCTATCCATCCATCCATCCATCCATCCATCCATCCATCTGTCCATCCATTCATCCATCCATCCATTTTCATCCTCATCTATCTATCATCTGTTTTGTATCACAACTGCAGCTCCCAGGCCCTGGAGCCAATCTTCCTGGACCATACAGCATCTGCACTCTGACCACCTCCCTCCTTCCCCGATCTGCTCGTGGCTGTCCCCTCTGCATGACTCTTTGCCTCCTTGGATGGTGCTTTCTCTGCACAGCACCATTTCTCTCCTCCCACAGGCAGCTCTTTCATTCAGGGCAAAAACTGACATGAGGAAGTTAGAAGAACTCAATTCTGTTTATCCTGACAAAGTGCCTATTACAGAAAATGGATTGTCAACCTGTTTCCAATATATGTTTTCTTGTCACGTTTCTCAATATATGTGATTAGATGCATCCAACTTATATTTACTCTCTGCCCCTTTGTAATTATGGTCCCTCCCATTCTACAAAGGAAAATGTTTCCTGCATACAATTCCTCTTACCTTAAAACAGCAAACAAGGCTCAGCCAGACACACTGTCTTGCACACACTGACACCTTCACTCAGAATCTCCATTATAATTCTTAGTGCAAAGAATTTTTTGCTTTACACAGCATTTTCTTCCTAGGAATTGTCATAATTGCCTGGGACAATGCTCAGGTGATGTGGTAGGAGAGACAGAATGCAATTAGTTTTGTCATTGATTTGGGATGGCCCCTGTTCCCTGGTGGAGTGGGCTCACTCACCCTTCCATTTTGCCCACCATACATAAGAGATGGGGTGGGGACGGGAGGGGTGGGGGTGAGAAGGAGGCGGCATATGTACATGAATATGATCGGACTGTTTCTGTGCAATTATTTTCTGTTACAGCTACCAGGGTGGGGTGAGAGAAGGGAACCGAGCTCAGACTCAAGTTGGTTGCTTTTGTTGTTTGTTAAACTGCAGGAGAAGAACTGCAGGGGGGTTTCGTACTATCTGTTATTCAGTTTTAAATATTTCAATTGTGCTTCTCCATTGGTATGGAAAATTGAGAGTTGGCTATAAAATGCTTGTAGAAATAACCGTTCCTGAAGCAGTTTAATTACTTTAATGAAATGGAGACAAATATTTGTAAGTGAAGAGCATGCTCATAGATAATGCAAGGAGAGTACATGTATTATTCAGCAAATGACTTAATTAGTTTTTAATTAGTAGAATTGCAATAATTTTTCAGCATATCTTTTATTGGAATGGTTTTTAATAATAAAATAGCATGCGGGTATCCTTTGTAGAAAGCCGTTTACTGTAAAGCAGGATAACAGATTTGTTGTTTCAACTAGAAAAATTTCAGTTCTATTACAAGCTAATTATAGCTCAACTTGTCTTAGCAATGCTCAGTGTAGTGCTTCTCGTTTGTCATCCGCAGTGTGTACACATCCGAATATTGAAGCAACTGGAAGATGACTAGATTCTAGTCTAGTTTCTGGATTCTTGCACACTTTGAAAACCTATAGGTTTCCATCCATCCATCCGTCCATCTATTCATCCATCCATCCAGCCAGTCAGCCTTCCATTTATCATTCATTCATCCAAATATTTAATATTTATGGCGTGCCAGGAATGGTACCAGGTATCAGGGATTTAAAGATTTCTAAGACCTAAGGCCTTTGAAAAGTTCAAAGTTCAAGAGGGGAGACAGAGACATAAATGATTAGAATTAATTTGGTAAATGGCATCCTACAACCAAGTGTCAAGTGGTTTTACAACAAAGATGAGGGAACAACCAATGCTTACTGGGTGCTTTAGAGAATGTCACCTAGAAGAACTGACTTTCAAGTTCTTGTAGGGACTTCCAAGCAGTAGGAACTTTAACAAGAGAACCAGGGAGGTGTGGAAATGCCTGATGTGTGTAGGAAAGCATCAGGGGTGGAGAGAGTAGACGGAACAGACTCTTTCTAGGGCCTTGAGTGCCATGCTATGGAAGGTACTGTAAATGAATATTTTCTCGTTGTTAAAGTAATAAATACTCATTACGGAAAATTTGGCAAAAACAAGGAACTATTATAAAGAATGAAATAAAAATCACTTGTAATCTTACCTATTGTTCACGTTTTGGTACTTTCTTTTTCTCTGCATACAAACTCACTTAAAAAAATAACAGTGAGATTTAAATAGCTTTATAGCCTATTTCTTTCACTTAGTGCACTGTAAGCATTTTCCCATGTCATTCAAAATTCCTTGTAAATGTAATTTTTAATGGCTGTGTAACAGTCCACAATATGCATGTTTGCATGGCCTATAATTTATTTAAGCAGTTTTCTATTGTGGGGCATTTTTATTGATTCCATTTATTACTATAATAAATAATGCTATAATAAACATATTTGCACATAAATTTGCCTGCATTTCTGATGATTTCCTTAGGGTAGTTATCTAGAATTGAAACTACTGGATCAAAAACTATAAACATTTTAAGACTTTTGATGCATATTGTCTTAGTGTTTTCACAATGGAGGAGGATTAGAAATATAAAAGGTCTAAGTCCTACAGGACAGTAGGGAGTTTTTATAGTGTTTGTAATCTTTGCCAGCTTGATAGAGAGCAAATAGTGTCTCATTGCAGAGATAATTTACATTTCTTTATCTTTCTTTATATTTATATATTTATTTATTATAGCTACTTTTATTTAACATATATTTTAAGCAGCTACTAGTAGTGGGCTCCAGGGTTTTTGCAGCCATTCGTATTTTTTCTTGGAACTGTATAATCCTTTGTGTCTTTTTCTATAGTGTTTTAATATTTTCCTTATTGATTTTTATTTTATTGATAGATAAAACATAGTCAAATCTGTCAAAAATATCCTTTGATGTTTCTTCCGTTCCTCAGTGTTTTCCTTGTATTTTGACCTGGCGTTCTTAGCCTGTGCAGAGAAAATGCAGCTTCATCTGTGAACAGTGTGGTTTTGGTGGTTCCTACAACTTAATACATATGTGACTATAAAAATGGAAAAGAGAATGAACGCTTAGGATGTTCCTTAGCTTTATGTTGTATTATGTCATCAAAATGTATTCATGTTTGCTGCTTCATGATATCTTTTTAGAGAATGGGAAGCCCACCTCTTGGAGCCCCAGTGAAAAAAGGAAAGTTGCGATTGGATGCCATTACTGTCAATCATGTTTGGATTACAATAGAGGAGGCTGTGACGTCTCAGGGGAGAAACGGAGGGACCAGGTCATGTCCTGGGAACTTGCCTGTATGGTTGCACCTGAGCCAGTGCATGTGGTGGGGTGTGCCTGTGTGTGTCTCCAGTTTGGCTCAGGGCTTTGAAACAGTTCAAGGAGAAGTGCTATCTGATGATTTCTTAATGTTATCTTGAATAGAAAATGAAGGGACTTTGTTGAAAAAAATGTCTGATTGATATCTGGGTCTTTCACTCACTGCATTTAAAAAAGAACCTGTTAATTAATTTGGGGCCAAACAAGGAGAAAAGAATACTGATCTTTGGTCAAAAATTCTTCTAAATCCTCCAGTTCTCGTAATCTACGTCAAATAACCTCATAATCAAATTAAAAGACAAGTGACAATCAAGGAAAAATATTTGAAATAACTCTATAATGTCCCAAAGAGAGAGTTTTTCATTCTTTGAAGGTATTTAACAAAGATAATCTTATGTGCTTATTTTTCCAAATAGAACTCAGAATCACGTTGTCAAGTTCTACACTTCTTCCTTCAAAAAATAGCCAATAAGAGATAATTAGAAATGCAGACAAAGATTAATGAACACACATTTTTTTGTAGTAAGTATGTTTGTTATGGATTTGATGAATTGACAATTGAGATCAATGAGATTAATGCTGAACAGATGTATGACCCTCCAAATGTCTCATGGCATCACGCAAAAATGCCCCCACCCTCCCAAACGGGACAGGTACCCCATCCCTGACACAGCTCCCACTAACAGCATAGTCCAAAAAAACCTGACAAAATCATGCATCCCATGAGCAGAGCCACAGGCCTAGTGGGAAGATTACACATAGGACTCTTCTCTGCTAATTAAGTTCATTGGCTCAGTCCAAGCAGAGAGATGAAAATAATTTCTCTGCTGTTCTGTGGGCAAGAAAGAACAAGGTTTGGACAACTTGGGGATGCGGTGACGTGGTCTGGTTAAGATGACAGAATTATTTCAATAGCAGTGTGATGAGGCCAGGTTGGCAGAAATGTCCTTGTAGCTCGGTATGTTGGCCTGGAAGGACTTCAGCGATGGACCAGAACATGGGTATGGTGTGGGACTGCCCTGCAGTCCACCCAGTTGTGGCTGTCTATTTCAGGGGGCATCTTGCTGTGGTTCCATTCATTTTTGAATTTGTGGAAGGCACGTCTTTGCTGAGAAAGCAACTCTTTAGAAATCATTTAAAAGTGAATGGGACATTTGCTTGACTGACCTTTGGTTCTCATACTTTGCCCTTTTCAGCCTGCTCATCTTTACAGTATCCCCAGTTCCTGTGCAGGCTGGTTAACTTCTTCATTATCTCTGGACACCTCACAAATACCTTCACAATTAACACAAACGAAACTCAATTTCCTTATCTATAAAATGGGACATATAGTTTGCCTAACCCACAGCATTGTTTTGATAATAAAAAAAAATTGTGTGTGTGAAAGTGCTATACAAACGTGAGATATCAACATTCACTAATGAAGATACTCATGATATGCAGGAAGATATCCTTGGAGATACGAGGACCAGCCTCGTTTTGCATTTTGCCCTCTCTGGGACAAAAGAAAAATTTCTACGAACCAGGATATTTGGGTGAAATCACTATCATCGCTTAGTGAATGAAGTTCTGAAGCCCTGTATCCCACGCTGTTTCACCTCCGGAGCGGAGGCATGCTTTATCAGAACGGAGAAGTAGAAAGGACCTTATAAGTGCCCCCTCTTCACCACAAGGTGGTGCTAGTGTATCCAAGGAAAACGGTTAACTCCCGACTGAATCAAAAATTCTCTTGTTTCAGACCTAATTTATGATTAGGATTTACAACCCATTGCCATAACTTTACCTTTCCTAAGCCGTAAATTCTCTGTTTCTCGTTTAAAAATTCTCTTCCTATGAAATTACTACTTTTTTTTTGGAGGGTTGAATTTGCTTTTGCGACAAATTCGTGTCTACCTTTTGAATTGTTGACTCTTGATTTCTTCAGGGACCAATGCTGGCCTTTCTTCTGTGGGATACTACAAGACCCAGTCTTGGACTTATTCACAGAATGTCCCCGTCCGTCAGGTTCTGACTGTAAATGTTTTATGATGGATGGTGAAGTGGGAAGAGTGTGACAGCGTTTTCTGTATTAGGGTATTGCTCTGTAGAAAGAGCTTTGCACTACACATTGGGAAACGTGTGTAACCCATGGGCAAGTTCCCTGACCTTTCTGAGCATCAGGTTATCATCTCTAAAATGGTAATAATGGTAACAGCAATCTCTTTGGACTGTTGCGAAGATTAAAGATAGGTTATAATGTAGTTTTTTCTCATCTGTAAAGTGGGATGATAACAATAGTTGCCTCTGAGTGTTGTAGACTGAGTAACCTAGAGAAAACGTGTAAAACTCATAAGCACAGTGCGTGCCACTTAGCGAGTGCTCAGTGAACTTGAGTGATTATCAAGGATGCCCTCGAGTCTGTGCCTGGGGCTGGGGGTCAGGCTGGAGGACCCCTCAGGCCCGCTCTTAGTTTCCTTGACTCTGTGTGATTGTACATAACAGTTTCCCCAACCATGTCTGAAGCTGGTTATAACTGCACTTAAGTGGTAAGAAATTTTGTCCATTTTCTTTTTTTCCCTTTTCACTTAAAGGGAGAAAAAATTATTTCTATTTATACTGCCCCTCTCCTTAGGATATTAATTTGCATTTTTGTAGAAAGACCTGAATAAGAAGAGAGGAGACCTGGTGTTCCTTCTAGCAATGCTGTCAAGGAGCCCTGCGAGATTAGAGAGAGCTGGCCCGGAAGCCAGGGCATCCCAGATCTAGCGACTTGGAAATACAATTCCTTATAAAGGTAATGACTGACATTCTCTGATTTGATGATTCTTTCAAATGGGAATGGTAATCTTTTTTATTCCTATCAGACAGAGATATTATGAAGATGAAAATGTAAGATCTGAATGATAATATTGGGGTTCCAGATGTCAGTATTAAAAATAGAGGTTATTAGGAATCTGAGGGTGCATGTGTGTCAGGTGAAGGAGGTCATGCTTTTCAAATGCTCATTGGACAAAAGATGATTGACTTAGAAGTTTTCAACTACAGAATCAGGAAGTGAGGGTATTGCATATCCTCTTTCGCTCTCTTTATTTCTCTCTCTCACTACTCACACACACACATCACACCCCCACCCCCTAGTTCCAGTTTAAAATATAGGACGATTATTTGTCCCAATGGAGTTGAAAATGGAACAAACAGTAAAATATGGGTCATTCCTAACTGTGTTTGGGATATCTAGTAATTTTGCCTTGGGGGGAACATGAGCATCATTTTCTAGGGCAGGGATCAGCCACTGACCTCTCCTTAAGAACCCGAGTGGATGGACCTGCCTCCATGGTATCGTGGTTAAGTTCACACATTACGCTTTGGCAGGCCGAGGTTCCTGGGTTTGGATCCTGGGCGTGAACCTACACACTGCTCATCAAGCCATGCTGTGGCAACATCCCACATACAAAAAAATAGAGGAAGACTGGCACAGATGTTAGCTCAGGGACCATCTTCCTCAGCAAAAAGAGGAAGATTGGCAACAGATGTTAGCTCAGGGCCAATCTTCCTCACACACACAAAAGAACCCTAGTGGAGCAAAACCTGCCTAGATATGAACAGGCATAGAGCACAGGCAGGGAAGAAGGTAAAGAGCAGGTCATAGAAAAGGTAAGGAGGCGGGAAAGAGAGAGAAGAGGAAGGCAGAGAAAAGATAAAGAAAGAGTAGTGCGTTTTTGAGAGTGGAGACAGTACCAGCCCGGTGTTCAGATGTGGGGTGGAAGGAAGACTAGAAGCTTGGGAGTTAGGAAGGTCAGGGCGGGAATCCCCGCTGTACCACGGGCTGACTCCTCTACTCTAACTATTATATTTAACCACTCACAGTCTCAGTTTCCTTGATTCTAAAGTGGGGTTAATGATATTTATTTTTGCATGGTTGCAGTTAGTTTAGCCGGACAAAATATCCAGTATTAATGTGTGTGTGTGTGTGCGTGTGTGTGTGTGTGGTCTTACCGAGAGTAGAAGTTGCCTGTCTGCCATCCCCTCCTAGAGAGAAACCTCCAAAGGCTTTTCTGTTGAAGCCTAGGTGAATTGTTCCATGTTGTTCTCACATGCAAAGAATCTCCTTGAGAGCATCCATTGCTGTCAAAAATGTGCAACAGAACGGCTCCAAGGATAGCATTCTCCAGACCCCTCTTTCAAGCTAACTTTGAATACATAATCAACACTATTTGGGGGTAATTTTTCAAACAGACACAAATATACCAAATCACACTGCCCATTAGTCCCCATTTCACCATCCTAATCACAGGAGTATATTGGGGGAGCGTTAAATATTTTGCTGAAAACAAGGCATACTATGTTTGCAATATCCCTGAAGTTATTCAGCTTGGTAAGCAACTCTAACAAATTTATTTTGGTGTGAATATTTCAAAATCTTTTGATCTAAAGTCTGCTCTAAATTTTCTAAGACTTGATAAGTGATGTGTTGGTCTATAGTTTCCTGGAACTATTCTTTTTCATTTTTAAAAAAACTTAAGAATTATTCCCTCTGTAGTCTTCTAATGCATTGTCTATTCTTCATGACTTCGTCCTCCCAACAGAGTAACTCTGAGATACGGGTGCAAATTCCTTTAGCACCTGAGATATAATTAGTCTGGGTTCTGCTACATTTTTTTGTTTTTAAATAAAGCAATGATTTGTCTTAGTCAGTTTGGGCTGCTATAACAGAATACCTAGACTGAGGGGCTTAAATAACACAAATTTAGTGGCTGACCTGATGGCGTAGTGGTTAAGTTCATGCACTCCACTTCGGTGGCCCGGGGTTTGTGAGTTTGGATCCCAGGCATGGACCTACACATCGCTCATCAAGCCATGCTGTGGTGGCATCCCACTTACAAAACAGAGGAAGATGGGCCTAGATGTTAGCTCTGTGACAATCTTCCTCAAGCAAAAAGAGGAGAATTGGCAACAGACGTTAGCTCAGGGCCAATCTTCTTCACCAAACCAACCAACCAACCAACAAAACATAAATTTATTTCTCACAGTTCCAGAGGTTGGGAAGTCCAAGATCAAGGTACTCGCAGATTTGGTGTCTGGTGAGAGCTCCCTTCGTGGTTCACAGATGGCCATGTTCTTGCTGTGTCCCCACATGGTGGAGGGAACTCTGTGAGGTCTTTTATAAGAGCACTAATCCCATTCAGGAGGACTCCACCCTTACGACATAACCACCTCCCAAAGGCCCCACCTCCAATACCTTCATCACATTGGAGGTTAGATTTCAACATATGAATTTTGGCGGGACACAAATGTTGTCTATAGCATCGTTCTTTATTAGAATAGGAATAACAATGGCTAAATTTTGGTGTTCTCTGAAAAATTTGAAAGTACTTCCAATATGTTATCTCATATGATCATTACAAACACCTGAGAGGGTGGTAGGACTGGTGGTGTTATTATCTCCATTTTAAAGACAAGGAAACGGAGGCTTAGGAGATCAATAACTTGTTCCAATTCCCAGCGCCACCTGTTGGCAGCACGTGGTGCTACAGATGTGGAGCTTCTGATTCGATTTCTGAATGTCTTGTTATATATGTATTTTATTGTATGTATATTATTTTTGGAAGAAAGTAAGCTAAAAATAGACAAGAATACACACATACATGTATATGTGAGTGTGTATATATTAAATATAGTGCTGCCCAATAGAATATTCTGCAGTGATGGAAATGTTCTATGTCTGTACTATCCAGTTATGGTAGCCATTAGCCACATGGGGTGATGGAGCACTTGAAATGCGACTGGTGTGACAGAGGAACCGAATTTTTAATTTTATGCAATTTTAATTGAAACAGCCATATGCTAAAGAGGCCCATGCCCAGGAGTAAGTGGGACAGGACTCCTCAGCCAGAAGTCCCTTTCCAGACCTAGGAGAGTCTGTAGGTTCACCCTCAGGGTAGACTCTAAAGGGATGGATCCTGAATGCACTGAACATTCCCAAGGAGACTGTGTTAAGCCACGGGTGATGGCTTGGAAGCCCAGCAGGGGCAGGCAAACGGAAATGGGAGCTCAAGAGCACGGAGAATTACACTCCGTTTCTGCACATCTGAGTCACAGTGTGTAAATTTTGATTCACTGCATGAGCAAGCCTCAGGCCCTTTGGAGCTTTTGCCCTGCTGAATTATTCTTATGAGGTCGTGCCATCCTGTGTATGAGTCTGTGGTTATGTGCTCTGCTTTCTAATTCTGCATAGTTCAAAGTGTGGCTCTCCATATAAGTAATGGGTTTCTTTGGTCCTGCTTTGAAAGGACAGGTTGCTCCCTGACCAGCTCCCTCAGAGACCCCTAGTCAGGGCCTAACAAGCGGCGGATACAGTGTTTAGAGCACCCACTCTGGTGCCAGGCTGTCTGGCTTCAGCTGGGCACTTACTAGTGCCACTTATTAGCTGCATGACCCTGGACAAACATTTACATGCTCTGTGCCTCAATTTCCTCCTCTGTAAAATGATAACAGTAGTGCCTACATCATAACGTTGGTGAGAGGATTAAATTAGTGACTATATTAGCAGTGCCCAGCACAGGGAGTGCCATATTGGTGTTTGTTGTGGATGCTGTTGTAGGCTCAGCCCACTCTGGTCTCAGGTGCTAACTGAGACCAAGGGAGGTTCTAGGTGAGAGAGATTTAAGGAACACTAGGCTTTCTTTCAGCAGCTGTGCAATGAAAGCTCTCCTACTATTGCTGCCTTAAAAAATGGGGTGCTTATCTGGTTCCTGGTGTCCTGTCTGTGGTCCCCAGACCCCACGAGTCCATCTCTAGCTGTGGCTTGACTTTCCCAGGGCTGACCCCTGTTTGCCTGCTGGTGGCCCATGGCAAACTTTTACTTACAAAGCTCAAGCCACCTCCCTACACTTCTGCTGTCAAATTCTGGAAGCTTGACGGATCGTGTGCTCCGCTCTGGTGGGTTTGTCCATTTCCAAGGTTCCAGCCCGTCGGTTATGTGGCCCCTCCTGCCTCTCATCACGTCTCTTTTTTATTTCCCATCAGGCATTGTTTTAGGGGTCAAATTAGACTTTTTTGTTTTTTTCCCTTTGTAATTTCCCATGAACTATATTTCTTTTGGCAATGGGATCAAAATTGATCTTTTTTATTAAATCTTTAAATCTACTGGTATAAATTCTAACATTAACTTCTTTTTTACAATCTAGGCCCAGTACTTAGTCATTCATTGGACAAACTTTATGTACGTGGTGTCCACTACTCATGAGGCACTGGTATGTGCTGGAGGTAGGGGGTTTTGCCTAATTCCATCCCCATAGGAGGGTATCCAAAAGTGGTTGCTCAATTACAGTCTATAGAATTAAGTCCAGAGTCATACTTTCCTGGATGGCTGCTGTGCATTTAGAGAGACATACCTCAGTGCCCACTGACGGGAAGGAAAAAGGAAGCTAGAATTCTAAGAGCTGAAGAAGACAGCACAATTATCACCAGGTCTCTGTCCTTAGCTCACAGTCATCCTGCTCTGTGGCTCCATCCATGTTCCCATTGCAAAGGATGGCACGGGGTCAGGAGGAACCGAATCCTTAATCATGTCTACAGCAGGCCACCAATGTCTGCAGGGTGGAAACGGCAAGATGTGTCAGAACTCCCAATTCTGAAGATGTGTCTGGAACTGTGAATTTGAATTCGCACATCTTGTCTCATTTCAGATCTCAGACTCTGCTCGTCCCTGGTCTGATCAGTTATTCAGGAGGAATTTACAGAGCAAAGCACAGAGACGCACACCCACAAACATGCCTTTTTGGTTTATTTTCTTTTTCAAATACAAGCAGTTTAACCTGGGCATGATTTACCAGGAACTGTCTTAGAGGAAAGAGATGTGAATACTTCCGTCAAATTTCTCAGCTCAGGAAGTTCAGTCCCTGCTGGAGGAACTGGGAGGGCTCCCCTGGCAGCGGCTGAGGCCTCCGGTTGGGAGGTGGTGGCAGGTGCAAGCATATGTAAACTCTGCTTTGTATTACACCTCGAAGACACGGCTGCTGCTTGGAGCAGAGCAAAGAGATGGAGAGAAGGAATAAGAATAAGAAAACCCTGCTTGTTAATATGTATATTTCACGTGGCATCCTTGAAGAGGAAGCTGCAGCTTAGATTACTTTACTCCAATTCAGCGAGTTTTACAAGACCACAGGGGGACATGTTCCAGTTTGAGGGAACTCTAAATGTCTTAAAGCTGACAGAAGAATGAGTATGTTTTCTTTGTTTAATATTTTTGATCCAGATCAGGTAACTGGTGACTGTCATTTCTACCCAATAGACCTTTTGCTGTTTTCCAGCTATGTATCTTTTGCTGGCTGGAAGATTTAATCTCTCGTAAGTCTAATAAGAAAGTTAAAATAAAGGCAGTCATTTCCAGTTATTGTTAAGAACTTTCCAAAAATTATGTAATGAATGTTTGATTCTCTGGTTAGGTAGTTAATTTTAAAACTGATGGTTTTGACAGAATATTTTTTCTCTTTCCTTTTTCTTTTGTTCTAGTTGTTGTATTTCTATTCTTGCTTTGGAGATTAAACTGTGAGTGGAGTTTGGCTTTCCACTCCTGGACAATCAGAAAGGAAGAGAGGGAGAAACTGTCAAGACAAAGTTATATCCAGATAAGCCCAGCTGGGATTAGACATGCTATAAGCGAGTGGGTGAACATTTAGAAGAAAGATTTTGTGCTGGCCCTGAGACCGACTCTTTTTCAGGGAGAGCTTCATTAATGTAATTATTATTATTACTGTTATTATTATTTTCTGTTTATTGTTAGTGTTGTCTTCCTAGCGACTCTGTACAGCAGAGTGGAACCCTGCCCGGTCTTTTTGTACCATCCTCTCCCCTTCCAGGACTCTATCAGACAATGCTCTGCTGCTATTCATAGGGTTTTCATGACCAATTTTTTCAGAAGTGGGTGGCTAGGTCCTTCTTCCTAGTCTGTCTTAGTCTGGAAGTGATACTGAAACCTGTCCACCAAGGGTGACCCTGCTGGTATTTGAAATACCGGTGGCACAGCTTTCAGCATCACATAGCCACCACAGTATGACAACCGACAGATGGGTGGTGTGGTTCCCCGACTAGGAACGAACCTGTGCTGCGGAGGGGAACCACTGAACCCCCAGGGCTGGCTTATTCGCTGCCACGATTTACCGATTTCTTAACAGGTGGTAGGAAACGGACGTTTGGAGAAGTTAGGGAATTTCTGAAGGTCACTCAGCCTCTGTGGAAACCCAGCTGTTTGTTTCCAAAGCTTGTTCTGGTTTCACAACACGCTATCTCCGTCTTTAAACCTAGGGACCCTGTGTCAGAAATTCCCTGAAGACCTGGGTATTTTGCCCCAGGGTAGTGGTGACTGTGATCCTGGAAGTACTGGTGCTGTGTCCCCTCCTTTGTCACTTACACACAAGCTCACAGGACGCACTTCATTTCTTTACAGGGCAGGGTAATGAACCCATTTCACAGATAAGGACACAGAAGCTGGGGTCAATTTTCTAGAATTTCTGTTGTACTTTCTACCTCCCTGGGTGTGAGATCACCTGTGTCAGACTTTGTACCTTGCACCTGTCCAGGAACATCAAACCAGGAGAGGAACAGGAGGATCTCTGTCCCGGGCCGGGCTCTGAGGACCTCCTCTGGAGCCTTCCGTGCAGTCCTACTTGGCCCTCTCTGTTCCCGTTGCTGTGGGCTGTCTCTGTGGCTTTCCTGTGAGCCTAAGAGCTGTTGCGAGTCTGCTCGTTGCCTCCCGTGTCCGAGTGAGTTCTCCACACTCCTCAAGCGTCGTCTTCATTCCCCTCCCATTAGGTTCCATTCTGTTTACTTTAGCATTTGCTGATGGAGCAGCAGATCTCAGCCCTGCCGGGCTGGGTGGAGTGCAGGGGCGTGGCGAGGTGGGTTGGGAGGAACACTGAAGTAAACCAGGAGACTGGGCCTCTGGTCTCACCGGCTGTGCGGTCCCGAGAGGCCATCTTTCCTGTTTGTGCGCCTATTCCGTTATTCTTAGAACAGGGACGTGGCCTGGATGGTCGCTGATACAATTTGAACATGCTGAGGCTGCGAATACAGTGTTCTAGAATGTGAGAGGCTCATCTCCTCACCTTTCTGGGAAATGGATATGCTTGTGTTGTTACTTACAAGAGTTAACACTAAGCATAGTTAGGAGTTTTATATTTTACATTTTTCTGACAAAAAAGGAGAGAAATTGCACTTCTCTAAAATATTGACAAACCCGAGGGATGCTGTGCTACTTTCTCTATGCTGCCGTCTGCCCTGGATAGAACACAGCAGAAGTGAGAAGCCCCAAATGCAGTGCAGTGTGCCGGTGCCTAGTGCAAAAGTTACAAGAAATACACCCCAAAGTGCCAATTCTCTAAGCTCAGAGTTGGTTAGGAAGATGGAAAAGCTGGGAGACAGGACCAAGTCTATGGGGAATTTTGTTGCCATTTTTTCTAAATGCTCTGAGGAGCAGAGTTCTATTTTTCACCTAGAGGACAGCGGAAAGGCTGAGCTATAAACCCTTTGGGTGTTATAAATGTGTAAATATGGCACAGGAATTCTATGTTAGATGCTGACAGTTTCTCCTTGAGTTTGCAGTCTTAATTGGGACTTTTGCCATCATTCTCTCATTCTTCTGGGAGAGGGTGAGAGTGCCCTATTTTCTTAGGCTTTTGCCTTATAAGTTTTTACAAGTTCCTGCTTGGAATCCCAGTTTCACCAACTTACCTCTTTTTTGCTTCCTGCCTGGTTCTCTAGTGCCCCTACCCCTGAGACCCAACTCACTCCCGCCGCTTCAGTCCTCTAGGAGATGGAAGCCCTCACCTGGAATGCCAGTCCCAGTGTCCATTCTCATTAAAACAAAGGTAAGGGAGTAACTTTATGGTTATTTCAAAGGCATTCTGCATGTCCACCACAGTGAGACCTCACATATCTCTCATACCAAATGGGGAATAGCTCCTTTCTCTTTGTGGAATATTGATGTCCCATAGAATCCAGAGAATAAACAGTATTTGGAGGAGAGGAGATACTAATAATGTTTTTCAATAAATACATAGAAGAGATCCTAAGGGAAGTTCCTTCATTTATGTGTTTGTATTATGCCTTTTTCCAAAATAATTTCAGGTAGTTTTCAATAAGGATCATATAGACAACGTTACTGCCTTTCCAATTCCCCTAGTGACGTGCTCCTAATGGCAGAGGAGAATAAACAGGTGCTGTTCTCAGGAGGCCTGGGGGAAAAACCCAGAATGATCAAAAAGGTGCCTTCCAATTTATAATATACCTACGTTTATCCTAATAGTAAGACATTTTAAGTGACCTAACTTTGGTTAAATTGGGGTCTCCAGACATATGAGGCACCTTTGTCCTGTGACTTCCTGGATGCCATGACGTGTCACTTCATAGCCCAGGGACACATGCAGTTCAGTGCGAGAAGCCTGGCAACAGGACTTTCAAATCGGTGTGAAAGAAGAGGAATCAGGTACTTCACAAAGGGAAGATAAAATTCCTAAGGACAAAATTAGCCTCTGAGTTCCCTAGCAGCAAGGACAAAACAGGAAATCTCAAATATACCTTTAAATAAATCAAGCCTAAGATTTTTGGGGGGAAATTTTATTTTCTCTTTGATTGAAATATGATCAAGGAAAAACACTGTTGAGTCCATCAGAATAGACTACCCCTTATTCTTTGTAATTGATGGCTCTGAATACCTGGAGACTTCCTATGTGCTTTTTGCTCCAGGTGGGAAAAGTTGACTGTTCACGCTCATTTCCTGAGTAAATTCTAATGGTTTTCAAACTTTCATGCACATTAGAAGCACCTGGAGAGTTTTAAAAGCCTCAAACGCCTAGGCTGCACCTGATGCCAGTTACATCAGAATCTCTGATGGTGGGGGAGGAGGTAGGAAGTGTTTCCTAGGAGATTCCAATGTGCAGCCACTTCGAGATCCAGTCTTCCAGATGGATCTCAAACTTGAGTGTGTCACGGTCACCCAGAAGGCTTGTTAAAACATCGATTCTGGGCTCCACCCCCAGATTTTCTCTGTAACTCGGCTTCAAGTGGGACTTGAGAATGTGCATTTCTAACAAGGTGCCAGGTAAGGCTGATGCTGCTGGTCTGGGGATCACACTTTGAGAATCATTGTTCTAGAGTTGTCAGGTTTGTTAATACTACCAGAGTGATGGCATGGAAATCTTCCAGCTCTAAAGATGAATTTGGGTTACTATGGTAAAACCAGATGTTGTAACAGGGCTTGGGAAATACTTGTACAACCGTGCTCTTCTGCTGCAACGGCCATATTTGAATTTGATTGACAGTGTGTTCTGTTTCAGGTGGATTTAGGCCAGGTCTTGGAGACTGAGCCACAGTCTATTTCCTGTGGGTTAATGCCATTTCATAAATGCAATTAAGAAAAATGTCCATCCACTGCTCTTGCTTAACACAGGTATCCTGCGAGGCATCCTGGTGCGTTGTGAATGTTGTCTCATTACACTCAGTGTTTGGTGGTTGGAGTGGATGCTGTGGAAATATTCAGAGGTGTGATAAATGTCCTTTCTCTAGGAGGGCTGCAGCTTTTTCTTTACCGGGCTTAACAGTACCCAGGCTGGCCAGCTCTTGCTTAAGCCTAGTGCGTAGTTTCTTTTACTTCTATTATAAATATTATCTGCACAACTCTCTTAGCTTTACTTGTCCCATTAAAAGGTCATTAGGTTTTCCATTAGCAGCTCCTGTTGATAGTTTCCCGCAGGCGGCTCAGCATAGGCCTCCTGGCCATGAATTTGAGCCGAGGGAGAACAGGAGAAAGGAGGGCAGTGTGGAGACTCTGCTCACATCTGTCTCCCCACTTCAAAACACAAAAGCTAGGCTGGAACCAAAGTCTCCCTTCTGCAGCAAAGTTGGCACCAGATAAAACAAAATTTGTGTGGTATTTGTTCCTGCAGCCGCGAACAGCAACTTCCATTTAATCTCTTTGCTTCTTTTTATATCTTTTTTTTTGTTTTTTGATGAGGAAGATTGGCCCTGAGCTAACGTCCATGCCCATCTTCCTCTATATTTTTCATATGTGGGACACCACCGTGGGTTGATGAGTGGTGTTTGTGTCTGTGCCCAGGATCCAAACCTGTGACCCCTGGGCCACCAAAGCAGAGTGCGTGAACTTAACCACTGTGCCACTGGATTGGCCCCTTTTTATATCTTTTAAACATAAAGATATAAAAACAGCTAGCCCTGATGGCCCAGTGGTTAAAGTTCGGCAGGCTCTGCTTCAGTGGCCCTGGTTTGCTTCCTGAGTGTGGAACCACACCACTTGTCTATCAGTAGCCATGCTTTGGCAGTGGCTCACATAGAAGAACTAGAAGGACTTACAACTAGAATATACAACTATGTACTGGGGCTTTGGGGAGCAAAAAAAGGAGGAAGATTGGCAACAGATCTTACCACAGGGTGACTCTTTCCTAGCCAAAAAAAAAATATATATATATATGGAAAAATGAATAAATAACAAATAAATAAGTAAACAAACAAGTGAAACATCCAGCTCAGTTTGTCCCTTTTTACATCCTCCACCTCAGCCAGTTGCCAATACTTTATAGTTTTCCATTTGCTGCCTGGCTTCCCTACAGCTCTAGATCTCTGATTAATTAACCTGCCACAGGTGTGGATTCCTTGGTGGCCCACCAGTGAGGTTGACCCCAAGACGATGGTACATTTCTTTTACTCAATTTTGCCTTCCTAACAAAAACAACAACCTTGTGTACTAAACATATGTGGGGGTCCAGAATTTACCACCCCAAAATATGTCCTTTTGGCTTGATTATTTTTAGGAACAAAAGACACAGGAAGAAACTTTGACCTTCCCTCTAACTGCCTAAAAGAATTTAAGCTAGAAGGCCTATTCCAGGAAGGAGCTCTCACCGTAGATGACTATAGTGTAATATAAACCAGGTGTGGTAGACAGGGAGGCACCTAGAAGGCCCATTTGATCAAAGTCCTCTCCATGTCTCATTGTCTCTGCAAGGCATGGCAAACATTTGTTTACCAAACACTTGGTTTTCTATCTCCATGTGAATTGCCTTCCTCCGCTTGAAGTCCCAAACCACTATCCCCAACATCCTCCTTTGTCATTAGCTAAAGACGGTATTTAAGGGGGTGGCTTTGGCCATTTTGGAGAGTTACTTGGTTTTCCTGGGTTTCTTCCACATAGATGTGTTATTAAATTTGTTTGATTTTTCTCCTGTTATTCTGTCTCATGTCAGTTTAATTCTTGGACCAACCAGAAGAACCTAGAGGGTAGAAGAATATTTCTTTCTCCCCTCTTTGTATTTATTAAACACTGTATTTATGAAGAATATATGTATAAGCAGAGTAAAAATTAAAGTTTTATTTAAAAGTAAATTTAAATGCAAAACCTAGGTATAGTTAGAAATCTTGCTTATTAACTGCTTATAGTGATTAATATCAATCCTTTAAAAAATCTATAACTTTAAGGAAAGAATGCTATCACTTTATAATTCCTGACATCAGAAGTCCCTTTAAATTCATGCACTTCTTCAGGCTGCAGGTGGCCTCAGCTCTTCTTTATCAAGACAATTATCAAGGCTTAACCTGTCTCCTCAATTAACCAAGGAAGTCATCTTCTAGAAGTTTTCAACTTCCTTTTCCTCAGATGCCCACCTTTCCTTTCTCACAGTTTAGAGGAAAAGAAAAAAAGCTCCTAATTATACACAGTAGCTCCATTTACCTGCTCCACTTCACCGTGATTGTGCTGTTCTGATTAGGAGAAAATTTGCTTTCTGTGACTGCTTCTTAGATTTAGCTCTCTGCCCTTTCCAGCCGAAGAGTCCTAATTTACACTGAATACATGCAGTTAGTCATTACCACTAAATGTTACAACTGCTCATGGAGAATCTCCTGGAGCTGTTCTGTCTGGCTTTTGGTACAGCTTGGCTTCTTTCAAGGGGCTTCACTGAGGGTTGAGCCTGTGTCAGAGCCTGCCACCCAACTGATTATCCAGTTAGCAATGGAGTGATATTTTTCCCCAGGAGGGGAGGTCGTTCTCTGGCCTCTGGGCCAGGTTCTTCCCACTGAATGGAGATCGTGGGAGAACCACACCGAATGATGCAGCTGCCGGAGGGAGCAGAGCATGGCAGTAGTTCCAATGTGCTTTGGTTGGAAGCTGTTCAACTCTTCAAGAAAATTATATATAAAACCAATAGAAACTTTTAAAATGGACCTCCATTTACTAAGCTCCTTGGAATAGTAGAGCTCTCTCTTTCCAATATAAAACACGGGATGCTATCTGCCGTCGTGGCAAACCAAATGCTCCAATGTATCAACCATTTCTGCTTCTACGGATGACTTCTCCACCTCTCAAGAGTCAGCTGCATTTGTTGTAAACTTGTTTATGCCAACTGTACTTATCATAATTATATAATTTTACTAAATATTATGTAAGTGGATGGGACATTAATGCAAAAAGAAAGCGTTTCTATGAAAGCTGAGCTTCTTTGGAAAGATTTGATAGAACAAGTTGCTAAGAAGAATTGTTATCAAATTAGAGATGGGCAAAACACTTGCCAAAGATTAGAAAAATATCATAGAAGTCTAAGAGAATTCTACATTTAGATTGTTTTGTCTCATCTAAAGAAATTAGATGCTGCATTATGGATGTGGTTTATGTAAGAAAGACAATGGAGAACTCCAATTAACAGACTCATGCTAGAAGCAGCAGCCTTGGCTCCACATAAATACGTTGGTGAATAAAAGTACATTTATAGGTTTAAGTTTGAATAAAACATTTAAGGAGCTTTAACTGACTTTTCTGATTAACCAAAAAACTGTTAATCCCTATTGCATTTACTATTTATGCAACCCAAATGTGAGCTGAATGTTCCTGCTTTATGAGAATTACAGGACGTTGTCCCAAAGCTCCATACTTGGCCCTGTGGATTTTGAGAATTCCGGGGAGGGCTTACCTGTTCATGGTCAACTGGCTCTAAACTTCTGCTTCCCTATATTTCAGTTTTGCATTATCACTTGTCCTTCCTGTATTTCTTTGTTCTGGTATCTTAGCACTGGCTGTGAAACTCAAGTTTCCTGAATTTCGATACAATAATCTTACTTACACAAAGTATTTACATGTATAGTAGACTTGAATGAAGTCGGGGAAAGGGAGGGAAGGACAAGATTTTACACCATAGGAATAAAACGAATTTCAAATTGGAAATCAGATATCTTTGTTCTTAAGAGTCTTGAAGTCACGTGCAACTGGAGCTTTGGCTGTTAACCCCACACAGTGCCCCAGCCACACATCATTTGCTTAGTTTCTTCAAAACTCAGCTCTCTTCTCCCTTCTGGCTCTCCTCTCCATTCCTGTTTACGTCAAATGCAGAGCAGTTTGGCCATCACTTTGCTGCCTCATTTCCTGGTAACTTGCTCTTTGCCGGGCTCTCACCTGCCCTCCTCCTGCCTCCTCTCAGGCAGCTTAGCTGTGGTGCCTATATCTCAATAGGGTGTCTGCGTCCTAAGAACTGGAACACCTTTGAAAATAAAAGTGGGAGATGTTAATTTCTCCAAGACAAGGCAAAAATTGGGATTGCAGTGGGCAAACCAGGATCTGCTATTTATTAGAGTATTTTCCTAACCACAGACAGTTTTGTACTTTAGAAGAATTCTGCTGTTAATTAACAGATAGAGCATTTTTCATCCCATTACATAGACTGTCCAAATTTGGTTAAACTCAAATAGCCAAGTCTTTCCCTCATTAGCGGAGTGTGTTATTCATGGACACAACGTGCACTCTTTATTGGCCATCGCCATTTACTACTGTTCTGTGTACCTCATCGTCTCCAAGCTCAGCTTTTCCATCTATGAAATGGAGAATATTATTGCCTGCTAAAGGATTCAAATGAAAAAAATAGACTTTAAATCATTTTGAAGGGGATTAAGCTATAGAAATGTAAGGTTTAGTGTAATCGCTGTTGTTATGTGTATTTTTAATGAAATTAAGTGTCAGAAGTCACAGGAGAGTGGTGAATGAGATTGTATTCCATCAGCCTGATAGCTTTTCTGGGTTTGAGCCTCTGAGCATCTTATCTTGTGCTCTTTATTCTTGTTCCCTGTCTCTAAACCTGGTCCTTTGAAATAACTCTACCAGTAATCCTGGATCCTGACCTTCAGACTCCTTATTATTTCGGTCTAGGACCTCTACTCAGCAAATTCATCCAATCACTCTGAATTGTATGTCGTGGAGTCGGGTTATTGTGATGCTGATAAATGAGAACAAAATTGAAGCCATCAGCCTCATTTTACTTGCTCACCTGTTTCCAGATGTGGAAGTTAATGGGCTCAGATTGGCTGCTAACACCCAGTCTCATCAAAGACCATTTTCCCTAAGGGCATTAACTGCAATTTATTGATTGGGCGGAGGCCTGAGGCGTTGGAGGTGTGGATTTGTATTACGGCCTATGAGGACGGTTGGAGCTGAAATCCAAGCCTGCCACCCGCGTTTATCAAACTGAATGGGAATACTGTGACTTGAGATTCAGAAGCCAGGTAGGCTGACAAAATGAGCAGTTAAAAAATGTCTCACCTTATTACAGAGATAAGCAGCTCTTTCCTTGCTCTGAGAGGAGGAATATGGGCCCATTTTCTATGTACTGTTTAGTCTTCACTGTCTCCTGCAGTGAGTGATGGCTACTTGGATTGTCTATTATACCTGCTCTTTCTACTTCCTCTTTTCCTGTTTTGAATCCACTCCACTTCAGGCTTTTTACCTCCTGCACTCCAACCAAACTACTTTTATAATGATCACCAATTCCCTCCTCATTGCTGAAAACAGAGGTCACTTCTCAGCTCAGATTCTAATTGCAGTGTCACCGGACTTGACATGTTGAGTTACACTCTTTTACTTGAAACAATTTCTTCCCTGGGCTTCCAGGACATCACCCTCTTCTGGTTTCCTCGTACTTCAGTGGCCACTCCATCTCAGTCCCTTTGGCTGCTGCATCTTGATCTTATTGGCCTCTAAATATGGGGTTCGCTAGGGCTCAGTCCTCGAATGTCTTTCTTATTCTGTCTACACTCATGCCTATCCAGACTCATCGATTTAAATATTGTCTGTCTGCTGAAGATTCCCACATTTATATTTCTGGTTGAAACCCTCTCGTGGGCTTGAAATGCACATAATCTTGTTCTTACTCAACTCTCCACTTGAATTTGTAATAGGCGTGTTGAAAAATTAATATATCTCCTACTGAACTTCTGTTCGCCCCCAAATATGCTCCTCCTAGTCTTTCCTTATCAGTAAAGGGCAACTCCTCCTTTTCAGTTGCTTAGGTCCAAACCCTTGAAATCATCCTTATCTTTTTGTCTCTTATCCTACTCTCAGTGCGTCAACATAGCTTATTGGTTTTATCTTCAAAATACTTGAATATCCAGAATCTGACCGCATCCTATCACCTCTCCTGCTGTCATGCTGGTCCCAGATACCATTCTCTTTCACCTGGTTTATTGTTATCCTTCCTCAGTGGTCTGCCTGCTTCTGCTCTGGCCCCTACAGTGGAGTTTCAATGTAGCAGCTAGAGTGACCCTTCAAAAACCAAAGTCAGGCTATGTTGCTCCTCTGCTCAAAACCTTGAATGGATCCACATTTCACTCAGAGTAACAGCCAGAGTCCTTACAAAGCTCTTACTGTATGGCTCTTCATACATGCGTCTGAGCTAATGTCCCATAGTCTCCTCTTCTCTTGGGATGTGTTGTCGGTGACCACACTGGTCTCTAATTTTCCAGCCACATTGCTGCCTCACGAGATTTTCACTTGAAAATCTCTGCTTGAGAACTGACCTTCTGTCACTATATTCTAGTATGTTTGAACACTTACTGTGGATATGGCCTTGTGCTTTCCCACCCCAACTTTCTTTGTTGGAAATTAACTGGATTTGTCTCTTTGTGCTTTTTAGACCTTTATATTTTAGTGATATAATAAATTTATTCCAGAATTAGGGTCTTTTTTAAGGGTGTAAATGTAGATCAATTGAGTCGTCAATCAGTGGGAAGCATAAATATTGGCAGCTAAGTACTGAAGAGGTTCAGCCAGTAAAATCAGGATCTTGGAAGGCAAGTTAAGGGAAACTGAAACCATAGAAACTATCGAATAGAATTTGCCTCCAGTTATTGGATTGAAGCGAAGGGCTTGGTGCCCATCCCTTCTCCATTTTTCTAAGCTTGCTGGTGACTGGCTTCTTCTATCTAGAGCAATACCCCAAACCACTTCTCAACCTATTAAAAAGTGATAACATTATTTAAATATATCTTACCCTGCTTTCAAATATGACACATTTAAAATGCATTTGAAATATAAGTGAATTATTCATTTACCAAAGAGCAGACTTTTACTAAAATAGTTCAGGATGAAAAGCAGCATAAGAAATTATCTGATTGTCACCTACTTGCATTCTAACAACCATATGCACTCTCCCCTTCACGTTCTGCAACTTCAGTCCTCAGGCTGAAAGGTCTCAAATGGCATTTTGAGATTTGAGAATTCTGAGGTCTTTGATTAAATCCACGCCTACTGGTGATCCAACTGCTGATGGTTCCAGATTAGGAAACTTCAGGAGAAGAACTTTGCATGTTTGGACAGCCTACACTCTCTGAAATTTTGATAAAGTGCAAATTCAATTATTTAGAATTCGCAAACTACAAATTAAGATATGTGCTTTAATATAGCATGCTCTCTCTCTCTCTCTCTCCCTTTCTCACTCCTTTCTGTCTTTCTCTCCAATTTTCTATCCTTTTTTGGGGATGTTGCCTTAATGCCTCATTAATTTAACCAGTGTTAGAGAACGTCTAATGAAGTAGACAATCCGTCAAAATTGGAGTGTTTTGAGTGGAACTCCCATTTCTTCAGATGTAGAATCACAAAGTCTTAAGCTTGGAAGGAATCTTAAAGTTCCATCTAGACTAGTGCATCTCAACTGCAGTTGCACGTTACAGTCATCTGAGGAAGGTTTCAAATACTGATGCCCTAGACCAATTGAAACCAAGTTTCTGGGGGTTGTGTCTAGGCATCTGTGTAAAAACAAAAACAAAAACTAAACCCTGAGTGATTTCACTGTGCAGTCAGGATTGAGAGCCATGGTCTAGGTAAACCCACTTGCTGCTTAAATCTCCTGTGCATCATTGTCACTGCCCAAAACTTGGGTGATCTTCGTTAGACACTTTCAAGGAAGAAGTGCTCACTCTCTCTAAAGAAGAGCTCTGTTGGAAGTTCTTCCTTATATTGACATAAAAGCTTTCTCCTTATACTTTCTACCCATTGCTCCTGATTGTTATTTGGGACGACAAAGAACAAATCTCATCTTTCCGCATGGCAGTTTTTTGAAAATTTAAAGGCAGTTATCATTCATTCACTGTTTTTTGTTTTAAACAAAATATTTATTGAATACCTATTATAGGCCCAGACCTACCCTGGGGCCCAACACAAATAAAATATGGTCATTGTACTCATGATCTTCATAGTCTAGTGGGGAAGATGGAAAAACCAAGGACATTAGTACAGGTCAACAACGCATTGCTACCTTCCTATCTCCCCACCCTACATCCACCCCCATCTTAACTCTTCTCTAAGCCGATTAGCCTCAGTTCTTCAACTGTCTTCATGTGACATTGTTTTGAGGTTTAGACTTCAGATTGTCTTCATCCCTCATAACGTATGGCTCCTAGAGTGGATTACAAATGCCAGATGTGGTCTGAATAGACTCGGGAGAGAGAAGGACTGCCATCTATTTCTAGATGATACACTGCTGGCTCTGCATGAATTTGTAGACAATTAAAACCATTAAAACTTCTTCATATGTTCAGGCTACTTGTAATGAGCAAATCTATTGTTTGGGTGGACAGAAAGGCAGAGAAGGCAAGACTGATGATGTCAAAGCAAGGGGTTGGAGGAACTTAACATCCTTCTCTTGTCTACCTTCTCCCTGGGCTTAGTCATGGTTCTCTAAGGTCACATGTGAACAGTCTGATAATTGACCGCTTAAGTCACTGGTTCTGGAGGGCCATAGGTGGACTTGTCCAGAGGTGGGCACATTTGCCAAGTTAACTGGACCTAAGAGAGTTATGGTGGTGGGTGGGGAGAAACAGTTTGGTAAAACTCTTTTTTCAGATTTTCATCTATGTGTTAATCAATACTGGAAGAAAATGACTTTATAGTTGTGACCTCTCGATGCAAACTGATCAATTCCATTTTTTTTAGCTCTTGTTTTTCTGTGTTCTGAGCTAAATGGCGGAGTAGCTATGTTGATTTCCAGTATTACCTTATGGTTTTTATGGAAACTCTTTAGTCAGTGACTTCTTTGATCTTTATCTGGTTCATCTTTTATACAGAGTGTCTGTGTTATTAGGGACCAGGAAAAACCCCCATTAACTGGCATTTCCAGTGTTTGCCCCAAACTACTCTCCCTTTATTTTTGCCAACTGGCATCTCAAGAAAGAATGCTGCTATTTATTTGGGTTTTTATATTCACATTTAATGAAATGTTTCACAGATATTTATAACACAACAAATTCTGCTCTGTGAAATAAAAAATAGATACACTGAGGATAGATCAAAGGCCATACCATCACCATCAGGATCAGTATACATTCACTGAAGATGTGTGACATAATTGGTTCAGATTTGAACCAATTTTGGTTCTAATCTGGGGAAGATTTGGGCAAGGCTCCTACGCTATTGGTGTCTTCTTCAGTATTTCCTCAATAAGAACAAGATGTCACCATCCATAAGGCCATAGGAAAGCATGGTGAACAACCATGCCTGAACACATCATGTGTGCTAGGTTGGCAAATATTCAGGACAGATGCTGTTGAACAAAGTGAAAGTAGAGCTCAAGCATCTGTGTGGGAGCAGAACAGAGGAAGGGACTCTGTGTTTTATTATGCGATCCCAAGAGCCTTATGCTCCAAACTGCTGGGCACAATGACCTATTCAAGATGCTGAGGTTACATTTACAGATGTACATCTGGGAGGTGTTTGAAAATGGGCTTTCATCTACCTGCCCAATTCTCTTATCCATCCTCCATGTGCTCAGCTCTTTAAGGAGCAAATTTGTGCCAGTACCAGTAGCCTGTTCTTTCCTCACCATCCTTGTCTTCTCCACAGCATTTGATTTCATTGACCATTCAAATCTGGAAAGTCACTCCCTTGTGTTCTCTGCTTCACTATGCTGTCCTGGTTGCTCAAGTCCTACTGGTCCATCCTTCTCTCACTTGGTTCTCCTACCCCCTTACCCTGGGCATTCCTTGAGACTCAATATTTGGTCCTCTGATACTGTTTATGTGTACATTTTCAGGATTTAACTACCACTGAAATATCGTATGTTCCAAGTCTTTATTTTCAGCCTTAGACCACAACATACATTATCAATTATCTGTTAAAGTCAAATGTCATTGTAATTTTTATTATTATTATCTTCACATAAATCCACCTGCATTTGCTGCTGTATACTATTGTCAATACTTGAAATCAAACACTTCATTTTTTTTCCTGGTTTCTCTGTTTCTTCAGTGGTACTCTTATTCTCCCAGCCATCCAAGTAAATTGGCTTTCTTCTCTTCTTCCCAGAAAATGCAAGTATCTATCATATTTCAGACACTGTTCTATGTGCTGGGTAGATTATGGACTGAAAGATATGGTTCCTGCCTTAGTGGAGTTTGCATCTTAGTAGAAGAGTTAAACATTAATCATATAATCACGAAACCTTACTCCAGGAATGAGAAGAGCAGTAAAGGGAGCTGTGAGAATGTATAACAAGGGACCTGACTTAGACTAGAAAGGAAGGGAGTCTAGGGAAGGAAAGTGTGTTTGACTTGAGATCTGAATGATGAGTCAGGGCTGGAGAGTGCCATTCCAGGCATAAAAACCAGCATTCCTGAAAGTCTTGAGGGTGGGGGTGGCAGTGGGAGGAAACTGTGCAGATCAAAGTAACAGAGAAAACAAGGCAGGTAGAAAAGTGATGTCGAAGAGAGAGGGGGCAGGAGATGAGGCTGACTTGGATCATGAAGGACCTTGAGGCCAAGTTAAGGATTTTGGTTTTTATCGTGAGATCTAATACAGCATACTAAGTAAGGGAAAATAGCATGATCAGATTGGTATTTTTAGATGACCATGGTCTGTGGGGAAGAGAATGGATGGCAGAGAATGAGCAAAAATGGACATTAGGACAGTGGTCCTGAGGCTGGTGCAATAGTGCAGATAAGGACAAGGGTGGTGGTTATGGAGATGGAGAGAAAGGCTCTGGGACACAAACCCAAATCTAGAATCACTGTGTCTGAACATAATTCGTATTCAACCAGCCAGCACATTCCCTTAAATTTCCTGTGTAATACCTTCCGCATCTATATTTTCCTTTCTACTTCTGTTTTTGCCACTTAATTCCAAAGCTGTGAACTCAGGTCTGAATTATAGCCATCTCTTGTTAGGGTTTGCTCACTGAGAGCTGCTGACCCTCTGCCCCTCAGTTCCCCACCTTAAATAGGGTGTCAGGAGTCCCAGTGGCTTGTCCCCACTCCAGGATCTGCATCAGCGATGCCGAGACTGGCTTCTATGAGGACCACAGTGTGAGCTTGCGTGTCTTTTAAGGCCATGGTTCCAGACATGAATAAGCTCCATCATCTTGGTGCACTTTGGAAATATACATATTCCTAGGCTCAGTACACAGAGGTTTTGATTCAGCAGTTTTGGGTGGAACCCAGGAATCTGAGGAAGAGGCAGGTTTGCTCTGAGGCACCACTTCCCTGCATTTCCCTTTGTGCTGAAGAGGACACTCCTTTCCTAGGTCTTGTCCCTGTCTTCTCTTTGCTGTCTTCCCCGATCTCCTTCCTCAACTAACTAAAACCAAAACAACCTTTCACTTAAATCTTTATTTGACTTTAATGCCTTCTGTGTTGTGTTTTTTCTTCCCACTGGGGAATCTCTGATGTCTTCTAGACAGGCATAGCCACCTGTGAAGGGCCATGTCATGCCAGAGAGGACTGCTCCCTGGATGGCTAAGTGGCAGGAAGGGTTTCCTGAGATTCATTATAAAGCAAAACCTATGTTTGCAAAGATCAGGTGCTGGGTTGAGCAAGAGAGGAAAGTCAGCAACAAGAAAATAATCTATTTGAGAATGCAGCCTTTTCATGTATCTACCAGTTAGATTTGCTTCCTTTTGGTCTTTAGGTAAAAAAAAAAAATCAAATAAACATGACTGTGGTGCATCTGTTTTAATGCTTCTAATCTTCTGACTACTAGAGCAAAAAATTAATCTTCCTTCCTCGGTAACAGTAAAGACTTAGATGCCAGTGGAAGGAGGGAAATGAAGAACAGAGGCGGTTCGTCTCTGGGTGGGGGACTTGCGTTGTGTGTGTGTTATTAATATAAACATGTGATTAGCATCAATTTAATATTTTTATGAAACTGTAGCAATAGCTCATGTTAGATATGGGAAAAAAATATCAATATTGGATCCCTGACCAAATATACTTAACTTTATAGGCATAAGTGCATTATCAGATATCCATGAGCCAAGGAATTAACATGAAAAGAAGTTTACTTGGTGTCCAAATATGGATTTATTGCTTTTTAATACTGTCTGATGTTTATTCTTAGAACCATAGGTCTTTTCAAATGTCCTTTAATTTCATCCGTTGTCGGTATACTGATGGGTGATTATTGAGCTGGGGCAGGTAGCGAGAGAACACGTATTTGCATTTCCTAAAATTGAGTCACTGAAACCCGAATGAAGAGGAGCACAGAATTATAAATTTAAATTGTAGTGTGCGTGTGTTGAAATGGGGGAGGAGATGAAACCAGGAGGAGGCGGGAGACTGACTTGCTTCCACTCATAGCACAGAGGAAGATAAATCAACACAGAAGATTAAAAAATGTGAAAAGCTTTCCCCATTTGCCTCGCTTCCTTGTGGCGTCTTTGAATGTGTTTGGCAGCAGTGGGCCATGTCAGGCCACCTGTGCAGTCAGCAAATTGCTCCTGGTATTCAAAGGGCTCTTTTATTAATCTCCTCAAGCAGTCCTTTGGGAAATTGGATGCTTGCTCTGGAATGTCCACTGTATTTTTACCTTTCCTGAGGGGTTATTATATTTTCTTTTGTTTTAAGGTTAATGAGGATTTTCTTTATCCCCAGAATCGACAACAAGATTCTTCCTTCTGGAAGACTCTCTTCCTTAGTTTCATATTGTTCAGAATGCCTTGGCCAGTGGTAGACTGAGTCTGTCTATTGTGCAGTTTTGGGGCACTGGTCACGTTGTTCTGCTGGGAGGAAGAAATTAATGTGGAACACATTGTGAGTGGCGCCCCCTGAAGTTGTGCAACATGGTAGTAGATACTCAATAAAAAATAAGTAGAAATTAATGAATGAGCAACCGAGTGATTGTGCGAATGACTTTCTTTTCATTTTTCAGAGACAGTTTAGTGTAGTTTATGTGGAGTCCAGATGAAATAGAAATACATGGATTCTGGAGCAAGAGGGACTCAGGTTCAATCCTGGCTCCCTCGTTTACTTCCTGTGTTATTTGGGCAAATTACTTAATTTCTTTGAACCTCAGTTTGCCTATCTGTAAAATAGAGAATACCTCCCTTGCACAGTTATAAAGAGAATTATACTCAATATATATAGAAAGCACCTAATACAGTTCCTCGCACAGTAGATATTGAATATTAATAATGATAGTCACGGTTTTGTGTTTTTCAATCCAACTTTAGTTCTATTTGTAGCAGTGAGTGGAGAAAAGAGCATGAACACAGGATGAGCTAAAACCTGTAGCGACTAAAGGCAGGGCTTGTGTCTCTTATTCATATGTATAGTGCCTATCATAGGGATAAACGTTGCATGAATTATCATATAAGTTGCTAGGATGAGCTTGCAATATATTTCTTTGTCGGAACATAAAAAATTTAGTTGAGAATTATTGATTATACATCACGTGACACGAACGATGTGCATTTTATCATACGTTAGCTTTGGCCTATGGTTATACAACCAACTTGAAAGGATACACAGTGAGGTTTTGATATTAACTTCTGAGTGCTGCACCCAGGTACGGCAGAGAGAACAGGCCCTGTTCTGGCTGGCCCAGATTCCTCTTTTAAGTTCTGTTGATCCTTTGCCATGGTCCCTCCACTTTCTTTTCTACTGTAATAAATTACTTATCAAGCCTACAGCCTGCCCTGCAGAATTTATCAGATTTATGCCTTTTATTATATTGCCTCCTTCTTGCTGCCTTTTTCATTATTTGTGCCTTTGCTCTTTCCATGCATTTATTAACTGAATTAGCACATTTCCAATGTTTGTTCACACTTAATGAGGTATTGGTATTTTGATGGCAGAAATGAAGAAGTGAGACCCACGGGTGAGAATTTTATTGAACTTCAATGTATTTTGTTTTCCAAGATGTGTAATTCACAAAGTCATAATCTTTTGTGCAACACAAAGTGATACGTGTCCCTACAGTATCTGATGTTTTTATTGCTGAAAATATAACAATGTTAAGGAAAGCTCCTTAGACAAACTGGCTGTAGCTTAAAGAATTGAAATTTATGTAATAGAAAAAGAAAAAAACCCTGTCAGCCAGAAAGCACTTCACATACGTTAAAAAATTATTCGAAAAACACAATTGAATGGGAAATGCCTCTGGATTAATTGGATTAAATAGTCTTACTCAAGGTTCGTTTGGTGCCCATAACAGAAACCCACCAAAACTGGCTAGAGGAGAAAAGGGGAGTTTATTATAAGAACACATGGGTGTCTTGATTCCCAAGGGCGAAAATGGGACTGCTGCAGCCTGGAGCTAGGAACCTGTCAGAACCTAGGCATAGACAGGGCTTAAACTTCAGGCTCTCTCTCTCTCCTTCATTTCCCACTGGCTGCAGTCATTATTTGTGCTGCTTCTTGCCGGTTGAAGTTGGTTGTTCCCTCAGGGCAAATTCAGTTCCTGAGTTCAAGCGAAGAGCTCAAACTCCCCAGCATGTCTGAACCCCAAGTCCAGATTCCTAGGAGAAAGAAGGTGATTGCTCCCAGATCTAGGAGTCCTAAGTGACTTCATCACATGGCTGCCTGGAGACCTGAGTTGGGGTGGGATGTGATGGGATGGGACCGAGGAGACAAGTTGTCAATGCAGTGGGTTTGTAGGATGACCATTGTCTACCACACACTCTGTCTTGCTGGACCCATTCTCAGCGCCACACAGAAAGCCAGTTTAACATGGGCACAAAACAGTTGTAGGTGAAGTATTTTATGACATTCACTAACTGTTGGAAGACTGAATCTATATATATGCACACCAAGCTACCTATTAAAGAAACTTTCTATAGAATTTGAGCCCTAATAATTTTTATCTGAAACAAGTAGGAAATTTTGGAGAGGTTGCATATATTTGATTGTATATTTATTTTGCTTTTTATATTTATTTTGGGAGTGGATTAGATTCTCTTTAATCACCATTGTAAGCTCATTACAGTGGTATCCTTTATTTGATTACTCAAAAACATCTCTCATTTCATTGATATTTTTCTTTGGTCATCTTTATCCCCTCCCTTTGTTCCATTTTCTCCTCTACTTCACTCTTATCCTATTATTTCTCTTTCTTCCTTCTTCGCTTTTTCCTCTCTCCCTTTCTTCCGAGGAATGAAAAGATGTGCGTGGGTGTTGTTGCAAGGGGGAGAGAGGAAAAATTGAGCAATGACAAGTTTGAAAGTAGCAAAATTATTTTAGTAACTCACTGTCTTGGGAGGATACATGTTGATGTATAATTTATACACAGATGCAAATAGTCATGTAAATTGGTTGTGTATTTTAGCTCTTAGAAAATGACTGCCCACACGTTGCTGTGTGGTCTTTCCTATGCTTCGGCTTCAGATGGCTGCTTTGGAGAATTAAGAGGATCTGGTGTAACTCAGGTTGAAATGTATGGCCTTTATAGTCCCATAAGATGACCGAGGCATGTGAAAGGGATGAAAGGAGAGAAGAGAGAAGAATAAGTGAAGAGAAAGACAGGCAAGAAGACAGTGGGGATGAGGAGGGGAGGGCAAGCAAGGGAAGGAGAAGGGTTCTAAGCAGGTGTGGGCGTGCTGAGCTGGGCAGTGTGTAGGTAGCTGTCTGGAGAACATTTACTTGGTCAGGAGAAGGGGCACTGCTGGCATATCCAGCGTCTGCGTGGTTTAGGAAAAGACACTCACTTGCAGATACATGTCTCCAGAGGAGTGCCTTCCTCAACTGGGCTGGACACATCGATGCAGGACAGACTTATGTAATGTTATGCTTCCTGAGGAGTGAGAGACGTGAGAATTGGGAAGCCAAGATGCAAATCCAGGGTTTGCAAAGAGCCCCTCCCTAGCTCATGACCCTCAGGTAAAGACCCCTGAGCATGGTGCAGGGACTGTGTGCATCAGAGGCACACTTTAGGGTATTATTGCTTGCAGACCCTGGAGCAGGGGGAGTCAGTGGGAGACAAATCACAGGAGACAGGGGTTAGAGTATAGGCCTGCCTCCAAACAAAGATGCTCTAGGACCATGTGTGGCTGTTGGCAGAAGGGGGCCTCGGGGTGGGGAAGGCCAAAGGCACCTATCCTATTACTGCATTAGGTACTGCTGAGTGACAACTCCAACTGCTAGGAGAGGGCCTCCTGTCTCCATTTCACCCCCCAGGTGGAGGAGGAAGAGCACTGGGATGGGCCAAGACCAGCTGCAGTGCTGGGCTGTTACTTAGCTACTAAGTGGTAGAGATGGGATTTGAGTTTAGGCCTGTCTGACCGCAAAGCCCATGTGCTGTGTGTCCTGCCTCGGTGCCTGTATCACCTCTCCTGCCCTTCCTAAGGGCAGTGCTGATGACCTCCAGCTTTCTGCCAATAGGCCGCACAGCCCTTACAAACATGCAGCTCCTGTTCCTAGAGTCCCTTAGAGTAGGGAAGTTGTTGCAGCAAATTTTAGGACATAGATATTGTCATGGGAGAAAAGACCCGGGAATCTGGTTTTCAGATTTTCTGACAAAAATTGTGTGTGACACATGGTCTCACAAAAGAATTTTGTGCTGCTTCATGATGTGAGATCAGACTGGGAGACATAGATCGGAGATGAAATATTCAAACTTCAGGGACTTTGAAGGTTTAGGGAACAACAGAAAAGAATGTTTCAAATAAAACTTGTCCTGGAGGATTCTAGATGTAAGTTCATGCTACCTGTGGAAACCCACCTAGTAGGGATTCCATATCTAACAGGTCCCACAGGGGCAAGCAAGGGTGTATTTAGAATGAGTAGTACATTTTTGCCCTAACATACACATGGTAGGGAACTACCTCAAACAATTGTGATAAGACAGTAACTTAGGAGTATGCAAAGAAGAGGGCTGGCCATTGGAAGAATTAGTAGACAGAGGGCCCAATTAAGGCAAATAGGTATAATGGAGATAGGAAGCAACTCAATAGTAAGAACAGACAAAGCCATAAGGAGAAAAAACAAGATGGCAAACTAAATATAAAAGAAATTCAGAGATCTTTCCTTTTGATAATATGAGAGAGGAATTTGTGAATGGCATGTGCTTGCTTGAAATTTAATTCTTGAATGGGCAGTGTTCATCCTCACCTCTGTACCTTAAACTCACAGCTTCCTCTACCTGGAATGCTGATTGCATCCTTATCTTACTACAGAATGTCTATTCTCCTTGAAGACCCAGTTTATGTATCTTCTCCCCATTGGAGCCTTTATTGATTTGCCCCTTCCAACGCCCACCACAGTAGCGTGCACCACTCAACAATTTAACAGCAGATATTTGTTGTGGGCTCTGTGCTAGGCACTGGTGATGAAATAGCCAAGTGAAATAGACTGTCTCTGCTCTTGTGAAGCTTTCCCCACTTGGTGCCACTGCTGAGCCTTTTTTTAAAAAAAAAAACATTCTACTCTTATTTATAACACACATTGTTTTGAAATTATTTATTTATGTGTTTCTGTCCCCTATTAGACTGTGAGTCCTTGAGGGCAAGCACTATGTGTTAATCAAGTTTCTATCCTCAGTACGTAACAGAGTGCATGGAAGATGATAGTAACTCAACATGCATATGTATAATGAATGGACGCTCTTTGTATTTTTACCTTTTATACATTTACAGACTTGGAGCATCTTCTCACTCATTCTTCCTCTCCCAACACTTCCATTTCATTAAGAAAGCCTCCCAGGGGAATTATTTAGTCCTTTCTACAGACCTTTTTGAGATCTAATATCTATCCAAAGGAGATCAACCAAAACTCTGGCAGAATGATTGTAGTAGATGACATTAAAATGAATTCATTTTATTTTACATGGCCATTATCTGAAACTTTAGATTTACAAAAATATGCGTTATTGGGAATTGTTTAATTTTTCATCATAGGATTCCTTTGTTAGCAAGTTCTTCTAGTACATTTGAAATATGATTCAGTTTACAGAACAGTGAGTTACAAATAGCTTTATCAGCAATATATCTATTGTTTGAAATGTACAACAACAATATATGGGAGCAGGATGAATGATAAATTAATTAAGAACAGGGAACATAAAACTTTAATCAACAGACATCATAAATACAATGTAGTTCACACTAATGTGATGGGTGGGAGAGGGACAGATGGAATGGGTGGGCATGTGCGTTGAGGGGCTGGAAGGAAGAGGTGCAAAGGGAGAAAGGAAAGATGACGAAAAGGGACAACAGGGAGTGAGAGAGAGAGGGAGAGGGAAGAAAAATCGAGAGTAGCAGTAGAGAAGTCCAAGGAAGGTCAGCCAGAGAGATGAGGGGCAGAGAAATTTGAGGGGCATTGACATGGAGGTAGACAAACTGAGGCAGGTAGAAAAAAACAGGCTTAGGGAAAGACAGGCAAAAGGGGCAAGAGCATGGGGCTGGGTGTCCACTTGTTAGACAACGCGCTCTGCTTGCAGGGTCATCTTGGAACTCGTGTGGGGCTGACAGGAATTATCCATCATTCATCCATTTGATGGACCTTTATGGAAGATGAGCCAGCTGCGGGGCACTGTTCTAGGTGTGGGGACAGAGTGGTTAACATAAGGATAAGACCCCAGTGCTCTCCCAGTTAAAGGTTAGGTGTGGCGATGGAGCTTGCTCTCTAGCTCCTGTGATCCCTCAGCTACAGTAGTAAGATTTGGGTCTGCGTTCATAGTAGGATAGTCCTGCTGCAGGCTGACCCCTTGCAAAGGGACAGAAGGCCTGGTCAGCTTTTTTCCTTCTTTTCCCTGCCTGCTAATTTAACCTAACTCCCCTCATCTTGTTAACCTTGGTTTCAGTCTTCATGGAGTCATAGCATGTGTAGGGTGGTATGTTAGTTTTCTCTTGCTATGAAACAAATTACTATAAGGTTAACGGCTTAACGTGACATCCATCCATGATCTCACAGTTCCTGTGGGTTAGGAGTTCAGACGCACCTCGGTCCTTTGCTCAGAGTCTCACAAGGCTGTGGTCTAGCTGTCTGCTGGGCTGTCATCTCATTTAAGGCTTGGGATCCTCTTCCAAGCTCGTGTGGGTGAGGGCAGAATTCATTTCCTTGCACCTGTAGAACTATGTCGCTTGCTTCTTCAAGGCCAGCAGGAGAAAGCATCTCTGACCTCTAGATGCTGTTTTAAAGGGCTCAACTGATTAGGTCAGGCCAACCCAGGATAGCCTCCCTTTTGATTACCTGAAGTCAGCTGATTAGGGATTTCAAGGACATTTATAAAATCCCTTCACTTTTGCCATCTTCTGTTGGTTAGAAACAAGTCACAGGTTTTGTCCACACTCAAGGAGAGGGAGTCACACAAAGGCATGGCCAGCAGGGGGCAGGAATCATGGAGGCCATCTAAGAAATCTGCCTACCACAGGTTGGGGGAAAATTTCTGCTTGGTAAATATTCCTATGAGCTGGCATCAATGCTTTCTGGGCTTGACAAGGGCTTGTACTGACTCTTTCCCATTAGCCATTCTGATAGGTTTTTTTGGAAATGCCTGGATAGCTTCTCCTGCCCCCACCATCTTAGGGGTTCTTTCACCTGAGGTTTTCTTGACACATCTGAATGTGCTTATATTCCTGCTCTAGCTTATGATGCTCAGACCCCTGGCCTACAGCTGTCCACCTGCCCAGCCTCTCTTGGCTGAGGTCCCTTGAACCCCTGTAGGGGCTCTCTTGTTCAGGATGTGTGAGAACTCCATGCTGGCTCAGGAGTGGTCCTCTCCTGACTCCCCAGAAGCACTCACATTGTATTTCTCTCACAAATACTGGGAGTGCTGGTTGTTCCTGGAGGAGAATCCTTTTGTTCTCGTATTATGAGAGGCTCACTATAACTTCTCTTACTCTTAGGGTTTCACAGGCATGAGTTGCTCACCATTACCCTGCCCACCAAACCACAGAGAGACCATATTAAACTCTCTGAGGGGTTCTGTTTAAGCTGCATCTGTGAGGCAGCATCACCTCACCGGAGGTAGACATTCTCCATCAAATCACTCTTGAAAAATACTCTCCTAATTTCCCACTCTCTGCCCTTTTATTCCCAGTTTTCTCTTTTTTCATCTCAGATTCAGAAATGGGCGTGACTTTGGTGAAAGGCAGCTGCAGAGTTGGGCTCCAGAATCAAGAAAGGCGGCAGTGCACTGAGGTTTGGGGATGAGGAGTGTAGGATGGCTGGTCTGTCTGCAGCAACGAAGGACTTTCAGAGACCAGACAACACAAAACCAACGCACTTCAGAACAAGCAGTGGGAAGTCAGGTGTGCAGAAGGATACAGCTCTTGCCAGACAGGGCCCAGTAAGGGCTGCAAGTTTAGGAAAGCTATCAAGAGCCAGAGAGCCATGGGCAAACAAGGGCCAGACATAGCTGATGGCACAAGGACAAACTTGGATCGTAGCCAGTATCTGTCCTAAATAGATATTGCACACGTGAAGTGACTGATGAAAGTAGAAAATAGTAAGAAACATCAATAATTGTGCCTTTGTACTATACTTCTTCACAACTTTTACAAATATCTTTCTTAACTGATCACAAGAATAAAAGTACTGTGTTACTATAGGAAATACACAGATAACCTTTCAAAGAGTTTATGGGGTAAGATAAACATATAAATAACCATAATTAGGATCAAATATTCTTGTCAAGAACTCTCCGTCCTGTTCCAATATGTTATTTAATACTTATTCTAAACATATTATTAAAGTAATAATAATGAAAATATTCAAACCACACAGAAAGGCCACCCACCTACTCCACACAAGTAACTACTTTTTCTTGTAATTAATAGCCTATTTTTTAGAGTAGTTTTAGGTTTACAGAATAATTGAACAGAAAGTACAGAGAATTCCCATATGCTCCTGGTAACCACTTAAGTTTCTGACTTTTAGTTGTTCTGTTGCTCATTATCATAACCTTAAATTATCATAAACACTTCCTTTTCTTGATTTATTAGTTCTAGATGGTATTTTTTGATTCCCTGACATGAGGGATGAAGTATTTATTTCACTTATATTTTCTCCCAGTCTCTCTTCCCCTTTTTCTCTCTTCAATTTTTGTTACATTGGTATTTTTTCATTTGCATTTATGTTTTATTTTGTGATGACATTATTTTCCTGCTTTGAATATAGGTTTTATTAGAAAAATTAAACCCTCAAACAGCACTTGCAGTGTTATGATTATGCATACGTTATCCATTGTCACACCAAGCTTAGTGCCCGGTCACAGAGAAGGCAGTATCGGCTCATGTCACCAAATCACCGATGCTCAAAAGAGAACATCCCAGCGTCAAGGTCCACTGGATCATTGTTTAATTTCTTTTCAACTCTCTTCATTTCTTCTAGGTCACATTCAGCTACCACGGCTTCTTATAGCTTATGTTATCTTTTTGTATCACTTTTTAATTTTGTTGGAATAGCTTCTAGTTTATTTTTTTTCACACAGGCCATGTGAATTTTCTAAATCCTAAATGTCAAAAAATGCCTTTATTTTGCCCACACAAATGATGCTTTGAATATGTATGGGATTCTGAGCTTAAAAATCATTTTTCTTACCACTTTGAACATATTATTTGATTGTGTTCTAGTACCCAGGCTTGTGGATGAAAAGGAATGAAACTTGAAGTCACTAAAGGAGTCATTCTTTTTAAAGTGCCTAGAAAACAGCCTGGGATGTCGTAAGTGCCATACAAGTGGTTGGTAAATAAAACCCTGAAAATGCTGTCTGATCCTTCTTTTATAAGTGATTATTTTCTCTCTGCAAACTTTTAGAAATTTTTTTCTTTAGTCTTGGAATTCTGAAATTTCATCAGCCTATATTGCGAATCCTACTTGGCACTTGGTAGAAGCTTTTCATCTGAAGATTCTTGTCGGTCTCTTTGGAGATTTTGTTTCATTACATTTTATTTACCCACATCCACTGTATCTGTTTTCTAATTCTGGAGCTTTTATTAAATAGTTGTTGGATGACTTGACTCTCTCCTCCAAATCACTTGACTTTTCCCTACGTGTTTTCTGTTTCTCAGTCCTTTTGCTTTGTCTTTTGGATCTGACTTGTTTTGTAGAAAGAAACCCTTCTGGTATCTCCGAGCACACTCATGAGATCTTTAAAGTCCACATGTGCTCCCCGTTCCTTGCTGGGGCGGTGCCTTGGTTTATCAACCGTGGTGGAGCTGCTTTCTCTCCAGGTTTCACTCAGATGTCTAGAGTCCTGGTTATTGGTTGACACATGAGTGAAGGGCTAGATTAATTAGTGTAGATTCCTGATATGATTTCCTCTGTGGTTGGGCTGGTGTCTGTCAATAGGACCTTCTCTCTTGGAAGGAGGTGTGCGAGTGGGTGGGCCATCTGACGGGCACCTTGAGGCGAAGCAGGGATGCGGTCTGTGGTTGCCACAGCAGCTGAATTTAGATGGAGCTTGCTCCAGGAGGGCTCTTTCCTCCTCTGCTCCCTCTTTTTTTATTCCTCCTCCTTATCCTCCACCTCCTTCTTCTTTTCTTTAAGGTCTGATGTGAAGAACAGAAATGCATGGAACTTTGTTCTTGCTCTCTGCCCCAAACACCCACACGTTGACCTTATCGAGATAATTGCCCATTTTTGTTGGGGTGTAGTTGCAAAGCTTCATCCAGCAGGCAAAGGTTCTGCCATTTGTGTTCTGCATGCCTGAAAGAGGAGTCAGTGCTGCACCGGCTCGGTTCATCTAAAAAGAGTTCTGCAGTGAACACCTCTGGTGGCCTCTCAGCCTGTTCTGCGCTTTGTCATTTGTTGACGCCAGGTTGCTTGGCTTGTCTCCCACTGCTCCTGGGAACATGTCTTACCTCTGGTGTTTTGCATGGTCATATCCCTCCCATCCCACTTTCGTTCTGTCTTCTAGGATTTCCTCAAACTTTCTGATGCCCTGATCACTCTCTTTCTTATGTGCTGTCACTGGTATGATTTCATTCTTTGAATAATATCATTTTAGTTATTTCACTGGGAGCTTGAGTTCGAAGAAATGTAATGGGGTATGCTCATAAAAGCTTCTTGAACTGGAAGATTTCTTTTTGGTCTGTGCATAGGAAAATCCCAATGAGGGGCATGTGCTCATTGCTACATCTCACTCGACTACGCTGACGGGCAACAGGGCTCCTCTGACTTATAAGCTTTAAGAGAGGCATCACCTGGTGACATATCTGAATTGCAGTCAAGTCCTGAAGAGGAAGTGGGAGGCTTCATTATTAGTAGCCCTGCAAACCCAAATATCTCTAATGGGACAGCAAACATCACCGCCACTCACGGTCACTGACAGCTTCCTAACCTTGCTGGCAAGTGCACCCGCCACCTCTTCTACCACCTTGACTGCTGCTGCCCTGGGGGGAATATTAGGAGACACAAGGGCTAGAGACCTTCACGCTCCAAGGTGGGGATGGCTTGTAAAGACCTGGGGAGAAAGCATCTTTATTAGGTCTTTTGAAAACGTCCTCCTTTCTCATGACTTACAGTAGCTAACACATGTCTCTCTGCCTAAAGTAGTCAGTGAGTGGGTGATGGGGAAACAGGGTTGCTCTTAAGATTCAGGGAGATTTCAACACAGCAAACACTATTTCCAGTCTTTCTGAAAACCTTTTGATTACCAACTTGTGCTTGGAGCCATCCCTGAAAAAAAATCCAATTTGGTATATTTTATGGATTTTATTATAGTGCTATTTATTCTCCATCCCAGATAGCTAAAGCCAGTGTTAAATAATGCAGGCTTTGTAGCTCTGAAGCTCTGATACAGACTGGCTCTGTGTGCACTGCTTTCAGAGAACTGGAGGGCGGGGGAGGGGAAGGCAGCTGTGGGAGCCGCATCACAGCCCTCTGCTGTGCTGCAGGGAGCACGGCCCACATGGACGCGAGGAAAAGCTGGCCCCGGAGAAAGGACACCTGGGGCTTCTGACTCAGCTCTGCGACTGTAATTGGCTCATGTCCCGGGGCAAGTCGCTGAACCCCTCTGGACCTGTTTCCTCCTTCAGAAAATGTTGAGAGTTTACCACCAGCAGCTCAGGCAACTTCGTGTTGGCTGATCTCTCAGGTATATCTTGAATATTTGAGTCTCTTTTAATAAGATTACCTTTAACAACACAACAAGCATTTCTATAAGCAAAAGGAACACATGGAGACAATATTTCGCATGTCATAGTTTTATTTAGCCTGAGAAGGAGGGAAATGTCCTTCAGTGGTAAATGATTTAAAGGAGATATTGTCATTACAACCAAAGGCCCTATTGATGGGTAACTATTGTGAGGATCCAGGATCGTACACCCCCTAGAATGTATCTCCAGTATCCTGTGTGTTTATGATGGGGGAGATGATGTTCGGGTCTGGGTGCCTCGGTTGAAAGGGTACATGGGTACATGACTCAGATATTTGAAATAAACCTTAGAGATCAGCCAGCATGAAGTTGACTGAGGAGCTGGTGGTAAACTAAACATTTTGAGAAGGAGGAAACAGGTCCAGAGGGGTTCAGTGACTTGCCCAGGGACACGAACCAATTACAGTCCCAGAGCTGAGAGCCTGTCAAACAGTGGATATCAGGAAGACTTGGGGTGCAAGAGAAGTGGGGAGAAGGTGTGGAGAAAAACTAAGAGGTGCACACAGCAGCATGCAGAGCTCTTAAAAGCCTCGTGTTTGCTGAAAAAATAAGGAACAGAGTGAGATATTACACAGTTCCATTTACATGAACTGAAAATACATATTATGTAAGACCACATACAAACATAATTTTAAGGGAATTTAATAAGAAGAAAAAGCTAAAGGACATAGGATTGTTTAGCTGGAAGAACAAAAGGTTTGAGAGGGATGTGGTGCATATTGGTAGGTGATTAAAGACTGTCCCGTGGAAGAGGGAAGATTTGTTGTACGTAGCCCTTGAGGGCAGATGTGGGACCATCTGTTCTGCGGTTTGGGGAGCAGGTTTTGGTTCAATACCAAGAACCTATTGTGTGCCAGCGCAACCTTACAAATAGGCCATTGGATCTAGTTAGCATAGGAAAGGGGAGCTAGTCTTGACTTATGTGATCCCTGTATTGGGCACATTTGATCATATGTGTAAGGTCCTTTTCATGGCTGGGTTTCTACATTCTAGAACATGAGTGGAACAATCTCCAATTAACTCTAGGGTAGATAGGAAAGATGGTGATGTGAAGATATGTGTTGTTCAATGGGGGAAAGGCAGCTAGTTAACCACCAAAACATCCCCAGGGTGGCACTAGATTGGTGGCGTTCCCACTAACTCTGGCACAGAACCATCTGACGGAACTATCATAGCTGTTCTTAAACTTTAATGTGCATACTAATCACTTGGGAAACTTGTTTTTAAAAAGCACCGTCCCCAAGTGACACTGATATGGGAGGTTTGGGCTGAGATGAGAAGTTCTTGCGGTTGAAACAAGCACCCAGGTGATTCAGACACAGGTGGCGGTCCCCAGATTAACTCCGAGAAACTTGCATCAGACCAGATGCTATGTGTAGGCAGGTTTTGAAAGAGAGTTTTAATTTTTGACCTCTGAGGACCTTTTAACCCTGAGCTCCTGAAATTCTCTGCCAACAGCTCCTAAGAGACCATTGATTCTCTCCCTTTCTCCCCACAGCCTCCTTCCCGCAGACGTGGGGGGGGGGCGGGGTCTTGCGTCCCTGACTCCCCGGCTTCCCTGACTGTTACAGACAGCGCCTCTCTCTCTTAGCATGGGCACCTGACAAGGGTTCCAGAGTAATCACTAGTGAATGCCATTGTTCCTGAAGATAAAAATGTTGATTTAGAAACAGGCGTAAATATTTAGTGCAGAGTTCTTGCCTTCGGCTGCTAATGATTCTTTGATAAGTTTTCGAGTTTTATTAACAAAACACACACCAGTGATTCTGAGGACTAATTGCAAATTTTTTCACATACGGAGCTGGTTGATTAGGTTGGCTCTAGAAATAAAATTAGTTTCCTGAAATCCCATATTTTTGTTTGTTTGCTCATTAGTCGCTTCTTCCTAACCTGTGTGCCCAGGAGCCCGGCGGGAAGCCTTGTGAACAGGCGCCCATTCAGTGTGAAGCAGGGTTCCCAAACCTGAGCGAACAGCAGGATCTCCTGCGAGCATTTTAACATGGTAGTTCTCACCTGCTTTTAAATTTGGATGACTGAGCCCCAGCCCCAGCGGTGCTGAGTTAATTGACCTGTGCTGTGGCCTGGTCCTGGTCGGAGGGATTTTTAAAAAGCTCCCCAGGTAGTGCTGTTGTGCAGACACACTTGAGAACCGCTATTTTGAAACATACGGATTTTCAAGCCTCCACCGAGACATTTTGATTTGGTGTGTCAGGGGTGAGGCCAAGGAATCTGCATTTAAAAAAATCTTCCAGTTATTTCTGATGCTCATTCTTATTTGAAAACTGCTGGTGTAAGTGAAAACAGCTTAGATTTGGAACGAGACAGATTTGCTTCTAATTCCTGTCTTTTCACTTATTAGGTGGCAACTTACTCCCTTGGGCCAGCCCATGGCCCTCTCTAAGCTGTTTCTCCATCTGTAAGTTGGGGATGATATGCGTTGACTTCACAGCCCCACAGTGGAGAGGAGTGGGTCTTCACCTCACTTTGCGGTCAGGGTGCTGGGGTTCGGATCCCACCTCCTCCACGGGACACCTGTGAATCCCTTAGCAGCTTCTCTAATCTGAGGCTTCTTAAACTTGACTGACTGCACGTGAATCACCTGGGGATCGTGTTCAAATGCAGATCTGAAGAGGGGCCTGGGATTCTGCATTTCTCACAAGCTCCCTGGCCGTACTGATGCTGCAGGCAGGGTGGGCACTGCAGGGCCCAGCGCAAAATGAAAACGTGGGGCCCTTTGTTCAAAAAGCAGGAAGCAAGCGTTGTTAAAGGCACGGAAATATAAAGCTGTGTCTTTTCTTCCAGCGTCTCATTTTCAGCTTGTCATGGTGTGTTTTGTTATTTAATGGGGCGTTAAGTAAAGAAAAACTAAAGTTTTAAATTATTAGCATGAAATTGATCATTTATCTTTAAATTGTGCAATGTCATTTTTAAATGCAAATAAAAACAGAGCGTTTAACTCATGTATTGATTCAGCAAAATTACGCAATTTGTATCTTGTTACTCCTGTATCCGCATGTATTTTATTCTTACCAGAATAGTGGTATGACTGCACAAACCCAACTCAACTGTTGTTATTTCACTTCTTGATACACTCACAGTCTACGACATTCTCTCCTTCCAGTTACTGATGAGTAAAGAAGGACTGGAAGGGAAAGAAACTATGGGTTGCCCTCTTTTCTATTTTTCCTTTTCCTTCCATGTCATCATTTTCAGCCTAAGTGGCTGGCTAACACAGGGACATGCTGTGAGTAAGAAAAGATGTGAAAGAGTTCCTTGGTAGTTTGTGTTTCCTGGAATGCCATTTCCTTCTTTCTGTGTTTAAAGAGAACTCTGGTGCAAAAGGAAAGTGCAGTTTCGTGGGCCTGCCAGCACTCTCCCTAGCTCAGTCGTGGACTTAACATACTTCCTTTACTCTGCTTGGAGCCTTGTGGGACTCCCACATATCATGGGTCCACCGGAATTCAGTGCTTACGGGCATCCCAACTGCTATATGCGAAGGGGCATCAAGGACTGGTAAATGTGCACATTGCCGACATCTCCTCTGCTTGTGTGCATGCTCCGTGTCCCATTGGATTTAATTTGCAAAATACAAGTTGAAAGATAAAATTAAGAATTTCAAGACAGCAGAGCACCAAACCATGCCATCCCCAGCAAAGGGTCCCACGCGACTGCACAGGCCACGCACTCGTGAAGCCAACCCTGGCTGTGCTTTGAGCAGAGAGGATCTAGTCTCTATCCTAGTATGCTCTATACACGACTGTAACACGAGGATAGGCAAGTAGTGTCTCCATGGCAGGCAGATACTGGCACATAGTGGGGCTGAGCAAATAATTCTTTTACTTTCTTGTTTTCCCACTTCTCCCCCTGAAGAAATAACAGTTCAATAGAAAACCTTTGGAATGTTCCAGTAAGGGTGAGTAACTGTAGGAGACAGTGAAAAGGATTCTTTCTTTTGAATATACTCATCTTCTGATGAAAGAATGAGTGACCTTGGGCTGGGCTTGATCTCCAGCCCTAGAAAGAGACATGTGATTCGTCATGGCCAAGTGTGGCCACGGCCCCAGAATTCCAATCTCAGGGTTCTGGAGAGGGGGCCAGTTTCTCCATCACCGAGTGGGAGGACTGATGCTCTTGCCTGTATTTGTCCCTTGTCTTCCTGCTGCTTTTTTCTCGGAGCTAATTCCTGTTTGAAGAGCTGATATTTAATTCAACAGCCCCCCATGGAGCCTTGTGCCTGTGATAGAAGTTTCTAAAAATCTCTCAGTCAACAAAATGATAACAGCTGGTCTTTGAAACTCTGGGATCTCTAGACTGGGGAGGTGCTGGGGGAGGGAGAACTCAGGGAACCAGGGACTGGGGCTGGGGAATGCACTATTTGTTAAGGATAATGAGGCAAAAATGCAACAGAGGTTTTTATTACAAATAATAGACAGAAGTCTTCAAACAACAGCAGAGAGTCATTAAAAAAAGAAACAGAGTTAAATAATTGTCTAATTAGCAGGCACCAAGAAGGCAAAATTTATTCCATTAGAACTTCTTAAGGGAGAGTCAATAAATTCACAGCTGGGTGTTCACTGTCTCAGGAATACAGAGACTGTGGATTTTCCTGGTGCCAGGTTGTTCTTTGATCCCTTTGCCAAGCTTCCTTTCTGATTAACTCAAGGTGAGTCTTGTCTCAGGAAGCTGCTGGGCTCAGTTGCTTTACTCAACCATGTCATTAAGCTCTGGCCTAAGTATTAAGGCTTCAAGAAACCGGGAACTGTAGAGATTACTGCTGTTAACAATGTCATCAGCTAACGTTCGTACGGTGCTCCACAGCTTACAAAGCACGTTCACATGCATGATTTCATCGAATTCTTGTAGCCACTCACTAAGGGAAGCAGAGCCCGCGTAAAGGAATGTTTATGAGTATGGATGGGGTATTAGTTAGCTTGGGTGACCATAACAAACTACCATGGATGTCTTGAACAACAGACATTTATTTTCTCACAATTCTGGAGGGCTCAAGTCAAAGATCAAGGTGCTAGCATGGTTGAGTGGGATCTCTCTTCCTGGCTTGCAGATCGCTGCCTTCTCTCTGTGCGACCACATGGCCTCTGTGCACCTGGAGAGAGCTGGGGAGGGCGGGAGGCAGGGAGGGAGGGAGAAAAGAAGCAGGAGAGAAATGGAGTCAGAGAGGGAGAGAGGAGAGATGTCTCTCTTTTCCTCTTCTTATAAGGCCACCAATCCTATCTGATTGGGACTCTACTCTTATGACCTCATTTAACCTTAATTATCTCCTAAAGGCCCTAGCCAAATACAGTCACCTTGGGGTTAGGGCTTCAACATGTGGATTTTGGGGGAGACACAATTCAGTCGATCCAGATGGCAACCACCAGTGAGAACACAAACCATCTGCAGCCACACAGCTCACTCTCTGCATTAAAATGACATTCCAGGAGACTCGTGCCCAGGAATATGACGTTGTAAGTAATTATTATTTTGTTATGAAATTTCCCCCAAATCTATTTATGTGAATAAAAGATGATTCAGCTATCCTTCATCAGAGTAAATGATCCCCTTTCAGGACAATAGATCACTTTGCTAGACTCATCAAGCCACTATTTATTCCTTAAGACTCTCTTGGAACCCTTTCCTTGCTGTGTCAACTACTCCTAAACTACTATATCATGAACTTGGCCCAATCTGGGTCGGGCCCCTGCATTGAAATACCTGCCTTCAACCAGACCCCCAAACCTCATAAATATCCCTCCTAGAAGAACTGACTGTCAAGGGAGTGGAATTTCTTACCACAGTAAGTAATGAACTTCAGCTTGGCTTTACCGACAGGTTGATTAGCTGGTTTTATCAGGCAGTCAGCAATGAACATCAGTTTGAACCTTGGCTGGCTCCAACACATCCTTGCTGTATGATCTTGGGAAACATTTCCGAACCTCTCTGTGCCTCATTTCCCTCATCTATAAGGTGAGCACCAACTGCGGAAGGTCATTATAAGGTTTACGTGAGTTAATACAGGTGAAACTCTTACATGCCTGGCACATGGCAGGACCCCAATAAATATGTTTTTATTATTCTGTTCCTATTACTGAAATCTGTCAAATGGGCTGACCAGTGCCCTCATCCATTTTCTTATTGTATGTTTCCCCAAAACAAGGTTGCCTAAGAAAAATAAAATATCACAGGCTTTTGATTTACAAGGGAATTACATACCTAATTTCCTCCATTTCTAAAATGCAATCAACTGTAAAATATCAATTTAAACACAGTTGGGGGCAAAAAAGGGGAACACTGCCATACTAAGTATACACATCAGTTATAACATGCACACCAATTTCAGAAACGATAAAATGTAGAAAAACTGTCGGAAGGATTGAATGAATGTATTTTTCTCCTGAAGCCCTTAGAGAGATTTTGTGGGAAGAATAGGGGTTTCCCTGAGGTGCTTTCAAACCCATCAGTACAGCTGAGTGGTTTCTGATTCCCTTTTGGGGGCAGGCCAGGCCAGCTTGGGGAAAAAGGCAGTGAGCCTAAAATCATTTCACATATGTTGGAGCTCCTCGTGGATTTGGTCCTGGAACCCTATGTTTGCAGACACTTGGAGTGTGTTTGCTGCAGGCTGGAGCTGGTGTTTGCTTAAGGGAGGCCTAGGAGAGGGGCTGTCCTCTCACGGAGCTGGCATTCTGCTTGGCTGCACTGACAGAAAGTATTGATTCAGCCATCATTTCCCCGCCCAGAGAGGAGATTTGCTCTGTCTCCACTCATTGGTCTCCTCTTCTTCCTTAGTCTCACCTCATGGCATATTCACAGCCACGGCAAGTGATTCAGGCTATCAAGGCACTTCTATACAGTGCTTTCCAAAGTGACATCCGTAGACCAGGGCCAGTACGTGAACTCTTTCCAGTCTCTAATGAGATCAGTGCAGAAATTAAGAGTATTTAGACATTTTATAGCAATTTGATGTTGCCATGAAATCCAAGCAGATGATCAGTGACCTCATCTCACTGAATAGGAGCTAAATCATTCCAGGTGCTGCGTTATGTCCATGGGGAGTCGCATTTAGTGCAAGATACCTATTGATCATTTGCAGTAGGACAAGATACTGGTTTGCAGTGGACTGAACACTAAAAACAAACAAACAAATAAAAAAAACCCAAAGACTGCCCATAACCACAGATTTATTGAGAAATACTGTTCTAAAACTAATTATTATTATTATTATTTTTGGTGAGGAAGATTTGCCCTGAGCTAACATCCATTGCCAATCTTCCTCTGTTTTTTGCTTCAGGAATATTTGCCCTGTGCTAACATTCACGCCAGTCTTTCTCTACGTTGTATGTGGGATACCTCCACAGCATGGCCAATGAGTGGAGTGGGTCTGCATCTGGGATCTGAACCTGTGAACCACTCGGCCATGGGGCTGGCCTCTAAAGCAAATAATTTTTTTCTAGAAGCTACACATGACATTTTAGTGGCTGCCACCATGTCATGCAAGGTCTTGGAACACTGACCTGGACACCAAGAATTCCCAGCCCAGCTGACTGAGAATGATTAAAGTTTATAATTCGTTTGACATTTGACATTGTTCTGTATATCAATGATGCTATTTTAAAAACTGTCTAGATGTGGATGGATATGGATTGCCTATTCCTCCACTTCCTGAAAATATAATTTGGAGCAAGTTTTGAAGAAACTGTAAACATTAGACATAGGTCAGCATATTCTCTCTAGCTTAAGTTTTAACCAGAAGATTATTATATTGGATTGTGGCCTCACTGGCCTCACTCCCAGAGTGAGAGTCCTTTGTCCTTCCTGTAGTCAAGGATTCTTTTGGAGTTAATAAAATAGGCATTTCTTACCTAAGGCTTTCCTCTAGCTGTTTTAAAGGCCAATATTTTATCTACTTGGTCCTTCTTCCACTAAAGAGAAACACACCCTAACAATGTCCCTGTGGTTAAAACAAAACTTTACTTGGTTTAGACTGAGCATCCATATCAAAGGTCTTTCCCTTCTCTCTCTCTCCAGTGATCCTTTAGCATTCCTTGAGTTTCTAACTATAGCTGGCAAAATTGTTTCTTATGTAAAATCTATAAATTTTCCTGATGGAATAAGTTAAATACATTTTGAGTAGACTCAAACTGTTTTTAAAAATTGTTTTACAGAGTAATTTCTGTATACCTCACTTGCAGTATCTGTTTTTCCTTCCATCCCTCCCTTTTATCATATCTACCTTGGAAGTTTCTACTGATGCTTCAAGACTCTCTTTAGGTTGTATAGTGTAAGGGTTCAGAGCTCAGATTTATCATGTTTCCACATTTACTAGCTGAGTGACTTTTGCAAATTACTTAGCTTCCTTAAGTCTCCATTTACTTATCTGTAAAATGGGAAAATAATAGCACCTACCTAATGGGGATTATTATAAAGATGAAGTGAGGTGTTTATTCTAAACTGATAGATATTAAGGACCCAGTCTATATTAGCTATTCTTACTTTTAGGGGTTGTTTCGTGGGGGTAGACTTTCCATTGCTTCTTCCCCTGTAAAACTGAGCTCATTGACCCTCCTGGGGCTACCACATTGCCCTGTGCTTCCTTTTAATGTTCTGTCAATCTGTCTGTCTCTCCTACTAGACAATGGGTTCATTCAAGGAAGGTTTGTCTTTCCATCTTTGACTCCACAGTATCTCATCACATGCTCAACGAATATTTGCTGAGCTGAATTCAAATGAACTTCTCTCTTTTCCCATCTTTCTAGCACATTGGCATTTCCTAGTGTAGGAATGGGAATACTTATTTAAATACAGATTTCTTGGTCTTCACAGAATCACATTTAGAAGGATTACTGAGAATCTTCATCTTTAATAAGCTTCTCAGGGATTCTTAAGGTCAATAAACCAATGACCCACGTCTCTTCAGCATGTCCATGTTTGTCAACTTCTATATGTCTTAGACTTGTGTCCCAGACTCTGCCTATAGACTATCTAGTCCCGTTTTCTGTCAGTCATCATTAATTTCCATTGCCTCTGCCCAATTTCAAGTCTTATCATCTCTTGGACACAATCTTGCAGTAGCATTATATGGTGACAGATTCTTAGGGTGGTCCCCATGATCCCTGCTTCTTAGTATCCACCTTGTTTGTGGGCAGGACTTGTGACTTTGTTCAACAAACAGAATACAGCAAAGGTGATGATATGTATAAGATTACATTACATTGAAGACTGTCTCCCCTCTGCTGGCTTTGAGGAAACAAGTGGCCATGTTGGAAAATCCCATGTGTCATAGAACTCTGGGCAGCCTCAGGAGCTGAGAATGGCCTCCAGGCAATAGCCATCAAGAAATGGAAGCCTTCAATTCTACAGTCACAAGAAACTGAATTCTGCCAACAAGCTGAGTGAGTTTGGAAGGAAATACTTCACTCATCAAGCCTCAGATGATCTCATATCCTTGCCAACACCTTGATTACAGGGTAGTCAGACCCTAAGTAGAGGGCTCATCTGATCCTGGACTCCTGACCCGTAGAAAGTTAGATAATAAATATGTGTCAATATAAGCTGTTAGGTTGTGGTATTTTGTTCCAGCAAATAGAAAACTGATAGAAAACTAATACACAATCTAATTGGTACTCTTAATTTCTTTCTCTCTTGTTTCCCTTGCCTTTCTCATCCACTCCAAACAATTTCAAGGGCCTAGAGTTTCCTTCCTACCATATAAGGAGACTCTGAATAGCCAACTTCATGTTATTCTCTATTCCAAAACCTTTCATTATCTCTTCATTCCCTACAGAAAATATTCCAGACACTTCAGGGACTGGGCTCTACCCTCCCTGCTCTCACCCCAAATGGCCTTTCCAGTTTTGTATCAAACCAAATAGCTCCTTGTCCTGTGTTGCAGAGATAACGGATATGTGCCTTACACTCTCACATTGGAGGCCTTTGCTCATATTCATCCCTCAAGCTAGAATGTCTTTTCCCTTACGCTCACCTTTCAGCGCTCCAATACCGCATCCATCTGAAGTCCTTCTTTGTTCTTCTCATGCAGAATGAGTTGTTCCTCTGTGAAGCCTCTGTAGACATTCCTTGTACCCCAGGCTAGCACTTGTTTCGTTCCATCATATTTTCTAGTTAGCCATTCATGAGACTGTCCCCACAAGATTATGAGCTCTTTGAGGGCAGGGATGGTGGTGCCTTCATCACTTCTTCTGGAGAATAGCATTCCACATGTTCTTTGACCTCAATGTAGAGTTCCACGGCTGACATTTACTCAATTTACTACTCCAAGTTCTACAAACATATTTTCAAATATTTTAAAAGACCACATTTCCCTAAAATAGAGGAAGGGAGTCAAGAGCTATCAGGACCAGATATAAGAAAAATACTGTTATGAACCTAACACCAGAAGGAGCAGTCAATTCATCATGATTTTCAAAAGCTCAGATTGTTGATGTGCCCAGAAAGAACCAGGGTCCCTACTCTACCATAGTGGTATACATACCACATAAATAAATTCTCCAAACCGTTTGCATTTTAAGTCAAAAGTGATGTTAGACCTATGTGGTTGAGTTTCCCTTCTCTCCTGTGTTTAAGAATAGAGTATTAAGAAAAGAGGGATGTTAGGGAAGTAGTCACAGCATCTAGCATCATAATAGACAAAATATCAACCTAGGTCTTCATCTGTATCATTAGGGAGTGTGATGGTTAACTTTATATGTCAACTTGACTGGGCCACGGGTGCCCTGATATTTGGTTAAACATTATTCTGGGTGTGTCTGTGAGGATGTTTCTACATGAGGTTAACATTTGAATTGGTAGACTGGATAAAGCATATTGTCCTTCCCAGTGTGGCCTCATCCAATCCATTAAAGGTCTGAATAGAACAAAAGGCTGAGTAAGGAAGAATTTGCTCTTTCTGCCTGACTGTCTTCGAGCTAGAACATTGATCTTCTCCTGCCTTCAGATTCATATTCAGACTGGAACTATACTGTCAGCTCTCCTGGGTCTCCAGCTTTCTGACTTCTCAGCTTCCATAATTGTGTGAGCCAATTCCTTATAATAAACCTCTCCTCTTGGACGGTACACTGTATACTAGTATCTATCCATATCTCTAGCTCGCTCTCTATATCTATCTCCTATTGGTTCTGTTTCTCTGGAGAACACTGTAGTCAGGGAGCATGTTTTAGAAGCTACAGAAACTGTTATTTTGGTAAGTCAATTCAGTTCATCATCTCTGTATTAAACATCTGTTAGGTTCAAAGCAATGAAGTATATACTAAGTACTACAAGGACTATAAAGATAAAGAAGTTTCCAGCCTTATGATAAGTTTTAAAACTTGCTCTTAAACTATCATAAGGCAGGGGATTTTAAGAGCCACCAGAAAGGTGCAGTTCAAATGCTTTGAGGTGTCAGTAGAAGGGAATGTCACCAGCCAGGTAGTTAGGGAATGGCTTTACAAAACAGCCAGCACTAAGTCAGGCTCAGTTCTCCATTTTACATCACTTAATTGTCCAACTATTAGCTTTCTCTTATTTATATGGAAACAACCTTGAACTCCTCTGCTTGGTGTTGTAGGACATGTTAAAATCATGATGGCACTATTCTTAATGAAGATTTAATAGTCATTCAATTAAATAACATAGCATCAAAACAGACAGAGCAAAACCTATCAAGGAGAAATAGACCGAAACACATTAGCACAAGCAGACTTTAATAACTTTTTCTCAATCCATTGACAAATTGAGTAGACAAATGAGTAAGCAAAGATGTAGAAGACCTAGAAAACATAATTAGCAAGGAAGACTTAACTGTTGGGTTTGCACCAATCAATAGTGAGCAGTACTCCGCAGCAGAGAAAATGCTTCCTTACCCAGAGCTGTGGAACATCTGCAAAAGTGGAACTATGTTAGACCCGAAAGAAGGATTCCTAGAATTTCCAAGACTGTAGGCAACATTCACAGAATCTTACAGTAACGCTAGAGATTAATTACCAAACTAGAAAACAAAGTTTTGAAGACATGAAGACACTACATATTAGATATGAGGGATCTAACTAAATCTAAGCTCACCAAAGAAGGGTGTGGTCTTAAGTATTCATATTAATAAAGAAGAAAGAACAAAAAGACATGAATTAGCCATCTGTGAAAGTAGAAAAAGAACCAAATCGCTCAAAATTCATAAGTGCAATAGAAAGAAGGAATAAGAAATAAATTCAAAAGTTAATAAAGTCAGAAACATAAAAAGGATGGAACTAATAAATTCAAGAACTGTATTATAAACAAACACATTAAAATAAACAATCAATTAACCTATTAAAGATATGCGGTAAAGAAAGTACTGTTTGCCAGCATTCCTTTAAATGCAAAAGAAATTTCTACAGGGGGCCAGCCCGTGGCACAGTGGTTAAGTTCGCACGCTGCGCTTTGGCGGCTCAGGGTTTGCCCATTTAGATCCTGGGTGCTGACCTAGCACCACACCTCAAGCTATGCTATGGTGGCATCCCACACAGAAGAACTAGAAGGACTTACAACTAGGATATACAACTATGTACTGGGGCTTTTGGGAGGAAAAAAAAAGAGAGAAGATTGGCAACAGATGTTAGCTCAGGGCAAATCTTCCTCACCAAATCATTTAAAAAAAAACAACAACTAGATAGATCTTTAAGAAAAAAAGAAAGAAGAAAGTCCTGCAAAGAGTGATGCTGCAGGCTCACTTTTTGGGGTTGGTTTGTCAAGATGTCCTTTAATGTGTTTCCTTGTTTTGACTTGTGGCTCCTGGCAGCATCTTTCTGGACAGGCATGCACTAGTTGGCCCTGTTTCTTGTTGTGAAAGAAGACACTGGCTGCTAATGCATCACAGGGATTTGATTGTGGCATCTCTGGAGGCATCATGAGCCATCTATTCTCTTCTCCCAGCCTTTTCTGCTTCTCTGATACTTGATGTTAGTGCAACGTGATGAGAAGGCCCTGGATTGGAGGTCACGCTGCCTGAGTTCTGGTCTGCTACTGAGCATTTCAGCTACTAACTTGGGTATTCTCAGGTCAGAGTCTCAAACAATTGGAACCCCAGTTTCCTCTTCTGCAAAATGAGGGAGATTGGATTTGATAATTTCTGAACTCCCTTGCAGAGAGAATGCGTTTAGATTCGGTGTCTTTTGGTATTCAGGGTCTCGTTCTCTATGACTTCAGTGTCTATCGGTTCTTGGGTGCCTTGCACTCTGCTCGCCTCCACCCTAGGGTGGTGTCAGGTAACCAGCCAGAGCACCCAGTGACCTCAGATTTCTTTGGAGACTTTGCTAAAATTTGTTCTAAAAATTTCACCAATGAATTTTTTCCTTGAACATTTGTACAAAAATATGTTTTATTTGGTTTGTTGTGCAGATTGACAGTGAGTTTGGTAGGAACTGAGCCAAACTCCAAGTGCTTCTTTACCAACCATGAAATGTATTATTATTTTACTTTATTGAATCCTGCTTTATTCTGCCCATTTTCATCTGAGTTCAGAGCTACCGGGGTTGGTCAGAATGACCATCCATTCCAGGTTATGTTTCTGCCATTCCTGGAGGAAGGTATTAAATATATTACATATTTGGGGCTTTCTCAGAGTATTCCATAAACAGTAGATCTCATACCAAAAAGTTAAAGCAAACAAATAAAACAAGCTTCTCTTCCATACCCATGAAAAGGTTGAGTAATTCTTAGAGGCGGCAAATTCTGCAGACGTTGACCTACAAAGGACGTCGTTCTTTATGAGAACAGAATATGCAGCAACACAGAACAGCTCCTTCGCCCAGATCAGATCTGCTTGCTTGGATATTTATCAGACTGTCCGTGCTAAGCAGCCTGCATCTGTGTCCTATTATTATTACTGATACTAATCACTCTCTGCTGAACACAGGTCAGAACCAGGAAAGAACACAGCTCCGATCGGCAAGGCATCACGTTTTGTGAGCCCTTAATGACTGTTCAGGAAAAGAAAGCAGAGCAAAGAAGGGGAACTCAGTCTGCATTTGGAGAATGAGATAGTGAATAGAGGATAGAAGAGAATTCACTTACATAAGAAAAAGAAATTATAAAATCCATTCAGACTTACATGCTGAAACATTTCTGCTCTTTCTGACTAGAGAGAGTGATGAGCCAGCAGGCTTTGGGGTGAGAGTGTTGCTGGCTCAGTGGTGGGACTGCATTTTCCATTTTATTTTACTACCTATCTAAGGGCAGTAACACAGCTACTTAGTAAGAGTGGAGAGGGGATGGGGAGACACTTCAAATCAGCAATGTCTGTGAGATTGTTGGTATCGATTTTTCCTCCTGAGTGACACAATTTAAGTGACTCTTGACAGGAATTTTCTTCTTGATGACAATCGACTTCTGATTGCCTAGACATCACCTAGCCACCAGCAGGAGAGACAGGGAGCACTCAGAGTGCTCACCTGCAAGGGGCAGCTCAGTGTTTCTCCAGCTTCCTTTTAGGCTTCCCCAACTAGGATGCCCCTAAACTGTCCCCATGAGGGGCCAGTGGCAGCAAAGGAAGTATGACAAAGGAGACCGGCCTGTCCGTTGTGAACTCTTGCTCTGATCAGCTTGGCAATTCTGATAATTCTTGACTTGTCTGTATCAGTTTATTACCATCATCATTATTATTATACTTTAGGTTAAACCTGCATGGTCCCAAAGATACATAGATGGAAAGTGAAAATATTTTCAGTCATATGAATAATTTCACTAAACATAAGAATGACTCATGAATCTTGCTTCATTTTGCCCATTTTCATCCAAGTTCAGAGCTACCATGTTTAATAAATAAACATGAGAATGAGTGCTTCAGATGTCTAGGTGTTACGCAAAGTAGAGTTTATATGCCAATTTCTGGGCTCATGACTAACTGGGGAGGAGGGGACAGTACTCAAAAGACCGATTTCCCTGACACTCCCTGGGTGAAGTCAAAAAGCAAGAATTGAGGCATCAGGAATATGAGAGGCCCTCTTTGCTTTACTTTTTTGGAGAAGACAATGAAAACATTTACTTATAATTTCCACTCTTCTTCCAAAGAGGACCTGAGGCAGCCTAAATTAAAACATACAAAATAGGAGAATTAAGTTTTAGATAAACAAAGACAGCTTGGAAATCTAGACGAAGGACAGCAGGAATTGTCTTAGAATACAGTTAATGCAATTGAACACCAAACTTGAAAGTCAATAATAGGAGTAGTAATAAGGGTAACAATAATGGTTAACACCATGCTATACCAAGTGGTTTTCAGACATTATTCTAATCTTTACAACAACTTCACAAGCAACAACAATAAACTCAGAGGCTCAGAAAAGACAAGCGATTTGACAAGAGCTACAGACAGAGTCAGTGATGGAGCTGATCAAGTCAGAACCGTCCAAGTTCAAAGCCCATAATTTGTGTTATAAGACAAGTCTTTTCAGGATAATAGCTTCTTCCTGGGCCATAGGACACATTACTGAGATACAAGATGCCTGACAGCCCTAGTAAAGGCCCAGTGTTGGAAAGAATTACTCAGTCCTACAGCCCTTCGTTAATGAGTGGCTTTGGAATGTCAATTGCACGTGTTTAGGAGGAGGCTTTCTGGGCTCCTCAGCGATTCGATTTCTGGGAAGAGATTCCAACTCTGAAGGCCTTTGGGAAATTCTCTTCTAGGGTTTGTATTGCCATTGTTAAAAAAGGAGCCACCTGTGTTTTTATCAACTCTACAAAGGAAGCCTCAGTTGCTCTAGCTAAGATGGGAGGAAGGCCTCATAGCTTGACCTCTGCACAATGGTCTGAGCAAGAGGAAACTGATCCCGGCCCAGGCTACCTGATGCCACAATCCAGATGGCACGGCAGACTCAAGCCCTCCATGCCAGAAACTAGGATTATGGTTAACTAGGAGTCTGGGGCTCTTCGTGGCAACATTTTTTTTTGGACAAAAATATACATAAATGGTAAGTATGTTTGCAGCCATAAGAGTCTCTGCTCTGTAATAACCATGTTAATGTTCTCGTAAAAAGATATGGGGCAAGAGCAAAGTGACAGAAAGGCTGATTAGCATTTTATGACAGAATTAAGCTGCATGACAAATAACTCACTGGGTTTACAGCCCAGCAAATTCTACTTTCAAATCCTGGAGCTACTAGGATGTTTTTGTTCATTTGTTTGTTTTTCTATACTTAACCATGAAGGTGTCCTGAGAAATTTGTAAAAAAATGGAATACAATTATAATAGTAGTAAATATGATGATTAGTGATAATATTTATTAATAATTCATTTGCTCCGAAATTTCTGTAAAACACTGTATTCAGCTACAGGACTTTTCAACATACATTGGTTTAGAAGTGGTAGCAAAAGTTTAGACCACTACCCATCAGTGACCTAATTCATGTGATGGGTTTTACAAAATTGAACTATTTTTCCCTTAGTTCTCTCCAACTTTGGGGAAATCTCATAGAGGCCATTGTTCTGTGAGTGTTAAAGGGGAAACGACTTCCACTTTGTTCAAGGTGCCAGAGTCTAGATTAAGAACTCCCTCTACACTTGCAGCTTCGCTACAGGAAAAGAATGGGAACACGTAGAAAGGGGCAGCGAAGACTCCTTGCTTAATTCAGCAAAGGAAACGTCTATTAATCAAGGATGAGGTGCTGTTGCTGAGAAACGATTCAACAGCGGTTTTTCTTATCTGCAGATAGAGGAATCACCACAGGTTTCCCTAATTGCTGGCGGTAGATGAGGATATTAGTTCTCGTTTACTTCATTAAAAGTAAAGCATTAATATATCTAAATTACCGCCATTAAAGAAAAGAAAAAAATCCTGCTCATAATTTTCCCCTCCTAATAGAACACTGATGATATACTACATCATATATTTAAACACAAAGGGTACAAAAATTCTCCTGTTCTTTGTAATCGACCAACACATCAGGTAATTATTGGGAGTCTACCTTGCGTCTAGCACCATGCCAGGCAGCTGGGGAGGCAGGAAGACGATCTAGTGCCTGCCCTCCGAGAATTTCAGTCTGTTTGGGAAGCCAAGATGATTGAATGAAACAATTAATGAATGATGCAGGGTTCTAGAATACAGTGCTATAGGATGTGGATAAAAAGGATGCAGTCAGCGTGGTCTTATTGCATCTGTAATTTAGATTGATAACTCTTTATACATTCTAACTGCTAACAGACATCTATTGGCTTGAGAATCAGGAGATGTTACTTCCGGTTGCCACTTTGGTTGACTAGGGATAAGCGACTTAACATATTTTTTTTTTTCCTGTATACAATGAGGAAGGTAGGGCCAGATGACCTCCAAAGAGCCTTCCCGTTCTGGAATTTTCTGAGCTCGTGACTCTGGCTACTATCATTGGGATCATTTCAATTCTTTACAGTAAGTTTCAGAAGTGGAGACACTTGGAAAGCTCTTCTTCTCTGAGGTAATGGTGTCTGTTAATCTTTCCTGATGAGTAGGGTTCCAGTGCTCCAGATCCAGGAGGTTTCAGACCCTGGCCTGGGTAAGCTTGGAGCTGAAATGGCCCTTGGCTGCCGAGTGTGGTACCAAGATAACATCTGAAAGCACCATCCTGGGGCAACATTGGATGAAGTTAAAATTTTAAGATCTTCTACAATATGGTTTCCACTTACTTTTTCAAGTATATTGGCCACTTCTCCCACATAAGCATCCTATGTTCTGGTCAAATTATGGCCCTCAGTATTTCTCGAATATGCATCCCCTTTTCCACTGCTATGCCTTCACTCATGCTGGCCCTCTTCCCAAGAATGCCTTTTCTCTGTCAAAATCCCACCTAGGGTCCAATCTAATCTCACTTTCCCTTGAAACCTCCTCAGAACCCTCCAATCAGATTTAATCTTTCTCTCTAAATTAATGCAACCGATTCTCCCTCTCCTGCTTTTTGGAATTTTTAATTTCTATCTTCTATTTCTCTTATTTCTACATTTGTCTTTTTTGTACTGTGAGACTGTGGCCTCATATGGGGAGGATTCATGTGTCTCCAGCACCTCACTTAGCACCTGATACACATGGTGTCTTCGATGTCTACTGAGGTCCTGATCCAGGCTGGGGAAGTGGACAGACACTCGGAAAAAGAAAAGATAATCATGTGAAAGCAAGATGTGCTTCTAGTCAGGATTCCCTTTTTTTCTTTTTTTTTTTTAAGGAAGATTAGCCCTGAGCTAACTGCTGCACAGTCCTAACCACTGTGCTACCGGGCCAGCCCTCCTTTTGTTCTTAACTTTATTCACTTTTCTAACATACATTCCCTCACCCCCTGCTCTCCCAAAAACATGCTTTTGCCTATAAATCATAAGACCGTGTAGGAAAAATGGATTTATTTATTATTTTTTTCACAATCACTAAACGTATGCAAATAAGTGCAAGCCTATCTTGAACTGTTAATCCTTCAATTGGAACAACTCATTTAAACTGCCCAGGGCTGGCCCAGTGGCGCAGCGGTTAAGTTCGCATGTTCCACTTTGGCTGCCCAGGTTCGCCTGTTCGGATTCTGGGTGCGGACATGGCACCGCTTGGCATGGCATGCTGTGGTAGGCGTCCCACATATAAAGTAGAGGAAGATGGGTACGGATGTTAGCTCAGGGCCAGTCTTCCTCAGCAAAAAGAGGAGGATTGGCAGCAGATGTTAGCTCAGGGCTAATCTTCCTAAAAAAAAAAAAAAAAAAAAACTGCCCAAGCAATTGTGTCAAAACCCCTGTGCCTGTTTCCGGCAAATTGCTGGGATGCAAGGGTTTCAGATGAATAAAAATGCATCTCATTCCTTCTTCCTTCCCTTCCTCCTCCAGGGAGTACTCCTTCATTTGTTTTTTCCCAGCGTAAATAAACTGACTTTCTTAAAATTAACCTCATACCTCTTGCTTCAAAAATTTCTTTCCTTCATCTTTGTGGCTCTTCTTTTTGGCCCCCACGTTGTGCTTTCAAGTGCCTGGGGCAGCGGGATGCAATTGTCCATCCATGCTTCCACGTCAGACTGCCTGCAGCTAAACCTCACTTCTGCAAATGTGTTAGCCCTGTCACCCTCCACTACTGTGTTTCTCTCTCTCTGCCACTTTTCCTCCTCTCTAAAATTGGAATGATCATAATCGGGTTGTGGTAGAAAGACTACGTGAATTAATGTCTGCAAGTCACTTAGTACAATGCCTGCTGTGTAACAAATATTAGCTATATTAACTCCTATTTATTGTTAAGCATAGAACTGACCTAGTTTCTAGAGCTGTTTAAACTCTAGTGCCATGTGGCTATTTTTTGGTCAAATTGTGATCCATGCTGATTTCTAGGCTGTCTTTCACGCTCATTCCTGCACAGAGCCACTTCATCTCCATCTTGTATCTGTGCAAGTTTTTTTTCCTCTCTTTTCATTCCCAGATGTACCACTATCCCCTTATTTGTATGGAGACTCCATTAGGCTCTGACGGTACCTCCCTTCATTGTCTTAGATTGAGAACAGTAATGGCTAATATCCCATGTTGCACTTTGGGTAGAGGCTGAGAGGAGAATTTCCACTATAATGGCCCCGTGCTATTGGTTAGAGGCATAATGAAACTTTTTACCTTTCCCTATAGCATTCAGGGAGAAGAGGCAGGGCCTTGGCAGAGGAGCATTTCTATTTGAAAGAGCAAATTCTAACAACAGCAGAGAGACCGGGGGAAGAGCTGTTAGGCAGCCTTCCAAACACACCATACTGTTGAATTTAACAGTAAAGGGGCTCTCCTTGTAATCACTCAGTTTATATTTCTGAGCCCTCTTGACAAAGGCAGTGGAGATGAAGCCCGCTGTTACAGATGTGGCTTGTGTGCTGGAGTGAGCCAACTCCTGAGATTAAAAATAAATTAGAAAAACATGGATGTAATTTGTGCTTGTTGGGAAGCTTTTCACTCCTGTCAGGAGGTAAAAATAGTAAAGTTAATGCATATTCTTTCCTTTGATCCCAGTCAGGATTGAAATCAAACCAGACTGGAAACTCTACACCTTTGGACCAAAGACCCAGCTGGGCCCGTCGTGTCCGCTGAATAAGTGTTAGTTGACTCTGAGGCGCATGCGCATTAGCCGTTCAGAGCATCCTATTCAGAACAACGTTCTTCTTTTATTTATTAATAGTTCCCAAGCTGCTACAAATGCAATGTGCAACATTCTTGGTACCGTTTAATCAGTTTTTTAAAGATACATGATCATTTGTTTTTTCTGGGATGCAGTCTCTTTTCTTATGTGATAAAAAAAAAATGGCCCCTTTTGTTGGAGTAGCACATTGAGATTTCATCTCTTATTCATATTTATTGCCAACATTTATTCTTACCTATCACTCCCTAGTCCCTTTCAGGCTATCTGTTTTTCACTCCCAATGAATATTTGTACTTTGGAATAATTTTTCCTGAGATGAGTATATCTTAGTTTATATACAGTTTCTTTTTTTTTTTTTTTTTCAAGTTCAAGCTCTCCTTTTCTTTGTCTATTTAAAGCCTTAGGGTTTTGTTTTCCATTCCTAATTTTTCATCATGTGCAGTATTTTCCCATCCAACATTATCTGCATTGCTGGCTAATTTCTTCCTCTTCCCAGATCATTCAGCTGTAAGCACAATTGTGGGCTCTTAGAAAGCACTTGACAAATAATTACTAATTTTTGAGTAATAAGCTGAAGGTATGGTAAGATTATTTCCTTGGTGAAGACAGGGAAAATTTTCAGGTACAAACTATAAGACTCCGAGGGTCCTATCTGCCTTTGTCCGTCAAAATTTGTAGTGTTATTCATTCTGACTCTTGCCAAAGCCATGGCACTGACTTCTGATTTCTGGGATTAGGAAGGGTGAAGAGCGAGTGAATCTGGGTGGAAAGAAAGGAGGTTGGGGATGAATCAACTCATAAACAGAAGAGGGGTCAGGACGAGGATCAGCTCTTCAAACTGAACAAAACCATTCAAATTGACAAATCGGTCCATTTAGCTTGGCCTCATCAGCTTGGCAGAGTAGAATCGAGATTTTGGAGTGAAACTGCCTAGGTTAATGACCTTGGACAAGTCATTTAAGCTTGTCTTTCTCCTCCTGCTCATCTTTCTTCTCCCTTCCCCTCTGTCCTCTTCCTTTTCTTCTTTTTGAAAGGGGTTGTTGAGTCCTAGCTCATTCATAAGCAGACTGTTTCTGAGCTGTTGTATTGTTTTCTACCTTCAGGCAAGCAAATTTTATTTCCATTTTGTGGATGAGGTAGCTGAGGTCCAGAAAAGTTAAATATCTTGGCCAGAGTCTGCAATGAATAAGTGGTGGAAGGTGATTCTTTAAACCCAGTACCATACACGTACACCATATGACACAACTTGCATTAATCTGAATAGACTAGGCTATATTGCAGGAACAAATAGTCCCACATCTCAGTGGTTTACATCAATGAAGGTTTTCTATTTCACACTCATGCTGCCTCCCCCAGGCAGTGGGCTTGGGTTTATTCTGTGTGTCTTTATTCCCAAACCCAGGCTGATTGAGACACAGCTATCTAGATCGTTGCTAGTTTTATTGCAGAAGGCAAACATCATGGAAAGTCACATGCTGGCTCTTCAAGCTCTCTTAGGGAATAACACACATCACTTCTGCCCATTTCATGGCCAAAGCAACATACATGACCAAGCCTGACATCAATGGAGCGGGGAAAGTATAATCCATCCCATAGATGAGCGACATATTTTGGGGACTAATATAATCTCCCAACTTGCTTGTCAAAATGTATTCTATAGACCAGTCAGTCAACATCACATGAGAGGTTATATAAAATGCATATTCCTAGCCATTGCCCCAAACCTGCCAATCAGAGTCTGCCTTTTAACAAGACCTGCAGGTGATTCACATGCCATTAAAGTTTGAGAAACACTGGTCTGGCACACTGCTTAAACGTTAGTTTGAAAAAAATTTTTTAAAAATAAAAATTGAGTGTGTTTAATGTTGTATGTATTTTTTTAAATTATGAGCTATTTCGGCTGTAAAAAAAAAAATACAAAGACTGATACAATGAAGTCCACGGAAATACTACCTACTGTGTCTAATTTTAACATTTCGTATTTTTGTTTCATATAATAAAAAATAAATAACATGGTCATTTTTAATACAATGTGTACCCCTCCCTGATCCTGTTTCCTCCCTCCTTTCCTGGACTTTGCATTTATCATTTTTTGCAAATTTTTATACTTTATATCCATGAATCTATAAAAATATATGGTTTTTAAGCTTCATATAAAGAATATCATACTGTAATGTCTTGCTGCAATGTGCCTTTGTTGCTCACATTGTTTCTGAAATTTATCTTTATGCGCATAGTTCTCATTCATTCCTTCATTTGTTTATGTCACTAGTTGCACAGTATCCCATTTACCTTTTTTTTTGCAATTTAAGGTGATGGTCCTGATGATGTACATTTGCTGCTCGTAATTGTTTTTAACTCTTGCAAATTTGGGCTGTGATAGGTGTTTCTGAATATAAATCCATGTATACTTTGTAACATTTAGCTAGGAGTAGTTTTGCAAGATTGAAGGTACATATATTTCTAACTTTACTAGACTTTGCCAGTTATCTTTCCAAAGTGATTGTATCAATTGATACTTCTACCATGTAAGAAAATTGCCTCTGTTCCCCAACAGTTGGTAATCATCATAAGGCTTTGCCAATCTGCTAGCTGTGAAATGGGACACCGTTACTGATTTAACTTTCGTTTCCCTCAGTACTTTAAGGTTGAGCATCTATTCATATGTTAATATATGTCTTTGGTTTGGCTTTCTATGAATTACTTCTTCACACAAACAGCATATTACTGGATATTTTTAATTTTGATCTGTCTTTTAACTAGCATGTATACCATGCATTTATTGTAATTAATAAAATAATTGATTTTATTTCTGTCATTTTATTTTGTGCTTTTTTTGACTCTGCTTTTTCTGTGTTTTTTTCCTTTTTTTTAAATTGTCTTATATAGATTGCTATTTGTATTCATTTTCCCTCTTCTACTATTTGAAGTTCATGGCTTCTGCTTTCATTTTTTTTTTTTTTTTTTTAGGATTTTATTTTTTTCCTTTTTCTCCCCAAAGCCCCCCGGTACATAGTTGTATATTCTTTGTTGTGGGTCCTTCTAGTTGTGGCATGTGGATGCTGCCTCAGCGTGGTTTGATGAGCGGTGCCATGTCTGTGCCCAGGATTCGAACCAACGAAACACTGGGCCTCCTGCAGTGGAGCGGGCGGACTTAACCACTCGGCCACGGGGCCAGCCCCCTTCTGCTTTCATTTTTTAAAGGTCACGCTTAACATTTTAACATGTATGTTTGACTTAGAGTCTATTCTTCTTCTGAATAACACAAGAATCTTAGAATCTATTTATCTTCTTTCTTTTTACATTTTATTTTTCAATATTTAAGATTTGTCTGGTTTTATACTCAGCAATTATCAATGTTATTGGTTTTGCAATTAATGCTTGTCTAGATTAACCACATTTTTAACAATTTTATTTGGTCATCATTCTTCTGTGCATTTCAGTGATTTCTTTTGGGTTAAGAATTCTTCCTAAAGCATATTCTGTATTACTTCTTTGAGCAAGTGTATGTTAGTGGAAAGCTCTCTGACTTAATGTGCCTGAAGTGGTCTTTATTTCACTGACTCATGGATGGTGGTCTAGACTGCTAAAGAATTCAAGCTCAACATTGTTTTCTTTCAATTCTTCAAAGATACTTTGTCTTCGGGGCTGGCCCTGTGGCCAAGTGGTTGAGTTCACGCACTCCGCTGCAGGCGGCCCAGTGTTTCGTTGGTTCGAATCCTGGACGCGGACATGGCACTGCTCATCAAACCACGCTGAGGCAGCATCCCACATACCACAACTAGAAGAACCCACAACGAAGAATATACAACTATGTACCGGGGGCTTTGGGGAGAAAAAGGAAAAAATAAAATCTTTAAAAAAAAAAAAAGATACTTTGTCTTCTTGTTTCTGTTGTTAGTGTTGAGAAATCCATTGTTAGTCTAATTATTAGATATTATTGTTCGTTTGTAGGTGACCTGAGTTTTCTCTCTGGATGCTTTGGAGATCTTCCCTTTGGTATTGTGGAACATCACCATGGGTATCTAGGTGTAGATTTATTTTTACTTATTCTCATAAATAGTTGTACATCCCGAATTATGTCTTTCTTCACTACTTGGAAACCTTCTGCTGTTGTCTTTTCAGCTAATACATTTACCATTTCTCGGTTTCCTCTTTCTGGAAATTGCATTAGACATATGTTGGGCCTTCTCATTCTGTCATCCCTACTCCTCAACACTATTCTTATACTTGTTATCTCTTTAGTTCTCTAAACTTAATTCTGGGTAATTCTCTCAAAAATACTTTCACGTTCATTGTTCTTTCTTCAGGTGTATCTAATCCGTTTAACCCATTCACTGAGTTTACTTAATTTTTTCCTTTTTTTATTGACTATTTTGTTTAGACACACGAAAGATGTAGAGAATATGTAATGAATGCTTGGGAACTCATCCTCAAGCTTCAGGAATAAAAACTTTATGTCTTTATTTTATTTCATTTAATCTCTAAATTTTTGTTTATAAATGTTCCACTTTGTTCAGTTTCAAACTCATTTGTTATTCATTTATAATGTCTTATTCCTTTCTTATAATTTTCATTTTTTCCTATAACTAACCTTTTAAAATATTAATTTTGCAGTTTCCCTGATAGTTCCATCATTTGAAGATCTTATGAGCCTAACCATGCTATATGTTTTATATGCTGACTCTTGTTTACTGATGAGATTTGCTTTATTTGTTTTATAATTTTGGATTCTAATTTAATTCGGCAATGCTCTTTCTATTTGAATCCTGGATGGCCTGAGTTGAGGGCGTGTCCCTTTAGAAAGTTTTGTTTCATTTTTCTTCTAGGTGCTCCAGGGGCATTAATAGGCCAGAGACTATTTTTATGGTTCCTAGAGCTTAAAAGTGTTAAATTGACACTCAACACACTCACAGAGACACTGTCCTGGTTACAAGTTCTTAGGGTAAACTTTATTTCTATCAGCGCCCAGGCCATGGAAAAAAAACCTTTCCTGTTATTTCCCTGTGCTAGTAGATAGGTTTTCTTAGTTCACCCCTTCACCGAATTTACAGCCCATTGAGGTTTCTGGTTTTATGTGATATGACTTAATTCCAACTCTGTACCTTACTTTATCCCCTGGCTTTGTCCCGGCATAAAGTCCAAGGGACTTGGGTTATGGAAACCAGGAATGCTCTCCACTCCCAGACTGCTGAGGCTGCAGCTCAGACATCTGCTCCTGGGGATTCAGGTCCCTCTTTGTTTTTGGTCCTTGGAATTGTCTCTTGGTTTGTTATAGGCTCAGCTCTTTAACAGATGTTTGTATTATTTTAGCCCATATTTCTATGTGATTTTTGGCAGGGAGATTTATTTGGTTTTCTGGTTCTCCAAATAGAATTCCCACTAAACTTGTTTAAGGTTCTCTTTTTTTATTTTTAAAAAGTGAGTAATAATACATACTTTGCAGCTTTTTAAAGGATTGGATATGATATATGCAAAGTATCTCTCCGTGTCTGGCAATGTCTTGCACATAGTAGATATTTGACAAAATAGTTGTTACTATTTTTATTATTCGTTAACACATGAATAAAACATGAAAAAATAAGCCATGAAAAAATATTTTGGATTACTTATTATCCTTGAGAAAGCTTTCTTGGAATATTCCATGGGGTAATAACTTGAATTGGGACCCAATTCTTGATAAGATTTCATAAAAATTTATTGAAGGCCTACTGTGGGGTTAGCACTCTGTTATATTCTATAGGTTTCTCAGTTCTCACTATGGGAGACATTGCCACCTTTAAACTATGTACTGCTTTTCTAGAAGAAATTCTTAAAGCTTACATTGAATCAAAAAGCCAATATTAAGTACGCCCCAGGGATTAACTTTATCATCTCTTCATTCCTTTATCATTTAGCCATCTGGCTGCTGTGTCATCCCCTATCGCCTTGGTACTTCCCTTTGTCAATTCAGTAAAAAACATTGAGTATTTATGATGTGTGCTATGTACATATTGTTCAGGGCATTGTGAGGAGTACAGAAATAGTGTAAGAATATGTTTCCATCCTCTGATATCTTAGAGTCTATTTAGAAAGATAAAGTATCCAAAGTTATAAACAAGAGCAAGAACAAAAATGTCTATGCAATTAAGTACAGGGTCAGCTATGGGAGTTCAGAGAACGTGAGCTTAGGTTAGTCAGTAGGGCAAGAGTGAATTTATTTAGGTAGGATAGGAAGAGTGAGATTCTGCAGACCAAGGAAATAGCATGAGCAAAGGCTAGCAGTGAGCACCATGATGTCAAGAGAAAGAACTCCATACCTGGTGGTAGAATATTTGGGTTAGAGTTCTGGCTGTGACCTTTTATGTCCTAAACTTCTCTCTGGGAAGATCATCCTCTTTGTCCTGAGGAATATTTTGGGGAGGGACGTATCTAAGATATTGGATAATGTGTCAGTTAGGACAAATGAGAGAAAATCCAATTCAAACTAGCTTAAGAAATGTGTTGTTTTACTTAACTGAAAAAATGAGGGGTCACTCTTCATACGTGTTTTGATCCAGGGGCCCATAAAGTGCCCTCTGGATCTGGTTGTCCTCCGTCTCTCAGCTCTCTGCTCCTTCATAGTTGATTCCAATATCAGGTTCCATGTGATAGCTGTTAGAAGCAGCAGGCCTTTATCTTGTGAGGTTCAAGTCTAGTGGGAAAGAGATCACCTCTTTCTTTCAGCACACCTAACCAAATACAAATCCATCTCGTCAGTCCTGGTTGGGTTGTTCACCCATCCCAAAGGCATATGATACTCACTAGGCCAGATCTGAGTCAGAGCACTTGGGATGGAGTCCACTTTGCTTGAAGCACATGGATTGAGAGAAAAAGAGGAATAGTTGCCCAGATGAAATGTAGTGTTCAATTATTTAAAATGGGCTAGATAGATTCTGGCAGCCAAAACAGTGGAGACAAGGGAGGGGGTTAATGGATGGACAGATATTATTGCCAGATAGCTTCCTATCACATCTGGGCAAAAGTCTCAGTCTGTGTGAGACTTAGAGTTCCCATCTGTCATGGTGCCTACCAGGAGGATTGCTTGGAGAACCAAGAGACCTAATGAATGGGCAAGTGTTTTGTAAATCATAAAGTACTGTGAAAACGTAAGATGTCTATATGTTCCATGGATGGGAGTAAACCTAGAGGAAAATGAGGGATATGAGTGGACTTTGGACATGCTAAATAAGTGTTTTTAGATGAGGTCCCTGGGAGTCACTAAAACCTTGCTATGTAAATGACAATGCTTTGTTTATGTCACATGGCTGAACTTCCTTGACTTTGACTTGTTCTCCTTTCCAGAATCTGTCTGCACGCTCTGTCTTCTCTCTCTCCCCTGCCCAGAGGCTTTCATGAGTGTAGACTCTAAGCAAACTCTAAGGGTCTGGACAATCTTTAGTAAGCGCCCTGGTTTCTCACAGCACCTTGGAATGGATGAAGGACAGGAAGGGAAAGGAAAGAGATTTGTAGGCCCTAGGATTCCGAATTCTTTATTCTCTTGTATTTCTTGTTGAAGTTGAAAATGCTGACAATGTGTTGTGTATTGTTTTACAAAAAGAAGCTTTTGGTCCTTCCTCTACTCTGCTCCCTAACGCCATCTCTCCTTCATCTCCCCTGGATTATAAAGTATTGCTAGATATTCAGGGGGCTGAAACTGAATTATCTGCTTGGCAATCCCTAATAAACAGGGAATCAGGTCATTCCTTTGAACAGGTTTCATAGGAAACAAGCCCATGAGCCAGCTCCTTCAGACCCTGAACTCAGGTAAATTGTATATATTTTCTTTTCTGTCTTCAGACATAAGACAGGCTGGGATGATTTCATTGAAACAATATCTTTTCTCTGTAGGCAGTGTATATTTTGTGAGACCATCCAGCTCTGCCTGTGACTCTTGTGATGCTTTTTTTCCAACAACTGATCAGTGGTGCTTCTTTCGTTTTGTATTCTGTATCCTCTGCTCTTTGCAGCCATCCCTCCTCTCTCATCCAGACAGGCTCCTTACGCCAGTGAGAAGGGAAAGAGTTACTCTCTTCTGCTCAAGAGTTAAGAGAAGGTAAAACAGATGGCTATGGGCTGGTTCTGAGTAGGGAATTGGTTGGAATGGCAGGATGAGTTTGTAGGCTGATTCTGGGTCCCTGTCTTAGAAAACAAACAACATAATTTAATTCTTCTCAATTAAAACAGTATATGGACTTTAAAAATTCCAAGCTTTATTTTCAATCTTGTATTTCATAAGACTAAATACTTGATCATACTGGTGATACAAAATATTGCTAGTGTTTGCTAACTCCCTAACCACCAATATTTGTTGGCTCTATGAAGACTGAGCGTGGCTTCTCATTTGTGGCTGATAAAGTCAAATGGAACATTGCTCATCTATAGGTCTTAACATTGAGGTGAAGATCAAAACGCAGTCATCGTTGCCTGACTGCTGAGGTGTTGGTTTAAATCACACAGGATGACAATTGAAGCAATCATTTTATTTGCAAAATTTTTAGTCTAAACATTCCACTTGCCTAGTAGCCTGAGAGGCTGACCTGTTTGCTGATACCACCAGGTTTTCCCTCCGTAATTCTGAAAGCCCCTTGTTGGCCTTAGGGTCACTTAAAGAGAAGGAAGAACATAGGCACTATATTGCCCATCACCACGTAGACCAGAGGCTAAAAAGCTATACTCTCTGAGTTCAAATCCTAACTTTGCCACTTACTCACTGGATGACATCAAACTAGTCCCTCAGCCTCTCTTAGTTTCTTCAATTTAAAATGGGAACAGCAATAGTACATGTGTTACCAAGTTATTAGGATTAAATGAGTACATGCATATGAAATACTTAAGAATAAGCACCCAGAAAGAGCTCAGGTGTTAGTTTAGTATTAATTGACATTGCTTATGATTGTTGTTATTGCTTCAGGATCAGAAGGTACCCTGTGACTCCAAATGGGAGAGATGTTTTCCTTCCACATCCTCAGTTATATCAGGCCAAGTCTTTTTTTCTTCTCCTTATCTGCTCAGTAGAACCTCTTTTACCTGACATGCTTTAGTTCAGTATGTGGGATGAACACACACACCCAGACATGCATGTATGCATGCACACACATATGCATATGCCTGCTAGTTTTGACAGGGAAATTTTGATTGCAAGAAGCAGTAACTCACTTGAGCGAGCTGAAGAAAAGGGAAATTTATTTTGAGTTTGGTCACAGCAGACATTCAAGAATAGGAAACAGAGGCCACAAAAACACAAATCTAGAATGTTATACCATATTACGGAGGCTACCCTCTTTGTTTCTCATCTAACTGGATTCTGTCTCTTGTCTCATAATTTCAATACTTCATAGATATATTAAAAATCCATGTGCGTGGGCTTGATCTGTATTGGTTCCTTTTGAGTCTGGCGTCTGCTGGTTTAGGTAGCTGCGTGTAGGGAAAAGCAGACATGTGTAGCAGTTTAAGTAACGGAAGGTTCTCTCAGGTGAGTTTCCAGAGGAGCAGGACATTACTGGCCCTATTGGAGTAACTGGTAATCGGCCAGCCTTCACTGTAAGGTACCCTCTTTACAGAATTGTTAGGATTAAATGAGCACATAGATATAAAATGCTTAGAACACAGCATGTTGTAAGAGCACAGGGCCACTCACTTTCTTTGTGTCTTGGGCAAGTTACCTCCTCCTTCCAGTTCTCAGTTCCACTATCTATGAATGAGGGTCTGAGACTATGTTCTTTCTGGTCCTGCCATAGAGCATGGTCCCACCTAAAGATCAATTGATGGACTAAGTGACCATGTATTTCTATGTTTCTTCCTCCTCTTATTCCACTTCCTGAAGTAGGTTCCATTGCTGGGCTGCTCATTAATTTCTTCCTTTTAATGGTGTGAATAATTAATTGCCACTGTCATTTAGACTCCTAGCAACAAAGTTCCGTCCCACATCTCCTGTGGTGCAGCATGTACTTCCTGGACAGATGAAGAAATAACAGTATGTGAGAAATCTGTCAGCAATTAGCATGGCCAACTGGACTTGTCAGGAGGATACACAGCGTCCTCCTCCAAGAACAAGCACTCTGCTCCTCCACACCAAAGAGAACCATCTGATGTGCTCAATATTTAATAAGAGAACTGAAGCTCTAATAAGCTGGAGACTTTCTACATGGACACTTTTCTCCTGAGGGATTAGCGGGGCCAGCCTCCTCCTGAGAGCAGCATCAACTCTGCTGTTATGATTTGACCAGAGGCCTCCCCTCCTCCAGCAGGGGAGAGTTTGCAGCTTGTTTTTCACCTGTCTGGTACAGCCTAAGATCTGCTCACTCCTCTAGTCTCCGTTCTAGAGTCTGAGCATGAAAGATGCAGCGGGAACCATCAGCCTTGGCCTGTGGTTGTTAACCTCTGTGTTGAGCTCGGTAATTCTCTCTCAGTGGGGAGTTCTCCCTACATGGTGGAAAATTCCATGTAGGTCAATGAGCACGGGAGAGTTACGTTACTAAAAAACTTCAAAATTCTAGATGTGGGCTGGGGATGGGAACAACACAAAGCCATGGATACCTGGCGAGGTCTCAGAAACTAGAATTTGAATGGCTGTGACCATTCAGGTGACGTGGGTCCACCTTACTGCATCTGGGTCACTTGGTCTCTTTTCCTATAGGGAATGCTGTGAGCTCCAGGAACATATTACCTGCCACTTTCTGTCTGTGTGTGAGTCTACTGGAAGGCAGATAAACATGCTGACTCTGGAACATGAACCTGGGGGATGCTGAGAAGGGATCACATGGCCTCTCTCAGTTCTTCTTTGGCTTGGTTGTGTTCCATGTTCTTCTCTCCTGCCCTACCCAGTTCTCTCTACTCCCCTTCTCTTTTTATTTTTTTCTGGTTTTTACCTTTGACCCGTCAGGACATGTTTCACTATTGTGGTGGTGATCACCACCAATACAGGAAACCATAAACTATTTTATTGAGGATTATATTAAAGAGTTCATTCTCTTGATATCACGAATGGTGGGTGTGAAAAGAAAAGAATATTTTTTGAGCAAGTTTAAGGATCACCTTTCTATGACTGACAGCTTCTGTCTAAGTTTTGATGATTTTATATGAAATACTTTACACCAGTAATAGGAGTGGTAATGAGGAATACTTATGTGTGTGCAGTGGAGGAAGGGGGGTAGGGCTGGAGGGGACAGAGTGGACTAAAGGTTGCTTATAAGCCTAGGAATTACTTAAGATAATAAACCTCTGTTATTGAAAGTTTGGGAATGAAAAGGGAATAATAAAATAGTAATCAAAAATGTGCTAAAATGAATTTGATGCAAATGAGATGCAGAGAGTGCCCTGGATGTGTTGGAAGAGGATGTCAGATAATTGGAAAGCATACATTCTGGCCTACGCATGGCCAATGCCAATCTCTTCAAGAATTCTCTGGAGCCTCTTACTGCAAAACCATTTTAAGCTGAACAGGGACTTTTTTTCTTCCTGTCAGTTAGAAAGTTGTGAAATTTTATCTATTTTGGTGTTTGTTCTATTGGGAAATGGACAAGTTCTGGAGAGGAGTCAGGAACAAGTGTTGGCAGGGACTCTGTACTCATCCTGAGTTCAGACAAGTCACCTTAATCCGGCAGGTGGCTGGCATAAGGGAAGACATGGTGGTTATGTAGTAGAGAGACGGGAGATGGATCTAGCAAAGACCAAACTCAGGACGCCCAGTTCACCCTGTCCCCTGACCTGTGCTCTAGAGGTGAGAGTTCTTCCTGGTGTCGCCCCCTTGGCCCTGAGAAAGAGGAGCAGCTAGTCAGACTGGCCAGACATCTAAGCTGCTTTTGACAGTAGGCGGGGTTTAAGTGATTCAGCCAGGCACTGTGTTCCGTCTTCCATGACCTCCTGCTAGGAAGCTGGTTGCCAAATTGAGTCTGAGCCTTTCCTGGGGCGTTTCCATTTCTCTTGGTCTCTGCACACATGCTGTTGAGACAGTATCATCCCCCTATCCAGGTAGAAGATAGAAAATGCCTTAGCCTTTGGATACAGGGACCAAGTATGAGACTTTGCTTGGCCCTGGTGCTGGGCCTCGAGGTCTGGTCTTGCATTGAAGCATCAGGCCCTGGCCGGCACTGTGTTTCCCATCTGCCTGCTGCCCCTTAGGTGCCTTTGAACCCTCCCAAGGGCTGGTGGGTACAGGTACCTGGCAAAGGAGGATTTAACACAACCGTCTTGTTCTTCCTGTAGGCCTGGCAGAATCACAATCCTACTCTTATCACCAAAGGACCAAAATGTTGCCAAATTTCTTCTCTCCAAAAGGATTACGTTATTCTAATCCAAAACCAGAGAAATTGAAGTATGATTGGGTTTTAGCTGTGATAATATGCTATGCTAATGTTTATCTGGACAGAGGTAATAAGCCAGGATGGCGAAGCTATGGGAACAGATTTGTGAGGGGAACAAAAAAAGGATTTAAGACAGAGGAAGGCTTGTGGTGCTTACTGGGGTGGTTGTAGACCAAGAAGAAGGAAAGCCTGGTGTGGGACGATATTATGGGCAGAGTCCAGGGCAGCTGTCAAGTCAGTGATTTGTTTGTATAGGAAAATGGAAGGCAGGATTTACCTTAGAAGAGAGAATGTTCTTTTCTGGTGACCAAACGACCTAGGTCATAAAGTGAAGGGTAGAAGAAAGAAGAAATAAGGAAGGAAAACTGGAAAAGGAGATCTGTTGGGGTGTCTGAATCTTTCATAAACCCCACTAAGAGTAAAGCGTCTCGGGTGCTTTAGTCTTTAGGGTGCAGTTTGTCAACGTGCACAGGGTAGGAGGGTGTATTATGTGGAGAGAGTAGGATGCAGCTTGCTGGGATGAGGGATAGTGATCCCAGGAGCGTGGTGTTTGGGAGAGAAGAGCTTATGCCCTTCATAAGTTTCAGAAAGTAACTCATAATGCAACCACTGAGAGGCGGAAAGAATCTTAAATGGGTTCAAATCTTGACTACACCAATAATTAACAGTGTGACCTTGGAAAAGTTTCATCCCCTCTCTGGGCATTCGTTCCTTATCTGCAAGTGAGCAGCGGGTCACGTGACTGCTCAGCTCTTGTTAGCTCTGACTTTCTACGTTCCTATGACTTTCTGGGAACTGTTCTGGGCTGTGCTTAGTTGCAGGGATCCTGTAATTTCACTAAGCACACCACAGGCTCTCTGTTTCTGTTGTCAGCTCAGCCACAGCCCTGCCTGCTTCTGAACAGCAGCAACAACGTCCACCTCCCCATCAAGATCCCATGATTATGATTCTTTGGAACTACGTTTCCCAGATTCCCTTCGCAGCAGGTTCTGTGCTGGATTTAGCCAATGAGAGATGCTTGATTGAGATTCGAAGCCAAAGGTAAAGAAAAGTCATGCGTTACTGAGGCAGTTGTGGGCAGAGCATGGGCCTCAGCAGATGGCAGCCCCTGGGCCATGTCAGTGGTTTCTGGGCATTCTTCTGAGAACCACCTTTATGGTGCCGCAGGCAGCCGAGATCATCAGCAGGGACTTCCCCATGGTTCTTGCACTTCTAGATTTTCTGAAAGCCAGCACCAGCCTCCTTGACCTTTGAATCCTCCAACCTTTACAACAGTTATGTAAACCTCTAATTTTCTATATTAAATCTCTTCCTGCCTGAGTAGCTTCTGATTTCCTGACTGTATTAGTCAGGGTTCTCCACGGAAACAGAACCAATAGGAGTTTATATAGAGAGAGGAAGAGAGAAAGAGTTTTAGTATAAGGAATTAGCTCATGTGATGGTGGAGCCTGGTGAATCCCAAATCTGCAGTATGGACTGGCGGGCTGGAGACCAATAGAGCCACTGGTGCTGCTCCATTCTGAAGACAGGCAACGTGAAGATCCAGGAGGGGTGATGGTACAGACAAAGGTCGAAGGTAATCTATTGGAGAATTGACTCTTGCTTGGGGACACTGGTCTTTTTGTTTTATTCAGACTTTCAACTGATTGGATGAGGCCTTCCCACGTTATGGAGGGCAATCTGCTGACTCAAAGTTCGCCAATTTAAATTTTAATCTTATTCAAGACACCCTCCAATTTAACACACAAAATTAGCCATCACACTGACCAAAGCCTGTTTGATAAAGCTTTAGGATCCGGGAGACAGAACCTCAAATATAGAATGTGGGATTGATTATCTGATTTAGTTAGAATTAAAATGCAAAATGACCAGGGAAAATTGAAATGTTAGTATTCCATGGCGCGTGATGGTAAAAAAGTAGTTATATTTTCATTTATATTTGCCCCTAATTGTGTCTATTGGTATAATGCTTTAGGAGACAAAGTAGTTGTTGTAATAGAATGTTATGAAGGAAAGAATTAATGGTAGGACTATGGGACGGATGGTTCTCAGTGCATAGGGGAGCTGAATGAAGGCTTGGGATCCCTAAAATTAGAATGGGACGCTTGCATGGATGCTGTTGAATATTTGGACGTTGAACCCCAAATCGTCCTGAACTCCCTTGTCAGGAGAAGCAGTCCCTCCTCCTACCTCTCAGATGGTTTATCTCCTCACTCTCAAAGACCCTGCAATAAAGTGAGCTAAGGCAGTTGGGAGAAGCTGACTGAACTTAAGGCTTACCCCTGCCATCTCTCATTACCTACAGACCCAATTAACATTGCTTCTCAGCAGCCTCCAGGGATAAGAGGGCTCAATGTAAACTTGGAGGAGATAGCATATTCACCAAAAGAAGATTTTACCCATGGATTCTTAAAGTTCATACCAAAGAGGAAATAATGTAGCACTGGATTGGGCTGAATTTATCAAAATGGATTGGAGTTTTATCTCAAACAGCTGAAGCTGACTCTAACAATTTCTGACTCTTGGACATAAATGTGGACTCAATTGCGGCTTGTGGTAAGTGAAGTTGAGACACTAGACTTTGCTGGGTAAAATATAGAGGAAGGAATCTAAAGTTTAGCAGGACAGAAGTGTTGGGTTAAGTTTATCATACATGACCCCCTTACTCACTGTTGTTAGGAGCGTCTAGAGAACATTCTCTTTACTGAGGCATGGAGCAAGGCAGTAGTGAGAGGAACACCAGTATCTTTTAAAAGCTCTTAACAGTTGTTCTCCACGGGCTGAGAATGGTGCTGGGAAATGCTGTGATTGAAATGAGCTCCCTTAAATTAATGGAGATTTGGGATCCTAGAATGACTGAGGACAAATGGTAATTCTTAACTACGAAGACGAGAGACTTGTGGTTATGGTAGTGAGAGCAGAGCCAGAGCAAGAATCAGAACCATTTCGCATGCAGAGATTTAGGGGAATAGATTGATCCTGGTATCCTCAGGACTGAAGTAGATGGGATGCCTACTAGAGTCTTATTTGAGCTGAATAACTGACAAACCTTACATCTAGTGAACAGAGAATGCCTGTCTATGTCACAAAAATGGCAAATGGTGATTAAATTCCTCTCACATAATTTCCAGGCTGGCGCTAGTTCACAGACCTGAAGATGCTTGAAGGAAGGGAGGAAGTCTCCCTCTGAGGAAGAACCCCACAGCACTGCCATAAGTTTATGCATTGTAAGGAGCCCTCCTAGCCTTCCCCAAAGACTCAGGCAGCCATTTTCCAAGGCTTCTGTGTCCTTGGAAAGTGAAAAAAACCGGCAACATAGTTTTTGGTAATTCCTAGACTTGAAATCTGATTTGATGCTGCTTCTGGGGATCCACTATACTACTGTGGGCCGCCAGTCAGAGTAGGGACTTATGACGCCAGATGATACCAGGATTTTTGACTTTCATCAATTTCACAGTGTGTCCTGCCCATCCACAGCCCCACCCTGTGGTTAGTTTCTCCAGCTCCTGAATGGCTAGTTGGCTACCAGAAAATCCCTGCTTAGGCTCTCTAATTGTAGACTTAGGGCAGTTACTATAGGAAGAACCAAAGAGAAGCCCATAGAACTGTCTCTCCCACACAAATAGTAAACCAAAAGCTGTGTTCCCTTGGAAAGTTGCGGACTTAGTGCTACCATAAAAACACTGAAAGATGCAAAAATGTGACTCTCATGTCACCACCATCTAACATGTATATTTATCCCCTATGGAACACAATTGAGCCTTGAAGAAGGACAATGGATTCTTTTAAACCTAATCAGGTGGTAACTCCAGTTTCGGCTACTGTTTTAGATATGGTCTTTTTCCAAGAGCAGCTATCTCCATGTTAAACCATTCTGTTTATGGCTTGGGCCCTATTCTCCTTTTTGGTATTCACATCGACCTTGTGTCTAGTACCTTGGATGCAGCCATTGATCTGTCGATTGTTTTTCCCTATGGCGATTAACAAAAACCACCAGAGGCTGTTTCTTTCACCTGTCAGGGACAGCAGTATGCCTTCCTTCCTTTACTTCACATCTGCCAATTCTCAGACTCTCTGTTGTATGGAGTCTGCAGGAACCGTGACCATCTCACTAACCCACAGGCCATCATGCTGGTCTTTTACATTGTTGACATCCTACCAATTGCCCCTGGTGAGTAGCAATATACAAGATGTCTTCATCAACACATATGTGCACGGGGGTGGAAATATCCCCCATAAAATGTCAGGGCTTGTCACTCTAGAGCAGTTTATAGGAGTTCAGTGGTCTGGGGTGTTAGGCTATCCCCTCTAAACTAGATAAGTTGCTGCATTTTGGATCCCTAATCACTAAAAAAGAAGTGTTTCATCAGTTGACTTCTTTGAACACCACGTTTCAGTGTGATGTTTTAACCCATTTACCAAATAACCCATGGGCTACCCGTTTTGAGTGGAGCCCAGAACAAAAGATAGCTGTGCAGCATATACAGGCTGTAGTGTAAGGTGCTCTGTGCCTGGAGTCTTATGAAGTCAGATCCAGTGAAATATTTGTGATAGGTAGTAGGAATGTTGTCTGGAATCCCAGGAAAGCTCTGATTAGAGAACCACAGTGCAGACCCTTATGGTTATGAAGTAAAGCCATATCCTGTTGAAAACATTTCCATGCTTGCCACCAGGCCTGATAGAGACTGAATCCCTGACCAATGGACCATATGTGACCATGCAACCTGAACCACACATCATCTCCTGAGTGTTACTGATTAACCAAGCCATGAAGTTGGGCATGTGCAGCAGCATACCATAATCAAATGGAAATGGTATATATGAGACTGGATTTGAGTAAGTACTGGGGGCAGAAGGAAGTTGCTTAACTGGTTTGGGCTCCATGGGATCTACTTCTTCCATATTGCTGCCTCCCCCTCATCTCGAACCTATGGACTCATTGGAAGCTGTTTATGATCATTTGGCTAGAGAAGGAAAAAACTGGGGCCTCTGCTTTACACATGCTTCTGCATGATATTCTGGTACCAGACAGGAATGAATTGCTGCTGCTTTGCAGGGGCGGCCCTAGAAGACAGTAGGGAAGGAAAACGTTCCTGTGGGAAGAACTTTAACAGATATCCAGAGGTGTAGATCTATACTGGGCAGTGGTAAAAACTTTGGCTGAATGATCAGGGACTTCATAAGATCAAGATTAGAGGCTTAGGACAGGGAACTCTGTGGAAGAGGTACGTGGGTGGACCTTTTGGAATGGGCGTAGAGTTAAGGGTATTTGTTACCCATGGTACTGCTCACCAAAGGGCATCTACTGCAGAGAAGACTAATCACAGGGACTAGATGCCCTGTTCTGTGATGGCTGTCAGCTTCTTTTCCCAGCTACTCCACAACTTTCTCATCAGTAAAGTGTCCATGTTAACGGGGATAGATGTTATTCATGAGCTCAACCACATGGATTTCTCCTTACCAAGGCTGATCTGGCTGCTATTGCTGAGTCTCCAGCATGCCAACATGTCAACAGCAGAGACCAAAACTGAGCTCCCAATATGGCAACATTCCCCAGGAGGACCAGCCAGCCACTTGGTGGCAAGTTGATTACATTGGACTCCTTCCATCATTGAGGGGGCAGCAATTTTTCTCTCCCTGGAATAGATGCATAATATGGATATGGGTCTGCCTTTCCTGTCAACAGTGTTTCTGCCAGCACCACCATCTGTGGACTTATTGAATGCATTATTCACTGTCTTGGTATCACACACAGTATTTTTATTTTGACCTAGGAATATTATTTTGTAGCCAAAATAATAAATAAAAAGAAAGTGAGGGAATGAGTCGCATTGATGGGACTCACTGGTCTGATTGTGTCCCTCATTCATTCAGAAGCAAGATACAGTAAATACTCAAAACTAACAATACATATATGGTACCGTTTATCCCATTGCCATAATATATGGGTCTCGAAAACCAATTTTTGCTTCCTAGCTCCCTGACTTTGGACTCTGCTAGTTTAAAAAGACTTACTTCCCACATAGAGTATCCTTTTACCAGGGGATACAACATTAGTTCTTACTGGAAGTTGAGACAACAATCTGACCATTTAGGGACTCCTTGTCCTACTGAACCAAGAGACAAAGAAGGGATTTACTGTATTGTTGGTGATTGATTCTGATTATGAAGGGGAATCAGGGTTACTATTACATAAGGGAGATAAGGCCAAGTGTCTGGAGCCTAGGGAATTTACTAGTGTCCATTCCCTATTCACTGGTAGAAGTTAGCAGAAGTCTACAGAAACCCAATATAGGCACCTTCAGGAATGAAGATTTGGGTCATCCCAGCAGATAAATGGGTATGGCTGGTTTACATGCTGACTGTTTGATTACAAAGGGAACGTGGACTAGATGGTAGAATAAGGAATTTTAACCATGGCTTTGTGACTGATATATACATATCATATACCAATTTCTTCTTTGTATTCTCTCTTTTCCATAGAGTTTTATATAAGGTATGTTAGTTGTGGTTAACCTCATAATTTAATCTTTAGTTTACACTATCAAAGGATTGTGACTAAACTGAAAGAGGAATTAACACTACCCAGAGATGGATAGAGTTCCTGAACAGTCTTTGAGTCCCCACTTGTGCAGGAGAGGATGAGCACATCTACATTTGTATGAGAAGCAGGTGCATCGTATTAGGTAGACGCGTGAAGTTGTTGCTAATGTTTGGTTAAAAGATAAATATGGGTCAAGGATTTTATGGATTTGACTTGAGAAAAGGGGTATGTTGTACTGGATTATCTTATCAAATCAGCATTAACCTGTCCCCTTACACAGTCTCAGGAAAGAAGACTGAGGACTGCATTTCCCAGCTTCGTTTCCCAGCAGAATTCCAGGTTATATTCTGCCAGTGAGAAACACTGCTATGAATTCAGAAGAGGAAGAGAAGGAGGAGCCATTCTTCTCTGGCTGCAGTTGTAGGCCTGCGTATAAACACGACAGTGGCAGGCACAGGGTTTAGCCAGTGCTGGGGGCGTCCTCCTGGGGATCATCCACATTGTGCTGCTGTCGTCACTGGTGACAACTTCCCTGTGATTCACGCACTTCTGGGTTTTCCAAAAGGCCACAGTGGCCTCCTTGACCTTTGCTCTTTCAGCACTAACGAAAATTTTGTATGCCTCTAATTCACTTTTGAAATCTGTTCCTGTTTATTATATCCTGAGTGGCTTCTGTTTTTCTGACCAAACTCTTTGTCCTAAACCCAAGGTCCCCCTCCCTAGAAAGTCCTGAATCGAAGTTCCCTACTGAGGATGAGATGGGTAAGGGAAGCTAGCTCCAGACAGTTTTGACTAAATGAAACCAGTTTTAAAGGGTCTAAAATTAACCTCCTCAGAAATGTCTAAAATGAGAAACCATTTTCCTCACTGGAGTGGTTTCTTCCTTGAGGGCGAAGGTCCCTTGGGAGACCTTGGTTTAATGCTAGGGATTCTGAATCCTTAAGTGCACCAACCGCTATATTGAGAATAAATTAAAAATAGGGTACTTGTGCAAATATATTCTTTCTCTCTCTCTTTTTTAACCTTTCCTTCATAAACACACAACATTTTCAATTTGCTGTGTTGGTTAATAACATAAAAATTTATTTTAAAGCATTCTTGACATTATTGCAATTTTTTTCATTGATTTTTTTTTCAGTCAGTGTGTATAAAAAGTATGCATATTCTGAAGTGCCGATCTTCAAAATCTTCTGACTTCAAAAACATTTCCCCATCCTGAAATGGTTGAGATCTACTGCCCTCAGGTACAGAATATCCATGTGGTTTCCCTCCTTCCTTGAGCTTGGTATGGGAAGAGCATGGCACTTACAGGCAGAAAGGCTGGGGTTGTATTGTATTTCTTCTAGCTGGCTATGAAATCTTGGATAAGTCACTTTTTTTCTCTGAGGCTCAGTGCCCTCTTCTGTACAAAAGGAACGAAAATAGCTGTTAGAAGTAGTACCATGAAATAAAATGCTTTAAAAAATCAGGCAACATAAGTGAAAGTGTTATACTGTGGTCAGCTAGTCCTAGAAAAGTTTGGAGCTGTTCAAATGCATATGATGAGCACATGTCTAACTCTTTTTCACTAACCCAAGCTCAGTTCCAGCCCAAATCCATAGCCCAAGAAAATAAATGTAGCTGGGACAAAGATTGTTTACTCCCTCTGATTTGTTTATTTATTTTGCAGTAAGATTTTTTCTTACTGATTGCTTATGCCTTCCCTGTTGTATTAAAGTTATTTGGCTTATCCTCCAAGCTAACACAAACGGACAGTTTTTCACAAGAGTGTGGGGAACATCTCATGGATCCCAAGGGTAGGGAAGCAGTTAGATTTCAACCAGGGCCTGGAACTAGAAATGGAGTATGTGTCTCTTTCTGAGAGTCTGTTTGTTTTTCCCTCTGAGACCTGAGTCTCTGATCCATGTGATGGAATATGAATCATCAAAGCTCCTCAATTGACATGTTACTTTTCTAGCAACTGACGGGAATAGAGCTGGATTGTCTTGATTCTTATTTCAAATTCTGAGTTGGGAAAATCTGATTGAATCTTCTTGGGTCAAATGACCATCTCTGGTCCAAAAAAAGATGTGGCCAAAATGATAGTCTCATGGGGTACAAATAAGGCTGCCATAAACCCATTTCAATGGGTGAACCCCAATAAAGATAGCCAATGTGAGCTAAGACCCCAAAGGTTTGGTGTGAACACTTAAAAGATCAAGCAAGAGCTAGAGGCCACATAGCACCCTTCTAAAATGCCAAACCCCAATAATTGATGTGATAAGCTCTGTATTATGTACTTGCACATTCATGAATCTATTTATGTATTTACTGAGAGCTTGCTAAGATGCTGTGCTGGACATCGGGAGACTACCACAAGCCAGATGTATATAAACCTGCCTCATAGGGTTTATAGCTTCACTCTTACTTGTTGAATTCTAAGCTTCATAGTAATCCCATGTCTTAGGCGTTTTAATTCCCATTTTATAGGTAAAAATGTGAAGAAGCCAACTTTTCTGGCACAAAGTCAAGGCCCTTTCTGTTCCATCACAGATGACAGGAATTAACCTGATATTTTGTGTACCAACTTTTGATATACCAATTATAAATCATTTTTGCCACTGCATCATGTCATAGATTCTCCCAGGCAATTCTTTTCAAAATTATTTCAGTTACTGAATACGTCTGAAACTAATTAAAGTGTAAAGTATCCCATAATTGAGCTGGGCCCTTCCCAAGTTATTTTAAGTTCGTGAGGTCACTATTAATACAACCAACTATATTAATAAATGCATGAACATTTCTTGTACATCTGTCACGTCCAACAAGCTCTAAGCTGAAATCATATTTTAATATTTTATAGATAGGATAGGATTTTAGCTCCTAATTACTCATTTGCCATGTTCTCTTGTTGTGGAAGGAAGACAGTTTATGTTATCGTAGTCAGTTGTTCAGAGAGAGGAGGAAAGCAGCAATAATGGCAAACGGTGGCACCACACGTAAGCTGGGATTCCATGTATAATGTTCCAGACACTGTTATTTATTCACTTTTCATGCATTATCTTATTTAATCCTCAGAAACCCTAATGAGGGATTCTCATCCCAATTTTATGAATGGGGAAACTATGCTTCACAAAGGTTTAGACACTTGGTCAAGATCAGGGACTCGCAACTTATAGGCAGATCTTTTTCATTATAACGCCCGTGCTCTCTCCACCCCCAATCCTGATCGTAAGATCTGCAGCTTCAGTGTAGCCCGTATAGGAGATGACATTCCAGGAGCCAAGCCAAGAATTTGTTAAAAGCTTTCACCTGGTCCAGAATTTCTGCAATCCTGTATCAGACTGTTTCTATAGTGGACACTGCTTTATCTGAGAAGTTTCTGGACTTAGCTAACTTAGGGGGCAGAGTGTTGGGACTATCTTAGAACCCAGCTTGAACTAGCTAAAGCAAAAATGGGTCTCTGGAAAGACAAACTGAATGAACGCTCAGGAAGCAGGGCAGTGCTGAGGACCTACAGACTGGAGTTGGGGCCACACTCCTTGTCTCCACTCTGCATCAGTCACGGAATTTAATTCTTCACAACCTCACAACCAAAGAAGAAAGGGGGTTGAGTATAAGACAGGGTTTCTCTCTCCAAGCTCTGGTTTTTAAAATCTTTCAGAAGGCCTTTGGTGGGCCCAGTGTGGATCTCGAGTCCTTTCCTTGGCTCAAACACTGCCGTGGGGCTGAGGAGTGGGCCAGTGTCTTACTCACATATGTCTGTGGCTGGAGGATGGAGCTCTATAAATCGGAGGGAGGGGAAATGGGTGCTGGGAAGAAAAAGAAGATGTTCACTTTGAGAGCTGAGAAGAGAAAGCTGGGAGAGAGTCTTCCAGCTTACAAAGACATGTCTTTGGGTCAAGGAGACAATGATCAACAGGAAGTATCCGTCAAGGTCACATCCGCAGCGTGACGTACACATGCCCCGTGCCTAACTGCTGACCTGACAAAACCTGATGGATCTTTTATATGGAGTCGGAGACGAGGACTTCTGTGTTCACTTGAGTCAGTGCTTGCCTGAGTCTGGCTCTCCCCCTCCCCAACTCTGTATTCTCCCTCCAAAGGCCTCCAAATGTTCTTAAATTATTTTTTAAAAACTACAATGAAAACAAATCTGTTTATCTCCAAAGCATCTTGGTTCATTATGGATTCTGAGAATAGTTTTCTGATTTATTTCCTCTGTTTGGGCTTCTTCTGCCCCGCTAGTGGAATATGAATCTAATCTTTGTGATCAATTATAATTAATTAGGCAGTATTCTTTCTCAGTAATGGTGACTATGGAACAGATATGGCGATCTGTGTGTTTCTTTCACTCCAAGCTGTAAGTAGAGATCTGTTTGCTAGATGGATGTTAATTAACCGTTTAGTTTGTCAAAACAACACAACGCGCTTAAAAATACATTTTGATAGTACTGCTGCTGACTGCTACTTGTGAATCTCTGCTGGCATCAAGAAAAGAATTGATGAGAAGGATAAGGCTTCTCCACAAAGTTGCTGATCTGGGTGTGTAAATCTGTTGTCACTTGCTGGGAATGTGTGTGGTTCTGACACTATATATTTATTTTTAGGACATATATGCACGTGAGTATAACTGATAACTCATGTGGACAAATGTACCATCGGTAATTTATTTTAGATGGATGCGAACTGGCAAGTTGGAATAAGGCTGCTCTTCAGAGCCCTGGATGATATTCACAGATAGTACAAAGACAACTGTAATCAATAGTGTCAGCCTTCTCCCCAAACTTGTAACTACAGTGTTAAAAAGGACCCCACTATACTGTGTTTTTCTGTATTTCTTCCAATTGCGTTCAGCTCTGGGAGCAGAGGTGCGAAGAAACAGCCCGAGTATGGGCAGCAACGAGGAGAGGTGAGGCAGAAGCTCTGCGCCCCAGCTCGTCTTGAGCTGGATTATTGGATAACAGAGCAATGGCTCTAAGTGGATTGTTTCCCCAACTCTACAAAAGGGGAACGACAGCAGCTCCTGAGTGTCCAGGCAAGGAAGTGGGCCTCAGGCCCCTCACCTGTGCTGGGGAGGTGTCCTGGAGTAGCAGAGAGGGGGTTTCGTAGGCTCTTTTCAAAGCAGTACAAGTGTGTGGGGTGCAGGCTGGGCAGCCTTGGATTCTGCGTCTGGTGATGGAGACATTTCGCATCATTTGACTTTGGGGGCACAGCGGAAGGGAGGCTACTGCATAGTAGGGGAGAACGGTTAGCCTATTTCTGAGTGAACTTGACTGACCAGTTTACTGAATGCAGAGTGGCCGTATTCTACAGAGGATCCAGAGGACACCTCAGGATTTCACCAACGCCTGGTGTTGGGAGAATCAAATACCCTCCCCACCCCATTCCAGGATCCTCTGGTGTTGTCTGATGATCCCACACCCTTACCGGTTAAAGGTTACTTTGTTTTTTGCTTATTTATATTATTTTGTTTCACTTTAAACTTTTCTGAGTATTTCAGTCTTAGCTTTATCTCTAAATGCATAATGATAAACATTGTCTCTAGTTCCCGGAATTTCATTCACTACTGAGTGGGTATGGAGGAGCGGCTAAGAGCCTGGACTCCTGGGCCAGGTCGCCTTGACACAAATCAAATTGCCGTGGCTTTGCAACATGTTCATTGATTGAACTTGGACAGGGTAGTTAACACTCTGTACTTATTTCCTTCTATTTATAATACGTTTTTCATAATAATACCTGCTTCATAATGTTGTTCTGAAGATTTAGGACAATGCGTGTTGAGAATTTAGACGTTTTTTGTACATCGCCAGTACTATATGCATCAGCTAGAGAAGCCATACATCAGAGTGATTAAGAAGGCGACCCTAGTAGCCGGACTATATGGATTCAAATCACAGCTCTGCCACCTACCTGCTGTGTGGCCTTGGGTGTATCATCTAACTTCTCTGTGCCTCCTTTGTGTCATCTGAAAATAGAGACAATGATAGTTTTTATATCTCAGTGTTGTGAGAATTAAATGCATGAATATATGTAAAACACCTAGAACGCTGCCTCAAGTATAGTAAACCTATAGAGTAGCCCCTCATTATCCGTGCTTTCCCTTTCCCAGATTTAACTTTCTGTGGTTTCAGTTACCCGCGGTCAACCATGGTCTGAAAATATTAAATGGAAAATTCCAGAAATAATTCATAAGTTTTAAATTAGGTGCCATTCTGAGCAGCATAATGAAATGTCACACCAGAGCCAGCTCTCTGTGTCATAATCCCCCTGCCCCCGTGAACCATCCGTTTGTCCAGCTGATCCACGTTGTATATGTTAGTCACTTCGTAGCCCTCTTGGTTATAGATAGACTGTCATGGTATCACAGTGCTTGTGTTCAAGTAAACTTTATTTTATTTAATAATGGCCCCAAAGCACAGGAGTAGTGACGCTGGCAATTTGGGTATGCCAAAGAGCAAAGTGCTTCCTTTAAGTGAAAAGGTGAAAATTCTTGACTTAATAGTGAAAGAAAAAAAATTGTATGCTGAGGGTGCCAAGATCTATGGTAAAAATGAATCTTCTATCTGTGAAATTGTGAAGAAAGAGAAGTAAATTTGTGCTAGTCCTCTGTCGTACCTCAAACTGCAAAAGTTACGGCCACAGTGCATGGTAAGTGCTTAGTTATGATGGAAAAGGCATTACATTTGTGAGTGGAAGATGTGAACAGAAGATGTCTTCTGACTGATGGCTGTGTGTTGCTCCGGAAAGCATTGAGCCTCATCAAAGACCTCAGCAAGGGGTCCCCTGAAACAAGTGACATCAAGCCATTCACTGCAAGGGAGGGATGGGGACACAGATTCAGGAATAGGTTTGAACTGAGAGAGAGAGAGACCACATTCACATAATTTTTATTACAATATGTTGTTATAATTGTTTGATTTTATTATTAATTATTGTTGTTAATCTCCTACTGTACCTAATTTATAAACTTTATCATAGGTGTGTACGTATAGGAAGAAACAGTATATATAGGGTTCAGTACTATCCACGATTTCAGGCATCCACTGGGGGTCTTGGAACGTATCCCTGTGGATAAGGGGGTGCTACTGTATGTGTTGTCTATTATTATGATGATTATTAAGTAAATATGGGAAGAATTTCTTGATTCTAGAGATGGTGTGAGAGGCAGCATGACAACGGTGAAGACCATTGGTTCTGGAGATGACGGTAGCTCTACCTCAGTTTCGTCATCTGAAAAATGGGGATAAGAATAGAGCCAAACTCACAGGAGAGTGGTGAGGATTCAGTGAGATGGTGCATCGAGTGTGACAGGCACCTGTCTGCAGAATGAATGCTACTTTAATTTATTGCTGTTATAATTCCTGCAGAGGCCGACCCCTGCGGCTTGTACCCATAAGGCAGTCCTTAGAGTTCTCAATAGCTCTGGAGCTCACCATACCCCAGGGTCCTCCCCAATTCCCCAGAGCAGAGCACGCCTGTCTCTTCATTTCCCCACCCAGAGCTTGTTGGGCCCTCCTCTTGGGCCTCATATGCTGTTTCTTGCATAAAGCTTTTTGGAACTGATTTCACTTTTTTTTAATTTGAAAAATCTCTCAATTGGTCAAAACAATTTAAGGATGCTAGAAGACATCCAGGTTGCTAAACAGAATCCAAATAATAATAGCTACTGAGCACTTAGCATGTATCAAGTACTGTGGGTATATTCTTTTTAAAATAACCCACTTTATTGAAATATAATTTCCATACCATAAAAGTCACACTTTGAAGGTCAACAATTCAGTGGATTTTAGTACATTCACTGAATTGTGCACCCATCTTCATATCTAATTTTGGAAGAGTTCATCACCTCAAAATCAACTCTGTATGCTTTAGCAGTCATTTTCCATTCTTCCTCCCCTGAGTCCCTGGCAACCATGCATCTGTTTTCCGTCTGCATGGATTTGTTCACTCTGAACATTTCGTATAAATGGAGTCATACGATATGTAGCCTTTTGTGTTTGGCTTTTTTTCTCTGAGCATAGTGTTCTCAAGGTTCATCCATGTTGTAGCATGAATAAATACTTCATTTACTCCGTTCACCTTTACTGCAGGAGAATGTCCATTGTATACATAAAGCACATTTCGTTTACCCATTCGTCACTTGGTGGACATCTGGGTTCTTTCTCCTTTGAGGCTGTTAGGTGTAATACTGCTATGAACATTCGTGTACAAGTCTTGTAGGGACTGTGTTTTCATTCTCTTGGGTATATACCCAGCAATGGAATTGCTGAATCACATGGTAACTCTATGTGTATAACCTTTTGAGAAACCCCCAGGATATGCTGTTTTGCTTACATCATCTGACTCGATTCTGACAGAGATTCTCCTTTCAAGTGGTTGCTAACTGTCTCATTTTACACGCAAGAAAGTTGGGGCACAGAGAGTTTCAGTAACTTGCTCATGTTCACAGAGCTAGTGAGTGCTGAGTTGGAGTCCAATCTTTAAAACATCGCTATGGGTCCCTTGTGTCTCCAAAGAGTTGTCCAGGATTCTGAGAAATTTCTTCAGTGTATCAGTTCTAAAGAAAACTTGAGAACAGGGGTTTTCAAAGACCAAGGGTATTGGTCATAGCCAGAATGTACAATAACCCCATCGCAGGTAAATTTGGATTCTGAGGGGAATTGAACTTGAATGCGGGGAGTTGTGGAAGTTAATTTGTGCTAAAATCCACGTGGCTAGGCTATTATTTGGAAAATGACTAGCAAAACATAAATGGCTCAATGCCAGCTTTGGCTTGAGAAGTTCAGTGTAGACATGGGGTGCCAATATATTGATGGTTAAATATGTTGGAAATATCTTCTCCCAGTTTGTGTTTGTCTTTTAGTTTTCTTTATGATGTGTGATGAAATATTTTCATTTTACTTTTTTAAGAGCAGTTTTAGGTTCACAGCAAAATTGAGTGGCAAGTACAGAGAGTTACTGTCAACCGCCTATCACCCCACCACAGCCTCTCTCTCCCACTCTCTCCATCCTGCACCAGAACGGTGCATATGTCACAGTTGATGAACCTACACTGACACATCATAATTGCCCAAAGTCTGTCGTTTACATTACACTTCCCTCTTGGTGCTGTACATTTTATGGGTGTGGACAAATGTATAACTACATGTGTCTACCATTGTTGTATCATACAGAGTAGTTTCACTGCCCTAAAAATCCTGTGCTCTGCCTATTAAAGTTTAAAATTTTAATGTAGTCATGTTTATGTATCTTTACACAAGGGCACAGACTCTGGAGCCAGACTTCGTGGACTCAGATTCCAGGACTGCTGCTTGCTACTATGTGACTTTGGCAAGTTACCTAATATCCTTGTGCTCAGTTTCCTCATCTGTGAGATGGTGTAACAATAGTGTCTGTCTCAACAGCTCATTGGGAGGATTCCGTGAGATAATATGCATAAAGTGCTGACAATATAGGACGTGCTTTATGAGGATGGATTTTGTTATTTTATTCTTTATGGTTCATACCTTTATTGTCTTGTTTAAGAAACTCTTTTTTTACCGTGAGTCATAACATTATTCTCTCTTTGGAAGTTTCTAATCTGCTATTTGTCCTTACTTTGTGGATTTTTCAAGTCTTATTGATTGTTTTCCTGCTTATGTTTTCAAGTTTCTCTCAGAACTTAATATATATAAGTAATTTATGTTCTGTATCTGACTGATACATGAAGTGTTGGTTGGTGTGTTCGTAGACAGACCCTTGCTTATTTCTGCTGGTCTTCAGTCAAGGAGCCTTTTTATCCTTTTGTGTTTTGTGTGTGTGTGTGTTTTTTAAACTGTGAACTTTTTCTTTGTCTTGGAACTTTTTCTGCAAAAACTCTTTTAGCTCAGGTTGAAATTGCATTCCTCCAGAGAGGATTGCAGTTCGTTCACCCAGACACCTGGGGTGTCTACCAACCTGGGATTACTTTAAATCAGATTCCCTGAGTTAGGTTTTTCAGATAACGTGAATATGGACCAAAACCTCTTGATGGCGAGCGTGTTGTCACACATCATCCAGGAGTGTTTCTTCACCTCTGTCCAGGGCCAGACTTGAGAGACATGGTAATCCCTGCTACTCGCTTCTGTGTGGCAGGGTTGATTTCTCGTTCACCCTCTCTCTGAGGGGCAGCTCTTGGGGCCTTGGGGTTTTATCCCACGTTCCCCACACCCACTACTGTGGAGCTGATGATGCTGAGCCTTAGGGTCCTGGGGGTCCAAGGGAAGCCTTCAAGGGAAAATCTAGTTCTGGTGCTTACTTATTTTCCAGGATTCTTGATTTCACTTCAGGTTTTTGGTTCTGTGGATTCTTTTGGTGCCACTTTACCAGTGTGTTTACAAATAAATTTCTATGTTTTGTATCCAGTGTTTTAGCTGCTTCTATCAAGATTAGTTATTCAGAGAATTTAATTTACGTTGTTGCCAGAAATGAGTGTCTTCATCCTTTCTCTCCTCCTTCCTCCCTTTCCATGCCCTCTGTTCTGCCCTTCTCCTCTCCTATCCTCTCTTCCCTTCCCTCCCCCCCCACCTCTCCCTCTCAGTTTGTCTATAATGGTTCAGCACAACCAGCCTTACCCTAGAAAGAGGAGGTATAAATAAAGATCTTTTAAATGGATGATGGGCTTTAATTATCCTTGCACCAATTTTCCTGCAGATTTTTAATATATTGAATTATGTGTAAATAATGCTGTAACTCCTCTTAGCGAAGTACGGTACCTTATTCATTATTATATCTGCAGTGAACTAGAGAATTATCATAAGGCAATAGACACAAACTTTCCTCCTGGGTGTGTATCAAAATAAATCACATTTATGGGAAGATGAACTGCCTAAGTTCACCCTGTCTCTGTCCTTAAGCCTTTTGACTGTATTCAGCTCCACTCCTGTGGGCCAGGCTTTCATCTGTCTAATCTTTGGACGCTGCAAAGTTTCTTAGGCCATTCTGAAGTCTGTTTTCTTGGGATGATTATAAACCTGTTATTTAAAAGTCTTAACCTGTTTTATTCTCAAATCTTGAAATTGGCTTCTTTCTGGGGATCCACTTTCTTTCCTTCTCTGGGCATCAGGGATGTGGAGATGCCTTGTGTAGTCTGAACGACAATGGTTGAATTGCAGTCCTTCCAGCCCCCATGCTACAGGTTTCTCCCAGAAAAACTGTCTTGGTAGAGTTGACCTTTTTTTTTTCTTGAGGAAGATTAGCCCTGAGCTAACATCTGCCACCAATCCTCCTCTTTTTACTGAGGAAGACTGGCCCTGAGCTAGCATCCGTGCCCTTCTTCCTCTGTCTTGGTAGAGTTGATTTTATCATCCAGAAAGAATGGACTGATACGACTTTCTGAAACCGTTCAGGCAAATTTAGCTTGGAGCTAGCATGTAAGTTCATGTGTCATTCATTCACCAGACATGAACCACCCACTGTGTGCCAGGCGTTGAGACACTGTATGAGAGGCTGAAAATGTAGTTAACACTAAAACAGATTCTCTGCATTTGTATATCAAATCAGCATGTTGTACACATTAGACTTACACGTTGTTGTATGTCAACTATATCTCAATAAAGCCAGAAAAAAAATAAGACAGATTCTCTAATCTCAAGGAATTCATGATTTTGTAGGGATGGCATGTAGATCTCCCTAATGCTCTGTCCTAAGAGAAATACCGTCTCACCATCTTCCTCCCCAACCCCACCCCCCAAACACTGAAGACATGGTTGGTTTAATGAAGATGCAGTATTTATAAAGTTGTGATCCTGGTAGTGTAGCTCTGGTCTTAGAGTAGTTTTGCATTTTTAAAATCAAGATGTAGAGGTAGATTTCAATATTTATTCAATATCCTTCTTAAGCATTAAGGATTCTTGGCAACTTCTACTAAAATGTTTTGTTCTATCTTATTTTCCTCTTTTCTTTTTTTGGAAGACTAGCTCTGAGCTAACATCCACCAACAACCCTCCTCTTTTTAGCTGAGGAAGACTGGCCCTGAGCTAAAATCTGTGTCCGTCTTCCTCTATTTTATATGTGGGATGCCTGCCACAGCATGGCTTGATAAGCAGTGCGTAGGTCCATGCCCGGATCCGAGCCGGCGAACCTGGGCTCCTGAAGCAGAGAATGTGAACTTAACCACCATGCCCTGGGTCAGCCCATCTATCCTATTTTCAAATCTGCCAAACTTGGAACCTCTTAGTCTTCAATACTCCAAAATCTCCATCTACCCTATCCTGATAATGTCACTTTGTTTATTCAGTCCTCCCTCTTATCGTTTGTGCATGCAACTACCCTCGTAATTGTAATTATTGTCCTTATTGCATTTCTCATGATAACCTTCTTAAGCAGCTTTGGCACTTTCTTTACAGAGAGTGGGGCTGGCAGAAAAATCTAAGTAGACAAAGGGGAAAGTTGTGAATTCCCACACATTAATTTCTCTATCTTATCACATCTGTTTGTATAAAATAAGTCCTCTCCTCAAGCATATGTGTTTGAACTGTTGTTTATTTTGAGGGGTAATAATACATCATGGCCCATATATGAAAATTTGGATGCTCAAAAATACCAGTTTTTAGGGAGCCAGTGACCAAGTCAGCACATCTTGAGACCAGAGTCATCTTGGCTGATAAGGCAGTGGGGAAGGAGATTTGAACTGTTACGACAGAGCAGGGAAGGCTTGACTGGAAGGATGATCTGGGGGAATGCAGGAAGGCAGGAATAGAGGGTTGCTAACTGATAAATGTAAAGTGGGCATGGAGAACCCAGAAAGAGAGAGACAAGAGCAAGGAATCGTCGGCCTGTGGAAATCACAGGGTTATGGACTCTAAGCTTCTTTTTCTTTCCAGAGCACATCTGTTATTTTCCAATGCATGGCTTATGTCATCTAAAAGGCACCTTAGGTCCTGACCCTGGTGGTCTAGCAGGCAGCAGATAAATTTCACTGCTCTGTTCACATAGTAGAGATCTGATGGGGCAGGCTTCAAATAGCTTAAATTTTACTGTATAAAATATACTTTGCAGCAGACTGACATGGTCTCAAGTATCTTATGTTTTTGGTAGTGAAGAGCTATGAACCTAAAGCTACCTTTGCTTGTATTTATAAGATTCCATGTTTTAATATTGTCTTCACTGTAGACCTACATTGGATCCCACCAGGGGCATGAAATTCTCTCAGAATGTCAGGATCCTCCGTGGTGAGGTTCTAAGGGTTTCCTCAGTCTTCAGGGAGGACTTTCCGCAGGACCTTGTCACTGTTGACATTGACTAGACCCTGAATGATTCACTTTGGCCTTGTCGGTGCTATTGTTTCAACCCCTCAAAGTACGCAGAAATCGCATTGCCTCCATGTTCTGTGGCAGCAAAATACTGGAGACTTGGTGGCTTATAAACAACAAACATTATTTCTCAAAATTCGGAAGGCTGGGAAGTCCAGGATCATGGCATGGCAGATCTGGTGTTGGGTGAGGGCTCTCTTTCCCATTGATGGCCGTCTTCTCACTGTAACTTCACATGGTGGGGGGGCCAAGCGTGCTCTCTGGGGTCTCTTTTATAAGGGGACTAATTCCAATCATGAAGGCTAACTAGAAAAATCTGCAACTATAGTTGGAGACTTCCACACCCTTCTCTCAACAACTGATAGAACAACTAGACAGAAAATCAGCAAAGATTTGGAACACTCAACAATATCATTAACTGGCAGGATCTAATTGACATTGCTAAAGCATTTTATCCTACAACAGTAGAAAACACATTCGTTTCAAATGTTCATGAAACATATCAAGATAGACCACGTCCTGGGCCATAACACAAGCTTCAATATGTGTGGTTTTTTTTTTTAAGATTTTATTTTTTTCCTTTTTCTCCCCAAAGCCACCCGGTATATAGTTGTACATTCTTAGTTGTGGGTCCTTCTAGTTGTGGCATGTGGGACGCTGCCTCAGCGTGGCTTGATGAGTGGTGCCATGTCCGCGCCCAGAATTCGAACCGATGAAACACTGGGCAGCCTGCAGCGGAGCGCGAGAACTTAACCACTCGGCCACGGGGCCAGCTCCTCAATATGTTTTAAATAACCAAGATCAAACTGAGTATGTTCTGGGATCACAGTGGAATCAAAGTAGAAATCAACACAGTCATGCATCTCTTAACGAGGGGGGTATGTTCTGAGAAATGTGTTGTTAGGCGATTTCATCACTGGAAGAACATCACAGAGTGAACTTACACAAACCTAGACGGCATAGCCTACTACACACCTAGACTATATGTTGTAGCCTATTGCTTTTAGCCTATGAACCTTCACGGAATGTTACTCTACTGAATACTGCAGGCAGTTGTAACACAGTGGTGAGTATTTGTGTATTTAAAGATACCTAAACTTAGAAAAGATACAGTAAAAATATGGTATAAAAGATAAGAAATGGTACACCAGTATAGGGCACTTACCATGAATGGAGCTTGCAGGACTGGAAGTTGCTCTGGGTGAGTCAGTGAGTGAGTGGTGAGTGAATGTGAAGCCTAGGACATTACTGTACGCAACTGTAGACTTTTTATCAACACTGCACACTTAGGCTGCACTAAATTTATAAAAAAATTTCTTTCTTTAATAGTAAATTAATTTCAGCTTACTGTAACTTTTTCACTTTATAAAGTTTTTATTTTTTTTAGCTTTTTGACTCTTTTCTGATAACACTTAGCTTAAAACTCAAACACGTTGTACAGCTGTCCAAAAATATTTTCTTTCTTTATATTCTTGTTCTTTTTTAGCTTTTTTCTTAATTTATAGAAGAATATAAAGAAAAGATTTATTCTTTAGATTTTTTTCTATTTTTAAAACTTTTAATTTTTTATACTGTTTAAATTTTTTTGTTAAAAACTAAGACACAAACACACACATTAGCCTAGGCCTACACAGGGTCAGGATCATCAGTATTGCTGTCTTCCACCTCTACATCTTGTCCCAGTGGAAGGTCTTCAAGGGCAATAACATGCGTGGAGCTGTCATCTTCTGTGATAACAATGCCTTCTTCTAGAATAGCTCCTGAAGGACCTGCCTGAGGCTCTTCTTGGGAAGGTGTCACTCTTTTCAGAAATATGTCCATGGTGGTTTGCTTGTTTTGTTTCTTTTTTTCATCATAGATTTGCTTGTAAGCCCATAATGCACCATGAACATTCTTGTCTATTAATGAAAACCTTTCAGTGATAGGGTCCATCTTTTCAGACTTTTTAAGGAGCTTGTTGAGGTCTGCACAAGCTTCTGCTAAACCCTTCACTGTGAATTTTCTTAGGAGTTGTTCTTTTTCTTCTGCAGGTTCCTTTTCTCTTGCCTCTTCTTCAGCTATGCATTCCTGTTTCAGTTCCAAAACTCCTCATTAGCCACTTCCTCAGGAACCACTCCTAGGAGCTCATCAATGTCATCCTCATCCACACCCAGGTTAAAGTTGTTTGCTGTCACAGCCTTGTTGATTTTTGCATTCTCATCCTTGGAAAATCCTTTCAAGTCATGGATGAACTTCTTGAGCATCTTCTTCTAGATGCGATTCATACAATCTTTGGTGTCATCACTCCAAGACCAAGCAAGATTCTTGATGCGGTTATAGATGTTGTAATCCTTCTAGAATTGCATTAGTGTCTTCTCAGTGTCTTCCTCAATTGCAGGAATAGCCTGGGCAAAGGCCCTCTTCAGGTAGTAGGCTGTAAAAGCTGCTCTAACTCCTTGATCCATTGGTTGGATCAAGAGGTGGTGTTTGGAGGGAGAAACACCCCTTTGATATTGGGATGAAGATCACCAAAAAGGATATGTCTGGGAGCATTACCGACAATAAGCAAAATCTTGAAATGTATGTTGTTCCCCAAACAGTACTTCTCCCTTTTGCTGGTATGGCAATTCAGAAGGGCATTTTGGAAGAGGAGCTGGGTCATCCATGACTTCTTATTACTACACTGGCAGTGTGTGCTTGTTGATATGCCTGAAGGCCCTGGGGTTCTCACTGTGCCAGATTACAAAGGGTTTCAATTTTTGCCTGCAACATTGCCCCGAAGCAAGACTGTTATCATGTCCTTAAAAGCCTTGAAACCTGGTGTTGACTTGGCCTTCTTATGGATGAAAGTCCTTTCAGGCATCCATTTCCAGAATAGGGAGTTTTCATCCATATTGAATATTTGCTCTGGCGAGTAATTTTCTTCCAGAATCAGCTTATCTAGAGTTTCCAAAAATCCTTTAGCTGTCTTCACATCAGCACTGGCAGACTCACCACTCACTTTCACATTATGTGATGAAGAACGATTCTTGAATCATTTAAACCATGCAGAGTTAGCAGTAAATTCAACATTGTAGTTGGGTCCAACCTTTTCTGTCAACATTGCAAACAAACATTGCAACTTTTCGCTTTGGCCGTGACTGTCATGGTGCCGAGAGGGAGAGGGATACGCCTCTGTGTCTGGTCTTCAATCCAGGTCATTGGAAGTTTCTTCATGTCTGATATAGGCCTTTCTCGAATTTTTGTTAAGCTCATTGTCTTCGATGAAGCAGATCTGTTAACAGCTTCTGCCACTTTGTTCTTGTTCTTCCAGATCATAGCTATGGCAAAATGGGACATGCCTGACTAACAAGCAATAACCTTTGCTGATTTTCCACCTTCATAGTCCTTAATCACTTTTAATTTCATTTCCAGGTCAGTCACTTGAGGTGGCCTCTTACTGGCAACATGAGAAGTGGATTTTATATGCTTAGGGGCCATGATGAGCCAAACAGCTCAAGATTAAATCAAGCACAAGAGAAAATGATGCAATCAAGTGATGTGGTAAACACAAAATGTATGGGGGTGCACTGGTGTAACACAGTATACCGTTGTACAGTAAACTTTTTGTGTGTAAGTAGAAAGAATACACTCTAAAATAATGATAAAAAGTATAGTATAGTAAATACATAAACAAGTAACATAGTTGTTTATTATCATTATCAAGTATTATGTACTGTACATAATCACATGTGCTGCACTTTTATACGGCTGGCAGCATAGTAGGTTTGTTTACACCAGCATCACCACAAACACACGAGTAATGCATTGTGCTATGATGTTACAATAGCTACGATGTCACTAGGTGATAGGAACTTTTCAGCTCCATTATAATCTTATGGGACCACTGTCATATATTTGGTCCACTGTTGAACAAAACATTGTTCTATGGGGCATGACTATAGCAGAAAAATAACTGAAATGTCTCCAAACAGTTTGAAATGAAACAAAAAACTTCTAAATAACCCACTTGTCTAAGAGTAAGTCTCACGGCCATTAGAAAAATACACTGAACTGCATGACAATGAAAATACACTACATCAAAGTTTATGGGACACAGCTAGAGCAGTGTTCAGAGAGAAATTCATACCACTAAGTGCTTAGGTTAGAAAAGAAGAAACGTCTTAAAGCAGCAATCTAAGCTTCCACGTTAGGAACCTAGAAAAAGAAGAACAAAATAAGCCCAAATTAAGCAGAAGGAAGAAAATAAATGTAAAAGCAGAAATCAATGATGTTGAAAACAGAAAAACAGTAGAGAAGATCAATGCAACAAAAAGCTAGGTATTTAAAAGAAATCAATGATATTGACAAACTTCTAGAAAGATCGAAAAATGAAAAAGAGAAAAGATACAAATTACCAATATCAGGAATGAAACAGGAATAGGAGCAGAAATCGGGAAGGTCACTACAGACCCTGCAGACATCAAAAGGACGAAAGGAGTGCTATGAACAACTCTGCACACATAAATTTGACAGCTTAGAGGAAATGGACCAGTTCCTTGAAAAACACCAATTACCACAACTCATTCAACATGAAATAGGTAATTTCAATAGTCCTATAACTATTAAGGAAATTGAATTTGTAATTTAAAAACTCTCAAAAGAGAAATCTCCAGGCCCAGATGGTTTCGCTGGAATAATCTACATCTATTGTGAAATAACACCAATTCTACACTGTGTATACCTTCTCTTCCAGAAAATAGAACAGGAGGAAACACTTTTCAGTTCATTTTATGAGGCTAATATTACTCTGACACCAAAATCAGAAGAAGATAGTATAAAATACAAAACAAAAACAAAACCAACAACTATTGACCAATATCCTGCATGAATAGATGCAAAAATCTTCAGCAAAATATCAGCGAATTGAATTCAGCAATATATAAAAAGGATAATCACAGTGGGTTTATTCCCAGAATGCAAGCCTGATTTAATACTGAAAAATAGTCAATGAAATTCAATATATCAAAAGCTAAAGAAGAAAATAATTTTACCATACCAATTGTTGCAGAAAAAAATTGGCAAAAAATCTCAGAAAAATAGGAACAGAGGAGTAACTATTTGGAAACACAAGGTAGAGATTTGGAGAAAACATTCACAAATCACATATTCAGCAAAGAACTATTACATAGAATAAATAAAGAACTCTCAAGTCTCGACATTGAAAAAATCAGATTAGGGGCCAGCCCGTGGCCAAGTGGTTAAGTTTGCGTACTCCGCTGGGGGCCCAGAGTTTTGCCAGTTTGGATCCTGGGCGCAGACCTGACGCCACTCATCAAGCCACGCTGAGGCGGCATTCCACATAGCAGAGCCAGAAGGACCTAAATCTAGAATATATAACTGGGTACTGGGGGACTTTGGGGAGAAGAAGAAGAAGAAGAAGAAAAAGAAAAGAAGATTGATAACAGACGTTAGCTCAGGAGCCAATCTTAAAAAAATAAAACATAAAAAATAAATCAAATGATCCAAATTGAAAATAGGCAAAGAATATGAACAGATATTCCACAGAAGAGGATCTACAGCTGGTGAGGAAAACCTGAAAAGATGATCAACATCATAAGTCGTTAGGGAAATTCAAATTAAAAACACAATTAACACCACCACACATGCATCAGAATGGCTAAAATGAAAAACAAATACAACATCAAATGCTGGTGAGGATGTGAAGAAACTACATAGCTCGTACGTTATTGGTGGGATGTGAAACGGCACAGCCACTCTGGAAAAACAACTTGACAGTTTCTTACAAAATAGGATGCTACCATACAAGCTAGCAATTGTACTTTTAGGCATTTATGTAAGATAAGGAAATGAAAATGTATGTTCACGAAAAAATCTGTACGTCAATGTTCATAGCAGCTGTATTGTAATAGCCCCAAATTGGAAACAATCCAGATGTACTTCAGTGATGAATGATTAAATAAACTGTGGCGCATCCATACTATGGAACACTACTTATCAATAAAAAGGAATAAACTATGAATACATCCAACACTTGTGATGAATCTCCAGAAAATCATGTTTTGTGAGAAAAGCCAGTCTCAAAATGTTACATGCTGTGTGATTCATTTATTCTTGAAGTGACAAAATTATACAAATGGAGAACAGAGTAGTAATTGCCAGGAATTAAGGAGCTTGTGTGTGGGGAGGGAGGGAGGAGGGAAGTGTGTGTGGCCATAAAGGAACAACATGAGGGATCTTTGTGGGGATGGAAATGTTCATCTCTTGACTGCATCAATGTCAACATCTTGGTTGTGATATTGTACTATAACTCTGCAAGATATTGCAACTGGGGTAACTGGGTAAAAGGCACACGGACTGGCTCTGTATTCCTTACAACTGCAGATGAATCTACAATTATCACAAAAAGTCTAGTGAAAAAGCAAATATTGTCTCTTCATTACAGTACTATTTATAATGGCAGAAAATTTGAAGTAATATAAATGCCTCAAAATGAAGGATTTTAAAGTAAATTAAATTATATTTGTAGCATAGAACATCAAGAAATCTCTTAAAATGATTTTAAATAAGTGTTTTAAAAGATATTACAGGATAATTCTGCTATAATACCAAGCGAAAGATCGGTATACAAAATAGTTTATACCTTATGATCTCAACCATGTTTAAAAGCTGCACTAACGGTGCCAGTATATGAATAGAAAGTACAGAATTAGACCCACATACATATGGAAATTTAGAATATGATAAAGATGTCGTCTCACATCACTGGGAGAAAGATGGACTTTTAAATGAATGATGCTGGAACTATTTGCAGCCATTTTGAAAAAGATAAAATTTGGCCTGTACCTCACACTGTACATAAGAATAAACTCCAAAGGGCCTAGGGATCTAAATGCAAAAATTGAAACAATACAAGTGCTAGAAGAATATATGGCAAATTCCTTTTTAATCTTAGTATAACAAAAAGCTTTCTAACTAACTAGAGGCGAGAAAGTAAAAAAGTAATAAATTTGACTACAGAGACATAAAAAATTTTGCACGGCAAAAAAACACTATAAACAGTCAAAAAAACCCTGAAAAACTAGGAAAGAATATCTACAACTTATACCACAAAGCTACTATTCCTAATATGTAAAGATCTTTGAAAACTTGAGGGACAAAGGAACAAAAACTCAGGAGAAAGATGGGAAAATGACATGAACAGACAATTTACACAAAAATGTATGTATGTCTCTCAATCAGATGAAAACATTCAAACTCAGAAACAGAAATTAAAACAAAAGTGAGATACCTTTCTCCATGTATCAGACTAGTAAAAATTTAAAAAGTATAACAATACATTCTTTTGGTGAGACTGTGGGGAAACAAGCACTTTCAAACACTGGCTGATGGGAATACTTGCAGCCCAATATAAAAGGTTTGTGCTTCCTAGGCTCCCTAGGTTTGTGCTCAGGTTCTCAGACGTGACACACATGTAGTCTGTGTGCAGGATCTACCTGGGCCCTTACACCTCACCCACGGGCCTTGGGAGTGGACGGAACCAATGCAAACATGAAGCTCATGCTGCTTACTGGGCCTTGAGTAATAAAATCCTTTGTCTCTGGTCTGGGAATCTTGTGCCTTCTGCTAGCATTCATGAAACTATGGCACCTAAATGCCCATACATAGGATAGTCATTACGTAAGTTATGACGCATCTGTCAGGAACTGTGAAGGGTTTGAGATTTTAGCCTGCCTGCCATGTAACAAGTTAGTCTGCCATGCTACAGTTGCATGGAATCTGGAAGACATGACGCTCTTGGGTCAGAGAAGACACACAGTTTATTACTTAGAGCAAACATAGTAGTGAAGGTATACTTTTTTTTTTTTTTTTGGCACCAGCTGCCTGAGTCTCTCAGAGCAAAGAGTGCCTGATAACACCTGCACATGCAATGACTGTGCAGAAGAGGAACGCTGAGATTAGGGAACCCAGATCTTTTATAATATGCAGTAAGCCTGCCTTCCCTTTGTGCAGAGGGAGATGCTACCTATATTTTCCAAGGCAGTTGGTCATGCATATATACCTCAAAGGATAGTCTTGTACAAAGGGCAGTCAGTGCCTTGCTCAAAAGTTGTGAAGAAATGCACAGAACTCCAACAATATGCACACAATGGAGTACTCTACAGCTGTGAAACAAGAAAGACAGAAAGAAAGAGACAGGGAGGGAGGAAAGAACAAAGGAGGGAAGAAAAGAGAAATTCTCTATGAACTGATTTGGGGTTATTTCCAGAACACACTGTTAAGTACACATAGCATGGTGTAAAAACAAAACAAGACAAAAACAAAAACAAGCCAGTTTACTACCCTTCTTATAAGGAAGCTGAAGATGTAAGATATACAGATATCTGTGCATTTGTGCAATATATACATATATATATATATATATGAAGGATGAACCAGAAATTGGTTACCTCCAGGGACCAGGTAGAAAATGGGTCAAAAAGAAAGAGCTAATAGGAATGAGATCGTAGGGATGAGGAGGAAGCAACACTCTCCTGAGTAGGCAGCTTTGACACACCATAGCAATGTTTCACATTTTCACTCCACCCGCCCAATAGTTAAATCAACCAGGGTGTGGGGGGAATCCAAAATAAATACAGTGACTGAGGAACCCAGCTATGTTACAAGCAGATAACAACCACAGTGACTAGAATGGGAAGAAAATAACTAACCCAAGTAACTTTGGGAAATAGTATTTTGACTGGATACTATAGGACTATAGATAAAAAGATACTATAAGATATAAAAAGAATTGTGCACAGTTACTGTATTCTAGTTAGTAAATCTGTTTCTCACGGGGATACGTGTCAGCAATTCTGTAACTATTTTATGCGTGTCCTAGCACTAAACAAATAAGTGACTATATTGTAGATAATGAGACCCAGGTGTCTTAGTGGTAGAGAAAGAAGTTAGAAATAAGGAAAGGGGGAAGGCTAGAATAAACATTGTGGTGTTAGAATTGCAGGTTTTAGTATGAATTTATATGTATATATATTCACACAGTCACGCATTGCTTAATGATGTGGATACATTCTGAGAAATATGTCATTAGGTGATTTTGTCCTTGTATGAACATCATTGAGTGTACTTACACAAACCTAGATGGTATAGCCTGCTACACACCTAGGCCATACGGTACTAGTCTTATGGACTACTGTTGTATATTATGTCCATTATTGACTGAAATGTTGCCATGCGGTGCATGACTGTATATTTATACATACGTAAACATGAGTATATATATTACATATATGTGTAAATATATAAAAGCAGATCTAAAAATAAACATACGCGTGTATGTATGCATAGGTCCTTTTACACACATATATTTCCAAGCTATGTCTGCTGAGAGAGTCTAAGAGTAATCTGCCTCCCCCAAAACTTTGAAGACATGAGCACTCCCAGAACCTTGATCCTGGTTTTCTAAATGCCATTTTTCAGTAAAAGGAACCAGGGTTCGGTAAATGAGTGCTTGATTTCAGTGCAGGGGCAGGGAAAATACAAGATGAGCATTATGGTACCAGAAGTGTTTGAGAAGTGATGGGTGGGCATGTCAAAAGGATACAGGGGCCCTGAGGGAACTCCCAATGGCCAAAGCTGGAACAATTTGACCAACAGAATAAGTAATGATAATATGGGATCATAACCCAGAGAATAAATAAATATCATTGAGTCATACTCGTCTGTATCTGTAATTGAATATGTAAATAAGTGTGGGAGAAGTGATAGCTCTTTCTTACAGAAGAATTCCAATTAACAAATATAGAAGGAACGATGAGAGAAAATGACCGTGAGGCAAATACCACGGTAATAATTGTTGCAGGCAAAATCTACTGATGGATGCTACTATCAGTGGGTGAAAGTTTGAGAGGAAACAGGATATTAGCAGAGTCTCAAAGTACCTCACCCAATATATCAATTACAAAGAGCAAAATAGTAATTTTACAGTGCAGGAATTCAACAGAAACCACCTTAACTAAGTGTTCAAGATTAACGTCACCGGTAACAAGACCTCTCAGGGTCCCCCTGATGTACTGAGAAGGACACAGCATCACTTCTGTGGCAGTGTTATCAAAAATGCATAATCTCAATCTAATCATTAGGAAACACTAGACAAACCCAAATTGAGAGGCATTCTGGTTAAAAGTGCTAAGGCCATGAAAGATGACAAGTAAAGATTAGGAACTGTCATAGATTGGAGGAGACTAAGGAAACACCACAACTAAATGCAATGTAGGATCCTGGATTGTATCCTGGAATAGGCAAAGAGCAATAGAGAATAAACTGGCAAAGTTTAAATAAGTTCTATAGCTTCATTGATGGTATCGTACCAATGTTAATTTCCCTATTAATTGCATGAAGATTATGTAAGTTGTTAACATTAGGGGAAGCTGGGTAAAGGGCATACATGAACACTTTCTGCTATTTTTGCAGCTCTTCTGAAAGCCTAAAATTGTTTCAAAATAAAATGTAAAAAAATTCAGTGAAAAAACCCCAAAATATCAACAATATTATCTTTTGGGTAATGACACTGTAGATTTATTTACTTATTGACTATACATTTTTGTAGTTTCCAAATTTATGTATTATTTGGAAACAATATACCGGTTATACTGAAAAGTAGATAGACTACATTAGACAACCTCGTACCATCCACATTCAACGATGTTCATATTCTACCATATTTACTTTAGTATTTTTTTAAGGATATAAAATGTTACAGAGACATTTGAAGACCTTCTTTTTCATTCTGATCTTGTTCAGCTTCCTTCTTCTTTCCAGAGGTAAACATTACCTGAAGTCAGATGTATTTTTCCACCCATATTTTTACACTCTGACTATGTTACTGAAACCAAAGTGAGTTCCCTCCTGGCGAGTTAAATCAGACTCTCCACCAGAAGCAGTTGTCTCACAAAGTAAAGTGTATTTCCTGCAAATAGGAGACCATGAGGAATCATTTCCAGAGTCATGGCGTCCTTGAACAAAAGGGAGCAGAAATATTTATTTTGGATGGGGAATGAATATTCAAATGGGAGAGGTGGGTATTCGCTTGCGCAGGCTCAGTTGGAAAATACGCTGCCACATACACTGCAGGTTATGGTAATGAGGCCTAAGCTCCTCCTGGAGCGATCTTAGTGTTAAAAATAAAGCAAAGGTCATAGGCGTAACTTTCATGGTGAGGCTTGGTCTGGTTCAGGAAGGTTGGTGATTGCATTTCCTTAGCATAACAAAAGGAAAATGAACAATTTGGAAAAACAGTTAAAATATCCAAACCCACCCTTGATTTCCTTGGGGTGACTAGTCGGTGACAATTATGCATATAACTGTCTACAAGAAACACTTAACATTGCTTGGTGTATTTTAAAAATATATAAATAACATTATAATGTACAAATCCTTCTACTTTTTTCATTCAACATTGTGTTTTCAAGATTCGTCCATTTTCTATTCATTTTAAATGCTATATAGTATTCCCCTGCGTAGTTATATGCGCTTAACTATTCTTCTATTCAGAGAACTTATTTTCTTCCACCACCTCCCCTTTTTTGCTATTACAAATAATGTTCTGATTACATCATGGACAAAACTTCTTGTAAGCCTGTGTGCAAGTTTCTGTAATAAACCCTGTAGAAGTGGAAATTCTGGGTTGTAAGGTATGTGCATCTTGAACATTACTAAATATTGCCAAATTTCTCTCCAAGATGGTTAAACCCGTTTGTACTCCCACTAGCAGTGTATGAGTTCCCATTTCTGCACATCCTTGCCAATACTTCTATCATCAGACTTTTAAAATTTGCCAAGCTGATCAGTGTGAAATATTTCATTTTTGTTTTAATTTGCATTTTCCTGCTTAGTGATGAGGTTGCACATCTTTTTGTACGATTCTTGGTCATTCTTGTTTTTTATTCCGTAAATTACTTTCTCATATCTAAGTAACTTTTTATGATGACTTTATGTATACTGATAATAAAGAATGGGACTAAGCATAGAAAATCGATGGCATCACAAATGATGCCGGTTTTGATTGCATTGGCTGAGATTTAATATCCATAGTCTTGGAGTTCTGTGTTTTGTTCCAGATATCTGTCCAGAAAATGGTTTGGGAGATGGTTAAGGGTCTGGAAATCATGAAATATGAGAAATGATTGCAGCAATAACGAATGTTTCACCTGAAGAAGTATCTTAAGAGGGATTTGACAGCTGTTTAAAAAAAAATTGACCAGCTCTCGGGATACAGAGGGTATATATGTACTAATATTATTTGGGGTGAGCTAAAGCCAGTGGTAGTAATTTTGAGGAAGCATGTTTGAACTCAAGATCAGAGAGACTTGTTTTTTTTAACAATTAGATTTATCCTGGGATGGGATTGGTTGCCTGATTCCTGAGCATGTTCAACCTGTTTCTGGTCTCCTGTGGATGTCGTTAGAGAGATTCCTTCGTATGGCAGGACACTGAATGAAAGAATAATCTCTAGTCCAACTTAAAAGTCTATGCTTCTACGTAGTAAACAATTCTTAGAATGCAGTTCCAGGAAATTCACAAATGAGTCATTTTTAGAGTTTATAATTATGATTGCTCAGTTAAAACATTGCTTGAGGTAATCGTGAGTCAGTCTTTAATTTTTCTAAAACGCCTCAGCTAAACAAATAAACTAAAATAAGCCTAAATTAGCTAACCCAAAATGGAACATCAACTCCAGATTCAAACTTGATTTTCATAACAGCACTTAACCTCACCCCCTTCCCACTTCTACTCCAGATGGCGCGCTGAGCCTTTTGGGTCCTGCAATTCCTGTAGCTGGAAAATATATTTACCCAGTGGTACCATTTTGTCTTTTGTACTGAAGGATGTGGAAGCATAAGAGATAAATGGTAAATGGAAGACCCTTTAGGGAAAGGAGAAAGTTCTAGCATTAGGCAGAGTGCAAAGAGTTGTTTTTGAGCAACCAAAGGGCCCTTTGTAAATGGGCTTGGGGTGCAGCATGAGAAATTTTAGTTAGAGGGAGAATTTTCTGATAGATTTCAGGAGACTTTAATGAGTGTTTAACGGAAGTTGGGGAATCCTTTCTGAAGCTGTTTAAAGAGAGAGAGATGCACTGCAAGTTAGGGTTTAGAGGATGTCCTCCTGGAAACCTACTTTTTGCTGGGATGACCCCTGACAGGCCCTAAATGGCTTCTAGCACTGGAGGGTCTTGTGTGTTCTGAGGATCACAAATGTTTCTCCTCCAGGCCAACCTATCTGGGATTTTAACTGCAGGACCCCAGGCTGCTCACCGTACACTGACTCTGTTCCCCTGGCATTGTTCATGAAGTTGCCCTCAGAGTCCCATGTGCTCTCAAAAGCCCTGCCGCACTGTTGGGTCAAGTCTTCTGTCATTTCTCTTCTGGGCCAGATGGAGGCTGGTCCACTTTGCTGTTTATTCTGTTGGGTTTCTCTTATGCATTGGAAATCGGTAACGACGCCTGGTATACTTCTTTTAAACAGAGATGTTACAGCTTCTGCTTATTTATTTTTCCCCTCCAGCAAGAAGCCTTTCAGAGGAAAAGCCGGGCCAGAAGACAGTGCAGGCAGATTGCTACCCTCTCCCCATTTGCAACTCTCGCTCTCTCTTCCATTAGAAAAATCTTTCCTAGGGCCAGCCCTGTGGCCAGGTGGTTAAGTTTCCACACACTCAGCTTCAACAGCCCGGGGTTTGCTGATTTGGATCCTGGGCACAGACCTAGGGCTGCTCAACAGGCCATGCTGTGGCAGCGTCCCGCATAGAAGAACTAGAAGGACTTATAACTAGGATGTACAACTACGTACTGGGGCTTTGGAGAGAAAAAAAAAAAAGGAAAAATCTTTCCTTAGACTCCTGCAGGAAGGTTTACCTTCCCAGCCTTTCAGTAGGCCCAGACAAATTAGGATATTAGTGGAAGCACAGTTTAGGCTCCTGAGGTGAACGTCTACTCCCCAGGGGCTCCTGAAAATGGGTAGGGGTTAAGAGTTTTGCAGAAATATTATTCTGGATTTAGGACACATAATAGTTGAAGGGAGAAGCCCAGAGAGGAAAAAAGAAATAGGAACCAGCTTGGAAGAAATGTACGAGGGTAGGAATGCCAACATCAAGAGGATTGGGAAATTAAAGGGATTGAGTGAAGGAAGAAGTTGAAAATTTATGTAAATACAGAGAATCAAAAGAAGGCTTTGAGAAAGAGATTAACATAATTATGATTCCGAGAGTGTAAGATTTTGGCTAGATCGTTAATTTGGATTCACTGGCGGCAGTAAGTGAGGAAGCTAGGAGGAAGTTTGCTGAATAAATGTGCCTGGAGTTGATTGGAATGGCTGTGTCTGCCCGGCCTTGTTTTGTAGCACACTCTCTCTCTTTCCTTCCTGTAGGGTGCACTTGGCGTGACAGGATCTGTGAGCTCAGAAAGACCTAAAATGTGCAGGGCACCAGCACTTGAGCATCTGCCTTGTTTCCTCCTGAAAAACCCAAAAGACCTTTTTGCCATTTATAATGATTCCAAACGTTTGAAGAATGCAGTTTATAAACATGAAAGGATGCATAGAAAAGGGAGAGCCGGAGAGGTAATTATAGAGAAAAATGCTAATCCCCTGTAAGCAGCAGTAATGGCTTGGAAAAGGATGGATTGCCGTCTGGATTTCTGAGCTGATTGTATCCTGGGTGCACCACTGTCTGATTTAAAATATTCTACCCTAATGTTTAGACCATATGAGATAATAAAAAGCCTTGCCTTTTGGATGCCATATGATAAGGTTTGAGAGGAATCTGAGAAAGATTTTGCTATCCAACAGTGCTTTCCCCAGTGGATCATTAGAACCCCAGAACAGAGCAGGGCCTTACAGAGTATCCAGGCCAGTGTTCCTCAATAGTGGGCTTGAGCATTTGAGGCAGGATAGGTGCCTCCTTGTCTCTGTGACAACCAAAAATGCCCACCGTCCACATTTCTATATGCCCCGTGGGAGAGCAGTGCAGCTGGTTAAAACCCATAGTTCTAGATCACTCTCTTTATTTTATGAATGAGGGAATGGAAGCCCAAAGAGGTTAAGTGGCTTGCCTAAGGCCACACAGTGTAATAGCAGCAGAGCCAAAACTAGAGTTTATGTCCACTGCTCCTTCCGTAGTATGGAACTACGCCCCCACCATCCTCTGCATTACAATAACCAGAGATTCATTCCTTTGGGATTAGGTTTTGCATTTCCATCAGTCCTCACCAACATTAAATAGGACTAGGAAGTATGACATATTAAATAACCCTTGAGTTACTTTAGAAACTTAAAAATATCAGGACAAAGAATGTGGAGGGACTGGAAAAAAAAAAAAAGAGAAGGGCGAGGGGTGCTGCTCAGGAAGGACAACCGAGAAGGGATGGCCCTGGAACTGACGCTGGGTGGGTGGCCGTATTCAGGTGCAGCCTGCATTCTTAAGTGATGTGACCACAGCTAGGTGGACATGTGGCTATAAAGCATTGAGACTGGCGATCAGGTGGGCCTTGTGGAGTCAGTCTTTTGACTTCAGTTTATAGTCACCTCTCATAGAATTTATATCACGAATTCATCTTCGAGGAAGCTCTTTTTTAGTGCTCTTGTTCAGTCTGAATTTATTTCCAGCTTCTCAAACTCAGCCTGCTTTAGCTCCAGGATTCCAGCCCGACTCTTCCGTAAATCCCTCTTGACCTGACAGTTTGGAGCAAGCCCTCGGAGGAGCACAGGCAGTCAGCCAGAGCTGTGGCTGATCTCAGCAACGCCACTTCCAGAGTTGCGGGGACCCTGGGTGCATCCTAACCTCTGCCAGGCTCTGTTTCTTTCTCTGTAAAATGGGGTGGCTGGATGATTTACAAGGCGGAGTGTGTTTAACACAGTTGGCACCTAGTCAGTACCAAATGTTGGTGTCCGCTCCTCCTTGCCTAATCATAAGTGATCTTCTTGGATAAAATTCCTTTTCCATTTCAAAGTTGCCACGGCTTTTCTAGCCGTCTCTTTGACCAGTTTTCCTGTTATTCCTTGTGTGTGTAAAGAGCCATTTTGTTTCACATTGGAGAATCATTGGTAGATTACATACATATTTGGCTGCACTCAAAGGAGCTCGCTTTGTCACTGAGTTTCTTGGTGTCCCCCCTGCCGCTAACTCTACAGGATACACTTGCACAGGGTGCTCAGAGACCGCCACAGCTCCGTGAAACCCACAATCGCATCTAATAACCATTCAGTTTTATCCTGTGACACTTACAGGACAGTACAACCACATTGCTCAGCTTGTTCAGGATGAATGCCTTATGAGGTTCCGCTTTGCATCAAACAGAGCCCAGGTCCTCTCTTTATGCCTCTTCCTTCTCACAGAAGTCCATCTGTCATAGTCCATTCCAGCACAGCCTGGAGGGATCAATTACTTTCAGTGAAAGGGAGCTCTTGCAGAAAGTTTTCCTTTAAGCGCCCTAGGTTTCAGATATGCCCCTCTGCTCCTGAGACAGGACGCTGATTTGCATCTGTGTTGTGACAGGGTGATTATGCATGTTGTGAATAAACATGCTTGTGTACGCATGTGTGCTGTCACAGCAATGAGTAGCATCCAATAAATACCGGGTTAAGAGCATGCCAACATCTTCCCAACAGCTGGCACAGCTGAAAACTCGCCTGCCTTATTAACACTCCACTTATCTGGAATCTGCTCACTGAGCAGAAACAACTTCATAAATTTCTGCAATTTGCATTCCGCCTCGCGGTTGCTCATTACTGTTGACCTCATGCCCTCCAATGCTAGAGCAGATTGGCCTCCCAAGGTCCTGCCTGCTAGATGTCTGTCACCTCTGCCCATCAGCATCAGAGGTGGAGTCGGGGTTAAAGCTTGTTGCTGCCGTCAGGGCTGAGCAGGAAGCATGCCAGTTATTTTTTTTCCCCTTCATTCTGGAGAAAGTGACATTTCCAAATTCCCTTCTTCCTCCTGTCTGTGACCTCATCCTTCCGAGGCAGATTAAAATGGAGAGGTCTAAACCTTCTTCCAAATGGGAGAGAAAGAAAGAGGCAGGCAGCAATTTGGTTGTCCAAGAAAATATTTGAATCCCCTCTTAGTGTCTTTCAGAGTTTAGTCAATTGTATTCATGACGTATGTCAGTTTCTCTTAATCATTCTAATCTAGTTCCCCAGCCTTTTAACCTTTCTCTCCTTTGCCCTGGCTCTTATACTCCATGTGGTGGTATTAGCTGTTTCATTAGCCACAGTTCACAACTCATAGCATCCAGTTAAATATTTTCAGGCCAGGTGACTTTTCTTATTGGTGTGTGGTGTACAGGAAGCTGATTCCTTCTCTCCTCTTCTACACACCCCCCTCCCCTGCCAACACATTATCCTTGATTGAAAATGGTGGTCTGCCTGCTGTCCGAGCTCCCTCTCAAATTGCCCCCCACCCATGAACCCCCGTGGACTGGAGAGGCAGCTCCTGAATGCTGCAGAACCCCTGAGCCGCGGTCTCATTAAAAATCACATCACGGACTTGGTTTTATTTTTTTCCCTCCCTGACTTGATGAAAACAAAACAAGAAGTGAGGAGGGAGGAAGGAGGAGAGCTAGAAGTGAATTGCTTAATGGAGACACTCAGTCTGAATATTTAATATGCTGATTTTATTGAATAAAAGGTGAAAAAGTGGTTCTTGTTTGTTGCTTGCCTGTCAAACCATAGCAAACAAGCATTCTTTTCCCTGACTGGAGCCTTTTATGGCTGTATGGATTCTAGAGTGTAATTATGCCCTATATCTGAGCTGCATTATACACGCAATTATAATTCCCCAGCTGAACTATTTATTTATTACCAGGGGAGATATTTGTTTAGTTTCCTTGGAGGATTTTTTTTTGGTGGTGCCTCTCATTGTCTTGCCCTTCATCAAGATGGAATGTCCAGGAGGAGCCTCTCGCTCTGAGCCCCTGGCTTGTCTGTTGACATGTGGATGAACTTCCCAGCCACATTTATTCATGCTTTTGGAGAAAGACACTGGGCAAAAGAAATTTCAGGGCTATAAATGTTTGAGAATGTTTGCACTGTTTTCAGAGCTTTTGTAGGAAGGACTTTTTATTCTAGCTATTATCATCTTAGGAAATCTGATTTGAAATCATTTTAGCAAATAGCTTTCTCTAGGTACAGCCTGCTTACCTAGCAGTTCATAAAGAAAGAGCCCACAGCTAAATGGAATTTACATCAATAAACATTTGTTGAGGACTTTACAATGAGCTGGGTACTGCACTGGGCACCAGGGCATAGAGATGAGGAAGACTCAGGCCTTACCCTGGATGATCTCACATTTCATCTTGAGAAACAGATTCATCATTAATTATATGAGAAATGTAGTCAATGCTGTAATAGTGATTCTTGCATTCATTTAAATATTAGCTGATTTCATGCTAAGTCTAAACAGTAGGCAGGGCTATAGATATAATTGGGGAGAACAGATATGGTCTTTTCCCTCAGGTGTGGTCTCTGCCCTCACTGCAGAAGGGTGAAGGGGGACCAGACAGACAAAAATAAAGTCAGTGAACAAATAAGTAAGATAATTTTAGATATTGATCATTGCCATAAAGATGAAACAGGAAAATGCAAGACTGTCTGGAGGTAGAAAAGGAAGAGATAGGTAGTTAGGGAAAGTCTCTCTAGCAGGTGTCACTGGAGCTGAGTCTTAGGTGATGAGAAGGAGTTGGGCATGGGATGAACCAGAGGATGCCCTGGGGAAGGGCTTTCTGGGCAGAGGGAACAGTAAGCACAAGAGTTTTGAGGCAGGGATTGTAAGAAGGGCGTGTGGTTGAAGCATAGTGAGGGAGGAAGAGAGGAGAGAGATGAGGATGGGGAGGTGGCCAGGATTAGGTCATTTATACCCTGTAGGCTGTGGAAAGGAGTTTTTGGTTTTATCCTGTTTTCATTGGGAAATCACTGGACACCATCTGATGGGACTGTAGTCATGGGCTCCGTTCTTCCTTAGCTTAGAGAGAGGCGCAACTTCCAAACTAGGCCAATCTGATGTTCCTATCCTGGAGTAGAAGGAGGAGAAAGCGCATGAAGATGTGTGAGATTCCCCTCTTCTTCCATGAGGCTTATGGCGGTTCCTGCTTATAAGCAGGTATCTTATTTATCATCTGGCACTATCTTGGGCCCTGCCCATTTTCAAGGCTGGTTTTCTAATCTTCCATTGATTCTGTGAACCTTAAAATTACTTCTAAAAAATTTATTTTGGATTAAGTTAAGGTTTTATCGCAACCAAGGAACTCAAACTGAGACAAGGAGATAGTGCCTTCCTCCTTCTTATGCAGGCTCAGGAGGCAAGACATGTTGATTTTTCTTAATCTTATGCGATTGGCCTTGACTTTAGTGATGAAATATCTCAGATTCTGGCTATAGCGTAGCCAATAGCATGGTTTTCTGGTGTTCCATGCTTTAGTCTTTTTCTGTCGTCATCGGTATTTTGGTGGAAAATTGGGATAAGGTGGATCAAGAATTCATTTTAAACTTTGTTTCAATTTTAGCTTATTTTAGAGATCAAATTATCCAGGAAATTGTTAAATTTTTACTTCTCTCTGAGCTAGGTTGGTCCAAGTTGTCTCACGTAAAATTTTGGTCTTCCTTCTAAAACTTGCTTTACCCAATTTTGTCGGGCTACTATATTGGATATTTGAGAAGTTTTGGAGAACCCTGATTGAAGGCAATTTTGAAGTGGTTAGAGAAGAGAAATGTCTTCTGAAAGCTGATTTTGTTTTTCTCTCTGTCTTGTCTCTAAACAAATTATATCTACACCTTATATCTTCTCTAGGTCTCAGGATTCAAACAAGCAGTTGATGGCTGCTTCCTAATGATTTTCTAATGATTTTATAGCTTCTTCATTTTTGTAAAAATGTGTGCAGATGGTGCCAGAATAGATTTCTTCTTGCTGTGGCTGAAAAGCTCAATACTAAACTATGAGGAATTTGTTATTTCAATTTTTCTACTTCTAGATGTCTTTTCTTTATCTCTTATATTCTTTTCTTTCTTAGTTTTTTCTCTCAAATTTATAATAAACATTTTTAAATGTGATTACTTTAAAAAGAAATCAACTCTTTTAATTAGGATTTAAATACATTTTCCCATTTGAGTATTTTTCCCCAGCATTTTGCTTTAATTAAGATGAGACACATTTGCAAATAAGTTCTCATAATTTCTCTTATTCATTTCCATTTTTAGTTTGGCTTGTTGATAAACTCAGACCATGAAGTCCAAAAACAAATGATCTATGAATCCTTGGTACTCCAAATATCTTTTCTCTTAGAGATATGTTTTTAGTCAAATTTATATCAAAAGGGTAGAAGAGAAGGAAGAGGTGGATACAATTAGTTGTAGGAGTGGGCTGACTATGAAGGTCATGACATAAATGAAGATTTTTGAAGTGTTGTAGGGATAAGCAAGGTTCTTTGCTACCATTTTGTGCTCCCTTAACACCTTTGTTTTGAGGGCCGATTTTTTAATTTATTTTTAACCAAAGGAAATTAACTTCTTCAAAAATCCTAAACTACAAAGAAATCATCTAAAGCAATGCAAAGGATGTCTAGACCAGCAACAAAGAAGACTGTGACATCAATGAATGGGGATAGATTAGCAGATAGGAGTTATAATACAGGCTAATAAATGATAGTATAATGGGCTAGGTATGATATGCTTTAATAAAGGAGAGACCTCTACTCCAGTCTTGTGGTGAAGAGTGGGTCCCAAAGGAAAGGAGGCTTAAATGAGACTGAAGGAGAAGTAAGAATTAGCCAAGAACAAACAGTGGAGTGCTAGACAGAGGGAACTGTGTTTACCTACAAAGGGCTCAGATGAGTGCATGGTACAATTTGGCACCTTCAGTGTGGCTGGAGCATGACCCAATGAGGGATGATGTTGATTAGGAAACTGGAAAATGCTACCATATGTGTAAGGCTATCATCATGTGAAATGTAGATTTATCCTTCTTCTTGTCTCTTCTCCGGTGATCACTCTGGCTATGGGTCCTGGTTTTCTCATTGTTCTAAAGGAAATACTACTATCTCCTTGAGGATGTGGAGAGAAGGGAATCCTTGTACACAGCTGGTGGGAGTGCAAACTGGTGCAGCCACAATGGAAAGCAGTGTGGAGTATCCTTAGAAAATTAAGAATAGATCTACCATATGATCCAACTATTCCACTGCTGGGTATTTATTCAAAGAACTTGAAAACACAAATGCATAAAGATACATGCACTGCTTTGTTTGTTGCAGCACTATTCACAATAGCCAAGACTTGGAAGCAACCTAGGTGCCCATCAAGGGACGAATGGATAAGGATGATGTGGTATATACACAATGGAATACTACTCAGCCATAAGAAATGATGAAATCCTGCCATTTGTGACAACATGGATGGACCTTGAGGGTATTAAGCTAAGTGAAATAAGTCAGAGGGAAAAAGTCAAATACCACATGTTCTCACTCATAAGTAGAAGATAAAAACAATGACAAACAAACACATAGCAACAGAGATTGGATTGGTGGTTACTATAGGGGAAGGGAGGAGGGGGGAAGGCAAAAGGGGGGATGAGGCACACGTGTGGTGATGGGCTATACTTAGTTTTTGGGTGGTGAACATGATGTAATCTACACAGAATTTGAAATATGTTATGATGTACATCTGAAAGATGTATAATGTTATAATCCAATGTTATTGCAATAAAAAAAGACAATAATGCAAAAAAAAAAACAAACAAGAGATAGTATGGGGTTGGTAGGGAGAATTCCACTATTCCCCCTACAGATTTTCTTCCCTGTTTTCCAGAACTGTAAATATGTTGATATATCACACCCACGATTATGTTACATTACACCACAAAGGGTGTAATTGTGCAGGTGTAATTAAGTTTACTAATCAGTTGACTTTGAGTCATTTAAAAGCTAAGAGTTTTCACCAGCTAGTAGCAGCAGCAGAAGTCAGAGAGATTCCAAGTGACAAAGATTCAATGCAACCTTGCTGGCTTGAACACGGAGATTCCCTGTGTCTCAAGAAATGGAGGTCTCTAGAAACTGAGAACAGACCCTGGCTGGAAGCTAGAAAAGAAATGGGGACCTTTGTCTTACAACCTCGAGGAACTGAATTCTGCCAACTACCTGAATCAGCTCGGAAGTGGATTCTTCCCCAGAGTTTCCCAGCACAAGCCCCGTCCAGCTGACACTTCGATTTCAGCTGGTGAGAATCGAAGCAGATAACACAGTTGAGCCCGAGCAGACTTCTGACCTACAGACCTGGGAGATAATATATGGGCATAAGTTTGTGGTAATTTCTTGGACAGAGATAGAAAACTAATACAATGGGCATGAAATTTATGGAGCTTTGAAATTGGATGGGTCTCAATTCAAGTCCTGAGTCTTCACTCCGCATTTTGGAGTCACTCCGTGATTATGGGCAAGTTACTTAACCCCTCTGAGCCTCAGATTCCTCATCCACAAAGAGGAGTAGAAATAGAAATCCTATTACCTTATACAATTAGTGGGAAGACCAACTAAGGAAACATATGGAAGGTGCTGACCTCAGAGTAACTGTGTAGTGAATGTCAGCTGTGTTGCCTATGGCTTTTGCTGCTACCATTTCTATTTTGTAAAATACCCAACAGACTGTCCAGCATACAGTAGATGCGCAATCAGTGCTGGTGCCTCTCAGCTTTCTTTCAAACTCCCTCAGTTCTACTAACTGCTGCATTCCCGCCCATCTCCTCCACTTTGTGAATATTGATTTGAGACTGGAAGGGAAACATTTATCATTCTTAATTGCAATAAAATCATTACAATGGTGTTAAACATTCAAATAGAAATTAAGTTCCACTGCATAATGCAAAGACAACTATTAATCTGTGCCCGTAGCCAAACTCGGGAAAAGTGATATGGATAAAATGGATGTGATGTATTAATAACATCATGATGCTAGGGAAAGAACTTCGATCTGAGCAAAATAGCTATACTTTACAGGCAAGGCTTTCTGTTTCAAAATGGAGAATCAGCAGATAACTTCCTGCAGCAAAATCGCAAAGTAGAAGGAAAACTGTAAAAAAATAAAGAAGGTATTTGATTTCCAAGTAATTATCAATGCTCTCTGTGGAAGATAAAGTTACAATACTGATATATAAAGATTTATGTTCATTCTCTTACAGATTAGTAAGAAAACTGCTAGTTCTCTGCTCCTCTGTTCTGACCAGATGCAATCTCAGCCCTTGAGACTGGGAGGTAAGACTTGCGACTGGGGTCACACGCAGGTTTTGGGGGCCCTGAAACTGAGAAAATTTTTGGAGGCCTCTTGAAGAAAAAGATGAAATAACAAATTCAAAATTACTCATCCTAAATGAGAAAAGAAATCACACCCATTACAGATTTTTTAAAAAGATAACAAATGTCACAATCATCACAAGATCCAAGAAAATGGCTTATTGTTATTATTAATTTCCTGCCTACTACACCTCTGTAATACTCTTTACCTATATATTTGATTGCATGCTCCTTAATCATCTCTTCATATGACAACAATTTTATAATTTTCTATGGAGAAAATTCAGTTATCCTCCAGTATGGCTGATAGAAATTTGTTTCTAACTGTGTAAGAAAGAGTTTTCTGTTTCAGAACTTCATCTTGGGAAGGCTACACCTGTAACTTGCTCTGCAGCATCTTGCTGGAAGGTGCTTTTTGCCCTAGGGCAAGCCTTGCAGAAGCCCATTCTTTTGACCTCTCTTGGCATGGCTTTCAGAGCAGCTTCACCAGCTGTAGGTCTTGCTCCTCAGATATTCAAGGTCCATACTTTTGCCCACAACTTCTTTTTTGGATTTCAAAGAGCAGCATATCTTTTAGACCCTTCTTCTTGGAGGCAAAGATGGCATCCAGATGCTCACTAAGGTCCACCATAGGCAAGTTTTACCAGAGGCCAGGTGGACGTGGAGGCATTGCTAGAAGTGCAGTCCTAGGAAAGTGTAAGAAGGTGACTTCCAGGCTGGGGCAGCACTCCAGGCTTCCATGGGCTTCTAAGACTTCTGCTTCCTCCTTGTGACCCTGGAGCAGAATGTCACCAGCCTTGGAAGGGGCTGGGCAAGTGAAGGGATCTAAGCTTAAATTTTATTAGCCTAAGGTTAAATCCACCTCTTCTCTCAATCTATCCTCAATCTGCCTTTCCAATTGTGAAACTTGACTAACAGTTGTTCCCCAAGATGCCTTTATCTTTCCCACTCCTGGGCCCTCAATCATTCCAGCACCTTTACTGGAGTGCCTTCCCCCTGCATTTACCTAGTGAGATGGCTGAAAGCCTAGATCAAATGCTACTTCCCCATGAACCCTTGCCTGATTCCCCTTACCAGATGAAATATTCTCTATGTCTGAACACCTTCAGTGTCTACTGTCCTCCTTTTTCACAGGGACTTTTCCAAAATTGCTTTGAACATTGTTAATATATAGATTCATGTATTTATGGAAAATGAACAGAAAATTTCTCCAGCTAAGTAAAAAAGAGTACAAACCCAAACATAAAAGCATTTAATTTTCAAGTTTTGAAGTATTCACTTGTTCAACATACCCTTCCCATGCTAAAACTGGAACTACAATAATGAACAGTCAAAGTTCCATCCTTATTGAACTTATAGCTAGTGGGAGGCCAATGTTAATTTCGGTTAGAGTGGGGATAAGGGCTTTGAAGGAAGAGGGCTGTGCCATTATAAGCTGGTAACAGGGCTCTTGTGTATGTCCCTATGGAAGTGAGGGATAGATCAAAGGATGAATAGCAGTTAGCCAGATAAAGGAGAGAAGAATTCCTGGCAGAAGGAACAGCACATGAAAGGCCCTAATCTAGGAAGGATCTTGCATTTCAAAACCCTAAAGAATGCTTATTAGATTATGATCATCTCTATTGCAATTATTTGTTTCTAAGGATGTCTCCTTTTACCCTATAAATTCCTAGAAGACAGAGAGGATTCCCTAAGCATTTCTGCATCCCCCTGCCTTTCACAGTGCCTATCACATGCTCATTAAATGTTTGCCTACTGACTCAAACCTCATTTGTTAAATGAAGGAAAGCAGAGAGCCTATGTCAGAGCATACAGAATGATCAAACTAATATTTCATATCTCATCAATTCTAAGATGCACATATCTTCACAGCTTAACGTCTCTGAAATTGGGATACTTTTTTACAGTTGATAACATCGTACAACTATATTTGGCATGTTTTTTCTTTCTTAGTAGTACATTGATGTGTTTTATAATCAATGGTGTGTTATAGTCAATGAAATGTGGTAGATGTCTTCATATGGCTAAATCTTCATTGTTAATTTGATGAAATAAGTGAGCGATTTTCATAAATTTTACTGTTTCAAATTAGTGGCTTATTTGAGTCCTTTTATGGATAAAGTCTTTCTCTGGACTGAGAGAACTGCAGGAGTAGAAGAAAGTTAGAGGAAATGGGTTCCACTTTTCATCCATTATAGAGTGTAGTGAAGACATCTTATTTTGTCTGTCCTGAAGTACCTCATGGCCTTCCTCCCACTTCTAGGAACTTCTGCCTTCTTTCTGGGACACTTTCTCTCCTCCTTTTATTCCCTTCAGCAGTTACTCTGGGAAGGACAATGGGAATCTGTGGAATCCTGATCCCTGGACACATTTGATTGGTCCAGATTGCCGTTGAACCAACCATAGTTCCTTCCAGAGGAATTTGGATTTGTGACAACCAGACAGCATTGGGCCAATTATCATTTTGAGCACCTGGCCTGTAAGGTATAAAATTTGTGAAGATTTGGTATTCACATTCTGCCATGGAAACTGGGAAGCAGAGGAAGCCTCTCTGTGGCCAGAGAGAAGAGAGAAGCAGACATGCAGTGATGGAAGAAATATACACAGGTGATGGCATTGGGGTCTTATCTGTGTTCCTACCATAGCTTTCATAAGACAATTAGTATGCTTATGCTACATTCTCTCTTGGCTTAAGTTCCCGTATTTGCAACCAATTTGAAACCAGTGAAACCAAAAGAAGCTCAGTTAACATTTACAGTATTCCCAGAATGTGGTCATTCAGTACCTGCTTGAATGTCTCCAGTGATAGGGAAAGCATCACCTCCCACGGACCCCATTCCAGTGTGGGGACATGATGAATATTTGGCAGTTCTATTCATCTGGAGATGAAATAGCTTCATATGAATTCCACAAGTGGTTACTTGTTTTATATGCCAGTCCAAACAGAGTGAGTTTATTCTGTCTCCTACTTGGTAGCCCCTCAGCTTTGATAATGACTATCGCATGCTCTAAACCTTCTTTATCCAGGAGAGATTTTCCAGGTTCATCAAATTAGGTCTGTTTTCTTTGCTCATTTAGAAGAATAGGGGAAAGAAAGTATTAAAACGTTGAGAAAAACAGCAAAAAATATCTAACTTTTGCAGTGCATTTATTTTGGGCCAGGCTTTGAGCTATGTGCTTTGTGTACATTAGTTCACTGAATCCTCTCAACAATCTTATGAGATAAAGACTGTTACTTTTCCAAATTTGCTGATAGGAAACTAAGGCTTAGGAAGATTAGTTTACCCAAAGTCACTCAGCTAGTAAGTAGCACACCCTGCATTTGAACTTGAGATATATCATTTCATAGTTAAGGGATAGCATTGCCCAGGCCTGCTTTGGTGAAAGAAAAAAACCTTCAAAGAGCTGAGTAGTAGTTCTTAGAAATTCTGTGACATGCAACTGAAAAGTGGTCTCAGCAAAACAGCACATTATGAAATGAATTTACCCCTCAGAATCACCCCTTCCCCTGGGAAAAATGTCCTCAAGTTGTGACAGAATCTGCCAGTCCCAGAATAGACTCATCTGTTATCTTGGATCTCCTGGACAAGATTTTCATAGAAGGCATCCTTCTCATCTCTGTGAGACTTCGCTGAACAGAATTTCGTTTTATTTTTCACATTTGTTAATCACCCTCAAGATGCTGAGTGTTGAACAAACCAGCTCTAAAGAGGCAGCTACCCAGTTAGGAACATGAACACACATATGTTTTATCAAAAGAAAAAAACAAGTTCTGCTGGTTATCCTTTTCCCTGGGATGAACATGTTGATGGGTTAAAATGTAGTGAGTGCAAGATAGGAGATGTAGGTGGAAGATGACAACAGGGAGATATTTTTAGAGTGATAATTTTTAATATTTTTCTTTAAACCATCCTGGATTATAACAATAATTACTTTTTTGGAGCACTAGCATTTTAGGTCAGGTTCCCAGAAGCAGACCTTGTAACAAGGATTCACGTCAAGTAATTTATGAAGTCAGCGATTCCAGGAGAAGACAGAAGGAGAGTAGGGGAGGCATGACAGGGAATGGGAAGAAACCAGGCGAGGGTATGATTTCAGGTGACGCTCCTGCCTTAGTGTGATCCCATGGGGAGCTTGGTGGCACAAGTTATACTTCAGAGCTTGTCCCACCCAAAGCAAGGGAGTTGGGCCCTTAAACTCCTATACCAGTCAGCCATTGGCCACAGCCACCAACATGAAGACTTAAATCTCTGGGTTCTCTGTGTTTAGGCCAAAACCCCTCCTGTAACCCAAAGGCGATCCTCTAGGAGACATTGTGGGTGCCAGCCATTGGAACTGACACACACGGAAGCTGGAGAATGGATTCACAGAACCAATAAGAGGCATCTAAAGGCATCTGAGTAGAGTAACTACCATGGTCACTGCAACCATCATGTACCACGTACTGTTCATGCCTTTTAGCTAATTTGCACTACAATCTAGCAAGGTGGGGATGGCTATTTTATGAGGACAAAAACAGTTTTTGAGAGGTTAAGTAAGAGCATCTAAGGCTGCACAGCTAGTAGGTGGCAGAGTTGGGATTTGACCTTGGATTTCTCTGAAGCTGGAGCTCATGCCTTGCCCACTGTGTCCCATCTTACCTCTCTGGAGGCAGCTTCTGCTGTCCACAACACTGCCCTGCAACTAAATTTCAATTCAAGGAGCAACATCTCTTTAGCACCTACCATGTACCCAGTGTTCTGTTTAACATCACAGAGGTAAAGATAAATAAGACTTAATCTTGCCCTTGGGAGATTACTCTCTTGCAGGGATGATATATAGATGCACAGAGCTAAGTAACATAACACGTGAAAATGCCGCAATAAGTTTATGAATTAAGTATTGAAGGTCATGGAAGAAGGAACAATTAATATTGCCTAGGGGTGGATACAGGGAAGAAGGGGGGCTTCAAGGAGTGACTGTCGTTTGAGTTAAGCTTTTACATTTGACAAGGATTTAAGCAAGTCAAACTGCAGCTGTCAAGACCTATCAGGAAGTGATTTAAACAGGGGCATGGAGGGGCAGTTCGACTTTAGGTGATCATGCCACTCCTAGACATGTTCCAAACTGTCTACAATATGATGTTATCCCCTCTCAAACTTATGTCTTAACTCATCTTCTGCAGACACTCAGCAAGTAGGTTTTTTTCACCTCCAGTTGCAGTCTTATCTGTTTATTCCCATTTATAATGGTGACCTTTCTGATGGGGACTTCTGGGAGTGCAGAAGACAAGGCCTGAAACAAGTGAACAGATAATTAAACTGATGAGGGCCAAAATCAGGGCCAAGATCAAGGGCAATAGTGGTGCTGGAAGCCAAGAGTAAGTGGGGTTGGGATTGACCAAAGGATACGGAAGGGAGTGGTCAAGAAAGAGGAAGAGGAGACAAAGAACCATGCTGATCCCTCTTCCTCCTGCTTCAAGACCTGGGTTTGACATGGCCATTGGGAGGATGCTCAGGTCACTCATACCAGGTTCTCTCTTCCTCTAATCAACTGATCAATCAGCCAACTCTCTTACCTACCCTTTAGTCAACACCTGTGGGAGGGAAATATGGTGTTATTGCAGCTTAGAATGTATCAAAATCATGTAGTGTTCAAGGCTGATTCCTGGGATTCTGGAAATGGGAAGCAAGTCTCAGCTCTGGAATTCTTAGGTGTCCTTATTATAATAAAGACCACCAAATATAAAGAATAGGGGGCCTTGAAGGTGCTGTCAGAGTAGTGGAAAACATGAAGAATAAAAAATAAGACTCACAAGAATGAAAGGGACATTAAGAAAACTTTTCCTTCTTTCTCTTGCCTCCAGGCAGTATCATGCTGAAATGACATGATGAATGTTGTCTCTGAGAACTTTAACTTGAAATCGTCTACTGGAAATCCTCATCTGAGGGCTGTTGCCTCCCGTCAGTGGTAGGTAAACAGATCCACAACACACTGTATCCTTTGTGGTAGGAGGATGGGACACACACACATGAGTATTTTCAATTAGATTTATAACTACTTCAGTGGCATACATTTCAATAGCTTTACCAAGAAATTAAAGCTCACATCATGGAAAAATAATTGGTAAATTCCTGACTGATATTTCTGCTGTCAAATCTATGCTTTCTATTCTAAAATAACTATTGGGGTAAGGAGCCCTCTGTCCTTATTAAAGGTTTTGTTGCAGAGTAACTGTTTGAAGATCTGACTCCTGGGTAGGAAATGAAAACTACACAAAATTCGAACTTGCAGATTTACAATCCAGTCTCACTGAAACTCTTACTTAAATATGTTAGCTTTTGGAATAGACTTGCAAGAAAAAGCCCAATTAATTTGATTATTGCTCCTCCCCATTAAGAAACTTAGCAGAAAACTTGAAGGTATAAAAAATCATGAATATATCCAGAGAGAGTTAAAATTTAAGACATCCTCACATAAAGAAAGCTGCTGACTATCAACACCCAAATACTGACCATAACTACCAATAGGGTCCACCCTATCCAGAGAGCCATTTATAATAATTCCTGGAGCTTTTTGATTTGAGATTTTGTAAGGTAATTTTGTTTCAGAAAAACTTTGGTACTGTAGAGTCAGAATCATCCAGTGTACTACATACAGTTAAATTGGGCAGACTGTGGCTCATAATCAGGGGCCCTGTCTGGGGAGGATTATATATTCTCACCCTGTTGAACTCAGGCATGGCTGATTGACTTGCCTGGGCCATCACAGTGACTGATGCATGTTACTTCTGAGCAGAAGTTTTATGAGGCGGCAGGAGGCTTGCCACGTTCTTTTCCTGTCTGACATGACTACCAGCAATGTTCCGGACAGAGGTTACTGTGTCAGATTGATTGGGAGCTGCACTATAGCCACTCTGTATGGACTGATAGTATGAACAGGAAATCGACCCTTGTTAAGAGATTTTGGAAAAATTTGTTATCAGAGCATAACAGCCTATCTTGACTAATATGCACATTAGACAAAGTACAATTACATGTATGTATCATAGTACCATATGAATTTTCCAAAGCTTTCACACCAAGGAAATGGGAAACCCTTACGCCATTGTGCTAAGGATTATTTCTATCACAGACTTAACACATTTTTTGTTTGTTTCTAACTTATTAATCGCCTTGTTCTTTATCTTTTGCTGTTTTTGTGCAGTGGTGGACTGACCACTTGAGTAGTCATTCAAGAGACTTAATTGCATAGAATTGCATAGAATTGCTAGTATTTTCATTGTGATAGCTCCAAGTTCATATTTTGAGTAGCATCTTTTCCAACTCTTCCTATAACCTTAGTTAGCTCTGTTTTTATTTGCATAGGATTTCTCTGCACCAGTTTATTTCTTGCCTCCAGACTATACAAAATGGCTGGTCTCAATTATGCAGTTATTTCTCCAGAAATATTTCTTCTTTATCTGTGTGGTGCTGCCCTTTTCTTCTTTATCTGAAGTATTTCTGCATTTTGCCACATAGAGCTGTAGTATTGAGGTAGGGAATCATTCCTCTCTTTTTGACTAAAAGAAAAATTTCTAGATTGAGTTTCACCTACAGAAGGATGTCATCAATGACCAGAGTCATGAGTGCCATATTGCCTCCTGTATAAACTTTCTCCCAGCTTTAGCTTCTCAAGGCTCTTACTATTTAATGTTTTTAAAATTTTTTTTATTTTTTATTTTTTAAGCAAGATTATCCCTGACCTAATATCTGCTGCCAATCCTCCTCCTTTTGCTGAGGAAGACTGGCGCTGAGCTAACACCTGTGACCATCTTCCTCTACTTTATATGTGGGACGCCTACCACAGCATGGCTTTTGCTAAGCGGGGCCATGTCTGAACCCAGGATCCGAACCAGCGAACCCCGGGCTGCTGAAGCAGAATGTGCGAACTTAACTGCTGCACCACCGGCCAGCCCCTATTTCATGTTTTTATGCTCCCTCTGATAGGTTGCATCTAGAGCATGAAATAATATGTCCAATAGAAAGATTTCTTGAATGAATTCAAAACTCAAAGGAAACATGGTCACTTAGCAAATATTAGAACAGCTGCTACCTCTCAGGTCCTTGTGTCCTCAACTAATTTCCTCAGCTTTATTAAGGTATGATTGACAAACAAAAATTAGGTGCTCAATATGATATTTTGATATACATATACATTGTGAAATGATTACCACGATCAAACTAGTTAACACATCCATCACCTCACATAGCTACTTTTTGTGTGTGTGGTGAGAACTATTTAGATCTGCTCTCAGCAAATTTCAAGTATACAATGCATTATTATGAACATGGTTATCATACTGTACATTAGCTCTCCAGGACTTACTCGTCTTATAATTTAAAGTTTGTACCCTCTGACCAAGATCTCCCCATTTTCCCCAGCCCCAATCCCCAGCCCCTGATAATGGTCATTGTACTCTTTGTAACCATGAATTCGACTTTTTTAAAAAAGATTCCACATATAAGTGAGATCGTGCAGTATTTGTCTTTCTGTGTCTGACTTATTTCACTTAGCATAATGTCCTTCAGCTTCATTCATGTTGTCACAAATGGCAAAATTTCCTTCTTTTTTAAGGCTAAATAAGAATCTGCTGTGTGCATGTGTATATATGAAGAAAATGTGATATATATATATATATAAACTAACATACAGATACATATATGTGTCTGTATGTATGTTTATATATATATAAATATATATATATATATATATATATATCACATTTTCTTTATCTATTTATCCATTGACAGAAAACTTGTTTCTATGTCTTGGCCACTGTGAATAACGCTGCAATGAACACAGGTGTGCAGATGTCTCTTCAACATAGTGTTTTGGCTTCCTTCGGATATAGTCCCAGAAGTGGAACTGCTGGAACATATGGTGGTTCTATTTTTAACTTTTTGAGGAAATATTTTTAATTTTTTGAGGAACCTCAATATTGTTTTCCATATGCCTGTACCAATTTTCATTCCCACCAACAGTGCAAAAATGTTCCCCTTTCTCCACATCCTTGCCAACACTATAATCTTTTGACTTTTTGTTAATAATCATCCTAACAGGTGTGAGGTGATATCTCATTGAGGTTTTGATTTGCATTTCCTTCATAACTGTTGATATTGAGAATCTTTCCATGGGCCTCTTGGCCATTTGTATGTTTTCTTTGGAAAAATGTCTATTCAGGTCTTGTGCACATGTTTTAATTGGACTATGTTTTTTTACTATTGAGTTGTATGAGTTCTTTTCATATTTTAGGATATTAACCCCTTATCTGATATATGGTTTGCAAATATTTTACTCCCATTCTGTAGGTTGCCTTTTCATTTTTTTAATTTTTTCCCTTTGCTATGCAGAAACTTTTTAATTTGATATAGTCTTATTTGGTTATTTTTTCTTTTGTTACCTGTGCTTTTGGTGTCAAATCCAAAAAATCACTGCCAAACCAACGGCAAGGAGCTTTCCCCTATGTTATCTTCTAGGCGTTCTACAGTTTCAGATCTTACATTTAAGTCTTTAATCCATTTTGAGTTGATTTTTGTGTATGGTATAAGACAAGGTCCAGTTTTATTATTTTGGATGTGGATACACAGTTTTCCCAACACCATTTATTGAAGAGAATTTCCTTTCTCCTTTGTGTATTCTTGGTGACTTTGGTGAAGATCAGTTGACCGTATATGCATGGGCTTACTTCTGGGATCTCTATTCTGTTTCATTTGTCTGTGTGTCTGTTTTTATAACTGCCATACTGTTTTGATCACTATAGCTTTGTAATATAATTTGAAATCAGAAGGTGTGATGCCTTTAGTTTTGCTCTTCTTGCTCAGATTGCTTTAGCTAGTCAGGGTTTTTGTGCTTCCATTTGAAATTTAGGATTGTTTTTTCTACATCTGTGAAAAATGCCATTGGAATTTTGACACAGATTGCACCGAATCTGTAGATTGCTTTGAGTAGTATGGGCATTTTAACAATATTAATTCTTCTAATCCATAAGCATGGGATTTTTTTCAATTATTTGTGTCTTCTTCAATCTCTTTCATCAGTGTCTTAGAGTTTTCATTGTACAGATCTTTCACCTCTTTGGTTAAATTTATTCTTAAGTATTTTATTCTTTTTATACTATTGTAAATGGGATTGTTTTCTTAATTTCCTTTTTGGATAGTTTTTGTTGGGGTATATAAATACAGCAGATTTTTCATGTTGATTTTGTATCCTACAACTTTAATGAATTTGTTTATTGTTTATTGGTAGAGTCAGGTTTTCTATATATAAGAAAATGTCATCTGCAAACAGAGGCAATTTTACTTTTTCCTTCTTCCGGTACTATGTTGAATAGAAGTGGCGAGAGTAGGCATCCTTGTCTTGTTCCTGATCTTAGAGGAAAAGCTTTCCGCTTTTCACTTTTGAGTATGATTTAGCTGTGGGCTTGTCATATATGGCCTTTATTGTATTCAGGGACATTTCTTCTATACCTAATTTGTTGAGAGTTTTCATCATGAAAGCATATTGAGTTTTGTCAACTGCTTTTTCTGCATCTATTGATAGCAGCATATGATTTTTATTCTTCATTCTTTTACTGTGGTGTATCACATTGATTGATTTGTGGATGTTGAACCATCTTTGCATCCCAGGGATAAATTTCACTTGATCATGGTGTATTATCCTTTTAATGTGCTGTTGAATGTAGTTGGCTAGTATTTTGTTGAAGATTTTTGCATCAATGTTCATCAAGGATATTGGCCTGTAATTTTCTTTTTTTGTAGTCTCCTTGTCTGGCTTGGGTGTCAGAGTAATGCTTGCCTTGTAAAATGAATATGGAAGTGTTTCCTCCTCTTTAATGTTTTGGAAGAATTGGTATTAATTCTTTAAATGTTTGGCAGAATTCACCAGTGAACCTATTGGGTCCTAGGCTTTTCTTTGTTGGGAGATTTTTGATTACTGATTCAATCTCCTTATTCGTTATTGGTCTGTTCAGATCTTTTATTTCTTCATGATTCAGTCTAGGTAGTTTGCATATTTCTAAGAATTAATCCATTTCTTCTAGGTTATCCAATTTTTTGGCATATAATTATTCTCAGTAGTCGCTCATGATATTTTGTATTTGTATGGTATCAGTTGTAGTGTTTCCTCTTTTATTTCAGATTTTATTTGAATCTTCTCTCTTTTTTCCTTAGTTGTTCTAGCTAAAATTTTATCAATTTGGTTCATCTTTTCAAAAAATTAACTCTTAGCTTTATTGGTCTTTTCTATTGTATTTCTAGTCTCTATTTCACTTATTTCTGCCCTGATCTTTGTTATTTCCTTCCTTGTAATAACTTTGAGCTTAGTTTGATCTTTTTCTATTCCTTGAGGTGTAAGGTTTTTGTTTTTTTCCAGAGCTTTCTTTTTTCCTAATATAGGCATTTATTGCTATAAACTTCCTTTTTAAAGCTGCTTTTGCTGTGTCCTATAAGTTTTTGTATGTTGTGGTTTGGTTTTATTTGTCTGAAGATATTTTTTAACTTGTCTTTTTATTTCTTTAACCTCTTGGTTGTTCAGTAGCATGTTGTTTAATATCCACATATTTGAGAATTTTCCAGTTTTCCTCCTGTTACTGATGTCTAGTTTTATACAATTGTGGTCAGAAAAGACGCTTGATATCATTTCAATCTTCTTAAATTTGTTAGGACTTGTTTTGTGGCCTAACATATGACTTGTTTTGGAGAATGTTCCATGTGCACTTGAGAAGAATGTGTATGCTGCTGCTGTTGTATGGAATAGTCTCTGTATGTTGGTTAGGTTCATTTGGTCTAAAGTGTAGTTCAAGTACACTTTTTGGGGACTTTTGACCTTCATGTACCTGGATGTCCATATTTCTCACCAGATTTGGGAAGTTTTCAGTATTTTCGCTTTAAATAAGCTTTCTGCCCCTTTTGTTCTCACTTCTCCCTTAGGTCTCCCATAATATATATAGTAAATATTTTGATAATGTCTTATAAATCCTGTAGGCTTTCTTTACTCTTTTTCATTCTTTTTTCTTTTTATTTCCTGTGGATAATTTCAAATGGTTTGTCTTTGAGGTAGCAAGTTCTTTCTTTTGCTTGATCAAGTCTGGTGTTGATGCTCTATTGCATTTTTCATTTCATTCCTTGTAACATTCAGCTCCAGAATTTTTTTTTTAGAGATTTATATCTCTTTCTTGAACTTCTCCTTTTGTTCATGTATTATTTTCCTATTTCACTGAGTTGTCTATGTTCTCTTGTAACTCTCTGAGCTTCCTTAAAACAATTATTTTGAATTCTTTGTCAGGCAATTCATAGATCTCCATTTCTTTGGGGTTGGTTACTAGAACATTATTTTACTCCTTGTATTGTCACATTTCCTTGATGTTTCGTGTTCCTTTAAGTCTTATGTTGCTATGTTTGCATTTGAGGAAGGAATCACCTCCTCCAGCCTTTATTGACTGACTTTGCGTTTACCGTTTACCGGGAAGCCTGGCTGGGGAGTCTGAGGCTCTCTCAGACTTTTTCTATGGATGCAGCCACATCACACCTCTTGTTCTCTCTTAGGGAGGAATTCTTAAGATTGTATGCCTTCTCTTATTCCTCAAAGCCCGGCTGGGTGTTTAGAGTTTTCCTTTTATTTTCCCTAGGGTAACGCCTTGAATTGCTCAAGTTTGTGTGCCCTCTCCCCATCCCATAGTTGGGCTGGCTTTCTGCCTTTGCTTGTCACCTGTGTGCCAATCCTTGTACTTGCAGTCCACATGGGATGTGCATATGGGAAGTCAGCCATGGGGGGTGGTGGAAAGAGCAAGATGGGTGGGTAGGGTGTGCTGAGCATTGGCATTGTGGGCTAGTTTGGGGATCTGCAGGTGAGGCATCTCTAGTGGCTCATGGGAAGGCTTTCTGATGGAGTCTGCAAAGCAGTTAATAAGACCAATTGCCCTTTGATGAGTTCCGAGCCCTGGTTGGTATGCTCCCAGCCTCTCCCAACCCTTCGACTGTGTTGATCACCTCTGTATTCTTGGAAGGGTGAGAAAGAAGTGGACCTGTTGAGTAGCATCCTGCATGACTGGGGAAGCCAGGTGCTCACTCACTACACTCTCACTTTCCCCTGTGGGAGAAATCACAGACCTAGGGGGTCTCTCTTGGCACTGAGCTGTGCCACCCTGGGGAAAGAGTGACTGGGATAAAGTGAAACTGTTCTTCTTATCCTTTTCAATGCATCTGTTCTCGGAATTTTGCTCCAATGATATGCTGAGATTTTTCTGCTGCTGTACTCTTGGACTCCAACAAAAGTACTCTTTTCTGTGAGTGGTTGTCAAAATCTGTGTTCTTTGAGGGGATGATGGTAAAAATCTCTTATTCCACCATCTTGCTGATGTCACTTCCCTCTATCCTCAACTTTGATTTTTCTTCAAAGTTTAAAGTTTTATTTGGATTTTGTAAAATTTGTGGTCCCCAATTCTCCCAAACATCAATCCAGAGAAGGGTGGTTTGTGAAAGAGAGACTTCCTAATGTCAGAATCCAGTTCTTTCACTTCAGTTAGCAAGCATGCTTAGGAAGAGGCTATGATGGGTGACTGCAAGAATATCTTTGCTAAACTGACTTTTGATTAAGTGTTGAAGGGTGCTGAATTGAGAATATTATTATTCACCAAAATGCATCCTAGAAAACATCAATAGCAGGCATAAACTTCAGGTTTTAATACTAATTAGGGGCATCTGTTTCCCAGGTGTGAAGTGTTTATCTTTGAAAAGAGGGAGATAGTAAAGCACAGAAGAAGCACACGAGAGCACGAACAAGTCAATAAATGATTGAGTGGGTTCGAGAAAGGAGAAAAAGAATAAGGGAGATAAAATAAGATGTTGTTGGGAATATGAAGAGCTGTGAGAACAGCTCCAGCATGCTTCTGTGCATTGGGCTGAAAATAATACAAATGTGTATGTCACATTGCCTGATTTTTAAAATTCAAATTCCTCCACATTTTTGGTTAGGTTTTCTTTTTCCCCTTTTGGTCAGGGCTATATAACAATATTTATCTTGAAAATATACTTTTTATGCAAATTTTGAGCCCCAGGAGGGCTGATGCATCTATGCACTTATCTGCACATTGCTAAATCTCTCTCTTCATTATTCATATTCACCTCTTACTTACAAGGAACTTTGAAAGCAGGAAGCACAAACCCCATGCTTTCCTTTCCCAAAAGTTGAACCAGATAGAAGCAGATTCATTTGGCTTGCAGCAAAATAGCACCTGATTTGGGAGAGAGCTCACATATTTGCATATTTTCCAGGTTTTCTGGAGGTGTTTGTACCAGTGTTGAACTTAATGTGATGGCACCAGCAGGTGATCTGAGTTCCAGGGGCCTGGGTTCTAGTCCTTGTTCTGCCTGTTCCTAACTGTGTGACTTTAGGAAATTCGGTTAGTCTCTCCAGTTCTTAGTTTCTTTACTTGCCAAATAAAGATTTATGAAGATTACCTTTAAGGTTTCTGCCATGTTGTTTCTTTTATTACAAAACTCACGATTCAATTCAATTCTCTAAAGCTTTTTGGGTATTAACTATGTGTTAGGCTCTAGAAGTAAAACAAATATAAGATATCATGGTCTCCAGTAGCTCACCCCACTGTGAGAAAAGTGCAGCAGGAGGGAATTGTCTCAGACACACCGTTTGCAGACGAGGGCCTGATGAGTCCTAGCCAGGAGGACTAAGGAAGAGCTCTCGCTAAGGTGAACTTGGAGCACAATTGTGAAGGGCAGATAAGAGCCACCATGCAGACCAGACAGGGGACTTTTGATATTATTATGCAGCTCAAAAGTCTTCAGCCTGAGTGTTTCTAGAGCCTTGCAGCCTCTGGTGTCCCCTTTCCTACAGTATTGCGCCCCTAACTCCATCCTCTGCCGAGGTCCATCAAGCCTTGACAGACACGTGTGTGTATGTTCATTAGGTAGGGGGCATTTGTTCTCTTGCAAGTTGTTTCACACTGAGGGATGCTTTGGAATTTTTGCCCACAGTAACCTTAGCTCTCAGCACCTGAAGCTGTCTCTCTCACCTCCTTCTTCTTTCATTACCCAAACACCACTAATACAAGGCTACTAAGGACACACAATTTTGGGGGGCAAGTGGAGGGAGATTATTGATGGAGGGGGAGGACAACTTTAGAGTAAATGTTGTTGTAGAAATTCCTGTCATAGAGAAGTTTCTGCTGGCCCTCCTTCCAGTTACAGGAGCTCTTCTCTCATCTCTCTTCACATCTCCACCATTTTCCCTCAGGGTATCACTTATAAATCCCCAAATTCCTAACATTTGCTGGGGCGGAGCAGTTCAATTTCTCACTCCTGCTCCCTGGCTATGCCCAGGTGGCCTGACTTTCTTTACTGAAAGCACCCACTGAGTCTTGGTAAGTGTTTTCTTTAACCAATCGGTAGAACAAAAAGTAGAGACACATTTACCTCTGTGACTTATTAGTTAAAATTAAAACCTAAAATAAAATTCACTTAAACCAGATAGATATTTTCCCTCTCATGTTAGCATTCATCGTGCTTTGGTGGCCCTGTTCCACAGAGTCTACAGAGACCCACCTGCTTCTGTCTTATTCCTTCCTTAACCATGACCTATATTCTCAAGGTCATCCCATTAACCAACATGGCACCTGAGTTTCAGCTGTTACATCTGCATTCCAAGATGAAAGAATGAAAGAAGATGAGATGATGAGAGGACACAGCTTTCTCTTAAGAAAGGTTTATGGAAGCTGCCATGACGTTAGCTGGAATTAGTGATTTACATCCCATTAGCCAGAATTTAGCCCCATGGTCACATATCACACATATAGCTACAAGGGAGGCTGGGGAATAGAACCTTATTCCGGTCAGATCCTCTGCTAAAACTTGAGGGGCCTATTGCTAGAGAAGAAAGAGAGAATGGATATTAAGGGACAGTCAGATATTTTAGTCACAATTTTTCTTCTGTATTTCAGGAGGTAGAAAGCGAAGCCTCTAAGTAGTAGCTTATCTTTAAGGTGATTATTTAATCCTATTAACATGATTCTTTGTAGATCCTTCACAGTTTCCCCAGATTCTTCTTAAAAGATGAATATCGAAACTAGGCCCAAAGTTGTAACAAGGGCCTCACCAAATCCTTAATCTCTGTTCAATCACTTGCCAAATATGAGCCTTTTCTGCTACCATCAATGGGATTAGAGTCCATTTCTTAGAGAGCATGAATGAATCATCTGTTTTGACAGTCTCATTTTTCCTTCTATTGTTATTTTTGTGTTGTATGAGTCTAATAACTTTTTCTTTGAAGTCTGTCTCATAAATTCTTTTTTTAAATTTAATTTTGTACTGTTTCCCTTCAAGCTCTTCTTAATGAGAGCATTAAATCTGAGCACGAGCTAAATTGTAGGGGGTTTAACAGAGTAGCTATCGTAACAGCATTAATAAGGCCACTCTGTGAGAGCCTGCTAGTTATGTTTGGTATTTGCTTAGATGTAATCATTCCTTCATTCTTTTATTCATTCAAGAGATATATATTGAATGCTCACATTCTGCGTTCGTACTGAGCACGGTACCTGTCACAGTCAGGGTGTTAAAAAGTGTCAAGAGACATGGTTCCTGACCTCATGGAGCTTAGTTTCTAGTGGAAGAGAGGTCATAATGAATAAAGACAAAGAAATGAGTTGTTTAGCTCTTATAATAGAAGCTCTAAAGAAATGAAAGAAAAGATTCTGAAATAGAATCATGAGAGCAGAGTCTATCTGAGGGAGGGTGAGCTCAGGACAGGGCTGTCTGAAGTGGTGGCGTTGAAACTGAGGCTTGAAGAATGAGAGAAGCCAATCCTGTGAAGAATGTGGGGAAGAGCAATCCCAAGAGAAGGAACAGCAAACGTGAAGGGGAAGAACTTGGTGTCATGGAGATGTCTGATGCAGGACAGCATGGATGGCATGCTAGCTGGGTTTGTAGGCTCTGCTATAAGGCTTGCTTTCAAAATGCAAATTTGTTTCAATACAATTGATAGGGAACAGTTTGAGCAGAACATGGATTTTGCATTTGCTTATGTGTGATTTTGTCTGAGAGGAACCCTAGGTGAATGCGGAAAACCGTGCCCAGCTGAACCGAGAGGTGTAGGAATATACCAATGCACATGTGCGTATACCTCAGACACCTGCCAGCTGCCTCAGTTCACCGTGTGTGTATGAGTCACACCATCCACCCATCTGCTGTTACAATTTTTCCTTCCGATTTCAGATAACCCTCCTTCTACCACTTAAAGATAATTCACAAGCTGCAGTTCTTCTGGCACCCACCTTCACAAGAAAGCTTCAGTCTTTCCAAGGTAAAGTGCCGTATTTATTGTAGTATATATATTTCTGAGCCCTTTAAAATGTGTCAGTAAAACTGTGCCATCATTTTTATTAGATTCTTTCCTTTTTTTAATGTGCCATGGATGAAGTTTTTGACAGAAACCCTATCTCCATGTTTCCCACAAACTCTGTGGTTTTTATTGCATGATTTTGCATCCTGCAGAGATGTTTAGGAATGCGTATGTTGCACGATAGCAGAACACACTGTACCAGGGGAGGTTGGAGTAGGCAGGGGAGTGAACCTTATGCGTAGCTTTACTTATTATGTAAAGAACTTGTATGTTTTTCCTGGTTATTATGGGAAATCCTCAAATGATTTTAAGCGGGAGAGGACCGTGATCTGATTTGTATGGCAGTCTGGTTTACGGTAAGGGCTAAGAGTTGAAACAGAGACTAGTTGGGAGACTATTCTAACGGTGCAGGTGAAAGGTGATGGTGATTTGGACTAAGGTGGGAGAACTGAAGTTAGAGAGGGGTGTTGAGATTTCAGCTATGGTTTGACCTGTTGAATGGGTGCTTGTCAGCTTTTGCTTAAGGGCCAACAGCAATTTTTAACATCTGGACTGCATCTCTGGCTCACATCCCTACAATCCCTGATTAATGCAGCTCCATCTAAAAAGAGACACCATCCATTTATGAGGGAATCTAGGCCATTCTGTTGTTTTTCCACTCCAGTATTACTATACAATGCAAGATCACTTTCAAGAAATGAGAATGCCCTTGAAGGTATCTTTTGTAATCAAAAATGCTAATTTATTTTCATTAATTTCTACCCTTTTCTTTTAAGATACACTTAGGATTAATAAAATAAATTACAAGACACAATGACTCGAATCCTGGGATGTTAAGGAATTAACTGAAACAAAACCTGAAAACTATGAGAGACTTGCCAAGGGGCCCATGATACCAGATGCCAGAAACCAGGCAGCATAACATTCATATCTAGAAATACAAGAATAATAGGAGGATTAATTTTCAAAGTCTGAGAGGGATTACAGAGTAGTGGGGGAAAATCAAAATGACTCTTAAAATAACTAATCTTGTCAAACTAATCTAACTTTTTTCTACAACAGCATGAAAGTTATAGTGTGGGTTGATGCTTATTGTGCTTTTGATTAGGCGTTTGAATGGCGTTTTCTTCAACAGTCTGGCCAAAGTGATTTTGAACATTTTCTCCCTCGGGGGTACCTGGAGCAGAGGGAAGCCTATCCTCACAGAGTTACTGATGAGTCAAATCATCGGAGGTGGGAAGGTTTGGCCCTGAATAAATGGAGAGTTAAATGTCTGTATCGAGGATCCATTTTGTGGGTAAGAGCAGGGCAGGCCAGTCTGAACTGTGAACACCGACAATTATTGAATATCATTACAGTAGTAAAGGAGTAGAAATGGAGGTTGCTACCGGATCCTATAACACACCTGTCACTCCACTCAGCTTATTGAGTTTTGAAGGTTGGGCCCAGGGTGCAAGTGGTGGGGAGCAGGATGTCAAAGACTGGAGTCAGTACCTCTTGGGTTTGATCCATTTTCTCTGTCTGAAGGAAGAGAGAAGGCTTTCCTGGAGAATCAGATGTACAGAAAGTAGGTTGGAACTTGGGATTATCTTGACATACTTATAAGGTGAACTTTTGTTTTCCTCCAATGGAGTTGAAATTAATTAAGCACTAACAAAGTCAGGCAGGGTAACAAACTACCTTAGGGAATAAATAAGAGTCATTCGTAATTAAATTAAAAATATCCAATTACATACAAATAATTAAACTGTAAAGGATTTTTAACAGTTTGTACTTTAGAATGGGGTAAAAGAAGAGAGAATACTGCTTTCTTCATTTCTCCATCTCATCTGTTTCATGCTTTAAGTTTAAATTTGTAATTGTGGTTATAATACCTGGTTTATATCATCCTGAGCAACAATGTTATAGAATCTGTAAGATGAGTATGTTTTTCATAAAACAAAAGACTTTTGGGAGAATAAAATAAGGAACGATTATAATTTATTAAACACTTATTGTGTGCTGGACTCCCTATTTTAAGCATGTTTTACTCGTTATTTAATTTTTATTCCCTAAGGCTCAGAGAGATTCTAAACCATATCCAAAGGCCCAGAGTTTGGAAATGGCTAATGCTAAATGAATTCCACAGCTAGTGCACCCCACCATTGGAAGAAAAACAAGAAAAGAGGCCTCTTCTCTGAATACTGTGAACCATTTTGGAAGTGGTCCCAACTATCCATCTCTTCCATTCGTCTGAGGACAGGATCTTTTCAATGTTTGGAATTTTCTTGAGGACAGAGGTAGCTTACAGCAGATGTGAAACTCATAGCTATTTTTGGACCATGGTTTGGCTGTTCTGGTTCCACATTTTCTGGGAGAGTCACAGGCTTACCATTTGGTCTCGGGAGTTGTATGAACTTTGGAAGTGTGTAAGAGTAATCCTTTCAGCCTGCGTCATGATCATGTTCAGACCAGTTATAGTAGTCAACACATTGCATCTCCATTCTCCACCCCACCAGCTCCTGTCCAGCACACCAGAGGAGACCCTGCTTGGTCCGTCTCCTGCAAGGCTGTTACAAGGAAGCAAGAGCATCTTGCTGGCATAGTTCTGTACTGCCAAGATGCAGAAGAAGGAATAGGGGCAGCGATGATTATTTGCCTAAGTGTTTTATCATTTTGCTAGAGACAGGATTTTGATTCCTACGGGTTTATTAGTCTTAGGAATAAAAAATGTTCTTTTAAATAGGGCTTGCTGGATAATACAGAGTTATCTTTTATTAATTGTTCATTTTAAACGTCATACTCAGTTTAAACTGTATCAGCTCTAAATACTAGCTCTAAATATGGTCCCTATGATTTTACTTCCAGCAATTCCTGCCCATCTGCTCCTGGTCCTTAAACCTGGAGGGATAATCCTAACAATTTTTTCAAACTCAAGAGGCCTTCCGCTTTTATTTTTCCTCATTCTACCCTTACTAAGAGATTATGGTTATAGAGAGAGCTTTGAGAATTCTCTTTCAAGTAGCAGAGTGGGCTTTAGACTTGGGTGGAGCTAATGTTGAAGTTCACATCCTTAACCATTATCCTCTTCTACCTCCCAGTGAGATGATTATTCTTTAGGCTCCTTAGATTTTAGAACTAGGAATTGAAGCTTCTATTCACTGAGTATAAGTAAAAACAAAACTGAACAGCATTATATGAATATCCATGCTTATAAAACTCTTTATGTAAGTTTGTGATCATATTCACACACACACGCACACACACACACACATGAATATATCAAATGCAGAGGTTTTCTCTCCACCTTCTGCTAAGATAGAATATATAGAGAATACGCGTGTGTGTTAATTAGTTAACTCTTTACCTGGTGGGAATTTGAAAAACAATAACATTTTATTTGTAACAGGGCAATGAGAAAGATTTGCTTAATAAATCAAAGATTTGTTCAGAGCTGAATGTCTTTTAGCATTTTCCTAAGTATACTTGACATGAAAGCAAGGGAGCCTGTTTTTGTTGGAATCGCAAGATTCAGGTTCTCGTCTGGCTGAGCCACCAACCGTTTGGTTGGATGACTTTGAGTGAATCGTTTTGCCTTTATCCAGGATAGGGAATTTTGAGAGTTGGATTAGAACGCTTCTAAGTTAACTTTGAGCTCTAAACATTCACACATTTGTGAAAATAATTATCTCCACCCTGAAACACATAAAGAAAGTCCTCTCTTTAAATAAAGGAACCTATTGTGATATAACCAAAATGAAGTTTATTGACTTACTGCAATAAAGGAGAACACCATACAGGCAACTTTGAAAGGGCAGCACATTAGGGAAGTAGTGTTTTTTATTGCTCATGGGTTGGGGTCAGAAGTTCTTAGGGTAGAATATCAGAAGTGGGTGAGTCTTTGAATTGATTGATTTCTGAAGGCAAGGGTTGATGTCAGTGAGGTAAGGTTGTTTACGAATAAGTAAGTGTTATGTGAATTACAAGATGTTCTTGGTTTCAATTGTATTACAAATGGGCTCAGTTCTAATTCTCACTTATCATACTGTATTAGTCTGGGTTCTCTAGAGGAACAGAACTAATAGGATATATATATCTCATATATATTTATCATGTAGTATATATTTACTATATGTAATATACATTTATTATTATATATTATATATACTTTTATTATAAGGAATTGGCTCATGTGATTTTGGAGACTGACAAGTCCTAAGATCTGCAGTAGGCAAGCTGGAGACCCAGGAGAGCCAATGGTATAAGTCCCAGTCCTGGTTGGAGTCTGAAGGCAGAAGACTGTTGTCCCCTGGTCAAAGAGAGAATTCTCCCTTAGTCCTTTTTTCATTCTCTTCAGGCCTCCAATTGGATGAGGCCCACCCACATTGGGAAGGGCCATCTGCCTTACTCAGTCTACCAATTCAAATGTTAATCTCATACAGAAACACCCTCACAGACACACCCAGAATGTTTAATCAAATATCTGGGCACCCAGTGACCCCATCAAGTTGACACATAAAATTAAGCATCATGCATACCATTTTGTAATGAACCACACATTCTCTGTGACATCTTGGTGGCAGGAATTACGACTTGCTAATACCTAACGTAGCATAGGACCTGGCGTATATGTAGTAGGTGCTTAATATATGTTTGTTTAAGAGTGAATGAACAAATGAACGAAAAGCAATTGAAAGAAGTGGTCTAGCATAGCTTAGATTGGGCTGGTAATTGTGGGAGCTGAGTAGAGATTGGGTTTTCTGCCATATAGCAATTTGATTTCATTATCTTTTAAGGGAGGGAGAACCTTTCAAAACTGCTCCATTTACTGTTGCTTATTTGAATAGATGTGACATTCCACAGTTGATATTCCTTAATAGCTGTGATTAGCATATCTAAATACTTCTCCAGTCACTTCTGAAGCATTTTTCTTTTGTTTGAAGTTTTATTACAATTAGACTGGTAGTCTTGAGGAGCCAGCCTGGAAGTTTTCTTCTTCTTCTTGCTGATTGAAACATCATTGTGTAAATAGATATCCCAGGGATGGGGTATCCTCTCCCCCAGGGACAAGAGTCCATTCAAAATTCCTATAATCGAGAAAACACAATTTGAAATACAATTCATGATTTTAAAAATCCTGATAGGTCCATTAAGGAAACAAATTCTACTCGAGATCTACCCTTAAGCATAAATTGAGTTTAATTTGGTTGCCCGAGCTTTCCTTCATGCATCCTGCAGAGGGAAACTGCATATGAGCCCAGACCTTGTCACAGTGCTCAATTAAAAGTCTGAATTAATAAAGCTGCCCTTAATTGGTCTGACAGAACTAGCAAAATGACCTCTTCACCCAGCTACACCTCTATGATCCTGGATTTAAATTTCCACACAGGACAGATAGGATCTAGCAAATTTCTGTTTTCTTAATAACATACCACATCCACAGTTATAACATTCAGTGCCCCAGCTCACAACTTTGTCTACCATCTAGAGTATGTTCTGGAGCTAGCTGAATTAACTTAGCTATCAAAATGCTAAGCTTGATAGCTCATTTATCTTTCTGTCTCACGACTCGACATTACAATACGGTGGTGATTGATCTTGCATCTTCCAGGTACCATATAGTATAAAAACTAAGAGAAGATTAATTAAAAGCTGTCTTACCCAGACAGGTTTTTAAATAAGTTTTAGATTTACACTATATATCAGCTGAAGCAGAAAGAGATTCTAAGACCAGGAGCTCCGTAACACCAATTGGATTTTTCTTTTATGTAGAATATGTATGCAGTCATCCTGATGCCCATTATTATTCTTTCAGACGTTGTTGAATACCAAAATGAGGCAGAAAGACCCTGTGACAAATGTCCTCTAGCTGTCTCTGTTCCAAGGCAGCATAACACATAGCACACACAGAGAACATATCGTCACATGCATATCCCACATGCACGGTCATCACTACTTATTTCTTTTTTTATGAATTTGGAAGTTTGAGAAATTTTAAGTGACTGTGGAGGAAAATGATGTCTAAACTCAGCACTGGGAAAGAGGAAAAACTCAAATATGTATAGCTCACATTTAAGGGAGAGTCTTTTACGAATTGGTGAAAAGTATCTACAATAATAATAATTGTGGCTACCATTGAGTGAATTATTGTGTCACATAACTTATTTTCGTTATGTCCAATATTTACAATAATTTTAAAAGGTTAGGTATCACTGTGCCCATTTTACAGATGAGGAAACCGATGTCCTGAAGTGTTTAAGTTCCATAGCCAAAGCCTGGTGGCTTGTAATCAGCAGAGTTGGGATTTACATTACAGGCTGGTTAACTTGGCTTCAAAGGCCTCTGCACCACGCTGCCTTCCACTGGCCTGCAGAGCAGCAAACCCCCATACGTTGTCTATTTCAGGCCGTTTGGGGCTGCTATAACAAGATACCATAGACTGGGTGGCTTATAAACAACAGAAATTTATTTCTCACACTTCTGAAGGTTGCAAGTCGAGGATCACGGAGCCAGCATGGTCAGGTGAGGGCCCTCTTCTGGGTTGCAGACTTCTTGTTGTGCCCTCACAGGGTGGAAGGGGCTAAGGATCTCTCTGGGTCCTCTTTTATAAGAGCACTAATCCCATTCACGAAGGCTCCACCCTCCCGACCTACTCACCTCCCAAAGGCTCCAGCTCCTAATACTATCATCTTTAGGGGTTAGGATTTCAACAGATAAATATAGGGGCACACAAACATTCAGACCATAGCAACACCATAGAGAATTGCTGAGAGCCAATAAGATATTTGATTCATTGCCGGCTGCTCAAGCTCGAGTTCTCTGTTGACAAGAACTTGTTGCTTCCGTGGGAGATGCCACATCTCCAAATCTGCATTCCTCTCTAGTCATCCAGAGGATTCTTTGTGGACTTTACACCCCAAATTATTTAATAGTCTTAATGGGTGAAATTCTCTGGTTTTCAGTTAAATGTTCTAAGTTCCTCAACAAGAAAATCACCAAGTCCTATTTTTTTCTACATTTAAAATGAATAGCTGAGCTGTCCTTGCAAAGCTTTAAACTTACAAGCTGAAAGATTCTTATAGATTAACTGTAAAGGACACACTATTTACAGTCATCTCTCTCCGTTACGATCATAAGCACTCACCACATACCTTGAATGATTGTACTGACAATATCTATGGGTTTTAATTTTTTAAGAAGGAAAGGCTGCTTCAATTTTTATCCAGCCAAACTGAATTCAGAAAACATCTACTGAGTATATTCTGACTGTCAGGCATGGTGCTAGGCACTTTTGTGATCTTTAAGGCACAGTTCTTTTTTGGCAGGATCTCCTGTTCTAGAAGGAGAATAAAACAAAAGAAATAGGTAAAATAATCACTCAATGACATGATCTATGAGGAAATAGTTTTCTTCTGTAACCTGGAGATTCGTCTTATTGGCTGATTCTCAAGTTAGAATTTGGATGAATGAATTTCTATGGGATGGGGAATCTCGGCCCCTCCTCAGAGTAGGATTTCTCCTCAGGGACAATGCTCACCAATAACCCTGATGCAGGAAGGGAGGAGGGCAAATCTCAGGGTTTTTCTCTGGAGATAGAAAGAGAGCCCCTAAGTTCCTTGTGTAAACAGAGGGGTATGATAACATGCACAGTTGGGAGTCATTGACCTTCGGGAGTTGAGTAAAATTCTAGCCCTCTGTCATAGGCAGGATTTTAAAGATGTCTCCCTTCCTCCTCCCTCCAGAGATTTCTATCCCCTGGTTATTCAAACACTAATCTAGATACCACTGTGAAGGGACCTTGCAGATCTCATGAAATCCTCAACTTAGTTGACTTAAAATACAGAGATTATCTGGGCGGGCCTTTATCAGGTGAAACCTTTAAAAGCAGAAGGTTTTCCCTGGCCAAGAGCAGAAGAGAAAGTCAGAGAGATATAAGCATGAGAGGGATTTGATGCACTGTTGCTGGCTTGAAGGTGGAGGGAGCCACGTGACAAGGAATGGAGATGAACTTTAGAAGTTTTAAGGGGCCTCCAGCTGACAGCCAGCGAGGAAATGGGGACCTCAGTACCACAATCACCAGGACCTGGATTCTGCCAACAACTGTCCATAGAAGAGCCCAGCCTGGCTGATACCTGATACCACATGACATGATTTCAGTCACCTGGTTCCCCGAGCAGAGAACCTAGGGGAGTCCACCTGGATTTCTGAGGCACAGAGTTGTGAGCTAATAAATGAGTATTGCTTTAAACTGCTAAGTTTGCAGTAATTTGTTACATGGAAGCAGAAGACTGATACACCCTTAAAACCCATGAAGGCTCTCTGTCAACTACCTCCAAGCTGAGGCGACCTCAGGGCCTCTGTACTCAGGGGCTATTTGTTCTGTGATGAATAGGAGAATTGAAGCCTCGTTTTCTATGACAGTCGACATGGAGTGAAAGAAAGATTTTAGACTTTGAGGGTCTCACAACCTGGATTCAAGTCCTGCCTGTGTCATTTTCAACTATGCTGGTCTTGTTGGCCACATCTGCAAAACAGGCTAATCCTCTCTATTGAGCAGGAATAGCATGCAGATGAAATGAGACACTGTTAGATGAAATAAGAGTAAGTGCTCAATAAAAGCTATCCTTAATAGTGTTGTTTGGGGTAATGACTGATTTTCAGCCTCTCTTTTTGCGTTGTATAACTTTGTGGAGAAGCTCCTCATTGAGCTGCTGAGAGCTGGAGACCTCGGTATCTTCACCTTCTCAGACTTAATGGGAATGGGTGGCCAAGGGTAACCTCTTTAAAATATCCCCCTAAAAGCAGGAAAGCAGTCCATTTCCCTGTGATTGAGGACACGTCTGGTAACTAAGTTAATCTGGGTATTTACCAGGTGCTGGGTGATCAGGATTTGCTATTGTTTTAGTTTCTGAATTTAGGTCTGACTTAGTCTCTGTGGGTGGTGATAAGAGTTCATTAAAAGTGTGTTTGAGAAAAGAACTATTTGTTTAATTATCATAATGAGTGAGTGTCAGTAGGATATGTCTTACCACAATGTGAAAAGTGAGGAAGAATGCTGCAGGAAAACATTTGTTCATCTCTACCCTGGAAATTCCCTAAGTCGTGGTCCTCAAAGTACAGTCTCTAGAACTTGTCCAAAATGTCAAATCTTGGACCCCACCCCAGACCTATTGAATTAGATCTCTTGCAGGTAGGGCCCAGCAGTCTATCTTTAACAAGAGGCCTCTTTGCGATGCATCTCAAACTTGAGGACCCCTGCTCTAAGAGACTGGGGTGACCCCCAGCATCTCTTAGAAATTTAAAGTGCAATATTTGTTTTTGCAAAATGATGAGCACAACCACAGAGAATTAATGAGAAAGATAATGAATGCTCCAATTCTATAAGAGACTGAACACAATCTCAGTTGATATGCCTCCTAAACTTTGCATGTATATTAAGATTTTGTAAAATGAATCACTGTGTAAATGTATCAGGAAACTAGTTTTCTAAAGAAAAAAAATTAGGTGGCAAATTCTTTTGTAAAGTTAAAACTCTGATTTATCTGTTTTGTAAGCAGATTTTTATGTATTGGATTTTCTTAGGAGAAGGCAGATTGTATCTGGTAGTTTTATGCATTGGAAATGCTGCCGAAGAAATATTCGATTGGTTGATATGGGAGTCAAAATATGCTAGGTTGTAGGAAACTGAGAAAATTGCCATTTTTACTATAAATGCTGTTAAAGTGGAATTTGATACTTTTCCCATAGTTTAATTTCCAAGCCATTTTTTTTTTCCTCCTGAAGGTAGTGCAAAGAAGGGCAAAGTGGCATGGTTTACTGGTAAGAACGTGAGCCAGTGCACTTGGTTCTCCTACTTCTAAGCTGTGTGACCTTGGGCAAGTTCCTTACTCCTGGAGATGGTCAGATTATGGTCAAGCTTCTCCAGGCTAGAGTTTCTCAAACTTGAGCATGCATCAGTCAGCAAGCTGGTTGAGACACAGATTGTCTGGGGATAGGGCCTTAGCAGTAGCTCTCTGCTGGTGTCACTGCTTTGGCTAACAGTCCACTTTTAGGTTGGGTCGGGGAGAATGGCTGGTTGCTGTGTTCCATGATCCACCTCTAGGAATATGGCAGGAAGACGAGTCACAAAGGTTTAAGGAGCCACTTAATAAGAAAATCTAGGGGCCAGCCCAGTGGCACAGTGGTTAAGTTCGCACGTTCCACTTTGGCAGCCCTGGGTTCGCTCGTTCCTATTCCGGGTGTGGACATGGCACAGCTTGGCAAAAGCGTCCCACGGAGAAAAAGTAGAGGCAGATGGGCACAGATGTTAGCTCAGGGCCGGTATTCCTCAGCAAAAAGAGGAGTATTGGCAGCAGTTAGCTCAAGGCTAATCTTCCTAAAAAAAAATAAATAAATAAGAAAATCCATAAGGCCAAGGAAGAGACTGTGCCTTCCTTCTGAATGAGAGCAGGTGATACCAGGGACTATCTCTGCCATACTTTGCCATAACGTCCTGTGGACTACATGCATGCATAGTAACCCTTCCAACATGATTGCAGTGCAAAAGGTTTGTGTCTTTAAAATAGATATGGAGTTGTTTCAACAAATCAATTGACAATACCGTATAATACAATAATTTCTAAAAAATGATGTTTAAATTGCAATTTACCATTTAAAATATTATTTTGGATTGGGAGATTCTAATTTATTTAAATTAAATTACCAAGGAAAAAGCAGAGAAGTGCAGATATCCACTCTAAGATAGAAAGCAGACAGGTTATTAGATGCTGTAATATATACACATAAGCTCCCGTGGCTAGGCTTCTGTCTGTTATTCCTTCCTATCTCTCTCAATACACCATCCAGTATACTAATAAGCGGTTATAATACTAACATTGATTGAGTGCTTACTGTGTACCAGACACTATTCTATACACATTATATTTACTAATTCATTTAATCTTCAACAACAACCCTTTGATGTAGGTGCTAGTCTTATTGCTGGGAGTAGGAGGGCTGAGTTATTTGCCAAGGTCACAGAGCAGGTAAGTGACAGAGCCAGGGTTCAAACTTAGGGGTCTTTCTTGAGAGCCCATGTTCTAAACCCTTGTGCTGTGTTGCCTCTGGCAGCAGAATGATTTCTGCTCTGATTTTCAGTGCTGCATCCCCCTGTGACTTGGCCAGGTAGATCTGTTTCCAGGAGACCAGGGTACCTCACACTGAGCCCCCTTCTACTGGCCTGTGCCCACACATCACACCTTTCTCGTTGCATTCCATCGACTAACTGACAGTACCTAACATCCATACTGCACTTATCACATCCTTTTATTTAGTTGACTTCTCCTTTTGCCTTGGAACTTCCACCTTTTCTTGGGAAACTGTTCACCTCAAGTCTGTGGGTAAACCAGGCCCCCTGCCCCATGGGGTTCAGAGCAGATAAAATGGAGCCATTATCTCCTGTCCATCTCTGCGACTCCTGGAACCTTCTCACGTTACTCTCACCCTTCACCACTCTGTCATTTCACTGACCGCCAGCCTCTCTCTCTGAGTCTTACCTGTTGTTTCTACCTTCATGCTGGCCTCCTGGACTTGAAGAGAAAAATCAGTTCCCCTCATTTGCCTCTTGGTCCTTGGCAAAGACTTCATTTGGATTTACTTGCTGAATCTTCTCATTCTGAGCCACTTGAGGGAAATATCCACACCAGACCCATCTCTGGCCTATTGTGGTCCCATGCGGGGGAGGGGAATGAGACGAAAATTTAGTCTCATTCAAACAAAATTTTAAGAACTTTACCTCACCTCCTTCCTGCCCAGGTGCTTGAGCATTTTAATAGTGGCCTTGCCATGGTCCATTGGTTTATTTCAGGCAGAAAACAGGCTCCAGGAAGGTCAAGTTAGCCACATGTTTCCCTGTGCCCTTCAGTTCACACCTATTCTAACATGCAGAAGGCGGTGCTGAGGCTGACTCTTAACATATTGTTTTAATTAATGGGAAGTGGAAACAATCTAACATCACGATTTAAATGATGTCTTATTGAATTAATTTTTCCTGTAGGGATTCTCTGTCAGATGGAACAAACCTAGCCTAGGAGCAGCCTTTCAAGCCAGGCACTCACAAAACCTGGAAAAGGAAACAATCGACAAATTACATCCAAAGTCCCAATCTCCTTTGTTTGTTCAGGTCATTCAGGATATCATTACCACGTTAATGGAATTTTCTTATTTCTATTTGCAGATCCTTTTGTGTGCACATTGTAATCTGATTTGAAATGAAGGAGGAAGAAACCCTCCTTCCTTTTCGTCCTTTTTGAAAGCTTAGCTCACGTGCTACAAGTGTTGAGCCAACAGATTTATGGCCTATCATGAAAGAGATGCCCTTTACTTTTTCCTCTCCTGCCTCTAATTTTCTGACATCTATGTCTTCAATTCTTATTTTGTCAACTGATTGTAACTTATCCATGTTCTGGTATGAACCTAGGCCAGAAGACCCTACAGGTCCCTGTCGTCAAAGTAAGGTAGGAAATGAAAGCTGAACTCATTTGCAGAGTATTTGGGGATAACTCTGCAAAAAAAATATATGTATATTGTAGGGGAGGAAGACATTTCCTCTTCCCAAATCGGGGTTCGTCTGGCCCGAGAACGAATTAAATTCACATGAGACAGAATAGCAAGAGAAAATTAAACAAAGCTTTATGAGGAACCATGGCTCGGGGTCTTTCTTCCCGAAGGAAGAAAGGGCACTGAAGAAGTGGGGTGCACATAGTGGTTATATACCCCCAAACAGGGTGTTTCACATGTGATTGAAATGTCCCTCCCACAATAGTCACAAGATTGCCCTGTCAGCACAGTGCTTGATGGACACAGCAGGTAGTGGTCTGCTCTCTCGGTGGGCCTGCTATCTCGGTGGGCGTAGCAGGAGGCAAGTCTATCATCTGGAGCTGGGCGGTCACAGGTGAGTGCAGCGATCAGTTCCTAGCCTAAGGAAAGATGCTTAATCCTTAAAGAAATGCCAGCGTTGGGAGGGGGAGGGAAGTCAGTTACAGGAGGTTACCAGACTAGCACAATAAAATGCAGATTTAAGTCCTTGCCTTTAGTATTGATTAAGAGTTTTTAGAGAGAAGGTCATCTCCTTTCTTCTTCCTGGTACAGAGAGGGAGGCACCTTTTACAGATAGAGATTTACCTTACAAATGTAAATGTGTCCTAAGGAAGGGCAAGTTCCATTCCTCAGAGCCTCCTTCCCTGTCCCAGTTTATCAAAAGCAATCAGCCTCAAATAATCCTGATGCCAAAGAGACATATCTTGGGGTGGCCAATTCCAGGTCCCCACAATATATATCTCTTTAATTTTAACTGTATTTAAGTGTGTGCCTTCTCACTCCATCTAAGTAGTTAAATTGACTGTAAGGATAGTCCCAAGTTCACTGAAAAAGAACTTAATTCTTCATTTGATTTTACCCAGAGAGAACATTTTTACAGCATCGTGATTCAGGGATGATCATTTCATTCGCAAATGGTGTGTTTTAAGCAGTAAACAAATATTACTTTCCAGACCCCAAAGATAAGTTTAGGCAAGGCTCAAATCATCTGGTGCTAAATCTGGAGCCCAATTTCAAACAGGTTGACTGTGTTTCTTTACGGTGCAATAGGGCTGTGTCAGGATGTGGAAATTTTATCCTGTGCTAGCAATGATAAGAGGGAGCAACAGCCTTAACAAGAGTTGATCAAAGATCCCAATCAAATTCCATGTCCGCCGTCTTGGAAAATTATAGCTCATATAACAGATCTTATAGAAAATCTTTTCATTTCTATGAATTTCACTAAATCAGAGGATTTTCTTGCTACTTTATTTGGTTTCCTTCCTCCCATAAGTAATTATTTTTTATTTTAAGTGACAGAATCACTTTAACTTTGCATTTTTTCATCTTTATATAGACCTCAGCAAAGATTAATCTGTCTGGAATATTCTGGGTGCTTGGCTTCTGTGTTTCAGCATTGTAAATGGGGTACGACAGGCAGCTTGCCTTTCTCCAGCCTTCTAGGTTTATTTGAATGTAAATTATATAACAAAAGAGTGTCTCCTTGCGCCGCCTCCGCTGTCCTTACTAAAGACAGAGAGAACCGTGCTCAGAGCGGCTGCACATCCACCAATAAACTCACTACCGCCCTATTGGGTTAGGAAATCCCGGATGCTGTGCGAAAAATGTCAATAAGAATTCATCCTCTGCTCATTCCTCCTCTTGTCCATTCTCCTGATCTCCTCATGTATCTCCTCTCACAGCTTGCAATCTCTTTCCTCTTTCCATTCTTTTCTTATTTGATCCCCTCTTTGCTTTTCCTTTTTAAACAACCATTTCCTTTCAGTATACTTTTCCTGTCCCTTGTAGGTTAGTGTTTCTTTTCTTTGGGCCTCAACTCCCATCCCCCCTCCTCCAGTTTGTTTACCCATCTCTCTTAAAAACAAGCAGAGGTGCTTTCACTCTTGTGGTCTGGAGTGAACTGGATTGATTTTAAGGCTTCACTTGAAATCAACTCCCATGCCTCCCTCCTCAACAAGCAGATGGATCTGCTGCCATTGGATCAGTCAGTTTCCTTTGTGTGTACACACACATGTACTAAGGGGAGTGTGTGTGTGTGTGTGCGCGTGCGTGTTGGGGCAATAAGAAGCAAAGAGAAAAAGTAGCATGAGGTTGATCACACCATCTCTTCAGGGCATCAAGTAAATGTCCTTGAGGGTAGTTACTGACTCTAGTCTAACATGTTTGTTTTGCTCTTGGGGTAAATGGCAAGAGGAAGGCACTTCAGCCTCTTCTCTGTACCTTCCGTGCTTTACATTTTTATCTATCTTCTTGCTCCTAAGCAAGCCATCGAGATGCTTCACTTAAAAGCAGAGGATGAGCATTTTGGGTAATGCCACAGTTTGCATACTTTGGAAGGTGCTAGAGGCAGAGAAAGCTGGGTTACTGCCCTCCTTGGACATCACACTGAATGGCTTCACCTCCTAAGGTGCTTTTTGCTTTTGGGAGCTGGTCCAACCTTGTAGGACCCATCGCTTCCATTCCCTTTTCCCCTCCACCCAGTCTCTCTTTCACATGTGTATAGTTTCACTCTATGTCCTTATAGAATTTTAGAATTTGAAGACAAAAATAGAGATAATTTAGAACTTCATTTTAGAGATGAGGATATTGACTTGTATAGACGTGACGTAATTTATTTAAGATCATTCAGGAAATTGTTAATAATTAGAGGGACTATGTTTTCCAATCCAAAACTGAGACTCATAATCTAGCAATCGAAATCATAATAAGAGCAACGAAGACAACAAGAACAGCAATAATCACCGCTGTTTGTATTGCTTGGCATTGTGCAAGGTACAACACATCTTATTGGATCCTCCTTGCAACCCTCTGTATGGTGAGTTTTTATGTTTTATCCCAATTTTATAAATAATGGAGGCTCAGACATAAATCCACTTCATAGGTAATAATAGGGCAAAGCTAAGTTGTAATCCCAAGTTTCTCTAATTCCCAAACTTGTGCCCTACAGAGTAATGTACTAGAGGCATCATGTACTAATTCATGAGAGCCAATTGTTAGCTTCTCTGACTAACTCACTGTTCAGGGATCTTACATTAGTAGCTTGAAATCAGCCGTGCTAAAAGTATTTACACCATGGAAATTGGCGAAGGCTACAGACTAGGACACTCTTTGTATTTGCTGGAGAGAAAGCTAAGAGTTGTTAAATATTTATCAACACCCCACTGCCTACATGTGTTTTTATAATATTTTCCTTTTAATAATGGAATGAGTTTTTTAAACATGATGACTCTCTTAGAAAATCTGGATCATCTAATTACTATCATGTTGGTGGGAAAACCTAAACTAAAATTCAGATGTCTGCACACTCCTGACTTAGTGTTCCTTTTTGCCATCTCTTGCTGGAATTTATTTTCTTTTGTAATCTTAAATACACCAGCTGTGTGTTAGACAAGGAGCATTTTGTTGAAGGAACAGAAACCCATTCAATACAATGTAAGCTGATAAGAAAAAATATATTGGGAAGACCAGGGAAAGGTGGTCCCAAGCTCCTGAACTTCCTGCTTTCGTCTCATTGCATCTCTCTCTATGTCTGTGTCTGTAAACCAGCATTTTCTGCTTTGGTGTGACATAGCCAATACCCTGATTCATTTGGATTCTCATTCCAAGCAGGCTCAACTAGACTTGGTGTTTTTGTCTCCATTTCCCATTTTCTGGGCGAGTATGACACTTCTCAGCCCAATATGAGTCAGTTGTCTATCCAGCACGGGCAGGTGAAAACAGAACATCTTAAAAGCAATGCTGTAGAAAGAGAGGTTTCTCTAAGCAGAGAAGACAGGAGTGGGAGGAAAGGATCTTCATTTTTAGTACATTGACTTGGGAGGGGGAGAGTACAAAATGAAGAGGAAGAAAGACTAGATTGTAAGCAAGCTGAGGGGAGAATCTGGGTTTTACTCATTTCTAAATATCTGATACATTGTCCTGTACTTGGCTCTAATAGGAAATAGGAGCTGAAAGGGAAGAAGTGGCTCTTGTGAAAAAAGAAAAGTTCTCCAAACTGTAAAGAGTGAAAAAAAATCTTTCAGCAAGAGAAATGGAAAACTAAGAGATATTCTATAAACAAAACCATTCTAGAACAAAGAATCCAAAAATTTATATGGAACAAAAAAAGACCCCAAATAGCCAAAGTAATCCTGAGAAAAAAGAACAAAGCTGGAGGCATCACAATCCTTGACTTCATAACATACTACAAAGCTATAGTAATCAAAACAGCATGGTACTGACACAAAAACTGACAGACAGATCAATGTATCAGAATTGAAAGCCCAGAATAACACCATGCATCTTTGGACAGTTAATCTTCAAGAAAGGAGTCAAGAATGTACAACGGAGAAAGAAAAGCCTCTCAATAAATGGTGTTGGGAAAACTGGACAGCCACATGCAAAGAAAGCCACATGAAAGTAGATCATTATCTTACACCATACACAAAAATTAACTCAAAACGGCTTAAAGATTTGAATGTAAGACCTGAAACCATAAAACTCCCGAAAGAAAATATAGGCAGTACGCTCTTTGACATTGGTCTTAGAAGCATCTTTTCGAACACCATGTCTACTCAGGCAAGGGAAACAAAAGAAAAAGTTAATAAATGGGACTATATCAGACTAAACAGATTCAGCAAGGCAAAGGAAACCAGGAACAAAATGAAAACACAACCCACCAACTGGGAGAAAATATTTGCAAATAATTTATCAGACAAGGGATTGATCTCCAAAACACAACTCAACAAAAACACCCCAAACAACGTGATAAAAAAATAGGCAGAGGATCTGAACAAACGTTTTTCCAAGGAAGATATACAGATGGCCAACAGACACACGAAATGATGTTCAACATCACTAATTATTAGGGAAATGCAAATCAAAACTGCAATGAGATATCACCTTATACCAGTCAGAATGGCTATAATTACCAAGACAAAAACCAACAAATGCTGGAGAGGATGTGGAGAAAAAGGAACGTTCACACACTGCTGGTGGGAATGCAAACTGGTGCAGCCACTATGGAAAACAGTATGGAGATTTCTCAAAAAATTACAGATAGAAAAATCATATGATCCAGATAAAAATAAAATTACTTGGAAAAAAACCCATCCTGGTATTGGTACCAGATTGGTATTGGTAACAATCTTATTTGTTACCAATGAGATTGGTATCGATGGGTGTTAGTCATCAAAGGGCTTGTGATGTCGTTTCCAATATCCAAGTGTGACCTTCCATTGGGAGTCCAGTTCAACACAAAAGTTTACTCTTTTCAAATTCCTTCCCACATTGCTTTACTGCTTTACAAGGTTATGACTAAAAGCAGAATCATTCTAAAAATAATTTTATGAAATTACATGCAAATAGAAGAAATCATGCCCAAATTGAGGAAAATGACCATGTTTTTTAGAGTCAATCTTTAGAAAATAGCTTTTAAAATAAGTGCTATACCATCCTTACTTTTTTATGGTTAATGAGGAACAAAATATGTGCCCTCAGGATCAGGAGCTCTAGAGTTCAAATGATCAATGCAATTGGAAAAACTTCTTAGCCTGCATATTAGACTTAAAATCTCATAAGAAAGGATTTTATTGGTGCTGTTAAAATGTTACTGCCTTAAGCCTTCGCTTGTCCTAGAAAGTATTGTTAAGATTAAAAATAATTGCACAAAAGCCAATCTAAATTTTCCAAGATTTCAGGAAGAATGATGGTTTAGTCTGAGAGTCTGAATTTATTTTATCCCTTTCAGTATCTGAATTTATTATTAATACTTTATCTTTGAAATGCTATAAATGTAATATAATCAACTGTTAATTTTGGGAGAACTGATTATCCACATTGAGATTTACTCACAGCACATCTTGCTTTTAATTTCCGTGTAACGTAAACTTTTCTGCTTACGCAAATCCTCTAGCTTCATTATCAACATCTCACTAAGTTTATTCTTACACGGAATTGCAGCCTGCTAGGAACTGGAGGAGGTACATTCTGGTTGACTTGTTTTAAGACAAAGTAAAACAATCAATTGCTCTAGTCTTTCTAATTTTGTTTTCCCTTCCTCTTCCTCTTGTTCCCCACCTTTTCCTCGCCAGGCGTGAGACAGACGGTCATGCTGTAGAGAATAAATAAGGGTCCTTATAATCTAGCTGGTGCTTTCCTTCTGTTGTACCTGTGGTGTTGCTTTAACCCAGCAACCAGTGGGGATCAAGGAGAACTGCTCTGTGGCAGGGATAGGTGGGGGCATACACTGGACTGATTTTTTCCCAATATACACTGGAATGGCCATGCGCATTGTTAAAATACTGAAATACCTTCGTACTTGTTCGTAAATAGTCATTGGTCTGATCCCCTGAACATGTAACTACTCCTCTCACCTACCACTCTGGCTTCTAGTGTTCCAGCTCTGGGATATCCTGGACCTCCCCCCACCAGTAGCATCAACACCTGGCACAGAAGGGGATCTTAGGTCTTCTTCTACTGCTTTTTAAAACCACTCTTATTTGTTTGTATGTTTTTATCCTAAGTTCAACCCAACCTAATCCTTATATATTTTAGAAAAGTGGTCAAAAGTATAACTCTGATGATATGCATGGTTGTTCCAAAATTAAGTCCAATTCATCTTCTTTAAGGAACTGAATAAATGCTTGATCAGGGGTTAAGTGAAATATCTCTGCCCAGATCCTGTCCAGATCATCTCCTTCTTGTGCTCTGGTTCTGACTTGGTCATTATTTTGGTAGAGTGCTTTCCATTTCAAGTGACAATACCTAAATCAAATGTATCTGATTCATGCCATTAAACACCGACAAGGAAAGGCTTCAGATGTGGCTTGATCCAAGTCTCACATGATGTCAACCAAGACTTAGATTCTTTTTGTGTTTTTGGCCTCACTTCCTCAAGCCTGGCTTCGTAATAAAGCTGGTTCTCAGGTTCACTAAGCAGCTGTCTCGGTCATCTCTAGAATGAGACCAGGAACATTCCTCTAATCTTCCCAAATGAATGTCTTACAATTAATTGAGTCTTTTTGGCCCTCGTTGACTTGATAGGGATCTAGTGTCCATCCTGGAACCAATCATTGTGGCCAGAGCAATGGAGTGTGCTCATTGGCTCAACCTAGGTCATGTGCTCTACTCCCATACCTGAGGTTGGAGCTGCTTCACTGAAAATACACAGACTGGGGTGGGGGAAGGTGGATCCTCAAATGAATGGGGTTCTGACTTGTTATCACTTGAGGATAGTAAATGCTGAGAGAAATGTGTCCTCCTGCCATTGATTCACTTCTTTATTCCATATTATTTATATCCTATCATAATGGACATGTCTTTGTATGGGTAATTTTGCCCCTAACTGTAGAGAATTTTCAGTCTCTCATGACCACTCAGAATTTAGACTTTAACTGCAAATCTTTATAAACCATGTTTCTAAGTTCTTAATTTGCTACTATGCAGATTGCACAATGTCAGATCTGAGAAAGCTAGAACATAAGCTGGATGGAGAAGAGACCTTGTCTATCTGCTTCTCCATTTTGTCCCTGGTACCTAGTAGGTGATCAATAAATATTTAGTGGCAAAATGGAGGTTTCCTCTCCTTTGGTGCAGTTTCTGCAAGACGTGTGCCTCTTGTTACTCTGGAATGCCACTGCCGTGTGTGTCCTCTGTCTCTCAGCTGCAATGGGAGGTGGTGGTAGGATGAGTTTTATAAACAGGCTTGATCTTTGGTAGGAAGAACACACTTCCAGGGAGAGGTACTTGAAAAGTGCTCAAGTTATACGGAAGTCACTGACTGTCTGTTACTTCCTGTATCTCGGACATAACAGTATTCCTCTTTCTTGCAGTTCCTCTGAGGTCTCACTATTTAACTTACTCACGTCCACTAACTGTGAGCACTATGACCTGGGCCCTCAGAGCCGTTGGTAGAAAGAATAGCTTGATAGCGGCACTGATGGTTTTCTAGGCTTGACAGCAGGAAGATAATGGGACCTTGCACTTCTTAACCGAGTGTCAGTAAATACCAATATTTATGTGCAGGTTTTTTTGTGTTAATTTTCTTGTTTTATATAATTTTCTTCCATGTAGCAATCATAGGGCAATAAAGGGCTGCTGGAGGAGGCTTGCAGTTTTCATCCACAGGCTGGGACTTCACAGAGGTTTCTTTGATTTGATTGTGTAAGCCCCACAGTCGCCAACCCCGGAATGAGCCACAAAGTGGCAAACTCGAAGGTCTCTTTTCTTGATGAGCAGCACCCCTATCTGCATATGGCACATTATGGTTCACATGACACTCCTGCACCACTGCACTGGTTCCTTTGATCCTTGTAATAGCCTCATGAGGGAGCTGGGGGCAGGGATTGTTATGCTCACTTTACCCATGAGTAAACAGATTCAGACAAGAAGTTACATGATTTGCTGGAACTCCATAGTTAAAGGTGTGCAGAACTGGATACAACTCAGATTTCTAGACTCCTAGCCTAGTAGCTTTTCCATGGCATCAAACTTGGGTGTTCTTATTTCTAGCGTTGACTCTAACCTCCTGAAAGAAGGGCCTGTTGACATTCACTCTGCAGCCCTTATGGCATCACACTTCGCTCTCTCTGCATCTACACTGGCGTCTCAGCTGCCAAATTGGAATTGGAGCAGCAAGAAGGTCCACTAGGAGGTTCTGCTCTGTCCCAGAGAAGACCCACTCACCGCTTCTCCATCACGTCCACCTGCAATTCAAAACCATTGTACTGAGCATCTTCCAGGTCTGTCCGTAAGCCCTGCGCACTCTTCCTTCCTCTCTTTGTGTGACCTGTAGGCCTCCGCCTTTTATCATCTGAGGCCTGTATGAATGAATGAGAGAGATGTGTGGCAATGCATTCTTACACCCTGTAGCCTAATGGGATGCCCAGCCTACTGACATCCAGGGAGACAAGTTGATTCATTTATTGAAAAGCGTTTTACTATAGTGTGCAAGTGTTAAAAAAAAAAATACATTACTGAAAATTTAGAAAATGACTTTCTTTTACCTTGTACATATTTGTCAGAGTCGTAATAAGCCTGCATCCATGTTTATATGAGACATTTTCCATTGAATTTTACTTTATAAGCATTTTTATACGTTTCCACATTCAGCATTGAGCACCTACTGTGTGCTAGATGCTGATTCAGGCTGTTTTTAACGGTCTATTCAGTCAATGGACTACGATTTATCCAACCATTTATCTATAGATGTACATTTTTCCCAATTTTTCCACTATTATAAATAGAAGTGCAATGAATATATTTGGGTACACACCTTTTTCTATATTTTTCTTAGGATAGATTTCAATAAGTAGAATTACTGGGTCAAAGAGCACGAATATTTTCATGGTCATTAGTGCTTATTGCTAAATTGCTTTCCAGAAAGGCTGTTCAAATTTACAATGCTATCAATATTGTAGGAAAATATCAATTCCACTGGACCCTTATCAGCATCTGATTTTATTATTTAAGAAAATGCTAAGAGGCAAAAAAATAGTATTGTGATTTTTTTAAACTTGCATTTTGTTGCTTAACTTGGAAAGGGTGAACATTTTTGTGTATTGAGTTTTTGAGTTTGTTTGTGAATTGTCTGGTTTCTTTTAGGACAATGGATTTAGAAATTGTGTCACTGTAGGTTAAATAATGGCAGCAACCAGGTTCTTGGAGGTGACAAGCCCTCCCGTGGTACAATACTGGTTCCTTCCCTTGTCCTCACCCTGTTGCAGGCTAATAGGACAGTGGCATTTGTTGCATCTGACTATTTCCAGAAAGATGTTAATGGTCTCCTTTCCCTCTGCTTTGACAAAGCAGCTGTGAAGGAGCCAGGATGCCAGCATGCAGGAACTGCTGCCGGAAAAAACCCTACAGTGGCAGGAAATTACCCTAATAGGGTGAAAATTAAGAAACGGCCTGTGGCACAGCCTGTTTCCAGGATACGGGTGGTACTTTCACGCCTTAGCAATTATTCTCTTAGAATCAATTTGGTGGTTCTTTAAAAAAAAATTAGATTTGAACCTGAAGGGGGTTAAAGAGGAAGGATAAAAGCTTGGAAAATATTTAATTTTGTTTAATAAAGAAATTATTCTCATCTTCCCCATTGAGTAGAAAATGCAGCTCTTTTAAACTTTTTCTGGGTTTTTCCTATTCTGTGCAAAAACAAATTGTCTTCTTTTAGGTTATACATTTTTGGACTCAAGTACAGGGTAGACACCTGCAGAAGGAAAGGACTAGAGACTGTTTTCTTCATTTGCAGAAAAAATACCAGGGATGTCAGGACACTGATTGGCAGTGGTGTTTGGGGGCCCACAAGGTAGCTGTCCTGGGGTTGGGAGGTGGAGAGGAGGATGCTAAATGGCCGCTGCTTCAGTGGATGACTAGCGGGTGTGTTTGCATCGACCTGTTTCTGTGTTGGGAGTGCAGAGCCTGAGTCCCTTAATGCTTTCCTTCCTCATTCCCCAATCACTTTTTTACAAATCTACCGTTAAGACTTATGTCGAAAGGGCCACTCAGTTATCTCTATTTCATCCACCTCTTTTTGCTTTGGGTTTATAAATCTTGGACTGGCTGAGGAATTTGGCAAACACGGAAAAAATATTCTTCTCTTGTATGGAAAAGGTTCAGTATTTATTTATTTATTATTTCATTTATTCTATGCACCTTTTTGGGCACATGATAACTCTGAGGAGTTGAAAATGGAAGCATCTTTCCTTTAGTGTCAAAGAGTAAAATCTGTATTTGGTTGGCTAAGGTATAGATATCTAAAGGAGAACAGTGGTAGTAGAGAGTAGATGGTGAACTCTCTGAGGAAGGCCATGCCTTGCTTATCTCTGTGACTCTACATTCTTGGCACAGAGGAGATGCTCAGTACCTGCTTATTGAGCTGAAGTAAGTACCATGAAGGGCAGCTTCCCTTTCATTCCCTGAAACGTCCTTCCAAGGACAAGTGGACAGCCATTAGCATATTCAATAGACTCAATTTGATTTTAATAAATCATAGAAATTCTGCCCATTGATAGCATCACCAGTTTCAGAGTTTGAAGAGATCTTGGAGTTCAATTCTTCTAAACTTGCCTTCTGTGATTGTCAGAACTGAGCTAAATAAGTCTCAAAATTCAGAAACAGTGGGTAAAATTTTAAGAAGGGATTTGATAGGGAATCAGTCAACATTCTGTAAACACTTCTTGAATATATCCCATGTGAGAAGCTAGTTAAGAATGAAGTCGCAAAAATGCATAAACCCAGTCCTTGATGTCAGTTTCTTAATAAGAAATAATAGGGGTAGATGTAAAGTCTGGCTTCAAGATTACAAAAGAAGAAATCAATTATACTTATTCATGCATTTATTTGTGTACTCAATTATAGGATTCCCTCATTGACAATGTCAACAGAGCATGTAATATAATAGGCACAGTAGATGATGGAAAGACCTGCTCAAGTAGAAAAGAACCAGGGGCTTTAGTCAGTCAGTCTGGCTTGAATGCTTTCAGTGATAGGTTACCCTTTGACTCCCAGTGTGGGCCATACATTTAAAATCAGCTCCCTAAAAAATCTCATTAAATATTAACTTTAATTCACCTGTCCTAATTCTACCATGTGAAAAGCTCTACAAAAATTATAATTCCTTTCCACATTATAACCCTGCAAATAATTGTCTGAAGCCCCTGCTAGTCTTTAAAAACTGAATTTGAACATTATCTCCTCTAAGAAGCTCCCCAGGAGTTGTTTGTCCTTTATTACTACAGGCATGGAGTCCTAAAACTTACTGTGTGTTAGAACATCCTAGGGAATAATTAAAAATACACATTCTAGAGATACACTCCAGGATATTAATAAAGCTCCCTAGAAAACCCTGAGGCACTTGGTTCACAAGCTGGCATTTGTTAACTACTATATAGAGGAGAGGAACTTGCATTTATGGAGCACTTACTGTGTGCTTTAGTGTCTCCTTGCTTAGTTATCATTATCTATGCATTTGCATTGTTTTGTAAATATCTCCATTATCACTTATTGAATTGTCATTTAACTATCTCATTATCTATCTCCATTCCCCACCATACCGAAAAATTTTAATTCATTTTTGCTATACCCAAGGATTTACCACAGTGCATGGAGAAAGATCTCCAGAGGTGATTATCCAATGAATGAATGAGTTGAGTGTCAAGAAAACGCCTAAATTAACATTGGTACCACACTCTGAGACAGGAAAATTAAACCAAGATTTTCAGAAAAGCTTGAGGTTACATTTTCATTACTGCATCTAGGTCAGAGGGCTAGAGGGAACAGGGCGTTATTCTAGGAGTTAAAACTTGACCAATAGTCAGAGCTAGCCACCAAGTAACCGCCGATGCTCATTTGTGAAGAGCAGGGACTTGCCTATAATCTGTTGGCTTCCTTCTAGCATCACAGTTTATTTATAGTTCCTAATGTCAGCCTCAGGACTAAGACAGAGAGGAGGAGGATTTGTTCAATGAGAGAGAGAGGGAAAGAGATATTGAGAGAGCTCTTGGCAGCGTATTAGTAATGTATTGGCAGATGTGTCTAATGGTCTCATATTGCAGCTGAAGGAGTGAAGAGAATTTAAAAACCCTTCTCCCTTCCCTTATTCAGGTGGAGGAAGTAGGAGGGAGAAGGTGCCCTGGTCAACTAAATCGGGCCCTTTTGAGATCTTTAGATCTTCTTTATCATCTGTTGGTCACCAGTCAATAAAGATTCACCAATGATTTCATCAGAGGGGCAGTGGGCCCTGCATTTCAGAGACTTGCTTTGAAGGGTTTGAGACACTTACCTCCTAATGGCTCTGCTATATTCCTGGAGCCCTGAGTGGCTGCTTAACATTCAAGCTGCGTAGAGCCAGTGAGAGCTCCCAACAGAAAAGGGAATTAACTGTTTGGTGTGTTTTAATAAGTGAGTGAGCAAAGATCATGTGAATCGATTATCAATTTGGCTCACTTTCTTGCAGGGCTTGTGTAGAAGAATTAAATGCAAACAGACTGCATGTTTACCAAAGAGGACTGCACCTTGAAGTGGATATTAGGATTCTCGAGTGTGATTTTTGTAATGCATTGGAGCTTTCTCTCCCCTTTCCTTATTCCTGTCAAGAACATGTGTTGGAAATGAAGGTGGAAATCACTTTTAAAAATATGATCAGATACAACACTAGCATACAGAGGATCTATTCCTCTAACAGGTACATTTGAGATCATTCCAGTATCTGTCTGTGAGTCCAGCTGCCAGAGCCTCAGGCTCCAGGAGCACTTAATGTTGACACTGTTTGTACTGACAGTGGGTGGGGTGCCTGTACTTAAGAGTGGTCCTGTTTATTCCATTGTACTTGCTTGAAGAAGAGTGGGAAAGACGTGCCATCAAAAAGCTGAATTGATCTACTTTTACTTCCAGGATGTCCACTCTTTGATAGTAACTGGAAAAGAGGAATTAGAATGAGCTTGGATTCTAGTTCTTCCCTTGTCTTCCTCCTCTACCTTCCCTGTCCTCATGCTTTGCTGTCTAGCAGGGAAGAACAATTGTTTATGTATTCATGGCCGGTGAACAGTGCTCCTATATCTGAGAAGGCAGCTTGGGGAGAGACACATGAACCCGTAAGAAAGGAAGGGACCAAACACCTGGCCGATCACTTTCCTGAACCAGCATCTTCCTCAGTTCCCCTTCTCTGCTTGGGGACATCTCTATGATGGCATCCAACACAGACATGCGTTATCCTGTCTGCTATTCTCTGAGCACAGTGCCAGGCCTGTAGCAGTTACTCAACCACTGCTGTTGAATGACTGAATGAATAACCTCTTATGAGTTATTAAGTGATAAACATACATTTTTTCATTTTCAGCTATTGGATCTTTTCTGATATTCATAAATTTCTGGGCTCTGTTGTTAAGCATTGGCTTTCAACTGACTGTCCGGTTGAATTTTGAAAGCCCAAAGATTTAGTGGTTTATTTCATTATTATTGGGTCAAGTAAACTGGAAGGCCAGAGGCTTACTGGGCCCAGGGAGGAGCAGCTGATCTTAATACAACATGAGAATTGAAGTGACAGTGACTTGTCACATTCTTTATATCTTCAAGAAGTAAATATGGATAACCCAAAGCAGCAAATTCATAGTAAAGTAATGAAAGTTCAAATAGGAATTTGGGGAAAGAATGGAGAAAGGAACTGTGTTTTTACTGAGTAGGACATAGTGAAGGTCCCGTGCAGGGCTGGCTCTGGACAGTGGAACGGGTCAGGGTTTGGCAATCTCTGCCCTCTTGTCAGTGTCTTCTGCTGCCTCCACTGCCCTTCCCCTCAGGTCTCTCAGGTTGTCACGAATGCTCAGATGGCTCGGGGCTCCCATTTCCTGGATCTTTCCCACCCTGCACGTCAGAACTCGCCAGACTTGTTTCTGCCTCTCTAGAGTCTGCTTGGTTGACCAAATTGCTTGCATTCAATGAGTTAAATTGTAGTAAGACCTGAAGGTTTGGCATTTTACTTTCTAGGGTCATTTGCATTTTAACTGGGTATACACGGACTCTTGGTTTGTGTCAAAGAAATAAATTACTGATGCTTGAATTCCCAACCAGGCACGTAGGTAAAGCAGATGTTTTTCTGAGGTTGATGTCCCAGTGTCCGCCCTCAAATCGTATGACTGCCTCCTACGTGGACACAGCACATTTATTTGCCTCCCTCATCCTTCCTTTGCTGCTTCTTCTTTATCCTTTCCTCCTTCTACCTCCTCCTTGTCTTCCTCCTCCTAGTCCTCTTTTTATTCAAACTCTTCTTTGCAAAGGTCTAAGTAGACCCCAGAGTCACAAGTTGCACTCAATATTGCTTTGTGGTTAAAGGAAACCACATGGGGGGCATGAGGATTTGGGTCACTGTGTCTCTCCTCTGTTGAAGACAGAATTGGAAGAATAGGGTTAAATGCAGCAGTAGGCACAAGTTAGCACAAAAGAAAATCCTCAGGATAGGTAAGGCTTGAATAAATGATTGTGAGCGGTAGTAAGAGCATATCCATTGAAGTAGCTCCATGCAAAGAGTCACCTTCACTATCTGTGGTTAGATAAGATTGTGACTAGAAGGCAGGGGCCTTGGTTGGACTTGAGAAACTTTAGAAGATGCCCGAGACATTGCAGTGATGTTAATATTTCTACTAAGCAGTGAACGGCATACTCTAGATGTCTACTGTTGAATATAGTAGCCACTAACCACAGTGGTTGCCGAGCATCTGAAATGTGGCTAGCTCAATGTACTATCAGTGTCCAATACACACTGGGTTTTGAAGGCTTTGTAAAAAAAAAAAGTCAAATATATTGTTTTTATATGGATTATTATATATAATATTTATAATATTTTTGACATATTGGGTTAAATAAAAGATATTGTTAAAATTATTTTCAATTGTTTCTTTTGTTTTTTTTCAGTGTAGTTAGAAATTTTAAAATTACCTATGTGGTTCACATTTGGGTCCGGCATTTATTTCTATCGGACAATACTGACGTGGATCATACACGTTTTCAATGTCCAGAGTTTCTCTAAACATGGACAAGACAGTAAGTCATATGTTTTGTTGATTCATCTTGCTGGATGAGTTCCTCATTACCCTGAGGTTTGCTTTGTTATCTGTACAAGGGCTCTGGGGACAGGCCTCTTGGATGTCACTTCTTGGAAGTGTTTCGAGACACAGCACCTCTTGGGTGTGCATTTTGGGTGTGTGCTCGTGAGGATTTTATGGCGCTCTCTCTCCTCCAGGGAGTGGCATGGAAACTTTAAAGGACAGGTTTTTGACTGTGAGTAAAATAGTTTATTTTGGGGGGAAAAGAACATCTTGTTTTGCATACTACAAGAAAAATTATATCTTTAATGAAAATGACAAGAGTTCCTTAGACTACCAGTGAAGGATGAGAGAGTCTCACCTTGGGACAAGTCAGATCCTCATTTCTATTCAGGATTTCTTCTCTGGTGTAGGTCATTCAAACTATTACCTGCCTAGATAGCCAATTAGGCTACAAGAGCTGTGCTATAATCTTTGTGTATTACTTAAGATTGGATTTGGCTATAAGTAACAATAAAATCCAACAAATAGGAGCTTTAAAGAGATAGAAGCTTACTTCTCTTCTATATAAAATGTGACGGTGTGGAGTCCTGAGTTGGTATAGCACCCTTGTCCTACTGCGTCCTGGGGGACCCAGGCTCCTTCTGGCTCCTACTCTGCCATCCCCAGTGTGGCTCTCTCATGTTCCCAGATGACATCCTCCACTTTCCAGAAGGTGGAGAAGAGGGGCAGAGTTTGTGCAATAGCTGTGTCTTAAAGTTTCAAAAACTGCCACCCAACAATTCCACTTATGTCTTATTGGCCAGACTTTAGTCTGAGTGGCTATACGTTGAGCTAAAATATCTGAGCCTATGAAACAAAGACAAAATGGATATTGTGGGAAAATTAGTAGTCCTTGCACATTGTGTTGTTACACATTACAGGCCTTTCTTTATGATAGGTTACATATATATTATTGTAGAGCTCTGCAGCCTAGTTACCTCATACAGCTCTGCATGGGAAAGCAGGAAAGCCTGTTTCACGTTTGGCCCTGGTCCTTAAGAAAAGCTGGATTATTTCTGGAGAATAGCTGACACATGTGATAAAATAATAATAATAACACTTTACATTTGGGGAGGGATGGTGCTATTAACCTGTGAACCTAATTTTGTGTGCTAAGGATACCAGGATCTTGACGCTAACAGGTAGGGTCTGCTTGGTCCCTGTTAATATTAGGGATGGGGTCCTTTACCATGGGAATTAATGAATATGACAAAAGGATTTGCTGAGCATGCCTGAACTCACCCTTTAGAATGAGAAATAAACGTATTTGGCACAGTTACTGGCTTACACCTAGGTCAGACAAGCTTGGGCACATCTCTTGGACTGATGGGACCAGAATGCCGTATGTCTTTTATCTGCATAGAGGTTTGAGGGTCTGAGAAAAGAGTACTGAATATGCCTGTGTCTGCTCCTGCTGTCTGTGCACTGTCCCACATTCACCCACCAAGGGTGTGGTGTTGCTCTTAGGAAGGGGATCCAGATTCAAGGTCACCAATAAGTGGAACCTTATTTTTTGGTTATATTTGACTTTCCTGAATCCATGGTTTTTTCTTTACATACCGGTTACTATACACAAAGCTTCCATAATCCCACAAGCATGTCCAAAATTAGAACTTCCTTTTCAATGGGAGTATATCCTGGAATTTCCTTTTAAGGTTCCTTCAAAAAAAACTCTAAACTCTTTTTCCTGAGCATTTTGTTAAAGGATCAGCTTTTCCTTTTCTACTTGGCAAGATGATATTTTAAAATAAATTATTGCGTTAAAGCTTTAAAGAAAAAGCCATTCCTTTAATGTTAGATAAAGCATATTTATAGCTCCTTTGAAAGGTCCCCAATTTAACAAATTTGTGTGATTTCACAAGCTTCACACACATTTTCCCAGATATTCATTGTAGTACATGTCGAGAAAGCACGTGGAATTTTGAGTCAGACTAATTTTGGTTTGAATACTCTCTATTTTCACTAACTGTGCCATTTTTACTAGCCGTGTGACCTTGGTCAAGTCACTGAACTGTTCTGAGTGTTAGCTATAAAATTTTCCTGACATCCATCTTGCAGGGTTTCTGTGAAGATGGAAATAATCTATGTAAAGCACTTAATGTAATGGCTGGTATTATAAGGAAGCTCAGTAAGCTCTAGCCTTATTCTTTAGGCATCAGATCCTACTCTACGTAATGCTGCAGGTTTTTTCCAGTTTACACACCATCATGTTCCACAGGGATTTTGTTGTGAGTTAAAGCCTCTCCTCTCTTTCTTGCTTCTCCTTTCTACCCTTTATTTGTTCCTCCTTTATTTTTCCTCCTCCCCCCTTCCTTCTCTTCTTTTTTTAATATCTCATCTTCTGTTGTGTGATTCCAGATGCAAAATTCTTCTGTTAATTTTGCCACAGTAGTTCAATATTTTCCTTATCACAACATCCTTTTGGTTATTACAGAATAGGACTCCGTAACTCGATTCCAAATACTAAGAATGTCAAATCATCCTTTGATTTTATTCAGCTGTAATTGTCAGTTTGCATTTGATAACTTCATGGTGTAGGGGTTAAGCTGAGTGAAGCCAGGTTTGGATTTCTCCTGGTGTTGACAATAGGCTGTTGACGAGAAGATCAGCTCCTGAGCCTCTAGCACTCTCCTGCTTCTTGTTTCTTTGCTTTGGGGGTTGGGGATGCAACTGGCAAGTCAAGGCAAAGGATGGAGCAGGGTAGGTGTAAAGAGCGAGAGCCCAGGCTCTGCTGAGTCCTGTTGCTAAGCAACAGCATGCAGGGAGCAGACCATGCATATGCCTGCTAGCATCCTGTTGTCTTAGCAACAGAACATTTGGGTGGAGGACTGGGAGAGGAGGGAAACTGGGTTCAAATTATTCAGAGTTCCCTGGATCCTAGGGTACCCTTGGGCTTGAACCTCGTGTGTTCATTGTCTTAATCTTCCCTCATTCACTGAAGCTGAGGTTTCTGTGTTTTTTTTTTTTTTAGTTCATCACCCAACATTTGTGTGAGGTCTTTTCTCAGAGCAGTGTGTTGCCCAAGTCACATGGCAGTTCATTAGAGCCCATCCAGCTCCAAGTCCTCAGCTGCTCCGCATGGCAGGGCCTAGTCCAGGGAATTTTAAAATGGTCCTTTGCTCTAAGTGCAGCCCTGTGGGACAGAAATTAAATATTCACTTGTATGGAAATTTAAATTCTAGTTGTTTAGTATGTGAAATGTTGCTAAGTCATTATCATTAGATCCAAGGCTGTCACTGCGAGCTTTTCGTCAGTTACAAAGAGTAGGAAAAATGACAGGACAGGAGGCCTTCCTTCTCCTGTTGACCTCTGTGATGTTCAGGAACTACTGCATTTTGTCCTGTCTTCCCATCAGTACTTCACACTTGACCATACTCCCCTAAGCATTGGGGCCATTTCTTCTTCATCTCTAGCTCCTTCATCCCTGACAAGGGTCCTGGCACGTGGTAGGTGAATTCATTAGATGGATGACACGGGGGAACCCATGCCGCATGATACTGCAAGTGAAAATATTTTGAAACTCTACAGTGCAGTGTATAAATATTAGTTACTGCTCCTGCAGGCTGGGTCTAATCCTACGCCCTTTTGTTCCTGAGACCACCTCCTCCTTTGGACCCCTGTGTTGGTGACCGGGTTCCTGCCTTGTTCTCTCAAATCTTATGTCTTACTTTGAAGACCTGTCATGCCCAGTCTTTTATGGTTAAGAGCTTCGCTTTTCCTTTCTTCCTCAGAGACCTTGTGAACTAGCCCTATGGCTGAGGTTCTGCATCCAGCTTTCAGATTTTTCTAATGCTGCCTGTTGGCTCTTCTGCATTTTGCTTTATCCTAGGACCACCACCATTTTGTTCTGCTGCCCCATGTATATCTGTAATCACAGGACTCTTCAAGGTCATTTACTTGTCTTGGCTCCCACATGTTGTCTGTTACTGCATCTTCTGTGGATGCTTGGTACTCACCTGGGGAGGTACTTAATTTTAAGTCTTCCTCCACGGCAGCTAATCCTTCTGTTTTGGGGTGTTTCGGTTGGACCAGAGTCATTTCAAGACATCTTCTTTTCTATTACGATAGCAACTTTGGCCCTAATGCCTGTCCACTTACTCTCACTTTACTTCCATTGTCCTTCACAGGAGATCATACAGGTACTATGAAAAAGAATAAAACAAAACTTTTCTGCAGTGTGGTCTAGTTGAGAACTTAGTTATTTACTGCCTTATGCTACTGTTTAAGTTTTTCATAGCAAACATAAATGCTGTTAGATGTAGAAAAACCCAATATTTTAAAAACCCTATTTGATGTCTAGCTCAGGGTTAAGTACACAGCATTCAACTAAGATATGCTCTTTGAATTAAATTGAATGTAGGTTTTCATATTTACCAGTGAGACGGAACCTTCTTTTGCTAAGCTTTTGAATTTCTTCCAATGTGGAAGTTACCAGCATATGGCCCAGTGTCTCAGTGAAATGATTAGGATCCTAAATAGCAAGGAAGAGACTAGTTCTCTTTAAGTGGTATGTTTTCTTTATACCAGCTTTACATTTTCGTTCTATACGCCCTGAATTGGTGCACATCTTCCCATCTTTTTAATGGAAAGTACTGATATTCTAGTTCCAAGATGACTGAGTGATTTTCACAAATAGCCCTAATGGGGCCCCTGCCACAGATATCTGCATGTGAGAATAAGAGTGTGTGTCTGGAAATAGTAATCCTGGCTGGCTGGAAACACAATGGCCCAGTCAAGGGAAATTTTCATTTAGAATAATTTGAAAGTTGTATAAATCATATCAAGTCAAGATAAACAACAGAGATCTTCTGAATCAACTTTATATATATGTACAGAATAAGTAAATTTTCATAGCAGCATATATGTACATATATATGAAGTATATACACATATGAAGTATATATGTATATGAGATGTATATATACTAATACACACACACACATATATATATATATACTGGTATGAAAATTAATTTTTTCGCTAGACTCGATAGAGAGAATGATACATATCTGCAAGTAAACCACTGACTCGCTGACACCTGAAGGCCTTAAAAGAGAGAAATGAAGCCTGCCACGAACTCTGCCAGATACTCCTATTCCCACCTCTTGGCCTGCTTCTCTCTCCTGCCAATTTCCTTATTCTGTTAGAATGAGTCTCACTGCAGTTTTTCTTAATCCTTCTTCAGGTGATCCAGCAGCTACTCCCCCCTTGTTTGCAAAGAGACATTAGCAAAGCATGCATGTTGTCCCTGATCAGATCCCCCGAAGGTGGCGTACGGGGTGGGCTATCTAGAGTTGGAGCAGGCGGAGACATTGGTGCTGCTTTGGCAAGGATTGCAGGCGCTGGTCTGGGGAAAAGCAGAGGGAGGGAGGTTTTCCTCCTCTAACATTGTCTAACCTGAAGGCCCCTTCTGGAGGACTCCATTTTGCAGAAGAGGGCTGGGGAGGCGTAGGTAGAACAGCTCTCCGATACCGCTCTGGTCTAGTGAAATATAACAAGGCTCTTCTCCTCTGGGTGCTCAGTACACACTAAGCTGCTATCTCCAGAGAATTTGACCAAATGAGCTGGAATCTGTCCTGTTGTGAAAGGTCTGTCCTGCCCATTCAGGAGAATGTGTGTGTGGCGCAAGGTCACAGCTACTGCCTGCAAATCACCATTGCATTTTCACTGAAGAAAGTGTCCTGCACAACCTCAAGTTCTTGCCTTTCAAATGAAGATGAACATTCAAGGTTATGGACATCATTAAAATTTCCATTCTCTAATTGAAATATGATTTAAAAAAATTTCCGTGATTCCTCTCATCAACAGCTATAAACCTGTCTATTCATTTTTCAGGAATCTGAGACTCCTTAGAGCTGTAGGAGGAATCAGAGATTAATGCCAGGGCACTCTCGAGGGTCCTCCAGAATGACGGAGAACCACGTTCCAGCTCCCTAACTTGGGAGCATATTGTAGCTCTGCAGCATAACAATAGGAGGTAACTTTCCGAGGCATGGTGTTTCTGGAGCGGCAGTGGGGCCTCCTAAATCCCCTTCCTCCCTCACCTCTTCCTGCTCCACAGGGCTCCTAGAGACGCGGACAAGGCTTTGCAATGCTCACCTCCAAAATATAGCTTTAGGGAGCACTTGGTGGGGTAATGCTGCCATAAATCCTCTACTTCACAATTTGAAGATCCCAGCAGATGCCTATGTCCTCAAAACTCAAATTTTATATTTGGCTTCGTGTGATGTTCTTCTTATGATGCATGTATGATATGGGACAACTGCTACTAGGGGATCACCAATGATAAAAGTGACCCTCCCCTCTTGGAAATGCCTCCAGGTACCTAGGTGATAAGCTGTGAGTTGTTCTCTGTGCAGTGCCTGGGAAGTGTGACCAGCTTGCTCCTTGTCACAGTCCGACGGTGGCTGCAGTACGCGTTGGTGATCACTGTCCATCGTGCAGGGGCTCTCTCCTGATTCCTGTATGAAAGAATCACCAGTTCATTCATCACGCGTCAATCATCTCCCTCACTGACTCATCATCTGAAAGTTTCGTTCCTCAGTCCCCCTTTCTGAGGCTGGTAAATAGCATGTCACTCCAGCAAAAGGCGGAGGGGGAGGCAGCCCATCTGGACCCTCGAGTTTGATTTCATATTTATGAAACAGCTTAAATGTCACTTTGAGTGAAAAATGACACCTTCTCCAGCTTCTCACATTAGTGCCTGTGGCTGCTGCTGAGTGTTTCTTTCTTTCTTTTTTCTTTTAAAGGCAGCTCATGGCTTCCCTACTTGGTTCCTCTAAGGCAGGAATAGAAAGGGGATCTGTGTATGGATGGGACTACAATTAGACATCCTCACCAGAGACAAGAAAGACAGAAGTTGGGGAAAACAAAACAAAGATCAAATAGAAGAAATATTCTGGTTTTGTAGGGAATTTTGATCAATGGTGAAGATTTGGAGATTTTCTTGCGTTATTGACCTTCTATGCTTAAAGTTGAAAAAAGCAAATACAAAAATTTGGAAAACAAGGATTTAGAAAAATGCCATCTATAGTCCTACCCTTCTAATGATTTAGTGATCATTTGGATGTATTTCTTCCAACTCATTTTTTCTATGTACATGTAGTTTTCTAAAGTTTAAAGTAAAATGTGTATATAAGGGATCTGGGACTCCATGACAGCTCAGGACTTTAGGAAAATCCTAGCTTAGGCCCCAGGAAGGCTGCCTGGGAAAAAGGCAGGTGAAGTCGTGAGTGAATGCCTTCAACGCCGTTTGCGTATGTCTCCCTGGGAGTTTTAGACCAGCTCCTTAATGAGGGATTTTCCTCTTGCCGGAAGGCTGGGGAATTTGTGCAGCATTGAAAAATGACCTTGTGATGATGCATATAGATTTGCTTGTCCAGGTGCACACGTCCTAAGTGGGGCCTTTGTGTTCCCTGGACTCATGGACCAAATGGGAAAGAGCGCGGGCTCAGCGCTGCTGGAGCCTCCGCAGGTTCTGATTCTGCCGGGATGAATAACCTGCCTTTCTCCAGCCGTCCACTAGGGGGAAGCCTTTGCAGGGAAGAGAAGTGCTCCTGTTTTTCTTGGGTGCAAGCACCTTGAGAAATAGAAAAAGGGCTAGCTGCCTTAATGAGAGGTTCTGAGAACTTCCTAGTAGGAGGTGGACTAGAGCAAAGCTCAGGAGCCAGTGGAGAACAGAGACGGCAGTAGGTCCGGCTGTGGTAATATGAGCGACAGGAGGAATAAAGGGGTCCGGTGTGCAGCGGTCATAGTCAGTGCAGCCTTGCTCAAGGCTCTCCGGTTGGTGGCCTCTGGCATGGCTGGATGAGAGAGATTAGCTCGAAGAGGTGGTGGAAAGTCCTTCTCTGCAGGACTGCCCAGTCGGTGCTTAGAGCTCTCCGCAGACTTGCTCACTCCACTGTGACTAGTGCCCGAGGGACGGGCGGATCCAGAAAGAGACACTGTGTCACAAACTGTTGGTGGGACAATGGTACATTTTGATTTTCAGTTTACTTTGTTCAAAGCAGAGGTCTTTGGGTGGGAGGAAAGGGGGATGCTTCGCCAGAAAACTCTGTTTTCTCTAGAAGTGGGTCACCATTGCTCTGCTGGGATGGGGTGAGTGGGAAGGAAACTTCTCCTCAGTCCGCAGGTGGGTAGTAAGATCCTTCCATAAGGGAACTTTTAGAACTGTGAATATGCACCTTTTTATTGCGGTTTGAATATTTTCCAAACTAATGAAAGTAACTAATTGGAGGGAAAAATGGTGCTTTTCTTTATAATCTCTACTTGTCCTTCCAGGTTTTCTTGTACCCTTTACTTAGGTTAGAAGTTATTTAAACACTGCTTTTTTAACTTAAAATTATACTTAAATATTTACCCATTGCTGGGGCCGGCCCTGTGGCTGAGTGGTTAAGTTCACGCTCTTTACTTTGGGGGCCCAGGGTTTTGCCGGTTTGGAGCTTGGGTGTGGACATGGCGCTGCTGGTCAGGCCAAGCTGATGCGCGTCCCACATATCACAACTAGAAGGACCCACAACTAACAAGATACAACTATGTACTGGGGGGCTTTGGGGAGAAGAAGGAAAAAAAAAACGATTGGCAACAGATGTTAGCTTAGGGCCAATCTAAAAAAAAAAAGAAAAAATTACCCATTGCTACCTAGTCTTAGTCATTAATTTTAATGGCTATAATTTAAAACAAAATTTATTTTATGGATGTGCCTTATTTTATTTAATTATTTCCCAATTGTGGGTCACTTGGGTTACTTCCAATTTTTGCTATTATGGATTACACTGCAGTGAATATCTCATAGTGTATACCCGCCCCCCCAACCCCCAGTTTTGGATTTTTTTTCTTTGGGCTATATTCTCAGAAAGGGAATATTGGGTCAAAGAGTATAAAAATTCTCTGCTTCTTGATATATATGAGATGAAGGGGCCAAAAAACCTCAAAGGACTAATGTTTTGCTGAAGATCTCTGCATAAAGCCACTGAAGAAGCTAAGCACATAAAGTATAATCAGGGTCAAGCTTCAGAGTTCTGACAGAATTCCTTCTTAATTAAGTTATTGCGGAGGCCCACAACTTCTATTTCATGTGAGCTTAGGAAGAAAACTGGCTCTTCGAAGTTTCATGGTGGCGAGAAAAAAGAACATTATTAAAGCCACTGTGTTTGCTAGGGCAAGGCCTGGACAAAAGGAGAGAAAAAGAAAGAGGAAATGCCCCTGGCTTATAAGGTCTGAGCCGAAGCAGGAAGTAGAGAGGAGCAGTATCCTGGGAGGGAGAAAACCATACCCTTCTGCTCTGCTCGGTACACAGGACTGCCGTCCCCTGGAAGCAGGCAGTGATGAGAGAGGAGTGACGGAGGAAGGACAGCTGAAGCCGAGTCCTAGCAGGTACACCCAATAAAAAGGAAGTAAGTTAACCCAGCGTCAAACTCTCTGGAATAATTCAGAGACCTGCGTATTGTGGTTGATTTTTTAAGGACGTGAATGGGGGCCTTACTTATAGTATCATTGTTTTTTTATGATTATAAAAGTTCTGCAGAACATTTAGAAAGTATAGAAAATATAAGGGAGAAAAGAGAAATATCACAATTGTCATAGCAGAATTAACTACTGTTAGGATTTCTATTTATTTCCTTCTTGATTCATGCATGTGTGCGCTCACACACACACAAACACACCACCAATGGAATCATACTGCATGTCGATATACTAGAATGTATTTAAGCCTCTTATATTGTTTACTTGTATGTGACTTTAGAATTCCATCATATCTAGCAATAAAAGGAATATGCTTTCATGTTAATTTTTGTCATCGTTTTTGAAAATTTTTCAGACCATATTCCTTGTGTTAAAATTGTTGGATCAAGGGATAGGGGCAATCTTAAAGCTCTGTCACATTTAGACCAATAGTAAAATGAGCACCTGGGTCTTATCACATCCTTGACAGCAAAGAGTTTTGTTTTGTTTTTCAATCTTCCACAGGGGCTTTCTTCAAAGACAGTGGGTACCAATTTCCTCCACTCCCTCCACCTCTCTACCTGAGTCTTGATGCTGAAGTTAATTTTTTTTTAAAGTAAAGGAAAAAAGAGGCTTCTAGGAAAGCCAGGGTTAGAAAGAAGATAGGTATAGTGAAAATATGTGCTGGAATAGGACTGAAAAGTACACTAAGAAACTCAGAGGAGGTTGGTTTCCTCAGTACTTTAAGTTATTAAAAAGTGTCAAGTGACAATAGAGAAAAGGAGCTATCAAGACCTATTAATCTTGTTATATTACGAGAGAGAGAAGGAGGGAGGGAGAGAAAGAGAAAGGGGGTAGAGAAAGATTGAGAGTCAGCTTTGATCTAAAAAAGGAACACTGCCTCAAATCCATTTTGGAAATCGGTGCGTTACAAACCACAAAAAATATCAATACATAATTATCCTTTTATTTTATGTAGACTCAGAATCCTCTGGCTAACTAGCATTTTTATTACGAGGTCCAAATATTGGAGAATTCAGCCATCACGATTTTGAGTATCAGTGCAATTATATTTAGGTCTATAACACAATTCAGAATTAGGCCTTTTATTTTCATTTTATAATTTTTCTTTATAGGTCTAATATCAAGGGAGTGCTTTTTTTTGGAATTGGCTGACTTTTTAAATCTATTGATGATAGATTATTTTATTTATATAGTCTTGTTTGAGAAACAGTTCTCCAGGACTTGGATGTACACACACACACACACACACACACACACACACACAGAGGCACTTTCTCAAAGCAACTAAGTAAGCACGATAGAACTAGGATTATTAATGTGGGTCCTTTCTCACTTTCCTTAATTGTTCTCTATCACCTTGGTTTCATCCCTAGACTTTGATTACGGTTTTCATTTTATATTTATGCCATCTAATCTTATAATCACATGTCTCTTTGGACCACCATACGGTTCTGTGTCTTCAGGCTAGATTTGCCTTCAGAAAGCCTCTGGCTTCTTTCAGCTGCCTTCAGGCCAGGGTAGGAAGCCATTCAGAAGGAAGATGCCAAGTTGCTGATTACTGTTCCTCTGTCCTGCGGTGAAGGCATGGCAGCTGCTCAGAGTGGGGACGGTGCAGCAAGGCTTCCCAACGTGTTGAAAAACCTCCTCTCTTATATCCCACTAATGACAGATTCATTTAACTTAGTGGTTCTCAATCTTGTTCGGTTGGCAAAACACCTGGAGGAAGAGGTGTTCTGAGAAGAACTCCATGAAATATTGATACACTTAATTCCCTTTACAAACTGAGCACACTTAACCAGCAGAAAACATGACTGCATTGTATGCTGCAATATGAAATCTCTTCCATCATCACATATGCCAAGGAATAAGGATGATTCTAAATTTTTCTGGTAACATTAATGTAGTACTTAATAATTTATCTTGTCATTTGCTAGGACTCACCAACAGCAAAACTGTAGCAGTCATGAAAGATTTAAGAAAATCTTTGGTTTTCTAATGGGCTAAAATTTTAAATTGAGAAACCTAGATTCATTGAAATATCGTTTCATTGTGAATTCAGATATAAACAACTACCATTAATTGATTTCAGCAAGAGAACACCTCAGACTAGCATTACCTTGAGGACTAGGACTATTTTGTTCTATTCACCTTTTCTTTTAAAATGTAAACATTCCTTTAGAGAGTAAGCTGGACTCCAGTAACATCTTAGTGTGAATTACTTTAATCGAATAATCGCCTAATGTCTAGCCAATATTAGCTGCTCTGTTATCTATTTGCTTTGCTTTAGTCTGTACTTGCGGTTTTCAAACTTATAAATTTCAGCTGCAGATTCTTTAGCTTCAACTGTGTAATTGCTTTCCCAATCTTTTGAGTTTACAACCTCGAAGTCATCTCGGAGTCTTTGTCTGCTTCGCCTTTATCCAGTTGTTTTGATGATTTCATGCTTTCTAACAAACTATTCCAACACTTGGTAGCTTAAAACAACAACAGTCATTGATTTTACTCATAAACCTGAAGTTCAGGCAGGCCTTTGGGAGGAAGGCATGCCTCTGCTCCACGTGGAGTTATCTGGGGCCGCTGGACTGAGGGCTCGAGTATCTGCTTCTGATGTGCTTCAATCACATGGTTGGTAAGTCAGTGCAGGCCGTTGGCTGGGAGCAGGGGTGTGCTGGAGCCAGCTTGTATTGATTCGCAAAGCCAGTTTTATCTACCTTCTGTGGCATCATGTTTGCAGTTTGAAATCAGCTATAGTAGGAGAATTTACACCATGAAAATTGGCAAATACTTCAAATCCAAGCTCCCACCCACTTCCGGGGAGTTGGTGGTTCAACATTTAACAAGATCTCACTAGCTGAGCTCTCAGCTGGGGCTGAGGGCCAGGGCCTCAGAATCTCTCCTGGGGGCCTTGCCACGTGGCCCAGGCTTCTTCACAGCATGGTGACTGGGTCCCAAGGACATGCATCTGAGAGATAGAGGGAACACTGGGTGGAAGCTGTGTCCCCATTGTGGCCCAAGCTCAGCAGGCACACAGTATCACTTCCGCTGTCCTCTGTTAGTCCAGGTAGTCACAAAGACCTTCCTGGTTTCATGGTGAGGGGACACAGACTCTACATCTTGATGGGAGAATGGCAACTACGGGTGGGCATAGGGAACCAGAAACATTGTTGTCACCATTTTTAGGGAAATATAGTCTACCACACCATTATATCCAATTAGTTAGGCATAAATCGTTTTGTTCCACACGCCTTGGAAATTATAAGGATAATTTTTGTAAGTGAAGAAAGGGCGTGAGCTAATTGGGACGAACTGTATGAGCAAAGCTGAGGAGATGGCAGGGGACAAAATGTACTCAGCAAGTAGGGGAAAGATGGCCCTGTTTGGAATAATAAGTTTGCCTTGTTAAGTACAGAGTTCTAAAGTTAGGTAGATAAATTATGGAAAAATTCTGGGTGACTTCTGTATTAGTTTCCTACTGCTGTATAATAAGGTACCACAAATTTAGTGGTTTAACACAGCACACATTAATAAATAGCTTTATTTCTATTTTAAGCTCTCTCTCATAGTTTCTGTTGGTCAAAGTCCAGCATGTTTTAGCCAGGTCCTCTGTTCACGCTCTCATAAGGGTGAAAAATCAAAGTCCTTAACTTGATTCAGTGATCTCTCTCCAAGCTCCCCCAAGCTGTTGGCAGAATTCCTTTCTTTGTGGTTGTAAGACTAAGGTCCCCAGTGCCTTGCTGGCTGTTGGCTGGGGACTCTTCTCAGCACTGTGCAGCTGCTCTCAGATCCTTGCCACACTTCTCTCTCCATCCCAGCAATGGAGAATCTCCCTCAGGTTGAATCTCTTTGACTTCCCCTTCTGAGACCAGCTGGAGAAATCTCCCTGCTTTTAAAGGTTTGTATGGTTAGGTCAGGCCCTCCTAGATAATCACCCTTTTTGTGAAGTCAACTGTGCCATCGAACATAACCTCATTGTGGAGTGAAACCCATCAAGTTCATCATCCTGAGGATTATTGTAAGAGAAGGGATGGGAAATCTTGGGGTCACTTTATTTTATTGTTTTTTGTTTTGTTTTTATGTGGGTTTTTTGTGAGGAAGATTGGCCCTGAGCTAACATCTGTTGCCAATCCTCCTGTTCTTTGCTTGAGGAAGATTGTTGTTGAGCTAATATCTGTGCCAATCATCCTTTATTTTATGTGGGATGCCTCCAAAGCATGGCATGATGAGTGGTGCTAGGTCTGCGCCTGGGATCTGAGCCTGCCAACCCTAGGACACTGAAGCGGACTGCGCGAACTTAACCACTAAGCCACTGAGCATGCCCCTTGGGGGTTATTTTAGAACTCTGCCCACTACAATCTGGAATGACAAACTAAAGATCCTGCCTTATTGAGTGGTTAATGAAACTTGTCCAACAGTGTGCCAGCCAGTGGCTTTTGGGTCATCTTGTAAATTATGCAAAAAGCTCAGTTTTTTCATTTGGAAAAAAAAAAAAGATAATAAGTATATTACTAACTTCTCTATCCCACAGAGTTGCGGTGAAGGTCAAGCGAGTTAATGAATGGAATTGAGTTTTGAGAAACTTAGTGCCCTGTTGATTCTGTGTTGGCGAATCTCTACTTGTCATAATCCTACTCTTTCATCATCTCAGTTCAGATTTGATGCACTTAGACTTTCTTGGTCCTTCCAGCCATCCCACTGTCCCCTGATCTTTCCTAACAGTAGATCTGTTTGCCTTTTCTTATGCTATTTTGCATATTTGTCAATTTAGTGTAGTTATTTATGCATGTCTTCTTTCCCATTTTGTCCTGTGAGCTCCTTGAAGGCCTTTGCATAGCTCAGAGAACCTATGAAAAGCCTAGTGTGATGCCTCCCACACAATAGGGGCTCCTTAAAAATTTGAAGAATGAATGAAGATTAATTTGCTGGGATAGCAAATAGCATCAGAGTTTATTAAATGAAAGAGACCACTAAGCTACAACTGGAAATTTTTGTTCCTATATTTTAACATAGACCATACCTAGTTGAACTCTCCTGGAGTAAATATCTCAGCTCAGCAGAAACATGAGTGTTGGTAACACATTTGGTCACATGGCCACCAGAGGGGGTGAGCTCTGGGAAGGTGGCATCCATGCCTTTCTAGTCTCTGTACCGGTGCCATGTCTGCTTATCATTCCTGAATAAATATTCAATGAGTGAATGAATGAAGGAGTGAATGAGCGAATATTGGTTCTGGTGTGGCTCTAATGGAAAAATATTGGTTCTGGAATGCCTCTTTGATCCAATTCTGTAGCCTCACCCTGCCTTATCTAGTTTCCTGTCACAGAGATAAACAAGAGACTGGAACTCCCATATGAAGGATCTTGTAGGGTTTACAGTGGTAGCAAGGTGGCTGACAAGGCCTCCATATTCTGACCTCTAAGGATCAAAAAGCCTGAGTTCTGGTGCCAGTGCCATTAAACCCCAAACTGTCCCAATTCCTGAAGGCTGAGGCAGTCTTCCTTCCTAGGAGCTCAGACTCCCTCCCTGCAGGCAGCAACCTCAAACGCCATTCCAGGCATGCTCACCTCCCACCCTGGGGTTGGCTTTCTGTCCAGGGATAAAAATGCCACAAGGAGACGGTGTCAAAAGGAAACTTAAAACTCACAGTCCTGCATCGTCTATAATGAAGTGTAAATCCAGTAAAGGTGGCGGTGAGGTGATAAAAATAGCGGGTTATTATGCTCATCACTAATGCATTTAATGTAACAATAGATTATTCCATTGTCATTAAATGAAGGGAAAGTAGGAGGATCTAATTCTATCTCTAGATTCCTTAATAAGTACTTCATTGTCAGTAAAATCATTTACATTGTTCAGTCTCCAAATAAAAGAAAAGGATGTACGGCGGCTTGTGCGTTCGGCGGCGAAGTGGGAACCAGGAAGGGTCTTTAGACCCTGGAGCTGAGTTCAACTGCCCCCAGGAAGGAGGTTGGTGATGGACTGCTGTTTGTTCTGAAATGAAGTGCTTCGCTGTGGTGGAATCGGGGCGGTAGTGTTTTGGTGAAATGCAATTGACAAATGCTTCACTTTATCCACCTCCTCATCCCGCCATGAACGTGTGATTTGGTGGCAGGGTTTGGAGATGAGATTTTCTCCTGTATAGGCTTCTTGTCAGGATGAATGAAGACCCTGTGTTAGCGAGACTGCATTCGCTTCCGTGGCCTGTAGGCGGCGCTTTCGCACTAAGTTGAATCACCTGCAGGTTCAAGGCTGGAGCGGCTTTCCTGGCTGACGTCGGATCTGGCCGCGGCCGAGCGCAGTCGTGCGAAATCTCTGCACTCAGAGACGCCTAATCAAAGAGCCCCGGCACGGATCTCTGCGTGCCAAATCCGCAAATCCTCAGTCTTTGCTAATCAGCCATTAACGTCCTATTGATAGGCAGGGCCAAAGCAGACTCGCAGGAATGGGGTCATGGATTTACGTTGCTGCTCAAGATTTTAGCCTGAAAATTTTTTCCCCCTTTCTTACTTCATTGCTTCATTTTTCCTTTTTCTTCCTTGAAGTCGTTAGAGATTTCAAGCTCAGGGAGTTTTAAAAAAATTACCAATGACCGCGGGTTTGTTGAGGGGTGAAGGGAAAAATCATTTGAGAGCTACCCAAATTTAATTTCTTATTTTTACGAGGTAAAGATTATATACACACACTTGCATACATACTATAGTGATTGAAAATATTAATTCTAATACTAATTCTATGTATGAGAATTTTGCATTGTCTAATAGGGAAACGGCTAGCCATAGGTAACTACTTTAAATTCAAATGGATTAATGTTACATAAATTAGAAATTCACTTCCTCACTTGCATTAACCACGTTTTAAATGCTCAATAACTACATGTCGCTAGTGGCTACTGTATTGGAAAGTGCAGATATAAAACATTTTCATCATTGCAGAAAGTTTTATTGGCAGCACTAGGCTAGAGGAAAAGAAAGATAAATAGGGAATGAGAAGAATAGGAGGGAAAATTGAATATGGAGGGGCAAGAATCAGACAATGGGGTAGGTCACCTCAGAGAGAGAGTGAGAGAGAGAATTAAGTGGTCAGATAGACGCAGAGAGTGAAAGTCACAGATAGACTGGCGTAGCTAGAGATGGTTGTCCTTAGACACAGAGTAGGAGACGGAATTTCATGAAGACATTCTAATTTTATAGAGAGCTAGGATTCCACAGATAAAGGTTTCTAAAGCCGTGTTGCATGTTTACAACTATAAGCAGAAGTACGTTTGGGTGATGTCACCTCTTGGTACTTTTCGTGTTGTACAGATGAAAATAAATGGAGCGTTTCTCTTGGCTCATAGACCACAGATTATCCATACCTAATCTGTGCAATGCTAACCCAATTTGTTGGAAAGTTAAAAAAAGAAAGGCTTTCAGGTAGTTATTTTGTATATATAAAATAAAATGATTTATTTGCATTGAATCCACAAATTTTGGTGCCATCTATAAGTGCATTTGAAGAGTCATGGGGCTAGAAATTACTAAGGGGATAGGTTTGAATGTTGACTGTTTTAGACAAATTATTATCTACTGTATATTGAAAAATCTTATGAATTTGGATTTTATAGCTACACGTTATAATAATAATTTCTTTTTTTTTGAGGAAGACTAGCCCTGAGCTAACATCTGTTGCCAATCCTCCTTTTCTTGCTGAGGAAGACTGGCCCTGAGCTAAGATCCCTGCCCATCTTCCTCTCCTTTCTATGTGGGATGCCTGCCACAGCATGGCTTGACAAGCAGTGTGTAGGTCCACACCCAGGATCCGAACCAGTGAACCCCGAGCCTCCAAAGCAGAACGCGTGGACTTAACTGTTGTGCTACTGGGCTGGCCCATATAATAATTCTCATATGAATCACCCTGTCAAAAGTTCTTTCTGTTAGCTAACCAGTAGTTCTTTTGACACAGTATATACCTGTTGCCTTTTAATCTTTTGTTTGGTTCTGTTGAGACAAAGGAAATTGTTTTTGTTGTTGTAGTCCCTATAATGCTGCTTTGAACTCTGAAGGACCTGATGGGGAGTAACACCATTGGAGGTTGGGGCTTCCTTCCAGCCCTCAACTTTTCTTGTAATCTTTGCCGTACTTCTTGAAGCAATGTGACGGGTGAGGCTAGCAGACCTGGGCCTTCTAGCTTTCACGTCCAGTCTGCAGTTTCATAATACTAGCAATCTTATCGTATTTATTTTTTTCCTTGCACATTGAGCCTCTGAATAATTAGTTCATGATAATGCTCCTTCCCACCCCAATTCTGATATGTAAGTCAGAATGCAGGTTTATTAACTTGCAGCTGGAGAAAAACCTGGCCTGAAACTGTGAGTTCACGCAGAAAAACGCATGACAGTTCAGAAGGTTTCTTGGTGAATATAAAATCAGAGCTGGATGTCCTCAAGGGACAGTCCTGTCAAGCCTTGGTAGCTTGATGAATTGTCTCTCTTATCCCCAGAGATGTTTCTGTCTGAAGCGCCAGAACATTTCCAGTCTGAGCACCCTCATGCCCGAGCAGAGCAGGAGGGACAAACCCAGCTCCTCAGCTCTCCTCTCTCATGACCACTGTCACCTGTCTGTTGCTGCCTCAGACCTTCCGTTTTTCATTTAGCATCCTTTTGTAACAGTTTGTACTTGACAAGTTTACAGATTACTTTTAATTAATTACAGTTTAGGTTGGCTACCTCCTAGTGACATTTAGGGAAGCATTATAAACTCATTTGGTAGTACATCTCCAAATCAACTTGTGGGATAAATTTCTTCTGAGGAAGTGTTTTTGTTTGTTTCTTTTTGACAGCTTTGCATTCATTCAGAATTTATTAATTCCTATTCTTGCTAGGCATCAAGGGAAGCTCTTAGATTCTAAAGATGAATAAAATTGTCCTGATTTTGCAGAGATCACACTGCAGTTCAAAGGCAGGTTCATAAGCAAAATTCCACTGACATAAATCCTATAGTAGAGAGACAAAGTGTTTTGGGAGCATAAAGAACGAATTGGTCGAATGTTTTGGAGAGTCCATGCTTGTAAACTTCATTTGCTATGAGAAGTCTTCTCTGATCTCTGATTTCTAATTTTTATTCATTATTTTGGGATTAATAACAATAATGATGATAGTAGTGATATTTACTGTCATTTTTTAAGGACCTACTGTGTCCTTGACACTATTTCTGGCCCTTAATAAACATTATCTAAGTTACTCTTCATAACAACCCCTGGAAGAAGATGTTATTCCTGTGTTATGGAAGAGAAAACTAGGACTCAGAGTGGTTAGGTACTTGTCACCCATTGTCACCCAGCCAGGAAGGAGTAGAGTGGAGCCTGGATCTTGGTTCTGATGTCTATGCTCGTGTTCATTTCGCCATCTCACATGCCACTCCCCAGCTCTTAGTCCTCCAACTGTGAACTCTACCAACTGGAATTGTAGGATAAGGGGTGTGTTGTACTGCTGGAGGATCCCAATCCATTCAGGTGGAATGAGTAGATCGTTTAAATAGATCTGCTAAAGCTGAAAACATTCTATACCCTCCCTCCACGCTTCTGCAGAGGAACACCAGAAGAGTGATGTGAAAATCAGATGATGACAATGGAAGTAAACACATTGAAAATCTGGGGAATGGCAGTTTTCAGACACATATCAGAAATATGTCATGGCTTTAATGAATTTTGGAAGCGTTTGTGGGGGTCCTTGGGGGGACCGTGTGTTTGTTGGGTGAGTAGAGGCAGTCCAGGAACAAAGTTGCTTGCCATGCATGTATCCGTCCTGGCTGACACCGTCATGGCCCCAGTTCTCGCCTCTCAGGTAGGATCGCTCTGCTTTCTCAATTGTCTCATAACCTGCTTATTTGCTTCTATCTCTGAGGCTAAAACAATGGGACTGGGCTTCCTGTGAAGCAACAAAGATGAGCGATGTGAGGAGCTTTTAGCTGAATTTAAAGCACATATCTTGGAAGAGCGTTGTGGGTCTGCGCAGGATTTGCCAGAGAATCACTTATTTCCTCTGAGCCTCAATTTCCCCATCAGTAAATGTTTGTTGCCTTCTTGATCCCTTCCATAGTAATTCTATGTTACTTCTTCCAAGAGTTAGTGCCTCATGCCCTTCCTCCCTTCATCTTTCTTTAATGTCCTCTATTTTCCTCTCTAGTCCCTTACTGCCTCTTGGCCACCTTCTGCCACACTTGGGAGTGAAGTGCATGGGTAAGGGCTGCCCCTGGTGCTGCCTCCAGGGAAGGATTCCACCATCTACTGGGCAAGATTGGAAAAGCCCTAGAAGGAACCCAGCATCCCTTTCCCTTCTACTTTCACTTTAGGTTTTGGGGCACAAGGGAAAAAGGCAGGGACCTCATCTACAGGTGTATTTGCTGGGTGGTACAGAGCAAGTGACCCCTTAGTCCTTGAGGAGTACATATACCCCCAACATACACACACACACACACACACATAGGACTGGGGGCACCATATCTTTATTTCAGTGTTCTCTGGGAAGATCAGCATTATGAGCTCAACAACATAGCATTCTTACTGTCCCACCACGTCCTCTGCTCTCTCACAAAAGAAAAATACGAACTTAGGGACCGAAGGATGCAATTGTGTTACCCCTTACCATGCCACATCTTAGTGAGAGCTTGGTGAGAACCTGGATGGGTTTGTAAGTGGAGCCCAGGGTTTGATTCAGGAAAACGTGAGTTCTAGTCCTGACTTTGTCTCTTACTAGCTACGAGACCTTAGCCATTTATGTAATTTCTTCCCATCTTAGCTTTCTCCTCTGTCAGATGAAAATAGTACTAAATTTTTGTTCTGATTTGGCCTGGTGAAGCTAGCATTAGATAATGGGTGGGAAAGCACATTACAAATTCTGACACACCAAACAAATGCAATATAGAAAATTAGAGACTAATCAGTCCCCTATTCATTCCTGTTTAGTAGGAATCAGTCCTGTAGGACAGATGCAAGGGAAGATTTGTTTGCCTTTCCTGGGCATGAACTAGTGTCTGGGAAGAAAATAGGAAAGGTATGTTTGAAAGAAATTTGTCTACCTTTGGGGCTCCATGGGAGTTTATTAATTTTAATAATTCCTTACATTTGGGTGGCAGGGTTAAGAGCATGGGCCTTGGAGCCAGACATCCAAGGTTCAAATCCTGGCTCTTGTGTGGCCTCTGGCAAGTCTGATGACCGCTCCATCCCTCAGTTTCTTTATCTGTAACCTGAGGATATAATAATAATAATAGCCCCTCATAGAGTTGTTGTAAGGACTGAGTCAGTATAAATTACCTAGAAGGTAGGCTGGTACCTATTAGCTTTTATTATTATTACTATTCTGTCACTTGAACCTTTTCCAAGGATGTTTACGTGTTCCATTTCATTTGATTGTCATCCTAGCAACCTTGAGTGGTAGCAGCCACATTTTATCGATGAGGACACTGATTGCTGCAGTCAGTTCCTCAAGCTCATACAACTGATGAAGGACAGCACTGTGGCTAATGTCCAGGGCTCTTTACAACATGCCTTGACCATTGTTCGCTTAGATCCTGAAACTGGGAAAAGGGCTGAAGACTCAAATGACAGTCAACCCACTTAACAAGTAATCGTGACAGACTCATTGCTTAGCTAAGAATTGAGAGGTAGCTCAATTTGTAATTTGTAATCAGAATTTTTAAGTGGACTTAGAACTTCATGAAGTCATTTAATACATGAAACTAACTTTTAAACTAGCTTGTATTTTTAGCATTAAATGATAATAGTGTCAATTCTTAAAAGAAAAAACAATATTCTTTCCACTGTTTAAAATGTGTACCCTGCCTAGTTCCATGATGCAGACTCCTAATGAAACACAGGACTCAAGAAGACGTTTAGAGATTAAAAAAAGAGAAAAGTTCGCCTAACTCAGTGCTAAGCAACACTTTTTTTCTGTGAGAGCTAATCCAGGACAAATATACATATTTCTATGTAATTTTTGTTTCGTTCAAAATGAAAATAGGTTTATTAGGTCCCTCAGCGGCGATGAATATCTTTATAACATAGGTTACCTACATTGTTGAATATGAGAATGTCAATGAAATAAATGATACTGAGTTTTAGCCATTAAAATGTTAATTTGTGGACATTTCTAAGTTCATCCTGAAATTGACTAAAAGGTGGAAACTTGAGCCTAGATGGACTGCACGTGACTGAGGGTCAGGGGTCGCTCATGATTGGTTGAAATAAGATGTGAGAAGTGGAACCGCCCAAGGCAGCAGGGACCAGCAGGTAACTCTCAAAGGACACTGAGTCTGGCTAGATGTTTCTTTTGTTTCCTAATTCAAGAGTAGAAGTTTGTGCATTATTTCATTTTCCTTTTCTGACAAGAGAAAATATATGCATTCACCCGAAAGAGACCTTTTTATTGTTCTGGAATCAAACCTAAGCAGACATTTATGGAATGAGAATTTATTTAAAGAACTTTGAGTAACACAGTGGACAGTATCTTCAACGACAGCCTGTAAAAGACACTAAAATCCTTCTTAAATAGACACTTCTTATTTCAACTTTCTATAGCGGCAGAAGGCATAACATTAAATTTTAACTTACTAGAGACTTTTATTTGAGAAGGCAATGAGAATAAGCTAAGCTAGATCATAGTTACTATGCTCACAGATAACTTACCTTAAGCTGCAGTGGAACCAGAAAATCAAGATTGGAGTAAAAAACTCCTGTGTGTATGGGGCCCTGATGAGCAATATCAGTGAGGAAGCTGGGCTGGGGTGTGACAGTGGCAAGCCTGAGAGCAAGTGGCCCATCTGACAAGGCAGCGACTGAGTTCCCGCGGATGGGTGCCATGAGAGAAAGTGGGCCGGTGCCATCAGATCTTCTGATTTTTCAAGAAAAGTAACAAGTGCAGATTATACATGAAATCTCCCTATTTTTAAATATTGGCAACTAATTCACATTTGTAAAAAAGCCCTGTGTGACATGCACAAAATCATATATGTAACAGGGTTATGTCTTACAGCATTATGTGTGCTGGCAAGTTTGGAAACAGCCTGAACTCTCACTAACAAGAGAAAGAGGGCCAGCCCAGTGGCACAGCAGTTAAGTCCACACATTCTGCTTTGGTGGCTCGGGGTTCACTGGTTCAGATCCTGGGTGTGGACCTACGCACTGCGTGTCAAGCCATGCTGTGGCAGGCATCCCACATATAAAGTAGAGTAAGATGGGCATGGATGTTAGCTCAGGGCCAGTCTTCCTCAGCAACAAACAAGAGGAGGCTTGGCAGCAGATGCTAGCTCAGGGCTAATCTTCCTCAAAAAAATAAAATAAGTGAAAGAAATCATGTCACATCCATTCAATGGAACATTACGCTGATATTAAAAACAAAACAAAAGAGTGAAAAGGTCTTTATGTCCTGATATGGAAATCTCAAAGACATTGTTAAGCAGAAAAATCAAGGGCAGAGGTGTGTCTCATATGCTTCACTATGTGAAAAAAAGAAGGAGAAGAGAATGTGTGTGTGTGTATTAGTCTGCTAGGGCGGCTATAAAACAGAATATCACAGGCTAGGTGGCTGAAACAACAGAATTTATTTTCTCACGGTTCTGGAAGCTAGAAGACCATGATGAAGGTGCTGGGAAATTCAGTTTCTTGTGAGAACTCTTTTCCTGGCTTGTAGACCACTACCTCTCGCTATGACCCCACACGGCCTTTCTTCTGGTGCTCGCGGAGAGAGAGGTCAGTGGTGTCTCTTTCTCTTCTTAGAAGGACATCAATCCTATTGGATTAGGACTCCACCCTTATGACCTCATTTAACCTTAATTTCTCTAAAGGCCTTGTCTCTGAATACCATCAAATTGGGGGTTAGAGTTTCAACATATGAATTTTAGGGAGACACAATTCAGTCCATTGCTTTTATGTTCATAGAATATATTTAGAATGATAAAAATTAATAACATTAGCTGACTAGGGCTGAGGAACTGGCACATGCTGGACAAGTGGATTACTTCTCGTATTCTCCCCAGAGGAGCCAGCATCACATTTATGTTGTCCAAGTTTAAAAACTGGACTAGTCATCTCACTCAGAGAGAAGGCCAGCCCTCTCCTTCACATGCAGTTGCTGCAGCGATGCCCTCTTCTACAGGCAATATTAATTTTCAGAAAGAATTTTGGATCTTTCAGTGCTTGTGTGACTGCTTGCTTGAGACCCCAAAGTTCTGCCCCATATAACACAGAACGTAAAAGAATACCAAACGCGAAAATCAAAGGAATTGTGACTTACTGAATTAATCATCCAGATTCTAGTTACATTTCATTTATCAATGGAGAAACAGCCCTGTTTATGCAGCATATTAAGTGTTCAGCTTGAGTCTCCCCTTCTATGTCGGCAGCAAACTCATTCCTTGAATGCAGGAAATTCCATTTTCTCTTCCCCCCATTCCTCCAACCCCTCCCTCTCTGCATATTCAAGCATGTGTCAGGGGAGTTTGCTGCTAGTTTAGGCATATCCTTTCCTGGTTCCTAGGTTGGGAAATCCACAGCTTCTGCCCCCGTGGGGGTGGGGTGGAGGTGGGGGTGGGAACAGCTACTATTAACGTGCTTCCTGCAAAATATTCTGATTCTCCTTTAGTTGCATCTCTCCAGATTCCATGGAAGCCAATAAAGTATTGGTGACAATTGCTTATCCACCCACAAGCCTGGGTGCAGGTATGAAGAGGGATAGTTAACTACCCAATCACAATAAAAATGATATTTTTTTGACGAGTCTCAGCCAGGATAATTTGTTGCAATTGTAGCTGTCCTGTTTTTCTCTCCATCTCGCTCACTTCTACTTTCAAATGCATCTTGTTGCTTCTCAAATGCTGTTAAACATGGCAAATACCACACTGCTTCTACTGCTAGTCGCCCTGTATAATTGTGCTGTTTAGGCACTGGAGAGCCTGAGGGACACCATCTGTGTAGACTCGGACATAGACTATACTGAGCACCAGATGCCACTCAGAGGGACGTGTCCCCTTTCTCTGCAGCCGACACTGCTACCATCCAGGGAAGTTGTGTTCTAATCCCCAGAGGCTAGCCAGGCCCAGTGAAAGTGAATAAGGGCCTCAGTTCTCAAATGAAGGTGAGCATTGGGGTCACTTCCTCCACTCTCCCCACCCTCTGTAAGCTCATGGCACCGCTCTTCCTCTTGAGGAAGTGAGATGACAGGCCCCTGTCTCTCCCACCATACACAATCATGTACAAGGTGTGCTTCCTCCCTTCTCCTCCTCTCCTTTCTATAGTGGTTCAGTTCTCTTGGGATCTCCCCATTCCCAGCTGGGTTCCACCCATCCTAATTTCCTCCATTCCCATTGGCTCTGGTGAAGAGCGGGGGTTTATTTTAAACCAGTTCCATTTTGGGAACTGGGAGAAAACTGGGGAAACCAGAACAATATCTGTAGTATAGTTTATAGCATGTTAATTTATTACTTTTGATCATGGCACCATGATTATGTAGGATGCTAACATCGGGGCAACTGGTGAAGAGCATATGAGAACTCTCGTTACTATCACTGCAACTCTTCTGCAAGTCAGAAGTTATTTTAAGATAAAATATTTTTAAAAACAGTATCTGGGGAAGTAAATCTACACACATGTCCCCAAAATCTGTCCCAACCCAGGCCTCATTTTGCCAGCTGCCTCCATATTCAGGTGGTTCTTTGAGCAACACCTCGTGCATATTGGTAGGGGGCGTACGTTCCCTCCCCACCACCCATGTGTAGACTGTCCCTGTTTCTGCTGATTTATGCCAGCCTGTACTGAGAGAACCATGGGGGAGAATAGGAATGAATCAAGATAAGATGGGTTGTGAAATCCCAAGTGGAATTGGTTGCAGGGCGGTAAGAACAATTATATGTTGAGTTATAACTTCAGTGCATTTGAATTGAGAATATGAATATAATCTAAGGAATCTAGTAATTTTCAGACACTTTCCCTATTGTTGCATTAAAGTAGCTTCTCATTTTAATGAGACAGATCTCTTGTGTGTCTTCATGAATGTGACAGCACTGACAGCCGAGGGCAAAGGAGACTTTCTAGATTTCTCTTCAAGGTTGTGGATCGAAGGCATCTACAAGGGGGCAGTTGTTATTGTATCTGACTACCAGCCATGCCATGTGCCTGGACCCCTCTCAGAAGTTCTAAGAGCAGGTCCTTGGGGGTTGTTACTTAACCACATTCTGTGCAGCTTACAAAGTCCTGAGTGAGCTGCCTCATGCCCACATTTTCAGTCTTCTGTCATACTCCCGTATTAAGCTCCAGCCACATTGGGATATATTCTCTTCCTAAAACAGTAAGCTTTTCCCCACCACAAGGCTTTTGTATTTGATGTTTTTTTTAGGGCAATACTCTTTCCCTAGCTCTTCTCACAATACCTTCTTATCCTTCAGGCTTCTGCTTAAATTTCACCTGCACAGGAGACATTTTCTGCCTAACTGTTTAAAGTAATCACCCTATTACTCTACCGTGTGATCTTCCTTTTTCCTTCCTAATGCTTATCATAATTCATAATTATTGTCCACCCATTCGGGCACTTGTTTGTCATCTGGCTAGGATATAAATTTCATGAGAACAAAAACTGCTTGTTCACCCTTGTACTTCAGACACCTAGAACAGAGTCTGGAAAAAATAGTATTTGCTGAATTAAAGAATGGGAAAAAAAAGTCTCTCTGCTGCCTCTGTAACCTATGGCGTTGGGGGCAAAGCTCCGGCCACTCCTCGAGTTGGGGGTGCCTCTTGTAGGGGCAGAGGAGTCTGAGGCACCTTCAGTCCACAGAGGTGCTCACAGGCCCCTTGCCAATGGTAGGAAGATGGGTCTTGTGTAGGCCATCCTGAACGCTGGGGGGTTTTCCTCTCTGTGAAAGGAAAGGCTGGAGGACATATATTCTGTCGGTGTGATGGGACACGACTTTTCCACTCCTTCCCTGTCTTTCTCTCTTCCACAGATATTTGTCGTGTGTTAGAACGTAGCATAGTGCCTGGCCCATAGTTAACACAACTGTGAGCAGGGCAGACTCCATCCCTGGCCCTCCTGTTTCTTGTAGACCAGCAGGGCTGACAAGACCAGAGGCAGTTACAGGTCAGTGTATGAGGTGCCCTGAGAGGAGGCTGACATGGAAGCGGATTCTCCTCCTCACTTGGATTCATGCCAGGGGAAGAAGAGGGTGAGGAAGCTTGCAGGGCTCGCAACCTGGATACTCAAAGGCTCTAAATCTGAGAACATGTTGTTCTTTACCAGGCAGCTGTGACGGTGGTGCAGTTACAGATAACTGATTTAACACCTATTGGCTTCTTTCTACCTTCTCCATGTATATATATTTTTCCTGTATGGCACCTGGAGGGATTTTTCAGGGTATCAATAGAGTAACTGGGCCCGGAACCAATGGACTAAGGAGCAGGTCATCACCTTGATAAGCACCAGCCCTCGGACTGTGTTGCTCTTCCTGGACTTCTGCTAAAAGGGACTTCAGAATATAAGAATATGAACAAAATAATACAGGAGGGGTCATGTGTTGTAATGCCTGGCCTGTGGAAAGACTTCAGTAAAGCTTAGTTGAATCTGGATCTATTGAGGAATTAGGAGTAGACACCAAAGTGTGGTTCATGTGGATTTTAACCTTTCTGACTGTGCCTTCTTGGTGGCAGCGGCTGGAGAGCTAAAACCTACATTCCCAGACTCCCTTACAGCTGGCTTTTGTGATTCAGTTCCAACTATCTGATACCCTTGCTTGGGACTTAAACTAGGAATGGAATTAAGAAGGGAGAGAGGTGGGGTATCAGGCCTCCATTTTTTTACCAATGTCCCATAGTGGCAGAGACAGCATGGTTCCAGACCTGGTAGATATGGTGGCCTCCTGCGTGAGCCAGGAGCAACAGCTGCTTTGGCTAACTGCGTCCACAGTGTGGCTTTGGGGTTATTCCCAGAAACTAAGCCTGTGGTTTATTTCTTCAGCAGCCTTTCCCCCCAGTGATTCTCTGAGCCACTTAATACAAGGTATATTAATTTTCTAGGGCCTCCATAACAAATCACTACAAGCTGGATAGCTGAAAACAACGAAAAGTTGTTCTCTCATGGTTCTGGAGGCTGGAAGTTCAAAATCAAGGTGTCATCAGGGCCATGCTCCCTCTGACGTCTCTAACAAGGATCCTTCCTTGCCTCTTCCTAGCTTCTTGTGGTTACCAGCAATCTTTGGCATTCCTTGGCTTGTAGCTGCATCATTCCAATCTTTGCCTCTATTTTCACTTGGGCTTCTCTCTACGTACATCTCTGTGTCTTCACATGGTGTTCATATAAGGACATTAGTCACTAAATTTAGGACCCATTCTAATCCAGACTTTCTTTTAACTTAAGTAGTCACATCTGCAAATACCTTGTTTCCAAATAAAGTCACATTCTGAGGTTCCAGGTGGACATGAATTTTGGAGGGACACTATTCAACTCAGTGTACAGTGTAATAATCAATAATCTTACATTGCTCAAATTAGCTAGAATGAATTCTGTGCTCTGAAGCTGAACCCCACTGATTTGGATGACCTCGGAGGCTCCCAGCCGTCTCTGACATTGTAGGATTCTACTCTAAGTAGTGAGGTATTTGACCTGTGTTGTGATTGACAACTGTCAGCCTCAGGCACCAGCAACCATGCAGAAAACTTCATTGAAGGTGGGCTTCACTTATTTAAAGTCATCGTGATGATTCATTCATGCGTGGGGGAAGCAGCAACCCCCTTTCTCTTTTATGAAAACTGCAGGCTTACTTTTCGCTGTCCCTTGCCTTTTCTTCTCAACCCCACACAGTAGAGACAGCCTGCTTTGGTAGACTAGGGCTTTTCACACACAAGCAGTCCTTCAGTGTTGATTTTATTCTCAGCAAGAAAAACTTGCCTAAAGAATGAATTTCAAGTTAGGCCTGTAAGGAGCATTTCAATACAAAATTAGTGAAGTGATTAGGACTAGGAGGCGGTCACTAAGAAAGGGTTGAGGAGGAACCTGGAAATTCAGATGTAAGCCATGGAGATTGCCAGCTTTAGTTACCACTATGAGTACTTAGAATGTGCTGGGTGAGATATACATACATGTATATTTGTGTGTGTGTGTGTGTGTATTCTGAGTTTTATATATATAAACAGTATTTAATATTTAATTTGGTATTTAATAAATACTATTTATATATGGTATATGACTATAAGTACTATGATACCTATATAATGCTATAATTATGAGTATTTATATGCTATATATGAATATATATATATACTTATTAGTTTTCTAATACTGCCGTAGCAAATTAGCACACAATTGATGGCTTAAAACACAGCCATTATTATCCTGTAGTTCTGTAGGTCAGAGTCTGGGCACAGTGTGGCTCAACTGGCTTCTCTGCTCGGAGACTCACAAGGCAAAAATCAAAGGGTTGGCTGGGCTCTGGGGACGATTACACTTCCAAGCTCATTCAAGTTGCTGACAGAATTCAGCTCCTTGTGATTGTAGGACTGAGGGTGCCATCTCCAGACACATGGCCCCCTTCATCTTCAAGCCAACAATGGCTCATCAAATCCTTCTTATGCCTGGAACTTCTAACCTCCCTTTCTGCTGCCAGCTGGAGAAAGGTCTCTGCTTTTAAGGGTGGGGCGATTAGATTAGGTACACTCAGATATTCCAGGGTAATCTCCCTGTTTTAAGGTCAACTGATTAGTAACCTTAACTACATCTGCAAAGTCCCTTTTTGCCATGTCATGTAATACATCCATGGGAGTAACACCTGGAGGTGAAGGTCATGGTGCCAAAATTCTGCCTATGACAACACATACTGTCTAAGAAACTTGAATCTAAGGAAAATTGAGGCTAAACATCTTGCCTAGGGTTACACAGCTGGCAAAAGGCAGAACCATGTTTTCAGACATTCTTTCCACAGGTATTTATTGAGGGCACATGATGTGCCAGGAAGTGTTTTAAATGTGGAGGATATTGCAGTGAACTAAAGCATCAAAAAATCCTGCGCTCCTTCAGCTTGCAGTCTCCTGGAATTTATTTGACGCCTGCCTCTTACAGTCTCTTGCCTCCTTGCTTTGTAGCTCTTCTCATGGAGTTTTCCAGCTTCTCATGGCTCCAAGGTCAGGACTACCCCTCTTCCTGAACCAGTGGTGCCTGGGATTGAGACAGAGCACTAATCACACCTGCTTTCTGTGTGAGGCACCAACTCTGGGCACTCTTGTAGGCTGCCATTTATAGCTACACTTGACTCCAGTGAGGATCTAATCCAGAGTACAGGATCCCCACATCCCATCCTGCCTGGTCTCCCAGACTTCCTGTAGGAGGTGCTGTCCTGTCTAGCTCCTGTTGGCCCTTCTACAGGAGGCTGCATCCTTTGCTCGATCCTGCCCTCCCTCTCCCGGAAATGCAGGAAATGCTGTTGTGAGTGACCATCTTCTCAGAACCATGTACTGCCTGTCTGTAATACCCCCAGCGGGGATGTCCCTGACGCCTGCTCTGCCAGATGGACCAGACCAGGCTTGCCACTGCTTCTTGCCTGACTCATGCCAGCCATTGGCTGTTGGTCTGAGCACTGATGCCAGCAAGGTAATGTTAAAAAATGATTAAATCAAACAACTTACGTTGTACAAACAACTATTTAACACTTCATGAAGTGGGCAGTCTCCTTTAGGAGAACTGCAAAATGGGGCAGAAGGCAAGAAGCTTTTATAGGAAAAAGAATAAAGAACAAAGAACAAGGAAGAGACAAATAGGGAATATCTGATTGCCTGGTAGTCAACCTAGAGTTGGCTTGGCATTTGAGGGTTGGCTGACTGAATAAACTGCAATTCTGGTCAAGTGGAGCATTTACAGAGACACGAACGTTATCTAAATTTCAGTTTGCTGGTGTGGCACCCTTGGGAGGAAGCATTCCCTCTTGGGTCTAGAAATTTATTTCAACAGAGTAGAATTAAATTCTATTTTTCCATTATTTAGAAATGACCAGTTTGTTAAGTTGCTTAATGATTCATTTAATTTTCATAAATAAAAGCTCAGGAGCAGAAAAGTTTTGTAAAAATGAAAATTAAAAAATCCTGTTAATTTTATCTCCATAATATCTCTCACATTGCTCCTTTGGATGTCCTTCTCCACTGCCATATCAGCATGGTAAGAGTATTAAAGATTACCCAAATTCTTTCTTTCTTTTTTTTCTTTTTTTTTGCTGAGGAAGATTTACCCAGAGCTAACATTTGTTGCCAATTTTCCTCTTTTTGCTTCAGGAATATTTGCCCTGAACTAACATCTGTGTAAGTCTTCCTCTATTTTGTATGTGGTCGCTGCCACAGCATGGCCACTGATGAGTGGTGTAGATCTGAGCCTGGGAACTGAACCCAAGGCCGCTGAAGCAGAATGCGCTGAACTTAACTACTAGGCCATGGGGCTAGCCCCCAAAATTATCTCTTGATCTGATTTCATTTCTTCTCCCCTCAAATTTTGTCCCATTCAGTCAGCAGCGTTTAATATCTGAGGGGAAGATGGTATCACAGAAAACAAACAAAAGTCAAACAACCAAATCTGTGGAGAAAGTGAGTCAGCTTATTGGCCTCTGATGATCAAAAGTTGAACTTCATGTGCAAATAAGCATATCTGATCACCCACTTCTTTCCTGCTCCCCTACTCTCAGCCTTGCCTATCTAGATAAAGCTTCCACAGGCTGAGGGAGGCAAAACATTTAGAGTGAGCTAGGAAGGAGTAGACATTGTGGGATGCCGAGAATGTGCTGTAATTGAAATACTAGATTGCTTGTGGGGATCTGAGGTGGACGTGACCTGCGTCTCATGTTTCAGGCAGATCCTGAGAAGATGAAAGTCATCCAGAGCTTCCCATCCCCCATCTTGGAGCATTATAGTGATGGAGCTCTGTCGGTGTGTAGGCTGATGGGTCTGTGTAGCCTCGCCCAATTTCCTGGATATCTGGCACAGGCACGGAAACAGTTAAATGCTTCCCAAATACCTTGGAGGGTGGTGGGAGAGGCTGTGAGAGCTGGATCTGCAGCCTGCGATGATTTGAACCATTAGAGTCAATAGTTGTCTGCAAGGACATCTGCCAGGAACATGAATCCCAAGTGGTGCTAGTGGCAATATCAGTCATGAGGAATGATGACCAATTGTCTCCTGCCTGTCTCTTGGCCCTAAGTCAGTCCCTCTGCTGCTATCCCCAGGGACACAGACACCCCATCAGCAAGGGGTGAGAGAAGACCCTGTGTATCAGTCTGGGTTCTCCAGAGAAACAGAACCAATAGGATACTTATCTCTCTAGAGAGAGGGAGATTTACTATAATGAATTGGCTCATACGGTTGTGGAGGCTGAGAAGCCCAAGCTCTGCAGTACGCGAGCTAGAGACCCAGGAGAGGCGATGGTATAGCTCTGGTCCGAGTCCAAAGGTCTGAGAACCAGGAGAGCTGATGATGTACGTTCAAGTCAAGTCTGAGGCTGAAGGCAGGGGGAGGCTGATGTCTCAGCTGGAAGACAGTCAGGTAGAGAGAAAGAATGATTTCTTATTCAGACTTTTATTCTATTCAGGCCTTAAACAGAATGGATGAGGCCCATCCAGATTGGAGAGGGCTATCTGCTTTATTCAGTCTACCAATTCTAATGTGAATCTCATCCAGAAACACCCTCACGGACACACTCAGCATAATATTTCACCAAATATCTGGGCACTCCGTGGCCCAGTCAAGTTGGCACATAAAATTAAGCATCACGCCCTGATTGGACTGAGATTACCCAAACTGACAGAAAACATGCTGCTGTCTCTGTGTGCAGAGGGTGCTCACAATAAAACTTGAATTGAAGAATGAGAAAAACGAAGCTGCCTTTCTTGCAGATCTGAGTCTATGGCTTGAGCTGACTTCCCTGCTCTGACACCCAGTCTTCACAGACGCAACTGAGAGCCGTGTCGTTCCGGAAGCCTTTCTGGACTCACGAATGGAAGCACTCTCCACTTCCTGTCCCATGATACTGCCTCTCCCTGAAGGTATCTGTGGCTCTTGCAGCCATCTCTGTACCCCGCAAAGCCCCCAGCACAGAGACTTGCATGAAACAGGAGCTCAGGAAATGCCTTTGAATGAATGAATGATCAGAAAATCTGTCTCTTTCATGTGTATTAAAGTCACAAACAAATTAGAGGGGAGGGGAAGGAAGCACAGGAGGAGTGTCTACTGGGAAGAGCACTGGGCAAGGTATGTGGAACCCAGAGCTTGGTCTGGGTTCTGCTACTAAGCACCTAAGAGGCCCTGGCACATTGCTCAGCCTTTCTGAGCATCAATTTCCTTGCCTTTATGACTGGCATTCTAATACCTGTCCTGCCTACCTCAGAAGCACTGGGAGCTTTGAAGGAGATTGGATGGAATGTCTCATGTGGAAGCACACAAAGTGTTATAACAAGGCTATAAAATGTGTGGTGGATTTGTTGTTGTTTCATGGGTGTATGTGCTGTGTCCACAGATTATAAATTCCTTGAGATCAGGAGACGCGGATCTTGCTTATTCCTAGAGTTCCAAGGACAGTGAAGAGCTGGCTGGGGGCTCGACACCTACCTACCCATGTGAACGTGCAGTGGTGCTGCAAGGACTTGTTCATGGGGAACGATGATCCCTGAACTTAAAGGATTGTGTCTTGTCATTACGTGGGTGAGAAAACTACACAACTGGTTTAGTGAAAGGAAGTAAACATGGAAATGACTCCCCAGCTCTTCTGGGGAAGGGCCAGGTGCAGGACCCATGCCTGTATAAGGTCTTGTGTTGAGTGCAGGTGAGACAAAAAGATTCCTGAAGATCCCATCCCTGCCATTCCTTGGGCTGTTGAGCACCTGCAGCGTCCTAGGCAGTGGGCTTCTGCTGTGTTCATGCAGGCAGCTCTCCCAGGAACCCCAGGTGGTGAGGATCATTATCCTTGTTTTGCAGTTGAGGCAACTTGGAGGATGATAAAGTTGAAGTAACGTCCCCAGCAAATGCCTTCTAGAACTGGGATTCAAACTGGTGTCTTGGTGCAAAGCCCTTGGTTTTTCCGTTACATTATATGGAGTATGAGTCTGGTTTATAATTTAGAATTTTGCACAAGCTCCATTTTTTTTTTCTTAAAAGAAAAAAGGAAAGCATACTGACAGGTGGATTCTTTTAAATGGTACTCTTAGAAATTATTATGTTATGGGGTACCAGTTCGTTGTCAGGCTCTGGTTTTTAATTTTCCATGAAAATTGCTTTGCATCTGTAGCCACTTTGGTCTAACATGCTTTCCTCCCTCTTCAGTGAATATTGTCAAATATTTGCAACAATCCCCTAGATATTTTGTGCTAACCAAGAACTTGGTTGTTCTTTTCGTTTTTAAATGATTAAATTAAAATTTACCCTTGAAGGGTTAGGACTCTGAAAACAGACCATTTTGTTGGTTCCAGGCACAGGAAACAAATCTACACGGAAAGAGAGGGGTCAGATTAATATAACTGTGGTGACCCCTACATCCCCGTGCACCCGGGCTTGGGAGTCTGGGCAGCTTGTAGCCTGCCTGTAAAAGGCTCCCTGCCCTTGGGCAAGAGAAAAGAAGTAGAGCCGAGGAGAGAGTAATGCAAAAAGAAGAAGGAGAAAATGAGTTGTAGGCGAAGAAGGGAAGACTGCAATTGTAACTTTAAGTATTTCAAACGTTTTGGGGACTACACAGTGTTTAAGGAAGATATAGTTCCTGAAATATCAGGTTCATATAATGTATCACATGAGTAAGCTCTTCACTTTGCAAGTATTTTCTGAGCCTTTTGTCAGTGCCCAGCTATGTTTTCATTCTAGTGGTGGACATGCGCCACTTTTCTTCTTCCTCCTGGTCACTGAGATTAAGGGATATTTAATTGAGTCTGCAGGCAGTCCACAAATGTGTAAGGAGGACGTACTACGTATAAGGTACTGGCTTGGGCACTGGTGAGAGGAAAAGATGCATTAGGAATCGCAACCCCGTCTTCTCAGAGCTACCAGTTCTGCAAAGGAACTAATTCACAATAATGAGAGGCAGAGACCACACAAACATAAAATGGGAGAGTGTTACAGAAGAAAGAGAGGTTATTATTTGTGGAGATGTGGTAGTACTTCCTGCAGGAGGTGATATTAAACCAGTGTTTACCTATGTGAATACCAGCAAGAGGTTACTTTCTGGGCAAGGAGGATGTGGACGTAGAGAGTGAAGGGCATGTGTGAGAATGTATATTTGGCTGGATTAAAAGGTGATTGAAAACAGTAGTCAGAGATGAGCCTGGAAAAGCTGGCTGGGGCCAGATTGCAGAGAGCTTTTAATGGCAGCTGTAGTAGTCAGGGTTTGCTCAGAGAAGCAGAACCATCACAAATATTATGGAATAATGATCTATTATAGGAATTTGACAGTATATGATTGTGCGAAAAGCTGTAGTATTTTGGCTTTCTATTATTGTGTAACAAACCACCCCAAAACTTAATGGCTTAAAAAGACAACCATTTTACCTGCTCATGATTCTGTGGGTTGGCAGGGGCTCAGTTGGGTGGCTCTTCTCCTGGTGTCACTTGGGGTTTGTTGTGTGGCTAGGTGGAAATGTCCGAGATGGCTTCACTTACATATCTGTTGCTTAGCAGGGATGGCTGGGAGGCTGTGACCTCTCTCTCTCCACATAGCACTTTTCATGTGGCTAATTTAGATGCTTTCCATGGTGGCTGGATCCCAAAAACAAGCATTCCGTAGGACAAACCTCAATGTTCAAATGCCTATCAAGCCTCTGCTTGCATCATGCTTGCTAGTGCCCCATTGGTCAAGTCTAGAGTCAGAGTAGGAGGGGACTACACAAGGGCATGAATACTGAGAGATGTGCACCATTGGGGGCCATCAGAGTAACCATCTACCACACCAGGCAAAGGGATTAGGGATTTTTTTCAGTAGGTAATAGGAAGTGATTGAAATATTTGGAGAGGAAAGTGATGTAATCAGATTATTGCTTTGGGAAGACTCTCTGGGAGTAGTGTTGTAGGATGGTGTGGAGACACACGAGGCAGGGAGTTTAATTAAGAGACCATTACAAATAGCCAAGGTGAGAGGAGATGGGTGTGGAACTAGGGTATGTGTCATCCAACTGCTTATATGCTTTCAGATCTATTCCTCTCTCTTCCCCTGATTACAAGGAAGCTGACTCCTGCAGTCTGTTTCCCAGGTTCCACATCAACTGTCAGTTGGTTTCCTGCTGGTTTGGCCAATGAGAGGCACTGATGGAAGAATGAAGGGAAAGAGGAAGGAAGGGTATTTCTCTTTTGCTCTCTCTGCTTTAGTACTTCTGACAGCAGCAGTAACTTCTCTGTGGCTCCAGCTTTGGTAATCCTATCTTCCATTTTTGCTTCTCCAAGGTGGGAGTGGTAGCAACTTACCATTGCATTAATTTCTGGATTTCTTGATTATCCCTTGTTTAGCTTCTTGGTTCTTCTATCACCTATAGAGCTAACATTCTGTATTTGAGTCTCCCTATTTTAAATAATTAGAGTAGTTTCTATTTTCATGGTTCAATCCTGGCTGATACAGCAGGCCAGCAGGAATAGAGAAGAGGAAACACATAGAAAAATGAATACATAGGACTTTGAAAATAATTATACAGGTAAGTATTTTAGAAGATCAACAGACATGGAAGGTGATTTGGAATTTTTGAATCTGGGTAACTGAGAGCATGGCAGTACGAGTAAGGAAGTAGAATAGTCAGGAGGGGAAGTAACCCTTGGAGAAAGATGATGAGTTCAGTTTGGACACGCTGAATGTTTTGGTTGGTGGGTTATTTAGATGATGATGATCACTAGGCAGATGGGAGAAAGGTTGGAGGCAAGAGTTTAGCTTTTGGCTCCACATGAGTAGAAGTGGTTGTTGAGGTTGTGAAATCTTATGAGATTGCTGGCAGAATAGGAATAAAAATAAAAACTTAAGAATTCCTATACTTAGGGAGAATTGGAGTAAAGAGGAGTCAAAGAAGAAAAGTTCAAGGAGATGGGACAGAACCATGAAAAACATTATTACAAAAGCCAAGGAGAGAGTTTCAGATAGGAGAGGGTGTTTTAGTTTTCTGTTGCTGCCGTAACAATTTACCGCACACTGAATGGCTACAACAACGTGAATTTATTATCTCCAGCTCTGTAAGTCACAATTCTGGCAAAGGTCTTACCTGGCTAAAGTCAAGATGTCACAGCTCTGTGTTTTTCTCTGGAGGTTCTAAGGGAGAACCTGTGTCCTTACTCTTTAGAGCAGTTGGCAGAATTCACTCTCTTGGGGTTGTAGGACTGAGGTCCCATTTCCTTGCTGATTATTACCTGAGGGCCCTTCCCAGATTCTAGAGGCTCTCTGCATTCCTTGGATCCTGGCTGTCTTACTCCTTCATCAGCAGGTGTGGGTTGAGTCATCTCATGCTTTGAATCTCTCCTCTTTCTTCTTCCATCATATCTGACTCACCCTTGGCTTTAAAAGGCTCATGTGATTGGATTTTACCCACCTGAGGAATTCATGAAACTCTCCTTATATCAAGGTCTATACCCTTAATCACATTTGACAAGTCCCTTTTGCCACAGAATGCAATATATGCACAGGGAGTTGGACTTGGGCATATTTGGGGGGTCATTATTCTACCTACCGCAGAGGATAAACCATTACTGTCATGTGGTACAAAGGCCAAATGGAGTGAGAAATAAGAAAAGAACTTTGGATTTGGTCTTTTGGGATAAATGCTTCCACGAAGTGATGAGGGCAGAGGACAGCTTACTGGGTTTAATGGAGCATGCGTGTGGACAGGAGGTGGAAACAGAGTTATGCAGCGGGCAGAGCTGTGGGGGTTGTTGTTCACAAACATAAAATGCTCAGCGCAGTGACTTGGAGATAGCCAGAGCTCGGTACTTGTTTATAAAGTGCAGACCTCTCTCTCCAGTAGTTTGGTGACCAAGTGAAGGAAAACAGAAGCACATTTGAAGACTAAAGGAAATTCCTGGAAAAATAGACGGAAATGGAAAATGAAAAAGTGGGTGGAGAAGAGAGTAACTGGAGAAGAGCTGTGAGGGTTACTCAGGAAATGGAAAGGTGTGGGCCCAAGTCAAGTTGAAGGGTTAGCTATAAAAAGGAGGAAGAATCTTTGTACTTAAGAAGAAAGAAAAGGATGTACAAAACATATTTATAAGTAAAAGGGAAAGGAGATGGAGATGATTGCGTCAGAGATGCTGCAGTCTTCTTTGAAGAGGATTGTAGCTATTTGCATACGACCATGAGGGGTGTGGGGAGGTAGGGCTGGGGGCATAGAAGCTTGCATTGAACAGTTCCCAGAAGTTCACCTGTTTTTTTCTGCAATTGCTTCCTTGTTTTTTCTGCTCCTCCATCACATGCCAGGCAGAAGGTAACCAACTCAGATCTCCCAAGTTTGCAACTGCTTCATTCAAAAACTGGGTCAGACTGACTAACTCTTAATTCTAATGCTGAATTTTTAGGAAGAAATAATTTGGTTCATCTCAGTTCAGATGCCTCCCTTAATCTCATCAGCCCTGACTGAAAGGAGCCCGTTCTTGGGAACAACTCGGCAGTCATTTCCCAGAGGAGGTGGTGAGAACCCCACAGGCTGCACTAGTAGTAGGATAGTTTTAAGGAGTACACTTAAACCAGTAAGCCTGGAAGCAGGAGCAGATGAACAGCTGAGGCTTGTAATCACAATGCTGATCAGGGTTAGATTATTACTGGGGCTGAGGCTTGGTGGTGTTTACTGAGGGTTACTATGGATCAGTGAATGGAAGAAAGCATGAGAGGTTGGTCTTGAAAGAACTGTTTAAGGTTATATCAAAAATTAAAAGAAAAAAAAGGAAAAAGGAAAAACCTACCAGGAAAAGAGGAGTTTGAAGTGAGGAAAATTGAAAAGGAAAGCCATTTGAAAAAACCCACTTGACAATAGTTACTGTGCCAGCCTGTTGGCTAACCTCCATGACCAGGGCAGAGGGCCTGTCCTTGGAGGTTGGCTGTAATCACCCAGGACGCTCCAATCAGACCTAGGATGTAACATTCCAGGAGCCCTGGTATAGCCTGCTAAACTCAAAAATTCTGAACAGATTAAAATAATGCCAGGCATTAATGTGGCTTTGCTGAGTGAATTTCCTTCCTTCAATTAACATGATTATTATCATTGTTGTTAAATTAAATTATTTCATGTGTGAAGAAGCCAATTTTCAGAAATTAAATTGCCTTGTTGAGTGTTTTCTAGGCCACAGTCATTGAAGACCAGAGGTCTGAAGATGGTACCAAAAAGGCAACCCCAGATACATAAATCCTTCATCCAGGTAAGTAAACAAGATAATTGAAGGCACATGTACTCTCCTCTGCACAATGACTGTGTTCCATTTTCATGGCATGTGTATCAGAGTCTACATGAATATTGAGGGCCCATCATTGTGGGTACACCTGTTATGATCCTCTTTGGAAACATAATCACAAATGGGTTGAGGCCCTTTCATGAATGAAGGGCAGAGAAGAAGCTCTCATTATAGAAGTAATACCACTTAAATATTTATGATGAGTTTCACATCACTGAGAATATTAGTTCTTAATGAGAACATCAATAGGCCCATAGCTAGAATGAGGTGAAAGCCACTACTAGTCCTAATGCATCAGCTGAAATGGTCCCACTGATGCAAGCCCATACTTGACTTTCTTTGTTATTCATTACCAAGAAGAAGAAATAAATCTCAGTATCAGACTTGCTGGAGAAAAATAATTCACTTCAATGCTATCTCTGTTAACCTAAGTTTTATTCTTTCCCTGAGAATCTGCTACATCAACACACACTGATCATCTTTGACTACAAAGTCAAGAATTTAATGGATTTAACTTCTTTTCATAGAAGATTTCTCAAGGGGAAACTTTTTGTGCTAACATTTTACTCTCAATTGCTCAAGGCATTGCTTAACAGTGTTACAATCACGTATGAGTTCAAAGCCAATTTAAGATCAAGTAACCATCAGGTTATAGGTAGGTTGTTAAGTATACATACTCTCCTTCAGTTGATAAGATTTCTCCTTAGACTCTTTTCCATTATTTTTCTTTTTACAATGATTTAGGATTTTATTTAAAGAAGTCCATACAATTAATGTCTCTTAAAAGTAAGGACATTATGCTTTCCTCCTCTTCTGACGTTTTCTAGAGCAACTCTGTCCAATACAACTTCCTGTAATGAAAGAATGTTCTGTGTTTGCTGTCCGACACAGTAGCCGTGAGACGTATGGCTACTGAGCACTTGAAATGTGACTAGTATGCTTGAGGAACTGAATTTTTAATTTCCTTTAAATTCAATTATTCTAAACTTAAGTTTAAGTAGCCAAAGTGGCTATTTAGCACTTGAAATGTGGCTAGTGTGATTAAGGAACTGAGTTTTTCATTTAATTAAACTTAAATAGCCACATGTGGTTCTTGTCTACCATATTGGGTAGAGCAGATGTAGAACATTTTCATCACTGTAGGAAATTCTATTGGACATTTCACTTCTAGAAATTATAAAATTCTTCAAAAGTAGGGAGCAAGTAGTCTTCTTGGTAACCCTCAGCTCCTAATGTAGTATGGAGAATGCAATTGTACATGTACTTATTGCTTGATCAGCTTCATAATAGGAAAGCCTGCTTTTTGAAGGGCCCATTTTTCATTTCTGGCCTTTGATTCATTATAAAATATACTTCTAACTCTTGCAGTTCCTTGCTGCTTTAGGATTACTGTATTTCCCTTTTTCAATTCTTAGGTAGCTGTTAGAGCTAGTTACAACCACGCAGTATGATGACTGTTTTGGTTTGCTCTGTCACACTCCTGATAATGTAGGTAACAGAATAAAAATAAAACCAAAACAAAAATCATTATTTATCAAAATGAGTATAATGTTTTAATCACAGTATATAATTCAGAGTAAGATTTAAAGAAAATCTAATATTTAGATACAGTGGGGTACATCTCAGTACACTTTACATGTAATGGATCACTGCACAATGTAATTGTGATTTTTTTCCCTCCTCATTGTGTATTCTACCTGTGGATTCCCAGTCTCCTCTGGTTTACCTTTTCTCCCAACTTTTTTCCTTGATCACAGATTGCGCTGAAGAACTATGCATACCGTAGTCCCTCCTTATCTGCAGTTTTGCTTTATGAGGTTTCAGTTACCTGCAGCCAATTGCAGTCCAAAAATAATGCTACGTCTCCAAGCTTACGTTATTCCCCTCACTTCATCTCATCATGTAGGCATTGTATCATCTCGCAGCATCACAGAAGAAGGGGGGGAGTACAGTACAATAAGATATTTTGAGAGAGAGAGACTACATTCACATAATCTTTATTACAGTATACTGTGATAATTGTTCTATTTTATTATTAGTTATAGTTGTTAATCTCTCACCATGCCTAATTTATAAATTAAACTTTATCATAGTTGTGTACGTATAGGAAGAAACATAAGATATGTAGGGTTTGGTTCTATCCGTGGTTTCACGCATCCACTGGGGGTCTGAATCTGTGGATTCAGGCATCCACAGATAAGCAGGGACTACCGTACTGTAAAATCTAAAGTGGAAGCACACAGACGACCTATGGTGTTGAGGGAGAACGACAGTCAAGACAAGGATAGAGGTTATTGCAAATCTGGTCCTCTGGTTTCTGAATTCCTTAATTCTTCATATGTGGGTTACGTGAACACACCAGGCATCCAGGCTTATCCTGGTTCCAAGCATAGGAGATGCGTAAGTCTCCCCAGACCCACGCTGTAGGCCTGGGTATGAGGTGCTAACCATCTGGCTAATCTAACCCTCGTGATATGCCTCCATTTTGGAAATGTAAATTTCTGGTTTGATGGTTTTAACCTAGTTAAGCTTCTTCCTTACTCCCTTAATTGGAGCCTTGGCCTTGATTTCTGGAATGCCTTTCTGGCATGAGGCTTTCTTCCAGGACTTTAGTGACTGGAGTTCTCCTACATTTTAGTGGTCACTTTTCTGTCTGGACTTCTGAATAGAACCCACCCAAAATTTCTTATCATTTCCTCCTCTTTCTTATTGGAGCCTCCTGTAGCCCTCATGTTGGGGCCCACTGTTCATGACTTCAGCCACAACAGGAAATTGCTACAGTCACTAAATGTTATGCTTTATGGGAAGTATTTTCCTCAGGTCTGCTCCACCTGGGGAGGAGAAACTGTGGGTCTGGTTCCCTTCCATTGGCTCATCCCATCTACTGGCTGCACCCCACCCATGCCCTGCTCAGGAAGTCTGACCAAAGACCTCAGTGAAAACTATACACAGATGTTTTATTCCCTAATACTTACCGTGCACCCACTTTGTAGCTATTCTAGACACAGGAGATACTGCAAAATTCCTACCCTCATGAAGCTCAGATGAAACCTGATGCTAACATCGTGTGCATGTGTGTGTGTGTGTGTGTTTGTGTGTGTGTGAGAGAGAGAGAGGGGGATTTGATTTGGAATTTTCTACCATTGTTATCTGCTTGCCAAGTTGTAGAGATTTTTGCAATACGTATAATCTACTTAAAATATAATATTTAATAACTATAGGAATTCACTTTTCTATCTGTCCTATATTGTTTATAATGTACCATTTTATTACTGTAGTTACCAAGTTCAGCTACCTAGTGTGTGTAACAGGAACAGGAATTCTGGTTGATTATATTCATTTAGAGGCTGGTCTAAATGTCACTCAGCTATGCACATGCAAGACAGAAATTTACTCTCTTGTAGTGAAGTAATAGTGTGTCTTTTGTTTAAATAAATATCACATAATAGTTGCTATTTGTTTTAGATTAATATCAAATATTATCAGTTTAGAAAATTCTCTATATCAAATTCAGCCAAATAATGCTATACCCACCCCCACAAAAGGGTGAACAAGCATGAACATTTATATTGTATATTATGTGGAAATCACTGATGCATTAGCATTTTGACGTTAGATCATAAGCATACTCTTCAAGGAACTCTTCTTTTATTCAAACTGAACTGGGAGACAGAAATCTCCACTAATGGTTGTATTTCAATGATACCTAAAATAATTGGTTTGAAATTCAGCAAGTTAACTTTTGTCTTCCCTGGTATCAATTGACTACTGCATGCGTTGCTCAATTATGGGAATGTGTTCTGAGAAATGCCTTGTTGGGAGATTTTGTCATTTTGTGAACATCATAGAGCATACTTACACAAACTTAGATGGTATAGCCTACTACACACCTGGGCTGTATGGCACTCATCTTATGGGACCACTGTTGTATATGTGGTCCATTGTTGACCAAAACATCATTATGCGGTGCATGTCTGTATGTAATCTTAGTTTGCTGGTTCATCATCATCAGGATGGAGGTGGTTGTGTTAAACCAGCCGGCACATACTAGTTACTCATGTGTTCACTAACTATTGAATAAGTGTCCTAATTAAATAGAATCTGTGCATCATACTGTTTTACTTTAAATTCTGGTAAAATACACATAACATAAAACTACCATCTTAACCATTCTTAAGTACACAGTTCAGTGGCTTTTAAGTCATTCACATTTTGTGCTACCATCACCGCCATTCATCCATAGAACTCTTTTCATCTGGCAAAACTAAAACTCTGTACCCATTAAGCAATAAGGCCCATTTCCTCCTACCCTCAGACTCTGGCAACTACAATTCTACCTTCTGTCTCTATACATTTGACTACTCTAGGTACTTTGTATAAGTGGAATCATACAGTATTTGTCCTTTTGTGACTGGCTTATTTCACTTAACATATGTCCTCAAGGTTCATCCATGGTGTAGCATGTGTCAGAATTTCCTTCCTTTTTACGGCTAAATAATATTTTGTTGTATGCATATACCACATTTTGTTTATCCATCCATCCATCAATGGACACTTGTGTTCATCCATTTTTTGGCTGTTGGGAATAATGCTGCTATGAACATGGGTATATAAATATTTCTTTAGGGTCTTGCTTTCAATTCTTTTGGATGTACACCCAGAAGTAAAATTGCTGGGTCATATAGTAAGTCAATGTTTAATTTTTTGAGGAACTGTCATACTATTTTCCACAGCAGCTGTACCATTTTACACTCCCACCAACACACAAGAGTTTTATTTACTCCACATCCTGCCAACACTTGTCATTTCTGTTTTTGTGGGTTTTTTTGATACTAGCCATCCTAATGAGTATGAAAGGGCATCTCATTGTGGTTTTGATTTGCATTTCTCTAATGCTTAGTGATGTTGAGCATCTTCTCCTGTGCTTTTTGGCCATTTATATATCTTCCTTGAAGAAATGTGTGTTCATGTCCTTTTTTAACTGTATGTTTTTGTTATTGTTCACTTGTAGGAGTTCTTTCTATATTCTGGAAATTAACTCCTTATCACATTTTTGATTTGCAAATATTTCATCCTCTTCTGTAGGTTGCCTTTTTCATTCTGTTGAGTGTGCCCTTGGATGCATAGATGGCTTAAATTTTGATATAGTCCCATTTATCCATTTAAATTTTTGTTGCCTGTGCTTTTGGTGTCATATCCAAAAAATCATTGCCAAATCCAATGTCATGAAGCTTGACCCTTATGTTTTTACCTCAGAGTTTTATAGTTTTAGCTCTTCCATTTAGGTCTTTGATTCATTTTGAATTAATTTTTGTATATAGGGTTAGATAAGCGTCCAACTTCATTCTTTTTTATGTGGATATTCCATTTTCCACAGCACCATTTGTTGAAAAGACTATTCTTTCCCCATTGAATGGTCTTGCCACTCTTGTCAAAAATTGTTTGGCCATACATGTGAGGGTTTATTTCTGCCCTCTCTATTCTATTCTATTGATCAACATGTTTGTCTTTATTCCAGTATCACGCTCTTTTGGTTACTGTAACTTTGTAATAAGTTTTGAAGTCCAGAAGTGTGAGACCTTCAACTTTGTTTTTCTTTTTCAATGTTGTATTGGCTGTTTGGCATGCCTTGAGGTTCCATATGAATTTCAGGATGGATTTTTCTATTTCTGCAAAAAACGTTGATGAGATTTTTATAGAGATGACATTGAATCTATAGATCACTTCAGGTAGTAGTGACATCATAACAACATTAAATATTTCAATCCATGAACATGGGATGTCTTTTCATTTATTTGTTCTTTAATTTCTTTCAACAACATTTTGCAATTTTCAGTGTTCAAGACTATTGCCCTCTTGGTTAAATTCATTCCTAAGTATTTTACTCTTTTTGATGATATTGTAAGTGGGATTTTAAGAAATTTCCTTTTAGAATTGTTTATTGTTAGTGTACATAGCTGAATTTTGCTTGTTGATGTTGTATCTTGCAAATTTGCTGAATTTGCTTTTAATTATAACAATTTTTTGTGGTATCTTTAGAGTTTTCTACATATAAGATCATGTCATCTATGAACAGAGATAATTTTACTTCTTGCTTTCTGATTTTGATGCCTTTTATTTATTTTTCTTCCCTAATTCCTGTGGCTCAGACATCCAGTATTATGTTGAATAGAAGTAGTAAAAGCAGTTATCCTTGTCTTGTTTTCCAATCTTGAAGGAAAAGCTTTCAGTTTTTCACCGTTAAGTATGATATTAGCTGTGGGCTTTTCATTTACAGACTTTATTATGTTGAGGTGGTTTCCTTTTATTCCTAGTTTGTTGAGTGTTTTATTATGAAAAGTTATTGAATTTTGTGAAATGCTTTTCTGCATCAACTGAGGTGACCATATAGATAATTTCCTTAATTCTGTTTATGTGATGTACTACATTGATCGATTTTTGCATATTGAACCATCCTTTCATTGCAGGAGTAAATCCCACTTGGTCATGGTGTAAAATCATTTCACTGTGCTGTTGAATTCTATTTCCTAGTATTTCTTGAGGCATCACACTGTTTTGATTTCAGGAGACGCTCTTCTCATAATATACAAGAGGAAACTAAGACTTTGGGAGGGAGGTGATCTCTTCAAAGTCATGCATCTGGATATTATTGTTAAAGTTGAGTCTAGAATCCAAAATTCCTGAATCCCCTGTGTTTTTTGTTTATTTATTTATTTGAGTTCATAATAGTTTACATCATTGTGAAATTTCAGTTGTACCTTATTTCTTGTCTGTCACCGCATAAGTGCTCCCCTTCGTGTCATGTGCCCACCCCCCACCACGCTTCCCCTGGTAACTGTTTTATTTGTCCATGTGTTAGTTCATATTCCACATATGAGTGAAGTCATCTGGTGTTTGTATTTCTCAGTCTGGCATATTTCGCTTGGCATAATTTGCTCCAGGTCCATCCATGTTGTTGCAAATGGGATGATTTTGTCTTTCTGGCTGAGTAGTATTCCATTGTATACATATACCATGTCTTCTTTATCCAATCATCAGTCGATGGACACTTGGATTGTTTTGATGTCTTGGCTATTGTGAATAGTGCTGCAATGAACATAGGGGTACATATGTTACTTTGGACTGTTGATTTCAAGTTGTCTGGGTAGATACCCAGTAGAGGGATAGCTGGGTCATGTGGTAGTTCTATTTTTAGTTTTTTGAAGAATCTCCATACTGTTGTCCATAGTGCCTGCACCAGTTCACATTCCCACCAGCAGTGTATGAGGGTTCCCTTTTCTCCACACCCTCTCTAACTTTTGTTACTTTTAGTCTTAGTGATTGTAGCCATTTTAACAGGCATAAGGTGGTATCTTAGTGTAGTTTTGATTTGCATTTCCCTGATGAGTAGTGATGTTGAACATCTTTTCATGTGTTTATTGGCCATCTGTATATCTTCTTTGGAAAAATGTCTGTTCATATCCTCTGCCCATTTTTTGATCAAGCTGTTTGGTTTTTTGTTGTTCAGTTGTGTGAGTTCTTTATATATTATGGAGAGTAAACCCTCATCAGATAGATCATTTGCAAATATTTTCTCCCAATGGGTGGGTTGTCTTTTTGTTTTGATCTTAGTTTCTTTTGCCTTGCAGAAGCTCTTTAGTCTGATGAGCTGCTACTTGTTTATTTTTTCTTTTGTTTCCCTTGTCTGAGAAGACATGTTATTTGAAAAGATCATTTTAAGTTCCATGTCAAAGAGTGTACTACCTATATTATCTTCCCAGAGTTTTATGGTTTCAGGACTTATCTTCAAGTCTTTGATCCATTTTGAGTTTATTTTTGTGTATGGTGTGAGATAATGGTCTACTTTCATTCTTTTGCATGTGGCTATCCAATTTTCCCAACACTATTTATTGAAGAGAATATCTTTTCTCATTATATATTCTTGGCACCTTTGTCAAAGATTAGCTATCTGTATATGTGTGGTTTTATTTCTGGGCTTTCAGTTCTGTTCTGTCGATCTGTCTGTTTTTGTACTAGCACCATGCTGTTTTGATCATTATGGCTTTGTGGTACATTTTGAAGCCAGGGATTGTGATGCCTCCAGCTTTGTTCTCTTTTCTCAGGATTGCTTTAGCAATTTGGGGTCTTTGTTTGCCCCATATGAATTTTAGGATTCTTTGTTCTATTTCTGTGAAGAATGTCACTGGGATTCTGATTGGGATTGCACTGAATCTGTAGATTGCTTTGGGTAGTATGGACATTTTAATGTTGTTTATTTTTCCAATCCGTGTGCATGGAATCTCCTTCCATCTCTTTATGTCATTATCTATTTCTTTCAAAAATGTCCTATAGTTTTCATTGTATAAGTCTTTCACCTCCTTAGTTAAATTTATTCTAAGTACATTATTCTTTTTGTTGTGATTGTAAATGGAATTGTATTCTTGAGCTCTCTTTCTGTAACTTTGTTACTAGAGTACAGAAATGCAACTGATTTTTGTAAGTTGATTTTTTACCCCGCAACTTTACTGTAGTTGTTAATTATTTCTAATAATTTTCCAATAGATTCTTTAGGGTTTTCTATATATAAGATCGTGTTGTCTGCAAACAGTGAGAGTTTCACTTCTTCACTGCCTATTTGGAGAATTCCCTGTGTTTTTAATTGGCTTGAGTTTTGAAAGCCAATTAGGATCAAAACAAATCTTCCTCTTTTTGCTTGAGGAAGATTGTCGCTGAGCTAACATCTATGCCAATCTTCCTCTATTTTATGTGGGATACCACTATAGTGTGGCTTGATGAGCGGTGCTAGGTCCATGCCCAGGATCCGAACCTGTGAACCCCAGGCCACTGAAGCGAAGTGCATGAACTTAACCACTACACCACCGGTCCGGCCCTGGCGGACTCCTTTTTATTTGTAGAGATCTGTGATTCTTACCTTGCTGGCACATTGACGTCACCTAGGGAGCAAATAGTACGGTCTGGATTCTACTCCTGGAGATTCTAATTTGGTAATTTAATTGGGTTTGAGGTGGGGAGGAGCACGCAGGCAATGATTGAGAGATATACATATTTATTTATTTATATGTTTACATTTATTTATTTATTTAGTGTGTGTGGGAGAGATCTCTCATTTATTTATTTTAAAACTTTTAAAAATAACCTTTATTTTTTAGAGAAGTTTTAGGTTCATAGCAAAGTTGAGAGGAAAGTACAGAGATTTCCCCTATACTCCCTGCCCCGACTCATGTATAGCCTCCCCAATTATCAACATCCCCCACCAAAGTGGTACATTTGTTACAACTGATGAATCTACATTGACACATCATTATCACTCAAAGTCTATAATTTACATTAGGGTTCATTCTTGATGTTGTACATTCCATGGGTTTGGACAAATGTTTTATGACATGTATCCACCATTATGGTATCAAACAGAGTACTTTCACTGCCCTAACAATCTACTATACTCCACTTATTCATCCCTCCCTCCTCATTAACCCCTGGCAATAACTGATCTGTTTGCTTTTTACTGATATGCCACAGTTTATTTATCCATTCACCTACTGGAGGACATCTTGGTTGCTTCCAAGTTTTGGCAATAATGAATAAACCTGCTATAAACATCTATGTGTAGGTTTCTGTGTGGACAAGTTTTCAACCCCTTTGGGTAAATGGCAATGATATTTTTAAAGTGTAGCCATAGTTAAGCACCTATGGCATAGGCTTGGTAACTGTGGAGAAAGGCCTGGTATCATGCTCATAAATCACAGGTAGGTCAATAACATGGAGTCACACCACCTCCACACCAGTTATGAAAGGCAGCCTTGAGGCTTATCATCATGGAGAGGTAACATGGAGATGGCTGTGAGCATTGTAGACTTTTATTCTGTCAAACTGGAAGGAACCTAGGCTGTTTTTTATCAGATGAGAAAAATAAGACACCATCATGAGGGAATAAATGGATGGATTCATTTTAATGACAGAGCAGTCTTCTTGGCCAAGTATGTTATTATCACATAACAGGGAAAATGAACTGGTGTTCATGAGAGGACCATTCCAAAGGCAGCAAACTTTCTGCTTCCATATTGAGGGAAAACCAAGTTTGCTGGCTAGTGTCTGTGCTCACCGTAGGTAAATTGTCAGGGAGAAATAAGGGCAACCAAACCTATATTCCTGCGTTGGTGTCTCTAAGAGTCACAGCAGTGTTTAATCCTCTACAAACTTTTCCTAGGATGCCTTACAAAGTCTCCTCAAAGAAATCTTTCTGAAACCATGACCCCATCAAAGGAGTATCTTCACCTGCTGATTTATTTTATCAGGGATATTAAACAGGATGAAAATTTCATACAGTAGACCTTTATGGTAGGCCGTATTAGATAAAATTTTATTTTATAGCCTGCTGTGTTGCCTTGTTTAATTGATTTATATACACTGCAGAAAGCTTTATGCAATATAGTGTAACAGGTGTAACATTTATAATTGATTAAATATCATGCTTGTGACCATTCATATAAAGAAGTTGGGCACCAGGCCTTGGTTAAGAACAAAAACCAATTTTATAATCTTGCCTTTATGGGAAAATAAGATTGAACTTACTTCTCTGAGGCTTACAGGATCGGACTCAGTAAACAACATGGCAAATAAGCTAGTAAAACTGCTGTGAAATGCTTTCCTCCTTTCTGCAGAGGACAGAGCAAGCTCTATATGCAATGCTGTAACATTTCCTGATTATGCTTTAGAGATTTAGGAAGGCAAATGAACTCTTTCAAGCCTTGAGTCCTGCATTTGACCAATAAATTCAGCGACCAGTATTAACTGAGCATCTATTAGGAAGTATATTTTGGGAAGAAGAAGAGAGTGTAGAGATAATGGTGCCTTCAATCTAAAAAGGCAGAAAAGATATTTCATTGTAATATGATTAACATCATAAGAGAAATACAACTGAAGTTCAGAGTTTAAGGGACTTTAGTGTATCATTTTTGACTGACTTTATTGAAGAAATAGTACGTAAATTAGGCTGAAAGGTTTGAGTAGATAGAGATGGGGTAGGACTTTCCAGCCTGAGGAACATGGCATGAGGAGAGAAGGTGGTGGGAAAGGGTAAGATAAGTTTGGGCAACAGTGACTAACCCCATTTGCTGGAACACAGAGTACATGTGGGCCGGTAAAGGATATGTGTTTAGAAAAATAGGAGTGTGAATAACTAAAGTCAAGGTATAGGAAGATTATGGAGGGGCCAGCATGTGAGGTAGATTTGTAGGAAAAGAGAGGCTGGCACCAGAGAGGCAGCATTTAGTTAGAAAGTCATGAATGGGAGAACAGAGAGAAGGATGGCTAGGAGGTAGCTTGCAAAGCCAGAGCGTTAGTTGGCTGGGCTGGTTCAGTCACGTGGAAAGCATGTGCTGTGAATGGCAGCAAGACCTTGTTTTAACCCTTGCAGAGGGAATGCCCCCACCCCCCTCATGGCTCCGGCTCCTGGGGAGAGAGTTCCTCGGCACGTCTACCTTCTCAGATGAGCGCAAAGAAAGGGAATCTTCCCTTGGAACATGAACTCTTTGAGACTGATCTGTGCTAGAAAGGATAGATTCTCAGAGAAGCCTGGGAAAACTGGGCACCTGCCAACTGTAAATGGAGCTCAGACCTTAAAAAGCTCCAGGTTACTGCAAAGGTTGTCCCCATGATGCCTGTACTGTGTTTAATGTACCCTGAGATCCTTTCCAGCTCCGTAGATGAGATGGCACGAAATCAATACGGGGTCCTGCCTGCTTTCTAGGCTACATACCAAGTGGGAAGATGCAAGCTTTGCAACTCAAAAGGCTCTTATTACATGCATGACTCACTAGGCAGTTTCAGGTAATTTACTTATTATCAAAACCCTCATTTCAGGTAGAGAAGATCATTCTAGGACAATGAAGTCTTTCGCAGTGGGTCCTTTTTGGGATCCTGACTCAGCCCACATCCTGTGGAAAGTTCTGGGTTATTTGCCTTCCATAAAAAGAAGTCCCCTGCACCTGCCTTTGTAGTCTTCTCACCAGCTGTTTCCATTTCCAAAGCAGATCATTCAGAATACTTAATGAAGAGTTCTGGTAAAAAAAGTCATGGGGCTGTGTGACTATTCTGGACTTCCCCTCGTTTATTTTTCTGTTTATTTTCTCCTTCAGGGTGGGTCTGCTGACCTCCCAGGACTTAGAACTGAGGAGTCTTCTCTTCACTTGTCTCCCAGGAGTGTTGGCTGGAGCCAGGCTTATACCTGATTGTCAATGGAGAATAATCCCTGTGGCTGACAGCAAATGAAGAAATTTCAAAGAAAATGCTGAAAACAGCAAGGAGGGTTGTAGAGGGTTCTCAGTGGCAGCAGCTATTTCTTCAGTAGAAATGAAGGGACCCTCCCCTTACCTGGGACTGGCACATATGTCCTAGGATCGCTATTTTCACTCTGCCTGCTATCTCTGCAGGAGAGTATCTACCACACAGGAGCGTTGGGTGGGCAAGGACGAAGCCAGGGATCTTCTCATGTTCCAGAGGAAATGGAAAAGTTTTCCTTTTCTTCTCAAATTTCAGCAATCCCCAAATAACTTAGCTTTATGAAGTAGATATAGTATACAAAGTAGCTGATATACAACAAAGAAACCATCCCCCATGTGGAACAAGAGAACATGGGCTTAAAGTGAAGCGAACACTTTACTTTAATGAGCTTGAAGTGCAGAGTGTGGAGCTTTTAGAATATGATGCATCTCTTTTAAAAAAATTTATTTGTTTTTTGTATTGAGATATAATTGACGTATTATGATGCATCTTTTAATAATGAAAGTTGTTAAACCCTAAGGTGAGTTAATGAGCGACATAGGGAATCTCTTGAAGGAGTCCTTGCCCAAGCGTCTTGGACAAATGAAAAGCCATCCTAATACCCATTTCCTAAAATACATTGATATATACCAGAGCCGGCAAACTATTACCCTCAGGCCAGCTACCTGTTTTTGTTTATAAAGTTTTATTGGAACACAGCCATGTCCATTATTTATATTTTGTCCGTGGCTGCCTTCAAGCTACAATGGCAGGATTGAGCAGTTGCACAGAGAATGTATGGCCTACAAGCCCAATACATAGAAAGAGTATTATCCTCTGGTAATAACTGTGATCATAGCTCCCACTGTAAAACACCTTAGCACTTTCTAAGAACTTTCACTTCTCTTATCTCATTTGGCCTCAACACCAACCTTATGAGATAGGCAGAGAAAACGTTATTCCTATTTTACAGATAAGGAAACTGAGTCCCAAAGAGATCCCCAACACCAATGAGCTACTAACTGGTGAAGAACCAGTGATGTCTAGAGAAGATCTTCAGAGGCCCTAAAAACTGAAGACATGGAGGTGTATTATAACAGGTGGCACCGTAGACCCCGATTCCATATCTCATCCTTTGCCATGTAACTTTGCAGAGTCGCTCTCAAAAGGCTTGGCTCTTTGACTTGCTTTGTCCAATGAGACGTTAGTAGACAAGATTCTAACAGGCTCTTGACATGTGCTTGCACCCTGGGGCTTGCCCTCTCTTGCACTTCTGTCAATGCCTGGAGTAGAACATGCCCAAGCCAGCCTGACGGTGCAAGGAAGAGGAGACACAAGTGTAGCCGAGCCAACCGGCTGTCTCCCAGCCCGACTCTGAGAAGCAGAGCTGCTCCAGCCACTGAGCAGAGCTGTCCATCTGAGTCCAGCCGAGAAGAGACAATGCCCAACTGACTTGGAGATCCCTGATGTTTTAAGTCACTGAGTTTGGGGATGGTGTGTTACACAGTAATTTAGTAGCAATGGCTAACTGATCCAAAGCATGTTAAATTGTTATGTAAGTATAAGAAACTATTCTAGTTTCACACGCTGATTATTTTATTGAAACAGCAAGTATTATTTTATATCAAAAACAATTTTTTTTCCTTGTTTCCCTATTTTGCTGGATACTTTGCTGTTCCCTAAAGTCTGCCAGTTGGGGAAGAGAGGATAGCTCCATTGTCCTCTCTCCTGACATGAATGAGAGATGTAACAGCTCTGATTACAGTCATGAGAAAAAGCTCCTATGAGACCCACAAGTCCCTATAAAGCAGCCTTGTGTGGGCTGCAGCCTCACGCTGATTTTCAGGACACATTTACTCACTTGTTTTCTGACTGAGGGCCTGCTGTTTGCCAGACTCAGGCAGAGGCCCTGAGTGGACCCCTCCCATGCAGAAGCAGATTCCTCTCTGGATCCGGGCATTTGATGTCAGTGCTGTCCCTTTTATTTCTAAGGCTCAGTGGAGCCTAGTAAGCCAGGGGAAGCAGAAATCTCACAGCTTGCAAATATACTCGTTTCCCCAGCTTTCTTTTTCTTTCATTCTCTACCCTTGATCCCTTTCTGTTCTTGTTTACTTTTCATCTCACAGCGTGGAACTCTCCAAGGCTCAAAAGAGGGTTTTCTTGGCATGGAGTCAATTCAGACAGTGAGTGTAGCGTCTTGGAGAGTAATCAGGAGGAGTGGGGCCCTGGAGCCTTTGTGAAGCAGAAGAAACCCCCCTTCCCAAGCCTCTCCTGTCCTCTCCTGGGATGCTGCAGAAGTCCAACTCATTCATCAACATGGCTTTTTCTCTTTAAAAAATAAATCAACAAAATAGGAGAGGGCTTTCGAAAGCCTTTGTAACAACTACTTAAAGAAACAGGCTCTTTTTATTCCAGTCACATGTGCTTGAAACTAAGCACCTGTCTACATACTTAATTATTTAGATAATTCAGGTCCAAACCACATTTTGACCTGAAATATTAAAAAAATTTCAGGTCGAAGTATTTGGGAGTGAGGGAGTCTTGGATAATTCATATGGCATATATAGCATGTGATAGAGCAAAATATTTCTTTGAAGGGGCAAAATTAGGCTGCTAGTGCTGCCTCCAAGACTCAGTTGTGGGAACTGGTCTAGCTTTAGATAGCTAAGGAGGTTCGAGGGGTGGGCGGATGGTCGCTGTATTACTCTTGAATGAAGTAATGTGGTTAAGGAGAGGAAGCCTTCTCTCTGCTGTTGTAGATCTAAGCCAGCTCAGAAGCTTTTGACACGTCATCCCCCTGAGTCCCAGTTCTGACTCCTCTCTCATCTGCTGGCCTGCGCATAACCATGGAGTTTAGAGTCAGGGCGAAGACCACGGCTAAGTCTGATCTCCAGTTCTTCGCTTCCTCTAAAAGTAGGGGTCATCCGGGCTTTTCTCACTCGTCCCTGTATTTATGCATGCTGACTCCTCTTAAAATGTAAGCCATGAGCCATATGCATTCTGGAAACAGTAACTTCCACTGGTGGCATGTGACATCCTTGTCAGCTATGTGGTTGCTGCTGCTGAGGTGGAGCAGGTTTCACTTTTGAGTACGGAGAGCTTGGCACGGCACCCTGGGAGAGGCTGGCTGTGGCATCATAGGTACTGTGTGTGGTCACCAGAACTTTTACAGCTGAGGAGCAGCTCAAGGAAAATGTGGTTTGAGACAATTCCCCACAGCAGTATTCAAGATCGATCGGAACGAGAGAGACTGAAGGCAGAGAGGGTGGCGAGGGGGCAGTTACTGCAATTTAGGCCAATGTTTTCCAGGGTGAATTTCGGGCAATGCTACTACCACAGGGGTCCCATGAACAAATATTTTATCTTACCCCTGGAGATTCCCAGTGCACATTAAAATCTCTGAGAGGTGCTGCAGCAAAAACTTGTAACTATGTTTAACACAGTGTTTCCCAAACGTAATTGACTATAGAACCATCTTCATGTACACTACCTATTAAATGCAGGTGTGGCGCTGCTTCTTGACACAGGAATAGAAGAAAAGGTTAGGGGCCAGAGGGGTGAAGCGGCACAGTCCTCTGTGGTCTCAAGTCTGGGAAGGAAGAATATGGGGCAAATATAGAATATAAAGGGAATCAAGATGGTAAAGGTGATGTCAATTTTTGACGTGTTGGAGTTTTGATCAGGATGTGAATGACTGAATAAGCTCCAAATTTTGGTCTATTATATCCACTCCATTAGTCCTAATTAAAAATAACAAACCAGTGCCCGGCCCCAATTTATTCAGAGGTTCATAATATTGCTTGGACAAGAAAGACTCCCTATGGAATATTTTAATTGGCTCAGCCAAAATTTCTTCTCTACTATGTCTTATTCCATTTCCAATTTAGTAATCTGACAGAATCCTAGTAACTCAAATATTATGCTTAAAAAAGAGAGAGAATTGCCAGTTTTCCCCTCAGCCAGGATGGATGAGATGTCGGATATTTTTGATCTCAACTGAGGAGGCTTTACTCACCCATTCCTAGAGGCCTCTGGGTCCCTCCTGCCTGGGGCAGATTCTCACGCTCACTCTTAGGCTGTGCCCACCATCCCTCCCATCACTGCTGATCTTAGTGTGCAGAACCTGCCAGAGAAAGTGGCAGAGTCCTATTGAGCCTGCCCACTCTGTGCCAAATTATTCCCTACATCAGAGAGGGTCCTTGTTGCGGTCCAGCAGTTTTTTATTTCTGTTGGGGACCATTCCAGATTTCTCCTCATGCTCCAGCCCCACTAAAGGTTAAACCCACCTTCTACTCCACTGAGAAAACCAAGCTAATCAAACCTAAAGCCCCCATGTCCACCTGGGTCCCTTTCTTCACACATATTTGCCTCTACAAACCTCTAATTCTTCCCTCTAGTTTCAGATATCTTGTTCTTATCATTCCCTTCTAGGAGCTTCCATTTCTGCTTTTCCGTGGAATCTTTCCCCTGGATCTTTCTGTGGTTCAGCTCCTTCCTGTGTGACCTTGAGGAAGTTACTTCACTGCTCTCAACCTCAGTTTTCATAACAACTCTTACCTTCAAGGATGCTCCAAGAATTGAGTGGAAATATATGCAAACCTCTGACACAGTGTCTGAGACATACAAAATGAGGCTAAATGGTAGCTATTCTTGTGCTTACTACTTCCATTTTAATTTTTTAAAAATAAACTTTATTGGAGCATAATTTACATAAAATAAAATGTACAAATTTTAAGGGTACAGTTTGGTGAGGTGTTGTAAGCATGTGCACCCGTGTAACCACCACCTCAGTCAAAACAGAGCATTTTCATTACTCCGGAGAGTTCTTTCATGTGCATTTACAATCACTTCCCTCACCCTCTGCTCCAGACACACACTGATCTGATCCCTATCACTTTAGATTTGCTTTACATGTTCCAGAACTTCATATAACTGGAATTATTCAGTATGTACTTTTGAATCTGGTTTCTTTTGCTCAGCACAATTAAAAAAATGTCTTCCATGTTGTTGACTGTAACAGTTGTTCATTTTTTGTATTGCTGCGTAGTATTCCTTTGTGTGAATATACACAATTCATTTTTGTGTGAATATGTGCAGTTTCTTTATCCTTTCACCCTTGATGGACATTTGGGGCATTTCGACTTTTATTTTATTGGCAATAAAGCTGTTATGAACAGTCATCTGTAAGAGTTTTCATGGACAAATGTATGGTATATATTTTTTTCTCTTGGAGAAATACTGTCGTCCCCCCTTATCCACAGGGGATATGTTCCAAGCCCCCCAGTGGATGCCTGAAACCAGGGAGAGTACTGAACCCTATATATGCTATGTTTTTTCCCATACTTACATGCCTGTGATAAAGTTTAATTTATAAATTAGGCACAGTAAGACATTAACAACTAATAATAAAATAGAACAATTATAACAATTTACTGTAACAAAAGTTACCATACATCTTAGCAACCTCAGCATACGATTTTTTTCCTTCAAGTCGAGAACTTTTACCTTTTCGTTTAAAGGAAGCACTTTACACCTTCTCTTTGGCATAACCCAGTTGCCAGCATCACTACTCTTGAGTTTTGGAGCCATTGTTAAGTAAAAAAAGGGTTCCTTGAACCCAAGCATTGTGATACTGTGACATTCAATCTGATAAGTGAGAGGGCTGCTGAGGGACTCCCGGGCCGGTAGGGGTAGCGCATACAGCATGGTTGCCCTAGACGAAGGGGTGACGCACGTCCCAGGTGAGATGGAGCAGGACGGCACAAGATTTCATCAAACTACTCAGAATGGTGTACAATTTAAAATTCATGAATTGTTTATTTCTGGAATTTTCCATTTAATATTTTCAGACTGAAGTTGACCTAGGGTAACTGAAACCACGGAAAGCAAAACTGTGGATGGGGGACTATTATAGAATAGAACTATTGGTTCGTATGGTTAGTATATGTTTAACTTTTTAAGAAACTGCCAAACTGTTTCTAAAGTGGCTGTGCCATTTTACTGCAAACAGCAATGTGTGAAAGTTCCAGTTATTCCACGACCATGTTACATTTGGTATTGTCAGTTTTAATTTAAGCTATTCCAGTGACATGGTATCTCACTGTGGTCTTAATATGCATTTCCCTGGTGACTCGTGACATTGAGTCTCTCTTCCAGTGCTTACTGGCCATTTGTATATCTTCTTTTGCCAAGTGTCTGGTAAATATTTCCCCCATTTTTCTAAATTGGTTTGCTTGTCTTATTATTATTATTGAGTCAGAAGAGTTTTCTTTAATATGTTGTGACACAAATCCTTTGTTAGATATATGGATTGCAAATATTTTTCTCCGAGTCTCTGGCCTGCCTTTGCATTTCTTAATGGTATCTTTTGAAAAACTAAAGTTTTTAATTTTGATGGAGTCCAATTTACCTTTTTTCTTTTCTTTTCTGGATAGTGATATTAGTTCTGATCTAAGATATCTTTGCCTATCCCAAAGTGTGAAGATTTGCTCATTTATTTTCTTCTAGAATTTTCATAGTTTTTGACTTTATGTTTGAGTCTATGATCTGTTTCAAATTAATTTTATATTTGTTGAAAAGTTGGAGTTGAGTTTCTTTTTTTTTCTCCCATTGGTTCAGTTTGTTTCCATTTATTCCAGCATCATTTGTTGAAAAGAATGTTTTTTCCCTTGGAAGATTTGTCAAAACTCAATTGAAGATGTGTGTGTGTGTTACATGCTTCTGGATATTCTATTCTGTTCCATTGACCCGTATGTCTATATGCTGGTACCACACTGTTTTGATTACTGTAGCTTTATAGTAAGTCTTAGAATTGGGTAATGAATGTCTGCTAATTTTGTGCTTGTTTTACAAGGTTATTTAGGCCATTCTAGGTCGTTTATGTTTCCACATAAATTTTCAAATCAGCTTGCCAATTTATACAAATATGCCTAATAGGATTTTGATTGGAATGGAATCTATAGATGAATTAGAGAAAAGTGGACATCTTAATATTGAGTCTTTGAGTCCATGAATGTAGTATATCTCTACTTATTTAAGTTTTCTTTAATTTTCTTCTCAGAAATATTTATTAGTTTTCAAAGTCTTGCACATCTTTTGTTAAATTTATTCCTGAGAATTTCATATTTTATGATGTTATTATAAATGATATCTTTTTAAAATTTGATTTTTCTAGTATCTAGAAATGCAGTTAATTTTTGTATATTGACCTTCTATCCTGTGACTATGCAAATTTATTTATTTAAGTCTGCAGTGTTTTTCATTTTTGTAGATTCCTTAGGATTTTCTAAGTAAACAATCATACTGGCTTTGAATACAAACAGATTTACTCCTTTTTTCCCCAATATTTATGCCTTTTATTTCCTTTTCATGTTATGTTTTGCTGCTTAAGATTCCAGAACAATGTTGAATAGAAGCAGTTGGAATGGACAACTTTGCATAGTTCCTGACTTAAGAATAATTCAGTATTTTGCCATTAAGTCTGCTATTAGATGTAGTTTTCTTGTAGCTGACCTTCCTTTAAATTGAGGAAGTTTCCTTCTTTCTCAAGTTTGTTGAGGTTTTTTTCAAAATCATGCATAGATTTTGAATGTTGTCAAATGCTTTGTATCTATTGAGCTGATGCACCCTTTTCTGATTTCTTTGCTTCTTTGTCTCTTTCTCTGACTCTCCACTGGAGAGGAATTGAGACTCAAAGCTGAGAAACAAGATAAGTAGAGACGAGAAAGAGAAGAGGAGTCAGGAAGGTACTTGTGTATCTGCTGATTTCGTTGCTGCTCACCTTCTTCTTTTGATGACTTGCGCCTGCTACAAATCCCAGTTTATACTTAGTATAGTTCATATCGGATTTTGTCACTTGAAATTACTCTGTTCTAATTCTCAGTTCTACGTTTAATGTAGTTAAAATCTACGTCCTACCATTAATGTAGTTAAAGTCCACATTCTCTGCATTCCCTGACTACCTTTGCCCTATAATATCCCATTTCTTCTGCACAACCTCGAATTTTCTAGTCTTTCTCCAAATTAGGGATGGAGTTATGTTATTCAATATATTCACTATTGTGTTCTGTTTCCTCAATTCCATTATAAGGTCCTTAAAGGCAGGGATCATTTTCTCTGTATTTCTTTGTTTCCCTTCTGGTGTCTAATAATTGTAGAAACTCAACACATTGACTTGTAGAAACTCAACAGATCCCTGAGGATGGCTTGACTTATGAATCTATTTAAATATACATATTCTTTTCAGAAAAATCTATATTATTTTTGTTCCTCTCCAAATCAACTTGTCCTGTTTACTTGACACCACATCATCAGCACGATTAATCACTTCTTTTAGAAGAAATGAGTTTAATTAGTTAAACATCAATCCATGGATTTACTAAAATGGCTAATCTAATACATTTATCTTAACAAACAAGATAATTTGATGTGGCCTCGTTATTTTAGTGACTGGTTATTATAGTTTATCAAATATGCTTCATGTACCATGATGTGATTGGATGACTGTGATTAACCTTCAAGTACCCTTATCATCTCTCTTCCCACTAGCTGTGGAGACTGGAAGGGATCTAAAAAAGCATCTGAGGTTGTGTTTCCTGTGTTTAGGAAATTCCTCGGGCTCTGCATCCACTCTTTCCCTGGAACTTTCTGCTGGCCTGATTTCTCCTCTTTACAGCTTATTTTCACATGACTAGAATTCTCACTCTCTGTGTATCTTCTTTTGTAGAGTAACTGAGTAGACTTGTGCTCCCATTTTAATACTACTTACATGATACAAATGAACCAATTAAGAGACACAATATATAAAATAAAATTACCATAAATTTTCAGTTGTAAGCATGACAAATTAGACTAATTTCATTATGAGATGTGTCAGAGAAGCCACAGAAGTTGAAGAATATTTAAACTGTTTTTTTCATATCTAGTCCAACAAACGTCAATTTACAGATGAGAAAACTGAAGCTCAGAGAAAGGGAAATGACCTACCTTCAGTCATGTAATCAGTTAATTTTAAAGCTGGAATCAGAACCCTGGTCTGATCTTTGGTCCACAGCTCTCTCCACTATCACCATATTTTAAGTGAAGTTCTATTCTGCTTTGACCTACATACCTACTTTGAAGGTTGGAATACTCTTTCCTCATTTTTCCTCGACTCCTCATCCTCTCCAGCCCTATTTCTCTGCTACTCTTCCCAGGAAAATTCTATAACAAGTTGGCTCTACGTGCCCTTAGCTTTCCTTCACTTTCCATTCTCTCTTTAATGTGCCCCACCCCAAGTCTACCTTCATTCCACCTCACCTCCAACCCCCTGAAAGATTCATATCAATGAGTCATTTACCACTGACTCCATGTTGCCAAAACCATTGTTGCTTCTCTGTCCTCATCTTATTGAACTCTCAGCAGCATTCAGTATGAAACACTTTCCTTTGTTTGAATTCTGTGAACCACAAACTGATTTTCCTCCTCCCATACAAGCTGTTCTTTCACAGTCATTTATTGTCTCCTACTCTCCTAACTAGTCTCTAAATGTTAAAGTGCCTCAGAGCTTCTCTTCAGCTCTTTTTTCAATTTACCCTCTTACAGTAGGTTGTCTCATCCATTTCTTTGGATTTAAACATCATGTAGATATTGATAACTCTCACACTTAATTTGCCAGCACTTTCCATTAAGCTTTAAATTTATTTATACAATTGTTTACTTGACTTTTTCCCTTGGATGTTGAATAGGATTTCAATTAAACAAGTCTAAAATGGAACTCTTGATTCCCAACTTCCCCAAGCATGTTCTTGCCAGTCTTTCCCATCTTAGAAGATTCAACCATTTGCTCAAGTTAAAAACTAGGAAAAATCCTGATTGGCAAACTTTACAAAGAAGTTACAAAAAATAGAATTGCTGTCCAATGTGCCTTGTGAACATAGATGCAAAAATCCTTAAAATATTAGCAAATAAAATCCGACAGCACATAAAATGGATAATACCAAGGGAATTTTATCCATGGTAATATTTGGTTTAATATTAAAAATCCAATCAATGTACCTCATCATTTTAATAGAATAAAGAAGAAAAAGAATATGATCATCTCAATAGATAGAGAAAAAATCATTTGACACCTATTCATTAAAAAAATTCTCAACATTCTATGAATATAAGGAATTTTCTCATTCTGATAAAAGACATCTATGTAAAACCAATAGTTAACATCTTTCTTAATGGTAAAATATTGAATACTTTCTCTCAAGACTACAATGAGACTGTCCGCTCTCACCACTTCTATCAACATTTTATTAGAAATCCTAGATGTTGCAATAAGAAAAGACAAGGAAATCAAAAGCATATAGATGAGGGGTAAAGTATGTCATTATTCACAGATGACATCTTCGTCAAGGTAAAAAATCCTAATGAATCTTCAAAAAAGCCAGTATAACTAGTATGTGAATTTAGCAATGTCTTAGGCTACAAGGACAGTATACAAAAACTGATTGCATTTCCCATATTTAGCTGCATAAAAGATGAAAATGAAATTTAAGAAATTCCATTCACATTAGAATCAGAAAGCATAACATACTTAGGAACAAGTTTAACAAGGCCACTAGCTACATTAAAAGTTACAAAACACTGTTAAGAAAAATTAGAGAACAACATGGAGAGGTATACCATGTTTATTGATTGGAAGACAAACTACTATTAATGTGCTCATTCTCTCCAAAATAGTCTATACATTCAATGCAATGCTAATAATAATCCCACCAAGCTTTTTTGAATGAAATTATTAGGCTGATTCTAAGATTTATATGTAAATACAAAGGAGCTGGAATATCCAAAGCAATCTTAAAGAAGAACAAAACTGGAGGACTTAAACTGGCTTCAAATTTGTTATCAAGTTATAGTCAAGAAAATGTGGTACCAGCAAAAGGATTTACAAATAAGTCTATGGGACAGAATAGGAAGTCCAAATTTAGAGCTACACTCATATAATCATTTGATCTTCAACAAAGTCACCAAAACCATGTTAGAGGAAAAGGAAATTCTTTTTGACAAAATGTGGTAGAGCAAATGGATATCTATATAGAAACAAAGAGTTTTGACCCATACATCACACCATAAAAAAAATAACTTGAGATAAATCTTAGACCTAAACATAAAGGCTACAGCAATAAAGATTCTAGGAGAAAACACAGGAGAGTGTCTTTGAGACTTTTAGAATAGGCAAAGGTTTCTTAGACAAGACATGGAAAATAATAACCAAAAGAAATACTTGGTAAATTTGATTTCATCAAAATTAAATACTTCTGCTAGTCAAAAGACGCCATTTGTAAAATAAATATTAATTTAATTAGCCTGCATAAAATATTTATAAGACATACATCAGACAAAGGACTGATATCCCATATATATAAAGAAATTCTGTTACTCAAGAATACAACTAAAACTTAATTTTTAAAAATAGCTGGAGTTTAAACAGATATTTCACAAAGAAAGCTATAAGAATGACCAATAAACATATGAAAAAATACTGAACATTATAGTTATCAGGGAACTAAAGATTAAAACCACAATTAGACATGCTGAACACCTACCAGAATGGCTAAAATTAAAATCACTGACAACATCAAGTGTTGACAAGGATATGGAACAACTGGAACTCCCATACATTCTTGATACTATAATTGCTTTGTGAGAAGGTCTGGCAATTTCTTAACAATATAAACCTATCCTATGACTCAGCAATTCTGCTCCTACCCAAGAGAAATGAAAACATTTCCACAAAAAGAATTATATGAGAATGTTCATATCAAGATTATTCATAATTATATAAAACTGGAAACAGCCCAATTGTCCATCTACAACTGAATGACTAAACAAACTTGAGTATAGTAATCTAATGGCATACTGCTTAGTGCTAAAAAGGAACAAACTTGATACAGACAGCAACACGGATGAATCTCAAAAACATTATACTTATTGAAAAAAGCCTTCCCCAAAAGAGCACATACGGTATGATTTCACTTATATGCATCCTAGAATAGGCAAAACTAATCTATGTGGGAAAAATTAGGATATTGGTTATCTTTGGAGAGAAGGGTATGGATTTGCTGGGAAGATCCATGAGGGAACTTTCTGGGTGATGGTAATATTCTATATCTTGATAGGAATTAGGGCAGTGGTTATTAACTGGGGGCAATTTTGCCCCCCAGGTTATTTTTGGCAAAGTCTGGAGACATTTTTGTTGTTACAACTAAGGGAGGGGGTATGTGCTGCTACTGACATCCATTGGTTAGAGGATAGGGGTGTTGCTGAACATCCAACAATGCGCAGGACAGGCTCTGCAACAGAGAATTAGCTAAGGTTGAGAATAGAGTCAGGTTTAAAAACCCTGAATTAGGGTGACATAAGTGTATGCATTTCTCAAAACTCATTAAATGGTATATTTAAGATTTTTGCATTTCACTGTATGAAGATTTTTCCTATAAAAATAAAAGAACCAAAATCACATATTGATCCTAGTTAATAATATGCATATTATTGTAGAGGATGGGAGTTGAAGTGTTCTGATGTTCTCAACTTTCTTTCTTTCACCCTACAAGCATCAAAAAGATAACATGAATTGATGCATGGATAGTAAGATGGATAGATGGATGGCTACGTGATGAAGTATATATAGTAAAACGTGAATGGTACAGTCTATGTAGTGAATTCATTCAACATTTCTGTAAGTTTGAAAATTTTCGTAATAAAATATTGCCATCCTTGATTTCTTCCTTTAACTCACCCGTGCTTACTCTATCAGCCTATTCTATTATCAAAATATATCTTGAACCGGTTCACACTTTCTATTTCTATAGCCATCAAGTCAGTCTAAGATACCAATAACTCTCCCACCTAGACCACAGCTAACTGCTAACTGATCTCTTTCTGCTTCTTCTCGTGCTGCTTTATAACCTATGCTTCCCACCACAGCCAGAGGGATCTTCTTAAAAACAGCTGACATATAACACTGCCTGGATTAAAACCTTCCAAACTAGCTGCTCCCTGTACTTGAAGTAAATTCCCGCTGCCTTGCCATGTCCTGCGAGGACCTTCTAGACCTAGTGCTTGCCTGCTTCTTGAACTCTTCTCGGTGTCATCCACTATTTCGCTCTATCCAGCACCTCTGGCCAGCTTTTATTTCTTGAACATGTCATGCCTCCCCTCACATCATGCCTCTACTCTAGCTGTTTCCTCTACGTGGGATGCTTTTCCCTGGCTCTTGACGTGGATAGCTCTTTTCCTTTTTCAGGTCTCAGTTAATATGCTGCTTCTTCTTTCTCCATCTAAATTACCCTTTTCCCTTCAATTCCTTTCACGTCACCTGTTTTACTTCCTTCATGGCAGCTATTTGAATTTATCTTGCTTATTTGTGAACTCTGCTTAGATCTTAAAGTTCAAGAAAGCAGGGCCCATATCTATCTTGTTCATTGCTCTATTGTCAGGCACCAGAATAGTGTCTGGCACATGTTAACTGCAAATAAATATTTGTTTTCTGAGTGAATGAATGGATGATATATTCAGAAACTTGGTGACAGTTTTTTTTTATCAGTGTCCTAGAAATGCCCACGGACTGGAGAATGAGATTCCATGAGGCACCCTCTTAGACAACGAAAGTATCATATAGAGATTTATAGAGGAATATGAAAGAGATGATCATAGAGCTGGTCCTTAGGGCAGACACACCTCGGGGCTCAACTCACTGTCTTGATTTTTCATTGACTTGTCTCAGGAATAGAAGATTAGTAAAGTGAATTATGGAATGTACTTTTTGACAATGGAATCCCTGTAGATATTAAAAATGTTGTAGAAGAATATTTATTGACATAGAGAAAAGTTCATGATATATTGCCAAATGAAAAAAGCAGCCTTCGGAAGAAGGTGCTCAGTATTTTCTCCAGACCACTAAGCACCCTGAATAACCTCATCCCTTTCTTAATAACACTCTTCCAAGATTGTTAGGAAATTATTTTCCTTGGCCTAGATCTTCTGAGGGTAGGTACCTTTTGTCACTTTTGGAATCAGAGGGATTGGGTAGTTTTGGTAACCCGGAATGTAGAAAGGCCTTGAAGTAGATGTAATTCATAGGATATTTATTTAATATTGTGTCAACAGCTTGCTAGGATCAGAAAATGGTGAAACTGACCAAGAAGGAGTTTGTGTTGTATTACATTGTATTATATGCCATGAGAGTTTAATTCCAGCTGAGTCACAGAACTAACTCCTATGATACAGTAAGAGAGCTGGAGGGTTCCACTCTGAAAGCAATAGGGAGAGATTCATCTCTCTGAGCATCCATTAGTTTTTCACCCTTACCTTTAATATGCAAATTACAACAATCTGAGAATCCCTCCTGTGTGACTGCAAGAATCCAATCTTGTGCCCACTTATCTCTGAGGTTCCCTGGAGGAAGGCTTTATTAGTTTCCTGGGGCTGCCATGAGAAAGTATCACAGACTGGGTGGCTTAAACAACAGGAATTTCTTGTCTCACAGTCCTGGAGGCTAGAAGTCCAAAATCAAGGTGTTGGCCAGGTGGGTTCCTTCTGAGAGCTGTGAGGGAGAATCTGCTCCATGCCTTCCTCCTTGCTTCTGGTGGCTTCAGGTGTTCCTTGGCTTGTAAATGGCATTCTCCCTCAGTCTTCAGTCCGTTTTCCCTCTATGCATGTCTCTATGTCCAAATTTCCCCCTTTCGTAAGGAAACAAGTCATATTGTATTAAGGCCCGTACTAAGATCTCATTTTAACCTGATCATCTGCAAAGACCCTATAGCCAAATAAGGTCATAGTAACAGGTGCTGGGGTTAGGACTTCCACATCTTTTTGGGTGACACAATTCAACTCATAGCAAATCCTGGGTGTAGCGTGTTCTGCACACACCAACTCTGCTCTGGCCCCATCCCCAGTCGTCTCCGTATCACCTCTTCGTCAGGCTGTGATAGCTTACCCGTATCTAACAGCAAAACGCTGTCATTTAAGATACTCTTGACTAAGATATGAGGATGAAGTAAGAAAAATTCACTGCAGACAAGGGAAACTTGAAACTGGATGCTAGATATATCAGCCTTTCAAGTCTAGGGCTCACAGCCTCTCACTGGGGTTCTGGCCATCTCTTGTCTGAACTCAGCCCCCTGTCAGATTGTGGGATCTGATTGTCCTTCTTTGGGGTGTTTTCTCCATTTCAGTTATTTCCTTACCCCAGTCTAGGGCTTCCACCAGAAGAAACACAAAATCAATGAAGAGTAAAATAAATACTCCAGACATACACCATTTTCACGATTAAAACACTGTAATATTATTTTAAAAGACTGCTTAACACCAGGTTTGTACCATCTGCATTTTGGTTCATACCTTCCTAGTTAAGAGTGAGTAGGTACTTGCCTCACAGCTACGTACGTGACTGAAAATTATCATAAAATAATCCTACCCAGAACTAAGAGAGAGCATCTTGTATGAATGGATTTTGAGCAGAAACTGCTATAGCGTTTTCCTAAATAGCACTATCATTTTTCCTTCTATAACTGTGTCGGAACTGGGTAGGGTCTTCTAGAGGCATTGGGACAAGAATTGCACCTTGAAAGATGATGTTTATTATCTGGGTTAATAATTTTCTTTAAGTACACATCCACATAAACACTCTGGTAGGGATATAAGTTACTAGACACAGAATTGTTCAACCACAGGACAGGTTAACTTGGGCATTTATCTAATTTCCCTGCATCTGGGAGCTATGCCTGCACAGACTGAGCTGCTTTCTACACGAAAGCTATGAGAAGAAAAGATGCCATGGCGTGCATTCGGGATGGGATGCTGGCAATGTGCATCAAACTTCCCATCAGAGCTGTGCTGAAATCAGGTAGGCTGAGGTGATGGGGCACAGGGCACATAAGCGCATGTTAAGTCCACCTCTTGCCCCACCCATATATGATTATGCCCACGTTAGTCTGCCTTGTCACTGACGCTTCAAGATGGTGGCTGGTTGCAAGTTCGTAATCAGCACACGAATGAGGAGCAGAACTCTCTCCTGGGTCAAACGAGCGAGAGAAGGAAAGCATCACAGAGAATGCAATATTTGAGCAAGGTCACAAGTCTAAGATTTACAAATTTGTGCCCTTGGGCTGGATATTGCCAGCAAAACATGTTGATCTAGACTTCTCAGAAGATTTCACATAAAAAATAAAGATTTATGGCTTCTCTTGAAAGTGGAAAGATCTCTCAACTTTAAGCCTACGTACTTATAGAGCAACAATAGTCTAGATCTGAGGGTTCTCTGCCCTCTTGAGAAAGAGTGTGTGATCTTCAGTTCTCCACAATCCCAACCACTCTTTATTGTGTTCTCAGCATGAAGGCAGTGTTATACTTCTTATCATCTATTGATCTGGATCTGATTTCTTTGAACAATAGAGGAAGATTTCTTTATCTCATGTTTCTATCAGAAGTGGAAAACAAAAGATAGACTTGGACAGCAACATGATTTTTCTTATACAAACCTGTTTTATTCAGTCATATTATTATCTATCAAAGCCCAATAAACGTTTCAATTTTTAAGATCCCTGTTATTAAAAAAGAAAAAGAATAGGATTTAGTAAGCAGAGAAGGGGTACAGGATAAAGGAGTGGAAAGGACATTCCAATAAGAAGAAACCAAATGAGCACAGTCCTGGAGGTAGGAAATGTTTAAGCCCAAGGAATAGTGTAGCTGTTTCCTGTTGCGTCTAGAAATTCCTACGTAGTAGGATATTGACCTTCTGTCTGGGGTTGGGGAGAGGGATGGGGAGAGAAGGGGTAGGGCGAGTGGCAGAGTACAGGAAGACTATAAGGTGGCCTGAATGACTTGCTAAGTAGTTGGGGAATCTGTGACATCCCCAGCAGAAGAATTGACGGCACTAGGTGATCAATTGCATGGGCAGGTTGTTGAGAAAGAGAATAGGTGACCGAGTAAGGGCTTTTTGCAGTGCTTGGTGACATAGCATATATGTAGGACTCAAGCAAAACTCTATCACTCTGGGGCAGGTCCCCACAGCAACCAGGTTAAAGAAATGTAAAAGTGTGCTTAACAACCTGGAAGGCAAATTCAATTAGATTGGTTTTGTTTTGTTTTGTTTTGTTTACTAGTCGATGTCTTTGGACTTTGGGTTCTAAGTGGATACTAGACATAGCTTTCCTGCATTTTCTTTCTTGGCCCAAATGACTGCAATATAATTCCAATTAACATGCAGCATGTTACCATGGGCACAGCAAATGTTTTAGGCTTAACGGGCTCCTGACCTGAGGTAATGCTGATTTTCATTTAGCTTTTAGGAACCTGATGCTTTAGAGCAGGTGCTGGTTGGATATCAACATCCTTAGATGTATTTTAGACAACTGGGGAGAATAAGACTGATTCCTAATGTGATACTAACATCTTTAAGGGCTTACTAAAAAAATATGAATACTTTAGTAGCCATTTCATTCATTTAGCACTTCAGATTTGACGAATTACTCCTCCATAATTTTATTTGATTTTTATCTCAAAGCTGTGTTATGAGGAAGGAGTTAGAATTATTATCTGTGGCTTAGATGTAGAGAATTTGAAGCCTAGAAAAATGAAGTAATTTTCCCAAACCTATATAACCAGTAAGTAGGAAAGCTAGATCCGGAGAACAGATTTTATGGATCCTGTTCTAGTGTTCTTTGCCTGTTCAAGGTTCAGTATATTCTATCCCTTAAGACAGTACATTTTAAAGAGACAATTTTTGAAAAGAATTTTAGCATTAGATTGGTCAGGATATGTTTTCATATCCAATGACAGGAAATCCAACTCAAACTGGCTTTAATAAAATGGAAAATTGTCTTGAACGTACATTTCTAAGGAGTCCCGGATTCACTTTGTCTTGATCCAAAAGTCTCCAAACACGTCAGGGAGACTCAGTTTTCTCCATTTCCTGGCTCTGCTTTCTCCGGTGTGGATGGCATTCTCGAGTTCCCCAAAGCAGCAAGATAGCTGGCAGTAACTCCAGCGCTTACATGTTCCCGTGTTTATGTTCAGTGGACATGAGACGGTAAATCTTCCTGGCAGCTCTTGCATAAGCCCCATAATGCATCCCGATTAGACCCACTTGGGCTGTGGGCCTATCTCAGAACCAGTCACTGGGACAAGGGTGATTTGGTGTGCTGATGCACCAGGCTGAGTAACCAATTTCACCTCTGGAAGTAGGAATGGAACCACACACGGATTGAAAATGGGCATAGGGTGGTTCTCCAAAGAGTATGTGGGGTGACAGTACTATAAAAGAAGAGGGGCCAGCCCCGTGACAGAGTGGTTAAGTTCAGTGTGCTATGCATCAGTCGCCTGGTTCACGGGTACGGATCCCAGGTGTGAACCTATACTGCTCTCAAGCCATACTGTGGCGGTGACCCATATACAAAATTGAGGAGGATTGGCACAGATGTTAGCTCAGGGCTAATCTTCCTCAAGCAAAAACAGGAAGTTTGGCAACAGATGTTAGCTCAGGGCGACTCTTTCTCAGCTAAAAAAAAGAAAGAAGAAGTGGATTGGAGGCTGGGTGGCCAAAGCAACAAATTTCTTCCATAAGGAACCTCTTAAATTCCTGGCTGTATTCTCTAGTTGCTTGAGGAAATGGGACCTTTGGTTGAAAACTAAGCCCGTTGTCTACCAGGCAGTAGACCTCTTCACACTGTGTTACACTATGATGCAGGGAGAGCTACAGGTAAATCGTGAGGAAGATAAAGTCTGTTTCAGTGCACCATAGTTCTCCATTCTGAACTCAAGTCCCTGAGACTAAGGCAGTAGAGTGGTTTATGCTTGGGTGACAGTTTGCTATGCTGGTCCCTCTAGTTCAGTCCTAACTCCTCAGGCCTTTCTTTTTTCTTTTTTTTTTTTAAAGATTGGCACCTGAGCTAACATCTGTTGCCAATCTTTATTTTTTTTTCTCTTTCTCCCCCAAACCCCCTAGTACATAGTTATATATACTACTTGCAGCTCTCTTTAATTGTGCTATGTGGGATGCTGCCTCAGCATGGCCTGATGAGCAGTGCTAGGTCTGTGCCGAGGATCCGAACCTGAGAAACCCTGAGCCGCTGAAGTGGAGTGCATGAACTTAACCACTCGGCCCCAAGGTAGGCCCCTCCTTTGGCCTTTCTGTACTTACTGTGCCCACCTGTTACTTTGGAGTGTTCTCTCATGTTCCGGTGCCTTTGCATGGTCTCTATCTTCTCTATGGTGGCACCCCCATCTTTGTCTCCATGATAGAGTCACGCCTAATCATTCTTCAGGACTCTAATTCAAGGGTGGCCTACTCTGAGCTTTTCTGATCCTGACTCCCCAGGCTGAAGTAATGTTCGCATAAGACCCTATACATTAAAAAAAAATACTACACTTAGTGAATTGTAATTCTTGACTTTCTTCTCTGTCCTCCTCCGCTAGTGCTCTGTGAGGTCCATAACTCACTCTGTTTACCTCTTATCTGGTAACTATCCCAAGACTGGCCCACAATAAATTCTCAATATTTATTTACTAAATTGATGAATGGACACATGCATATGTGAATTATCTGAGTAATAATTAAAAAGCATCAACCTCACTCAAGGGGCTTTATCATATGCTCTCCTTTCTGATATCAAAATGCAGGCAGAGGAAATGCTCTGAGGACTCTCAGCCAAAGCCAGCATAGGAAAAGGAAGCAGATGGCAATTCTTGGGGAGAAACTGCCCAGGATCACATTTGTGGGAGACAATAGTTTGTAAAGAACTTGCCACTTGCCGTCTTTGCAATGACAACAGGAGCTGAAGAAGGAGGCTTGGAAAACTCAGAGATCTGCAGCCCAATTAATGGCTGTGGCTGCTCATTATGACGGGAAACCTGTGCCCACACTGCAGAAGCTGCCCACATCAGAGTAGCTTCATTAACTACCTTCTCTCCCTTGGATAGGACTGCCAAGGGAGATGGTGTTGTCATCTAATAGGAGATCACCGGCGAAGGCAGCTCCTATCTCACAAGCCATTATCAGAATATTGTGACCAAATTGTAGTGTCTCAGAATCACACAATGAGCAGAATGTACATAGCTGGAAGTCAAGCACCAAAAATAATTGCACACCGTTGAAGAAAAATGGCCTATGAGAAAAAGTTACAGTAATTAGCTTATCTCACCTGGAGAAGGAAAACACAGGGGGAATTTACTGCATTAACAGCCTTCGAGTCCATGAAGGGTAATTCCAGAGGATGGTGAATTTATAGTTGTGCATGTTAAAGGATTTTTCCTGTTGTCCTCCCTCCATTTCCTGCTTGATTTCTCCTCTGTGATATGCGATGAAAGATAATATTATGGTGACTTCAGAAAATGTATGAGAATAAATACTTTGGAAGTTTTCAGCATCATTGCACACTGTCTTGCAACTCCCTCCCGCCTTTCCCCCTCTAAGAGGAAAAACACAGAAAGGAGTAAGTATACAATCTGCAAGAGCTCTTTCCTCTTTTACAGCCATCCTGTTTCCATCTGCTGAAAACCTCAGCCCACCTGCGTAGTGAACAACATTAATTGTCTTCCAGAAATGCACAAGAACCACAATCTCCCCCAAGACTGAGGGTAGGAGGATGGAGATATTTTATATCACTTTCAAGAGTGCGTTCAACCAGGTTTATTGTCTGAGCAGGGGATTGTTGTTGGGTTAAACAGAATCTTAACATTGGTTTATTCTTTGGCTTGCTTCTTCGAAGTTTCTAATGCCTGTAGCAACTCAGAGGTGCTGCCCCTAAAGTTGAGAAGACTTAAGAGATGATTGTTGGAAGCAGCCATAACGGATTTTTCTTTGCTTCAAATCAGGAAATTTTTTCCGCCAAACCCTGGTGTGTCCCCTCTATGTAATTATGCCTAGAGCTTGGCTCTCCTTGCTGATTTTGAACAAGCAGCCTATGAAGTTCCAGAAGAGATTTGGCCAGTATTTCTCAATGATATTATTGTTTGGGGCAAGAAAAGTCTTCCTTTTGGAAAACTGTCCTGTCTGTTGCAGGATGTTTTCCTTTCCTGGCTTCATTCATGAAATGTCATCAGTACTCCCTGTCACTGTGGCAGCTCTAAAGCCCCTAGACGTTTTTGCAAACACCCGCTAAGAAGGCTGTAATAGCCCCTGTTGAGAACTAGTGAGGCTTCCTTTCCTCTGCCCTTGTGCTGTTTCAGGAGGAGAGGAGAGGTTTAGCTGCTACTTCCTGATCAGGTGAAAAGATTCTGGTTTGTGTAGCTCCCAACTATATGATCAGGGCCATGAGCTACAGGAGGGAGTCTAAGGTTATGAAAAATTGAGAGTATATCTGGCAGAAGCACTTCCTCAGGCTAGACTCACTCTCTTTCTCACACACGCATACACACAGCATGGTTCTTAAGGCTGAATCTAACGTTTATAGCAATCCAGGTAAAGCAGGAACCAGTTGAGAGGGAAAAGAAGGCTTAATTCAAACAACCAGTTATCATCAGCCAATTTGAAATGTCAATAGCCATTGTTTGTAGCTGGTCTATGTGTACATAGGGGCATATCTCGTTTTATTGCGCTTCACTTTATTGCGCTTCACAAATACTGCGTTTTTTACAAGACTCTCTACCAGCAAAAAGATTATGACTCACTGAAGGTTCAGATGATGGTTAGCATTTTTTAGCAACAAAGTATTTTTTAATTAAGGAATGTATATATTTTTTTAGACATAATACTTTTGCACACTTAATAGACTACACTACAGTGTGAACATAACTTTTATATGCATTGGAAACCAAAAAATTTATGTGACTTATTTTATTGTGATATTTCCTTTTTGCAGTGGTCTGGAACCGGACCTGACATATGCGCAAGGTATGCCTGTATTCTGACAAGTTCATTTTGCAATTACAGGTTTCCCTTGCTATGCGAAAGCAGAGCAGTCCTATGAAAACTTTCATAAGCCCATGGTGTAAAGCTAAGAAACAATTACCATGCATTTATATGGAAAAAATTTTTGAGCATTCCCAGACTCAAAAAATAACCTACCAAATAACACATAAAACCTAAAATAGTACTAACATACAGTAAAAGCAGGAATGATATGATAAATACACAGCCTATATAACGTAGAAATCATGTATGTACAGTGTAGTTTCACTTACCAGAACTAGGAATACAGCGAGCACACTGGAAGGCTGAGAGGTGGTGGTAGTGATGACGATGTGTCAGGCTGAGTCATCAGAGGTTGGGGTGGTGGGAGGTACAGGAGACGAGTGGAGGGAGAAAGGAAGAGGGTCATCTATTAACATCTAATTGTCGTCTGAATCTGTCAGGGCAGCAGGTCACTAATGTCTACATCTTCTTCTAAGTCTGCCTGCTTCGATGACAAAGGTTGAGGTTTGTCATCTGCTGTGGCTGTTGTGGAAGGCTTGAAATGCAACAGTATGTGTGACTGCTTAGCTTCTGTAATAGCTCACTGCAAAACAAACATTCAACTCTATTTTCACAAAAGTGAAAATCCTCTTGGGATTTCTTTCGATTAGTGAAAATAGATGCTACAGTTTGTAGGTCTTTTGTAAAAACAAAGTGGCATAAAGTGAACTTTCAGATAGTGGGGAAACCTGTGTATTATTAGACGTCAGTTGACAATGCCTATGACTAGTTTGGCTACTATTTTTATTATTTATTTATATATCATATAGTCAATCATTCATTCATTTATTCATTCACTTTTTGTGGGCATCAGCCTATGTTAGTAACAATCCACAATCCAACTGGGATTTTTTTTAATCAGTTACCCTATATATTCAGCATATTTTATGCATATATTAATCAGATTCAGCCTCTCTCAACCAGTTTATCACTTTCCTTATGAGAAAGAGCTTATACCGAGTTCTCTTTCCCCTTCCTGAAACAATGGTCCCTTCATAAAACAGGAAAATAATGACTCATAACAGTAGGCTATATCTACATAGAAGATGAGTTTTGCCATTCAATGGCTGATTGCTAGGCAATCAGTCGCACTGCACAGAGTCAAGCTGATTCAGCTGCCTTAGCATCAAGAATAATCACTTATTTGGTAACTCTAGTGCATGGCAATCAACAAACATGGATTGACCATCATAATGATCAATCCAATAGACGATATTATCTCTTTTCCATACCAAGCTGTTATGTGTGTGATTCAAAGCTATTTTTAATCAACAACTACAGACTCATTTGAATACCTATCTATGTACTACACACTAGTGTTGACTAGTGAGGATGCCAGATAAAGGGAGCGGGTGTTAGGGAAAGACAACAGACTTAGGAGTCAGAGAGATAAGGCTTCAAATCCCAAGATCCCTTTGGGCAAGTCATTTAACCTCTTTGAACTGCAGTTGCTGGGCTGCGGTGAGGATTAACACCACAGCATACACTGCATAGGCAGCAAGAGTAAGCATTCAGTAAGTAGCCAAAGCTATTGTTACCAATGAGACACAGCTTCTACTCTTGAGCTCACATCACTCTTTGGAATTATGTAAAATTATAAATTGTAGGTATACATGTTATCATGTCTCATGTTAATTTTAAGTTATTTTAAAAATGCTAAATTTAGCATATGTATTCTGTAGTGAGCCACTGCCTGTCCACATTTTGTATGCAGACTTTTCCCTTGATATCTGAAGATATATTGTAAGTACCATGCAGACCAAACATGACCTTGCCACAGCTCCCTTCAGAACATTCTCTCTCAATTGTTCCAAATACCGTGGGACTGAGTCATCTAATGTAGCTTACAGGAAAACAAGCTGTGTGTTACTGGAGGCGACCCTAATGATGTGGAGTTATTTAAGAATCTGGTGTTTACCACTTCCAGTTGAAAGTGCATGAGCAAATTAGGAAGACAATATAATTATATATACCGAAATTAGATTAACATAGATGCTCTAATAGCTCGATATGACCACAGACCAGGACTTTAGTATCAGAGTGCTGACCCTCTGTGTACACACACACACACACACACACACACACACACACACACACACACATATCTATTCAAGGTGTGCCTCACAAACAAAACCTCATAGTAGGTTTTATAAGTACCTACTAGATTGGTGATTATTTGGTTATATTAGGGTGCTTTCCACCCTAGAAGGGAAAAACAGTCCCTTGAGGTGAGGGACTCTTCCCATTATCTAATGTTTTGCAACAAAACATCTCAAAACTTAGTTGCTTATAATAATAACAGTATCTGTTCTGCTCACAAGGATCCAGTTTGGGCAGGACTCAGCGAGAAGATCTTATCTCTTCTCCACTTGGTTAGCCAGGACAGCTCAAAGCCTGAGTGCTGGAATCATCTAGAGCAGTGGTTCTCAACTGGGGGCGATCTTGCCTTCTCCCCAAGGAGCATTTGGTAATGTCTGGAATCATTTTTGATTGTCACAACTTAGGGGAGTGGGGCATGCTGTTGGCATCTGGTAGATAGTGGATGCTACTAAACATCCTACAATGCACAGGAACCCCAACAAAGAATTATCCTTCCCAAGATGTCAATGGGGCCATGGTTGAGAAACCCTGATATAAGGCTTGTTCACTCAAATGTCTGGTGGTTGATTCTCTGTGTTCACTGGAGGGCCTCAGCTCCTCTTAATATGGACCTCTCTAATGTGGTCTAGCCACTCTCCATGTGTACTAGTTTGGGCTTCCTCGCAGCGTGGTGGCTTGCTTCCAAGCTAGGGAATGTCCCAGTTGACAGAGCAAGACAGAAGCTGAATCCTTTATGTGACCTAGCCTCAGAGGCAGTATAGCATCACTTCCGTCATGCTCTATCTTATGGGGCAGCTACAAAATCCAAGTCAGATTCATTGGAGGGGACATGGCCCCCCCAACTCCGTGGGAAGAGTGTCAGTAAATCACATTGCAAAAAGAGCAGAAGATGAAATTTGCCGCAGGGACCGTGTCTCATTCTTCTTTGTATCTCAGAACCTTAACAGTCAATGGAAGGTAACAGACACTCAATCTGTGCATTTTTGAATTGTGTTAAATTAAGTAAACTTGATATATGAAATATATAATAAACAATGAGGAGATTTGGCATTATGCATGACAATTTTCCACAGAGTACCTTTAAATAGTGACTTATTCCACTTCATTATAAAGTATGATTTAATTATGAAAATTTCAATGGCATATTTATTCATCTGGTTGTTCATTAATTCAATATTCATTGAGCACATACTGTAGGCAAGAGAGTGTTCAAGACCCTGGAATACAAAGATGGGTCAGATGCAGAACTGCCTTCAAGTTGCTCACAGTGTAGTAGGGAAGGTAAGCAACGTACATAAATCAGTCTCATACAACCCAGAGCTCATTAGAGGTACCAATGAAGTGCTCGGGTGCTGGAAGAAAACATGCAGCTTTTCAGACATTGAAAGTGAAAACTTTATTAGAAATGCTCACTTTAATGAAAACTAAATCTTTTTATTTCCTCACTCCACACTTCTATAATTGCAAGGGGAAATTGGAAGAATTTCATCCAATTTTATAATATTCAGTCGAAGCCGTCACCTAAAACATGACTGAGGGCCATCTGCTGTGCAGCTGTTAAGTCTGTCTGTCTCGGTCAGAGTCATTTATTGCTATGGGAAGGCATATCTCTTCACAAGGATATGGTGAATCTGCTTACTGCAATCCTAGGATGTTCCAATCCGAGTGACGGAGAAAAGTAGAAAAGTCACAGACATCCATATGCTGCCCCAGAAAGATAGACCTGCTTTATAGCTCAAAGGCAGGATTGCACATATACCTTATGGAATTTGGGGGATCCTCAGGGATGTTCCTGGAAGTCTGTGCATTGATGCCGCTCTGCCATAAAGTTCCAAAAGGGGGATCTGGGGGGTCATGCCAGACCCACTAGTTCTTGGCACTCAGACCACATACATTTGTTAAGTTTGTCTCATCTGAAACATTAATATATTTAAAATAACATTGTAAAATCTGTGTGGTATTTGGAGGGATAATTAATGGTATTTTAGAAAATGCTTATGATATTTTATAAAATTCTGTGTCTATAATTGAGAGAGAGAAGAAAGTCTAGTGGCAAGGAAACCAATTAGGAAGCTGTGATATAATCAAGGAAAGAGATTGTGACTCGGCTTAGAGTAACAGCAGAAGGAATCATAATAGCTAATACTTACTGAGCATTTGCCATGTATCAGGGACTGAATACGGCTTCATGAGACTTGTCTGTGTTAATACACAAAATAAGCATTTGAGATGGGTACTATTATTTTCCCATTTTACAGATGAGAAAACAGAGGCTTGGTAAGTAGTAAGCAGTAGAACTAGAATTCAAGCTAACTGAGCCTGTTTCTGCAGTCCATCATTTTATTCATTATGCACGTTGTGCCTGATACAAAGAAGGAGGTGGATAGGATCAAGGAGGAAGACTCTAGATGATTCAGTAGTAGGATTGGTTTATGGGGAAAGGAAGAGTGCAGCATCTAGGATAACTCCCAGGTCATAGCTTGAGTTTGGCCAGCTGGGTGGAGGAAGGTGCAATTCTTTTAGATCCAAACACAAGAACATTGATATAGGCTGCATGATAAATTCAATTTTGAGCTTGTTGGATGACAGTGAGGTGCCTCAGGGATATCCATATGGACATGTTCAGTAGGCAACTGGATATGTGCTTTGAAGTTTAGGAGAGAGGTCAAGATAGATGGTGTATATTTGGATGTCATCAGTCTGGATGTGAAACATTGAGAGTGATGAAGAATGTCCAGGAAGAAAGTGAAGCCTAAGGAGAGAGGGTGACGTTCCAAAATATACTAAATAGAATTTTCTTTACTGGCGGTGGGGGGGGGGGGGGGGTTGTGGGGTGGACAGGGATGGCAAAAGAATGTGTGATCGCTGGCCCAAAGTTGCCCACACTCTAGATGCGGAGACATAACAAGGATATGTCAAACAGCCCGAGAAAAATTACCACACAGCATGCAAAGGACAGCAACACACCTTTCAGAATTAGAAAAGAAAGAATGGAACTGGAATAGGATTAATCTGGAAGCCTCCTCAGAGCTCAGATTTGAGCTGTTTCCATGAGTATGCAGTAGTGTAGAGGAGAAATTGGGACTTAGTGAGGCTTGTGGTGGGAGAGGGAAACCTCTCCCTCCGCCTCTGTCCTTCACCTTTCCTGCAGGGGAGGAGACATCTACCTCTCTTACAGCTCATGCTATAAGGTTGTCGTCTTTGTATCTGATGCAGGAGGTTGGAGTCTGTAGGACATGCGGTGAAGGGGAGAAGATGGGTATAAGACAGGGAGAGCAAGGACAAGTTGGACCCCACACACTGGGCTCATGGTTCTCATTGCCTCTGACCTTAACGGTGTGAATGTCCACAGGAGAAGCTGGGGCCCTTCATCGTGGAGCTAAATGCCCATTTGGCCTAGGACTTAGAGAAGGTGAGGGAGGATTCAGGAGAAGGTGGAGCAATTCAGACCTAGCTGCTGCCTCCCACCCACAAAGTGAATCAGCAAGTGAGTGACAGCACATGTGAATTACAAAATGGCCGCTGCTTCACTTCCACCATCCAAATCTTGCACCAGAGTCTCTGATGGCCCAGCCTAACCAGGAGCCTGCAGGTAAGGAAATTCTGGGAAATGCAGTTTATCCTACCCACATTGATTCATTACAGATCCTCCTGCCCCACAACCCCCCATGTATAAAGGCAAACAGGTGTGAATGAACAAGTGGGGTTTGAAGACAGCCAGCAGGTCAGTTTCACTCAGGGCTGAGTTTGCCTCTCAAGCTTTACCATGTATCAGAAACACCTGGACGGCTTGATGAAACACTGAGTTTCTGATTCTGCCATCTAGGGTGGGGTGCGAGAATGGCATTTCAAGTCCCCAAGTGATGCTGACAATGCTGGTCCAGGGACCACACTTTGAAAACCACTGGTTTAGCTGAAACACAGAGGCCTCATTAAAGTTTAGACAAAATAGGAGTGGAGAAGAAAATATAGCAAAGGAATAGTTAAGAAAAGTTATTGAACAGTGGACAACTGTTGAGTGATATCGGATGTGACAGGACATCATTATAAGTGATTGAACAGGAGGTTGACTGGCAAAGAAGTGTTTGCAGCAGGATGTACTCTTGCTGTGTGGGAGGGACAGGCTCAAGAAGAGCTTGGAAGTGAGGAAATAAATTGCAAGATAGTTTTACAACAATCTAGTGATACAGATCTAGAATAGGGAGGTAGGCGACAGTGGAAACTGAGAGAAGGGATGCAAGAATGAAACTGCTTTGGGCATAGCTTCAAAGTCCCTCCCCCCTCCCCCCTGAACAATTGTGTCTCTTCTCATTATGCCATCAGAGTCCACTTAGAGGGCCCTCAGTCTTTAAGTTGTGTCTGTCATAACTTTTTTTTTCTGATTATATTACCAATACCTGTGCATTGCAGAAAATTTGGAAATCAGGAAAGTATAAAGAATAAAAGAAAAGTTGTCCTTTCTTTCTGGCCAGATATAATCACTATCAAATTTGGGGTGCACTTCTCTCCATTCTCTTCTTTTGTATGTAGGAGTGTGTGTGTTTATATATATATATTTTTATTTGAAATTGGCAGACTTTACCTTGACTACAGTGGATTTGATCTTAACTGGGCAATAAGGGGGACATGTTACTGGTGGCCCAGTCAAGATAGATGTTGTGGCCCTCTGTGTCCCTGTCACTTTCATCTCCCTGAATGAGTGCCATCTTGCCTGTTCAGACAATTCACTGCTGGTGACATCAGTGTCTGGGGCTGTCAGCAGCCTGTCACATGGCTTCAGATTGATGTTTCCTGAGACATCAAATGAGTGAGGACAAGGGTGATAGAATAAGTCAGGTGGCAAAGCTTAGAGTCTGAGAACCAGTGAGTCAATGTAGCCAGGCTCCAGGTTGACACATATTATCTCATCTGATTGGTCTGGACTGAATCCCTATGCAAGAGAAAGAATAATAATAATAGTAACTGGAACAACAATTAGTATTTATTAAATGCTTACTATGTGCCAGGGTCTTTATATGGGTTATTGCATTTAATTCTTAAAACGTTCCAGTGAGAAGGATAGTTACATCGTCCATTTGGCAGATGAAGACGTTCCGGCTTGGAGAAGTTAAAAACATCGTAAAAAAGAGATTGATGCTTAAAAACTAATTGACTTGTCCAAGGTCAAATGTAGTACGTGATGGAGTCTAGCTTAGAGCACAGCTCTTCAGATTCCCAGTTCATTCCTTTTTCTGCTTTATCCCATTTCTCTCCTGAACAAATTTCCTGATTCTTTCTGATGCTGACCACAGCCTGGAAACTTTCTTTTCCCTGTCTGTGTTCCCGATTTTGAATTTACAGTCTCTTCTGATCTCACTGTCTGCTTGCTGTGTCTGCATCGACTCGGATTCAAATGTCAGCACTTCTGACCCCCCAGTCTGGTAACCTGACCCCTGAGCGTGTCTTAACTCAGACCAAGTCCTCCCTTGGGCATCAACAGGATGGCCCCAAACCTCTTCACCTGACATTGCTGAGCTAATGAGAACTTTGAAGGGCGGGGATAACTTGTTCTGAAGCCACTGCCTCAGTGCTCAACAGGGTGTGACAAGAGCAGTTTACTTCCAATTCACTCGCTGAGAACCCACCCAGTGCCATCTGTCTCCTCCACACTCCAGCTCCTGCCTCCTCTTGCTGCGCTCCCTCGGCCAGCCCTCCTTCCTCTCCCGGGAAGCACAGTGCAGGGATCCTCCATCCCCATGTCGTCTGTAGTCTATTCTCTGCAGGTGGCAATGAGCTAGTTTTACATCTATTTCTCCCACAAAATAGAATGTGAAGGCAGGAGGTAGGTTTTCAAAACAAATAACTTACCTTCAATTATTTTTATATAAAAGTGTAGAATATAATAGTGAAAATCTGACATTTCTGACTTGAGCTGTCTTTATCAAGAACCTCTATTTTTCAGCTTCAGGTCTGCCATATATTTCATGCTCTTTCTTAAGTCACGTGGCCAAGGTAAATTTTATTTCACTTTGTGTTTTTGTTTTGCTTAGTTTGTTTGGCTTTGGTTCACATTCTGTAATTATTACTCATTTGTAGAATTTTCTATTAATTTTTGTGTCAAAAGTTGGGCCATTTTTTTATAGATGGCCCAGGAATCTGGATCAGTTCATTAAACTGGACACGAAATGTGTATATCCTCAGAGTTGGCAACAACTGCTTAGCAAGGTACCAGACAAAATGGGGCTTTGTTCCTGATGATTTTCTTCATGTCAAGGCATATTTTATTGTATATATATGTAAATACGTATATAACGTTTATACATATGCATATATATGTATATATAGCATATTACATATGTGGTTTATACACATTATGTATAATGCATACATTATATAGTATATATACATATATGTACACGTGTATATATCTATATGTATATATAGTGTTACATGTATACATTACATATTACAGTATAACACATTATATATTATATATTACATTATAAATACGTTATATATATTTTATTATATATTATATAGATTGCATTATATATAAAGTCAAGAGAAAAAGTCATTAGTTTTAGTAGTGAGCAAGTTCCTATGATTTCCCAGAGAGGTTTCAGACTGGCGTAGGGGCAAACACTTCTCGGTAGGCAATGAAGCAGTAAGAGGATGGTGAGGAAACAGGCAGTAGATATGGAAAATTCATTTGAGAAGTTGGGCAACATGAGAGATGGAGAGGGTTGGGAGAGAGAGAGACAGAAAAGAGAGAGAGACAGGACATAGAGAAGAAGACAGGATCAAACTATTAGGTAGAGATATTTTCAAGACTGGAGAGGCTTGTGTGTGTGATTAAAGGGCAAGACACAATAAAGAAGGAAAGATAAAGGGTGTGCAAGTTAGAGATCCAAGTTCCAGAGGAGGGTACCTTGCATGGAGACCCCAGGCAGAAATAGGAGGCATGGAAGGGAAACTTTGCTCTACACTTGGTAAAGGATGAGAATGAACACAAACCAGCATTAATCGAATACCTACTATGTGCTAGGTGCTTTGCCTGTCTCTCTCATTTGAAATGCTCACTCCTTGGGTAAGCATTACCCAGATTTACAAGTGAGGAAACTGAGATTCAAAGAGGTTAAGTTAGTGACCCATGGCCAGATAGCCATTGGGTAGCAGAGCTGGTATTAGGATTCAGCCTTGTCTGTTTTAAAATCCAAGTTCTTTGCCCTATACTTCTACCCTTTAAACTATATCCAGTGGATGACAAGTGGAGGCAGGTATCTCTGCCAGGGGACAGAGAGGGTTGGTGGTGCAGTGGGATCAATGTTTTAGGAGCAGCTGAGGAAGCCCCAAATGTGGTTACAAATATAGCACTGCAGCAGATAAGCTACTGTGGGCGCTGTCCAGCCCTGTGATGGGCAAAGTTCACAAAACTCTAGCAATGGCTTCACATTACTCTTCAGCATCAACAGGAAACAAATGGAATAGGTGAGGACAGAGACCCAAGCGGAGAGACATGTCAAGAGCAGGGATCTGGAGTATTAAAAGAGGCAGAGCCTGAGGTTGAAGCGAGGCATTAGTTGAGATGAGTGAGAAATGACATAGGCCAAATGATTGGGCTGTATGGTGAAGGAGGGAATGCAAGCTCCGGAGGTGTGATGATACCTTTCCAGTCCATTCCCTTTGTAATTTGGCTGCTTATCTTGTCTACAATGCATCCTCTCCTAGGGCTTGGTACTCTGGCTGGACAAGACATCTTTCAGAAGTTTTTCAAATGAGCAACATTCTCTTATCTTCTGTTCTTTGCACCATGTTCTCCTCTACCTGGATTGTTTACCCACTGCCTCTTTCTTTGGCTTTTTTTCTGTTCAGGTTTCAGGTTAGACAAGTTGTCTAGTGCCTTTCTTGACACACTGGGACTGAGGTGAATGCTTTCTGTAAACCCTAGACTTTCTTCATCCTACACTTCTCATTGAATTACAGTTGTTTTTTGAGTTGTCTGTCTCCCTGCTCTGGATGCAGTTTCATGAAGAAAAAGACCATGCTGCTGGTTATCACCTCTAGCTCCAGATAGTTGATCCAGTTTCTGGCACATGATTGAGGCTCCATGAATATTCGTTGAAATAATGAATGAGTAAATTACTTAATAAATTACTTGAAAAACATTATTGTATTCTACCTCTTCTTCCTCTCTAAATGGAATTTTTCCTCTTGGTATTGTTTAATCTCTATTTTGTTTCTTTTGAGGAGAGTACTTATTTAGCATCTCCATGAAGAATGCTCTCATTTCCATTCATCATCTTCTCAGATGTTCTGTACATTTTCACCTGGACAATGCAAAGTCAAATGTCCAAAATAGAGCTCATCTTATTCTAAAAACATTTTCTTCTATGACTTTCCTGTTCATATCAATGGGAGTAACATTATTCTTCTGGTTACCCAGCCATACCTCTCTCTTGTCTCTTCCAGTCCTTATTTTTTATAATGCTTTCCTAGTGGTTCCAGGGACATCACTCTTGTCCAGGACCCTGTTATTACATGCCTGGGTAATATGGAAAAAATCTGCTATTTCAACAAATGCTGTTAGCTCAACTGGATATCTACATGCAAAAGAATGAAGTTGCATCTGTACCTCACACCATGTGTGTAACAAAAGTTAATGCAAAACAGACCATAGACCTAAATGTAAGAGCTAAAGCTATAAAACTCTTAGGAGAAAACATAGATAGGCATAGATGCCTGGGATAGACACCTAAAGCAACAGTGACAAAAGAAAAATAGATAAATTGAACTTAACCAAAATTTAAAATTTTATGCTTTAAAGGACTTCATCAAGAAAGTAAAAAGACAACCCACAGAATGAGAGTAAATATTTACAAATCATATATCTGATAAGGAACTTGTATCCAGAATATATAAATAACTAAATAACTCTTACAACTCAGTAAAAAAAGACAACACAATTATCTTAATACACATTTCTTCAAAGAAGATATGGAAATGGCCAATAAACATGAAAGAATGCCCAACACTATTAGTCATTAGGGAACTGCAGTGAGATACCACTTCATTGCTATTAGGATGGTTATAATCCAAAAGACAGACAATAGCAAATATTAGCAAGGATGTGGAGAAATTGAAACCCTCATACATTGCTGGTAGGAATACAAAATGGTGCAGTTACTTTGGAGAAAAGTTTGGCAGTTCCTCAAAATGTTAAACATAGAGTTACCATATTACTCAGCAATTCCACTCCTATGTATAGACCCAAGAGACATAAACACACATGTATATACAAAAAGTTGTATGAGGATGTTTATAGCAGCATTATTTGTAATAGCTCAAAAGTGGAATCAACCTAAATGTCCATCACCTGATGAATGGGTAAATAAAATGTGATGGGGCTGGCCTGGTGACATAGAGGTTAAGTTTGCACACTTCACTTCGGTGGCCCAGGGTTCTTCTGGGAGCCAACCTACACACTGCTCATCAAGCCATGCTGTGGTGGCATCCCACATATAAAATAGAGGATGATTGACAGAGATATTAGCTCAAGGGCAATCTTCTTCAAGCGAAAATAAATAAATACATAAATAATAAAATGTGATACATCCATATAATGAAATGTTATTTGGAAATAAAAAGAGATGAAGTTTGATACATGCTACAACATGGATGACCCTTGAAAACATTGTGCTGAGTGAAAGAAGCCAGTCATAAAAGATGACATACTATATCATTCCATTTATATGAAATGTCCAGAATGTGCAAATCTATAGAGACATTAAGTAGATTAGTGGTCGCTAAGGGCTGGGGAGGTAGGTGAAGGAATGAGGATTGACTGCTAATGGGTAAAAGGTTTTTTTTAGGGGGGAGAAAAACTTCTGAAATTAGACTGTGATGAGGGTTGTATAATCTGTGAATATACTAAAAATTATTGACTTGTACACTTTAAATGGGTGAATTGTATGGTATGTGAATTATATCTCAATAAAGCTCTTTTAAAAAAAAGTCTCCTGGATCATTTTCTTCATCATTTCCACTTCTAATCCATCCAGCTCACTGCCAGGAGCGACACTATCGTTTTGCACATTCAGATTTCTGCTCCACACCTATCAGTGGCTCTCCATTGACTCTAAAATCCAGATTCCTTCATTTAGCATTTGAGGGTCTTCGTGTCCTAATCTCAGTGTACCTTTTGACACCCTTATTGCTTTTCCAGGTGAATTCTTTGCTTCAGCTGGACTGGCTTACTCTCTGGCCCTATCTCCATACTTTTGTACCCTTGTCTAGAATGCCCTTCTTTTTTTATAAATCTAAATCCTGCTCTTATTTTAAGGTCCATCTCTTCAATGACAATTACCTTGGCTCGTGTAATTCTCAGCAATTTCTCTCTCTCATGATTCAACACTACTGATTTTGTATTTGTATTTTACCTCTGCAGTGACTGGAGAGAAAAATTATATTCCAAATTATTTAGTAATAAAGGCAAGAAAATCAACACACACACATTCAAAAACCTCCCCAGAAATAATCCATTTCACATTATGATTCGAAAATAATTTACTGATGAGTTTAAGGTGCCAGGAAGCGATAACCCTAAAACATAACTAATTTAAAATAGATTGAATTCTTGAAAACTGGACAACGTCATGTGGTAATGCTCTAATTAGCAAGAGCCCTTAAGGAGTGATAATGAATACCAGAAGAGATGAATTGGAAAGAAAAAACCCTGGTAGTCTATCTTGTGAGCAGCCTAAACTCTAATCCTATATTCCTTATACAAACTGGTCTCAGTATAAAGAAATGACCTTAGGTACGAAGAAAATAGCGATCCTATAAGACCATTTATATCTTTTCTGATAATGTCTTGGTCTGAGGAAATGCCTCAAATATCATAATTCCTAGACAAGGCCTGACACAAGAAAATTGTTTTCTTTAGGAAAGAAATACTGTCTAATAATAATGATGAGAAATATTTAATTCTTATTATCTGGGCCTTGTATTTACATGCATTTTCTCATTCAATCCTCAAAATAAACCTGCGAGCTATGTATGTCATATTAGTATTTTCATTTTATATAACTTATCTGCATTAGTTCAGATTAGGTTTGAATACAAATCCAAGACAACCTAAAAATAGCAGTTAAGTTAGAAATATATTTCCCTGTTGTGTAAATGTGCAGAGGTGTTCATCCAGGGTTTGGATGACTTGGTGGATTTGCTCCAAGTCTTCAGAGACTGGGACTCCTACCATTTCCCCATTCTGTCATACATTGGGTGTGACCTTCAGCCTCATCGTTTAGGGCGGAAACTCATGTTTTAGGCAATAGGATCGAGGAAAGGATAAATAACAAGGGGCAAAGAGTACATCAGCCTTCTTTTCAGGAAAGTTCTCAGAAACTGTTCATGGGACATTTAAACTGGACAGAATTAGTCATATGGGACACATAAGAGACTTAGCTGCAAGGAAAGCTAGGGAATGTAGTCTGTATTCTGGGTGGCAATCTGCCCAACAAGAAATTCTATTATTGTACAAAATGGTGAGAAAGGATACTGGGGCCTGACCAGAAGATGCTACTAGGTCATCTAAGGTCACAAACAGCTAGTAAGTGGTGGGGCCGAAATCAAATCTGATCTGTCTCTCTTCCGAGCCAATGTATCTGAAGGTCCTTCCTAAGCCCCTAGATTCTTCATGGTGAGAAGTTTCATTTGGGGAGAGAGGCCAAAATGAAGTGTAAGGTGCTCACAGTCTCAGCTAAATTTACTCGGTAAGCCCCAAGCCTGCTTTTTTTTTTTGACCAATGGCTTTAGGTCACCCATGACCTCCAGGGGGCAGTTGAAAGCTCCCAGTGATCTCATGCAGGTAAGAAAATGAGACTCCTCATGGCTCGTATCTTACTCTTGTTCTTAATTTGATGTAGCTCTGGAGACCGAATAATGGTCATACATTTTTCATGTTCCATTATCACTTATGGTGGATCACACAACAATTGGCTTTCTAATCATTAATAGTAAACAAAATTGCACTGCTCAGTTTTGTGCTAAACAAACTATTGCGCAGAGACAAACAATGTAATTTCTTATTCATGTCTGGAGACTTACATTGTCTCACACAGGAAAAAAAAGACCACCTTTAGCTTTACAGAACTTCAGAAGTACTTTAATCTTCGAAGCTGGTCTTTAACCATTATTTCTCTTTTAAGTAAAAGCTGCAAATTTTTCACTTTGTCCTGTCACATTTCCAGTTACTTGGTGCTTTCTTTTGTTTCTCTGTTTCTTTCCATTTCAGGTGATTTTTAACCTTCCCAGTTAAGAAAGTGGGCTGTGAAATAAGACTTTCACTATTTCCTAGCTGTGAGACTTCGAGTAGATCACCTAAGCTAAAAGCCTCTCATTCCTCATCTGTGATGGAAACACTTCCTAGTGTTGTTGTAGAAATTAAACAAGAATATACTTTGCCAAGTGTGTCGAATAGTGCCTGGCACAAGTTATCTATTATTCTTAATTATTATTGTTTCTCCTGACTCTCTTTCATTCTGTTGTTATATCCTTCCCCTGTTTACCAATGAGTGATTTTCTAACCATCGATCATTCTGGACACCCATGAAGGAAGGACGCTCTCCCTGTTCTGGAAACCAGAAGACTTACTGACCGGTTTGGTCAATAGTATGTGCTGGCTGGGAATGCATCATTCAGCTCAGTTAATCTATTTGCACTGTGTGGGGAGACCAAAGGCTTTGGCATCATCAGGATCTGGATTTCATTTCTGGCTCTATATGTTATTAATAATGTTACCATAGATGTGTTTCTTATACATTCTGAGCTTCTGTTACTTCATCTCTCACACAAGAATGATAATCGTACTAATTTGCAAGGTTGTAGGGAAAATCAAAGATAATGAATATAAGTACCTAATGCTGGTGCCCAGTTGTAAATATTACCAGTGCGTGCTATCGTTGGGGTAGAGGGGACTAAGTGGGCAAAATGGATTGGACAAAAACAAAGTCAAGTAATATGGCCAAATGGCAATAGGTTGTCACAGAGAAATATTACAAGTTAGAATCAACCCAGCCTAAAGAGAATTTCTTAGTTTCTATTGTAAATATGATGGAAATTTTGCTTTCATTGAAACTGTCAGGAAGGCTGACAGGAGGGAAATGTGTTTTCAGCTTGCTCCTGGTGCTTCCCAAAGCCCTGCTTATTTGCTCCTCTTTCCTCTAATACGCCTTTCCCATTCTTCTCTCTAGAGAACTGTGAAGACATTAATCCTGTCTGCAGAAATTTCTTTTTAGTCTACATATCGTAAAAAGAGTGAGATTATCTGTGACTGGATACACATAGAGACTCCGCGTTGTAGCGGAGGAAGTGTTGCACCGGGAATTAATGTATTTGGATTTCTGTTAACAACAAACCCTGTAACCTTAGACAGGGCCATCAGTCTCTCTGGGGCTCCATTTCTTTGTGTTGAAAGTGAGAGGCAGAATCAATGATTTCTGAGGTCTCTTAAGCATCCCAAATCCTAAAATGGTGAGATTAATTAAGTAATCCAGATTTTTTAACTTGCAAAAAGTATTTCCTAAATCGTTGAGTTTTCTTGTGCAGGTGCCTATTCTGCAATACCGTTGGGTGGTCATAACTGGGTTGCAGGGCTTGCCAGACTTTTCTCTCACTGCAACTGGTCCTGTCAGTTTTCATTTCTACATGGACGGCTTCTTTGACTATCTTGCTGACAGTTCAGATTTTTCCTTTTTTTAAATCATTAGACAACCTTATAGAAAGCCTTACAGACAAATGCATCACCATTCACCAAACCCAAATTCCAAATGCCTCAACTGAATTTAAACTCTGATTTTCCTCTTTCCTCCTCCATTTACTCATTTGTTCAATCACTCATTCACTCTTTCAGAAAAAATTATTGGATGCCTACCATATAATTATCATCAAGATGCTATGTGGGACTGGTATTTCTGCCTTTGTGGAGTTTATAGACTGGTAGAGAGAGATAAGACAGGCATATAATTATCTAAAAGGAGCACTGGTGCCCTAGAGGCAGTGTTGCCTAGTGGTCAATAGCCAGATTTGCAGTCAAATCTCGAATGTGTGCCTTTGGGCAAATTACTGCACCTCTCAGCATCTTAATGTCTTCATCTGTTAAATAGAAAGGAATCATAGGACCTTTCTTGCTGGTTGTTGTAAGCATTAAATGAAATAGTGTACGTAAATGGTTGGCATAGTCCCCAGCACACAGTATTCGTCACTTATTATTATAATCTGTACTAATTTGTAAATTTGATGAAACATGCATTTGCTTTGTGTTCAATAAGGTCGATGTATGCAAGCCACAGAATGAGTGAGCCCAGCCTGCCACCCCAATGAGATAATAATTTTTTTACCCATCACATGTACAGTAACTTTCATTAAGCATCTGAAGTGGCCACTAAATATTACTTTACACTTGACTGGATTTTTCATAGAAATTGACAAGCTGATTCTAAGTTTAATACAGACTACAAAGGACTTGGAGTGGCCAAAAATACTCTGAAAATGAAGAACAAACTTGGGGGACTAATACCTTCTGATTTCAAGATTTATTGCAAAGCTACAGTAACAAAAACAATGTGGTACTGGCATCAAGAGAGACACAAAGATCAATGAAAAATAATACTGAATCCAGAAATAGATACACAAATGTATGGACAATTCATTTTTGACAAAGATTTATGTAAAGGCACTTCATTGGAGAAAGAATAGTATTTTCAACTGATGGTGCTGAATACTTGGATATCTATATGCAAAAATATAACCTTGTCCCATACCTGGTAATATATTCAACAATTAATTAAAAATAGATCATAGACTTATGTGTAAAATTTGAAATATCAAAGTTCTAGAGAAAACATAAGAGAACATCTTTGTGATCTTGGATTAGGCAAAGATGTCTTAAGTATGACACCATATGTACAATCCCTAAAAGAAAAAAAAAGAAATTAAACGTCATCAAAATTAAAAATTTCTGCTCTTTAAAATACTCTGTTAAATACTCTGGCAGGTTAAAAAAAAAAAGAATTTATAAACAGTTTCCACTCTGTATGCAAGGGACAGTTTCCTTTTCAAAGGCAAGATTTGTGTTGCTTTCTGGGATTGAGGAGGAAGGCGGAAGCTGGCTGGCCCTGTCTGACCCAGGCTCCAGAAACTGCGTTTTCTGTGTGCCTCCCAAGTCCTCCTCGTCCATGGTCCAGCAGAGATCTGGTGCAAAGGGCCACCCGTGGCTGCTGTGAGTCACTGGGAACATCAACGGGTAGAAATGAACATCGCGCATCGTCCCTGCCTGGGTCACCCCCTGTGGTGAGTTAATTCCTGGCTGTCAGAAACTGCTCTTGTGCCAGCAGTGCTCCATATTTATTTTTGCCGGTCCTCTCAGGCTTTCTTGTTTGGAGTGGGAGATCCTGAAAAGCAAGCCTGAATGCACTGTTTGCCTCCCGTTTTTTGTCCTCTGGGACATGCCCCTAGAAAAGTTGTAGGAGACTGCCAATTCCAGAGGGATCTCAAAGGCACAGATTTCCCAGAAACACCACCCCTTTCCTTCATCCTTCTAGACAGTCCAGGGAACTGCATTTCCAAGGCCAGCATATAGCCCTGAACTAGACCGTCACTAATGACCTTTTCAAAGGAAACACAAGGAGTGCTACAGAAACAAGATAGAAATGGGCATTATTTTCATCCACTTGGGTGGGTAGAATTCTCTTATAACTCAGGCATTGTTCGACAACCAGAATTTCTAAACATAACTCTTCTAAAAGAGTAAAATGCATGAAGTTTCACATTTTAAAACAGTGGTTCTCAATTAGGAGTGACTTTGCAGACATAAGGCGATACCTGGAGACCGTTTTGGGAGTAAGCGCTACTGGCAAATAATAGAGGCCAAGCATGCTGCTAAAGGTCCTTCAATGAGTATCGCATCCCACCCCACCACAAAGAATATCCAGCCCCTGATGTTAATAGTGCTGAGACTGAGAAACTCTGCTTTAACATCTTAAGAACATAAGTCTGCAAAGAATTGCTCCGTCTTCTCTCTAGAGTCACTTTCCTGTTAAGGCAACATGAATGGAGAGAGGAAGTTCTGAAAGCCATAAAGGGAAAAGGAGAGAAAGCACAACTAAAGGATCCCTATGCCTCCCTGCCTGGGAGTCCTATTCCAGTATTCATTCACTTAGTAAGTATTTATTAGGGGGGTGTTATGTGCTAGGCACTGTAGAGGCCGTGGGAAACAGATAGATTGGTCCCTGGAACTTTAACTCTCATGGTTGGGGGTTCAGAAGTATGCAGTGGCATTAAAAGAGTGATCTCACAGAAGAATTTAAAGCTACAAATGATAGGGGCATTCAAGGAAAAGTACAGGATTCTGTAAAAGAAATAAAATATACTGTTAAGAGAATTAAAAGATGAACACAGACTGGTATAAAATATTTGCACGTCATACATCTAATAAAGGAATTGTACCAAGAATGTATATATTTAAAAGAAAACTCCAAACTCAGTAATAAGATATCTAAAACCAAATTTAAAAATGTGCAAAGATCTAAAGACATTTCATCTAAAAAAGATAAATGGATGGCAAATAAACACATGAAAAAATCCTTAGTCATTAGAGAAATTAAAACCACTGCATACCTATTAGAAAGGCTAAAATAAAGAAGACTGAAAATAACCAGATTTTGGTAAAGATGTGGAGGAAATGGAATTCTCACACGCTGCTGGGGGGAATGCAAGATGGTAGAACTACTTTAGAAAAACAGTTTGGCAATTTCTTAAAAAGTTAAACCTTATCAACCGTATAACCCAGCCATTCTGCTCATAAGTATATACCCAAGAGAAATGAAAGCTTATCTTCATACAAAGACTTGTACACAAATGTCCATGTCAGCTTCATTTGTAACAGCCCCAAACTAGAACCAATCTCAATGTCCATCTACAGATGAGTACACAAATGAATTGTAGTGTATCCATACAATAGAATACTCCTCAGCAATAAAAGGGAATGGACTATTGGTACATAAAACAAAGAGATGGATCTTAAAATAATTAGGCTGAGTGAAAGAATCCAGACAAAAAACAGGACAGACTGTATGATTTAATTTACATGAAATTCTGAAAAATGCAAACAAAACTGTAATAACCAAAAGCAGTACAGTGTTTCACTGGCGCTGGAGGTGGTTGTGGGAGGGGGTGGGACAGAAGGTTACAAAGGCGCGCACACCAGGAGACCTGGGGAGGTGAGAGATGCTTATCCTCAGTGTGGTGATAGTTTCACAGGATATGTACTGTCAAAACTTATCAAGTCAAATACTTCCAAAATATGTGTGGTTTACTGTATATCCATTATACCTCAATAAAGCTGCTGAAAACGTTTCTTTCTTTTTCTAGTTTGATTGGTTTTTCATCATAAATGGATACTAAAAGCTATCAAATACTTTTTGCTACATATTTTGAGATAATCAAATGCTTTCTCTATTTTTTTTATATAGTGAATGATGAAGAAATGCCCCTTTTTTGGGCTCAGTTATTTTTATTATTGCATTTCATCTCATCTGTAAGGTGATACTTATTTCTTGTTAACAATTTCATAGTGGTATCCCACAGATTACGCATTTTCTCAGTTTATCAATGTCTAATGCAAATTAGGACTTTTACCTCTTCCTGAAAAATGTATAGACCTAAAAACCTTTACTACCATTGCTCTCCCTCCCAACCTGTGTGCTATGGCTTCAAGTATGTCAATTGTCTGTAATTTTAAAAGCCCAGAAACATTATTTTTATGCTTCAGCAATAAACAAATTTGCCCACAGATTTAACAACACTTTTCTCATTCCTTTCTTTTAGTATTTCCTTTAGTTCAGGTGTGATGTTGAAAATGCTCTTGGTTTTTACTTCTCTGAAAATGTCTTCATTTTCATTTCATTTTACTTCTATATAATTCTTGCTTGGCCTTTTTTTCCCCCCAGAAATTTGAAGATATAAGTTTTTTTTTTTTCCTGAGAAGTCAGGTATTACATTATTGTTACCTTTTTTTTTTGAGGAAGATTAGCCCTGAGCTAACATCTGCTGCCAACCCTCCTCTTTTCACTGAGGAAGACTGGCCCTGAGCTAACATCCATGCCCATCTTCCTCTACTTTATATGTGGGACGCCTGCCACAGCATGGTTTGACAAGTGGTGCGTAGGTCTACACCCGGGATCTGAACTGGTGAACCCCAGGCCCCCAAAGCTGAATGTGTAAACTTAACTGCTGTGCCACTGGGCCGGCCCCTTATTGTTACCTTTTGAAAATATTTTGTTGTTTCTCTAGCTGCTTTTAGGAATTTATCTTCATCTTTACTTTTAGCAATTTTACTATGCTGCATGTGGGTGTAATTTTCTTTTCACTTATTCTGCTTACTTGTTGTAGAGCTTCTTGCATCTGTGGTTTAATATTTTTCACTCGTTTTTGGATAATTCTCAGCTATTATCTCCTCAACTATTGTTTTCGCCTATTTTCTCTTCTCCTTTCCTTCTGGGATTTTTAATTATACCTAATTAGTAGTTTTCCTTTGTATTTCCTTTATTTTGCATCATCTCTTCTACATTTCGCATCCTCTTCTCTCTCTTGCTTCACTAAGGATGTCTTCAGATCTAACTTTCAATGCATGAATTCTCTAATCAGCTATATCACATTTGCTATTAAACCTGTCCATTGATGTTCATATTTCAATTATTGTTTTTTATTTTAGAGTTTACTTTTGATTCTTTTTAATAATTCTACTTATCTCCAAAAATTCTCCATATTTTCTTTTCTTTCCTTCAACACATTAAACATAGTTAAATTCTATATATATCTTCACCCTCTGGCACCCAGTGGATTGGTTTTTATTGGTGGTGGTTCTTGGTTTTCGATCACATTGTCTTATCTCCTCATGTGTCAGGACGTTTTGAGTATATGCCAGTAGCTGAAAAGATATGACAATGTATGAATTTTTTAAAATTAAAAATATGTGAGTAATTAGTGGCCAAAAGTTATGTTATCTTCCTCTAAACAATATTAATGTTTGCTTCTGCCAGACAGTTAGTAGGAACGCTAGCTACCCCTGATCTCCTTCTGAAGTCTCAAGGAATGAGGTGATTTGAAGCTGCAGACCCCATATGGGGAAATCTATGTCTGATTTACCCCTTACTCCTGGGGCCCTTCATGTTACCCGTCCAAAACCTGGTGGTTTTATCAGGCTCCTCATGGAAGGTTCTGAACTCCAACTGTTGTGCCCCTGCTCAGCTTCTGAGCTTTTCAGCTACTTCTTTCAGAATTGGCAGACTTTCCGAGAATACAATGGTCCGAAGTGTCAGTTTTGTCTCTCTTGATTTCGTTTGCTTCTAGATTGCAACCACATAATTATTCACTGTTTTGTTAGCTCTTAGATAGTTTTAAAGAGATGATTTAAATATTTAGTACAGTTTTTAAATTTTTTATTGTCTTATTTTTTTTGGTGAGGAATATTGGCCCTGAGTTAGCATCTGTTGCCAATCTTCCTTTGTTTTATGTGGGATGCTGCCGCAGTGTGGCTTGATGAGTGGTGCTAGGTCCACGCCTGGGATTGGAACTTGCAAACCCCAGGCCACCCAAGTGGAGGGCGTGAACTTCACCACTATGTCACGGAGCTGGCTCCTGTCCAGTTTTGTTGAACTGTTATTTCTCTTGGGATATTTGATCTCAGTTATCTAGACCACCTTACTAGCAACAGAAGTTTTTATTCCATTCTATTTATTTTTCTGACTTCTGAATCTCAGCTTCTCACACTTTCCCCCTGCAAATGTTCTTACCTCCTAGAAGCATTTTTTAAGATAGATTAGAAATGCAGGAAACTAAATGTGGTAGACACTCTTGGTTTTCCACCCCACAGATATCTTTCCTTCTTTGCAAATAAAACCTCAGTTTTATCCTTGCAGCAAAGTTCTCAACCCCAGGGGATGAGATTTTGATTAATTTAAGCCAAATGGTACAATCCTATTCCTTGTGGCGGATAGCTCAGATTTGGTGAACGGGAGGCAAGAAGAAGTCTTCTGGGAAATTGGTGGTATACCCACTTCACACGCCCGTTTAATAGACAGAGTCACACCCTTTATGTTCCCACCCACTTCGTTATTTTTGAGATACTGTTTTGTGAGAATAGGGCACAAGAGTTGTTGCAGCTGACTTGTGATAGTGAGGAGAAACTACCAACACATGGACAACTGTAGAGCAGAAAAGCAGCATAAACCGAGGATCTTGTTGACATTGTTAAGCTGCTGTACCAGCTTTTGAATCCCCCCAACCATGGATTTCTTGTTATTTGAGATAATGTGTTTTTTTTTTTTTTTTTACTGAGGAAGATTTGCCCTGAGCTAACATCTACCAATCCTCCTCTTTTTTTTCTGAGGAAGACTGGCCCTGAGCTAACATCTGTGCCCATCTTCCTCTACTTTATACATGGGACACCTACCACAGCACGGCTTGCCATGCGGAACCATGTCCGCACCTGGGATCCCAACCAGTGAACCCCAGGCCACCGAACTGGAACGTGCGCACTTAACTGCTGCACCACCAGGCTGGCCATGGATCCGTATTATTGCCATTTTAATCAGGAATTATTACTTGCAGCAAAACATATCCCATTGGATGCAGTAAACTTCCCTGAATTGCATCTTAATGTTTCTAAGGTATACATATCACCCCCCTGTCTGGGCCAGTTGCCCACATCTTGTGTAGACATGCTATGGCACAGCTCTGATGGCTTCTGCTCTCAAGAAACAAGTCTACCTTTGTTCCTTCAGTACTTACTGAGCTTTCTTTTCTCTTCTGTCCATGCCATTTCTGTCTCCAGTGCTGAAACTGTCAACTCAGTTCTCCCCTGGGTTGAGCCCCATTACGTTTCTGTCAAACCCTGGGCAATGTCTTCTTTCTATGTCAAGGAGGTTTTCTTTTCCCTCCAGATGAATACAGGCTCCCTCTTCAGACATTTCAAAGAGTATCCAGTCTTTTGCCTGAAACTCAGCCTCACTTTAGTGACTAGGCCGCCTGACCTCCTCCAACATTAAGGCATGAGAAAGGACAGGATTCTGCATGTAGGAATAAGTTACTGCTGCTGCCCCTCTGTGAGAAATGCTGAAGAGATGCATGAAAATGTACAGAATTGCATGACCAGGTGAAATTAGGTGTGTGTTCATTCTTTTGTTTATACATGCTAGGTGGGAATTTGCTTCTGCTTAGCAACTTTTTAAAATCAAGGTGCGCCAAGCAAAGCCGCCTTCCACTCTGAGTTTTTCACCTGGGGGCATATGGCCTGGACATGAGAGATGGGCTGGCATGAGCACAGCTGTAGTGTTGTGATTCTTTCACTTTTAGAGCGAGCAACCCCACATCCTCCTCAGCGTCTACTCTGTGCGCTGACTTTTAAGCAGTCTGAGAGGACTGCTCTGTTGACCCTGGGAAGCGGCTGGGGAAGAATTCAAGATGCGGACAGTGACTGCTGACACAAGCTCAGATACAGTTAGTTCAATATGTTTAGGGAATGTCCCTCAAATTATGTTGTTAAAAATCTGTCATTCTCCCTTCTGGGCTGACAGTTGATAAAGAGTTTAATGAATATGCATTTTGATAGGCAGACAACCTCTTCTTCATTTGCCGGATTTGTCCTTCATCAGATGAAGTCTGGACAAAGGACAAAGTCTGGACACATCATTCTGTGTCTATTTGGCTAGAGAGGCAATCTGAATTAATGTTCCAGCTGACCCATCTGCAGAGGCCAGAAGGCCCGAACTCTGCAGAGGGCAGGGGAGGATGCTGTCGATTAGCATTTGCAGTTTCCTGATACACACGCTGGGCCTCAGGCCTGGCTTTAGGCAACTTTGTTAAGTGGATAGCTTATTATCATCAACACATTACATGTATCTTCTCAACATTCTGAAGCGGAATTCCAGATCTGCCCAAACCTGCTTGTCTCTCAGTGTTCCCAGTTCAGTCTGTGGCAACTCTGTCCTTCCTGTAGCTCAGGTCAGAAAATTTGCCATAGTCCTTGATGCCATTGTTTCTCTCACGTACCACATCTGACCCACCAGCAAGTCTTGTTGGCTCTCCTTTCAAAATTTATCCAGAATTTAATGGCTATCACTCTAGTCCGATGAATCATCTCTGCCTTGATTCTTTTAAAGGGATCCTGAATCGTCTTTCTACCTCTACCCTTACCCATTTCAAACTATTCTCAAAGCAGCCAATTCATCTCCAAAAATACAAGTGAGTATAGATTATTCCTCCCTTCAACCTTCCAGCTAACTTTGGAGCTCATGTCTTACCAGCCTCCCTCTGCTCCACCTTTATTGCATCCTTCCTGCTCCTCAAACATGCCACATGTTGGGAGTGCTGTCATCCTAGGACATTGGCATTTGTCCCCCTGCCTAGGAATGTTCTTCTGCTAGGTATTAGCACTTCCTTCAGGTCTTTTCTCTAAGTCACCTTCTCATTGATACCTTCCCTGACCCCTTATGTAAGATTTTACCTCCTCACTATCTCCTTGTTTCCTGCTTTGTTTTTCCCCATAGCACTTATCATCAACTGACAAACTAAGTTTTCCTTATTTATTTTGTTTGTTGGTGTGTTCTTCCAGCAGAATATATGGTTGATGAGGTAGGGAATTTTATCTATTTTATTCACTGGCGTGTTACCAGCATCTCGAACAGGAGTGGCACATAAATAAGATGTGTTCCAATATTCTCAAGTAGAGGTCAGCACACAATGGCCTATAGGTCAACCATGGGTTTTTGTAAATAAAATTTTATTGGGATATAATCACACCCATTCTTTTATATATTTTCTCTGGCTCCATTTGAGCTACAGTGACAAAGACTGTGTGATCTACCAGCCTAAAACATTTACTATTTGGTCTTTGAAGAAAATGTTTGCCAAACCCTGCTCTCGAGGATTTTATGAGGTAGTTGGGAAAATAGGACTAGTCACTTTTGGAAGACAGTTCTCTGTGGGTCTCTCATGTTTCTGCCCATCTTTTGATTGCCTTTTTTATAGATATATCTTTTCAAGGACGTTTGTATAGCAAACAGCTTTGGAAGACATAGTGTCTTCCTCCAGAGGAAAGGGCAGGTGTGCGTACTGTCTCTTATGAAATGTTCCAGTTCCCTAGGCTCAGGGTTTCTTTACTATAATGTGACCCAATGTGTGTGCAGGCATCACCTGGCTGGCCTGCTCCATCATCCAATGGGAATTGGAGCTCAGGGAACCAGTGCAAGCAAAGCTGATATTCTGGCTGCTGTTTTTGCTGTGAGCAATAAAATACTTTGTCTTTGACCAGGCATCTCATGTCTTCTGCCAATATCCATGAAACTGCGGAAGGGTAACTTGCTGGCTTGCAAGTAGGGTAAAATCTTTGACCCTTCATAATACCCTTTTTTTTTTTTGAGGAAGATTAACCCTGAGCTAACATCTGTGCCCGTCTTCCTCTATTTTGTATGTGGGACGCCTGTCGTAGCATGGCTTGATAAACGGTGCATAGGTCCATCTGACCTGGCAAACCTTGGGCTGCTGAAGCTGGACATGCAAACTTAACTGCTGTGCCACCAGGCCGGCCCCCACAATTCTTGACAGCACCTAAAAATATGCTGAGAGTGCAAAGTGGTAGATGATGAACTACCAGGGTGAACTGGGAGAGAAGACTTGGCAGAGGAGGTTTTCTGGGAGACAAAGGAGTGCAGAAGACAGAGTAAGTGAAAGGAAAATGGAAACGTTGATGGAACTCGTCCCCAGAGGATCTGAGAGGAAAGGGGCCAAAAAGTGTGTATAGAGAAATAGCCCTAGACAAGACAGGGTCATCTGTTCCACCCTCCAAGGCAGGTTTGAAGGGAAAAGGATGGGTGGACTGGATATTGAAAGGAAGGTAAGACTTAAGTAAACAAACAGGAAAGGAAAGAATATTCCAGGTAAGAAGATGGGGACAGGGAGAGTGCCAGCTTCTTGGGAGCTTTGAATGACATTCAAGGAGTGTGGAGCTTATCTTATAGGCCTTGGAGATTAATTGGAGACTTGCAAATAGAAGATAAATCAAAATGGTGGTGTAATGTGCAGAATGCTTTAAGATGGGCAGAGTCTAGAATGGAGAGATTAGTTAGGAGACATTTAAAAAATTTATAGTGTGTCATTAAATATTTTTGAAAGGTTAAAATCATAAACAGTAGAGGTTCTCATCAAGATGGCACTGTGAGCAGATGTTGAACTCGCCTCCTCCCACGAACACAACCAGGTTACAACAATTTTAGGAAGAATCACCCTGGATTGAAAACTGAAAACTGGATAAAAAGAGCCCCCACAATAAGGGACAGTCCTGACGAAAGCAGAAGAGGCAGTAACTCCGGCCGGAGAGGAAAAAAGCCACCTTTGGGAGCAGTGGAGCTTCTCAGCTGGCCAGGCGGGAGCCAACCTAAGGTACGCAGCCCTCCCTGGAGGAGTGAGGTCTGGAGCGGGGGCAATACTGCTATAACCATCCTTCAGACTCAGCCCAACTGAGAGGGGGCTCTTACTGTCTGGCTTTGCTGGCTATTAACTGCAGCAAGATCACCCCAGAAAAGCTATCGGACAAAAGCCGAAAAGATCCAGGTCTTAAAGGGCCCACGCACAAACTCACTCATTGCAGCAACCTAAAATCACCAGAGAGAAGGCTGACTGTCCTTTGGTGAAACGAGACTCACCTGGTGGGCTCTGGTGAGAGGAGGATCCTCTCCGGAGACTGAGACATTGGTGGGGGCGGTTGTTCTGAGCTGGTCCAGGCGTGCTGATATGGACACAGGTGGGGGCCATTGAGGTGGGTCCCTTGGGCTGTTAGCCCAGGGGTCTGCCACACCCACTAGAGCACAGATTTAATCCAGTTCAGCCAGGGCAGGCAACCCGCCCTAGGGACTGGCCCCACCTAACAGCAAGCCCTCAGGCTACTTTTCAGCCTGCATTGACTGAATGCCTTGATCCTCTACAGGCAGGCAAAGGTGTCTGCCTCTGTGGGGCAGGGTTTGTGGGAGGACCTGGTGAACTGTGGAGGGCATTGGGGCAGAGGTGGGGGCCTCTGCAGTGTGGCATGGGGTCCGCTCCAGGGGGTTGAGAAGTGTGCACGGACCAGGACTGTGCTGACAGTGTATGTGGTCCAGAGGGGGGGGTGAGGCTTATCAGTGGCAGACTTGTGTTTCACAAATAGCCATAAAAAGGATCAGCCCCACCTTCCAAAGCCTGAAACAACTGAGTGCCTCCAGGCCAAGGGCTAGCCCTACTCAGCTGCACTCCTAAGAGAACTGACATCAGCCTTGTTGGCCTAGGCCTATCACAACTGTACGCCCCTGAGCCTAGCAACCAGCTACACTGGGTACCAACCCAATTAAGAGGACAATTGCAATAAGAGTGTGCTAATAGGTGGGACCAAGATGGCAGAGTGAGTGGTCTTCTTTGTCTCTCCCCCATCGAATCTACAACTAATTGGACATTCACCAATTAACAAAGGATATCCAGATAGCATCTCAAGATGCCTAAGAGTCTCATACTACTATACATTCAAAGGCAGACGGACTTCCCCCCGGGAGGAGGTGGAAGTAGGGGAAAACTCTCCGACCCCTGACACCCGACCCCCGGACAGCCTAGTTCCTGCAGGAGGCTCTCTTCCAGTGGACTCCCCCATAGCATCGCCACACACCAAGGGCGGGAGTGTGCACTCACCAGTGGAGCGATGGTGGAAACAGGTGACAACAGCCCTACTCAAGGCCCCCGCGATTACACCTAAGCCCAGGGGGAATCCCCAGGGTCCTGCACCCACGGGCAGGGAAGGCCTCCACTCGCCATTAGCAGGGAGGCCCAGCCCAGAATCCAGAACAAAGGGAAGCTCCTGGCAGGCGGATTCCCCGGCACGGCACCAGACCCCAAGCTGCTGCTGGGCCCACGGTCTCTGGCACATGGGTCGGTGCGGGAGGCATCTGGACTTCCTGTGGACATGCTTGGGGACACGGTTGGAGGTCCAGCACCTGGCTCTGCGGCCTTGGGGGAGGCTCCGGGGTCCCACACCTCCCTGGCAGGGAAAGCCTCTGCTCACCATTAGCAGGGAGGCCCCGCCAAGAATCCAGAACAAAGGGAAGCTCCTGGTTGGCAGATTCCCTGGCACTGCACCAGACTGCCAGCTTCTGCTGGGCCCATGGTCTCCGGCGCACGGGTCGGTGCAGGGGGTGCCCGGACTTCCTGTGGACGTGCTTGGGGACTGGGTGGAGCTCCAAAACCCGGCTCTGCAGCCCGGGGGAACACTCCAGGGTCCTGCCCCCCCCCAGCAGGGAGGGCCTCTGCTCGCCATTGGCAGGGAGGCCCCGCCCAGCATTTGGAACACCAGGAAGCTCCCTAGAGCAGAATTCTCCACAAGGCAGCAGCTTACAAGCCACCACCAGGCCCACAGACTCTGGCTGTGTCCCAGATGAGGCAAGGGGCTCCCAGAGATCCCATGAGAGTGAAGTGGTGCAGAGTGGAGCTCTGGTGAAATGGCTACGTAGCCCAGGGGGGAACTCTAGGTTCCTACAGCAGCCGTAGCAAAAGCCTCTGCACAGCACTAGTGGAGAGGTCCCGACTGGCAATCGCAAGGCAGGAAGGCCCTGGGGTAAAAGTAGCACAGCTAGGTGAGCTAACGACAGACTGCAGAAGATACCCATAGCTCTGCTGGAACCTATAGTGGACAAGTGTGATCTTGTGGGCTCTGTTAGGGGCAAAGTGGCGATTATAGGTGATCCTGCTCCTGGCTGCTGGGAAAGCCCACAACACTGCTGCAGACCACAAGGAGGGAGCGCGTCTAAGAGGGCTGCAACAGTAGGCACCAGCAGCCTGAGGCCCCCTTGCGAATGCCCCCACAACCGATGAGGGCCCCACAGGACCACTGTGACTACAAGGAGGGGTCCAGGTCCAGTCAGTAACAGCTGACAGGGTTCCTGGTTGGTGCAGTCTAAACAGCTGCCCCCCTCCACACCAGTCGCAACAAGAAGAAGCAGAGACTAAACTCTATCCCTATGTGGAGGCACAAATACACGCCAACAAGCAGTATGAAAAAATATATTAAATCTCCAGAACAGAAGGAAAATGATAAGCACCCAGAAAACAATCCCAAAGACAATGAAATCTATAACCTAAGTGACGATGATTTCAAAACTGTCATTATTAAAAAACTCAACGAGTTAAAAGAGAATTCAGATAGACAACTCAATGAGTTCAGGAGCTATGTCACAAAAGAGCTTGACACTATAAAGAAGAACCAGTTAGAAATACTGGAGATGAAGAACACAGTGGAGGAGATTAAGAAAAATCTGGACTCTCTGAACAGTAGGGTTGATAATATGGAGGACAGAATTAGCAATTTTGAGGATAGGAATATGGAAATGCTGCAGACAGAGGAGGAGAGAGAACTAAGACTAAAAAGAAATGAAGAAACTCTCCGAGAATTATCCGACTCAATTAGGAGATGCAACATAAGGATTATAGGTATACCAGAAGGAGAAGAGAAGGAGAAGGGGGCAGAAGGCCTGTTCAAAGAAATAATAGCTGAGAACTTTCCAAACTTGGGAAGAGAGATGGAACTTCATGTGACAGAAGCCAATAGATCTCCAAACTTTATTAACGCAAGAAGACCAACCCCAAGGCATATAGTAGTCAAACTAGCAAAAGTCAACAACAAAGAGAAAATACTAAGGGCAGCCAGGCAGAAGAAAATAACTTACAAAGGAAACCCCATAAGGCTATCAGCAGATTTCTCAGGAGAGACCTTACAGGCTAGAAGAGATTGGAAAGAAATATTCATAACTCTGAAGGACAAAAACCTGCAGCCAAGAATACTCTACCCAGCGAAAATATCCTTCAAATATGATGGAGAAATAAAAACTTTCCCAGATAAACAAAAGTTAAGGGAGTTCATCACCACAAAACCTCCTCTTCAAGAAATGCTCAGGAAGAACCTCATTCCTGAAAAATCAAAAAAAGGAAAGGCGTTACAAAATTCAGAACAAAGGAGATAAGCAGAAGGACAATAACGCAAAGTAACAGCTCTCTATCAGGACAAAATGCAAAAGAACCAGAAAACAAGTGATAAAATGGCAACAGTAGGCCCCCAAGTTTCAATAATCACTCTAAATGTGAATGGATTGAACTCTCCAATCAAAAGACACAGAGTGGCAGGATGGATCAAAGAACAAGATCCAACAATATGCTGCCTCCAGGAAACACACCTCAGCCCCAAAGACAAACACAGACTCAAAGTGAAGGGATGGAAGACAATACTCCAAGCTAATAATGAACAAAAGAAAGCAGGTGTTGCCATACTTATATCAGACAAAGTAGACTTCAAAGCAAAACAGATAAAGAAAGACAAAGAGGGGCAGTATATAATGATAAAAGGGACTCTCCACCAAGATAACATAACACTTATAAATATATACACACCTAACACAGGAGCACCGAAATACGTAAAGAAACTATTAACAAAACTAAAAGGAGACATCAACAGCAATACAATAATAGAAGGGGACCTCAACACCCCATTAACACCAATGGACAGATCATCCAGACAGAAAATCAACAAGGAAATTATAGAATTCAATGAAAAATTAGATCAGATGGACCTAATAGATATATATAGGACACTTCATCCAAAAACAGCAGGTTACACGTTCTTCTCAAGTGCGCATGGAACATTCTCAAGGATAGACCATATCTTGGGAAATAAAGCAAGCATCAATAAGTTCAAGAGGGTTGAAATAATACCAAGCATCTTTTCTGATCATAATTCTATGAAACTAGAAATCAACTACAAGAATAAAGCTGGGAAAGGGCCAAAAATGTGGAGACTAAACAACATGCTACTGAACAAACAATGGATTACTGAAGAAATTAAAGAAGAAATCAAACATTATCTGGAGACAAATGAAAATGAAAACACATCGTACCAAATGATTTGGGACGCAGCAAAGGCAGTCCTAAGAGGGAAATTCATTGCAATACAGGCTCACCTCAATAAGCAAGAAAAATCTTACATAAACAACCTCAAACGACACCTAACGGAGTTAGAAAAAGAAGAACAAACAAAGCCCAAAGTCAGTAGAAGGAGGGAAATAATAAAAATTAGAGCAGAAATAAATGATATTGAAACAAAAAAGACAGTAGAAAGGATCAATGAAACAAAGAGTTGGTTCTTCAAAAAAATTAACAAAATCGACAAACCCTTAGCCAGACTCACTAAAAAAAAGAGAGAGAAGTCTCAAATAAATAAAATTAGAAACGAGAGAGGAGAAATCGCAACAGATACCAAAGAAGTACAAATGATCATAAGAGAATACTATGAAAAACTATATGCCAACAAATTGAACAACCCAGAAGAAATGGTTAAATTCCTAGACTCATACAACCTACAAAAACTGAATCAGGAAGAAATAGAGAATCTGAATAGACCAATCACAAGTAAAGACATAGAAAGAGTAATCAAAAACCTCCCCAAAAATAAGAGTCCAGGACCAGACGGCTTCTCTGTAGAATTCTACCAAACATTCAAAGAAGATTTAATACCTATCCTTCTCAAACTATTCCAGAAAATAGAGGAAGATGGAGCACTCCCTAATACATTCTATGAAGCCAACATCACCCTGATCGCCAAGCCTGATAAGGACAAAACAAAGAAGGAAAACTACAGGCCAATATCACTGATGAACATAGATGCAAAAATCCTCAACAAAATCTTGGCAAACAGAATACAGCAATATATCAAAAAGATTATACACCATGATCAAGATGGATTTATACCAGGGACACAGGGATGGTTCAACATCCGCAAGTCAATCAACGTGATTCACTACATTAACAAAATGAGAAAGAAAAACCACATGATCATCTCAATAGATGCAGAGAAAGCATTCGACAAGATCCAACATCCATTTATGATAAAAACCCTCAATAAAATAAGTATAGAAGGAAAGTACCTCAACGTAATAAAGGCCATATATGACAAGCCCACAGCCAACATCATACTCAACGGACAAAAACTGAAACCCATCCCTCTCAGAACATGAACAAGACAAGGGCGCCCACTTTCACCACTCTTATTCAACATAGTACTGGAGGTTTTGGCCAGAGCAATTTGGCAGGAAAAAGAAATAAAAGGAATCCAAATAGGCAACGAAGTAAAACTCTCGCTGTTTGCAGGTGACATGATCTTATATATAGAAAACCCCAAAGAATCCATAGAAAAACTATTAGAAACGATCAACAACTACAGCAAAGTTGCAGGGTATAAAACCAACATACATAAATCAGTAGCATTTCTATATGCTAGCAATGAACTAACAGGAAAAGATCTCAAGAACTCAATCCCATTCATGATAGCAACAAAAATAATAAAATACCTTGGGATAAATTTAACCAAGGAAGTGAAAGATCTATACAATGAAAACTACAAGACCTTCTTGAAAGAAATCGGCGACAATATAAAGAGATGGAAAGACATTCCATGCACATGGATTGGAAGAATAAACATAGTTAAAATGTCCATACTACCTAAAGCAATCTACAGATTCAATGCTATCCCAATCAGAATTCCAATGTCATTCTTTACAGAAATTGAACAAAGAATCCTAAAATTCATATGGGGCAACAAAAGACCCCGAATTGCTAAAGCAATCCTGAGAAAGAAGAACAAAGCTGGAGGCATCACAATCCCTGACTTCAAAACATACTACAAAGCTACAGTAATCAAAACAGCATGGTACTGGTACAAAAACAGGTGCACAGATAAGTGGAACAGAATTGAAAGCCCAGAAATAAAACCACACATCTATGGACAGCTAATCTTCGACAAAGGAGCTGAGGGCCTACAATGGAGGAAAGAAAGTCTCTTCAACAAATGGTGCTGGGAAAACTGGACAGCCACATGTAAAAGAATGAAAATCAACCATTCTTTTTCACCATTTACTAAAATACACTCAAAATGGATCAAAGACCTAAAGATTAGGCCTGAAACAATAAGTCTTCTAGAAGAGAATATTGGCAGTACACTCTTTGACATCAGCTTCAAAAGAATCTTTTCGGACACCATAACCCCTCACATGAGGGAAACAATAGAAAGCATAAACAAATGGGACTTCATCAGACTAAAGAGCTTCTTCAAGGCAAGGGAAAACAGGATTGAAACAAAAAAACAGCCCACTAATTGGGAAAAAATATTCACAAGTTATTTATCTGACAAAGGGTTAATCTCCATAATATACAAAGAACTCACACAACTCAAAAATAAAAAATCAAACAACCCAATTACAAAATGGGCAGGGGATGTGAACAGACATTTCTCCAAAGAAGATATACGGATGGCCAATAGACACATGAAAAGATGCTCATCATGACTAATCATCACGGAAATGCAAATCAAAACTACACTAAGATATCACCTTACACCTGTTAGAATGGCAAAAATATCCAAAACCAAGAGTGACAAATGTTGGAGAGGCTGTGGAGAAAAGGGAACCCTCATACAGTGTTGGTGGGAATGCAAACTGGTGCAGCCACTATGGAAAACAGTATGGAGATTCCTCAAAAAGTTAAGAATAGAAATACCTTATGACCCAGCCATCCCACTACTGGGTATCTATCCTAAGAACCTGAAATCTGCTATTCCAAAAGTTCCATGCACCCCTATGTTCATCACAGCATTATTCACAATAGCCAAGTCATGGAACCAACCTAAGTGCCCAGCAACTGATGATTGGATAAAGAAGATGTGGTATATATATACAATGGAATACTACTCAGCCATAAAAAAGGACAAAGTCGTCCCATTCACAACAACATGGATAGACTTTGAGGGTATTATGTTGAGTGAAATAAGCCAGACAGAGAAAGACGAACTCTGTATGACTCCACTCATAGGTGGTAGTTAACATATGGACAAAGAGAACTGATCGGTGGTTGCCAGGGGAAAGGTGGGGGGGGGGGGGGGAGGGCACTAGGGGTGAAGTGGTGTACCTACAACATGACTAACAATGATGTACAACTGTAATTTCACAGGGATGTTAACTTCCATAACCTTAATAAAAAAATCATAAACAGTAAAAAATAAACAAACAGAAACCCCCTGTGTATCCACAATCTACCTTAAGAAATAAAATATTATAAATACAGTTGAAGTCCTCTGTGTAACCCTCTCTAGGCACATTCCCCTTCTCAGCCCCGTTGTCCATCCCCTGCTGAGTAACCATGGTAATACTTTTGATATTCATGAATTCCACGCTTTTAAAACATACTTTTACTAAATTATTTTAACAGGCAATGATATTTTTTGTGATTTGAAATATTTATCAAAAGGATATCATGTTGTGATGTTGCTGTTTTAGCAAACATTTTGTTGTGAAAATCATCCATGTTAATATATGTAGCTTTAGTTTATTCATTTTCAGTGTTGTATACTATTCTATTGTATGACTATACCAGAATTGATCTGTTCTCTTGTTGATGGTCATGTACCTGTTTTCCAGTTTCTTGTTATTCCAATAAATGCTGAAGTGAAGATTCTTGTAATTTCTCTGTGCATGTGTGTGAGACTTCTTAACGGTGTACACTTAATGGAATTTCTGCGTTGTAAGATATGCCAGTAGGAAAGGTATTAAAATAGTCCAGGTGGGAAGTACCTAGATCAGAGTAGATTTAGGTACTGGGAGGGAATGAAACATTATTAAGGGGTATTGGATAGAACTTGATGACTCTCAGGATGTGGGGAAGACGAAGAAGTAAGATCTAAGAATGACCCAGAGATTATATGGCAGGGCATGGAGCAGGGTGATAATGCTATCTCAGACAGAAATGGCGATGGATGGAATAGGGCCTACCTGAGGGAATGTGTTTAAAGCATGTCTAGTGAGGTAGTGACGGGAACAGCAATTTAGACAAGTTAGATTTCCAGCAGATGATTTAATATTTTAATTAAGTCTTGAGAGAAACAAATAGTACCAGAGATGCAATTTATATGCTATTTTTGGGGATGTTATAGTTAAAACCATGTAAGAGGAAGGTACCTATATAAGAGAAGCTGAAGAGAACAAGAAAAGAACCAACAGAGCTGTGCCACTTGAGTGTTATGCCAGCTTATACTATTGCCCACTGTTACTCAGGTCTGCTTCCCCGCAGGAGGGTCCTCACCCACTGCCATGTGACCTTTTGTGTCTCCTGTGGGAGCAATGTACATCCTGGCCTCATTGACTTTGGGTTTGGCCACACGATGTGCTTTGGCTAATGGCATGTGAGCAAACGTGAGGGATGTCATGTCTAAGCAGAGGCGTAGAAGCTGCTCCTTTAGCCTGGGTCCCAGAAAAGAAGACACAAGGGACAGAGCCCCAGCCTGCAGCAGGGCTGCAGCCAGCCTGCAGTCTGTGATGTGAGAAAGAAATAAATGTTTGTTGTTGTAAGCTCCTGGGATTTGAGGGAGGGGGGAAGTCATTACTTCACTTACTCTGACTAATTCAAGTTATTGGTGCAGTAGCAAATTTGCAAGGACTTGAGGATTGAATGTTTGTGAAAAAAATGTACATTGATTTTGGTCTAATTTCTTGAGAATTCTAGTGGTAAAACAAAGGAAAGGGAGGTGTGGTAGAACATCCAATATTCCCCCGTGTGCAATAATCTCTCCCCAAAACAGAATCCTTGAATTAGCCATGACCATAAAAGTTGCTTCAGCCAATAAAAAGTCTGCAAAAATGATATGTATTAGTGTTAGGCAGAAGCATTTAAAGAGCTGGTGTGCAACTCTCCATCTTCTCTTCCTGGCTTGTGCTGGCCAAGGAAGCTGCATATGCTACAATTGCTGTATACCATACAATCACAGTATGGTGGAATATTCTTTATTTGGGACATTGAGTTGTCAACATAGAAAATATTTGTTCTAGAGAGTCACTCTGTTCTGTAGGACATCTTTGTTGTTTCCTCTGACTTGTGGATGTTGTTTATTATTGCAGCATAGCCTAGCATAGCCTGACTAGATGACACTATATGCTGAGACAGCAACAGGGTCAAAAAAGTCTTTTTAGACTGGATGAAACTAAGATTGTTTGAGGATAGAGGTGAAAACATCGAAAGAAAGAGAAGAGATGGCAGAAGAGGTAAACCAATGAATTAAGGCAGCAGAAGAAGTGAGAGAGGACTGCAAAGTGAATTAGTAGGAAATGATAAAGGTCATCTCTTTTCCAGGGTTATGAGTGGATTCCCATAGCATGGAACAGTCTATTTATTTTGGTAGAAGTTCTGGTTCTTCTTAAAGAGCTGGGGCAAGATAATGAAAATTTTATTAATAAGAACTTTTTTACTTACAAATAACAAGATTCTCATTTGAGGTGAAGAGGAATTTATTGCTCATGGAACACATCACAGAAAAGGTGGTGTTGGCCTCAAGAACAACTGGATCCATAGCCTGTGATGCTGTTGGGACTCTTTCTCCATCTCTGTGTCACTTTTCACCTTCTTTCACATTTTGGCCTCATCTTTTCCTGTATGACATCTTCTCTGTATGACAAGGAAAATGGCCACTTGCATCCCTGAACTCACATCCTAGAAACTCTATCATCAGAGAGGAAAGATATTATTTCTGTTCCTTCAAGCCAGAAATATCTTGGAGCAGGACTCTGCAAGGGTCATGTGTCTATCCCAATCTCAGGGTCCAGACAGTTGGACTGTATTATTGACTCAGCTTGGTTCACATGCCCACTCCTGTGGTCAAAAACACAGAATCTATTGCTGGGAGAGGTGGAGGAGATTCTGGACAGAGAAACAGAATGACTGCTGTGGGAATACAAAAGTAATCAGTACAGTAGAGTCCGCTACATCTGGGGATACAACTTGATTGTCAAATGAATTAATGTCCTTCATTTTACAGAAAATCCCAAGTTCTAAATTTTGAAATATTTATTTCACCTATCATATAATCAGAAATATATACTTTAGAAAAGGAAACTGCAAGACTGACAATGACAAGAAATGATAGGAATGATAGGAAAGAATGGCTAACGAGGTTCTTAATAGCAGAGCCAGAGTAAGGTGTTAACTATGGTAAAATGTCAGAAACATTGGCAAGGCCTTGTTCTAGAGTTTTCCTTAAATAGACTCCTTGTGAAGCCTTTGTAGAGTCTTCTTATTGAGGAAGACACTGTAGCCCCTTAAAATAACACAAATACCCTGGAGAGGAGAGATGGGACATAACATTGTTGAATATTTACTCACTGTATTATTGATGATATTGCTATTACTGCTGAGAGATAAGGAATAATATGTTCATTTAATAGGAGTCTGATGATGAGGAATTTTCCTAACTTGCTTAAGTTTAAACAACTAGAGAGTAGCTGAACCAAGATTAAAAGCCAGATCTATGTGAATGTAAAGTTCTGATCAGCCTGTTGCTAGTTTTATCATGAACTAGTACATCAGATGTTTAAAATAGATTATACGAACTTCCTTTGGAATGACTCTGTAAGGCAAGCAAATATCAAACTTTCCCAAAGTCATTGGGCTTCCCCTGGACTATGGAGCGGCTGAGACAACATGTGAATATGGAATTTTAGACGGTAACCTTGCCAGAGAAAGGCAATACCGGGGAAGTGTGTGGAGATATAAGTGTGTTTACTGTGCTAATGCTGGTGGCAGCTCTGAGCTAAGTGGCATCCAGGTGGGCTACTGATGCTGGCTGGGTCGTGGTGAAGGAACAGCAGTGGTCTCAGAGACCCTGGGGCTACCTAAAGAAAACTGCACCTCTGAGAGGCCGATTAAGATGGGAGGACTTTGTTAGGCTAGTCCCATGGAGGGGACCTTTAGTAAAAGGACCAAGAGTGGAGAGAGTGTCATGGAGAGTTTAGGGAAAACTCAAAGATGGAGGCTGAGCTTTGTAGAGCTATGTAGGATGCGGCATCTTAGGACCAAAGAAAAATCTATTCAAAACTTTCTCTGGGTAGATTCTGAGAAGCACCAGCTGAGGGAAGGAATTTAGGAACCTGTAAATAATTTTGATCTTGAGCAGAAATCATAGAGCTGGGGCTCAGAGAGGAAGGATCATTGCTTTCCTTGATTCAAAACAGAGCTAAAGGAAACAGCCTGACCGAGCACAAAAGCCTTGGAAAGTATAGTGTCCTTGAGTAGGAGCCTTCTGCCTGGAAGAAAATGTTCTGGAATAGAGAGCTTGGTTTATGTTTAAGTGAATGTCAAGATGAATTAGAAACACGAGACTATCTACTTGAGACATATAATCTCCTTACAGTTAACAGAGAGATTCTAACTCAATGTAGTAAACACAATTTATGCACCTGAGCTGATTATAGCGCGGAACGCTGCTGGAAAGAAAAGAAGCTGTGAATCTCACAGGTGTTGTCTTCAGAGGAGTAATCTGCACATCATGACTTCAATATTTCCCTTATCCAAAATGCCAGTAGAGCCATGCTGAGGGAGACTTCTGTTGACTTTGTTATGTAACAAATTTGGGTAGGGAGGAAGATGGAGAGATTTGTTTAGATCTAAGGTGTTTCCCCGGGAGGGAATGAAGGCTTACCTGAAGACTGTCGGTGAGGGACCCTGGTCAATCCAGTGCAACAGCAGGTCATTGTGTTGCACGGACAGAAGGAGTGATGCAAAGAAAGAGAGAAAAATGTAAAAGGATGGAAATTAAAAGGGCATAATTTTCTCTAGAGTTGGACTAGGTGAGAAGTTCCATGGAGTCAGCACAGGTCAGGCAGCTGTTAACTCATTCTTGGCCATGGTTATAAGATAACCCTTCAAATATTATGGTTCATATAAGGCCAATTAGAGTAAAGTCATGACTATTAAAAGGAGGGGAGGGAAAGCATAAGCAAGGGAGGAATTTAAAAAGAAAGACCAGGAACCCCACAGCCCAGGGTCAGACTATCTTCTCAGAGCAGACAAAGAAACTTATGCAAAATTTATGACGGACTTTGATCTAGGACCGTGCATGCTTTAAACTTCAATCTATTTAAATGATGATAAATGTCACAGCTATTCTCCTGTACAGAGGGACTTGCCCAATAGAAGGAAAAGATTTCAGACTGTCTTTTCCAAAGAGAGGATAAAAATCACTTAAAATTGGTCATTTAGACTGTCTCTTAAGTCTCTTGAGCTGCAGAAATTTGTATCCCTTTAAAGAGAACCTACAAATAAATGATCATATAAGAATAAACTAATGTTCCATCTAGTCCTGGATTTGGTTATGACCAAGGCGGATTACTCTCTCATGATGTCAACCACGAAAACTCCTTAATTTTTTTCAGTAACTCATCAGTGAATTGGTCTTTTGTTAATTTAGTAAAATACTTGAAACCCAGCGGCCTTAGCTTATTCTAGTTCATAAGTTAATGAAATTCACAACTCACTTGTGTAAAGAAATATGTTGCTTCAAACTTCAAACTCTGGAGAGTCAAGGTTCGCACTTGGGATCTGGTGAGCAGCTAGATATTTACCTTATCTCCAAATTCCAGTATGGTATTTTTGCCCATCTGAGCTTTCTCCTTTAGATGAGCTGCTGTTGGTGCTGTTAAGTTAATTAAACAGGGAAGCCATTAGACTGAAGTTGCTCTAATGTCTTGGCAGCCTACGTAAGCAAACCAAAACATCAGCCTGAAATGCCTCAAGGTTTAAGAAATTGAAAGCTAAGGGCAACAAATCACAAACAGCCAACTAGGCTCCCCAAATTAGCCAACCACCCGGGCTACAGCCAATCAAATAATTTCCTTGCTTTGCTTCCATGTCTTCTCTATAAAGATCTTTCTCCCAGCTCCTGTAGGTGGACTGCTCCTAACCGCTTCTAGTTTGGCGCTCCCTGATTTGAATCCATGTTTGTTCAAAAAACTCTTAAAAATTTTAGTATGCCTCAGTTTATCTTTTGACAGTGCTGAGGGAAAATGAAGGAGCGTGTCTAGTAGAAACCTCAGGAAATGTTTATCTCTGTTCAGCAGTGACTATATATGTATTGCTCCCAAGCAGCTGTGACCAGAAGATTCAGTTCTTCAGATAACATATGCCTCATTCTAAGTGGGGAGAACAGATGTATTGTTGCATGAAAAAAGCAAAAAGCAAAATCGTATGTATTGTAATACTAGCATTTGTGTGAAACTGTGTATGTGCATATATGTTTATAAATACACAGAATATCTCTGGAAACATATTCCAGTAACTAATAAGAGCTGTTGCCAATAGGAGGACAGCTGGTGGCTGGGAGGTGGGGAAGGGGTAAGAGGAGATTTACTTTTCACCATAAACGGTTTTGTAACCTTTCAAGGTTGTGCCATGTACATGTATTGCCTATTAAAATGACAAGTAACCAATTAAGCATTGAGAATAAAAGAAAATGATGATATTGACCTTTCTGGGACCTTGGGGTTTCTACAGTTGGCTAACATAGGATTTGATTATTGAAGTTTTTGAAGTATTACCACTTCTTCCCTAACCTTTGGTGAAATGGGTAACCTGTCGTGTATAGTTGCTATTACGTTGTCTTTCATATCTGAGGGCCATTGGAGGATGGGTGCAGATTGAATTTTCTATGGTGATACCCAAAATCTGTAGATGAAGAATTTTCTGTGAAACTACAAAGGTGCCCATATCACAGAATCCCTATTAGCATGTAGACATGAGTATGGGGTTGGGTCGATGCAGGATAGACAGTGGCAGAGAATTTAGCTTGGTGACAGAAGGCTTGTTTTACAGTTTCCCTACAAGAGAAAACGCCTACTCTCTTCCCCGAGTTCTAGTTTGAAATGTCCGGGGAAGAAGTCTGATTGGCCTGGTGTGTGGGTCCTCTGTCCATCCTTGAGTTGATCAGCTATGCCTAGGGGTATGGATTTACTCTCATTAGCAATTTCTATTGGATCCTTTGATTTGGTGTGGGGGTAAGACCTCAGAATAAATAAATGCTGTTTCCAGAAGAAGAGAAATAAAAGATAAACAATATAAAGGGAGAGCAAGTAGCAAGCAGCTGATGTGGTCTACTTTCAAGAGCACTCCCCTAGCTCCTCACAGTCCCTTGGAGTACCTCTGATACTTAAGAATCTTTAAATAAAAACACTTCTGAGAAAGGTAACTCATTGTTAAATTCACTTCAAGTTTAAATGACTGATATATCCTTTCTTTCCTGAAATAAGAACCTTTTGTTTGGGGAGTGGGGAAGAAATGGTATGGAGAAGGCAGACTTAGAGTTCCTGAATGGAGTAGGAGACAGCAGCAATCCTATTCCATGGCCACTCCTTTTCCAGATTCTTCCTTTCCTTCCTTTGCATCCAATTTCTCTCTTTCAGGCTGTTCGTGTTACCAAGGTATCAATGCCACCAGCAGGACCATAGAAGTTGTACCTCTCTCTTATTTACATTGTACTGTATAGAATTCTAGGGTCCTCTGTAAAGTCACTGGGAATGGTGGCCCCTAGAGTTGTGCAATGTGACACACTCTATGGATTATCAAGTGTGCATACTGGTTTCCTTTCAAAAGTTTCATTGAATTCTTACCATATATAATACATACATATATGGGTATCAATAATTAAAAAAAAATGAAAACATTACATTAAATGATGCATAATCTGTTCCCCATACTTTAGTTGGCAAACTAAACCTGTGGGCCAAATCCAGCCGGCTGCCTGGTTTTGTAAGTAAAGTTTTATGGGGACACAGCCACACTCGTTTAAATGTTTATGCATTGTCTATGGCTGCTTTCATGCTACAGTGGCAGAGTTGAGTAGTTATAACAGAAACCATATGATCCACAATGCCTAAAATATTTACTATCCATCCCTTTACAGGAAAAGTTTGCCAGCCTCTAGACCAGAGTATATAGTAGAAACTGTAATTTTCCGTTGATCTGGTAAACACAATCTTCCATATTGTCAGTCACTTTATTACAAATAAAATTCTCTGCAAGTACACAAAAGATAGTAATGGTTTGGTTGGGATCATGAAAAATTACAGCTAGAAAGAGTGCTTGGAGATCATGGAGCCCAATTCTTGTGTTTATAAGTAGGGAAACTGAGGCCCAGAGAAACTAAATAACTTGCTCAAAGTCATATATCAAGTTAGATTGAAGACTTGACAGGTGTTCTTCCATTACACTATTTGAAACGGCTCCGCATTCCCTTCTGTCTGTACTCCTTCGTTTTTAAAACTACCTTCCCTCCATTGTCAAGTTTTTAACCTGTATGAGTCCTTCAGTCAGTAGTCTTGATGTGTTCACCTTGATTTTAAGCACTTCATTATTGTCACTGCACCGCAGTATCCATAATATGTACATATTAATTATTCTCAACTTACTCTGTCTGTCCTTTTTCTTAATAACTCCATATGCACCTTCCCTATGTGATAAGTTCTCTATGAATGGCAGTTTCAGATTGGCTGCTGGGTATTCCCTGTACTTTTTCATTATTGAGCCGTCCCCTACCAGATGTTCTCACATTCCTCTTTTATCCTGGAAAGTCACCTTGGATGATGTTGATACCAGGAAGCCTGGGGTTTTGATGTATAGAGTTCAGAATATAGTGATTAAGAAACATCACCTAGTGATTATGTCCCTTCTGTGCCATCAGCCTTGAGGAAGACACTCAGTGTCTCCTCTCTCATCTTGCCCTGCAAACAGCCCCAAAATATCGGCTGAATGTGTCTCAGGCAGCCTGCCATATAGGACATCAGAGACCCCTATAATTTGAAGATGGAAGGGCTGCTGGTGGGTTGTTATCCTGTCCCAGGAAAGGATTCAATCATAGGAGCGGGATATCTGTTCAATTACAAACCAAAGGCTTTGGGGGAGCTATGTCAGGTGACAGCATAAATTAATACAAAAATAACAATAGATTCGAAGTCAGGAGACCTAGTTTTATAATTAATTTCCTGAGTGACTTTAGGTCACCTGGTTAGCCTCTGAGAATCTCAGTTTCCTCATCTGTAAAATGAGAACACTGAGCAAAAGTAAGTCAAATATACTTTCTAGTTAGTGACCATATTTTCTGAGCCCCAAATTAGGACATATGCTCTGACAAGTACAATTACACTTATGGGGACAATGAGACAGGAGATTTGAAACATGAATTATCCTAGACGATCTGGACCATATGGTTGCCATACTTCCAGTTATAAAATTCTTTGAGATTTAAGGCCCTCTTATTGCTTTTGTATATTTAAGAACTTTCTAAAATTTATGGATCGTTAATGATCCTGGGCACAAATTCTATTAATTTTTATGCCTTATAGTTTCTCAGCCTTCACATTGTTACTATATTCCTCACGCTCCAAAGCAATTCCTTTATGCTCTATTCACTCATTCAGAAATATTTAGAATTTCTCTTATGTGCTGGTCTAGAGTTGCTGGCTACAGTTGTCCAAGTTGTGCCCTGTACCAGGTGTATGGATAGTAGGGGCGGGGGGACTAAAATATAGTCCACACTTGGCATGAAGCACAGGCCAAGGCCACCTGGGGGAAGTAGCATTAAGGCACCATGAGCTAATGGTTTCCCTATGTTAGACATTGGACAGATAGGGCTACAGATAAATACAATTTCTACCTTCTTAAAAATGATAGTTGAGTGGGAAAGGTATTACAGATAGATAGTGGCATATCACCTTGTCCCAAGGAGAAGGTGAGATGCTATAGATGTGTCATGTGCAGGGCTATTTATTGGATCAGGTTTTCTAGAGGACAGAGTCTTCATGTCAGGTATAAAGCATGAACCTCTGGTAAGGTACATAGCCCTCTATCTATTCTCTCACAGGTTGGGAGGATAAGTCAAGGCCCATGGCATTCCTGCTTAAGAAAAGAGAACTCCCACCCTTCCCTTTCTCTCACACTCTTACAAAGGTGTCTAGAAACTAGAGTGAATTCCCATAAAAAATGCCAGTTACTCTGTCCAAGTGAAATAATTGAGTTCAAGGCAGTCTTGCTCATGTTAACCAACCCAGGGCTTCCCCTCAGGGTTTTAGGCCAAAGCCAAGTTATAAACTGTTCCTTTGCTTAGCCTTAACTTACATGATGTAGTTCTCTTAGGAAACTCTCAAGGTTATAGATGGCTAATTAAGGACAGAACTCCAGGATTCAAGAAACTATTCTTAACTTCTATTACTAATAGTTACATTTAAGCTAGGTTTTAAAGGACAGGTAGGAGTTTGCCTGGCAATCAAGTTGTAGAAAGGTATTACATGTGGAAGGAACAATATGGGCAATGCCTCGAATAGGTGAGGGATAGTAAAGATTTGGGAAACTGGAACAAAGGATAGCTTGGTTGGCAATATAAAGGACCACGATGCTCAATGAAAATGTATAGATTTTATCCTGTGGGCAATGCACAGAGCTAATGAAAGTCAGCAAGTGACAGCATGACATAATTAGTTATATCTCTTGTAGTGTGAAAGGCAGATTGGAATAGAGAGGTAGCCTGGAAGTCAGTGAGAGGTAATGAGGGTCTTGAACAGCGTAGCAGAATGGGAGTGGAAGAAAAGATCTGATTCAAGAGATAGGATGCTTTAGATGTGGCCATGAGGAAGAGGGGCTGTCACGCATGCTAGGATCCTGCAAACTGATATCGAGAACGTGGGGAGGAGGCATGGAGTGAATTTGGTTCGTGAGGGAGGGGGTCAAGACTTATAGCTAACGGTTAATATAGGACTTAGAAATATTTCTATGCGAGGTTGATTTGATTATCTGACGTGGAGCAGGGTGAGTTTTGATAGACAATTGCTATTTGATGTGAAAACAAAGAACCATTCTGCTCTGCCATCAGCCCAGCTGTCCCTATCTACTCCTCTAATGAAAATCGGATAAGCATGCATTTGTTGGATGGAAATATTGCTAAGGGAACAGGGTCAGGGCCTAGCACTGTAGAGGATGTATTATGATCAGACCAACAAAGCCCTGTTACTGGAGACTATTTGTTACGATGTGCAAATACTTTACTCATACACAAACTTGGTCACAGAACTTGACTCAAAGTGGGGAAAGGAGTGTTAGACTAACAATTTTTTTAAAATATGATAATAGCTGCCATTTATTGTTCTAGGCCTTTTATGCACACTAATTTTATTTAATCCTCACAATAACACAGTGAAGTAAATATTGTTTTCCTTGTCTTATAGAGAAGGGAACTGAAACTCAGAAATATTAAGTAACTTGCCCGAGGAATATTACTACTAAGTGGCAGAATAATTACAAAACCAGATCCCCCTGGTTCCTTGCTCTCTCCAGCATTAGATGCCTCCACTTTAGCCTACTTAAAAGTGAAGACAATTAGCAGCATCATTTGCATTTAAATAATACATTTGCTAAGCACAACTGATTCTTATCTATTTGTTAATGAATTGCTGCATTCTATAAACCTTTGTGGCTTCTAGAGGCTTTTTCTCCTTACTCTCTCCCTATTTAGTTTTGTTTTTCACAGCCTCTAGGACACATTGAGGTGGTTTCAATTCCGGTGGAATCAATTTACTCGTGGTAGGTATCTGTCAACTTCTTCTGCTCACTTTAAGCCCTACATCTCTTGCTTTTTCAGCCATTGAAATTTGATCAACAATATCCTTTCCAGGGCCATGCGTCATCTCATTGGTCTATAGTAGGTGCTCAATAAATGTTTGCTGACTGACGGTATGGATTTTCAGCTCCTGGGCTTATATAATTTTGCCCCAAAAATGTGTTCAAGTGGCCTGACTCTCATCTTCTATGCCATCTCACTATTGCTTCTATAGTCACCAATATCTCAAACTCAATATGAATAAAAGCAAATCTATTAGCCTCTCTCCTAAAAACTCCTCCTATCTTTTCTTTCTTGGTTACTGGCATCATCGTTGTTCCAGCCAACCTGTTTCATTTCTAATTCCTCTTTCCCTTCTTCCGTAAGAGATTCTACCATAGATGTATTGCTGAATCAAATCTCTCTTTCTACTGCCATCATACTTAATTAAGATGAGTTCTTATCATCACTTGCTGAGTTATTGCAATAGCCTCCAAACTGGTTTCTCTTTATCCAATATTTCTCTTCTTCCACAGACCTAATGGCTCTATCCTCCTCTGCTCAAAAATCTTTCATGTTCAACTTCTAGACATGGTGTTCCCAATGTGGCACTTGCCTTCCTAGTGTCACCTCAACTGCCTCCCTTTATAATCTATCCAACAGCCACATTGCACCACCCCCTTCCCCCTTAAAGTTCCATTCACTTTCCTTCCTCTGAGCCTTTACTTGTACAGTGCATCTCCCAAGCACAGGAAGTCATGGGCAGGCAGACATGACTCTACTTCCCCTGCCTGGGTTCAAAGAAGAGACTGCTAATCAATCAGAGCATGATGTCTCAGCAGGCCTAGACTCAGAATCCTCAAGCAGGGGCTCCTGCAGTGAATCTCTCACAGTGAACTGACATTGACATGAAGAAAAACCCTGTTTTCCATGTGGCCCTTGTGGGGCTTTGACCCCTTTACCAACTCTCTAAAGCCAAGTCATCTTTGAAGATCTAGATCCAATGGCATCTCTGCTGTGCTGCCTTCCCCATCTTCCTGCTTAGATTGATCACTCTCCCCTGGGAACTGCTCATTGTCCTTCACCTTAAGGCTTTTGTTGGTTTGATTTCTGCTTTGCATGGTAATCATTTAAGCACAAACTGACCCTTGGTCAGAGTCTAAGTGCCCCGAGAGTGAAGACCACATCGGATTCACCTTTGACTTCCGCAACTCTAACCACAGTGTAGTGGTTAATGTTTGTCCGATGAATCAGCTTCTCGCACGCTCTGCCTTTATTCAGGTTGTATAGGAGCATGCTGTATTTTCTGTGCTGTATTTTAAACTCCTCGAGGGCAGGGATCAAGCCTTGTTCATCTCTGAACCACCCACGGCGTGAGAATTCAGTAAATTGTTATTGGTAATTCTGTGAATAGCCTCCTTCATTCTTTGTCAACAATCATATTGTGTCCACTTAATATCCTTCAACTGGGAGATTTTTATAGAATATTCTATTTCTCGGGCTTATTATTTCTGATTGACCTTCTTTCCAAATTAGGGCAAACTATCAAGGATTTACTGGATTTCAAAACCTTGGAAGCAGCAACTCAGCAGAAAGTCATCAGAGAGGGGAAGAAACAGCATGGTAGAATCTGGAGAGAATGCAAAAGGGAACACTCTCTCAGAGGGAACGGGAATAAAAAGGAAAGAGAGACGGAGGAGAGGAGAGGAAGTTCAAGGAAGAAGGAGGCATCCTGAAAGAAGGGGGCAGACAAGGAGATGGAGAAGGGAGAGGCAGGAGAGATGGAAGGAGAGGGAAGGCAGGCGCAAAGAAAATGAAGCTGGAAGTTTATAAGATAAGCAGTATTAAAAACGAATTAGGCTGCTGAAAATAAGAGCATGTCTGAGGTTTAAAAAAACTATGATAGTTTTTCTCTCGAGTATGAGGAGGATGAAATGGGGGTGAAAGCAGTTTTATTATTTTAACCTACAGTAGAATACGTGCCAGAGAAGGGAGAGATTTTTGAAGACAAATGAGAATAAAAAGGTCAAAAAAGAGAAGAGAAAGTGTAGATAGCAGGAGAGGGCATGGCATGGCGAATGAATGAAAACTCGGAGAAATGGTAGGAGGGAGCGAGGGGGAGGTTACCACAGGCAGGAGGCATAAATTACCATGTTTGTTTGAATACAGGGGCTTCTTGTGAAGATGAGAGCTCACATCTGCCTTTGATCAGCCACATGGCAGCCTAGGATCAGATCGGAAAGCAAATGAGATGATAAAGTGGATGCAAGCACAGTAAGTTTAATATCCAGGAGAGAGAGAGGGAGGGAGAGAACAAGGGGAGGAGAGAGGCTGCTCCATTGGGCAAAAAGCCTGCCTGGGTTTTCATGCCAAGGAGGGCAGGGCTTGGCAGTGGTCCCATGCCCTCTGTGGCCTTCAGAAGTACAGCAGGGCTGTGACACCAGAGGAGAGAGGGCCTCAGGGAGACCCTGGGCTCTTGCTTCCTGCAGGGGGACCTGGCTTTGCTGACACAGCCCAGGAGCTGTTGGTAGAGAATTTGCTTGGCTCCAGGGACTTTCTGAATTGGCATTTCTTTACCCTGAGACAGGCCAGAACAAAAGATGAAATTGTTGTTTCAAAGAGATTTCTTTTTTCTTTTCATACTCCAAGTCCCCCACCCTTTAGAGTAATTTTATTGCTGACTTGCCAGAAAGGCTGCTTAATATGTAAAGTTGACCATATTCTACCGGTGAGCTTCTTTGTGGATTTCTATATCGTTTGGAAAAGAGCCCTATAATCATAAAGGAACTGTTTGGAAGGTTTCTTAACTATCTTTAAGGCATTCGAGAGTGACAAAAGACCCATAAATTCTAGGATGCATAAATTATAAAAATTGCTGACATTTTGGAGCAGCCAATATGGGCCATGCACTGGCTTACATTGTTTTATTACCTCTGAAGTAGCGTCCTTATTATTCAATTTTACAGACGAGGAAACTGAGGCTCTGAGATATTAAATAACTGCTTAAGTGTATACGGCTAGGGAGTGACAGAGGCAGGATTGGAGCCTAGATTTACCTGCTGTCTGTGTCTTCAAGTGGGATTCTATAGGTGGATTATTATATATTTTTTTAATTACCAGAAGAGAAGTATTTCTAAGGTAGGTGGCAGTGTAAGTTACTTAAATTTGAGAGGTCCCCTAGCTCAAATCCTTCTTCCTTACAAAGAGGATGCTAGTCATTTGAGTAGTCCCATTCCATTCAGTTGTATGCATAGCCTGGAGGCGAGGCTCCCCAGTTCATTGGATTTGATTTTAAAGTGGGCTGGTCAGAGGAAGGCAGGAGAGCCCAGCATGTGGAGAACCATGTCCTGAGAGATGGAGGAGAAAGCCCCAACAGGAATCACAGACGCTCTCCCTACCCTCAATGATTAGGTAATTGAATGGGGGTGTTTAGAGTGCACATCAATAAAAGACGTAAAAGCATAAAGGAATCAAGATATAAGTGCACTTAAATGAATATTGGAAAGTAGGTCTCAATCTTGTGCCTTTCAAAGAGGTGCAGGTGTGGGGAGTGAGGAGGCTGGGGATGGGTGTCTTTCCACACCTTTGCCATATTTGGGGAGAAGGTATGTGTGCATCTCTGTGTGAGCATGATCCTCTTGAGGGAGAGGAGGGGCAAAGAGGAGAATCTGAAAGCAATGACTCTAACTAAGAGAACAAGGATAAGAAAAAAAGGGGACAAAAGAAAAGTGCGTTAGTGCCATGATCTCAGGGTAAGAGCGTAGATTGTTCAGGTGAGGGAAAGCACCTAACCTGACTTTGGTTTTAAGATCTGAAAGAAAGTCACAAATAGGCAAGAGGACGGGAGCCAGGCACGAAGGGTGAGGCAGTGCTGTAGCAGTCCATGCCTGAAGGCTTCAAGGACAGCTCAAGATAGCCTTCTGTGGGTCCCGCAGACTGATGGGAGAGCCTGTCTTCAGAGATGTAGTGAACTGGTAAAGGATAAGCTGCCTATAACCATGGAGCTTTATCGTGGCAGAAAAGGACTCTGGCCAGCCTCATCTGGTGTCACTTACACCATGTGAGGACCAGAAATCAAAAGGGAACAAAACCAGTCAGAGAGTAGAGCATTCTCTGTTATGCATGACATATTCTGTAAGAATTGTGAAAGGTAAATGAAAGAAAATGAACCATAAGACCTGGGAAGGGAGTTGATTGCAGAGACCTCTCTGGAGGTAAATTTGGAAAGACTTTTTAAAGGTAATTGGGAAAAGGACTCTCGTAAGAAGGGAAATCCAGAGGCAGTGGCTGTGGAAGAAGGAATGACCAGGTTGCTTGTTGGGGATGGCATTGCTCCAAGTAGAAGCCATGACCAATGAGATTATCAAGGAAGGGGGCTCTGCTCACCGTTCTTGAAAGCTCCAGCAGAGCCCAAAACTCTGCAGTGATGCTCCAAACATAGTCATTAAGCAGGATTTGAGTCCTGGTTCTTGGAGGAAAATCAGAAATATAGGATGTGCAGAATGAGGATGATGCTGGGTCAGTGAGCCGAGGAGTCGAAAGAAAGATTTCTTAGACTCTTAAGATCTGGCAGTAGTGCTCTTCTATTTAGAGAATACTATAGAATAGCATGGGGACAGGACCCATGGGCAGTCAGAGCTTCTGCGTGGGGACAGGGCCCACAGGCAGTCAGAGATGCTGCTGGCATGGGGACAGAACCCATGGGCAGGCAGAGCTGCTGCGGCATGTTGCTGCTGCCGCTTCTGCTGCTGCTGGCATGGGAAGCTGCTGCCGCTGCCGGCATGGGGACAGGACCCATGGGCAGTCAGAACTGCTGCGTGGGGACAGGACCCACGGGCAAGAGGAGCCGCTTCTGCTGCAAAGTTGGGTGGAGAGTAAGGTTAACTTTAAGGCATAGGTATGTGAGTTATCTCTTTACAAGACAAAAAAAAGTTAAAATGGTACCAGTGCCAGTAAGTTACGGCCATTGGGCAGTCCCACAACTTTTAGGTAAGAATCAAACCAGATTGAGTAAATGGCAGAAGTCACCGCTTAAATATTATCCTCAGCTAAAGACAAAAGAGGATTTTGGGGGAGGGGGTCAGTTACATGAGGTTGCCAGACAGTAAACAACTTAAGTTCTTACCTTCCCCACTAAGAGTTTCCATAGATAAGGCCATCCCCCCTTCCTCCTGGCGCAAAGAGGGAGGCATGGAGATTTCCTTCACAAATGCAACTGTCTCTCATCAAATGGCGAGCAAATTCCACTCCTTGGAGCCTGCTTCTCATCTGCAGTTTTAAAATTAACTGGCCTAAAATCCTCATCAAGGAGCTGGGGAGGATCTGAGACTCCACATGACCACGCAGGCTCAGTAAGTGACTAGGCTTGACAATTATTTTGTAGAGTGGATTTCTATTTTTCCCATTGCTTTGTGTGTGTGATAAAAAGGAAGATTTTGTGCTTAAAGGAGAAACAAGGTCTCAAGACATTATAAAATCCAACTTAATACATCAGGGCTTTAAAATTCCATCACTAAAGAAAAGTATTTTTTAAAATAAAAAATGACAAACATAAGGCAATATATTGTTCTGATACCAGTGAAGATATTCCTCTCCATTTCCAGGATGGTCCAGTGGTTACAAGTGTGAGTCCTAAAATTAGAAAGCCTGGGTCCAAATTTGGATTCACCTTCTAATTAGCTGATGACTAGAAAGTTACTTAACCACTTTCAACCTACATACCTCATCTGTAACATGGGCATAATAATTACGTACCTCCCTGTGTTATTGTGATGATTACATAAAATAATTCATTTAAAAGTCTACCAGCATCACTTAGGCCCATAGTAAGAGCTCTAAAAATAATGATAAAAAGTACTTTTATCATTATTATTCTAACCTGGTAATGGCTTAATATACAGGTCTCTTTAATTACTTTCTTGGACTCCATATTTAGAAGTTCTGTAGAAATACTTGAGGGAACATTCTATAAACTTTGTCATATAATAATACATATAAATTTGTTCCATGACTTACAATTTCTCAAACAGAATTTTTTTCCAAAACAGGTTTCTAAATAAAAATATATACTTGCACACATATACATTTTGTAATTCAAAGATCAGCCATAGGGAAATATGTAACAGTCCCATACCTGAATGTACTAGAAATCAAATCTTAATAAAGACCAAACCTTCTACCCCATTTTTAAAGCTGTGTTCCACATTTTTGAAGTAAGCTTACATGCTTTTCAGAATAACCTTGAAAACATGGAACCTTGAACTGAATGTTCCATTTTTTAATAACTGGACACAAAGTTAGCTGTTGGCATCCTTTCCACTCTGCTTTACGGATCAACACACTAGCCGATCGATTGATCCTTTACCATCTCTTATTTTGATCCGTCTGCCATTATTTAAATCTGGCCAGAGTTCCTCTCCAGTTCTAAATCTTTACTCTCAGCAGCAAATTGCCCTTTCTGTACTTGATCAATTGTATTATTTGTGACTGCTGTGGGACTTTTAGGGATAAAGTTTTTAATCCTGGTAGCATCACATGTTTGTTCTTTTAGAGAGATTTATTTTCTGCTAAAGTTTGTAGGTTTCCTGCTGACGTCAGGTTGAGCATTCATACATATTCAGCGTTTTGTCTCTGTTTGAGTTGATAGCAAGAGTCCTCAGTGTTTGCACTTTTCATGATAATGGCCATTGTGATCAGGATCATGGACATCAGCACATTGTCCACTGTGTTCCTCAGTCATTGGTCATTCATTCAGTATCAGACTCATGCTAAATGCTATGGGGGAGACCCAGACTCATAGGTGCTGGTCCCTGCTAAAATTTGGGTAAGAACTCAACATAGTACTAGTATTCTGGGGCTGGGTAGGCAAGGCTCACGTATGTGGGAAAACTTTTCTTAGTCTATGCTAGGCTTATCATTAACATGACTGATGCAGGAAGGATAGTAGTGTCAGCTATATAAGCTGGATAACTGAGGCAAGATCAAGTGGTTGTGCTCTCTCTCCTTCTGGCTGAGAAACATGAAGCTGGTCCTTTAGTTTTGTGCATAAAATATTTCTGAGAATATGTGTGAAGTTCTGAAGAGCTGATGTTGAACAACAAACTTGCATGTTTTGTGGTTGATTTCAGTTCTCAGAGAGTTACAAAACATTATAAATTTGTAATTTCACCCTCTCTTCCAGGCATAATTTTCACGGAAATATTTTCAGTATTTCGTATGTTAAAAAAAAAAAGAAGAAAATCTTATCTTCTTCTTTCATTGGCTTCACTATTCACTCTCATTTGATCAACTTAACCTAATAAGCATCCAATTAAAACTAAGATTCACTGCTTTCAGCGTATCTCATGATTTGCATATTTGTCTCAATATTGTTAACTTTATGAGAATAAAGATTTGTAGAAGAGGAAGAAGTACTTCTTTACTCTCTAGGTTCTTCTGGCTTGCCCAAGAATTAAATTGACATGAGATAGAATTGCAGAGAATCAAACAAAGTTTAATAAAATGTGTACATGGGAGAAACCTAGGAAAACTGAGTAACTCACCAAAATGGCCGAAGCCACCACCTTAAATACCATCTTGGGCTAAAGACAAAGGAGGATGTTCGGGGTAGTGGTTTGGGACTTCCTCCCCTCAAAAAGGAGGAAGGCAATTTACATGGAGATGGAAAAGCAAATGTTTGATAAACAAATGTTGACCATGCCTAGTAAAGACAACGGGAGATGCAGAGGACTTTGATTAAAAAGCCTTGTTAGGTTCCACCCCGTGGAACCTAGTTTATATTATACTATAATTATCTTATTAGCTCCTTCCTGGAACAGGCCTTCTATCTTAAATTCTTTTAGGCAGTTAGGGGAAAGGGCAAAGTTTCTTTCAGAGGCTTTTGTCCTTAAAAATAGTCAAGCCAAACAGACACATTTTGGGGTGGCCAGTTCTGATCGCCCATAGATTCTTGTCAACAAAATGTGCATTTTTATATTTGCCACCCATTTTTATAAATTGCATGTTGAATTTTTTTAAAACCCCTTTCAATGAACATCAGGAAGCATGATACGTGAGACAGATATGAAGTGGAGTGGCTGTGATGGGTGGGTGGTGGAGGGGCTCTGGAGCTCTGATATTAGGATAACTTCTCCATTCTTCACCTCATCATTCACTGTGGTGGCTTCCAAAGAGTCTCAGCCTGTGTGGGATGAAGTGTAATTATTAATTAGAATATATCGTTGCAGTTGTTTTCAAACTTTGTTATGTAGACAAGGATGTGACATTGCCAAAACAGGATTGTTGGTGGACAAGCCTCATTTCCAGGCTACCTTAAAATGCTTGTTCCTCAACTAATTTTGGAAAATCCAAATTTAATATATAAAAGAGAATAAAAGGTATTAACCTAAGTTAAGAGAAGTATATTGGGCCAACATCATTTCATTTTTTCCCTGTTAAAATAAGTATAAATTTCAGTAAGCACTGATCATCTCCATTTGCATATTACAAAGTAATATGGATTACTTTGGATAAAGTAGGATATGATATGAGAGTAAGAGAAATGCCACACTTAGGTGCAGCTGGTTGTCTTTTCTCTGATTTCAATTGCTCTTCTATTTTTTCTCTATTCTTGAGTGTAATTTTTAGACTCACATTGGAACTTATGTGGTTCTCTTCATCTTGGTTCTTCTTGGACTTTGCTTGTTCTGAATCAGGTTTGTATGAAAACAAGAAGTGTAAAATCTTGCTGTTTATATCTGTTGCAGCAATATAGTCTAAATGCCTAGTGGAATTTATCTTACTGTTCATCATGGAGAAGAAAGGTGTTAGTGAACACTTTACCCTCTCATTTCTCTTAACTACAAGGCAGAGTGCTATGTGACTCTACTCTTTTTTAAGCCCAATTAGAAACAGAAACACCAGGAGAAAAACAATGCTTTTCCTCACTACTGTCTACATATGACCAATGGACTTTCCTTCTAACCAGGAAAAATGATACCAGATGGATATTCTTCTAAAATGATGCAGTTACATTTACCAGCTTTGTACAATATCATTATCGACAGACCTTCCTTTCCAATTAATTATCAGAATTGCGAAGAATTTCTTGACTGACATGTTTTACCCCCAATGGATATTTCTCTTTTGTTTTTCATTTTATTTATTGAGGTGAAATTCACATAACATAAAATTAACCATTTTAAAGCAAACAATTCAGTGGCATTTAGCACATTCACAATGTTGTATAACCACTACCTCTCTAGTTCCCAAACATTTTCATCACTCCAAAAGGAAATCCTGTATCCACTAAGCAGTTGCTCCACCAGCCCCCCTCCTTCCAACTCTTGGCAACCACCAATCTGCTTTGTTTCTATGTTTTTCCATTTCTGGATATTTCAGATAACAGAAATCATACAATATGTGATCTTCTGTGGCTGGCTTCTTTCACTTAGCATAATGTTTTTGAAGTTCATCTATGTTGTGGCATCTATCAGTACTTCATTCTTTTTTATGGCTGACTAGTATTCCTCTGTATGTATATACCACAGTCTGTTTATCCTTTCACCCATTGGCGGACATTTGGTATGTTTCCACCTCTTGGTTAGTGTGGATAGTGCTGCTGTGGACCTGAGTGTACACATACTTGCTTGAGTTTCAGTTTTCAATTATTTTGAGTATATACCTGGGAGTACAATTGCTGGACCACATAGTAATTCTATGTTTAACTGGTTGAGGAAGTGCTAAACAGTTTTCCACAGTGGCTGAGCCATTTTACATTCCCATCAGCAAAGTACGAGGGGTTCTGATTTCTCCACATCCTTACCAACACTTCTTTTTTCTTTTACTATAGCCATAGTGAGTGTGACATTCAATTGTGTATATCAGCTCATCTTCTTTTGTCTTTCCCCAAATATTCTATACTGTTTTTAAACACAATTTTATTTATTTCCTCAAAACATGTGCCAACTAAATGTTACGCTTATGTGCATGGGGGCAGCTTTATTTTCACCAAACTTTGCAACATTTACAAACACAGTAGCAAAATTATTAGACTTACATCTTGCATTTTTAATGTGTGTGGCCAGCGTACAAAACAGAGCTGGTTAGGAAAGGGTCAGGCATAGGAGTCCAGCTAAGCATGAGTGGTTCAAAAGATCCTACAAGTCTAGGCAGGCAAGTGCAGGGGAGGAAGACATTTCCTCTACAGCTCTGGGTTCTTCTGGCTAGACAACAAATTAAATTCACATGAGACAGAATAACAGGAGAAAAGTAAACAAAGCTTTATAACACGTATACATGGGAGATGCTCGGGAGAACTGAGCAACTCACCAAAATGGCAGAAGCTCTCACCTTAAATACCACCGTTGGCTAAAGACAAAGGAGGATGTTGGGGGTGGGGAGAGTCAGTTATGGGAGATTACCAGACAAGTACAGTAAACAAGAGTAAGGTTATTGTGCAGATTTAAGTCCTTGACTTCTGCATTGATGAGAGTTTCTAGGGATAAGGTCATCCCCCCTTCTCCCTGGTACAGAGAGGGAGACAGCTTTATAGACAGAGATTTCCTTTACAATGTAAATGTCTCTTACAAAGAGTAACTTCTACTTTTCGGAGTTTCTGTCATGTCTGCAGTTTTTAAAAGTAACCAGCCCAAAATAATCTTCATGCCAAAGAGATATATCTTGGGATGGCCAATTCCAGTCCCCCACACAAGTAATCAAAGCAAACAAAATGGTAGAGGGTGTGGTGGGCAGAATTGTGAGATATCCTCTAAGATTCCCTGTCACTGTTGTAGGTGTCTTGCATAATCCCCTCCCCTTGGGGTTGGATCTCTAATGCGATAGCGTAGTCCCTCTTGTGATTATGTTACCTCATATAAGACTATATAGAGATTCTCTATACTAGAGATAGAGAGCTATTCCTACTAGAGATTCTCCTGCTGGCTTTGAGGAAGTAAGCTGCTATGTTGTGAGAGGACCACATGACTAGGACCTGAAGATGGTATCTAGGAACTGAGAGCAACCTCCGTGAGGCAGCCAATAAGAAAATGGGAACCACAGTCCTACATCCCAAGGAACTGAATTCTGCCAACAACCTGAATGAGCTCGGAAAAGAACCCAGAAATTCATAGGAGAGCCTAACCCAGCTGACACTTTGATTTAAACCTCGTGACACCCTGAGTAGAGACCCCGTTTGAGCCCATCCAAACTTCTTACCTATATGACTACAGGTAATAAAGGGGTGTTGTTTTAAGCTCTTAAGTTTGTGGTAATTTGTTATCCAGCAATAGAAAATTAATACAGGGGCCATTCAAAATATTTAATAATTACTTAATAATTAGGATAGCAGTGGCACTGGCCGGTCACAACAGATTCTGGCCATAAACAATGGTGATGTACCCCTGTGACTAGCTGGCTGTTAGCCTGGACTGAGTGCCCAGGCTTTAGTGGCAGAGTCACTTGAGTGGAGGGCTTTGGCTGGGCTATCAATTCACACACTGGGTTCTCTTTGCTTCTGAGTAAGTCTGGCCTGGTTTTGGCCCTCTTTGCATGAGGTTTGTCTGTCTCTTTTCTAACAGAGTGAGGCAGGGCCCCCAGGTGCTTGTCTACATGTTTTTTGGGAATTATGAAGTTTCTCAGGGCTGATGATTGGAATACAGACAGCTCTCATTTCTGGCTGTAGGAGGCCAGGAAGGCATGGGGCGGCTTCATTTTCACCAAACTTTGCCACATCTACAAACACAGTAGCAAAATTATTAGACTTATATCTTGTACTTTTAAACCGTGTCCTGTTTTTAGGGTCATGCAACTGAAATGTAGCAAAACTTCCAAAGACAGAACACGAGAAAGAACAACAAAAAAGTGTTTGTAGATGTGGCTAACCTCACCACTTTTTCCTTGAGTTCTGCTGCCTTCCAAATTGGGTTCTTTATCTGTCTTTTTCATTTACTTCTTTCACTTTTATTACTGTGATATATTTGGATAGTTTTCATGCAAGATATTTTCATCTTTCTCATGCTTAAGATGAGAAGTTCTGTACATACTTTACATTTATTGACATAGTGTCCATCAATTCTAATCAATCTTCTTTGATGATAAAGAAAAATTTCCTTAGGCATCAAGATTTGAAAGGAAAAACAAGTTATCTACAAGCTTCAGACTTCTCTAAAACAACATTAAATGCCAAAAAAGAGAGGAAAGAAAGAGAGAAAGAGAAAGGAAATACCTACTAGATTCTGAGGGGAGAGAAGTGTGATCTTTAAATTCTGTAACCATTCAAATTGTTGTTTGGGTATGAAGACATCTCTAAACATGCAAGAACTTAGGAATTATATAATTTTTTTAAAGTACTGGATGAAATACAGCCAATTGAAATATAAACTTATTTAAAAGCTCAGAATGGAAGAATTATGGTAAAGATTTTGGTGTAAATACTGAGTCCACATTAATAGAGAATTAAGAAGAAGCTAGTAATGCATTTCAGAACAGAAGGCAAATGATATACAACTTGATGTTATTAAAATAACATAATAAAAATCTGGAGATGGGGCCGGGCAGGTGGGTGGGAGTGCTAATTTCCTCATTTTTCAGAACAAGCAATCAATCAATATTGACTAAATTTGACACATTTCGTCCAGAAGAAGCATAATGACTCCAACTTCTTAATATTTCTCTTATTTCTTTCTTACATTTGGTTTTATGTTTTTGCAAAAAATATCCTCTATCTTAAAAATAAGATATTTATACAAATTCCAGAAATTCCTTCAATTTTACTTTTATGTTTTCCTTTACTTATTCTTAAATACAAATTAAAAAGTAACGTGTTTTAGTGTGATACCATTTTTATGGAATTATTCCTGCCTCTACTCATCTATCCATCTCTCACCCATCTTTCCATCTGCTCTTCTATCTGTATCTGGAATGATGCTTACCTGATATTAAAAATGGTTATTACCAGATGATATCATATGGATAATTCTTAAATTTTATCTGTACTTTGCTTAACTTCTTTAAAAGGTGTCTATATCATTTTATGAAAATCATTATCAATCTGAAAAAAGAGGAAGAAGAAATTCTGAAAGTGGTATCTCAGTTGTGACACAGATACTTTCTCAGGTAAAGGAGGCAACTTTGTAGAACATTCCAGGATAGTTTTTACTTTTTGAGACCAGCTGTTATTCTTGTCTTTCTTCTTCTTCTCCCCAAAGCCCCCCGGTGCATAGTTGTATATTCTAGTTATGAGTGCCTATGGTTGTGCTATATGGGACGCTGCCTCAACATGGCCCGATGAGCGGTGCCACGTCTGCGCCCAGAATCTGGACTGATGAAACCCTGGGCCACCGAAGCGGAAGCGGAGTGTGCAAACTTAACCACTCGGCCATGGGGCCGGTCCCCCAACTGTTATTCTTTAAGCAGTAGGAAAGTAGGTAGAATTCCTTGAATTTGGGCAAAAGAGAGAGACTCAATTTGGCTCAGAAAGGCAAATCTATCATTCAAATGTTGTCTCTGCCCTTAAAATGGACCACTTGCAGTTTCTGGGATAACACTCAGAAGACTGTTCAGCACAATGGGGATAAGAGTTTGGCTTATAGAGAGCTCTGAAAGCCTTCAAAATTCACGTGCGTAACTGATGCAAGAGGGCCTGTCATATTTGGGGCATTCCATATGTATTTGTTACTTACAAATGAGATGAATTAATGACTAGGTTAAAGTCTCCCATATTTTAAAAATGCAAACATATCAGCTCTACTACTCTCTCAAGTTAATGTTCTTTCTATTTTCTTCCACCTTCATTCTGTTCTTGAATATACCTTGTATCAGTTAGGTATTGCTGAATGACAAACTACCCCCAAATTTAGCCTCTTAAAACAACAAACATTCATTATCTCACATATTTTCTGCAGGTCAGGAGTCTGGGGAATGACTCGGCTGCCTGGGTCTGACTCAGCATCTCTTATGACACTGCAGTCAGCCTGTCTGCCCTTCTCTGAAGGCACAGGAGTATCTGCTCCTGAGCTCACTCACGCGGCTGCTGTTAGCAGTCTTCAGTCCTGCCTCCCAGTGGTCTCTCTATGGGTTGGCTCATGAAATGGCTTTTGTCAGAGTGAGGAATGAGAGAGAGAGGAAGAGAGAGAAGATAAAGTAGGTGCAGGCAAGTGAGGAAACGCACCCAAGATGGAGCTGCAGGGTTTTAATAACCTAATCTCAGAATTAATCTCTCATCACTTCATCCATATTCTGTTTGCTCGAAGTGAGTCTCCAGGCCTAGTCCATATTCAAGGGGAGGAGATTAAGATCCACCTTTTGTGGGGAGGAATATCAGATAAATTGTGGGCATAATGACCATATTTGCCTAACCCTTTTCCACTCTCTGCTCACTTCTTCACTCCTCGAAATCTTAAAACTACTCTGGACCCTTCCTGCTAACCTCCTTTTCAGTGGTTCAAAGGCTTTTACTTGGGATTGTAATCTTTCATCTCTGCCTCACTGACTGCTTTTCAAATGTTTGGCCTCTTTTCAGGGAGATTGCCAACTCTTTGCAAAAGTGGGTGCTTACACAATTTTGTCTCCCACAAAGTATCTGGCACAAAGATTCTAAATACTCTTCAATCTGAATAAAGATGCTCAGTTTACTTTGAAAATATTCTTAGTTTATACTGACTCCATTCAAACTTAAGTCAAATTGTGTTACTTCTCTGCTCAAAACATGCAGTGGTTTCCATCTCAGAGTACAAGTAAAAAAGTCCTTACAGCGGCCCACAAGCCCCTGTGATCTGCACCCCCACTTCACAAACCTCATATCTTACTGCCTCACTCACTCTTAACTCCATTCACACTGGACTCCTTGTTATTCCTTAAACACTTACAGCATTCTCCTGCCTCAGGACCTTTGTACCAGCTATTCTCTCTGCCTGCAACACTCTTCCTTTACATAGCCACTGACTCATTCCCACTCCTGCTTGAGATTTTTGCTTAAATGATACCTTCTCCCTGAGGCATTCCACAAGGACGGTGTTTAAAATTGACTTTCCCATCCTATTATTCCCTACCCTCTTTCCTGCTTTATTTTTAGATATAGTACTTAGAACCAAAGAACATAAGATATCTTTTACTTTTTTATATACCGCTTCTATGTGTTCCCTCACTGGAGTATAATCTGTTTTATTGACTGCTGTATCCTCAATGCCTGGAAGAGTGTCTAGCATATAAATAAATATAGTCAATAAATATTTGTTGAATTAGTTAATTAATATTACAGACAGCCTTAGAGCTGCTTTCCAGTTGGGGAGGGTAGCAGCACCATGTCACCAAGCCCCTCAGCATATATTCCCACTGGGGCTTTTGTCGGACAGGATGGGAAGGCGCAGGGGGGAAAGGGGATGGCCCCACTCTCTTCCAGGAAGGAGCTACACCTCCCCATATACACATATTTGATAAAAAATAGGAGACAATCACATAAAGACAAAAAGGAGCATAAGAAGAGCAGAAAGTCAGTAAGAACAACCACAGCTGGGATCTTCAGAGCAAAAGTATACAGAATAAGGAGAGTGTCAGAGCGATTTCTGTTTCTATTCATGCATCACCATCTCCTTGCTCGTTGACAGACGTCGAGCCTTCCAGATCACCCCAATTAAACTGGAGGTTCTATGATCTCCCTTGGAAGTGGCTCCCCATAAATTACATTAAACCCCAATTCTCTGGAGCATGATCGTGCTTAAGCCTTGATGAAAATGTATTGCCTTGCTGTGTCCTGCCGTAGACTTGGGAGAAGTGAACCAGAGCTGGCAGGGCTTGATTTCCTCATGAGAGAAGGGGGTAAATGGTAGGGAAAAGGCTCTAAATCTCTCCTTATTTGCTGGGTAATTGAGGTGGTGATAAGCAGGCTTTCAGATGTTTCACTGGGGGAGGACTCCTGGGAATACAGGCTCTGGCTGAAACCAGCGAGAGGAGAAAGGGACAGGCATATCCAGGGAGAAAATAAATATATAAATATATGGACAGGATTTTTAAGTGAAACAGGCTTTGAAAAATATCTACTGGAAGTACAAGAACCTATTTTCTTTTTCTTTTTTTCTTTGTGTGTCTCAAAACATCCATATTTCGATATCAAGAGATTCTTTCAAATGAGACTTTAGGAAATTAATAATTCATCCAAAGCCTGAATTCTGAGATATTTATTAAAAACCATGTGTAATTTTCTAAAATTACTGTAAAAATTGACTACAAATTAGTCTAAGAGTAAGAAAAATATTGTTTTATTAAAAATATCTATTTATCTCTGGTCTGTAACGTTCAGTCTGCTTCCTGGTGGCCAAATCAACCCCATTCCCATCTTCTACATGACCCCATCACCCCTCCTGATTTTCTTCTCCTTGACATCCCATTGCAGGTCAAACTGGACCAGTCAACTTCCATTTGATGATGTGCAAGTATAGAGTATAATTGTTAAGACCATGTTCTCTGGAGTAAGAGAAACCTCCACAGCCCACAAGCTGTGAGACTTTGCGCTAGTTACTTGCCCTCTCAGTTTTAGTTCCCCAACTATGAAATGTGGTTAATAATTTTGCCTTCCTCACAGTGGTTTGTTTAGGGCGTGGGCGGGTGGAATGATGAGACTAATTTCTAAGACTTGTCTGTGGTTCATTCATCTGTAGCTGCATGGACACTACTTGGCAGCTCTTCTTTCTCTTCTGCTCATAATTGCTGCTTGAGATCTCAATCCTGCTTTTTTCTTCCTAAGACAGTTTCTTTGCTTCCACTTTTCTGGTCTAAGTTACTGCCTGGGTATGAATGACTCTATATAATATGGTGATTAAGAACTCAGGATTCGGAGCTGAAAGCCTCGCGTTTGGATACTACTTCTTCTAGTCATTATCTATATGGACTAGAACAAGTTATTTTTAACCCCTCAAGCTTCAGTTTCCTTTTCTAAAGTGTGGGAAAATCTACCTTCTAGTGTCATTAGGAAAATGATACCAGATAAGACATGTGAAAGATCACTTCATCTGTAACGTAATAATCGCTCAAAAAATGATAGCTATAGAACACTAATAGGGGACATTATTATTACTGTAACTCTTATTATTTTATTTTCTAGTTCCTAAATTTATGCTTCCTTCCACCCTTACTTGTGCTTGCTAATCTCCTCGGGGCACCTCAACATGGAATTACATGCAGATTCAGAAAACTTAATAAATCAGAAAAGTACCTCATTTATCCCCATTAAACTTTCAGCCTTTCCCAATTTCCTTCTTCATTGTTACGGAAAAGGTTAGGGTAAATTTCTATTTCTTTCTCTTCCATGTCCCACATGTTTAGGACACTGGTTGTATTGGATAGAACGTCTCACAGTTCTACTTGAAAAGTTGTTTACTCCCAACTTTTCATACTTCAGAAACCCAAAGAAGAATATCCCGGATTTTGGGGACAGGTGCACTTCCATATGCTGTCCAGACATTCCCATAAATACTTTCATGCTTGTCAAATGAATGTCTCCTTTTTGGATAAGCAGCGTATTTTCACCAGAACCACAGACTCTTTTATCTCTTTCTTCCTACTCATTCTTTTAGCCAGGTCTTTAATAGCCTCCTGGAAAGCCTTTTTGCTTTAATCTCTAAGCCTTTTCATGAATTTCTCCTAGAATAATTTAAAAACTGTATAACCTTGGTTCTTCCATGTCTTGCTCAAAATTTTAAAGTGGCCCACCGTTTATCACCATTCTGGCTGTCTGCTCCTGACTGCATTTCCTAACTCTGCGTGCTCTGCTTCGTCTATTGGCTCTCTTCATCCAGAGAAGCCAGCATGCGTGCTTTCCCCTGGCACTGGGCTGCACCCGGGCTGGGACTCTCATCTTCCCATCCATGCCTGCTCCTTTATTAAAGAAGGTCCTCCACCGTTCTCAAAAGAATTATCGAGACTCTCCTCCCTAGATCAGTGTGGTCATTTTAAAAACAAATAAAAAATAGATATGCTCTGGAAAACCTAATTAATAAAAATAACAAAAATAAAATCAGAGAAAAATTAGATGTGAGAAAGGAAGTTTAAAAAGAGAAGACAATTTTAAAAATTAGCAAATAAACACTATATGTAATACAATGTGTCTTAGTCCAGGCGGGCTACTATAATAAAACGCCACAGACTCGGTGGCTTAGAAACACCAGAAATTTATATCTTACAGTTCTGGAGGCCGGAAGTCCAAGATCAGGGTCCAGCATTGGCAGGTTGCAGACTGCTGGCTTCTCATGGTAGCCTCACATGGTGGAAGGGTGAGAGATCTCTCTGGGGTCTCTTTTATCTCTAATCTCACTCATGAGGGCTCTGCTGTCATGAGCTAATCACCTCCCAAAGGCCCCACCTCCTAATACCAACACTTTGGGTATATCAATTTTGGGGGGTGCATATTCAGCCCATGGCACAATGCTAATAAATTTGAGAATATAAATGCAAGGAACAAGTTTCCAAAAAATGTTAATTAACAGAATTACCTAAGAGAAAGCCTGGACCTCTTAAAATTAGGGAAATTGAAAATTGATAATAGAAATATATTGTTTAAATTCTAGCTTTCAATTTTTACATGTATGTCAGTTTTTTCAAAGATTTAGGGAATAAAATTTAGAAAAAGCTATAAAGTTACTGATTTCATGTAATCAAATTATAAGATTCAGATCCTAAAACCCAACAGTGAGAACAGAAAAATAAATATATCTAAACCCCATATAGTTATCTGTATTTTTATCTTTAAATAAAATCTCATTTCTATAGAGAGGCCAAACCTAAATAACCTATGAATAAATTGAATCCCAAAATACCTTAAATATAATCCATAAATACAATGTAAGATTTACATTTAGAATGTAATGGTGAATTAGTATTGAGATTGATTAATTATATCAAGAGACCAAAGGGAAAATGGTTATCTCAAGAAATATTAAATAGGCTTCTGATTACATTCAACACCCCTTTCTAAGAGCAAGCACTTAGAAAACATTTCTTAACATATTAAACAAGATACAACTTTACATGTGAATGCAAAACAATAGAAAGTGGGGCCAGCCCCATGGTTGAGTGGTTGGATTTGTGTGCTTTGATTCGGCGGCCCAGGGTCTCACCAGTTCAGATCCTGGGCACAGACATGGAACTGCTCATGAAGCCATGCTGAGGCGGCATCCCACATAAAACAACCAGAAAGACCTACAACTAGAATATACAACTATGTACTTGGGGGCTTTGGGGAGAAGAAGAAGAAGAAGAAAAAGAATATTGGTAACAGATGTTAGTTCAGGTGCCAATCTTAAAAAACAAAAACAATAGGAAGAGTCCCATTTTAATCAAGAACAAGAGAAAGTTGCCTGCTCTAAAAGTTCTTTCCAATAAAACAACATGCAAAACGAGGAACAAGAGGCAAAAGTATTGCGATAGGAACTATAATTAGTGTTTTTTGCATAATATTTTATTTTATTCTGGGAAAAAATATCAACTTCAAATTATGATAGTTAATGAGTTCTGCAAAGTGACTGGATACAAAATAATTTTATGAAAACCAGTAGCTCTTCTGTTAATCCAGAATAGTTCATTAAACAACATAAGAGAAAAATAATTCCATTCACAATAGCAAATAAGAAAAATACAATGCCTGGGAATGAGCACAATGGAATAACTAGAACATTATGAAAGAAATTATGAAACATCATATTTTTAGATGAGAGATCTTTATTTTAAAGAAGTGAATCTTTCTCAAGTTAATACACTGATTTAAAGCAATACTTATAAAAATACAGTTTATTCTCATTATTTGCCATAGTTGCGTACAATAAAGTTTCTACGAAAACTGAACTAGAGAATTCTGAACCATTGCTCCTAGGGGAAATATAGGGTTAGATTCCTGAAGGCCTCTGGTCACAAAATTGTCACCAACCAAACAATACATGACTTTGTTTTATGTGTGGTTCTGAAAAGACACATTATTCAAAAATATTTTTGATCCATTAACATTGAACTCATAGCAACGGCACCATCCCCTGTGCTGGAACCAAGCTCACTAACACGTATTTTCTCTGTGAGGCTCATCATGACTTTAACACTCCGGACAGCACTTCACACTACATTCAGGGGCCATTTTAAACAGTGAAATCACCTGTGAAAAGCACAAAATATGTGAAAAACATGGCACTAAATAGACCACCCACAGGACACTTGTTTACAGTGTGAGCACTGACACAGGAAGGTAGAGCATTGCCTTGTTCAGGCTCAGCTGGGAACATGTGTGTTGGGCAGCTCCAATTTACTACGGCTTTGCTCATGTCTGCAAATAACCATGAAGGCATCCTGAGAATTGATTTTGGGAAATTTAAATTCACTAAATTTTAGTGAATAGGTGAACTCGCAAATGGGGAATCTGTGAGCAATGAGGATTAACTCTACCTATTAATTTTCTTTTTTGTAGCTGGTCTTGAAAACATAATTCTGAAATTCATTTGAAAAACAAATAAGTAGGAATACAAATACAGTTGAGAAAAATTGAAAAATGGAAAAGGGAATTTGTCCTAGTGGACATTAAAATTGATCATACAGATAAAGAAATTGTATATCCTTTGATGTAAATATCTACAGACAGATCATTAAAGTTTGTAATCCTGGAATAAACTGTATTATATTTAAATACTTGATATATGACAAATAGGGCAACATGAAATAATGAAGAAGCTATGCATGATTCAGGAATTGTTATTTTAACTTGTTTATGTAGAAAACCTAATTTATTTTTCTATCATTTATAGCTAAATAAATTTCAGATGAACTTAAAACATTAAATATAACAAACCTAACAGCAACAAAAAGAAGAAAACATAGGTGACTCTGGATATGCAGGCAAAAACCTTTTTTCTCAGCATAAAAGCCATGGAAGAAAAACACAAAGAAAAGATTGATAGATAAATTAAGATTTGTTTAAAATCTAGGCTATCCTGCCATTAAAAATGTTTTCAAAGAGTATTTAGTGACCTAGAGCCTTTATAGCACTCTGTTAAGTGACTGAAGCTGGATGCAAAATCACATATGCGGTGTAATCCTGACTTCTTTGAAGACATTCTAAAGTTGTTTCTCTACCATTGTGCTCTGACACAATGTGTTGCTTTCTTGAATGCATCGCAAACTGCAAGTGATGGATTTGTTTATTGTCTATTTCTGCTGTTAAAAGATAAACTGAGGCATATTCAAAATTTTAAGAGTTTATTTGAGGAAAAATCGATTTGAATCAGGCAGCATCCAAGCTAGCAAACAGAAAGGAGCTCTGAGGAGCTGGACAAAATGAGCAAGCAAAAAAGCAGGAGCAAGTGAAAAAGCAGGTTGGTTGTTGCAAAGTGACTTTCCTTCAGGGGTTGGCAGGGGTCTGCCAGACAGATGACCTCACTAGTGCCGATTGGGAGATTCCTGGTTGATGGTTTAAGATTCCATTTCTGGGAGAGCCAAAACTGTGATTAAGTCTCGATTTGGTAATGTGGGGTTTCGTTGCGACTCCATTTGGGCCTTGTTTTTAACACTGCCAATAGGACGTAAACTCCAAGACGGTATTCGTACACCTATTTCGTTCACTAGATGTCTTCATTTCATATTGGGCAAAAAGGTGCTCATTGCCTGGGAGATGCTCAATGAATACCTTTTTAATGAATGAATGAGTAATTTTGTCAAAATGTTAGAGAGACTCATAAAAAAGATTGAAATAATAACTGAGGGTGCTTTTTTATATCTATGTGAAATTTTCATGTTTTCTCCAGCAAGTTTGAACTACATCTACAAGGAGAGAAAGATCATTAAACACACATATACGATTAACTTTCTTTAGGATGGATCTTCCCCAACTCCAGTTGGTTTAAAATTCTGTGTATTTCCCATTAAATTTTCTGTGCATGTTGCTATGTTTCATGCTGTTTTTCTAAAATTTTCTGCTTACACTGTCATTTTGATTAAAGGAAAGTTAGAACAACCATATACACTATTTATTTTAGTTACTGAACCCGTTCCTCCTTGGTTAAGTAGGAGGCACTTCTGACTGACTGTATTTATTTTAACTGAACAAAGTTAAACAGCTATTGGAAGCACCAACCCACGGATGCCGTCTGCATCCTCATCTTTCTTACTGTAGTTCGTTGAGCTCAACACCTGCAAACCACCAATCGTCAAAGCACAGATCATCATCGGGCTGTGGCCGCTCATTTTTGCCACTTACTATTTTTAATGAAAACAATCATGCCAAGAAAACTATCTATATATGCTCCCCCCACCATTTGGAAAAAGTGAAAGGTGGAAATCAGCATTAACTAAACTCCATTGCAATAAATGGAGTCATGGTTTGTGTGTGGGGGGGGGTGGGGGGGGGGCACCCTCCCATTCACAATGGGAAACGTCCATAACAAAGCCATTTAGCCAATACATATTTTCCTCTTTAGTACAAAGGGTAACCTGAGTAAAAGGTTTGAATTACAAAGCAGCCTAATCCCAAACATTCTGTGAGCAATGACTGCTATTTGTGTCAAGAAAATAAAGAGGCAGAGAAAACGAGGGAGCGAGAATGGGCGGGAGGGTGAGAGCATATGTAAGAGTTATCCTTCTCACATGAAACGGGAAAGCTCACGAGAAATTAGATTTTTTTTGTTATTGAAAAGTTAGTGTTTTATATCTTTGGAAGATCATTATTCACGGAAAACCCCAAATATTTCCAAGGTTTGTATACGACTTTTTGCCTCTTTCTAAATGCAGAGAACAAACTCCAGTAACTGCCATACCTGTAACCCCTTCCTGCCTTTGGCCTCCTTCCCCTCACTTTGGTCACGTGGTGTTGCTAATGCGCAGTAATGGTGCAGCTGGAAAGGCATTTATGTTCCATTTCCCCCCAATATTATTAAAACTGCTCCATCACCGCCTGTAATGGGGGCGTCCGTATTTTCTTTCGCCTGTATCCCTGACATGACATAATGCCTGCCCACACCAGCATGCTATAACATAGAGGTAATTGAAACATAACTCACCCTAAATTACAGTCAATGTGCAGGCAGGGCCCCAGTGAGCTTCCAGAGGCTCATTACAAGTATAAGCTAAATATTTCTTTAAAGGGGTTGTGGGGAGAGCTAGAGCTTAAAAAGAAAAAGAGGAGGGCAGAGGGAGAGTGGGGGAGAAGGAGCCACTTAAAAGCAAACGAGGATGAGGCATGTTTCTAACAAGGAGGGTTCACCCCCTACAGTTTCAGGTGAGCCCCCTTTTCGGCTGAGACCAGTAGCAACCTGTTATCGTTATTAGCTGGATGGCTGTTTTCTGGACTACTTGAAATTGTAGGTTTCCGTTCAGTTCCTAGGAAACATGGGCCCACATAAATGTGTTTCCTGGTCCAGTGACTCCTGGGTTAGTAGTATTTTCTCCTGGAAGAGGCCATGAAAAAGGAAGTAGTGGCTGACTTCCTAAGACTGAAAGGCACAGTGTGCAAGGCAGTGTGTTCTCTATAATCCTTTCAGTTATCAAAACCTGACATCCCAGCCATTGTCTGAGATTGTCTATCAGGAGTAAGAAAGTCCACATTCAAACAAGCCTAACTTTGAATGAGCCTTCTTATTATAAACATGGTCCTTTCCAATCTCATCAGGAAAACAGGAATGATTGTGTTCATCGAATGCGAAGGTCTTTGGTTTCAAAGTTGAATGATTGTCTGGTGACTGACTTCCATTTTCCCTTTCTCATGTGGGAGGGCCCCTATAAACCACACGCCCCCTCCCTTTATTCTCCCTCTAGAATTTTCTCCTCTAACATTACTTCTAGGTGGCTATTTGATTCACCTCATTTGAGTTGTTGTCTTACCACTAAAGGCCTAGAAGCTCATATCCAACCCCACAACCCTTTCTCAAGCCACGTGAAATGGCTGGCTTCTCCCTGCCAGTCCCAGCCCCAGGGTGCCTCCTTGAGGGAATGAGCAAGGCTGGTGGGTGAGGGGGCAGAGAACAGGGGAGCATTGCCCATCAGGACCCTGTGCTTCTCGAGTTGTCGGCTGATTCTGCCCTCTGCACTTTTATAGTGGTTTATAAATACATGCTGTGTGAATTGTCCCAAGGAATAAAGCCCATGTCTTTTTCTCCCCACCCCACCCCACCCCACCCCACCCCAGACAGCCCGTAGTCTGTAAGGGCAAACACTCTGGCAGCACATACGCAATGGTAATGAAATAGAATGGCCCCTGTCTTCACCTAAGGGCTCAAACTAGCCTTAGAAGAAAACCTGATGTCAGTGTTCTTCACCGCCCTTCTGCCATGTCTTTAGTTTTTGTGTCTCTCACTCAAAGTGACAAGAAACCAGTGCCTTCATTCAGAACTCAAGATTACCTTTCATCTTCCTCATTTCAGGGCCTGAGAAGAGTCATAGAATTTATAGTCCCCATGACTCTTCAAGATTATCTATTCCAACGCTCACGTTTTACTGATGGACGGTCTGAGGTCCAGAGGCAGGAAAGGACCTATTCAGAGAGACACAGTTGGTTAGTGGCCTCAGTGTGAGTAGAAGGCAGATCCCTGTTTCTCAGCTCTATGTTCTTTCCATTATACACCAAACTGCCTTTAATTCTACACCCTGTTCTCAAAGGCGAGAATTTTAGGTAACTATCAAATTGAAAATGATATATTGTCACATCCATAATGAAGTGTTAATGACTGATAATAGCTTAATGTGTTGCCACCTTTTAAGAATTTGCCATTCACCCGGCACCTGAGCATAATATAGAAGATTGAATTTCTTAAGATAGTATAGAAAATACACTTAGTGTGAAAGAACTTTTGGGCAGCCATAACTGAAATTATATTGATGCGGGGTCTGTGAGCCGAGGAGTCGAAAGAAAGATTTCTTAGACTCTTAAGATCTGGCAGTAGTGCTCTTTTATTTAGAGAATGGAATAGCATGGGAACAGGACCCATGGGCAGTCAGAGTTTCTGCTGCCGCTTCTGCTGCCCCCGCTGGCATGGGGACAGGACCCACGGGCAGGCAGAGCAGCTGCTGCTGCCCCCGCTGACATGGGGACAGGACCCATGGGCAGGCAGAGCTGGTGTGTGGGGACAGGACCCACGGGCAGTCAGAGCTCCTGCTGCTGCCCCGAGTTGAGGGTTAGCGCTAAATGTAAGGCATAGGTATATGATTCATCTCTTTACAAGACAAAGGAAAGAACATGAAAAAAAGTTAAAATGGTATCAGTGCAGGTGGGGTCTGGTCATTGGGTGATCCCATGACTTTTAGACAAGAATCAAATCGGATTAAGTAAAGGTTAGAAAGGTTAGACGCCACCACCCTAAACCAGTTACGTGAGATTGCCAGACAGCAACCAACTTAAGTTCTTGCCTTCCCCATTAAGAGCTTCTAGAGATAAGACCATTCCCCCTTCTTCCTGGCACAGAGAGGGAGGCATCTTCACAGATAGAGGTTTCCCTTAGAAATGTAAATGTTTCCCAACAAAGGGGCAAACAAATTCCACTCCTTGGAGCCTGAATCTCATCTGTAGTTTTAAAACTAACCAGCCTAAAAATCCTCATCATAAACCATTTTAAAATTAGGCAGCCTAAAAATCCTCATCAATATCACGTTATTCAAGCACCTACTTCCCTTAGATTTGAATATTGGGTTTATTTGTGTGTGTTGGCCAATTGGTATAGATTTATGTCATAGAATTTGTAACTAGACTGGCAAGGGACCTGAGGTACTTTTTTTTTTTTTTAAGATTGCCATATAATTTATATACAGTAAAGTGTGTAAATCTTAAGTGTAAAGACATGATTTTTTATACACACACTTAGGTTTATTTATTTTGAGGAAGATTAGCCCTGAGCTATCATCTGCTGCCAGTCCTCCTCTTTTTGCTGAGGGAGACTGGCCCTGAGCTAACATCTGTGCCCATCTTCCTCTACTTTATATGTGGGACACCTACCATGGCATGGCTTGCCAAGCAGTGCCATGTTGGCACCCGGGACCCGAACTGGTGAATCCCGGGCCGCCAAAGTGGAATGTGCGAACTTAACGGCTGTGCCACCCGGCTGGCCCCACACTTAGGTATATTTAAATATATATGTACACACACCTGTGTAATCACTGCTAAAATTAAGATAAGATCAAGATTTCCAGATCCCAGAAAACTCATTTGTATTTCTTCTCAGTCAGTAAATTCCACTCTTTTAAGGATAACTTCTCTCTTTCACGATAGGTTATTTTGCCTGTTTTTATATAAAACTTACATACAAAGTTTTTATATAAAACTTTAAATGGGCTCATATAATGAGTACTCTTTTATGTTTGACTTCTTTCTCTCAACATATCTGTGAGATTCCTCCATGTTGTTGAATGTATCAGTAGTTGGTTCTTTTGCATTGCTCTGTAGTATTCCACTGCACGAATGTATCGCAGTTTGTTTATCCATTCTGCTGTTGATGAACACTTGGGTTATTTACAGTTCTCTGTTATTATGACTAAAGCTGCTATGAGCATTCTTGTATATGCTTTTTGACGGACGTAGCACTTACATCTGTTGGGTATATATCCACAGGCGGCATTGTAAGTGCTGCGTCATTAGGGTATATTCATGTTTAACTTTCAAAGATACTGAAAAAGAGGTTTTCAAAGTGATTCTAGTATTTAACACTCCCATCAGCAATGTAAGAGAATCTCTGTTTTTTTGTAGTATTGCCAACCTGTGATATTTGTCAGATTTTTCAATGTTAGTCATTCAAGTAGGTGTGTAGTGGCTTTATTTTGCTTTTCTCTGATGAGTAAAGATGAACACCTTTTCAAATACTTATTTTTTGGATCCAACTTTTTTTTTTAATATACATATTGGAGATATCTTTTTCCAGTTTGTAGCTTACCTTTTCACTCTCTTCATAGTGCTTTTTAATGAACAGAAGATCTTAATTTTAATAAAGTCCAATTTGTTATTCTTTTCTGCATTGGTCAGCATATTTTGAATCTTGCTTATGGAATCTGCCTATCCAATAGTCATGACTATAGTCTTCTGTGTTTTCTTTTAGAAGCTTGATTATTTTTAGCTTTCACATTTAGGTCTCTGATTCATCTCAATTTTTTTTGTGTGTATGGTGGCACCTGTAACTGTTGGAAGCTTCCCAATTAACTTTAACCACCAGTCCTAATTGAAAATCACTGGAAGTAAAAAGATGTAGAATCAGATTTGGGTTCAAATCTCATTTATGTCATTTATTAGTTGAGTGATATTTTCCAAATCCCTTTCCTCGTATTAAAAATGTGGAGAATAGGGGCCGGCCTGGTAGCACAGTGGTTAAGTGTGCACGTTCCGCTTCTCAGCGGCCTGGGGTTCGCTGGTTCGGATCGGGGGTGCAGACGTGGCACTGCTTGGCAAAAGCCATGCTGTGGTAGGCGCCCCATGTATAAAGTAGAGGAAGATGGGCATGGATGTTAGCTCAGGACCAGTCTTCCTCAGCAAAAAGAGGAGGATTGGCAGTAGTTAGCTCAGGGCTATTCTTCCTCAAAAAAACCCACAAAAAAACAACGTGGAGAATAATGATATCTGTTTCAGGGCTTTGGACATATTAAATGTGGTGATTATTTAAAGAGACTGATACAGAAGAGAAGCTCATTAAATCATAGCTCTTCTTATTTAAGTCATTTGCAAGCATAGAGCATGTTAGCTTCATTTATCATGAAATGCAACTATTGTGTTTATTTAGGTTTTGGTTGGTTTACTTCAATCTTCACTAACTGATGCACACCCACCGGTCATTCATAGTGATTAGTAGATTATCTTACAGGATCAATTTAGGTAAGCTTTTTAGAGGTAAGGCGGCCACTTTTAGTTATAGAATTCAAATCAAGGAACTAGAAATTCATAGCAGGACAAAGGGTGATAAGAAAAATCCATAGTATTTTGCCTGAAAGCATATGTGTCATTTCAAAATTCAAATAAGAAGAATTTAAAGTAAAGAGAAAAATATTCTGGACCCAACAGGTGATAAATCTTACTTTTCTCTTTTGGGAAAATTCACGTAAATTGTCTGGATGGGTCTGTGCTCAGTATTGTTGCAGGCACTTTGCTCTGCCCCACAGGGAATATCACAGCCATATGCTGCCAGATACATTCACTTTTTTCTCTTGCTAAGGCATTTGCATGTTTTTACATTCTGCACCAAACTTAATTTTGCTGCCAGGGTTGAGGCAGACCAGTGGATTTGACATGTGTGCCTTTACTTTGCCTGGTTGTCTCAATTTCTCATCTTTAGGTCAAAGTGCCTGGAGAATTTGATTTGAAGGGGGAGTTCCACTGATGATGTACTGTTAATAGAGGAGGTTTATTTGTTTCCAAAGCAGCTCTGTCTGTGTTCAACCTTTTCCTACCTCCCCCAAGCAACTGCTAATTTGGTCCGTCAGAGTTAAGACGATTGGGTTCCTCTGAAAACTGAGCTTGAGACAAAGTTGAGGTTTCTTAGTTTATTTGGGAGGTGATCCATGATGAGGATTATTGTAGGCCGGTTAATTTTAAAACTGCAGATGGGAAGCAGGCTCCTAGGAGCAGAGTTTTCTTGGCCTTGGAGAGACATGTGCATTTGTGAAGGAAATCTCCATGCCTCCTCCTCTGCACCAGGAGGAAGGGGGGGTGGCCTTATCTCTAGAAACTCTTAATGGGGAAAGCAAGAACTTAAGTTGGTTACTGTCTGGCAATCTCACGTAACTGATTTAGGGTGGTGGCTTCTGACCTTTACTTAATCCCATTTGATTCTTATCTAAAAGTCATGGGATCACCCAATAGCCAGACCCCACCTGCACCGATACCATTTTAACTTTTTTTCGTATTCTTTCCTTTGTCTTGTAAAGAGATGGCTCACGTACCTATGCCTTAAAATTAGCCTCACACTCCACTCATGTTTGCAGCAGAAGCGGCAGCAGCAACATGCCAGCAGCAGCTCTGCCTGCCCATGGGCCCTGTCCCCATGCTATTCCACAGTATTCTCTAAATAAAAGAGCACTACTGCCAGATCTTGAGAGTCCAAGAAATCTTTCTTTTGGCTCACCGACCCCGCATCAATCCACAGAAGCAGAAATGTGGCAGGGGAAAAGTGAATCAGGGAAGGTGGAAACGCCCATAAAGCATACATTCAGTTACTGAGGTGTTCCCATACCCCCAAATTCTTATGTTGAAGTCCTAAGTCCCAGTACCTCAGAATGTGATTGTATTTGAAGATAGGACCTTTAAAGAGGTGATTAAGATAAAATGAGGTCCTATGGGTGAGCCCTAATCTAAGATGACTAGTGTCCTTACGAAAAGAGGAGATTAGGATACAGATGTGTAGGTGCACAGAGAAAAGACCATGTGAGGACACAGAGAAGGTGGCTATCTACAAGCCAAGGAGAGAGGCCTCAGAAGAAACAAGCCTGCTGATGCCGTCTTGGACTTCTAGCCTCCAGAACTGTGAGAAAGAAAATTTCTGTTGTTTAAGCCCCCCAGTCTGGGGTTTTGTTATGGCAGCCCTGGCACACTAATCTATGGAGACAAGGGCTGAGTGCCACTGGATTGCTGCTGTTCTGTTACTGGAAGAGTGTAGAACTTGTCTCAGAATTGTCCCACTAGACCATCTATCCACTAACTCTTATCCTCTACTGGGGTGGGCTGCTGCTTGGGACATTAACCTGCTCTGTACTTCCAGTTGCAATTGCTCATGGCTGAGTGGTTTGTGCCTTATGTGGGATACTGACTATGGGACTGGGCCCCATTAGGGCTGGCCTAAAACCTGGTGGGCACAGGGGATATAGTGTATCTTGAGGATCTGGGACACCCTAGTTTTTATACCTGGTGGTGTAGCCCACTGGTTAATGTAGAGAGGTAAGTCACTGTGCTCAAAGCTTGACTTCTCAGGGAAGCCTGAGCGGCTTATCTTTTTTTTCCCATTTATCTTTAGCTTTTTTATTCCTGTTATCTTTGTTGCAGGGTGGGTTTTCTGGGAAGTAGACATGGAAATGTTGTTTAGAATGCAAGAATTTTATTAAAAAGTGCTCTTGGGATTAACACTTGTAGGAAAAAAGAGGACTCCAGCCCGGAGGGAAACATTGCATCCCAATACAGTCACAACAAAAGCCTCCGTGACCCCCACAGGGAACCCAGAGACTGAGAGAGCTCTGCAGAGTTGTCCTGAGTTGGGACAGGGGTAAGACTTTGTGTTCCCACGAGAACCAGACATGGGAAGAAGGCATCCCCTGGGAAGGAGTCATGATTGTTGGCCAAGTAGCTCTCATCAGCCCAGGGAAATTCCTGGAGAGGGCTGACAGCTGAGGGATGCCAGTTGGTAGCACCCCCAGCAGTCGAGAGAATAAGACCTTCAGTCCCAAAGAGGGTTCTGGGCAATGCAGCATGGTGTCAACTACACACATGTGGATGGGTAGATATGGACAGCCAGAGTCTTCTCTCTTGACTGGCCCTGTGTGGTGTACCCACTCTCCTCTTCTCACTGTCTTTCTTCACACAACAAGTCAAAGGCTGGTAAGGTAAACAAAATCTAGATTAGAGCTGAGGATGGTGTTGGGCATTTAGGCCCTCATGCTCCAGCTCAATTTTGAACAGTATTCTGAATTGAGTTAACGTCATTGGGAGTTGGTGCAGCTAGTAAGAAAGCAACACTGTGATTTCTCCCCGGCTGCTCCCTTATTAAGCTCATGGAGTTGGTAGTGGGTATGCTGATCAACAGGGCACAATTAGACTTTTCCAGGGTCTTGCGTATAATAACCAAAATACTTCCAAAGCCCACTATCAACTTGATGTTCATTGACTCCATAATTTCTAACCTGTCCTGCTCCAGTTTAAGGCAGAGCTATATAGATAGACTCTGCTCATCCACATCAATATGTGAAATGAGCATATTAAAATCAACCTCAGGTGTCCACCCTGTGTCTTCCATTTGCCATCCTGATACACAGCTTCTTGCTGTAACTTGGGAGGCAGTCTCTTTGGGTAGCCTGCTTTTAATGACTCATTTTGGACCTGCTTCTCTTGCTTAACCTCAGCAGACTGCATTGGCCACAGTTCTGGCATTCACCTTCTGGCCCTGTAAATAAAGACTTTAAATAAATGAGTGTCTAATTCCAGCTCCCAACCAGAGGGATGTTTGTGAGCTAACTCATTTCTTGCCTTCCCAGTCTTCTGATTGAACTCTGGAGGATATTTACATTGTCAAGCCATGTGTCTCTAATTTTGGTGCAGATGATCTAATCTATGCATTAAGGAACATTGCTGGATGCCAGATGCACAGATTTATGGGACTATTCATTTTTTAAATTGATCAAGACCAATTGCTTGGTCTTACTTGCGTGGGGCCATGAAGAAAGATCTCCAGGTCCAGGTGCAGATAAAATTGTCTCGAAGCCAAAATTCACTCACTTTATACCTTGGGGCTGATCCTTTTTTGCTTAACAGAAATGCTCTACTTTCAGGATGCTTCTTTCTCCCATGTCTCCCCTGAGGCTGCCCCGATGAGGATCTCCACCACATTGGTTGTATCCCAGCCCATTAGTTCTCCTGTAAGGAACTGGGTTTAATGCAAAGCAATTCCTAGAAATATGTCCAGGTCCCACCAAAGGAGACCAGGCTACTGAGCAGTGAATCAGACAGATAGTGAGGAGGAAGGGGGATTTGATAATGAGAAAGCGGAGAACAAGCTTTGGTACAAGGACAATAAACTTTGATTACATAAAAGCAAAACTATCCTAGGCAATAGCAAGGAGAAGCTGCTGCCTCAGTAGTTCCTGAAATAGATAGATCAAATTTAGCAGACAAGGAGAGAGAGAAGCAGATTGAAGGAGGCAAAGATGAAGATCATCTGATGAGGATGTCGTCTAAACTCCATAATGGTGATATTTGGGATGCACAGTATGTTTTGTGTTTGCACTTGTTTATGACTTTGCTCCATAGCACCACAGGTGTCATTCACTAAAGCCACACCATTTGGGTCATGGCAGTCAGCCAAGCTAGTTTAACCCTGGGGTCAATGTGGGCCAAACTTTCCTGGATAATTGAGAGCTAATGATATAGAAGCAACAGGATTGTATGACTTGGAAACATAGAACTTTCTCTTATGGGCTTTATAATAACACAGACACCAGACTGCTTCTTTTGGAATAAAAATAAGAAGTGTAACAGCTAAAGCATACAACAAGGGACACAAAGCACAGACAGTAACTCCTCCCATGCCTTTGTCATGACAAAGTGTCACTGAGTAACTCCTGCAAGCTGAGAACTTTGAGTGGTGCTTCTGGTGGTCACCTAAGAAATAGATGACCCCGTCCTGGCCCCTCACGTAGCTGCAGTCTATAGACAAGGAGTGTAAACAAGCAAAGTATACAGATTTATGAGTGAAGAAATGTACAGATGATAGAAGCAGAAGAAGGAATTATATTGAAGTCCGTCATATATATTGATGCTTAGCCACTGGAACAAACTCTCTCAGCTAGAAGGGTATTTTGGGATGATCTAGTCTAACGCTCTCATTTTACAGATAAGGAGAAAAGTAAATTGCTCAGGATCAAATAACTGATTATTCACAGAGAGAAGATTAGAGTCAAAAGGACCTAACCCTAGCTCAGTGCATTGTTATACCAGATTCAATGGTCAATAACGAATTTGGATGAGTGAATGCTAGGCAAAAAATAAGCAATAATAAAAAGAAAAATAGGCAACCTTTCCTATTTCTCATGGAAATACAGTTTAGCTAGAGGAAAAGAAAACCCACATTAAAAAATATCTGCTAATAAATGAAGTAGAACATAAAATTTAATGTCGATTAAAATACTTTGTTAGAGTGAACTCATTTTTAAATCCATCTTCCAGAAGAAAACTAAAGCCTATAAATTTAAACATTGAGAAATAATAAAACAACTGTTGACCTAAAGAATGCAAAAGAGCATGGAGAAAATCTGAACATGTGCACATCACCAAGTCAAAGCATTATTTATGTGCAACTGCTGTAATTAGCAAATATGTATTAGCAAAGCAGCTATTTTTGAATAATGATTGAATAAATTGAATAAATACCTCAAGGTTGGAAAGGACAATATTAAATTCCGATGGATATAAAATCTCCGGATCGAACATTATGAACCAACCTCCATATGTCTAACATGACATAAACAAAGGGGAATACTCAGTTATGTGGAAAAATTAAAGAAAAAGTTAGTGCCTTCTAGATGAAAAACAAATATTTGGTTTGGTATATATGCCTCCATGATGTGGTGTCTGCCTACATGTCCAGTCTCATCTTCTTCCATGTCTTTCCTTTGCCCTACATTCAGCCACACCAAACGGCTTACAGCTCCCTGAATGTGTCTGGTTCCATGTTTTCTCACACTCCCAGCTTATGCTCAGTCTCCTTAAATCCTTTTCCCTTTTCATCTCATTTCCTTTTATTCCTCATCTCATTGCCAAACTTTGACCTCCCCTGAAGGATTCAGTTCCTACTTCCTCTGTCCTGTCCCCCTGCCCTGCCCTACCTTTTGGATTAATTATCCTTTCTCTTTGCTGGTATCACACATAAGCTTCTCTCATTCCATTTGTTGTGCCTGTCTATAAATTGCCTGGTAGCTTCTTGCTCATATCTCCTGCAGTCTACGCTCTTAAACATAGAGAATGCTTCTTATTCTTTTTGGCATTACCAGGTTTGGCGCACTGACTTGCATTCAATAAATGTTTGTTGAATAAACAATCAGACATTCTCATCCCTTGCCCAAAGAGGACCTTGTGATGGCTCTGGTCTTATGATGGGAGTGAATGGATTTAGTCAACAATCCTGGATTTCTTGACCCCAGAGTAGGGGGGCTAAGGGCCTGGGTTTATTTATCTCTGAACAAAGCAGCCTTCGTTGTGATTGGCCTTAATAACAAAGTAGTGAAAATGGACAAAATAGAGACAGCAGCATTCTAATCTTATGATTGAAGTGGAATATATCCTCACATGCCCAAGGGCCCATTCTTTTTATCCCCTGAAATGGAGAGGAGTGTTCTCTTCCCATGTCATCAAGCTTGTTACTAAATCACGTGTGGCGTGATCTCTCAGGCACTTACCTTGGGACCTGTCGTAAACTCTGGAGAGCTCACTGCAATGCACGGGGTTCAGGCAGCTTTGGATAATGGTTTTTGATACAGTATTCATTATCCTTCCAATGGTACTGATGACACTTCAGAGATGAGAAAGAATAAGATAAAGCAAAAAATGAAGCTTAGAGAAAAGCAGAACTGAGCTCACTTTTCCAGAAACAGTGTGTATATATATTTGACTGCTTGAATGAGGCCACAAATCACCTCACAAGGGAGGCAGCAGCCCCATCCCAGTGTATCAAAGAAGGAGCTGGAACCCTTGCCTAAAGCTACAAAACCCAAAAAGAAGGAGAAAAGAACGATATAATAACTGTCCAGCTGGAAGCTTACACAAAAGGGCTCCACAGAGCATGAGCAAGGCTCAGTATTTCCCTATAAAATCTGAATCGTTTGTCAGAAACTCAATCATCGTAGGCTTCAAAATGTCTTTTATAACTTTTATTGTATATGGACACTATTAAGCAAAAAAAGCATTCTACTGACATTTGCAGTTTGAATTATTGTCCAAGTGGTTGTTAATTAGTTGTATATCTTCTTTCATAAATTATAAATTTATCATTTGCCTATTATGGACTTAGTGTTTTTCTTAGCGATTTGAAGAAATTCTTTATTTAATAAAATTATTACTCCATTGCTTAAAATTTTCCATTTGAGAAAATTAAATGTGTATTAAAAGAACTAATTTTTAAAATAATTTATTCACTTATCTAGCAAATATTAATTGAGCACCTATCATGTCTTGGACACTCTTCTGGGCACTTAGGAACTATCAGAAAATGAAACACACCAAACCCCTGTCCTTGTGGAGCTTAAACTTCAGTGTGTGTGTGTGTGTGTGTGTGTGTGTGTGTTGATGTGTGCGTATATGGAGAAGTTGGTAGCAAATAAACAACAAACAAAATAAACAGGTAAATCATATAGTATGTCAGAAGGTGATATATATTCTGTAAAAAAAAAAAAAGGAAAAATAGAGCAAGAGTGGAGTTCTGGGAATAGGGGTTCAGATTAAATAGGGTGGCTGGACTAGCTTTCATTGATGAATGACATTTGAACACAAGTCTGAGGTAAACAGGAGAGACAGTTGTGTGAGGGTTTGAGGACAAGTTTTCTAGGTAAAGGAAGCTACCTGGGCAGCGATCTGTGGCAGGACTGTCCCTGGTGACCCTGAGGAGTACCAAGGAGGCCAGCGTGACTGGAACAGAATCAAGGAAGTGAGAAGTTTAAGAGATGAACTCGAGGAGAAAAGGAGATTGATCATGTGAGACCTTGTAGGTCCCTGAAAAGACTGAGTTTTCTTCTGAGTGAAATGGAAAGCAGGCAGTGACATGGCTTAGGTTTTAACCAAATCACTCTGGCTGTTAGATTGAGACCAGATTGTGGAGAAGCATGGGTAAGAACAAATAAACCTATCAAGAGGCTAGTATTAGTTTTCTATTGCTGCTGTAACAAGTCACCATAAACATGTGGCTTAAAACAGCACAAATGTATTATCTTACAGTGCTGGAGGTCAGGAATCTGAAATGGGTCTCTCTGGGCTGGAATCAAGGAGTCAGCAGGACTGCGTTTCCCCTGGAAGTTCAAGGGGAGAGTCTGTTCTCTTGTATTTTACAGCTTCTAGAGGCTGCCTGCACTCCTTGACTTGTGGCCTCTTTCCGCAAATTGTATCACTCCAACCTCTGCTTTCTTCATTGTATCTCCTCTGACTGCGGCCCTCCTACCTCCCTCTTACAAGTACTCTTGTTATCACACCGAGCCCACCTGGACAATCCAGGATGATCTCTCCATCTCAAAAGCCTTAAGTTAATCACAACCTGCAAAGTCTCTTTCACCATACGTGGTAACATAGTCACAGGTTCTGGGGAACAGGACGTGGACATCTTGCTGGGGAGGGAGGCGTCCATTTGTCTGTCACAAGGCTGTTACAGCAACCCAGGCAGAAGATGATGGTGACTTGGACTAGGATGTCACAGCGAGGATAATGGGGAATGGCTGGATTTTAGATATTATTTTGAAATTAAAGTCAAACAGCATCTCCTAATGGATTAGCTTTGGGGTGTGATGAAAGAGAGAGATGAGTCAAGAATGACTGCAAGCATCCAGAGCTCAATGATCCTGTGCTCTTAGGGCAGGGGCCATATCTGTCTTCTTTGCTTCTGTATTTCCAAAGCCTAACTAGCGTAGCGCCCAGCACATGATAAATGCCCAATAAATATTCACTAACTTTAAATTTTCTTATGACAAAAAATGAGCATAGTTAAGGAAAACTAGAAAATGGAGGAAAAAACAGCAAAAAAAAACACCTCATCCCCAAACCTGCAAAAATAACATTTTTTTAATATTTGTTTCAAGATTTTATTATACAAGCAAGTTTTTTCTTCTTATGTTTTTGTGGTAGTGCTGAAACTACCATTTTGCGCCCGTAAACTATATTTTAACTTAGCATTTTCCCATGTTTATAATCTTCGTTGACATCAGTTTCGCTAACTTTTATACTATTTCTTTCAGTGGATGTTTTATAATTTAAGTAATCATTCCCTTATTGTTGGACATTCAGATAGTTTTATTATTTTCACTGATATATAGTTATAATTAATATAATTAATTATAATTATATATTATAAAAGTTGTAATTAATATGTTCCTTACATATTTTTTCCATATTCTATTCTTAGGTAAGAGTCCCAGTAGTAAGATTACTGATAAAAAGTATGACATTTTTTCATAAATTTTGAAGCAGAGTGCCAAGTTGTTTACAAAACAATGATTCTAATTTCTATGGTCAAATCTAATGTGTGAGCATACCAACATCTATGGATTCTCCTCAGTAATAAGTATTGTCACAGGAAAACATTCCCCTTCATTAGCTGGAAAACAGCATCTCATGTTTTTAAAACTGTTGATTCCTTTTCCTTTGTTTGTCAATTAGCTGCAATTGTTCTTTTGTGAATTATCTTTTCGTATTCTTTTCTTTCTTTCTTACTTTCTTTTTTTGAGGAAGATTAGCTTTGAGCTAACATCCACCACCAATCCTCCTCCTTTTGCTGAAGAAGATTGGCCCTGAGCTAACATCCATGCCCATCTTCCTCTATTTTACATGTAGAACACCTGCCACAGCATAGATTGATAAGCAGAGTGTAGGTCCATGCCCGGGACCTACTACTGAACTAGTGAGCCCCGGGCCACTGAAGTAGAGTGCATGAACTTAACTGTTATGCCATTGGGCCAGTCACCATGTTCTTTTCTTTTATCTATTATATTATCTTTTCTTATTAGTATATCTGAATTCCTCAATTAATACAATTATACAATCTCCCTATAAAATATGTTTTTAATAAAATTGATTATGTTAGGAAAAAGGTATGCACATATCTGAAAGGCAACAAAGTTACGGATGGACACAGTAAGAACACAATAAACACAAGAAGAAGGATGGACACAGGGCCGGGTGACAGTCATCAAGTTCAAGCAGGTTTGAGTGCCCTGGTCAACAAGCTGGTCTTGTCCTGGGGACGCTCCCTCCGCATGTCTAACTGAAACATCTAAGCGGATCAGTGAAAAACATCTGAGACAAAAAAAGATTTTGAAGGACTGCTTCTTTAGCAGAACTTCCAAATAGATGGAAAAAAGGAAAAACAATTAGAAACCTGCTTTTTATACAAACCACATTTTGCTTCATTTTTTGGGGAAGATAGCTCAAATGAGATTGGATAACAAAAAGTCACAAATAATAAAAGTTATCCACAAAACAATGGACTAAGCAAATTGACAAATCGCAAAGGGGAGAGGGGGATTTTGGATGCCACGGGAAAAGATGCTGCTTCCACTTCTTTTTTTCAGCTCTTCAATTAATATCTACAGGAATAGGCAGCATATTAATATATCTTGAAATGATGCTATATTAAGCAATGTTGTAAACATGGATAATGACTTAGAAACTACTTATCTGGAACTTGAAAAGGTTACAAATATGGAGTCAAATCAAAAGGAGATTAAACTGAGAGAATGTAAACTAGTACATCTGGGAAGAAATTGAATCAGATTCATAGTCCTCCTAAGAAATCTGGTGAGTGGTAATATTAGAAGATACAGAACAAGTAGGTAGCTAAATAAAAATAAAGTTATAATCCAGCATTGGGATAAATAAGTCAATGTGATCTGAACCATATAAAGAAAAGTTTTTCAAAAGCAAGGAAGAAAATGAAACGGGAAGCAGAAATGAACTCTATTCTTAAAATTTTGGGGGCAGCTATTCTTTGACACATATTTAGACAATCAAGCCAACTATAGTTAGAAAATGGAAGAAGTTATTTGGGAAGAAAAGGCTTTCTTAAACAGATAGGTTTACAGAACAACCTGAATCACCCCACAAACATCACTGCAAGTATGTTGCCTTTCTCTGTAGCATGTCCTATTCTGCAATTATTTGTTTAAACATTGAAGCTGTTCCTCCTACCCACTTTCCCATTCTCATAGCCATTGTCCTTCTCCAGGTTCTCATCCTTTCTTTCTTGGATCTTCACCACTCAGTTGGTTTACCAGCTTTTACTTTTGCTATTGCTTTGAACTGAAAATCTCTTGCTACTGTCTTATCCTTAAAAAACCTTGTTCATTCCTCAAACTTAGTTCAAGTGCATCTCTCTGCCAGCATTTGTGGACTGCTCCTCTCTCATCAAATTAGATTAAATTGCTCCTCACTTGTAGCTATACTGCTTGTATTTATTGTGTTAGTTCATTAGTTACATCCTTTTCTCCCCAATTTGAAGCTTCTTCAGAGCAGAAAGCAATTCTCATTGATTTTATTTATTTCCTCTATTTTCTATAATAATTAGCCATGGAACCTTGTATACAGAAAGTGCTTAATACATGCTTTTGTGAATTGAATGTCAAAAACTTCATCATTATTTCTAGAAATGAGGTTCAGCGTCACCAACAAGTGACTTAAGAGTGAGCTGGTCTGTAGGCTGGGTCATAGACTTATAGGCCAGGCACACCCACCTGGCCAGGGGAGAAGAAGCTAACTTTTACAGTGAATAATTACCCTTTTCCAAAGCCCTAATCGTTCCTTTGCATGTATTAACCCACGGTATCCTCATAACCACTCAGGGATGTGGGCACTATTAGCCTCATCTTGCAGAGGAGGAAACTACGGATAAGAAATGTAACTAGAAAGTGGTGGGCAGGATTTGAAACTTGATCTGTCTGATTCCGGTACCTGTAGCTGAGTTTTAGTCTATTTATTTTTGTTTTGTTTTCTGTTATACAATTTTGCCTCTCTGGCATCATTAATTTTAAACACAGATATCACCACAGAGTATGAAATGTAGCTAGTTCAGTTAATTTGGCATCATAATATTTATCAGCTATATGAAGACTTCCTACTCTCTCTTTCATTTCTCCTAGCACAGAATTTTCCACAGTATGTTCAATAGTGTGTATGTTTTGGGTGGAGGAGGAGACAAGGGACTGAAAATTCATCAAATAGTAACAAAGTAAAAACTAGCATGTCTTTCATTAGCCATATCTCTCCAAGTTTACCTGCTAGATTGAACTGAACTACATTGACTGGTGAATTTTAAAATATTCAAAAATCTATATGAATGGGAATTCTCATCATTCTAGTCATCTTAAGGGAAGTGTGCAATTATAGATAACAAGGAAAGTCTACAATACCAAAAGTGATGATTTGTATAGAAAGAAAAGGTTGAATTAGGATAACAACAAAATTTATGACAAGAATTTCCCATCCCTCTAAGAAAATCACAGATTAATGATCCAGGCAAGATTTTTGGCTGCCATGTTAACACTGAGGCCCAGTTCTGTTGGGATAAGCCTCCAGAAAAGCTTTATGTTTTAACAGTTTTCTGGGGCTTTTGCTAAGAATTTCTTCAAACAATGAGTGGAAAGGATTCTGTCTTTCACAGCTTCACATGTTAACACCAGAGAAGGACAAATAGATTATTCCTATTTCTATGTTAAATGCTAGCAAAAAGAGGACTCATTTATCCAAGATATATGAAAGAGAACCTATCACGTGCCATGTCCAGTTCCAGGAAGTTAGGGAAGCGACGTTAAACAAAACAGGCGTAGCGACTTCATTCATGAAGTTTACATACTGTCTAGTGTAGTGTTTTTACAACTGTGTGTTAGGGCCTAATAATGGACTGTGGAATTAATTTGATGAATTTTGATCTTCTTTTAAAAAAATGAAATTGACTAAGTAAGAGCATATTAGAGAGCATTGCATATAAAAATTGTAACTATTGTTTTGAAAATCTTTTATTCTAGTTTGAGTATGTATATATATTTCTGTAGTGTATTTCTTTCTGTGAGTTCCAGGAAAAAATATAAAAGCTGTTTGTTTACCTAGTGAAATTTACAGCTTAAAAATTTGATTATATTCACTGGCACTTATATGGTAATTTCAATGAGATAGACGCAGATCTACGTGTGTTATATGAAGAAAACTACTTAATTCTCACCATAATTCTATGAGGTAGGTACTATTATTATTCCAACTTAAAGCTGACGAAACTTAGAAAGAGAGGTTTAGGTTCCAAGGTCCCATAGCTAGCTGGTGGCAGAAATGGGATCTGAAGTCAGACAATCTGACTTCAGAGTCCATCCTCTTAATTACCTCATTGCGTGCACTTACTTATGTAATGAAGCACTTGGATACAATATTAAGAGGCAAGATCTGCCTCAAAAGAAGTATATTTCCCATTGCAGGCTGTATAGATAAGATAGTCTGACCTATTTTGTATTTGTATATGTGTATGTTGAGGGTGTTGGGTAATGAGAATGGATGTGGGCTAGGAAGCTGATAGCGGAGCAAGATAGGAGTATCCCAGCTTGAACAAAGCCGTGAGCACCTCTGGAATAGAGAAAAGATGGGGCATGTTTATAGGGCTTATGGGAGCTCTGGGGAGTCAGGAATGAAGACTCATACACAAGCATGAGTTAATAGAGACACCAGAGTCTGGAGCAGTTGCAATGGCCTGTCATTAGAAAGGAGTAGTTGTGAGGGAAGCTTAGTATCTTTTTATTCGGGTTGACCCTCCTGCCCAGGGCTTTGGTCCAAAAGTGGTTCTAATCATTGTATTGCTAGTTACTAACCATGTAACTTCAGTCAACATACGTAATCTCTGTGCTTTAGTGTTGACTTGTTACTTTTGTCATCATTGTCATCATTGTTAGATCTTAGTCTGAAGGAGACAGTCTTACAAATAAAGATCGTGAAACAACTTTATTAAAATTTCTGTGAGATGTTGGAAGCATGTCTTCTGAAACTTTGATGTTCATAAGGATCATCTGGGAAACAAGAGAAAATGCAAAGTCTTGACCATATCCTCAGAGACTTTGAGTCAGTCAGTATGGAGTGTGGCATAGGTAATAAATGAACATGGTCCAGAGAGAAAGACTCAGTGTATGATATGGCATAATGGAAAACCAATCACAAATGGGGAAAAGACATTCTAGCAGGAGACCCAGTCAGCATTGCCACATGGAGGCCAGAGTCGCCGCCATCACTGTGGCAGCAGGGACAGGAGTGGTCTGCTAAGGTGTGGCAGCTTAGTCACAGGGGAGCTGCTTCAGCAGGGTGTGCTCGGGGCTCTCTGTAGCTCCAAGAGGTTGGTGAGAGTGAACATGAACACATGCAGGATGCTCTAGGAGATGCCCAACAATCACTGGGGGAGACTGGAGAGCAGTTGACATTCACATTAGCAACCTGGAAGTACAACGTACTTGTCAAGACCTAATTTACTATTTGCTTTGTTTTAATCTGCAGAATAACATGGCATGGAAAACAGGGGTCATATATACCTATGATTTGTAGGTAAGATATATTTTATGATTACAAGGAGAAAAATAAAAAACAATAAAGAACAAGTAAAAGAAGAGGGAAATGCAAATTTAAGTTTAAGGGCAAATCTTATAACACTGCCGTTAGTTTCGATTATTTACTTAAACATCTTAAACTATGTTTGAGGTTATTGTAAGTCCGTGAAACTAGATCAATAATTCCCACATCAGACAGCCTATCTCCTATCTAGAGTAGAATGGCCACAACTACCTCAGAATATCATCAGACATCCGTTGAGTTTTCGACACTGTAAAGCATTCTGAATAATATCTCAGGTAGAACTTACCAGGTCTTATAGAATAGTGGTGGGAGAGGATGGGAAGAGTTGAGGGAAGGAAGTGGGGAAAATAGCAAAGAAGGTAAAGGGTGAATGCTTTAGAACAAAAAATGATGCCAGATGATGGAAATCTAGAAATATAAAATATTTTTTATCATCTACTTGCTTCCTTCCTTTGTAGTCATGACATATTTGAAAATATCCATCTTTTGTCTTTTGTATGATGGCTTTGATTACAGCAGATCGTTGGTTGTTGTCACTACCTGAGATTAGGTGATATGGTACTGTTGCTTTTCCCTCCAGAGTACAGGATATCTCAGCTTCAGCACTCTTGATATTTTGGGCCAAATACTTCTTTGCTGTGGGGACTGCATTGTAAGACATTTGGCAGTATCCCTGGTCACTACCCATTACATGTAATTAGCAACTTTCCCCCAGTTGTAACCACCAAAAATGTCTCCAGATGTTGCTAAAGGGGCCTCTGGGGGTAGAATTGCCCCCAGTGAAGAAGCATTGCTCGATAGAGTCCCCAGTGATCCAGCTGCCCCTCTCCCTTCCACTGTATGGCACCAAGCTGATTGCCTCCATTAAGCCTACCACCTTCCCTTGCAAATATTTCCATGCTGTTTCACAGCTGAGGTTTAGGGATCTCAGCTCTGTGCTACTTGACATTATTAGCTTAATTTGGCCACTGGCAAAGTTCCAAAGCAATACCAAAATACCTATTGTTTCCAAATCTGTGTTGCCTCCAAATCTGGGAGTTATTGATTATCCTACCAAAGCCCAACATTTCCTGATTCTCATTTCTTACATATGCATTTAGCTAATTTGGGAGCAACTTCAGGGTTTGTAAAATTTGAAGTCTTATAAGATTAGCCAGGTCTACAAGCTGCTTCTCCTGTGGAAATGGCTCTTACCAGCAGCTCTCCAGGTCATGGCCCCCTTGTTTTTCCTAAATTGTACCTTTGTTGTACCAGCCCTCTGCTTTTAGAAGGCTTGTCTTAATGTCACTAAATCTGAATCAGCCACAGGAGTTCCTTCCTTCTTCTTACAGATTGTAGTGGCTTGTATTAGCTGAAGAATTTCATGATTGTTTATAGGAGTTTGACTTTCCTGATTTGACTGTTGCTAAATTAGTGAAGCGTCGGGATGAGACAGTAACTGATTTATATGTGGGTTTCATCTATAGCCTGCTTATAAATGTAATCGGTAGCTCACCTAGATAGGAGCTCATCTGGCTGAGGCAGTTCTTGGGAAGAGATGATCTACTCGTAGGTTTGTCTGTGACAAAGATTCTCTGTGTGACCAAATCCTCGACAGTCTCCATTCTTGGGCCTTGTTGTCAAGAGCCCATTTGTTAACAAGAATTCTGCTGAGTCAGTTTAAGGAGAATCCCTCACCCTCATAATCTGAGCAAATTTCCTCATCCCTCTCCATCCTCTAGGTGATATCTGATCACTCTGACCTTCCTTCAGCAAGAATCCTGTTAGATCAGTTTAGCAAGAATTCCCCAGTCCCTGATGTTTCCTCTTAGTAATTTTCCATCCCTGCCCCCAGCCTGCTTCTTGGCTTTAAATCCCCATTGGTTTTTATTTTGTTCAGAATTGAGCCCAGTTCTGCACTGAGGTCTCATTTCCCCTATTGCAATAGTTTCTGAATAAAATCTGTTTTTACTGCTTTAACTACTGTCTAACTCTGGTTTTCTCCAATACCTGTTCAAGCATCAAAAACTTGCTGCACTTGCCAGCTAGGGTCCTATATTTGTCTCTGACAATTCCTTGATGAGTTTTTTTGATGAGGATTATTTTAGACTGGTTACTTTTAAAAACTGCAGATGGGAAGGAGGCTCTGAGGAGTGGAATTTGCTTGCCCTTTGATGAGAGACATTTGCATTTGTGAAGGAAGTCTCCATCTGTGGGGATGTCTCCCTCTCTGCACCAGGAGGAAGTGGGGATGACCTTATCTCTAGAAACTCTTAATGGGGATGGCAAGGACTTAAGTCTTGTTTATTGTGCTTGTCTGGTAACCTCATGTGGCTGACTCCCCCCACCACCAACATCCTCCAGGAAGCATAGGACATCCTGACTTAATCTGGTCTGATTCTTATCTTAAGTTATAGGGCCACCCAATAACCAGACCACACCTGCACTGATACCATTTTAATGACTTTTTAACATATTCTTTCCTTGTCTTGTAAAGAGATAACTCACATACATATGCCTTGAATTCAGCCCCACTCTCTACCCATGCTTGCAGCAGCTCTTCCTGCCCGTGGGTCCCCTCCCCAGGCAGCAGCTGTTTACTGCCCATGGGTCCTCTCCCCATCCTATTCTACACTATTCTCTGAATAAAAGAACACTACTGCCAGACCTTGAGAGTCCAAGAAATCTTTCTTTCGACTCCTTGGCTCGCCGAGCCCACATCACTTTCACTCAGGACTTTATAAAGAATACGGAAAGGTTGATTGAGAAGAGTGAGTGACCACGGTCTGAGCTAAACCTGTGGAAATATGTCACGCTTACTGATGTTCATGGATGAAAGAGGAGAGGAAATCCATCAAAAGATTCTCCATGATTTAGAGACCAAGTAGCTTCAAGGGAAGAAACTCACTCTGAGGTGAGGGAAGAAAGTTGAGGCTGGCAAACTGTATGAAGCTAATGAGCCTTCACAAGTGGGGAGAGGAAGGGACATTTTGAGGAGCAGTGAGGAGCTGCTCAGATTATTCTCAGTCCTACCATTCTCCCCTGACACCTGTGCCAGGTGATAGTAAAGTTAAAAAACATATTACTCTAATCTCTGTGAGATACTAAGATACCAAGGTAGGACCGCTTTGTGCCTTATAAATAAATCAGAATGAAAAAAAATGGTTGAAGCAAGGTCTGATACTTATAAATCTGGAGAGAAATTCTTTAAGAAAAGAATACAAAAAGGGGTACATGGCCTTGAAAGACAGAGTGCAAATGAGGAGGGCTAAAACTCAAGCTGCATCACCTTCATGATAAATAAGACTCAAGGGGCTGGCCCCATGGCCAAATGGTTAAGTTTGCATACTCCGCTTTAGTGGCCCAGGGTTTCACCGGTTTGGATCCTGGGCATGGACCTAGTACCACTCCTAAGGCCACTCTGAGGCGGTATCCCACATAGCAGAACTAGAAGTACCTGCAACTATATCCTGGGGGACTTTGGGGAGAAGAAGAAGAAGAAGAAGGAGAAGGAGAAAGGAGAAGAAGAAGAAAAAGAAGATTGGCAACAGCTGTTGGCTCAGGTGCCAATAAAACAAAAAAAAAAACCAACTCAGGATGGAAGGGCATTTGCTTTTCCCTCCTCCTCTGAGATGACTGTTGAAGGATTTGAAATCAAAGATATAATGCAGGGAGTGGAAAGTCTCACTAGCGTGGTGATTAGTACCGGGAGCAGAAGATGGCGCATGCTGAGTGAAGAACAGAGTGGCGGAGGAATGCCACACCACCGCCTCCAGAGGTCCGGGGTCCTCCCAGTTATCACTGGGAGCAGTAGAGGAGAAGGATTCCACATGGGATCCAGGAAGGCTGCATTTATGGGTAAGGTACTCTAGTATCCTTCTGCGAATTTCCAGAGTCAAGAGGAACAAAATGGGGCTTACCATCCAATAATTCAGTTGGTGAGGCTGAGCCAGAGTAACCCAATTTTGTTCCTTGTATTATAACCCTTTTGTAGGTGGTGTGGCCCAGGAAAACATGGGTTACATGAATAGGGCTGAACCTTCATCCAAAACGGGGGAAGATTTAAACTCTTTACTATGAAGTTAGACTAGGAAAATTTTATGTCAAACACAATAGATGCCAACTTGTACTCAGTCCATATTAGCTGAAATTCTCTATTCCTTTGGTGAAACACGCTGAATGTTGCCTATGGCAAGCTTGATGTTTACAGCTAGTATGTCCTGTCCAGTATGCTGAAGCACACTTGCTTCCACCAGTCAATTTGTGTGGCAATCAAGGGTCAGGAACTGAATTGTTTCACTTTTATTATATTTTAGTAATTTAATTAAATGATACATAAAGCAATGCAGTAAAAGTGTGAAAAGAAAGAGACCATTGATTCTATACAAGCTAAGTTAAATGCTTAGGCAAGACTTGATAAAGGAGAGTCACTAAAAATGCATAGACATAGCGTGGGTGAGACAAAAGATAGAAATGTAAAACTCTAGAAGGATTTTTGCATTCAGGTTGCTTTACAAGCACACTTAATTAAGTTCTTGTTTCATTTTAAAGGCACTGAAATGGGGGAGAAAAAGCCCGTGGCTGTGGTTTATGAAAGAACTGTGACCCAGAATGTAATCAGCTCTGGCCCTATGTAAAAATATTACATTTATGTGTTTGAAATGAAAATAAAGGGTGTAAGATACATATGCATCATTATTTTAATGCCTGCAGCTTTAAATGACTTTTTCAAATAACTGACCAATAACAGCTCCAATTGTGAAGCAATATACAGTGAAATTCTAGCATTAGTTCTCAATTCCTCCTCAGTAGTTATTGATGAAATTAATTAGGTGTTAGTGTTGCCAAGGGAATCCTTCCTGTTTGGGATCTTCTCAATCTCCTCTCTTGCCCTCATGCTTGGCTAAGCCTCTTCTTCTGCCCAATTAATATTCTATATGGAAATGGCCACTTCCTTGTATCAAGGGCTTTAATAAAAATTGCGTCGGAATCTCTGTTACTGCCTGAGTTTGCCTATGAAATAGCAATGTTCTTCCTAATTGATTTCTAGCGATTTTTCTGCTTTCTGTTAATAGGCTCTGCGAATGCCTGCAGTGGTCACTCGTGACCCAGGAATAGCTTCTGCCCCTGCTTGCTGATCCCTCGAGCAGCTTCTCTCTGGGGACTTCCCTGCTGGCTGTTTGTGGTTGCCCAGTGCCTCTTTCTTCTATCTCTACTTTAACAGGAGAGGGAAGATTTAAACTCTTTAAACTTTTGAGGGAAGAGTTATGCTCAGATTGTTAGATTTTCAAAATGGACTCCTCATTGGGTAATATGATACATGACTATCATAAAGTAAAAAACAGTAATTTTGAAAAAGCTATTTTGTATCCTGAAAAATTGGAAATTCAGGAAATGTGTGTGTTCTGTTTGGAATTGATGTCCTGAGAATGATATGGTCATCCAGGATGATACTAACATAGCCATATTTGAGAACCGCAGAGAGGGACCTTCAGAAATATTTAAGGGCTGCTAGAAAGAAACTGTAGGAATGTGCAAAAAAGGAGGAAGCTGCTTCAGACAAAGTAGGCAGAAAAACATGAAGAAATTAGAGAAGAAAGGATTATTGATGTAGGCAGAGATCGGCTTTGGGCCACCAGGCAGAATATTTGTTTATCGCTCAGAGGGCACAGCTATGACGAACTGATTCAAAGAGAATTTCACAGGTGCCAGCTTGAGAGTTATGTACAGGGAGAAAACAAATTTAATTGATTGGAGTTGCTACTATTAGGGTAGAATCTACAAATGCCATTGATTTGGAGTAAAGGATATTATGGGAAATTTTTTTTTCTGGAATTAAGCTCAGACAAAAATGCTTTTTATCCTTAAGTCATCATTGAAACGGAGATGTGGCTCATTAGGACCCAAACAATTCTGAGATGTTCTCACGTGAATGGCTAAGTCACACTACATGTAGAAATAGGAAGGGTAGACTGAACTGAGGATTATGGATGTGGGGATGAAATAACCTGGGAATAGTATCATACACAGAATCCCAATAAAAAGGCTTAGGACCACCACCACCATCACTATCATCATGCTTTCTTTAAGTGCCTGCAATGCTGTCATTTACTGGAGAAGACTGGTCCCTCATTAAGCACTATCTTTCTCATGTACTGTTCTAGAAAACCGTTTTTCCTGGTAAGAGGGGGACCAATTTTTTATATAGGTTTTTTTTTTTATAGCCCCAGTAACAAGAGCTATCCATCTCTAATGATGTTACTAAAACAGGCACTGTAGATTCAAATTTACCACAAATGCCAAGAGACAAAGAATCTGCATTTTCCATTTTCCTGTCCCAAGGGCAACAAATCTTCTGAAATGTGTTAAGGCGTAGGTTCTGAATGTAAAGATCCTGATCTGATAACCAGCTTTCTGAGCTTAACATTATTTATCAATCAGAGACCCTGTTTGTAGGACATGAATTGTCTTATGTTCAAGGATTTGAGTTCTTTGCTGTTCTAGCCACAAAGGGAAGCAATTTGGATAGAGGTAAAAGTGTGCTAGCCACATAGTCTTGGTCATTGTCAGGAATGTTTTATGAGTTATTTCTGAAAATTTATTTCTTTTGATTTCAAGTCAGCTACTAAGAAAGACTGACCTTTTATATCTTTATATTTATATTCCTATTGCCAAGGGGCATGTAGATTCCATGTCTAGTTTCAACTTGACGATCTACTGATCTTTATAGTCTTTGCTCCTATTATCTGATGTAACAATTTTATGAGATCTAAATTCTAAGACTGGCTATGGTACTAACAAAATTTCACCTCTAGAACATCCAGATTTGCAAGATTATTTCTTTATAGGCCCACTCTTGGAAGCCTATGAAGAATGAAAGAGGAAAGAAGAAAATACCTGGTCTAATTGATCCATCTGTGAGCATTCCCTAAGAGAATTGAAAGAAACTTAGAGGGAAATGCAAGGTGGAATTTCGTTTGCATCTTAACACGAGGTCAGAGATATCTATCATTCACTAATTAACTCGCCTCATTTTTCTTATCATCATCCTCTTATGTGTGCAGAGAGTGACTCTCTATTTTATGAACTTTGGTATAATTCTTCTTTTGCCCAAATTTATAATAATGAGATAAAAGGCCTAATGATATGGAGCTGAGGTCAAGACATTTTATTCGATAAGCAACCTTCCTTTTTAAGTTTTGTTTTCCGGAGACAATCATTCTTGAGCTGCATCACCCATCCCCTCTTCCAACTGGAATTATTCATTAAACAATGGCATCCAAAAATCACAATCTAAGTTTTGGTGTGATTGTTATTAAGCAACAGGGAGTCTTATAATATAATGAGTATATATACCGAGAGAGAATATAATATTTGTTTGAGTTTAGTTTCCATTGACACATAAGTTATTGTGGATGCTAACCAACAGTGAAGTTCAACTCTCAGTTTGAAACAGAGAATAGATGAAGTACCTGGATCTGCTACTTGACATGGTACCTTGAGTTGGCTTTGCTGTTGTATGCATGTATGAGAATAACTAGAATCTACATAGCTGTTTGGAGGAAATTACTACTATGGTATAATTCTACTAGTCCCTCTTGTGCATCTTGGGAGCTAAGTTTTGAGAAAATATAAATGTGGGCTTTTACTAGGGTTTTGTGGACTTCCTCCACTCCTGTAACACATGGAAGATTCTAATTACTGATGTAATTTTCTCAATAAAATGTTTTAAGACTTTATTGTTTTAGAACAGTTTTAGATTTACAATAAAATTGAAAGGAAGGTACGGAGATTTCCTATATACTCCCTGTTCCCACACATGCGCAACGTCTTCCATTATCAACATCACTCACCAGTGTGGACATTTTTTTACCAAGGATGAACCTACATTAACACATCATAATCACCCAAAGTCCATAGTTTACCCTGGGTTTATTCTTGATGTTGTACATTCTATGGATTTGGACAAATGTATAATGACATATATCCATCATTATAATATTTTACAGAGTATTTTCACTTCCCTAAAAATATACTGTGCCCTGCATATTCACCTCAGTCTCTCTCCCTACCCCTGACAATCACTAATCTTTTTACTATCTCTATAGTTTTGCCTTTTCCACAATGTCATATAGTTGGAAACATATGGTATGTAGCCTTTTTAGATTGACTTATTTCACTTAGTAATATATATTTGAGGTTCCTCCATGTCTTATCATAATTTGATAGCTCATTTCTTTTTTACTGCTAAATGATATTCCAATGTCTTGATGTACCACAATTTATTTATCCATTCACTTACTGAAGGACATCTTGGTTGCTTCCAAGTTTTGGCAATTATGAACAAAGCTGCTGTAAATATCCACGTGCAGGTTTTTGTGTGGACATAATTCCTTTGGTTAAATACCAAGGAGTTTGATTCCTGGATCATATGGTAAGAGTATGTTTAGTTTTGTGAGAAATCTCCAAACTGTCTTCCAAAGTGGCTGTAACATTTTGCATTCCCACCAGCAGTGTAGGAGAATTCCTGTTTCTCCACACCCTCACCAGTGTTTAGTGTTGTCAGTGTTCCAGATTTTGGCCATTCTAATAAGCCTATTCTGGTATTTTCTTGTTGTTTTTATCTGCAGTTGTCTGATGACATATGATGTGGAGCATCATTTCATATGCTTATTTGCCATCTGTGTGTCTTATTTGGTAAGGTTCTGTTAAGGTCTTTGGCCCATTTTTTAATTGGGAGGTTTGTTTTATTATTGTTGAGTTTTAAGAGTTCTTTACATACAGGCATACCTTGGAGATATTGTGGGTTTTGTTCCAGACAACTGCAATAAAGCGAATATCACAATAAAGTGAGTCATACAAATTACTTGGTTTCTCAGTGCATATAAAAGTTATGTTTACACTGTAGTCTATTAAGTGTGAGATAGAATTATGTCTAAAAAACCATGTACATACCTTAATTAAAAAATTCTTTATGGCTAAAAAATGCTAGCCATCATTTGAGCCTTGAGCAAGTCATAATCATTTTGCTGGTGGAGGGTCTTGTCTTGATGTCGACGGCTGCTGACTGATCAGGGTGGTCATTGCTGAAGGCTGGGGTGGCTGTGGCAATTTCTTAAAATAAGACAATGTGAAGTTTGCCACATCATTGACTCTTCCTTTCATGAACCATGTCTCTGTAGCATGCGATGCTTTTTGACAGCATTTTACCCACAGTAGAACTTCTTTCAAAATTGGAGTCAGTCCTCTCAAGATCTGCCACTGCTTTATCAACTAAGTTCATGTAGTATCCTAAATCCTTTGTTGTCATTTCAACAGTCTTCACCTCATCTTCACCAGGAGTAGATTCCATCTCAAGAAACCACTTTCTTTGCTCATCCAAGAAGAAACTCCTCACCCACTAAAGTTTTATCATGAGATTGCAGCAATTCAGTCACATCTTCAGGCTCCACTTTTAATTCTAGTTCTTTTCTGTTTCCACCACATCTCCAGTTACTTCCTCCACTGAAGTCTTGAACCTCTTAAAGTTATCCATGAGAGTTGGAATCAACTTCTTCCAAACTCCTGTTAATCTTGATATTTTGAGCTCTTCCCATGAATCACGAATGTTCTTAATGGCATCTAGAATGGTGAATCCTTTCCAGAAGTTTTTCAGTTTACTTTGCCCAGATCCATCAGAGAAATCACTATCTATGGCAGCTATAGCCTTACAAAATGTATTTCTTAAATAAGAAGACTTGAAAATCAAAATTACTCGTTAATCCATGTGCTGCAGAATGGATAAGTGTTAGCAGGCCTGAAAACAACATTAATCTCATTGTACATTTCCATCAGAGCTCTTGGGTGATAAGGTGCATCGTCAATGAGCCATAATATTTTGAAAGAAATCTTCTTTTCTGAGCAGTAGTTCTCAGTGGGCTTAAAAGATTGAGCAAACCATGTTGTAAACAGATGTGCTGTCATCCACGCTTTGTTGTTCCATTTATAGAGCACAGGCAGAGTAAATATAGCATAATTCTTAAGGGCCCTGGGATTTTCGCAATGGTAAATGAGCACTCACTTCAGCTTCAACTCACCAGCTGCATTTGCTTTTGACAAGAGAGTCAGCCTGTCCTTGAAGATTTGAAGCCGGGCATTGACTTCTCTTCTCTATCTATGAAAGTCCTAGAGTGCGTCTTCTTCTAATATAAGGCTGCTATGTTTACATTGAAAATCTGTTATTTAGTGTGGCCACCTTCATTAATGATCTTAGCTAGATATTCTGGATAACTTGCTATAGCTTCTACTTTAGCACTTGCTAATTCACCTTGCACTTTTATGTTATGGAGAGGGCTTCTTTCCTGAAACCTCATGGGCCGACCTCTACTAGCTTCAAACTTTTCTTCTGCAGCTCCCTCTCTCAGCCTTCACAGAATTGAAGAGAGTTAGGGCCTTGCTCTGGATTGGGCTTCGGCTTAAGGGCATGTTGTGGCTGGTTTGGTCTTCTATCCAGACCACTAAAACTTTCTCCACATCAGCAATAAGGCTGTTTTGCTTTCTTATCGTTCGTGTGTTCACTGGAGTAGCACTTTTAATTTCCCTCAAGAATTTTTCCTTTGCATTCACAACTTGGCTAACTGTTTGGAACGAGAGGCCCAGCTTTCAGAATATTTCGACATGCCTTCCTCACTAAGCTGAATCATTTCTAGCTTTTGATTTAAAGTGAGAGACATACGACTTTTCCTTTCACTTTCACACTTAGAGGCCACTGTAGGTTTAGTAATTGCCCTAATTTCAATATTGTTGTGTCTCAGGGAGTAGGTGGCTCAAGGAGAAGGGGAGAGACCAGGGAACAGTTGGGCAGTGGAGCAGTGAGGACACACACAACATTGTCAATAAGTTCACTGTTTTATCTGGGCATGGTTCATGGCACCCCAAAACAATTACAATAGCAACATCAAAGATCACTGATCACAGATCCCCATAACAAATAGAATCACAATGAAAAAATTTGAAATATTGCAAGAGTTACCAAAATGTGACAGAGAGACATGAAGTGAGCAAATGCTGTTGGAAAAATGTTGCTGATAGACTTGCTCAGTGCAGGGTTGCCACAAAATGTCAATTTGTAAAAAATGCAATATCTGCAAAGCACAATAAAGTAAAGTGCAATAAAACGAGGTGTGCCTGTATTCTGATCTTGCTCTGTCTCTTCAGATTGTGTTTTTTGCCTTTTGGTATGCCTTAGAATTTTTTCTTGATAGCTGTACATATTGTATTGGGTAAAAAGAACTGCGGTAAATAAGCCTTTAGTAACGTGGTGGTGCGGTGTCGGGGAGGGGAAGCGTTCTGTAGTCCTAGGATCAGGTCTCAGTCTTTCAGTCAGCCTATGCCTCTGGCCTGTGAATTTCACGAACGTGTCTCAATTTTTTCTCTCCCATTAGGTGGGGCAGGATGGCTAGAGTAGGCCGGAGTTGGGTATTTCCCTTCTCCAGCAGGTTAGGTTCTGTTTAACTAGTTTCTCCTGAGGGCAGGCCTTGTTACGCACAGAGTGCCCTGGCATATTTCAAAATGGCTCCCTTTACCCTCCCCCTGCTGGAAGCAGGAGGGGATTTTCTCTGCAGACCTGGTGGAGCTCCCAAAGGTAAATTGCACAATACTGTGGGGGCTCCTCCATGACTGGGTCCCTTGGAGGTTTTAACTCTCAGAGTCGTCTGCACTGTGCCTCCAGCGATTTGTCAGTCACAGTGCAGGTTTTCCTAACCCGGCACTGCTTCCTGTGGTGATTTCAGCTAGCGAGTCTCTGCTCTGGTAAACTGTGCCCCCTGTATTCACCTATCTGTCTCTCCAATCTTGGGGACAGCAGTCTGCCCTGAGTCCTCCCCTTTCTTAAGGATCCAACAAGATTTGTTGATTTTTCACTCTGTTCAGCTTTTTATTTGTTGTTAGGATAGAGTGGCAGCTTCCAAGCTTCTTATATGCAGAACTGGAAACTGGAAGTCTTAATAGCTTATTTTTAGCTAATATTAGGTTCACTAAACTATTGTCATGACCCACGCTGACTTGGAGTCCAGGCACCATGACTAGGGGCTCTGGATTCAGCAGAATTTCTCTTTCTTATAGTGATTAGTGTTAAAAGATAAACTGAGGTGTATTAAACATTTTAAGAGTTTGAGCAAAAATTAATTTGAATTGGGCACTGTCCAATCTAGCAGATAGAAGGGAGCTCTGAGGAGCTGTACGAAATGAAAGGCTTTTATAAGCAGAAGGGAGAGGGAAGAAGGAAGTTATACTAGGCAAAAAGCAAACTGCTGACTGCAAGGTTACTTTCTTAGGAGATGGCAGACAGACAGACAGATGACCAAACTAAGGCTGATTGGGCTCAAGACTTCACTTTTGGGAGAGCCGAAACTGTAATTAAGCCTTGGTTTGGTGACATGGGGCTTAGTATAAGCTTCCATTTTGAGCCCATTGTTTTGTTTTTCACAATCCCCCGCTTTTGATCAGACTCTCAGCCTAACTGAGAAGTGAGATCAAAATTTAAGGCATTAGCGTTGCTCCCAGTTCTTACTTTGGCATTCTTGCAGTTTTTTTGCTGACTCTCTATGTGTTACTCACAAGTCATGATGTCTTTTTGCTGAATCTCTTTGTGATATTCACAGGTCACAATGTTGGGTTCACATTTTTTAAGTTGATCATTCTCTTCATTTCTTTCCTGATGTTCTTGTCTTAGGGAGATTATTTGCTTGACAGTTGGTGGCTGCAAACATGCGTTGAAAGCTTTTGAGAGAATACAGTGCACCAGAAAGACTACCATGATTGTTATAAGCAGGATCATTCCCAATGTCTAGAGTGCCATTGGGAGCCATGGTCCCCCGAACCCAAACTAATTAGAATCAAATAAGTCAAAGAAAGTCTCCATACAAGCTGTTGCTCTTAAGCCAACTGGCTTGTTCAGTGATCTTATGTAGCTGAGTCTCAACTAACCCACAAGTGTCAATCCAAGTGCAGCAAGTAGTGTTTGCCAAGACACAAACACCTCTTTGCTCAGTTAAAAGATAGTCATGGCTATCTTATGATCAAGAACAACTTTGGCCGGTGAGTCTAGGGATTTTTATTGGGCGACTATTGCTTTAGCAGCAGATTCTGCAGTATCTTCGAGTTAAAGAGTAGTTTCTAATCATAGCTTCATTTGTACTTACTCCTAGCCAGGACAGTAGAGATCAAAGAAAGCTAATTTTGAATCATGCATGCTTCATAGTAATTCTTGTTTGAGTCTGTGGCTTAGGACGAGAAAGGTGACAACTACGGAGGCCAGTAAAATTTAAGGATCTTTATACCACACAGGTAGGTTTATTCTAGTTACCCTTTCCTTGTGTCCCTTTCTTTGTACAGAGCTGAGAAGCAAGCTTCTCCAGATTTGGAGCCGTTAACCAGAGGCAGGGAAATGGACCTCCAGGGTTAGGGAGTCTGACATGATAGAGAGGGGGCTGAGTTTCTTTGAGAGGCATTGGACATCAGGGACGTTTGTGATGGGCTGAACTGTAGGATCACCAGCTTTGTGGCAAATCCAAGAGTCATTTGGAGGTTGGACTAACCCTTCCCACCCTTGCAATGGCCTGAGATATGTAAACAGTGACGTAATCTTTTCAGACCAGAGCAAGAAAAAAGGTGAACAGAAGAATCATAAAGACCTTGATGGTGTAAGAATTAGGAAAAGAAGGATCACAGAGGGAAGGAGGAAAGAAATGTTCTTGATGCAACATTTTTGAAGGAGGCAGTGCACCTTCATATCAGCTACTTCTCTTCCTAGTCAATTTAATTTTGAGGTCTCCAGTATTTGCACAGCACCAGATATCAGGTGGAGCCTTCTTCAGTGGTGAAATATGCCCCGAAGTTTTAACACCTTGTAATTTGGTAGTAGTATCAGTGGTCAAGAGTACTTAATGGGGTCCTTTCCATGAATCTCACTTTTGCAAAAGCATTAGAGTAAAACAAAAACTGTCTGTAAATGACAAAAGACTTAAAAATTTCCATGGTTAAAGATCTGATGAGAATTCATTATAGTGGAATTGATAAGGAAATTTGGTTATTTCTGTGACACACAACATTTTAAGATAATAATTGGAATTATGACTGATAACATTATACCAGGACGTAGGGGATTTTTAGAAACTTCATACAATTTTTAGAACACTTATATTAATAACATGCATTGATACAAATATAACCTAAGAATGTTTATCATCACTTATTTGACAATGGTTCCCATGTAACTTAACATACTAAATAAACCTAATTAGTTTTAACATCTCTCTTTTACAAGGTGAGAGGCAAATACTTTGAGATTTTCCAGAGACCCTCTGTGAAATCTCAAAGTTACTTTGACATGAAAAAGACTCCATATATATTTTGGTTTAGGAAGTTGTCAAAACATCAAAAGGTTTGAATGTTTGAATAAACAGGATCACAGATCATTATGAAATAATACTTAATGATCTATTTAACCAAAGTGACAATAGAATATTTTATAGGCAAATACAGAAGGTTACATAGTTGTAAACAAAACTCAGCTCTTTTAATATTGAGAAGACTGGATTTTCTTAAGTAATCAAAGACCTGATAAAGTCAACATGAAGCACAGTAAATTGTTTGGGTAAAACACAAAATCTTTACTTTCCAGGTAGATTACCCCAAAGGTAAACAAAAAACAAAACTTTACAATCTCTTATCAAGCTTAGACCAATAATCCAAGAAAGCTTTGTCCTTTTAACAGAGAGAAAAGCACATTTTAATTTTGTACCAGTGTACTTTTGATACTAAATTTTCTTCTTTAAAAACTTAATACATCTATTCCAATTTTGGCCAGTTTGATCACGCATAAAATTCCTCTTCCAAGATTCCTTTTCTACAAACCTTCTATAACTTTTTATATCCATTCATTTTTTGTCCCATGGTTTTTCCTCTTTCTCATTCTGGAACAGTTAATCATTTTACTTCCCTTATCTACTTTTCACAAACAGTTGTTTCCTTTCACACTTATTATTTCTAAGTAGTTTTAATTACATATATGAATTACAATTCTTAACCCTTCGAATCTCAATTCCTAGTGAAAATGAAGAAGTAAGCAACTGTGGACTATCTGTTACTTACTTCTGTTAGCATTCTGTGGATTGGAAAATTCGTAAATATATTTCATAATTTCTAGAAGTATATTCTTCCTCATAATAAATTTTCCAATGTGAAAAAAGATGTTTATTTTAATAGACCCACTTATCTTTAGTTCCTCTATAAAAGGAAGCCAAAATGGATAAACTGATGTTCAGTGATTAATGTTTTGGTATTTTATCTTATTTGGAAATGATCTAGATATTCAATGAATAGCCATCATTTAACTTATCTTAGTATAAACTTTAAAGTTTCAAGTTACCAAAAATATTTTGGAAATTATTATTAAGTAGACATACTATAAAGCATAATTATTATTGAAAAGCTCATTTGTCAACTTTTATCTTACTTACATCTATTTAATTTACTTGTTCTTAACAATTTTGATTAAATTACCTATGGAAGTTTCCTGAAACATTAAACAGCTAACCATCATCTTAAATTATCATTCTTGCTGACAAATTCTATAACAAACATAACATGAGCCTATTTGACATTTACTAAAGCTAGGTAGACTAAAGGTATTATATTTAATGCTGACAACTCTAAAGACATGCCTGTTTTAATTAAACCAGCAAACCTAAAGTAGCTATTATTTATCAAAGATTATCCTAGATCATGTGAACTTGAAAATCATTTGGGTTAGTTTCTGTATTTCTGAGAGTAGACTTGATTTACATAAACACTTGTTTGTCTTTAAGCCAACTATATAGAGCTCTTTACAAATTAATTTTGGCAATATCATTCAGAGGTAGAAAAAAATCACAGTTATAACTTACATACATAGACATACATAAACATACAGACAAACACAGAGATATTATAGTTTTCATTTTAAAATTTTAGCCATGAGACAGGTACAATAATGAAAACTCACTAGTTTATAAAGCAACAATTGAATCCAAATAGTGTTTCTGGCAGATGGAATAAGTTAGGTTGACCTATTCAGATAGCTAAAGCTTTTTCTATTTGTGGAAGAGATTTTAAGATTTTTCACAGGCCTAGTTTTCAAAATAGTCTTTCCTTTTTTTTTCTCCTTCTTATTAGAATTACTTTGGTTCCTGGGGAAGGCCAGGTAGAATACTTACATCTCAAAAGGCACAGAGAAAGAAGGCAACTTCCACCAAGAAGAACTTTTGTTCTCTAAGTCCAGATCTTTTACAAAGCCTTTTGAGATGAATGGGGGAGGTTTTGGAATTGGTTAAAAAGATAGCTGGGCTTTGGGTTGTTTCTAGAGTCACATTTCTGCTCTTGTAAAGACTAGATTTGTAAGATAAGTACAGTTGTTTTTAATTCCTCAAAGAATTGGTTTTCAACCTGAATGACAGAGAGGCTGACCCACCCAGCTAACTGCATCATCTTCAGTTTGCTTCTTTACATCAGGGAGAAGATTTTCAACTAAGATGGAAATCAAAAGATTCATATGTTCTAGATTTAGAGCTGTGTGTCTTTGGAATGTTTTAGTACATCCTTCCACAAAAGCTTCAGAATGATTCTCTTTTTCTCTGGGTACATAGTTTCATTTTAGCTTAGGAGAGAAGGCCTGAAAACCAAAGTTCCTATCACGTTCTGAATATCAGCTTCCAATTTGGCCAACTTCTAATCATGGACCTACTTAAAAAAAAATCCTTTTCAAATACCTTGTCAGTTTTCAGCAAGGAAAAGCAGTAAATATTCCTGGCAGTATTGAACAACCTGGAACCCAAGAGGCCTCCCCAAAGAGGATGCAAATGATACTACCCTCCCAAGATCCAGAGTCACTCTCAAAGATAATCAAAAGAAAAAACAACTTAGACAATTCCCCTGAGAGCTGGCAATAGTTGGTAGGACCTAGCTGCAAATGGAGTGCAAACTGCATTTCTCTCCAGCCATATCTAGCTGTAAATACTCAGAATGTGACCAAAATCTCTGCCCAGCCATATTTCTGGGGCCCATAACCTGATGGTTGTCAAGCCAAGTTCTCAGGACACAAAATGAGACAAAGAAGAAGGCAATAGCTGTCCTAGGGAGAGAAAGGATCAACAACTAATGGATACCCAAAAGTAAATTCACAAGTCACAATTCAAAGACCTAATTCGTGCAAATGTTTTTTGCCTGCCAATCTGAATTTGGAAGGAAGGAACAATGCGAAATTTTACCTTCCCTTTTCAGTCAGGTGGCACAGATAGAGATCTGGGAGAGCTGACTTTGGTAAGAATTCTCATTCTTTGCCAGCTTCTGCCAGTTTGCCCAGGATCACATCTGTAGGCTGTGGAACAAGTAGGGTGTCCCAGCAGGTCTCATCCTGTTCACTAGAAACTGTGGAGAAGGAAAATGATTTTCCCTTGACCCTTTATGGTGATTGCTTGCCCAAGACCCCTTTTTCTTCAGGGCACCTCATAAATGGATAAGCTTATCTAGGTTAAAAATTCTCCACTGTGGCTGCTGTAATTCAAGATTATCTTTGGTAAGGTTAACCTGCTTGTTCAGCCTTAAAACAAGATTTTATTCATCTAAGGCCTCACACTGAACCCAGTCCAGCTTCAGTCAGACCCAGTCCAACCCAGAACCGAGGTGCTTTCTAAGTTAGACTCAGTCTGACCAAGATCCAGTCCGATTTCTAAGTCAGGCACAGTCAATCTCCTTCTATTTCCTCTTCTAACACCAGAACTGTTAAAAGATAAACTGGGGCATAATAAAAATTTTAAGAGTTTATTTGAGCAAAAATCGATTAGAGTCACCAGCATCCAATCTTGTAAACAGAAAGGAATTCCAAGCAGCTGTACAAAATGAAAGACTTTTATAGGCCAAAGGGAGCGGAGAAAAGGAAGTTATACTAGGCAAAAAGCAAATTGGTTATTGCAAAGTGACTTTCCTTTAGCGGTTGGCAAATGTCTATCAGGCAGATGACCTAATTATTGCTGATCAGGTGGTTCCCGATTGACTGGTTTAAGATTCCATTTCTGAGAGAGCTGAACTTTAAGTCTCAATTTTTGTTTGTGTGTGTGTTATTTTTTTGAGAGGAAGATTGGCTCTGAGCTAACATATGTGCCAGTCTTCCTCTACTTTATATGTGGCACACCGCCACAGCATGGCTTGATGAAGGTGTGTATGTCCACACGTGGGATCCGAACCTGCAAACCCATGGCCACTGAAGTGGAGTGGAATGCACAAACCCAACCACTATGCCACTTGGCTGGCCCCTTCTTGTCTTGTTTTTAACATTAGGAAAGAGAAAAGGATGTGACAGAAAGTTTACATTCCTGTGCAAACATCTATAGTTATTTGATTCATGTTTGTGTTCCTCAAGCTTCAGAATTTTGAGATGTGTATACTACTACTTTGGTCCAACTTTCCTTTTATAGCAAGGTCCCAGCTTAAGTCTGAACTGTGTCTGGGCTTCCACGAAGTCCAGTGGGAAGAGCTGCCACTGCACTATCATGTGGGAGGGCAAGTGTCCTTAATCACTAAATCCTAAAGGGAGACAGAGAAGAGACCTCAATGACTCAAGAAATGACCCAACTGTTAAAAAGGAAGGGTGATTCTGCATATAACAAATCTGTCACTCAGATTGTCTTTTGTTTGGCTCATGGTGATTGTCTTTTGCAATAAATGGAAGATTGAAAACCAAGGGCTTTTCCACTATGGTTTCTGTAGCTCACTGATGGCACAGTGTTCCAGAAACAGATATGTCAGGGCCGTCTGCAGTGATTGTAGGCAGCAATAATGCCTTTAGTAGTTTCACAGTCCAGGGCCCTCCATGCAGACAATATGCCCTCATCACTTTGAACTGGCTGCCCAGAAGCAGACAGAACTGGGCAGTGGCAGCCACTGTACCTTTGGTGTGCATCACCACTGGCTGTGGCATTGCCTTAATCATGCATTCCATCAGTGTACCTGAAATAAAGAGGAGTCTAGTAATACAGGCCATATTATAGCTTAGAGGACTGGTCCATACAGAGCAGGTAAGACACTTGCTGATAATTCCACAATTCGAATTCCTGCAGAGTGAGTGGGGATGATAAACCAAGGGATATTGAGCTTTGTGATTATCTTCTTATATATTTATTATTTTTATTTATAAGTATATTATAAATATATCAATACAAATATATTTATACATGTATAACATACTCAAAATTTATTTATTATTTATTATATTTTAATTATTGCATATACTAAGAACTACTTCTGTGTTCTCTGTTCCTAACCACCAATTTATCTGCTTATTCTCATGTCCTCACTACATTTGAAATTATTTTGACTTGAAAATATGAATTATTACCTCATAGATTTAGTTTCTTGGATTACTCCTCAAAATCACCTTTGACATTTCTTACCTCCTTGTCTTTTCAGATGGTATAGATTTCTGTTTTTATAAGGCTCAAATCTTTTGCGGAGGTAAGATAGGGAATAAACGTAACATTAATAAATACACTCACTTGCATACATTCATGAACAAACACTGAGCATATGTGCCCTTCAACACTTGGTTGCTTTTCCACATCTAGCAGAATAAAGTCTGAACTCTGGGTTGATATCTGAGGGCTTCCAGAGTGTGACTTGAGTTTCCCTTTTCATCATCACTTTGGGACTTTCCTCACACCAGTCTGGTTTACTCCCTCTAAAAGTCAGCCTTATTTTCTTAAATGTTTTTGCTCTTGCCACGAGCCTTTTCTGATTGCTTGTCCTTTCCTACTCCATCTAGTAAATCATATCTATTTTCTACATCCACAAGGGCCTAACCATCAGGCCCCTAATGAGCTCTTTCTCCTTTGAACTCAGAGCCTGCTCATCTGCACTGTAATTCACCATGTACCAGTTGGTGTCTACCTTTTTCTGGTCTTTTAATGTTTATGCCTTGTGTCCTTAACAATGTTGTAAGTTCTTTGGTATCAGAGAGAGTATCTTGTCTATCTTTGTGCCCCCAGGACTTGCGTGGTTCCTGGAACACAGTGGGGCCTGAATATGCGCTTACTGCTTGCTTGATTGATTGGAGTGCATAAACTGGGGGAAAGAGGTTCCTAAGGAATTGGAATAGTGTTGGAAAAAGAGAAATGGCAGGAGGGCTAGAATTCCTTTAGTTTCAACTTCAAGGTTTACTGCTAGTCATAGATAAGCTGCTATTACAGATAAGCCTCTTCAGTCCCAGAACTCTCCAGCCCTGCTGCTCCACTAATGATAACACTGGGAGGGGAGGGGCAGAGTGAGAGGAAGCAGTGAAGGGGGAACTGGGACTTAGCATCAGCCTTCTTCCTGGAAGAAACTTGGCAGAGGCTTCTGTAATCCAGGGCTGAGTCAAAATGTATGTACCTTTGACATGCTTCCCTGACCCCTATCAACAGATATGCACGGCTACGGGGATTCACTCTGGGGACTGTTTTTACAGTCCCTTCATTACTTCAACTACTCACACGTGTATGTTTCCTTGCTTCCTTTTCTGTTTAGTTTATCTGACTTCCGCTCTCCTTTTTACTCCCTATTCTCCACTGGCTCTTCTTTAAGTTTGCCAAATTACATGAATGGGAACCGCTTAGTTCTTCTGGTGGAACAGGCATTTCAAGAGCTGCTTGGCCTAGATTGTCTGATGGGGTCTCAAGGAATCATGCAGTTTTACAGTAGAGTGTTGTGGTATGCTAAGAAGTAAATGAGGTCAAGTTTGCAAGTGGAGATCTGGACATCATCTTGTGGAAGTGGGCTGGTTCACCAACTGGTACATGCTGAATTACAGTGCAGATGAGTAGGCTCTGAGTTCAAAGGAGAAACAGCTCATTAAGGGGCCTGGTGGTGAGGCCCTTGTGGTGGATGTAGAAAATAGATAGGCTTTACTAGATGGAGTAGGAAAGGACAAGCAATCAGAAAAGGCTCATGGCAGGAGCAAATATACTTAAGAAAATAAAGCTGATTTTTAGAATTTTGGTAAATTTACTTTTGGTAAATCAGATTATTCAGGCTAAAAGTTCATTTGTTTGGTTCTTCTTTCTCTTATCAACTGTATAATGTAACTGTCTACATAGCCTGAATTTGTAAGATATTAGCTGTTTCATGGGATTGAACTGATTTAATATAGTACCTACTCCAACTGGGTCCTTGGCCTTGAACAGGACTTCTGGGCACCCTGGAGTTAAGCCACCAAGGGCTTAATTGCTTCAAATATCTCTGCTTGTTTGTAATTCGGATTTTGTTTGCTCCTAGTCCCTTGGGAGTGCTTTATGCTGTTCAGTTAATTGAAAGTGGCTAAAGCTGAATGAGGCAGCAGCATTGCAGGTGGCATCTTCGGGATCAATTTGAGAAGACTACTGAAATCCTCTTGCTTAGTCTAATAATTATCTCTGATTGAGATAGGATTTCAGTCTTGAGACTAACAGGAGATTCCAAAGTTTCCCATTGGCTTTAGGGAATAGCAATTCCCAAAGCAATTAGCTTTTCCTACAGGGCATTTCTATTAAATAGTGCAGCTGATGATGTTAGAAAGTGGAGCAGGATTGGCACGGGCTGGGGGCATGACATATGAGAGAGAAGGGAGAATGAAATGCAGATATGAAGTAGTGGGAGTGAAAGATAAAAAGACTACAGAAGATATCCCAATATGGAGAAGAACTAAAACGGTCCATGTGGGCAAATTAAAGTACAATTCAGAATTTTTTTTTACAAAATTAACATTGTAATAATATAGAAGAAAATAACTGAGGTAAAAAATAATACTAGTATTTTAAAAGAATAAAAAAGGGAATATTACAACTAGTATGGATAGAGAAGAGAAAGGAAAAAACTTTAAAAAATGAAAACAGCAAGATGGTGAATAAATAATAGATCAGACTATTATTTGATGTCTAAATACCAAAAACTAGATACTAAAAGACTCGTTGCATCTTTTATTTTTTTGGGATCATTCTATTCAAGTGTATGTGTGTGTTCCTTCTGAGTTCCTGTAAAGATCTGAGACTAAAATTCCTATTGTAGGATTATGATAAACAGGGTGCTGCTTGCCTTTTCCAGCCTACAACTTCTGGAGAAGATACACATTTTAGTGGGCATCTGAGAGTGGAAAAATATGAAAATACTGCTTAGTCCTGGTTCTTGGTTAAGATGAGTTATTGTAATTCAATGAAGCCACTGAACTCCACAGCAGTTAAGTGAGTTTTTCAAAGTGGTAAAGAAAGGAAGAAGATAGCTCTTAGAACTTGCTACATGTCAGGCACTCTGCTGGTGACTTTTAAATAACACTGAGAGCTAGGAGTTGATGGGAACTTCTGGTGTGGTAGGCATTGCACTAAGGGCTGTACATATACAAAATCCTGTCACCCTCACAGTGACCCTGTGCTATGGGTTCCATTATGAACTATTTACGAGGCCCTTCCTCTTTAAAACAAATACACAATTATGAATAGACAGATATGTGTGAAAGTGGATATATACTTAGAAAAAGAAAAAAATCACAAAATTTTCAAATTTGAAAAAGCTGACAAATACCACAAACATCTCACACACATACAATATACCACAACATCTCTATTAATTGACTGCCTAACTCCGCACACACCTCTATAATCCTTGGGCTTTTGGTATGACCAATAAAAATAAAAATATAAAATTAATCTAAAGTCAAGGAATACACAAAAGCAAATCAAATGCATTTAAAAATTGTGACTACGTTGTATTGAGCTACATAATTGTGTTATCAAATTACTCTTCAATTACGTGTACTGACTTACTCATGAAAATGTGAGGGGGTGGTTGTCACTGGAACATTTATTTCTTCAGGCTGTTTTGTAGGTTTAGTGGCAATTGTGCTCACTGATTTGTCCAGACATATCAGACGACATCAGGAAAAGGTGCATCAGATATGTTAAGAAACAATCCAATTCCTTGGGATGTGTACAACAGACAGCTTCACATTCTGATGTCACGGCTCTTTGTTGTATTGTTACAGGGGTGTTCCCTATAAACATATAATTCTAAGTTCAACTTTCTACACAATTCTCCTGTAAAAATGTGTCATATGTTGATAATTGCACATGCTGCATTATTGAGTGTCCTTGTGACAAGTGGTAACTTTTGTTCTGAAGGGACTCCACGAAAATTGAATGCACTGCTTATAATTTTATACCACTGATGACTGGAAGAAGTTTCCACAGGCTGCCTCCTGGCTGCACACATTTCAAACCCATTCTCCCCATTATCCTGGTACTTCCAGTGGTGAGAGGTGGAGGGCACGTTCGTACTGTAACAGGATCTCTGATTCTGCAGCATTCCTGCCACCGCACAGGGTGAGTTCATGTGGTGAGAGGTGACGGTATTCTAGAATCTGTTCCTGTACCAGGATGGCTAACAATAAGCTCACTATACACACAACTGATTGTGAACCACATAATACATATCCTTCTAAACCCACATGAAATGCATTCTCTACTGAGATTCTGCTTTGTAGAATTCCCCAAATGCCCAGTCACTCCAATGCCATCTGCCACAAGGGGAAGTGTGATGATAGAGAAGTCAGAGTGTAAAGAAGCAGTCTTTAAACTATTCTACTTCTCCAAATTTTATATAAATATGTGACTGTGTGAACATATTTTTGGAACCCCTCCTAGGGCTTTGTAAGAGCCCCATGTAAATCAGGGTCCCTGAATCCTAAAGTTCCATTTGTTTCATGGCAAACCCATCCCTGGTGTTTTGAGTGATTTATTTAAATAATTCAGGAATGATTTCAATAGAAATATTATGTCTCAATTTTTCAGTTAGATTTCAATAATCTGATATTGCCTTTAATCATCTTTTCTATTTTCCCCATGAACTGTTACCTAAATCTTTTATGAATTATAGTTTTCACCAATTATATTATCATTCCACATTGCTTCTGGAAGGCAGTCACTATTATCCGTCTTTCTGTCCTCCAATATACCTAACTCTGTGCTTTGCTTAGTCATTAAATACACAGTCAACTGATTAGAAATAAAGTAATTAAAACAAAAAATTAACTACATTGCCTTATAGCCATTGATGTAAGAAAATTAGACATCAAATAAAACCAATAATGTGGCCTTGAGTGCTTAAAATTGCACAGCACAAATGACAGTGAACTTCAAGATACTATCTGGGGTTCCTGCTATAGGATTGGCTGAAGATAGACATAACCGTTGTTCTTTGGACTTTATGGTGATTGTTATAAAAACTAATACTTGCTGAGTGATTGTTTTCTGGCTGGCACTGTTCTGAGTGCTTTTACAGATATTAAATCATTTAACCGGTAAAAGAACATTAACAGGTAGATACTATTATTATATTGATTTTCATTCTGAGGCAAGTTAGGCATAGAATTTACATGGTAAGTTGGAGAACCCATACTCTGAAATGCGAAGCTCTCCTGCTTCACAACAGGAACGTTCCATTGTAAAACTCAGGAAACCAATGGAATCCCCTTAGCACAGATCCCCTTCTCTCGGTCATCTGGCTGAAGTTCTCTCACTGCCTCTGAGGCCATCCAAAAGGAATAAAGCTTGGTAATCATTCCACAACGTAATGTGCATATCAAGTAATCACACTGCACACTTTAAATATATACAACTATATTTGTCAATTATTCCTCTATAAAGTTGGGAAAAAAAAGAAATAAGAAATAAGAGATTCAGGTTTATCGTCACTCCCTTTAAACTCCAAGAAAGTCATATTTGAGGAATAAGAAGAGTATAAACTCTCATGAGCAATAAGTACAAAAGAGAAGACAGAAATACATTTTAGAAGCTAGAAAATAGATAGGCATGGAAAAGAAAAGCACAGAAACCCCATGATTTATACCACGGACCCCCAGAAAGCCTTAGGAATGGGGCACCAAGTACCTTTGAAAGTGGGGGAGCAGGTGGGATGAAAACAGGAGAGCTATATGGAAATCTGCATGAAAGTCAGCTAAACAGATCCTTTCTCTGCCCTCTTTGGAATATTGATAACGATAAGTGGTAAAGATCAGCTGGTAGAATGAGATAAACTGAAAAAAAAATTGGCTAAAGTGCAAAACTTTTCTTCTCAGGAGCATGAAAAAAGTAGAAATAAGTGATGAGTTAGTGGGCTCAAAACTAGGAGGTGTACTGTGGCTGGCCCCGTGGCCGAGTGGTTAAGTTCGCGCACTCCACTGCAGGCGGCCCAGTGTTTCGTTGGTTTGAATCCTGGGCGCGGACATGGCACCACTCATCAAACCACGCTGAGGCAGCGTCCCACATGCCACAACTAGAAGGACCCACAATGAAGAATATACAATTATGTACTGGGGGGCTTTGGGGAGAAAAAGGAAAACAATAAAATCTTTAAAAAAAAATAAGAATAACTAGGAGGTGTACTCAAAGAGGTGTCATTCCGCCTCATCCCACATGAGTTTAAATATCTTTTCATATGCTTAAGGGGCACTTTGTACCTTTTATTTGTGAATTGTTCTCCTGTCTTTTCTGTCAGATTTTTGGTTCTTTGTCTCTCAAGTTTTTAGAGTTTTTTAATATGTTGGGATATTATTCATTTGTGATATATGTTGCAAAGACTTTCTCCCAGTTTTTCAGTTGTCTTTGAGTTTGCTTATGATATTTTGTCATTCGAATGCTTTAAAAACTTTTTATGTAACCAAGTTTATCTTGTTTTTATTGCCTCTAGGTTTTGAATCCTATTTAGAAAGTCTTTATTAATACAGAGGTTAAGTGGAATCCAGCATGATTTCTTTTAGTTTGTGTATGTTTTAATGTATTTCATGTAGGTACCTGATCTAATTGGAGTTAATTCTAGTGTATGGTATGAAGAATAAGTTTACTTTTATCTTCTTTCAAATAGCTAACCATTTGTTCCAGAACAACTTATTAAATAGTCTATCTTTGTCCCAGAGGTTTGAGATGCTACCTTTATGAATCTGAAATTTTCATATGAACTTGGGATTATTTCTGTGGTTTCTGTACTATTCCATTGGTCTATGTGTTTATTGATGCATCAGAAACACATCGTTTTGATTGTAGAAGTTTTATAGTATTTTTTAATGTCTGGTAGGGCAAATCTACCCTTGTGGTTTTCTTTTTTGGCATTTTCTTTTCTATTCTTGTATGTTTGTTTTACCATATGAACTTTTTCACCAATGTGGATTTGACACAATATCTTGATTAATCCAGTGAATATAAACAATATCAATACAAACAAAATGTCCACTCATAATGCACTGGTATCATCTTCCCCAAGAAGAAAGAGGCATAGAATCCCAAAAGGAAAGTACTTAGGCACTAATCATTTATAAGAGTGTGGAAAGTTAGGGAATGGTCTGATATTTTCCCCTAGTTTCTGTTTTGCCTATCAAATAATGTTTCCCCTACTATTTAAGAAAACTGTTTTATAGAAAAGATAATAGTATGGTACTCTTCAGACAGAAGCTGTGAAATCTAAAAATAAAAGTCAACAAAAACATTTTTGCATAAGAGGATGGAGCAAAGTGCCAGTTGATTTGATTGCTGTTGCATGTCTGTTACTTATTTCCTCATCGTGTTCCTCTTGTCCTGCCTTCTCTCTGCTGGTGTCCCAGCAAGCACTTACTTCTGTGAGCAAGATACAGACCAAACTAAAAGTCAGACATTCAGTTGTAGTTGTCACTATTTGCTTTCTATTTCCTTACCTGCCAAGGTTTGCAGAACATTTAAAACAGCGATTTTGGGGGGTGGGGATTATGGCTTCACTTTTCCTGTTTCCTCAGACTGTAACTTATTAGTTATAACTATAAGTTTATAGAATACATTTCATATGAAGTTTATTCTGTTTTATTTTACATGTGTAAAATAATTTAACGTTGTTGTAGATTTCTTCTGGGTTGTACCAACCCATAGCCGGGAATTCTAAGGAAAGTCCAGTTGCCAATGATGATGATTTTAAAAAAAAGCAAGTAAATAATTATTTTTCTCCACCTTCATCTGTCTTGACTTCCTTCAATCTCACGTTTTTAGATCTTTCAAAACTTTGGGCAGGGACTGGCCAGTGTTGGGAAGGAAAAGAGCAGAGTTCTTTGAAACTAATCTACAAGAGACATGGCTTTTTCTTTTTTTAATCAGAAAACACCACAAACATTTACTTGTCAGATTATGAGAAAGGAAGCCTATTGAGAGATTTTTACTAAACTCCAGCTGTAAGTATATATTGATGACAGGCCAGTCCATTGGGATCAACTTTGGAATCTCATTCTGTAGCTTCAAACATGATTTTAATTTCAGAAAGAAGATGTTGTTAATAATAAACCTCCAGGAAAAGTTAAAGAGATGCAGACTATGTATTTGAAACAGATGGGAAACCTGAAATAACACACCAAAATTGTGGTCTCCTTTCATTTTTCTAAAATCTTCTTTATTAAATATTCACACTGGAATTTTTCTTGTACATCTTAAATTATGAATGAAAAATAAGAACCAGCAGGATTCGGTTGCAAATTCAGCCTTATTTCTTACATTTTAAAAATGTTCTTTTTGGGACCAGCCCGGTGGCGCAGCGGTTAAGTTCGTATGTTCTGCTTCGGTAGCCGGGGGTTTGCTGGTTCGGATCCTGGGTGTGGACCTATGCACTGCTTATCAAGCCATGCTGTGGTAGGCATCCCACATATAAAGTAGAGGAAGATGGGCACGGATGTTAGCTCAGGGCCAGTCTTCCTCAGCAAAAAAGAGGAGTATTGGTGGCAGATGTTAGCTCCGGGCTAATGCTCCTCAAAAAAAAAAAAAACTTTTTTTCTCCCTATATAAGTCCTCTTCTAATTACTCTTTTATTTAGCAATGACGTTTTTTACATAAGTGTTTTATTAAGATAGTCTTCACATACTATAAAATTAACCCTTTTAAAATGTATAGTTTTGTGGTTTAAGTATATTCACAGGGGTATGCAGCCATCACCACTAACCAATTTTAGAATATTTTCATCACCCCAAAAAGAAACTCCATATCCATTAGCAGTCATTTCCCAATCCTCCTTCATTTTATTCTGTGGAAACCACTAATCTACTCTCTGTCACTATAGATTTGCCTATTCTGGACATTTCATACAAATGTAATCATGCAATATGTGGTCTTTGTGGACTGGTTTCTTTTACTAGCATGTTTTCAAGGTTTATCTGTGTTGTACCATGAATCAGTTCTTCATTCCCTTTTTATTGCCAAATAACGTTGCATTGTATGGATAGACCACATTTTGTGTCCCCGTTATTCAGTTAATGGACATTTAAGTTGATTCCACTTTTTGATTGTTATAATTATGACCTCATGAACGTTTTTGCTCAAGGTTGTTTTTGTGAACGTATGTTTTCGTTTGCTTTCCATATATACCTAGGAGTGGAATTACTGGGTCATGTGGTAGCTCTATGTTTAACTTTTCAAAGAACTTCCAAACTGTTTTCCAAAGCAGCTGCAACGTGTTACATTCCTACCAGCTACGTAAAGTGTTTAATGTTTCTACATCCTTACCAACTCTTGTTGTTGTCTGTATTTTTTATTTTAGCCACCCGAGTGTATGCAGTATCTCTCTGTGGTTTTCATTTGCATTTCTCTAAACACTAATGATGTTGAGTATCTTCTCTGAAGAGTCCCACATATTACAAAGCACATAAAACAGAAATTTATTGAAAACAACATGGGTAACACTACCTTTGGCACACGCACAGCTCTACCACAGTCCAGTCCATTACCCTGAACATCTGCTCCTGTAACTAGTGTTCTTCAGGCTCCAGGAAAACACTACTATTTCTCTTGCCTTAAGACAAAAAACAACTGCATATAAATGCTGTGAAAGTTAGTGTCTTGTGCTACTGCTTCTGTTTGGGAGAGAAGGAGAGAAACTGCTTCAGACTGTGGGGGAGGATTTGAATGGTGGAAGAGCTTAAGTAAGAGAAAAGACTAATTAACTTGTCTAGTTTTTCCTCTCAGATACCAAGAATACTACAGAGCCTTGTTGCTCTGTGGTGCCAAGCATCCATGTTCTTGCTTCTCTTGATATAATTTGTGGTTCCAGAACACTCAAAAATTAGCCCAGAATTTTCAGTATTGCACATGGAAATTGAGGAATTTTTTTTTCTATATTCAATATTAAACAATTTAAGTCACTATAAGCGTAGTATACATGACGACTTTGTCAAGCTGACTTTGGAGACATGTTTCTTCACCATCTGCATTCAAGGGCACAGTTCTATCATGTAGTGGGCCTGTGGGCTCAGATTTTGTGGAAGGGAAAGAAGGATTATGTCATCAGAAGTATTATCTTTTGGGCAATCCACCCTGGTGCTAACTCTATGTGTCTGCAATAGTTTTTAGTGAATTTGTGGTTTGGTCATTAAGTTTAATGTTCTTTTAACGTGTGTTGGGCACCTGCGATGTAACAATTTCCATGCTGGTCAGTGAGGGCATAATAAAGAATAACCCACTGCTATGTTATCAAAAGCTTTTGGTCAAAGATGTGCAAAAAAATTACCAATAAAAAAATGATACTTAATGAAAATAATAATTCAAACTTTGATTATTTGAGCACTTCAAAGAGAAATAAATGGAAACCTGAAATTTGAAGAGGGTAAATAACCATCTTCAGATTGAATAAAAGTTAGAATAGGAGTAGAAATAAACACCCATGATTCTTGTAAGAAGGATGGTCCCAAAAGGTGATATCAAACTAGTTCGGCAAAAGGAAGAAAAGAGAGGAAGATTTACATAAATTGGGAAATACAGCTCAGCCGTATTCTCTTCACCTTCTAAATACTTCTTCATATGCATTCACCCCCTTTTCTTGAAAATTTAACTCTGAGACATCATCATACACAATAGCATCAGTACACTGTCTTTCATAAAAAATATGAGCAGAACTGGAGGCATCACAATCCCTGACTTCAAAACGTACTACAAAGCTACAGTAATCAAAACAGCATGGTACTAGTACAAAAACAGGTGCACAGATCAATGGAACAGAACTGAAAGCCCAGAAATAAAACCACACATCTATGGACAGCTAATCTTTGACAAAGGAGCTGAGGGCCTACAGTGGAGGAAAGAAAGTCTCTTCAACAAATGGTGCTGGGAAAACTGGACAGCCACATGTAAAAGAATGAAAACCAAGTATTCTTTTTCACCATTTACTAAAATACACTCAAAATGGATCAAAGACCTAAAGATTAGGCCTGAAACAATAAGTCTTCCAGAAGAGAATATCGGCAGTACACTCTTTGACATCAGCTTCAAAAGAATCTTTTTGGACACCATAACCCCTCACGTGAGGGAAACAATAGAAAGCATAAACAAATGGGACTTCATCAGACTAACGAGCTTCTTCAAGGCAAGGGAAAACAGGATTGAAACAAAAAAACAGCCCACTACTTGGGAAAAAATATTCACAAGTTATTTTTCTGACAAAGGGTTAATCTCCATAATATACAAAGAACTCACACAACTCAACAATAAAAAATCAAACAACCCAATTACAAAATGGGCAGGGGACATGAACAGACATTTCTCCAAAGAGGATATACAGATGGCCAATAGACACATGAAAAGATACTCATCATGACTAATCATCAGGGAAATGCAAATCAAAACTACACTAAGATGTCACTTTACACCTGTTAGAATGGCAAAAATATCCAAAACCAAGAGTGACAAATGTTGGAGAGGCTGTGGAGAAAAGGGAACCCTCATACACTGTTGGTGGGAATGCAAACTGATACAGCCACTATGGAAAACAGTATGGAGATTCCTCAAAAAGTTAAGAATAGAAATACCTTATGACCCAACCATCCCACTACTGGGTATCTATCCTAAGAAGCTGAAATCAGCAATTCCAAAAGTTCCATGCACCCCTATGTTCATCACAGCATTATTCACAATAGCCAAGTCATGGAACCAGCCTAAGTGCCCAGCAACTGATGATTGGATAAAGAAGATGTGGTATATATATACAATGGAATACTACTCAGCCATAAAAAAGGACAAAGTCGTCCCATTCACAACAACATGGATAGACCTTGAGGGTATTATGTTGAGTGAAATAAGCCAGACAGAGAAAGATGAACTCTGTATGACTCCACCCATAGGTGGTAGTTAACATATGGACAAAGAGAACTGATCGGTGGTTGCCAGGGGAAAGGGGGGTAGGGGGAGGGCACTAGGGGTGAAGTGGTGTACCTACAACATGACTAATAATGATGTACAACTGTAATTTCACAAGGATGTTAACTTTCATAACCTTAATAAAAAAAAATATGAGCAGGAATTGTGCTCAGTGGCGGGGTCCATTAACCTCTTAGTCCCAGAACCTCCAGATACATTATTTCTAGATTTTCCCAGTTTACATGAAGGTTCTTAGAGCTGGAGTGCTTATTTATATCATAGCCTTGCCTTTTCTTTAGTAAATAATCTTATGACAAATACAGAACCTCTGTTCCTCAGTTTTTTTCATCTGTAAAGTGGTAATAATACCCTTCATAGGATAGTTATGAGGATTAAAGGAAATAATATATATGAAGTGCTCAGAACTATGTCTTGAACAGAATAATCGCCTAAAATGTTAGCTCTTACTAAGATTATTTAGACTTTCATATATTTGTCTTGTTGGAGTGTCATAAAGTAAAAGTAGCAATTGCACATTGTAGGGTAGGATAAGGAGAATTATACTCAATTAAAAAGGCATCACCTGCATAGGAGAGAGATTCTGAGTCAGAGATACTGGCTAAGTGAAAACTATTTTGTGTGGCATAAAAGAATTTCTCATAAGAATTGACCAACCCTCTTGTCCACCTCCTACCCTGTCTACTCAGATTCCTTAGATAATGTCATATTCAAAGAAAATGAAGATGATAAAGTAATCAACTGACAACATCAAATGACAAAGATAATTTTAAAACAATAAAACTACTTTATAATCTAAAAATGCATCTATGAAGATTGTAAATGTTTGCTTGGCAGTGGATGGAAAGCCTTGAAGACTTCTCAGCTTTATAAGAGCTGGAATTCTCTTTCTCGAGGTGACTGCCAGGTCTCCCTGAGCCTGGCACAGTGCTCACACATAGTGACTGCTCAATTATTTTGCTGTTGGATGAACATGGGGCTTCCAGGATAAAAAATGTGGCAACAGTAGGATGATTAATAGCATAAGAGAAGGAGGCAGTGTTGTGTGTGAGGCTTGATCGCAAACTTCATGCATCAAAGTGACAAAAGTGTAAAAGCGATATATTATACATTATATATTTAAGATAGAAACTCGAAATGTTAACTGAGATTGGGCAATCCAATTAGACAGAATAATAATGCTGGGAGATTTCAAGTATCCATCCAAAAGAGATGAAGGCCAATAGAGATCCAAGCCACGATGAAATCCTAAGTTAAAGCAAGGTATGTGGATGAGTTTTGTCCACTTCCTAGAATGGACTATCTTAAAATTCACAAAGAAAAATGCGATGTTGGCTTGATTCTTTTTTGGGAACAAAAAATCATGCCGTATTTATCTGTAAAGATAAATACCAAAGATAAGTACCAAAATTTAACACAATGATCATATGGGGAAAGGAAAATAAACAAGCAAAGAGACATTCATCATAAAATTGACATTTATAGATTGCAAATTGGCAAAATAAGATGTTAAGGACACCGTGAAAGGAAAAAAAGAAATTGAGGAAGAAGCAAATATAACAGTAAACCTCGGAGTCCAGTTTTCAAAAAGGAGACCTGCAATGAGAAAAATTGTCTTTACAGAAAGAGGAAGAGCAGTTAAGAGATGGGACCGGGGTAGCTCAGAACTGTGGCAGGTCAAGGGCATAGTAAACATTAGGCAAATCATAAAAATAATTCAGAGTCAACCTACAAGAGTCTCTAATGCCAATATTAATTTCTTTAAGCACATCAAAGGCAGAAGACCAGAGAGAAAAACACTTGGCAATGGTGGTGTGAAGGGTGCACTTGGGAAAGAAAGGGAGAGAGCAAGAAGAATCAAGAAATTCTTTGCTTGAGAGTATTCTAAGGAAGATATTAAAGAAATCTCTACTCCCAAATTGTCTCTTAGCAAAGACAGATCAGAGATACTAGATCAAATGCTAGTAAATGCTAGGTATGTTCTACATGTAAATGAAAAACTAGATGAAATTGAAAAACTAGACTGATATCATCCATCCCAGTTTTTTGTCAAGAACATGCCTTTGCTCCACCTACTGTCCACCTTACTATGTGCATGGCAGCCATCTGCAGGTGTCTTCCCCTGCTAGGTTCCACATGGAGTGGTTCACACCCCGGTGAGAGGAACATGAAGGCAGATGACCAACTGCTTCAGCATCCCGATTGAGGCCCTGCTTTCCCGTCTTCTTCATGTTCTGTTCCTATTTCCACCCTGCCTTTCAAGCCCCTAGTTGCAGGCTATCTTTCCATGTGCACAGCCAATGGCCTTTTGGACTATAGAATCGCTCTTACTCTGCTCTGAATAAGTATATGCAGAGACCTGTTGTATATCTGGCTCATGACTTTGTTTGCCCAGTTCCTGGTGCTTGCTGATGGTTCTGTTTTCTCCTCCCCATCCAGTGGTCCCAGCATCATCTCTCATATCCCATAGGCCCTCTGCTGCTAATGACCTGTTGAGAGAGTTTTAAAGGAACTCAGGGGTGAAATTGTGGAGTCATCGGCATGAATATGCAAGCTGCCATAAATGGGCCACTCTGCTGTTTGATTGCCAAGGAAACTCACAACCATGAGCAAGAAGGGTTCTCTGGAGACCACAGAGTTATAGACCAGTGAACATCATTCTTTGTTGGGCAGACAGGTGGGATTTGTAATAAAAGATTATTCCACGGATCAACGAAGCCAGTATTTCTGAGATTTTCCCAAAGAGGTCTTATAATGGCAGAGTAGATTGAACAGGTATACCCTTTGTGTCGAAGAAGGTACACTCTGGGCATAATTTGACGAAATGTGATGCAAAAATGAAGCCTGTTTTAATTTTTTTATTTTATCTGATATGTTTATGTGAACCTTGCATTCTACTCACAATAACATTTGCTTTAGGAGATAAATGCTGTTTTAGATTCTGGTTCCTGAAAAAATGATGCAGCATGAGCTTTTAGCTCCTTGTCTAAAATCAACCATATAGAGGTTAGAGGGCAGCTCAAATCTGAGAAATGAATTCAAAAATAATAAGAAAACTTGAGCTGGCATGTGTGGAGAAGGGATGGGGGTTTTAGTAGCTTGGAGTAGGGGTTGGTCAGACACAGCAGTGGAAGATGGATGGGGGTCATTTCTAAATTTTGCTCTTGCTTTTCCTCCACACTGAGTTGGGCAATCATTGCTGACTCTGTCATCTCAGCAACAGCTAAGGCCACCTGGTGTTGGAAGGTAATATGAAGCCATGAACAAGGTTTGCTGGGGTAAGTAGCTGATGACCAATGACCTGGCTAACTGACTGCTCTCAGGCCTTTACTCCTCCATCCCATTCTCTTCCTAACTCCCAGGGCTACTGGATAATTACTAAAGAGCTGCTCCTTCCTAGAGCTCCTTTTCTTCTAGTAGCTAAAAAATTAGATCCTGAACTAGTAAACGAGGCAGCAAATGGGAGCAGTAATGCTGCCTATGCTGGAATCTTCCCCAGGGCTCATCCTTTTATTCCTTTTGCAGCTCACCGAGAAGGACACAGACTAGGGCCTGGATATTGGACTTTCTCCTTACATATTACTTGATATGGTAGCTCACATACTCAGGGGAACATGAGCCCACTGACCTAAATAAATAGACGTTTGAAAAGTCAAACTACAAAAAAGAAACATAGCAGACTATACAATATGGGGCAAAGTTACTGGAACCAATGAAATAAGACTTTACAATAAGCAAAACAAGGTACTCAATGAGCTATAGGAGGAGCTGAAACAGAAAAGTTCATACAAAGAATCAAGCAGAAATATTAGGTCTGAAAAAAATAGAGGTGGAAATCAAGAACACAAGAGCTGAGATAAAGAGCAAGATGGATACAGCTGAAAATGAATCGGTGAACTAGAAGTTCAAACTGAGGAAATCTCTTAGTGGGTGGCAGGAAAGAATAAAGACATAGAAAAATTAATAGAAAAGTTAGAGAGTAGAAGTAGATACGAGGATAATAAGAGTCCCAAGAAGAGACAAAAAAAATATGTTTTAAAATTCTGACTAGTTATTTGACATTTTTTCCTCCAATGGTAGTAAAGTTCTCTCAGGGAGACGCACTACATTCATCTTACAGATTCGTACGCTGCCTTTACTGCAGAAATATCAGAGAAAAGATTTGAACTGCACAGTATGTGTGTCTGCATGTGCAGACCCATTGATGGTGGGGAGAAGTGATATGCTGGGGGCCATGATGTGTAAATGAACACTTAAGGCAAAACCAGACAGTGTGCTTTATTTTTACTTAAATTTTTTGCCAAAGATTTACACCAAATGCACATACACACACAGAGAAGTTATTCTGATGGTGTTGGTGTTGCTTATATCTGGGAAATTCATATAGAAGAAATGTGGAAGTCAACATAGCAAATTATAAGAAAAATTTGGTCATTTCTTCAGTTCTAGGATTGTTAAAGTGAGTTCATGCTGGTGTTTGCCATGATTCGTTCTCATGAAAACTTTCACCAAATTCCTTAGGTGTTTTCAATAAAACCTCTAGGTCTGCTCATACAACGAGGACTTTCCAATACTAAGATTCCTAACAGGTGTGCTGAGAAGTTGGGTAGATGGGTAGTGTCGTGCCGCTAGGTTTCTTGGTCATGTTAGACTAATCTCAGTCTTTGATTCAAAGTTAACACATTCTTCCTTATTCTTAATATCTGTGTTATGCTAGAAAATCCAGGAAGCTTACAATCACTTGAAGAAGGAGAGCAAGTACAATAGAGGGCCAGAGACATGAGGAAAGATGAAAACAATGTATCTATTTGTAATCCTGGAAAACCTAGGGCTAAAATAAACTGATGTTTTATTAAAGTTAGTTTATTAGAGCTAATAAATTCGTGACGAGCTCATATGGATTTGTTCACTAGATTTCAAAATATGGAACTTAGAGGGATCTTCTGAGGTACCCAAAGAGATAAATTGATACATTGCTCACACAATTGTTAATTTTACGTGTCAACTTAGCTAGACTATGGTTCTCAGTAGTTCTGTCAAACACTAGTGTAGATATTGCTGTGAAGGTATTTTGTGGATGTGAGTAACATTTATAATCAGTTGATTTTAAGTAAAGTACCTTCAATGGTGTGGGCGGGCCTCATCAAATCACTTGAAGGCCTTAAGAGCAAAATATGAGGTTTTCCAGAGAAGAAAAAATGCTGCCTCAAGACTAATGTAGAAATTTCTACCTGAATTTTCAGCCTTCTGGCTTGTCCTGCAAATTTTGGATTTGTCAGCCTCCACAACTGTGTGATCTAACTCTTTAAATCTCTCTCTCTAGATATCCTATTGGTTCCGTTTCTCTGGAGAACTCTGACTGATACAATTCACAAACTCAGGGAATTTTCAGGATAGAGAGACATTAGACAACTCAATTTATTGAAGTAAAATTTATAGGCAAAAGATAGCTTTAGATTCATTCAAATCCTATTGCTTTTACCTTCTTAATATCTCCCATAGAAAACCAATTTCATTACTTCCATGGTGAAACCAACCCAAACTACCTTTCTCTCAAATGGACTAAACAAATAGCTGCATAGCTAGGCTTCTACCGTGCGTCATTATGCCTATCCCCTCTTGCCAAAGGATCCACGACAGTTTGAAATGCTAATCCAATCCCAATTATCTTTACTCCCCACCCCTTTGAAGGATACATGTGGTCTGGCCCTACCTATTTTTCCAGACTTATCTCACTCCAGGCTATTTTTTATCATACCATTCTCAATCCTAGCCACACAGATCTCTTCTAGTCTTTTACGCTTGTGATATTTCATCCCACCAGAAAGCTTTTTCAATGTTGTAAGCATAAAGTGCTTTTCCCTGTCTTTTTTGTCTAGGAGAAATATTACTCATTCTTTAGAGAGGTTCTATTGTCAGTTCTTCAGGGGAGCTATCCATGACCTTGACCCAGTCTATTTCCATTATTTTTTTTTCATTAAGATTTTTTATTTTTCCTTTTTCTCCCCAAAGCCCCCTGGTACATAGTTGTGTATTTTTAGTTGTGGGTCCGTCTACTTGTGGCATGTGGGACGCTGCCTCAGCATGGCTTGATGAGTGGTGCCATGTCCGTGCCCAGGATTCGAACTGGTGAAACCCTGGGCCGTGGAAGCAGAGCGCACGAACTTAACCACTCGGCCATGGGGTTGGCTCCTCTATTTCCGTTAATTATATGCTTTCACAGCACCCTGTAACTCTCATTTGTAGCAGTAACCACAACTCAGATTTTATGTTTGATTATGGTATAATATGACTGGTGTCTATCTGCTCCACTAGATTGTAAGCCCCACAAGAACAGGCATCATGACTGTTTTGTTCATCTCTTATTCCCAGCGCTTAGCACAGGGTGTGACATATAGCCACTCAGTAAATATTTGATGAATAAGTCGATTTATGGATTTATGAATCATTCATCCAGAGTGATGGAACCTAGAGACATTTGAGATTACATCTTAAACACCTGACTTTTGCAAAATATACTCTGATGTCATTTATAAATCAATATTTAGATTAAATGGATCAAGGAGAAATATATCCTTTTGATTCCATTTTACGTGATAAATCACACATATAAGTTTGAAGTATATAAGATGCCCTGAATCTAGGTAAGCCCTAACTTGTTTTTGGCTGTGAAAAGGTGATATGTTTTTAGATGATGCTCAGCAGAAAATATTCATGTATCTGTTATGAAGTTTTGCTTGGCAATCAGTAGAGAAAGGAAGAAGCAACTTAAATCATTTAGAGTGCTGCTGATTCACAAAATGTAAGAGTTTAATGGAGACTTTGGCCAGCAGCTTAAATGTTATTAAGTGCATGGTAATGGCATGCTTAGTTGATTAGCTGAGTTGGTTAGATTGAAAGATACGACGGGGGACAAATATGAGTCAAGCAGGAGCAAATGCATACAAGAAGCTGAGAGTTTTTGCTGTTCTTCAGGTGGCTCGATAATTTTTCAGAAATTGATAATAGCAAGTGTAAAGGAACGTCATCCTTATGTTATAGACAAGGTTTACAAAATGTCTCTAATAAATCAGATTTATTTGACTATAATAGAATTAATTTAATAATATGATATCAAATTGTAAAGAGTCTCTGGAGGTCATTTAGCTGAACTTCCCGCCTCCCTAAATGGGGAGGTACCTAGCCATCTCCAGGGGGATTGTCAAGGACATTTGCAGTGATTAAGGAGTTTACTACTTCCATCAAGAAACTTCTGTTTTCAGACAGCTCTGATTGTTAGAAAATCATTTCTCTTCTTATGACTAAACCTACATGTCTGTAATTTCCATCCTTGGGTCCCAGTTCTGGATCTACATAGAATAAATAGAATATGTTTCCCGCTTGTCTTCACCTCTTTCACCAAATGGGGGTGTTGCCATCCTTAGGCCAAACAGGCTCAGATCAGTAACCATTTCAAACTTTCTTGATAACTGTCCTTTCTTGTAGAGGCTTCTGCTTTAAAAAATTTCTTCCTTAAATATGCTAATAAGAACTGAACACAAGACCTGTATTTATTCTGGCAAGGACAAAAGACAAAATGCAGTTGGACTCTTAGTTCAGCTGATTTGGAAATTGTGTTCCTGTTAAAATTGCTTATATATATATATATACATATTTTTTTTTTTTTTTGCCACAATTATAGACAGTTAGATCAGCTGAATTTGCATCCAATTGAAATTCCAGGCCTTTACCCATGATTTGCTGTTAGACTCTTTTTCCTTTGTGTGGTTATAAAATTGGCTTTTTTAGTTTTTGTGCAAAGCAATTCATTTTTCCATATAAAACAAAATCATCAATTGCAACTCATTTCTTTCTAGATATTGTGATCCCTCTAAATCTTCATTTAAAGCTATGTAATTTATCAATTACTCCTAGATTTATGCATGTGAAAATTGATAAGTATGCCATTTGTATCTTAATCTAAGATTATGATAAAATGCTAATTAGGACCAAGCAAGAGCGTTAGAGAACATATTCTCCCCTCAGGCCCATAACTATCATTTATCCATATTCTATGCATAATTGTTCAAGTAGCTGGGAATCTATGTAGCAGTACCATCTTCCAGTTCATATTTCTCCATGATTTCTCCAACAATGCTAACAGAGACTTTACCAAACTCTATTGACATTTGATAATAAAGATTCTTTTAAAAAATTATTTTTCAGCTATGGAGGACCCTGAGGTACATGGCATTGTCAGGACCTGGTTTTTTTCTCTGTTTTGGATCTGCTTTCTTCCGGGTTGCCCTAACTGATGCAGATTGTCTCTACATGGTGGTCTTGAGCAAATCCAGGATTATATACACAAACCTCCATGGGTAGTCCATAGTTAGCAGATAAAGGCAGCACCCTGTCAGTTACAGAATTCTCTGATTGTTTCTCGCTGAGTCTGTGCTCATTCCTGAACCAATCACGATGGTCAGAGGGATGAGACACTCTCCAATGTGATTTTTTGGTGAAACTTTGATCATGGAAAATTTCAAGCATGTATGTAACAAAGTCGGTAGGGTAGTATAATGAACCCCTATGTACTATCACCAGGATTTAACACATCAATTAGATCCAATCTAGTTTCATTCTCTTCCTCTTACTCCCTCAATATTATTTTGAAGATAATCTTGGACATCCTATTACTTAATTTGTAAATATATCAGTATACATCTCTAAAACAAAAGGGCTTTTTAAAAAAGTAACCATAAAATTATCACAACTAAAAAAAAATCCCAATAATTCCTAATATCATCAAATATCCATCAGTGTTCAAATTTCCAATTCTCTAAAAAATGTTCTAAATTGTTTTAATAATATATTTCTTCAGAATCCAAATAAGATTCAAATATTATGGATGAATGATGTCTTTTAAATCTCTTAATCTCTAGGCTTCCTTCTTTCCCCCCTCTCTCATTTCTAGTCTGTTCTCTCTTATGCATATGGCACTTTTTTTTTTTTAATTTTTCAATTTCTTTGTTGAAGAACCTGGGTCATCTGTTCTAGAGAGTTTCCCACACTCTAGATTTTGCTGATTGCATCCCCTTGGTGGAATTTAGCATTTCCTATTTTCTGTAAATTCTTAAGTTGACCTAGCGGCTTGATCAGATTGAGTGACGATGTTATCAACATGACTATTTTATTACTGATGTTGTCCTCGTCCATAGGAGGTACGCAATGCATGGTTGTTAGCAGTCCCTAATATTCACTGTCTAGATAGATTATTGATCCATTTAGGTATGGTGGTATTTTACTTCTATCATTCCTTCTTCATTTATTACCCAGAGTATTTCTGTAAAAAGACACTTCCTTTTATTTTGATTTGGTTACCCTGTGGTATAATTGTATGGGAAAGCTAGTGTGAATGCCTGATTCTTTCCTTTTATTCTTCAGTTTTCATATAATGAACTGAATCATCAGCAAAGTGATCAATTTAGTTTAAAATTTTTTTTTGACTATTATTTGAACTAATAGTTTGAAATATATTTGTATATTTCAATTCACTGCAGTTTTTATTCAAATTGATGCTTCAATTTCCTCACTTTTGCTAGAGGGAGCCTTTTCAAATTGGCTTTTGAGTTATTCTGACTCCAACTTAACAGTCTTTGAGAATTTTCTCTGGTATGTCAAAATATTCCAGAGTCATCCAGAAATAAATCAGCCAGTTCTGTAAGAAGTCCTGGTTCCTTTAAGTGTGAACTGATGTATATATAGAGACTACAACTGGACAGTAGAAGTGCATATTGCTACTGGTTTGGACATTGTTTCTAAGTCTTTTCAGTGAACAGAGTTAGGATATATTGTTTAAAGATAAAATATATCATGAGTTTATTTCAACACTTCCTTGACTTTCCAAGTGAGGATAACAGGGTTTTTACTTGACTTCTTTCTTTCACCTATATCGCCTTTGTGCCATGGCAGGAATTACAGTTCTCCATGATGATGCTAGAAATTCTGGAATGCCCACATCTACTCATTCGCTTTATTTTGTATTAGATGCAAAATTTACAACATTACTTCAAATAATATTGATTAGTTAGAGCAGTTTAAGACACTATTTGCACTTTTCTTTTCCTTTAGGATAAAGAAATGTAAAGTTCAGTCCTGTAAACTTGAATTGGTGTGTTTTAAAGACTTTCGGAATAGTTCATCCAAGTGAATACATATTTAGGTTCATTTATTTCATTTTTAATTGAAGAGATTGATTTGAAATTTTAACATTGTTAATATTGTTTGGGAAAATATCGACATAGTTCCAAACTCAAATCTCAAAAAGGTATATTCAAAGAACTCAAACTCTTTCTCTGTTCCTTTCACTCTATTCTGTCTCTTTTCCTATAAAACCATTTTTTAAAAACTTATGATCTATTCTTGCATTATTTGTTTTTTGATCCTTCTTGAGTATACTTTTTGGTGTTTAGGAAGGTTGCATTTTTATACTAATGTTTACTTTTATACTAACACCTTTATATGATATTCTAAGTTCCTTTTTTTTTTTTAACTTTAGTTATTTACTATGGTTCTCTACTATTAGCAATACTGGAATTAGCTAGAAACCACTTTTTCCCATCCAGTCTTTCTCTACCAGCATTTGATCTAAAGTAATATTCTTTTATCCTAGGTTGAAGGCATAAGGCAATCAGAAAATCTATTCTACTTTCATGTTTTCTTCTCTTTATCTCCCCAGTTGTGATTGTTGTATTTTACCTACATTTTCAGGGCACAAAACTGTTATATACTATATTCTTTCCCTTATAACTATCACATAATTTTACTTCTACAGGTAAATATCTTTTCAGTGCTCACCATAGTGTCTGCCTCTTATCTCCATCTTTCAGAATGTTATTTTTGTTTTATACAATGTTCAGGATTTATAATTATACTTAGCAAGTGGAATAGAGAAAAGCGTTGTCTAATTCATTTTCCCAGAAGTCAGATGTTTAGGCCTTTAGGAAAAGCATTTTATGTTATTTATTTTGAAACAATCTCAGTCTTACATAAAGTTTCAAGTACCGTAAAAAGATTCTTTCTTTTTTTACTTACCTGAACTATTTGCTGATATGATGCCCTGTTATCCTCAAATACTTTACTGTATATTTTTAAAAGCAATGACGTTGATATATGAATCCTGATACACAACTCAGATTTTAATGATTATTCCAATTAATGTTCTTTATAATAAAGTTTCTGGGTCAAAAACTATATGTTATACTAGTTTTTATCTCTCTTTAGTCCACTTTAAGCTTGAAAGGTTTCTCAATCTTTCATTGAGTTTTATAACATTGACACTTCTGAAGATCACAGACAGGTTGTTTTGTAGAATAACCCTCAGTTTGGGTTCTTCTGATGTTAATTCGTAATTAGATTCAGTGTTTTGGGCAAAAATATTACAAACGTCACATTTTGTTCTTCTCTTTACATCTTATCAGGTGACTCCTGGTTTCATTTTCTCACATAGCTGATGGTGTTATCTGTGATTACTTGATAAAGTTGATTTGTGTATGATTTTCTCATTGTAAATTACTCTTTTTCTTCTGTAATTAATAAATATTTGGAGGAAGGTTGTACTTTAGAACTAGATAAATATCTTGATCTTTGTCAAACTTTCAACATAGTCCTTATTTATATCAGTCTGGATTCATGGATTTTGATTTTGTGTAATAGGTTATAATTTGTTAATGTCATTGCTTATTTTGATTCTCAAATTATCTGTTTTGACCATTGAGAGCTGCTTCAAGCTGGCTTTGACATGTTCTTATCATAATTTAAGTACTTTCTTACTTCCTGGCACAAGAAGATATTCCTGGCTTATTTGTACTGTCCCTACGCCGAGCTTGGAATCAGCCATTTCTCGAAGGATCGTTGGTTTCTTTTAGTGGAGAATGTTATTTAGAAACCAAGCTATGAGGGTTAGATGTGTTAATTGCTTTTTGGGTATCACTGTCTCTAGGCTGTCTTAGTGAACAGACCTAGGTGATATATGTGTACACATATGCATATTTACATCTATAGCTATCTATCTATATTGAAAACCATAGACTTTCATTGGTACCTCCAATTCCAATCCACTATTCCAGATTCACTTTAGTTTTCTCCCTTTGAAAATTTGTAGCTTCTCAGCTTTCCTGAGAGTAAGAAACCAGACTCCTCTTCTTAATATATTTACTTATTTTTATCATTTTCCTGCGTACATAACCAATATCCCACTGCTGCTGCTGCCTCTTCTACCTAATGTGGCTCTCTTCTTGATCCTTCCCTACTCTACATGGGGCCATCCTTCTGTTAGGAAACCCTTCATATCCTGCCTGTGCTTGAACTCCCCATGCTAAGCCACCTGCCAAACCTTTCGTGTCCACACTGCTTAGCACATTCAGGCTCTGAAACCCCGTGCTGGTCACCTCTTTGACCCGCTTTGTGGATGTCCTCTTCACTCTCCTCCGGCTGTTACACCTTACTATGGGCCACTGCTTTTTCCCCTTCCTACCGCTGTTGAGGTGCCTTCCAGCTTGGTTCCACCTAATGCCTTCGGAGTGAGTTGTTCGGGTAGGTAAGAGAAGTGAAAAAAAAAAAAGGGGGAAGAAGAAAAGGGGAAAGTGCAAAACTGACATTAGGCTATTTTTAAAAGAAATGTTTCTGTCATGCATATCCTCCTTGTTGACATTCGACATGTTGTGCCAATTTTATGTGGAATGTAACTTGAGGATTATCTGCACATCATTTTGTTAGATATGATGCCCTGAGTTTTGGGGCTGTGAATATAGTTTCCTATAAAAACATCAGGTGAAAAACATTATACTGAGAGATATATATGTTTCATGAAGTTTGAGTATTAAAAACCAAGTGGCATTCTACTAGCAAAATGTTAACTAGGGAGATGTTCTACGGTTGCCTGATTAGCAAATATAACCAAACAGCATAGTAAAATAATAATATTCTCTGACCAAGTGGAACCTTATTCCAGATATATCAGAATGGGTCAATATTAGGAAATCTATTTATTGATCTCTGTGTTAATACCTTTTAAGAGAATGCTCGTGTTATCTTAGATGATGGAAAAACATTTGATAAAATCCATTCTTGACAAACATCAATTTTAAAAATAAATATATAGTTATCTCAAACCGAAAATCAGCATCATGATTATTGGTGAAATACTAGAAAAATTTCTGCTTCATCAGGAATAAGGCAAGGATGCCCATTAACATGCAGATTATTAAAGTTTTTTCTCAGAGTTTAGGAATGCAAATGGATGAGAAAAAAGAAGCAGAAAATAACAAATAAAAAGCATAATAATATAATTATCTACAGATGTTATAATTGTCTGTTTGAAAATCCAAGATAATTAACCAAAAAAACACTATAAATAAAAAGAATTCAATAAGATGTCACAATATAAAAATTAATACACCAAAATCTGTTGCCTTCCTATAGATAAACAAAGCCAGTGAGAAAAATGCTGGCTAAAAAGATCCCATTTATAATAGAAACAACAAAAACAATGTAATTATAGGAATAATTTAACGAGAAATGTTCAAGAGGAAAAAAATGTATAAACATTAACGAGAAATGTTCAAGAGGAAAAAAATGTATAAACATTACTGACAGTTACAAAAAATAATTCAAACATATGAGAAAGCTTACCTTCTTTTTCGTAGGAATATTCAGTCTCAGAAAGATGTCATTTTTCTCATAAATTAATATATAAATAAAATGCTATCCCCCCAAAATATCAACAGGCCTTGATTTAAGACTTAACCAAGGTGATTGTGAAATTCACGTGGAAAAATTAAGAAATAAATATATCGAAGAGAAACCTGAGAAAGAAGAGTCACAGGAAATCAATTTTGAAACTGTTATAATTAAGATAGGGGGCTGGCCTGGTGGCACAGTGTTTAAGTTCGCATGTTTCACTTCGCCGGCTGGGGGTTCGCCAGTTTGGATCCCAGGTGAGGACCTACGCACCACTTGCCAAGCCATGCTATGGCAGGTGTCCTACATATAAAGTAGAGGAAGATGGACATGGATATTAGCTCAGGGCCAGTGTTCCTCAGCAAAAAGAGGAGAATTGGCAGCAGATGTTAGCTCAGGGCTGATCTTCCTCAAAAAAAAAGAAAAAAAAAAGACAGGATGGTACTAATGTATGAGTAGACAGATTGATGGAATTGAAAAGATTCCAGAAATAGATCCAAATGTTATGGAAATTTAGTATGTGTTAGAGATGAATTGCATCTAATAGTGGAGAAAACACAAGTTATTTAATAAATGGTTTTGGGCTAACTGAGTAACCTTGTGGAAAAATGTCATTGTCTGTCTTCTTCCATCTAAAGAAATTCCAGTGAGGTTAAACACTAAAATATCAAGAAGAAATTATGAAAGTTATAGAAGACCACATAAAAGAGTTATATTTGGACAACTGGAGTAGAGAAGGCTTTCCTAAATATGACACAAAATCACGGAGACGCTAAAATCAAAGAGGGATAAACTAGATTTCATCAAAATTTAAGAAGCAAACTCAACAACAACAAAAACTTATAGCGACGTCAACACATAGTCACGTGAGATATTTCACGCACATATCATACACAAAATCTGAATTTTTATAACATGTAAAGAATACCTTCAAATGAAGAGAAAATGACCAACAAAAAGGCTCCGTACAGGCTGTGAAGATTATGCGCCGTGTAATTCCAGGGGAGCCATTCACATTGAAGTGACTCTTACACAGCTCATTGCAGCCCCAGTCAACAGCCCAGTGGAAATATGTTTAAAGGACATAGAAAAAGTGATATGCAGGAAATAACTATCTTGGCCCTTAAACATATGAAAAGATAATTAAGGTTATTCATAGAAAAAGAAATGGAAATTGAATTTATAATGTTATCTTTTCTTTTGATTTATTTTCTTGGCAAAATTAAACATGAAAAAAATTGATACAGTGAAGTAGTTAACCTCATGTATAGTTGAAGAAATGTAAATTGGTTCAACCTCAATGAGGCCAGTTTGACAAATATTTATTAAAAATTAAAACGTGAATATCCTTTGATTCAGCAATTCTATTTCTAGGAATTTATTCCTCAAATATATTTGCATATGTTTCCAATGACACCCTACAAAGATATGCATTACAACATGGTCTGTAGTAGCACAGAATGAGAACAATTTAAATATCTATCAACAGAGAAGTAATTAAGAAATTAATGGTAATCCATTAAATGGAATGCTATGTCAGCGCTAAAAAGAATGAGGCAGTTTTGAATGTATTAATATGAAATAATTCCCTATTTCTCTCTTTCTCTCCCATCTCTAGCTCTCTCTCTCTATCTCTCTCTCTCTTTCTATCTCTGTTTCTGCCTCTCTCTGTCTCTGTCTCTATCCCTATCTTTCCCTATCCGTTCCTATCAATAGGTAAGTGAAAAAAGATTTAGAATAGGTAAATCATCATTTCTGAGTGTGCGTGTGTTTTTATGTTTGTATCTCCACGTGCTTGCCTATGCATTGAATATCTTCAGCAGAGCATCCAAAAAATTGGAAACCTCAGTTGACTCTAGGAAAGCTGACTGAGTGGCTGAGACAGTGGTAGGAGGACACTTACATGTATCTCATAGGACACATTTTGTTCCTTTTGCATTTTTCCTCCCACACATATAATATCTACTTTAATTAAATATGGTGTCTATTTCAATTGCATAATTGACACGTAAAGATATAGACTGGGTAGCTGCTGAATGACAAATGTGAATCAGTTTGGAGTGTGTTTATCAATAATTATCAAACAAATGCAGCAAAGGACTACAGAAAATCTATCTAAACTCACATGTAACACATCATACACAACAGAGGATGTCTTGTTAAACATTTTCAGTCCCTATTAGAAATTAGCATGTAGTGATAGCTCTTTCTGAATAAAAGGAGAGGAAAGTAACAAAATTGATTAGCAAATACATTTAAACAAAGACAACCAAATGTGCCTAAGCCATAACTGTGAGAGTCCCAGGGGGTGGATTGAGATTATGCTATTCACCCTGCTTCCTCCTCTGTGCATTCAGAACATCTATTAGAGAACATACTTTCCATTTTATTATTCTATAGTTTGTTTATCCAGGAATTACTTTTTGTGGATTGAACCTCTGTCCCATCACTTACCAGATGTGTGAACTTAAAGAGTTTTCTCAACCTCCTTAAGCCTCAGGTTCTCCATATGCAAAAGGATGATAATAGTAGTCCCTAACTCTAGAATAGATATATGTAAACTGTAGTCGATTTATGTAAAGCATAATACATATATAACATATACAACAATAAATGTTCCATATGGTTCCTCCCTCCAACTTTCCTTCCTTCCTTTTCTTTGTCCTTGTCTTTCTGTCACCTGTGTGTTGCTCAGTGTTTTCTACATTCCTTTCTTCTTCCCTTCCATCCTCCTTTCCTCCCTTCTTTCTTTCCCTTTTTCTTCATATATTTATTTATTTCTCTCTTGAATTATCCAAAAATACTTTGAGTTGGTCCACAAATCACAAGGTGTAGCCACTGTAGACTAATTCATGGCCATCTCCTACAATAGGTTTAGTGTGGGTAGGATCAGATGCAAGGCTATTCTTTGACTATTGTCCTGGGTCCCAGAGCCCTTTGATTTCACTGCTCCCCTCGCTTGAATGAGTCCTTCTGATGCACTGTGACCCTCAGGCTCCTCTGTCCTGCCTTTTCACTTTAGCAACAGTTAGTTCTTGGTCATTTTGTCCACCAGTAGACATCAATCCTCCCACTGGGCTGCCATCCCAGTTCTCACTTGTATTTCATGGCTGGATCTTCCTGCATTTTCCCAGAGCAAGTTCACATAAAAGGCATCGTTAGAGATCGAGGAGGAGCATGTACTACAGATAATTGTTAATACTTTACAAAAGTAAGACATGATCTAATTCCCCCATTTATGCTGCAAAAAGTACCTGGCTTTTAGCATAATTGGTTGTACCCATCAACGCTTTTCCTACTTGTCCTTTGACACAGTTGGAACCCCAATAACTTCCTCTAAGACTTTTCCTGTCCAAAAATATGTCCAAGATGGCAAAGCCTCCTCCTGTGCTGCTGAAGACTGGTTTGTCTGCCTTTCTCCCCCAGAACCAGCTACATAATTTATATTCACTCATGTCTCAGCATTCACTTACATAGTATCAGGGTAAGCATGCCCAGATCACTCAGTTTGGAAGTTAGGTTTCTCTAGAAACCTGATTTCTTTAGAAATACCAGTCTATGGAAATACCTGGCCTGTGGGACTTCTGCAGAGGGACTCAGAAGGTGCAAAGATGGGGAGCACGGCAAGTGAAGCACTCAGGAGCAGGGAGAAGCTGCCTAACTGGACCAGCTTGAGGAGGAATGCAGGCTTATGCCTTCTGGTGGCAGGAGAAGGGTGAGGGCCCTTTGACTTAGAGGACTAACACAGTCGCAGATAACAAGGAAAATTACAGTTTCCCAGCCCTGGTGAGGGGATTCAGAGGATATTAAAACATGAAAATGATCCATTTTCAGGCAGAACGTATTCAGCTGAACTTTCCTAAATTTGAGAAACAGAAAACAGATGACATTTTATGTGTTTTTATCTCAAGTAACACGGGGCTAAAAACTGATTAGAAGAATAAAAATTACGATGAAAATCATGTAATGGATTTCTAGACCAAATATTAAAAATAAACTAGATTATTTGTTACTTTAAGTTTTTTTCCAGTTCTCTTATTACAGAGAATAATGGATTATAAAGAAATGATCTGGGGCTGGGCCCATGGCCGAGTGGTTAAGTTCGCGTGCTCTGCTTTGGCGGCCCAGAGTTTCACTGTTTTGGATCCTGGGTGCAGACATGGCACTGCTCATCAGGCCATGCTGAGGTGGCGTCCCACATAGCACAACCAGAGGCACTCATGACTAGAATATACAATCGTGTACTGGGGGGCTTTGGGGAAAGAAGAAAAAAGGAAAAAAAAAAGAAGAAATGATCCCTCTAAGAATGACAAGAATTCAAGGGTGTTGGAAGCAACATCTGGTGATAGTTTTAATTTTCTTCTTAAGAGTTGCTCATCATTGTATGACCCTGCCATCATGTGAGTGGCTGTAGAATCACTTCTTCGAATTTGTTTACTGGCTGCAGTGTTAGCCCTGTCAAGATTCTGACTAGTGTTTCTTTCTAAATAGTTTGGTTGTTAATGTTTAGCTAGATTAATAACACTAGTAAAAAATTTAGTAATATACGCTGAGTCAAAGACACAACTTTCTAATGATTAAATCACATATTTGTTTACTTATTCTTATTTTCTGTTTAATTCTCTGACATAATGTCTGTTGGAAATATGTTAAATCTTTTATGCTCAACAGACTCTCTGTTTAGATGATTTTACTTGTCCTCAATATCATACACTTTTTTAATCTCTGGAAAGGCTGCTGTTTATCTGAGAGCTGTATTCTCTCAGACCACACTTATCCCTGCCAGTTCCTTGTCTGACTCACAGCTGTCATGTTCTTGATGTGCTCTGACAGGTTACCTGCTGGCTCTCTCAAAGATGGGGGAACATTCTATCATATTTAACATTTAAATGATCCATGAGCATATTTTCCTTCTCCTTTGTATACTAAAGCCTTGCCTGACTATACCAGCATCTGATTCAAAAGCATTTCCTTAATATAGTTAGATACGCCCACTGCCATTCTCTTCTGTCAATCTCAACAGCAGGCAGTTTCATATAATATGACTTGTGCAATGAAATGTGCCACCAGTGTCTCTTTCCTGCCACCCTATTCCATGGAACTGGCTGGATTATATCCTCCAGTAATTGTGTTCTTAAATGTACATGTGCCACTTCTCAAACTGACCTTTTTACAGTCCTTGCCTGCTACCACATGGAACTTCTGTCCCATCTTCCCTTTCCTCTTTGTCTCTCTGTATGACAGCGACATAGCTAGAAGGCCGTGCAGCATAATAAAATAAACCTTGGTTTAGGATGAAAAAGATTTGATTTCTAATTTTCAATTTTCCACTTATTAGTCATGTAAGTCACATCACCTTCAGTTTTCTCGCCTGGAAATTGGGAATAATACTGTCTATATCGTGAGTACATTTGGGCAGACTTAATGCGTTAATATGTAGGTGGGTCTGGCTGATGCACAGTATAGTAGCGACAATTACTGAGGCAAGGAAATCCATGGATTTTTGAAGTAAATTCTCATAAGTAAAGGATCAGGGAGACCAGTCAGGACGTGACTTCCACGGTTCATATGAGAGATGCGGAGGGCCTGTCTTAGTCCATTTGGGCCATTGTAACAAAAATACCATAAACTGGTTGGGCTATAAACAGCAGACATTTATTTATCCCAGTTCTGGAGGTTAGAAAGTCCAGCGTCAAGGTGCTCACATGTTCGGTGTCTGGGGGAGGCCCACTTCCTGGTTCATATACTGCATCTTTTCACTGTGTTCTCACCTGGTGGAAGGGGAAAGGAACCCCTCTGGGATCCCTTTTATAAAGACACTAATCCTATTCATGATGGCTCCATCCTCATGACCTAATCACCTCCCAAGGGCCTCACCTCCAAATACCATCACATTGGGGAATATGGTTCAACATATGAATTTTGGGGGACACAAACATTCAGACCATAGCAGGACCTTAACATAGGTGGAAGCAATAAAAAAGAGAGAGCATAGGATGCATATGAGATGTCCTAAGATGACAACTTAAAAGAACTTGGTTAATTGGTTGAGCATCAAGAAGGAGTGGTGATAACTTTCTTGTTTTTATCTAACACTATGGTGATGTTAATCAGAGTAGAGAATAAAGAGGGCTGGCCATTTTTAGAACAACATATTGAGTTAGTTTTGGATGTGTTAAGTTTGATTTGCTTGTAGGACATAATGGATTCTTAACAAGATTTTATAAGTGAATGAATAAAATATCTGATTGAGAATTGGGTATATGACACTGAATCTCAGGAGAGTTTCTGGGATGGCGAGGCATGATTTGGCAATCATTACTACCTAGTGGGAGGTGAAGCTGTGGGAATCAATGAGACCTCCAAGAGGAATATGTCAAGTGAGACAAGCAAGGTGGCAATTGTTGAACTCATGGAGTTTTTAATTTCATGTTTCAAACACCAGTACCCAAGATTTCAAAAAATAATATTGCTCATTCAGTTTGTTTTCCGTACTGAGTAGTACTTCTAGATAGTAACATGCTTTGTTAAGACAGCACTGTGTCAGGTGTAGCACTTGCATAATTTTCTGCTTACTGGATACCTGATTCTTATCCATAACAAGTAGTATCCACCACTAATTCACTATAAATATTTCCTTGCCATTGACGTTAATAGAAACCATTGGGTTCTAACAGCTTTTAAGGAAAAAAAATAATGTTTATAAAGTCAGGAAGCAGATTACAATTATAATGTTGAAATGTGAAAAATATATGCATCATGGAGCTGAATTAATATAGTGTATTTTTATAGCTATACCAGGAAAATTGTTTAACTTATAACTTTATAAAGGACCACGCTATGAGATGAAAATTGCATATATTTTACTACACAGACAATTCAAGCATAATTCAAGGTATCATAATTCAAGACAATTCAATGTAAATACTTTATGGCAGAGAGCTATTTTCAAATTTTATTATTTCTTCACTAAAATAACCCCTAATAAGAAAATTAAAGAGAATAGTCATTTGTTCTATAGACTTTCTCTCTTTTTCCGTTGTTCTAAACTACGATGGTTCTTTCCTGTGTGTGTGAAGCAATTTGGTCCAAAGCTATTCTGAGTACAAGGTCCTTTTTACTCCTTGTGACTTGCATTCACCTTTTTAATCTAATGGTGTTAAAGTGTTTTTTGTTTTTAATATTAAGGCTGTATCAGCTGGTTTCTTAAGGAGGAGATTTATTGGTTTCCAGATTCCACTTTTGTACATGAAGTCTCACAAATAGGAACATTTCTACACTGCTTATTACAATATTTCAATGGAATGATGGTTTTTGCATTTTTCTAATATGAGTTAGTTACATGAAGTAAAGTCAGAAGTGAATGATAAATTAGAAAATAAGAACATGGGTTTTCAATTCCTCTTCCTTCCTCAATCTTCATTAATAAACACCTGATCAGTATCTTATGTGCTCATATTCCAAGGTATTTTCACTAGCCATGTTAGTATGTTATCTATCACCAATTTTATCTAAGGCTAAGGTCTCTCTGCAGAAAGGTGTAGCTCTCTTCCAGCACTTTGCATGACTTGTGTGTCTAGGAAATATGAATACTCTCATCTCCCAGTAATGTGAATTTAACAGTATTTCTGAGGTCAAGGATTTAGAGGGAAACCCTTATAAATGTTTATAAAACTTCATTGGTGGACTGTTTGTATATATTAATTGTATTGTTTGACTGCCCAGAACATTTTTGCTGTATCTTTTATTAAGAGAGAGTTGTCAGCCTCACTTCTATCACCAATTGCAAGTTGGGGGGCTGTTCCCCAAGCCACACCCTGTTTTAATTCATTAGAAATGCTCACAGAACTCACCAAAAGCTCTTATACTCACAGTTGCAGTTTATTACAGGGAAAAGATACCAATCAAATCAGCCAAGAGAAGAGATCCATAAGGCAGAGTCCAGGAAAAGTACCAAACATGGAACTTCCGGTCACCCTCTCTCTGTGCGTCCAGGAGAGTGTTACTTACTGGCATCAAGGTGTGACAATACACGTGGAGTATCGCCAACTAGGGAAGCTCACCTGAGCCTTGGTGTCTAGTATCTTTCTTAGGGACCCATCATGTAGGAATGGTTGGCTGCCCACATGGCTGACCTGTGTCCAGCCCCTCAGGAGGTCAAGCTGCAAGACCCAAAGCGCCCACTTCAAGTCATGTGGTTGGTGTGGCTCAGATGCCCTGCCTAAATCACATTGTTACTATCTTGCTGAGCCAAGGCCGCCGGGAAAACATACAGATAGTCTGTGGTGTCTTTCATTAACCTTTCTGTCATGTGTGCAATAGGAGACAATCGAGAGTATCATAAAGAGAAGAAGGGAGACAGAAAACAAGGGTGAGATACAGACATGGAGATGGAAGTACAAGTGAAATTAGAACCCCACTTGAGGCTCTGAATCAGGATGAGGCCACTTGTGGATCAGTTGGGGACACCCCTGAATTCCTCATAGTATATATGATTAAATTTCATTGTTTGCCTCAAATATTTTGAGGTAGAGTTTCTTACTTGCAACAGAAAGACCTCTGACTGATACAGGGATCCAAAGCATAAACATCAGCTGTTATTGGGAAGGGAAGTAACTTGACACGGAGAACTCTCAGATAACTGAAGCCCTTAGCCCTAGGTGAAGGGACAAACAGGCCGTTCCTTTCTATTAAATTCTAATGACCCAGTCACAGCATTAATCCCTAGGGCTTGAGACCCTTTTTAAGCTGAACTCGCAGTCTTTTGCATTGCTTGTCAACCAGGTCCTACATCCTTCACAAGTCACACTGGCTGTGCGCTTCCTAAGTTTCTTTAATAAAGCCTTAGAAGAGAGACTGCATCAAAAAGCTCTGGAAAGTCTAACTTGCCATTAGACACTCCTATATCCACTCTTTCATTAAAAGGTAATTCATGAGCGAAGAAATTTGCTAAAACAGATTTCGGAAACAGAAGCGAAGCTTAAAATAACAATGTTTAATATAAAATGTGTTAAAAGTTAGTAATGGCTCTGAAGTACAAGCCATGCCTCGCTGGTGTTTAGGTCTTTAAAAAAATAGATGTAACCTATGTTTCAATCTTTATCTATAGTGCAGGCCCAGAGCATCAGTTTTAGGAGTCTAACATTGGACATCCCCCTGACAGGACTCCTGCGACTGTGTGCTCTTTCTAACATGTAGTAATCTATCTCACACGTGTAATACAACAAAAGCTCTTAAGGTTAGTGCACACAGGCACACACACCTCACAGAGCTCTGACGCTTAAGCCTGCAAGGTCAGATTCAGAAACATATAGCAATATTCTTGGATAGTTGGTGATGACTCCGCAGCTTTATGTACTTCTCTTTACAGCACTAACCAAAAGAAAGTCCAAATGTCTACCAAGAATAGAATGAATAAACTGTAATATAGACATAGGATGAAACACCATATCACAATGAACATGATAAGTTGTGGATACATATGAGTGAATCATAAGACATACTATTGAATTAAAGAAGCCAAACATAGTATAATAAATATTTTATTATCCTATTTATATAAACTTCAAAAAACAAGTAAAATGGAACTATATTGTTTAAGAGTGTACAATTAGGTAGTAAAACTATCTAATGAATACGTAGAAATTGATTTCCATAAAACAGCATATTGGTACTGCTAGGGAGGAGGGAAGGGATTTGTTCGAGAAGGAACATGCAGACAGCTTCTGGAGTCCTGTTGATATTCATTTCTTGACTTGGGCAAAAGTTAAACAGGTGCTTATTTATTGAACTACACTTTTATGCTTCACACATTTTTCTCTCCATAGGTGACAATCCAGATACAAGAGGGTTAAAAAATGACTGTTAGCAATATGGTCCCTGGTGCAGAAGAAGGAAGGAAAAGAGAACAGAAGTCTGCTGCTCCTCGTCCCCAGGCAGGACTGAGCCCTGGATTCTGCTTCTAGTGAAATGACCTTGGGTGACTTGGGTCTCAGAGGAGAGGAGAGATGAGAGTGGTTCTTGCTGAGAAGGGGGCAGAGCTGTGGGCTCTTTTCTGGATCCTCCTTTTTACCTCTAGAGGAAGCACATGGGGCCTCTGCCCAGTAACCCTGTCCCATAGCAGTGGGACATAGCAGCCCATTACCTCCTCTATTTACAAGGGCCCAGCTCCCCACCCTCCTATCACCAATTCTCTTGGCATAAAAACCAGACAGAATAGGACACAGTTAAACCCCTCAGCCAGCACCTTGACCTCTCTCAGTCAGGCCCCCAGCCTCCTCTTCTGCGTCAAAGAAGATGCACCTACCTCCCTTGGCTTGGGTGAACGTAGGGGCAAATCCTCTCAGTTTGGATCCTACAATAAGTCCATTTTTCTTTATCTCCACTTCACAGTACTTCCCTCCCCAGGGACAAAGGAAAAAGAAAATAACTCCTGCTGTGGCTATTGGAAGTCATCAGCAAACTTCCCCCACTGAGCCCTTCTGTTCTAAAATTTGGCTAGCAATTCTCCTAGCAACAGAATTAATGACTCCCACCAGAATTTGCTGGAGATATAACCGTTCTCACTGAAATGATAATGTGATCTTCCCTTGCCCAAATTTGTGATCAAGAAGATCTAAGACTGCTTTGGAGTGAGGGAATCTGTGGTAGAAATGTTTGTTACTTTGTAATGTTTTTCAAGCTTGAGCTATTTCATTAAATTATTCTACAATTATCGATTGAAGGAACACCTTACATGGTAAAAATGATATTGATCCCTCTGGGGATGTAAAAATGAGTAGGTAAGAGTCCCTTCCATTCTCTAAAGAAATGCATTATTCGGTGGAGGTGAACAAGATAAAAACAGTAATAACACAAGTTAGAACATGAAAGGGATTGAAAGACACTGCCTACAGAGTTCAAGGGAGGGAGAGATAGCATTAATTTGGAGAAAACTGTGTAGACTTCAGAGAGGAGATGGCATTTGGTGTGGACTGGAAGCAATTAGTTTGTTGATCAGGAGAAGAGTTTCCACGTAGAAGGAACAGTACAAGTAAGACACAAAGGCAAGAGCTATGGGGCATAGTCTGGGGTTCCTGGAGTGTAGTGAACGTGCAAAAGCCCTGGGACCAGATTGTAAAGGTACTGAATGTCCAGCTAAACTTTTGTCGGTAGATCTTGTTGTTCTAAGGCTAATGTTCTATTTCCCTAATTGCTTCTGCATTTATTAATTGGAATGCGTCTTTAAGAAAAAGCTGTTCCTCCTCCCCCTTTAGTTGATTACATCACTGGTTTGTGTCAATGTGGACTCATAGATGTTTGTTCTTTGATCATAATCCAATGCTACTATTATTTATTTTTTGCTCAAATTTTCCCAATTTTGGCCCTCAAGTGCTCTTACAGGTTGGCTCCTATGTCTTTTTCATGTATTTTCATCCTCCTATATGGTCCCCCCTCTTTTGAGCACTTCCTTTCTTTCTAGACCACTAGATGCTCCAGGCTTATCATGGATTTTCCCTGCCCCACCTTGGAAATTAACCACTTCTCTAAGAAGCCTGATTCCTTTTACTGGAAAATAGTATTTATAAATGAAGATCTAGGTGCTAGGTGTGCAAATTGCTGTTGAGCTATCATTGCTCTCAGCAGACAGAGCTAAAAAATATCTGTATGTCTACCAAGCCATATACACATACCACATACGTATTTAATTATATGTCAGTCTATCTGAATAGATATTAAAAAGCAAAACCTCCCCTAATCTGGTACGTCTAATTCCAACCCAGTAACCCAGGGTTTGCTCTAGCCATCCACCTTTACTTATTTGTAGCTTCTTCCTCCAACAGTGAGAAACCTGACTGTCAATGTCTGCAATACATTTACTCATTGTTTAAGCTAGTATACATAGCAAGTTGTTGCTGAATTATTACTAACTCATACCACTGTGAAAAACAAGTCACCTCAGCGGTTTTGTCTTTAGTGTTATAATATTCAGTTGAACACTGATTTTCAAAGCCACTTAGGTCAATTCATTTCTTCCCAACCACTTCAGTGTGGTTATGTCATCCATTTGAATCATAGTTAGATGTGTTTGTCACAGTCTGCATTCCATCTGTGGTTCTTCTCACAGCATGGTTGATATTATAAAATTTGCATGCAGTAAAATTCACTCCTTGTGGTATACAGTTCTTTCGTTTCTGAAAATGCATAGAATACCAAAAAAGAACAGTTCCATCACCCCAAAAGTTGCCTTTTGCTGGCCCTTTTTAGTCAACTCCTTCCTCATACAGCCCCTGACAAACCTTACTAAGTCTCAACAACTTTGCCTTTTCCAACATTTTACATAAATAGGATCACACAATATGTAGATTTTTAGGTCTGGCTACTTTCACTTAGCAAAATCTATTTAAGGGGCATACATGTTGTTCATGAATCAATAGCTCCTTTTTATTGTTGTGTAGTGTTCCATTGTATGGAAATGTTGGCTCGCCATTCACTTATTGAAGGACATCAAGGTTGTTTCCAGGTTTTTGCCGTTATGAATACAGCTGCTATAAGTGTTCATGTACAGGTTTTCCTGTGAAGGTAAGTTTTCCTTTCATTTGGGTAAATGCCTAGGAGTAGGACTGCTGGGTTGTATGGCAAGTATATGTTTAATTTGTAAAAGAAAAAAGAAAGAATGAAGGAAAACAGTGAAATTATTTTTCTAAAGTGGCTGTACCATTTTTCATTCCTACCAGGAATGAATGATAGTTCCATTTGTTCTGCATCCTGACTGGCACTTGTTTTGTTTTGTTTTTAAATATGGCCGTTGTAGTAGGTAAGTAGTCATATCTCAGTGGGGCTTCAGTTTGCATTTCCCTAATGGTTAATGTTTTTGAGCATCTTTTCATTTGCTTATTTACCATCTGTATATCTTCTATAGTTAAATGTCTTTTCAGGCGTTTCGCCCATTTTATTGGGTTGTTTTCCTATTGTTGAATTTTGAGGGTTCTGTACATATTATTGATATAAATCCTTTATCAGATATGTAGTTTATGAATATTTTCTGCCCAACTAATAGTGTTTTTCAGGAAGTAAACAAAACAATTATAATTGTAATTTATCCATGTTTTCTTTATGGATTGTGTTTGGTGTCATATCTTAAAATTTTTTCCAAATTCAAGTTCATGAAGATTTTCTTCTAGACATTTTATAGTTTTACTTTTTACATTTAGGTCTATGATCTATTTTGGGTTACTTTGTGTGAAACGTTTGGGGTCTTTTTAAGGCATATTTTTGTGAATATGGATGTGATTGCTCCAGTAGCATTTGCTGAAGAGATTACTCTTTCTTCAGTGAATTGTTTTTGCACCTTTGTGAAAATCACTTGGCTCTATTTATGTGGCTCAATTTCTGGGCTCTGTATTCAGTTCTGTTGATCTTTGTGTTCATTCTTTTGCCAAATCACATTTTCTTGATTGCTTTGGCTTTACAGTAAGTCTCGATATCAGATAGTGTGAAATATTCAAGTTTGTCGTCCTTTGCCCAAAATATTTTGGCTATTCTATTTCCTTTACGTTTCCATATACATGTTAGAATCAGCTAGTTGATATCTTTCAATTGATACCTATTTTATCAGATTGGAAGGAATTGACATCAATATTAAGTTTTCCAATCCAGGAACACAATATCTCTCCATTTATTTAAGTTTCCTTTGATTTTTTTCCCCCAGTGTTTTGTTGTTTTCTTCATAGAGGGCCTGAAGATGGAGTTGATAGATTTCAACATAAGTGTTTCACTTTTGGTAGTATTTTAAGTGGAATTTTAAAGTTTTAAATTCTAAGAGCTCATTCCTAATATATAGAAGTACAGTGGGTTTTTGTATGTTTCCTTTTTATACTTTTAATATAATCTTGAGTAATGCCCCTATTTTCATTCCTGATAGGACAATTTGTGTGATTTCTCTCTCTTTTTTTTACTATCAGTCTGACTAGAGGTTTATCAATTTCATTTATTTGAAAAGAACCAGCTTTTGATTTCATTGATATTTTGTATTATTTTTCTTTTTCCAATTTCATTGATTTATTCTCTTATCTTGATTTTTGTCTTCCTTTTACTCTCGGTGTTTAATTTTCTCTTCCGTCTCTAGTTTCTGAAGGTGGGAGCTATGATTATTGATTATGGTATGATTTTTAATTTTCTAGTCTAAATATTTGATGCTACACATTTCTCTCTAAATACTGATTTAGCTGAATTTTACATATTTTCAATTTAATATTCATTTAGTTGAAAATTGTTTTTAATTTCTCTTGAAACTTATTTTAGACCTGTGGATTATTTAGGAGTCCATTGTTTAATTAGCAAGTATTTTGGTATTTTCCAGAAATCATTCTGTCATTGATTTCTTCTTTTTTATTGTGGTAAAATACACATAACATAAAATTTACCATCTTAACCATTTTTAAGTGTAAAGTTAGTGCTATTAAATACATTTATAATGTTGTGCAACCGTCACCGTCATCCATCTCCAGAATTCTTTTCATCTTGTAAAACTGAAGGTCCATACCTATGAAATGTAACACTCCTTTCCTCCATCCCCTCAGCACCTGACAACCACCATTTTACTTTCCATCTCTATGATTTTGACTGCTCTAGCATATCATATAAATGGAATCATAGAGTATTTATCTTTTTGCGACTGGCTTATTAAACTTAACATACTATTTTCAAGATGCATCCATGTTGTAGCGTATGTCAGAGTTTCCTTTCTTTTTAAGGCTGAATAATATTCCATAGTATTTATATACAACATTTTAATTATATATTTATCTGTTATCAGACACTTTCGTTGCTTCAATGTTCTAGATACCATGAATAGTGCTGCTATGAACATGGATATACAAATGCCATTTTGAGACCGTGCTTCAATTCTTTTGGGTATATATCCAGAAGTAGAATTCCTGGATTATACGGTAGTTCTAGTTTTCGTTTTTTGAGGAACTGTCATACTATTTTCCACAGCAGCTGTATCATTTTACATTCTCACTAGCAGTGCACAAAGGTGCCAATTACTCCAGTTCCAGCCAACACTTGTTTTTTTCTGTTTTTATGATAGTAGTTATCCTCATGGGTGTTAGGTGGTATCTCATTGTCATTTAAATGTGCATTTCCCTAATGACTGGAGATGTCGAGCATCTTTTCATCTGCTTATTGGCTATTGTCTTTGGAGAAATATCTATTTAAGTCTGTTGCCCATTTTTGAATCTGATTTTTTTTGTGGTTGAGTTTTGGGAGTTATTTATATATTCTAGATATTAGCCTTTTGTCCAGATATATGATTTGAAAATATTTTCTCCCATTCTGTAGGTTGTATTTTCACTCTGTTGATTGTGTCTTCTGATGCACAGAAATTTTTAATTTTCATGATGTCCAAAATGTCTATTTTTCCTTTCGTTGACTATGCCTTTGATATTGTACTTGAGAAATCATTGCCAAATCTAGTGTCATGAAGCTTCTCCACTATATTTTCATCTAAGAGTTTTATAGTTTTAGTTCTTACATTTAGGTCTTTGATCCCTGTTTTGAGTTAGTTTTTGTATGTGGTGTTAGGTAAGAGACCAACTTCATTGTTTTGTGTATGGATATCCGATTTTACCAGTACTATTTGTTGAAAAGATTGTCCTTTCCCCATTAAATAATTTTGGCACCCTTGTTGAAAATCATTTGACCATATATTTGAGGGTTTATTTCTGGGTTCTCTATTCTATTCAATTGGTTATATGTCTGACCACTATGCCACTTTTATTCAACATGGTACTGGAAGTTCTAGTGAGGAAAATTAGGCAAGAAAAAGAAATAAAACATCCAAATTGGAAAGGAAGAAGTAAAATTAATCTCTGTTCACAGATGATATGACCTTATATATAGAAAACCCTAAATAGTCCACAAAAAAAGTTAGAACTAATAAATGAATTTGGCAAAGTAGCAAGAAACAAAGTCAACACAGAAAAATTAGCTGCATTCCTATACGATAACAATGAACAATCTGAAAAGGAAATTAAGAAAACAGTTTCATTTACAGGAGCATCCAAAAGAATAAAATAATTAGGAATTAACCAACCAAGGGGGTGAAAGACTTATAAAATGAAAATTATAAACCACTGCTCAAAATAATTTAAGGAAGACAAATAAATGGAAACATATTCATGTTTATGAATTGAAAGACTTAATATTGTTAAGATGTCAGTACTACTCAAAGTGGTCTACAGATTCAATGCACTTCCTATCAAAGTCTCGATGATGTTTTTTGCAGAAGTAGAAAAACTAAATCTAAAATTCATATGGAATCTCAAGGGACCCTCTCCCAGTTCTGCACCATAAAAAAGATTTTCTCGATGTTTTCTGTGAAGATATGTTAAGTGCACTTCTATTTTGCATCTGTTTATATAGGTCTGCCATCCCTATAAGTTTGCAAGCTATTTGTGGTCATGAATCTTACCACATGGTAGTTATAATTTAATGTGTGACTAGATATTGATATTTTACAATTGGTGTTGGAAATAGGCAATACACATTCTTCAGCACCATGCTCTTTTATAGAGTAAGTCAAAAGAAATCAGAGACTAAAGAATGAGTATTTCTTTGCGTGAAATGAGAATTTCAATAATTCCTATAGAACTATGGAATCCATAGTCCGCAATATTTAGTCTGATTATATTTTGACATCTTCTTTTGAAATAAATTTTATATGTATTTTCTAACACTGTTGATATTTTTCCATTTTCTTGATATTTTCAGTTGCTTGTTGTTCAGATTTCCTCAAAACTACCTGTATCCTATTTTATCTTTTATATACACCAGGTGTTATGTATTTCACTTGGCTAGCTGTCACACTTTTATTTCTGTAAAATATATTTATACATTTTATTTTTATTTAGAAAATAACACTTTTGATCAGAATTAAAACTGTGTTAAATTTCTTTCTAGCAATATAGTAAAAACACAACATAATTATAAGAATTTTGGATTTTTAGTATATGTATTTCCTTTCTATAACACTTGAAATTAATATAAATCTTGAATGCAAAAGAGATCTCTTCTAAAGGGTGGGAATCAGTGTGTGTGGGGACAGGCTTCCAATTTCACAAGAGAAGGAAAAAGAATCCTATCCTTGTATATGTTCACGGAATGTTTCCTAATCAGGAGATTGGTTAATGCCTGTCTTTTGATTAGGCCCCAAAGGACGGGGAATAAGATTGGACCCTTATAGTAGCATCATTTATTCCAGTAGTGAAACCCGAATTTATTTTTCTGTTTTCTCATATGACAAAAGAGAAAGAAAAATAAGAGCAAATGTAATAGTCTGGAATCAGTTGGGAGTTAGAACTTAGTTCATTTTAGTAATATGAACTTGAGAGATTCACAAAAGATCCGAAAGATGGGTTTACATTTGTCTAAATTATATGTTCATATTGTTTCACATTAACATATGTAATAATATATCTGTGGTGTTTTACGATCAGAGAAAACAGGTAGAAACAAAACTAGTTGAGCAAAGACTTTTGCTACTCTTCAGGGTTATTTAACTAAATGACATTTTTCCTGTGTTTGCAAATAAAGATATTGATTATAGAAAACCAAATAAAGAAACGTAAGCCCACAAAAATTATGCCACAACACTTCTTAGCATAATAATCTATTAAAATATAATAATACTATTAAAATACTGTGACAGTTGAATTTCTGTTAATTTCCAATTTTGTGACAAAATTGCCAAGACATCAAAAGTTAGGTGAAGACTGCAGGACCAGGAATTTTCACGTTTAATTTTGAGAAGTTACAACCACGAAATCAATACTGACTCCAACTTTATTTTTATATATAAGCCAAATTTCACTTTTGCAAACAAAAAAATTGTGAGACTAACTTTTAACACTTGGAAGTCTGTACTTTCCACTAGTTATTTTGAGGTGATAAAGGGTTTTGCAAATGCTGTCAAATGAAATATGCATTTCCAACTGCTACTAGGATGACCAAATGTATTCTTGTATATAAGATGTGTCTTGTAGTCGCTTAAAATTGTTAATTGTCTCAGGCAGGACCTCAGTGATACAAGTGATAATTTTGGTTGAACTTGGCTTTTAAAAATTTCCAGCTGCTGCTGTTTCTTCAGTACAAATAGCATCAACCATATAGGTTACCACCCATTCATCATGTTACCTAACATTAAAAGGAGCCACACACATGCACTCTTAATGGTATAATTCATGCCTGAAATGAATCGGAAGATCATGAAAAATACGATGTGTGTATCAGTCAGTACTCAATGTAGGGAAGACGAAACTCTCAGATGTTTTAGGTATAAAATTATTCAATACAGGAAATTAGGTGAAAGTTAAGTAAACAGGAGCAAAATCTAGGCTAGGCCTAGAGAATGATTTCTAGAATGCTATGTAACTTACTTACCATAGGAGCTATTCCCTTTGAGACCACGACTGGAAGTTTTGATTTCAAGAGCACACCTATAATTATGATCCCAGAATTCAGAAATCACTCCTGAAAGTTCCTCTCAATGCTAACAAACTGGGTGGATATAGGGATGTGATACAGGAAAATCTCATGTCTCCACAACCTTACTTGCTCGTTAAAACCAGCTAAAACTCTCAGGAAGATGGGTTGAATTGTATCTCCAACAAAAAGATAGGTTGAAGTCCTAGCTTCTAGTATATCAAAATGTGACCTCATTTGGAAAAAGGGTCTTTGCAGACGTACTCAAGTTAAGATGACATCATTAAGGTGGGTCCTAACCCAAAATGATTGGTGTCTTATCAAAAGAGAATACTTAGACACAGAGACAGGCCTGCACAGAAAGAAAACAATGGTAAAGACACAGGGAGAATGCCACGTGAAGATGGAGGAAGAGATTGGAGTTATGCTGCCACTTGTAAATCAATGGATACTAAGAACTGACAGTCATCCTTAGAGGCTAGGAAGGGTCAAGGAAGGATTCACCCCTATAGACTTCAAAATGAGCATGATCCTGCTGACACCTTAATTTGGGACTGTGTAATGTCCAGAACTGTGAGAAAAATGCATTTTTGTTATTTATTTATCTATTTTGGGTGAGGAACATTGGCCCTGAGCTAGCATCTGTTGTCAGTCTTCCTCTATTTTGTATGTAGGACACCACCACAGCATAGCTTGATGAATGGTGTGTAGGTCCGTGCCCAGGATCCAACCCTGTGAACCCCAGGCTGCCAAAGCAGAGCATGCAAACCTAACCACGGCACCACTGGGCTGGCTCTACATTTTTGTTATTTTAAACAATTCAGTTTTAGGCACTTTGTATGGCAGCCCTAGGAAACCCATGCAATGGCCTATACCTGTCTTCTGCTTTCAGATCTTGAAATTGCATTTGATTTATGGAACCTTATTTGCATACATAACCCTAGCTGCGAGAATGTCTGTGAAATGGAATGCTTAGCGTCCTGCCCTTTGCAGTATAATTAGACATTCTAGAATGAGGCTGGAAAGGAGGCTGAGTGATTTAATTCATACTGTCCATCTTAGCCTATTTTTTTGCAAAATTATTAGCAAATGAAAATGTAGAACAGCAAAATATTTTAATATTCCAAACTCCACCATATATTTTTCCTATTAGTTATTTTTTATTTGTTTTTTGTGATAGAGTCAAAATATCAATGATAGAATTAGTACAAGATGGAATCAGGGACAGAAGTGTGAGGAAAATATATTTTGGTGATACTTTCCTAAAATCTTATTGTGCAGATATAACCCTTGAGTGTACAATAATAATTCAGAAATGTTTTCAGCCTGCCTAGAGCTCATAGATGACTTCCCAGGACATTTGATCTAGCAAATGTGTTTCAGTTGGATTTGTGGTAAAGAGAAATCTCTTAATGAACAAAAAAAAAAAGAGAGAGAGAGAGGGAGAAAGAAGTGTTGGTTATTCTAATTTCAGTAATATGAAATTTAGAAAAGCCACGTTATTCCTTTGCCTCCTACAGAAGTAGGTGTAAAGGAAGAAAGTCTGGCCAGATCTGCAAAAGCAGACTGAGAGCAACAGGCTTCCGGAGGGCGCTTACTGGACAGTGACTCTAATGAGCAGCACTCTGCAGGTTTGGAAGGGCCTATGTAGTAAGAGGTGATAAATAAATGGTAGTACTCACATAATAAGAATTGAGTGACGAATAAGTAGAAAAAAGAAAGACCTTTATGGAATGGAAAGTATAAGAACCTGTGATGATAGAGATTGATTTGAATTGGTGAGTGTGTGGGGTGGGCAGATGGGGCTTTGGCGTGGAGAATGAGACAATAAGAGACTGCTGTGGGAAAATATAGTAGTAAGGTGAACTTTAGAGTTCTTTTATTTATTCTTCCCTTCCAGTGTCTTGAGATGAACAATGTCTGTCTCCCAAACCTATGATAACCCAGGGCTCTGGTCCAGAAGTTCTCAGGAGTGAATTCACTAGTTACAGAAGCCCTGACTTTATGAAGTGTTGAGAAGAACTGGTGAGGACAAAGTAACTAAGAGCAGCCACTTTCCCATCCCTCCCCAATCCAAGGCCAGGTAAATTACAACCTAGGAAGTGTCTCCTTGGAGATCACTTCTCCTCACGGGAAAAGATGAAGCCTTTGTTTGAGAACTTGGTTTGTAGGTAAGAGGTGGCTATGATTTTCTGGTGATTTCTCTTCTACCAGAGGGCTCATCCGTTTTCCACCCTAC